>NC_135131.1:0-10000000 GCF_050908995.1 Andrena cerasifolii | reverse complement strand
TAACTGTGGTAGCCAGCGTCAAGCGGAGCCGAGTAAAATCGATATTACGCTTGCCGCGACAGCTGATACGCTTGGCGCTTTAATTTCCAGAGACAAAGGGTTCTTATGAAGCCAGTTTTTTTTTATTGCCCGTGCAAAATATCACGCGGCCCTGAAACGTCGAGCGACGCGACGTAAACGTGTTCTTTGTACGGTAGCGGACCACGCGTGCGCACGGTTTGAAGCTCGCTGGTGGTTTGGGAAACGGAGTGGCACGCGGTACGTAACCATCGGATGGAAATGAAATTTCGCTGGGAAAGGAGCGGGATCATTTTGTTGAGCATTGAAAACGGTCTGCTGACCGGAAAATTGCCGTTTGTTATTAATTTAATGTGACCAGGATCGGGGGAGGGGCGACGACCGAGAAATGCGAATCCGTCGAACCGAAGAGTGATTGATTGGCGAAAATTACTGACAGATTGATGGAAATTAATGGGCCGAGTCCCGCGAACCTCGGCAAAGTTAAAATGCCACTCGATCGGCGTACACGTATAAATCCGCCGGTCTCCGGGACGTGTATATCAGTGCGGGGGTGTAAGTATGATTAAATTTATGGGGCGGTCGCGAAGCATCGGGATTAATGGCCTGCTAATTGGATAGAGGTGGATAGAAGACGGAAATTAGAATGGTAGAGGGAAGATTTAATCGCTGTGGCAATTTCTGGGCGACGCGCGGTAGGCTCGAAGTATTTGGCGGCAGGAGTCGATGTGAGTGGAGGTAAGAGTATGGAGAGTATCGAAGGATCGAATAACAATCTGCTCGACTGCGCCGAGCTGCGGAGAGAAGAATGACGGACAGAGCCCAATGTCACGAGTCTGGCCAACGGTGAATTATTCCGCGCCGCCGACAGGAAACCGTTCCAAATTGACAAATCGATAAAACCACATACTCGTTCGCCAGCCGCGCCGCCCTCTCCAACCCGCTCCTTCTCCACCCCATCACTCTGCCGGTCAAAGGGTGTACCGGTCAATGGACGACCGCGTCTGTGCATTTGCCTTTAAAATGCCACACACACACACACACAGGCACGCGCGCGTACAGGGCGTACAAGGCTGAAAGTCAAAAGAAAAGGTGAGCCGTGCCCCGATACGGATTATTCCATGTGAAACGATCTGAATTGCGACAACAGTGGTGAGGGGAGCCGAGGGTCCTTTGAATCTTTGCTGTTAGCTCCTTTTCGCATAAAACACTTTGGTAGCTGGTGGCGGGTATCAGGGACATGTTTACGCATGTTTTTAAAGCACAGCTTTCTCTACAAAGTAAATAGGGGAGACCGGGGATGGTTGTCTCAATTTTTATTTTGATTTTTTTTACAGGTTATAGTTGCAGGATAATTCATTGAGACTTGCATTAATAAAAAAACTATGTACTTTCGACTTTATAAAAAAAATTGGTTCTGTGGATTTTGTCAATCAGATTAGGAGCTAATTCACATTATTTGCAGGAACTACTTTGTGACAATATACCGCGAGGTTGGGATGGTGGTCATAAATTTAGAGAGCTAAGTTTATTAATAAAAAGCCGATTCATTTAAGGAAGTAATATCATTTTTTACTGTAATTATAAATGCTATAGTCTTGAACACTAAATTAAACTTAGAAACATTATTAACAAGTAGTTTACAACTTTAACACTGAACCCTAATTTCTCTGGATTTGCTTTCTGAAAACAGAGTCAAGCACACAAGGCAAAAGTCTTTTTCGTTTTCTTTTTCTTCTTTATTAATTGTTGATACTTTTTCTCTTTTTATTATTTTTTCCTTCATCGAATAAAATAATTTGTTTTGCTTTGTTCTTCTTTCCAAATGTTCTGTGACAACTTCACCCAAACCGTTAAACAATCCCACCTCTCTACTCATGTATTAAAATGTTTAAAATTTGCAAAAAAATCATTACAGTAAGTTAGAAAAAACTTTAAACTACTAGAATAATGCAACAATATTATAGTCAATACTAAGAAATAACCTATACTCCACAGAAAATACGGCGTAATTTCGCCATGGATTATTAGTACATTCCTATTGTTTATTATTGCTTTGTTATAGTGGTTGTGGCAACCTGCCCGTGTGACAACCATACCTGGTCAGCCACCACTATTCAATCATTAGATTTCTCACCTGAAATGGATCCAGAATACCTTTGTACATACATACATCCATCTATTTCACTAGTGAGTCTGACTACGCAAACTGGCCGTCTGATTCTACTTCTCGAGCTGCACGGCTCACGTCCAGTATTAGTAGAGAATTATATCAGCCTCCCTGGGATGCTCCGGACCGAGCCTGAGCCTCCGATATTGTTCGTTAAAAGTGCACCGGACGTTTTTTGGAAGACATGGAGACGAAAACTACCATCCACCAGAGCGGTGTAACGTCAGGTGCACGCGTGCACTAGCTCTGGGTTAGCTCTGCTCACTGGAATACAGGGACGCTGCCGCAGACGCGGCAAGAGATGAAACCCAGCCGCATAGGGCTGTTGACAATAAAGTCGGTGCCAGGACGTCCTGCCGCTGCTAGTAGCCACACCACGATGGCCACTCTGCGCAGAACATTCGCGGATTTGCTATTATCGTCGGCATTTCCACTGCGGTCGCCGAACCAGAGTAGCCAGGACGAGTGCTAACTGTTCTCCAATTATCCGCCGTTGTTCATGACTCCGTTGCGCGGTGTTTCGGGAAGCTCGGTCGAAACTTTCCGCGCACCCTCTATCCTGCGAGAGTGATAATGGAGCGTTGGTTCTTAGGAATTTTCCACTCGACAAAAATAGGAAGTCTTCGTTTAAAGTTGCCGGCGAAATTCAGCAGATGTGCGAACACCATTAAATCGCCCCTTTATCGTTCGTTTCGAGCGCGGGTTTCGAGAGCTGTCAGTGGAGGATCCGCAACGTCATTATCCGCGGAATTTACGAGCAAAGCGATGGATCGATCAACTTGACGTGAAAGGTGAAAATCAGTCGATTTACACGAAAATAGGCTGGCGCGCGTTGCCTCACCGTGCGGTTGATTGCCGAAAAATCGTCCAAAGAATTTGCTTTACACTCCTGTCATGGACTTATACCCTGCGATACGAATTTGTAGCTACGTAATTAGCTGGACGGACGCTTTAATCCCATTGTCGATACTCGTCACTGTATCGACTCTAGATTCGACTACGGTTTAGCTCGCTCCTATTTGCGGATTGCATTAACTTGTATTGATTACCGAGCGGTGAAATTTTTAGCGAGGGGAAAGGCAAGCGGATAGTAGCTGTGGTCAGATCGCGATTAAACGTCCATCTGTTTATCTCTATTTACGATATAATAATGGAAACACGATGAAAATCATAGCGGGGCTTCCTGGTTACAGTTTCTCATTCGGTGGGTGCTGAAATTCTAGCTGACAATTGATCGTAACGTTTTATTTTCTGATAACGCACTGCCCACTATATTCTATAACACAATGCAAATGACACTTATTAGGAATAATTATTACTATTACCAGTAAGTATATTTTTCTTTTTTTTTCTCGTCCATTACATAGGCTAATTATTACAGACTGCCTCTTACATACTTTGCCAGCTATATGCTTCGTTGTAACTAAAGGGTCCTTCCCATTAAATGACTAAATGAATAAATTACCTTTCATCTGCTCAGAGTGATCGGCTTCGTCCTCCGCAAAGTGGCTCGATCGGATTAAAACTGCAACGACGGCGATGTAACTATAACGTAAGCTTTATCGGGAGCCATTGTTCGTTTCTATCACTCATATCAGTGTCGGGACTTTGTATTGTGCCACGTAATTCAGAGACATCAACCAGGGGGCCAGGTCGCGTCGTGTTCGAGAAATATCCTGCGGATATTGGCGCACCTTTCTTTCGTCGACAGAATATCGATACCAGGGTTCGATAGTTGTCTGGTAGTTCGCTGCGCCCTCCTATAACCGGACGATATCGACATGAAATCGTCGTTGCCGCGAAACTCTCCGCGGAATAGCGCGGGTAAACGAAACGGTGTATACGCTGCAGAGGCGGAGCGACTCTTGGGATTTGTGAAACTTTTATGGAGCTTTATGCACGGGTAAATCAACTCTTTCTTTGAGTCACGACTCGCGACAGGGAACACTCTGCCCGCGGAATATTGAATTACCGAGCGAAATACCATTAGCAGCGTCTCAGGAGCGCTCTGCGCCGCGATGTCCTATCGCGAATCCCGATCTGGCAAATTATTCCGAGTAGGTATCCTTTGCAGCGTCGAAGCTCCATTCTTTGGAAACCTACAGGGGACAGCGTATCCACTTAAGGTACCCAGCACTTTGTGCTGCAAGCAATATTGCACTTCTCCCTCATTTAAGATCCTCCACTATCCAGATTCGCAGACATGGTGGTCTTAGCAAAGCTTAGGTATTCCAAGTTAATCTTAATTAATTTGAACTCCACTGCCGACGCCGCTGTCGCAGGAAGCGAGTCCTCTACGCGCAAACTAAATTACCCTCAACTGCGATTGTGCATTGTTGTAAACAGAGGGATAGGGAACTATTAGAACTCCCACAGTTCAATTCTCCGTCGATCTCAGTACTCTTCCCCAACATTAATTCGCCGATTAAGGGTGCGCTGCCACTGCGATTCGAAGTATTACACGGCTCAATCCAGCGTGGCTCCCCGATCGCCTCCCTGCGTATAATTCTCGCCAGCAGCGAGTCCACAGCGATTGTATTGCGAGTGGAGACACGGTGGAGGCTGGCAACGAAATTTCCTGGAGCGAAGGCCTCGTAAATGTAAGAGGTGGACTGCTCGAACAAGGCAAGCGTCATCGAGAACGCGGAAGCTTAGCCCTGGGAGCTTCTCCATTGTCTGAGACGTTGTCTCTGAACGCCTCGATGCTTGGTTCGCGAATTAAGATGGAAGATACCGGTAGTCGCGAGTAAACCCCAAGCAGGATGCAAGGGCTAGGGGCCGGACAATGTCGGATAAAAACGTGGCTCCAGCTAGGCGACGGCTAGATGAGCTAATCTGGAGCAGAGCTTTTGACTGGGGCACAGATATCCTCGCGAAAGGATGTTGATTCCAGACGGGGGATTTAGATAACATGCAGGTTAAGGCCGACGGGGAACGTTGGGTCCGCGATTGGAGAAAATGAACGGAAACTAGATAACGTCTGCTTATCTCCGCCCTGGCCGGTGCTTCTACTTCCCTTATCTCCTTCGAGCGTCCATTTCGACAATCGCTGAACGTTTTCTCCCTTTCTTTTTTCTATTCCGCCGGCGTTTTGCTGCGGAGATTGAGACAGGGAGTAAATTAAAATAAAGATTCGAGCGATTTCAGGGAGAGCCAGGGGGGAACGATGGGGATTGGTGACCACCCCCTACATCTTAGGACAGGGGAGGATATTAACGCCCAGCGTTATCGACGGGTATTGCGTTGGAATTCAATTTCAGCAGAAATTAATACCCTCTGGTGTATGATTTATGTCGATGTGATTAGAAGTGCGATGAAAACATGTGTTGGTTGCGGATGTCGATCTGCCCTCGCGTTTTTCCAAGCAGTGTTGCTAAGGGCATAGGTTAACCGAGTAACGCAGCGTTATTATTCCTGCGCAGTAGGAGCGAGCATTAGAGGAAACAATAAGGAGCTTCATGGCTGGGTAGGCAGGGGAACCAGCCACAAGGACCTCTTTATACGATAGAGGCACGTACCTTTCCGCAATCAGACCACGGAAAAAAAGGAGGAAGCAGGAGGAGGAAGATAGAGAAACCTTGACGAAGATGCTACAACCTCTCGTCTCGTAATCGAGCCAAAGAAACAGCTCCACTGAATGCCAGAGTGGCTTCCACCAAGTCGCGCGATTGTTTTACATAAACCGTGGACACGCTCGCCCCTTTGTCGCTTCTGTTGTCCCTTCCGCATTGGTCAGAAGGTTCTCTCGGCTTTTCGCGAGGCTTTACGAACGAAACGTATCGTCGTCCACCAAGAAAACCCCTGTGTAAAACGAGACCTATTCTTTTTCGTTCCTTTCTTTGAGGGGCTTTACGAGCGAAACGAGGTGCAAAGTGCACTGTCTGTGCTTTCTCATCTCTGATGGCACTCGTTTTACTTCTCGGTTCGAATGGTCGTTTAAAGTCGAGATTTCCCGGGCCTCGCGACACTCCGCCATCGAGGACGATGGGAAGAAATATTAGAAGCTTCTGTTAATTAACAGGGAACTCGGTGTCTGTGGTCGCGAGGAGCACGCTTAATCATCTGACGCAGAGCGGTGGTAGGCGAATTGTTATTCTCTCATTTGGTATTTAGTTTATTTCTCCAGGCTCGCTAACCTCTTTCGAGCTGCTGTTCCCTGTTCTTTTTCTTCTTTCAACTCATTTAGCCGGTTTGCACCATGTAGCACGGAAGCGCAATTAGACCGCGTCGGGGAAAGGAAATGGTGAAATGGCGAAGAAGCATGATGACGAGGCTACGGAGGAGAGAAAAGGGAAACGGGGATATAGATTAATAAACCCTGACCGTGCACTTTTCCCCCCTCTGTTCCCATTCTTTCTTGATAAAGAAAACACTCGTTTCAACTTCCCATACGCTACACTCGTGCAATCTATTCCATTCAATTTATGAATCGACTTGTCGTTGCTCCCTCTGCTCCGATTATACACCATTTCCACGGTTCTTATTCCATTAACGCGCCCAGCTTTCAGGCGCGACCCTAAAGGGTTGTAATAAAAAAAAACCGAAGTGACCTCCAAGAGTGATGATGACAAAGTGGTGGGGAAGAGAAATGACAGCTTGGAGGGCCATTAACAGAAGGAACTTCTGCCATTGTAGGTCAGCAAAGCCGCCAAACCGTAAAGTGTACACAGTACTACCAGAATGACAGCAATCATCGAACACCTGCAGAAGAAACCTCCGGGGTCAGCGAAGCTATCCACGCTGTACTGCGACTTCCACAAAAGTATCAACTAATTCGCTTGCCCGCGCTCTGTGGCGCGGGGCACGCCTCACTGGGCGCACCAGCGAGACGCGAAAAGAGCAGAAAACAAAGGGAGAGCGAACGTAATAAGCACTTTTTCCGCGGCTTCGCCTCGAACCGGTGCATTTGCTTTCACGCGCTCGAGTTGGCGGGCGAGCCGCATCGGCGCGTCGTACCCGGGCCGAAAACGCGGCAGAGCGGCCGGGGGAGGGTTTTCAGGTCTCGAGCAAAGGCGCCCGGGTGCCGAGGCGGCGATAGAATTAAATCGAAATTCGCGGGGGCACGCGGAAGAGGGAGCGATTAAAAGGGTAGGAAGAATGAACGGTGGCTGGAGGAGTTACTGTTCCTCCCCGGCCTGTGGCGCGCGGGAGATGCATCAGCGCGGTGCATGCATGCAGGCCGCGAGACAAAAAACGGCTTTCAGACGATTCGCGGCTCCATTCATTCGCGATGCTCCGCGCTGCGCCGCGAAACAATGCCGCCCGTCCATTTGTCGAATGAAAACACGGATGTAGACGTAGACGGAAACAGGCGTCGCCTCGCAGCTAGCTAGCTGGCGAGAGCAGCTCTCTCTGCCTATCGCGGCCTGTTATCACCGCTGGATAAAGCTGTCTGTAACTGGATGAAGACGCGAGACACGGGAACCGCATACGCGATGCGCGCTCGCCCACGTTGCCCTATACAAGTCGCAGTTAATCCTGGTACGTCTCGCATATAATACAAGATTGCGAGGTGGAAGTTCGATAGGATCTCGGAGCGGGTGACAACCCCTCGACAAATCGATCCCATCGCGCAGAATTATTGTACCGGTGGGTTTAGTGTAATCGGTTCGATCGGTCAACCGATGGGGAGTTTCTTTTGAGAGTTTCTGCTTTGCGAGGGAAATGAGTAGGCTGTGTTGAAGGATATCAGTGATTTTCTGATAAGGTGGGCTATGATCGGGGTGGTATGAAGGCTCAGCTGGACTTAACGCGAGAATCTACTAAATTATGACGTCGGAGGGCCGTTCATTCGTGTAAATTGGTCACACGGTATCAAGTCTGTGAAAGTAGAATCAAAGATGCACCGTTATCGATCGTTGTTTCGTCGCCGTGGAAACAGGTCGCAGGTGAATGCCACGAATCACACTATTATTAATCCAACGTGTCAGAAGAGGGCGATCCAATGAATCTTCCGCATCGGCAAACATGCACGCGCGTTGACTATAGAAATTAAATATTTCCGCGCGACAGATTTAACCGCGGCCGGGCGCCTCCGCTCTGGAATATTACTCGTTATCGTAAACAGATATTTTCGTACGTACACGCGTTAATCGGCATCCAAGCGCGATTTATGCAGAACAAAGATTGATTTATTTGGATGCTGGCTTGCGGCCGTTCGATGCAGCTAAATGCATTGTCGCGCGTCAACCGATAATCGAGCTTTTCGCGTGTCAGTCGCCCGGCGAAATTCACGTCAGTTGCGAAAAATCCCTGGCCGAGCAATCGATTAGCCGTCCCGCTGAAAGAGAAAATGCTACGTTCCGGCACGCTCCCCGCCCGCCCCGATGCAACGCTTTCAAATCATTCCATTGCGCCGACTAATAGGGCGAATTACCGCACCCCCGACCAAATTGCTGTTTCGCGTTCGCCGCGACATCGTTAACTCCCCTCTAACACTTGCGATTTTTCCACGCGCCGCTGAAAGGGCAAACCTTTCGCATACTACGCGCATCAATCTCTTCTCTTATCAGCCTTCTATTGGGACAAGGATAACCAACTACCGCGCACCGCGCGAGGTGCCTCACGCTCCATGCGCTCGTGTCGATTAAATATTCTATTTACCCGAGGGGGGTAGCTCTGACTGATAAAGGAAAGTGGCCGTAAACGACCGCGACACGTGTTTCGCGACAAACTTTCGAAATTATTCGACAGGCATTATCCGTAAGCAGCCAGATCCCACCTAACCCACCCCTCGCCGCTAATGGCTATGATATCTCTTAGCGAGTTGCATTTAGAACAAGCGGAGCAACTCTGTGGGAACTTGGAGTGCGCTACTTGTTGCTCCTGCTGCTCGAGAGTTCGGCCGTTTTGTTCGAGAGCGGCCTCGTTTCGCAGCAGACACCGTTCCTCGTGAAAAACGCGATCCGGTTCCAGCTTCGCGAATCCTTTCGAAAGATTCACAAGCGATCACCACTTTTGCGTGGTTAAGGGCGACAGGTGGATAGCGGAGAGTGGGCAGAGGTGATTAAGAATAATCCTGTGTAGGAAGATGCACTGGATGCTCCAGGAATAATTGGGCAGGAATTTGGATGTTCATTTTATACAAAAATGTGGCTTTTTTTCTCCCTCTGTGCTCTGGAAGCTCGAGGGTTTCTGGTTTCTGGAAGATGCTCCCACGCGATAAGATCCAACGGATGGTGGACGACAAAGAGTAATGCGTTCTCTGGAGGTGGGTAATTACGAAAAGATGTCGTCCTTCTTCCCCTTCTATGCGGTGGCTGCGCCTGGCTGACTTGGCCGTATATTTTCCTTGAATTTCCGAATTTTCCACTTCGAATTCTCTGCTTTTTTTCCATCATCCCGGACGCTGCTCGCTTCCCCGAGCGATTTATAAAAATGCGGATGAGACACTGCCAGCATCGTGCTCGCGGTATGTTAAAACGAAGCCTAAGGGGTTTATAATTATCTGTTTCAACGAAAATGGAATATCAGAATATTCCGTATCCTAGCCCAGGCTTGCGCGCGGTTATAAAATATTTTAAAGGAATTCTTAGAGAGATCTGCGTTGAGAACTGGAGACACTGATTCCCCGGGGAATCGTTCCGTGCAATTGCACATTTCGAAACTCGAGAGAACCGGGAATACCGCGGTCCAAAATAGCTGCGTAAATCCACGATCCATAACACGCGTATTAGATCTCCGCAATGCCATGTAGTCTTTGTTCCTGGTATTACTGCGAGATAGCTGCATTAATGCGAAACGCTCGCTCGGCATTCGGCCCGGTTCTTACTCCGCGGCGATTATTTTGCTAATTAAATTCCGAAAGATACTCGAGTTAAGGGATATTACGGAACGTTACGCGCAGCGATCGTAATTCCCTGCAAATCCCACAATTCACTCGGTTTACATACTAGGCACAGCGCCGACCGCGCGAAAACGCGCGAGTAATGCAATCAGGGCTTCGCTGGATGCGCAGAGTACGAGGAGCGACGCCTTTCTCTGCATCGCGATGAAATTTTGCCGTTTCAAAGTCTCGTTCCGACCGAGCGTCTGCCGCAGACTGCGAGGCACGGAGTCCTAGGGCGCCGTGTGCCCTTTCTGACAAAATGAAACACGTGCCGCTGGATAATGACCGGTTCAAGCTGTCTCTCCCGATCCCGCACGTGGTATTTCATCTATCTCCATTACACGACAGCCTATTACCAGGCCGACGTTGCTCTTGGATTTCAGCCCCGCCGTTTTGTACTTTTTCTTCGACGCTGACACGACCCAGCAGTTTCGTCTCCCGATGGAAGGGTGCCCGACAAAAGGAGAGCTCGAGCTGCGGGGCCATCGATCGGCGGCCTGACACGTTGAGAGCCCTTATTGTTTTCGTCAAATGCAACAGTGATGCATGGGGCGAGCGTAACCTGCGACGAAGGCGATGAATAGAAATAGAGGATACACGTTTCGAAGCTGTGCAGCGAAACGTGTCCACGGCGGAGTCTTCCATTTCGTAGGAACGACTTCGTATGAATTTAGCTCGCTAGCAGCAACATCCTGGATTCCATTCGATTTAAATCTGCAGTTATGAATTTCTGAAAGCTCATGGTGGATCCGGCCGGATTCAATTCCGCGATTCTAGCTTTTGTATTTCATTAGGGAATACAGCCGTGAAAAGCATCCCTGGACAGACAATGCCTGGTTTCTCTGGAATCGAACAGCAGCAACCGACCCCCTCCTTCCCTCCTCGACCGGCGTTCATCATCGTGAACGTTGAACGTAACAAATCGTGATTCGATCTGGCTCGCCCGAGTAATCGAAGGAGGCATTCCGTTCGCGGGGTCTGCCGTCGAAAATTCTTTCCAGGGGTGATGATTCTCCTCTCGGGAAATAACCGAAGAAGATCGTGACACCGGGAGCCGAAGGAATTGAACGAAGAAACAAACCACCGCTCCACCGACGAGGCGAGAGCCCCGAGCCCCCGGTACCGTGGTGATCTCGACACGATATCGATTATGGAAATCGGGGGTGCCTCTCGCCTGTCGCGAGAGATACATGGCCGCGCGTCGATTCGACGATTCCTGAAGTCGAAGCAATTCGCTGGGCGGATGAATGTAAACCATCGGCTTCGACAAGGGTTAGTGAGAATCAACGCGAGTGTTCCTTCACTGTTGGAGGGGAAATGCCGAGAGGGTAAAGCTCGAGCGGTTGTTTTCGCCGAGCTCTTCTCACGAACACACCCTCGTACAGCGAATTACAGGCCCCTGCTTCGAGAATCTTTCCAGAGAACTAACGTGCAACGTGCTGGAAAATGGAGTATCCTGATAAGCACGAATGATGAACAAGAACGATGAGTACAGGAGTTCAATCGGAATTTCAATTTCGTGATGGTAAATTCGTTGGCTGTGAAAGGCTGACTCGTTGCAGATTCGCGGGGGATTTAATTCCCTGGATATGGAGATGTTTGGAAGTATTTCCTTGGATCTCGTGGGGTCTCAAAGTATCAGGCTTTAATATAGCCCCGGCTATAATACCGCTGCCCATTCTCCCTTCTCCTGTCCCTCTCACTCTCCCCTGAAACACGAGCAGCCAAGAATCCGTGGAATTTCCGTTGTACATACACGACCGCGTTATTATGCGATGCGATGCACCGAGGACTGCATCGCGCGTCCAAGTAAATACCCGAATCTCCGTTTAATTTGAAAGTACTATCACGAATCACCGCGCTGCGCTGGGACGCGGAGGCTGAATATTTTTCTAATGTCCAGGCTAGCTGGTGACTAGAGAACGAAAATATTTGCGAATCGCGCACCGATGCTTCCCAAGTAATTCGAGCTAAAAATTTCCGTCCGCGAAGCGGCGCGATCGAAGCCGGAAAGTCCGAGAGGAAAATGAAATCAGTCGTGCTAAACAGATGGCATATCGCCCCAGTAACTAGCTATTCTTCCCCGAATTCGGCGATGGCGCGGTTCTCGCGTGCACAGTGGCGAATTTGAGGGAGGCGCCACAGTCGACGAGCCACCGTATTTCCATCCAACCCTCTGGAAGCTGGGCACAGTGGCGGGCATTACCATTGCACGGCGGAGGGCAGGAAAAGCTGGCAGAGTGCGGCCAGAGGGCGATGGGCCAAGGGAAGTTCGAAAAATAAGAAGAACAATCGCGCGAGAGTCAGTGGGTCTGTAACTAATGGCGGAATAGCCGCGGTCTGCGAGGCAAAAGTGCCGTTGCCCGCCGCTACACGGGATGCCACAAATTCTGCCCGCTGCCCATAAAGCCGGACGAAATGGGAGCCGGGCCAAAACAATCGCGTATCCCGTAGGACACTGCGCCATTTCCGTATCCTGTGCCGTTCCGTGGCACGGCAGCGGGGCCTCCGAGTGCCCGTTCGCTCATGTTTTTCTTATGCCGCCGCGCTTTTCCGCTTTTTACCTTTGTCCGCCGGTATCCTCGCGCCACTGAGACCGCCGCCACCCCAACGGCGAACCGGGGAACAGTGGACAGAAGAGAATCGCGGCTGCTGGATACGCGCGCGCGTACACCCGCCGTGACGCGAGATAAAATATGTCGCGTTAATGGAACGAGATGAACGTTCCAAGCGACACGATTAAACGCCCCGACGCGAAGCTTTTCGCGGGCCAATAGCGTGTGAATCTTTACTTCCGCGCGATTTTAGTCGCAGAATAATAACTCATTCGGACGGGACGTTTTGGGTGCAAAGAATTGGCGTAGGATACGTCGAGCGTGTCAGTGGAGCGTTGGGAATAGTTTCCATTCAGACGCGCCGAGTGTTAATTAAAGAATTAGAGGGGATTAATTTGTACAGTGATCGATGCAATCCTCGAGCGTGCAGCGCTTTCTGATTTATCCGCCGCGTCAAACGGTACGACGCTAAAACTACGGGGAATGATTAATGCTCGCGTCTCTCGTAAATGCAATCTGAATTTCTGCGATGACGAAGCAACTTTAAATTAACTCCCAGGCGGGAACTTGCGAGCGTTGTTCTTGCGTTCGTTGCGTTTCCACAGAGAATATGGGGAACAATGATGCCTCGAATAGCCCCCCAGCAAAAAGTGCACGATTTTGTGGGTAATATGCCAAGGATCGACTCTCTATGTTGAACGTAACCGAGTACCTGCCTGGATTCCCGAAATATCGATCTAGGAGCTATCTTTTTTTCGTCTAATCGACGTGAAAGCGGAGGCTGGTAAACCGAACTTTCGAAATATCCCGTCGATCCTATCGAGCTTGCACGAAACCCTTCACTTGGCTTCAACGTTTCGGGTTCTCGTTTTTCCCCGTAGGCGAGCATAATTCACTAGCACCTGGGCGCGCTGAAAATTCATGAGGATCAAAGTTCCGCCATCCTGTGGAGCGGATTTAATTATTATTGACCTCCAGAAGACCAGCGAGCGTTCGCAACTTTGCGCCAATTTTCCACCAGCCCCTTTACGCTTTGTGGCTGCTTTTCCCGCGCTGTACCTCGACGTAGTCACTTTTGGACACCGTTTTTTTTTTTTTTCCCCACGTACAGCGTCGGTGACGCGTGCAACGATCAACGATAAAAAACCGCGAGCACGTTCCAGCGGGGCGTATCGCTTCCTCATTGAAAGAACCTGAAAATCGGGTCATCGATGGTCGGCCACACATATCGCGAAATAGATATACACCGTGACTCGCGTTTTTCCAATATACCGCCGCTTTATTCACAGAGCATCGGTACTCGCGCATTTTTATCGCGCCCCTGGTCCATGATAATTAAGCAACTCTGCAACTTTGAAATAACTCTAAACGTAGGGTAGCGTGGGGCTAAAAGAGCGGCGGGTAAAAAGTCCCGAATGCGAAATCTCCATTCGTAGCCAACCGAGTGAATATCGCAGCATAACTACGTTGATGACAAGGGTAATAATGGGGAGGACCGCAGAGTCGCCAGTCGTTTTTGGGCTCTCGCGCGTGTCATTATGTATATCAAGAAGCGAAAAAAGTACGCCTTTTTCGTCGTGTTATTTAAAGTAGAACTAACGAAGTAAACTACAGTTTAACAGCGTACAAGGTGAATATGTCAATATTGTATGTTCCTTTAGTAATGTGTACATGGCATTGTTTACTTCTGAATCAAAAAGTCCCTTGCTTGTATTTTTGACTTATATTTTTATTTTTGTTAAAGAAGTGTTTTTGCCCCGGGCATGGGACAAAACGTCCATTTTAAATTGACACACATTTTGTGCTGCAACTCAACAAAAAATAACACTATTAACCAAAAACTTTGTAAAAGTAAAGCACAATAGTTATAGTTTATACAAAATAACACCGTACACCTCTAGATTGTTATTACTAAATTTTACATAGCTTTATATGAAAAGCGGGACTTTCAGCCCCACTCTACCCTACGTGGAGCCACCCTCTCCAATTATTACCCCCACATTCCGAGCTGTCCTTCAGCATCCATTATTCTGATCCTCGATCCTCTTTCCCCCTCGTGTCAACGATTTCCTGGGACCCACAGAAAATGCCGGAAACACAGCCAAAGCGTGAGAAGTGCAGACGTCCCGCCGTAAACTCGAGCGATACTTTCACCAAGCACAGAGTGCCGCGACGCGGCTGGTTCCACGCGCATACATTACGTTCCTTCAGCCGAAACAAAGGGGAAAGCCCGTCGGAACGCGGTGAATTTTGGACGACGGCCAAGCTGGTTATCTGCGGCCGGTGGCCCGCGAGAAGCGGTGCGAACGAGCTGGCCGGGTCGGTTCAGGGTGGGACGAAACGGGGTAGAAAACGACGACAGGACGGTGGTCCGCAATCGGACGGGGGACACGGATAGGGTTAAGCCACTGGCTGAAGAGATAATATCGACCATCGCAACTTCCCTTGCAACTATCCACGGGGGCCACCTCCGCCATCCAGCTCGGTCCCTTTTCCTCCTCCCAGATCTAGTAGCCGGCGTTAACTATAACTACCGTACGGCAAACTCCTCGTGGCACAGTTAAGGGTAAATGCGACCCGAGCCCTCCCTGTCCCGCCTTTCTCTGGCCTCCACGGTAACGAGGCGGAGAGGGTAAACCGTCGAAATTGGTCAACACGAGATTAAGTTCGACGTTCTGGCCAATAAACTCGGTCCCGCTAATTAAATTGTTCGTGCCGACGGATTCCGTTGCCGGATTCACCGACGAAGGTCGCAATTGAGATCGCCGCCGCGAGATACGCGCGTGGAACCGTCGGCGTCTATTGAAACTTGCTCGAGACGCGACCGTACGCGGTGGTTGCAGTATCGATGCGCTTCTGGGCTCCGTCCTAAGCGGATGCACTTTGCATCTTCAAAACTACGCGGGTCTTCTTTCGAGGCAATTCCAGGCGAAGATGAATTTTGAGACAAAGTAGTCCATGAAGTTGCCGAATCGAGTCGGGGTTATACCGGGAGATATTCTCCCGCCAAGTTAAATACCAAAGAAACTTTCGGTCCCCGCCAATGGGTTAGTTGGAATATTCTCAACGAATTTCCCCGGTAAATTAAAACTAAACTTCCGCGGGGATCGTTACGCTCTTTGGTAATAATTACTGGTGGACCGCGAGGGCTTTCGGGTGTGTACCTTTCGTTACCATTCTTCGTGCCTTCCTTGAAATGGGTCAGGCTGAGCAGTTGCCAATGGAACTTTAGACATTAGCGGACTCAGGATGTTCCAAGTCCAAGTGGCAAGCTTACCTTATTTCTTAACACGACGCTGTCAGTTAAAACTCCAATGATTAAGGGTTAAACCAGGTTGTCACCCGTTGCATATATCACTGTTCTTAGCTGTTCAATTTAGTTCGAGTATTAATTAATTCGCTCCACACTTGCGGAGCATAAGCAGAAGTAGTTCATGAAATCGTTGCGCACCATTCAGCCGACGCCCTTAGGCTTCGACATCCAAGAGCACCGGGGAGCTTGCGCGTGTTCGTCGCGCGGGAAGACAAACGAGTCGCCCGGAGCTGTCGCAACACGAGCAGAAGATCACGCTCGGGGATATTCGCAAATTTGTACAACAGACACGGTAAGTTTCGTCAGTCGACGTGCGAGCAACGGAGGGCCAAAGGTAACTCGATTGTGCACCCGGTTTCTTGTTCTTCTTCCCGCGACGCGTAACGGGAAAAAAGGGGAGGCACAGAGACGTCCAGGTACAGCGGTCAGGAGGGTCGAATTCAATTCTTTCCCCTGAACATTTCATTTGTGAGGGCCAATTAACCTTTAAGAGACTCGTTCCCCGGCCACCGACGGATGGAATATATTCGTAAGTGGACCGTTGCACGTTCAGTTGCCCCAGTATTCGCAGAATAACGCGGAGCCAGCCGGGGATACACTATGGCGAGCGAATTATTCTCCGCGGTAGTATTTGCGGAAGTTATTTGATTCTCGTTGCAGCAGTTTCCGGGATTCTCAACAAACTCGAAGCGCTGCTTGGCGCTAATGGGCGAGTCGCGTTTCGACGTTCCACCCTCGCGCTGTGACAGGTCTCGCGACACCGCCACCAAAGATCCGCCGTTTTCCAGCCGAGGGAGTTTTTAAAATTAAAACGAAACCTGTGTCTGTCGCCTGACTGTGTAAAAAGAGAAGTTCGTCATTGTGGCGGGCGACGCGAGGCTGCCCCGGCGCTGTGTTAGTAATAAATCCTGAGGATCCGCCGCTATATCGGCGCGTCTCGGCGAGGCAACTCGTTCCGCGGAGCGCTCCGCGGAGCTTCCGGTCCGCTGAATGGAGAGACGCGATCGTAACGCTGGCCCGGTCTCCTCCTCGCGCAAAGAGGCGAAGATTTACGCTCGCAACTCATTGCCGATGTCGAGAGTTTCTCCTTCCGGCCGCGACGGAACTTTCGCAATTGCGGACGCCGTTCAAGTTCCTCCGCGGCATTTTTTTCGAATAGCCGCGGGCTACGTATTAACGCGAGCGCGGCTGAACTCGCTAAATTTACTGGGAAACTTGCTTACCGTAACCGACCTCGAGACTCGCTCCCTCCTTTTCAACCCTCCGCCGTCCGACCGCCTTCCTTAGCCACGCTCTTCGCTATTCTTGTGCGGTAACCGATGCATTTCTTAATACCCTTTCTTGAAAAGTTGCCGGGCTGCTTTGTCTCGTCCCCTGTGGCTAGCCTTTTATGTATTTTTGAGTTGTACGCTCGCGTTTAACTCGGCCGAATATTCATTGGCTTCCCGTGGCGTTCTCTTTCTTATTTTCGCTGCAAGAAAGTCAAGAAAGTAATTAAATTAACTTTGATGGCACGTAACCGGAGTGTGTAAATTGGCCAGTGATATTTGTCGGGGTTTCCATCTGTTCTCGGAATTCATTCGCGTTTGTCGAGCGTCCCGTGTATTTGGAGGGTGTCTTTAAATTACGTAAGGGTAATTTTGGAGATTTCTTACACTCTCCCTACCCAGGTATGAGAATTCGTAAGATTTTATATTCCAATCCCGCCCCCTTCCTTACGTAATATTTTTTACTTTGCATTTTCTTCAGTTGTTAAAATTCTTTTACAGATTAAGCATCGTTGTCGAGGCTACTCGTATTAAAACTTAGGTTAAAAATATATTACGTAAGATGCTACCTGACTCCCTCTTCCCTTTGTAAGAAAACGTAAGAAATTCGCGACCCTCTCGCCTCCAAAAAGCCTCACGTAATTTAAGGACGACCCCTCGTCGACGCCAGGTCAGCGTAATCGTTGACTCGTACTACTTGCTGGAGGCTTCCGAGGATCGCTACGTTCCCATCGCTTTCGTTTTCAAAATTTCAACCGAGTGTTTCTATAGTATAGAGGGTATTCTACGAGGGGCTACAGATTTAACTATATTCGGTTGATAGATATGCAAAATATAGCAATTCCCGTTTAGCGCGACTCGTCGAAAGCTGCTTTAAAAACTCACTCGTTTCCTCGCTTGCAGCAAGGCTTTCGCTAAAACCCGATCTCTCGCTCAATTTTTCAGTGCATGCCTTTAGAAACGACCGAACGAGTCGTTTACGAATAAAGAACACCCGGCGAAGAGGCGAAGAGCCGGAACTGGGGGAACGTGTTTAACATATTTCCACAATCGGGAGATTTCAGAGCGGATTTCTCGGTCGGGATTCTTTGAAACAACAATTCAACGGGAAGATTCGGTAGAATATGCGAGCGCACGCGAATGGGGCTCGAAATGTCGCGAGGTGCTTGAATCGCACGGGTCGGTTTCGCCCGAGAACGGCGAGTCGCCGGCGATGAGAAAAGCACAGTTGAAAAGCGGCGCGATTAATACCGCTTTCGCTCGAATTGTTTTGACACGAGGTCCGCGGATAATTCCTCTGTCTACACGCTCGAAGCATGGTCGATTTACAAAAAAAAAAAGGAAGAAAATAAATGGAAGCCAGAGAGGGAGACGGGCAGAAACGGATGCTGTGTATTTACCGCTTCTCCGCTCGCGAGGAAAGCTGAAAGCTAGCCTTCGGCGAAAAGAAAACACAAACAACGGAAAATAGCGGAGGGAAACGGAGCTGTGCGCGTCTCTGGCCGAATAGCTGTCCTTACGATAAAGGGATATTCGATGTAAAAGCGCCAGAGGGATGGCGCAGTGGCAAACAAGGGATGGACAGAGGGTGGGATTGCGCAAATAGAAATTCCAAAGTTACATAGCGGGGGAGCCGCGGATTCGGGCGTTCATATGGAGCGCGTTTAAGTTCCCGTGCCGTTCCGTCGAACCCTCGTCATTACCGAAATGCATATCAAAGTTCTCTGGCCAATAGCGGCGACTCTATTATCATTAAATTACGCCCATCGTGGACAGCGCGTTTCGAGTCTGTCGCGATGGATGCAAATCGCTCTCCTGTGTCCAATTGCCGTCCAACTCCCGCGAGTTTGAAAGCTTTCGCTGGATATTCGTTCCATCACGAAAAATCTGCTGATATGTCAGTCCCAAGTTTCAAACGAAATGTGCATTTCTTTTTTTTTTCTTCTCCGAATAAAGGAGACATTATTTACCGACGATGAATAATGTTTTAAGGTGCAAATAAAACTTTACATTTAAATTTGCCTCATTCTAGTACACAGGTCCGCGTACTAGCCATCATCTGACGATTATTATAAGCTCCATAGTTTCAGCAAATATTGAAGTACCCAGATTCCAGATGATACCTGGGAGGTTAATCTCCCCATCACCCTTCCAGCACTCAACATAATTAAACACCTTCTCACCCGTGGCTGCTAGATTAGCAATGCCTATACCGCCGCCTCGTTCTACTGCGTGTCTGACCAATTCATCAATAAACATGTTCCTCGCGACGCGAACGCGAGGAGAATTCTCGCCGCAGTGTAATTATTCGATGAGAGCGAGACAAGAGGGGGCCGCTAATAGAATATCGTTGCTGGGGGCGAGTCGCTTGAATTTCAAAGCGTCTTTCTCCGACACAACGCGAACCGTGTCACGGAAACACGGAGCTGTGCCCTAAAAAGGCGGCGCGTAAGAATAATGCGACACGATGTCAGGATTTCGCAGGATATGGGTGGGACTTTGACAGAGAGATCTTGGCTCTTTCAAATGAATTCTGAGTGCTCCGTTCCGCTCGTAAGGGCCTTTAAAGCTGCGCAATAAAAAATCTAGCGAGATAAAGGGTTCCCAGCGATACGCGAGTTCATCGCTCAGTCTTAATACGAACCGCAAGCCACTACTTTGCCCCGGCGTTTGGCAGAGGCACTTCGGTCCATGAATACAAAATGACGACAGGCAGATCTACGCTGCAGCCTAATGTTTATCGACGAAACGGCGCCTGCAGTGCCGAAAAGTGCCGCGAACGGGATTCACGGGAGATTGAAACAGGCTCTCAGCGAGATGAAGGCTCGCGTCAGCTCCTTTCTCATCGACATCGCGGAAGATGTCTCTAAACATGCGACGTCGTAAGAACTTCGTTACGGCGCCATCGTGCCGTCCAAACAGCCGCTGAATGTCGCTGAATTTCTCTGTGACGGAGGCTTCGGCTCGCACGAGCGGCTGGCATTCATCGGGAAACGAGATCGCGATTTCGCGGGCGGCGTCGAGGGAGCTTCCGAATGAAATACGAATTACGGAGGACACGGCTGAGATAAAAGGGCGAAATAACGAATCACAGGGCAAGAAACGCCCGCGATCGATCGCAGCCTCTCGCTCGTCTCAGCGTGGCGCCCGGTTTAACAATCACAGGACTCTGTGAATTCGCGGTAATTCGCGTCAATTACGATTCGCCGGCCGCTGTCCGAGAATGATGTTTCATTTCGGCCGCGGTAACTTGAATTCGTGCCGGCGAAACGTTTCGCTCGTCGCGGTTTCAAACGGTCAGCAAACAACCGGACACCCAGCCAATTACAGATATACAATATTTGACCGTTTATTGACGTAACGCGTGCCGCGTGACATGGACGGGCGTGTGCGTCGCGGCAGACGCCGTCGAATATCAATGCGTGTAAACCGAGCCTCGCTCGGGGCCCGGTTCCACGGGCCGGGGTAAATTCCTCTAATCGGAATAATTAACGAGCGGCCCACATCACCCGCGACTTCGAGACCAAAAACGTGACGTCGGGGGGGGGGGGGGCGAAACTTTTCTGCCGGCGTTCAGTCGAGCTGCACGCAATCTCGCGCAAAACAGCTGTTGCGGAGAGGATCGTGATAAATAGCCGGCGTGTCGTGAGAGAGGCGAGCCAGTTTCGGCCGGGAATATTTGCGCACAGTGTTTTCCATTCGTCGATGACGCGTTTCGAATTTCGATGGCTCCGCGAAATTGTCGAGTTAGAGGCCGCGACGACGCGGCACGTGCGTTCGTTGTTTTATCGTGGACCATAGACAACCGACCAAACTGACTCGAAGGAGCCGGGGAAGCAAGGGGAGCATCGATCGTCGTGTTTTATGTTATCGTTTCTATCTGAGGCGGGCACGAAACGCACCCCGGAAGATAGATGAACGCGGGAGACAGCGAAAGAAACCGGTGAAATATTTTCGCTGGATATCTATTTCCACCTGTAGAATACGTTTCACGGGTTGTCTATCGACCGGCAGGATCTCGCCGAGATTGAGTAGCTTTATCGCGATCGTTTATCACGCGTTGCAGCAGCTACGAGAACAGACGGGTTAGTAACCATGTTTGACCAACAGGAGACATAAAGGGGAACGGTAAAGAATGATACAGATTCAAAATAATTCACGCACAGCTTCGGTATGTGGGAAAGAGAGCGCCGTGCTTCGTTGAACGAAGTCGATTCGTCGATACGGCTGCGATAGTGACAGAGAATTAACGGAAGATTTGAGTTACTCTGCCACGGTCACGCGAACGGTGGGTACACTTTTATTTCCATCGGAACAGTCGCGCATATCCGCGAGCAGAATTATGTGAATGGTGGAAGGCTGGAAGCAGGCATCGCTCGTCAAGTATGCAAAACTTTCCAGCACTCTGATAATTTACAATGGAAATCTGCTGGCGCGAACATCGGGATGCATCGCGGGATGTGTGCACGCGTCCTAGCCGAAATGGACGGATCTTTTCAGGGAAGATAGCTCGGCTGGCGCGATTCGATTGTCCCGAATTATTCGATCTCCGCCAAGATTCGATCCTCGCCGGCTGCGCCAGCGTGTATCGTAGATGGAAAGATAGGAGCGGCGTGTACCTGCACGTGCATGTATATGCAGGGCTAGGAATCGCACCACCCGCCCGTATCGAGCGAAAATTTTCGCAAATATTGGGTTATCGCATCACGTCACTGCCGTATTCATGGACCAATGGATCCACGGCTACCTTTAATGCCCGACGTCTTTTGGAATTTTAAAACGACTGAATTATTCCGCACGTTGAAAGCATGGAAAAACGGGACGAAATGGTAATTCACGAGACTACCAATTAGTCGGCATCGAGCGGCTCCTCGGGGCAACGTTAAAGTCAATTTTGAATACGAAACCTAAACGGGCACGTTTTAAATGTCCATCGCCTTTAATTCGTCGAAATAGTTTACGAAACGTTTCCCTTCAAAGAGGAACTGCACCTTTTTGAACTTTAGGTCGTTGTGGAATAAATGTCGTACAGACGCTACTCGAACACTTTTTGCTTATTTAAATGGGGTGAGTCTTGCGATACAGACGAAGGTCACGAAGATTAGATAGCTGCTGACCATGCAGAGTGACCCAAAAAATGTCACGAAGAACTGATGCAAAATATTTGAGCGTAGCTTCAGGTTCTCCTGGTGAAATATTAAAATGTAGCACGGCAGGGTTAGTTTCAATTAACACAAAGTACCATAGTATCGATTTATGAACGAGCAAGAGAGTTTTACTAATAATAATGTTAGAGTTGCGGCATTTAGGGAACGGCCTATGGTGCGAGTGGCACATAGGTGTCGCTTCGACAGGGTTGTGCGTTATGTAGCGACGGAGTATAAGGGAAATCGGAAAATCGGCGCTGGTCGTGGTGGCTAAGGGGGCTGATCAGTGCGCAACGAATCCGAACTCTCTTTTTCCGTCGCTTACAATAATATTCCTGTCGGTCGATTTAATATCGGAAAGCCATCAGACTATAAAGTGACATTAAGATTAGTAGTAAGTGGAAGCTAATTATGAAATTATCAGGGGCAGATAGCAATTGTCATTAAACATACAATGTCTAGGTCGATAATGGGGTCGAAAAACTGCGACGCAACTCTCATATGCATTGGTCACTCTCAGGAGATTAATTTGTAATATTTAACAGTTAATATGTAGTCCATGCGGGGCATTGTTCTTAATAGATGGGTCAATTATCTCGCAATGCATTAAAGATCTGTCGCAGACGGTGCAAGGAGCTCTGACGCGAGGTGCCAGGAGCAAGCAGGGAACTCGGGGGCGGGGAGAAACAGGAAGTCGCGACGGTGTTCAGTCGGCTCATAAGATACGAATAATACAGCGAAGAAAGCTTGCGCTGGCTCGGCATTTTTGCCGCGGAACGGGTGGCTTAAGAACAACGCGAAAGAGAGTCGAATGCGCCTCCGGAATGTTTTCTATTTCGGGATCTAATTTGATTATATTGAGGCTCGAGGGGTGGAGAATAGGGCGGAAAGATGGTGCGGAGGGCGCGGAGGGAGTGCAGCGAGTCGTTGCCTCCGGATACGGGAGAGTCTCGCGAGCACGAACGTGGAAGAGTGGAAAGAGAAAGATCAATAATCAGAGAACGAAACGGAGGAAGTCGAGGGGAGACTGCGAACCGCGGTGCATCCGGTGCATCCGAGAGAACAAAGGGTGCACAGGGTTTGCGAGGGAACGGCGGTGGGCGGCAGGGGAGTAGCACGAGGGGGTGGAGGGTAGACGACCGATGCAACCGAAACGAAAGAAAAATGCGAAGATTCGAAGAAGCATTCCTCCCGCTGCGCCGGGAGGGACACGGTGGAAGGAAGAAATCGGGCCGGGCCAGATAAGGAAAGGTAGAAAAGAGGGATCGGGGGTGAGGGGTGGGTTTAAAGTTGGGGAGTCAGGTCTATCCCTCTCCTTCTCCCTCTCCCCGTACACCGTTCGGTCTCTTGATAAACAAGCCCGGGAAACAAAGGGATGGAGAGGACCGTAGGAATCGGTGGAAGGAGTTTCCGTTTCGAGGTCCATCGTGTGCTCGGGCTCCCCGTTGCATTTATTTATCCGTGGCAATCGTAAGTCTCCAGATTTCCTTGCCTCTCCCCCCCGGTGCACCGGGGAGACACCAGGGTCACCGAGAGAGCCTGAAGTAGGGCTCAGACGCCCCTCCAACACCCACACACCTCGAGATCCGCAGCTAGGTGCAGTCACGTTCCCTGCTTTTTCAAACGACCCTGTCACCTTTGTGACTCTCCTTCGAAATTTCTCGTCGCGTGAGACGGTCGATCTACGACACGGCGAATAATTCTCGTCGCGAGATTGACGTTCCGATGTACAGGGCAAAGGGGATGATAGTTTTTCTCGAAGATTACTGGCTCCGTGTTCCAATGCCGGTGTCGTATGCGCGGCATAGCCGTTCGATTAAACATTTCAGTGAGCCGCACGAATGGATCGAGGGCGATGGAGCGATCTAGCTGCCTCATTAAAACCGGCGTCATTATTATTCATTCGACGTGGGATTAATTGGCGTGACCGGATGACGGGTTGGCCGTGAAAATCAACACGCGTCGCGTGAATAACGAGCGGTCACCGTTAAACGAACCGGAAAGTGGCGGGACACGATTTTAGCGCCTGATGCCTGTCGGTTATTTACAAGAAGCACTATTTTCGGCGAGCGCGACGACGACGTCGACGCTGGCGATACAGACGTACCAGTGCCAGGGTGGTGGCAGAGATCCGTGCAGCGAAAACGAATCGCGCGATGACGGGAATGCAATTATCGTGGGGGAGAAGCCACGTCGACTGGCAGCTGTCGTACAATCGAATCATGTACATCGCTATTCGCAAGATTTCGGTGCATCACAGTGACGGACGTTTATCGAGGGCACGTGAATTCTTTCCGCGCAGACTTCCGCCGCCTTGCGTTCTTCCTTCGATCGCGACACGTGCATTCTATTAAACAGCGAAAGTACGGTGTTCGATCATCGCAGTGGCAATTACACAGTATTGAATTGAATGGCTGCGATATCGAATACAGTGCAAGGAAATTGAAGCGTCGGAATCACGACTCTTCGTACGCACTGCAGCTGATAGGATGGAAGCTGTGTCGGAATCGCGTGCCATTTTAACCCTCTAGTGCATAAATTTTTAATTCAGTTGGAAAAATTAGACTAGCCTAATTCGGGGTTGAAAAGACCGAATCCGATGTCCGTGTTCAATTTGTAGGACGTCTGGACTCCCCAGGGCAGCTTTCTGGGTCACCGCCTTAAGGTGGGATCATGTAGCAAGTACAAAAAATGTAGTGTTTCTTTTTATAAAATAAATACTGTATTTTTAATGAAAACCTATGAAAAAATGTGAAAAACAATATAAATTTATGATATATTAGAGAATTATTTTATTGTGCATTGTGAAATTTAACAAAGCACAGAAGAAGCGCGAGAAGCCATCGCGAGCCGGCCTAAGGTCGGTACCAGATATATTGGGCGGTGAGTTCATTTTCTCGAGCAGCGATCGATGAGAAATCAGCCACCACAAATCACTATTTTACATTTTATTTGATTATTTTACTTTCACAAATAATTTTCGCAGCATGCATAGCTCAAAAATGCACCTCAAACTAGATTTCTGTCAAATCGAAACGTCAGAGAATTCTGAGAATTCTGAAAAAAAAATTATAGGCGCTCAACTTCTAGATTAAACAGGTGCCCGCCTTAAGGCAGGCGTATGCATTAGAGGGTTAACCCTCTTTTCGCTCTGCTATCGAGCACTATCTCTCCTGGGAGCGTTCCCTAGTAATTAAGAATCCCCCTTCGTGTCGCTGACGTGGAGTATCGGGCAAGATTCTTTTTACGTCGAGCAGACATGCATCGTCGCCCAGCTGCCGCTTGAGCTGACGGCACACACCCGCGCCGTTATCAACGGTGGGGCTATTGTTCCGTGGTCAGGCGAAATTAGAGGCGACGCATCGCATCTGCTCGAATTCCAAGGGGGAATTCCGCCGTCTGATATGCCGCGACGCTGCTCTATGTGCCTGCCTCTGTGCTCCGTGCAAACCGCGTCTCCCCGCGTGGCAGACAAACAGGGCTGTGTTTGCTCGCGCGCCATTGCGATGGGCGACATGGAAACAGGACGATTCAAACACGCGAGTTTCTCCTAAAATCTGCTCGGATCGCGATGCATTCGAGACGCCCTTGTACCGCTCCGCTCCCTCCGATTTGGATGGAATTCCACGCGCTGAAGATTCCCGCGAATCCGAGACACGGTCTAGCATAAGTAATACACATCTGGCAGAGGCAACAAGAAACACGCGTCTGTTTCTTGCCATGACGTAGGATCAGCTGGGGGATGTTTTCGGGTGCGGGGACGATCAATCTTCGGGAAGACTCGAACAACAGGATTCATGGGATGTTTGCTGGAGGAGCTTTGAAAGTTTACTTTCCCCTTCGACGAGGGCAAATCTATATCACTATATGTAATTATCGAGGTAGAAGAAAGTCGAGGGGAGTTTATGTGTTTTCGCTGCTACATCCCTGCTCCCCGCCAGCTTTTAGGCCCGGAATTTTTTATATAAACCAGCCAATATATTCGAGGGCATGAAAGGTAAATATTCTGGATACTCGTAAGCCTCTCCTATCCTTTGACTTGCGCGAGCTTTGCGCAAGCGGATGTTCTCTCCGGGAAGAATAAGAAATTGGGGTGTAGGAGACCTTAAAGCTTCTAGAGATTTGTATGCAGGCCTCGCCTAATTTCCAGCCTGAAGCAACGGTCCACCGCTGCAAACAGAGTCGAAAATATTGGAAAACCATTTGACGCCGCGTTTCAAGAAGGAGCAGCCGGGGATGGACATGCGGGGATGAAGTTTCCATCGATTGATTTGCATGAAAGCCCGGGAACGATGAGGAAGTGGTTCCATTCACGATGGACGTGGAACAATACTTCTATCCCATAATAACTTCCGTCATTTTTCTGGGTCGTAAAGTTTTCGAGCACCCGCGCGAGTGCAGTTCGAGGAATCTCGAGTCGCCGACGCGACGATCCGTCTCCTAGATCACATGGAAGCCACCAGACAAACGGAATTATTGCATCGCGCACGATAAATGGCAAACTTTCCCCGCACAAGTATGCCGTTGGAGAAGTAATGGCGGATTACGTGATTACAGGGCGCGCTGGGTCCGTAGACGATGTAAAGCCGCGGCCGGTTATAGAAACAAGGTCGCCGAGGGCCTTTGAAGTCTCTTTCAAAGGCACCGTTTCGTTTCGTTGTCGAAGATAATTTATTCCTATGGTGATGCACTAGGTCGAGGTTGACCGTGAGCGCAACTTCATTTACGAAACCTTGAGGGAACTGCGAGGGGAACTGGAGTGCCGAAGGGGCAAAGTTCACGCTGCTGAGCTACGGTTCAGCTAATAGGGACGTTTCTTCCCCGCGCCCTTCGATTCTCGCCGCTGCAAGTCGATACACTTCGATAACGTCCACTTTACGTAACAGTTTCATCGATCATCGAGGTGGCAAGACCTGGGCGTCGGTAAGAAGCTGCTCCCGTTATGCATCAAAGAGCAACGAAACGGCGTTACACAGGAGTTTCATCGAAACTTTACTGTCCGCCCGGCGAAGTGAAATACTTGCTGCCGGCCGTGTCGTAATATCACTTTATGACGCAACGAAACATCCGGCGAAGTAATGATCGCAGACACGCGGGCGACTCGCCTTGTATATTTTAGCGAGCTACCTGGCGCGGGGCTAGTTTGCATCAACGTTAATGCAAGGAGGGTAAGGTTACGGGCGTAGATACGGTTACTGCATTAGGAGGTATCGGAGCAATTTTGGAAACGCGATTCTAGGCGCTCTGTTAATCTCCGCGGGTGTTGGAATATCCCGGCGACTTTCCACGATCTACTCTTCTCGGGTATCCGCGCACGAAACGTAATAAAGTCCATTTATTCGGGCCGGGATGCGATCGCATCGGCGTAGAGCGAAGCGCCCTTGTCATCACATTTTTCAACCCCGCAGCTGTCGACTCGTTAACGGGCCGTCAGGGAAACCCAAGATGACGGGCGTTAATCAAGGGAGGAGAAGAAAATGAGAGATTCAAAGCGAAAGTTTATGATTCGCGTTGTTACCCTGTCGGGATTAATCACGTCACTGGTTACGAGCCGGGCACCGTTTCCCTTTAAATTAATTACGTGCTCGACGCCCTTTAATGTCACTTACCAGCTGGTGAAGCAGGTGACAACGTCATTTCGCTAATTTTCCGCGAGATCCTGCGGGCAGAGTCAACCCCGGGGGTCGGCCTTTAATCCTGATAAAGTGAAAAATGCCCCGCACCCCCTTCGTCCCGCGCTAGTCTCCGGCTGGCTCGTTTTTCCGGCCGCTGCAGGCCCGTTAATAAATTTGTGTTTACGATGTCCGCCTCGTCGCGACGCTGTTTTTGTCCGCCGTGGCTATCTCACGGCCACCCCGTTGCTCACCCCTCCGAAACGCATAAATATCCCGTTGCACGCAATCTCGAGCCGCCCGAGTTCCATGGATTAGGACATTCTAATCGCTCGTGCTCGAAATAAACATTCCTGTTTAGTATCTCCGCTCTCACAGCGGAGAGGGATGATTTCTCTTTCGTGGTCGGGAGGTATCGAACAGCGGGAGTGCTCGATACGAAACGCACGGCTAGCAGACAGTCGGGGAGGATTTTTTCGACAGGCACGCTCGCTCTGGCCGGGTGACGACGGCGACGCTGGGAACGTGAAACACGTACGCGACCCAAAGGGAGATTCGAGATCGAGGAGCCGATCACCTTCGCTCCACTTTGATACAAAGACAAGGATATGATGGAGAATGGCCTCCGCTCGACGACGTGACGTGGGAGATCGATCAGAGCTAAGCAGACGAAATTTTTCGTCGATGGCTTCTGAATACTGAAATCAGATCCGAATTGTGGCTCCATCCGAAGATCCCACGGAGCAGTGTCGCAGTTTGTCTCGCGGTGCTCCCTCGACTTCTCCCCCTAACGACCTTCCTTCTTCGTCTTCTCATTCCTCGAAAAATGTCACGAGACATCGGCTTCTATAACCAAACAAAGGAGCCCATACTCGTCGTCTGAATAACCAGATACGGCAGACGTTCGCGAACAAAGTGAGTCACTGTATACGCGCTGTCTGACAGCAACACTTCTCAAGCTACTGCGGGGACCAATTCAGCAACCGCCTGCCAGGACCGACGTTGCCACGCCACCCATTGTACTCTAAAGTCCTGTGCGAGGGTGGCTACGAGAATGTAGGGGGCTAGACGTCTCGTATTAACCCTCCGACAATTCCAGGTATGGGCATGGTTAGCGTAATTCGCCGGTATCGAAATTCATAGATGCACCGTCCCCTAGGACGGTGTCTGCCCCATTTCTCCCCTTGCTCAAGAACTGCAACTATTGCAGACGAAACGGGCGCGGTTTCCCTTTCGAAACTCCACCCTCGCGGCGTCGCGTTGCTTCGTGCTCGAGTCGAGTGTGTTTGTTCCTCTGCCGGAACACGGATGGTCATTATGAACTTCCACTGACAGCGGGTTATCGGTTCACTCTTCCCCTGTCGGATCATTATTATAATGGCTGGATTCATCAGGATCTGATGACAGTGCCGCGCGACTCACGCAACTTCTGCCGCGATTGGACTCCAGGGTGCTTCATAAAGGCAGCAATGAAACTCGACCTATTATCAGCCACGAAACTATTCTGCATTTATCTATTCCCTATGATACACTGCGAAACAAGGGGGACCGGGGGCTGGAATGCGGTTTAATGTCTAATCGAGCGACGCTGGGGCTGCTCGTTGACGATACTCGGCGGCCATTGTAATTCGGAATCCTTCAGCCGGAACTTCGCGTTCCGTATTAACTGTCAAGCCCTAGGGTTGAGTAGTTGCAGTAATTTCGTACCGACGAAATTTGTGGCCGTAGTCACCGTGAGACACTCGCTCACAATGGCCGCCAAGTTTTCGAGGAATTTGAGTATTGCCGGAGGCCCTGGGAATAGACGCCAACTTCTCGATCTCCCCGCGATTATACGCCGTCGACGCGTTCGTTCCTGCGAAACCCCGTCAATTTTCCCCACTTTCTGACCGCCCGTCGCTGCTTCACCGCTCGCCGTTTTATCCCCAGTTTCGCGGAGAGGAGGCTCGTAAACAAGGAACCACGAGCTTCCAGCGAAAACTGCGATTTAATATTAACCCGGTGAGTGGTGCTCGCTAATTACGCTGAAATCGAAACGTAAGTGGCTCGTAACGTCGCCTGGGCGATTTTGTTTGATCGCAGCTCTGAAACCACCGAGGATTCGAGCGCGCGGGGGGAAAGAGTTAATTAAAAGTCAACGGCGGGACTCCGGTGAAGTTTCCATCGGTGTTTTTCGAACGCTACACGATACGAAACGTGAAATTGGACCAAACACAGCTGGATTTCGTCGTAGGTAGTGAACGATGTCTGGCGACTAAAGTTGACGAAGTCCTTGACGCGAGACGCATTCAAATTAACCAGTTAATGGGAAACTTGTGTGCTTCGCGGTGTTAAATCGACGCGCCGAGGTGGCTTGAACGTGTTGCGATGGTTGCGTCAAGAGCCACGAGGTGTGGGCAGAAATTATTGTAAAATATAGTTCCGCGCGCGTGCTCGATCATATTTCAGAGCAAAAGTATCAATACTTTGACTGTCAGGAAATACAGAAGACCTCAGGTACAGTTACTAGAATCACCTCGATCAAATCATCCTTTTGCTCTCTACTCAAAGGAGCTTTCGAATTAGAAGCGATGATTTCGGCTCACTGGTTCGGTCAATTAAGTAATTAAATAAAAGCTATTGTGCAATTTTGAGAATTATCAAATTCTAATAGAAAGATTACATCATAAGGCATTATCTAACTTTCCTTGAAAATGGTCACAACCACTGACCGAAACGTTGGAATTTGATAATTCTCAAAAGTGCACAATAGCTTTTATTTAATTACTTAATTGACCGAATCAGTGCGCTGAAATCATCTCTTCTAATTAGAACAATTTTTACTGTCGAAATTCAAATTATATAATTCAAAGGAGCTTTGGAAGGCAAGTAGGCTCGCGCCGAGGATTCATAGATTCGTGAAAGAGGAATCAGAAGGAGGCTAGTGTAACCGAAAATAGTGAGGAGCTTGCAGAGGCAATAACCGATGCTGGGGGAAAACATTTGGTTTACATTCGCGACGCGCGGGTGTAGCGAGGTTTGCTTTTTTTCTCGACGGGGGTCTACTAGACGGCGCACCCCGCTACGGGAACTCCCGAGAAGAAATAACTTCTCGAACCGGGGGGGGGGGGCGAACTTTCCGCGCGGACGTTTCTCCTCGGGGCCGGGTGAACTTTAGCGGAGCGCGATATACCTTCCAGGCACGATCGCGACCGGGTACCAGCCAGCCTTTTCTTCCCTTATTCAGCCGAAAATGGCCGATAGTGCCTGGTACGGGAGCTTCTGGATTTGGCCAGCGAGCCCGTTTACTCTCGTTAAGGTGAGTGCCGTGGGGTGATTTACCCTCTTTACTCTAGCGCGACACCGAGGCTCCCATGAGGACGTAGGGTCGAAGAGGGAGGAAGTGGAACGAATCGTCCGCCTTACGGGGATCCTCTTATCCTTACCAGCAGCACGTGGAGAGATTGAAAAGTTCACCTAACAGTCTCTTTCTACCCTCTGTCGTTATCCCGAAAATTCATCGGCCCGATCGAATTGATTATGGTCGTTCCGCCTCGAACGGCGTCGTTTTGCCCCGCGGGGGGTGTCTCGCGCGAGGGGTGCCCTCGCATTTCGGAAATTTAAGAATAGAGGCAAGAATAATTAGTCTCCTTTTGAAGAGTGTCCTCGAGGAATATTTCTTTGAACGGCCGCGCGGGCAACAGTCATTGTTGCCGTGACAAGGGCTGAGACGTTGAAGGGGGCGAAACTTTAGCCAGAGCGACCATTAAACGCGATGGCCGCCGGGGGTGTGGGTTAAAGGGTGAATACACAATGGACAAGGCTGCGATTTTGTGCGAAGAGTGGTTTAGCGAATGGCATTGTTATCATTTCGAGGTGAAAAATTACGTGGAAGCGTTCGAGTGGCGGACAACGGGGGCGGAGAAGCGTGAGAAGAGGAACGGAGGCGCGAGAAGAAGCGAGCACCTGCGGGCGAGTGAATCGATAGCCGCTCCGCGAGAAGCGAGAGAAAAAGGTGTCTGAATAAGTACTCGTGGTTTCTTTGTCCACACGGTTATTCCTCTGCCTCCGGCTCCGAGGGCCCCGACTTTAATAAACTCATCCCTCCGAGGCCCTTGAATTAGTACCTCTTGCCTCCGTGCATCGAGTTCCTTTAATCCTTCAGCTGGTCCTCGCCTCCCTCATTCATCGCAAAATAAGGCTGAAATATACGGAGAGATCCTCGCTTTTCATCCGATACAACGACGCCGGCCAGTTAATTTCTCCCCTTATTGCTTTCTTTCAATACAGATCAACAGTGATCTCATTATTAATCGCGGTTTAGCTTTTCCAATAAACTTCTCTATGAAATGTACTACTTGCAGCTCAAATTCTTCCAGATATTTTAATGTAAAATGGTACTTTCTAGGAATTCGAATATTGTATGAATAATTTAAAGAGGAACCAACGTGGAGGTGCTACGTCGCACAGTGGGGAATTTTTGCGATTTTATGGCCAAAACTACAGAAATGAAATTTTTCAATTTTACAAATTTAATACAAATGTCAATTGAAGAACTATATCCATTTTCGTGGTCAAAGCCTCAAAACTTATTTTTAATATATAAAATTCGGCACTTTTACGTTATAGTATATGAGAAACTAAATTATGAATAACATAATTTAGTAATGAATAACATGTGAACCAGTCTCAGTCACAGTTATGTCGTATGTTAGACAAGACACACCGGATCGTGTTTAAAAAAATGCATATAATTACAAGATTAGCAACTATTAGCAATTAATAATTGCATTTATAGAATCAAAATAGTCTATTTTATGCATTGAAAATTAATTCTTATATGAAAAGGTTATTTCTAAAACACTCCTTTAAAAATTGTATAAATTACGTATTAAAAACCGAAACATAATTATTTTGAGGACAAAAAGATATCTTACGCGCCACCAGGAATTGAATCCATGCCTTGAAATTATTTTCAGATCTGTGGATAACACAATATAAGTGTTCGAAGCAACTTGAAAATCTGAATTAATTCTTTGCGATCGGTCTAACCTCACGTAAACATTTGTGAGTCTATACGAGCTTTGTATTAAAACATTTAATAGTAAAATTGGTGGCATTTGATGCTCGTATTAGTTCTTCAATTGACATTTGCATTTATATTATCAAATTGAAAAATTTATTTTTGTAGTTTTGGCCATAAAATCGCGAAATTTCCCCACTCTGCGTCGGTTCAGAATGGATATACGACTTAACTTCCAGACAGGGACTCGATGATCAATAGCGAATATTTATTGCTGATAACGCTGTTGCGCTGGCAACTCGAAGCGATTATTAATAACTTCGCAATGTGTCGGTGTCTTTTCTTCTTGCGCGATATTTACGGCCCCTTGGACAATATTTATCGTGTTTGGAAGTCGGGGCGCGTTTCTCTTGCGCAGGGAACACTTTCAATACGAACTTTGGAAGCTCATTACTATGAAAATGTAATAGGTCACGTGCCTGAAGAATGAAGCATCAGTCTTCGCTGCTACCTCAACTTTCAGCAGCGGTGTGTCGCGTGGTTCAGAATCCACTATTAGTTCCATACTGTTTCCACGAAGAATTCTGAAAACTCATCCATAGACTGAAACGTATCACTGGACCTGATAATGCGAAATGCCGGTGCCATTTCTCGGAGAGTATTCACACTCGATTCGACAGCAGTCTGTCGAAAGGTGGTCTCGAGAAAGACGTAAAGAGTAACTTGTGGCCGCTAGTCAGAAAATGTGCTCGGAACGAACGACCTCGATCTCGGGATAGCATTTGCCATCATTTGTACCTGTTGAAGCAATCGTGTCGCGTTCGAACGTTTCCAGGACACCGCGTGTACCGATCGCTTGGTCGTTTCCATCGACTTAAACCCAGGTCGACTCGGTGTTCGCGCCCCCCCGCGCCGAGGCAGCCTGGCCGGAAGAATCGAGCGACATCGCTTACATCACGGGCACGTTACGACGATCGGGAAAGAAATTTCGATGCTCCGGCGTCCCTCTGGTTGCCCTGATCCACGTCATTCCCACGACGCCGGCGACGACGACGAATAACGAGCGTACATAAAACAAGCAATAAAAGAAGCGCCGAGAGCCTCGGAGATGGACCGAGTGAAGGGAAAGATAGAGGGGACAAAAAGAACGTCGGACGTGAGGGATGAAAGAGGATGGCGCGGGAGGGTGCAGGGGGATGGAGGAGGATACGCCGGCGAGAGGGGAGGCGGGTGGATGAAAGAAGGGTAGACGGGGTTCTCGCAGGCATCTCGTCAAAAAAGATGAAGTCACCGGCGGTTTTGGGGCGGCACAGAGAGTAGGGGGCGAGTTCCCAGAGGTAGGGGCATGCGCGGCGTCCGGGGTAGCAAGCCCGCGTTGGGGGTTAGTCGCTTGCCAACAACACGACGCGTCGCCCGCGCATCGTGATCGCTCTTTGCTCGCTCGGCCGCATACTTCCGGCTCGTTTCTCGCCTCGCTCTCGCGCATACGCCGACACGTCGAGTGCTGCTCGTGTCGCGGCGACGAGCACACGAACGCACGCGCGTGTACACCTGCCCCGCTCGGATCGGCACTTTACAAGTTGAGTGCTATGAGACACTAACCTGCGAGAAAGTTTCGATCCAACGATCCAAGGCGTCCTCTACCTCTTCTCGTGTGTTCGCGCGAACAACCAAACATTTCACTGTCCCGTCGATCCTGTCTCCTGGGGTTGCGAGTTCGTCAGCGGATGGCGCGTCGAGATGAGAACTCCGGCGAGGAGATCGAGGACTTAAACGGCAGGAATCGGTTACCAGCACCAGGCAACTAGATTCTATATGGACTCACGGGTGTTAAGGGTGACCGTTGATGATCGCTCGATGGTGCAGATCGAAGTGATCGTTAGCGAGAAGAGGGTGCACGTGGACGAGGGTGCTCGCGGGATCTCGAGTGACCTCTTCGATCGAGGATCTACGATTGTTCCGTACGTGACGCGGGAGTGGTGTGATACAAGTGGACCGGAAGTCACCGTGAGACTACTGCAACGTATTACCGTCACTGCAGTGAACGACGCGAAAAAGTGCGCGTAAGTTCGATCGGCCTCGTGCAAGACTGCGCCCGCCCGTTGCCTTTTGGATCTTACGCGTCGCAGAGGGACACTACCAGCAACCTGAGCCACGGTAAGTCGGTGGTTTCACGTTGAATCTTTTAGTGGAAATGCAAAGAACGTGCTTTGTGGTCTACTCTTACCGAGCATCATCCTTTGCGAAGCTTACACGTTTAGTCAGACTGCGTTTCCACCGTAAAATCGCTGATTTTACTTATTGTTAGTCTAGCAGTGGAGGTATTATTCTAGTCGAAGTAGAATTGAACTGACAAATGATAGATGATAAAACTTCTTCCTACAAAAAGGGACAATTAAAGAAAGCACAGAAAATTTCTCCTATCTTCAGATAAATCTTTCAAGACGTCTGCTAGGAAAACGTTTCACATTTAGTTGTGTTACTCCTAAAAAGCCCATGCGCTTTTTACCGAACCACTTATTTGATTGAAACAGAAATTCCATTCCAAAAGCATATCTCCTTGAGTCAGCAAAAACAACAAAAGTATTCTGGGTTCTACTGTTAGGTGACATAATGCAGGTAATATACATGATCGTTGTAAACTGCATATGGTACAGATACTCGCGCCTGCAGCTCTCCCAGATACGTTACATAACGCGAGCATGCGTCGCCGCTAATTACGAAACTTTGTTTCCCCTTTAACGACGTAATCGGTGTATTAGCATGTGTAATGGGGTAGGCGGAGCATCGATAACCCACGGGGTCATCCGTTGGGTTTTGTAATTTAATTTCGGAATCCTGCCCCGGGCCGGAACGTCGGTTCCTACGGAGAGGGGACAGGGGATATCGCGTTTCTCGTTTGAGAACGTAACGGGAGGATCCGGGGGTGATTTCGTACGAATTTTCGCGCCGAATAAGCGATCCACCCTCTCCGCTGAATAAGCGAGACTTTCAGCAAAATTTATGTACACGTCCGAGAGGATTCCTCTGATGACGAGATTGAATTGCCTCGAACCCCTGATCCCTGCCTGAAATACCGGGCGAAGCGACTCTGTACTCGCGATAAAAATTATCTCGCTTCAACCGGTGTCAGTTAACGTTCGGATTACACCGAAGCACGTACACTTTCCATCGCGTTCCCGTTTCATTAAAAAGGTAAATAACGCTTCAGCGATATCGTTCGAAGCGCAGGGAAAAAGTTGACGAAGCGTCAGGTGGGATAATTGTTTTTGTTCCGAGCGCGGGGCGTCGCGCGAGATCCGTCAACTTTGACGCGGCTATCAGCGAGGATCGCGTGTCTTCATTTCCACTGTAGTTAAACGCGCGCCGCGCCGTGCCTCTGTACATTTAATGCTGGATATAATTGAAATCGGGGATAGCTCCGTGCGGCGTTTCGCAGCGATGCGCTTTTCGGCATCGGTCGATGCTATTCCCAGGCCCTCCCGACGAACACCTGTAATCTCGAGCCGCGCCGCAGCAATTACCTGGAAACGTCAGCAACAGGGACACCGACGGTGCAATTTCGAAAAGGGAGGTATCGTTTCTTCTTGGGTGATTCATCCCTCGTGCGTGACGCGAGACACCTTGCGCGGGGGGTGGAAATATGAGAACAATCGAACAGGACGAGTTTGAGTTAATAACGCCGTTATCCTGCCTCGAAGTGGACTGAGCGTAGGTAGGATTTGGAATATTCCGAGGCACTCAAGGGCAGACCGATTGGTCGACGCCAGTCAACAATTCATCTTCATTCTTGAAGCGTAATTTCGGCAATTGCTTTCCATCGATCGGCCCTGTCGGGTTATTTCGAAATACAGGCACGGCCTGCTCGTCGGTGAATGGTTGCCCGCTCGCGGACACTGTTTTCTCCGACAATAGCTAAAGGGAGAAGTTACAGGCTCGTCCTACGACAGTCCCGCTAACAATTGATCGCGCGATGTTTTTCCAGCGACAGTCCCCCCGATGCCCGACTTTTTCGAGCGGGCTGCGCAAATAAATCGCTCCTCGATCGCAAATAACCCGGAAATTTAATTGGTCGATGGTTATCGCGGAGGTTCGCACCGTGCCCTGTACTTTAAAAGCGTATCGAGCTCCGCCGGTGTTCGAACGGCCACCCGCGCTCAGGCGAAACGTTTTTCCGAGCTGTGAAAACGTTTCGCTGTTTCTAAGGAGGGATATTTTTGCACGGAGAGAACCGGAGCTCCTCTGTCAACGTTCATTTCCTCGTTCGGCGCGGTGTACGTTTGCGCTGCTCTCTGGCAAACGATCTGTTAAACGGGGGATGAAAAGCAGCATCGGGTCGGTTACGAAATTACAAGTCAATTTGCACGGGAATCGTATCGCGAATGGTATCGATATTTTATTTATTTATTTATTTATTTAAACGGGACAACCTCGTTGAAACACAGTGATAACACAAAAAGAGCATTACATAACGGTCTATCAGTGTGATTCACAATTTAAACAGTTAATCGTTTCAACAGCTGTGCACGCAAGAAGTCGGATGAGCAAGAGAACAGATCAATGTCATCCACGAGAGAATTCGCAAATAACATGGCTCTATTCAGCGGGTCAATCGAGTAATGCCTATGTTTCTCGATAATTAGACGAGCGTCTAAACAGCCAATCATTCCACCTGCCTTTTTCTCTCGCGTGTATTGTATAAGAGCCAGCATTGTGGCCCGTCAGACTGTTGGGCGAAGAGACAATGGTCGTTGAACGTCGATTTCGTCGATCGCGGCGTTAATTAAATGCGGTGAATCACTTTAGCCTTTAGTAACTGACAATCCCCTATTATCAGCATACTATGGACGATAATCGTTCGGGATCGCTCGACGCGACTGCGAGCAAATTGAATTAATATTATACGCGAATAGTTCGGACGAAAATCGACGCAGCGAGGGATAGGAGCGAAGGGGGGGGAGGGCATGGTGAACGATATCTCATAGTTCACCGTAGGTCATCGGTACCGACGCGGTGGATAATTAATTACTCCGATTGGGACACGTAATCGGCGGTCGCGCAGACCGCCCAGCGAGTCGGCCACTTTGTTAATTGCGATTACGTTGTATTCAGCGGTATCGGCCGTGGGACAGAACACTTTTCATCTCGCTAAGGACACGGCTGCGGGCCAGCGAAAATATTTCACCGCGAACGCCGCCTCTCTGTTCCAGCGTTTTAAATCACTCGGCGGGGGTGGTTTGTGAAAGTGGCGCGATAGAGAGGCGATGCTTTACATTCTCTCTTTCGCGGGGCCTCGTTTCTCTCTCTCTCTCTCTCTCTCTCTCTTTTTTTTGTCGTCGCGCGGAACGTGCCCCGCAGGTGTCGGCCGTTGTAAAAAATTCCATTTCACCGTGGACGTTGACGCTCGGCAGCCAATAATGATTCCTCTCGGCCGCCTTTTCTCTCGCCCTGTGGAAATACCAGGGGACGTTCATCTGTCGCGCCGACGGCGGCCGGGCGACAGCCATTCTTCTCGCGCTTTGCTTTTCCCATTTTCACGGCGCGGGGTGTTGTGCACTTGTTTGATAAAACGTTATCAGCGCGCTACGCCGATGGAGCCGATAAAAACTGACGACGCAAACGTATGCGCGTCCGCGGGTTCTGCCTTTCTGTCACATAATCTTTGGAAAAAGCGGCCCCGTGTGCGCGCACATTCGCTTGTCCCACTTTTTGCCCGTACTCGGCCCCAAATTACGGTTATTGGGATACATACTGAACAGACGTCGCTGGAAGTACCCCGGAACGCTGGTATCTCTGTGCTCCCGGTGCAAACAAGCCGGGCCGTATACGGAATTACGGTATTTCTGATAGGTCGTCGTGTTTTATCCGATTTCCTGGATATTCGGCTGGTCGCGTAATTGGACGCAGATGCCGCGGTGGCTTTTTGGGGGCGGATACGCGCCGCGTCTATTTGTATCCGCGTAAGCCGGAATAACCGAACGAACTCTGTGCTGCTTCTATTTTTTGTCACACTCTCTAACGCGCACCGTGGCGCGCGGAGGAAGGGGTCGTGGATAAAAATTGTTCCCCTGTTAATAGCAATAACGCGCGACAGGGGAATCCCCTGTAATGGAAAAGTACGGAGACGCGGCCAGCTAAACCCCCTGTAATAATATTATACCCGACACCGGGCCGACCGTTTCGAATTGGGTCGCGGATAGAAGAACCGCGGGTATCGCTGCCACGGAGTATATTCGAGTATGCATGCAAATTTGATTCAATTAACCCAGAACAGTATATCAGAGGCGCAAGTAACGCCTCGAGGAATATGTTTTGTATCGTGGGACGCGATAGCGTCTAGCTCCTCTCGTGGAAGCGATTCGCGAGTTCGAAATCGTTGCCGGCTTGTCAGGAGGCTGAGCTGAAAATTCCCTATTGGAGGCAGACAGCCGGCAATGCGCGCCATTGTGCCAGAAGCATCGTGTGCGACTTGAATACGTAATCAGCTAATAGAAATGTTATGTTAGCATGTTACTCGCTCATTAAACGCCCCGAAATTCTGGTCACCTTTCATTTAAACCGTTTCAAACACGGGCGAACTTTGCGCGCTATATTTTCGCGTTAACGGTTTATTGTGCACATAATACACCGTTGGCCGTGCCGTGGGGATCGCTATGTCGAAAGGTAATTAATTCAATGTGTAGTAATATGTCGCATTTACCGACATAATACGTCTGCCTGTTTGCCGAATAATTTACTTGACACCGGTTTAGATTAATTCCCGGACCTCTGGCCGCGCAATCAATTTCGCGTGCAACGTCTTTAACATTCCACTGTCATTCTCGTGGAACGTGCTCGCTCTGGAAGTCAGATTTCATACTTCCAATAGGTATCTTCGTCACGGATCGTGCCTGATTGAAATTGATTGAAATATCCTCCGAGTGACATCGACTACTTAGCGGTGCCTCGGCGATTCCCAGACAGGTTCGGCTCGTTTCTTGCTATCGAATTAATCAGGTCATCCGGTGGCGCGCCGTTGTCTCGATAAGCTCGAACCGGGCGGTCCGAAAATTGCATTACAAAGTCACGACGATGAACTACAAGCAGCTGCAGCGGATTAGTTGCCGCAGCCGGTAATTACATCAGTCGCGGTTCCGCAGTGCACCGCTCCCGGCTGTTTCTTCTCGAGTGCTCGTTGATAATTAGGGACAAAGTTGTGTCCAGCTAACGAACTACGGATCCAGCTTGGCGGCGGTGGTTGTTCTTCGAACGGAGCAGGACGGAGCGGAGACGCGGGGGCGCGAGGGCGGGTGGAAAGGGCTGGGGAAAGAAGGAGCTTCTCCGCGAAAGAAACGAGATAAAGGAATGAATGGACATGGGGAGACAAAGACTAGAACGGCAGCCACAGGGAAGACCAAATAAAACAGCGAGAACTTTGAAAGGTAGAAACGGGACGCGAAACACAGGAGCGTAGAAGAAAGTTTCAATTCCGAGGGGAGAAAAAAGTGGCACAAAGGGAGGTCGCGAACGTAAAAAGAGCTGACAGGGACGGGCTGGGTAGACTCGAAGGTGCGCGTACGTCCGTGGGGTTTAATTCAGCGGGGTGGCGTATAAGTAATACGTCTTTGATGAAGTCAGACACTGGACCAGTGGAACTGGCCCGTGGAAGGCCAGCCCGCGGGACCAAAGAGGCTTAATTATTCAAAGACCATCTCGTTACGCGACACCGGCTGCTTCGTTTCACCAACGGACGTATCCCTGTTATCATCATCGCGCGTATCAGCCGTAATCTTTCCCGTTAAACAGGTCTTTGCCCCGGATTCGCCGCGTTAATACCGATCACTGCTGCTCAATCGGATCGCCTGGAACATGGCTTCGCGAATCGTGTTTAGGATCGCTAACGGAATTACTTCCCCCTTCCAAACCCCGTGGCGAATAAGAATTTCCTTCAGAGGCTCCATCAAAGGCGCGTTCGCGACACCGAATCCCGTTCGTTTCACGAATCATCAATTCCTTTAATTCACTTACGCTCTATCCCTTCCCGAGAACTGTCTTTCCAGATGAATAGAGCGAGGGATTCAGCACAGAGTGGCGATAATTAACGTCGCGGGATTGCAAACCGTTCGCGCAATCTTGTTAAATTATGGCGAATGGCAGGGTCGTGACGTTTGTCATTGTCTCCGAACCGCGCAGCGATTGCCCTGATACGAAATAATCGTCCGCCCTGCGGATGCTGGATCGACTTGCTCGTAACTTTTACCCGAGATACTGTCCCTGGGTAAATTATCCGTTAAATGAATCGTAACAAGACCATTTCGCCCGAGTCGCTCGATAGTAACCCTGAAAATACGTCCTCGAAAGTACGGTCAGAATAAATCCGAGAATATCATTCACGGCGGCGCGCGAGAAATGAGAGAGAATCTGAATAGACGGCGCAGCGGATCAGCCAGCGGAAAAAAATGTCACGGGAACGATCGCGAATATGGTCAATTCGACGAGTGCAAAACTGAGTCGTAAAGAGGGACGCAAATTTTTATCGCGGATAATAAGAAGTTCGTGGCTCCGGAACTTTTACGAGCACTTCGCTCACGTGACTCGGTCGTAACGATAGGGGTAACAGGGTCTAAAACCAGGCCAGTTAAAGAATGCCTGGCCGAATGAAAGCGCGGGGCGAGGAGCGATTATTTCGTTTAGCAGTCAATAAACCCCGGCGCTCTGGTGCACAGGTTTTTCGCTGAAAGCCGTCTTTGATGTCGTTGCGGAGCGTTTACGAGCGCATCAGCCATTAGTCCATATCGTTGTAAAATTGGAGATAAATCACTTTGATCTCTAATGCATCGGAGGCGACAGCCTTTCGCGGGCGCAGCGCGCCTGGCTCAAAGTACGCACACGTTGGGATTCACTCGCGAGTGAAGCACAAACAAAGGAGAAGCAAACGGCGAAAAGGGGATAAGATTTATTATGCCGGACTCCCCGGGATCCGGGACGAGGTTGAAAAATGAAACGCGTACGTGTCCAGGCGGCAACAATGAAATCACGGCGACGAGACCTCGGTACGCGACGCTGTGTTTTAATTACGAGAAACCGCCGAGGAAACTATGCGTGCAATTTCGCCTGCCGCCGCGGTCGCGGTGAAATATTGAAAAGCGTGTCGTGCGTCGGAAGACGGCACGATTATTCTATGACTTTGCAGGGGATCACGTCTGAGCGTTAGTTAAACTCGTGGCTGATTCGGAATTGTATTTTTCAAGGGTTGATTGCTGAAGTCTCGCCAGCCGCGGATGGATAGCCTTAACGAGACCCTTTGTTTCCGCGTTTTATTTTTGCGAACGCGGGATAAAGGACCTCTTCTCCTCCTGTTGGCGTCACTCGAAATTCCAAGTTCGATCGAGCCGTAATTACCTGATGAAGTAGCCCGATTCCCGTCTAATTTATTCCCCCGCGGTGTCCCCGGTCCCGGAGTGACTGGTTGGAAGACACCGGGGAAACTTTCGGAACAAAAGGTTTTATCGAGGACAGAATCTAACTGGATACGGCTGCGACTGCCTCTTTAAAAGTCCCAACGGCGGGAAGGTACGTTTACTACTTACGCCGCTCGGTTGATGTTCCGTACGGATCTCGGATCCCCCGCACCATTCATTCGGCCCCTTTTCATTCTGCCGTCGCGGGAACTTGCCGCCCTGCTGCTCAAGTGCTCTACCATCGCCACTTCACCCCCTGAATCCAACGTCGAAGGCTCTCGAGGCAACGAACAGTCTCGCGTTTCTTCGACGTTGCGCTCTCGTGGCTCGGTATCCGGCTGGATATCCACGAGATTTCGAAGCGCACCGACCGGAAAATCGAGCCGTTGGACATGCTCCCGAACGACCCTCGACAGTGCACGCACTCGGATGGATTAATTTATGCGCGGATTCGGCGATCGGAAAATTGAGTTTCTGCGATGGACTGGCGCCCTTCGATGTGTACGAAGAAGCTAGCGAAGTTCTACTAAAAACATGGGGATGGAAAGTATAAGGGGGTGGAGGATTAGCTGAAACGTGAAGGGGTTGTCCGAAGGCTCTGAACAAGTACAACGAACGGGATATCCAATCGGGAAGCCGTCTGATGGAAGGCAGTGACGCTAATAAACGAATTCAAAGCGAACGAGGGCGACAAAGCGGTGGACAGGGCGTAAAAGGACAGAGGGTGGAGGATGAGCACTATGTGTAGGTAGCATCCGGAAGGCTGACCTTGCGGTGCACGCTGGCCATTACCGTCCAGGCGAAAGAGAAGCAGGAAGAGACTGGCCTTTGCATAACGTACTTGCCAACTTACTACCCCTCGGGGAGAACGTATTACTGCAATTTCGCATGCAAAAGTTATTACCTGAAATTGTCTGAAAATTGCGAGACCTTTCCGTCTCGTCCCCCTTGGTCGGCTTTCCACCCCGTCACGGTGCATCCCCCTTCATTTTAAAATAAACCAGCGTTTACGTTTCGCTGTCCCGCTCGCGGGAAATGGACTCACCTCCCTGATACGTGGACTCCTATCTCGCTGGTGTAAATTATTCACCGTCAAGTGGATCGTTATTCATCTTCTGTAATCGTCGTGATTATCGATTCGATTTTCCCTGGAATTAGCTCACTTCTCGATAATTATCTCTGCAATTTTAGAGTTGATTTTGAAATAGGAAGAAGGGATGTAGGGTAGGTGCACCGTTTGTGGCCATTGCACTGTTTTTGGCCATGTGCATAATTATCTTATTTTTAAACTGCTTGCAGATCATTATTATGTGGAGAATTTCACATAATAAATATTCTGTTTTGTATACCGGCAGATATATAAGGTTATATTTATTGCTTACACGAAAAAATTATATATTTTTTAAGAAGTGGCGAAAAATGATACGATACCTTAAAGTGGCCGCAAACGGTGCATCTACCCTAACTGTATGCTTTCAAGTTTCATTTTCGCGCGCAGAAGCGGATCGAATCGCCATTTTTCACCCCAAGGGTGAAACGGCCGCCTGAGATAGGACAGATGGCGTGACGAATATCGCGTTCGACTTGTAATTACCAGCTCGAGGGTACAGCCCGCGTAATCAAACGGTCAGACGTTGCCGTTCCCAGCGGGAAAGCGACCCTCCGTGCCACCCTGCGCCTAGGCGCACCCCTTGCCACGAAACCGAGCGAGAAGACTTATCGGATCCCGCTAAATATATCAGGCTTATGTCTCTTTCAGTATCCGGGAAACCTCATCGAAAGTGACTTCGTTCGACTTATCGTTCGTTCCTCTTTCGCTGAATAGGCCACGGAGGCCGCGAAACGCGAGGAGGATTACGCAGAACTGGTGGCAGGGACGAGCATGAAGTTCAGAACGAGCCTCGAAGTTCTAATTAGAATATGGAGGACCTGATATCCTCTTTCTGCCTCTCACTAGCAACTGACTTATCTCGAGCTCGCTAAAACATCGGAGTTTCTAAGTTCCTACTGACATCGACTCGAGCCTCGCAGATGTCTCGCGACTCTCCCAAATTACAAACGCCCGCAAATGTTAACACTATCCCCGTGTACGTGCGGAAGAAGCATCGCACCCCGTGAATCGATGCAATATCGAAAGCCCAGTCGTTTCGTCGGTGGCTAAACTGTACCTCGGTACAGTGTATATAGTATTCCCGAGATGAAAGCCAACGTAAGCGTCCTTTCATCCCCGAGAACATAATTTCGTCCTCGGCACAGAGTGGTTCCCCCTTTCCATCGATACGTACGTTGCCTTTTCTTTTTTTTATGGACGCCTATGAGATGAAACGCCTACGCGTCGACGAGAAATCCGGTGAAAGCGTCCTCCCATTGTTGCGTCCTCTCGATTCCTCCAGAGATACATCGACCTTGCGCCACATTCACCCCGTGGCTCGATCGTCCAACGAGTTATTCCATCGATCCTTCGCGCCGCTCGTTCCGTCGACGGGCACGAATGCGTCGGGTCTTCTGGTTGCGAAGCCACCATTACCGGTAATCGCGTCGAGAAATCGATGCGAGAAGCGAACCTCCGTAAGAATATCTCGTTCCCGCGACGTCATTCGCGCGACAGAATCCCTGTATCGAGATGAGCACTGGAATATATCTAAATAGAGATTCAGAAGCACGCCCCTATAACATTGCAATCCTGAATAAATCTTTTCAAATTCAGGGGAATAAAGTCACTTATACAAAGGGTAAAAGGTAACGCGCACTCTTGGTAACTTCGTCCCGAGGCTCTCTCGTTTTCGATCAGCTATAGTGCAACCGTTCTGAGCAAAATTTAATGAAGATAAAAGCTCATACGCGATAAACTCTCGCGCTTGCGACACTGCGCGAGCTATCTACAAATGCATCTCCGAAACGGAGTCACAAACTATCGAAACTCGTGCGATATTGTTCCACTGGCTATTAGAACGTGTTCCCAGATTCCGTTGAAAGTTTCGTGTTACCGTACACAGAGGTGCAGCGCGGTATTCATTAAACCAGAAACTCGACGCAAGATATGTATCTTCTCCGCAATATACTTCACGGTTTCCATTCGTTCATGCGGGGTGTCTGCAGGTAAATGGAGCTCCGAGTGACATTTAAACTGCCGATTTGATAAAAGGGCGATAGAAGACGGATCTTCTCCATTCTCGCGTAGAGCCTGGGGGTAATAAAAGTGATACCGACGATAACGGAATAAAGTTTAAAGTGGCCCCCGAAGAGGGGAAGGAACGAAAGTATCATCTTTATTCTTTATTCCATTGGATTCTCCGCGGAAAGCAGAGGGAGACGTCCCGTCTATCTCTGTTTCACGGGACCGGCGGTTCGGGTTGTTATTTGAAACGCCACTTATCCCGAGACACCCAGCGCACCCTGAATATTCCGCGCTCCTCTATTTTTGCGTCAAAGGGCGAGGCGAATTTACCCACCCGCGCTTGGACCGTTAAATTGCACGGAGAATCCTAATTCCGGGTTTCCCCGATGGTGTAAAATTCTCGCGCGGACTTTCCACGCTTTTAATCTTGTAATTCCCGGTGGAAACAAGCGGTCGGAGCGGCGCGGAACCCTCGCAAATGAACAATTCCGACGGTGCGCGAACGAACACGAGTTCTCTTCAGCATCGCCACTGGCTGCTACTTATTTCCCGCCCGCGGATACCTTATCGCTCGGTCAGTTTCGTTTTTAATTAGCTGCGGCGCGGCCAGCGAATCACGACGATAATGCCTGTCGCGTGCTGGCGATAAACGTTTCCGTTCGCTGAATTACAAAGCGCCCGGACTTCTTTCCAACGATAAATCAAGCGTCGGTACGAGTTCCTTGTCCATTCTTCTGTCAGTATTTCTTATCTGCTTTTTTTTGCGTGTACAACCCCCTCGACTTTCCTTTGACAAATGTCTTTAGTTGCCAGCTGAAAGTGCCCATGGCAATTCCGCCTGTTTTCTCTGGACGAGAAAGCTGAGGCTGCACGCGTAATCTGTACGAACCAGCCCGGTAATCATTCACGAACGGACTTACGAGCCACCGAGGATGATACTTTTCCGCGTTCGCCCGATCGCCGCGGTGTACGTCCCCTGCGCGTTGCTCCGGCCCGGCGGATAACATTTAAAACTCGACCGTCGAAACAAGTGGGACCGCGGAATTAATGAAAATTCGCTCGCCCGACCGGTTAAGCGAGGACAAGAGCGACGAGTAAGCCGATCGGCTTTGCCCGGCTTACGCCTCTTTGCGCGGCAAATGAAAGACGAAACATTAGCATCCTTTACGAGCCAGCGGGCGGGGCTGTTTTGTGCCCCGGTTGTTTAAAATTTCCGATGAGTCACCGGCCGCCTATGGATTCCCCCGAAAGAAACCGCAGCCACGCGCTGGCTTAAATCCAGGGTAAGCCGTGCCGGTTTCGACTTAAGTCGTTAAACAGCGGCCGCTGTGCAGCCCGTGGCGTGTTCCTTGGTCGAGGGCAAACGAATTTCACGGGGCGATTTCACGAACGGGGAGGCAATAAACGTTGTAGCCGTTGAACGATGGCGGATCCAAGACGCGGGATCAGATTACGCGACGTTACGCTCCAGAATGCAGGGGCGGCGCACGCTCGGCCCCGAATAAAACATGCAGGAGGAGATTTTGTGTGCTTAGGGGATGATCCGTGGACGCATCTGGTGCCCTCATAAGGGATTCACCCTGTCACGGGCCCCCGGGGGCGGTGAAAGACGACCCACATTCAGCCGCGGTTAGTCACGCGTGTCAAATGAGCAAACCTAAACAGATTATACGCCGATTGGCCGATACGGTCGTAGGGGGTAGCAAGCCCCCGATTATCGTGGATCCACGCGACAGATGCGCCGGCTAATTTCGATTCCTCTCTCCCTTTTTATCGTCCGCTTTATGGCGAGACGCGCGGTGTGCGTTTAATGGGGTTATTACAAGGAAGGAATTTCGCGAGGGTGAGTCGGCGCTCCTCGTGGATGTTCTCGCTGCCAACGGGGATTGGCTTTATTGCGCTGCCCGTAGTGTCGTTGGAATTTGTCATACGAGGCAATCGAGTTCCAAGGAATCCACGAATCTGTGAGAATTCTTTTAGAATTCTTTCAGCAAACAGCAACGACTGAAGCACCTGCTATGAAATTTGTAGGAAATATTACTGTATTCTATGAGTTCAAAAGCGTTCAGTTTGGAGAAAGATTTAAAGATTCATCGATCAGAACGCGAGAGAGCTATTCAGTAAAGCTGCTGCCGATGCAATCGAATTTTAGCAGAAATCGCGTTCTGCGTTTGGCGATTCCCTCGCGAGAATTCAAAGGCGCGGTTAAAACTTCACGACGATGCCCGGGACGGCAAGATACGGCGTGTTTCTCTGAACTTTCCTCGATTCACAGATAGAATACGTAAAGCAGGGAGGAGGGTGTGTTACGCAGCGTGAAGTACGCTCCATATCTCATTCCCTTTTCCCTTGCTTTGATCCTGCGAGCCCTCAGTAACGCAATAGTTTCCCAGTTACATGTTGTAGGAAAATGAGTCGTCGCTTAAGATTAAACAGGCACGCAGGGAAACGAATATCTGCGCTCTAAACGAGAGCAAAAGTTCGCTTTCCATTCGGGACATTCCATGCGAACTCGGACAGATATATTTTGTAGTCTTTAGTGATATATGAACGTACCTCAAAGGATCTTTCAAAATTTTGAAAAATGTCGATTTTACAGCTGTTTGAAGTGCTACCTTTTTTTCAATACATATGCTTGAATTTGCCTTGACAGTCGCTTTCATATTGGCGCAGCGTCAACTTTCGGCAATTTTTAAGGGGGCCAATTTTAAAATGTCCATATTTTTGAAAATTTGTCCATCAAGGGGAAGGATAGGACTATATTCTCTTTTTTCAGATTTTGCATTTCCTTAAAATAGTTGCAAAAAATGGTTCAAATTTTTTTGTTAAACTGAAATAATTTTTTCTTAAAACTTCAATGTCTTCTCTATAAGCACCGTAAAGCTCATCTCCATCCGTTTACTACTTCCATAGCTATAATTTATTGAAAAAAAGTTAGCACTTAACTTGAAACAGCTGTAAAATCGACATTTTTCAAAATTTCGAAAAATCCTTTGAGGCGCGTTTAAATATCACTAAAGACTACAACGTGTTCAAATTTCAGCAATCTACGAAAACTTACTCCGAAATCTGTCCGAGTTCGCATGGAGTGTCCCATTCACCATATACCATACTTGAATCTTCTGGCTAATTTCTGCCGGTACCCTTCATTGCAGGCCGTTTTGAATGGACTCCCTGCATTTGATTTAAAGTCACCGAGGAAATTGCCTCGCGAGTATCCCCGTTCAATTCGCATCCGCATCCGTACGTGCTTCACTTTGATTAATTGGCAGACAGGAGGCCGAATAGAGGCCGTGAAATTGTCAATATAGCCGGTGCGCGGCCAGTACATCCCCTGGCAGCCGTATCGATCTCTACGATTCACTCGATAGACGGAACAAAGTGGTGCGCGTCTGCATCAGCAACGCAACATACTCGAAAAATCGAGATACGAAACCGTACTGGAAGAGCTCGTTGAGCCGGCGACTCGGAACGAGCCACTAGACGACCATTTCGCGTTCGATGCAGACGCGTCGCGAGTGGTTCGAGAGGGCGGTTGAAGCGGAATTCGCGGCCGCCGCGTCTTTGGTGCGGGCACCCCGGCGCCCTTGCCACTCGCCGCCGATCGACAGCTGCAACAGGGGCGGGAAAATGGTGGAAAAACTCCGGCGGGGGAATATTTTAATTGCCCGTGCAACGAGGCGATCCTCCACTCTCTTGACTGTGCGCGTCGATGGAGACCGACGATCGTTCGTTACCGTAATTCAATAAAAGTGGATAACGGCTGGAATGGGCGGATGAATATTTCAGAAGAGCGTCGTTCTAAATCTGACGAAGCGATTCAGGAAACGCCCGCGTTCACGAAAGAAAGAAGAGCAGTAATTCTCTTGCTCCCCTCTTTTTTTTCGTTCTCCTCTTTTTTTCTTCGTCCGCCTCTCCTCTCCTTTCATTTCGCGCGGCGCGCGTAATGGCAAATGGAACGACATTAACTTTTCACTAGCTGACGCTTTGAAAGTACGAGGTTCGAGAGCCAAGGTAACGCGGGCGGGGAAAAATGAAACGGTAGACGCTGTGTTCCGCCTGCTAAAGCGTTCACGGTGTCCGGGGGAGCTTAGGAGAATGCAGATGAGCTGGAAGGTGCGAGACCTTTGTCCCGCGATTTCGCAGCCGTTCATGGAATTCCCTTGCTCCGTGGGCGAGGGTAAACCGACCGATGGGAAAACAGTGCCCGCGGAGGGAGAACAGAAGGGTTACTTCAGGGGATTTTGCCTGGTTTGCAACGTCGAACCACCAGAAGTTGGTCAATCAACGAAAATCGGGTGGAAAGTTCCCTTCATCGATGCGTGGGATTAATGGGTGGCGGTGTGAACTGAAGGATGTGTTCCTTGATCTATGAACGGGTTGGCTGATGTCCTAATCGCGACGCGACACAGCGGCGTGGTTGAGTAATTTGTGTTTATGCCAGAAGACATGGTGGCTCGTTATCGATCCGTAGAATTGGAAGCTGCGGTTAGGAAACTCAAGTGCTGCGACCAATCGGCTGGCCATTGCGGAATCCACTCCCCGATCCAGCAAAAAGTAGACCAATTACTGGCTGACGTGATTCCACCGAGCGTGAGAGAAGTATAGTGACAATTTGGCAAAACTTGACAGAATCTTTGAACCGATACCGACCCTCGGAGCAAAGTAAACTGTGATCAATTACAACGTGCTTAGTTCCCCTTCGTTCAGCACGATCTAGATTCCACAACCTATTTCATAATCGAATTGTTCCGTGGTAAAAGAAATCTTTCGTAAATCCTGCGCACGCGAAACTCTCACGTCCAGGTGAGCCTGATTCCAATTCTCCTCTGAGAAGTAATCGCGAGCAGCTGTTCCAGTTACACGTATAGCGTAACTAATCTACCGATACAGGGAGTATTTGCTGGGTCATCTACTATTAGCCTTAATCTACACCCCTCGCGTAAAGTGCAGCCGTGCTTCGACTCGGAGCGCAAGTAGCCGCGACGCTCAAAGATTACCAGCAATTAGAGCGAACGGTGGGGAATTCAATCGAACAGCGCACGAAATTACGTCACACGCTCATAACAGCCGCGCATATATTAATTCACGTGCGCCAGGGAGTCTCTAAGGGACTAATGGCGAAAGGACATTCGACACCGTGCCGAGTAATCACGTTCGGTCTGATTTCACCAGCGAAATGAGATCGCACGGGATAGCCGCACGCAGCTCAGAATCCAGCCTCCATTCCGTGGCTTATGCTGTGACAAATGGCGAGGTACCGAGATAACGGCAAGGAGATCCTGGATTCGTATCTGTCCGCCAATCGATCGCTTTCAATTCGAATCCTCTCTGCACGAGATCCTCTCGGTTCCCTCCGCCCGCCGGTCGCCCTGGCAAATGGAATACGAATTCATGTGCGTCCATGCGCGGCGCATCGACCGAGTTCAATGGAAAAATTGACGTATGTATCGCGTGCGACCGATACACAAACGTTTATTCTTCCTATCCGAGAACGGAGGAGTGGAAGGGAGATATTATTACAATGTAACGAGCCACCGAGTCGCCTGCTCAAGCCCCAAGCACGATCCAGGGAATCTTTTCCGAAGGCGGTTCGAAATCCGTGGAAACCTGGATTTTTCTGTCGACCCAGCTTCTAATATCCGGATTACGGTTGAATACCAGTCATTCCACCACGCACAAACGCGCCAAGCGCCCGCCAAGGACCACGTCTAATACCTCCTGGAGCTAATTCGCCACAGTTCATCCCCGACTTAGCCTCGTGTGTTGAACCGATACAAGGGCAGAGGGGAAGCTTACCGTTTATCCGCGTTTGATAAAACAGAGGAACCGTTGTATCCACGCCCGAAGACCGTGCACCCCTAGAACAGTTTGAGAACGCCTCCGCAACGGTTATTACACCGTAACTTGCTGTAACCTGAGCGTCTTGTGCAGCATAATTCAAGAGGGCCTTGGTTCCCTCGGGTGAAGTTTCTGCGTCTTGCCATGATCCTGTGGCAACACCGCCAGGTATTTCCTCTGACATCATGTAAAGGCTCCCCCGAACCAACGCGAATTTCGCGGCGCGGAGCGGATCCGCCGCGGATCACATAACACTGTCCAGAAGCCACCACGTATGAAAAACTGCTGTCCTATCTGATCCGCGGCGCGGAGCTGATTTTCGCGTTGGTTTGGGGAAGCCTTTAAGTATCGTTTCTGCTCCGTGTCGCGTTCCATCGTGGCCATCGCGCACCGGATTTATCGCGATATTATCGCGGTTTAATTCTACTGTGTGGCGTGCCTATTCGCGAAACACTCGTCCGTCGTTGAGGTTCGATATTACTCTCGATCCTATCTCCCATCGAGAGATTTACTTCCACCGTCGTCGTAGTCGCAAACAGCGCGGGAGGTCCTTGCATAAGAATCAAGATTAACACGCGCAGCGTATGTGATTTCCCGCCAGAATTCGCCCACGTTCTCGTGCAACGAGTGCCGATGATTTGCATAATCTTACTCGCCGATGTCACGATCGACAGAAGCGTGCGCCGACCTGGAACGACCGCGGTGTCGTTAATTATCTATCCCCGCGTCGTCTGCCTGTGGCGGTGAATACTTCGCTCGACAAGGAGCCAGGCGTATCGGAAAACACGCGGACGGTTCGCGTAATTAATGCCGCTCGATTCGCGTGCGCTTCGGCGGACGATAATTTATGAGCACCGATGAAAATGAGACCGGACGTTATCTTTCCCGGGACTTATTATCGCCCGAGGTATTACGGGCTTCGAGTTTGCTGCATAATTAACCGATCGTCGGGCCCCGATAAACGTGGTAAAGGCCACTTCGTGTCGGTGGAGATTTATAACATCATTTTTCCACGACTCCTTAAGGTAACGATCAACCGCGAGGAAGTTACGCCGCGGTCGTTCGAAGGACTGGGATTTCTCTATATATCGTTCGTGGCCCCGTCGATTATGAGCCGGTCCTATCTTTCACGAGCGGCTGGTGTTAACTGGGAGCCGGCGGTGGGAGCCTATTAAAATCCCGAGAAGTTGAATGAAACGAGGGAACGTCCCCCGCGATCGACCGCATTCAAAATTTACGGCCGACAGGGAGCACGAGATTCGACAGGGTTCCTTATTGTATTTGAGAGCAGGCGATGTATAACCGGGCGGGAGGGTAGCGAATGGTAATAAGGATTCCGATTTCCCACTCGTTTCATTTCGAGCCAAGGAGATCCGTCTTGAAATTGTGGACGCTGGCAGATCGTTTTTTCGATAGCTCCGTGAAATGGTCCAGCAAAAAAAGAGGCCCGGGGTAGGAAGAGGGAAGAGGCGGATAAAGCCCGAAGATTCGACCAGAATCTTGAAGGTCCGACGGGTTCGGTAATAGAGAGGAGAAAAAAAAACGTAATTTGCTGGGAGATGTTTGGAATTTATGGGAGGACCGTGCCGCGAGAACGTCGCCAGCCTTCCTCCCGAAGAGAGAGGGGCACCGTGTCTCTTCTATTTGTTCAGGGATTTTAATCAAACCAGTCGCTACGAGAATATCGTTAAATCGTGATTAATTAAAGGTGAAATTTGAAGCGTCATATTCGAGCTCCATTAATCACGGCAGCCTTTATATTCACCTTGAAATCTCGAAAATTGTTCCCAGCGCGGGAGCTGACGGTGGAATTCACGGTGCAGCTGAAATCCGTCGCTCTATATGGATCGAGCAGCCGGCTCCCTTCTTGCTAATTGGAAATAAGGAACACGATTGGAGCTGACAGGGCAAAGAGAGGAGTCTCCGCTCCCGATACTCGATTACGACGAGAATATCCTCCTTCATCCTCGTTGGACGTCCGTTGGCGATCGGCTCGCACCGCTCGTCGTCAAGTAGTTCGTCATGAGCTCGCGAGCTCGGGCCCAGGCAAGCTTTCGAGCGCGCACTATGACCTAGGAAACGATGATTAATAACGGGAGAGGTCCATTGTGCTGGCCTCGCGATCGCCCACGGCGCGCAGCTCCCATTTTCGCGTATCAGCCGGGCAATAAAACACGTCGCCCCTTTCATCGGCGCTTGTACGCTCGCGGTGTCCTCCTATCCGGCCGCTGCGCGCTGCGACGCGTCCTGTCCCAGGCTCCTCCATTCTGATTCGACGGCGACCGGTCGATTAGCTGGTCGCGCCGGCTCCACCAAGGCGATAAAGTCAGCGGGGAGCATGATTTATTCGCTGATAGAGGACAGGGAGGTATCGAGGGCCCAGTAATCATTGAATTATCGAGAATCATCCGGGGGTAGGATGGTCTTCGTTGATCATTGTTGTGCTGTAATTAAGACTTCGCGGACCACAGCCTAGTCGCACTTCATCCGCGGAGGATCATAAAGCGGGTTTCTAGGATGGACGTCTCATTCCCTCCCCGTTCATATTAACCCACCCGGACTTAACCCCGCGAGATTAAAGGCTGACTATCATCCCCCATCGCGACTCCCCGCCGCAATAATTACGCGGCGCAAGAAGGTGGCTCGTGGTTCGTTAGAACGCGTGGTTGTAGCTCGCCGGGTGGTGGATGCTCGGCTTTTGTGCCGGTTACGAGCATTACGCCAGAGAGGAAACGCAGCAAATTGCAGGTTAAATGAGCGCAACGCTCGTAAAAATAAGCGAGCGGGCCCCCGGTGCCATTCCTCCCACCCGTAATCATTCCCTGTTCCAGGAGTTCAATCGACGGCTGGGCGCGGCGTCAATTTTCCACGTGCATTCGCTCGGGCGGTTTTTGAAATGTAAATTTGCCGTGGGTAACAAGTGCGCTCGCGGACGCCGCTCCGCGGCTCATAACGAACCGGCGAGGAATTAGGCCGCGGCGGACGGCGCCGCGTGGTCACGCGGTCAGAAGAACCCTCGCGATTCATTACGTGTCCACTCACGTTCCACCCCCTACCGGCTCGCTTTTTCCTCGGTCGAGAAGGAATTAGCCGGGGCAATTTCCTAACCAGTGAAGTAAACGGTCGCAAGGACTCGGCCGCTGGCCGTTCGAACACGGACGAGCACGATCGTCGCGGCGGATCGCATGATCTTAAGTGCGTTCACCCATGTGCAAACGATTGGCATCGCGAAACTCACGCGATCGAGCTTCGAGCTCTCCTTCGGCTCGCAGATAGCCATCGAGCCGCGAGTGTGTCACGGACTGCTCTGACGGACAGCCGTGTTCGAAGGTGGTCGATGCACGACCTGGTTCCCGTGCATGTGGAATTAAAATCGGTAACGAAGTTCAGGCTTGCAAGTGGGGCCTAATGGCGAACGCTGTTTCGACACGCGGGGATATTGATTAATAAAATTGTGTGTTTGAAGCAGGTGCTGGGAAATTCTGGGGAATAAAAGAATAGTAATGTGGGATCCCGCAAAATATGCAACAGTAGTTTCTCAGCAGCCGAGGAAAGCAGAGGTCCTTTGTAGAGAACGCAGCCCGAAACTCGTATTCCTCTGAAAATTGCCGTCAAGTGTGAAGTCGCGGCCGCTGGTAACAGTTTTACGAGCTCATAAAGCGGAATCCGTCGCGCGATGAATTTCATTAGCCCAGCCGTGTGTGGGTGATGCTTGCGCACTGGTGTAAACGCCCCTGGTAGGATTCGTCGTGCGCGAACCTTATTAAAACGCGACCCTCGTGATGCCCGATGCAGCCTCCGTCGGTTAACCCCCGCCACCGCAGCTGGAGGGGGATGACAGTTAACGTTACTCTAGAAATTTCCTTATTTCGTGATTCAGCCGCACTCAAAGGGGATCGACGCAGGATTTAACTTTGCGAAACTGTTCCGAACGCGCGCCGCTCCTCCCGGCGCGCTTAGATTTCGGCTTCTGTATGGAGCTCGCTCGAAACGTTATGAAAATTAAATTACTCCCTTCAGGAAATCTCCCGGTACAGTTCCTGCTTTAGAGATTCGCGGTCGAGTGCGGCATCTGATAGATTAGACCAGACATTGAGGAAATCCTTTTCGGTAGGCTCGGCTCTATTAAAGTCTTGATACGTCTTCCATAGATGGAACTGGTGATCCACGCTTGCCTACTTGCGAATTATGAAATGCGACACGAATTTCAGGGATGTTGACTAAATAGTTTATTGCCTAATTAGCGATATCTCTGTGAGACGGGTTCTCTTCACGGGGCTAATGGTTTATCGAATATTTTCGCGGAGAAAACTTCCTGGCGAGGATAACGACGATGAAGTACGTAACGTAGTCGAGCTAGTTAGCTTCAGGTTTTTGAAACGGGACACCGCCGTCGTTCTTAGGCTGCTTTAAATTTAACGAGGATGTCTTAAACGATATTTCATTAAAGCTTGTCGCCATGGTATCAATTTCGCGCATAAGCTTATCAGCTTGTAAAAAGATTCCGACGTCGTTACATTCAGGGTACCAATATCCAACGTCATTAATGTTTCTATGTAACGCTGTGAACCTGACGTTCCTAAAATAATTACCTATGTATCCTGTTCCCGATACCACTAAAGTCAGATTTCGCCGAGTAACCGAGTTTGATTATTCAACGAGTGGCCTTTCAGTGCACCTCGATCTTTACGCAAATAACTCAGACCATTGAGCAGGGGAGACTGGGGCTAGTTGACTAATTTTTTACATATCTAATTTTTCCTACGCTTAGTCAAGTAACCCCGTCCGACATTACGATAAAATAAAATACCCTAAATTATAGTCAATGTATCACGTTTCCACAAAATATTCATGAAACAACATCAAGCAATACATAGTGGACAAAAATTCATAAATAGTCGAAACAAAAACCTTTACTTCCCGTCGACCTTTTTAGATTTTTCATTCTCACTGATAGAACGCGGAACTTTTTGCCACGGTGACACATTAAATGGCAAGCTGGTCATTCATATGTTTAAATATCGCGAATCGCGGCATAATTTATAACATAATACAACAATTAAAGGGAACTAATCAACTAACCTCGTTAGTCAAGTAGCCCCGGTTTCCCCTACGCTTCAACTATAACACTAACATCGCTAATGAAGTCTACAAGCGAAAGGGAAACACGAAGATTCGGCGGAAAGGAATAAATGTGAATTTTGCCCGACTACGTTCAATCTATCGATCGCGTTCCACAAACCCGCTTTATTTTTCGGGCTTCCGTGGCGCAGCGTCGCTCGCTCCCCAATTTTTTTTCACGCGCCGAAGAGCAGTCTAGCTGCGGCGCCGTAATTACGGATTCGCTGGAAAAATCTGTCCCGCGCAGCGAGGCCGGATGTTTGGCCAATCGTTGCTTGCAAAAACCGAGTTCCCCTCGTTCGAGCGGGTCGCGCGATCAATCGAAAGATCCCCTCGCATCGCCGTAAAAACGGTTCTCCCTGGTAGCTCAGAATTTCTCTCTCCATTCTTTCGCCCCGCCCGGCTCTTCGCCCCGGTTCGAGTCGAGGCGAAAAGCGTGTCGAAGGATTTTCGTCACCGAATGGATGCCGCTCCGACGGCTCTCGTTTCCCGTTCGCGCTGATACACGCTGGCATATCTGGTGTGTTCCGGTAAGGCGCATCCGGGATCCTGGCGCAGCAGCGTCGAAGAAGTTTCGCAGCAGATTATCGCTTACACGAATCCTATTTGGCTCCCCTTGCGAGCTAGTTTGCTCGCGTGTCGCGCCTCTGTGGACCCTCGTCTGCGAGGCGACTGGAAATGGCCTGTTCTCCAAACGATCCGGAAAGGGGATGAATTTATGGAGCTTCTTTTAAAGGGGCAAAGTTATAGGAGGAATATTTCTTGTCGCGATAAATGGCCCACGCGCAACGAGCACGGGAATGTCACAGAAGAGCCTAGATTCTTCGGGTACCTATATTCCGTTCATCTCGGGCAGGGAAGATTTCGGGGCGATCTCAACGCTTCCAGAGCTGCTCTGACAAATGTGAAAAGCTGCATCGATAAGACTGTTCTACATTCTGATGATGGTATATTCGGGTGAGGGGTGTTTGATAAATGGAGGCTTCGTTGTGTATCTGTCTTGAAGGTACATTAGCAGAGTACTTCAGCTATTTAGTTTCCTGCAGTCCTAGCCCCCTGGGATAACCCTCCGGTTGGCTTGTAAAACAGGCCAGATTTACTTTAATCAAATAATCCCCTAAGTCTATCAATGGGGTTAAGCTTATTTAAATAAGGTCGCCGAAGCAGGTCCGAATACAACGCGGTTGGAATCGAAAACGTTTGCAGATGAAACAACAATTCCCGTTCCCGACTCGATCGTCGGAGTTGCGACATTAAATTTTACTTAAACTCCAGAAGTAGGTTAATGCGTTTCTAGAGTAGTAGCTCAATAAGACGGGGAAAACTGGGGAATGAAAGTAATTTCGTTGGGGACAAATTTCCGAAGGGAAGTGTCCCGGGCGGTGTGCACGAAATTTTCTTGGGGAAAACTCAATGAGCCTACGAGCACGGTCTCCGAGGAAAATGTTGGCCGCCCCGGCAGTTCCTTCTCGTCCCATGTATTTTCGTGTCTGGCCTCGCGTGTCGGGAATAAGTACCTATACCTTTCCCATTCTGGGCCATTGATTTTCACAAAATACGTTCGACGAAAAAATTCACATGGCCCGCGAGCACGAGAAGCATAGGCACTCCCCTATTCCGCGAAAAAAACTCTGTTAAATACAGGACGAGAATGCGCTCCATCCACGCGGCGACCATTGTGTTAGCAATTTAACGAAACTGGAGGGCTATGGTCTTTCAATCGCGCGGAGAATCGCTGGAAAGTTTCAAAGCGGAATTGACAATGGATTTGCGCATCGTTGCGCCGCGAAAGCCTTTTGAAAGCTAAACAAAAGTCACGAAGTTTTCCTCCTATTTTCTTGCTTGCACTAGGCACCGCGCGTACAATTGACGGCGATAATATTTGATCGTATGCTCCGCGGAGTTTCGCGGTTCCCCGTGCAGCCGGGACCCGCAACGCTGTGCGTTATTGAAGAATGAAATAGACGATCGCGGAGAAATTGCTCCCCACTGTGGAGTTACGATCGTTTCAATTTCCTTGCTGGTCCGCCGGGCTGACTTTCTGGGTTAATTCGCGAACCCCCCGGCAGCCGTAATGCCGCGATTATTTATCTTCTAATCTTATTTTCTGACCCGCTGCAACGGAGCTCCGAATAAATAACTTTAAGCTGATTTTTCTCCCCTAATGGTCGCGGAAACGCGAGGCGTAGGCTGAGAGTGGTTGGTACTCTAAGTGCGATTTAGCAGAATAAATCCTGCCATGCTCAGTAGGGAGGGCCGTGGTTTAAAAAAAGAGCGACGAAGGGAATTGTGAAGGTTCTCAGATTACATTTTCAGGGGAAATTGATGTTCCCGAAGCTTCGGACTAGGGTTATAGCATTCTGCCGTTCGGGGGAGGGACTCTGGAACCTTCTTTTCAGCACCATTGTGCACCCACGTTGTATTTCACATGGCTGGACCAACGTAGTTGGAATTAATTCTTCGCCCGATTGGAATAATTCGATTATATCGTACGTGCTTGGTCTCGCTCGCCTCGACTCTCCCAGTTATCCGGAATTTTATTCATCGATCGAAAGGTCCGCCCAGAAATGGGGATGAAAGTGGAAACGGATATACAGTGAATCAGGGAGGAAGAACGATCCGATAAAACGACGGGGGAGTAAAGTGGTGGCAAAAGTTTCTGCCTTCGATTCGCCACATTTTGTTTCCGCTCCTGGACTCGTCCCTTTAATTACAGAGGCACCGGCGGAAGACGAATCGGACCAGAAATTCCTCCGATTCTAAAGTCGCCACGGGTTCATCAACTCGAGATTAATAGTCCCCTTTGCTTGTTTTACTTCCCCGTTCACTTGCCACCGATAAACTTTTTCCGTGATTAATCCCTCTCGGTCCTGCCTGACGTACTCTGGACCCCGTCGCTCCACCTCGATTAACAGACACCGACTGCTGCTTCTCGAACATTTCCTTTCGCGAGAGGGACTCTCGATTCGTACTGCCCGGCGGTTTAATTGGACAGTTTCGGGTCACCCAAAGGACGTTCCGCGTAAGTTTGGCCTCGCCCCTTCAAAAGTGAAGTCACTTCGGTAAATGGAACTCGTTTGTTTGACCCTCCACTTCGGTTTATTCCCTTTACAGTATCCTCGCGTATAAAATCTATTTCCCCATAGGGAAGCGTGAGACATAGTTGTAATACCTGAACCGTTTGGTCCCATCAAGATCACATTTCACTGTAACGGAAGCGTGTACCTGTCACATTAAAAAGCTGCGGCAGTGACTCTAGGCTTTTTCAACCGTTCGTGCGCACAAGAACTCTCTGGTGTCGTTAAATATTCACTAACGTTTTATCGTACAGGCTCGATTTACGTGGTCGAGCTTTTTCCAGAATTCGTTCGTTCCGTGCGAAGCTCGAAGCGCTTAAAAAACAATACAGCTCAGTCTCTTTAGCATACGGAAGTACTTCCCTCCTCGCCTTTAGCCCTTAAAGTCCCTGTATGAATATTAAATAAGAATATTAAATCTGAATGGAATATTGCGCGGGGAAGAGCTTACCCGCGACTTTTGTCGTGGTCGTTCAATTTATGGCACGTCCACTCTTTTTAAATACTCAGGTTAAATAACAGAATGTACTCGTTACGACGTTCCATTTCTATAAACGTCACTGGAAAGAATCGACCAAACATTGTGCGATTCAGATCGCGTGCCGACCGTGCTCGATCAAGGTTCTGAGTAACGTAACTCGTAGTGGACGTAACGGGGGATGGAAAGAATAGTGCAAGATCAAGGATCCCGCCTGGTGTTTCGCGGAACAAGGTTCTGTAACGCCGCCTGGTCTCGCTGTGCTTCCAGGTAGGGGCTTTCTCATATCAATCACCCCGCACGCGATTAGAATCGGTCATCCAACGTCTCCATCCGCCCGTCAGCGGGAAATACACGCGCGCAGGGGGGCGCACGCGGGATAGTAACGTTATGTGCGCTTTATCAGGAAATTAGAAAACGCATCTTCCTTATTTCCTTCGCCGTTATCGCCGGTTTAACCGTTTCCCCGTTGAGCGAACGTGTTTCCCGAGGAAGCATCGGGGAAAATGAGATCGTGCGAGTAGCGGGAATAGAAGAAACGCTTTTCACTGCCTCGTGCAAATAGCGGCGGCAATCTTCTCTAGGAATTAGCATCCCGTGCTGCCGGGAACGATACTCGTCTTGGGGAACAGGGACGTTTAACCGGGTGCCACGGTAATACGGTGTAATATAAATTTGGAGTACAGTAAAAATTGCGTCAGGAAATTTTGCTTCTCGCGAGGCAACGACGCGGCTACACGGCTGCGCGTGCAAGGGCCGCGATGCTTATCCAAGGTTTTTTAACGAACACCATCCTCGACGACGCGACTCCCACGTTCGCGCGAATTTCTACATCCTATTAACGCGTGCCAGCTTAATTAAGCTGCAAGGAGCGATGAAAAGATGGCCTGGGTGCCAAGCTCAGTTGCATCTCGGCCATTTCCCCTAGCTCGTTACGCCATATCGAGGAAGCCATAATGAATGATTCGATCAGACGACTCTAAACGCTCTTAAACCCCATCTTTCATAAAACGGACTTTCGCAAGGCATTGAATCGCCACGGAGCAGTAACTTCACCCTGCAGAATCTACTTTGTCCGACACTTAGCCCGGGAGAATGAAAGCATGGCTGGCGGGTACAGGGAAAGATGGAGAACCGTGCTATTCGTGAGAAAGGGACTCTCGACACGCTGTCAATGCGCGGAAACCGCACAAAAACTGCGCCCGGATCTTCGTTCCAGGGGGTGGACACCGGTGTAAGGTAATCCCACATAACCGATGACGGTCGTTCCAAAGGTTTCAACAGATTAATCGACGGATCGATCGGCGCGAGCGAGCGATTCCCGCGGAAAAAGTTCTGCGGCCGTTCGCGTTCGCACCAGGATGTAATCCTGCTTTTGTGCTCCAACATGGAATGAACATGTTGCAAGCCATGGTTAGAAAAATAAAATTTCGCCCGCATTGAAATCTGGCTTTCAGGTTGTCAAATCCCGACCGTGAAATGTCAAAATTAAAAGCAAATAATCATTCGTGCAAACTGCGCAACGTTCCTCTTGCCCCGATATTGTAAGCTTTCACAATAAAACTGTTATAGAATATTGAATGTTTACGCGGTAACGCAAGCAAGACCGGCGCCGACAGTATTTGAATTTTTTTCCAAAAGCAAATCCGCTTCATTGCGAGCGGGTGTTTACGTCACAATGCGGAGGACTATGCTTTTTATGCCTTCACACCATCGCAACAATATACGGAGCGTATACACGCGACGTTGTGCAGTGGGACTTGATTAATCGGCTTAATGAAAACCGCGGCAAACCAGTCGCTTTAAACCTCATTAATCATTAAAACAAACAAAAATTGTGTAGTATTACCATTATTTATAATATCAGAAGTCCCGACGGACTTTGTATAAACAATGTTATCCAGAATGTTCACATATTCGCCACAAAATATGCTTAAATTCATGAGCGACGCGTATTAGATTTACCCGAAGTTTACGCGACTGGCATTTTGAAACTAGAGACGTTTCCTGCGATCTGAGAATATCAGTGGAAGCGGAGAACCCTCCCCTTTAAAATAGTTTTTGTTTCACGCCGAGACGATCATCCGTTCGCGAGATATCCTCGTTGGAACGCAAGCATCATTTTTAATGTGTCCCTATGTCTGCCTCACTTTCCGACAGGGAACTCTCACTCGCAGAATTGGAACTCTCACTCGCACGTCTTCCCTGACGTACCCGAAGCTCGGGACGCGCGCGGTGGTCAGCGGCAGACGCTGAGTCAGAGTATTTTTACTACCGATAATAATGACGTCTGCATTTCCGTGCCCGGGAAGTGGGTCACTGGGTCAGGCGCGCCATTCAGCATCTCGCGCATTTTGAACGCGCGCTTTGAAGCTCTGTATCTCAGGAACCAATTGAGATATCGACTTCGGACGAAATACATTGTTTAGAGCACTCTTCCCACTGTCTCCAAGACCATCCGCGTTTGATGTTCCGCCATTATGTCGACTGTTATTTTTAAGCAAATGTTGCCCTATGTTATTCGAGCTGAAAGAAGTTTCAGCAATTATTGTCTATACACAGCTGCTTCGTTTATTATGAAAAACTCCGTAGCCCGAGTGCAATTAAATGTCGTTTCACGTGAACAAAGGTTCTTCGCAGTTTGCAGCGCTTGCAATAGAGTAATTGTAGTCCGACGCGGTTCTCCTATTCGCGGCAATTTCCATGCAGGGGGATTCTGATAGCGCGCGCGATCCCGCGACATAAATTCTGATACACGTTACGTTTATAATCGCCTTTCCCGCGAGAATAACAAATCTTCGCCGTATTTTTGCCCCGGATGAATTGCGCGGTCGTTCCATTCGCTGATACCTTGATGTATTTCGATGCGGCTTTCGAAAGATCCTATTAATCCGATTCCTATGTTCCCAAACACTGATCGTATCGCGCTTCTCCGTTATTCCTTCGTTCTCTAAGTCGCTCTAGTTACTCGACGGCCGTTCTAACGAAGAATTTATTATTCCCGAGACAGCGTATCTAATCGCGGAGCTTATAAATCACTTTAACGCTTCGCCACGTTAGTAACAAATCCTGAGCGCCCAAAGTAGAAGGTCCACAAACTGCCAGAGCAGTGGGAAGCGCCGTTGAACTCGAGCCTTCCCAAGCGTCACTCAAATAACCATTAACATCGAGTTGCAGCGTTCCCTAAACAGAATTCGTGGCTGTCCCAGAGTGCCCCGAGCTGTTTGTTCGCCTCGGAATAAACTTGTTTCATTGGCAACTTGCAGCGCGCGTTCGAAATTAATGGTGGAACCGTGGTTTCGTCGAATGGCAAGACTTTCGGCCGCGTCTCTATTTATCCCTCGTCACGTCGAATCAGAAGCCGGGGCTGTTATCGCGTGCTCGAACGCGCTGCCCGGTTTTTAATCCGGCCAAGTTGCCCGCTCTCGCCGGTACACGGGGGTACAGATACAAGTGTACGTTTAAATTATTCAACGGGGTGAGCCGTGCATTAATCTGCTACGGCCGGAGTCACCAGGCGTGAACGCATTTAAGGCGAGCCGGAGAAGCAATTCGTTTAACCTGAAATCGGCTTAATGTCTTTAAACCGTCCTAGCCCCTCGGACCCGCCTTTTTTCCTCCCGCCGTTCGTTATCGTCCTCCCAGCATCCTTCCCCCAGTTTCGCATATTTTCCGCGCGCACAATTTAAACTCCCCCACGACAATCCCGCCGGGATTCCCCTGTTCATCTCCGCGACGAGCTGATTACATAAACTTTCGCGGCGACGTACCCCGTATCAGTATGTAAATAGCACGGCGGCTATCACCACGGAACCGTATGACCGAGATCATTATCATGAGCCCCGTGCCTTCCCACTACCCTCGGCAACCTACGTACACGCCTACACGGGTAGGCGACTGTGCCATTATACATTCCGCGCAATGAATTCCAGCGAAAGTTGGATTAATACGGGGTTACGCGTTACGCGGCAGTTTGCACGGCGGAAGAAACTGACGCTTGTTTCTCCACTGCTTTGGATACATCACGAATATTTCCGCGGAAAAATCGTGTCTCCGTCTTGCAATCGAAACCCCGACGAGCCTGAAGTCTGCACATCGCCCGTGGAAATTATCCCGACTCGGTGGCCGCGTGATGAAACGCGAAAGAAACCCGGACCGGGGAAGGAAATACGTGGGACTCAACCGTGCGGGAATGTTTTAACGCAATCGTTCTCGTTTAAACGAGCAGCGCTCGATACAAGTGTACGCCGACGTGCTCTACAATGCAGCAAATTATGCGCGAGATAAAGCGTGTCGGCGCTAATTAAATCGCTCTCGGTCCATCGGTTCGTTGGAATCTCTTCCTGCGCACACTTTGAACAGGGGTCTGGCGAAAATTGCGCTACCGGCCGGGCAAAAACAGCCCTGCCGCGGAAACGCGAAAGGGGAAACGTGATTCGCGAATTGGTCGGGGTCGTGTTTGAAAAGGTGTCGGCTGCATTGGCAAAGTTATTACGGGGCGATAATCGGAAATGGTCACAGCAGTGCATACACGCGACGAGTGGGACGCGGTGACCAGAAGTAATAACATTCTGCCGGAAGTTTGCTCGGATCGCGAGGTACAGGTCGCGGAACGTTCGAAGGGCGGTGCGTAAATGAATGTTTAAATAAATGGCGGCAGCGGCTTCGCGGGAAATATAGCGACGATGCAAACATCGATAGCCAGAGAGATATTTTGCTATTTTTCCGTGGCGCGGCGATATTTTTCCACCGGCGAGCCATTGAATATTGCCGCGCGCTCCTTTTGTGTACACACTCGAAAAACACGGCCCGCGAATTCGGCGGATGGCCATTTATTAGGATCGCGAGCGCAAAAAAATCCGATTAGATGTTGCCCGGGGGTGGAGGAGGGTTGGAAAAATCCCGCCCTCGTTGCTGTAATTCACGATTTATCATCACCTCCGTCTCTCCTTTCGCGCAGGAAATAAAAAGGGGGATTTGTTCGATTCGATTGCAGTCGTAGACCCGCGTTTAGCCACGAAAATTGGGAGGATTTGGTGATACGTATCCTGTAGCCGGAGAAACGTCACGCACAGTTGGATTGCCAAATGTAAACTGGCTGTACATCGTGTGTGCATATCCTGGCAGCTGGCAAATCATTTTTCCCGCCGCTGGCGTTTCAGGAATTAAAGTAAGGCTTTAGTCAGACAAATTTGTGTCTATTCCGTTATTGGAATAGAATTTCCATCGTAGCTCGCATTACTCGTATCCCAAATTCGTTATTTATACTACCTATTATTCGCTGCTCTCGTTATTCATATCAATTGGTCGACGAGACTCGCGGACCATTATTTAAAAATCGAACGCTTTCACATTAGTTGCAATTTATCACAGTGGTAACTGAAAAGGTAGTAATTTATTAGCGACGGTGAGTCGACTATGTATTTCAATAGAATGCACTTTTATTCCGAAGAGCTTATTCAATAGCCAGAATGTATTGAATTTTATACACAATAACCCGCATTTGAAATTAACCCTTTGAATCGTTAATTGGATAGACGAGGTGATTACTTAAAATTTAATCCCCCATATCGCTGGTACAAGGAGCCAGCTGCAGGTGAAACAGAATCGAAGCAATCCCCGTCGTACTTCGCAGAACTCCGGGAAGCAACAAAAATGTTTGGAACTCGGTGTATCGTGGAAGATCGGCAAAGCGTGTTGAGAATTCCTTGTCCACGGGAACCTTTCGCGATCCATTTCTCCGTTGCCCGTCCTCACTTGTCGAACGTACTTGACAAAGGTGGGCTACTTATAACGAAAGCTCGAGGCTGAATGGGGAAGGTCTAACATAAGAGTCGCAGCCCTCCTACTTAAACTCATATCGATTGCTGGGGTCTCCAGCATTGGCGCGCACATACCGAGGAGAGATAGATTCGGCGGGGGGCGTATAAAGGGGAAAGAAGCTTGTTATTTTTTGCACCATCCCCGAGGAACGTATGTTTCGCGATCACCCCTCCGTCTATCTTCCATCGGCGACGTTGTTCTGCGAAACGAAAGCGCAGTATCGGTCAAAGGGATATCGTGCGCCATTCTGTGGCAGTAATTTCCAAACCCGCCACTTCCCAGTATTCCATGTAACAGCCGTGAAGAATGTTGTTTCACTCTTCTTTCTTGTCACTGTTACAGATAAGTACGATGAACGTCTGAAACAGCGACGTCACAGATTAATTGTCACCATGAGAGCGCTCCTGGTCCTGGCGAGCATTTTCCTGGAGCTACACCTTCATCTCACCGGTAAGCACCATCATTTGTTACCTTCTTTATCAGCTTGAATAACGAGATAGCAGAAATTATCGTACGACAAGCGTTAAATATGGAGAATATAATAAATGGTGTCTGACGAAGAACGCGCCTGCAGAAACCTCGTCAAATTCTCCGCGTGTCTCTTCATTAGTGGGCGTGACTAAGGATTATAAAAAGAATCTGTTCATATATTCACGGATCCTGTCTGTCTGTCGGTTCCGCTAACAGCAACGTACACAGTATACTTGGAGCACAAGTATCAGGGAAGCAATTACCATCTAAATTTATTAAAAATTAAATCCACCCTTCAATGTAATCACGGTCGAGCAAAAGGAACCTCGAGCGTGTGTGCTTACACGTCGGCTGCCTCTTCCGCGTTCGCGTTTCACCCAGTCATTTTCGTGCTGACACAGAAAACACTTAATTCACCGTGCCAGCCGATGGCTGACAAGTAATATCCGGTTATCGTGTTCTTGAAGACCGCACAAACTTTCGGCTCGTTAGCACCGGCAAGGAACTTTCTGACGCCAGTAGACCATTCGTTGCTAGATCGGAGTCGTTGCCCTCCGAAAGATCCGCTCGTCGATTCGTGGCACGGTTACCATTCACGAGATCGCTCGCAATTCACTTCGTCATTGTCGATCGATGCGCCACTAACGGCGACAAAATTCGAAAACACCCTTTCGGGTATCGCCCCCCCCGGAACGATAATCCATGCAAGTAACGTCCGCGTAAAGCACCTCGAAGACGACAACTCCAATTGAAAGTTTAATTAAACGCTCGGTAACCAGCGCTGCTCGGACATTTTACGATTTCCAATTACCCAAAAGTTTCCAGAATTGGCCGAGATTAATTTCCAAGTAACCTGCTAATCGGGGGGGAACGACTCTATTTTGACGATCGCGGAGGATTAACGGGCTAATCTAGCCAGCGTAAAGAGGCTGCGCGTGCCCGGCTCGTTAACGACGGGAATCCGCCGCGGAAACGACGAAGCTTGCGGCTGTTCCGTTGATCTCCGCGTAATCTTGCGTTTATAAAGCGTGCGTATGGCTTTGTGCACGCGTCCCGCGGAAGTGAATTAACGAGGGAAGTGCATTCAAGGATTTAAGGCCCGTAAAATGTTACGGGGCGGCGATACGACTGCACGATGCCGCGATACGTTATCATCCGCGCGTTCCAGGCCAACCGGGCGAACGGGATCTTGTGTTTCGCATGTTTTTCGACACGCTATCGCGAAATATAGATAACCGGTCATTACTGGATAACTATGCTTCACTGTGACATTAAATCGTGCATTCCTGGCTCCCATTGCGAGCTAATATCGGCGATCGTTGCTAGATTCTGTTTCAAATAGAACACGTTGATTCGTTTTATTATTATCGAACGGGAATTTCGCCGCCGCGTATAGGACGTTCCGCAGGAATGAATGGAAATTGGGTTTCAAAGGAATTTCTTATTCATGCAATCATACCTGGATTAAAACCGAATGTCGTGCTAGATAAGGGCATTGCTCCAGAATCTCGGGCACTCTCTATCGAAACTGGAATGATCGATCCACGTTTCGAACCGCGTTACGCGGGTAATCGAGCCGCAAAGAGGAAACGTCTCGTTTCCCAAAGAAAAACTGCTCCGCGACTGGTATAGAAGCTTCGCGCGTATCTCCGTAGCTCGGCGAAAAAGGCGAACAGTTTTTTAGAGCTCTCTAAAAATCGATATAGACGACACCCTGCGGCTGCAGCAGCCGGCTCCTGGGCGGCTAAGAAAACGCTAGCAGGACGTTTATCGAACATCGCGCATTGTCCGTTCACACGTACGGCTGCAAAGTACGCGGCGTAGGGCGGTACTTCCTCGCTATCGCTGTGTACCTCGTAAAAAGGCGATAATACCGAACGAGAAGGTGCTTCCACCACCGCTAGAAGGCTCGTAACGCGGCAGGACATGTCGAGGCTCGTGTAAAATACCACGGTGTTAAGAGCCATCGACCATGCTTCTGGCCGAAACGATATTGACGTTATAGAAATTATTCAGGGGATTATCTGCCGTGGAACGTCCAGGAAGTGTTACACAGACCCTTGCGCAAAATAACTACATATCTAGTGGGGCACTCAGGATTTAACCTTGGGAGGAACCGTGTTGAACGGATAGAAATATTTTAAATTCATTAGGTGATTATAAAAATTTATTTATGAAATGAAATCCAGTTTTCTTTTCTCTTTACAAAGCTCTTGGATTACTTCATTCATGGTTATATTAATCTCCTGTTTCATTCTTCTTTTGGGGGTGCCAGGACCCACCATAGAAACAAAGAGTGGAAGTTAGTCTTTCTCTTAGTCTTTCGACATAACAGATGATTCCCATCCCACCCACGAGATGTATGTTTCCAGGAAGAAATCGACGAAAGTCCACCACGAACCGAGTCCAACGTATACTTTAGAGAGACACGTGGTAGTTTTCAATTAGCAGCGCGCGGTTCGGGGCGGGGTCGGGGGTGGAATTGTACAGAACGAGCGTTACACGTCAATAAAATCGCAATAAATCGCCGGAGTTTCCGGGCGAGCGGCGAATCTAGGCCGAACTGTCGTAGGAAAGAACGAAAGCAAGGCCCGGTGCTGTAAGAATACCCGGTTCGAGCGGCCGGTCGATCTACGATCGCGTGCGGCCGCGTCGTTTCCGCGTCCGCATGCGATTTTCAGGCGGCGGGGCCAGCCACGTGACGAGATCTTTGGACGCTCGTCGTCGTTCGGGTGCTGGACGGATTCCGCGGGCTCCTCGGGGAAACAGGGTCAGGTTTAACGAACCGTCGAACGAGCCTCCAGCAGGGTAACGAGAGCTAATTGCCGACGTTTTCATCGTGTACAGGGCTCGAGTGCGAGGAGCTAAACAACGGCTCGTTACGCCACGGCCAGCGTATGGGTGTGTTGCATCAACACGAGGCTCACAGGGAATCTTATTACGTAGGCGGCTGGATTTCGCGTGCTCGTGGATATGTTACTGCATTTTAATGCCCGGAGTTCGTGAGACGGTCGAGAATAACCAATTGAAGGTTCGACATTTGGCGAGCCACGCGACGGTCGATGGTACCCAAATAAAGGCTTCCTGGAATAGATGCATAAGGATCGGGGCCTGCGCTCCGTCGACTTCGATTACAGTAATTTGACGGTGGTAGCCGGTTTATTACGGGGTACCGCCAAATGTGGTAACTCTACCACAAAAGTAGATTTTAAAACAGATTCCTCTAGCGTCTATTGCGTAACAGGTATTATTCCCAAACGAAGTACCTTGGATAGCTTTAATTTCCTACTTAAGAATCTGGGGATAATATCTGTCATACAAGAGATGCTAGAGAAATTTGTTTTAAAATCCAGTTTTGTGGTCAAAGTTACCCTCTTTTGACGGTAAGGCTTTTGACGAGGGCCCCAGAGCCTCTGGCGTTGAAGAAATTAGGAAATTTCAAAATCGATAAGCTTATCTGATATCGGACCTCCCTAAGGGGACTATAGGAACGCGCTGGATGGTTACACGTATTCGAAGTGAATTCCCCGAGATCCCTGTACATTTGCAATAGCTCGTATGCCGCAAACGCATGGCACAGCCGCGTAATTGTCACGACTAAGTTATTCATTTAAGCTACTTAGCCTGCACCAGGGTTATGCGTTATCGCTGCGACGGTGGTTGCATTAATCTCGAAGCGAGGAAGATACTGCAGGCTGGCACAGTCTCTCTACCTGCTGTTGTGCCCTTCGCCAGCGAAGCACCGCGAAAATCGTTCCTTAACCCCCGATCGTAGATTACCTCGGGCCTTTAAAGCCGACAGCTCTTGCACCATCAAAGGCTGCGCTCGCTCTTTAGGGCTCCCTCTGGTTTTCACGGACATTTAGCCGGGTTAATGGAAACCCGAGGATCGCAAAAAAAACTTTGGAATACCCTTCAGAACATTTGAGAATGTCTTAAGACGTTCCCTTGGATTAAGTCTGCCTCTGGATCAATAGGAAACGAGTCGAGATCGCAGTTTCGTAGTGCAGCGCGAACCTAAACGCTTCATTACCTGTTTTGGGGGACTCGGTGGTGGCGTAGAGACTGTAGAGGATAGTAGAGTGGAAAGCGAAACCGTCGCTGAGAAGCTGTGAGATGATTAAGCGCTTCTGATAACAATCGTACCTACCCCACTCGTCGCGACAAAATATTACGCTTGCTGAAATTCCCGTTAATTCTGGGAGAAACGGATAATTGGCAGGAATTGTGTAACAGTTCGGGAGGAACTTCGTTAATTGCTTGGTAATGCAGTCGATTTGAAATGGCGAGTAATTAATGAAATGCTCCGGAGCTGACACGTTTCATTTCAACTAAAGCTTATCACCCGGAAAATTCCTGAAGATTTCAAGAGGCTCTGGCTGACAGTGTGGCTTCGATTTTTATTTTACAGGCAGCCAGGCGGAGCATCAGCGATCGTCGAGCACTGATAACGAAGTGGCTCCGTTAAAAGGCACCGAGGATAAAAGCGAAGATGTCATCAAGGGTCCCATCAGGGAAGTCCTCGCGCAGAGCGGAAGCAACGCCAATTTGCCCTGCAAAATCACCGATCCTGGAGCCGGGACAGTAAGTATCCTCGCACGGTACAACTCATTCTACCAACGATTGACCCAGAAATGTATTTCCAAGGAGCCCTTTCTGCCGCGGCGCACTTAATGCAGGGTCGAAAGTAATTCCATGTCGAGGCGCGACAACATCGGTGCGTCGGTTTGCAAACTAATGCACCAGCCAGGGATTAGTTTGCAGAGTTCCTTGCGAACTAGTACAGTATTTGGGAAACGTATTAAATGATACGTTCAATTTTAAACAAGATTCTTTCAGACTTCGCACAAGCGTTGTACTCAAGCATCAAACCATGCAATAACGTACCATTCGATACTTTTTGAACTGGGAGAACTGACAGACTTCATCTTCCCGTAGAAATTGAAACGATGGGAAGCTTGAAGCTTTCTCGAATGCATTCCACTCCTCGCCGTTTCCATCTCCACACGCTCCTCGTTCCTTGCTGTATCGGCATAAGCCACCCTCTTTCTCTTCCTCCCCGTTTCCCTATTCGCGACCGTTCAATTTTCATTTCCCGTTACAGCAGCGGGTTGAGCGATTTTCATTTAATTTCCGTTCGCCACACGGCACACACGGAACAATCCAGGGAGAAGTGCCTCGTGACCAGATAATACGACTGCCTCTTCAGTCCTATAAACCGGGAGGACTGTTTCGCATTTAACGATCTCGCGCCCACGGTGATCCGCGTTAATTCAATGCGAAAATGCCCTCTTAATTTCCAGCCGACACAAGCCCCTCCTCGTCATCGTCTTTGGAAACGCGTGCAGCTGTCGGGTAGAATAACGCGTAGCTTGTTTTAGGGTAACGAATCGTTTTCGAGGAACAAGTCGAGGAGAGCGAGCATCAAAGTGGAGCCCCGGCGAGGCGAAGTTTCGTTCAATGTTGCTCGATAGATTGCTGCGATAAACACGTGGCTCCTTTATGCTGACTCCCGGCAAGCTTCAATTTATTTTCGAGATTGTTCCCCCAGCGATACAAGTCCAATCCCTGCCAACCCGTCGACGCTGCAAGCAGATCTAACGCGCCACGCATTTTGTGCGATTTAGAAATTATAGCAATCATCCCCGTGACTTATTCGAAGAAATGATTGCAAACTACCTGAATAACTTCCATCGTGGTTAGATCGTAGATTAAGGAACTCTGATAAGCATCATATTTGAGAAGTGCCACCGAGTGGCACCTCAGTTTAATAATAAATCCGATTACAAAGGTTATTCTCCTTTCGTGCCGAGGCATCAGTACTCTAAATACTAAATGATATGTTTGAAATGAAAATAGCACCGTGACGGTGGCACCGTACTTAAGTCCGTAACTATTCGGAATAAAATGAGCGCGGAGATTGTCCCAGTTTCGTTATAGGTCGGAAATCAGTGCCCTTTTCTCAGAGATTGGCTCGCACCGAAAATGTCGCAATATTCTGGTTGGAAATAGAAGTACCTATTCCTTTCTATTCCACCTGTCAAAATGGTGAAATGTTCTAAAATAACCACACGTCACGGACAAGTCCGTCTCTGGATTATTCAAAGTTCCACCAATTGAAACCCGCAGGATTGGTTTTCGGGTCGATTCGCCACTCATAAGTTTGTTACATAATGGGGGTCTGTTTGTGGCAAGGGGTCATATAGTACGAAGAAATAGAGCCACGACAACAGCATTTCGCAGTTCCTTATTGTGGGAGTCGCAGCCCTTAGCCAGCAAATTTTTGCGGTTTCGGTGGTAGCGTAACGCAATTAGGTTTAATTATCACCACGACCGAAACTTCTCCGAGCTGGAGCTCCAGCCCGGGAAGGCATTATTGCCACCTCGATAACAAATAGCTCGGCCACAGCTTCCGCTAATTTTCTTTCCACCTTCCTGAACTTTTAGACAAATTGCCCCGTCCTTCCCTCCCCGCCCACTGTGATCGTTTCTCTCCCCCGTGTTCTTTCCCTCACCCCCGTATTTCTCTCTGTGGATTGCCCTCGAAATTCTTTAAATCGATGAATCACGTTAAGTGTCCCAGAACTCCTGGGAAAGTCTCCTCTACTTCTGCTCGATACATTTACAAGTACCATTTCCTCGACCCTCGCGGTCTCTTGTCTGCCATTAAACATCTTCTTTTACCTAGCTGCGCTCTATCGAACGATTCCGCATGAATTTGCCGGCTTCGTGCCGATCGGATAGAGGATACACACAGTATGGTGGGTTAAGGCCACGGTAACGCAACCCTTTCGATTGATTCGAATTTTGAATTTCGTATTTCTCCGCAGTACCTCAATTCGACCTCGCCCTCCATTCTTCGATCCCCTTTCTTCGTCTCGCCCTCTTTGGTACGCTGGAATCCGCGGTGCAGGAATATTTCAGAATATTTTACGGGGGTGGCGACGTTAAACCGATACCGTAGCAGGTGCTCTGTTCGGGTTTCCCCTAGGCAAAAAAAAAAAAAACGGGGCCGTGGGGTAGAGGAATGACAGAAAATCCAGGTTGTGTACACAGACCGTGGAGAAGCAGGGAAGTCTCCTTCGATACCCGTTGGCGTCGTCGAAAGCCAGATGTCGGAATCGAATTCCGACTCGGCACGCCGACGACGAACGATTTCTTTATAGAACAGATTAGGTCGAGCGGATTTTCGGCGAATTTTTATTCGAAAGATGTATGTATACGTTGGGTGGTACACTTGATCGACTTTCACGGGAGGCAATATGTCTCTAGCGAATGGCAGACTAATTCTTTGGTCAAACTCTCTTGCGCTCAAACGATTTTTCCTTCTCAAATAGAATAAAAGCTCCACCATGTGTACTTTTATTTTCCAAAACCGAGTACTATGTTCTGTGATGAATTTCGGATAATTAAATTAAGTTATTGGTACGTTTTACAAGTGCAACTTGGGGGTCCATGAACTTTGAAAGAAAAATGCAGTATCGTTAAGATAACAAATAATAATAATGTTAATGATAATAAATAATGTTAATCAATTGCTAGTGTAATGAAGTAGGGTTCTTTTTCATCCTCTGTAATTTAGGAATTACAATTATTCCACTCTAGTAATCACTGAAGCATCTTAAAGAGGCCACTTTAGCGCGATATCTGACTACGCGTCGACTTATACTACTTAAGGAAGTCCTCCAATTCTCTGTGCTAGCTGATACGGATGTCTACGAGTTCCGTCACTGTAGTGACTCTTCAAACTTCCTACCTTACATGCTCACACTGAACTTGAACCAATTATACAGATTCGCTTTCCTCGTCTCTACTTTTTATTGAATAGTTCAGCAGTTTCTCTTTGTTGCTAAAACGTTTACAAGAGATTAGATACGAAGACGGAGGGCAAACGTATCTACCTACAAATTTCGATATGCAGACCCTACTGCGGAGCAAATGTATGGGATCAAAGCTACTGATAAAGTTGGAAATATGCTTCGGAAGGCGTGTTATTTATGAGGATTGCAGAGGAGCACTACTATCCTTCTTTTGAATTCTTTACTCCACAACTGTTGTACGAGAGAGAAACGAAAAATCATAGTTTACTTACAGGATGAACGCAGTGCATCTCGTTTCGCGTTCTGAATTGATAAAAGCATTTCGTCTACACGCCAACGAGGGAATAATGCCTGCTGGAAGTGCAATATGCACTCTGCCGTCTTCTATAATTCTGTTGATCTGGCAATACTCTTTGGAACAGCTTTTCCTTACAACTCCACTTTAATTTTATGGAAAACTGATCGCAGAGCTGTACGGTAATATGTCGAAGGGGCAGGCTTTTATGGTAATTCCTCGCGAAGTCGTAGATTCCTGTCAAGGAAATTTCTTTCATTGCATCGACTTTCTTTGAGGCGCGGAAACACCTTTCCTTGGTTGCGGAAACAACTCTGCCAGATTGTTTGGGAGAAGTAAAACGCTCAGTGATGGTGGAGCCGTGTCTAGAATAGTATTCTGAAATAAACGTTCACCTCGTCACTTTCTCTCTACCATCGAGCCGCCTTATTGGCTGTCGAATTATGCATCAAGAACGCGAGGCACTCTCATCGCGGAAGGCAAGGGAAGAATGCCGGGGAACCCGGCGGGCACTTATGTAAAACGCTCTGTCCACCGTCAGAAAGCAAGTATACCGTCGGTTCATCGCACACCGACGCAGAGCATGAATAAAAGATGAATTCATCTATGTCTCGGAGACAGAGAAACAAGGGGCGTCGCTTCGGAGGGCGGCTCGACCAAACGAGGCCACGAAGAAGCTTGAAAGAACGCAGGAACGTCGTCGGTAGGGCGACGTCGAATCTACGGGCGATGAAATATCAATTTCGAAAAATCTTCTAGCCCCGCACGTCCTCGTCGACGGAATTGCTAGCAACTTGTGGTAAAGGCGGAGGAACAAAAGGAAAGAGGATTGAAGGAAAAGGAAAGTAGGGGAGCAGGATTGTCTGTGGAATACAATTTCGAAAGTCGATTCCCGGCGAGCAACGAACCGCGAGCAGCACGGCACGCGTCCATCGAGGGTAAAAATAGTGGCGGAAGAAAAGTTCCCGCGAGCGAAAGTTGACGCTGACGGAGCTTTTGTCCGCGCGCGTCAATCATTACCTTAATCACCCTTCAAGCTGGAGCAGTTCAAAGGGAGTCTGAAATTAATCTAAAATCACTTTGTACGGGATGAGATATTTCGAGAGGAATGAACGCGAATTTTAGGTAACATGTCGTTGGAAGTATTCGCGCGGAATTCTTATGAGATTCTATCGCTTAAAGGGCATCGATATCGGGTTGGTTTGCGCGGTAATATTATTAGCCAGATTAATGGGCCGCATCCATACATTTGAGCAGAGGATCTGAGGGCTACGGATAGGAAATACTTTGCTCGATCGCGGGAAATCCACCGGCGGATATCCGTCGGGAATTTCCTGGTACAGGCGCCTTAAGTGGGTTCCGGTCAAAGTAACGTTGATTAATGTTGTTCCGCAGAGTACCACTATTCGCGCACCGCGGGGAAAGAGAGGGGGAACGCACGGGAACTTCGCGGCCTGTGCTTAATTCGTTATCCGGTAAACTTCGCGGGGGATCTTTTTCCGAATTGCCACGGAGCTGCAGCGTTCTCGTAACAACGAGCAAAGTATAATGAAATACGGTCTATTTGTTAAATCGGGTAGAGCTTCGGTTCCCATTGAAACGTTACGCCGAGTAACGGGTTCCCGTTCTTCTTCTCGAAACAGATTCGTCTTCGAAGATTAACTTTACTGGGTCAATGAACGGGATCCCGTAAGTTACGCTTCTTTCTCGTTACATCTGCCGTTACCGCAATGTATACTCGTTACCGGGCTTCCTTTGCTAAGCCCTCAGTACGGTGTTACAGGGTGGTACAATATTGCCGCGAGTATGAGGATTGATTCACTAGAGCAGCTTCCAGTACCATGTATCCAAATTTTACTTCCTGGATCTTCTTCGTGTTAGTGTACAGCTTCTCTTATCGGGGGCGGATTTCGAGATTTGGCGCCCCTAACGCTAGCGAACGTTTGCCGCCCTTTCCGTGAGATATCATCAAATATTTTAATTTAAAAGGGTTTAGAACATTTTGCAATTAATTCAATATGACACCTCAGGTATGAATTATTTTTGGTTTGCTACATGAAGAGAAACTGAATTGTTTTTCTAGTTGTGTCAACTATCAAGTTTTTCAATTTCTTTCGCCTAAAATTTACCACCCCCGAGAATTTGCCGTCCCAAGCCTACTTAGCCTATATATAAATCCGACCCTGTCTCTTATACAGGAATATAAATTCTGGAGTAACTTCATTCGAACGAGGCTTCGTTTTCGTGAAAATTGAATGACTTTCCTATGCTTCTATACACTGGGATTTTCTTCTGGTGCTTCTCGTAAAGCTTGCGTTTTAAATAATAACTGCTACAGATTGTTTCAGTCGAGGAAGCGAATGGTACCAAAGAATGGATGCATCGTGCACGAATTCAACTGTCTGTTAGGAAATGCAACCCTCTGGCGAGCTTTATTCAACGGCAACTTTTATCGCGCCATAAATCTATCGCTAGCTATTCAGCGTATAGTTAAAGCCGTCGATTTACGGGAAAACCGCGAAACGAGGGGACGACGCAACGTCAATAGAGGTAAATCACGCGTTAAGTGCTGAACCATGTGCAGTAAAGATCATAACTGTCGCCTGCCGTTACGACACCTTCGCATTTTACGCTGTCAGCGTAATCCTGAACGCGAGCCAGCCCGTCGTTAGATAAGAGATGCACAGCAGGACGAGGCTTGTAGAACACGGGCATTATCTCGGAAGGTATATCTCATCTCCTCTTTCGCGGGGTGGGAATTATACGATTAAGCAGGGGAACCGATTACCGCTGCGCGAGCTCGCCGGAAAATTTCGAAGCGTGGAAAACACAAGGTAACGGAATTACCTCGAGGAGCTTGGGCAAATTGGTGAACCTCTGTCGGAGAGGAACGTTTTCCTCTGGACCCCGTTGTTCTCGAAAAACTGCTCCAATGGGCAAGTATACGGTGAATACTTATTAACCCGGTCTTGTTAAACTTTCAGCGCAAGAAGCACTTCGGGGAATTAAATCTTTTGTTACGGAAGAGTCGTACATTCGTTCTGACATTGCTTTTACATGAAATTCCTCGCGACATTCTTTCATACATTTTTACTATAGAGATCAAGTTTTCGATCCTATCCTTTCCAGGTATCTAAGGGAACGGTTGTCGCACAGTACAAATATGCAAGGGAAAGCAAATATACAGAAGTGTCGGCTGAGCGGAAGATTTCTCATCTAACATCTAGTGGCTGTAATATCTTGGCAGCTCGTCTTCCGGCCTCGTGTTAACCCTTTGAGGAAAGGCTCGCCTCCGCGACTGAAATTACGATGATCGTAATACACGCGCGGCAGGTGGCTGGCGAGTCGTTCGTGTGTGATTCCTCGACACGAATAAAACTTTGCTCGTTACGAAGAGGGGAATACTTTCGAAACCGTTCCCCTGATAACCGGATGAACTTTTGACGTTGCCCCGGGAAATTATGTGGGCCGGGCGTCGGGCGTGTCGGGCGCCGCGATGGTAATTGTTTCGACGTAATTGGATCGCGATTTTATTTTACGCTCCAGCCGAGAACCGTATTAAACTGTAGTCGGCGTTATCCACCGAAACTTTTTTGCACTTCTAATCGAATACGCGGTGACCATTGGAGAACGATATTGAAAAGGCAGAGTGGTTACCGACGAATCAAGGATTATTAAAAATTACGCGCAGGTTGGCTGGATACACGATTCCACTTTGCAAAACGACACGCTTCCGTGCCACGAGGATCTGCATAATGAGGGAGCGTAATTCAACCGCTAAGGAATTCCAGCGACGTTCCACCAGCCATAAAGGCCACGTCGAACGAGCTCTTAGTCCTCCGAACTAGTTTGTTAAGATCTCGCTAAGATACGAAGCTCGACCATAACGTTATCCACTGATCGCCGAGGCGACATCGCGCATGGATCCTGGCAATCTCCATTGAACAGATTAAGAATAGGGGAGGGTTTAGGTTAGTGGATGCCGCGGATAGTCGTTTCCAATTAAGCGTCTCGCCGGTGTTAGTGAACCTCTTCGTGGAAAGCAGCTCCGGTCCGTAGATTCGCTTCCGCGTTCATTACACGTACGATGAAGCTTGCGCCGCTTTCTCCCCGTGCAACGATGTTTTTCGTGCTCGTGCAGGCTTTAATAGTTTTCGCCGGGAGCCCTGGGAAGATCGTTCGCTCGCTTCTAAGAAGGCCGATGGCTGCAACAATGCCAAAGGAAATTAGCGATCTCGTGATCAAGTCAGTGCGCGATTTGCCTTCTCCAGGGAAACCTGTAATTAATCTGGAGATATCAACCACGATCTCCTGTTCAGTCGAATCGAGACGGTAGATATTGAAGTGTTACAGGAGGCTTCGACGTCGTCTCCCTCGTCGAATATCTCTACTTGAACAGAAACCATAGATAAGATGCATGTCCGTAGGAAGTTCTGTTAAAATCGGTGTGTATCACTTGACACGTGGTCCCCTGTTGGAGCAGGAACAGTTTGCCGCGAAACTCCAGGAATACCTATGCGAAACATGCAACGAAAGTTGTGAACCGAGGAGCAGCCAGTGTGCCGTGTCAGTCAAAACGGCGGAGATTTCGTCTTTGTCTTTTCAACTTGCGCACCGAAGCACGCGCAAGTTGCTGGTAACTTCTCGCTGATCGAGGAAAACTGAAGTTCTCTATAACTCGCGGTGGTCGTGGAACCGCGAAGATTCGAATGCACACAGAGACTTACACGGGCGCAGCAGCGCACACACACGTACACGCGAGGGAAACGCGCAGACTCGGTGGAAATATTGGATTCGCCATTACACGCCGGGACGAGGAGATGGGTCCTTTTCAGCTGGAATCCAGGATTACAGGAAACATCCGGGATTACGATGCTCGACGGTTCCTCGAGTGTCATATCCGCTAGGCACCGCTTTCCGTCGGACCTACTACATGGAATCGCAGTAATTACTGCGCCGACTAAGCATTAAAACGGGTTATCGCTAGCGCGCTTGAAGCTGAACGCGGAGTGATTGATAGGGATCGTCTAATGCCGATTGGAAGCCCGATTATGCAGCCTTAGAGCGTCTTGGAGCAGACGAAGGAGTCAGCTAGTCGGCGCGCAAACACGCTCCGCGGAAGACAAACGACGAGTTTTTTTCCTTGATTGCTGTTCCCGCCCGGATGGAAATGCGCGATCGAGCGATATATATATATCCCTCTTTGCGACGTGCTGCAAATAGCGTACGCGCGGAAATTAATGGCGGCGGGATAGCGTCACTGTTTGATCCCCGTCGTTTCGGCAAGAATTTCAATTATGGGCCGCCTTGCGCGGAATTAGTGGAGGCTGCTGATACAAGCGCGACGTCAAAGTACGAGGCATAGTTTGCGTGCGAAGGGATTTGTAGAAGGCGGAGAAAGAACAGATCGAGAAAGTTTGCTAAGATTTCGGATCTCTGGTAACGTTGGAGGTGCATAGAGAAGAGTCGGCAGCCGGGTGACAGCAGCTAGACAAGTTGAGTAAAGTTTCGTGGTCAGTACGGTCAGGAATGAAAATTACCCCGTAATTAGGGTACACTAATGGCCTCCGTAATTGATATTGGATGCAAGCGTGGCCAACTATCCCTCTCCCATTGCCTAATATCATACACGCTGTTTCCCATACATCGTTACCGTAAATTGCCCAAATGCTTTTAACGCCTGTCCCACCGCGTCCCTCTTTCACCTCCACATTAGTGTTTCAGGGGCTCCTATCAGAGGCAATCCTTCTTCTATAGAACTGGTATAGGAATTACTAGAAATTATATATTTAGACAGTGGCGGACTAGCCAGGGTCAGCTTGCCCGATGGTAAGTGGGCTCTGCAGGCCGCTCATGAAGTGGGCCTCCTTAAACATCAGAGAATATGACTAAATATTACAAAAAATATATACATGTATTTCACAGGAAATATAACTGTATTGTTTTACCGCTTATGTATTTTTCGAAAATTTTTATTTATTTCTTCTAAAAATTAAGTGAGAGCCTTATAGTTGTGGGTGGGCTCCCTTCATCTCCTGACGCCCAATATTTTTATTCAGGAGAAAAAGTTGACATCAGAACATCCCGGGCACGGAAATTCAAAAAATTCTGAAACTTTGTGAATATGTAGGGAATTTCCTCCTGATTACAACGCATTTTTTTGCTGTCCAAATTCACTCTAACGGGGTGTAATTGACCCCTGAAAATCCGATTATTTCCCGATTTTTGTGTTATGACTCGTGAACTGTAAAATATTTTTTTTTACCAATTGAGATCTAATTAAAAGAAGTAAATTTTGTCTTAAAACTTTTTTTCTATCTCGAGGGATTAATTTCACCCCCTTCGAGTGAATTTGGGCAGCAAGCAAAAATTGCGTTGCAATCAGGATGAAATCCCCTACATATTCGCAAAGTTTGAGTATTTTTTGAATTTTTGAGTTCGGGATCCTCGGTTGTGAATCTGGAATACTGAAATGACCAACTTGCATGACAAATGAGAGCAGGCACAGGGCGATACATGTACCTACCTATTAACATTAAAGACTAGATAAGTGAACGATTCATTGCAGATCTTGCCTGTCTCCTGTTACAGATTACATGGGTGAAGCGGAGAGACAGACAATTATTAACCGTCGGCACTAGTACCCACTCGATCGACAATCGATTTGTCGTGATGCATTCGAGCACCGATTGGGCACTCCAGATACGAGCAGTTACGGTCCAGGACGCCGGCATATACGAGTGTCAGGTATAATCATTACGGTGTATCGGGCGGGCGTAATAAAAGCCGCGTTTCCTTCGTCCCAGCGGCGCTTCATTCTGTAGCAAAGTTGCGCCCACGCGTATCATTTATTCGACCGTAAAACCTTGCCCCGTGCCCTAAATTTGCGGCGCACAGTTCTGCACTGACTTTTATGAAACATTCCCTTCGGCGTACATAAAGACGGCGAGCAAAATGTAGTATGTAGATGCAGTTGCACGCAGAAGCGTCTACAGTGCTCCCCCGTGATGTTTTTGCAGCGGCTTGCATACGAGTTACGACCCGGCCCCTTAATTACTTCCGTGGAACGGTATTAGGCTACCGCATGGCGGTATATCGCAAATATCAGGCGAAATGTCAAGCGGTCCCACGTAACTCTTAACAATGGTTACCTAAGGTCAGGAAAGATCGGTAGCTTAACCTTTGTTGAGTTACTAAATGCTACACCCTTGAGTGGCTGCATCAAGCGAACCGCTTCGCGAGTCATTACGCGAAGGAGACGTGTCTAGACGCCTCTGCGAAGCAACTAGTCGCTTTATGATTTCAGGTTACCTCGCATCCGGTGCAACGTAACTTCGTACGACTGAATATCACGGAGGCGTACTCGATCATTCATGGGGCGCCTGATTTGCACGTGAAGCAAGGCTCCAGTCTTCGATTGGAGTGCCAGCTGATGGCGGCAGCCGAGTCGCCGCTCTACGTGTTCTGGTATCGTCAGGGGCACATGATCAATTACGACGCTGAGCCGGGGGTGAAGGTCGAGCTGACCAAGAGCGGCTCCATCCTCATGGTGGAGAAAACGAAACCGTACCACGGCGGGAATTACACGTGTACTCCTAGTAACGCGAGAGCCGCGAACGTGATCGTTCACGTGATCGAGGGTGAGGAAAATCAATTTATCTCACTCCGAATCCTTGCCTATCGCTCTTTTCTTTAGCATTATTCAGAAGCTTCGAGTGGAGATTGGGTTGCAAGGGGAGGTCGCAGCAACGGGATTGCTCGTTTCGATCAACCCCTTTTTCTTTTATCGAATTTAAAGGTGGAATAGAAATGTCGCGCCGATGCGCGGTGTTCGCGAAGGTGTTTAAAGTTGGCGGTCTGGTCATGGAACAGTGGGCGCAACAGGTGGGATTTTGCGTAGATGGGACTTTTATTTTGACAAATAATGTACTTAACGCTAGAATCGATAATGCAACACGATACCGTGCCGGAGCGCTGCGACTTTGACTGCACGGTACACAGGGCTCTAGAATTTCTAATTAAGTTCGCCTCTGTATCGTGATTCTGTAATCGACGGAGCAGGTCTCGCAGGAGGGACGAAAATTGATTGGAACGGGGCGACCCCAATCGCTGCGACCTTTCCTACCTGCTATCCGGCGTCGGACGATGCACGTCCGTAAAAGGAAACAAAATCTCCAGGCCGTTGAACGACTGCCGATATTTCAGAGGTCCAATAGATATCCAGGGGCGAGTGGAGGACGTGCGGCTCCTCCCCTCGGTGCCTCGCGAGTTTCAGAGATCGTTTTGCACGTGATCAGGCTACGAAGTCGACTGTCGCACGAGGGACAAGGGTGGACGGAAAAGGGCAGCTCGGAGCCAGCCACCGTTTCGGTCGGTCAAGCTCGTTTGAAACGTCGTAGTTGCCCTCGAGGGTGCTTTGCCGCCCCCTTTCGCTCTCGCCTACCGTCACCCTCTCCCTCCGGCCACGACCCCGGACCGTTCCGGCGGGGCAGGGCTTCTTTTCGCGGGAGGAGTGTCAAGCAGAAGTTTCTAATCTCGTTTCAGAGGAGGAGAAACCAGCGGCGATGCACGGCGGAGACAGGAGGAACCTCAGCCCGGCAATTTTGGCGAGCAACTGTCTGGTGTCCCTGCTGGCGGCCGTCAGCTGGAGGATACCGAACTTCACCAGCCTTTACCCGACGTGAATCACCGGCGAGCCAACGACAGTGGCCGCAACAGTGCCGACGCCACCGCGACCAGGCCCATCTTCTTCCACAAGGGCGACTCGTATCCACGGGGGCTGACCCCGCGAGGACGATGGCCTCCGCTCGCCGCCGAGAGGGACGTGCCCGAGGAACGGTGCGCTCGTTCGTGCACGAACGTGGACGTGAACATTGCGAGAATCAACCACGAACCACCTCGCGATACTTCTGTGTGCGGACTCTGTGTGTTGTTCAGTGAGAGGGAGTACCGCGGACTCGTGCACCCTCCGCGAGAGGGGACGCGTTCGATGGCAACGACGGGACCTCAGTCACCGATAAATCCTTTGTCCTCCTCGTTCCCCGCAGCCGTACCCTCTGTAATCTCTCAATTTCTTTATCTCCCGGAACGTGGGCGCGATCGGAATAACGATTATCCTCCATTCTGGAATTGATCTAGAACTCTCCGCGATAAGACGCTTTACCACGACGATTTTACCTCCGAACTTCCGGCAAGAGGGTGGGACAGGGAGTAACGCACGTCGCGAAAGGAACTTCCTTACCTCTCTGTCCTATTTTCCTCGTCACAAGGGGACAGGGACTGACTGCTCGTGGGACGCGGCCCTCCTACTCGTTAGTATCTTTTGGTGTGCGTGATATGGGTGAATAACGTTTTCTTCGTACGTATGTACGTGCATTATATATATATACATATAAATACATATACATATACATATATATATATTCGTTACATACCGTGAAAGACACATATGTGTGTGTGCGTGCGTGTGTGTGTACGTGTAAAGCGTGCGTAGCGTGTAAGTGCTGTGTATGGAGTCGATGGATGGACGAGCGCCGCGAATGTCCCGTGACACGGAAACGGACTCTTCTTCGCCCTCTTACTGGGCTTCCGGTGTCGCAGCCCGACGATTTTTCTAGACTAGAGAAGATCGACCAGAGTCTTCTAGTCGCTGGCGACGTTGGACAGCTCTTCCGCCAGCGAGACGCGGAGCTATCGTCGTTCTTGCTATCAGGGTACAGTGAATCGATCTGGCTGCGAACCAGCGTGCTCGTCACGGACATTCGCGCGTGATTCCGCGCCGATTGCTGTTCCTCGTCCGGGTAAATGGAAATCAATGTAAATACTGCATTCTAATTATGCATTCAATAAAACATTAACCGTGATTCTGCGACAGGTGATTTACTCAGGGCCACTGCGGCTTCTTTGATGGGGCGGACAGATTGAAGGGTAAGGTGAGTACGGAAAGGATTTCTCGTTTAAGTGGTTATGCCTAACTGTAAGGGCTGAAACGCAAGTATCTCCGGGATTTATTTTTTTTTAAGCTTGAAGACTGTTTTTAATAAACGGTTGTATATTCGAAAGTATATATTTTAAAGTTCTTGTAGTTTTTTTTGCAGTGCGATATCTAAATAAATAAACACTTTACGGTGACCACTGTAGCTTTGACCTGGTTTATCAGAAATAAGACATTCGACCAAATTTAGTTAGTATTTTAGTTTATCTAGAGCTTAATCGTGGCTTTTTCATTTCCGTTGCGTAGGTTTTATTTTACAGATGAAAAATGATGAAAAACGAGAGCGATTCTGTGGCGAAAATCGGTACCTTTACTGTGAGAAGCGGCCATTTTGTAGCAAATTCATTTTTCGGGGTAATGAACGATTAAGGGCTAAGATAATCTAATATACTAACTGAATTCCCGCAAATTTTTTTATTTCGGATGAACCAGGTCAAAATTGAAGTGGTCACCGCAAACTACTGAGAAAAAAAAATCGCTGCTGGGAGATCGCTGATATTTCTTCTATTTATTTCTAATTTCCATCGCAAAAATTACCACAAGTAGTTTAACGTGTACCCTGTGGAATACATAAAGGTTTGATTAAAAAAGCCTTCAAGTTTTCCCCCCAAAATATCCCGAATATACAAGTTTTTTCAGACCTCGCTTTGCTCCAATTCAGGCTGAAGGAGTTAACATATTTGTTAAATGGCTTAACTCTGATTAGACCTGAGAATTCCGACTTCCCTGAAGCAGCTGGTCAGTAGAAAAGAAGCATTCCGTGACGCGGACATTTAACTCCGGAGTCTTTCCTGCGAGCACGACGAAAGGGTAGAAACTGTACGAGTGAAGTTTGCAGTTTGTTTCCGATACGTCCGCCCTGCCTTAGGCAAACGACGAGGCAGGAAATTGAATGCGAAGGAGCGCGTTCGCCGCGAAGCGAAACGGCCGACGGAGAAAAAGTTATTCCGCGAAACTCTCAGGGAAAGTTGCGGAACGGCCGATAAACGGGCGCGTTCCGCCCCCGCGTTGCACATCTGTCGGTGTCTTCGAACTTCAGCCAGCGAGCTTTTAACAAGCTGCCGAGCGAACGTTATTACGGGTGCTATCTTCCCCCGAAATCCCGTTGAAACCAATTAATTCGATTGGAGGAATATCGAAATCCCGCGACTTAAAACTACCTGCGGTTCGTTCGATAAAACCCTGGAGACCGCCTGGAAAATCCAGTTCATTTTGTTGGGTTCGACTCGTGAGTGACGGAAGAAGGAACATCCTGCGATGACAAGGACTCCTTTCATGGCTCGGAATCGTTACTCTTAAAGGGTCGTTTCAATCGCGAGAAGGTCTGGCTCGTCTGCAAGGAGATACCGCGGGCAATTAGTACAATAGGAAGTTAATTTAACGGGCAGGTGCTAATCGGCGAGGGAGTTGGCCTTTCGTGCCTCGTCACGGCTAGGCACCGCGTATTCCATTCTCTTTTTCCTCTTGTTCGCTCTCGACCCCCCGCCGCGCTGTCCTCCAACTTTCCACGGCTCCGCCCCGCCGCGCTTTCTTCTCTTATTTTGTACCTGACCGCGCGGAACTTTCCGCGATAAAAGCGGCCGAAACTCCTTTAACGGATGCTAAATTGAAACACCACTGCGATAAAGCGGTACGACCCGGTGGCTCCCTCCGAAAAGACTTCCGCCCGCTCGCGGTCTAGTTGAGTCTTTCTCGCGGCGCCCCTTTGTCCTGGATATTTTTTAACGAACAACTTGTCATTTCTCTGACAACAATAGATCCATGCACGCCTCCGCGTGGTCCGGGGGCAAAGAAAGAACGCCGAATTAATAGCCCGCGTAATACCTTCTCTGCTGGATCTTTTAATCGCGTTGTAATTCAATACCGCAAAGGGGGTAGAGGGTAGGAACGCGCTCGACGCGGCGACCTGATTCCAGTCGGATGGTACACTTAGAGCGCGATGGAAATTCGGAGATCCTAATCCAAGGCGAAACTCGGCGCGAATCAGCAGTAAGCTCTTTGTAGGGACAATTATATCCTGTACCTACAAGGGCAACGGGGGAGTCGGAGGGGCGGTGGGAAGGGTTGTCGAGGCTCTACTTTGCTCAACTTTCTTCGGAGGTAGGGCGACAGGGGCGAGAGCAGAGGACCGTGGAGCGAGGCTCGAGGGTCGGGAGGGAGGAGAGTTAGAGGGTGTTCGCGAAAGTTCGCTATTTCCTCAAAGAAGAATGAGTGCTCCCATCTCGGTCGAGCGTACACACGTAATGGGGTAATTCAGGGAGCAGCGAGGTGTCTTATTCCTCGGGCTCTCGTTGCGGAACCGCGAAACGACGCGGCTTGGCCCCGTACCCTGATTTCTTATCAAGCGCTGTAAAAATTCATCGACTAAGTATTTTCGCGCTGAATTGGAACTACACCTTTTCCCTTGAGGTTCCTCGTTTTTTTCTAATGCGTTCCGTGTACACGGCTGACCATTTCTCTAAGTGTTAACGATCAACGAGCCCTCGCAGCGAAACGGTAAATTCCCGAGTCGCGCGCAACTATGGCGTACAGAACGACAGGTGCTGGATTCGTTCATCGTGCAACAGTTTATCATCGAAGCCTCACTGACAATCGGATTAAATCGCGAAAGCCCCGTATTGGTGCAGCTTAAACATTTCCCCATACATCCGGCCGATAAACGGCCCCGTGCATATTCGCGGCGCATATATGTAAGCTCCAAGAAGCACGTCACCGTGCAAACGCAACGAAGCGACGATCGTCGTGTCCGTCGACGCGTGTGCCAGCTAGGAATCGCGATACGGTCGTTAACGGTGTCGCGTGACGACACTAGAAGGGAGAAAAAGGGATGAGAACGCGGCGTATTTGTATCTTGATGGGGACACAGGCGTTCGAGGGTGCTGGAGATTGGAAACGGTGTAACGCGGTGCTGGAACGTGACAGCCGCGTCGACTAGTTGGACCTATTAATTACCATAATCGTGCGAATGCTGCTTATTCGTTTCGCCCAGCAGCACCCTTCCGCGAATCGCGTTTACGCAGACATCACGAGCATAACGCCCGCTGCGTGAAATGTTACCGTTTTCAAAGCGGAATTGCCCAAGGCGACAGGTACACGCGTGCTTGTAATTTTCTGGCGTAATCATATTACCTACGTACATAGTTGCATGTCGTGCAACGGCGAAAGAACTTTACGCTGTTGGCTGAGTGAGTTGCTTCGCGGCAGCGTGCCTTCCAGGCAAATATTTATACGGACAATTAACACGCGCTCTGATAATTTCGCGCTACAAGAAGAGGAAAAAATTCGGAGACGCCGCTCTGTTTACCAAAGGTAAGTAGCATTCGCGTACACGCGCTGCTGTGACTCAAGTTTTAATTAAAAACTTTAGAAATCGACGAGGCTTCGTGTGCGAAGTGTCTTTACACAGTTGACGAGCGTCGAGTAGCAACCCGAGACAGCAGTTGCTTGCCAGAGAGCGAATAAATCAAGCAGGGAAATTGTTACGTGACGCGTCAGATTCTGGCTCGCGTAGATTTACATCACGCAAGCTTATTAACTGGCATTTCTTTCTCACCGTGACCACGCTGGCAGAAACTCATAAACACTACTCGTATAACATTCCCCTGTCTTGGTGGACACGAGGAGAGGAGCTCGACGTTGCACGGTATCACTTATCGTGGCCGTTTTCACGGTGCAACAGCTCCAATTTATCTAACCCTAACCCTTCCCGCTGGCATGTAGACTCCCGTATCATAAATCGCAGCGATTCGCAGACTCGCTATTAACTCGGAAACCAAAAGGTCCCTTCTTATCTCCATCAACGAACTCCCACCCCTAAAGTGCCCTTAATTCCTACATTTACGCTATGGGCTCGAAACGGTTTGATGTTTCCCCAGCAAACTGCTAAAGGGAGCCGGTCTGATTAGCATTCTTCCACCGTTCTATGCGTGGCTCGCTCGTCCATCGGAGCAGCTGGTCCGCTCGGCCTGCAAGCACGACAGCGTCGTGGGAAAGCTCATGAAAGTGCCCGGATGGGATCGATGTTGCGCGGTGTTTTACATGACCGGGGGAGCGTGGAGCCGACAGTGCTTTCGCAGATTGGTCTGCAAATAGAACAGCATTCGTCGCTCCGCGCTATGGAGTACAGTACTTTATTACGAGCTTCGAGTTCTGTTGAAACAAGTCGCCCCCGTTGCCCACCTCCCCCTATCGCGTACACGTACGCCGATGTCGCGTTAATACTTATACACCGGGGGTCCCCTTTTTATTCACCACCTCTTCGGTCGTAAACTTCGGGAAGCACGCTGATACAGTTTCACCCGATCGACACAGAAGATGAAAGCCTGTACAGAGTATGCCGCGAGATTCAAGGGTAGCCGAGTTTATAGTCCTGCCATGTCGTTGGAAAGGTGACGGGATATTTGCTGTCGACCCGATTGATCGCTCCGAAACCGAGAAACGTCGAGCTGTCGGGGAGCGAGAAGAATGGGCAGTTGAATTGCGACGATTTTGGAGCCACCGGAGGGACACGATTGCGCTGGCAATTAAATTTTTGTCGAACGCCGTTCGTCATCGTTCCCGTCGCAGCGGGCTCACAATCTGGCCGATATTATCGACGGATCGCTCTCAGACACCGATGCAACGCGATATTTCGCTGGGAATCTCCTACAGTACCTCCTCCCCTGCCGGGCGGCCAGCTTTCGCTGAGCTTTCGCTTTTGGCCCGCCTATATCGTTGGGTTAGTTTTACGAGTTGCCCTGCCACCCACTCGTAATGTAATTTATCGCGCACACGGGGATTCCGTGTTCCTAAATGCTCCACCGAGCTGCTCCCTATTCCCGCACGGTCGCCCGAAGATGCTCCCAGAGACTCGAGTGGAGGAAAGTCAATTTGGCTTCGTGTACCTGCGCGGAGTGCCCTCGTTCCTGCACGGTAGTGGCCAAGGGAAAGTTTCAAGACGATGTTTAGGGTTCAGACATGGTATCGCGTGAAATTGCGGTGCTGTTATTACGACTCCTTTGACCAGCCACCGTGGCCTTTGCGATCGGGGGTAGTTTTGTTTCTTCGTTTGCGAGAATCAGGCAGATCGGTGCCAACAGTTCTGCGCGACGAGGGTTGCGGAACGATTGTGTATCGGCTGATTACTTTATTACCATTATTGCGCGAGCGGCACGTGCGGTTATTGATCGTCAAACAGCTCGCGGTTGTATAATTCATCGGGCCGCGGCTGGCTCGTAAGTATAGACTGTATCGCCGCAAAGAGAATAGTTTAGGTTTATTGAGACACGATCGCGCGCGGCCGGGAGTTGTCAGAGCGCAACGATCGTGCATTCGACGCACGATTACAATAATGAAATTTCTTTGGCAATTACGAGCGCGGCGCGCTACGTGCTATCGGGTTTACGTGAGTATTATTGCCAGCTTCGAAGGCAAGCTTCGGTCCAATTAAGAATCTGAGGGAAGATTGTTGCAGACGGTCAGATACTTTCTGAGGCTTTGCGACTCCTTTTTTCATTTAGTACTATACAGCACTGCTGCGCGATGGAAATTCCATGCAGCTGAATCTGGCGCGCCTCTATTGCCCGACGAGTCGCGCGCTCTTCTTGCCACTTTCTCCAATCTATCTCTGTCAGTGCATTATCTTATAGCCTCCCGGTGAGGTAATTCGATACGATGGCGATACGAAGTAGAGTGAGATTCAGCCGCAGTCTCGGCTCGAAAGTGACTTGCACCCTCCCCGTAGCCACCGTCACGAAGAAGGCATTCAGGTATCGTCTGAATGGCTCTGATACAATGGGGGCAGTAGCGGAGGGAGAGGCCGCGGAGATATGAACAAACGGAACGATCGTGAGCAAGGGAACATAAATAGCGGCACTCCGCGTGGAATTGGAGCTGAGCCCTATTCCGCAGACATATTTGTCCCGAGCGAGCGGCACGCAACGCGCCACCACTTTGCCGTGTAAAGGATGCCTCGCATTACCCGGCTGCCAAGTCGGTTTCTCCTTGGAAATACTAGCAGGCTAGAGAAATACAAAGGGGTGGAGAACCGGGGGATGGGTTCCGATCGTGGCGCGTCCCTAAGACGTCCGTGGAATCTTTAAGAGCGAGAAGCACGCGCGCGTTTGCGGTCGGAAAGCTTCTTTCCTCGCTGTCTGAAGCTTTGCGCGCAGCACTTCGGTTCTCTGGAGAATAGGAGGAACGGGGTATTCATCGCGATGCCCGTTTCTTGCGCGTTCAACGCCACGGAACACGGATGGTCCGTGAAAAAATTTGGGGATTTCGGTCTCGCGGACTCTCGCGAAGCTTAGGGAATTATGTCCATTGAGTTGTTAATCTTAAAATCCCACTGACAACGCCACAAACATTTATAAAAGGGTTTTCAAACGCTACCAAAGGTTAAGCTGTTCGGAAATCATTCTGGGTCTGATCTATTTAAAGCTGCACCACTTTGAAGTCGAAAGTCGACGTTCCCACTGCCACGGTAGAGATTCTACTGCAACTCCGGGCAATTTTTGTTCCAATACTCCCGGCGGAGAAAATGGAAAAGCGTTCATCGATATCAGTACCGAGAAGAGTGGCATTTCGCGAATCGCGTGGAGCAATCCTGCAGCGGGGCTTAGCGCTACGGGAAAAAGGAGGAGCGGTCGGGTGCGTGGCTATTCACGGAGTTTAAGCTTGATGGCTGAAATAAAATTCCGATTCCGCGCGACGAACGCCAGAATACCTCCCGATAAAGAAATAAAGCCGACTCCGCGAGCCGCGCAGGTTAATTTACGGCGAATGGTAATGTATATAGCGTCATGGGGTGCAGCGATCGCGCTATTTGAGGTAGGTTTACCAGTCGACCAAACAAACGGGGCCAACGTGCTCTCGGCTCGAACGCGTACCTTGCCCAGTCCTCGACGTATGAGTTTATTAAATTTGTTCGATAAATCGTTGTTGACCGTGTCAACGTCACTACTCCGATCATTATTGAAATTGACGAATCCAATAGTTTCCTTCGGGACAAGTGTTTCAGAACGAAATATTGTTGCATCGAAACCCGTGACATTTCTCCTTTAATTGCAATTTCAATATTTCACGGCTGTCCTTAATAATTGAACGACTTCGAGAGAGGGTCGAATGAAGCACGATCTTACTCGCTATTCTCGCCACTGACTTATTCCAGAAACTAGCGGCTGCAGCAGTAACAATAGACACGCGAATGAGAGGAATAGCCTCGGCGATGCACGGTCGCTCTGTTTTCACTACGGTAATTGTTATACGTGCTCGGGGTAGTCTGAATGCAGGAGAATCGGTTCATCCCCCTTTGTACTTGAACCGAGCCAATTTGTCGCGAGAGCCGCGATAAGAAGAGGGTGCTCTTTCAGCTCACAAAGGAAAGGGTTGAATATTTCTCTGTATGTAAATGAACCCGCAAGTGGATTGATAGAGTTCGCAGATAAACATCGCACGGTGCATCAGGAACACAGAGGACACGCTACGCGTGTGCACAGCTGTCGCATATAATTGCCATCAGCAGACTCAAGTACGGCTTAAAACATTTTCTCGTTTCGTTAATGAATTTCAAAAGAGGCGCGACCCCTCTTGCTGTCAAATTAAGCTAATAGCATTGGTTCATTGGGTGAATAGGAGTGGAGCATAGGTACAATGTAGTTGCGTAGCAACGATACTAATTCGTCGTAAGATCAAAGAGTTGCTTCTGAAGGGGATATTACACGGCGTTCCATTCAGAACAGGGAGCTTCAACAGTATCATCTTCTCTATCAGCTTATCTATTATCAGGACATCTATCTTTCAGATGGAGTCCTGTGCAGGGCTGGCTTCTGACCTCTGGCCAGCGAAGGAGCTTATTCGATTCGCTCGGCAGAGGCCGGGCCTTTCATCCGGCTTTTTACAAAATTCAGGCGGGCCGAGTGCACTCTTGCTCGTGCTTTCTCTGCTCGGCCGGACACCTTTTCGGTAGGCGTTGCGTCCGTGGAGCCTGAAGGGCTCCATTTAGCCTCGAGACGGAAGCCAGTCGCTTTGTCGAAGCGGCCGCGGGCCAAACTAGCCGACTGGCACTTCTTCTCGCTGAAGGATCACGCTCGACGACGGTCAAGAGCGTGGCCCACGTTGCTCGAACAAAGCCTCAAAGGCCAGAATAATGGGCCAGCGCGAGGAACGCCCGGCCGTGATCAAAAACGGGGGCAAACCCTTCCAGTCAATGGCGCCAATCCCGCGATGCTAATTGCGCCAGTGAAGCATCCTCTACATACGTTTCGCGAGACACGAGCCATTTCGGGCTACTGCAAACGTTTCGGAACAGCTCGCATAGCGATACGTGATCGAGGAAAGTAGGCGCGAGGTCGCGGAAGGGAGAAAGGGATAATGAGATTGTCAGAGGAGTTGTGATCAAATGGGAGGACCGAGTGTACTTGAAGGAAATGGTGAAAGCTGACCCAAGGAGTGAAGGGAAGCAGGTCTGAAGGAATGCTTGGTGGAACTTGGTCTTCGCTTGAATTTCTGTAGGTGTAACGAGGGACGGCTTCTTCTTGGCCGCCCTCTTATTTCATTAGCAACTAAGAGCGACCGTGGCAAAGAAAGCCGTCGTCGCACTCGGCTTAATGCCAGCCAGGGAGTATCTTTCCATTTCTAGGTGGCTGCGATAATTTCAGCCCCCTGAGCAAGATAAAAGGATGGATGAGGGGCAGCCCTTTCTAGATGCGACGTCGAGAATTCTCGAACCTGGTGGATCCTTCAAGTAGAAGTGTCTGGATTTCGACGGGCACGAAGCTTTTTTATTGTACGCGAGTTTTATAATTTGGTGAGAATTGGGTTCAGTATACTTATATAGCTTTTGAAACGCACTGCGTTACCAGTACCATTTTCTGTACGGCAAACGAGTTAATTCGTCTTTGATCAGTCTTAAATACACACGGACCCCCTCTTCCCGTCGGTCAACCTTCAGCTCTTTTTCAAGCGGTGACCCAGTTAACAGTTTAAACAAGGAGTTTTATCGTAATTGGGAATTTAAATCCCTCGCGAACGAACGAAACACGGTTCCGATAAAAATTTATTTTCCGTCAATCGCACGGAATTTCCATCTGGACTTCGATCGCACACCAGCGCGGCGCCGGTTCGTGTTTCTGGATAGCTGGATTAGAACTCCAGTGGAAACCGTGCCCAAACGATCCGGCGGTTACTCGTACCATCTGAAATTCGATTCCTCGATAACCCCTTGATACCCGCCGGAAATCCTTTTCGATTTTTGTTCCGCCACCCCCGATCCTCCCTCTGTCGAATCCTATCGGTTGATATACCCGTGACCGCAGCTGAGAAACAGTATCCACCGTCGCTTTAATATTCATGGGATGCCTTGAATACACCGGGGCGAAGTGGGCTTACTTAGCAGCAATATAAATGATAATTACGCGACATTGTTCGCGTTCGCCTAGCCCGCTCGCATTAACAGCCGTCAAGCAACGGAGGAGAAGCCACCGGCGAACTTTGATCTCGCGCAGCCGCTGCCTGTCAGCCTCAGGGGCGCATAATTTCTCGGTGAAAAATTAGTCCGGCCCTCGGAGCGTGAAGAACTGCAGCCGACGTAACCGTAAAGTTGCGGCGGCGAGTTTTTCGCGTCTTGCAGGCAACTTGTCCTGTCGTAATTGGAACGTTGTGGCCACAGCAGAGGGAGATGCTTATTCCCATTTTCTTTTTCTTATAGGAGGCGTCTGCGAATGTCCGCGCACATCGCAAGACGAACGGCGCGCCGCAGATATCTTTATTTATCATCGAGTGGCTTTCGGATAGATAGTCGAAGGCCGGAGGATCCGTCTACCTGGAGACAAATCCATCGGGGCCCATCAATTTCAGTGGCTTTGGTGGCAAGTTCCTTAGATAGAGTAGGCGAGCTCCGAAAACAATTTGTTCCAAGTTTCGGGGGCAGTTAATCCTTGTGGATCATAGCAGGTTACACAGGAAGCTCCGTGGAAGCAGCTCGTCGGCCCGCAATGGGTGTTTAGGGCGCGCGGACGGACAGGGTAAGGGCGAGGGAATAGAGAATTCCAGAAGATCCTTGCGGATTACGTACGTGATTGTGCGACGCCGACGTCGCTCGGCCATTGTTCCCGCGATAATATACGAGCAGGCGTAATCCTCAAATTACGTTCAAGCGACTCGACGCTTCCGTCCATACGTTTGCATCCGTCCGGGCATTCCGCATCCACGATAATAGTTTCCTGGGGCGATGGTTTACTAGCGAGCTCCTCATTATGCATCTCCGGGACGTTCAACGACGCAGCCGGGTAAGTTGACTTCTTGCTTCCTAGGTACATTGTGTTACAGATATCTTCGTATAAATTTAGAGCGGGAGATGATTATGAAAATGGTCGCGCGGAATCGCACCCCAGTCTTGCGTCATTATCAGCTTCCATGTCACACTCTTGCCTCGTTGTTCTAATTTCAATACGAGAGATGAGAGTGCACATGCGATTACAAAAGAGGCTCGCGAACCACTGTGCGGTGGCTCCACTGCCTTCTATAGCGTTTAGAACGATGTTTAAGAGCTTGTTCTTTGGGATAGGAAACAGAAGGGGGCTCCCAAAGTGGTTTCTAGCTGGTATGGCTCTCGAAGGGGCGGTTCGAGCATCGGAACGATGCGAGTATACACAACTTCCTCGACGCTCGGTTCACTTGTTTGTAAATTGCCCCGTTGAAGGCAGCGCCGGGTAATCGAAAGGCAATTACCAGCGTTGAGGCGGAGTCCGGTCACGTTGCGCGTTCTCGGCAGCGTTGTAGATTTGCTGGGAAACGAAGCGAGAGAAACAATGAGTAACTCGATTCAATTTCGGAATTCGGATCGGAGCGTTTGGTGCGTTAGCTCGCGATGCGCCCCTATCCATTCCCCGCGAGATGATCTGGATTCCGATCGACGTGCCCGTTAATGAAACACCTACAGCTAATCGATTGCGTGCTTACTTCTCGGGGACCGCGCTGATTAGACCGTGGATCTGGATCGTTCGCACTTGAGCGTCGTAAACAGAGATTTCTGACTGTTCTAACAAGAATACGAGATTGGATGAAGTAGCCAATGAGGGAAGGAATTGCAGCGAAGAGCATTTAGAAGCCTGAGTAATTTTGTGGGAAGTGCCGGCTCGCTCGATTTAAAAGAACCCAGTCAAGGTTTCAATCCGGTCTCCAGTTTCCCGAATGACCCATTTAAGTCGAACACCAAGGGACTGCACGACCCAGAAATCGGTTAACAATTGCCTGCGCCAGCCAGTAGCTCGGTGGATTACGTCGTACGACGAACGAGCTCGAGGTTAATGGAAGGGTTTAGCCCTTCGTCCCGCGGTACAATGAGCTGGAATACGTTTCTGCGACGGACCGAGGAATCTCGCTGCACTCGCAGACGGTGGATCGATCGGTCGAACGGTCGCGTTTATCGGCGCGATTCGTAGGTTCAACGGCACTGGCACGGTGATTTACTAGTGAACTTTGGGACACGCTTTTCCCACGCGACAAATCGTGTCTGCTCGATTTCCTCAACTGCAGCCTGGTCGTATCGTGCTTAGAGTCATAGTCTCACTCGTGGCTGGTGAAAGAGGCGAGCCAGGGGGTAGTAGAAGCTCGCGGTTCACGTGTAAAGCAGTGTTATGACTCGCGATGCTTCTCGTGGACGGAAGTGGGTCCTTAAACTGAATCTCGACAGGATTGTGTAGAAGTCTGCGCCAGAGACGGCGGAATATTCAACGGGTTAACGCGCGGCAAGTAGCTGAGAGGTATTCTGGCAAAAGCAACGAGCAACTAACTTCCGAACTACCACACTGGCGTTTGCAACTCGCTGCAATCCTTAAGTCCGTTGGTTTACGTTCTCCTGGTCGGATGCGCGAGATACTTTTAGACCAACTCAGGACCTTTTCAGTAAGTTTCGCGAGCTCCCATGCGGACTACTTCCCGCCAACTCGACCAACTGCCCTCGTTAGCGTTATGCTGAGCAGTTTGCAGATGTGTCGACTGTGAATAATCACGTGCGTACTGAGCTGCTGCCAATAAGAAGACAACACCCACGTTTTCGGGCCGTCGGAAACTTGTTGAGACGATAATTGTTCGGTGCGTTCTATATCCAGCTTTTTGTAAAAGATCCTTGTCGTGGATTTTTGAAAATGTTAATTGATGTTCTCCACGTTATTCACGAACAGTACAGTGAATTGGTGGTACAGAACCCTGCAGTTACTCCAGCTGGCAAAGAGAGTCTGCGCGCTTTATTGATTTCTCTGAATTGTACCAGAAGCAGGAACCTACACAGCAATGGTAGGTAAGATATTCTGATGGAAACGCATTTGCAAATGGTATGTTCTTTTACGAAAGCTCAGAACTTCAGTGACCCAGGGAGAGTAGAAACTTGCGGGAAAGTTTTCAAAATTCTCAAGGTCCATTTATCCTTCTATCGTTACACTATACAGTGGCGTATAAAAGTATTCGGCTACCCTTTAAAACTGAATCACTTGTTTAAAATTGGTCCAAATCACTTGAGCTTTTCTGAGAAGCTAGAAGGATCAGTTTGCTAAGTGACGTGATTCGTCGTTTTGAAAAAATTGCAATGGCATTTGATGGACATATTATTTCGTGATTTCTCAATTCGTGCATCAATTTCATCGATTACTGGGCCATGTGGGAGGCCTTTTAACAGGATTCCACTGAGATATACCCGTTACCTAGAAGACTTTTTCAGGAATTGAAGGACGTTTAAAAACAGGAAGTGCTTTTGTAATCGTGTGCAATGCGATTGTAGAGTCAGTGCCTGTGCCTGCGAAAAAGTGTTTCATAGAGAACCTGGCTCTGAGCGTTAGTGATGTGAACAAGAACTCCCATAAGGTGATAGGTCTATCGCTCTATCTTATACTTCGTCGATGTTAGTAAGTAAAGGGGAGAAACAAGTCTGTCACTCATATTTCTCCAAATATTCCTCCAACTATTCATTTACACCAAGTTCAACTAAAATTTATTAATACTTTATAATTAATACTATGTGATATGTATAAGCATTAACATTAATGTATCCAACGATTAAACATTGAGAATAAATGAAAATTCATTCGGCGTAGAAAATCATTTGCAAATCCAAGGCCAAATGTTACTAATTGCTTGATATCTTGAGTTCTATCGATCATAGTTAATAATAATTTATACTGGGCGGTTAGTGTAAATGTTGTTAACACTATTTTCCATAGCAATAGCCACTGGAATGGATATTTTAGCGGAAAATCCATTTTTGCCGAAGAATTCGTGGGATTTTGCAATTGTACTTAACCGTCGACCTTGTTTTGATCGGGTACATCGTTTCTCGAAATCTATATAAGGAGCTCACAGATCTTCATGTACTCAGTCGTCGTCGGTCCTCCGGACTTGAAGGACCTCCGGGAACCCTGGAGCTGCCGAGCCACCTGGATCAACTGGACTTCCTGGGGACCTGGTTTTTCCACCCCCTCCCCCCGGAGCTGCCGAGCCACCTGGACCACCTGGACCAGCTGGACTTCCTGAACTTCCTGGACTTCCTGGGGACCTGGTCAGGGTTTCAACCCGCGTCCTGCCCCACCCCCCGCCCCCCGAAGCTGCCGAGCCACCTGGACCTACTGGACTTCTTGGACTTCCTGGGGACCTGGTCAGTGTTTCAACCCTGGTTCTTCCTCTGGCCCCTCGTCCCTCTGGCCCGGGTAAGCTTACTCGGTTGGTGCCGATGAAATTTTGAGGTTTGTTGAGCCATTTAAAATTGTATTATTCTGCCAAGGCCAAAACTGATTTCTCTCCATTTCTATGTGATCTCTTCGATTGTTTTTCATTATCTGTCCTATTTCATGCATTCCGTTGAGGATTCTTGTAAGAGTCTTTCTATTTCGTGTATTTCTTCGGTGGGTTTGCATGATCTTTTCTATTTCATGCATTTTTCCGATGGATTTATATGATTTACTTTATTCGATGTATTACTTCGATGCGTTTCTTTTATTTAATGCATTTCTTCGATGGGTTTAAATGATTTATTCTGTTTCATGCATCTCTTCGGTGGTTTTGCATGATTTGTTCTATTTCATGCATTTCTGCGATGGGTTTGCGTGATTTATTTTATTTCAAGCATTTCTTCGGTGGCTTCGCAGGATGTATTCTGTTTCATGCAGTCCTTCGATGACTTTTACATATTTGTTCTATTTCATGCATTTCTGCGATGGGTTTGCGTGATTTATTTTATTTCATGCATTTCTTCGTTGGCTTCGCAGGATGTATTCTGTTTCATGCAGTCCTTCGATGACTTTTACATATTTGTGCCTATTTTGCGCATTTCTTCGATGGTTTTGCAGGATATATTTCATTTCGTGGATTTCATCGCTGGGTTTACATGATTTGTTCCCTCTCGTGCATCTCTTCGTTGGGTTTATGTTTCCAGCTCTTCTGCATGTATGTATCTCTACGATGGTTCTGCATGCTCGTGCGTGCTGTTCTGATGTTTCAAATCATTTCGATCGGCACCAGCCTAATAATTATTTCCTTAGTTCCCTCCCAAGCCTATTCTACCATTGCTAACACGACGTAGTTGATTGTTTCAGCTCCTCAGGTCCACCCTCTCGCGGGAAAGGGAGTTTAACAAGATAATATATTTTAAAAGATAGTAGTGAAAAGTGATAGTGCAGTGTGTTTGTAAGGAAGACATCTAATGAAGAAGATGTAAGGAAGACATCTAATGAAGCCTAGGTTAATTTATTATAACATGAAGTATTTAAGGCCCCATGTAAAATTGCCAAGCAGTCACTAAATCATTAGCTTTGTTGTTCGTTTATTGGCTCCTCATCCTTGATGAGGAGGTTACCGCTGCTTCCGTTTGCGGAAGCAAGTGACTGAGCATGGAATCGGTATGGGTGGATCAGTTTCATCCCTTGGTGTTCTTGTCCAAAGGGAAAAGTTTCGGGCGTAGGGGGTGCACCTTTTGGTACACTGCCTGCGTAAGTCACCCGGTTCGATTACCCAATCTCCGTGTTGGACGGCTTGAGTCAGGTCAAGTGTTTGCTCCTGACGAGTCGCATCGGAGCAACAGGAATCGTCTGGGAGGCGCCGAGCACTTTTCCCTTTCGACTTGGACAGCAGGGTGGTAGGAACTGCGCCGTCCAATACTTGTTTCATGCTTACCCTTCGCCTTTCCTGCTTTCCTGAATTTCTTTTAATCGAGTGATTGCTTGGCAGTTCCCTAGATTCTATATCTAAACCGAAGGGATCGATGGAACTTTGTTTCCATCCATCTCTTTGGTTTAGTAGGATTCATGTACAGGGAGATCGATGGAACTTTGATTCCATCTATCTCTCTACGGGTCTCGAAACGCAGCAACCTCCTCGTGGTGAGACCTGGTAATCGGTGAGAACCGAGCCGATAGCTGCGATTGTCAAATATTCTAGTCGGATATAAGAATTTCTTTAACTTGCAATACTAAGGTAGAATGTAAGAATAAATTATGTGACTTGAAATGTTGTTCGATTGTTGCTACCGGACCCCAGAACACGAGTGCAGTGGTAAGATAAAAGAATAACTGCAAGTTGGAATATTTCAGCCAGATACTGATGGGTTTTTGGCAATTTTTAAAGTCTTCTCTGCTTCAGCACCTTATTGAAATATACCAAGTTACAATTCCTTGGCGAGGTATTCCACGTTACATCATGAAAGCATGTCTCCCACCAGTAATGTTGTTTATATAAATTTGTATGTTAAATAAATTTGTTTTGCGTTTAATGAACCCGAATTGGACAGCAAGGTTAAGAGGCGAATGTGTTCTTGTTTTGTTGTGATCCTTCTTTCTCGGTCGTTGCATGAAATACGTTTATAAAACGATCTTTAAATTGTTACTCTAACAGAATCATTTGTTAATCGCGGGTTTCGAATGACCTAGTTTTACACGCGTTGAATTCTAATTCCTACCACGCGCAGCGTTACAATCCGTTTCGAGACTTCACCGGTAACGTTGCATGGGACACTAAAATGGTAAGGTGGTCCTAGAACCCCCCAAACCGGTGACAGAAAAATGCTTTGGTTGGTAGGTCTCTCCTATACCTCGTCTGTGATTAGATGGGTCATTTCCTACTACCCTGCTGTCCGAGTCATAAATTCGCGATACAAACTATTATTATACTTTGAAATGTGATTTTCTACGCCGCATGAATTTTATCGAGAAAATGCATTGCATGCTAGGTCCGAGTATGTGCCATCCAATGATTCCTCGTTGTCCAATCGTGGGTAAGTTTCTCTGCTGGAAACGTATCTTCAAACGATATCTAATGGTGCAAAAGCTAAGAACGTTCAATTGCCCGCGGAGGCTTGACATCAACAACTACTAGTGCAATTTCTCTTTGCCCCAAAGTCTTCTCTTGAGTCGCTCTTTAGCTATTCTCGGAACTTGACTTCTGGAATTGAATGCTGCTTAACATTGCATCACCAGAATGCAAATCAAATCATTTCTCAGTGTACGATGAACATGAATATGGATCCAGCGTCTGAGACCCTGCTGTTCCTATGAATTACCCTCATGAATGCAACGATGGATTCGCGAACAACAGGAGACGAGGCAGCGACGAACGAAGAATCCACGGCGAAGCGCATAAGTAGACCAGCTTTGTTTCCCGAGAAAACAGTAGCCCGGAGGATCTCCCAGCTACTTGGTAAGCCGCGACGCGTTTATCGGCGGGTCTTATAATACAGGGTGGCGCGGGCGACCGTAGGAAGATGCGCTTTCCTACCATTAGCATCCCGGGAAAGCGGCGATAATCAGCATATTCATGAATAACAGGCTCCGTCGGGGCTCGGTCGGTCGGACAGGAAGTATTTCAAAGTAAAATGAGTCAACGGCCCTGGCTCTCTTTCTCTCTACGGCCGGAAGCCCTCCATAAATATCGGATTCGCAAATTTCATTAAAGTTCAACGCCGGTGTAACGCGTCGCGGCTGAGTGTCGGTGGTTTTCAGCCGATTCCGACTTTTATGCTTAGATCCGCGGCCTAGAAAAGGCTGCTCTCCAGCCCTACCCTTAATCCTGGCAATCTTCCGCGCGGTTTGAGGGAAAATTGAAAGGACGTTTTCAACGGTACGCGCGACGATACCGTCTGTCAAGTGCTGCTTCACACCCCCGCGGCTCCGATTCGAGATTAAGGAAACCTTACCGGGCATCCGGCCATTCAGAATTCAGCCACAAGTCCCAGTGATTACATTCGCGATACATGGACATCGTGGCTGCGTGATATCGCCATCGGTGACTGAAGATATGGGGCCATTTCGCCAGCAATTCTGTTGGCAGGAACATTACTCAACGAAAATGTGTCTTTTTTTAGAGCTAGAGGCGTTATAGGCTGTCGATTGGACACCGTTATACGTTAAACATGTTGCTAATTAAAGGAGAACTTTTAGAGAAGCGCACAGGTGTCGGTCATGCCACAAGTTTGCCGCAGTACCGATACGACACTTTGATTCGGACAAAGAAGAATTTTTCAAAGCAGTGATTGACAAGCTTCAGAAAATAAAGGGTAAATTTACCCATGGACATCATTCGCAGAATTACCAGACTCGTTCTATTTTTTATCACAGAGATAAACGCGATACCAGGGACCGGTGTGAATGGCGCCGCGGGATATTCGAAATTCGTTTTCATTTTATTTCCAGCCGGGGCTTTTTGTTCCGTCCCGTTTTTCTCTGTAAACCTTGCCGCGGATTTGTATCCTTTGCGAAGCGGATCGCTTTCAATTAAAACCATTTTACCAGCAGATGGATCATTGCCCGTAATCCGCGTCATTTCGTGCACGGCAAAGGCGCCTCGCTCCATCGGGAAATATTCTGTCCAGTGAAATCCCATTGACCGAGGCGTGGATTATTTATTTTCCGCCGTGTCTGTCACGCGTTTCCCAAAACACGGTATCACGGTAACCGTGTAACGATCGGACAATATGCGGTCCGACGAGAACAGAGGCGATTCGACGCTCGAAAATCATAGTCCATTATTTAAGCGGCGATCATACGTTTCATTACAGACGGTGTTTCATCACTGCTAACACGGCCGCGTAATCGCATTTTCCTAAGCGAACGGCTGCTTGGTTCGTTCAGTGTAACCACATTTTGTCCGTCGCCATCGCTTATCCAGCTGGCGATAGCAATTTTCCTGTCAAGACGCGTCCTCCAACAGGTTTGTCGCTATAAATTGAAATTGTGGCGGTTGATTATTGGCGATGGAATTTTCATTACGTCGCCGCCTGCCGAATTACAACATCGCGTTTAACCGCTCGGTTCGCAACATTAATCGACTCGTCGATGGCTGTCGTCACGGTGGCTAGGCGAATGTCGTTGATAGTTAGCGAGTGTTTTGGCTGCTTTGGGAAATAACGCGGGAAACCGGGACTACGTTATTCCAGCGAGCGTCGAGGTTTAGTTTGAGGGCGTTTTGAAAGTTCCAGCGAGCCCTCCACGTCTAGGGGATTGTGATAAATGGGTCTGCGAGGTGACTGAAATTTTTCGCGGCAGGAAAGCCCGCGAAAGTCCACGGAGCTCCGATCAATTTCACGGTTACAAAGGGCGGCGCGCGCTATTACCTTCTCATCCTCACTTTCCGAGGATCTATTCGGGAAGAATTATCGGGGATACCCTGATTTCCGGCGAAAAAGCGAGACGAGTGCTATTAAGATTCAGGAACCCGGGCGTTATTAAACTCCAGCGCCTCTGTAATTCTAATTCGATCGTGACTTATGGCCAACACGCTGGAAGAATTGAATAATAACGGAATAATAGAAACTCCGTCGCGTGGGGAATAGCAGCTGCTGACGATCGATTCTGTATTCATCACAGAACACTGAAAGATTTTCTTAACACCTTATCCCAAGGTGTTTGAACTCATAATTAATTTCAAGGAACAATTGTGTTAATCTTAAGAAATCTATCAGAACTGACGACGTAAGTACGATGCAACCGAAGAAACAGAAACTTTCATAGCCCGTCTATGAAGTATTACTACTTAGCTAACCAAGCGCCAGTAGTATAGGCCCACGCGTGGTCAGACGCAGAGGATCTCTAGCGACGCACTAGAAACCGTCTAAGGAAACCTTAATACCTCGGGAATACTTTTCACACAGCGGTGCTGCCTGTCCCCCACAGGGAGATAAATGCAGATTATCAAACGCTGAAAATTTCAAGGAAGGATTAGCGGTTGCGGGCGCGTGGTCTTAACCAAGCACGTTAAGGTCTCGAATTAACGTCAGACAGCTCGTTCGCCAGATTCCCCAGTACCTAATTTCCTCTGCAGCACCGGCGTCGTTACAGGATCATAATTATGCGTCGAATTTCCAAGACAAGTTATTGTTATTTCATGGAAAAGGTGGATGCGAGGGAAATATTCCCCGGGCTACGTTATGCTGCCGAATTCGAGCTGCAAGCCAGCTCGCTCTCGCGAGCAAATGTCGTGTACGGCTTCTCGTAAATTTCCTCGCGGCAATAAGGAGCATTTTGGAATATCAGGGATGCCGATGCCGTTCGTGTCCTCCCCTGTATAGGAGCGAGATTCGCGAGGAATGCGGAGCAATCGCGCGCCGGGCACCTCGTAAGTAGGCAGTCACCATCTCCCATATACCAAAGGGCGGAATAGTAAAAAGTACCGGGGGAGAATGGCAGGCGACCTGCAAGTTTTACGCGCGCGGTAATCGCGCAACATTTGAAGTAACTACGCCACGTGACGCAGCATTACGTCCGCGGCTGGGCAACGTTTATTCCAGGCGCGAGATAAAGATCCCATGTAACATTTCTCTCCTTCTGTCGCAGTAACGTCACTCGCGAATGAACGAAATAAATATTCGTGTCATTGAAAACAACTAGAATTTCGAACAATGTCTTTTCAACGCCAGGATTTCTCACCCCTCGCTTCGCATCATCCACAGCGAAGTTTCACGTTTGATGAAGACAACGCCGTCGCAAGTGTTCCTGGCAAATATTTACCAAAATATCAGAGCCCGCTGTTATTCGTTTTATGACCCCTCCACCGCGGGGATCATGAAAATTCCAGGCGAAGCACCAGAAACACGATCCAGCCGCAACGTTCGACCTGAATTTATACGGCCGTTCGCGCGTCATAAATTGGAATTCATAATTCCTCGAGGCTGGCCGGGGTTTCGCGCGAATGGCTCAATCTTGATCGAACGTAGCTATTTATCCGATCAATATTTGAACGGCCGTGCCTCTATCGGCCGCGGCATTCCGCTGCGAGCCAAATATTTGCCCCGCTGGATGCTTCGGAACGACAGCAGTTAATGATGCAGCCGCTTCGGCCGCGAGCTAGTCCCTCCCCCCTTCGATGCAGCTGCGACTTCGTGGTGCATGAATATGCAGCGGGCGCTGCCTCTAACTCCGTTCATTCTTGAATTCGAGGGTTGCACGGTCGCGAGACCGTCGGCCACAGGTGTCTTCGTATAAATATTATTGGATACGATAGCTGGGTCGCGTTATCGCGCACGAAATAAGCGACCGAGCACCTCGGTCCTCGCCAATGTTGACGGCCGCCGAGTCAACGCGAGGGTCCTGCGAGAAGTTCGATTAAAATTGAGAGGGGCATCGCGACGAGCATCGATAACATCACGCGGATATTTCGCGCCCACCGTCGGGGCGGAATTTCAAAACTGCACCGGAGAATCTCGCCGGGGGTAGAGATTCCACGGCGACGGAGGAGAATCACGATGCTCGGTTTTATTGAAACGGACGATGGAACGCGGCCAGATGCTCCCTCGCCCTTACACGAGGCCCCCGGTGCCCCTGGTCCTCCTCGTGAACATCCGTGGTTCGAAGGCGATTTTTCATCTTTACCGGTATCGTAAAAAAAAAGGAAAGGAAGAAGTGGCCCGCCGAAGCACCCACGAGAATGCGCTGTAAAACGTTTTTACGAGGCACGTAGGAAAGGAGACACCGCGATCCTGTAATCGTGCCTCGTAATTCGTTGTTGCTGGAACGCTTTCGTACAGGTGGAGTCCCGACGATGACGACTTTCGTGGTCGTTCCGAAACGTCCGGGGACGATTTTAATTAAAGGGACGATCGTCGAACGCCTTCCATTCGGCTGGGTGCGGCGTTGTACGAACTTCGCGAGTGGCGTCTTTGGTAGTAAAGCTTCCACTGCTTTGACGATTTTATCGCAATCAAGGGTCCACGGATTGATGTTCGTTCGCGAGGGGAGTGTTCGGGATGTCACTTGTTTTCATTATCGCGGTGCCCTGGACTCTCCCCTGAAACCTTGTCCAGTAGCAACAGGACACTGTGCATTTTTCTGCTGCTTATGGCAAACGAATGACGATAGTATTTTTTAATTAACGTCGGGAAAGGAGCATTCATCTTGCTGCCTCGCGTTTCACTCGCGCGGGAAGGTTGCTGCGTGATAATAACGGACGATCTTTCTTACAATTAGAACGGCGCCCCACCGATGAAAACGTGACTGTGATCGATGTTTATTAACAAACGAGCGTATCCGTCTTAAGGCGAAACCGTCTACGCGGCTTTAGCATGGATAACGAAGCGTCCTTTGGAAATTTAAAGCAGCTTGCAAATGATACGTAGCCGTAACTTCGTTACGACCCGACGCTCGTTTCCAGGGACGCGTTGCGGGGTATCTTTTTTATGTAGATGTTAATCAACAGGACTCAGAGAGTATGAATATTAATTATCCCACTGCGACATCATATTCCCCGGAGGAAGCGTGTAATCATGAGTCTGCCACTGTTTTCTGCTTATTTACCGTTAGACCCTGCTTCACAGCTGAACAAATGCTTTATTCTACATCTTTTGTCAAGTAAAGCCACCTCCAGTAATTATGTAGACGCAGATGCTAACGGTTGCAGTGTATCTCCGCATGAATCTCTTGATAAACAAGCAGGGGAAGTTGTGCAGTTTCCTTTTTGCAAAGGAAGCCTGCGTCAGAGGCGCACAGTCTCAAAGGGAACAAAAGAACAAGGGAACCAAGTTAACGTATAACATAGCACCGTCTTTAATCGATTTTTTAAATGTTTCGCTACTTCGATACCGGCTCGTATTCCTTCGCCCGGGAGCAACAAAGAGGAGCTCGCATTGGTACAGATCGATCTTCTTCGACAAAGCATTCGAGGTGCTGCTGATAAGTAATCACAGCGGCTCTCATCATCGCCACCCTCGTAATACTGAACGGTTAATACCGTTCCTAATCAGCAGGGAAGGTTGCGCCATGTGGAGCACCAAATTCCCAAGGGTCGGACGTTCTTTCCCAGCATGCCGCAACAAGGGTTACTCATGCAACCTGTAAGATTCACCACACCGATTACGGTCAATCACGCTGCCAATCCGTAATGCCTACCTCGCGAGGCCATTTCGCCACCCTGTCCTTTACAATCCGCGCGTTTCACAGTTGGCAAAGTTACATCGAAAGAGAAACACCCGCCGCAAACTCGAGGACGCCAATCTTCCCTCGGCAATCGACCAGTCTGAATAAAACAAAGCAGTTTCTTCCGCGAAATGAAATTCTGCCTCGACGGAGCTAGTCTGCCCCGCGAGAGACACATTTCTTCGTTTCACCTCGTTATTCCGTATCCCTCGTAGCCCGTGACGTCTCGTCGTCTCGGCGAGCTAACGGTGCCGCCGCCTACGAGACATCTCCGCCTCGTAAAAACCGCCCCTATAACGAATGCAGAGCGTGGCAGTGACAAATCGCGTTATCGACAGTCTGCAGCCGATGACTGCTGGTAAGCAGTGCGGAGCCTCCTTTGTGCGCGAAAGGGAGTACATAGAACCGTGCACTGTATTTCAACGCGTGTCATCTCGGGCAGGTCGGGAGTCAGAGATTGCCCTGACATCGGGTAGCATCGTTACTTCGGGGGCTTGGTGACAAACGGAAAATTGGAAACTATAAATTTTCCTTCTCGCCTCGAGCTGGGATTCCAGCGGCCCGCGGAGACACGCGTTAAAGCATGTCGCTTATGAGCGATGGCTATTGCAGGAGAGACTTCTTTAACGCGCCATATTTCCTCGACCTACCATCGACGTTCATCTGCGCCTGTGACAGCTGGCGCATGAAAATACAAAGTGAATGAGACGTTGGTTGGAAAGGATTATAACAAGGGATGTTAGAAAGGGAACACTATGGAACAAGGTTTTCCCTTTTCCTTCGTATTCATGAAAAGCTTTAAAGATGAATCCGCTACCCTTGCGTTTGACAGAAATTCAACCACTCTAAGTTATGGCTGCTCTTGCAGAGAATTAATTGTTCCTCACTTCCCATAATTGCTCTCTGTTAATGAAAACCTCGCTGTTATACGAAAACTTCTCGGTCACCGAGTTATGCCGCCGGAGTCTTTAGCCTTGCGAATTGCACAGCAGCTGAAACAGTTTTAAACGCTACGATAAACAAATAGTTGAGCTTTTTCGCGTCTCTGCCGAGGGCGTGTCTCAAATGAAACATTTTCCCGGAGATTTAAGGGAACAACTGTTGTTTTCCCTTCCGCCTGACGGTGCTTTCCCCCTTTGCAGCTCGAATACGAGCTTTCCCCCGCGCAGTAAAACGGACACCGTTTGCGACGAAGACATTGGTAAAAAAAAAACCGAAGGCGAGGAACAGATCGGCCTGGAGCAGAGCGAATACATGAATGGAATTACAACTATTCACCACCTCCCGCTGCAAAAACACCCTTCAGTCTGGCCAATAAATTTCTCGCCGGTCGGCTGCCAATAGCGTCGATGAGAGTTATAATTAAAATCGACAGCGAGCGCCCATTAAAGCGGCGCCCAGGCCAGACCGTAACCCAATAATATCGCGGAACGGCTGATCCAGCGTATTTCGGGAGTTCCTTGTCGTAAAGAGAACAAGTGGCAACTGGAGGAAGAGAAAGGCGATCGTTCGCGGGGTGGTGGTCGGGCGGGGGAATGGGGGGGTAGGAAGGTGACGGAAGGCGAAGAAGAAAGCGGGCAGAGTCGCGAATTAGGGGTCGGTGGCGAGCGGCGTGTGCGCGTGGGCTTTGAACGGAGACGCTTCGCCCCCTCTATCGCTTTCAACCCCTACCTCGATCTCTCGCGAGCGTTCGGGATTCGTGGCGGTGTGGAGACTCGAGCAGACAGCCAGTCGCTCGCCGTTCGTCCGACAACGTGGATCGGAAGTGACGCCACGACGGGATCCAGATTAACGATGACGAATCGGACGACGACGACGACGACGACGACGACGACGAAGACGACGACGTCGAGGACGATCCCATCCTTCGTCCCTCGATCCTCGCAAAAGCGGCTCGCTTCGATCGGCCAGCAAGTCGGATAAGAGGCGACGCGACTCGATCGGCGATCGTACGATTGGAATCCACAGGTATCCCCCGGTGACGTCATCGTTCATCGTGATCCAGCTAGCAACTACGCCCGTCGCGGTAGTCGACGGCGAGCCGTTTGCCGCTGCCGCGAGCACGACGGTCCAACTGGTCGTTTATCCACGCGCGTGAAAGAGTCGTTGGTTCTGGCGCTCGAAGACGGAACTGTTTCCAGTGGGCGAGACGGGATACAGGATCGAGTGAAACGTGAACAGTGTGCGGAGGTGACAGTGCTAGTGACGGACACGGTGTACGGGGATAATGTCACTCAATTGCAGCCGATTGGATGAGTCGAGTGGATTCGTTCGGTGCCAGAGGGGTAAATTTTCCGCGTGGAAATTCGAGGTTGATTGGTCGGCGGAGGATCGACTGGTCCAGGGTTAACTAGCATCCAGAGGGTAACCGGGCGTCGTCGTCCGACTGAATCGTTTGATCGGTGAATCGTAAGGGCGACAAGGCGGGACACGTCGGGCGGTGGGACGAAAGGGGATGCAGCCTATTGTTAAACAATCCCGTGTGGAAGGCAATAAACCGAAGAGGCACAATGCTGGACCCTCTGGACTGAATACAGCAAGGTTTCTGATCTCGTTGCAAAATATTGAATCGATCTTGCGCCGGTGAATGGCGGGGCTTAGGACGACTTCCGCGTATTCTATGGTTGGGTCACAGTGCCGGGGATCATCCCTCTGATACACACACGGAAAGAGCGAGGGAGAGAGAGAGAGAGAAAGAGAGAGAGGGAGAGAGAGAGAGAAGGAGAGAGAGAGAGAGAAGGAGAGAGAGAGAAAGGCACCCTCGATACGCGGATCTTGCGCAGAGTATGAGGATGGCACGAGGAGATGTTGGCGAGGAGCGCGTGACACCATGAGAAGGAAATCCACGAGCGAGTCGATTCCGGATTTCACTTTGAAACGCTACCTCGCTGTAGAAGAGCGCAGCGTTCTCATTAAGTCAGGCGATAACGCATCGCGTTCTAATCGGCGTGGACGTTCAGTGCTGGTGATTCAAGTTCCTCCGGGCAACCAGGCCGTTCGAAATTTCAGCCACGAGAATCATGAATGAGCATCGCGGGGAAAACGAAGACGTCACCCTGGTGAACGGTAACGATCAGAATCACGATTGCTAGTCAGCGTGTGGCTATTCCGTATTAACAAGGCTCTCCTGACCGACAAATGCCTGCCTGTGTCAAGGGTGCAAGCACGCGCCATTTGAATTGCTAAGTGGACCTTAACCACTATTAATTAAAAGGCGATTTGACACAGAAGGAGAGCTTTGGCTACCTGAAATACGATCGAATCGCGGGGGCGTATAAATAAGGGATGACTGGGAGGGAAAAAGGGTATCGGGGTACACAATAACAACACTGAACATGGAAATCATCCTCCCTTTGTTTTTTAACGAGTTAAGAACACATGAATTCTTTTTATTGACTTCATCTCGTACATTGGTGCCATTCACCACAACACGTTCGAGTGCACTATATCGGGTGACTCGTGCGCGTTAACTGCATGAGATAAGTTGGCACACTTTCCGTTCACCTATCATCCCATTCCTCCGCTCTATTTTAGCGAGAATTACCTAGCATCGAGTGAGTTAAACTTGCTTAGCGACGATCCGGAACGAGTTACTCGGTTCCGTTATAATTTCCGCCGTGTCAACACGGTTCGGTCCCGGTTAGGAAGATAAGGTCGGATAACGCGCGTAAAGTAGCAGATATTCCTAATCTCGCGAGTCCGGAGCGTTTTGAATTAACGCCTGTTCCTGGGACTGCCACCAAGAACGGTATAAGCCGTAAGAATAATGACCGTCGAATTTCGTGCCGAGCGGCGGACTTATTACGGGCCGTTCCACTGGCAGACACATAATGCGTGCCTTTACTACTTAACGCGATGGAGCTATCGCAGTAACTGCTGGCGAGCATGCGCGGCTGCAGCGTGCCTGGAATGGGGATCTTTGGGTCATATTAATATCGTCGAATTAAGTTCTAAAGCGCAGGATGAAACCAATCTTCTAGATACACCCTTTAAAAGAGAACTTATTTCGCCTTTGTGAAAGTATCCACGGCAACACAATGGAATTCGCTCTATTTCAGCGTCAATTTTAAAAGGCGGTGTGCACCGTTGGTTAATTTCCTTTTAAGAATAGCAAGGAATTCGTTCAGCGGAATGCTAGCCGGCATGCGAAGCGTACGGTAGATCGTAGAATAAAAGGGAACTAGATGTACCTGTTTTCGGTGGATCTAATGCGGTGCACGTTACCTGTTGCACTCCCTGTCATTGTGTCCTCCCAGTGTCTTAGAAAAGAAATTGATGGAGCTTTCCCATGCTCGTTCAACTGTACCCTAGAATCCAGATACCTACGTTGTTTTTTATACCAGAGGAACACGCGTTGAGTCGTGTATTTAAGCTACTTGGAATCTAATATTCTCCCTTCGATTAAATTGATCGTCTTTGTCCTCCTGCTCCACGAAATCGTAACACTTTGGGTAATAGCATCAAGAATCACACTCGGCTTCACTACCTTCGTGGCTAGTTATATTCAACCCCTTATCTCGCGAGCGGGAATGCCGTACAGTCCCGTTGGAGTTTCTTGCTAATATTACGTAATTAATTGTATCATTATTTCGTGTGTTAATCTGAGTCGCGGCTGCCACCGCAAGGGGACCATCTTTTTCTCCGACGATGCATCGCCCCGGTGCCTTTCCCTGGCGGCAATGCCGCGCAGGAACGATCAATCTTAGCAGCCGCGATTTCATTTCTCGCCAGACAGAAACCGCCGCCGCGCAGAATGAATTGCATATTGTGCTTCCGTTTGAGAGAGAACCTTTCCTGCTCGCGGCCTGCTGGATTACCTTTGGCGCAATTCTCCGTGCGTTTGGAATTTTATAAAAGCCGCGATGGATGTCTGAGATGTTCCCCCGTAAACGTGAGAAATGAAAGACGCGATGACGTGCTCCTCCCGGCACCTTGAAGTACAGCTTCGCTCGTGAATTTACGAAAATCCTGGCTGAACGTCTGACGTTTCCGCGTCGAAGAAACTTTGGTGCCGTGCTCGATGTTCGTGGCACGCCGTTCTCCTTGAATTACGCGATCGCACGAAATTAAGTTTTATTTCGGGGCAAGGGGAAACATACAGCATGGCACAGTAGTGTGCTCGTTCGCTATATGTATAAATAAAAGAGGTTCGTATCGAGATCCCGTTCTCCTGAATTATTATATATTGTTCATTCTGTGTTCATCCGCGTTCGTCGCGTTTATAATACACTTTAGAAAGTAGAGAGAGAGAGTGGGAGATAGAGAGAGAGGGAGAGAGGGAGTGAGAGAGAGAGATTTGTATTTCCACGTAGTCGAGAAGTTTGAATTATTCTATTCCTGTGAGGATTTCTTTCATCGACTTGTCGAGTATTTCCTCTAGCCTCGCGTGTTCAAGGCAGCAATCTACATCTGCGAGTCGAAGGTTTCAAATAATAGCTGATAATTAGCTTTCCACGTGCACTTGTAGTTTCAATTCGAAGAAAGCATAATAGACACGACCTACTCGTTACTCCCGAGGGCTACCACGCGCGGTGACGAATTAATCGCATTCGGATCGTTACGCAAACATTCCAGGCGCGTGTTTTTCAATGGGGGTCGCGCGGAGCTGTCACGCTGACGCGCATCGAAATATTTACCACAGTCGTTCCGCGGTCGCGATTTTACTCCACTGTGGAAGACAAATCGAAACGGGCCGCGCACGGCCACGTGACAGACGGGGAATTTACACCGCCGTTAACCGTATGAGCGGTTTTACTTGGAAGAAGGAAACGTTGGATGTCCTTCTGATTTCCATACGAGCGAGGAATAATTTATGTAATTGCATACCGAGCGAGTAAAGAAAGAGGCGTACAGAGGAGGGAAACGGCGGAGCTGCCATCGAGAACAAAATTTCAACACTACATTCTTCACCCGGGATTATAACGTTGCTTTGCATATTTCCATATTCAGACGCCGCCGCCCTGTTACCGGAGCCCCCGTACGGGAGTGTCGTTTCGAAGGAAACCGCGCATCATTCCGCGGCGATTAATTATAAACATCGCGAAACCCATCCAGATCATAAACCGTGGCGACCGTCTCGATGGCAGGACGATTCCTCCCGCGGCGATACGCTCTTGATAAATCGTCGCGGACGTTACTTTCGGGTCTCTTTGTGGCTGTTTGTCGTGGAACGGGGCACCGCGACATTTTGAAATATCCCGCTGAAATACGATATAAAATTTCGCATCGCGGTGCTTGCTTTAAACCGACGTCGCTCCTCTGCTGACGTTTATCACCGACGCGCTCCGAGTGGCGGCATTTTTCACGATAAAATTTTCTCTCCAAAACTGAAGGCACTAAGGCGGAGTCGCGTTAAGTCGAGGCATGACGGAATGGGGGGATAAAATGTTGCGCTCCGAGTGCGGAAAAATATGTAAAAAGGGAGAGAAGTGGTAAAAGTTGAAATAGATGTATCCAGGGTCGCGATGTTTCGCTTCCTGTTTAGCAGCACTTCCGTCTCTGTTCTGTTGCGCAAAGCCATCCGTCAGATTCTCGGGATTGAGCGCACCTCATTATCGCGTAATGCGGCACATAATTCTTGAAAGTCACGGCACCGTGTACAGGCAGCTTTACACTATTTACGAGCGATTCCTGTTCTTCGTCAAAGGTTTATTTATGGATAGATGATGAGTCTGTGTGAAGAGGTTTCAAAGTTTACAGAGGGTGCACTTGTAGATACCTCTTGAGTCCTCTCGTTTCCCTAACGTTCTGCGATACCAATTGCCCGGGCATTTTAACAGCACGATTCCATATTCACAAATACCATGCATGAAACTCGTAAATAGCGCCGCTGTGCTTCCTTTCAAGGAGTTTACCGCTTCAAAAATGGGGTCTCGCGACACAGTTCACCCGCCTCGCGAAGTATACATATGTAAAACAGGGGAATTGGTGGGAATGAAAGCTCTTACGGGATAAGGAGATGATTTCTGTCCTTAAGAGGGTTTCCGCGGGTCTCCAGAGATGCCTTGTTGATCCCTCCTTCCTCGGCGTCTGAGGCGGAAGGCCAAGAGAAACACTGTAATGCCTGTCCATCTGTCAATCCACCCTCTCCTGCGTGTGCTTCGATCCGTTTACGTCGGCGAGAGAAGCCAAAACATCCGGCCTGTATGGGAGTCCCGAGTTTTCTTTTAATTCGGAGATTGCGCCGGCAACATCCGTTTCGAACGGATGAACAGCGCCGTGATTCATGGATCCTTCCGTTCTCGTTCCTGCGAGGCGACACGATAGGCTTGGCTGGTACAATTCGATTTAAAGAACAGAAATAAGGGGACGATACTCTCCTCATTTCCCAGTGGCGCCCATGGCATTTTTTTTATTCTTTAAATAAATCTTTATAATCACGAAATGGAATTTAAAGATTTTGCATTAAAGGAATTTGCATTAAATAAATATTTTTTACAAATATTTTTATCCGTTCAACTCGGCTCCCCCAAGATTAAATCCTGAGAGCGCCACTGATCTTTCCGCTTAAAACTCTTTGCTGTGCCTTCTAAAGTACGCTTAAAAATTCCAAACTATCGAAAGCTTTCCTAAAACCTGTACAAAAAGCAGCAACGAGGATAATGGTAGTTGTTAATTTGAAAGAGTTACAGTGTTAAAGGGTCTGGTATTAGAATCAGAGATAGCAGCGTAGAGAGCCGATTTTTCACAGTGTAGTAGCTATTGGTAGCTGTTAGCCTGCACATTTTTTCTAATGGCAAATGATACTTATACGAACGGGCGAATACTCGTGGACGACGTTGCGCCATACCGCTACGCAAAGTTTCCGCTACATTGTTTCGCGTTAGCGCATCGAGGATTCGCAAGACCTGGGAAGCTCGTTTCCCAGCCACGTTTCCGCCAAGTTTAATATTTAACATGCACCATCCAGTTCCCTAGCTCACCTTTGGCGCTCGTTACACGGCGTTACTTAGCGACGTACGATCGCATTTAATTAAACTTTTTCGAGCCGCCCGTTGCACGAGCAGAGCCGCGTGTCGTTGGCGCCGCGTTGGAATAAAATTAAGATACCGGCTTGGAGCGCGAGAGAATCGAATTACCGGGGCAGGAAGCATCCCCGCGGATCGTGGCGCGCTTTTATTTTACAAGCGGCGGAAGGGAGGCAGTAGCACTGACCGCTCGTTCCCGGTTACAGGGATCCTCGAGGGATTTCAATGATACGCGTCCGTGATCGGTGAGAGGACGGCCTGGACGCAGCACCTCGTTCCTTGCGTGCACCGTGGAGGATCGAGGATCCTTATCTCGCCGGGACGGGGGAAACAAAGCGCTAGGAGGACGCAGACGTAGATAACCGGCACGAGAATGCCGGACAGAATCGAAGGGACGGATCTCCAGCCAGACGGATCGCTCCGTTTCAAGATCTCGTGATCGGTGTCGTTGTCCAAGATCCAGCAGCGGTCGCAATCGAAATGGAGACCAGGACGAACGAGTCTCTGGCCAGGTCCGTCGCGAGGAACCTGTCGCTGGACCAGACCCACCACCCTGACGAACTGTTCCCCGACGTGACGAAGAATAGCCTGATCCTTCACGACGACGAGAGCATTCTGGACACCGTCCTCTCGAGAAGCGATGGGAACGCGACCACCAATGCCGTGGAGCTGGGCTGGTTCAACGAGTCCACGATCTTCGACAGCAACGCGACGCTGTTCGAGTCCTCGTTCGGGGCCTCGTCGTCGCCCTTCGCGTCGTCCACGTCGGCCAGCTCGGAGAATTACACGGGCATCTCCGATCTGTTCGTGCTGGAAGATCTGAACGATTACATAAACCAGTTCAACGATTTCGTCAATCTGACGTACTCTGGCGGCGGGGCCAATCTGAATCTCAGTGGAAGTGTCAACTGTACGTCGTCGATAATCGCCGGGACCGCGGTGAGCGTGATCAGGCCCGGTGAATGTGGGCCGACGGCCGACGTCGATCAAAAGACGAACGCCAACACCTGGTGGGCGCTGATTCTCGTGATCGTGCCGTGTTTGACCCTGTTCGGCAACGTGCTCGTCATCCTCGCGGTGGTTCGCGAGAGGGCCCTGCAGACCGTCACCAACTACTTCATCGTCAGCCTGGCTGTCGCCGATCTCCTGGTCGCTGTGCTCGTCATGCCGTTTGCCGTCTACGTTCTTGTGAGTCTGCTACTCTTATTCATCCTCTGCATGCGTCTCTTTTCAGTTCACCGTGGACGAACGCAATGTGGCAAGCCTCCCGCGTTTTATCTATAATGATACACTGACGACCAAGCGTCTCCCATTTACCCTTTAATTGCGGGAGTTTATGGGGGTGGACCGCGAAAATCAGGACTTCGTAGTTAATTATGAGCCACTTCGCCCCGATAAAAAGCATAGTTGTCGGTTGTTATCTTGGCGCGGCTAATGAAAACTATTTCCCGGTGCAAGCTTCTTTGGAATTCGCGGCCGAGCTTCCGCCTCGGCGAGCAGAAAAAAGTAGTTAAGGACTCGGTATTACTTTCAGACTCCGCGCTACGGCGCTGCCGGGCGATGGTCTAATTACGATAAATTTAGGGGTGGGTTATATATTTATGAACCTCAAACCGATAACCACCCGCGGATAAAAATATTCCTTTCGATCGGTGACTGGTCTCTTTATTCCTTTCCACAATTCCCAACTAAGAAATTCAATTACTCCATCGGTACAATTAGAAATACTCGTGCAGAAATTCGAATGGGAGCCAGAGAAAACCTGATTCCCCAGACAATAGAGCTGCCAGTTTGCCCACGGGTTTAGTTACCGAGCAAATGACGGTTTCGTTTCGTCGCGTTCTCCTACCTTCAGATATATGGCAGGCGAATCGAACGGCAACAGGATTAGTTAATTAAAGCAATTTGAATAATTCTTCGAGCAACAGCTCCGAATCCCTTCGTGTGACGGCGTCTGACCCACTTCCATGCCGAACGTTGCTATCAGAGTTACAGCGTGGCCATCAAACCGAATGCGGAGAGCCGAGGCATTCTTTTCGGTATTTATTTAGCGCTCGCTGCATCTACCTTCCAGAATATAAATTCGGGTTTCACGCGGGACGAGGTACGCCAGCTCGATGGATTTACTCTACTTCATTACGAAATAATTTCAACTTCATCGCGTGTTTTGTACCCCTCATTCGTTCTTAATAATTTAAATGGACGTTGCGCTGTTTCATCACGGGGCGAATCATATTTCTCGTATGCAATAAAAGCACATGAATTATCTTGCGCAAATATCAAACTTTGCAGCTTCCATACTCGCAGATTCACGTTCCTCTACTTGGCACGCGCAGATCGGTGTTTACATTGCTCCGTTCTACTGTGAGAATAGCTGTAATGTCGTTTTTTTGTTGCGTCTGTATCGAAAAAGTGTTTTCAACCAAATTAGGGAGCTCGCTGGAAGCTGCATCGATTTCTCGGGAACTGTCACATTCGTTTTCGCTCATCGATGACTGATGACGGCGAGGAAAATAAGCGGGATAATGGAAAAGCGTAAAATCGCTCATGAAATAGATCTTTATGGAGAGGATCACGCGCTAGATGCAAACTTTGCCCATGAAGGAAGATAATAATTCCACGATTGTGACGCGACAGGGGCTGCGGCGCGGGGCCTTGAATTCGGATTGGAGGGTCGTAAAGATGTCGTAAACGTCGAATTTCGGGCGACCGAGTTATTCGTATTCCGCGCGTCCCGCTTCGTTTTTACGGCAACTTTTATCCGAGGCCACTTGAAATCGTTGCCCCGATGGGCATTCCCCGAGTTTAAACGCGCCTCTCTCGCGTGACCGGCTTTGATACGAAATTCGCCGTGCGTGGAACGACTTTCCCGTCACCGAACCGATCCAATAGTTCCTTCGGTTACCCGTAACCGAATAATTCGTGCTTTGCCAGAGCAATCATCCGTTGCGCCACGATTACGATGCACCGTTCGTCCATGAATCGTTAATGGAATCGCTGTTTCGCGTGTTCCTGGCATCTTACGCGTAATTAATCGCCAATTAAACCGTGGAATATCCTTCGAGCGAATGGACGAGGGCATCTAGATGGTAGGACGTTTCTGGCGACAGACGTCCGCGTCAGTGGAAGTTCGAAGGCCCTTTTTTCCGAAGCTGAAGCAATCCGCGACGAGCACGCGATAGCTTGTCGACGTTCCTGAGGGTGCCGCGGGACGGAGACATCGTTTTGCGTGTCACGCGTTTACGCCGCCTGGCTATTATTGGAATCGTTTCGTAAGCACGACACATGTTCATGCCCGAACAGTCATTGTATACGTGCCATTTCCCTTCGCCTGGCACTAATTGAGCTTTCGTTGAACCAACAGGCGGGCGGGATTTATAGGAACGGGTAATTTATTCCACGCGAACGGTATAAAACGTAACGAGCCTTTTGGGACGCACGGGGATAACACAACGAACAATTCAGAAAGCATATCGATCCGAAGATATATAAATAAATAAATAAGTAAATAAGACATTGAAAGTATGAAAGTCAAGAGGTGGATCAATTAGAAACATTCTTTATTCCCTGATTGTGTTAAAGAAGATATAGGTTTCAATGAAACTAATCTCTTCTGGAGCAGCGTGCGACAGCATTCTCCGGGGAAACGCGCTAACTCGCAGAAGCTTTAATCACGCGTTTAAACATCCTCTCGTCTTTCTTCGTCTATCCTTCGTGTTCTTCCACCCCGCCCCGAAGTGGCCGAGGCAAATGCACTCCGGCCCCTCTATCGGGGCGATAAAATCGACGCGGCCCGGGCTGGATATTAACACGATGCAGCGTGCTAAAATCCCTCATCGACCGCTTAAACGATCGCTCGCAAGTTTCGCGTTAAACGGTTTAACAGGCCGCGTGCGCGCCCGTGTAATGCGTCGCGACGATAATGTTGCAAGTCGAGCATCGCGCCCACGATCGAAACGCCTTTAATCAGGTGCCAGCGTCAATCCACATTCCCATGCTCGCATCCTCGCGAATCGTCCGAGACAGTCCCCCTGTGCTTTCGTTCGTAGTTGTAACGAGCTCGTGATTTTGAACTCGATACTTCGGCTATCGTTTCCAGACCCCAGCGCGGAGGGTCGAGGAAAATCGAGAACCGAGCAAAAAAGCCGCAGGTTCAGCCAGAGCGCGGTGATCTTCTTTGCGCGGCTAGTAATATTCATTTTATTCTTTCTAGGTTTTAAGAGAAAGTTCCTCGATAGTGGTCCCGTAGGAGTATCCCTCCACGGCCCCCCTGCTCGTGACCTAACGCTGATTGGTAATTCGCTTTTATCGGTCCTCCGGCAGTTCTAAGCTTTTACGGTTACGCCGATCATGAGTTTGCAGAAATTTTTAAATTCCTTACCCTGCCGCGTTATACGAGCCATCGACTGCTCCTTGAACGACGCTATCGTGATTCGCGAGCGCGCGTACCTGCGCCCTCGATATCTCGACCGGCGGCGCCGAAAGGATTTTAGTTCCTCTTTGAATTTTCTCCCTGGACCGCGCCTTTCTAATTAGAACGAATAAATTAATTACGCAAAGAACAACGGGGAGGGTGAAGCGCGCGTAATAAGGGGCGGACGGTTTCCTCGCGTAATATCCTTCATTCCTGGCCATTTTCCATACTGTCGCCGTGTAATCGAAACCGCCCACAACGTTGTCACAGTAGTTTACCCGTAGCTCGCCTAATTCTTTGTGACTTTTTTAGGTCTTTCCTTGTAATCCACCCATCTCTGTTTAAAAAACTTCGATCGTTAAATTCACGAAGTTTACCCTTCGCCAATTTGCCGAAACTTTATTCAGTGTCTTTGCAGTGGTCTTCTGCACGTTCGTGCTTTCGAGACTCCCGATATCCCATTGATTTACGAGATGGAAGGGCTTCTCCGTGACTCTGCTCCATTCCCCGGCGAACAAGACAGAGACACTTTACACGATCGAGGAAAATCGATAGGGAAAGCTACTTTCGCGATCCTTTCTCGCTGTGCCTGTAATTTCCTTTGTTCGACGGTTTCATCGCCCCCTCGCCTCCTCTACGGCACTGTTTGGCACACCAGGGTGATCTATGGAGAAGTCACGTGCCTTATCGGCACCGATCAAACCGGAATCCGTGGCGAGTTATTGTGATTTTGGCAAAGTGTCGGCACGTGAGCCGGTGCAAGCCTGGCTTGGCCCAAAAGCGGAGAGAAAATTGCAAAGATGGAGGACAGATGGAAGAAAAGGGGTGGAAGGAGCTCGGGGGTGGATAAGGATAAGTGGTGGAAGGGAAAGGACGTGGACGGGGACAAGAAGCAGAAGGGAATGTGGGTGGAAGGGCCAGCGCAAGGGTTCAGTCGAGGGTGCACTGCGTGACCACGAGCAATTTCAACCCTCTCTCAACCCCCCTGGCCCCGCGTCCACCGAATCGAAGGTAGCTTCAACACTGAGCCGTCTCGTGGAATAACACGATAGATCGCCAGTCGAGGCAAGGTCTATGTTAATAACAGAGATCGCTTCATCGTATGCATGCTTATTACTTAACCAACTCAGCCCAGTTTTGATTCAAGCTGTGTACACACTGGTTACATCGTCAGCCGCGGCGCTAACATGAATATTAATGCATGCGGCGCAGGAATAGGCCACTTTTCTTCTGGGAATAGAGACCACGAAACGGTTTGGCCTTGGTGGGTCAACTAAACGCGAGTTATCTTTCATTCGCTTCCTTTCGCTGTGTGTCTCGGGTCCGAATTGGAAAGGGAACGCATGTCGATAGGGGAATAAAGACCCGGTGAGTCATAGTTTCTTCGTGTGATGTCAGAAGTAATCGGGCAAGCTAAATTAGAGTTACAGATATTACAATTTCTGAAGAATATGCAGCAAAATATTCTTTTATTTGGATAATCGCGTATTTTTAATACTACCGGCATGAAATTATCAAAATTTTCATAAAATTATGAAATAACTGTAATTTAAGACTATCATCTTTTCTGTTCCGAGAAAACTGTTATAAAATGCAGTGTATGTATTAACTGAATATTTTATTTCATACATTTTCGTGTAAATAACTCGTTCGGCGAAAATAATTCTGCCCTCAATTTCTTAGATAATACTAATTAAAAATTATTCCTACCCTTTATATTTCACCTTTCAATACCTGTTCAAAAGTATACGATCCTCCAGAACGTTTATTAATCGAACATAAAATGACCGTTAAAACTGAACAAAGTTAATTTAAAGCAGGAAAGAAATGATTTAAAAGTTAAAAATTCGATAAACAACTGTAATTTATAAAAGGTAACAGTTTCATTTGACCTCAGGTCGCTACAGCAGTAGCATAAGAGACGCAAGTAGAATAAGTCCGTGCTTGGTCGGGCGAGCGATCGGCGCTCGACCTCCAGCTCTCCAAATCAAAAGTCAAATGGTCTTGAAAAGAGTTCTCTTTAACTACCGTCGTCCTCGATCCTGATCCCCCCGATATCGGGATCGGTCACAACAAAACGATCGCTCGCAGGGAATATGGAACGTGCCAGCTGTAGGAAATTCGCTAGTCGGTGGTCATCGTTCGACCAGGCGTCATCAGGGTCGAGTAAGCAAAGTAGAGCGGGAGCGTAGCGACATTTACTGTAGCGCGATTCGGAGTTTCGTTGGAGGTCGGTATTTAAAAATTCGGGCCAGCGGGATTTACGAGGCGGACGTGCCCGTAGCGGTTGGTTTTTCAAAGCGAAGCGTGTTGTGTGGAAAGTACTCAAAGTACGGGACCATTTTGCAAAGGGACGAATGGAAATAGTGCGAAAATAACTTTAAACGGGTTTCCATATGCAGATCCTGTTCTTCCAGCGTTCTGTGCGCTCGATAAAACAGAGTTTCCAGTAACGCATTCAACGTTCCCCCTAACAAACATTGCGCAGCCATTCCGGATATCCCTTAATGCTAGCGAATTGACTAGTTCTTGACTTTGATCGAGATAGGGGCCGCCCGACTGTTACAGATTTCATCCCTCTGTACGTTCTGCGTGACTGGCGTATGGTCAGTTCAGTTCACTTTTGGAACTGATTGGGTGACACTTTGCGGCACCCTTTCGCGAGAGTGTTTGCGAAGGGCAGCTGGGGACAGCGTGGGATGTTTTCGCACATCTATTTCCCCATACTGTCCCTCAATATCAACCATTTGATTGTATGATTGAACCACAGCGAGATAATCCGTCACGAACTAAGCAAGGTCCAAACGAGTTGAAAATCCAACCGCGGACGATAACACGTCCGCCATAATTCACAAAGCTCGTATATATACGAGCGAATTCCCGACGTCGGACGCACCCAGTGTCCAACCCTTCACAGCCACGACTTTGCCACCCCCTTCAACGTTATTTTCCAGCCAGGAAGTACATCCCCCTTGCTCCCTTAGAGCTCGAGGCTCGTCCACGATGCTACGCCGTAACCGCCATAATTTCGAGCCACTCGTGGGCCATTCATAATTTCTGACTACGCTCTATCCCCCAACGCCCTTACGAGAATGGTTTTCCCGAGAATATGAGGCACGCGTGCGCGAGACCGTGTAACCGAGATATCCGAATCGCATTGTTCGGCGAAATGCAGTGTGTTTCGTTCGCTGTGCGATAGGCTGCCCGAGCGTTAAACGTTCTCGATGCATCGGGCATGGCGAAACGATGGGATTAAATACAGTTGAAAAGCGCTGGATGGCTCGGACGCAAAATTGAGAGTTGGATGGAGGTTGATAGTGGTCGAGGAGGTATTGAAACTCTGCTGACAATTTCTAGGTTTTCAGGTATGCTGTCTTTTCAGTTAACACGTCATTAGGTGCATACTTTGGTTCCTTTGAAACTTCCACGCACTTACGTTGTTCCTAAAATATATACCTGCTTACCGTCGCGACGGGGTGCACAAATATCTCGAAATGTACGCAGTGTATCGCGGGCAAATGTAGAAGAAGCAATCGCGATTATCATCAAAATAGTCGGCAGCACTCGGGCGGAGTGTGTGCGCATGAATGTTTGAGTGGAGCTCTGAAATTTGCATCCGTATAGATCCCTTCAGATTCAAATAAGTTTATCATTCTGCATCTGGACGTATTAGGTTTCCCCGTTTTTCTTGAACGCCAAGCTTTATGCTAGCCGTAAACTGTCTGGCAGGCAGAACGTGAATGGGATAAGTCGTTTCGAGGCTGGAATTTCGCGCACATCTCGAGGATTTGCGCTCATGCCATATCGTACCTGGGTATACCGCAGTGAATCTGGAAGACATCGGCGTTTCTTCGAAACGCAAGAGAAACAGGAATGAATTCCATCTGTATCAACTTGTTCGAACGAAACGAATTTCGAAGCTTCCACCGAAGCTCGTCGTTACGTCCTACAATGTAGAAACGTGTTCTCGCGACTCTCGTCAAAGAAATTTATAGGTTTCCCTCCATCGAAGCGACAGAAGGGATTAGCGAAAAAAACATCGACAACGAGGCGCTCGTAAATTCACCATATCGAAATTCACTTTCCACTCGCGACACCGCTGAAAGCCAACGGCGATATATAAAGCCGGAACGGATCAAGCTTTACTGCCTGGAGTGTCCATTTTTCATCCGCACTTAGATGCTAACCGATAGCGTCCCGATCGTTCTTCTGAACGGCGTCCGAAGGAAGAAATGGCACGCTGCAGACGGTCGTTCGGCGATGCAGGGAGTATTAGTCAAGTTCGCGAGGTCGGGGCGAACATAGTGGTGGAGATAAAATTGCTGACCATGCTTCTAAATAAGGGGAGAGCTTCTTCTGTCTCTCGAATTCCGCGCTAATCGATCATGTTCGGCTAGGGAGATGACGTCAGCGGTGTTGGTCCATTATGGATCTTGAAATTCTGGACTCGATGGGTGTACTCGAACCGCGTGACTCGTTTCCACCGAAATTTCGAAATTTTGAAAGGCAGTGGTCATCGAAAGGTGACGTCTCGTTCACTAGCATTCGATTTGCGCGTGCTTTCGAGCGCGTGCTCTTTTGCAGGCTCCAAACGCGTCAACGTGCTCGTATCGCTTCCAAATACGTGACGGCGCCGATATGAAAATCTGAGGAACGCTGCAATCCGTTATGAAAATATTTGTTCGGCTGCAGATTATTGGAATCATTCATAAATTCCCGCCGTGTCCCGCTGATGACTAACGTTTTTTAGAACGCAGCCGAGTTCACCGGTGAAACGTATCAAAGTGTCGGGCCATTATTCAAAAGTACCTGATATTACCAAATTCCCCTTGAACGAGGGGGCTGCGGCGATAAATTCGCCTCGCCACCGATCGGGAATCATCATTGGTGTAGGGAAAAAAACGAGGATTCCACCCTTTTGACTAGCGAGCATTAACGAGCACATTTGCCTGAGCCCCCTCGCGATCGACAGTGATATAAATCTCTCGCAGATGTTGAACCCGCGACGTCATATTTTCCTGGAATCACCGCGAGCAGATCAGGGGCCCGCCATTTCTCCGTGTCACCGTAATTCGACCTGATTGCGCTATGAAAATCGCATCCGTCTGAACGTGACCCAAAAAGTTTTGATCCAGCGGAAAGTTTCATAAATTATCGGTGCGATAATTTCTCGACTTTTTAATTGATAGCTTCGGTACGATCCCAGCTGGTCATCAATTAAAACGATAAAAGAGGACGAATGCCGTTCGCTGAAGCTCCATTGATGGAAATTTCGGTGCTAAAGGTTACCATTACTTTCACCAATTTTCCACACAGGAATAAGAAAATAGTGTTTCGCCTTGGTGAAGGTTTTATTAAAGTTTCTTTGAGTTCATAGAAGGGCATGGAAGATTCAGAGGATTCAGGTAACGAATCCTGTCTGACAAATGTAGGGTAATACTACTTGCTGGCTGCTCGTTGTCAGTAGTCTAAGCCTATTCGCGGCCAGACACGCTAACAGGCACGGGACAACCATTCCGGGAACGGCAAAATAGTAAACTCTGTTAGCAAACTCATACAACAAACTTTTTCGACGAATTAAATCAAAAGTTTATCCCACTCCTCCGTGCGCAGGCGCTCGCGAGAAGGACCCCATCAGAAAATCGACGCAGAAATCTCTTCAGGATCCGGTAAATCTAAATGTCGAAATACGGTAATTCGAAGCTCGAGTGCTCGACGAATATAGTTCCCTGTAAAATTTTCTCTTTGTTATTTTAGTGGAATAGTCAGAGCCAGTTTACGCGAGCAGAATTTTCATGTCGAACTCCACTCATCACCGATGTGATCTTCAAGTGCCATTTCCATTTCCGTGCTTCTCCTTCGTGCCGGTAGATTTGCATAAATGAGAAGACAGGCGTTTTTAATGGATGCGTATTCACATCGAGATGAATTCCTGCTGTTTTATGAAATAGTGCTGACCAACGGGACTCCACTATAGTCGTATACGGCCGATTGTAATAGTATTTACAATGCGAAAAAAAAACGCAATCTCGGGTAGTGTTAGTTTTTTAGAGCCGCGGGCGGAGTAGAAACAATACCGAGCGTGCAGCTTCATTTTTCAAAAGATCACAGGGTAATTAATGCCCCAGGGAGAGAATCCTGACAAAGGGCGAGCGTGATACCATAGGAACGAGAATCGCTGCACCGAAAAATATGTAGTCCACGGTGAAGGCGTAACTGATAAAATAACCCCGTGGAAACGTTCGTTTCCACGGCGAAAGGTACTCTCGCTGCGTGCGCTTCGTTGGCGTTGACGTTGACGTTGACGTTTCCGCTGACGTCACGCTGTCGAGCTATCGCGATGTTTACAGAAATCATGGAGTTAAATACGGCCAGGGGAGTATTGTCATTACTCGGTGATTTCGACGGGGACGCAGAGTGGAGGTCTGATTTGAAAATCGCGTACCTCGCGTCGAGCTGAAATTGGATCGGTGTAAAGGGGAGGGATAAAAAAATGTTGTAGCGTGTTCGAACAGAGATGTTGAACGGCGAGTTTCATCGTTGCCGCCTCTATATTTCTTTTTGTCTGCAACTTGGATCATCGTTGACAGGTTCATCAGCAGAAAATGTTCGCCGAAAATATTTTTCCATTTCGCGCTAATTCAGTCGTTTGCGATTTCTGGAATCCTAGGTGATCTCTCTAAAGTTTTGTGTAGCGAAGTGCTGTCAGAAGGAAATAAACGAAAAAGACAGGCTGAACGGATCGAAGCTTTTCTATCTCAAGTATTTCTGCCCGCACAATTACTGCACGTCCATTCGTCAATCACCCCGTGAACGATCTTGCCCTCAATTGACGGGGGCGCTTGCGGGAGAGAGTAATTTCCCAGAAAATTTCCTCGTCGCGTTCAGGATCGCATTTGCCTCCATCTTCGCGCCGAATGGGTGTGTCTTATGCAAAAACGAAGCTGCGATCGAACCTCTGTCGGGCATTAACGGTGCGATTCTATATTCACCCTCAATTCAACGAAGCTGATAAAGCTCCTTACAAATCGTTACACTTTTCCCGTGGATTAATCACTTCCTCGTCAGAATTTTAATCCTCGTGAAATCATTCTCCAATTAGCTACCCTTCGACGCGAAAAACAACGAAAACGAAGCGAGTCCGGCCGTGGTATCTCGATTTAAGAAACCCGATTCCTTGTAACGCCTCTTGGCGTCGTTAGTTTATTCACTTTCTAACGGCAACACTTACGTGTTTCTAATAAAATGGGAACGGAAGAGACGTTATTACGCGTTCAATTGTGGTGCTGTGACTTCTCAGCTACGACGACCCCAGTAGCGCTCGCGCAGCCAAATGTTTCGGGCATAAAGTCGGCCAAGGGGAGACAATTTTGCCGAGAAATTCTCGAGGAACGCGACTCGTACAGGCCAGACCTTCGATCGATCGTGAATTATTTGGATCGATGCTCGAACGAGGGCTCGCCGGCGCCTCGAAATCGACTTCTATTGTCCATGCCTCTCTCCCCATGGTCGCGAGGAGATTCCTTGACCTCGAGCACAATCCGAGCAGTTGCTCCTCGTCTGATAACTGGAGAAATTGTGTCCGCACGGAATACAGGATCCGGATTCATCTTCGCGGAAACCTCGCACGTAGAAACGTTACGACAGAAATGTAACGCTAAATTCCCGCCGAGAATTTAATACTTTCGGCCAGCACGAGCGTTTGCTCCGAAATAACGCCGAACGAGGGACTGCTCTGTTTGCTGGTGACAAGCGCGGGAAACAAGAGCAGCGGAATTCGCGAACTATTCGGAACAGTGTCAAGCTTCTAGCGACTAATTAATTTTTATGTGCTAATGGCTGCGGTGGCTCGGTTATCGCTTTATCCCGGGACACTTCCCGCGGCTGGATTAAATACGTCGGTTCGGTGAAATCTTCGTAATTAGTTGGCCCGAATGAAAAGGCTCGGAATCATTGATGCACCGCAGGGGTTGCCAAGTTGGAGAAACGAAAGTAGAACACAGAGGGGAGCGTTAGGGATGGACCGATAGAGAATGTAATTTGGCGGGTACAAGTAATCAAAGCATCCAGGGGGGGCGTATTTCCGTGGATATTGGTCTCTTGGCAAACGTTAGACTGTTTGGCCGCACCTGTGAGCCGTTATAATTTCGATATTGTAACTTTGAGTCGTTTGCCGTTAAGCAGTTTGAACAACGCGGCAAAGCGATCGTCGTGCTTACGTGTAACGAGCTCGGTGAATTTATTACAACCTGTACGATTACGTCAGCTTGAACTATCGTTGCACAAGTGTACCTACACCGGCGAGGAGTGCAACGTCAATAGAATGGTACCTAGTTCTCGAAGTGGTTTTTGGATTACAGTGTTCCCGATGGTCATACCGGAATTGGGCTGCACAAATTCGGGAATCTTGTACTATTAGAACTTGAGTTACAACTACTTTCTTACGTGGCAATCGAATTCTTTTGAACAAATATTATTCCTCTTCTCCCCTGTTGTGACATATTATGACCTTTCGAATTCTCTCTTACTGTCGTGAACGAATTGAAGGATATTCTAAGGATCACATTTATAGAAAATCAGGGTGGAGGACGAATCAGTCAGCTTCATCAACTGCAGTGTCAAAGCGAGTGAAGCTGTGCTGATGAGGTAGTAAGCCACGACACGCGTCTGAGATATGTAGATACACCCCCAAGAGAACATCGCTGTTCCTCTCCCTCAGTAACAAATAATTCGAAAGCTGACGTATAGGCACGCCTCAAAATCAGACGATGACTCTCTGTCATCGAAAGTCGCAGGTGCTTCCGTTTTCCATGAACTGAGAACGTGGCTGGCGTAAGACATCCAAGTTAAACCGAAGATATGTTTTATGGGCATTTTATTTTCCTTCCTGAGAGAGGGTCATTCTTCTTCTCCCCTTCCTCTACCTCAGAAACTTTTCGCCGCGGATCGCGCTCGCCCTTTTTCGGCGGTGTCTGCCTATGAAAATGAACCTACTCCCAGAACTTCCCCACCGACTTGACACTCATAATGCTCGGATTTATCGCCGTTTCGAAAGAATACCGGGGCTGCCTTCTAACCCACCCCGAAACGTCAGGAAAACAACAAACTGGCATAACGTGTAAACATTTTCATTCCGGTTTCATCGACGCCGGTTTCGTAACCATTTCCCTGTGTTATTCACTGTTCGCGTTCGGGCAAAACAGCGCTGTAAAAAAATTCCCTGCATTCTATTGTTACTCTTCTTGTAAACATGCCTATTGTATCCCAGTCGATTCGACAGGACTGTAGTCTCTACGTGCAAACGCCGTCTTTGTACCCTTCAGTCTTCTTTCGTCCCTTGCTGTTCCTATTAAGAAGCCTGTGTCACGTGTCACATGTCTCACGGACTTTTCGATTTCGCGCTTCCTTTGATTCACGTAACGCGGCTTCTTACCCCTTGTGCCCTGAAATCGCCCGTGTCGCTCCGCGCGTTCCCCAGCCGACACACTGCTTCCCGGCATTTCATTTTCGCCCGCTGGTTCTTTGACAACGCGATTTCGGTACTTGCACGTCCACCCCGGTGCCCGTGGAACGTGTATTTGCACGGGGAATCTGGAAATACCACGGTGTTTCGCCTGGCGTCTTGGAAACTCCAATTTGTGGCGCGTTCGCGATTTCTTACTCTGCGTGCAGCCGAGTTTTTACCGCGGACCGTGAGGGAATCTCGAGGCTGAAGCGTCTTCCGAACTTCTTCCAGTGTCGAACACGAGTCACAAAGGTGTTTCCTCGGAAGCTAGCGAGTCGACTATCGCACAATGTTAAGCCACTGTTGCCTTACGATCAGTGATCACGGTCGAAGGGAGCTTCTGATAGCGAAATCAAACGAAGATCTCATCGAATTTCACCGTTGAACGGCCTCCGGACGATATATAAAGCGCCGGGGATATTTTGCCCCGCATTTTGGCCGTTATCCAAGTCGAAGGCAACGATAACGACGCCCCCCTCATACCCCATCCATCGAATCGTGCCATTACAAAAGTGGGTCAAAGTGGACTTTGAAATATCATTGTCAAAGTTCCTGTTTCCATTTCGCTCGTCCATTGCCAGGCCAAGATAACTTTTAATTACGATCGTCACCGCCGATAGCCCGCGAATTTGCTTACATTCTGTCCATTGTCCGTCCGCGCTCTCGTTGTTGCGCTGCACTTTTCAAACGTTGGGTCAGAAACTCGATGCCATCGATTTCGATACGTGCAGCGTTGTCTGCGGGGGGAGGGGGAGGGGGGAGGAGATGCGATTATGTGACACCAGGGACGTTTCTACTACCGTCAATGTTAGCCGAGGTGAAACGTGACGGACCTGAGGAACGAAAACAGCTTGGAACATTTTTCCAATGGTAATCGCGTTCCGAGAGAATACACAAGATCCAGAGACGCTTGTCGCTGAAACTACCTCGAGGTCTTCATAAAGAAGCAAGCGAAGAAATCAGACGAGTGAACGAAATATATAAATATATAAACCTTACTTTACATCGCGAGAAGGCAGGTGAGTTCGGAACCGATTTCTGAGGTTCCACCGCGCGTCTAGAAAATGCAGTTTTTCCAGCGCAGAATTGTCATTCAAGTCAAAACGATATTCCCCGAAAAAACGCGCGCCCTACTTCGAAACTGTCGTTATTTATTGTTCCAGCAGTTGCCTCCTTCCACTCCTGCGATCTCCGCAGCATTCGCTTCGACGCATTCGCGCGAAAAACCTCCAGTCCGATTACAAGAAGTGCTTAGGAACCCCTGTCGAGATTTAATTGCTGCCGTTTTCGGGACGCTGTTTGCAACGGAAATGGAAATTCTGTCCACCGTGTGTGACGGGCGTTGCAGCTAATATTTTTCTGCCCCCGCTCCGATAAACCGTCGCGCGATGCTCGAAAATAGAAAATGACCGAGGCGTGCTCGATATTGGTAGAAGCACGCCGCGGCGGTTTTAACTTGCATTTACTGGGCGTCGTATTTGCGGGCGCCAGATTTACGGCGGGAATTTTATTCTCCTGCGCGTGTATGATAATATTGTATTCTTTATCGCGGCTCGTAATGGCCCTGCGGGTTTAATAGTGGCGCGTAATGTCGACGAAACGATATCGCGCGCATCTGCTGCATGTTGGTTATTACGGATGACTTCCGCCACTTAAATAATGTCGCGGGCATTTAATATTGACCCGAGAAAATTTCAAATAAACCGGGAGAAACGAAAATTCATTATCCCACCTACAGTGTTCTATAACATCGTGAAATCTAGTCGTGCAACTTCAAAGAGTTAAGTGACGAGTATTTCGCTGAACATTACGAAAGATTCCTTCCAAAAAATTCAAAGCTACCAAGGCCTTTAACGAATCTGTAAAGTTGTAGAGAAATCGGGATATTTGGTTACCCAATTTCCCTCACAAGCAGAGCCAGAATGGTGTTGATACGAAGTTGGAGTCGCAACAGAAAACCGCGGGGCTCGCTCGAAAGTATAATAGATAAACAGAGCCGATTAAAGTTGCAGCAGCGCTGCAGTTTACCTTGCAGCAAGTTGAGTAGTCCAAACAACTCTTCAAACTGGTTTAGCTCACAGCGTTCATCTCGGCGATTGCGTATTGAAGCGACTCCGCGCGAAATAGCAAACTTGGTAGCATTAACACTTGATAATTTTGAAAAATAGCACAATGAGATAGTAAATTTTATAACAATTAAACGAGCTGAAAGTTCAAGCGAACTCTAACAACGCGAAGTTCAAATCTGCGGAAGAAATAAGCCGTAATTCCATATCATTGAATTTCCAACGTGGCCTGTCCACGATTTTGTAAATCTTTCCCAGCCGATGGCACATTTCGGGGACGAACTGGGAATCGATACCACAGCGTTATTGTAATCGTGGCTGGATAAGCTTTCGCAGGACGAAGGAACGAAATATGAAAGATATCTCCGCTTATCTGGGATGACACGGTACATCCCGTGCCGCAATGTTCCGCATAAATCAATAAAATTCGCACGAGCATTTACACGCGGGAGCATCGCGTTCCTCGGCGGGCAAACATATTCCACGAATCTCGGACGTGACGCGAAGAACGCGCTGCGTTTGAGGGGTAATAAAAAAAAATATGCCGTAGCATTGATTTCATCGCAGACGAACACGGTTCACTACGATTCTCTTCCGTTCATCGGCCAGAAAATATTTGCTATGAAAATATTGCACGATCCCGTATGCTTCCAGGCACGAGGCTGAAACGTGTATTTGCCTCGTTCCGCGTCCCCTCCCATTATGTTCCTCTCGCGCAATAAAAAAGGGAAGGAATGAATCGATCGGGGAACGTGGAAAGCGAGGAAGCAAATCAATCGAAACTTCTAATATCGCTGTCGACTGAATAATCGTTGATAGGTACGTACCACAAAATTCCATATTGGAGGCATTACGAACGCTTTTACTACAATTTCCATTCGACGAAACACCGTTTCGAGGCTGCTACGATATGATAAAAGTTAGCTTGTTCGTGGGGTGATGCGCGTGTCTGCTCGAGGCGATATCTCACGCTGGCTGGATCACACGATCGAGGGGATGGCGATTTGGCCCCTCGTTCGGCGATCATTCGAAATACATTAGCGTCATTAGCGAAAGAAGAAGTACCAGAGGGCGAAGTGGCGAAGTGTCAGGTGTGCGGGAGGGAAATCGACAAGATGGTGGATGGTTGAGATGGCGGGTGGTTTCAAGGGTTCTCTGAAGCACGTATGCCACTCACGTTTCAAAACGTTTTAGAGGAAATCGCTTGTATTTCATAAATCCCTCCAGGTAGCTGGATGGTGCTTGGCTCCGCAGGCTTAGCCACAAGAGGGTTCTCTCGCGAGGAACTTGGAGACCAGGGGGATCGTGGAATTCGAGTGACTTTCGTGCGCTGGCTCGTTAGGCGTTATGAAAGGTTACCTTCGGAGTGCTTCCCGCGACAGACTTTCCATGATTCTCACCCACTTCCCTTCCATTCTCTTTGATCTTCCTATAATCCTCCACGAGGGAACGGGTTGGTCTAAGCCACGCCAATATAATCGCCTGCCCCTAGAAAAACTCTGGGCGTAATTGCCTCCATTACTTAAACATCGAGCACGCTCGTCTTTCCATTTACCTTCGCTTCCTCCCTGTATGTCCATCCCTTCGAGGTAGAACCTCCGCGAATTTGCCTATTCAACGGGCCCGAATATATCGCGTATGCATCCCGCCGACCGGCTCGTTCACCTGTTGATAGACGTTCCGCCTACGGGATCAAAAGGATTTCGCGAGGTCGCCGGGGGCGTGTTTCGAGGCAGCCCTAGAGGTTCAGGTGGCCGCGGAAAGCGAGCAGCTAGCCTCTGCAAAGGGTGTCTTCCTCGCCGAGGGATGCCACGCGTCCGGGGAATTTCGTTAACTCTCGAAAGTGCAGGTGGAAAACTGGGAACGAAGATGGGAAGCCTTCTAAACCACCTTCGCTCCTGGAAATTGGGTGTTTCGTGAAGCAGCTTCGATTCTAACACTGTAGCTGTACCCTTTGGTAAGACAGTACAGCTAGAGTTCGTATAAAGGGAGCACGAAAGAATATTTGTCGATTTATAAGGGGTCCATATCGATTCGGGATGAACTCTCTCTGAGCAAGGATATAATATTCAAGTGTTTATCGAGGTAAAAGCTCCAGATAACAGCTTCCAGGGGAAAAGAGGACCCCTTTGTGCCATGACGTCCACCTACATTCAGAGTTTAATTCCAACCGCTCCTTCCCAGAAGAGTGACAAATCTCGATGGCAGTGGAATAATCATGAGGAGCGAAAGGTTCCACTGGATAAGGGAATTACAGGGTCGAAGTCTATTGTTCTTCGCTTTGGAGCGTGATTGTCCAAATGGCCAGGTAGATACGCACGTGCCGGCGATCCCGACGTCGCGGCGGGGGAAAAATCGAAAGAGCGGAAACCGAAATCAGGCCATTTGTATTCCGCTGTTTCCGTGGCTTCCCGCGAGATATTGCGTACGCTCGAGGTGAAGGAAGGGAAGGGAGACAGCGACCCGCAAAAGCTTTTATTCGCTCGCCAGCCGGCTAAGAGGGAACAATGGAAAGTTAATCAACCGCGGGCCGCTGGTAAGAGCCACCGACGACACTTTCGTTTTAAAGCGGGATAGCCACTGCCAAGTTTTTGGGTGGAGCGAATACTTGAGCGAGTTCCACGGCGGGGGACATTGATCACGCGACTTCGCGACGGTCCACTTCTGCTGAGAGGTTCCTTCGCCAAACTTTCCTATAGATACCCTGACCAGAAGATCGTCTTGCGTGGACGACAGGTTCGTCGTAAGCAGCGCTAATTAATGGTCGAAGCGAGCTCCGCTTCCTCGAGTTACCTATCATCGATTCGACCCGACAGGTTGCTATTCGCTGAAGATCGGGAATCTTTCTATACATCCTAGTCTACTTTGAGCAATTTTTGTAAAACGTAGGTACCTATACATTTTATAAATTCCTCTGTTGGTCCACACGAACCTAAAGTTCTCGAAGCCCTGATACATGTTTGGCTAGTCTCCATCGCGGGCATTTCAATTTCCAGTTGACGGACCGTGTTACTTGGAAATTATTTCCATCGAACGGCTGTCGTTTCAAAGGTACCTTACGCACAGACAGCCCATGTCGACAGGCTCTGTTTGAACGCGATATCTCGAGCCTGGTGACACGCGTGTTTTTCAAACTCCATTTGATTTCCCTTTGTCTGAGAGTCGCAGTCTCGCGGTACAGCGAGATATCGCTCGCCAGGAGGCTCTGTATTCATTATTTTTTGCCCCTGTGGGTCCAACCCGTTGATGCTCACCCCGGCTGTGGCTTTCAGCGGAAGCTTAAACGCGATTAAGCGTCTTTTTCCGAATGACGCGCTGTTTTCCATTTGCCCGTTTTCTCCGCGCGATCTCGTTCACGCGATCCCATAAAAACGGACCGACCAGTTAAATTTACGACCGCCAGTTAGAGACATTTCCGTGGAGCCGTTTACGCTTCGTTCACTGCGACGTATTCATACATATCCTCGAGCCTTGGCTACGCCGGTTTAATGACTTGGTGACACGGTAAGACTGTTTACGAACGCGAACCGACCGACGATTAAATGCTGTATCGCGTTGTGATAAAATATTGACGCGTTCACGGGGAAGCAAGTAGTCTTGGAATCAGCATTCAGAGCTGTTAATTTCTATAACGACTCGCACAACGCTCGGGAACTGTCGACTTTGCACAGTCGGTTTCATTTAGAAACAAGGGGATGGAAGTAGCAATAACTGCAAGCAGTAATGGTGTAATCTACTTAGGAGGTGGTGAATCATCTCTCTGCATAATTAGCCGAGGGGATGGGGCAGGGTGCTAGAGTTATTAGCGATATTAATTAGCAGTCGGTATTAAAAGGTTCCAACGGCAGCTTTAAATTACTCGCGGACGGCCTCCCCCTTGCTTACTACTCTTCAGCGCAAATAAGGCTCGTGTTCCGGTTAAAAACCGCTTGCAGCGCGGTCTTCTAATTAGTTTCGTTTCGTTCAAAGCCTCGTGCATCGTTTAAAGGCTTCCAGGAAGCGGTTGGCTTAGACCGGGAAGGAAGAGCGCATCAAGCGGGATCTTCACCGCTGTTCCGCTTTAATCGGATCAAGAATTCGCGTTGCTGTGTCCAGATTATGCGTACAACGCGATCATTGGCCTTAACAGAACGTCGGCCACGCTGCTTTTCCCGCGATGCGTTTAATGGGAGCCCGCGGGCCCGATTACACGAGTCCCTTTGCGAATTCTACGAAACCGCTTGCTCCAGTGGAGCGCGTCAACGTATAGTCGGACGTCGGTAACTACTGGACCGCGTCGGGTTAATTCTGTCCATTAGAGGTAGAACGCTTTGCTTGTATTTTAAATGTTACGAGTCTTTCCGTAACCATGCAGAGAAATTAATATTATAACAATATTCTTCGCAAGCAGGTGTAGCGTTTATTCAAACCAGTTGGACTCTTCTACTTTTTACCTGACTATAATAAAGAGCGATGTTTGTTTGAATTAAATTCCACTGAAAGTTTGGTGATAGATGCGCCAAGATTGCCCCGAAAGCTTTCTAATGACTTTGCAAAGTACCGTGTTCCCAGATGCAATCAATTTCCATTCTTTCGTTGCAAGGTGTGCACGCGCTGCGCGTTTAGCGGACACATCGATCGCGAGGAAGCACGGTCAGGTTGTAACGGATCGTTCTTTCGTCTTCAAGTGCTGAAATCTTTACGGCGCCTACTTTAAAGCGGACTACACCCTAAAGACGCCATCAGCCCACGTCGGGAGGGGACGTTGGAACGGACGTACCCTCGGATCGCAATTTACCGCAGTGGATTCTCTTCGATATCTTCCGTTCGAACTCATTTGCTTCGGGGAACCATAAAAAGCGTTTCGGAGTCCGCGATACTTTATTAGAGTAACGAAATTATACACAGTGCGACCTACATTCCAGCCGTTCCCTTTTATAAGATGAGCAGGCTTTAACTTCCGTTGAATTCTTCAGAGAAATATTGCACCTTGACCTTCTTTCTTTATTCAGTGAAGCAGGAAAACTTTCGTCAGCCCTGCGTCGAAATTCAAGTGCGCGCGTACAGATGCCCCATTGCAGCTTTGTTTCTAGTTACTCCGCGGTCGTTCTGTCTGAGATAGCCCCGCGCGGAATTTACGTTCGGCCAGGTGAGGCGATCGGTTCGAGAGGAATGAATTTCGCAGGATTAGGGACAGGATTTACGGTTCTGTTTTCAGAACTCCGGGAACCCCTGCTGCGGAACAGAGGGTCTAGTAATTACGGTCATGTTTTTAAGCGTGCTCCCGCCTTCTCGGAGGCTAAAATCCCTGGACCGTCTTTCTTCTGTGCCCTCGGCCCTTCCTCCTTCGACCTTCCTTACGGCTTCCCTTTTTCAATGTAATGCGAGTGGAGTGTGCCCGAGGCTCGTGCAATTTGCAATCTGTTACCCCAGTGCTTTCGATCCATAAAACAAATTTCGCGTTTCTAACGTTCCTCCCAAGAGAGGGGGGAAAGGGAGGCTCGACTTTGGCAAGCGTGAGATCCAGGAGAATTCCATGGATATGAGCGCGATATTTGTACCAGAGGAGCGGTAATACATCCATTTTCTCAATCGCGCATTCTCGCTGTATAATTATGTGAAATCGGACACGGCATCGCACAGTAGACCGTTGTTATTGCATTCTGGCGATAACAAGAGATCGTTTAGCTCGGAAATGACTGGTGCTTGATCGTAATTCCGTGGGATGTTGCCCCATCGAGTATCAGACTATCGATCGCGAGCGGTGAACGCGGCTTTCCGAGCGACCGGGCCGTCCAATCGAAGAAGGAGAATCGATGGAGCGCGTGGCCTCCTGTTTCATCGTCCGCGAACCTACTCGAGAAAGCTTCAAAGGGCTTTTACGCGCAGCGATGCTTCGAAAAATAACGCTTCCGAGGGCTGAAGGAGGATTGAACGGGCTGGGGAAAATGGTACCGGTAGAAGAGCTCGCCCGACGCTTGGGAACTGGAAAAGGGCCTGAGAGCGGTGGCGAATAAACCGCCGGCAGGTGGAAGTTTCAATTGCATTCGGGGAGAGAAATAAGTCCAATGTATCGCTCAAGTTGTTGCAAACAGACAATCGTGAATTCGATTTGAGGATCCCGAATTTTCCTAGCCATAAAAATATTATTAACCTACATCGAGCAGCGATCATCAGTTTCGTTGCCGCAGCCCTCTTATTTACGATAATTCCTGGAACTCCAAGTTTGGCACAGAATCCTCCTTAATGATGCCACCAAAGGAATGTTGCTCCTTTATCCACCCTCCCTGTCCACCTTGCGCCCCAGCTTTTGCACCTCGTTGATGCCACGACACAGAATCAGTGCAAATTGGTGTAATACCTTCCTTAACAAGATGGCCAGCCCAAAGTGCAGCAGGTTCGTTATCGTCGTTCGAAGGGGACACCTCGTTCTCCTCTCGCGGGCCAAACGAGCCCTGTGCCCCGCTGACGAACCATACTCCTGCAAATTGAATATTTTCATTTCAATTTAATGGCTATTGGTTCCCCGTATTCCCTTAATACCGGAAAAAGCTACGATAAATTGTCAGCGCGAAATTGTTCCGAGCGAATTTCACAGGAACCACGAATGTGAACGGCGCAGAGTGCTCGGAGTCGGGGGAGGGGTGTCGAATGTCAGCGTCGATGCATAAAAATTAACCTGCAACTAAAGCTCGCGATTGGCTATTAAAAATGGAACGCGTCTCGTTCCACTGTGTATTATGATTGCCGCGGGGCATGGCGATATTTAAAGCTCGTTCCTGAAAGTATCATCGAGAGCGTTATCAGACTTTTGTACGTGCAGTCGACACAAAGGTCAATGCTGTATTTCTTTCGGAATTGAAACTCGTTTTATCTCACGGCTGTGAATGATCAAACGCGGAATGTGGTTTTTAATGCTGCCCAGGGCGAGTTGAGAATGACAGAACGCGGTTACTTCTGCGTGACCTGTGGCGTTTCTCTTTTATTGTAGCCGATATCGACGCCGCCTATCCGCTGCTTTATAATCCCGGCCGAGTTTTATTCACCCCTTCCGGAAGATGGCGTCGTAAAATCATTGAAGTTGCTGTCGAACCGCTGGCCACTTGGAATAACAGAAGTTGTGGAGTATATATGAAAGGGGTGGCTTTAAGAAGCCACTGCATAGAAATTCTCTTTGAACCTCCGAAACTGAGCATCCTTTCTTTCGTAGAGAGTTATCGGTTATGAAATACCCCTCGCCAAGTTCGAACAGGTCTTTGAAGTGTTCATCGAGCAGCGATGAAGAACATCTTCGATATAAAAAGCAGTTTCAGTTTTATTCCGCTCGGAGGGGGCGGCAACCCACTTGAATCTGAAAGTAGACTCTACTGAATGCTTTGCTTATAAGAGGACATCTCTTATTGCGTTTGCATTCAGTCTCGCGAGATGATTACATCATCTTCCCATAGGACTCGATGGTTTCGTCTAACCAGCATTAAACTCTAGGCGGTAACGTGTAAGTACACCGATGCTAAATGCACATAGGGGTTATTAAATGTACCATATACCGCAGTGACGTTATATCGTATCAAATTATCCGCTGCCGAAGATTCTAAGGTACTGAAATATTCGCAATTGCAACGAGAAAAGAATTCAATAACACGGTGTATCGATGTCCATTGGTATTCGATGATAGCCAAGTATTTAGGGCGAGATTTTCGATAACGAACTTCACGGGTGAGGATTTTTCAGAAAGTGTTTCTTAATTGGCATATAAGTTACATACGTTACGGTGCTGGCAATTAGACGGCAGCGAGGTAGCAATCAGTCAGGATTGATTTCAATGTTACCGAGCCCAGTGCTGGGAAATTCCCAATTTGGGATCATTGATACAGTGCACAGAATATTGCCAACATGAAATCAATCTCTACGTATTGAAGATTGAACGTGGACGGTGTCAGGCAATCTGCGTCCCTCTGGGGTCGAAAGATTCCAGTAATCACTGGCTGGGGTGGCGACAAAGGGGCCGAAGTGACACGTGACATGTCACTTGTTGAGCAACCTGCACTATTATGCGCGACACGTACGCGGCAAAGCAGCGACCAGCTGCAACATCGACGACAAAGGGATCATAATGCCGTGGAATATCCCGGCCAGGAAGTGTGTCAGAAAAAACGAAAATAAAAAAAGAGCCGCGCGTTCGAGCGGCAGGGGTTTCGAAGCGCGGGAGAGATTTACATTTAACATCCGCTTGAGTTCAATCCTTTCGCCGCTGGAAAAGGTTTTTTCAGCCCCCTGGGCGGGCAAATATTTTCGCGCAGCCTCGAATGAAAAATCTGAAAGATTAATGCCGAATGCCGGGGCAGTGTCAAGATTTAGGAGACTTTGCATATTTTCGTTCGAGCGATGTCAATGGGGATGAAAACAACAGATTAATCATTCCGAGCTTTCCCAGCGCATAGATAGTAGACGACGTAGCCGTTGAATTTTCATGAATTTTTCTAGTAAGCTCGCCACAATTGACCGTTCCGTCGCCGCGGTTTCCAGGCCGTCAAGTTGGATCACGTTTCCATCGACGCGACGGGGGGTAATAATTCCCAGAAGGGGGCAAAATACGACGGCCGTGGCGCGATTGGCATGGACAATGCGAAACGGAATTATAGCTATTGCTGGCTATTGCAACTCGTTACAGAGTTTGCACGGTCCACAGATCGAACTTGATTTACATAACGCTCGATTACAACGCATACCTGACACGACATCGCTACCTCTGCACCGGCTAATCCTGACTGCGGCCTGAATCGATCGAATTTGAGGTTCCTCGCGCAGCAAACTTTTTCCATCTGCCTCCCGTGTGTTTAAACTTCAAACAGTCGACTCTTTGCGCGTTTCCCGAGGAATCTTTGCGGTCAAAAAAAAAAAAAAGGAGAAATTGATGGGGGATTTCAATATCGGCAACTTTTCGTTTGAGCTAGCTTTTGCATCGGTCCCGTCGAGCAACGCGACTTTAGAGCCCAACAGGGAATTTCAATCTTTGATCATCCCACCCTATCCCTCGGTGTACTCAGACTTCTCTGCTTTTCTCCTTAGGCCCTGGAAAAGTATTTCGAAGTGATTTACCCTCCGAGTGGTTCGTGCCACCGCGACGGCAGACAATTTTCCCCGTGGAACCGTTTTAGTCCCCGATCAACCTCGCAATAGCGTCCGCAGGGATTACCTATTTGCGCGAAAGCACTTTGTGCGTCTGCTGCGAGACGAATTCGCCGAGCGAAGTCCGGCTGGCTGCTTATCAATCCAGGCACAACCCTCGAGGCGGTTTTCCTGCTAGACCTTACCGTGGACAAAATGTTCCATCAACTTTTGGTCAATTTCATCGGGACGTTGCTCTTGTTTCGCTACCGCGCCTTCGGTTCCTTCTTTCCTGACACGGGCGACCGGGAACGCTCGATAATCCGATTTGAATCGGTCGACCACGTCCGATACGATAATCCCGTGGGGGAATTATCGAGTACCTTGCGCTGAAAACTGTGAAAACAGGGGATAAACCTGTTGTGCGCTCTTCGCCGTGCCAGAAGACAGCTTCGTACAAAGGTCGCGGATTGAAACGGGAAAGGAAGCGTGAATTTCAGTGCCGTGGGATATTCTTAAACGAAAGAAGATTCATTGAGCGCAAGGGCCATTTTGTCAAAGAATATTCCGCGACGCGAATGTCACTTGGCGCCGAAAGTATTTCTTCGAACGCGGAAATTCCACGGGACAAAGGGAAGCTCTTCAATTTTCCAATTCCGCGGAGCACGATGGAAACAGGGGGAACTTGCATCGAGTCGCGTTGTGGCAAAGGCCCCGCTGCCGGGAGGCGGATAAAGATGGCAAGACACAAATCCTTCCGGCTGGTAACTGAAACGGAATGGCAGAAGGGATGACGATTGTCGTTGCGACGTGCAGTGGCGCGATGAAATACGATGCAACAGGGAGGGGCGGGCAAGTGGGAGCGTGCTGCACTGTGATTTGTAACGTTAACAGTGACTAACGGGGTTGTAGCGCTAATAAATCGTTCAGCCTTCGTTGGGAATGTTTAAAGAAGGGCAGGACGTTGATCCTCGGGTCCCGCCATCAAGAAACAAAAGGTCGCCGACGGGGGTGAATCGCGGAGAAATTCGAAAGGGCGGGGATGATTTGTCACGCGTAACAGTTCCTCCCGATCGGGGCTGTAAAATGTTTGGCAAACTCTCGAATCGCGGGACACGTTACCGGGGACCTCGTAAAACTTCCACGGGTTATTCGTCGATAACCGATTTTGCAGAATTGCCAATACGGGTGGATACAAAAATTCCCCCGTACGATTTCACGAGTCAGTTCGGTTCCATCGAAATCCCTTAACTTACGATCCAGCAGAGTTTTTTGAAACAACAGGTGTACCGTAGGTTACGCAATAAACCTCGCCAGACCCAGCTACATTCTGACAAAGCTGAAGCACATATAATCGGATCCCTGAAATACGCGGGACCCATTTCCATTTATCCGCGCGAATATCCTCGAAACTGGTAGCGATACTGGAACGTGTTTCAGGAAAGGCTCGATGGGTAAAAAGCGTTGTATTTTTCGAAAAAAAATGATACTCGTTTCTCGTTCATCCCTCGTACCGAGGATCCTGGAACTTATCCTAATAAGCATTTCACCCTCGGCTAATCCTCGAACTTCAACACCACTCGATCACTTCCGTCCTAAACACCTGTTACTCACACTCGACCCACGAAGGGTTCGTTCGTCTCCGCCGTGCTTTTTCCTATCAGGAACCACAGTATCGAACGAAACGCGCATAGAGATTGTAAATTTAAAAGACGTCGTTGTAGTCCCATCATAAGTTCAATCCCAGTCTCCGAGCTGGAAACGTCCAGCCCGATAAAAGCTTCGATACCGTTGTATTGCTCGGGAGAATTGCAGCGAGAAAATCGCGGTACGAGCGACACAAACGATCGCGAATTGCCCGGGCTGATTCAACGGGGTCCGTGTGTTTTCTCGGAAAGCCACGAGAATTGCCGTCGCCTCGCGACTCGGAGCCGAGGTTTCTCTTATCGAAGCCGCAAGCCCTCCCCAAAGCTGATCTCATTTCTCCCAGCAGCTGTGTTTCCAATGATTAATGGTCCGCCGAGCGATGATAGCTGTTTGCTCGAGCAAGCCGCCGCTAAACGTGCCGTCGCAGGATCAATTTATTCGATATCTGCCATTGTGTCTCCCTGCCGTCGCTGTTCCAATCGGGGCAATTAGTCGGCGGGGTCTGAGGCTCGGCGGAAAAGTCTGCTCGCCACTGGCTGCCGCGAGAAAGTGAGAGAATCCGGTCGATCGTTCACACTTCGGTCCCGCGACGGTGTGTAATTTCCACAATCACGTTAACGCGAATGGACGCATTATTAACGATGCATTACTGTCTGTTTGTCTCGTGTAACCAACAGCCGGAACCCGATCCGACGGTCAATTAACGCCGATTTCATAATTGTTATCCAATCTGCAAAAACAGGAGTGGCTGTAGGCGCGATATTTTTCACAATGAAACTTATCACACCTGTTCTCGCGGAAGAATCGCATGGATATGTACGTGCTTAAGGGAAAGTTGGATGGCGGATAAACTTCCGGACGTGGCAGACATCGTCCTCTCAATTTTTAGCTTGTCAAACAAGGGCCCGTCCCGTATCGGTTTCGCCGCGTCAAAACGGGCGACTTTCCCCCCCGCGGCAAGAAGTTTCGAGCGATAACCAAATAAGAAGAGCGAGGAATCGGATCCCCGTGTCGTTTGGACAGCCGAAAACCGTGATTTCTCGCGGCTGGTCCTCGTATTTGCTTTGCCATCCGGGGAAGCGGTTGGTGAGCGAGTATCTCGTGCCTCGATATCGATCCTCCCTGACTCCGGAGCCGAGACGCTGTCCCGAGTCTGACTGATGTTAACGCGGCACGGGACCAAGTGCACGCCTGCTGACCTTAAGATTAATGTCCACCTAGATCCCCTCGCCGCGATATCCCTGATAGCCAGGGGAATAGAAAAACGTGGCAGGTGAACTTTTATCGTGCGTAGTCTCATTATGCAGCTGTCGTTTAACTCTTCGTGGTGTCGCGTTGCAACCAGCCATTTAGAACACGAATTAGACGATGCATGGACGAGCTTGGGGCCGAGATTTTGCTATTCGATCCCGAGCTCGTTAAGGATTATTAACGGGACGAGGCTTCGGTAATAACCCGGAAGGGAAAGCGGAGAAACTGTGAGCGACGAGTGACGGTGAGAAATGTTAACGTCAGGATGAATCGAATCTACAAATGTCTTGCTTGTTTTTTCTTCGCGGGATCTAGCAGGTAATACCAATCAGGGCCAGGGGGGTGAGAATGGGGAGCGATAAGGATCGACTCTCGCGTGGCACGAAGGCGTTACGACGAGTGAAATTTTAACGCATTCACGGAGGTGAAAGGTTTACGCCCGAAAGGGTTGAAAAATAAATTACCGGCGGAGGGTGGGGGAGCGCGATAAACGGAATTACTCGCGCAATTTTCCGCGGGCAGGAGTGAGCGTCAGTAACAGTAAATCCAACGGTGGCACTTAAACGCACCAGCCAGGCTTCTAAATAGAAAATTACAGTCCTATCCGCGGCGTTCGAGTAAATTAACCTCAACGACGGTTTAGCTTCGTTTCAATCTACCCCGTCGCTCAGAGGCGGTCCCGTCCCCCTTCTATTTATTTGGTCACGAATGAACCATTCGCGCGACCGACCAATTCCCTTTTTTAATCCAACGGGCCCCTAAAAGTTCCCGTCCAGGGTCGCGCATCAGTTGCCACCCTAATTCCGCCGCAGCTCCTGAGGTGACTCGATAAATTCTTCATCCGATGGCGAATTTCCCCTTGCCGCGATACGTAAGGCCAATTTCGGCCGCATGAAAAATTTACGCGGGAAAATGCTGCCTACGCCGACCGGGAAGTATGTACGCATAAGGTATTTAAGGCTTGTCACAGAGCCCACGCAGGCCTGCTCATTTATTTAGAGAAGCAGCCACGCCGGTATCAGAAGCTAGTAAGTGGCGTTTCCTAAAAAAATAAAGCGTCAGATTCGCGTCCAGTAATGGTACACGTGTTACATTTTTAACATCACCTCCACGGTCGCGTGTCCCTCTGCGCTCAATTAATCATTAAATATTTGCGTACTGTAATGTTTAGACAGCAAACTCCACGAATGTAGAGAAACCACGAATTTAAACGATGCTAATGTAAATGGTGCCATTACTGGACTTGTAGGTACGAACGTAATCAGTTAAATGTAAATACGTTTTAACGATACAATCAGAGTGCTCTAGGATGGTCCATTATGGTTATCTGTCCGCAGCACAGTGTCGCGGCACGTGTTCAAAAAGCAAATATTTGAGTTCTTAAATTTTGTATTTCATTTCATGGAATTGATAGTAAACACTCCTCCGACATAAAAACATCATAACTTAGTAACATATATACTGGATTTAAGGTTAGTAATTACATTCAAAGTCGAATAACCAAACGCAAGCTGCCACAGACTACGCATAGAAAATATTTACCCACTGCATTTTTGTTGTATTTATAAGTTCTTTTCTTTCTTTTTTAATATAAGCATAATAAATCCTTCTTTCGTTTTATTAATTAAAATTTTTTGCATTTAAAGATATGGATACGCACCAGTGGCTCAAGTTATTACTATTTTTGTCGCATCTTCTAAATTCTGGAGAGACTTGAAATAAACCGAAACATATCGGTTCTTTCATTTTTTGACTATACACTTGTTACACTGTGCGCTGTGGCAATCAGAATGTTTGAATGTGCCCACGAAGCGCGCGAAACACTTGCTCGCGCGTAGAAAGGAGAAAGAAATGGAACAGAATTTATCCGGAAGGTTCGAAATCGGATTACATCGTCCTGGTGCGCGCGCCCGCAAGCTCATTTCTGCCTTATCCCTCGTAAGTTTCCAGGGATGAACCGGGCCCGCGAAATCGATAGGACGTTTGTGGCAGCCATCGAATCGACGTCGACGCGTTACATCGATACACACGCTCCGAGAACGAAATTTCAACGGTGTTCCTCCTCAAAGGAAGACGCGGAGAGAGTCGTTCTTGCGGGAAACGGTCGACAGCAATCGAATTTTAGAGGGCCTCCGAGGGAAAAGCTCGCGGTAGACTAGGTTCCGCCTTAAACACCACTTTAACCGAAGGGAGAAAAAGAAAGAAGCTTTCGATTTGCCAGTTGCCGCGAGCTTTTCTGGTTAGGATCGTTACTCTGCAGGGAACGAACGTCTAAATATTTCTTGTCGCGTGGGTAAAGCCGGGGCGCTTTAAACTTATCAAAGACTTCACATTTACTCGCACACTCGGTTTGTATAGAATAGTCACTCTTGAGCCCTCCGGCAATGCATACCAACGACACTAACGACGCGGAAATGGTTCCGTCCTGATTAAAACGAGCGCTCAATTCGATCCTTCTGCAAGCGATTTCTGGGGGACCTGGAAGTTTCGGAGGTTTCTGGATACCTCGCTTATAAATACGGGTCTCTCGGTGCACAGAAACTAATGCGCCCGGAAATGTGCATGGCCGCGAAAACAAGCCGCCTCGGAATTCGCTTACTTGGCCGCGATCGTTCCGGCGAACTCGATTTCCAATCGAGAAAGTTGCAATTTCAGTGGAGCTCCGCGGTCCGGCAAACAGTGCATTGGCTCGGGCAATTTATGGACGTTTGCAATCGCAATTTCAACCGGTGCCAAGCAGACGACGAAATACATCAAATTCTCGAAAGTAATATCGCGCGCGAATCGTGAAACGCTGGACAGGTATTAATGACTAATGGCGATGTTCAGCTGAGTCCGCGAATTAATTGTAACTGCCACTGGAACCGGGGACTGGAGGTTGAAGCTGTGGGTCCAAACTACTAATCAACCACGCGGGAAATGGCCCCGATAATTTCTAATTAAATGATCACACTCGAGGGTTGTATAAGAACAAGATGTTGACTTAACGTAACTCCCTAAACTGCTCTCTATACTCAAATCGGAGCCTCTGAAAACAACCTAAGGCCTGGGTGAACTCTCCATAATTCTAAAACCCGTTACAAAGCCCCCGAGAACTTATCACGAACTATGCTCCGTGACGATGCTCGGACGATTGATACAGATACACTTTAGCCACGCATTGATTCCTTACTCACTACCCCCTGGGACTCAACCCCATACACGAACCACCGTACGCGCGAAAATCTGCTTCCTAAACGATTCAGTCTGCCGCCCCCGCGGCTGCTTTACATAAATCGAAAATGTGGGGCGTTTCCGGATTACGAAAAATTCGCACAGTGTCCCAACAGAAATTGCGAATACTGCAACGATTTGTGCGTCGGAATCCCGGGAACCGCACGCGCGAATAATTGGCACCGCCGGGAATTATAACGCGCAGAATATATACGAGCGCGCGGGGTCGAACGCGTATCATATAATTAATTTCGCGCCTTGATTTTTCATTACGCCCGCGGAGCACTAATAACACACTGCAGGGGCGCATTTTTCGGTCCGGTGCCAACGGATTAAACAATTTCACGGCGATTATAGGGGAAATTACATTCGCCGCTATCGCGCCGACGGATTTCCTAAAACTCGAGCAGAAATTTTCATAGGCAGCGTTGGCGAGGTCGACCCAGCCGGAACGCTTCTGCGCACCCTGTTTGAGCGATTTAAATCGATGCGCTAATGAATCTGGGATCAGCGACAAAAGGGGAGGCGGAAAATCTGAAGAATCCAACGGACGGTATGCAACAGCATCGGCTATTTTCCGCAGAATGGAGTTCGGCCGAGGGCGAGCCGAAGTGGGATAAAGGCTCTTAATTGGCTTCTAATCACTGCCCCGGGGCACGGCCATTAATCTTATAGGGCGGGGATGATTCCGCCCCCGCGACTTCTCTTCTTCTTCGGGCATCGATTCTGACGAGACGGGCCGCGCTCTGCCTAGGAATCAGAAAGTTAATCTTCGTCCGGGAACAGGCGAGCGGAAAGGGGCAGCTGATGCGTACAAGGGTATTCAATTTACTCGTGGTAATTACCCAGCATCCGTGACCGTTGTCGCGAGTGCACACGCCTCGACACTTCCGCCGCTTTTCAGAAACTCGAATTCTGGGACAAAGGTCGTGGAAATCCCGGCCCTCCGAAGCCTGTGCGCTGTTGCAAAACGGGTCCGCGGGGCGATCGATCCCGGCGAGTACAGATTAATGATCCTTTTTCTGGCTTAATTGTCCTTTCTTCGGTGAAAAGTGGCTGGCTCTGTGAATGAACTCGATTCGACTTCGTTGTAGTCCGATTTTTCAGAATAAAGAGGAAAGCACGAAGCTTTCATTGCGCCAGCTGTGGATGCAATGTCAGTTGAACGGTTAATAAGAGATTTCTTTTGTGTGACCTGGGACGAGAAACTCAAGATACATTTTTTTCTAACAGTAAAGTACACTCTTATGAAGGTGAGTATAAAATACTGGGCAAAGCCTCTCTTTTGCCAAACTGTACACGACTGTGGCTCAACGCTCAATCTTCTCAAGTCCCTTTTCTTGCAACTCACTCTTGACACATCTTTTTCCCCAAGACACACAGTCGCCGTTCTTTGTATACCCACGCGCGCACACGTGCTTCTGTAGAAGTAAGCAGATCCTCTTAAAACTAAGACCATGGCCACTTTGGACTGAAAAGAACTGTGGGTGACATTTATTTCCTAATAATTTCGTTTCGTGTACTTTTCTTGAGCGTGATTCTTACTCTTACAGGCTCCGTTATCGCACTCACCTTTAGTTTTTAAAAGAGAATGGCCTGCACTGTGAACAGTTGCGAACACAGGTCGAGGTACCAGCGCCGGTCGCAGAACAGGAAAACTCGGAGGCATCCAGTTCGTTTGACAATTGCGTTTCGAATTAGCCTCTAAATTGGACGGAGTAATTGCTCAACTCGAGATGTAATTAAAGAGATAGTCGTTTTCGTGGGTCACCAGAAAAGCCGCGTTAATTTCACCTCGATAGTCGAGTGGCAATTTTCACAGCTTCCGTCGAATCCAGCGCTCGAGAGCTTTACCCGCGATTATCTGAAAGTCGTATTCGAGCAGGAAAGCTTCGAATATGCCCCAAATGGCGCCGATAACATAATTGCATCGATAGCTGCTCCGTACCAGTGAAATAACACGAGCCCTTGCCCAGCTGCACGGTGTTCTGCATAATCTTAAAAGAGAATTAACGACGGGGCTTTAAATAATCCTTGAAGGAGCCTCTAATGCCCACCTTCTGTCCCTACACTTTTTTCTATACATAAATTTCATTCCACTTTATCAGGAAATTAATTCCCCCTGGGCGGGATCCTGAGAAATTCCTCGTTCTGAACAGGAATTCCAGCGTTCCCTCGTGAAACGATAAACGGTGGAAATTAAGACCGACGTACGTTCCGAGTGCAATATTTTCATCGGAACGCGATATAATCGAGCAACGGGGTCTCGGATTGTCCCTGTATTCACAAAGAATCTGAATTTTAGCCGCTCGCTTCGCAAGATGATGAAGGGTTAAACGTGTTCGCGTCGCTGCCTTTCAAGGCGGAGGGGACGGCAAATGAGAAATGGGGCGAATTTATCATCTCGAATAAACGCAGATGCGCGAGACAACAAGTGACTCTTGTAGCTCTGCAGTCGGGAATCTGCTTCCAAGGGTTTCCTTCTTTCGCAGCGTTCCACCCTTATCGCGGTACGTGTTTAATATTCCCGTGTTTCGCGAGGGCGACTGCTATTTTGTGAACGAGGGCCAGGGGAGCGAAGAAGGGGGCGAAAGAGCGAAAGAATTATATCCTGAACGTAGATTCGTCGAGGTACAGTTCCCGCGTGTACAGAAGCTGACTGCCCATTTCCCAGCTAAAACCCTGAGTTGAAGCAGGTGCAATGTACGAGTCGCTCTTGCGCCCTGCGAAGCGTGAAAACTGTTGCGGCTGACGACCACGATAGGAACGGCGATACGGGGAATTCAAGAGAGCTTTACACCGTTCTGGTATGCTGCTGGCGAAGGATGATGGAAGAAAAAAGCGGTGGCGATGAATCGGCAAAAGATAAGAGGATAGCGAAATCAGGCTTCCAGCGCGGAGGACTGAAAGATGATAAGCAGAGATCAAGAACTGTAGTGAAATATGAGAGCAGTGTAGGAATGCTGGCAGACAGAGGCGAGGAATTCACGAAGGCAAGAGAAAAAAAAGGGTGGCAAAAGCGCGTTCCTCTACGTGCCGAATAAAAATTCAACGAAGTACCAAAAATGGGTGCACGGGAAAGAGTGAAGGGTAATTAAAACGGAACGCTGTACGGGAAAACAATTCCAGAACGACGGAACGTCGAGATCGATTCGGAAAGGTCCATTCTGGAAATTTGACGTTAAAGATTGTCAAGGGCGAGGTTGATCGTCGAAATTGGCGGTATAGCGACAAAAAGGCACGATGGGGGATTTATTCGTCAACCGTCCCCGAATATCGGCAGTGCCAGCGACGGGGGCATTTTTCATTCAGTTTTTCCACGTTTCCACATTTCATTTTCAAGTCGACGAAGATTATCGTTCTCCCCGGGAACGCGGGGATCGTATTACTCTCCCCATAACAGTGAGCCAGGCGGAGCTGAAATCCAGGTTGGAGAGAGGTGGCAGCGGAAAGATGAAACCGAGGAACACAGAAACCTACTCACGCTCCCGGGTAGCAGCATGAAATTGGCCGATGTTATGCAAGTTATGTTTCTCCGCGTGTTGCTCGACATTCTGCTCGAGCTCCGCGCTTAGGCACGCCTTATAGCATCGGCAAAGTCTGTGTGTCTTTGGCAGACGTTTACCGATGGTGAGCGCATTATAAACGCATAGCATTTTATGGGACCAGAAAGAGCACTCGAAGATCGTGGGTTCGAGTCCCAAGGCCCTCTTTTTTAATTACGAAACTTATTCCTGCACATTCAGAGGACCCTCATCGCTGGCGGCGTTGTTCAATTAGAATCTTGTAAGTTTTCCGCGCGCTTTGTTACGTCAGAGAGTGCTAGAGTGTATGACACCGTGCAAATTGGTGGACAGATGAACGGGTCTCCGAACGGTGAGCACGGTGAAAAGCGGATGATGCTAGGTGCACTCAGATTAGCTGCAGTATCGAGCACCTGTCCTCGACCCAAACTCGTGTGTGAATTCGAAACCTGTGGCGATCCCCAGCGCGGTTGTTCCCTGAAGCGCGGCTTGCTTTCAAGAGCAGTCAATCAAGGGCCACGAGGCGAATTGTGTAATTTACGACTTGTGGTGTAACTTTATTCCAAAGAACGGCGGACGGCCGAGCGATACACCAGCAGGTACAACGTTTTCGTTCCGTCGAACTGGTCAAAGGATATGCGGAAGCGCGGGCGAAGGACGGTGCGGTAGGGCGCAGCGCCCGGGCACAGAGGGATGCAACGAAGCAGAGGCATCGCGACACGCGATCCCCGAAAGTGAGATCTTCCGAGCTTTGAAGGGAGGCCAATCGAAAGCCAGCTGCGCTAACTCAATAGCGCCAGCTGGATCAAAGAGATTCGAATAGACGCGTTCCCGTGCATACAGACTCGCGTGTATGCGCTGATCCACTTCGTGCTCGGGCGGGCGGATTCGAATCGATACGCGTCTCAAGTGAGAAAGGCTTAATGCATTGCCGCATTCGCTCCCCTTTATCTCTTTCGATTTTATTGTCCGCCGTCCCAGCTAGCGCCTCGTAAATTCTACCGAATCCCGAACCGCCACGGTCCAAACGAATGTTTGCACTTTTGCTCGTTCTGGCCCGCAGATGGACTGTCTGCATCTATTATTCTGGACCTAGAGGAGCCTCCGCGAGCGGTGTCACGGCTATCGATCCGCTCGTGGAGCGAGCTATATTTGTAACAGGGCTAAAAAAAATTACACGCCGTCAACAGAAAAGAACTATCGGCACTGTGGCGTGCACAAACGGACGGTGCCCACGGAGCAACGCTGCACGGGCTGGCGTAATCTGATTAATTCGTGCAACACCGACTCTCGCAGCCGGGGGGGAAATAAATTTTCGCGGATGATCTTGATAGCGCCGAGATCCTTCATCTCGGCAACTTCGAACGAACCGCGTATGTACGTAGGCGCATACGGGCCGGCGTGCCACGTAAACGGGCGTTGATTGCCAGTTTTCAGTTTCACGCAGCGCAACTGTGCGTTTCATAGTTAATCGACTTTAATTAGAGCAGCGGGGTAGAGGGACAAACCGAGTACAGTGTCATCCCTAGTTAAGCCGCTATTCACCGTGAACCGTGACTGAATTTCCTTGCTGATTTAACCACGATTTACCTCCCTCGGTTTCCATCTGGTCGCGTATCCGTCACGCGCGAGAACAAAACTCTTCTTCATTATGAAACCATTGCTCGACGCGTCGCTGCCACCTGTATGTCGCCGGGTTATCGAACCGAACTGCGGGAAAGAGTGGAAGCGTATTTACTGGAACAGTATTACAAGTGGCTATATCACAGCACGTCGAAATCAATTATTATTACACCGAAGGGTCTCGCTCCCATTCGATAATGTCCTACAAGTGGCCCTAACCACCCTCAAATCGCACGTCAGCGTCTCGTAGGCACACGTACACGCAGACAAACACTGCCTTTCAGAATCGCGCCACATACGCCGTTCAAAATTTGCGTTCAAAATAGCCACTGGAACGAAGCGAGCAGCTTTTCCTCGCAGAGGCTCATAGGAATTCGTTCCTCTGTTATCTACGCTTTTTTCACCTTCGTCGCTTGTATGACTATCTTCTCTATTCCTCGGCCATGACAAACGAATATCCATTATCGATTCCACGCTTCCTCGTTTCCTCCTCATTCCGGGTGTTTCGATTTTTTTTTCCATAGGGGTCTCCGTGAAATATCGTTCAAATTTGTCGCGGAGGCAGCCAGTCAACGTTTCCCGGCGAAAAAAAACACGGATTTACGTTTACTGTTTCGCTGAAAGGAACGCGGTAAACTGTTGAATCGCGTAACAAAGTGTTCCGCTGATTGGCCCTGTTTCATCCGGCGCATTTTTGCACGCTTTGCCGCGGGAAAGAGGGAAGTTACACGTGCCGAGCTCTTTTGCAATAAACATGGGAGTTTTAAACACTCCTCCCTGAGAGTAATTAAAAATCCAACGGTACGTGGAGAATTTCATGCGTTTCCCTCCACGGTTTCTTCATCCCTCGTAATGCATCACAAGATGAAAGTTTTTCGAGATAAACACATCTGAAGTGGAGTTCGAGGAAATGAGAGAGTTGCGATCGCCGGGGATCATCTCTGAAAAGGTGGACACGGTTGTCCCTTCGTTCGCTTCCCGTCTCGTTTATTTCGAATCTCACTACTTGCGCGTCGCGTTTCCCTTCCTCCTCTCACTCTTTATCGGAAACTCAACTTGAAGCTTACGCGGCCGACAGCTTTTATCGGCGTCGAGCGTGTTGTTAACAGCGTGCAACAAGTTATGCTCCATGAACGCGTGGCGTTACAATTCCTTGCGGTTGAATTGCCTCGATCGATCGCGAACGATAATCGAGTGGCGTTTAAAGAGCTGCCGCCGGTTCTTCGGCATTTTTGTTAAACTTTCAATCGCTTTGTCATCCCTTTCCCTCCATCAACCATTATTTCTTTAATAATCACAAACTTTCGCCGGTTACACGAATGAAAGTTTAAAGGGAAGCTTACAAATATTCTATCATGTATAATTAAGAATAACTTTGCTGCATTTTCTGAAACAGTCGTTGAAAATCTACTTGCACCATTGTTATCGCACTTTCAGACTTCCTTTTAAACCCGCACTGTACAAACTAGATGAGATCGCGGAAAATTGGCCGTGCATCGCCGGCATTTCGTAAAATTGCATTTCCAGGGATGACGTGCGCTCGCTGGCGCAGAATTTTGAATTCTACCAGCTGGTGTTTGGGTACGTATTTCCGCATTTCCTGTCTTCTTGAAAAATTAAATACAGCCGGCTCATTCGCGCGAGCTAAAATTGAGGGGAATTTCGGTTTCAACTACGGGCAAGTCAGAGTGACACGAAAGCCCCAGAATCTGTTTTATTTCTGACTCGAAGGTCTTCCAGGAACACCGTGCTCCATCGAAGCCTGGAAAATGTCTTTGATACTCGGAACATGACGCAAGCTCTTCTACAATATTTACGAAATCTACAAGTGTATATTTCCATACACGGGATCGAACACGGCTTGAGGTCCTCGGTGGATCCTCCAAGTCCCCTTTTCTAGTCCTGGACACAAAGGGAAAGATTTCCTAGCTCTTTGGTAAAGCCAGTGTACCTTTTGGATCATTTCGATGCGCTGCAGAGAGAAGGAGGAAACGAGGATTCGCTTCGACGATCCACTCCCCTCGGCTACAAGAAATCCATTAAAGGACACACTGATTTCTGTTGACACGACCGAATGTATCATTCAGAGGCTTTTCCTCGGGGAATTGAGGATCCTCCTATTAACGAACTCCGTGGAAACCAACGTCAGCTTTGGACTTTTTCATTTTAAACCCTTGCTTCCCGTTTTATCCCGAGTGGTATCTAATGGGATTCATTTGAATCGGGTAATCATCACTTTACTTCAATTACGACTGCATTTATCGTGGCCTTCATAATAACTGCACCGATTTGCGTGGATATCGGGTAGCTTCCATTGCACACGAGGAAAAATTAAAACATTTATTCTAGACTTCTCCATTGTCCGTTTACAAACTTTCCCAAAGCGGTGCACAAAAAATTCTGTTCGAAATCAACCGAGAACCCATCGCGTAACCACAAAAATTGAGGCGCTTCCTACCGATGGAGCAGCGCGAATTTTCCGAAAGAAAAAGAAGGGCCACGCTATCGGGCGGTGTATAATTTGCCCTTTTTCGGAGCTGAGCAGAAAAAGGGTGGGATTTGGAGCGTTTAATAGCCACCAGCTTCGGTCTATATATCGTCTCGAATAATTTACATCAGCCTGCAAGCTCCCATTGGAAATCGATCGAACGGCCACTGTAGCGTTATAATCTTGGTGAAATTCGAGGCGACGCGCGGCAAGAAAACACGCGAAGCTCCATTACGTATGGAAAAGCCGTACGGAACGTGTCTGATAGATCAGTTCCGACTAACGAATGCAAAAGAAGTCACACTCGCGGAGGCACAAGTTACGTGACGAAATCACGGATGAAAGGGGGTGATATTGATAAGGGGACAGACGGATGAAAGATCGGCGGATTTCTTCTGGCGCCTAGCAACACTCTTCGCCCGGGGTGTAAATCGAAAGTAGAGTCTAAAACTGCGAACTGCCGAACGATGGATAAGTGGTCGTAAAACCTTTCGGTGCTGGCGAACAGTTTCGCGAAAATGATGGCTCATGGTACAGAAGGGACGGGAGATTTGAGGCAGGACGATAAATCCGGTGCAAGGTGGACGATGTTGAATAATCTCGCAACGATTCATGCAGCTGTAAAATGTATTTACGATGGAAAGGCTATGTCTTATAAGTTATAACCTTTCTCCATTTACTGATTTGCAGCGACGAGGGATAACACAGAAAAAAATTGCATATAAGCTCAGGAGCCTGGGGTGCGCTCGGCTTGAGTGAAAAGAGTATCGAAACTTTCTATTTGAGAATTCTAGCTGCTCTCGTAACAAGGTGTTTAAGGAACTGCTTAATGAACTGTATTCTTCCGCGGAGCTTGTGTAGTTTTCGAGGGAATCGAGCGTTGGGCGTGTCGAGATGGAGGAAGAATCTAATAACTCTTCGTTGCTGCAAACATTCCCGAGAAATATTAGCGAGCAGGAAGCCCGCGACGGGGGTGGAATGAAAGAAACACAGGGAAGAGAAAATCGTTTTTACGATCGGCATTTGTATCGTCCCCGTGAGGAAGAGGAGGAGGGAGGGAATGGGGTAAGATGGGAAAACTTTTCTTCCCTGTCACCGCCGTACGTTAGAAGTCATAAATTATGTGACCTTACGAGTTTCCTTAGGAACGTTCTTCCCCCTTTTACTTTGTCTTCCTTACCGAATTTTTGCGGCTTCCCGTTCGCGGAGGACGTCACTGCCGACGTATGTAGAACATCGTGTTACAGTCCATTGCCTTCTTCAACAATTTCTGTGGAAACCCACGAAAAGTGCACTTCAAGTAAATGTGCGGAGTGTATGTAAGTCCCTTTGCACCTACGTTAAATAATTCCTCAGCAAATTTCCGCGGTACACTTACACCGTTCCTTCTTCAAATAGAATAAACGTAGAAGGAACTCATTTCATATTCTGGCTGGAAAAATGCGCTTTGATCTCTCGAAACTCCAAGACCGTTTAATTGGACATCGTTCTTTTGTGTTGGAAGGCTCATTCGTGTATCAGAAATTCTGAAACTATATTAAAGCGTGCTTCTATTCGAAAGGCACCTAGGTACCTCGAGCCTCGCGGACCGTTTCGAAGCAATCCATTCGTTAAATCTTTTTCCAACTACTTTCAGCACGGCAGGGCAACTATAAATTGTTTCGTATCGGGTCCGGGTGTACGCGAAAGGAATTGCTCTGTCTCGTCGGGACGACGATAAGACGATAGAATCGATAAAACTCGTGTGGGAGAAAGGGGTTTCAAAGGCGTTACACGACTACACACGGTTCATCTGAGCCAGGAAATGTCAATCGTGGGAACAAACTGCGCGAGAACTAGCCGCGACAGTGCTCGATAACAAGTCTCGCCTGCAAGCAGGTAATTTTATGCATGCAACGCTTCTTTCGCGAGGCAGGATCATTGTACACTCGTTGCTGCATAAAGCGAAGCATAAAAAGCCTCTTCCTCGGTTCACGACCTTGTTCCCGGGTAGGACTGAAAATAACGCGTAATCACGTTTAATGGCTAAATTGGCTCATTAAGTTAATCGCCGGACTGTGCCGCGGTAATTGCAAAATTTTGCACGTCTGACCTTTAACCGGTCGCAACTTAATATCCATTATACTACGTAGATGCAGGGCTTTTATAACGACTGGCATTGTAGTACTGTTGCCAGTGCAAGAACTGCAATAAATTCTGCATCGTTGCAATTACGATACGAACAGGGTCAATGTTTTCGCGTCACTGATTCGGAGCAGAGGAAGTGTCGACGACCGAACTTTTATTGCGGAAATCATCGGTCGTCGCTTTGAAATTGACAAATTGCATCGTGACTGAGTGGCTCCCTGATCTTGGCACGGTCAAGTGGCTTCGCGTTGATCACTGTCAGTCCGACGACTGATTGTAACTCGCGCGACTGTAATATGCACTATTTTCCACGACGTCTTGCCGGCTACAAGTGCACAAAGCTCGGCGGAATCCAAAGGGAATCGTTGATCGATCGGTCCCGGGAACCCCGCGAAACATACTTGAAATTTCTTCATTCCATGCGAGCCTCGCATTCAGCGGAAATATTCTATCTATGGACGAAGCTCTGTTCTTCGTGCCTTCGTAGTAAACACGAGGAGCGAGGAAGAGGGAAACTTAGTTGGCAGGAGAAAAATCATTTGGGAAGTCGTACCGATACGTCACGATGATGCATGGCGCGACGCGATGAACCGAGCGGACTTTGGCACGTTAACGTTTCGTTATTTCGGCATCCGAAACGCTTTCGCCGGACGGCGAATAGTATGGCTAAAATATTACGCGGAAATGTGTACGTTGCGATGGTCAGGGAAATGAAAAATCGTCTATAGCGAGCCGAACCAGCGACGCGGATGGAAATGGGAAAGTGCAGGCAAGAACTGCGGGGGTTTTAATTCGTCAGCGACATTTCGGACCTGGCATGGCCGTGTTAAGTCATTCTGGCGGCTATTTGAGTGACGCTGGCCACGAAACGATAGGGATTTCGATTCCATTAGAATCAATGGGAACTATAAATCGCCGCGGATTGCCTCGAATTGGGTTAAGTAGATTTCGCCGGTGGATATGGACAGCCGCAGTAAATTCCCCGCTCCAGACATTGGGGAAAAATATGGACTACGTGATCTTCAAAGTGATATTCCGGAACGCGGCGTTAACATTTCCACGTGATGCATCAAATACGTGAACTCCCTGCACGCGGGGAACACTCTCGTTCCCCCCCCCCCCCATTTTTTGCGAGCACTCCATCTTGGGAATTATTTTAAAAGGAGCTGCAAAACTTCTTCGTAATTTCATTAAACGGGATAAAGTGGAAATGGGAATTTGAAAGCCAGCCAAAGCACAGTTTCTGGAGTTTCTCGCCTACCACGGTCAATAAAAATTCTCGTTGTCCTGCCCTATTAGGTATCACTGTACCTCCTGTGTCCCGAAATGCGGGTGGTCGCTGTTTTCAATAGGTTTCTCAAGCTCTTAAAACTCAAAGTCGCGGATCAACGTTAACGCAGATTTGAATCTAGCGTAATTAACGAAATGATGGGGCACTACAAGGGAGGAAATGGGGGACGGAATGGAGCGGCGGGGTGGCTAGCTCTGGAGCAGAAGGCAGGTGTAGGTTCAGGTATCCAATTCAAGCAGATAGAGAAAGTCGATTTAAAGGCGGATAACTCTGAAATTCTGAATAGGGAGGCCGGGTATCCTATCGAGGGTAAATCGAGATGAAGCCGGAAAGAGAAAGGGGTGGAATCCAAGGGAAAATCGCGGCGCACGGACCGGGGACGTTGGGACAGGGGCAGAAAGCGATTTGGCCGGAATCCAGACCCCGTAAAAAGGGAAATTACGATAGAGCTGAACGCGAACCTAGAGCTTGTTACGTGGAATTTGGTAATTTCCAGGTGATGGGGTATTAAGGTATGGTTAAGTGGTCGAGATAACGGCGTGGCCACGCTTCCATGTAATTAACAACGACTCGCGAGAGTGGGAGGTGAAACGATATTGCGTACACGAGATAAAGGGATGAAAGGATGGGGCTCGTGGCGCAGTCGACGGAGTGGTTGTGGCAACCCTTAAAGAATATGAAAGGTGCATTACGGGTGCATTTTACCTAGTGTTGCGAGACTAGTCTTAATAAGATCCGAATTTTCACGAGAAGATGCGCCGTACGATTAATTCTGAGGTTCGAATTGCCGAGGATCCATGGTCCCCTGTGGGATCCAGAGACGCGAGGTGGAGGCGGTCGAAGGGACTTCTGCAGAGCCCGTTACTTCGTGTTAAAAATAACACACACGGTCGTAAGGTGGCTAGCGAAGTCAAGATGAAACGATAGCTTCTCCGTAAAGGGGAGAAGTTCAAGGGGAGAAGCAGGAAAGTGTCGCGAAGCGAACAAGGCGAGTCGCAATTACCTCCTGGAGCTTCTCTAGGCAGCTAGCAGTCGAGTCCAGCTAATCGATCGACGGGAGCGTCTCACCCTCTCGCCTCTTTCTTCGCCCTACGCTCCACTTGTCTTGCACGTGCTCGCCTCCGAGTACTACTTCGTCCTTCGAGACGTCCTCTCCCTTCGGCGGAACGACGAATGCAGAACGGCGCGAGTCGTTACACTTTGCGGTCCGTTTCCGCAGTTAACATGTAAGCCGCATTAAACTGATTACGATTTACGAGCGACCCTGTTGCGCGCAGCATTAAAACGTGTCCCAGAGAAATTTATCGTCCCGCGGAAAACCGGCCGCCGAGTTCCCGCGAGTTCGGCTGGATACGCGATGAGATTTTCAAACTGACAGTGAGATTGTAGGATTAAATACAGCCAGGCAAAATAAAAATCAGGGATGTTTTTTAAAAGATACTTCTGCCACAATACAGGCCCGACATTTGCGGCCACGTTATCGATAAAATCTGCCTAAAATCCACGAATTTTTAATGCGGACGTACATGAAGTAGAAATTTGCGGATACAAGGGATTCGCGTGCAGGCAATCGCGAGGGAATTATTTTCCCCGCGACACTTTAAACGGCGTTCTTGATATTTCACGAGCACCGAGGACTTTATTTCGACAGAATGCGTTCCGTCACGCGAGCCTTGCTCTTTCATAGCCGTTTCACTTTCGACCAAGCTCGATGCTGACACACTTCCGCCACAGCTTGGGCAGGTATCAACGTTTTAATTCTATACCACTGGAATGTATATCTTTGTTGTTGATTACGACGTACAAGCATGCGGAGAGCCTGTTGCGCCACGTTAGAGGTCCGCGGAGAGGAGAACCCGGTTCTGGCCGGTCGTTGTCTAATGGCGGGACGCGAGAAACGCCGCATGCGACTGCTAGCTAAAAGCACGAGGCTAACGCGCGCGAGGAATGCCGAGGCGCGCGGAACGCGACGGCCCCTAGGCCGTCCAATTTTCAGGAAAGGTTTGACAAATCGTGGCGCCACGCGTCGAGCAGGGAGGGTGCCGTGTATTATCGAATCGTTAGCGCTGCGTGAAACGCAACAATGTCGCGTGAAATGGGAAAGCTAATGATGCAGAAATTCACCCGGAGGTTTCGGGCCGTCCCTGCCCCGTGCTCGAGGGGGCGGCACAGCTCCGTAATTATTTATACGGCGCACGCGGAACGTTCCGTGCCGCTCCGCGGCGCTCTAATTGGGTTATCTGGCAATTTTCATTTAATGCTTCGGCTCAAGCTCTAAGATTATCGATTAACGCGACGGGCACGGCGTCACTCCGCGGCAACGATGCTGTAAGCGACCTCGAAAATCGTTGGTAAACCGAGAGCCCGTAAGGCTTCCATCCTGCTGTCAGAGTCGCGGCCGGGACGGGGAATAATCGAGAAGTTTTCGGTCACGGTGCTCTCCTCGAGGGAAATTAACGATAAACCGTGAAACTTAGCCCGTGCCACGGGCCGAGTTCTTCGCCTTAGTTCCCGACTTCTTGCCTCTTTAATTATTAGTTAATGATGCTAGAAACGGCCGGGAGTAATTGAAATAAGCCAGCGATATCAGCGAGCTCGTCGTCGGCGTAAGGTTACGTATTTAGTTGGCAGAGATGCGTTATAAATTTGCAAATCAGATAACGGCGAGTAACCAGGAGGAGGGTGGGTTTGGTAATCAAGAGGTAGGTACATAGAGTCGCGAGAAGAACGAGCCACGATATGCCCTCTCCTCTCCAGAAACGACAAACTCAGCTAGAAACGTGCGAGCTTCCAAGTGATAACGAGGCTGCCACTAAAAGCTATGTAGGTCGGCTGCCTTCGCTCTTAACAAAATTTGAATATTGCTAATTGAACACCGGGTCTGTGTTTGCGCGGTTATTACTGACGGAGGGATGGCGCCTGGAAGCAACCCCCGTGACGCAAGATGCACACAAGTTTTTTCTGAAAACCTATGCAAATATGTGACATCGCGCGCGGGGTATATTCGCGGAATAATCCGCACTCAGCTGCCTCCTCGAAAGTACTACGACCCCGGCGCAAAGCAAATGCTCCTCGTTACTCGGCTTCTTTCAGGAAATACATTTGTTAAATGGGATTGCCGGGCCTCTGCCTTCTCGCATAACGTGGCATATTTCGCCCGCTATACAGTATAATTACACAAAGAGCGCAAACGAGATGTCGGCGAGTCCGCTTGACAAACATTAATTGCACGTAACGACGTTACGACAGAGCGGGAATGGCAAAAAGCGAATCGAACCGTGGTGGGAAGCTTCAGCTTGATTGCGCGCGGAATTCCGCCAGGTAATTGTGAGATGGCACGTGAATCATTAAGTATCACCGCGTTATAGCAGCGTGGAGCCCGAGGTCCACTCACAATTACGGTAAATTTCATTGAACAAAGCGGGCCGGCCAAGTAGCAGCACGTCCAGGTGCAACCGCAGTCGAAACTCGGTGCAATTTGCGTAGACCACTGGCCTATGTCCACATAGTCCAGAGCTAACCCCAGACTGTGTGATAAATGGTAATCAAATCTCGAACATCCTAGTCGTTGCCGAGGGAATTCTATTATAATAGCACGTAACTGATCATCCCGATCAACTCCTCCATGGATGGACGTTGTTTCGTTGATGGCATACACATTGAGGGATTAAAATACTTTATACACCAGTATTACTTGCACCGTGGAGGAATTAAGAATGACTGGAGCTTCGTCAGCAGTAGTCTAAGCCCATGCATAGTCAGACACACTGCAGATACACCCAGCGAGTAATGAAATAACTAGGAACATTTCTCCAATGTTATTTCTGCATTGCAATTCACGCTGATTCATCCTTGCAAGCTGCTTAGTGATTTTTTGCTGTAATTCTATTACGAGGACTTCACGTAGAGCCGAAGCAGTAATGCGTTGTACTGCAACGTGAAGTTGACACATTCTCGATCAATCAAGCGTCACATGCAGCTGCTTTTAGATCTATGTGTGTGTGTGTGCACGTTAATTCCGCGCCGCTACTGAGCCACCGCTTCTCTATTTTCATTTCTCTACGTAGATGTTAAGTGGCAGCAGATCAAAAATAGCCCAGGTGCGTTGCCGCGGCGTTCGTCGTGATTCTACTTCTGACAAGCCTTGTAAGGGTTTGAAGAGGGGCTTTGAGTAAAGCCGCTTTTTCGGTCGGCTTATAAAAAGCTTAGTTGATCAACAGGCTTCAATATATATTTTTGAGTTTCGAGCAATCGAACGAAATCCCAGCACCTTAAATTAACTTGCGATTCTTGCAGCATTTAGTTCAAGTTTCATCGTTATTTGCCAGAACCTACCGCAACGGAAGGAGCCTCGGGAAATGCATAAACGTGTGCGGTACTCTGAATTCCGACCTGGATTGCCCACCCCAGTCTCCGATCCCGTGGAAACATCCACCAGATCTCATTTCATCGAATGTACCGGTTTAAAAGTCAAAGGATCGGGCAAACACACGGCACGCGCTGGCCCCGCTTCACGATCGCCAGCACGAATTACCAGTTTAACTCGAAATTCCACGGATTTTCCTTGAATTCTTCCCAGCGAATAATTCAATTGTGGTTCGCAGGGATTTCGTCATCGATGCGCGGTCCAGGGCTTTAACGTTCCGTTCGGCTACATTAAGAATTTCGGTCGCTCGTCGCCCGAACGTTCAAGCTTATCCTTCTCCGCGCCTCTTTGCGGGCCATTTTCCAAGTCTAAGCTAATGGAAAGAAAGGACGCGAGAAACAAAGGCGAGGGGGAGGCGTTCACGCAGTCGTGGGGATTTCTTTTATGGCATAAGTTCGCCTATGAATAAAATATCAAGCGACTTCAACGCGGGCTATCCTTTCGACCGACTTACCACGCAGGGCGTGCAGACTATGGCCAGCCAGACTGCCACCCACCCACGAACAGATCTCTCTTGCGCTATTGGTGCCGCGGCATTTGGCGAAATTTTACAGCGAATCCATCTGTTTGCATAATTGAACGCCCTGTGTTGGAACTCTGAGCGACTCGTCGCCGATACGACCGAATAAATCAGGTAAAGTCGCGATACGTTGTTGGAGGCAATCAAACTCGGCAAGGGTACGCTAACTATGAACTGTGACTGCACGTCCGAAAAGCCGCGTCGACGTTTAGTTCCGGCACAATGGATTCCAGATTCAGTTGCATCCAGGCTGTGATCTGTGTCGCTCGAATTCACAGCTTTTTTTCTCGGCTAGAATTGAAATGCCAGCGGAGAAGCTATGCGAAATATCAGCGCTTGCTTTAATCCTCGAGCACCATGCAGTGTCCCTGTTTTCCTCGTTCACGCATACTCGTCGCGTTTACGGTTTAAAGGTGATCCCGCGCTCCACTCGAGAAGTTTCGAGGGAGTTATGAAGAAGTTCCTTCCGCCTGTTCGAAAGAAAAAGGAGGAGATTTCTCACTGGAGCAGTCGTTCACTTGGTCACCCCGGGGGACTTTTTCCCTGGCCAGAAGATTTAACGTCGTTCAGGCGATTACTTATAGGTCTGTTACCTTCGAGTACTCTCCAAGTCTCTGGAGTGCTGTCGACTTAATTAAAACAGCTGATATTCCTGTAGACACGAAGTATTTCGCTTAGTAGGGAGATTCTGGGCAGAAGGCGGGAGCTCGTCGAGAGAACGAACGCATTTCGCTGAAGAATCTCGTAAAATCGAGCGTGCATCCAGTCGAAGTGGACGTAATTAAAGTTTGGAAACGAGGGCAGGGTGAGCGAGAGATTAAATACATTTATAATCGGTGAGTCGACTGGTGCAATAAATTTTGCAGCTTCCAAAAGTTCCACGGGATCCCGTCGAGCACTGATGGAAGATAAAATGATATAAATGACCCCAAAATAATGAAATGCAACACGGTCCATAACGGTTAATTTTGGCCGAAGAAAAATAACTGTGGGGCTTTTAGTTCCCGGACTTCACAATCGTGGATAAAAGAAGAAGTCTGTGATCACAGTTTTCTGAATGCTAAGAAGTAACTGCAACTTTTCATGTTATTTGATTCCAACGTATCCATTACAGTACCTTCAGGAAAATGTACCGTCATACTTTGCCTGCAGCAACCTGAGGTACAAGTCTGAAATCAAATGGGTGTATACCGACGAAGGAGTTCGAGAAATGCGTAATGATGCCCGTGTTTCAGCATAATATCTGCACAAATTCGTTAAATTGTTCTGCTTTTGCTGTCGCGATCAGAAGATCTTCAGAGAAACTAGGAAAAGCCTCATGTTTCAGAGAGTCGAAGCTGCTCTGGGGCAGAGGTGAACACCGAATTCAAATATTACGGCAAATCTGACCGCGCATCTTGCAAACGTGCACGTAATTCCAGCAACTGAATTTTGTGGTTCTACTTTGAATTATATTATCGAAGCGACCGGAATACCGCCCGCGATATATCATATTTTCAAATTACTGGGTATGGAGATCCTAATGAAAATTAAAATTAATATCCAGCTGCTTCGTTCAGTAGTGTAATTTCTATTTGCATATCAGCGGCGCCGTCACAGATAGAAGCACAATGCATAATTTACGGTGGACGGACACTTTCTCTTGCAGGTCTCTTTGAAAGCATTCTCTCGAACGTGCCCGAGCACCGCTGGAGCCTTCATAATGGAAAATCTTATCTCTCCGTCTGCTAAATTGTTCGTATACCCGTCATTCTGCACGCAGTGTGTTTATAGAATGCTTTGATCAATATTAAACGTCCAAGATTCGCGGAATGCACGACACGTGCGCGAAATATGGTATGCAGCGTTTCCTAATTGCATTTGTAATTAATACAACGACCGGACCGCGCGCTATGACGAGACGTGCCGTCTGGCGAAGGTGCGCGCAGCCGTTTAAAAATTTGCGACGCGCGAAAGTTGCGCCATCAGGCTGGCAACTTCGAGCGGGCGTCTTAAGCGAGTTAAATTTCTCGGCAAGTGAATCGAGCCACCGAGATGAAATAAAAATTAAATCCGGTCCACGATTTAATTAACGTTTCATCTGTAGAGCGGGAAGGGAAAGTGCGCGTAACTCGCAGCGAGTTTCTCAAACTTATCAGGGCGGAGCTGCAGCGCTCTCCTACTCAATCGAATTTGCAGGAATGAAATATTGCGAGACGGGTGATTATTTTTAAACAGGGTGCAACTCGTTGCGAAAACTCTAGACGGTGCTTTTGCGAAACTTTCTACGCGACAGACGTGGTAAATGATTGGTAACGTTCAAAGTTTATGCAGTGGGGCGAATGCAACACTCATTACTTGTGTAACCCAGTTGTAATTAGCGGTCGCAGGAGAATTATGCATCCATTCATTTCCATGCCACTTTGGCGAGACGTGATGGATCTTTATAGAAGTTACTTGGGAATGCATCAATTTATTGTGCCTTGGGATGTATGCACCAATTTTTCGCGCGTGTTTTGCAGCTTCTGATTTCAGGGCTGACCAATGCTGCGCTATTCTACTGCAAACGGTAGCGCTCGACTCCAGTCACCGCTGCAGGTTATTTCTACCAATGTAAATCAAGTTGGGTATTGATATATTTATCTGATGTTATGCGAAGAAACTGATTTCCGTCGAAATATGTTTAAATTGTAATTATTATTATTATTATTATTTTTAGTTTACACTGATAAGAACTCAAAAACAAGGATTACATATAGACTAAAACTTAAACTTAAGCAACAACTGAAACTAAAGATAGAAACAAAAAAAATAAAATAAAAACAAAGCTGAATAAAAACTAAAGCTAAAATTAAAATTAACAAGGAGTAACGTATGACCAGGTGGAAAGGAGAAATACTTCTTTAGAGGCCATACATGACAGAATTTCTGCGCAACAGACCGCGCAGGTGATTTTTAAACGTACCTAGTGAACCGCAGAAAAAATCAACCCATTGTTATAGGCTTTTGCTAGCCCGCACGTAACGTGCAACAAGAAGTACCTCATCAAAGTCAAAGAAGTTGATTTTATTTGACGTCAAGATGTTATGGGTATTTTCGTGGAGAAATTTGGAGCGGTATCACAGAACTTCTCTCAAGTGAAATAAGTAATTTAGCGTAATTTGAAGCTAATATCATTGAGCCCGTTGCTCCTCCTCTATCACCAAGACGCTGACCTAGAAACGACGCGGAGCGTCGACAGGCAGCAGTCAACAAGGGTTGATACGATCCCATGACCATTTGCTGGCAGAAACTGATTGTGCGTCTAGCGCAGGCTATAATTTCCAGAATTGAACCAACGGCTCGCAAAGCTACTGCAACTCGAATTATCCTAACGACATCTTTAAAGGGCAATTTCGATACTTCGAAGTTCAACTGCCCCTTTTCACTGCAACGCTGTCAGAGACGTGGTCGAATACTTTCATATTAATTCGCTGTGCTTCTTTCTGTTCTAGGTAAGTCCAAAGCGCATTGAATAGTTCGATCGCGACCATTATCGTAAGTAGCAGTCCATATAAGTTCCAATTGGATTTGCATAGAGAGAGATTTTGGAAGGCGAATGGTCGTCGAAAGATATTGCGATTGAAATCCAATGAAGCGTTATCAACAAATATAGGTAGTCGGCTGTCGGGAGCGTTCCAATTTCGAGCTTACAGGGGAAGGGGAAAATATTTTACAATTATTGACCTGCAAGGAGTAGGAATAAATTTGAATCACGTTCCGCTAATTACATCTTCAAACGATGGATCTACCGTGCACCACAGTCGATATATTTTCCCCAGCCGCCATGCGCCATTGAAAAACCCGTGACTCGCATTCCGAGGGAGTCGCTTTCTATGGGGGTAGTTAAACCCTCGCCCGATGTAACCAAAATGTTGGCCGCGCGCCAGGACGCTCCGGGTGGGCAACTATCTCTCGAAGCCAGCCTCGAATTTCTTCCTCCATAAGATTCCACGAGTCTCGCGCAGCGTGCTCTCTAATTTATACGCGCCTGTGGAACGGTGTCTGCGCGGGTAGCGGAAAATTTACAGGAAATATCGCGTGGGATTCGCGACGACGAAGAAGAGCAATCCTACCCTGTCCTCGAGTTGCGGTCGTGCATTCGATGTATTCGTCTCGATGCCCTCGAGGGACGATTCTCGAGGCAGCTGGACCAGAAACTCGCGTGCACGCGTCGCCAGCAGACCGTGACCGCCTCGCCGCGAAGAGGAAGACAGAGGAATCGACTCCGCTAAGGTAAAAGGGAACGCAGGCGTCCCTTTGTTCGCGACTTCCTGCGCCCCCTCGACCTACCCTTGCGATCTGCGATTCGAAATCGCGACGAGACCAATAGGAAATCCAATTTCGCGATAGATTCGGCGTGCACGCGCGAGCCCAAAGGGGACAGCAAAGAAAGGGCCACAAACGGAGGACGCGCCTCTCGGAAAATACTGATCCGCCGCGGCAGGAGTCGGAACTGATTGGAATCCCCCGGTCGCCTTTCAGCTTTCTATTCGGGGCAATTTATGCATAATAGAACGCAGTCCGTGCATTGGTAACTCGAATGTTCGGCACAGGGATACGCAGCAGATGAGCCTGGCGAGCTGGATTCGATGCTTACCTCTGTTGCATTTCACCTCTTCCCGTAGAGAACGATGGCAGAGAGACACCAAGAGTGAGAGAGAAAGAGATAGAGAGAGAGAGAGAGGGAGGGAGAGAGAGTACTGTCAAAGGATCGATCAAAGGAGCAACTCCAGAAGTTCCAATTCATGAAGGAGATGAATGTCAGGCAATTATCTAGGATCAAGGGCGCATAACGAGGTCCTTGTCGAAGGAAAGTGAGTCAAAGTGAACTGCTAACCGAAGGTTTCGTCTTGTTTCAATCCTTCCAATTACGTTGCAATCCTTCCTTTCGCTTTTCATCGACAGTGAGAGTGATTCAGTTAATCGTCTTATTCCAGCCAGACTTATTTTATCTTCAGTGCGTTCAACGTGCATGGTGTCTGAAAATATGTAGCACGCTCGAAGGAGGCGGGTTCCTCTCTGAAGATTGAATCGCAAATGTGACAGCTCCTCGCGACTCGTCGAATTTTGTTTTAAAGTAACTCGAAACTCCGAGCATTAGCATGACGCGGCGCGTTCGCTTGAATTTCTGACGAGCAACTGTTTGCCGGTGTTGTTGTCGCGAGAATGCTTGCTGGCGGCTTCGACTTTCCAGGCACGCCGATTGTTTCTTTTTCTGAGCAGCGTGTCGAACAATCGCTGAAACGTCGATGGAACGCATTCCGCTGGCTTCCTGAACACCCGGCGTGTCATAAATCCTCCGTGAAATATCGAAGCCTCGACAAACTTTTGCGGATGCGTGCCGAAGGTGCCGATGCTCGATCTATTTCATTGATTGCACGCGGCGATTGATTTTCGCACGATCGAGTCGCGAGTATCGGGGCGAATCGACGTGACAAATGGAGAGCATAGTCGATGAATGAGTGTCCTTGAAAACATCCCACAGGTTCTGGGGCCTGTGTCACGGGTGTTTTATCCCCCGAAGCATGTCCTCCGGACGGAAACCGGAGATCCCGAGGTACCTGAGCTAGTCCACCAGTGCTGGAACCAAGGGGCTCAACTGGAAGCGTCCTGCGAGCGCGATAGTCTCGCCCAGGCTTATTGCGGAGAAAGGGTGTCGTGGGTCGGGGTTCGGGCAAGGGGATTTCCTCTGTCTGCCTCTCGTAGAATAACTTACCTTTTACGTAGACTCGAGGAGTTCCAGTAGACTTCCCAGTTGCAGTTACCATCGAAGCCCTTAAAGCGAGGGCTTCGTTTCGCGCAATATCCTTCATTTTTTTTTTATCAGTGATCTTTGTAGGATTCTTAGGAATCACGGGGAACAGTGGGCGCTTCTTATCCCGCGCATTAACTCCCGATAGCAGGAGAAAGAATGCACCTGATAAAAGTACGCCGATAGCCGCGAACGTTACGGGGACGGCTGGAGCTCGTAAAAAGTTGTGAAAGCAACTGGCGACGGTAAAACGCGAACGAGTCAGCCGGCTGAGAACGAAAACGGGAAGAAGTGGCCGGGCCTTTTACCGTGGCCACGCGAATCCCGTCCAACTTGGGCCGCGTTATCTTCCGTACACAAGGCGAGGCTCGTTGCGCCTCTGCAGGAAGCTTCCAGGGGGAAGCTGCCCTGCGGAGGGGCTTCTCTCTGTCTTCCCTGGTCGGAGGAGTTTCGTCGTTCGTCTTGGACGATTGCCGACAGCCGAAATGGGAACCTTAGGAACAACTGCCACGCGAAAAGGGTCCGCCAGCGGAGCGAAACAACGCCGAGACCTAAAGTCCAGTCACGTAATATTTCGTTATTCGGCTGTTGTTACGATCGAGAGTTCCAGGAGCTTGTTTGCGATACGACTGTAGCCTCGGGATTCGCGCAGAGTCAACGAAAGGTTCGAAAGTTTGTCGCTCGAATTTATAGTGGCCTATCTAGGGTAAGAGCCGAGTACGGTTCACTGGATGAGGACGGAGGGAGTTATTTCAATGTAGAGGTCTGGAACGTGGGGGTCGCGACCTGTAGGAGAATCGACGAGCGCTGAGGAAAATTATAATTTAAGTGTTCTCTAAAAAGCACAGTAGTTAAAGGTAAATTGTCCCCAGTTAAAATGAGCGAGAGAGGGTCTCTGTGTTAAAAGCTAGTACTCATTAGCAGCTACCAATTCCAGGAATTGCTTCGATTCATCCACGTCGATATTTTACGACTGATTCCATAGAGAAAGCTCTCGTCGAAATCGCCAGTTCTAAGGTGGAGGATCGACGATACGCTACTATTGCCCGTCTTCTGTCACTTTATTGCTGGCTGGCGCTATCAACAGCCGATGTGATCGACCGGCCAGAATTTAAGACAGCAGACCACGTCGCGAGCTATCGAGAATTTTATCGCGTCCTGGCCGGCTTCTCCATCGCTTCCGTAAGGGTTTTCCACGGCGAACACGGAAATCGAATTAGAGCGACGGCACACGGCAACCTTTTTCGAATCCACCTTTTATAATCGCGAGCGTGGCCGCGCAGGATAAATCCCACCCCCTTCGCACACGTTGAAACGCCCGCGTTTACGGGTGCAAAAAGGGATGGAGGGTGGATGGCGTTCGAGGGGGCCTCGTGACGGGCCTCTCGTTTGTTCGCGAGCTTTGTTTTCGTCCCGTCGAATGCCATTAATCGTAATTCACAGGGAGAGTGCTCTAATTAATTTCATGCTCGCGCTAGCGCGCTGGAAAATGAAAACTGGCGCCTGCTGTGCGTCGAGTGAAGACCATTCGAAAACGAAGGACGACGATATTTTCGCGCCCGGGGTCAGGTCGGCCCCGAATTCCCGGCTCTCGCCGTCTTCGGAGTAATAGGACGGAAGTGAGCCGTTCCATCCACGGAAGATTGAGCTTCGGAGCTGCTTAATGACCATTGGATGTCGTTTCCGAGACAGAGAAGTCAAGCAGCGAAATTGGTGACAGGCAACGAGTGAAATTTCTCGCCCGGTTCCGATGAAGGGGAACGAGTCCCCGAGAAATACCCAGCGCGACGAAAGCTCTCGCTCGATAAGCTCCGGGTATAAACGGAGAGAGCTAGTGTTAGAAAGCCGGGAAAATCCGTGGACTAAAGGCGCAGGGTGGGTCGAGGGTGTAAGTAACAGCGCCTGTACCAGACGTTAAGGCGACCAGCTTGTTAACGAGAGTGCTTATCAAGCATGCTCAATCGGTTCTCTACTCTTCGCGGCGACGCGAACAGAACGGGGCAAAGTGAAAACTGAAACGAGCAATTTCCCTCGGATTTATTATTTGCTCCCGGACCGGCCGGAAGACCCGCGAGGAGACCGGCAGAAATCTCGATGCAGCGGTGAATAAATATCGCGCATCCGCGGCAGCGAGCGCGTAAAAGATTGCGGAACAAGTGGCTCGTAACCGTTCGCCTTCGGCAGAAAAGGCGAGAATAAACAGCCGTGTTGCATAAGCTTCCGAGAGGTCCTCCAGACGTTCGAGTATCCGTCCAAGTACAGTTTCAGAAGGCGAAGTTAATTTAAGAGGCAGCCTGCTGCATTTAACCGTCGTAACACCTGCTGAATACGTACTCCGACGGGAATGAAACGAAACTTGTTAGGAAATCTGTAGACGGAGGAATCGCCAGGTCTCGCGTGCCTCTTAACTCCATATCGTGTACCATTATAAACGAAAATTGTAATCCCTGGTTATTCTCCCTGAAACCCCTCTTCGATACCGATTAGACGTATTACTATCGTGCAGGGCATCGGAGGCTCAACGGAATCGATTTGTTGCTTTGGAACCGCGCTGAAATTTCTATTAAACCGTGAACCGTAAATTCCACGCGAGGATAAATCCCTGGGGGTATCAATCCACCATAAACTCAGCAAGAACGCGGTTTCATTTTTCTAAGGAACGCCGTTATGGGATGCTGTTAAAGGGTCGGGCTTAATTCCTTTAAAATCTTTACGGTCGAGATTTACGGCGGCACACGCGCTACAAATACGAGCGCCCGGAGCGGACCATTGGCCACCACCTAATTCAGTCGCGATATTAAGGTTATCTCGGCGATACGGCACCGACGGTGAATCTCGAGGCCGGGCAGCTTCGTAAAGAAGCTTCGCAGCTGGATGCAGGAGGAATGCTGTGCGAACGTTGCTAGAGGAAGAGAAAAAAATCAATGCGGCGGAGGCCACGAGGTTTAACCTAATTTTTGCGTTTCGCCCATCCACCTTTTCCCTCCGCTGAATTTATTGGTCGTATGAGATCCTGATCGCGAGCGTTCCTTCCGGATGCGGTGGCATGTGTCTGCGACCGGGGGAGAGATTTAAGTAACCATGTTCCTAGATGTAGCAATCGTTTCTAATTTTAATGGATTGGTACCGTCTTCCACGATTTAAAGGACGGCGCCGCTGGAAAGATGAAATTGAAAATGGGTGCAATATCGGCGCGGATACGGAGTCTTAAGCTTAATCCATCCTATTCGCTCGCGCCGAGAGAATTTCGCGTTCCTACGGTCGTGCTCGATTCGATAGTCTTCTTACAGAGGGTACCTCAATTCGGTTTCTTAAGAACGAGGGAAGTTCGCCTTCATCGACGATCGGTTATACGGCTCCTACAGGCTCGCGTCTATTGATCCACTTAATCGCCATAGATCCGAAGGGAAGCCTCGGCTCGCGCTTCGCAGCATCGATCGTCTTAAACGTTTCGAGGGAGATTGGATTCCCCCGTCGAAAAGTGAGGCCCGCTCTATGGTAAATCCCGGCCGCGTTTGACTTCGCGCCCTCGATCGGTTTGCCGATTGCATTTGGAAAGGACGCGTCGACTGCTTACACGGCACGCCAATTAAACTGCGTTCAGTCAATTTGCGGGATTCTAACAAACCCTGTCACCGTTAACGAGCAATCAGAGGGCGAGCGTTTGGCTCGGTTCACCGCGAACTGTCACGCGGCGCGCGACCCTCGAGCGAGTGATTCCACTCCCTTTTCCACGGGCGATCAGAGGTTCCGCCAGCGGACGGGGGAAATTAAATCTCACTGAGAGACACAGTGCAACATCGAAAGCTCCTCCTTACAACTTCGGCGCTAAATTATTTCATCACCCCCAACTTAAAATTGCGAAAGTTTCCGCGATATAAACGACGTGCGCCGTTTCACGTCCCACTCCCGTCGCAGCTTCCGCGCGGACGAGAAATATGTAACGAGTCACGTCAAAAAATACATCTCCTCGTAATGCCGGAGACGTCGATATGGAGATATTGCGACGTCGTATAAACAGGGTTTATGTGACCGTAAATGGTGGTGAATCTGCTTATGCGAAATTCCGGCACCCTTGGTATGCGAACCACATTTGCCAAATGCTCAAACTGTATTACGTCTTCCACTTGGAATTCATAATTATGCTGCGCTACGATTCGACGTTTCGATGAATACCGTGTCGCCTGTCGTTCGCCAATTTTATCGGGCTCCTTGGCAGTGAAGCGCACGGTGTACCTCATTTCCCCGAAGTATGCAATAAATCAGGGAACGCTCTGTTTCCATCGATCATTTTTTAACCAACGTTCCTCGACTGTCTGTACAACAGAATTCTCGAACCATTAGGTAACATCATCACTGTCCAGCCAAGCATTTGATTGATGCTCGTGTGTCTTCGGTCCATATTGATGCTCTCGAAACATTAGACATTCTTTTGTCACACACGCGTGCGACACACACAGCGTGCCCTTTTTGCCATCGTTTATTTCAACTGCTTTCTCTACTTTATGAGGAATACCGATGCCATTTTTGCTGGCATTCCACGGGCGTTTCGAATATCTCGCATCAAAGGCAATTTCTCGTGTGTCGCGACTTCTTTTGGGCCTGTTGGCACAATTTTTCATGGCCGGATCGCACAATGCTGGGCGAACTTCCGCTCGTCGTTAAGCTCCACCGTATCACGTACGCTCCGGAGTCATCAATAACGCGACTCCGTCAGGATGCCGTCAATTTCTATTCAAATACATTCGATACGCCTCGATATACTCGCTGCCGATAACCGAAAGCACCGTAAATCCCGATAACTCTCCGATAACTTTCCCCGTGTGGAGTAATTAGAATCGCGCGGCATTCGATAGAATTTTCAATATTTTCAATAATTAAACGCCCCGATAATCCGTTATCGTTAATAGCAATGACCGTCGAGCAGCCTCGATATATCGTCCCGCGATCCCGCGATCTCTGTTTCACGGAAGGAAAGCCATTGTGTTCGGTATACTCTATTCTTTTCGCGGGACAAGCCTCAAATTCCCCCCGCGTTTCGGCATCGATCGATTATTATCCGCGGCAGCCGAAATCCCCGCGCCGGTATTCGTGCCAAGATAATCTATCGACGCATAAATCCATACAGGCGAGTGGGACCGATCGAGGCGGGTAAAATATCGCGCGACAGCCTCGCATCGTTCGCGAAGATTACCAAAACCCGACGTAGCGGCTGGGAGCGGGGCGCTCGTATCTGAAATTAAAACGCGTAACCGAATGTTTTACGACGAAGAAACGGGACGGCGGAGTCCTCAATTCCTGCTGCAGGTTGTAATCCCTGGAACTAAACGAAATATAGAGCCTCCAGGTCGCCGGGGCGAAAAGATTTTCCGCGGGGGTAGCAGAAGGAGGGGGAGGCGGGAAAGCACCTTATCAGAGAGCGTGGCTTTTATTTTCGGTCGAAGGGGTTTTTACGAGCAGGGAAAGGACGGCGGGGGATCCGGGGGGTGGGAAAGGTCCGCGTGATCGATGGTAATCTGGCAACGCATAAATTTCAACGTGCTCTACGCGGTGTTTTAAATGGCACCGTGAAATAACCGGGAAGCGTTCGGAGCAGACTCGAAGGCTTTTACGCGTTCGGTTTTACTGCGTTCCTATTCGCGAAATTTTCCCTCGATAAAGGAGCGCGCGATCTCGGCGTTAGAGAGGGGAGGAAACACCTCGGGTGCTCCCGTATGATTGATGGCCCCTTGAAAACGTATACATGCATCGTCCTCGCGAAAGGCGAACGAAGGAGGAAGACTGTCTTCAAGGAAGCCGTCAACGTCGAAGCTCATCAAGGTCGAGGTTCACTGGGAAAGGAAGATTGTCTGACATCTGGACTCGGTAAATTACCTTTGATTGATTCGTCCCTATCAATCAAAGACGTTTGACGGCCACCCACCGAAGGGACGGGACTGCTTGATCGCCTGAGATTAATGACTATCTTACTCGGCTGTAATTTCATCCCCGTGGGAAAGCTTTTGTTCCGGGCCGTAGCTGTGCCATATGCAAGGCGAGCTGGTGATCAAGAGGGGTGTTGAATTCTAGAGCGGAGGGCTTCTGTAAACATTTTCCATAAACTCTGGGAGAACCACCCCTGGAGTCAGCAGGATCGCTTAAACTTCTGCGGATCGTTTATAAACGGAAGCCTTCGAATCTAAAATTTTAATTACAGTCCACGGGTAACGCCGGAGCACTTCTCACTCGCTCGGCGACACACTTGCCGAGCCGCTCGCCCTGAGGGGACCTTCCCTGCGAGGGAAATAAAGTGGCAGAGCAAAGAACCGCCCGCGGGAGGCGAACGTAAACGAGCTGAGCGATGATAGCGCGGCAAGGACCGATGGGAAAGAGCAAAGTAAAGGATCGCTGGCGCGACAGTAGATGATGTAATTAAATTCGACAAGTCTGGTTGGAACTGCGGGTCGCTTGCCGCCCACTCCCGTCCAGAGAGAGAGAAAAAAGGAGTCCGAGGGACGGTGGGTATCGAGTGGACGCTTAATGGATGTAACGTATTGCGAGATCGAGGCGAGACGCACGGGCTCTCGGTGGCGTGATTTAATTAAAAAGCTCTTGCACTAGTCGCTGCGCGTAAATTCGCAGTCGGTCGTGGAAAATGGGCGACGTCTTCCCCGGTAATGAGGTCGCTTCCGGTAGGTTCGTTAAATCCTGTTCGCTGGAAATGGAACGAAACTAAAACGTGCTAGCTGTCGACGAACTTCCTGCCAGTGGATTTTCAAAAAGTCGCGCGGTTAAACATCTGGGGATGAGCACGGTTACATCCGCATAGCTTCAGTCGAGCCCTTCTATGGTCGTTAGAGTCAGTGAAATGAATTTTACCGAATCCAGTGTCAACTTAATTCGTGTTCCAACACGGTGTCGGGGAAGTTGGGCGCTGGATATTCCGGGAAGCTCCATGAATAGACCGATTATGCGAGGGAAATTATTCACAGCGACAAAATTCGCTGGCATTTTCGAGACGTCGGGTGGTCCCTTCCCTTTCGGTAAATATAGATACCCTAGCCAATGCCACGGAATCCAATTTAGCTAGGGCTATAATCAGTTTTGAAGCCTCTGTTTGCCCCCCTCGTTCCCCAACACCCCCCGACGCGATATCAGAAACGTCGCTGTACACGTCAACGCTTGCGGGAGCATCGGTGCTTTTCACCGAATTTCCGTGGACGTTGTCCCGGTGATCCGTCACGTGGTTTGTTCAGAGTCACGCTAAATTAATGTATATTAATAGTTAATCCCTCCTCCGCATCTGGGCCGGCTGAATTTACCTGAATTCAATATTAACTCGCGACCCCCCTCTGCTCTCGGCGTAATATATTCCGACGCGAGCGAAGGACGGACCACCCTTTCTAGAGCTTCATCGTAGGGTTCTCTAGAGGTCAGTCCAGCCCTGTGTTTGGTAAATGGATCGGCGGCGGATGACATCGTAATAACGCTACCAGCGAGAGTGGGGCTGCAGCCAGGTTTTACGAGAGCAATTAACGGTGAACTGTTTAACATCGACTTTATATTCATTAAACTATTAATGAATGTAAAACATCAGACCATGAATAAATCAATGGCTGTCACATTCTAAATTCCAATTCTCACCCACTCTGATGGGTGCATTTATCTGGGCGCGCTTTAACGAGGCGAACAGTAGCGTTTGGTTTAAAGCGGATTTGCTAGCCGATAGAGACACTTAACGTGGATTCTAAACACACTTTCGATCCGCGAAACGAGGGACAGCCGCGTGTTTCGACACTGTGCGTGTTCCAGAATTATATCCAAGCGTATCCAAGCGTGTCGGTCCGAAACGCGATTCAAGGATGACCGGCATGGTGTGACGTGCGTGCGGTTTATCGCAACCGCAAGTCACAAGGTATCACAAATAGACGCGTGACCTGCATTCGAGATGATTGACAGGCTACAGGCACTTTCAACCGCGTACCGCGCGTAGAATCCTCCGAGTAGTAAGGTCAAGGGTTGTCTGGCCACTGGCGGGGCTCTTCCACTTTCGCGCCACGATTTAAGTCCTCCTCCACTTACCCGCGTCTCGCCCGATTTCAGCGACGTTTCGCAGAGAGTCACGTTCGATTCTCTCGAATGGTTTCGTTCCTCCTCTCGCTGCCTGCACCCCTGGCCGCGTGTTTGCCATACGAGCACGTACCTGTATGGACAGAGCGGCCGTTAGACGGCTATCAGGGCTTCGCTGCGGCACACATGTATGCACGCACGCGTCAAATGCGCTGTCACCAGAGGATCTATTCGGTGCTGCGCCTCTGCGACAGCTCCCTGGCGAGAATTTGACGTCCGCTGCTTTAGAACCTGAAATACTTGCGGTGTCTGGTCGCAACTTGTGTCATTGGAAATAGTTTCGGTATCTGGACGAGCTGCGTGGCACGTCGAGGGTGGTTTTGCCTCGTGGCTTGTGTGGCAATCGGAAAATGATGAACGAGTCATCTACGAGGAGCGTTAATCGCATTTCTGAAACGTCGCAGTTAAATAGGCATTCGATAACTCCTCCCGGAGTCGAGTCTCTTATCGTTACAGAAGTCATCTTTTGGAGATTACTCCGAGGTATCAGCTCCCTATTAGTTGGACTCGTTCAGCGGGGTACTTTCATCTGAAATCGCCCGATATCTTTCTTCCACTTGGCGTGCTCGACCCGCAGCTCTTCCGCTATATCTTATCGTGCCCTCGCTCTATAATATACCACCATTATTTGCTGAAATCGTTTTAAAAGGGACCGTTTCTTCCTGATCCCTTGTTACAGTATTCCTCGGCGCCGGTGATCCCGCGAAGCGAAACAAATCTGTCGCTTTCAGCGTCAAGTTCTTCCGGGACAGCATTTCGCTTTCATAATTGGTCCACTGCGTCTGACGTTTTCTGTTTCGCCCGATTACGCTGATACCCGAGGCGCGTTAAAGAACCTCCTTTATCGCGGGCCGAATCAACAGTCGTTTAAAGGACAGTTTAGAGCTGTCGGGCCGCATTTCTTCTCGCAGCGTGTCGCGGGCAATTTCATGCACAAGCATCTGTGCCTCGAGTTAGCGTGTGTACGCGTTAACCGCCTGGAGTATATATAGAGCCTGTTTAACCCTCTCGTGAACGACGACACGGTCGTGCGTTGTCCTGTGGGCATACAATTCATAAAGGACCCGGATGGTTAGGCTGCGCGACTCGTGACGTGTATTCCCATTGGGCGGGGAGAATGAGAAAATATCGCCGCGTATCGTTAGGGGGTCATCCAGAATTAATACAGAATTCCACGCTGAAAAGTGATATATCGCGCAGGCGAGGGAAAAAATTTTCCCTCCCGCGAGAAGCAACGGGCTCCCTTCAGTATTTATTCGCGAGAATTCTCTAAAAGGTTCCCGCTGAAATATTAAACGACCCCGCGCTCTTTTCTACCCGCCTAGAAATACGACTCGAAACTCTAAATTGATTATACGATTGTGTGCTCCCCTGGGGGAACGAATTCGCTGGATATTATTAGGGCGATTAGCGCACTATTCATTTAACAAACGCAGAAGTGAACGCAAGAGATTCACAGTGGTATTGTCAACGCGCCTGCACGAAAATTCGCCGGGTTATTGTTACGCACCAGAATATATAAAACGATCGGTAATTATACGATTTTCCGTGGCCCGAGTGCGGTAATTACCGGGGTAATTAAATGTGCGCCGTCAATCCATTTTATCTGGCACGCTGCGCCCACGCCCGGGCATAATATAATTTCGCTGACTATAGGAATTAATATGTCTACGTTCGACTAGGCCGTATTTAATCGCCATATCCGAAAACTCGTTAAGTCCAGCCGCCTCGCCACCGTTAATGTACTCGTTTTCGATCGCGACGCATGGATCCCATCGATTCACCAACTTGCGTGACAATAACCGCGATCGCCTTCTTCATCCCGCCGGGCAGGAATGGATGCGTCACTATGTCATCGCGATCAATACTCGTCTCTTCTGATTTATTCGTCGCGCTTTAAATATCGGCTGCCACACGCAACGGGCATTAATTCCTCAACGTCCGAAAGGAACGAGATATCCTCCCTGCATCCAGCCAGTCGCGAAGCCAGTATAGAATCCTGGCGACTGGATCCCTTCCAGCAACGACTAGCAAATTGCCAATGAGAGCGATTCTTTCAACTTGAGGGGATTTTCTTTCGGCACGATACGTCCAGCTGCTTCTTTCCCCCGTGTTAACCGTCGGAGTCGACGCGACCGTGCCACGGATTAAAGACTCGATATCGAATTCTCCTTTACTCCCCCCGACAAGCTGCCTTTAATTTCCTGCGATTCCCGGCTCTTCCAATCCAACGAACGTCGAAGGAACAATACCACCGTTCGCCCTCCTTTTTCCACGGGACCGAGTGGAAGGAACGGAGCCGTGGAAACGAAGCTTCTCGGGCGAACGCTCGAAAGCACCCCAGAAGATTGTGAACGACACGTGGCAGGCTTTACGCGGCTTTCGTAAAGGACGGTACCGTTTTTTTTTTTTTTTTTTTCAGAAAACCACTGGGGCATTTGTGGTTTGTATGCACGTCTCGAGGAATTGGGGATGACTGAAAAATACTCATCATCTTTCCGAGGGAAATATTCAAGTTTTATTATTCTCTGAAAGGTTGCCGCTGAAATATTAAACGGCCCCGCACTCTTTTCTACCCGCCGAGAAATACGACTGGAAAGTCTAAATTGATTATACGGTTGTCTCGTTCCCAGGGGCAAAGAATTCGCTGGATATTATTAGGTCGATTAAGGGGTCATGCCTATTTGGCAGGCGAAAAAGAACAAACATTTTGGGGAATTTTTTGTGAAAAATCTAGTGTATATTTTTAGCAAGTGTTTGCTTATTTTAAAAGTACCTATATTCAGCAACTCTCGGTGATTTTGTTATAGAAAAATATTAAAAAATGAACGAATAGCAGCCACTCACCCGGAAGCTGTTTTTATAAAAGCGCTGCACGGTGAGCACGATTTCTCCGAGCCGGATCATCTGGAATCAAATACTGAAGAAGATTCTGTTAACATATGAGTTTATTTGGTGTGTGAACGAACGATTTTTCAAAAAAATGATTTCAGACAAAATAGCGGCCGCTTAACGTAAAATCGTGATTTTTCGATTTCTGAATTGTTCGTTTCTCGTGAATTAAAAATAGAGTTTTCATCAAAAACAAAAATCCTTCGTTCCCGCACCAGATAATCTCATATACTAACAGAATCTCCTTCACTTTTCGATTTCAGATGATTCACCTCGGAGAAATCGTACTCACCGCTAAAATAATAGCTTCCGGGAAAGTGGCTGCGATTCGTTCATTTTTTAATATTTCTCCATAACAAAATCACCAACAGTTACTGAATATATGTACTTTTAAAATAAGCAAATATTCGCAAAAACGGTACATTAGATTTTCCACATAAAATTTCCGAAAATCACGTTCTTTTTCGCCTGCCAACTAGGCATGACCCCTTAATACACAAGTCATTCAACGAACCCAGAAGTGAACGGTTCACTTAAGTTATTGCTAAGCTGCGCATACTGTTAACAAACGTTTCCTACATTTCAAAATACTATTCCTGCTTGCCAAATAGTCGGCTCTATAAACTGCACCGGAGCTAACAAAGATGGTGCGTTTGCGAACATGTTTGCTTCCACCCATATTCCAGGGTATTTCCAGCGTTACCAAAAGGCACCCCATTTAGGGGAGTAAGAGGCGAAACCTCTCGAAAGTCGTCCGGCTATCGAGAACGTGGAGGGACGTTTCCGCGGGAACGGAAAAATATTTTCGACCGTTCGCGAATGGAAGTTGCACAAGTTACCCCGGGAAAGGGAACTTTCGTCGCCCGATTTACTAATGTCAGCGTGTACCAACGAAGCCTGACACCTGCACGTTATCCTACACCAGCCGATGTTTTCAGAGTACTTAGCCGGAAAGTCGCCGTTTTTACGTCCAGCGACTCGGAAAAGTTCGAGGGTTTTCCGATTTATGGCCGAGGCGTAAATCATTTCCCACGGAACTGAGAGGGATGAAAGTTCTTTGGATTTCAGAAAAATTTTGCGGACCGAAAGTAGGATTAATGAAACCGCCATAAATTCCCCACACTTATCATCAATATTAATAAGTACCTCCGTAATCGCCAGTTAATTATCGATAGATCGGGGGTAGTTAAAGAGGCAATATAGCATCCAACGTCTCGCGCGCACCCCGGAATCCAAGTTTCGCCTGAACATAATTGATGCGTAGTATCATAATTACCGCCTAAGCTGCGAGCTTATTTGCCGGAAGCTTCCGTCGACCAACGTAGCTGCCGATAGCGCAAAGTGTATTCTGATACGTATCATCCGATTAATTATCGACTAATTGTCGGTGGGAACTCGCACTTCCCCCGAAATCAGAGTCCCCGCTAATATGGTCAGCACGATCTGGACTGCAAGTGAATGCCGGGGGTGTGGGGGTGAAAGCAATTTCCATGCATTCTTCGAGAATGGAAAAAAGGAATTGGATAGAACAGAAGAGAAAGAAGTGGAAATGGAAGTGGCTGGTCTGGCAGTGAACCATCAGCTGACGGGAACAGCGCGCAGCCTTAATTAACTTTTGCTGATGAGCAAGACAAAAGACTGTCGGCAGCGGCGACGCGAACGCGTGCGCGCAATAATGACCAAGTAACGACGCTGGAAGCGTCATTAATTAGGATACAGGGAAGTTCGTTTCTTAAGTCTACGGGACCTAATTTGCCCGGCTCATTGTGGATCCATGGATCGGAATGCTCGCTTCGACGCGATCAATTAGTTATACGCTCTCGCGGAGGGCGCCGAAAGCCGAGCTAATTACCACGTATTGTTCGTGACGCGGCATCAAAAAAGAACGCGGACGTCGATTGAATACAACCGGCCGATCGAATTATTCGGGGCATTTTGTTTCCGCTCGGCACCGACTATGCGAGCCGACTGGATACGTTGAGCGGGGAAGGTTAATTGCAGGAGTAAGCCTCGACCCGAACGCACGTTAATTAAACGCGCAGATAGCTCTCGTCGTTGCACGTACTTTCCCCGGGACCGTGGCTTTCGCAATAATGGCTACAGACGCCTCCACAGAGAACTTCAGCTAGTACTAATCGAGTTTTGTCTAAAATATTCTGCGGCAATATCGCGTCTCGCTCTGACGCTTCGCGACAACACCCGTCAATATTAAATTCAACCGGTCGCTGTTGGTTTTTATTAAATACTCACCCCTGGCGAGCGCTCCCTTTCCCCCTCCGCCGACAGTGGTAATTCTCTCGGCGTGTTTGATGCGAACAGAAATATCCTCTGTTTCCGGGTAACCTATTTTCTGAATGTCAGCGCGATATCGGATTTTTGTAAAACCAAGTCCTCCTTCTTTGTCGGTCGCGATATTTTCTCTGATTTGTTTTTTGAGAAACCTGCTTTTCCACCGGGACCTCGTAGATTCGTTCTGTAGGAAGATACATGGAAAACATACTCGCTCTTCTCGTTCCAATTCCACATTATGCTCCATAAAACTACAGAGCACTTTCTGTTCAGCATCCGCGTTATTCACAATTTTCAACATTTTTCACTCCTTTAGGGACGCGCAGAGTACGATACTGTGATTTCCCTTATAGCCTACTAATCTTCGTTTAAAGTTGCACCAAGAATTGCCTCGTTTCACACTGTCGTTCTCCCATTCTTCGCCTTATGTGCATGCACACCACCGTTATCCACCTGAACGGCTATGATATACGCGTATCGTAAATATATGTCCTCGCCATAAACCAAAGTGCACGCATAAACAACATGGAGAAGAGGCTGTGGACGTTGCACGGCATTACGCGCACGTCGCGAATAATTAACGGCAGAAAACGTTGCCCGGGAGGGTGAAAGACGTGCGCATCCGAATGGTTATCGAGCTTCAGGTTTCGTGGAAACGGAATATTGGAACGGAATATCAGTTATACATCAGTTGCAATTACCTACTATCAGGTATACTCAATGGTATTTAAATTCCACGGAAGCTCTTCTGGAAGTCTCCTGTCACGTCCTCAATGTTTCACGAATGCCGTTTGTCGAGCTTACAACCCCTCGGCGGTGCCTTTTCGTTTCATCGACAGGTTGACACCTCGATACAATACAACCTGAAATTGCAAGGTGTCTGAAAGAATAACTGAAACCGGTGTAATAATAGTTCGCGTTTAAAAGCAGTCCTCGGCTCGTTTAATGGGACGGAAACCGCGTGAGAAAGTTTTTGCGAATTTTCAAACAGCCTTTATCGCGGTAGTCCGGTTGAAAATTACAGGCAGGGGCGAGACAAATTACAGAACACTCATTAATGCCAATGCCGGCCATTGAATATTGATCACGTGCAACGAATGCGATGATTATGTATGAAATGTTTATTCCGTCATTAACATTCATATGGATGAGGCGTTATTTTAAGCGTTCGGCGATTTATTGTTCCGGTATGATTACACTTAAGTGATTTAATCAATGCGGCTACAATTATTCCCCCAATTGTCTCCTAAATACTAGCATGCGCTATTGGAGGTTACAGTATACCCCACAAAAGTTAATCTCGACTAATTAAGTCGTTGATACACTCGATTTGCATAATGCAGTCTCGATGCAATTAAGTGAAAGCAATTATGCGCATAATATGTAAATAATATCGACAATTTCTTCCCATCTTGACACTCGGTCAAAGTTTTAAGAAGATGCTAAGCGCAAAGTTATCATAGCGAGGCAATTCTTCTTCCAAAGTAGTAAGTACAGCCTGTGATGAGCCGCGGCGCCAGTTACGCTTCAGACTGACTCTAGAGCTACATTGTTCTGAATTCTCTCATAGTAGTGGCAAACTACGAGCATGCCTACGATATCTACCAACATTTAGTGGACTTAATTGCCGTCCTCGAATTCGTATATGCGATTTACGCTCAATTTCGAATATATTATTAAGGTGTAACGAGCATATTAACGTTCTCAATTTCTCTGAGCAGTAAATTATACCTCTGGAGTCCTGCGATTGTTGTACAGTGCTTTCACGTGGAAGTCTCTTTTCGTTTAAAAAAAAAAAAAAACACGTGTACCACGATACAAAATTTTTAGAACTCTTTCTTATTCGCGTAAATCTTGTCACCTTCCTGCGTGACAGTCGGCTGGCAATTTATTCTAGGAATCCCAGGAAATATTCAGAGAAATAGGCACGGAACACTTCCCCACGAAGAGCAAGTCGTTCCAAAAGCGCAAGTAAATCTTTTAAAGACACTTGCACACGCTTCTCGTGCAGAATACTCAGGGAACAAGTTCCACTCTCTGAAAAAGATTTCAAAGTGAAGCTTTGCGACTTGCAAGTCGCAGTTAGCTTAAGGTATTCAGCCAAGGACAATACTTGCAAGTGCAGCTTAATAATTCCTCTGTTCTTTGCCAAAACAACAACACCCTTTTCCATTTATTTTATCTTCCCTTTATTGACCGGTTTTCCTGCTCGTACATTCTTCTTCTTTTTACAGAACGCGATGCCCCTTTCAGAGGATATACCTTTGTCAGCTGGTCATCGAAAACCAATTTCGCAGGACTCGTCTTTTTAATCGTAGACACCCGTGCCTGTGTCCCTTCGGCTCTATCTTTGAAGCTCTTCCGGCTCTATGACCTGGATTGTTTCTCTTCTGTCTGTTTGCCTCGGTTCTAGGGAGGAATATTGTGCTCTCGATACGGCTGCACCGAGTTTGCCGTTATTTTAGAGTTTCAATCGCGAAGCGTTACGGTTATGCTACTTGAAATAGAAGCAGCTTGCCGTACACTTCCACGGATTCAACTGAAATCGTTCTCGAGCCTTCAATAACTTGTTCCTTTCGTGCAGAACGTAGTTCGGTTCCTTCGTAACAAATGCGCAACGCCTGTTTCCCCAACATGTCTTCGCCACTAAATATTACACTCATCGCAGAGTGAACTCTGTCGCCGGTGCTTAATTGAGGAGCTTATAGCAGCCACCCTCAGGCAGCTTTATTCTTCGTCGACGTCCTTAATGCATAGCCTCGATTCTCCCCCTATCCATATTTCTCTCTGTACAGAAAAGAAAGCTCGCTTTAAAAACTGGGAAGCTGGCACCTCCATTGACCAGGCGCCCTGTAAACCAGAGTAATCGATCCTGGCAGCGGACCCCGGTCGATCGATGTACGTCGATCGGATCAGCGTCGCGCGTGCAAGCGGAAAAGCCGCGACAGCCACGCTGCCGCCGTAAATGGCACGTAATTGCTGACGAACCACTGGAACAGAGGAAAAAATTCGGGCACCGTGAAAATTCCGTCCAATTTTTGCATTCAGGCCGCTGCCTCCCGCACTGTCTTCTCTGTTTTGCCTCCCAAATCGTATGCAGATACGCCAACCCGACGCTTTTGCCAAATTATATTCACACTCAACCAACCACACCGACACGATCGCAAATGGTGAAATTTTTTTTTTCGTAGCGTAAAAGAAACTTTATTCCATCGCCGAGAAAAAAACTAGGTATGCCTAGATTACAGTGACGCGTTTCACAAGATGGTTTTCGAAGCTCTTTGCGTTCAAAAACACGGAGAAGGAAATTTTCGGGAGGTGGTCCCTTACGCCGTTTTAATCACGTGGCTGAAAAGCGCTTTGAGGAAGTCGCGCATCGGGATCTGCTGGTTCTATGGCGAATTAAAGCCACGAGACCGAAAAGCGTGTAAGCGTGAAGACGTTGCAGCTTTGAAAAACGAGCCGGAGCTTTAATTAAAACTTAGTCCTTTCGCCTTTACGCCCGTCTATTTTCAAAGCAAAGAGCCGGTGGCTTTGCGTAGCCCGAGCATTGCAGCCGCAGCACGGGAGGAACGAGCGAGAGGAGCGCGGAATCTTTTGACGGGGGCAGCTTTGTCGGTGTGCGTTACCATTTTTTGGTAACCATTCTCCCGTTCGCGTCACACTCGGGGAAACTTTCATCGTTGTTCGTACGGTAGCTCTTAGATTGCCTTCGATGCTTCGGAAACTTGGGGAGTTCGCCCCCCTCTGCAAGGAGAAAAGAGCAGTTTGCGTAGAAAGCTGTTTTCCCTCGAGCGTAGGATTGGAACGTCAGGCCATTCTGTACACTAATTCGCCTGCAGTTCCAATCGTGGACGAAAAAGTTCCGTAATAGGTTAAAAGTTTGCTCCGCCTGTTCCTCTCGTGTTGTTTTTCACCGTAGCCGCGTTTCCGTCCTCGCAAATCCTAATTAATTCCCGAGACGCAGGTCGACGCTTCTGCGACTCGATCCCGCCAATGAAGAATCCTGCAGATCACCGCAGTCAGTTCGCGCTCCCCCGTTCTACACCGGTCCGCCGGAAACATACGCGCAGCTGAAATTTTAAAACACCGTGAGAGACGCGTATTTCAACACACTATACGCCCGCTGGAGAATTAAACGAAAGATTTAAAGCTATTTCTATTTCACCGTGTTCAACATTCGCGCGCCGCGCGGCTCTATCCCGCGTTACTTGAACATATACATAATTAAAGCGCGTACACATCCCAGGAAGTAGCTGCGCGAATTTTCCACCACGGGGATGTACGAGAATTAATAAATCCTCTCGCCGGTATTTCATTGCTCCGATGTGATTTATACGACTTATATTGCACTTAAGGGATCATGGTCCGAGGTACAATAAATCAGTTCAATCCCGCCCCTCCTTATTTTCGCTCTTTCCTACCACTTCTCGCCTCCTCCCTTCATCTCGTCGCTCCCCGCTGTCTGCCTGCCGGTTACACAAGCGTTCTAGTAATTTTTCTGTATAAAACGGCAAGATCAAGCGTCACGGCGCCGCTCGGTGCTGTAATTAACCACGCATACTTGCAGGCTGCATATAAATTATCAGGAATCTCGCATTAAATCGAGGCGTAGAAGCGCGAAGGAGCAACTATCATTATTTCGCGGAGTCGTAACCGCCGGAGCGCATTACTATCTCGCCCCGAATGCTGGAAGCTCACGCTCGGCGCGTTGCTCGAGATACGATAAGGAAACATTGTTACTCGCCAGCCATAGACCCGGCTGCATTACCGTTTATACCGGCGATTCAGCGTAACGCGTATTAGCGCGGATTTCGCGAGCAAACGATATCGTTGCGGGGGGGGGGGGCGGGGGGGAGGGTGGAGCCGGGGAGATCCCCCGCGCGAACAAAGGGAGGCCGATTTATCGTTTTCCACCGATTTTCTCGGTCATTGCGTTTGTTTCGCGACGAAGTAACCGCGGTACCCGTGAAATATTACGGAGATACATGTAATGGAGTACGTCAGATTGACAAATGGCCTGTCCCTCGACTTGGAGCGCGGCCAAAATAACACGTGCTCGCGGATAAATCGCGACGCTATCGGCGACGCGTTCTGCACGCTGAAAGAAAGATTAATCGTGCCCCGCTCGCGTAATTGCGCCGCCCGATGGAAAGATAGCGACTATTTTGTATGAATTGGCGGCGGCATTAATTATCGCGGGTGTTTATGATAATTACCTTATCTGCGGTGCTCTGCGCGGACAAGAGCGAGGCAATACAAGGCTGCGTTCCCGGCGAAACCGATGGGAGAACGGGATTACAGTGAATGGAGGGAAGTTAGGGCGACAACGAAGCTGTGGGTTGCGAGCAGCGCAGACATCCTGGACAAATATTTGCTGCGCGATGATATGATGCGCGGCGAATGCCCAGGATCGTTTGTGGAGACGGGGATATCTCGAACAGGATGTTGTGAGAGTTATTGCAGAGATTTCGTGAGTTTTGACACGTATCGTCCCACGCATTCGTGTCGTCGACGTTGTTTCTACAAATATTTCCTTCCCTCCCCTGTGGCAGACATGCTCCAAAGACTCAAGCGTACCGACATCTCTTCTCAGCTCAAAGTACGCAATAGTATAAACAAGAGACAACTCGAAGTTTGCACCGGCTAAAGAAACAGGGACGGTGATACTTAGAATAAGGAGGCTGAGTCGCGCAGGAGTTACCTTTGAAGCGTTGCTCCTTCCACTCCAACCGTGTTCTGTGCGGAATGATCCTGCAATATACATGTCGCAGTGTGATCTACTGCTTATGAAAAATTTAGCAGGCCACGGGCACATGAACTCGCGCATCGATTGGCCAGGAAGCCGAAGCGTCAGCCACCGAATGACAAATGACTCTTCCACCCCCCTTCCGCTCGATTATTCACGATACTTCCGCGGCCCAAAACTTTCCCTATCCTCCCGCTGGGGGATACCCAAGGTGGCGTGACTCTGCCTCTCCCCTATTTTCCAATATTTTCTGTAACACTGCCCTATCGCCGTAAGTTAGGAGCGCAGAGACGCGGGGCAAGGAGATTGGGTCGATCTGTGGTCAGACACGCTTCACTAACCTTTGTGACTGGGACTGTAAGTATCTGCGGCTGTTCAAACGCGGTTCACTTTAAGAATTGCTTCGAGGAGACGGATGCCCAACGTAGTTAATGAAACACCATGCATATACATGGGGATTCGAAGGCACAAAGGGATGCGCAAGAATAGGGAGGACATAAGAAACACGCGGTCCCCGTAAACGAAACGCAGAGGTTCAATAACGACCCTCCTATGGCTCCTGCTTCGCGTTAGGCCTGTGAGAGTCCGCGGAATTACCGAGCCCCGGATAAATTTTTCATCGAGGGTACAGCCATGAGCCACCTACGTATTTCCCATAGGGCTGTCGTCCCTTTTATGGCCAGCCCACTGGTGCACGTTATAACAATACGGCTTCGATATGATACCCTATACTCACGGTTGAGACCCCGATAATGGAGTCCCGCCGACATTGTCCCATTCATGAGAGATTTAACATAATATTTGCCATTGAAGACCTACTTGGACCATTCATTGGCTCGTTTAGAACCTATCCAAAAGAACTGGCGAGTTTCTTTCACCGCCTGGCACTCCGCCCTCCTTAACTTTCGGTTGGAACTGCGACAACGGGCCTCGTCTGTGCGCCGTACTGCTCAGGATGCCTTTTAATTTCGTTTTCTGCGCCGGATAACAATTTCGATTCACAAAGGCACCGCCAGCGAACGTCGCTGTCGATTTTTCCCATTTGACTTTAGCAGAGCGCACGCTCTATGCAAACTTGGATCATGAAAGAGGGTTTTAACGTTAACTTCTCGGGCCAAAATTAGCGTGGGATAATTGGCAATACGAAGAGCTATCGCAAAGTGGGCTGGAATATAATAATAACGACGCAATTTGATCCCGTGGGTCGGAGAAGTTGAAGGGTTCGTTTCAATTTCGCGGGAATCGAGGCAACGTCCGTCGAACTAATAAAATAAATTCGTTTTCGGGGGCGGAATGCGCATACAAATTGCTTGAACCGTGGCTCAACAGGAATTGGCGGGCTTGCTCGTATCCCTGATGGAAAATACCACCGCGGAAGTATTCGATCGTAATGAGGTTCATGCCGGAGACGTGCAACGTAAATTTCAGTGAAATAAAGGATGGAACTCTATCTACAAGCGGAGCATCAGAAACAGGGGCTCGGCTATTTCCCGTGCTGATTTATCTGAATTTTCTTTTTCGCCACCTGGGATGGTTAACTGGAAGTAACACAGAGAAGAAGGAAGAAAAATGGCTAACAGGGGAGAGTAATTATTAAAAGTGACGTAACTTCGTAAAATCCATAGGTACGAGAAGTCGGGGAAGTTGAGCGAAGGGGGATCTGAAAAATTATCATATCCTTCTCCGAGAAACGAAGTTCCCTTCGAAGGAACTCAAAAACTTTCGACGTCGAATTAACTGGAAAGGGAAAGAGATTTAAAGAAGAACCTAAAGAACCCGCAAAATGTGCCCCAGAACGTTCAATTTGCGCATTCTTTCGTTCCGTTCCCGTTCGTCGTAGCGTGCTTCTGTTAGCTTCAGCCCTAAGGGCACGAATGACACGGGAGTATGAAGAAAACGAGGCGAGTTTCGCGCAAAAATATCCCCCATGTCTTCGTGCTTTTCCCCTTGTTTCATATCCAAGATATTGGACAAGTTCGGAACAGTCCTCGCCGCTTCGTGATCCTTTTTTGCAAGTGCTGTTGCTGATATTTCGTCCGTTCGCATCGGGTAGATCCTGTTCCATGACACGGAGAAGCATTAGATGGACCACGTGCCGCTGGAAATGGAAACCGAAAGGCGAGACGGAAATTTCCTATGTGCCGCGGTTTCCCAAAGACGAAGAATAAAGTATGAAGAGCGTCGGTTACCATGGCGCCCAGCTCTGGACAGGAGAAATGAGGATTTATGATGCATCGAAAGCGAGAAGAAAGTCTTTTTCTACTTCTACTCGATTCTGCCGAGTAGCTATAACTTTTGATGGATCGAATCTGTTGCTCGCTCTTTCGCCCCTTCCCTCCGCGGTGCAAAGTTGCTTGGGAAGAACTCCGTGTTCCATGGGAAACCGATTCGACTTCGAATTCCCCGTCTTTGGCGTAAGTAGTCGCAAGACAATTACAATTGCGCAAACGTAGCTGGGACTTAAGTAGGGAAGAGCTTCCCTTTAAGTATCCTGTAAGCCTCAATTTCCGTTTTCCGAAGGATTCTTCTGCCACAGGCGAAGGTAAGGGAGGATCCAGCTACCGTGACGGATAATAGAAGCAGATGCTTATAATTAATTAATGAGGGCGGATGCTTCGGAGCCTCTTGCGCGACTCTTCGAGGAAATTCAATTGTTCGTCGAAATTATTCCGTGGCAGGCTCGTATATCATCGAACGACGTCCTTCGGTCGTGGCATTAAAATTTACATAAAGTATTCCCGGGCTAGGAGTCTTGCGCGCGGGCAAATTCCATTTTAATTACCTTCCGGAGCTTCTGTTAAGTGGAGCGTGGCTGCTAGACACCTGATAGACTACAAAATAATAATATTCAACGTCGGGTCGATAAAGAACGGAGGGTCATATTCAAACTGCCAACAGGATGTCACGAATCGTGTGAGCTCGACGAAGAAACACCATCGCCGGGCCCAGAAAGCAGGATCGATAATCAATCCTGTAAAAATAATTCCCTCCGACTCCCCGTGGAATGTGGCTGAAACTACTTCCTCGAAAGTTTTCGGTACTTTCCTGGTGGCACTTGATGACGTTATCCCCTGGATAACCCCATCCTGGACCCTCGAGTTATTGGTCCAGTTTACGGTGGCATGATATACTCTCGAACCTGGTATTCGAATAAGGGTTTCAAACAGCTGTGTCCATTGCTCTGAAATTCTACAAGTTCGTAAGTTGGTGGCTGTTCCACCTGGGGAACTTAGGAGACGTTCAGTTTCCCCCTTAATGGCAAAATACTATGTCAGGATCGATCTCTGCCCCGCGAAGCGTCGTGGCTCGATTGAAATCGCAATCGCTGCCACAAGAACGCGCCAGGAGCCGCTGCTCCGGCGACAATGAAATGCATTTCGCAGGCAGGAAAGTTCATTCAGCGGGCGCTCGAGCGGAGCAACCAGCCAGCTAGGTAACATGTTGTTAAGACTACAATTAAAACTTTGCATTCCGCCGGAGCTTCGCCGTTTCTGACCTGGTAAGTGTGTCTGCTGTGCTCCGTGGAATAGCGAAGCTTTGCCGGATGAGCAAGTCGGGTGCTCCTCCGCGCCTTTTATAACACGCTCGCTTGACTGGAAAATTCTACCCTCTGCAGCTCCGTGGAACTTATAATTCACCCAGCGGGTCCCTGGATTTCTCTAGTTTGGCTGGCAATTTACGCAGCAACTTTTCGAGAACCTAAGCTTTACCGTAGGTTTTCAGGCTACAATCTGGGCTGTGGGGAGTAACAAATTAAATATTTCATTGCTGTTACTCAGTTTGATGCAGCAGCTCCTTGACGCGACTCGCAACGATGACGATAATATAATATTATTCCCGAGTACGATTATTACAGTTCTATCGTCGATAGTGGAGGCATTCCATGGATTAGTCTCTCGATCTTGTTTTTCTTCTATCAGGCAATTACCGCTTCTGAGAATTAAGTTAGGACGATGAGTAGATTCGTTGTTTGTAGTGGCATTAGTACCTACCGCGGTTCTTGGTCCGGGATAATGGATGAACGGGGTGGAATGCAAAGTACATAACCGAGATGCATTCGGTGCATCCACCCTCGCTCATCTTTCCCGTAGACACCGCCACAGTTCCTCCAGCCTACGCTGTGTCGTTGCAGCTGCACCACCGCAGGTGCATCCGTTAAACAAATTGCTCCGCTCTCATTCGCGTAACTCGTGTCACACGTTGAACCGTCTGTTCCCGTCGTTTCGACGCGATGACAAACTTCTCCGGGCGACAGTGTCCCGCTGCATTCTCGTCGTCTGCACGATTCGGAAGCGCAAACATGCCGGTGCCATCGATTCGGGTATACACAGGAGACGGGAGATCCTCCACCGATTACTCTTCGCCTCCATTTTTTCCCTCCACCCTCCCTCCTCTTACTATCGCGACAACGAAACCGAACGAGTCCGTGCGGAGCTCTTTCTATCGACCCCGCGTTCGACTCCAGGCACAATTGAATTTATTCGCTCCGAGTAATACTTTCTTGTCCGAGCGGGGAATTATTACGAGGCCTTTTATGCCCCGGGAATTCTTTGTCAAACGCTCGACCGGGATCGTTCGGGGGCGGCCTCCAATTTGTAGGAGCTTTTTATTCCGTGTGCCCGCGGTACGTGACCATGGCCATTTCGTCGGCCGCCTCTAATGAGGGCGATTACTCGCGCGTGCCCCGGTCGAGAAAAATGACCTGTAAAAAATTGATAATGAACTGGATGGTTTAACGTGTCGGGACCCACCCATAGAATTGTACGACACAAGTGGTTGTCAGCGGTCGCAGCTGATCCTGATTCCTTGCGCCACGGCTTTCGAGATTTATCGTGACCAGTGTTCTACAATCGCGCCGCGATTTATGAAACCGAGCCGCGCAATATCATCCCTGCAGGAACGAGTAACCGTGCGGTGTATCGATAGCGCAATCTTCCTCGACGATCTGCGAGTAAAGCTCGAGGTGGCAATTTTTCTCGCGCTCTTGTTTAACTCTGACCTGGCGGCCGTGCATGGAGCTTTTCACCGGCGCGATCAAGGCGACCGATTGCGAACGAGACGCCTGTTAACACGCATAGACGTGCACAACGTAAAGGAGGCACGAAAGGACATTTCAAAATTAGCTGCATTATCGATTCTTGCTGCTCGAAGAGGCTCGTGGGTGTTTCAAGCAACAGGAATTCCTGTCCGATTGCATAAATTCATTGGAAGTCGGTATCGGCCGCGTTCGTGATCATCCTTCGCGCAATCGTTTGCTCAGCCATGTACGAGCGGATCGCCTGGTTTCACGGATCAATTGATGGACAGGAATAACTCGCCGCCCATGAAAATTGCCGAGTGCGCGTCAAACGCAACGAACAACACCGATTGATCGTTGAAGCGTCTTTATGTTTGCTAATTAGTCGCACCCGCACGTTATCCACTCATTTTGTCTTCCATTCGGACGGCGAATTTGCGCAGAATTACTTGCCCCCTCAGCTGTCATATTGCACAATAGAGGCGCGTGGCGAGATATCAAATGAACCGTAATCAGCGTTAATTCCATTGGCAACGGTGATGACAGCCAGGGCGCATTCTCGGTGTACAGACCGCTCGATTGAACACATACACGCTCCTCCAACTCCGCGAACCGTGTGGATTACGACTTGAAAGCGGCCCAATTTAACGACATTAGGCTAATTCGATGCTCGTTCGTGACTGACGTTAACGAACGTGGCACTGGCGATGAACCTCCGTCAATTTTACACCTATCGCCTCCGAAATTTCATTCCTGGGGGAGTATTAAAGAAGGCCGACTCATATTACGAAAGAAATTCAGAGATACGATCGCTTGATATCAAGGTTAATAGACTTCGAGCAAGGGTAGCTTGGTAGTGACGTCGCTGCCTGTGCGTAAGACACTTTTATTCTCATTCAATGCCAAATTGCGGTAAATACAATCAACAAATACCAAAATTAACAAAAAATATTTATCAGAATATGTTCTACGTGCCAAAGATAATACTATAATATAAACTTTTTGCACTTGCAGTGTTTTCTACAAGGACTCCTCAATTCTTGATAATTGACAGTGCAGTTATCTCTGACCAAACACTTTCTCACGAACGATGAACACATCTCTTTAAGGACCAAGCGTTCAAATTTATTTAGCACTCGATGGCGCGAACTTACTAGCCAGCGAAACACAATTTGCGACGAGCAGAGGGTAAAAATTTCTCCTCCGGTTGTCTGCCATTCTCGAGGAAATCGGTGACCTAGATTTCCCTCTCTTTTTTCACGGATCTGCCTGGTAATGGTTAATGTTTATTGGTAGCCCGCACCTGGGCACCGAACTTGTCCTCGGAGGAGGAGCAGGAACAATCAATTCCGCGCACGTAATATCCCCGCCTAGGAGGGACCGATACCCGAGGCAAGAAAAGAGACGTGGATTCGGACTTTTCAGCGAATCGACTACTCCAGTTGTTCTGGGACTACGTGAGAAAACATCCAGGCGGAGTCCTGCGCTGCAAGCACTCGATACAGTCGCGTTACCAGCCGCCAGCACGATGATATCGCTCTGTTACAACAGTGATTGCGTTCTCTCCTGGGGAAACTAGAACCTGGGCTAGGGGAGTGCGTGAGTATGGGTTCTGCAAACACTTGGTGATTTGAAAAGAAGTTTCCCCGTGGTACCGGGTAAAAATTTCCTGGTCGATGCTCCGATGCAATCACTCCGATGTACAATATTTGATTAAACGTAATAAATATCGGGGAGATTCATTACGCGAATGAATCGAGCTAGAACGCCAGGATTCGCTGAGAGCCATTGCGCTTGGTAATGGGACTCGTTAAACAAAGTATTCTACCAGGTAAAATTAGCTCGTAATTCCGAAAGAGGTAAGCGAAGAACTTCCCTTCGAAGTCGGAAATGGTTTTTAAAGAAACCTTAAAGGATCTCGAGCAAGGGTAGAGGGTGTATACTATACACAGGTATGTCTAATAGGTGATGCACCTACTTCTTCCCGGGCCAAACTCGAAAGAAACCTGGTCTTCACGCGAGAACTACGAAGGAAGTTTGTGGGAAACGAGAGAAATGGGTAAAGTTCGACTCCGGTATTATGTTTCCTTAATGAGTTCCTGAAATGTGAATGAAACTTGATAATCCCCTGTCTTCTACTTCTCCAAATGAATCGGAAGAAGGTAACTCGACGAAAACCGTAAACACTCGTGGAAATAATGAACTGTAGCGTAAGTGTCGCTCGGTATAAGTGCCAATGACGATCGATATTCACATAACTCGTAACACGATACTGGAAACACATTTGCGCGTGATATATGCAAGCATCCACTCGTTACATCACACCGGTTATGTTTCCATTTCAGGGTTTTGTCGAAACGTCCCCCGCGTGTTCGCCAGCACTCTATCAGCTGAAGTTCAAATGTCGCGTTGCACAAAGCTCCACGGTGCACGGTACACTCCTCTGTTGCGACAACTTTACACCCAGACCGCTTCTTGCGTTGCTGGTCGATGCAGCGCGGCCACCTTTAACGAGACCATAAACTTTTTATCGCGAAAGACGAGCACGAGGGTGAATCGATGTCGAAAATGAAAAGGAGCGTCGATAACGAGCACTTTCCTTAAGCTACGTATCGAGACATTTGCACTGTTGCCTTTAATCGCTCCACTGAGAAGCGGGGAGGATTACTGTCGCTGGTGCAATCGAAGTTCACGCGAAAGAGGGAGCATTTACTTCGGGACAGATGTTTGAATAATGCTCCCTCGAGAAATTCAATGTAATGCACACGTAATACGTTTTCTAGGCGAACGAAGTTTACGATGCGAAGTAGATATGAAAGAATATACCTCGGGGGAGAATTATTTCCAACCACATTTTCCATCAAGACGAGAGAGTTGAAGCTGCAGCTGCATAATTGAAAACCTCCGTATCATTTCAATTAGAATTCTTTCTAAAGCAGATATAGACACGTGCATGCACAGATCTCGAGTCTCTGAAAGCGTAAAAAGCTCTTCTCGTTCAACGTCGCTCCACGCGACTGTACCCTCCCGATCTATCCCTAGTTCCCTCCATTTCCGATGGTAGGAAGCGAGACCACTTTTCTTGCTCGGAATTCCGTGACGAATGAATTATCCAGCACGATTGAGCCAGGGGAGCACTGGCAAGGCACGGTCTTCGCCTTTTTGCTCCCCAGCGCTTGCTTGGCGAAAAGACAGGAAAAATCACCGACGACGACCCTCCTCCATTGACCTGACTGTGGATAACGAAATGAAATTTCGAGCATTAAACACTGGATCGAGTTTCACGCGCATCGGCATTCGCGGGGGTACTATCACTCCCTGTCGCTTCGTCGGCCGATGAAATTGTTTTCGACGGCGCAACGATTTCATTCCGTAATCGTACGCTCTGCCTTCTCCGAAGTCCCGCCGCGCTGTTGCTCGGCTGTACTCGGCTCAGCAGTGTGAACGATGGTCCCGTTGCATCGCACGGAAGTAAAAAGCTCATTAAGAGGGGTTGGGAACGGTGTTTCGATGAAAGTATCGCCATCGAACGAGTCGCAGCATTTCGCGACGAGAGCGATGTAATGAAATGGCTCCTCGGTTGTAATAGAAAGTAAACACTCGGAAAGTTTCATGATTAAAGTGCTTTAACGAAATTGCCGGCCCGGTCGCAGTGTCTCCTGAACGTGATTGGTAAAGTTGGAATCTCCATGATTGCGGATCATTCGTCCTGCGCTGGACAAAAAGTCGATTCCGAGTTTGCCCGATTCATGGTAACGCTTTCCTTTCTGTTCGATACAATGTCGGCGGGTTTCGAACAAAGGAGTTTTAACATCATAAAAGGACGGAGTTCGCAGCGATAGGTAGGCACCTACATAATTGAAGCAGCAATTAGGAGAAAGTATCCCGGTTTGCATGTACGATTTGGAAAGCAGGGGAGCAGCGGTTTGAAAGGCTGAATTTATGGATTCGAATGGAGGGTGCTTCAGTCAACTTCTGCATGGAAACACTTCGATAATCCTGTTTTCTAAGAGATCATGCATAATTCACGCAGCGGTCGTCACAATCGGAGATTACAGGATCTGGGATCGCGTTCATTGCAGCGTGTCTCACATGATAAACACAGTGCCGCTGCGCCCTCGTATTGTCTTGTTAATGTTGGGGGTGCCGTATATCTTCGCCCTGCCCCGAAAACGCAAACAATTTCACGTGCACTTACATTCCGCCGTGGTCCATGTTTCCCTCGCCATTCACTCGGTGCTACCGAACACGCTAAACTTTCCCTCCTTCGCCCAATGGACACGCGGGACGAGAAAAATTGGTCGAGGGGAGCGGAAACTCCTCTTAAAGTTCAACTCAGAGACAAGCGCCGCTTGTTCATCTTGCTGACGGAAGTCGAACAAAGAAACCTTATCGTTAGACGAAAAGGAAATTAATTAAAATCCGCGCAATATTCTCCGACGCGCAAAGGATCAACTTACGGCTGTAAATTAAACTTGGCAAAAGGAGTTCGATGCTAGACTCCAGCGAGTTGGATCCAATATCTCTGCCGAACTTTTACAACAGCCGTCCGTTCCTTGGCTCATTCCCCGTCGCCTTTCAGTAAACGTTTTCTGCGCGACTCACCCTTAATGACTCGATCCCGTAAGGGCGCGGAGGGATTCGCTTCCCCTGCTGGAAACTTCTCGGTCTGGCTGGCCATTAGGCCATCATTTTCTACGTCATTGGCACATAGAATTACCAGAAACATCCCCAACAATACTCATTTCTTTTCCAACCTTTCAGCATCTTTTGAGCGCAGCGCAAATAGTCCGTTTACAGATCTACGGTACTCCTCTTCCCTCGCGCATATCTGCTTCCCTGGAGCCGGCTATTATTCCACTAAACAGCGATTACCCAGCTTGCATTAATCCCAGCGAACAAGTTCAGCAGGTACCATCAAATTAACGACTCAAGTATCCCGTGCTGCGCGCATGTTAATTGGAAATCGTAGGTCTGGCATTTTCCATTGTCCGCGGAACTTGCAGCCGTTAATCGGCTAGAACTTAGCTCATCTCCCGTAATCGAGGCATCAGCGCTCGCGTTAACAGCGCGAAATTCCGCGGGCCACCGGTGGCCAACGATCCCGACGTTGTATTCGCTCTTCTAATGACCGAACATTGGGATTCAAACGCCATGAGGGGGTGTCTGGTTTCACGGAGGGGCCAGAAACTGTGCAACAACAAGGGAACAACCGCAGCATCCCTGCGAACTCCATCGTTAGCGTGGGAGATCCAGCCCACCGGATGTCCGATAATTCGTATTCACCGCGGTGCTTTGCCAACTTTGCCCAAACTTGGAAGCCCGCGCGTCGCAGCCGCATGGACAACCGCCCCCGGATGCCCACTACGTTCGCTCTTTCGCGCGTTTTCTAGCCACAACCGCGAAATCTCGCCACCTGTAGTCGCGCTACTACGGGGCCGCCAGTGGAGACAAACGAGCACGCAGCTTCCCTCTGTTAATCTCGGAGGGATCGGGATGGAGCATGCGCGCTGGGAGATTGCCGTGCATCTCGGCTTTCGACAGGATACAAGATGGAACGGTAAAGTCCTTCGCTAACGGCACTCAGCAGTTGGTAACAGGATCTGAAGGTAATCCTAGAGATTCTGGGCCGCACGCTCTCATCCCGCTTCCTCGCTCTCTGTCATTACGGCCCGCGATGATCGGAAGTTGGGGCGGATGCTTCGAGCGAAGGTATTAAACGCTCGTGCATCTTTTATCTGCGTGTGCGAAGTTAACACCAGGGATGCAGAGGTAAGTGCAGGCATCGAACATCCAAGCGGCTTATAATTACAGGCAACGCGAGGTCTGTAGCTAACGCACCCTCCGAGTATTAAGCCCGATGGGAAAATGGCACCAAGGTCGAGAATACAGCGCTCCGTCAAATGCGCAGTGCTATTACATTGGTAATTATTAGTAATTGAGCTGAGGCACGGTGGTATTCAATCTAAAAGCTGCCGTGCAGAGGGTTACTTGAGCTTACCCTTTGGGTTCGCGTCGTCAAATTAAGACGGAACTATCTCCCGACTCAAAGGAATGGCGTCAACCATTCTCGACATTCCCCCGCGAACTTTCGCGTTAATCGCGTCCCGTTGCAAATAATTGTCGGGTCTCTAACCCCGCTATTTATCAATCGTCGCAACAACGATCGACTACGAGGAGAACGAGGTATCCCAGAGCGAATGCTTTAAAGAAACAGGGAACCATGGGACGTCGTTGACGAGACGGGTTACGTGATCCATCGTAAATGCCGAAACGACCCTCGCGACTTCGTCTGAATAATTAGCGCGGTAAGTGTCAAAGTTTACGAACTTGCGGCTACTCGAGCCAACTTCCGAGAGTGTCTTACTTTTTGCCGGCTTCGCGCAAACGAGGCTCCATCTTCGAAACGCGAGACGTTCCTGCGGCTGATTGAAGTTCCGCCTCGCGGGAGGAGTTAACGAGCAGCACCTGTCATTCTTCGCAAGGCAGATTACGCGCATTTAGGGCCTCGAATCCCGAAAGCTTGTGCAATTTTCAGGGGGGCGGGACATTAACGAGACTATGGTGTAAAAAGTGAGAGACCCGTGAATTATTCATTACAGAGTCTATCAAAGGGGTTGAAGTTGAGCGCAATATCCGGCCACTTGTCCAGCCGAATTGACGATGGTTTTTCCTGCCGGGCACGGAGGAAGCTTAACGTGGCGTGCTCGCATTAAAATACGCGAATCGTTTTATTGTTGCATCAGTCTTCCTTATGAATATAATCGAGGGTGGGTTTTCCCTGCTTCCGGAGGACAGGCTGCGCCTCTAAATGTTTCAATTACAGAACCACGTTCTCGAGTAGATTTATATATTAATAAGCTAGTAATTATTTCGCGAGGGAAGGAAACGCGGAAGTAACGTTCAGCGGGCTTGAAAGCCTGGAGCCTCGATTACGCGGGGTATTTCGGGAACAAGTTGAAAGTGGCAACAGGGTTGCAGCGTTTTTCACGGCACTGTACAGCTGCTCGCGTCGTACCGCATTTAATAATCGATTATCGGCGTTAATGCGCGAATCATCTACCGCGTTAGGAGCCATTTATATTTATTATCCGCAATCAGCCTGGTAGCGAACGATTCGTAGCCACCTCCCTTTCGAATTCGTTATCGAATGTATGATGCGCACATAAACCGCTTTCGCGTTCAATGTACCGTGCAGTTTCGCGCTGTTCATTTTGTCGTCCGTTTCCAGGCACGCATTAAACAATTAATTAATCGCTTTACAAATTGTTGACTCGTTTTAATTGGTATACCTTGTCCGCGGTCGCCCCTATGCCCCCCCGTTATTAATTGGCCCGCTGCTCATTACACATTTTCCAGCGGAGTGTCTTTGTTCTGTCTCGACGACAAGTGGTTCTCCCTTAATTATTCCGCCCCGACAGGCGGAATGATAGAAAAACATGAAGAAGAGTGGAAGAGTACTTTTAACAACGATATTTCCAGTTGTCGAGCCTGCCTTCGCATTATGTTGAATCGATTGACTTTCCACGAGCTTCGAACGGCGACCAACGGGAGAATATTTTTGTGCACGGTATCCCCAAGTGTGATCAATTGTGTTTCCCGTTTCCTCCGACGAAAGAAATTCCCCACGCGCGCAATAACACAGTCTAATTCAAGGAAGCTCCACCAATGGTCCTGGTGGCCGACGAAATTTATGGCAAGTTAACCCGGACATTTCCTGCAAGTTCCTTCACGTTGTCTCCGAGTCCTCAGCTCGCGGACACCATCCTGCCACGTTAGACGGCTGGGTAAATTTAATCTGATCCCGAGCTAAGTCGTAACTACGTGTCCGAAACGTGGAACAGTCCCGGAACCTGCCACGAAGTCCGCAGCAGCTCCTGTAGCCGGAATTTCTTGAACTACTGCCCTCGTGTGTTGCCGTACGCGTGACAATAGGGATTAAGGAGAGATTGTTTGTTAATAATCCAAGGGCCCCTGCCGTTGGTAACGATAAACGATAAAGAAATCATTCTACTAACGTCTGGTGGAACTGCATTCATTCAGGGACTCCATGAAAGACGGATGAAAGTGTGGCCCATGTGGCAGCCGCCGCGAAAAAGTTCGACAAACCTAAAAACTTCCATTATTACATTCTAGCTCCTCCTCTCCGAGCAAAGAAAGTCCAAGTCCATGGGCGGGGTATGAAACGTCTCCAGAAAAGAGTCTTATAAATGGATAAGTTCCAAGGCGAGAACGTCGAAAGGTAGAAGATTGTTCCCTTCGATCTTCCGCGTGAAAAAGCGCGGATTACTTTTGACCTGAATTATAATCCGATATCTCAGCCAACTTTCTCCCACGCAGTTGAACGCGTGTGTCGTTTCGTATAGCCCTGCAGAGGTGTACACATGCGACGAAGTTTCAGTAGCTGGGTGTATCGTCAGCAGTTTCGCCGAGCTTTACAAGCTCACACAATTTTTCCTTCCATCGATAGCCACCGACGGCACATTCGCCAGCGATTCACTTCCTCCCGTGGTCGTGACGTGAATCATGCGGCGGGAGAGAAATAAGAGAGTCCCGCGAGGAGGTCCGCCGGCTGCAAGAAACGTATCAAAGTCGAGTGATAATGCTCCGTGTCTGGTCAGCCATGGCGATGAGAGCAATATCGCCGTCGACTCCATCTGCAATAAAATCGCGGGAACAGATATTGCGACCGACTGCGTCATATCTATTCTCAAAGTGCGACCCTTCTCACCGGTCGATAGAGGGGAGGTTATTACTTCGCTTCGAATGATTCATTCGTCACAAGAAAATGATTTCCCGGTCTGCGCTCCAGTGGATTCTGGGTCAGTGGCGTTACTAAACATCAGCTTGGGTATGTTACCATGGATCTTAAGGGGATACTCTAGTGTAACTGACCGTTTTTCAACGCCCATCTTCGGGAATTTATTTAACCAAAACTATAAGTTTATATTATCTGGCGTTATACCTGCATATTAAGGGATGTTTGAAGTAATACTCAGAATTTTGTTGAACTCTTTCGTCTCAACTATATGTAAATATAGTCGGTGACGCAAGCTTCTTCAAACAAATTATTTTTCGACAGGCGTTGATGTAGGAATTGCTCTAATCATCCAAAATGGAAAAACTAAAGTTTATTTTCTTTATTGTGTTTGTAAAAAATAAAAAAGTTTAAAAAAATTCTGGGTATTACTTCAAATATACCTTAATGTGCAGGCAAAACGCCAGATAGTATAAACTTATAGTTTTTGTTAAATAAATTCGCGAAGATGGCGTTGAACAACGGGCAGTTACACTAGAGTACTCCCTTAAGGGAAAAGGAGATGTGATTTCTATGTGATTATAGATTTCTTTAATAATTGTAATTTGCCATTTGAATTTCAATTTGGTACTCCTTGCGATCAGCGTTACGCGTGCAAAGTTATGGAGGGGAAGAAGGAGGAGTCGTATGTAACTCACGATCCAATAAAATATCAAGCTGTTATCGCGAGGGATGAAATAACAGGAACCGTCTAGTCACGTTTACAGGAAATATAACCATGAGTTTCCGAATTACACCCTTTTCAATATTCGCGCGGTGCTCGCGTCAATTTTGCGTGCACGCCCCGGTAATAGCCTTGGAATAGAATCGATATTTCGCTCGTGCAAGGAACATGTCGCGCGAGGTTCTTTCCTCCGCCCCCGGGGGTGTCGAAAATTTCCATCGAGACACCTGTGCCGCCCTGTCAAAATTGACAATACGCCGCACAGCTTCCGGCATGTTTAACTATTCACGAACACCTCCATCCTCCTTCGTTGCGACGCGAATTTCTTGCAATTTCTGCTCAATCCCCGTGCACGAAGGTTTGCAGGAATATTTCCCCAGCAAGAGTGCTTCGACTAGAGTATCTAGCCTAGACTTATCTTTAACCTAAAGAAGTGTTCTCGCGAGACAAGGAGCTGCCTCGCCTTGGCCGAAAATTTACCGGACACAGAGGCTTCCATTAGCCAGCCTAATGGCTTTTTAATGCCACTGTGGAATTTCCAGGGTCAGGTCCAAAGGTGATCATCCAACCTATCGATTGCTCGCCGTAATATCTGCAGCAACGCTTCCAGGAATTTGTATCCCCCCAGACAAAGACCACCCTCTGGTTCTGGGGTGACACCAGTGCTGTAAGCGATCGCGCGAAAGTGGAATGTTTCCGCGAAAGAAACAGCCGTTTCGGAAGTTTCTTTGTAGGCGCGGCACGTTGGTAACCTCCCCGCGTATTCGTCGATTACGGGGGTGGATACAACGTGACACCCTTTATTCGTGTAATCGTGTCGTTGCACGCGATATTGTTTATCCCGGAAGCGATCAATACCTGAAAAACTTCGACGATGTTCTTTTGCAGCGACGTTGCAGTCAGTGCTACGTAAGAGAATTTAAATGACGAAGATATTGTTACAAAGGCTGTGACAGTAGAATCCGTTTAGAAGCAGCTGTGGTAAATTAAACCAAGGGTGCAATGTAGATTCGAAAGGTAATTAACTGTGGAACGACACGATCGCAGAACAAGACACGTCAAGACGCAACGTTCAACCCCCTTTTGATCGATCATCCCTTCGCCCGGGGCCAGGGATGGGTGTAAATGCGCGCAGAAGTTCAGCGTATCAAAGATTTATCTGCCTCCGAGGAAGGGGTTGCAGCTTAACGACCACTGGCGAGCAACGGAAGTTACTCGCGAATTTAGATCTGTTTTGAAACTCACCCTCTGAGACTCGTACAGAAGAAGCTGACTGGATTCCGGGAACCGATGACGATCCTTCACTCTGTCAAGTATCAATAACGTTACAGCAACACCTAGTTTCCTTTCTATCTGCAGTCCAATTGATTAAGCACACCTCGCAAGCACCTCTCGGTTCGTTTCCATCCCTGGCCGTAGCAACGGCGCCTCTAGCCTTGCTACCCCATTCGACTTGGTTCCACAATCTCTATCCACGATTGAGCCTTGAGTGCTTTCACAGAACCCCCCTGTGAGAGCTTCTCGCACCTCCTTATCGTCTATCGCGTTTAGCTGCGCAGCTGGGGCAGTTCTCTCTCTCCGGACCACCCCACCCCCCCCCCCTATCTGTTCCTCGTTTAACCCTTCCATCCATCGTTCTGTCTATCGATACATCTATCTGCCCTGTCTCGTCCCAGTCTGTCGGCTTAATTTTCGGCGATTACATCAATTCGAAATCAATTTTAGCTACGGCCTTGGTATCGGTCGCGCGCCTTCGCCCCCTCTGTACCCCTCGCCGCCGCGTGTCATTGAATTACGACGGGTGAATCGCTTCGAGTACTGCAGCCGGTCGATACGAGAATTAATAGGGACGACGTTACCCATTTAAGCGGTCGACATGATACCCGACGCGTCGATGGAAAATGCAGTGGCACGGGAAACGGCGCCAGCCCCCGGCCTTCCGGTTGTCTTGCCCTCCGCGCCGCGTTTAGGAATTTATGGAGGGGGGGGGGGCTCGCTTGTGGGGGAGTAAAAAGAAAGCGACTCCCGTTTCGCCTTGCTCGCCCAGGGACGTTGCGAGAGTTGCGGTGTGAATATCGAGTAAGAAGTGCATGGAAAGCGGAATATCGAGTGTAATAAAAACGAGGGGTGAAATGGTTACTTTTTCATTAGGAAAGTAGGTACTCTTTAACGCCCCGCGATAGATGTCGAACTTTGAACTGTTTGAATATTATATCGCGCCACAAATGTGCCGGTATATTCCATGAATCGCGCAAGGGTTAGCCTGTGAAAGCGACAAGGGTATTATTATTATTATTATTATTATTATCAACGAGAAAACCCTTTAGAATACAAAAGTTTAAACAGATAAGTACAGTAAATAGAATTAAATAAAATAAGATCAAATAAAACAAAACAAAACACCAAATAGCACAAAACAAAACGGTCTGCATAGAACATTAAAAATTCGCAGCAACAGCGGAAATATAATGTACTAAACTAGGATACGCCTAAACAATTGCTTCCGGAACGAATCGAGAACAAATCTATGTCAGCGAGACACTGGTTAACCTCACCCATAGCCCGGTTTAAGGGATCAACAGTGCAGCGTCTATAGTCAGGAACCCTCGATTCAAAAAGGGGTCGCGGACGCAGTGACCGTTGTGGGGGCATGAAAACGAATCAAAGACACAGTATTCCGCTAAGAATGCTCGAGCAGATGCAGGATATCATTCTTCACCGTTGTTTCGTCTTTGTTGGTTTTCCAGAGCAATCGCAGCTGGAACGCGAAATAATGGAAAACGTCGTTCCTCGCTCTCCCCGTATATTAATTCCAAGAACAGGGTGGATTGCTTGAATTTTAACGAACCACTCTGTTTCATACGTTCGGAGAGCAGCTGCTTCCGTTCCTGCCGACGATCGTTCGGCAAATGATGCCCTGAAAATTGCACGAAAAAGCTAGTGATCGATGGCCGCTGCGAAGAATTATTTAATTCTACGCTCCTCGACGAATGCATTTGGAGACGAACGAATTACTAGCGCGCTAAAAGTACACAATGCGAGCAAATGCGACTGGTGTTCCGGTGGCTCGAGTAGCAAATTAGTTCCCGTTGATCCCCGTTCGCGATAACGAACGTCACTCTGGCTTATCTGGAATTCAAAATGCAATTAATTCGTGCGCTCGTGCGTCCGTGGATTCGGCATTTCGACCCGCTAAAATGATAAACGGAAGCGGGAACGACGGCCGACCATTATGGCGTCGCTGAGGTCGTTTTTCCACCCCGCCGAAATATACTTCACGGCCCTTAATTGACAAAAGTGACTCGGCCGAAGGGAAAATGGAATTTTTTTCAAACGGAAAAACACGTAACACGACGCGTTGCATCGGGCAGCGGCGGGGAACGAATGCACAAATGTTCAGGGTCTCGAGAATCGACTTTCCGGTGTGCAAACAGTTTTCAAACGTGGATTCCGCCGAACGGATTTGGTAATTACGCATGCAAACAGGTCTATCGGGGAATCCGCGTTATACCAGTGAATATTAACTCGTGGTCGGCTATCCCACTTTTTATTTGCCCACCAGAATATGGACGTCACTGTATACACTGGAACTAACATTTGCAATTCGCGGCAGGAGGATACCAAGCCTCAATTGGGAAACCGGGGATATATGCGCAGGGAAAAAGCGTGAAGAAGCGTTGCTTTTGACGAGTGAGGAAAATGTTCGGTTAAAAGTTCCACGACACTGAAATAAACGCTGCTGCAAAATGGTACCAAGCTCTTCGTGCCCTTCGACATCATCAATGCAGAGGGGGTGCATGGAAATTACAATCTCAAAGGTCTCAACGAACTCACGAATCGTGTCTCATGCTTAATGTTAATCCTTAACAGATCGCTTCGACATGATCGCCGACCTGATCGTTGCAGCCTCCGTATCTCAGATACCGCGCGACTGGATTCCAATGAAATTTAACAGGAGCATTGTCCGTGGAACACTCTCGATATTGGTGCTCGACACTGTCGAGTGTGTTGCCGTGTCCTCGATGTCGCCTGCAACCTGCACGGCGGTGTATATATGCCTGGCAGGATCAGCGTTATATACGGCGATGGAGTGCATTAAAGCGAATGCAGGATGAAATGCAACTTCCAGGGGTGGCAATTTACTTTCGTCCCCGGTTCGTCGAAGTTCCGGGGGACCTTTGGGATCCCGGCCACGAATTCCGCTGCGTATCGATCGGCTTGGATTAATGGAATCGTCGAAATACCCCGAGACAATCGCTAATTAATCTCCCGACATTGATGCCCGAGTTAAATAACGTCGCGCGGCCTAGACATCCAGCGTGTCGCGACACTCCATTGTCCAGCATGTCAATTGCTACCTATTATTCCCTTCCGCGATCTCGCGAACGATCGATCTCCCTGGTGACATCGCTGTGAATCGTCAGACTGATAATTTCGAAACGTTGAACGCTCGAAAGTAATATTCATATGGAGCTTTGATGGAATCCTCGAGATTCCAGCGTGCACGGCGAATGATGGTTGGCTTTAATATGAATTATATTACCCAATGAAATGGATACCTACAGTCAAACGAAACACGGTGCACAAGATCGAAGAGCAGAGGCCAACGGTGACCTGGCGCCGCTTTTGCAACAGCAGATTACGCAAACCAAATGCTGAGGAACGTGGCCATGGGATGGCGAAGTTTCGGTAACGTCATTCTCGCCGACTCCTGAATAATCCACAGCCGTCCATATGCACCTGATCCATAATTCAACGCAGCGGCAACTAAAGAGCGGAAGTAGCCCCGCAGAAGGAGCAGAGAGCAGGATTGATATCGCTGTCGTTCCGCGACGGCACCCTCCCGTAGCATCTTCTTGCAAGGTCGCTGGAATAATTTAGGGTCGACTTGTCGCGTTCCCTCCGCCTCTAATTATAGCCTCTCTACGCGGCTGCTATAAATGCCCGCGATCCTCTGCGCATAGCGAAGGGGCTTACGTCGACCGGAAGTGCCCGTTTACCTTGGCCTCCGCTGGAGTATCCCCTCGGGGTATCCCGAACCCGAGGGAATTCCGTTTAATTTCGCCGAAAGGACCAATTCTGGGAGCAACTGGTCTCGCCTGTGTAACGTCAGAAACACGAGCCAGCATCTACCGATTACCCTCTGAAGAGGAACATAAGCACACGCCTCCCGTGCGCCGCTGCTCGACGAGAAGCTCCGCGATTAACGGGTCACCATGTCGAATATCGAGGGTCGCCAGTTCGCCTAACGACGTTACGTCGACGCTGATCGATTCGCGATTGGATTCGAACGGAATTTCCGTTGGCCGACCAGCTTCCAGTTATTTCGAGCACGCATCGAAACGATACTCCGCGCCCGGGGCACGAGTTTTTTTTTTTAAATAAAAACCAACCACCAGCCCATCGACACAGCCGATTGCCAGTTATTCCTTCGTTTATTCACAATTAATTATCTGCCGCTTGGCTCGCGGGAAACAGCTCCTCGAGTGGATGCCAGCGCGTGTCTATTTAGAAAGCGCGTCGACGTGGATCCCCTCTTCACAGGGGAGACGCGTTATCGAGCAGCGTGCAACAGGGTTATGGCTCATTTAACACCTTGCTAGGTGGCTGGGTGGATGCGAGAGAGATACGGGAGAGAGGACGCACGAGAGACTGTCTTTGCTGTTGGAAAGGGTTGCGCAATGTTTTTGGTCGTTACGTGCAATTTGTTTGACTATCTGTACCTACATGCGTATCTGAATTTCAAAGCTACCTTCGCTGTTACTGTGCGCAGCTACTGCTCCGCTCTTCTATGCACCGAACTCTGAAACAGTGACTTTATTGGCGAAGTGTTGAACACGAATTACACGATCTCGCGCATGTACGCGCGTTGTGCATGCAACACGGTAATAATCTACGCTTACCAGCTTAAATGGTCTTTGTACCGACGACTAAAACGCGATGGAACGAATTTTGCATATTTCCCGTTAGAAGCAGCTAAGGGTAACGGCGACGGTCTCGGATAACTAGGCGATGTTCGCAGCAAACTCTGCCCGCGTCGCCCTTAAATTACTGCGTCCTAAATACTTCATTGGCGTTTTGGCCGCGGCTCAACTTCAGGCAAAGATACACTGCAACGGTTGCTCCCTCGTATTCAGACCGTGCTAGGATTTAAACTGTGCGCGCCACTCTTGCAATTAACTACGTGTCACCGTGAATCTACGGGATCAACTCGCCGTCCGCTCGAAATCGCTTTTCCGAGGGTGATCGTTAAAACTCGCCACGAAGCGTAGAACGTGTCCCTCCATTGTCGGGCGCGACTGTAATTTCGAATGTTTAAGGAATGGCGACCATCCTGAAGAACGGAAAACACTTTCGTCTGGGGAAGAGTTCATTTTGCGACTTCGTGGAGATCAGTGGTTTTCCGCGAAGTGGCCAATAATTTGGCCAGCATTTTCGCAGATTAAGCGAAGTGCGCATAGGAAGCGGCTGATATTGCGCGAAATGTTTACTCTGCCCTCTAAAGACTCGCCTGCGAACCGACACACCGCGACAAAAAATCTCATCTCCACCGCTACTTTCGTCCATTTCCCGGCTGGATAATTTTTAAATGCGAAACTGCGGAGGGTATTCACCGTGGATCTCATCAGAAGCTCGGCGAAGAGAAGAAAACGAGCATTATTTCCTCAACTCTGGATCTCCTTGCTTCATTACGCTGAGCTGTCGTTCCTTGCATTAGTTCTCTTGCTCCGATGCTTCTGCGTCCTTGTACGTGCACCGTGATGGTTAGAGATTTCTTCCAGCATCCAGAGTTATGAACTACCTGACGTTTAATGACATTACAGGGAGCATGATTAAGACGAGCATGGCTGACGAAACGAAAGTGAAATATCGTTTCTTCCGCGGCGTTCAGCTTCGTCTTATTTCAGCTGATAATTCGTACAGCTCCCTAGTGAATTATATACGAACGCGATAATAATTGCTTCAAATGTAGGAAATGCTAACGAGCTAATTAGGAAGCGGCTCCTCGTTCACTGTCATCTTCGCGGCCATTTCTTTCCATAAATGTACCACTGCTTAATCCAAGGGAAATTATTCATGAAAAATGAATGGATTCTGCGTACGCGAACGTCCAGACATGAATTCCTTCCCTCTTTTCCGCATTGTACTCTAACGCCTCTTTTTTGTCGTAATCCGTTGCGTGTCCCAGCCGCGACAATGCGCTCTCGCAGGGAAATAAGTGTGAAAATAGCGGGACGGTGTTAAATCTCCATACTGAACGCGGCTCGTGACATTCTCGCCAAAAAGCTTCGCAAGGTTACGGGTTCAGATGCTGCAGCTTCGAGCTGCGAGGGAATAGAATGGGTGCATGGTTTTGTGCAGGAAGAATTCTTTGGCATGGTCCATCAAATTAAAAAACAGAAAAAAATAGGAAATTAAAAATCGCAAGTAGAATGTTCCACTATCATTTCACTACAGCTAAAGTTTCCCATAGTCCCAAGTTGCGTAGGATTCAAATATTGACTCCAGAAGGTTGTACGGCTTTTGCCTCAGTATCCCCCGTCTTTATTTTTATAAATATGACACGCATGTCTGCCATTCAGAGACGAATGCGATCGTAAGTCATCTCAGTCGCATTTGAAACGCGTGACGCGTATCTCGTCGGCTGTAGGTTAAAGCGCAGGAGGAGCAACATTGTACCGCGGACACGTTGTATATTCCCGTGACGTTACGGCGCCATAAAGTATCGATAGTCCTGGGCGTGTTGCTCTCTGCTCTCTAGTTCCTACGTACGCAAAATAACCGATACAGAGCCGGTGTGGATCGATCAGACGTTGAGCCATGCGTAGGGTAACTTACAGGGGAAGATCCCGAACCCGAAAATTGAAAAAATTCTGAAGCTTTGTGAAAATGTAGGGGATTTCCTCCTGATTACAACGCATTTTTTGTTTGCTGCCCAAATTCATTAGAAGAGGGTGAAATTAACCCCTGAAAATTCGGCTATTTTCCGATTTTGTGTTATAACTCGCGAACTCTAAGAGATAGAATAAAACTTTGTAGTCAAAATTTACTTCTTTTAATTTGATCTATCATTTGGTGAAGAAATTATTTTACAGTTCACGAGTTATAACACAAAATCGGAAAATAACCGGATTTTCGGGGGCAAATTACACCCTCTTAGAGTGAATTTGGGCAGCAAAAAAAATTGCGTGATAATCGGGAGAAAATTCCCTACATATTCGCAAAGTTTCAGAATTTTTTAAATTTCCGGGTTCGGGATGTTCCCGTGTTAGTACCATTCCCTAATGCGCTCTACAAGTAATCACGTTGCAATATTCCGAAGCGCGATCGATAGCAATGAGATTGAACCGGCCGCGATTTATATCAACCCCCCTAGCATGGCTGTACAAATGAGCCATCCCTCCGTCACGGTTTTATTGGTGTGCGTGTGTGCGAACGAACCCTTGGATAATCATTGACTCCATCAATTTTTAACGTCACCCCTTACGCTCGCCTGTGCATGCAGATATCACGCAAAGTGCCATGTGAATCATTTCAAGTTATATTCTTGAAACACATATGGCCGAAGAACACTAGCCGTGTTTGAGATTAAAGAAACGGCTTCAAGAAAGGAAATTACTTTCATCCGAAGGATTGAGCAAGTGAGATTAAGAATATTTATAGAAAAAAGAAATAAATGCTAGGAGTATTTAAAATTAAAGATGGTATAGGAAATTTTACGGATTTTCTACGCAATAGGACGTAGAATCTCAAAGGAGGCTGCGTGGAGCATGAATGCTTGACTCGTACTACTTAATTCGATTTAATCTTCTAATACCGAAAGTGTCCGTTGAAATTGAAGTACCTGTGGTCTTTATCTACTCTCCACTAGCACTGCCAAGCGAATCAGCTTCCTAAAAAGCAGTGTTGCAAGAGAAAATAGAGGAAAATAACCGTGTAAACGTGGCCGATGGTAGGCACGTTTCGACCGCGCCCGATTTCCTACTTCCGACACGGTTGGTCCGTATAAATCACAGGTCCACTGGATTCGAGCCGGCTGCAGGGCGCAGGTCCACAGGGACGACTGTGCTTTCGAGGATAAGAGTGCGGATGAAGATGCGGGGGGGAGGCTTGAAGGGAGAAAAGAAGCAGCTGAGCGGACGGAATGCAAAGGAGGGCGAGATAAAGCTCGCGTCTTGATTCGACCCTTTGATTCGTGGAGAATGCTCCTGGAATGCCTTTTTTCCCGGGCGGTGATGATTCTCGAGGACACTCGTGGAACGTTTCAGGTCGACGATACGGTTGAAAGTACGAAAACGAGGAAATCAGGAGGAACAAGGGGCTTGGAACGCGTGCCTAGAATATTTTCCCGTGGCAGCGGCGTATTGTCCAGTTCACCGGTATCTTTTCAGGCCTAGCAGCGTGTCACGTGTTCCTATCGACGCTTTGACAATGCCACGCTGTTTTACACGCGTTTCTGATCATTCGTGCGAAAGATTTGCCGAGTGGGATCCAAAGGGATCATTAACTCGTATGAAAAGGGTAGCTGGTAGTTTTAAAACAGTTAATTCGACTGTCGTGATTCGGTCTGCGAGTTTAATCTTCACAGTTTGCTCGTTGATTTTCCAGGTAAACGGATCGTGGAGCCTGCCTGGCTTTGTCTGCGACTTTTACATCGCGATGGATGTCACGTGCAGCACCAGCTCCATCTTCAACCTCGTTGCGATCTCGATAGACAGGTGAGCGTCTACTTTTCGAGGGGTGCAGAGAGTGAATCGGTACTCGTCTGTCTGCCTTTCCACTTTTGGGAGATCCGCTTCCCAACGATGCTCCAAAAGCCCACGTTTATCGTGGACGAACTTGAACTCCCTTAAAACTAGTTTCCGAAGTTTCGCCTGCCCTGTAGCGCGGGAAGAAGATTGCCGAAACAGGGCTTGCATTGAATTCAAATTACGTTTCGTAGAAGAAAACAAAACATTCGAAAAATCGGGGAATGCCGAGTAGCTGATTTAACAGGATTACGTGACGCGAATGGGTAACGAAAGGTAGAGGGCCGGGGTTGCTTCTGCGACTGTCGAAATGAGTTAGACTCAAAGGCGGGTGGCGTAATTTTGTGTAAATTACATTTCGCCCGGGTCTCGAGTGAGGTAACTATGCGGTTGAGTTCCAAGGGACTAGCAAACTATTGGTCCCAGTGTTTCGAGGTCTGAGAATTTTGTAACCGTCGTACGATAGTTGGAGTGTAAACGATGAAACTTGACAGAGGCGTGGGAGGTTGCGGAGAATTCATGGAATTCATTAAACGCGGAAGAGTCATCGTGCTCCAATACGGTCACGCTCGCCAAGTGCCCGCTCCTTTCGCTCCCCTCGAACAGCATCAAACGCGAACTATAAATTTCGACCGTACCGGAACGAAAGCAAGCTCGCGATATCGTGTCCAGGCGGGTACTCGTTGGAGCGGAATCAGCGTGGACAAGTGACTAATACCGAGCTTTCTCGAAGCGGGACTTTAAGGTATGCAGCCCTGGGATGCAGAAAAATGAGTGCAGTCCATTAAGGGCTTTACCACCTTTCCCTTAAACCCACGGAATCTGAATTCCTGAAATCCTCGTGAGCTTTAATTTAGCAGGTTCGATTAATCAGCCGCTCTTCTAACCGCTTCTTGCTCCAGGAGGAATAATCATTTTCCACGGCGATAGAGCTCGGTTCTTTTTCGCGATGAGTAGCTGCGAACGGTTTTCCTGGCGCGGGGGATCCGCGGCATTAGTCGGGATGGTTATAAATTAAAGGGCGAGCCACAAATTCCCGTGGATTCGTGGTAACGTAATGCCGATCAAACAGGGGAACGTTGTACGATACGCGAAACGAATCTGAATTGCAGATACATAGCGGTGACCCAGCCGATAAAGTACGCCAAGCACAAGAACAATAGAAGAGTATGGCTGACGATACTGTTGGTCTGGGCGATATCAGCGGCGATCGGCAGCCCGATTGTTCTCGGCTTGAATAACACCCCCGACCGGGTACCGGACCAATGCCTCTTCTACAATGCAGACTTTATCATCTACTCGAGCCTATCCAGCTTCTACATACCCTGCATCATCATGGTGTTTCTCTACTACAACATATTCAAAGTATGTATCAATCGGGCATCGATATTACACTGGAAAGGGTTAATTACGGGATTGCATAACACGTCTCTGAGGGTAGTTCTATAGTTCACGTTTGAGGTTTCTCGATGGAATGCGTAGAAGTCAATAACACGACTACTGTAGCTTCAACGCTGGGTAGAACTCCGTACCGCGGATCGGTTCGTTTTTCAGATGCTAGTTAACTAATGCACAGACGAGAGTACAGGTTCAATATAACGTTAGACTGATCTCGTTTTGTTCCATGCTGTGGGGAAACAGAAGGGCATACGCACGCGTGACGTTACGTGGCCTGTTCTTTGCTTAAAAAGAAAAACCTTTTTACGTTGCCCCCGAGAGACGAGGAGTTATCGAATTATAGGGAATTGTCCTTTCGAACGACAGCAGTGTTCGCTTCAAAAGAATCATTCAATCGTTACGGGATCGTTCGTTCACTCCGACCGTTTCCCCGTCGCATTGTACGGCCGTGGTCGTAAAAGCATAGTGGCCTCGGTGTTACGTTGGGAAAAGGGAAACGATATCCTTCGAGACGTCGATATAAAGCATGGAATATCTTTCCTTTATATCCAGCCGTAACGCGTTCACGGGAGGGAGCGTTTCTCGTAATGCACCGACCGCAACGGAATTTCCTTAACGCATCACGAGCGATGGATATATCTCCGGCGAAAGGCGGAAAGAAATGTCTTGCAACGCGTCGCGACGACGCGACGGTTCTAGGGTTCTCGAGCCCCCCGCAAGCTCCTGCTACTATCACCGCCGAAATAATACTGATTGCCCCGAGTCAAGCTCGACATCCAGCACAGGGCCATTTATTTCTCGTCCCCTGATTTACCTCGAAACCGGCTGTTTGAATTAACGTGTTCCAGGCTCTGCGGAACAGGGCGAGGAAAGCGAGGGCCAACAAGAAGCCGAACCTGGGCGACATAAAACCGGGCAGCATAATCGAGAACATCGCGCATACGCGCAGGTGAGCTAGTACCATCGCTCTGACCGATAACAGCCTTGCTTCGATCGAATTCCCAAAGAATTTTCTTGAAAACTCTCCGTAGAACCGGCGCCGACTGAAGCTGAAAACGAATAGAAATTCGTGAAGAATTTTAGTCATGTTTCTTTTAAATCGTCAGTGATACGATTTAAATTCGAATGCTCCTCGAGTTGCTCCCCTTCCAACTCAATAGATTCCCATTCCCAGTCCCTCGAATCGATCGCGAATCGATCCTCAACCTCCATCGCTCCTCCTTAAAGGGACTCTCCTTAAGAGTGACAAATTTATTCGCGAATTCAACGGCTAGCCGCGGGATAGCCAGAGACGGACCGCTTTCATTTCGAACGTGTCTCCGGCTCGAGTAGAGCGGGCCATTTTTTTCAATTTTCGCGCGTATGACCATTGCATTCCAACGAGGCGATTTCTCACGGAGATTGCCGCGGCGCGGGGCTAGAATATCCGTCGTCCCGGATAGGAAAGACGGCGCGGAAGAGAAAGAAACGGTTCGCGAAGGAGGGAGGCTAAGGCTGAAGTTAAGCCCCGAGCATCCCCTGGATAATACGCTTTTCTCGCGCGCGCGCCAGCTTCATTTCCGTTGTGTCCCGGGGTCGGTGTACTCTCCCTGAATAGCCAACTACTTGGCCTTCGATTTAATTGCCGGCTTTTGTGCGCGGCTGTTCCTAAGCGTCGTACGTTTGTTCATCGACGAGAAGGGCCGTGGAGCTCTGGATCCCCGCGATTCTCTCCCCAGACGACTCTCGAGGACACGCAGCCGTGTTTTGTCAGTGGAGATGATTTAATACCCACTCAGGCCCGCTTTCCTCTTTTTTCCTGAAAAAAAAACAGCACTTAAGCACCGGCAGGTGCAGGTGAACCTTGAAATATCTCTCGCGCTTCAATTTATACTGTTTCTGTGCAGCTGCTTGGCGTTGGGTCTGTGAAGCCTCCATTTTTCTGTCGCTCGATGGTGAAAGAGATTTTTGGGTGATACTTTTTCATTTAATTGGATTAAAGGGCTCCTAATCCGCGGGAGGGGAGTGGCTCATCGATATCGGTCGGCTAGAGCGATTATTAATAGCGACACTACGGTTCCCTAATTATTATCTATAGGTCTCTTCCAGATTGTGCGGTTACATAGATGCGCAAATACCGACGATAAATTAGACTTAGGTTTCATGTTTCGGCTGTGCGATCTCGCCTTTCCCCATGGGCGCGATGCATTCAACATAATCTCGAAACTGCGTCATCCTCCACAAATTTCACCCCCTCTTTGGCTATCTTGTTCTCTTGTGTACCCTATCTCTGTACCTTGAGGATTAGCTTCTTCACGAGTAGATACATCGGGTGCACAAGTCTTGTCCCACTACCATTAACCATGGTAGACCTCGTGTTTCCAGCGTAAAGAAATTTCTGAAACGTTGCATTGCTGTTCGAAGCAGCCAACTTCTTTCCACTGACTGATTCTTAAAGTGCGCCTCGTCTTGGGGGCCACTCCACAAGCGGGACCTATTGTCCCAACATAATTTTCACCCTGCAACGCAGCAACAAAGCGCGCTGTCGTAAATAGCCCGCGGCTGTGCTGCGCTGGCAGATCAGGATAATGGTTTCAGATATTAACCTAGTCGGATGGAAAGTTGCCCTCGAAATTCGCCGCGCCGCCGCAACTTTCCAATTTGTTATCGCTGCGGCTCGCTGGAACTTTCCGAAACAAAATTATTAATTGTTTTCGAGGGCTAGCATCGACTGTATCGGATGCCAGGGAATGAATACGAAATTTACGAGGGGCGAACGTCGCGAACTTCCACGATATTATCGCCTCTAAATGGAACGGCGACCGGGTATTCGCCTGTTCGACCTGCAACGTCATCGGATGGATGTAATCCGATTACCTGAAGCACGCGTACGGATACGGATGTCCATATCATCCGGATAATACGGCGACCGAGTTTCCTGCGTAATTTACACACGTAGCTGACCGATTTTGCATTAGACAGAATACGTGACTTAGAAACCTATTACACATCGATGAGGATATTTGCGCGAGTGCTCTGAGCAATTTATATAAACTGGCCCAATCTGCAGCGCTCTTAACAATTTTAATCTGAATTTTGTTTGAATTATCGGGCAACAGAGAGGAATACCAATGCGTCTCGCGTTCTCGCGAAACAGCGAGAGTACAACCCGCAGTAGTAACAGTCAATGATTCTGTCGATCCGCTGGGCTAAAACGGTTCCTCGCTGCTTTTAATATAATTGGCGATTACTAACGCTTGAACGCGAGGGAAGAATCGCAGAGAGGTGCATAAGATTTCCAGCGGGGGCTGTATAACAAGTTTGAACGGCGTAGAAGCTAGGTTCTTTGTCCGTGGCAAGACGGCGAGTCGCAGGGCGCGAGCGTGATCGCTTTGTGCATGATAGATTAATTTCCCTCCCTTTTGCTGGATTAACGTCGCGCCCGCCTCGCCGTGGAATACTAAAAGCATGCTAAGTGTAGAAGCTTTTTTTTTAGAGGCTTTCGACTAAGATCACGTAGTGGATATTCTGTGGCAAGGTTCGCGGAGACCGCTCTTGGGGCGGCTGCCTTCGTGACCCCCGGCATGGAAGAGCCGACGAACACCGCGTCCGGGAGCAACGAGGACGAGGACGAGACGCCCTTAGACCCCGTCGTGGTCATCTCCAACGACAAGAGCACAGAGTTCTTTTTAGCCACCGTCGTCGAGGAGGCAGCGTAAGAATCCAATCTTCATCGCCATCGCGAGACGAACATTCCTGTCGCCCTTTGTCTCCCATTGGGCCACAGTAAAACGTTGCATTCCCGATTTAACGACCGGTATGTCTATGTCGACGACGTTCACGGGCAGACAAAGGAAGGTGCGGATGGTGAAATGGGTCAGTTCGAAAACACTGTAAGCTTGGGACAGTGTGAAACTTTAATCTCTAGTTCGCGGAAGGAATTAGCAGAATTCGGTTAGAATTCGGAATTAGTGGCGCATGGAGAGCGTGCGAGGGGAATTAATTTCTTGCCCATTGGAGGAGATAAGTCGTTGGTTACTTCGTAAGACGAAGGTCGATCTAAAGGTCCATCTTAATTGGCCAGATTCGCGAATTAAGATAGCGCTGATTCTCCTTTGGCTTCGCGCTATCAGCGACCGCCATCCGCCTCCTGGTAGTTTTCGAGTTACAAACTGCAGTTCCACCCCTGTTAAAGGCGATATATCAGGCGGAAATCTTCGGTCAGCTCCCATCCAACTACCCCTGCATCTGTTATTGCAACTGGGGATCCGCGGAATCATCGGCTAAAGAATTACTAGCGGCCACGTCCGATAAAAATAGAAGGAAACGACCGATAAACCAATTCGGTGTGAAATCGATTCGTTTGTTTGCCGAATGCCCACTGGTCCAGCAACTTGGAGTGGTAACTGTATCGACTGGACGCGGAAGATGGGGCTTCGATCGATTCCTTTGTTTGAGCTAATAAAACATACGCGGGAGGAAGAGGAACGCAAACACCCGCGGAGGACGCAATAGAAGAAACAAATGGGGAACGGCAAACAGGGTAATTAGAGGTAATAAATGGAGGGAATGGAGGGAATGGAGCGACAGGTAATTTAGTGCCTTTGATTTCACCAGCATATTCCTCTAAACACGTTAATACTGTAAAGGGTAGAAAAGCATCTCTCCACATCCAACATCAACTCTACATCCATTCGCAGATTTTCGAATGCCGCGAATATGTTTGAGCGCGAATGCTCATTGCCCGTGGATCGGAGGACTCGTTGCGCTACGGTAATTCGGGAATTCGCTGGTTAATTAAGATCGATACGCGTGGTCGCCGCGTATAGGAACCGTGCTGCTGCCACGGGGTCTATCTTTGAGACCGATCACCGTGGAGCATCAACGCTGCAGCGCGTTTAATCACACGGGACGCTTTGTCGCCGATGGCGAGCGGATTATATGGTAGCGCGCTATTGAAGCAGACACTTGCAACTAAAACAGACCCGCCATGGGGTGGCAGTGTGGAATAACGGTCACGGTGAACGTTCGTCTCGCGGTGTCCACGCAAAATGCTTCTGCTCGCAGGTGGAGGGTCACGGGGCCGTGGCCCGGTAGGAACGCTAATGCCCTAGGCTGGGATGCTACTGATACTCGAATTGCAGTTGTCGTTTCAGTGCAGTGGCCCAGGCTCAGCTGGGCGGTACTCAGACCGTGAGGAAGGATTCCGGGTACGACGGGGCAGCGAGCAGCACGATGATCCACGAACCGTTGGACACGAATTCCAGCCCGAGCCCGAACCCGCGGATCACCTCAGCCCCGTCCTCCTCCACTTCCTCCTCGCCGCCGCCAAAGGGTGCGTCGACGATTTCCGGCTCGCAGGCTAAGAAGAACGGCAGCGAAACGAACAAGCAGGAACTGAAGAGGCTGAAAAGCGCCGGTTCCCTTCTCCCTCTTCAGCTTGGACGGACGCCAAGCGTGTTGTCTGGCTCGTCCACCTGCAAGAAGGACAAGAAGAACGCGGCGTCGGGCTCTAGGTTCACGATATACAAAGCGAACAAGGCGAGCAAGAAGAAAAGAGAGAAAAGCTCCGCGAAGAAGGAACGCAAAGCCACGAAGACGCTAGCCATCGTTTTGGGTGCGTTGGCTGCTTTCCATTTCGAATTCTATTATACAGTGGCGGGCGAAAGAAAGTTTACAAATTTTAAAATCGCATAAAGTTTTTAGAATCGATCCAAACGACGTGAGTTTTTTTACAAGCTAGAAGGATTAGTTTGCTAAGTGGCATTTACTATTTCTTTTGCTATTCCGACCAATTGCATTTTTGCTCAAAACCACGAGACACGTCACTTAACAAACTAATCCTTCTAGCTTCTCAAAAAAACTCATGTCGTTTGGATCAATTCTAAAAAAGTTATGCGATTTTAAAAGTTGTGAACTTTCTTTCGTCCGCCACAGTAGGTCCTCGGTGCGGATGGTCACCTAAGTGACGAGTAAGTCGACGTAGCATGCAAGGTGTTTTCCAATTGCAGGTGTCTTCTTGATCTGTTGGCTGCCGTTCTTCACCTGCAACATAATGGATGCCCTTTGCACGAAGCTGGCGGTCGCCTGCCAGCCGGGCGTCACAGCCTTCATCGTGACCTCCTGGCTGGGATACATGAACAGCTTCGTAAACCCGGTCATATACACTGTGTTCAATCCCGAATTTCGCAAGGCGTTCCACAAGCTGCTCAGCTTCTAGACGATGGACCCCATCCAGTATGGCGCTCGTCTCGAGGCAAGGAGGAACAACGAGGCATTGGACAATCGAACAGCTCAACATTTGTTCCGGCTGAAGGTAAATCTCAGTTTCAGCTTGCTCTGTAATGGTGCCGGTCTCCCTATAGTTGGGCATTTTTCCTCTGTTGCTCGTCAGAAGGTGCATCCATCTATCGCGCGTCACTGTTCAAGCCCGCCTGACGATGTCGAACCGGAGACAGCGTGCATCGATGTTAGAGCTGAATTACCGTATAAATATATCTAGACTAATTAATGCGATAAAACGAGCGTCACGGTGCTGGGCGCGCGAGAATTTCGACAAGAGGCGCCGAGATTCGCGAGCTAGCATTTGAAACTCTTCGAGGGACTCCGGTGCGAGAGGATCGGTGAAGGTAATGGATATCAGGCTGAAAATTGGACGATAGATGTATAATTCGTTGGATATTACACATGCCGTGGCAGTATTACCGTAGCTCGTAAGGTATAGCAATATTTTTCGGCTCAAAGCGGAAGAAGCGACGCGCCAGCTCCGCGACAAACCGTTCTGTACATTCGCTGTATCTGTATCATCGTACGTCTGTCAGGCGAAACGTACGGTTCCACGATTCCATTGCCGTTCCACTGTCGGATCACCTGCGAGCGACGTACGGATCGAAGGGCTGGTTCGCAAATTGCCTGCATCCCCGGACACGTAACTCGCGACGGAATAATAACTTGCCCCGTAATTCGCACTTGATAAGTATGAATAAACAATTCGAAACCGTGTCCTTCGATCTCCCAGAATTCACTTGCTCGGAGAAGGAACAGAAGCGTGTCGAATGCGCTCGATACACGTGCCATTTCCACTATCGAGTACTCGAATCTTTTCTATCGTTTAGCTCTTGGAAGTCGACTACCATGGCCGGGCTTTCCCATTTCCTCAACTCCTTGGATTCAAACTTTCCTCGATATTCCATTCGCGAGACTTCCCTCCCCTTTCTCCAAGCTTAAAAGTGAATTCCCTTAAAAGTATCGACAGTCGAGCTCGACTTTTCTTTCGCCGATCATTTCCACGGCTGTTTAATCGAAATCCACGCGCCGTCTATAAGTACGCGCGTTAAGCGCATCGAGACGTTCGCGTTCGAGCCTGGACGAGTGGAAATCGATACCAGCGAAGTGACCGCCAGTTTCGCCGCGGGAGCTGTTCCCGGAGATAAACACTGTACATAAGTTGGCGACAGGACAGTGTAGACGCATCAGGAACACCTGTATCGAGCGTACCGACGCGCAGCATCCACTTGCTGTTCCCGTCTTCGTGTCTGCGTAGTCTCCCGCGACCGAATTTTCAAACATATCAATACGAGGGCGATGCACGATACCTGTCCCGTGCATCGGCAGATCCGAGGCGCGCTTACCTATTGTAAGGAGCACGCGAAGCGGAAAGGAACTCGGGAATCCGGACGCAATAGAATGACGAAGTTCCGTGCTAACGGGGGGCCGTTTCGCGTGAGCCCGTGCTGTCGCAATAACGTCTACAATCAAAGCTTTCCACCCCCGCGCGGGGTTCTACGAACACGTTGTATCGCGTAGCCGTAAGCTTCCACTGTATATTTGTAAATAACGCGAAGGATTGACGTATCATCCACTCGAGCCGTGCGACCGTGCGCGACAAGCGATGATCGCGAAAGAATGCCTAGGTATCCACCGCAATTACTAACACGCTAGACGCAACGATAGAGAAGTAACGTAAACGCTGAATGATAGGCAGAACTTTAGGGAAACTATTTCTCGATGAATTGTGATAAAGCTAGCTTTCATTGAGTAGTCAAGGATCCTGATGATTTGCGGCTGATTAGAAGGGGGCACACGATAGCCGACAATCGGCAGCTTTTCCTTGATTCCTGGTTCAATTGACGGAATTCGCGATTTGCACGAACCTCTTGATTTTAAACCGAGAGTCACGAAGATTCTCCCCGCAATCAGTGAACTTAGGACGACCAATCGCGAATTATTTATGGCGATGTCGAAACGATATATCGTTGAAATATTAGCAATAATTCTGGGCCTTTAATCCTTCCCACTTCGAGGCTTCGTATTCTGTTTGAATTTCTATATTGAGACAGCTCCAAAAGCGCACGCTCGTTTCTTCTATTACATTCACCATCACCTTCATCAGTCACGAGATTAATTGGTGGTATTTTAGCGATGTATCGTTGACGTCGCGCTTGCGTTCATATCCCTGAGTTGTCGATACGTTATGAATCCCTGGCTGGCCACCAGCTTTGCGCCTTCTCCAATTAGGTATCGTACGGAGCTTCTCGCCCCGCGTTACTTTGATCGGGGATATTTTAAACGATTCGCGATAGATCGTGCCACGTGCCATTTTACGCCACCATCCAGAGATAAAGGAACACCCTGAGCGGATTATTAATTGGCAAAGTTCCCCGGTCGTTAACGGCGAGGCGAAAGTTTCCGAGGGAGCTAACCCCAGAAACGCAGGAACGATCCGTCAAATATTTTCGTTGGCCAGCGAGCCCTTAAATCGAAACGTACCGCTCCAATCCCCAATGCCACCACACCCCTCAACCTAGTTCTTTCTGTAACAGATTTTGCTACTTTCTTCGTCGCGATCCTTCTGCCATCCAGTCATTATTGAAGACTCGCTGCACGTTTCGATGCAAGGGCCGATGTACCGCGGGAAATCGACAGTTATCCGTCGATTCGAGTGAAAAACGAAACCCAGCCAGATCGTGCTTCCGCGTCCAGCGAAAAACGACTAAAGCCTAGCTTTCTGTTCTAGCGGAACACGCTCCGAGGAGCGTTAGTATGTTTCTTACGGCGCTCCACGTAAGATCGGTGTATTTTTCTAACCTGATACGTTTCCTTCCTCTGTATATACGTGTGTATGTATATGGTACACGTACGGGGCGCAGTTGTGTCTGTATCGTACGGGGAGAATTTTTGGGGATAGTACGCTGTATATCTGTGTAAATTTATATCTAATCGAGGAGAAGCGTTCAGCGTATACGAATGCCTGCGAGAGGGTCGAGGGAGATTTTCAAAGGGATCGAAACCGTGAACCGACCGTTGGAAAATCTCGAGAAGCTACGAGGGGCGCGGCCTCCACCTGCTCGACTCGCGAGAAACAGAGAACGAGCCAAAGAGAGACAAAAAACAAATAGATAAATAAAGGGAAGGGGCGAGGGAGTGACTATGTGTCCATCAGGTGGCGTGCGTCGTTCTGGTGTGAGAGAACTGCGTTTTTCCTATGAATTTCTTAATTATTACTACGAATGGTCTATACAGGGCATAGATGTAAGTGGCGGATCATCGATTTGCCGTGACTAAACGGTAATCGGAGCGGATCGAGAGGTGGAACAACATGAATATCTAAAACGCTGTATGTACTGATGGCAATACCTATACATATTCACACAGGACACGGTCATTCAGAGACACGACGACAACCGAACACACGGACACTTGTTAAAATTAATAAAATATAGTATAAATTAACCACGAACCTTTTATTCCACGAATCCATTCAAAAGCTACATCGAGCTTTAACGTTGGAAATTCTTTCCATCAGAGGTGGGTTGGAACAGCGGAGTCTTCCAAGCGTGTAGACTCTCGATGCTTTGTATGCTTTCCTTTTCAATTCAAGTAGTACGTAGTATTGAATGCTTTCCCACCCTATCGAGCGGTTCCCAGTAATCAGACCGCCAAAAGCCGAGTCAATGCGATTCGCAGTGGCAATGGTCATGGCTGAGGGCTGCGGACGTCAGCCGGATCCAATCTGCAACGGAATCGTTTCGCATCGACTTTCACGAACGGCCCTGAAACGAAGGGCGCCTCGGGACCCCGTTAAGGGACCGAAGCCTTGTTCTCGTCGACGTCTGAGGTTGTTCACGCCAGCCATTAAGAGGCAACGGAAAGGAGATACAGCGATAAAGAACCCGAAAAGTAACGCGAAAGGGGCGAACCTACATCGGGGTGAACACTCGAGAAAGGTAGGTCGTAGGTAGCAGAATTTTTTCGTAATAAGAGAAATATACGATGGGGTTATTCGGGGGTGAACCGGCCAGTGAAATACGAGGTTGGAGGGTATAGTGTCAATAACGATATCCACGATACACGATGCGTTAATAGCATTGCGCCTGAGTCAACGTTGAATGCTGATAATAAGGATCAACGAAGAAGGAGCGGGTGAGTCGACAGTCGAAAAAGGAAAATTGATTGGGAGGAAGTTGTGAAAGTATTATCGATTATTGAGAAGGTGGTGATCCATTCAGCTTTTCGAGGCTTCTGGTAATGAAATTTTATTTCTATTTCGTGGTAGATTAAATTATACACACTTAGAACAAGTTAACGTTTATGTCTACTTATTTGTAACCGCGCGAGCTATGAAATATCTTTCTTTAACATTAATCTAAGTTTTCGTCGACTTTGGCAGTTCGTTAAAGTTAAAGAATTCCGAGCTTCTTGATGTTGAGCTCACGTCCGCGTCTACCACATGTGTTGACCCAGCCCGATCTGCAATAAAAAAAAGAGTAACCGAAATATTTATCGGCAGGACGCAATAAATTATTGCACATTCATATTTCCACGGTGCTTTCAATTAAAACAGCCATGGGGATCCGATATTTGTTCCCGTATTTACACTGGACGAGCGTTTCCGATGACAGTCGTGGATCGAAAAAACAAAACGTATATTCTGAATGAATTTTTATATTATTTGCACTACTGTACGGACTCTGTCAAGCCGATGAGATTTTCGGTTTTTCGATCAACGCGCTACGAATCTCGCGATATCTGGCTGCATTATATCCAGCACGCCGTTTCAACGGAGATGCTTTTCGAAATCTAGCAGTATTCGGAGTACAAAATTCCCATGGAACATCCTAACGAGGTTCTCTCTATCGACAAGGAAGTCTCTTAGTCTCGGATGGCTACGTTGAATTCCCTCCGTCCCAAGAAGTTTACCAGCTCCCTAAGCTTCGCGGCGCGTAAAACAATACAGGCTCGGGAGTTCGTGTATGAGGAAAATCATGCGTTTCGAGGGAGGAGCGAGAAATTCGGGGCAAACAAAGCCAGCAATGCGGCTGTTAGCCAACTCGTCGAAAGAGCCAAGTTCCCGCCGTTACCGGGGATTCGGTTACCATTGACACAACTGAAACTGGCACGGCGATGAGAATTATAAGCCCGACACTTGTGGCAGCATTCGTGAAAATGCTGCGAAGGGACTCGCAACTGTACGCTGGTTTCGGAGCCAGGGACGCGTGATTGCTAGGTGACAGCTTACCTTGGGGAACGTGGAGAACTGCTGTCGCGGTATTTCCGGCAAGCTAAATCCCACTTTCGCGATGCCGAGCTCCATAGGCCTAGAGATAGCACTGCTAGACGGCAGGGTGTAATCTAACCCGCCGAAGCCGCCCAGCTGCAGCTGTAATCCTGCACAGAATCCCAGAGCGTTCAACGTCTTAAATGATTGTAGAAGGAAGTAGAACGATAGCTGGACCGTCGTCTAACCGCTTGGGATCGATATTACCTGTGGAGTAAGAGAGTGGCTGACTGGGCGCCTCGAACTGCCGCACCTGGCCTATGTGCTGGAAATTCTGACCCAAGTTCAAAGTTGGTATGCTGGCGGAAATGCCAGGCGACATGTTGCCAGGCATGCCCGCAGATATGCCGCTAATCCCGCCAGGTAAGCTGTTGAATATCCCCGTGGATGGTGCTTCCGGTATACTGTAAGCTAAGTTCGAGGGTAGGGCCGCACCTGAAGCGAGCATACCTAAACTGCTGGCTCCTTCAAAGTCGGTCAGAAGATAGTTCGGAGTAAAGTTAAAGTGTCCTTCTTGATAACCTGGCGATAATTTGGTCTAAGTTACGTTTCGTATAAAAAAGTATGGTACCTAACGGAAGAACAGACGACGAGTCCTGCGCGATGAAGGGCGAGACCCTCGGCAGCGTGGGAGGAATGTAATTCATGGTCTGCAATGGTCTAGGAATCGCTGACAAAGTCGCCATCGGTATGCTCGGCAGCGTAAGCTTCGACCTGTCGGCCAAAGTGCTGGCCAGTGGAACGTAATTCACGGTTTCCGATAGGGAAGATGGCTGGAAAGATAGACCGCGATTCGATTCTGGCTGCAGCAGATAGTTGAGCAAGTTGTCCTTTAGCGCGGCCTTTGACTCCCCTGGAAGTACGTAGCTCAACGGCTGGCTCTGGATTTTGTTGTTGAAACTGTTGTTCAGCACATCTGGCAGCGCGTAGTTGAGGAGGGGGCTCTGATCGTTGCTTTTGATGGCGCCTTTCGCCTGCTGCGACAGTAGGTAGCTGAGCAGCGACTGTTGGAGCTTGCTCTTCAGCCCGCTGGTGACATAGTAAGACGCTGGAGTGGTGAACTTCGCTGATTGAAATTCAATTGGAGGTACCGTGCTGGAAGGGAGAATAGAACGTATCAATGAATACTAATGCACGGAACGCGCAGGCGGCCGACTCATTCGCGCAGTTTCGAGCCGCTTTGTCAAACACTCGGTCCGCGCATCGATACCGGCGCGAGAAATAAAAAGCAGAGGCATTTCTTTCTGCCCGGTACAAGCACAAGAAATGACCTACTCGTCTCTCGGAAGATAGAGTAGACGTCATCGTAGAAATATCGAGTAATCACTGTTGCGCAATAATAACACACCATGCCGAGAAAGGCGTCTCGAAGACTGTCAGGCAAGGAGGAAGAAAAGATCAGGGTTGCCGGAGCGAGTAATCGATCCCGACACCGTCATTACGTACTGTCTACCGAAGGAGAGGATCGGAGATTCCGTGGCCACGACAGGTAAGCTGGTGGTCAAACCCGTCGGGTGGACCAAGTTTGAAGATTCCTTCGAGGTGACCGCTGATATCGTGGGTGCTGTTGTAGTTGACGCGCCTCCACCACCGCCTTCTACAAGCTGAAAGCAATTACAAACTTTCATTGGACCTTTTAAGATCCGCGGGAGTCGCGTGGGATCCACTTCCGAAGTTGTAAAGGAATTACGAGCGTCGATTGATTAGAAGTTCCCGCATGGACGAGCCGTAAGTGTTTGGAACATAGTTCGGTGGACGTTCAACCATAGGCCCGTCAGAATTACCCATCCAAATGGCGCTAAATGGAAACGAGGGTAAACGCGAAAAGGTCTAAGAGACGCAACGGTGGAATTGAATGCGAAGACGCAACGACGCGGGGTGAGTCTATTCCGCTCACCGTATCGGATTTCACGGTTGGCATTGTCGCCGTGTGCGAAGCCGTTTTCGGCTCGGAAGTTGCCGACGTGTGAACTTGGGCGATAGCCGTGGAGGAGACGCTAGACTGGAGCAACGACTTCTGGGTGGTCGTCAGCGTTGACGACGGCGCCGCCGTCGTCGGTGTCTGCTCGTTCAACGGAAGAGCGTTCTCGTAGGGTGAAATCGGCGGTACGGAGACATACCCGAGGCCGTGGTTCCCTGTAAGCCAACAAAACCATTCCTTTGCACGCTGAAGAGATTCTAAAGGCGACATTAGCTTGCTTCTTGCCGTTACCGTGCTTCAAGTACTCCAAATCCCTGCCGTAGGACACGGTCTGTTGGTCGGGCTGCGCTTGCTCCTTCAAGGAGCTGATTGGCTTATCGTACAGGTCCGAGAATCTGAAATCGTCACGGAACGACGGCTGCAGATACGAATACTGATCGTTCAGCGGTTGATCCTGGAGGCTCTGTTCGTTCCTGAAGGGAGGCTGGTCCCTGTACTGTTGATCCTTGAATGGCGCCCCGTCCAAGTAGAAGGAAGTCTGCCTCTTCAAGTCCGCCGCGTCCCTGACCGACGAGCTGTCACCGTAGAACCGTCGACTCTTCCCTGACGGATAATCTCTCAGCAGCGATTGATCCCTGAAGGGCAGCTGCTCGGAATAAGAGGGCGACAAGTCCTGGCTGTAAGGTCGCTGTCGGTAAGATTGATACAGCTGCGACTTGAATTGCTCCCGGAATGGTTGATGTTGCTCGTGGAAAGGTGGCTGCTTGCGAGCTCCTTGATAAGGCGGAAAGTCCTCCAGCGGTGGCAAGCTTCCTCTTCCATCCTTGTACGCGACAACGGCCACTGCCATCGCGACGATGATCCCCTGCAGGAGTAAATTACCTTATGAATATCACTCGATAGCAGTTATCTCTTCACTGTCACTGGCTAATCCCCAAACGACTCACCAGTTTCTTCATTTGACTTTCCTTTCCGTGTCGGACTTTTCTTCGGCTCGAAGAGGGCGAGTCGGTGAAACCACGTGCAATGATCTTCTGCGATCGATCGGTATCATTTACTTTCTTATATAGTTGCCAGGCCGAGGAAAAAGCGCTTCTACTCGACTTGCTCTCTGAATCGACGCGTCTTCCAGTTCAGGTACGCGACCGGATCTTGTAGATCACGTATGTCCACGCCTTTCTCTTTCTACCAAAGGTTCATTGCCAGGTTTACAATAGCCTTTAATGTATTCCTGAACCGGTAAGCGGCGTAAGCGTAGATTTTTCCAGTTTGTTAGCTTTTTCGCGAGGGAGTTTCATTTTTATATCGCGGGACAGTTCGTCCAGCGGGACATGATTAATGGAGTATCGCGTCGAACAACGCCGTGGCAAGATAGGTCAGGAAAGTTAATTAATCGGTGGAAGATCCAGGGCAAAAACTCGAGTCTCGATTCGCTGAACTTGCAGTATCTGCTGCGCCCCGTGAGTCACGGACAGTTTCTTATTTGATTCGAGAAATAGAAGCCTTATCTGTCTGAAACCTTCGCCCCGTCGTGAGGGACTGTACCCTTTGCTTGCGTAACTCCAGCTAGACGATGCGAGGAAAGGTTTAATTGAAAAACCGCAATCATTTACCAAGCAGCGTGTCTGTTCACCATTTTAAGCCGCTTTATCTTGGCCAGAGCCATCTACTTCGTGGAAACATAAGTCGACAGCGCAGAATAATGTTTTCCCTGGGAAAATAACAGTGAATCGATTCGATTGTCACCAGCCTAGGGCTGCAATTCGAACACGAACCATCGAATCATGGTAGTTTCCATATTTTCCTCTGCAGCCGATCGATCTTCGATAAACTACTCGAAAGGGTGCACTCGCGTGATATAAGGGTGTCTGAAGGCCTGCACCAGGAACCAAGAAGAGTGCACGAGTGCACGCTCGTCGACTTTTAAGGAGGTAATGGTGGTGTAATAAAAATTATACGTGGCCCGGGTTACACACTACCGACATTACTTTTCCTATAAAACGTCGATAGCTTGGAGGTCGGAGTCGGTGTTCATATAGTTTTGCTAGATAAAGCTGGCTACGATTAAACATTAAATCAGAATTCGAAGAGCTAATTGCCTGAATATTTTAGACGGTTGCACAGCGACTCGTTTATCGTCCATTTATTTCAGTTTTGATTCCATCTGCAATGTGGAATAAAATTAGTCCACTTTACTCGAAATTACGCCTGTCCATTTACCGAATACATGCAACGTTTATGAAAATACGATTTCGTCGAGTTGCGGGACACATGGCGCGTTAATAAACTGATGTTCGTTTCGTTCTGCAGGGCAATTACGAAAGAAAGCGAGGGTGGGAATGTGAAGAATAAATTATCGAATCCCGTTTTCGGGTTTAAGCGGTTTAATAATCGATCGTGCCCCGGAGCACCCAGTTGCCCGTGTAATTGCGTTTCGCGATTAACATTGGAGCACGCACTCGACTCATCATGAATTAAATAGATTTCATAACTTTACGTATTTGCATGCAACCCCCTACTTTCATTTCACCAATCTCGTAATCCATTGTATCATTGGCTTTGTCACTGTCGGATGACAATGGATTTTCAGTGTAAACTGGCTGGGAGGCTTGACAGTCGAAGGCCGTGAAGGTGTCGCGGAGTGTTACACGAACGACTAATTTGCGAAAATTCATTTTGCAAATTACGGCCCCGCTTCTCCCTGGCTGGACTTTGCTTGCACGGCAAATATTTGTCGCAGAGGCCCTCAGACGAACCGAAAGGTTCTCAGACGATCCATTAAGAGATTATTTGAAATCGCCGCGGGCGAGGCAAGTATCGCGGAGTATTAGGAAATATCGTTCGCGGAAATTGAATTACAAACGAACGTTGCGATTCGCTAAAGACGAATGGCGGCTGAAAGTTTCATGAATTCTATTAGCTCTCGGGTTTGCAAAGTGAAAATTTATCAGCGTTTCGTCCGTTGCGACGGTGAAACAATTCCTCTTATCTTCGACAGCCACGCTTCGTTCGTAATTAGCAAATGTTGGTTCGGAGGAATCGATCGATCTTGCCCGTCTGAAGTCTTTCAGCCATTTTTCTTCTAAACAGTATCAGACATTCGGCTGAGTTTCATGCCGAGGGTAATAAATTTCCCGGAGGCTTTAACCAAACACTCGTTATCACGCTGTGCGCCAATTTTCAAGGCGTTGCAAAATTTCTCGCGTACTACGTCCGTTTTGCTAGGGAACGAGCCGGGAGAAGTAATTCCTCGACTTAAACGTCCGCGGACCTTACGTGGCGCGTCTAGTGAAGTTGCTGAATTCAGTATTTCATTCAATTACTGCTATACTATCGCTGGAAGCTGGTACAAGTGCAAATGTTGCTCGTTTAATAGCATTACTCCAGCAATTTAACGTTGAACGCGTGCTAGATACGCTGCGGCGAGAACATAACACGCTGATTCTGTTTGGGAAGTAAAATGGGATTCTATTCTGTTTGTTTACGAGCTAATGGCTTGTGTGTATAATTCTGTGGACTTGCATGAATTATTAGTTTGCGATCGAGATTAAACCGGTCTAAACCCCGGCAAGGAAATGGTAACAGCGATTTCGAGATAAACCTTGTCGAGAGGATCGCATCGAAGAGGTAAGAAGCTTCTCCGAATTGCACAAAACTTGATAAAACTTTTTGAAAACGACAACTTGGGCATATACTCGCTGATACTTAAGAAACAAACTGGATTATCCCCTAAATCGATTCGACGGAATTTCAGTTACGAAACGATATATAGATAAACAGAATACGAAATTTGGTACGAAGCAAGTGGGGGAACTTATTAAAAATCGATTGAAACGTTCACACATCCGACGAATGATAGGTATTTTACGCACCGCCATGCTAGTCGGACTAAATGTTTTACATTCCCCTGTATATTCGTGTTTGCTGTGGACAGAAGCATTTATTAATTTGGAATTCAGAAAGCCTCCGATACCCCCATATTTACTCATTAAAATATCGCCGATGAAAAAACAGAAGGAGAGAAATATTTAGAATATTGATAGGACCAAAAAGCATTCCAATCTAGAAACGGTGTTATTTTTAAAATTCACGAACAGGCACGTACCATGGAGGCCGCCCGGCACGAATGGTAAACGCTGCAAAATAACACATTTCACGTTTCCGAAATTCAGTACAACGCCGGCGCATGCTCGGAACTTCTATAATTCATCTGATATTACGTGGCTGCTGGTAAAACGTTCCATCATTTTATTTAATAATAAATTGCAGGTGCCGTAACAGTAATCAAATTATCCCGCGACATTAATTAAACCATTGCAGCAGCATAAAGCCTCGACTGGTTCAACCTGGCTGATTATTGGTAATATTCTTTATCCATTGCTGAAAATTCGAAAACCCAGCGATCAAACGCAAAGATTTCCGCGGCTCGAGTACCGATCGCGTAACGCGCAATGAATATTCACGACCGTGGCCAGTGTTCGATTGTTATCGACAATGGGGTGTCGATCGAACGAAATTGAGATTTACCAGAGGCGATCGGCAACGGCTGTCAGCCAGCGCGAGAACGGCACTGGGCAAGAAAAAGAACCAATCAGGTTACCTAAGCTTTCACGCCAAATAAGAGCGCTGGAACCAGGCGTTACGGATGGAAAAATTGCAAATTTTATTACCACGGCGGAGACGAGCTTCTCGCAGCAATTTGCGCCTCGCGAGACGTGTAATTGGACGTTTTGATCGCGATCAAAATTTCGCTGGAGCGACGACGATCGGCCGGCGAAAGTCCTTTTATTGGTGCAGCCGCGTATCGCGCTTGCCAATTAAGGGCGTGTTTTGGTTGGGCACGCAAATAACGCTAACTAACCGAGGCTAAAAAATCTGCAACAATTAATGGAGAAGTTCTGCCGGAGAACACAGTTCTGCCTGATTGCACTGCACGGCTTATGCTCGCGCGGAGAATATATCACAAAATGTTTATGCCTGGCAATTTGTCGAACTGTAATTTTCATGATAAGACTTATGCTGCTTGAGAGTTTGCTATCTGGAATAGGTCTTCGTTTGAAACGCAATTTAGGGCGCACTGATGCCCCTGCAAACGCAAAACAACGCAGCACACACGATTGCATCTGTTCAAAGATGATTGACATGGAACAAAGAGCGACAGAAACACATTTCCTTTCACCGAGCCTCGACTGAATTATTTTTCGACCGTTCCCGTAACAAAACAATCCTGCGCGAATAGTCGTGACAGCCTCACCGCAAAACTCACCCCCCGCGCAATTCATTATCCTGGCATTTCGGTGCAGCCCCACGCTCAGTCAGCTCAGGTGGATCGATACCTGTTATTCTTTTTCCTTTTTCGGTTTCCCGTGACTCGATTTTTCGTCCGTCCATTCGAACCAAAGGAGACGCAAAAGGAAAACAAACTGGCGGTCACGACCGCGACGTGTCCAATATTTCATGCCCTTTGACGAGGGGCTTTCCAGCACTGGCGCAAAATTTCTGCCCTCCTTACAAAAGAAACTGCACCGCAAGGCGCTGTTGCGCACGCGTCCGCAATTTTTACACCGTTTCCCGCGTTAATTAACAACGACGATGCTCGTTCCCCCGTGTACTATAATATTCCGAGTGTCGATTAACAAATCGCAGAAATTGAATACTGATTCCATTTTAATCCCCGCTGGACTCATTTTCCGCGGGATCGTCGGGCGCAAAAATGTGAGTGGAAAATTGGAAATCACTCACGCGTTCGGTATAACCGGCGGCGTGGTTTAATTAATTTCGACCCGGCGGGTCGCGATCATGATGGCGTTTTTTTCGCAGTCATTATCATCGCCATTATTAATCCATTCCCCGTCTGCCGATATTCTAGAATATTAACGTTGATATCACGTGATTAGTCTTTCCGTGATTGGTTCTCCTCCGGAGGTTCAGCCTCCGGGCCCCAGTCGGGCTTCATTTGAATCTCTAATTACTATCGCGACAACACTGGTTACACCGTTTTCATGCCCTCCTCTCCTGTTGAGGGGCGTGACGGCCTTTAATTTAACCGCTAATTCCATCTTACTATCCGCTTTTTAAAACATCCACGGCTTAACTCGCAGGCTCGTTAATTTTATCGCGTCCACCGTTACGTTTATTGCCTTTCTTCCGTTTGACGATCTCCCATCTTCCCGGACGGTGCTCGTCAAAATTTAGTGAAAAAAAAACTAGGGAAAGCAGGAAACTCAATGTATCCCAGGTTCAACAAAAAACTTATTCCATTCCATCGTGTCAAAATACCTACCTATAAATGTTTCACGATTTCATTTATTCTACCGTGCACGATCACGCTACACCCCCCGCGTATCTGTTTCACGAACCAGTTGCCTTTTTCATATGCCATTCATTTTTTTTTTTGCCGAAATACCTATCGGTTGCTATTCGTGGTTCACGCGACTGGTCCCCGTGTCACAGATAACCGGGCAGCTCGACGTATCACACCCGACTGTGACGTTTTATTTACCGTGGCGAAAAAGCATGGAAAACGTTGGTTGGAACGATAGGAAGAGTATCTTGTTCCCTGCCATTCTTCTGGACATCCGAGGCGTCAAGAGAGGCCGTTCATCCCACACGCCATTAGAGGCTGAAAAGGCTGGCGGGTCGAGCGCATTCCTCGGTCGCATTTTCTCCTCTTTCAAGTGCAGGGACTTATAACGGCATACCCGTCGTGTAGGAAGGAAGGAAGGAATTAATTTGCTCGCCAGAGTGAGATATTTGTCGCTTTTTGCCGCCGACTTTGTCGTGCCTTCGCGGGGCAAGTTCGAGAACGTTCAAGTTCAGCGGACCCGTCGGACTGGACGAGGCAGGTTCCCCATATCGTCGGATCCACGGTGGCGTGCGCGATCGTCGAGGAAAGAAGCTGCGCTGCTTATTGTCGCCGGACGAAAACGTTCTCTCACTTGACGCGTCACGGTCAATTAGCTGATCGCCCCATAAATCACCGTGCTGGAAGATTCGTCGGCCGATATCGCTGCGGAATTCAATTTTGTCGCGGTTACATCGAGCTGGAAACGTCGCGTGGCCATGTAGCCGTGAAATTCACATGGGTGACATTTTTGCAATTTCACGAACCACCCGTCGCCTGCACTCCCGAAAGTTCGCCGGGCAGATTCCTCTCTCCGCTGGAAGCTGTTTCCTCCAATTGACAAGCTTTTACGCTTCTATTTTCAATGATCGATTCCACGTTTTCGAAAATGGTTTTGTGTCCTGTTCGACGAAACGATTCATTTTCATCCAGGGCTGCCGACGAGCTCGCTGGACAATGTAATGGCACATTGTCGGACAAAATGTAGAGAATTTGCAGAGGATCGCGGAGGATTGTAGAGCAACCTGGATCCACTTATATACTTTGTCGATCTGCAGGCGCGAGGAACTCGAGGCAACTTTGCTCCAGCGCCTCCAACATTGCAGTAGCACTCCACAAAAGTTGGAGCGATAAAAATAGAAGTTAACCGTACTTCTCTCACAAAAAAGGATCTTCCAGTTGCAACTATTCCCCGTTACAGGGGCAAGAGCTCGTCCCCGATGTTCCCTCGATGACAATACTAATTTAATTAAATGTAATGTCAGCCCTGTTCGCGAGTACCGGATCCGGGATACGTAATTTCCACAAATTCCAAACCCACCGGCCCTCCTGTCTCGTTCATTGTCGTCCCTTCGGGACACACCATTCGTCTGTTCAACGTGTTAACATCGCGAATTCGTCGCATTATTGATATACCAGGAAGAAGGAGGCTTCCTCTCTTGGCCCGTGAATTCCAGCAGCACGATCCTTGCTAATGATTTCGTTGAAATTCCCAAATAATTCTTGAAATTCTCAACGACTCGCGTTATTTCGCAGCGACCTAGGCTAGGGAAGAAAAACAACGGCACGCGTCGTTCAAAGGATCGAATAATATTTAGACAATGCCCGGAGAAACGTTGCATCTGCTTGTCAAACGGCTGGTCGTCCTAGACACGACGTGTGATCCATTCGACAGCAGAATTTCCTCTCGGTAACGTGTTGCTGCGCAGCTTCGCCTCCGGGGAGAGAATTTCTGCACGCTTAGACACGTACCTACGCTCTGAATTTGGATGGAAACCCATTACATGCATATACATGCAACCCGCTGCACATCCCCTAACAATGGGAACATGTTTTCTAGACGAACATTTCGAAGAAATTTGCCAACACGATTCCTGAAACTTTAAGGTGGCTTCCAGCTGCAGATAACGAAGCTGTAGGTGAAATATTACTCGCGTCCCTCCGTGGCTCTGTGAATACCATACGCGATGAAATTCAGCGGACAGCATCGAGGATTCGGGGGGCGTGGCGCGAAAAAACGCTCGATCGGATCTTTTGTCACCGTTCGTCTCGATTCGAGGCTTTGAACAGCACAGAGAATAATTGAGGCACAGTGGAAACTCGATGGTAATATATTCGGCAGATTTGTCCCGAATCGTGGCTGGTCGTAGTATAATATTTGATACAATAGAGTCGAGCGTCCATAGGTTTCGATTCATTCGTACGTATTCGCAGCTGGACAATACGCCTTTGTCCGACAATCGAATTCGCAACTAACCGTATGCATATAACGTTGCAGAAATGTAGGATAGAAGCGACTGACGGTCCCCAATTGATCAATTTCCCTTCGAAATTAGGCGGCAAAGACCGGTTCAAAGAAATCCCGACGGTTCCACGAGGAATGCTTGAATTACCCAAGTCAATCGCACCGACGATTGCAGCCCGATGAAAAAGGGGGTGTGCACGGCGAATCGGGAATCGTATCAAAGAATTTGTGTCGGTGAAAATGTGTGTAAACGACGGGCCACTCGTTTAGCTGCGAATCCTTTTGAAGTTTAGGGAAAACCGAAGGGGTATGTTAAAGTAAATAGTGAATCACATGTGAACACGTCGAGCACCGTGATACATTAGACGGCGCTAGCTCTGCAGCAATAGACGTCGAAGATGCCGTTAATTATACGCAGAGACACGGCACCGAGTAAGGGCGGAAGGAAGGAAGGAAGGGAGGCAATTACGAAACAGCCCCGTTTATGCGGCAAATCGCATGATTAAACGAGTACGCGATCACTCGCGCCAGCCCAGCTAACCGTGTAATAACCGTTCTCTGACACTCGTTCCGCTTCTCGAGCGAATCCTACGAAGACGAACAACCTGGCACCCTCAACCGTCTTCATTTAACGAGTCGGGCTCGAAGCAAGTGGATCGTGGACAATCCGATTTCACTGCGCTCCGCTTTTTATCCTTGCGAACGACGCGACGTCTCGGTATCGAACGATCAATGGGCCTTAGATCGATTCGAGGCTGAAACGCTCCCGGCAAAGTAACCCAAGGATGTAACCGATCTGGAATCTGGAAAACTAAGGCTCGCCAGAATCTCGTACCTGAAGTAAATCACTGGCTCGTGTCATGGACAGGAGCACGCTGCTCAGTTCCTCCGGAGGTGGAGCCATCAAGGAAGGAAAGCAATTACGAAATGGCCTCGCGTCCCTTTCCAGGATACGCTCCCTGGTGCATTGTGCGCACGCAAGGGCCGATGCATCACGGAGCTCGTTCGGACACGTGTCACGAGTTAACACCAGCTCTATCTATCACGGAGACATTATGATTGACAGGCAGGTTTCGGTGGTTCGATCGACGATCGGCGGGATCTCTCGTCGCGGCAGTCGTTTCACGACCGAGCACGTGTATCGCGCCCGTCCAGGAGCCAGCAAAGGATTCTGTGGTTATCTCGCCAAGTGGAGTGCACGTTCCGATGCACATACGCGCAGCTGCGGCACTAACACCGACGACGGTCAGTGACACAACATCAAAGGAAGCTCAGAATGCGAGTTAATTTCGTAGCGAGGGAGGCCGAAATGAGGGTTAAGAGGGATGGAGAGGGCGGGGCAGAGAGGTATAGGGGCTGCGCGCGGTAGAGAAGGCTCGAGGATCCAGCCGAAGGTGTTGGAAAAGGGAACCGTCATGCATATTCGAAACGAGGGTCCACACCCCTGCGGTTTTCCGAGTTAGTTCGCCCATTTAAAAAACGAGGAAACACGCCTCGGAGCGACTCCTCGACGCCCACACCTCTCCAACATCCGTTTTTTCCCTCCACCGTCGAAGAGTCTCGAGGAACGTGTCCTCTTTGACGCGTCTGGCGCGCTCCGAATTGTTCGCAGCTGGCAGAGCACGTACAGAGGCGAGATCTTATTAAGATGACTAATCGGACCGTGCACGCCACGCGGAGCACAGAACGGGGACTCGCGAGTTTCTCGAGCGTGCAGATCTTTATCGCGTATTCTGTCGCGTGTGCGCGGGCTCCCATTGTCTCAGCGCCGAATTTCCATCCGCCCCGAAAACCGATTTGGATCTATCGACGCGCCGTCGCGAGCCAACGCGTGAATTCGCCAGACATTATCGCCTGTCCCCTTCGAAGAAGTACTGTCTCGGGGCTCCCCATCGGGGAATTAGAATATGAAACGTGTCATCCCATAGGAGCGAGTTTGGAGCTTCACAGTACCGAACCGTCTATAGATCCAGCCTCCCAGGGGGTCTAATTTCGTCCCATGGAAAATCTTCGTACCTGCTTATGAGAAAGCGAAGCTGTCTTTCTGGTGGTCTCGCGCGTTTCCTGCACCCCGCAAGAGGCTATTATTGGCATTTTCTATTCCCGCGAAGACTCGTCGCGGCCTAAACTCCAACGATATCGACTCGAGGTGTGTATAAGGAAAGATGTATTACGCGGTGGGAATCCACCTGCGGAGGCAGAAACTCGCTTACCTGCAGGATAAATAAAAACATCATTGGACCGTTTCGTCGTATAAGCCCCTTTGGGGTCGGGAATGCCACACCTGCGCGTGCTTTCCGCGAAGAAAAGACCTACACAACGCCACCGGTTTATTATTTAGGAGAACGACCGAACCATAACTAAAATCGCTCGGTCGCGTGGGATTTCCGAGTGATTGAACCGTTCATCACTGCGAAATCGTGTTTTAAAGGCACCGACTTTCAGACGTCTAGAAGAGTCGAAGCTACCAGTCCCCCCTGGCTTGTGCGTCTCGTTGGGATCAATAAAGTAGACAAATGATTACCAAAGCATTGCTTACGGGGCTTAAGTTCTACATGATCAATGGACAAACTGATTCATTAATCACGGGATTCAGAGAGCTTAGTTTCATTCGAAGAAGAAGGGCTTCTCGTGGCAAGAAGTTGCTTCGAGCTTCCAACTACTTCTGGAGTAGATTTGTCGAAGCAATGAAGCAGAATTGACAATGTTAATGAATACGGTAATCGAAACGTCCCTCGTCCAGCCAAAGGGGAATTCGAAATCCAGTTACTTTCCTGCTCACCCACGCAGCGATCGATGTTCGTCCACCGCTTGTCACAGTGTCCCGTTTATCAGCAGAACGTGGACTCGCGCTTATCGACCACGGTTCCTCCAGGCTTGTACCGACGTTTGCTCGAACAGGGTTTCACAGGCAGTGCAGGATTGGAGTCGCGGTTTTCCGTCGCACACTCGCCGGATAAACGATGCAATTTCGCCGAGCTCCTCGCTGTCCGCGGCGTGTTCTGACATATCGCCCTTGGGAGTTAACGCAATTTTAGCCAACATTCAGCTCCGCCCGGCCCTGCTGGTTAACGAAGACTAAGGGCAGCGTCATCTGCGAGATTAACAAGTTTTGGGAACAAAGTTTCCCGTGTCTATTAAGAGTTGCTGCGGGTCTGAATTTGCCGCGCGTCAGAAAACTAGGAAACGCGACGCGAGCGTTATCCACTTTGCACAATTTAATTTCGACCGGGCGAAATTCCCCTTAAAATTGTACGATATTGCGTTTAACGCTTGGATAATGCAATTCGAGTGGCAGGCTTTTAAAGCTTCACGGCTCTGCGCGAAATATTTGGAGCTGAGGATTAGCTACAATTTTGAGCACTGAATTATTCGCAAAGAGGAAACTAGTTGGCTCGTCGTGAATTAATGAAACGATTAGATGGTATTAATGATGGAGATGAAGTTGACACCAGTGACCTGCGAGTTGCGTAAGTTTCTCCGTGTTCACGCATCAGAAACGTTCTGTTTTTTTTATGCTTTTGCATTTTTGACGTTGCTCGGCTTAGTCAGCATTTCGTTCTAATTGATTTCACGAAGCAATTGCGGTAGTTAGTTGTTGTTGCAGATAACCGGAGGGGAAAAGGAAAAATAGAAGCGTTCGGTCTTCCAGTCCAACTGCCGCGATAGTATATTCTCGTTTTAGTTTTTACCGTGCTTGTAGATCAGAGAGGAATGTTTATTTACATGTGGCTTGTCAGCGACTGTAGATAGCTGTCTTCGCTCTATTCGCGAGGAGAGATATTTATATCGTCTGATTCAGGCTTTCATTCTCAACTGTATCCCGTTCCGGGATAAGACCGTCGTGTTTCAAACGCGCGGATATCTGACGGTCTTTGTGCGAAAGTCGTTTCTCTCTTTCCTATTCAACTCTGTTCACATGTGACGACTTATTGTCGCTGTTCCTAATTCGTTTTAAATTTATGCAACAATATGTTCCGTGACACGAAAGAGATGTGACGCATAGAAGCCTAATTTTTGTTATTCGTAAGCTGGTTTACAGACGAAACGCTGATAACATTGGAAATAGATTTTCCATCGAAAATTTCGGTAGTATAGTGGAAATTATTGAAATACTTCTGAAAATTAAAGCGGCCCAAGTTTCTTGGCTGTCTCAATACCCAATTCAAAATTTTAAATCCAAAGGAGACCAAGTTCAAGTGGCATAATTTGGGCGCGCGGCATCAAAGCGGAATGATACCGTAAGTAGCCAGACGCGGAAGCGTTGAAGCCGCCGCGGCGCAGTTGAACGCTACTCAAGTAAAATTATTCTTAAATATATACGTCTACTTTGATCAATCCCCACAGAATACTTTCCCCTACACTCAGCCAAGTTTATCTTCCAAGAGAAACATCAGAGACAAGAGCTATCTCAAGGCTGACCGCACAAACAGTGCAACACATGCTGCCTCAAAGTACTTGCAGATTTTTCCCGTTGGCAATGAATAGACAACTAGTATAAAATAAACACAGAAGAGCGGAATCTTCTGCTTTCAAATATTATAATAATAGAAAAATATGTGACATTGCTGTGCAGCGGATCGAAGAGGAAGGCGATCTCGTTGATTATTCCATCAGGACAAGCGTACAAAGTATCACTTCCAAGTTAGCCTTTCAAATATAATTTACGCCCATGTCTGACTAGCAGGGACCGCACTTACTGGCCGAGCGAAGTGGAAACAGAGCGGCAAGCAGAGACGGGAAGGCGGCACATGCGCGAAGTGGAAAAGGACGGTATCGAGCCAGGCTGGCGGAGTTGCCCGTCAACAGACGGTGCCGCACCGTCAGTTTATTCAGCCGCGCCTGAAACGCGTTCAGTGCCGCGCGGAAACGTGTACGCGCTCCTCCGTGCACTCGTTCCTCCGTTTTCCTTTTACATTTTCCCTCTCTAAATCTGGACACGTCTGGCGCGTGTGGGCCGCAGCGTGCAGGGGCCAAGGCAGGAGAGGAGCCGTCGCCGAGGAAGAATGTGATCGCTATCCGATCGCCACACCGTCATTCAGCCGGCAGTTTCGTTCACGGTAAGGCCAAGAACACCTTGCAGAAGCGACTCGCTCACCACGTAACCCGCGGCTACTGTGTACGCGGCCGCGTACGCGTGTGCGTGCATGCGCCAGGCGTCGTTCGCGTCCATCCATGGTCACTGGACGTCACGGACACAAGTTGCGTCTCGTCTGGTGACTTGACGCACGTTAATCACGCCAACTATCGGGGCACGTTCGATAAGGTCGCGTGAATTCGATTTTCCGAACGTCGCGGAGGCTCGATTAAACAGAGCCGATCGTTTACCCCCGAATGCGTAGCGAGATATGGATCCATCTCGTTGTCAAACGAGCGCTTACAAATCGGCCGCGATCCGATTTCCCGGTCGCGCCAATTTTCACCGATCCTCGCCAACTTTCACCCACCGGCATTTCAAGCGCGATGGAAACTGTTTAGCTTGCTTTCAGCCAGAAAAATCGGCATGAACCACTAACATGGAGAATTGCACACAGGGCACACTCACACTGCCCGCCACCGCCAGTTATCTTGCGCTACGTGCTCCATTTCTATACGCCTTCTTCGTTCCTCTACTCGTATCGCCTTCTCCTCTCTCTTTCCCTCTTCTTTCCTCTCCGTCCAGCTGTCTGCACCTTCGGCTCTGCTCCTCCTTCTGGCCGCTCTATCCGGCACGTTTGCGCGAGGCTCGTGTGTACTGTGCCATACGAGCATTGTGTTCCATGCGTTTCGCACCGCACGCCTCGCCACGGAAAGCGTGCACAAGGCTACGCGAGTGTACCGTGGCGAATGGCAAGCGTTACGAGTCGTTGATTCGTTAATTAGCTGGCGATTGCGTGATCGACGATCGAAGAAGGGGACAAGAAACTGGGTGGGGAGCCGACGAGGATCCACACGACCCTGACTCCGAGCCTCCCGAGGGATTTTCGAGGTCAAGGGGATTTACAGCGTGGCCGAGAAACGGGCAGACGGACCCGCAGCCTCCCGCGGAATTGATTATGATGGGGAATGATCGCGTTCGTTAGGAGATATTGGCTGATGCTCCCCATGGCTGGACTAGCCGTCCGCGACGTTAACTCGCCATTGGCTATCAACCACTTTATCTCCGGCTCTCGCCCCTTTGCGCTCAATTTCCCTGACTTCTGACCTTCTTATCGGAGGGAACGAGGCAGAAACGAGACGCCTGAGGTGTCACGCTCGTTACACGCGCGAAAACACGGACCACCTCCGGCGAGCAGTTTCCAGCTCGACGTTTGCGCTGTGTCCACAGGTATCGGCTCGTGTCAAAGGTCACTAAAGGCTCTTCTCGGAGAATATCATTACAGATATTACGATGCGCCTTTGGAATTCGTGTCAGATACCATTCAAATACCATTAACAAGGATTTACGTGGAACTGCGGCAACTCTCCTATCCCCTCTCAATCTCGGGATTCCCGTTTATATTTCCAACGAACTTATAATGACTTCAGAATATTATTTTGACTCGTTGACGCAAGGTCAATTGCGCCTGGTTATGTAGAAAGCTACTAAGCCACAAAATGACAAAAAATTAGGTAAACGCAGTATGGATCCCATAATTCTGTGATCTTTATTTGGTAAAAAATTACCAGCCCATAGAACAATTCTTACGGTATTATTTACATTTTAAGCTTAAAACGCAAAAGCTACAGAAAATTGAAAATAGTATTAATTATACTACTCGCTATTACGCAACCCATTAAGAAACATTGTAAAACAATAACGAGAAATGAAATATACCCAATAGATGTAAAGCTACTCTTCTTTAACATTTAGAATCTTCAAACTAAATCTACTCAGTTTCAGATCACTGAGGATCGGTAGCTTTCTGCACCACTAAGCTCAATTAGTATCCACCGATGTTAGAAGCCACTGCTTCCAGGAATCGACTATCCTAATGGAAATTTGAACAGCTCGACAACAGAGCGAGTCACTCCTATTATCCGTCGAGGGAAGGAAATTAATATGATCTCTCGATTAGCTCGCGTCATTGTTGTTTACGATTCACGGAAACATCGTCGCCGCGAGGAAATCGCAAGGCCTCCGTCGTTTGAGGTCGCTGAATGCGGTTCACGACCATCGTTCACTCGCATTCCGTTTCTTAAAGCGTGTTAAGCGACCGGCCGGTCAATGCCGCGGCTGTTTAACTCGCCCTTCAATGCCAGCGCCGGAAGTTGCATAATTATCGATCGACGGGGCGGCAATTGAACCACGGACGCCGGTCGATTAAACCGCGGGGAAATTCACGCCTCGCCGTTCCTGCGACGCGCGAGGTCCGAGCACCGCCGCCATTCATCGGCTGTGCAAATATTTTTTCACGGCGCTCCACTTAAGTATATCAGAGTGCAAATGTTTGCACTGTATTTAGGAGCGCGCTGGCAAGGTGTAACGAGTGCTTCGCGGATAATGCTGTGTTCCGAAAAGCTCGCTAAGCTCCTCGAATGCGGTCGAGTGTGCATCGCCGCGCGTGCACGCGCCCCCTAGATTCTTTCGTTCCATCGACGCCTTCGCCCCCCCATTCATTCTCGCCCGCCCCCTATGCAGCGATAATTCCATTCATTTCGCGTGAAACCGGGACAGAGGGGTTACGTAATAATTGACGAGCTGGGAACCGCGGGAAAACGAGGCTGCACGCAAGCCGCATTGCTTATTCAAGACTTTGCACCTTACGCACCTGGGTGTCGCCGCTCGAGAAATTGCGGTGTCGCGATCCGCCACAATGCCAGCTTCGGGAAGGTCAGAGTGTGCTCCTGCACGGGAGCGAGGATGCTCGACAGCTTTTAATTAGACCGGACGGCCTATTTAAAAGGGAGAGAGGTCTCGCCGCGGGAGCGGCCGGGATAATTGAATTCTTGAATTCCAATTGATTGTCGAAGATCAATACAAGCTGTCCGCCCGAGCGCGTCGGATGTCTGACGGCGAACGGGAGGATCTACTTCGGCATTCCCATTTAAGATCTTCAATATTAACCTGGTTCAGTAACTACGACAATCTGCTCATTGATGGCGCTCATTAGTAGCAAGTTAATGGCTCTGTTTGCACGCGAATGGCCCAGAATTCTTCCACCGGGTAGGATCTATTTTAACTCCTAAGCGGAACAAGTCCATTCGTTTCCTGAAAGACGTAGTCGGCGCTAGTCGTTGCTACCGGTAAATGGGAATGAAATTTCTGTGTATTGCAAAAGCGGGAACAGTCAGTGACCGAGTGCATCCCGCAGATTATCAACAGCCGGGCGGTGTTACGACATCCCGCGGTCTTCCGCTTTCACGAACGAAAATACTTGCCTCCACGCCTGCCATTAAGTGGACCCCACATTTCGTGCTCACAACACGTGTCGTTAACGCGATCGTTTCCTTCAGAATTCCGTTCAGTGTCAGCCGCCAGGAATGTTTTCATCGCACCGGGGGGGGGAAAGGCACCGGCACGAGCCTCTACTCCCACATTATTTTCGTAACGCTGCTCCTCTGTTTACGCGCCATCTCTGCACATACATATATACCGCGGGCGCTGGTTATATAGAGGCGTGCTGTGTACCCGCCTCGTATAAGATAGAAGGCGAATCGACTGTGCAGAACGAAATCGCTATTTCAAGCCGGCCGACCCCCGCTCCCGGAATAGTGTTTTCCAAACTGCGGTTTTTTTTTACCAGACTGGGCTGGTGGGTCAGTAAATCAGTGAGTCTATCACATTTCACCCCTGCTTTATAGCTCCCATATAATACAAAATGAACTGTCCCCTATTTTCAATCCTTCATAGCTAAATGCGAATCTTTATTAAAAAATTCTTCCCTCGCAGATCCGTTCGACCTTATTTCCTCGCTTCGACCTTCCTCCGCTTTGCTTTTCCCTCCGTTTATACGTCTCTGTTATGTCTGCACTCACCTGTTCCGTAAAACAAATAAACGATTGTTTATCTATTTATCGCTTGCATCGCAGCTTGCGGTCGCTCTCGGTACATTCCGATCTTCATTGAAATAACTTCCCCACAGTGTCTTGATCCATTATCCGTATCATATATCTCTCCCGAGTCCTCTGTATCTCGGCCATTATTTCTACCCTCCGCCCTGCGAGACAATTCCGTGGACTACCTCCGAATTTTCTGTCCCCTACCCACCGTATGTGCAAACGAAACACGAGAAACGTTGAAAAGTATCGCCGGCAGCTAATGGCCCCGGCGCCTGTTTCCGTTTCCAAGCCGGGAACAAAGCGGCCGCGGAACAATGTGCCAGCTCCAGTTTGCTCTTGGCGAGCTCGAAAAGACGCGGGAACGTTTTCGTGCATGCGATATTAGCGTGTAACGTCGACCGTCATTGGCCGACAGCCGTTAAGCGCAACTTCCTCGTGCGTCAATTAAGATAAACTCTCGATATGTCGCGGGATATCCGTGCACGATAGCGGTGTCGATGGGCACTTGATCTTTCTTGCTCGCGACACGATAACTCCACTCGCTGAACAATGGTCAATCTTCGGTTGGGCGATAAACGTTTCATTAATTGCGACTCGTTAGCCCGCAGTTTCGTGCGTCTAAAAGCTTGAAATTCTACGAAGTGCTTCGGAAGAGAATTAGGCATCGCGCTCGCCTGGGCGAATTTCTAATCAAGGACGTGACGGCATCAAAGGGGGACTCGGACGCAACGACAGCCCGCGACGCGAATTCGAAAACGTTTGAAACGATGTCGAGGATTCGGTAAATCGAGAATCAGATCAAATGCGCGGATTTCAGGTTGACCGGAAGTGGGTTAACAGTCACGGTTGAAACGATGTTTGACAGCCTCGTGATATATCCGCCGAAGATTGGCCATAAAGTTCAGTGAATCCGGATTGTGTACGTGAACGCTATACATAGAATCTGAGGCCTTGACTCTTGCTGAGCATCCAGAGGCTGTACATGATAAAATCTGTTCGATCTTCACTGCTCGTAGGTGCAGCGGTCCACTAAGATGTGCCAGCCAGCCAAGAAGAAGCAGTCTTAACCTCGTAAGTGGCCTTTATCCATCCTCGCCTCGTTACGCATCTCGCCCTACAAATCAGCATCTTTAACGAACGATGAAAGTTCTGCCAGCATCCATTGAATTGTCATTCGACTCGGGCAATAGGGAATCAAACGGAGCAATTGAAACTGTCTCTCAGTTTTAATCAACCGGGTAACGAGTAATGGGGTTCTTGAAGTCGCAGAGTATCGCGAATGCAGCCGGGAACGATTTCCATGATAAAAACCCGAGGACTTACATTTCCCTGCACAAGGGGCGAGCCACGTTCTATCGTCGTTCTATTTTCACCTATCAGCCTCCGTCTATGGTCTGTCCTACTTTGCGGGCAGGGGATAAAGGTCAATCGGTGCAACGATGCCAGCAAATCCTTCGCGCATCGATACAACGAATCGGCCTGTCGAATCAAAAAAAAGAATTGAAGGCGAAACCCACGCCGGTGCTCGCGTTTCAGCGACATCTCTGGGACCTGTAATCCCTTTGTCGCTGTTATACAGCTTGTCGATGGTCAATTTCGAGTTCATATTGAACGAGGGCACAAGGAAGCTTGTGGCCAGTCGGGCTTGAGAGGTCAATGCTGAGCTCGAGATCGCTGTTGCGGAATAATTCGAAATTGAAATGATTCCTTTTGGCTTCGCACTCGCGCGACAAGTGTTTCTATACCCGATGCGAGGATTCGTGGGACAGAATCGAAGGGAAGCAGCGACTGATGGGGCAACAGAGCTTTCTGGCGATGACATTAACGTCCCCGATGAAGCCTGTCCGACGTATCAGAGAAATGGGCCAAGAAACGCGGTTAACATAGTCCCCGGGGAGGGTGTTCGACTATCGAGGTTGAGAAAATACTGTTACAGCCCCCGTGAACGGTGCCATCGAAGCCAACAATAACAGAATCAACGCTCGCCTAGATCCCCCCGAACAGGTCGATGAACGAATGTTGCACAGGGATTCGCGAGACGCGCTGGAACATAAATTCCTTTATTGAGAGCCGGGTTCTCACTTCAGAAAGCTCTGTATTTAACGAGATTAACGCCTAATTGGATTCTAATGCCGGTGAAAGAGATCGAAGGCACCTATTCGGCTCGTCCTGCCTGAGGTTAATACTCAATTGAGGTTGGGGAAAATGCTATTAGAGGATGGGCTGCGTGCGAGTTGATCGATCCGGCGCATCGTTTAGTCCCTGATACACAATGGTGTTCGCTCTAAATGAACGTGAAGGCGCCGAGCGATAGCTGCAGGTAGTTTGGTATTCCTCGTCGCGCGCAATTTTCGTAATCACGGCAACCGTCCGCGGAATCCGTAATGAAGCGGCGCGATAAGAACGCGGGGGAGCCTGTATTTCACCCGAACTGCAGCAGTAAATAAGCTAAACGAATCTCGTCCAGACTTTTAAGTGGTCGGTGGGTACTATTCGAATCAGCTGCAATTAAGGTAAATGGCCTCTTTGCTGGGCGCCGAAGAATACAAATCGTTGGGGGACATCTAGTTACAGATTCCAGGTTCATTCCATCGAACTCTGCCCTTGGTCAAAGTGTTCGCCTCGCGTAAATACGTAGTATACACGACGCATTGTCCGTCAGAAAACTACGCGCAGTCATCCAGTGAAACCTTGCACACGAACGCGTAAACACGCTTTCATCGCGCGCACGCAATCGAGTACATAGTCTTGATGGTCCACATGCCTCGTGTCTGTTATTGCGTTGAACCGTGTCACGGACGCGGGCGTTTAGAAATTTTAGAGAAAAAAAGTCCTTCGAATTGCTGTCAGGAAGCAGGCGAAAGCTGACGCGCGTACTGATCGACTCGGACGAAATCGTTGGGGCAGGAAGATGACGAAGAGGTTCGAGTTCAATTGGCAGATCGAGGTCCCTCTGCCGCTCCGCCATGGATGCATGTTCGATCGTTGGTCAGAGGAGAAGGACAATTCGGAATATGAGCAGAACTGCTCGTTCAAGGTTGACGAATACGGCTTCTTCATCTACTGGCAGAGCGAGGGAAAGGTGAGCACTCTTCTCGTCTGTCTTTGGTACCCATTTGTCTGTCTCTAAAGGAATTTGCTACTTCAACTACTTGGGCTTTCGTTTCGTGCACAGGATGGAGACGTGATAGAGCTGTGTCAAGTTAGCGACATACGTGCTGGTGGACTACCAAAGGTGAGGAGACCTGTGTTCTGAGGATTTGAAAGTTGAAAGTTTGAAATATTGAATGGAGGAGTTTGGAAGTTTCCTTTATAAATATACTGTACTGGGGAGATCCCTTCAGTCGTATCAAATGTCATACTGAAATTTCATCCAGGATCCAAAATTATACGACAAGCTCCTGACGAGGCACGGCGAGCAATTAGAGGAGAAAAGCTTGACCATCTGCTCGGGGGTGGATTACACCAACATCAATTACCAACACGTCGTCTGTCCTGACCCAGCGACGGCTAAAGTAATTATTCTCTTTGCGTAAGCTCGTCAAATTCCCCGTCCTCTAGTAAAATTAGTCTAAACCACGCGAACACCAAAAAGCACTGAACGCATCTCAGTCGTTTGAATATGACTGTACTTGGCATGCGATTAGAGGAAGGAATGCGTCCGCACAGAATAGACGTAGAGAAATTATCCAATTCAATCCGTCGTGCAAACATTAACGTAATCAATAAGCCGAAGTGTTTGTTTTGTCCCGTGACAGGTATGGCTGGACGGCGTACGATCGATTACGCACAACGTGAAAGCCAACAACGTTTGCCCGTTTACATGCTTGAAGAAACAGTAAGTTCGTCCGTTCAATTTCATACACGCACCCACGACCTTCTTCGTTAACAAGCTCCGCAATAATTAACCGGAAACGTTCCGTGACGAGCACGTTTCTTCGTCTTACAGACGTTCGATTGCGCGATGTCGCGTCACGAGACCTTTTATAAAATCGATGAAGCTCGCCGGGAAACGTAAACAAGACGTGGAAATTCTTTCGAGAGACGAGAAAGTTATCCAAACCGTCTTCCCACGCGGTTGAGAGATAAAGACTTTTTGCTGTGTTCCAGTTGGATGCGGCTGCGAATGCTGGTCGATCCAAATGGAAAAGTTCCAGTGAAAGTGGTCGCGAGAACTTTCGCGTCCGGGAAGACGGAAAAGCTCGTGTATCAGTGCTTCGCCGACTTAGGCCTACCCAGTGGAAAGGTACTTGTAAAAAGAGGAGCGGAAAGTGGGCGTCCTTCGGTCTCAAACTTCTACTTTCACCCGATTTTCCAGAATGACGTAATCGAGCCCGAGGACTTTACCTTCGACGCGTTCTACGCGCTCTACCACAAAATCTGCCCAAGGAATGACATAGAGGAGCTGTTCCAATCCATGTGAGTCCGCCAGAACCATAATTATCCTATTTCGATCGATGTCGATTCCCTCGTGAACTTGGAAGCGATCGTTCGTTTGTTTTGAACATTCCAGTACCCAGGGCAAGGCGGACACGATCAACATGGAGCAACTCGTCATGTTCCTGAACGAGAAGCAGCGCGATCCAACGTTGAACGAGATCCTGTACCCCCTGTACGACGAGAAGAGGGCGATGGAGATCATAAACGATTACGAGCAGAACGAGAGTGCGCGAAATCAAAGTAAGACTCTTGCTGACTGTGCTTCTTACTGCTGCCACGAGCTTCGGGAAGAACGATGTGGTGAATAGCCAATATATCGTTTCACCCAGCTCTACCCTTTCAATGAACCCCTGACACCGTCTAAGTGTGCTGACTAGTTTGTACCTGCGAAACGGCATCCTTTCAGAATCAATCACGTCCTTTCAGAAACGATGACGAAGGATGGCTTCATAAGGTACCTGATGTCCGACGAGAACGCCCCGGTCTTCTTGGACAGGCTGGACATTTACATGGACATGGACCAGTCACTGGCCCACTATTACATCAACTCCAGCCACAACACGTACTTGATGGGCAGGCAATTTGGCGGGAAAAGCAGCGTTGAGATGTACAGACAGGTGTTGCTCGCTGGTTGCAGGTGAGACCTACCGAATTCTATGCTGAATGTGAATGTATGTGCACTTGGAAGCATCATTTATTATTATTATTATTACTATTAAACGGGTGCACACCCTTTGGTTACATAAAGTAAAAGTACATGATGCAATTAGCTTAAAGACTCGCTGCTGATTCTCACCGATACATTCTCTTGAAGATGCGTGGAACTAGACTGCTGGGATGGCAAGGGAGAGGACGAGGAACCTATAATTACGCATGGCAAAGCCATGTGCACAGATATCCTTTTCAAAGACGTAATCTACGCTGTCAGAGACACTGCGTTCGTTACGTCGGACTACCCAGTCATCCTCAGCTTCGAGAACCACTGTAGCAAAAAGCAGCAGTACAAACTGGCCAAATATTGCGACGAGATTCTGGGTGACCTGCTGTTGAGAGAGCCCCTTAAAGAGTTTGCCGTAAGTGTTTCCTTTGTCGACTTCGGTTGTCATAGTGTATGCATATCGGGAAGAGTAGGATATTCTATAAATACATATATCCGAGGCTCGTTCGTCCGCTAATACCTGAAGCAGCGCCAGTACAGATTGACTGATAATAGACAAGGCTCCTACGTCAATCCAGATGTAGATTTCCATCGATAAACGGGGACAAAAGTACTCCAGTCAATTGTTATTCAGACTTATCTCTACCGAGCACTCGACGGAGCATGTTCGACGAGTGGGCGCGATTAGATTGCGCGCATGAGCGTTTTGAAAACGCGATAGGTGGTACACACGCATCCGCGGGTATCGATCCAAAAAAAAAGGCATTAACAAATGCCGATGGTATGTTTCGATAAAACAGCTGGAGCCTGGGGTGCCTCTGCCGCCGCCGAGCATGCTCAAGCGGAAGATCCTCATAAAGAATAAACGCTTGAAGCCGGAAGTGGAGAAGCACGAGCTGGAGCTGTTTAGGCAAGGTCAGTTCGTCATCGAGGACGAAGTGAAAGAGGATGCCAGCGCGCCGCTAGTGGTAGCAGCCGTCGTTGAACAGCAATCGGTAAAGGTAACCCTCGGTATAAGCTCCAGCATGAACTCCCTGACATCCGTGTTCGATATCCGGGCACACGGAACGACCCACTGCACCAAGATACGTGCGCTTTCAGGAAGACGCCTCGACAGTCGAGTCGGTAGTGTCGGTGACGACTGGTACCCAACCCCAATCAGTAGCTACTGCGAATCTGGGCGACAGTTTGGAGCTGGCAGTGGTGCAGCCGTATACCGGAAGCACCACGAACGTGCATCCTTGGCTCTCGTCCATGGTCAACTATGCTCAGCCCATCAAGTTCCTGGGCTTCGATGTTGCTGAACGTAAGAGAGGAGACACCTGTTGTCTATTAAAATTCAGAGAGCACGGTTTACCCGAGACTCTGCCATAATGCTGCTCTTAACTATACAGAGAAGAACATCCATCACAATATGTCTTCCTTCGCGGAAACCGCTGGCCTGAATTACCTAAAGACGCAAGCCATCGAGTTCGTGAATTACAACAAGCGGCAAATGAGCAGGATTTACCCGAAGGGCACCCGAGCGGATTCATCGAATTACATGCCACAGGTAACACTGTCTCCGGCACGGGGGCGGGGGCCTATTCACGCATCCACCCAACGATCGATCATTGAAACCAGGTCTTCTGGAACGCTGGCTGCCAAATGGTGTCGCTGAATTTCCAAACCGCGGACCTGCCTATGCAACTGAACCAAGGGAAGTTTGAGTACAATGGCTCGTCGGGCTACCTCCTGAAGCCGGACTTCATGAGACGGGCTGACAGAAGCTTCGATCCTTTCGCGGAGAGTCCCGTGGATGGTGTAATCGCCACCCAGTGCAGCGTGCAGGTATCGTATAATCTTTGACCACGTCCGAGTCTCGCCAGGATCCTGTGCTAACCTCCGTTCACGATGGCAGGTGATAGCGGGCCAATTTTTATCGGACAAGAAGGTCGGCACGTACGTGGAGGTGGAGATGTACGGTCTACCCACGGACACGATTCGTAAAGAGTTCAGGACCAGAGTGGTTCCAGCGAATGGCCTGAATCCTGTGTACAATGAAGAACCCTTCCTCTTCCGGAAAGTAGTCCTGCCCGACCTAGCAGCCTTGCGGTTCGCAGTTTACGACGAGTCGAACGGGAGACTTCTGGGTCAGAGGATCGTCCCTCTGGATGGTCTACAGTCGGGATATCGACATATCTCGTTAAGAACGGAGGCGAACTTCCCCATGTCCCTGCCTATGCTCTTCTGCAACATCGAGATCAAGATCTACGTGCCTGACGGCTACGAAGGTTGGTGCTGTTTAAATGAGATTGAGTCACAAGTCAGAGCCGTGGTAAGTTTCTGATTGTTAGAGCGTAAGGGGTTAATCGAATGGATTTCCAGGGCTGATGGACGCGCTCACTGCGCCACGGGCCTATAAGAAACTGGAGAACACGCCGCAGAACAAAATGCGCGGTCTTGGGATAGAGGAGAGCGGTAGCAAGGGTAGCGGTGACTCTGCTCCAGCTCATCATCGCGAGCCACCTAAACCCAGAGGTAAATGTTTCAGAAGAAACGATCAACAGAGTGCGCCACGTGCTAACTAGTATACTCTGTTACAGAGGAGATGAAATTCGACCCTATAACGGTGGATGTGCTACGGCAAGAAAAGGGCTACCAGAAGGTCCTGAGGAAGCAGCAGAAGGAGTTGGAATCTCTAAAGAAGAGGCACCAGAAGGAGAAACTTACCGTCCAGAAGCAGCACTGCGTTGCGATAGAGAAGATTATCAAAGGGAAAAAGTGCGTAACAATTGGCTTCGCTGTCGTGAACTGGTCAAGGTGCTAATATTTCTTTCTTCTCTGAACAGCAAAGCGGAACTTTCAAGGGACCCGACGGTTCGCCGAGCAGTTTCCGAGCAGACCGTCCAGTGGTCTCGCCTGGCGGACAGGCAGCGTCGCGAGGAAAGGGATTTAGTGCGCTCTCACCTGGAGGAACGACGAAACACTTTGTGCAAGCTGTGCGTGACTGCCCATGTTTCCCAGCAAAAGCAGCTGGCAGCGAGACACGAGCGCGAGATCAAGGAGATGAACGCGAGGCAGGCGAGGCTGTCGGTGGAGAGCATGAGGGAGGTGATGAACGATAAGACCTTGAAGACCCGTGGGATAAAAGAGGGCAGGCTCAGGGAGAAGCAGCAGAACAACACGAAGAAGTTCATGGAGGAGCGGAAGATCGCGCAGATAATCCAGAACAGGGAGAAAGAAAAGCTGAAGGTGATTCACGAGAAGCAGCTGGAGGACCTGCAAAAGGATATGAATGCGGTAAGGAGATACCTGAAATTGTCTATGGTTTAAGAGGGGCGCAATTCAAAGGCTTGTCGTATGATTGAATAATATTTTTTGCTCCAGATCATGGATATGTACAAAAACGAGGAGATGGAGTACGAGCTGGGCCCTAAGACCGAGTTCTACGTCTGATGGGCGTCCGGAAATCACGTTCGTCCCTCTCTAGCCGAAGTAGTTTCGCAAAAACTGAGGTGCTGCGTTCCGAGAATCCACTATAATCGTTAATCACAATTGGAATTGGGATCAAAAGTCTCGTTGGCGGTCGTTCTCGGGCGTTCTGGCGTTCCATCGTCGGCGGCGTCACCGAGAGCCGGATGCAACGGGCGCACAACCGTGTTAATCGTACTGTAGTACATTCACCAGGGATATTTTTTTATGAGAAACGAAAAAACGCATCTTGTAACTCCATACCCTCCGTGGTCGCACGAGCAAAGTACCTAGACTAAATAAGGGAGTCAATAAGAACTACAGTGATCTAGTCAAGTTCTCGTATATTAATAATAGTTATATACATATACATACACACACACATACATAAATATATATATATATATTTATTATAAACGCATAAACGAGAAACGCGGAGTGAGCGTGCCGCACGATGTACCGTCGATTTCAATATTTTTCGATTGTTAACGCTATTACCGAATTCTATCGTATATGCGTGCGTGAGCGAGAGAACGAGTGCGCGTGTGTTTAATCGTGATATTTTTGAAACTTTCATGCCTAACGCCGAAAGGAATTTGCCAAGGAATTCGACGGTTCCTTCGCTGTAATTGTAATTAAACCGATGCTTTGGTCGAGAGCAGTCACTAGAGCGCACATACACGCACACACAGAATACACATACACAGACACCCGTGACGGTGTTATCAGCCGCGATTAAAGTGTCAGATGCCCATTATCCAATCACGATCGAGCAGGTACTCGTTTCGGGAGACACCCTTTTACCCCCTTCCTGGAAAGAGTACTCGCGCACGAATGGTCCAAAGTGTCGAAGTCGCGAGCCAAAACAGCGTTGTACATAAAACTAAAGGAGAGCCTAGAGTAATTATCACGTCGTTGTTTTCATTCTAATGATGTTATTTACACAAATGATTATATTAATCTATATTATATATATATTGGATATAAAGGAGTAAGGAGAAATAAAGAGATCGAATAGCTAAATCGATCATCATCGTTTCCTGAATTCGACTGTCCATTTCTTTGCCGGAGCTTAATCTTTAAATAAGGAATAATGTTAGGTAATTAAGGGGCTCTGATCATTTCCAGCAGTTTAGTAGCACGCGACGGTGACACAGAAGAGTCTCATAAATCTCTAATTAGATCTCTATCCCTCATAATTGTAATCGTGTTCATGGTTCGAGAACCCGTAGTTGCGAGGAACACTATGATGAGGTTTGAGGTTTACTTGGTTTACCGCAACCTCGTTGGTTAGAACTAAAAGGGAATCGCTTTGATAGCAGTCTAACGACGCTACCTAAAACTCCCCCTTATCAAATATTTCATGAGGTGCTTTTAATCACGAACACAGACTGAATCTTCGAGCATTTTGCTATCCAAAAGCGCAGAAACATCGCACTTTATGTCGTGGTCACACATGGACACCGTGGACACTGCTGGGCAATTAAAGGATCACGCCTTCTTTGGCGGTTTCAGAACCGCAAGAATCGGTTCGTCTCGTTGACTGTTATGCAATAGGATTGCTGGATGCAGTGAACGCGTGACGAAACAACGATTCCGCGAAATAATCAAGAATCGAATGGAAAGCCTGCCACGACTTGTTCGTAATTAATTCCTTACTTAGGCTAGCATTTACCTGACGCAATTGTGCCCGGTAATAGAAGGTGAAAAATGTTGGAGCTTGTCGCCACTTGACGATTGTGCTGCATGTTTTCAGCTTTCCCACTTGACGTGATCAGATTAAGCAGCAACAAGGGACGGATAACGAAAGGTAGCATCAGGTGTTTGAAGCCTGCAAGGTGTCTCCTTGCTTCTTCTCAGCGAAGCGCGTGCTTTCCTTCGCGACAGACGCGCAATACGCTGGTCAAAGCAGTAATCTGTAGCCTGTCACCTCCTGCACACTTAATCTTCAAATGTCAGTGGTCACATTAACCGAGTTTCCACCCATGCAATCGTTCCCAAACTTCCACCATCTACTCTTAAACACCGAAGTGATAGCGGACCTCGCTAGGAGGCCGAACAAACTGTGTAATATCCCAAAAGAATGGGTATCCAAGTGGCCAACAGTAGCCGGACAAGTTGCAGAGGAGGTCTGAAGCATCGCGAACGCGATTCAGTTTCCGAGAACACTCGAGGAAACTTTCGTGGAACAAGTTTCCACGGGTCAACGAGGTAAGACTCGCGAAAAGGCAATCTCGGGGCGGATGGCCCAGTGATTCTCGCGATCCTCTGATTGGAAAAAGGACGCTGGCCATTTATGAAATTCCCGGCCTCGTGATTGTTCAGTCGGATGAAAAGGTTCGGAAAGTTTAGCGAAAATTAGCCGGCCATCGAAACTTTGCCCCTGAAACTGTTGTACGGCCGCTCGTACGACCGCGGTAGAAGCTTTTCAACGAGTTTGAACGTGGCCGTTGTCGCGCCGAGGGCTTTCATTTCCCGATTTCAAGGGGCATCGCTCAGGGATTACGGAAGCGCCGTGAAAGGGGAAAGTTCCAGGACGAATGGAGGAGGACGAGTGCATTCAGGAACGACAACAAGATTGATACTTCCTTCGTTTTTATTGTACAATCCGCGATACGGAAGCTTCGCTACATTACGCTCGACTACGATCGTTATGGCGGTTTAACGCAGCCGTGCGTATGGTCGGTTTCGTTTGCCTGAGAGGTTTCGCGGAACATGGGCCTCCGCTTTGTCCAGGGTGTTCGGGAAGCTTGGGCGATCGATCGACTCGATCGTTACGATCGTACCGTGTGAGATCCGTTCGCCGACGATCTTTTTACGGGCACCACGGTTTTATAGTCGACTGGTAGACGGGCTGAGGATGGACGGGTTGCGCGATCTTCACGTAGTTGATCTGCGGCGGCTGCACATGCACCACCTTTGGCTGGTGGTACTGAACGGGGTAGGAAATCAGCTGGGGCTTCTGGACCACCTGGGTGACTGGCACCTCGTACTTTTTCACGTACACCTTGGGCTGCTCGTACATCGGCTTCTGGTACATGGGCGCGTAGTAGACAGGCTTCTGGTAAACCGGCGCGTAAGAGATCATCGGCTTCTCAACGACCGGGTAGACGAGTTTCGGCTGGACCACTGGCTTCACGATCACAGGCGCTGGCGCCGGCTTCACGATCACAGGCGCTGGCGCCGGCTTCACGACCACGGGCGCCTTCACGTACGTGATCATGGGCTTTTGGATAACGGAGGAGTAGCTGGCCTGATGAACGTACGACATGTGCGCCGGCTGCACGTACGGCTTGATGTAAATCTGAGGTGGCGGCGCGTAGGAGATGGGGTGAGAATAAGCTGGGGGGCAGGGGTTGTGGTAGGACTCCCGTTTCGGCTTCAGCATCAGGTTCTCCTCCATGGCAGCATTGTCCTCCATTATGGTGTCCGACATGTGCATGTCCATAGAGGTCTCGCAGCGGACGCTCGAGAGCCATATCAGGCACAGTACCTGGGGATTGCGAAAAACTTCAAGAACGCTTAGGATTAGATCGTTCCGTGGAGGGAGGAGTGAAGTGGACAGCGATGTAAATGGTATGTACGAGTCAATTAAATGCTGGGCATTGTGTAAGCTTGGATGGGGAGGCAAGTAGTGAATATACAGGATAAGAACTGGAAGATTATTGCTATTGCTTATTGATATAAGAAAATGTAAAGTAAGGTTTGCCTGTATGAGGCCTCGCTTCGAGAAAATCGATTGTGAAGATTCATCGAGTTTCAACTGGAATATGGAATATTCATATTCCACTGTCGCCGCTTCTAAACGCTGACGCCTAAGTAGAGGTGGTCGGTATTAGTCAGACGCAGCCCTCGAGCCCGTACTCAATATTATGCGTATCCCATGAACCTCGAATATTGATTTCCCATAGAACTAAATCTCCTCCAGATAATTTTATCCCACATTCACGATTCTTTTAAACGAGGAACCTCCCCCGCACCAATTTTACTGCAATCTGATATCTATAAAAAATAATCCGCCGTAACGTGATCCTCGCGATTCTCTATTTCATAGTAACGGAACTCAAGAAATTGCCTCGGTTATACACTTTCATCCTCATCAAAACTTGCGCACTTCTACTAACGACTCTCAGCTGGAACTTCCAGAACAATCTTTCCCCTGAGCATGAGAGATCAATTATCGGCACGCTACTCGGACGTTAAGCCACGCAATCGCGAGTACGGAAGAGATCGCTGGAAAATCAACGATTCGTCGATCCCCTTTTTTTCAGCCCTCTTACCAGTAGCCTGATCATGATTGTCGCGTGGATCTGAAGGATCTTCCCTTGCGAACGCTGGATCAACCGTCCTGAACGGAACTAGGAGCGCGTCGTGCGTGGCCGTTGGTTTTATAAACTTTTGCTCCACTTAAACGGGGGGGCAGGTCCGCCGCGTGTCCCAGTCGAATGTGATTCCCTTAAGCGGTCGTAAAAAGCTGTCGTCGGTCAGGCGTATGACGCAAGCGGTCGTGCCCCGGTATTTCCTGAATAAATTCTGCACCTCGGGCACGGAGGCACGTTGCGGGTTGGTCGTTAGACCTACGCGCTTGTCATTTGCAACACCGTGGACAGTCATTGGCCGGTTTCTGGACCGACAAAACCGGAGGGCAGGCCTCGTAACGCGCGCTCCATCGCCCGGAGCTGTTCGCCTGCAGAAATTCGCGAAACGGCAAAAACCATAGCTCGCTTGAAATATTTACTGCGGCGTTATCTAATTTATATCGCTGCCGCCGCGCCCCGCTGGCGTTTCTATTCGAAAGCCAGTAAATTACAATCATTATCGACTGTGGATTACGATCTCGTCTGACATTCGAGGCACGTGGTTGCAGAGTGACAAAAGTTTAAAAGATTATTCGCGGAGGACGTCTTGTTTCATCTGTAACGAGGAAGGTCGACGACACCGACGCAGCTGACGCAGTTGAATATGCAAAGCGACCAGATAGACTAGGGTTCGATTGGAAATCCTGTGCTCGTAAAATTCTCAGGCTTTGCTTTCTCCGGGACGGAAAGAAATTACTTTATTATGCCAGCAGTCGGATCGAGAAAACGATCGGTGCGTGCACTCCCCAGATCTGTGGGATCGTGGCTGCTTCGGCTGACCTAATTAAGAAACGCTATAATACAAAGAAAAAGCGACTTATATAGCCAGTTGCTTAGCAGTGGACGAACCCAAGAGCGAGCAGCGCACTTTCGAAACCGTCCAATCGTCGCTATTCGATTGGATACCATGGTAGCGGGGGGGAAAAAACGAGCCGGAGCGGTTAGGAAAAAAAGCAACCATTTATTTAAACAACATAACAATACCCTTAAGTGTACAATAATGAGCTATGTACAAGTGTCATAATGCCAAGAAACGATGTGTCTCTCTTTGTTATATTTTTGGCTAGAAGTTGGCGTGTTTGGTCATCCCGGCCAGGATCAGTGCTTCCAGCCGTGTCCTTTGCTTTGATGATGGAAGACGTGCTTGTAGACGGGCACGTGGACCGGGTACGGTTTCGGAATTGGCACAGGGAAATGCTTCTCGACTGTCACCGGGTACGGTCTCTCGACAACATAGGGTACCTGTATAATTTGAACGTTTCAATATCCCCCGTGCGTTTGCACGTTTGCATGATGGGTTCGGGCACAAGTAATGTCCCACTAAAGTTCCTGCAGTTACAGTTATAAACAGATATTGGGGCAATGCGATAGGGACGCAATTAAACTTCCAGCTCTGCCATTGCAACAACAGTCGTTAATGTTCCGCGAGTATCGACGCGAGTGCTTGTCTCGTTAATTATGTTTTCTATAGAGCTAGATTGCTTCCGAATTTCTCGCGTGTCCCTTGACTGGGAGGAACGTAACTTTGGTGTATATCTATTAAAATTCCAGTACTGAATAAGGTTAACAAATATCGCATACCCTCTTCTCCACTATGTAGGGTTCAGGCTTCTCCACGGGGATCTCGATGTGCTTGACAACTTCCACGGGCACCGGATGGGGCACTGGCACTTCCACTTGGTACGGTTGAGGGATGGGTACTTTGATTTGCTGAGGAACCGGCACTGGGACCGGGTGTGGAATCGGTATCGCGTACTTCTTGTAAATTGGAATCTCCACTGGCTTGGACGTCTCGTGGTAAGTGGATCCGCCATGGTCTTCTTCGTAGGAAGCACTCGCCACCGCGATTAGAGCTGTCAGTATCTAAAGGGGACAATTTATAAACGTTAAGCCACGAAGGAACCGAGTAAACTTTGCTTCGACAAATTTTGAAGAATGTTTCTCTGGATGGACTCTGTTAATTCTTTGTTGGATGGGGAGAGTGTTTCGCGACGAAACGATGGTGGCAATTTGGAAATACGAATGGCCAGGTACTTTTGGGTAAAAACTTACGAGGATCCTCATGGTTTATCGTTGCACCCGGCGATCACACTCGAACCGAAACCTGCGCACGCAATCCGCAGTGTTAACTCGCCACGATCTCTTTGATGCTTTCAAAGTCACGGCCAAGTGCTTATATACCAACGTCACTTTCTCCCTTCTCTTCATTACGTTGGCTCTTTCTGCTCGTCGTATTTATCCGTGCACGTATACGACGGTTTTACGATTGTCTGCGCAGGATATAATAAAGTATTCGCTAATGGCAGAGCCTTCCCGTTCTTCCTGGCATTCGAGCGCCGCGAAGCCTCTCGTTTCTCCGCGTAAATCACCAAATTAATTCCAGAGTTAATAATTTTAACGTCCTCGCGATACATCGCCGTTCCCGCGAAGCACAAAATAAGATCCCTCGAAATCCTCGCTTTGCAACGTAATTATGAAAGTTAAACACGTTTGAAAGTGGCAGCTAGTTCAATATCCAAGGTGGCATTTTTCTAAAAAACGACATTGATAAGCCGAGCCTCTGTTGGATCAGCAATTACGCGAGCGAACGAAAGATATTCGAGAAATTCACAGACGCGGCTCCCACGTACACTGTGTACAGTGGCCGCTTTCAATTTTCACCGTATCAAAAAAATGGTACATTGTTGAGGCGAACCTCCCACAGGCTAGATCGTTCGATCATTCCTTAATTACACGTGTTTAATTAGCCTCGGGCTCGTTCGCCAGCAAAAATTAGCCAGGTAAAATTATTTCTCATAACCGAAGGTGACTGAGTGTAACAATCTCTGCGGCGAGAATGAGAATCATCGGTCCAGTCAACCGAGGCCGGAGTAGCCCGGTCGTGGTCTAATTCGCATGCCTAACAATTTGTAAATTACAGTCAGCCTGGTTGTATACGCGGCCTGGCATTTCCATCGCATTAACACGCGATTCTGGGAGGATACGTTTAGAGAGCATTAAGAGATCCCATACGTCGATACTTAACAGTGATTATGTTTATAATAGCAAAACAAAGTCTGCGCTTTCGTGAATCGAGGCAGACGCATGAAAAGCTATCAACTTTTTAGCTCGTTCACCTGCAGACGCACGATCCAACGTAATTATAAAGTGCATCGGGTTTCCATCGATCATCCGAGCCGCGGATCGAACTTTCAAATGGACCTTGCACATAGACACCTGGAAACGTTCAGCTTCCGGACACGATAGTGCAGGGAATTTCATCCATCGCCCCGGGGTTCTCCGAGCTGCAGCCGCGGAGATTAGTTTACCGATATTTATGTTGAATACAGAGCGTCACGTGAGGAAGGTGCACAGCGAGGGGAAGGTGTGGCCATGGGAGAGAAGTCGCTCGGAAGATTCGAGTGGTACACGGGATACCTCGCGCCGCGTATCAGCGAGCGGAACAGTGAAAGTGCATCGCGAGTAAAAGTGGTCGCGATGTAGGAACGCCGTTGTCTGCTGTCAGGCTCATTATGGCGAATCAAGATCGCCGTTGGATTCCTACCTTCTGGCTGGTTTCTTTCTAGTCGATTCGTAACAACGGCAGGGGTTACGCGTTTCCTTCTGGTCCGCCGATGAACCGCGAGCAGGAAGAGATCCGGAGCCGACCCAGTACCGTTTCCTATCGATCGCCATCGCTTATCTTCCGCGATCGTTTCGGCAAATTATTCCGCGGGGTGCGCGTGCACGCGAACGGGTTCACCGACGTATGACGAACCCCCGGGGTATTGTTAATCGAACGGGAGAGGTATTACTTTTCAAACATCATTTATTAACAAAAACAGACGGCGATTTTCTATAAAAAGAAAACTTAACAAGTGTATAAAATTACAATAGTAACAGAAGCATTGGCAACATTGCCGTCGACAACGACCTCGTCGGAGACGGAGGAACATCGAGGTCGCCGGACCGACGATCGGGATGCTCCCTCAATTAAATAATTTCAGGCGTTCCAGGTTTGCGAGATGATTGTCAGTACAGCGATGAACAGCGTCCTTGTTTCCAGTAGGTGGATGATGGGCTCAGTGCCATCCCTTGCCCTTCGAGGTGTAATGGAATACGTGCTTGTAGACTGGAACATGAACTGGATACGGCTTGGCGACCGGAATGGGGAATTTCTTCTCCACGTACACCGGATACGGCTTCTCCACCACAAAAGGCACCTGGGTAAATGCGATTACACGTTGTAGCGAGCGGTCATCGCGACGCAATTGCTCGACAGTTCGCCCGGCGAACTTCGACAAACTCCTTGGATGGGTTCGTTGGAGGTAAATCGCTAAAGTTCACAGTGAATTTTCACTGCTCACACTTACGTGCTTCTCCACAACGAAGGGTTCTGGTTTTTCAATGGGGATCTCGACTTGCTTGATCACTTCCACCGGGTAAGGCTGAGGAATCTCTATGGGCACGTTCTGAGGCTGCGGGATAGGGATCTCTATCTTCTGAGGGATCTCCACTGGCACCGGGTGAGGAATCGGGATGGCTGAAAATACGTAATCGTCATTGATAACTCTCTACTTCTGAAATTGGTAAATTTCAGGCATCTAATCGTGATTTTGTAAAGTACTCACCATATTTCTTATAGATTGGAATCTCCACTGGCCTCGATTTTTCCTCGTACGTGGAGCTACCGTGGTCCTCGTCGTAGTGGCTCGCAGAAACCATTGCGGCGAACGCCGCGAGACTAAGCAGGACAATCTGCAAGTAATTAATCGTTAATCCTCTGTCGTAGAGATCGACGCATTGAAAGCCATCTGTTCTTCCCAGTAACATGTTTTCACTATCGTTTCTTCGTTTATCGCGCCCCTTTTGGTCTATCGAATGGAGCCAAGTGTTCATAACTCGGTTTTATTATCCCTGAATGATGCAGCTATATTTCCAATGAGTTTCAGAGAAAGTTACTATCAAGTGTCATGTCTACTATCACAGATAATTGCCGAATGTTCAGTGGACGCATGATTCTTACGATTTGTCTCATTATTGCAGGTTTTCGGGCTGAGGGTTGTGAAATTGGAGTGAGCACAAGGATCGAGCGTTGAATGTCTATGCCAGTGGAACAAGCAGCTTATATACTAACATCGATTCCACCACCTTTCACTGATCCTTCACGCTAGAGTCCCGACCCTTTCCTGGATATGCCGAGCTAGACCTCGCCACCCGTGCAACTTTGTGCAGACTCTATGCACCGCCAATGAATATGAAAGGTTCGCGTTTCATTTTTCACGTGGTTCATTGAACCATTGTCCGTCTACGGCGCACCGGAAGCCAGGATTACGCGTGCCTGCGGACGCCGGAAGTGCACGCTGCTGCAAGTGTCTCGTCGTTAGGGTAACTATCTTCAATGAAACGCTTTTGGCTTGAATGAAAGAAGCTCGCATCTGTTGGGTCGAATCCAATCGTGTTTATTTTAAAACGGAGCGTAGAAAGGCAACACTGCGCGTTAATTTTCAAAGTATCGTCGAGCTCGTCGATCGTGTATTGGAGAGAGAAAACAGTGTTAAACGAAGGTAGCTTTTTTTGCACGGAACTGCTTAGAGTTCTTGATGGGAAGTTATGACGATTGCGTGAAAGGTTACTCGATCAGTCGGGAAAGTATTTTCTAGTTTTGCATTATCCTGGCGCTCTGTTTGTACATTGAATTTTGTTCTCGGGGTTTGATGGGTTATTTCTCGCGTGCGGTAATGTTTGTTTTGTTACTTTTTCACTTTGTAAATAATGGCGCCTTCCCGCGGAGGTAATAAATAAATAAACACATAGCTGGACCCTGAAAAGTTTTTTTCTGGAAAATGTCACGTGCGCTGAACACGCGACAAAGGAAACCGTGACGGTTATGGGCATCGTACGGTTCTGACAGTTAAATTCAGAAAAGAGAAACTTTTTGCGAAACAGTTTACAGTCGACGAATTCAGCATCTGAGAGAATAGTTAAAGGAAAAGAGTGATTAACTCAGAACACTCCGAAATCTACTTTTACAGGGGCAAGGACCGCAGCAGCCGATCACTTTTTCGCAAAAAAATCCTTTCACACGGCGCGCGGCCTCGTACTTTCATTCCGTTGCGCGCCGAAAAATTTGATCCGCTTTGAGTATCTTTACGGGCGGAGAGCGTTCTTCACCTTCACTTCCGGTAAACACAAGATTCCCGACGCGGACGACCACGGCTCGCCGAAGTCGCGAATGGAAACGGACCGCCCTTTCACGCATCGCCGGTCAGGGACCTTTCGAAAAATCTGCCGCAACCGAATTACAACAGATCAATCGATGAAGACGATCGCAATTTATGCGCATACTTAATGGGCTCCCATTTTCGCCGCTGGCTTTACGTATCCAATCCCATGCAGAAGCGAATGCTCGTGTCGGGCTGCCACGGAGGGGAATCGTCTCTGGAAATTTCCAAAACCGCACGAGGCGTTCACTTCCGGCAAATGGAGCAGCCGCGTAAATTTGCGGTCGCATCTGGAGCCGCTTTTGATCTTCCACTTTGCCGGTGACTTCCTGTTAAATCGTTGCCTCCAGTTCCTCCTTGCACGCGCACGGATTCCTTCTCAACCCCAAATCAGCAGCTGTTCCCAGTTTGCCCTGGTAGATTCCGAAATCTTCGCCGCGAAGCATGCGTTTGATTTCGTCGCTGACAGAAATAATGTGATTAAACGATCGGAAGAGCTATGTAAAATTCTCAGCGATGAAATCGGAGCAGACCACAGAGAAACCGCGATAAAAGGCCTTCTGGTTGACCATGTGTGGCGATGCTGAAGCGTTCGCGCTGATGGAAATTCGTGGGAAATTCTTAACTTTCATTTCGAAACCCCCATCGTGCTCCTCGGCGCGGACTTTAATTATTCGACGCCACCTTCTCGTCCAGGGAACACAGCGACGCAATTTGGTTGTCCGCTCGCGTGTATATTAATCCCGGATAGCCTGGAGATGAGAGGGATCAGGAGTTAAATGGAACCGCGGCACGAATTTAATACGAACGTGGATACGAATAATATATAATATGGTAATATCTCTAAATGAGAGTCCGTGCAAACCGTAGGCTATCATTCCACGGTGGAAAGTTTGTCTCGGATTTCGGTGCCGCACGAATTTCAGCCGAATATAGAGATATTTGCATCGCACATAAACGCTGCAGTTCCCGTCCAAATTAAACTCGTTCGACCGAGCTAATTATATCGAATGAATCCTCTAAGGAGGAATCGGTTTGTTTGCCCATTTGCCACGACTTGGAGCATCGATCTGTGCGGTGCCCTCCTCGTTAGCGACATGCAACGCTCGTCACGCTAAGGAAAGACGCGATCCTGTGTTCTGAATGCCCGTGGAAGATTCAAAGGTTCCATAGCAACTAGACGGATAAGGTCCGCTTTCGAAAACCATCGGGGTTCGGAGTTCGATTCAACGACACCCACGATTTCTTTGACCCCAATTTGGAGCAGGAAGAACGCGACCCGCTGGTGACCCGCAACCTCGAGTGAAGGGAAAGTACCTCTGTTGTCAAATTTTTATTTCAGTTCTTTCCTTAAACTTGCGAAAAACGCTGGAAACTAAAAAATCCACTAGCATCCCCGCTTGAGCGCCATATCGATCCCTACTCGTGCCTAGAACGAAGGGTTACTTTAAAGAATTCCAAAGCACGAACAATCACATTCACCGGGCGATAGTAACTCGCAGGTAATCGCACCGTAATCGCGAAGATATGCTAATGTTTAACGCGGAATCGAGGCGTGTCGTTTGTTTTTAGAACGCCTTCAACACAGGAGGCTGTGGCGATCTCCGCTTTTGATTTTACTTTCGCCGGAAACTTTTTTTTCTCCCTTCAGCAACAACACGTTTCTTTCGCCGCGTTCTTGTTCCTGCTTCTGCGCGTATGCGTGTCGGCCACGGCCAGTCGAATTACGCTCGTTATCGTAAAGAACTGGTGGAAAGGACAGCCTAGAGAGGCGCACGCGAAAGCGAATCGTTAGGGGAGTCTTTGCACTTCTCTGCATCGAGCCGAGCGACTAATTAAGAGTACCGGTTTCAAACGTTTCTTCGATGGTTATTTGATTGAGCCACACGCATTGCAAAATATATAAGAGAAGCTAGACGCGATTAAAGAACCAGGGAAGCTGCGTTTTATTCTGCTGGGGGAATATTTCAGCGAATTCTTCTTCTTCTTGCTCCTCGCAATTTTAATTCTTTAAACTTGTAGTCTGCCCTACTCTGAGTACAGTGCTCTTAGGAGATCGGTGGCAAACACTCTGTACACCTTCGCCTGGTTTTCCAAGCAACCTTTGTCCTACTGAGTTGCAGTAGTAATGGCCGAGCTCTTCTACTGAGATCTATCCACGCTAGACGTTGGCTCCACTCTCTCCTTTTTTTCTCACCCGACATACTGTATCAGGTACCTTACACTTGTTCTTCACATTCCCATTCGATACCTTATCCTTTAGTGTCGTGCTAGTCATCTGACACAGTACTTTCATTTTCACGGTCCTTGATACCCGCCACGTTCTCCATCGCCCGCGTGTGCATTTGCATGCTCGTGGTTTTGTTCTCGATACTCGCTTCCCGGATTCCTGTAACGCGCGTTTCATCAAAATTCGAAGGCTGTCGAAATGCGCCAAGGCAGCCCGTCCCTTTCCTCTCGGGCGTTGTACTTTCGCCACGGCGATGTCAGTGGCTTTTTGCATCGTTTCACCGACACTGCCGTCACGGAGAGCGAAGACAGCCACCCAGTGCGACCAGTCCAGCTCCCGTATCTTTACGATGTTCGCGAAAACAACGGGTGCTGGAATATTAACGGGTAATGAACGAAGGAAACGGAAGCCATGGAACAGTGTGTACGATCCGTCGCCGCTATCATCGGAGGCTTCTTCTTCCTCCTTTTACAACCGCGTGATCGTAGGAGATCTACGGAACAGCAGATCATCTTCATGCCTCGCTTTCGCCATCGTTTCTTTCCGCATCGTGTGCTCCCTTCTTTCCTCATTCTTACGCGATGGAATCGCGCGACGTGAGCCGTGTCCCTGCTCGTCAGGGAAATAATGCATCCTTTCGTTGCATACCACGGGCATCCGTCAATTACCTCATAGTTCCTTGCGTTAACGACGCGCTAGTCGAGCTCGTTTAATCACTGGCGCTGCTTTCTTCCGCTTTTGGAGCTGATACCAGAAAAGCTGCGAGTGAAAGTCGACTTTAACCGTGCCTTTCGTTTTTCTCGCTCTCCGGCCATTAATAAATCCCCTTCTCCCAAGGAACAGGGACCCTTTATCCGATCTCTATGGTAATTCGCGCATCTCGGCGATACAGGGTTGACGATATTGCACCAGTTTCACGTCGAAGAATCCCGTCCGCGGTAATTGCATTCCTTTCTCCGTCTCGTCAATTACCTACGTTTCTCAGCGGATTCCGCCGACGCTGTCAAAGTCGAATTTACGTAAGGTCAATGACAGGGAAAAGTAATCTAGGTGATGACTTTCCCTGCGAGCGCCCTGCATGCGCGACACTCTCCTTTCTCCTCCGCCATTGTCGCGAAATGGTGATCGATAAGCGCGATGACTGCGTTAACGTAACATCCCTGATTTAACTTCCCTTGTTTCTGCTCAGAGTCGTAATAGCGAAGACTCATCGCTGTAATTCGAGCTACTAAATCAGCCGCAGCGTTGGTATTATGACGAGGGTGGAAAATTAAAGTCAGGGAATCTGAATTGAAGTTCAACCTTGGAAGACCACGAGAGCAGTTCGGCCCCATGCTAATATTCTTACTCGTGTAGCTACAATTTGCAGCTTGCGCTCGGCAGTCAGGTCCAGTCTCAGTTTCAATTCCGACAAGCAGAACCCCCCAGGGAGTTTAACTTCTCACTAAAGGTACAGTGGCTTGGAAAGTGAATACGGCAACGTGTTTATAATCAATAACCAGTTTTAATAAATAGACATCACAACAGAGTATCACTAAGTACTTAGGACAGTGTAACATCTGGAAATACATATGGAACAGATCGCACGATGACGATGGTGACAGCAATGTATTTCTGTGGTACGGTGGAAAACAATCAACAATATAATCCTGCAAGGTCAATGGCCCTTGTAGCGGTGCACGATCGTTTTATAAATCGGGATCTTGATAGGGATGGGCTTCACCACGTGAACCGGAATGTGCTTCACCACGGTGAATGGAACCCGCTTCTCAACCTTCACGGGGACGATCTTCTCGATCGGCGTGGGAACCTTCTTCTCCACTTTCGTGAACACTTGCTTCTCCACCTGCGAAGGGGCAAAGTCTGCATTGATGAAACAAGCACAAAGTGAGTCTGAATAGAGTGATTGAATTTGAGCCTCAAACCTGATAAGGCACTGGTTTTTGTACGACGACCGGCACTGGATAACTCTGCGGCACTTGTTGCACTTGCAGACTCGGCACAGCCAAGGCGAAGTGCTTTAACACTGGCACACCTGTTACAGTTAAGCTCGCTGTAAAAAGATTCTATGTCACGCGCAGGGTAGCTCACGTACCGATTGATTTGACGACAGGAATGTAGTGTCCGCCTCCGCCGCCTCCACCGTGACCTCCTAGGCTGATCTCCGAATCCAGCCCACCTGATGCAGAAACAGGAAACGTCCAAGTTATCACAGAGTCAAGAAGTACACTGACCTATCACTGTGCGCCAACTTCGGCTACTGTTTAATTCGACGAGCGTGATCGAGAACTAAAACGTTGAATAGACCTAAGTCACCGAATCCAATGTCATCTCCATCGTGACCCACGTCGATCTCCCCTAATGTCAGTCCGTGACCCCCGAACCCCAGTTCACCAGCCGAGCAGGACGCGACGATAATCAAGATTAGTATCTTAAAAACAGAAAGAAACGGACAAAGTTAGCCGACACTGGAAATCTACTCCACGGCACAGGCATCTCCGATCGATATCGATCGGCAGCATGAATGCGTGCATAATGAAGGGGGTGGCGTAGACACGATTCACGTACGAGCTTCTCCATCTCTCCCTGTTCAGTGCATATGAATGCCTCGTGAATAAAAGATCAACTCGAGTCGAATTCTTCCCGTAGTCACTTTATATAGCCGCCCCGCAGGACACACGCAACCCCACTATCCCGCTAAATCCTATTCGACACCTTCACTGTGCAAGTTACATTTCTCTGTTTCTAAGAGCAGCCTGCCCCTCAATCGGCGCACTATTGCGCAACACAGGATTTCCGTCTTTTCCTCCGCAAAGCGATGCGCAACCTTGTCCGTCTCAGCCTGTTCGGTGCGCTCTCGTTGGAGATGGGATTGGCCCCACCTTTCTATCTCTGCTTTGAATCCGGAACACCTTTGATAGAGCGTACTGCCACATGCGGGACAGACATTTTACGGTGCACCGAAAGTGGGAGTAATGAGGACTTCCTGCTTCCTGGTAGTGATTAATCGCTTGACAGAAATTAGGTGCAATATGTGCAGCTTCTTGTCGGTCTGGATAAATTGCATAGTGGATGTGCAACCTGTTCCTGGATCGGATGGCTCGGGGTGTGAATGAAAAAAGTGGACGTCTAATGGACCAAACACTGCTCACTTTATTATTAGACTCATGGTACAGTTGACAGAAACGGTACACTTTTTCAAGTTTACAAGTGCAGATTGATGTTATCGCAATAAACTTGCCGGGAGCTCTCAACATTGTGTACTGGGGAGGGAGAAATAAATGTATGTGAACAATGAGACAGAGAACGCATCGACAGCGTTAATGAATGTGACGGAAACTCGTTCCAAATTAAATTCTGTTAACAATACCGATTGTTACTTCGTCTGAATTATCAGCTAAAATTGCATTATCGCTTGCGGTACAGCTGGTATCATAAATACGCTTTGCATTAAATCATATTGTCATGAATTTATAAACGAAAGAATTAGTTCGAAACGCGTGAAAACTAATTTACATCCTTCATTAAGGTGTTAATGTTAATAAGTGTCTAGACCGTTTCATCTTGTTTCTGCTTGTCGGTGCCCCAAGTAGACTGTGCGTCGATCACGCTACTTCTCGCGAGTTTCGACATTTTCTCGCGAATCGTTCAGACACACGGAAGATTGTATTCATCAGGATTGCTCATTAATCGCCTTGGCGAACTTCTCTGATCTTCACGGCTCATTTACAATGTGGCTGAGCGTCACTATCACGCTCCCACCTGTCCTGAACTAGTCCGCCCGCGACGTTCACTTTCCATGGAATTTGTTGCCGATCTATCGAAGATGCCAGTGAAAGTTTCGATTATGATCTCAGGCGCATTACCTCGGATACATTGACGCGCGCTGCGACTGCTCTCGTATGCAATTTACACGGAGCGGAAAAGTCGCCCAATCCCCTTAATGTAGCGTGGAAAGTTCCTTCAACTGCATTACTATCGAATTTCTCCTGGTGGATGCGTTTAATATTATCGAAGCGTACAGGCTCCTTCGTTAAACATCATTCGACACTCGTGTCTGGAACTTGGTGATCCCTATCTACTATCGCTCGCAACATGCTTCCCTTCCGCGGTAGAAGATAGTTTAGATAAATAGTTACACCTCATGCGTGAATTTTTCTGTTCTATCACGAACCAGGAAGACACGTGAATTCCTGATATCGAGAGGGAAAACAAGCCTCGACTTTCACCGAGAAATAATGGTACGAGCATGGATTATTTTCAAGCGTTTTATTGAAAAACAAGAACAGTAACGTTTATAAAAATAAAAAAGGGCATAGTAACAATGGTAACAGTAGTAACAATGCGTATATACAAATAGAGTAACGATAAGGGCACTCGTTTTGGACCCAACAGCCGGATGGGACGGTAGGACCCTTTTTTAGGGGACTTTCACTGTGGTTCTATCAGGACTGGTTCCGTCTAGAGACATGAGATCGCGATGAACGTCTCTAGCATTGTGACAACAATCGCTAGGGTGGATTGTTCTCCGACCAGATGATTTTTAGTGTTTCTTCGCGTGGTGGTAGATCGTCTTGTAGACGGGGATCTTGATGGGGTACGGTTTAATGACTGGCACGGGGATGTGTTTCTCGATCGTGATAGGCACAGGCTTCTCCACGGGCACAGGGATGTGCTTCTCCACGGGAAACGGCACCTTCTTCTCCACTGGAACAGCGACGGTCTTCACAATCTGCACAGGAACGGGTTTCAGCATTGGCTGAGCCACAGGGTACTGCTGAGGAACACCAACTGGCACTGGATGGGGCACGGCAATCTTGTAGATCTGAGGAACTGGCACCCCTGAAAAACCCAGCAAGTTCGTGAGTTTTTAACAGACATACTCAGTGATTTCGATATTCTGGTATCCCGAGCAAACTTTCTTCTCAGTGTTCGCTTTCAAACTTTCCGAACGTTGAACGATTATGCAGAGTAATTATCCTCGTTGCAAAGGCAACGTGTTATTACGCCACAGCGCCTAATGTCTGAGAATGATAATCAAAACCGAGTGTCTTTTTAATAACAAACGACGCGAAATCGACGTTTCGGCAGAAGAACGTCCACTTGGTAAAATGGTGAAGAAACTTACCGATGTGCTTGACGACTTTAATAGGCACAGGCTTCGTCACCTCGACGTGCTCGGACACAGGAACACTCTGAATCACACTGTGGCCTCCATCGAGGGAGACTCCGCCGTCGTCACCACCCTCGTAACCACCACCGCCACCACCGCCGAGAGAGGAGTAATCCGAGCCCAAATGGTCACCACTGGACGCCTCTAAGTGCCCTCCGACGGATCCCTCGAAACCACCGTGACCACCCCCAAAGTCGCCCCCGTAACTGCCACCGCCGTAGTCGCTGCCGCCGTAACTGCCACCCCCATAACTGCTACCGTAGTCACCGCCACCGTAACTTCCGGCGCCAGAGCTTCCACCCCCATAACTGCCACCATAGTCACCGCCACCGTAACCTCCGCCACCAGAGCTGCCCAGGCTCTCATGGTCCGACCTCTCTATCGGCTGAAAGCCACCCACGGGCTGCGGATAGTACTGGTACTGATCCTGGTTCACGATCACCGGCGCCGTCGCGGCCAAGGACACCAGAGAAAGGAGTACCTGCGTCGAAGGTAGAGTTCAAGTGTAAGCGAAGCTGCATTTGAATGTCAAGTGAATGGAGTGGAACGCACTTAGAAAGGAACACCTGGAGGTTGCACGTACGAGTATTGGACTGTTTGGTTAAAAGGGTGTTAACCCCTTGCCCGAAGACGTATTAGCGAGACTTGCGTGATTTCCACGCAAGGGGTTAAGGGATCGTAAAGTGAACTAAGCTGTCCCGATGGTGTAACAGATGGTTCTTTCTTATGATCGCTAAAAAAACTCACATTGGGATCTTAATTAATGATTCGTTTTCTAGCTTATTTCACTTTAACGGTTATGGAAAATCGTACTGTCCCGGGTGGCGTTTTGGGAGAGGTGAGATTGAGAGGAGATTGGAAAGTCACTGTGAATGTATGAAAGATCCGGGATATTCGTGAATATCGGGTTCCTTTACTCACGATTCGGTTCATGTTTGAGCGCATAGAGCACTGTCGCACCGAGCTGCTGGTTGTAGAAGTTCCTTCAGCGACTGATACATCTTTGCTCATTGCTCGTCTTAATATACCGTCGAGCCTTTCACTGTCGACGATGTAGTTTAGTCCAGAGCCCAGTCACCGTGAATTTCGCGGGACTGGTGCAATTGTTTCTCCGCCATCGGTCCGGCGAACACCGTCCTATTGGCCACTCTTGTGAATCTCTTGGCAGCGCCGCGCGAATTAGACATTTTCCGCTGCGCTCAGCTGACGAGCGCCCACACACGCTCGTAATTTTCATCTCCGATCTGCCGCCGTGCTTTCGTGCTCCCTCCGTTACGTCAACAGGCAGCCAAAGCTCGCGGAGCATCAAGGATTCCTCATCGCAGTTCCCTGGTTTCGTAGCTTCCTTTCAGAACGTCTCGCTGATCGCTTCAATTTAACTCAGCGAAACTGACGGCAGTCTAATTAAGTTATTACGGTTAATTTCGTTTGTACTTCTCCGTGGGAATGAAATTGCAGGAGTTAATGGTAAATTGTGTGCCGTCGGAACGTGAGAAGCGCGCGGACTCTTACCCGAAGATGAATAATCAGTTTCCACGAGGAAATGGCGATTAGTGGACAGGAAGAGAGATTTCAGATTATTACTATGGTGAGCACCTACGTACGCGGTCACTTTTCTTGCGACTGAAATGGAAGCATTGAATCCGGAGGCATTATCCTCTCAGGTGGGTTCTCGAGTCTCTACTGGCAACAGTAATTAAGATTGTCAGCTGGAATCGCAGAAAATCGTCGCGCCAGGTGACAAATAGTGAGTTAACTGTCGCGTGTAACGATACACGAGGCGAGTATCAAGCTCGTGCACCTCTGTATTTAACCTGCCTTGTGGAGAGAGCATAACGAAAGCCTCTTAAGACAACATAGGCGCGAACTACGCTATCTGTTCGTGTACCGTACAGCACATTAAGATAATTAAAAGCCTACAGCGTGGCGTGTAGACATTCGTGACTGAAATCTCGGTAACGATCTTCTCGGGAACTTGCTCGAGTCAATGAGATGACCAGCCGTTATCGCGAAAGTGCAGGGACTCCGTAATCGACTGGAGTTGACGACAAAAGTACAAGCTGTCGCTCCCACAAGCATCTGTCAGTGTCGTGCATCGAATCGACTGCTCTAACGGCTCAAGGGAACACGCACGGCATCTCCGTGGAAACTGCCTGCTATTACACGCCAGTTACTCAGCGAACATTCTAACCGACTGTTACCTACATTCATTGTTAGTCAAAGTAGTCGAAAGGGGTGAATAAGATAAATGAGAATCTTCACGCGCCAGGAGCCTCTATAATCGCCTCTAACTCCTCGATCGCCACGCTTAGCTGTGAGCCAGGGGAACGTGGCGATAATCCTACGTAATCCATCAAGATCCATTGATCTGTATTAGCAAACAGGGTACAATAAACAAGGGGCACATTTAATAAAAAATCAATCCTTTATTTGGCAACATAGTAACAATAACGAACAACCATTAATACTGCATAGTACTATCGAACAAGACCAGGGACACATATGTATTCGTCCCACATGAACAAGGGCGCCGCACCGAGAGCCTCGATTCGCCAGACACGTTCGGGTCGATGCTCCACCAAAAGAGCTGACTGAAATCCTCTCTCGCGTGCCGTGGGATGCGCGGGCAATGATTGCATTCGTTTCCCCTGGGAGGACGCATCCCCCATGTATGTACATCCTCTGGTTGTCGGTGACGCAACGCTTATCTAACGGCTCCAACCGTGACCGTACGACTTCGCCCGATGGAACACGTGCTTGTAGACGGGCACGTGGATGGGGTACGGCTTTTCCACGGGCACTGGTATGTGCTTTTCCACCGGTATGGGCACGTGCTTCTCTACCGGGACGGGTATCACCTTCTCCACCGGGAACGGGACCTTCTTCTCGACTGGGATCGCGATCGTCTTCACCACGGGGATCGCCACCGGCTTCGGGACCGGCACGTGGACCGGATACGGCTGTGGTACACCCACTGCCACGGGATGTGGCACAGGTATCGCCACTGGCTGGGCAACGGGCACTCCTGTAGTCGTACAAAAAGTTAGACAGTTAGTTGTAATTACATTACGAAGGATTAAATGATGAAACGATCTGCAAAGGATTCATTTGAATGTTTAATACCTAGTAGAGATAGTAATTGATTACTAGAGTATTTGTCACGCGTATCTATTGACGCTGTTAGCCCGGTTTAACATTACTTGGTGCGTGGAAGTGGTTTTGGTCGATGCATGGGCCGACATTTACGTGCGACGGTGGAAGGAGCGTTATTAATGAGAATTCTCGCTTCTGTAGTTATTGAGGGGTAATTGGGTACACCAGGGAATTGTGTATCGTGATTGATATTGAGAATTTGGAGAGGTCTGGACGAGGAACAAATTTTTAGTAGCACGTTCAGACGACTTAACTTACCAACATTTTTGATCACAGGTATCGGCACAGGCTTCGTGATTTCCACGTGCTCGCTCACAGGCACAGCTTGAGCGTAATGATGTTGAACGTGTCCTCCATGCACCCCATGCTCGAGTCCACCCCCTCCGTAACCGTAGGAGCCATAACCGGACATGTCATGAAGGCCCCCTGAATATTGACCTAAATCCACACCGTGTCCTCCGTAGCCACTGTTACTGGATATCCTGTTGAAAGTGAAGTCAACTACATCCAGGTTAAATACCTTAATTCGTAGGTGTAATGAATCATCTGTTACCCTTGCCAGCCGCTAGAATCACCACCTTCGATACTGGCCAAAGCAGATCCCGCGATCAAGCATACTGCGAGCACCTGAAACATGTGACGATTAATTATCACCCCCTGAACGATATAACGTAGCTCTCGACTCATTCGTGAATCACCAGGAAGCCCCAACACCCCTTTTTCACGACCTATATGTTCCAAACTCGAAGATCAGAAGCTACCGAATCACTTATTCACGGCAATACGTTTACGACGGACTCTCCAACTCTGCTTTCTTGTTATGAATGCAAAACGGAGACCATAATGGTGGCAGCATTACGATCCATCGCGAGTATGCATGGCTGTGCACGCACAGGAAAGTACGCAGACGATAATAGACACTTTTCACCGGCATTGTTCGCGTCGAGGCCTCCGGAACTATAGAGAGGCGTGGGATTTTTGGTCATGGTTCACTAATTCCCATCGAAAGCCTCCCATTCTTGTCCATCTGGACCATTTACTTACGGGGGGCCAGGAGAGCATTTTTCTATCTTCTGATCAGAGAGTGGATGAAGGAACAGATACGGATACTGCAGGCAGTTGCCGATGGACCGCTCCTTTTTATACGCTTTCTCCCTCTCCCAGCACCTAGCGACGCGCGGATGATCTCTCTCTCGAAAACCGGACTTGCATGCTCGCGCCCGTATCCTACGCTCGCGTGTAGGAAATACTAGCGACGAAACTCGACACTCGATGTCTCCTGGTCACCTTAGACGAGAGCCGACTTTCGGTGTCACGGTGACAGAGGATCGAACGAGGGTAAACGATCTCGATCGAGGGAAACCCCTCTAGTTACGAGCACGAACGCGCCTACCAATGCCCACTTCCACCCCTGGCTCAGTCATCGTCCAGATCCCAGATCCTACCCTCTTCTCCGATTCCAACGGGCACGGGGCTCGTCCACGTAGACCAAACTGTTCCAAATCGCATGATTCCAGAGACGTACGTTTCTCTGTGGCGTGATTGAAATTCATACGAGCAGTTGCCATATCGTCGGTGCCTATCCACCGAGAAACGCTGACGGAATGCACCGTCAGACTCGCAAACTAACCGGCGGCTAGTGAACGTGGTGAACGCCTATGAAGAGTGGTCATGATCCTTCGCAATTGAGCAACGCGTCGAAAGCGATTTCCTTTTCTCCGGGGAGGGAACCTCTTTCTTCCGTTTTGCCCTATTTTGCGATGTGACCATCATGAAATTCCCCGGCGGAAATCAGGCGTGTCCGCTCGCCGCTACCTAAGTGAACGCTACGTTGACTTCGCTATATTTAGCTTCATCCGCGCGCCGCCTACCATGATTTCTTCATTAACGCTCGGAGGATCGGATTAACAGAAGTGCTGCCGCGATCTGGGAAAGTTCAACGGTCGAAAACTCTTCCTCGGTCTCTTTGTTTTTCAGTGCACCCGGAATGGGACACTTTCGTGAGAGAGCTTCCAGAAAAATTCGAGTTACGGCTAGCTGCAGTGAGAGTGGCGCGGTCTTTCGCGCAATAAGAAAGGAAAGCAAATAAAACGGGCCGAGGTAAAAGGCAAAAAGCGACTAGATCCAAAAAAAAAGGCAGCATCGATGAAAGTATTGGCCGGTTCGGTGTGAAAGGAGGGGCCGAGTCGTTATAATAGTCGTGTCTGCTCGAGCAACAGTTACTGCGATCCTATTCATGGAACTGGTTGCTTCGTTTCCTTCGTTCTCGAAAAACTGTTACACGACGCTGACGGTCGTTTGACATTAAGAATGAATACATGCAAGGCTACGCAACTGAATCAGATATCGAGTAGGTTTAACGACCCGTATGAACTATCACGGGACGCCTCAGGCTCGTCTCTTATCGAGCCTTCGCATGCAAACCTCATAAAACGTTAAACTCTTCCAATCCTTAATTAAAAAGCTTTTGCATGCCAAGATCAGACATTTGCATTTAATTTCCTATCCTAAACACACGATCTTAAGTTAATTAAAGTTTCTCCTGTCACCATGCGTAGCTCTGTCCGCCGTACTTCAGGGAAACAAGAAGCCACGTCGGTCTCGCCACCGTTCATTACAATTAATCGCTTCTACTCACCAAAATAAACGATCTCCTCAATCGCGAAAGATTACCTAACAGCGGGATGTCGCGGCACACTTGCCAGGCCGCGATCGTCGCGACAAATGGATCGTTAAAAGCGGTCGCGTAGGACCAAGTTTGCTTCCTTTCCTGAGACTGCAGGCGCTCGGCCAGGGGTCGGAAGGATCTCTTTCGAGCCCACCGTTTCCTGGACCGGCCCGTCACGATGGCAACGCGGCTTGTTGCGCGAGTGGAAGGAAGTGGCGGTGAAAGTGACGGTGGTCCGCTAGGAAGACGGAGTATCGACGGTCAAAGAATGCAAGATCAGTGTCCAGTTACGTTTAACGCAACGCCCAGCAGCCTGCGCCAGGGGAACCAGCGTGGTTGGACGAAACTCTCCTCGATCGGATCTGCCAGCGTGCCCGGAGCCGAGATCCTTTCACTTGCCTCGTTCCTGACCATTCGCAACACCCCCTTTCTCCCTGGCGATCCGGCAGAGGCCTCCGCGGATCAGGGGCAATTATGTGTCGGAAGAAAGTCTTTCGATCAAAGTCGATCTTCCTTGGCCCACTGACTTTTATGCCTCGCTCTTTGACCGTCCACCTGAACGATGGACCTCACCGCGAGGGTTCCAAGTTTCGGACGAAAAGGGAGGGTTGGTTGTTCACGATTCTGGTAACTTACACTACGCTGCGCTCAGCGGTGAAAGCACACGTGGCACTTTCTACGGCGCGGTAGATGAATTGGGCAGCCGGTATCGTGAAACAACGTTTATTCGTAACAAGTGCAAAAGGGATAGAGTACCGTCACCATAATTGTAACAGATGATACAGAGCTGTCGCGTTTATCGCGTAGTTTAGGGGTGTTCATCGGCTCCAGGGATGGTGGGATGATTTCTGTAGCGCGGCGAGCTGAACAGCGTTCGCCACGGCGTTCTCCTTTGCCGCTATGATGTCCTTTTCCTGGAAACCAGCAAGCCCACGGAATGGTAAATTTGTCGGAGGTGCGCGCAAGCTGATGTTGCTTTTTTAGTGTTTTGCGTGAACGATACCTTTGCCTCCTGCTCACTCTGACTGATCTGCTTATCGACGTCCTGTTTCTGCAACTGTGCTGCGGTTTCAGCCGCGTTCCGTTGAATCGCGGCTGCCGCGGCTGCTTCCCTCGCTGCAGCCACTCTTTGGGAAGCTGCGACTGCATCCTTTAGGGAGGCTAGTCTTTGCTGAAGGGCCACTAGCTGCTTCGCGCTCGCCCTGGCCTCGCCCTCGGCTGCCGATGATATCTCCTGCGATCTTTGGATGCAATGAAACAATATACTTCAGTAGCTTTTGACAAATTACTGTCTCCTATCTTCCATCAGAATCTCACATTCCTTTAAGAATCGTTTTAAGAGAAAATATTGTGTTTACCTAGCCGCAGCCTCCCTCGCAGCTGCCTCCTTCGCCAATGCAACTTTCTGCTGAAGAACAGTCGCCTGTTTAGCCTCTGCCACCCTGTGCTGAGCCAAATTCACGTTATGATTCGCATCCTTGGCCTGCTGGATAGCCCTCAGCACATCTGGAGGGTACGCAATGCTAGGGGTGCCAGCAGATGGATCTTTCAGAGTCTGCGATCAACAGAACAAATTAGAAGCGCGACCAACGAAGGTATGATTCAAAATGATGCATCCGATTTCTCGGTACCTGAACAGCGACATCATGGGTGGCTTGAACTTGGATCTGAGTCAAGGGGATGTCAGGTACACCCGAGGGGCTCCAGGAAGCAGGTCCAAAGCTGGTTGGAGCCCATGACGGGGTGGAAAGAATCGGTGGAACGCCGAAAAAGTCGTAGCCTGATGGACCAAACAATGCTAACCCTCGCTTCTCCTTTCTGGATTGTGACTTTGGCTCAGCGATGGTGGCCAATGCGAGGGTAGCAACGATCTACAAATATTTCAAGAGAAACTTATTCCATTGTCACGCCAATGTATAATACCACACGAAGCGATGAAAGTAAAAAAGAAAATTCGTATTGTTCGAAGCAGTTGTTACCGTGTAGGTGATATTCATCTTGGAAGAGCTGCGGATGATGATATCGATGATACTGACTCCTCCACCTCGAAGGACGAGTATATATACAGATTCTGATTCCCAGGAGAATGCCTGGTCGGTGTCGAAGTAATGACAAAATTAATTTAGCCCATTTAATTAAGATAAAAATGGGCATACCGCGGCAGAATTACAGGCCTTTATTGTCTAATGACAATTCGCCGCGGCTCTGCTATACAATCACCCATCCAGAAGGCCAGTTGCCCGGCCTGGAGATTAATGGACCCCTCAGGAAATCGTCGAGAACCAACTACATCTCGCATACTTCCGGTAAGATGCATTTCTCATGGAGGGAAGCGTTAGTTTATTTAATAGGGACTATAAGTAACGACTGTCAGAATTTTCCTTTGATCTTGGCAAGTATAAATCTCGGTCGAGGGGAAGATATTCGTGGAAATATACAGCTATTTTCTTCGCAACACAACTTTATGCAAAACGTATATACAAACAGATGCGACGATGTAAATGGTACAATAACACTCGCTGTAAGTTACACGTACTTCACTTACACTTGTACTCTCAATACTGACACTTTGAAAGAACAGAATACGTCGCTCGCAGGATGCATCAGACTTATTACAATCTCGACAACTGCTAAACAATTCTTTCTCCTCAATTACTGGTTGCCTTCCTGTGCTTGTAGCTTCTGATGCTCTCAGGCGTTTTGTACCCAAAAGCTCCTTCGTATGCCACTTCAGCTACGATGTCAGAGCTCTGTCCATCGCTGTCCCTGATTCCTGGCGGAGTTCTGTGATACTTAAAGCTTGCCCGACTCCCTTGTCCCGAAGAGTTATCAGATTCGTCGTTGTCCTTGTTCCTCCGAGAATATCTAGACCCGTAGTCTACATCTGGCCCTTCCTTCCTATGGACGTAGCCTGGAACATCATAGAACTCTTCATCTACTCGCTCTTCCCAGCAATAGTACATCTTACCCCGAAGAAATGGTACTTACTCTGTTTAGGCACTTCTTTCCTGTACGAAGTCTCGAATTCCTCATCGAAATCTTTTTCAAAATACTTGGGCCTGTACTTGTAGTCCGAGCTCTCATCAGTCTTTTGTCTATCGTACCCTCGCCTGTCGTCTTCCTCTTCCTCGTCGTCCTGCTTACTGTAGTAAGGTTTCGACGAAGTGTCCTCAGAGTGGTACCTCCCCGACGACGTATCTTCGTCGTCGTCGTCATTCGACGAGGAATATTCACGATACTTGGTAAACGGCTTCTCGTCCGCCTCTTCGTCGCGATCCCGATTCGAGTACCTGCCAAACGTGCTGTCGTACTGCTTGAAGGGGAAAGACTTGGAGGGCTTAAAGTCACCCTCTGGTCGAGGCGATTTAAAAGACTTCTCTGGCTTGGATTCGTACTCGTCGTCGTCCTGCGTGTTTGGCCCGTAGTCCTTGTCATCTGGAGAGTACCCTGAGCAAAGGAATGACGCTGTCACTTTTCAAACTTAATTTCTTAACACATAAACTCACTTTGGATACTCGAAATCTGGAATCTAGTAATGTGCGCACAGAATTCTCGGTTCACCACGAACCTTCATCTTCCTCATCGTCCTCGTCATCGTCATCTTCCCTAGGGGGAGGTGTCGTAGGCTTCTTCCTGCTGATGATCTCCACGTCGGATCGAATTTCCTGCGCAGGAGCGGCAGGACGACGACCAACAACGGTCCGAACATTCTGAATGTTCCCATGTCCAAAGTGCAACTGTGGTTGCGTCTGAAGGGGCTCGTAACCCGCTGTCGGATAGCCACCGACAGTTGGATAGACTTCTATGGCAGCACCCTTGTACTGTGGAAACTGAGGGCTACTACCAGCCGTCGAAATCGGCACCACCTGCCCCTGGAAGCTAGAAAGGGGCGACAAGAAGGGCGCGCTCAGTTGCACGTTGGTCACTTTGGGCGCCCTTGCCGAGAAAGCGAACCGTGGATCCACGGGGTTCAGACCGATGGGTTGACTCTGGAAGTTGGTGAAGTACGCGGGCTGCTGCTGCTGCACATTTTGCACGTGCAGAGTAGGCAGCGAAGGCTTCTTGGTGTATAGAATGGACTGGTAAGCAGGCGCGTGGGATCCTGAAGCCTTCGGCAGAGGATAAGTGGACTTGTACACCGGTGTCTGGATATTGGAGGATGGTACCGCGCTGTAGACACCTGGAGAGAAGTCGTTAAGTAAAACAAGTTTGAAAAGCTTCGAAACAGTTGAATACTTCACCTCTTGCCGCGTTCTGGTTTCGTGCACCTTGGTTCGACGAATAACCATCGTTACTCTGATGCGAGTGCAGGCCAATCGGCTTCAATGGTTTGTCCTCATTCGCAACTTTATACCCAGCTGACATGGTAAACAAGTTTCCATAGTATGGCGAGGATTGTTCGTTGGTCTGAGCTTCCGATCGAGCGGACGACGGTAAGCCCGCGTATGGTTGTTTGAACGCGTCTTCGTAACCTGATGAACCAACGAGTGAAGCTTCCGGTGAAGCAGCTATCACATTTTTGTAGTAGGCTAGAGACTTTGAATTATTACTGTGGTTGCTTCGCGCGTTCGAATTCGATGGCTTCGACTGGCGAAATTTGTAGTCCTGTGGGGTGGCATGACCCGCCTCGACGATTCCTCGTTTCGCCGTCACGAAGCTCGAAGCCGAAGGCTGGTGGTCCACGGCTATGGCGGAGTTCAGCGCCGGTATAAATAAAGTGGCATAAAAAATCTGCAATTCAGTTGATCATTCAGACACATTTCGAACGAGGCTTTTACCGGTATAAACGGGGTGCGAACTGGAAATGCGACGGGAGCAGTTCCCTGTGGACGTACCAGCATGGCACCGGTATAAAGAGCACAGATAGACACCAACGTTCCTCCTTAACTGGCTGCCACCGACACTCCGTGATCTTTTATATTCAGTGATTAGCGATGCGAGACAACCGAATGGGTCTGGCTTTTCTACGATTGACAAAAAGCGTGTCGAGAAAAGCCGCGTCAAATCTCCGCGACTCTCCAGTGATCGCTGCTGTTTTAGCCAGGTGTCAATGACCTACCTGCTCGTTAATATACAGGGTGTTCTAGAACATCGTTCATCCTTTCCCTGGAAATCACCTACTGCCAAGTTACGCCGGATATTTTCAGACACCGCGTATAAGACGCCCCGTTTAAATGTTCCGGCTTTATTTATAATAACAGACTCCACTTCCATGACTACCTTAATCAATCCCCGCCTAATGATACCAATTGTTCCAGTCAGATCAGTTATCAACGGTGAACGTGACAGACACAGTCATAAATAACACTCGCAATTAGTGGACAAGGGCTCCAGGGTAAGTTGTAACGAGCAAAATCGCCGGAAGTGCAATTACTCGGCAAATATTCATTGCTCGCTGCCCCCAGAAAATTACCCGAGCTCATTGCACACCAACCGCGTCGTAGATCGAGGCGGTTGTAAAAAAATTTGTCTCTAATTACTTTCGGCCTATCATTTCTGGTGAAAGTTTCAGTGGCTGCTCGCGATACACGTTGCAGAGCCCACGGTTCTATCGCCGCTCGAGTATTTATGGCTTTTTATGTATGAATGAAACTGGGCAAGGATTCAGTAGGGAATCCTGAGAGCGAATCGTAAGGAAGATGCAAATTGCAACAACGCAGATCCTGTCTTCCATTATTGGATAGTTGTTGCTCTCGTTTAAGGCGACGTAACGTCGAGTGCCTTTTTTTATGGAAGATATTACGCCTCGCCTGTCAAGCGGAAAATTATGTTAGAAATCCCGGGGCCATGCCACGCTAAGAGTACAATGTTTAGAAAGAAAAAATCTTCACACTTTCCTGCGCACCCCATAAAGCAAGTGAAAAGATCGCAAGGTCGATGTCAAATCCTTCCCACCCGCAAAACGTAGGTACTTTCACCTCGGCGGTATTTCCAAGAACAAAATCTCAGTTCGTTCAAAATTGAATCGAAAAATCTAGTGCAGGTTACTGCTTCTTATAATCGTTTATGTAGGGGCGATGGTGACGCATTGATTAATTCCGGCGCTGAGAAATTAGAAAGGTGAGAGTGGCGCCGAAGAGATATATGTGTCTGAATGGATTCCAACATTGTTGATACACGTGCAAGAACTCCGTGAACCATAACAAAATTGATTTGTCTAGTTACTTGTGCAGTGAAAGTATCAGATAAGCGCTGCCTGCATAAGCAGATTGATTATAATAGTAAAAATGATGAAAGTTACTCGTTACCGATCAATTTGAAAAGGGAAGAGTGGATGTAATAAATCTACAAGAGCAAAGTATACATTTTTGGTTTATAGTTAATATGTACAAGAATCGCTAGCACCATAGAAACAAACAATTGAAACTTTCTCCCTCAGTCTCGGTCCTTAATACCTAAAGTAGCGTCTAACTGAATTTGATACAATTCATAAAGCAAACGATAGCCTCTGTTCGAACATAAATTGAGCGAAAGGGAAAGAAATCGTCGTCCAATAAAAATGAATGTACTTACAATCTATTTCTTATTACACTAGATGGTGTAACAGTGGAAATTTTAGCCCTACAACGCGCCCTTCCATCCACTTCACACTATCCATGCTCTCTTTATTTTGATTGCGCACAATTTTTCTAAACCGCTCTTTCAAGTGGCATGCATTGTAGAGCTAAAACACACATGATCCAGCAAATAAATTGGCTCGTTCTCTCTTCAAATTAGTCTTCAAACCCCCTTCTGCGTCAGTGATCTTCGAGCATCCGGAGCACTCTGCCCTAAGCTGGAATACATCGCACCCTCGGACATCTTATACAAGTAATCCTTCAACGAATCGTCATAGAGTTGCTGCTGCAATCGTTGCTTTTCATCCTCGAAAAACTGCTGTAGCTGCTCCGGGTCGCGGAAGTAGTTAGGATTACCATTAACGGGTAGCTGTTTGTTCTTCATCAATAGCCCCAGAAAATTGTGCGTCTTAGGATGATTAATGCCATATTCTTTGCCCCCTTTCTGGTGCTTGGTCCCTTTCGGGTATCCATGCTTGTCGGGCAACGGTGTGGTGAAAGAAGGGTAAGAGTCAATCGAAGATCCCTTCTTGAACTCGCGGTAGTGATGGTGCCTAGAATCGTGCATAGGCTCGAACTTCGATCCTTCCGCGTGAACTGGTTCAACGTTCGTCGCAGAGACATCGAGGCCGCCTGTCTTCGGGGACAAATTATGCCTGGAATGAGACCTCGGTCCATGAAAGTGACTCTGACCGCTGTACCTATTTGGTCCAGAGATCGGCCTCTTCTTGCCTGGCTTGTCGTGATAGTGTCCCTTTGGGCGATGCGAGCCTGACTGCGACGGTGACATGAAATCTCTGACATGCTTCGTATCCCTGAAGTCACTGCCGGGCCCGAATTTAAACTTATCCTGGTCAGCAGGCCTACGATGTCTGTGCGGTCTGCCACTGCCATAGGACATGTGCAAGGGGTCCGAAGGATGAGTCTTCAGCATCTGCTCCAACGCTGCCAGCAGTTCGTCAGGCTTCTTGCTGGGCAACTCGGCCGTCTGCAGCTTCGTCTCGCTGTGGTGCCCTTCGATCGGGTCCTTATTCCGCTTGGAATCAGACAACGAAGCCCTCAGATGTTGCAGCGCATTCTTCAGCTTCGCGAGGTCCATCGAGTCCGAGACGTTCTGACGACTGTTGCCTGGCTTTCGGTCGTTGTTCCACTTCTGGGAGTTGTATATGGTCTTCAGGGACTCCTTGAACATCTGCTCCGCGTATGTTTCTAAATCGGACGTCAATTTAGGCTTCACCAGCAGGTCGCTCTGCGCGGAGAGCGAGGGCTTGAAGAAGTTCCCTCCTGGTACCAATGGGACGAGATTCAGATTATGCTGCAGGGGCTCGTTTGCATGCAATTTGCTATTCAGAGCGTTCTGGTTCTTCATCACGTCTATGTTCGGTACGAAGTTGATGGGATTGAACATGGGTCTGTCTTGGGACTGGTACGCCTTCATGTCCCCTGTGGGAAATTGGTTGTTGAAGCTTTGGGCGTTCGAAGAGTCTGTGGTTGACAGAAATGGCCTAGTGGTGACGACACTGGTGGTGGTGAACATGGGGAATGGCGTGGTCAAGACTGCTGTAGGATAATGCATCGTCTCGTACGCATTTACGACTGCTGTGTCGACTGGGCTGGGCTTGATGTTCGGATTCACGATTTCGACGTTCCGCGTGCCAACGTACGGTAAGTGGGCGTTCTCAGCTACCCCTGAAACACTTGGGAACGCACTCAGCGTGTTAAAGTTCGTAGTACTTTGGCTGCCCACGTTGTCGAGCGTTTGGTACGCGAAAGGCTGCACTTTCACGTTCTTCATGCCGCTATCAATGCCAGTGCCAGGTATCTTCACGAATTGCTGATCTCTAGGCTGCTGCAGCACGAAGTTCTGTTCCGGAAACACTTGAGGGGTGCTCGCCGAGAATGTGGCCAGAGTCGGCATAGGCTGCAACACGGCTGGCAGAAGGTGAGTAGTCTGAATGTACGTCTTCGTCTTCGGGGCTACGTTGACGTTCTTCAGCACCTGCTGGTACACTCCACCCTGCAACTGGGGCTTGACAATCTGCTGGGTATTGGAATTTTGCAAATAGTACGAGTTACCGTTCAATGGTTGCCTCTGATCGCCCTGGCCTACTGCCAAGCTCGCCGAAGCCAAGAAGTTGGCAGTCGAGCCAGACACTAGTGTCTTCTTGCCTTGCGATTCAGCCGTCACCAAGTTGAACTTCGTAATGGGCACGGTGTGAGACGTAGGCGTCACCGTGGACATCGTCGGGAAGCTCTGCAGCTGGAAGTTGCCGTGATTGACAAGGTTCTGACCGTGCATCCCGTGAGGATTCACCTGGACGTTGAAATCCGCGTTGCCCTGAACTGGCGTCTGCACCAGCGTCGGCACAGTGTGAACTGTCGGCTGAGGGACTATCAGCTGAGGGATATTCCCTTGCCCCTGTTGCATCTGATTGACGTAGGTGGGTCGTGCAGTGGCTGTGCCTTGAACATCTTGGATCGGTATACTCTGCAAGCTCGGGTTCACGCTCGGAGTGACAGCGTAAACAGGAGAGACGGTGCTAGAGACGTACTGGGGCTTCAGGTTCGTCGAGTACTTATTCTGATCCTGCATCTGCGGGAAAACGGCCTGCATCGAGTCCTGGAAGCTATTCTGACCGACGATGATGTCTGGTATGGGTGTAGAAACCCTTATCTTCGTGTCCTGGCCTATAATGTTCTGACCAGTGGTGATCAGAGGCGTGGGCGTGCTGACTGGCGTGGCTGAGACGATATTCTGCAGGACGGCGTTCGACATGTCAAAGCCCTGACTGCTACCAATGGCTGTCGCGTGATCGAAGTTCGCTAACGGCACCAGGTTCACTTTAACCGGAACGATGAGCTTGGGTTTCTCAAGCTGGTCGATCTCGATACCACTCGAGTGTGATATCTCCAGGTTCGGGGATACCTGCTTCCAACTGTTGCTGGGCTTGAACTTGGAATTGTGCTGGGACTTGGTCCTCGATTCAGACCCTGACAGTCTATCGTCATACCTCATTTCCTCGTAGCTATCATCCTGATCTTGGTGGCGATCATCGTCCACCCAGGAGTTCCCTCTCACCCTCTGCCTGTGAGACTTCGTCCTCGACGAGTGATGCCTCTTACCCTGACTCTCGTACTCCATACTGTCGTCTATCGATCCTCGATGCTCCTTGGGAAGTCTCTTCGAATTGTCAACGCTGGATGGTCGCCTTCTGCTTTTCTGCACCCTTCTGGGTCTCTCCACATAATCCGCGTAGTCTGTGTCATCTGACATGTCCCTCGAATCCTCGTCACTTCGAAACCTGCCGTCCCGGTTGCGAATGGTGTAACGGTGCGCCACTTCTGAGCTCCCTGAGTCGATGATCCTCGAGGTTTGATAATCGCCAGTGCCCGAAGCCGAGTTTCTCAACTGATCGAAGTTATAATTCGGGTCAGCGACCACGACGGGCCTGGAGAATCTGTGCTGATTATTCGTCACCTGAGATGACATGGCCACGTTATCGTTCACGTCGTAGTTTTGCGTGTTGCTTTTCACGAGGTCGTTCGCCTCCTCGTTCGTCCTTGGCAAGGATGCAGCTGTCGGTCTGGTCTGTCCATGACCGTCGTAGCTGAGGACATCTTGCTGATGATAATTGCTGGCCACTTTCTCCTGCCCGTGACTAGACTTCTCCTTATCTTTCCCCGAATTATGCGGGTAATAGTGATTGTACGCAGACTCGTGATTGTGATTGTCAGCCGAAATCATCCCATAATTCCCAGTGTAGCCCTCTACCGCCTTTCCCTTCCCCCTGGACCTTTGCCTCGAGGAAGGCTGCATCTTCTCGTTTTCCATGGAGCTCGATGGATCCTCGTACAAGTCTGGATAATTCGCCACGACCGGCGTGTTGTTTCGAACCTTGAGCAAGTCGAAGTCATTCTGTCCGCCTTGGTACTCGAACGATCTACGATTCTTCCTCAGAGAAGGGAAATTCAGGAATATCCTCGCCTCCGTGGAGTAAGCTGGATCGTTCTCAAATTTGTCCGCTTCCTCCTCCACAGAGTCCTCCTCGTTGCTGTCGACTGTGCTCGAATTGTCTGGATCGTTCAAGAAATTATTCAGAGTTAAATTACTAGTTACCTCCGCCTGATCGAGCAGATCGGGCGGCTTCGACGAAGAGGACTCCAGCATTGGCAGGAAACCGTTCGAATTCTCATAGTGCACCGTGGTGTCTATTATGGAGGTTATCAGCTGGTCTCGAAAGTTCTCCTGCTCAGATTTCTTCGCGTTCCGCGGCACGTTCTCAGACGCGGTGGCGATTTGATCGGCAGCCACTTCGCCCTGAAAGACCCCATCCCCTATCACGTGCGGCCAGCTCAAAGATAACAGAACGACCTGCATGGGACACAGAAATTATTAGTAAAATATCCTCGTTCCACGCGTGCAGCATATAACCGAGATTCCTACTACTGTCACTAATCCATCTGTACTAATTGAAGCTTGCGAGTCAAGCACTTTCAGCGCTCTGCAGCCTCGGTAAGGTTTACAGATCCTCTTCACGCGAAAAGATAAATTGAATCGAGGCAACCACTATGCATATGAAATACCGAACGCGTCAGTTGAACGCGACGTCGCGTTGGAAGAAAGCCATCGCGCGCGAGTCGGAAAGAAGAAAGCGCCTCCGATTATTGCGAACTTAAGGTAATGGCAAAGCTAAACGGAATCATCGGCGAAAATAAGTGGTAGTCAAGGGGCTGACCTAGAAAAGAAAAGCAGACTAGAAAAGTAAAATGCGAGAGGCATGCGTGTGCAGTGCGGACGAGCAAGGACTGAATGTGCACGGAAGCAGATCCTCAGGAACTTTCTCACTGATTCGCCGTGACCAGATTCTGCTCGACGGCGGAGGGTCTTGTGTAACTGTCAATCAAACGATTGCTCGTCACTAGAATAGTCGATGTCGTTTCAGGATGAAGAAGCTTCTTTTTCACACTCGAATGGAGAATTAATACTAAACCGGGCTTTCATCCACTAGCAACGGAAGCTTTAGACGAGTGATGAAGTTCGATCTACCTTCAACGGGACCAAAATGGAACGACGCAGAAAACTTCGTTAGCTGAAGAATTCGAGGAAAGTAACATCTATTTAATTGGCCACCATCTACACGAGACAAATTGGAGGAAACGCCGACATCGAAATATTAAGAAAGAAAGTGCTCCAATTACGCCGCTGATCCGTGTGCGCTTAGACACACTCCATAAATTTCTGTCGGTACCGAATCTGTGCTTGTTACGGTACACACGAGATACGTGGAAACTCGACTAATTGTTGCAATCGCGCATTTAGTTTAGAGCCTTACAGATGGACATCATTTGGAAGACCATCATTTCAGGACCTTAGATCCTTCGAAGATATCAATCCTACTCCGATATAAATATTTGTTATATATAAATGTTTAAAAACAATATCGATGACTCGGTTTCAGAGAAGCATACTCCGCGTCCTCCCACGAAAATTTTCTAGGAATCACTCAGAGCTAGGCACTGGTCCAGTAAATGAAAGAAACGACTCGCAGAGTTCTGTGTCCACGCACTTGTGTCTCAGCAGAGGATCGAATTTGCACTCGGATGGACAGCTATGTAGATGTCACGTACTTACAATGTGAAAGAACATTTTCCAGGTGTGGCGCACGGGTCTCCCTTTAGAACCAGCTAATCACCAATTAGGAAGGGCCGAGTGTCACCGAGTATCGCGTAGAACACATTGATTGCGTCGGTGCGGATTGTTCTGAGCGTTTCTGTAACCCGTAAGACCTTGCGAGGCGAGCCTCCACGCGAGAACTGAGCCACATAGTAGACACGCGATTTTCTTTATACACTCCGGTAGCCAAGTGAAAAATATCGTTCTAAATATTATCCTAGAGCCCACCGGCCGGAGGATACTTTCATTCGCGACACGCGACCGCCGCCGGGGAAATTCTTGTCCGTAACAAGCGGCAGGATGCGACCACCCGTCATTACCCGTGGAAGCCATGCGAATTTGCGGCCAGAAGAAAACGAAATCTACGTGTCCGCATCGCACTTTTCAAATCTGCGAATCTTTCATAGAATTAAGTGCAATTATCTCTAACGACACGTGTCAACTTCGTCATTCTCCCTCTCGTTAACCGTTCATCTTCTGGATGGCGCCCCCGGACCGTGGCCCGCAGGTGCGTCGAAGGAAAGACAGTCGTGCCACCCCGAGCGACGCCACAAAAATCGATCTCGATCGTGATTGAATATACTGGAGAACGTTAAAGATTCACCTCAGAAGGCCAATACTTCTCCCGTTCGCTATTTTATGCGCTCTAAAACGCAAGCATTATGCACATCGCGCTCGCTCCTGCTGCGATGGAGCCCGGCTCACACGATAGAAACGGCCACCATAGTCGGTGTGCGAGCATCATGATCACTGGAGATACTTTTGGCTGTGTAAGAGTGTACCAACGATTGCTACAGTTTAATGCCTTGTGTCTAATTGCCGTTGCTCCGGCAGATATGCCCGGGAGATATCATCGTTGCCTCTCGTTGTGAAAACGTGGAATTAACTGGCTGCCCTACGGACTATCGCGAGCCAGTTTGTTCATCTGCACCTAATAGACAATTAACGCTAATTGCCCTCCCGGCAACCGTGTCACGTTCACTTATCCCCCTTTTCCCATCCTTTCTGGCCCTTTCGACGCCGCCCACGACATCGCGGATCCTAAAGGATCCGTTCCGCTCGCATCGAAAGTGCGCGAGGCATTTGCATTTTCCTAGTCGTGGAACGAAAGAAAAGTTTCCATTAGAAATTCCAACGGCCGGGGGTTTTTACTTTTCTCGGATTTTCTAGTCCCAATGGCTTAATTGGACAATGGCGCAGTATATGTATCGTTAATTATCGCGAGATCGGTATCGCGATTGGGGAGATTTTTCAGAATTTTTTAGAAGAACGGTTAAAGAAAAATTGTAGCCGATTAGGCGGGTATTACTGCGTCGGGCGGAGCATGAAGATACGAGGGCGTGATATTCCCAAAGAATGGCAAACCTCTTAATTGGGCAGGTGTTTTATTTAATTAGGAATGTATACAAAACCGTAAGCGTCGCAGAAAATCCTTAAGAAACTAGGCTTATAAGGTACCTTCTTGAAGTGAAGAATTTGGTAAATCGTAGGTACGTACGTGCGTCGAGTCGCTGACTTCTCGAAGAATCAACGACCAAGTACGTTATCTTGCAATGAAGATTAATTGCACAATCCCTTATTAAATACTATCGACTGACTAACATTACAAAGTGCTTCGATCGTATTCTCTCCACAGCATTGGCACAAAGCATCCTGCGGGACGGAAGCAAGTGCGCCAGAAATCTCAAATTATGTCTACCATTCGTGAAAACATCGCTGTTGTTAATCCTTCATCAGCACTACCGTCAAAAAGCACAATGTCCTTGCCACGTGGTCATAGACATCAGAAGCACTTCAGTTCTTCAGATTGTAGGTCGTAAATCTGGGGTCATCCACGACCTGAACGTTCTTCACTTTTTGCCGACCCGCGGTACGTTCACCATAATGGCCCCCGAGGAAATCCTTCGCATCCTCCAGGTTGCTGGTCTCGTAACTGGACCGTCCAATGTAAGAATCCGAGCTGTAGCTGGGTGGTTGGCGCGCGTCCTCCTGAGTCAGTCGGATCAGATCCAGGACGGGGCTCTTCGTGGGGTCAGGACTTCGATCCTTGGCGGTGGGAGCTGTCCCAAGATCGTAGGTAGACGGCTGCGCCAAGTCCTGGATGCTGTTGGCGTACTGGATGAGATACTGCTGCAACAGGGCTTTCAGGTTGACGTTCTGCGTGCCTTTGGCCTGAATAGGAGACGCACCATCCACTCTGAGGATAATGACGGGTATCAGCGAGTTGCCAGCTTGCACGAAGGTCGGGCGAACGTTCAGAATAGACGAAGGGTTCCTGATGTACTCCGAGATGGACGGGTTGTAATTCAATAAGTCCGAGTACTGGAGATTGGAGTAGCTGCTTAGATCATTGCTACCGGGGCTCTGCTTCTTCGGTCCCTCGTTAGCTCCCAGTATCGATTCCAGATAGTTCTGCACTTCCGGTGTGTACTTGGAGGTGACTGGAGAGGAAGACTCACCCGACGAGCCATAAAAACTAAGAGGTGTGGTGCTGTTGATAATGGAAGGCTCTGTCGTGTATGAGACAGTGTACTCGGGATTGGGGCTGTTCACCATGTACCTTGAAGGTGCCTGCTGATAAGGCGATTTGTATCCAGCCTTTTGACTATTGGAACTCGCCTTCGTCCTTCCAGAAGTGGCCGAAGATGAGAACGTGTAGGAGGTAGCCAGATTGGCAGCTGGTCTCCGTTGCTGTGCCAGGTTCAAGTTCTGCCTCTGGCCCACTAAACTCTGATAACCGAGTCGGTACGCTTGCTGCTGGGGCAAGCTAGACGACAGCGACTCCGAGGAAACGAATGGATTCTGTACCTGCTCGTTCTGTTCGGCAGTATTGGGGAATTGCACCGGTCCCTGCGAGAGGATGCTATTCTCCGTGGTGCTCGCCTCGTAAATCGAATTAGCTGGCTGAGATTTCAGCGCCTGCTGCGGATAATCCGAGTAAGTCTCCACGTAAGTAGCTGGCGGCACATCCGACACCCTGCCGTCAGGATACTTCCAGAAGATCTTATTCTCGTAGCGAACCCCGTTCTCCACGGTGTACCTGGGGTTGCTGGGCAGCTGCGGCGAGCCAGAGCTCGTGAAACGAGAGTTGTAGCTGGACGGACTGACGGTAGGGGCCTCGGCGGTTTGGGAAAGATAACCGAAGCCATGGGAATTGATATTTGATTGTGCATGCTGCCTTTGACCGGTGTAAAGCTGTGCGCTCGCACTGGCGTGGAGAGGTCCCGGAGTAGTGTAGCTCGGCAAGCCGCTCTGAGGATTCGCCAAGCGCGCGGGGCTGGGAGTTACGTATCTGACCGTTTCCGTGGAGCTGAATACCAAAGGCGACGGCGTCGTGGCACCGCCGTTGGCCCTGTACCCGGGATTTTGAATCCCAAACGAGCTAACTTGCGGTTTCGCCGCTGCACCGAAGCTCTGGTACGAATCGAAGCTGGATGCCGTCGGTGCTTTCTGCGGCTTCGTTCGCGATCCGAACGCTGCCTGGGATTTCGGCGATTGTTGAAAATTCAGATATCGGAGGTCCGGCTGGGTCTGGGCTTGAGCCTGAGGCGCGGAGAACGTCGGAACGAACGAATTCTGCTGCGTGCCAAGGAAGCCTCTGTGGTTGCTCGGCTGTACCCTCTCGATGATGGTTTTCGGCAAGAACGGGCTGACCGATTCCTCGATGCTCACCGTGGTCCCAGATTTTCCAGCCGGGAAGTAGTAATTGTATCGTCTCGGCTGCAGACTGTTCTGGTCGAGGCCGTAACCAAGGCCATTGTTCACGGTCCTCTTCGACTTCTCTTCGGAAGTGACGTTCTCGTCGTCGGTGCTGTTGCCGAAGTCCAGAAGGATTATCGGCGGCAAAATGGGCATCTGCTCTTCCTCGTTCGAACCGTCCGCCTTGGCGCTGCTATCGTCCGCATCGTCCGCGCGAGGAGACTCACCGATGCCAGGAGACTCCTCTTTAAGAACGCTGGTCGCTTTGGAAAGATCCCTTCCGGAAGTTCTCGCGTGGCCGGTGCTAATTAGCAGGAGAATCGCGGCGATCTGAAAAGTGACGGAGCAGGGTAAGAAATTGACGTTGCTCGACCCGTGAACGTAACAACGGGACGCTGGTTATCGATCTTACGGCTTGATGCTCTAGTAATGATAAACTCACTTTCACTTCCCTTCCCCTGCACGCGCCTGCCGCTCCCTTTTACGCCCGACGTCGAGAAAGACGTTTACTAAGCGGATAATTATCGGTCGACGGGGAAATCTTGGCCGCTTGAACGACGGTTATTACGAGGGCCGACCTTGACGGGAAAGAGTTTGAATTTCTACAAGGTTGCGATCGAGGTGAAGCGCACGATCGCCGTTCCTCCAGAGAACGGGTTCCGTACGTCGTGCACTTGCGATTTTCACCGCGCTTTCTTCGGCGAATACCTCCGGGGGATATTCGTGATAGAAGATTTACAAAAGAAGTATCCAGTGTGAAGGGATCGGAGAGTTGAAGGAACGCTTAATGACTACCATAAGCCGACTCATTTTTACCACCTGGATTCCTAGCACTAACGACGCTCGAATGAAAGGTAGCAGTTAACGAGGACGGAGTCAGAACGAATGTTTTACTCGTGAAAACTGTAACATCGCCGTTCTTCAAGAAAGGGTGGTCGTTTGTCGATCGAAGGTCGCGTTATTTTCAACGTGGCAAGAAATCGCCAGTTACCTAATGAGGAACACAGACCAGCGAATTTTATGACAAGCAGGGAGCCGCTGTTCCCCCGAATACCTTCGGGGACTTTCACTGACTTGCTCAAGAGCATCTGCCATGGCTACTTCGCCGAACCAGCGGGACCGTGGATGGAAGAAAATAAGAAACACTTTCTCCGTAATGACCGATTCACAGGATTGTCCCTGGCGACGAAAAGAACGCCAATAGTATCGGCGACGAGGATAATGGATCACCCCGCGTCCACTTGACCCTGCAATTACTCAATTTCGCGGCTCCGCCATTCGAAGCTCACTTGTTTTCGACACCGTAGCAAATTGTACGTGAGTTAGCACCTGCGCGGCTCTTGATTCGGCGCACACATGAAAGTTTACACGATATGAAAGCAGATAACTCGACGCAGACATAAGGAAGGTACGCGTGCACGCATAGGAATAACGGCGAGTCGCGGGCAAGTGTTTCACCTTGCCGTGGCGAATATTCGGTGGGAATAATTGGAGTGGCCGCTCGCTAAACGAGATAAAGTAGAAACTGGAGTCTGCGCACGTAAAACAGTTATTCGTTCGTCGTATCTATCCCATAGCTCGAGCCTCCCAACGCCGGGCTCTAAAATTTAAAGCTGCAATTGAAGGGAATTACCAAGCGAGTTCCCTCATAACTCCGGCCCCCCATAAAATCCAGCTTCTACAATATACCGTAAACTGTAACACCCGTAATAAACCCCATAAAACTCGAGAAACGATCAAACTGCGCAACGCAAACACTCGCGCCTGCTCTTAAGCTAATTAGAGGCCCCAGCGGAGGGTTTGAACCGTTCGAAAGAGGAACGACGATGTGTTCGAGTGGATCGCACGGTTTTCAAACGGGCGAGAGAAGGTTAACTGGGTTTAGGACGCGTGACCATAAAATTTCGTTAGGTAGAACCGTTACCGGGGTCAGATAACCGCGAGTCGTACTTACATGTATCGCGATAGACCTCATGGCGACGGTCAACCTTAAACCTGCGCGCTAGCCGGCCTCGTCGTGTGTATTTGGGACTGATGAAGCAGAGGCCGCAGCATCCCACCTTATATGCCTTCGCTTGAACCGCGAGAGGGACAACGCGATTATAGTTTCACCGCCGTAACACGGCGGCATTTCTCATTCGATACGTACGGAAGGACACCTGCCAGTAGCGTAGTGACAGCGCCGCTGAGATTCCTTCGCCATGCACAGGGAACATTTCAGAAAGGAGGAAAACAGGTACCGCGATCTGATTCCCCGGCGAAACGCGATTAGTCGAGTGATAAGTCGACAACGTTAACCTTCCGCCGCGGGTGGTTTCCTTTTTCTCACTTGTGTGATGAATTTCTGCAATCATGCGATTCGTTAGGTAAACCTGTCTCCCAATTACGTCACGCGCGAGCTGCTAATTAAGAGATGGAGATACCTCGGCGAGAATTACGAGTGCCTTTTACATTTATTCCTTGATCGCTTTAGATATGGAATCGTATCTTTTCTGCGTTCATTATTCAACAGATATAGGTAGATTTAGATAATCGCAGTAAACGGTATTAGATTACTCTAGAGTTAAAATGCAGAAAGAGTTAGTATCGTTGATGCAAATACCATTGCAGCAGTATTGTATTATCTATGCTGCAGAAATTGTAGAGTTTGATTAATAGCTGCACTTGGTTCGTCATTAGTAGACCATTTAGCAAATACGATAGCTCAAAGGGGGCTAGTTAACTATCATTACGATCCACCTGAAGGAGCAGCGTATAATCTTGATGGAAAATGAATGTTTCCAACGCACTGAAATTCTGATAAACAATTTTAGAAGCCTACACCATTGGCTCTTACCTACAGCATCCACTTTCTCATTTCGGCATGCTGGCACACGAGCAAACAACCGTGTGTCCGTGCACGCGCGTCCTATGTCAACGTCTCTCTTCTAACATTTATATACGCGGCGCAGTCGATAATGGTTGTAACGTGGATACATTAATAAATTAAATAGGCGAGCATTAAAAATCACGTAGCCTACATAGCTTTCGCGCGTTACCGTTAATCGAGACCCATCAATCTTTCCTAGCTAATTCGAAGATCTCCTCGCAGCGCCGCAACTGAATTTCATTTGTGATTTGCAATTCGTGCCGCGTGATATTCTTTGGAGCACTCGTTTCTGACATTTGCGGCACGGTTTACTGGTCGTCGAATTCTAGATCACCAGAGGCAATGAAATTGCGAAACCGCGCAGAATCTCCAACATCTGTTAATCCGTAAAAAGTCTGAATTTCGTTAAAGATACCACAGGTGATCTCACGCAATAGAAACGCGTAACGTATCGTGACTCTGCGTCACATTATATCCGCCGAGAGCAGAGTCTCCCTCAAAACAGTTCGCACCTTCATTCAGGCCAAGGATGAGATTTCTCTTCTCCTAAATGCCCGAGAAATCTCACTCGGCATCGGCCCAATTAAATATTCCGATGCTGCTCGCGGTACAGAGGATCGTTTTAATGTAACTTTATTTTATAAAAATAATCGTATAAAAAGTACATCGATAAACAGAGTAAGGGCGAAACACGACGTTCACATTCGTCGCTCGACGATCTCCGATGCAGGACTAGATGCGATCACGCCTCTTATTGCCGGCGGAATGTCTTCAAGATCGTTATGTAACTATCTTGAACATCGAAATTCCCGTTTAACGGATCCCAACACTCTACTGACCATCATGCTTGACGTTCGTCAATCGTCACTCGTGGAAACACCAATCCCCAATTAAATAGTCTTGCGTTTCTTGAACAAAAAATTCTCCTTCGACGGCAGGAAGCCAGTTTCCAATTGGATAGGCCTCTCCAGATATCTGCAACAAATTTTCCCCGGTTAGATAAGCGGAAAATAAGGTGGTCTGATACATTTTTGAGATGTAATTATTTACCTGGAGATGTCCTGAGCGGCGATTACTTTGCTTGGAACGTACGTGTCCAGTAGAGACAGTGGCTCAGACTGGCCTACGTGATTTTGTACAGGGAGAGCCTCGTTACCTTGCGTCGAAACGGGTGACAGGGGTATGGTACTGAATTTGAAATCTTGAGGGGCTGACCGGGGGGGTGTCAAGTCGCCGCTGGGTTCGTCAAGGTCCTGTCACATTACAAATTGTCTCATCAAGCACAGCAACAACCTGGCAATCGCTAAAGCAACTCATTACTGTATAGCAATGTCCTCAATCTTCCATTTCAACAACAAGGATCAGAGAAAATTGGATTTGGAGTAAGCAAACACTGTTAGTAAGTGGAGGAGCCTTTCTACAGCAGTGAAAGGTCGCTAGGCCAAGTTAGCCATCGCCGAGAATCAAGTTCAATCCCCTCTACCGTCGCTGACAAACACCAACCTTGACGTAAGTCTGAGACACGGTCTGGCTAGTCTGTTGCGCCAAAGCTTGGTTAGGAAGCTCATCAGCCGCAGGTGCTGCAGCGTCTAGCTGCTCAGGTGGGGCATTGTATTTGACAGTGCCTTGCAAAGAATTGTCCTGCACGTAGGTAGGTGGACGAGCATAGATGTCGCTGTAAACCGGAGTGGCTTGCATGTAAATGGTGGCTGGTTGGGTGTACACCAGCTGAGAGACGTATTGCTGCTGGGATGCTTCCTGGGGGGCGACGTATGCTTGCGTGTACAACAGCTGCCTTCCTTGGGCGTACGATTGGTCTGCTGGGACGTACGCTGGTACGTTCATTAACGGGACACTGGTGTACTTCTTTGATGTAACGGGAGTGGTGTAAACTGGGCCCTTTAATCCCTGAAAGAATGGACAAGCTGCTACATCGCAGTGGAGACACCGTTAAATGCTACTTGGGCGCGCAAAGATTAAGATCGTAGATCATCTGATTGTAGAATTCATTAGTAGGGCTACTATTGTGAAAAAGCAACTGTTATATTTTGTACCAACCTCGGTCGTATAAGCGGGAGGAGCCACAGAATTGTACTTTAGAGCGTACGGAATCTGGAAAGTGGGCTTCGCCGAAACAATTGGCTTCTGAGTTAAGCCGCCGGTATAGAATGGAATAGCGATCTGCCCCGCCGCTGCTGTGGTCAACTGGGGCACCCGTATCCTGCCAGCTTTACCAGCACTTACGTCCAAATTTGGGTAATAGGCGAGGAGGTGCATCATGGGGATGTCAACGTACACTGGTTCTGAAAAAGCGCAGGGAAGTTGCGGGTACTTCCACCAAAGCTAAACCCACTTTCTATCTTCGGAGCATGGATACCTTTGTTCGTGTTTTTAGCATACTTTGCTGTAACCGTTTTCTGCTGCACGGTCTGCAGTTGATTGCCAACAGGCACTTCCGGCTGGTAAGCCAGCTGCTGAGATTCGTAGATGTTTGGGGCTACTCCTCTTGGAGGTAACGGTGGCTGTTGTTGGTATTCGTTGTAATACTGTGGTGGTGGCGTTTGTTCTGGCAGGATGTTGTTCTGTTGCTGGTAGGCTTGCTCTTTTGCGGCGTATTTGTTTAACTGAACGTACGCCTCTGGTGGAACCTGTACAAAATAATGAAGAATATTTCTCAGTCACTGTGGGGTATTCTTTCGAGGGTGCCTCCGATAAGAAATCTGCTTTACATTTTGACTCGACGGAGGAGCTACGTATCCAACGGGGGAGGAAGATGGTTCGTTGTATTGACTCTGTATCTGATACTGTTGCTGGCCAATCTCTGGCTTCGCCAAGTACTTGGTCTCCTCTGGTCTCGCATGTCCTGTCTTCGATATGACCTCAGTCCTTAAATTGTCCCTCTCAATGTCGTCCAAGTTGATCTTCGTCTCCCCGTTCACGCCGAGGAATAGCAGGCCCAGTAGCAAGTATAGTTTCTGCAAAAGACAAACGTGGTGACTCACGAGCTGAAGATTCGTCCCCTTCTTCAGGCATGATCGGATTAGGTAATGAAACGGTTCGATAACGATGAATGTAATTAGATATCCTCTGTGAAGAGGAAATAAGGTGGTATTTAATGTTGATCATCTATTTGTTCCTTAACCATTGAGATTACTGGTAAAAGATGAACTTGCAACAAGGTACACTTTCACTGTTCGCGATCTTCTGGGTCAAACATCCGGCATGGACCAGTCTTTTATACGCTGCGCCACGCATCGAGCCCCTCCCGCGTGGATCGCATCATCGATGCAAAAGTAAAAGTTTCCTTCTCGGTACTTAAGTGAATTTCGGTGCACCATGGGCAATACACAGGGCGTCTCGCAAATCGCGGTAGAAACGACAAGAAAGTGAAATAGCCAGGAGAATCTTCCCCCGTTGCTTTTGCAGTATTCATGGAGCAGATATGTATTTACTTACTTAGCACAATTCACATCGAATTATAATATTGCCACGTTATAACACCGACTGTGTGCTAATGAGGCGATTTATGTAATTATTACAAATTATTTAGAATAGGTAGCTGAAAGTATGAAACAAGGGATTTCGTAAGTCCCAATTTTTGAGTCGTCCAGGAAACACACTTACCATGTTACCCAAGTATTCAAAATCTACGATCCTGACACAAAGATTCTAGCTCTACTACAAAAGCAAAGTAGATTCACGTTCTCTTATATAGCCTTTACCCCTACCCGTAGCATCCCCTGACGGAGCACACTTCACTCGAGGATCATGGCACATATAATGGGCCCCTTGGACCACGTGTCGAGCAACGACATTGGTCGGTGCCGATAAAAGTGAAGGGTGTGCGTGGATTCTCCCCTTCGAGCTTAAAAGCCATATAAAGCACGCCACATTTCATAGACACCGAGTGAAAGGCAGCATAAAAAAAAAGTCATTGGTGTAATAGCTTATGGGAACCTTCATGGAACGATGTTCTACCCCTGGACTTTATCGCCACGATAAGCACGATTATATCAATCGATTCGTTTCCCCACCTGTTCTAACAGATGTCGGTTTTCTAGTTTCTAATTCCCCATGCTGGACGTTGTGCAGTTTTCTAGATAGTAGTCGCTGTTATTAACTCCTTCGCCGATTAATTAGAGAAAAACGAGCGTTATTACACGTTTAGCCGTGAGAACCGACGAAGAAAAGTCGATGGAAACGCGGATGTGATTCGTGGCGCTCGGAAACTGGTCATTAACCAAGCGTTTCCAACTTCCAGCAGGGAGTGATACGGGTAAATGCATTTCCAGTGGAAGAAGGTGCGTTTAATCCGTGTTCCTCTACAGCTAGGGCTAGCAATCTTCGTTTAACTTGTTCCACGTTTTCCAGTACAATGTCCTACTAATTATATCCCCCGGTAAATCGATTCATTAGTCTGCTAACGAAGCGACTTCGTTCTTGCCTTGTGTTTGACAGCCTCCACAGGGACTCGCGCATTAAATCCTGCAAACTGTTCCATCGCGTTGTACAAGATCCTTTGTTCGCAAAGGGACCAGTACTATTCCGAAAGTAGGGATCAATGTACATATCCGAAGAAAGATTCGGTAGCCTTCCACTTCGATATTGAAAAGTGGCATGATAATGCAACACTCGAACGAAGCGACGAGTAAACTTTTCAACGCGCTTATTATTCTCATTTCCTCCAGTAAGAGGCACCTGACAGTAAACTCTTCACACTCCAGTGAAATTAACAGGAAGTGAGGGCAGAGTACGTCCACGCACGAGAGGCATTCCGAAGGCGGGGAACGAGAATACTTTTCCCTGCGAAGGGGGCTTTGAAAAATTTGTTCCACGGCGAACGGAAGGAAAGGGGGTCTCGCGGTGTCCATCGATCTTTTCGCCGATCCCTGTTCCCCCAACGAGGCGACGATCGATTCGCTATAGAGACGCGCGTTTCCGCGAACCCTTTCTTTCATCGTGCGCGGATGAAGGAGGAAAAAAACACTTTCTATCCGCATCCCGGGCGTGGAAGCGGAGGGACTGATCTATAAAACGATGACCGGCACGCTCAAATTATCCTCAATTAAGTCGAGAAAGTTTCTCCGCCATGCAACGCTGTCGATATTCTCTGAAAAAAAAAAGGAACAAAGGCGGGCCCTGGACGTGTTCGACGGTTTTCGAACCGTTGTTTCGTCAGAGCTGGCACAAAAGAAACGGATGGGTTGGTCGGCTTCTCGGATTTATCGCTTTCTCGGCTTCTAGTTCACCGGGCCTATTAGAAGGTGGTACCTGATCCTCCCACGCGACACCTCCACCGAGATTTCAGCGAAATCCTTCGTAGCGACGAAAAATTCTCCTGTGTACCAGGAGAGATAAAATTTCGAGAAAATTCAGCGCCACAGAAACGGAGCCTGAGGTTCCACAGCTTCCAAAATTCCTCAAACAGAATCCCAGAGTGTTTTCCTCAGACACAGCCGAGAGTTCCAAACGGGATGGTTCGTCAGAATCCCCGAAAGCTTTAACGAGATATTCCTTTCCACGAGGAAGCAACGTCGAGCTTTCGAGACACCGTGTACGGATCGGGATCAAGCCCCCGGCTGCGAGAAAGTAAGAGGCCCGTCCGATTTTATTTTCGACCACCAGCACACTCAGCCGGGAATGCGAAAAATAAAGCAAAACGCTCGGTAACACCGCCACTCTCTCTCACCTGCCACCGATCTACGTGCACGTCCATGCGATTCCGCCTGTATCTCGCTTCCCCTTTCCATCACCGCGCCCAAACGATCGACCGGACGTTGCCGCGATCCGGATTCCTTCCTTTCCTTCCTCGAACGTCTCCCTGCCTCTCCATGTACATCCGCGGGGCGGTCGAGAGCACTCGATCGAGCCCGAGATTCGGTAGAGCGAGTCCGCGTTTCGCCAGGGAAATCGGGGAATTTTTAATCAATCGCGATGGAGATGATATATGGAGATGCTTACTCGAAACGTCGAACCGGTCATTGAAGCACAAGGATGTGATGGCTGGTGGTGGCTCAAGGAAGATATAAGATGGGTAATATTCTGCATGCATTTTAATTGACTTTCACTTCGTGTGACATGCTGGTACGCCGTCGCTTTAGTAAAGGTAATCCTCTCACTTCGTGTGATATAGATTGATAGATAGAATTATCACGCCTGTAGATGTAGACTAAGGATTATCGTTCCTTTATGTCAGTCCACTGTATGGTAGTCAGGATAAAGGGCAAAGGACTTAAGCCTCGCAGAAAACAACAACGATCGTTTATTGGCTAGTGACTAAAAAACGAGTACAAAATTTACATACGTGTGGGATTCGGAAGTCTCATGAATAGAGAATATCGCCATGGTGGGTCATAGGTGAGAAAGTAATCGTCGCACCGAAATTCCTTCCAGTCAGAAAGCGAGTAGAAAAACGAGAAATTGGAAATTGGATTTTGCGAAGTATTAGTGTATCTTACTCTACAGATGTCCTGCAACATGTGTCCTGTTAGAACAAATGCCTAGTTTTCTCAGACAATCAGAATGCGTAAAATTATTCTAACATCACGCTGGTCGCAGTCGTTATAAGGAAGAAATTAAAGAGTATAACAAATGAAATTCATAAATACATTATAAATGATCCATTCCGTCGACTACAATTCGACATAGAAATGGAACATGCTTCGATTCTGAACCTTTAAAGAAAATACCGTAGAAGATTCTCTCAAAGTAATATTGCCCAGCAAGCTCCAGTCCTAGTCGAAGAAATGACCATCCCTTTAACAACTAATAAAACATAGCACCGTAGCCTTCCAACCGGCCCCTTTCGCCTAACCGCGAAAATTTACCGCTTCTTCGTCTTGCTACCGAAATTCACGTCTTCCAAGTTATTCTTGTACAGCTGCGACTGCTGACCAGAAGTCTGCGTTGGATTGTAGCCTGTGTACTGATAATTGTATCCCCGAGGTGTTTGCACCGTCACGTAGTTCTGGCTCTGATAAGACTGGCCCGAGTCGTTCTGATAACTCTGCTGTTGCTTATCAGCCTGACTCGATGTACCATCGTAATCCTGACCACCCTGCGACGACGAATTGTCATAATTCTCGTACTCGTCCGACTCGGCCTGATCTTTCTTCGGTTTCTCAACAGGGGTGTACACCCCCGGCGTCAATGGAGGATATTTAACGCTCTTAAGCTGAGTTATCGGTGTCTGAGCGACCTGGCCAACAGTCTGCCCGACGTTTAACTTGCCAAGAATGCCGGGATTCACTATGTAAGCCAGGCCGGACTTGGTGATAACGTTAGGGACGGGAACGTAGCGTTGCGTGTCCCTGTTATGATCGTTCTGGTTCACGTATTCCCCGTCGTTGGCTTCGGCCGCGGTGTTCTTGTTGGCTTCGTTCACAGGATACTGAGCGGCCTGCTGTTGCAGATTCTGAGCCAAAAGCTTCACCCAGCTTTGGCTCATGAGCTCCTCCAATTGTTGGGCTTTGATGTAGGGAGCTGGCAGAGGATAATCAGGGCCGACTGGCTGCCCGGCCACGCTAATCACCCTGTACGTGGTCTTCGGCATCGGTATCGGAAGATTCTTCATGTGCATATTCCCCGCTTGCTCCAATTGGTTCTGGGGGCTGCTGGCTTTATAAGTGCTCGGTTGGGTGTCTAGATCCCTGGCGTTTTCAGCGATATGATTCCCTCCATCGACAAACTGATTCCCAGAGAAGTCCTGGTTACTCTCGTTGTTCCTGTACCTTTTATCCTCGCCGGGTTTCTTCCCTTTGCTCTTGTTGTTTGCCTCGGGGTCGGAATAGAGGTCGCTGGGATAATCAGCGCCAGGTGGCGGTAACGATGGTGGCGGGAACATAGGGTGGTTATAGTAATTCGGATAATAGTAAGGAGGTTGGTAGTAGTAATTAGGATAGGACGAGGAGTAAGGCATCGACGAGTAAGTAGGCGAGGGCATCGTGTAGGGGGTCGAGTACGAGCCGTACCCACTGTAGGGCATCGTTGGGTACGTGTACGGAACGGAATTGTAGTAGGAATAGCTGGATGGAGAGGACGCCTTGGGATACGGGTTGTAATTAGGGTAGTAAGGATCTCGAGGGTAATTAGTGCTGAAGCTGGAGCTGTACGAGTCCTTGGCGTCGACTTTTGGCGCGTACAGTTCTGGGGACAACTGGGTAACGGCTGTCTCCCTGTCGATCCCTCTCTTAATCAGTTTGGGACTGTAAGGGTAAACGGGATAGATCGGCAGAAAGGGCTCGTCGTTTGGGTCGCTGCTCTTCCCGTACCCCTGCACGAGAACGGACGACGACAGCAGAAACAGCGCCTGAAACAAACCGTGCTAGAACAGATTGTGTCCCACGATACGTGATACAAAGAGGGCATCGTGTGATCAAGCTAAGGCTGCCAAATAGCACGTAATTAAACGCTACGGTGACTCGATGCCCCCTGGTAAAACGACGAAACAGAACTATCGGTACCCCCTACCCCCGATTGGCTTATCAATTAAACGCTTATCAGTCGAACTGTGTACCAACCAGCAGCTCCATATCAATCAGCCGTCGCTCTCGCCTGTCGATAATTACGAGCCTCAGATCAGCGCGTCCGTTTCTCCACGGTATCTCATTCGTCCACCCTGTTCACCGTCCGCACTGCCGTTGACCGTGTCACCCGTGATCCAGCAGATCGAACCGACACGACGCCGACTGGATGTCTAATGATGTATCGGCCGACATTGAATTTCTCCTTTATACCCAGCCGGCTGAAAAATCGCGGAAACTAGTTTAACATTTCTCTGCTCTTATATGTAGATATCTGTGCGCGGCCGGTTCAGTGAAACCGCCTAGTAAAACGCCTCTCGATCTTGTCGTGCACGCAGCGACAGAAACTGGTCCGAGGTGCCTACGGGTGGGATAGATCCACCTAGTCCGCAGAGATCCACAAAGACGGCCGGCAGAATCGAAACGTGAAAGCTCCCCTCGTTCAACGTCCTGGTAAGCTCGTTTAGACGAGTAATTGCCGCTGCGCCGTTCGTTCTCGTGGCAAATGGTCGGAGCGACGGGAGGGTAAGAAGGAGCGTCCCGTTTGGCACGCGATCCTAGGAAGACAATCAGTCGATCCCTCTTTGTTGGAACCTCGAAAAACGAAGGTGCAATTTGCGAGAGGCAACGTGACGTCTGGTCACGGAAGCGAGGCGTCTCGCGATGCCCGCGAGAGGACGTTTCCGATTCCGCTGCTGGGACGTCTCTGGAAGCGTCTCATGGGGGACCACTCGCCTCTCCATCTATTCAATTTATTGTTACTTTCACCGCCGCTACGAATCTCCGCCGCGGGTACCACGCCTTTGACCGACGTGATCTACCGTGACACGTAGGCTGGGGACAAATTCGAGGTGCAACCAGGAAATGAAGGGAGCCCTGGCGCGAACGAAAGTCGAAAGAGTAAGACTCGCTAAAATCCCAGCTCGCCTAATGCCGTATTCACTGGTAACGAAGCACTCTCCGTGAAAGATGATACGTTCAGGGAGACGTGCGTATTACATTCGTGAACTTGATTCGCATCGACAGCCGACAGCTTCATCAGCTAGATGTACACATCTCGAGAAAGTGCCCTTTCCAATACTGGTCGAAAGGAATCGAACGAGAGGAAACACTTATCGGTAATCTAAAGTGCGCTCTAATATCCCCGGCCATGCGGTTTCACGCAAAACTCGCACGTGAGATCGCGGGGAACGTCGCTGCTATCTGAAATTAGATCCATCAGCAGCGGCGACGAATCTTATTACAATGAAAGTCGTTGGAATTACTTTAATGGCAATTTTGCCCCCTGAAGCGTTACGCTAACAGCCTCGAGTGTACGGGGTCTTGCGCTGCCGATCGTGATTGTTAAGGAGAACAGCTCGGCGAAGAGTAAGAGCAGAATTTTCCCTGTTTTCGCTCGCGACGCGTCTACCAGGACGGGCGTGAGAGTGAAGCGCGTGTATGCTGCTCGCGAAACCAGTCGGGAAACAGTGAAATGTGGCTTTTCTATGGCGGAGGCTATCCGCTCTGGGTCCGAGTCTAACGAACGCTCAGCCGAGTCAGAGAATTATGCAGTTCCATATTTTTTCAAGGCTTTCAGGCAAATCCACTTTCGAATTCCGTTGAAAAGGATTCTAAGCTTGTTCGATGCATTCGACGTGGCAGGACGTGTCTTGAGCCCATCGCTAAAATCGTAAACGTCGACGAAGACGGCAGTTTATCGTACATGTGCACGTGCGACCGTCGAGAACTAGGTCAGCCCCGTACGAGAACCGCGCATGAAATACAACACCGGTGCACTCGTGCATTTTCTTGCGCGTGTGGGTAGCTGAGCGCCCGCCGCGCTATAAACCAGACAAAAGAGAGGACGCTTTGGGAGATCGTGACGATTGTTGAGGACACGTCGAACAGGAGTCGATACTAGAGAAGAATAGCTAAAAAATGACTGCTATCAATTAGGTAGTAAAGGGGCATAAAGGGGGATTTCTAGAGGACGTTTAGGAACAGAGCGGCGAGTGGCTTCCTGGTGCTCCAGTCTCACACACTTCACACAGTCAAATATTTGCCTTTCTCTGAAAAGCTGGACGAGTAAACGGCGCTTTCCAGTTTCAGCCCATCTCCGGTGGGCTGCTCTTCGGTTACTCGAAAACTTCGATACTCGTCCTCCGCTCGAAGAGTCCCGTATCAACAGAGACCCGAACGAGCCAGCCCTTTTTCCGCGAGGACACTGAAATTACAGGAGTTCCGAACTAATTTAAGCTGAAACTTTTTTAATCCCGGCGCTGCTATGTGCGACGCTATTAATGAAGAAGGGGGACGCGACGAATTGCACCGCTAAGGAGGCTTGTAGTTCAAAGAAGCCGTCCGTCAGGTCGAATGGAACCGAAACGGTGTCGATGGGGCTGCTTCCACGGGGCTCGAGGATACAGAGACACTGTACCGGTGGCACGTAGACGCCGTTAGCGTCTGCAGTAATAAGGGCACAAGGAAAAAGAACAGTTCCCTTATGAATCATGTTAAACCGGTCGGCGAGACGAGCAGTCGCCGGTTTACTGGCGCGGAGGATACCAGTCTTCTCGTACTTTCCCAAAAGGAATAAAAGTTTAGAAAGGAATCCGCCCATTTCGCCGGTGCCGGCCTTGGAGTAAAAGTGAACCTCTTTTTATGCTTTGGGAGCGTCTTTTTTCAAGCGTCGTTGCGATCATTACACAGGAGCTGCCGTTCCCGTTTACTTTTCCCCTCGGCGAATAACTTTCACAGCGAAATCAGCGTTAATAAATAAAAAAAAACACCGCGATCCTGCCAGCTTCTGCGCATCGACGGATAATAATAATAAGGTCGTCTATGGCCGCCGTAGCAGGCGCAGATTAGGTCGTAGCGAAGGGGTAAATTGAAGTCTGCATGCCGCGCAAAGGACCTCAAAGGCGAAAGCCCCTTAATTGAAAGGGAGGAGACATTTTTCTGAATGCGGGCAGATGTAGCCCGTCTCCCTCCAGCCTCGGATAATTAACGCCACGAACGCGTCGAGGTGAAAGCTTATGAATGCAGTGCGCGCCGTGATTTCGATGGTTTCGAGAGTTAGAGATTGGTTTAGCTCGGTACATCAGGTGGTTACAAAAAAAAAACAATCACTTTATTACAATAAGGAGATATACAGCTATGCAGCATCGCAATGACGATGCTGCAGGGCACATACAACAGTACACAAGTAAAGCGAGTAACAGTAGTATAAATATGCAACGATGTCTTAAATAGAATAATTATGCTAGTAACGTAATTACAAATTAGCACGCCAACCCTCGATCCTTGGACGTTCCGCTTCTAAACAGATGTTCACGGTGAATTTTCCTAAGAATGTGTCAAGCGAGTCAACTCGTGGATACGACATTGTACCTTGGCAGGAAGAGATGAACTCCATAATTTAATACTTTGAGCTAGAACTCGAGTACGAGATCGTGTCGTATTTGCCGCCAGGAGAATTTAAGCCTTCGTAGCTCTTCGCAGCGGAATACCCCACGTATCTGGGGCTCAGATTCGAATAGGAACCATGGGACTCTACCGGGGTGCCGTACGACGTGGAAGGAGCCGAATAACTGGCGGAGTAGCCACCAGATGATCCAGAGTAGCTTGAACTAGGACTGGAATAGCTGGAGCCAGAGCCTGAGTAGCTGGAAATCGGGCTGGAGTAGCTGGCGCTAGAGCCGGAGTAACTGGAAGAGGGACTGGAGTAGCTGGGGCTGCCGCCAGAAGAATACGACGACGCGCCGGTGGAAGATGGTATGTAATTGGAATACGAGCTAGATCCAGCTGACCCAGACGAGTAGGACCCAGAGGAAGCGGGAAGGGAGTAACTGGCACCATCCGAGGAACCACCAGACACACTGATGTGTCCACCTGAGGATCCAGAAGAGATTGGTAACGAATAGCTGGCGCCTCCTCCGGAAGAGAGCCCAGACAGTCCATGAGATCCAGAAGAGATTGGTAACGAATAGCTGGAAGATCCGCCAGACTCGGATAAGCTAGATATTCCGTGAGATCCAGAAGATACTGGGAGAGAGTAGCTACTGGAGCCGCCATTCGAGCCGGACAGGCTAATAGAGGCACCTTTGTAGGAGGATCCAGAGGATACGGGGAGACTGTAGCTAGAGGAACCTTTTCCCAGCGATCCCGTGTCGATGACTAAGCCTCCGCTCACCGAATGGCCTGCAGATGGAACCAGAGACTGGAGCGAAAGGCCATGTCCCGAAGAGCCGCCCAGTGAACTCAAAGACGACGCTGGCAGACTGTACGAGGCTCCGTGCGATGATCCAAGGGCGATGCCGTTTGTCGAACCTCCACTGCCGTAAGCTGATAATCCTTGAACCCCTGTGGCGTAGACTGGTGTCGAGTAGCTACTGGAACCCGAACTTCCTCCAGAGATACTGCCTCCACTGTTTCCAAAGGTGACTGGTCCAGTTTTCGAAGATGGACTGAAGAGACCTATGCTTCCTCCTCCTCCTCCAGAAGCAAGATTCGACACACTGGACGCAGAGTACGAAGCTTGGGGGACGTGTCCACCCAAAGACAACCCTTGGAGACTCAAGCCATGACCCAGTCCTGAGTTCAAACCGAGTGCTCCGCTCCCAATACCAAGGCTAGACGAGCCTCCCAGTGAGTATCCCCCGGAACCGTGTCCCAGAGAACCTCCCAAGCCTTGGAGGGTCTGAATACCACCCGAGGAATGTCCCAAGGAGTATCCTCCTAGGGATCCTCCACCGTATCCGGCGCCTGCACTCGAATAAATGGGCGAATTGTAGGATGATCCACCGCCTCCGCCGGAGGAGTAGCCTCCATGAAGTTCGGGGACGCCACGCTTGCCCTTCAGTGGTAGTCTCAGTTGTCGCCTGTCCCCTATCGTTTCTATGCAGGAGACACCCGAAACAGCGAGAATTACGACGCCCAGTAGTATCTGCAAAAGATGGATTCCGTGTGAAACAAAAATACAGCGAGCGTGTGCTCGATCAAGTCGCGATGAAAGTAGAAAGCGTGTTTGCAAAGAACAGTTTCCATTTAACAACACGACGGTTACGATGCGATTTACATTGATTTACGGCGAGCTCTCGATGCAGGTGAAATATTTAGAGACAACCTGATTCAAGTGCGAATGATACAGATATCCGTGGTACACTTACTAATGACCGCATGCTGACTCTAAACGGGATTATCCTGCTCGCTATTTCACGTGGTCAAGTGACAACCGGGTGTGTGAGTAAAATGTAGTGTCTGATGGCATTGCTACCCAGAGACCTTTTATATACAGATCCCCTCTTGCACGGCGAAAGAAAGGTCTAGGTGAAGGTGAGTATCCCCGCGCTGGTACACGGTGCACCACCACCTCCACGAGCACACGTCCGAGATGATCGTGGCTCGATGTATCGGGAGATGCATTCGCAAATGAGAGTGTCCTGCGCGGGTAAAAGTGACTAAAGTCCGATGTTTATCGTGCATTGTTCCTGCGGATCGTAAAAAGGCATCTCCTCTCGAGGAAGTCGATGCTCCCTTACGAAGGAAAGGAAGAAAACGAGATTACGGCTGATACAAGGCTAATTAGAACATGTACGAAAAATTCCTTTGAGAAGCTTCTGATCCACGGTGCATCGTAAAGTCAAGGAAAAGTTCTTCGTCGTATCTCAGTGAGATAATTTCAGAGGTGTGTCTCGTGCGAGCCTGGAAAGTTTGTCTAGTTTTCCATAAATAGTAAAGAGTAACTAGTATCGAGATAAATTTTATTGCACGAGACGTTCTCTTCTTAACGACGTGGCCATTTAATCATGAATGCCTGCATCGAATAAAAATTATCATTTTAGATATCGTTGGACGCACATCTATTTTCATCAATTTCTATTCAATTACTGCGTCTTTCCGCACACTGAATCGTCAAAGAAAGCGTCTGTCATAAAATACATCTCAGTCCTCGTTAATTAGCTTTTAGATGGCTCTGCGCCGTCGCGCACAGGGTCTAGCAATTAAAACTTCTTCCTGCCAGATAATTGGCTGTCACTTACGAGACGTAACTATCGCAGCATGTATGTGAAATTTATCAAATCGTCTGTTAAAATAGCACGCGTTCTCGTTGGTACCGAGCAGGAGAACGCTCGGTTTTCTTCGCAGAAAAGGATCGCCAAGTGGGTGAATGTTTGGGACGGTGTCCTGAGAAATTTCCCTTTCATACAATACCCCCGTTTGGAGTAACAAGGAGACTGATTCAGTAAATCACAGTGGAGCCGCGTTACAATGCAAAAACCGTGTTGCATCAAAGGATATTATTCAACCCAGGTTCACAATTAATATTGATTGTGCACAAACTAGTTGCACTATTTAGATTCCTATCTCTTACTATAGTCCCCTTTCTCTACGCGATAATGCAGACCTACCCAGAAATAATCGTTATGAAAGGTGCTAATTAACTTCGCTCTGCAATTCTTTCCTCAAAAGTTAACTCAACCAGTGTACTCGCGCCTCCACAGGCTTCGATGGAGAAAGCATGCCAAGCGACACAAGGGCCGTACGATGACCCTTTCCACGAAAGTCTGCTTGTGAAAACCGCAGTTTATGCGCCCCTACCGAAAACAGTACTTTTCCTTCTCGTTCGCCAATTAACCGATGTGCATACGATGTGACTCGATATGAAAGGAGGAGCGAAGGTGTGGTTCGTGGGACGCAATACGCCTCTGCAATCCCCTGAAAGTAGTTTCGATCGTGGAAAGTGAAACGCGCGAACAGTCGGCAAAAAATTCTTCTTCAAAAAAGTTATCTTGCTCTCGTTCGCCCGGCATAATCGTCTCGTGGACGACGGAACTAATAGCTGGCGTCGCAGAAAGGTGGCCCCAAGACAGCGGCAAGGATCCACAGGACACGGTGTAAAGAACTCCTTCCAGCTGGCGCGTCAACGATCAGTAAAAGCTGAAAACACCGATTGATTTCGTTTTACTTTCACCCGTGGGACGATGGAGGCCATCGCCATTGTTCCCTTGTCCGGCACCGCCGGCAGAATTCTGGTGGACCGACAAAAGTGCGAAGCACATTAAGTCAATTGTATGCTGTTTCGACGCTGATTGCGATCCGAGATTGCAAACAGCTACCACTTTTTATGGCCGATGATTAGCGAAGAATGCGGCTTCCTAAGACGCGTATTAATGGCCGGAAATTAAGTATCGCCTGGCAAAGGAACTCTGCGTAGTACGCGATAGAAGATTAAACGAACGTTGCTTGTGTTCTATAAGTATTCAGGTGAAAGAATCATCGCGAGTAATTTTCTGTAACAATGCGATTATGCGTAGGCCCGATGACACGCAACAACTTTGAACTTCACACGTTCCTTGAAAAGTAAGAGTGACGAATTAGCGCACGTAATTGCGAGCGGTGCTGGAATGCCCATTCTTCTCGGGATCGACCGCTACGGACAATGAACGTGAGATTTTTCCCCGGATTCGTGCACTTCTGAATGAACTGTATCATTTGCATAGTAATTTAGTGAAATCAGACCTGCAACGGTCGCATTCTTTCTCTGAGTCACTTCGAAGCAGCTTATTGCAACGAAAATGAATGTCACAGGCACCTCTGTCTTGCAATTTTCTAAAATATACGCAGAAAGGTTTAACTACTAGAAGAAATCGGGAATATCCACTTGTTACCTGACAGGTTAATGGCAGGAGATTAGACCTGTTTATTTCCGTTTATCCAGCTCTCGAGTCCTTAAAGAAGAAATCCCTACCGGACGAGACTCTGGCAAAACGGTAAAAGTGCACGCGGCTTGCTAAAACGAAAACTGCGGCGAGATTCGGGTCAGCCGAGGAAAGTGAGTTGACAGTCTGGTTTCCTGTGTGAACCGTGAAGAAGCAACGTCCTCTAGAGCCGTTTATTCGTAACTACGGTCCCGTTTTTCCGTCCGAGCTTACACTCCACAGAAAATAAAGTGGCCCTCCATTGTGGAGGCAATTATACCTGTTCAGTGAGTATTCGTAGAAATCTAGCTCGTTTAGCGGTATAGTGGCGCGAGTGCTGGTTCATCGGTTCGCCCTGTCAACGCGGTCGCACGATTCTTTGACAGAGTTTTACAGGTAAGAATATTGCGCCACTGTGCGATATTGCTGAACAACAGGTTGACAAACTGGTCTATGTAGATTGAAACACGAGGCAGCTTGAATAAAAACGTGAGCTCTCCAATAACCTCTGTGTCTATTGCTGAGTATCACTCGTAATTAGACTGTAATCACAATTGTCAGGAGGACGTGCATATTGAGCAGGAAGAAGTTGAGATCACGGCACATGTTATCACGACTGAACCACTCAGATTAGGAATGCCAATGGGACACGTGCTCCAATTTCCTGAATCCCAAATCGATCCAGGATGCTGCATGCAGCCCGATACGTGTCTGATGCGTCTTCTGCTGACAAGAACATGGCCAAAGATTACGAAACGGATAGGAAGGCACACACCTGCCGACGACCCGGCGTATTATGTATGCCCAGGATTGTCCGAGTAATCTGGCTACGTTGACCGTGGTTAGAATTATCGAACGACTTTCGAGGTCACGATCGAGCCGCGACAGATCGGCCAAACGTCCGTTACGACTTCGGTGAGAGTTCCGGAAGTGGAGGCAGTTTCTAGGGTGAACTTTCTTTGGCGGCGAAACCGGCACGTCGCTTGCGAATTGCGATTCCTCCGAGCGGAGCAATTGTGTTGCACAACGCGGGGGATTCGTATGGCGAACCCCTTAAGCGGTCATTGAATTGGGCATCGCTGCGAGCAGTAGAATTCATTAGGCAGTAAAAAAATATTTATTCAAGACAATAAATAACACCGAGGTATACACATAGTTCGGTCGAGAAGGCAACGTCGTGATCGCTACTTAAAAAAATAAGGTCACGACAATCTGCATAAATACGAAGCACACTAGTTCACCGTTTATCCCATTTCACTTGAAAGCGCAACACCAAGATTACTTTTATTAGTAAATAATTGGAAACACCATTTACCGATTAACACCAGAAGCTGGTAATTTCGAAGAAATAGAAATAATCAACGCAAAGTAGTCGAATATCCTTCAGAAAGCTCGCATCTCCGCAGCCGCAAAGCCACTATCGCCATAATCGGTTGCGATTCCTTGCAACATTCCTATACAAAACTTCCTCCAATTGCTTTAATACGTCGTACAATATTGAGACAGTTAGGAACACGAAGATCTAAGCGAAGTCGAGCCGCGCTGGGCTCGTGCCGAGCGTCGTTATCGTTGAAACGGTGTCATCGCGATCCGGACAGTGTTCCACGGCGCCAGCTACTTTCTTCTTCGATCTCGTCGGTCTCTCTTTTCCGCGCGGGTGAACAGTCAGTCTCGAATGCGGGGAAGAATCGCGTTACGATTCGCAATCGCGATGGAACTGGATCACGCGTCATTTCCATATTTGGGCGGGTTTCGTTTGAGCGTAGATCGGCGGGTAGGTCGGCGCGTAGTTCCACGGGTAAGCGGGTAACGAAGCGGGCTTCTGCAGCTGATAGGCGACGTTTGGGTAATAGTAGAGAGGGTAGACGGGTTTGACGGGCTTGTACAGGAACGAATTGATCACAGACGGTTGCAATCCGTAGGCCGGATGCCCGGTTGGTGGAGTCTGGACGGGATGCACGTGCGCCGGGGGTAGCGCAGGCTGCAAAGGTGACACTGGATGAAGAGGCGTCACGACCGGATGCAAGGGAGTTGAGACAGGGTGAAGAGGCACTGCACTAAACGGCGGGGATGAAGGACTGCTCGGTCGGCTCGCCGAAGGAGTGGTCGGGGCAGAAGATGGCGTGGATGAGGGTGCGCTTCCTAACGTCGGTTTCAGAGTGTGATCTGTGGGGATGGGTAGACCAAAATGCGTGGGCGAGGAGCCTGATGGTTGGACGGATGCTACGGTCCCGGGTGCGAGGAAAGTGGGACCGTAGGAAGGAACGTTCGACAGGAAACTCGTGCCGGTGATAAGGGTTGGTACGAAACCACCGTAAACGGGAACTCCTAGAGCGGGTGGCGACGTGGGGCGCGTAGGCACGATGGAACCGGCGTGCAAGGTTCCATCGCCTTTGGCATCCTGAGAGGGTTGCACAGTCGTGGTGGTAGTGGTTGAAGGCTGAGTAGTAGTGGTTGCAGGCTGGGTGGTTGAAGGCCGAAAAGTGATGGTCGTAGGCTGAGTAGTGGTCGTTGAGGGCCGAAAAGTGATGGTCGTAGGCTGAGTAGTGGTCGTTGAGGGCCGAAAAGCGATGGTCGTAGGCTGAGCAGTGGTCAAGGGCCCGTAGCTAAGCGGAAACCCCGGACTGATCGTGGTTCCTGGCAAAAAAGGTGATTGATTGAAAGCTGTGCCTCCGGGGCCGAAGTGTAGAGTACTCGGTTGTGTATTTAAACCGTGAATCTTCATTTGCTGTCCGATGGAAGCCAGAAGATCTTGACTCTGAACGAAGCTCGGCTGATTTTGAGCGTACCTTCCTGCTGCGTCTGCGTTTTGGGCCTGCGCCTGGGTGGCGAGTGCTCGTTGCAGCTGGGCAATCAATCTATCCTTTTCGAGGGACTGAATCTGCTCCAGGGTCTCTTGGTTGCCCAACGTTCCAGACGCGTACGAAGGTAGGGCACCTGCGAAAGCCTGAGGACTCCGGGAGCTGCTCTCGAAGTTCTCGAACTGCCCATCGAACTGTTGAACTTGATCATTCTGCGCTAAGAACTGGCCGTCGTTCGGTGCAAAGTCTTGATCTGTCGCTGGGGCGCCATACAACTGCTGTATCGCCTGGGCGTTCTGCTCGAGGAACAGAGCTGCGTCAGATATATGTCCTTGGGGCTGCACGATGTTCTGACTTTGGAAATTGGCTGACTGTCCTTGATTATTATCTTGAAGATCGTGCGACACGTGTGGCGCGGAAAATGTCTGCGGAGCGGTGTAACCGGGGAGCTTCTGGTTCTGCGGTGGCAAGTAGTTCGCCCCGTGGGACGCGAAGGGTTCGTTGTTCTGGCTGGATATTGGATTCGGCTCGATGAAGCCGACCTGTCTAATTGGACTCGGAACTTCCTGCTCCAACAGACCACTCGGCCGGCCATCAAAGTTGCTCGGCCGCTGTTGACCGAAATGACCGTGGAATTGTAATTTATCCCGATGCTGTTGACTGTGAGAAGCAGGTCTCGTTGGCGGAGAATTCTGATAACCAGGCGGTCCGTATTTGGTAATAGGTCTGTTTATTTGAGCAGGATGCCTGTTCACGATTCGTCCTCTATGGCCGGACGGTCCAGCTTGGAAACGGGCTCTCGGGGCCTGTGCAAAACCACCTGGTCTCTTAAACGAATACCCCGAATTTCTCTTTCTTTGAACTTCCCAGTCCTTGGCATCCGCGTCGCTTTCTCCTTCGCCTAGATCCACCAGCTCCAACTTCGTAATCTCGGGCTTCTCCGCAGCTTCTTCTTCAGCCCTCACTTGGACGGAGAATAAGCCCGCAATTAACAGAAACGTTACCTGCAAGCAGAATAAACCAGCGATGTCTCTGTTTCATGATCACGAAAATGCACGGAGCGTTGAATTCTCTCAGCAGGAATGCTCAGAAATACGAGGGGAATATAAAATGTTGCCTCGCGTTGAATAAACGGAGGGTATTCCATTGAATTCGAGTCGCGAACTGCAAACTGTACTTACCAAGTGGAGCTTCATGACGATAATCCCAAACTGCACTTATCACTGCACCAAACGAAACGCTTCCTACGCAAGAGCCGTACTATCCGCGAGCTGCTCCGACATTTAATCACAGCACCCGAGCCGAAAAAACTAATTCGCTCAAGGATGGACAGGCTCGCGACGACTAAGACCACGGCCATACCTGCACATGTATAAATACAGTCGGGTCGCGACCATCCACGAATTACAATAGACTTTCTTGCTGGCTTTCATCGATCGCACTTAGGCAATGCTGTTACGGATTGGTGATGTTACACATATCGATGTAGAGTATCGTCTCTTCGCTGCTGTTCCAAAATTTCATTGGCTCGCGGTCCGTGTAACACCAAACACCCCACTACCCAAGCCAGACACATATTTTGCAATCGATGTGAATTACAACGGCGACTTAAGTGGGTTGAATCGATTTTCTGCGAAATTATACTCACACTCTTTAACGATTGGTCCCAGGTCATTCTTCCTCGATCGCTGAACGATGCAACCCTTGAGGACCTTGAGACGAGGGTCCGCCAGGGTGAATAACCAAGCCTTCCACGTGCTTTTGCATCGCACTGCCTTGCTCAAATCGCTCCTTCGACAGAAGAATATCGATGGAAACGGGGATCGATCGAACTTCCGTCGCGTTCCCAAAAGACATTCCGCAGCTACGTGGAACAAAGCTCGTGTCGCATTCCCGTCACGTTCATATACTTCGAGGCTCCAGTGAAAGTACTTAAAGTCATCAAGTCCCGGGGAATACGGAATTAAGTGTTCATTTACAGTGATATATTCGTATTGTGTAATTCACGATTACGCGTAAGTCACGCGCGGTGGTGCTCCTCGAAACCATCCCGAATGTCGTCGGCGTTACGAGAACCCATTGCGATTCACCGAGACGAGTTGGATTAGATAACTCGAACGATACCGGCGGCGCCGTAAAGCTGCTCACTTTTTCTATGGCCGCTGAAACGTCACGCTTCGTAAGTCCTGCACCATTTCCATGGTTCCACGGATACCCGATGCATTGCAATCTCCATCCGCGCACTCCCCGGGGCGATGCATTGACGCCAGCGATGACTGCATAGTGGCCTAAATGAAGTGCTGGGTTGACAATAGTAAACTGCACCCTATGACGCCACTCGTTCCTATTTCAACTTTAATTGTACTCGCGACAGGAAGCGTGACTTAAGCCGGCACTTTACGACGCATCCTCCTATTAAAGATGAAACCGCAGATGCATGCTTAATAGGCTCGCGTCTATGGGGCATATGGAAATTGCATTTGCACCGGATGCCGATGGAATCCAAAGATGCATGCACAACTATCGGCCCTCGATTTTATGGGACTCTCCTTCCCAGAAATAATCGCCGACCTCGATATCTTCTTCTCTTGAATTGTAAAGGTTCCCTTGTTTATTTCGGGGTTAGGTGTCTAGGGGAAGGTAGACAATACTATGGAGCACAATTCGAATGAATTAAAATCAGTGTTTATTATCATAAATCGAAAATTACATCCAAAAGCAATTGCTGGCCATCGTCATGGAAAATTTTGGTCGACCGTTTGAGTCGTTCTGCGCTCTTAAACCTAAACTAAAGTAGTACGCGTAACTCGATTAAACATCCTCGCAATGCCATGATCATTTCCTAAGTCTTGATCCCGAAGGTCCCCTGATGTCGGTGCCAGTGATTCAGTAGTAAGAGTTGTAGTAGCTGTACGGGTAGGAACGGTAGGCGTAGGGCAGACTGAAGCTGCTGGTGTATGCGATCGGTGATGAGTACGGATAGGAAAGTGGTGCACTGTAGCTGAGAAGAACGCCTCTCTTGTCTCTTGGTGCATCGGGAACCGATGACAACACTCCTAACTGCTCGGTTTCGGGTAGATTCTCGGCAGCGTAAGCGAAGGCGAACATAGCCAAAAGGACGATTGCCTGAAAACGAAGGACAACAGTTTTGTAAATCGACAGTTTTCACTGGGAGCCAGAAGCAACGAAGGATCTGACAGACAGGTACCTTCCAGCAACTCAGCGTTTGCTCGCATAAATGAAAGAATTATAACAAAGATGAAGCAGGTCGATGATGAAGGGAAGCTAATACACCGAGCACTATTCTTTATAGTACCTCACTGATCATTAGCGATCATTGCAACTAAATAGTTCCTCAGCAGTCGCGATCCTGTGAAATGTGCTACCTATGCAGTAACTTCAAATCACAGAAATCCCGCGGAATGTATGTAATTTTCGCGTATTCCACGTTGACTGTTGTAGAACGAGAATTGCAGGCAAGTGCCTGTCATTAGCTTGAGCAGCACTACTGCAATGATTTCGCGCGTTAAAACGTGTTCGAAACAATGGAATCGTATTGCTGTCAGCCAAGAATCAATAATTCGATTGAATTTCCAGTTGATGGAGCAACGAGAGATTAAAGTAGTTAAACCGTAAACCGAGTCGGGTGGCTCGTTAGATAGAAGCGTGGTTCGGTGTACTTACGACGAAGCACTTCATGGTTGCTGCGTTTGGAGCTTTGAAGATCAGCTTGTGGGATCAGTTGTAACTGAATGATGCTCCTGCTTTTTGGTGGATACCTTTATATACCTGGCGGGCAGATCGTCCTATGCGCGTCATTCGCTGATTGATCAATGCACGAGGACACCACGCGTCGTGCGTGTCTTTCCACCGGCCTGCTGTGTGCGTGAGCCGGGAGATGTTGCACGGGGTTGTTACACGTCCTATTGTTTATGGAATCGCATACGTAACCAGTGTACGTGTACCGTCGACGTCGTTGTCGTCGTGGACGGCGACGTCTGCTAAGGAATCTCGTTCACGTATTCCAAAGCAGACCCGTGTACAACCTCCGATGCACGGCACGCGGGTGAAGCAAGGGACCTTGGCAATCGGCCAGATACGGACGAAAGTGTTTTACCACATTCGACGTAACACTAGTCCATACACGTTGCGATACAATTCTAACGAGTTCCCTGAACGTTAATGACAATGAGCGTCTGCGCCTGTGAAATGACGCTTCTTCAGAGTTCAAACTTTGACAGCAGGAGGAAGAAGGCAAATCGAAGTTTGATTGATGATTGTTTTCAAGGATATTAAAGGGAATGAAGTTTTTTCTAATGCGTGTGCTTCAATTTCCCCGCGTGCAACCCTTGGTCAAATGATTAGAGATATCAATTTCGTTACTTCAGAGGTCGAACAAATTTTAAGAATTTGAAAAAATTCGAGAAATTTCTTCGCGTTGAAAACAATGTGTTGATGACTTAATTAGTATATAAATATTCGTTAATGTTCTTGATGAAAGAGTGGAAATATTTTTTACGTGGGTGAAGGCTTGGGAAATACCGGTCAGATGTGCTGCACGAAGAAAAAATAACATTAAGCGTCGTACCTATCCAAGGTTTGAGGAAAAATATTTTTCAGGGGACCGTTTATGGAACACTCGGTTAATAAGAAAAACGAGCCTTCCACGACGCATTTACGAGGAAAAACGGTGGGACGTATGGAATTTTTATGACACTTAATTGTTTAACGTGGGTGTGCTTCCGGAAATTTATGATATTAATAGGTTACACATTTAAATCGCAGATAGAATTGCTAATTCTTACATGCGCCTGTGCAAAAAAAAACATACTCCTGAGAACGTCGCCAAGCCACGATCTTCGATAAGTTGCATTTAACTGGTAAACGTGGAACCTCTCTGAAGAAGTTTATATTTAACATCGCTCTCAATAACACCTATTATATATTACATCCTCAGACAGCATAAAGCTATTCAACGATACTATGAAAAACGATGTCGCGGGCTATCGTATATCACGTCATAATTTAATTAATTCAATACTTCAGGCAACTAGCTTAATTGAATGTCAGGTATTTAAATTGTATCTTAGCGAATAAATACGCCCATACGATAAATTTCGTTGAACGATTTTATTATTTCTAACCCGTAGACACCAGTACGAACAATTCCTGTAAATTTATTACTCAGGGCGAAACTCCAATAAAAATCATTCACCCTCTATGCGTAACGCAATTATTTATTTCGTAGCGATGATAATTCTAACACCTTCGCGCTTTCCCGCCGCGTATGTAAATATTAAACGCGTCCGCCGTAGGGCACGCCCTTGTTGTCTTGAATTTAAATTTCGTGGGAAAACCCGGTCATTGCCTAACTCGCGGTGCGCATGCGCGTAACCAGTCCCGCGCGTCGTTCCAGCCAGACGCTGGCATACAGATTCCTCCGTGCTTTTTTTTCCGAATCTTCTAACTTTTAGTGTGCAGCTGATTGTTGAATATTGTGTTCTGTGTGCACGAACATCGGGACTACCATTCCTGGAATACGAATTGGCAGAAATCTACATCAGCCCCGAGAATTCCGGGGCCAGTATCGGGACCCTATCTTCGGGCCCTGTCTCCGAATGGCCTCGTGGTATGCGTATGCAAATGGGTAAGCAGAAAAGTTTTTAAAAAAATTAATTGCCGCCTAACATCACGCCTGTGTTCGACCTGCTCTCGAAATTCTCGTTCTTCGTGTTTACTTAATGACTCAACGTCGCGGTGGCCTTTGCCAATTCTGACTGAAAGTTCTCGTTCCAAAAAAAAAAATTGAACCGGCTTCCTTCCAACCCTCGTATAACAAAGCATGTCGTAAAGGCCTTGGAATTCCTGCTCGGCGCTCGTTGTTTCTCTTTTCCATCGTTTCGAAGGTTGTAGCACGGTTTTTGTTTGCACAGGGTGTCGCATAATGTAGATACAGTTTCCTAACCGTCGCCTCTTTGTGGCGGCGCGAATATTCAAAACGGTTGGCGATACACTTCGATCAGTTCGAGAAAGAAATTAATGACCCATCATAGTCGCGCTAACGAGCGTCCGTAAATCTCGTTTTAACATTCCATAGTGCAGACTGCATTAGCGTTGACTCATTTTTATGATCATCGGGGTCGAATACTGCGCATTAAAGATATATAATTCAACGCGCTACGATCCGGTTACACGGTCGAAGGGAAACGGGAACACGGCATCTTTTTGCCTAATTAATAATCCCGATGCAATTTACTCGTCCTCGCGCGGCTTCGCTTTCGAATCCTTCCTGGGCGTGTAACATCGACACCCTCTAAATACTTCCTCATGAATTTTAATGTAGCGAAGTTGGGCACCGCCACGGAACTGCGATTGTTAATATCATTGAGCATTGCGCCGTTCCAAGAATCATCGAAGCCCGAACAGATGCCATGTACTTATATCTGTTTAGGACGTACAGTTACCATTAATTAAAACACGCCGTCCGTAAGTGTGCGTTGTACTTTTGCACTGGATAACTCCTTTGAATAGATTATTCCAATAAACTTTCACTGGCAGTGCGTGTAAAACGCCAACTCAATATGGATAAGCAGAAAAACGATAAGCTGGGCACATCTCGATTCTCCGTTAGACAGTACGTTATTTTGTGAATTAATTGTATTCTGTTTATTTCATCATTGTGTCTTAATACACGCGTGTATTATACAGGTCCGATAGATATCGTATTATATGTTTCGTTGCTGTTATTATTATATTGATTGTGCTCATTTGTGCCCTCTGTATATATTGCAAAAGATGCCCTATCAGATGGATGTATCTAATGAGGCGCGCTCGACGAAGTGGTAATTTAATTGCAAATCAAACGAACGGTAAATTTGTGTTAACGTTTTAAAACATTCTAGCATCATCTGGAGGACGAAATGAAGAAACACATGCGTGACAATGATTCTAGTGTCTTGGGTATTAAAAGTTTGTTACAGAAATGATTGTAATATTAGTTTATTCGTTACAGCGTATAAAAGTACATATAGAATAATAGAATCTCGTTCGTGAGACCTCTTCCTCGACACGTTCCGACAGCGGTCTGTAAAATATGAAATTGTGGTTTGAGATCTTCCTTGGTTACGTACATGAATAGAGACGTAGCTGAATCTCAGATAGAGCTAATAGAATATAAATCATTAGAATCATTTGAAGTAGTACGTTCATCATTGTAATAATACATAATACACCATTGTAATAGCTGTTTTCTATACGTTAACTCACCTACAACTGGGAACTTGCCCACATCTTTCGAGTGCTCCCCGTTTCAATGTCTCGCTTTTCCCTGCAAAATGAGGATTGACTTATGTGATTTTGCCAAGGGGCAGTATATCCTAAGCACTGTAATTCTATCTCAGAGGTAGTGACGAACTAAAACCTATATGTATCATTGTGTTTCAACACGATAATGTTGTATACATCATTGAAGTTTGAAAGAAATTTATGCTTATTTAATAAAATTACGAACTATACTCACTGATTAATTAAAGCGTGCATTTATCTCGGAGGCATCTTCGATACACATCTCAGTACATTCTGTAACATAGAATATAAAACTGTAAGGAAGGTCTGCGTTTAAGACTGCTGGAACTTTAGGTATATCACAAAATTATCAGATAGGGGCGAAAGATTATTCTTCACTTTAACTCGGTTGAACTATGAAATCATCATGAAAATACCTTTGTACAAAAATAAATTACAAAGAGACACTACTTACACGTGTTCACTTTCCATGGTGTCTCGCATGATATTTCCTCTGTTCTGAAAAAATAAAACAAGAATTCTATAAAAATCCATTTTCATAGACAATTAAATTCTTGCGGTACAGTCAAATCATCAGATAGGAGCGAAAGAACTTATTATTCTCCACTGTGAGTCAGTTGAACTATGGTCTCATCATTCGCTTCGTTAAAAATTATTTATTGAAAACTTGGGGATAACGCACCATGTAACGCTAGCTACGCAGGCTTCTCGAATTTTCCTTGAACGAATATCCTCGGCACATCAATATTCTCCTTTAAGTTTACAGTGCGCCTCTGCACGTAACCGCACGTTAAAGTCTTGAAGCCAACAGATTCAAATAGGTTTGATACCTCTTCCACAGAGAAATAATAGCTCCTGAAAGAAAAATAACATCCCACTCGTACTTAACCCCGCGGAAAATATATTTCAAGCCAAAGACGTTTATCTCAAAGTGAACCAAAAATTACCTGGTTCCATCTTGTCTCATGTAAAAATTTTCGGCGATCTTGTGCCCAGGTTTGAACCGCAATTGAGCCATATCATAGAGGCCATAATCCCTCAGAAGCACCACTCCTCCATTATCAAGCACATTATAGAGATTCTCCACCACTCTAAAGCATATTGAAAGTTTCCAATGATCTAGCCGCGATCTTATAAAGATGCAAAAGTTTAGCGGAAGTATGGAGGACTACTCACTTCCGAAATTTCTCTGGATGAATGGCCGACAAAACAAATATCAACGTGGCCACAGTTACCGAGCATTCCACATCCGCGAAGCAATCTTCCGCCGTGATATCGGTCTGGAAAATTTTCATCTTTTCTGGGTCGTACAACGCATGGTTCTGTAAAGAATACCATTAAAGCGAACGTGCACACAAACCCCTCGAGTACCCGTGATAAATATACTTTACCATCATTAATTTCACTGCTCTTGGGGAGAGATCGCAGGCAAAGATTTTCCCAAATTTCAATCCATCCTCGATCAGCGGATACAGAAAATTTCCAACGCCGCAGCCGACCTCGAGGAGCACGTTTTCACCTCGCTCCATACCCAAGCCCAACAGTTCGCTGAATTCTCTGGTCGTCCAGTGTCTATCTTTGAAAAATCTCGTGTCGTTTCGCTTGTAAAATAGATCCCAGTGTTTCTTAGCTTCCCTCTCGAGCTGATTTGCTTGAAATTCCGAGACCAAACGCGAATTCTGCGCCTGCATCCTCTCCATTTCCTCTTGAGTGAGACGCTTCGCCACGTGGCCGACGAACTCGCTACTACTATCCATTAATTCAGCCTTTTCCCCTCGACCCGTAGCAACGATTTACCGAATGATCAAATTCCGATCTGCGGAACCTCCCCGATTTACTAGCGCATTCCACGGTAATTGAACGGAACATTTACGGCGAGAATGGTGTAACAAGATCAATTATCGAAATTGAGAAGTACGCGAGAACCCCAAAGAACCTCCTCCTACCTTCGAGTCCCAAAAGGAAGTGAACGAGAAGCACACGCGTAGAATGGACGCCCATGGACGCCTCCCTTCCAGTCTGTATAGGGAATAACTTGGTCTAGTGGCGTCAGGGCTGCCAATGTTATAAAATTGTCTGGGAAATTTGAAATCCGTATCGTTATTCACCAAAGCTTCATAAATTTTAACGGGGAGGCAATGTAGTTGGGATAATTGTGGTGAATCGCACTTTCGAATGCAATTTATCATACAGAAACCGCTGTTTATGTAAGACATAGTAATTCACGTTCCAATTATAGACTTCTTAATGCAGTTCTCCGTTGAGAAGAAATATTTGTGTGAAAAACGCACATTATATTACGATTCAATTGCATTCATTATATTTATTATACAAAGTGTGCATTGTAAAGGTGTTGTACTCATTTTTCCCCCATGCGAAATGATCTCTCTCCTATATATTTCCCAGTAGAAAGTACTCGACTACTATAACAGTGTTTATTTTTAAAGTGTAGTGCCCTTTAATTAATATAAGTCTTAATCGAATCGTCGACTTAACCATACAAGATGGTAGGTTCATCAGTATGAATTCCACGCGGGGACCTACTCGGCAAATTAATATTCGGTCCTCGTTCGAAACGAATATTTTCTGCCTGCGTACCGCATTGTCACACAATGACACAGTACTGAAAGGGGTTAATCGTGACTGAAATTTAGCCGATGACTCCACCACCTACTTCGTATCGCACTCATAATTAAAGCCTCTGAACTTCAACGTACAAAAAAAAGCTGCGCAAGCACGTGTACTCGATTACAATATTGTGCCATTAATCCTGCCATACCTACCACCCTACCAAATCGATTGGAATGGAAATTACTATGTTTGCTTCGCCGGTTTATTACAACTGGTACGTAATCCCATTATACCTGTGTACGCGGTTGTCTCAATATTTAAGTCGGGGCCGTAATGTACGACTATCTGAAAACTTGCAAACCGAACGGGGCCAAAGGAAAATTAATCGATCAAGTAGTATGTAGGTCATCGCGGACCACAGTTTTGTCGAGAACCTGACGGAAGCCATGACGATAGATTAACCGAATGAAATGAAAAACACGTTTCGGTGGCTGCGGTCGTTAGTGCTCCTTCCAGCAACGCATTTTTCGTGGCCTCCGCCCGCGTCGCGGAATTTTTCCAGTCCAGAAATAATTGATCGATCCTTTTTTTCCGCCCGCCCCAAGTCATTAACGCGTTGTAACGATTCGCGGGAATGCGCCGAGTTGAAAAAAAAAAGAAGAAGAAGAAGAAGAAAGGGTTAAGCGAATTAAAAGGAATTGTTTCGGTATAAAAGGAATCAGAGGTTTAAGCGAATCTCTCCTCTCGCCTCCGCGCATTACGCTTGCCAGCTAAGCTTTTCTGATTTACGTAATTTCGAGTCCCTCCGACGTTCTCATTAAACCGACCCACTGAGAGCCACCCTTTTCTTTCCGCGTGAAATTAATTGCAGGGATGAGTTTTCAGAAATTCTGTCGCGTTTCCGCTTTATCCGTTGCGGGAAGGGAGCGGCGCGATATATCATAGGGCGAATAGAGGCGGGAATAAGAAAAACTACGATAAGGCACCGTGGCCTTAAGCAAATTAAAATTAATTTTTTTTTCCCCGCCGAGTGGTAGAGCGTTTATTACGAATGTTCACATTCCCACGTAACCAGAACAAATGTCTCCGCAGCTATAATTCACATTAGCGCGAAAGCGAAGGAATTCCTCGAACATTATCATCCATTTTCTTTTCCGTTGACAAAAGAAATAGTGGGGACACTGAATTAAATACATAGATTTCGCAGCGTTTTTGTTGCTTCGAAGCACCGGATCTACTTTACGGGGGGAAGTTTGTTTAGCGAGGCAACTTCTCTTTAAAAAGCTACCTCCATTTGTTATTGTCTTGTTAACTCATCTGAAACTTTTACCACCGTAATCCTTAATGGCCCTCATTCTCAAACACGTTGGAGTAGCATACAGTTCTTATCTTTCTCCCTGTTTCGTTATTCAAACTTTGCGCCTTCCTTTTTCCCCATTGTTCTTGCAAAGATTCACCTGTAACACCTCTGTACCACCGCTTTGGTTGGTTGAATATGCAGCGGAGGTGGATTTTTCACCCCTGCTGCCTTTTTCCGCAAGGTGTTCGCCGCAGAAACTCCCATTCATTTCCATGATCTACTTTGTGGCAACCTTTCTTTACCAGGCATAGCCCTGAACTCTGCTCGAATCGACCCTTCCATTGTACAACAACTTCCAAAAGAATCGGACCTCGGATTTTCACTTTAATAATCTTGGACAAGAAAGCCGGGTTACACACCAAATTAATCTTCTAATTGAAACCATATTAGAGTCTCTTACTCCTCGATATTCCTGAGGAAATTAGCGCCTGGTAGAGGCGCGGCCGCTTGGCCGCCAGCCGGAGAGCGTTGATGAGCGATAGAAGCGAGCACGTAATCGTAGGCGCGGCGAAGATGCCTCGACCGTGCCTTTTCCATTTGTCGAGGCAGCCAGTGTCGAAGCATCTTATACCGTTCGTCCTCGTGGGCATTCCAAGCGGGAATTCTCGAAAGCCAGTTGTGCTGTAGAAACACGCGTCGCGGCCTGCCGCTCGCTCGCTCGCTCGCTCGCTTTCGAGTGCTCGTAAAACCGACGTTTTCTCGCTTCGCGCCGCATTCGAGTGCGCCGAATTTTCTTGCCAACGGACCACCGACGAACACCAAAGTGCACCTGACTACTTGACCCCGGCGTTCCTCGGTTGTACGGTCAAATTTTGGTGAGTAACAACCAACTGTCGAGTACCTGCCGCGGCAACCCTGGAATCGTCGTCTCTTCAGGTGATACGTTTGTTAATGGCAAGAAAAGCGCCCGTGGTCGAGGAAATTGCCCTCGAGCTTAAAGCATGGCATCCTTTCTTGACGACGCTTTTAATTAAAAGTGCTTGAACTGCGTTAATTCTTGTAATGTACAGTGTTTTGTTCAGGTGCAGATGCGTTTGTAGTTGCTAATGCGTTTTATGGCCCCATGGCGTTTGCGATTTTAGGTAGAATTTTAGTTCATTAATGGTAATTTTAGTTCATTAAAGTAAATTTAATATTCTTGTGTCACTGATAGAAGTGTAGCTTCGAATTAGAACACGAAGGTGATGATCGTTAATCTTCATCGTATCAAGTTTATTTCACCGCGTCGATCAACGACCCGCTAACTATCGCGTAAACAACCTTCGAATAGAAAATTCGCCGTCGCCATTGTCTTCACAGGAGCGCAATGAGCTGATAAGTTAATTAACCGCGAAGTGGAGCATGTTTTAAGGTGCCGAGTGGCGCGTGACGTTTAAGGAAAATCGCGCTCTGAAAACATAAATTTAAACGACCATCGCGAACCCCATGATTTCCAAGTGTTCCTTTCGTGCCGGCAAGGAGCATTGTGGTTATCTTTCGAAAGCGGGGAGAAATCTTTCGTCGGCGACTTTTCGAAACGATCGGGAGGACATCGCGAATCCCGCGACGCCGCGGAAACGGTTGATTCGAGAGGCGGTATCGATCGTTGGATCCCAGTAACAGTTTCGTTTCGTTGACACGGTTCGCCAGCAGCGATAATCGAAGGTCTCGAGGCGGAAGCGACGATCCTCGCTTGACAACTAATCGAAACAAAGGAGTTGCTCGTGCAACACGACGCCGATACTTTCGTTCGGCTTGTGGGCTCCACGAGCGGTGTAACCGGCGAGCGTACGCTCGACAAACGATCCCGCTAAAATATCCAGCGGCTCCAAACACGAGGCAGGCTCAGGTGTCCCAGCGTTTAACGACGGTTAAACGTTCGCTCCAGGCCGATTGTATTGACTCGGGTGAAACTACAATGGCACGTAGCTATTCCCCGGCGATTCGCATTCCTGGACGAGCGTGTCGTTCTCAGCGATCCGGCCCAGCGGCGGGAAAAGTGCTCGGCCCGAAACTTTCTAGGCTCCGTATCGCGTGGTCGCCAACCCATGAACGGAGATACCGAAGCGAGCGGGGTGTGAACCCGTCAAATCAGCATCCACGAGGTGGTTGCATAATTGCCGCGAAATCGACGGTCTCCTTTATCGGTCGACTTGCGTAACCAGCCACCTAATGCATTCCAGTACTCACACTGCGTCACCGTTTTGCGATATTATCCAACCCCTCGAACGATAAGGGGGTCTTCGGTCGAGGGATGTAGATTCGTAAAGGATAGGTTAGCTATCGGGGAATCAGTCGAAGCGGAGGAATCAATCTTTCACAAGAGAAGTTCTGTTTTATTAAGAGGTTAAGCGTGGAGGATTCGCGCGTGCTAGCAGCAGGTGTTCCACGATTGTGTAATCGAGGCGAAAAACAGCGGTCGTAAACATTATGTAAATAAGAATCGAGTGGCGTTCGCGGATTAGCGGTGTTTATCTTTTCCACGCGACCACTGGCGGTCAGCGACGAGTACCGTTGCACGTTCCTCGGTATGTACCTACTCGGATGGTATCTGGATACCCGCGACTGCTGGTCGTCGTAAACGCCAGTCCGCGGCTAATAATTCTTGCGATTACAGAGGAAAGAGCCGCGTGGTTGCCCAGCGAACTCCGTTAAATCGCGCGCTCTTCTTCCTGGTTCCTTAGTTGGATCTCCAGCGAAACATCGGCGCCCACGTAAAAATGCCGGGGACTATGCCGTGTATCGATTCAAACGATCACGGGATGACGATATTCAGCTTCATCCTGCGATTCAATACCCCGTCCACGTTCGAAATTGCGGCTGCCTCGGATTCGAGGCATTCCGTCGTGCCCCTTCGAATTATTTTATTCAGATTTTCGATGGTCAGGCATCTACTGGAACGTTAGGACGTTCCATCACGCTGGCGTAGGGTTCCCGGAATCGTTTATATTTAAAGGAAGATGCTTCTAGGCTGGTCGATACCCTCACATTCCCTTCGGAATTAACACGAGCGAATAAACTCCCACAATTCGATAATGCGACCGCGAAACGTGACTCGTCCGTGCATGACCGCGAAGGAGGCTCATCCTGATCTTCGCGAGGCCTCTTCTAGGCGTAATTTATTCGTTCAAACCGTTACGCTTTTTGTACATGAAAAGTTGATGCGCGAAACGTAGAAGCATGCACGTGCACGAGGTGTAAGGGAAAGGAAAGAGTTGCAGACAATCGTTATGGGGAATTGCAATGAGCAGGGAGTTCAAAACATAAGATTCGATACCATAAACTGGGGAAACATTGGCAGTTACTAGACATGTAGATATTAAAGAAGGAAAAGGACAAGAATGATAGGATATTGAAAGCAAATGTAAAAGTGTTATTTTTTATATTAATGAATGTGGAAGGAAGAAGAAAAGACAATTAAATTTAGAAAAGCAGAAATTACATCTGTACCCATTTATTTGTCCAATTTTATTGTATTTTATATCGGTATAAATTAAAAAGATGTTTCATGTTACCTTGCTTTTACTATTTTTTTTAAATAAAAAGTTAAAATTAACAAGTTTAAATGGAAAATTAAACGTTTTTCGAAATGCGGCACCACTCCCGCATGTGCGGCATCTCTCCCAAAAAGGGATGTTTTTAGTTTGAATTTTTAAAGGATGACAAATATTAAAATGTTGATTTTCTTTAATGCTAGTAGTATATTCATGGCAAAATTTAGACACGGTGAAAATTTTTGTAATAACAAATAAATAATTACCCTTTACAGGAAAATGTTCCAAAAACATGCCAACCTACACCCAGTTTGCGGTAAGTCAATACTGTCCTTACTTCTACTTTACTGCTGCACCGTCGTTGAAATGATTGCAAACGGGAAGACTCAGCTGTTTTTGCTTCTAATGAAGAGTAACCGTTAATTCCTCGTTTGCATGTGAAAGTGCGCACGATTCGATACCTGCACAGGCGAACGAATTTTCTTAACATTATCGAGCAGAGGGAAAGTCTTTTACGGATTTATAGAGCAGACCAGTTTGCAAATAAATGTCAAAGCAACTCGCCTTTTACTCCGTTTCGCTCCAACGAAATCACAGGGATGTATCGATATCGTTTTCTTCGTTTCGCCTCCTCGTTTCTCAAGCATTTATCACCGCGCAGTATAATTTCGCATCGAAAATACCATAAGGAAAATACTCGGTGCAATTCATTAGTCGAACCTTGAGCTTATTTACAGTTGAAACGGGAATATCTGCGACGCTCGCGGGTTTTAATGAATGTATGCAGGATTTCGATATTGGGTCGAGCTGAAGATCAATCTCTGACTTTCCCTTTTAAGTAACCGATACGTTTATCGGTGATTTCGCGCAGAATTTCTCGGTATCTGGTACGTCTGAGCAACAAATCTGCTCGCGGCACGTGTTTCGTGCGCGTCCAGCTCCCGAGAAAGTAACAAACGAAATAAGCGAACAATTATCCTTAATAATTTAACAGGCTCGACAGTCGGCGATAATTAATTGCAATACAAAGCGATTTAGCGAAAAACGAAACCGCGCCTGGGCGTTTCACCAAGATTGCAGAAAAACAACCGCGGCATTCGCGCGATCTCCGATAAGCTTCCATAATTTTCGTGGCACCTGTCTTTCAACTTGGTTTCTTTCCGCCGCTGCATTCCAGAGAAAGTTAGCCACGATGATTCGACACGCAATCGAGGCGCGCATTCGCTCGCCTGTGCGTACCCGCGTTTCCACCGTGCGTTAGCCTGCGGGTGCACGCACCTTCGAAAATCCGGTGTGCACGTATCCAGGTAAGAGAAATCATAATTTTCTAATCAAATTGGTCAATATTTCCTCGCTAATAACTCCGTATGGGGTTTCCTATCGCAACGGGAATATTTTTAGGCAATACCGAAGTGCGTTTGCAAAACGTGAATAGTTTGTCGTGTAATCAGAACTTTCGACTGCTAATTCATGGGTAGCGGGGAACACTGCGTCGGCAGGCAACTTCTCTGTCGGTGGACACGTTGAAACGTATTAATTTCCGTAACGCGGTGTTCCTGTTCGCTCTCAGATGACGAAAATGTAATTTGTCACGCGCAACCCCGACGGACCTTCGCCGAATAATTCGTTCGAGCCGCTGAAAAGCTCGTATTCCGTTTGAAATGGGAGCTCATCAGCGGGAACAGTATCCCGGGATGGCTCGAATATCGGCAGTGTTATCGATCTAAAGCTGTGCAGAGTGATTGGCCGGGCTGATTAGCCGAGGAAAGTTTATGCGAGCAGATGTGTGAAAGTGTTTCATTAAAACAGTTGGAAGAAACAAGGAGTTCGTTAGCAAAGCTGTTCTTATCGGTTTCGTGACTCCGTAATGGGGTCGCTGACTCAAATAACTGTCAGTTATTATTTACACATCCCGACTTCACCGCGATGTTAATACTGGTTATTACAGCGGTTATTACATAAGTTGCAGCGGCGTTCCAAAGCTGCTTCCTTCTGTGGGAACACAGGCATCCATTCAACTCTTTCAAATGCCCACGGTGCGTTACAAATCGTTGTAAATGTGCTCCGAACGCGTTGCCAAAGCTTGGCCTCGGCTTCCACCGCATTCTCGTAAACCATCTGTTTCAATATTGGCTTCGTAAATGGAAGTCAATGGACATACAGCACAGCCGTAGCAACAATTTTCCTAGCGGAGCGTTGATTTCGCATCTGAATAAAGCACTGGCGAGTCTATACGGACTTTGTATAATTTCCCGATGCGGTGGGTTACCTCGTTGAAATCGAGTGGTTACGTATGCGCGCGACGCGCAAATCCGCCGCCGATATTTTTCACCGATTCCGCGATTCGGCTGGAAGCGCGCTGCTCAAAGGGGAATATTCCTGGCGAGTGAAAAATACCTCTTTATGCCAGCTGAAATGGCCCCCAGCCGGCTAATCGATTCAGCACATTAACGAGAACGTGATCCATGCCAGTAAATCGACGTCCCGCGATTTTCACTGCGTCGACCGGAGGGGATGGATTGTGTTCGATTTTGCAAATCTGAGCGGAACCCGTGGCGACGAGCAGGCGATGGATGGCCGCGGAGAAACAGGAGCGGCTCCGTGCCACGCCTCGCTGACTCTAGATACGCTCTTTAGAAAGGCGAGTCGCTGTCGACCAGCAAAAACCTTTCCAACACCCTTCACTTTTCGCGGGAAAAACGGAAACTCGCGATGACTTCCAACGATGCCTTCCCGCCCGACCCGCGAGCGTCGCGAACAATTTTATTAGAGCAACGCCGCCGATTGGCAATAAATTGTCGCAGGATTGCACGGTCACGGGACCTTGCGAGCAAATTGTCAAGCAGATTCGTTGAATTATCCGAGCGTCATGGGCCCCGGCGTGCACCGTCCACCGTAAAATTGCTCGAGTACACCTTCGAGGATAAACGATGAATGTAGATCGCGGATCGCGATAGGGGGAACGAATTAATCTCCTGGAACTTGATTATCGTCGCGGTGTTTGCACCTGAATCGCGCGTGTCCAGAGGTTGAGTAGTTGGGAGTATCCTTCCAGCAGATCGGGGCTGTAAATGTATCCTGTACGAAAGTTGAGCGCGTTTAGTGATAGACTGTGCCATAACGGCGACGGCGAAACTATCCTGGCGCATTGCGGAAGTGGAAGGGCCCCGCGCGACCCGGCCGGAATTGTGGCGTAATTGAGATGTAACTTCTACTTCGCAGATTGAATATCACCCTGCAGGATGGACGTTGAGACCGGGGCCATTTTGGCCCTGCAAATATTGGCACTGTGCTCGATAGTCGCCGCTCTGTTGGCCTACCTGATGCGGCAATCAAGGAACGCCAGCGACGAGTACGAGTCCCGTAACAAACGTCACGTGCTCGTTACCAGCTGCGATACGTGCGTGGGCCTGCAGATCGCCCTTGCACTCTACGAAGGCGGCTACAAGGTAATCGTCGTCGCACTTTCGCGTCCCACGCGGCAATGATCTCCGAGCCGCGGCGAAAACAACGGAATCGGAGCACACGTTGCGGCAGATTTCTTGGAAACGATATTACTTAACTCAGCCCAGATCCTCGTCATGCTTTGAGACCCCTATTGTATTTGAAATCGCGAGGAACTGCATTCAAATTGCTTCCCCCGTGATCAAAGGAAGAGGGTATTGTGCCACGCGCACGCATGACGCACGATTTATTAATTAAATTACTTCGGGGCGTTAATTAAAGTTTCGTTGCTGGCAGTGGATAACGGCGGTCCTTTGACTGGGTCAGGTCAGGATCCCAAGGAACTTCATGTTTTATAAAATTCCACACTTCAACCCCTTCAAAGTCGACCGAGTAAGATGGGTTCAAACCCACACACTGAGTATCAAAGTTTCAGAAATTACTTACAAGCAATCCATTTTTCTTGAACTCCTCTGATCCTCCAAGGTTGTAGAGTAATCTCCCTTAGTTTGCCCACTTATTCCTGGAATCCCCGCTAATGCATCTCTCGCAACTAACATCAAGAGATAATCCACGACTCCGCAAGTAAGCATCGCAGTTGAAAACAAACACCAGACAAATGTCGAGCTAAGCCCCAGACAGCGCGCAGCCACCTGACTAGAGCGAATTGCGGTACAAAAGGCGCCGAGCCGTTGTAGCGCAGCATGGGAATCGGTATCGTAACGTTGGGTGATTGCCGACAGGTGTTCGCAGGCCTGCTGGACCCCTCTGGCAGCTCGCCATCGATCAAGATCCTTCGGGCGATAGAGCAGCAGAAGGAAAGGGAGGAGGATCCAGCCGAGGCTAGGGAGGGAAGTCCACAGGATTCGGAAGTACGTGCTCGCGGGCAAATCGTGCCATTGGAGCTGGACCCAACCAGGGAGGACAGTTTACGCGGCTGTTTGGACGCAGTTAGAGCGAAACTTCCGGCCGGGGAAGACGGCAAGCAATTGTCGATTTAATGCGCCCCGGAACGGCGAAGATCGAGCATGCCTCGCTGCTCTTCTCATCCGGTTCCGTTCATTTTCGCACGCCCCGTCTGTAAGCTCGTCCGCGAGTAGCCGAATTCGATTCCATTCACAGTTCCAGCATCCATTACCCGCCACAATCGCGCGGAACGATTAAAAGGAACCGAACGAGTACCGGTAATGTCCGACTGCCACCCAGCAGACGAACCGGTCGCTTAATTAACGAAAAATCGTGTTATTCCAGGAGAACGTTAATTAAGTTTCGTTGCAAGTCTCGTTTCAGGAGCGTCTCGCGTTCCCTCGAGACAATGCCCGGCTTGCGAGGCTTCGGGGCCATTCATTCTGATCCTCGGAGGGTGGAGTATTATTTCTGTCGTTAATTACGCGAGTTTAAGAGCCCGAAGGGTGAGCGCGTCGCTCCGACATCGTGACCAGGGTAATATCCTTCAAGGGCGCGACGCGAACATCGTAGAATGTGTAGACAGTAACGGCAGTAATACGAATTTAAATAAGCGCAGACGAGGATGCACAATAGTTGCTCCCGCGATTATTCCGCCTAGTAGTTCGGTTCGACATAAACGGTCGCCGTGTTTTATCGGGTCCGTATAAAATGGGAGACGAGGAGACGGGGGGTAGGAAAGAGAGAAAAGGGAGGCCTGGAATGGAGTTTCCAGACGTAGTGACCGCAAAGATTCGCTCGATGCAAAATAGCCTCGCCTCTCCGGAAATCGGGGATTGTTCGTTCGGTCGAAACGAACAATCCCCGCCTGATAACCGATCGTCGAACGCAATGAATTTAGTTTTATCGATTCCTGCCGCTCTTCCCGCATCTCCGGCGACTATAAATTACTTCCGGCGCCGTTTAATGGAAACTCTCCTCCCTCGCACCGCCCTCTGTCTTTCCGTTACTGCGAAATTAACGCAAGTTCTAATTCGCGCACGTTAACGCGGACTTAACGATTACGTTCGCGAAGTTGCGCGTCGGGGCCGATCCCGTCGGACGGTCACGAGTTTCGCGAGGCAAACTTGCATCTTCGCCGTGTCTGCCGTGCCATCCGAAAGCGGCCGCTTAAAGTACAGGCAAGCTTGAACTTTACTTAATTACAGGTCTCTGGGCAGTCGTGCACACCGGGGGCCTGGCTCTTCCAGGCGTTATAGAGAGACAGCCGAGCTCCGCGTGGGAATCCATGTTGCGCCACAACTTGGTTGCTCCCCTTCGAACCGCCAGAGTCTTCATTCCTCTTCTCCGCGCCAAAAGGGGTCCGTTCTCTGCTCGCTTCCTATGCAGAGTTCGATACATATGAGGTTAACAGTTGGAGGAGGGACCATTCTGGCGTGCACTGCAAGGGAGACGTTTATGTTAAAGGTCGCATCGTTCTTCTGGGCGATTCCGTGGCGAGTTATGGTACCAAGGCTGGGACAGGGTTGGTGGCGTTCAGCGCGTCCCGAAAGGCTGTGGAAGGGGCTGCGGAGGCATTAAAATGCGAGCTACAATCCTCGGGAGTCGACGTCGTTCTCCTTAAACCGCCGCCTGTGAATCCTCTTATTCTTTATAGTTCGCCCGTTCTCAAGACGTAAGCTTTCGAACAGTATTTCACAGTCGGTTTTTTCATCGAGTGACAGAGGAGTTTGCGTTTCGTTCGTAATTGGGACCGTTCGGTCGTAGAGCTCGTCGTCGTTTCGTCGCGGCACCTTTTACCGTGGACCTAGCAATGGGCGATAATGTTTGACTTCGAGATAAAACAGTAGACGATGTCTTTGCAGGTCCGACGTGGAATCTGGGATACTGTCGTCTGAGGGGACGTGGACAGCTCCAGTATCGACTCACTGTATCCAGAACTCGCTGATCCCAGCGCTCACGTCGCCCTGTCCACGTAATTCCTACGACATGGCGGCTAAAACGAGACTCTTCTGTCGGTGAATCAGCTGCCGATCGGCGGAGGCTGTCGAAGAGGGTGTGTCGTTACACGCAAGACTTAATTAAGATCGCGTTAGATTACGTATCAGCCAGTAATACTGTGTAAGAGTAATGCTCAAGAAACGAAACCCTCGACGACTTTTAGTATTAACCGATCCTCGAAGGATTGCGCGGGTGGGTCTTTGCGGATTCATTCCAGGGGAGTTGTTGTGCGAGAGGCTCGAGGATCTACAGATACGTGTACAGTTTTGTAATTAATACAATGTTAACAAAAACTTCTAATCAACATCAAAGTGTTTCCTGCTGTCACCTTCTGCGCGGCTCCGAATACTATTCCGTCGGTTGCCCTAATTATTTCGCTCCCGCAGTAGGTAATCATTGGAAATTGTGTGTATTAGTTTCGGGCAGTGGCCTCCATCCGCGAGACTCGTGGATAATTCGTGTATATCCGGACGAATTCACGCGTAATTCGCGGGCTGCGCAAACAAAGCGAGCGCCGAATACGTGTGAACGGTAGGTAAATGTCCTGCTCGATGCTCGTCCCGCGGATCCCTGACTAAATTTGATTTGGTAATTTGCAGCACTCGATAGATTAATACGGTCCGGGTGGAAAAGTTTGTTTGGCCGAACGGCGAATTCGTAATACCGGCGGGGCCGGTAATTATGCAACGCGGACGGCGAAACGAGGGATTACCCAATTGACCGTCCCCGTTCGTTATTTGCAGGCGCGCGTTTCTTAACGGCGCAAGAACCGGCCGGAAGCTGGAAAATATTTCACGGTCCGACATTGTGGTGGCGCGAAACGTTATTCTAATTACTCGTCGGACCGTGGGCAGCGCTTTTTCTCGCGGCATATTCGATGGCCGCGTGAAAGCAGCGCGAGAATTCGGAAATATGTTTATGTAATCACAGGGGATTCGTGGCGAACGTTACGTTAATGGAGGCCAATCGGGGGCGTTTATTAATAATTCATAGGACGATTCGTCAAAAATATTTCATTACTCGCTCGCATGATGTATCGGCGATAATCATCGAAATCATGGGCGCAGAGGGTTCGGGGGGCCGGGGAGGGGGAGAGCGAGAATATTTGACTTTCCGTCGAATCGATAGATTACAATTCGGCCAGGAATGAATGTATCATGCGAGCCGGCGGTACGCGGAAATGCAATAAATTCAACAATAAACTGTATTGCCACGCTGGGGTGCGGCTATTCAAGCGACATATTGACACCCGCTCAGCTCAATCGTCGAAAACGCGCAATTTATTGCTCATTAATCTCGACAGTCCAATTTGCGTTCGCCGATCGAATATATGATAGGACGGGTTTCTTTAATGGAATCCGGCCGCGGGCCGACGCGGGAATAATTGTAGCCCTATAATTCTGGCATTATCGCAGATTTCCGGACTGATTAAAACTAGTAAAGCATCGGTAACGCCCGCCGCTGCCCCGCTCCCGATAGTTACGAGTACAACTTGAAATTAAAATTCCTCGTTTGAGGGAGGTCTTCGTAAATCTCCCCGACGCTGCTTCGTTTCAACGCGAATGCCGTCTACTTCCCTCCATGGAGCTCGACTGACAAGGAGAGTATCCCCGGTGTTGGCCTCCGATTCCTTTTATTGTTTGTTTTAGAGGAACCGAAAAATAAGATATACGTGTTTTTTTTATAGCGTCCAGTTTTCATATTTAGGGGGTGAAACAACCGCACAAAGTCATAAGATCCTCAGCTGTTCGTCTCCAATTGCTTTGGTTTTTGGTCAAAGTAATCGGAGGCAAGCGCCACCTATTCTCATGAAATTTGAGGGGTGGTTTCACCTCCTAAATATAAAAACTGGCCGCTATAAAAAACACGTATATCTTATTTTTCGGTTCTCTAAAAGATATCCAAATACTATCCTTCTAAGTTGTATTAAAACTCGAACGTACCTTTGAAAAGAGACGTTGGAACAAGAAGCCACGATTTCTTGAACTGGCAGAGATTTTGCAAGGCACTTCTGCAAACTTTCCACGTCATAGTCTAGCAGTGATGCCAGCCTGTGTCTGGCTGTGACGAAAACTGGAGTCATAACGTTGCCGTTAAGGAGACGGTCAATCGCGCGACTAGTCTCGCCTCTCACTCTATCGTCATCTCCGACAAGGTGTGACAAATTAATGCTTCAATGGGGACCGTTCTTTTGTGCACCGCTCGTTCCTATAAAACGAGATATCCCGCGATCGAGTGAACAGTTGTTCCAGGTGTTCCCCTGAAGCACGAAACATGGCGCTTGCTGAGGTAAACTTCCAATAATTCCGATAATTCAGTAGCAATTAGGAGGTACCGTCGCAAAGTGGCAAACATATTCGCAATACCTCGCGAAACTTAGTGAGCGTGAATTAGAATTCCACTTCTGGTTCTCCATTTTCAGAGACTGATCGTTTTCGCTTTGGCCTCCATTGTGGTCACCAACGCCTACCCAAGGGGCTATGACGGAGGTACTTTTATCGCGAGCAACTATACTCAAATCGCACTATTTCCGCCGCTCCAACGGATGGTCTATCGATTCTAGGTGACGATGGGGGTAGTGGCGTAGATAGAAACGGTCACGGGGGTGGCCACGGTCACGCGTACTCCTTCCAGCACTTCCACGGGCCCGTGGAAGGCCACCACGAGGAGATCAGTTGGAAGGACAAGCACGGCGACCATTATCACGACTACAGGGCCCACCCCAAGTACAAGTTCTCCTACGGCGTGGACGATAAGCACACGAAGGACTATCATGGGCAAAACGAGCATCGCGACGGTACGCATCGATCGAGCGCCGGCAAGAAAGTCTACCGCGACTCGATCTCCCGCTCTTAATTAGAATCTCGAACTAATTGGACGGCCGGCCTTGCTCTTAATTAGGAGAACTAGGAGCAAGTTCGCCTGTCGACCGGCTTCCAGCACTCTAACTACACGATTTCTTTCCGACGTAGACGGTTCCCTACATTTGAACCTTCTTCTCGCGGTCGCCTCTAATTCTAAAGGGCCTTCTATGGAAACTGTAACGAATACGATGAAGATCGGGTCACGTTAAAGTAGATTCCGTCGTGAATTGCAGGGAAAGAAGTCGAGGGGGAGTATCACATCCACGAGCCTGGTGGTAACGTGAGGAGCGTCAAGTACCATGCACACCCTCACGGCGGTTTCTTCGCAGAGGTTCACAATTACGGTGGGAACGACCATTCCGGCGGCACTTACGGCCACAAGCATTGACGAAGCGCACCACGTATGGGGAAAAACTAAGTTACATTTCGGTTGTTGTTTTATTCATGTTATCTTGTTATTTTCGACTGGTGCCACCGCGCGCGGTTCAAGCATCGCCCTTACTGTTACCACTTTATAGCCTATTAAGCACGAAATAAACGAAACAATGAACTGAACTTTTTAACGATACGTTCTACATTTGTGCGATGAGAGGTCCGACGCATTGTTCACCCTTGTCCTCATTTCGACGGGGAATAACTTTCAGGAGTGTCTTCGACCAGGGGTCTGGCTAGCCTGCTCCTTTAGGTGCTAGACACAATTTGACGCGTATCGATCTTGGAGCACAGAAATTCAAGGTTCGACGTGGTCGTAACCACGCTCGGGCGGCTGCAAGAGTTCCAAGAACCATGATCGACCATACCCCGAAGATCTCGCCCCCTCTCACTGACCCATCCCTCGTCAATTCCGTCACCAATTTCCATCGCTAGTAATTACGTTGCGCACACGCTCCGACAATTTCCACTAAGTTCGCGCGGGCTGGATGATATCGAGTAGACACGGCTTTCCGTTGATACACAGGCACAAATTTCTCGGCAGCTCCCTTTGAGAACTGGGCCAACAAAGATGCGCCGAAGTACTCGGTTCGCCTCGGCAAGGCGAGTAATTAAAACGAACCGAGCACCGCTTTTAAATATTTCTTCGTTGCGTCGCGCAGCTCCGAGTGAGTTTTTCGAAGGAAACGTTTCCTGTAATTAATTAACTGAAGTCGTTGGAGTTATTCGCGTTTGAGCGCGCACCGTGCCCGCGTCGCCGTGAACATCTTCTGTAAATATTAAAGGTAGCATCACCAAGCGTCAGCTTCGCGGTCCAGCGACGGCAGAATTCCATGGAATTTAAGGAAATTAAAACCGGAGGGCAATGGAATTAAAAGCGAATAATAATAATAATTTATTAACGGAACAAGCCCATTAAGAACAAGAACACTTAAAAAAAAGATAATTACAGTAAATTGCAAAAAAGAAATAAAAAAGTAGGTGGGGAATACACTAAGAAATGTCTTCCGCAACAAAAGCTCTCCGAATATTAGTTTTGAAGCTAGAAAACGAACCGGCAAAGAAATCAATACCTTCATTGAGCTGATTAGCGATGCCGCAGATTCGGCGAAAGGGGTCTGCGTGACCAACCCAGGAGGAGTAGTCCGGTGACCTAAACAGAGGTGTTTGTCTGGTACAGCGAGTGGGAACGTTGAAGTTGATCAACGCAATTAAATTGGGATTATCCACCATCCCGTTCCGGATCCTACATAGAAAGCATAAATCTGCTCATGATCGGCCCGAAGTCGTGGTCGAACCGAGCCACAGGCGGGCCCGCTTTGTACGCAAGATGGCGTAGGAAACGATGTTGGACCCTTTCAAGTTGTAGACTATACTTAATCCATCGCGGCGTCCAGATGACCGATGCGTACTCGAGATGCGGCAGCACCAAGCTGTTGTATAGGTAGCGCAGGGTACTAGGACCAACAAAATCGGTACTATTCCTAATTATAAAACCCTGTCTGCTGCGAGATGACGGGTTTCAGCGGAGGCTAAACAGCTCAGCCATCCCGGCGCGCGAATAGAAACGGAAACGACGAGACGCCCCTGAAAAATCCCATTAAGTTTCATGATGCTCGTCTGCTGTGTACCTACGCGTTTCTACGACGATGCGTCGAAGAGTGTCGCAACCCCTTCCGCTTCCGCGCGCCTGGCGCGTCGTTCCCGCGTCGACGATTCCTGATACAATCAGCTGCCACTCGAAGCTTATTAAAGTAATTAGCCTGCAGCGCGCGCCGCCATCTAGATCTTCCGCGACGCGAGCGAAATTATTTCGATTTTCACTGAACCATCAAGCTCGAGAGCTCTGTCACCGGAAGCTCTTCGTGACTCTGCACACGGGGTGTGTCTGACAAATTACAGTGCAGCTGCTAAAGAAACCATTCTTGTCTCGTGACCGGTCGCAGGCAATCTGCAGTTCCAGGGCAACGCAACCCCCGTGCCTCTCGCTGAATTAATTCGAGAATAATATTTCATTCGCCGGTGACAAACAACGATCCCGAACGCGTCCAATTTACAGTGTGCTTCGAGGCAACTAATTGCAGCGTAAATATTTTAATAAACGACGGGAACATCCTCGAACCTGTCGCGAGGCCGAGTGCGAACCTCCGCATACCCACGCAAAATGACGCATATCCGGTCCGCGTATGAACGCGCGCTGCGGCGCGCAGCGCCGATCGATACTCTCGTTACCGAAGTAAAGGACGGATTACGAGTGGTGTGCGTGAAACAAGCTTTTCTACGCGCGAGAAATATGTCGGGAAAGTCGAAAGACCCTCAGCCTCGGCAGCCATTGGTTATCCCCGGGGGTGAGAGAGAGGATCCCACTCACCCCTTTCCGTGCTGCGCCACGGGCTCGTTCGAAACGAATGCACTTATTTAATTAAGGACATTACATGGTCCCACGTTATTTTAATAACGTTATCATAGCCCCTGTTGAGATTAAGTTAATTATAATTCCACAGCGCGCGCGAATGAACGTTCCCTGCAAAGTTCCGCGAAACGTCCCCTCGCGCCCTGCTCTGGGGCGGCTTTGAGATAAAATTTTTGAAACGCTCCAAGTGACTGTGACTTTGTTAGTTCCAAAGGGGCGAATGCTGCAAATTCTCGTAGAATTCAACTCGCATTGATTTCGCTAAATCTCGTAAACAGCGTGTTCACTAAAAATTGTTTACCTGACGTGCCTTTGCGGTATCAGAAGGGAATAACTCAGACGAATTAATAATACCGTTTTAAATGGAACTTTTAATCTGGTCAGAGTTACAAATAAAAATTTCCCCAGCCCAACTTCCCTCCCGGTTTGACAATTTCAGAACTGATTAAACGTTGACTTGAAGTTACGCGAGGTAAAACGCCATCGCCACAATCCAGCTACTTAGGGGACTGAAAGCGTAATCGCTTCGAAAGTCCTCGCGAAAGTTCGAAACCCTTAAAAGGTTCTTTGAAAACGTTACCCGCGATGTCAGAGAACTCGATTCCGTCTCTGGTTAGACGGTTAGGTACACGTAGCGCCAGTTACGCGCAAGCTCCTCAGATTAATTTCTAACTGAAAGGCGCCTGCGGAAGTTCCGTCGAAGCTGTGCGAAGCGGGCCCATAAAAATGCCAGTGCCTCTTGACCGTGTGAAAGAAAACGAATTTATACAGGGCGCACAGTGAATCCCCAGAACAATTGCAGAGGTGGCGATCCCTCGTGACGAAAGGAGTAAAAAATTTGGAATAAATCTCTGGTCGGTTGCGTGGTTATTCGAAGAACGAGCGCAGAAGAAGTATTCACTGCTTCGGTTGCAAGAGTGTCGCGTATGATATTATTTTGGACGTATAGAAAAAGTCCGCCGGGATGGGCAATTTTAAGCGGAGCCCATTGGTCGCTGATTTGTATTTGGTGTCACGGGCCCAGCGTTTATTTAACTCGGAATTAAGCAAACACAGCGGAGCGTCAAACGCGCGACGAAACACCGGCGCTCTTGATGTTTGATTTACTAACGGTTCATCACCGTGTCGTATCGAAGGATCGCTTTTTGCGTTGGCGCATAACAAACAGCGAACCGGGATGGCAAAAACTCTTCCGTGTCAGGATCAATAGAGCGGAATCGATTGTCGTTTCGGGCGAAATGCTATGCACGTGGATCCACGTGCGTGGAAGGTTTGTCGTCATGTCCAGCCGTCAAAGAAATGCCATACTCTATGCACAGAACGCCGATTGGTCTGCAGCCTCTGTTTTTTCGGATGCAGGCGCAACGCCTGTCGTACGTTCTGTTGTTTCAACGTTAAATAACGTTCACGGTGGCGAAATTCCGCCTGTCAAAAACGGCGAGCGCTCGTCGCTATATAAACTACGATGAATCTGTGCTGGAATATCATTTCACCGGGACCCGGGCAGCAATATGGTGATCAAGGTTCGCGTTTGGGAGATAGCTCCTCGTACAAACGTCGGTTCACCTAACGAGGCAAAATTTACCTTTCTGTACACAGATCGCTTTAATTTCGGCGGTGGTTAGCCTCGTGGCGGTGCAGGGCGGATCGGCAGGGCACGCTCACAGCTTCGCGCATTTCCACGGCCCCGTGGAAGGACCCGCGGAAGAAGTCTCGCTCCACGGTAAACACGGACATCACGTCGGCTACGTGGCCCACCCCAAGTACGAATTTTCCTACGGAGTCGAGGACCATCACACCGGCGACTACCACGGCCAGAAGGAGCACAGAGATGGTGAGTGAATGACGGACGGAGAACGAGACGTATCGTTCCGCTTCGGACTATAAATCTCTCCCGACGCTGACTTTCTTATTTTCCGCGATAAGTATGCGCACGGTTATCGTCCAGCCGCAGGAACCTCGCAGCGGTGGAAAGTAAATTATAGATGCAAATAAATTCTGCTCAACAGGTCGATATATTATATTTCCCTCTTGTTGGCAAGATCGTGCGCTATGCGTACAGGGTGTCCCAAAGTAGGTGCCGCAGCTCTTTCTGTTGGAAGCACCCTCTTTAGTGTATCAAAGCGGAGGTTCGGAAGGAAGCGCAAATTAGCAAATTCTCTTCAGTAGCTTCTACCACTCTGTCTCTTTCTGCAATTGAACACAGAGGCTTCTTTTCGGCACAGGCAAAAATGTGATCGGTGAATACACCGTGAAGGAGCCAGGCGGCAACGTGCGGGTCGTCAAGTACCATGCGGATCCTCACGGTGGATTCTTCGCGTACGTGCACAATTCTGACGGCAACAATCACGACGGTGGTACCTATGGCGGCTACGGGGGGGCTGGAGGATCACAAGGGCATGGCTATGGACACTATTAACAACCATCTGCATTATTCAAAGAGCTTCGGAACGGGTCTCTTTGAATGTACGCGGAAGCTCGTTACCCGGAGATTGTCGTTCGTTACTGTTACTGGATATTTTACTTTGGACCAAAGAAAATTGGAAGTGCCACCGGCACCATGTCTTGTTACTCGCGGACTGTGTTTGTTGCTGTTGTTCTAACTGTTAAATATATACACTGTATGCTACAAAGTTACCGTGCGCGGCTTACCTCGTCCCCCTATTCCCGCTGTCGATGTGCTCCTGGAATGGAGGCTTTTACGACCGAAGGAATTTCCAGCTGGAACTGAACAACCGAATCTACAGGTACGCCGTGGCGCGGCTGTGAAAATATGAAGGCCGTAACAATCACGGTATCGCCGCAATAAAGTTATCTCCGCCAGAGAAATACGAGATTCGTGATATTTTTATCGAACACCCACACAGGCGGGGGTCTTTCTAGCTTCCCCATAAAACGCCTAATACGTGTTACGTTCTAGAATCCTCCTGGAACGGTGTCATTGGGGAAACTCTTTAAAATTCCTAATGACTCCATCTCGCGTTGAAATTACGTGTATGGTCATCGTTGGCGTAGATTCGATTTTGCTTGGACATCGAAACGATACAGTCGCCTGTCGTGATACGAGGGAAGCTCACGCGGCATAAATTAATGGAGAGATTGCATGTATATAGGGTTAACTTAACGAGAGACGGGGTCATTCTAAGCCTGGCCCGGGCATATTGAGTCACGTATTCGGGGCAGAAGGAACCCCCCGGATCTCTGTTCACAGCTAAAATTGATTTCCACTCGCGGCCACGAGACACTGCCCCCTATCACCTTCCGATGAAAATGCAGCCCCGTTTTTGCGAAATTATAGCGTCGTCCTTCGAATCTGCTCCGGATATTAAGTGGCCTCGGAGAGGCACGATAAGGATTTTATTCTTGGCGCGAGACTAAATTGGAATCACGGTAGAGGAGCTGTAACTTCCCTTAAATCCCTGGTTGGATTAGGTATTAAATTTTCAAGCCGTCCTATTTTCTATCACGAGCTTTCCAATTAGAGATATTTCTCGCGTAATTGCTTTCCAATGGGAACGCTTAAACATGGTTGACACCGATAATGAGCACTCTACAATTCCTCGTCCACTTAGCAGCTAATGAATCTCTTCAAACCGTAAGAAGATTTCACGGAATGGATAATAAATGCACCGCGAGTAGTACCGTCTACGATGCTTCAAATACCGACTGTTATACCACCACGCGTTTCTCTAATTTCTGCGTTCCCTCTGCATCCGCGTAAACGTCACAAACTTGTAAGCAGTTACGAGGGAAGTTTCCGCGTTTAGTTTCGCTCGCCCTATTCCGCCGGAGTGATAAATGAAATCCTATAAGGCTTGCCGTCCAAAGAAACAGAAAATTCCGCGATGTTGGTGGGTAATTTCATCGAGCGATGGTTGGGGGCGCGTTATTCTCGTTACCCAGCGTCTGGCCGAGGCCAGCTTTACTTCCACTCTGTTTCCCACCCCCGGTGGGGTGAGCGCGAAGTGTCGGAGGGTAACCGGAAGGCACCAGCACCATCGCGAACAGCAGCAGGGGTGACACCCATCCGAGTGGCTCTGTCAAGCGTGGCCACAATCAGGCGTCGTCCGAAGGGGGTGGGGACGAGTTGTCGGAAACAGGCGACGGTAATAATGCGCGATGTATAGGGGTGGCGCGCGATCGATTTTCTCGATCTCGAAAGAACGGAGTCCTTATTATTCCGGCGAGAAGGCACGGCCGCGGCGGTAGCTTCGTTATTCGATTCGAAGCAGCGGTCGTCTCGAATCCGCCGGCCCCCAGACCCCTTCGATTCTCCCTCGACTCTTTTATACCCGCCTTTCTTCCTCTTCTTTTCTCTTCCTCAGCCTACTTCCGTGTTGGTAAAAATCCAATTCGTGCCGTCGCGTCGCATGGAAAATAAGGGAAACAGGACGTTGACTTGGTGGTACGTAACGAAGCCCGCGCCTTGGGCTATCGGGCTCGGCTTAAGTGAAACGGGATAATCGAGGATCGTCGACGCGTGCTCCAGGTACTTTCGTCTGGGATATTTCCTTTCTGCTTCGCGTTTTGGAAATGGGTACGTCAAGGTGCAGAACCATGAACATTATTTGGAAGGGAAAAGGGTTTCTTAGGGGCGATATTAACAGAAAGTCGTTCATAGAAACACTCTACAGTATTCGTGTACAATTGTCAGGCCGTAATACGGTGCTTACAGCAGCGATCGATTGGATTCGTGACAAATTGAAAATTACATCGACGACCGACCACGGGTGGAGTCCCGGACGCTTTAATACATCATGATTGCTTGATCGTGTCCTGGTTAATTCACCGTCCCATTTCGCGTTACTTAAAGACGAAGGGGCGGATCGTCCTCTGGAGGACAATTAAAGTTCGGAGTATATTTCGAACGGTTCGTGAGTATTTAATGGAATATCGGATGGTCCCTGTGTCTGGTTACTTTCGTCCCCGGAATATCCTACTTTCCTGTCCACCGACATGGCCCACTAAAGTCGTCGTTGTGTTTCACCAACGTAACGCTAATTCGCGCCGACGACTTGAAACATTCATTGGCGTTGAATTTAGAATGGAACGGAGCCGCCAGATTTAAGCGGTCGAACGAGCAGAAGCAGGGAAAGGACGAGAAGAGAGGTCGCCGCGAAAGAAACCCACCGACTCGTTGACCGATCGTTACCTTGGATAGAAAATTCACGGCGAACTAGTTTCGAAGCTTCCGTTCTATCAGTTCCCCCCCCCCCCCCGTCCCAGGGAAACAAAGCGTATCCGTGGCGCAAAGAAAGTCGCTTCCTCGCTCCAAAGACTCTCGGGGAAGCTCTCCATCCGGTAAACATATTTACATAGAACTCGTGGAAGCTTCGGCGTGCTCCTCGACTCTACGACGCGCCAGATTTACAATTAGAAAGTTTGCAGCTCGTAAAGGCTTCCAGCGCGGGGTTGGTTTAAGTTCGCCCTTCCACCCTAATCAACGTCGAAACGATTCAATAAATGTTCGAGAAACCGCCGTGCCGTTCGCCACCGAGGCGATTCCAACCCCCCGACGATTATTATTTCAACGAACTTTGATTACACGCGACTGACTTCGCCCGCGATCCCCTGGTAATTTTATCTCCCCCGGGGAATATCGGAACACCGTAATGAATAATAATGTTCGCGAGATTGTTTGCCCCTCTCGACGAGCCTAATCGTTCCCCGTTTCTATCTCCGCGAGGTTTTCAAGGCGGCTCCGCGAAGGTTCTCTCATCAGGCGACTCGCGCACAATGGCTCGTCATTATCGACATGCTTCAGGGGCCGCGTAAGACTCGGGAGCTTATCGCCTGTTGCCAGCCTAACTCGTTCTCATTTAACTTTCGCGATAGACGTCGCCACGCTGGCGGATACGTGCCACGCGTAACCGATTTCGATCACGATTTCCCTTTGATATTACCACTTATCCGCCGGAATCTGAATGCCCCCGAGGTATTCCCGGGTTCCGGTGCACGCCTATCACTCTTTGGCACAAAACTTCCAAGGGAACGATCGGGATCGTAGTATTCACGGCTCGATGAACCATGAACTGACGAATCTGTTTTCCAGACCATGATAAACCGTTTCGAGTTTCCCAGGGACCGGGATCCGCCAGCGAAAGATCGCCCGCGACAGTTTCTTCTCTATCTTCCGCCTCCCCTTCGGGAAAGAAAAGTAGCCGATCCTCGCGAGACGACGCGGAGACTGGTATGATAAAACTTTCGAAGCGAGTGCGGTAAAGAGACAGCGGGAAGGACAATAAAATAATGGAATGGCCTCGCCGGGAGAAGAGGGATCGACCAGTAACAGAGACGCGGAAAACACTCCGAGCCGGCTGGATAGCCTGAAATTTTTATACCGCGCGGTGAAATTTAGAGGGCAAGTAACTCGTCCTCGCTACCCGCTTCATTTATTTAATTGCACCGCCCATGCGGATTCCTTTAAGCGTGGCTAGCCACCGAGGAAATGAACGTCGCGGTTGTAAAAAAAATTGTAATAAACTCGGTTTAGTGGTGGGACGATTATTTCGATCGCTTTTAATCAGCAACGCGAAAAGAGAACCGGCTAAATCGGCGGTAGTGACCGTGTCGAAATCGAGGGTGGGTGGAGTGGAAGGGAACGGGGCGGAAGAAGAATTCCTTTTCCCTTGACACCACCTAGGTGCTTGGCAGCCGGCTGCCAGCCAGTAAATCCTTGAGTAACGATAATTTCGCGATACCTTACTCGTCTACAACTCGGTCCCCCAGTTGCTGGATAACATTAGAGCTTTGGTACCGTGCCAAGATACATCTGCCAGCACTCACCGAACCTACGTACACGGTGGCGTGTGTGTATCCTCGGGCCCTCGTCCCCACCCGCGCTTTGAGGGTGGTGCACCGACCATCCTCTGAAACCGAAACCACCCTCGCGGCTCGATCTACTTTTCCATCCGATCCACTTTCGTTGTGTCTTCTTCTACTTTGCATGGCGCGGCACCATCGACTGTCCGTCCATTCCAGCTGGATCTCCTTCGAGATGCATGCTTGATAGATGGTCCGACGGCTGGTGCGCCATGATAGAGGGTGATTATTGTTTGATCAGAAAGGAGAACGCGGTTGACTCTGGGCGGGATTCGAGATGATAAAATGATCCATCATTCTGTTTTGATATCAGGATCTATAGAAGATATTGTACTCCCTGGATGTTTTGTTCCTCTGAAACCCTCTCAGTGGCTCCACTTTAAACGATGCTGATTCCGGATGATAATGGAATCCCGTCTTTTTCTTTCCACTCTGAACCCCTTTAAGCGGGAGCCAGCCACTGTGTCTTTTTTTCAGCGAACCCCTTGGTCGGGAATGGAATTTCATCGGTACCTCCAGCAGATTCTAACGTCGGTCCATCGGCCGAGCGAATATAACGGGCCATGAATCGGTAAAACGCTCGACTTATTTTTATTCCCGCCATCGTTCCCAGACGATTAAAGGAGCTCTTCCGCCTTTAAGCCGGCGGGGCTTAGCGATGCATTAATTTTACAGCCGGAAGGGCCGCGGCAGTCCGTTTCTTTTTACTGTCGTTACGCTTTAACACCGGTATCCGATTATCCACTGTTCCGGAGTCTCCCTTTTAATAATTGAAATATCGTTTCGTAACTTTAATCGGGATCAGCGGACCGTAATCCCGCTTTTAGAAGGCCAAGCATGTTTCTTCCCAGACCATACGTTGTGCTCCATGGCGTTTCTTAATGTTTCTGCGCTAACGTTGCGCTAGAATTGCAAGATCGGCATGGAATACATGGCAGCGCGCCATGTATTTTTTCTCAACAAATACAACATATAATAAAATAAATCTTTTTGAACTTTATTAAGCTAGTTTTATATTATACAAAAAAAATTAAAAAGATTTTTTTTTAATCTGTGTCATATGTTTTTTTATAGCGTCAATGTGACACCTGCAGAAAAGAGGTATGTCCGTGGCGTAGGTGTTTTCTCGGCTCAGGCTTATCTGAAACAAGAAATCTGAAAATATTCTTAATCTGTATGAGTGTCGCTATCACCCATAGCTCAATTAATAATTTTTGTCGAAAAATAACCGAGATTTCTCTCGGGGAACATTCGAGAAAACACTCTTCTGGGGAACTTTCTCTTTCAAACCGGCGCCATTTTGTTATTCCTCAGCAAAAATTGTTTATTGAGTTACGGTCGATAGCCACACTCATACGGATTAAGCATCTTTTCGAATTTTTTACTTCAGATAAGCCTGAGCCGTGAAATCACCTACGCCACGAACATAACACTTTTTTGTAGGTATCACATTAACGCTATAAAAAAAACAAATGAAACAAATTAAAAACTATCTTTTTTATTTTTTTTCTGTAATATAAAAGTAGCTTAATAAATTCCAAAAAGATTTATTTCATTATATGTTGTATTTATTGAGAAATAAATCTTTAAATACAGCTTCATTTTTCGGCCGATCAAAGCAGAATGATCTCTTAATACACTTTTCACGACAAATCTATCTTATCTTTCAACCGCGCGGCATCAAAGATATTTTTCCGAATTCGCGTGTCTGGCGGGATATTCACCCAGAAACGTCGTTCGAAGGAAAAAGAGCGAAGTCGAAAACGACGGATGTTCGATCACGTCGAGCCCGCGGAATCGATCACGCTAATGCGGCCTCGGGCTGAATCCTACGAGACGTCGCGTTCCGCGGTATGATTAACGTGATGAAAACGCCGCTTTTTACCACGCTACCAGCCGAATGAACGAAGTTCCTGAATGCTGTTCCTGCCTTTTTATCCTTACTCGCCCGAGCCCCCTTTTTTATCTCACCCTCTCTCTCTTTCTCTCTCTCTCTCTCACACCATCTCTCTCTCTCTCTCTCTCCCTCCCCCTATCGTTCCAGATGCCAGGGCAGAAGGAAAAGGGGCGAGCGGAAAAGCGAAAAGTGAATACTGGGAAATGTGATTCGTGAAGTACGCCGGCGGCTTCGGGGCTTTGCATTACCATTTTGGCCGTTGGCCAACCCCCAGCCCCCGACAACCGGGAGGAATCCCCGATAGAAGATAAGGCCTCGCCCCCTGTTCGCCCCGGCGGTTGGATTCAACCGACACACCCGCTAGATAAACACACCCGCGAGAGGGTAACCGACTCCCGTCGACTGGTCGAGGCCACCGCCGGGACTGTTCCGGGATTTCCGCAGATTTACAGGCTGGAATTCCTTATCGTAATCAACCCCGTGGCGGCCGTGCCCTCCCCTCGCCTTGGGCGCCGTTAAGAAATCGAGAGGAAGGACGTTGTTAATCTTGCTACAGTCGCGTCGGATCTCGCTGCGAAATGGTTATCGTGTCAGATGGATCAGGGGGGTTGCCGGCTTCCTAATGGATTTACGTCGCGGCAAATATTATTGGATTGGAATCCGCTGGACGGTTCCGCAGATTTGCGCGCAATGCACGGGGAATTAGCGATGGCACGTAATCAACCCCTTTCTCATTTAACTAAATTCAAGAAGCTTCGATGCACTTTCTCAGAATTGCGACGGCGCAGTGTAATTGTCAGTTATAACTATATAATGTTCAGGTGGAACTGGAATTGGGAGTCCAAATCCTACGTAACGCAGGTACCATTTTTTCTTCTGCCATCTTTTTCGACCATGTATCACGCCCGATTCGTTTCAATTCCCGCGTCCACGTCTTGTACACGAAAAGAGCTTGGATTTCCCACTTTACTTTCTCTCCTATGGGAAGGGATGACTAGCATTTCAGCGGACAGTGGTCGACGTTCAAAGACCCTGGATGAGAATGACGAGGGTTGCTGGGGATACCCTGTGACGTGGGTTATCTGCAGACCCTCGAAGGTCTAATACGGACAAAGCTGACTGTTTTAATGTGACGTTCCTTGAATAAACATATGCAAGTAGAGGATCATTAATCGTGATTGTCAAGTATCGGTACACGCTAGGATTTTCAGGGAAATCCCCGGTTTAAGGCATTCCTCGCGATACCCACTTGCCTCACTCGTACACCAAGTAAAGAGACAAATTCGGAAGTTCTTCCTTCGGTGGGCAAACAACCGTGTATTACGACGATTTGCATACACCTCGGTACCAATCGCTTCGTCCCTATTCGCCCCCAGTCGCTTTCGTTTCTCTCTGGCACACGGGACGCAGAAAGAAACGTCGAAAGTGTCTCCCCGATCGATCTTCGGGAATAGACAGATCTCTGTACCCCAACCACGATCGCGGTCCTCTTCTCCTACGTGTCTATCAAATTCTCTCGTCTGGCAAACTTTGTGTACGATGGGGGAGGCCGGCTCGACCGCCGCTACGAATGAGTTTGCATTGAGTTTACTCGAAAAGAGATAGTTTGCGTATCGGAACCGTCTTCTTCCACGGTTCGTTCCTTTTTCGCGGCACAACTACTCCCGTCGCGCTCGAAATGCTCTGTCTACCTCCGCGACGTATGAAATTCCGCGGGACTCTCCGTTTCATCGTTAACGGTCCTATTTACCATCTTCCCGGCGGTAAAATTAGCCCGCGGTCCCAAGAAGTGTTTTTAATTGGGCTGGCAGGCGCTGGCAAATTGCAGCGCGCGCCAATATTTGCGCGAGTCTGTTTTCTCAATCCACCGCCGAGCGTTTCCGTCGTATTTTCACGGGGCGAGAGCGCGAGGCGGGTACGGGACGAGGCTCCGGTTGATTCTTAATTTATAAAACGCTGGAATGTTAAAAATGTCGCGCGGTCGCGTAACTCGCGGAGAAATAAAAGTTACCATCACAATGGCGGTCTCGTTACGCAACGTGGAAACACTAGAGGAGGTCTTGAAGGAGATCGCGCAAACACTTCCCTCTTCTTCCGTATTTCGAAAGCTACGTTCAACCGAGAACGCGGTTCTTCCATTCCAGCGTGTTCTCACAATTTCCTGTCGCATTTCTTCCGCGAAATATGTACCGTCGAGTAACGACGAAGCATCGACGAGCTTCGGTGGAGTCACTATCCTCCCCCTGATCCCTTTCTTTCTATTTCTCTGTACCGTGCAACCTCGATCGATCCGCCAGAGATTCGAAAAAATAAGGTTCCGCTGGATCGAACGAATCCCCGAGAGGTTTCCGTAACCTTTGAAGACAGCTGTCGCGGGTCAGACTCGAAGATGGGCCTCGGCACCTAAATTACATAGTGTCTCAACGCAAGCGCGAATAGGTCCGTTGCCATAAGCTACTCAAAGAATGTAGCTCGCTGTGTTAAGCCGCATTTCCGTGTATTATCGATCCTCTGTTCGCTTCTGCTTTTTTCCTGGCTGGCGGGGGATTATTTAGATGGAGGATATAAGAGGCGTTCAGAGAGGTTGCGAAATAAAAGGCAAATTAGAGGATGTCGTGTTCTAACATCTATTATATCTGGAAACACTGGACTGGCTTGAAATTATATGGGTCCTTAGACCACAGGGTACGTCCCTGCTTCTGATCGATGCTCGACTTTCCCTCCGGGGAGTGTCACCGTCGTTCCGGGAACGTTCGAAGCTCGTGTGAAATTTAAATACGATTTGAACGCAACGTCAAATTATTTCCCTCCCGGTAGACCTGATCCTTCGCAAACACTGTCGCCTCGAGCCGCCATGAATCCTCGAATTATTGAAAATGGGGCGGTCTGCGATCGGGCGAAATGTTCACGGGTACTTCACGGCTGGTGCGCGACGGATTTCTTCGCGAGTACTCGCGCGGTATTCATACGCTACCCGTAATTCACAGCAAAGCACAGGAAAGTACCATATTAGATTACAGAGAAGCGAGGAGGGAAAAAAAACAGAGGTTCCCTTCATTCCGTTCCGTCAGCCAAGTTCCAGTCCGCGGAACAGAAAGCACCGTGAAGACGGATATAATTAACACGCCGTTCGCGATATCTGAACAGCACCTGACGTACAAACTCCCGTAGAACGAGTCACGGCAGGTGATTCGACCAGCGTGCTTTAATATCGGCCCGTTATCATCGCTGTCGGTGGTGTACACGCGTCATACGGCCGCGTGCGTGCACGGATACTCGCTGACCGGCGTACTCTCTCCGGCGCTGTTCCCTCGTGCATCGAGAAAAATTACCATATCATGCAAATCCGCGCACAGGCCTCTGGCCAAAGGTTCCCCGAGTGCGGCGGTACTCGCGCCCGCCGATGGGAAAAAACGGCGGACTCTCTCGAGCGAAAGCTGATGGAGCGTAACGCGTCGCGTTGTCGACACGCAAATTCCATGGGTCAACAGCACGCTCCATTCGCTCGGGTTTCGATAGCCGGAAACGAGATGCGGAAAACGATACGCGTGTCGATCGTTCAAACGATATATTGCACCACGAAACGTAGCAAGGAGATACGTCTGCCGCTGCGGAAAATTTACAAGTTAACTTGTTGAGCGAGACGATCCCCGGAGGCTTCGGTTCTGTCTCCGAGGGCTGTTTCATCCCTGGAGCACGATGTCAAGGTGGGAACTTGCGATCGCAGAGTCTTGAGCTGAAAAAGGCACAGTATGAGCTAAATGGGAGGGAAATTCTTTTCTTTCTTTCCCTGAAATGAAAACTTATCCTACAGTGAATTCTTTTAACGTTAATTCATCGTCAGACGCTTCCACACCTCCCCATCTATTTCAATCTCGCGCTGCAGCAAGCTGTCTGCTTCATTATGTCGATATCCCGCTCACCTTGATGCCTTTGGCTGCACCGCGAAGTGCCAAAGTCCTAAGTCGATGCCCAGGTCATATTGAGATAGAGTAATCTCTCGGGGATACGTGCTCCCGAGAATTCTGTTCAAGTTTCGGAACGTACATAGTTTCGAGTTTCGCTCCAGCCCCCAACTGCGCCCTGCATCGGGCATTATGCGCTTGGTGGATCAATTTTTCAATAGGGTTGTTCGAGAATTCATAAAGTTCCCGCGGGAGCGTGGCCGGTCCATTTAGGGTTCGCCGGGCAAAACGCACAGAGGAGGTGAAACTTTCGCGTGGAGGTTGATAGAGCGTGATCCGTTCGCATCACAGACGGACAGTTTCACGAAGTGACAACGGTAACACGCGAACAGCCAGCCGACCAGCGAAAAATACTCGGAAAAACAGAACGAGCAACTCGATATCGGAGCTGATCGACTCTAATGGACCCGCAGCTCGCGATCGCTAACGATTGCTGGCGTCGATGTCGTTTTATTCGCCAAAATTTCGGACACCGTTCATATGAAATAATAGCTCTTGCGCCGTGCAAGCTTTCATCATCCCGTGGACTTCGAAACTCCCCGCTAAGATTCGTTGACCCGTGGAGAAGCGTTCTGACGGGAACGCTGGAGGGAAATATATCGCTGGTCTGGGCTCGCGAGGCAACTCTTCAGCTCTGCCGTTTCTTGCAGCGTTGCTTTCAAATTACCTGAAAAAGTTTCATCGAAGTTCCATTATCTCGGCATCTCCGATTCCTCCCCAGCCGTCTCTAGGGGAAAGACAACAACCTGGCCGCGGGTAAAAAGGGAGCTGCAGTCGGACGCACGAAGGCGGATAGGAAGGGCAACGATGTTCCGCAAATTTAAAGTATCCCGGCGAATCGTTGGCGTTCTTCGATGAAGCATCATCCGCATTCCCGGCGTTCTTACGCCGGATACGGTACGTTCTACGGCCGGGCTGAATGCCTTCTGTGTTTTGGAGTGATGCCAGGGACACGCGAGTTACGAGAAGGAGAAATTTAATTGCTCGAGAATTCGGATTACCGCTCCCTCCCGGAGCTGTAATCTGATTATGTGCTCTTCCCCCGCTTCAATTATCGGCCCTCTGTCGATGTAATTGGACCGAAGTTTACTGACCGGTCTAATATCCCGCCAACGACTCAGCGTATATCACATAGTTGTCTGAGCCTCGGTCGAGGACCCTCGCCAGCTCCTTTATCGATTCCACGGGAACAATGAAGGGCAGAGTTTAAGTCAATAGGGGCGTTTCGGACCGAGTAGCGCGCAACGATTGCCATACACTTTGGGAAACTTCCCCCCTTTCGATACACATCTCGGTTGAGAATCTCCTCGCCGACTAAACATTCCCCCTTTATATAACGTCGCGCGCGCATTCTTCTCGCCGCTTCCTCGAAACTGAACTCCAATCCTTATCCACGGTCTGGCGACTCGCGATTACTCGACTCGTTGGAGATGTAACGCGGATATTCGCGTTTATCGGGACAGAGAAACACCGGATTCTCGCAGACAGAAGAGACTTCGGATACACGTAGACAGCCGAGGGCATCCTACCGATCGGATAAATTCCCCCGGAATGTTTTCCGAGTCTACCCCTCTGGGAGACCTTGCGCGAGGATTCTCCGCGAGATCCAGCAGGTCGCGCATGATACAAACAGTGTACACGACGCCCTCTCCGTTGTAAATTGACACCGAAGGTTCGCGCGCAATCTCGCAGCCAGATTCATGCAGATTGGCCGAATTGAATATCGGGATTAAATCCTGGCCCCCCTCCCCCTGATAAGGGGAGCTTCTCCACTGGGTAGGAACTTCGCTTGGAAGTCTCGGTGGCTCGCTCGGTAGGTATGGCGCGGTAGCGTAACGAATTTACGGCGTCCTGAAACATCGTCTACACGTGGCTCTCGCGTCGTTGAAACTTTCTGATTATGCATTACTGCAGCTCTAAGCACTAATTTCGACGGATCAGCAATGTAAATTGTCGGGATACACGAGACGGAGTCGTGTTAATTAGCAAGTTCTGTTTGCTCTGTTCGTTATACATTTATTTATGATAAGTGACAGCTGTTTCGTTATTCCCACTCTGTGCCGGCGTACCCATTAAACACCATGGGTGCGCCTTAAATCGCTGAAACCCCAAGGAAATCTGGCTAGATCGATAGCGCTCTGTCAAAAAAAAAAAACGGAGCTCCCCTCGCTTCCAGACAGGAAGAAGGGAACCGAAAGGGACTCGGCGGAGCAAGAGGCGGCAGAGAGTAATACGGATTTTAGCAGATTAGAAACTTGAACCGCCGCATCTTTGCGATGACGCGGCGACTCGGCCTGTGTGTGTCGAGGTGTGTAACCGCTGCTGAGATGATGAAGAAAGGCGCCAGCTGTAGCGTGTGTGTCTGTGTAATCTCTGCATGGACAACCCCACAGCCGTACGCGTTTCCCCGCAATAGTTTCAAGTTTGGAAACTTACCAAAGAGTAAATGGTGACGGTGGTTACCGCGGCGTTTCACGGGACACCCTGTCATATCTTAAAACTTGGCAACTATGGCTTTTAAGCATTTTTGCCAGCGTCGGTGTCTTCCGTCTGGAATGCCAAAAATTCGCGGTCGCGGAGGCTGCTGGCCTACCCGGGAGACGATGGAAGTTTGCGGGCGCAGCCGAGAACAACGCGGCTGGTGTCGAGCTCGCTAACTCTCTATAAACGATGTCGCCGGGAACTCCGACGAAGCCAGATGCAACGCAAATGAAGACGAAACTTGCTTAAAATAGTCAAAGACTCGGGACTCTTCGAATATCGACGATGACCGCGGAAAGTTCCAAGGGACGTGACACATTGTGGCTGGAAAGTTTTTCAATCAGCCTAGCTCCCCGATAGAAAGTTAAAGGTTCCTGGCATGGCCGATAGCAGCGCCGCAGAAGAGGGGGGGGGGGAGATCCGTTTATATACGAGCGGGCAGAAAGAAACCATTACAAATTGGACGGAAACGCTGGCGAAAATCTATTGGTAACGGAATGAGATACATAAATCGAGCTGGAAAGTAAAACGTAGTGGAGGCCAGGCAAACGGTTTTCTCGGGGATATGGAATTGATCTAGTTCGAGGTCGTTGCATAAGAAGGAGGAGGAGGGTGGCGGAGGAGAGAAAGGGGTTGGAGGAGGAGGAGAACGGAGATGAAGAAATCGAGACGCATGGACGAGAAAATTGCAGTTAGTTCCAACAGGTAGCCGGAGGGACGATTACGATTTAAAAGCGAGTCTATTGTCGCTGGCTGTCGCATTCTTCGCGGTTGATTTAAGATTCTACGGTCGAATTAGTTCCACGGACATAAAATCCAAATGTTCGTCTCGCCTGCGAGCCTCGTCCAGCTTCTTCAGCTTCGCTCTTCTAACGAGAACCCTGACGGTGCGAGGGATTTTCGGGGCACGAAACCGCAAAGCTGACGATACAAATCTTCCTTAGCATTAATCCGAGCCGTATTTTCATTTCGCTCGTGCGATAAATTTGGCGGAACCGAGTCAGGTAGATCGAACGGAGGAAAATGCTCACGTTGCACGCACGTTCGCCGCCGAATTCACGAAATATCGCGAGACTGTAAAAGCGTGGGTCGAAACGCGTCCATGTTGGTCATTCGTTCAAATAGGGCATCCGTCTTTTCCTGGATACTCCATAGAGCGGTTCTCGTCCACCGACACCGGTTTCTTACCCGAGTTATTCTTCCGGTGAGCCGAGTAACGTCGTCTGTGCTATTTCCCCGACATTCCGCTCAATTTGAAGGCGACCGATAACCCAGTATCATCAGCATCGCCCGAAAATCAATACATCGTTCGCGTAGACGCGGGGAATTTCGATAATGGACGAGGAAGAAACAGAGGGAAGAAGGAGGAGCGGGGACGATGGGCACCTACAGTCTCTGGTAAGACGGGACTCGAAGGTGCCCCATCCGCGGCAGGAAAACAGAGAAATATCGACCGTTGACAAGTTTCCTCGAGACAAAAATACGGAAATGCCACGTACGCGCGGGGCGGGGGAGGCAGGTCAGGCGGAAGGCGACCCGAAGAGCTCGGAAAGACGTTGGAAGTCGCGAATTCAACGAGGCACGCCCTCGCCTCGCCAGCCCCTTGAAAAGTCGTGGACCGCGGGGCTCCGTTAAGAACCCCCGAACCTCGTACTTTCCGGTCGCCGCATTGAGACTCTTCGAGGGTTTTCGAGACCCGCCGGACATTTCGACTTTCACGTGAGCGCGTTAAGAGCTCCTACTCCTGGCCGTGTCGTCCGCGTGAAAAATCGACGGCCAAGCTTATCGGCGAGCCCCGCGCGCCGTCCCTCCGCCATTGTCAGTCGGCCGTATCTACGGTTGACGCACCGCTGTCATGAATATCGCGGAGAAATATGACCGTCGATTCTGCGGGCCGTTCGGAAGGATGACTCTCGCGGGTCGGACATCGGGAAACGTAGCGTTTACGGTCAATAATTGCGAGCCCGTTTTCGTTGGATATCGCGGTGCGTTGGAAGGTCGAGGATCCCTGGGCCTCTACTAACGAGAACCGCAGAGCTGGTACAAGGGTGCAAGCGCAGGGAAATCCTTATCAGAGTGGATTCTCTGTGGGTAATCGAGTGTATGATTCATCGCAAGCAAAGAGCTCTACTTTCATTTCGGGGGCCCGGTTTAAGCCTGCCTCATTCCTCGGCACAACTCAATTGCATCCTCCGGCTCCAGCCAGCACGCTCTATCGTTTGATCGCGCGCTATATTTGCGTAATACACTGTACAAACTCGCTCGTCTTTGCCCGAGCAGGCGCGATTGTTTGCCACGTTAGAAACGCGCTTGCCAGATTTTTGCAGCGCTTAGAGGCGGCTTTCCAGGGGCTCCGGTAGGGAGCTTGCTGCCGCGCGAGGAGTTCGTTCGATCAGAACGGAAGTGCTCCTCGGAGGAGGGCTAAAGTTTTCCAGGCGACTCTGTTATCGGTCGGCACGCCACCGTGAAACAAGGGCAGATTGTAAATCCGGCGTGATGTATCGCAGGGTTTCGATCAAAACTGTGAAACTGCAGTTTCGGCCCGGGCGCGTTAAATTTTTCACCGTGAAGTTCTTCCGGTTACATCGTTGGCTCGCTGTTCCGTGAAAAATAGTTCCATTTTCACGGGTGTCGTTTCCCTCCCCACGACTCCCCACATATGTATGTATTCAGCGCGCTTTCGTGGACGCTCGTGTAATCGTATTAGACCGCGCTCTTTGTGCGGGTAAAGAATGCATTTCCCTTTAGCGGTGTTCGATGGTACGTCAAAGTTAATTAAAGGAAACATGGAATGTATCAGCTGGCAATAGGAGAATCGATGAGCAGGTCCACGTTTCACCTCGGTTTTCCCGCGGTAGACGCGGAACAGTGGGGATTCGGATAGGATTTTCTCCAGACTCGTTGATCAAAGGCAACGATACGTTCGTTATACGAAACTCTTGGTTAAAGAGACACTCGAAGCTCGTCGGCCAGCAGCGGATTTTTCGGTATAATTAGCGCCGGACCTAGAAAAACCGAGGGAAATGCGGCTCACGTCGGCCGAGACGGACCGACGTTCAAGCAAGGAGGACGTGATTTCCATCCCGGAACGACCTACGTCTAGATTGCGATCGCTCGAAAGCGGAGTTGAATGACGTAATTGCCCGCTATTCACGTGGATAGCGAAATTCTTAATCCGCCGTCTTCGGCTGGGCGATTTGCAAAGTTTAAAAACGGCGCGTTATAGCCAAGAATCGATGCTCGATCTGGAATCGAGTGGATCCCGCGCTAGCTGGCTATCGTTAGGCCTCGTTTCGCGTGGATAGTGATGACTATTGATCGAGCTGCAGAGGAAAAGCTCGACGCAATGCCCCGGACTTTGCAGCGGGGTTTGAAAGTGATCCGATTCTCAGGAGCATCGGAATCTCAGCCGCGCCGAGGATGTTTGCTCGCAGAGTTACAGATTACGCCGATCGCGCGATGAAGATAAATTGTTTTCAGGGAAAACTGCCAGTCAGTTGGCCGATAACCGAAAGAAAACGCGACGCAGATTGCTCGCGTTTCACGCTCCTCCTTTTCTCCCCTGATTCCAAGAGGGAACGGATCAATTCCACTCTGTTTGTCTTTGAACATGATGGGAATTTATGGTAGCGAGCGTGCTCAGCTCGCGGCAGATGGTTACGTGGAGCGACGCTAAGATAAGACCAAGACAAATTTTCAAAGCGGGCTGCTTGGTTCACGGGGGCATGGATAAGGTGGGCGAAGGGGACCGAGCTCGAAGCGACACGAAAATTCGTCAGGACAAAGACCGATGTGGCGTAAAGGCTGTCTTGCAGCGACGCTCTCCTCCAGCCATCCTTTTAACGCTTCTTTGTCGCGCATAGAGGATTATCCTCCCTTAAACGATCGACGTTCTCTGATCTCATGGCGATTACTTTCCCCAAAAAAGCTCGAAAAATCTTGTCCCTCGGTTAACCTAACCATGACCGTGGAATTTTCGAGATAGATTCCTGGATGCTGAATTTCTGTATGGGTACCTACGCATAGAATTTCGTGGCCTTTTAAATATCAAATTGGGAATAGTATCGACACGCGGGGAGGAAGAATAATTGAGAGATAACGCTGGATCGTTTCTATATTAACTCCGCGCTCGGAGACGCGTCGATGGAGTAGCTAATCCCCTGAACCGTGGTCATCAATCTCGAAGCTCATCCCTCTAGTCGATCCTCCCTCGTCCCTCAAAACTGCGCGCCGCTGGTAACGAGATAGGTCGGCGAAGATAATTTTTCGCAGCGATCCAGAGCCGATGGTTCGCGCGGACGAAGAAATAACCCCGGTGGCGCGTTTCCATTAGCATCGGTTAAAAGTGCTTTCCATTAGCGCCGACAGGCCACGGGGAACAAAGGGGTTCGGGTACGAAAGAGCGATGGAAGGGCGTAGGGGGTGAAGCGCGAGGATGATGCCAGCTGAGAAAGACCAAAAGAGGAAAGCGAACGAACAGGGAGAGGAGTCGGAGGGCAAGAGGACCGACAGATAATGGGGCTTGCTCCGGGGCTGCCTAGGTGCGCGCCTACTGAAAATAATATCGCGCCGCGATGGGCCCTCATCAATCACGCGCCCTAATGAAAAGCCTAGCGTTAGCTGTGTCGTGAATGAGGCTGGATCGAGTAAACTTCGTAACGGCGCGATACGCGAATCTAGCCTCCCGACGATGCAACCGGAGTTCGATCACTTCGCCGACGAGGGATGTAGAATTCGAGACTTCTACCTGCTTGACACCTCTTCGAACCTTTCCTTCTAGATAGACTCTGGAAGGCACTCTTCGGTTTCAACTTTCCAACTTACCCATTCGCAGGGAGAAAGAACGAGACGGAGTAGGCTTTGAGGTCTTCCGTGTCGCGGAGAGGCGTTGACTCGAATGACTGAGCTGTGCACCGGAGGCAACGCCGCGTGGAGAATGCCAGAGACAAATGTCGCTTCATCTGCGCGGACTTCTTCGCGTCTATTCCGCCAAGGATGCATGTATCTGGTATTCGTTTTCCTATAGCCGTTTGGACCGAGCCACGCTTTCTTCCCTTCCACTCGAAAGCATCGTAGTTGCCACTGTGCAACGGCTGAATCGCAAACGACTCGGACATAATGCGCCACGCGATTTCATGCTTGATGCTTGAATCTCTTCGAGCCGGTGCACGTGCTTGGACACGCTACGCGGCGGGTAATGACGATACTAGAATTGATAAAATATTACGCACCCGCGTGCCCGCTTCCGAGTAAACTCCTGCCCTCTTATCGATTTAGTTTTTAGCTTGCAGCGCAAGTTCTATCGGCGTACAAGCCACTTAGGGCCTCCGGGGATATGATAACGTGCGCTGGCTCACGCGAAATTCCCGTTTACCCGCGGAAAATAGTGCAACAACTAATTAATTGAGGTACAGCGCGAGCGTGTTGCGGAGAGACGCGGCGATAAAGCATCGCCCATAGTGTTATACAGGCTCCGTCTAAACGGGTCTCGGAAATTCACAGGTAGTGCTTTACCTCCCGAAACTGAGAAGAATATCCTAACAAATATGGGTCTCCTTAAGCTGCCAGCCAGTAACGAAAGCGTTGGCCGCTGCACTCTTCATTGCAGCTTCCGTCCCCGACTTTCCATCGGCGCTCGGCCGTGCACTCGATTCGCAACTCTGCAGGAAACCGCAATCCAGACGCGAAATTCCTTCGCAGAATCAACTTCCGGCGGTTTACGTGTTCCGGGCACGTCAAGTCGCCGGGCGGGATATAAAAATTTTACAAAAGCGTGCTTCCCGAGCGCGAGCCCGCGTATATCCCCGGGTCTTTGTTTCAGCGGCCGTCCACGCGGCACGAATTATTCCCGGGGAATTTTTAAGAGGACTTCCGTGCGGTGCGTTTGAAAGCGTGCACGCGCGGCGCCAGCCTCCTTTTGCTCTTGCACCGCTGGAAATACAACGAGAGTTATTAAAGTCGACGGCGCTTATTCCCCGCGGTAAATACCGCGGTCCTTTGTGCCGAGTGTCTGGTTAATAGAAGAATACGCGCGCACGGTAATTTCACGGCTTTAAGTCTACTCGCCGAGCACGGCCACCGTCCTCGACCTTTATTAGGGCTTCCACGTCGCGTTTAAGTTTAATCGGCCCCGATACTCGCCTAGGATCGCGATTCCCCTCTAGCAAATCCGCGGCTTCGTGCCTCGAATGCTGATCCCCGCTCCATTATCGAGACGGAGCACGCCTCGGCATTACAAGACGGAAGTCTGTGTGTATAGTCGGGATTGTATTTCGGCCAAGGCGGCGGGACACGCCGGGAGGGTAGGGAAAGGAACTGCAACGAACACAATCGATGCATAATTCCGCGACTTTATTTAAATGTAAATCGAGGCACCGACGCGTTGAAATTCCGCCAGCCCCGCGATTACGGCCGAGCCCGCCGCTTCGAATTTATACACGCGAGCCTGTTTAATTGGCACCGTGGCGGGGTATCAGGGACATTCGTTATCGCATCGATACATTCGAAATAATTTCGCCGCGGAATATCTCTCTTATATTTGCGGACGTGCGAAAGGAGAGGCACGCTAATTACGAGCCGACGGAGGCGAGCTAACGAGCATGTTTCTCCGCGAGCGAATCGATGGAGCGCGCTGCTTAGATTTAGATGCAGGTTTATTTATTTACGGGGAGGTGCTCCGCCCGGGAGAAAGAAAATCGCGCAGAGAAACCAGTCCCACCCGGAGATTAGCTGCGCGAAGAAAAACAGAAGTGGAGAACGGGAATTGCAAAATGTCTGCAGAATCGTATCGAGAAATGTTGGACATCTTAATCCGGTTAACTCGCGTACTCGCGCCTGTTACACGGGCTGGCGCAACTTTCCGAGGCATTTCGCTGGAATCCCGAGGTCCAGCGCAGGCGACATTATCCGAGCAACGCGGCTCGAACGAACGTCGTAATTGTCGTTAATTATCGTTCAAGTGGACACACCAGTTTCCTATTTCGTTATCGGCGATCCACTTTCACGGCGCAGGCCAAAAATCGTGGATAGGGCGAAAAGTCAATCAGAAAATCGGGCAGGGCGACGGTGGAGGGGAAGGGCGAGGCTTGTTGTCGGCGATCAACTTCGATAATCCAGCTGATCAGGGCGAAAGAGAGAAATCGAATCGACGGGACGAAGGCGCGATCGGCAAATGGATGGGTGGTTCCAAAGCGGTTAGCAGGGCGAGCCGGAATTCGAGGAAAGAGGTCCGCGCCCCCTCGACTCGCTAATAGGACGAAAGCAATTAAAAATGTTTAATCAAACGTGAGATGGTGGCCCGCGGAGCTTTTTGCCCGTCCGTTCGTCTGATTTCGTTTCACCCGCGACCAACTCGCTGTACAGGCAGAGCAAAGCCACGGTTTCCCTTCGATTTTTCCCCTCTGGAATTCTCGATAATTAAAAGGCATTTAGCGTGTCGGACGGCGAAGAAATTTCGGACTCCCCGGTCCTGTAATCGTTTTGTGCGTCCGGCCATAGTCGGGCGTTATTTGAATAAATTTTTCATTAAAATAGAATGCAGATATTCTCCAACCTCGCTATTGTTTCGTTTAGCTTACTTCTCTTCCCGAAAATATATCGCCGCTCCCCTTCTTCTCCGCGCTGTTAGGCTGTAAACGTGAAAAACGAGTGATCAAAGATTGGACGAGCAACTATCTCGTTCTCGTTCCACCCACGCGATGCAATTAAACGACGATCGACGAGCGACTACGTGGAGGAGCCGCGATGCGAAAGAACTTCGTTATGCATCGATGAACTTCTTTCCTCGTGTTGTTCCCGAGTGTTTTCCAGCGACAACTTCGTTCCCCTTCCCGAAGGCTATTCTTGCCGAAGTTTCGCGAGGAAAAACGCCTCGTATCGGCTCGCGCAGCATTTTCCTCTCGTTAGCGAGCGTCCCCGCTGCTGCTGGGTAAACCGTAAAAATATTGCGTTCCGCTGTTCTCCATCGATGGGAGAGACTTTAGTGCTGGCTAAAGGCTTTTTGAAAGCGTTTACTTACCGTTAACGTCTCTGTTCCGAAGATCGAAACGACCGTCGTCACGAAAGAGAAGAACACGCCTGGAAACGCGTGCGTACCTGTACCAGCACGCTTTATAATGCGATATAGAGAGAAATCCCTTGCTTTAAGCCGATCGCGAGCTTCGTTGATTAAGCGTCGTTCGAATCTTTTATGATTCGCAGGGAGAACGAAGTTCACCGAACAGAATATTAAAATTGCGATAAAACGCTGATGATTGCGTTATAAATTACATTACAGGAGTCTATCTTCGTTTTTAATCGCTTGGTAATCTCAACGTTCCGTTGCCTTCCCTCTTTTCTGTTATAATCATTGTCCAATATCGGACAACATTGTACCGTGTAATATTCCCCTCGTTGGTTCCTCATTAATCATAAAAATGTTTCCGCAACTAAAGAAATCTAACTTGAAATAACGTTGTCATCTATTACCCTGTGGCGTAGACTTGGTAATCCATCGAGGGTGGATTCAAAAGGCGAGTGCATGAAATATTTTGTGCACAGGTCGGAATGTAGGTTACTACATGCTATCGTCGCACACAGAAAGCGTTACACTCGCGACAGCAGAGTAGATCCATCGGGTTGACTTTAATACTAATGGAAGTTTGAGCGCCACTGTCGGAGGGTGCTTGTAGCACGCACCTCGGAGGGTTGTTCGTATTGTTCGCGAAAACAATGCTGTTCAGGAGGGTAATTCGACGCGAGCGTTGTACAACAAGGTGTACATAGAAGACCCGTTTTCGTACAAAGCCTCAGCTGACTTGTCGAATCTTGTTTTACGAATTTTCGAACCACGTTCAGGCTGTTTCGCGCAGGGGTTGGTTGACGCTTTCCATGTAAGCTCTATGCATCGACACGAGACAAAACGATCTTGTAAAGCTGCGATTTTAGCGACGCTGATTCCAGATCCTCGAAATATCCCCATGTTAAAAGTTACCAAATACATATTTGCATATGTCTGTGAGCTCTCCAGCAAAGCGTGACCCAAAAAATAGCAATCTTTTTGGCCCCACGATTTTGGAACTGAATTTTATGCGAAACGATACCTTATGATGAGACATCAAGCACGCGAAATTTTCAAGTTCAGGTGACAATTAGTTTCTGAGATATGGGAGGTCAAAGAAGTGAAAATTCGTTTTCAGTCAGCAGTCAGCAGAACCCCTGGAAATAATTGTTTAAATTATCGGACTGACATAGAAGTTCGTACATCGAAGCGTATGGGTTGACGCGTTAACGAACTTTCACTTCTTTGACCTCCCATACCTCAGAAACTAATTATCACCTGAACTTGAAAATTTGTTTCGATTGATGTCTGATCATAATGTATCGTTTGGCACAAAATTCAGTTCCAAAATCGTGGGACCAAAGAGAGGCTAAAAGAGGCTTCATATTTGGGTCACTCTTTCCCCGTCCATTTCAAATTCCATCGCGCATTCATTCTCAATCAAAGTAATGCACGTGCTAGTTCAGCAACTCTTATCGAATAATATCGATGAATGCGACTCGTTGCCGTCGCGGGAAAAATGGATTTGTACCAGACGCATACCAGGAAGTCATCCTATTAGCGATCGCGAGACATTCTGGCCGAACAACGCCATGGAATTGTATACGTTCCCCTCGTTACGATGCGATGTCGAGACTATCGAGTTAAGGGCGGTCGCGCTCCAATGCTCCATGTCCACTCCGTAAAGTTTCATTTTTCCGGAGCACTCGGGTATTTCGGTAGACGACCCGGGCACGGCGTAACGGCGCGATTCCCAGCTGAGCTAAAATTCCGCGGCCAGGTACTGTTAAAAATCTGCAAACCGCGCGCGTACGACTGTTCATAGCGGAGCGAACGTCCGCGAATAAACGGGCCCGGAAGCCGTTTTTATTTTAATCTGTTTCCCTTTTTTTTCGTACCTCTCTTGCTAATCTCGCAACCAGGCGACGTCCCCCCCGTTCAATTACGTTAATACGCGTCCTTTCAATGCCTCGCGTTGCTTTAAGCGTGACGCCAGAGCAACGGGATTCGGCTCAATTTCGATTCCGATTTCCAGCTCGGTTCCTCTCAAAACCATTTACCTTCCCCGCTCAGTTTATCGCGACTGCGAATGGAGGTTTGGTGTATTATGTGTAATAGTAACGGCTGACCTGATTCCCCTCCTCGGGGAAGGGAGAATTATTTCGAAAAATGCCACGCTCTTCTCGGGGGCGTGTTTCGAAGATGCTGAAGCAATTATCAGAAGCGCTGCGGCGGAAGTCCCGGAGTTTGCTGCTGGAGCTCGAGGGAGCCATTAAGCATAATTACAGAGCGGAATTAGTAGGTGCTTAAAAATTTGGTCTCCCGTTCGAGAGACCTACACGCGAGCCAAGGTTTTACGCTCTTCCTCATTTCGCGGCTCGATGGAAGCTCTCGTCGCTCGAGCCGCTGAATTAATTTGCCTCCTTAAGGAGAGCTCTGCCACTCCACGAGGAGCATTGCGTTTCATAAGTTAATACGGTTACCTCGAAAAGCTTCTCGGCTGGTATCGATCGATTATCGACCACTTCGTCCAAGGGTTCACCATTCCACGGGTTCAGATGAAAATGTAGCTACACGCTGATCCTTCCTCCCCTCGGCTGATGAAACGAGAACGATATCGCGAACGAGGAACTACGGGAGGAGCGACACGGTGGCTGTTCTTTCTCACTTTTCGCGCATTGTTACCATTCGCGCTGTCCGAACGGTGCTCGAGCGATTTAAGCATTCGGATCACGCGCTCGATGCGATCAGATAAAAAGACTTCTTTCCCCTCGGCACGCTGCCGTGTTTCTCCGTATTCCACTATCCGCCGCGATTCCGATAGGCGAGCTGCATACTGCGATCTGTGCCGAGGCTCGTTTGAATTCATCCCTCATCTTTCACGCCTCGTGACTCTTGCGACGATTTTGATTACCATGCTTGAGAGTGCGAACACTTTGAGCAGCCGCCACCCTTGGGGCGCTCTCGACGGGACTTGTCGAGAGACGGCTGCTTGTCCATCGAATTCTTTAGGAATGTTTAGAGTATCTTCTGGAAAGGGATTCCCAATGAGGTCTCGCGGAGTGTTCTTCAGTTTCGTGTCCCAGTTCTCGAGGTTCCTTCGAGCCTGCTTTTATCACATTTTAATGCCAGATAATTGAGTAACACTCGGGTAATCGTGTCACCAGGAATTAAAATTTTCACCATCAGTGGCTTCAATAATGAGCACGCCCGCGCGCTTACTGAGGAGAATGTAGCCCTTCGGACGGCGGCAGGAGATCGCTCGGCTAACTGGCTCGTCTAATTGGAGCTATGCAGTAATTTCACACCGCATGACGCCAGCTGCAGTCTATCCTGCAGACCTGACGGAGGGAATTGAATGTCGAAGTCGTGGAGGAAGTCGCGCCGCGCATGATTATCAGCCACTCTCGCGGAAACGTCTTCGTTTCGGATGGTTAGCGAGTGCTTCGTGTGTTACACGCATTATCGAGCTAATCGTCTCCTCTCTGGAGCGAGTGCAGTTCCCGAGATTGCAGGAGAATCATGCTGGAGACGGAGGGAAGGAGATAGAGGCAGCAGCTTATTTCTTGGAAGCAGTTTTAATAGGGGGAATGATACAGACAGCAGGGACGACGAAGGTAACGGCGGGAGCTTGCGGGAGGAGGAGGGTGAAAGGGAAAAACGTGGACAAGCACGGGGGAATGGCGGACAGCGAGGAGGAGACGGTGGTTCGAAGAGGCGTGATTGAGTTTAAATCGATTGGAAAGATTACAGATTGCGAGGAAATAAAAAGGAAACGCGCCGAGGGTAAACCAATTGCGAATTAAACTATCTTCGATGGATTTTCTTCCTCATTGTGCGCTTTTCATTGAATCGGTCACTTACATTTGTAAAAGTTTTTTTGTTTTCGAAGATAATCCAAGGAGCAAGGTGGAGGAAAATTTTTGGATGAAGGCTATGTGACTTGATTTAGGTACCTGCGATGTCCAGGTACCATTGACTCTAAGCTCGGGTCAACCCCAAGCTACGCAGAACTTCTATCTCTGTTGGAGGTGTAGAATATTCATGTTAAGTACTCGAGAAACGTAACGACTGAACGTCTACTAACATTATAGCTGCAATTAAACAGAGTTTAAGTGAATATCCGAGCCAAGAGAGATCAAACAGTAATTTGGACGTCCCTTAAAGTCCCTCCGAACGTTACAGCTCATCGTTCGCAAGCATTCCGCAACTACCTTCCCCGTTGCATTTTAAGGCAGTCGATGGAGGCTGCCTCTTATCGGTCTCGATACTTAAGGACACTTCCCTTGGACGAACTTCATCGTGCCTTTTCACTTATCCCGGTGAAATTTATCCGCGAGTTTGCGAGCGAAATGGAGAGAGTGGTAGGGGAGAATCGTTACACCTCTGGTACGATTCGTATCTTATCTTGTCGAGTTTTACGAGCGGCTTCGAGTTTAAGAGTTCGCTCATATGCATAGAGAACGATTCCTTTTTAATACTACGGCTGGGTTAAGCGGCTGATAACCTATCTTCCGGGCGCGTCAGCACGCCCACGAATCCCCGTCGCGTTTGACCCTCGAAATTTTTGTCTACGTGGTACAGATCCGAGGGTCTTCCACGAATTAGTCTATGAAACCGTTCGGCACAGGAGCTGCCGGAATAATTCAAACGTACTCTTCTGCGCTTCTGGCCCAACGTATCAGCAAGACGGGGTCTCCTTAAACTTCTGATAAGGGAGTTCTCAATTACGCTGGAATACTAAAGAGCGTTTTGTTCCGCTTAGTACAAATTTATTTAAATCAAGGATATTCCAGGAATAAATAGGAACGAGAAGTTGGGAAGCTGATAACGATCCCCTCGGTAACTTTATGAATAAAACTCCGCCATATGAGACTGCTCAATAATCTGACGATTAAGAGTAGTGATAGCCGCCGAACGTTCGATCGAAAGGCAGATCGGCGAAGTTAAATGACGCGGATCAGGAGGTAGTCGGTGGCTGGGATTACCAGGAGCTGTTGCTCACCCTTAGACACATTCACGGGGTGCATTTGCGCCCTCGAGACCGGACACCTGCGCCCTCGCATCGGCTGCTAACAAATTCGAGATCCATCACGTTGCGATCGATACTTCCGCGCACGAGACCAATTACATTGCCAATCTATCCATGATACTTCGAATGGGGAGGTGAAAGTAAATTGTGTAAAAGGTGGAATGGAAACGGAAGCCCGAATACCTTGGAGAACACTTCTGGTTGTGTCTTATCAATTACCTACACTTCGACGTTCCTTTCTCGCTCTAATCACTCGAGAATTAATTATCTGCACGCCACCCGGGGGGCTGACGGGGAACTTAGGACAAAATAGTAATAATCTTCTCGCGTTACCCTGAAGCCTGAGAGACATAGGACGTGCTGTTAGCTGCGAGCAAAGTAGGTAGACAAGAGGTGTGGCAAGCGAGAGAGTGATGAGAGCAAAGGTCTCTCCTCGCCGCATGCTAAGTGAAAAATTACATACTACCTAGGAACGTATGACCCAGCGCATAAACAATGACAGAGCTTTACTCGCCGCGTCGCGGCAGCCTAGGGTGTCGTTGAATTTTACATCGTTCTTCGCCGCTACCTATCGGGGGCATTTGTCTCTTTCAGCCCTCTTCTAACTGCTCCTCCAAACGCCTCAACGAATTTAAATTTATACAAGCTCGGCAAACGAAATGCACCATTCAAGCGCATTAGCCTTTCCTATTTCGTTCGATTCTCCTGTTTGGTTAACATTACAGGTTAATCTATAGATACAGCAACGGCGAGCGAGATCGCTGGACCTGGTCGTTATCACTTTACATGCCAGGGTAAATTTCAAGCGGCCAGATAATCGAAAGTGTGCCCAGTTAATAGCCGCTCCGATACTCGGGCTTTAGTGCCATCAACCTGTCGGCCCCGTCCTTCCGATCTATCGGCGAGCGGTTCAAAAATGTATCGATCTCGCTATTGATTAACGTCTCACCCAAGGTTTACCTTTAATTTATCGCACGCGTGTTGGTGCAGGAACCTGGGACAGTCTCGCAGCATACTCGACGCGTGAGATTGAGAGCTTTACAGTTCAATGTTAACATAGCAACCAGAACAAAGGCATTCGAGCAACATTTACACTCGCATGCAGCTATATTTGCTCGGCGTACACAGCGTCCTGCTCGCTCCGAGCGTTTGCTTCGTCGTTAACGCAACAGGACCGCCACTTCTTAATTACACTCCTGATTAGGAGGTAACACCGGTGGCCGTCTGGGCTCCCGTAGTAGGCGCGGTCCACCGGATCTTCCCCGGCAAACGGGAAGGAAATCCTCCTCCAAATCCCCGTGCCATCCTCGAAACTTTTCAATGCAAATTGCCCTGGAAACAATACGTACCGTTCGTTACGCGCAGCTCCCGCGATTTACCCCGGCGACGCGTTCGCTACAAAAGCGTGCTGCGGGGAAGACAATTACTTCTTCAGGCGTTAATTGCGCAATTATCGGGTAAACAGTGCGCGACTCCGCGCCACCGTGATATAATACGTCTCCGTTGCTTCCTCTAGCGCGGTTCCCACCCTCTGGGGGGGAGCGAGGGTGTGAAAATGGAGAGCCGTCGACGACAGAATTCGATCGAAGACGTCGGTTGAATAATAAACCGGCTGACGCTGCTTCCAACGTCCACGACGATGCTCACGAGTTTCAGACAAGTTTAGGGATGCTCGCGGTCGAATGTACCGAGTGCTTTTGATATAAGTTCATCTTCGTCCGATGGAACTCGTTCCGAGGAACGATCGATTCATTGTGCTGTACCACCTGTACCGCAGGGCGAAGCCACTGACTATCGACCTTCCTCGAGATTGGATAATGCCCACGCTCCGAGTTGCCCATAGCGGAGGTAAGATTATAACGCAATAAAGGGGCAAAGACTCGTTCCTCCCGCTGGCAGGGCACCTAACCGCAGTCTTCCAGCAATTTTCCACGGGCGTTCTGGGTCATGCTCCTCCTCCTCGAGATTTCGCCTTTCAATTTCCTTCGACCGAAATTCGATTTAAAGGAGCGTACCCGCAGACCCAGGTACACGGGCCAGAGCCTCAGATGGTCGGTTGTTACTGCCCGAGTACGTGAGGCTCCGCGCTGCCCAGCCCTTCAAGGGAGGCATTATCGATCCACCTGCCCGACGTGCGAAATTATAATTGGAAAGCTGTGTCTCATCGCTCTCGGGATAAGTATCCGTTTCCCCCGAAGGCTTTAACAGCCTCGCGCCGTGTAAAACCTTCCGCGTTACGACCTTGAAACAAGCGGCACGTGAAATCGAGGGATTTCCATTCATTTATTCCAGCCCGCTCGCATCACCGGAGACAGGAACGTTCCTCGGCCGAACAGGGGGCGTAAAACCGCGCGGACACGAATATTTGCATTAGGAGACAACGCGATGGGGGATCGGTCCTCGGAGCCGGGTCGCAAAGGAACATCTGATAGAGAGTCGCGATCCATTTTCCGACAGCGTCTTTCACCTTTGTGCCCCTGATCCGATTGGGGTTTACGAGGATTCTTAGCTGATCTCTCAAGAACCGCCTCTCAACGGGTCAACGCGAGCGGAAGCGTCGCTCCTCGACGAACGTTACGTACGGGTGGTGGAAGTGGCCCCGAGGACGGCTGGTTGTTGGCACTCTTTCGTTTTATTACGTATATTTTAAAGAGAGGCAGTAACCCGCCGCGGAAGACGTTTCCACTCATCTGGCTGTTCGGATAATATCTTTATTGCTTATAAACCGATTCTCCTCCCGCTGCGGTGGACGAAAGTTTTCCAGGATTGCCGTCGCCTTTCCGAGGCAATTACATCGTCGTTCGCGGTGGAACTTTTCACCCTGCCACTCGAGGGCAAAGTAAACTATTAACGTTTGGAAACACGAGAAAAAAAGATTCTTGTCTACCTATACCGCAGGGAAGGCAGAGTCGCGTTCGCTACACAAATCCTGCTCCCAGCGTTATACGCATTGTTTTAATTAAGCTTTGACGATAACAACTGCGGCGTTTGCATTAATTTAATTTACCAACCGCACTCGGCGAGCAGCGACACGCTATTAGGTTGGTTACTGTAAATAATTAGCGAGCGTAGAGGAACGTTTTCACGGTGCATCAGCCTCGGGTGCGTGTTTCCGTTCAATTTACTGCGAGAAAGTTAATACCGAACGTCCCTGCGTTTCTCAAACTGCGCGATTCAGCTATTAAATATCAGCGCCGCGTGCATTATGCACAGCAAAGGCTACGCGAGAGCGAGCGAACGCATAAACCAATGGGTTTTACGCGGAGAACAGGTAGTACGTTAAAACAAGCCGCGGTAATTCGAAGCCTTGAGGGGCTACGTTTCGACGTCGAGACCCACTTTGACCCGGGAAATTAGTAACGGATACGGTGAATGTCTTCCCGACAGAGCTCGATAACGTCAGGCTTGATGTCTCTTTGAACGTATCCCGAGCTGGCTACGGTTTTAATAATAATAATGCCAACCCCTTTGTACGCGGGATACGAGGGGGCAGCACGCCGGCGCGTATACCAAGATAATGCATGGTAATTGGGCATTAAAGAGCGGATTACAGCGTTTAATACGCTCGAAGCGGCCTCGCAGTTTCGCAAACAATGTATTTTTGTTTTCCTCGCGTTGTGTACGCGGGCAATTAAGGACAGCGGCGCGATTACGGGGGGGTCCGGGAGGTGGGGGCGGTTGAGGAAGAGGCTTTGGGCGCGTCCCTCTTTAAAGGTACTTTCCCGGATGAAATTTGCATAGTAAGAACGGCAACTTCTCGAGATTTTCTTCGGCGAACGGTTGCGCGAGATCCACGGGCGCATTCCCCACGCAACAACTTGCAACGCCGGTGCGGAACTACCCCTCAAGTTTCGCCATTTGTCTTTTAGGGGACCGGCGAGGAATTAATGAACATCACCGTGGCAAAGAGCCCCGAACGCGCCGGCGGAATTATTCTAAGTGGGTTAATTATTTTAACTCGCTTCGAGCGGAGCGGAACTCGACGCGCGCCAGGAGCTCGAACGCCTCGGCAAAAATTCCAGCCGGTATTCGGTTCGACGAAACTTTGGATTCCTCGCAAGAAGCATACCGTCGAAATCGTCTGAGACGGGCGCAGCCTGAACCGCGAGCGGCTGGCTGAGCTATCGTTGGTTATACTACTTGAATTCCCGCGTTCTACCTAAATTCTACCTAAATACGACTGACCTAGGAATTATCTTTACGTCAACGTTATCCCTTACGAATCACTGTAAAAAAATAATCAACTCTGCCTACAAAACTTTAGCTTTTATTTATCGTTTCTCTCCGCATCTATCTACCTTGTCAATCTCACTTTTATACTGTACCATAGTACGGCCTCATCTCGAATATGACTCTATAATTTGGTCTCCTTACTTCAAAATACACTGCCGCAGAATCGAGAGCGTTCAACATAAATATCTAAGGTTAATAGCTTACAAATCTGGTGCTAGTATTCCTATATATTGCCACAATTACAATCCATGGCTTTCCAGATTAAATTTGTTAATTCTTGAAAAACAGAAGAATTATATCAGACCTGATCTTTTTACTAAATGTGGTAAATAACTGAATAAATTGTCAACCCATACTAAAACAACTCAATTGTAATGCAATCACTAAGAGTCTAAGGCATTGGAATCTTTTTATCGTAAAAACTCATCGAACCCTCTATGGCAAACATGATTGCATCGATCGCATATGTACCATTGCCAATTCTTATCACGACCAACTTGATTTTTTCTCCGATTCAATAGATAAGATCCGTTCAAAGCTGTTACGTCTGCTGCGTTGAATATCTCGTATTGTATATTCATGCTTTTCTTTTTCTTTCTTCTTCTCTCTGTCTTTCTCTCTTAATATGCGTCCGTTTCTCTACCTCATTTCGTAATTAATTGTACCAAAGGGATGTCTAACCCGTCTATTGTAATTAAAATTGAAATTAAATTAAAAATTCATGGGAGCACCGTCGCGATTCCCGCCGAAACGGTGAAATATCGCTGGAGGTATCTGGACTCATAGAAAGCACAGATAAATCGTGATACGCGCAGGCGGTCCGGCTATAAACTCTCACTTAAACCGCGGCTTCGAAACCGATCGACAATCGTGACAGCGTTGTCCGACGTAAGAGGATAGCCTTGAGCTGGTAATCCAAAGGGGCTGAATCGGTCGAACCGCGACAGTGGATAAAATATGATTAAGCCCGGTGAAATATAGGGGAGGCGACCGGGCAGTACGAATCGTACAAATGGTTGGAAAAAAGCTCGGGCGATAGGAACAAAGCGGAGATTTTAATACCGAGTAAATCTGCGGAGGGGCTGCGCGTACACTGGCTGTACTCGCATCCGCGATTCATCCACGTCAGTTTAGGGAGATTTCACTTAGGGAACCGATGACGATGGAGTCACGAAGACCGATCGGTAGTATTAATGCTGAGGCATCCCCGCGCTTCAGGCACAACCAGTAGGGTAATCGATATTGACCGATCGCAAACAGCTTGGTATCGCGTTGCGACAAACGATCCTCTCACCGAGTTCGAGACGCAAACACGAAATTCGTCTGTTGCCCGACAGGGAATGGCCAGGCGGAGGATAGTGCAAATTGTTGGTCGATGTTTGGGGAGCAGTTGTTGCGTTACCCTCGTTTTAGGGCGAAGCAAACACCGACGCATCAATTAAAGCGTCCGTGAGGCAATCGATCGCCTAGATTAACCTTTTGCAAATGAGTGGCCGCGAAGCTTTCTCCTCTTCCTTGTCCATCCCCTTATCCTCGACCCTTGGTTCTCGGTGTTTTTACTCTCCCTCTGTCCGTTCAATCACGCCACTGAATTCCAGCTAAGTTCCCTGAATTTCTCCGATTTCCAGTCATTCTTCTCCCCCATGCTCCACCCCCGCTGCTTGTCACTCGCACCCGCGAGTGGAGCTCGAAATTAGAAGTAACGCCGTTCGGATGAAAGGTTCCGGATTGAAAACCCGAGAACCCCCAGGAGCAACGGGGGTTGAATCAACCGTGGATCGAGATTAGTTGGCTGTTTCGGGGAACGCATTATCGGAGTCGGTGGGAAAGTTACAAAGTTAGGTATTAGACTTCCCTACGAACAGGTATTTCCTTTCTCCCTCGGGGGTGTTGCAGTTTAAGCGCGCGCTTATATCTCCTGAGAACTATCTCGCTGCAGAAGTGATAAGGCACGATCGGCTGTTTCGAATTTGTTTGGAATTCTCCCGCCGAGGAGGGAAAAACTTCCCGAGAGAACTTTGCCGGCAGACAGCATTCGTATTTCCGCTCCTCGGAAATCGCCACAGAGCTATCTAAACCTTTGTGAAGCTCAACGCGAACTCCCTATTCCAATAACACCACTCTTCAATCGTCGCTGGCGTCTTCTGGATCTCGCTCGCCCTCTGGATTAATAAAAATTCGAATTTCGTTCGCATCAAGATCGCTGCACGCTCCCCGCATCGTCGGCAGGCTGAAAACTCCCCGGTCCCTACATTTTATAACTGTTCCCGGTACTGAAAGGGCTCGGTGGCCACGTGATTGCGACGAACTGAACCGGAAAACGGTGGTCGGAGGCAGGATAAAAAGCGCTCAGCCAGTTTCAACGGTTGTCGCGCGTTTTCAGAAGTGGCTGGTGGCTAGAGGAATCGTTCACGCACGAACGTTTCACGTCCCGTTTGACGACGGGTCGAGGAGCCAATTATCGACGACCGGCGCTTGGAAAAGTTCGTGGAAATACAGCAGGATTTTCAGGGAAACGGCCGCCCAATGGAATTTCAGCTGGTCGTGGCGGCTTGAAGCGTGTCGGTGGAGGCGACGTCGAAGCCTATCCGAGCGGCGTCCGCGCGGAGAACTTTTGCGGGACCAAAACCGACTGCCTCTGAACTTTCCAAGCCGCCTGGCGAATTACCCATGGCAAAAGGAGGATGTGTACGCGATTTTAATATAGCTGCAACTCCGCCAACGGTGTCGCGTGTGTTTCGTCGGGTTGCCGTGCACGGCGGAGATGGAAAAATCTCCACCGCACCTGCGTACCGACCGCCGGAGTATCGGAGAAGATCCTAAAGACAATTTCGCTCCTCTCGTGATCCTAAGGGTGGAGCTAGATTTCGAAGGCTTATTCGGGGATTTACGAGAGACTTGCGGAACAATGGAAACGCGTGTCCCTGCCGCTTAGATCGAGGGGGACGGAGATGGACCAGGATGTTCCATTGTATCCTAAGAGCGTTCAACAGTTTACATTAACAATAAGCGATTACATTGCTTCAGGACACCCACGTTCGTAAAGATTTAACAAACTAGGGCGTCCATTCGCGAAGCTTGGACCGAATTTTATGAATGCTAAATGAATCCGCTTCGACCAATAATTTCCCCCCAATAAACGGCGTATAGATGCAGCGAGCGAGATGCTTGGAATATCGGCGTGTTTAACCGCGGCTGTGCGTGAAACGATAAACGTACGATATTAAATATCTAATAAAAGGACGAGTCTGGCGCTCGGACGCTTTATTTCCTCGCTTTTACACAGGCGTGTCGGGCGTTCTAACGAAAAGGATTGGACGCTGTTAAAGCGTGAGCGCAATTCTTTCGATGCTTGTAATACGCAATCGGGTCTCTCTGTTTCCTCCCTCGCTGTTTAGTCAGTCATCTGGAGAAAGTGTCCGATAATATTGTCCGCTCGAGACTGATTAACGTCGATCCGACATTAATTCCAGCCGCTTGCCCGAGAGGACAGGCAACCACGCGCTCACCGGCGAAGAACTCCCCGCGTTTAATCAGTCGGCCGTGAATTTATCTCGCGATTAACAGGCGGGGTGCAAAAATGGCCCCGTTGCCCCGAACGTTTTCAAGCTTTCGTAACCGTTCCCCCGAGCATAGAATTGAATGGGGACGGATTCCACAGGCACGCTCTATTGGCGTTGTCGCGCTGCTCCACGGCGATACACGGAATTTAATATTCCCTTCGAATGAATCGAACCGAAGTAGTTTCAGCCTGCCAGTAACACGTACGCGCCCGCGTCACGCGGTAATATCGTCTGGATGAACGCCATCCACCGGCACTTCCAGCAGCAAACGCTGCACCTATGTCGAAGTAAAATGTTGCTTGACGCTCAATAATGTCGAGTCGACGTGTAAACAAGCGTGCGTGCACCGAAATCTGCCAGCCAACGCCCTGGCGTAATAATGGAAGCGTCTTATGAAAGATTTTGCAGTATACAGTTGGAGCAAAATCCACTGGTTCAGTGGGTGGTCGCTAACGACTAGTGTTGATGCGACCGCTTTAAAATAAACTCGTACGTGAATAGAAAATCCACTGGTCCGTCAGGGTGTTTGAATTACTCCCTCAGAACTCTATCTGTCTTTTAACAAGCTGCCGTGGCGTAAAGATAGAATCGAGCCGAAGAAAACAACAATATGTAGCTACGTGTTTTCCCGACATTGTCTTGGAAAACCAAGACGGCTTTGTTCGCGCAGAGAGAGAGAGAGAGAGAGGAGTGATTTAAGAGAAGTGGTCTGTGTCCCAGAAAAAAGTAACCAAATTAGAGGCTTTTGTGCAGTGGGCTTAATCACCTCGTAACCGTGTAAGTCTGGCCATACAAATAATTACCAGCATCGCAATTTGTGAACGCGTACTTACGTCGCGAATGGTTTCTTTCTCATTATTCATGGAACAGTAATGAACGCGCAGAACCGCTGGCGCGCACCGCGTGTAATTATTTCTTTAATTCGACGGGGATAATGCGTCGCGTCGTTTGATAAACGACGCGTTTTGATATATATTTAATTCCTCCGTCGCGCGTTACTCCGCGCTCGAATTCCGAGGACGTTTGATCAATGCGAAAGTATGCCGTACTTTAATTTGAGCATAAGCGAGGGCATGGGCTGTTAAAAAAATTCCTCCCGGCTGCAATTGTGTCGTCGACATCGCGCCACCCTTTTGTAAAACTTCGCGACGAATTCTGGGACGCGTAAACAATGAATTTCGATCCTTGGCCAAGCAATTTGATGCTTTTACTCGCCTGTGTCGCTCCTCCTCCTATCCAGCGGTGAAATATCGCGGGGGGAGTCGCCCGTACACACGTCTGATAAAAGGCATCGCTACAGTTCATCTTCCAAAGCGAGGCTTTGATACACTTTCTATCAGCGATGCTTTCATTTGTACTCAAGAAACGTCTGTTTCTTATCAGCGTTTCACAGTTATGAATGAAAACGTCATTCGTATCTGCCACGTTGTAGGCTACACAAAACACGTCTCCGCTCGGTCCGCCGGTGGTCGTTGAAAGAAAATCGTCCGGGGGAAAAAAGGGGAACAGAATAAAGCAAAGTGCTGTCGGGCAGCATATGTAGGAACAACGAGAGAGGTAGTGTGTCACTGTCAAATTGCACTCAACGAGAAACTCGCGTGCTTAAAGGATCTCGGTGTGTTTCTGTTTGCATTAACAAAAGTACGGATAGTTTGTCAGGAGCGAACGATACGTAGCATCAACCCTTTGCAATTCGTACGCTCGATGTACTCGAATACTTGATGCCGATTGTCGAAAATAATTCCTTATTACAGCCGGGATAACATTAACGGGCTATTGAAAGTTGAGAAATACGTGACAATATTCCATACGACCGCTTTAAAATATTTACACTTCATTTGATTGAATCATGGTCAATCGGAGGCAATATTGATCCCATTATGTACACGCTACTGAAACAGGACAAGGATAAGGCCAACAAATGTTTCATAACGCGGAACGGACAGCAATTTATGGCGAAATCGCGCTGGCGGTGGCAGTTTTTTTTATTAAACCGAGCGGGGGAATAAAATCTCGCCTGTTGTTGAATATTGTTTACACGGGTATACGCGCGAATTCGATAACACGATTGAAAGCCCGACTGGCAAATAAAATTGTCGCCGTGGAAGCAATATTTATATGTTTATCGGCGCGAGGGGATAACTGATAAAAATCGCGACACCGCGGCCGCGAACAATAGGCGAAGTCGGCCCAGACAGACGGATCTGGAGTTTTATCCCCGAGGAAATGAAGACAAATGGGGAAAGGGAGAGGTTGAGAGCCGATCGTGAATGGGACGTGTGGTGATGGGCATTCGATCCTTCCTTCCTGTTGCGGGAAGCAATTTAGTCGCACAAAGAGTCCAACTTGGAGCATTATCCGTGTACGGAATGTTCGACGATGCTTGAAAAGATCTCGGAAAGCCCGATAACGAGTTTAAAGGATATAAAAGTTTCAACAGCCACACCCGCACATTCAGCCGAAAAATCTTTCACGCTAATTTTCCCCGGGCGTACACACGGTCTTAGGAGTCGCTCCATCAAATATTGACGGGACTTTTATCGACTCTGGAAACTAATTTCGAATATTATTGGGGCGCTCGAAAACCCCTCGAAAGATCGAGCGATCGCGATTAATTCAGGGGGACTTGAAAGTTTCCGAAACCCTGCGGGTCTTTCAGCTTCTTAAAGCACTCGAGGGGTGTTGGAAGTCAGAAAAAGTATAATAGAGCAGAAGCGGAATACTGTACTTGTATCGGTCTTGCAGCTCAGCAAGCTCAGCTACTTCGGCTTTAATCATTTTGAGACACATGACTGGCGTGTCTGACCGAGTATTGATCCAGTTAACGGATCGAGAATAGTTGAACGCGTAAGTTTCTGTAGCACTGGAAGGTGTCAATAATTCACCGACACCTTGTTCCAGGATTCCCCAAATTTTCAAGAACTTTCGGTCGCTCGGGGCGTTCCGAACCCATCGCCAAGGACCCGCGCTTCCCAAAGAACCCAAAGAATCGTTCGTCCGAAAGTTACGCGTATCCCGTGTTATTTGCGGAAGAGCCCGGGGCTCCAGCAATCGATTTCCCGCTTCGAAAACACGAGGCCACAAAAGCCTGGGCCACGGCACGCACCCAAAGGATTCCGAAATGCCTTTGCACGCTTCCAATGGGCACACTCTCGGCCAGGGGCGAGCGTCTATTTGCGGAGGGTACCTCGAGCCCTGTAAAAAAGCCACGGCAAATGTACTGGAAGGCTTGCAGCAACGCGCTGGGCGTCGTAACCTTGGGGCATAAAGGGCAGACGTGACCGGCGGAGTCAACTTCCTGTCGCACGTTTCAATCTACGAATGGCATCTTGACGGCACTCGACGATTCGTACTCGTTCCCGCGGTCACGGGAAACGAGTGACGAATTCGCAGTGACCGCGAATTGCACACCGACGGCCGAGTGGTGCGGTCAGCTCGAAACTGGTCGGCCCGGAGCGTCACGCGGATGGTCCGCCGGTGTGCGGCTTTTCATTGAAATTCATTGGGGAGAAAAAAACGGCGTGACCACTGTCTGTGCGCACGCACAACGCAGCTCCATTGCGAGCCGCGCGACACGGAGGAACCAAGATACGTGCTCCGACCGGGCATCTCCCCCGAAATAGCTTATTGGGGCTGTACTCATCGATCTCGACACGTTGCGGGGACAACGGAGATATTCACTTTGTCCTGGAAAAGCAAGGGCTTATTTAGAGAACCAGGCGATATAAGAACCAGCCACTCTCGCTTTGGAAATAGAAATCCCAGTTTCGTGAACCGAGAGCACCGCGGACGACCGACAGAATTTCCATGACGAACGCCTGATTCGGATGGAAAGGGATGTTGGTGAGATCGCCCAAGAGAAAGGAACGGCGGGAGAACATGACCACCGTGCGTGCGGATCATTGCGACATTAGGTGGATTACGCGGAAGCAGTAAGAAACTTGAAGCGGTCCGCTGGTACGTGCTGGTGCAATGCGACGAAACGATAATTTCAAAGTCTTCCAGCAGACGTAATCCGTCTCCCTCAAATATTTACGGAGCGGATTCGTGCCGCCGCGCCGCGATTTACCCAAAGAAGCGTCCGCCTGCCGGCACACACACGCATCCCTCCCCCCTCACCAACCCCTTTCCGCTGACGAATTATGTAAACGCGACAAAACTCGTTAAGGTAAAACGTTCCCGCGGCTTTTATCGGCGGGATATATCGTCGGCCCTTTCGTAAATCGTTTACGCGACGCGGTCACATTTCTTCCCCGCTTGTCGCCGCTTCTGTTCCGCCGTTTAAAGCGTAGGAGCGACACGGGGAACCCGATAGAATCGATATTTCGCGGACGGGTGTCGAAGGTATCCATAGGAAATTCCTTTCCTAGCCCTCTATCCCCCGGTAAACGCCTCCGCCGCCGCCCTCCGTCGTCGAGGCGGGGTAATCCGAAACCGGGCTACCGATAGAGTCAGCCATTTTCCTATCAGACATTGGAAAAACGTGTCTATCGAATTGGAATATATAACGGCGGGTGGCGGAGGGTGGGTGTCGGAGGTGGAGGAGATCCGGAGGAAGGATACGATCGTACGTGGTTTCCACGTATCATCTTCCTCATCCACTGGCTCTACCGCCCGATTCAACCGGTTCGCCAGCCTCCATTCTTCTCACTCGTTCGTGCGCACCGCGCCGCTAGAATATTTCTTCTCATCGACAAGCAGCAATAGCCGCCCCTTGGAAACACTCAGTCAGGTCCGCCGCGATACGAAAGCCTCGACGAAGAGGCGATTTAGGAGCACAAGGACTCCCCGCCAGCTCCTTACTTCGGCCTTCCTCCAGCGCTGCGTAGTTGCGGTAATCTACGCTGCCAGACGCCAACTTAATCCGGTATGATTGGTCAAGATACACCACGAGACTTTGCAGACTAACCACACAGCTCGTACAAGACGTTAATGCAGCTTACAGGGTTAGCGCGGGGGTGTAGACGCAGCGAGAGCCTGCGAGGGCGTAGAATAATCGCGGTTGATCCCTCCGTTTGACGGGGCGGTATGAATTTTCCGCGAAGCTATCGATAATTGGTGTATTTATCGCCCAGGCGTACGAGCTTTTAAACACCGCAACGAAGGGACACCACCATGTTGCGCAAACAGCAGTTCCCCGTCGTCAAACAATCTGCGGTGGTTGTTTGACGGTTTAGATTGATTGAGCGCCAGGAAGCTCTGTTTCTGTTTTTGTTTCGATTAAATGGATCCCGTTGCAGTATACTCGCGCGTTCCATTGGCCATTTCGTGTGATGCTGCCAGCTAGCCGCCGTTGTTCCCACGTAAACGCCGCCTCTATGCTTTGCGCGTTGGACTAAACAAGCGCATACCAGCGGTCCGCCTGATGACAGACGTCAAAGGCTCTTTGAATTATTGAAACGAGTGACTCGCAGCGACCGGTCCGCCACTGCGTTTGATCCAGTGAATTCGGCCTCTGGTGTAACTGTACCGCTATTGCCATCGCCGCGGCGCGCTGTGCGTGTGGTTGAATAGAGATCTTTAGCCATTGATATAATTCCCCTAAAATATCATGACTGGCGTGCATAAATTGCAAGCCATTTTACAAAGTCCGGTTTAACATCCCCTCGTAACTTCGACAGGGTCTGCCCCGCGTTTGCCGGGGAAAAATAAGCACCCGGAAGGATTCTAAAAAGCACACCTTTCGAGCATCGCGGAACGTCAACGGGCCGTGTGAATTTACTTTAAAATTAAGCCAGGGGATGTTGAAAAATACTGAGGCGAGGCCGGGAAGCGTGCGAGGATGAAGTTACAGGTTGGGAGGAGATACAGCTGCGAGGCAACCTTATTTTCCTCGGAGCGAGCTTCCCTGCCGTGTATTGTACATAATAAATGTAAATACATGCATATATAGGGGATATGACCGCAACTAATCCGCCGTGTGTGAGCGTGAAAAATTTCCGCGCCAAGTTCGCGGACGTAATTCCCGCGCATTCTCGCACGCGAGGAGCGCGCGGGGAAATGAAGAAAAATTATCCGAGAAAATACAGGAACGATCCACGCGATACTTCGCCGCTGACAGGGTGAGCGTCTTTAAAATTCCATTGTTAATTGGACGCCATAAATTCACCGAGTGCTCGCTTAGAACCTCAACTAATCCAGCTTTTCGTCGCCTCTTCCTATTTACGTTCCTCTTTTACGCGAAGAGAGTACTCGCTTCCACCTGGAACGTAAAAACACTCCGTTCATTTCCGTTGTATATTTGCCACAGACGGAGGGGAAGGTACTATTTTCCCAAATTGTAAAATTCGTCATCTCGCGGAGGAAGAAATAATGCGATCGCTGAATCATGTCTGGCGCGCATCTTTCGATTCTATCATCCGCCATGCACCGTGTACCAGTTTCCCCTGTCAATAGAATATTTCTGTTCCTCATCGGGACGCAATAACGCTTGCAGAAGGTACGCGGTCGCTCGAGTGAACGCGATTCCTCGAACGGAAGAGGATTTACTAGACCCGGAAGTCTGTCGTTGTATCGCTCGCCCTCGATTTTTCATGCTCGCCGATCGCGAACGTGCTGACAATCGATCGGGCCGCGTCACGGTTGATCATCCTTTATGGAGCACAGATTATACAGTATGTACTATCGATCCTCGACACTCGACTCGGATAACTGGCTGGAATAATTCCACGCATGACGGACCGAATCTGATCCAGGAACGTTGACCAGCCTCTCAGGAACGAGGACGTTTGCTCCTCGAGTTCTATGCGATTAGTCAGTGAGAATAGTTGCGCGGACAGGAATGTTTGGATGGGAACGTGTTACGCGAACTGTCCCGGCGCCCGACAAACGGTCCGACCGAAATTAATCGGCCTGTCTGACTACGAACGGGGCGCTTACACTAGCCCCGAACTCTGGACCGGCGCTCGGCTAAGAACGCTCGCGTAATGACTGATGATCTTTAACGAACGAACGGGGAAAAGCTTTCGGACCGCGCGCAGGTTGCCTGGAAGCCTTCGAGCATCGAGAAAAAAGCGGATCGCCGCAAGAAACGTGTAATTCTCCCGTGACCTGGTCGCATACAGCAATCAGCGCCGCAAGAAAATAATGAAACTAAGGCGGAACGGTCTTCCCCGGCGTGCTCCGTCCTGTAATGCGTTCGTCGATTATCGTTTAGCCGGTGGCTCCGCGATTCTAAAAGTCCGGTCAACTCCTGGAATCTGGTTACTCTATTGTCTCTGGCTCCGTCGAGGTAGAAAGGTTTCAGAGAGCGGAGCTCTGTGAAAAATTGAATGGAAGTGACGGATGCTCGCGGCTGACCATGAGAAATATAACCGTTTGCGAGGAGAATATTTCTTGTCGCGGCAGCGGGTCGCTTTTTTTAGCTCGAATATCCCAATTTTTCTGCTCCCGCTCGATGGTCTGTCAGTCGGAATAGAGCTAAAAGGGTTATCGAAATTCGAGGACGAGGCGAGTAAATCAGAGGTCTCCGGTTAAATTCGACCTGCTCGAAAAGTAATTGCCGAAATTAATTCCCTCGAGCACCGTTCATTGCATGCGTATCAACGTTTCTTTGCGCGGTCGACGCGGCGCTTTCAGTGATACGGGTCGAGAATTATTCAGACCGCGGGGAATGACCTTAGCCCTTAATTACTGCAGGAGTAAGTCGTACTTCGTACAAATTTGAGACTTGGAATGAAAAAGTGCGCTCGGTGATGAATGAAGGTCCTGGGAATCGGCCGCCAAGGCCCGCTTATCAGTCACACCCTTTAATAACTCTTGGCTAACAAGAAGGCTGGTCATCCAACATTTTATCACCCTCGCAAATTAAATCCTCGCCCCGTAAATCACGCGTCCTCGTCTAGGAAAGGTTCGTTAAAACAGGCTACGAAGCGACTGTCACGTCCGAAAGCGGGATCGTTAATAAATATCAGCTCTATCGCGAGGTATGAATCAGCCGGCGCACGTACGGGCGGGCGCGGAGCGCGCGTGCACGTAGAACGCGCATACGTACCGCGATAACGACGCCACGTTTGCGGGGGTGGCTCGGAGAACGGTGGCGTCGGTGTTTGTAAAATACACAAGTATTATGTGGCAAGACGGCAGCGCGGGGCCCCTCCCCCGCGGCAGCTTTTATTTGCGTCTTTGCATTATTCATGAGCGTACTTATAAGTCACTATCGCGTCGCGTTGCATCTCCTCTGTTTTCGCGGGGCTGCGAGGCAACGGTGGCCCAGAAAGGAGTCGGATAGGAGAGAAGGAGAGGCAGCGGCCACGCTGACGAAGAATCGACTTCTAGCATGAACCCCGCGAGCTGTAACGAAAACTTTATCGGAGCGGAGCCACGCGGTTTAAGCTCGAATCCGGCTTTAGTCCGGTATCGGCTTTGCCGTGGCCGGGCTACTTTCAGCACCGTTGAAACCGCTGTTCGACGACGATTACGCGCTTAGCAGGCCCCGTATAACGAGACTATTCCTCATTGCCTTCCTGTAAGGTGCTGTTTTTAATTACCGCTCGTGTAAGAGGAACGGTGGAGCAGTCCGACAGATAAATTCGAAAGAGTTTCAGTTTAGAATCAATGGCTAAGGGTTCAAAATTGCATTGGCACGTTTGTTTTCTGAGGTTCGTGGCGTTGAGGTCCGGGAGTGTACATGTGACGGATAATAAAGTCGTTAGTCGACGTTAATCAGCAGCTTCTTCGCGAAAGCGGCTGCATCACGGCTGCGAACGCTCGCAGAATCCGGATTATCCCGGCGGCGCACAGTGTCGCGACGCGTGTTCAAAAAGCAGAAATTTGAGTTTTTAAATTTACTATTTCATTTCGTGGAATTGGTAGTAAACAGTCCTCCGACATAAGAACATCATAACTTAGTAAATAATATTTACCCACTCCAATTTTGTTGTATTTATAAGTTCTTTCCTTTCTTTCTTTTTTGGAAATAAGCAAAATATATCACTCTTTCGTTTTATTAATTAAAAATTCTTGCGTTTAAAGATATGAATACGTTCCAGTGGCTCAAATTATTAGTTTTTTTTGTCGCATCGTTTAAATTCTGGAGAGAATTAAAAAAAACGAAACATATAAGTTCTTTCATTTCTTGACTACAATTAGTTCTTTTTATGCCCTTTAATTTAGTGCAAATTTTATCTACTCCCGAGTGCTCTCACATAAGAAGAAATACACATAATAAAACGAAAAATTAGACAAATCTGTACTAGAATATTTATTTTTAAAATACACTGAGCTTTGATTCCTTCAGATTCGACTGGTAGTGATGAAGATGTATAATAAGAATGAATAATTTAACATTTATTATCAATACAAATTATTAAAAAAATTAATTTTATTTTGTTTTATAATTGTTTCATATGTTTGTTATTAATTTGTGTTTAAATGTATTTAAAAATATATATATTTTATTTGTTTTACAAAAGTATGCACGATATGATTAACTAATAAAAATTATGTTCAAATATATCTTTTAAAGAATTATTTTATGTTAAAAATTAATTTTTTGTGTACAAATATGATTGACATATTAATTACATGTAAATAACTGTATGTTCATGCAAAATTGATTTTTTGCTTACACACTCGTTACACTGTGCGGCGGCGAGGGGCAAGCTGCTCGACTTGTAGGAATCGAAAGTCGATGCGACGCGAATGATTCATGCGAAATATTCTCTCTGCACGTGACGTATCGAGAAAGTATGAATTTCACCTGACGCGATGACTCAGACTCACTCACGCTTCCTGAACGCAATATTCGGCGAGGATCTGGGCGTGGGAATCGGGGAACCCTTTGACAGGATTGTCTGAATATCTGCCGCTTCTGTTACATCCAAAATTGAAGAACTCAAGCGTCTGACTTCCAAAATTACGTGCTGGAAGTTGTTTTTCGAATGACGGCTAACAGTCACGACTAATAATAACCCCCCGGGGTTCCCGCCTTCTCCTATCCAAGGTAAATCATTTATTAAGGGATTCGTTCCTCTGTAACTGCGTCGTTACCTGTCGCTGCGATCAAGTAAACAGCCAGAACGGACACGGAATAAATTCTGAAGCGGGGGATACGTTTCTCAGGACGCGGCACCGACGCGATACAATGGCAAATATTTGCTTTGTTTATAAACGAGACTTCGCACAATGGCGCTTCCCTCGAAAGCTGTACAAACAACGAGAGGCTGGCTTCCTTTGAACGGGCGCCCGTCACACGAAGACGTTAGTTTACGAGGGAAAAGAGTCGTAAAACGTTCGCGACTGATGACTCTCGTTAATACTCACCAGGAGAAGATGATCGCCGGTCGCGACTACACAACCGTCCCGCTTCAAAGCACAGAAGTGCAGGAGGGTATCGGAGAGTCTCCGTGCGCAGGTATTATTCCACCGAGAGCTCCTTCAAAATGATGGAAACGTGAGTCGAATTATTCGCGCTATTATTTACTTCGCGCTGAAAGCGAACCGCTCCATCGTTCCCGGTCCCCGCGATATTTGCATACCGCGAAAATTGCCTCGGGAGCCTGCTTTCTTTTGAACTTCCGCATCACGTTCATCCATCTCCATCGAATTCGTTGCGCGAAAGCAAGTGCAATATGGAACCCCTAACTTGCTCGTTTGTTTGCACGCGGATTCTTAAGCGGTCGTCTTTCAATCGAGCGTATTAACTGTACAAATGCAATTTATACGGTTCAATTACTACGTTTAGCACAGTAAGGTAACCCGCAATTTAACGGGTGCCTCGCGAAGCGGCTCAAAAGAAGCACCGTGGAATCAAGAACGCGTTATCGTTAATAACACGTAATGGATACCAGCGTTCTCACTTCGCCCACGCCTGTTACCGTGCTCCGCGTATAATATTTCGCGGAAGCTTTTCACGAGTATTCGGTGTAATATAAAAAACGGGCTACGGTGTTCAAAGGATTCGGAGTCATCGCGCTCCGCCCCGTGAACATCCGATACGGTCACGGTGGCGCGTCAGCGAAATTGGGAGAAACAGCAATACACGCCGGGCAGCAGGAAATTTGACTAAACAGAGTAGACACATCGGGGAGCAAAGTTCCGTCCCGATACGCCGGGTTTTACGGCGTCGCTACGCGAGACAATAAATATCCCCCGGTCGGGGGCCACCTACTGGAAATCAGCCGTTTTCACCATGCCCCCGTAGTCCTCGCGCGATAAAAACCGTAGAAAGTTACGTGATGTGTTTCGCAGGCATAACGCGCGACAAACACGTCGACGAAGTTTCCACGCAACCGACGCTGCGGATACTGTGGCTGCGAGTGACAAGTAGTTTGAAAGGATCGCCTGCTTCGACACGATATTATATCGAGGAATACGGGGGCGCCCCGGGCACCCATCTGCTGCGAGACAACGGGAGGATCGAAGTTATTAGTACCCGGAACTTAAAGCACCAAATGCAGGATATTTGTGGTGTACACAGGGGAAACTTCTCGATGTGGTAGCGCGATGTAAAAAGCCGCGAGCTCGAGCAGCCCTGTTTGCACGCGGCAAATTAATAGTACACCCAAAGGGACAGCGAATAAAACAGTGCGTTGTGAGAACGAGACACATGGGGCTCCGGGGGAAAAGGAAGAGAAAAGCAAGGGGGATAAAGAAAGGGTTGCATGGCAATAAAAAGCGGAGTAAAAGTTGATCTCGCGGCAGCTCGCGTCCTCGTCGTTATCGCGAACTGGCGGCTGTTGCCGGATAGCGAAAAGTTTCTGCGAAACGACCTCAGCTAACGGAAGTCCAACATCCTGGACGTTCCCATGCATATCGTCGCGTGTCATGTCGTTGTCAGTCCGGAGTCTTAACGGCAGCTCTTCACGGCGCCGGTCTATTAGCCCTTGGCTGGCTCTTTTTTCCCTTCGCAGTCGGTAATACAAGGTCCGTGTACGCGAGCTCTCTGAGAAATACCGTGAAAGCTTTTCGACGGTCACGTCGAGCTGGCGACTGCGTTTTTGTCGAACGTTCAGCAGCTTCTGAGCCGGTTACTTTGTTGATGACGTTATTGTGCGAGGGATTTGCTTGAGTTATACAGTTTTTGCTGGGGATAAATGTGAAATAAGATGGAGTTTCCGTGCATACCTAAGTAGGTATTCGTGGTAGGGAAATGAATCTCATCTGGAAGGTACAATAATTTCTATCGGATCGAGTTTGGATCCGTTGCTAGTCAATGGTATTGGGCGCGGAATTTTACGAATAAATTTCGAGAAGAGGTGCTCTTATTAAATTGCATGCTACCTGCTGTAAAGCAATAAGGGACAGGGTTTAGCTTGATCAATATACGGTCCATCCGCCAAGTGTTCAGCATTGAAGGCGGTGGATCGTTCGATCTAAATTGAATTCCGATGAGAGGACCACTTCTGCCCGCCAGATCGAGATATTTACGGTGGCCCAAGCGTCACGAGTGGATTAATGCGCAAGTGACCGCACAGGTGCACGGATGCAGGCCATGGAAGGCTGGATCTAGTTTCAGAACCTCGCTGTACGTGGACCGATCGATAAATCGGTTATATTAATTGATCCCGACTCGCTCAAACAAGGCAGCTCGGTTTCGTTATTCGGGTGAATCAAGTGAATCGTTCAATTTAACTACGATGCATTGGTGGTTCTACCCGTGGCAGGTTTTATTTGGAAATATCTGAATTCGGATGCAAAGGAATACTTGCAACTACGTCTGGTCCAAGTGCATACACACGAGAGTATGCTTGAAATCATTGAGGAGTACGAAAGATACAATGGTATCAATTTCCCCAACATTATGATACTCTGCAGCCGAGCAACTTCCTGCTCACCCCCACTTCCAACCCCACTTATTCGCGAGATTACACCCCTCTCGCATTAGACAATTTCCCCGTAAGCAGTCTGAATGCACATTTTACCATAATCGATCAAACCCGCGAGCGATTCGTCTTCATTTCTCTTGAACAGCGCGGGACATAATTTTTCATCGCCCGTCCCCTCGAAACGAGAGAGGAACCTGCCGAGTTTATTGCCGACCTGGCCGTTTCACCTTTCCCCTCGAGCCGAATAAGTAACACAGATACGCGGGCCGAGGTGAATAATCCTGTTGTCGAGGTGACGCGCCAAAATGCACGATATATAACAAGCCGTGGCTGTGCAAATTCGTCGACGGTGCCGATGGATGTGCCACCCTGTCCTCCGGCAGCGCGCCTGTTGTTTGCTCCGCGAGCGTTCACACGCGCGCCCTACATCCGCGCCGAGCGTTGAGCAAGAGAGATTCCCAGCGCTGTCGATGTCCCAGGAACACGGGCGGAACGGAGGACAGGGCATTCCGTCCTGCATCGTACGTTTATAGAAGTACTTGGAGAGCCAGCTACGCCCTGGCGAACCACTGTGTTTCCAGAGTTGCTGCTACAACGCGCCACTCGACCATCCATGCTCGTTGCGAGCATCATCCGCTGGGAAGAGCTTTACTCTGAAATACACCTTGACCCTGGCTCAATCCCCCGTGATTCTTATGTGCTCTCTTTCCGTATTGGGGGATCTGTCTCCGCCCAATCGAACAATTGGGTCAATGCGCGGCCAGGCAGCTCTGAAAGTAAGTCTTCAAACTGGACAAAAGAAAAGCAGATGGTCGTTATTCTTGCTGTTCAATAGAATTTTATTCGTGACTTCAAATTCTGTCTCGCTAATACTCGCATCCAATTCGCTGTCGCTTATGCTCCGTTTCCTACTGTTCCGCCTTTTACTTTAACTCCTTACCATATGAAATTCGCCCTGTAACCTCTTTCGCATCCTTCAAGCATGCAGTGACACTATTTTTTGCTAATCAGCATTAACAATTAATTATTAACTTTTACTTTTGTCATTTTCCAACTACACGCATATGATGTTAGTTCTTACTTTTGATTATGTTATTTGGCCGGCTGCATTTACTTTTCGTGTACTCTATTGTGTTAGTTTTAGTTTTAAGTAGCTTTAAATGGTAAGGTTAATAACAGCTGACAGCTGTACCTCGCCTTTTGCACTCCTCTAGTTTTATATGTGCTATTCAAATCTAACTATTCTTTTTCTTTTTCCTCTTTCTCTTTCTCGCTTTTTTATATGTTTTCTATCGTAAAGTCTACTGTGCAATAAAGAAAGAATTATTAATTTCATTAGCCCCTTTCAACCCCCGAGGGTCGAGCAGCTTTTCGCTAAATGGAATGAACACACTGTTTACACTATTCCATATCCAAGAAATTCCGCATCAATATTGGATGTTTGTAAAACATTTTATAACTGATTGAAGACTACTTTTTCCCGTAAAAATGTGGAAAGAAAATTGATTAGTGTGTAACTTGCACAGTTTTTGTTCAAATTCATCGGCAAATTTCCACACTGTAGATATTTCTGTATAAAATAATCACCTCAAAACATTTTGCTTTCAGATGATTGGTTGGCCTGAATCGACGTATACCACCTGCAGCGGCGTGCCGTACAGGTCTATCTTCAACGATTAATAACTTCGACAATTTTATACATTCCGACGATTTTTTTTGTTGCAAATACTCGCAAACATGCCCACAATAAATTGTCAAAATCACGACTATAAAGATTGCTTGCTATCAAAGTAATTTAGCGTCAAAGAAACTAACGACTTTACGTATCCAATAGTCCACTACCCCCTTAAGCGCACGCTAAGACGGATGAACGCCCCCTGCGTTACACCCACTCTCATTATGGAATAATTCTACTAACAACAATTCCTCGAAACAATTAGCCCGTGCAATTTATGCAAACATTGTGTGTCGCAGGCTCTAAACAGGCAACATCCCCATTGGCAGCAGGAAAATGGGGATCCACGCGTGGCGCTCTGATCTGGAACGTATACAGAGAAGATTATCGAGTTTCCCATTCGGCGGCTAGGCCTTCTGGGACGCGACACGTGGAAGGTTGCGCCGCTCGAATCACAGCGAATTCAGCGAGTGGGGCTTCTTAAGGATTCCGTCAAGGTACGAATCAAAGGGACGGGCGAAGGGGTGGGAAGAGGGCGAAAGGATTCCATGAAATTGCGCGGGTCATCCCTTTCCCTTACCGTTCGACGCCGCGCTGTCGAGAATCGTAACGAGCAGACACGTGCGCTCGCGGGCTCCGTCTTACTCGCGGCTAAACGCGAATGTTAAATTAACCATGCCGCTTCCGCCGTTCAATATTCATGGAATCGTGCCGCCGTCGGTGATACGCTCGATCGATTCGCGTTTTCGTGCTCCAGCCTTCCCCGCGCTACCGCGATATTAATATAAACGAGATTTCCCTGGAATGAAGATGAAACAACTCCCCCCCACCCCGCCGTAAAGTAGCGCTGCTCGTGAACTCGCGGTGAAAGCGGAGCTCGAAGCGGCGGCAAACTGAATCCAACGTCCCAGAAGAGAAGTGTCTTCAAAGTACAAAGTGTCCAAGAGGTTGCGGAGTCCAGGGAACCGAGGAAGTTTATGATTTCCGTCGTTTGCCGCGTTCAAGTTACCACCTGTTATCCTTTATCTCCCTGCCATCGCCGCAAGCCAAACTCTCGGGGGTGAAGGTGTCCATTTTTCTTCGGAGCGTCAAGCCCGGCGTCGTTCACGCGCCTCGTTCGGCTTTTAATTCCGACAGAACAACGTCGTCGCCTTCGGTGTCCACTCGTAACCAGCAATTGGTAGCAGGAGAGTCTGCGCCGCAGGATAAGGCCGTCGCGTATTTTAGCGAAGCGAAAATTTTAGAAACAATTGTCGACCGAAGTGCATTGACAATCAATTAATTATTATCAATTCCTTCGCTCTCCTTCGCCGCGCAGCGCTTCGCCTAAATGCGCGACGGCCTTAAGAGCCGAGGGAAAGTTTCCTGGCTGCGCCGTATTAAAGGAAAGAATCCTATCGCAAGGAGAGACAATACGAGAGGAATCGATTTGCCTTGATGGGACGGTGGCTCAACGGGCCCGACTCGTCTCGATCCCAGCCGACCAACCCCCTCGCGAGAAGCTCGCATTCTGTTGCAGCCAATCCTCCGCCGTTGCCCTCCTCTTGCACTTTAATCCGGGGAAATTCTGGTAAACGAAGGAAAGAAACTTACCATTGCTCGCGAAACCAAGTCGATCCCGGGTCGCGGGCATGCGAGCAAAGGAGATTCCTACTCGACGAAGGGAAGCTTGAAAAATCGAAGTTTCCCTACTTGCTCGCGACATCTTCCCGCTCGTTACCGCGCAGCGTGCTCCCAGGCGGCAGAAAATCCGTGGGACTTAATTGTAACGTTAAGGCAGATGCTTCTAGGCCGGAGGAAGGAGGAGGAGAATTCATTTCCCGTCGTTAACGCGGGGCTAACGGGCCGGCGTAACCGTAATCAAAGCGATCCGCGCATTGTCCCCCGTAATATCGTCGAAACATTTTGGCACTGTTTCTGAATCAGCGCGATTACAAACGGGGACCCGCGCGCGCGGAACACGATTGTTTAGCAAGCATGGTCCTGATGCGAAGCATCATTAACGCGAGTGTACATACACCGGTTGGCCATTTCGCGAGGCCACGTGCCAGTAAATCAGGGACTCGTGACGCGGAAATGGAGTCACTCTAGATGTTCTTTCGCTCGAGATTTCTGCACGCTAGCCTAGGCAAAAAAATTGAATTATTCCCCGCGTGAAATTGTCGCGGGGCCTACACACTCCGTTTCGCTTCGCGTCCGCGCTTCATCGATGAGGAATGCATCGTTTCACTTGCAAATATCGAAAGAGTCATCGCCATTCCCGACAGAACGGGGAGCACGATTCACTGCGTTCTGGTTGAAGGGTTCATGTTCAGGTTCAGCTGTATCCGTCAGCGGACGAAGTTTGTGTCTGTAGGCAACGCTGTAACCAGGTTCCATGGAAATCCGTGTAAGCCGTCCATTCGCGGAGCAGTCTAAGGTACGTGGCCGTACGGACTAACGACAGAATGACTAACAGAGGGCAGGAATCCTTAATATCCCGTCGTATTTCGTCGGGACGACGTCCAACGTTGGCGTGACGATGCCTTCTGCATCCCGGGGATAATCGATTGGTCGTGCATTCGCCGAAGCCACCTGGCTGGGACGCGTCGCGCGAGTTTATTGTTGGATACAGCCTCGACTCGCATGAATATTTCAATAGGGTAGGTCCGGCCGGATAAATGGATAGTTACCGAGCTTTATTTTCGTTGGCCGCGCTTGGACACGGTAATTCGGCGTGATCCAGCAGAGGGAAGGGAATTAGCGCCCTCGTCGCTGGGTCTTGGGGGCTATAAAGGTGGAATGAGGGTGGGAAAGCTGTGATCCTTCGTGTACGGTCGCGCAAGGGGACTCGAATTTTCATGGTGTCTTCGTTTCGAGGGTCTACGTCAGCCCTAAGTCCATTGTCTCTTCGCACCACCGAAAATAGGTCCGCTGCACCCTCTGCTCGAGGTCGTTTCGTTTCAGTAACGCAGGTTGTGTCCGCCTAACGCGATATGAGAAGAAGAGAAGTGGAGCACATTGATTTTAGTAGCTGTTCCTCCGACGAATGATTTTATGCCGCGTTCGGTTTTATTGGCTGGGGTTGCTCGCCCTACGCGTGAAACCGAAGCAGTTCTTCGACCCTTCGTATGAATTCCCTGGACGCGGAAGACACTTGACCCGACACCTCCGCGATACCAGTCGTAAAGGAGATTTACAACGCTGTTATTTTGGAAATGATACTGCTGGGTTGCAGGTCCGGTGTGTTAACAGTTGCGTCAATCTCCAGCTGTGGTCCTCCATAGATTACCCAATAGTGACGCAATATAACTGAGCACACCTTTTTTCATCGAATATCAATCGCACGCCTATCCGCATGGCCTTTAAAGCTGATTGAAACCAGCTCGGGATATCAGATCCCCAAAAAATTGAAGCGATCTGGAAATCAGAGATCCGGAACAGTTCCCTTGCTCCTATTTGGCGACCGAGCAGTGATTGGCCCGCGTTACTCCGCAATCGGGAGTCCCGGATCGTTAGTTTCATCACGTTGCATGGAAACTGCTTTCCCCCCGGCTCCTGTCAACTTTCTATCGCGTCGCAGGAGTAGAAGAAGACCGTGATTGAAACGCATCAGCCGGCGCGAGGCGTAGACGTTCCTCGATCGGCAGACGTCCAAGCGAGGCAGCATCAAAAGAGTTCAGGGCGTCCATTCGAAGACGTGCTGAGTCATTCTCGCGCTGTGCAATTCTGCTGCAGCTACGGCGGGCCGATGCACCGTCGCCGGCAGGAAACAATTAGAGGATCGTTAAAACTAAACGATTCGTTAACGATCGTCGGGCGTTAATAGCGAGGGAAGGATCGATACGATTTTAGAGCCTGGCAATCGTGCCTCGCGAGGGACATCCTCGGCGCTCCTCCATTGTCGCTCCAAGGAGACTGCGAACTCGTTACCTCGTTCTTTGTTCCCCGCTTTACAGCCGTCCGCAGCGAGGGTAATTCTTTTTTTAATAATCCTCGCGGCGGAATAGCGCCAGAAACGTTTACGGGCTCGCGAACGCGCTGCGATTAACCGTGTAAATCGTGGGAGCGGTAATTAGGCCCGATCTTTACGAGCCTCGGATCTCGAGCAATCGATGAAACCGCCGGAAGCGGACGCGAGCGGGGGGCTTCCACCCTCGCATATACATGGCGCAGCTTGAGCTTACGATCGCGGAGACGGAATCGTAAACTCCGACCTCGTAAATCTACGCAGGAAGACGACTGTTCGTGACGAATATGATTACGTACTCCCCCGCCGTTGACACCTACGTCAGCCCCCTAACCTCGTTCAGCCTCACGCGATACAATCGTGATTTATAGATCGCAGGGAGAGAGGGTATAGGTGTGGTTGGAGTCACGCGTCGGTGAGACCTTTAATCTCGGGAGCGTTCCCTCGTGCTCCTCCTCTTCGCAGGGCGCATCAGCATCGATCGTAAAGACCTTGATGGCTAGTGCTGGACGAATCGAGCTTTCGGCGAGTCGTAAAAGTGGCCCGTCGTTTCCCTTGTCAATTACCGGCCGTTACGTATGTGTCCTTATCGCGACGGGAACAGACGTCTCGTTTTGGTGTCTCCGTTCATGATACTAAGTACCATTTCGGCTGATGCTTTATGGGCCTCACCTATCAGTCCCTCTAGCCTTGCGCTCTGCGCGCTGACAGAATTCAAATAAAATCGAATAGGACGAGGGGGGATAAGCCTCGGGATTTATTCTTTAACGAAACAGAAGCCCCTGGACGGAATGGCGGACGAAAATCTTCCGTTAAGCGAATTACGTTCTCGGCGTCGCTTAATAATGCAGCTGCCGGCCGCTGGCAGCACAGGTAGATCCTGGAGGGGCCGCGCTTCCACGGTAATGACGATGCAGCAACGTGGGACACTATTGTTTCCAGCCGTGAAAACGTAACACGAAATTAAGCTGAATACAATTACGCCGTAATGAATGGCCGTAATAGCCCAATTGTGTCACATTCTCAGGAATACGCAAGAGTGTGCGGATCGCGCGGTAAGCCAAGAATTGCTCGCTAGCTAGCCCGCTACCCGCCATAATTCATGAGGCGACAACTTCTAATTACGCCATCACAATACATCATCGTGACAAATTAGTAATCAAGAGTCGGATCCGCTTTGACGGGGCCCGGCTGATTTCGGAGTCCAGCTTTGCTGGATGGCTAATTAACGGTGGCCCGCGAAATTGCCAGGCACGCTGGCCGATCGAGCTCGCGAACCGGGCCAGCCACTTTCCTCCTCGACTTTCCGCGTCGCCTTGCTGGAAATAAATTTCCTCGAACGCCTCTACCGCGGAAGGAGCACGGGTTACGGCGTCACCTTTGGAAATGGGGGAATTTTAGGGGCGTTCATTGTTCCGCGGTTGTGACGTTTCCGTTTCAGTTATCCAGAAAGTTTCCCAGGCGTTCGTATTCAAGGAGGGGCACGGCGGAGAAACGAATGCCGCTGTAATTTCGCGAGATCTTGAAAGGCTGTCCCGAAGCGTCGCCCATGGATATACCTTCATTTTCCAGCGGAGAAAAATTTCGTTGGCTGTTCAAGCGACCACTCTCCACGGGAATTTCTTTCCCAGTCGCGCTGCAGAGGCACTGGTGACGTCACCGCCAGCAGAATTTCATCTGGAAAACGCAAAGAATTTCCGGGCGATCGATTAACAAACTTCTGACCGAGGTCGATCTAGAGCTCCGCGGAAACTTGCCTTCTGCTTTGCCGAACATGCCCCTGCATGTGTCACGAGTCGTGGGGGCCTTTCACGAAAGTTTGACGCGAAGATGACGGAATAATCGAGGATAGTTTAAACATGGGGGAACAACGTCGCGTGCTCGAGCAAGAAACCTGAAGACATTCGGAAATTTGTCGCTCTGATGCCGGCGAATCAGAAAGCAATAATCACAGCTATGCGTTCGACTTACGATAATGTTTCGCGGGGTAAAACGCGGCCGGTATAAATTTAAAAATGACGAGGCCAAATGCGCGGAACGTCCCCTTGTTCGTGTGCAGTAATTACTTTCTAAGTATAGCTAAGTAGTACAGATTCGAGGCGCGGCTATAATTTGCTAGCGACGGGGCTGCTTCCACCAGTCGTCGAATTTCAAAGTTTGAATTGCAGCCAGCCCGATTGAACATCGATTACGGAGAATTTATTCCCGTGGCGGAGACACCTACTTCCACTCCGACCGTCTAGAGGACATCTTCGAGAATCGATGCTTCCCTTTTGTACATCTTCGTTAAAGTTTATGCAAATCGCAAACTGCGTCAGGGAGGCAGAATCGTTTCTTTGGGCAGCCACTGGACGCTTGAATATCGATGTGGATTGTCGGTGTACTCGTACAACGGCGCGGCATGTTACAAGAGGGGGTGCAAGCTCGATCGAGCTTTCCAGTAGATTAAAAATTTGCGGCCCGATTTCTAGGAAACCACCGCTGACCAGCCAGCTCTTTCATCACTGTTCAGGTGATTAAGTAAAGTATCGCCGCTGTGTTCGTTCAATTGAATCGAATGAAACGATTGAAGTAGCTGCGCTGCAGCCTGCACCAGTAATCAAAATTCCTTTTCAAAGCCCCTTCAATTCATTCAAAATGAACGTGATTCTCTGACGATTTGAGAAATATATACGAGCCCGAAAGTGTTCTCTTGTTACTTCTCGGGATCATGAAGCGAATAATCTAATGAATTTTATCGATTGTATCTACCAATGAATCGAATAGCGTTCAAGGAGCCCCTATCGAAATACTATTTCTCTATCAGAATGGGAGTGAATTCTTTCTTTTGCATCCACAGCCAATTTAAATAAAATAAAAACTACAACCTCAAGTGAATTAAAACGATTTTGAAAATTGAGCCTGTGTACCTAAGTAAATGTGTAAACTTTTAGTATGCAACAAATCAATAAAATATCGATGGTGCATTTATAAAAATTAGATATGTTAAAAATTACTCAACTTGCCCCAGTTCTCCCCTACTTACTTGAAGATCTTAATCACAATTTTTGTCCAAACCTATCCGTTTCCTTCTTCGAGGAAAGAAGTTTAGAAAGTCAGCTCTTACAGCGGCAAACACGGCGTTGTAACAGAGTAAAGGATTGAACACTGGGAAAAACAGGGCTGATCAAATAAACGGAAGGCAACTATGAATTACCGGTGCGCGCAAAAATGGATTGATTCATTAAACCGTGTAACTTTAGATTTTGCACGCCCCGAGCGAATCCAGGAAAGGTTTCCGAGGAATCGCGATTCGTCGGATAGTCGGGCCGACGCGAATCGGGATTAAATAACGTCCCAGAACGGCGGGTGTACTTTTGATAGAAGAAAGTGTCACGTAATGCGCTGGGTGAACATTTCCCTATAAAAGCCACTTCGAATGTGCTCTGCTCCGTCAGTAACGAAGTTAGGGGAGTGTGTTAAAGACGTATGACTTCCACGAATACTAATGGAATCCAAGGTACGAAGTAAAATAGAAGTGCTGCTGTCGAAGATTTTATACGAGACATGCGCCGAAGGGTTCTCATATAAAACACGCAGAATATGAGACTTTTGCTGAAATCTCGAGGCACACGTGATTCGCTTGATTCTGGACTGGATTGTCTACCAACGTTAAGTGATTACTAATCATTCTAGGCCCTGCATCTGATTTTGCTGACCTCGTCAGTATTCGCGGTGGCGAGCACTACGTTTACACATGGTAGTGATGCCACGGGAGATAAAGCAGCGAGAGCAATTTGGAGGGATAAAGGCAGCGACGATAATGGAGATTACAAATTTAATACGGGATATCCAACCGCGTATGGCATCGAGGAACAACGCGGCGGAGATGGCCACACGCGTGGGACGTATAAAGATGGTAACGAGTGCACCAGCGCTGATGTTTAGAAAACCAAAAGCATAAAAAATACTAGAAAAATTGGAAGATGTGGGAGGCCTCGATAGTTGATTAATTAACGTATTTCATCGCCAAGCACAGAATATGGTTCAAGCACCATCAAAGCGGAATTTCTCCGAGGATCCTTTGAACACGGTTTAACAATTATTTTCAGGAGCGTCCATTATCGACACGCACGGCAACTCGGGTAAATTGAGCCAAGGGAACAGTAATCACCATCAAGGCGCCAAAGATGCCACCGGCAATTCCGATGGTTACAATCAAAACTACAAGCACGGTTACCGTCACAGTCACGGGTATGGTCGTCACCGTCATCGTTCCAATGGCAAGGGTGAAAACGGAGCCGGGGATGGTTACCAAGGATATCATCGTTTTCGACACGAGCACGACCACGACGGAAGAAACGACGGTGGTGACCGTGGCTGTGGTCATGCTGGCTGCAAGTACGGCAGTTATACGTACAATGACGGATTCGAGTTCCATTACGGGAACAGTGGGAAGGGGCATGACGGACGCAATTATAACGGAGACAACAGCCACCATGGTGGGTACAACGGTGGCTATGAGCAGAACGACGAGCACAGACTTGGTCATCGCGGTAATGAGGGTGTTGATGACCACGGGCCCGATTATCATTACGGATACGCCCAAAGTGATGATAATTACGACAAAGATTATCCCAGTTTCGCGAGTGACCATCATTATCGCCACCGTGAACAAGATTACGATCAGCTGGACCATCGTCACGGGCTTGTTCATCGGGATCATTAAAGTAACTGCAGTGTACAATTGACCTCGTTACGAAACGCATTGTTTAACCAGCCCTCATGACGTATCCGATACCATGTTATGAAATGTGTACACGTAATATTGTTGAAATTAATTGGAGAGGAAATGAATGGCAACAACGAAAGGTAACAAAGTTACGAACTGTATGCCTAGGATGTTCTTGCGACCATTATGTGACATTTTAATTAACCGTGATAGCTTGTACGTTATAGGAAATAAAGGAATGGTGGTTCCACGTGGATTTCGCGTTCATTATATTCCACTTCCAGCGTGTACTATTATAAGAGAACACTGAAAACGTACCTATCGATCGGAGCACTGTGGGAGCCCCGGGTTGTCGTTGCACGCCAAAAAATGAGGATATTTCTCGAACATCTTATTTCGGGCAGCGGTCCCTTCGTTAAAGAATTCTTAACGGTGGATGGAATTTCTTGAAAAATGGAGGTCTGCGATAACATTTGGAGACAGCGGGGATCGAAAGGGGATATAACGATGCAGAATCGCATTGTTCGCAGCTGGCACACTGAGACACAGCCCAGCGATGAATATATTTCTACGCTGAATTGACAAGCGTGGCTGCGCATGACGCGGATGAAAAGAATTGAAGGGTTAGCAAGATTACAGAAGCACCGAGGGATGGATAATCAAAGATTGATGCCGACGCTTTCCGCGATTCGTCCAATATCAGTCAGACTGGATGATTGATCGGGACATCGAAACCTTTCACGAATAGACCGTCGAGAAATCCACAGGGTTATTACGTTACGGGAAGAAAGAATGAAGAGAGCAACGTGCACCTGAACGTTCCCTTCTCGTCCACGTTTCCTCGTTGTTCTTTCGATCGAGTAAATAGAGAGAGAAAAAAAAAAAGAGAATTGAATAAGTACTTTTTAGCCGCACTCGATCGATAGACTCACTTATTGGTCATTTCCGCGACAAAAACCGCTTCGGAGGCAGATAACGAAACCGAAACGCAGCTGCACCGGTGCATTAAACCGGGCGCGTTGATTAATTAAAACGTCGGCCACGGATAATCGATTTCGCGGGGGGGGGGAGGGTGGGGAGGGGGCACGCCGGCAAACATATTCCGCGATAATTAAAATCGAGCTGATAAAGCGAGCGTTTATAAACGCCCTTCTTTTCCCAGCCCGCGACAGTGGCTGTTTATTCAACGATAATCTAGAAATAATATTGCCACGGGGATGGTAGGCGGATTTAATTGCACGCGAGACTATTTTTCGACTGGGGGGGCCTCGATTACAGAACACTGTAACGAATTAATGATCCGCCGGACATGAAGTTAGCTTCTCGGTCACCGCTGTATCGCGGCAGGCTAGTCCAGCCTATTTCAACATTAATTAGACTCTGAATCTCATCATAGAGGGCCACGGATGGGTTGCCACGTGCTGCAGATGCGATTTTACCCCGAATTGATTACTTTTCCTTCCCGCGTTGTTATAATTCGATGAAAGTCGATAATTAATGGCCGAGCGGCACCGCCCGTCAATCGACGGACACTTTGTGTCTGTTAAAATACTCGTCCATGACTAAGGGCAAGCAAATGTTGTCTCAGGACGATATTACGGCAAGTGTATGGACAGCTTGCCCTTGGAATGGCAAGACGGAGACGCTAGATTTATCCACGAAGGGCCCGAAGGAAATCAATTACGGCGGAGGGTCCGAGGAAGAGAAGCAGACGGTGGCGGTCTTAAGATTTAATCAGAATCCCTCGACCTCTCGCCGGGATCGATCTTCCGGTCAGCTTTCGGTCAGCTCTATCCTTCGAAAAGTGTCGAGCACCCTTCGGCCCGGCGGCTGATTGCGCCGGTGTCATTAAGTCGCATTCGCTGGGTCGTCACCGTTCGGAAGTTTAATTAAACAGGACGCTCCGCGAGACCCCCCCGGGCGATGCATCGCGCGGATCCGCGCGTAAGAGGCCCGATAACACGGGGATCCAGCGAGCGTTGCAACTTGGCTGTAAATTGTGCTGCTACGTGACTGGTTCGGCCATAATTCCAACGGTTCGCGTGTACGTCGCTATTCATTTATAACGGATGCCTGTTAATCCGCTCTGGGAGATATATATATATATATATATATACACAGACGGCGTTGCGATGAAAATAATCGCTCGACGTAACGGGGAGGGTATTTTTTTGATCGATGCCCCTGTAACACCGGAAGGAACGAAGGAAGATCGTTATCCGTCGGACCGTTACGACGATTGCCCGAGGGTAGCGTCCCTGGCGAATCGTTTTCGACGTCGCGTGGGGTGGAAGTGATATTCGTACGAGATTACCGACCCTGATATCTCCGTGGAAATTAATTGTAGTCGCAGCTCGCGGCGTCAGGCTCGTGATCTTGAAGGTTCATGGAATATGCAAGTGCCCGATGGATCTTAGGGGACCCTCGTCTCTCGTGAACTCACTCTATCCTATCCTCGTGCCACTATAGAACAATTAACGAACCATAGTTCGTGGTCCGCTTTTAATCAGCAGCCAGCTAAATACAGAATCGTCGCAACCTCCCCTCTGATGTAACCTATAACCTACTCGATATAATCGCACACCTGGCCGAGTGCTCGCGCATTGCTAACTCACTGGAATCAGGATTAGCTTGGTTAATACGGATGTTTATTACTGCCGGTTTGGTTGCGCCGCACAGTAAAGATTCCAATACCTGGTCGCGTGTACACGATAGTCCACAGGTGACGTGCTCGAAGCGCTTTCATGTTGCGCCCTATAGAATTACAAAGGCTTTGATCCCTGACTTCGACAAAGTGCTTACCGTTACCCGCTGGGATTACCTCAAGTGCTAAGTCGGGCCACAAATAACCGGCGGCAGGGCGGGCGCGCAATATGTCCGTGAGATATGTCCCGCTATTTAGCCGAAATTTACCGATAAATCTTGCCCACCGATAACGATCGCGCCGGCGACCAGTTTTAACGAGTGTGGCTCGTTAAATTAATGCCACCGGGAGGACGGGGGCGGAAGAAAGCGTTACCTTGCCCGTTTAATCAACGTCCGGGCCAGGACCGTAATGAGAAATTGTTAATAAAGGATTTGTAACTGTCCACTCTGGGTCTACCCCTAGGTAGAAATCTGATTGCCGAGAGAGCAGTTGATTAGAAAGCGACACGTAGCGGACCTAATGAAGGATTTAATGACTAGGTATTCCCATTGATCCCGAAGCTGGTAAAGGAAGGAGAGCCTTCACCTTCGGCCATCGAAAATTATACATCGAACGGAGGGTAGCTCGCCCTCCTGGCGAAAGCGTAATGGCGAATCCACGTGACACGTGTCCCCCAGCTGTTACCGTCGCCCCAGGATTAGTTAGGCGCCGACAAATTGACATACGTGTGTTTGCCTCGCCACGAAACGTGTGTACGACATCGTCCGGTAACGAGAAACTCGATTGTGCTCGATCAACAGGTCTTTAAGATCGCGGCGGCCCGTGGAGAAAGTGTCGCGCATGGCCAGGCAACCGTGACGAGTGCAAGTAAATTGGGATCTTGAACTTTGATTTACACGTGCCCACGTGCCCACGCTGTCGGCATGCTAAAGCGTTAATATCCGATCGTGACGCGACGTATTTACATCGGCTGGCGACGCTATCTGCATCTGAATCAGGGATTATCGTTAGTCCAGCAGGGAACGGACGGGGAAGCATTGCCCGGACGCAGAGGATGAAGATTCTTCCCAGAAAATCTGACCTTTTCTAGGATATCGATCCGATCACCAAGATTCAAGTTCATCCAAACGCACATGGCATTGTCTTTTGTAACCGTCATCGTCCGATCTCCTTTGCGATTGTTCTCCAGGTCAGTAAATTTGTTTACCGCTTCAGAGCGATGCGAAGTCAGGTTCATTCACGGGAATCTACACAAAGGGAAGCTCTTTCACGATCCGAATCAGCCGTGTGTCGATTCAGCTTCGGAGTCCCTTTTAATTAACCTAGCATCGGACGATACCAGCTTCATTGGCAATTCCTTTCACCGTAATTGGTGGTTGTTTATTAAGCCCGAGCACATTGGAACAATACCTGATCCAGCTTTTCGTGAGATGCGTCGGTAATTAAGTAGCTGGGAATGAAGATTGATCGCCTGCACGCTCAGCCTCATTAGGACCTTGCCGCTTTTGCATAGCTCGCTCTTTTGGAGCCATGTCTCTGTCACGTGTTTGCGATGGCCTGCGATCAGAGACGCTGCAGATCAATGGACCTTGCTGACCGAAGAGTAGACGCTGCATGTGCCGTTTTCAAAGTAGCGTGCTTAGAATATCGAAGCCTTAATTCCTCTATAGCGAGGATGGTCTCAGCTCTTGATGCTTCAACTACCAGATGCTTCAGTTGAATCTTGCATTTGTACTGCAAGGCGGAGAATAACGAGTTGAAAGTGGCAAAGGGAACACTGGTTATCCAACGGAGAGCAACTGCGAACTTGGCTCCGCTTTTCGCGAAAGCGAGCCATCTCGAAACGCACGGAGAACCAGACCAACCGGATCGCGGTTGCCTTCGAAATCGAGGATGGTTGGCAGATCCCGGCCACTTTCGTATTTTAATAACAGCAGGATGCAAATGAGACGGTATGCAGGGCCATTGGCTGTTAACGCCCGGGCACTTTTAACATTTCATTGCATTTCCGTTTCTGATACGGCTGAACGCGACCGCAATAACGCGAAAAGAATGGCCGAAATTGCGTTTCCTTATCGTCTCCCGTTAAGCATTCCGGCTAACTATTCCGGAGGAACATCCTGGCGTAACGGCCAGCGAAAAATGGCTCGCTGAAATTCCCGTCTGTCTGTGGAACGTCGCGTAGGATGGCCGCTTGTAAGAGCAAGTGTTTCGACTAAATGAGAAATTTCACGGGGAATTTTAATTGAGTCGGCCGACAGGACGAGAGCAACGGGCGGTGAGCGCCGCTTTAACCTGGATCACCTTCATTCCGTGCCATTGTTCTGTCGTTTCATCGGGGCTAAAAACCGGCACGGATGACAGAGACTCGGGCAACACGGTTTCACGCACCTCTCGGGAACTTTTCTTTCATTAATCGCACAAAAGCCTCGCGCTCTGTATCAAGCGCGATATCTCTGCCATGCGCTATCCGAGATTATTATTTTAAACTCCACTGAATTTATTCGCGGAGCAACTTAGATCAGTGCTGAAGCTCAGATGCCGCGTAATTCCGAACCGATTCGGATTCGAGAGGGAAGCAATTCTCAGGAAGCTTTTGAAATTGATAAGCATTGTCCGCGCGTCATGAACGCCTGAGGAGGCAGCAGCGCAGCGCGCCGTTGGCGAGCGAATAAATCCACTGTGTCTGGTTGTTCGCGATGCACGCAATTCTTGTCCGGAGGCTCATAAATCACGAGCAACGACTCGGGCGCGATTCGTAATATCGAGGCTGCGAGGAGCTCGGGGCAATGAAACGGCGAGCTGTCACCGGACCACCGCTGCAACCAGGAGATTCGTTCGCCTCTGTCTTCGCGTATTCGTTTAATCGCGAAACGGCCGACAATACCGCTTGCCACGCGTCATCGACTTGACCCAGATCCACTGTCTGCCGCAATTTGCACTCGATGCACGAGGCTGGAAGAAGAGGCGTCAAAGGAATCCGCGGTGTCACCGTTTCTTCCACCTTCCGCGTTCATTACGATTTGTTTGCGCCTGATGGCCAGGGATATCGAGAATGGGACATCTGGGCTCGATCGGTGCAAATAGGCGCTCAAAAATCATTTCAATTGGATCAGTGGACTCATCACGGGGTCTGTTTGAAATTCGTCATATGATTCCCCCATACAAGATGACACAGCTGTCTTAGATATCCCCGCAAAACGTTATTCTATCACGTTTTGATTTTATTTCTAGGTTGAAAAACAGGCTCTGACTGAACCTCGACTTTGCTTTTGTCTTTGTTTTCCTTCTTCTCTTGCTTATATACTTGTGTTGTTCAACAAAGACGATTAATAATATTAATAATAATAATAATTTCATTTTTCACGTTCTTCCTTTGTTTCTTTGTAAGCTTGTATAGATCGGCTGGAAATTCCAATATAGCGCGAGCATTTATTCCAAGTACGTACATTAAAGGATCTACTATGGTTTTGTTTCTTTGGAAGCTTTTTGCGCGCAATTCGGATGAACTTTGTTCCGTGAAATGCAATTTTCACGCCTTTGTATCGAGTGTATAATATTAATCAATAGTTAATTTAGCGCATAAAATAACGTTGAGCGCGTTTGGGAGCACGAACAATGACGTGCTCCATTAAAAAAAATTAAAACCATTCGGGGGAGAAATTTGAAATGACTACAAATTCTCCAGCTATATAAAATGTACCAAGCATGTGCAGAAGAAGGTCCGAAACTTCAGCCACTTCTCTCGCAGCCACCGTATGCGCGTCGAGATCTGTGATGAAAATCCTTCATCGTTATCAAACGCTCGTCCAGTCATCTCTCGTCAAAGGTCCTGACTGGATGCGAAGCATCTGAAACCAGCCGACGAGAGTTCGTCGAAACGAGTTTCATTCTTTAAAGGAAACTCAGTCCGTTCTAGTTCCCCAGTTCCACGGATCCTCTTCAAATAATGCTCTTCGCATTAGCATTACCAGTTCCCCGTATCGAGACGATACAACTGTTCGCGGCAAAGGATTAATTCTGAGCGGAGACAGGTGTTGTACTTGGTCGCCCGAAGATGAAGTGCCTCTGCCTTGAACCGCGGGAATAATTTACGGTACATAGAGCAAATGCACGTACACAGTGAACGGTGTTTACGTACACGCGGGGAACAATCGATCGTTTGATGCAGAAACGTCGTCTGCGTTCACGTCGGCTCTCTAATTGAATATATTTATATTCGTCGAGGGGGCATCCCTGTGTCCCGCGTTCCCTCGAAAGCTCTGGAAACCCGCGGCGCTTTGAAAGCCGCGCGCCGACTGAGCCGTTCGCGAGAGGGAATTCAATTAGGAAACGTGCGCCGTGGCGACCGCGTGGCTCTCTTTATACGCGCCCGGTGGCTTTTAATTGGACCGAATATTATTTATCGCGGATCGGTCGCGTCAGCTGCCAGAAGCCTGACGGCAGATTATTCTCGCGTCATAAAGCGATACGTAGACGCGAGGAGCATTCGCTGGGGGGGTTGATTTTTTACCGCGAGCGAGCGCAACCGCCGACGGTGGATTTCTTTTCGAATCGCCGGCCAACTTCCGGTTGGCTCTGCCTCGTGAAAGCAGCGTCTTTTATGCACTCCACCCAGAGGAGCGAGTCGCGCTCTCTGCATCAGCCGTTTGGCATCCCCGCCAGCGAACTCTGCCACGAGGGAATGAACGAGGAATAATACGAATCATCCCCGATTTTCTTCCAATTAAATAAATACGCGCAGCGAGGTCGAGTGGGTAACACGAGAATTTTCTTCCCGAAACAACAATGTCGACGAGGAAGGAAAGGGCTTTTATGGGACGACAATTCGAGGGAATTGGAAAGGAGATACAAGGGAGGGGATGAAACTTGACCATCCAAGTTGGAAAGGTCGAGCAGCAGTAACTGGGCGGAGCAAGACGCCTCGAATATAACCCGTTACCTTTCTGATCAACCGTTCCCTTTTCGATGGAGCCGGTGTTTTCTTATTTCCCCGATGCATCAAAGGGGCTTCTGTAAATATCAACCGTTGGGCGTGCAGCTCCTAACCCTTGACTATCGCCTCTCATTCCCCTCCCGTTTCCTCCCCCGTTTTCCGGTCTATCTGTTAGACGCGGCGCTTGCGACGCCAGGAAATCAGGTCTTTTGATCTCTGATTTCAAACGTGTCAGTCGAAGAAGCTTGGTCGAATTATACTTTCACCGGGCAGCCCCGAACACTTCGCCGTTCGAGAGCCCAGCAGCTTCGAATTGATGAACAAACTGGCACTGATTGGTCAACACGAGTCTTCGAATACTTGGGGATCAGCACGGATTGCCGGGGATTTAGCGGGCTAACCCGTGAACTGGGATCTCGGGGAGAAGCAACCTGCATTGTTCAAAGGGAAAAAGGACAATCGGATAATCAGCATTCCACGCCCAGGTATCCGAGACTCGTACAAACAGGCCAGTAAAGGAATTAAGCTAAACTATTAAACGAACGAGGCATCCAGTTGCTCTTTTCGCGGGGAAAAAGGCCGTGGGAGATCGGGGCGTTTAAACTAGATCCGAATCGATTCGGCTCAAACGTTAGCTCCGCGGGGATTAAGATTCCGAATAAATCCTGGCTCGAAGCGAGTAAGCGGATTATTCGACCAGGGTGTCGTCCAGCGACGTCGGGCTTCCCGAGGAGGAAGAAGGAAGCCGTTCAGCGGCGCCTCTTCAGCAGCTAAGAAGTAAGAAGCCACATTGCCCGAGATTGGTCGATAACTTTCCATGGTGACCCTGTGGATTGCTTCTGCATGGTCAAAGTCGCCGTTACTTCGACAACTCGTCCACGCTGCACGGCTCTGCTGCAGCCTGCGGGGATTGCAGTGGTCGCGCGACGAAAATCGGCACCACCGCAGGCAAGATACTCGTCGTGAAAGGTCGCGGAGCGGAGAGAGGGTTACGTTTGACCACGTCCGAGCGAAATTCATCACTGTGCACGCGCGTGTGCGGGCACACGTACCCGTGGACCGACGTAACTGGCAGATTCACGTGTGTTTACGAGCGGACGTGCATTCAGAATGCGCCTTGCGCCGGTATAAAAGCCTAGGAAACACGCTGGAAAGTCGCAGTACTCGCTTGGACGCCTTAAATACCGTAATGGGAGAGATGAGATTGAAGGTAGAGTGTGGGGACGCGAGGGTGTAGCGGCGTCGAGGGGGTGGAACGGCCGAGAGAAACGGGGATAAAGGGAGGGGGCGCGAAATCGAGTGGGAAGAGGCAGAGAACGAAGAGAAAGTGCTCGTTAAGGAAAGGTTTACTTTTTCTGGAAAGTTAGAGGGAACGGAGGAGCCTGGAAAGCGGGGGTGGAAGGCACCGCTGCAAGGCGGTTTAATCGATAGTAATTCGCAAAAATATAATTAGCTCTGGGAGATGAGCGCGTTCGCCTTATCTGCGTCTATGGACCTGGTTAAAGTGCCCGCGTGCAAGCTGGAGGGGAGCAAATAATTCCGAGGGGGTTGAAGACGACAAAATCTCGCGTAGCACGGTTTAGAGTTTTAGAGGACCCACTCCGCCGCGAATGGCACGCGGCCGCTTGTTTATTTCTAGCGTGCTGTGTAATTAAAATCCTGCGGAATTCCTTTTTTCATCGTTGCTCGTTTGCAGTACGGTCAACGTTTCGTTACAGCGACGGAAGTTGAGCGAAAAGTAATCGATCAATTACTAGACCCACAGACTCGCCGAGAACCGCCCAACGAACGGGCCGCCGATAAAATGGTATTGGATAACTTCGGCTTCCGTTACTCCGCACTCTTTTTTTTTTTTAATATTCCCGTCGATATTTTCTGGTCTATCGTTTTCAAATAATTGGCCGCGACACGGGCGAGCGGGATGGAACACGCGTAAAAGAACGAGGAGAATCGAATTTCGATCCGTGACGAAACGCGAAACTTTTATTGGCCGGTGTATCGACGAGCCGACACTGTTTTCAAGTCGGAAACCAACGTCTGCGCCACCCCCGGCGGGCGTAATTAAAACTGGATCGTCTGAAACTGGCGTTTCGTCTCTCCTTTCTCTCCCGCCTCTCTCTCTCTCTCTCTTTGCCCCTGTTTCTCCAGCACGCGAGATTCAATTTGCCGGTATACACGCGCAGCGTGCATTCAATTGCATTCGTTTCATCCTGATCCACGGTTGTGCAATTATTATTAAGGGAGCACGTTGTTCGTTTTCGATGATATCGAATCCCCCAGTAACTGTTAGGCAGGATTAGCTTTTTCGCCAGTGGCGTTCGCTATTATATCGCATATCTCATTTGCAGATTATTCCGCGACAGCGTCAAATAACCACTAATTAGTTCAGCCTCTAGATCGATTCAGGTAGCTGAAAATAGCCACATCTTCTTGACCAAAAGCCGAACCGCTATAGAGCTTCGATCGAGCCCAGGCCAAGTAGGTTGCAAATGGGACATTCCATGCGAACTCGGGCAGATTTCGGAGTAAGTTTTCGTAGATTGCTGAAATTTGAATATGTTGTAGTCTTTAGTGATATTTAAACGTACCTCAAAGGATTTTCCACAATTTTGAAAAATGTCGATTTTACAGCTGTTTGAAATGAAGTCCTACCTTTTTTCTTAAAACTTCAATGTCTTCTCTGTAAGCACCGTAAAGCTCATCTCCATCCGTCTACTACTTCCATAGCTATAATGTATTGAAACTAAGTTAGCACTTAACTTCAAACAGCTGTAAAATCGACATTTTCAAAATTTTGAAATATCCTTCGAGGCACGTTTAAATATCACTAAAGACTACAACGTATTCAAATTTCAGAAATCTATAAAAAAACTTATTCCGAAATCTGTCCGAGTTCGCATGGAATGTCCCAAATGCTCAGTTGCCAGCATGGAAGCCACGGTATCCCGTCTTTTCAAGCGTTAGCCTGGCCACAGAGATCATCGATTACTTTCCCTCCCAGCAATTATTCACCTTCGCCGATCGGACGCCCCATCGATCGGCCGAAACGTACAGCTTCACAATCCTCGGGGAAGTCGGTCCATTAAACGTCACCTGCCATCGATAACCGGGGGGCAAATCCTTCAAAGACGGCTGCCGGGGCTGCTGGCAGGGTAAGACGTCGGGGTAGCACGGGTATTCTGAAAGGTGACTTTTTGTGCCACAGGTCGCCATCGCCTTGACCATCGCGTTGGCCCTCGGCCATCGATCACGCGCCGGCCTGGTGTCCCTGGGCAGAGAAGCTTTTCACGGGCAGCAAGCCTCGCTGGAGGAGGATTACCACCGGCAGCAGCAAGCCTCGCTGGAGGAAGGTTACCAGGGGCAACAGCAAGCCTCGCTGGAGGAAGCTTTCCAGGGGCAACAGCACGCCTCGCTGGCCAGCTCGTACGTGCAGTTCCACGGGCCAGTCGAGGGGCCCGAGTTCGAGGTGAAAGTGGCGCAGGCGGCGCATCTGGGCGACACTAACCATTTGCACGGGCAAGAGCAGCGGGGGCACGAGTACGCGGTGGACTACGTGGCGCATCCCAAGTACGAGTTCTCGTACGGCGTGCAGGACCATCACACGGGCGATTTCCACGACCAGAAGGAGACCAGAGACGGTGAGTGGAGGAAAGGAGGACGCCTCGGTGCACACGTCGCGCGAACAGAAACTTTTACGCGTGGTCGGGCTCCTTTGAGAGCAATGGGTCGCTTTTACGAATTTCGCCGAGCAAACATGCACCGGGAAACTCGATGCACTTCCCGGAGCCGCGGGAGAAATTCTCTTAGACGCGTAGGGTGAATATCCAACGGGAAGACAAAAGGTGACGGGCAAACGCGGCGAGGGACTTTAATATTCGGACAGTGTGCACTTTCGCGTCGCGAGCGGCATACGTGTACATACTTCGAGTATGCGGACGCTGAGAATGAGAGCTTCTCTGACGGCCCGGATAGCTTAATTGGCAGAAGCATTGATGGATCCCGACGCTCCGTATTTAGCCTTCCATTGCGTGCGAGCGGTAGATCTTGTTAAACGGAAACGTTCGTTCCTCCATTTCGCGCCACTTGCTGTTTGAGTATTGAAATTGCTCGTTGCGAATAAGGGGGGCGCTCGCGATTTCTCGTGCAGCCACTTGCTTTTCTATCAGCGGAGTTATTTGCAGCGCGGTTATGATAATAGCCACTCCAGTCGGGGCTCCTCCGACGTTCAATTACGTCTCGTTACCGGGCTGGGAATTGCTTCTCGCGGCTTCTATTCGTCCACCGAGTCGTTCGTTGCCCGCAGGAAGCATCGTGTCTGGCCAGTACAGCGTGAAGGAGCCAGGTGGCAGCGTTCGGGTGGTCAGATACCACGCGGACAAGGACGGATTTCATGCTGTGGTGCACACTTCCGGGCAGAACGACCACTCTTCCGGGGCCTACGGCGGTCAAGGCCGGGGACAGGTTCACGTTCAGCAGGCTGCGGCGCAACAGGAGCAAGGCTTGCACGATTACGCAGCGTCTTATGCCCCGGACGAGGAATACTAACCATCTCCGATCGTCTCGCCTGTTTCTCTGTACCTGGACACCATTTGCTCGAGCTTACTATTCCTCGTAGGTTCACGGGTCTCGTATACCAAAGGCTTGCACCACTATATCACCGGCGAACGGCGTGTGCATTGTAAATATAGGTCACCCTTTTGAATAAACTACCATCGTCGATGTAGCCCGGCTGTTTATCTCGCGGAATGGCTTTCGATGGCACCGATCTGCATCGGGGTAGTAATTCCAAGTACCTCTGCTCCGTGTTTGCCTACGGTTCGCGCGACATCCAACCTTGAATGCCGAGCGTAATGGTGTATCGCTGCGCGGAGAGTGACTCTCCCGTGGAGAATCGTGGATGGATAGAGCGCAGCGCAGGAATTGCTCTGAATCTGACGGAAAGGGGCGACGATCGTCGGCGAAACGAAACCCTGGCACGGCCACACGCGTCGTTAAGGCGCGGACTCGTCTCTGATCAATTCGATACCGACGGAGGGCGTCGTTATCGCGCGTGGATGGAGACAAAAGGGGAACGGCGGGAGAAACGGGACGAGGGGTGGTGGCAGCGGTGAAAACGAATAACAGGAGGCAGGAAGGGTTGAAAGGGAGGCTCGTCCACGCGCGCTAACAATGCCTCGAATGCATGCCGATAGACGGAACAGGGAGTGGAATGGAAGCGAAAGGAACAGGGTGGCGACGGGAAAGACTGGTAAGAGGCCAGGGGCGGTTTCACATTTGCGTTACGTCATTAAACCGGTAACGATCCGATTGGGTTCAATCATCGAGCTAAATCGCTGGCTCTCTGTTGACTCTTGAGTGTTTGGAGAACAATCGACAGGTGCATTCGAAACGTACGTAGAAGCTGCATTGTTTCCTTTCATCGACGGAGACATCGCTCCTACACTATCGCGCCCTTCGAATTCAATCGCTCGCGTTCACAGAGATCTATATCCGAGGCCACCAGGCTATCTTCACTTTCTCCTAAGTAATTCTAAACTCGGTCAAGGGGCTGCATTTTTCCACCAGCTTTCCTATAATTACTTATATACTTTTTAAACGAGAATACTCGCTTAAATGAATAAAATTCTCCGGACCGTGAAAACTCACGCTGACCCCGGTGGAAACAGCGCACCAAGGGGTTTCGGAAAGTTTCAACTTCTCTTCAAGTTTCTAATATTCCAGCATGAATTACGGTCTCCAGTGACGAGCCGGTTGGGCGTTATTAAGCGATAAAAGAAGCTACAGTGTTCGGGACAGTAAAAAGTTCGATCCTGGTCAGGTCAGAAGTTTCAATTATGAAACGAGATTAACTTCGCCAACTTTCCGGCAAAATCAACGAAACAGGAAGATCCCCCCGTCACCATTTCCGCCCCCGGGAATATGTGGCCGAGGTTTTGCTCTCAAATAGCCGCGGATCCTCGTCGAATACATTTTCTGGTCGAAAATCTCGATGATCGCGGCGCGATGGGTTCTTGCGCGCACAGTTCCCGCACAGCTGGAACGCGGGGACCCTCGATAGCCTTGTATGATCTTTCGAGGGACGAGGTAATTCCAGGCAAAACGACGGCGAGTTCTATCGCGGCGCGGTTCATTATCCCGTGGCCATTGTTCCCAATAAAATGTGCGACCAGGTTAATCGATAATCGGGTTCATATTTACCGAGCTCCAATTAGTCACAGCCCCGTGGCTCGTCGACGCTGAAGCGCTCGGGAAAAACGGCCCCGCGAAAACAGTATGGACCATCTTAAATTTACATTCGCAAATGGGATTACGCACGGCGACAATGGCGCGCGCGGGCTATCCTGGCGACAACGATGTACGTCAATAGCTAACGTAAATATTCCCAGAGGCAAAACACGAGCGGTGTTTCCGTAATAAATTCGACGATGCGCCGCCGCGCTCGCCCTGTTTAATCGGAGAGGAATGTGGGTCAGCGTTGCGTTCAAATCGCGCGCATGACCGCAAAAATTTGACAGAATATATTATTCATAACTATTCGTCGAGCCGGCCCGCGTGGCCGGGCGCCGGCGTTAATAATCGGCGGAGAAAAAAAAAAAAACGCGTCGAAAACGACACAGTTCCGGGCTCGTGTAATCCCGCGGCGGGCGCGGCGCGGAAATAATTGATAAGAAGGGCGTATCTCGTTACGAATAATGATCACTCTCGACGGCCAGTGGTATCCATCGCTTGGACACGAACGAGTACGTACGTACTCTATAGCTCGTTACAATTACGCGCTTTTGGAGGATTTCGTTCGAGCATTTCGAGCGGGAGCCCCGGTGCATACGTGTAGTGTCATCGAGTAATGAAGTTCTGATGAATGTTTGGCTACGCCAAGCAACCAATTATCGTCCGCCCTATTTATGCTCAGTACCCATATTCCGAGAAATCCTGTGAGGGATAAGCTATCGGAAATACCGGAATATTCCCCTCGAAGAGGGACAAAATGATGGAGTACCACAGGATGAATTATTATCAAGAGGGTACAGAACTATTGAAATCTCGAAAAATCGATTTTCTTATTACTATTAGTTCCGAAAGTGCCATCATTGGTGAACATTTACAACTAAGGTTCGTGAGGAAATTCGAATAATTTCAGAAATTATAGCGCTGAACGTAACTGGGTGCACCGCCGAGTTTATCTCGAAACTACATTTTTAAACACCGTACATCATAACTTTTGAACGAATGAACATTTTCGCTTGAAATTTTAACTTGAGCTGTAGAATTACTTTCTGTGTAGCATGGAAATTCCGCATCCACGTTGGATGTGTGCAAATTTTTTTATAAACGATTAAGGACGATTTTCTTCCGCAGAAATGCGGGGAAAAATTGATTCGTGTGCACCTCGAAATGTGCGAAACGTATAAAAAAGTCGCCTTATCTTTGGTTAAACGTGAACGAGAGATAGGCAAAGACGGGAAGCCCCGAGCGGAAGAGGCAGCGAGCAGGTAGCTACCGTTCGTATCCATTGAGTCGATTGTCGGCAGTCGAGTGGAACGGGCCTGGTGTGACTATTTCGGTGCTGTAATCATAATGAATCAGGCTGCAAATGGACAGTGCGGCGGGAACGCGAGCGGATAATCAATAGGTTTGCCATTGGACGCACGGAAGGGTCGAACAGGCGTATTTCAATCGGCGAGAAACGCTAGGAAGCCACTGGCCGCGGCAATTTTGCGTTTCGCCTAGCTTGTGTGCCCCTCCGCATCCAACGACACTGCTAATCCGTTAACGGCTAATGCGGTCGACACCGTGACCAAATGACATTCCCAGTCTCCACAGGTACCTGCGTTACGAGGAAAAAGTGCTTTTACTTGTTGTAACAATCTGGCCCTGCTTCGTTTAACGCGATATCGCGGCTGCCGCCATTAACGGCGATTACTTTCGATACGCATGGCTTCGTGGCCGTTTACACGGTGGCCAGTGATGGACAAATTCAGCGTTCACGACGCGATTCCTTCGGTCGCGGCAGGCCGCAGAAATAACGTGTTAATCCCACTGCTATCGGTAGACCAGTTAGACAGCGCTTCGCAGTTCGTAGGAAAGTCCCCGCCACCCGGTTGTTTGCACCGTTGATATTAAATCGGGGCTCGTACGAGCTCGACTCGCGTGTTCGTCGCAAGTACTTGGCAAAAAACGCGCCCCGAATGCGAGGGGTGACTGTAGTTTACAGCTCGTAGAGTGGAGTTTGGTTGGAGCTTGGAGTAATGGTCGTGGGCCAGTTTAATATGTAAACAGCAAGAAAAATACTCTAATTTGTCGAGGGGGAGCTATAGCTGCGATATTTTTTAAATTTCCATTCGCCACCGCCGCGCGCACTAAAAATTTCTCACTGTGAATGACAAGAGTATCGAAAGGAACCTTGTTAGCGTAAACAGCCCCACTGTTCCCCTATTAAAAATTGAAGTGCGCCGAGTAACGAAGCGACTTGCAGTCGTAACCAGAGGGAAAGCAAGAACAAACACGGCAAGAAAGCGTCGGCGGGCTTTCTTCTGTGCATCAAAAGAAAAGTAATGATGAAAGTTGCCCGGTGTCACGAGGTAGCGCTGAAAAGAACGCACTGAGAATAATCGTGACTTTCTCTCGCGTCGGAGGAGATACCGAATGTCAATGGATTACGAACGTCGGACGTTGAAAGCGTGCCCTTCTTCCCCCACCCGTCCCACGAGGGCAATAACGTCGCGAATCTTTCAAGGCCCGACTGCCAAGCTCGCGATAATAAATCGCGAAGTGATCTCAGGATACGATTCGAACATAGTCGAGCGGGATATTTGCCTGAATTTTAAATCAACCACGAATATCAGGACAGACCTGAGATTACCGTTTTTAAGAGTCATTAAACCCTTGCAAGATTCTGTGGCACCGTAAACACGACAGGGGACTGGCAGTGAATTGAAATTGACTACAGCGGGCGGTGAACGTTCGCCGAGGGCGCTGGCCGCTCCTTATCGATCTCAATTGTAGATCGCGAAGGGTGGTTACACGGGGACCGAGGCATCCATCGAGTTCCGTAGTCAAATATGTAATTCTGCGGACGTGTATGCGCCGGTAGCGAGCGGTAAGGCCGACTTTGGAACGTCCATGGAATTTATTTATGAAAAATGTATAAACCCGGCAACGAGCGCGCTGCGACCGGGTGCCGATGCAATAATATACCGTACACCTTCCCGCTGGGAAAAACGAACGACGAGAAACCGTGGTAGGGAGAGGGAAAAGGAGGGAGAGCAGCAGGGCAGTCCGAGGGAAATGGCGAGAAAGGGAGATAGAGAGGGAAAAAAGGATCACGGTATGACCTACATTTGGCCTACGGGTCGCAGGGTAGAGCTATTGATTCAGTACGCTCTTAAACACAGCCTCCGTTTCATTTCGTTCCGACTCTCCTACCATTTTTGCGATTACCGTTCACCTCGCCACTCTCCTCCCCGTGTTCCTTTTCATCGAGTTTATTTATCGAGTGGCTCGCCCCTGTAACACCCTGTCTTCCCTTCATTGAGGTTTTCGTGGCATCCACTTCTCGTTTAATCTCTTAGCGAAAGACGCCGAAAATCCACTTTGCCACGCCGCGAACTCTGAATACCCAGCACCGATCGAAGTAATATACGTCTTCCTCGAAGTTAGTAACAGTTTATTCGAAACACTCGGTTTTTGGAAGTTCGGGTAATCTTGCTGGCTTTCAGAGAGGGAATTTAGAGTGTTGTGGATTTGCAGAAGACATCTGCCACTCGGGGATACTTCGGCTCGTTACTCTACACACGCGTCAACCCCTTATCCAACCCCTTCTGGTCGAAATCCCTCTGCCGTCTCCGTTTGTCGTACACGATTATCGTCAGGTGTCGCGAAAGGATGTAAGTACTGAAATCTTCATAGAGAGATCCTTTGCCCTTAATTCTCTGTGCGCGTGGTCCACTGGAACGCACTTTGCGCCGCTGTTTCGAAGCCCGCGCGAGCAGGGTGGAGATTGTGTACACGGTACGCGGGTGAATGTCGCTGCAGAGCGGACGAATAATACGGGGCGATTCTGAACTTTTATCAATCCGCGGGAACAAAGCGCGTAAATTTAAAGCCTTAATCATCCCCTCGCAGGCTTTTCGCGCGGGGACACGAAAAAGTGTATCTCTGCGACCTCTGTGCCGCGTTGTTTCTGACTGTTCCGCGATAAGGCCCGTGCGCGCCGTGAATTTCAGTAAAAGTCAACGGGACGGACGAATGCGGGAACGTAGCCGTAGATTTGGAGCAGATTAGTGCTAGAGGAGCCGTAGAAATATTAGACATGCGAGCAACATCCCCGGAAGCGGATTCGTACACGTGCCATCCAACGATTCTGTATGCAAAGTAGGTGGTAGGTTTTTAAAGTGGACTCTCGGCTTAGAGCGTAGCCACTGTTACACCAAAGGAGCATTCGCTGCTCGAAATTAACGAAAGTAGTGATCGATATCCGATCGCTGATCAACAACGCCGCAGAGTCGGGAGCACGAGGGTAGGTTGCCCGAGAGACCACATCGAGATAAGTTTCGGTCACGGTTGGAGTTCCGGCCATTTAAAGACCGCAGCATAATTAATAGACGCTTGCAATTATCGCGTTTAGCCGGCTAATTTCCATCTGGCCTCGGAGCAGAGTGCACAGCGCACGGAGAGCCCATAACCTCGTGTGGCGCAGGACGTGTGCCCGCTTAACGCTAAGTGGCGTCTGGCCAATGCGATTGATACGCGTCTGGCGACTGAAGATCATTTTGACGCGTACAAATTAGACACAGAAATCCTCTTCAGCGGCACCAGAATTACGTACGACGGATGACGAATATTTAACGAAGAGCCACCTATCCGTCAAACATCCCTGATCCTTTTAAACCGTGACCGCGGGGGCGTTGGACAGGATGAGGGAACAGCTACCGGACCGCGCGGCTCCCGGCGATATTTTTACATCACAGATTCCTGCTTCGAGCAGAAACAAGCGGATACAGGCGGGCTCGTCGCGTGTTAACGCACAGCACGTGCACACGGGGCTTACGAGGTACATATTTATACATAGCGCACGCTGGCCGAGGCGCGAATCGATGGAACAAAAGAAGCGTGTACACCCGCGCCCGCTTTTGTACGCCTGGTATCGCGTCGGGAATATTTTTAACCGGCCCCGTAATTATAGACACAATCCCCAGCCGCGTTGCTAATAATCGCGACGAACAGAAAAACGACGGCAAAGGTCGTGAGCGGCATTCATTAAACGGGCCCTATGGCCTTTGCGGTTCAACGACGAGGGTGGCAATGTTTTTTTTAACCGCACGAAACGCCGCGCGACACGTGACACTGCCATTTTTATTCAGGGGAACGTGCTTCGGCGAGCAGGTCCGCGGAATGGTCGGCAAGTTTATACAGGGATTTATTTTTCGCGTGAAATCAGCTTCGTTTGATGAAGGTTGGAATCATCTGTGGAAACATGATCGACCTCTGCGTTAACGTGGTAATTACTCAGGCTACTGGGGGATGCAATATATCGGATGGCAGCTGCGGCTGCTTCGAGGGAATTAAGTCTCGTAATTTACAGAGTAATGGAAGCTATCAAGCGCTTATTGTCATCAAATTAGACGATGGTTTACTTGAACACGGGGAGGAATACTGAGATCGTAGCTGGATCGAAGGTGTAGGTCTTTTCGCACCTGTACGCTCGTTCTAACATCCAGCGTGCCTTGTGTGTTGCATAGCTTTACGGCCAGCTACGCCACATCGAACTCCGTGCGTCTGAAATGGACGAAAAGCTCCCGTTATCAGCATCGGCGTGGCGGTCGGGCGTTGCGTTTAAAAAATGGCACGAGCATCAAGCGTAATTACGGCTTAATCCACGCTCGTTTTTTTCAATCCGCAAAAAGCTGCTTGCGCTGGAATTCAGGTCACCGTTGAAAACGCGGCGAGAGGGAAAAAAGTGCTGTTGCAACATTTAAACTTTCCGCTGTTCCGCTCGATGCGGGTTCCGCGCAAAATATCAAAGCTTCCCAGCGACTTTACCCAATTAATCACGTAATGAAAGCAGGACGATTAGGTTCGGCCCGGGCGGATCCAAGACTGCTCCCTTTGCATTTTTCACTTTCAAAGTTAAATTATAAAATAATTATTATTACGTGTGCACTTTTTAAATACCAAATTAAAGATAAAACATAGATTTACTGAAACAACAAAAAAACCTTTATAATTTGGTTAAGTTTTTCCTTTAGACGTTTAAAAACCCGCGGTAGTTACTCTGAAGTGATCAGGAACTGGGTCCTTGACGGTAGTGTGCGTGTAGGCTCGGTCCCTTAAGGTGAAGTTCCACGACGCGTGGCTCGCCAAGCCGACTCGCCGAACCTGGGCCAGCCGAGCCGCGCGCCGTAGAACTTCACCTTTAGGGCCTAAGGACACACTACTAGACTTTTCCCTATCCGTTGCATGGCCGCCGCTTCATTCGCTTCGAGCACCCCTTTCCGCGCGGCTCTTAGAAAACGCTATGGATGTTTGCGTCCTCGGATCGCCCATCGGGGCATCGCTGCCGTAGAACATCGATTCTCGACGACGTAGCGTTTGGAATTGGCGACAGAAATTATACCACAAGCATCGGCCCTTTGGTCATCGTACAATCAGCATCTGGGAGGCCCGATCCTCTATCAGACTTGCAATCAGGGATGAGACGGGATCGTCTCGACGTCCCAGCGACGGTTGTCCCCGTGTAGGCGCCCCGTCTTCGCCGATAACCCGATTAATTCATTAGCGATAGACGCTGATTACGTTGTCACGCGTAATACCCATTGTGATGTCGCCGTGTTATCGCCTCCTTGCGCCAAGATATCGGCGTCTACGATCGGTTCCACGCGGGATCAAGACACCGTTATTGGGAGTCGCGAACGGACAAAGGGATTCCATGCATTATTGATGCCAATGGAAGTTCGCCTCGATGCATGATTCTACGTATTTCGGGGGACCGGGTCCCCATTCTGCGCGATGGCTTTCGAAATCCTCCCCGTAATTGAACCATTCATCGCGAAACGGTCGAGAAGTTGAATGCAGAAATCATATTTCTGCTTACCGCGATCCCATTATTCATCCAGCGGCTGTATCACTGCTGCACCTACTTCTGCTGGTACCGTCACTTTCGCCGCACGGTTACGATACATAATTCGCATCCGATCCTGCCTCGCCGCGTACTTTGCGCCGCACAGGCGCCCGCCGTTGAAAATCAGGCCCCGATTCGTCACCGTTTCGACCAGCCCATTAACATGGAAACTCGATTAAGCGTAGAGTGGCAGCTGTCAAAACGGCGCACCGTCTGCAAACACCCCCTCGACCATATTTTACGGTGGCGCAGCCTGCCACCGGAGTCCTCGCCTTTCGCTCCTCTGTGTACGTACGAACTTGCTCCTAATTCCGGAGATCCTCTTCTCATCCTGCATAATACCGTGTTGCGCGAACGCGTCGATGCGGGTTTAAGTTGCCAATGTACCATGATGCTGATACGACAACTCGATCGGTTCGAAATTCCTGAACCATGGCGCGCCCCTAACTCTGTGTTAACTCGATACCCCGTCGAGTTGCGTTCTAATAGGTGGATCACCCTCTTGCCTCGTAATTTTCGCTCGAGTGAGTAACCGTTTCGTGCCCATTGCAGACGGAGTTTGCGGTATCTTCGACGAAGAACTCCGGCTCGGAGAAGATCGTTTAATCGTGCTCGCGGTCTATTAGAAAGAGGGAAGCCGATGCTCCTTAAAAATGGGGAACGATAGCCTCGTGAAAAATGATTCTTCTATTAGCATGATTCCCCGTTGAACCGTGCAATCTTCACAAATTCCATTCTTATCCATTTTTCAAGCTCAAACCCAACGCGGATACTCGCCTGTACACTTGCAGCTACTCCGCCCTCTACGGTCAAGTATCGATGACGAACGCTTTTGTTATGCAAACGATAGAAAATCCCATTTCCCGCTGTTATCACCTGCACAGTGGGGACCATTGAGCGTAGCGTGCGTGCACAGCGATTGGGTGGCACGCTGGTAACGAGCGGCCAGAGAAATTTCAGACGTCACGCGCGCACGTGATACCTAAAATAATCCCGATCCGAAGGAAATTCGCTGGCCCGTGGATCGATTTCGCGTCCGCATCGGACACGGCGTGTTTACGATTATAACCCGCCGTGCGAATTTCAGTTTGATAGGCGCGGCTGAGACCGGCACCAGCCATGACGAACGATCTCCCGCGGCCAGCTATAAATGAGATTTGATTATTTCTCGCTGTTGTCGCGGAGGCTCGTCGATCATGAAAACAGGTTGTCACGTTTGCTGGCCGTGACGTTATAATAATTACCGTGTATCGATGAGTGGCGTGTTGCCGCACAAACAAAAGGGATGACGTGGATCAGCAAGGGTAGACCGCCCTTCTACTGGTCGCGTAAACTCTAACATTATGAAACTAACAATAGGAGACTACGTCCAACTTCTATCCTATTACAGAAATTTGACTCAGGCCCCTGTCCCTTAAGGACGCAGCAAAACGAACAGTAGGTACACGATACGCTATCCAGCCAACCCTTAGAATCCCTACCCCACGGTGCAATTTCCTAGTTTAATCAGTTACGCGGACATGCAAGCATTTCCTTGTACGTAACAGCGGCGGATCTAGATAACCGCGGTGAAAAAGTGTACATTTCGAACACGCTCCTAGCAGATCCGTCGCCTGAACACTTAATTGGCGATACTTATAGCCAGGTTCACGAAGGGTTTAAGATCCCGTACACGGGGGGGGGGGGGGGTGGGCCCACTCGTCGCGGAGGACGCCGATGATAAAGGCACGCTACTTATTCCCCGAAGTTACAGTAATCCGGCTACTCCGAAGGCGTTGCCGCGGCCATTATTAAACTGAATTGCGGTCATCTATCAAACGCAGCACGGGCCACTATAATTTGCAGCCAGGCATGATGTACAGCCGGCAGGTATCAGCACGTCGTTACGTCTTTCCCTTCCCCGGGGAGGGAAGTGACTCTTTTCCACCAGGGAGACGAAAATTTTCCTGGTCGCGGCCGTCGATCCCATAAATTTCGCACCCCCCTCGGCACCCTCGCGTGCGGTTTATATTACGTAATAGACCGGCCAGATACACTGGAATCCTTTCTGTACCAGCCGGTAATAGTCGCTGATAGTCCCTGGGAACGCAATCTTCCCCGGTGATAATTCAATTAACGCAATTCCAAGGATTGTCGACGCGGCTGTCGGCACGGATACACGCGCAGCCAAGTAGCGGCGGCGCGAATTATTGTCCCGGAGCAGAGAAAGTACCGATCGATCGGGCCGTAATGGGAATTTAATGGCCGTATGAAATCCTGTAAATACAAGCTCCTCCCCAGCTACGGTGTACCCAGGGTATGGCCTCGTCTCTGCGTCATCCTCCGCGATGATTGTCGCTCGTTTCGCGGCCACGACCTTAATTGGACCGCGCGTGGGGCTCACGCACTTTTCGGGCCATTTGTTCGGAAGAGGAAGCATCGTCTACGTGCGCGTTGCTCGTTACACGGCAATTCGTCGTTTCATAAAGCGGAGCTTTGAGCTTTTTTCATTAGCTCGTTAGACCTGTGCTTGGCACAGCGAAGAAAAGACGCGCGCAGGCAAATAACCAAGGCTCCGGGCTCCGCGTTACGGTGATAGCCTTTCGAAGGAAAGGCAATTTTCCCGTGATTGTAACGGGTAACTTTGCTAATGAAAATTCCAGGCTGTAATAAGATATTCATAAAGACGGCGGAGTTCACCTTCGCGGAACGGCTCTTGGATGTTCCTGTTCGTAACGTTAGCCGCCGCGGAGATGGTATTCCTTATTATCTCGATTAACGCCACTGTGGATTCAGGTTCCAGCCTTTAGCTACAGCTTTAGATCGGGAATTAAACAGTTCTCCTTCTTACACCCGGCATACCTACGACCAACCACGCGATTCTTCATTTTCTGACAACGCACGGTGATTAAAATTGATCTGCGATCTCCTTCGAGTTACCCGCTGCTATCGATTCGTCGCGAGAATCTGCGCGGCCACGCGCACGCTGCCGCCGACCGCGAAGTTCCAGGGGTGGAATACAGGGCGTACGAGTTCCCACGACCGGGACGAGGCGGTGACGCGAGAAGGGGAGTTGGCGAGTCGTTGTTTAACCCGAAGAAACGGCGAGACAGGGTGAAAGGAACGCCGGGAACTCGGGAGGCGAGCAAGTAAGGGACGGAGTGATAAAGTTTGCCCAGTAGAGGGATGATTTTTTCGTGGACCTCTTTTTGCTATCTCTCCGGCGACGCCGGGAGGGTCTCTCTGTAATTTTTATTTACGGAACTTCATTATCACCGGCTACTAATCTCCTTCGCCTCGGGGACACCTTTATAAGAGCGGAGAAAGCGCATCGCTACGAGAGGGATGATATCCCAGCGGCGCGAAGACGGAAGCAACTTTCTTCTATGGTAGCCAATGAGAAACGTTAAATGACACTAGCGCGATTCAGAACTTTATCCGATAGTAATAAGCGAGTGACGCTATTATGGAATTATCATAATGGGTTCGGAATAAAATGGCCCGGGAGGGAGGAATCCATTGATGACCCAGATAACTCTTTTGCCCGGAGCAGTCCGATCCAGCGGCCTCTTTTAGGCAAACTTCTGTCCATATACCACTCTTCATTACTGGTTCGTTATTGTGTTACATCCTCCTTAGAATTCAGTACACCCTTTTCCCATTTTCGAGGTAACCAGCCGCGCCTCTCGAGACCGAGCCCGCTTTAACGAGGAAGTCTTGGCTCCCCCGGAGCGTAACGCGATCCACTAGGACAAAGGGCAAGGGCGAAGCACGAGACCTGTCCCCACCGACGGCGTTTGTCTCTGATCCGCTAGATTTTTCACGGTGTAGCTATGCGGTTTTTATCCGTCGCCGCCGCGATACACCGTGGAAACGATCCGTGTAATTTTCAGGTAACTTAGTGGAAAGCGCTGTCGACGACCGACACCGGTGATTTATACGCGTTTAGCGACCAATGACGCGAAAAGATTACACGGTCGGGCGAGCCCGCGCGGATCGGACCCGCTCCGCGCCCAATTACCAAGCGGACTGGTACACCTGCATACGCAGCGCTATTTTCCCTCTTGCCTAATGGCCCATAACCTTTGATTGGGCCGTGTTTACGTGGCGTTTTAAACGACCCTCGGAGTCCTCTCTTTTGCAGTCGCCACCGTTTCCCGCCCGCTAACGAGCTGCCTCCACGATCTCGAGAGGATAAACCGGGCACATATAACTCACCCCGATGGGCGACTGTGCCTCTGTTAGTCTTATCTCGGTACAGGATTTTTCTACCGGGACATCGAGTGATAATTGACGGTGACGTTGCGAGCACGACTAAAGCCTGGATTAAATATTGTAAAGGCGAAAATGTACGTTTCACGGGTCTTTGTGAAAGCAGTGGAAAAGGGGATTGCGAACGTGCAGGGTTGTTTTGGTGAAAATACGACGGATCAGGGAACTCCCGGTACAAAGTGTTTACAGCGAGTCTGTAGCTACAGTTTAAACAGATGACCGCTCATTTGAGATCGCTACGGCTCCAAGCGCCATAACTTTCCGCGAGCATTTTCCAAACTTTCCTCCGCCTTTGTGCGGTCCTTTGTAAAGCGAGTCTCAGTCGGACCGGGGCCACTATATCAACTTTACTGTCTCGCGATATGGTCGCCGTCCATTCCGCCGGAAGATCCGCAGTTACGTGGTTCTTTCCTCAAGTATTTTCGCCGGGGAGCGATTAAAGGCAATGATTTATACGCCTCGTTTGTTCGTTAACGCTGCAACGAGGGTAGCGAGTTTAAACACGTTGCCTGCGGAGCGACAGAAATATCGCTGCAGCGTAGTTTCTCAAAAGTAGGTATTCCTTGCTTCCACCGTGCACTCTCGTTGAAATATTTAAATGCTGGCTGCTGCTACTTTTCTTCGATAAATAATTAATCTATATGGAATTAGATACTTGGCTCCAGGCCTGAATCATCAGGTCCTACATTCCCGTCTCTCGATGCTTGCGCGCGATTAAATATTTCCATAAAAAGAGTAGCAATTCGCGGCAGGGAGTCTTGAGCACGTTGGCGATACCTCCGAGTGCAAGAAAATTGTGGAGGTGGAGAATGCTGTGTGCACGGAATTGCTGTGAGCTCGATGGGCGAGGTTGTTGTATTCCCCGAACCAAGTCGAGCCTCGCCTCTTTGTTCCCATTCGCACCTCAGCTTTCCGAGTTAATAAACTATTTGTAGCCGGTGCACTCGTACATCTCGCTCGCTCGTAACATGAATAATTGCATTGTACCGTTATCAACGCCTGGACAAATCGCACCCTGTTGTTCCCGACCCTCGTCTCTGAATTAAAATTCATCAGGACAAATCGCCTCTTTTGTTAGCACCGCTTGCAATTTCATTAATTCCATTTACTCGAACAGTCTCTCGCGCTCTATTACGGTCTAAGTCAGTTCTAAGTCGATCGAACCTCGCGATCTTGGTGTCAAGGATAGTTTGACAGATTCCGTGGGACGGATGCCAAAGCATCGGACGATTGTTTAATTTATTATCGGCGCAATGACCGGGGTGCAGCGTCCGCGGCAACGAACGTGTAGAGCCGATTGCAGCCGACAGTTACGGACGCGAAGGGCCCTCGTCGTTCGCGATTAATCAACGAGGACATTTCGTAACGACGTAGCAAACACAACATCTGCCGTGTGTCCCGCCACTAGACGTCAGTCCAGAGCTGCGACCAACAAAAGGGTCACCCGTTATGCACGAGTGCAGCTCGGGGCGCGGAGAGTGCCGTCGATGGTGCGCGCGGGTCAAGATGATCGAGAGAGAAGGAACCATCGACGCCAGGATGTCTGATTCTCGTGTAGCATCCGGTCACTCCATGGGACTTGTATGATTTTTTCGCGGAGAACGGAGAGCAAGCCGCTGCCCGCGAGAAAAACGACAACAGGGAAACTTAATCCTGGTGAATCGAATGTTATCTGAGTTGCCCGTGGTCGTGGAAGCTTGGAAGCCGCGGATAAATACTCCTTCATGAAAAATGAGGGAATTCGGGTGATGTTGTTTTGTCAGTCTATAAGACAGTGTTTGCCAACCTTTTCTGAGTCGAGATCCCCTTTTATAATATTCAAATAACCTGCGACCCATCCTCCATGTAAGAGGGAGTTAAATATAATTATAATAAGATCGGTTAAATTTAATAAGGTAAAGAAAACACATTCAAAATGGCTATTTTAGACTATAATTCTAATTTAATAATATTTAAAAAAATAAAATAAAAACCCGTGGCGACAACCCAGAAAACACTTCTCAACCCACTTCGGGGTCGCGACCCACAGGTTGGGAATCACTGCTATAAGAGATATAAGAGTAGAACAGTGCCAATAGTGTGGCTTTAAAAATCACCTGTGCGGTCTGTTGCGCAGAAATTCTGTCATGTATGACCTCGAAAGAAGTATTTCTCCTTTCCACCTGGTCATACGTTACTCCTGGTTAATTTTAATTTTAGCTTCAGTTTTTATTCAGCTTTGTTTTTATTTTTATTCTATCTTTAGTTTTAGTTGTTGCTTAAGTTTAAGTTTTAGTTTCAATCTATATGTAATCCTTCTCTTTGAGTTCTTATCAGTGTAAACTAAAGGGCACGATACCAGTAAAATTATAATAAAAATAATATTAAATATATCCTGTTGTTACAAACTTGCAAATTAATTTCACTGGAATAGCTTTCTTAATGACATCCCAAGCCACCTCTTTTTTCTCCGCGATCATTGACTCGCACCACCCAACGTAGGTACGTACAGAGAACAAAGCTTTTATTCGTCCCGAGGAAAACGCGTGCTCTAATTTTCAAAGGTATACATACGAGCGCTTTTATGGCGCAATTACATCTCAAAGTGGGAGGAGAAACGATGCTCGAGGGACGTCATCTTTCACGCAGCGTCGAAGGTTTAGCACCCCTTGGGAGGCGTAGGGCGAAATAAAACGGGAACGTTTCCCTTTGTGTATCGCCATGTCGAGGATACTGACAGAATTTTACATCGTCCTCGCTGCTGATACGGTGGACGTGCACCATCGTAAAACGAGCTCCATCCCCGAGAAATTTCATGTTTCCGAAAGTCGACTCGCGCGTCCAACAAAAACAGTCCTGCGACGCAGTCACCCTCTGCTCTCTGAACCTAACCACCGCCGCAGGATTTTTCACTTGGCCTAAAAAATGCACGCCAGACGAGCAATTAGCCTCGTAGCTAAGCGCAGCGTGCACGACTCCTCTTTGTATCAGAAATGCGCCGTCTTCTTGCAGATGTCTAGTCGACAGGTGAAAAGAAAGCTCAATCGCGTCGCAAAGTCGGTACGCTTGTCGAGCAGCTTTGCACCAACCTGAACGGTTTCGATCGCTCTGACTTGCCACCATTAAACTCTCAATTGAACGTGATCAAAACTGTCCCGCCACTTCGCAATCTTCCGCTCCGATTCCCACGTTGACTTCATCTGTACCATCATTCTCGACGATCTGAATTCAAATACGAAAACTAGTCGCGCTCTTAACTGTCGCGATAGTCGATACTCTACCCCGGGCTCTAGGATCCCACGGCGTAAAAGAAACTTTTACGTGCCACCGCTGGAACACAGGTTTGCTTTCCCGCCGTTGCATCCCGATAGAGTCGCTCTTAGCCTGTCAGGCGTCGAATCCGCGTCGTCCATCGATTACTTATAAATTCCACGACAGAAGCGAGCGCGCTTTCGTAAGCGTCCTCTGGCCGTGAATCTCGCGTCTCGCGCCTAGCTCATGAATCGTCGTGACGCGAGCTGTTTCGAGGAAGCCTGATACATTAAGGAAAACACATTAAGCGCCAGACGAAGGATCCACTTAAACTTCGAGCCAACGACTAATCCACGCATCCATCAAGTTCCAGTTATATGCAATTGCTCGGAGGATTATGCGTTGCAACGAGCGCCGGCGTCTTTGGCCTGTTAGGATGATATAATTAAACTTCCGAGATAAGCTGTTGGAATTTAAAGCGAGGTAGAATGAGAATCGAATGCTCGAATGGAAATAAAACGACGTGCGACGGACCTTCGCCCGGCGAGCGAAAATACGGCGCGCTGTCACGAAACGGAGCGTGGCCACAGCGATTAGATTCCTCCGAGTTCGCGCGTATTATTCGTGCAGCTCCACTGCCTGCTTATATCTATCCGAAGAATAGTCGAAGAAGCAAAAATAGCAAAATGCCCGGCCCTCCGCGGAGCAAGCTAGCTGCTTTAGCAACGTCAACGAGAACACAAGGGAATCGGGGTCAGTAAACAAAGATCCACCTCCGTGGAACAGTGTATTCACGCTGCGGCTCTTTTTAATCGGCAATCACATTACCCAAGGGTGTTCCTCGCGTGGCTGTCCCGCTTCTCCCAGAAATCTCGGTCACCGTTCGACAAACAGAAGGAACGATTGAGTCGATTAAGCCTCGATGCCAGGCCGATTCCTCCGGGGAGCGCGTCTCCCCGCGCCCCTGCAATTATTGCCCGCCCACTCGAGCTCGCCCGTGTTCTTTCACCGTGCAAAGAATAGCCACTTGACCAGGATCTGGCCGCGGGCAGGTCTCTTCCAACGGACATCCACTTACCGCGTTTGCTTCTTCATCGCCTCATCAACGAATGGTTCCCCGAGTCTATCGAATGCTCCGAGCTCCATCGAGGCTTAAATACCCTTAAAAGCACGAACGAAGTTCCTTAATCTCGAGAAAGTCTCGTGGTAGTCGCGAAAGTCTCGGAGGTCCCAGTGACGTACAGCTCCATCGAGCCGGGCGTACCTCTTACACTAACCGAGTCACCCTCCCGGAGGAGCCGACACACCTCCGTGAAACTCTCTTCCCTTCCGCTCCCTTTTTCCCTTCAGGCTCGGGCACAGGCACGATACTAATGGCTGCTGCGATATCGATAACGCGACGGAGGAAGATCGCCCGGATCGCTAGACTCGCGGAACAATCCGGCGGGGTAGAGAGAGAGAAAAAAATCTGTTCGGTTTCTTTCCTCTCGTTCCCGACGGGCAGAGCCGCGCACGATAGCGTAATGGCAGACTTCCTGGTTCCCTAATGGCTGGACGTGGCCCGGCGGCCAGGGCCTCGAGCCAGCTACGATATCCTATACGCGATAATCGGGCTGATTTAAGGCCGCGTGCTTCCGACCATGCAGGAAAACACTTGGATGTTAGGCACACCTGGCAGGTGCAACCGTGTGTACGGTCCGCTCGGCCCCTGGTTGGCGTGTTCCTCGGTAATATTCGGCAATTTCGCGTAATTTCGTGACCCCAACTCCTCCGCAACCCCCTGGGGCGGCCTAGTCGCGGTATTTCACTCGCGTTTGTCATACGTCTCGCGTGACGTTTCGCTTTGATAAACGATCATTTCTACGTCATTATTTTCGACGGGCCGCCACCTGTCAGCGGTTATCTCCGTGTCCTCGCGAGAGCACGACACTCCCCTCTGGTCGAGGGACGTTCGATTGCCCTCCATTTGCCCTCGATCGCGCTCCCGTTCCTCGGGGACCGCCCAGCTAAGTGTAACTGCGGGCTATTGTGCTACGAGCTGTTCCGCGCACCGCGGGAACGTCGGGTGAAAAAGTTTTCCGAAGATTCGGACAGGTCTCTGGAGGGTGCAATATTTTGTTAGCAAGTTGATCGTCCTTCCACTTCGTTTGGGAGGTACACGTATGTTCTTGGTGGCTGGGAGCGCGGTTAATCCGCTCGTAATCCGATTCCTGGTGGAAATCCTTGGGGCAGAGGGAGCCTTGAGGGGAATTATGACACCTTCGCGAGGAAGTATGTGAGCTCGGATGTGAATGATTCATGGAAAAGTAACACTGAGGAGATTTGTCGACTACTAATTAAAACAACAGTGCTGTAAAAGGATTCAGTAGATTGGGGATTCGGTTCTACTTCTCGAGAGGCGCGTGTATCCTTGGAGGAAGGCACGAGGGGCCTCGATTTTTCGAGGAACACACGACGCTTTCGGGAATCCGTGAGCTAAAATGAAGTTAGTGGAATGAACTTGGAATGACTGGTGCAAAATTACTTCGCCGGGGCTTGGAGCCAATTTTTTCCGGACGTAGTTCCGGTTAGGTGATCCCGTGTATTCGATGAAGGCAAACAGTCCGAGGGAAAGTGCACCGTCACATCCCACCCTCTGCTTTATGAACTTTGCAGCGTTTTATATCTCACTCGCAGGCCGCGGTCGTTACGTACCTACGCCTCGCTCGGTCGCAGAGTTTAGCGCGGCGTCGTTGTAATAACAGCGTAGATGAGAGATACCGAGAATCGCAGGCGCCTCGTCGAACTTTACTTTATCGATAACATATTACCCTTATCGGAGGCCCCGTCTTCGATAGGGCGTCGAGAAGAGACGAGGGTCAAGCTAGCACAAAAGTAATGACCACGACCGCGGTCCTCCCTCTAGAATCGCATTTCCACGCGGGCCCGACCCCTGACCTTAATCCGAAATCTTCATTTAAGATTACGATACTCGCGTGTTTATCAATTCGTTGACACGGGGGGCAGGCAGCTCGTGCGATTCCCAAGGAAATTACATGCCGCAGGAACCTCTGCTCGCCTTTGGAAACCCCTCCGCATCTTATTTTGTAATTTAAAGGAGGACATTTTTATTGCGGTTCCCAGCTTTAGACGATACCACGGGGATTTGAAATTTCATATAGGCGGCCGTGAAAGCTTCTTTAGCCGAGAAAGGACGGCCCAAGGATCCCGAAGTCCTCTCGAACGGGCAAAAGGGACAATCCTCCGGCACCCCACTGAAATCGTAAATATACTAGCAGCGCGCCTAATCCAGAAGGCATTTTCCCGCGGCGATATAGGCTTCTGGATGATATTAGGTGGCATAGTAATGCGATTCGAGCACATTCCTCGGCCAGGAATGGCCTGTCAGCGGGGTTGGACGATGCCCTTTGAACAGAGCAAGCTTACCCTGAAGGACTATCCGACACGCACGTACTGCTCTGTGGAGAGAAGCGTTCGCGTGGAAGACATTCGGACGCGCTTGGAATCAGCGTACGATAGATACATAGACGTGCAAATGGGGACGGAAATGATTAAACGTCACGGTTGTTTTCGCGATGAAATTGAATTGGAAGTAATTGCGTTGCCGGGAACAGTGACACGGATATGCTTTGCAATTAACGTTGCAGTGGCCTTTGTAGGCGACGATCTCTCAAAAATGCCATTTTAGGAATATTCCCACAGAAATGTAGTTCCATGGTGCCGAAGAGCGTCACGGTGTGCACCACCGCTGGAGCGAGTCAATTTCTAAGTCAATCAGCCGAACGAGCAACTACATCCCCGCAGAATGTGACACACCAGCCCTCCACTCGCCGCGAAACGCGGGCATAAACAAGTTGGAAGCAAGTGTGCAGGAATCCCGACCATCCGCCGCTGCATCAGCTTAAGAGTCTAAATGAATACGGTACTCGACCCAAGTTCGTGTACTCGCCCCCAACTTGGCGCGCTCCCGAAACCCCAAAGAGCCAGGCACAAGACGGTTGCTCCGATTTACCATGGAGAAGCGTGCGCACAAGCATCGCGAAGTGCCGTGGTAGATAATCCGTTCTAATTCGAGCTCTTAAGTAGACAAAACCATCGCTTCATTTCTAAATGCCATGCGAGTCGGAAGTATGAGGGGACTTGAGGAAACTTTGAAGAGTCAGCCTCCGGGACTCGAAAGTTTTTGGAGAGGAAAGGAAATCGAACTTCTTGGGATTCTTCGAGGCTCATATTTCTTGAGTAGAAGAAACAGAGCACTTGACGGCCGATCAACTGGTGCGGAGAGTAATATCCAAATGGTCTGTCCATCTTGGTGCACGCGGTTAACGTCTCAGTGCCTAAGAATTCCACAGAATGCGACCCTGAGCTACACTCTCTCACTCATCCAAGCAACACTCGAAAGGTGTAGGCGCTCGAGATTCGAGGCATTCGTTAATCGAAGAATTCAGGTCACACAGGTTCTAATTTCGAATATAGGGCGAAAGTTTCCGTGGTACGTGTACTCGGAGCGATTCGAGGCGTTTCGAGTCCATCGCCGACGAAGGACGGAGGTGAACGCGCGCATACGGAGGGCAACGGGGGCCCGCCTGGAATCAGGTGACAATAGACGCGGCAGGAAATTGAGTTGGCACTGATTAGACATTGCGGGCGTGCCGTCATGCCGCGACGGTTCGTTGGAATTTACTCCGGCATACTCGGCGAGTCCAATTCCGCCTTGGGGCGCGCCCGATATTATCCTACACTTTAAATCAAGCCTCCGAAGAGCGCAGCGCCCAACCTGACCGCGAGAGGGCTGTAAAGCTTGCGTTAAGATTGATTCTGCGGCCCTTAACGCGTCCCTGCGGCTTTCCACGGCTGGCGGGTGACAGGTGAAAGCCACTGACGCGATACCGTGCCCTGTCATTCCTCATGATCCTTTAGAAACACGCTCGCAGCTACAAACGTCGTCCAGCATCGCAAATCGACAAAGAACCGCTTCGCGAGTTTTACTTCCTCGGTTCGCAGCTGGTTTTTACGAGACCCGAGCTAATGTCGCATAAATTTCTGATCCACTGCGCGCCGGAGCTTCCGCTGGTCGCCGTATATTCAGCTCCACGCGTCCCTTTCGAACGCGAGCAACCTCGCCCGCTCGAACTAATTGGAAACGAGCAAATAATTGCGAGGGTGAAAAAGCGTTCCCCTCGCCCGCTGAACGGGGCACGATTTTATTCCCGCTTCCAGGGAATGGTCGCTCGGGAATCGCGAGAACCGTCCCCGTATATTGCTGTGCATATTTTTCAGTAGCACGAACATACAGGGGCAGTTTTCTGCACCGCCGCGAACACGCGTGTGTCACGCGCCGTCGCTGCATACGTACGCGCGGGCTCGCGAGTTTTATTAGAGCTTACGTAACGATCATAATTTCCGTCCCAATATTCCTTCGCCGGGGCGAATATTCGCGGCTTTACGAGATCGAACACGCGCCAGATTTTTACGACCGCTGAATCCCAAGCCGGCCGGGGGATCGTTGCTCGCGCGAGCAACTTAGTAATTCGCGTTTTAAATACCTGTAAACGCGGCTCGCGTATAAAAAGTTAATAACGTCGTATTGAATGTTATCGAGCCGAACGGGAATATTGTCGTTCGCGCGGCCCAATATTTGCGATCTGTATTTGCATGTCCGACACAGATTCGCGGCGGCGCGACGCACGCGCCAACGATTATTACAGTTTAAAGCCTGGTGCATCTGGCCACGTGATGCAAAAAAAAAAAAAATAAGACTGCCTCGGTGAAAAATAACAGCCGAGGAATCGAATAAATAAAATTCGTAGATTGTTACGGGGCAAATAGGGAAACGAGCTCCCGTTTAGCAGCGAAGTTCATATTTTATGGACTGACAATGTACCTACGGTTTGTATCGCCCGGGTTTTATCACGGTCACGATTTACCGTTCGTCACTGAGGAAACATTATTGTTCGGTAGCGAAACGGCTAGTTTAAATTCGGCAAGGTAATTTTATTTCAGAACGCAGCTTGCGCGCTCGATATTGCGCGAGAAATGCGTGGGACGTGTCGTCGCTTGCAAAGTGTTTCGCAATGAAAATTTATTTGGAGATATGGAACGTAGGCGTGAGTATACAGTGGGACCCATTTTAATCGACCCGCATTCGAAATGGGAGATATTCGTGCAGGGTGGTTAGGGAGATGGTACCGGGTGATCGATTGCTTCAGGTTCGATTATTTTATGGTGCTCGGGCGATAGCCTCGAGGTAAAGGTACAGCCTTGATTTTGCAGTGAAACAGAATTTGTATATTTACGTCGGTCGTGTGCGCGCACGAGTTGGAAATTTTTGCGCGAATCGTCGTGAGCATTCTACCGATCTTCATTATCCTCGATTAGCAACGATTCCAGTTTACCTAATGCGCTCGCATTTCACGCGATATGGAAACGCAAGAGTTGGCGAAGCTTCGGCAACCATCAGCGAGATAACCCTGCGAGTCGAACTCCCCGGTCGTTACACCGATAACGGAAACCCCTTTCCGTGGAACCGATGTTCTCCATCGCCCCTTTGGGGGACGGCTGCATAAACCATCTCAACCCTTACGGGGGATTACGCGGATTTTCCTGTGTCCCTCGTCATGCTTCCCTCTCCCTTGGCCCTCTAAATTATGTACATGCGCTCGGACAGTGTATTAAATTTTTCCTTTATCCTGCTCCCCAGCAGATTTAGTCGTCACGAAGCTCCAGACAATTTGGTACCGTGGCAGAGGGAGCCTTAAATCCTCGAGCCGAGATACTTGCGTTCTATTAGGGGAATTATTATTAATTAAGTATTAAAAGCGGGTTATTCCACAAAGGATTCATCAGAGAGAATAGATTTGAGGAGTTTAATGAGCCTTTAGCGAACAGTGAGGAGATGGATAGAGGTTGGGCGAAGAATTTTCCGCAATTGGTAAGCCTTTTTCATGCTGTAGGGAATCACGTGATTGTTTTCGAAGAGATATGGTTTGCATTCGAAATTTCGCACACCCGAGTCTGAGAAGTGGTAATCCGGCCACAGGTACTGCATATGCGTTCGAATCTCCCCTTTTATTTCGACAAGCGAAAGGAGGGAGAGTCGGAAAAAGGGGGACAAAAGTCCAGCGTTCACTGTGAAATCACGGGCCGAAGGTTGCGATGAATAGCGGTCGGCGCGACAGCTCGAATTTCCTCGACCATGTTTGGTGACCGTATTTTTTCCACGGATGACAGTACGGGCTGGCTAACAGAATCCCGAACTTTGGTACAGCGCCAAATTATTATCGTCCAGTGTGCTTTACATTGTGCCCGATCGGGTGGCTCGCTCCACGCTGCCACGCCGCCGCGCAACCCCGTTTTCCATCGCAGCCCAGCGTCGACAAAGGGTTACGTAAACTTTCCAAATCTCCTGCCACCTTGGAAAAGCGACACGGCATCGTTCCACCCTCTGTCGAGTGCCAGAAAGGGTTGGGAAGTGCCGTTTCTCTTCCAATTCAACTGTGCCCTTTCAAACACTTCACACGACCAGAGGGAAAAATAATCGACTGGTCCTATTATGCGCCTCGGATCTAAATCTCGATTTCTTTCAGTGAATGTTTCTTTCACAATTAAAATCGGTAACAAATCCCTGGCAACACTTTGTCGTGGACACTTTTAAGATCAAATGCCTTAAGATGCAGTATGCTTGCAAATGAGGAATACACTTACGCGTAGTTGCAACCTCAGAATCACAGAGCGAAGAATAAAAGCGCGCGTGCCGAGCGGGCGATAATATTAATCAAGCATAAATCACCGTTCCCCGTGGCGGCCTCGATTATTGATTCGACAAATTCGCGCTCTTCTGTTCGTCGTGTATGTTTTATTGCGAATTAATTCCTGTTTATCGGGGGCCAACAATTGCGAGCCATATTTCACCTGGACCCTGATATTTCGTAATGCCATTGGCCGCGTAATAAACGAGCCGCGATCGTTATCCCGTAATACAGCCCGAGATGCAAAACCGCGCCGAGGGAAGAAAGATTTAACTCCGTCCCCGATGACGGTTGGACATTGAATTACGCGAGCATCCGGATCGTATCGAACGAATTTTACACGGGAAAACGAACGGCGCAGTAACTGGGGCCGGATTGATTGACAGATATGGCTGTAAATCGTATAATTAACGGTGACCAGTGAAATTAGGGATGAAGACGTTCCAGCGTAGCTCTTCTAAAACGTCACTTCACCATGTATGCTACTAAGTGGATGATTCAGATAACTCCAGGCTTCACCTGAAACATTATAAAAAAAAAAGAAAACGCTGCTCGAAGGAATTGCTCGACGCTTGTAGCAGAGGAATACGAAGAAATTAAGCTAATCCTGTTCTTAAATCTCCCATCGTTCACGTAGACTTTTCAGCTCCGTAAACTGTGCCATTCGGGCCATTCATTAGCGTCCTGTCGCTGCTCCTCGTCGAATTTACTTTCGTCCAGTCGCTTCGAGGAGAGCGGCATCGCTACACGGCCCCACAGAATCGTTGATAAATTGTCTACGTACACGGGGGTGAAGTTCCGGAGGTAAGGGGAGCGCGGAGAGCAGCGAAGTATCGCGAAAAGCGCCCGTTCGCGAATAGTTTTCCGAGAGGTTGCTCGCTTAGCCGGATCAATAGTCGCGCAGCCGAGTTGACTACGCCACGCTTGTTCCGTTGTTGTTGCTGTTGTTACAGATATGACGTAAAACACCCGCCACCCCTGTTTCTCCCCCTCGGTGATTACGATCGATTCCACGGGGCTTCCTGCTTCCGGGTTGCTTGGCCTCGCTTAGTGTTCAGCAAGTTTCCTCGTAAAGATACGGGGTCGAATATAAAATTGGCGCTCGATCGGATGGGACTGGCATTTTCGTTACCAACTACTTTCTAATTCCGCAGTAATTTTATGTCTGAAAACTTTTAATTAGTCCCAGTAACATTCCTTGGAAACAATTTTCGAAACAGTGCTCGGGTGGAGGTTTACAGAGGGATATAGTTTCCGGGTCTGACCACTAACGGTCCGTTTCCACTTACTCTTCCGTGCGCTGGCCGCACAGACGACTCGTACCTTCCTGTAACTCTCCGTATTGCGTAATACCTGCATCATTTTAACAATCGCGCCAAGGAAAGTTCCTCGGATCGTTAATAGCTTTAAGAGACTTGAAACTTTATCGGCGATGTCGCTTAAGGCTAACGAATTGTGCTATCGTTTATCCCCTCAGGAAGGATTTCAATTTTTCTTTCCGCGCGAAAAACGACACGCTGCCCCTTTCGGCTTTCCTTCAGCCCTCGATCCCTGTTCCCGGAACAGGGTCCGCTCTCGCGTATTCACACTCCCCTCTCGCCCTTTTTCCTCGCCCCTTCGCCAGCGGCGTTCCTCCTGTCCGAACGAAATTGGCTTCGTTACGCCGGCGAGGCTTCAATTCCCAATATGGAGCGGGCCAATTTGTATCCGGCCTCGCCTCCCTACTTCAACTTCTCCGTCGACGTTACGGATGTCTCCTAATGATTGAATCCACCGGGTGGATCGCCCCAACTACCGTCAACTGTGCTCGACGACTCTCGTTACCGGATTAGAAACTCCGTGGATATCCCTCGCGATCGAATACGCTGCGTGTGCGTGTGCACGGCGCGGCGCGGCGCTCGATTCCATCCCCGATTCCAGCGGCGTTCGGCGTGTACGCGCGGGCGAATCGTCGATATTCGCGGAGGGATTCGCGATATCGGATCGAGGCTCGCCCACGGGACCACGCTCTGTCTTCCTCCCTTGGTTGGCCCACGACCGAGGATTTTCGCTTCACCCGCGAGGATCCAGAGCTTCGCACCTGAAACGGCTGCGGGCGATACGGGAAGCCTGTTGACGTTGGCTTGCCGCAATCTCGAAATCCCTTTTTGCGCGATCCGCGGCGCACTTCTTCCCGGCATTGCGTTAGTCATCCTCCGTGATTCTAAGCTGTCGATTACGTGCAAGTGATTTTCAACAGTTCAAGCGATCCTGATGGAATCTCCGGGGCTTTTCGGGCCTGTTTCTCTATTCGAGGGAACGGAGGTAGCCAAGAACGAGGGAAATTTAAACGATACCATCGATCCTCTCTACCCGAGCTCGTACGTTCCGCCTGCAGTCGAATAGCGGATTCCAATAATCATCCTGCACTTCCGTGAAATGTAATCTTGCGCCGCGTACGCCTATCAATTGGGTAGCGGGCAGCAGACACGGTTCATTCGCGAGCAGATAACATCAAGGCGGTTTGGAGCACGACGCTATCGTCGGTCGCGCCAGCAGGTACTTAACTGCAGGACGAGTTAAGCATCTGTTGGCCGTGTGTTAGCAAGTTTCTAATTTATTTACCCCCGGCAAAACTTCGGGCAACGGCCGCTTTACAGCACGTAAGCGCGGGAATAAAGTTGCGATGTAACGAGACCATAAAACACACCGTGCCGCATGGGTTTTCGAGACGCTTGACGCATCGTCAGGACTCGGGGGTGTTTTGTTGCAGCGATACCCGCGTCGCCTCCCTTATTAATAATTCATACAACCAGAGGCTCGGCGGGAAAACCATTTCCAAACTTCGTCCCGCCGATGACGACGTGGACAGCCGATGGTCCTGCGGCAAAAATTCAATCCTATTCTTCGAGTTACTGTCTCCGAGCATGGTACCCTTCTTGGAAAAAGAAGCTCCCGCTTGCGTTACGATTTGAGGAAGAAAGGAGCTTGTATTTGTGCCTGTTTTGACAAACGAAAGGGTAAATCGCGATGGGGAATAGAATCGCAAGGCGTAAGGGCGTAAGGAGCCCTCCTATCGCGTTCCAACCCCGCATGGCTCGGGGACTGTTTCCCAGACGCGTGTCCCAGGACGGGAACTGGCGATCCCGGAGTAACCGAGCTGAGACCGTGCAAAGATAAGCACGCGTGACTCTGTCACAAATGATCAGCTTATTGGACAGGTGTGCCATTATTCCTGCGCTCTGATGGGTCTCGATGCACCTGGCTATCGGGATCGGCGGTTCCATGCCGGTTGCCTCTTTAAAATTCACCATCCATCCCAATTTGCCGTTGAATATTTAAAGTTCCTCGCTGGAGGAACAGTTCTCGGGGAGCTGTTCATGAAATACTAACTGGCTACTGAATTACTCATGCATCCGAAGATGCTCCCGACGACGTGAAATCGATCGCGAGGAGGCAAACCAGGGAAAATAATCTCTTCGGCATGTATTAATGAGCGCTCTCGCCACGCATGCTATCGCACGAGCTTCCACCTTCCCGACGAGCATTTTTGCGTTTCACGCAGGACGCAGTATCGACCATCCTTCAGCTGGGAACGAGGGAAAGCGCAGAGAGGACGAGAGAATTCGCCGTCGTAAACGTCAAGCCAGCTAGACGTATGACACTTTGCCGCGTCGTCTTCCGCGCCCTCCATTCTCGCCCGGGTTTCAGAATCATTCGACATTTTTTATCAGCCGCTTCTCACACGGCAGATATAAAAATTCAATTGCCCCTGGAAAAAGGAGGAATGTCATCGCTGCCTCACCTATCCAGCCTGAACGCAAGTTGGCCGATTTCCAAATCGAAGGAACGAATACCCAGCCCGCCACGGATTCGCTTCCCAACCCCTTTCCAAGATTTTTTCCTTCAATCCGTGCACAGAGCCCCGCCCGCAACATCGGCTGCGCGAAACCCTCGATACCCGTCTGTTCGTCACAGGTACGCACTTAACTGGCGAGCAGCGAAACGCTCCAAACATCGGCGCGTTAGTATTTCACGCGCGTGGCGCTTTTCATTTTATTTAATTAAAAGGCGAGATGTTAGTCGCTCGTTATTCAATGACCAAACAACGCTTCCACCGCGCGCGTGCTTTGGCGAGATTCAGATCACGTTATCGACACCGATGACGCTGCGCGATACAGTTTCACAGGTGATTCGCATCGAATCGAAAGCCGGGGTAAACAGTGCCCGGAGTGAATGAAAATTTGCGTGTGGGCATTTTTTTATTCACCTTGCGAACGAGAATCTACGACCAACGAGGTCCCTGAATGGAAGCAACGCTTGCCGAGTCACGAAGTATTTCGAGCCTGCCGCCATTCTGTCCTCTGAGTCGTGAACTTTCTTCGTTCCTGGGTAAAAGGTCCATTTTACGCGAGCGTGAAGTGCTCGACCGTGAAATGTCTGAGGAGGAAGTCTCGATCCCTTCTCGAAGCCGTTCACAGCTCGACGCGTAGCCGAGCAAACTTCGGGACGAATGTGGATAAAAGAACGCAGGAAATGGCGGTGAGCCTCGCAAAGGGCCGAGGGGGAGGCGAATGAATATGCGTCGTCACGCGTCGCATTCAGCTACGCCCGGTGGTAAATCCCCGCGAGGGATACAACAGGATAGCAGGTCCTTTATTCGGATTTGTTCGACGACTCCGTGCCGCTTCAGCAGCCGCTCCTCCATCCTTGTTAGGCGACTGAATCCTCGACGGGTCCGCCTCGCGTCTGCCTTCGTTAATCACGCGACAATCAAACGGTTTAGCCTTCGCTTTTCGAGCCGTCACCTTTGAAAGGCAGACCAGTGACGTTTCTTATCCATCGTCATCTTTCCACTCGTGAACGTCGCTCCTCTCGCACACGAGCGCGACGCTACACCTTGACTCGCCTCCCCATTAAGTTCTTCAGGCTGCTCAGCCGTCACGAATTTCGAGCAAGAACTCCAGCCGCGGCTAGGCAGTCGCAACTTCCTCGGAATTAAATCCGCCAGAGTAATTTTCAGCGATATTCAAGACGCCGGGGCGGGTGACAACTTCGTATCGCCAGCTCTCTCTCGTGGGAAACACTCGAAAGCGGGAGAACGTGGGCGCACGCGAGCGAGCCGCTACCCGCGCGAATGGAAAAGCGCGGCGTTCCTCGTTGCTCCGGCCGAGACGCGGCGTGATTCGTTTCGTTTATCGCGCCCCTGTTCCGCGGAGCTTGATAAACTCGATGCAATTTCTGTCCAGAGGTAATCCCTTAACGCTCGTACGGCGCCTCTTAATCGCGCGAGCTCCGAGAACAGCGACGATCAAGTGCGCGAATTAAAGCAACGGAGAATGGAAAGTGTTGTTGGCGCGACCGGGGTAGCTTTCGGCGGAGCCGAACATTTTCGCCACGCGACCCATTAACGACCCGTGCTTGCGAGCTGAGTTTTCCCAGTTTAATTCGAGGAGCGTCAGGTGGTTAGCAGCGATCGCGAAACGGTTAAGTGGCTCGTTGTGCGAGACTATGGGATTAACTTCTTTCGGCGCTCGCCGCCCCCTTTGTTTCCAATACTCGTCTGTAGCTTCGTAAAGGCTGCGATCGTCGGTATAGAATAATCCCTAGAGGGACACTCTATATAAGTATACTGATATCTTCCTGATTGCAAAGAAACACGACGGTTTACTTTCCTCAGGAAACACTGAAAGTCTGAGGGTTTAATCTTGGGCAGAGCTGAATTAAGTGGATAAATATATTTTTAATGGAAATTCAAGAAAAGTCGGTATGCGATTTTAAAAATTTATGTATACAACGAAATTCAGTTTTCTTTTCCTTTTACGAAGCTCTTGAACTGCTTCAGACGTGGTTACATTAATCTCCTTTCTTCTTTTTCCTGTCCGCAGTAGAATCGCAGAAAATCCAAATCATTCTTCCAGCCTCCTAAACTAAAAACTATTTACTTAAACTGTCTTGAGCTAAAAACATCTTCCCGAGAAAATCATTGAATATCAGAGCGTCCAAGCGTGATACGCGATACGTCGTTGGTGAAAGTGTATGACGCCGCGTTTGGCCACGACATTTTCGCGTAAACTCGACACCGTAACCGGCACGCACCCGGGCGCGGTAACAAAATTTTCCGCGCATTAGCCGCGTTAATGATCTCACCAGATCAATTTGTCGATGGGTCATTGCGTTAGTCACGCGTCCACGCTGTCGGTCCCGTTGCCGGTGCCCGGCTTTCCCCGCGATTCGCCGGCGCGCAAGTGGACGCTGTGTGTCCGCGCTAATCGCGAGGACCATCAATGCCAACCGCGTGCAGACGAAAAATATCGAACGGCCACGGCTATCGCCCAGGAAACATTAATCTACGACGGGATCCACGCAGCCGGTTAAAAACTCCGAATCGTAGCGTGGCTATCGGTCCGCTCTGCGCGGGCAAGTGTTCATTAACGCAAACGTGCAAATGGGATTGTATGGTAAAATGGAGCACGGCTAGATTCCCAAGAAGATACGCCTGCGATTAACCTCGAGATTGAGATTTACCTCGAAAATCCTGTGCTTCGTCCCTTCCACTGCTGAGCTTTTTCTTCCATTTCCAGCGACGGTTCTCTAGATACACAATGGTAGTTTGGGGTAGTACATTTACGAGGATTCCTCTTCGACCGATGGGAATGTGGTCACTTGTTCTGGTTTCTTAGATGGAATTAAGCAACCCAGGTATAAACGTTCCTTAAATTTCCATTAAAGGCACAATATCTATTAAAGCGTCAAAGGACAAAGTCCTCGTCTGCCCTTTGCAGCGATATTCTGCGGAGCGGCTATCGTTTCCCAAGTATCTTATTAATTTCAGCCCACCCGGAAGATTAAAATTTACTGAAAGTAGTTCGTTCTTAGAAGGTAATCAGAAATCAGCGAATTTACCATGGCGAATACTTGTAAACGCGTTGTATTTGAGTCTCGCTTTGGGGAGCCGCTGCAGGAAGACGACTACCGTCTGGAAAAGTACACGAATCCATTTTCCCTTCATCCGAATGGTCATCAGAGGGGTGGCTCAGTAAACGCGGCAAGATTATCTGCAGTAATACCCTCGGCGGCTGCAATGAGCTCGAACGAGGATCGAAGAAAGAGGAAGGGAGCTCTCGGGGGCACAGCTACTCCAGACGGTTAGCAAGAAATTAATTCCCGTTTAATGCAGTCCCTGGTTAGCATTGCAAATCTCCGCTCGGGCCAGAGTTCCCGCGGCTTTTTCCGCTTTTCCACCCCCGCCGGGGCGCCTCTCATTTCCCTTCGCCTTTCCGCCTGTCTGTCTGGCCGTCTGTTTGTCGGCAGCGCCACTTCGACAACCGCTTCTCCTTCTTTCGGAGTATTAGGCAAATTTCCTCGAATCCGTGGCTGGTCCCCCTACACTGTCTACCAAAAGTTTCGGTACACCTGCGTTGCCTGCATATTGGATCGCGGATGCAAGCGAGGAAGGCGGGTCGTTCGGTTGCCTTCCGATATCCTGCTCCGGGGAGACGAGGGAAAGAAGGATTCTGAATCCAGATAGATGGAAGAATGTGTCACCGGTTGAATGGCGCTGATCCTACTTAAAAGTTCCATGAAAATCGAGGACCTTGAAGAGTAGTATAATAATAAAGAAGAGAGGTGGACAGAGATGAAAAGGACGTTAGTGTCGCGCGACCTGCGTTGTTCGTACGGCGATTTCACCTTGCCAATTTTATTCTTCGGAGACCCTGCGGCGAAACTTTTGAGCAGTAGTGTGCTTCGATTCTCCCTACCTCGAGCCCCAGCCACGGCACTTCCCGTCTGTTTAGAGACGCTACTTTCCACTTGTTTAGTTTCGTTCCCATTCCTTCGAATGCAAATCCGCGAAATCTGATTTGAGGAAACACGAAAGTTGAATAACGAAGTTAGAACGACAGATTAAAGGGAGTTCAGCTACAAATTATCCTCCGGCGGAAATATTCCGTTTCGTTTTACTATTTTCCACTCGCATACTTCGCGACGGGCAGGCAGGCGAATTAAAATATTCCTCGATGCGTTATTGAAAATTATATCGATTTCCTGTAATCAAAGTGCATCGAAACGCTTCGTTAATTGCATATCGCTGCACGCGCGTCAGTTTCTCTCGCCGGGGATAAACCATTGGATGAACCAGGCAGATCAAATGAAAGCAGCTTGTGTCGTTCTGAAGTTTCCTCGCTGTCAGGCTTGAAACGTCACCGTGTCGTGAAATCGTTTCGCTTTTCGATGAGAAAGTCGCAAGCGGGAGCAACGACAACCCTCGAAGCAATGAGTGCTAAACAGAGTTTCAAATGCATTACCATCTTCGAATTTAAAAGGAATCGTGGTTATTAGCAATGATTATACCCGCAATTTGTGCGTTAATCTCGGGATCGTAGAGACAGAGGAGTACGACAGGTTTTGATGAAAGTTGCGAAGCTTTTGAAACAGTAGAACAAGGCACGATAAATTTTGAATACACGGTGTGGAAGAAAAAAATAATGTGAAAATTAGTATACACTTCTGCTGGGGCCTCGACGTTCTAGATAAAATTTCCAACAGTTAATTAAATACACGAATTTACTGGCAGTGAAACTAGCTTTCTATGCAGTCGAAAGATAAACTTTGGGAGTGAAGTTTATCGATCGCGGTTCGGTGGGATTATTTGAACCTCCATATTATTTCCAATCTAATCGAATAGTACGTTGTTAATAATCTTCCCTGGAAATGGCTATCTGCGTTATTAGAGCCGGCAGTGTATTTTTACCAGCCAGCGACCGATAGCATTCGATATCCCATCAGCCGTACGGTTTCGCGGATTTACATAAACAACAGATTCCCCGGCCGTGCCAGCTTTTCTGGCTAAGTAGCATTAACGTTGAATATCACCAGGCCCAGTTATGCGCGAACCGTTGATAATATTTCGGCGAGATGCTTGCGAATTAACCGTTCGAATTGGCCTCACGCGATACTCGTTCCATTTCCTATGAATATCATTTTCACCGTCGTTTTGTCTGTTAACGATTCAGCGACGATACCCGTTGATAGATTGTACCTACGATCAGCAAGGTAACAGAGAGGAGGAAGTGAAAGTGAGAAGCTCATCGAATGGAATAATCGAACGAAGGTACTTGAAGGTGCTTCTGACGAGTTAATTAATTTATTTTAGAGGATATTCCTGCGTTCCCATTTGTGCTATCGGACTTTATGCTTCTGATTGTATTCTTCTTGATTTCGTAATACAATTCGACCATCGAACAGTTTCCAGTCATTTTATCGCGGTGACAGTCGTTTCTTCCGGCAATCAATACTTCGCTGCAATTATAGGGACGATTCGAAGCCGCGTAAACGCGACGCTGCACATTTCCAGCCAGAAATAAGCTCGTTACGAGAATCGTAAGTAGTATTTTCGAAAATGGGGCGATTGCTCTGCGCGAGCGGCCGCGTGTACGATCGATTTTACTACTGCAATAGAATTCGATACGGGAAAGCGCCACGATTATCGGTCGCAATTATCAACTTGATGTTCTAATAAATGCAAATCAGCTGACGCAGTTCCAACTCGTCCTTCTTTTGCGCACACTGAAGATAGACGTAATTCCTCGCAAATATATCAAATCACGTTAGAATAAAATAGATCTCAGGTTCCCTGTGGTACAACTTCTTACCAGGCATCTGTCCAAGTTCACCAGCGAACAATTCGTTTCGAATCCCCATTCTCCATCACCCTCTAACGCGGACGAAACGTCCAATTTCCCGGCGTTGTATCGATTATTATCCTCCCTCCACGGATGAATTATGCGATCGCGCGAATTAGACCGTCGATGGGACGCGTCGCAGCGTCGCGTAGATTCGCATAAGCGCGTCCGTCGTGTCCCCAGTGGGTGTGGTGGCATGGAAGGAAGCAAAACGGAGGGTGGATGGCCGACATTGATTACGGATTACCGATCCCAATCGTGATTCGCGCAATTTCGCCCCGAACCCGCGGGCACCGTACCAAGGGAAACTATTTATGCGCGCGACCGTCGCCTATTTATGCGGTTTGCCTGGAAAGTAATAGCTACCTTCGGCGCGGCATGCTCGCTGGTTTCTACGTGCGCCGTTGAATTCGGCCGGTTCCCATTCGTTCTCGGCGGAACAGCGGCCCGAAATGGATGACAGTCACGATCGACGAGACGAATCGGCTGGGATCACGCTTTTCCACGGATTCGCTCGGATCAGCCAGCCTCGCGACGACTCGTCTGAGGGGCGAAATAGAGGAACCGGCCGGGATATAACCGTGCGCCCGCTTTGGGCGTTATAACGGGATTACGATTAATAGGTTGCCGCGGCGGCTGCTCGAAAATTTGCTTCCACTTTGGCGCGATACAATGGGACGGAACGAGGAGACGGGAGGAAGGAGCGGGGTCCAGCGACCCTAGACCAATTAAAGCCGCAGATGTAACAAGACGCAATCGATTAAACTCGCGTCAGCGGAATTACAACGCGTTCCGCGTAACGAGCCCGTCCTTCTGTCGTTCGACGATCCCGCCTCAAAATTGCGGCCCATTCATCAGCCGCCATTAGGATGGGGGAGAGGAGCCGTCCTCGGCCTTCTGCGTGCCGGTATTAATAATTAGAGTGGATAAAGGGTCGCGTAATCGAATCACTGCCTTAATTAAAAATCGCAATTAGTGTCTTCGCCCCCGAGCCGGCCGCCTTAGGTAAGCAAAATTGAATTAATACGGGGCACTCAGCGACGTCGCTTAATGCTGGAATTGCGCGCAACGGGCCGGGGAGGGGTGGAGAGAAGGAGGACGAGGAAAGAACAGGAGGACGAGGAAGCCGTAGGGGAAGAGGGAAACAAAAGCTGAAGAGCTGCAGGATACCCCAACGGATCCCGCGACGTGGCAAGGAACTGGGAAACGGATCTCTGGGATGCCTCGCGCCGCGAAGAATCGCGCGGCACCCGCGAATAATACGATTTGTCATCGCGCGGTTGGCCGTGGCAGCGTTGAAGTTTGTTGCTGAAATCGCGGAAGAAAAGCGGGACAGACGATTGGAGCAGAATAGGAGCGTTCCGCGCCTCAGACTCCCTACGAGCGCGGATTGCATAATGAAGACGAGACTTGAATCCAGCCGCGGGCTTCTCGTTTTTCGGGCTGTTCGTTTTTCATTGGGCAGCGCCTCGGCTTCCTTGGGCTCTGCGGTGTTGCCCGGGATTACGGTTCGACGCCTGTCCGCGTCCGCTTCTTATTATCTTGATTTTATACCTGCCACCGCGGCTTGCACAGCTTTCGCAGCATTATGCTGCGGAGGAAAAGTGAGTCGAGCGCGAAGCTTCCTGGGCGTGCAACAGATTTCCCGGTCGTAATGTTCAGGAACGGTATATTCGCATGAACGCCCGGCAAGTAGAAACGGTCGAACAGTAGTCAGACAAGAGTATTCGGAGGAAACGCATTGGAATCTTTTTGGGATTGTGCGGGGAATAAAGATTGTTTTACACTCCGCTTTTATTTAACTCACTGTCATCCTCTTAGTATTCTCCACGCACGGAATTGTTGAAAAAGCTTGTCCATGCTGCGTCGCGACCCGTTCTCGCGAGCCCTCGTCCTTTGGAGCGGCACATTCCAGCTCTAGAGCTTCCTCGAATCAGACCAAGATTCCCGAGGAGTAATTTTCTTTAGTATTTGGCAAGAGACGCAGGCATGGAATGCAGAGGCATAAAAGGATCCTCGCGACACGTTTGAAATGGTTTCCTCTTTACATCGTATCATACGTGCGTCTACATTCTTTCCGTTCTGTGCCGGTAGCCTTCTCCTTTCCTTCCTCACTTTTAAAGGGAGCCTCTCAGTCTCGCCCCCGCGTTCTCGTGGAATATTGCTACTCTGTCCCGTTGCACGGGCCACTTTATCCTTTTTCAGCGGCTGTCTTCCAGCTCGCCTTCGGTAACGCGAGCGGGCTGCACCTTTCGGGTCTCCTGCCTCCGTGCGCTGTTTTATGACTGATAGCCTTGTGCTCTCAAGCCCCTCTTCCCTGCTCCTTTTAATTGTTCGCTGGTGGAATATTGAGTTAACCCGAGAATGAAAAATGCTCGCCAGTACCCGGCGCAGCGGAGTAAAATGATTGAATTTCAAATGGGCGAAATGTGAGTACGGTGGAGCGTCAGCGCTATTTGTGTTGCCAGGGTAAATTGATTGTCCAACATAAACGAAAGCGAAGATCGAGCAAAGAATTAAGAACTCGTTGGTTGATGCATTCGCGGCAAGGGTTAAGAGGAAATATTGACAAGCCAAACAGTGTTCGACCTCTGGCGAGTAGACCATCGAGTCTGATGGAGAAACAAGACATGTAGGTACTGCATCCTGTAGTCTCTTCTGTTTGACGCACCGAGTCTTCTACGCAATTATTGATGCTTCCTAGAGATACACTTCGCCTTACATCAAGGAGTCCCCGTCCTCTTCCCGAGTAACCAACTCGTATCGCTGGGAAATGTTTCTAATCGAAGTGTTCCCTTGCCATCTCACCTCGGAATCGCTGCATCCGCAAGGGGTGGGTTGCATTTTCTGGAACAATATCTCTAACCCGTTGGCATCTCGCTGTCCCGCCAATGGGAGCATACCGGCACGTGCAGGACCAGGGGAAACAGAGTGGAAAGAGGAAGAAAGCTCCGAAATTAATTCATTAAATTACCCAGCAGCGGCAGCGTGCACGCAGAAGAGGCGAAACGCAAGCGGCGCAGCACGCGTTCGAGATAAGGGCGCTCTGTTCCCGTAGCACGGATTCGTACCACCGTCAATTAAGGAAAAACGCGTCCGGAGGAGCACGGAGAGGAGCAATCCACGTGGCGCCGGCTCGCGAGACGGGCACAAAACCCTTTAACGCCTCCGCGCGCGTAGCAATTACACGGAACAAACAGCTCGCCGCGTCTTTCTCCGCCCCTTTGCCGCGTCTCTGCCACTTCCCGACCGCGGCAACAAAACGGCCTCGAAATATATGCGTGTCCGTGCAACCTTTCAGACGCGACGAATCCCCGCCGTCGGGTTTTCCCCTTCAAAGAGGAATTGTTCGGCCCGAAATTTCAATGAACGCGCCTCGCACGCTCGGGCGTACAGCCGGCTCCGCTCTAGCTACCGGTAATTGTACAATAGTTACGAGAAAAGCCGCGGCTTATGCGTTCCGCGCGCTGATAAAGCCGGCTCTGCGTCTGCCCGTTCTCAGCGCGAGAGAGGATTATCTATTACGTGTTGCTGGTTCGCGACCCCTCGCGCATATTCGAAACAATAAATGTTGGAGGATCTGCCCGGTTATTCGCGTCTTTTGGAAAAACCAGGTACATACCCCTCGGTCTGTGATTTCCCTTCGAATCACTGAAATTCCTGCACGCGCTGCGTGAGATTCTTGGGGAGAAGATACCCTACAGCTTCCCGCATAGTTTCTTCCTCGATCTTCGAAACGGGCCACAGTGGGGAAATTTTGCGATTTCATCTTTCTCCCTGCTGTCGAAATTTCGCCCCGCAAAACCCAAAGTCCGCGCGTTATAACCGACCACCGCAGGAAATCTAATAACGATACAGCCTGGAGAAATCGTCTCGCATCCAGGCTCCCAGGAAGAGGCTACGAGGGTAGGCGAGTGTGTCGGTAAATCGAGAAACTATCGCGTTGTAGGGTAGGATCGTCCGTTTAACTGGTCCACGTTTGCGGCCAATTTCGCCGGGTCTATTCGCGTGTCTCTCGATTCGGATCCTGCCAATGCGCGAATTAAAGCTCGGCCAGCGGAACTCGAACCGAGGCAGCGTAAACTACCCGTCGAGGGTTGCGCAATCTCCGTCTCGCTTTGGATTAAATCGCGGCTGGTCTCCCCCCGCTGCCGCGCGCAGCAGCCGGTGTCAGCGAAATCGGGGGTATTAAGTCGTGTCCCGCGAGCCAGACGGAGACGCAAGCCGTTCCGCAACTTCGAAATGCAGTCCCTGCTGAGATCGCGGCAAATACCCCTCGACGGCGAGGCTCCGTTCTCATCGCAGGGAGGAGGCGCGCGCGCGGAGCCCTCTGGAATTCATTGCGTCTCGCTCGGGGAGGGCCGAATAACGGAAGGTTTGGCCTCTCGCCGCGCTTAAGACGCTTCGAGTGGTATGCGCGGAAAAGAGGACGTCGAATCCCGTCCGAGAGGGACGATGAATAGCGTTCCAGCGGGTGCTTCGCGGGAGAGCGAGGAGACACAGAGTAAACGAGCCGTGCACGTCAGCGAATGTTCAGGTTTTAAAGCGTTCTGACGCGCTCGGATCTACGGATCCACCCTTCCTCGCTCCCCGCCCTTTTTATTTACCGCACCTCTTCCCAGCACTCCGCGCTCGAATCCCATCCACTTGCTTTTTTTCCCCTCCGTTCTAATCAAACTTGCAGGCTGCCTCAGCCCGGGCGAGACCGGCGGACTCGAGTCCTGCAGCTCGCGGAAGGAGAGGTTAATGGATGGAGCGACACGGAAAGGGACCAGGGAGAAATATGGGAACGGAGACACGCGCTCGAAATAAGCGACGCGGACGTTAAAAAAGAGGAGAGGTGGGCACGGCCAGCGAGCCCTGGCTAACGGCAGAGCTTGGGGAACGTTAGGAGCGGAAAAATATCGTTTAGGTGGCTCTGTCGAAAACAGTTTTCGGCCGGTGACGGTCGCTGGCCGTTCGCCAAACGAACCTCTCGCGGACGGGGACGTCAAACGGCCCCCGGATCGCGGAAGACACGCGCGAACGGAAATGGGCCAGCGGGGTAGGGCGCGGGGCAGGCGAGGTGAAATAAAACGAGGGTGGTCGCGACTCCGAGAAAATAGAAAGTTGCCATGGGAGCGCGTAAACATATAAATCTCGTTGACCGGGAACGGTGGATGGAAGTAGAGGGTAGCTTGGCTTAGCTGCAGCTGAAAGTTGCCGCTCGTCCCGCTCTTCCTCGCTCTTCCTTGCCTGTTCTTTAACCACGTTTCGTCCCTCGCTTTGTCTCTGGCCGCGAAGTCTACTCGCCCAGGACCGTTCAAGTCCGCTCGAAGGTAAAACGGTTGTTTTGCGCGAGGCGGCTCGCGATACGCGTCGCATTTCCGTCCGATTGGTCGAGCTTCATCGCTCCGGGCGACTAGCATCGGTATCCTCTTTCCGCTTAGTAATTGTCCGCGCAAGTATTCGCCGCGGATACAAAGTAAGGGAGGTTCGAGACCAGCCACCGCGTGTCAGAGAACCGGATCGCGATCGCAAGCAGCCCTATCGCGTTGTTGATTTAATCGGCGCCGTTGTTTGCCGCGGCGAAGCGAACGTTTAACCTAGTTCGAGGTCTCTAAACGGGAGCCTGGACCCCTGGCAGATCTTTCGGAGTGTTTCGGAGACACTGAGCGGTTCAGATTTTCTTACCTGCACAAATGGTCTTGGCCGCGGGAGCGGGGTGGGTCTAACGCGAAATGTATGTTAAATTATGCGCTAATGGGAAACAACAATACTCTGCTGCCCTAAATCCTATACTCGAAACTCGCTGAACCGTGCCGCAGTTTCGGAGCAGACAGATTGCAGACAGTATACGCCGCCGATGAGCCCGCACCTCATCGGAATTATGGAGGAAGCAATCGAGCTTCGAAACAGAACACAGGGGAAGTTACATTTCTCACTTTGCCCCGAGGTGTGCACGATGGCTGCAGGCTATCGGATCCGCGCCCAATAACGTTAAACCATCCGGTTCCAGATCGATCGACCTGTCCGCTTCCATCCCTATAAAATGCCCACCGTATATGTCGGGGCTCGTTTAAAAATAATAGCGCACGGGGCCAGAGGCACGTAACGTCGTTTAATGCCCGCACCTTGATCGTAACACGTTGCTAATTCGATATCCAGACGGTAATCCGGCCTCGGTGCACGGTAAAGTGGTATTAGAAGCGTCGCGAGATAATTCGACGCCGTGGAATATTTCGTCGCGTCGCTATTCGACCCGCGAGGACGATCCTTTTCCCCAGACGGGGAATTCCACGGGCGCTCACCTCGTCGATTATCGGCTGATTTTCGATCGGGACGTCGCCGAGAAAATAAAACGGGATAGTAATATAGAAATGCCATCGAGGCGCATGGAATCTGGCTCTAAAAGACGGAGAAATATAGCAGGGCGGGCGACATGAATGCTCCTCTTGCGTGCATGCCTGCTATAGACGGCCATTATCTGCGCGGGGTCGCTTAGTATTGCTGTATAAAACACGTGTTCGTATTACTACCTACCCCGAGGCAAACGCAAGCTATACGGAACCATAAAATTTGCATGAACGCTTTCACAACTTCAAGTTGAAGGTCTACTGCGGTAGCGAGTGACCATAAATAGATTCGAGAGGCACCGGTGGATCGCTTTAAGCGAATCGCCGTGAAATCTCGAGCGTTAATTAAATGTTCCATTCGTTGTCGAACCGGATTCATTCACTGGAAGTGTCGGCTTCTTCAATCCTCGTCCCTTTGGAGAAAGGGGATGAAGTTGTTAACGTATCTGGTTCCTTCGGCTACGCAGATTCTCGCTTCAATCGGACGCGGTATTTTATTTACGACTGGACGCGCTGCAGGAACCTAATTTGTCATCGACGAAGCCTGCGTCGTAAATTCGGGGATGTGGACCAATGGCACCCACGGGAGAAATTGGAGACAGGGGCGTTGATTGCCGGATTGCGGAGAAAGTAGATTAATTCCGGCGACGTGTGGACAGATTTAACTGCCACTGGTTCCAAAGCAAATAGGCGAAACACTCGCAGAATGCTAACGGTAATAGAAAATAGTCTCATCGAAGCTACGGTTTTACTTGAGAAACCATTACCGTAGTTTGTATCGCGGCAGATAAAAAGAAAATACGCTATTTCGAAAAGCATTCTGCGTCCCGGAGTCCACTAACTCTCTCCTGGAGATACCCTCCCTGACAAACGGTACGAAGTTTCGATTTAAAGATTGGAGGAAGTTGCCCGGCCTTTGCGAAAGGGACACGCTCCTCGAAGAAAAAGGAGAACTTCCAAGGATCCAGGTTATTACGCATAGGACGCTGTCGCGTCTCGAGCGAGATTGCGCGATTCCCCGGGTGAAGGGAGGGAAAAATGGTCAGCCAGCTTATGGAATTTTTGAGAACGTATCTTCTCTGCAACGGATGCGAGATGTGGGTTAAAGAACGAGACCGTCTTCTGACGATACCGATAGGAAATTGGTACGGGTTCCGTTGAGCTTCAATCCACTCACCAAACAACTTATGTCACTCCTTGACGTCTTAAGGGGTTATACTTAGTCAGGCGGCCGAAAAGAGGCGACTGTTTGTGAATTTTTTTTTGAAAATGCAGAAACATATATTTTTACAGAACTTTTTGCACTCAAAAGAGCAATACTTAAAGAACATTTGGTAATTTTTTCGTACAAGAATATTTAGGTTTATAATAAAGTAACAACCGACAACCAAAAAACGATTTCGTTAGTATAAGAATGTATCCTCCGATTAAATTTCCGATAAAGATTTCGTTTGATCCTCTGATTAACAAAGGGAATTTCCGATATCTTTGCAAAAATCACGAAAAAATCAGGACATTCAACTTTAAATAGCCGCTATTTTGTTTTAAATTAAAATTTCGGAAATTCATTTACTTTTTCAAAGAAAATATGCATTTACTTTTTCAAAAAAAATTCACAAACATTCGTTTCTTTCCAGCCGCCTGATTACGTATAACCCCTTAAGGCCCCTTTGACGACTCTCCGCGAATTAAAGTCTCCTCATGTAACATTTAACGATGTCCTACGAGAAATTCTAGCAGCTAAACGACAGCAGTGAAATCTTCATCTTCGTTTAATTTCCTCGAAGGCTTTTTCTCGCAGCAGTGCAGGTGTTCAACCGACATATAGTCACTCCGGATGCATCGCGTCGTTCGTGGACGTTGACGATCATGGGGGGTGTAAAAGTTCAGCCTGAAACACCTCAATTGCCTTCGATCGCATTTCGATATTCCATGACCCATATTTTTACAGCTTCTAGATGCAGGCAGTGAAAACTCTATGTAACTCTTCGCAATGATGATTCGAAAATATCTGTCTTCGATACAGTAGCAGGCGGAGAGGGATTGTAGAAGTGTTTCACGGGGGATATCATTGAATAGTCCATCTCCATCAGGATTGGATGCTACACAAATTGGAGAATCCCCGTTAGCGATGAATTCGTCAGTAGTTATCGCTAATTGACGCAAATAATGCCAAAGCAGATAAAGCAGTGTCAAAGTATTCTATTAACCGACGCTGCTAATTAATAGGTTCAGAGGTCGTAGCCATGGCGCGGGTTTGTCCTTTCTTTTGTACCAAAGCTTCGCTCCCTGTCTTTTGTCAGCCCTGCCCTCGCGAAAAGGGACAAACGTGTTTTCTATTCCATGTACATTCGGTGCATTAATCGACCAGGCTTTTGTATCGATAACGGCGTTCCGCTGCTACGTCAATGGCCCGTGTCTAAAGCTCAAACAGAATGGAGCGGCGTTCGATATTCAGCTTGATAGATTCAATTTTTACAATGCTGTCGTGCACCATCCACAGCAACCCTGTATGCCTCCAGAAAATATGGAAAATGTAAATTTAAAGCGGCCTCTTGTTTGAGTCCTGGCAGGCAGATGAATTTTTGACGAAAATCCTCTGAAGTTTGTTAGGGGAACGGATTGGGTGCTGCATGAAGGACAAAAATTTTGTAGGGTTCACAAACGAACTTTCCCGGTTCTAAATAATGAAATCGAAGCTCTATTGTTCCATGTTCTCGCGACATTGTGGTGCTGCAGATGCAACCGTTCTTCCAATACTCGCAGAGATACATTAATTTCGCTAAAGCCGAAGGCGAGGGTGAACGCTAACAGAGGGAATTGAATGTGGCCAGAAATCAGAGAACGCGGAGAAACAATGGTAACTTTTTCAAGTTCCCCCGACTGAAACAGAGATGCTGCCAGCGAAGGGTTCGACGAATGAAAGCGTAGCAACGTATATTTATCCACGAAGCGCCGTGGAAACCGTGCGCCGCCTTCGAGCTGTTTTTGGTAGTTGCCAGTGGGAGTGGGACTCTCGGCAAACAGACGCTAAAAGGTTTGAGAGAGACGCGCCAGAGAGAGAGGCTCTCGCTGCTGTCCGCTAAACCGAGAAATATATCCAGATTCGCGGGTGGGAACGGTAATTTACTCGGTCTCAAGACTTTCGACTTTATTAGCGTTCCCCGTTCGTCTCTGAAGAATTACGATCGATTTTGTGGGAGAAGATTGAAGCTGACGATGATATTAAAAATGATAAACATTATCATAACTCTCGTACAGAAGTTCCCTTCACGAGGAACGGATTAGGAAATGGTTATACCTCTGATGGCGTTATGTTTATTCTATCTGTGCTCCACTTAACTTCGCGGTAATCCTCTCTGAACGCTGTTAAAAATCTTCTGGGACCTGCCGAGCGTGGCTACGGGGCGTTTCCGTTTAATTGGAAAGCTGGTCGCCTCTAGAAGCGAGGCTCTGATAAATTCAAGAAGAAGCAAAGCGCACGGAATTGTAACGTTTACCTACCGCGAGAACCGCGCGCCAGGGGAAGTGGTGTAAGTGCATACATGGTCAGACACGCGAACGATAGACCGTGATTTCCAGCGCTCGGGCAAGTGGAATACACGTACGTAGTCGGGCACGTGTGCGGCATGAAAAATAGAGTCGCTTGATTAATTCTGCCACTGAATTTCATTCTCATTCTACAAAAATCCATGTAAAACGGTAAATACTGAAATCACGTATTCATCGTCCGTCTGGCGCGGCACTGAATCCTTCCACTGGCTCGATCAAAGCTTGCGATTCGAAACGGCAACGGCACGATCGACGCTGACAGCCAGTATTTTTAATCCGCAGTAGGCGGAGGGGTTTGCTGAACGATTCCCCGTCGTTTACCACAATTAGGCACACGGGCACGTACAAAAGGCGCGGCGCGAGGGCAAAGTTAAACACTGTCGCTGCGAGGTATCCGGGGCAAAGGCAACACCGGGAGCCGCCTTTATTTTCGGTACGTCTTCCTGAAGAGCGGCAACGGTCCGCTCACCGTGAAACCCCATTGTATTCACAGCTGCACCCAGAAACACGTACAACGGCTTCTGGGCGCACCGGTGTATCTATTCGGGGCTGAGTGGGTTAGGTAGCGAGCGATGTTGGAACTACCGCAGTTCCAGCGCGAGAGACGCCCGGCTTACATCCACGGGGAACCGCAGCGCAGGGATGGGAAAGAAGATTCGATCGTTGATCAACCGGATGTTCGGGTATCTGTGGCTTTGGCTGATTAACCGTGCCTCTGTAGCAGCGTATTCAGCTCGGATTTCCCGTGAAAATTTCCGCGCTCTTTCCCTGGAGAACGGAATCTTCCAGCGAGACGATCAAAGTTCCTTGCCCTCGCGACGGTTGAATCGAGAAAAACAATTTACAAGCACGGTAACTGAAATAGCAAAGTGCGGTTTACAGTCTGAACGGTCCTTACCGCGGCCTGGCATTAACTCGACGGGAAGATTGCGACGCTCCTTATGAAATTACACCGGGGCGGATGAAGGTTCCTTCAACCGCCGCGAGATCGGGGCTTGAGGTAAAGAGAACGAAGCTCGCAGTCGAACAAGTCCTTATCTGACTGAGTAAAGATCCCCGCTCCTCGCCGGACTTCCGTTCTAATGCACGAAGTTTATCTTTTGTCTGGTGAAATGTTTCTGATATCCTTCTGGGATAGTCCAGCACCGAAGTTCCGCGGGGAGAGCTTCGAATCTTTCGAGAACATCTATTTCATCGCGTAAATACCTTCGGATGCCCTTATTCCCGTTCTCCGTCTTTCCGTTCTCGAAATTTCACCACGCGTGTAGGAATAACTCAATTTTCGCGGGGAAAAAATTGTCTCCGCTCGCTGCGCTCGGACACACTTCCGATCCCGGGGGGCCAACAGTTTCCATCTCGAGGTAAGTCGCCTTTCGCCGGGACCGTTCATAACGGGAGACAGGAGGGACGTTTATGTGCCGCCACCGGAAACCGGGTGTCTCCACGCGAATTACTTTCGCGGCGGGAATCGATTTCCAATCGCCCGCGGTCAGGTATCCCCGCTGTTGACTCGGCACAGACTCGATAAGATGGGACAGAGCCGCGCCGAAGATCGAGTACAAGGATGGAGATAGGAAGATTCGCCGAGTCGAAAAGTGGAGAATGGACGGAACCGGCCTCGGGCTCGCTGTGGCCAGGCGGTAAATACTGGAGGATCCAGCCGCGGAGCCGTCGTCATTTTCTCGAGGAAAATTGGGAATACGAACACACGGTTCCAGCGGCGTGAAACACGATCGGTTCTTAATTCAGGGACCCAAAGAGGACGCGATAAAAGTTTCCAATTCGAAGAGATGCAGATCCGAGGAGAGGCTTGGCGGTGGAAGGAGACGCGAAAAACAAGCGATGGGAAAGTTCCGCAGGCCGCGAAGCGGAAAACCGGTGGCTACGAATTGAAGAGCAGAGCAAGGCGGAAGCTTCGACGATGACTCGGTGGAACAACAGTTTTTTTAAGCGAAATCTACCGTTGAGTTTGTTCTCCGAGGGTTGAGATTCAATGGAATTCTTCTGGTGGTTTATTTGTGGTTTGGGGAAAATATATTTACTTCCGTGTTAGGGGTACGGGAGACCGGGGCTGGTAGACTGATTTTTAACATTTCTACTTTTTATAAATAGACCATTGTGTTGATTTATTGCGTTGACTTATTGCATACCAAAAGTTTACAAATTTCATTGAGTGTACAGGCTTAATTTTTAAAATTGTTTTAATTCAGTCTAGGTCGCAGTTTTTATTATATTTAGAGTAGTGAGACGAATTAAATGGCAACCTGGTCATTCATATGCTTCAATATCGCGAATCGCAGCATAACTTATAACATAATACAACAATTAAAGGGAATTAGTCAACTAACCTCGTTAGTCAACTAGCTCCGGTCTCCCCTACTGGTAATTGTTCAAGAGCTCCGAGTACGAACGTCGCAAAGACGCAGTTCAACTTCTCGATGGTGTTGTAGGCTGTGTGAAGCAGCAACTATTCATTGCAATTTTATGTATCGAAAGACTCGATTGCGTGGCCAGGATTCCTTTCATCCGCTGCCTGTACCGTCTCGATCTGAAGCAGACCAGACCGTAGATTCAAGGCGAAGCAGATAAGATGTGAGAGGACGGCGAGGAAGAAAAGGGAGGGGCAGGGGGATAGGGGAAGCTTTGCCGGGTCGCAAAGTGGAAAATGGACGAAGTGACTCGACGGTTAAAGAGCTCAACAAAAGTGGATCCCCTGGAAACCGTTCGCGGTAACACGAGTTTCAATTTTTCTAATGGATTAAGGGCTAACTTGCATAGCAATTACCGACGCCGAGGAAACAGTTGTCGCGTCGTAATCCGGGGACCTCAAAGCCGTCTATCCGAGGAAAAGACGTCCTCCCTGAAGCGTCCCCCTTGTTAAAGATTTAATGGAAACGCTCCTTTTTCACAGGGAGGCTCTGTTTTACGAGATTGGCTAAGCGGTTAAGCGAATCGCCAGATCGACCGTTTCCTACCTAGCCACGCCGGCAGCTATCTTTTTAAATTAACGGGACTGAACCGCGGCCCTGACAAGGGCCAAGCGCGTCGAGTGTATAGTAAATAAAATGGAACGGCGAAAAATAACAGGGGCTCGCGAGCTTTGCCAACTCGCGGAGGACAAAACAGAAGAGCGCGCGGCTTTGAGGCAGCCGGGGATCGATCGCATTCATTAAATATTTAAAATTTCTCGCAGCCGGCTTTAATCCTTTTAATAAAGCTGCGTGGTTATGCGAGCCGCTCCACTCGTGGTTGCGAGGGATGTTTTTCATTATCGCGCCGGCGAATAGAAACAAAAGGAGCTTGATAATCGATACAGTAATTGAACGGCCTCGCTGCCTCTAGCAAGCCTCAACCATCGATACAGATAAAGTGGAATTCTGAACAACAAATTACGCTGTGAAAGCTCCTCGAAAACTGCGGGCCAGCAATTTGTCTAATGGAGCCCGAGAGCTCGAGCACGCTTGGACTTGGCCTACGAAAAATATTTCTTCCCGTCGAGAGTCCTCCGGTCAATTAAATAAAGGACAGAAATGAACGGCCGTCCGTCTTGGAGAGCCCCGTCGAAGATCGATCCCCGCGCGGCTGGCTGGATCCGACGCGCTCGAACGTTGCCCAGGTCAGGCTCCTGTTCGCCTGCCAGACCGTACGCTCGACGTTGATCAGATCGACGGAACGAGAGCGAAGTGGGTGGAAGGAAATAGTTGGAGAGGAGGAAAGTGGAGAGAGGTAAGGGCCGCGGGAAGAACAGGGGCACGCGGAAGGGGTTAGGTCGCTCCGGCGATTCGCAAAGTGGAAAATGGACGAGGTGGCTTCGGGGTTAAGAAAACCGACGTGGTAGCTGGCCGGATCGAGGGAACTCCGCTTCAACGGCGGAATGTCAATCTTCTGCGGGATTTGAAACTTGCCCGGGTTGCAGTTTTGACGCGCGTTGTCCGTGATGGCGATCCTCCGTGCGCAGAATCGCAATTGTTTCGATAGGGTATCTTGTGCAGGGGGACTCTAAAAACTTTGCAAATAATCGAAGCGGATATCCTCCAAGAATGAGACTCTACGACGAAAGCGTCGGGCCACTCGAAGTTGTTTCCCTTAAACTGGAGTGTACTGCCATCGGAAGAATGTCACCGTGCAGTATTGTAACGGACAGATAGGCCGGCGAAGCTGGCCGACTATTAAAAGCGACAGGCAGCACTTGCGTGAATCACGATTATGTCAGCAATAATAGCCAGAGTATCCTGGATATTAACAGTGACAGGCCGCATCACGCCCCTCGTGCCGCGATGGCTTCGACGGATCGATGATGTTCGAACGCTGAAGTCGAATTAATCCCTGATCAGGTTTCAGAGCCGAGAGTGTCGCGCCACTCTATTATCCACTTAAGTACTCCTCATTTTCAACAACGCGCCCCAGGTAGAGCTCGAATGACCCCGAAAGCTCTGAGCAATTCTACGTGCGATTTACCGCAGACAACGGCACCGCTAAGAGTGGCACGCGCACCGCGAGACTCATACGCGAGGGATTAGAACGTCGATATTCCTCGAATAGAATAAACTTTACTGTCAACGGTTCAGTGACTCGTGTTGTGCGCTGTCAGTGGTCAGCTACTGTTTCGCGTTATTCCAGGGTGGTTCTACTAGCGGCTTTCAGTATTTCTATTAAACCCCGAGCATCCATTCAACGGATGCCCCATTCGCGTCAAATTCCGTTCCCATCCGCAAATTCAGAATTCATGGCAGCGTAATGCAGAGAATCTCGCGGGCCGGATTAGCATCCCCTCGGGGCAGGGGGCAGGGGTCGAAACTGTTATTAATTATGGCCATTGTCGAGGTCTTCATCCCGATGCTTGTAGGATTCTCCTGACACCTGGATACTTTGTACACGGATCGCAGCGGCTCGAGGATCTCGCAAACCGCCCCATTGGCGCTGTCAGTGAAGCATGCTGCTGACCCGCGTATCGACCACCAGGGGCTTCCCCGAACCACCCCACGGCCAACGGGGATAGATTTCTGGCACAAGACATGGCTCCGTGCACACGCTCCACCCTGCTCGATCTACGACACCGATATCCCTTCGTCCTCGCGCTGTTTACATCGCCCCTCTCGCACTCCGCCAACGATATACGCGGGCTCTAGATCCAACTGCACTTTCCGCCGCTACGCTCCCTCCTCCTTTTCGTGAATCACCCGACGAACGTTCTTCTTGCCTGGTTCCTTTGGCCGGCGTAGTTGCGCCCAAGTGTGGCCGAGAACAGGTGGACATTTCCACCCTGATCGATCGCTTAATCTTCTCGGTGTGTATTTCTCTGGGGTTCCAGGGCGTTGACAGTAGAAAACGAGGGTGCGGGATACCCTTAGCTGTTTCTGAACAGATGGTGTTCGAGAATACCTGTTCGCGTAATTAACAGTTATAAAGTTATTTCGAAGCCCTTGGTACCTTCCAAGTCTCGTGTCTTATCTACTGTGCGACAGTTTTCGAGTATCCAGTTCAGCGGGCACATTAATAGAGCACCTTAGCGTCGGCTGGAACGGGAGCACGTTTGTAGAGTTTTAAATAAATTTTGCACCATGGACATCCGGATGAAGGCTCGCGGCACGTGAATCTCGCGGATCTGTTACTGTCAGTCTTTCCTTCTGCCCTCGCCGAGTGTGCGTTATAAATTCTAACACGTCCTGCCACTGGCAGATCCCGAAATAAAATGAATTCCCGCCCGGCGTTCTCTTTTTCTCCCCCCAAAAAAAAGAGCCATACCTCGGAGCTCTCTCGTTACGTGGACCAATCCTAGGCACGACAAAAACGCGGCGCGAACGTAATACACGAGTTCCTGATGACTCGCATCGGGGGATGTAGTTTAGGCAATATCGTTGGGGCTATGGCAGATGCATTTCCATGCGTAAATAGTTATAATACATATAATCAGCACTCGCGCCGGAGTGCACGTGCTACACGGGCTGATATTAATTTCGCGGTGTTACATTCGATCAATTATCGCAGACCAGCAAATCATTTCAACAGCTCGCTGCGTATCGCGGCGCTGCTTGCTCCGCCGAACAATTTTCGTTAATTAAGTGCATTTACGGGAATGAATGCTTGCGAGCGATAATTCCGGGTACTAGTGCTCCGTTGTGAATGTTGCTAAGCAGCAGGAGGAAGCCTATGGGATCAAAGTAGCGCGGAATAGAAAAGGTCGGACGCTCGTAAATTGCGTGTACCGGGGAGCGTTTAAACTTCCATCCAGGATAATTTTTCGTAAATACAGGGGAGGCCCCTCGAGGATCCTGCGAAACACTCTCCTTTAACAGTCTATACGCAGAAAAGCGGATCCCGAGTTTGCATTACATTAAGCTTCCCCCCTTCTTTTCTAGCGCGTAATCGAAACGATAATTACTCACGAGGGAAACACAGAGACGTAACCAGGCTGGCGGTGAAAGTAAAGGGCTCGTCGGAAGTACAAGTTTCTCGCTGGCCCAGGTTTATTCAGCTCCCGTCTGCCAGGCAAATCACGACGTAATGGCACGAGGGGGCTGGCTCGTCTCGCACATTTCTCGCTTCTCATCCGAAATTCTTCCCGGGGCGCCGAGGATACAGAGGGGAGGTCCATTAAACGATTACATCGTTAGAATTCTCGCGGGGCACGCGAGCGGAGGAGAGAGCTGTCTAGCGAGCAAGTTATACGACCAGAGTGTAACCGGAGCCCGTCTCTCGAGTGTCTTTCCTCGCGATTCAGCTTCTCGACACGGGCACTCCAGCGGTCTGGAGGGCGACGCGAGTATCGAGGTTCGATGCTCAGGGTTGGATCGCGACCTGGTTCGCGCCGCGAGACGATTGTCACCGGCAGTCGAGCCTTAATCAGTCTCCAATTTGTCGCGGCCGTAATTACTGCATCGCCGAACCCAGAGATCGCTGTCGGACTGGTATCGAGGCGGACTTTGCACGGCGTTGTAGCTTCAAATAATCCCTCAACCACGAAGGCAGATCGCACAGCGTGCTTCCGGCTAATTAGAAAACTCGCGAAGCCGAAGCCTCCAAAATTACTTTTCTAACTCGCGACATCTTTCCCAGTCAGGCATCGTAGATATCCTACCTGCAGATTACAAACGGAGAATGATCTAGCGCGTTCCTCTGCTCCCTCTAATCGTCGAGCGTACCCGATGGAACGACTGGATCGAGCGTCTGTAGAAAATTGAAACCGAATCGAACGCACGCGTGTTCCAGTTCCGAATGCACGATGGCAAAGGGAACGGAGCCGGGACGAGCTGGCGAAACGCGCTCCGGAAGATGAAAGGGGAACAAAGGCCGCGGCGGGTAGCATGGAAATCCTGGAGGAGGAAGACGGCGGAGGACGGGCACAAAGAAAACAGCGAGAATGGAGGTACACGGAGAGACGTAAAGGAAGACGAATTCGCGCGGCCGTATGTTTGACGGTTGTCGAATCGGAAAACAATTTGAGCGTGCCTCTCCTTCGGAGGGGTGGAAAAAATCCGTGGCAACGCGGAGACCGAAGCTGAGGGTGCGGAGGAAGGGCTATCGCGCCGGGGGATCGCAATAAATAGCCTGGAACGAAACGCGGCCGAACAAGTGGTTGAGAGAGCAACGAGAGAATAGCGCGGGGGAGATGGATAAATAAATTTGTCGTCCGTCGAAACGCGGCTGGGTAATGGCGTCTGGGAAGTCCGAGGGATGTACCAATCAACGAGGGACCGGATGTACACGACCAGTTTCCCACTGGAGACACCGAGGACGTCCCAGAATGAAGATACAGCTTCCTGGAAGACGGGAATCACGTGAAATTTATCGTTACACGATGGCCAAGGAGGATCGAAATTGCTCTAAGAACGGTATTCGAGGCTTGCTTCGTTCCAGAGGAGCGAACGAGCGAGAAGACCCTTCTAACCATCCCTGTTCGGTCTTTCCCTCGACCATCGTCGTAATTATAACGCTGAAAAAATACCGCTTACACGATCTTAGCTCGACGAGCACACTCCACCTTTGCTTCACTGTTCGCGCGTTTATCCACGTTTTGAAGTACTTGGTCGCGCGCGGGGGAGGGAGGAGAGGAGATTAAAAGGAGGGGACGAGACGAGGGAGAAATTCGCGAGATGATAAATTCACGAGAGAGCTGAGTGGCTGGAAGAGCAGCCGGGAAGTGGGCAGAAGGCCGGAAGAAAAATGCGGACGCGGCGGCGGGACATGGGGGGCGGGGCGGATATATTTGTCGTGTTCCGGCGGATCTAGATGCCTGTAGGAAATTAATCAAAGCCCGCGACTTTAGGCAAAGGAAGAAAGGAATGTTGTACATGTCTGGCCGGAGATTTTTCAGCGGGAAGCCTCAACGAGATAAGGAGACGCTCCTATTCACCAGGGAACCTCTGCCAGCGTTTCTCACAATCAGTAGAACGAATCCTGAATGCACCGCCGTCTCGGTGTCAATCACTTCTAAAGAGATTCCTTCTTCGTCGATGCCACTCGAGCCGCTTTGTTTCGCCATAAAACGTTCAAGAGAAGAAAAAAAATTCCAAAGCGTGTACACGGTACGTCCGATTCTTCCTCCGACCCACTCCTCCCCGTAGATTTCGTTCATTAAAACAGCTTTGTCCGGGCGGGACAAAGCGTGCTCTCGAGGAGCCGGAGGAAAGATAAGGATTTCGAGCCGAAGGATAACATCGGGAACAAAGGTGAGCGCGCTCGGTTGGACTGCTTGACCTACAATATACCACTTGAACAACAGGCTGGGAAGAAGAGACAAATGAAGAGCTGGACGAGGAAAGAGTATCGTTCCAGGCGCGTGCACTGGAATCCCATTGGATTCAGGGGAACGCAGCGAGGGTACGCGCCCGAGCGCTGTAAATTCGCGGCGGAATGAAACCGCCGGGAACGATCGGGAGTTGATTAAAGTTCGATTTCCTCGTAAGATCAGATACAGCCCGGTACAAGCTGCCGCGAACGAAAACGGGCCCCGGTACACCTCGTCCGATTCGATTTGCCCACGGCGAACGAAGTGTCTACGGGAGGTCGAGCTCGTCCGGTTTATTTTGCCGGGGGAAAATAAGAATTTCGCTGACGATAGTTCTGCGATACGTCCAGCAGGAGGAGCCTCGGAATCGAAACGTGTCCGGGAGTTTATGGAGGAAGTCCTCCTCGGAAGATCAGATTAGCTGTACTCGGACTATTTGCGCGAGTCGGGCGTAGCATGGATCGATAAGTAAGCGTGTTTATTATTGTCGCGAATTATAGTGACATTCGGAACAATATGCACTGTCGACGTGTTACAACTTCGTGATTAATGGTCTGCGCGGACCACGGTGTTCCATGACGACTGTCGATACAGTATCTGCACACAAGTGTGCGAAAACTTCCCGCGACACTGCTGATAATCGATCGATTCGGTTATGAATATAATTTCAATCGTTTCTCGTTCCTGGATGATCGTGGCTTTCTATGTTTATTAACGAAGTCATTTACCTACCATCGAAATGGCAACGTGCTCGGGTTATTTCAAGAGGGTGGACACCGCGACCCCTGACGTTCATTCCAGAGGAAGCATTTTCCCGCTGCTCAGGAGCGAGCAAATTAAAAAAAAAATATCCACGACGCGCCGCGACACCGACGGAATAACGGACCGAAACAGCATCGTTTGCATCGTTCTCGAAATTGTATGCCCGCGGTGAAATATTTCCCAGCCCTCTCGTCCTCATTTTTACTCGCACCCTGCCGCACGGTACTTTGCACGCGTTTCGTTTCTATGCGCGCGCGAGAAATATCGACGGGCGATCCGTCTGAATTCCGAGGCTGCTCGCGTCCTCGACGAAGCGATAACCTCTCTCGGGATGAACGATCCTCGAGTGAACTTGAAGCAAACTCCACGCGTCCCCCGGTAGAGGAGCGGGCCTGGCTGAAATTGTTCGGCAACTTGACAGGTGAAACAATTTCCCCGCGTTCAAGTCGCCTGCAATTTCGTGCGTCCGAACCAACAGGTGCGAGGGTGATTCGGTAATTCTCGAAAACTCGCGTTCCAGCTCCCGGAAGAAATTATTTCAGGTTTATCGTTCTTCTGTATCGCGACCAGCCCTCAATTATCCGAACGAGGAAGCTCGTAAAGCAGGCCAGAGAACTACTTAGTCGCTCCAAGGAACGGCTGGATGGAAAAGTTGGGCATCAGCAGGCATCGCGAACACAGGGTTTCATGAAAGAAATATCACGCGACCGAATTAGAGGCCAGAGAGATCGAGATAGAGGCCCGCTACGAAAGCTCCATCCTGCGATTGAACCAGCCCCCTCGAAATGCATGCGTAACGAGGTCCAACCACGTAGATCCCCGGCGGTTTTAAGGGTTTCGCTGGCACGGTAATTTTCAGTTAGCTTACAGCTTGCGGGTCGGAGGTGCTCGGTGAACGAGCCCCTCCAAGGGCCAAGTACCATCGTGCCGGAGCAACAGCTAAGGTTGTTAGCTCGGGGCTTACGCCGAGCCCGGAAGCTAAGTGCATTATCTTTTAGGAGGCATGAATATCAAAAATGATAACTCTCGGGCCGCGGTGTTGCGGACGGGACACGGAATCCGGTTAGAATTTTCATTCCTCCTCCGGTCTGACGCTAAGAATAACAACGGAAACTGGGTCCGCGATAGGAACGTGATTTCTTCTCGGTTCCAGAAATTACAATTCCCCGCGTTTCACCGGATGGTGTAGAAGTATATTTGCCTGAAAAACTTCTTCGCATCTCGTAATTTCGTCCCATAAATCCATATGAATCCTGTCGCGCCCTTCCTCTCCGTTAACCCGGGCTTTAGTTCACCGTATTATGAACCCCGAGGACGCGTAAGCCGCGTTTCGATCGTGATTTTCTCGAGAAGAGAGTTGGCCGGGAAATTTTTGCGCGTCGCGAAGTTCCGTATCGAAACGTTTTCCGTTCGGCGTCCCCGTTAGCCGAAACTCTCCGGGGGAAAGCCGAGCCTTTCGAAACCCATCGAAGTTTCAACACTTAAAAGTTGGCCGCGCCCGACGGTGGCGGCGCAGTTAATAGAATTCTTATATTTAACGCGAACGAGGCACACGTAGTAACCCCGCGGATAAAGTTTCCGGTTTAGAGGGGCACGGCGGCCAGATTAATTCAATATGGCGGAGATTCTTGGATAATTTCCAAACCGCGGGACGAACGGTGCACGCTGAGGTATACATCCCAAGATTCCATTTACGTTTCAAAGTAATACCGCGATGGGGGGGAGGGGGCAGTATTTTGCGGCGGAGACGGGGCAAGTGAAACAACTGGAGGACTCCTATTTATCCATCCACCCAGCCTTCTCTTCGACGCTTTAGCTGTTCACCCTGGTTCCGTTCCCACCGTTTTTCGACCTGTTTTCGACCACTCGGCTGAACGCACAGCAGCCGCGTACCTCTGCGCAGGATATTTCATGCAGCTTCACCTAACATCTCGTTTCGCTGCTGCCTTTCATTCGACCTGGTCGCAGTAAAACGAAGACACCCCCTCGGCTCGCTAATTCAAGTGGAACTCGTTAATTTAAAAGAGTGTCCTCCGTTAACGGGAGCAAGGGGGTCGTCCCTGTTTAACGGTGTCAATTGCGTCGCGTGTACGATGACAAAGATCGGCCGGAAAAGCGATCGCGAGGGGGTGAACGCGGGCGGGGGCTGGGTGGCAATTCGCTACGTGGAACACGGTGCTTCAACACGGCTGGACAAAGGGTGGGAAATCGATAATCTAAGGAGTCGAATCTACGCAGAAAGCGGGGCAAACTACTCCGTCAAGTTGGCTGATTGGTTAACAAGCTGAATACCCGTGTAACGTTTTCGACCGTCATTTGGTCAACAGAGGGAGCCGGAGGAACGCTGAAACTCAGCCAGACTCAACTTCTGCGATACAACGGGCCCCGGCCCTTTGATAGAGAGACGACGATGGAAGTTACGTTTCCCGTCGTCGCTAATAGATAGACATGCATGGGACAAATCTATCGGAAGCGTAACTTCGATATCACTCCCTACAGGCAATTTCATTTCGCCTAGTCGAATCCCAGCGACCAGAACTCCCCGTCTACTCGTTCACTATTCCATGCAGCTGTTTCTATACCCCTGCGATACTTTGCCTTCAGTTACGCTTGCTCTCTGCTAAAGGATTGGAATCGTGTCTAAGTAAGTTACGTTTTGATACGTAGCTCCCGGTCACTCAGCTTCTGTCAGAGCGTGGAGTGATTTCGCGTCGTATCGATGAAGATCTTAAGCTGCAAACGTCCCCGCGAAACAAACGCCCAGGGCATTCGTAACGTCCCCTGCAAGACTCGCACCTGGAGCCCAGCCAGGAAGCAAGACTCCGTGCACGTGCCTGCTTCCTGGACAGAGGGACGTTCGACTATAAAATACAAGTATTATCGTCCATAACGATAGCTGGCACGGGGCCTCGCAAAAACTCCTGGAAGAAAGTTTCACTCGCGCATAAAATTCAATTTATATCCTCGACGTTCATTCCCGCGAGGGAATTAGTTAAATCCGCTTCGTCGATCCATCGACGTAAAAACCCACCGAAGGGTTGCTCCTTCTCGCTCGTGATCGCGATTAGGCTACCCTGGCCCGCGAGTTAGGGAATCGTCCAGCGGCGCGGACCGGAATTCAATTTGGGATCTGTTGGCCGAAACGAACGGAAGAGGGGGAGACTCGTGAGCTGTCGGGGCAAGAATTCATGGCTGACGTGCTTGCCGCGGCCAGGGCGTTTTTCAATTTCGTGCGGAAATGTTCGTGCGTGGGGCCGATAAAACAACACGGGAACAAGAGCGGCCGCGGGCGAACGGTGGCTGGTTATCGGCATCAATTTCGAAATATCGAAAATCTTGGCGTGTCGCGCGGCTGTGTTCGAGCCCCTGTAAGGAGGTCGACAGCTTCTGCGTGGAGACAAACGTTTACCTGGCTGCCAGGTGGCCGACACCAGCCCTTAAGCCCGCTCCCCTTCCGAGGATCTCGTGTGCGCACATGCCGACACCGCTATCGTCGGCTTTATCGCGGCAAACTTATACGGCAGATCTTACACGGCCGGCTTTACGAGGCGTAATTGTCGGCTGCCCCGATACGCCCTGGAATTAGTGGCCCTGTTCAACCGCGAGCCGACTGACCGAACGATTGCTGCTGAGCCACCGAAAAACCGTCGACTCTACGGAGTAAACGATGGCTCCGTAAGACCACGGCCCGGTTTCCAACGGGGTTACCTCACTCGGCGGCGCACTTTATGCGCGGCTTTATTGTCACGTTAATTTGCGATGCGCCCAAGTCCGTGGGCAGAGCCTGAAAGTGGGCTAGCGAGGAGAAAAGAAACAGGTCAGGCAAAATGTAACGCGGTGGCCCACCAAAGCACCGTTTCGACGAAACAATTCGCTTTAGAGAGGGCAGGGAGCTCGTCAATGGAGGGGACGAGAAGCGAAGCCACTCCATTTGTCTCGTTTCCAGAAGAGGACCTGTGCTGAGCGTTCCGATGGTATCTTTTTAACTCCAAGCGTGTCCTGTGCGTTGTCAATCCGCACGTGGCAGACATTTGGTCTGTCCGTCCGGCCTAACAGTTTGGGCCCTGTAATTTACAGCCGGCGTCGTAGAATAAGGGCTCTTAGACTGACAAGGGAAGATCCCGAACCCGAAAATTATCCATTACAATCACTTCGTATAACGCTTATAACGCCAGCACAACCAACTCTGTACGACAATAAGTTTCCAGCATTCTGGTTTCAATGTATCATAAGTGTTAATTGTTGCGCGCTGTAGAGTCTGTGTTTGATTTCACCACTAACTTTCCACAACTCAATCACCATCAAGTAGTGAACTCGTTTGGCCTAAGAAACCGCACGGAGTGTGACATTGTGTCGTCGGTGACTTACACCCTTCAAATATAAAAGACATCGTTCTGGCCACAAAAACCTGCGGGATCGTAGCTGGACTTAAAAAAAATCGCAGCAAATCAGCGTGCTTCTCCGTTCGCCGTGGTCAAAGTACAGGTCTATTCATTTCCCGCGCCACGCCCCGAAACGTCACAATGCTAGAGCAGCCAGCTCGGACAGGGGCGCCGAAACCGATCCGCGGTTCGACTTCGACGGGGCGCCTTTTCACCCAACAGATCGAACCTGCCGACAGGGCGTCGTTATCGGCGAGTTCACGCGCGAGCCGTAGCTGATGAATGGTCCCGCGTCTGCAGAGGCACGGTCGTCACGCGAAACGTTATTTATAACGTTGCCTTGGAAGCTTGTGCGCCGAGCGAGACGGTTTTTTGAACGAGCTTCTCGCTGGTCGCCACGTGAAACGAGCGCGAAGTCTGCGACGGTAAATGACTGGCCTCGTCGATTTTAAGCTCCTCCACCACCCTTCGCCGATGAATATATGTAACGGCCGCTTCATTTTCATATAAATGGACGATTTAATGGAATATTCAGTTGCCCGATCGGTGATGAACGTTACAATTTAGCGAGGGAATGCCTCCGCGAATGAATTACACCGTCGTCGGTTCATAATTCCCGTCACTCGATACGCCGGTGCATGCGAGCGTGGGACGTGTGCTCGCCGCGCGAAAACCAGAAGTTATTGCATCAGTGTCACACGTGCGCGAAATTCCCCCCTGCAAATATTTCACAAAGCGAGGGTTATAAAGTAGATTTCATCAAACTTTCCCGGATAGCTGTTAAGCTCGGGGCGCACGTAATACGAGCCCTGCCGGCGTCATTTGTTCCCCCGGTGTCGTCAAAATATTACACCTTCTTTACATATTTCTCATGCACGCTGGTCCCGTGAAGTGCATACACGCTCGACGACGCCGCGAGCGCGTCTAATGGCATCTGATCGCACGTGACGCAGGGGGGGAATTAAAATTACTAGCAGATTTCTCAGCTTGTCGCACACAAGGACCCTTCGTGATCCGCGCGCAACGTTACACGAGCACCTTCCCCTGGCATTTTCATTTTAACCCTGGGAAATACCTTAACTTCCACCCTCCGCTCGCCTGCGCTGCTTATTGACGGCGTCGACTCTCTACGTGACTCTTTACCGACACATTTTAATATCCCATCAATTTTGCAGCGATATCGAGCGACAAACAGGATGCTATCGGCAGCGAGCGGCGAAACGAAGAAAGTGGAGTGTCCGTTACGGGCGATAGAGGCTGAACGAGTTCAGCTAATCACCGAGCGCCAATCGGCCATCGCGTGTAACGCCAGCGCGTTATACATACTCGCGTGTCCACTTTCATCTGCTTCATCTAACGACGTGCACTAACAGCGTGCCCGACGATCATCGCGACAGATTTATGCGAGCGAAACCGAAGACGGCGTGTGTGGTTTCCGCGCGGCATTGAAAATCAGGCACACACGACGGGGGTGGTTTTCGAGCTCCCTTGACGTGTCAATTAGTTCTTAAACCCCTCCAGAAAGAAAGGTCTCGTAACTAGGCGCCATTCCTTCTAAAATTGTCACCGAATGAGTTCGTGAAGCAATGAGAACTGAATGCTGCAACATTCGCTTATTCAAAGTAGCCGGGAAGTCACGTGTAGTGTTCCTTCTCGAGAATGCTTTCTCGAGAATTTCTCGAGAAATTTTATAATTGCTTAGTCCTTATTTCTCGAGAAATACTATAATTTCTCGAGAAACTTAAGTCTAGGAAAAATATTATAAATCTCATTTATTTTCGTCACAATATAATAGTAACAGATTTTGCCACAAAAAAGAAATAAATTCGCTGACGCTACATTAGACGCATTGTGCTATTTAAAAATAAATTTTAAAACCAAAAAGTAATGTTTCGCTTTGTACAAATTTTGTATTAAATAAATAAATTTACCAATTATATTTAATATCTATTTTTTCATTTACACAAGTTGTGTATAAATTAGACAGTACTAATCATTTAGTTAAAGTTTTCATGTGTTGTTGATAAATATTATCAACATTATTCCAAAAATATAATTTTTGCAATATTTTTGTCAATTTCTCGAGAATTCTCGATAATTCTCAAGAAATATCATCTCGTTTCTGATTTCTCGAGAAACAAAAAATATGGAGAAATCAGGAACACTAGTCACGTGTGCCAGCTTGAATAGTCCCCCGGGACTAGGAACAAGCGTTATACGTTCAGAAACAATCAGCATCGCATGCGCAGCTTGACACGGAGTGGCTGGTACAAAGTGTTCGAAGTGTTTCATTCCACGCAGCTATCGCCAGATCTCGCTGCGAGCGAAGCTTTTAAAAATCCCACCCATGTCTCTACAGCCCCCTGTCACGCGTGCTGGTTGCCCAGCGAGGAAGAAAAAAGGGAAGGGAGCTCGTAACAAGCCCAAGGAACTTGCACTTGTCGGCGCGCTGCTCCGATAACGGCCGACCCAGCAATTACGTAGCTTTTCTTATTATTGCGGCGTTATCATGTAGAAGGCGGATTAGCATACGGTGCAGGGGATATCAGCGCGCGCCACCCACCCCGGAATGCGTGCGTACATCCTTGGTGTTGTCGTCTCGGCCAGACCGTTACCGATAACCGGGTGCTCGAATTTAAGTGGGGCACGCGTTAAATCCCAAAGTCCACCGAGGGCGTAACTCGGAAGAACAATAGCAGTGGGTTTGGTAGCACGATTCCATACTCCTCGCACGAGCAGCCACACTTTCTGGCCGTGACACACGGAGCCGTACGTCGTGACCGACGCGGGCCACCCTTAGGGCTACTAGCTACGCTGAGGGCCGCGAGGGTGTCGGTGAGCACCGTCGGCGTGGATATGTGCACCTCGGACGTCTCGGTGTGCCGAGAGGACCTTACGTGTGCGCGGACCCTGCTCGTGGACCCTCTGCGCGTTTCCACCATCAGAGGAGGTGGATCGGAAGCGCGCATGCTCCCACGGCCGAGAATCTCCCCAGTCAGGGTAAATCTGCCACCGAATCAAGACGTGGTGCGTGTCGCGTCGCTCTATATACCATGTCGCGTACACAGACGCGGGATTCGCGTTGAGAATATAGCCGTCCTCGCTCCAGCAGCGAATTAAACTGGCTCGGAAATGAGGGGAAGCCGCGCGGCCATCGCCACGGGAACGCTCCCACGGACCTAGTTGTGCTAACAGTTTTGAACGAGGTGCGCGGAGAAGTTCGTGCGGGGCGAGAGAGTTGAGTTTTAGGCGCGACTAACGCGCGCGATCACGTGAAACGATGAAGGGAGGACTGGTGTAGGCCCTGAACTGGGCCTGCCCTCGACAACAACCCTCCTGCAGTTGACACTTCCCACCGTGAGCCGCGGAGGATCTAAGTACGAGCAAGTTTCGATCTGTTGACACTGGAGCCGCGGACGGATCCGTGAACGCTAAAAGATACCCTGGCGAGTTAGCGAGACACTTGGAGCCCATTAACAACGCGTTAGAGGCTGCTCCCATCTCGGGACAAGCCGAGCCCTCTTCAGGGGTAACGTGATCGCGCGGCCTAGCCTCTGGAACGCGCGAGGAACGCTCTCCTCCGCGTCTGACCATCTTGGCTACTTCTACTTCGCTCGGAGATCGCGTTCGGCAAGGTTCTTTTGAGCTGTTTACCGCGGGAGGGATATTTCGGCGATCGATATCCCCGATTCGGAGGGACCAGAGAATACCGATCGAAGAACGGTCGATCGAATGATTCAAGGGATTTGAGGATCATCCTGACACGGCGATCGACTTGAAACTTTCACGGTTTACGCGCAGAGTTTTCGCGGCGAGCGTCCCCCACTCGTGTCATTCGCCGATGGTCACGGTGTAAGGAGACATCATTGAAACTTTGACAACACAGTCGGGTCCCGCGAGTGTTCTCGGTCGTCCCCAGCCGCGTGTGAACGTAGAAAGCGGTGGCTCATGGAAAACCGAGGCGACGACGCTAGACGCCGCGGCAATTAGAGCCTAGAGGTGTTCGGAGTGGAGTTTTCCGGATTTGTGGATCCCGTGGTTTGTTGCTGAACAGTGTGCGTCCGGTTTAGCGCGATGAAAGCGCGGTCTCCATAAGGATTTCCTGCGCTGTGCCGTTATATATGGTCGATAGTGAGTGGACGGTGCGTAGTCATCCAGTAAAGAGGATGTGAATCGCTTCGGCACCAAAGTGAACGCGCCATCAAACAATCGTGGACATGGCTTTGAGGTGGCAAGCGAGGCTGTCCATTGCTGCCATACTCTTCATGTGTACAGAAGGTAATTATGACACTTACACGTAACGAGGAGCGGGCTAGGCGTTACCTATTCATTCGAACGTGTACGAAGCGAAAGACGTGACGTTTCGCCTTTCCCAGGCCTAACAAACGACCCATCTTGCACTTACCTTAACCTTCTGGATAGCAAAGTACATCTGGCTTAAACTATAACCAACAATTACCCCAGAATCAGTCGCACTTGCTTCGTCGTTGAATTCGTCGTGGAGATTAAAATTTATCGCAGCGTTTGGGCAACGCAGCGTTTGGGCAACGCAGCGATTCAAGTGACGTAGAAAACTTATTAGATCGCCAGGGGGATGTACGAACAATCTGGCAGAGCGATCGCCGAAGCACCTAATCGCGTCGAAACGCTCGTTGATCCAGCAAACGGTCGGGTAGAAGAACAGTTGGACCGAATACGTAGCGGCTATCGAGCGACGAAATGGCACAGCTAATGGAATTACCGGCGTGCATGCGTGCGTGCGACGCGAATTTATCGTATGCATTATTCATAAGTCAGCCTTCCTCCTCTGCGGAATGATACACACGAGGAGAGAGCCAGGGTGAGCCAGAGAGAGAGAGCTTTTCTTTCCGGCCGTGAAAAGCGACACGGTGGTCGTTGACTGCGGAGGCCCGTTAATATCGATCTCGTAAGCTAATTACGCGGAGCAAGCGTCGGAACGCTCACGAAACGCGCGGCTCAAGCACCGTCGTCGCGACGACGATGCTCCGCGCCGTTCGCTTTACACCTCGTTTACGCCATTGTCCTTCTGGGCGAACAACTTCGGTAATTTCCTTCGATGTCTACACACGCCCGCACTTTGTTCGCGGCTCCAAGTTTGCTTCGGTAAATTGAACGCTTGTCTCGGGCCGCCGCGCGAGTTTCGACACCGGGGCGGTCGAGGATCGCGACAAACACTCTTTGCAGCCGCGGCGCGAGAAACTCCAGCGATTCTTTCCCTTTGTCCCGGTGTCCGGGCTATTTGCAACGGTTGCATAATGCAGCCAACTCGTTAGCGTTTAAGGGCGCTTCAATCTTCGGATTGGGACTTTTGTTTGAGAGCCTTCCCCTCGACCGCAACGGGGAAAAATGCGCAGCTTCTCGCAACAGCGAACAGGGCGCCGAATATCAACGCCGGGGAAAATGCTGGAAATTAAACGCCGCGCACAGTGGCCAGGCTCCAACGTATCCTCGGAGAACCGGCGAGTTTCCTCGAATAACCGCCCCGTTGGCTTTGCCTTTTGTGCTCTTAACGCTTCGTATGTACATCGTTACCCAAAAAACTGTGCTCTCGGTGGTGGTAACTGTGGCGCGCGGTGTATCGCGAATTCCTCTCGGCCGCTGCTGCGTAAAAGCGGTACGCCTGATCACTCGCGATTGCGTTAATTCCGCGAACGCGTCGTCGGGAGTAACGACTGCCTCTGTAAGGGGCACTGAAACCGTCGACCCACTGACACATTTCTCCGCGCGAGCGTTATCTTTATCGCGCAAAATTAACAGCGGCTAATCGCGTCGATCCTTCCGCTTCATTTAATCCCGCCGTTTTATGGAGACTTTGACACGCGCAACGGCCGCGTTCCGATTGAATTTCGGTGACGAGTCCGTTTCGCGCGTCTGTCTCTAATTACATACCGCGTCAATCGTGAAATATGTATTTCGTAGCGGGCTCGTTAATTACGGGCGGTTATCTCGTTTACATCCGCCGGGGAGATGAGCTTCCGCGGAAATTCGCAGCGACGAGGGCATCGTCGAGGTCGGTTCGCGGGGACGTTCCAGGCTATGACGCAATGTTGCTAAGGTAGCACGGTGACAAACTTTATGATAATGGCCGGCATAAAGCCCCGTCCATTTTATGCATGCCGTCCGTTTTACGCGAGCCTGCCTAACTGATTCCGAACAGTGCGGGGGAAATGCGTCCAGCAGAGAGCGATAATAAGTATTCGTTCCCGTGGGACACTTATAGATTAAATGACAATTAATTGTACTAGACAGCATGACCAGAGGAACAGATAATAGCACATATGGATACTGTAGAAGTCGTTGCGTCATTCAGGGTGAGAAAACGAAGAAGGAAATTGTACAATCACGGGATTCCGCAGAACGTGGTTTCCTGGCTCGCGAACCGAGTAGAATAACCACGCAATAAAAAGATTCGCGCAATGAAATTGAAGAACCGCCGCGGAAAAAACAATTTTCGGCGTACCAGCAGAATCGATTAGGTTTCCTTTCGAATTTGCTCCAATTTCTGTCTCGAAAATGCTCAAATTTCCGCGCTCTCGCGAGCAATAAAAGTGCAAATTGAAAAGAGCATTTTCAGTCAAAAAGCTTCGCCAGATAGAACAGATAGAAAACGCGTTTTTTCCTCGCGCATTCTCGATTACAATTCCAGAAGCATTTAACATCCCCGTTGACCCTCGGCTGGATTCAGGCTCCACGGAAGAATATCCAGCTGAATTTACCGCAGAAGGAAAGAAGCTATACAACCTGTATCTTTGTTCAAATTCTATGAGAGGTCGTGCGCGATTACTATTGTTGCCATGCGGTGGTAGTCACGTCTTCCCGCGATTTTCCTGCTGACTGTCCGCAAACAAACTTACAACTCTTGGAAATCTTATCTTATTGCCTCGCTTCGTCGCCGCCGAGTTTCCCTGCACGCTATCGAACTCGGTCGACGAAGGAACCGTCGCGATTCCTTTATCTGGATGATAAGTTGGGCTATCCCGTTTCCGTCGGGCACGGGGGGAGGAACGGTCGTGACTTTGCATCAGGATGAATCGTTATAATTTTCCAGCGATATCTTTGCCCCGGCGAAGAAATCGACTCGCGAACAGAACGCGACGCGGCCACGCCTGCGTGCTTGAAATTTATTCCCCGGCGAAGTACGCAACGTTTGTTCCCCTGGATCCGCTGCGTGCGTTGTTTCTAGATGAGGTAAATATACAGCGAAGAGCGGTCTTCATTCACCCGGTTCAGCGTCGAGTCGAGAGGGAAAAAAGGTTATTACGGGGATTAGCCAGGTGGCAACTGCAAGGACTTCGTTTCACTTTCCCGGGGGGTTAAAAACAACGAAACATTCCCGTGCTCCCTCCGTATTATATTATTCCCTCCTTTGTTTCTCGGCTCAGCAGAAATACAGCCATCGCCCAGCAAAGTCGAGCACGGGAAGAAGCCGAAACGCCCGGAATAAAATGATTCTATCCGCGCGACGATCGGTATAACTCGCTCGCTTCCGAGCGACTTAATTACATCGTCATAACTCCGTCGTTAGGAAAGTTGGAGACGTCGAATCGCGAAAAGCGCGGACGCCGACCCCGCAGGGAAACTTTGGCGACCCGGGGAATCTATTTCACGTGGCCGTTTTCCATTATCGCCGCTAATTTCATATTCGAACGAAGTTTCGCGCGTCGACCGCCAGCCGATCGGAAGCGGTATTATTTTAAAGGGAGCTACCCGCCCCTCGGCGGATGGAAGGGTGCTCCGTCAATCCGGAAACTTCCCCCCCGAGAAACCGAGGGCAGAAACTTCGTTCTCGGCGAAATCGTTTTATCTCGGCGGCCGCTACGAAATCCGGAAAGTATGACGAACCTTGAAATAACTTCTCTCTCCCTTTTCCTCTGTCTCTCGCAATAATAAAACGCCGCTTCCTCGGCGAGTTCTGCGGGAGTTGCGTCCCGTAGCCCGGAGCAGGGCTCGTTACCCGTACCGGAAGTCCTTTTCGATCCTCCGCACAGCCACCGAACGAAACGCGACAGAGGAATGAAGATAAAGTGCTTGGTAATTAATTTCCCTTCGTCTCGAAATTTAGATTGCTAGATGATAGTAATTAGGATGAGATAGCTGGCACGAAGTAGAGTATAACGAATACCTAACCTGCTCTTGAACCTTACACGTGCCGTGACCTAAGCCTGTTATGTACCCGAAGTCATTCAATTCTCAGAGGCGTCTATGTACTGATCCTGCAGAATGACGATAGAAACACTACTCCGATATAAATACGCGATGTGCGGAGTGCTCGATTACCGCGACAAGTAGTCGAACGCCTGACAAGTCAGACGGTCCGGCCGAAATTCCAGCGGCGTGCGCGAGAAATACGGGCACACGTGTGCGGGCGAGTCGCGAGGCTTGTTACTTCGAAGCCCTCGTGGAGTAGGAAACATTAAGTTCCGGCGTGTTTTAATTACGAGCCTAAGCGCGAGCACCCTCGACCCGTTTTAAGCCGCGGGAGCCTGCGCCACTTCCCCAGCTGCATTTCCGTGTCACGTGACGGCTGACGATAAACTCACAAAATCATGGCCGTTCCATTATTTCGCGACGTGGCCCACTTATCCTATAATGGATACACGTCGCGCGTCGTCGGCTCGTTTTCACGGCAGACAGGGAGGATCGACCTTTGCGCGCTGGATTTACGCGACGAAGGGAGAAAAAAGGGTGAGCCAGGGGTGGGTGGACGCGAGGGAAAGACGGAGGGAGGCTTCGAGCCTTAATTAATTACTTTTATCTCCCTGCTACTTTGTCTCTCTTTCTCTCTCTCTCTTTCGCTCTCTTAGCGACGCATGCCTCTCTTCATCCCCATTATTTTTCTCTTTATTTCGCTCGCGCAAGCCGAGCAATGGCGACTCAGCTCATTTCGAGCCGGGACGAAGCAATGAAATCTGATCCGAGATCGTTAACAGGTCTAATAGAGCCGATACGATGCAGTTTATGCACCGATAAATTGCGAGGACGTGCGTTGAGACGCTCCCTGACGCTCACAGGCCGCCTTCGTGGCAATAGGGCGATTTATCGTTCGACGGATTTTTCAGAAGTGATTCTCAGAAGTGATTCAGGGTAGGGTTTCGCAGCAGCGATGTTGTTCACAGTAACGGTTCCCGTTTTCCGCTCCGCCGATCTTAATTATCTGTACTGCTCTCTTATCATTGTTATCGGTTTCTTTGGAACTGTAATGGCATTCTACGGTATTCGTTACTCGAGTTTCCTCGTTACTCTGTTATTGTTTTCGTGGTTCCCAGAATAATTCTGCGGATGGAACGCGATACCCGCGGCAGGGAATGGGAAATGGTTTTTCCATGATTGGGAAATGGCCATTCAGCTCTTGAAATTCCTCCCACCGGCGAGCGTGGCAATATTCTTCAAATAAATAGTTAAATGATCGTTAAGAATCCTCTCGCTGTGAACTCGATTTTCGTCGAACAGAGAACGAGCGTTCTCCTCCTCCCATTGTTGCCTAAATGAAAATTGAGGGAGCCGTTCATTTAAAACACCCTGACAATAGATCGGGAGTGTACAGCCGCGGTGACAGGGAGTTGTTTGTTTGTTGTTGCTATAATTGCTCAGCCAGCGGAACTTTAAAGCGCGAACGAAACAAATAACGCGACTAGAAAAGTGGACAGCGATTGTTCGGCCAAATGAATTACAAAAGCGCCTCGTCGTTGTTATTCAAATTTCCTTGGTTTATTTTCACTCCTCGCTTTTTTTTTTCCGACTGTAAAACGGGCGGCTTTCATTTACGTGCCCTGCGAACGTCTACGGCCTTGTTATCGCGCGAACCCGACTCGCGTTCCTCCAGCGGTCTGCTTCCAGCCATCGACGGGCAAACTTGAAGCGATGAACATCCTCACTTCGTGTACTTCAACTTCGAACATGTAGTCTCCATTAAGGTTGACCCATAGCGTTGTTACAAACCCTCGGTAATCCCCTGACGGTTTGCCGGGCTGAATTGAAACGGATCCACCGTTCATCCACAATATCCCAGTTGCAAGCCGACCTTTCGTTCACTCGAACGGCCATTCACCGTAAGCGTACCTCGTTGAATTTCATTGAATGCATAACCATTTTAGTACCGTAAGCGGTTACGATAGCTCCACTTATGATAACTACGACTAACGTTATCCCGTTCCTAACCACCGTCTACGTGTAACGTCCTGTCTGCTTCTGTCCCCGGGGGATGCTCTCCTTTGGGCGTGCTGCCGAGCGTAACGAGCAAGGATTTCTATCAAGCAGCTTCTTTCATCTTCCCTTAAAAGCAGTAAATCTCCGACTTCCTTCGGGTAACAGAACTCCCCTCGCAGTCGAAATCAATGTCATCTGATTACGCGAATCCCCGAGCCCCCTCGAGCCCCGCATAACTTATGCACCGGCATACATCCTCGCCAGGAAAAGCGTCTGAAGCGCGGTAACGATCGTGCGAACTATCCACAGTGCCTCCGTAACAGGCCGCGGCAGTACTCGCCAGTGCATCGCGCGGCGGTCGTCGTTCGAAAATTGAAACGAGCCAAGGGAATTTATCGCGACGCGTATATATCAATATTCCCTCGTCGTTTTGCTCGCGCGTCTTGTTCCCATCCACAAATCATGCCCCCCCGCGCAGGGGTGGCGGCCGGGCCGCGAAAGTTATGCCGCCCGGCCACGTACGCGTTCCACGCCGCGCTATTTATTTCCTGCAATCTGCGGCGGGGAGAAAAAATAACGCCGCATAGCCTCGCGTCCAGGGCTGCCTGCAGAGACAAATCTGCGACGGGGGGTGGTCACGCGACCGACCGCCCCCACGCGTGATTAAATTACGTCGCCTATTTAAAAGATAAGGCGCCGCCTTATCGAACTTATTTATCGGGACGACGAGCTTTACCGGTGGCTCGGCCTGTTCGAGACCGATGGGCCCGCTCGTCGGCTCATCTAGCCTCATTTAATTCTCTGATTTACGTTAAACAGGCACGTGAGCAGGCAGGATGTAATTAATCGCGACCTGGAAAGAACAGCATGCACTGGTCTCTCTTGACACCTGTATTCGCGCCGATAAGCCACGCGGGTTCCTTCGCTGGCCATATAATTCTACCTCTTCCATCCAGGCTACTGTGCTTTTCCTCTGAATTCTGTGGAATTTGGTGCTGCGAAACGATCGGTTCGCAACAGGAAATCCGCCCTCCGGTCTCTGGTTTTATCGTCGCGACAATAATCTATTTTTTTGCTGTTTTAATTCAACGCTAAATCGCAAAGCTCAGCCGCCCCGCGATAGATTTGTTTCATCGTGTGTCAGAGCCACCGTGTGCGTTACCTACGTTCTGCAACCGCCTCGCCGGGCCAGAAATTACGCCGATACTTTTTCCCTCCGCAAATTGCTCCCGTTCCGACGTTATCGTTACGCTCGCATTAACGTTTCATAGGGCTGTGTGCTTGGAATCGAATCCTGGGAGAAATTGCAGAGGGCCTGCAGTGTTTCTTCAGTGCTCGATTCCTTTCCTGAAAGGAAGTTCGATTGGACCTGGATTGAAAGGAGCGGATTCAATGCCTCTCGCTTGACTATAGAATCGCAATCCGACATAACTTTCGATAGACACATCATCCGCGGAATTTATTCGAAGTTATTCAGCTCGATTGCCGGCTGCGCTACCTGTTCTCATTAAAATTTCCAAAGGGTGGCTTTTCCCCCGAATGTGACGTACTAACGACAGCTCGATCTGATTCTGATAACGTGGGGCATACTTACCTGCAATTACATTAATCTATAAAAATTCCCTAAAATTGTTTAGAAAGGAGATGCCCGAAATAGGTTTCAAGGAGTCCCCTCAGTTTCACATCCCTTGTCCCCCGAACACTCCGTTAAATTCGTTGGAGAGTTAGCCCGCGACGCAACCGGAAAGCACGAGCAGCAAGTGCTCGAGATAAGATCATAACTCTCAGGAAAACGATCTTTCCACGCTCCGCTAAAGGTCGCCCTCCCGGGAGGTCCAGAACGATCTAAATATTCAGATCACCGGCGACGAAAGCCGGAATTCCCTCTCTCTCTCTCCCTCTCTCTCTCTCCTTCCTATTTGGTCCCTTCTGCCTAGAAATTGCGGCGAAATGCGAATGGGACGAAGCCACAGCCCAGAGTCCCTTAAATACCTTAATCTCGAAACGCCAATGTGATTCGCGTGCAAATCCTTTGGGCCATGGTACGGCAATAACGTAGTCGAATCGGGGATTCCAGTCGAAAGTAATTCCGATCTTCGACACGCGCCCCTTGGGGCGGCGACAAGATTATCTTCGTGGTGTTGTCAGACTTGTGAAAGCGGAACGAAGTACGTAGCAGCTTGTTGAATAGATTTGAGTACCTTCGGAGCGAATGAAGCACCATCGCGAGGCGAGTGTGCTATGCCGAGCTCTTTATTTGTAGCTTGTCAAGGGCTTCCACTTGTCCAAATCACTTACACCGTAGGATGTCCAGACTCGCTGTCAGAGGGAGAAGTCCCCTCGATTAAAGCAATAAAGTAAATAGGCACACCTATTGAATCCCATCGATCATCACTGACCCTCCAATAGCCCTTCTCTGCTACCCTTCAGACACCTAAATGGAAGTGACACGATATATCCAATTTACCAGCCCCATCCTCGCATATCACGCGAGACAATGGAGCGCGACGCGTTTGGTTGGTAAAAGGTAGACCACAGTATACTATCGTGCGTGATCGCAGCGAAGAAAACGGGAATATCGGGAGACGTATCGCATCACTATCTCATCTTCAAAGCTCCGCTACCTCGGCGAGGAACACCGTTATGCACCCCTACTATCGTCGCGCACCTCATGATACAGCAATAACCGCAGCTGTTGCAATATCTATCCGCGCTCTCCCGCCGACTGTTCCCCGCGGCGTGACTTTCTTTCCGGCTGACACACAACGGGATAATTCCTCTTTGCTCGCGACGAAGGGAGGACGATTTCACTCGATGTGTTCCTCGCTAACCTCTGTCCGATCTGCGCGACTTTTTTCACTAATTAAAGCGGCCGAATTTCTGCTCGACGTGGCGCACGGCAGCGCGAGCTTTTCTTCCTCTCTGCACCGAGGAACGCGATTGCACCGAGTGCACAGAGCACTCCTAACCCCGCGCTTCGTTGTCACAGCGCGTGTTCACATCCGTATCAAACGACGCCGTGCTATAAGAGAGTCCAATTACCGAAAGTCGACGTGGAAGAAAGAGAATCCGGCTTTTTCTCGGCCGGCTGGGAACGAATGGGCAGCAATTTGTCGCGCGACCCGCCCGTAAGTCATCGAATATTGTCATCGCGATTTATCGCGACTAACCGCGGGGAGTAATTTTATTTTCATCCCCGTCACGGCGCTGGAGCCGTTATTTTCTATTAGACGCGACCCAACGGCGACAAGGAATGCTAACCGCGCTCGATCATCCTGGCAATTAGGCTGGTCCCGCGTCGAGAGCAAGTTTCTTCGGCAACTCTGTGGATCGTCGTAGATCTCGCTTCGATGAAATGCATTTCGAGTGTATCCGCTGCTCAGATATTCCAGGCCGCCGTGCAAACACCAGCCATTTGAATAAACGAATATCTGGATCGCGGCCGCGCTCGCGGAGGGATATTTGCCGTCTCACGGCGTGTTCGCGGTTCCTCGAGAATGTTCGAAACAATTTCGCGGGATCAGAGACGGAGCGCGGCTGCCAATAATAATTCAACGAACGATCCCAGTGCTCAGATTTTTTGCGGGCACGCTCGAGAGCATTTGCACGCAACGCATGCACTATCATTTCGTGGCAGTCTCGAGGCGAGATCTATGCATTCCGGACGCAATTCTCTCTGGAAAGTGGAGAATATTTTTTCACGTTACGGCTCGGCTGTACGAGCCACCGCGCTTAGATAGCCCATAACATTATATCGCCATCATCTGTCTATAAATATTGATGAGCCCCTAAGGTGAAGCCTGCTACCACGCGTCTGCGGAGATAAATGGAACTATAGCGAGTAAATTATACGTGCCTGGAGATCCTCTTTCCCTCGACCTCGATTCGCTGTAAAGACACCTGATACTTTGCGCTACATCATGGATCATCAAATTTCCACTATCCCTAATTCGGCCCATCCAGACGACGGACAGAACAAAAGTCAGGTGGATTACAGCTATGCCATGTTCCTCGATCCAGAACTCCGCTGGAAGATCGAATGTACCAGCTGAAAGCGCAGAAGGTCGAGAGTTGTGGTAAAGCCAAGGAGGTATCCCCTGGCGTGCACAGAAAAGCTCGTTATAAGCCCCGGGGGGCTTAGTCGCAGCTACAGAATTAATTAAACCGAGGTAAAGCGCATAAAATATCTGAAGTCGACCCCTGGCCACGCACGCGACGGATTTATCCTGCTGCCACTCTCCTGATCACTCGCTTCGTTTAAATACCAGCGAAACGGGGTTGAGGGAAGAGGCCAGGTGAGCGGCCTGCAGGGGGGATGGGAGCAGAAAGAGAAAAGCAATTAACGGCCGCGAAGTGGCTGCCATTAATAATCCCGCGCTCCTTGTACGGGGTTTACGCGTCTCCGTGAATATAAATTAAGGGTCGAATTAACGTCCACGGCGTGGATATCGCGGACAAGCGACGCCTGTGTTACACGAGGGGTGGCCGCTCCCTCGATTGAAAAAGTAACTCACGGCCGACTGCGCGGCGGAGAAATTACCATGGCAAGAGGACACCGATAGGAGGGTCGCCTTCTGTTCGTGTGTATTAATAACGCGCCCGACTGCATACGCGTCTCGAGCGTATCGGCCTCTCTCTTCCCTCGCTGCGATGGATCACAAGAAAAACAACGGAGGACGAGACGAGCCCTCTGGGCTTTCCTCCCCCGCAACAACCCATTCTCTACCTAATTCACTCTTAAGCTAGAGTGTAATGAGCTCTGATCTAATCTAATTCCATCCAATCTCCTTCTGGCCGTGGCTACATCCCGCGGCTATTATGGTTCGCAGACGAGAGAGCTATAGGCACTTTGTATGCGCTTTCCTATTCACCGAGCAGCTCTATTCTTGCCCTCCCCCCAACAACTTATTTAACTAGGTACTTTTAAGGATCCGCTCGTCTTATCTACATTGTGTCCTTTTAAAGAATTCCTCGCTAACATCGCAGGGAAACGCTTTCACTTCGTGTATCTACTCTTCTCGGGTAGCTTCGTCCAATTGTGTATTCCGAGGTGGCGTCACATTTAGGTGGGGTTTTACACAGCATTCAGAATTAGGTATTTTTCAACTTGGCGATTGGGAGCAGCAATGGCTACGGGAGACACAGCGAAACGGAGGAAACGCTCTGTTCTTAGACGCGAGGAATTCATTGTTGGGGTTTAGGCAACGCTATCCGGACGTTTTGACAGGTAACGCGCACGTGAAATCCTGTGTCCGCTGTAGCTAGAGTCGCATTAAATCTGTCGCCGCTGGTACGCCTACAATAACAGAGGCTGGCATGTACCGGTCGCACTTAAAATCAATTACGGGGGAAACGTATGCAAAATTTCGGCGCAAGTGGTTCGCGAAAGTTGCGGCTCATCGTTACCCACGCATCACGGTGCACCGTCGGGGGTTGAAAGCCGGAAATTATCCCTGGATGCGTTCCATTTTCCTCGGGGCTCTATTAAAACACTCGTTCTGGCCCCTTTACGGATGCACGAGCCCGGAACGCATCGTTGCTCTCGCGATTCCCGCGCGTCGAATACTTGTTTCGCTCTTGACGCGGCGACAAGGGGAGGGAACAACGCGGAGCAGACAGGGGGGCGAGTGGGCGAAGGAAAATGGCCAGGGGAAACAAATGGAGTAGGACGGATTCGAGGGTGCGATAAGTCGAGAGAGAGAGGGAGGGCACGGGGGAGATTAGCGAGGGAATAGGTACGTAAAGATCGATAGATAAACGAGCTTTGGCTCTTTGTACAGCACAGCACTGTTTTATGTTCGCGAGACAAGCAGTTAAATAAAAATACAGATACATAAAACGCTTTCTAGTAGAGGAATATCCCCATAAAAAACTTCAAAAAAGTAAGAAAATTACGCCAAGTATATGAAAAATTCGAGGACAGAAGAGAGTATTAAGAAATAAATCATAAAAATAGTAGAAGATAATAATAATTATAATATAAAAAAAAATGTGAAATCAAAATGAGCTGCAAGTACATAAAGGTGTTTTGTAATAATCACAGGACAGAATTAAGGATAAATTGTACGCAAGTTTAACAACTATGAAACAAACAATGTGCACGAGAAAAATCTTACCGTTTCCGACTGATCCATGAGACGATATTACGATATCTCTGTCATGCGTGGACCGATTTTATTGAATTTGGTCTTATTCGAAAGCTTATATGCGGTTTACATAATAAAAAAATACCTTTAAATTTAGAAAATATTGCAGGCGTGATGAGATATTAATGAAATAAGTTTCAGGTAAGGTTGGATTAGCGGTGTTTCGAGTAAATAATAGCGGTAGCGACCCTACCATGTCTCTAGATACGAGAGAATAATGTGCAAGTGCATTTGGATGATGGTTCAGAGCCACTTCCAATTTACTAAAAAACTGAGTGGCTAGTGAAATAGTTACGCAAGCAAGCGAGGATTCGATACACACAAGGACGCCACCGAAGCGCGACTGTCCCAAAATTTTCAGTGGCATTGGTTCTTATGCACGAAAAAGGAACAAAGTAAAAGCGAAGTGATTCAGATGTTTACTCGATCTGCAAGGACACCCTGTGCACTTGCTAGCGCCGTGTCCTTCGGATCGAAGCTATCGTGTCACAAAGGGGGACTGGGTTGGGCGAAAGCGTTGCCAGGAAGCCCGATCTGACCGACGATTCCGTCTTTTATGTTGCAGATACGCTCAGTTTAGGAGATCGCACGGTAGATAGCATGGATCGGCACACGATCCAGAGCAAGCCTCGGAACCAGCTGCTGGTGGACCCCTCCGACCTGAAGCCGAAAGCCGAGCCTACGTTCGACTATTCCCAGAGCACCAACGTCACAGCCCTGATAGGGAAGCCCGCTTATCTGACGTGTAGGGTGCGCAACTTGGGCGACAAAACCGTAAGGCAGTCCAGCATCGTTGCACGTTATTGTCCGTTCGCCTGGAACGAGTACGTACGTTCCCATCGCGGCAGATTTCCAGTCCTCCGCGCGAACATTTATTTCCATTCGACCGGGCAGCGGAGCGAGCCCCGGGCTCCGGCCGGCGTAACGCGAAAAATTTCTCGAGACAGTTTAATGTTTCAGAAAAATGCTTTCGCCGTTCCATCGACGTTATTCCACGGGGTTTCGACAAATTTGTGACAGAAATGTAATTACCAGAGAAAGGAGCGGTATAGACTCTTGACCGAGCACGGGAGAGAGAGAGAGAGAGAGAGAGAGTGAGAGATGAAATCCAGTCTTCGTAAAGACCTTAGGAAAAGCGATTTGCAAGGAATAATCGAGTTGCCCGGGCTCGATTGGACGTTAATCGACCTTCAAGGCAACTGGAAACTCAATTTTATCGCGGCTCGCGGTACCGGCGCTGCAGCTATTGGTCGATCGAGAGTAATGCCGGGGGTAGCACACGGTACTCGAATTACGGCCTCGCGATCACGCTCGCCCCCAGATTATTACGTTGCTGTACGTCAGGCGACTCAGCCTTTAGCGGTCGCACGTCCGCGGAAAATGTCGTTTGTCCGTGGCAGACGTTACGCCGCGATAAAACTAAGAGGATTCTGGATGAGTGGTTTCCTCGGAGGCGGCGGCGGCTGCTCCCGCGAGAAACACCGTTTCATTACGTGTTTACGCTCCCGGGCCGAGGCACGCGGCTGTGGAATCGATTTTCAGACAAATGAGCATGAATTTCTGTGGAAGTGGCTCTTCTTGGCTCCCCTATTGGGACGTCTCGGGGCTGGAATTTCCTTTCGAAGTTCGCAATCAAGGGATAGAACGGAGGAGACATTATCATTCCCCAGTAATCGCCTGGAGATCGGAATTTCTTGCAATAGCCATTGAAATCCTGGGAAAACCTCGAAACCGAGTCGATCCCGATTATGCGCTGTCTTCTTTCGATCGGGCCACTCCTCGATCACTGGGAACTCGTGCAGCCTCTCGGCCAAGTTCGGCGATTCGGGGGGAAGCTCGCGAGAAGATCGGGACGAAGGTCGCGGGGGAGGGAGGGGCACGGGACCGGGAATGGGGGAGCATGGAAATGAGGCTGTTCAATTTCGGCATTTCCGAGTGTGTAAACCGTATTAAGCGAATTCATTATACAGTCGGGGCCAGACGTACCTTAATTTCATTCGTTGTTCCGCGTCAGCCGTGGAATTCCATTTGCCCGACGTCCGAATTGCTGGGTCACACGGATTTCCTCGATACGTGATTCTCGCCGTTTTGCATGCTGTCCCTGACACTTTTGGCGTTTCATTCCTTCCCGCGCGGAATTATTGATACCAGTTACCTCGCTCGGCAAACTCTGCGGAAGATTCAGAGCAATCAAGATAGCTGGCTTTGTCGACGTGGTTGTTCAACCTGTGCTGCTCTCTGCAAACTTCCAGCAGGGTGGTTTCTACGAAACACCCTATTTACGACACCGTGTTGCCTTTGTCGTATTTAATTAAGGACCCAGCTTTCGTCGAATTATTCCCGCGGACTTGTCTTCTAGAATTTGCAAACCTATTCCCCGCGACCCTTCGGGAGGGTAATTCAGTATTCCCGTGTCACGAACGAATCCATCTTTATCTGTTCTCGTTTCAACGGATCCAGAGACGCCGCCGAAGCAACGGCAAAAAGAGGAGCGCGGATCATCGTAGCGTGCGGAGGGCTGCTGGCGAGCTCGCGCGGCAGACAATACGCGGGTCCATTTGCAGTTACGCTAGCAGCAGTTTTGCTTAACGTTCGGCATTCATCATTTTGGACGTCTTCCCGTAGTTTCGCTCCCCCCTGGTGTCTCAGCCGCCTCGCAGTCTCGATGGCCGAGTTCGGGAGCGCTAAACTGCTTCTGTTCCCTGGCGCAGTAGCGGCAGACGTAGCTAGCCAGACGCTGCGAGACGGAAACTTGCCCGAGTAAATAAGCTAAGTGGTGCCAGCGCGAGCGCGCGCGTGCACACGGGCGAGATGGTCGCAGACAGCTGCCTTTTCCGCTTCGCATCGGGGGATGAATTATGGCGGATAGGTCGATGAATGACTGAGATCGATTCGCTGTCCACCGCGTCTCTTCCCTACCCGAATTTCCAACGTCGAGCTTACAATACCGGCCGCTGCTGTGACAGGTATTGTGAAGGGTTTTTGTCGAATCTCGAGCACGCCGCTGGCCAGCGATCCAATGAAACTTGATTGTTTACGCGCGTGCACGTTTGCCAGCCTTGCGGGGCAAGTTTCCCAGCAAACCTCGCCTCTTTAGCAGCTGACAAAGTCGTAACAAGAGGAGCTGCTGCAGGGTCAAAGATGTTCAAGCTGAACGTGAAACTTCAACGCCCGGAAGTTTCGAACTTTTGTCGAGCTCGAACGAATAAAAGGGGACCTCCTCTGTCGCTATGTCCGAGCGTCCCCTGTTCAGAACGTAATTAAAGGAACTTGGCTCTCCATGGATCCTGGCATTGGAGTGGTCCGTAGACAAAAGGGCAGGGCGCCCCTTTTATCAGAGTCTGATTAAATACGAACACCGGGGCGAGCCGTGCTTCGGCCTTGCCTTTCGAGCGATTGAATTTACGCAGCCGGATGAACGAATCATCCGATTACCTTCGCCCGTTGCCGCGGTTAATAGTTGGACGTAAAAGTTCATTTCTCGCGCCAATAGGCAACGAAATAATTGCCCCGGGAGAGGGGCTTCGACCACTGCCCCGGTTCGTCCAAGCAGAGAGGATTACGCGGGATTATTTCGCGGGGAAGGCGCAAGAAGATGGAGCGGGAAAGTGACTATTAGCAGCGCGTTATCGTTCCTCGCGGTGTAGAGACAGATTCTGAAACGGACGACTGACCTGGTCGCCTCGGTGGCTACGGTTTCGGAATCTGGGTAAACCCGCGCGACGGCAGCTTAGTTCGCCGTGGCAGGCTTGCCCCCGGAGTTTACCAGATTACTTTCTCGTCGCCGCGAGCACACACACGGCTGATGAAATTACCGTCCTCGTCCCCGAAGACGTCAAAGTTCACTAGGGCCGAAGTTTAAATGTCCCCTTCGTCGAGACGAATTATGTATTATACTGGAGAGAGCGAAGCAAGTCTCTCTGACCTCGCGCCTCCGCTTCTTGAAATATTTAACGGCACCGAGTGACGAGACGAACGTGAAACATTGATTCGTGTCGCCTTCGGTGCACTATGAAGAATTTCACGGAATATATTCTCGAGATTGTTCGTCGCTCACGCTTGGAGAGCTTGTTTTTCAGCTCGAGCCAGCAGAATGCCTCCCATTTTATGCCGCGAAGGTTCGTCAAATTCCTCGTTCGCTAATAACGATATCGCCTGGATGCCCAGCCCTTTTCGTGGACTCTAGATACGCTGTTAAATAAGAGAATGGGCATCGGACGAATTTCAAACGCGGCCTGTTATCGGCGAATTCACTTAGCGATCAGACGCGACTATTGAAAGCACTCGGATCGCTCCGTCCCCTCTGCCGATAACCATCATTGACCCCTCTTTGAAATTCCGTTTGCAAAGGTATCCTGGGTCAGGCACAGGGACATTCACATTTTAACGGCGGGGGCGTACACGTACACGAGCGACCAGCGGTTCCAAGTGCACCTCGGACAAAACACAGGCCAAAACAGCGAGTGGTCCGAATGGACTCTCTGCATAAAGTGGGCGCAGCAGAGAGACCAGGGACTCTACGAGTGTCAGATCTCCACCATCCCCGTCAAGTCGCATCAGTTTCGCTTGAACGTCGTCGGTAAGTCTCTTCCAACGATCATTAATCGATTGCAACGAGGGGGAGAATCATCGAGGAACTTCTTTGTCGCGGCCGAGTTTACTAATCCGACACACGGAGACCTCTCGTTCCACGAAATCTCCTGCATGAAATCAATCCACAGTCATTATAGAAACGAGGAATTCAGTCCCCCGATGTCACCCTCATTTTATCCCAGCTCACCTTCACATTCATTCCCGACGAGCACCGCCCGCTGCACCGAATATCAGCCGTCAATCGGAAGCCAGGCCCCCCACCTTCGCGTTCTCGATTGCTCTCGAAACGTCCCGCGAAATAACGGCGCGGGTGCGTTAGAACGTGTCGGATCGGCCGTTAACGACGCCGCGGAGAGAAACTTCCGAGGACTAATTGCGGAGCGCGCGACATCGCCGCGGCACAGGCCTCATTATTTCAATTACAATGACCTTGGGCCCTGTAACAAGCTTCGGCTCGTTAACGCCCACGGATCGCTGAACCATCCTCGGCCCTCTCGACGAGTATCGGTTCGGAGAGGCTCCTCGTGCGAGAGCTGCTCGAGGATCGACCCGAAATAGCGGGTGTCGCGAACGGGGCGGTTGAGCGGCGCGGTGGGGGTCGACGTGTGTGGCGGAGGAAGGAAAAGAAAGAAGGAGTATTCGTTCTTTATCGCAGTGCCGACAGCGACGATACTGGGTGGTCCAGATCTGTACGTGGGAGCGGGTAGCACGATAAACCTGACGTGCGCCATACACTTCAGCTCGGAGCCGCCAGCTTACATCTTCTGGTACTACAATGAGAAAGTCTTGAGCTACGACAGTCCCAGGGGCGGCGTCTCTGTGATAACCGAGAAGGGTGGCGACGTAACCACCTCGTGGCTCCTCATCCAGACGGCGCAGCCCTCGGACTCTGGGGAATACAAGTGCACGCCCAGCAACGCCAATACGGCGTCCATCAAGGTTCACGTCCTGAATGGTGAGTGTTTGCACCCGCGATTATGGGGCTCCCCGATTAAGCGTGGCCGTTGGCTGCTGCGTCGCCAGCGACAAACCTGCGTGCGGTCTTTCTCTGAGTTCCCTTCGAAGCGACTATGTGCGAGGAGATACGTCAAATGGTCGCTCCAGGTAGCTACGGAAGCTTTACAAACTTAAGGGTACTAGGCAGACGTTCCTGTCTAAAATGAAGCATTTCTGTTTCAATTAATTACAAAGAAACAAATTGAAACTGAGGCTTGTTCTTTGGCACGAAGTTTATTAACATCATGAGCTTTAAAAAACATGTTTGTTTAGTAAAAAATATTCAGTATATATGACGCTATAGATGGATCATTAAATAGGATTTTTAAACCAACTTTCTTTTGTTTTGTAGTGATAACTCAAAAACGCAGGTTCCAATCGATTCAAAACGAATTCGAGCACCTTCACAAAATGTGTAGTTCGGACCAGACGTAAATTAAAGTTAATGAAAACTCTTATTCTTTATAAAAATAAACTAAGACCTCATATTTTGGGGCTTGCGGGGTGGTAAAACCTCGTCAATGGGTTCTCAATGGGGTTTTAGTTTCTTTTCATAAAGAATAAGAGTTTTCATTAACTTTAATTTAGGTCTGGTCCGAAACTACACATTCTGTGATGATTCTCGAATTTCTTTTGTATCGATTGGAACCTCCGCTTTTGATTTATCACTGCAAACCAAAAGAAACTTTTTTTAAAAAGCCTCTTTAATGATCCATCTGTAAACATATTTTTGACTAAACAAACAAGTTCTTTTAAAGCTTATAATGTTAATAAACTTCGTGCCAAAGAACAAGTCTCAGTTTCAATTTGTTTCTTTGTAATTAATTGAAACAGAAACGCTTCATTTTAGACAGGAAGGACTGCCTAGTACCCTAAAGCTTTAGCTACCACCCTATCGCTGTGCCCTTCGATTTTTTAAGCAAACGTGGCGGGTAAGTAAGATGCACGCGCAGTCTAGAGCGACCATTTGACGTGCCACGGACTATAGCCCGGAAAGAAGCGAATGGAAACGTCCATGCTGAATTGAAAATGTAAAAACCGGGGGCAGAATTTTTTATACATTTGTTAACTATGTACGGTACACTTTCCAGCGACTGCACCAGTGTACCGTGCCGCAAAGGGACAACATTTTTCAAACAAACGATGTCGCTAGATTCTCTTTTTGCAACCGTTGCGGAATTATTTACGGTCCAAGTCTCTTCTCGCGGTTCACACGGGCGAAACGTCGACGGCGATTTGCGAGGGAGTTATAAAAACGGAACGAAACAATTCCGAGTAGTAAAACCGACGTCCCAGTCGCCGGGGCTCTATCGTTAACGGAAACGAGCTTCGCGGTTGATTGAAGCATCAAAAACGGCCTCCCCCGCGTCTACCGGCGGAGCATTTGCCCCGGAATGATAACGCGACTGCAAGCTTCTCGCCGGCCGCATAAATCACCTACCGCGCGCGTCTTTTCGGCTCGCCCCGTTGCCTTTCGCCGCGCGCGAGCTCCCGAAAATTTCGAATTTCACTGTCATCCGGGACCCGGCAATCGGCTTACCGGAACACGGCGATTATGCATCAGCGAAGTTCCGCGTGTGTATTCAGCGAGCGCCGCTAAAGGGAGAGAGAGCTTCGGCGGGCCCGGCGAATGTTTGTCATCGTGCTAGCGCGGAATAGTTCCGTTTATGCAGTGTCGAACGAAATTTCCCGTGATTTTCATTACGCTCCCCGGAATTCTTCGCGAGGATTTTTCCACGGAAACTCCGGCCGCGTCCTATTTCCGAGCGTATTTACGCGAACAACTCGGGATGAAAGTTTCCCCCTTGTTAACGGCAAAAATCCCTCGGCACTGGCGGTACGCCGTTGTTCTTTGAGAGCCGGGTCGACGTTTCCTGGTCGGGCAATGAGGGTCGTCGATCGTTGGCGACAAATTTGTCCAGCGTTCACGGGTCGAGGAGCTCCCCGCGAGGTCTGGGCGCGGCGGAAATTGCATTTCAATCGTTCGCATAAAGCATTCGCCACGGGCGACGTTTAACGAGGAAAGAACACGACGAGCGGGAACTCCGGCAGCAGCGTCTCCAGGCATTTGTAAAACGGGCCGCGCGAAGCTGAAGGATGTTCGTCGTCCCCCAGCATTCTCTGCCGAATTTCACCTGCGAACGCGAACCTCTCTTGCCTGTCGCGCTGCAGCTAAATGCGTGGTTGAGAACGAGCGGCTTTTCTGTTGCAGGCGAACGACCGGAAGCGATGCAGACCGGAACGGCGGGACCCATTTTATCCTCGAGCTGTCTTTTGGTGTCTCTGATCATTTTGTACATATCGTCGGTGTAAACGAACGACACGAAGCATCGCCGTCACGCCGTTTAGACCAAGTTCGAGCCTGGTCGGGGGGTACGCTCTCGTTAAGTGCACGCGACCATTCGTCGTGATCAACGAGATGGAGGGAAGGATCGGTAGTACACACGATCGTGCTCAATTTACTGGATCCCGCGGGCGAAAATTAGCTCTCTGCGTTAACCACCGACCGGCGCGACGCCTAGATCCTCTCCTCTCGCACACTTTGGCGACAGCGAGCCATCGCAAACTTCCATTCGTCGATAAGTTCCATACACGCTCACTGGTTCGTCAGTGATCACTGGAGGACGTGGCGAGCAGGCAAAGGGTTGAATTTCGCGGCAGAGCGTACGCTCGCCCTCAACTGATTACAGAACCGAGAACTTTCGCGTTTCCTCTGTAACCGATGCCCTCTGAGCTGTCGCGACGGGGCACCGATGACACAGAGGTCTCAATGGATCGTGTCCCCAGCATTTTAGACTGGAAATGAACGGCACGCGTCTCCCGAGCTTCGACCACAATCGCGTCTCGGTCGAGGAGCGTTTAGTTAAGGGAACGTCGACGCTAATACCGGAAGAAGTCCGCCGAGGATCGGCCCGGCCTCTGCGCGCCTCGTTTCCTTTCACGGAGGGGGAATCCACGCGCTACCCTCGGTAATTCGTATCGAGGGGAACCGATTTACGCGAGGCGTAAAGGCGAGGAACGACCGTCTCGCGGTACGCTTTACGATCGGCCGAATCTCGATGATGCGGGGAGCGCGAGACAGCATCCAGTGGGAAATAAAACGTGACTCGACTGCTCGAGCCCCGTGGTTGTTGGATCGAGGGCACTCGGTGAACCGTGAGGAAAGTTTCCCCGCGGGTGGAATCGGAATCTCTAGTCCCTATCGATTAATAAACCGTCGAGTCTCGCGCCTCCGCGGTGGAAGCAGAGGCGACATGTAACGCCCGCGTTTACTGCCTCGAATTATCCTGTGATTCCCCGAGTAAATACAGCAACGCTGAAACGCGACCTGGAAATATCGACGGTCCGCATGATAGAAATGTTAATACTCGGGGCGGGCTTTGATGGAGCTTTCAATGAACGGGCGTGCATCATCGCGGCGAAAAACCCTCGCAATTCCCTTCCAGCCGATTAACAGTCAGAATTGCAAACGTTGGAGAACAATTACGGGGGGAATTATTATTGCACGCGCCAGGTCCCAAGCAATCGCCGCGTCCCGAGCACGCGGATTTCGTAGGTCACGTTCTAATTTTCGTTCACTGTGCTCGTTTGTCCAGTTTGTCGATCGGCGTCGGCACCAATAGGTCGACAAATTTTACAAATTATTCCTGGCACGTTGCACCGTTCGATTTTATTAGCATCGGGCTCTTGAACAGTCTCTGTAACCTGTTAACTGGCTCCAGTTATTTGGCAAATAAAATGCTCTCGCGATGCTAACGAGAAACGGATGATACATTCACTCTTCCGACGCGATAACGACTGCCAAACACCTAGCATCACTGCTCTCGAACGATCATTCAATTTCTCCACTGTTGGCAGGTTAACAGGCAGACTATTGTAACAACCAATTACAAAACTCGGGGAGTGTACGGCGGGAGTAATTCTTTCAAATTCTGTCCGACGGTCTCAAAGCCGCGCTCCACTGGTAAAGTCTGCAGACGAGTCTCGGAAGCAAGGAGCGCGTATGGAAAACGCGACGGGGAAGTTCCGTAGTGACTTTAAAGAGGAGGAAGCTGATGTACAGCGAGCGTCGTTCCGCTTGCACGCTTGAACGCGCTTCGGCAAACTCGACTAATCGCGTGTGCACGAGGACATACATCAGGATGTTCGAATGGAAACCTAATAAGCCGCGATCAAACGTCGTCGTGCGCCAGATCTGTTTGCAGTTCGACGATCGGGTATTAGCGTCGACGAGCAAACACTCAACCTGTACATAGCGTCTGTATTATAAATTGTGGCCGGGTGATGATAGTCACGCGCCGGCTGTACGAGCGTAAATGCGCGGAAGCGGCAACCTCTTTCACCAGATACCGGTGTGCAATGGATCTGTAGCGGATCTATCTAATCGCGTTTACCGCGTGGAAATCGAGTCTCGCGGACCGAGTGGTTCTGGCCTGGCCACCCGCTAATTTCGGAGGCGAAACTTCTTCGGGAGGGACCGTCGGGGCGGCCTGAAAGGTGAACCTGCTGCCATCGCTCAGACAATTGGCGCTACACTTGCAAAAATCATACCCTGCTTTCATTCACGGCAATGAAAATGATTTGCTCGACACTTTGTATAGTTTGTCCTCTGTGCTGGTTTATTGGAAGTCCTTCGTATTGGGAACGGTGCAGTCTATTTTACATTCCGCATGCTTATAGTACTCTATTTGCACGATGCTCGCACAAGGGAATATTGAACGACTTGTGAGATCAGCTGACTGTTCAGCCCAGACAATTGTGGGTGTACAGATCGGGTGTTACTTTTTTAGTATGATGATTTATTTAAAATGCAATCTGTGTTGTAAGGTATTCCGATTAAGCAGCGAACATTGAGCGATGGTCACCCTCCGAGTTCGGAAATCTCGATCGTTCCTCCCGATCGGTGGTCATCAAACCATGCGCCGCGAGCTTCAACGTAACTCTCCCCTCTCTGAGCCCTGACAAACTTTTTACTACTTTGTACATTTTTCCTTCCTTCCAAGAGGCTTCCCGTCGAAACTCTGCGTACGTGACACTGTGCAAAAGGGCTGCAAAGCAGAGAGGGTCGCGGGATCGCGGGAAGTTTGACGGACCACCTACGCCCGGATCCACTCCGTGCGCGACACGCCAAACACGACGAGCAGTTTCCACTTTCTATTTCTGTGTGTGTTTCGATGTGATATTCTCGCAGATAGCCCGACACGAAAGTATCGCTGCGGTTCGTAGCCGCAGCAAAACCGATCGAATACTCCTCACTTTTGTGTTCCTACCACGGTGGCGGTCGTTTCTCCAACTTGGCATCGCGAAAGCGAGTCGAAAGAGAGGTGAGAAAAGGGAGGGTCGGCCCCGAGATCCGACGAGAACAGCCAGCGTTCTGGAAGTTTCGCGAGGGTGAAGTGGAGGTAGCAGTCGATACACCTCGCTGCCGCGAACTCGACAAAATAGTCGCATACACCGAGGGTGGAGGTGTCAAAGTTTCGGGATTTTTCTCCCCCAGCCGAAATTACGTGTAACGAATGAAACGCGGCCCATTAAGCAGAAGCCTCGGATCTTTCGCGAAGAATCGCGTTCGAGGGAGACTGGGAGGGTAGGTTGTCCCATCAGAAGTTTTGTTCATTCGCTAACGATTGATAATAGTGTTCGCTGCTAACTAACTCCGCACAAAATCCTATTACTTATCGGGGTGATCGATTCGAAGTTTCAAAGGGCTGGGAATCTGGTGCGCGTTTCTGTTATTTGTTTTTTTTTATAGGAGTTAACAAAGCGGGTTGGACGCAGCGTATTTCAAAGTTTAACACAGCTTCATCGCGTTCCACAGTTTTTTCGTATCGAAGCTTTTTTCGGAGCTTCGACAAGGTAGAGTTCCGCCAAATATCGTCCCCCCATTGTAACTGGGTTTCCCGGTGTTACAATCAATTTTTATTGAAGTCTTTCGAGTCCGGTTATTCCTGTATATTACGCGCACGAGATGAATCCATCATTTCTGAAACAAAAAACGACCTCTATTATTCCATCTTCGATTTCAGTTGAAATTTCAAGCACCGAGCTGGATGCGCAATCAAGAAAATGCTCGCCTCCGCCGTTGCTCGCGACTCGAAGCGCCGCGGGCATGTAACCAACTTTCTATTCACGCCGCGAGGTAATTGGTAATCGGACGAAGGAAACGAGGACCCTCGAAAGACGTATCCAGAGTTCGTATCTTCTGAATGGGTAACAAAAATGCTTGAAAAGGAGGCTGGCTTTCAGGGTAGCCGGCGCATCCGCGCTCCGCAAGTTTTTCCAGGCTGAAATATCGCGCTTTGCAGGGTTTATGAAACGCGAAACGGGGTAAATGTTGCACGTTCAAACCGGGACAAAGTGGAGAAGGGTGGGGGGCAAAGCAAGCAAAGAAACAGCCGGCATTGAAACAAACTCTTTGGATTTTGTTCGTTCCGGCTGGCCGGGCCCGTCGTGAATCGAATTCCACCCGCGAATAGAATTCGCTGCGAGGGATCGTCGTACCCCGGGTTTCGATTTCGCTCCGGTGACCGTGCACAAATCGCCGCGTCCTCCTGTCCGCCACTTTGTTCCCGCGCCGGCGGCGTTTTCGCCCAGTAAAGAGAAACGAAAAGTGACATCGGTACGAGCGATCGGATTCGCACAAAAACCAGCCCCGCTTCGCCCTCGCGCCGCCTCTCTTTCGGCTGGTCCCTCGGCGATTATCGCATCAACGACGGATGATAGGTCGGCCAAGCGCGAGACGGCCGTTGGAGAAGAGAGATTCGAAGGGACGCGACGAAAACGACGCGTCGCGGACACACTCGGCAACCTGTAGCTCTTAATCGACGGCGCTGAAGCGGACGAGCGTAAGAATCGAGGAGAGGGAGAATGATAACACGGACAGAATCTGTAATCGCAGTGATATCGTTAGACTAGATAGGTATATTATTGTACATACTATGTCATTACGATGTTTACTAAATAAAAGCGTTGAAAGGAGGGCTTGGCAGCTGTTTCCAGAAGACTTTCCGACGGGCAGGCAGCGCCTCCGCGAGCTCGCCAACCCGGTTCCGTTCGAGTTCAGCCTCCCTCCGTGTCCTTTGTCGCGATTTCTGTCTTTGAGGACGGCCAACGGGAACGAGAGGATCCCCGGAAGACGGACGGCGGCTTTTGCAGAGCGCGCAACCCTCCTGGAGGAGCCTTTATTCCGACTTTCCTCGCGACCCTTTTGCCCCGCTGATAAGTAACTAACGAGCTTGAAAGGAGCTTTAGGACCTACCTGACACCTTTTCACGCCGCGTTACTGCCACTTCGATGCGTCCTCTGTGCTCCTGGCGGCGATCCCTTAACCAGAACGGAGCACCAAACATCGGGACCAAGTGAATTCTAGTGCAGCCTCTCCAGCCCCGTGGAATCTTCTAACCTACGGCACCACGAGGGTGCACCTCGAAGGGTAGACATTTCGGGGTCTCCACCTTCGATTCCATCCAGAGAGCTCGCTGTGAATCGTCATCGATCGCCTCGTTAAAGGAAACTTTCCAACGAACCGAGACGGGCTAGAAAAACCAACGAGTTTCATTAGTTCGTGTCTGGTTACGTGATCCACTAGCAGCTCGCCAATCAAGGGCTAGATCACTCCGGCCAGGAAGGTACGTAACGTTTATAATCACCCTGATCACGCCCCTGCTTGGACCATGTCAGTTTTTTACAAGACCCTGTATTTCTACTTACGCGCAAAATTAAAACAGAATTCATTTCTCTCTCGCGATGTCGTTCTGTCTCGTGGAATTACTTTTTGCACCCTCCGTGCAGGACGCTGCAGAAAAGCGTGGAAAAATGTTTGCCTGTCTTGGAGCCCACGAGCTCGCGAGAGTATGAAAATTGAAACTTTAAGCGGCACGGATACGGTCCGCCGGTTCTTAATAACCCCAAACTGGCCGCGTTCCAAATTAAGGCTAACTGACCGCGGACGAGACATCTTTTTCCAAGGTTTTTGCCAGCGCCCCGGCGAGATTTAACGCTCGCGGGAACCAGAAGCGCGGATAACCGTGGAGAACTGTGTTTTCGGGCCAAACGGATAGAACCGGGGGAAACAACTCGTCGAACAAAAGAACACTAAGTACCGGCGAATCGGCCAAGTAAAACTCGGATCGGACAGAGCGGGAAAAAAATCCTTCCACGCAGTCGGTTCGCGCGAACTTTCCACCCAGTTCCGCGGAACTTGTTTCCATCGAGTACCAGCCGGATCGTGTTATACACATTTCATTTGGAATCGTTCGCGCATCCAACCATCGGTGTATTAAAAGTCGCCCGTGGAACGAGCTTGCAAGGATCGAAGCAGAACGCAGAGTACATTTCTGTTTAAAAGTTGGGGAGTCTTACTTGAATGACTCTTAAACGAAATTGTTAAAACCGTAATTTTATGGCGAAGTTCTTATCAAGGTAGCCAACTTTTACCGAAGTCAATTTTTAGAATAATGAACCACTGAGGAGTTACAGGGAGATGCGGTTCTAGTTTCGTATTTTGCATGGCACGTCTGACCAAGCGCCGACCCACTCCCCTGCGCGAGTACACTGCTCCTGCGGCGCGCTCCAGGACTCCAGTAGGTCGAATCAATCATACATCCTTACTCTGCAGCCGGGTAACTATTCGCGCATCCGCGCAGGTCACTTATCAAGCAAAGAACTTGTGGATTTACAAGCTGAAGCAGATATTCATCAACTCGTGGCGTACAATCCCAGGCGTTTGAACAATGGTGTAATCCCACGCGACAAGTTCGCATCGGAAATTGCGTGCCGCTAAACTCGTCGCCATTGTGCTGCCGTTCACGTAATTCCTTCCCCGCGGAATTTCTAATTATCCTTGGGAATTAATTGCTGCCCCATAGACAGGGCCGTTCTTTCCCCCCCGTGCGCCCGCAATCTCGAGTTCTACATTCGTAATGCGCATCTTTCTTCCCCTCCGCCCGGGAGGCTGCGTGGGCGAAACGAAACTGCGGCCAGGGAGGGCAGCAAGGCTCTGTGCAGAAGCTAGGGTGGTGCATGCATCGGGAAGATGGCATGCAAAGAGGTCCAACACACGGCTGCACGTAAAGAATTCCCCAGGTAGGTTTAACACATGCCACAGACGGAGCTGCCACGATCGCTCGACGAGGGGGTGGCCGCTATCCACCGGGAGGTGGAACACAACCGTTCCCTTAACCAGACCAGAGGTAAGTGGAACGCGATACGATAGCCCCCGCGCGCTGTGTACACTCTCGCCGAGGAAAATTCCTCGGGGTTTCTTTCCGTGCTCGGAACGAAACACCGGGGTGCCATCCAATCCGTGACGCTCGAAGAGATCTGCCTCTCGATTACGCCCCTCTATCGATCGCGCTCGGCTCGTGGTGTTCTCGGCCTTTCGCGCTCCTTTCGAGAAATCTTGTTCAGACGTCGACTTCGGTCGGCAAGTCTCCGTGCACGGTGGGTTCTCGTGCGAACGGTATTGATGGAATCGATCGCTCGGGGGTTCCATTCGCGGTAGATGACAGGAGATAAAGTAATTTTTATAGGGGCACGATTTTATGGGAATTCTACGTGGACTTAGGTTTAGACTCGTGGTCGAGGCGAAGTCAGAACGCTCCTCGAAGTCGGACGAAGTAGTAGCGTAACGGGGACGTAGCTGCAACTTGGAGGAACGGGCAGAGTTATTTTTTTTATCACCCCCGTACCATAAATTCCTTCGTTTTAAACACGAAAAGTCCGTGTCGGACATGGAACTGGAAAAAATGTTTAATTCGCAAAGAAGCAGTGGAGAGCTGCGCCATTTCTTCCGACCGGGGGACGTTGAAATCTTTTTTACACCGAGTGCTTTATCGCTTAGCCGTCGGGCATCGCAAGAGGGAGGGTGGTTTTTCGGTCCTCGGGTTAACTAGGAGTTTCAGCTGGGCGACGGTATCGCGACCCTTGTGAACGTCCCTTGAATATCTCGCTATTTGCTCGACGGACTTTACTGCTCCCATGCGAGGCGACGAAGGGTGAAAAAAACCACCAAAGAGAACGAAGTAGAGGGGATGGGGATAGGGTGAAGCGAGGACGTACCGGACGGGCTAACGTCGCTGTAAAACGGCACTGGATGCAGGTTAAGGGAGAAAGATGGAGGCTGACTGATAGAGGACCGTGCGAGAAGAACGAGCAAGATCGAAAGCCGTGGGTGGAGAGCGCGCGGAGCGGGAGGGGGGGGGGGTGAAGAAGGGTTGAAGCGAGCAGCGTTTTATAGCCCTGGCTAGATGGTCCGGAACGCGGTAGGGAAATAAAAAGAACGAGAGGAGGTAGACGCGTTACCAGCTACGCTTCTTCCATTAAGTCTTCCTTGACACCGACGAATTTACTGTTCCCGAGGAGTAACGCGGTCACGGACAGTTGAGGATACGTTCCGATCAGTGAGTTATTGTGTACTCGAAAGTAGATCGGGTCTTTGCGTCCGTTCGAAGGGGAATCCAAGTATGTAATTACTCTGAAGTGGAAGTTACCTATGTTCAGTGGATCGTAGATCCCTCTCTATGGCTCTGAAGAGAGAAGAGCTTCCTGCTGAAAGAACGATTCTTGTGAAGATCTCTCTGAATTCGACACTCTACAGAGAGATCCATCTAGTCGTCTGCCATGGAGATTATACTAAACCCAGCATTACTTCGGAGTGTGGATCAGCTGCTAGTTAACTAGGGATAAAGTTCGTTTCTTTAAACAGCGCCGAACAGAGGGAGAGCCAATATTGGACGAGCTGAACGGTTTTTCTATTTTGGGATTTTGAATTCGGCAGTCGCTCTGCAATCAAGGGAAGTCTTCGGACGAAGAACAGTCGAAGTTTCTCTCGGAGCTTCTTCCGCGAAGATCGTTGGCTCGGGGACTCCGACGGACATGCAGCTTTGGTAATTTCATCTCAGCTGCTGTGTACCAGTTAACAGGCTCGACAGATTACGGTCCTCGGTAGATGGAACAGCTGACGCGAGCGAAGTCTCGATCGGGATCTAGAGTCCTATCGCGCTGCATTCAAATTGAATCATGCCGAACCATCGAGCAGCCAGTCCGCTCGCCCGGACGCAATTACTGGTTGATCATTGGATTGTTAACGAAGGAACTTGCAGTTCCCAAGATGTTTATTCTATTATGAAGTTCTTCGAACTGTTCGCCCGTCCTTCCAGGAATGCTTCCTTAAACCTCAAACTGGCAACGATCCACGAAACGCGCTCCCAAGTAAATTACTGGATACGTACACAGGAAGACGAGCCAATCGAGGGAACCGGATAATATACGCGGCACTAAATAACACGCGGGACGGTTTAGCGCGCGAGTCGGGGGTCTTAATCGATGATAAAGCGCGTCTGAGATGATTCCGCTAATGACGAATCGGTTATTGCCGGGACACCGATAAATCATCCTTTCGGGGCCAATCGGCTGACTTCGAAACTCCAATTATCCGGCGAGCCTCGAGAGCTTCCGGTGACGTACGGCAGACACGGGGCTCGCGTCCCGCCAAGTTCATGCGGAAACTTAGTTCGGACGGGTCGCACGAACCCCGATAAACTTGCCGGTAACGGGTCCTGGAAGCGAGAAGCCATTAGAATTTAATAACCTTTCGACCGGGATCACGGGTCTGGAAGCTGCACGTCGTAATCAGTCCTCGTGGCGCGAGACTCCGCTGCTGTGCAAATAGATATCGCCCCGGTTCTCCGGCAGACACGGCCGATACACGTTCAGGCACGGAGCGAGTCGAATGCGAGGTTGAGAGGGATGGATCTGTGGGAGGAGGTTCGCGAAGAGGGGACTAATGATATCGCTCGATTGAAAGAGTGACGTGGCTGCCGCGACGTCATTACCTCTATGGCGAAAATGTTCAGAGGTGTATGATTGGGAGAACGATAGGATAGGAGTGGACCAAAACGAGGATCAAAAAGCGATAGGATACATCGAAATTGGAGAGGCGAATGGTTACCGGTCTCCAATCAGAATTCAAGCATCCCCGCGCAGACAGGAGCGATCCTGTATCTCTGCAACTCGCGAGGAGCGCGCGGAGCTATACGTTTTATCGGTGCACTCTCGAAAATTTACATATTACCGCGATACACTTTAAAAGTAACGCTGATGACGTTATACCGTTGCGGTGCACAGCTCACTCAAGGAAATTGGCTATTTTTCTGGGCGAAGGAGGAGGGGCGGGGGGGGATAAAAAACGTGGATCCATCCATTCGGCTAATAATAATTCCGCTTCCATTTACCGCGCGCGGAGCGCCGAGGAAGGTGAAAGAGACGACTAGACGGTAGCACGGGAGGGATTATAATTCGTCGGGGTTCTCGATGCCCTTCGCGTGCCAGGCTTTCTAGACTAATAGGCGAACCCATTTCCCGGAGAGGGTGACAATTAGGCGGACAGTAATTAACTGTGGATGATAGCGGGAGGAAAGCTAGCCGCAAGTCGGCGGCGGGGGACTTCGCGATTACGTTGTACACGTACAAGGCCGTTTGCGCCGACTCACGAAGCTCGTTAAACGACGCGCCGCGACGGCGATAAGCGCTTCCAATTAACGATTCAAATCAACCGTGAGAAATTGGCTACGGGGGCTGCAATTTCTACTGGCGACACAGCTCCGAGCATCCCGGCGGGGGGGGGGCGAAGAATGGAAAGGAACTCGCTGAGAGGAGCTTGAAACTCGGTTCGTTGGGGTTAGAGGGGAGTGAGAGGAGGGGTGAGGCTGTTTGTTCGCAGAATTTCTCTCAAGTTTCGATCGTTAGAGGGTCACGCGGCCGCGTCGACTCCGAATCGATACATTCGGGCCCTCCCAGTGGCCGGGCAACTTAAATTACGGATTAAGTTCGAATGCAGGCTTAACGCCGCGCACACGCCTCGGAAATTTATTCGTTTCGAAGTTCGCTGCGTCTCCACGATCCTTGGGAATTACCGGGGGTGAACCAATTGGCCACCTCATCCCCTTTTGTTTGCTCATATTTGCATTTTAAACAGTCGGACCGGAGTCGGCGGTGTGCAGGAAATTTTGTGATTCCTAGATGCTGTTAACACCCGACGAAACTGACTACGTAACCGACGCCACCTATGGGTTTCACTCGCACCATAGGCCGTCCCCGTGCGTCTCCTAACCTATCGAACTCCTACACTAAATTCTTAAAAAAAAAAAATAAATATTTTCCATACAAAAAAAAGGATAGAATCAGAAACATCAACACAAAAATTGTATTAATTTGTTTATCAAAATTTTTCCTCCTGCACAAGATGGAGACTGTCTTGCAGATTATAACAATGCCTTTACTTTGTGTTTTAGGTAATTCACCTATTCGGAATCGTGTTCACCATCAAACGGTGCATCGCGTACACGCTCTCACATTTATACTTATAACTTTTTCCCCTATAAATATATTTGAAATTTTCTTTTTGCGCATTAAACTCAACGAAATGACGCTTAAAAATTAAAACAAGAATTATCTCTACATTCATTTCTTACTTCAGAATATGCGTTTGAAAAAGGGCCTGATTTTTGGCTGCCGAAGGTAACCTACCCCCTTAAACGCATCGCCTGACGAATATACTTCGTTTCTGGCTATTGGATTATGGGGAAACACGGTTTGGATTGTATTCTCGAGAAAGAGAGACGAACTTTGTACACCACGTTAATCAAATCTTCCTCGGCCATGCCGTGCACTGGATGTCTGACCATTGAGGACAGTTTCTACTGAAAAACTTCAACGAACGACACTTGTAATCCCTTTCTAAGCATAAATTCCTGCCAGGACTACTTCGTACTGAATCATTCATAAATCATCCCCGCATTGACACGTCCGCCGAATTCGAGCGTATCGCCAGAAAGCAATCAGCGATATCCGAGACGCGAGGATAATAATTCGACAGAAATCTCGCTAACGCAGAGGAGGCGGATGAACGTGAATCAATGTATCGAATCGCTGGAGATATCGCCTCGGCGAAGGGGGTGAAACGAAGCCAAGCGTGTAGGAGCGAGGCGGCGAGGACGCTGACGACATGCCCCCTTAAATGGACCGCGCATAACGCCGTGAGAAATGGCAGTGTTTTGACAGCCGGCCCCGCTCGCTAGCTGAGTCGACTGCGATTCAAAGCTCGCCCGAATGTCGCTGCTTACATTTGCCTTGCAGTTTCTGCGGCGTCGCGTGTAAACGGCCTAAACTTGCGCGCTGCCTCGGCGGCCCCCGCGTATGTGCACCGGGCAGGGTTTCAATTCCAGAATGAATTCTCGAATAGCAGTGGGATAGAGAGGACGGGACAGAAACAGGAGGATAGGAACTGCCAGAAGAAGCAACGACCAAGAAGCTTGCGGGTTAAGTGAAAGCACGAATGGAGTGATAAAAGGAGCAGATGCTCCGTCGCGTAAACAGGATACCACGGGACCGGGGCTGGGGTCTAGCTATTGGCGGAGCAACCCAAGTTCGACGGTAAATGGGGCTGAACCGTGTGCATGTGCCAACGACTTTAGCAGAAAAGTTTGCTCGCCGTGAGCGACGTTCCATCGCGTACACTGTTTACGGGGTGTATACGCGTCCCCATGTAAATGCACGGTTTACGAGGCACTCGGTGCAATTACAGTCGCCGAGCCGTGTCAGCGCGTTTTATCGTACGGGCTTCAGATTTATGGGCCTCGACCTGCCCCAGCTCCGAGGTATTTCCAGATCCGTTCGAACCGGGCGACTCGACACCCTACCATTTCGGATTCCTCCTTCCTCCTTCCTTCTTCTCACCCCGAACGCGAGGAGCGTTTCCAGTTTCCAGGCAGAAGGAAACCGAGAAGGTATCGCGCTCTTTGCCCTCCCTCTGGATAACTAGATCTTCTCTTCGTAAGATTCTCAGGAATGCTTTTCATCGAACGTCCAGACGACAGCTCCGGGAGGAGACCGGTCACGTTGGAGCTCGCCGGTTCGCCAGCCCCAGTCTCGCTCGATTGTCGCGTATGATTTACGAGCGTCAATCCGAACAAATAGCTGGCCAGCGCGATTTAAATCGAGATCGAAATTTAAGTAAACACCGATAAATCGAGCGTACAGATTTATCGCGCACACAGGGGCCTGTAATCAGCGTGGGGGGTTCACGCGTCGGTGCTTCACGCCGGCCGATTCCGCGTGACGCGCGGCATGCAAATGGTTTTTCCAGCGACGCCCGCCGATAACGATATCGAGCGGGGCCAGGGGAGGCGCGAGAGCGGGAGGGGCGGCGCGGCGTGCGTCGAATTTTCGAGCCGAATCCCGGCTGACGGTGCTCGCCCTCGCGAGAGTAATTCCGTTTTCAGCCTGTTAATCGCGTAATTGGCCGCGCATGACTTTCGACCGATGATCGAATTGGTTTCGGGGCATAATTTATGCGAGTGGTCCCGCGGCGCGCGCGTGCTTTCCCGCGAGCTGTTCTGGTGCGACCTAAATACCTCGCCGAATGCGATTTTTCCTTCTATCGTCATTGCTAACGAGGGTGATCCTGTAACACTGGTGCGGGGAGAATAAATCATTCGTATGATGGCCCACGTATCGAATGAACGATCATTGAAAATACATGCTCGCGCGAGTAAGTTAAAATTGCTCGGAAAATCGTGATATAACTCTCATTCGTCGCACGGACGATCCCACCTACTGTAGGTTCATACATTTCAAATATCCCGGAGTATCGATGCATCCAGGGAGACGTACAGAAGTTTGTATGCGCGCCTCGTTCTATCTCTTTGTCCCAGAATCCTCAAGATTTTCTATAAACTTTTGCCCAGAATTTCGGAGCCTCCGATACGTACTTGGAAATTTATGACGGGCCACGGAGGCGCGCGTGAGAATGGCAATTGCGCTGCCCTTCCGGAGGAAATGAACTTTGCGACGATAGGGTGTTACGTCGCAATAAGGGTTAAAGGGAGTATGTAGGTCTGAAAGGTTCTCGTAATAGAGGCGACGCTGTGACCTGCATTCTTGAGCCTTTTAATCTTGGAAAGATAGCGCACGGATTTATTCATAGAGACAGAGGATAATGCGCTGGAGGACTTGGTGGATGGGCGCTTAATCGTGTTACGTGCACCCCTGTGATGTCGTTAAGCGTTTAAATGAAAGTATTACGTCGGGGGCCATTGAGGAAGTAGCTCGCGAATATTCCGGATATATAATATCTTGCGCGGGAATTAGATAACTGCATTAATATTCTATACTCTTACCATCGTCGAACTTTCGTTGCTTCTGGAAAATGTAATTAGCAAACGCGTATTATACTTAGAGGAATGAAAATACTTTGGTTTGCGCCACCGTACCTTTTAAGCTCGATATTCCTCGTTACGCGCGCCTGCTCCCGCGATTATTTTCATGGTAATCAAACTAATAACGGGGTACGCATAAAGATTGCTTTATACCTAACTTTAATTAAACCACGAGCCGTATTCCACACGTCGTTTCGCGCGAGCCCTGATTAAACAGTCGGCTTAACATTTAATCAAGCACTCGCGATAATGCGAGGCGTGTTAAGCGCGATTACAATCTGGTAGCGCCGAAACTGAGGCCGGGGATACCACGTGACACAGTACGTTCACCACAGAATTCTATACTCTCTTATTATCCCCAAAAAGGGAGAGCGATCGCTTCGTCCCCATCTAATCATCTTGACATAATGAGACTCGATTTGGACTGCATCAAGTGCGAATGAAATCCAGTAGTATTATCCTATAACAATACCGCCTTCTAATCTCCATGGTCCACCACCGTTTCTACACTAACAATCCTCAGATACCACTAATACGATATTCAAAACGGTAACCGGGATCGAGATTCGCTGAACACCCGCTCCGTGTGCAAATCAAGATGATCACGCAGCAGGAGATCGATTTAATTGCCAGAGGGTGAGAATTCTATTTCCCTGTTCCCGTTCGCTGCCCGTATTCGCCGTCGCTCCTCGCGCCGCGCAATTCGATTTTCCGCCCGTGTTTTTTCACCCCTTTTTTTTTGCGACGCACCTGGCCGACTGCCGTGCGTCGTTACCACCGACGAAATCATGAAGATACACACTCGTTTGATCGGCCGATCAGCCGTGACCCCCGGCATTATTGGCCCTCTACACCAGTGGCTCTTCACGGTTGCCAGCGAAATTCAATTTCTTTCGAGCGCAATCAGCCGCCCCTATCCGACACTTGGCGTTATTTCGACGATAAACTACGGCGACCAGCGAGGCGTTACACCATCTCTTGCTCCTTCCACCCCACCCTGACACCGGCCCACCTTTTGTGCAGCGCCGAAGCGATGAATGGTGTATCCTGTTCCGATTGTTACGAGAACGCCACTACGTACCTACACGGATGGAAGAAGCGGCGAGTTTCGCTTCCTATCCGATGCTCCGTGGCGGAAATTCGATCACGACGTTAAGCGGATTTCATTCCAGCGAGCTGGGCGATACAGCCGAGGCGAGAAGGTGTTCAGACTAATTTCTTGCTTCTGTCAATGTGACGCGTGGCTGGCGATGAGATTGGGAGCTAACACAGGTGAGATCTTCGATGGTGTTCGAGGATATCGGTGTAGTAACGACATGTAAGCGGACTCTTAAGTTGCAGCTGGGTTACCGTAAATTTCTAAGTTCTAATGGAAGTTTCAGACTTCTAAGTTTCCATAGACTAAGTGCTTATAGATTTCGAAAGGTCTTCTAAGTTTCGAAGATTCTCCTGGAACTTAAGAGGCTATAGTATCTCTGGAAGTGTTTTAAAGGCACAGGTAGTCAGAGCTGTCGCACTTTTCGTTATGCAATTATTATTTACAGTGGTACGAAGACAATTCAGGCAACTAACTTTTCCAAAATTGTTCCTCGCGAATTTACCACACCTGTTCCATTCGAACCATCTTGCGTGTTATAATTTCCGAATGGGATCCTTTAATCCGAGACATAAATATCCAGAAGGAGTCTGAACAGAACATCCCGAGGAGAACTGGGTGTGTATAAAAATGTCTCCCGAACGATCGAAGCCCTAACGGCAGTCTAGTAGGCGGTAAAACCACGAAAGAAGGTTATATCTTAGGAGTTTCCTGGCATTTTCAAGGAACGACACGTCGACCGAATTGTTTCCTGGGATAAGGTAACGGCCGGGCTTAACGATGTACTGAATTTTACGGCAGCTCGAGTTTCGACTATTCCTTTTACATAGGGTATCTCTTAACCGCTGGTACAACCAAACAATTTATAACTCTACCGAGCAGCGTAGGTACATCGAAAATGTTCCTTGCCTCGCCCAGAAAAGTGTTTAAATATCTATCAAGTACACGCGCAGCTCTCTACGTTCCCATCTGCTGCAAACAATCTCCAATTACGTTTCATAGCCACAAACATTGCAAATGTTTCTCGCGAAAGTAGGCTACCCGGGGTACCCCGTATTTCGCAACAGACGCCACGTTGTTGTCCCGAATCCATAAATTACTTTTTGGGAAGCCGACGTGTACGTATATACATACAGAAGGGGTTCGCCAGCCAGCCAGTAATAATTTGCCCAGGAATCACGGGAAGAAAAATATCCTCGCGCTCGTGGAAGCTTGTCGCGGTGGTCCAAGACTGCCGCTAGAAAACTTTCGACCTGGGCAAAGTGGGTCGCAAGAAAGCAAACTTTCAGAAAATCCTATTCTATCTTGCGCCTGAATATTTCCTCGCCCCCCTGCCCTTCTCTTTAGCTGCCGCATTCTTATAATGAATTCCTGATTTCATCAGGCTCGAGCCGTGATTTATAATTACGGAGAAGGGACCATGAAAAGCGAGCTCGGGGATCTGAAGCGAGCGAGCTGAAGCAGCCCGGCAGTCGCCATCATCGCTGCTGGACTCTCGTTTACGTAATCACCGCGTTATCGGACGCTCGATTCGCGGATCGCCCTTTCATCGACTGGCCAATATGGATCGCGTAGCCGGCTAGATCGAACAGCCGGCGGGGAGAGTATCATTTTAATTACGCGCGCCGCGGCTTTATCCGTCATTAATCGTTTCGAAACGCCACTCTGGCCAGGGACTCGTTGCTCCACTTTGGGAAGCGCTCCCAAGTCTGATAGATTCGTGCAGACGCTGGCGGAACTGGTGATAATGTTTCATTCGAGCCACGAATGGTAGAAACTAGTCTGGCACGAGATCTATCGTGTCACTGCGCGTGTTAGCGTAGACAGTTTCACTTCAGCGCCGTAACATTTGAAGATAGATTAGGGATAGGTTAGCGGATCGAAACAGACGTTCGCACTCTGCTTTAGGAGTATTGCTCGCGTTTGGTGTCTGAAAGTAAGCGGTGCTTTTTCTGGCCTCGGAGAATGACGCTTGAAAAGTTCTTGTAGAAAACACTGTAAGTGCCAAAAATCAAATTTTTTAGGAGAGAGAGAAAACCTGCCTGACTTTAAATTACTTTTGAAATTCGATGTATTGAGATTGCTGAATATGCTTAAGTATTTAATAACCCAAATGCATAAAAAATAATTCTATTTTTTAAATTAGTATACTCCAATAAATTTGAGAAAAAGAATTACTATTTGTAATTCTTCATTAAAAATTCTATGCTATAGTATTACCATTGGCACGTAGAACATTTTCCGATAAAACAATTTAATTTAGACACTTACAGTGTTTTCTACACTCTTCACTTATCAAAAAAGTGAGTTCAACTTTGAAAGGTGCGTTCATCGAATTCGAGCTTAGGCTTGAGAAAACAGCCTACTCTTCCTCGGTTCTGCCTATTGTGCCATCAAAATACTTCCAGCCACGTAAAGTTCTGTACGATACTCGGGGTAGATAGTCGGCGAGTGTCAGTCCTGATTGCTGCGATAAAAGGAAGCTCGCATACAAAGTGGAAACGCTCCATACGCGTCTTGGCGCGCGGCGGGGGTGAATATACCATAGGACTCGACTACGGATATCCTCGAAAGCGGGGAAGTTATCGTCTGAAAGAAAGGCTACCAGCGGCAGAGACGCTAGGCAATCGGACAGCGCAAACCGGATAACGTACGAGCTCGGGAACTTGCGGAATGCTATCCGCTCCCTTATTTTCTTATTTGCTCCCCATTCGACTACGTCCCTCTCTTTCACCGCGCGCCCCAACCTCTCCTCCAGCGGAAATATAATTTATGAATTCCGTGCTCGCGCCAGCCATCGACTTTTGTCACGATCGATTCAAACGTCTGATGGAAAACCGACACAACTGGCCTCAAAGGAATGCTGGAATAAGTCCACGCGATTTCATTTCCCGAGTTATCACTTGGCGCTGGAAGACCGATACCTCTGCACGAATGCAAACACCTTTGCGACAGAAGGGAACTTCTTTCCCTCGGACACTTCGGTCCCCCGAAATGTCCCGAGTTCCCCACCTTGTTTGCGCAGCAGTTTTACTTCAACCCCGTGTGCACAGCGGCGCGAGCACCTATAGGACCAATCTTTCGGCTTCTATTGGATCCAGCAACGATCCCCGGTAACACAGGACCGCTAAAAGGGGACACTTCGGGACGTTATTGCGAGCTTTCTCTCGTTTAATTTCTCGGATGGTTGTTCCCGCAGCGGCACACGATTCTCGTTTGCAACACACTGCCGGGACGCGTGTAGCGAACGACGATGGGGCGGCCAAGGCGAGGGTGAGGGGTGAAATGTGTACTCAGGGTTCCTTTATTGGCTCGTAGCAATTTGTTGTCTTTAGCAGCTAAGTGGTCGGGAAACTTTTAGTGGCTGTGACCGCAAATATGTCTAAATGTTTGCGCTTTCCTTTCAAATCTTTCCAGTTCCAAATTCCGCAAGACTGCTGCTCGTTTTCACGGTAAACGGAACGTATCTGCTTAGTGTGACAACGCGTGTCCTACGCTGGACCATCTTGTAGTATTTTCCTCCATCGAGCTATTCTAAAATTCACGCAGAATTGAGTACAGATCCTCGGAGAACGGGGCACCGCCTCGCGATTCAATCGCGCTGCTCCCATTCTCGGGAGGTAAGACATCCGAGACGAACGAGCTCAAACGGCGGGATGGTTAGCGCGTTCCGGAGAAAAGTTCCCCGTCGGAATTCGCCTGGATAGTTTATAGGTCCGAAAGGTGTTTCAAACAATAGCACCCGGGAGAATGGGTTTAACGGGAGATGCGGTTCCTCCTGTTACCCAGAGCGAAAGATGCGAGCGCACCCTCGAGATACGGCAACTTCCGGGACCGTCCAAGTCAGCACGCCACGGAAGATTAAGCTTCCTCACGCTCACAGATCCTGCGGCGCGGAAAGGAGAACGACCGAGGCCCGCCACGTCGCTAAAGAGGGTCCGACAAACGCGAAAAGAAACCTCGCTCCGCAAAGATATTCAGGACACTGGCGCGCGATACCACGCGCAATAAAGTGCTAAACGCAAGAGTTTCACCTCCCAGATTCTCACCGCGTGGATTATTAAGTGACAGTGCCCGCAGACGAGGATTCAGCCGGTCTGAGAACCCCTAATACCCGGCTGAAAAATCGTCCCCCTTCAAATTTAGATTACACATCCCTGAAAAGGAGGGCTGAGCAATCAGAGTGATCCAAGGATGCGATCGCGGCCAGCTCAGCACGGTCCCGTCGTCCGACAAAGAGTAGATACCGTCTCCGCGCTCGCAAATACAGAGATAGAGAGAGAGAGGGAGAGAGAAAGAGAGGATGGAGCGGTTTTCTCGGCCAGAGGATCGTACCAAGGGGGTGGAAGAATCGCAAAAAGGAAAATTCGAGAGTAAAAGGCACGGGTAGCGCGCGAAAAGAGACCACAATCGTCGACCAGGGACAGGAAATCCAATTTCATCCTTAGCCCCGGTAGGAGGCACCGTTTCCATCGGCTTTAATAGAACGCCGCGCCGTCGAAGACGGAAAAATCACGCGTGGACGTTCCTCGAGGATCGACCGGGCCGAATGCAACCCGTTCGTTTGAATTTCCAGCCGGGCTGGCCGGATTTCGCTGCGGCGAATTAACATTAACGATCGGTCAACGGAACACCGGAGTTCTATTAGTCCTAGGAGCGACGCGACGCGTTCGATCGGCGCGATCCGATGGAATCGGTAATGCTTCCGCGAAAGCCAGCAGGTGAATCGGCGAATGACTGATAGCCAGATGGATCACACGCCTGAAAGAATATTTCCACGGAAGTTCCACTGATTCAATAGACCCGTGTTTGCGGATCGCCAGTTCCGAGAACAATCTGCGTGATTTTTGACACGGTGAACGGTGAACTTCGAACTGCGACTGCGTCTGATATGTGCTTCGCATCGCCGAGGATTAGTTTAACGTCGAATTAAACGCTTTTTGCTGTACACGCTTAATTTTCCATGAGAAAACTCTCGAAGACTGACTCTTGAGTGCTCGCCCTTACTGAAAGGCGATCGTGTTTCGGAAGCGTCCAAATTAGGATTTATACAAAAATCGACTTTTGAAAAAAAACAGTTTTCGAATTCCACTATTCCCCAAAAATCGGTTAAACCGGTTTTCGAATTTTCATAAAAAAATATAATTAAAATAGAAAATAAATATTTGTACCTATTTTCAAAATTTTCAGTTTTTTTTAATATTTAGGGAATTACAAATATATAACAAAATAAAATATACTCTATCTATACAAAACCAAATAAATATAAAAAAGTGAAATAACTAAAATCCGTACAAAATATAAATTATAAATCTTTATTTCATTTAGTATATTTCTTCTTTTAGTATTTACTATTTTTCTTCCGAAAATATGAACTCAGGAAGATTAGTTTTACAATATACTGTTACCTACTATGTAATAATATACAATACGCTTATGTCCGCGTCGAATTCAAATAAAAATGTTAACGTTTTTACTTAAATAATTAATTCCTTTTTACATATTAATTCTAGTATATAAAACCACTTTCTTTTCTAAATTTAGAAACCGGTTTTTGAATTTTACAAATTTATAAAAAAACAACGATTTCTAAAAACCGCCAAACCTTTGTTCAAATACAATGCAGTAATTGGTAATTATTGGAATGAAGGAACATTTCATGTTTAGTTAGTACAAATATTCTTCGAGAAAGCAGCTTTATTTTCAAGAAACGAACGCGTTCTCTAATACCCCGCGGCAGAGAAGTATAATCTGGATTAGGCAAGATCATTAATACGCTTCGATGCAGGCGCAATCGTTCATTCTTAATGCCTGCCTGTCAAGCCTAGGGGCTACGGTGCACTTATCGCGCTTCATAGAAACATTGTAAGCTCTCATCCAACAGCCACGACTCGCGTTCCACTGGAAGATTGTTTTTAATTAAACTGGAAACTTACTTATCGGTACAGTCCCGGCGTCACGGCGCGCTGTTTCGTAACGAGAAACAATGGAGCCTGCGTTCCGTCGTTTACGCCGCTGAAATCAGAATCTGCCCTGGAAGTCTGCAGCTTCCTCGTGCCAATTATTTGAACGGCCCAATTGGACGGGGCGCCGCTCCAACGTGTACAAGTATTTCGAAGCGATGATTTAAGTTCGCAACGGGTCGTGCAGACTTTCAGCAATTATTCGTCCCTGTTCAGGGGCAGGGATCGCGTCGCCTTAATGAACCGTGATTTAAACGATGACGAACGTGTGCAGAAACACGTGCGTCGGTTAAATCCGTCTTCGGTGGCCGTTGAAGCGGCGCAGAATTTTGGTTACGCTTAATAGACGCGGGTGCACCGCAAATCGGAGTTCACCGTTTGCGCGGATGGCTCGGCACCATTGACATAAACCGAGATTCCAGCCCCGAAACTTTCGAATTGATAGGTGGAGTTGGAGCAGCGACGCGAGAGGGGCATTAGCCATGGAGAGACGCCGGTGTTACGACGTGACCATAATCGTTTGCATATATCTCCGATAAATAGCGCGCAAACGGGCAACTTCCTTAGTGCCTTGTTTGGGGATGCTCGGCTTTCGCCGGATAATGTACGCGGCTTTTTTTTCTGGCTGCCCGTGACTGAAATTGCGCACAGGAAAGAGCCGAGTGATGGGAGTTGTTAAAATCTACTAAACAAATTTTTGGATAGGGTGGATTGAACTGAAGTGCCCTGGAAAGCCACAGCCACTGTGGAGTTCGGTGATCGGGGCAGCCCAATTTCGACGGGAATTCTGAACTTGTGAATATTTCCAGCGTAAGAAGCCTGGGCGTTCATAAAATCTCAGGCTGATAGATTCATAAAAAGAAGTCACGTTACTGAATGGCATTTACATTGGTCAGGGAGAGAGTCACGTGGAGTTACACGAGCAAGCGGGCGAAGTAAAAAAGAGTCCCCTAATGAACTGCCTTCATGACACACCCACATGTACGTTGGCTTTATCACTTTACTGCCGCGTTGCAAGACTAGCGTCTCTTCCAACGTCGAATCGAGTTAGCGTTTCAGTGCAGTAAGTTCTTACGCGTCATTGGAGCAAGCATTCGCAAACTCCAACCCTGCGAACGTAGTTTCCGGCTAAAGTCCTTAAATAAACCTCTGCAAAACACGCAGCTTGTGCAACTTAATGGAATCAGCCGCGCCGCGAGAGCGGATTCCGCTCGTCGCGTGAACGTTCCAGCAGCCTTGGGGTAAACTCGAATTCATACGGGCTGGCTCGAAGCGTTCCCAGCTCGACGCTCGCGTATTTTCCCCTCGGCCATCGAAAGGGTGAATCCTATTTTCGGGGCCAGCGATCGCCCTTCCTCCTCGCCGAAGAACTTTGCCCCGCTTCCGTCGCGGAACATACGCGACAGCCGAGCCGAAAAAATTGCCACGTTACCTCTAGGGTTTATCGAAATAATATTTCTGCAATCGCCGCCAGTCGAGCGGCTCCTTTTCCCCTCGCGAGAGCAAATACGCGGTGGCGTGTCAAATATTTCCATCGTTGCCCTATTCGCTGTCAGGCGAAATTCCAGTGAACAAACAAACCTGGCCAAATTGTCGAACGAATTAATTGGGCGCAATCTTTTCGTCGCGGAGACCAGGGTCTACGAATTGCTTGTCGCCGATCGTGTTTAAGCATTGAAAGCCGAGAGTTTAGGAGAACCGTCGAAGGTTCGTTTCGAGGTGCATCGAACGGTTCTTCTTGCCCGGACGCAGGGAACAAGTGTTTCATTAGTGGAGATCATTTGGATGACGCGACCCACTTCCCCGACTGTCCCACGGACTCGTGAGTAATTAATCAAGAAACCCGGTGCGGATGGTGACGCGCGTGCAGACGCGGATGATGGATTCGACGGGGGCCAGCGAGGACGAGCCGGGTTTAAGTTGAGCCGAGCTTTTGCTCTGCAGCGTCGCGACCTGATTAACCCCGCTATTTTAATTTCGCTCGCGGTGTAATTCTTCTGGTTAACTGCCTCCGGGAGGTGAAATCCCTTCGGGTCGATAACGGGCCGGCTTTGAATGCGGAAAGACCGCGAACACTCCCGTAGAACTTGTTGGCCATTCTACGCAATCCTCGTGTGACACTCTCGCGATAACGCGACACCGTCGGACCGGGGAATGCGCCGGGAATGCACAGTGACATTCAAGAGCGAGGGACTGTATTCGAAAGTTCACTTTGAACATGCCAGCAACTCATTTGCGAATCGAGCCGCGCGAGCCGTCCACGAGATTTCGAGCACGATAGGCAACAGTATCCGCGTGTTTTAACAACAGCCCGCCACCGTGAAAGAGGGCCACGCTCGTGTTTGTCCAGAGATAACCCGCGAAATCGATTCGGGCCGGGGGAGAAAAGTAGGGCGGGACGCGCTTCACCGTTCGCTGAATCCAGATATCAAAATTAATTGGACGCGGACGTTAAATCGTCATTGGCCGTGGGGATGCAGCCCGGAGAGGTCCTTTGCTCCGCTTCACATTGTCTCTTTTCGCGAACTTTCGGCGACGGGAATTCAGGTCGATGAAAGGCGGGAGGGGCTTCGATTTTCCAGACTGCCGGAGAACTTCGTTAGCCTCGGTTGAAGAAGCCCGAAAGAGGATCGTTACCTTCTTGCGATACGGTAAATACTTCTGTGCAGAGAATTGGGGATGCATGCGCGTTTCAAGCGAGCCCCGGTGTCCCTCGACTTTGTGCCAACCACTTCAGCCGGGCCCGGCAAGAACCCGAACCACGAAATTCAGGTGAATTTAGATCACACAAGTTCGCTATAACCCACAGGAGATCCTCTTCATAGCTCCCTTTACGCTCCCTAAAAATTCCGCCAACTTCCAGGCTTCGACTTCACAAACTTTTCCCCGCTTCCTCGCATTCCCCGCGCCAGCATTCCCGACAACTGTTCCTTTCACTGCGAGCACAACTTTCCTTCACGTCCTACCCTCTCGATTTCGTGCACGGTGCCTGGAACCGATTCGGGTCGGAGTCTTCTCCCTTCTTCGTTTTTAAATAATCCTATCGCGACTGTGGCACGCAGTCCCGATTCCACGGCTCCGCTTCGATACTCGGGGCTGCTGCGTGGAACAGGTGAATTTCCATACGCGCGCCACTTTTTTTCTACGGTGCAGCTAGTATCGTGCAACCGTTCGACACGTGTCGTCGAACAAAAAGCATTAGACAGCTTGAATAGAGGGCAAACATCGCATTTCAATTGCGACCGGATCGATTGCCCCGCGAAAACGAGTGCGCCAGCAAGCGCGGCGATATATCCGTTTCACAGGGACCGAAACAAACAAGTGCCGTATCCCGGCCGTGTAACGTTGCTGAATTTATGTCCGGCGATCTAGCCGTGTCCCTCCCTGATCGTTTTAATGCGTCGCTCCTCGATTCTCATTGCTCCGATCAACCCCTTCGTCCACCTTCTCCCTAGAATGTAAACCCGTGCGCCTAGAAAGATAAATCGACACTTCGAGGACACCGTGCTACCCTCCCTCTGGATCGCCACGGGTCAACGAGTGAATTTGTCATTTGGGAATGGCCACCCACGACCCAGATGGATTAACTTATGGAAATTACATTCGGGGGAATTTCGAAGGGTAAAGAAGATTCCATGAAATTTCCTATTCTACTGTATAAACTTCTACCGTAGTCAAATTTTCGAGCACAGCTCGGCGATCCAGGTTTCTACGTCCCGTTGGGTCAAACCACAGAAACCTGAATGTCCTGTATCATGGTCACTCTGGTGACCCAGGCTGTCACTAGCGGAGGGCTGATTAGTATTTATGACTGGATTATTCAACTGGGCTAGAATATTTTCACTCGTGCTTGTGACATCGCTCTAATCACTTTCTAGAGCCATTCCGCGTGCAGGTAGCATGTTTCTAAATGCCTGCATCGATACCGTTCATAGATAATTCCACGCAATGTGTAGCTGGGCTTGAAAACTGTTATAATATCGATTTCGGTTCTCCAAACGGTTATGAAGAATCTTTATTCTGAATAACTGTTACGAAGAACCGAAATTTCCAACTATTATCTGTTTCAGTTACGGTTCCTATTTCCTTCCACATATCGGTTCCATCACCGTTATTTTTTCGGTTCTATATCGGTTCCGAAACGGTTCTAGAATCAATTCTTCTATCGATTTTTCCCTAATTGATAGCACTAATTATTGTAGCTGCAGATTACTGTATATGTGCATATGTTTTTACAAAATCCTTTTGGAAAAGGGGGAACATTTATACATATCATTGATTTTTAATAAAGCGTTGAAATAAATAAATCAGCTAAATATTTTATACATTCGCACACACTATATCATTCAGAATAGGAAGTTAAAAGTTTCTCCTGTTTCTATAAGGATTTTGTAAAAAAGATGAACATCTACAGCAATCTACAGCTACGATAATGAATGATATCAATTAGGGAAAAGTCGATATAAGAATTGATTCTGGAACCGTTTCGGAACCGATATAGAACCGAAAAGATAACGGTTATGGAACTGATATGAAGAGGGACATAGGAACCGTAACCGAAACAGATAATAGTTGGAAATTTCGGTTCTTCATAACAGTCATTTGGAATAAAAGTTCTCCAGAACCGTTTTAATCAGAACTTTTATATAAAAGTTTTAAACAGTTATTTTCGGAACCGTTTCAAGCCCTGACGTGTAGGTATCCGTGCGAATCGATTGAACCACGGCGATCGTGTTGGCCGCGGATTAAACATACTATTATTTGATATCCACGTGGTTTAATTAGTAGAGGCTGGCCATTAGTCCCGCAGTTTTCTATGGAAGCTGAACACCGCTTAACAGTTTATGAATATTTAATGCCGCCGCCCGTCCGAGTATCCTCTTAACGCGGGAACGAACAGGGCATTAGCCGTTCCCACAAGCGTGTACGTGTACACTGTACAGTCGGCGTTGCCGTCGATACGGGGCGAAATCGTCGGCGGATGGACTTTTTTTTCTCTCCGCCGTGGAGAGCATCGAATCGCTACTTTCCTCGTTTGGACGATCGCGAAATCAAGAGCGCCACCGAAGAGGAGCTTTTGTCTCGCCAACCCCTTTGTTCTCGATCGCTTCCTTTCTACGGCCCTTCGTCCGCGCCACAATTCGTTCTTCAGGAACCCTTTCCCCATTCTACGATCTCACCTCTTCATCACCGACTCGACCGACTCGCCCTCCCTCCTCTATAGGCCGCCCCTTGGCTCTTCCCTCTGTCTCTGTCTCTCGCACCCCCGCCGGGGTGAATACACTTTGGTCGGACAAAAAAAAAAAACTCTTAATTGCTGTGCACCGCATCACGAGAAGTCGTTAGGGTCGAATGCTGGAATCCGCGAGAAGCTGCTCCAGGATTCTTCGCATGATAATGGAGAAGCGAGGCTCTTTGTTGTTTCGTATAATTCTCGCTGGAGTATTACGTTGTCTGCGGAGGGGCGTGCCTTTCTCGCCAAAGGAACGAGCGAACGAAGCCACTCTTTAAGACTACTTTTCAGGATTACGTCTCCTTTCGGGGAAAACAGAAATTAAAGGACCGTCTTCTGCGCCCGTCTTTCACCCTTTCTAGCCGATACTACCGCGCCACGTGTGAAAGGGAAATGGAAGGGGATAAGGATACACCGGGTTTCCCCCCCGAATAAATAGAAATCTTTTGTTTGGAGAGGTCGAGAGGAGGTAACAAGCACGAGGGTAGAAGTAACCCCAAGTTATAATGGAACAAATTGAGAACGTGCCCGCGTGCGCAATCCCTTAGCCTTGACACTCTCCGTCTGCCAGCCCTGAGCGAACAAAGGGGAACAGAGTTGCGAAAGCTTTCCCGTACGTCTCACGCAACTGGCACTGTTATAGGGTCGATTAATTTTGGCAGTCGGGGTTCTAAAACAGACTGAACCAGAGCCTTTTCTCACCGCCACAGCTTGCGTCCATTGAAATTGCAACCCCGTAGATTCTAACCCCTGCCGTGTAAAGCTACCTTCGCACGCGATTTATTTATGAATATCCATAACACCGCTGTATCGCAAAACCCGATCTCGCCGGCATAATCGGATTTCAATCCCTGTATATTACGAGCTAATTACCATAACAATTTTACACGGGGGCAGGGGCAGGAAATTCCGTAAATTCTCCCTCCCTCCGCCTCTCGCTCAGCATCGGGGGCTGACTAATAAAGAAAAAAGGAAAAAGTACGCATAAATCTTGAGGCCCTCGTTAAAGCTATTCGACAGCCAATTACGTTGCCGATGTCGAGGGTTTTTGTGGACGTACTTTACCCTGGTGGAAGCGTTCCAAAACCAATTCTCCAAGGAAATTTACGGGTCACCTGGTAACGTATTCAAAGGAGGATCGTTCATCGTCGATGACGGTGGCCCTCGATACACGCTAAATGCTCAATAAATTAAAACCCCTGTATTATTTCCATACCTCGGCTGAGTTTATAAATAAATCGCGTGAAATCGTGGTCAAAGGTTGCGCGCGGTTTCGATTCGATCGACGGTGGGAGGAAGTACCTTACAATTAGAAGCACTAGGCTAACATCGATGCTTTGCCGTTCGACTCTAACGCCTCCTTTGAAAAGCCGACCTTCTTTGGCCGTGCCAATTATTAATCGGCGTCGAATTAGCAGGCTTCGCGAATTACTTCGCGCTCTGAATGACGTCGTCCAGGTTAAATGCCCATTTAACGCGCATTATGGACACTCGAGAGACGTGAGATTAATTTCACGGCTGGGGCCTGACGCACGTGACGCCTGACGAGCCATCCTTTAGGAGGAGCTTCCTTTCAAACGCGAGAAGCCCACTCGAAGCCCGCTCTTTCTCGTCACGTCCTCCTAACGAACCGATTTTCAAAGGAAACTTCTTAATTAAGTAGTCGAGCAGCCGTACACGCGTCTGCGACTTCTATTCACGTGAAACGACCTCGATATAAGGCCACCCCCAATTCGTCGAACAGCCGGCGGGTCGACGAATCGTCGCTAAGAAGGGGTGAAAAGTCGCGATGGAATATGTAGCGAGTGATCGCGGTGAACGGTCTTCCACCGGCCGCTTTGACTCGTTCAGGCTCTCTCCGAGAAACAACGAGGACCCCCTTCTGACAGCGGAGACGCAGGGATCGGTCTACGCTCGTGTATTCTACAGCGCCGCTTAAATCAGTCGACCTGCTAATTAATTAAATTCACCACTTTGACTGCGAGTCAGCTAAATGCGCCTCTGACAGCGGCGTAGTAAGCTTACCGCTTCTGTCCTTAAACGCAGGACCGGTCTCATTGAAACACCGAAGCTGATTTAAGGCGGTCTACGTAATTGCCACCTTAATTTCTGAGGATCTTATTGCCCGCGGCGTTTTAACGAGCCACGAGTGAATTAAGACGGAGGAGATTAATTTGTAAGGTGATTCGACGGTGAACGGAGCCCGAGAGTTATTGGGTCGTTCCGCGGCTGAGTTACCAGTGTTCGTGGGCCCAAATGATGTAGATCCCTTTTGAAGCGTTTTAAAAAATCTTCTGCGAGTAGAAAAGACTTTAGCTCCAACGGTCATTCGAGCCGGGCACTGAAAAATTATATTTAAATCGCATTGACGGAACTATGAGGAAGCTGCAATGAACCAGAACGCGAAGGGATGAAGGGAGGAAAGGTAGAAAGGGGGTTTAAAACTGCAGAGTTATGACCGCGAAAAAGGAAGAGAGAGGAACACCCTTTACAGGCAACCATGGCCAGAGCCAGAGTTTTAAAACGTTAATATTTCTCAATGTTTCCCTGTGCCGTCGTAATTAATTTATGTGCCGGCCACGGGAACTTCCTAATTAAGCCTCGCTCCCGTTCCAACGGCAAAAGAAACACCGGATCCTCGGCGATCGCTCAGCTCCGCTTCCATTCGATTAATCGTATTCCAGATTAATTTTCCGCCACGTTAATTGCGAGCCGCGGATCTGGCGCGCCTTTGTTATGGGATTATTCTTTGCCGCCGGCCGAAACTCCGCGTAATACTTTGCCGACGGGCGGCTAAAAGCGACGAAACACTTTTGCGGGGCTCGCTCAAAGGGGACGAAGAACCCTTTCACTCGTCAATTCTACGGTGCTTCTTAATTCGTTTTTTCCAAGATAAATCGGCCCGAAGCGTTCGTAGCTGGATTAATAGTAGGCACTGTTTGCACGGGAACCGTAAATTCACGATGGGAACGTAAATTCACGATGGAAACGCCGTGCGCCATTCCGAGAGAAGATCGCCGATAAAATATGTGCAGAATTAAAGCTCGAATTAATATATCGCCAGAGGAACGACAGCGTTTAAGGCAATGGTTTTAATCACGGGGCGATCGCGATAGGATAATTTTGATATGTTTGAGAACGAAAGCTTTCCGTGTTTATCCTTCGGATGAAATATGGATATTCAAATGCGCCCCTTCGTGCGGCAGATAATGGCTTCAGGAGTTTTATCGGATATTCGAACGGCCGATACGCGGGCACGACGTTCGTTTAAAGCAAAACAACGTGGTGGAGGGCTGTGTAAAGGGGTGGCGTATCCAGACACTTTTATCCCATCTGCGGCGCGTTTAATTGCAGGGCGGCGCGCGGACGCGTGCTCCACGCTAATAGACTTATTAACGCATTAACTAGACTGCTGGTGGGGTAATTAATTTTCGGCGCTATCCTGGACGCGTATTTTCGTTACGGTCATTTATTACAATACTTTCGCGCGGAAAGCTCGCTGGCAACACGCAATTAACTTGCGCGCGGCGCTACCGGTGGATAATTAAATCTCCGAAATGAAGGACGCGCGGTCGTGACGCATTTCGATCTTATTATTAAATTTCCGGGGCCGGAGATGCGATTAAAAGCGCGATTGACGCGACGAACGTTAAGCCGAAACTGTTTTAAACAAATATAATAGATAGGCCGCCTGTGTCGCGAGGTTAATCGACACGATCGTTTAGTCGCAATTCCGCTGTCCTTCGGAAACTCCCGATAAATAGCGATTGATAATTAGTCGCTACGGGACAAGTGTGCGGTTCGGTTCCGGTCCCGCGGACACGCGACACGTTCTGGTTTTTACGTTACGTGTATGTTCGCGTAATGTACGTACGAGCCCGATACGCGGCGTTATCGAAATTCGGTGGCTGCAGCGCCGTAAAAAGTATAATTGAAAAAAAGGCAATGGAAGCGAAGGGCGAGGGCGGATGATAAAAACAAACCGACGCGTTTCATCGATACCGAGCAATAAATAGTATTATTATATCAACGATAACTACTCGAGCGCCCGATTTACGATTTAATCGGATGAACGATTGTTCGAAGGGTCGTTTATCCGCGCCCCTCATCGGAATGAAGCATTAACGCTGATGGAGCACACTGTTGTCCAAACAAATCGATAAATCGCGGTATTAAAACATGACGGGTCATTGTAAGAGGAGATACAAAAGTTCCCCCGCAGATGCTACGTGTCGATGCGGAGTATCAACATTTTCCGAACGATTCTCGTTCGCGTTACTTGAGTGGAGACAATCCATACCACCCACTACAAAATCAATTGGGGACCTTGCAGCAAGAGGGATGCTGCTCCATCATCACCAACTTCGAGTAAATTAGAAAAAACTGTTTATAAAATTATTGCTTGGACTTAACGTTAAAAAGAGTAATAGTAATAATAATAATAAGGATTCTTTATTGCACAGTACACTTTAGAAAAGAACACATATGAGAAAGCGAGAAAGAGAAAGAAGAAAAAGAAAAGTCAGACTTGCACATATTATTAGAACAGTAGAGTGGTGCAAAAGGCGAGGTACAGCTTAGTACACTAATTGAAAAATACATATTTTCACACAATAAATAGTAGTTATTGAATTCGTAAGTTTTTATTCCTATTTTCGGCGAATTTTTCAAATCAGCAGCTGTCCAAAACAAAAATATAGCACAAAACAGTAATAGCTGCAGGTTCAAAATTTGCAATAAATCCTTTATTTATTATCGGATTTGTATCAAACGCGCACCAACCGATGCAGACTTTTTTCACGTATATTTCACGCCATAACTCAAAAACTGTCAAAAATGGAGTGGCACCCCTGTCGCTGCGAGGTCCTCAATTGTGAAGCAACGTCTTGCGAACGGCTCCATGGATGCTGCACACCCCGTATCCACCAAAACCCTCATGTAACATCCTCAAGGGGAAGCTATGACTCCATGCTTGACAGAATCACCACCTTCCCCGCTCTACCGCCTATTAGACGCTCTCCGCATTTGCATGAGGCAATATCGTCGCTACTACGTTCGCCGGCTAAACAGTGCCACCCTGGGGCGTGTGTTCGCGCGAACGCAATCGAAATGGCCGCGCCTGGCAGGGAAAAGGATCTCTCGAAAACAGGAATACATACTAGGAGCGTGTCGCTAACGGCGACGAAAGTATACGTCGGTGATTGATCGGCAGACCACGGTTGCCGTTTATCCCCACGGCAGGATATGACCATTCGTAGCAGCGATAATCGTCATACCGGCGGGGGAGGCTTTTTCCATCGATAATCGATGCCGATTGGCTCGCCGCGCCGAGGAGTCAGCGGCCGGCGGGCGAAGGGGTGGTCGCAGGTGTCGATGAATTCGCGTCTCACGGCGTGTGTTTACGGGAGCGGCGGCCGGGGAAACTGGAGCACGTGAGTCGTATTACGAAACGGCTAGCGATTAGCGATCCAACGGCACCGGGGATCGGCTCTGGACCTCCCGATTGGTAAGCGCGACCGTGGCGGAGACGGTGCGGTTGCTCGCCAGTAGATTGCCTTTGCGCGGAGGAAAGTTTTGTTTGATGTTTCGATAGCCGTGCGCATCCAATTGGCCTCCTCCTGTGCCAGGAAGCCGCACACGAACACCGAGAGGCCTCCACGCTGCATCGGGTAATTTCGTTTCGAGTGGACTCGTGTGACGGGGCCGGGCCTGCGGATCGAGGGAAACGAATAGAGAGCGAAAGAGAACGGGGGAGGGTGCGCTCCGCCGGGTAGTAAAACTCCAACAACGACACAGGAGAGGACCTTATATTGATCCTATTTGTTTCGCTAGGTCGAAACGGAGAAATACACGAAATTTCCCCGTGGTTAAATGGAGCGCTTGGAAGAGGAGGATGGAGCACGGTGGAAGGTACTATTACCCGGCCGAAAGAAGATCCCCAAGAGGCGGGCTCGAGCATTACAGTCCGTCGCTATGACGATTGATCGAATCACCTATTTGGGCACATTTTTAAAGACGCGGCACACGTATTTTGGTTATTGGCTGAAGTAGGCACATACATTGTCGCACCGCGCGACGAAGAGAGCGAACAAAACACATCGAGATCGGGTGGAATAGAGCGATCTGACCGACGAGCGCCAAAGCAATAGCGTAGGCATCTCAGACGGTTAACCATTAATATATAATAACATAAAAATTTCCTTATTTTTCACAATATATTCAGGAAAGTATTATCATTGGTTTGGTTAGATTTTTCTGATTAAAATAAACCCAAACGCAATGTCGCACAGATTGTTTGAAAAATAAGGAAATTTTTATGTTATTATATATTAATGGTTAACCGTCTGAGATGCCTACGCTATTGCTTTGACGCTTGTCGGTCAGATCGCTCTATTCCACTCGATCTCGATGGGTTTTGTTCGCTCTCTTTGTCGCGCGGTGCGACAATGTATGTGCCTACTTCAGCCAATAACCAAAATACGTGTGCCGCGTCATTAAAAAGTGTGCCCAAATAGATGATTCGACCAATCGTCATAGCGACGGACTGTATCGCCCGAGCCCGCCTCTTGGGGATCTTCTTTCGGCCGGGTAATAGTACTACAGTACATTAGAGTCGTGTTGCCGTCGGCTTAATTCGTAGGTATTAAGTTTATCACGAAAACTGACAGAGTAATAACGATTGTTGAGTACACGTGTCTGCGTAGCTCGAAATTACCCATGTCGAGTAAAAAATTGAGAGGAGATTGCTCTACGGAGGAACGGGGTGGACGCGAAGGGATGCGGGGCGATTCGTTGGACACGGTGTTTAATGACGATCGTAAAACCTTTACTCGGCTTCTCCCTATCGGAATCTATCTCGCTGCAAAGTGCTCGTGTAATTCACGAATACAAAACGATTTAATTAGTGAGATCGATCGCGGTCGAGCCGAGTGCAGAGCTCGTGCAAGGGAATCGATGCGCTCCCGCCTCCTAAGTAGCCAGAGATAGTAAGTAGCCAGCAAAAACAGAGAACCAGTCTCGTCCCCGCCGACTCTGCCCCTCCCCGAATCCCACAGCTCGCAATATTTTTGTCTCCCCTTTGTCACCCGCTCCACTTTCGAGGAGCGGCTTAAGAAAGCTCTGCACGTAACGCCACCTAAGATACGGGGGGATTATCTTTTTCACGGCGTCAAGGAGACGCTTAATATCACCTACGAGCTCTGCTACCCCTCGTTGCCAGTCTATAACGATTGATCGAGTGTCCCTCGATATCGAGTTAGCTAGTTTTTTCCGAAGATTTGTCTGGTTTTCACGGCGACCAACCTCCAACTACTGTTTCGTCGCTGATACCCTGCGTTGTCTTTTGAACCATACCGTCCATATTTCTCTCGCACAAATTGATCCTTCTCGATCGCATCGAGTGCTACTGGATCCCACTAGAGAGAACTTCAACGTTCACCAACACAGGTAGTGGAGAAAATCTAGGGCACTACTTAAAAAGACATGTTAGTTGCATCGGTACATGTTGCTCGTCTAGCTTAACCTATAATATCCCCCAAGACCGCGTCATGGGCTTGTAATAATGATGTCTAGGGGGAGTTTGTAAGGAGAAACCACGGGGCTCAGCAGGATCGACCTTGTTTGCACAATTTAACTAGTCCCGACTCTTTGTTCCGGACACTGATCCCCCGTCAGAACTAGATGCACCGTCGCCGTATTATGTAGATTCCCGTGCATTAGTTGAACGTGCACGAAACTTAGATGATAGGGACTTCGCGAGGGCTACGGAACTGCAAGCAATTGTGCAGACTGCTGCATTAATCGCGGTGCGTCTACCTTATTTGCTGCTCTACTACTTCGTTCGACGTCAGCCCGCAAACCGCGAGGGAGTCACAACAGACACTCGGAGGGAACTTACATCGTTCGAAATCTTGTTCCGCAGCCCGGTACCACCGACCAAAGGGGCCAAAATCTTAACCCTTCGATTTATTAGATCGCGGTACGTACCTACTGCCCTTTAAAACAGACATTTTCGATGGAACTGACTTTCTACAGCGAATTAGTTCTGAAGTTTCTCTTCCGAATTGTCACAATCGCCGATGAAGATATGAAAGTTCGATCCACCACGAGAATCGCGTCGTAGTTTAACGGATTAACAAGTCATTTTAATAGAGGAACGCCGCGGCAGGTTACTAACGAGCCCCCAAGGCATCGTCCGTACGAAACGCAGCAATAAACGTTTCCGATTGCGATTATAGCGAGAAAAGACGAGTTTCGTGAGCGCGCCGGGATTCCCTGTGCAACTTCGGCTGCGTGAACGTTTGCCTCCTCGGGAACAACTCCTGTGACATAATCGGATTAATTAGGGGTGCAAATAGGTTCCGCGAGATATTCGAACGTTGCGTCCCCAGGGATTCGATCTGAAACGAAATTTCTCTCAAGACGAACGGAATTGGCTTCGTGGAAACGAATAATGAGGAAGCTGGATCTCTGATGACACCACTCGCTGAAACACAACTATGTTTGCTGCCTGGGTGACGCCGTGGCTGTTTCCTGGTGTTCTCGGTGCCGACATGACAGTATTGATCGAAGCTAACGACGTATTGCACCTTTTCTTGATATTCCCGGAGGGGTGGATTAATTTTGTGGAAAGAATGGTTGACAATGCTGAAAAGGATTTAAAAGGGAACTTGGTATTTTGCGGAATATTTAATTTTCTCGACGAAGCTGATTCGCTTCCTTTGCTTCCACCGCGGAGGAAATTGAAATTCACCGATATCGGGGAACGTTTTGCATAATTTCGAGTTTCACTTCGCGGGCGTCCAGTTCTTTTTATCCGCATTGCGATTTTCCATTACCCCGTCAATATCCGCTTACCCTGAATCCCAATCACACTTCGTCAAGACGAGATATTGTCGTCTCGGGGATGTGTTTTAAAGTACCTGTGTTTGAAAGTAAGACAGGGATGGCTCGTTTCCTGTCGCCCTACCCCTTTCATTCACCGCGCGAGCTATCAGAGAGAAAGTTGCGAGAAGTAAAATACTGTAACGCACGGCGGGCCTTTTCAATGCGAGGGAAAAATGAAAAGGCCAGGTAGTTAAATGCGAGTACATATCAAGCGGCAGCAGAGGAGCAGAAAGGCGGATGAAAAGAGCTCGTCTCTCCGTGTCGCCGTCGATTCGGGGATTACAGTCTTCCTGCTTGACGAACCTTTTCACCTTTACAGAGTTCAAAGGAGGGGTCAACCTTCTGAGGCTGCCTCTGGGGGTCATCCGATTCCTCTCCACGGTCACGAGTTAAAGCTGCGATCTCCACACGCTAGTTCAACTATACCCAAAGGAAACCCTCGCGACATTCTACACAGACAGAACTTTCTAAATAGTGAAGTCGAAAAAAAGTTCAGGCATCGGTAATAGAAACAACTAAGAACCCAAATATTAACAACTCCACAGCAAGGGAGCCGATAGCCGATATCGACCGGTCGAAAAAAAGGAGAACTCGCGAAATCGCCTCCCTCCGGCCGTAATTTACCCTCGGCGTTCGCGGGAAACGAATTAATTTCGATATCTCCGCAAGCTGTCCGACTAATAATAATATCAGTGTGCAACAAATGCAGAGCGGTGCAGCCGCATTACCGGGGCCGCGATAAATCTGGCCTCTGGTACGCAGTAAGATTTACAATTCTCTTTGCCTAGCAGGGTGTGATTTAAATTCCAACTGAATTCGTGTCGCGGATACTATTCTACGGCAGCGTCGCAACGACTTATGGTTTATCGCCTGTTGCATCGGGCAACGTTTCGGTTTTTACGCTGGTTGCACCCAGCCATCGTTAAAAAAAAGAACCCGAATGCATCCGAGTTGCGAGGAGATGAGTCCACCGGCGCAGCGTTTGCCACGATCGAAAGTCGCCCCCTGTGCTTCTATGTTGCTTGCGCAATTAGTTCTCAGTGACCGTTTCGCAGAGCCGTCGCGGAAATTAATCTCGCGCCGGCTAGGACCGAGTCAGCGTCCTGGATCGCGGTGTGGACAGCCAGGACAGCGGTAGGACGCTGCGCATTACGGTCCAGCTCCAGTTGCGATGGCCAAGTCCACAGTTGTGAGATATTTCAATTTTCCGTGGACCTGTGAGCCGGTGCATTAAAGATCGCGGTTGTTCGCTAGGAATTTCCCCGCTGCGAGAACCATTATAACCGACAGACTGTATTTTCTGTTGCGCGGGGACCAAGTTCGCTGCACTTATATCTCGCGACGCGAAGTTACACGCAGAGTGGCTGAGGGGACAGGGACAGAATATATGGACAGTACTCTCTCCATATTTTCTGGGACTACGCTAGGCACCAGTACGTGGCGGTCGTAATATTAGATAAAAGCTGGCAAAATTGCATTTTCGGTACCCCTTGTTCCCAGCTCGCTGCCGCGGTAAATGGGATTTTCGGATTTGCTAGATGCATGCACTCAAAGAGTTCAGTCAAATCATACTCGAGACTCGTGAAAGCCAGCCGTGTCTGTTACTGAATATTTAATGTGGATTTTCCTGTGCAAGTGCCCGGCGTGTCTGGGTGTGCAACTGCTAAATAGAGGGCTTTGTAAAGAGTAGCGATAGGAGAACTTTCGCCGGGCCGAAAGCTGTCCTCGATAATGAAACCCTTATATCCTCGTACCCTTTAGTCACATTTCCATGCTGTAATTCTTTGAATCCTCTTAGCTAATTACTTTCAACATTTCCCTCAACATGAAAATATCCCGCCTAAAAATAATCTGCCCCGCGCCCCAAAAGTTACGCGGAAAGTTGGCTGCAATTTTTCATCCACCACGAAATTCATCCAGTAACTTTTACCTCGGGTGCATGAAATTTTGATACGTTCCTACGACTGCCGGCGCTTTTCTGTTAATATTTCGCGACCGTGTAATTTGAAAACCACCCTCGCTGCTAAAAATCTCTCCCGTTGCAAGGGGTAGCATTTTCCGAGTTACGATTGTTGACATTCCGTCGAGTTCGAATCTGAAATTTTTTTCCCCCCCGGCGGGAATGTAAATTCCTGGGAATATTTCAGACGAGGGGAGGACGAGCAGTTTCGAAAAAAGGAACGACGCGTCAAGTGGATAGACCCTTTCGGGGCGCGATCGATTTTTCCATCGATGAAGAGAAGGAAGCTCCGAGATTGCTGCTCGCGTTGGCCCAATCCTTGATAATTCGCAATTTCCCCTTATTTTTGCGCTCTCCCCCGTTTCGCCGCGGAGCGAGACGAGGGTAGTTTCGCTTTGAATTCATGATTTCCTCCGCTGGACTCACTACTCACTTTTGAAGAATGACGGCGCGGTAGTCCGACGTTTCGCTTATAATTAACGTTCCGCCGCGGTGTTCCAGCATCTCAGCTGAAACCGCGAGCTCCGTTACCCGAGGGATCGCAATATTTGCACAGGACTTTGACTGAACTCTTTGCGGCAGAGAAGAAGCACGCGTTCTAAAATACGAGGCTCGCGGTATAGGCCACTGATCAAAGTGTGCCAACGAGAGTATCCCAGCCAGGATGAGGAGCAATTAACGTCGTGCAGGTGTTTATCAAACGCGCTGACACGGGGGTAGCGGGCGAGGAAACATTACCATCGCGGAATAATTCGCGAAAGGAATGATGACTGGCGTGTACGGGGCGTGCAGGCCCTCGTGGACATAAAGCTCCGTTTATTCGCGGTGCTTTGAATCGCGAGAGCGGGGCGAAAAAGTGTGCAGCGGCGTGTAACCGCCTGGGTGATCAGCGAAACGAGATGAAGGCGGTCGATTCATAATGCAGCCAGGCTCCTATGAAAACGGTACGCGCGTATTTCCGAGCGGCTTTACAGGGCCACGAAAGTGCTTCTCTGTCCATTCCATCACGAGGCTGAAAAGTAGATAGGAAGCCGCGCTCTCGAGTACATTTCCGTTCCACTCGTGGCCACCCCCCGCCCTTGCCGTGTCGCATCAAAAAACGTCATAATGTCGGGTGTACACCCGTATACCCGGACTGACAACCCCTCTATCGGCTCGGGACCGACCTTTCCAACGCCGCCGACCCACCCTTTGCTGCGAACCTACATCCCTCCCTTTACTCGCGCGGTAACTGCGACCACAAACCTTTAACGCGAACGTCTACAGGGCCGTTGATGAGGAAACGTGACGAAGCTGGGCATGGACCAGCTTTGAAGCTACATTCTTCCTTTATTTTCCACCACTGATGATAGGATTCGTCGCGGCAGGGGATTCATTTTCTCTCGAGATCAGGACAACTCTCTCTCTCCCCTCGACGGCGTGAAAGATTGGCTTATTGGTCTATAAAATTGAAAAATTGCCTGCGATTTTGAAACCGGGCAGGTGAAGCAATGATTTTCTCGAAATTTCATTATTTTCTCTCATAGCAGAGCGGTATTCGCCGAGTGCCGGGTTTTTCGCTGGCCCAGAACAATCGCAGTTTTTCCAACTGGTGCGATTTCACGGAAACGTAATTAAAAATAGAGAAGTGACCGCGTACTCGTTTTTTTTTTCTATGTTTGCACGTTTGGCGCTCCATTGAACGTGAATTCGGAACAGCTTTTTTCGAGGGATGCAAAAATATTATTTCAGATGATTTTATTGTACTCGCGGAAAATGCGATGGTACTATTAAGAATTTAAAATATCGTTGCTCTGAATCCGTAGTTCATTATCTGAGTAATCTGCGGTCGACAGACAACGTTGAACCGTGTAAATTGTAACACAGCCCGACCGTGCATAACGAGGAAAGAGGGGACAAGCCTCACGCGATATCTCTCCATTCTACCTGAACGTATCGCAACAACGTGCGAACCCAATTTCCTTGGTTAAGGTCAGTCGCGATTCAACCGCGGTTACAGAAGTATCGTTGTCGTTCCTTGTCTGTCATTTCCAAGTGAACAGATACTCTTTTTGCCAACCGAGTACCTACTCGGTGTTTCAATTGAAGTGTGTTACTCGCGTATTTGTGTGAGCGTGTGTGTGTTGTTCGAGTGGGTGTGGAATCACTGAGCTACTCTCGAAATGGCGGCTTCTCATAGCAAAAGTATGGATTTTCGCCACAGAGTCGCTCTCATTTTCCATCATTTTTCATATGTAAAATAAAAACTACGCAACGGGAGTGAAAAAGGACTAGATAATCTAATATACTAACTAAATTTGGTCGATTTTTTTATTCCCGATGAACCAAGTCAAAACTACAGTGGTCACCCCTAATAAAAAAAAATTCCAATATTTATTTAGATATCGCATTGCAAAAAAACTATAAGAAAAATATACTTTCGAATATACGACAGTTTATTTAAAAAAAGTCTTCAAGTTTAAAAAAAATTCCGAAAATACTTGTTTTCAGGCCTTACAGGTAGGCATAACCCCTTAATATAATTTAATTAATGTTATGTTTGATGCGTTATTTCAGACATTATCTGTATTTTCTATCGAAATATTTGATCATGCTCATTGTATATATTATCATTTTTTTCGCCTTGGAATATCCAATAGAATGTTCTCGTTTCCCTCCAGATTCTGTAGCTTTTCAAATATTCAAGGAGCAGACTTATTTCTCACCCTGTTCTCCCAAGTTGAGAGAGATTATTATGCTGATAAGACATAGACGGTCCTCGAAGATCTCTGTTATTGCGTCGAGTATGAGCTCTCTCGAGAAAAAAGCCCGGTCCCTCGCGTCAGAGTACCTGAAAGATTCTCGCGTGTTCGTTTCCCTACGCTCCCTTTAAACAACGTCCCGATTCGAGGAGCACGGCACTGTTGCGCGAATTTCCGCGATATTCCACGGACCGTGTACCCGTTGAATGGTTAACGGTGGAATTTCGGCTCAGCCCGTGTTTTCCCTTTCATTAAACTTATTCGGTATCTTCTCGACGCCGGATTCTCGGCACACACGCCCGTTCCAAGGGGAATAACGCGGGGATACACGGGATTTCGAATTCAATTCTGCAGCGGGCGCGCCTCCATTTAACTCGTCAGCGAATCGCGAGCTCCTTTTGATGCGGATTGCCACTTGCCCGCGGAGCTCCCGATGCACGAAATCGTCGATATCCCCCAATTTAATTCGGCCTGAATGCCGGCACACGCCCTTTCATACCTTAGAAAGTAAACTGTCTTCTGGAATATCCTGGGCACCTTCGAAATTCGCCTGCGCCCTCGTTGTGCCGAAAATAGCATCGCGGAGGGTGGATTCCGTCTTACGCTCATTTCTTTCAGCTACCTCCGCTCGCTTTTCAATGCAACGATACGGCGATCTGTTTCTGCTGATCTGATCTGATTTACTGGGTCAGTCCTCCGGGAGCGACGCCCCCTTGCCCGGGGGTGTTTAAATATTATCAAAAGCCAATAATCTAATTCTCTTCACAAGCGTGGCTACCAACGACGCAGTGCGGTGTTTACTCCTTTTTTTGGAAGTTCGTTTAAACTCTACGTTTTGCGAAACAGTTAAAGCGTTAGCTTACGTTGGATAACTTGCCGCCTGGCATGTAAGAACTTTAAGCGATCGTTGCTCGGCCCCTGCCGGCGCTCGCGACGAATTATCAGCCCGTTTTAATCGAGAGACACGGAATTATGCATGGCGCCGCAGGGACCGCGCCGTAAAATTATAATGCAGTTGTCCACGCGCGTCCGGGGACGATGCGGCTTTCCGCGCAGAACGGAAGCCCTTTCTGGCTTTCGCATAACCCCAATCACCGTCCTTTGATGCACATATCTACGCGTCTATTCAAAGGCATGCGGCGGATCACGCCAGCAGCCCATGAACGAATCTCAAATCCAATAGAACGACCCCGATTCTATTAAAATCACTGATCGTAGGGACATTGACACCCCGTGACCCGTTTTAGGCTTTTTCCATTTTGCCGCGTCAAAGTATTCACGCTCGACTTTTCGGCTCGATCTCGTCGACCGTGACTCTATGACACCTTTCCCGACGATTCCTTTTAATCGAAAGGGAACGGGAAACTCATGGAGCACGCTTTGCCCCAAAGAACTATACAAAGAAGAAATCGTGACTGTAGGTAGAGAAAAGATGATTAAAGTGTAACTACGATTGATCTCGAATAATTAATTCGTTTTTTTTTTTTAATATTTCCGTTCATTTGTCACTGCGGGTAATGCAAAGTTTCGCGTGCGGCGATCTGTCGAAATGTGACGGCTGTTTCTACGAGAATTTTCGCAATAGCTTCCTTGCTCGCGATGGAACACAATGGTGCTGTCATATACGCGTCGGTCAAATAGATTTTTCACTTTCTCGTAATTGTAGCCAGCGCCTCTTTACGAGGGGGGCACGTCCGTTGCTCGCGAAACGACAACGAAAGGAAATTGAACGCGATAGAACGGGTAGCGTTCAATTAAACTCGGGGAACGTGCACGCTTTTTATTGTTGAGGATTTTCGACGCCCGTATGCTCGTCAAAACGTCAAACCCGGGCACATAGCTGCTCAAAACGGTGGTCTCTCTTACGAGTTTACTTCCCGTTAAAAGAATTTCGATTTGAAGGGTGTATCCGTGATTCTAATAAAGCATCAAAAGCCGCAAATCCCCGAGAATCGAACCCGGTCTAGAAGTGTATTCCCGCATTTGCATTTTCAAAATTCAGTAATAACTTTGTAACACGGTGTGTAATCGCGATACCTGGCCGCGCCAGCCATAAAATGTAAATGCGATGCAAATAGCCCACGATATGGTAATCCTGGCAAACATTTAAAAATAGCGGGTGCACTTATTAAAAACCCGATTCTATTTCAGTAGCGGAACGTTCGTTTTCCTAGGGGAATTTCCCTCGAACTTGCAATTTCCGATTCGCGAAAACCGCAGAAACCCAAATCTTCAAGTGCCTAGGAACTTGCTGTTTGAAATTGTTACTTGAAAGAGGTCTGGGAAGAATCCGCGTTACGCGGAACCCTCGTATAACTGAATGTGAAGAATATTCAATAACTAATCTGAATATCGTCACGAAAGGAGACATTAGAGGGGCATAAAGTGTTCTCCAACAACTTTTAAGCGACTCAGCGAAGTTTCTGTCGTCTCAGACTACGCGAAGGTATGAATAACAAACCTCTTTATGGACAAAGCTCAGTTTTGAATAGGGTAATTTCGGTAGTGATGGACCGACCGGTCCATCTCACCCATTGTGTCTTCGTGTAAATGCCATTACTCAAATTACCATTAAATGCAAATAAAACGAATATATTAGTTTTAACATATTTAAATTTCAGTCGATTTTAAAAATGTGGTTCATCTCTACCAGAATTACCCTGTTACTGAGTACACGTGGGCTGAGTTCTTTGTCCGAAAAAGTAGTGATCGACGCAAGAAGAATCTACGAAGAGGTAGCTTAAGATTGGTGGGATTCCAGCGCACTATCTTCGACTGCAAATGAAATTACGTTCGAAAATCTGAGAGCAACACTAACGATCACTTTTTACATTTTCCCGTTTCCGTTAGGAAGACGGTGGAAGGCTAACAATCGAATTTCCCGACTATTCAATCGCTCTCGGAAGGCGTGGAGGGCCCGAAAAGCAGGAATTCAGGACTCCTCGATATTTTCTGCACGTCTTGAGCACTGAGGCTAGTTAGGTGGATCAGCAATTTTTGCGAAATTCTGTTAGCCTTCCATCGTCATCTCATCGCGTGGGGTCCAGAGGACTCGCGACTTTCGAGCGGAGTTTTGCATGCTCGCGAGGCAGGCCATTTACAAGCGCGACGATTATCGCAATAATTAGCACGCAAATTACTGTGGGGTGGGAGTGGTTTTCCTCGCAATTCACGTTACTGGGTTCCCTAGTACCTAAACGGCGGAAGATTAAGCGACGTAGAATAGCAAAATTACCAACAATTTACAGCTGTCTACTCATCCATACCTACTTGCTGTGCGTCGACCTGTAGAATCCTCTCACTCTCGGTTTCCTCGCTCCTGTCCACCACTGCGTCCCTCAAGACGATTCCAAGGGAACGATCTGTTCGATTTCGTGTGCAACGAGCCAGGAGAACTGTGCGCCAGCCGCGAATCTGCATAAATATCTACACGATACGCTCTTTATGCGGCCGTAGAACCTAACAACGAGCCGGACGTCCGGGACACGATGCAGAGAGATTCGTTCGTTCCGTCGACACGCTTTGATGGCTCTAGCATGCACAGCCGCCCGTCCTAAGTCTCGCTGAAACGGCTATTCTTTCGGATATGACGTAATACCGTGCTGCTACAGTTTACTCGGGTTTTATCATTCTTCAAGACACGGTTTTATTTCTGCGCAACTTCCATATCTTCTTTACGCCCGGCATAATTCCATTATTAACGGTGTTCTCTTTAGATCCCGCTCTTCGAGAGCCGCCATCCATGCCCCGCTGTCCGAGGATAGCCGTGTTTCCCTGAAACGCGCCTTCCACCAGGTCCTCGTAACAATTCTTTCCGCGACGGGAATTAAGCGTCCTCGAAGCACTCGACGCTAAACCGGTGCTTTTGTTAGGGAGCACAAGGCTGAACAGGGTGATAGAGGCTGGAACTATCCGGTGTGGGTAAAGAGAAACGATAGAACTTGGCGATGGCCCTAGCTGTAAGAAACGACGAAGAAAGTGGATAGCTCTATGGACACGGAGAACGAGACAGAGTTTCATTGTGGGGTGGAACATGTATGTTGTGTACACTGAGGGTATTTGATCATTGTATCCAGTATTTCTTACATCGCGTAGACTCTGTATTCCTCTTTTGCTTCGGGGAACACAGTAACGGATATTGAATCAATGAAGCGCCCCTAAGGGGATCCTACCTGTCTAGTACAGGCGAGCCATGCAAGTGTCCCACGTTCGGACGGTCTTATTCTTAGTTCCTCCCACGTTCTCCGCTCTCTATCGTTTAAGAGCGATCAAAGGAACATCAGGAACCTTCAAGAAAGAAATCGCTGGCGCGAGGAATCTCGGATCAGTAATTCGCAACTGCAGTTACGTGTGCGCACGGAAGGCACATAGGAGCGCGGTTAGTCGCATATAGACAATCCAGAATTGTGGATGTTAGACATCTCCCGAGGTCTCCATTAGCATACATCCGTGACACCGGTGCGCTCACCCCTGACTTGCCGCACCTCCCAGCGACCCCGAGGGGGTTAAATTAACCCTCTCTCCATCCTGGCGGAGTTACACGTGTCCTTGTTCCGCCTGAACGGCACACTGTGGAAATTCGAGGCCACGCAGCCGCCGCGCACGTTCGTCCTGTCAAATCGATTCGAAATGACTGGGAAACTGAGCCGTGGTTTCGGACGCGATCGCGCGCGTTGTTGCACGCTCGTTCACCGCGTAGAATCCCCCATCCGGCAGCAACCGGGGGTTAACTGTGCTTTGATGGAACCCGTGGACTGTTCAAAGGAGGGCAATCCATCTCGTACAGAGCGGGTCGTGCTTAATCGAAAACGGAAGTCGAAAGATTCGTGGTGGAACAGTTTTCGAGAGGAAGCTCGCCCTCCCGGAGAAACACCTAAACTTCACCCCGAAGATTAACTACCCCTTTAATCCGGTTAAAAACAATTTCTATACCCCGCTCGATGAATGTGTTACGCGGGAATCGCCGAACAGCGTGGCTCCCATCGATCATACTCGCGCAACATTATAACAGCTTGAACGGCGCGGAGTCAGCGTTTGCGGGCGGCTTGAAATGCTGGTGAAATTATTATGGCGTTCAGTGGATAACGGTTAATAACAGATTTACCTGAACACTTGCCGCCCGTCGCGGTCTCCGACGGCCGAAACTTGCCTCTGCCCCGATTTAATCACTTTATATCAATAAACCGCGGCTCGTTGTTCGCCAGCCAGGCGAGTAGCCGTGTTATTAACTCGCTGCGAAGCTCTCGCGATCGAATTCGGGCCGCAGGATGTAGCGGCGCGTCGGTTATCCGCCGCGCGAAATTGGATCACGTATTTCTTTGCGCCCAGGGTAGATATTAAACCCGGTGTAATGCAATAAAGTGGCCCACCGCCCGTGTCCGCCCACCTTGTCCAGAGTGCGAGCAGAGTACCGCTGCTGGACGTCGTAATCGACGACGAAAGAAGCTGCAGCTTTATGGCTGCTGGCTATCTATACAATTGCTCGGAAGCGAAACGTAAAAGGGCAGGAAGGGTGATGACGTTTGGGGACGGTAGCTTAGATCCTCGATACGTTAGCATTCGAGAATGGAAGAGTCCTCGTAGAAAACACTGAGTGCCGAAATTGAAAAAAAATTTATCACAAAATATTCTACGTGCCAATGGTAATATTATAGTATAAATTTTGATTTTTGGCACCTACGGTGTTTTCTACAAGGACTCTTCAATTGAGAAGTTGAAATGATAAAACCGCAAGTGCCAACTTCGCTGGGGCGAAAAACGACGAAAGTCCCAGCAATCTTCGCGGCCGCAATATTATTCTTTCCCTATAAAGCTGGGAAGCTGGTACACGTTGAAAGTTCATAGCGTTCAAAGGCGATTTTTGTTTCTACTGAAAGTTTTAGCCACTGGCACTTGCATCGTTTACCATTTTAACTCCTCAATTATGCAGAATCCCTGGGCTGCCTACCCTGCTTTCACCCCTTACTATTCGACTATGTCGCCACTTACTATACACATGAAGCAGAAGGGAGCGTGGGGAAGAGCGTCGAAAGACAGACGACGAGGGTCACTGGAACGAGGAAGAAGAAGGATCGAAAGGAAAGGAGGATGAAAACCGGGACGAGAGCCCCGGCGTCGCCACCCTTTTCACCCTTTACCTATACCCTGGCAGCCGGTAATGGAATTGCAAATCCGACGACATTACATGCCTCTTGGCAACTTGTGATTTCGCGCCCGCTTCTACGCCAGCACACGCCCTCCGTCTCCTCTTCATCCTCGCCCCATCTCTCCGCCCTTTCGTCGCGACGCTCTTGTTCGATCTCTGCCCCCCCCCTCCTAGTCGAAAAAATTACAAGGACTCGAATTAACTGCCCCGCAGACATCGAGTCTCACGTGGATGTGACGCGACGACGAAGGATCACCGAGAAGCCATCGGAACCGCTCGCCCCTCTGTGTTCTCTCGCGGTCGTCGAGTAGCTGCCGTTCTTGCTGGCTGAGTGGTCTTTAGTCATGGACCACCGGTGGCCAAGCGCACTGAGAATCTCAGCAATTGGCCAGGATTACGCGATGCCACGGTAAATTGCCACCTAAATGTCAGCGAAGTTGCAGCGTTCACTTGACGGACCTCGGTCGACTTAAAGGGCGATCGCGAGTGCCTTCCTTGCTGAAGCGCGGCTCTCGCGAACGCAATAAACTATGCTTTACAGTAAATAAGGTCGGGCGCGTACGTTAAACCGCGGAGAATAAAACTGATACGTTAATACGATTTTATGCGTCGCGCGTATTTTTCTATTCCAAAGGAACATTAAACCTGCGGGTGGTATCGCGTTTAATAGCGGCTACGTCTTAGCATAGAGGTTTCGCGGGAAAGCTACTGCAAAATTCAATTTCCCCCGTGTCTCGTTATGCGCGTATCTTCCGAACGATTCAAGGGTTCGTTGTGAAAGGGATGGCGCGTTATTAAAAATTGGAATCTAATATGTTGCACGGCGATGCGTTTCTGACGTCAACGGATATAGATCGAGGGCCACTTCCCTGCCTTTCTCGAATGCTTTTCCGTGCAATAGCGCACTGATGAAAATAATGCATGAAATTTATGGCTGGCCGACTATCCTGCGGATATATTGATAGGAGGAAAAAGTGGAGCGTCGCTTATCGAATTGCTGCGAGGTCGCTCGGCGAAGGCTGTCGTCCAGTAGTAAAACTGGGAGCCTCAGACGTGCCACTAAGCAGATGGAGTGCTGCGGATGGACGAAACGAAGTGGAATTTAACGTTTTGGGGCGGACAGCCAGCTTGACATGCCCGGAAAGGATCGAAGCGAACGAGCTTTGACGCGCGTAAAACCGGGACCCGTGTTCCAAAGAAATTGATCGACATAATCGAGTCGCCTTTAAAGCCATTATCTATTCCATCCCGCGCAACGGTTCAGCATAAAAATTTCCACTAGTCGCGATAAAGAATCACGGTGAATCATTGTCAATCCAATTCCCAGCATCAGAGCCGGAGGAACAAAGAATCGCGAGTGCTCTCAGCTACGTTCAGCCACTAAGGGAACCTCCGACCTTCTCCCCGAAAAGTGGAAGACAGCCAGCGAGCAATCATCATTACCACCAAGGAGCAGCGACGAATCTCTGATTATATCGGCACCTGACGTCAGGTATCGTCGACTTTAAGCCGCGCACGTTTGCTCGGTTCAGTCGCCACCATGTAAATGCAGAGACTCCGTCAGCCGTGGAAATGCAAACCCGAATAACGAAACGCGCCGCTCTGAATCTCGCGTCCTTTCTTCCCCCATTACGGCTGAATGCACAACTCGAATTTAAAAGCGGCCTCCCTCGAGCCTGTTCCTCTCGCTCCAAAGTTTCTATCCCCGTGAACGGCGAGCTGTTTGAAAAAAAAACGGGCAGCTTCCTTTCCTCTGTAATGCCCGCGAACATTTTGTTCCTTCTCCGCGGAACATTTTAATTGCTGTTAGCTGAATGCTGCCACTATCCGCGTCGCGAAGCCCGTAGCTGAATGGACCCTCGCGTGGCGAATTCGATTACGGTTCCCAAGTGAAAGAAACACCCCCGTTCTTCCACTCACCGTCCACTTTTTACTCTAAGTTCGCACCGCGAAACTAAGTGGACAATGTTTAAGAATGCAGTTTGTAGTTGCGTAGTGGTTCAAAGTATTACAGAGGTATTATAAGGTTTAACATTAGAGGGGCTACATTATACAGGCAGCAGCCTGATACCCCGGTTTTCTGGTGTATTTCCAAGGCCAAAGTTGCTTCCTCCGCAACCCCATTTGGAGGTGTCGCGGTACCTCCGAGGTACCTTCGCGGCGCAGTCCCCTCCGCGTGCAAACAAAGATTACACGCAACGCAGCAGTATTCCGGCAAGATTGTGTATAAATTTCCGCCCGCGTTCGCCTTATTTATCGCCATCCCTTAAGTAATCTTCATTAAAAGCCCCGAGGGCTTTGTTTACGGGATCAACATGGCTGCTTGCGCTGCAGCGGCGGCAACTTCCTCCAGAACGGACTCCGTCTTTTCGTGACTCTTGCAGTGACTCGCAGCCCTCTTCCTATAAATACATCCGCTAAGTAAGTAAGTAGTAACTACATTCTCTCCCTCCGGCACTTTACTTCCACACTTATGACGAAGTAGCCGGTGCGCATGGTTTAGAAAAGTGAACGCGGCAGTCCTTCCGCAAAGAATTTACGAGCCACTGTATTAGCGGCGTGTCAGTTCGTGCAGAATAGTATCGAGGCAGTAACACATGTTCGTGCATCGTCGTGGGCCGAGGCGACGCTGGAAGGGGGATAAGCATATAAGCATGGCCGTTAAGGTAATTAATAGCCAGGTTCACCGGAAGTTATTGCCCGGCTTTATATCCAGCCGACGTTCGAAGGAGGTCGGAACACCCGCGCTCGTATATCTATTAAACGAGTTATGCTCCGTCCGAACAAATATTGCACCGTTTTCGTGGCTATATTGGGATCCCGCCGCGGCTCTGCCAACTTTTTTACGAGCCGTCATTACGGATCCACCGAGGACGATCCGATTCGCGATGGCCGTGCGCCGCACGGCCACCGAAGTGGCCGGAGTCGTCCACCGGAACGTATAGATGTTTTATCGATTAAACGTATTCGCGCGGCTATCCCATCCCCGTTGCTCGGTTCCCGGCTTTATAGAGACAATTCTCCGTCTGTAATTATCTAATGGATTAGCACCGAGCGAAACTAACCGCGGAAGATGAAACGCGAAAGAGCGCAAATACCGCGTGCTTTATTTGTAGATAGGTCCCCTATAAATAGCTGATCCTTGCAATTTGGACAGGTGGGAAGTTGGGTAGCGGCTAGCATTTAAATTGAACCATCCAGTCTGATACATAGATGAAGACCTGCTTTCGTAGATGTTAGAGGAAGTGCAGCGTATTTGGAATACTTTTGGTAATTCGGAATACCGAAGTATCTAATTTGTAACCCTAGGGGCTAATGACTTGTTAACGAATGACATTTGTGGATGAACCGCCGTTTTGGCATTCCTATATTGTGATTTTTCAGTCTGATTAGATCATGAAAGAAATAATTTTATTATCTACATGTTTTTTTTTTAAGTTTATAAAGTCAAGGAAAATTGGAATTTCGGTATGCCAAATTACCTGCACCTTAACGAAATCGATACTTCCTGTCATTTTTCATTTAGACCAAAGTTTCAGCTACCTTTTGCTTCTTATTATTACTGAGAGTTTGAAATATAAATGTTTATTAGTTTCCCTATGATATTATGCAGTTTTATTTGTTTCCAACCTCTGCCGTAATTTTTTATTCGTCTTAAACAAACTGGTATTGCAAATAGACTGCACTTCCTTTACCTATTCTTGCAAAGTGGGGCTTTCATTGTGTGCAACACTTGGGAGGCGATAAACGGTACGCGAACGATATTCACGCCCTGGTAAGCGTCGCGGCGCCAATGGAGGCTGATGAAGCACGTGTATGTGAGCGAACATGAAAACCGTTTATGGGAAAAAATCGTAACGTTTTGACGTAACTTTTTGGCGTTTTTAACGGGTAACGTTGTTTAAGCGAATTTCACAACAGAATGATTTTCCCGGTTGGTTATCGCGTATTCAATATTTGTATCGGTCGACGAGCCGCGACCCGTCAAAACGTTTCGCGAACATTTCCACATGAAATTTCCACCGAAAGTTGCGTCAATATTAACTATAGATACGAACTAACAGCCTTCCTCTGAATATTTCATTTCTCGTATCGGAAAAGAAGAAACGAAAGCTTTCAGAACGGCACACAAAACTGGTCATTTCGAATGAACGAGCAACTGAAACAACGATAACAATCCAGGGGAACGCAAACAGTATTCCGAATTTAGTATTCGTGCGTTTCACGCGTGAGTTTCTGCCCCCCAACGGGGTCCAATCGGCCGGCCTTGGTAACGAAACAAATTAACGCGTGGCAATCGAATAGGGAACTACTTTGAAGAGGCAGCAGGGTGGAGCTCGGACCAAGTAGTGGACGAAACAAGTAGAAACAAGGAGGCCCGGGTTTAGTCAGGAAAATCCAAGCCAATATTCGGCAGAAAAGAGGCAACCGTGCCCTCGTTAATTCTATTTAAACACGGGCGCTTGGTTTCCCCAGCTCTCGGCGGGGAGAAAAAGCAGGAAAAACGAAGGCAGCTACGGTGAAACTTCAACCGTCGGAGATACGTTGCCGAGGCGATGGGGCCAACGCGGAATGGGCTCGCGTACATCGTGTGTGCGTCTACGTGCACGGAAAACTGGGGGAAAAGCCAGCGGGGTGTACCGTGATTGGCAGATGAGCCTTCGGCTACGTAGACCAAGCGCCAAGTGCTAAGATGTTTGAATTTCGAGGCACAAACCAGCCGCCTCCGCCAGCAGCCTCCGGCTGTCTGATCATACGCCAGCTTCACGGGATACACCGGCACATTCTCTCCACTTCCACGTGACGTTCTGGTTCACCCTGCTCCCATGACAAGGCAACCTGGCGAACCCAGCCGTGGGCGCACTCTGTTCTTCCTGAATCATTGAGCGGAACGATGAATCCGGTCCTCGGAATCCAAGGATTGAATGGCAAACGGCGTGTACAGATGGGACAGGCTGGATTCTGGTCGGGTTATCTAATTTGGTAATAGGTCCAGTCGGTCGTACGCCCACCAATTCCACGAGACCCTGCTGGCTCTGCTGGCTGTGCTGGCTCTGCTGACGACTGACCAGGCCCCGGAATGAATCGAAGCCCCTGAACGAGCGGAGGGCTTCGGTTACAGGTTGATTCAAAACTTCTGGATTGCTTGGATGTTCCGTTTACCGAGCAACAAAGGGGGTGCCTCTGAAGTTAGCCGCGCTTTCAAGGCTACCCTTGCTCGGACGGTTACGTTCGTTTCAATTGGAGAAGTTTCGTTCAGCTTACGTCGAGCCTCATCCCCCTCCGAGCAACGCCAACAAACCGGATGTTTATGAAGTTCCCGATGAGTTGTCCGGTTAGAATAGGTCCGAGCTCGAAGACGTATGAAAATTTCGTGTCGGTGCGTTCGGTTCCCGGGGCACTTCTAGCGTAATATACTAATGGACCGTAATCCGTTTCGAATCTCCGTGCCAAACTTCTTGCCGGCGGCAAGAAGACGTTTCGCGAGGAGTAACGCTAATCAATCTGTCGCATGCTCCGGTTAATCCGCGACCAGCTTCGCCGGCTCATTTATCTGCGACGGGACAAAGAGCAGGGTCGCTTTTCGTCTTGTATATGGGAGAGGAGAGCGGGGGGGGGAGTAGAGATGCCACTGTGAATGTTGCTGCACTCCTTTACGGGACGCAAACGACTCGCTGTTATCAAATTCCCTTGAGAGACGGGAGAGCCCGGCTCGTCATTATGAAAGGGAATTTTTTATCAAAAGACGAAACAGTCGCGCGACAAGCCTGTGTATTCTTATTATATTCTTAGCGGAGAGTTTATAGAGCGAAATTAACTGGAATCACTTGGCTGGAAAGAGGACGGTCTCTCAAAGGAGAGTCCTTTGCTCGGTGTCATCTTCGCGGCTTGCTTCTTACGAGCCGAGATATCAAGCGCTTTATAATCGAATTTAAACGCGGAAGAAGAAAGAGAGACCGTAGCATCGTGTCTCGCTATCAAGGAGTACTACCAAGCTTCCATCGCGGTGCATCGCAGTAAGATACTTTGATATCCCACCGATGGAAGCTTGAATGTTGCTCGGCAGGTATTCGAGCATGACAGTAAATCGTCAGTCGGGTTGCGTTCGCGATAAAAATAGTAGCCTGTCGATGGGTGAAGCCAGACCTCTCGATTGACTCGGCCTGGAACCAGTGGAGTCAAGCGAATAGATTACGGTAGCGAGGCACGGAACCCGCCAATGGCAGCCCTCGAGTGCTATGTCAGCAAAGCGTGAGGACGATGAAAAGCACGGTGCAAAGAACGATTCGCAGCCGACCCTGCGGATGTGGTTTAGACGCGGAGCGGTTGGGAACGGTATCGATTGACACTTGCTTCCTTTTTTTCTTCCCTCCGTTCCTCTCCTCTCCTCCACCTGATCCTCCGCTCCCGACATCCCTCTCGCCGAGGCGACAGCTGCCAACTTTTCGAATATCGATGCCAGGACACGCTTCGCTGTATATTGGGCGAGACCGTGGACGTCAGTCGGGCTCCCGAGCATCCTCCTTTCCACGTCGTTAAGACAGGCATCTTTGGGAACGATGGGAGCGGGACGAGCCACTCGTTTCTCGGATTACTGAGTCCATCGAGCCGCAGCTATCCGAAGTAGAGACTCTGGTCCACTGTCCACCCACGGTTCCCTGACATCCGCTTACCGAACAGGGCGAAGTACGTTTCATTTCGAAGACAAACAACATTGTTCCCGTGCCGCGAACGGTTACTCTCGTTGCAATCCCGTTAAGTGGCGACAGTGCCGCTGGCCTGCTCCTGTTAAGACGTAATGATCCCTAAGTGGATTCCTTGAAATGTGGAGCGGCCTGAGGTATTGACGTTCGGTGATTGATGCACGGCAAACGGAACGAATCTCGCGTTTCTACGTTCCCCTGTTTGTCGCTGAAGCGCGATACGTCTGGCCGCGCGGAAATCAATAGAAGCGCCAACAGTAGTCTGAAATTTGAAGGCATTTTAGGCAGGTTGTTTCTAAGTGGTAGATAGGAGAAATTCAAGGGATATTGAATTGAAAAGGATAACCGTGTACACTGGATTCGACTAGACTAGCTTCCTTCTACCAATCTTATATCATTTCCTTTCCTCTATTCATGCAGCATACACCTCGCACAGACGAAGTCAATATTTACAAAGTTCTGGAAGCATTTGCATATCCCACTTCCCAGCGAATCCCTCCAACAAAATTCCGCCGCAGTGAATGTCTGAGATTTAAACTTCCCGAAGCAGATACATCTTCGTTGCTCCCCAAAGAAGCCCCTAAGCCGGGGAATTTGTCAGCGACGCGCTCGACGCGAGGCGTGACGGTAATTGCGTTAATGCCGACGGTTTCGGGGTACACAAGCCGAAGAAGCACCGATGAAAAATCATCGGAGGAGGGCGCGCCCTGTTTATCAGCCGAGGGATCAGCCTGGATCGCAGCAGAAGGGGTTTAGGAGGCTTGGATGAGGAACGCTGCGAGCCTACCCTTTTTTTTTCCGCGCCCTTTTCGCACGACGAGGCGGCCCTCGATAAAGTTGTTCGATCCGAGCGTGTGCCCATCCATCTTAGTCGCGGCTGGCTGTACTCTAGCGTGCTTGTGTTCCTCGCGAAAACGAGCCGCGCCGCGCGAAACCCACGGGGGCGGAATTACACCATCCCGCTCTCTTTTTATTCAGCCGTTTCGAGTGGCGCAGTCCTCCTCCTTGTTCGTCGAAAATGTACGGGACTATTTGTCACTGCCTCGCGCCTCGCTTTGCGTATTTCTATTACGAAGTAACGCCGACTTATCGCCGGATCTGCGGAGGGTCCACGTGTAAATGGAAATAACGAAAGTAACGGCGATCCGTTATCGCCAGCCGGGGGGGGGGCGCGAGTAATACGCTCCCCTGCAAATACGAGCGGACAGTCCGGGCCGGTGTTCTCGATTCGCCTCCGCGAGTCGTTAACGCGTTGCGTGTGGAACTGGAGTCGTAGCGAGGTGATGGATATACGCTGTGTTTCGTAATAGCGGATTACTGGACGAATAGTTTATTAATGCAGGTGGACGGGGATGGGTGAAGAGGGCGGCTGCTTCGAGTATTAGCCGTTTCGGTTTCATTTTCCACGGTGCCTGTGGATCGATAGCAAAGAACCAGGGGAAAATCATGCTGGTTTAATTGAAAATGGTGTCACCGCGAGTACATGACGACGTTGTGAATACATGAATACTCGATACGGCTAACGGAATATTAATCAGAACAATGCTTGGCGTCCCTTATTTATTGAATGATTAATGACGTAGACGAACGCTCGGCCGTGTACGAATCTGAAATTTAAACTACATTCATTGGCGGTGAATTAACAACGTTCTTGTAAATTATGAATGCTGACTTTCGAGCGAACCAGGCGCATTTGCATCGTTCTGTTCTGCCCCGAACGACGCGGCTAGGCTACGGGTGTATTTATAAACCAATAGCAACGAGCTTCGGTCTGACAAGTTTCTCTCCGACGATTCGTTTGTAAGGTTACAACGTAGAACCCTTTGACGCAAAGCACCATTCCCGCCGAGGTGTTTGAAGAACGTCGCACAGGCGCCACCCGGTTGCAGGTAACCTAACGCCGTCACAGCTCCCTTCGCGCACTTCTTTCGACGGCGCGGCGAAACAACGTTTACACGATCCTCCGCGCAATCAGCCTCGCAGGAGCTTCGTCTCTGATCAAACAGTCTCCTCAGAATCGCCAAGGTTCTGCAGATGCGTTTAAACGCCGCTGCGGAAAATTTAATTAACTCTCGGCTTGTCTGCGCGCGCCCGCGGACGATCCCTTTGAATATCTCGCCCGTGGCTGTTATATCAAAGAACGGAAGCTAACCTCTGCGGGGTATTCAAACATCGTAATTTACCGGCACGACTGCCCCGTTATCTTTGTCAGATCGCGTCTGAAAGGAAGGACTAACAATAATTTCCTGCCGGCTCGGCTCTGTCGCCGCGATTATTAAAGCAATACCGAGCTGCTCGTTAGTTCGCCTCTGCGCGTGTGCGTGCACCCCGAGTCGACTGTGAGTTATGGACAAGTAGAGCGGTGCCGGTTTTCTCGGACGTGCAGCCCAGATCGAGGCGGTCTAAGTTCCCAACCGACTCTTGATACACGAAACTGTAATTTCGGGGGAAGTTTGTGCTGATGAATCAATGGTATTTTTTTTATTTGTACAGAAGAAGGCACGATCGATATTCCGCGATCATACGGATGACTGTTCAACGCGATTTTGTTCTCCAATGGGGGGTTGAAGCGTAGCCAATCCCAAATCAATAGTCGCACGTCAGAAGTACTAGAGATATCCTTCCGAAGCACCAGCAGGGTAGACAGACTCGATTGATGTCAATCTCGAATATAGTTACGTGAAAAGTGATGATATCGATATATAGTCAGACAGTACCTCAGCAGAACTTCATTCTGTCATCTATCGTCTTTATTCTGCATTGCAAATAAATAAAAATATAATATTAATACTTTCTCGCCAGAAATAGAAAGAAAAACTTGTCAACTTAATAACTACTACTTATTGTTCTACACTCCTCTTGCTGCAAGGTCCTCAATTGTATCCGATGTTGAGACCCGAGACTGCTCCCCAGTGCCTGCAGAAATTCGCAAAATCTGTATTAGAACTGTTGAATGATAACTGCTTGCTTCGCTTCGCTACATTTACCGCCGCTGCCGACGATCGATTGTTAAAAAAAACAACGGGGCTCCATTAGCCGATAAAACGGTTGCTCGTATTCCGTTGTATCGACGCGGGAGACGGTGTAGAGCGGGCGCTAAGCGGAACTCGAGTTAAATGGCCTGTGAGGAGGCGCGAATGGAAAAAGCAGGCGAGCCTGCTTGTCCAGATTTCGCGAGAAAAGGATCGCGTGACGCGTTAAGTGATTAAGACGAATTAAGGACACCCCCGTCGAGGGGTGGGGTGGGTCGTTCCTCTCGCCTATGACGCCTTTCACGGTAGATTTTGTTCGCCAGGAACGAGCGCGGTAATGACCGAGGAACGCCGTGAAACAATGCCAGCGGCTGCATTCCATTGTCCCGGTTTTCGCGATGTCGGCTTTTATTCGCGGCAGAGAAGTTGCTACTTTAAACGCTAAAAGACGCTTGTTTCCTACAGCGAGCCCCGTTGTCTCTTCCTGCTTGATGAACGTCGTTAGTTCCCTAGCACGCTAATAACGCCGCGTTATTTCGTCAGCCGCGTCATCCATCAATTAGACAGCGGTTTATTCAAGTCTATGGGGTTTGTTTAACGACGCGTTTGATCTTGATACCTGCGACCACGTTACGCCGCGTGGATACAGCTCGCCTTTGCAATCTGTGCTCAGTCTCTTCTACGAACGAGGAAGGGTAGAATATTGAACAACGAACCTCGGGAACTGTCTCTCGTACATGAAGGCTCAGAATCCCATTTCGAAACCGCGAAAGTCAATATTGGGCATCTCTTATTTCATCAGCGCCCTCGTCGCCGACCTGGCTGATATTCTAGTAACTCGAGTAACCCGTGTTCCTTGATTAAATTCGAAAGCTGAGTAGCCCGAGTCCCGATGCCGAATCCGGACGTCAGAATCTTTGTAAATAATCCGGCACAGGGTTTTCCACGTTTTCGGGGCGGCCTGCTCGACGGTGCGTCTGAAATAACGCCGACCTCATTATCCGCGCGCGTGCGGTTAATTAATTTGCCACTTAAGCTGCCGGCGAGGCTCGACATGTGAACCGAAATATATTCCAGCCGCTGCATAATAATAATCATTGTAACTGTATTGAGGTCTGCGTCACGTGAAACGTCACATGGGAAATCTGCCCGTTGAAACGGGCTACCCATTGCAAATTTATTTATCCACCCGCGCGAATTCTGCGTTGGCTTAATGGCCACTCCACTGGACTAACCCTCTATTAAAAACTGAATCCTGTTCGCAGCGTGTTTGAACACCGAAGAAGTAAAAGAAAGTGGCTCGAATTGACTTGCTTCGAAGGATATCCAAGGCTGCCTTCATATATCCTGAAGCGGAATTTTCGTTTCTCTGTCCGTCCTCGCGTCTCCTTAATTCTAATCACCTGCTCCTAAGTCGATCCTTCGTACAAGTCGTTCCTAAACTACAGGGAGGCGAGGAACGATTATAAGTTAGACTATGAGTAATTTTAATCGGCAGCCGGCATTGCGGAATAAATACTGTGCCAAGCAGAAGAAGCTGGGAGGCCTTCTGCGACTAACAGATAATAACTTTGAATTTTCACCCCCGTCTCCTCCCCACTGTCTCGAACCGTTCAACTATCTTCCGCGAAACTTCCAGAGAACTTGCTCCTCGAATCCTTGCACGGCTACGGGGGTGTACGGGAGAGTTGGCGGGATGGCGCGAACCCTCGAGTGAAAGGACGAATTGGGTGTCTCGGAGAGACCCACTTTGGCGTCCTTTGTTGTCGGCAGTCGTCCAGGATTTTCTTACTGATCCGACTTTTCATTAGCAGCCTCGCGCCTTCCAGCTGTCATCCCTTGCGTCCCAATTTGCTGAACGCTTCCCGGGAATATTTGCTTTGAAATTCGATGGAGATTAATTACAGGAAAAGGGGCACTGCTCTGTTCTGTCTACTTCCACTCGCGGAGCTGCACTTTTCTACGAGTGTTCCGAGCGAATATTGACAGAGATTACACATTACACTTCGATGGCTGGCAGTTTTTACATTTCCCAAAAACGCGCCGAAATTCCTTGGGACGTTCCAATTACACGACGCTCTGAACGACTCCAGGAGCTCGTTGATGGAGTTCAAAGACAAAGCCCTCCTCGAAAGTCGTCCAAGTACTGGAACGCATTGTGAGCCCTCCCATTGTGGTCTCCTTAAACGGTCCAATAGAGGTGTAAACCAACGATTCAGGGATTTACTTTTCCGTCCGAAGTTTCACGTTTGAAGTACCTGCACTTGCTACGTCCATCGTTGGTCAACAGGGATGCTCGTGAAGCTCGAATCATCGGCTTCCTGTGCAGCGGACAGTGTGTAACCGTCGAAGGGAGAAATCTAAAAGAAATTGCGCGGTTTCCGCGACATGAGATAAACGATTCCATCCCAGAGATGCATCCAAGAAATTCGGGACGCATGGCGAGGACAGCAGGTCCCGGATCGCAATAAAATATAAATTCGTAAACTTCCATGTGCGTGTGCCTCTGACTATGAATAACTATAAGTATCCATGAATAAATGTATACGACCAGGCTCCCACGGGGCACCATTGCCATGGTGATGGACCTTGCCTCCCGGAGAACATATTCTTCCCTACACACGGCTTTGTCTAAAAGACACCACTTACGCTCGCAAATAGAACGAAGCCACGAAAACTTGAAACGCCTCGTTACGGAACGCTTAGACAACAAACTTCAAAGATTAGAAATTAGAGTGCAACTACAACTCCGTTGGCTTACCGAAATGCTTGCAAGGAGATCCTCGGGAGCAGGACAATCCGTATTCTACAGGTCCGGGGGTGCGCGGCAGCCAGCTCACGTGGCAACACAAATCACGATAAACGTGCCGTTTCCAAAATCAAATAAATCCCGGGAGCGATCCGCGGCTTCTTGCCGCGAGATGCTTTAATAATTGAACGACGTTGGCGTTGCGGCGCCGCGGGCCCCAGCGTTTTAAGAAATTAAGCCGGACGCACCGTAAATCCTCCAGGCAGCGACGTTAATACATTCCGTGCCGTGTGTACACGCTCCGCGGAGGGCGGGCCAGAACTTGGCGAATTTATCGCGCGAGTTTAGCGTTGTCAGTTCGTTATCTTCCATTTACCTCTGATATTGCGAGCCTTGAGGGAGAGGTCGTGTGTGTTTCTCCTACTTAATCGTGGTACACGTTCGAGGCGCCCGCGTTAAACAGAATCAAATATATTGCCCCTCGGAGCTATGTGCTAATATCTCGGATTAGACCGTTCGAGGAAAGTTAATACCGATATCGTGCGTTCGCGAGCACTGACGTTTTCTTCGACCGAGGGGGGCGAGCGGCCCTGGCACCCCCCAAAGGAGAGGTAAAAAGAAAAGAGGGCAAGTAAAAAGAAAAGAAAACTGGATTTTATTCTTTAAATCAATTTTTATGATCAGCTAATGAATTTGATTGAATTTTTCCGTTCGAGTCGGCTTACACCACGATTAAATCTTGAGTGCGCCACTGACAGCGGAAATAGATACGTCAAATGGCGGCTTCCGCAGCGAAAGTGGTAAGAGTTAATCGAGGGAGCAACTAATGCTCCGCCTCGTTTCAAATATTCGAGAGATTTCAGGGCACGAAGCACACGCTCGTTCAGTTTAATGAACACGCTTCTAAAGCTGAGCGCCAGTTTTTCCCGACGCACTGTGTATCCAGCAAATAACAATCTCCATTTGGATATCATTCCGCAGTGGCCGGAATAGCCGAAAGAAGGACGAGAAGGCAGGGGATGTTTTCCCACGCGGGGTCGCCAATATTTTCCAGCATCGAGCGTTGAACGCGCGCAGCCGACCGGACACGGTCATCCCCGTTGCATCAATGTCGGTGAATCGAATTCAGTCGGCACGTCGCGGCCGTGACGCGCCGCGGCGTCGATGGAAATTCCGCTGATGCATTATGAAAATTATGCAAATCACGGAGACGCGACAGGATTAAGCGTTTAGACGGATAACGCCGCCCCCGGGAAGCCGATAATCCTTTCTTCCGTCCGTTTTTCCGCGTCCCACTTTCGCCAGCCACCGCGTCTCCCATCGATTCGGTAATCTACGAACTCGACGGTCGTTTGCGAAACCAGGCCGAATTCGATGATTTAGAGATCGCTCTCCCCCCCCCCCCCCCCCGTCCGCGTCGAATTCGCGACACCGCCGCGAACAACGTCGATTCTCCGTTTGTTTTAAGAGCCGCCGGAGAACGAACGTCGTCCATTTGTCTTCGGGAAGCTTCCGCGGACTCGTGCCTTTCCCGCTCCTTCAGGGATACCATCGCTCGCGAAGGAATCACGGAGCACCTTGCATCACGGTGTTTATTCGTCCGCTTCCGAGCTGACTAGACATAATCAAGCCGCGTAGGGGGATTCAGCGTCCTGCGATGGAAATATAAAACTGCTCCGCGCTCCCAGCCGAGTAGTAAATTAAATTTCATGGCGTGTCGGTGCCGGCAATCTCCTTTGCCCGGTGAAATGAACGCGAAGGTGGGTAAATAAGATCGAAACGGAGGCAGGTAGCGGGAGGAATTCAACATTTTTCCAGTGGATGGGGCCTGGCCACGGAGGAGACCTTTATCTTGCTTCTCGTTATCCGAGCTTAGTCGAAGGTGAATTCAGGTCGTTCCCGACGAGCTGGAACCCGAATCGAAATGCCTGATATTCGGCCGGCCTCCGAGGCGGTTCCGTATCCGGTAAATCTCCGCGAGCGTAGAATCGACCGTAATGAATTCCTGAATAGACGGAATATATACGCGGAAGTAAGTCCGATTCACGTGGCCGCGCATGGCACTGCGCTCGAGCCCTGCCCTCGGTTATTAGGCCAGTGCGCGCGGCCTGCTTGACAGTCTGAACAAACAGCGTCTCGGCGATCAACAACGTCGCGTCGCACTGATTCATGGCCAGCCCTAGCAAATAGAAGGACAATAAATATCGTCCTGGATCCCGGGTGCTCCGCCGCTCCCGTTTGCAATCGCCACTGATTGTTTCGATGATGACCGAACTGCACGACGATTCAATCAGCAGGGAAGGAGCGATTAATTTCTGGTAATCTCGATGTTGACGATCTAGGACTGCTCGAGTGACTGAGCTTTACATTAATATATTACAAGAAACCGTTCGAAGCTTCAAGGGGTCATTCCTGTAATCACGCCGCAGAATTCGGCAACATTCAGAATTTTTTTCTCAGTGAATACAATGAATAACCATGTCAAACTTTTTCTTTCATTTATTAATCTACTTATAATGTATACGGAAAAAAATTTAAATACACTTTTAATTGTGTTTCTTCAATGTTATCTGGAGGTAAAAATCGCGCCCTTGAAGAGAGATACCTCCCTAACAGGAGTGATTTCAGCTCACAGACTAATCTGAAACAAAAGCACCAAACTGATTCTTAATCATTATGAGTACCACAGGTGCCAGAATTTGCCACGTAAGTAAAAATTTAACAAAATTGCGCGCATTCAAACTTCAAGTCTCGAAATTTTCCATTTTTACTAGAAGCTTGAATTAAAAAATTATTCCGTATACATTATAAGTAGCTTAATAAATGAAAAAAAAGAGTTTGACATTGTTATTCATTGTATTCACTGAGAAAGAAACTTGAATGTTGACGAATTTTGCTTCGTGATTACAACAATGACCCGCTTAATCTTCGTCGATGAATCGTGATACAAAATTCAACTGTCCTAAGAGAGAATTGAAAATTATGCTAAGAACACTGTTTCCTATCGCGAATGAACCGATGCTCAATATCGCTCCACCGCAGCCCACAGGGCAGTGGCTAACTGCTTCAAGTGATTTGCGTCAAAATATAGGCGCACCGTGCATGTTCTAATTGAATGTCGCCATAATGAAATTCCCAAAGGAGACAGGAACGCGGCACGCACTTTATTGAAACAACAGGTACTCAGGGGCCGCGCGCGCGTCAGCGGAATTCATCTCGCCTCGATTTGAATTTGAAGAAAACGTTTGCCGCTGATCCACCCTCGAGCGCCCCAGTGCCCTCGCAAGCATTTTAAAAGCCCGCGTCTTCGCCCGATTTTAAATTGCCGGCTAAAATGTATTCCACGCGGTCGAGGCGGCGATAAAGGTTAAGAGACTCGTGTCCCCACTGCATAGAGGAGACAATTCACGAAGCATTTGTAATTCGCGAGCGTTATTAGCAGACAGGGCGCGCGTGTTCCTGAACGCGCTAAATTACGGGAAAACATAGCAACGAGTATAACGGCGTGTTGCATGTAACTGCATGACGTGGGTGTGTACGAACATATGCGCCCGAGTGGCGGCAATAATCGTTAAATGAAATTGTCACCGGTTCTACCCGCGTCGAGGACGTTTACGTCTGAATTAATACGCTCGTTGTCGGCTCCTTACGTTTTCTTCCGTCGTTCCGCCGTATATCTTCGTTCCCCCCCTTTTTCCCGTCCTCCGGCTGGGCCTCCATTGTTCCCTCACTCGCAGTCGCAGCCTTTGTGTTTAACAGAAGAAAAGCAAGGGTTGTAAAATTCAATCTCATCCCGTACTAATTGCCATTGTTTCTTTCTCGCCTGAAACCCTTCGTCTGTCCTTCTTCCCGCCCTGGCAGCCAGCGGGCTTCGGCCCTGGAGCTCGCCGAAGACAGGAAGTAACGCGCGAGCGTGCACACGCTTCGACGACGTAATCATTGTTCATTGCCATGGAACGCATTAGGGGCTAATTAATAATTGTTATTCTATAATTACCCCGTGCCTTGCACGGCTCCACGGCCAATTGACATAATATGTTTCCCGCGGCACCGTTCCCGGTCATTTGTACTAATTAAACATGGCGGATGGGTGCACTAATGCTTCGGTCGGCCGTATAAATCGACGAGCGGGGCTGCACGGTTCCGTTAAAGATTTTCGCGGCCGTATCGCTAATTGCGCTCCCTTTAAATTCGCTGACGGCGGGGCGGGCCCAGGGCGCCGACGCAATTAGATGACAAGGAATTCGATTTCGACGCGACAGCGACCCGTAAGGACAAAGGAAATTCGCGCGGCAAGTTTTCCGAGGGGCCGGGGTGAAATTTTAATTACTACTTTGTGCTTTCACGGTTACCTGCACCTTAAAGACGGACTCGCACGCGCGAACACGAGGCGGTGGTCGTAAGGTTCCCTCGAGACAGGGAGAGTACTTGGGCCTTCGGAGCGCGCAACGCCAAAGGGGTAGGGCTTTGGTAACATCGCAGGCAACTTGCTCCCGCTTTGCATGGTCCGGGAAGTCGAGAGTTTCCCCGATATCGACTTCAGAGTCCAGGGGGCGCGGAAAGGCCAAACATCTCGACGAGCTTCGACAATGACGGAACTTGGAATCGCTCGTCCCGGTTTGCAACGCGAGGGCACGGTAAAAATCTTTACGTGCGCCTCGCGTTAGGCTACGGTAGAACTAGTTGCGACTTGACCGGCTCCAAAGACCCTCCGGAATCCCCCGAGCACGCGTGCAGGCCGGTGGTTGCGTTCGAAGTTGACGGAGGATCGACGAATGAGAATTCCGAGTCGCTTGTGAAAAATTGATCGGGGTACGAATTTTCCTTTCACAGCAATTTAACCCAGAAACGTTTCTTCGCGAACACCGTTATCGTTACCCAGCCAGGTATTGTTAGCCACCGATTCACCGAGTTTTGATAACGCGACAGTGGTGCGCTCGGAATTCCCCGGAGCGGATGCCGCCGTCCTCTATCTTCGCGGCCATAGAAAAGGCAGAATGGCCCTTGAAATACAATCGGCACTCCCCGTGGAGGGCACGATTATCACCGACTCCGTGACTATTATGGCGTTGCTCGCGCAATGTTTGTCGATTGGGAATTTGAGCGGTTCACGGCTGGATTCCCCGCCGCAGCGCGCACACGAGGAGAATCCGACTCGACGCGCGGTTCGCTGAGAGCGGACGCGCGAGGTTCCGCGGCGGAGCAAAAATGTAACGAAACCGTTCAGACGAAACATTTCCTCGCAGATTCGCGAAGGCCGGACGTAGAATCCCCCGCGATCTAAGTGGCAATTCCACGAACCGTGATCGCCAATAGAGGCGTCAAGAAAGGGGGTTCGAGAGCTGATAATCTTCCCCTGACCTTTTCAGAAGCAGCGCTACGCGTGAAGAAAGTTAGCGGGCAGGAAAATCTACGATCTCCAATAAAATCGAGCGACAAAGACTTCCCGGGAGGAGTGGTTTGCAGTCACGGTTTTTGCCTTTGTTTAACCGGCTCGATGGCCGCGGTCGGTCGAGGCCTCGCACGGTTCATTGCGTCGTAAGAAGCGTCTCTGTTGCAGCATGCTACACAGGATCCCCTTGGACTAGCAGATACTTGCGAGCACGCGCGATCTTGAGCGAGAGTTATATTGAAATCCAGGCCACGAAGATGCTCCTCGAACCTACACAGAATTACTCTCCCTCAATTGCGAAGATTCTACTCTCCTGCATTCTCTGGGCGAAAATTCTCAATTATTTCTGCCAGTTGGACGTTCTGATAACAGGAACTGTTACCTCAGTTATCGGAGATCGTGATGGTGAAAGAACGAAGCTGAAGTTGGATCGCAATTCTTTCCAGAAAAATACGCTGATCGTGACGGACGATCCTGGATTATTCCGAGTTCCGGCCTCGAACGATGACGTTACGACGCAAGGGGCGGACGAGGGGGTGGATGGACACATCCGGTAGTGGAACGTTACCGTTCTCCGATGGAAATCATAACGATCGCCCCGTTTCATCGCGGCCTCCGGCGACGGCCCGTTCCATTTCATTAGCAGTTCGTTAATTGTTAATGGAATGTAATGAGGCGGTCGTGTCCACCGCGCTACACGCGTAGGAACGCCTGGCATTTCCGACGCCGCGTTTATTAATTATCTCGAATTGCGGTGCGCAAAAGTGACCGTGATCATCGTGGGCTCGATTTCGCCACGAAATTCGGCTAGCCGAATCGAATTCCTGCGTCTCGAGCGACGAATTTCTCGAACGACCTGAATTTACCTTCGCAAATCGCGATCGAGCGGCAGGTAATTGCGTCTCTGATTAGGAAACACCTGCTATTTTACGCAACACAGGGGGTTAAGGTCGAATTCGTTCGATTACAGCCGCTCCGCGCCGCGCGCAATAACTCCGAAGTAGTACAACCTGGGTTTAATCAGACGCGGCCAACGTCCTCGCGCAACTCGCCCGTTTAACGTCGTTTCCACGATTAAGGACATTTGCATGGATGGAGCGGCAAGACCACCGTGCAGGGAACACCATATTTCTCCCTTCCCTCCTACCCCCGGCACAATTATCGACTGGCAAAAAAGCGAATTGCAAGCACACGGGATCGATTCGAGGCTGTCGCCGTTCGTTCGCCGGATAACGAAGTTAAGGGATCGCCGTTCGAATAGGCTAATCTCGATTCCCCGCGACGTGATCAAAGTCTGCCCGTCAGTCCACCGCCGTCTGGGGCGGGGAGGAAAGACGAGGTGGCTGGAACAAAACGCTGGTAGTCCCCGCAAACTGCCAGGCGAGGTGAGCATATTGGATTTCAATTACCCGACGTGACGTAGATGGCTCCGATCATGCATGAAGAATGTCCCGAATAATGTAACGGCTCGAGGAAAGGAAGAAAAGAAAGGAGGAGGAACTGGAGGAGCCCTCATTTCGTCCCTCCTCGTTCGATATCAATATTACAGTAACTTTACATTCATAATTGGTTGGCAACTTGCCAGACTGATTTAACTGATCTTCACTACACTCTCTTGGATCTTCCGTTCCCTTTTCCATCTATTTCTCTCGCTGTACTCGATGTCGCTCGCTCCCTCCTTCTGTGACTCCGTAGTAGCATTTTTGCTTGGCCAACAGTTGCCAATAGATGGGAATTAGTTGGGATGTAGTTAGTGTTTTTGCCTACAAAATCCCAACACAGGGCCTACGGCAAAAAAGTTAGGCCTGCGTTGGTTACAATCGTTGGCCCATTTAAAAATAGCGCGACACTTCAACAGTTGGCCAACGGATAACACGTCATTGGCCCAACAAACTCCCAACAAATAAATGCTACTAGGGCTACCTTTGATCTCTTGCGCTTGCAAAGCAGAGGAAAGCAAGATATACCGGCGTATACAAATCGCGATGGTCCAAAGGGAAATACTTATTGAAGTTCAACGAGCTTATCGCAGTAAGAATTAAAGAAGACGAGAAGAATGCACCTGGAATTCGTTATTACTTGCAGGGAAATGAGAATTTCATTGGGTTGAAGCCTTGAAACACTTCGTCACGTAGGACGCAGTTTGCTCTTCGATGCAGATTCGTGTTTAAAAGGGCACGTAAGGGTAGGAAGCTTGAGAGAACATTCTGCTGCTTTTACAGTAGTGAAACTATTGGTCGCTCAATTCCTTTGTCGATCAGCACGTACGTAAGTCATAATAAATCGCGCGTCATCCGCGCTATCCCATCAAAGTCGCGCGACTTGCGACAACGGGACGTCGACTCTTGGAATTGAAGTGGCTGCCAGAGGACCGGGGACAATCAAAATCCTCTCCTTCGCCGTCCCCCCGTCGACACTTCCTCATTTTTCCTCGGTCTTGCAGCTTCACCTGAGCCTCTTTATCTCGTCCCTATGACGCGGCCCGCTCATTTCTCGTCTTTGTCCGCGAATAAAGGTATTGTTCGGCGAACAATCGTCGCGCGTCCACCCCTCCTGCACCCTGGTGTCCAATGACGACGATCGGCCGACTGGCAAGATACGTGAGACAAATGCTTAAGTGCTGGCCACTTGGGCCGCCATGGAACGCACGCGGGAACGCTTCGAGGGCGGTGAAACGAGCAGCGTGCCCCGGCGAGGATGATCCTTGGAGGGCCCTCACGTTTCTGCCAAGAATGACGATCTTTTCTTGGCGAGCACGGGGCGGAAAGTGCTTCGTGCCGAGCACCCACTACACCCTGAACGGTTAATAAATACCTATACGGATTCCCGGGCAGATAATTGCGAGAAAAATCAACGCAGCCTTGACTCCCACCGGAAAGGAGCTGGCGCTCGAGCGGTTGTAATCGTAAAGGGTGGTTTAGCCAGCCGCGAGGAAGAAGGTGCACAGCAAGACGCTTGACTAACCCGGGCTATAATTTGTCGCCATTTACACGCAGCTATTTTGGCGACTAATGGCGAGCGAGGAGTGGATTCAAACGGCACGGCGCCGCGGCTGAAGCGAAAGTAAACAGGAAAGTTAAATAGACATTCTGCGAACGTTAACTTGCGCACGGGTGGCTGGGCGAATTTAGTAATACGCGCACGTTCCACGTCTCCGGTTGTTTAATGAAGTATTGTCGGTACGTATCCCCGAAGTGTCGCGCGGAAAATTCCGAAAGCACGGTTCGCCGAAGTATTCCCCCGCTGCTCGAAGGTAAATTTCGTACGGCAGATACCTCCAGGTCGCGTGTACCGTCGAATTAAACGTGTCCCCGTGCAAATATCGATCGTCACGCGGGGCGAGTTTAGATGGATGCAAAATTCACGGTAATTGAACGAATTGGCCGATGAAAAAAAATGAAACGCCGGGAAAGGGATTGGATTTGGCTCGCGGCGGCGGTGAATTTTTCAGAGGGCTTTTCACAGTTTTAAGAGGGAATACGCTTCAATAGAGTGAACTCGGAGCGATTGCTGGCTGGGAACGTTGCGAAACACGGTTACGCGTTCCCCGTAAGCTCCCGTTGCTTACGTCTCATCCGTGGCAAGCTGGAAAAACTCTAAGGGCACAGCTTCCCTCTGTGGTGAAGCACATTTTCCCTGCGCGAGATCGTTCGGATGGCATTAAACGTTCTCCCGCTGGCCAATGGAAAAAAATATTCCATTACAAAAGATCCGCGAGAATGGCGCGCAGAAATCTCGCGTGCCTCGCCTTCCGCTCGTATTCCGCAAACAATATACCGAAGCGGAATTTATTTACAGCGACGAAAATAAACCGATCTCTGTGTGATAATTCGCGGGGTGCAGGGGAACGCGCGTCGCACTGCGCGGTTCGGCGTGCTCGAATGATGAGGCGGGAAAGCGTGGAATGGCTATGAAATACGGCGAAGCGGCGGTTCTCTCTGTTTCTTTTTCGCTTTATGCAAAACAGGGGTCGACGGGCGAGAGAGCCCCGGCTATCGGCATTGAAAATAGAGACCAATCTATAGCCGCATAAACCGATACGATGTTTCGATGCGGTCGTTCGCCAGGATCAGCCTGGAAAATCCGATCGCCGCTTCCACGAAGAGAGAGAGAGAGAGAGATCCAGGGACGCATCTTTTTGATTAAAAATCAGATCGATTCCTCCATTAGTCGGGGATATTTGAGAGGACCGAGGAAAATATTCCGTTCCACGCGATTCCGAAACGTTTCCTTCAACCACACTGCAAAGTGTTATTAAAACGTTTCGGTGCTACTCCTACGTGCCGAGACAAGGGAAAAAGTCCGTATAAAACGGTCACTCGATGCCCTTTCGAGTTCCAATCGATGGAATAAATGTAGAATGTGTGCTCGAAATGCGATTCACGATTAAATATCCAACGGATTCGAATTCAGTGTTTGCTGAAGCGCTCGGGATGGATTAACGTGCGAAGCAGTTAATTTGAATTCGTTCTTTTGATTATCGCAACGGGAACGCCTCTGGACACCGGGGCACCTATTTATATAAACTTTTTTCTTGTTCTGGTACACAGAGCTCGTGCACGAAGCTTTTACCCGACCTTTTCGGAGCAGCCTGCATAACGTTCGACGAGGGAAATGTAATTAGATTCTTCAGATATTCTTTTTCCCCCAAAAAGAAAAAACGTATCGCGGAAACGTAGTTTGAACAGTAATCTGGTAATTTGTCGTTCCCTTTGATGAAAGAATTCTTGACCGAGCAGTGGGACCGTAGAGCGACGTAAATCGAAATCACCGGGATGCACATGTTACGTTCTATGTAAATCGCCACGGGGAAGGGGTGCCGTTTTATTTAACGCTCCTTCAATGAGATTAACCCCGCGAGCTTCGCGATTTACTCCACCCCGCTCGCTGGTAAATTTAAAATCCTTTCGATGTATGCCGCGCGAAACTACGCGCGATCCCATCCAGCCGTTGTTTATTCTTCAAACGGGATAAAACGTGTAAACCCTACACCCCGCTTTCCAGCTGGCGACAAATTTCAAATCCTTTTAAGCATATTTCACGTGTACAGTCCGCCTCTGTTAGTCTTCCCCCAGACAGGATTAAACCGGCGTCGAAATAATCTTCCCTCCGTACTCGGGCTTGCTAGAGATTCCTCGGAGGTCCAAGGACCGAGGGCTGCCACGATTCCGCTCCCTCGTATCCTTTTTTTCTTCTCTATCCGAGCGCTGTATCCGCTCGCAGGGATTGCCGGCTCCCATCGGCGAGCAAATCCCGGAGCAGCGAATCCGTAGGGCGGACGCAAATTCGGCCAGCGAGCGCGAGGCAAGACTTGCATTTCGCTGGCGCGCGCCTCAATCCCCGACGAGTAGGTATCTTGACCTCGGTGTTTGCCAGTGACGGCACCGGAAACTCAATTTCGAGTGGCCCTTCGGCCTTTCAGCCTCTATCCCCGTGCCACTTTCCCCGCCGACGTACGTTCCCGAGCACCGTCGAGATGCTTTTCGAAGGGAAACGTCGCGACGGCGGCGTCTCGGCTCGGAGCGGATCAACCGAATCTCTGCCGGGCGGGTTCTGCTCCTCGGAGGCTTACCCGAATCATCTCGACGGTATCGGATCGGTTGGATACAAAAATCGGAAGCAGATCTGCGTCGTGTACGAGGATGGTCTTTCTTCTTCGTAGCAAACTCTTTTGGACAGGCTTTAGAATTTAGATACGAAGCTGTAGCGCTGTCTGCTTCTCCAGAGGCGTGCGCAGCTGCTACTTCGCCCTGGTGTAAAGAACACCGCAGAAACAATGGTGTTCCTGTTAGAATATATCGGAGGAGAGGCTCTATAACGCGAGCGCCTGGTAGAATACCAACACTTTTCTGAAGCATCCTAAGGAAAAGTTTACCAATTGATCGACTAGGTATCCCAAGAACTAGTGCAGGGCCTAGAAAGTTGCCTCATCGTCGCGAAACTTCCGCGGTTCTGCTGACCACGTGCACTTGCAACTGCGACATAAACCCTTGGACCGTCAGCCTCGCGTTAACCAGCCTTAACTTCAGATTTGGCCTGGGAGGCAGTCGCGGCCGCGCGTGTCCGTTCAGTCTGCACCGTCGGTACGCCGCTACTGAGCGTGAATTACAATTATTGTCAGATTGTTGGCACCGGCGATGGTTGAAGACGTAATGAGGGATCCCGCCGGATGGAGCGCGAATGCGCTCGGCTCATAAGCAACGTACGAGGGGATAAGGCCCCGCTGTAAATTGGCCGATTACGGGCGATCATCGCCAGCCGCTTGCGGATATCTCGCGGTGACTTTGCGCTTGTCACCGCGTATAAATCGCGAGGAATCGGGGCGATATAGCGTTACCGCAGACCTGCGGCGCGAGTAAACGCAAACGACGCTCCATCGATGGCCTCCGATCCCATCGGTGATCGGTGTCTGTTGGTGGCTGCGGCGTTAACATCTTAAATAGCATGCTGGTGGAACCAGAAATTACGAGCACACGGGTGCCGAGCACGATCGAATTGAATGAAAGTGAGAAAACTAGGTGAGAGATTCTGTAGATTAGGAGTGCCTGTGAATATCGTCTCGCGAATGCTTCCTGAGCTCACGTGGCCTTGATGGGCTTGAACCATGAAGGGTGAATTGGAACAGTCGGGATAGGGCGTCTGTATTCCGTGGTAATCTGTGTTATCGATATTCCTGCCGGGGGATTGTGCAATATTAAGTACAGCATCGGGGATGAGAAGTCTCGAGGATGAGATTTAAATGCTGGTAGGATTCATCGAAGCGAAGCACCGTCTTGGCTCTTGAATTCGTAAACGGCTCGGCCGTAGATAAGACCTCTCGAGAATAAAACGAAAGGAGCCTCGACGATCGAACACGGTATACAAGCTCTTTGGAAGTCATTCAAAAATCAGACACTAGAGAAACGGAAGCTACCGTGTTGCAGTCAACAGATAGGCTAGCAATCTTCAACGTGTCTTACGAGGGAACACCGCGAGCCACGCACTCACCGATTGGATCGCAACTTTGTGGGTTTATAGAGTGACTCAAGATAAGAACAATGGTATGTTTCATTCGTGCCCAGGCCAGGTCAAGAATTATCGCATCTTTGGGAATTTATTTTTATTTGACAAGAACACTTTTATCGATAAATTTTTTTTCAATGAAGATAGACACATCTTTGAATAATATATACATTTTTTCAAATATCAAAACATTCCGAAAACTTTAAATGCGTTTTTCTCGAAACCACGTTTACCGAAACGGTGTACGCTGTAATTTGAGTAAAACTCTATGGATTTTTAAACAATTTTGTGCAGATGTTCTTAAATGCATTCTCTATCATCGTTTTTCAATTGGTGGAAAAATAACAAAGTAGCTGTACTTTGAAGCAAAAAGCTCATTTTCGTGTGTAAGAAAATGGACTTTATTCACGCATAAGACAAGTAAAAATTAAAATATCGAAAAAATTGACGGTAGAACGATACAGAATACATTTAAGAACATCTATGTAAAATTGTATAAAAATCCGTAGAGTTTTACTCAAATTGCAGCGTACACTGTTTCGGAAAACGAGGTTTCCAGAAAAACGCATTTAAAGTTTTCAGAATGTTTTTATATTTGACAAAAAAATTGTATATATTATTCAAAGATGTCTCTATCTTCATTGAAAAAAAAATATAGATGCGATATTTCTTGACCTGGCCAAGGTGGTCCAACCACTTAAGGGTGTGAAAACTACCCTCAATGTCAATTAGACACTCCCACTTTTTCGCATAGTATAACTCCTAAACTACAAGAGGCAGAATAAAAATTTTCAAACAAAAGTTTACGGGAAACACATTTAGACTCCTCCACTTACTTTTTAGTATTCTATCAGACGGACATATCTGGGTTGCCCAAGCGTAGACAGGCCAGACATAGTCGGGGTAAATGTAGCAACCCCGTTGAATGTTTAACGCTCAATTCACCACGTCTCTTTCTTCTTTCTATATTTAAGCAAGCCAACACGAACCGAGAATAAGACAAGCGCGAATTCCTCGCAGCTCACCCGGCATCGCGCTGCTCGTTCCACCCTGCACAAGGCCGGGGCGCGTCAAGTTTGACTTAAGGGGATGCAACGTTATACGCTATGCAAATACAGCACAGAAATACTAATAACATTCCGAGTAAACTTACCCCGACAGCGTAATGGGCTTCTATTTTCGTTTGAAAATCAACAACTCGCCTACAAACAGAGACAGCTATTCACGGGAACGGTTCGAGGAGCACGGATCCCATCTGCCGAAATGTAGAAATGAAAATCGACCGGGGAAATTAGTCGTTTTTCAAGAAGAGACTTCTAGAGTCAAATAAACATCCCTGTTTTTGCGCCACTATTCCATTTCAGCTCCGGTAGCTTCGTATTTATCCGGATCTGGGGTGGCGGGAATTTCGGTAATAACAATGCCCCGGTATTAATGTCCCGAAAGTGCTGGAAATCAAAAGCCACGCGTGCCGCTCGCGCGATCGATCGGGAAATACGGTGCGATTGGAAACTACGGACCACTTCGCGACAGTTACCTAATTCGACATCCTTTCCACGAGGATTTTTACCGAGCTCAAAAGTCTGGCCGCTTAATTAGGTTCCACCCGTTCAAACTGAAAGCCAGCTATAAGCCCCTGTTTTCAGGAGGGGGTGGCGTTTGCCAGAATAATAACGAGGAAACGCTTTGAATCTATTTTCGCCGTAGCACACGCCCGGAGATTAAGTCAACTGCAGGGAACAGCGAAAGTTTCCGGTCCCCGAAAGTCTCCCCGAGTTCGTTACAAACTGGAGCCAAGCTCGCTGCGCCGATCGACAGGTCAGCCGAGGAAGCAGTCGAAACTGACGCTGATATTCACCGCCGCAGGATGCCGAAGACGGTCAGTGGAGCGAAGTTGCTATCAGCCGCGACAGCATCGTCAACATCGCTACCCTATAGTCTGCGCTTCATTTACAGCCTCGATCGGTATGAGAGGCGAGTAGATTACATGTCATCGCGCGTAACACAGAAAGAGAGATAGCCGCGGGTAATTGGTGACGCACAGTAACGACACTACAGGGTGTCCTGCAGCCCGTTGACAAATAATTCAGCCTGGCGGGGTTGTTGCGAGTAGCGATATCGATCGGGGCAGCGAATGCCGCGGCGTGGGTGCGTATAAAAAGCAGGCGAAAGAGAAAATGAATCGAATGGGGGAAATGCGAGCAGCGGAGCGGCAATAAACCACAAATCATTGTTTTATGAATATTCAGGGGGGGTCGGCCGCGAAAATAACGTCGCGGCGAGAGATCGATCGGCATTTCCTTCCTTCCTCCGTCCTTATGCCGTCGTTTCAAGCTCGCCTTATGCAAATTCTCGGCCATATCCCTGCCTCCCCTTCGGCCCGTTCGCCGAACGCTGCCACTTCTCCGTGGAAATCCTGTCGGACGTCGGGGCACGCATGCACTCGCGCGATATTTCGCGGTCGTCGCGGCGAACGGATGAAGACAAGTCGGTCGGGCTGAAGCCTGGCGGGTAGAACCGCGACTGGAGGTATCCACACAGGGTTACATTGATCCAAACGAACGTCGCGACGAGACTGTGACGTTTTGTAACGACCTCTGTGTATTCGCGTCGAATGGAACTTCGCTGGGGTAACTTCAACCACGCGAATTCTGGCTCGAAGCTGGTTCTACTAAAACGGGGATCGTGTTGGGTGTAATTCCGCTGGACTCCAGCATTCGATGGCAATTTTCATATTCCATGCTCGATGGGTGGAGTATAGCGGTGGTACATTCACGCTCGAGGATTCTTTAGTTATGCCCAGCCGAAATGGCTCGGAAGAGAAATGGCTGGTAATAATATTTTTGCGGCTGGACCACGGTGCTACTAAGCAGCGATGGCGAGAGAATAAGTGGAGGAGACGGTCGCTGGGTTTTCCTCGATTTATCCTCCGGCCATGGGGAATGAAATTACAGAACCTCGGCTGGAACTTTATAAAGGTGAAGATAGATTTCAAGCCAGCGCGCTCCCAGTGTCTTCCGTTCAGCTTTTTCTCGACTTCCTCGTACCGCGATCTTCCTGCCGGTCCATCGAATTTTCCCGAGAATCATATTATACACAATCGGGGACCCGGCCGTGGAAACTGTTACGGAAGGAGTTCGGAAGGAACCGCCGAGTTCGGACACGTACTTCGACGGAACAAGTAAGAAATCTTTAGCCACGTTTGACAGGGAGAATTATTGCGACGAAATGGCTCTGAAAATTTCTCTCACGGGCGCTCGGTCGTTGCTCGTGGAAACAGAAATTAAATGCTCGGTCACGTAGCAGCCCCGCGGAAAGGACTTTTAACAGTTTCCAGCCTTCGAAGAGTTTTAAGGTGTTCGGTAGTTGTTGCGAGGCTCGCGGGACTCGTAACGCTCGCGAAACTTCCCGGATTTTTTAATCCTGAAATTTAAATTGCTCTCTAAGCGGCGCCCCTGTGTAAACTAATCGTCTATTAAGATTCATTCCTCAAACTTTCGATCCGCTTAACGGAACAATTGCAAAAACTCAGCGAGCTTAACACAAGCAAAGTGCCTGATTTTAACGGCGCGCATTATTGGAAGAGCTGGCGGAAATTTCGCCTGCTCTCTGATTAATAGTTAAGTCAAACTCCCTGCACAACAACCCCAACCGCGAATCCAGGCGGGTGACTAAAATTTTGGCGAATTCAAGTACCCGAGGCACAGAAGCAACGGATATTTATCACGAGCCCGTAGTCTCTTCGAACGCGACAGGATCTCCGTATCAGAACGGATCGGATCGAGTGGATCCCATCATTGCAGCATTCCCAGGGGCGTCGGACAAACTTACGATATTCCACGCGTCCGCTGGGATCACGGCCGAGGTAAATAACGCTACTTATTTTGGACGGCTGGAGATTACCTTCGAGGCTCCACGACTTTCTGTGTCAGCAGATTCCCGAACAAGGAGGGAAGAGCACCCGAGTTTCGGGATATGAAATATCGACGACCGAAGATGAAATGGAACTCCAAAGTGGTCGAGATTTCGAGCATCAAGCCGCGAGTATCTCTTCCCTGTATCCTCTATTAAATAGTGAACAGTACGGCAGAGTATCCATGAATTCGGAATTGAGGAACGCACGTATAGGGGAAAAATAATATCAGCGAGAACGAGGAAGATCCCGTGGCGATATTCGAAGAGGAACGAGTCGCCTCTCCGCTGTGATAAACTGGTGCCGTCTTATCTGCTGGCCGGTATTCCAACTCGCCCGCCGTTGTCGGCAATAACCTTGTATTATATAATTAACTGGGTTTATTCAGCCGTCGGTGGGAGGGCGGGCAGTGTAACGATTTCAGAGCGAAAGGCGAGGAGGCATGCAGGACATGTCCCGAACACGGAATACCCTCTAATTATACATCGTCGCAACGCAATTAGCCCGGAGATGATGAAGCTATTACCGGCACGGCAGACCCGGAGAAATAACTTGGCCGCTGATAAAACTCGCTCGTTCTCGCGAGGTTAATTCGACGTCGACTCCGTCAGAGGGGAAAGGTTCTTTTCGTCGCGAGGACTCGCGATTGTCCCCAGTTATCGGGGGCTGCGAAACGAGCGTTCAGTCCCGTGGCCATTGCAATGGACGACGGTCTCCTTTATCCCAGGCTTGTTGTGCACGTTTTAACGACGTCGAACAACGCCGGCTCCCCGCGAGAGGGTCCTCAGTTTTGCATAACGTAACGAGACCGCGCGCGCGCGTTTAAACGCGCGAAAGATGCAAAGAACCCGCGTGATAGACGGCTTATGGAACGTCCAACAGAGCCGCGATTAGAGGAGGAAAGTTGGAGAGGAAGGTCTGCTACGAAAAACAGATAATTCGCTTGTTAACGTAAAGCTCCGTACACGTCGAGATCTGTATCGGTACATGTTGCAAGTAGGTATCAGTATCGGGATACAAATCACAACGTGCATTTGGCTGTCTCAGTGTCGATGCATCGGTATCAGCTGGTATCGTCGCCTGTATCAATGTACTGAAACGTCGATACCTCGAGCGTGCAACTGACACGAATATCTACAATTGCTGTTTTCTTTGATAATATCTTTACGTTTCATTTCGAACATTATTAATTGCATACGATTGAAAATGGTCGGCATTGTGGTTTATTAAATACTAAGTAGCTTTACTACTCGGCTTCGCCCGAAATTTAGAGTCTGATTTCATATATAAAATTTTTTTTTGTTGTTGTGCAAATAATCACATTCATCTGGATTAGTCAAGCATAATAAGCTGAGGCATATTTCGTGATCCCAGAGTTTATCGTTCGAAAGTTTTTAGGCGACAGATAAACACAACAAACATATTAGTAATTTTCTGCTTGATACATCAAGATTTAGGGTGTCGAAGAACAGAAGCCTGAGAACTGAACTGATGTCTCATGATTCCGTTTCAACGTGCATGTGTTGTTTGATGCTTGACGCAGACCTCGACGTGCATGAGGCCCTCTACTTTATTTCACTTAAATTTTGTTTCGCGCATTTATTCTTAATCATACTGCAGTTCCTAAGATACAATGCGCATAAGGTCTTATTACTCGAGACTCGTTATTAGCCAGAATACAGTGACTTTTTACTTCAGGCTCTGGAGATTGCAACTTCCTCGCTTCGAGCAGATCTTTGGAGATCTCGGGGTCGTTACCTGCAGTCTCCAGGGTCAGAGCTTCCTGTTACCCCGAGCTTCCTAAGTCAGAGATTCTGTACCATAATCTACCATTGTAAGAACACCCCTTAATACTAAATTGCCAAGGCAAGGCTTCGAAGGTTACAACTTTTCTCTCACCCTCGAGCCTTCAACCTATTCGCCCCATTTTCGTGCTTCCAAGCCTGCTAATCAATGCCTTGGAAACTGCTCGAGCTAAACCACGAATTGCTTCCACGTCAACGTAGGTACATAATAACTGCGAGGTTTAAGGAGATCGTCAAGCACGTTGTCGTATCCCCTGCAACCGAACGCGGAATAGCCTATTCGCGTCGGCTCGTGTTTCCTCCTTCTTCCTCTCGGTCCCGTGGCTCATAAAAAAAGCACCGGGAACTTTTTCGATCAAACTTACATTATATATCACGCGGGCTGCGTTACGAGCCAAACAGTGACAATGTGATAACCATGGGTTTTACTGCGAAATTGCGTCCACGAACTTTCCGCTTTACGTCGTTGTTGCTTATGAAACAGGAAGCTCGTCCAGTCTCATCGGGCGGACGAGTGTAACGTTCTACCTGTGAACCGGGGCGCAGATTTTCCTATCAACTTTTATCCACGCCGCAATTCTATAACGTCCCATGTGGCGGTCGTTCCTGGCGATGGAAAGTACAGAAATATTAAGTAATTCCCACCTGAAAAAGTCCCACTGTTATATCACCAATATTATAATAAAATTAAGGGATATACCTACCTTATCAGGACGTTAGTCCAGCAGAAATTTGCCGTCGTAAAATTATCGATAAGCTGGCCATCATTAACGCGCAGCTTCCTCCGACGAACAGTGTCGAAGGGTACGGTTCCATTAATTATCCAGATTCAATTTCCAGTGCCCACAGGTCGACTAGGATGCCCCTGTGGCAAGACTGGAATAATCTGCGCGAGCGTATAATTATTTGTCGTGTTAAATGCTCGTCGATCAGGCGCATAATGGAACCCAATAAATCGCGCGCAGCATTGTCCAGCGCTCGGGGGAGGATGCTTTCCGATTTCCGTGGATATTTTGCAATATTGCCTAGCCAGCGTTATATCCTGCAGGGCATGTAGAAACGAACGAGCTGTCCCCCGTTGATGAACAGCCTAACATTAAAATCTATACCTATTGACGGTGTTTTGACGCGCTGGCACGCGAGCGCACCGCCGTTCATCGCCTGTCGCAGCGAGCGTTGACTCGAACACGGAAACAGGAAAACACCCTGCACCCTGTTCCCTGCGGTACATTTTTATTCCCCGCGCGGAGGCTTTCGGTGCGGAATCGAGGTGGAAGCATTTCCTAAAATTTAGTAATTGGTGGTAGCTACCAGATTGACTCCTCCTCGCACGATTCTGCCATCTCCTTCAAAAGGCAGACAAAATTGACGCGCTAAGTGACTCTGTCCGTACCTTATAACTTTAGTACAACTATAATGATATAGTTTATATTGTAAGTTATAAAAATTATAACCTCGCTCTTCCATCATGTAATTTTACTTTATGTAACCAAAGGGTCTGGGTTTAACGGTAGACCTCCTTATAATATACCGTTTGGGTAGACACCCTTTGGTTACATAAAGTAAAAGTACATGATAGAAGAGCGAGGTTATAATTTTTATAGCTTATAATATAAACTATATCATTATAATTATACTAAAGTTTTAAGGTAGAGACAGAATCACTTAGCGCGTCAATTTTGCCTGTCTTTTGAAGGAGATGCGAGGTTTATTACTATTAAACAATAGTAATAATACTAATATTACTAATTTAATAACACGCGTGCCCGTTTTAATGGCTTTCCTCAAGCCTGACGAAAATTTAATTAACCTGACATTATACCGACCACCCTCTTACTCCGCGTCGGACTCATTCTCGCGGATAATCGTCGGCCAAAATATGTTAGTAATGACGACTTCTCAATCAGCATTGTGCGCGCCGACTGAAAGAGCCATTGAATGGAACGGGCACCGCCATTAACCCAGATCCGAAACGTCAAGAACCAGTCAAGAATATCACGTTCTACGCGCAATTTCGCCAACACTTTTCCGCGGAATCGTTGCCGTTTCGTGCACCCTATCTGCGCGCAACGACTTTTGTTCCGTTCATTGCCAGTGTGTTCGGCGGCATTTACGACCCCGCCGAGTAATTAATTACGCGAAGGCCGATACGCCGAGAGAAGGACAGGAGGGCTGTAGAAGAGGCGAGCGGGAACAGTTCGCAGGTCTCGCGCTAGAGCCGGGGATATTATTATATACGCTATTCGGGGATATTAAATTCTGAAACGCTGAACGGGCTGTCCCGCCGCGCTGGAAAACACGAACGGGCGCGATGACTAACGGTAATACGCTTCTAACCAAGAATTTATTAAGTCGCGGGCGGCGCGACGGAGCAAGTTAGTTTAATCCTGGTGCAGCGGTGCTGCTTGACTTAATTTTAATTACTCGTAAAGTCGTCGGTGCTTGTCGAGAATTGGACGAAATGCTCACGGCGAAATGTAATCGGATGCAAACGCATGAGCGGAGTCCGATGCAACAAACCGTGAAGCTTGCGTTTTTTTTAGACCAGCTAAAATCTCCGCGGACCGTGCGTTACCTCTTCTGCCCGTGTTTCGCGCAACTATGCGCGTGAAATAATTATAAGGAGCCCGAGAGGCCGAATCAAATTTACATCGACATTTTTTCCGTCGGCCGTGCCGCGCTAATCCTCTTCCACCGTACGCGCGTGCATAAATGCGGAAGAGAAAAGGCCGTGAACAAACGAGCGCGCGAGAAATTAATGGAAGCAAATATTTTGCGGAATTAAGGTGAGTGTACAGGAGGAAAGTCATCGACAAACATAAAAGTTAACATAGCAACCAAGTGTCAAAGCTGTGCCTTCCTCAATCGTCGTTTATTAATCAAATACACGGATGAGCGTTTCAATTAAGGGGTCATATACGTTTCTCAGCGCTAAAACGTAGCCAATGTTTGCGAGTGATTCAGGGATAAACTATTAATCCGATTGGAGTAATCCTTTTTGCGTTTTATAGGTATATGTTTATATACTTATGGTTATATACCTCAAGTATGAGAATTGGAAAATTGTTAAAAAAATTTAAAAAAAGCAGACGCCACATATTTAAACATTTTCCTGCTCTCAGACCTGCTTTATAATCTATAAACATGTACCTATACAGCACAAGAACAATTAAACCATTGGGACTAATTGTTTGTCTCTGAATCACTCCCAAACATTGATCACGTTTTAGTGCCGAGAAACGTGTATGACCCCTTAATAACAGTGTCTCACCAACTTCTCCATCACGTTACACTGGCAATCTGTAAGAAAGCCAATCGAATTCCTGCCACTATCCTCGCTCCAAGGGACCAAACACCAGAAACACCCCAAGAACGAGGTGAATGAAAAACACCCGGTCCCTGGGACTACAGAAAACGTCCCAAACCACGTGATCATCGTCCTCCACAATCAACGAGCCTTCAGAGCCCGGGGAAGCTACCCACGTGCGCAGTACGACGTTCGTACCCCATGGGGCGTCTAGGAACTTCTACAAAGAGGAGCTGGAGAACCATTAAACGGTACAAGAGACCGACAATGGTCGTGGCGAGGCGACAAAGGCGATCCGACCACGTTGTCGACCCGTCTCCTTCAATCCTCCGTTCTTCATTCCCTCTTTTTTTTCCGCTCGTCACGTCGCGGGAGGAAAGGTGGAGAAGGATGCGAGGCTGCCAGTGGCCCGTGGAGTGGGCGGGCATATCAATTACAGCGGTGGCTCCGCGTTAGAGTTTTCCGGAAATTCGCGTAGTAAGTCAAGCCCGGGGGCGACACTGGAACTCGGCCCCCGGAGGGCGAACAATGCCCGTAGGTCGGCCGCTTTTGCATTTGCATATGAATTGGGGGAAGCCCCAGGCGGCGACCTACGGTCGCCACCTCCGCAACGGCTCGCAGCGGCCGCAGAGCACGGCCATCCCTGCCTCCCTTCGAGCTTTCTTAGTCAGCCAGCCTGGGGCGACGAAAGTGGGTGTTCGCCACCACCATCGGCTGGTGGATAGTTCGAATTACCTAGACGACGCTGCCAGATGGATACTTTGCCCGCTCGCCTGTCCCGCGTTCTTGCCTGCCCCGGGGCCATCGACGTCCTTAGACTCCGCGCGGCGGGGCGGAGGGTTAATTGAGCAGCGGTTACTCCTTCTTCCTTTCATCTATTTCGCTGGCGTAATGCACGCAAGAAATGGGCAAACTACCAGTTCGTTTAAGGGCGGAGGCCTACCTAGAACCGTCAAAACAACATGCTTCTTTGGGATTTTTTTCTACATTAACCGGTAAAGTTTTACTATTAAGCATTAGTCTATTCGAAAGAGTACATATTACGGATATTGCAGTATTTTTTGTGGTAAAAAGTATTGAAAGGTTTGTGAGTTATAGGCGATGCCCGAGACGTCCTTTTTCTTAGGATCATCCAAAATTGAAAATTCGAAATTTTTTAGATAATATCTGCAATTATCTAGGCGCTATCATGCCCAATTTTGGAAAAATTATTTTGAGACACAATAGCGGCTGTGCAAAGTTGAAGCATCAATATTTGTCAAAAAAATTACTTGTTTTTCGAGTGTAAAAAAATCTAGACAAGAAAAAGGAAACACTCCCGATAGCGCTTAGATTTTCAACCCTAAAAAAAGCCTGCAATGCCTCGAGTAAATCGGTTCATAAATTTTTTAGTTATGTGTGTCACCGGCTTTGAAAACATGATTTTGAGGAAAACGCGTTTAAAGTTTTTGGTCTGAGCGCTACATCGAGGAAGACCTACCTACTTACACGCGTATAACTTTGTCGATTTTGATCGGATTAACTTGACAGTTTCAGGGAATATTTTCAAGCTGTTATACTTCAAGAAAATATAAAAATTTCTAGATAGGCCTCCCTCCTTAAGAGGACGCTTATGTTTAGCTGGGGAAGAAAGGCATACAAGTACAACAGCACGATCAGAAGACTGCATCCTGGCGAGCGAGTGTGCGACTTGTGTCGTTTTGATCGTGAAACGTAATAGGTTGATATCGCAGCGAGCGGCTCACACGCTGGCAATCTCTGCGGCGAGAAGCAATTAGAGGCGACACAAAGGGGAATAGAGTGGCGAAGATGGCGGATTTCGATAGATTTATCGCCGGGACGCGTGTGCAGCCTCCTCCGTGGGGCGACTATACGTGGAAACTTCGCGTGGCCTTTGGAGTATCCGTATATACGTACTCTCGGTGGCAACAGAATGCTTGTCAGCAACTGGAACGCTGAGCGTCGCTAGCGTGCACTGTAAATTTCGTCAAATTTCGCCCTGCCGTATGTTAAAGTTTCCAATTCTCCGTGGACAACACGTAGGGCAGACGATGTTTCATGCTCGTGAACCTGTGCTTCGCGTTCCGTTTCGGCGCTACGAATATATACTTGGTCGTAGTTTTCCAATGCACCGCGTATACGGTGTCGTAAAACGCGAACTTCCCCCCGGAAAGGGAACAGCAGAAATCACCGTTTTATAAAAGTTTAATGGCTTCTCGTGTGTGGCGAACTTATTCCATCGTCGAGTCGATGCGTTTCCCTTCGAGGGGAACGCGCCTATCTGCCGGCAACTCCTAGGACCAGCAGTATCATGCAAACTGCATCTATGCGACCCAGCCACGGTGTTTACTCTTTCATTTCGCGAAGGAAGCGTATCCAGGTCCCTTCCTCGACACAGAGAACTTTCACCCGAATCGTGCCACCCACACACTAGCCGGGATGGGCCAACAAGTGAATGCAGGATAGACGAAGGATCGTGCCTGGGATCCTTCATGCATGTGCTCCTCGCTTCGAGGCAAGAGGCTGCACCTCGAAGACGATACACGCGTATCTCCTGAATCGTACATCCACGGAATATGCAGAGTTTATCATTCATTATATGAGCACGGCTCCGCAACACGCTTGGAATCCTGACAGTGATCGCGACGAGGAACCGAAGGGAAAGGAACTTGCATAACCGTGGTTGCAGCGTTCAGAATGGAGGCTCCTCCGTTGTTCTTCAGACTCGGTAATGCTTTTCAATTCTCTTCAACCGAAATTTCAAGTGCAGCGAGGATTAACCCAGGCTCCTGGTAGGTGCGGCGGGAAATACTCGACGGTACCGTTGCTATCGCAGCGTTAATGAGAAATCAGATTTTCGCAGGAGGTGCCTGCTGCTTCTATCCTTCCACCATGCGCTTCGGTATTCCTGTTTAACTTGCCTGGGCCTCCAGAATCCCGTATCACGGCGCTTGTCACCGTGGGAGGGCGAGCAAACAGCAATTAAGCTCTAACGACGAAGATACCATGGGTATTTCTTCCAAAACGAAAGCCAGGTGCGCGATCTGCTTGCACGAGGCCGGGCTGAGACCACTGTTTACAGCGGACGATAATCCGAGCCGGGGTATCCGTAACTTTGGTAGCATGGGAACCAATTAACCCGACGGCTCCGCCGTGACCCAGGCGCGAGCTACCATGCCGTAATCGGGTCAGTGGGAAAATTAGCAAGGACCCTGGAAAATGTTTCGGCTCGTTAGCGAGGCCGATACCATAAGAGGAAGAGCAGCGAAAACCTCTAAACCGGTGCCAACCACCTTGCGCATACCACGCTGCACAGCGACTCGGAGCTCTCAGAGCCACTAAGGTTACTCGAACTCCTAAAAATCTCAGATATCCTTGACACTCTTTCTCCCGTCCCCACCATACTGAAATGACGTGCGTGGCATCTCGCAAGATTTCCAAGGAGTTATTCCGAAGGAAACTGCGACTGTATTCATGCAAACGCACTCGGCAGCGTAGTGTTTCGCAATCCTCGCATCAAAAGTCAGCAGAGAGTTGTCATAGGAGTCGACGATGGAGGACGGGTCGCGATGGTATCTCGGTTGTTTTGAGATTCCAGGGATGGAGGTCAAGGAGGTATCCTGGGTAGCGTGTCGACGCCCCCCACCATCCCTTAAGAAGGGAGTAGATCGTGACCTACATACGCGGAGGGGTCGTCGACTCTGGGGAAGTGGGTGACGTCGCGTTCGTGGCTCCAGAAGGGGCGAAAAGTAATAGAAACGGGAACGACGAATATACAAAGGGGAACGTGCACCTTGAAATTCGCGGGAAACAGAACTATTCGTCCTTAGCTGGCTGAAACTATCTCCGTGGAATTTATCTGGGGGACGCTCGGATTTCGACCCCTTTGTGGCCAGTTGCAATGGGTCACCCTCTGTCCGACCGTAGGGGTAAGTAGCTGCCGCGCGTCTACATTTTGGGATCGAGTGGTCCGAGCGAGTTGGAAAATGTGGAATAGTTGGGGCTGCCACTTCTGACTTTGAGGAGCCTCGCGACGAGGGTAGAACGTTAGAGTGTAAGCAACGAATGCGCGGCATTAATATCGAGATGTATCGCTCAAGCTTTACTCTTCTTCTCGAAGAACAGCGCGTCTCTTTCTATCGCGATATTGCCTGGAAATCACTGGCGTACACACGGGACAAAGCTTCAGTTCATATGCTCCTCCAAGCAGCTGAGCTTCTATTTCGGTTCCCTTCTTCGCATTTCCTCCTATTACTTGTCGCTTCCTGTATCCTCTGCGATGCAAATATTTCATGGTCGTCCACCGCGCCACAGGAACACGCGTCGGGGTGAGTCGAAAGGACGGAGGGCTCGGAAAGTGGATTTGTCAAGTGGTTAGGCTCTGGAGCACATTGATCGAGCTAATACATACACAGTGGAGAGTCATTGTCTGCGAGGGGTATTTGAACCATCTGAATATTAATTAATATCAACTCGCTCGTGGAAGACAGAGCCATCGAAGGCTATTGAAGATCAAACACCCAATTGTGGGTGGGTGGAAGTGACCCTTTCGGGGGAGGGGGGTCTTCGCTTAATTAAAATCTAGCCTGTACAAAGTTTCGAATGAAGGGAAGCCGCAGGAAGCCGATGGACACTTTTCAAACAAACCTTTCAGGGAAACACTTCGATTTGGAATTAACTTCTCGACTCTCTCGACTTCCTCGAGGCATTACCAAGACCCTGTATTAGCAAAAGCGCGGGGACATTAATTTTCCCCGAAGAAAGCCCAACGAATAACACCCTGTGAAATCGCTCCGCTTGGAACAAATAGCAAGACCGCGGTAAGACTTGAACGGATTGAAAGACCAATTAAAAGAGCACCGCGATGAAATTTAACGCTGAAGCGATCCGCGGAAAATAATCGAGCAGCGTTTAAGAGTGGCAGTTCCATTAAGTCGAGCGATGGAAATTACCAATCGCGCCCGGGGAAACGGCGTCAACAAAATGAAATCGAAGCAAAGTAAACCGCCTCCGCTGCCACTCAAAGCGACCCGTTCCTTTTATTTTGCTGGAGTGTCGCCGGCAAATCTTATTTAAGGCAGATTTATCGCCAGCCCGGGCCTGAGATCGAGCTGGGATATTACGCCGGACCCGGATGCGCCATTCACGATGCGACTCCTCGACTCAAAAAGTGTCATAACTCAAAAGCGGAGCGCCTCTTCGAGCACTTCCGCCGCTCCAGCAGATCGTGTGCCAGAATCTGCCCGCTCCGCCACCCCTCGCGCACCCTCTCCCCCTCGGCTTTCCACGATCGCGGCAAGTGTGTTTCACCCTGCGACAGAGCAAATGGAGACCCGTTGCTTTTTTGTTAATAACGCGAGGACCACTCGCGGGAATCAAGCATCCGAGGGCGGTAACGCGTTCAGCCGGGTTCCCTTGGCATAATGGAATCCATATCGAAGACGAAAGACGACGGTTCTTCGCTTCTTCTTCGGACGAATTTCTTGCCCGGCTCCGCTCCGCGCTCGGTACTGATGTTGATGGCGACCGTGCACCGAATGGTCCAATAATGAACGGAACCTCGAAGAAATCTGTTGCCAGACGTTCCAGCTGACGCGCGGATCTTTGGATCCGGAGATCTGTGTACCGTCGGACTAACGATACCAATCTCTAGGGGCTCCTACACTCAATTTCATCCCGGAGCCGGTGCTCGGGCACGCAGGCAGCAGAATCACGCTCGTTTGCGTGCACGCCGAGGGGATTACGCGGGAGGAGCCGCGATAGAAGCTCGCCTGCGGTGCCGAGTTACGATAATCTCGTTTCTAAACAGCCTCCTCGCGCTGGATTGCATCTTGGACGAAATGGAGCGTGCGAACGGCGGGCAGCAGCATCCAGAAAGAAAATCGAAACTCTGCTAACACAATCTGCCCGGTCTATCGTGCGTGACGAGCGACTGGCATGATCGATACACCCCGCGTCTGTCACGCCGGGACGAAGAAACGGGACGACGCTTTCCTGCGCTCCATATTCTCGTTCCCTCCCCCGGTTTCTCTTTGCCAGCGGACTCCATTAGCAGCGGGATTGCCTAATGCCCGCTCGAGCGAGGAGCCCGCGACTCTTTTTACGCCGGCGTGTCGGCCCGCTTGAATAATTGTGTTTTGCAACGTCCGCGCCGTCCAAGTTCCGGGCATGGATCCAAAGGAGAATTAAGCCGGAGGGGAACTTTTAAAGTGGTCCCTATAAAAGGAACACCGGCGTCCAGCGCGGGCGTACAGTTTTCGGGACGATCGCCGATGCCCGGTGCCGCGATCTATCGATCCGCGCGCCTGATCCCATCGCAACGAGTCGCGACGCGCCCCCGCAGTGGTATGGCTCTTAAAGTGAGTGTACATCAACGCGATTGACCATCCCTCATTTTTCGCCGGGCCGGAGGTGCGCGCGGGCGGCGCGCGGTGTTTCCAAGTGGCGCGATCGATCAATCGTTTCGCACCGTTTAATTATCGGACGCGCCGACGGAATCGTCCCGTCGTAATTTACCGGATGCCCCATCGGTTTCCGCGGACCCGTCGGCCAGTCGCTCCAACGGATTACGTTTCTATTCCCCGCAGAGGGTTCCTTCTAAATTCTTCCCCTATTGAACGGCGCTAGAGAGTCGGCGGCCTCCGAGTCTATTCCGAATAAATCTCGCTGATCATCGCTCGATATTTTACGTCTGCCCGGGGATCATAAGAATTGAATGTTCCTGGCAGCTGATCGCGCCCATCCTGGCCCTGTGGATGCTCCTCGACGCAGGGGTGGCGGCAGACGGACACGCGCACTCTTTCCAGCATTTCCACGGACCTGTTATAGGCGATGCCGAGGAGGTTACTTGGAAGGACAAGCACGGACACCATCATCGCGACTACGTGGCCCATCCGCACTACGACTTCTCCTACGGCGTCGAGGACCATCACACCGGCGACTATCATGGCCAGAAGGAGCACAGGGACGGTAGGATGAGCGTAATCCGAAGACGGATTAATGTACCTATCCTCCTACCTCGGTGTCTACTGCGTTTTCAGGCTCCGTAGCCTTCTCCGGCAGCTACTTTCAAGGAGACGATCAATTATATGGATCCATTCTTCGAGATAATACAAAACTTCGTGCCAGAACTATTCCTCGTCACACGCGTTTCAAGATTAAAAGCCACCTGTTTCGAGCAGGGCACGGCTCGGTTGCTCGCGAGATAGCAAGGAGCTGGCTCATCTTCGTCTCCTTTAAAGCGTCTGTCGTTAAATTAGACTCCGCGCTCTGGCAGACCTAACGAGATCGTAAAATTATGCGGAAGCAGTAATTACGCACGGTGGATTTTGGTTTCGGAGGCAACACGTTAATTTACCCGTGCCTGATTGCAGCTGCTTTGGCGGATTCCATTGAACGAAGGAGGATCGAAATCGTCCGTTCTTAATGCTCAAAGAAGAGCATTAACGTTGCATGCGACACGTTTGACGCGTTCGGAGAGAGAGACTAGAGGGACTGGCAGCCTCACTAGTTATTCGCTACGGTAAATTTCCTTTGGAGATAATTCGCGACACTGTGATGCTTCTGATGCACCTGAACTTCTGCCGCGTTGCCATGTTAATCCCTTAACTAGCTACGGCTGTCGGTGTAATTTCAGGGTGAGCCACTTTCTCGCATTCTAAACATTGCCAGGCGGGTTTAGTTCCGATACACTGACAAATGAATTGCACCAGAAGGAAGTAATATCAGTAAAGAATTAGTAAGAATCACTAAAGAAGGGATTAGTCCGCTGAATGGCTGACGATCACCGTTTAAACCTGCTTTCCCTGTTTCTCCTTCATTTCGCGTAATCGTAGAGGGGTTGGATTAAAATTACGCAGTTGCCTGCGAGGCAGCTTCCGCGGCGAGATACTCATCCCGGGATACATAGATTTCAATCTGCTTGTTTCAAAGGAACTCGATCGAGCGCCACGGTTTTCACGATTGCTTAAACGGATAGTAATTCTTCTGGCAATTGCGCTCGGCTAAACGAAGCCAGGCGTCAAGTTTGGAAAAGGGGCGGGCTCGAAGCTGCCTGTAACCGCGCAGTCGAGCGCAATTCCCAGCGTCTGAAGCGTTTGCGGAGTGCAGCTGCAATGGAACTACCCTCCAGTTGCAGCGCGATTTGCCATGCAACGAAACAAATCCTCGATCTCAGGTTCACTTCACGCGACCCGAGTCGCTAGAAACTCGCATGCAATCGCACTGGAAATTATTATGCATAAATTATCGATTCCACGCAGGCGAGGAAGTCGTCGGCGAGTACACGGTGAAGGAACCAGGCGGTAACGTCAGGACCGTCAAGTACCGAGCTGGAAAGGACGGATTCTTCGCGCACGTTCTCAACAGCCATGGGAACGACCACGACGGAGGACATCACACGTAGGAACACCTTCGCAGCCTCCCGCATTGCCAAAGTATACTCTTTTCGTCGCAGTTGTTCTTGTTACGCGACTTTAATAATTGTTTCGTTCCTGTTGCTCTGAATAAAAGATCGATTCAAAGATCGTTTCATTTCTGTCCCGCGATTAGACACAGAAGAAGGGCACTCCGACAGGGGTGTCGCAGCGTCGTTGTCAGAAAGCTTGGGATTCTGGACCCCGTTGTTCCCCGGCGTTCTGTATTTCCATTCAAAGTTGATCGCGATTCTCTTTGAGAACAAACAACGTTGGATGGGACGCCTCGCAATTCGCCGGGGTACCCTCCCTTGAAACTGCGCGACCGCGATCTCAATGGGGCGTGCCAGGGACAAAAGTGTCCCGCGCGCGCGAGAATGGATTCTAATCGCGGGGCGAGAGTCGAAGAAACAAGGTTGAAATCCCGCTCGTTAGCGGCGCGCGATTCTGAACGTAGCAAATCGATCTGCGAGCGGCTGAATGAGACGCACTTAATTGCGTCCGGGCACAATGCCCCGCGCCCACAATGTGTCCCGCGCACATTCGCCTTGTTGTCCTTGGCGGTGCATTAATTTCGCCGCTGGGAAATGCATTATGCCCCGTCGTCCATACCGTCGCGACAAAAGAGTCGTTTGCACCCGACGTTTCACGCCTACGACTGCCGCTCGCGCGAACCGTGCCGCGCACTTGCTGCTGGAGCGAATTTAGAGTCCAGAAGCGACTTCGGCGGAAAGTGATACTTTCGAAGATATCTGACACGTATTTTTTTTTTATCGGCTGACATTCACGGTGAAGGGGTGAAAATGGGCCTCAAAGTTGAGAATGGTGTAGATTACAAAAATTTGTGTATTTTCTAATAAGGAATACAGCTGTGGAAAAAAATTAATAAAGAAAATGTAGATTTTTTAATGTATTATTTAAACAAATGGAATATTTTGGAATCTGTTAGCACAGTTGCATTCCTTATTAGAAAATACACAATTTTGCCATTTGCACCTTTTGCAGTTTTCCTAATTTCCAAGATATCAGCTACCAAACATGTTTCTCACCCTCAACTTTCAGGACTGCTTTCACCCCTTCAACACGAATGTCAGCTGATAAAAAGAAACGCTGCGAAATATTTTTGTAACAACTACTTTCTACCAAAGATCGCATGATATTCGGTGATTGTCAGTTCGATATGTTCCCTTGTGAGTTCAAAGTATTTACAAGCGGTCATCGTCCCATTTATTAAGCACTTGCCCTTGTCCTTTCGTTTTGCTATTCACTTTCACTCGCGAATTCACGTAACGTATACTAGTTTCTAGAATAAAGTGAAATATGGTCGCAAAGTTGAGACCAACATTCCAGAAACACACTGTGCAAACAGCGAGTGCATGCGTTACATTAAAATGGCTTCTATCCACGGTGCAGAGAGGGTATTACCGCGAACACGGGAATGGTACAGAAAACGAGTGGAGTGGTGGATAAGCTTCTTATCCCCGTGGCCGGGAAAAAGCCTGGGAATTAACAAAAATTGAAAGATGTACGGCAACAGCGTAATTCAGCAAATTGTGAAGCATGGATGTAATAATCGCCGCCGGAACAGTGCGGGAATATAATGTAGCTTAATGATAATTACGCGTCAGCAAAATAACACAAAGGGGAATAATATAATGGCATTCTGCCGAAAGAATGATTGGGCGGATGAATTGCGCCGTGCTCGGTTTCAACGCGCCTGGCATTACCCGCCGCATTACGTTAATTTGACTTCGAGATCGAAGGGACTATGGATAGCCCCAAGAAGCTTAGTTTTAACTAAAATTTTCTTCGTCGTCATGATATTCCGCGGTTTCAATAAACGAGCCACGTAGATAATGGTCGATTGTTATCGGTAATGAATAGTGTTCACCCGTGTTTGACGGCTAATTGAAATTAGTTCCATTGTTCCCCCCTTGTTCTTTGTTTTATTGCTTCACCGTGAGCAGAATTTTCTCTCGCGGCACGGGAACTTCAGGCAAGTTACCGAGGAATCTTTGAAAAAGCTTCTCCGAGAACGAAGGGGAAGGAAAGGGGATGGAAGGCGCAGAGAAAACGGAGGCGAATGAATGCTCTCCGTTGTGGCCTGGCTATTAGCATTGAATATCGGGCGAATTTCTTTTGCTCGGCCAGTAGTACGACCAACGCGATTCTTCCAATTTGGACCGGCCGTAGCCTTTTGAAACCACTGGAGCCCGTTAATTCAGAGATTTCCCTCTCCTCTATCGCCGCGGGAAGACGAGGCGCTCTGTAAATACTTACCGCGGAATAATTGACAGTGCGATGACGCGGCGCCGACTTCTATTTTGAAATCCGGTTACCGCGTGTTGTCGCAGTAAACTCTGCGTGCCTGCCGAGAAGGGTGGGAAGAGAAACACCGGCTATTTGCCCGAGACACTGACTTGCCCCCGAGCCGCGCCGAGTCGAAGGCGAAACGTTCAATCTCGCCCCCGCGGATAAAGAAAATAATGCAGCCGGTCAGAAATCCTGCACGACGTGCTCCCTCTATCCCTTGAACCGAGTCGTTGCACGTCGGGACGTCGCTCACGGTTGCGAATAAACCCAGCGAGGGGAACGCGAATCAGCTTAGACCGCGCTACACGTTTGATACTCTCGGTAACCTTGTTTCTCAGGGCTGAAGTAGCACGAGATACGCGGCATAAAAGGGATTCGCGGATCCCTGACACGCTCCCGCAATTTATATCTTACACTGGCTGCCTCGAGTCTTCGTTACGACCCGTCCGACGGTGTCCTTTCTTTCCCTCCGTCGTCTCCGCGAACAAAGGATGAAATTAAAATCAAGATACTCATCTTCTCCGGGCTTATTCAAAGGGGAATGGTGTCCTCATTGGGAACGAGTCGCGGGATAATTCGCGAGGTCTAGTACGCTTCTCCTTCACAATAAACCTCGAATCTCGCCTCTGTTTGGTGCGCCATGCTTTCCTGCCACTTAACGATCCTGTCTATTTAGCCACCCTTGCGTTTCCCGAGCGGAGCCGCGCAACGGCAGCCGGAACATTTGTTTATGAAAGAACGGAATACTTTATTGTCCACCGTTGACGCGAAGTGGAGGCGTGGTTCCGCTTCATCTATAACAACTCCTCCCCCTCTAAGTTTATAATACCTTTCGTTCGCTCGCTTTACGTCCAATTTACCCCTGAAACGTAAGAACTCGAGCAGTCTGGCTGTCCCGCTCCGCGAGCACTAACGAAGCACCGTTCCGCGGCGCTAATTAACCGATAATCGCATAAAGAACCCATGAAATGAAAACAGGCCTGTTGGCTACGGCTCGCAGCGCGATCCCAGTTAATTTTCCCATTTAATTGAGCGCGTGACTGAAATTAAAGAGACACATAGCCGCGTCCGTCGGATATAAACGTCCACGTTCCGCTAATGAACGTTATTGAAACCTTTAGGCACGTGTGACTGGCTCTAAATGATCGCGAGCTGAAACTTCCTATTAGCCACCTTTCGTTCACGGTCTATCGAAATGAGACGAGGCTTCGTCGTCCGCAGAACTTCCATTAATATTACTCTCAATCGTAACCAAACAAGCAGCACAGTTGCACTCCCGCACGCACCTCGGCACCTGAACTCGTCCAATCGACATTAGCTTCCTTTATCTCTCCATTCCACTCTGCGTAATGACACCAGAGTGAAGGGAGCGTGGAAGTGACAAATGTCGATCCGCGTCTTGTACAGCAAAAGTCGACAGGATAATAGGTTGAAAATATCGCGCCAGCTGGATGGCCGCAACTGGTAGGCGCCTACATCGCGTAAAGGCGAATTCCGTCCGAATCGAGTCCTCGATATCAAGATCTTCCGGGCACGGAGCACGAAATACCCGCCGCCCGCTAATTGCTGGTTACTCTCCGGGAAACGGTGGAGCCCGATCAGCTCAGCTTTAAATAAATTATGGCAGAACGGACGGGAAATCGATCGGTGGTAGATCTGGTGTCCGAGCTCGCGTACGATTTCGTGTGTCAGCCGCGAGTGGAACTGATGGCTGTCTTTGCGTATCGCCTGGGCTAGCTCGGGAACGGGGGCGCCTGGAACAAAACGCGAATCAAGCTGCCGGGTGTCGTGATTGCACGTGAAACAGCACAACGTTGCTTGCGGTTTTCGACTTATCGATCCGGCCGGCTCGGCGGGTTTAATTTTCTCCGAGCGTCACGCTTGTCCCGTCTTAACGTGCGCCCGGTGTCCGAGCGGCCCATAAATACGTTACAGCCCGAGTGAGCCACATTTTTCCTCGGATGACAAGCTTCCATTGATATTTTCGCGAGACGTTGCCACGACGGCCGTTCCGGGGGTGGCCTAGCTCGCTGCCCTTGCGCGAGAATCCGGCCAGCTTGGATTTAAAGGGTTTAAAGGTGCAGGCGTGAGGCGATTCGTTATTACGTCGGTCAATAACTGTACTCAAAGCTCCAGGAAAAAAAAAAATAGTACAAACAGAGCTGCGCGTAAATATTACCTATACGTGTATGTATATGCACTTACCTTTGCTGGGAATCGTATGTACGCTCGCGACTGTTTATCCAAGATTCTCAGGCACGTTGGCTCGCTGGAAAGTTTGCCCGCGTTCCAGTATTTCCTGTAACGTTCGCCGGGGAACTCGACCGCCAAGGAACGGGAGCGCAGTCCACTTTGGGAAATTACTCGTAGATCATAAGAACCGTTTGCCCGCGGAACCGCCTATACGCTTAAACCGGAAGCCGTTCTTCTTCCTCGACAATCAGCCGCGCCGTCTCATTTTCAGCGATTTCGCGCATCGCGGGTTTATTTATCGAAAAATTCCCGGCGTCGTGGCACTTGATTTTTCTCTCTATTTATGTATCGATCCGTCCACGTTGCCTAGCAATCACATTTCCTACGAGATTCCAAGGAAGGGGGCAGCAAAAAGGCGTAACGGAACTCGAGTGGCTGTCAACGAGGTGTATCTAATTGCGCGCAAAGTGGTTTTCACTGATATTGCGCTTGAACACTCGGGAAAGGGAATTGAGGACTAATAACACGCAACAACGTCGCGCATCTCTTTATATAAAGATACCAAGGGAGACCCTGCATCTCAAAGATACTAACGCGTATCTAGCCACGAGACAGAAACGCTAGAAATCAGAGGAAAAAAGCCCGGTCCCGGTTGTTCGTTTTCTTGAAAAATTTGTATCGAGGCAGCTGGATCGCGATCCAATGGAACGGCCACGGAGGGACTACGCGGAACTAATGGCGGGATCCGAGGTGGGTCGCGAAGATTAAACGAGCATCGAAAGGGCGGCGGAAGCGGGACGAGGGTGGATACGTCCGTCGGCAAAGTGAAACAAATTGCCGCGAACGAGGCTCAGTCCGCCGACACGGTCGTTGATTTCTCCCCTAATTCTACCCGCGCAGAGACCCCGACAACTTTTTAAACTCGATCTCCGATCTTCCTCCCGTTCCGTTTCGAGTAATCCCCTAGCCACGTCGCGATTCAAGGCCGAGTATATCCTCGAGCTTCCTTATCCTCTTCCACAATTTTCCGCGGGTTCGTCGACCGCGGGAGGAAAAAGAAAATGGCTCGTTAGGGAATCCGCGATTTAAACGCGGGCACGGAAGCGGGTATCCCGCGATCCAGCCTCTATCGAGATCCTCGATCGTGAAACAGTTTAATTCTCACTTTTCCGCCGCTCCCCGGCAGTGGGCGCCTCGAGAAGGCAATTAAAACTTCCAAGCCGTTTCCTCGGGGACGTGCGCGAGCCGCGAGCAGGTAAACGGAGAATTAAAGTTTCGGAAACGAAACGGATACGACGGTCGTTACTTAGCGGGATCTCGCGAGACGCGTCTTTTCGAAAACCGCGGCCGACCGAGGAGTCCCATTAGCGTCACGCTATCAGGAAGCCCCGAGACGCTAATGGCCAGCGTTTGTTGCCGCGGCACGTTGTGTACGGATCTGGGACCGTGGCTCGCGAAGTGGATCGCGAATTTATATGTGGGCTCAGCGATCGACGGGATCCCGGGGTGGAATATCGCCCGGGGCGAATAAATTCCTGGAACGTTGAAATATTCCAAAGGAATTTCCCGGACCCGTCCTTATCTCTGGTCGCCAGGCACTCCTCTCCGCTAGCGAGGTTCGAATTTCCGACTGATGAATCGGTCACGGTGGACAGGCCAGTCCTGTTGTCTTAAAGAAAGCCATTCGTCTGGAATCTGGCTGGTACCACGGGACGTTCCATTTAACTTGTGGCTGCTTCGAGAGGGCGAATCTTTCGACGGATAAGAAACCCCTTTCATCGAGTGCACACGGTTTACCAGACTCCTCCTTTCGCCGGAGATTTCTGCTGCTAATCCCGCGTCAAGCGTCGATTATCTTTCCATGGAGCGCTCCTCTCCCTCCGGTGTTATTAGAAGTTGGGTGGAAGCTTGCCCGTTTCTTACGCCGAGAAACCCCACCGGGAATCGGTTCTCGCGATATTGATAGATGGCGCGAGGACGATCGGGACGAGCTTCTTCCCGAGCAAGAAACACGGTGTCCGTCCTCGATAGAGATCGGATAATGCCGCCGCCGTGGAATGGAATCGAATCCGAGGTCGGAAATTCCGGATCTTAATCTACTTTTAATATCCTGCGACTGAGAGGTCCGCGGGACGATCGGCGCGGATCAACAGCGAGCGAATGGAAAAGTTTGCTCGTTAGAGACGCGGGGTAAGGCACCGGTCGCTCATTTTCTCACGGAGATTGTGCTGAGAAAAACGGAAGGAAAACGCGTGGACGGAAACTGGATCCGACCAGAGGTATCGCGGAGCAGGGGACGTCGTCGCGGTGGCGAATCTGTTGAAATCCTAGACGTCGCTCGGCTTCGCTATCTCAGGCCCGTTGAATTTAGAGGAATTCATCGCTCTTCGGTCATGTTTCATTGGACACTCGATTTCTTTCGATTCCCCAGCTAAACCCTCGCGTCTTCGCAGCTTCTCGCCCGGAAAATCTCGGAGCAAGATCGGACTGTTTGTCAGAAGCTGATGGAAGGTAAGTTAATGTTTCTCAGTTAATCGCCTTCGATTTATTTGCCACCCTGGCGACGCCAGTGAACACGAGCTTCCGACGATTAATAAAACTCGGTAGAGAAGGCGCAATTAAAGCGAGGAACAGATCGCCTCGTCCATGATTCCGCCATTAGAAGTAGCTCCGACTAATTACGCCAGGCTGGTTCGGGGCGAAGGGTGATTAATTAGCCGGGCTAATGAATTTCACGCAAATAAATACTATAATGCAGTGACGAGTCGAACTTTACGACCGCGACACCTGGATACCCCTGGCAACGTATCGCTCGGCCAGTGATATTTAAATCGATATCCCTGGCGGCGATTCGCTCCCGGGATGGATGGAATGAGTTCGATGATTAAATACCATCGCTGGCAAACAGACGTTTGCATATGCATGTCGCGGCCGATTGTTAATTCCGTGCGAGAATGAGCTTCATTAGCTTTATCGTGTCTCCAGCTGCGTTCGATCTTTCTCGTTATAGAATTGGAAAAGCAGCGCGCTGGCAGAATGATCGGCAAATGAAGCACTTCACCCTGCGCCAGGATTACTGCGAGCAATCAAATATTCTGCCTACAGTGCGAAGAGTATTCGCGATCCATTCACCGCCTCTGCTTTCTGGCTACTCCATCGACCACCATTCTTAATTTCAATGGGATTCAGCGGCCGGCCGGGTTATCGTCACATCTAGTCCAGTTTAGAGGCAACAACGAACCCTGTCGCGTGATTTATAATGTAACAAGGGCGACAGTTTTGACAGCGCGCTCGCACGCGATGCATTCCTCGCGCGCTTATTAATTTATGAAACCGCGAGCTGGTGTTAATGAACCGTCTAACGGAATAATAGCGACCGATATGAATTACAATGATTGTAATTAATGAATCGACGAGCGGGAATTAGTGGTATGAATGGCGCCTATCAAACGTCGCGATTCAGCCGCGAGGAAACCCTGGATATACAGCGTCGCTGCAACGAGCCTCTCGCGAACGTAATTCCGCTAATAAAATACTTTCGTCCCGGTCTCGGTACACACAGGTGGAGCTTGTCTCATCGCAGGCATTGTCAAAGGAAGACGAAGCCGTTCGTGGTCCCAAGGGGCCCACGCCGTCTACAAAGCAAACATCCACGAAGTAGAACCGACTAGGTACTTCATCGCCAATTGCTCCGCCATGCAAAAAGCAAAGCCGTGGAAAATTGCGATCCGTCGCGAGACACCAGCTAACATCCAATTTAACAAACTCCCAAACTACGGGCGCCCGCGAGTCTAACTAGATCCCTAACTAAATTAACGAGAGAATAACGATCCTTAGCTTGTTGTCCCCGCCATCAACGACAGTCTCGCGCATCACCGATGCCCCGGTATCGATTAAACCGCCGTGACATTCGATCTCCACTGCGACCAGGAATTTTCTCGGTGCCGGCTGCGCACCGACGTCTTTGTCAAATCTTATGGAATGGAAAACTAGGGTATTTCCCTCCGTTCGCTGGACACGCGATCCCCCTGGGTATCGGCAATCGACGAAGCACTCTGCGATACATCGGGATCGACAGACGACGAAGGAACAGGGGGATGGGCGAGGGAGATTAAATGAAATCGGTAAGCGAAACGGTCGCGGGCATTCCCTCCGATCCACCGTGCCGCCTGTTCCCCGTTTTTCCCTCTCGATTTTCCTCGAGGGCTGCGCGCTACTTCGCCCGGCGATCGCGGCTCCTGGAGGATGTCGCGGCATCTCCGGAGACGTCGCTGGGGATCTTCATTATCGGTACAGATGGAAAAAGAGGAGAGTAAATCCGTGGGGGGCGAAATGGCCGCGGCGGAGGGAGGACGAAGGCAGGGGTCGTGGCAGGTGCGGAAGTTTTCGAATACAGCGGGAGAGAAATTGCGTACACGGGTCTTGCATCAGGCCGTAATAAAGGCGATGAGCGTTCTTTCATCAGGGAAAAAAGTTTTGTCCCGTTTTGCCGCGGGAACTTCCGCGGCGCCAAGAAAATCCAGTTCTGTCCCCGGATGAATATGCATGGAACACTGTAGAGGGAGAGAGGAGAAATATAGGTATCGTTCTTAATGCAACGGGCAAAGATATGTTCGCGGAAATAATAAAAAAAAGAGAGAGAGAGGGAGAAGAAAGATAGAGGATAGGGAGGAGCGGAATATCGCTATTTTCTCCCACCCCCCCCGTTCGGAATGAGAAACGCTGTTTTTATTCAGGGGAGTAAAACGGAAAGTAGCAACGGAGGCGAGAAAGGGCAATTTACGGGCGCCGACGAAACGAACTTAATGAAATATTCCCGGCATCGAAGTGCTCGAGGTAAACAGTCGATCTTCGGGATGTTATCCGCGAGCGGAGCGTCAGACACCTACGTCTTGAGAAAGAATTTTATCTTCGGGGACTGGGTTATAGTACCTGGCCCTATCCGGGGCGGAAGGGCAACAATATCTTGCTGAACGATCAAGACAAAGGAAAGAGGAAGAGAACCTCGTGTTTGCCGCAGGATTCGCCCGGTATCTTAATTCAATTTTCACTCGCACGAATTGCTGCGCCCGAATAATCCGTAGGGAAATACACGCTCGGCTTTCCTTTTGCCCTTTTCCTTTTATCCTGCGTGCGGCTCGTTCGTTTCCCCTCGGTCTTCCTCCCGGGTTCAGTGCACGTAGGCGAGCACGCGTATGTAAGTACCTGCGATCGGAGACTTTGGAGCTGCAAGCGTCGCGCTGAGCGCACTAGGACCTGAGCGTGTTTGCGTAAAAATTAAGATAACCCAAGGAAAGATAGGATTCTCTGTCTCTTCTTATCGATGCAGGTGAAAAGTCACTGCGTATCGTTTCGACCAGAAAGCGCAACGAGAGGCCTGCACGGTGGAACTGGGTCTGTTCGAGCAATCGATTCGTCGGTTATTCCATTAACTTTGGCCAGTGAACGGTAACGAAGCGTGGCTCGATCCAGGGTGCAATGTAAATTGGTGGCGAAATAAAAAAAAAGAAAAAAAGGATGAAATCGATCGGAACAGCGGCGGTATTCGTTCGACGCGTATGGAATTTACTCTAACGTTCTTTGAGCCTTTGATGAGAAAAACGAGACGGGAAATATGCTGGAAGGTACGCGACGCTTACAAACACGATAATTCCGCTTCCTGCTGCATAATGTACTTTAACCGTGGCTTGCTATACATAAAACGACGATTGTACCCGACAAAAAGTATTTATGCCCGTTCCATGATTACGTGAACGCTCCTCCGAAGAGGTTCCGTGCGCCGCCGCAGTATTTCTGATAAAAGTTTCCTCGGGACAGTGAATTGTTGACAGAGAAATCAATATCGCGGATTGGTACCGTAAACAGAGGCGCATCTTCGAGCCCTGATTTCAACGAACAACAAGGGCTCGAGCCATCGGCGTTTTTTTTTTCTTTTTTACCGGAAGCTTTGTTTTCACAGACCTACGGAGCCGCTCTAAAATCCCAGCGAAGGAAAAAATATAATTACGTTTCCAATTAACCAGCCTCGTCGGCGATGATACATTGGGCCCCCATCCATCATTGCACATAGGTGAAGTCCGGTAAGGCGCATCCACCGACGGACTCTTCGTTTACGTTGAATTTCTCGAGGAGCTGGGGCTAGAAGAATATTTGTCTGGCAATCCACGGGAGCAAACGTATCCGGAAATCTAATAACGTAATTGCACGAACGTAGAATGAGCGACTGTTGCTCGTCGACCTGGCCTCCGCGCCGAGCAGAGCCCGGCAACAAAGCAGAGGTGCGAGCATGAAAAGCCACTCGAAATGAAATAGGGGCATTCGTTCTCATTCATGGCTGCGAATATATTCGCCATCGGCTCGCGGAATGGAACTGCAGCCGTGTGCCTGATGCGCCTGCACGCGTGCTCCGCATATGCATAAAATATGTCGCCCCCGCCAGATAAGATACCTATTCGCAGCCGTCACGGCCGATAAGATCCGGCGCACAGCCGCGATCCCTCAATCGGTCGTTTTATCGCCGTCGTCAACCTTATCTGTTATCTTTCCAGAAACGTAATAGCGACAGCCAGGGACTTTCCGCGCTCACTCGCCAAACGTCCGTCGACAGGCAATATGTTCCCACGAGTTCTGCTGCTCCTCGGCCTCTCCTGCGCTGCTCTCTGCTCGGCGCAGCAACTCCAGGTACGTGCTATCGCCAGTCGAAGTCACACTCCCCAGAAATCACCACCGAATCGAACGCGTATCGCGGCCAGCGTTGTTTCGTTTAAAATCCTTATTTCTCACTCGAATGGGAACGCGCCGGTGAATTTTCATCGGAATTCTGGGGGTGCGCCGGGGGAGCTGGCAGGCAACGTTCGCGCCAGATGACATAATTCACCGGCGCGGAGCCACGAAATATTCGACGACAAGTGAAACGCGAGCTTACCAGAAGCGAGGGCGCAGCGGTTCGCGAGTTAAACGTCGCAGGCAGCCGTCCTCCTGCAATTGCCGTTATATTTCGTTCGGGGAATGGAATCGTAGGCATCGGTAGGCGTTAAACCCGTCACGGGGGTGAGAACTTCCAGCGGAAAGTTTGCCCGTTTTCGTCGACTGCGCGACGCCCGACCTCGCCTCGTCGCCTCTTAAAGTTTCGCGCGCGGAAACTCTGATTCGGTTGTTGCGCTGTTAAGCTGTTTACACGGCCGATCTCGCGTTCTCGTAACGAACAATCGGCTTAACCAGGCAAGCCAGACAACACGCCGCTACGGCGGAGAACCGGCCTACCTTTCGGAGAAGTTTTAATCGGCAAGCATGTCGCCAGCCACGCCCTGGGAATCGTTTCGCTCGAATTGCACCGGCGACTCCGACGTCAGACGATGCGAAGGAATCGGTAAATGACTTTGCCAGGGGGCCGAGGCGAAGGGTGACGGCGGAGAAAAGAAATCGTGCCTTATCATAGCGAGATACCGGAGGGACCTTTCTTCTGCCCCCTTCGACGTAACGCGTAAACAGGGAAAACATCCCTTGGAGATTAAATTTCGTGGGAAGGACGAGGGAGGCTTTGTTTTGGGAGCGAAATACGCTCGGGGAATAAATATTACTACGGCGAAATTGTACTGTCATAGAGCTTGATGGAATTTAAGATATCTCTGTAGTTTACATTGAAAACGTAGTGGAGCGATCAGCAGGTAATGAAACTCGGGGTCGGGAGAACCTCGGAGATCGCCCTCGAGAAGGGCTAGTTCCAACCTTTCGTCTCAGGCATCCTCGGACACTGAATTTTTATGACTCTCCCGAAGCACCCTATTCCGCTAACTCACGGATAGTACCTCCCTCTGTGGCTCCACAGAATTCCATGTTTATATTCTTACGGACCGACGTCAGACGTTGATAAATCCGATGCCGAAGGTTCGGCGGTTCTGACGAAGCAGCCGTCAGGATTTCGGGGGAGTATTCGTCCCCCAAGATTCCGCGAGACAGCGCTGGGGGTGGGGAAAGTATTCGCTCGTGTAATTAATTTTTCTCCGATTGTTCGCGGGAGGAGAACCGGGAGCCGCGGGAATCTCATTTGTCTCGTTAACCCTCGCGACCGACTAGGCTGAACAAAGGGGGTGGCTCGGGATTGGCGTCGGGAGCGGGGTGAGGGCGCGGAAGAGCGAGCGCGTCGGGGCGAACACGCGTCGAAAACTGGATTATAAAGTTTCGTTGTGTTATCACTACTTAAGGGATTAACGTCTTCTTGTGAAACGCGCGTCGGGAATTCTAATCAAGCCTGTTACTCTTCGAAACTCGATCGAGGTTGCCGGGCTTCCCGGCTGCCAACGAAAGCCACGTCGAATACGTGCAACACCTGGACATCGATCACAGATTCTCTCCTCGTTTCTTGCCCCGTTCCCCTCGATTCTCCACCGCCGAAGTAGTCACAATGCTACGTTAGAGGCTCGAGACAGATTCCCAAATGATTGGGTCGAGTTTGACTTGGTACTGAAGTAGCAATGAACTGGAGCTGAATTAGGTAGAGGTAGGCGAGAAGTTTTGAGTGGCAAATATTTGACTATGATAACGTACTAGATACCTACATCGTATCGCAGGAATTTATTGCGACGAAAATAATTATAGTAATGGAATAAAACATTTTTCTATTTATTAAACTGCAGTTCTACGGCAAATAAAAAATAAAAAAGTAATAAAATTATTGCTTTTAAAATGCTTCTGAAAACAGGCTTGATGACATGTTTAAAAATTCATGCCTCGCTCGTGGAAAATCCAAACAGATTCTTGATCAGTGTGACTGTCGCTATCGCTCTGACTATAATTAGTGATTTATCTTAAAAATTAGCAAAATGGCGGGCAAAATGCAAGGAAAATGTTTTTCGGCTTTTTTCTTTCGCTATTTTCGATTTTAAAAGTAGGTTCGATTGAATGAAAATACTTGGTTGTAGTCCCGGCGAGAGTCATAGGTGCACAGAGTAAGCGGTAAAATTTATAAAGGATCGGTTCGATAGATTTCGAGATGTTATCTTCACGATGAGAAAAAATAACGTTTCGAGATAAAACGCGTTCAAAGTTATCATCCATAGCGGCCGAGCCTCTGTAGAAGCTAAAATAATCGGAATTGTTCCATGAAAAATTAACAGTACATTCTTGAGGATATGTACTTTCGATAAACGGTTAAAAAAATCGATTTTTCGAACTCGTCTAACCGGCATAACCCCTTAACTTGTGAAACTTTATTGCAGGAAACCACAACCAAAGCGGTCCAGATAACGACGACACTGTCCGAGGCGGAAATTCTTTTGACGGCCACTGTATGCTCGGCCGCCCCTGTCCTGCTTATTCTTATTCCAACGATTGTGTATAAGTAAGTATTTTGCACACGGAAAGGATTCGACAAAGTCTTTTGTTTCGCATTTAACGTACGCGTAACGAGTCGTCGATGGAGCATTTAGCAAAATTTTCCTTCGTCCTTGTCGCGAAAATAGTGCGGTACAATGTTTGAATTGATTGAAACTTTGGGAGCGAACGGATTGATCTTTCGTATCACACACTGGCAGGAATTATTAGCGAACCAGAGGCAACGAAAATTCACAGACCTTTGTGTTCCGTTTTGCCGGGTGCACGATTCATTTGCTCGCAGCTACTCGCTGCGAATCTCATGAATACCTAATGGAATTTTATACGCGATAAGCGCACGCTTCTGTATTGTCTTTGCGCGATATCTATTGATGCTACGCCACGCGATGGAAAGCATACTTCGCGCTAATGAAAGACCGTGTCCTCTGGATACGATAAGGCTAATCGCGTCAGCTAATGGAATCGCCTAGTCCCCCGCTTCCGTTTCATCGGTCTGATCTGTATCATATATCATCCACCGTCGAAGGATTATACCATGATGAATCGAATTATCTTTACGTCGGGATCGTTGCGACAGATGACGACTTCAATTCACCTGACCGTATTCCCTTGCAACAGCAGGTACTACAAGAAAGATCTGGAGGACGAGGTGCTGTAGAGAGGACCATGGATCGGGACATCTACCTGCCCCGCGGTACGACACCATCGTCGATCGTCATTGGCCGAGTCGTTTGAACAAATTCGAAACAGCGTACGTGGACCGGAGGCCACAGATCGAGATATTCCCGGGAACAGTTGCAGTAATTGTTAAATTCAATGAAACGAATGAAGTAAATGCGACTCGGCCGCAATTATCAATTTTCATTGGGAATTTGGTATGCAAAATGCAACGATTGCTCGGCTCATGTTACACACACACCTCGGCCGCGTCGCAGTTCCATTGGAACGCGACGCGCGCTGGCCTGCGCCGCGAGCAACGGCGAGGAGATATTAGCCGTAAAATCGGCGGGAATGAACAGCGCGCGATGGTTTTGATTTTTACGACTCGAGAAGGACGAGGCCGCGAGGTCGAATAAACTTTCGGAGCCGTCGAATAATTGCCGTTTAACTTCGCTGTATTTTCCCGACCACCCACCCACCCCTTCCCACGCTCCGTGGGGGTTGGTAACGGGATTTTGGCGCGCGCGTACGCGCCGCGCACTCTGCGCGCTCGCCCCGATAATTTCAGAGGAATGGAGTACTTCGGTTTCGAGTTACTACGACCACCGCGCGGCCGTGTGTTTGCTAGCTCGGCCACCGAATAATAATTCCGCGACCGCGCGGAATTCGTGTCGCGCTGATAAAAACCGCGTCCCTGTTGTCGACGATCGCCAGCCACCTTTCCCTGTTTATTTAAGCGGCGTTTCGCTTAATGGAATATTCGTGCGGCTGCGCAATTTGATCGACAGATTTTATCATATTATTACAGGAGGCGCGAGGATGGATACGCGGCAGTTTTCGCTTTATAGGAAGCAGAGGGCCGTTGGCAACGAACTCGCCGATAATATGTTTCATCGATTCATTGGCGACGCACCGGCCGCGTTTACCGATGCCCTAATCCCGTCGGAAATGGATTTTTCGGCGCAATTGTCGCGCCTCGGAAATTTTGCAGCCCCGTCGCAGCTGAGCTTAGCGTTCATCGCCCGTGGAGCATCTCCAATGCGAAACAGAATCACAACAGCTCCGTGAAATTCTCGCTCGGGTCACTCCCCTAATTGGTCTTCGTGAACAGTCAGTTGATCCCGTTCTGTGCTCTCCAGCAAACACTTGTCACTCGGGCCTAATTACTCGGCCTGCAGTGCATTGCAAACACTCGGTCTATAGTCGGAGCAGGATCAATTCACTGCTCAGGGATACTTTCTCGAACGGGAAACGCGCCGGGTTCAGGCCTGATCGCTTTTAAAGAATGAGTAGCCTGTAGTTTTGTCACTGGCTAAGTGGAGGACAAGCAGCTAAAGACTAAGGAATTAACAGATAATGTGCAGTTTGAAAAACCACAGTGTTGCGAATTCTATGCGAACGCCTTGGTACGAATGAGATGAGTGTCTTATTGTTTTCAGGGGCCCTGAGGCGAGCTCCATACAGGGCCCCCTATTTTATTCTAAATTAAATAAAATCAAAAGTACGGCGCTAACGCGCGAAGTGCATACGTATTAAAGAATTAAATAAGTAAGATTAAACGTGGGGTGCATTCCACGAGAAAAGAGCCCCATTTTAAAATCTAAATTTTGGTGCATCTATTCGTTATTTTCTTTCCGCCATAGCCCATTTCCAATTCTTTCCTAGCTTTCACAACCCTATTCTTTTTTAATTTTCTCACGAATTTCATCAACGATTCTCACGAGCGCTGAGAATCTGGCCGAATTGTCACCGTTCTCATCGTTCACACTCCGGACTCGTACAAAAATTGATCGACAGGTCAGTGTGAAACATTTAATTCATTTCATCATTAGCTATCGCCTACGTTAAAGTGGAAATTTGTAATACAAGTATATTAAATGAACCGATCAACGTGCTCCGAGAAATGGACCCAATCTCGCAAGCCTGTCGCGAATCGAGACAGGTAAGCTTCCCTGTTCGCATTATCCTGCGTGGTAAAAAGGATCCCGCCCGATCGAGTGTGACGGAACGTGGATCGTAAATTCGGGCCGAGGCGTAACAGTATAAAGCGTGTACATAAAACTCTTATAGCGTGAACGGTAATATAAAGTTTAATACTGCCTCGAACTTTCGCGGATTATGATCGGGAGAGGCTTTCTCCGCTCAGCTCGCGTAGGAGTCGCCGGGCCTTCTATCGACGCAATGCAAATTTGAAACGGTTTCTTCGAGGCACGGGGAGGAGGGGTGGGATTTTATACTCCGCGAAAAGCTTACTCAGGAATTTCAGAGCCACTCGCCGCGACTCGTGAAAGCTGTAACTCTCTGCCCTCGATCTTATATGTATATACAGGGTGTTGGGCAACAAGTGGTAGAAAATGAAATAGGTGATTCTACGTGACAAAACAAGACGGAAATTAGGGGTAACGAAATTGCGTTGGAGACCTTGTTTTTCTTAGGTATTAAGGCTGAAACTTTTGGGTCGGAAACTCCGGAGGGGGTTGAATACGTCAGTAGGGGAGCGCGTACAGCACAGTCGTTGTCAATGAACAACGATGCGTGAGCCTGCAATTTCGTTACTCTTGATTTTCGTCATGTTTTGTCGAATAGAATCATCCATTTCATTCAGCAGTTGGTGTCGGACACCCTGTATATTATACACTGAATGGTCGAATTATTAATCTCATATGCCAACTTTTTACAGATATGGACCATTCACATTGAACGCATCAAGTGCATACGATAGTCTTTATTAGAATAAGGTCTGCATGAGTTCACTGTATAACATTAAAATGGTTTCTTTTTTTATAGTGGTTAAATGATACAAAAGTATTATTATTCACACACCCTACATTCTAATACTTGCTTACTTCTCCTATATTAAGTCTTCTACATAAATAGACTTTTCGAAAAGTGATACACCAAAAATGGTATGTACTTGTAAATCCTCACCACCCTCACACTGCTACTACTCTAACAATAAATGCTCCAAATCAATAACTATCGCCTCGCAGTACTCCGTCAACGTTGTAAATCCGTCTCCTGACCCTCTTCAATACGCAAAAACAGAGTATTTTGAAAATCTCGTGCTCGAAATAAGATTGCGCGAGTTTTGCACCCGCAAGAAAGGAAAGTGGGTTGTTCCGAAATCGATTAAACGATTCTTGCACCTGCAAGATAAACAGAATTTCGAGCTGCACCTGCGAACCCCCAAATTTTCGCCTCGAAACTTTCAATTGCAGATGCAACGCGAATTTCAGCCTGTATAAAACACCCTGTATGTAACAGTTGCTGTATGCAAGTTTTATGTAATTTCACTAATTTGTATTGTAGGTATAACACGGAATTGTACCGCATTTGGTGACCATTGTCCTTGATATTGTATTGCGGTTCCTAGATTGGGGATATTCACCAGGTTCAGTTTTTTTTTTAATCAATATCTTGTGACATATTAAAAAACATCCGTACCGATGAGATTTGATTCTTACGAGTGCGTAATCTTGTCTGACGTGTTTCACTTGCTGTCGGAAGGTAATACTATGCGGTATCGATTGCCAGTACGTAACCACCGCATGGTAAGACGAATTTTATCCCGTGGAGCCAGGGAATATTGTCATCGGCGAAGTATAGAATAGACCAATTACCTTATGGAACTTCGTGTCACCACAGACGAGGTATAGAATAGACCCATCACTTTATGGGACTTCGTGTCGCCACCCAATCTGTGTTACCTACCCATAATTTGAGGACTGAATTTAGCGACCTCTATTCATGAACAGCGTCCAACTCAGCAACTACCCTGAAATGTGTTGAAATGCTGAAAGGGGTGGCGTACTTGTATACGTGTGACTTGTTTAGAGAGAGAGTTTGACATAAGAGGGTAGGCTTTTGTTACTGTATGCTTTGGCTCGGTTGGTCAACGACTCACGCGGATTTCTCTCCGAAAATCCATTTCGTGGATCAAGACACTATGGCGTTCAGAAATGGCATTTCTTCAAAGCCCGTGCAAGCTATAAATTGCAAGATGACATTGTTTATTAGCACTTTGCGTACCCTTGCGAACCCTTTCACGTATCGTGCGCCGAAAAAAGTATTAAAAATTCACGCTGTTACTGATATTCCCACAAGTTTCTAATGCACTGTTTAATCATTCCAGTGAAGTAATAATAATTGGATTCCGTTTGCCCCTAATATTAGTTTACCGCCAACACTGAAATTTACAGTAAAATCTAATTTTAAAAGTCTCCCAGAAAGTTGCATGATGCATGAGTGTCTTAAAAGTTTGTCTAGCCCTGAGAAATTCATCGGTTCAGTGAAGTGTGTGCATGGCATAGTGCATATTATCTCGTGATTTCTCAATTTCATCGATTACTGGACCATGTGGGAGGCCTTTTAATTTAACAGGATTCCATTCAGATATACCCGTTACTTAGAAGACTTTTTCAGAAACTGAAGGATGTTTAAAAACAGAAAATGATTTTGTAATCGTGTGCATAAAAGAGAATTCAGTCGGCGCAGAAAATCATTTGCAAATCCAAGGCCAAATGTTACAAATTGCTTGATATCTCGAGTTCTATCGATTATAGTTAATAATAATTTATACTGGGCGGTTAGTGTAAATGTTGTTAACATTATTTGTCACAGCAATAGCCACTGGAATGGATATTTTAGCCGAAAATCCATTTTTGCCGAAGAATTCGCTGGATTTCGCAATTGTAACTAACCGTCGACCTTGTTTTGATCGGGGGACATCATTCCTCGAAGTCTACATAAGGAGCTCACAGATCTTCATGTACTCAGTCGTCGTCGGTCCTCCGGACTTGAAGGACCTCGGGGAACCCTGGAGCTGCCGAGCCACCTGGATCTACTGGACTTCCTGGAGACCTGGATCTTCCTCCCCCTCACCCCTGGAGCTGCCGAGCCACCTGGACCCACTGGACTTCCTGGGGACCTGGTACTTCCTCCCCCTCCCCCCGGAGCTGCCGAACTTGCTGGGGACCTGGTTCTTCCGCCAGCCTCTCGCCCCTCTGGCCTGGGTTCGTTTATTCGCTTGGTGCTGATGAAATTTTGGGGTTCGGTAAGTCATTTAAAATTTTATTGTTTCGCGAATGTCAAATCTGATTTCTTCGGTCGTTTTCCATCATCTGTCCTATTTCCATGCATACTTTCGAGAATTTTGCGCGAGTCGTTCTATTTTGTGTATTTCTTCGATGGGTTTGCATGATTTATTTTATTTCATGCATTTCTTCGATGGGTTTAAATAATTTATTTCATTTTCGTGAATTTCTTCGATGGTTTTCTCTGATTCATTTCATCTCGTCGATGTCTTCGATGGTTTTCCCTGATTCATTTCATGTCTTCGATGGTTTTTCCTGATTTATTTCATCTCGTCGATGTCTTCGATGGTTTTCCCTGATTCATATCATCTCGTCGATGTCTTCGATGGTTTTCCCTGATTCATTTCATCTCGTCTATGTCTTCGATGGTTTTTTGTGACTTCTGTCACTCTTTCCTTCAAGTACTTATCTCTGCGGTGGTTTTGCATGCTCGTGCGTGCTCTGCTGTTGGTCGAAATTATCTCGATCGTCTCCAACTCAATAAGCTTTTCCTTAATTTCTTTCCAGGCCGACCACACCGTTACTAACATATAGTAGTTGATTGTTTCAGCTTTTCAGGTTCACCGTTACTCGGGGAATGGAGTTAATAACACGATATATTTCAAAAGAAACTAGTGAAAAGTGATAGTGAAAAGTGATCGTGCAAAGTGACAGTGAAAGAAGACATCTAAGGAAGCCTAGGCTAATTTATTATAGTATGAAGTATTTAAGGTCCCATGTAAAATTGCCAAGCAGTCACTAAATCATTAACTTTGTTGTTCGTTTATTGGCTCCTCATCTGTGATGAGGAGGTTACCGCTGCTTCCGTTTGCGGAAGCAAGTGACTGAGCATGGAATCGGTATGGGTGGATCAGTTTCATCCCTAGGTGTTCTTGTCCAAAGGGAAAAGTTTCGGGCGTAGGGGGTGCACCTTTTGGTACACTGCCTGCGTAAGTCACCCGGTTCGATTACCCAATCTCCGTGTTGGACGGCTTGAGTCAGGTCAAGTGTTTGCTCCTGACGAGTCGCATCGGAGCAACAGGAATCGTCTGGGAGGCGCCGAGCGCTTTTCTCTTTCGACTTGGACAGCAGGGTGGTAGGAACTGCGCCGTCCAATACTTGTTTCATGCTTACCCTTCGCCTTTCCTTCTTTCCTGAATTTCTTTTAATCGAGTGATTGCTTGGCAGTTCCCTAGATTCTATATCTAAACCGAAGAGATCGATGGAACTTTGTTTCCATCCATCTCTTTGGTTTAGTAGGCTTCATGTACAGGGAGATCGATGGAACTTTGATTCCATCTATCTCTCTACGGGTCTCCAAGCGCAGCAACCTCCTCGCGGTGAGACCTGGTAATCGGTGAGAACCGAGCCGATGGCTGCGATTGTCAAATATTCTAGTCGTATATAAGAATTTCTTTAACTTGCAATACTATGTAACTTAAAATGTTGTTGGATTGTTCCTACCGAACCCCAGAATACGAATATAGTGTTAAGATAGAAGAATAAGTGCAAGTTGGAATATTTCAGCGAGATACTGGAACTGTTGAGTTTTTCACAATTTTTAAAGTCCTCTCTGCTCCAGGATTTCCGCATTTCTCATCAGATTTTTTCGAAAACGTCGCCAATCGAGTCGTTATGTTTCGTCGATGAAACTAACACCAAGAACGAGGTAATTCGAACCATAATGAAGGAAATTCCATGAAAAATTGATTTATATCATTTCAAACTGAACAGTAGTCTGATTTACATGTATGCTCTTTATTGGTCCACTAAGGGTTACAATCTCCCGCCTTACACAACTCCTTTCTCCGTCATTACATCTAATCGCGCGTGTCAGATCCGTGGCAGCTGCGCAGGTCGGTCGCAAATCGGTAGGGGCGTAGGTCTACTGTTATATGGAATGGAGGTGTAACATGCACTTGCCGAGCAATAGTAATTCAATGGCAAAACGTTAGCAAATTGAATCATACGGTGACCAAGTTACCAGACTCTTCAACATTCTGTTCTCCCACGTCGGCGTATTAACACGTGATGATCTGCGGTGGCTGTAATTATACCTCGGCAAGTCTCCCTCAATTCCAATGCCGAATATAATTCTCTCGTAACAGAATTTTACCAATCGACTATCGTTCTCAAGTGTGGTGCACATGGTCATCATAGCGTAGGTAAATACAAAGAAAGTAAGAATAGGAAATCGTCTTGTTTGAACGATGAATATGAGTATCAAGAACTAGCACTACTGTACACAAGATAAATCATTTAATCTCTCGTGGTTAGTGAACAAGCAACACACGTTTATATTCCTTTTTCTCCATATTCGCCCCGCTCAAGCGTCAGATGTTTTGGATAGGTACAAAAAACAGAGTTCGCAGTAATATTAATTATTTTCAACAACGAGTACAGTGTATGCATTGGGGGACAGAGTTTGGGACTACGTACGTTCAATCCACGTCCAACATAATGCGCATAGTGGTGAAGATTGAGAAGGCATTGGACAGGTACTGAAATGTTATTGACTGTTTTATTATTACTATTATCTTTGAATGACAGTCGGCCATGTATGATATGAAACCATATAATGCGTTATGTTGAGTGCGATCGACGTATGAGTTCATGACATCAGGCGATAGATATGCTGTAAACGGAAAAAGGTCTGCACCGTTGGGAACGGTGCTTGTCATACACTGTTCGGATGAGTGCTCGATATTTTCGGTGCTCGCCGTTCGTCGTTTTCGATCCGCGAGCACCGTAAGGCCGCGTACAGACTTGAGCACGAACGCGAATGAGGCAAGCCGAGGCAGACCCGAATGTCTCGGACTGGACTAGTTGAGATTTTTTGACAATTTTTTTCAAATTATGTGACTCCTCGTTCATGAAAAAAAAAGATGTAGGTCCCTCAAAACAGATGCAATAAAAGACCAGAAGCCAAGTATCTGGGGACTTCGAGAATGCACACTATCCATACTTGCCATTTGAGAAATACGAATCTGAAAGGAAATTAATGTACAGGGTGAGTCACTAAGAACATTCACCTTAAATAACTCGTTTTATTGATGTGATGAAAAAATCCCCAAATTCATTGATACAAAGTGATCTTCAACACCGAACGAGGATGAAAATGTGTGAAGAGTATCATTTGCTTTCAATTTTTCTGTGCAAAGTTATGAATTCGTCTTTTTATAGACTACAACGCAATAGAAAAGAAAATATGCGGTGCCATTTAAAATTCGTATTTCTGAAAAAGAAAAATCACAAATAAACATGTACAGAAGCTTTGGATCGGCCCGAGGCATGCGGCGGACTACCCCGAAGCACTTCACCGACGTACAACACTTGTATACCTATTCATTCTGCCTCGGCTTGCCTCATTCTTGTTCGCGCTCAAGTCTGTACGCGGCCTAAAGCCGGGAATCCATCGGGAAGCTAAGCTAAACTATGCTATGCGATGCTATGTTTTAACGTAGCTTTTGGTGGAAACGGTTCCATAAGAAGTTAATTTTTGTAAAACGTAGCATGGCATAGCATAGCATCGCGTAGCATAGCTCAGCTTCCCGGTGGATTCCCGGCTTAAGGAACGATGAAAGGCCAACACCGAAAATATCGTCGCTGACGGTGAATACCTCTTTCCGTGTACGACGATCCCTTACCGTGCAGTAGTAACGCAAAGTAAGCTCTGGCATGATGCCACTGACTGAGACAGTCACTGGTTCTTGATACGTCAACATGCAGACTATGTCCTTCTGCATGCTCAAAGCGTGGTTGTACCACTCCGATTCGTATACACCTTGTGGCACGAACATACTCTACGAAACATTGAGCATCAGCCCAATTCCCTTAGTTTATTAACACATTAATGACCAAGCATTAAAATAAGGACTCTAAAATTTCCATTGCATTTGCCCTACTCAAAAAGAATTTAAATTTAATATTGCGTTAATGCAATAACAGCGGTTAATGGGTTTAGCTGATATGTGTGCGCAGACTTTAAGGCTGTGATCAGTGCCCAGGGAATCTGGAGCTCGCGGGTTCGAGTCCAAGCGCCCAAGGATCTCTTTTTCCGACTCCTACAGTATATACTTTTCAAACAAACAAACTAGCGAGTCACAGGTGCACAACTCACCATATCCTTCAATTGATCAGCTGGCCACGCGTACATGTACATCTCCAAGATTATAGTGAAGAATCCGAACATGTTTTGCACTTTGCCTATCATTGGTTGCTTCTATTCAGAAAATTCCTGGACCATGATTTGCTTAAATTCACTGTTGAATGAAATTGCGTTACTCACCAGAAGGAAGCCGATGCAACAAACTGTGAAACTCATCGTAAACAACACTGCAGCGCAAATGATGCTTAATCGGAAGCAGGAAACAACTTGGCTGGCATATCTATGCGAAAATTACAGAAATCGTAAGCTACGGAACACCACGCTACGCAACATTGTCTTTACCTCCTTAAGTGCATCTGCTTTTTAATATAATTGATCAGCATGGGAGTATTCGATGTCGCCTTCATTTCCAACATTAGACACTCGAATCGGGCAGTACTGAACCAAAGGAAAAGCGCGCCGAACGCGCTGTGAGACAGAGCCGCTCCGCATTGAAGGGCGCAGATGTTCTGATGTAAGTAAACGATCGCCCACGCGTGCAGGGGCTCAGTGGAGAACGGATATTCACTCTGCATCGGAAATGGTTGAGCCAAAACGAATGGGGAAGCCACGTAACTAACTACGCACAGGTAAATCCATATTACCGCGCCCAAATATAGTGTACGGCATTGGTTCACGTATTTTTGGAAAACTTCCCGCTCGAGTGTCGAGGCATTCTTGACGCAGGTCATCATTTCCTCGATTACTTGCTATAATGAGACGTCAGACGACAGACCTGTCTACCTTCGATTACGGAGGCTACTCTGTAGACGACTTACCTGAATATCCTCGTACCTAATTAGAGAGATGGCGGCGTGGAAGCCGAACTGGAACGTAGAAACACTTGCGACCATGCAACTTGTTAAAACGGCGATGTCGTTCCGGTTGGCGTACGCCCCGCCGAGCAGGGGCAGAAAGAACAACACGGAGTTGATTATCGAGCAGCCTTGCAGGATCTTGAACGTAAGAGTTTGACGCTTGCTTGCCGTTGATGGAAGCGGCCACACGAAGCCCGTTATTACGCTTTTCCGGATAAACTCGATCGCTTCCTCCGGCGTTACTTTATTCATCGTCAGTTAGGGTAAATGAATTCTTCCTATTCAACTACGCGAGTTTATCGCGCCAAGCTGTAGTCTGTCGACAGCTGAAATACCAGTGCTCTATTCTTGTACAATGGAATCGCAATGTGTGACTTGGTTATTATAGTGTATCGCAGGATACTGCAACACTTAGTTCCCAGGTGGTGTTACTCGCGGCTCCTTTCCATCCCCCAATCGCAATAATTAATTGCTTTCAATTATGGATCGTTAGGGTGCGTGCTACTAGCCAGGTGCTAGGACTGCTGAATGCCTACACGAGAACTTTCCAAGGAACACACTTGAACACAAAGCAACTTGTATATTCTTGATATATACACGTGCGCTGTGAACATACACATATGCGCTGTCATCATATTTCGCTAAGTGCTTTCTGTACAGGAGGTTTTAATCGACGTCCGCAGTTTCAACTATTACTTTGTACAGGGTAATCCTGGAGCCACTGGACTCAAAGAGATACCGCCTGCACCCCGTGGCGAGGACAAACCCCGCAGGGCCTCACCGAATTTTAGGGCTTTCGACCCACGGAAGGGTTGGAATACCATTAAACGGTGATTTCTCATCAGATGTTTGCAAAAACAACGCCAATTGATTCCTTATGTTTCGCCGATGAAACAGACACCAAGAACGACGTATTGCGGTTCGTAATGAAGGAAATCCCATGAAAAATTGATTTATATCATTTCTCACTAGCTTCGTTAAAAATAGTACGGTGACCGAGTTTCCAGAATCAACATTCCGTTCTTCCACGTCGACGTGTTAATGTTCGATGATCTGTGGTGGCTGTAATTATACCTCGGTAAGTCTCCCCCAATTCCGGTGCTGAATATAATGTTCTCGCAACTTAAGATAATACTCGCGCGCCGTGTAGTGAACACACATAATTCACTATACTGGTACTGTAACATGTAACATCATGGATACCTCGTATCTTATAATTTTGTTACAGAATTTTACCAATCGACTTATCGTTCTCGTGTGCGGTGCGCGTGGTCAACATAGCGTAAGTAAATTCCAAGAAAGTAATAACATATGAATTTCAAGAAATAGCACTACTGTACACCGGAGGAGAAATCATTTAATCTCTCATGGTTATTGAACAAGCCCCTCCTTCACTAATCTTTTAGCTACACGTTTCTATTACCTTTTCCTTCATATTCGCTCCGCTCAAGCGCCAGATTTTTTGGAAGGTACAAAAAACAGAGTTTGCAGTAATATTAATTTTTTTCAACAACGAGTACACTGTATACAATGGGGAACAGAGTTTGGGACTACGTACGTTCAATCCACGTCCAACATAATGCGCATAGTAGTGAAGATTGAGAAGGCATTGGACAGGTACTGAAATGTTATTGACTGTTTTATTATTACTAGTATTTTCGAATAACAGTCTGCCATGTATGATATGAAACCATATAATGCGTTATGTTGAGTGCGATCGACGTATGAGTTCATGACATCAGGCGATAGATATACTGTAGCACGACGATCCCTTACCGCGCAGTAGTAACGCAAATTAAGCTCTGGCATGATACCACTGACTGTAATAGACACTGGTTGTTGGTACGTCAACATATAGACTAAGTCCTTCTGCATGCTCAAAGCGCGGGTGTACCACTCAGATTCGTATGCACCTTGTGGCACCATCATACTCTACGAAACATTGAACATCATGACAATTCCCTTAGCTTTCTAACTCCTTACCGGCCAAGCATTAAAATAAAAACTCTAGAATATCCATTGCATTTGTCGCAATTAAAAAAATTTTAATGTTACGTTTATGCAACAGCTGTTAATGGGTTAAGGGAGGAAATCTAAATACTTTTCAAATAAATAAACTAGCCACCGGTGCGCCACTCACCATATTCTTCATGTGATCAGCTGGCCACGCGTACATGAATATCTCCAAGAGTATAGTGAAGAATACGAACATGTTCTGCACTTTGCCTATCATTGGTTGCTTCTAATCAGAAAATTCCTGGACCATGATTTGCATAAATTCACCGTTGAATGAGATAGCGTTACTCACCACAAGCATACCGACGCAGCAAAGGGTGACAGCGATCGTACTCACTATTATTGCGCAAATGACACTGGATCGGAAGCAGGAAACAACTTCGCGGGCATATCTATACAAAAATTACAGAAATCGTAAGCTACGGAACACCACGCCACGCAACAATGTCCTTACCTCCTTAGGCGCATCTGCTTTTTAATACACTTGATCAGCATGGGGGTATTCGATGTCGCCTTCAATTCCAAGATCAGGCACTCGAATCGAGCAGCACTGAACCAAAGCAAAAGCGCGCCGAACGCGCAATGGGACATGGCCGCTGCGCACTGAAGACCGCAGAGGCTCTGATGGAAGTAAACGATCGCCCACGCGAGCAGGGGCTCAGTGTCGAACGGATATTCACCCTCCATCGGTAATGGCTGAGGCAAAACGAGTGGGCAAAACACGTAAGTACCTATGCACATGTAAAACCATACTACCGCGCTCCCATAGAGTATGCGGCACTGGTCCACGTATTTTTGGAAAACTTCCCTCTCAAGCGCCGAGGCATCCTTGATGCAGGCAATCATTTCCTCGATTATGTGCTAGAATGAGACGTGAGAAGACAGACCTGTCTACCTCGGATTACGGAGCTACTCTGTAGGCGACTTACCTGAATATTCTCATACCAAATTAGAGAGATGCCGGCTTGGAAGCCGAACTGGAACGTGGCAATACTTACGACGATGCATCTGGTTAAAACGGCGGTGTCGTGCCGGTTGGCGTACGCCGCGCCCAACAGAGGCAGAAGGAACAACGTGGAGTTGATTATCGTGCAGCCTTGCAGGATCTTGAACGTAAGAGTTCGACGAGTGCTTGCCGTTGATGGAAGCGGCCATACGAGGCCCGAAACTACGCTTTTCCGCATAAACTCGATCACTTCCTCTGGCGTTACTTTGCTCATCGTCAGTTTGGGTAAATGAATTCTTCCTATTCAACTCGCGAGTTTATCGCGCCACACCGTGGTTCGTCGACAGCTGGAATACCAATGCGAGCATCTAAAAGCTCCTGACAGACATCCACTTTTTGTACAATGGACACGCAACGCGTGACTTGGGTATCGCGGCGAATCGTAGGACTTTTACTTAGTTAGTTCCCAGGAATCCCAGGTAGTGCTACTCGCGGTTCTTTTACATCCCCCGATCGCAATAATTTATTGGTTTCAATTATGGATCGTTAGGGTGCGTGTACTAGCCAGGTGCTAGGGCTACTGAACGCCTAGACCAGAACTTTCCAAGAAACACCCAACACGTAGAGCAGCTTACTTAATACACGCGTGCTGCGAACATGTACATATGCGCGGTCGTCGTGTTTCGCTAATTCCGTCTAGGAGGTTTTAATGGACGTCGGTAGTTTCCACCATTACTCTGTGCAGATACTAGAAGCACGAAAGATTATTCGATGACAGTGAAGTCGAGCATATGTGTGAAAGAGCGCGATAGCTCTGGGTTAGGAACATACTACCTCTCGGTGTATAGAAATTGATAGACTACCGTTGTGTAAACCTGGTCAAAAGATGAAGGGGACCTTTGATTTGTACAGAAATGGGCGTATTAAGGTTTTCGAAGTCGCTCATTAAGAGTCTCAAGTAAAAATTACAAAAAATATTTGTAATCTTCAACAAGAAAAAAAACTATTTAATGTTAAAACATTTTTATTTGTAGATTTTTGTACTTTTTTGGCCAGGTTTTTCGAATTTTTTACCACTAAGTTTTCCGGCCACTAATTGAGTATGTCTGTGAGCATATTCTTCTGGACACTCGCGGACAGGACGATAGCGGCGCGAGTGAGTGATTTTTGAGGGCAAAATTTTCTTTGGCAATGGCATCCACCCTCTCTACCTGAGAATCCCATTGGGCGGATTTTGATATGCTCTTGTGGATTTTTACGAGTACGCAGGTTTAATGTCGTACAACGTGACGTTTCTGCCTGTTCATAAGTTATCGCAAGAACGCCGTGCCGCATTGCATGTAAGTAACAGTTTCGACGAAGTGGGTAAGTATGCGCTGTACAGGGTAAATCTGTCGTTCGTCCGCCGCCACTGCACGCACCTTGGCTGGCCTGTCTCGCGCGCCCCCCTGTCGGTCAAGTTGCCATGATTCAGGCGTTCCAGACACCAATCTTGAACTATCAATAATTAATAAATGAAGCATTTACCGAAATTTCATCGCCCTTAATTTTCATCCTATATTCGCCTGTAGAAGCACCGCCCAGAGTATTGACTATAGCTAGAGTAAAGATTGCCAAACATTTTTGCCAAATATCGATGCTTCAACTTTGCACAGCCGCCAGTGTGTCTCAAAATGATTTTTTCAAACTCGAGCCTGATAGCGCCTAGATAATTTCATATTTTATGTAAAAAAAAATCAATTTTACATGAACCTGCACCGAGCTACGGTTGTCACAGCAGAGTGCCTAAAACAGGACGTCTCGGGCGTTGCCTATAACTCACAAACCATTCAATACTTTTTATCACAAAAAATACTGAAATATCCGTAAGATATACTCTTTCCAATAGACTAATGTTTAATAATAAAAGTTTATCGGTTTTTCTAGAAAAAAATTCCCAAAGAAGAGTTGTTCCTTTTTATTGAAACATTAAGATAAGCAGAGTGAATCCTTTCATTTGCTTTGCAACTGTACAAACACAAATTCGTCCAGCGTTACCACGTGTGTGCTCAATTTTCGTCTTCGTCACTGATCATAACTCGTAATGCGGTGAACATGGAGAACGCATTCGAGACGAACTGGAAGATTCATACATCATCGATAGTTGTCATAGTGATATGGATTAAATGTAACCATTCACTTACCGAGCAATAGTATTCCAATGACAAAACAGGAACGACGCACTTGAAAGTAATAGCCACTGGTTTCTGTGGTAACAGCATATAGAGTACATTCTTCTGCATTTCCAAGGTTCGGTTGTACCACGTCGACTCGTATACAGCAGCCATGGCGTTTGCACTCTGACAACAACGAAAAAGATCATTCAATGACACTACAACCGACACTGTACATAGAAACTGTATGCAACCAGAGCTCACTACATCCATCAGGTTATCAGCTGGCCAGGCGCACATGAACACCTCCACCAACGCAGTCCCAGACAAGAACACGTACTGCAACTTCACTGCCAGTGGTTGACGCTGTATGTAAAAATACGTTCATCCCCATCTATCTACTTGCACTAAACCCAGCTGCAGTTATATGTACAGAATACTCACCCCGATCAGGAAAATGCCGAAAAGTATAAGTGACAAGATACTGCATGCTATCGCGATCAGAGATATGTACCTAACCACACTGACCACTTCCTGGGCATACCTAGGATGACACTACTTCGATCTACTTCGAACTCATTCGGTCCAAATCAAAAGGGGACAATTTGCACCCCACCTTTGTTAGAATATACTAAGAAGTACGTACCTACATACATTGATCCCACGAGCAAAACTGAACAGGCTGGGCAACAGAAGCGTGGGATGTTAATTAAAGCAGAATGGACTCGCTAGTTTGCTGTCCAAAGACAGCTTTCCCAGGCTCTTCAGTTTTCCTCGCGCGACTTATCTGCCTCAGCTTAACACTGTCCACTGCACCTTCTTATGTTGTAGTACTTCTTCACACACTGGACCAGTCCATGGACACTCTTGACAGCACGCAGTTCTGTCGCCAGAATCTCGAAACGTGCCGCGGCGAACAGCATCAACAACGCTCCGAGCACGCTGACACTCACCTGAGCAGCACACTGCATGCCCACCAAAGCCTGGTGAAGGAAAATTATGGTCCTGACGGGTTCGTAGTCGGTGGGGAACGGGTATTCGGCGTTGGTCGGGAATGGCTGCGATATGAACAGCGTTGCAACGACGACGACGAAAGCTGTCCCGTAGAACCACATAGCGGACATCCCGTAGAACGTAGAATACCTATCGAGGTACTGTTGGAAGACGAATCTCTCGTATGACTTTGCTGTCTGACAGTACGCTACCATCCGTTCGATCAGCCACTGAAACATCGGTTACTCAAGTGTGCAAGGATTGCTATGCGTTATTGCAAATGTATCCTTGCCAAAAGGAGACGAATGGATCGACAGGAGAATTTCAGATGACGTTACTTTATGGAACTTCTTTCCTATTTGTATTCCTGCCCAATACCTCACACAAGCCCTCCGAGCTTTGTTACCCCCAACTTTCGAATCCACAAGTTCGATTCACCGTTGAGTGGTCCGTCAATAGACTCCACCATTCGACACCTTTCATCGAGAGCTTCCATTCCACTTCGATTCCAAATGCTCCACAATGTAACATCGTCCGTTATTCCACCAACCATTGGTCAATGATCATACCTGAAGACGATCGTACTGGGTCATTAAGTAAGAAGTCTGCACAATGATCTGAAAGACGGGAAAGGAGAGGCAGGCGGCCCTCGTGGCGGCGATGGCGTTGTCTCGGTGCAGGTAGGTTGCATAAAGCAATGGTAGAAAGAGCAGGACTCCGCTCAGGATCGTCGCGAGTCTTAATATCTTAAAACGGAGCAGCTGAAACTTGGTGGCTGTCGCAGAGAGCGGCCAACAGTAAGCCAGAGTTATGCAGCGTTTAGTGAAGATCATGGCCTTCTCTGGCGTTACTTTCCCAAACATGATCGCGCAAAATAAGGACTAAGTAGGACTACAGTGGCACTGAACGATACAGGAGTTACCAGTGGAACATCCCACCGCTTCCCTATTCTACAGTGGAACTGCAAGTTATAAAATAATCGTGGGAGAATGACGGACCGTATGCCCGAGCAACTCTTCAACATTCTGTTTTCCTACGTCGGCGTATTAATATGTTATGCTCTGTGGTGGCTATAGTTATACCGCGGTAAGTCTCCCTCAATCCCAGTGTTGAATATAATTCTCTTGCGTCTCAAGATTATTTTCGCGCAGCGTGTAGTGAACATACATAATTCACTATACTGGTACTGTAACGTGTAATATCGTGGATACCTTGTATCTTATAAATTCGTAACGGAATTTTACCAATCGACTAATCGTTATCGAGTGCTGCGCATATAATCATTATAGCGTAAGAAAAATCCAAGAAAGTAAGAAGGAAAATCGTCTTGCTTCAGCGATGTAAATGGATTTCAAGAACTAGTCCTACTGTACACCCGAGGGGAAATCATTTATTCTGTCATGATTATTGAAAAAACCCTTTCCTCACTATTCTTTCAGCTACACATTTCTGTTACTTTTCCTACGTATTCGCTCTGCTCAAGCCTCAGATTTTTTGGAAGCTACTAACATAGAGTTTGCAGTCACGAGTAAACAGAATCCTATGGGAACAGAATTTGGGACTACGTGCGTTCAATCTATCCCCAATATAACGTGCAAAGTGGTGGTGATGATGGAGAAGCCATTCAGCAGGTACTGAAATGTTATTGACTCTTTTATTATTACTATTATCTTTGGATGACAGTCGGCCATGTATGCTATGAAACCATATAATGCGTTATGTTGAGTGCGATCAACGTATGAGTTCATGACTAGAGATTGCAAATTTACCGACTCTTTCAAACAAACGCACCAGCGCATAAAACAGCTTGTATATTCTTGATATGTACACGCGTGCTGTGAACGTATATGTACATGTGCGGTCGTCGTGATTCGCTAAGTTCTTCCTGTCTAGGAGGTTTCAATCAACGTCGGCAGTTTCCACCATTATACGCAATGCGGTAAAGTAAGTGAATGCTGTATACAGATACTGGAAGCACGAAAGATTATTCGATTACGGTGAAATCGAGCGTCTGTGTGAAGAAGGGCAATAGCCACCTATAACATAATAGCGTTAGGTACGTACTTATATACAAATTGATAGATTACCTTTGCGTAATAAGACAGGGAAAGGTTCGGCAGGATACCGCTAATATGAATGGTTTCGAGTTTTTGAGACCTCAATATCATACAAGAAATTTTTTTCTGCATGTTAACATCCTTGTCGTACCAGTTCGTGTTATAGGCAACCGTAGCAGTTTCTTTGCTCTGGAATACGATGGAAGCCATGGTGAAAGCAGAGTAAATGAAACAAGAAATAGTTTATTACCATGTGAATCAAATTGTCAGCTGGCCAAGCATACATGAAGAGTTCCACGCTGGCGCTGAACACTACGAGGGCGTACAGAGCTTTCATGGGTAATGGTTGCTTCTGTTTTTTTTTTTTAAATATCCAGAACTCGTAATCCTGTACTACTGTTCATACGGGATAAATAAATTATAATACTCACAGTGACCAGGTTCAAACTGCCGAAAATCACGGCTACATTTGTCGTTGCTACAGTAGCCAACGCTAAAAATTTTACAGATCGGCGTAACCTCCTTATGTACCTGAAATTCAACAAAGCGACTTTAACTCGACGCCAAAAAACATCTCGTTTATATTCCGTTTTCAGAGATACAAATATCATTTTGCTACCATGTCATATAAATACAATCCCAGAGACAACACGCAAGCATATTTTCCTTATAGTTCAGTACACTTAAACAAATATTACGTGACGTTGAAAAATAAATTCATCGCACTCCTTCAATATGCAGTGGTAATTATTTTGAACACGAATCACGTATTAAAGAACCCAGAAATTAGTATAGAGTATAGTTTCTTAAATAGAGGGGAGCATCCCCTTGACGTGCATTTTGTTCTAAGTCGATATTTCAATGCGGTCCTGAGATATGAGGCCTGAAATTCTAGCTTAAAAGTACAGAAGTTCGTTTACTACCTATATGCTGGTACCCAGGAGCTAATGATTGTAAACAGAAATAAAAAACGCTGACACAACACTACCATCAGTCAAGTAACTGTGAATATATTATACATTCAATATTTTAACCGAGCTGTATAATTGTTTGTTAATGTAACGAATACCTAGTATAACCACGAAGTTTTCCACGGAAAAGAGCCGTTATTTACCTGAGAAGTTTCTGGTGCTTCCTTATGCAGGCGTCGAGCTCGCGGTTGGTCTCTGCTTCATTCAGCTCCACCATCAATATCTCGAACCTGGCAGCCGCGTATCGCAATAGAAGAGCAACCTGGGCATCGATTGCCATACCTGCGAACGCCTGGAAGCCAACTAACGATTGATGGAAAAATATGAAGCTTTTGAGCGGCTGTCGTTCCACCGGAAAGGGGTAAACCGCGGGCGTGGGGAAAGTTTGTGGCATGAACAACGGGCCACTGACAACGACAGCTGCGGTGAGGACGCCCCACAGTGCGTAAGTGGCATGATAGTACTTGTATTTGTCGATGTGACGTTGAAGAATGTCTCTCTCCTGCGTGGTGGTGCGTTTACAGAAACATTCCATGTCGTAGAACAAAATCTGTAACCACTTGGCACTTAATTCTCCAAATTTTGAATATTTTTAAGGATTTATCGCCGAACAAGGTGTCAGCTTACTTTGAACTGCTTCTGTTGCAAGCGACACACTATCATCTTTATCGTCACCTGGGCGACAGCGGAGAAAAGGCTCACCGTTTTACCAAGGATCATGGGCTCCTTATGGTACTCGTAAATCGCGCAGAGCAGCGGTAAAAGTAACCCGATGGTGCTAAGAAAGGCCACACTCCACAGTACGTTAAAATACAGAAGCCGAGTCTTGTTTGCCAGGAGCGAGGGTGGCCAGGAACACGACAGTGCGACACAGAGTTTCGTGAAAAGAATCGCCTTCTCAGGTGTCACGAGAAATCCCATGTCAACGAAATTGAGATTACAATATTATTTATTTTCTTTTTCTCATAATTGTAAGAACCCCTGGTGCAACTAGCTTCTACCTAGCTACTACCGTTTTCGAAATCCCCCAAAATTGCCTCGACGCTACGTCCTCCGAATCGATTTCTTTTCATCAGACAGTGATACTCGATTCCATCACTTCGTGTTGCGCGTTGTACATTTCGTAGAACGGGATATCGTGTAAATAAGTAACGCGTACCACCGGCGCTATGCGATCAAGATACATCGCTGGTTATAATTATTTTAACCCTTCGTAGACCGTATGCAATCGCGACTGTCTGTTGCAAGCTGTTTCCTTCGATTCCTTCGCGGAAAGGGTATAGATGATAATGTGGAAAATGTTGTGCATCAGAACTGGTATTAGCCGAGGGGTAACAGTGAACGATAATACCACAGTTGAAAGACAAATACTGTAAAGAAGTCAACTATCCGCCCCCGGACAAGGCAACATCCATCACACTGCACACACGGAAATACTGAAGGATCCAATTCTTCCTAACGTAATACGACTTCAAAGTGATGGAATCGAGTATAACTGTTTCATGAAAAGAAATTAATTCCGAGGACGTCGAGGCAATTTTGGGGATTTTCGAAAACGGTACGTAAGTAGTAACTTGGTGCTAACAAACAAGACTTGGCGTCTGTATTTTATCGTACTGTGGTATGTGGACTTTGTTAGTACCATCGGGTTACTTCTACCGCTGCTGTGCGCGATTTACGAGTACCATAAGGAGCCCATGTTCCTTGGGAAAACGGCGAGAATTTTATCCGCTCTCGCCCAGGTTACGATAAAGATGATAGTGTGTCGCTTGCAACAGAAGCAGTTCAAAGTAAGCTGAAACCTCGTTCGCCGATAAATCCTTAAAAATATTCAAGAATTGGAGAATTAAGTGCCAAGTGGTTACAGATTTTGTTCTACGACATGGAAAGTTTCTGTAAACGCGCCACTCACCCAGGAGGAAATCATTCTTCAACGTCGTATCGACAAAGTACTATCATGGCGCTTACGCACTGTGGTTACTCCCTCACCACGCGATTTACCCCTTTCATGCGGAACGGCAGCCGCTGAAAAGCTTCATATTTTTCCATCAATCGTTAGTTGGCTTCCAGGCGTTCGCAGGTATGACAGTCGATGCTCAGGTCGCTTTTCTATTGCGATACGCGGCTGCCGGGTTCGAGATATTGATGGTGGAGCTGGACAAAGCAGGGACCAGCCGCGAGCTCAACGCCTGCATAAGGAAGCACCAAAAACTTAAGAGGTAAATAACGGCCCATTTCCGTGAAAAACTTCGTGGTTATACTATTCGCTGCATTAGCAAACATTTATACAGGTTTATTAAAGGATTGAATGCGTAATCTATCCACAGTTATACTTGGTCTAATAAAATCTGTAGAAAGCCAGTCAACTCGAGGCACACAAATCGCCGAACAAAATACAATTTCATTATAATCGAAATGTTTATCACATTGGGAATAGTTAATACAAGATAAATCTAGTGATTATAAACAATATTAACCCATAAAAGTTTACATTTATTGGAAAAATCTGTGATTGTAACGGAATAATTCGTAACGCGATTCTTAGATACGTGTATAATACCATGTATTAAAAAGCAAATGTACCTAAGGAGGTAAAGATAGTTTTGCGAAACGTGGTGTTCCGTAGCTTACGATTTTTATAATTTTTGCATAGATATGCCCGCTAAGTTGTTTCCTCCGTCCGATTAAGTGGCTTGATAGCAGTAGTACCTATTGAATACCATCGAAGTCACCAATTGTTGCATCGCTTTGATTACGGTGAGTAAGGCTATTTTGTTCAACAGTGAATTTAAGCAAATCATGTTCCAGGAATTTTCTGATCAGAAGCAGCCAATGATCGCGAAGGTGCAACATGATCGAATTCTCCACTATACTCTTGGAGATGTACATATACGCGTGGCCAGCTGGTCACATGAAGAATATGGTAAGTTGTGCGCGTCCGCCTAGTTTATTTGTTTAAAAAGTACACGCATTTCTTCCTTCAACCCATTAACAGCAATTGTTGCGTAAAGGCAACATTAATTTTTTTTAATTAGAGCAAATGAAATGGATATTCTAGACTCTAGAGTTTTTATTTTAATACTTGACCGGCAATGAGTTAATAAGCTAAGGGAATCGGGCTGATGTTCAATGTTTCGTGGAGTATGTTCGTGTCACAAGGTGTATTCGAATCGGAGTGGCACTCCCACGTTTTGAGCATGCAGAGCTCCCTTTTCGTTTTTACTGCTCAGTATGGAATCACCGTGTGATTATTAGACAATACCATCTACTGTCTAATGTCATAATTCACACATCGATCGCACTCAAAATAACGCATCACACTATTTCATATTATACATGGCCGACTTTCATCCAAAGATACTAGTAATAATAAAAGAATTAATACCATTTCAGTACCTGTCCAATGGCTGCTCAACCTTTGTTCGTTATGCTGGACGCAGATTGAACGTACGGAGTCTCTGTTCCCATGGTGTTAAGTTTACACATTGCTGAACACAATCTCAGCATTACTACATACAAACTCTGTGCTTTTTACCTACCACAAAATCTGACGCTTGAGCTGAGCGAATATGGAGGAAAAGTACCAGAAATGTGTAGCTGAAAGACTAGTGAGGAAAGGGTTTTTTCAATAATTATGACAGATTAAATGATTTCTCCTCGGGTGTACAGTAGTTCTTGATAGTCATATCCATCGCTGAAACAAGACGAAGTCTTATTATTACTTTCTTGCAATTGCCATATTCTATGGTGATTATGTGTACAGTACTCGACAACGATTAGTCGATTGATAAAATTCTGTTACAAATTTATAAGATACAAGGTATCCACGATATTACGACGTTACAGTACCAGTATAGTGAGTGATGTATGTTCACTACACGCCGCGCGAAAATAATCTTCAGATGCGAGAGAATTATATTCTGCACTGGAGTTGAGGGAGAGTTACCGAGGTATAATTACAGACGCAATAGAACATTACATATTAATACGCCGACGTGGGAGAACAGAATGTTGAAGGGTTGCTCGCGCATACGATCCGTGATTTTACCGCGATGCTTTTAAAACTTGCAGTTCCTATATGGAATACGGAAGCGGTGGGGTGTTCCACTGGTAACTCTTGTAGCATTCAGTCCCACTCTGCTCGTAATCTTTATTTTGCGCGGTCATGTTTGGAAAAGTAACGCCAGAGAAAGCCATTGTCTTTATTAAACGCAGCGTAGCTCTGACTTATTGCTGGCCGCTTTCCCCGACAGCTACGAAGTTTCAGTTGCTTCGTTTTAAGATGTTAAGAGTCATGATGGTCCTGAGCGCGATCTTACTCTATGTACCTTTGCTTTATGCAAGCTACCTGCACCGTGGCAACACCATCGACTCCACAAGGGCGATCTGCTCCTCGTTTGCCGTCGCTCAGGTCATCATGCAGACTTCATACTGCATTACCCAGTACGATCGTCTTCAAGTAAGATCACTGGCCACTGTTTGCACGGTTGGTGGAATATCGGACGATGTTACATTATGGAGCATTTGGAATCGAAGTGGAATGGAAGCTCTCGCTGAAAGGCATCGAATGGTGGAATCTATTGACGGACCACTCAACGGTGAATCTATCTTGTGGATTCGAAAGTTCGGGGTAACAAAGCTCGGAGGGCTTGTGAGAGGCATTGGGCAGGAATACAAATAGGAAAGAAGCTCCATAAAGTAACGTCATCTGAAATTCTCCTGTCGGTCCATTCGTCTCCTTTTGGCAAGGATACATTTGCAATAACGCATAGCAATCCTTGCGCACTTGAGTAACCGATGTTTCAGTGGCTGATCGAACGGATGGTTGCGTACTGTCAGACAGCGAAGTCCCACGAGAGATATATCGTTCAACAGTACGTCGATAAGTATGCCACGTTCTACGGGATCTCCACGATGTGGTTCTACACGTCGGCGATCCTTGTCATCGTGGGAACGCTGTTCATATCGCAGCCATTCCCGACCAACGCCGAATACCCGTTCGCCACCGATTACGAACCCGTCAGGACCATAGTTTTCCTTCACCAGTCGTTGACGTGCATGCAGTGCGCTGCTCAGGTAAGTATCAGCATGATCGGAGCGTCGTTGCTGCTGTTCGCCGCGGCACGTTTCGAGATTCTGGCGACAGAACTGCGTGCTGTCTATAGCATCCATGGACTGGTCCAGTGTCTGAAGAAGTACTACAATATAAGAAGGTGTGAGTCAGTGTTACGCTCGGACAGATAAGTCGCGCGAGGAAAACTGAAAAGTCTGGAAAAGCAAGAAGGAATTCACTACTGAGTTCATTCAGCTTTTATTAACATCCCACATTTGTGTTGCCCGACCTCGTTAGTTTTGCTCGCGGGATCAATGCATGTATGTAGTTTTTAGTATGTTCTCTTTTGAATTTGTCTGAATAAGTACGAACTCGATCGAAGTCCTGTCGTCGTAGGTATGCCCAGGAAGTGGTCAGCGTCGTTCAGTACATGTCTCTGATGGCGATAACACTCTGTACCTTGTCACTTATACTTTTCGGCATTTTCGTGATCGGGGTGAGCACTTTATATAACTGTAGCTGGGTTTAGTCGAAGCAGATATATGGAGATGATTGTATTTTTTACAAACAGCGTCAACCATTGATGGTGAAGCTGCCATTCACATTCTTGATTGGGACTGCGTTGTTAGAGGTGTTCATGTGCGCCTGGCCAGCCGATACCTTGAGGGAGATAGTGCGGTTTGTTTTAATACAGTTTCTACTTTGTATTTTGTAGTGTCATTAGATGATCTTTCTCATTGTTGTCAGAGTGGAAACGTCATGGCTGCTGTGTACGAGTCGACGTGGTACACAGGATCGTTGGAACTGCAGAAGCATGTACTCTATTTGCTGTTACCACAGAAACCAGTGATAATTAGTATTAAGTGCGTCGTTCCTGTTTTGTCTTTGAGTTACTATTCCTCGGTAAGTGATTGGTTACACTTAATTCATGTCACTATGAGAATTGTGGATGATTTATTAATCTTTCAGTTCGTCTCGAATGCGTTCTCGATGTTCACTGCATTACGAGTTATAATCACTGACGACGACGAAAATTGAATACACGCCTGGTACCGCTGGACGTAGTTGTTTCTGTTTATACAGTTATAGTTTGAAGCAAACGGTTTACTCTATTCGTCTGTAGGCGGATAAAGAGAACCTCAGGCGATGGGAATCGAACCCAAGATCGGCGGGTCGTCTTAAACTGGCCAGCCGCCTAATCAACTTCACCATCGCCAACTTTATGAGGTTACTCTTTTCCGAACTCTACATTTAGCTAAATTAACGATTGACACCTCTATGCCAATCGCACCATAGGACGTTCCTAAACCACCGAATGTCCACATATCTGAATATTACAATAAAAAGGAACTATGTTAGATAACACTAAGTAGTTTATTGTCATTTCTTGTATGTATAATATTTTCAATCGGACCAATAGTTTACGCGGAATCGAGCGAAACTTAAGAAAAATGTAATGTTTGGAGCCGAAAATTGAATCGAAAATTCACTACATAGCCTGGAAGATATAGAAATTATCATGTAACGTCCAGTTTCTTATTTTTTACGTAGAGTGCGCACCTTTACGAAGAAAACAAGACCAATCTGAGCAAAATCCATGGACAAATTAGGATTTTTTTTATTTTTGCATTTCTTCCTCTTTCTTGGCGAATTACGTATTTGTCTTCAATGAAAAGAAATTTAAGAGTATTTTATTTTATTTTATTTTTGAAAAGCAATTTTGGCTCTTTCTGTTTCTTTTGCCTGCATTGAGGTCAGTTTCTCTTACAAAGAACCAGTCGTAGTCACCTATCATTGACTCACCCCAAAATTCTTGGTAGCGTCTCTCAATAATTTTCATCTACTATTAATCATCCATATTCTAAAATAAACTCATTCGTAAAGAATTCTGTTTCACTTACTCTTTTTAGTAACTGTTTCAATCCTTGGAATCCACGTAGTACGTGGTTTTGCGGTAATATCGCACGAACAAATCCTCGAATTATTCTTTAATCGAGTACGCGTGAAGTTCCGAAAAATAAATATCCACATAGTTTGCTCATGGATCTCCCATGGATCCCCTGTAAAAAATAATATTTATTAACCACGATATATAAAAATTAAAAAGCTGTGTTTTATGACTCTTTTTTAAAACTGACACAGTATAGATCTACAAAGACATTAACATTACTCCATACTTTACAACAAACACTATTAATAAGCAGAAATCTCATAAACGTGTCATCGGGCCAGTCACCTGTCTCGTCTACCGGACCTATTTTAGGCCTCAGGTCTCAACTCACGAAAATCAGACTGTAATACGCGTACTCATTCCAACGGCATCGTAATATCTCTCGGGTAAACCCGTAATAATATCCCACCCCAATGTGGAGTCATCAACAGTCGATTCACTATTCACCGTGATCGTAGTTCAATCATTTTTAACCAAGTTTACTATTCAAAAATGATATTTAGATATTCCACTTCGTCAAAGCATGAAATCATTTAGCAGTATCGCGAAGAGAGCGTGAAATGTTTCTTGGTGAACAATGTAACGCGTAAGAACCACCGGAACACCTATATCGTCCAAGCATTTTGCATGTGGGGTGCTTGTTTGAAGAAGAATTCTTGTTGTTCAGAAACGCGATGGAAGTAGTTGGTTTAATTTTAAGTAAACTCGAAGGAATATGGTCAACTTTACGAATTAGCAATTTCTCCACAAACCTGTACTTGTACAGTATACATTTCTAACAGCCTGGATGGACATTGTTTTGCTTACACCATACGCCAACTTGCATGGACTAATAAAGCTTTTCATTAATCATTTCTCCTACTATAGAAGGTAATGACCGAGGTACGGAACACGTGTTCCACATGCAATATTTCTCACAGCAGTAAGCAACGCCGACTCGTCGCTGCTTTCCAGCACGAGATAGAGTATCGAGAATGGAGGAGGCGGAGAGGAAAGCTATCATTAGGGCCACAACACCCATAGCGCGCCAATTCACACACGCAGGCAAATAGAATCATCGGAGGTTTACACACAGAACCACCCTGATATCTCCCCATATATCCACCAAGGGTTGCATTCGCTATTGATTACAATTTACGCGAATTCATTGTGCGCTAGAGTCTTTTATTCAAGAGGGATACACAGTATTCGAACACATTTCATGAACTGCATCCTCTTCAGGGAACATCAAAACGTTTCGTATCGAACGAACATCTCGCGACGTCATTCGAGTATAGATCGCAGTTTTTTGCCTTTCGTCAAGTGGTATTGTTCTTCTGATTTCGCGGAATGTTTAGAAACGTAACGCCGGAAAAGACGATTCAGTTCACTCGACTCAGCGTAGCTCTCACCTGCTGTTGGCCACCTCCACCCACAGTCACCAGGTCTCAGTTGTTGCGTTTTAAGTTCCTCAGGTCTGCAATGGTCCTCAATGCTTTCGCCCTCCTTCTGCCGTTGTTGTATGCCATATACGTGCACCGTGACGATCCCACCGAAGTGGCTAAAGCTGCTTGCCTGACCCTTGCTGTGACCCAGCTCCTCTTCCAAACGTCCTTCTGCATCACTCAATACGATCGTTTCCAGGTAAGAATCATTCCCGCCCCCTACGTTCCCACTGTCGATACGATTATCCTCGATTGAAAGATTTGGAGACCAGTAATTTCAATCGACGACGCGTTGCAGTGGTTGATCGCGGAGATGTCGAGTTACTGCAAGGGAGCCAGTACGCAGGAGAGGCACATTTTCCAGGGGTTCATCGACAAGTACGCCATGTTCTACGGGTTTTCTGCGATCTGGTTCTACGTAACTGCATCTGTGGTGGTTATTGGAACCCTGTTCATCTCCCAGTCCTTCCCGACAAACGCTGAGTACCCGTTTCCCATCCATCACGAGCCTATAAGAACCATCATTTTCTTGCACCAAGCACTTGTTGGCTTGCAGTGCGCTGCGCACACTTGCGTTAACGTGTTTGCCGCGCTACTGTTGCTGTTCGCAGCGGCGCGTTTCGAAATTCTGATGACGGAACAGCGGATCGCTGCAAGCACCGCTGAGTTGATCGTGTGCATGGAAAAGTATTATCGCGTGAGGAGGTAGGATGTTTTCCGCGCGAGAAAGGAAGGTATCTACATGTTGTAGTTGTAGCACGGGAAGGTGGTTTTTAGATATGCTCAGGAAGTGGCTAGTACTGTTCGATATATAGCTCTGATTACGGTAGCGATGTGCGGTGTGGCACTTGTGCTATGCGGTATCAACTGTATTGGGGTGAGTTTGCCACTAGGACTTTCGCGGTCCTAGTTTTAAAAGTAATTCATTCTGTACCGTTTAATGAGAGGAGCCTTTGCAAACAGCGTCAGCCCTTCACTGTGAAAGTGCAGTTCCTGTGCTTGGCAGGGACTGCTCTGTTGGAAGTCTTCATGTGCGCCTGGCCAGCTGATCACTTGCTGCACGTGGTTAGTAGCGTTCTGTACCACGCTTCCCTCGAATTTCAAAGAGTTGTTTGCTGAATCTTTGCTGTCATCAGAGCAAATATGTTGCACAAGGAGTCTACGAGTCCACGTGGTACGAAAAAACTCTGAGAATGCAGAAAATTGTACTTTATATGTTGGTACCCCAAAAGCCTATCGCTGTCAGGATCAAGTGTGTGATTCCTGCTCTATCATTGAGCTATTATTGTTCGGTACGATAATAAAAATAACCACATCGAAGATTGTCTGTATTGTAACGTTTATTTACGTATTCTATGTTTCAGTACATCTCGAACGTGTTTTCCTTGTTTACTGCTCTACGAGTCATGATGACAAAGGGTGACGATTGAACACTTAAGGGGTTATGCCTACCTGCAAGGTCTGAAAACGCAAGTATTTTTCGGGATTTTTTTTTTAAATTGAAGACTTGTTTTAAATAAACGGTTGTATATTCGAAAGTATATATTTTACAGTTCTTGTAGTTTTTTTTTGCAATGCGATATCTAAATAAGTATTGGAATTATAAGCGCGCGTTTTTTTATTACCGTTACCACTGTAGCTTTGACCTGGTTCATAAGAAATAACAAATTTGACGAATAAAGGTTTATTTAAAAAAGTCTTCAAGCTTTTTAAGAAAAAATCCCGAAAGTGCTTGTGTTTTCAGACCATGCAGGTAGGTATAATTGTAGGTGAATTACATAATAGTAGCTTAAGGTAGCATCTTATTCCTGATAACAGGTAACTTGTTAATTTTAATCATCCAAATTCTACAATAAACTCATTCGTAAAGTATTCTGTCTCACTTGCTCTTTCTCTTTCTGCTTGACCTCACTCCAATTACCAACATCCATGCACTAGTCTTCATTTCCCAAAGAACGTAACTGTTTACACCCTTAGACTCCAAGTAGTAGATACGTGGTTTTCCGAATATCGCACGAATAAATCTCTCGAACAATACTGTTCTTTAATCGGCCACTATACGCGTGAGCTTCTGAAAAATCAATATCCACAACGAGTGCTCATGGATCCTCTGTAAAAAATAATATTTATTAACCACGATATATAAAAATTAAAAAGCTGTGTTTTATGACTCTTTTTTAAAACTGACACAGTATAGATCTACAAAAACATCAACATTACTCCATACTATACAACAAACACTATTAATAAGCAAAGATCTTATAAACGAGTTATCTTATTCTTCACATGTTTCAAACACATTTTCGTATAAAATTTATGCAAAAAGACTTATTTTTATCTTTATATATGTTTACTTCTGAGGCAAATGCTGCATCTCGATTTCGTTGCCACAAACAAAAGCACGAACTGGTAGCACTGCGTAAATGCAGGAAAATTCTATGTTACTCTGAAGAAACCTCAAGGAAAACTGCAATACCGGATTCAAAGGCTAATAACGGCGATCAGATTTCCTAGGGGTGTTTGCACTGACGAGGTAAAGCACGAAGACCGCCCCAAGGAAAGAAATGTGTGTTTGAATGCAATACCATCCTCAATACATAATAAATTACGGTCAGTGTAAAGCAGAAGGCGATTGAATCCATCATTTTCACCACGACGAGTAACGCAACGAAATAACAAATATAGATCGGTAGAATTCTTGATGCATTGCTCGTGCGTAGGTACAACACTCCCATTCATTATTCATTTCGTCTTGAGAAATTCATTCTCCAACAATCTTTTCAGTTCAAAAGCGACGCTTCATCGCGAGATACAGACACCCCTCGATTCCTCTGTAAATGCCCACAACGCAGTTCCATTCTTATACTTGCACGGTGCGAGACTGTTCCCTCTATAATCAAACAATACTTACCGTCGCTACTGGGTTCCGTTATGTTTAAAAACGCAACACCAGAGAAAGCAATATCCTTCACTCGAATCGTCACAGTGTTGTCGTGTTGTTGGCCACCTCCCTCGGCGGCCACCAAATCTCAAGTTCTCCGTTTCAAAATCTTGAGGATCGCAATGTTTATCAACGCATCCGCCCTTCTTCTCGGCCTGGTGTACTCATTATATTTGCACCACAACAATTTCATCGACATCGCCAAGGCAGGTAGCCTCGGTTTTGCCCTCGTCCACGGCATCGTGCAAACGCTCTTCTGTGCCAATAAGCACGATACATTTCAGGTAACAGCGAAGCTGCGCGAACTGTAAGAGTCTCATCCTTCATCGCTTCAAGGATGGACGGTACAATGATTTTGGTGGTCTATTGCAGCGATTGATAAAGGAAATGGTTGTTTGCGTCCAAAATGCGGAGCCAGCCGAATTGTCCGTGTTTCAAGCCTACGTCGACAAGTTCTCGACATTTTACGTACTGGCAGGCACCTGGTTCTACATATCCATGTGCGTAGTCGTCGTGGGAACCCTCCTGCTACCTCAACCCTTCCCAACCAACGCGGAATATCCGTTTTCCGTCGACTACGAGCCCATGAGGTCCATCATTTTCCTGCACCAAACTGTTGCTGGCACCCAATGTGCCGCTCACACTTGCGTCAATGTGTTTGGCGCGCTTTTAATATCATTCGCGGCAGCTCGCATTGAGCTACTCACGTCTGAACTGCGCGACGTGGTGGACACCAGTGATCTGGCGAGCTGCATAAAGAAGTACTATCGCGTTAAAGGGTGAGCGACGAATTAACGAGCAAGTGGGGCAGGCATTGCTTCGTCCAACATACTAAAGTGTTTCAGGTTTCCCAGTGATCATAGCACGAGTGACGTCTGATTTTAGGTACGCTCAGGATGTGGCCGACGCTGTTCAATTTATAGCTCTGATCACGGTGACGATGTGCGGGCTGGCGGTTCTTCTGTGCGGTATTGTTGTCGTCGGGGTAAATAGTTTACAGTGTTACGGGTCTTGGCTTGACATCGACGTCAAACTATTTAATAGTCGAATCTATTTATTGTACGATGAAGCGTATTTTTGCGAACAGAGACAGCCTGTTACGGTGAAGGCGCAGTTCTTGGCCCTGGCTTTTACGACGTTGCTGGAGGTGTTCATGTGCGCCTGGCCAGCTGATCATTTGATGCACGTGGTGAGTTTTATTCGGTACCGTACACTGGAGGAACACTGGCATGTCTTTGTGACAATTTTTTGTATAATATAAATATTAATATTTTTACATTTGCTTTAAATATCCTGCAATAACATTTCATCCTTTGTAATTGTACTCCAAATGTGAAAATGCGTAAAATTATTTCTCCTTGCCAATTATCTGTCAATGTTACCCGGTACTGCAACTGCTTCCCCAGTTTACGGTACCTCGTGCAACAGATTGGTACAAATTGACTGTGTTACTGGCAGAGCCAAAGTGTAGCTCAAGGTGCGTACGAGTCCACGTGGTACGAACGATCCGTGAAAATGCAGAAGCTTATACTGTGTGCGATGATACCTCAAGAGGCGGTAACTATCAGTATCAAGTGTGTGATGCCGATTCTGTCCTTGAGATACTTCTGTACGGTATGGGAAACCTCTTACTCTAATGTGTTATCTATTGTGGGGAATATTTCTCAATATTTCGTGTTATCCCATGATATTTCAGTATGTCTCAAACATCTTCTCCTTCTTTACTGCTTTACGAGTAATGATGACGGATGAAGACTGAGCTTCCGGAATCAAAAGTCACTAAATAGTGTTCGGATAGTCGTAGCTAAGAAATACAGAGGATTCTAACAATAAAACAAACCTATTTCAAGAATTTTACCACTTCTGTTCTTACACTCTTCACCCACACATGTGCAATGGCTAATTTCAACGACGCACGATTGCTGCGATTAATATTCGAGATGGAACGATTTTTCGTGACGATCGATCCCGAAGGGAGGATTATCAGACTACTTCGATCGCACTAGAATAGAACATTACATTCTGATGTCAGTGTTCAGCGTTGGAGCCCTGCTATTAGCATTTTCACCACTTTTCACAGAAAACCAAGTGACACCAGCGAACCCTGTCTACTTCATGATACCAAGAGGCGAATATTGGGGGGTGATGCGTTACCTATGGGCTAAGTGTGCTTCATATCCTCAACGCAGTTTTGGTGGTCATCTTAGATCTGCTAATAATCACGATAATATGGCATGTTGCTTGTGAATTCAGACTGGTGGGACGTGCAGTGGAAAGTATCAATGGGAAAAGGTTGGAGGGATGGGTTAGGGAGCATCTGGGCGCAATGAGATATAATTTGTACTTGAATCATGAATTACTATAGTATGAAGCATTGGGTATATTGATTCTATTTGAAGGTTAATTAGAAGATTAATTAGAAGTTGACCTCAGTGATGATACTTTTTCAATTCTCCTCTTTTTTTAGCTATGCCAATGAAGTAAACCGTACTACAGGGCCCGTACCTGTGGAATCAACCGAAGCAGTGGCACTGTACATGATTGTCTCGGGTTTGGTGGTCACACACGTAAGTGTTCGCTCCTTCGTTAATTCTTGTACGTGTTACTGAACTGCGCTGTGTCGGGATCGTGTCACATCTCCTAGAATCTACATGTCCTTGAACTGATTTGAACACGCTGAGATTTCTCGCGTACAGTTGTGCTGTTGAAGTGATGACAGATAACGTGAGTGTCATATCCATGATTAAACACTCTTCATATGTTTCGAACATACTGTATAACATTTGTGATAAAAAGACTTTTATTTATCTTTTAATATGCTTATTTCTGGGGCAAGTGGTGCATCTCGATTTTGTCGACGGTTGTGTTGTCGCACGCACAAACATGAACTGGCAGCACTGTGTAAATGTTACCCTGAAGAAATCTCAAGGAAAACTGCGATACTGGAATCAGAGGCTAATAATGTACCCGAAGGCGCGACTGCACGTCGATAATATTGGAAAAAAAATAATAGATAAGATTTCCTAGGGGTGTGCTCTGCCGGGGTAAAGCACGAGGAATTCCTAAGAAAAGAAATGCGTGTTTTACTACCATACCATTCTCAGTACATAGTAAATTACGCTCAGTTGGAGAGCAGAAGACGTTTGAACCCATCATTTTCACCACGCCGAGTAACGGGCGAAATCACACATACATATAGATCGGTGGAATTCTTGATGAATTGCTCGTGCGCACAATAGTCCTATCACGGCCGTGGTCCTATGCATCATTCATTGCGCTCTTGAGGAATTCATTCTGCCACAATGTTTCCAGTTCAGAAACGACGCAGCACGATACCTTTAATTAATCGCCAGATTTAGAGAGCAAATGAGAAATGCACGCAACGCAGTTTCATTCTTCTACGTGCACGGTCCGAGAGTGGTCCCTCTTTAATAAAAAAAAATAGTCATCATCGTTACTCTCGTTCCATGATGTTTAAAAACGTGACACCAGAGAAAGCAATATCCTTCACTCGATTAGCCACAGCGCTGTCATGCTGTTGGCCACTTTCCTTGGCAGCCACTAAACATCAGGTGATCCGTTTCAAAATCTTGAGGATCGTATTGACCATCAACGCATTCGCGCTTCTTCTAGCCCTGTTGAACTCCTTATACTTGCACTTCGACGATTCTATCAACATCGCCAAGGCAGGTAGCCTCAGTTTCGCCCTCATTCATGTCATCACGCAAACGCTATTCTGCGCCACTCAGCACGACAATTTTCAGGTAACAGCGATGTTCGCGTGCCCTATTCGAACCCGTCGCTTCGATGGTGAATGATTCAATGATTTTGCTGGTCTATTGCAGCGATTGATAAAAGAAATGATTGTTTACGTCCAGGACGCGAACCCCCGGGAAACGGGCGTGTTTCAATCCTACGTCGACAAGTTCTCGACATTTTACGCGATGTCAGCCACCTGGTTTTACATGTCCGGGGTGATGGTCATCGCGGGGACCCTCCTGCTACCTCAACCCTTCCCAACCACCGCGGAATATCCCTTTTCCGTCGAGTACGAGCCCATCAGCACCATCATTTTCGTGCATCAGGCGGTTGCTATCATGCAATGCTCCTCTCACACTTCCGTCAATGTGTTTGGCGCGCTTTTGATATCATGTGCAGCAGCTCGCATCGAGATTCTCACGTCTGAACTGCGCGACGTGGTGAACGCTGGTAATCTCATCGAGTCCGTAAAGAAGTACTATCGCGTTAGAAGGTGAGCGACGAATCAACGAGCAAATGGGGCAGGCATTGCTTCATCCAACATACTAAAGTGTTTCAGGTTTCCCAGTAATCATAGCACGTGTGACGTCTGATTTTAGGTACGCCCAGGATGTGGCCAACGCTGTTCAATTTATAGCTCTGATCACGGTGACGATGTGCGGGCTGGCGGTTCTTCTGTGCGGTATTGTTGTCGTCGGGGTAAATAGTTTACAGTGTTATCGGTCTTGGCTTGACATCGAAGTCAAACTATTTAATAGTCGAATCTATTAATTGCACGATGAAGCGTATTTTTGCGAACAGAGACAGCCTGTTACGGTGAAGGCGCAGTTCTTGGCCCTGGCTGTTACGACGTTGCTGGAGGTGTTCATGTGCGCCTGGCCAGCTGATCATTTGATGCACGTGGTGAGTTTTATTCGGTACCGTACACTGGAGGAACACTGGCATGTTTTTGTGACAATTTTTTGTATAATATAAATATTAATATTTTTACATTTGCTTTAAATATCCTGCAATAACATTTCATCCTTTGTAATTGCACTCCAAGTGTGAAAATGCGTAAAATTATTTCTCCTTGCCAATTATCTGTCAATGTTACCCGGTACTGCAACTGCTTCCCCAGTTTACGGTACCTCGTGCAACAGATTGGTACAAATTGACTGTGTTACTGGCAGAGCCAAAGTGTAGCTCAAGGTGCGTACGAGTCCACGTGGTACGAACGATCCGTGAAAGTGCAGAAGCTTATACTGTGTACGATGATACCTCAAGAGGCGGTAGCTATCAGTATCAAGTGCGTGATACCGATTCTGTCTTTAAGATACTTCTGTTCGGTATGGGAAACCTCGTACTTTAATCTGCTATGTATTATCGGGAACATTTATCAATATTTCGTGATGTCTCATGATATTTCAGTACATCTCGAACATCTTTTCCTTCTTCACTGCGTTACGACTCATGCTGATGGAGGATGAGTCCGAGGACTGAGTGTTTCGGAAACAGAAGACGCTAACTCTTGTTGGAATAATTGTAGCTTAGAATAACATAGAATTTTTACTCCTAAAGAGTTCTACCGTATTCCCCCCTACACTCTTCTCTAGCAAATTTAAAATCAATGGAGCAGTATACATATTACCCTAGTTACGTTTCCCTCTAATGAATATCGACTTCTGCACGAACGCCTTCCCTCTGCTTGCTCCCTAACGAATTACACAAGGGGAACGTAACGCAATTAACGCTTTAATTTATTTAAACGTAATTACGATACGTCGCCGGAAACGTGTTCCAGTTTCTTTCGACATTACAACACGTGTCTCTGTGACATTCGAACAGTCGCTCGTGTCACTGTTCGCAGGGTTTGTAAAGCGGGCGTTCAGTAGTAAGATTGTAGCAAGCTCAGTGAAGGAACACGACGTCGATATGCATTATTCTAGCAATAACTTGATAAGTTTCCTCAGAACATGCTGCGAGTTCAGTGGGAACTGGCCCCTAAAACCGAATGCCACGAGACGGAGGTGGTTTCTATCGAAAGTAATATATTGGACACACTTTTCAAACGAGTTCTACGGAATGCTGGCCATTTTGAACGGCCTGCGCTGTTGCTTCACGAGTCTGAGCGAATTCGTGAAATCGTTCGTGGAGCTGGTATTCATGTTGGAAACGCTGTTTAATTTGATTTATTGCCGATGTACAGCGTCACAGTTCCAGGTCACTATTGGCATTAACAAATGTGGAATCTTGTACAATTTCCTGTTACTAATTTCAACGACGATTGCAGCGTTTAATAGTCGAGATGGAACAATTCTTCGAGACGATCGATCCTGAAGAGAGGATTATCAGACTCGGCTACTTGGATCGCACTAGAGCGGTCTATTACATGCTGATATCAGTGTTCGTCGTTGGTGCCCTGCTATTTGTATTTCTACCACTCTTCGCAGAAAGCCAAGTGACACCAGTGAACACAGTGTATTTCATGATACCAAGAGACGAATATTGGGGGAGGTGCGTTACCTACGGCCTGAATGTGCTTCACATCCTCAACGCAGCTTTGGTGGTCTTCCTGGATCTGCTAATAATCACCATAATATGGCATGCTGCTTGTAAATTCAGAGTGGTGGGACGTGCAGTGGAAAGTATCAATGGGAAAAGGTTGGAGGCATGGATTAGGGAGCATCAGGACGCAATCAGGTATAATTTGCACTTGGAAGAGCTAAGACTTTGATCGCGGTTGCTGATTTCTTGGAATTATGAATTATTATAGTTCGAAGCATTGGGTGTATTAATCCTATTAGGAGGCTAATTAGAAGATTAATTAGAAGAAGTTCGCAGTGACGATACTGTTTCAATTCGCCTCTTTTTCTTTAGCTACGCCAATGAAGTAAACCGTGTCATAGGGCCCCTAGCTGTGAAATCAACGGTAGCAGTGGCACTGTACATGATTGTCTCGGGTTTGGTGGTCACACACGTAAGTGCTCGCTTCTTCGTGAATTCGTGAACATATTAGCGTCCTGTATCAGGAACGTGTCACATATTCTAGGATCTACATTTCCTTGAACTGATGAAATTTTCTATCGTAACCACGTTCTCCATGCTGAGATTCCTCGCGTGCAGTTGGGCTGCTGACATGATGACAGAGAACGTGAGTGCTATATTATATCCATGATCACCTAAACAAATCTTCCACGTGCATCTTTACCAGGCACAAGAGATCGCTTGGAAGGTCTACGAGACTCCTTGGATCAACGCGACCCCAAAAACACGCAGAAAAGGGTTGATGATCATTCAGAGATGTCAGAAGCCCATCGTCATTCACGTGGGTGGATTTCTCTCGGCATGGTCCTTGAACTTCTGTGGTCAGGTAAGCTGAACATTTCAAGCAGTTGCTCGTGTACCCTCATTTCTACATTGTTCCTTTTCTATTTTGAATTCGCAGGTGTTCTACGGGATTTTTACCTTCTTTTCTACCCTGAGAGTAGTACTACATGTTAAATAAACTCACACACACGATAATTCTTATTTTATTGTTCATCCTCGTGTATATAGTGAATATCCAACGAAATCGAGGATTAAATTACAGTTAATCGTTACTTTCAAGGCTCCTATTGCGACCTACCACACAATACCTTCTATACATTAAGTTAACGATAAAAAAAACTGCGTATAATTCCCTATCGTTCGACACTCTCATCAATTTTACAGTTTAGCTCCTGTCGACGAAACGGAAACGGAGTGGTTTATTGGGCACATTCACCATCATGAAATTGCTCTTGATGTCAGCGTAATCGTACTCGATTCTATACTGTCGCACGAGCTACAAAATATAAGGTATAATAATTACCATTGCGCGAAAGGCACAATTAACATTTTAGTTAAGGCTTTCCAAGTCGAAAATTGTCGTGCAGAGATACAGTCCCGCGGAATAATTCAGCCGTAGCTAACAAAGAAAGATCCCGAACCCGAAAATTCAAAAAAATCTGAAACATTGAGAATATGTAGGGAATTTCCTCCTGATTACAACGCAATTTTTGTTTGCTGCCCAAATTTATTCTAAGGGGGTGAAATTAACCCCCGAATATTCGGCTATTTTCTGATTTTATTTTGTAACTCGAAGTGAATTTGGGCAGCAAACAAAAATTGCGTTGTACTCAGGAGGAAATCCCCTACATATTCTCAGAATTTTTTGAATTTTCAGTTTCGGGATGTTTCCTTGTAAGCGATTAATCAGACCTACATACCTTCGCAGTCAGTAGCATCATATTTGCTTCAGCCATGTTCTTTCCCAAGCACGACCTCGCTCCGTATCCAAAAGGCAAGCTGCTGAAATCGGTATTTTCCTTCGACGAGCTGGTCAACCATCTCTCTGGCCTGAATTTATCAGGATCCTCGTAATTCTCCTCGCGTTGCGAGGTAATCTGGTTCGCCATTATGATAAACGTCTGAAAGAATCATTACCCATCATCGATGCTATCAATTTTCTAATGGAATTAGCTTCTGCTGGATCGCTATACTCACTCCTTTGGGTATCGTGTATCCGTGCAGTGATATAGTTTTCGGCAGAAGCCTGGTGAAATATGGGAACGCAGGGCGCAACCTGTTAAACAAATTGACGATTTTACTTTTAATAGTAACGTCTAGAGGATCGTCGCTAGTCAAGTACCTCAAGCTCTCTTGGATGCAGGCCTGCAAGTACCGCATGTTCTTCAGCGTATTCTCCGTGAAGGGAGTGCCTTTGCTCGCCGAAACAGACACGATCTCGTCGTAGAGCTTCCTCTGAGTGCGAGGATTCCTTGCCAGGTGGTACAGCAGGAATGCCTCGCAATTCGCTGTCTGAAAAGTACATGGATGCTAAAGTTTCACGAGAATTCTTCGCGGTTATCCAAAAGGAGGACGTGTCCTCTTTTTTTACTGAGATACAGGGTCCTCCTTTTTCGTTTTATCCACAACTCAAGTGATCCACTCGCTTCGGCTTCACCCGGCAAAATTCCATCGCTACTCGTCAGATCCAAAAAATGAGAAAGGACGTTGCAAAATAAAAGCAAATTTTATTCTACTGTAATGCAAACACTAATGTTTTCTTACATAATAAAAGCTGCTATCTAAAAGTTGATATCACCGTTTCAAACGATTTCAGACTAGATTGTCCTCCTTTTTCATTTCTGGATCTGCCAAATTGCACTCATACGTTACCGCTTGCACGCCCAAGATGATCATGTCCATCAGCAACGTGCAAATGTCGTCTGGGTGGACACCCTCGTTCAGAAGGAGCTTTTCCAGGACCGGCGAACTGTCCTCTGCCCTTCCACCCTTTTCCATCAGAGATGACCGACTTCGGAGGTTACTCTGAGTCTGGCGCACGTACTTCCCTATGACCCTGTCGAAATAATGGAAAGATAAGAAGGTTCGGTAGATCAGTTCGCCCTGTTGAATGATATGCAAGCAAGCTGAGGGACAATGTGGGACATCCTAGGACATCGAGATTATAGGCCATCGATTTACCCGTCGAGAATGTCGCAGGCTTCGAACAGCTTCCTCGCGAAGGGTGTGAGGAAGAATCGCCAGACCTGGAAGCCTGTTTCGCAGCGACTCATGTACTTGTGCGCAGTCATCAATGCACTGATGATCCTCGCTGGCTCGGACGTCGGATTGTAGCCAGCTGGCTCCAGGAATCCGAGGTGCTTGTTGAACGTGAGGGTGCAGAAGCACTCCATGGCCCAGCGAATCATGTCTTCGTGAAAATTGGCAGGTACCTATCGACCCACCATTGAAAATTTCTCTCCGAATTAAACCACACGCATGTAAAACATTCCTCGCTCGAATTTGATACGCACTTCGTCTTGCCTGTTGCGTATTTCGTATATCCTGCTGATTAGCTCGTCGCTGACCATATCGATCTTATCGAGGAAGCCAGTGGCGATCTGTCTGAACTCCCGCTCTACTTTTTCTCTCACCTCCAGCCACTCTGAACCCTGCCTGAGCAACTCAATGTACATTAAAAAACATTAGGCTCTAATCTGTTTTTTTTTTTTGGTTCAGGGGTGCAATCGATTATTTATGAATTGAAGGCGTTTACTAACAGCGAGTACGGCCCGGCAAGGCGACACTTGCGATGGTTGAGACGATAGTGTTGCAGAATATCGATGCCACTGCGAGCTGGAACGGCCCCTTCCTGCTTCAGTACTTCTGCTATGTGTTCAGGCCTGCACCGATAGTTGAGTCAGTACAGGTAGATTGCAAAGAGTTATACATGGAAAATTTGACCTATGTATCATGACAATCTCTCCGGAAAGGGGCCCGTTGATCCTCACGATGCAGCCGTACTCGTTGAATAAGTACTTCAAGGGTGTCACGTTGCGATTCCACGATAGCCGTCCTGGAAACAACTGGTATGAGATTCAACGTAGTTCAAATCGAGTTACCGTAGAATTCCCTTCGGATATTTTCCTATCAATCTACAGTCTACTTTTATTCATCCTGTGCAATATTCTGACACATCAGGTGAATCGGAGTGCGCTAAATCGACAACCCGAAGAGCCAACAACGTTTAATCTCTGTAAAGTCTACTCTTGGCCAACTCTGTTATTGTTATTATTCGTCTAACATATTCCTCTAACAAGCTCAATTTGTAAGCAGTGCATTGGAGTATAATCGACACTTTCGTCGCAAGGGCAGGGATCTTCGGGTTTCGGACCTATCGGTACTTCAACAGATCGTACCCTGGGTGAATCTGTTGATTAGCAGACTGGAAAACAGTTGCGTACCGAGGAGCGGCACGTATTTCCAATACTTCTCCCAGATCTTCAGCACAGCTGGTCCAGGGATCTCCTCGAATGGCAACGGTGCCTTCTCTACGGTAACCTGTGGCTCCATTCCCAACGGGGACACCTCGAAGGTCGTCGTCGAGACTTCAGCAGCCGCTGGATCCAACAGAGGAATCGCGTCCGCTCGAGTTAACGGCCCGGGCATGGCTGCTGCTTGAGTTTGGGTCATGGACGCGGCTGAAAGGTCGAAAATTATTCAAATTCTGTTCATCAATTAAACATGGCGATTCTGAAGTACACTTCTGGAAACTTCGATCGAAGAAAGAGCGAATGCAACGTGACCGGATCAGTTTCTTTCAATTTAACTTACAAATTATGTCAGAGGCAGTGAGATTCAAGCATTTCTGTCCCTCGTTCGCGGTTAGAGGCTTCGACACCTTCATCACCGAGCATCGTCGCGACAGCGACAGAATTTTCGGTAGCAAGCGTTGCATCGCGACTGTAATTATATTATTCCCTGGTTAGAACATTATCTCGCGCGACCAATTTAATTACTGGAATATAGCTAAGTTCCTGTATCACGTACGTAGCTCTCTGGCGAAGTGAAAAATGTCACTTACCTGTGGGGATTAATCGTAAAACTTTCGAGAAAAAAATACCTCCCGATTCTCCAGTTCTGTGAAAGCTAACAAGTCAGTTGCCTCGGCAGCTGACAGAGAAAGATTTGAACGTTGACTCGTTGAACCGTGCCGGTATTCATGGCATCGCGTGGAACCGCCAATCAACTTGCGTACAAAGTTTATTCGGTATACAAATTTTAATCGTCAGAATATTACAAACTAAACCTTATCAAATATCGTCAAACACAGTAAATACACATTGCACGTTTTACACGTCGACCTCGATCTCGACATCCTCCTCGTCCTCCGAAACAGTCTTTTCCGCCGCCGTGCTCCTTACACTACCCTTCACTAACTTCCTAGGCTCCTTCTGCGAATCGAGACTCGTCAACGAAGTACTTTCGCTCTCCTTCGTGTGCCGCCACTTCATTCGTCGATTCTGGAACCAAACCTTCACCTGCAACACACAAGGATACCTTCCACTACTGGCTCCCTGAATTCCCATCAGCCTGCAAGCCTGATCGTTCTGAGACGTTACCTGAGCGTCTGTTAGGCCCAGTGTCGCTGCTAGCTGCCTCCTATCCGGCTTAGTTATGTACTTTTGCAAGGAGAATCTTCTCTCCAACCCTTTCCTCTGCAGAGAACTAAACACAGCCCTCGACCACGACCTCTTCCTCCTAGCATTGGACTCCGTTTGGTTCGCTGACGCCGATGCAGAAGTTATCGGCACTGCAAACGCACATCGTACTATTGGAAGCTGGCTTGTGCAACGGGCAATCGAAGTTTAAGGGAAAGAATGTTTTCTGGCTTAGAGATTAAACGAGTTGATACGCAGTACGGTCCGTTGAAGACAGAAGCCCGGGGGATACGCGAGGGTGTATGCAGCCCAGATCACAAATTAGGAGACGTGACACGATGTAAACGGTAGTCTCGGGTGGACGGGTGTCTGTTTCAACAGATCCTAGACCGAACAAGAGGCCCCCGCGATTGGGTACTTCGGGCTGATTTACAGCCCTCCAGAAGTATACAACATCTGCACGAATTTAAACAGTGCGGTTCTCTCTCCGGTTGGTACGGTGCTCCGAATGAATTGGATAGGCAGCAGTTAGCCGTACGGTCATATCTATTTCGGGAACGCTTTGCTCCTCTTTGAAGGTGCAACTTCGATTAATAAAACCATTGTTGCCTCCTTCCCACGCGCTTGTCATCGAATTCTATAATGTACAAATTTCAGGCAGCTTGGGAATAAAGATCGCCAGAATACTTTTCCTCTAAATCCAGCGCCAACCGTTCCGATTCCTGGATATTACCTCGGTATAACGATAGGACTCGTTGTAATAAGAATAAAATCCGTGGAGGATCGTTAAACACGCGTGATTTCCCTGATTAACGTTTTATGCGGGATTCGAGTGGTCCGTGGCTAATAATAGGACGGGGGTGACGGTCCAGGATTTGGAGTTTTTAGCGTAACCAAGAAGGGGCACGACGAAACCGCTGTTTACATCGCGTGTAAACGAATGGTGGCACTTAAGATGTCGTTTAAACACGGGCAGGAAACACGAGAATACACTGTCGCGTAAATATTTTGCCCTACTTGCTGCCGAGTACTCGAGAGACAAGACAGTGGCCCATATGGTCGCATTTGTTAATGACGCAACCTTCGTTTCATGAGCAAGGAGCTCCTGGATAATTTCCGCTCGGGAGATCGAGGTGCTGGCAAAGTGGGAGGTCTTTAATTTGCCGATCGTCAACGATAAAACGAAGGTGACTTTAAAAATCTCGTCGGTGCGAGTAGCATGCATACAGATGATCGAATATAACGTTCATTACACTTGTAACCATCTCGTGTTCGTATTTCGCTTGTTCCAACCTTTTCAATAGAGGAAGGACTTTTCATTTTGCGAATGACTGCTAGTCACTTTCATGGAAAGCTGTGTTAATCCCTACTGTAACGATGTTTAGTCTATGCGAAGGTTTCAAGTAGACTTTAAGAGATCTCACCACGGGGGACAGGTCGCAGAGGAGCTGGCCGATAAATATTCCCATAATTTTCCACGATTCCAGTCCCGTGATTCGTGCTCCCGTAATTCCCAGGAACAGTCGTTTGATTGTAGGGAAAAGTGGGGCAGATTCGAAGGGCCTCGCACCTGACGCAGCCTCCTGGACAGGGACACCTCACCGTGGAGTATTGCAGCGGAAGTGGCCTGAGCACGTCTTCAGGAACGCGCGATTTGGAACAAATTTTCTTGCTTAACTATCGACGCGCTTTTTCATCGCTCAAGACGAGTGGAAGCTTGCACACTGACCCGAGCGAGAAACTTTATCAGCCGGACGCTGACAGGTGACAGCTTCCTCTGATCTTACCTGTCCTCTTCGAAGAAATCTCGTCCGACAGTATCCGCTCCACGCCAAACTTGAGCTGCTTCGAACAGTTCGCTGCATCCACAACGCGGGTTTTGACTTCGTTCATTTTTGTCCCTCGCACTAAAATCACTTGTCTGCGGCCTTTTAGGTATCCTCTGTCTCGCACAGTTCAAACGTCTACCACATCGTCCACCTAATCGTAGGACCACCGAGGACCTCTTAATTCGAATAGATCCCTCGCGGATACACTCCACTCGATCTCGCGATTCGTGGCATGATTAAAAGCGGCGATTATTCGACAGCATTCGACGCGGCGTTTCCATGTGCGAGGTAATTCCTTACTGACGATAAATATGAAGCGAGGGGGAAGTTTATGTCACTGACATTGACGAGGGCGCGCGCTTAAAGCTGACTTTTGCGGAAAGCTTTTCGAATGAATAAGCGACCGTGCGTTCCTGCCGTTTCCCGAGGAGATTTTCGTTCCGACAAAAAAAATCATCGGAGCTCGCTGCAATTTCCACCGCGCGATTGGTCCACACGGATGGTGTAGGCGTGTCCCTCGGAAGATTGGTCCCTGAAGAATGATGAGCCTCTGGTACCAGAGTTGTGGTCTCCATGTAGCGTCGCGGGGAGCGATCCCTCCCTTCGACATTTTTACTGAGTAAATATTATCAAACCTACCCGCTACGTGAAACACGGAGGAGCAGAATAAACGATCGCTAAATGTATATCATAATTTGTATAAAAGCCTGAGTATCGCGCGGACTTAGAGTAGATGCGGTTTAATTTTATTTGAGTACAGTTTATTTAAGTATATATATATTATGTTTAAACTAAAATAGTAATATTAATCAGATTAAGAGCACCTTATCCACGGATAATAGCATGCCAGTGCTGTGGATTAAATTATCTTAGCGAACACAGTTGCATCGAGCTATCAGAGTCTGTCGTCAATCGTTTCTCCGAAGAGGAGGGTGCAGAAAAAGAGGGACGTGGGGAGAGAAGATTCCAAAAAACTGTTAATCAGGCTATACATATCCGCGGAATAGTAGCATAGAAACGTATGGCCGATGATATCTCTGGGAGCCATATGGTTATCTTTGCGCGCAGACTTTCGGAGTATACAGTCACTTAGGTGTTTATTTGGAGAGCCATGTTTGAAGCAGCCTCTACCCACACGCTAAGAATATTCTTCGTGGATATGTACACACCGTGATCCTCTATTCGATTTTATTAGGTTTTAGGATTTTCGTGAGCCCGGCGAATCGCGATAATGAGTTCAGTCGATCGCGAGATTTTTCCTCGTGTTCCACTCGCTGCCCCACGCTGCTTTTCCTCTTTTACCCGAGCAAGAAGAAAACGTGAGATTCGATAAAGTGATTTTCCGCTTAGGGAGAGACTTGCGTGGACTAAAATCTAGGTGAAGCTGAATAGATCCTAACGTTCGAGGTGCAGTAAGAATACCACGCTGTTCTGCACAGTTTATCATTGTCAAACGAGATTTCCCTGGAAGAACCTTGAATTCTCTAGCAGAAGATATCTCGAAATTCTACAGCTACGCCATTGATGAACGACTTAATTTTGCATCGCGTAAGATCGCGACAGCATGATCATTCCCTGGTACAGCTTCTCGATCTCAAAGTCGCTCTCCTCGGGATGAAACGCGAAGACGTCTCGCTTGGGACGAGTGTAGCCTTGCAGTCCCTGCAGGTTCTGAAACAGAAGTGCATGGCTGGACAACAACGCTCCTCTACGCCGAATCGATGCAATTTCTTGTTTCAGGAACGTGACGTAATTTTTCACTCCATTCCGCAGCGGCGCCATACACTCGACTGGCGTTTGTTTTTCAATTACGCGCGTTTCGCGAAGCGAGGGATCGACTCACCGAGAGCACGATCACGTTCCCGTTCCCCATGTTCCCGGAGCTTCGACGAATGGCCGTAATTATCAGCGTGAGCAAATAACCGCCGAAAGCCAGGAACGAGAGCGCAGTAACAGCCAGCTGGAATATCCTCGAGATCTTCGTGTCCTTCCCTTTCTCCTCGTAGTGCTCTCCATATCGCCTCACTGGTTTCTTATCGGCCCTCTTCAGAGGAAGAGCGACGGGCAGCGGCAGGGAGAACGTCCTGCCGGACATGTAGATGTCCTCTTCGTCCTTTCCTAGGAATTCTGAACAGATGACGAAGCTTTACAATCTGCTTCGTTTGACTTTCCTCCGGGATCTGATTTCTAGAGTTCGCTACGCGGTTCAGGGGGATACCTTGCTCGTTCGCCAAGGAAGACTTGATGTGCATCAGTTCTGTCATTGGCAGCTCGCTTAGACCGTGAATCTCGTCCATGTACAAGGATGTCCGGTTCCCAGTTGTTAGTTTCAACCAGGGAGTTGTTAAGAGAATAAAAACCGAGGGAACGAGTGATGCACTGACGTTGCTGGAACCGAAATTATGGGACGCGCTTGGTCTATGTTGAATTGTAACGACGAAGTTACAGCTTGCAAAGTGTTACTTACAACTTTGCCATTTTGAAGTGTTCCCCACTGTTCTGTGAAGCAATCGCAACGCTGATCGCAAAGACTTCTTGCAGCTGTATTAACTCAGAAAGATCCGGAGGGGTTGCTGAACACTGCCAAGTCTCGTTTCGTACTGGTTCCAAAACGCAGCAAGGCACAACTGTCTCCTGGATCGCGGGCACTCGTTTCTCGTGCTTGGCTGACAAAGCGAGAAGAGGTCAATCATCGCGCCCGAAATCAGGAACAGAAACGTTAGACTCAGCAGGGTGGAAAGGAGTAATTAACACCCGTTACAAGCAGCTCCGGTGTGACATTCAGTACCAGCGCAGCCTTAGTTCTGTCACGATGAGGAAGTTCCCTTGTGCCGTCTACTGCGTCTTCGTGACGGCGACTTTGGTCTCCGCTTTGCCAGAAAAGAAGGACGGTCAGCGAAGCATCACAAACTCGAGACGTTTCAAAATAATCGCGACCAGATAACGTGCAAGCTTCCCACTCGTTGCAGGTGTTTTGGACAAAATAAAGGCTGGCCTAGAGTACGCGACGAATTACTTGGAAACTGCGAGGGACATTGCTGACCTGGTTGCGAGAAGCTTGGGTCGCAAGCAGAGTGAGGAACAGGAAGACACTGCCGCGAAGAAGAAGGATGGTTTTGGCCCTTCCAACATCATGTCCGCGTTCTTTCGACTGGTTGGCTTGGATTCGCAGAAGGTTACAGCCATTGCTGTTAACAGTGTCATATTCCTTGCTCAAATGGTAAGTACCAAGTCTGCAACGATTTAAGCACAGAAAGGAATCAATTCTTCGCCTTGTATCAACGTCCGCGCTCGTAGATAAGTTCTCTATTCGAGTTGAGCCCCTCGAAAGGAAACATTGCGAGGAACTTAGACGACGAGGATAACGCGCACTCGTGGAACCCCGCGAAATTGATTACGGAGAGCAAAAGCGAGAAGGTGGGTTTTAGAGTCAGGGAGTGCGGTAACTCGAGAAGGAGTCTTTGCGATATACTTTCCATTTCAAGATTCAAAGGTTGATCGAGCAGGCGCAGGACGAGCAGCTGCCCAACCAGCTGATCGAAAGAGTGGATGGCGTCGATTCTACTTGCGTCAGATTGCTGTTGTGCAAAACGTCGCCTGTTATAAGAGCGGCGCAGAGTTTCCTGAAGAACAAGACCCAGGGGAAGGATCGTCGAATGACTGCGTGGCTTCCTGGCAGGGACGAATTCGAGGAAAATAGCGACCAGTGCGAAAACACGCACAACGATTGCAGCTTATTTTCTTAGCCGCAGTTACTGAACCAGTCGGCGGTTTATTTAACTTTATTTGCTGGAAGGTGGGTCAAGAAAAAAATGTCGATGAGTCTTGCGGAATTTTTGAAAATCATTTAAGTATCACTTCCATCTTCAAGTGTCTCTACAGTAATGACTCAACGATCCTGTGGAATTAATCGTCCGAAATTTGTAATTTTCTGATGTAGGTACTATTTTATAAAGAAGTCTGAAAGAAAAGAATTTTTTGGTTTGTTTTCTTTTAGTCGAGGATCCCAATCACTATTCTTCTTCGAACCTTTCAATATATTCTCATTCCTTACCTTCCCTCTCCTTTACCTTACTACTGCGTTGGTAAAATCTTTCTCCTTCTCCAAACAGAACTAACAGACATACACGCGAAGCAGAGAGAATTATTGGTGAACAAGGTGGTGGTTTGTAGAGCATATATATTTGCGTCCATACAAATATATACTATATTACAGAATATACAAGGTACTCCAAAATTAATTTACTGAATCTTGTACGTCGATAATGCTTCTCGTATTGTACACGTACGCGAATAGAAACCGAGAAAGAAAGAACAACGGAATGCAATAAACAGCTCTCGAGGTACTAACCAGACCGTTTATTTAAATAAACACCCGGCGGATTCAGTTTTGGCAATACCGTCTCATAATTGCGGCCATCTCCAGGATGGCATTGCGAGGCTGCTCGCACGAAACTCAATTGCCCCCGAGTCGCTCAATTTTTACAAACAACGCGTTCCTCCCCTTGTACGTTACGCGATGACGTGAAAATGAACGTGTCCTCGCGCGGAGAACTTCCTCGGATCGCGATGAACGCCCAATGGCTGCGCGCGGATTAAAGAACTAATTAAACACGCGGAACTGATTGCGCAGGGCTGCCGAATGCCGCCGCACTCGACGAAACCACGCGACCGCGTCGCGGAACGGTTTGATCGCGGATTATTGCACTATGCGCGAAGCACCGTTCGAGACGGTCCACGAAATTAACATAAACAACAACCGGACGTAATGTCGTGACTTCGGCCGACGGGTCGACGAATAAATCGGCCGTCGGCGGCGCGTTATTGTTCACGGGGGAAAGTACTTACTTGCACGACTCGCGAGGACGGTGCTAAATGTGAATTCTCTACGCTCGTCGCGGAGCGTCTCGAAGAGACTCTACGACTCCGAATATCCACCGGAAACTCTAACAATATTACCGTAAATGGATAGAAAATCGCCCGGCTTGGATCGTCGATCTCGCGGCTCGCTAAGCCGCTAAACGTTCGATTAATACCCGGAACGATCGCCAAGCGGGACGAAGTCGAATGAAATATCAACGATGACCGAGTAACAATAAAGAAGGAACCACTTGGCCAACGACTACGCGGAAACGAGATTTCACGCGCCAATTACAGTGGGATCTCTGGGCTGTTGCTACCGGTCGGCCGTTCGATCAACGCCGCCGGGTCTCACAGAGTAGAATATCCTCGATCGCCCTACGCTATTACACCTAATGAGATCAGGATTAATGCGAGCTACATTCATCTGGGTCGTGGGGACTGGGGCAGGGGACGGGGGGGTTGAAGTATCGATTGAATCTCTAAAATCAACCGCAATTGGTACGATCCGAGTAACTAATTAGTCGCCGTCGGGGGTTCGATCGTACCAGAAACGTTTGGCGCCTCTACTTTCCCTGTAAATATCGTGATACGATTAAGAAGGTACGACGATTATGTAACTTTGGCATTGAAGAAACGCGAGGGTAGCGGACGCAGTCTCGCGGACGCGTTCGATATTCGAGGCACGAAGAAGTGGTGGTGAAACGGTCCCAAATCGTTCGTTATCGTGAAACATTCGCAACAATGACATACAAAAGCTAACACTCTCTCTCTCTCTCTTCCTCTCTCTCTCTCTCTCTCTCGTTATCGGTAATTTTGATTCGTCTATCACATGGGTTCTGCAGCCGCGAAAGAAAGAAGAGGGTGAATCGCCACTTCTCGATCGTCGAAGATCGCGCGTCGTCGATCCATCGTGTCGTGTTATCCTCCTCAAACGCGGTTAAACTTTACCGTGTAAATGATTCGAAGTGTCCGATACACGTGTATAATAGTAGGTGTACAATAATATAGGGTTACGTATATTATACATTCCCGTCAGACTCGCGGAAAAACGTCGGTCTCGAAAATATACGCGAACGGTTAACAGACTGTCAGGAGAAGGAAGCAACGAACCGTATCGAAATATTCTTACGGACATCGATGGATTCTTATTTACAAGGGAACCCTGTCGCGCTCTAAGCTTGATTTCCATGCGATCAGACGCACGACCCGTCCTCTCCTCAGCTTCCAACATTCGCGCGCCTTCGCTCTCTTCGTACTTGCGCGAACGTTGCGAAAGGACCATTCGCAACGCGGTGCGTCGGTGTTCCTTAAAATTCAATTCGGAAGTCGATCGCTTGGAACACGTCTCTCTGTCCCTTATTCAGCAAGCTGCTGTTCCAGCGACGTGTTTCAAGGAACACCGATGCAGACGAGCGTCGGAGGTGCCGGCAGGTCGAGCATGTCGCGTCTCGAGCCTCGTTGCAGTCTTCAATGGTTCATTCAGCGAACAGACGAACTGAACTCGATAGGAACAGGCGGAGATGGAGCTTGAAACCGGTCGGAGCGAGCACGCGTTCTGGGACTTATCCTAACGACGAACGACAGGAAACTCGTTTCCAAATGACTCGATCCTGGATCCTTTGCTCGGTGATCAACGCCAGAAAACTACTCAAGTGGCAAATAAATGTCGTTAATATGCTTGTACCCCGAGAACAAAGTCTCGGACACTAAAGTTGCAAGGGACGTCTCAATCACCTGACGAATTTCCGATCCCCTGTGTACAGAATCCGACTACGTAAAATGTTCCAGCGATTCGATAAAACACACTTTCCACACTTTCACGCGAACATCGCGTGTGCTCATTGCTCCTCGCGGGTAGTAGTTCTCAGCCAGACGAATCTCCTCCGCGGAGGAGGAGTCTCGTCGGACTCCGAATGAGCGACATTTGGAAACGAATTTTTCGACAGACGGTAGATTGTTCTTCAGAGGGTCGCCTGGGCCGAAGTGATCAAGTCGGTGTTCTCGACTCGAGCCAGCCGCAGCCAATCTTTCAAGTAACACGTCCTCTCTATCAGGTTCGAGGTGCTTTTCTCCACGGTGCCTACGCTGGTGGTGAAGCCGCTGTTGGGACCGTACTGCGCGATGATGTTCTGCGTGGTGGTCGTCGGTGGTTGCGCGGCTGTTATCTGGGACAGGATGTTCGACTGGATGTGCGGAGTGCCAAACGTTCCTGGAAAACAGCGGGCAAGCAACGTTAACGACGAAGCCAGGCGACTGGGAGCTGTCTTACCATGTATCAGCGGTCTGGAGTCTTGGACCTATGTATATGACGATCTCTTGATTTCCACTGACCTTGCACGCTGTTCGGTTGCACGGTCAGGTGGTGGAAACGCAGCCGCGGTAAATAGGAGGACATCAAGGTGGGCGGCGGTGGCACGTTACTGTCCTGCCACTTGTTCAGCACTCCCCAAATCTCGCGGATCTCAGAGTTCAGGTTCTCCAGGCTCGCGGTGATTTCCGTCGACTCCTGGTAGTGATCCGGTTTGTCTGAATACGGGGGGATCATGACACAAGAAACGGAAATAAATTCTTGAGTGAATGGGGGAGCTGAGGGAACGTTCGTCTGCGGGGAAAGCATCGAGATATCGGCAAAGGGGTGGCCATGCTGATCGAGAAACGGAACATGAGAGTGTCAGATGAAAAACGTAAACCAAGAGACAGCTGATGGTGAGAGGGCTCGGCGCAGGTGTTCAGCTAGCTCACCTATGAACGTGTCCGTTCCCAGATCGGTGGAGCTGAAGCCACTGCTGGCACTGCCCATGTCGCTCAACGTCATCTCGTCGTTCCTCGTCAAGGTCGCGTCGTTCACGGTTCTCTTCGCGCTGACCACTCTCTCCAGGGTCTGCTCCAGGTGCCTCAGATAAATCACCTTCTCGCCCAAGAGGCTCTTGGTGCGGTGCAACCTCACCTCCATGTCCGATAGTTCGCCCTCTTCCTGAAATCAGCGCGACGAACGCTTGAAACTCGCAACCAGCAGCTCTGGATTAACCTTGAAGCGTTGCACGGGCGTTGAACTCACCTGAAGCAATTGCTCTAGCGTCGCCCTGGCGATACGTTGCTTCCAAGCCCTCTGTCGACTCTGAAAAGCGTTCTCCTGGTGTCTGAGCGCCTCTTGGGCGCGCCTCACGGAGTCCCTCTCGACGTGAATTCGGTGCCGGAAGAACTCCAGCTCCGAGGAGGCGTTCGCCGGCGCTAGAAAATCGAGCAGAATCCTTTTCGGTGTCATCCGACGAGCTCGAACTCCGGGCTGATCGTGGATGCGGCGTGCAAGGAAATAAGTAACGGAAAGAAACCAACAGAAAAGAGGAGCGGATGAAAATCGGCAAACCAAAGATCGCGGCCGATTGCGGGTGAACGAAAAAAATCTGGTGGTGCACTTACGGGCGAGTCGAGGAGCATAAGCCGTTAGCCAAAGTAAAGTCTATAGATGCCTAGAGAATAAACAGAAACGATAGTCAGAGGCCAGAAAAGGAACGAAAGTGTTAAAACACAGCTGAGCTCGAGGGAACCGAACGAAAACGTGGTAGCATAATCGAAGCAATTAAGCCGTGGAATACTTCACATGGTAGATTATTAATTATTCATCAACGTTACTGGAGAACGGTAGATCAAGACTGTACGAAAGCATTATTCGACATTCACCTTTGTCTTGGAAAGGATATCGCAATGTGTAGGCCGTCTCGTTGCTGGGCAGCTGATCGCCAAGGTCCTCCAGCTTCTCCAGCTGCTTCCGGATGTTCTCCACCGGGTTCTCAGGGTTGTTGTTGTTGTTGTTCCCAGCGGCGGCAGCGGCAGCGGCGGCGACAGCGCCAGCCCTGGCTGCGCTAGTCGTCCTCTTGCTGAAGTTCTTCCTTTTCTTCATCATGTTCGCGTTGGTCTCGCTGGCGGTGGTCGTGTCGTCGGACTCGAATCTGGCTGCGCTCTTCGACATCGCCGCGGCTGCGACCTTCTGAAACCCCGAGGCGCCCTTCTGACCGGTCGCTTCTTCCGGCTGGCGATGAACCTCGGCTTGCTGCTCGCCCGTAGCCTGAGCCTCTTGCGGTTTCACGTTCGTCGCCGCCGAGCACGAGCGCGTTTTCCTCACCGGGGTACTGCGAGCACGATTTAAGGCCTATAGCCAAACATTAGGGCGAATCGTATGAACGTGAGGGAGTACCTTCACAGTTTACCCTCCGTGGTGTCGGTCTCTATCAATGCTGTAGAATTTTCCACGCAATACGGCACAAGTATGGCAAGTATCGACGACTGTGAAGGTACTGGGGGGACTGTGACGTCACAAATGGATGTGCGAAAGCTTAACAGTAACTCTTATTTCATACAGTATCTACACACAGAGTTAGATAAGGTTGAGGAAGGCTACACGTGTTTAAAGAAAGCTCTTTAAGTGTTAACCTCTTGTTACAATGCGAGAGATGGTCGCGGATTTCGGTTAATTCGGGGAAGTGAAACAGCAAACAGTTAATTCTGACCTCGACTCACTTTTGCTCAGACGATTCAGTCCTGTCGGTTCTGGTCCTCGTGGACGTCGACCTCTCCGTCTCCGAGGCCGTGGTGTATCCCATCTTCCTGCTGCTACTCTTCTCTACAACCAGGCGAACGTTGTTCGTCAGCTTACTGTACTTCTTCTTGAGCGCGGTGTACTTGTCTTGCAGCAGTCGGTTCTCGGATCTCATTTTCTCCATGTCCATGCTCTCTTGCTGCTGTGCAGCCTGCTTCCGCGCCTCCTTCTGCGCGTCTCGCGAGAAATCCGCTACAATCTCCTCTAGTGTCTGCTGGTGCATCTTGCGCGTGAGTTCCTCCTGAAACGGCAGCAGACAAATTGCCTTCAGACACGCCATCGGGATTTATTCAGCCAAGCCTCTGCTTGTTCACGACATAAATCGTCGCTTTGGTCCCCTTGGCTCCTCTTCGACGGCCGGATCCTAATCGACGTGCAAACTCCGTCCCGTGATCCTAAACAGCCTGACTAGCCACCCGCAACCGGAGGGTCCCAAGCACGAGGCCAGGTACACAGTCCTGCGGGTGTCGTGTGTGTTTGTCGAGGATAAAACATAAACGTACCAGTGCACTTTGCGACAGTTCTTGGCACTTTATTTGCTCTTCAAATATAATCATTCAGAGATACAACAATTCTAGGAGGGGAACCCTCTTAAAGATATCCTAAGGCGGCCGTGTGTCTGGACGGTGTTACACAATCGGTGGACGAAACGAAAGAATTGGATGACGAATCTATTAACGCCAGATTAGCTTGCCGCTTTTATTGCGTTCCCAGAAAGAAGTTGCGCCTAACGAGGCCCCCGGCTGGAAGCTTGCGACAGAATGCTTCTGGCGTGAGTTAACTAGCCATTGCATAACGCCGATCGTTCGTATCACATAAATAACCTAATTTCCTTAAACAACGGTAGATATTGAATTGGAGGTAGCGTGTTTTCTCAGTGGAGGGGAGAAATAGATCGTTGCTCAACAACGTTGCCATACAGGTTTCAGGTACTTAAAGTAATAGACATCGTCAGGTACTCACGTCGACTCTAAAATCGCGGATAATCTGGGTCAGACGTTTCTCATGATCCTCCGTGATTTTCGTTATCTTCTCCCACTGTTGCGCCCGCAGGTCCGCGCATAAATCGTCGAACTCCTTCTGCAGCTCCTGCTTCATCACCTCGATCTTCTCCGTGTGCTGTTTGGTCAGCTCCAACTCGCTCAATTTCGCCAGCTTCTCCTCGCCCAAGCTGCGCTCGTGCTCGCTCTCCAGTTTACCCATCTCCTGGTTCCTCAGCTCCAACAGCTCCCTCTTTCTATCGTCCAGCTCGGTCTTCAGGTTCGCCAGAATCTCCTGTCGCTCCTTTTCGTAGCACACCTCCAGCTCGGCCTTCACCTTCTGCAGGTTCTCCAGCCTGGTCTCGTCCATCTCGGCGATCAACCACTGGATCTCGCGTTCCTCCTTGAAAACCACAGACATAAAATCGAATTATTATACGAAACCAACAGTCAGCGATCGCCTCTTCTCGCATCAACGACTACCTTCTCGGTCATCTCGCGTTTCAGCTCCTCCAGCCTCTCGTTCAAGTTCTTCTGCAGCAGCCTCTTCTGCTCCAAGAAATTCTCCTCCAGCTCCATCTTCGTCTGCTCCAGCTTATCCTCGAACTCCCTTTTCAGCAACTCGATGTCCCGCGGAAGTTCTCTCATCAACTTGGCCTTCAGCTCTTCGTAGCTCTTCGTTTCCACCTCTTCGTTCGCTCTAGGGGTGTCGTCGTCGTCGGTCTGCCTGTCCCTCGAGAAACCTATCGTCTTCTTCGGCTTATCCACCTTCGACCTGCTCCTACGAAACTCGTCGGAGTCGCTGCTTCTCGGCAAGCTGCAGTCCGTCTCGCTCTTCGAGACTAAATCAATGTTCTTCATCCTATCGAATTTTTTGATTGGCTCGCCATCTAGACTACTCTCCCTCGAAACACTCTCTCTGGACGAGCTCTCCCTGGCCATTTGGCTACGATGCTCGTTCTCGGAAACATTTTGAACGACGAACCTCCTGCCGATAACTTTCGAGTTCTTCTGCAAGGCTTCCAGCTTATCGGAGGACGAGCTCCTTTTGGTATCCTCCTCCGCTTTGCTCTCAGAGTCCTCCTTGTTCTCGTCGTCGAAGCTCTGTGAGAACTGAGGGGACACGATGGAACCAATGAGATTGCTGGAGGCCGCGCCAGATGCTTTTACGTTCTGCTCTTCGGACTCGGACTCCCAGTCCTCCTCGGACCCCGAGTAGGTGAACTTGATGCAAACTTCTTTCTCTATGTCGAAGCGTACGCTCTTGCGCTCCTCGTCCACTGGCCTGTCATCTGCTAACCATCGAGCAAAATTAACGAATACGCACGGACCGTGAGTCACGTTGAAAAGATATACACTTGATCGCCTTACCGTCGTCCGACTGTTTCTCCCTGAGGATCGACTTCAGCTTGTCTCCGGCGATGTTGCAGCATTCGTCCGAGATGGTGACGGTCCTGAAGTCCTCCAGCTTGGCGCCTTCTTGGCTGGGTGTGGTGTCCCTGCTCCTGTTGCTCTTCAGAAACATAGTCCCTCCACCGTTGAGAGTGAGCTCCTTCTGCTGGCTAAACTGACTGGGGTGCTTCTCCTTGTCGAACTTGTCCGGCTTCTCTGACCTGGCCAACGTGGTTACACTCAGCTTATCGATGTCTATAATGTTCTCCTCGGAGCTGAACTTGCTGGACAGCTGCTCCCAGTCCCTCTCGTCCCTCGGACTGAGGGACTCGGACCTCTTCAGCACCTCCGTCAAGTCCAGCTCCTGTTTCGGGGACGTGGCCGTGGCAGTCCCCGCGGCACTGGTAGATGGCACACTTTCCAGGATCTTTGGACACTCGTAGAACCTAGGATCCTGGAACTTGAGGCTCGTGTAATCTCTGGCAGCTCTGTCGGTCGCCAAAGGATTGTCAAGCTTCGGGTCGCTCTCACGTTTCGAGTGTTGCCTTTCTTGGCTGGTATTCTCCCTCTTCCGGACCCCCTCGACTTTGTCCAACTTCTTCAAGGGCGTCAGTTTCGTGGGGATCCTGGTGGACGCTGGATTCGCCTTGGTGGCAGATCTGAGGGTGTCCTTCGAGGAGGAAGCCTCCTTGGGCAGAGTCGCCTCCTCGTGCGACTCGAGATCCTTGGCCGTGGTCTTCGAGTCCTCCTCTGTCGATCAGAAAGCGAACACTCTGTAGCTCTCTGAAGCTGTTTCGATGGTATCGAAGGGAGTGGGAGCTCGAAATGAGGGTGGATCTGATAGCAGCTCGAAGCAACGGGGAAATGCGCCACAAACTTTTCCTCGTTCACGATGGCCCTCTCGAGGGAACAGAGGCGACAGCGTCAACGTTCTCTCGAGTGGATGTCAACGACTGCTTTTTCCTCTCTTTTCCCTTCTTTCTTTTACTGTGCTCGGAGGGCAAGAGGAACGGCGACGTAACGGATAAGAAAACACGCCATAAAGTCTGGGGAAATGCGCGAGCGATGATTATGTATCAACCGCGAGAGGTTCTTTAGCGTTGTTCGATACGCCTTTTACAGCCACGTGTGCTCGTGTTCCTCCTACCTCTTTCGCACCGACAGACATCCCAGGCCAGCGAAAAAATACGTCTTCAAAGATTACCGGTGGAAAAGCCAGGCTGATAAGGCAACTGCGCGAGACTATTAATAGGCCAGAGGAAACCGCGAAATGCGCATCCGAACGGTTCGCTATTGCGAAAACTCGCGTTGAAACCAGCGCGCGAAGCTCGTTCCCAGGGGAAGCTGCCGCCCAAAGGGAGGCTCGGAGAACCGTCTACACGGGGAAATTTGAAAAACTCCGCTCTTTAGAAGCCTAAGCCTTTAATCTTCCGCCGTGAAAACCAGAATGCCAGAGGGACCGAGCCGCCAACAAATATTGACTTTTCGCACTCGTGCAATTTCGCCTGTGTCGCGACTACGGGCCAACAGTGTGTGCTCGTTTTTAAACAGGACCTTTTTAACCGGCCCCCGAGCAGCAGTTCGTTATCCAATAGCAGTCAGTTCGATCTCGCGTCTGGTTCATACCTCTAAACGAATCGGTGACGTCACCAGAAACCTCCAGGAATCTCGAGCTCGTTGGAAAAATGGTCGAGCAAGTTGGATGCACCGGCGCGAAAATCGATTCACCGCACCCTTCCGATTACGAGTCCCGCGGCGAGCTTGACAGAGCGTCGTGCCGGCGACAATTCCCGTCCGATACACAGGCGACGCGATAATTGGACGGATCCCCCGATCGCCGGCTATTACGTACTTTCACGAGCGAGTGCACCGACACGCGAGTGCCTTAACGAATGTGTCGCCCGCTCCATAGAGCCTCGAGGGCCCTCCGTCGAGCACCGCCGTTCGTCTGCCCCGGGGCCCGTGCCATCGATGAAGATCGGCGGCGACCAATTCGAGCGTGTAACTCGGCCGTGTAACTCTATTGCACTCGAGGCGGCGCGGAATGCACGGCGCTCTAAACCGGGGCATGTATAGCCTGGCCGTACGTGTTTCGCTTTCTGCCAGGGCAGAGACGTGGTCCCGCGGCGGAGATATCGGCCGGCCGATGCGCGGGAGCAGCGATGAACTTTGACAAAACCGATCCCACGTATTAATTTCGTAAATATTTTTGAGGTACTATCGCGACGCTCCGGCGGGATCGGGCACTTCGCAGCGCGATAACGCGCCCGCGTTATCGTAATCGGTGCACCATGTTGTAAATAATTAACGACACGGAGTCGTTCACTCTCGATACCGCCGGCTGGCTGCGCGCACGCGAGTCCCGCGAAGTTACATAAAACCTGAAAGGAGGAGCCGCGCGTTACGTAAAAAAAAAAGCAAGCCAATAGGCGTCGCGCTGTTTCGCCGTCACGATCTGCGGTCATTGGAAAAGAAAACGAACGCGCGACGTGTAATTGTATGTACGAACCCGATGCTGCAAGGTCAGCCGGGAATATTTCCACTTTACGTAACCGGCGCGTGTGGTGCTCGCGTGCCCGGCCGGCGATCGACGATCGGTCCGCGATCGAGAAAGTCCCAGCGAACGGTCCTGAACGAGAAGGAAGGAGCGGAGGGGGGGAGATTAACGCGAGAGATGCAAGAAACGAGGAAGTACGGGCGCGACGTAATTGCCGGGAGATCGTGGCCAAAGTTTCCGTGGACGAGCCTAAAAATATAATGGATCGTTGACGGAAAGCCAGCTCGCGGTTCGATTGCGAAGCGGAGTCCTTGGGCCCTGGATCGAAGCCTGGCAAAACACGCTAACGAGGTGCGATATTAGCGTGGAGCGCGCGACACGCTCGTCGGCGATCGTCGAGATTTTGGCAAGTAGGATCGCGTAGATGAACAGGTGTTCGTAAGCGAAGCGTTCAACGGTGGCGAGAATCGTGGCAACGATTGCTGGCCTCTCTTTCTCTCTGTTTGGGCACATCTCGGCGAGATAACGTTCGTTAAGAAGCAACGACGCTTGATTTTTCTGAAGATTACCATTATCTTATCTTATTTGCTACCCATTCGGTATCGATCTGGCATGTGGATACGAAAGCATGTCGGACGAGCCAATCGTTATCGAGAGAAACTCCTGATCTGATAAAGAGGAACCCGAGACTTTCGACTGCTGCTGTACGAAGACAATTGACAAACAAATAATCATGCCACTACGAGTCGACGATTCACAACTTTCTCCTTTATTTGTATACAACGTTCTACATACACGTACAAAACCCGGGACTGCAAGCTCTAATCTATGCGCCTGCTGTGCCAAAGTCGGTGGCTCCCGATAAGCGACATGTGACTTTGATGGATACACGGCAGGCTAATGAAAGATATATCCAGCGATAATTACATTGTACTGTATCGTTAATCGCTATCGTTATCCCCTACTCGTTCGTTATAAAAACTAACAATTTCTATACACCTATATACAGAGTTTGTACACTATTCTCTATGGAACACAAACCGCCAAGGATCATTCAACCGAAAATGAAAAAGGAAAATAGATTTCGACCCATCCCCCTTCGCTACACCGTGCGTACGCTAAGAACAAAAACAGTGCAATCTAAATCAGGCATCCGGCTATTCCTCGTGGGAAAGAAGAAAGCAACTACTATGAAATGAAAAGCAGAATTGCATCGCACGTAGAGGCATTCACGATCGGTTTCCGTCTGGATGCAACGAGAATGCACATTCAGGCCCACCACCATTCATCCGCTCCCTATGGGTCAGTTGCAAAACTAAGAGGTGAACGCATTAGCATAATCGGTCTCTGTCACGATTCCCTATCAAGTGCGCGCCCCGCGATTCAAGCGCGGGACATTAATCCTATATTTTCCATTCAGCGGTAATGACGAGGCAATCCGTACCGACGCTCATTTGCCTGGCGTTGCCAGCCCTGGCCTGCTCTACCAGGTCCCTGTAAACGGGGTCCAGGGGGTGCTCCCAGCTGGTGGTTCGGGTGGACGACTGGTAGTAATACCAGGCACCGCTGGCCTCGTGGAAGCAGGGCAGCCAGCCCGTGGGCAGGGCCGCCATGAGGCCCTCGCGGGCCAAGTCCAGGAGGTGTGGTTCCGCATCGGGGTCGATTCCCAGGCGTCTAGCATAGTCGAGCACCTCTGGAAAAATAAAGAAAGAACGCGCGCGTGCTCCATTAGCTGATTAGCAGCTGAACCGTCCACTACCTCGGCCGCCTGGTGGATTAATTAATATGCCCTGGTATGCGTTCGTTCGCCGCGATTTCGCTCCCAAGTGCGTGCATAGGACGTTCCGCGAAGCGTGGAAAGAGGTCAAGGATTTGCCGTACGAGAACCAGAGGACTTCTTGACACCGTATTATTGGATCCGCGGATTTATCGATGGCAAGCCGCGCGTCCACGTAGATAGAGCATTTCATCGCTTGGATAGGGGTGGCATTTTTAAATTGTCGCCTGCTATTAATAGCCCCGTCGATGAGTAATGCGAAAGGGTATTAATACGCTCTTGAGGACAAGTGATTTCAAGGCTGCCGGGTCGACCGTAGGCGAAGTGTAACGACGTTCATCGATTACAGGCCAGGTGTAGGTTACACGTGGCAACGCGGAACTGTCCTTCCGGAAGAAAGGGGACGTCAAAATGTCTTCGCGGCTAGCGCGCGCCGACCAGCGTTGCCTACGTCCCGAGGAAATACGTCATGCTTTCGTAGCAAGAAAAATCGACATTAACCTTTCGATGCCTCTTAGCTGCAAACATTATTCCTTCGTCACACCGTGGACTCGTAAACAGTCGCCACGTATGCTGGATTTAATTTGGCAACATGCTCGTCGACCTTCCCTCGCGGTGAATTAATTTTTCAATAACGCGTGCCATCCACCCGGGCTCGCTCTATACGTCGAAACAAGCGAAAGTTGGGTAACCGAAATAGTCACTGATTGTTCCCGAAAATAATTCACGAGCTCCGACTTGCTGCGTCGCGCTATAGTCGATGACATTTAGCGTTCCTTATCATAGGGACATTTCATGCGAACTCGGACAGATTTCGGAGTAAGTTTTCGTAGATTGCTGAAATTTGAATATGTTGTAGTCTTTAGTGACATACTTTTGAAAATTTGTCGATCAAGTTGAGGGTAGAACTATATTCTCCTTATTTTCAGATTTTTCCAAACTTGTCCGATGTTAAAAACCTGCATTTGTTTAAAATAATTGCACAAAAATGGTTCAAATTTTTTTTTTTAAACTGAAATAATTTTTTCTTAAAACTTCAATGTCTTCTCTATAAGCACCGCAAAGCTCCTCTCCATCCGTTTACTACTTCCATAGCTATAATGTATTGAAAAAAAGTTAGCACTTAACTTGAAACAGCTGTAAAATCGACATTTTTCAAAATTTCGAAAAATCCTTTGAGGTACGTTTAAACGTCGCTAAAGACTACAACATATTCAAATTTCATCATCTACGAAAATTTACTCTGAAATCTGTCCGAGTTCGCATGGAATGTCCCCATAGATAATTAATCACCGGCAAAGCTAGAGACTCTGTCAAAGCGGTGCCGCTTATGTTTACTGATCTCCCTCGATAAAAGAACTTCCTGCTTCCTGGGAACCTTTCCGCCTGCATTATTCCCGACACACAGCCTCGCGGTTTCCTCGCACGGGAATTAATCGCGGAATAAAGCCGGCAAACGACTGCCAGAACGCGTTGGCGGAAGTATCAGGCGACGTTCAAGTTCAAACACAGAATTAATGGCAGCGTCTTCGAGCAAAGAGCTCGTCCCTCCGTCGAGGAGGTCTGAATAGTTGACGGTTTCTTTGCGTAGACGCGACGACAGCGCTGCAAAGGGGACCGATTAAAAATTCCATCATGGAAGTCTTTGACAGGTGGCCCGTTGCACGGGGGTTGCCCGCCACAACATCTGTCTCCCCCGCGGTGGATAAAGTTTCGTAGCCGCTCCAAAGTGCCACGGTCAATGATTCCGAGGGTTTACGATGCCTTTTCCCACCACGCACCCTTGCGGGACAAGCTTCCTTCTACGCTGCAGGTAATTTAAGGGATTTCGTCGCTGGAAATTCGGCCGATGGCAGGGCTAACAGAGAGGGAGGTTCTCGAGGCTTATGACAAAACTTTCGCCGCACTGCGGATCCTATTGATTTTCCTCGGCGCGCTAGGCTACGGGCTCACTGCTCCCGTGCGGCCACGGTGTAAATAAACAAGGAAACTCTCCACCAAAACTATTCAACCCTTTGCCGTTCTATTAATGACTTTCTCCTACGCCTTAACCCTTTCCCAGTCGTTCACCTGTCACCCATTACTTTCCGTTGATCGCGTACAGCGCGACCTTGTCAGCGAGCGACGTGCGGGGACCGATTAATTTCCTTTCGACCGAATCGTTTCTCTACGCTCGTCCCGCGAGCAGACACTTGACAGGGGGTTACGATGCACGAGGATAAAGTTTGCCCACGAGCTGTCGTCCCTGCCACCGCCATTAGATAACAACCCCGCCGGGTGCAATGCAGTTTTACATCACTTTGCATTGCGCAACCGAGTGGCTCGCGAAAGCGACGTGCCTGCGGACTGCACAAAAAGCCTCTGCCTCTCGTTTCTGCTGCGCCGAGGAGGCTACGGTCGCGTGCAACGGTAACGCACGATCGTACGACAGCTGACGACGATCCAATAAATTCAACGACGTCTATTAACCGTTTCGGGATCGGGCTCGGCCACCGGAAGGGATTAAGCGAAGGAGTGCAACGGGCAGGGGCAGGTCAAGTCGTTGGTCAAGGCCGCGATCGCCGAATCGCCAGTGTCTAGAGGAATTAACCGGGCCGTAGGAGGGAAAAAACGGAAACGGTGGCTGACAGTCGGCGGCCAGCCGAGAGTAAGCCACCCCGTGCGACATCGATCGCGAGGAGAGGAGGGCCAGGACAGGGCACAGGGCACAGGGCACCGCGAGGCTGACTTTGACGTATCACGTCAACCGTACCTACGTTTCTCCCTCCATCCCCCCGCGCGTACCTTCGTTCGACGGATGCGACGTCTCGTCGAAAACCTCCCTGCAGACGATCGTGGCCGCGCTGTCCTGGGAAATGCTCATGCTAGCGCGGAGAGGTAGGCCCTGGGTCCCCCGGTGCAGGACGTTCACATAACGCGGCTCGCGAGGACGTGCCAAGACAACGCGGCGGAGTCTCGTGGGCCGATGCCCGTCATTCTCCCGTGACGATGACGAACGACGGCAGCGGCGACGAGGACGCGTGCACGCGTGAGTTTCGCCCCGGCGACGAGGCCCGTCCGACGACGGTCAATGTTGAATTCGACTTGAACGTAGGCGGTGGAAGGAGGAGCAGAAGAGCAGAAGAGCAGCGTGCCAGCGCCCCCGGTAGCCTGACCCCGAACTAGGCCAGTGATAAAGAAACGAGTAACAGCCGCCGACGGCAACTGTCTTATCGATTAATCGAGAGCCCGGCGAGCGCGAGCGGCGGCAGCGCGCGGGCGGGAAACCTCCGGGACTTGTGAGATGCTCTGTCGCGTTTCTGTTCCTTTTTCCTTTCTTTTTTTTCAGGGATTCTAGGTTGATTTCAGGGGACAGTGAACGCGGAGGAACGTGACGCCTTTGACTGATGAAGGGGACAGCCTGAAGAGCCGAGGGTCACTGTCTCGGGCGACCTCGACTTTGTTTCTTTCATCCCAGTGGAACTAGTTTGGGCAGTGCCAGCTGGTTTGTGGTTCTGAGAAATGTTCCAGTTTGATAAGTAACGCTATATCTTCACTTTGTTGTTTCAGGAGATGAGCGATTTTATGCGTCTCAGGGTCGTGGGGGAGGTGCGCGATTTTCTTCCCTGTCTGCTGCGGTACAGGTGACTTATCCTTCTCTGGGGAACGTAGGGAATTGTGCTTAAGTATTTAGAGGGCATAATGCCAGATTATTATAGATTTATGGTGGAATGAATAGTGCAGTGCAGTGGCAGTATCGGTGATGCAATAGGTTCGCTCAGCTGCAATCAATTCTAAGAATTAAGAAGGAAGTATGTTGTGTAATATTCCCGGAACATGTGCATCGTGTTTTACTTTGGTGTAAACGATTTTATAGGGCATTTAAGCAACGGAGAGTAGGCTAATTATAGAGAAATGAAGAACGTTACTGCGAAGGTCATGGTGAAGTACCGACACTAGGATATACTTTTTTTACAGAGCAAATAAATATAATTTCTGTTCATGAAAAATATTTTTGGACATGTAGGTTTGAAGAAATATGATTTCCACCTTCCTAACGCCAGTATTAATGTTTAAATGTTCAAAGTTTCGTACTTTATCGATCATCGTCGACAAGAAAGACGATGGCAGCGCCGTTTGTCACTAGATTTGAATCATCTAATTTGCCCCTAGGAAATACTGCAGTTCTCTTCCTTACCGACAATTTAGGGAGAATTATTATCGACGGTTGAAATATTTCCCCTATACCGTGGTAACATCGAATTTTTCAGGGAAGAAATGGAAATATTGATGCAGCTAATTGAAACTACGCTTGTCAACTCTATTCTGCGCCAAGATTGCATTGATTACAATATTATTTGTCTATCATATGGAAAATTATATGAAAAGGAAACGTTATATTTGAGTATCCTTAGGAGAGATGGCGCCAACGTCTGCTTAACCACCCCTAGTATTAACCTCATTCGTAATAAACTACTGGCAAATTCTGTAAATTACAGCGACTCGTAATCATCTTCATTCAGTGAAAATTAATATTTACTTACTTAAAGCGTTCAATTATTCAGATTTATGCAGTTTGCGTCGGAAATGACGACAGTAATATACTGTGCACGATGTAAATTGGTTTTTATTCATGCGGCAGCATTCCCATTTGTAAATCTGGGATAAAAACGTTTCCTTCCATTCATAGTGCGCACGTAACGATAATAATATTCCTACTGCTACTCACCCCACCTCTAAGACAAACGCCCTCTTCTAAATATTCTTCACCAGTCTTAGCATAAACGTAGATTATGTTCTTCAATTCCACTAAATCTATTCAGACCACTTCTACTCTTCCCTAAACCTGACTCAATCACTTGGAACTGTTAAACATAAGAAACAATTGATTAAATAAAAAAATCCTCCACCCAGTTCTCAAAACAAATCAGTGGTAACTGTCTAGAAACAGAAATCGCGTATCAATGAAGCGAAACGCAATTCCTTTTAGGACCTATACATATAGACGCCGATCCCTTCCCATCCACCCTCCAATAAATTGGTAAGAAATTTTTATTCCTAACACAAGAAGCTCCTGGATCCTGTTTGCCAAGACCATTATCCCAAACGATCCTCCATTCGTCCTCCCAGCCATTCGACTCCGAAGCCAGAGGCCTGTATTAATAAATTCGCGATGGCGCAACCAAAAATCGTGGTACGTAGTCATCGACACGTCCCATTCGCTCCGCGATATAACACCGGCAACGACGAATTTCTCCAAGCGTGGATCGTTTCGAGAACACCTTCCGGCCTCATCGGCACCGTGGAGCGCCTCGAAGACGCAATACTCGAGCGGGGAAATTCGTATTTCCAGCGTCTGCCGGGGCGTCGCGGTGGTACCGGTTACACCGTTCCTCCCCCGGCAGCGTGAATAATGATCAGGCATCGATTGGGACATTTAAATTTCACGGTCTATAGAAAACAACGAGGACCGCCGAATCACGGCGTTAACGTTAACGACGCGAGGATTCGGCGGCCGTTTCGTCGAACGCAGAAATTAAATGATAATGATATCCTACGCCGACGCCGCGCAGAAATACTTGCGGCCTCGAGGCCGGAACATTTATTTTCTTCCCCCCCCGGTCTCTCGCACCTCTCGTCGCTGTTTCTCCCTTCCGCGGCCCGCGGCCGCGTGTCGCCGTCTCCGTCCACCCTTCCCACCTTTCCGCCGTGCGTTTTTTGTTCTGTAAAAATCCTCGTTAACTCGAATCACGATCCCCGCGTATTATACGAGCCCGGTACCGAGTTTCCACTTTTCCCGGGGCTAAATAAATCGTTAGAGGCGGCTCGGTGGCCGAGCGCGGGCTAATGGCGCTCCACTTATTATTCTCCGCCGGTGTTCTCGGCGAATCGCGGGGCTCAATCAACGACTCCGGCACGCTGGGACCATCAGCGATGACACCTTAATTGACAGGCTTCCGCGGAACCACCTTCGGAATTCGTCGCCGCGGATCCCGCCAGGAAACGAACAAAATGGCTGAAACGCTAGAGATGGCTGGAAAATCATCCCCCGGAGTGGAGGAGACCGATGGTCCTCTGCTCCAAGCGCGAACGAAGTGGGAAAATTGAGTTCACTCCATTTCGCTGAATATTCTCGAAAGGAACTTGCTTGATGACGTTTTTCGCGATTTCTTCGTCGATTAGATTCTGCGGTGGGTTGATTTGAGAAGAGATATTTGAGCGTACTTCTCGACGAAGTGCTGGGGTAGTAGAAGCAATCTTTTGTTGACATAAGAACGAACGTATGATTTGTTGCTTAGCTTCTGTCTCTTTCACTGGTCTCAAAGTGAATGGCACATAAATTTCGTTTAAATGACACTTGATGGATGATATTACAGTATAGAAACCTCGCGGACGAAATTGTTTGACAAAGGACAGTTTCATTCTCTGATCCTCTCACACTGTGGACCACACAGTGCAACACAAAGATGATTAAAGTCGAGGGGAATGTACCTGAATGCATGTGGGAAAGAAGGTGACACAATGAAACCAGCAGCTCGATGGAGGCGCAGAAAATCCGTTACGCAGCCATGACGGGAGAGAAGGTAACAGCGGAGAAATCACGTACATTGCCCGGAACAATAAATTCTATTGGTCGTTAGGCCCCTCGAGCTCGCCCAGGGGGATCCCCTAATCTGACCTAACACCGTAATGTCGTTACCTTGTTAAAATAAATGTCACAGCGGGGAGGGTTGCTCGGGGCAGGGCGAGTCGATCTACAAAAGACCAACCCCTAGAAATTGGGCCAACGTCCGCATCCCTCAAAATGGTGGACCGAACGCGGCCGATCGAGAAAGAAGAAAAGCACAAAAGGAGCGACGCGTACCAGCGACTGCAATCTTCCACGGCAATGGCCGATATTCGCCAGCCTAACCCCGATGATTCTGTCCGTTCAAAGTCGAGATAATCGGGCGTTGATGAAGTGGAATCGCTCGACCCTTCAGCGATTCCGATCTCACGCTCCTCTTGGAGAACGCGACTGTCCTTGTTGACGCGATTCACGCCCGTGGAATTTGCCATTTTTGCCAGAATTTACCCTTCGCTACTACCGTGTCACAAAACGTTGTATTTCTTCTCGTCGACCGCGAAATGCTGAATTTTCGCCACTCCGACGTTGGTATTCGTTGCGGAGACTAAGGGATGGTGGTTCGTTGGATTACCGAAAGTTTCAAATCTATTTTCCTGATGACTCCAACAAATAGTAACGAGTCGTTAAATTTTTCCGTGCTACAGGGATCATTGAACACGAATTATTATCGCACAACGTCCCGAAGTAGTATAAGACGTAACAGGCTATCCGCTGCGTCGCTATTAACTGCTATTACACTACTCGCAACGCGTCCCGGATTTTGCACATTGGATGGAATAATTCAGTGAATATTTCGTGCGCATCAATCCCAGAAAATTTGTAAAATCTCTCGCGCAAATGTTTAACGGAAGCTGTGAAAGCAGTGACGAAATACGCCATTGCGACGGCAAGCTTCTTCGGCGAGTGACGACTTGATTTTATTAAATTCAACTATTTCCCAGGTTCAGCGAATGAGTCCTAATACTGTGTTGACTATTACTGTCTGTTCTAACAATTTAGAGCTTCTGGCTTACAAACGAACGTTGAATTGAATCAAGTCCCGGCTGATTTATGCAATCACTGTACTTCGATCTGACTCAACGCGAATACTCTTTGCAAAGCTTTTAGTCTATTGTTGCGTAGAGCTTCCCACTGTGTGCGCGAGAAAATTCATGTTTCGTGGATCCATTCAAACGATGTTTTCACGCTCCTAACGCCTGCGGCCGCGTCGATGGTTATCGGCGACGACAGTTTACACGGCGTGGAATAATAACGCAATTCTTCGTCATCCGGTCGAGATGCTTATCCGAAACCTACGTTCACCAGGTAACAGATGTTCATTCCTTGCGCGAACGACAATCGAGATCCCTATCAACTCGCGCTGTTCGATTCACACTGGATAACGAAATAGAAGTTTACGCTCGTAGAATTTACTGACACTGGATGGTATATTAATTGATGAAACAGTTCTGGAATCTACACGATACACGATGCAACAGCTGGAGGATTAGCAAGAAGAGTTTCTTTCGTTCAAAATGAATAAAATTCCAGTGTTTGAAGAATCCAAAGCCAAGAATCCACCTAGAAGCTAAGCTACGCTATGACATGCTACGTTTTCAAAAAATTAGCTTCGATACATTCTTGTGGAACCGTTTCCACCGAAAGCTAAGCTAAAACAGCGTAGCTCAGCTTAGCTTCCCAGTGGATTCCCGGCTTTATGGATGATAATGGTCTTCAGATTGCAGGTGTTACCTTCATCGAAGACGACAGACTGAAAATTACCCAGCAGGTCTTCTCCCAACTACCCTCAACCTAACAGCTTCCCAAAACTCAGCCAGCAAGCTCCACCGTTAATAATCCTTTCCAAACAAATAGGATTCGAAACAGAGAGGAGACCGTGGCGGCAATTACGATCGCCCGTCTCGAACAGAAGCACAATGGAAGGCTTCAGGAAGACAGCGGAGAGGAGGCGGCAGTGGAATCCTCCTGGAAGCCATCAGGACGTGCGTGGACCTAAGCCAGAGACCATTAGCACCGTATCATCGGGCGGCGGTGTCGGTCTAGCCTTTAAGCGCCATTTTGCTTTTCAATTTTTCAGGCCGCGACGCGCGCCACCCCCGCGGAGAGAGTCACCCGTCCGCCACTGTCACTAATTCACCTCAGTGTCCTTTTCTGCGGGGTCTAATGCCACCTGGAGGCTACGCGGCCCTCAAAGCCAGGATATAATGCGCCGGCAGGGGGAGGAAAGCGACGGGGGCGCGCGTAGCACACGCGTGCGGAAAAAGCGACGGGGCTCACTCACACACGCCGAGAGAAAAGGGACCGGCGGGGCGAGGTGGCGGGCGGGAAGAATTTTTACAGTGCGACAATCCACAAGGTACGAGAAAATAATTGCAAGTTCCGTCAGCGACGACCGTGAGGGTAGCGAGAGGTGGCGGAGGGTGGCGGAGGGAAGCGCGCGCGAACCGGCGAGCGAAGGGGTTGGCGACGACGGACGGCGCGGAGGTTTCGAGCGGTTTCCTTGCCGCGGGAAGAAGCGGCCGAAGGGCGCCGGTGCCGAGAGCACGACAGAGACGGAGAGATCCAATTAAAAATATTACACATTACCCGCTACACCGCTAAAATGTATTTACTGTTTAAAAGCGGCGGATATACAGAGGGTGCCTCCGCGCTCGCGCCCACACTCCAGCCCCGCAGAAACGCATTATGCGTGCAGCCGCGTGTGCCGGAGGCAACGGGGCCTCCGGTGATGCGCGGACGCGTTGCGTTCCGTTCGCGAATCGCACCGCGCGAAATGCCAATATTAATCACGTTCGACGATGCTGCGTTTCTTTCATCCCACGGACTTGCAGTTTCAGGGGGCTTCCGAAGTTGCTTCGGTCTTTGGGAGCTTCGGGGATAATCGGGGATAATTCGATGGTCGAAAGTGGCGGTCAAGCTTGGGGGATGATGCGTGGAAGTAGTGTATAGATTCTTCGCGAATTTTGGGAAGAATCTCCTAGGGAAAAGAAGGCTTGTTTTAATGGAGAATGTGCAGCTTTCAATTCTTTCGGAATTGGTTCCTCGATTGCTTGCGAATTTGTGGGAAATCGAAGGGACTCGGTGTTGAAAAGTGTCCCAAAGCTTCAACTATCACTAGCGTCTGTTGATGGAAAAGCTTAGGTTTGTCTGCACAATGCCCACGTGCCTATCGCGGTAGAACGAAAGTGATTGAATGGATGCCACTCGACGGAAACGAATTTCTCGGTCGTGATTGTTGAGCGGTCGCATGATTTCAAGATTTCGTTCGATTACTCTCGGGGTCAGTGTTGGAATTGTCGCGGAATTTTGCTGGAGCTGCAGTTTCACGCGTGAGATTCAGAGTAATGAAAATCCAAGTTGCGCACACCGTCACCATTAATCCGATGCGAGGCAAAGTGAACTGGGAATACGAACCTCCTCAGAGACACATTGCTTTGGATCCCTGCTTTCTCCTTTCGCAATATTTTGCATCGAGCGCGAATCGCGTGTACGATATATAATAAATGACAGATCGGCATCGCGTGCGAACGTGGATCGAGGAGTGCGAAATGTCGCTTGCCAGACAAAATCGTCGGGGATAAAAGAAGGAGCTCAAAGTCTCAAAACTAAGCGACAATGTCTAGCAAAATATTTCCGTTTTACCAAATGTGTCAGAGTTAAAGTTTCCATCTGAAAGACAGACGCATTTCTAATATTCCCATACACTGTCCGATCAATTCGTATCGATAGCAGATTATAGCACCAGGAATTGTAAGCAACGGAGATCGAATGTCGGCGAATCTACGTCAAAGCTGTGGAAGGTAGCTGGCCATTAAAATTCTACATTTCCAGAGGATTATGTCCAGGAACAGATGAATCCGTGTTCAGATACGCCGCGCATTTACTCGCATCCCACGTGCAAATTGGATCCCATTAACGGACACGCGAGACAAATTAGGATGATTGATTGGTGGGCGCGTAATTGATCGCTGGCTGTATTAATTACACGACTGTCGATGCCTGGAAGAGGAAGAATCTCCCAATCACTGGCGGCAGATCGCGATGTCGGCGATCGAATGTGGATGAAAGTAGAGAGAGAGTCGGAGAAAATCTCTCATTCTTGAATGAAAAATTTGTTTCTCTTGCAGGAGAATGAATGACACGACTCGCGTCTCTTGGTAGTAGGTACCTATCATAAATCTTCTCGACAATTGGACTCGCATTAAAATTCCAAGGTTTAAGAGCCTTCAGAAACCAACTATCATTGAGGGGCAGTCAGAAACTCGATTTCTCGATTTTTTTTGTTGCATTTTTCGAAAGTACCACCCTTTCCGAGTAGAATGTCGTTTGATTTATGTTAAAATTCGCAAAATTAAGGATTTACAGCCGAAAAGGTCGAGCGCGCCATAAACCATTTCTGCGCGCACGCAGGTAGACTAGATTCCTCTTTCGAAACTTTAAACACGTTTTTCTCGGAATCATATTTCTTCTGCTTTTTGCAGTGATTGTGAAAAAACGGAGATACAAATCGATTTGAAAAAAATTCAGCATATGTAAAACAGGTGTAGTTACGACCTCAACCTACGCATAAGTCTGGGAAAACTCCAATTTTGACCGAAAAAAAATAATACGTCCTTTTCCCCTGGCGAAAAATCACGTTTCTTTAAAATTTGCCTTTTTACAGTCGCCATTTTTATAATTTTTCTTTCTTTTTCGTTTTCCATAGGTTCACAGCAGAATGGGGGCCAGGACAAAGTATCAATTTCAGAGGATATTTCAGAATTCAATTTCTTACGGCCAGAAACACTGCAAAATTACAGCGGCTCCAGGAAAAACCGCCTACTAATCAGACGACTCTAGCGCTGTCATACATATGTATATATTATTCAAATACTTTTTTTTACTGTTTAAATTATTAATAAACATTACCCAAAGGTACTAGTGACAATTTGTATTCGTCTGCTTGCAATTAACTCGCAAAAAATACTTGATTTTCACATCGCGGGTCACTGCAGAAAGTACGAAGGTAAATTTTCCTTACAGCTTGCGCTAAGACACTCGATTCCAAGAAGATCCTGCACAGTACTATTCTGTAACTCTCCAGTAACGCGATACCTAGACATTGCCTGCAGAATCTGTAGACAGCAAAAGATATCGACGAACCACACCGGAAGGCATCCTGACAGGGCGGAGATCGGATCACCCCAAGAGACCATGGGATTAATCGCGAACCAAGAGGAGCCAATGAATCGATCTCCATTCTTGCTTCGTCAATCAACTGACGAGCGACTAAACCCTGGAACCGGAAGTACAGACAACAACGGGGCCCGGTCTTCCGACATCGGTCCTGTGAAAAGGATCGTACCGAACGAAGCCAATGAAATCGATCGAGATTCCATCGCGTTCCGTTGGTTCACGTGCGCCAGGCGCTGCGGAAGAGATCCAGGATGAATTTCTCGATCGCAGTGGCGAGGCTGGATCCGAGAAACGGAACACCAGGCCCGGGCTCGTTCGTCCAGGCAGTATCGGATCGATGGCCAGCGCCGATATTGAAGGTGACATGTTTTGAAACACACCCCTTTCACGGTTTCTATGAGCGTATTTAGGAGGCGGTTTCTTCCCACGTGCTTGCCAAGAAGGGATATACGTGTCGTGTTACCCGGTGGCATTCTGCTGCGCCGCGAACCCCGGCCCACCGGAAGAAATTTTGACCGGCGGAAACCCGACACTTCGACCGATCCATGATTCTCGATTTCCACGCGGGCCTGCGTCAGCATCGATTGGGACCAAGCTGCGGGACGTTGACTCGTGATTGGTGACGTTTTCGCGTAACAACGGCGAGCATTCCTGCCATTTCTCGGGGAAAATGGAAGTTGAAGGACGTTGAAGGCCTGAGGATTTGCTGCTCTTAGGAAAAGTGGGGAAAAGAGGAAAAGGCTACCATCTTCTGGGAGTGTACACTTCATTTTATCCACCAGGATGAGATGTACGTTGTCTTTAGTTGTAATTAAGGAATCGTCGATGCAAGTCGACTGTGCTCGCTGTTTAGGGAGAAAAAGCTTGAAAGGCGAGTGTTATAAGAGTTTGTTGGTTGTTGAATCTTCTCACTGGCCCATGCCACCTTCGAACCGACATCACAATGGTGTCCACCAGCGAAGCCAATAGAACGCTCTTCTGCTGACACTCGGTGGGCTCCGATATTCGTTTCAGGATGGTCGTGCGACCTGCCATGTATCTGAAGAGGTCCATTTAAACGTCCCTCGCATGTCCTCCGCGGTGACATTACATATCCGGCCAGGTATCGTTTGAATAAGTTAATTAAAACAGGTACGGCTTTCAGTTTGGCCCCGGGACAAAGGCGTTCGCTGTCAAACCGAACCAAAATAAGAACCATTCAGGCGGCCCGTACTGCTGCGTGACACCCACACTTCGGTTCGACGGAAAGAGCCTCCTTTTGCCAGTGCTTGTCGACATTTATTATTTCCCTTCAAGCACTCGGTACGGCACGATCGTCGAACGTGACGGGCGCAAGGACGTCTTTCCGACGATCCGTCAGGACACCCTTTGTCTCGCGACATCAATGACTTCTGGTAATTAATAATTATGGTAAAAATGATCGATGTGTTCGAGCGGACTTTGTCGCTAGTGATAAACGGACCTCGGGAGGGAGAAGGGATGTTGAAGATAGAAATATAAATTGCTATTTCGAACGTCGAATCGCCTTAGAGAAAATTTGTTTGGCTGTTGTATGATTTTTTTTTTAATAAATTAGCCAAGTCGTGAGAGGATTCTTGGAAGAGCGCCGAGCCACTGAGGCAACAATTGCTCGAAAGAAAGTGCAGATTCGCCCTGTTCCCTTGCTATCATCGTGATCAGAGCGGGCTCCAAGGCTCGCTTACAATAGCAAACATGTCTCTTCTGGCATACGCGCACGCCATTTTCGAAAGCGAGGTGAAGTGTTCCATGGGGGTGTCGGCTTAAGACACTCCTTTTTGCATTAATTGAAAAAGCCGATGCCACGGGGACGCGGTGGCGGAACATCAAAGAGAATGGTTTTCGTCGCACCAGGAGTCATCGTGCAAACGAAATAATAAACAACATCTCGCTCCCGTTTTCTAATGGGATGGCTGGTTGCCACGAGGAAACGCGTCGTCAAAGATTCCGCCAGACTGGAAACTTTCTTTCGCCAGCGTGTCTGGAACGGAGGAACAACGTAGTTTGCCATTTCAAGCGAATAATTGCGAGAGCTGACTGCTGTGAGTTGTTTCTGCAGTTGGAAAGTAACAGTGCGACGATATTCCTAATTTTTCCGCGGTATATACCGCAGTCTCGAGTATTTGAAACACGCTGCAAGCGTTAAGAGCATGAAAATTAAGGATAGCGCGATTGATATCCGTTCCATCACTATTTAGGGGTGTGTATCTTAAGTTTCGATGAAACGGAAATGAAAGATCCGGAGCTTGTTGAAGAATTTTCAAACTCAGGCTTCAAAGGGCCTTTTCTTAACTGAAATACGAAGGCGGGAAGTAGGAATTCTTAATGCAACTTTGAATTTCGTAGGATTCGATGAGAAGCGAAGGCTACCGCTGCGATTTGGAACTGACACGGTCACCGAAGCATCGCCACTGAGATTTCTGGACGGTGAAGCGCCACGTTGGACAATAATCAGTCGGAAAGGAAGGAAGAAAGGCTTGATAGGAGGGACGAGACGTGGTCCCGTGTCCGTCGGCGAAGAAAATTCGCGGGAGCTCTTAGAGGACGTGGTCGGGGCTGCAACGGCGCTCACAGCGAAGCGTGAAGACAAGGAGTGCGCGCGCGTGGAGTGGTAACGTGCAATCGAGATTTCTGGGTATTTCGCGTCTACGGTGCCGCACACGGCCGCGGAAACCGTGCACGTGCACGCGCAGACCAAGGGCCTGAGTATATCCACATGTTTCAACGTGTCTCTGCATACATTATCTGGCGCGGGGGTGGGTGAGGAGGCTCGGCAACCCCCTCGACGGCGATCCGCGGAGCGCGGCGAGCCGCTGCAACACCCCCGCGTACTCCGCCGCGAGCCCCTTTTCTCGGGGCGCGCGCTCGCGCGGGGGCGAGAGCACAGAAAAATGCGCGATATAAAAGGAAAAATTTTTCTTTGCCCTCTGATTGGCGGTTGCCGTGGCAACACCCGGGCCACCTCGGCCTCTAATTATTCCCAGACACTGAGAATCGAACGAGCTCTCCCACGAGCTGCCGGAATAGCCCAGGACGCACACATTTTTCCACCGTATCCACCGTCACCATCACCATCACCGTCGCCGTTACACTCGCCTGCGCGGGGCGCAGAGGGTGAAAACCGCCACCGCCTCGTCTCATCCCCTCGTCCACCCTCCGCCATCCACCCTCCACCCTGCCGTTCCTCCTTGCTCCTCGCCACCGCTGCTCTCGAGGGTGTTGATTGTTGATAGTCGTGCCACACTACGCCGCCGAGAGACAGAGGATGCGAAAGGGAGGAAGAACGAGGGACAGGAGGTGGGCCTGCGAGCTGATAGACGGATAGACGACGGATAGGCGAGGGGCTAGGTGGTCTTTAGCACGGTTTACGGGGAACAATCGGTGAGAGCATCGAGTTGCAGATCCTAGGCGAGACGAGCAGTGGCAAAATGTTCCCAACGACTCGATGGAAAGTAGCATAGGTAATCGTAGCTTAGAATTAGTGAAGGAGGATGACGCTGGGAACGATGATCGTCTACTAGTCCGGAACTCGAGACATATTCGCCGTTAATTAGACGAGATTTAGGCTCGTGAAGCTGGGCGCTGTTCCCTCTTTTAGCCGAGGGACGGGCGAACTCAACGGGAGGAGCTCTCTAGAAGGCACTCGGCTGTTCGTCGAGTACTCGGCTGTGCAAAATTTCTTAAATGTCATTCTGCCTGTAGTACGGACGATTAAGATCGCGTAATGTCCCCCAAATTGTTTGACCAATCTCCCGAAGATTGCCAGCTCGGTTTAGGGACACGCTCTACCGGGGAGACGCAACCGATTCGAAATGGAAGCGCTGGGAAATACGAGTGAACGCTACGCTCAACGACAGCAACAACGGTTCGTTCACACCGCATTTCTCTAATCAAACGCAATTTCCCGCTGCCTGGCTGTCGCGTCAAAGGGACGCGGCTGAAAGTACGCGAGCGCGTAGACGATTCGCGAGCGACAGTACTTTTCACGCTTCATTTCCAGTTCAAACATCAAAGCCTCGTCGTCGTCGGTCAAGTTGAAGCGCGGATGCAACCGCTCGCCGCGAAAAGTGATCAAGAAAACCTATATTCCCTTGTGGAAAGGGACAACGAACTTAGCCGATGGCGGGGCTGGCGAAGCTTGCCTGCGAACAACCGAATCGTCCAACGCGAACGCTCGTCCATCGGATAAAGCGTATCTGTTCCCGCGTACCGAGAGAAGCACGCCTCTCGGTATGCAACGTCGAGGCTTCGCCGACCTCTTCGATCGTTAAAAAATATCCCGGAGCTGTCCGTCGAATGATAATGCGCGCTCCTTCCGTGTTTGCGAATCGCCCGGCTCTCCCAATATTCCCCTCGCGCGACGACGAGGTAAACACCGCCAGTGAGTAAACGAAGTGCAACAACGGCGCCGTTGTTTTCCCCGCGGTGTGCTCGGTCTCCCCTGCCGAAGACCGGGAACAGCCCGGATGGAAGGACTCGCGATGAAGAGCGTAGAATAGAACAGAAGAAAGTCGCGCGCTTCTGAGAACGCAAGCGACAGTAGGAAAGTGGACAATGCAATTTTTAGAGGCCCAACCGCCCAAGAATCGGCTATTGTGATACGCGCGCGGCTCCTCGCGAATGGATGCGTCGACGTGCAATCGCGAAACTCGCATCTAGGTAATTTCCCGTCCACCCTCTCGGCGGGCGCGCCACCCCGAGCACATTGTGCCCGAATAATGTCGAAACGGGCGAGCGCTCGTTCCCCTAGCGCGGGAATCCGCGAAGAAAAGGCTCCTCCGCTTCTGGAAACGCGCCGAGGACACTGCCACTGTTTTCTTTCGATAGGCGACGCTAGTTAGGGCGCTGCTTTCTTTGCCGCGAGGGTGGTCCCTCGGCATCGGGCTGGCTCTTATTCTAGCGCTGAAGTCGCGATACTTGGTCTCTGCCAAGGTGGAACCGTGGATGAACGAGGGTAAAGCCTGTTAGGTGCACTGCTAGTCAAGTTCCCTGATAGAGGGTGGTTGTATAGGGAGGAGCGATGCTTCTCTCAGCGTCTCGCAAAGTGGGTGATAAATTGTGCGATAATCCACTTGCAGGTAACCACGAAATTCATCCTCTGGATCGAATTCCACTTGCCTCTTATTTATGAATCACCTTCGGTGTAGCAATCGCTTAGCTGTCACCTGAATCGCCCTGCGTCGCAAACAGTCGTCGTCGCTCTTTGTAAGAATCCAGTTGCAACAGCAAACACGCGATACCTATCGCGCAGGTATCGAGAGAAATTGTCCACGGGTCACAACAAGAGGCTCCACTTTCCCCTGTCGCCTCGTCCAAGATCGCGCCTGGCCGACGCACAAAGGGAACGATATAAACGTTCGATAACCAGAGCCGGAGGCCGGAAATCCAAAGATTTCCAGCGCTTTGTGATCGCGATTGTTGGCCGGGCGTGAACGTCGAGGATTCGCGGGCAAGCACGTGAAAAAACACGCGACGCGACACTGGCGGCAGACAATTTCGAATTTCAAAATATCCCACAAACACGATGGGTCAAGCGCGGGGGAAAGGGGGTCACAATGAAGGGACGCGGAGTGAGGGAGAGAATGAGGGAGTTGGAATTGAAGGGAACGGTGAAAAGGCTCGCTGACAAGTCCTAGAGCCGGAGGCTCCCGCGGCTCCTCGGCCTCTTCTCAAATTTCAAAACTCGATTCTTCGACAAATTAGCCGCGGACATTGAGGAGGTGGCAGACCCGTGAGGAGGGGCCCGTTTTCATTCGATTATAACCGCCCGTGGGACGTTGGCCGCGGCTTTTTACGCGTCGGCCCGCGAGAACGGCTCGAGTGGATCGATTTGAAAGCGGACAGGGAACCGAGCGTGTCCTTCTCACCTGAGACAGTATCTTTGTGCATCGTTCGGACAATGCAGGGGGAATCGAGTTCCCGCGCTTTTCCATCGGACCTTTGTCGTTTCCACCGCGAACCTGCAGATTTCTGCAAGCCTCCAATAAACTCGTGACTGTCCTTCTCTTCTTGGAGGTTCGAGCTGGCCTTGGATCACAGCAGAGCACGATCAGCGAGGGATCAAGCGAGAAGTACCAGCTTGCGTCAGATTTCGTTAAACTTTTTCTCCGTTCCAGGTGGAACGGGGAAAGTTTCGTTACAAGAGTCGAAGTGATCAAGGAGTCAGCGGAGGAAGAAATGGGAAGCACGGCGCCGACGATATCTACTTCTCGACGCTGGCAGGCAGCCTCGACATGGACGATGGAAATTTACTGCAACGGGCGTCGCGTCGCGTCGAGTGGATGTGTCGATGAGAAAATTGAAAAATTGGATTCCGACGCGCGACGTCGCTCGAAGGATACCGGGGCCAATTTGGGGACCTCGCTAGAGCGGCCTCTTCTTATCCGATTTATCGTTGCTCCATTACCTCGAGCTGGCTCGCAGCTTGCCTCCGGAGGAAAGAATCTTTTCAAACGTCGAAATTCTGCCCGGCCGAAGCAGCGGGAGAAAATTATGCACCACGAGGATATTAATGAAGCTCGAAGACCGGTCTCGCTTGAAATCAACCCTCGTTGATTGCAGTGTCAAACTGATCCTGTAACTGGCAATCTTAGAGCACCGTAGTCCAGGCTCCAAGGGCAACCGGGCATTATCGATAGTTGGCACGAAGGATACAATTAACGCGGGAAATAACAGCAATCGTCCACGCTGCCAAGCGGAAATGGAATAAATTTAAATTCGTAGGTATCGAGGCCCCTGACAATGAGTGCCTCCGCTAATGACTTCTCGATCGTCCATCCCCGTCTCCAGCAGCCGCATGTTTTCTCCGAGCACTAGAAAACTCGCAGTTTTCGAAGCGAGACGGGGGAACCGTCCGCGGGGGACCTTGGGAATTTTCGCGCACCGAAAAATCGTCGGTCGCAATTAATTCACCGTGTCCACCGCGTGTAACGAAGTGTACGCTCGCGCGTTTTATTTATTCCTTCCGTCTCTCTAGTTTCTTTTCTATTTTGCATCTGCCGTAATTTGTTCGTTTTAATTAATTTCCATCGCGGCGGCAAGACGACGACACGGCCGCGCACAATTCGTTACACTCGCGCGCATTATGCGGGGCAAATAAGCATATAAATAATGAAGCCGGCGATGCGCGACAATTTAATTACAACGTTCGCGCGGATTTCTTCCCCCGAATCGGCGTGTACCCGGGCCCGGGAAACCGTGCAGGTTCCATCAGTAATTACGACAAAGACGCACACAAGTGCTGCTAATGAACACTTCATTCGGGCACCGACTACAAATAATTTACATCCTCGGCCGGAGGAGCTGCAATTTCTATCACAATAACGCTTCTAGCCGCCTCCGCGGAAACGCGCCCGTCGAATCCTTCCTTCTTACTGAATAAACATTCCCCGCTGGACTAATTGTGGCAGACGGGGCCGAAACTTCGAAGCCACTGTTTCAGCAAATTGTCGAAACGCTGGCTACCTTCTGCGGTGATTTTGCTTCGAGGAGGGCGAAGGGAATAGTTTTTGTCTGACGAAATCTTGAGGGAAATGGAGGAGAAAGTCTATGATATTTGTGGCGTGTAATGGTGAAGATAGGACAGCTGCCGGGACACTCTAATTTTTCTAATTAATGGTAGACTACTGTGTTTTTTTTTTTAATTTGTTTCAGAGAAGTTAGTTATTGTTTCTTTGAGTTTGGTGAATTTTTAAGCGATTCGTAACTGTGCTGCGTGTTACTGGATGTATAGTGGGGTAGGTTGACACGAGTGGTTGAAATGTTGTAATGTTTCCAGCCAGACAGCGAATACTACTTAAATGGTTGGCGAGGCAAGTGAACGAGTAGGCCTACGTGCCGACGGATCGCGACTCCCGTCGCGTGGCAAACAATTCCCCGACCAAACTTTACTCCTTTTCCTCTGAATGCAAAACCTCGGAAGTATTCAAACTTCGTTGAAAGATGGCAGAAAAACTAGTGCAGAATTCAGTGATGCTAGGGAAACTAGCAAATATAGTGTCTCAGTTCGAGAATTCTACAGAAACATCACTTCAGCTTTGCATTTCTATGATATCCAAGTGCAAGTCTGACTCATGATGCTGAACTTATTCTTCGTTATTTGCAAATTCTAATAGCACTCTGCTATTCCAAATTTTCGAAGCACTTCGACGACGTATCCCTTTCTTCAGAATATTATCTCCCTTATATTATATTTCGTCATCGAAAAGCTTCAATCCCTTCTTTCCTATGAACCTCAGAATTCTTAAAAAAAATCCCAAAAATGAACTGGTTTACTGATTCCCGACGAAGAAGAAGTTTGCCCCGTTATTTCACAGTTTGCCCACGGAATCTCCTTTAACGATTCCCCTCTCGGAGGAGATTCGGGCGCGAATCGAATTGCCAAAGTTCGTTCTTCGGCGACAGGGCCTCGGAGCGGAGTGCTCGAAAATTTTCATATTTACGGACGTATTCCATTATGCTGCGGAGAGTTCGAACGGAGGTGTCCGCATTGAAATCCCGCTGGACAAAAGTTGTGTGTCGCGGACGTGTCCAAACATTGTCGAGCGCAGATGTGCCGCTTGGCTTTTTACAATAAGAACGTCCGCCTGGGACGCGTGATTCGCAAACTTTTTCTAACGCGCAGAGAAATATTTTGCTCCGATCGAAACGTGAACGAAAATCCACGCGGAGCTTGCTTCGACTAAAACTATTGCTACTCTAAGGGTCAAGGGGTGCAGTCGCCTTAAATATATTTACAGAATAATTACTGTGCACCAGTGCGACGACGAAAGTCACGTTATGGTAGATTCTTAGCAAGGTAACTCTATTCGAATGCAAACCTAAATTGCTGGATTGTATAACACGCTATCAGCTGTTTGGATTTAAATACAGCGTAACGCACAGTTAGAAGCAGATCGAGTAAATGTATATTAATACCGCGGAATCTACAACTTTAAAACGAGGGTTCGTTGGATCCTTCGTTGGATTAGACAGGTTCTAGGATATTCAAACCACACATGCTTTCCTGAAAACGTCCTCTGCACCCCAATTAAACAACCCCGAAAACACGAAACCTCTACCCAGCACCCCGTGAGAAACGCTCACGAAGTGTCGTTAGCTTCTACGGAAGATCTACAGAAAGAGGAAGAAGAATCTTAGAAAATAGAAGGTCGAAAGCAATGGAAAAAACAAACCAAAAAAAAAAGCAGAAAGACATACCGATGTAAGGATCCTCGCATCAGGCGTCGATCGAAGTGCCCCCTCGATGCGCCGCATCCGTGTAAAGAAAAGAGATAAGGTTGCGGGGGGTGAAGAGGGAACGAGTCGATCGGGATAAAGAAGAGAAAAAGCGAATCCGGCGTGTAAACTGTGCGTAACCTGACGCCACGCGCTGGTGGCAAAAAACTAAACGCAGAAAAGGTCCCAACTATTTCGAAAACCATGGCCTGCCCCGCGGCCTCTCTCCCACCCTCTGCCGAGGACCCTGTGTCTCCGTCCCGCGCAGGTGCCCCCGTATCGGTCGCCTCGCCTCGGATCGCTGGTATTATGGTGCACCCCTCTCGAACTCCGTAGATGCAGTTCGATTCACGAGCGTGTATTTGCACGCGAGAGCCGCACATTTGCATTGGATACTCTCTCCCTTGCTCCGGCGTGTACGTGTGCATCGATACAGACGCGGTAATGCGTGTAAATTTCGACAGGAACAGAGAGGGTGGCGGAGGTTGGACAGGGTGAGAGTTTCGGTGGTTGCGAAGAGGAAGATAGGAGCTGCGAGCGGAGAGAAGGGACGCTGGAGAAATCCAGCGGAGGGACGGAGAAGGACGTTGAGAAAGAGTCGATTCGGGCGAGAGGAACGAGAGAGGTGAGGATAAGGAGGGTAGGAGGAAGGGGGGTGCCGGAGAAAGAGAGAAGGACACGCGTCTGCAAAGGAGAAATCATTAAAAAAATCCGAAAACAAAGGAGAGGGGCGTGCCTCGAGCCAAGATGGCCGTGCTACTGGCGGCCCGGAGGCAGGAGCTTTTAATTAATGCAAAAAAAGCGAGGGGTGCGCGCAGAGGAAGGGGGTTAGCAGCGGCACAAGGGAGTCGGAAAGAGTTCCACGATAGCCGCGGCGCCTCCCGATTTCTCCTTCCCTCCTTACCCAACCCCTTTTTCCTTCCCGCCGCCCACCGATGCGAAACCGATGCGGTTTTCGGATAAAAGTCGAAAGTACCGATCGCTCGATATCCCGCCGAGCCGTCGGTGTGTCTGTCTATACAGGCGGCCAGCGATCGACGTTGCGCCGATAATAGTCCCCGCTGCCTGGAAAGGGGGCTGCCTCTTCTTGCGCTGACTGTACCGTAATGGGGTAGATGTGTGCTTTGTGTGCACCAGCCCTTCGGGAGTGTTACAACGGGTGGGGATATCCAAACAGGAGGTGGGGACATTCGTAATAACTCGGGCTAGAGTCGCTGCGACGCAAGAGACGCCTCGAGCGCCTCGAAATATTTCCAATAGAGTTTCCATCTTTTCCGAATCCCACCCCCTCACATACGTGACGACGCGCGCGATGGCGTAGACGCTGAGTCGTCGATTTAAATTGTTTTCCACGTCGATATACCGCGCGCGGAGGACCGATCTCTTCCCATACAGCCACCCCTACACCCGCGCAAAAATCAACATGGCAGATAGGACGCAGAGATGGCGGACGCGGGCCGACTCTCGTCTCGCCTGCTTCACCCTCGCGCCCTCCGCGAGCTCCGGGAAAACTGGATTATCGGATTTAAATGCGAAATCGCGGATTTACAGGCCCGAAAACTATGCTCGGGGACCGAGGCGGTAGCGCAAATCGTTGCTAAATAACCAGCTAACGAGCCGACTTATGAGGGAATTCTTCGCTCCTCGACGAGCCGGTGACTTCGTCGGGGACGGATGTCGACAGCCGACGAATTTACATGGGATTCGCGGCCTAATGCCACTGGGGGAACGTGTTTTCTCCTTCTTCCGGGGACGAAATTCACGGATTATCCCTCGCTCAGGTTTTTTTGTTATGCATGAGCTGGAGATAAACGTTCTCCAGGGTGAGGGCCGAGTGTTTGGAGGTTGGCGGGTCGGAGGGTCTGGGTGCTTTCGGGGGTTGGGCTTCTGCTTTCGGAAGCAATACTATTTACAATAGCTGTGACAACCTTATTCTCTAAATTCCTAACACTCCTTTTGACAACGTCCCTTTCAGGGTGTGTAAACAGATATTTTTATCAGTACCCTGCGTTAAATTTTCAAGCAAGACTTCTTTATCGTTTTATACAACTTCGCTTATTTCTATCGGTTCGTTACACCATGAAGTAAAAAACTACTTAGCTCGTGGATTCGCAATTTTGTCCAGAACCCTGGTTTGCAAGCTTCTAGAGTCTAAGGGATGAACGTTCGCAAATATCCCTCACAATTACGAAACTTGTCTCATAAACTCTCGCAACATCTACTGCTAAAGAAACACTAGACTCAGCCACAAAATATATATTCAGAGTCAACCCTAAAATCTCCGCGATACAATTGAAGAAAATAAAAATCCTACTGATATATTTCCCGGGATTTAAATCAGGCTATCCTATGTCAAATTCTATTCTTCTTGCATGAAAAGTACTCAAGTGGCGCTAAAAGTAAGTACATTCTTTCGATGATGACAGATACGTGTTCGAATTCGCGGGAGATTTGCAACTACGTTTCGCGGAAGCTCGCGGAAATGCGTTTCAATGAGAAGCATGTCTCCCTTGGAGGCGTTCCGCCGTCCTCCATCTTTCTTTCCTTCCGGAGGAGAACGCGTTCGCCGTATTACGACCCCTCGGTCTTTGCATTTACCGTGCGATGCGCAGGGGGTTGTTTTCGCGTGACCATGTTCAATTACTTACCGAGCGAGTGTGTCGGGATCGACAAGGGAAAGGCAAGACATCGGGAGGAAGGCGGCTGGTTGCATCGAGGGGTTGGTAGACCGGAGCCATTAGTAGAAAAATATTTTCCAAGGGGCCATTTCGAGTGCCACCGGCATAAACCCTTTAGGGCTGCAACAGAACGACGGGGGTTATAAATGACTTACGTATCTCGATCGAGGGCTTAATGACAAAATGGCGACGCGAGGAAGACGTTAGGGTCTAAAACTCAAGCTATCTCCTTACACTCTACCCTTTCACTGTTGAATAATCGGCATTCCTCTATTTCAAGTATGGAAATATTCATTAGAAACTTTGAATACCAATGGAGAGACGTTACTGTCACGACTAAGTAGGGGAGGCCGAGGCAGATTGTAACAAGGGGTAAATTGTAACATAAGTAAAATCTTTTGAACGACAAATCTGGTAACCCACAGCATCCGAGAGCTGCTTCACGATATCAGCACCGTCGGTTTTAGTGACACAAACAAGCGTTATGTATTCAATTTGTGGTTATAGTCCAGAATTTTAGTATTTAGAGCACGTAAGTAAATGTTGTCTTAGCACTTTTATTTCAATTAACCGTCATTAGAAACCGTTTGAATTTTTGCTTTTTTATCGCAAACGAATCAGTACACATTGGTTTATTATAATGTGTACGCATTTTAGTAATTTGATGTTTAGTTTCTCGTTTGCTGAAATAAAATGCAAAAATTCAAGCTCGGGGTAAATTGTAACACGCTACTAGTTACTCCGCTCTAAATGGCGATAAAGCAAGCTATTTGCTGACACACCAGAAAAAGATGCTCTAGACGCACAAGAGAACAATCGAGAATCCAAAAAGTATAAAAAAAAGTATAAAGACAAAAGTAAAGAAAGCGAAAAAGAAGATTTTGATCGAATCAGATGAATAAGCAATTATTGTTTAACTCATGTATATCAAATGTTTAATAATGATATGTGTTTTCATTTATATTTTTTAGAAATGTTTATTTGTGTTCATATTTGTATTTAAATAAGTAAAATAGATGTGTTACAATTTACCTCGGGACTGGGGCACATTGTAACAAAGGTTCAGATTTGTTTAAGATGAAGCTAGATGTTTAAGTGTCCAAGATTTTGTCACGTACTTTCACGCAATTAGTTCACCACGTATGTAAGTAGTAAATCACGCAAATTATTTCCTGATCGAGGATAACACTTTCGAGAAAAAACTGCGAAAACTTTTTTTGGTACAATCTACCCCGGTCTTCTACACAAAAAGTAATTAACTTTACGATCGATGTAAGACATAAAAATTTGTCAAAATTACACAGCCCACGGGCTGGTCCAGTAAAGCATCCACAACTACAGGCTCGCAATCGTTTAATTCTCCATAAACACCCCTAAATTAAGGTACCACGTAGCCTCCCCTATCCTCGAGCTGTCATCCTTCCTTTTCCAAAGCAGACCACGCTCTCCATCGCGAGGAGCATAAAAAACAGGCAGAAACGTATGCATAAACGATGACGATGGCTCGAAGGTCGCGCGTTCTCAAGATGGCGACCGTCGAGCCCCTGTCGCGGAGGGCGCATCAACGGCCAGGAGGGATGATAATCGAATGCAAAAGTGGGGTGTTCCGGATCGCCTCGCAGCGATCAAACTTTCAGAGCGCATTAATCCTATGCGCGCGTGCAATTGTTGCAGATACCGTTAAACCTTAAACCCGTGGGTTATCCCACGCAACCCCCGCACCCCTGCGGCAAATAACAAGGACCAACGGTACTTAACATATGCGCATAAATCTATTATTAAAATTCGCGGCCTTTGTGCGAGCGTGTCTCCCAACATTTTTCTTTCGTACCCCAGCCCCGCGTACATATGGAGCCTTCGTGGAATCCGAGGAGCGCATTAAAAACCGCGCCATCCATATGCCGTTGCGACTCTAATCATAGCTATTATCGCGAGCACACCTCGACACCCCCCCCCCCACCCACCCCTCCTTTTAACCCGCCATTCCATTCTTCTCGCGACACGGGGACGTATAACGTTAATGACGCGTGGTGCGCTACCAAGGGGATGAAAAATCGTGACCGATGTTGATTTTTCTGCATTTACGCGCGGCATTATGGAGCACGATAATTCACAGGGAGAAAGGGAGAATTTGCGCTGGTGAATATTCCGGGGAGAGCTTTCTGGAATCAAGGAGCAGAGCGTTTGTGAAGCGTCACGTCCTGGGCTTAAGCCTCTTCGGTTAGAATTCGAGGGTGTGTCCACAGTTTCGTGCCATGGTAATTCTTGCGATTTTCTATCCTATCGAAAACTCTCCACAGTGTTTAAATCGTCCACGTCAGTGGCAGAGTCAGCCGAGCTCGTTTCACTTTTTGTCACTCCGCGAGAAAGGATATCAACATCGTCCCCGAAATTGTGTATCGCCGTTAAATCGACGAGAGCTTCACGGACCCCGAAAGGCGACGACACGGAGGACGAGGAGAATCACGATGGGGATGGTGGACCCGCGTTCGCTCGCGGGATATCGAAGAGTACAACACACAATTTCCCTCGAACCACTAGCCCGCTACAAAGGATGTCTTCTGCTTCTGACAAGCATTCAGTGGGAAAAGCTAGCGGCGGAGGGGGGCGGGACAAGTTCCTTGCGGAAGCGAAAGGACATCGTGGTATAGCGTGCGGGAGGACAGCGTCTTTAGGATCCTCGGACGAGGGCACTTGACAATGGCCGGGGCGAAACGACTTTTCCGCGTCGGACCTTTGACAAGGCGAGCTCTCGGTCGTGGGTATATACCGCATCCACCGCGCTGGTTCTATTCTCGTAACCCACCCCATCGGCTCCTTTTATTCCAACGACGGGGCTCGCTCGCGAAATTTCTGATAGAAATTTTAGCAATTTCCCAAATGGTTCCTTTTCTCGTCGAGAAATCGAGCGGTCAATTAAAAGGGACCGGCAGCCTCGCTCCACCCTCGCACGATAAAGGGGAATGGGGTTGTTCCCAGTCATATCCCAAGTTATTCGGTTTCAATCCAATTCCTTCGACGCGAGCTTTGCCACCGTAGAGAGCAATATCTGTTACTTTGAGAATTTCTAGCGATAGGATTGGGGATGATCAAGGGGTTGCTGTCTAGTCCGCCTCGATGGAAGTTTAGCGATCGAATTATGGTTTCGAAACCATATCAATTTTCCTTGCGTACTTATGCGTATACATTGAATCGCACCTCCTGATGCTATATCGCGCCGCGCTTATCGCATGCAGCTAGAAATCTGCTAAACCTGCTTGTGTCTAAAACTAATAATACTTTGATGATGATTGCGCATTACGAGCAGACTGTCGCTGTCATCTGCGAATGAAAGAGATGCTCTCGACTTTGTATGGAGATTTATCGGGAATGTTAAAAGCGGAGAGGAGAAAAATTGATAAGGGGAGAGGGAACGGAACCGTAATGGCTTTACTGTTTGCAGTCAACGGAGCATACAGCCATTTTCTATCAAGAGTTGGCTCGTTAGCGTTTAAGCGTAATTGCATCACTCGTAAACTGGCGTGCCCCGAGGGGGAACCCGAGTCGCCTTACAAAGTCGCGTGAGTCATTTTGATTGGATCCAGAAATTAAGGGTGGTAAAATGGCGGCCGCGCGAAACTGCCCTTGGCGAGCATCCGGTTTCACGACAATGCCCATCAAACGTAGCGAGCAGTCTTGCAATTTTTATAATTGCAACGAGCTAACGAGTCGACGACACTGCACCGTCGTTTTTAATTTATAATTAACGACACCCTTTCCGCCGACATCGCTGCAGTCTCGATACAGCCCGCCAGAAAATAATGATGCAACAATTATGAATTTCAAGGGCGAACCGGCGTTTTCTAAAGGTGAATCTCGATGGTAAGATCGCTATTGGACGAGGACTATGTTATTCGACGATCCAGATTACTGCCTTGCTCTATTCTAATTCTCATTTAGAATACTTGCTAATTCTCTTCTGGAGCTCGAAGCTTTAATCAAAGTCTTATCTTTAAAATAACTACTTACTTCGCAGAATTAATTAACAATCACGGTACATGCAGTAGAAAATGTGTTACACTTCCCTGTACAAATATGAATAAAGGAAGGAGGAACCAAAGGAAGAATTAGTTTAAATACATTTCTGGCCTGTTAAAAGAGTAATCGAGTAATTCGGGAATTTAATAAGGAGCTCGGATCGAGGATCGTTAATAGAACGAACAGGTGCCAAACAGGGAGGACAAAGTAGCGAAACGCGGCAAGACGTCGACGTTTCCGTCGCTATCAGCAAGATATACTGGTATTTTATCTCATTCGATTACCGAGGACACGCGGCCTCGCAGTATTATCGAATTTATTATGAATTTTCGGGGAACGGCAATTTCCCGGGGGCAACGAAGAAGCTCCGTCGGGTTGCCAGTGATTCCCACCCTTTTTCAACCGGAGGGACTCCATTTCTATCTCCAGCCGACCGGAAGTCTCGCGCGAATGGCTGCTCAGCCATTTCCGCGCCAAGAAGAAATCAAATGAGCGAACGATGGAAGCCGCCGGGTATTGGGAACGGGGGTGTTAGGGTGATGTACTAAAAAGATAGGCTCGAAGGAAGGGATAAGGGTCCCCTTCGGCACTCTTACTGTACCCTTCCAATAATTTTAGAGAATGTTTCACCGTTTCTACCCTCTCTGTCGTTTCTTTTTCTTTCCCTCGTCCCTTGCTTTTGCACTTACCCTTTCCTCGGTCCGCGTGACGCGTTGCGTGTCCGGTAAGGCGAGAAATCCTTTTTCTGATCGTTAAGGATAAACGTTGGGGCTCGGCTCGTCCTTTCCTCCTTCGGGGTGACGTTCTCCAAGCGGCGGCCGAGCGAGCGAGGAGAATTGCTTCGACAGACGTTTCAAGCACGTTCTTTATTTCTTATTTAATATATTCACTCTTCGATTAAATGCGGAGTCGTTGCTTTATTTTTGTATACTTGGTATTCGGCGATGAACGTCACTTTGCGAGAAGAGAGTATTTATCGAGGCACGTTGTAACGTAATCGCGATATGTTTGTTATGAAATATGTAAATTAATTCGTACCGAACTAAATAGTTTCTTTTCAATTCTTCCTACACGAGTGAGTACTAAGCACTTTACTAATACTATTACGAAGCAGCTGCCACTTTTATACCTGTCACGTTACCGTTGTCTGATTCTACTGAATTGCAGACGTGCGAAAACAAATCACGGAATAGATTAAGTAGGTTCCCTGTTCGCGGTCGTCGCGATACTAAACGAGGACGACTGCTTCCCCACTTTTCCAAACCTGTACCTCGCGCGATAAGGAGGAATATTTACGATTCACATTGGCCGCAGTTCCAAATACGAACTCCAACAGTCATGGAAACATAAATAGCAGGCACGTTCATGCAAATCTCGACCATCTTATGTTATGTATTTACTTAGTTTCACTCACGGTGTAATTACATTTATTTATACTATGCTCCTGCTGCAGCAAAAATTGATGATCGTTATTTAAATGACGTTACCGTTCGCTCATCGGGATTTATTCAGCCAGTTTAATAAAATGTGATACCATACCACTTAATTACCCTCGATCTCCATTCTGTTTTGATTAATTCTGACTCGATGAAACTCAAATACCTTAAATGAAGGGTAAGGAGAAAAACAGAGATTGTCACAAAACAGCGTACCTAATCGAGGAAATTAAGTTTTAATACTTTAATTCGTCAGCGAAGAAAGAATGTTCAATGAACTTGATTTTCTTATATAACTTTCTTCTTAAATAATGTCTCGTTTTATCTTGACGACAAAAGCTAATGCTTAGGCAAGGAGTGCTTATGCTTAGCATTCCATATTTCGTTCCAGTGCAGAGAGACGTTTCCTGTTTTTAACCAGTACACCAAATCTTTAACGTTATCTTACGGGAGTATTTGATCTTTATAAATCTTTGTGATTGGACAGTTTTGTGGTCCCAGTTGTCACCAACAAAATCCCTACTAACATATAAAAGTGAAACGTTGTCTGTTTGTTTGTCCTTCTTTCACGATTAAACGGTTCAACGGATTTCAATGAAATTTAGAATATACATTACACACTTCTTAGATTAGTTTATAGGCTATTTATTTTTTTAGGCTTTTTTGCTTTGTAAACATCATAAATACTTCCCGGGTGAAACCGGGTAACGGGTCAGCTAGTACGTTATAAATCACAAAGTCACGAAAAATGGACATTCCCGTTTCCCCTCCGCACCCTTAATATTCTGATGCTCGAGATAAATTCGAATTAGGAATACTGTATTTTAGAAAAAGTCTTTTAGAGATCTAGATATATTCCAGCGAAACGTACATCAGTAATTTTCTCGTTTCCCGTCGAGCATAATATGAACACAGTTGTTCAACTAGGATACCTACTCCTGTTTAGCAACTTGCGAATAAGCTACTTCGAGCAAACATTAACGAGAATATCACGCGGACGCGTTTAATAAAAGTCATTAGAATGAGCCAAAGTTAAGCTGGCCCTCGTTTATTTCAGCTTAAATACAATTAAGGAACTCCTCGCAGCGAGGAGTTACAGGGAAATTGCATTATTCGCTGCAAGTGTCATTTACCTGTAGAGAACGCTCTACGGATTCGTATCGTTAGAGATGAAGGATAAAGTCTATTTAGGAGTGATTGCAGGAAGTACGATTTCATCCTGCGCTGTGAGAGTAAATTAAGCGAGACTTGAATCTTTGAAAAGGTGTACGGATAAATCATTCCCCTCCTTTCTGACAGGGAGAATTAATCGTTTGCTCGCATCGATATTAATCAATAATCCATTCCCTCAACTTGCCCTACTACTTTCCCCTCAAGGTTATAATAACCCTTAGGCCTGATTGCGATATAAACTGAACTCTATACAGTTTTCATTCAGCCTTCATTTACCGATGTTCCAGCCAAAGAATCGATATTTCAAGAAGTACAATAATCTCTCATTCATGAAACGAGACCCGCCCATCTCTTTCCAGCAGCTCGCCTAACGGAAATCGGTAAAAGAGAGCCAAGGAAAAGCGAAAGAGAAGCCCAGCCACTGTCCCGCGATCATTGAACTCAATCAGGATCGATGGAGAATCCCTCGGAGCAATCCGAGGAGTAACGATCCGTCACGGTTCCGCGACAGACCGACAAAAAAAAAACCCCCGGAACAAAATGCCTTCCTAATCCATTATCGCGAGGCGCGCATTTCGCCTCGGCTCCATCGTGGCCGTCAGATCGGCCGTAGCTATCGTTTCACGCTCGCATCCCGCGCATCTGCCGTCGTTGACGGTATCGGGAACCGTCGCGTCAGGAGGAAACCATCAGCCCGGCCGACCCTCTTCCTTCCTCCCTATCTAGCCGAGTTACGAACTACCATGAGAGGAAAATGAGAATGCGAATGGTCGACGCACCGTTCCCGTGTACACAGGTGGATAAGTGCGCGTGAATGACACACGGCGGGGCAAAGGGGTGGGTTTGCCGTGCACAGTGGAAGGAACGGGAAGAGGGGGAGGGCTAGGAGGAGGCAGGGAACGCGCGATGGCAAGGGAGCCTCGCAAAACGGCCGATCTGACGGTGGGATGAAAGGGGTGGGCAAGAGCGGAGGGGTGGTTGGACTGCGCGACGTGTGCGACGGCTTGCAGCGGGAATAGGAACAGGAATATGAATATTCCTGGTGTTGGCACACCCTGCGGGATATATATTCAGGGGCGAGTCACCCCGCCCGCGGAAAAAAAGTCGACAATGCACCGAGGGGTTGCGATTTAAATGCAGTCGCCGGCGATTGGCGAAGCCGCGGGGTGGTGGGCGTGGCCGACGTGCCTTATGATTTTATATGTAGCCTCTTGATAGCTCCAGCTGCACCCCGCTCGTCCCGTAGCCACCCGCCCCCCTCCGACAGTCGACTATCCGACACCCGACCACCCTCCTCTCGCTCTTCCACCGATGGCACAGAGCTCTTCCTCCCCCGATGCGGCTGCATCCGCGCTCGAATGCATAAAATACACGTAAGTGCGAGCGAGCTGTCTCCCTCCCCTCGGCATCGAGTGTAACGCGCATAATAGATGAAGAAAAGAGCTGGAGCCACCCTCCGCACCGTCCACGAGAGGGAAAATGGAAAAATATTTTTCCATTTCACCCCTCGCGATGCCACGTCTCCTTCCTTCGACGACGCTCAGACGAGCACACGTGACTCTTACCAACCTCCGCGCACCACCCGAGGGGGTCACTTCTTTTTGGGCGACCATGTAGACGGACTTCGATTCTACGGGCCTCCCGAGGGACCATTGCTTTATCGCGACGAACAGACGTTTCGATCGCCGAAATCGCGCGGCTCTTCTTCGCGTCTGACTGTGAAAGCCGGGATCGCCGAGTTAATACATTGTTGTGTGCATCGATGGAGCGTTATTTCCACAGAACCTCACGTGCAAATTTTTCGGTACCTGCGTCTTAATACATTCGTGAGAATTGATCGGTCGGATTCAGCCGTGCTGTTCAAGGGTTGCGATCGGCCATCGGTTTTTAACAAACGTATAAGTTGCGATCACTTGACCGCAGAACGAAGTAATACCGTAATGAATTTTCCATCTTCAGCCGCCGTTTCTTCGCCCCCTCTGCCGGCCGCTCGCCGATGTAATCTCGTTCGCGATAACACGGATGAAGCCTCGACCACGTGGCTCTGTGGTTGGGATGCAGATTGCAGGCTGAGGATTAATAGATAGCGGGCGTCGAAGGGCCCTCTGGCTCCTCGTGTTTAGCTGTTTCAGCACATTAATATTCATACGGCCCTGAGCCCCCTCCCCTCTGCACCGATCATCCCCTGCGCCCACCCACGCAGCCCTCGCCAGCTCTGCCTCCCTCCCAGCCCCTTGCAACCACCCCAGGAACCGTCGCGGGAACGAACTGTCGTGGGCGCGTTGCGACTGCATTTTTTCGAAATTCGGGGGATACGGAACGGCGGTGGCTCGTGCGAGGTGTACAAACATTTATCCCTCTCGACCTGACCGGGATACATGGCAAAATCGCTGGCCTGTCAAAAAGGGGGGCTGCGCGATCACGAGCCTCGAGGACCTTCGACGGCTCGCGACATCCAGCTCCTTCGCGATCGTTCCGCGTGTGTTTGGAATAGAGGCGCGAGGATCGAGGGCATGTAATCGAATTGATAAGTCGAGTTGAAGCTGCGTGCAATGCGAGGTCTTCGTAGATATTCATGATCTGGGGATGGAAACGCGGAGGAGGGGAGAACATCCCCTATCATCGAGCTTCGAAAATTCGAAGCGCCCTTCTTCGTCGAAGAGAAACTCCCAAAGCTATAGATTCGCAAACTACCTCAATCCTAACATAAATTGAACCTTAATATGTTTCCATTATTCAAGATTTTCAGATGTAACGTTAGAAAGTATATCACAGGTGTATTCTGCGAGCTATCAAATCCTTAACAATCAAATTTTTTTAAGGAGATATAGGCACTCAATGTTCTCCAAAGAATGAAGGAGACTACAGTAGCGAGCGATTCGAAGGGAGGTCGTGCTCCCACGTTCGTGAAAACTACCCTCCCGAATAATGTTCCTTCTCGAGAGTTTCTCGAGAAATTTTATAATTGCTTATTTCTTATTTCTCGAGAAATACTATAATTTCTCGAGAAACTTAAGTCTAGGAAAAATATTATGAATCTCATTTATTTTCGTCAAAATATAACAGTAACAGATTTTGCCACAAAAAAGAAATAAATTCGCTGACGCTACATCAGACGCATTGTGCTATTTAAAAATAAATTTTAAAACCAAAAAGTAATGTTTCGTTTTGTACAAATTTTGTATTAAATAAATAAATTTACCAATTATATTTAATATCTATTTTCATTTCCACAAGTTTTGTATAAATTAGACCGGAATAATCATTTAGTTAAAGTTTTCTTGTGTTTTTGATAAATATTATCAACATTATTCCAAAAATATAGTTTTTGCAATATTTTTTTCAATTTCTCGAGAATTCTCGAGAGTTCTCAAGAAATATGATCTCGTTTCTGATTTTTCGGGAAACAAGAAATACGGAGAAATCAGGAACACTACTCCCGACTTTGCATTCTTCTCACCTACAAACACGAGCGCGAAGCAGGGTCGAAAGGAGTGTTACTAGCCTAACTAGCGTGCTTCCGTGTATGACACTACACGTGTCGAGGCCACTAGAGCAGAAGAGCGGCAGAAGATTCTCCTGGGTTTGTTAGTAGGGGCCTGTTGCATCTTCGCTAGCCTCGGGCCACGCTGAAAAATCCGCTGGAAAGCCTCGGCCTCACGAGGGCCATGAAAACGCCGGGAAGTGCCAAAAGCGACAGACTACTTCTTTTCCTCTCGGGATACTCGAGACACACGCGGCCAACAAGATTCTAAACCGCGATACTGAAGAATCCCCGGCTGCGTCGAGCGTCTTCTTTCTTTTACTCTCCCTAGTAAACCGACGTGGCACCAAGACGTTCATTCGCGAATTACTAGCTTCTTTGACTAAGGACAGTAATATCTGCGGGATTTGGGGATTCTATAAGGAATCTCGGTGATCCATGAAAAGCAGGAATTCCAAAGAAACATTCACTCTTCGACGGTGGAAATTTTTGGCAGGTCGCGGTGAACAGACTCTCGTATCCGTCAATACCTAGCTGTGTTTAGAAATCACGACGATCCATCCGAACGTCTTCCGCTTTCTAATCGCGCGTCGAAGGCCCCTAAGTGAGTAGATCCTTTGAAAATAAGAAACAGGAGGAGCGCGTCAGCCAATCGACAGCTCTCGGCCGCCTTTAAGTGACTAATCAAGTAGTCAGCCGTAATTATGACCCGCCAGGCCCGTCAAAAGCGATCAGTGCATTTCTCGCGTCTCCGCCGAGAGAAGAATTAAACGCAGCTGTATCCCGATGCTTCCATTCGCTTTCCATATGTCTTCATCGTCGAGATTGACATGGCGCTGGCAGCGGAGATCATAATTACAATACAAGACGAAGGAATTAAGAAATCCGCGCCCGCTACGAAATATTCCCATCCCAGGCGCACAGTCTCGTCTGCCATTCGAGGAATCTTGCGTCAATCGTCAAAGGGTTAAACGACGTTCCCCGAAAACGCTCGACAGAGCGGCCGGAGGGAAGGGGCTGCAAGAAGGGGGTGGAATCGAGGAGGAGAACGAGGATCGTTTCGATGCATCCGCGCGCCTTTTTCTTGCATGAACGGCGCCGAGGAAAGGAGAGAAGCGGCGCGTTCGCACCTGGCCCTGGACTTTGATCTTTGGACAAACATGGCTGCTGTAATTTCGTCGTTAAGGGGGCGTGGCACGCGTGATACCATCATCGGTGGCGACGAACGGGGGTCGCGCAAACACAGAGTCGCTCGGCGAACTCTCCTCGGGGGTTCCGTGCACCCCTGGGTGCGGAGGAAGGTCCGAAGGCGCAACCGGCGAAGATATGCATGTCCTCTCCGTTTGGTGTTGGTGGCGCGTGGGTGTTGGTACCTGCTTGCCGGGGCAAGCATAATTATTTCTTAGCACGGTGGCGCGCGCGGGCCCATTGCTGCAATTAAAATGCCGAAGGAAAAAGAACGAGATGCGTTAATGAGAGGCGTTCGGGGGCTGGCGACGCCCCATTAGATATTTCCACGTGTCGCAGCGGGAAAATAAACCGAAATCGTTACGCGAATCATTATGGCCGGTTCCTTTTTACGCCCGCCACGGTTCTGCGCGTTCGATGGGCGCAATGAGAATAATACCGTGGCTCCAGGACCACGCTGCTCGCCCCCGTTCCCTCGTTGAATCGCCCGCGAAACGATGAAACGAGATGTAAATGCGTCTCTTCGTCTTCTTTCTACTTTATTCCTCTTTCGTCTGGGCGGAGGGGTGGACGTGATTGGAAGTGACGAGGGTAGCGAGGGTGGTTGTGGATTGCCGTCGGTAGTTTGTAACAAATGTCGCGATGGTGGTTGAAGGAATGATTGGGGAAATCACAGGGGACGTCTTCGCGGTGTAACGCGCCTTAAATGCTGGAAGATATTATTAAGATAAGACACTACTATCGCGAGCACTACTTCGAGTTCTAACAACGAGGGTACACGTGTAGTTTGTCGCAAGGTATTTCGAAGGGTTCTCTCCGTGAAACTATGGTGCAGGCTTTGTCCATGAACAGGATATTTGAAAATACAGGTGCATCAGTGAAACTTCCATTCTCGTCTTCCTCGAGTAGTTACCCAGAAGCGGAGTGAATCTCTGAGAAAGCGGAGCACATTTTCCACCGAAATCACAGCCCCTACGAGTAAAAGAATTCCCAATACTTCCCAGCCGAGCCAGGAAGAATATATTTACCATGAATCATCGCGTGTTTCCCGACACTCAGCGCTCCTGTCGTCATTCTCACGTCCATGTCGGTGGCTACGAGTGACGAGCGGGTTTCGAGAGGGTGAATTATCCGCGCATAAACGAGGACAGCTTTAATAAGCGAGGAATCGTGACTGCCAAGGAATCGGGCGTCGAATGATTTCGACCGTTTCGAGCCCGGAGGCGCCCATGGAAACGCGTTGTCTCCGAATAGGGCCAATTACAGTGGACGGAAGGACTATCGGCTGTTGTCGTATCGCAGTCGGCCCTTAATTGGATCGTATAATGAGCGAATCACGTGACGATCTATGGTCAATACCGGACGTGCTCAGACCGAGATTTGACACGGATGGCAAATCGGGCCAATTCGCAATAGCAGCGGCCAGGAAGGGGAGATTTTCTCGTTTCCCGTTGGCCAGGGGGATACCCGCGTCGACGCGCTGGCAAAAATTCCAGGACGCAGGTTCAATATTCGACATTCGAATCAGGACTTTGTTCCGGCAACGGGAATCTCGTTTCAGTCGTCATTAGTTCGATCAAGCCTCTGTCTACTCGAGCATTCTGTGGTTCACCAATGACGTTTCCGACATAATCACTGCCCAGAGACAGAGTTTATTTCGCAAGACATAAAGATGGGTTCGAAAGAATCAAGGATAAATATTGGAAAATTGAGACAAACCGCAGCTCACTTTCCATAACGCGAATATCCATGATGCAGCCACAATTCCTCTCTTCGAGCAACAGAAATTTCTGAAATTGTGATCTGTCCGTCTGAACTGTAATATCAATTATGTAGGGGAGAACGGGGACAAACGTAACGGCGTCATGAAAGTAACACGCCTTCTCCACCCTTCCACAATCATTTCCAAAACGTTTGCTTTACACAGTTACATGTGTGTAGTGTATCTTATATTGTACTGAGTGACGCTGAGCAGTAACACGAATCGTATACCCTGGGCAAGCTAAACTTGTTATTTAGATCATTCAGGTAAGTTTCTCCTATTTTGTTTTTTTTTGTTAATATTCATATTTAAAGTATAGATATTAAAGCAATTATTTGCTAGAGCGTTCTTAGATAATGTCTTCATAAGTTCCTGTATTTGATTGTACCAAGTCTTGTATAGTTTGTACGGTATAACAGTTCTATTCTGAAAAACATGGCTGGGGACAAAAGTAACACGTCGCTACGGGGACGAAAGTAACATGTTACTTGGACGAGGAAAATAGCGTACAGGACAGGAATTCTTCAGTTGACAATGATTGTCTATGTCTGGTCCGATTGGATCCTTTCAGTGAAAGCTGTTTGAGAGAGAATCATCCCAAATGTCTAGATTTTAAGGGTAGGACTCACGAAGACTGCAGCATGGGTGACCTTCACTATGTATGTCATAATTTTAATTCGGATTAGGTGAAATTTAATACCTATCATTCAACTAAATACACAATACCAAAGAAATGTTCGAAGCTGGTTATGCTTTCCACCATTCGTTATTTAAAATTTATTAATTTGTATCGTTACTTAAAATACGTTTATTCAAATGTTTCTTCTATCGTTTTTTTATAGTAAAAAATCCTTTTTGTGTTGAATGAAGTGTTTCTACTTAATTCTCCTCAAAATAATTAGCGTTACTTTCGTCCTACCCCTGCAGGACAAAAGTAACAGTGACAGTCACTGCGGAAAACTGCCATAACTTTTTAACTACTTATCACGTAAGACTGAATCTGGGCTGAAATGATAGACCAAGAAATAGTATCTTAAGGCATAATTTAATTTTTATATCTATAAAAGATAATTGTAGGCTAGGCCAAGTGTAAAAAGTGTTACTTTTGTCCCCGCTCTCCCCTACACTAATGGTGACTTATCCCCGTTTATCAATAAAAATAAAATAAAATAAATTCCTGCAATATTACATCACCGTTTCCCTGATCGACGAATCAGCTGCTACCATACGCGAAAGCCGCTCGTCATCCTCCCACGAGAGTCAGAGGACGATTTCGTGGCGCGCTGCGACAAGTACCAAAGCCGTAGCAGGATTGCCCAATATTATAGTGCACTTGGATCAGTTACAAGAAGCGAATCCCCATCGCGACAGCCATAAGAGCAGAGAACGGAGATGTTGCAAAACTACGCGCGACACCCTTCAGCCAGCGGTGTCAATGCGTTAATTTCTCTTTCAGGGTGTCGACGAGTCAGCAAGGGCGGGGACAAAAAGAAGCACGAGATTCTCGCGGCATGGAACTCATAAGTATTTCCTCCCCGGGTGGTTTACACGCCGGATTGGCATAATCTCTCAAATGTCTCGTTTCCAACGATCGCTGGGCGATGTCGTTACGACAGAGCACGGGAGAAGGAAAGACGCTCGTCGGTGTGGAAGCGTTAAGCGCGGCGGGCGTGTACGCGCGCGAAACGTCCCTGTTCTCTCTGTGCACGGCCGAGCGTCTTGCCCGCCCTGTGTGGGTGTGCAAAGTCGACGGAGCTCCGTCGTGGAAAAGCGATCCTTAAAGTTTAATATTTAACGAGGGGCCTCGATCTCACTCCACCCCTTCCTCTCGTTTCGCCGGCGTATAGTCGTTCGGTCGCGTTACCCCGCGATCGCCCGCCGTCGAAAAAATCGTATTACGTAATTCCTTTTGAAGCCGTATCCGGTGCACCATTAAGGGCAGCGCGCGATTTCCTCGAACTTTGACGAAACTGCGGAATATTCATCTCGGACGGGCCCGCTAACGGGGCCGATTCCGCCTGCCAGCGGAACCGCGACCCTGCTCCGCCGATCAAAGGATTAACGCGGTCCGATTTCACCGGCCGCCACCGTCCGCGCCGTGTTTTTCTATTGAGAAATAAAAGGGAAATGCGCCAGCGGAAGCTGGCACGGATTTAGAGACGAGCGGGTCAAGGGAACGAAGTTAGATTCACCTCGATCTTTCTACGTAATAGTCGATGGAAACGTCTTCTGTGTTGGGTAAAACCTAAGGCGCTCAAACGAATTTCATTCCTGACGCTCCAAATCGTTGGGACGATGTTGATGTTCATTTCGCAGCAACCGTTTACATTGCTGCCTGCAGATCTTGGAATATTTTAACGAGTACTCCGCTGAATGATGGAACTATTGTGCACCGAAGTGTTTGCTTGGGGTAAAATTGTGGGAGAATGAGGGTGCGAAAGGAGGAATGAAAATTCTTACTCCTACTCGCGGTAGTAACGATACAGAGGTTTTTAGAATTTCAAGATGTATGAAATAACGCGTACAAATTCATCAAATACAAGCTCAAATGTGCTTGTCACAGTCGAATTAAGTATACCCTATGACTATCCACCAGAAGGTGTCACGTAATCGAGAAGAATTCGTAATCATCCCCACCAGAGGGAGAACACCGTCGATGCAGTAAACTTTAAAACAATTTCCCATCGCCAGCGAACGGCTGCTTCCAGCGTGTTCCCATTTTAAAACGCGAATAAATTCGGCGCACGGTCATCTGTCCGCGTGAATGTTAAAAGCGAGCTATTAAAGCAATTTCGCGTTCGTCCTCGGTGAAAAAGCGTGCGCTAAAATGTTTATAATAACTCGATGATTCCAGGGGAGCATGATGGACGATCGATGCGCTGCAGGAGTAGGGAGAAGGGTAGGAGGGTGCCCCGCCAGCGATGATCAACGAATGACGCCTTTTTGCAGGGATTTTATAAAAATCCCTGCCCCGACCGTGAGCGTAGACGCGGCCAAGCCCAGACAGAGCCGTCACTTATCGTCCAGGGAACGATATTCATTTGTCGAACATTGAAGGGATGCAAATCGTGATTTTTTTTCACCCCCGCGGAGAGAACGCTTCCGGTCGCGGGGGGCGCGGGCAACGCGTGTCCTGCGAGCGTTTCACGGCGGTACAAAAGGTGCGCGTGTAATTTGCGCGGGTATTGTACAGCCGTGGAACGGGCGTCGCGGCGGCGATCTTCGCCGCGACGCGACGAGAGCAGACGCGCAAAATGGAGAGCCACATGCTCGCGAGGATTTCAGGCTGCATTATTTCCCTCCCCCTGCCCCGGGACGAGAGTGGAAAAGAATTGACCGGCGTTCAGTTCGATCCGCGGCGCGCAGACGGCAGCACGTTCAAAATTACCGACTATACGCATGCTGCCATCTGTCGCCTGGCCCGGGAACCTTGAAATTCACCAGAGTTTTTGGGAAAAACACTAGATTTTCGAAGTCAAGCCCCCCCTGTATGTGCGCGATGATAACACAACGATGGGTACAATAATCAGCTACGATTAGGGTAGGTTTTATGCTTCCCAGAGTTGTAGAACGATTCCCGTCAAGATGGTTTCTTGATTTGGATTTTTCAGGGGGTTGGGGTGAAGGTGCACGATTTTCTAAGGAGCCGCTAGGAAATTCTGCCGCTGGGTGAGTGTTTAAATTAACAAGATAATGGTAGAAGTTAGGTCGCTGCTCTGACGCGTACACTTGTAGCGTCAATTCTTCCTCGAGCTTATAGCGAAATTGAGAAGGAACCACTTCTGAATATTTGAAGCGTTAACAATTTACCCAAGCTTCGCTGAAATCGACTTCAGAGGCTGATTCTTTTCTCCAATATCCTCGGAGTTTCACTGCCCTTAAAAATTATGCGAGGTGCGAGAATAAATTGAACAGTGAAGTTCGACTTGATTGTCCCAGATGCGTCTGGTCGAATGTGGACGGGGAATGCGAAGAAACTTTCAGCAGAAATGCAGCGGAGCTTGAGACCCGGCTGTGCAGAGTTAAGCGGATGTATTTTCTCGCTGTGGTTCTTCAGGGATCACCCTGTTCCTCGCTCCGCCGACGAGAATGCACTTCCGCGCGTCATTTAGACGCGTTTAATGCAACGCATCTATCCAGAGAACTAGAATGAGATACCACGGCGCCGGCCGGAGCATTGTGAGAAGCTCGAGTGGCCGTGGATACTCGAGGGCTCATGGAACGAGGATTAAGAGAAGGACTACCAGTTAGAGGCGATGACTGGATGACTTTTTTGAGAGGCAGGAATTATCTTGTCGTCCTTCTGACGAGCCCTGGGTGGTCCGAGCTCCTCCCCTTGGGATGCCACGAAACACAGCTTAATCGTTAATAAATTGGGATATTAAAAGCTGGAAGAGACAAAGGGCTTGGTGTGGCGTAGAAAAGAATCGACGAGACCCGACGCCAATCGGGATTTTCTAAGACTTGCGAAGGAAGAAGCGAATGGTTTGCAGTTGCGGAAGAATCTCTTGGTTAAACAAAAGACGAGTAATAAAGTCAAGTAGTTATATGTTCTACAAAAGGTTTCGGTGGTTACATTTCAATTCACCCTGATGGCTTTCCCAAACACTTGAAAACCTCTTTTCCACACTGGTTGTTTAAATCTGTGAAGAGCCGACTGCGAGTGATACTTTCTTTGCTTTTGGGGATGCTGCGCATAAAGAAATTAAGATTCTCGAATTCTGACCGGACGAAGAAAGATTGGAAGAAAGGAAGAAGCAGCAATCTAATTTCATAAAGAAACTTGAGCCTATTCATCGCAGGGGACTAGAGCAACTTCAGACCCCGTTTTATTCGGGTTTTCCTTTAATTTCTAAATTTGTCCAGCTATTGTACGCGGAAGAGAATCGTGGCACACAATTTAGAATCGTTTTTTGTGGAATACTGGAGAAACACAAGTGCGTTGGATGTAAGAAATGAAACGCGATACTTTCAACGCGACTCGAGCGAAAATTGTCTCCACTTGGCGCACATACACGTCGCTAATTCACCTTGCATTGACGCGAGATCACCCTGACGCAATCTCATGCTCGCTAATTGAGTTTTCAATGCATCATAGTTGCGGGAAGCGAGGCGAACTGGAAGAGAACTAATCGCGAGTCGTTGTGGGTGTCGCGACTTCTCGAAATCCGTGCTCCTTCAATAAATACGAACATGGAAGCATAATACTGGAGCAATGGAAACCACATCTCGCATAAAATACCCTGCACCGCGTTTTGCGTTTCACCGACGCGGAATACCTCAAAATTTGGTCCACAGGCCCATGAAATTACAAGCCAGAAGCTAACCACCTCTCCTCGAAACGCACAGTGACTCACAGATTTGTTCATGAAGCTTAAAATCATTATTACCTTCACCGAGGCGCTAGACTATATACTTACAGAGATTAGAAAAGAAGAAAAATCACAATAGCTTGCACGATTAGTAATTCCTCTGAATTTACTTGAAGAAACGTGCGAGTAACCAACCCTCCTCCGATTTCAACCAACGCGACAAGTCTCAATCGAGAAAGCTGAAAGCACTTCGTTCCGTTCGACGCTGTATTCGTAATAACACTTACCACTCGGTCCATTCCCAGCATTCGAATGGTTAATCGAAAGTGGCGATGTGGAGGCTTCTCTGTCCAGCAATACTAATCCGAGTGGCGTGCAGATTCGTCGTCCATCGCGGCGCCAGGATCAGGATCAGCAGATTTTAATGGCGTCATATCGTTCGCAACAGTTATTCAACTTAAGGACGAGCTTAAGCCGAAAGAGATCCAGCTCGTTCTCGAAGGAACCTCGCGCCGGAGGGTTGGCGGCGAAGGGGGTGGGGGGGGGGGTGAGACTCGACGGAGAGAAGAGTCGTCCTTCCTTCGGAAAAGGATACTTAGGATTAATCAGGAATGCTGTAATTGAATTTAACGTCCGAATTGAGTATTTTCGCTTACAAAGAGCTGAAAGAGAGATAGAGAAACGGGGGCGGGGGATGTTGGAGGAAAGAGGAGAGGGGGAGGGCAGAGTAAGGTTGAAGGAGCGGGCTGAGATCGAGGACGGGCCGTGTAATTGGAAAAGCTTCGGATTAACAATTTTGCAGGACTCGGCGAAAATGTTCGCGAAAAGAGGATTGCCGGAGCGATGAGGTCCTTTCGCTCGTGTTCGCAGCCGGCGAACGGCTGCTCGACGAAGGGCACGGTTTATCGATGCCTTGCAAGTGGGCCTCTTCCAGAGAATCGGCCTCGAGAAATTCATTTACGGGCATTACGCATCGATCCGCTACTTCTTCAGCAAACTCTGAGCGCGATTTACACGGCATCGCGTCGCGGAGACTCCTCGACGTGCCTCGGATTGCAGCGCCGCGACATGTTCCAAGATTTATCCTCGTTGTTCGATGTCAACTTCCATTGTTGCTGTCGCGGCGTGGATGGGTAGGAAAGTTAAACGATCCGGACAGGAAATTGGATGAATTGATAGGTCGTGCGCGGAGGCAACGTGATCGTGGGTGAAATACACGAACCCGTGGGAACGAGGAGTAGTTAGAGGTCTAGTTACCCGCGACTAGGATCGGTGCATAGCGCATCGACTAATTGTAAATAGCAGGAGCCGTGAAATAAATGCTCGTTAGCACGCCAGCCGCTGAAATTCCATCCATTCCTGGTGCGTGCGTGAACGAAAGAATATTCGTACGATTCTCTGCGATTCGCTTCGTTTCAAGGTACACATGAATGTGATTATTTAAAAATAATTGCGTTACTTTCCAATCATGTAGCGCAGTTCAAGGAAATCAGAGCGGATCGAAGAAGACACAGAACAGAGTCAAGTAGAACTAGCGAAAGTAGAATAAAAATGAAAGCGATTAATAACCGAGACATTATATCCAAAAGGAATTTCCAAATTATTCGTTCTGCATCTTCGGAAGTATAAAAGTCTCCGTTACCCCAAGAACAATGTCTGCAATAATTCGTGCACCGATCGGAAAAGCTCGCGAATCTACCACTCCTGTGCCTCGTGTGTTTGATAAGACTGTCGCATAGCGAAACCTTGAACAACCTGCTTTTAACATGTCTAGAACTTGAGAGAAGCCTCTAATAAGTGCAGCGTAGGTGTCTAACACCAACATCAACCTATTTTCGACGGAAAATCCCGCACCTCCGTTGCTCCATCGCTCCATTACTTCGTACATTTCGCAAGAACATTCGCCTGACAAAGTTTCGCGTGAATTTACAGGCATTAACGAGCGGCAATCTCACAATCTGCAGACATGTCAGCGGCTGCGAGAGCTCCTCTGAAGAGGCTGGAAGAAGGTTATCATTCCCGTGTCGCCGGTTTCTCCGACCGTCATGTAAATATTGCAAATTATCGCTTGCCGCCCCTCCAAGAGAGGGGGGAGGGGAGGAAAATCCCGTATATTCGCGAAAGGCTCGAGGTGGAAGCGTGTGCCACGGTCGCCACGCCTGGAATCCTGCTGGAGGAGGCTTAAACCCGCGGAGAGCCGCGATCTGGCCCGATTAAGAGATATTTGCGCTTCTGTTTGCGGCTGATACGTGCCCCCGCGCCGTCCGTGGTAAGCACAATGCGGTGAATTTCGTAGCACGATAATCCGTTAAGTTAAGGAGCTGGCGAGGACTTAATCTGGGACTGTCGCGGAGAGCCCTGTCAACGCGGCCACCCTTTCGAGATCGCCCGCACTCCACCGGCGGAGGTCTCGAGCTCCAGCATTTTTTTCGTGTCCTTCGAAATTCCCCGCGCGACGAGAGTAATTGCAATTTGAGGGATCCGCGGGATTTTCAAGCCCCCGCGCTACTTAACGCCGTGGGAAACCCTCGCGTGAATGGAGACGCGGGTTACACGATCGGCGAGCGTTCTCGCGCGACGAACGCCTGATTACTACCTTCCCCGGAGACGGAACCTTCGATTTCCCTGGGATTTTTACCGATTTTTTGCTGCTGTCTAATCCGGCGAGAAAATTCTTCTAGGCCTATCTGCGAAGGAGTTGCGCTGGCGATGATAGGGGTGCAAGTTGGAGGAGACATTTTCAACTTAAAGATAATTATGTTACGACTGGGTCTTTTAGTGGATAGATAATTTTCAAAGCAGTAAATCGTGGAAGTGTTGTTGGCGCGAGTTAATGGACGTAGATAAAAAATGATATTATTTCATGTTTTCGACGCGGAATGCCCCCATTATAGCAGGGCAGCTCGAAGCGTACAATAATTTCTTGATACAAGTAGCAAACAAGGGAGGGTTGGAAATGAAGGGGCTGCTCTTATACTTTTCCTTAGTGGAGAAAATGAACGCAGGAGCTCCGAGATATTTTACTGAAACAAAGCTCGGTGCACAAAACCTCCGTCCTTCTCTCTTTCTCTCTCCCTCTGGCATTCTCCTCGTTTCCTTTTGCAGCCAGAAGATGCGCGAGTTTTTTTTTTTGCCGATAGAAGACTATCACGACTCTCGTATTATGCTTCTTTCGAGTTATCGCTGACAAATGTTGAGCAGGCATAAATGTACGTGCATCGGGGTGCTTTTCATTTCAAAATGCGGATGCTAAATGCGCGTGACGGTACTTCCTCGCTCGAAAATTCGACAGAGGAGATTCAGAGCAGAATTCTCGCTCAAGCTGAGCACGAGCTCCTTTTTCACTTATTTAATCTTCATACCTCGCGATGTCTGCCATCTCGGCACAAAGTATTATACCACGAACTTGAGAATATCAGGCCTAAACTTGGAACCCCTTTTGTCAGCTGCAGAGGTGCCTGATCCGAAAACAGAAGCTAACAAACTGTGTACGAGTAAAGTGATCGCTGTCCTGGGAGTCCTTTCCCAAAATACACTACAATAAAGGCAAATTAAATAAAGATTATTGCATACATAATACACGCTACTTCATCCCTTGAACAAGCTACAGAATTACCAAAGCTTGAGAGGAATAACTACAACATCGTCTACCAAATCACACGAGTGCAAATATCGTTACTTAAACATCAAGCAAGTTGGATCTTCAGTCGTCATAAAAAATGAGACTTCCACCCCAAGACGTTCCAAGTCCTCTGTCAAGGTTTCCATCCGAAGAAGACAACAAGCTCAAAGAAGAGGGATCATGGAGACGAGGAGACATACGGTGGCCAGGATGGGGAAAGGAGCCGTGGCGGTGGATGAATGGGTGGATAGAGAGAGAACTGGGTTGAGGTAGGCGAAGGAAAAGCCTCGTTTCCGAAAACTGGCTCAATTTCGAACGTGGATCCGACCACAGGGCTCAGGAGTCTTTCGAAAAAATTCCCTCCGACACTATCGGGAGACTCGCCGCCGGAGATCACGAGTTTCGACACCCTTTACGTCTTCGTTCGACGCGAGCCACCCCCGCCACCGGCTTCGTCACCCACCATCGACGCCACCGACGCTGCCACCACCCCTCCCCGAGTAGAATTGGCGGTGTTGAGCGTCACGGGACGCGTCCAAGGAGAGTCGACCTTAAGCAGGACGACCTTAAGGGCGTGTTTCCCCTGTCGGCCGCGGACGGGTTGAGTGATAAATCGATTTACGTCCTGGCCAATGAGGGTGGAAAGTGGCGCTTTCTGATTGGCCGCTGGCTAGACCACACCCACTTCGTTCATAAAGGTTCTGGGCGAAAGCCGGTTTCACTGTGCTACAATTCCTGCGGAAAGGATCTTCGCTCGATGCTAGAGGCTTTACTACTGAATATCGCTGCGGAGGTTGAAAGCAGAGGTGTCACTCGTGACTTTACTTACAGGGAAATGTTTAGAAACATGTACCATGGAGATCCTTGTTTCCAAGTAGACTACGCCTGTATCGTTTAAGTAGAACCATACGAAATTGACCAGACAGGTAGATCCACGCTTCGACTATCAGACTTTGGATCGAAGTTTGTTTAAATACTCTCACGAATCGGAGCTGCAGATGTTGAGTTAAAAGACTATCGCTAGCATCTTCTTATACAGTTCCAATTTACTCGATGATCTCAAGAAAATGTACCTAATCGTTGTCAAATATAATGCTCAGTACCAAGACTCCTTTCTGCTCACTCTATCCTATGAACGAAACTGTCCACGAACACCAAAAATCCTTGAAATCTACGCATCGACCATGACTACTGAGCCAACAGTGACGTGGACAATTGCAAAGATCAATCTCCGAAGCATCTCCGTATCGGTATCGTCGCAGCTGCCCAATCAAGTGCCGAAAATCCTCATCAGCGCGTCGGGATGGTCCAGCCAGGTACGAGGAAAGCTACCCGTCTCCTGGATCCACGGAAGCATCGGGTCCAGGTTGTTTTCCCCATGGTAAACCGGTCTGTCGTAGGCGTAGCCTGTCGAGGCGTCGACAACGGTAGACCCCACCTTCTGGTCGGTAACTAGGGCTATGTCTGCCCGGCTGGCTGTCTCAAAAAACCGACCAATCCGCGATGCGAGACGGCCACTGTCGGCTGGCAAAGTAGCGGAGGCGCCTTTGTCGCGAGGGGGTCGACGAGTGCAGAAAAGAAGGGTCCCAGAGTGGGGTTGCGTGTGCATGCAGCCAGAAAAGGGAGGCAGGCGGTGACGAAGGGGAACGGACCGTCGGAGGTGGGGGCTGGTCCGTGTCGGAGGGGGTGTGTGGGTCGGATAAACGCCACCCTTTGCACGGCGGGGTGTGTGTGCGTGAGTGTGGGTGCGTGTTACGGCGCACAGCCGCCCCCGGGGGTTTCCCTTCTTCGTCGGTCGCCGAGCAGTCGAGCAACCCCGTGCTGCTCGACAGCTCAGTTGCCCATCGCCGCGACGACGACACGGTTGCACCACGGCACGACAGACGGACACACGTCACCACACCGGGACACTAACCCGCGAGAAGCGACCACGCCGGTTCTTCCCGCTTCCGCCGTTCTCGGCCACGTCCAAGCTCGTCTTTCGGCACGCGAGCCAGAGTTCGGAAGCCCGAACGGTGCCCATACGGTTCAGTACCGGTCCGATGTTCCAGTAGCCGCGACGATGCTGTACGTGGGTTGGCTCTCGTGAGTCCGACGGACCTCGCGACCTGTGCACACCTCTAGATGAACGCGGCCAGGAGGAGAAGGACGAGTATCTAAAGTGCGCCTGGACAGCGGAGCATGGGAAAGGGATCGCAGTGATAAGGATGATCGTCAGCCTATCTCCACGAGTTAGCTGATAGACGTGATCACTGAGGGAAGGTCGACTGGCTCCGTGAATCCCTGGGTCGTCTGGCCTGCGCGAGTGCCTTTCTGGAAATAGCGGCGAGCGAGGAAGACCCGGCTGTCCCTGAAATTCAATCCTCGCGCGAAGGGATTGAAAGGAAACGGTTCCAGGAATCTCTGCGCGCATCGCTCAGGACCAAGGAGAGTTTTGTGCCGGTGAATGAGCCCCGTCACGTGCTATCGGGAGCTTGAATAGAATTCCTGAACAGAGATAAGGTTCTAATTGTCCCTGGACGGGCTCGAGGGAGAGTTAGGAAGCGAGGAACGCGGCAATCTGTACCTGATCATCAACGAAAACTCGCATTCAACGAACAGACTAGACTGTGACGTTAGGAGGCATAGTTGGTAGACATTAGATGTGTTAAAGTGTAAAAGAGGACACGGGGTTTCGGTTGCCCGAAGAGGAGAAGCCGTTCGACTTGCCGTCGCTCGCTGGAACCAGCCCGCTGCTTCTTCGCTCCACGGATCGCAAGCTCCTGCCTTTACAACGAAGATAAGTTAAAGACACGACACAGTAAGCTCTTTATCCACCCCACAACGCTAGATAAACAGTCACTCTCGAGACATTTTTATCGATGGAGATCTATGAAGCCTCTTAGAGCCGCCGACGGCTCGCCACAGCTTGTATCTCGATATCCACCAACGAAACACTCGGTATATCATTCGAAATCACTCAGACTCTTCAATCAGCTATCGCTTTGCAGCGGACCTACGCTGGGAATCAGCATTCCGAGACCCTCGATGTAGAAAACTCACTGGAAGCGACGCGAACGCTCGCCGCAAACCGTCGGATGCCGAGTGACCGTTATGCCAGGGCCTAGCCTCGACCAAATCTTCATTCTGTCCTGCTTTTGCATTCGATCCTGCTGAATCTTGCTGCCAAGTCCTTGATCGTCCACGAAATAGTCCAACGAGTAAAATCTCCCCTCTTCGAGGACACCCAACGGCAACGCGAACAGAGTTCGTCCCTAAAACTCGAGGTGTAACCGCAAGAGGAGCCAGCAACGAGCTTTTCAGCCTGTAATCCCATCGCGTATACGTCCTTCTCGAGGAACAGCGATCTCACACATCGAATACTGGTGTAACGTTGACCTGGCCGAACATGCACCCCTGAAAGGGTCGCGCTCGAACGGTCGTAACGAAGTCATTAACAAGGAATAGCGAGGAGGATGTCGTTTTGAGTAGACAAGATCACGGAGAAGGACAGGAAGATGCCGCAGCGGTCGCCGTTCGCGATCCAGGAGCTGCTGGGCCTGAACGGGGCCGGAAACGGAAGCGGTACCGATCGCGGCTCGCCACAAGCTTCACCTCCCGCCGGCGTCTCGGCGGTCTCGTACGCGCCAACGGCGCCCCATCACAAGCTATGGGACTACATGCCCAGTCTGACCAACCATCTGGGAAATCTGGGCAACCTAGGCAACCTGGGCAACCTGACGGCCTCGCGGATGGCCTACCTGAACGCGCAAGCGGCCGTCGCGGCTGCCTTCCTGCCTCCACCGCACCCTCACCCCGCGCACCACGTACCCCATCATCAGGTACATCAACCGGGCCAACTTCCGGCCTCACCGGCCGGCGTCAACGTGCATCCGGCCGCACACGCGCAACACGTACTTCCGGGCACCGCCGTTACCGCGAATCATCATCAGCACAGCCCGAGTCAGCACGCGTCGCCCCACGGTGAGTTGATAACAACATCATTTCTTTGCTTCAACCTCGTGCGTAGAAAACTGCGGACACCTCGAAGATTCTAATTTCCATTGATCCTCGTTCGAGGTGAAGAGGGAGTGTGATTAATGATAAGACATCTTGCGAGACTTTGAGGGAATTGCTCTTGCTATTTCACTCTCAAATTAGTCGAATATCGAATTGTATAATAGTTACCACGTGGAATATAGTAGCAACAAGAATTCCTGTACCGCCCGGGATCGATACATCTTCTAAATCACTGAAAGGAACCATTTACACTTGGGAACAACGAATCCCTGAAACTGTTATTAACGTTACTCTTTGGAAGGAAAGGGCGAAACGATCCGAAATTCTCATTGCTTATTCCCAGCGAATAGCATTTCGTTACTTGGGCGGCCGTAGCGGCCGTCATTATCATTAAACCTCGCCCCGTTTATTTATAGATGACGATTAAGATGACATTGTTTCCGTCACATCGTTCCACTCGCGAGCCCTGGAACCGTCCATTGTGCTTCGACAATTATATCCGTACCATTTATTCCGCGAACGGAGCCTCTAACTGTTTCTTTCATTTCGCGGGGCTGGCGGGAGGGGCCCGGGCGAAGAATTAATAATTAATTTTACACAAACGTTGGGCGGCATTGTCGCGGAGTAACGAGCAAACAACTTCATTCAATCTTACACGTTCGTTAAGACCTACATCTTGGGCGACGCGGGAACAAGGATCCCGTCTGGCCCCGCCGAGTCGTTAGTTGCTCGCACCTAGGCGAGAAATTTACAATAAAAGTGACCTGAACTTTTCAAGGTGCGCGTTCGCCGGCGCCCCTATAGAACTCCGGCCACCTTTTTAGCCGGCGCACGTTGGTCTTAGCGCGCGGCCACGGGGCAAGAAAGCCTCCAAGAAACCAATTAAAAGCCGCCTCGGATCTCGCCCGTTAATCCCTCGTTAACGAACGCGCGTACACGCGTCCTTTGAACGCGACGACGACTCGGCGATGCATCGATACATCGTAATAACGCGCATTGATCGGCAATCACCGGGATTGCGTTTCAATCTTGCGGCTGAACCCACGACCCCCGGCGTCAGGGAACGTCGAAGTAAATTAATAGGCGTATCGTCGTCCCGGCGTGAAACGAGCACTTAACGCGCCACTTACCGCTATCGCTTAACAGAGAGCCACTCAAGATCGTGTTACCGAAAATCGACGCGCACCTTTGTCGCGTATCCACGGGCCGGGTCCATTGTCAGCGGCCAGCTTTCGCCCGTTTTTGGGGAAACTGGCTGGGAACAGCTGACCCGGCCGCGCAGCGCCGCGTGAAACTTGTCTGCAAATAAGTCTCGTTTGCTTGGCCCAGCGATATCGCGTGTCCGGGACAGGGTGGCTCGACGTTAATTATTAGGAGCCAGATTTCCACCAGCGCGGTAGGAAAAAGCTGGAGCTTCCTATTACTGTTAGCGTCAAACACGTCAGATGAGACGGAGAAAAGGAGTGAGCCGAGGGAGGCCGGGGGTAGCTCTGGGGTGAGTGCACTGTGGGAATTGAATATTTTTGTCAGAATAATCCCCAACGTTATGAATAATTAGTGGTATAATGAGTTGAGTGTTGGGCAGACCTGCAATGTCTCACCAAAACACAAAGGGCCTCGACAAAACGTAAAAATGGCCGCACTCCGGCACACTGTTCTCAACCTGCACCGAGTAACCATCGACTGGGCTCTCGTGAGAATCGTATCCATTCGATTTCGTCCGCTGTTCATCGACATCTATTAAATAAGGGCACTTTACATTGAAATTGGCAAAGCTGCTTTATAAACATTGCCGAAGAGTCAATGAGTAATCTATCCATTCGTTAATTTCTCGAGATGTATGGAGTCGTAAAACTGTACCAATTCCATTTCCTCTCTAATCTGTGGAAAATAGTAGTTTCCACGTACATCGATCCGAGAAAAAGTTTCGTTAACTTAGTAACGTTAAATCTACGACTCGGATCTTCAGTTATTTATGTATTACCCCCGGCGCGAAGGTAAAAGCATCAGCGTGGAATCTTTCGGTGGATCGATATCACAATAGTGCAACGACAATCGTTCAGCAAAAGGCGAGCACGAGTTTCCCTGAGGTGGCATCAACGGTGTCGCCGGGGAACGCGGAGTGGATTTTGTCCTGTATAACGAATTTTGAGAACGATTTTCGGGTGTCGAGTTCCCGGTGGAGCACAAAGGATCTGCCCTTCCATTCAAACGTCACTCTGGCACCTCGTCTTACAGTACAGCATTTATTTGCCGCGCTTCATTCGTGCCCTTTTTTGTCTTAAATCTTGGCCAGACTTAAAGACGAGGGCACAGACCAGCCAACTGCTCGACTCGTCCCCGATAATAATCACATATCGATCGCCGTGAGATCGATTCCCTCGTGACGCTTGGAAATCCGAGGGATCCGTGGTACGGGGCCCAGTTGGAGCGCTGTCTGGCTCCGTACGCCGATTAAGAACCTTTTGTTCCACGAGCATAATGGACCCTCGCCCGCTGAAATTTGGCGCAAGAAGCTTGGAACTTGTTTGCACACTTCACCGAGATCGTAAATTTCAGGCTTCTCGCGCTGGCTAATTAACATTGATCCCGCGGACGTCGAGAGTGCCGCTTGAATAGAGGGCCATTGGAATTTTCTGAGGGAAAGGTCCCTGCTCCCCGTGCAATCGAGAAACGTGCTCACGAACAGCAGCGAATATGTTGAGCTGTACTCAGCCACGTATATCCTAGAGCACGGGTTACTCTGAAACCTGTGCTGGTCAAAGGTGAGCCGTGGAGAATCGTTAACAATCAGCGGTACAACAAAAGTTCCCTGAAAAGTGCAAACTGGCTGTTGGAAGGCCGGAGCAAGAGTAGAAACTCCACCACCGCGACTACTTAGAACCGCGATTCTTCTCTATGGAGTTGGAATGAAGTATTTAGAACGTGCCTGCGTCAGCCTAATCGCGAGACGGTGGCAAAAGTTATACGATGCTAAAGAATTGAAAGCGACAATGTTGAACGCTCGTCGGGAGGGAGTTGAGGATCATCGATTCGCCAGGAACCGCGTTAATCGACGCGGGGAAGAGGAGTGGGACCGGTGTGCAGGAACTGCGTGTCGCATTGTCTAAAAATTCCGAGATTCGCGGGTGTTCGGTGACGGGGCTTTGCCTTTCCAACGGGGCTTGTACAGGAGCGTGTCTGACTCGCTCCGCTTTTTCGGTTCGTTTGAAGTTGGCAATCAACTAGATTGCCTATCAACGCCTGAGAAGTCTCCTTGCACACTCCCGTCGGTCCAGTCCTTTTCTCGCTCCTCTCTGCCTCTCCTTCTCTATTACACCCTCGCACACGGCCACGCGACAACGTTGTTCCTCGTTTATTCCCTCGTTTTCAGCCGCGTGGTCGTTCCTTCTCCCAGCGATTTTCTTTCTTCCGCCCCATCCGCGCTCTCCTCCGGCCGTACTTTCTTCCACCCTACGTGTCCCCTAGCAGCCTCCTTTTGCTCTCCCACCGCCCCTCCGTTGATATCGTCCCGGTAACACATCTCCGCAAACGATTCCGTGAAACGCGGCACAATCGGCCCGCCATTGTTCCCTTGTACCCCTTTCAACCGAGGGACGGCGAAAGTGCGAGCCGAGGATCCACGCTTGTAATCGTTGACCATTATATTACATCGGGGGCGATCGATGGGAGGAACGACGGTGACGATGGAGTGTTAACTAGTTTGGCCTGGGAGGTGGAATGTTTTTGAAATGGGCAGCCAGCGGTGGGAGGGGTGTTTTTCTTTGAGCGTCTTCAGTTGACCTTGAGGAGTAGGGCGAGTTCCTCGGCTCGAAGCTCTCTCGTAGGGCACCGAACATGTTTCATGTAAGTATAAAGGGACGTTTTTTGGAGATCCGTTTGGAGACTATTTTGCGGAGAGATTTGGCGCCTTTGGGGAGGCCTTTAGGGTAATTAGTATATTACAATGTCGACAGCCGTGAGACGCGAAAGAACTCAGAGAGAGCGACGGCTGAGTTGCTTTCTGAGATAATGTTTGCATAGGCCTGGTAATGTTCCTTAATCCCCATAATGTTCTGAAGCGTCGGGTCTCGTGGACTTCATTAACCATCCCCTTTACAGTTGGGGAATGCTTGCGATGGATCAACGTGAAACACACTAGTTCCTTACACCGATTCCAAAGCCTAACCAAATGTGTGCTCTTATTATATAGACAGAGAATCGTTGTTGAACGATTCCACCGAGTTCTAGCACGCGAGCAGCCTGCTCTGCCCGTAGGAACTAACGATTACAGTCTCTCCAATCATCAAAAGGGTTAAATCGCAACGAATCATCGAACAGAACGAGCCGATTCGCGTCTCGATACGTCACGCCCCTGACGGAACGGTTTCTGCCGGAAGGTCGAGGAACGACAGGAGAGAAAGGGGAGAAATTCCGCGCAACCCCAGGGCAAGGAGGAGGGAGGGGTGGCCGGGAGGCGGTGGTGGAAGCACGGATAAGGGGTGCGGCCTGTAGGCACAGGTCGATACTGATTAGTACTTCAAAGCGGCTTGAACGCGAGCCCCCCACGCAACCGGCTTCGATGACGGATTTGCGACAAAGCAAGCGCCCGCCACTCGAGCAAAAAATCTTGAACAAATTAGCGGATTATGAATTCACCGGGTGGCTTTGTTTCCGGGAAAGTGGCTGCGGCGAACACGAGCACGCAGTCGCCGTTGTTGCCGCGACTTTCGCGTGTACGCGCGAGATGTTCCGCGATCACGTGTGTGTAAGAGCTGGTACGATTCAAATTAGCCCAATACCCACACCGAAACCGATACTTAGACCTTCCCTTCCATCGGAAGAAACTTCCCAAGGTTCTTGTCTTCATGGTCCTGCTGCAAATTTGGCTGATGTCAAATTTGGCAAATTTGGCATCTATGTTCGTTGATTTCGATTTTGGGGCTTCCATATTGAATATTTCATTTACGAAAGATTAACTTTCTAACTTTTAACTCTTACGAGTATGTAGGGACTCGCGAGATAAGTGTTGGTTTTAATTATTTTTTAACTTTGATGAGAGCATAGGAATTAAAAGAAAAGAAATAGTAAAAAAGGAAAGTCAGAATGGAAGTGAAGGATGCGTGACGAAAAGTGTCGAATATGCAGTTAATCGATCCATCCGGAGGGATAAAAGTATTGCGGGTGGGCTCGGTGCCGCTAATGGAATCGCGAATGCAAATTAAACGAAATTAAACAGTTAATTAAAGTACCCAGCGCCCCCCCAGCGAGAAGTTAATTGAGATTCTTGGGAGATTTGTCGCGCGGAATGTCTTAATTTAGTCTCTTAAGCGCCCTAACTCGCCTTAACAACTTAGAATAATTGGATAACACTGCCAGGGCGTACTCGCCGTCAGAAGTAGGAAAATTCAGTCTCTCGTCGCGGAGAGACCCCTCTCTCTTCTTTTTCCCTTCTTTCACTCTCTGTTTTCCCTCTTATTTTTTTTTTTAAGCGTGTCACGATTCACATGCATGCTTGCTTACAGCAATATTCTCCGGGCCCTCGTGTACCTTGACTTCGTTTACGTCGACTCGCGCAACCTTGTTTCGCGAGCGCGGGGTGGAAAAACGTTTCTTTAACAAAACTCGATGGAAAAACCTCTTGCGGACCTGTGTCGCCAGAGGGAAACGTTGCTCGCGGCCTTTACTTTTCGCGAAAAGTGGTAGTAGACGTTCTTCCCTTCCCAGCTGTGACCGTTTATGTAAGCTTCCGCGTTGAATGTTTGTAATTAAGGGACATTTATTGGCAACTGTCGAGTGGAGTATAAAGAGCGCTGGTGTGCGAAAGAGGAGGCTTCTCTTTTCCCATCGATTGTTCCACCACGAATTTTCCCCGCTCGGTCAGAAATGATTTGCTCTCGTTACCCTCTGGTCACGGTGTCAATCATACGATCCTCCCTCCTCTAATCGCCTAATCGCGTAATCCGCTCGAACAAACCAATCCTGGAAATACGGGGAAAATCTATACGCTTTCCACTCGATTGCCAGCGGAAGATACGAGAAACAGATATGGAATACGAATAGGAAAATTCAACGAGAATAATTTACCACGCATTGAAAGAAACAAACAATATACAGAATATACTCCCTATTAAAATAAGTCGTTACGAGGCAGTTAGGGGAACAGACCCTCGCAAGGGACTTCACGAAGACACAACATCTCCGAAGAAAGTGTCTGCAGTGATCGGAGGAGCCGTAGAGCGAGGGAAGATCGCATAACAAGTGTCTTCCACGACAAGAGTCGCAAATTTAAACTGTCCATTTATTCCACTTCATTTCTAACGCCTGCATCGAAAAGCCGAGCATCTATCGACCAGTCTATCGCCTATCGTTACTCAATTATTTAATTTCGCGGAGCGTTGCGCCGGGGTGGCCCGTGCTCAATGGAAAATCCGTCGACGGGCACGATTATCGACAGACAAACGGTATCGATCTACCCCCCTCGGTAGAAGTCATGCGCGCTAACAGGCCGGGTAAGCATGTTTCACCATAGCGTAAACCTGCTCGCATCATTTTCCAAGCGATTTTCACGAACTTTCACGCCTGTCCACCTTCGCGTCGCTCTATCCTCGTGATTCACTATTATCGAGACTCCACGCTTCCAAACACGGTACCGACGTACCACCTTCATCCCCCCCGGTGTTTCTAGGGCCTCACTAAATTCCTTCCAGCCACGATGCATGCGTGAACGCGTACGCAGGCGACTATCAATCGGCCTTTTCGCGCCTCCGCCACTCACCTCGTAAATTTTCACCCTTTGACACGTGCCTAATACGAGCCCCTTTCGGGGGCTACGCTCGAGCCCGTGCGACATTGCTGCTGGTGCCGCGTTACGGCAATGGTGGGCGGCTGCCTAACCCCTCGGGAGCCTGCGGGACGTTAATGAAATAACACGGGAATTAGTCTCGGACATTACCGGCGAACTATGTCCATTACCGCGTGGCCCCGGCGAGCGTACAGTGCCCCGGGAAAGTTTCTGCTCGATATTCCGGGCAGTTTGCTCCGCCGACGTTTCTGGCAATCGGTCGGTGGACACCGCGGCGCCGCAGCTAATCAGAGAGGGGGCGTCGATCGGCGTATGAGGATCCTCGCTCGCGACTGGATCCGACCTCGATGGAAAATTAAGGGAAATTGGGTGTAATTGAAGTTACCGAGGATATCCAATGGGATCCAGTGATTTCGCGCCGGTATCCGATGTCAGTTGGAGAGTTAAGGGGACTAGGCAGTCAGATCGCTCGGAAATCAAGTACTTTTTGCGAATTAATTACAAGGAGATGAATAGAAATTGTGACTAGTACTCTTAGGTAATGTTTGTTAATACTATAAACAGTAAAAAAAAATATTTGAATAATATACACATATGTATGACAGCGCTACAGTTGCCTGATATATAGGTGCTTTTTTCTGGAGCCGCTGTAATTTTGCAGTGATTCCGGCCGCAAGAAATTGAATTGTGAAATATCCTCTGAAATTGATACTTTGCCCTGAACCTATTGAGAACGAAAAAATATCAAAATTATAAAAATTACGACTGTAAAACGGCAAGTTTTAAAGAGACTTGATTTTTCGCCAGGGAAAAGAGGCATTTTATTGTTTTTTTTTGTTGTCAAAACAAAAGTTTTCACAGACTTACGCATAGGTTCAGATCGTAACTAGACATGTTTCACGTATACTGATTTTTTTTCAAATCGACTTGTATCTCCGTTCTTTCGCAATCACTGCAAAACGAAGAGGAAATATGCTTCCGAGAGAAACGCGTTTAAAGTTTCGAAAGAGGAATTAATGCGCTCGACCTTTTCGGCTGTAGAATCCTTAATTTTGCGAATTTTAACGTAAACCAAACGGCATTTTACTCGGGAAGGATGGTACTTTCGGAAAACACAACAAAAAAAATCGAGTTTCTGACTGCCTAGTCCCCTTAATTGTAGGATCGTGCCGAGGTCGAGATCGGGATGGTTAGGCCGGTGCGTCAGTGGGTCAGGGCGTAATTGAAAGTACGACGAGCGGTCTCTTCAGTTTTCAAGTCGCTTACGCAGACTCCGGTCTCTATGCTGCATCACGTCCCTCTCCTCTCCATGCACGTAACTAATTTCACACTCTCGGTGGAAAAGCAGGAGGCGAATACCGGAGCTCCTCGACGAGCCTCTTTTGTCCCCGCGTAGGTCCCTTCAGGAATTCTAGTGTAAATCTCGCGACGTCGCTCGGCTCTTTGTGATTCTTTCGCGTTCTACCCTTGCCATCGGCAGCGGTGCCAATGCACCGGGGGATAGTTGGATTTCGATGGAAATCGCGTGTAACCATGAAGCCGGCTAGCAAGATAAAGACACCTCGCACCTGTCGTATAAACTCTGCGGCAATGGCCCGTTTCCAAAATATCCTACGTCACCGTAAACATTACTCTCGATAGCGGGGCACTGTTGCGGTTTAAGTAGAATCCAGTAGTTCCGTGAACCGAGAAAGTGTGCACCCGTGAATTTGCACAGGCTGTGTACGTAGAAATTAGACCGCGAAGGGGCAAGGTGTTAGCGCGACGTTACCCGCGCGCTCCGCGCCCCTGGATGGGTGCGTGGAGCGCGCGCGTGTAAGCCTGTGTACGTGTATACCGTGCTTTCAAGCGAACGACCGTAAGTCGCTCAAATTGGTATGGATTTCCAGTCCAACACCTCGATTGTCCCCCGGTGAAGAGTGCTTCGCGAGCATACATGAATTCACGCCTCAAACGCACGCTACGCGCGCCCGTAGTCCTCCGTCCTTTCGCTCTCTCACTTTTTCTCTCCTCCATCGTCTCCCCAGGCTTCTTGCTCTTCCGTCCCTTGCTATCCGCACCCCGTTCTCTCACCATCCTTCTCTCTCCTCCTGTTTCATCCCTCCGCTCTCTCCCTCTCGCTTACCGTTCGTCGAGTCAAGAAGAGAGAGAGAGAGAGAGAGAGAGTGAGAAGGCGAGAGAGACAGAAGTGTCGCGAGCAAATCTTGCCTCTGCCGCCGCCTGTATGAATGGGAACGCGCGGGTTTCACACGCGTGCGCCTGTATATGGGTGGCGGAGGAACGAGGCGAGCTGGCGAGTCTTGATTGCGTGCCAATGAATGCATTTCCACCCGTTCTCTCTAAGTAGCAGCTCATTCCGCGATGCCTGCTCTCGCGACTCGGAAACACGAAGGTGGGCTTCTCGTCGTCGCGCTCTCTCCGCGAGGCCGACGAGCGCGCGCGTGCTCCTACACCTCCGCCAGCCGTGCTCCACGCACGGATCCCTGTGACGGAGGCTCGCGACTCGCGCCCGTCCGCGCGCTCTTTTCATCGGCCGCCGCGAAACTCCTCCTTTTTGCCGTTTACACCGGTAATTATTTGTCGCGTCGAGTCGGCGAGGCTTGATTACCGGGGCCGCCTCGTTAACCGGGGGGCCATCGGGAGCGCGCCGAGCACCGGCTTGGCGGTTAGCCCTCGCGATGGCTAATTACTCGTCTCGCGGTTCATCTAATTTCGTGACTTTACGCGGGACGGTAATTTTCAGCCACGCGGAGGGGTTGAATAGACCTTCTCCCGGGCACACGGTGGTTCTCTATTGGAAGCGTGAGATCCAGGTGACGAGCGGAGGCAGCGCGCGTGCAAGCGTGATCGAGGCTGACTCGACTCCGTGTCGAGGGAAATTACGCGTCGAACAGTCGAGGGACACGTTCGTGGCGAGTCCTGAATGGGCCGAACGCCGGTTTCGTCTCGAGGTACGTAAGAATAAGAGGTCCGAGGCGGAGGTACCGGCGGCTGGGAGGGACGTCTTTCAGGGAGTAACCACAAATCCTAGTATAATACTAATAGGCCCATAATGGAGTCAATAGGGCTTAGCCGCGCGACGACAATGAGATCTTGTCAAAATACGCCGGGTAACACGAGACCTAGGAAGTGGATTTTTCTCAATGGAGGCCCCTGTCTTGTCACCAGCTCGGCGCGGGCCGACGCTTATTGTGGGCTTTTCGAAAAATCCGAAACCTTCCACCCGTGTGCGCGATTGGGGTTTAAGTTTCACGGGGATCCCGTGAAAGGCGGAACGAACCGCAGGAAAAGCGGAATAATGCCGGAACATAATGCCCCGTGACACGCGTTCGTTCTGCGTCTCCAAGTGAACAGCACTCTGCGAGTGATTCTGCTACCCCTGGGCTGCGGTTTTGTTGGAACTGTGATCTCTCGCTTGTAAGCGAGGGAACAGTTGCGCTACGGGGAGGAACTCGGGAAAAAGAAATCCTTGTCTCGCAAGTAAATCCATTTGGAAGTGAGACATCGAAAACCCCGACTTCAGGTAATCTTTCTGAGGGAGATAGTGTACCAAATCGATTACTCGGATGGAATCTCAGCGTGACGATTCAATTTGAACAGTGTGCAATAGAAAAAGGGCCTTGCCGTTTATATCCTGCTCCATATTTCCATGGTCGTCTCAGGCTCTAAAGCTCTAAGGCTTGTTAAGCGTTCCGACGGCGGAGCACACTTTTCTGGGTTAATTTATCAAACAAACGCGCAAACTCGGCGCAAGCTCGGCATCCCCATTTTAAGACGGCGGCTCGTTAAAGTCGTTTGAGGGTGGAGTTCCGCCGCCCCCGTGGCCGCCAGCCGCGCACCACCACAACCGAAAGCTTGGTAGTTGCTGAAAACGCGAGCCTCGCGGTTCTCTCTCCCACCGTGGCACCCTCTGCCTCGCCCTTTATCGCTCCGTCGACCGGCAACGAGCCCCTAACCTTCTTAGGAACGCGGGAATCTTTTTCAACCCCTGTTTTTCAGACCGCCTGGCCTCTCCACCCACCGTCACGTTCGACGACTTTATTAGGAGACCACCGCGGTGAAACGTCTTATTGCGCGGGGACTTATTTTCGTTCAGCAGCGACTTTCAAGGTACTCGCGAGCTTATCTGACGTGGCTCTAACAGCCTCTGGTAAAAATGTGAAAAGCGCGTCGACCAGGCCCGACCAGCCAGTCGACAAAATGATTCAGAATCCGGCGAGCAGCGGATTAACGCTCGGATTTGTTCCGTCGCGCGTTGGGCAATTAAATCCGCGGGAGCGGGCGAAGCTAACGAGTGAAAGTTGCCGTGAACGAACGTCTGCGCGGCTGCCAAGGATCGCGGCGGTTTTCAAAATTGCCTTTAATTACGAATATCGTTGTTCTGGGCGGCGGGCTTGTCACTCGTTACTAGGGGAATCGTGGGAACGCAATAATTAATTAAGATCGCGCCAGCTCTACGTGGCGTTCCGCTGGAGTCCCTCGAATATTATGCACGAGTTCTCTGTTCGTCCACGGATGTATTAGAATAAATAGCTGAGACAATGACGAATGGGGCGCGGCTCGGCCATCGATTGCTGCTGTAAAACCTAACCGTAATCATTCTAACGAGGTGACCCAGGTCACGTCTGGTACCACGCGAAGGAGGTCGGTGTTTTTTTTCCGCGAGAGATTTTAATTAATTAAATTACAGTTAATTCTCGTCGAGTCATTAAGGATGTAGCGCATTCGAGCCATGGCTGTAGCGTACACGTGTCTCTTTCTCTCTCTCTCTCTCTCTCTCTCTCTCTCTCTCTCTCCCTGGATACGAAAGGCCATTGAGACTGGATGAAAAATGTCTTACTGGGCCGCTAATGAAATAATTGTCGAGTTAATTTCGCGGAGTCGTTAATCAGGGTCGAGCGGCGAGGCAGCCCGTGCATCGCATACCACACCCCCTTTCAAACGCGTTTCACTGGAATCTAGTTAATTTTTAGGTGAAATTTCATTTCCTCCTTCTTTCCCTCGCATTTTCTCTCGGCGTCTTTCCAACATGGCGTTCGTTATAACTCGTCGCGTATAATTATTGCAATACCGCGTGCCGGGGAGGTATAAGGGAGCAGTGTTTCCCTGGCCGACGAAAAATTTCCACCAGCGTTCTCTCAATCAGAAACCACCAGAAATCCTCCCTCGACGATTCTGCCGACGAATTTACGCTCAGCCACTTTAATCATTTAATATTTTCTGTTTCAGGGTTCTCTCAGTCGAAGAGCTCGTTCGCAAACAGCAGCCCAGGTAAGGATCACACCAGACAGCTAAGTAGAAAGTTCTTACACTGGGAATTTGCGGCGAGAACGTTCCGTGGACCGCAGCTACGTCAGATCTGAGTTGCCGTAAAAATTTAAAGCTCTGCTCGAGAATGCACTGCGGAATCGTTGCCATCCGTAGCGGGAGGACAGTTTTACAGGTTCGAAGCGGTAGGAGGAGCTCGGCTCTGTCTATTCCCAGCGAGGCGAAAGATCACTTTTTAGAATTTCACGGGGGCGGATCCATAAAGACGCGCAAACGACCGTGCAGAGGTTACGATGTTTTTCGCTCGAGTTCCTCGGCTGCTCGCAACACGCTTCCGCTTGATATTTATCGCGGGATCGATGCTCTCGCGGATGATCTCGCGTTTTAGAACAGTGAATGCTCTTTCGACAAAATACGAGGCGAGGAATCGAAGTTAGAAGCATAAAATTCCCATGGAAACTAGCATGGATCGATGATCGAAGGTGGGGCAATATATCACAGGCTAAATACGAATAGTTTTCCACTGCGAATTCGTAACACGCGTCTAAATCATCCGTAACGATGCTACATCGCTCGCACGATGACGTCATGGGGTAGGATGGGCAGGACAACTGATTACGTATTCATACACGCGATGATTCCGATTTTTCCGAGCCATTAAGCCCCGCAGGGTCGACCCGCAAAGCGATGTCGCTCGAAACAAGGGACGACAGGTTGGAAATGATTGCCGTGGATGACCTTCGCGTCTAATAGGGATGGATCCGTACTTCGTTACGCGTTCCCGATCCCAGCATCACTCTGCGTCATCATCGATTCGGTGATTAAGGGGCGTCACTCAGGTGAAAATGAACTACCAGTTGTTTTACAGATAAAAATTTGAAAATATGTATTTCCATGTTATTTTTTACGCTGAACTGGAGCGTTTTAGTTACTGCACCAAAACAAAAGACTTTATAACTCGGACAAAAATGAAGTTTTCCAGCTGAATTATTTTTTTGCAGTCTTTGTATAAAATACTACAGGGATAAGGGTGTGGATTTTACAATCGAATAATTTTTTTGAAATATTTCTTTTAAATTATGAAAAAAATTCTCACTGTATTAACTCTTACACAATTCATTTCAGTGTAAAAAAGTAATATGGAACTACATATTTTCGAATTTTTATCTGTAAAATAACTGGTAGTTCATTTTCACCTGAGTGACCCCCCTTAAAGCTGCTCCACATATACTCTAGCATTCTCACTATCGAGAAACGTTTACGAATTACAATAATTTGGCCTACAAAGGCTGTCGGGGATGGGAATATCGGTGATAAAGCTGTCGGGAAGCAAGGGACAGCGTACGTTGCTCGAAGAGGGTGGATGCGAGGATGTAAGGGGAGCCAGAGATCTTCAGGTACGAGCAATCGTGTATAATTTCGCGTGGTCTCAAGTTTTCCAGCCTCCCCGAGCGGCAATATTGAATTTCTTGTCAAAATATTTCGAGAAATCGAGGGTGCTTGGGCACACCCTCCCCTATCCCGCCGCTAATCGGTAACGGGAGACTTTTCTTTCTCTCCTCGAAACACGATTCCGCGTCCACGCCCATAGCTAAATTCTAAATCGCTCTTCCGTGGCCTGGACACCGATCTTTAGAATTCCTCACAGTCCCGTACGAGATACCCAGTCAATTACATCGGGATTCCATTCCACGCGGATGTCTGGACCTCTCGAAACCACCGGCGATCCACCATTTCTAATTTCGATCATCGCGAAACCATCGTGATCCTCGTCGTACAGATTCCTCGCAGGTTTATAATACACGAGCCACCCCTTTGGAAGCCAACAACGATCAAGCATCCCTTCGGTCAATCGACGAATCTGCCAAAGCCACTGCCATGGCGAGCTTCGCCAGCGCGCAGGGAAAACCGAAGAAATTGGGGAGAAAGAACAGGAAATCGTGTTGAAAGCGCGCGGTAAACGCGTGATGGAGGGGCCAGGATCTGATTGGCCGGCGTTTCCGTTGCGTCAGCAGGGAGACGAACGGTTTGCCATCGGGATTACGAAGGATTCCGCGAGGACGAGAGGCGTCCGTAACGAGCAGCTTTCCGACAGAATTGGTTGTTTTAACAACTGCGCGCCACTTTGAGCCGCTAGGTAAGAGGACCTGGGCGCTGCGAGGGACGTGGAAAAGGGTACGGAGGATCTCTGGGGGTAGTTGCCGAGGGGAGGAGCGAGAAGGAGGATAGAGAGAGAGAAAATACGCGGTTTTCGCGAGGACACGCTCCGCCGTGGCACGGAGCCCGCTCGTAATAGTCCAATTTGCCGGCAAAGGAAAATACCGGAGGATTCTGGGAGCAAAAGGAGACCGGCATGGCCCCCGGGGTGGTACTAGCGTCGCTCGGGAAAGCCGCCTGGAAAATTGGAGACGCGGCGAAACACGGAGCTCAGCAGCCCTCTGAAGGACCCGTTTTCTAGAAGGGTACCTACTTTCAGCCTCGGTTTACTGGCCTGACGCGATGTCAATTATATATACGGCTGCCGTGGGGAAAGACTGCCGGCAAACGGGTACCTCCCTGCCTCGTGGAATATCGTACACACTGGGAAGCCTGCCCTTCAGCGAGATGGATTTCGGTTTTCATGCCGAGAGAATTCGATTTTACCGAGCGCTGCGAAATGGGTTCCTCGCGTGGATTGATAAAGGGAGTGGAATAGTTACTATCGTTTTGGGAAAGTATCGCCACGCGAGACGGGAGATATTGAAATTGGCTGGGAAGATTCGAGGGTTGGGTGGGTGATCAATTTGGTGCAAGTGCTAAACTAAAGAAGCGCGATTAAGCGGCAAGGAATCGATTAATCAACGTAATCGGTTTAATCGGGGACAATCTTGCTTCTTCCTCGTTTCTTCCCTCTGTCGGATCACCGGGAGGATTCAATTATCGGCTGAAAGTATCGGGACAAAGTAGGTGCAGCCTTCTAATTGATAATCGTGGAAGACTCTATCATCGGCATAAACATCCCAGGACAACCGTCTCCCGGGCTCGTCGCAATTTCTCCTGCTTCCCGGATCCTTCAGCCTCCGCGAGCCATCCCCGGTGTCCAATCCAATCTCCTCATTTCCCGCGATATCGATTTCACCGCCCGCTAGAAATTTCCCTCGTGAAAAGAAGCGGCGGAGACAAGTCTATCGGCGAGCAGGAAGGGAGTCGCGAGGCCGGGGAAGATAGAGGAGAGAGAAGAAAAGCCCTGCCTTCTGTCGGTGCCCCGAGATCATCGTAACAGCTCGGAGGGGGTGAGCAAGTGAATTAGGAAGGAGAAAACAGTGGGAGCTGGGATGATCCGGAAATCTGCCGATAATATTGTAAGATTCGCACCGTAAGATGACGCGAGTAATGCGGAGGTAGAGAAGAAGAGAGAGAGTCTTCGATAAAGAGTCATAGAGTGACGAGAGTCGTAGTCAGGGTGAGTGATAAGAGAGTCGTTAATGAGATATCACAGTAGATCGTCCTATCGAGTAGAATCGGTTAGAAGTATACAGTGTCTCGAATATACACATATGCGCGAGCGTGCTGCATGGCGCTAGAAAGAGTGCTTCTAATATTTAAGCGGGCGTGCTTAAGATTCCCGATTTCCGTAGGAACACGTGGGACCATAACCTCTCGGCGTTTGCATGTGCGTAAGGGCCATTCCGCGATCGCTACTAGAGGTCGTGGCTTTTCACGTGTATTTAAATACACGTGTACACGTGTCCCGTGTAACGTGTATTAAGGAATTAAAAGTCCGTGTTCTTAATACACGTGTAAGTACACGGATTATAAGTACACGTGTACTTCTGTTCACGGATAGCTGCCGAATGGAACAACATTAACTGTGTACGAAGAGCAACGAAAGTTCATACGAAACTTGAATCGTGGATTATCAAGGCCCAGCTATAATAGATCGACTATTCGAAAAGAAAAGATTTCCGAAACCAAAGGAGGGAAACAAAAGCGTAGAAAAGGGGGGTGAAAATCGAAGCTAGAGCACGAAGGCTGGCACAGGGGTGGAGGAGGGTGGCGGGAGCCAGAGAGTATTTTCCTCGGTGAAAAATGAAGTGCATCGAAGCACGAAGGTATCCAGCGGTTGATTAATAGCAGGCCGTTCGAGTCGGCAGCTTTGCAGACATTTTCGTGGTAAAGGGCTCCGTTTCAAAGACCAGCGCCGATCAATGCTCCAGCCGAACTCGGTTGTTGACTATTCGCCAAATAGTACGACGCGAGGCTCGTTGGAGATCTCGAGTGCTCCCGTTGGCTATTAGGAGCCGAAGAGCTATTCGCCGGTGAGATCCCCCCGGCACGAATCCGGCGAAGCTTTTCCAACCGTGAACCCCCTTTCCGAGGGACGAACACTGCCGATCCCAAAAAAATTGTCGCGGGCAACCTTATTTTAAACGGACGTTTCCCCGGGCGCGGAGTGATCGAGCGGCGTGTGCCCTCGTTTCCTAATTAATAATCCTCGCTCAGTCCGCTCGAAGGGCAGAAGGAGGCCGGAGGAAACGATTTGCCAGATCGCGAGGAATTGTTCGGGAGGGGAAGAGCGACGAGGGTTAACGGACAAAGGGGTTAACCAACGGTTCCTCGATTCGCCCGCGAGAGAGAGATTCTCCGGTTGAAACGGCTGGGCGTTGAATCGGAGGAACCCGCCACCTACGCGGAGTCCTTTCTTGCTTTTTTCCTTTCGTCACTCGTGACCGATTGTACCTATCATAGTGGGCTCGAGATGCGCGTGTGTTCCCATACATCTCCTTTCATTCGAGAGACTCCAGAGGAGAGAAGTGGGTGGACGGTGGTGCTGGGGTGTTGCTGAAAGAGGGACGAGGACAAGCGACGGAGGGGGTGTCGGACGGCGGGAGAGACGAGAGGAATGGAACGCGACGAACGGTGAAACAGAGACGACCGAAGGAGAGAAGAAGCGAGAGGATATCGGGGGGGTGGAAGAAGAGAAGAAAGCTAGAAAGTGCGGTGGTGGAAGGACAGAGAAGGAGGGAGGATAGAACGGGGCGAGAAACGCGGAGAGAGAGAGAGAGAAGGAAGGAGAAATGGGTGCCGAGGGCTGCCACGTCGGAGGAGGCAACAAAGATATTAATTAAGAATTAACACGCGTACTGAAACCGCCCTTAATTAGTAACAGTCAGTGCCTGGAGCAGCGGTTTGTCTGCCCGAGCCTGTAGCAGCGCGTGCGGCGGGGTAAACATGGGGAATGAATTGTAATCAGAAACGTGCCAGCGGATCGCGCGCTGGTTCGCGAGCAAGACAAATTCGCCCGATAATATCCCGACAGCCAGGAGCCGGAAGAACGGAGGAGTTCGATCGGCCGATCGAATAGCGGGCGCGAGTGCGGATAGGGGCGAAGTGTCGAATCGGGGGCGAAAATAGCAGGCGAGTCGACGCGGAGAAACGGCCGAGAACCAAGGCGAAACCGCGTAAAGGAGGCGGCTTCAAACGGTTCTCGCTCGTGTCACGAAACATTTGCTTTGATTACTCGGTGGAGCTCATTAGCACCGTAATTACGCACGCAACACGGGCACATTCGAATGGAGAACCTTAGAGGAATACCGTAGCGCCCGATCGACGAGATCTCTGCTCTAGATTCTTTGCAGAAGGATCCTTTTCGGTGGCTCACTTGCTCCTCGACCCTTGCCCATACATTCCGACGTTTCATGGAACAAACGCGAGAAAAGTGAGGCGCCGTCAACTAGGTTTCGCCAGCGCGTCCGCGAGTGAATGCACTGTGATCTTCGCCCCTAATCAGAAAATGAGCTTCCGCATTGAATGTCCCCGTTCAGCCGCGGCCAGCAAACTCCGAGAAGCTGAGGGCGTTCTACTTGGAGCTTTTGCAGCTACCAAGAGGATCGTTGCCCAGAAGAGGAGGGCCCAAACGAGGAAGGAATTTCAGCCTCGTTATACTCTCGAGGTACCCATTGGCCGTCCGTTGAAGTAGCCGGGATCGATGCGTGTACCTATTGCGTGCGGAGCACGTGAAATCGTGACGTCATCCCGACCGGAGGCCATTTTGGCTCAGCTGGTCCCGACAAAAAGCGGCTGGAGAATGGCAGGACGCCATGTCCTGGCAATACAATGAACAATGATCTCTGTGCGCCGCGTACGCACACGGAAATCCGTTACACCGATTAACACGCGCGTAGCTCAGCGCGCGCGGTCGACGCTGAATTTTCGAACCCTTTCCAGGGAGGGTGGAGGTGGCTGAGCTTGTACCTAGAGGAGAGAAGGAGGAACGATGGCTAGAGACTCGCGATAGAGGAGTGAGAGGAAAGACAGGGGGTCGATTCAGTCTTCAGGAAATATTTTGACAGGAATGGGCGTGGTGGTGGTGGCAACGGTACCTAGTCCTCGTTTCCCTCGACACCACAAGAGAAGTCTCTTTTTTCCCCCCTCCGTGACATTCTCGTCCTCTCGCGTAGCGTCGATCCTCGATGAGAGGGTTTTCGGTTTCACCGTTGCCACTTTAAAGCGATACAACCCGCGGACGGATAAATATTATGCGGCTGAAAAATGCGCTTTCGAGCACATCCGGGCATCCTCGACTCCTTCTTGCCAGGATTGTGCAGGATGAAAGGCGCGGAGGGTAGGCCGGGGGGCGGCGGGACGCCGCGAGAGGAGAGGCCCTCCCGGTGCCGTTCGCTCTCGCTCGTTCGTGCAGATACAGTGGCTACATTGTGGCTTTAGAGGCTCATTGTGCGACGCCAGCGCCAGGGCATTGTCGTCCTTTTTCGACGGCCGGAGATTCACACCTTTTCACCGGCGCGATTTTCCACGATGGGCGCGTTCCATTGAGCGGAAGAGGGCGAGCCAGCCCGCGTGCCATGGACCACGAATCGTCGCTCAGAGGAAACGGAAAAGAGCCGACAGATACGGGAGGGTGGATAAGAATCAGCGTTAAGGAACGAGGAACCTCTTGGTAGGAAGCTCGCGTGGATCTGTCGCGCCAAAGGGTTGCAACACCGAAGGGTGCTCCTTTCGACAGGCCTCCCTCAGCTGACTGGGAGGAGAGAGACAATGGTGGGAGCTTGGAAATTTCATAGATCAGACGGAACTTGTTAAATCACCATGAAACGGCATTAAATCCTTCACCCTGCTTGTATCTTCCGGAGTTTCATTTATGGGCAACGCTGTAATCGATTCAAGGATCGATATCACGAGTCGCTCCCCGTTCGACGGATCCTCCAGAGCCCGCTAATTGCACTAATTTCAATGAATCTCCTTGGAAGAGACGCGCCTCCTCCTCGGGTGCCTTATGAATTTGTAAGCAAAGAAATTTGAAAGCCCGCCAAGTCTCTCATCTGGAAGGGACAATTAGACTCTTCTCGTCGACCTTGAGGGGAGTCAACGAGACGTTGAGGAGTTTGTCCGACCGATCGTTAAGTCACCTCGTCCCCCTCCTTCGTCCGACGTCCTTTGTCAAGATTAGAGAACTTCCCGGTGCTTCAAATAATGCCCCCATTTACCAATCGGAACTTCAGGGAACGCGCTGCTTCCAAGACTTCTCCGTTCCTTTTCTTTTTTTCCCGTTAATTTGTATGCTCCCCTCGTGTCTTCCGCCTCCGCCGTCACTCTGTTTTGCTAATTCCTCGTGACTTAATTTACTTGTCATTCCACTGACATTATTTCTCCATTTCCCGCTCTCTGTTTCCTTCGCGACGTGCTCATCCAGCGGGACGATCGCTTCATCCCCAACGTTTCAATCGTAAATCGCGTGTTTGCATTCCCACGACAGGACCAGCCACCATCGGGCATACCAAGTGTCCGACAGAGCGAGCTCGGGAACAAAAGTTTTCACGGGTGACAGTCGAGACGGTGCGAGCGCGGCCCGGGGACTAAATTTAGGTCGACATGTGCGGACGCAAGTTAGTCTGGCGCCAACCAACAAAATATGTAGTTCGGCTACAAAAATATTGGGTTACTCCGAAAACAGCCGGCAGTCAACACTTTCCTGAGCCGTTGCATGTGTTCCCGCTGGCTGTCGCCGCTCCCGATCGAAAGACGTTCCCACAAGTTTCCACGTTCGGGGGCCGTTTCCAGGCTGAAAACCTCGATTTATCGGCGATCGATGGACAGACACGCGGATGGTGGCTCGAAGACCCGCCGAGTCTCCGCGACTATGGGGCGATTAATTGCGCCATTCAGGGAATCGTACCGCAGGCATTATCGAATCGAACACAGCCCGCCACTCGGAGAATAATTATGAAATCATTCATTCGCGGAACGATTTTAAGCCCGTGCCTCCGCATTTCATTTAATTCCCGATGTTTAGCCGCTCTATTTTCAAAGGGTGCTCGCGCCGCATTGTTCCTTCGATTCCAACGGCGCCCGCCCCTCTAAGCGCGAAATTATGCAAATTATTAAAACCAGTTCGATTGCCGCCGTTACAAAGGACCACTTTCGTTTTCCACCTGCCTTTGCCGCTGCGTCGCAACTACTTTCACGCGTTTATTGGATCGGGGAGGAGAAACGTCCCAGTGGCGAAAACAGAAGCTACTTGAAACAATAATCCTAATTAGAAGAGATGATTTCGGCGCACTGGTTCGGTCGATTAAGTAATTAAATGAAAGCTGTTGTGCACTTTTGAGAATTATCAGATTCCAACGTTTCGGTCAGTGGTTGTGACCATTTTCAAGGAGAGTTAGATAACGAACGAACACTGCGTACGCTTTTATACAATGATCGCGTTTGCTAGAAACGTGCGACCTGCGAGTCGGTTGAACGGTGACTGAGGTAAACAGTAGACGCAAGGCACGAGCAACTAGAGGGTAAACCAGAGTGCGGCCACACGATGCCAAAAGCGGTAAACGTTAAAGATTTTGAAATAAATTGGAAGGACGAAACTCCAAACCTCACATCCATAATACCACCAACTATTGTTTATGTGGTAAAAATCCATCACTCATAGGTGTCCAAGAATATAATTACATAACGTTGACAGTAATATGTAATAATGGTCAAACATAGAAAAGAAATATAGAAACGAAAAATCTAATAGAAAGACCACATCATAAGGCATTACTCCTTTAATAAGGTTGCGTAATAGTTCTGTATTTTAGGTGTTTTTCATTCTCAATTCTCAAAAGTGCACAATAGCTTTTATTTAATTACTTAATTGACCGAACCAGTGCGCCGAAATCATCTCTTCTAATTAGAACAATTTTCACGGTCGAAATTCAAATTATATTATTTAAAACAATAATTTAATTCAAGCATGCACGCTCAAGTATTTGCCTTTGCATACTTACTAAATTCAGTTACAACCTCCTACGATCACGGGTGCTCGACAAAATGGGCAAATTGAAATATCGACAGGCAGAGCTAGAAATCGTATTATTTCCCGATAAGTTATCGCATTTTTCGTGCAGGAGTGACGGCACGCCGGCGCTCTCCAATTATTAGAACCCCAAGCAGTGCTGTAACAAGTTTGCCACCCTCGTGTCTCCATCGAGCGCGGATTTGGAAGGGGTTGGCTGGGAAACAGGCACAGAAACGCTGCGCGCGATCACGCGACTCTTATGAATACGCGTAAATTTTACGCGATGCTGCCGGCAATTTCGCCCGGTCATCAGCGTAAAATCTATCCTCCTCGCAGGAGGATATTTCTGCGCGAAATGAGACCCCCGAAGACGTCACTAGGAGATTCACGGATTCAGGGGTCTGCAGGAGAATCGCCGCGATTCTGGATCCTTCCCCGAGGCAAGCTGCGCGTAGGGTAAATCCGGGAGACGCGGTAAAGTTGGTCGAGTCGCTATATTTCAGACTCTATACGTAAAAACGCGTTAAAATGCAGACCAATGACTTCTTTAGAAGACAAACAGTTGAATGAATAGCGTCACTTCGCTTCCTTCTATATTTTTCTGGATTTATAGGCTATAAAAGGTAAATTGAGGTTACATTTAGCCTCTTTTGTCACACAACGGCGTACAGAATCGTATTTAAAATATAGTTCTAAGTTTATTTCCGTTTAATGGTTGGGATAATGAGATAGTAGAGATATTGAGGGACAATGCAGTCAAAGTATTTGGCCATATTAACTCTTCCTCTCAAAACTAACGACAAGACCATCTCTCGCTGCAGAAAGGAGAGATGGTCGAGTTATGATTTTTTCATTATTTTTGTTTATTTTTTATCATTATTTTATTATTATTTTTGTTTATTTATTTTATTCATTCACTTTTGTATTCATTTGCCTTGCTAATTGCCGGTAGGTAGTTCACTTTTTCTTTGATGCGTTCTTTACTTGTTTAGCGTAAACAAATTAAATATCAATGAATCTGTTGTACTCACTCATAAATAATTTTGCTTTCTTCCTTGTTATTTCTCCATGAATAATTATGCGAGTGGTCTCTGCCAACGACGAAAACCATTTCTCCCGGCACCTCGGGGTAGGTGGTCAGATGTCGTGACTTCAGTTTTCAACGCGATTTACAGTAAATATTGTATTAAAGCAAATATCGACCAGTTTCTCTGAATCTGCATAAAATTCTGAACATATTAGGTTTGCTCTGATGAAATAACTAATATCTATATTAGTTTTAATAGCCATACTATATTAGGTCGACCGCGTCTCCCGGATTTACCCTATATGCGCGCGGATTTTCGGCCGAACAATTGCGTTTAACCGCTTTAGCCACTTACTCGTCACGAGCTCTGTTAACGAGTGAGTTTTGTTCCATCGCGTCTGGGATTCTTTCTGCGATAATTAGAGGCTGGCTTTGGCGGGTCTCGTCGCGGGCGTACCACCGGTCTCTCTGACGCGCTAATAGTCGCGCTCGCGGAGGGTCGAATTAATTTGCACGCAATTTTTTAGGACATTTCGTCTGGCCTCTGTTCCCCTGCGTTTAGCTGGTATTGATCTGGGCCAGGAGGAATTGCATACTTGTGCTATGCACAGAGACATCTGTTTCGCATCTGTCTAGAGGAGCTTCTTCGCAGTCTTCCCACGTAACGCGTCAGATCGTGGCGAGTCCCTGGAGCGCGGTCGAAAGGGCTTTATCCTTTTATCGACTTACCCATACGTCCCGGCGTGGCCGAGGTCCGTTGAATTTTCCACGATGTTGCCTGCAATTTCAGCCGGTCATCGGCGTAAAGTCGATGCTCATTGCGAGCCGAGGCTGGCTCACGAGGATGCTGGAGCAGACACGAGAGAGAGAGAGAGAGAGCGAGAGAGTGTAGACCGTTGAACGGGTGGACAGGGGGCGGTGGCAGGCGAGGTCGTGAGAGAGAGGAGTTAATGGGGACGAACCGTAGAAGTGGCTATAGTCTAGAGCCGTGTTAGGGCCAGGGCCATTAAGCTTAATGACATAATGAAGTAAATGGCTGTGCATGCCATGCCACGCCGGAGACTATAGCTTATAACCGCCAGGCCTCCACCCCCGCGCAATATACCGCGTGCCAGGAATTCCTGACTTATGCCTGCCGCTGCCCAGTCGAAAGGGGTAGCTAGGCTATGGGGTTGCTCGCTCTCTCCCTCCGCCATCCTCCGCGCTTCTTTCTCCCTTTTAAACCATCTCCTCGCGTCCGTATGTCACTTTCTCCCTCTCCACAGCCGAATGTCTCTGTTCGTCTATTCCCCGGGCCTCCGTCTCCGTCCGTGCATTGCGTAAGGGGTTACCAGCCAGGCGGACCTGCACCGCACACGTGCTGGAAGAGCGAATTTATTTCGGGAATTGCCAAGGCGTCGGGCCACGCTCGCTGGCCCCTCTTTGTCCCTCTCGTCTGCCCCGGGAGAGAGGATTCGCTAAAAACCGCGTCCTGCGCCCTGCCACCCTCCCCCCGGCTCTCTTGAATTTCCTGCGAGGACTCGTAATTATACGGTTCCGTATGCCTGCGGCCCGCAAACGCGTAAGGTCGCGCGCGCGCGCGCGCGCGTCAAGCGTTTAATGTAATTTAGTAAAGGCGAAACGCGGGCGGCCGGGTCCGTCGCGAAAGTCGCGGTGACTCGCGACTCTCTTGTTCGCCGCAGCCGCTACTTTCCTTTCAATGGGCGCGAGGCTTTTCCACGGGCTCCGCTCCCAAACCTCTGCGCGGCCGCTACACGCTGGCGTTAATCACACGGAAACGCCTAATGCGCTGCTTGATAGCTGCAATTTCAGTATTAATTGGACGCGTGAATGGCACCACGCTCTACCACCCGACGTTCGAGCTGAGCCAACTGCCGGCCATGCCTCGGGATCCAACTCCGGTACTCCAGGTAGCATCCGCGCGACCTCTCTCTCTCTCCGCGGGTATTATGAGTCCATTTGCAGCACTCAATTCAATTATGGATGAACTAGCGGAGGTACTGTACGTTTTCCGAACCCAGTGACGATTCGCGGTGCCTCTGCTGCACTCGACATCCATCGTCCGGAGTTTCAAGGTTCCTTCGAGGGACATTATCCACGTATCGAAGATCAACTCATCCAGCTGCACGAAAGACTTCTTCAGACGGACCCTCCTCTTTTCCTGCCGGCCGTCCGTTTATTTTCGACAAGCCGCGAGCTTGTGCAATCGATAGAGGTGCTGCTCGGGTGGACAGAGGTGCGTCCTTGAGCATCCCTATGGCTGGACTGCTCTCGTTCACGAGCTGGCTGGAACAAAGTACGGGCGTGAAGGTGAAAAAAACGCGTTGTTTTCGGGCAATCAACACTTTGCCCATTGTCCTCGGCTGGCACCTGAATGCGTGGCCATCATAATATTCACACCATTCGTAGAGGGTCGAATTTCGAGCATGGCCACCGCGCGGGACCGCGCAGAATGGGTCCGAGACGCGCGTGAAACACGTTTCTCTGACCACGAAGAGGTGTGAAGCCCGTTGCAAGCAAAAAGAAACGGAGAGAAACCAAGGGGGGTGGAGGGATGGTAGTCGAGGGTAAAGAGAGTAGAGAAGCGCTTCCGAGAAATACGCCCACGAATTCGTTATACTAGATTCTTTTCCTCTCTCTCTCTCCCTCTGTTTCGGCCACGTCCTATTCATTAATTATCGCCATTCAAGGGGCCCAGGGGCCTCCGATTGTGCGGATCGATGAGACGCGTCTCGCGGTGACCGTGATTAAGCTGTCGAGTCTTCGCGATGTAACCGCTCGAGAACTGGTCTCGGGACTTAATTACTGTTGTATTGTGCTGCGTCGATCCGCGAATCGATGGCTGGAGAAACAACCCAGTCCCTGCTGCTCATAGGCGAATCCTTCCGCCTTCCGCGAGAACGCAATCCGTTACGTCGATTATATTTTAAAGCGGATATTCGAGTTCAATTATCGTCCTATGATCGTCGATGGAAGACATGTGCTTCAAAGTCTTGGAAGCTTCGTTGATCGATGGTAGAAAGGGGAAGAAGTGCAGAGCTACGCGAAACGCGCCGAGCGAGTCGACCAGGTCTCTAGAGGGCGAACGATCGAACACGGTCAAATTAATTCGACCCCGAAAACATCGTGGAAGCATTAGCAGCTTACCCTAAGCTCTGCCGCCGGTCTGTTACAAGTGTTTTACAGCGTGTTACATGGTGCAGCAAAACTACCCGGGGTTGAGGGTCCCTAATCTACCGAAACATCCCCCGGGATGTGTCCAACCGACGACTGCGCTCGGATACGCTCCATTCGCCCTTTCGGCTATGTAAACGACCGCGTTACATGTTTCACGCGCTCGATAAATAATTCTCGGCATGATGCATTTTTCAAGTGCGCTGGTATTTCCCCCCGCGTCCTAGGCAGCTGAAAACGATCATCCACCGGAACGGAATTGCGCGTTTTGAATGGAAGCCACTGTCGGATGATAACATAACAATTTTCACTCAGAGCAACGGCGCCCTTTGTTTCATCGCCCGTTGACTCGTACAGATGACGCGAGTCAGTGAACCGTTCCCGCGTGGAAAGGGGCTGCTAAGTTGCTCTTAATAATTCCCTAGTAAATTTCCACGGCGCGTAAGGAGAGCCTTTCCCAGGCATCCAATTTGTCTCCTGCCCCATCGCGTAAACCTAATTTTTCCCCCGCGACGAGCACGGCATTCTCGCTAGTATCCGCGAAAACTAGCGTTTGTCTCGTTAATCATCCGGGGCGCTTTCACGAGCGGCCCCGCATTTACGTAGTTCTCCTTCTATAAAGTGGCAGCCCGGGCTGAGACGAGGAGGAACCGTGTCTCCGGGGCCAAGACGAGTCGTCTCATTCACCGCGTGACGAGGTAATTTCTCGATGAATCCACGAAAGGGCATTTATCCCGCTCACCCGGCCCGCGAAGAGGGGGGGGGGGAGGGCGGAAACGAATTTTCAATTACGACGCACAAAGGTACCGGGGTAATTCCCCAGGTTTAAAATGTCTTCGTGGTGCACAGCTAGAGGGAGAGCTCCAGCAACAGCCGGAGACGAAGAGAATGAGTGGCGGGGGCGGATGGCGGTAGCGCCATGAAAAGATTTTCAAATTAAATTTCGGGATTAGTACCCTGGTTTAATACGGACAAGTGACGGCTGAAGACGTCCCAGGGGTGTGCTACGTGCTACCTTCGCCCTCCCCCTGGGACACCATACACACGGGCCACTGTGTAACGACGTGACGACGTTCTGGCCCACCCCACTGCTCCCAGCACTTCGCACGTTTCCATTTGCTCGATGTAAACTCCGCGCTCCCTTTCTCTAGTCTTCCACCGATCCTCCAGCTCGTCCCGTGTCCGGTCCGTCCAGCTGGACGCAATTTCAACGGGCTGGAGGTCGCAGGGGCAGATGCGCAAGGGTGTCGAGGACGTAGAGCAAACAGGACACGGGGAATTTGCGATTTGACACGGTACTGGTAGCTTTGGGTACGAATGGATTGATGCTTCTTGCATCTTCTTAGGGTAATAAGTGGCTACAGTACTCTTTCACCCCCTTGGATTCTAACATGGTACGAAGCTGGTGGTTAGTTTAGGTGATGGGAATAATAATATGGTACTGACTCAATTATGCCTCGATAATCACGATAACAGGTGATATGTTAGCGTTGGAAGCTCGTGATGGAGAATTTAGTTGCTCCACGAAGGGGGTAAACCACTCAGGGAATTGTAAGATTATATAGTTCTTAACGGATAGGGGTTGGTCTGCGTATGGATTACAAATATTCAGAATTAGCGAGATTTCAATTCAGATAGTAAATGCATGTATGTATCTTGAAGCTTTAATGTTTAAGGATGAACTTGAGTAACAATCTTAGCCAAAAGTTAATCCATTTCCAAAATATTAATAAGGCTTTTTCCTGTGATGAAAACCAGTCAGAAATGGCAATGGTGTAATTTTATCGCAAATTCAGTTGAATTCGCTCTTATTGTTTATCTTATTTTGCTAATTTATTGAATATTTGATGATTTATCATTAACTTGTTTGATGGAATGTACCTGAAATGCAACTGCTAGAAATGAAATAATCGAACTATAATTTTCCTTTTTACTTATATGAAAAGCAGTGAAAAGTCTGCACTTTCACAGTTACTCAGCTGACAATCGAAGAAAAACCAGTTTTCCGTGTCATTTTCTTTCATTTAAACAAAAACCATCGAATCAATTGTCCGGAGTTTTTGTGACAATTTTGTCCACTCTTTGATCTCTCTGTACACCAGATTTCAAAAACTTTGGCCTATTATTTCACTCTTAATTTTGAAGTTATATTCTCAATACTGCGTTTTCCCATAAGAATACATGTGAAATTGAAAGTTAAATAATTTGAAAACTACCGAATCAATTTTTCTAAAATTTTGCAGAGGGTTTTACTATTGCATAAAGATTGATGCTTCCAATTTTCAAAGATTCTCGCTTACTTCGAATGTTACTGAAGTTCATCCTTAAGTGAAATTGGTCGACAGATGAGTGCCGCGTTTATCGCTCTGTTATACTACTTGCATTTCACAAGATCACGTATTCCTTTATTCTATCACCTCCCATACTGCGTCCTGTGGATTCAGGAGATTCTCCAGGCTACCCATAATACCAACCCCCTACATTTCCCACGTAGGAATTTAGTAAAACTCACCCAGAAAAATTTTCCAACAACTCCTTCCACACCTACATCGTGTCCTACAATTTCCAACCTACTCTCCTTACCGTTCTTCATCATGTCAGCCTACGAACGAGCTAACAAACCGATACAAAACAAACGTGGACGGAGAATTGACGGGGCTGTTTAGCGGGAACGTCGTTGAAAGTAATTTGACGGGGGGTTCGATGAGGCGGCGCGGCGCGGCGTTCACAGGCGGCATCGGGGCAGGATTAAAATATCAATTATCGAAGGAACACGGGTGCAGGCGGGTTCCAAGAGGTTCTATTAGGCGCGAGAGCAGCGTGGCGCAAGGCAGCCAGCCAAGCAAGGCCACGGGTTTAAGGTCTTAACAGCTACTAAAGCAAAGGCTCCTTCTGTCTCGCTCTTAAGCACGGAAAACAAGCCGTGTTAGACGAAGGGGTGTATTGAGGGCCGCCATTGGCTATCCACGCTCCTTTATTGCCGGTTGCCTGGTAACCGGCCTGCCACCAACACACACCGATGGCAACCACCCCTGTGTAACCACCCTCAGCCCGACAGCAACGCGCACACCCTCGCTTAGGAGCAGCAACTCGCAACCACCACCACCACCGTCGTCTCTCGCCACCCTCTCCTGATGCTTCGACCAGCGACACACACACACACGCGCGTACACACGCGCGCGCGTACCCATCGCGCTTTCCTTGCCGCTCGACGTGCACACCCGTGCTCACGTACACGTGCACCAGCTAGTCGCGAGCGCGCGCCGATGTGCGATGGAATCTTCGTGTAATCGCCGTATGAGGGCTCGCGGGTGTATGCGTGCGCGAAACAACCCCGGGCGAGTGTCTGGGTGTACGTAGCCCGTCGCGTGAATATATTTAGCGAGTAAACTACCACTGTTTTCGCGCGGGAGGGTGTTTCGAGGGCCGCCTGCCACTCCGGCCCGACTCTCTGTGTGCGATCACCAAGTCTGCGCTTCCTGGCCGAGTAGACCGCAAAGTTTTCGCCCAGGCTGCTGGATTTCCTCCTTTTATCGGCGATCCCGCGCCCGGGGGAGAGGGACTTCGGCGTACGGTTACGCAAGATGATCGCTGGATGGGGGTTGGAGTCGAGTCGGAGGCTTCAGAGTCGTTTGACTTTCCTCTGCGGGTGTATGTTTTCGTCGCCGGTTGACGCTTCAGAACTCTCGAGTGGAAGACGAAGGTACATACAGAGAAAATGTTGGACACTGCTTCTGGAGCTTCAAATGTCTCAGCATCCATTCGCTCCCCCTAGAAGGCCTCCATCGTCTTGAGCTCCTTTACTTCTGCATCGCTCATCTGTGATATCCATTGTTACTTCCTTGCTGGTGTTGTCGAGAGTGTCTGTCGAACTTTCGATTGACCACTTTGGACGTTGTACATTGAATCGAATGAAACGTTCCTTGATGCCGGTGGAATCCTCGCTCGGGCGGCCATAATCTTGGGCGATGAGATTAAAAACAATTGCTTCTGAAGTGGCTGCACCCACAAACACGGTCTCTCCCTAGCGAAGGTCTCGAGGGAGGTCGCGACATCCCACGATATTCGAGGGCACTACGAACGGATTAGATCCAGGACAAATTAGAGCAGCGAGAGAGAGAGAGAGAAAGAGAGAGGGAGAGAGTAGACCAGCACCCTGGGTGCACTGGGCTAGAGGGCAAACGCGTTCCCGCTGGTCCCCGTAATAGTTAACTGGATTTGATTAATCGATTCGGCCGGAGTTTCCTACTTAGCCATCGTGACGCTTCCCGCTGCCTCTAATATCGATCATTCTCACGCGAAGGACAGGGTGCCGTGGCGACGAAAACAACCCATCCCAACGGTGAATTACCATGTTCCCTGCGACATCACTCGCCCGAGTATGTATTCTTTCCCGCGATTATGCAAAAGCGATCGGTGTATTTCATATCCAGTTGGAGGGAAATATTCTCGGCTAGATCCTTCGTGTAAGAGGCAGAAACAAGTCGATGTTACTTGCAGCCCTCGTTTCTTGCAATTTCGTAGAACACAGTGGACTTATTAGCTTCGTTCTCTTCGCGCGATTAGCCACAGCTACTAGCATCCACGTTCTCCTGGAAACTTGCTGATCGGTTCGACGGTCCGCGGCAGATAAGGGTACTTAAAAACGCTGGAAAAGGGGCCTCTTTTGCGATTTCGCGAAACAATGAATCGCGCGAGATCAGTTGCGCGGTGTCTCGAGCCAAGTTTAGTCAGACTTGGAATATTTATTTTTCATCTAAGTCTTACGCTCCTTGAGTGATATTTCTTGGGGCGAATAAGTCCGCAAAAGACGCTGACGAGTGATAGAGAGACACGTGTACGCGCGGAGAAGAAACGACGGATGAAATTACGAAGTGGAGGCGCTGGAAATTTCCTTGAATCGTCTGAATGCCACCGACGCTGCCTCATTAAGTTCTTCGTCTTCGCGACGAGCAACGAGGAACACTTTTCCACCCCTTACGGAGAACGAGGGGTGACAGTAACGTGGATTGGATAGTTCTCGATCCAGCAGCCACGCGTCGAGAACACGTTACACGTTTCGGGTGTAGCTTTTATTTCGGAATCTTTCTTCTTTCGCGGAACGTGACCGATGCCAACGACGTGGTTTCTCCTTTGACTTAGAAGCAGTGTTCCCAGAAAACGGTGACACGCGTCGCAAACGAGGGCAAGAGAACAGAACGCGAGCATGGGAATAAGGAAAAGGGATTGCTATTGAAAAGCAGCCTTCGCTGTTTTCGCTGCTTTACGTTCCACGCTGCGACCACGAAGCTTCTTTACTCGAAATTCATCGGGGTCTCCCTTTCCCAGGCTCCCTCGGTTCTTTCGGTGCCCATGCCTTCGGAAAACTAGCTTTGACTATGCTTCCCTCAAGGCTGAAGAACTTTGCTCCAATGGAATTCCCTTTGCCAATTTCAGCTGCAAATTTCTCAGCGTTCGCGTCTCGAGCGCGACAAAGCCGTTCCTAGAACGCGGCAAAACATCTCGGCAAAGTGCAATGCCTCTTCCGCGGGATATCAAAGAAAAATCGCTGAAAACCCTGACCTCTTGCCTTCCCGAAGGCAAGGGAGCCGCGCGTCAAAAGTTGTAATTGCACGTGCACGAATCCGCGGGGAATTCTCAAAATTCCTCAAAGCTTTCAGCCCCCACAAACGCTTTAAACCGAATCATCCCCCTGGCTTCTTTTCGGTTTCTCGGCTTTTCACTGACATTTAACTAACCGCGAGCCCCGTTAAACGCCGTCGCAACAGCTCGCAGGTGTTCTCGCAACTAATGTCAAGCGCAGGGCGGAAAATAATTTCCCGCGAAAGAAATAGTAGAACGGGGACGAGGGGAGAGGCGGGGTCCGGAGGGGGCGCGAGGCTTGTACGCGTAGCCCCGTGACGTCAGCAATGCGTTTCGGGGCTCCAATTAGTCGAAGGACACGTATAATTGGAATTAAGCTCTTAATTAATAGTTAATTAGCCGCGGGTAGTGGCGGCAGCAGCGGCTGCCAGCAACAACTGTAGTAACGAGTTAGCCCCGGGGAGAGGGTGGGTTTTCATTGTGGAACGTTGCGCGCCACCCAGGCCGATTTTCGCTCGTTAATTCAAAATTAATTTATAATTGATAATTATTTCCGGACCATGGGACCTGTCCACCCACCAGCCCGGCGACCCTTCCTAATTTTCTCGCTCTCCTGCCCCCGGAAAATCCCCGCGCACCTAATACATATCCACAGGCGGCTCGCGTGCTCGCTGGAGGGCGAGGAAATAATTTGAGAAAATGAAAGACACGAGGAGAAATGTTTTTTTCCTTCGTCGTGCGTCACTGAAGCGCGTGGACGGTCTGTTGTCTGCCTCGCTAATTGGGGAACCTGGATTTTCGAGATGAAAATACACGCGCGACCGACTGGACAATGGGGCTTCGCGACAGACCTCGCGTCTTCCACACTTTTCACCACCATAAGCGGATAATCCCAAAGCGAGGCGCGCCCGCGTTTATTCGGCGAGAGGGCTGAAGAGTTTCTCTAATCAGCGTTAAATATTAACGAAGGGAGATCAGCCAGGCCGGCCACGCGGACCAACGAAACGCTCGTTCGGTATAATTTGCATGAATACGCGTGCCCTGGAATCATTGGCAAGTCAGGTATAATGGGTAATTTGATCCGCGACGTGGATGCGCGCAACCCGAACAAAGCGGCCTGTATAATTATCAATTGCAGCCAGTGCTATGAAATAATGAGCTTCGAGTCAGATGCAAACGCTAACCGAGGCCGCTACCCACGGATTTTTTAGGGAACAAAGATACGCCCGCGGGCCTTCTGGATTTACTCCAGCTCTGTTGAGTACTCGGAAGATGGAGCTTCGGAGGAAGTGGGACGATCTTTCTTGAATTTCTTAATATCTCGCCTCTTTGCCATTCTTCGTTGAGCGATTAACTGGATTAACTCCACTGGCATAGTCTCTCGATACATAATGTAAGGTTTGAAGAAAGGGTGATTGAACGCCACGGCTAACCCAGCGATGAAATATCGCATAGAAAGAAAGGTAAACGGTAAACAGCCATATATTAAATGAGGTGCGCCGAAAATACCCAAAGTGGGCAGAATTACTCTATTTACAGTTCAGCTTCCTTAGAAAGTAAATCTGGTCAACGTAGCGTAGCATAGATGATTAATAATAAATAGCGTGACGCACAGATAAGTGTACTGTAAGCGGTTAAGAACTCCAGGTTTACCGTCTCACTAATCCCCTAGATATCTATGAGTGCTTCCTTAGAGGAACAGTGTAAGGACTTGATAGTTGCTCTCCATGCAATTCACATGAAACTAATGCCACTGGCGATGGTGTTGCAGGTGTGGGGCACAACATAGACTCGGGGAAAGACTTCACGGTCGACGGTCTCTCCGGGTTCAGCAAAAAGAAGAAGAAGAAGCGCCGTCATAGGTGAGTGTCTCACGCGAACATCAACCCTGAGTTTTTCGTTACGGTTTTCGTTGCGATCCGAGCCGGCGCGCGGCCATTATTTTACGCGCCTCGCGTGGCGCGGAGGATTTTCCAGATCGAAACACGATATCGACGGGATTAATTAATAATCGCTGGTAAAACTCCCGGATGAAACGTCGAAGCAGCACTCTCGCGCGTTTTCGATTAATTATCGGCGCGTCTGCGTGGCTCGATGACGAATCCCCGATAATGATAAATTCTCTTCCGACGAGTGTAGATCATTTTGGACTTTTCGCCGTTGCGCGATTCACCAGCAGCCCCCCTGGGGAACGAGTTTTCGGCTTATTTCGAGGCGGCAGACAATCCGAATGCAATCACCGTTCGCCAATAATTGCGTGCCAGACGGGCGAATTCAGGCTTAAATTACTCGTTAAAAAATATAATTATCGCTCGAAATGGATTCCATTGAAACAGCGAAGTTTCTGCCGCGCGGGCGACGGATGTGCCGCGTATTGTCGGCTTTAAAGATTAAAAATTGGAGCCGCGCCATCAAACTGGGAAATGAAAGATTATTCTATCCGCGGGTTGAACGTGGGCGAATTAAAATTTGCCGCAGTGCAGATATCTGGCTGTAAAATTTCATTAAGTCCCTGAGAAACTCTACGGGGGATGCTGATCGAGGGGCGGAGGGCCTGCGGATTTGCATTCATTGATTCATTGGAAGCCTGTGTTTCGAAAAAATTGCTGTTGCCATCGCGACTCGAGGAACTCTCCGACGTTACTGCAATTTCTCTTCTAATTTCCAGCTTCCAAAGACCACTTACTGTACTTGCGCGTAATATTAACACCCCCTCCATGGCCTTCAGCGTTCCAACGCCCAGAATTTCCTCGGCAACCCAAGTAAAATGGGAAAGCACCATCAGAAGAAGTTGCATTTATAACCACGTCCACTTTTACACCAGTTACGCTCCGTAAATAGAGGAAGCGAGCAGTAGAAACATGAAATTGTTCCGCGTTAACGGTTCCCAGCCTCTCGCCTCGTTCGCCCACCAAGTGTAGGCTAGTTTTAAGGGAAAAACTGTAATGGCATATAACTAGGTTCATACGGTTGTTGCTCCAGGACGATCTTCACGTCGCAACAGCTGGAGGAGCTGGAGGCTGCCTTCAAGGAAGCCCATTATCCTGACGTCTACGCTCGCGAGATGCTCAGCCTACGAACCGATCTGCCCGAAGACAGGATACAGGTGAGCGAAAATCAAAAGACCTATGAAACCCGATCCCGCGACCCACGAATCACCGGTGGCCCGATATCCACTGGGCTGCTTGTGAAATTCGCGACACAGAGGTATCGTGTTCAAATCGATGATCAAAGGACGCTCCTCTTCTTTGCCATTGACCTTTCTTTGCGCACTCCTTCAGCCGTGAAATTCCGTTCAACTAATCTCGCCCCCGCGCTCCCAGGGAATTATCACGTCGAAGGGCGCAAACGCGATTAAATGGTCGCATTTTCGAAACGCCGGTCGCAATGCGTAAAATTCGGAGTGCCTCCTTTCAGCCAGCCAAGCATTGTTCCCATCGCTCGACTATTAAAACAGCGCGGAATTCAATGCTATTTTTCCTGCGATCGTCGGCGGCGCGGGGATCCAAAAGGATGGATAACGCGACTTTTCCGAGCTCGTTTCTCGCCGTGTTGAGGCCTTTGTTCTCGAACAGTCGGCGGACATTTTGCCAGCGCGAAGCTTCCAAGTGTAATTCGCCATTCGGAACCGCAAGCCCCCCACCCCCGTCGCCGGTAATTTTGGTCGTTAACGAGAATTAATAACGTTACGCGCTCTTTGAAAATTTAAAGCGTTGCTCGTCACGATCGCGCGACGTGTCTACCGCGGGCATAAAGCTCTAATTTAATTTCGTGCAATTAAAATGCGCGTCGTTCTGTCGCCGATAATTTGGTCCTAGAATTACGCCGCTGATGCTTTCCGTAAACAGAGATTCCACGCGCACTTATCTACTAAACCCGAATTATTACCAGTCAGCAGGCATTCGGTGCTTGCTGCGTTTCTATAAATTGCTCGCTAGAGCTGCAACCTGAAGATTTCGAAACAACCAACGACAATCCACCCAGTCTCGAATGATAATCGATTGGATTTCGCAGCAGTATCGAGGAATATTATCGACACCGCGCGCAAAATGGTAAAAGAACAGTCGCGAGGGAGAGGAGTTACGGTGACGTCGGTGGTGCGTTGTCCACGGGGGTGGAGAGTGGCAGGACCAAAAGGCGCGACCATAAAAGGGAGAATTTTCCCGGGCTGACGGTTAGTTACCGCGAGCGTAGAGTACTAGCCTGAGATAGGTTTCCGCATGGCGGACCCGGGACAAGCTTCCCTCTCTCTCCCAACCCCTCGTCCCTCTTCCTCGCATCGCGATTCACCCTTCGACCCCCCTCGCTCGTTCTACCCGTTTCTCTTTCTCTATTCCCTTGGTCCTTCGCGCCTCTGTGTCCCTTTTCCGACCGCACGCGTGTCGTCCGAGCTGGCATGTTCAGATCACACGAGCAACGGTTGCCAGTGTGAACCAGCCGAACAAAGAACACGATAAGAAGATCCTGCTCGTCCAAAGGGGCAATCCATCTAGCCGGGCGGAAGCACAGACGTGGGCACGTGGGTGCACAGGCGGATTAAGGGGACTAGACAGTCAGAAATTCAATTTTTGTTGTATGTTTCGAAAGTACCATCCTTTCCGAGCAAAATGCCGTTTGGTTTATGTTAAAATTCGCAAAATTAAGGATTTTACAGCCGAAAAAGTCGAGCGCATCATAAACCGTTTGCAGGTGGAGTAATTCCTCTTTCGAAACTTCAAACGCGTTTTTCTCGCAATCATATTTCCTCTTCGTTTTGCAGTGATTGCGAAAAGACGGAGGTACAAGTCGATTTGAAAAAAATTCAGCACATGTGAAACATGTCTAGTTACGACCTGAACCTACGCGTAAGTCTGTGAGAACTTCTGCTTTGACAAAAAAAAATAATAAAATGGCTCTTTTCCCTGGCGAAAAATCAAGTTTCTTTAAAATTTGCCGTTTTACAGCCGCCATTTTTAAAATTTTGTTTTTTTTCTTTTTCAATCGGTTCAGGGCGAAGTATGAATTTCAGAGGATATTTAAAATTACAGCGGCTCCAGAAAAAAACACCTATAAATCAGGCAACTGTAGCGCTGTCATACATATGTATATATTATTCAAATAATTTTTTGTCGCTGTTTATAGTACTAACAAACATTACCCAAAAGTGCTAGTCACAATTTCTATTCATCTCCTTGTAATTAATTCGCAAAAAGTACTTGATTTTCGAGCGATCTGACTGCCTAGTCCCGCTAAAGCGTGTCCACACGCGTGTCCGTGCACAGGTCGGTCGATCTGCCGATCATATTTCGATACAACTGGGGTAACACGAGCAAGGAGAATTAGTGGGCCCGCGGGAGGGTGGCGGTGGGCCGCGAAAGCAAAGGTGGCAAAGGAGCCGATAGAGGAGGCGACATTAACGGGGTAACAGAGAGGAAACGGCCGGGGGGTGAGCGACGGTGGTGCCGAAGACGCGTCACCCGGGGGATGAACGAGGTGGGAGAAACGCGAGAAAGAGAGACCGTGCGAAGGGAGGGGTAGGCACGGTGGAGCCTCGCGCTTCACGGGGTTGTTGAAGCTTCGTGGCTGAAGCGTGCAGGCGCGTACACACAGGGAGAGGAGAGGAGAGTAGCGGCGCGAAACGACAAAGCGGCCATTGCAGGATGGGTGCGGTCCCGCGGGCCAATCAGAGAGACGAGTCGCGGACCGGTCGGCCAATCAGACCGCGCCTTCCACCCGTCTTTTGTTTCTAAATTTGCGCGCGCGGCGGGGACACAATATAACGAGCGCGGGACGAAAAGAGGGGTTGGTAATCGTTAACGGTGATATTTTTGTGTGGGAGTGCCGGCTATCTTCGTCTCTTCTCTTACCTCCTACTTCACTCGCTTCGTCACCCTCCTCCTCCACCTCTCACCCCCCCCCCTTAACACCCACGCCCTCCTCCACCACCTACAACCGGTCCCCTCTCCCCTGCGCTCCCTCTTCATCGTCTCTGTCTGATTCGTTGCAGCCCGAATCTCCTTCCACGCGCGTCTCCATCGAGCTTCTTCGTCTCTTGCTCTGTTCCTGCCCGTTCCGCGGCGACTCGACCCCCTATTTCTTTCCTAATTTCTTTGTAGCTCCTTTCTGCCCTTTGTTCCGCGCGCTTTTTTCCTTTCTTTCCCGCGGACTCGTGCGCGCGCTCGCCCACGCGCCCGGGGGTTGCGACGCGACCAACACCACCGGCGGCCAGTTTTCATATCGATTAGGGAGATTTTATGGAGATTGATGTGCTCCCGGAGTACAGCCGCGATTTCGGTAATCGCTGGCTCGATTTTCGTAGAATTTCGCCCTCGCGAGGTGTTGGTAGAAGGGTTGGTCTGCAAGGGAACGGTGATTCCGCGAATTATTGATATCTGCGGAAAGTGCATAGGCGATCCATCAGTTCGTTTCTGGCGACGCGATAGCACACCCGGCGTCAACGCCGCTGACAATGAATTTGACAATGAAAAATTGAGTTCGTTAGAGTCACCTGAAGCGAGCTGATCGCCGCCGCCAAATGTCCGGCGATAGAATCTCGAGAGGCTAGCTCGTTCGAGCCGTAACGAGCCGTTAACGTCGAAATTTTCAAAGGGCAGACCGGAAAGGGTCGTTTCCGCTATCAAGTGAAATTATCGTCTCCACCGGCCGATTTGACAGCGCCCCGGCTGTCGAGCCTGACGGACTGAAGTGTTATTACCTGATTAAATGAATGGGGCAGGTTAAATGAATTCTCGGCGCGAAGCTGTATCAACATGCACGCGCGCGTTCCGACACTACTTAGTTCGTGTTGGTCTGCGCACAGCCACGTTCCCAAGCCCACGGTGTACAGCTTGTTCGTGCAAAGTGATACAAAGGAAACACGGCGCTCCCTTTGACGGGGGCACCGGCTGATTTTTGGTATTAAGAGGCTTTCTCATTTCGAGGGGACAAAGCTGCGGAAGACGGAGCGTCTATATGAGAGAGTAGGGGGTGGGAAGAGATAGCACAAAGAGTGCTCCTTCGTCTTCGAGCCTCGGCGAGATGAGAAGCTTCCAAATGCCGCTCGGAATAGCAGGATAGGCTGTCTCCTTAGCATTCATCAGCAGGACAATACTTGGACTCGCAAAATAAGGACGGCAGATTAGATTCCGCCAGGCTTCCCAGCAGATGCAGAGGCCTCCTTAATCAAATTTGCTCATAAAAAAAAGAACCGTCTCGAAGTCAGCCTCCCTCGTGCAGATCCGTCCTGTTATTTTACGCCACTATTCGCAACGCGTTACACCCCTAGCGCTGACGGTTCGAAGAAAGAAAGGTCGGAACGCTCCCGCGGCGATGTTAATCGAAATGTCTTCGGCAGACATCCGCCCGGCCCGCTCGCGTAATTGTACATGCGATTCACGCGTGCAGTAGGTAATACAATTACGAGCGCCTGCCACCAATTTTATCCGCGGGTCCCAACGTTTTTCCAGTATGAGTGATGGAACTCGAAGTGCATCTATTTTCGGAGGAAATGCGACTGCGTTTGAGAAGAACGCTTTCCCGTTTCGCTAGAAATAACTGGATAGAAGATTACATTTCTACTGGCGTCTAAAGAATCCTTCAAACACTACAAACTCGGGTATTGCACAAGCAAAGATTCACTGAAGCTCGTAGAAACTTCAATGGATTGGCTGTAGGTCTAAGTTGAAGACTTTGAATGTTACACCCCATCTTCGGTTGCCTAATTTAAATATTTTTTAGTCTAGTTGGATCGAATGGATCGCAGAATTCTTTTCGGATTAACATTATTACGAGCCCCAGACTATATCCACGACATTCCCACCTGCAAAAAGAGTCGACGTGACACGAGGGTGAGACTGATTCCCGAATCCACCCCATACAGGAGCCTCAATAGGACCAAGCGGAGACCGATCGACTTGACTACTCGTTATCGCGATCGCTCTCGTGCTCGCAATGAGGCTGCGTCTGATTGGCGCGCGAATCGCGCACAAACGGACGTAATTTCGGCGGTCGGAGGGTTACGGCTTCTTATGGGGGTGCGAAAATTACAGGCTGCCCCGCCGCACGTCCTTTCACCGAGATCAATATATATAATACGCCGGAGGGGGTCTTCCCACCTCGCCAAGTGTTTTCGACAAAATGACACCACGAATCACTGTTCAATTACTATTTAATCTTGCCAGCCACGTGGACGCGTGATTAATAGATGGTGGATGGTGCGAGCGATTCCTGACCCTAATCTGATTAGAAGTACCTATACGATTTTAATTCAACGACGCGATTCCTATAAGCAAAGCATGCACCGTGTTCAAATATCCATCTGAGAATCTTTCATCCCTCTTCAAGTTTCAATTCTGTCGAAACTTGCGTGTCACACTATTTCAATTGAAACTGTGATATCACCCCGTGCATCCAACGACTTTCCTCGGATTCCTCCCATCGCAGAACTAAGAACAAGCTGTAGAATCTTAAACGGAGCGGTGGCTCGAGTAAGGGGAATACTCCTGCGCTGGACGGACGTTTCCCGGTTGAAGCTATCCGGGTAATGAGGCCCACAGGCTCTCACGGGCTCGTTCGAAAAAACAACACGCGTATCCAGCTGGTAAGCGGCCCATTAGCGGGGAATTTTGACGTGGCTCGCACAATCGTCGGGACAGAGAGGGACAGATAGGATGGAAAGTCGGCTGGCCGTGCTCGCGAGGGAAGAATTGACTTGAAGTAGCGAGGAATGGGCCTCGAGACGCAAGTCATCCACGAGGCCCTCTGGAGGGTTCTCAGCCGGCTTCCACGTACACGTCCCCTGACAAAGGTTCCTCTGAAGGAAGCCCCCTTCCTGACAACAGGGCCCCATTGTCAGGCCCCGTTTCAGCCGAGGCGCCATTGAGGATTCGTTAGAACGGGCTGCCAGGTAGGGAACGATGCGCGAGCCGCGTCGCGCCTTCGACGTTTCCCTTCGATCGTGCACGATCATCGTCCGCACCCCTTCGCCCGATACGCATCGTAGCCATGTAATTATTTGCTCGAACAACTGGCCCGGTTGATTAGGATTTCCTGGAATTCAGAAACCAGCGACGGAGCGAACGGTGGCTTCGAATTTGCTTCGGAGGGTGTTTCAGGGGTGTTGATTTCAAAAGCATCGTCTTCGGGATCCGAAGACATGTAGCTCGCATTTTGTAGCACTTACCGATCATAACTAGCTTCAGCTTCGCAACGTTCTGAAGCCTGACACCTTTTGCGTGGACGGTGAATTGTGAAGAAACGCCAGTGTCGGTTCAAGTCTGCCACGTACTGGTTCATTAATACGTGATTTGCCGCGCCGCTGATCCCAGAAGAACAACTCGCAGCGTCCAACAAAATGGCGTTCCTTTGGAGAATTACAGAAGAGGAGCGCCTGGCAAGTGAAGCATCGCTCGTAAAACCGGATAAGAGGCTCGTTCGAACCCGATCTCGCTCGAGGAAGGTCCTCCATTCCTCGATTGCTTCCGCTCGGTGTTTCCTCGAGAAAGAATTCTTCTCTTGCCACTGAATTATCTGCAAGATTGACCTGGCTGTAAACAGAAAGCCCTTTTCCTTGGGCACAGAAGGCGAACGTGACGATAGCTGCGGAATGGAAGACAAAGACACCTCGACATCGCTGCGCTGAATTTTCTTCCGTTTGATCATCGCGCGTCAACCCTGTAACAAGTTTCAAGGCAGAAATATATCTCCCACAGCTCGACCGCTCTGATCATTTCCGTTGCTAAGGGACCGATGGAAAATCTCGTTTTACGTCGGAGCATCTCTGTCCGGAGACGGCTGCGAAACTCGGGATCCATTCGTGGCTCGCAAAGAAGCTTCCCCGACGCGGGCGTCTTCGGGCGACGCGAGAGGCTCCGCCAGGACAAAGGGGGAAATTAAGCGCGGGGCTCCGAGGAGGAGTGTGTAATCGCTGAAATGAAGCATAATCCCCGGCGGCATTACGAATTTTCATTTTTAATTCTCTCGCCGGCCGCGCACGACACTCGCGGCCAAGAGAGGCGCATTAACCGGCGGCGACAAGAACAAAACCGTCCTCCACCCTCGCCGCAACCAAAATGGTTCGCGGCAATAACGCGGCGCGCGAGAGCAGCTCGGCCCATCAGCCGTTGCCGAATGAGATCGGCGGATTCGTGGGTCCTGGGCCAGTCGTTTAGACCGATGAACGGGAAGGAAGGAGGGTACTGAAAGTTTGGCTCGTTTCGAGGATATAATCTACCCGTTGGAGAGAAGAAAGTAACGAGGAATCGAGTTACGTTCTCCACCCCCGCCTTCGCCGACGGCCTCGTTCCCTCTTCAACCCTCTTCCGCTCGACTTCGATCTCTGTTCGAGCCCTCCGTCCACCCAGAGGCTCCTCCCGCAAAGAAGCTCGGCTAAGAAAGGGTAATGGCGCGGAAACGGCTCAAATGACCCGCGAATTTTCAGCGGGCGAGACTTCCTTACTACTTGTGTTTATGTTTAATAGGCGGCCGGCGTCGTAAGTCCACGTGAATTGTGCCGCGGTATTACCATTCGCACGGCGAATTTATGGTAATTTTCGACTCGACTTCGTTCGCAGCACCACCATAGTGTCGGCTCTGTGGTGCGCCGGAAATGGTCCTCGACGCTTTCCGCCCGATCGCGTATGCTGCTCCGAAGCCTCATCCGCGCGCTATGTTATTTGCCTTTAAAACACTGCAACGAAGTTGGGAATTGTTGGATCGACGATAGGACAGGCAGCGGAAGCTAAATCCACAGTGTTTTCACAATTACCAGCCACCTGGCTGGAGTTATCCAACCCTCGGGGTAGTGCCTGTTATTTCACTGTCGGCGCACGACGATCGCCTCGGAATTTTCTGAAAAATTCAATTCTTCCTCGCAGACAAGGCACGACAGGTGGATATCTTGGCGAAGGATCCGAGGAGGTCTGCTTCGAGTGGCTAGAGAAGACGTTAACACGTTCTAAAGACCGCGCTAACGCTGTGCAAACAACGCTCAACCCTAAAATTAGCCCCTCTCTGTCGGGTAAAATAAATATTTTCGCGTCGGCCCGTCGTTAACGGATTACGGAAATCTTCCTTTTATCGCGGCGGGGTGGTTTGGATGAAGAACCCCGCTGATGACTTCGGCTTTCACTAGTGGGATCATCCGAAGAAGAGACCAACGCACCCGACTTGAAGATCATACGATACCCATACATTCCTGATATTCTAGTTTCAATTATCAGAAATGAACTTTGCGAGTTTCGTGCAAGCATCCCTTGTTCCTACGCACCTCGACATTGCCAAAACCACTGGCAATTCTCTGTTCCAATAGGATTGGAAATAAACCTCGACTATAAATTCCCAGCGAGTCGAAGAGCCGCGTGACGGGGCGCTTAATTAAATTTCCGTGGCAGGGGGTGAACTCGAGGCGCTCCCAAAAAGAATCGGGAGAGATCGACTCGTGATCGCGCATAAGCCTGGCGCGAGTAAGTCGCCGTTAGGAATTTTCGAGGCCGGTCCATGCCCAATTATTGATTTTGTCTTTTCGATGGCCACGGCCGCGACAGGAAAGCGATGCACGCGCACACTCGCGGCGGCAGGCTACGCACAGAAGGGTGTTAGCGTGTGTGCTCCATCCCCGGAGGGGGTTACAAAGCTACGAACGCATTAAATACTCGAGAGCGCAGTGTCCTCGGATGAGCTTTACGCGCGCACACAAAGAAGCGGGCTGGCACACACACACACACACACACAGAGAGAGAATGCGTGGGGCGTTCGCGCTGAAAGACAGAGAGCCTAAATTGATTGCGTCTAAAATCCAACGAGCTTTCTCTCGGCTTTTCGTTCCCAGCCGCGAACCTGACGACACCACCACGAAGATGGCGAGCTACGACCTTTGTGGCGGAGCGACGAGTGCGTTTCACAAAAATATAACCTCGCCGAGAGGCTTTCTCTTTTTCCTCTACCTATTTTTTCCTCTCTCCGCCACGCTTTCTACCCCTGTCTACCCCTCCTCCTCCCTCGCGCGCGCACCCTCTCTCTCTCTGCCTCTCTGTGGATGCATGACTCTTCTGAAAACGGATCACCTTCTCTCCCCCCTCGTGGGGCTCGAGAGCTCGGTTTCGCGTCTCGCGACGACGATAAATAAGTTTTTCGGCGGAAAGCGCCGCGATCAAAAGGAATCTACCGCGTGCTCGCGAAACCGAACTAATGGAAGCCCGGGAAGGGATGCTCGCTGGGAATTTTTTGGGAAAAGAGGCTCCCTCGAGCCTTTTATCCGCGGCTCGCGTCCCCGCGAGGCTTTGCGGGGATGCTTTGACCGACTTCTGGTTGCGATTGGTACGGAAACCTGGCCGAGAATCTCTTGTGCTTTGACAGCACCTCGATAAAACAAACGCGACGATGGGAAATGCGATCATCCTCGCCGTATCGATTGATCGCGATTGATTCGACCATAGTTCGCACTCGGACAGTGTCACGCCGGCGTGTCACCCCTCGAGGAGTCCACCACGTTGCTCTTATAATTGCCAACAGATCGAATTAAAGTCGAATTATGGGATTTCCGCGTGATTCAGAGGGCAACAATTCCCGCGTGGGGAAGCTCCTAATCCGGTCGTAAGGAGCGACCGATCGTTCGCACATAAAGCGAGGCCTACGGAGCATCGTCGAGCCACGAGCCCAATAGCCCATGCTCCCTTCAACCCTCGCAATAGGGTTGTGGCCGGTTGCGTCGAGCTCATGAATTTTCTATCGCTCGCCGTCAAATGATTAAATGATCCTCACGAGCCAAGGGTGGCCCTTTGACTTCTGCGTGTCTAGACAGACACTGACAAGTGGCGTTCATCCCCATGTAACGTCAACGAGTGCCCTCGAGGGGCGACACACCAATTTCGCTGGGAAAAAAAAACGCGTTTCGACGAAGCTCACCTTTATCCAGAGGATGCGTAACGTGTCTCATCTTCGTCCCGGATATGTCATCTCACGCTTTTCCATTGCTCGACCGTGTAACCGTTCGATCGCCACCTAAACCGCTCGAAACACGCTCACCGAGCTCGAGGCCAGGCTCCCACGAATGCCCGGGGGGGATGAAATCACACAAATCACCAGCCGTTCACGCGTCAGCCGACAATTTACCGAGCCACCCCGTGTATATCAGACAGTTTCTTAGATCGTTGATTCTCGTAAACGAAAGGAGGCCGGGCGTAGCTCGTAAAACCACCGGCAAACAAAGCGATGAATTCCGGCTGGCCGCGTTCCACCCCAAAAATTGACCAATAACGCACATCTCCAGTGTCCCCTGGCCTACGGAGCCTGTCCACCGGGTGGCAGATAAATAAGAGCCTCCGGCGACGGGAATCGGGCTCGCGGAATATCCAGCAATTTGGGCGTTGCGGGATTGTCAACGGAGCACCGCTTATAAATTCTAATAAACCCGGTTGCGCCACGGCGAAATCTGGCTGGGGGGGGTTTGTGGGTGGATGGGTGGGCGACGCTGCGGGGCGAGGGGTGAAACGGGACGAACGCGAACAAGGGGGACGACGGTGGATGCGGATATAAATCTCGACTAACCGAATTAAGTTAGAAGCATGGGCCGAAGTTTCGCCACGCCCTCGTCGCCGATGAAACGCTATCGAAACCTGGAGTCTGCGTGGTGAAAACCGTGCTGCTGAAACAGGAGAAGAGGAAACAGTCTGCGTGGAGCGGGGCGGGACTAGAAAAGAAACCGCGCTGCCGAGCTGCACGGCGTCTTGGCGTTAATTAATGAGGCACCGGTCGACCAGCTACGACGGATGGAAATTAGTCCGCGAAAGATTCGTGTTCCCGAATCCTCGAGGAGCTTGGTCGGTATCCTTGTCGTCCTGGTAGCCACAAAGCGTGCACGCGCTCGCTTATCTTGGCTCGAGGGCCTTTTTCCGTGCACGCCGGAGCAATCGTTCGCTTCCACTACTGCACGCTGCGGAGTCCTCGCGACGCGATACACGTCAGACGTTGGATAATTGGTTTATATCGCGGTAATTGTAATTCCAAGGTATCCTCGTGTACAGGCTAGTTTTCTCAGCTTGATACAATCCTCCTAGGTGTGAACTAACCCTAGTGGGGCTTGGATATCAACATCTTGCTGGTATAATAGTTTCATCGGGTTTCCTGTTAGTATCTATGCTTCCTGCTCGACAAGATCGATCACCCCAATCAGGTAATTCTCGGTTAATCAACTGGTCAGGCCTCGGTATCGGAGCTGTCGGTTCATTGTGCAAGATCTGTGCAAGATTACATAGTCTGCGTGATATAGGGTAAATCCGGGAGACGCGGTCGGGCCGGAGAGTTGGTCGAGTCGTTATATTTCAGACTCTACACGTAAAAACGCGTTAAAATGCAGACCAATGACTTCTTTAGAAGCCAAACAGATGAATGAATAGCGTCACTTCGCTTCCTTCTAGGCTGTAAAAGGTAAATAGAGGTTACATTTAGCCTCTTTTGTCACACAACGGTGTACAGAATCGTATTTAAAATATACTTCTAAGTTTATTTCCGTTTAATGGTTGGGATAATGAGATAGTAGAGATATTGAGGCCCACCGTTTAGCCGTCTAAAATCGAGGGACTTTCGGATATGTATGCATAACTTCCGAAAAACAATAGTTTTTTAACTGAAACTTTTTTTTTAAGTAGTTCACAATACTATGTAAATATAGTAAAAAAACGGGAAATCTTCATCAAGCCGTTGACTTGTAAAAAAATCCACAAAATGTACACATTTTCCGAGGGTTCAAACAGGTATACCCGCTTAAAGCAAATATCGACCAGTTGTTCTGAATCAGCATAAAATTCTGAACATATCAGTTATGTTCGGATAAAATAAGTAATACCTGTATCAGCTTTAATAATCATTTTATATTAAGTCCACCGCGTCTCCCGGATTTACCCTATTACGTTTACAGTGGTTCTGATTAACACTCTCCGCGATTATGCGCAATTTTATTTACGTACACCGGGGAAACTGGCCATCACCCGACCACACTCGATATTAATTCCCTTCGAAGATCCTTTCTGTCAGCCGGGGCCAAGTCATGATTAACGGCCGAGACCCCTTGGCCGTCCTTCGTCCAGCAAGTGTCCCACCTAATGATGTACCGGCGCGTGCCACTTCGCAGCATGGGGTCCATCCACGACACCCCATGCTCCCGACCCAACTATTTGCCCACGAACGATGACCAGCGAGCAGTTAGCGCTGCACGGAACCTTAGTACCCAAGCTTTCAGTTGCACCGTCAAGCTGCAGTTTCGACAGAGGCGCAAGCCCCTGACGCCACGATTTCTAACAGGTCCGAAGACCTGCGCCTCTCTATTTGCCACATAATGTGTAATTAAGCTCCCATTAAGCCTGCGTGGGGCTGTCGTGCTCACGGATAGGTGAGCCAGCGAGGGTACCTGGGGATCGCCAGTGCCCGTCCCGAGGAATCATGCTCCTGGGATATACACCCGTGGAGGCATGCCCCAGGCCCTGACGATGATGACCAACGAGCAAGACTTGCTGGAGCATGGTTGCTCGGCCATTACGCGGCAAACAAGCGACGCGTTCTTCGGGGGTTTAATGCGACCTCGCAGGTCCACCGCACGCGCTACTTATTGTGAGAGATTAATTGGCTCACTGGGGCCCCCTGGACTCGGGGGTTGTGGGAATCCGTCGAACCAGAGCCATTGTACGCGGCGATGATCGGCGTGGATCGTAGTCAATGATCCGTGCGAATATTTGATATAGTGCGAATGGTGCTGGTGGAAGATTAGAAGGTACCCTCTCCCTGGTACTGAATAGTGGACGAATGAAATACTGCTCTCTAAGTACTGAATCTATCGGCAATCGAGCTATTCCACGTGAAAACGTTCAGCTTTAAAATGAACTCAAGGCGGTGGCATTATCTTTAAAAATGACCGAGATATTACAGTTAAATGACACGACAGCCGATTTTGTTTGAATTTTCAAAACTTTAACATGAAATATTTCGAAAACTATTTGACATAGGCCGTTGAAATTCAGTACACTTTGTTTCTGCAAAGTTATATACAAATGCTGTAATTTCGAAGAGAATCGGTGGAACTAAATTGTTCACCTATTCGTTTCGACGTGGAATAGCTCAATCTTGGACGCGCGTTTACGACGGAACGCCGCTGGAGTCTCTCTCCTCGAATAAAGCCATCACGGTGCCAAAGATACTCGTCTCGAGGATCCTCCGCCAAGTCGAAACACGATAATGCCGCTGACGTTCGAGAGAAAGGGGGACGAAGGGAGGGGGGAAGCGAAGGAAAAGGGTGTAGAAGGCGCGAGGAAGAAAGCGTTTAATAAGTACGTAACGGGCATCTAATACGTCCCGTCATCGGTTTGAGCTTTGGCGAGGCGAGCGTCGAGAGCCAAGGGGAGGGTTGGGGAGAGATCGCTGCGGAAGGTGGGAGATCGGCCTGGCAAGGCAGAGGGGTAGGCAGAACTCGATATCTCATTATCGGTTGATCGTAAATTGAAGTTACCGGTGGGGAGTAACGAGATCTCCAATTATCCTCGGGACAGTATCACCTTGCGCGGCTTGTAAAGGTGTTAGCGCGGCGACGATTCGAAGGAGGAAAGGCATCCGCGGACGGATCGCGGGGTTCTTAGCTCGTCCATCCCGCGGGAATGCTCGGATAACGATAGACAATGTCCGGCCCCGATCTTGAGAGAAAAATAACGGTCTCGCCGCCGCTCGTCCCGCTGGCAATTTCGTTCCTTCCCAATCTCTTCCTCCGTCCTATCCCTCTGTTTCTCGCATCGCGCGGGATGCCTCGTCTCTTCACGGCGGAAAATCAAAAAGCTTTCGGTTAGGTAGACCTTCGAGGACCCTTGTCCTGCTAGTACCTGACGGCAACTCTTCAGAGCTTCAGTTTCAATACATCGCGCTGGCATCGAGCTCGAGTGTTGCAGCAAGAAGCAGGCAGGTGGGTGCCGTCAACTTGTCCCCTCTATCTCCCTCGGATCCCCTACCGATGGGATCCTCTTCCTCGCCTCTCCTTCTACACACACACGCACGCACACTCTCCCTCTCTCTCTTACTCTCGTTCACCCTCCGCTGCAATGTTCCCCGTCAATCTTCTCGTACCACGACACGTTCGGTTACTCTGTTTCGTCTGATCGCTGGCTATCCCTGACTTCGCGGTCGTGTATCGCGCCTCGTGTATTGGTAATCCCTAGAAAGTTACCGCGGAGGGAGCCCTCTTCTCCACCCCCCGGGGCCGACATCGCCCTCTTTACTCTGCCTCGTATATCTGTGCAGCAATACCACCTTGAGGGGACTAGGCAGTCAGATCGCTCGAAAATCAAGTACTTTTTGCGAATTAATTACAAGGAGATGAATAAAAGTTGTGACTAGTACTTTTGGGTAATGCTTGCTAATACTATAAACAGCAAAAAAAAATTATTTGAATAATATATACATATGTGTGACAGCGCTACAGTTGCCTGATATATAGGTGTTATTTTCTGGAGCCGCTGTAAAATATCCTCTGAAATTGATACTTTACCCTGACCACCATTCTGCCCTGAACCTATTGAAAAAAAAAATTTTTTTAAATGGCGGCTGTAAATCGGCAAATTTTAAAGAAACTTGATTTTTCGCCAGGGAAAAGAGCCATTTTATTATTTTTTTTTGTCAAAGCAGAAGTTTTCACAGACTTACGCGTAGGTTCAGGTCGTAACTAGACATGTTTCACATGTGCTGATTTTTTTTCGAATCGACTTGTACCTCCGTTTTTTCGCAATCACTGCAAAACGAAGAGGAAATATGATTCCGAGAAAAACGCGTTTGAAGTTTCGAAAGAGGAATTAGTCTACCTGCGTGCGCGCAGAAACGGTTTATGATGCGCTCGACCTTTTGCGGCTGTAAAATCCTTAATTTTGCGAATTTTAATACGAACCAAACGGCATTTTACTCGGGAAGGGTGGTACTTTCGAAAAATACAACAAAAAATCGAGTTTCCGACTGCCTAGTCCCCTTGACGTTTTGTCTGCGTCCTCGTCTTCGTCGCGGCATCACCACCTGTGCCTGTCTCTGTTCCTCGAACCTACGTTTCCCTTCAACCCCTCACCCTCTCTCTCGATCTCGTTTCCCTCTGCCCCCTTTCCACTTTTCCGGCTCACTCCGTCGCACTTTATATATCGGCCGTCCCTCTCTCTTTATTCCCATTCCCATTCTCATCCTCTTGTTTTGGTCCAATAGTCAGTCGCCGGTCTGATCGATGATACACCAACAGCCGGTACTGCGCATGGCCGACTAAATACAAACTCACTCCTTATTATACCGGGTGTGCCAATAAAGAGGGAGGGTGGTGGGTCGGAGAATGGGAAGAACGGGAGAGGGGAGACGGGGTTGGAGGCGGCGAAAGGGGTGGTAAGGAGGGCGAGGAAGCCCACCGTCGGAGTTCTCGCTCCTTCGAGTCTACGAACGCCACCATAAAGGATCCTCTTCCTCCTCGTTGCCGTTGCTGCTACCGCTGCTTCTGCAATGCAGCCCCCACCCCTCTCCAACCCACCCAGCGCCCCATTCCACGCCGCCTATACATCCATTCTGTCAGCGTGCTTCGGTGTCTCCGTTGGTAAGCTATACCAGGATGCTGAAGGATAATCTCGGCACGCGATTTCCGATCCCGAACACGGCTATAAAGGACTCGCTCGCCCTGGACCCCGAAGCTCTCGCCAACTTCCAACGAGAAGTCTTTTTAGCAGATTCCGGAGCTCGTTTCGCGGGGCTGGCTTTCAGAAGGGTCGCGATACTACTTCCGAATGCTCATTCGGTCACCGTGACCTCGCGCGGACTCGCTATTTCACCGTCGTCTCTGTCTTTCAGTGGAAACCGAAGGTCTCTCGGTCTTTGGTTAGGTCGAAGTTTTTGATAGAGAACTGCAGTGTCTTGTTGTTGAATAGCAATCATTTTGAGCACGATTCCATAGGAGAAACCCTCGCACAGCCTGTGAACTCTGTTAGCCAGTCTCTGTGTTACATTGTAAGAGAAGGAAGAGGCTGCGAAGAAGCAAGGCAAAGGAAGTTCAAGTCCAATGAGTGTCATCCTGGGTCTCCACTGAATCATTCAAACTCGAAGATCGTTTACGGTCTAGACCTTCGTTTTTCCCTGCAGGGGCAGGTTATCTTCGTCGCAAGCAGTCGTGGCGAAGTCGTCGGGAAGCCAAGTAACAGCTTTATGACCGGTACAATCATTTACGTGTCAGCGAATAGAACGCCTGAAAGATCCTGCAGGATTCTCTGCACGCGACCATTACCATTTCCGCGACGCGGCATCCACTCCCTTTCGCTCCTCCAAGCTCCACGCATCTGCTTTTCCGCTTTCATCTTCCCGGAATGGCGAACCATTACGCTCGATCGCGCGATTTCCGACTACGAGGCGAATCGACGAGTTCCAACGCCTCGGCGCAAGTGAAACTGAAGTCCAGTGACCGTTTCAACACCATCATCCGCAAGCTACTCCGCTAGGAGCCAATCACCTTTACCCTCCCCTGCTTTTATCAAGAAAAATAGAGGGTTCCATTTGTCGAAAACGCAGCAACATTTGCACGAGCGTTTCCTCGCCAGAGGAGGGGCAGTGGGTGGCGAAAAAAAAGGCCGGGCCAGCGCGTCCGAGGCTAGGCGGAAGATAATTTCGGGGTGGCAGCGCAAATTGACAGGGCTACGGGCTCCCATTCACCCGAATTACGGTTCCAATTCTGCCGGTGACTTTAGCATTGTTGCTACAAATTGGTACACGCCCTGGCCCCGGGGCCTCCCCCACGTGTCTGCCTGCACCACGCGCCTCGCAAATGATGCGTGTGCAGGCCTTTTTAAATAACTTCCAGGCACGATCGCGTGCACCGCTCTCTCCGCTGCGAGCTGGAATGCGCGTGACGGATTGGCCACTAGCGCAACCGACTTGTTTCGGGGCTGTCGAAACTGTGAGAATCCGTCGATTCTCTTCGGCGAAGTCTTGACAATCAGTGGAGAGATGTTAGCGCACGGGGTGGGTGTACAGAGCGTGGAATAAATTGCAGCAGAATGTCGTGGCTTTGCGGATGAGTGCAGTGTCCAATAAAAGTGGCACAGCGGTATCGTTTACAAATGCTGATCTACTCTCGATTATACAAGAATATCGCTTTCCACCGCGACGGTATTCCAGCGCTTCCTGAACACTGTCTCAAGTTGCAAACGCGAAACGTCGAAGGGAATCGACGCTGTGCACGCGCACGTCGAATCATTGAAACTGGACTCCGCGATGGAAGAGTCCAGCACGATATTCACCCTTATTCTAATCAATAAAGGGAAGGAATGTGAAAGGTTTGTTCCACGCGCGGTTAAGGATCGCGTATAGATTTGCGTAGCTTCTTCGGGGAGCAGCGCGACGCGCAAGTTAGCAACGACCAATGTCGCAGCTACAATTAGTTTACTTGCCGTTGCTCCGCGACACGGGAAACTCCTTCGAAATCGAGCTCGTTAAAGTTGAAACTCGCCCGGGGATGGGAACGTGTCCCGAGGAGACGGCACGCGCCTCCGCCCTAGGTGGTCCGATGATCAGAATCGTTAACAAGTAGCCTAACAGGAAGCCGAACCGCGAAAAACAGGATAACGAACCCCGAGCTGATCGTTTAAGCGTAATAGTTAACTATGAGGAGGCATGGAACCGCACGGACGAAACTGATCGCACGCCGCGCCGCCGCGCTCATTGCGCCCCAATTAGGAGACAATGATCATTAAATGGACAAGCCGGGGCACGGTCAGCGATGCTCCTGTGAATTTCACAGCGATTCTTCTGGGGGTGTTACGGAAGCGTTACTGAAGCGATATCTGTAGTCATTAGTAGTAGGTACTTTTATGGTGATTGCTCTGCTTGCTATTTCGCTGAGCTCTTGATTATGGGAATTAGATATCGATAGAAGTTTAGTGTTTAATTAAATGTTAGCTCGATCGGTAGATAATATCGAGGCGGTGCAAAGTTGCGCTGAGTGGAGAGATGTTTCGAAGCCTGGCTGTGGATTCTTTAATCGCCAACGACATTCTTCACTTGGGACTTACTGTTTCAGGTGTGGTTTCAAAACCGAAGAGCAAAGTGGCGCAAGACGGAGAAGTGTTGGGGCAGGAGCACCATTATGGCGGAGTACGGGCTGTACGGTGCGATGGTGCGACACTCTTTGCCTCTCCCTGAGACGATCCTGAAGAGCGCCAAGGAGAACGAGTCAGTGGCGCCGTGGCTGCTAGGTAAACCCCAAATGTTTCCCCTTAAAACGTCCCCGAAGAACCAGCCGATGCATTAAGTTTCGCTAGCTCCGTGCGCGCGAGCATGCCCGACGTCTCGCTTTTGAGGAACGACGGGTACCACAGCGAGCGCGACGGCAGCGGCCTGGCCCCGTCCGTCTGCTCGCCGGTGGCTCGTTTCGTTGAAAGTCAGATCGTCGAGGGTCCGCGGAGCCAGCTACGCTCAATGAACGTGAAAACTAAAGAGAAAAGAAAATGATAAAGAGCAAGCAGCGCCACAAATTTCCGAATTTTGTTTTTCTGTTCGTATCTGTCAGCTCAATCATCTAAGACGAGCAGCTTTAGTCAAGATATCGAAAATAATCAAGAACTGATTGACTGTGGCCCCGCAGGGATGCACCGGAAGTCAATCGAAGCGGCGGAACACCTCAAGTCCGGCGGCGAGGACAGCGGAAACGACCACAACGGAAGCGGAAGCAGCCCCCATCATAATCATCACCAGGGAGGGCCGACCAGCTCAGAGAGTGGACAAGAAAGTCAGGATGGCATGGGGCCTTCCTCCTCGACAGGTAATATTTCCATTACTTCTCTCGGCGCAGCGAATATCCCGTGAAGATTCGAAGGGGCGTAAGTGTCCTCCCAGGTCAACGAATCTGACGCAGTGTCTCCTTGGTGATCGGTAGATTCTGTAGCGTACCTACTAAATAAAACGCACTCCAGTGGAATTCTTGAACCTCCGAAGAGACGACAGGGGCGCCAATCCTCCTCCACTTCTTCTAATAGAAACTTGTAGCTCGCTGGATTGCTGCCGATCGGTTCCCAGCGAGCCCGTGACTAACCACCTGGAATTTTTCTCTCGCAGGAATGGTCCAGGACACAGAGCAACTTAGGAACGAGAGCATCGCCTGTCTGAGAGCGAAAGCTCAGCAGCACCAGCTGCAACTGAGCCTGCAGCCCACGGCAGTGCCCACCAGCACATCGTACCCAGCGGGCCCCCCGTCAAGCACGCTTCACGCCTCCGTTTAATCGCGGTCCCCGCGATTTCCTTGCGAATCCTTCAAGTCACGAAACGTTTCAGACACTTTAGAGAAAGTAAACGGTCCATCACCGACCGATCATTCCTGGGGGCGTCGGCAGTTCGTTTGAATATTAGCGCCGCGTCCCCGTCGAGCACAGATCCTAGGGAAATCTCGCGAGCAAAACACACCGAGGAGCATTCGAAATTATTGTTCGAGGCGACGGGAGCACTCAGAGGAGATCGCCCAGATCGTTTTACAGGCAAGTCGGATCCCCGGGAGCTTTCGCGACAGAGTTTATCGAGGCTGATCTCCGCGAGTCAGGGTGAACGGTCTGGAGGAAGCCGCCTAGGGGATGTACGGACGACACCCGCTTAAACACAACGAATAGATCGTTCGCATTCGAACGATCGTCATCCAGGCTGTATCATCGAAGCGATGACCGACATCGCGCTGGGCCTACGGCGGTTCTCGCGTTTCGCGTGCCTCCTTCGGGGCGAAACTCGACGGCACCACGGGGGAGGGCCAACGTCGACCGTGAAAAGAGAACGAACAACGAGAATTACTTCGAGTCGGTCCTCATCAACGAAACGGTGGCCTATGGACGGCCGGTACAATGACGAATCATCGATCGCGCAGCGGAAACGCTAGCCTCCACGCATCGATATCGGCTCGATCTCGCGATTTCTCTCCACTTTCTCGGCTATTGAATCGCGCCTCTTAACGGCCGGTTGATGTTAGAAGTCACCGATGTTTCAATGCGAGCAGCCGATGATTCGACGCGAAAGTGGAACGCGAATGACTAATTAGAAGTTATAGTCGCTTCGAATAGTGCGAGTGTATGTATAACGTGTACGATCCGGTTGTATACGTTATATGCACACGGATATATAAATATATACATATGTATGGCGACGCGTGTGTGTTAAGTGTACGTGTGGGTGTGTGTTGCACCGCGACGTTGATTACAACGAGCCGAGAGCGCGTGTGCCTGCATGGAGACGAAGATTTCGCCTTTTAGATCACCGAACGACCTGCAACGAACGACGAATCCGATGAATTACAGTGGGTGAGAGGGAGTAACGAATTAGAAACCGCACATCGAGATTCACCTCGAGCACGCTCCCCGGGCGTTGTTTTAAAACGGATCCTCTATCCGGCCCTCGAGGAACGGAGGACACTGGGGGAATTCCGCGATAAATGCGAAAATTCTGAATTAATTTCACGAGTAAACTGTGCGCTTCTGAGAGAGAAAGAGAGAGAGAGTGTGTGTGCGTGTGTGAAAAGGAGAGCAAGAGAGCGCGAGAGGGAGAGAGTGCAACAGAAAATGTCTATTAGTGAACACTTCCTATACCCAAGTACTTAAAGAAGATGTAACTGTTGTCAAATGTGCAATATGTCGGTATAAGTTTTAGATCGGTAAGGCATTATACTTTATTTACGAATACACAATTTACGTGAGGCGGTCCTCGGGGTAATGGCGTCTTCAATGATGAAAGAGAAACTCGTAGGAATCAATTTGTAAGACAGAAATTTGTGGTTTCAGTGCGTTATCCTCGAAGAGGATTCTGAACTCGTGCTAAAACGAGAGTTGCAATTTTTCGATACCACGTTTCATGATTTCACAGACATATTTTCGACTTCCTACGGTTGAGGGAAAAAGCAGGGCCCGATGGGGATGCAGGTGCCACAGGGGCAAATTATAATTATTGCATTTGTAATAATAGTTTGTAACTATTTTTTAATTATTACTCTTTCACTTGGATACGAGTTTTCGCGCCACGCTGCCGCCGTTACCTTAGCCCTGCCCACTGTATATAAATATATAAATACAAAGTATATATATATATATATATATAAATATATATAAAAGATATAAATACGAATGTATGTGGTTACGAGGCATACTAAGTCGGACGAGTCTCTTTGCAGCTTTGCGTTCAGGGTCGATCCCACGATCGACCACTTTTGCACCCCCGAATATTTCAGCTCTTGCTTCTGATCGCGTCACTTTTGCACCTTTTTTTCAACGACGAAAGAGATTCTTCCCAATCACGTGGGGGGTCTCGATCGGCAGAGGGTTTCGTTCGTCTTAGACCCACCGGACTATAAGCAAGTAACGTAACGCAGTATAATTTAAACGAATCGATTACGGGATGAGGTAACCACATGCTCCACGGAGGCAAGGGTGAAACGAAATAACGAAATGGAACATCGCTGTTGTTTCAGACGTATTGAACAACGCGCTTCGGATCTCAAGCGGACTCCCTGTATCCTAATGCCCCAACGCATGCATAGTAGTCGGCTAGTGTATGTAATGAATAAAGTTTCTGAACAAAATGCTACTGCGTTATTCTTGGCCGTCTTTATCCTTTCACTCGCTACCACTTTTTGAGACGTAGCCTGGAAGGAAGTAACTATTACAATGAGTTTATTTAGGGAAACTTCAGGTCTTTGAGATCATTCTCTTATCTTTGATTTTAGGTAGGCATGTTTTAGAAGACTGCTCTAAAATTGTTTATTTCTTCTGCAGTAATCAGTCCCTGTTGACAGCAGGTGTTGCGAAATATTCTGTAGCTTGAATCGTGCTAATTACGCGTAGTCTCTACAGAGCAGTGATTTTATTTGAATTCCTTCTGAGAATTTTAGAAATTCGGGTAGAAATAATCACTGAAGACAGTGAGATATTAGAGGAATGGGACTTTGTTTTATCAAAGCTGACAGTTACATTTAACGACGCTCTTGGATATTCCACAGAATCGAAATAATAGTTCTGATTGAAAAAAAATGAATAATGGACCTCGATGTATCGTGAAACTCTTTTGATCATTATTAGACGGTAATGGGGTCCGATATAAAAAACCCTTTGACGTGAGAAATCAATTAAAAGTTTATTAATTGTCGCGCGGTTCCAATGCTTGGGGCGCGCCTATATAAAAATACGTTTGTGGCCTAAATTTTTAACGAACGCCCACCGAAAGTCGTTAATACGGTTGAAATTTTATCGCACTGAACAACCACGCGTTTCTGTTAATTCCTTTAATTGATTTCTGGTATTATTCGCCGGCGCACAGGTTAGACAGCTAAAGAAGGTACTAGATACACTTTCTCTGGAAAAAGAATCATTTCTGTTAGACGCTATTAAAGGTGAAGAAATAAATAATTAAGATTGTAGATATTAATTTTGGAAATATGCACCATCTTTTATACAGCAATGCATAAGCGGTTGAATTTTATGCAAAGGTGATCCAAAAGCTTCGACATTCGACAGTATGGTGACATCTGTGGAGGCAGAGGTACTATAGGGAGGAAGTTCACCCTTATCACAGACGAGGTATAGCAGAAATCTAACATCTAATGTAAATTTTTTTAATCCCAACTATTTTTCTGCCACATCCAATATTATTGATTCAGAATGGACTAAGACTACAATGCTAATAGGGGCAAGAATTAAAACAAAATAGCACGTTCGACAATAAGGGAAAAAATGAGAATGTATCTTTATCGACTGATACAAATTCAGTGAAATGCACTGGAGCCTTTGTAGAATTTATACATCCTTCCTACTAGCAAGAGGAATTAAGTAAATTTCCATACATCATTTCCTTGCAGAAAATATTTTTGATTTTGTTGTATGATTTTTATTGACCGAGCTAATTTCGATCCAAGCAAAAAGGGTACTTTTCAATTTGAACACCTATAACTTGCGAACTCATGATCGTTGACAAATTTTCATGAGTGTTTTGGAAAGCTAAGAAAGTTTCCTTTTAGAACCTTAGTTGCCAATTTAAGATTTTTTTTAATAGTATTAAATTCATTTTAAAATTATCCCCAAAATAGACGAAAATACTTTGACTATAATAATTTGGCCACCCTCTGTATACCTGGGTCCTGTACCTCATCTGTGAGAGAATAGAATAGAGCACCCCTAACTGGTAATAATATCCCAAGCCAACTGAATTAAATATCAAAGCTATCCAGAAGATTGAAGGCAGAGAATCTCGAAATGAAGGAGCTTACTTGAACCCTTGCGTATGTTTATAAATCACGTTGCCAGCTGATGAAATTCCGCTGCAAAAGATTGTAAGTACATTAGAGTTTAGTATTTATTCGGTTTATTTCTTTATATATTAATACATGTGACATTAAGGACGCAGTAATATATTAGCTGGACATTAATTCTTGCCGAGCGGTTACCCCCTACAAGAACGAGACATCGATACTGAATATTTACAAAAATACAAAAGCTTACAAAACATCGACTACTATACAAAACGAACTCTGTCTAATCGTTTCGCCCCACCGCCTTCGCCGCCTACACACCAAGAACTAGCACGAATTCCATCAACCACCTGGCAATTGTAAACGAGCCCCTAAATAATCTAATCGATGCATCGTTGCGCGCTCGTCGTTCTCTAAGATACAAAAATCAGACTTGTAGATTACGCGGGGTGGGAGTCAGTTCCCACCCCTAGGCCCTTTCCGTGTGTCTCTAGTTATCATAGAAAAAGATTCGTTCCTCGAAAAGAAGTGTCTGGTTTCTAGAAAAAGAAATCTGCCGATGTACGAAGGTCCAAGCCTTTCTACCGTTCTAACGACCTTCGTGGAAATTTTCATTGGTCCGATTGTTACGAAGTTCATTCGTCGAAGTTTTGCAATTCACTGCCCTCGAGCCGCGAGTAACATCAACGAAAGGAATACACAATGACTATGTACAGAAAAATGATCGCTCGAAATCTGACTCGTAACACAGTCACCTCAACAATGTACAAATTTGTATTCCACCCCTACTTTTCGATCAACTTGTAATTTCGACCGCCACTGACCTAAATTCACGCGAACAGCGCTGAGAATGAACGTTTCACTTCCGTTTGCATGGAAAAAGCTTCGAAATGGCGAGTCACTAACGCGCCGCTAAGTATCTCATAGTTTAGCTCTCTAAATTTAATGATTATGCAGCAGAGAGTGTTTGTATATCTTGGTTCTTTTTCTAAGTAACTCTTAATTCAACGACAGATACCTAACGAAGGAATTGAATTAATTCAGAAAACTGTTCGTGCGAAACGATCGTTGCCAGACGAGTGGCAAGCGAGGGAGAAGGAAGACTGCTTCAAAGACAATGAAACACGAATCGTGTATGGAAATAACTCTACGTAATCGATGAAAAGAAACTTACGACAGAAACGTATAATTCGCCTCGTCTTTACTCTATTTACATGTGCCCTACTCCTCGTATTCGCTATTTCAATTCATAACTTTCCCCCTACACGAAGGAACCAAATTCCTCGAACACAATATCCCTGACCCAGCTCTACCGACCGTTTCCTTCTTCCTCTGAACGCTCGACAGATTGAAACGACTGCTGCATGGCTAGGAGAAATCGTTCCGCAGGCTTCAGCGTGGCATTTGAGTAATCAGCATCAACCCCACTGGACGCTTCAATGCCGTTCTCTGGAGTCTTCCCTGTGGGCGCTGTGTCTGCGAGATTCCTGACCGCTGGGCGTCACAGGTCGTCGTTTCGATCGTTTGAATTTTGCTATGTCCTCGCCGAACACGTCGCCAGTTCGCAGGGCTGATATCAGATCGTCGAATTCACCCTTATTGTCATTTTGGCCGTTGCTGTTCGCCTCGTTCTTCTTGCTCAACGAGATGCTGTTCAGTATACCCTCGCGAGAATTCTTCCTTTCCATCGTCCTCTTTCGGAGCTGCAACATTTTTTTTTATAAGACACATTTGAAGCTCGATCTTACGTCGATGGATTAAAACCCTCCCTTATCCTGATTTCGAAAGAGTGACTCACTTCTTGCTCCTGTTTCGCCCTGCGCTCTTCCTCCTCTATCTTCTTCCTCATGTTCTCGACGTCCTGTCTGGCTTCAGCCAACGCCTGCAGGAAGTTCTCAAAGATCCCGAAGAATTCGTCCGGCTGCACGCCCGCTGAATCCTCGCCAAACAGTCTTACAGCTCGGTCGAACTGTTTCAGAGAAGACACACGTCTCACTCAACTCATCCTCGCTCTACTGTCTTGCTTTACTCTACTCAACTTACTCTGGTTTTCATATCTTGGAACAGATCCTCCGCTTCCGCTAATCTACACGTGGCCTGGGCCTGGAAGTCCCTCATCGCAGGTAGGAACATGTCGCCTTGGAGTACCTGAGACTGGCCACGATGGAATTCTAGAAAGAATCAAGGAAACTCGAGATTACAATCGCAGGGTTAGTGCGAGCCTGTGTGCTACTATCTAGGTCGAAAGAGTTGCTCGTGAGATAAAAGTCTAGCTGTTTATGAAGATTCTAAGAAGAAGGTGCGCCAATTGCTTCGGCTAATTTAATCCAACCCACCAATTTCCCTCTGAACATCCTGAAGGCCATTCTTCAGGTTGGCCACCTCCTTCTGCAAGTCGGCCATGCTCACTCTAGCCGCTGTCCGAACGTGCGGCATGTCCTCCTCGATGTCCAGCACCTCCCTGAACCTGGACTCCAGTATCTGGACCAAGTAGTGCAGCAGGGTGGTTCCTTTCGAGCAAGATGACTTGGTGTCGACTAGACGGTTCAAGGAGGCCAAACGGAAGCCACAGGCGTTGCCACGTGCGTTCCCGCGGTTCACGTAATTCCCTAGAGCTAAGACCAACTCCAGGAGCTTCCTGAGCCGCCTGGATCTGGCCACTTGTCGACTAGCTTCGAGAACCGCGCGCATTCTTGGCGTCAATTCCGCGATGCTGGCGGCGAACTTCTTCTTGTAGTGGAGGGATCGCAGCCTCTGCTCGTAGTGCGGGACTCTGGAGCGGAATTAATACACATAACACGGAGCAGTTCGCATTGCTTCCTATTACAATGTGCGATCACAGTGTCTCTGCGGACATTCCACAAACATCGCCTCATCGAGATCAATCTTACTAATCGGACATTACTGATAATCTATCAGCTCGAGTGCCGTGTTTGCTAGACGTTGATACAAGTGTATTGGAAATCGTTATCTCGAGACGCCAGAAGACTAAAACAAGAACAAACTACCTACTTGGATATTTGGTAGAGGAAACAGTCAGCCCTGTTCTGAAGCTCCTTCTGGTGCAAGTCCAATAGGGCTGCTTCCTCCGACGAGGAAATATACTTCAACAGCTGCTCGACCATATCTATGTGCAAGATATTCTGCTGGTCCATGGACAGGATCGTTCTCGTGATCTCGTTATCAGACATTTTCAGCTTCGACAGCAATATCGTGCAGTTCTGAGCCCTCCTCGAGTCGATCACCGACATGGTCTTCTTGTTCTTCCCCAGAGTCCTCAGGTCCTCGATAGAGCCCTCCGCAGACACGCCGTTCTTCTGATAGGCGCAGAAAATCTTATCGATAGACTCCAGGTCCATGACGTTGTACAGCTTGGTGTCGTCCAGCTCCGACCATATTGTGCCTTGCAGCTTCTGTTCAGGAATCTTCGACCAGTTGAAGGATTTCAGGGGGTTGCTTGGTTGAGGAACATTCTTGATTATCTCCACCTATTTACGAGTTTCCCTTTACGTTACTCAGAGTTCGACGACGCTAAGTGAATCCCTACGTCTAAACGGATTAGTGATGAAGAATTCTACGAAAGTCGAGGATTATTCGCACCTTCATGGGAGGCGGAGCTGCTGGCATCAAACAGGGTGGTGGTGGAGGTGCCAATGGTGGAGGTGGTGGCGGTGGAGGCATCGGTTTCGCCTCGACTTTCTCGAGGACTTCGTCGTCGACGATTTTAATCGTCGCTTTGGCGTCGTCAGGCAAGCTCCCAGAAGCCACCAATTGCTCCAGCCGCTTTCTCTCCGACTTTTCGTTGTTTATCTGTCGCGACAGCGCCTCGAGGTTGTCGTGCAGCTCTGAAATCCTCTGCTTCGTCTCTATATGCATCGACGTCTCCTTCTCGAGACGTTCCTTGACCCTCGCCAGGCTGGCCTCCATGTCTTCCTGCAATCCAAAGAAAGATTCATTGACTCGAGAGAAGAGGAAAGACGCGTCTGTCGCGGCGACGTTTCAAATTACTTTCTCCTGTGTCCTAAGATCCAACTCTTGTTCCTTCTTGGCCAATCTGGTCGACATGTCCGAGTTTTCCCGCTCGAGCTCCTCGGCCTTCTTCCTGGCCGCGACCAGTTCCTCTTCCTTTGCGAGCAAGTGGACGATTTCCTTCACGTTGATGTCGATGGGCGCCACGTCGGGGTTCCTCGCGGTGCTTGTGTCGTTCCCCTCCGACTGGAGGACGATTTGCTGCACGATTCGGTCGAAGAGCAGCCAGTGCTGAGGATGGGAGCCATAATCCACTGCAACAGAAAGAATCCAGATACTCTTACGCTCTATCTCCTACTAAGTCCAATAAAAAGATGTCACAAACTGAAACCCACGAGGCAATAGAAGGCAGTGCTCCAGCAGGCTCAGCAGATGAGGATAGGCAGCAGTGTGGCTGAGCTTCCTCCTCAGCAAGTCGAACATCGCGGTGGCACTTTTCGTGTCCACGTGCTCCTTCTCGAATTTCCTGGCCAATTCCTTCTCGTCCTCGTTCCTCACCATCTCGAAGAAGTCCAGATGCCTGTCCAGCGTCTCGTTCTCGTACTTCCTGAGCTTCTCGATGATGGGCTGGATGCCGAGCATGAGCAGCTCGTATCTCAGGTGCAGCCTGAACTCCAGAGTGACCTGGCCAGGCCCGTAGTTCAGCACAGCGTTGATGAACGACATAATGGCGGTCTTCAGCGACAGGTTGTCCTTGTAGATGCCGAAATTCTTGTCCAGATCGTTTATGATGCTCTGGAAGCGCGTTCGTTCGGAGTGGTACTGCTGGAAGTGCAGCATAGCCTCCAGGACCTTTCGATGCCCGCCCGGGACCAGGCAAACGGCGCCCAGGATCTCCAGAACGGAGATCTTCGTTTTTATATTCTCAGTCGCCAGCGACTGCGATATCGTGTTGATGGCGGTCGGATGAGCCAGAACGTGCGCCCTTCCGTTCTGTAACATTTCATCATCGCATAGAGACCCTTTCTCGCGGGAGCGGCTATACCTTAGGATCCTTCGAGGATCACTTGCTCACCGAGTTATTCATCAGCGCCTTCAGGCACCCTATCACGCTCGTGTGCAGGTTACTATTCGCCGCTTCCGCGTCCATGGTGCCGAGCACTTGCAGCAGAGCGTTCAGCCCATCGAGTTCTATGAACCTGAGAACGAAGCTGTGCGGCTGAGTCCTCAGGGCGGTCTTCAGGGCCTCCACCTGGCGCATTTGGTTCGAGACCTCCTCGCCCTCCTCGGGAAAGGGACTCTGAAATGCGCACACGCTGTTAGACACCTTCGCACCCCTATCTAAACAACAGATGGCCCTCCCCCTCTTCTCTTGCTCGATACTCACGCTGGCGATGCTCCTCACCCTGTTGATGTAGTCCTCCGGATCGCCGCTGAGGTCCGTGGTCCTTAGCCCGCCGTTCTCCAGCGTGCCGTTCCCCTTTCTGGAGCAGTATATCTGCCACTTTTTGTTCGCTGGAAGCGCCAGAACCGCCTGACGGTTGGCCTGGGTCAGGTCCAGCTCGTCGACCAGCTCGAGGAACATCTTGTTCAGCTCCTCCTCGGCTGGCATCGGCAAGGTCGGCGTCATCGCTTGAAGCGTGAGCGTGCCCGTGTGCTCCACCACGCAATACGTGATTTCCGGCGGCTCGTCATCCTGCAAGTAACAGGAAAAAGGAAGCTTCAGCTGCTGCGATGCCAGTTTCGCAAGGTAGTCGTTTGACCTTCGCGATGCTCTGTTTTTGCGGGATACTCGGGGCGGCGATGATAGTGGTGACGCTTGGATGATGATGGACGGAGCAGAGAAAGGCTGACGCAAACTGGAGGAGCGTACTGGTGGGTTATTTGTTGGTGAGGCAGCGTGAAACGTTGAAATTTCACTCGCGAGGGGTGAATTATTAATGCGGGGGATGAAAATAAGTGGAATCATAATTGGATCAAGGAGATATTTGTAACAGTTGATGAAAGAGATGCGAGAGACTCCTCTGCTTCGTCCCATCGGCATTCCCCAGTTTCCGTGAAAACCGATTGGGAACGAAGACGATCGAGGGTATGCAACCAGGTCTTGACCTTATTGAAGACGAGCCTCGGCATTAAATCACGGAGTCGACTGGTCGTCGAGATGCCGCCGGTGAACCAACTTTGCATGCGTACAGTGTGTGCAATCGACGATCAGAAAGAGCATTGGTCGCTTCGGGCGCGTACCAAAGACCCGACTTGAAAAATGGTACCAAACTCTTGGTGCGATTTCGGTGCCTCTGGTATTCCTCGATACCCAAAGTACAGTTCTAATTACACTGGCTAAAGTTCGTCCCATGTTCGAGTACCTCGAAAATCATCAACAGTGCCCACTGTACCATTCTCCAGCCTCTTTCATGCGACTCAACGGAGCAGTCAAGAACCAACGGCAGCAAAGGTCAGGGGACCGGCTCAGGCACTGGATTCCTAAGGTACTTTCACACGTGACTAGGAAATTACTATTTATTCTTCCCGAGGATCATCCTACGCCTTCAAGAGTGCACCACACCTGAAGTATTCATCATCTAAACGCAGCCATGACTCTACTAACTTCCCTCGGTTCGCCTTGCAATCTGTAGACGCGTTCCAGGCTTATCGCAAGACGATAGGAAGAATCTTGTCGCGAAGGAAAAGAATCGATTTGATAGAGGACATTGAGAATGCTAGCGATAGTCTGTGACGAACTAATAAGCAGCTAGAACACTGAGCAATCTGTTTGACATCTTTCCCTTCTCTTCTTTCAAAGTCAAAGTTCCTTTAAACCTGAGTAGCTCGATCCTCGAATTTCAATCTGACTGTCCTTCGTCACCTAATCTCCGTCAATTTCATTCCCTTGCTTTCTCGAGGCTGCCATGCAACAGTCATCGTCCCTGAACACGTTCCACGCTCACGGGTTCACGCGCGAGCCCAGCACGTGAACGCGAAACAGGAGGAGACGCGATAAAGCGTGACACGCGACGGCCAGCCGGTACTCGCACGTGAGTGTCCGCCGCGGAAAAATGGCAAAGGAGGTCAACCAGTCGGAGGCTGGACTCTCTAGCAGCCGGTCCACGTTCCTCGGAGGACGAAAGTCTATCCAGCGTGACGAACCAGTCGCATAAATAACGCGCGGATAGATCCTGCGCCAAAGAATCGCCAAGATAACGCGCCTAGGGCTAGGGTTTCTCGGCTTTGGGCGACGATCCATTCGCTGCTCGCACGTGATGATATTTATGGCTACTTGCCTGAGAACGAGCTTGAAAATACAGCATCCTCTCAGCTTTTTACTACACCGAACGTTCTAACGAGTCATTTTCTTAGAGTCATCGGTAAATAAATAATCAGTAGAATTATCCCTGCTTGTATCTTTCGCACAGATATTTGCAAACTCACTTCAGTATTAGCATGGATATAAACGGAGACAAATGGGCCAAGTTAGTGAGGAAGCTACCAACCCTCAATGATCTGAAACTCAGTTTAAGTATGAAGATTTTAATTATTAAAGTAAAAAAGGTGCTCTATTTCTATTGAGTTGTATAATTAATATTACTTTAAATTTTATGCAGTTTTTGTTTTTTAATCCTAAAATTGAACTATGCCTTGGTAGTTTTAGTACCTATATTAATGTAGGTATTGTTCTACGGATTGGTAATTTTTTGCAAAATAAAGTTCACAAAATTATGGTATCCATGCTGTGTTTTAATTTTTCGCCATTTTGAGGGTTGCTAGATTTCTGCACAGCTTGGTCCAAATGTAGTGCCAAACGCAATCCCCGCGAAACAAGAATCTAGCCGACAGACACTCGATAATGAGACGATTAGATCGCCGATGGTATTTCAATCCAGCCATTCGCCACAACTGGCTCGATCGTGAAAAAATCAACACGTTCATTTCTATGAAATACCTTGGTGGCACGGGACCACGCGTTCAACGTCCTCGCGTAATAAAATCTGCCAGCCGGCCGCGCAGGAGATTGCAAATTATGGCAGGGAGCAGCGCGGCTCGCGAACCAGGCATTGAATAACCGCGGTCATCGCATCCTGCGTTTTCATAAATGCGTTTTCCCCGGCGTGTCCCTCTTCCTGCTCTTTCCAGCGCCCGTTGTAATCCGAGGCACGATCGAGGAAGCGACATTATGACTGCGTAACGCGATTCGATTTAATACAGCGAGGCATCCATTCGGGCGCACGCGATGCGATTTACGCTAGTTAGCATGGCAACGAAAGCGAAATCTTATACTCGGCTGTGTCGCGAACGCTTCCAAGGGAACTTCCTCGAGGCCCTCGAGGGTTTAACCTCGGACAGCGCTTGGGATTTAACCCCCCGGCGAATGGGAATGGCAAGTGGAGTGACACGGGCGCTCTACTCGGGTTACTCAGCAATTGATGGTACCAGAGATGCTATCTCACCGCTGCGAGTAGAATGTACAAGGTGTCTGGAGTGAAATAGGATAAATCATGTATCTACGCGCAGCGGAACACGCTGCGCAGCTATTCTTTCCCCATTTACATGCATCGACAAGTGCAGGGGGATTCTGATTCGGAGTCCGGCAACACCCACGCGCGCGTGGGAGGCACGTCGAGTGGCGAACGAATTAACATTCTTACGACTCGCTTCCACCATAAAACCTCCACCGTATCTCCACAAAAGCTGAACTCCTATTCGATTAAGGACAATCGCTGGAAATGGATAAGAAACGAGGGTCCGAAAGAACCTAGCCGCTCGACCGTGTCCGAGGCGGAGCAATTTCGCGCGGTCGCGAAAGAAAGTCATTACGGTCGCGTTCTATTCTGTACCCCGAAGAAATTGCGGATGCATCGACGCGAGTGGAGCGATGGGAAACAACGATCTGGCCGCCCGGCCACCACATACGCTCGCTTCCGAAGCGTCTACTTCGCAATAAACCAACGTGCCTCGAGCGGTACCGAGGTCCCGTAAGAAACTCCTCGGGAACGTGATCGCGTACGACTCCGTGGCATTAGCATAATTTTTCCGTTCCACAGAGAGGATCGTTCGCATCCTGAGAACGAAGTTTCTTACCGAACTCTTTCCTCCACGAGCTGCTCCTGCTCTTGTCCCGCGTTCTATCATTCTAACCGTGCGATAATCGAAGAAAGCACGGCGCAGATCTGAGCTTCGTTAAGTTTTTACAGGGTTGCTTAGGGGCAGTTCAGGCGTCGTAAAGTATGAAGCTACGGGGAGATTATTCCAGCCGCCAGTCCGAGCGAAGTGTTCCTTCCAAAGGAATGCAAAGTCCCGTGGAACGGGACCGTGAAAATGGAAAATTGCTCGGGCGAGGAACTGTTCGGGAAGTGTGGGAACGGAGCTGGGGATAACGAGCGAATTGCCATGGTATGCGTGGCGCAGGGGACATCAAAGTGAACGACTCCATCTCCCTGGACGTGGAACTTTTTCCCGGCCGTTCGACGGGCGCTTTAATCTTCCATTATCGATGGCTTGGCCGACGAGGAGGAACGCCGATAAAGCGCAGCGACGGGCAAGAGCCAAGGAATCCAAAATACCCCAGAGCGAACGACGCGGAGGCATGCAAACCAGCCGCGGAACAGCGGGGAAAAAGTTGAGCGAGCCGCGTCTCTCTGTCGCTTCTTATGCCGGCGAGAGCGTGCAGGAAGCGTGTATAAATTCCTGCATCGTCGATAATTGAAAGCGTCGCCGCGGAACACGAAAGTTCCCCGTGACTCGCGCACCTGATACCGATCGTTTCGAGGCTTTCCGACGCCTTCTACGGTTGCATTCCATCGACCATCCCCGCCGTTCGACGGATCTGACGGCTGAAAGAAAAAAAAAGAAACGACTATCAGAATCCCGGAGGATACTGGAAATACGATTATGTTCGCCTCGCTGGAATATAGCCGCCCTTTTCCACGCCAGACACGCCCTGCTGCGCGGAGGAAGCGTTGACCAGGGTTGATCGGCATAATGGACTCTCTCGGGTCGCGGGATTCGCTCAAGGACGACTGGCTTAGGAATCGCTGGCGGACTCTTCGTCGAGGAAACAGCGAGGTGCTTTGCTTTTTTTTCCTCCAATCGATTCGCTGAAACGATACCGCGTTCCCTCGATTCCCTGGAAGTGGCCGAAAATGGTCCTCCAAAGGTGGATGCACAGATAAAGGGTGCTGGCCGGACGAAGCTGAGGAGATAGTCCTCTGGACGTCGAATGTTCTTGCGTCGTTAACGAGGTAGTAAAAAATGGAAACGAAGGACTTAACGGTGGTGCCTTTGGCTCTGGCGCAAGCTGCTTTTGAGTATCTCTCTACTGATTCTCGGAGAAGATTGTTCGCGCGATCGTGAGGTGCGAGTTCGCAAGGTCATCGACGCTGATAAGACGCTGGTACCGTCGATTGAACATCATTAATCGAAGATCCGTGGCTTCGCGCCAATTTGCCCGTTATTGCTGGCGCGACGGTAATCGATGGAAATGGAGGCTCTTCCGGGCTCGAAGCTCGCGAGTGCATTCGCGTGTTCGCGCTTCCATCGACTGTCCCTCGGCCGTTCATCCGTCTTCATCAGCCAGGCTTCCAGCGGGAGATGATCTGCGCGACTGAATCGTGATCATCGACACCATCGCGATACAGATAGTATCCGAACAATAAATCTCTCGAGTCCCGAGGCTGAGTGACATTTGATGGGAGATCGCGTTGAACTTCTGGGCACTCGAGGGGAGAATAGAAGCGCCTCGACGGGGCCGGTGCTGCGGAGGACGTCGCTGGACGAGAGCGAGGAGCGTTCGACGCGTTAAACCCTCGACGCCTCTCACTTTCCTGTTTACGCTCAGCCGAAGAACGGACGGCTCTCGTTGAAACGTCTGTCCAGAAATCGGGACGCGAATTGGCGAATGGATTTATCACCCGTCAGCAGCATCCGCGCTCGCATTATCGGCCAGACGGATCGCTAGACGCTCGGAGGATCTCCCAGCGGCGTGGAACGCGCGTAACAAGAAAATCTAAGCGATCCAGGCGGATAAAAATGGAAACAAACGCGCATTGTTCCAGAGGATGCGAGTGGATGCGAAACGTTTCGCCGCGATAGCGAGGATCGCGCTCCGCGTTTAATTGGCTGGCACCTATCGTCTTCGCCACTCTTGCATTTAATGCTAATTACGGCTGGCCGTCGTACCGTGCCGAGATGCGCCCGCGCAGGCACGCGTATTTTTCATGGAAATTCGTTTCCTTCGTCTGTGCTCCCTGCTCGAAGCTGAGGAAACTGATACTTCGGGTCGGAACCAAGGCAATTCTCACGATCAGTGGAATCGCGTTGCTTTTTCTTTTTTATGATTATCCAGGAGTCTCGAGGCTTCCTTCTTCCCGGCGAATGGAACTTCACCCGTAAATTAAGTATCCTCGACGGGTTAAAGTGAAATGGAGCAGATGCTGTTTTAATTAGAAGCGCAGTTTCTCCCGGGTATTTTAATGCATTGCTTTATCGACGATCAGTGTTATTAGACCTCGTAAAGGTAGATCATTAAAGATAGCGCTTAACCGAACTGCAGTTAATTCCCATTCATGCACGATCGCTTCGCCAATAATAAAACTTCGCGCGGAACAGCCAGATGCCAGTATGAAAGTAACACGAAGGCCGAGGATCGGATACTCGTGTCCCCGGCAACTGGTTTGGCGAAAGAGGGATTGGTATGCGACAATCACATCCCTGGAAACACACCTCTCTTGCCACGATCATACTAGCTCTGCGCATTAATTAAATTCCTCGAGATATTGATCGATCAGTCAGCAAAAAGAGAATCAGCCTGCCTCGCTGCAACCGATGACGTCTACTTGCGAAAGTGTCGATGACGGGCATTCGCGGATAATTTCTGTATATTGTTCCCATTCATTCGAATCTCCTTTGCTTCGAAGTCTACTCGAATCGTGGACCACTTGATTCAAAGTAATAATTCGAGGAAAAATTCACCAACTTCTGCGACAAGTGATTGCTATTCGATGAACGATATTCTGTTCTAAATTCAAGTTCCCTCCAGCGCAACGCGGGCAGAAACGCTGCAAGAGTCTTGGATCTGAATATCACAGGATGTCCCATGGATGAAAAGCGCGAAATCACGCGAGGACTCGTTCCAGCATCTGGTTCCTAGCCCCACTTCCGCCGGGTTTCCGGTTCAGAGGATATCCCGAGCGATTTATAATCCGTTCGCGTGCCATAATCGCAGCCAGCCATCCGGAAGCTGGATTAATGACTCAATCCTCGTCACTTTCGTTTCGATACCCATTCGCCTTTCTCCTCCAGCCTATCCCAGACTCCGCGTCGTGATCCCCAATGCAGAGAGCGACCACGACCATCTGCACCCAGCCTTTATCCAACAGAGACACGCCTAATCAGTCAGGACGTTCCCTTTCCGGATGAAAAGCGTATCGCGATCCCCGCAGGTCGCCAGGCGCTCGAGACGCGCGCTGGGAATGCGCAAGCATCGCTTTGCATTGCAGATGCCACTGGAGCCGACGCAACGAACGCAAGAATGCCACGCATCCATGGGTGTGCACCGAGAGGCAGCGATTTAACGCACCGTCATCCGCTCGGGACGGGAACGCGAGCGGATTCTGACGCGCGCGACGTTCCGTCCGCTGCTCGGCTGGTTTTCACGGGAAACCGTTTCCCTGGTACTTCGATCGCCGCGCCTTGACGGGCGCAACGACTTCCTGATGACAATAGGCTTCGTGGAAGCTCGCCGCGGTCGACTCGTTACCAATCGGCCACCAATTCGAACGAGGAACGCGGAACCGCGGCGATGTTTCAGGAAGAAGTGAAATTAATTTTCACGGCTGGTGGTCGACTGATTCGTCTCTTTCAGCCGTTCGATCGCTGCGGAGTTTTAGCGTGCTGGGGTAGTTTTTTCTCCGTCGAACGTAGAACGCGATGGGGGTACTGTATTTTATGGAATTATGAATGGTTAGCGGGGAGTTTGGTGCGGTTGCTCGTTGCTCCAGGCGGAATAGGTGTATACTTATCGATCCAAGTGTTCGAGTTGGTGGTTGAGAAAAGAAAAGAGTGAAATACGTGCAGGTTTTATGCGGGGTGCTGATAAGGGCGATAGTGGGGAAATTGTGGTACGGGTTGTAATTATTTTGGGAGCACGTGATCAAGATAAGTGTAGCTACCTGGAGGCAGCCGCAGAAGGACTTCTTCACTCGCGATGGCATCGTCTGGCAGCGACCCACGAACTCCTTCAGGGGCTGTGGACTCTTCACAGGACACGTGGGAATCCTCTGCAAATCAAGGAACACCGAGATTAGTATTTCAAGCAACATAGACAGGTTAATCATTTGCACGTCGACAATTAGTTCATTAAATCATTAGGGTGATCAATATCGCTCAAGTTCTTAATATCGCCACTCGCTATATCTCGCAAAGTAAGCACTAAAATTTATCATAGAAGTATTTTAGAGAATCTTGATAGTGTAAAAATTTATGGGGCTGTCACAATTTTAAATCACATTCAGAGAAGGTAAGTCTAATAATTCTGTGAATGCAGGAATATCTACTGGAAATACCTAATTATTTATGTACTTAAGGAATGAAATCGATTCAAATATTTTTCATAATGAAAATAGCGTTTTTCTTTTAGCAGAATGCGTGTTCTCAATACCGCCTACCTGAGAACAATGGTTTCGATGTAATATTTGTTACAGGTGGGGTCACGAGATTTTCGGAGCAACCAAAATAAACTTTATTTGCCCAATATGTACAGCCAAACGTAAAAAATAAGATATTTTTAAAATCCTATTTCTATATTTTTGTAATAAAAAAAATTGATAAGAAAACATTTATAGAGCAAGAAATAATAAAAGCAGATATGAAAATGACTTTAAAAACTCATATAGGTAGACATAAATTAATCAATATTTCTTGAGTTGGCGATATTAGGTACACTTTTGTCAGGACCCGATTTTTGCATATCTTACATTTTTTAATTCCTAATTAAAATTCTGTAGCTTTCAACGATTCCAGCTTATGCTACACGAGAGACGAATAATTTCTCTCTACTTTCAAACGAATTGCATGCAGAAATATCAATTATTATTCAATTAACAGCGATTTAACTTTTCCTAGTCGATATTAGGTAAGGTCGCCCTAAGTCTCAGACTCCTTAAGTTTTTACTGTTTATATAATTTCCGCATACTATGGGGATTCCCGTTTACAATAACAATAACTATCTTTCAAGAATCCTTCGTGCCTGCAGCTACCAATCAACGCGACGTAACATCCTCAATACTTCACCCTCTCTGCAACTTTCCACGTTAACGAATCCGAGATTACTGCAGAAATTTATTCACGGCTTGATTCGATCCTCGATTAATGACCAATTACGATGAACCCTAAAACCGGAAGCTCCGCCAGCGTTCAATCGCGGAAAAGCCGCGTGCAACTTTCACTCACTTTTGTCCAGCCTGAATTCTGGTGCGTTATTAAAGGAACAGGTAGGGCGACTCGTTACGGTGCCGCGAACGTAACGCAGCTTTTACGCGATGGTGTCGTAACGCCTGTCTGCCCTGTCATCCGTTACCAAGAAAAGTTCAATGTCCCTGCCTAACGAACCTCGAAACGCATGAAATTCGTAAACGCTGCACCCAACGAAAAGGTAGATCGCCTCGTTAACCCGACGGACGTCACAAGAAGCAAGAAATCGCGGCTACGCGTTATCTTTGCGCTCCGACGAGGCTTTATCGGGAAACTTAATTACTTTTCCAGCGAGCGTTAAAGAGCCGACAGTATACGAGCTTCAAGTCGAAGCAGAGTGTATTGTACAGCTAGAAGGCATTGTTACTGAAAGAATACCGCGGCCTCGATTCGTTTGCTCCTTCCTTGGTGTTACGCGAGGTCACAGCGAGGGACCATTCCGCGGGCAAGGTAAAATGAAAAATTCGCCGCTTCGGGGAATACAGCTTGGACGCGACACATTTTACGAGGTACACCGTTCTTTCAGCGAAAGCCTCGATTAACGAACCGGCTGGCGTTCGCAGGATCTCCATGAATCTTCCTCGCATCGCCTGGACATCTTTAGACCACCGTTTGACCCGGCCTCGTCTTAATGACGGCCAACAAAGGTCCGCGAAACTTGTTCCTTTTCAGAGGCCGTATTGTCCTCTTTGTAACTGTGGCCTGGACACCCTGAAGGGGAGAGGGAACTGGGACCGATGCGCGCGATACGAGAGAAAATACAGATGCGGAGAGTAGAGACGCTGCTTGCAGGAGAACACCAAACCCTCGTTTCCAATTCAATGTTTATTATAGTGAGTTCCAGGGCAATTTAGGCGGCCACCTACTCTGAAGAACCAGGACGACCTCTCAGGCTCCGGGCAGGACTCGATGTCCTCGTGGCGAGCGTTGGAAGACATCGGGGCGATTCGACAGCCTTTTGTCTCGCGGGGAACGCGACGAGTGGCCCCAGGCGCCGACGCGATCTCGATCGTAATCGTCCCCGGCAATTACTCGCGAATTTCACTTTTGCGCGTCTCGAGCGAGCGAGCGAGCGCGCGGCGGCGAGACTGCCTCTCGGCGGAGAAGCCCAAGAGGCACGAGCCGGCAACGAGGTCGGCCCAGCGACGGTGTACACCTCTTATCGTGTCGACGAATTCCTTATCAGCCGTGTGGAAGGAAAAACGAAGAGCCCCGTGTAATTTTCTGCTCATGAGCTGTCACGCGACTATGCATATCGTCGCGCGTCCTTCGGCCGCGGTAATTGATAAACGATAACTACGAACACGCGATAGACTGGGGAACTAGTTAATTTTTCCTTCTAAATGGGGATATTTTAAGACAAAGGCAGTGGAAAATCACATTTCCAGGTTGCCGCGTGGATGTATTTTGGTTACAAGTTCGAGGGGCCGGGTTTCAAGACAGAGTTTCCATGAACGCCGATGTGGATGGTAATTCGTGAATTTAGGTAAGGTAAACTCAACCAGTGAATAAGAGAATTGTTGAATCTATGGACCTTTCAGATTAATACTTGAATATATTTATGTATAACAACAAAACAACTGTTGAAATTGCATTTAAATTTATTTTTCTTGAAATTTCTATAAAAATAATCACTTATTATTATCGCAATTTAAAAAAAAAATTATAAAATGCAAAACGTGTAGAAGCCCAGTAAATGACCGCGTACTTTTAATAAGAATTGTGCTTATTAATGTTTGCTTAATACGCCTAACTAAAAATATAGGATATTAAAAGTGCAACTACACTCCATTTACAAACATATAATATTGATTAAATTTATTAATTGACATTTCTTTGCCATTCACTGGTATGCGGTCAATTACTGGTTGGTTTACCCTGCGTCACGCGTTATCAGAACGAATTCGATTACATGTGTCTCGACACTGAAAGATAAGTATCAGCGACTCGATGAATTATCAGCGTTTTCGGTGGCTGCGTCGTTTTTCGACATGTGCTCGGCAATTTTATCTCGCCCGTGTTTGCCATTACCTATCGCTGTGTCAACCACGGGTTTAGCGAAACGTGCTCCGACATTCGGGGGAATATTAACGGAGAAACTCGAGGCGTGTCGCGAGCGAGCGACCAGTGTCTGTTAACAACGGACCCGTTCTACTTCCACTTTATTGTATATCGATGATCCGTAAAAAAGAAACCCTCTTAAGAGTCCTCGAGGAATTCTAAGCTCGACGAGCTGCCGGCCACTTTCCACCGAGTCGTGGAAATTTATGGCGTCGACGGGTCCCCGCATTGTTGCGTTTTCCTGGCAGCGTTAAACAGCGAAAACGAATGCCTATACTTAACACCTTTCTCTTAGAAAGCACTAACCCACCGGTGGCCAGAGGATCGACACGATTTTTCCCCAAATGATCGATGTCCCTGGACACTGTGCGTTCCCATGCCGCTTGGGCCGCGGGGACAGCGTAGTTTCTTTCTGTCGCGGAGCAATCTTCAGCCAATTATTCTCAGGAACAGCATTTTCAAACTAACCTGCGAGAACGGCGAATTTCTTGCTGGCACGAAGAAGTATTAAATTGAAATTCCTCAATGATAGATCGTCGTTAGACTATTTACTCGGCAGACACGCTTGTAAACAGGCCGTAAGATTGAATCTACGATCACGTAAATGGTTTCCTGATGAAAGATCGAGTCACGCTAGACTGTCACGCGTTGCAGATTCGCAACTGTAAATATTGACGGACCAGTGGCTCGAAAATTGTCGTCTGCTCCGAGTCTATTTACGCAATTTTCTGCTCCGATTTCCTTCTTCTTCCGAGGCCAATTTCACGCGAGATACTTTGTACGCGGGAGAAAAAATTGCAACCACGAGTGAAGCAATTCAGGAGCTTCGTAAAAAGAGAAGGAAACTGGATTTTATTCTTTAAGGGAGCGCGATATTTGGATTTTTTTAAAGAGGAACCCTCAAATTATATTAATTGAAAAGTTTATGCATATATTTGTGCATACTTAGGCAACAGTTTAAAAATAATAATTAAAAAAACCGTATAACTTTGAACACGCTTTTCTCAAAAAGATGTTTTTCTCAATAAAGAATCAACCGATTGACTTCAAACTTGGCATATATCTTCGGTAGATATTCCATTCTCGCTGGTACTAAAACCAAGTCGGTTTTTGCAAAATTAGACTTTTGCGATTTAAAAACCCAGCGAATTATTTTGCAGGAATCGATGCCTGTTTTAAACGCTGCATTTTTTTTTAATTTTCAATATTTCTCATTTAATTTAATTCAGGCGATAGCCACACTCATACAGATTACACAACTTTTTAAATTTTCTATTTCATACAACTAAATAAAACAGCTGATTTTACGCTAACAATGCGCATACGATTTTTGTAAGCAGCTTCAAATGAAGCACTATAACTCCGGATACAACCACTATTTTCACACACAATTTTTTTTCCATATTCCCTAAAGATTGACCAATGAATCCACAAAGCTGGAAGTAAATATGTTTAACGGTTTCGTTTTAAAAAATTCCCAAATTTCGCATCATTTTTCGTCCGTCAAGGTAGCGAGACCCCTCAAATAACTTTTTATAATCCCCTACAGAATTCGCTTGAATTTGCATTAAAAATCTATTTGTCCCCTCAACTCGGCTCCCCCACGATTAAATCCTAAATGCGCCACGAGAAGAGAGAAGAGAACAAATTAGATAACCAGGACCGAAGTTGCCCGTGGCATCGATTAACATTCGATAGAAACTAAAATCCAGACACTGCCGACAGGCACGTAACCGATGGTCCCCGAATGCCAGCGTTTAATTCCACGGTGTGCCGCGAGCCCGTGGGACAGGAGATACGAGAAATCTCGAACGAAGGGGGCCGATTTTCTCCATCGGATCTTATCCTCGATAAAGGCGCCTCGAAAGCGCCGATTCCGCCGGGAAGTTACTGGAGGCGCGCGAAACGAGGCCTCCTCGGGGCACAGGTGAACTTTCGAGTTTCGTTTTGCACGGGACACCGTGGAGCGGCGACACGTGGAAAACGAGTCGGCGCGGCGATGAAACGAGGGCGACCGCCTCCAGCCAGCCAAGGAAATCGACGGACGTTTACAAGCGATCGAAAGCATCGTCGCCCCGCGAGAAGCACGTCTGCCACCGATTACATTCCCAAGATTACACTGATTAACGAGACATTTGTTAATAGAGGTCGCCTTATCTGGGTCTTATCTCATGGTTACGTCGATTCGAGCAGCTCCTGCGCCCTCCGCGGTTTTCCTTCTCCGCTGCCGAGGCTCGCGGACCGAGCAGTCGAGTCGTGCCTCCCGATTATTTATCGTACGCGTAATTACGACGCTGCTCTCGCGAGGGAAACTCGCCGGAGATTCTAATTTCGATCGCGGTAGAGAGAATCCGCTCAATGTTTCATCGGATGATTTATATTTAGATGGAAGATGCTCGCGGAGGGTCGCAGGTACGCGCGAGATGGAAGCACGCTCGATTCGATTGCAACTGTGTCGCAACGCGAGACCCGCTCGGTGCCCCGCGAAGTGCAACTGGGAGATGAAGCGATCAATGACAGAGTGATTTATCTGCGAAAATAACAGATGGACGACAGGCTCTGTACATTGTAACGGAGGAATAAGTTTGCGGCGATTATTTAAAGCTTTCGCTCCGAGGATATCAAGGTCGACCTTGTTCCACCGCGAGTTTCCCCTCGTTAAGCCATTAATTCGTTTCCTAATACTCCTATTAACGAGGCTGCTTAGACAGAAACAGGCTAAGGGAACAGCAAATCGAGCATCGCGTCGAATCTCGCGATACTGGTTATCTTATCCGACGTCAGTATTCTTCAACCAGCAGCCGGTCGCTGGAAACCCCGGACGTTAAACACTCCCGCGTGATTTGTCACCGCGGACCGGCCTCGTGCATCGCCCCGAGAATGTTAATTGCAAACCACTGGCTCCCCAGATGGGCGACGTATGATTACTCTTATTACGCGAGATCCGAGCTGGCAGATACACGCGTTCGCCAAACGAGAAGAGCGGAATCGAGTCACCGCTTAATAGGGTTACGTCCCGTGGCTGTTCGGCGTCGTTGTCGCTCCAGCGATCAGCGCTGTCGCGTAATTAGCGCGATTCTCTGGTAATTAAGGTTTCATTGAGACGACGGAAGGGAAGGAAAGTGTATCGCCGCGGCTCCGGGAACGGGGCATTATGAGAACTGCTTTGTCGAGTGATTAGTAAGCAGCACGCGTGACTCGAGGGTGCGCGATTAAATGCCGTTGCTGAGGGAGCTTGATGGAACTCGCCGAGAATCACCAGTGGGTATTTTAGAGATTTTCCTGTGCTGGGTACGGAGCAGCGGGGAAAACGAATTGTGGCGGATGTTTGAAGAATTTCTGGATCGGTCGATGCAGTTATTCGAGGCAGTCTAGCAACTAAGGTAGGTCCGGCGGGTAAAAAGTCCCAAATGCAAAGTCTCCATTCGTAGACAATCGATTGAATATTGCAGCAACTATGTTGATAGCAAGTAAATGGTAATGGGAAGGACCGCAAGGGTCGCCAGTCGTTTTTGGGATTTATACGACGCATTTGTCAGTATGTATATAAAATGCGAACAAAGTACGCCTTTTTATTTGTTGTGTTATTCGAAGTAAACCTCAGTTTAACACTGTACAAGGTGAATACGTTAAGATTATATGTTCTTTTAGTAATGTGTACATGACATTGTTTATTTCCGAATGATAATATTTTCGAACCTATATATCGACGAAAGTATAGAGGTACCATTGTGGAAAGAAGTACCTTACTTATATTTTTGTTTTATATTTTCATTTTTTGTTAAAGAAGTCCTGTTAAAATACTAAAAAAAGTGGTTGTCTCTGTTGAAGCAAACCAATCAGTAGAATCATAAATTATCTTCCTATTTTCCTGTTTTTTTATATTAAAATAATTCGTGTTTAAGAAATAAAGCCAAAGTGCTTAAAAGAGTTATATCTTTATATTGAGATTATTGTGCAATTTTTTGTTCAAGCTGAATCTGCGTCCTGTATTTTCATTCTTCTGTTTAAAAGCGTAGTATTTCCGTTCAATTTTGTATACCAAAAAAATTGGTTTAATAAATATTTGTTGACTTCAAGAGACTTTTTAACTTATTTGGTTTTACACGAAAGGCTGGCTAGAAGATATTAAGGACTTTTTACCCCAAGCAATTTGAATTGACGCACATTTTGTGATGAAACTCAGCAAAAAATAACGCTATTAACCAGCAACTTTGTAAAGGTAAAGAATAGTAGTTGTAGTTTATACAAAATAACACCGTATATCTCTAGATTGTTATTACTAAATTTTACACAAGTTTATATGAAAAACCGGACTTTCAGCCCCACCCTACAGTATTCCAAATGAAAATTGGAATGCGAAGCTGCTCCCATTACCCTGTCAATCTCCCGAGTCACCAGCATTCATCCCCTGCTCCCAAATACACCGATCCACCCCGGCTGGAGTAAAAATTCATTCCAATTTCCCGCTACTCCCAACCGAATCCATCAACGAAACAATGACAGAGGACTCAATCACCTGTCGCCCTGCTCACTCGTTATCGTTATTCGGTAGCAATGTTCGGTTACAGCGAACGACCGTAACAACGCCACCGCCGCGGGCGATGATCCATCTTAAATCGATCGCGCGCCTCGAAACGTCTCATTGGATCGAGATCAAACGGTTCCCCCTGGAGCGTGTCGCTCTCCACCGAAACCAGCGTTGCGCGTTCCTTCACCCAGCGAAATCGAGCCACGACCACGAAAACCTCAGGGGAAACCCTTCAGCTCTCCAGCAGAGAACGAGGAATATGGTTTCGCTGTTTCCCCGAGTTTGCTGGGGACGGAATGAGCCACGTTTTCAAGCCACCGCGCGCGGCGCGTAGTTTCGACGATTGATCGGCGGCCAGCGAAGATATTCCTGGGCTCTCCTTTTCAAACGGCCCGGCGAGCGCACAAGCACGCGTCAGGTTTAAAGGCGCGCGCGACGATAATTCACGGGGTTGGGCCGCTGACAAGCATCGAGTGAAAGAAAACGTTTAGGCGAGAGGCATTAGAATTTGAATCTCCACCCGTGGCGTGGAACCGTTCAGCTGTCCGGGGGAAATTCGTGGTATTTATGGATTCGTAATGCGATATTTTTCGAGAGCCATTAGAATGTGAAATTCCGTATCTGAAACGGTGATTTCTCTGCTCGTTCCCACGAGAGGCATCAAAAAGGAATGTTTGTTTTAAGCACCTTGCTGCTTCGCGGCGAGCTCAGCCGAAGGAGCCAGTGTTTTTAAGTTAATCGCGCTTTTGAGCGCTGGTCAAGAATTAATCAAGTTACTTTCCACGGTACTTCGCTTTAGTGGCACTCGCGTGGACCACAAAAGTGGAGGCTGCGGCCCCGGCAACTGGGACGATAGAGTTGATACATGGAAACAGTTTTAGTTCTCTTAATAGGGCGCTACGAATTCCTCTGCGGAGTCGAATAACGTCAGCATGCCGAAGTGGACCGAGCCAAATTCAATTCGAAATCGATCCCAATTCTGGGCCGACGCTCCCGGTGGCTATTTCGGATGGGGTCGCGCAGAAAATAGGGAGAAAGCTAGGATGAAGAGGAATCTATTCTTCTGCGACGTTCAGCGTCCGCGTTATCGGGACAGGTATATGGAACGCATCGATCGGTAGACGTCGATAAAAGAAGGGCGCCCGAAAAAGTTTCACTCGCCGAATATCTTCGGTGAGAGTGCTGAATAGAGAGGCGAGGAGAGAACACGCTGTCTCGCAGCAGGAGAAAGAGGGGGCCCAATAATTCTGCCATTTTTCATCGACCATTGTTACACGCGTTTCACTGTGCCCGATTATTGCTGCCTCCGAACACAGGAATCGCTTGGGAACACTTTCGACAGCGATCTGCCTTTTCGTGCGAATTCGGTCATACTCGAATCTGGACCAACAACAGCTGAGAGTAGATCGAACTTTATTTGTTTTTTTTTAAGAGTAATTTTATTTTTATTGATAAAAGGGGACAAGTTCCCATTACTGTGCATAATTAATATTACAGTTCAGACGGACAAATCACAAATTTTGCAGGTTTCTATGAACCGAATTTCTGAATTCGTACAATATGAGTTAGCCACACTTATACGGTTTGCAGGGTCCGGAGTTGGTCATTGAGGAAATATAACGCTGTGGAAGAAAAGTCCGCGTGAATCTAAACGATCTCTTAGGAGCGTAGAAATTTATCAAATCGAGGAGTTGAGGGCAATTAATAAGGCTATTGATAATCGTAAAAAGGAAAGGCAAGTCCTCGGCTCTTCTAAACTCAATGGATCACAGATTCAGCTGATTCATGATTGGGATGTAATCGTGGTCTGTAACTGCCATACCGATATGCAGAAAACCTAAGAAAACTATGCTTAACCCTCACAATCAGTTGTTTATATTTTAACTGGCTAGGCGACCAAAAGCGGACGATTCTAGGTGAGCTCTGCTTAGGATGCTCGGTTAGAGGATTAGTAAAGTCGGAACTTGGTAAAGTAGCACGCAAAGTCGAAGACTTTGCTCTATTAAATCTTCTGCCTTGCCAACCTGTGTCACAAGACTTCTGATCGATACTATCTGAGACCTGACGATCGATCGGAAATGTACCATCGATCAGCAGGCCTTGGACCACTTATTTCATGAAACGGACCCAAGCACGTCACTGAATCGTCTCGAAGCTAGCGCGAAGAAACGCCCAGGGTCGCTCCAGTCCCCATCCACCGTGCAACGACCTGCTGCAGGGTACTTTGCACCTGAACGCGCGCAGGATACGAACCGATGCGCGGTGTGGCCAGCGATTCGCTCGAGGAACCGTTCGAACGATCGAGATTCCGTCTCTTCTTCACGTGTACGTTGCAATTAGTCGCGGGTGCGTGCCGCGGGGAATGTAGCTTGACGAAAGTGTTGCCGTCTCCCTGCTCCTTCGCGGCCATGCAAATTACCGTCGACTATTCTTCCGTAACAACGAGATCGGTTACCTTAATTGCGCGCAATTGTCTGAATTTCGCTCGAGCTAATTACGGGCAATTAAACGGGACTCGTCGATGTAGATTCGTTCTTGCACCGCTGTGCTAAATCGCCCTAACGGGATGGAAATGGTCCCTGCGTATAATACGCGCGAATCCAGCCAAGTTCAACTGTTCACGGATCGCGGCGACGGCGAAAGAACTCGTTACCTTAATTGCGTGGGATTAGGGGAGCCCGGAGAGACTTCGCTGCTCGCAATTATATAAACGCGTAATACGAAATTTCTTGCGCGAGGTACGTCGACCGTGAAGCGAACAGCGATACAGGAAGAACAGCTTACGCAGGAGCAGCTCCTCTGATCACGGAGCAGGAATTCATCGAATCGAGAAAGCAGGCGAACCGTAGCGCACAACCCTCGCTATTCTCATTCAGGATTCATTTCCCAGCTCCGTTTATCCGCGAAGAATCCCGCAAGCTTCCCGTATCCCACTAGCCACGAAAAGGATACGTCCCTTCCACCACCTTCGATTCCCATAATCTCCGCCCATAAAGGTAACGAAAAAAGGAAATCGTGCGCGTAAACCACCAGTTCCAAGGGCGATTAAGCCTCGCCAGGATTCTGCAACGCGTGATTTGCGAAACGGCCGCGGAGCACGACACGTCCGTCATTAGTGGACGATCAGATTTTTCAATCAACTCGCTCGGTGGACGGCGGTCGGTTTCGAAACGCTTTGAAAATTCACGCGTAACTCGCACCGCGATCATTCACGGCTGTTTAGCTATCACAGAAACCGCGAGTGAGCCGAGCAGGCTCTGGCGGCCGGCCGCTGGCGATTCCGCAGCAAAAACCATCGATCTCGGTTCAAACCAGTCGATCGTAACGAGGTAATCGCTGATCGTCCGGCCAGCTTGCGCCTAAGCTTGCCAGAAAACGCAGCGAACGCGATCGTTCGGCGTGCCCGTTGCTACCTAGGGGGTAGCGACTTACAATTAGCAGAAAAATTCCGCGTGCAATTTGCACAACGATCCCGCCGTTTGCGCCGCTGTTTATTAAAAGAGCACGGCCATTGGCGATCGCCAGCGGTGAAATGTGGAACGTTTAATTGACGGAAATGAGCGGCAGCTCGGGGCGACAACTGGTTCTTCTCGATGCAAGAGGAGATATCCTGTAGTCGCCTCTGGAGGCTTGGATTTTTTCTTGCTCTTTTATGTTCTCGGTAGAAATTGAATGGGATAGGCTTCGTTGCTCGAGCAACTTATCATATCGCGTTCTAACAACGTCCAGCTACGATTCAGAGCGCCTCGAGGTGTTAAATTCCATTTCCCTTGAAAACCAGTCACGATATTGAACTTAAAAAAAAAAACGATACCCCCCCTGAAATTACGCGGCGCAAACGATTTCATCGCACGCACGTGGCGCCCGTGCATTTGCTGCGCGCTTGCACAATGCACCGGCTTCTTTTTCCCCTGGGCCACGATCGCGATTAGAGGTGCTCGTTAGCCGTGGCGACGGAGCTCGCGCAAAACGGTGTACGTGTGACGTTAAACGGTGCAACGTTACCAGATTCAGCTTGCCCATCTTTTCCAGCACGGTGTCCATCCTGATCCTCGAAGGTGGAGCTTCCTCTAGCAACGAATAGTCTTAGCGATCGCGTCCGATCCAGAGTTCACTGTCCTTCGACAGCAATAACGATTCTCCGCGGAGGAACGATCAAGGCTTTCCCACAGACACCGGCAACCGAATCATATCCTGCGTTCCGAACAACGAGACCGATGGAAATGTTTCTACTAAGGACGCGCAACGTCTCTACGAACAACTTCACCGAACTACGATTTCATACGAGGTGCTTTCGAGGAAGGAGTCGTGACGCCGTCGCGCAGGAGCTCAGGGTTCGCGGAACAAGTCACTGGATCGAGTTAATTAACCCACGACTTTTAGAGATTCTTCTCTGGAACCGAGTGCATCGCCGCATCACTGTCTCTTCCCCAACTTCTCACTGGATCTGTCTCCTCCGGCTGGCAATTATCTTGGTAACTCGCGCTGGCCCGACTGAATGGTAACTCTCTGTCCGTCACATCATCCTCGGGGGACGCGCGTTCCAACGTCGCTCGTTCGCGTTTCACTCGGCCGCATGCCTCTTCGACATGGCGATCGATCGGCTGAAAGGCTGCTGGGCCAAGAGCGGAGAGGAGAGCTTGGATTCGGCTCGAGATCGCGACGTCTCGTGGCGAGCGTGGAACACGAGAGGATCGCGGCTGCGGAACCTCCTTGCTCGCGATTGTAGGTTGAACTGCCAGGTGAAAACACAACACCTCTCAACCTGCACAGGTGCACACGGGGGCCTCGCTGCTGGCCCCTCGAAGGAAGGGGGGCCTACTTGTACTCGGGGGACTGTTCGAGCACGGATACTTTAATCTTCCCGCATCCATCCGGCGAGCATCGTTTGTCGTTCGACGCTAGGCGGTATAATAACAGCCGAGAACAAATCGCTCTCGAGAATCGCTGAAACAATTGTGAAACGACGCAAAGGCGCGTACGTGAGCACTGGTGAATGTATCGAGCGCCATAAAATTTGCGATCGTCACGGTGAAAGTCTTTGTTTTTACCCAACGCCGGCTAATGAGAAGCATCGACCATTGAATACTGCGACGAATCGTTCGTAATTATCAGAGCACATTCGTTGGGTTCGCTGACGAAATTCTATTGCGGTTCTTCGAAGCTGAAGATATATCTCTGCGGAGAACTTGGGCCATTTTAGGGCTTCCGAAGTGTCGAAGCATGAAAGCAAATCAAACTCCAACTGTAATCTGTGTATTAGACTTAGGAAAGGAAAATCAGAAGGAACATAGTGGAGTTTATTCTACTTTTATTTTATTTCTCTTTAATTCAAGTTCAATGCCCGTCCACTGAATCTTGCATCTGAAAACGCTGCTGCGTTTACTCGTCCACTGGCCAAATGAGCCAGTCATTCTGAGCATTACCACGGCAAACATAAAAAAGAACCGGCGGAAGTCTGAAGATTAAGTTGGTCGCGTCGGGCGAGACCGACCCAAATTTTACGCGGCGAGTCAACCTTTTCGGATTTTCGCCAGCCGAGGAATGAATATTTATGGGACGCAGAGGCTGGCGAATACGCGAGGCTCTTCGGCACCGACAAACGTAAACGTGAAATGCAGCCGGCGCATTGGAGGTGGAATATTTTACGAGCCATTAAAATGTATCCGCCTAAATATTAACCGCGCATTAAACCGGCGTTTATACGTAACCGAATGGGGAATAGAAGGAACAGGCAAGTACGTTAACACGTGAAATACAGCCACCATAACCGTTTCCTCTTTCGCTTTCGTGCATCAATGTGCCCACTTTTTGGCGATAACTCCGCTGTCCGGGCGGCGAAGGTGAAATCGACTCGCGGCGCGAGTTCGCGCGAGGGAGGGATTCGTAATTTTTGCGACGAAAGCCCACGAGTTTCTTGGAACTATAGAGATCCACCTGGACAGTGATATCCACCCTGAGAAGCATCCGCCCACTCGCGAGAGAAATTTCAGAGCGCGAAAGGGGAAGAGGGATGAGGCTGAAATGCGAAGCATCAGAAAACGATTCGCTTTTACGCAGAGCTCCTTGAAATTGCTCAACGTTGCGATGAAAAAGGAGCAGGGCGGCGCAGAAGCTTTCGAAAGCGCGCTCCCGAGTGGAAAACGGAAAGGAATCGCGCCAAACAGGGAGAGACGCGGCGTGCAACACCAAGAAAAAAGAGAGGTACGAAAAGGCCTCTCGCTGCGAAAATTCCGCGCGTTTTCACCTGGAATCCCGCTTCTCTTCCGTGGACTTTTCGTACGGGCGTTTAAGGAGCGATTGCGTGCGCGATGCACTTAAACGGCCACCAGACAAACAGGAATAAAAAGCGGCCAGTGGAGTGCACTCGCGCGAGCTGCGCGCGTGCCACGCGCCCTCGAATCGCCGATAGAGGGCTTACAGGGCATCTTCCCAGAGCGGCTAAAAAGAACAATGCTCGAATTAACCCATCGTTCACGCACCTCCTTCTTCGATCAACTTTGCCACACCTGGGTGGCTCACACCCAGAACAATTTTTTACCGACTACCATTCTCATCTGAAGAATCCATAATCATGAAAAAAATAGTAAAATAGTATCAATAATTATGAAAAAAATCATGGGTCAACTTCAAGGTCTCTAGAATGCATCGCAATAGATTTTCGATCGACATTTTATAACAGCTTTTGCAAAAAAATTCTAGATCGCCATACGTCGAGAAAACACGAAGAAAATCTTCAAAAAATTGTAGCTTCTAAAAGTTTCAATATTAGAAGCTAAAAGTCTACAGACTTGTTGTTCCGATATAATATTTTGAGGAAAAAATATAGTTTGCGAGTCGCGTTTGGAGAAAACGAATTTATTTTGCATACAGAAGGTACAGAGCGTCGAAATCAGTTGATGGGTGGCTCACACCCAGAGTGTCAACGAAGGGTTAATAGGCAGGCTGCTCGTGGAACCCATCTGTTCAGAGTAAAATCTCTGTGGAGTAGCGAGCTCGTCTATGAGAAGCTAGGAAGATCCTACACCGCGCAAGGATCATCAGAAGTGGAATTGGGAGACAGTGAACAGAGATCGGGGAAAGGAATCGTCCTTGTTTGCCCGGCGGCCAGTAGCCTCGCGATGGAATGCACTCTTGTCTCTTCTCCCCGCTGGATGACTGGTTTTTCAGCGGGAAAAACGAGACTCGCGATGGCCAGGACATTTTTTCCCCTTCCTATCGGGGGAGGAGGGGTTGGTTGTCGTTCCTGTCGCGCTGCACCGCCGGCCTTGAGGACATTCTTCGTCGAGGTGGTCCTGGGGATCCGCCGCGACATTTCAATCGAGTTCGCTCGGTTCCCGCGGACGTCCTGCGATGCCGAGCTCGTGGATCACGCTGTACACGCCGCGAGAGGGGTAAGCCAGAGCTCGTTACGCTAGAATTATCGGGATTATTTGCTCCGGCCAGTGGTCGAGGCGAATGTCCCGGAAAGTGCCAGATTGAGTGTAGGTTGAAGTTCGTGCCTCGGCGATTCGTTCACCCCTTTCACGCCCTGGGTCGAGGAGGAATGCCCTTGGCGGATGGTACAGGTACCTTCGTGTCCTTCGAGCGCGATGACCTGCGCAAGCGAACCGGTACTTTCGTATACGGCTTTCGACGGCCGTTTAGAAACCGTTCGACGCGGTTTACTTCTTCGACTTGGTTCTTGCCTGCGCCTGTTTGACCCGACCCCACCGCCTTCGCCGCCGATCAATTAACCCTGCAAACTTACGTTCTACCCGGAGAGTCGGTTGCACCGCGAGAGAGTCTGTCTCTGTGATCCGCGCTAGGTGTCCGGGAAATCTCGCGGGACGTCGCGATTCGGCTATCCAGAGTTCTCGAAGGAATTCACCGGAGGGTCTTCGAGAAGCGTCTGAGAAATTGGAGTTAGCGGCAGTGCTGTTCACGAGGATTCAATTAGATTAATTAGACGAATATCGTTAACTCCCCGGGAGATCCATGAATATGGATCGGCTGGGACGACAGCCCGTGGCCCTGTCGAACGTTACATTACGGAATAATGGGAATGACGCATATTTTTCAACGACCAACAGAGACGCTCGTATTTCAGCGCCTCTCGTGCCTGTCGGGGGTCGTTCACGGGAACTTTTCCTGCTTCCAGGCGATATTATGGCTCGATGCGTGGCGCCGGACCATCTCTCGCTGGTTTGTTTCTCTAGCTTCTTCTCCCAATGATGCAAATAGGAATGATTTCGATTAATCGCGACCTTTGACGTCTGTGACGCTTACGGGGAACCTCTAGATCCCTGCAAAGTCGTTGAAGTAATAGCGTAATGCCACTTGATTTCGAGCAGGAACCATTTCGCGCCACATTTAATCATGCTCCTCTATCTCGATTCCGCGTTGGCGTTCGCACGTCGCGCCGGATATAACGAGAGGCCCGATGAGAAACTCACGTCGCAGACAATATATTAATACCCTCGATTGCACGATAGTCAAACGATAAATTCAGAAAGTAAAACAGTGAAATGGAAAGTAGCCGCTGGTACAGTGATCCCTGGTACAATGAACCGTTAAGAGCCACCCACAAACGAGGAGAAACCGACCGTTTTTCCAAACATTTCCCACGCTCACGCTTAAACTGATGCATGAGAGATGAATCACTCGGGTCCAACTTTGCAAGGCTAATCGGCCCGCAGAATGCAATTCCAAGACAGCTCAAGATTCGCGGCAATTGCGAGCGCTCCTCGAGCGTCTCTGGATGATTTTCAACGGACTCACTGACGGGTTATTAACGCAGAAGCTCGTGTCATCGTGGCTCCCTCTTGGAAAGGGCAGGAGCTGGAAAAATCCCCCATTTAATCCCAAAGTTTTCACGTAAAACGTGTCATGTAAGGAGAATCTTTCGAGTTCACCTTTTCCCCTCGCGTTTGCTGCGCTGGACCACCCACCAAAAATGCTGGCCAAGAGATTTCACGGTGTAATCTCGTGCACGCGAGCTTGCCGGTAGCGCGCGGTAGCTTAAGTGGTGCACTTGGCGCGGCTGGAGCGACTACCGTGAGAGATAAGGCGATTTTCGAGGGGAATGCGTAAGGCTGGCTTTTCGAAAGCGTCGCGCTGCTTTCTGGGCGAGAAATTTCTCGGTTCCCCGGGCTCCTCGGATCGCTCGGAATTTATTCACAGGACAATGACTCCGGGGATGGCGGTGGAGCAGGCTGGAATATTTTCGAGAGCAATGACTGCTGGCCCCGTAAAGTGGAGTTCACCGATGGTGTTTGACGAAGTTTGGAAGCCGGTAAGGAGGACTCGTGGAAGGCGCAGGGTTAATTACGGGAGAACTGGGACTCGGGGCTCCTCGAAGGCTATCCGAAGTTCATTACAGCTCTTTGTAGCCTTCAATCGCGGGCTGATTACACAGACAGTCGCGACACATGCGTATTTCGAGGTCCTAATCGGTGTCAACTACTGCACGTATCGACCTACTGAGAAAGACCCGTTAAGTTGGATCTCCCTTTTCCTCTCTCTCTCTCTCTCTGCCCCTCTCTCTCTCTGGCTTTTGGCTTTTAGAACACAGTCAGCAGTGTGTCGAGTACACTGCCATTATCGTGCCATTTAAGCCGAAAGCTCACAAAAAAAGTTTAAAAATCGACCTTTACTATTCTTTTCGCTATTCCGACCAAATACATTTTTCTTCAAAACGACCAAATACGTCATTTAGCAAACTAATCCTTCTAGCTTCTCAAAAAAACTCGAGTCGTTTGGACCAGTTCTAAAAAAGTTATGCGATTTTAAAAAGTGTCCGAATATTAACGCGAGTCACTGTATCTAGCTGGCATCCAACAGAGCCACCGCTTCGAGGAAACGTTAGACTCGCTAGATTTTCTAAACCATACGGGCGTCTGATAGAGCAGACTGCGTTTATGTTGCATTACAGGATAATACAGAGTCCCATGGCTTTACGAGAAACCGAGAGACCCTGTCTAGCCGAGCGTGGGCGCGCGGATGGTCGCGTGGGCTCAGGTAACACGCCCTTTCGTTATTCCACTCTCGTTCGTGCCGATTCCGCGGGCAGAGAGCCTCCGTTTCGCCACCTTCGCGGCTTTTCCCGCCCGTTAGCGATTTCCTGCACGTCCCGGACCTTTTGTCCGGCGCGATGCTTCGCGGATAAGCTGCCACGGATTCACGCGTGTCGAACAGTCATCTTTTCGGAACAGGCTACCGTTAGAGGCACCGTGTCGCGAACTAGAACTGAAAGGACACGGCAGCGACAGCTTCGCGCGAGCATCGAACTGGTGCGACGCACTTGTTCGCCGCAAGAAACACGCCTGTTATCGTTCCGTGAATAGATAACAGCCGCGCGTTGCCCACCCGGAGCCTTGTGACCGACATACAATATCGATTCTCCGCGCAGGGGAACGAGTACAAGGCGCACTTGCACACCGGGATTCAAGAACGCCCGAGAACGCCGGTCATAAAGTATTGACGCGGAAATTGCGGTCAGCAACTTGGTAGCAAATGACTGTAATGAGCGGCAGGGAACCGCCGCGGAAACACGTACAAAGTGGCCCGTAGTGCCGGGACATTCGGGTCGCTATCGCCGCGGCCGTTCCTGCGCATTAGACATTTCCAGCGCGTGCTGGAGACTTTCTGCCGGACATATCGATCGCCACTCAAAACGGCGCTATTTACGTTTACACCGGGTTACAGGGCGCTCTAAAATCGGCGAGCAACGCGCGAGGCATGTCCTCGCCGTAAATCACTGTAACGTGCCTATAGAAAGCAAACGAGTCGTCGCTGTGACCGTTTTACGACAGCTAGAGGTGTCGGCCGAGTCGACGGAACCTCGAATTCAATAATGTAGGTGCTCGAGAAAATTGTGCCGATAATTTTCTAGGGGTCGTAGAAGCCACGCGCGCCGAGGTGGTGGAAGAAGAATGTTCTCTTTCTGTTCGGAAAGTATCAAGGGTGACTGCACGCGACGTCCACTAACGATCACCATGGTAAATGGCAGTTTCCAAGATTCTGCTGCTAATACATTCGAGTCTAGACGGCGTCCCCGTTGAGGGGCAGCGACGTCTCGACCGCAGGAAAGATCGCCGGCAGGATCGTTGGATCGTCGCGAGAAATCGCGCCGACGCACGGTACACCTGTTGCTCGACAAAAATCGTGGCACACTGACCCCGGGCGCGTGTTTTAGAATAAATTTCAGCGAGCAGCGTGGACGCTAACGGTGCCCGGCGCCCGATACGCGGGCGACGCATTATCGATTCGACAGGCGTGCCGAAAGGTCGATCCACGAGGATCTACGTGCCCCCCGGGCATTGTTTACGTGATCGAGCGCCTCCGGGGGCGTCTTAATTACGATTACACGGCACGTAAATCGGTGTACGGTCTCGGTTCTGCATGCACGTACTAGAAATATCCAGAATAGATGACGCAAATGCTATAACGATTCGCGACGACCCGATTTCTGCCCGGTTCCGATGACATCCTCCTAAAAACAGTTGCAACGCCAAGTAATCCCGTGCACCGAGCTACCCTCAGCTCCCAAAATCTCTCCCCTTTGGTCCCACTCGCTTAATCCTGCCATGCGCAGAGTCTTCAGACCATGCACAGATCAGGGACAGAAAAAATTTATGAAAGAATTAAAACCTACTTCAAAAAAAAAATAAATAAAAATGCACTGAAATGTAGAAATTCAGTTTTTCCCTCATTTAATCTACGGTTCTCGATTTCTGTAAGTCGGCGCCAGATTTACTCAGTGCAAAGGACGAGGCGTAGACATAAAAAATTGAGAGTCGTACATTAAATAAGGGAAGAAATTATTTTTACTTTTTAGTGCATTTTTATTTTTTTTATTTCATGGTTTTTTATATATATATATAAATTGACACAACAAGCTGAGGAGAAATGCGCGTACGTACATAAAATAATAATAATAAGATGACAATAGTCTTGATTATTAACCAGAGCTTTTAGTTTTCCTTTTCCTTTTAGTTTAGTTTTGTTTCGTTTTCTTTTATTCTGTTTTGTTGTAACGCTGTGTCTTTACTTTGCGTCTTTTACACCTTCTTCTGTCCCAAATGGGTCTTACCCGTTCATATGAAAATAAATAAATAAATAAATAAATGAAGAACTGGCAAAATGTTGGGCCAAAGTTGATGTAGAATAGGATGGGACCACCGGGGCATCGCCCTCTTTCGAATAAAAAAAATATCAAAATCGGTCCATATGCTGAGGAGTTATGCGGGGAGAAACATAAAAAAAAATACACAAGGTTCGAATCTATACCCTCCTCCTTTTTGAAGTCGGTTAAAAAAGAGCGAGTATGGCCCGAAGGTTCTTCCCAACCCTGTTCCTCGGCTTCAAAGTCAAGGACACCCGACTTCCACCTCGCGGAGGGCTCTTAATTACCCAGGCAAGCCCAACAGCCCCGAGGCCCGCCGAAAGAAATCGGAACGCGCCAACTCGAAAGGTTTCCACGGTCGTTACACCAGAACCGCGTTGCCTTTCCACCGATTACCGTGACGAATCGGCGGACATGGGCGCGCGATGCGTTAACGAATCTAGATCAGCCAGGGACCGAGGAAAGTGGCTTGTACATACGAAAGGAACGCGCGAATAGATTAGCCGTATCCTGCAGCGAGCGAAACAGGACGAGAATAGGAGTGGTCCGTTTCGCATGCTGCTGCTTCTTATCTGCCACCCGAGTGGGTCAGTGGGCCGGGATTTTTACCGCGCCGATAAAACGTCTATCCTGCCTGGCCGATTTTTCCCCCTTCCTCCTCGCGCGCCCCGCCGTAGAGGAGAGAAATTTCACGCATGAGGGCCCGCTTGAGAGGCCACACCGGGAGCTGGTCTTTTCCCTAGCGCCGCCGTCAGACGGATGATAGGTTGCAGCCTGAGATTCGAGCCGGCGCTGATAAGAGACCTGGATCGGCTTCGACCCCGATCGTGCGAGCACCGAGTTGTCCCGCGCCTCGAGCGCGCTAATCGCCTCCACTCGCGGAAATCTGGAGCTCGCGCGCAACTTTCCAAGCCGAGAGGAGATAAGCTGGATCTTTCCGCGGGCTCGTCCAACACATCGTCGAGTGCTACCAACGCCGGCTCTCGTGGGAAAAGATGAATTTACGAGTGGCCGGCTGCGAAATTAACTCGTTTCTCCCCGCGTGTCGCGACTATCCCGAGGCTGGGCGTATCAGCGGTCGGCGACGCGAGGCGCATCCATCAAGCCCACTCTCTAACGCGTTTATGGAACCCTTGTATAGATAATACATACGCGGAGATCGATGGTGGAGGCGTGCTCTATCGGAATGTCACGGTCGTTTTCCATACTTTCCGCGGCTTGCTGCGCAAGTTACTGCTTGCCCGCTATCTTTGGGAGGGTACTGATAGGGACGCGGGAACAAGTCCGGTGGTTCGAAGATTCCGAAACTATTTATTGCAATCTTTTCAGCGTCAACTTGTATGGAATTAGAAAACGGTACTCTAATCTCGTTGCAGGTACCTAGAAGCAGGTGCGAATTTGGAGATTTGACGCCCCCGGAACGTCTGCCACCCTTTCCGTGAAATATCATCAAATATTTTAATTTAAAACAGTTGAGCATATTTTAAAATTAATTCAATATGACAACACACGCGAGTTACTGCTAATTTTGCTAAATGAAAGAAGTGATTTGTTTTTAAAATTGCCTTAAGTCGCCCAGTCAAAAGAGCTGAAATAAAAAAGTGGTCTTTTCTATTAAATTATGTTTAATATTTTATTCGCGTATTAAGCAAATAGGCATGCCTATAAGTTGCCACCCCCCAAAAATTTTAGAAGATCGCTTTTTAACTGGACGTCCTTTGTTGTCCGAAGGCATCTACTTCCACTCGGAGGAATGAAGATTTTAGTACCCACGCCAGTGCATCTTCAGCGAAACCTTCGTCACGGGTCAGGCGAGACGCGTTCTTAATTCGCCAGGCGAATCTTTCCAGTGACTCACGGCGTGCACGAGAGGCGTGGGTGGAGCACACGAAACCCTTAGGCCCAGACGAAATCAATAATAGCACCGCTCCGCGATATATATTACATTGGGGACGATTTCGTCCTACGGGCAAACGAGAAGGGAACGGAGCGGTTCTTGGTGAAACTCAAGTAGACTGCAAGCAGAGGCCGATTAATCTTCGTTTAGGAGTGTGCTGACCCTCCTGGTGATTCGCCATCGATCGAGGCCTCCCTACTCACCATTCGAGCCTACAATGCCGATGATTTAATTAAAGGAACTCGAATGACAAGGGCCAGGGCGCGGTGTGCGATTACCTCTGGTCCCTCGTTGCTGGATTGCTGCCAGTACGTCTCAGCTCCCGCCGGATCGAACGGGTAGCAGCAACTGGAGACTCTAGAGTACAGTTTCTACGGTATCGAGCTGGTCCCCCCAAACTAGTCTTTGTTCACGCGACGGAGCCACGATACCTATGGAATTAATTCCAAGGATCCCTAATCTTCACTGTTGCAGCCAGAAGCTCGAGTTCTGCGAGCTTCTACGACTACCCGCGTTCAATTCTAAAGCGAAGATGGTATTTCTTGATGAGGTACTCAAACGTCCGTCGTGGAGCCTTATTACGCAACCTCGGTGCACATACTTGAAGACGCAAAGCAGAGATTGAATTATCGTAGATTTGTCCAATTATTTATCCAGTATTGTAACAAATCGACCCGTGAAATTTACCTGCACTGTACCAAACCGTGACGAACGTTCGTCGATAATTGATTCGATCCACATTCAAATCCTCCACGGTCCAGAGAACTGATAAACCGAAGTTTACACCAGCCGCGTCTCCAACCTGCTCCCCTCGTTTTAATAACAAATCCCGGGACGAGATTCAGATAATTTCGCTGGCCCAGAGGAAGAATCTATCGGACGATCGCGAGACTGTCGCTTCTTCGGGTTCCCCCTCGACGAGACTCCGCCACGAGGAGGCAAGATCTTGGCACGGGTTCAAGCATTCGTTATTCCTCGCACGCTCCCGCGGCTCGACCCTCCTCGTCCCGCTCGCTTTTTAGCGATGCGGCACCCGCCGCGTCTCCCTGTCTCGGCTATTCGCATTCATGATTTTAGAGAGGCAAAAAGTGCGAAGGAGAGAGATGGAGGTTCGCAGAAAACCCGGTTACATCGCATAATTCCCTGGTATTTACAGTTGAATCGCCGGCGGTTCGAGGAGGCATCCGAATCCGCGTCTCTCGCCGCGATGCTTCCCTTCGTTGTCGGATTCTTCCGCTAGATCCGTCCGACGTAGGGTTATCTCTGCTCGGAGCTGCTTCGGAAGCTCGATCGCTGCGGAACGTTGCGGCACCCAGCTCCGGGCGCTCGTACCGGGTCGTTCTCGATCAGCTCGATTAAATCGCCGAGGCGTAACGCGGCGGGAAAGAGGAACGAGCAAAATTCGGGCCTGCTCCGCGCTCTGACAGCTGAAAAATTGCGATCGCGTTCCAGCTCGCTGCGAAAGAAGCGACGTCACCTCCTCTTCGGTTCGGATGGCCGAAAAGGATGAAGAAGAGAAAACCAGGAGGCTACTCGAATGGGGCGATCGTTAAGACGATCGCTTGTCGCTCGCGCCAGCACATTTTTTCGTCGTGCTTTTCATCCTGGATTCTCGCTGCATCTTCCCACGTCCAGGAAAAGAGGAACACACCGTACGGTACTTTCAGCGAAACGAAACGGTAGCGCTATCAGCCGAGGGCGTGGACGGTCCGGCGTTCCATTATCATCCTCAGTGTCCGTTTTTCCAGTACCACCCGATCGGGGATATTCCATCAGGCTAGAAGCGAGCGTACCGTTACAGGGTCCCAAGTCGTGAAGTCGTGAAGCGGCGCTTTACAAAAGCAACGCGAACTTACACTTCGTTAGTGTAACCGGTGATTATCGCGGCACGTAAGCTGGCGATTTATATCAGAAAGAATCGCTTCCGTGTTTCAAGCATCGCCGCGGTTAATTGTGGCTCACGGAGGCGCACAGTTTACGAACAACACGCTCGTTTCGCTGGTCTCGTGCCATGTACACCGAGGAACACGCTCTCCCCTGCGCTCTTGACATTGGATAGGTAGCATTCGTCTCTTCTCCTCGCCATTCTACGGATGTGCATAGTGCTGCCAGCCGGTCCAATCCTTTCGCGCTCAATGTTCTTTTCTGCCGGTAGAGTCCTGGCATCCTCTCCAGGCGAAACGGTGACCTCGAAACGCTAATCCCCGAGGAAACACCTAATCTCCCGATCGACCGGGAACCGTAACGAACCTTTCTCTAATTCCCGACGTTGTTTGTGGAAATAACACGCGATGTCCGTGGCGGGCCCCTTAATGGGGACCAGCTTTGGCGGGCAAGTCGACGTCGATCCTCTATTTTCCATTAGAACAAGTAACGAACGAAACCCCTGGCGTTAAATATCCGCTCGCCTAGGCATCGCTGCGCACGGAAGTGGGAAAGTGGTTTAGATAGCCGGCGACTTGTACTTTCCACGCGGATTCGCCGAAGACAAGAATGCGCGCTTACCTGACGAGGCCCTGGACAACGATAGGCTCTCCGTCATCGTGCACGCCCGGTAGAAAGCGACTCCGCGACAGATTTACAATCGAGAGGCGCGTAAACGTCGATCGACGTGCCGTGGAAAAAAGGAGGAAGAGACGTGGACGCGTCGTACTCGGTTGCGTAAACGACGTAGGAAGCTGGCGTCTGGCTCGTCCACCCGGCCAACTTTATTGCCATTGATTGGGGACGAGGTTCTCGTCGAAGCTGCGCCGTTCATTAACCAATAAATGCCTCCACTGGGTCATACTAGAATTATGCTACAGAGATTGTCCCTGCGAGCAAGATACACGCGTCAGTGCCGCCACGGTAGTTGCCGTTGCGCCTCGCCTAAACGGGTTATCGTAACGCGGAAGCATCGATTGAATTCGATTACCCTAATTCTTGACTGAATTTTATCGGCCGGCTGGTCTACCTTTCCCTGTCGGAACGGAGTCCAGAGGCGCCGCAGCTTCTTGAGCAACGGCCGCGTCTCTCCCGGCTCCGAAAACACGTTTCACAATACTGAAACCTGCGGTAGGGAAATGTTTAGGCGGGAAACGATGTCCCAGGTGTGATTTTCGTAATCGTCTCGAGGGAAAGCAGCGCGGAGTAGCTGTGTTTTGATAAAGCAGTGCTCCGGTCTCTTCCACCGTGCCCGATCGTCGCTTCCTGCGTCGAAACCGTTCGGAGGCCTGTCACTTTCGTTCTCCGGTTGGATCGCGAGTCGAAGGTGGGCCGCAATTAACGCAGCGCCGGATCCTCGCTTCCTTATCGTTTCTAGCTGTACGAATCGCGAAGGAGTCGCGACCCTTGGACCTAGGGGACCAATAGTCAACGATGCATCGATTGTCCTGGACGCTGGAGGATCGTGTTCAGTGGGACGCAGCGGAATGACGTGTCCCGCGAGATATTGCGTCTGACTTGCGGTATTTTCCGGTCTGACAGCATCGTGAAACTCGATGACGGTCGTTAGATACCGATCGGTGGCTCGACTACTTCCGGAGAGATCGAGATCCCCGCGTTTCACGCACGAATGGCGCGTCTTTCGAGGCCGCTCAGGATGTTCGGGCTGTGGTTTTCGCATTTTGTTATGTGGGTATTCGGTTACTCTGGCTCCAACTGTCGCGTGTTTCGGAGCAATCTGACGTCTACGGTCTACGAGATAAGGCTAAGCTGCGTAATTACAGAGGAAAGGTAGAAGCCTGGAAGCTTCTTCTACCCAACAGAGCTCCGCGGAGTAATAAGAACAGTTTGATTCACCCGCGGTTCGGCTAGTTATCCCCACAATACTCGACAGACCTTCCACCCCCCCTAGGCACAGAACGAAACCAGGACAGAATATTTCGTACCGTGCCGATGAAAAAATGATCCACATCCTCCCATCAATTGTTCCCGGCTGATTATCGCCCATGGATCCGTGTGCATACATTAGAAAATAACCGACGTAAAGTCATCGGCACTTACGCGTCAGCGTGTCGGAGCCTCGTGAGACGGCGCGTGCAGCCTGATCTCATCCAACTGCATCCTCGAACGTCGATTTCGGCTGTCCGCAGCAGCTGATCGCCGGCCACGCTTAAGCGCTAAGCATCCTCTCGAAAGGCACTCGAGCGCGGCCCGCTTTCAACGGCATCCCTCTCTTTGGCCAGCTCGAAACAGCCAGCGGCAAGTAAATAGCTGCACTCCCGGACCTCTCTGGGCTGCACTCGTCGACGAGAATCGCTCCGATCCGACCGAGAGCAACGCGATCCACTTTGCTCCTGCCCGTTCTTTCCACTGACAACCGCTTGCACCACTGTTCCAGGATAATTATTCGCGCGTCGCACACGCGCCACGGCGAATGAAACTCCGAGGCGAGAGCCTTCGGGATTCTCGGTAGCACCGGCGTCCTCCGCGACGCTTTGGAGCATCCACGTGGTGAGGCGAGGCTCGACACGGCTCGAAGGAGTCCCCGGCGAATTCTGCGGGGGCTTTGTGTGGGTACGTCCACTAGCACGGGCACGAGCGTGGCTGCGTGAAAATGCGTGTTCCCGCGTGTGTCACGTGGCCCTTAAGGCCTGCTCACAAGGGGCAGAAGCGTCGACCCGAGGCCATTGTTGTCGTCCCGCCGACGGCGGAGCCTGCCGGCCTGCCTACGCGAAAGAATCTCCCGACCGAGGGTAGTTTATGCCGCGGCACCCCATGGGGGACTGGAGCCCTCGTGCCGTACACCAAACATCTGCCTCAGCTCCCACCACTCCTCGCCCTACCGAACAACACGCTGCACGCATTTCGACCAGCCGCGATCCCGGCCCTTTTTTCCTTCCTCTTGCTTTTCCCTCGCCCAATTTCTCCACGTCTGGGCCACTACTGTCTACAGGTCCGCTCGAAAATCATACGCGTCGCGAGCCGCGCGAAGTGGTCACCGAGCGCGACGATGCCGATGCAATTAGGGGCGGTTCCTCGTGCCGCATAATGCATGCATAATTTCCATGATCGATTTCGTGGCATTGTTTCCAGCGGGACTGAAGTGACAGAGAGTATCGCGGATGCATAATGTGGGGCATGACTCGGAAACTGGGCCATGAATGTTCGTTTTCTTTTGTGCGGGGAGGAGCAGTGGATAAAGTGTTAAGAAGAGGTTGAGACTGCAGGGACATTGCTCTGGACGATGGTACCACACCGGAAATGCAATGCTAATTTAATGCATCACCACACCTCATGCTCGAACGGTGCTCGTGCCCCATAGCAACGCCGTAATTAGGATTGCTTCACGGTTTATTAAGGGCGAGCCTGCCACGCTATTGGGCGCGGCGACCGTGCCAAAAATCTCCCCTCAGGTACCTTGAAATATCAGCCTGCCCTACCGCACACGATCGTTGAAAGTCAGCGAATACTGTGGCTAGGAGGAGTGCGAGAGAGTGCAGAGTCGCTCCTTGCGAATTTAACACGTATCTCAATTAAGGGGTAATCCTGCAAATTTTAGAAAATTCGATTTTGGGATTTTTGCATATTCCGTTGTAGCTACAACTTTCCTACGTATTTTAAGCGCAACCGGGCCCCGAAATTCCGAAAATTGAAGGAATTACTGCCAAAAATGTGCGAGCCTGCGCATGAGATCGCATAACGACAAAACTGCATGTCCAACTTTAAACGTGATTTCCCAGAAACTACGTTTCCAAAACGGTGAGCATAAAATCTGCAGAGAGGTGCAGAAAACTATTCCCCGCAATGTTTCGGGAGCACATTTTCAATATAAATTCTTAAAGAAAAGATAAAAAATATTTTTCCCACAAAAAAAGTATAAATCATACACATCAACATAAAAATTGTATTAATTTTTTTATCAAAATTTTGCTTCCGACACAAGATGGGGACTGTCTTACGGCTTATAAAAATGCATTTACTTTGTGTTTTTCATTTATGTTCACATTTATATTTCTATCTTTCTTCCCCTAAAAATATTTAAAATTTTCTTTTTGTGCATTAAAGTCAACGAAATGGCGATTGAAAATTAAAACAAAAATTATTCACGTGACGGCATTGTATCCTTCATTCGCAAGACTCGAATGCATTTACTATGATTCACGTAGAACCTCAATGAAACCTGGCATTCCCAGACTCCGACAGAGGTACACAGGTGCAAGGTATCAGAAATGGACCCTCAAAGGGCAGGTTGCTTTGGAAGCACACGGTATCTTGCAGATTGCAGCGTGTCCCAGCGTTCCAGGAACGAGCGCAAAGCAAGCCGCAGCGTAGACGTGCACAAATTGCGGTGATCCCCGAGCGTTTCGATTCGTGTACCTCCCCTGTTGCTCGTACGAAACCACTAAAGTCTATTGCGGAGCGTGCATGAGCGAATGGTCGCCACGTTAATTATATTCGAGTGGAGAAGCACAGAGAGAAAGAGAGGGAAAGAAAGAGTAATGCAGCGCGTGCATAACGAATTTGCACGACGACCAGCGACGACGCGCGCGACCTAGCTGCAAATTGCAGCTGGTCAGAGCAGAGGGTCAGCCCGACAATTGGCAGCAATTGACGGCAATTAGGGACAGGAGCCGTGACAGTCGTGATTTCGTCGAGGAACGGGACGGCGCGGTGCGGCGGGACGCCTTCGGATTTAGAATTCTAGCCCCCCGAACACTTTCGCTTCGCCAGACGTACGTACATAGGTATGTAGGCGCGTCTAATGAGCAGCGTAACTGAATCAAAGTTTCGCTCGATCCAATCACAGTCACCGTGGAAACGGTTTCTCGGACAACCGTTGCAGCTAATCGCTTCGCGATTTGCGATTGTAATCTCGACGGAGAAATGAGCAGGCTGACGATCAGAGGATCACAGTTCGAGGGTAGAGTTCGCAGGAACCATCTCGGAGTTTCATAAATGCAACGAGGCATTCGGTGAGAAGATGACAATTAGGCCTCATTTATGAAGCGAGACTGAAGTCGCGAAGATGCTGCAGACGAGGAACATTGAAGATTATAAAGTGTCACTGATCTATCTTAAGTCTTCCACGAACGACTTTTAACCTTCACCTTGCCCAGACTCGGGGCATCCTTGAGACTCTGTTAAGGAACGGCCGTCAGTGGCATCGGAGACCTAAAAGGGCCGATGACGTACCCACGTACCAGGCATCATCTCGTGGCAATTGTTTCGGCGAGCCTGGCGAACCTTCGCGAAGGAAGACGGGGTCGAATCGCGGGGATATCTTCATCGAATCCAGCCACGGTAAGAACATATCTTCGAAGGAGGCTGAACGAAGTAAGAGGCGAGACCAACGGTGTCCTTGGTGCTGGCTTCTCCTAACAAGGGTTGGTCTGCTCAAGTGGCAGCGCGACCAAATGAATGTCCCATAAAAGGGAGGCGCGTTGAACCTTTCCAAGAAAGTCAGCAGGCGGGATTCCAGGGGAGGAAGATATCCTCGGGGAAGCTGGACGTGCCCGATGAAACAAAGGAAAGACAGTTTTTCACAGGAAAAGCCGGTCATCCACCTAGAACACATTGAATTTCCCTGTTTCGAAATCCACTGGCGAAAAGAAAGTTCTGGGTATAATCCCTTCTGCGCGACGCCCCAGGTCAGGCTCAACAGCAGCTATCCAAGCTGAGCCTTTTTGTTTTCCTTACATCCACGATTTTATTTACTCCTTATCTCTTCCATTTTTCTTCTTCTCTGCACTGATATTCTTCACCATCTGCACAATGCGTGGGTGATGATAATAAAATATAAAGGCGTAATATACTTCGCACAGGTCGAGTGGAACTCGAGACGTCAAGCACCGTTCCTTGTTATCGATTGGCCGTTCGCACGTGAGTCATTGTTTCGTCTCGAGTGGTCTGCACACGTTCGTTTCGCACCTTCAGGGGGTGTTTGTTGAAAAGATTAGCCGCGGCTGGTGTACCTTGGCCCGTCTGGCTTCAAGTGCGGGAAAGTGAAGCTGGTCGGGAGCTGCAGACGCCGAAGGTCGCCTGAAAGGGCACTGAAATCATCACCCTCCTCGGGGAAGAATGACGTTTAAAACGGAGGCTAGCCGCGGAGCTGGAAGAACCATTCCCAACACCCTTGCACTTTCTATTTATACACCTAGGAGAGAAAGATTCTTGTTTATCAAGGAGCAGCTGCGACACTCTCCATTCTTCGCGCGGGGTGGCACGAATCAGGACTTTAATATCCCACCTCCGCGTCGCCCTCGTACTCCTTATCGCCCCCTTTCCCTGAATGATGTCATTGTCTCGGCTCCTTGAAGGCTGCGAGCTGCAGCGAGTGTAAGTACAATATTTTGGCAGACGTCGTGCCCGGGGCCCTCTGACTCACTCCCAAGGAGAACACTCGGGCCATTGTGCAGTGGTCCATCCTGCGGCCTCGTCCACACGGGGATAAATCGCGTGAATCAATCGGCGCCAACACCTCTTCATTTGGTAAGGATACCAAAGTTCATGCGCGTCCAAGCACTGAACACCGAGTTTATAAAAGTCCAATCAGTTATGCGCTTTCCCCAAGAAAAGTACCCGAGTTATCACAGTGGATGCAAGAAGTTACAGAAGAATGGAACTGCTCGTCGATCTCGCGTTGCTCTTTGGAGGCTGTTTCCACGCGTTCGCCAGGGTGGGTCGTGCTTTATAAAACAGCCAATACGAAGTGACAGGGGGATCGCGTTCGCTGCATATTCATCAATAAGGATAGAATTTCACGCCGCCTCCGTGGCGGTGCTCGTGGCGATGCATACGTAAATGGAGCAATAGACGGGCCAGGGGGTCGTTGTTGTGAGAGAGGCTTAAGGGAGCGCGATACACTCCGGGCAGGGAGCTGACAGCTGTGCCCGATAGCCCACATGGCGCTCTTTGCTCTTGTCGGGATGCAGGCCTATCGATTTTATCGCGTAGTTTCGCTAACGAATGGACGGGGCCGACGGACGTTGATTAGAAGGCAGCGGTTTATCGCTCGATAGTTATTGACTCGTCCTGTTCCTTCCAGCAGGACTAGAGGAAGCCCCATCGCGTCGTCGGTACGTACTTGGAACGACCGCCTTAGCCGAGTGCCTTAAACAAGCCCCGCAGCAGCATTACACCCGGAGTTATTAGTCTGCCTTCTTGGTAGGGAAGTCATCGTCAAGAAAATTGGAAAAAGCAGAGCAACACGAACGAAATCAGCGGCGCAAAAGGTACCGGAGGTTTTTCGGGTCTTTCGAGTGCAGAGTGGCTCTGATCCCGGGCTTCGTTGTCGCGCAAGAATTACAGGGACAGTGATATAATGCACCGTGAGGCCCAGATCCCCGAAAACTGACACCGTAATCCCAGAATGGACAATCGTCATAACGCACCACGTAGCAGGCGGCAATGATACCGAGGACAGACTGCCTAGCTCTAAAATCCTCTTACAGCAGCCTCGAGTAGCCAACGACCGCGAGCTAGAAGTGCCTTAATTGGAGCCACGATGACGAATGGCACGATAGGCCATCCGAGGCCCTCGAGCGCCAACTATCTCCGACCTTAAACGACGTATCGTCCGGAAATTAGAATGAAACCAAGGTCTACCGGTCGCGAGGAAAGGCTTCGGGCCTTGAAATTCGCGGGGCCAGGGACCCTGAGTCGGGAGAATTACGGCGTGACCGATAAAGCGACGATCTTGTTCGCCTATCATGCGCTCATGAGGATTATTAACGACCGCTGGATCGTCTTAATTAGAGCGCGACAACGATTGTGTTTAAAAATGGTAATATTGGTCTTAAAAAGTGACGTAATCCAACTTCAAGGTGGGAATCTTGTTTGTTACATTCGTAATTTCCCGCTGAACCAATAAAAACTAAAATTAAAACAGAATTATTAAATTGGTGGCCGAAAACGGCGATTATTTAAAAAAAAATCGCGCGCTACTAAAAATCAGTGACTTTTTAATTTTTTTATAAAAATCTCGAATTTTTACGGACCATATCAGAGGTTTGGCGGGAAGTGGCACATGTTTTACACATCCTGTAATTTTTTCAAGTCGATACGAACCTCCGTTCATCCGCAAGTAGCCGAAAACCAAAAGAAAAAAAGATTCGAGAAAAACGCATTTAAAGTTTCTGAGCAAAGGCGACACTGTGGGTTGCCGCTTGACCTTTTTAGCTGCCAAATCAACAATTTTGCGAATTTTAATATAAACCAAGCGTCATTTAATTCAGAAGAGATAGTTCTTTCGGAAAGTGCAATAAAAAAAATCGATGTTTCGACTGCCTAGTCTCCTTAACGAAAACGTTGGAGGCCTAAAATGTGGAAATGTTGAGGAATTGGTAATAGAGTACCTACTCGAATGAAAATCTCAGGATTACCTCCGCGATCTAAAAAAGTTGTTTTGCAACGAATCCAGACCACGAGCATCGCACAGCAATATGAAACGAGTTACATAAAGAATTTCTACCGGACGAAAGTGGAGTCTTCCGTTTTGGGTAGGAAATATCAAAGCTTTCACTGACCAGAACCTCGGTCGCTTACCAATGATCGTATTGTTCCATGACGCCATTGTTCCCTTAACAGTCGTCGTGGTAATTCGTTTGCAACGAAATCGTTGTGTCGTAATTCTGCCGCGAATGTGACGAAAGCTTCCGCCCGCGGGCAATAAAGAAAAATAACTTTAACAAACACGCGCAGCTAAGCAACACCAGCGTTGCGCAGCGGCTCTAAAATTTGCGACTGGGAAGGTGGCAATGTAACAGCAGAGGATGGAACGAAGCCCAGGCAAGCTGTGTCTACTTTTCTAAAACGCACGGTGGATCCCTTCAAAGCCGTATTAACAATAAAGACGTCCCCAAGTCGACACGCTTATGAGAGGAAACACGTGTTACGTGGCTGGCTCGTCTAAATATTTAGAGGCTGCCTTTGCTTAGGGCCCCTCGTAAACGTTTCGTTGGCTACCATGAGAAAACGTCCGTTTCCCTTCCACGGCCTGCTTTCTTCTCGTTTTTCTACTATTTGCCCAGCCCCTCTGTCCGTGCGCCTTTCCTCCGCCCTCTGCGCGCGATAGCGGCTGGTATCGTTTCATTAGGCACCCTCGAACTTCGTCGGGGCTCGATAAAGAGCGACGTCAGGGCCGCTGCAGGCGGATATTAGAAATTCGTGCCCTTGTCGAAGTAGGTACGCAGCTAGTTCGCTGTGTTCGGAGTATCAGGGCCAAGGGCGCCCGTAGACATTTTCCCAGGGGGAGAGGCAACTTTGGGGTGGCGGAGAAGGAAAATATAGCAATGAAAAAACTACCCTGGCGATGACATCGACGGATCGGAATGACTTCTGACTGAAACACGCGATGCGAGCGAAGCACCCCTCTTGCTTCTTTTAAACCCATTTTGGAGTGTCAGTTTAATTAAAAATTTAAAACAGAAGTTTGAAAATATTCGCTTTTTTAGTGTACTTAACCCTCGGTTGTCACACTGAGTTAAATTGACCCTGCAATTTTTTAAGCAAAAAACTTTTTGTCGGAACTCTTATTGCTTCAAATTTTTTTTTAAGCATGACGACACTTTAAATGTCAACTTCCAACGACGGGCATATATTCCACAGTGTTCAAACTTTATCTCAGAATTTTTTAGACTTAATTTAACAAATAGTATTTAAATAACAGCTGATTGAATATTGGCAGGGTCAAATTGACCCAGTGTGACAACGACGTTCGAACAAGTAGGTGTGACAACCGAGGGTTAATAGAGATCAGCTTTTAAAACGAGGCGACTTTTTCTCAAAAGCCAGGGGTTGCCCACGATCAGGTTTCCCACTTTTCGAGCACGCTGGCTAAGGCTCGAAGACAGTATGAAATTTCACAGATAATTCGGTGGAAATTGAGAGTTATCGAATCTATTAGCAGGAAGCATATGCCGTCTCGGGCCAGCTGCTCCTCGCGGCAATTTTCTTCAAACGATAATTGGCTAATTTCCTACCCGATAGTTTCGCCCGGAGGATGAAGATATCGACCGACGAATTAGATCGAGCTGAAATTTCTGCCCCATTCTCCCTCACTTTTCGGGGAAACGGCCGTCGACGTAATTGCGCCATTTGGGAGCGGCGGAGCCGGGGGAGGCAAAGTTCTTCTTGAGACGGAGCTGCTCTCGAGACACGCGTCTTCTCGAGGGACAAGACACCAGAGAGGGGAAAATTGGGTCGGGCCGTTCGATCGATTAAAAACTGCAATAAATTTCGCGCAAGGCACAGCTGCGTCCAGGATGCAGCGGCGTCCCGAGATGCATACAACGTTGAACAAACACGCTACACTGTTATAGCGCGCGTGTGTCCAACTCGGTGTACAGTTAGGTATGCGTTTGATAGCGCGTTCGACTGCGCGATCGTAAAGACCAATAAAAATCGTAATAAGCGCGCCGCGAACCGTGTACTTCTCCTCGGGTATCACCGCCGTAATTCTCTCTTTCCTTCGGCTACCGTGCGTGCTGAAAGTGGCATTAAACATCTAGCGGGAGCGCAACAGCCGTCCGCTTTCCAGGGGAAAAAGCCGCGAACAGGGAGGCGGAAGACCCTCCGCGGCTCATTTCTTCCTCGCGCCTCGACACTTTCAATGAAACAAATTACAGGCGTTCGAACGTTGCGCGGGAAATGCTGCATCTTTCCGGAGGACCGCGGAATAAAAGATACGGCAGCTCAGAGCCACGGTTGGGAAAAGAAATTTTGAGTCACGAACACTTGTGCTGGACCGGAGGATGCTCACTGCTGGCGCAGGCATCGCGTGAAAAGAAAAACGATGCTGCTCTGTAGATGCGATAAGACATCTTAACACGTTGAAGATGGAATTCAAGAGGGAAATGACTGCGTGAGCACTTTCTCCGGCGACTCCGCGGTCGCTGTTAATTAAGTTCGATAAAGGAACGCGTTTCTGGAAATCGAACGGTTGCTCGCACGTAACGCGGAAATTTCTCGTGTATCGCTGATGCTGTACCAACGTTGCGCTCATTATTTACAGCGCCGATAAGGCTACAAGAGAGAGGCGAGGTAATGCTGAAAAACCCCGGGTTTATTGCGAGCTTATCTTCATTGCGAGATTAAATTACCCTTGTCGCGATTAAGGATAAACGATGGTCGCGGTTCGGAGCGTCAGTAACGCGGGAATGTGCACTCGGAGTGCTCCACAATTTTCAAAGGTGGTTGCGTGATTTGCGTTACCTATCTTCGAAACGCGGGCGTGGTGTTAGAAGCTAATGAATGCTATATAGGTAACATTCTCGCGTGGTATCGGGGACATCTGAGTGCAGAAGAATAATAATTACGGTTCCTGTAAGGGAAGTACTTCTTCTCCGTTAATTGCGGGAGATAAAGGGGATAATAAAAGATTCATCTGTCTCTGAAACTCGAATGTCGAACTGGGTCGCTAGAATGGATAAATAGCATCGTCACGGTGACTTCCAGTGGCCCTGCTCTCTTTCCAACACAGTACAAGAACCATGACCAATTTTTGCGTTAAGGGGCTGTTCCGGTCTAGAGCGCATAAAAATAGGCGATCTTTAGGAATTAATTAAAGGAAAACTACTACATGTAATTTGATAGGACTTTTTGCATTGTATTAAGGATATCTGAAACTATAGAAATATATTTTTTGTTTTATAATTAATCATTGCAGACGGCACTGGGGAATCGTTAAAGTCGAGGCGTCAAAAAAATTCATACAAAACAATGGAACCTGTAGCATCTAAACCATTGGTCTGAAATAAAAAACAAGGCCAGATTATTAAAGAGAATGAAACTCGCTCGTGGACTGACCAGAAAAAATTACAAAACTGACATTTTTTTAGAAAATAACGACACTTGAAGTTTGAAATCACTTTTTCCCTATATTTTTCGTCCTTCAGCGCCTTTAAAAACAACAAATTTTCAATTTTTTCAAAATTGTACTGATCAGTCCACGAACCAGAAGTATATTCTCCAAAATAAAAAAGTTTCAGTCGAATCGGATAATAAATTTTCGAGATACAGGTTCCTCCGATTTTAAGGGCACTGTTTCGAGAAAAACGCGTTTAAAGTTTCGCGTGAGCGCCGAGTGGCCGGGTGTTACCTAACCGATGCATTTGCCGTTACTCGAATGTCTATAACTTCGGGAATTTTACGAATTTCAAAAAAAAATCCTTTTAACCACGCATTCTTAAACATTCAAAAAATTGAAATAAAAAAGAATCGACATTTTGACCGGAACCACCCCTTAATGGCCCTTCGATCTATCGACGGAGCGACGAGAAGGGCTCGTTTCTAAGTGCGCACGCATTAGTGGGGCAATTTATCGCGTCCTTTTATCGTCGCTGCCGATGCGATACAATGGCAACGGGCACAAGCCTACGTGTAGAGGCCGTGTAGGTAGTCACTGACATTTTCAAATGTCAGCGGGCCCGTTGCAACGCGCTGTTTATCATTTGGGCTGGCGGCGAGTCATTTGCGTACTCGATATCTGTACCAAGGGGGAAGAAGAGATTCTCGAGCTCGATTCCCCGTGGTGATCCTATCGATCATTGCTCCGAATGGGATGCGAGGATCCCTCGAGTTGGATCACGCGTGGCAAACGTTGCACCTTGCACGTGCACTTACCCAAAACAGCCAGCGACCAGAGTCCCCTGAATTTCACGCGTTTTACTCCATTTGGGGAGCATTCTAAATGCCTGGAAAGCTAGCGCGACTTTCTAAATACGCCTCCTAACTCATTGAGCAATGGGAATGTGAAAAATCATCGGAAGAACGTAACCTTTTCATCGAGCAGCCGCGAATCGCCGATTCCTAGATAGTTTGCTCCTTTTCGTTGAACAGGGCTGAAGATTAATAAGTATATTCGACAGGCGGGGGTACGAAAGACGCGCCAGACGGCGTAATTAATTAGAGCCCGCGCGTATACCCTTGGGAGTTAAATATAGCGCGTAGCTTTTTCAGAGCAACGCGTCCCCCGGGCGCGTTTATCAGCCAAATTAAAAGAAAGCGCTAATTGAACGCGCCTGCCCGACAGAGTACACAATGGAAGTTCCCTGTAACGCGTTAATGAGAATCGCCGCGCTGTTGTACGCTTCGCCGCGGTATCAGCCTACGAAGTAACGAACGCGATAGGGTTAATCTTGTAATCCCGCGTGTTTGGTAATAGAGACGTGGACCGCCTTTCAATTCGAAAGTGTCGACGAGTAAGAAAAAGTCGCCGGCAGGAACTTCCTTATCCTGTCCACCTACTCATCCCAAAGGCCCCGGAGTGTGCGTGCACTTCTGCTCGCCGCATCGCGTCGCAACCGCTGCTCTCTACGAGCCCGTGGTGCAGCAGCCGGTTCCTCCACTCCCGAAGCTCCCAGAAAGGCGGAAGAACGCGGAGTCCGGTCTCTTTTCCGGTGTATCGGAAGCGGAAAACGCGAGTCGATTCTCCAACCGATTCCTCGCGATCGCGTTTCCAGATAGCCGTCCAGCTTCGATGCCCCCGGTTCGAAAACACTTGCGGAAATAGCTGGCGGACAAATCGGCAGCTGATTCCCGTGGCTTTTGCCTGGTTTTTAATTGCGCCCGACGAATCGAACGTAACGAGCTTTCCAGGCGGAGTGGCGCAGCCTTCGGAGCTATTCGCGGTCGCTCTTACTCGCTCCTAATGAGCGACCCGGGTCTGTCTGGCAGCTAGCGCAGCCGCGGGATATAAAACGACCCCTCTGGCTTTTCTAACGGCGACCAGGAGCCGGGTTGGCGATCGACGATCAATGATAGGGGACCGCTTGGAATCGTCCTGATTACGCCCTCCATCGATCCTTATTACCAAGATTATACGTCCATTCGTTGGAGCTGATTGATGCAACGTCCATGGTCGTTGCTCCAACGTCAGCGCCGGCCTCCTCGAGCGTCAGTTTAAATCACCCCGCTCCAGCCATCGGTACCAGTTCTAAATTTACGACTTTCTCCGGCTTACTTGAACGCGAAGCACCGTTTCGATTTGTACTCGCGGCGATAACGAAATTCAGACACGCGGCCACATCGTTCCACAATCCTTGTTCTTCTTTCTTTTTTCTACAGATAGGTACTTAACCACCTTCGTTCCTGCTGAGAGCTTCTAACATTCTTCCCGACTCGTATCATCGATAAATAGCTTCCAAGGAGCACAGTAGAATCCTGGCTGGAGGCAAGAACTTGGCTTTTGTCCCCAGCGTACGACGAGCTTCGTAATGTCACAGCTTATAGATAAATCTCCCTGACAAGCGCCATAATCGTGCATTAATATTCCGCGGATCATTAATGGCGGTTCGTCTTCTCATAGCCGTTGACATAAATTCCCCGTTCTCTTCGTCACGTAACATTTCCAATTCGCCGCGTCACCGGTGACGTACGTGTCGCGTGCTTCGGCTTTGAATATGTTCTTTTAGGACTCCTGTTGCAAGGAGTTCGCGAAGATGGGGACCCCTTCGTGACCCTGATCCTGAAGCTTCGCCAGGCTGCGTTACTTCGCGGCGATGGAAAACTGGCACGATTCTTACTGCCCCCGATGGAGGAAGCATCAATCTTCGTTGCGTAATTGTAGCTACTCGGTCGGTGGTATTAGCTCCGCGGAATGATCGCGGCTGAGGTAGTCGCTATCTTTTCCACCGTCCAGCCGTTTCACCTCCCTCGGATTCCGCGTAGCCTCGGCCAGCTATTCGGTGAAGCACGGCTGATCTTTGCTCGAATCCCGATCCCCGACCATCGAGGTCTTTAATGTCGCTGATTTACGCGTAGCAATAAGTTGGAACGACTTGTATGTACGTCTCCCCTGCGCCTCGTGTAATCCTGATTGCGCGGCGTATTTATTGCGGACAGAACAACGTCGAGATTTATCACCGGTTTAATTGAGAGGCTGAACCTTGGGCTACGTGGCATTGCGTGCGCCTCTTTTCTGACACGTGCAATTCCTCTCGGTATTAGCCTACGATCGCCAGCAACGTTTCAAACTTATGCCCGTGGACGAGACAGCTAATCCTGAGATTAACATTCTCCGCTGCTACCATGCCACTGTCGAAATTCACGCGCCTGCTACTCTGAATTGCCACTGCGAATGCTAGACTACCGAAAACCAACGGCAGAACCTCAGAGCGCTGTAATACGAACGCGAAGCAGCTCTGGAGCTACAGTGTGCAACGGTGCATCGACACAACGTTGAAACAAACACCCCCAACATGGCAGCCGCAGTGTCCAGTCCAGAGTCCCTATTCCGCGCAGCGTTGTCGCAGCTTATACTCGAACAGTATCAAAAAGCGTTTGGTAAAATGCCAGAACCTTACCGTGCCTCCCGTTGTCCGCGATCCCGAGACGTCAGGACCCGTTGGCCGCGTCGGGACGCGCCGATCAATAGAAGACCAAAAGGCACATGTCCCGGCAGCCTCTCACGCGGCGGTGCCCTCGAGCTTGGCGGGCATGTCGTCTACCAAATGCCGGGCGATCTCACCGTCCGCGGCGACAGCAGTTTCATCCACTAGCAACCCTCCAGCCTATTACTCCAACGCCACCCATCCGCGTCTTCCAGGGTGTTCGACAGATCTGTCTAGACTCCAATCGGGATCAACGCTCTCGGGTACGACGGCACCGATCCCGGAATGTAACAGTCGGTCAAGGGGAAGAAGATGCGTGGATCGATGAGAAAAGCCGGGCAGAGTTCACTGGTCAGGGCCAGAAGCTTGCATCAGAGCCAGGCAAGACGCGCCTGATCGCCGACGAACGATCAAACCGACGGCGCGGCACTCGGCATCGATTGGCATAGCCAGAAGCCCGTCTCGTCGCCGCGACGCTAGCGAGAACTCGCTGGGACGGCGTCGGAATGACGTCGGCTGCGACAGGGAGGCGAGGAACAGCGCGGAAGCCGAGAAAACTCCGGACACTGGCCTGCCATCGGGTAGACTGTAGACCGACGACCCGGCGCTGCTCTTCCAACGCGGCGACGCACTGCGCCGACGTCGCGACGACGGCCACGTCGTCGCCTAGGCGACCGCGAACCTCTCGCTCTCCTACACCCCCAACCGGCTACTCTCCTCTCGCGGAGGGTGGATCGATCGATCGAAGCACGAGCGCAGCGCTACGCAGCGAAATATCGAGAGATTCAGGATGAACGCCAGGGGGGTTACTCGCCGATCTCAGTCCCTCCTCCCCTGAGGCTCACCGCCGTTACGCGGCGGGTCCGCTTGAAACGGCTTTCTCAGTGGCAAGCTTGAAAGTGAACTCCCCGAGTTTCGTTTACTTCTACCGTTTCGCGGCAAATCGTTTCGAGTAATTAATTGTTTTGGATCGTTAAATGTGGGGTTCGGATTAGATACAGATCGTATATGCGCGTGGTATCTAGTTTCCTGTTCCAACGCCGTTGATGATGAATGAGAAGCGCGGCAGAGCTTCTCCTGGTATCTTTGATCTGGCCGCAGTTAATGAACTAATTATATAATTACATCGGTTTCTCTTGCAGCAATTAGGTGCTACCTGCTACTGGGAACGCGTGTCACTCGCCGTGAAACTGATTATAATCGATCGTTTCTCGTCGATTCATAACCGCGTGGTCGTCTCCCTTGATTAACCGACCGGGGTTGTGCAAACGAAATGGCCAGGAATGCTATCAAAGTCTACGCCAGATTGAAGCCCGAGAAGAATCGGAGAAACGTATTGGTACGTGCGCGTTGGTACCGCGGTACTAGAGCCTAGAAAGGATTTCATGACCTGTGTGTAATTTCCCCAAGAATTACGAAGTGCACCATCGCCCCAAGGAACACCTCGAGGAGGACTTCCTGCGTCTGCTTACTCCCGCGCAGAAGACGAAGGAGTACCCCGACAATCGGGCGGAATCGTGGAGTTTCTCGTGAGTTTTCTACCTTCGCTGTATTAACGATTTCCCAGAGGCTCGACTTCCTCGATACTTTCAGTTTCTTCCAAATATTCGAGGAATCCACGAGGCAGGAAGACGTGTTCGAGGACGTCGCGCGGCCGGTAGTGGAAAGGTAAAAGGAAGGGTATCGGTTAATTACCACAAAGCACGAACTTCAATCGTTCATTCAGCTACGCGATTTCGTTTGTTCAAGTGCCCTCGACGGCTACAACGGCACCATTTTCGCCTACGGCCAGGTAAATCGACCTGCCCAAATAATTTCCCCCAAGGGAATTCAAATCGTCTCCTCCACAGACGGCCAGCGGAAAGACGTACACTATAACCGGTGACCAGAGAAGCTACGATGACCGTGGCATCATATCCAGGTGCCTGCAGTACCTGTTCGACGTCATACGAAAGGTTGGATACTCTAAGCTAGCTGCAGAGAGGGAACGAGAACTGTATACGCCCTTAAGGGTGGATTCTCGTGTAACAGCCCCCGAAATTTAGGAATTTTTTTGAAAAAAACTATTGTTAATATTGCATTAAACTCCTTCGGAATGTAAGGAGGCATCTTTAAACTTGCAGAACATATTTTTTTTACGTGGATCTTTCTTATTATTTATTAATTATTGTGGAATTTCTTCGGCGATGTTGGCGTCAGGTGTAGCACCTGCCAGAGTCATCTAATTGCAAAAAGAAGAGAATTCTCTTAAAGTTAAATAATTTACGCTGGGACTGGACCTAAAATTTTAATTTCAGTTTTTATTTATAATACTTTTTACGTCGATATACAGAGTAATATGAAAAATTTGTCTAAGGAAAGACTTAATTTGTCTCTTAAACGCTCTAACTCTTTCGATTTTTCATTGTTTTTCTTTAAAGTGGACCAATCCCAGCGTAAACTATCTAACTTTGAGATACTTCTATTTTTTTGCAATCAGATGACTGTGATAGGTGCTACACATCCCGCCAACAGGAGTCACATCGTCGAAGAGGTGGACGAGATTCCACAATAATTCATAAATAATAAGAAGGATCGACATAAAGAAAATATTTTCTGCAAGCTCAAAGATGCCTCCTTATATCCCAAAAGAGTTTAATCCAGTATGACGAACAGTTTTCAAAAAAAAAATTCTTAAATGCAAGTTACTTTCGGGGCTGCTAGTCGAGAATCCCCCCTTAAATCTGCACGCAGCGGCCGGAAAACGTGTACTCCGTCGAGGTGGCTTATCTGGAGATTTACAACGAGAACGGCTACGACCTGCTGGATCGGAGGGCCGCGGTTACGAGATTGGAGGATTTACCGTAAGTCCTGGCGGCGTAAATGGCGTGGCTCGCAAAAACCCGGGCCTCTGTTAAGGGAAACAGCCGGCCGGAGCGATCAGCCGTGATTCCGACGTGCCTCAAATATGGAGCAATCGCGCGAACGCAAGGTGCAACCGCGTCACATCCACTCCTTCCTCGTTTCTTATTGCATTCCTTCTGTCGCGTCTCGCCCGACAGAAAGGGGCAATCAAAGGCTTAGAGGGGCTATTAATTGAGTGATTCCAGTGCAACAAATTCAGCGTCAATTAGAGCTGATCTAGGCTTTAGTAAAGGCCACGAACGAACGCGAGTGCGGAGGCAATTAATTAGCATGTATTTTCCCAATGGCAACTCGCGGGCGGAAGTACCCTCAACCAACTAGCTTTACGCAACGCGCGAACTTTCTGATCGAGACGCTTTGATACAAGTCCCAAGTGATCGCCGACAGAACGGCGATATCTCATTTCCGCGATCTATCGGTTGGGTTCTTTGGTGTGTACCTTACGACAGGTCTGACGCCTTGCAGGCGCGTCAACGTACAGGAGGACGAGGCGGGGCAACTGCATCTGAAGAATCTCACCTTCCACTGCGTAAGCAGTGCGGATGAGGCGATGGAAATGTTGCTACTGGGCGACGACAATCGGTTAGATAATCTGCAATTTGATCCAGCATATTTATATTTGGAGAAAGAAGGAGCGCAGGACAATGAAATGACTCGTCTCTATAGGATCACCGCCGAGACACCAATGAATCCCCAGTCATCAAGATCGCACTGCGTCTTTACCATCGTGGTCTCCATAAAGCAGTTCGGTGCGGAGCGGTACAAGCGAGCGAAAGTGCACCTGGTGGACCTAGCTGGGTTCGTACCTTCGTTCTTCCACTATCGACTGAAGGTACCAGGCTAGTGGGTTGCTGAAGAGGTGCAGCTGGCCCCTGGCTAGAGATAACCCGCTCTAGAAAGCTCAATAGAAAGGAATCTCACTCAGGCGTCAATTAAAACAACTGTATAAGTGATAATCCTAGAAACATTCCCTTTCAATCCTGCAGAATTCCAATTACGTTCTCGTTCTCTTCTTCTTCAATTACTGCTTCCTCCACGAGTTGCGTTTCATTTGAAGCTTGCGCAGAACTCATTCCAACGATCAGGGAAGTCAAAAGAATTTATAGCAAGTTTCTACGCGACCCTGATTTTTCCTCAACCCTATCAAGGAAGAGAGCATACCATGAACACCTTGTTGCAATTGCATCACCTAATCCACTTGCCTGCGTCCGCGGGTTAAATGGCAAATTGTAACGTGGGACTTCCGTAGGTCCGAGCGGGTCCACAAATGCTCGATAACCGGCACCATCCTGACCGAGGCGAAGCACATTAACCTGAGCCTACATTACTTGGAGCAAGTCATAGTGTGTCTGGGTCAGGAGAGCGGGGGTCACGTTCCTTACAGGTGCTAAATCGGCTGGCTGACACGCTCGATCCTCCTCGTCTTCCTTTATTCCGTTCGGCCAACATCTTTCTCAGCGATCATCGCCTTACACCTTCTAACTTACACCCTCTTACTTTAAATCGCGAAGCGTCCAATCGCAACACTGACACTTCAACTCAATCATTTCTTGCGGGCCCTTCTTGTGCCCAACTGTTGGGTGCAGGAGATTATTATCGCGGTTTCGCGATTAGAAAGTGTAGCACGGTGATTGACAAAATTTCTGGCCTTTAGTCAACCGTGGAACGGTTGGTTCCCCGTTTTTCTGTCAACCGTTGCACTCTGCACGACTCTGCATTCCTAGGAACTCTCTCCTGACATCGATTCTGAGGGACAGTTTGGGAGGAAACTGTTTAACCACGATGCTGGCTAATTTGAGCGTCACGACCCTTAACGTCAACGTAAGAAATTGCTAATCTTATCGGCTGCGGAGCATCGCGTTGATTAATCGCGCGCCTTCGTCGTCAGGAGACAGTGTCCACCTGCAGGTTCGCGCAGAGGGTGGCTCTCGTCAGGAACGAGGCGAAGGTTGTCCTGGAGAAGGATACGCGCAGCGAGAACGCGTTACTGAGACTGGAGAACGAGAGGCTGAAGGAACAGATCAAGGAGATGGCAAAGCAAATGGTAATTTTGTGGGGGATGGTTTGAAGGAAAGGGGTGCTTTGTTTTGCGTGGTCGCAGAGTTCCGAGGACCTCACAGCTGAAGATAAAGGAAATCTGGACTCTCAAATCGAAAGCTTTTTAGAGTCGAATACTGAGATTCGTTGGGATCATAATCCGAAGAAGATGCAGTATTGCTTCGAAAGCTTCAAGAGGATTTTTCAATTAAACAGAGACCCTAACAGCTGCTTGAAGAAAGTGGAATATTATAAGAACATGGTCGTTCAAAGGGACAAGGAAATTTGTATCCTATTTCTGCTCTCTTATGCTACACACCCTTCCTTGCCTTCCCTTATTTATATGATCGCTTCCTGAGTTTTAAATAGCATTGTTAACCAATCTGGTGAGAAAGGAAAGAGGGAGCCTGGAGCATCGAGTCAAAGAAGGTCGCTGCAATCATTTGAGTAACTATATCCTTTTCCCTTTTTATTATTCAGTTGATTACTGTGCAATCGGTTTGTTTGCTAGGGTCAACTGAAGTCAGCATTGAAAATAACTCGGAACTGATTGGAAAATTAAGCGGTTTAAAAAGAAACGCAGAAAATGTTAGCGCGGAAGACAACGCGCCCTCGGTTGCTAATATCGTCGATGAAAAGGAGATTTCAATAGTCAGTCATGTTCCTCCAAGAAAACAAAAACCAAGACTGAAAGCTTCGAAGTCTACCTTCCACGATCACGTGGATGATAAGTCACAGGATATTAATAGTCAACATCAGGAGAAGGATAATCGAGATAAGAAGAATTATAGCCAGAGGAACACTCTCGAAGAATTTTCAACCAACAAATCAATTCCCACAGGCATTTCGAAGCCAGATTTATTGCCCTGCAACGTTGTCAACCTAACTCTGGGTAATGCAACTCAGAATAATGATAAAGCGACTGACCAGGATCTGAATCAGCAATCTTTTCGCAAGATCGAAAGGAATCAGGCCAAGTGTGGAGAGATTCAAAGCTCGACGAAGAAAAACATTTCTACCAGACATAATTCTGGTGCAAAAGTCAAGCCAGAGACTGACAAAGTCCCTACTGTTGCGCCTCAAACCATTGAAACCAAATGTGAAGAAATGAAGACAGCCTTAGAACTTCCTTTTGAAGAGACGGACTACTCAGCTCCAGTCTATCAGCGATTCCTGAACTTCAATGTACCTGGAAAGTTAAGTAAACCCAGAGAAAAGTCGATAAAAGCGTCGCTCCAAAGGGTTGAAGTTAGTTCGAGGGCAAACTGTAATGATTTCGATGATAATTCGAGTAGAGAAGAGAATATTGAACCGCTGGGCACTAAGAATATTTGCAGCTCCAGAAAGAGTATTAACAACCCTTCCAGCGATGAAATAGAGAGCAGTAGGAGCAAGAAGATTGAAGGGAAGAGGAGTGCTACAAGTGTTACAAGCAAAGCCTGCACTCCTCGTAAAAAGTCAGAGTTGGACGAGGCAGATTTTAAGGACTCACTGCCTCTGACTGGCGATGCTGAGATCGATGAGGAAATTATTGCCTTTTACAGGGCAAAACGATCGGGTGGTATTTATTAGGAGACTTCACACGCGAGCAGTGATATTAACAGTAGCAGTAATTATATTCAACCACACAGTGGTGATTAATAAATATGTCCCAAGTGCATATGCACTTTGCAATAAGATTTTCTTGATGTATTAGTATTTATAATCAGAAGCCAAGGTGATGTTGCCAGACTAACTACAATAAAAGAAAACATATTGATTTGTATGAAATGCTGATTTTATTTTTGTGTATTTACAGAAATAAATTATATATTAATTCATCAGTATTTTTAATACCCATGATCTTTTAACAAGCTTCAATGTCCCGAGCACGTCAGCGTTTCCATATCCAACCTCTCGCCATGCATGTTCGCCTCCAAGATCGTTAATCGATTTTCGTGGATCAAGGCGAGGCAGTTTCGCTTTGCCAGATTAGGGTGCTTCCTGATTTTAAAGCTGAACAGTTTGTCAACATTTATTCTTATGGTGTCCCTGTGCACAAATCCTTGGATTCCTAGAAAGAAGATACAGCTTTTACTAAGCTCGAGAGAGTTAAACATTTTGTAAACCCTTATCTAGCTACCTTTGTATTCATAAATCTGAAGATTCCTTCTGTTATCGACGAAAACTAGCAGCGTTTCGATCGAACCCTCGAAATTAAGGATCCTGAACGACGTTGGCCTGTGAGATTTTATGGTTTGCAGGACCTTCTTCTGTTTTACGTCGTTGCTACAAATCTGTATAGTGTACCGGAGGGTAACAAAGATTTTTATGGATGAAATGATACGAGTCATCAGAATCTATCAAAACGAACACACAAAGCATTTCTTATTAAAGTTTAACTCACGAATATGTGATCCTTGCTAACTTCCTTGTCATGATACAAGAACATATGCTTCCCAAACACCCCCGCCTTGAAATTCAGAATCTCAGGGATCCCATATCGTATACCAACACTCCTGTTAACCAAGTCCTGTTCATGAATGGCCTGTCTACTAGTCAACACCATCTCATCGCCCTTCAAAACAATCCTCACGTCATCATCATCTGCGTGAGACGAAAAAAACTTCTCCAACTTATCCTGCACCTGTTCCAAGGACCGTTTCCCATCTTTTTTGTTAATCGACCTCAAGAATTGATCTTGGTCTATCTCGTGGCCTAGACTCAAAACATGCTGGAAAAAGTGAAAGAAACGTGTAGAAGGGGACGAAACACTTTCAAAGATCAGCTGCAACATAAAAGCTCACTATAAACTGATCCCCCTCGAGTTTCCAATAGTTCAGAGGTCCATTTCCACAGGAGTCTGTCCCTGAGGTGCGGAGATACAAGGTCTCGTGGTGCTTGAAGCTGGTCCATCGATTGATTACTCCAAAATCAGGTACGTTGGCCCTCAGCTCGAAATTCGTGCCAGTGAACAGGTACGCGTGCATGTGGCAGGTGCTGTAGCTTACCAGCATGTAGTCCAAGCCTTGCCATTCGATATGATGAAGGCTGACGATGGTGGCGTCGTACTCGATGATCTGCAGGTAGTCGAACACGCTGAACTTGTAGATTTGCCTCTCTGCGTGACGCTGCAGCTGACTCAGATCTTGGCACATGGTGTTCAAGTTTTCCTGTGAGAAACGTGTGTTTTCCAAGCATTAAAGTAAATCAAGTTATAATAGAAGAAGTCATTGAAGACTCTATGCAATTCCCAGCGAAACCTGGACCTTTTCTATAAAAGAAATGGTAACTCTACATTGGTCTCTGCCATCAGAGCGTCCATTTCCAAATGCCTCTTCGCCAAAGTGGCTGATAGTTCAGTGACATTTGTGCCATTCAGGGTGTCCCTTCCTGAGGCTCCATTCTCAAAGTGGACGTTACCCAGCACGGTCCATCTACCAGAGATGATCTGCTGCAAGGAATTCTTCGTGATAGCTACTGCTTCCCATCGATTCGGATTTATGCCGTTCAGGTAGCCTAGGATTCGAAGACCTTGGTTGAAGACGATTGGCTTCTCAAACACGAACTTCCCTGATAAGGTGGACGAAAAGAACTCTCGTAAAAGGAAAGATCACACAAAGGCTTCATGGAACTTCTCTCAAAATTCTTACCAGTCAATGCACTCTTCAAATTCAGTGGGACCATCATCGTTGGATCGATGCCATTGATGAGACGCGCGTTAAAATCGCGACGTACTTGAACATGTCCAAGGAAGTTGATGTGTCCTGTTATGTTCTGATTCCCACTCATCTGGAAAAAGCAAAAGTACCCTTTTTTTGGCGCTCAAATTAGACAAGCAACGCTTGTGTTTGTCTCCAGCAACATACCATGAAAGTGTTCTCCTGAATCGTGTCCAAGCTCTTCTCATTGACCAATCCCCAGATTTTTATCTCATCGACGGTGACAGTGAGGCACTTGAGTACCACTGGCAAACTTTGCTCACTATTCAATGGTATTAACAAACTCATATCCAGGTCGTTGAACTTCGACACTTTGATATCTGACTCGAAAGTCACGTCATTGAACGTAACAGCTTCTGCAAAGAAATATAAAAAAAACTTTCACAATCTTCGGAATATAATTATATTGTATTTTTAGCGTTATTCAAATAACCTTTGATATAAGTGGGCCTGTTCAGATACAGAACATTGAGTCGCAACTCATCTACATCGACCCCCATGAGAGATTTCATCTCCAACTCTATTTCAACGGCAATATCCTTCTCAATCTTCATGCCATCCTTGAAAATCAGTTTCGACTGGACGGAGAAAGGCTCGTCAACGAAGACAGCCCTCCGGAATCTCTTCAAGTCGATGTCGTTCAACGCGTCACGCACGACGAACGCGCCGTTAAAGGTGACAGGGCTTTGGAACACTTTCGTGCCAGAAATCGTGACGTTGTCCTCGTTCTTGGGAATCGTCGTCTCCAAGAAGCCATCCAAGTCTGTTCCTTGAATCGTGCCATTGGTGAAAAGGTTCTCAACGGACACGTTTCCGAAGAAACGAACGTTTCCTCCAAGTTCGTAGGAATTGTTCCCCAGGAACTTGAATCTGTCTATCAAATCGTGGAAGGGCACGTCACCGATATTTCCAGTCGCATTGAACTCGTTGATAATTGTCACGGATCCTTGAAACATGCCAAGAAATTTCGAGTTAATTAAATGGCACTGTAATTCAGTGTTTATTAATTTACAACGTACCATTTACAACCACAGGGCCTGTCAACTCTTGTTCCCTAATTGGATCAAAGATATTCTCCACTGCATGTCCATTCAAAAACTCAGCTTCAAGCTGATTGCAAGTGAGAACATCGAATAACTTATACCCATCGACCTTGATATTTTGATCAGTTTTTAGCACCGTGTCCGACACGCGTTCCAGAAAATCGAAATTGTTCATCGACCCAAGAATCGTCAAGTTTTCGATGGAAACATTCTCCTTGAAAACCACAGTACCGATTCGATCAGTTTTATAGAGGTCTTTTACGGCTTCTCCATTAATCAACTTCGTATTTATCTTCCCTGTGACTTGAAGAGACTCCAAAGTAACAGTCCCATTGAATATTCCAGCCAGCAAAGAATTCACGTGATTCTTCAAACGATCGATCTCATCCACAGGCATACCGTTGATAAATTTCGCGTTTAAGCGATCGGTCTCCAAACTATCGATAACATACTCATCTATGACGTTCAAGGATGACAAGTGTTTAGTGAAATTCGCGAAATCGACGCCGTTTATAAATACAGGCACGATTTCTTCAGCCTCTAATTTATCTGCTGTCAAGTTCTCGAAGGGGATACTCTGGAATGTTTCATTTATCTTCCGAGCAAAGTCTGCGTATGAAATATTGCCATTGATACTGTCAAATGACAATTCGTCCAGAGTAATTGGAGATTTGAACACAATTGTCTTCTCCAAACAACTGCTCGTTGAATTTTCGTTCTGGTTGAAAAGAGTTTCCAATTTTTTCACAGCTCCAAATGTTACATTTCCAAATGTCACGTGTGGCGATATTTTTATTAAATCTGTAAACCAGAAAGGGTTGAAGGACACTCTAAAGATCCAATATATTCTAAGTGTGCGTGAATAAAGTTAGATTTTTACTTGGAAATTGCTGATCCGTGTCCAAAGTCGCGAATTCGTCTATTAAGTGGCCATTTACCATGCCAGATGTGATTATTACATTGGATTTGAACGCAACATTCCCCAGAAACGTCTTCTTCCCAATTATTTCGACATTCTGATCGGTTTTCAATAATAAATCCGTCAGATTCAATGGCCGCTGCTTCACGAATAAATTCTCGAACGTGACGTTTCCCAAAACTGTTAAGTCCCCGAAGATGATATTCGACGAGACTTCAGAGCTTTCATTCAACAGTTTAGCATACTTTTTCTCCAGCCCTGTTACTTCGCCATCCACCTGCAATTTTTAATCGTTCCAAGTATTCGAAACGAAAGTACATTTGAACTTCAAAAACGTACCTGTAGAACACCATCAACTGTCAGGTTTTCAAAGGTGATTTCCTTATTAAGAACGTTCTCTTTGTCCAAAATCACGAAATCCTCTATGCCTATGCCATTTATAGTGTTCGCCTGATTTTTTAAAACTACGAGCTTGTTGAACGATTTCGGCCCTGGTACGTCGACCACAGTGTCACTATCCATCAATACATACTCTTCTGGGTATTGAAGATCGTTCAGAAAATCTATATCCACGGCGTCCGCGATTAAGGTCTGAAAATATTAAATACAACAATGTTAGTATCAAGGAAAAAGTGTTCAGTTTCTAGGATTCAGATATTACCCCTTCGATAACAGTGTCCCCACAAATAACTGCCGGCTTGTTCTTCCACACGATGCTCCTCATCAAGTTTCCCCACTCAACGTCATTAATCACATCGAAGGAAAGGTGTCCCTTAACTTCAGCCCGTCTTATTTTCGAGAAATCTACTTCCCCGTAATCCCCTATCGAATCGCTGAATAGAATATCCTCTACTGGGATACCGTTCAATGAACGTATCGTCAGATTCACAGCTTCCATGGAAGAAAACACCTTTCTGTTTTCAATAACGCCGCTTTCATCGTCGGCTTGAGAGTCACTCAGCACGTTGACGTCATTGATGGACTCCACAGTTAAATCCTCGACATTCAAGGTACCAGTGACGTTAATATTCCCGAATACCTCGACTTCGGAGTCGAAACTCAGCTCCGTTGAGTTGGAATCCAGACTACCAATTAAATTCACGTCGACTTCTCCCAGTTTCTGCTCCAAATCCTTCAAAGCTTCTGCATAAAACGTCGCGTTGAAGCCTAAATCTTCCCTCGTCAAGTTGGCAGATCCGATCGTGACCGAATAATAGATCACGTCGTTGGCTATCACTGCATTCGTCGCGTTCACTTCGCTGATGTTCCACAACCCGGTGATTTCGGACTTCTTCAAGTAGCTCTTCTCGAGACGCGACTCCGTTTCGTTGAGAATTCTTTCTTGATAATTCAGAGAGTCCTAGACAACAGATTCCACGATTTGCAACTGGCAATATCACTCTATATTTCCATGCAAACTCTTTGATATGTTAACTTAAACGAGAAGCTTACATTCAGCAGACGTTGCAGGCTCAACAGCCTCTCCGTAGTGTGTTGAATCGGGTGTTTGAGGTCCTTCAGGTCAGTATGGAGCCTGACGAGCCTGTTGCCAAAAACGAAGCCAACTTTTGGGATAACTGTGACCATAGACAGGTCGAATTCATCGAGGACGTTATTAGGTAGCTGTATCCTCTTGAAACTCAGACCCTGCCACGCTAAAGCGATCACCGTGGAGTTTCGTAACTGAATCAGCAATAAAGATTCATCTCTGTAGGTATCCAGCCTGATATCTCTGACCCAAGAAATCTCTGTGATATCTGCCAGAAATATAAACGAATCGGTGTCAGGCTAATTCTAAAGAAGATCGTACATCTGAAATTGAAATCGTACCGAAGTTCGACTCGGACTCCGTGTTGTACTGGAATTCACCCTCGAAGAAGTGAAACAACCCAGCTTCGGGACCAGATATCGCTAGGAACTGCAGGTACCCGCTTTCGAAGCAGACAAAGTTCTTTAGGTCTTGCGATTTGATCGTCTGCAGCTCCTCAAATATGCTGCTCGGCGTTCTGTCTCTGTATTCGTACAGAAACACGTCGCTACCTCCTTGAAGGGCCAACAATGTGCTTTCGTACACCGAGCAGACTTGGATCTCGAACACTCTTGGTACCAGCGTCCTCTGGCAGAGCCTAAATTAAGTCAACGTGATGATTACATGCAGCAGCACTGTTCGAGAAACGAGAAACTGGGTGATTACCAGAAGTGGAAAGCATGGTTTGAAAAATCGATGCTGAAGCTATAAATATCGATGGCCGAGTACATGTTCCCAAAACGGAGTTCGTCCTCGTCCAACAGCAACAGCTGGTTTCCATTCCCGACCTGGGCGAACTCTATGTCCTTTATGTGCTTCTGGACCGGCCAGGACCAGAAAAATTCAAAGGATTTTCCATCGAACACCCTGTACCATTGCAAGGACGTTCCACTGTCCGATTCAACGCACAAAACGACGACCAGGTCGCTTTCCGGTTTGGACACCGTCGATCGAAAGCTGTTCAGGCTGATCACTTTGAACGTCGAAATAACTCCTGTGATACTCAAGTTCGCGGGATCGCCGATTAGAATATTATCAAGCTCGAGTTTGTGGAACGATAAGACTGATGGTGCGCTACGAATCAAGTAACCAGTTCCATTCGCTTCCACGAATTGGCAATTCGTCCCCGTTTGTGGGAGGCTCGCGTATTCGTTCACCGAAATGTCCGTCACGATCAGCTCTGGAAGAAGAAACCTTTTTGTTCAAGCTTGAAATGCCTCTTCAAGATGTCTCAGAATATTTTAAGCGTCAGAGGGATCGAGTAGTGATTAACAGTAATAATTGCCTTCTCTGTTCCCAGCGCCTGTGTCGAATTCGTATTCCAACCAAATCGGCGACAAGTCCTCGGCATCGCGTGGAGTTCGCAAAGATTTCGTGCCAATGAGCTTCTGCGCAGCTTCCTCGAGGTCCCAGCACTTTGAAACACTCGCGTAAAAGAAGAAAATCAGCAGAACCGCGCTGCTAAGAATCGTTGAAGACATTTCAACTTCACGACGAGATTCAACGATTCGCAGCAACGGATTCGTGATACTGAATCCAGCGATACAAAATATTTTGATACGAATACGGTCTTGAAACGGTGTCTCCTCTGAGGACGCAATACAGGTGAAGATTTTAGCGTGCGTGTGAAAATATAAGCAGGCTTGATAGGTGTCCTTAGATCCTTCCTTCCTCACGCTTTCCTTATTGAGTATTTATTAACCAATCCGAGTTTCTACTTCGTTCGCACGTGATAATAGCACACTTTCACAAGTATGTAGGTCAAACGACGTAAATTCCTCGTTTCCTTTACGGAAAACGTTTTATTCGTTCAACATATGGTACAAAACAATTACAAACGACGCGTATAAATAGCTGTATAAATTATTATATGTCCTACGTGTTTCGTCATTGTACGGCCAAGTAAAGTGCACTTTAATAGCTCCACGCACCCCGCGGTTACGTCATATCTATTTACATACTGTTACTTAATCTAATTTCAATAATTCCCCTTATTTTCCAAGTCGAGTGCTTTATACCCCAGCAACGACCGATGTTAAATCCAAACTTGTTATCCCCGACCTCGCATTTTCTACTGACAACAACAATTACTTCGAAACTCTAAGTAACCCTAATCTCCTTGAACTGGTTGGGTTCTAAGGTACAGTGACCGGTAAGAATCGCCTTCTATCGCCAACTTTCGGTTGGAACCTCAAGTTGATCTTCTCCTGTCCGTCGTCGCCGACCTCGAGGAAGGAGTTCCAGTCCACCAGGAAGTACAGACCACTCTTTGGCCTCGGAGGCACAGTGGGCTCGGGTTCAGGTGGCGACGTCCCACCGAAAGATTCCTCCAGCGCCAGCAAATTCGAAACCGTGGTGGATGTCGAGGAAGTGTCAGGTGCCGGCGTCGTTGAGGAGGAATCCAATTGGCCGGAGGCTGCTTTCGCCGAATCTGTCGAGGTTCCTGCCGATTCTGTTGACAAGTTTCGTCATGAAGCCCTTTTCTCAATTCCTACGTCCTTCGAGTATAATTCTGAGCGAAGGTCCCTAAGAGTCCTTTCTGGTAGTCGGTAGATTGGAAGGGTTAATCACAGAAGGAGATTAGAATCGAACAGAGCCACCAGTCTGAGAGGCGTTTGGACAGCATGCGCTCAGATTTCGATCGCTGGTACCATTCAACGTTGCAAACAGAGAAAGGTATCGTACGCGGGACACAATGAAGTAATTGTCTCCCTAACGCAAGCGACACGCGTTAATGACTTTCCCGCGGGTGTTAGTCACAGACAGAGAGGCTGGAAATTACCTTGAAAACAGAGTACTTCTCACGATTAGCATGGGGTATGGACAAGCAAGTAGAAAGTAACAGACTTCGATATCAATCTAAACTCCTCGTCTTTTCTCAGCTCCTTTTGAGGAAAACACCGAACTCTTCCTTTCGCATGAAAGTAAGACTCGACGCGACGGTCGACTGTACCCGAGAGAAACTAGGAACAGAATACAGGAGAAAAAGCGTGGTTGATAGAGTGCATTTCACCGCGCCATCCAGTAAGACCAAGAGAACGCAAGCCGCAGCAAGAAAAGTCAACAGAGCTTTTTGGTATGATCCGCAGAATTAGTAGCCAGCCATCCAGTCATCTAAATCCACGCCTGAACCTGTTATACACGTTCGTTAGTACATTTCGAAGTTTCGTTAATCCCCGAATCATCTTTCCAACCCAGAGCTCCGAGCTGCCCAAAACATATATGACAAATTTCTTAATACCAGTCGTAGCCATCGAAGACAGAGTGGTCTCTTCCACGTCGCCGCTCGTAGTTGTCTCTTGCCGCTGCTCCTCTTGCCTCTTTATCTCGTTCTTCAGGTCCTCGTTATAGATCTTGATAATCTCCTCGAGCTTCAAAGGATCCGGCCCGTCCTTCAGCGTTTTCGCCGACTCCAGCAGATCATTGGCCACCTTCCTGACACTCTGAATGTCAACTTTACCCTCCTGAACCAGCTTCACCGTGTCCAGAAGCTCGTTGATCTTGTACCTCTGCTTCTCATCGTCCACGTTCACTTCGTGAGGCTTGAACACGTGGAACTTGGAGGTCTCCGTGCTGTCCATGTCCTCCACGGTGTTCTTCACGGTCTTGGTGGTTTTACGAGAGCTGGAGATCAGGCCCATGTTCTCCAGGACGCCTCTCATGTTGCCTGGGACAGCCTCGATCAGCGAGGGTGTCTCTGTGGTCAGCTTCATCGACTTCTGCCTCCTGTTATCGGTGACGCCGAGGCCGAACCTAGCCAGAAACTCCTTCATCTCTTGATCCTTCACGTTGGAAGTGGGCAGGGGCTTGAAGTTAGTATAGGAGTTCAGGTTGATGGTCGGCCTTTGCGTGGAGATCGTTGTAGAGTGGTCCTGCTTGGAAGACTGGAGACCAAACCTTTGGAACAACAGCTGCACGTCTGGCGACAGATTATCCATACCTTTCTTGATCTCGGACCCTGTACTCTCGAACGTGTTCTGCTTGGCGATCGATGCTGCGTCAGATGCGAAGGAAGTCAGCCCCGAAACAGTGGCGTCGATCACGCTGTTCGTATCAGGAATTTGGAACTTGCTCTCCAACATATCCTTGTTCTTCTTGTACACATCCTCCACGTTGCTCTTATTATCCGGCCTCAAGCCAATCGACGCTAGCAAATCCATCACCTCGGGCCTCATAGGCATCGAGGTGGTGGTGGTAGTCGCGGCTGCGCGAAAACCTGCGGAGTTCAACGAGTAAGTGGAACTGTACTTCCCCTTCGAGGAGGTTTCCGTGGGCATTGGGGTGACATAGAGAGCAGATGGTCGTTCGCTGTTCATGATCAAAGCTTCTGCCATCATTGAATCCTTAGTAGAAGCCTCTGTTCCCTCTGTCGAAGAAGCTACAAGGCGATCTTCAGGTTCCGCGTTAATCGTTGGCAAAAACGGCAGCTTGTCGAGCCTGGACGGTACAGTTGGCTTGAAAGTGGTACTCGGCGGTGGGTTGTAACGCCACTCGCTGGACGTCAGCACGTTCTGGTCGTTCCTGGGCTTCTCCAGGTTGATGGTAATCTCTTTGGGAGCTGGCTTAGTGGTAGGCTGCTCCGTGACGCTGGTACTGTAAACGATCTCCAGATCCTTATCCCCGTTACTCCTATAAACTGGATACCTCGCTGTCGCGGCTTTCTCGGTCGTCTGCGAGTTCTTCTGAAGATTCTCCAGGTTGAAGGTGAACCTTAGCGGCGTGGAGTCCAGTTTCAACGTCTCCTTTAACGGCACCTTCGTCCGTACCTCCGAGTAAGTCTCCCGGTGATTTTTGTACCGGTCCTTCGTGGTGGTGGCCTGAGTGTCTTTCACAGTTGTCTTGTAAGTGGCACTGGACGGTACCAGGTTCTCGGAAGCTGATGGTGCAGAGGAATCGGCGCCCGAGTCGATAGCCTCCGTTCCAGTTCTGCCTTCTTCAGCCACGGTCTTACCGTTGCCTGGGTTTAGGAGGTCGGGAATCATCTGAGTTATCGGTGGCTTCGTGTAGAGGTCCTTCAAGTTCCCATAAGACTCCCCGGCGTTGTAAGGAAGCACGACCATCAACGCTCTCTGGTAGAGCTTCCTAGCCTTCTCGATCTTCTCTTTATCGGTGAACGAATTCAAATCCTGAGACGTGATGTTCCGAAGGATCTGCACGATCTCTTGCCTCGACAATCGTGGCAGGGTGGAGTCCTTGTGGATCTGCCGTTCGACTTCCACGATCGTGCGGTTGATCGAGCCCTCGATCTCGGTCCTCGACGGGAGATCATTGTCCTGGCAGTGACCTAGGCTGAGGACGAGCAGCAGACAGAAAACTGCAAGCTACGCAGATAATAATAAATGGGAGTATTTGCTGAGAGACCTTATGAAACGAATGGAACTTCTGAACTTATACGCGCCTTCGTAAAACAATTACCATCTGCATTCTGGCCCATAACGGAATACTCTGTGACCCACCAACCCTACCTCGTCGTTATACAGGCGACAAATCGTAATCAGTATACATCTGTCCTACATTCGTGAGGACTTGCGTCACTCGTACTTCACCCATCACCTTTCAGCAAAAAATCAAACCGTATCTAGAACTGTGCTGCGATTATCAAGTCTTTCACATAATTGCTATTAACCTGTCCTGTTAATGATCCTTTCTCCAAGAAGCAGGGACAAAGTATCTTCTTAACGATGGATAGGTTGTTCGCGAGAGAAAAACCTCGATCCCGTGTAGCCTTTAAAGGCGATACCGTCGACTTTCCGTGTAATAGGTAATGCGCAAGAAAGATACACGTTTATCCCTTTGAACATCTAGAAATCAGCTCAGCAGCGTGTCTCTTTCATATTCATAAAGCAGCTCTGGCAAAATATCCTTGACTGAATTGGCCTGATCGAGAAAGTCCAGCTCCTTGCGTATTTCCACTGGTTCAGTGTTTCGTTTTTCCCGCGCCGAGAATCGCGTGATCCAAAGTGCGATCTAAATTCGAGGGTTTAATTTCAATTACGACAAACTGGCGTGCCCTTACTCGTGAAACGACCCGGCTAATTTCTATACAGAAACGATGCAAGCGAAATTTTTAAGACAGAGATGCAACGGGCGCATAGAATTGCGTGACGCGATAACTGCGATTTCTTGTTATGCCCGTTTCACCGGCGCAATATAATTATCGAAGGAAATTACAGCAACCGTTGTTGCATTTTGTAACACACGCAGCTACTGCGGTAGTTTTTATTTGCTTGCGGGTATGGATAACGAATTCTGCAGGGTCCCTTGTGGCAGTTGCTTCAACATCTGCACTTTTCGTTCCTGTCTTTATTATTCCTCAGTTTCAAGGACCTATTAAGCTACTTTCTATTCAATTATGGTCGAATTTATACCCTGGCTGCCTGAAGCGGCCACTACTTTCCGGCTGGTTTGAAAGGAGGTTTGGGAACACGAATGCGAGCTTCGGCGAGACTTCCCTCGTGCTCTCTTCCTTGATAAAATGTTATCGAGTGAAAACAGGAACCAAGCTCCAGCCTGTGCCATGATGGTTCAGGGTTTAGGGTTACGAGTGTTTGCCGCAACGAGAACTACGTTACGTAGAGTCGTTATTGTGAATAACGTCCGTGGAATTGGACACGGTGCGCGATTCTCGGTAATGATCGTCGAAAACGAAAGTCACTTTCGTGTTCGAAGACGTGACCTTTTTCACGCGTTAACACGGGCACAGTAGTTCTGCAATCCTCGCCTGTGCCACTTCGAACAAATTTAATATCTTCTGGGTGTGACTTTCGTCCGAACTTTGATCGGACACGAGGCTAAAGAGAGACGGAATAAATGCATAAGCAATGTAGAAAAAGATGGTGTAACTAGGTTACTGCAATCTGGATTCAAACGAAACGTTGGAATGGATCGATACACTATCTGATACAGGATTGTTAATTGGAATCTTGCTACGTCGGTCGTAGGTATTTTTTTATTAAATGATTTTACTTAGCTTCGATCCTCCGTATGTATGTTTGGTGTATGGTTCAAATCTGGCAACTTAATTTTCACCCACTTCCACCAATCCAATTGTTTTGAGTCAGAAATAAAAGAATATAGAAAGAAATGTATAAAAATCCACAAAGACTAAAAACCAGAAAAAAATATTAAAATCCACAAACCAAAAGCTAGAAAATAAAAAAATATTTTTAAAAAAATGTACGTTAAACGATTTTACAAAAAAATGCGCTAGAAACTAAAAAATAATTATTTTCTTATACTACAATTTCGATAGTGCTTTCTCACTTTAAATAAAATCGTGGTGCTGTATTAAATTGATTCGTATTCTGTTATGAAATATCCCGCGCCACGATTAATATATAGCACAAAACGATTCATGTGGTTATTGCGTTTCTACCTCCTCGGTTCGAGTAGCTGTGAAGTGACAGTGCCCTGTCACTCACCAGTCACCAAATGTTCGATTGACGAACTGTCCACGGTTGAATATAAATTAATCGACACCAATTCGATGATTCCACAACATAACCTGACCAAGAACTAACAGTTCCATCGTTTTCTTCGTTCCTACGCACGAAACCCCGATCACAGTATTTCAGGTTTGACAAGCTAATCATCTGCGACACGAAGCAACTCTCCTATTTCACGGCCAATAAGATCGCTGATTCTTATCACCACAAAGACAATATGATACTAACGCGCGCGATAATCGTAGCACATGTTTAGTCCCTAGTCACAGCGATACTTCGTACCGTGGAGAAGCGACAGAAGCTTTTGGAACTGTAGTTTTAGAAGCGCGAAGTATACGAAACGATGACACACCAAAGTCACAGGAAAACTTACCATTACGGCAACCAATCGTCTAGGGACGCAGTTGACTACTGACTGAACGGCTAAGGCCTACTTTCGAACTCTCTCTCCATCTTACCCGCTTATTTCACCTCGACTGTCCACATGCACGGTGCTCGGTTCATCTGTTCACCACCTCCAGGTGCAACCGAGCCAACTCCCGCCAATTTAAGCCCCCTTAAACAGCATCCCGGCGACGTGCGAGCGATGCACGCGCTTTCTTTCTACCACCTATACGAGATGGAAAGGCGAGCCGGATTTTTCAAGTTCAAGGAGAAAGAAAGTTCTGCAGCGAAATTGATCGATCGAGCCACGGTTCCTCGATGGATCAGCTCCCAATTGATTTTTCACCACGAGACGAGGCTCGAAAACTTTAGTCTCGAGGAAAAAAGTCAAGTTTCTCGGATTCTTTGAAGAGAAAACGTTGTTCAAATTGAGGGTGGTTTGACAGGAGAGGGGACTGTTTAGAGGAAATGGTATATTACAATTATTTTAAGTGTGAATTATTAATTTTATGTGAGTGAAAATTTTCTGTACTAATTGGTGAGAAATTGATTTGTGCACAGATTCTGTTGAATAAAACGTAGAGTTCTTTTATTCGATGTAAAAAAGTGGTTAGTGTTCAGTTTTGTGAGTGTAATTATAACCTAAATGTGTAAATTAATGATTCTATTGCGACAGTATCATCACAGACGAGGTATAGGATAAACCTATCACCTTATAGATGTCGTGTCGCCACCCAAACTGTGTTACCGTCTCATAATTTCTATATAAGTTCTATACCTCGTCTGTGGTGGTATCGTCAGAATGCACAATGCATCGGTGAGTTACCATGAGAAACCTTTCTTAGCCTCTGTTCATAAGTAGAAACATTGCCATCGACCACAGACCAGATTAGGGTTCATCGACAAAGTATGTGGTCTGTGACGCAAACTGAATGTATACGTCTTTGAAAACAAATATTTGGTGTTTCGAACTTATAATACTGAACTCATAATTCACAGAATCCTACAAATATGAGTTCTGCCAAAGATGACGAAGATTTCTGGTACAGTAGCGAGAAACGATCCTTCTGCTTCGAAAACAACGAGGTTAAATAAAAAAAAATTCATTATTGTTGTCCGTTGCTTCATTAGCGCAACATTAATTAATACCGACTACTGCAGGTGGATCAGTTGTTTGGAGTATCAAGAACCGACACAGATAAGCTTTGGGCTGACATTTCGAGTACCCCCGTATCGGAAGGATCTTTAAAGATTGCTGATGATTATCCACCACTTAAACCTATGCTCTCCGTCATATCAGAGAAAACACTATCTTGCAGTATGCCAGTAAATTCATATAAAGACAAATACATATGTTATTTGGAGTAATTTTTACTTCACCATTAATATAACAACGATAGGGACTAATGAATTTTATGTTTCATAGTTTTGGCCACGGAGAAATTGCAGAAACTTCATTCAGAGAATGCTGTTCAGCCGGACGTGACTCTTAAGAACATTTTACTAGGTCAACCATACTCTTTGGAGCAGTACAAATCGCTTGCTAGTAAAACTGCCCTATTAGATTCAGCTATAATAAACGGGGATGGAAATGCAATTTTAATAGTAATTCTCATACGCTCGTAATTTTTTCTCAAGCGCTTCCAGTGAATTTGCTTTTACGTACAGCGTGAAACTGATGTTCCAGATTATCTTATTTCTCACAAAAACTCTTAAAAGGTCCTTGGTCCAAAGAATATTAGCAGAGAGACCGGATGCCGTAAATGTCTATATACGATATCTTTCTACAAGATTGCAGATAAACGAAATAACAGATATTTTAACGTGCGTATGACTAAACATTCTTATACGCATTGCGCTGTTTTCATTGCTTCAGTAATTTATAATTCTTACAGTATGCTGGGACACTCGGTGGATGCTGCCGTAAGTTCTCACGTATTACAAACATTCGAGCTATTTTAAAAAGCTATCGCACCTATTACGTTTCATTCCAGATGAAAACTTTACATATTATTATAAAAAATACCCGAGACCCTGACAGACTATTGCAGAAGCTTCGAAACAGCTATAAAACGCAATTCTCAACTTTACCCGACTGTAAAGAAGCTTCGTTCGTTCAGTCTTACATAAAGTTACTTGGTAAACTATTCTCTTCCTCGGTATTCGAGCGACTGATTTATACATTGAATGAAACTGTGTTAATATATTACCAGAGTGGCAAATGGTAGTGACGAAGATAGATGGCAATGAAGAACTAGAATTAAATTCATCAGTTCTCGAATGCCTGCGACACGCGTGCAAGGTTCACTATAATTTACCAGAGGATACCTTAAGATCTCCCTTGATACTATCGCAGCAACATGATATATCTCCTAGACAGTATCAAAAAGTTGCACTGGAAGTCAGAGCATCGGCTGGTGAATGGGACGATGTGGATCGATTACTCCTAACAAAGGTAGCGCACGACACACTGTATTTATGATACTAACTTTACTACTCGGCCCCGCCCGAAATTTAGATTCTGATTTTATAAAAAAAATTTTTTTTTTTGCGAAAATAGTCATATCCATCTAGATTAGTTAGGGCATAACGAGCTGGAACACATTTCGTGACCCCAGAGTTTACCCTTCGAAAGTTTTTAGGCGACAGACAAACACACAAACACGTTCTGCTTTATATATTAAGATTTGTAGCAGCAACATATACAGATTTACACCGATTAATCACTAGGGCTGGCTTGGCAGTAAAAAGCTGCAACTTCATCTACCAATCGAGGATGTAGTGAAGATATTGCATAAAAACAACGCAGCTCCCGACGCCCTGGAAAAGTATCTGAAATACGTTGATAACATAGAAAGGCGATTGGAGTTGGCGAAAAGCATGCATTGCTTTAGAATAGCGATCGACGTGAGTATCTGAATCTAAACATTCAACTGTAATCAGAGAAGTTCACATATTACTCGTGCGTTCCTCTATAGATTCTTGTACAGCAAGCGGATCGCGCTGCACTAATGGAATATAAAACCAAATTACAACCCCAGTCGGAGGAATATTTCTATGCGGAAAGCGCGCTACGTTTACCATCAGTCAAATGGAAAAATTAGCATCAATTTTACAAACTGTACTGTATATTCATATATATATTTATTACTAGGGGTGGGTTCGAAGGTAATTCCTAAATTCTCGAAGCTCTAATTCGAAGGTTCGTAAGGCTTCGAAACTCTCGACGCTTGAGGTGCTGATTCTGTTTTGTAAGTGGAGTATTTTGCTTTAAGAACCGGAGTCAACGAAGTTTTTGCATAAACCTGTTTGCACGATTTTTTATTCATTGAATTTATACTTTTTCATATCTGTCTCTCGAGAGTTTCGAATCACGAAAAAAGTGTGAACTTTCGAATTCTTGAGACTCGAAATTTTGAGTTTCGAAGTTTCGAGAATGTCATCCCTATTTATTACATAAGAAAATACCAATATATCTGCATTAGTAGAAAAACTCTCCTATCTGATATATTCGGAGTCTATTTCTTTTCATTATTCATTTCCAAGTATCTCGCAAGATTATCGAATGAAAATCAATCCCCTCGACTCGTAAGGGTCAGGGGAAACGCGTGCATCAACCTCGTCCCTGACTCCTTCCCAGTAGCGGATGAAGATGCGTGAACAAGTGCCCTGCAATTCTAAATTTCGCGACGGTTACCTTTTCAACGATCTTGTCCAAGGGGAGCATTCTGATTGGCGAAGCTCGTGGCATAGGCTGCGAGCGATAAGCGGCACACCTTGTGGAGCAGGATTAAATCTTCGATCTCCTCCTCCTTTCAACGGATATCGGGAATTCTTCAATTTTAAACGTATCTCCTTGTAACGAACTCGCCTACCGGCGACTGAATTTTCCTTGGTGCACATTTGTGCTCGTTTGTTAATATCGTTGACAGGCGCGCGATAGTTCCGTAGCTACGTAGTCGGCTCGACGGGAAATGCTCGCTCGAGTGGACGATAAAAATAAATGCGCTTGTGAGAAAGCTCAAGAGAGAAATCTTTCATAGGAGTCGCGAGAATCTTCGGTGAGATCCACCGCGGTACATGTGTATCGCCCAATCGTTGCCGAAGGAACCGTTAGAAGTTTCCGTTGGATGCGCATTTGAACGATCTATAGTACACATTTGTCATCTGCGTGCGGCAACCACTCCCGTATTGGTGTTACCGTGTTTTCCTGTTGCTTGGTAAGTTATTAAACGGATATTTCCTGGATTTACGTGGCTCCCGGAGCCGTTGGATCTTGCTTTATCGCGCGAACCAGTGGCTAGTCGTATATTCCACGAATTACGCGTGCATCGAGGTCGCGGCACGTCCAGGAAGGAACCCCGAATATGTCTACGGACAGTGTTTCGAGCCAAAAAAGTGAATGGAATGTTATTCCTTTTAAGCAGCCACTGAAACTGTTACAGAAATAACTGTTAAAAACGGCCCCGCGAACCTTCCTTCCGAAACGGTTGCGGAGAATCGAAGCGATGTACATAACTGTTATTGGTAAAATAGCTTCTCACATATATCGGGCCCAAAGTCGGCTCCAATATTGGTTTCAGTATGATGTTTCGGTGTATTGAAACTATTAAAGCAATCACGCGTACAGATGTTCTCTGTATGCATTTAATCGCGGACAGATTATTTTCTTAGAACTTTGTGTCTCTGTGCATGGTAATCTTTCCATTCGTTACATACAATGGTATCGCTTAACAGTTGTATGTAATTCAGCTGTCACAACACTTAACAATTATCTGTTCCGAGAGATACACACACACAGAGAGAGAGAGAGATGCACTCACACGCACATTGGTGGCATAACTTATCAAAATTCTTTGGTCCCACGCGTTTAGCATCCGACGAATCGGAAGGACTCTATTTAGGGTAAAGGTACTAGTAGTTGACCATGTATCAGTAGTTGACAACTCTTCAGAAAAACGTGAAAAATTAGGTTTTTAGAAGTGCAACTATCTCTTTTCAACAGCGCGCCGCGGCTCATAATTCCCACAGTTAGCCACTTTTAAAAACCTTATTTTTCACATTTTTCTGAAAAGTTGTCAACTACTGATACATGGTCAACTACTGGTACCTTTACCCTAATGCTTTTGTACTCCCACAATTGTTTTATTATGTATATATATATGTAACAGTTTCATAACAATCGTTCTGTGGTCAAGCAATAAATTCATTATACTATGCCACTGTGGTCGGGCTAGACTTATGCGCTTCGTTTTTGTCCATGCAGCGATGATATGTTGTTTTTACTTTGCGAATTATTATATGTTCTAGCCACCAACTGAGAGAAGAATAACAATATGGCTGTTAATGTTTATGCGACAAATGTGACAACTGAGAACCTGAGTCGACATGATATGTTGGCCTGGGTGAACGATTGTCTACAGGCGTCGTTCACCAAGATCGAGGAGCTATGCACTGGTGCGGTCTATTGTCAGTTCATGGACATGCTTTTCCCTGGTAGCGTACCATTGAAGAGGGTCAAATTCAAGACCAACCTCGAACACGAATACATACAGAATTTCAAAATTTTGCAAAGTGGTTTCAAAAAGATGAATGTAGATAAGGTAAGCGAGAAAAGCCTAAGCGCAACTTATTCAATGCGTCGGACATAAAATTGGTTGAAAATTCTGAGCAGAGGATCCTTGAAATTATGTCTATCGAAGTGTTTTGTCTAGGGGTGGCCTCGAATCTAATTTTTACCAGGGATTAAAAAAGTTTGGAATTTTCTCAATAGGTTCCAATAGGTACATTTTTTTCAATAAAAATTCCACAGGAACAGATATTTTCTTAATCGAAACATAACAGAATTTTTTTAAAAACGAGGGTTTGAGAACTTTTTCGATCCCTGATTTTTACACCCTTGAAACTCGAATCCGAAACTTTGCAGGGCTCTGAAACTCTCGAAACTCGACATTTTTTTGGGTTTCGAGGTTTCAACGCTTCGAGGAACCCATCCCTAGTTTTATCACTTAAGATTTTGTATGAAAACAATTATGATTGGTAAACATAGGATTGGCGGTAGTGTCGTCAAATGTAAAGCCTGAAAACTATTGTTCGGATATTTGTAACACCCGGTTTGTATTATTCGCTCAAGCGGGAAAGTCTCTACTTCGTAAGCTGTTTAAACTCCAGATTGAAAAGTTATTTAAATTCATGCATAAACAGTATTTCATGAATCATTCATAGCTATAATAACAATAGTTTGAAATATACATCGGTGAAATAAGATACTAGAATGAAGGTAAGCTCGGGGAGTGAAAGGGGATATCATGGCAATAAGTGGAATCACGTTACTTCATAGAGAATAGTTTTGCAGTATGAAGCGCAGCGTGCATAAAGTCATAATTCTGTTATTGTGGAAATGGTTCAGGTAATTCCAGTGGATAAACTGGTAAAAGGTCGTTTTCAAGACAATTTTGAATTTCTACAATGGTTCAAGAAGTTCTTTGACGCAAATTATGATGGCCGTGAATATGATGCTTACGAAGCTCGTGGTTTTGTACCGCTGGGTTCTGGGGTCGATGGAACGCATAACTTATCAAATCCCCAGTTGGTACCTTTACCTCCTCAATTAAGGCAGCCACAAGTGCAGCCAAAGCATATGCAGCAACGTAATATTCCCCCTCGCCAACAGATGGGTATAGCAATATCGTGTCGATTCTATAGTGTTGCTTTCTGCATGTTACTATCGTAATTTACACATCGACAGAACTATCTGCTGCATAAATAATTACTTTGGCTGCGTATAATTGCACTCTACACATGTATAGCTAGATATTTTAAGGGGTGTTCGATGTAAAGTATAAAGTACTTTCTGCTTTTGCAGTCTCAATTGCATATAAATACACAGATGCACAGTTTTGTATCATCTTATAGCACGATGTTCCTTTACGCAATATTTATCTATTTTAAGTGTACGTAGATTCTCATTTCTTTCTCACTTCTGCATTCGTTCGGTTCAACTTATTCATAGGAACAGAACTGTCGTATAGATGAATAATTCTTGAATCACTTGTTTACTATAGAAGTAGAATGGTATCAGGACTGTTTGTTATTTTTAACAGTCTATTAATACACTGAACTAGGGGGTAACAGATTGTCTTAGGGACATAGAGCAGTCCGAATTGTCTTTAATCTTTATATAGTACTCGCAACGTTAAACATCACAAATGCACTTTAGCCATGCGACATACATATTTATATAAATAAGTATGCGCCGATAGCATTGTTATCGCATTAAATTTAATATCCGACATACGATTTTATTAATAAACGTGACAGGGAGAAGTTTAAACTTATCGTCAACCCTTTTCGTTAATTTATTATCCACGTTTCTTATTTCTCTTTCCTCATTCTTTAAATACATATTTCAAAATTATCAATGGTTATTATAAAAATGTTTCGCTACACCAATCCTTAGTTTCGTTATTATGATTTATCATTCGTCAGTTTATTTTATTATTTAGTTGCACGTACTTTTTGCTAATGATTTGCAGATTGTTCCAATTGATAGGCTGGTGAAAGGCAGATTCCAAGACAACTTCGAATTTTTGCAATGGTTCAAGAAATTCTTTGATGCAAACTACTCTAGAACGGAGTCATACGATGCACTTGCTATGCGTGGAGGAGAGTCAATGGGTAGTGGTGGAAGTAATGCACAACACGGCACTAATGCAAAACGCACCACACCACGTGATGTAAATTTACCTAAATCAGCTGCTCGTATTGGTACATTATTTCACAACTTTTTTTCTTTTATGTTGTACTTGAAATTACACTGCTGAACAGAATGCAAAAAGATAGTTGTTAAGGATAATTGACTTTTGCAAGAATGATCACGAAATGAACATTGGCTTTCTTCTAAATAGAAATAATTCAGTCTGGTTTCACTTATACAAAGACGATTTCGAAAATTTAAACGCATTCGCTGAGAGCTATGATATCGAGAGCATTATATATTCATTTATTCTATTCGAGATTTTAAATTCTACGTGCGAGAAATTAATGAACTTGTGTGTTCTAATAACGTAGGAGCAAATTTCACTTCAGGCGAGGGAACTGCGCCTCCTGTGCTTGCAGAAAATACCAAGTCTATAAGGAGTACTAGTAATTATTATTTTTTTTTTCATCTATATTTTCATGCTCGTTTCCTTTTCCTTTTGTTTCGTTGTTGAGAAGTTTAAAGGAGGGTATCCATCCAAAAAGAATCATTGCAACTTTGGTGTCTTATTCATTGAAGTATTCAGATAATCATTTAAAATCCATTAAATCAATCTTAACTTTGGTTGTCCATCCTTCGTTTAACTACTCAGTCATGCAGACTTTATTAATATTTCTTCACTTTACATATTACAAATGACTTCAATCAACTGTCGCATGTAATACATAATAATGTTTCTAAACCTTTCGAAAGTATACTGGAATTTCGTTTACTCTTTTAATTCCGTTAAGGTAGAAACATTTATATAATTCCTTTTGCTCAATTGCTAAACATGTCAGTGCATGCCTCTTAACTTTTGGTACTGTGCGTCGCACAAACTTGCCACGCTTACAGTTAGTACTCCCACTGCTTGCATAAATGTTGGAACAGTAGTAATTATATGTCCAAGTAGATCTGTTGTCAAATAATTATAGCCCTCTCGTAAATTGTACGTAATATCTATGTAAATATAGTAGATACCAGTTTGTGAAAAGAAATAAATTAGATAGAAGAAAGATCAAAGGATGATACGTTGAACTTTTTAATCTAGCTAACAAAGTCCCCACTCATCGTCCACCAGTGAAAACAGGGGCTGTTGGTAATCGTGGCGATTCTGGCAAAGTTGAAGAGCTAAGCGCTCAGGTACAATAAATTATCGAGCCTATTACTTTGCGATATTAATTACTCAACACTTGTTAATGAATATCTGATTCGTTACAGTTGATGGAATTAAAGATGTCACTCGAGGGATTGGAGAAAGAAAGGGATTTCTATTTCGGTAAATTACGCGATATCGAAGTTATGTGCCAAGATTGTGATAACGGAGATCCTCCGCCAATAGTACAGAAAATCTTAGAAGTCCTTTACGCAACAGAGGTATATTTTAGGCAGTTTGCTTGTAAAACGATACTGCCTCGCGAGATAGGTGCAGAGAGATTACATGGCCATTTTTGTTTCGATTTAGGAAGGATTCGCACCACCCGAGGAGTTAGAAGGCGATGGACTCGCGCCCGATGACGAGGAAGAATATTAATTTCACATTTTGTACAATCATTATAAGACGAATAACAGCAAATTGTCCAAGTGCGTTTCAGTTTATTACGTTTGTGAGCCAGTATCAGTACCCTTTTGCATAATTGATAAGCTACTTTGTATAGCTATTTAAGCATTTCTGCGCCTTCATTTTGTTACTAAAGAAAAGTTCACCGAGTTCATTGGGATTCGCACGTAATTAGGATATAGATATACGTGGAACGATGCACTCGTGCAACTTGTACTCTACAGCAAGTAATCGTTACGAGATTGATACAGGATTAGCGGTTTACATATTGTCATAGTTCTTTGTCGTACTACGCAATAATGGTAGAGCTTTGAACATCGACAAGTCGCCAAGTATGGAAGCGGGAATTTTCGAATACGTATGATCCTATCTGTTATCCGAATCGAATTTGTTACACGACGATTCTATGTTACGCTATGTTAATTAACGTATGAGTGGTTTTGTTTGTAAATGCACTACGTTCGTTCATTTTTTTTTACCGATAAACGTCAGTCTCGCCTCAAGTTGTGCCCTTTTCGTACGCCCCCCACCCCCCCCCCTGTTGTAGTTCTCCGAAAGCGTAGATTTATATGTCGTGCGTACATTAATATTGCTGTTTTCGACTCGTTCAAGCCGCTTACATTGTGCAAATTGTAAAACACGCATGTAACCCGACTGTTTGTTATAAACGGGATATTAAGTTTGTCAAGCCGAGAGGGAAGGATCGATGATGTATGTTGAAGCCGACACGAAACGCATTAAATTGAATTTTACAAGTTTTATCAATTTTTTTTTTTCATCTCTCATTCTCACGAACTGGCGCGTTCCGACGCGTTCGAAAACTTTACGTGCAATTTGAAAGTCATCGAGCGACAACGTAACTCAGATACGGTCCCCCTGATAATAGAATACGATAATGATAGATTCTGCTTCCGTTACCAGCGTTGTATTTTTCGGAGATGTGAGAGGTAGCTGGATCGGGCGTCGCCGCCCGATCGTTACGCGGTTCTTTTTGTCCTTTGCATCTCCGCGGTCCGTCTTTCAAAGCAGGAATGGCCTTACTACAGCGACGAACGCGAGATTACAGAGAGAGAGAGAGAGAGAGAGAGAGAGAGAGAGAGAGAGCTCGAATTATTGGAGGAAGCGCGCGGGGTGTATCTATCGAGCGTCACGGCGATTACGTTCCGAGCGCGAGGCAAACGGAGCGTTTCGCTTTGGAGGGGGAAGAGGAGTGAGAAAAAGAATTTGTAAAACTGTGTGGCCGAAGAGTATGAGAGGCAACGAGCGAAAGGGTTTCCGAACACATATGGGAAAACTGTATATGCGCGTTATTTGCTTGGTGTGTATGGCTGGTACGCATGCCCCTTTGAAATCGTCGGTTTCAATAATTATAAAAAGAGAAGCTATGAATTACGTGTCGTCTTTAGGTTCTTAAGAATCGAATTAACTGTAAGGAACACACGTCGACTATTGTTACTATTGTTTGATTAGGATTGTGACACCACACCGCCGTATATTTTACAGACAGAGAGATAGTAACACATCTTAACTTGCGCTACGTTCATTGCTCTATGTAGAGGTGCGTACACAACGGTCATCGCGCGAATGTGCTTCAAAATTGAAATTTTAATGGTGAGATAATAAACGTTTAATAGGATTCAACACCGTATTCTTTTATTTACTGGCGTGGGCTTCGTCTTGTGGAGTTTAAACCATATTTACTTGAAGAGTCAAGTAAACGAGAATCATATTTTCTGCCAAAACAAAAATTTGTTGCAATAATAGTTTTACTGTTTTTTTTTCAATTATTATTCGTATTTCTATTGTACGTTTTTTCTTTTTTCCCGAATAACATTGCTTTTGTCTTTTAAATAATAATAATGCTACAAAAAGTGATCCAGGGTAATATTTAAAGGAGAACGGTAGAAATTGGTCAATTTTGGACCTGGCTGACTTTGTACCATTCTCTTTTCCTTGGAAGAAGATTAAAGTTACATTATTTTTCGTGTATAAACAATCTATTATTCTGTCGTGTTAATTCAAAAGGGCGTATCTGCAACTTTCGCTTAAATTGAGTTATTGCTGCCAGGTAGCAGGAAAATAGTTTATCTATATGTATATTAAATACGAAAGCCATCTGTATTAAATCTGAAGATATACCAGTTTATATTTCGAACGTATTTGAAATCGATGCCAGCTTTTGAGCGTATCTGCCAAAGTTTCTTTTGGAGATTATGAAATATTTTACGGGTTTGTCACAAATATTTAGATACCTTTTTATGCAGATTTAATATTTAATCTAATCCGATTTATATAGCATACCCTTTCGAATTAACACGGCAGTATTATAATTGGGATGTAACTAAATTCTTTCAACATCCCCAACTTTTGAAATTTTAAATGAAACGCAGAATTAACCCCTCTAATCTGTTCCAGGAAAACCCCAGTACTCCCTCATGGACACACCCTAAAACTCCATCCGAAGAACAAGTCCCAAATCCAACAAACAGAAACGGCTGATCGAGAAGCCGACGATTATCAGCATCCAGCACCTACAACAAACTAGATAATCTCTCCAAAACCGAGATAAGGCTCCCTCGACCCAGCCTCCAATTCTATCTCGCATATACCAGAACAACATCCAACAGTCCCGTCGCGAGGGGAACGCGGGATTTCGATGGGGGCCACCGCGGTCCGAAGTCAAAGAAGAGAGAAGAAGAGAGGTGCCTGGCGCACACCGAGTTCCCAGTGACCATTAACGTGCGCGAGGAAGCGGCGGAGATACGGTTGCCGGCCAAAGGTTCCCCGATCCAGACAGTTCTCCGCCAGTCGTACCAGTCGCCAGCGATTGCCAGCGATCGAACGGTCGGTCGCGCGTGCCCCTAGTTCGCCAGGTACCCCTCGGACCTCTGGAGGAACGACTCGAGGGCCTCGCGAGAGCTCGCCGAAGGACTCGAAGAGGAGGCTCTGCCAAGGGAAGGCTCCGCCGCCGTTAACCGGCACCGTTCGGTTGTCCAGGTGAGGCAATCCAAGGCGAACCAAAGACACCCTCGATAGCCAAGGCTCCACCTCGCTGCTCTATTTGCGCCGCGGTTTTCTGCGACAGGAAGCGACCGTAGAACGTCTGGCTAGGCTTATGTAATGCAGATTTTTCATGGTCCCGATCTCTGCGGTCATCTCAGCACTGGCACCAGTTGGACATCGATACCAGTCGTTCCTGGATCGCTGTTTGCATCGTTGCGCGGTTGCACGGCTTCTTAGAAGCGACCATGGTAGCGGGTAGTTTCAATCGATAGATTAATCACTGGCTACGAGGAGATTGACTCTTGGAAGCCGAGGCAACTTTCCTGGGAGATCGAACTTCATCGCCTAAAGTACTCTGCTCTGATCAAGGACGGTTCCTTAATTTCTGTTTCTTGCTTTTACCAACTACTGGCGGTGGGGTAGAGGGTACAGAGACGCGCTAAACTGGAGTAGGATGCACCGATGATCTTCGAAGGAACAGAGAGTCGAAGGTGTTTTACTTTGCGTGGTTCCTGGAACAAGTGCTCCTTCACGTGGAGAATTTTGAATAAAGCGGTTTGAGAAACCCGCTTCGGTTCTATAACGTTCGCTCCAGATACGTCCTCGTTGACATAAACATCAGAAAAACTGAGGTCCTCGTTAGGTTCCCTTGTAGTCGGTTGCGAGCAGCGCGGAATCGACGCTATACCGTAGAGCGAGCAGCGTTCGGTGAGTCCCGTTCTGCTTCTTTTCTTTCACGTTTTTCCTGCCGCTTGATGTTTTTCAATGTCGACGGCTTTCCGCGGCCAGGTCGCGGGGGCGATTTTTATTTCGCGCTGCGCCGTCTTTGGCGGGGAGATCGTCGCTGCGGGAGCTTCTGCATCCGCGCGGATAACACCGGCTCGCGCCTTCCGATATCGGAATTGTTATCGTTGCTTTCCTTATTGATCACGTTCTGCTTTTGATTCACGTTTAGCAGATTTTTTTGTGACGAAATCAGAGGAGAGGCTACTTGTGGCGATAGCAGAGAAAGTTCGGTGCAAAGTGGAGATCGAGTATTTAATTAAGGTCGATCTTGTGCTGAAAATTTAATTAATAACTGTTGATTCGGTAGTGTGAAATATGTGCTTGGTGAATGATGACTCATGGTAAAAGATTCTCGTCCGCGGTGAAGTTATTTAAAGAGATAGTTACGTTCGTTCGAAGTGACAGGTATATTTGAAGAAGCGATGATTTTCATATGCTGCCAGATTTTTTGGAAATCTAACTTCCTCAGGGTAGTATTCGCGGTAATACGATCTTTCGACAGAATTGTTAATCTGTGTTTATTTAAAAATACCTGAGTAATCATTCTTCGAATTGAGGAATCGGATTTGGAGGACTTAAATATTTTCCGCGGGGTTTCGTTGAATCAATATACTCTTAGAATTCGCATTAAAAATGCACGATATGGGAGTTAAACCTTGAAATTGTTAGACGATCGATTTCAGATTCGCGGGGACTCTCACAGTTATTCGGTTACAATAACTTTCGAACCAGGATAGTTGGTCCCATTCAAATGTTTACAAACAACGCTTCACATATCGTGCACCGTCTTCCCGTCCGTTTCTTAACGTGGTTTTTATAATTCACTGCTTCCACTCCTTCTCGTGGAATAATTTGACGAACAAATATAAATATAATATAAATCTCCTTTCTGACTGAAACATTAGGCAATTAGAGCAAGACTGGAAAACGCCAGTTAAGCGCAGACGGGGGACGCATTAAAAAGCACAGAACTCAATGCTGAAGGGTGCATGGAAAAATTAAAGTAGTATACTTAGGATACTTTTCCAAACACATTCTAAAAAGAGCATCTAGGGTAGATGTCCCATTTACTGTCAGTGTCCCTATTACTGCCACTTTATTTATTTCACTTAAAAAAAAAGTAACGTATAAAGAATAGCCGTATAAAGAGTGTACTATAATAATAAGAAAAACAGTCCCAATTTTGTGATAAATTCTTTTTTACACTATTCTTTATACGTTGCGTGTTTATTAAGTAAAATAAATGAAGTGGCAGTAATTGGGACATTTACCCTAATCAAGTTCCTAAAATAAACGCAAATCGCTAAGGATTTTTTCACTTCACAACTCTATTTTCTCCCACGATTTTAAACAAATTATTGCCTTCATTTGTTCGATAGTGAATCTATTCGAAATATCAATCGTAAGTCACAAAAGTGTCTCACACGAAATCACCCTAAATACTTTCTACCCAGTTCATCGACTAAATACCCCATTAATTCCTTTCTCCGCGACCCTGTACACGAAGCAACACGGAAACGTACAAAAGTCTATCGATCAACCTATAAACGACGAGAGGGTGCCCCCTTTTTTATTTTCGCACCGAGCGTTGCGTTTTGCATCATGGGAGTTTCTGCGCTCGGAGCGCGATAGGACGAGGTCATGCCTTCCCGATAGCGGATTATCACCGTTGCGCTTCTTATTGTTTATTTATTAACGATCCATTCCGACTTAATGCCGAAGAAGTTTTATTCGCGCGAACCCGTCCAACGAACCGCGCGAACGTCCCCCGGTTCGAGCAAAGTCGAAAATGTTATTTGGCTCGTGCCAGGGGGCAGCGCGCCCCTCTGTCTCCCCTCTCGGGAAGCCGCTGCGTAGAGAAAGCTACAAGTTCCGTTGCGTCCTAGGATTCGAATTTCCAATAATCTAGTTCCTCTCCAGTTGCGAGTTGCAAATAAAATATTCACTGTACTACAGGTGACTTTATCGATACGTCGCGTGTGATCAATGGTCGTTAATTATTTATTGCACTGTGATTGTGGATCGGCGTAAGTGAAAGATGGGGAACAATCGAAATAGGAATGAGTTCTTGAGAGCAAATAATTTTTTTCCAATGTGAGTCAGTCCGTTTTTGCTCTCAATACCTCAAATGTAGCGAGTTTTGTGCTTGCAAAAGGTGTATGGTTGCGCGGTGTTAGCCCACAAGTTCATTGTTTTTAATATTGTAATGCAACGAATGGGGGTGGGTGCGAGTATCATCAAGATGCAATGAAGGGTGGCCCGATTGTATTCGCTGGAAATTGGAAGAACTGTTCGTCGTCTCAAAGCGCGAAAACAGAGCTTGCTCGAGTCGAAACGAGCTTGATCATCTCCCTACGTCCGAACTAATAGCTTTTCCAGCAGCCTCATGAATGGAAGTACGATAAGTGTCGAGTGAAACGCAGGCAATATCTTATTTTGTAATCTCGAGGGGCACTCGGGTTTTTAGCCCCGCTACTAAATTTAAACGTGACACGCTTGTCTAAGTTTATCTAAGCTTGTTGAATAAGCATTGTTGTTAGATTATTATTACGCTCGAAGTTGACTAATTCTTCCACGCCCTTCGCATCTAGTTCTATGCACTTTATCCGCGCGAAAAACAACGCAGTGATAAATAGTACAACAATCTAATGACAAATGCAACTTCACCCTATCCACGAATTTAAAAGAATCTCTGCCTCCACTTTCAGATTGAATTCAAATATGGAGAATGAAGGAGCTTCGACAGTCGTGAGTATCGAAATCGCATCGAAACAGTATTAAAAAGGGGATAAACAAACCAAATGTGAATGCGTGAATACAGAGCTACGATTCTGTAGCTTTTCTTGATAATTTTTAATTCGTTAGGTGGTACCCAAGACACCCGAGGGTGTTACAGGGTGGATAGAGTCGGCGGTCATCACAACGGCAAAATCTTCCGTCGGGCAGTCGCTGTTGAAGCTCATTGACTCGTTCCTGTGGGTCGTGGAAAAATCAGCTCAATGGAGCTTACCAGCCCACGAAATCAATGCAGGTACGTCTGTAAAAGATATTCGTGAATGAACAACTGTCTCAAACTGTCAATCCCCTCAGAACCTGATGTAGCTCTTCTGTCACTCTGGGCAAAAATGATTTTTTCCTCCCTTTGTATTTAATTATAGATAATTACTTTAAAATATAATTTTTGACAGTGAGTGAAGGTTTTTTTTAGATATTTCTTGAATAACAGAAGCTTTTTGTAGCTCTTTAATATAGGTACCCACCTTTCCCTAGTATAATAGTCATTATATAGGTGATTCAATAAATTTCTAAGTTTGATACTAAATTCGCTCCTTCTTCTTCTCCGTTTAGTATCCCTTTTATCGTTGAATGTTCTCTTCTCAACTCCTTACATTCTTATAGCATGTGGTCCAGTGTCTCCTCTAGCCCCTTTACATAATCTGCACACTGCCTCTTCTTCTTCCTACCAGCACTTGCCTCCCCGTTCTTCGTTCCCACATCTGAACCTTGCGATTATGCTTTGGTCTCTTCCCCTGTAGTCTCCGTTTAGGAAATTTGCTCTCTGGTTATCCTTGATTTCTGTATAATGAACGTTGTATCTGCCTCCTAGTATTCTGTCGTATTGCCATCGAACCTGCCCCGCCTAGTTCCTCAGCAAACTCTCTTCCTCTCCTGAAATTCAAACATGTATTACTTAGTTTTTAAGCATTTTCAAAAAGTTGTACGTTTTTATTGGTCTTTATTGAATTTAATTTTCTCTTTGGCCCTGAACGCCCTCAAAGCTTAAATAATCTCCATTAAATTTCATACCGATCTGAAATTTTTAATGAAATGCCACTCGAGCAATACAATCCTCAGGTTGATTGTATTGATTTCATTGTATGAAATGCACAAGAAAAGTCCCTTAAATATTACGCGAAACGAGCACGTAACATTCTCTTTCCCTGTTTGTTGTAACAGAGGAGAATGGAAAAATGTTTGGGAAAGTGGAGCTGGTGAGACCTCTGCCTTGGGTCCTCTTCCTGCCAGGCTTGGTCATTCTGCGTATCATTAGAACCGGACTTAACGTGGGTGCGCTCATTCTGGGCTACCCACGAATACAACCGAGTGGAATGGTACATATATTTTACAATTAAATTTAGAAGAATCTCGTGTAACACGAATATAACTCACAGCAGTTACTCTCTGATAACATTCTGTTAAAATCGCTTTCTACTTAGGTGAAGTTCATGCAAAGGAGTCGCAGAAGGCTGAGAACTATGAACCTAAAGGCGATAAAGTCTTCAAGGCGCAGAGCGTCCAAGGTAAATGCAGGAATTTCTATCCCACGTGTATGTACTTTTATGGCTGTCTTTTCTGTGATTCTCTGTCTGTACGTCGAACCCCCCATTAGTCGTTTTGATGAAAGAAACTCGAGCATGGACTGTGAGAAATTCAGTGAAAGTTTCATGGAAGTAGTTAGTAGTGTCCCTCCAATTCGGTCAGTCCTTAGACGTTCCATTTAACGGAGCGATAATAGTCTCGGTGATGGATGTAGGACAAGAGGTTGACGATGATCGAGGCAAAGAAGGCCCTGATCAAATCCATCAAGTTGACTCTGTCGACACTGTCTTGCTTGGACACGTCCAAATCATCACCGTCACCTCCACCGACTAAAATTCGTATAAGCGGCATGGATCTTGAGACGGTAAGTAGAATTATTCCAGATTTTTGTAGAGTGTGCTGTCAGTAACTAACAATAAGTAGGTCGCGAATGTTGTTGAATAGTTGAACCTTTTCTGTGGAGTGATTTCCTTCAATACGTGTATTATACTGATATACTGCAATTGCACTGAGACTATATTCCAGCTGTATCAGAACTATATCTATATGGCCACTATTATAGCATTCGCTTGAAGTATATTGCCACCAGATTACAGCCCTGTTGAAATTGAAGTACTATTATGATCTTACTAGGCTACCAGTGTGTTAATACACCATAATACAGATTACTGCCAATATAGCCACCTAGTACTAGCGAGATAAAATAGATAAATAATACAGTCTGTAGTAATGCTGGAGCCACTGCTATTACACTGCTATTTTACCAGTATAATACACATAGTTCGGTAAATGCCCCTATATTCGTGAAGTGCGCCAACTTTCCCGCAATCCCGCAAACTGTTTAATAAGCAAGACATTGAACGGATCAGGCTCTTGTCCACCGTTTCGATAGCAATCGCATTGAGAAATTTTCAGTATTTAACATCGTAAGGTATGAAACGATCGCAGGCAATAACGCCAGACGAGAAGTCAGCCACAGAGTCAGCCGAAAGCTCCAACCAAATGGAGGCGAAGCGCAAGTTCTCTCAAGTCAGCTCCGGCGAAGGGAGCAGCGACGAATTAGAGAACGAAACGCTGCAATCGAGGATAGACAGACTCGCGCGGGAGTACAACTCGGACGACACTGATTTTAACGTGAGTGAAACGCGCAAATTAACGCTACTGTACTTTCGGAGTTCCTCCTCTTAAAAAAGTGATACTAGCAAATGATAAATCGAACGAGTAGAGACTTCTGCACCCTTTAAGTCAGCGTTTCCCAATTGGTGCGCCGCGAAAAGTTATCTTCTAATAAAATTTAATAGAATGTTTGAATTAATCAACGAGATTTAAACGAGAATTAGTCACCGCACTGTAAAAAAGAAACTATTGAAGTTGGGGGTTCCGCCAAATTTTAGCGAGTTCGGAAGGGTTCCGTGGTGGAATTTAATTAGGAGACGCTGCTCTATGCGAACGATTTGCAATCTAATCTGCCCTGGAAACTCGTTCAAGAAGGATCTGTTCGATTAACTTTTAGCCCGCCGAATGCAGCATGCAATCAAGCACAAGCAGCGAGGACGAGGCAGAGCTGAATGTGTCGTCGAACGAGCTGAATGATCTTCGTAGAGAAGCTAAGGATTTGTTCTGCAACGACAGCAACCAGAAGCCTACGATATTTCCTATTGACGAGGTAGGAAAAATCGATGGATATGTCGGCGGTAACATCTGAAGGATGAAAATACAAGACTATACTATTTTCCTTGCTATGCAAATTGTAGAATACGCGTACCACGGACTTGGGGACGATAGCAGCCGACTTCGAGTGCGCCAGTCCGGGTGAGTCTGCCTACTCTTCGGCAAAAGAGTACGAGGCCGATGACGACGCGCTATTTTACTCGCCTATCAGCTGGACGAGTCGTACACCGGAGACCTGCATTTCCCCGACAGAGTCGGTCCGGTGCACTGCTCTGTCAGCTGATGAGCTGCGCTAATGTTTGCGAATCGGACCAGAGATAATTGAATAAAGGGGATACCCGCCAGAATGTGTGAAATGTCTCGTAAACTCTTCGCTTCTTGACGTCCTGATACTTTCGCGTAGGATATGATAGTAGAACATAGTGGACCTTTTCTCTGTTTCCGCTTAGAAGAAGTATAGCTTCATGCTTGTAGAGTAATTACCTTCCAAATTTGAGATCTATGAAATAAAGCTACGTAGGTTACTGAAAGAGCAACCAGAGACTTTTATCTTTGTAGAATCCCAGATGCAAACAGTGAGCAAACAAACCAGCGATTTCATTAGCGGAGAAGTAGAATCTGCTGCAAACTCAACACCGGCAGGTATTCTCATCGATCAGTTTCACGGATTGTCTCCTGCATTTGCGTCTGTCGGAAGGGACTGTCGTTCTGTCGCAGAAGAATCGAAAGAAATTTCTGCTGGCTTATTTCATTCGTTAAATATCTCCAACAAAACTCTGCATTAACCCTCCGCGGTCACTTTCTTCTAATCAGAAATTGGTCACACGGGGTTCACTGCACCCCAGGCGTCATTTTGGAGTCACCATTTTCGTATTCTTGAATCTTTCAACTTTTCAGTGCTCTGATAGTCTTTTTCTAGAAGTGGAAATTTTTATATGATGGAGTTTGCAGTTGGAAAAACAGTTGTGGGAAGAAAGAGACATTTTATGTTAAAGTCCACGAAATTTCTAAATCTTGATATTAAGGTCTAAAAATTTACAGAAATTTTGGCAAAGACGCATACTTCTAGAAGAAAATTGTCTGGAGTGCGATACACCCCGTGTGACTACAAAACGCTAGCTTCTATATTTAATCTAAGAACACTAAAAGTGGGGTGAGCAAGCATCCAATTAACCCTCTGCATACTAACCGCGCGTGAGTCAAAAGCTAATTATCTTCATAACGAACTTATGAATCACATGCTAATATTAAAAATTAATAACGATTTCTACGGGTACAGTATAAGAAAATAAATAAGAACGGTTAATAAGAACGGCGAATTACTAGAAACTTCTAATACAACAGACCTTTCCGACAGATTAACCAATTACCCAGAGATTAATCGGTACACACGGGTTTGAAGCGGTGCCCCTTACGCAGGAAGCGAGCAACGGAGTGGTAGCCCAGAAACGCAAGACACAGAAATCCGGCGCATGGAAGCCTCGTGCTTCCCGTCCGAAGGAGAGCTCATCGGCTGCACAGGAGAAGAAGAGCGTCGCTCGCAAGAAGGCTGCTCGAAACGACGCTAAGTAGGCGCGAAGCATTTTGGATGGAGGAAGTGGCAGAGAGGACACTGTCCTCGACGCTGAACGTTCCTCTCGGGAAGCAGAAGGATCAGAAAGGATTCTGATCGTGCCGCGGTACTTTTTATTTCGGACACTCGTGGAACGAGGGAAAGCGTTATCGGCGAGGCTCGCAATGCTGTAATCGAGCGGTCAAGATCGTGCGCCTCGCGATCAGTGTCGCCGGGGCAGCTGCACTCGCAGAGATACGGCTACACTTATCGATCGCGATCCCGGGCGAAACGTGTCGGTGGTTCGGTTGAAAAAAGAAAGCAATCGAAACGGGTGGAAATGCCTCGTTTCCCCAGCTGTATCCTTCTTTGCACAGTGCTCGCGGCGGAACGGTTCGTTTCGCGGCGCGACGGAGCGGCTCTTAAATTGCTTCGAGTCCTCGGGGAGCCGGGATCGACCGTGTGAGATCGAGAGTCAAGATTGCTGTTCGAAGAACTTAAATTCGTGGCCGCGTGGATTTTCGTTGCTCCGATTTAAGACCAGTGAATCTACCAGCAAGTACTCGTTTGCGGCAGCCATTCGCCTGGCAATTCTCAGCTTGTAAAGGATCCAACTATGCCACTGTGTAGAAGGATACAACGCTGTTGGATTCGAGAAGCTAGCTAAGTATCGAGCGCCGGAGACATGTGATGCTAAAAACAATTCGGAGATCATTCGCTTTTGGATTTAAGAGCCAAGCACCGTAGAGCGAGGATATCTCCTGATTATTTTAAGCAGCGACTCGATCACCGCCATCGAAACTGTGTACTCGTTTCGGCCAAGTTGTCTAGCCAGCGTGTAATCTAATTGACAACACGACATCGTATCGCCGGCGCTCCTGGCGAAGCAAGAAGCACAGCGGTCACGAAGATAGCAATTACGCGTGGACATAGGCGAGAAAAAGCGCGATCGGTCGAGCACGACGTAAACCTCCGCGATGCTTCTGGCCGTGCTCAAAGTACACGACGAGGCGCCGTTATACTCGTTATCTCATTGAACCGGGGTTCCGCCATGCGTCCGCCTCGAGGATGATAATTCGCGGCGACTATTATCGTTCTTGCAATTCTTTTGATACCAGAGGCTGAGAAGTCAAGCGATACAGAGGGGGAGGGAGAGGGGAATAAATGGAAGAGCCGAACGATTTTGCTGAAAATTCATGGACCTTGCTGAACTGTAGCTACTACAGCTATTTAATAACTTGCGCTGAAGTCGTTCGAACTTGACTGTTGGAAGTTTGAGAGAGTACCATTCTCCCCCGCTCCCTCTACCCGCCGTTCCACCCCTCAGTTTCGTCTTCGCCCCCTGTCCCTTTTATTATTTCTCCGTTCCGATCGTTTCGAGCGCGAATGTTCAATAGCGCACGCGCGAGTGAATGAAAAACGGACGGAAATTTACGGTCCTATTGTATCTCTCGCTTCACGACCGCACAATTATCTGGTCGCGTGCGGTCGAACTTGTACTGTTATCGCTGGATGTGCAATTAATTTTACGCTAATAAATTATTTAATCTGAGCCAGCCCGTTGTTTGCGTGGCTCGCCGATGAGGACGTAATACTGCGTATTCTGCGGTGACATAATCGGTATACCATAAGTAACCTTCGGCCAAGATGCAATTGGGGGATCTTGCAGCAAGAGGGTTGCAGCTACGTTTTGCACGCAGCAGATTTGAAAAATTCCCCGGAAATAGAAATAGAGACTCGTCAAGTCAGTAACTACTGCTTATTTTGTAGAAATATATTTATTTTTCAATTAGTGTTATATTTATTTTTCAATCAGTGTCTCTTTTTAATTTCAAGTGAAAGCGATAATTTTTTAAACAGTTGTTTCTAATTTACTTGAAGTTGCTAAAGACGGAGCTGCACCCCTCTTGCTGCAAGGTCTTCGATATTACGCTCTGCTTTGTCTGCAGCTGGGACAGTTTTCAATTAAGGCTCAACGCGGAGCGACGTCATAAACGATTTCTGTTCATAACCGTTTCGATGATATACCTCCTTTCAATTTCATGGGACACCTTGTATACGTAGGAACACTGCATCTGTCTTAATGATGCCAGAGTTTCTAGCCAACGACGGTGAAGAAAAGATTTATTATCTATTAGCAATCGTTTCGTGCGATGCCGTTCGCGACACAGCCGGCACATTGCAATCTGAAGAGCAATAAACAATTATCGCGACCCTTTCGATTCGTTTCCAACCCCTTTCGCGGGCAGAGAAACGTTTTCGTCTCGCGAAACTCGCGACAATATTGAAACGATCGAAGCATTATTTTATTGCTCGCGGTATTAATAATATCGACACGTCGCCGTTCATTCTTACGGAAAAAAATATCCCTTATCGCGAATCACGATAAGCCGAGATTACAGCCCATATGTCGTACATGTGCTTGATGGACAGATAAGTGCGTCACACTGTCCTAGAAATTCAACGGAAGAAAGCTTGGTAACGCGATCGTTCTGACCATCGTGTTTATTTGACCATTGGTCGTCATTTCTTACTGGTCAATGTACGAATTAATATACTCCAGCAAATGTTACAAAGTATTTTCTCAAAAACTACCGCAAGTATGCGACAAAAATCTCCCTTCAAATTTTAGAAATCGGTTGCAGCCCTTTTGTAAAACATGTGTCTCAAAACACCCTTAGAGGACAGAACGATAAAAGCGCTGCCTAGTGAATCCTCATTTTTTTAAATGAAATGCAGAATAAATTTTATTCCTCGTCCTCTCCAACACTTTGCATGAAAATAACGCGCGACATTTCGCGTGGACCACCCTGTACATCGAATTCTCGAGATTCTAATAAAGGGATCTCCCTTTCAATCTTCGTCAAAGTCCCATCCCTCGTTCACGGAGGCACTTACTGCCTTTCATTCAGCTCCTGCGCCTTCCACTGGCAGAGCACTTTTGAATCTGCACGTGTGCATTTAGTTTGCAAAACCGACGGCTACTTATCGTGATCGTTGCATATACAAATACAGATACGGAAGGAAATATTTCGCTTTATCAGTGCACTCGTAGCAGACTCAGTTCGGTGGCACTTGTCGGCTAAGCCTGGATACTTCACCTCGAGGGTCTCTTGTCATTAACAAATTGTAAGGTACAGCCGATTGTAGAGTAGTAACAAATTAGTCGGTTATCTCGCGAACTCTCTCACACCCTTGGTGACCCGCGCAGAGATGCCTGTCGAAGGGGCGAGCTTCCGCGGACCATCGAGAATGCTTTCCCCTCGTCCAAGTGTTGCGGAGAGATTTCCAATTTGCGCAGGAAACTTTTGCAATTACCAATGATTCGTTAAAGCGCTTTGATCGTTCGAAAGAGTCGAAGAGACGGTTGGTCGTTGGATTTATTTGTTCTTGGTGTACGATCGAACAATTACGTTTGAGTCAATCTGTTTTAGGTAGGAGTTCGATGTGGATTCGATTAGATAACATTAATTTAATGAATCGGAACGAAAATTGTAACTTTAACGCCGTGTTCTCTTCTTGCTTTTTAATCCGGAGCTATCGTCGCTGACCCAGATTTCGGTAAAATCTAGGTGCTGTAGTTAGGAGATACGATGCTTGATTAATCGAGTTCGTCAAGCATAGAACACGTTACATTTAGGAGTACGAAATGATTAGGTTGGATTTGGGTGAGGTTTCTGTTAGGTCTGGGTGTTCCCTGTTGAAATCAGCAGCTTTTTCAAAGCATAAAATAGATAGACGCGCAATTAAATGAAACTGTGAAGAACCGTTCTGTATAACATCGAATTAAGAATATTAATTAACAACCAATTAACCACCCTTCCGTTCTTTTCCAAAGTTCCGTTCGTGATATGAGAGCTCAAAGTATTGGAGCAGAATGCTGATGAGTGATATCGTCGAAGGGAATTGCCACTTGTTACGAGATGTCTGAAAGAAATACTAATTATTACGAAATGCTAACCACATTGACAGCGAACAGTATCTACACATCCACGTGCGTATCTATTAAGATCTCCGTATAGGAACGGTAAAATAGATCGCCGCCATTGGTCCGAGATATCGTGAAATCGTCACGCGAGAAAGATACCGCAATAATCTATTATTTCTTCCTCGTTCTTGCACACATACTTTCATTTCATTTTTTTCGTTCACAAATTCTTTTCCCACCACGCTGGTGGCAACCGTGCAACGATAACTGCCCCCGTTTCATTCTCCACAGTCAACAACAATAAATTTATCTGCGAGCCGTTCCTGCGGAATTGATTCTATTAAAACACAAATCCCCCTGAATATAAATCCTGTCCCGTCAAAATTTGAAATTCTTCCCTACTTCTACGAATCTGTCAAACGATATCCTCGAGTGGCACAACAAGCGTATTTGATTATGCTGGATTTAAATAAATGGCACGATTAATGTCGAGGGATATTTCCCGAAGGTCCCCGGCAAAATCACTTCCCAGTACAATGTGTACCGCACCTCCGTAAAATCCGATATCATTTCGGACTCTCTGACGTTACCAGTAGTCAAACTAATCTATATAGGGTGTTATCAAACAGATAACGTTGCCGGAGCTCCTATCTGGTAGCCATATTTTTGATACAATATATAGGTGATCGATATATCCCTGTATAGTTCTCAGTAAGTGAGAGCACCCATTACGGATTGGACGGCTGGGAAACGTCCCCATCGTCGGCTTTAATTGTGTCGTCCAGTGTGTTACTACATCGACGAGATTTCGTTCTACGTGCTCCGCGAAGTCATGCGAGCACCCTTCGTTTCGTTCCGCGACGGAGTGTGTTTCTGTAATAGAGAAAGCTGAGGCGAGAAGGAAGCTCGGCGTGAAAGCAGGGAGAACACCGAGGGGATTAAAATTCCTGCGGATCGGCTCAAAGGACCGAGCGCGAAGGCGGCGGCAAAAAGGTAGATTTGGGGAGGAATTTCCTGCGACAGAGAAACATATCGCTTCGAATGAACTCGTCGCCAAAGATTAGCCGTTTTCGAATTTGATCGGGAGCGTTAGAGAAACGGCAGGACTCTCGGCCCGCGAACTCCTGCAAGGATCGAGGGGGTGTTTCCACCGAAGACACAGAGGAAAGTGAACGGAAGAGGAGCTTGGAAAATGGCAGCCGGTTACGACGAGTGCTACGACGCGTCCTGGCATCTGTTTCCTCCGGATTACGTCGAGGACGACTACAGGTAAGAATCCTGTGAACAGTCGGATCGACCGAAGGTACGTCGCGACCAGAGCTGGTCGAGTTTTCATTCAACTTATTAGAAATGAAGATTTGCAATGGCACTCCAAAATGAATAATATCGCAAACACTCTGAAAATGTCCCAGGTCTAGTTGCAGCATCTTCTACGATCTTTCCATGCTTGAATTTCATCCGGATTAAGAGCGAATCGCTATGAAATAAGTAATAAATGTCTGAAGTCGAACTTGAACCGAAGAGAACTCGTACACTCAAATTTCTGAAATAGGATGACGGATTTAAAGCTCTTTCGCGATTGATATTTAACACCTGCAGGCATACTTACTTGGCAGTGTGAATAATTCGGGAAAGTAATCCGAAACATCGATCGCGAGCTGTCAAGTCAGTCGTAGGAGAGAAAAATCAATGATAGGGCAGGAGTTAGCGCCGCGGAGGACGATTAGCATATCTGATTAGGCGGATAGCACCGGAAACCGGAAGTGAACGTTTAAGAGTAGTCACGCATATCGGTTAGGCGAATCCTTCGGTATAGAGTGGTACGCCTTGTTACACGGCTGGACACGCGAGAGAACTGAAATGGCCCCAAGTGCCAACACCTGTTGGTTTCCACCATAAATTTCGGATTAATCGTAACGCGAATGGATCGCTCGACTCGTGTGTTTCTGCGTGGCAAGCCGGTGTCGGATCACCGGCGGCGGAAGCCTTCGAAATTTCCACGGAATCCTACGGTTCTATTCGAGACCGCAACGCAGAAAGAGCCTCGTGAAAGTCAATCGATAATGCTAGTTATCACTGGAATTGCTGGTGTATTTTCTGGGGAAACAAATGGGGGATGCTTCTTTGTTAAAAAGTAGGTGGAAAGCGTGGAACAGGTACGTGTTCTTTTCCTACGGGTCTCTGTTTCTGAGAGAATGGGAGATCGAAATGAAATTCGATTGCGCGGTTGTTTGTAACGGGAGATTTATAGTGAAATTGTAGGCCTAGAGGATAAGCCGAGAATTATTTTCCTATTTCAATTAAGGTCAATGATAATGTTCCGCACAGTTGAGTTAACTAAGATTTCAGTTTCGATAAATCTTAATGCTAGATCCAGTGGACACGCGACCTAGATCTGTCGCGTTCCCATTGTCCGATGCAGGTCGATCGATACGTCCACGCAGCGATCACACGAATGGATTGTCTTCGCTCTTTTTTTTTTCAAACCGCAGTCGTGCCTCGCGTGATTAATGATTATGGACACGTGATATCGCGAAACGAAGTTAGAACGCCAGGGAATATCTGTGCCGTGTTTGTTCCAGCGCGAAAGTGAATAGATTTCGTGATTAGAAGTAGGGAAGATATGGTTGCATAAGAACAGGGATATTAATTTTCTTTGCGGATTATTAAAAAATTGCTCCAGTTCCATGTTCATTCTACAAGCATTTACCGAAGAATTTACAAACAACTAAGCGATTACTAACGCAAGAACACATACTTTAGAGTATGAAATAGTGCAGAGGCCTGTGAAAAGCCTAAGAGTTCAGATATTATTTGAATTACCACGTACAATATCAAAGGAATGACCAGATCAATGGCTTCCTAATACACCGAGAACAGAAAAGCTATATCTGCTTTCACCTTCCCTTATAAACTACCCAGTGCATAAACAGCAAACTCACAACTCTTAAGAAAACTGACATAACTCACCTCCGCTCTGAACACTAGCATATAAAGTCAATAAACTAATTACAGCTAAAAGCGAAATTTTATAAATCTAAAACACGTCAGGCAATAACTACTTAGCCTGCAGACCTGAAGAGCAAAACTGAAGAGGCTTGGAGAAGCAGAACTTGCTGCGCAAACATATCATTTCCTCCGTGCTCACAAAGAGTTTCCCCGTCTGCGACTGAATAAATATTCAAAACTGCGAGAGGCCACGGACAGGAAAGTCCTCGAGTGGGCCATCGAGGCTGTTACAAGGAACACTTTCTACGACCTTACAGCGTGTTCCAGCTCGACGGCGCGGCAAAGGAGACGAACAAGAATGGTTGGAAAAAGTGAATGGAGCCACGGTGCTGCCTTGTGCCTCGGATATAACTTCTTAAACGTTTCTTAAACGATGGCGGTGGCTGGTCTTTAACGAGCCGTGCAGAGTTTGGGTCACGTTTGGCCCCGTGGCTTCTAACGGCAGAGAAGACGAAGGGGCCCTCCTCGAGGAAGCTGCCCCCTCTGAAAGAGGTTTCCCCGAAGGCCACCCGCCGAGCCGTCTACTACGGCCACTACGTTCATTCATGACTCCAGGATCCGCTGCTCCATTGTGCCCACTTCATGAATGAACGTAAAACTCCATTTTCCCCGCCGACCCCTTTCACACCCTAGGCTCGTAGTCGCTTCTCGAGGCCCTTCAATCGCGTACAGTTGTACGGCAATCGAGAGAGCCGTGTTTGAAGGGCCTCGGGAGAAACCTTCTGCAGACAGTTGCACAGTTCTTGGTGGTTGTTGAGATTGCTACCGAGCGGCTTCGAAGTGTGAATTCGCATAAATTCTAGAAATTTAAACATCCCCAGGACGTAATCTCGAAGAGAAGATACAACATCCAGGAGCACAAAGCAACGCTTATAATCTCACCGTGACGCCGCAAGCTGCTTCTCTACGATGCATCCTCGCTCGCTGTCGAAAGCACCGATCAACGGTGCTTAACAATTTCCGCAATCCCGGTGGTAATAGCCACTCGAGGAGGGCGGCACTCGAGGATGACCGTTTCGATAGGCCAAGAGTCTAGTGGTGCTCGAGCTTATTGAGAAAAAATATTCAGATTCTCACGTAAACGCGGTGAACAGGGTGACGGGCAAACACAGGCACCATCCGTCCACTCCCGGGCCCGGCCAGATGTGTAAAGTAGGGGGTCCACTGGGCAAGGGCCGGGAAATTTTGCAGCAAGTCTTGCGCAGGCACGTAGCGGCAATAAATAAGAACCGCCGAGGGAGCCTCAGGTGTTTGACCGACAGGTACCGATATTGTGATGTTAATGGACGGGATATCTCGTAAATGGATGGAGCCGCCATTCAGCGCGGCACGTTTCAGCCCGGGCACCTGAATCTCCGCCGGAGTGAGGCGAGGTATCAAGTGGCCATTCGTGGGACGAGTACGCGCAAGTGTGTCCATAAACAGGAATCGACTGCTGCTACCAATGGCCCTCGGTTCCTTCCTCTCGAAAGGTCGAGTGCCGTTTATGGAAGGCACGAATTTTATTCATAACGAACGAATTTTAGCTTCGCTCCGTGAATTTTCAGGGTCCCTTCAGCCCCACGGGACGTCCTTCTCATGGTTACGGTGGTCGAAGGTGGTGGGGAGCTGAGGTTGTTTGGATGAGTTCTTTGCTTATGATTTTATTTAGGCAGGTTGGTTTAATTGTACTGTGGGGGTGATATGTGACTTTTTATCGGCCTTGGAACTCGGTGGTGCTATAGTTATCCACACGTTCCAAAGAATTCTCAGCTCCACATGAAGGATACCCAAACATTATCATTAATCACAAGTGTAACTTCATTGCTGAGCAAGCTGAAGAATAATTTCTCAGGACAGTTGGAAAACCTAATCACCTAACTTTCCTCGACAACGCTATCTAAACAGCAGCTGTTGCTAACATAAATCTTACGAATTGTACTTCCTTAATCAATATACAGTCAGTTATACAATTAAAGCGACATTCATCTCGCTCTATCCTGTGGTTACTATATAAATAAGTGGCTTCTTGAACCTCCATAAGCTGAAGGAGTTCAAATACAATTTGTGGATTAGATTAGCCCCCGATAATCTCGTGGCAGCAACGAGCCCGTCCGATTAACTTGAACAGGGCAGTTAACACCGTTTAAAACCGTCGTTATGGCGTTTAAGATAAACCATGGCGGTAGCCAGTCCGGTTGGACCCCGAGTTAATCCACTGTTTGAAGGAAGTAACCTCTATCGGTTAAGCCGATCGCCTTGCAACTGGCGGCGGCAGAGTTCGATCGCCAATGACGACTAAAAGTTTATATTCTCGAGCTCTTTGAGGGTAAACACCCAATGGTGGTAAACAGGCAGACGGAGAGGGACATAGACAGAGCGGGATAGACGAGGAAGGACTGGCTCCCAACCTGGCCACCTGGTAAGGCAATTAAACTCAACACTGGTGGCAGTAAAACCCTGCGTACTGCAACAATATGCAATAAATCATCGCTGTCCATATTTTCTCACCATGCACAAGTATCCGCCGAATAAAATACTTTACGACTGTTTTTATAGCGAGTAAAAACACGTGTGTGGAAAGTGGAAGTCACTCGACTTGGTCAAAATTAGTTGGTATAATAATGTGAAGAATTATTAATCTGGGGATGTTACTTTTCATACTTTATTCCGATATTAAATCGTGCAAGGAGGGTGAATTCTAAAAGAAGAGGGAGAATTCTAAAAGAGGAGGGAAAGTTGTAAAAGAGGAAAAAGAATTCTAAAAGAAAAGGGAGGAGTCTAAAAGAAGGGAGAAAATTATACAAGAAGAGTGAGAATTCTACAAGAAGAATGAGAATTCTAAAAAAAGGAGGTTAATTCTAAAAGATGAGGGTGAATTCTAATAGAAGAAGGAGAATTCTAAAAGAGGAGGGAAAGTTGTAAAAGAGGAAAAAGAATTTTAAAAGAAAAGGGAGAATTTTAAAACAAGAGGGAGAATTCTATAACAAGAGGAAGAATTCTACAAGAAGAATGAGAATTCTAAAAAAAGGAGGTTAATTCTAAAAGAAGAGGGTGAATTCTAATAGAAGAAGGAGAATTCTAAAAGAGGAGGGAAAGTTGTAAAAGAGGAAAAAGAATTTTAAAAGAAAAGGGAGAATTTTAAAACAAGAGGGAGAATTCTAAAACATGAGGGAGAATTCTAAAAGTTCTCCATTAAAACCGTTCACTCACAGCTCATCATCGATAACATATGTAGATTATGTCTTAGTGTTCCGACCCATACCTACTCCCAATAATCCACACTGGGAAGCTGAAGTCCATGTGGCACACAGAGGACAGTTCGTTCAGCGAATAACCATAAAAGATGAAACGAGATTTCCACGAAGAAAATCGTGTCGAGAGGTCAACACTCGATCATTGAAGGATCGTAATGATTCGTGGCACGATCCCCTCGACGTTTTCGGCGGCCGGCAAGGAAAAAGCACAGGCAACAACAGCCAGGGCAATGAAACAATGAGACGCAGACAAATTGGGTTGCGTGCTCGAAACAAGTTGGCACAGCTATCGCCAAACAGTCGTGGGATCCTCGCAAATGTTGCTCGATTGCCCGCCCAGCTCCAACTTCACCGACTCGGCTCCTCTTTTTCACGTTGCTGCTTCCTGCCGTCGACGTTTCCAGGACGAACGAGGAGAGGGAAGCGCTCCGACGAAGGAGGAAAAACGACGAGGAGAAACTCTCGTTGAATTCGATTCTAACCGAGTTAAACGGGCGCAGACATGTAAACGGGAACCTGGCGTTCTATCTTCCAGAAATTCCACTTCGAATCTCTTACGAGAAAGTGCCTTTTCCATGATTTATAAAAGTCAACGCTGTTTTCAGGCCCTGTAGCTTTTAAGGATTAAAATTCTGATACAGGGAGGTTTAGAAGATCCTCAACAGAAATGGTACAACACTTAGGTACAAGGGTTGCTTGAGATTGAAATTAGTAGAATATAATTAGGGTACACTCCACTCGATATTATCCGCAACTTCTTCTCTCTACTTGGGGATCTTATTTTATTGGGTTCTGGTAGCTTCTGCTGTTTTAATTTCTAATATAGGGGCGATGTAGAAGCTCCTGGGTAGCTGTGCTTTCAACTCCCCTTGCAGAAGAACTGGCACATACTAGAAGAATGTACTCAGAAAAGCTTGCAGAAGTGAATTAAACACCCTTAACCTCGTCTTCCCAAGTACACACCACTAGAACTCACGAAGCTCCTTTTAATACCCCCTAAAACTGCCCCACTATTCTACAAGTTCCCCCATAAATCACGTAACTGGTATTACACACGTATAGGGGGCCATTTTACAAGATTTTTAAGTACATCGCTCATAAATTTCCTCCCGCACAATCTTTGTAAACCCCCGAAGCTTCAAAGACCTGCGAAACGAGACTAGAACGTCGAAGAACTACGAAATGGATCGTACTCGAAGGAGTGACAAATTGGGTCGGTCGGATTCAGGTGAGATCTAGTATAATGGGCCTGCAGCTCGAATCAAATCGACCAGAAAAGCAGCCCGCATAAATACGAATATTTGTCAACGCACACACGGTGAATCTACCGAGGGAAAATGGCTGCAGGCTCGGTAAGAGGAGCGCGATTCGGAAGAGGAACAGGTAAGGGCCAAGGGCGACGATGGAGCGGGTTTCCGGTTCATTCTGACTGGCCTTTGTAGGTCCGTGTGGGCCCCTGTACGGGGAGAAGTCAAAAAGCACGGACAAGGGTGAATTTGACCATCCTGGCTAGTCTCACGAGTCCTCAACCTTGCATTTGTAACGCTGAGTCGAAGAGATTCCTTTCAAATAAGCCCTTAAATCAAGGTTCTTATAAAGTGTATCCTGAACAACCTCGATGGTCTTCTATTACACGAAAAATAAATAATACAATAAACTCGGATTACTTGTGGGCAAGACTGAGGGTTGCATTGTTTACTATGAGGCACATCGTAATTATTACTGTGTGAGATACATTTTCCAAGTTTAGAACGCTCTCCGAGGCTTAAGAGGATCGCAAAGGCTAGGTTGTTGTAAAATCCGTGGTTGCTAATTACTTCCCGAGCATCCCTACACCTAGAAATCAGTTTTCCCAGAGACAGAGATAGTCAAACGATAATTACAATCCAGCGCAGCCCCCTCTGAAGCCCAACAGTGAATTCGATGGCGACGTAACTTCCACCGAGCGGCGTAAATCGTTTAACGATCGCGAGGACGACCGAGGACGCTTGTAACCCAGTTTCGAGTATCAATAGGTCTCGATCCCAGGCGGAGAGAGAGAGGGGGAGAGGAAGTGGGCTAAAATTGACAGCAGAGGGATGAAGAGAGAAATAGAAAATCGAAACGACACGGTGAAAGCACCGCTAATGCCCTTTCACATTAACACTCGACGTAAAGTATGCTCTCGGTGTAAAAAGCCCTGATCGATGGAGCGACCCGATTGGTCGAGGCGCGGGGAGGGTTGAAATCAACCCCCGAAACACTTCTACGTCGCGATCCTCGACGCACCGTGCTCCGATTGGCCGGGCCAAGGCTCCACCCCCATGGAAACTCACCCCTCGTTGCGCTGCCAGCCGATCCTGCCCGTCCGGGGCCGCTGTTCCTCGAGCGTTTCGCCTTTCAATAAATTCCTATTCAACCCTCTGCTACGCTGCACCCTCGAATCCAAGTACACCGTCGTAACGCTGTTTCTTAGTTGCGTATAGAGGAAGAAGGGTGAATGGGACGTGTGCACTGGCGTTATATAGCTAATCACATCTTGAAATGATGGTAACTAAGTTCAGAAGCTTGTTGGAATGATAACGAAGTCAGAAGTCACATTGGCTCGTGTGTCGATAAGGAATGACTATCAAGCTCGTCTATGTGGTTCACGTTTCTAGTGGATCTCTATTATTTTTTAGGTTTAATTACGCCTGGAACAAGTAGTACAGCTCAATGCTTGGCACTCCTGTCTAGAAGTACGAGGCTATATAATAATATAAAACGTGGCAAATAATGAATTCAGAAGAGGAAGATCCGCCAACCCTAAGAAGAAACAAAGACCTGACAAAATTTAACTACAATTGCACCCCCTAATTTCCACGACTCCTTTCAACCACAAGCCCAACAATTTTATTCTCAAACGCAATCTGGCAAAGATTCTCGAGCAGACAGTGGAAACCAACCCACCCCTATCGCGAAAATGAGTGGCCACGCCAACCCTCGAAACGTTAGGAGGCATCCCCCGCCCGGGTCACCCAGAGTCCGACTTTCGCGAGCAGTTGCGGATCGAAATTGATTTCCGTGCACGACCTTCGGAGGGATCATCGACCGAGCCGCGCGTCTCTCCTCGGGCAAGGGAAGCGAGCGGGTCTTCCGTGGAAAATCCGCCCGGCGAGTGCTCGTCGACGAGGAGTGCCCCGCTGCACCGAGAGGGGTGGACTGTCGCCTGGCTCGGGCCGCGAGGGGTGAAACTCGGAATCTCCGCCCCTGCGAAGATCCGCCCTCGGGTTTCGAGGGTGCTTGACGGGCGAAACTGCGCGGAGGTAGGGAACACTAGCCGTCAAGTGCTCGTCGAGGACACTCAAAAACTACAAGGAGAGCCCTTCAGAGCGCTGCTAGGAGGACTCTGCTAGGTGTCTCGGCTCAGTTCGTCCTCTCCCGTTCGACCGCGAAGTCTCAGCCAAGTACCGTCCAGGTCTCGTCAACGTAGTGCTCCCCGTGGAAACGCGACCCAGTTCCAACGAGCGTGCCTCCTGCACGACAGGGAGCCCCGAACGCGGAGCTGACCGCGTGCGCCGCTTGGGCCCCGCGATGTCCTCGAGGAGACGGCTGGCCGGCCGAGAAGAGGATGCACCGGTGCGCGTGTGAACGTTGAACGGATTCGCGGAGTGACGGTGTTGGGATAGTGAGGGCCAGAGGCAGGGTAGAAAAGGGGGACGAAAGTGGACCGAGTGAAAAGATAAACAGAAAGGTACGAGGGAGCTGTAGAGAGGACAGGGTTAAGGGAAGAGAGTGCTCGATAGAGGGAGAGAGATTAAAATAAGAAAGAGAGGTGATATTCGATCGATCCGAGGGCCGGTTCCGAGCAAGTACGCGGCGAGGCCAGTGAAAGGCACCGAGGACTTTGTAACATGTACTGACGCCACTGAAACACCTCACCGAGACCCTTTCAAAATGGCGGACAAGAATAAGATTCTGCCCTGGTCGCTGCTATCATATCCGACCAGTCTATTGAATCACGTCTGGTACAGCCACCTTGCTTTCAATAATAGGTAAACGAACCATCAAGAACACCGAATACCACACCGCCGGGTTTAACGGAGCTTCTCTGACACCACCATCCACCCCCAGCTCAGACACCCTCCAGTAGAGTTGTTTCATCGACGCTTCTCTTCGAGCGTACTTTCGCATGCGTTTGTGTTAGAGTTTCCACCGTGGACGAGCACGTTTGCGATAAATACAGTATGTTGTAGTTGGGCTTGCATCGTGGATGGAAGAAATGCAGCGAAGTCGTGGAAAGAATAAAGTGTAACGATGGTAGCATGTTTTGCGGATGCACTATTTATTGTTTCTGAATAATAACAAATTCGGGGCTTAAGCGTGTCAAAGTGAATAGGGGTTTCGAGCCCTACAGCCTGAAAGGGTAAAAGTGACTCGCTATATTTCTTCTAATTTCCTCGAGGATTCTTTTAACAAAAGCTGATGATAAATTCGTAACATCAAGTTTGTAGATCTCGATTCTCTCTTTTTTTTAAGCTTAGCACTCCCCAGTGGTTTTTGAAGATTTGTGGAGATTTAACAATGGCCTGGAAATGGCTGGTGATAAAAGCGAAACGTAACAAAAAGTTGTCGGGGGGTCCGTCGATGATTCCATCGATAATCCGTGGTTTTGTGATCGCCCAAAGATCTTGATGACCCTGAATTCTTGCACGTGGCTTCAGCGGGATGTATCGGTGGCTTATCGAAACGAATTTCCGTTCGATCATTGTACCCTTGACGGGAATCTTGAACGCGTGTGTCGCTCCGCATTGTGCATTTTACATAAACAAAAAGAAGAAACCGAAGGATTTTCAATTAGACTCTTAGTCATTTGTTTAATTGCAACTGTTGAAATCGCTAGTGATTTCAACGCTGTGGCTTAAGAATTAATTGGTCAAAGATAAGCATGAATCACTCCTGTCAAAGTGTTTACGATTTTAGAATGAAATATTTATATATGTTTGTGTAGCAACCTCTCAGTGATTTGCATTAAAAACGCCTAACCTCTTTCGTTGCATAAAATTAGATAGCTTTCGCGAACTTCTTTCATTAAACTAGCTGCTGTTTCTCACTTTCTTGTGTGACGCTTGAAAGCTTAAACACGAGCTTAGAATTTTTTCTTAATCCTTGAAATTCCAAAGAGGCACAATCTTTAGAACTGTTAGACCCTTCCCTTCGTCGATCATCTATCACATTTCACTAATCGTAAGACTACGTCTTCCTTAATCTTCATCAAGGGGAGCATCCACATCCAAACTAACAACAAATTCACCTTTTCAATTATCGCAAGTTTCATAGACGAGACAGTGAAATATTTAGAAATTCAATTCATCAACTGGAGTCAAGTACTCTGTTCCCCATCAGCGTCATTCTTCCCCCTGAAATCTTTCGCTGAGAATTCGCAATGACCTATATTTAAAGTAGCAATTTACCAAATATAATCAACAACAAGTAGTTAACTATCGTAGTCTACCGAACATCACGCGATGGTTAGAGACATGGTGGACGTTCTTTCTCGATTAGGAGAAACTGCTCGACCGTCCAGCGTCACGACGGAAGGCCCTTTGAATGACCGGAGGAACGTGGCCGAACGTGTCGCGATAATAGGTCGTTTGGCTTAAACTGGTGGGCCAGAAATTCGCTTCTGTGCTAAGGGACAGGTTGTTTGGCAGGGAAACTGCAGGTATCCCGCGAGCGGCTTGTCCTTTTCACGGGAAAGACGCGCCTAATCGGGTTTTAAGGGCCCCGGGATGGCTTCTTGACGCTCCGCTCGCCAGTTCCACCCTCCAAGCCGCAGGACAACTCAGGAAATTGGATTGATTCGCTCCGAAAACCGACCTTTGTGCCCGACTTTTCGACTCGCGAGATCCTTCCGCCCGAAACCAGACGATCCAACCCTTCGTTTAAACAAGCTTTCTGCTTCCTTCTCAGTATAATTTAACCACGTTTGCTTTACTCCGTTTTCTTGCTCGTTTCAAACACCGAACACAGAGACAAAGTGATCCTTTTAATGCACGTACGGAGGAGAGGTTCGTTCAAGTGACCACGTAGAATGCTCGATTAGTGTTTAGCTAACGTAGTTTCCACTTGGATGATTGTTTTTCAAACGAGCCTCGACGTCTCTCTGTTGCAGAATTTTGGAGAGCATAAAGATGCCGAGGACAGGCTTCCACATCCATGACATCCTGCAGCTGGACTCGAAGCCGTCTCAGGAGGAAACCGAGGTCCAAGGTAAGGACGAATGAACCTTCCGCGTTTAATGCTGTCGAGCCTGTAGAGTTGTTTTAAAACATCGTCTGTCGATACTACTTTCTTTGGGATTTCTGTTCCAGGTAGCACCACGGTCCTACCGACCACGAACGATGTCCCGTCGGCGTATCAACAGTTTTTCGAGCACACGACGGCCATGTTGCAACCCGCGATTTACGCGAACCTGAATAGGGGAAGCCTACCGCCGCCGCCACCTGGTCTGCTGGGATGGCCGACTGGTCCAACGCTGCCGACTACCTTGCCACAACCCCTGGAGGAAGTGAATGGTGAGTGACAGAATGTCTATTATACCCCCTTCGCGTGGAGGCCGAAGAAGAAATGGAAGGAACTTTAAATAGGCAGAGCTGCGCGCTGCTTGAATCGATGGGGTCGCTGCAGAGGTATTTGCAGATCTTTGCATACATCATCCCCATCACCCGTTGTCCCAATCTCTCCGCTGTTAACGTTCTAAAATGCCTTCAAATCGAAACTCTAATTCTTCGAGGAGAAATCTCTGTAGGTGTAGATTTCAATACAGTCAAGGAGATATAAATATGTGAAGCTGCCAGTCGTTCTGGGATTTATTGATACACATCATCCCCTAAATTCTGCGCCCCTTTCCATACGAAATGCGGTTATTCCAGCCGTAATCCTCCCTCGTGAATGTAACCTAATATTACACGACTCGATCGTTTACTTTGTCATCTATCCAACAACTAATTATCTCGGCCGGATTACACTCCAGAAATCAATTATTACTGTAAGTCGTACGGTAATTTAAAAGTTCAAATGAAAATACTTTCGATGCGAACACTCCATAGCGGAATAAATGCCAATAATGGATTGTGAAACTATATCAGGATTTATGTATACATGTATATAGGTGTCTTTCTTTTCTCGTTACTTTCACGAGGAGGGCACCATCTTGCTCGCTAAAAGGTTCCTTATCAACTGGATACTAGCACGCGATCCACAGCCTTCGCGCAGGGATATGTTGACAGGGGGTTCGGTGAAAAAGTTGGGGGTACATAGAAACCCTTATTTATTTATCACGATACAATTGGCCCACGTCGGCTAAGCAGGATTTAATGGTCCTGTAAAAGCTCCTTGTGGCTCCTGCTCACCGATTGGCTCGTACAGGGGGACAGATGTCCTTTCGAGGACAGATGCGTGTGCATAGGCCTGTGGGCCCTCGATGAATCGAAATTGTCACGCCCAAAAAATCCACCGGTAGCCTATCAGCTCTTTTCACTTTTTCCTTATCGTTTTAACTCGTCCGTTTCGCCCTGTCCCTATTTTACGATTGTTACCGTGAAATCGAGAAATCGGGGGGGATTTCGCCCCATCCAAGGGGGGAAGGGTGTCGTTGATATTCCACTGGTGCAGACAAACAATTCTTCTTCATTTTCTATTTGTTTCCACGAAGCTTCTTCTAATTTTTTACTTAGCTGAACGCATTAGGATTGTTTTTGAAAATCATTTGTAACTGAAATTAAGCTCCTCCAACTAAAAACTTTAATCAATTAAAATCGAAGTTAATTTCAACTAAATTTATTACAATTTCGCTCCTCCCAGATTGTTCAGTTAAATTGGTAATCAAGGTATTTTCGTAGTCTCCGGGCCCCGTGTCCTGTTAGTGCCCTGTCCCTTTGCACCGAATAGTTAGCTACTATTCACCGTAGCCAGTGATCGCGCAGGATTAATGCGAACTTAGAATCGCGGTGCACGGATGATCAGCCTTGAAACGAGGGTGTAATTAATCGTTGAATCGTTTCATCTAAAGACGTTAACACCGCCATTGGCGAGTGTCTAATTGAAATCACGACGCGACACACCGAGCGGAGGCTAATCTCCCATGAAAATGATACAGTCGGTCCCATGGGGCGCAGCCAGGGCGCGGGGGTATCAAACAGGCTTTATATCGCTTCGCACCCTCCCGAAACGGGCGCAGGGATCTCGCTGACAAAAGCGTATTGTGTGCTCGCCCGGCCAGGGATTCGACGTTGTACATTAAATTAGCGTGTCTCCTCCACGGCCACCGCGGTATTTGCCACTTTAGCGTGGGGCCAATCAAAATATTGGTGGATTAAACGGCGAACGCGACGGGCGCACTGAATCGTCGGGTACTCTCCTCTATTCCATCCTGAACGAACTTAGTATTTCCCTCATTTTCTTCTTCAACTTGACACCAAGCAGTTCTATCAGTAGCGAGATTTACTCAGTACCTCACTGCATCGCTTTTCCCCAGAGCCTACGATGCTGTTAATACCGCTCTGGATTTACTTAGTCCCCGAAAATTGCACAGGAACGTGACTTTTAGAACCCCGTCGATGCGTTCAGAACGATGAGTGAGCATTCGTTTAGGAGGACTTAAGAAATCGATACAGATACTTGCATCTGCCTGCAATCACCGTTAAGAGTTCCAAGGGTACTAAAAAATGCAGCTGCAGCTCTGGTCACTTTCGTAATGGCCCCGTGCCTAAATGAATTTATCGATTCCCAAACGGTTCACCACACGGCGCACCTAATCGAATACGAGGATCGTTGTTAGATTCTGGGAGCTTTGGAACATGGTAGGCCGACACAAATGAAACTAATCTTTATTAGCTTCCCCACGAGCGTCACAGAACTACTCCACAATCATATTCAATACTGAACTGTCAAAGACGGAGATCAAAATTCCAAGAATCACAACCGAACGTCAACTCTACCAACCGTTCGCACCTTCAACTAACCCCGTACTCTTTGAACCATTGCAGTGCTCCAGCAGCCAGACTCGACCAGCCCAACGATCTCGGACCTGTCGTTCGCCCCGAAGCAAGAGAGCAGCCACGAGTGCAAGGAGGAAGAGTCGGCCGAGTTCGAGGACGACCAGCAAGCGGCCGAGGCGCAGCCCCACGAGACCGAGCACAAGAAGCGGAAGAGGCGAGTGCTGTTCTCCAAGGCGCAGACGTTCGAGCTGGAGAGACGCTTCCGTCAGCAGCGATACCTTAGCGCCCCGGAAAGGGAGCACCTGGCCTCGATCATCCGGCTGACGCCCACCCAGGTGAAGATCTGGTTCCAGAACCACAGGTACAAGACGAAGAGGGCGGCCACCGAGAGGGTAGAAGCAAGCGGCAGCGGTTGCTCGCCAAGAAGAGTGGCTGTTCCCTTGCTGATCAAGGACGGCAAGCCGTGCCAGTCGAAGCTGATGGAGCCAGCGGTGTACACCAGCGCTGGGCAGGTACCCATGCCGCCGTACATGCAGAAGCCTTACTGGTGGTAAACAGAACTTCTAGTGAGCGTTGTGAACTGTGCGTCGCTGGTACTGGGATGTCTAAGTGCACGTGGATCGGCACACTCGACGTTTCAGTGGACACGAGGTCGATGGCTACGGGATACCTGAGGAGTGAGCATTCACGGGTGATCGAAGAGTTCTTCGTTCTGAACGAGAACACGTCAATAATTCCATCGACGAGAGTGAACAGTGACGAGTGAATATGGAGTAGTTCTTGGGTGGATGATAGAGGAAGCGCAGATATTCTTGGGATAAGTTGGGGCGTTTAGAACAGCGCCACTGATTTGCGGCGTTTCGGAATCTTGAAGTGCAGCATAGTTCAACGAGAAGACTCTTTACTGTTTCCAGTGAGAATTCTGTGAAACATATTACTAGCATAGATCCGTCTATCAGCAATGGTGAACATAGAGTCTTAAACGAAGGGAAACAGTAACTGCGACGTGTTCTTGATGACTAGGTACTCGAGAGCACTTTGATTTAAAGAAGTCGGTGAAACTTTTCTGGGAAAAAAGTGTCACTGGACGGACCTAAGGGGATGGGAGGCTTCCTTGGAAGTGGACTTGAAGGAGCGAGGAGAATGGCGCGAAACCAAAGATAATATTCGAACCCTTCGGAACGTGTATCGTGGCGGGAAAGTGATCTAGCGCGAATAAATAGATAAGTAAATGAGATACGTAGGATGTTGGTCGTTAGATAAATTCACTGTTTACAAGTCCCTGCGTTTTCTTTCCATCTTTCCCTTCTATCGTGCAGAAGTGTCACGCGTAGTCGAGCGCTCGTTGAAAGAAGGCGTCGAACAGCGAAATCGCAAAGATTGCCCGTCGCTTATGTAACGCGAGCGGCTCGCTTTCTATCAATCTAATCGCGATAACGAGATAAAACGATGGAAAACAATTACTCTGCTCGAGGATGGCGAAAATAATTCCACGCTTTAAAAGGGAATAGAACCTCCTGCACTTGGATTACGAACATTCGACGAATCTTCGGTAGGTCTTATATTTCTAATTTGATAGAACAGACATGTAGCGAACATTTTTAGAGATACCATCAGAGGAATGAAATTGTAGAGACTTATCAGATCGATAACTGTTCGAAGCTTGTCGTTTGAGCGTGTTCCTTCGCTTAGGAGTTCTCGTGAAATAGGGGACGGTCAGTTTTCTAACGTTTAAGTTCGACGATTGAACGACTTCGAGTACGATCGTGTGTGAAAGGTGTGCGAAACAGACGACTGCTTAATGTTCTCTGGCAGGTGGATGAAAACAGGCACTAACACTGTAATTATGTAGAATGTGAATGAAACAGGGGTTGGTGAGTGACACTCGAATAGTCGACAAAGGAATCCCAGTTTATCGCCTTTAACTAGATAGCGTGTAATTAATTCGATAGGTTGTATATATGTACATTGTGTATAATACATAGTAGTCTAATATATCAGATACATATTTAATAAAATCGAATCTTCAGCGAAAGAAACGTCTCGTTTATTACCCTTTTCTAACATTACGCAAAACGATGAATGAATTTATGGGTTTTAACCACCATTACAATTTTTATAGTTAATTCAAGCACCAAGATCGAGCAAATTCAATCGCATTGAATTTGCTATCTGCCCGAGCTGCATTTGCACGCTTGACGTGATTAAACAATACACTCGAAGACATCGTCACCCCAGTTCCACCCGTTCCATTGCTCCTTTTTATTTCTCTCCTCGACCGTGTTCCATAACGCTTCCCTTTTTCGGGACACGCCGGATGCCGGTGTAGCTTGAGTGACAAGCTTCCGGTTTCCGTTTCCGAGCAGCCATCTTGTTACCGGTTTAGATTTCCTGAGGGCGTCCAAAGGGCCTCGATGGGGAGCTGCGTTTCGACTTCTGTCCAAAAACTTTTCACTCTCCCGTCGCGACTTAATAAATCACCAGCTCGTAATTCAAACCCTCGCTGGAATTCATTTGCAATCGGGGAGCAATTAATCAACGACGGGAAAGCTCAGAAATTAACAATTTCTACGGTACAGACCAGAGTACCGAAGCACTACCCCCATTTCTATGCTTTCAATATCAAAATCGAAGAGTTGGAGAATTAATCAATTAATAATTCGACTGCAAAGCCACCATCTTCTAAACGCAGGCCACAAGTTCTATTTATGCAAGAATTTTATTTTAAAATATAATATGGTAATGTCTTTTCTATTACTATTGACACGTTGGGACGTGAATGTTAGTAACAATTTCTCGGAGTCGATAAGATTTTTCTTTTTTATCTAAAGAAATCGAAGAAATTGGCCCAGATTATTAGATAACAAGCTTTGCGCTAAAACATTCGTGGAGGTGAAAGTATATTGTCGATCGCTTGATTTGGTTTATTCAAGCGTCTTTATCGCGAATTCCTTGCTTCCTTCACCCACGGTTCCCGAAATTATCAGCTACTAATGAGAGCCGAGTCACCAGGCGTTACCTGGTGGTCACGGAAACGCTAATCAGCTGGCGATTACGTATCTGAATTATTTGTCGATTTATCGACAGAGCCACTGAACTTTATAATCTGCTTTAATGTACGAAATAACCATTGACACGTTTCGAGGCTTTATCGATGCCTTTGTCAAACTTTCCGCTCCAGAACAACGAAGCAGAGATTCTGTTATAATCGGGGTGGCTAAAAATGGCCACCAGAGTTTCCCAAGTGGTGTCCCGCGAAAAGTTATTTTACGATAGAATTTCTAATTTTTCTGTTTTATATGTGGGTGATTTATTTCGATGTTAGAACCCTTCGTATATGAAAAGGACTGTTGAGGTTGGGGGTTCCCCCAAATTTTAGTGAATTTGGAAGAGTTCCGTGATGTTCAGAAGGGAAACTCTGAACTACACTATTCTGGAATACCATATCGATGACTTAGTGCACAAATATTACGTCCACTTTTTGTGAAATTTGAATTTTGATATGCAACAAATAGTTCTTCACTGATTCTTTATGCTGTATAAAAATCACAGTTACACCTGCTTCATAAATTTGTCAAAAATAATATTTTTCTTGTATGCTCCTGAAACTTATGCACCATTGCATATTTAAATCTGTTTTTCTCGCAAGCTTCCATCTCCAAAAATGAATGACTTTTCACTCGTTCCTCTAATCTCCCTCGAAACGACTGACCACACCTCATCACCCACGAAGCCAAGTAGCCTCGCTGTTTCAACACAGAGAGAAAAAAAGGAGTATAGAGTCTCCTTTTCACGAGACACCTCTGTTCCCCGGCACAGGATCGATCCTCCCCCGCGTGGTGGCCGATGGCCAGAGAGGATTCTCCAGTTCTCGCGGGCAGCAATTTCGCCGTATCTTCGCGTCCCCATCCGTCGATCCCTTTCGCCGCCGGTTATCTTCCCCTGGACGTGGGGCCGAGCGTAACGAGAGAGATGACGTAGCGAAGTAAATGGAGTGGACAGCGGGCAGCATATGCTTTGTGCCCACCCCAGGAATCCTTGTATAAAACGAAGCCACCCCGCGCGACGGCCAGGGTGGCGGAGGAATATTCCAGGCGGCGGCGTGCGCGAAATGTCGGTGCGTCGAACCGGAAGCTGGAGATAACATTCAGCCCGCTAGCAGGCCGTTCTGTGATTTATACGACCGGCCCTATAATCTGCGGAGATTTCGACTACGTGGACCGTCCGCTCTCGGCCCGCCTCTCCTAGAATCTCGCCAAGCTGCGAGTAAAACGCTAGCACGCGTGCACGTTGCGCTTGGGTCATTGTGATCGCTCTCGAAACGAGGGAGATGAGAACAGGAAGAGTTTGTTGAGGGGAAGCTTTAAGGTATTTGTAAATTCCTGGTGGCACAGGGGATGGTTGCGGAAAGAAAATCCTAAGAAATTTTAAAAGTTTGATGCCGAGCCTTGGTCACCTAGAGGCACAGAGGATTGGCCTGTATCTGGGCTACATCTTTTCGCAAGGAAGGGACGTGTCTCTTGGAGGACGAGGCAGGAGATGCCCCGCAGAATGGAGGAAAGTGGGGGCCAGTAATGTCACGAGGCCTCAATCAATGAAAAGAAAATAAATTGATAGTTTGTCGAACGACGGGACGTCCCCTAATATTTCCGAATGTAATCGAGGGGGTGTACACGCACTTCGAGAACCAAGGAAAAAAGGAAAGCCGGAGAAGGGGGCAGCGGATGGACAACGGCGACAGAGGAGGAGAGAAGAGCGGGGTGGAAGAGAGACGATGAGGGAAAAAGAGAAACGAAAAAAGTTCGACAATGCAGTTACGGGTCAGGACGGAGAAGGGTGAGTGGACGACACCCGTGTTCCGGGGGTGTTTTATTGGCTGGTTTCCGTGGGGTGGAAATTCCGTGTAATGTATGAGATGTTTGCGTGGACTCTTTTTAACCCTCTAGCCCTTGCATACGTTACCGTCGACTGTTTTCGGGCTGGTCCACCCTTGCCAGAGGACCACCCCAAATGAATTGAGGGCTCTGCTTTGCTGGGAATCTTGGAGAAGCTTGAGTGGAAGGAGAACGAAGCGGGGACGGTGGAAGTAATTCTGCTACTTGTGGAATTTATAGAATTGGGTTAAGTGACTTAAAGAAAACAATTTTTCTCAAAATCTGGCGGGATTGAAAGGGAAAAGGTCTTTTAAATTTTAGTATTTCTTAGATTCAAAATTGAAAGATCTTCGAGTGTGTGGAATTCTTCTGTGTGCTAATAAAATTGTTTTAAATCTGAAGTTTTGTTATAAATTGTTATCTTCCTTCTGCGTTAGCTTCTTCCTTCAATGGTTGAATTATTCCTTGGAGAATAATGCTTTCCCTGGCGAGGTGCATTTGGAATTTAAGATTCTAGATGTACGATCTGCAAGTGTACCGCGCGCTAGGGGAGGAAGTCGACAATTATTCCGACGGAGGCCATAGAGGATGCGCTCCACTTCTGATAACCCTTCGGGTCGTGTGATCTAGCTCGAAACGCAAACTATAGAGCAGCATTGTCGGTGGATTGGCGTCGGAACCGGAAACGACGTTCCCTCTTTATCAGCGTTTTTTTTTAAAAGTCACAGTGGGACACGTGCCAACAATATACGGGGGTGCAAAGACACGTGACCGGAAGAAGCATCCTAATTGATATCGATTCTACGATGTGTGCTCTTTTTCAGCCTTTAAACTTCGCTATAGTACTCGAGCAACCCCCTTCGCAGTATTCAATTACCTTAGAAAGAAATCTGATAAAATGATTGTGAAATGTCAATGTTAATTAGTAATCTCAGACAATAGACTTTCAAGAAATTTGAGGAATTGCTTAAGGATGATTCATGGAATTATGTAAAAGCTAATTGTAGAAAGTTAGAAAGCTAATTGTCATCTGAGTTACGATCTTCAAATGATTATTCGCTTAAAATTGTAACCCTTGCAAAATCTGCTGTACAATTCAAGCGCAGTGCGTGAATCTAATCCAATTACGGTTCTTGAAGATAAAAGATATCGAAGTGAAACTCGATTTGCGAGAGGCATGTTGAACAAGATACTCTCATGCATCGTGCTCGTAACCTATACAACTTTTCAACTCGTAGCAACCACCCCTGCAATCCAGTGAGTATGAATATTCCAGCCTGATTATATCTGCATATACTAAATTTTATAGCAATCCAAATGCTAAACTTCATTTCACAGTGCAACGAATGTAAAATCCAGCACCCTCGACAGTCAGCTACCGATCCTATCGTACCTAGCTAATCAATCGATTAACTAATAACGTTATCAGTTACTCTAGCTTACACGAAACACTCTACATTACAACCTACACGTATAAACTTAGCGTTACAATTTCCTATATCAAAGTTTCCCAATACTCTCGCCTTAAATTCACTGTCAGCAAAGAAGAAATTTTACAAAGTACTTTACGTTAATTTTAATTTTACTTTAATTGTGTATTTTACATTATTTTATTAATTTTAACGAATCATTTATGTTTACAAAGTATATTTAATATTTAATATTTCCATTTTTGCTATTATCCCTTGGAATTCTATAAATCCGATCACACTTCAGTAATTATTTAGATATCCGTGACCAGTGAATTAGTTCCAACTGCGCTGTTTTCTTCCCAGAATTAAAAACCTCCACACACACATAGGCAGAGAAAGAGGAAACTTTTTCTTGGTCGACGATCGCCTCAAAGGCGCGTTTAGTGTTTGTTCGATCAGGATTCTCTCGGCGCGTCCGACGGAAATCTGAATGTCCGTCCGCCATCGGGCACCAGGGGAGGAAGAAATTTGCCGAAAGTTTTTCAATCCCGAAAACTTTCCTGGTCGACGGTCCATTGTGCTGTTAGGAGTTTGAAAGAAGTCTATGGACGTTGAACGGTCGAACGACCGATCTTTCGAGGATGGTCGAGGGCTTCCAAGTCCGTCGGTAGACATTTTTGCGATTGCAATAATGTCGCCACGAAATTGCCCCAAGTAATTTCTAAATTCGCTACTACGTCGCGACGACTATTCTTAATGTCTACAATTCAAATAAAATCACAGCATACACCTAGCAGACACATTACATATCTAGGCTTCAAAGCTTAAGTCGAGACACTGAAGACTAATTTTACCCTAAAAATTCGTCAGATTCGAATAATATTCCAAATGGTTCCAATTTTCTGTCATCCACTCGAAATGATCGAAATAAAGAACTCCTTTCAAGTCCAACACACCTCCCTTCAATCATTCAATTTTAAAGAAGCTTCCAGTGAAACGAGAAGGGGATCTCTTTGGTATAAATTTGTTTTTTTAAAAACATCAAACCAAGGGATTGAATCCCCATTGAAATAATGATTGCCCAGTGAATGTAGGAAGATGGCATCGCCCGATGAATTCTCAAAAGGCGGGGCTGAAGGAGTGCAGAGTGTATCTGGAACGCTGCCAGGCAGCGTGCATCGCTCGAGATGATAAGTCTTTGCGGGGAGAGAAAAAGCGGTGGTAGATTAATCAAAGCAGAAATTCCCGAGCGTCGAGGCGACCACCGACAAAGCATATTCCCCGCTAAGAATGGATCGTTTCCGGTTCCGCTCTCTTTATGGTACATTGCGGCCCAGCGATGTATTAAGATTACTTAATCAATAAAGCCCCGTACGGGGAAAACTAATTCGTTTTTCAACCGCGAATGCTCTGCTTTTCTGTTCGCCATCGTTGTCCCCCTATCGCACGGTTATCGACGGAATTTTTTATGTACTTCTTCCAAACACTAAACGTGCAAACTGTGTCTTTAAAAAACGATTTCTGCCAAGGATTAAAAAACTCCATACACGCACATACATAGAGAAAGAGGAAACATGGTATATAATTCTGGAGAATCTAAGAAATCTAGAATTTTGAAAATCTTGAGCATTTTTTAACGAGGAATAGTTTCCCAACCTTTTCTGAGTCGCGAACCCCTTTTATAATATTCAAATAAATTTAATAAGGTGAAAAAAAATTAAAAATAGGTATTTCAGAATATAATTCTAACTTAAAAATATTAAAAAAAAAACCGTGACGACTCCATAGAAAACACTTCGCGACCCAGCGGTCGGAAATCACTGCTCTAATTAATTTAACCAAGGGGGTATGCTTTACGAGAAATATTTCCCACAATTGCGTTCCTTCTAAAACAGAGATACTTGTCGCAGTTTCGAGTCGATGTTACATCGATAATAAATAATCGAGAGGGTGATCGCAGATATCGGGTGCGAATGTTTGATCACTTAACTGTGACCAACGGCCTGCTAACTGCCGTTTAAACGTGCTTCTGTTTGTTTAACAGGCGTTTGACCATTTCGTGGCACGTGCGTTGCGCAAACAAGCAGAGGATGGTTGAATTTTCGCTCCCAAAGGAAGGCGCGCTCGCTCTATTAGGTACACCGTGTACGCAACTGGGAATTGTCCGGAGGAAACACGGGCATTATTGTTAAGGAAACAACGGAGGGGAAATAGAAATTGTTACTCCTGGTAGCGACTGTAGCGGACGATCCCAGAAGACAGAATCGAAAAAGGTGTTATATAAATGCTGCTCACCTTGGCACGAGAAGAAAAACAAGGTGTGCAAGAATTCTTTGGAATACAAAGAGCAGGGGAGGCTTGTCTAATCCAACGACATCCGCAGAAGCGTGATGTAGGAAAATAGATCGTGCAGATAGGAAAAATATATCGATACCCCTGCTGGCTCGCGACGAGGGGACACAATGGGCTTCCTTTTCACCATTAGAGGTGGATCGAGAGGAAAAATTGTACCAACTCCGTGGAGGGAAATGTTTCTCTTTTTTCGTCCCTTAATCTCGACTACTTTACACCGAGGGTCCTCGCCCTCTTAAACGTTTCCTGGTTTCGCGGCTAAATCTGCTTAAACGAGCCGTCGACCAGAAAGGAGGAGCTGCCACAGCTTTTTCTCCGCTTCTTTTTCAACCCCCCCTCAATTTTCTGTCCTTGTCGACGTTGATTTACGCGAGTTTGCATCCACCGAGGGCGCTTAGCTGCCTTTTCAGGGGTGTTTAAAAGATCTGGCCGCGTTAGATTCCTCCGTGAAAGCGGCGAATCTATTCGCTTCGTAATTAAACATTTTAAGGGAAAAGAAATTTTGCTGCATCACGGATCACTTCTAATACCCTTCTCCGCGCCATTCAAAGTTCCCCAAATCAAACGGCACAAAGACAGAGCCCAGGAAATATAGATCGTTCTACGTCTCACCCTATATAATGGCGAAGGATCGAAATGAAAGCCAAGAGATGTAGACGTATCCCCGTTTCCCAGACGCGATCCGACGCGATATTGGCACTCCTGTAAATCGTCCTTAATAGGTGTATCAGGATCGCGTGTGATTTAAGGCCCTCCAGTGATCACGATTAAAGGGTCCGTGTCGAGCAATACGCGAGTACGTGTCGGCCACCAGTCGGAACACCCTAATTTCGCGGCTATGCATTCAGTGCACCCCTCCCACGCCCTATCGGGAGCTATTTGGCCCCGCGACAATGTGATGCACACGCGCCCGACCCATTAACCGATGGTTACGCCGATATACACACACAAGGGCGACGGAGCCGTTTGGGAATCGCCGGCGATGACGAGCAACGTTCCACTCTGTCACCGTGTTTTCCCGCGATTTTATCAGCTTCCCGTGCTATTACCAACCCTCCCCCGGTTTCTTTCAAGCAAATAGACACTCGAGATTTCACCGTTGCTCCTTTCGGTGGCTCGATTTCAATTGGCTCGGAGTGAGTACCTTTCATAGGGTAATTTTGAACTTAATTTTAATTTAATTTAGCAGACTGGTTAGACAACCCTTCGCTGCAATCAATTACAAATGAGATAGAAATTTATATTGAGGGAATAGGTGAAGTCGAGCAAGTTGATTGGATTGGTGGCGTGTCCCTGTGAAGTGTCATTTAGTATCGAAATGAAAATTAAACTGAAGAATTGAAACGTTGAAGGGTCCAAGATTCAGATTCCCCGCGGCAGAAATGTCGCTGGGTTCCCAAAAATACGGGACACCGACAGGCAGTTTCTATGAAGGTTTCTAGCGTTTATACACAGTGTCCGTGTTTAACAGGCTTATTCACGGAACACCGAGCGCCTCATTGTGTCTCAATTCGAGTAAACGTCGGCTTACCGCGGGGAAAGTGTTTGTGCGGAGGTGGTCGGGTCCCCGGGATCGAATATTTTCGGGCGAAATTGAGCGGGAAATCAATGCACGCGCTAACGCCCAGCTTGAATGTGGTGTTTTCACGAAATCGCAGGCCTGCCGGCGCGAAATCCTGCAGGATAATCCCGGCTAACCCCCGCGTGGTCTCCTCGGGGCCCCTTTAACTCCGAACCGCGCGATTCTTCCCTTGAAATCTGTCCAATATCGTCCTAAATGGGAATAATTTTGGTATGACGATTCTCACGAATTAAAAGAGAAAGGAGAAACATTTATGGACCCCTGCAGGCTTAACAGCAACCCCGAGTTTCTAATCCAACCCTTAACAAAACAAAGAAAAGATTCATCGAACCTTTCAAGGGCTAATAATTTATAAGATTCGAAAACTATTCGAGCAATTTGATTCTTTTTTCGTGTGAACCGATCAAAGTGAATTGGAGTGTCTCGAAACCCATCACTAACCACCATCCGCCCTCCATGTGTTGAGATACAGCCGCTTTGGCTTCCTCGCGAGACGCACTGCACTCACTGCAGGTACCCTGCGCCGACCTCCCTCTGTCTTTCGAGTCCCTGTGCGCTAATGTGCACACGCACGTGCCCTCGTTGCTTGTGTGCGCGGCACAAGGGGTGGCAACAGCCCCCTGAATGCTCACCTGGGCAAAGGCGTGGCTTTCGCGACAGTGGTCGATAGCGTGGCTACGACCCGGCGGAGCGCACCCCTCCTTTCAGAGGGTTCCATAGAGAGAAAAAAGAAGAGGAGATATCGCTGGATCGGAGGGGGAGAGAGTAACGCGGAAGCCTGAGGACTCGCCTGTAATCGACGCCCTTGCAGGCACTCTCTGCCACGATTTTCCGAGGAATATCATGGAACACCCTTGGATTAGTCGAGGAATAGTTTAGGAAGAGAAAGGAATTAATCGTACAGTGAAGCAGCCTGAACTTCATCATTTGGAAGCTTATATACAAGGTGTGGTGGTAATTGACGGTGCTCGTGTGAAAGGGGTGGTTACACGTGCAAGAAACCGTAGAAACTGAATGAGATTTGTTGAAACACAATTGGGTATTGCGAAGACAGAGATAATCTGGTTAACAGTCAGTTACCAGCGATGCTTCGATAGTAGATAGCCTTGCAGACCTCGAAACTAGTTACTAATATATCCCCACAGAGTCGTGCTGAAGAATCAATGATTCCAGGTTTATCTGTGACACTTTGTGTATCGCGAAGCCAGAGGAAAATAAAATAGTGTAGAGAGAAGCGTGCGTAAGGTATTTATAGACCCATTGGCTAACTTACTGTTTGCGTGTCAGTATGGAATTTAAGGTGCAATCGGAGAGAACAATGGCGGTCACCAGCCACGGCTGAATTGGGAATTGAAACGAGGAAAAACGGGAGGAATTGTGGTGGCGATAAAAGAGAAGGAGTAACGATGGGAAATCCACTGAACTCTGTCCGTGATACATTTTTATGGTATCGGTTGGCTTCGATCCAACCATCGATATTAACAGCCTCGACGCTGTCGCGGGCAGATTTTCTCATCACCACGCCTGATACTCTTATTTACACGTCCCAATTTTCGCCGCGAGTCCGTGCTAGCCGAGACTATTTTTGTAACTTGATGGAAACTAACTCAAAGTTGAGGAAATTTCTGTGAACGGAGTGATTGAATCAGAAACTACCCTTTAACGAAAATTCTGAAACTTCGTTTCCTTGCGCTTCATCTTGATAAAACAGTATCAAAATTGGAAGTGAAAAAATTGGAGTGTTTGGTTCAGAAACTAGATTCTTCAAGCGTTAAAATGCTTTTTTTAAATATTTTTTGCGACCATTTTTCGCAGAGATACAGCGATTGGAAAATGACCAAAAATTTCAGAAAATGATAGTGTTCCTTTAATTTTTCCGAAGAGTGTATATCAAAGGTTTTCATTCTCTTTTTTAAGAATACAAATTCTGGAAAATATCTCGTTGCCTTTCGACTTCAAGCTGATGGTTCAGCCTCACTGAAATCTGTTCCACGTTCGTCGGAAGCTTCCACCGTCGGCTCCTGAACAAGATCTTAAAAGGTCTCACCGTCGATGAAAGCACCTCCTTAACGACTAATTAATCGCAACAGGAGGTTGCATTCATTCGCCAAGACGCGCCTGTTGCACTGTAGCCCGTATTGCACCCCGTGAAAGAAAGAAACAATACAAGAGATTCCCTCGAATGGATCGATTCCACGCGTTCGATAATAATTCCTTTCGCTGAAAGTTATGACTGAAAGTTCCCCCGGTAAAATGCACTGCGAATAGCATTCGATGAAACGTTATCTGACTAATTATATTTGGATCGTGCGCGCTACCATTCCCGACGGGGGGTGAGTTCTCCCACAGAAGATCCGATCTAAACGCACCGTGTCAGCGTTACGCCGGCAAAGTGCTAGTTTGTGTTACCGGATGCCACGGTAATAGCCAACATGGAAGCTCGTCCTATATCCTGGCCATTGTCTCGAAACTAACCGACTCGGTGCAAATCATCGTTTCCTATCCTCAAACAAATTCCACTTTTTCCAAGCTAACCACAGCGAGGTCCAGTCGATTTCAAACATACCAGGCGAGGCGTCTTTCAAGCACCACTAATTCAAAGAAAATAGAAACTCTGAAATATATGAATCTATCTCAAACAACTAATTAATCCCGAGTCGAATGAAAGTAGTTTCCAAAATCTTATCATTGTACCATCACCATTGATGTAATTACATCCCCAAGTGCCAAAATTGTACCACCAAGAATCTTTCCCACTATCGACCCTATTTCCTCCCCCTTTCTCCTCTCATTTTTCTTTGCCAGTGACTTCTGCTTCGCGCCCAGGCACCAGGTAAAATTCCACATCCTCTTCCAACAGAGGAGTCAGAGAAAAAGCCGCGTATACGTCATTGGCACACGGCTACGAGGCGAATCCTAACATGACCACAATTACACGCTCGAGGTATGGTCCACGGTAGGCGCGACAATCGGCCGGATGTTTCCCCATTGTCACGGGCGGTACGCCCTGCACAGAGGGGTATTGTCCACAGTTTAAGGGGTGGCGGGCTGAAAAGCAGGCGATCCCGAAGGAAATGCCATTTAAACGCGGGAAATTTCGGCATTGTCGGTTACGCGTCGATTGGCATTGTCGCCGATAGGTCAGATCCACGCTAAGTAGAATACGATATCGCTGATCGACCTAGCTCGGCTAGGAAGCGCGGTAGAGGGCGGCACGGAGGGCTTAAGGGAGGGTGGTTCCTGCAGAAACGTCACCGGAGGACCCACGATCCTAGGATGACCAGGAGGGATGAGAATACGGAGTATTCCCGTAAATCTTCATTCGTGTAATTTGGAAGATTTAATTCTCTATGGCAGCGCGTGGAAAATATATAGGGGTGCAGTGGTGAGGATGGTACAGCTGCTGGTGGAGTGGTTCCTTGTGGCAAAATGGGGTATGTGTTTTCTCAAGGAGGAAATATTAATACTACTTGATATTAATTGCAAGGTCAGCTACTATATTTTACACTAAATTGAAGCGAAGATATCTAACAACCCTTAGCTTGAGATATAACATAAAGCTGCTATCATTCAAACTTCATCGCCCCACATAATTGGTAAACCAAAATCGTTTTCCTAGTACGTATTGTAACAAGGGGCGTGCACAGCCACCCCAACACGGAGAAAACGATTGCACGATTTTAAAGAGAGATTTTAAAGGCGAGTTCGGTGGTGGGTCACCACGATCCTCGTACGATTCGATCTTAATTTGCCGAGTAGGCAACGACGGGGTAGAATCACACGGTCGGCCGAGCAGCAAATCGGCAACAACTGGTTTTATGTTTTCATTTGGAAAAGTGCACCCCCCCCCCCAGAAATCGTACTGGGACTTTACTGGTATCTCCCCCGAATGCAATCCTGTTCCTTCACTAAAGATCTAGGGAGACGAGCCCTAAAGTCGTGGAAGCAGCGTCATAAAAATTACTGACATTAAAAGTCTTTACCATAATCCTCCAATAACTTTCAACATCGAAGAGTCGATTTCACGAAATATATTAAGTGCAATTATATACATACTACTTGGAAGGAACAGAACCGGGGGTGAGTAAGATGGAAGTTGAATCGCGTAGGATAAGAATATCTGACGAAATATTGATTATTCTACTGTAATGCACGATAAGTTGCATCGAGATTACACTGAGCTCTACTCACCACCCATCATTATTTCTATAATTATAGATACACGAGTCCTACATCATATTGCACCCATCGCGATCCTTCCACATAAAATGCTGCTTTCGAGATCAAAATCGTTGCCGAAAATCGTCCCGAGATGCCTCAGACTTCCAGCTATCGTTCGAGGTGTACAGTTCAGACTCGGCAGACGACAAATTTCGTGAATGCCTCGACGACCATCGATCTCTTCTTCGAAAAGAGAAACGAAGAGGGGGGGGAAGAAATAGATCGGGAGAGGTGACGGAAACACGGGACACGCCTTGTCGGTACAGGGGTTACCGTTTTTCTCTCGACGAGATCCTAGAAAATCGGTGACACGGATAGAGGGCCCTCCCCTTTGTACCCCTCGGCCGAGTGTCACCATTACGACGCCCTTAAATGGATTTAAACGACCGCGCCAGCGACAATGCCTACACGCAATAGCGCTCACCAGCTGGCGAAAAAATTTTTTGATTTATCGCCCGCCTGACTTCTAGCCCCTACGATCGGGAAGCACCGACGAACAGGGCGGACGGGGAGCTAGAGAGTTGCACAGAATTGTCCTAAGTACACAGCTCAGATTCTTCATCTAAAAAAGCGCTAGAGATAAGTTGCTAGCTTCGAACTGGGTGCCATTTTGTTTAGGGGCGCGCGGAAGGAAGTGGAGGAATGTGATCTTGCTCGATCCCGTCCAGCGTTCCCTTAACACTGAGCCACGGTTCTGCTAAATGGTGACTTCTTTTTTTAGCCTTTTCTCGACCACCGTCGAAAGCGAGAAGAGGGTAAGCTCTGGAGGTGTGTTCGCCGGTGCACCCTCTTCTGGGATGGCCACCCTTTTAGCGTCGTGCTCACGGGGGCCGAGCACACCCCCGAAACGTCACAGGCTAATTGATATAAACGCAGGGTGTAATATACTTGTCATAGAGGCGAAACCCGTTGCGCGTCGACGCCATCGGCCGCGCGAGGGGTGAAGAGAGAACGAGGGCGTCTATATGTTCGGGGGGGCTTAGGAGCCTTGAGCCTGGATTACGTTAGTCGATATTAGACTCGGCGGTCTGACGTTGGACGATCGCCATTAACATATGAATAAGCGAGGACTCGAGTCGTGGCTACAACAAGCGGGCGAGCGTGTTCGCGATTGTACACCATGGGATTGAAATGTTTGCTGGTTAACTTCATCCAACGCCACGATCGCTGCGTCCACTCAGAGGTTTCACGTTATCGTATGACGTACATCTTCGAAGCTGAAAGTGTACAGTTGACCGTAGCACCGTCTAAGACCCGATTCGTTGAAACTAAGTTTGAGTCTGCGGAAGGGATGGTCGAATGGCACGATACCAACAGCTCTCATTAACGCCACAGCCCTGGCGTACCGAGGCTGTCAATTAGAGAAACACAAAGTCATCGGACATAATGCGACACGCGGAGGATACCGAAGCGAAGGGCAGCCGTAAATTAGACACGAAAGGAGGGTTGATACGGCATCGAACTGGATGTGGCATTAATCTGTTTGCAGGAACGTGCAATAAAGTCGAATAAAGCTACGCTAACTACCTGTAAGATACTTTCACAATCCATGTTACCTACCCTCGTCTCAAAATTGAGCCCAGATAAATTTCCCAAGAGTCCCAACGAACGGTGGGAATTTACAAAACAGAAAATTGACGATTACAGTAGCGAACACTGCGCTGGTCACCTTAGAATGTTTGCGACGGTCGTAGAGGGAGTTAAAAGCGAGGGGGTGGAAGTTAAACGCGAAGATACACGGGGGATCGTTTTCGGCGATAGTTGCAGGGTGGATGGAATAATGTTGTCAAATAATGTAGACAACGACGGTCGACAGGATAATCCTCGGGAGACACGTTGGGCGGACGCGAGCGGAACGAGGAGGAACGGATATTGTCTTAGCGAGTTTCGAACGCTCTGCAGGGGTTCTTCACCCTCCCGTTGCCCATAAACGTATTCATGGCTACGAGCAAGGGGGGGGGGGGCAGGGGGCGCCTCTATGGTGGGGTTCTCTGGTTAACGTCCGCGTGGAATCAGCGCTGTCGATATGAAGCCTCGACGGCTAATAAAGATTGATGACGTTTAATTAAATGCTCGATAAAAACGTTGCGTGGCCGTTTCCCCGTGGAAAAGCTGGGACAATGGGTCGTTTAACGAGGCCTTTTTAAATTGACCGCTGTCGATTACGAATCGTGACTACGATCCATGGTTTATATAGGGTGTTTCGCGGAAGGGGGTTCGAGATTTAGGAGCACGGTATATTGAGCAATAGCGAGGTTTGTTGAAGGAACTAGTAAAAGCGGGTGGAAGACAAAGGAGTGCTAACGACTACTTCTAAAGAATTCGCGATGTCTCGCATTTCTGCCTGAGCATGCGCACGGGAGACCTCGCTATTGCTCGGTACACCTATATTGACCACAGAAACGAAGAAAGTGGATTCTAATCGCTTCCTTTTCAAAATACGAACACATTCAAGTTATGTGCAAATACTAGTGTCGTTAGAATCGTCTTTCTATCAGGAATAAATAAATTCTTTGATATACTGCTGCACACTATTTTTTGCCGATCCGCCACGCGAAAAAATTCATGGAAAGTAAATAATGTATCATCTGATACACAGCTGGCATTGTTTTAAATTATCAATTATTAGTTAGTAGAAGACGGCGTATTGTTTCAAATTTCAGAATTATTAAACAAGTGATAAACTTTATCGTCAAAAAAATGTATTGTGTATTCAAATTGTGTCCTGTGTCTTCTTTACTTCCTACATGATTTTTAAGAAAACTGTACATGCCTTTTCTTGGGCATTTATGTTTCAATTAATATAAACATAATCATACACTCGACAAAAATAGTGTCGACCAGTATAATAATACTAAATGCTACTGTACTCAATCATTTCCTCCACCAATTTCTGCTATAATATGTTGCATCGCCAGCAGCACATTTGCCACAAGCTGCACCCGAAGAAATGACCAATTATTCAACGCAGAATGCTTCCAAAGCCGCAATGGATCATGCGCGAGCTGAATAGCTAGGAACGTCCTCAGGGCAACACCTTAGTTCCTGGTGCTGGACACATTAAGGTCGGCTTAGAAGAATGCGCGGAAAGGTGCGAGTGACTCGCGCCCTTTTGTCGCGCGGCATCTGCCCATTGACAATGGTAATGGGCGTGAAATTTCGGAAATCTTGGTGGCAAAAGTCAACGACGCTGCTGGAAAGGCCCACGGCGAGAAGGGAGCGCTGACAAATTCTGGTTTATGGGAGACAAGGCGACCAGGTGGTCCAGGAATCGTGTCCGTCCGAACCTAGCGCCTTGTCTATTTCACAGAAGACGGACTAGCCTCGTTGCTTACTGTCAGCGATGCTTTTTATTGTCGATAATTGGTGTAATGTAGTTTCCTCGGAGTTGAATACATTTTCGTGGAAGCTTTGGCCGATTGTGAGTAAAGGAATGCTACCTGTTTGCCTAATATTGAGACTGATCAAGTATACAGTGGGTTTCAAGGTAAAAAGTTATAAAAAATAAATTAACGAGTCACTGGCATACAGTAGCGGACAAAATAGTTACCACTTTTTTTATTTGCTTTATTTTTGTGATTTTTTAACATCAACTTGGAACTGTGGTATGTGTTTAATATACATATTCTGATGGATAATTGAAAGCTGTATAAAATCCAGTTAAAATTGAATTTATGTAACTAAAAAAAACATTTATGACATGCCCTCACGAAATATCAGATTTTTTATTACTTTTCAAAAGCGGTAACTTTTTAACAATTTTAAAAGTGTGTTTTCGTCTTTAATGTTATGTAGAGATTTTGTTTATTAGTTAAATAAATTCAACTTTAACTGGGTTTTATACAGTTTTCAATTCTCTATCAGAATATGTATATTAGACACAAAAAAAAATAATAGAGGTAAAGTGGATCGAAAAAGTGGTAACATTTTTGTCCGCTACTGTAGTTGCTGTTACTTCTCAGGAACTTCATAACCCCCTACACTCCCTCCCTTCAGATGTTACAACTCTCCTTTCTGTCCGCAAAAATAAAAACACCCTTGTCTCGTATAATACCCCTACGAAAGGGTGATCCACTTTGCGTGGCATTTTTTACATCGAAAGAAGTATCAGTCGTGTAATCCTGTTATTAACGAGTAAATTCCAGGATCGTTCTCTCGGGATAAACTTTTTCAGCTGCATGCGCGCAGCACCGGGGATAGAGAACGCTTTCCGTGGAGGCACACGGGGGGCGATGTCGCGTGAAATCGTGTCTACCCAAAATATTTGTATTTTCCGGGCATTGTCCATTGACGCGCGGCCATTGTCGCCAACTGCGAGTCCACGGGATGCCGAGCAGTACCGTAGAATGGCCTGCGGTCACGAAATTTTCATGAATGAGCGTGGCGAGCGGACGGTGGCCCACCCAAATCGCTTAAATATCTTCGAATGTTCCCCTCTCCCATAAACCTGGCAATTCTCAATTGAACGCCATGGGCAGAGGTGCCAGTGAGACCGCTGACCAATCTCCATTCACCGATCAAAACCTCGTCTCATTAAAAACCGTAAACTACCATATAGCTCCGGCACCTTCCAATTTCAGAAAACACCCCTCGAGACGCGCAAATCAGTCGTTCCATTGATCAGGAGTGAACGTACTGATTCCGAATTTCGCAGAAGACCTCAGAGGCTACAGAGACTGTTCCAGGGAAGCTGGAAGTCGAGGAAAGTCGTCGAGGGACGGGTGTAAAAGTTGATGGGGGAGAAAGTGTCGATGCGAGGGCGTAGAGGTAGAAGGACGAGGTGGGCTGCTGCGCAAGAAGCTCGGAAGGGGTTGGAACGGAGGAGCGCATGATCCTCCTGAGGCTCGTAAGGTGAGGAGAGCAGCTAATAAGGCGTATCAGTTACCAAGGAGACGAGGTCTCCTTAACGGCGAAGAAGAATGGCGGCGTAAGAAGAGGGACCAGAGGGCCCGCCGGTTGGAAAACTCATAAGTTTCAATTTACCCGGGGATCAGCGTCCTCCGACGAGCTTCGCGGGAGCAACTCTGCGCGCCATATTGATTTTCGCGAATTTCTAACTGTTGGAGAACTGACACCCTACGCGCGTCGCACCTGGGAGACGCTTTCCTGCGATATTTCTCGCATCTACGAAGGACTTTCGATAAAAAATTTTGTGGGCCTTGGTTTCGGAGTTAAAGAGGGGTTCGAAAGTGTGTAACGCCTCGATATCGGTGGCAATGCGGTGTTGAAGTTACCGCACGGCCTCGCGAGTGAGTTAAGGCAGGCTGGAAGCAATTCCAGGACGGGAACACTTGTAAAATTAGATCCAGTGGCGGACACGTAGCACGGTCACTATGCACGATTGTTTTGCTGCATTCGCGGATCGTGGAATCGGCTCGCGATGCTAGCTTCTTCGTCATACGTTCCATTTTAAACGGACTGTCTCATTCATCGCCTTTCGCAACTCCGCGACGCCCACGCGCGGATCCTTTGTGGGAGGGGATTTTTAATCCTCGTGGTTTTGACGCAACACCTTGATCTTCGACAAGGTGAAGAAGGCAGCTTATTCCTTCGATTTACAAGTTCTTTAACGATAGCTACAGAAGAGCGAGCGAAGATTGATTGGCCATGGAATTTGATTCTCGTTTAGAGTTATTAAAGAAGGCGAGCTTGAATGAAGTACGAAGGCAAGTTACAAAGTGCCCGAAAGCCAATCACTTTGATAGCTGTAGAAGCTTAGAAATTAAGATTTGCGTTTCCAATTGAAAGGGATACAGTTAAGTTCAGATTGAAAGTGTGGCGATAAGAGAGAGCTGTAAAGAAACTTAAACAAAAATTAAAACCGACTTCAAAAAAATATAAACGCACTAAAAAGTGAAAAATAATTTTTTCCCTTATTTAATCTACGACTGTCATACTTTTTAAGTCAGCGCCAGATTTACACAGTGCAAATGGTGAGGCGGCGACTTAAAAAATATGACAATCGTAGATTAAATAAGGGAAAACATAATTTTTCACTCTTTAGTGCATTTTTATTTTGTTGAAGTCGGTTTTAACTGTTTTTATTTTTAACTTTTTAGTTTTACATATATATTAACACAACATGCTAAGGAGATATGCGCGTACGTACATAAAATAATAATAACAATTAGGTGACAATAGTGTTTATTATTAACCAGAACTGGCAAAATATCGGTCCAATATTGATGCAGCGTAGGATGGAGCCACCGGGGCATCGCCCTCTTTCGAATAAAAAAAAGATCATCAAAATCGGTCCATGTGCTGAGAAGTTATGCGGGGACAAACATATAAAAAGAAAATACATACTCCTCCTTTTTGGAGTCGGTTAAAAATGGAGCACGTCCTCGATGCTCAAGGCGCATGCAAAATTATGTGAAAGAAAGAGGTCCGATGCTGGACAGAATCCTCCACTGAGAAATTACTGGCGACAGGGGCCTCCGTGCACTGACAGTCGGGAAAAATATTCCACCCTGTACGTAATGGCGAGGATGCGGGTGATGCGAAACGTGGAACGTCTAAATTTGAAACGGGACTGAAACGAGGCGCTGGGGAATTAGGTCAAGCGCTGGGAATTAGGATGCTTGGGACGTTTATGGGTTCGTACGCTCGTGTTTTCTACGCCTCAAGAACTAGGAGGAAGGAAATCGGAATCGTCGAAATCCCATGTCGATTTGCAAACTCGGAAAACGCTCGAAGATCAATTCAAAGATCCATACTTGAAAATTGTTATTATTATTATTATTATTTATTTATTTATTTATTTAAACGGGACTGGCCCTTAGTATAAACTGTACAGTTAATAAAAATGTTGTGTGAAGTATTACATAGATACTAAATTGTAAGATTAACGATGCAACCGCTTATTGCTATTCTATGTATAGGAATAATTTTGCGCACCCCTGTTAGAAAGGGCGCTAAAGCCTTATTAAAGAAGTCCAGCTCAGAGCAATATTTTTTCGTCAGGTTGGATATCCTGTTTATGGGATCGGCATGCGTTACACTACAAAATTGTATGCTAAACCTCCTTTGTCATAAAAATTCTATACTTTACAAGCTGAAACTTGGAAGCAAGAGACTCGTCCATGATTTAAAATGTAAAATTCTGAAGATTCGAAGAAACTTCCTTGAGAAAGAGCCTGATTAATGGATTGTTTCAAGGAAATTTTCTGTGTCTAACTTTCGCAACTACATATTGCTAGCCAACAGGAAATCTTTGTCTCTCGCGTAACAGAAGACGCCTGCTGGTGCAGACTTCTCGATTATAATGGCAGAACTGTTCAATCTCGACTGAATGTCACCGCGTCTTTCTTCAGAAAATGCTAAACATTCTTGGCAGTCGAGGTAGTCACGAGTACTGAAAGTGTTGCTCGTTAATATACTCGTGCGGGTACTAATATAAACGTTAGCGAAGTATATCGTTCCACTTCGAAGGAAAATTGCACGCGACTCAATCTGAATTCGATAATACCCCCAATGGAATGGTACTTCCTGAAAATGAATTTTGGCGGTTACAGTCGCAGTAAAGTATGCAATGATTTTCGTAAAATGGTAGAAACGGCTCATAGAAAGAAAATATTTCTATCTAATTAAATTTGTATAAGCTACTCGAAGGACTTCCACTACAAGATCTTTTTTAATCTTAAGGGGTAGCCAGTTACTTTGCGTGCCGTGATAGGAACAGGTCATGGGGGTCTGGCCGTGGCCGAATTCGAAATAAATACACCTCATCCCGATCTGTATCGCCTGGTCGGCTGGTACACACCACCGAAAATAGAGTTGCATTTAGAGCACCCGGTATATGCGTGCTAGGAGGTCGTGCCGGATGACCGAAGAGTGCCAAAACTGAAAGATCACCTTTCTTCCGTCCTTCTTACGAGTTCTGCACGAACTGCTCGAGTATCCTTTGTTGCTTAGCATAATTAATCACAATTACTCGAGGACTAATGACCCGAGGTGAATTTCGAACCACCGAAAATACTGTAACATTTCTTTCAATAAATACTTCGATATCAAAATAATCGACTTGGAGGCTCTGATTAAGAACGAATCTCATATTCTTAGACAAAATTCAGGTACAGATGGTCTTTGCAGATTTCATGATAATCACAACATGTAGTGAAACAGAAATAAATTAGATATTCCATTCAATAGCACAGTTCGGTAATTAATCTCTAATTGCAGCGGCAGTGAAGAGTGTATTGAAAACCCAACCTGAAATTCAAACGGAACTGCTGGAGTAAGCCAACAGTTTATTGTTTAATGGAATGTCTAATGATGCAAAAGCTCCAAAATAAGTCAAGTATTTGAAGGAATGACTGTGAGTGCAGGATTGTCGTCACGTTTCCCACTATTTCGGTACATAGGTGGCGTCATCGTATCAATCATGCCGCCGTATTTTGGTGTCCAGTGACGTTCGATTTAAAGATCAGCCGACGTCACTGCGGCGTATTTAAACAGATGTATTTGCACTGTCGACGAGCTTAAAAGACATTTGTCAGTAGCTGTTTCCTAGTATGATTCGATAAATCCCTGACAACGAGTCAAACATTAATTTCGAATGAGTCCAAACAGATTTAGCTAACGATATATGAAGGAAGCAGTAATAAGCGTTATCCATCAGACCCTTAACCCTTTAGCGCTCGCACCTGGATCCCGTTGAAGGGAAATTACCACCTTTTCTTTTTATGGTTAAAAATGGTCTGAATTTTTGTATTTTTATATAAAAAAAAAATTTCCATAGGCTAAAATGCATAAGAAAAAGAATTCAGAGTTCAGGTATACACAAAAAGTGAACAATAATTTTTTCCCTTATTTAATCTACGACTCTCATTTTTTTATGTCGACGCCTCATCATCTGCACTGTGTAAATCTGGCGCCGGCTTAAAAAATTGAAAGTCGTAGATTAAATAGAGGAAAAAAATATTTTTTACTTTTTAGTGCATTTTTATTTTTTTTTGGAGTCGGTTTTAATTTAAAAAATAATTTTTTCCGCTATTTAATCTACGACTTTCAATTTTTTTAAGTCAGATAATATAATACGTATGCGCTTTTGCGGACAAATGCTTAAAAACATGATTTTGCAACTTCATACAAATCCTTATTGAATTTAATTCTTCAGACTTCGAGCTGCAGTCATATTTGTTGCAGCTGTCTTTTGTTAAACTGAGCAAGGTAGCTTTTCGTAAAATTTTTCGGTTATATTCGTGTCGTTTTTAGATTCTATCATTCCTTTCGATAAGCCACGTTAGTGTACCCTATCTCATAGTTGCAGAATTTAATTAACAACCCTTCTTTAATCGTCTCAAGCACTTCATCCGTACAACGGGCGTTTCTAATAGAAAGCCCACGCTGTATACACGGAAAATTGTCGAACAGCGTACGTAAACATTATATTTTCCGCGGCCAGGCACGAGCAATGACATTTCCGCGACGAATATACATATGCACAGCCTTGGAGAAGGCCTCACTTCAAGGACTGAAACATCGGATACTGCCAATGTCAATTTGGCTTGTTGCTCGTCATCGTTTGGGTGTGACACGTGTTTAAAATTCAAGCTCGCAGGATTAAAAAATCCTACACCCCTCGCCAGTTCCCAAAATATCGAATTCACTTGGATCGCGCGTTTAAACTGGTCTCGATACTTGAATTAACTTTGGCGAAAGTGTACCAGAAACTGGGTATTTCGAACCCAAAATATTAGAGCGAGTCTGGAAGGTTCCACGATATTACCTTCTCTATTTTTGTCTAAATAATGTTAACCCAGCGCGAGCTGACAGCTCAAGAGCGACGAGACATCCTATAGACACGGCCACGATTAGAATGAAGTAATTGCCACATTTCCTCCTTTGAGTGATTCAATGTTAATGACTCATTCGAGCACCTGGCTTCCGCCTAATATGGCCGTGCTATAATAAAATCAGTTATGCGCAGGAGAAGTGCGTATGTAGATCGAAGCAAAGAATACAGTCTCGTTTAATTAGACACTGACTCATAATCGAGTGCTCGAACGACTGTTTACGATTGAATCACAGTCTCGTGATCGATACATGTGAGCGTCGGGGTATTTTGTTTACGATTGACAAGCTACGAGCGTCTAGCTCGAAATTCTGAACTTCAGGGTTCAGGGCTGCTGCGTAGGAGTTCCCTGATTTTTTATTCAGAAGGACATCCAAATGTTCCCCTTGACGATAGCTTTCACAGCAACCGAATTCAGTTCAGAGATTTAATACTGTCCTGGGCTCACAGTTTGCACGTGCCCTTTAGTCCAAAATCACCCCCGTGGATTTAACAACCCCCTTTCCTCGGCACTGAGCACGCTCTTCCCTCGAAATTCCCTCCGAACTCGTAACACCCCTTTCCCCCAAACGCGCTCTTCCCACCAGAATCGCCGCACAGACTCAACATTGCCCCATCTCACGAATCACGCGGGTCCATCGCGGAACAAGTATGAGGAACGCGTGGGCAGGAGGCGGCGGGCGAGGGGGCGGCGTGGGCGTGCAAAGTGGCGACCGTGAGGAGCAGGTCGTCACCGAGGTGGAGGAAGAAGCGGACGTGGAAACGTCCGACCAGGGGGAAAGAAGAAGGTTTCCTCTCGCTCACGACCGACCGACCAATCGCGACCCGCTGGCGGGGGGTTGTGCCATAAATGTCGCGTGGCGTGCGGCGAGAATTCGCCGACAGGTCGGCGCCACCGTACCGACGTCCGGTATACTAGTCCACATTTTTGGCGGCAGCCGCCCAGTCTAAGGTCCAATCCTCGAACCGAACGGTCGTCCGAAATACTTAGGTAAAAAAAAAAAAAAAAAAAAAGAAAAGAAAAGGGCCCAGCTGCTCATCTCGACCACCGGCCGAACACTCGAGTTCATTCGTTCTCACGTTTTTGTCTCTGCAATCTTCTGCCTCTCCGTCGACTTCTTACTCGGCCGTCGAGAACGAGAGTTCGAATTTCGAGTATCGATCTGTGCCACGAACCGCGAGGGAATTCCCGGGACGATACAAAGGCAGATTGATCCATAGATCCTCGAGGAGGGTACACCGATAGGGCGACGTAATCCGTGAGTGCGATACTCAAGGTCCAGGATCGTTTTCCCCGAGAGAGACCAATTACTTGACGCTAGAGGGGTGGATCCAGAGGATCGTCGTCGATCACGCTCGCAAACTCTGCTCTCCCTTACTGCGTCCTGTGCGACAGTGGAAAAAGGAGACGCCTGATCGGACGTGGCTGACACCGCCGCTGACTCGCCCTCCGTGTATTTAGTAGGAACTCGCCTCTCTATGCACTAATCAACGACGGACTCAGCTGATTCCGTTCTACTCACCCTGCGTTCCGTATTTCGCTACAGTTTCGCTTTTGCTGGACTAATCGATCTGTTACTAACCGTTTGGAAATAAAGCTAATCGCACTGCCAAGGAGCTGACCTCCGCGTGTATTCCGATAAAATGGTAACGATCGATGCCCGCAGCGTATCAGCTTACCGATTCGTAGCGGTTAAATACAGAGGGTGGCCTCGGTGATCTTTTGGGGAGAAAATCGAAATCGATCGTTACCATTTCGTCTGATAAAATAAACACCTGCGCCCAATGTCTGTACCATGATAATATGCACGACTGTGTTACCATTCCTACTTAACAACCACTCCCCTGAATTGCATTTACCCTGATTCTATCAAACTCGATGTGAAATTTGCAGTAATCCAGAGAATACAAGTGTCGTCTAGGTACAACGTTAGCTTGCTCTTTGAAATGCGCTTGGAATCCTGCAAAAACCACCCGACCGAATTAGAATCGCGAGGAAATTTGTTCGTCTGAGAAATCGAATACAGTTAACGAAAGAAATAAGGGTGGAGTGCGACCTAAACGATCAGCGTCGTTGCGACACCGCCCCAGTAGCCAGTGATTATTATCGAACGATATCTAGAACGAGTCGCTACAACTATCGGCGACTACTGTGGTCTAGTGGCAGTTTCGTTTCGCCGTTTCCCGAACGCCGCGAATCGGGGTTCTAATTTCGCGCGTTTGCAATAGTTGGCGCGCGATCTCGTCTCAGTTTCGCGGAGGGTCCAGCGGACCAATTCAAGGCAGAGGCTCGTCGGTGCCCCGAGCTTTACGAAACATGGACAGGCTCGAGTCCCCGTGCCAATCACAGCCGGATTGTTTATAATAATTGGCATCGATTTGTTTGGGCCGTTACGTAACGGAGCGCCGCGCGGAGTGTGCTTATAATGCCGCGCTGGGTAAAAATAGCGGCGAACGAGTGCCGCCAAGTCCGTACTGTCTGTTATAGCCGCTCCCTTTCCACCCGCGAGAACGCGAAACACTTTTTGCCAGCGAACGACGCGCCATCTATCGCGTGATCTAGTTTCCGCCCGTCATCCATTTCCTTGCGGGCGCAACTGACGTTGCGGCCGACGGAAGCGAATGGATTTCACGATGAGGGGAACGTTTAAACGGGGACGGACACTCTGGACTGTTGGTAGGATTGATGTACAGTAACACTGGAATATTTGTACCGGGGGATGGAAATAGGTCAATTGATGGATATCGACGGAGCATCTTGGGGGTGTCTTTCTATTTCTCCTAGAAAGTTCCTCGTTCGGAGGTAGGATCTTCTCACTTCAAATCAGAGTCCTTCGAGCTAGAGATTCTCAGAGGGGATGCGTATAAAATTACGTTCGAAGAGGAAGGATATTCGGCATTCGACAGAACGAGCTTCACAGCCACTCGAAATTCGAGTACTGGAATATTTCGAGTACCCTCGGCTGCAGCCCGACCAGGCTGCTAATTCTCTTAATATCGTAGAGCACGTCACAAGTGCCAAGAGGCGCCTCGCGCCGCTTGACAAGTTAAACTGCGCGTCTGACCGAATTAAGGCGTCACTACTTTCAGCCGCATCCGGCTAAATATAACGCGGCCGCGAGAAGGCTACTTTCTAGCCGATGTTAAAACTTCGATTCCCGAACAAAAACAATTATACCGAGCCACCGCCTGCCTATCTCCCGTTTCAACCGAGAAAAATCAGCGCCGGGGCGTCCCGAAGCGACTGTCATCGTTTCAGGAAGCAGGCGTCTGATCGATGAAGCTCAACCCTCGGTAACTAGAATAAAATGCTCGTTGCGTAATTGACACGGTGAGATCAGCGAGTTCGTTAATAAAAGTAGCTGCAACTTCCGCTGAGCTTTCAGTTTCTTCGATATTATGTGCACAGGGTGTTTCTTCAGAGGGGGGCTTCCTACTTGAACGTTAGAAAGAAGAGGCTAGCGTAAACGTGTGACCTATTCGACCTTGGTTACGTCTATTCTTGTTTATCTTTGCGTCAAGTGATCAAAGTGCTCGCCTGCCATGCGGCGGGGGTGTAGACTTCGGTTATAGATCAGTTATGGATCCATAAATAGCAGATGCTTAGTGGAATTTGTTACGCTACGCGATCTTCGCAAAGGAAATATCAGATTTTCGATTTAACCTGAAGGCGGAGTGCAGACGATCTCAGGTGAAGGGATATTGTAAACAATAGGGTAATACTTTACCTTTAACGTTAACTTTTCCTTAGCAGTGGAGGGTATTTAACTTTATTTCGAAAGTAAAAGGCTAATAGGAAACGAGTGAACTATTTTGTTAGGTAAAGATTTTATGAATCTATCGATCAGGTGGTACTCATTCCTTAGGAAGCTCTACTGCAAGGCATATTTAACGGAACCAGTGTGCTGGCTATATTCTGCCAATACTGCGTCTCGCGTTTCAAAGCAACGTGTCGAGTTCGTTGTCTTCTCAGCCGGTAGTTAAAGTTCCCGCATCGAAGCCCGACACGCGAAAGTTTCCCCCATTTCTGAGGTGTTCCAGACCCTAGTGCACCATTTACCTTCAACGAGTCACGCGAAGCGCGCAGCTGTATCCGCGAAACTTGAAGAAGCATGCACTCGTGGAACTCGCTCGTTCACTGTCAAGCCTTCAACGCGAATCGGCCTTCCAAAACTGCTATGCATCGCAGACATGTTTGGTATCAGGGTTAGGCGATGAAAGTTCAGATACTTAAACTCCTAGGGGCTTCGATTTTCAAATTGGAAAGCAACTTAAATTCATTAAGGCTTTTAGGATGTACTGGCATGTGCATCGATACTTGACACTAGCACTTCTATCAAAGGCCTAAAGGTACTATCGTACATCACTATCCAACACTTCCATGACTACTCAAGCTTCATCAGAGATCTAAAAATATTAATCTACCAATTCAACAACTAGGTACACTTCCAAATTATCTCAGTCTACAATTAAATTATCGTGCATCACTATCCAACACTTCCATGACTACTCAAGCTTCATCAGAGATCTAAAAATATTAATCTACCAATTCAACAACTAGGTACACTTCCAAATTATCTCAGTCTACAATTAAATTATCGTGCATCACTATCCAACACTTCCATGACTACTCAATCTTCGTCAGAGATCTAAAAATATTAATCTACCAATTCAACAACTAGGTACACTTCCAAATTATCTCAGTCTACAATTAAATTATCGTGCATCACTATCCAACACTTCCATGACTACTCAAGCTTCATCAGAGATCTAAAAATATTAATCTACCAATTCAACAACTACACTTCCAAATTATCTCAGTCTACAATTAAATTATCGTGCATCACTATCCAACACTTCCATGACTACTCAATCTTCGTCAGAGATCTAAAAATATTAATCTACCAATTCAACAACTAGGTACACTTCCAAATTATCTCAGTCTACAATTAAATTATCGTGCATCACTATCCAACACTTCCATGACTACTCAAGCTTCATCAGAGATCTAGAAATATTAATCTACCAATTCAACAACTACACTTCCAAATTATCTCAGTCTACATTCATCAAGGATCTAGGAACAGTAGTAGAAGTGAATATCAGACGCTGCATCCACAAACCCTTGACGATTCTATTTTACTGGCCACGCAATTGACAAGAGAGTCTTAAAAAAACTTTCTCCCAAGAGAGCCTCTAATTGCATCGAACCCACGTCACCCATTGGCCACCTACCTCTGGCAGACTCGTCGACAGCGACAGGTGGAGGTGCGCCCATCGCTATCGCCTGTCGTCGAAGTAATCCACGTGTCTGCCGTCAGTCTGGCAGACTGTCACCTGATTATTCTATTCTTTTGCTCCGACTGGCCATTTAGCCAGCATCGACTATGACGCATCGAAGTGGAACGCCTCGGGTGAAACCGTGATACGAAAATCTATGCGCCGGTGTATCTCAGTTTTTGGACCTACGCCCCAGATGATTTTCTTGACCGCGCCGCGTGTATTTTTAGAGGGCATCTAGATTACACACGCCTCAGGATGGTGAGATATACATCCACCTCCCCTGGCGCGCGCCTCCTCGCCGCTCTATATTTCCCTCGTGACAAAACTCCGGATCCTTTAAAATTAACTAACCGCGTCATCCCGCGGCAATGGCCTCGAGAGTTGGGAATTATACGCCGATAGGATTCTAAATCGACCCGGTGGGAGTATAATTCTGAACTGTGCGAGGAGGACGGATATAGAGCGGGAGCGTGCGAGGTGCGAGAGGGAAAGGGATAGTTAAGAACGATCGGTTGAAATGTATAGAGATTGTTGTACAGGGGTTCGAGACTATTTACAAGTAACGCTGGAACTAATCCAGAGCTAGTAAGAGGATGAGGTAGCAGATGATGAGTTAATGAGGTGATGAATAGATGGATGTCTATTGGCTGGTGCTGAGGCAGAGGGTGGTGATGGTAACGCGTGGCGTGTGCTAGATAGCCGAACATAAATGCGACTGTGACTTCTACAGGTTGAATCCAAACTGGATACGAACGATCCAGGGGTATAAAGTGAATTGAAAAATTAAAACGGGTGCGACGAGTAGAAGGTCAAGGTTGCTTCTCGCGCCCACGAGTCTCCAAACCCAATTACCAGGACGATCGAGTAACAGCTGATGTCTGTCAGCCGCGTTCACTGAACTTCTAACAAGCTTAGAGAATTACCTACTACCTTCCAGCCTAGACTCTCTCTCACAGTCTCAAAACTGCTGAACTAACTCAGGTGGGACTTCTAGGAAACAATGAAATTGAGGGTTGCTAAACTAAACACCCAACTGCACCGAACTCAATCCAACATAAAAATCTCACGAAACTATAAAAACTGCTAACAGACAGTTTCACCAGCTTCTCCAAAGACCTGAGGAGTCAATGCACTCGCAGATTTAAACAGACGGCTGCCAAAGGGTAGTCGCGATACTCGGAAACGGCAATAAGAGAAATTTTCAATGAAGCGTTTCAAATCCCTCGAAACACCATACCGAAGACGTGGTATAAGTGATCGTCTTCTTTTAGACACTGTCACAGTCGCGAGAAGGAGAAGATGGGTGCAGAGTCCCACGAGTCTAGGGAGTCAGGGTTGACGGACGAAATGGGTCATTATCGTCGGGACGGTGTGTCGCGGGCATAAAGGAGCCCATTCCAATGGGAGTTCGTGAAAATCGGTCAAAGTCAGTCGCAGACTCGTCGGCTATGCTGCCTTCGCACACAGCTTCGATGTCCACCTGTTTCCGACTAAAAACGGACCGGGGCCCGGGCATCCTAAATATAGCGACCGCGAATCCGGGACTCTTACGTCACGGCGCATCGTTCGCGACCACGATCACCGAGCTTTCTCATTTCCCTTTTTCCTTTCTTCCCGCGTTCCACCAACCGCGTCAATTTAACCACCTACATTCTACACCCACGCGTCCGATGAAACGAACAAGACGACTTAAATCAGGGTGATTCGTCTCATAATCTTTCGCTGTTAGAAAACCCATCGAAATTCGCTCGGCGGAGTTCCTTTGAACCTTGACTCGAGTGGATCGCGAAGAATCAGGACCGTTCGGATAATTTTATTGGAATCGAGGCGCAGAAGCATGGATTCGTCGAGTCACGCGTTTCGCGGCAGAAAATTGCCAGCGATGAATGCTACCTACCCCTAGGAACGTTCTGGCCGCTGACCGAACAGGCGGAAATTAATCCACCAGGCCGAAATAGACGCTTTAATGGGCGGCGATTAATTTACATTACGTATTCCAAATTTACGCGCGATGACCTTCGATCGCTCTTGCCGGGAATGAAACAGGAATACGCCGCGAAAGCGTTCGGATGATCCAGGCCGAGCATGAAGTGCGCGATCCCGCTAAAATTAGCGTCGACGGTTGCGTCAACAAAAAGAAAAGCCGACGCCACTGTTTGTGTCGCAGCCCTCGATTGGCTGGCCCGCGGAATGCCGCGGCCAATCGCGATACCCCTAATACCCGCACGGTATTCGAAAACGGAACGGCCACGGTTTTCCAACGGCCGATCCAAATTCAGGCTTTCTCGCGTGTCTCATTCAATCTGCCGTCTCATTCGCGTCATTTCTCTCATTACACGCGTGCAGATTTTTTAGCAGAATTGAGGGGCGGGGGGTGGGGGGAGGGGGGTAGTCGAAGTTCGCGCAGGGTGGCAGGAAAGTTGGTTCTCCACTTTGAAAACGAATACTTTCTTCTTTTTTTTTTTAATTTTCTGGAATTTAAAATGAGTTACCGGAAAGTGTTTTGATAGTGGATTTATTTGCCGGTTTTGATAATGGATTTATTTGAAGTATCATTTTTTGTGGATTTTTGAATTTTTTGGGAATTATTATTTATGATGCTTTAATGATTGAACGAGATTGAAGGCTTCGGAAGATTATTGTAAGGGACGTGTTTTAGGCAGCGATTATGAAAGAGGAGTGTTTCTCTCTGACGTCGCGAGGATACCAGCGATTGCGAAAGCGTATTCCGCAAGAATGATGAAGAAATCGACCGTGAAAAAATGCTTGCGCGTGACTCTATAATTAGAGGGCGAGGCGATGCCAACAAACGCCCCCGCGGATTTATCGACGATAATTTTCGTATTTTTAGCGCGTTGACAGTCTGCTAGCGTTACGCGCCCCTAAAAGTGTCGAATTCGCGGCGCCATTGCGCACCCTCGTGCTTGCAATTTTTTTGAGCTGGGGATGCTGTGGATTCGACGCAGCAATATTTTGGAATATTTTTCAAACACTCTGCTGGGTAATATTTGGCATTCACCATGCGAGGGATCCTCCTCTCTTCAGCTACTACGTTACTGTAAATCCTCTAAAGTCATTTAACGATGCACTCGGATTTCTTCCACCGAGAAAATGCACGCTCTTCTCTCGAATAAAGCAGCTCGATCGTCCGTAATTCGACACTGGCCAATGATCAAGACCGTTCGACAGCTGAAACTTTCCGCTCGTCCAAGCTCTTCGTCGAATCCATTTTAACACATATATATAGATCCGTTTACAAAGCGGGCAAACAAAGGAATGGCGAAACGAAATTCACGCGATAATGGATCGCGGAAATGGCGGGTGGTTTACGGGAGTATAAGGTTAAGGAAACACTCGCAGCGGCAACACAGGAGCCTTTATATATTTGATCATTGCTGACGCAATAGATCTTACATCGATGCGCCCTGAAGCTTGTTTATTGGAGTAGCAATAAACTTTCAAAAGGCTGTGTACTCGACCTATTAAACTTTCTTCTGCGATAAATAATGACCCTTTTCGAATATGGCACTTCGACGAATTTAGAAAATTCTGCAATTAGCAATAAAATACAGTTAAAGCCCTAATCAATGTCGAGCACTAATGTTTTCCTTGCTTTTCACTAACTGCTGTTAATATCAGCGATATTAATTAACTAAATACACGAGGAGGAAAGGGAGAGCAGTTTTTATGGGAAACTCGAAGCAGGGTCGCTTATTTTCCAACGCGAACGTGTTAAGTCGTGGCACAGTCAGTCGGAATGAAACAAGAAGATCCGCGAGAATCAATGGGAAATCTAGCGGGGTGGGTTTCACGTGGTTTATATTTGTTTGTTGCAGCGAACGAGTGTGGTTAGCAGTTCAGTAGAGCGGCAAAATGGACGCGCGCTTTAGAAGCAACCTCGACATGATTGGGCGCAACGAGCCCATCACAAGGAAAGCCAAATTCTGGCAAAGTTATGTCCGAGCCTTGAAAGGTATCCCCTTGCGATCTTTCGTCACGCACGTTTCCCTGTTCCCAACTATTTCGAGTAACAACGGAGGCATTGGGCGATTGACTGGTTCTGATTAGAAGCTGAGGGGGTGACAGAGAATTCTCTTCTTTCGTCTGAATTTTGAAGATCGCATTGCCTTCCTGTTAATCGAGATAAGTAGCGACGAAATAACGCGAGATTTTGACGACAGGCACCGACGACATGAGAGCACCTGAGCACACGCACAGACCCCGCGGCATTTTCCGCTCGGACTACCCTGAGCTGCATTCCACCTCGTGGCCCTTCGGGAAATCGATCTTTGAAAACCCCCTTCACGCAGCTGATCGCATCAATGTCCCTGGATACAGGTATGGCAATCATTACCACAATTTCCCTCGTACTGTATTCTCCCCGAACTTGACACCATCTTGGCAGATGTAACCCTTAAAAATGTTCTGTAACAACCACTAAATATACCAAGTAACAATATTCAAAGACGCGGGGCCTTTCGCAATCTTATTGGAGAATATAAAAATTAAAGTGTAGCTCACAAATCTGACTACAGGAACTGTGCGCAGGATTTATGTTAGACTGTTGAATCTCAGAGTTGAAAGAAGTTAGTGGAAAGAAGTTTCCACTAACTCTTCCCTTCCCTTTCTTCCCTCCGGAAGAAAGTGATGTTAAATAGAGCACAGAAGTCCCCCTAACATTTCCAAGTCTACTGCGTCTACTTCGCTAACGAGTATTCTATCTTCTTCTCCGAAAAAGGTACCTGCCCGTCCACCGTGAGATCTACGGTTACTCACCGAGGCAGATCTACCCGCATCAATACAAACCCATAGAACGCTTCACCCCCGGTACGTACTAAACAGCTCTGAGCGAAAGTCCAAAGCGAGTGAGACAAGCAAAGTGCGAGAGAGATTAAGATATGAAATGAGAAAAAATAACGACGTCCATTGAGAGAATCGAATAGCGCGAAACGAAACGAAACGAGTAGACGGGTCATTGAGTTGCTTAAACGCCGGCAACGAGATAATTAATCACAACGCTGCGAGAGGCTTAGAGATCGAGAACGAGAACAGAGGACGAGCGGGAGAGGCATTTGACTGCGGAGCGCGGATCCGTCGATCGTCAACTCTGTACCCGGTTCTACGTCGAAACGATTATAATCGCGCGACCGCTCGTTCTCGGGGTTCTTTCCCTAGTCGATTAAGTGTCCCCCTGATATATACGTATATGTGTAACCCAGGTGCTTTTGGCTTCTGGGCGGTGATAGAAAAGAGATACGAAGGGAGCTAACGATAACGAATATTAGAAAGGCAAAAGACAGTTTCGCCGGAGGATTAAGCGACCTATCAATTCGCGACTCTACCCTCCGCGGCCTTTCTCAGAAGCCAGAAACGCCCTTCGGAGGAACCGTCTCGTACACCCTCCCCCAAGCCCTCCACCTTTGCCTGCACTCGATCGTTACTAAAAATGGAGGAAAGGAGAAAATAAAAAAAAACTGGGACGCTCCAGCCCTGTGAAACTTCTATGTTCTATGTTACACGTGTCATCCCCCTACCCTCCGACGTGAAATTGCGTATGCAACCCTTGAGCGTACATACGTGTGGAATCGGGCCCATGTCTAGTTAACTCGACGTAATCACTGATCTATCGATAATACCGTGTCTACCTTCATTACCATACCATATTACAGCCACATTATGTGTAACACTAATTATTACTCGGCACATCTTTGTATCTAAGTTGTTATTATACTTATGTCGCTATATGAGAACACTGCATCTACATACGTATAAATATATATCTATATTATATGTTTAAACCTGCCTAAAGACTTGTCTGCTTCGCGACTTAACCCATCAACGGACGATCCATTTCTTTGTCGCGCGAGTCCCGAGGGGGTGAATTTCATTGGGACGGATCCGATCGCGTTCACTCATTACCGGAGCGACCATCCGCTGATGATCGACGCTCCGTTTCGCTGGTGTCCTATTAATCGTAGTGTTTTAGTCTGCGCCAGAGGTGGGCACAGGTCTGGTTTCCAACTCGACGAATTGGTTGATTAACTGGTAGAAGCACAGTGAATTAAAATGTTCGCGCGAGACAGAGGGGCGGCCTAATAGCAGAGAAACAGTTCGTCGATGATCCTTCGCTCGATTCATTTCTAAATCCTCAGTAACCGCGCTGCAGCACCGCATAACCAAACGGCGCAAAGGTAGTCGGACGCGAGTAATCCCTCTGAACCGCAGCATAATGCTAGATTACGCGACGGATTGTAGCAGCGAGTAGACGAGCTGTAATATTCAAATTAACGGGACGAGGGATGCCCATCTCTGCCCTTTGAAATTCCAAAGCTAATTCAAGAATCTCGACTAACAAGTCTCAGCTAAAAGGGACTCGGGAGCCTAAGTGGTGCCAAGTGTAATATAACGAGCGTGCTAATCGTAGCTAGGAGCAAACCGAGCATCACGTGATTAATTAACAGCACAGATTAACGCGATCAATAACCAAGTGAAACGTCGGCGGACGTGATCGTGGCGACGGCGAAGCTTCTGGTCGGGCGGAAATGGCGACGATCAACGTGAAATCAGACGACAGACGAAACGTCCAGGCATCATGGATCATCGTTCATCGTCATCATCGATCACCACACTGGCTCGCACAGATTACTCCATCATTGTCGTCTTGTGGAACATTTAAAAAAAAAAAGCACCAAATCGAACAGAGAGATAGAGAATCATTTATCGTTGTCTTCGTCCTGGCCCAGAACGAAAGAAACGTTAAGTCGATCCCAGGGAACGCACGGAACACGCATGCAGCTCTGACTCTAATTTCTATTGCAGGCACTAGACCCGACAAGTGGGGTTTACTCAATCGCGTCATCGATTTGAGCGACCTTAGGCGACAACAACTGATACGAAAGTGGCAGACTAACGAGCGAAACATGCTTACCTGCCGAGTACGGCTTCGCCATTGCATACGAAGAAAGGATTACTAATCCTGGACCCCGTCTAACGATCGACTAATTACTGAATTCACTGAATTTCCGTCTTGAGCCTGGGCAACTTCGTCATTTCGCTTACCATTAGTTTTCATGGATTTAGAATCTCTTCTGATTTATTTTATATGGGGTTCTGATGCTGATTGTTTTCAATAGGCTTCAGGGGGTGGGAGACGAGAAGGAGCTGTTCTATCTAGAGATAGTATAAATAGTAAAAATATTTTTAACTCAAGTTCATCAGGTGATTATATAAATTCGTTCAAAGAATAATATACAGTTTTTTTCTGTTAAATTACTCCAGTCGCGGTTACATTAATCTACTTTTTCGCTTTTCTTTGGGGGTGCGGGGGCCTCTTGGTGCCCTCACTGGGTGCGCCACTACTTGGGGTGCAGGGATTCTGTGGAATAGGGAATCGAGAACAATTTTGAGGGTGTCAGAGATTGGGGTTCTGTTTTATATGTTCTGAGAGATAAAACTCTTCGAATGTTTTCGACTGAGCGCAATTGCCAGGGCTCAAGATGTTAATTCCCGCATTAGAAACTGACTCCTGACTAATTGTTTCGCTAGGTTTTAGGCAACCGCTTGTCCCGTAACTTGAATGACTGTACACTGCTCAAAACTGGTCAGAAGATTACTTATCCGAAGAATGTCAAAGATATCATTGTTCTTGAATTTCGATGAAAAAGATACGCGAGATGTTAAAGAATTCTCCAAGTATTTTGAGCAGCGTGAGTACACGGCCAGCCAAAAGTGGGGGACCAGGCTCACAAATATTCTAATAGCTTTCTTACTACGAGTACTTTCCAAGCTGATCTGAAATTTTTGGCCACCAGTGTATCCACGAAATGTTTTTAACAGAGAATCACCACGCCCCAGACTTGATTGTACAGAAACTAGCCCCAATCATTCGCAACACCTAAACACTTGGTTCTCCAAAGAAATTAACTCTTACGTCACTAATCAACCCCCTTCGTTGACGAACGAGAGAACGATTGCACGCAGTGCTTGCACACACAGAAACACGCGGACCCCCGGTTTTCTCTCCATCGATGAGATTCAGACGATCGTCGAGAGAATAATCACTTTTCCAACGGTTCGAAGAACCCTCGAAAGAGAAATGGGATAACCTGCGATCGGAGCCATCTCGAAACAGTGACCAGACACGACAGATGAACAACGATCTGATTTTTTTACAAGCACGAGAAAGCTGCTGTGTACACACGAGATTTTTAATAAAATATTAATATGCCTGAAGAGACCAACGTTTTTACCAATGATTTTGGACTTTTTTCCGTGGGTCTTACCATCCGTTCTCCGTAGAACCACGGTCTTTTAACGACCTCTCGCCGCTCTTTTCCCGGGCGAGACATTTTTGCCATATACTTTCGTGGCGTTTCGCGACGAGCACTTTTGCTTTTTGCTCGCACAGTTCGCGCGAGGCACAGGCAAGCCTTTTTCCTAACCGTCAGGACGAAACTGTTTGGAATGTTAAAAGTTGCAGCTGAGGTGGAGGTCGCAGCGTGATAGAGGGGAGAAAGAGGATCGCGAAAAGAATGATTTTTGCGTAATGTAATGAACGAATAGACGGGAATGCTTGACGGGACACGCGACAGGAGAGCACGAGGCGAAGACGAAAGGGACGTAGCGCGAGGGTGAAGTTACAAGAGAGAAGTAATTCGTGAGGCTAAAGCGAATATAGAAATACAAAATTCAATGCGGCCGCCAAACTTGAAAAAGCTGGAAATTTTCTCTCGACGCTTTCGCGTTCTAATTTCTGCCATCGATTTTTCCCCTTCAACGTCGCCATCTAATCGCCACTGGTCACGACACTTCTCGATCACTTTGTTTCTATGCGACGTAATTTCGCGCGGGGGTGAAGTAAAATCTGCTTGGCTGGTGAAACGGAATTGTCGTAGAAGGTAGAGAAATCGATAGCCACTCTATTAATACACGCTCTAATTCACAAGTAATGCGCACGCGAGTATCGAGCATTCTTTTGTACTAACAAACGACCGATAGTTAACGTGCAATTAATTTCCAGCCAGATCCAGGGATTTCTATCTTTTTCAGGAGATGGCATGTACTTCTTTTCCGGCCCGAACCCCCATCCCTAATAGCTTAAGTAATCCACCAACCCCGATAGTGTAATTCTTTCCTTCAGCCAAACCCACCGATAACTAATTAATAGGGGCATTCGCAAAAACAAAAGGAAGCAAATAATGACACCACGAAGACGTACGAGCACGTTAGGGATAATTAGATGAGAATAGTAGCGAACGGAAGTTGCAAGATGGATCGACAATTAGACGACGAGGATTATTCAGATAGAATTAAGATTCTGTCTCAAATTATAGTTGAATGAATTCGTAGCCTCGAGCTTTCGGTAATTAATGGAAATAATGAAAATGGCACGTGAACCACGAGCAATCGTAAATAATCAACGGTAACGGCCAAAAGATAAGGGCCTGATTCGGTAATCTAGTCGAGCCTTTTTGGAAATTTCGAAGCAAACGCAGCTTTTTTCCGTCACCTCTCCGTGGAAGAGGGGTAGGGCGATTTTTTGAGGCAGTTTTTTGTCCCACCAGGTCAGTATGCTTTTTTTCCACGTGGCGTCGTGTTATTTTTGTGAGAGCGTCGACTGTTCTTTTCTTTTTTTTTTTTTTCTTTAGCGAAGGAAAGAATCGCGAGACACACGCTTCAAAGCTTTCAGAGACTGAGTCTGGTTTTTTCTTCGAGTAGGAGGAACACGCACGGCTTACGAAACGGGGACAGGACCCTTCCGCCCTAACATCATGCACTCCGATTAACTCATTACACCCATGTCGAGATAAAAATGCGCCATGCTCGCTCATTTATGTACATTGTTTTTAAAGCTGCTCACGAATGTTGCATGAAGATGAAGGGCGATGCAGAAGGAAGGATTGAACAATTTCGGGACATACATTATTCGAAAAAATCTGCAGAAGCTGCAAGTGGAGCTACTTTAATGTAGCTCATCCATAGATCTATTAAATTCTAGTTGAAGTTCCTTTAATATCTATCTACGAAGTTCCCCTTAAAATACCCTTTAAACTCACTTGAAATTTCCCTTATTTACCCGTGACATTTGATAAAGAAAGGGAAATCACTGTAGATAAGAAAATCACGAATTAACAGATTTGTATAACTTTTTGAATATTCTATGTCTCCGAACTTCTTCGATCTTTTCTTTTAGCCCACCCTATGTACCCTTCGCGAAAGGTGCAGAAGCTTAATGAAAACGCTGTTACTAATTAACAAGACTTCTTTTCTCGTAAGATAGACGCTTCATGCTAAAACACTAAACAAGAGAAAATGAAGCGCAAACGAATACCTAATTCGGCACATTTCGGCCAGAAATCACGATCAAATCAAACCGATAGTACGCACGGTTTTTATTTATTTATTTTTTTTTTAATATTAGGTGTCGTGATCATTCCTAGATTGTAGATCGTCGTCCATTCAGAACGATTCGTTAAAAGACAAAAGGACAAGGAGAAGCTCGAACTTCACCATAGTTTAGTGATATTGTTATGTGGATTTGTCAAGTTTTTTTGTAGCGCATCGTCGGGCTATTTCGATAGACATGGATTACCTTCGATTTGGAAAAAGGATGCAATCAATAATTCAGCTGAATTTTCGTGATACTTCACCTTTAACAGTATGAAAAAAATTATCATCCATTCGTAAATGAAATTAACGATGTGATATTCAATTGGGAACTTCACTATCTACCTTTGTTAAAAATATAAATACTGCGATCAAAGAATTTGAGTATAAAATGTCAAACTTCTAATTCTATGTAGAAAAGAATACATAATTCAATTTAGTAAAATCTTGTGCATCCCTTTTTCGTTCGGGGGCATCTATGAGCCAAAAACAGAAAATCGAGTCACCTACACTGACTCTATTTCTTGTTTACAGAGGTTTCATGAGTATTTTCTCGAAGAAAAAAAATCTAAAGGACATTTAGTCCTGCTCGATTTACTAAAGAACGTTCAGGAAAACGCTTATGACACCTCAGCGTCGTATTTTTCAAATGTAACGTCGAAAGACCTGTAGGAGTCGCCTCGTTATTGATAATGTGAGCAATGCTCAAAAATTAAAGGATAAAGTCACATAATCACGATTTCTAAGATTATCGACGTTGCATAAGTGTATGAATTGCATTCCAGCGTGGACCAATCTCTGGTGAACTCATTGAGACGATTTGCATTACAAAAAGATGCTCGTGGTATCGGATTAAGAACACCAAAGTTTAATAATAATGAAACAATTAAAAAAATTCATTTAGAGGACCTCGTCAATCTGCTTTACTCTTATTTAGAAAAGAGCTATGCATCCAAATTTCTATTATAAAATCACTGTTCGTAGCACGCCGTTAAAATATTAAATACCTCGGTGACAATCGTGACCAAGCAACAGAGTCACTTAGGTACTTTGGCCACCTCTAGGTTGACAAGTTATTCAATTATTTCGAGCAACGTATCCTCAATGAGCCACGCGGGAATGCTTGTTTCATTGCCATGAATTTTTGTTTCATTGCCATAAATATCACGATACAGCGAAACCATTCGACCCTGAGCAAGCTTGGGCCGACCACCTGAACCGCTTGGCAGACATCGACAAGATGTATCCGTCCAGATCGCCTCTGCTGGCTCGGCATTTAAGCCCTCCTCTCAGTACGAAACGATTGTTCGACATCCACGGTGAGTACTCGCTGTCACTCGCGCCTAAGTTGGCGAGCAGAGCCAGCTGACAACTCTCCTTCACATTCGAATCGCGACAGCTAAGAAGACTCTAAACATCTTTCACGCGACAGTCTACGCTGAAGGTAGCAATAATAGTGACGATCTTTTAATCGATTTGAATATTCTAAAAGTACAGTGATAATCATAGCGAAGATCAAAGGAGAGCTGAGCATTCGTCGGTAGTTGGTGTCTTTGTGAAGGATTTTTGAACAGCTGTGCGCGAATGTGCAAAGACGAAGCCATAGCAAATACTTAGGGTGCCTGAAATTTAATGGGACTTCAGTGAGCAAGCATGCAAATACATATCCACAAGATAATACGACTGTTCCTGATACACGAGACGAAATATTCCTTAGTGAACGCCTTCCGCGTAGTAGTATTCTCGAGCATTGGTCAGACGATTACTCTTCCTTGTGTTATATAATTTTCAACGCTCTAGACTCTCGCTTAACTCTACCCGAAGCTTCGAAAATCTATTCGGAACACCCCCTCGCTTATATTGTCACTGAATAAAGCTTTTTCTGAAGCCACAATTACGCCCATTAAAATTCAGACATTCCAAGGACACAAGCTTCGAGCAAGTGGACGAATCCTGATGGTTCTGTCTCGTTTCAGGTAACTTGTTATCTGATAGCGACTACTTACCGTCCCTCGCGTCGCTGCTGCGCCGAAAGCCCTTGTTCGACCTTCTCGAACCATCGCCAACGATGCCGATCAGTGCTTTCACCAGGGACCCATGGTGGTATCCAAGCTATGCTCCCTATATCCCGGGCTATGCTCAAAGGAGCACCCCGTTCTTTCTGAGGGACAGTTACCTCAGCCCCGTGAAGCGTAGTTACCTGTGGAGTAGACACCCGATTAGGCCCTTCGGTACGTAACAATTTCCTTATTACTATCGAGAGCTAGGCTAATCATTCACGGTCTTCGTTTGGAAAAGTGGGTGCTTTAAAATTTCCATCATAACAGCGTGGAGTCAAAGTGAATATTATTGCTTCTGCAAGGGGCTGCGACAGTAGTCGTTTATTTAAAGCTTCTCGGATATGATTTTTACTGGGGGTGGGTTCGAAGCTAAGTTTGAAATTCTCGAAACGCAAATTCGAAATTTTTGTAAGGCTTCGAAACTCTCGAAACTCTTTGGACTTCCGATTTTCACCCCCAATTTTTACTTAGTTTCGTAATAATACTAATGCTCAAATAGAGCTTATTATTATGTATCGCGCAACATGTATTTCCCTCGGTTAAGGATTATAGATCCACTGAAAAATATTGGCTTTTTAAGCTACCTTACTTTGCCAAACGAAAACCAAAGCTGTTAACCAGCAAAAGGAAGGGATGAAAAACCAGAAGGTCGGTGGTTAAACCATTCGGATGTGAATGCAAATCGCACGATTTCGAAGGGAACGAGAGTTCAAAACCTATGAGAGTTCAAAATCAATGAAAAATCTAATATAAAATACCGTTCAGAGGTTTCTGGAAGATCACGTCTTTAGAAGCTTCTGCGCGTCGTTGCAATTTATTTCACTACAGACGGATCATGTAACTTCAACTATTGCGAATTTTGCGATTATTTTGAGATCCCCTTCAGCGCTGAAATCTATGCGTCCTCCATTCTTTCCTGTTTCACAACGTCGGGAGCTGAAAGAATAATGTTTGGCATTATCTAAGTATTTCTTTACTATTTGGCTCGAGCACAGATATTGTTGTACCCTCGAAGAATTTGCAAAATTCAAGCTGACGCGTGCCAAACCAAGTATATCCTTAGTATCGAGCCAAGTATTTCTTATTGTTGGCACTTTTCACTAATTAATTTATCTCCGCCTCGGCTGTGGCACATTGTAATTTCGAATTTACGTAAGATTTATTATTAGAGGTTCCTTCAGAAACTCTGAGGGCAGAGGAGTCGAAGGGCTATCTCAAGATAATGCAACTAATTCGTATATTTAAACAGTTTACTATTATTAAAACAAGTGGTGAAAGGTTGCACGGTACGAATCGACTAGAAATTTAATATCTTTTTTAGCCCGTTACGTGGGAATACTTATTCAAAATTACTCTAAAGTTAGATTTCACGATTTGAACTTAGCGTTATTGAACAGTATCTGAACCGGAAATTTTTAAATATATTTACAAGAAAATGAATCTAAATAAAATAATTGCATTTTTCAAATTCAAGTTGATCTTATCCTACGGTTAATAAATTGCTGATTAATAATTAGCGAGTGTAGATAATCGAGCTGCGCTCTATCGGTAAGCAATACCGCTGTTAATGTATCGTACAACTTTTTCCTTGCGACCTTATTTTGCCCTGAACCGGCTTCGTCTGGATGCAAAGCCGACAACTAGCTAAATTACTTTCCGAGCAATTAACTTATCGTGCGATCACACGACATCTCGATCAATAAGCATTTACCATCGGTATTATCGGTATCACATGGTACTGCAGTGCCATGCAGAGCAGCTACCGTTGGCAAATCACGAGAAATCCGACGAAAGAAAGAAACGGAAAGAAACAGATTTGAACGAACATAAATAATATGGAACACGAATGTGTCTGTTACATTTCAGGGTCGTTATACTACTATTATTCGCAGCCAGTTCCACGATATCACTTTACCCGCCCGTGGTACAATAAACGTACCACATATTAAGAAAAAAAGTGAGCGATAAGATTAAAAAGAAAATGTGGCCAAGTGTTTCTTTGTCCCCCCTCACCCCTACTCGTTAATAAACTGTTGAAATAATAATTGAAATACGCGGAACGATCACGTCACCGCTGTACATACTGGCACAGACGAAATTGTATTCACGATTAACACGCAGCTAAACGTAACAAGCATTAATACCAAGGAGACGAGCGAAAATCAGATGTTACTTCGAAAACAGTCCCTGTTACGTGGGCTGTTCCACTCGAACGAGAAGAAAAGAGGAACGTCGACCTCTTAACCGCGTCATCGTAAGATCATAAAACCACTTATACGTTCACGACACGAACCAATCACCTAATTAAACAAACGAAAGAGATGTGTTGAAACAGCGCCACACTGCTGTCTGTATTCCCCTACGTGACTTACGCGCCTGATTTAAACGTGCCCTCCCAAACACCCCACCCCAACGCCATCTAATAGGTCTTATTCACTTGGAACGTGTTCCTTTCTATGTACATATTCACTCGACTAATATATGTATATACGCGTGTACGTGTATTGATAAAAAAAGAATCGAACCGTCCCCTGCGAACGCGAACTTCCGTCAGCTTTTGTAAACCTTAGTAAAGTTTAGTCTTCTTGGGGCCTCCCATCGTACGCAGTATGTAGTTTGCGTTCGCAGAAGACGGCGTAATGTTAACACGCAAGCTTTATAGATGTCACTCGAGACACGTCTATCACTTTGTTTACCTTTCCAAGACTCCCCTCTGCTGCCAGCGTCTTGGAAAGTATTCTATTAATTCTCACCGCAACCACTCGTCCCGAATGTCAAGCGTCGAGAGCTCCGACGAGGCCGTGCACGATTGCACGTCCTCCCGCGATTTCTGGCCTTCGGCTAAACGAACGGAAACTTAATTTGGCGCGCAATGACAACTGTTGCGAACCTCGGGCGACTCGTCTGCCGGCTGTGTTTCGATGGGCGGGGCTCCTGCGGACCACTCGACGCTGATCCTTCGAATTGTTTTCCCGCCATTATTGACTAATTCTTGTATGTGCCTGATCGATCGATCATTTTTTCCAGCTCACGCCTACTGATGACCGTGTCGCCGCCGAAGGGACGGGTGACACGACTAAGATCGATGAAAAATGGAAAATAAAGTCACGAAAAATGAATGGGAAAAGAAATATATTACGAAAGAGTATTCGCATCGCACCCTAAACAAAATGTTCGACACCTCTTGCCCCGGCTATCCCGTCTGAATTCTCACACAGCGCGTGCCGTTCTCCACGGAGTTTTATTTATTTTAACATTTCTGGCCAATTATGGTTTACTGTACTCTGCATCCGTGCTGTCTTCGAATAAAATACACACTGCCCAAATTTTACTACAAGATGTTCTCTCTATCGGTAACAATGCGACGGGACAATTTATCTTATCGCTCTCTGTTTCCTCCGTCCTCCTAATCCTCTTCGCACGATTCTGTCGTCCCCGTTTATCGAGGATCGAACCGTTGATCGTCGAATAAATCGCAGGTTTGTACAACAATATGCATGTTTATTATCTGAAAGTTTTACATCTTTAGGATGCCGCAATTACATGGCGTGCACTGCCGGGATTCGATCGATGTAACAACAGACACGTCGATCTTGACTTCGTCGAAGTCTCAGTATATTTTATATATTTACCATATAATTTGATAGAGCATCGTCGAATCGCGACCGATCGGCCTCTTTACAAATATAATATCTGTATATATAATTTATGAGTCTCGGACAAAACGCATATCGAGGGATCACAACCGCTTTCTTTTACAATTAAACTTATACCGGGAGGGGATGGAGGGAAGTTGTGGGGAGGGGGAGGTTCGAGGGGTGGGCTGAAAAGTGGCGGGAAGACGGCCGTTCGATACGACACGTTTATGCCTGACCTTTTCCATTCTCTTCCGCAAGTACTCTAAACGCTAAGGATTAAATATACTTGAAACGAACATAACCCGATGTACAATTTCGTCAAGTACGCTCCGTAATTCGGTTCTCTATTAACAGTTCCTAATAATCGTTATACAATAAATCGATAGAAGTCTCGCGAATAGAAAAAACATTCCACAATGATTCGTCGTCGCCGCTTAAATAACACTTTTAACAAACATAAATTACAAATATATATATTTATAAACAAAACTGACTTCATCGCCTAACGATGCATCGAAGTCGATTATTTCACTTTCAGATAATACGTGAATGTTGATGCTTTCTCTCGCTTCTGGAACTAAGTATATTCTGGCATTACAATGCGATCTATTATATATATATATATCTCTTTTTTTATTTGTTTTTCTTTTTAATATTGTATTATTCCTTAGACGCTCTCGATAAATCATCTTAATCACTTATTTTCTATACATGTCGGTGGTCGAATCACCTATGATACTTTCTATGCACATCATTTGTCAATCACGGAAACTACTTTTTATATCGCACAACTTAGCGGAAAGTGCAAGCGGTACTGTGGGCTTTCGGGAATGTTCACTTTCCCTTAGAATGATTTTAAAGAAATAAATGCCTTGAGTACGAACGAAAACATCGGGGATACCTTGTCGCTACACTATTTCGAGCACGCACTACGAACAACTAAATGCTGCACTGTCGCTTCGTTGAAATTAATTACAGAACGATCTTGACTGCGTAGCGGATCGAGAAATTCGACTGCAATCAGAGAGGCAAAACGACAAAACATCTGAAAGTGAAATAGTAAGTTCTCTGAAATGACAATAATCTTTTTGTCCAATAACAAAAGAGTACTTCTTTTTCACGTCTTTATAACCTGCCTATCAGTTTAATGTATATATATATAGATATCCATTTATCGCAAGATTAAAATCTCTCAGCAACTGAGATTCCTCTTAAGGACAACTCCTTAATAAGTATATTTCATATCTTAGATAATTTTCATTTTCTTTAATCCTCCTTCTTCGAGAGCGTACGCTTCGAATAAAGGCATAATAATAATCTGCATAGTAGAGACATTGTCTTAAAAATACTGGTTCTCTGTTTCTCTCCGGTCTTTTTCCTTTTTTTTTGGTTGCTTTTTTTTTCTTCTGGAGAATAAACAATCTAACGTTTCTACAATGTACCTTGGAACGTGCTGTCGATATTTTGGAATACTGGAAACTAAAGTAGTTTTACCTGCTCTGGGCACGGTTTAAGAAAGAAGGAACAAAAGTCGTGGAGCGAGAAATGAAAGAGTATCATCTATGTACATGACGCGGCAGCGCGTTTCGTTAAAACGATAATAATCAAGTTAGCTGCAAAAGCGATGTCGATATTAATAAGAGGATTGTTAGGAGTAATCAGCGAGTCTAATTACACTGAACATTTAACATGGAAGCAATAAATAGTCAAGTGGGAGAATGTTGAAATTCTTTTAAACGCTAATGGCGTGAAGGACCGCCTGCATCTGGAAGGTGCGCGTAAATAATCCCCAGAAAATACAGGAGTGATCCATTGTTCGAATTAATGAGAAGAGTGTCGCATTTAATTATTATATTACTTATCTTATTAAGATGTAATCAAGGAAGAGGTAATCTTACACACTTCTCTTGACGTCTTCATGCTGAAACATGAAAAGTAATACTCATGAAAAGTATTGGCGAAGGTCGAGAATTGTTTTTAAAACGTTCCATAGCAAGCACACTCGGACAGGTTCTACGAATATATATATAGATATATATAGTTACTTTTTAATCACTAATCAGTCAACATAATTATATACTTAAAGATATCTACAGTTTAAATAATGCGCAAAAGGAGAAAGTTAAAACCGTGGTTTAAAAGTCTTCAGCGGTGACGAATAATTCCTGATCATCGAGACACCACTACGTATCTCACCCGTTCGTTATGTTATTCATTTTCCCGCTGTGACTGCTGGTAGTGGTAGAGCGTATCTTACAATTCTTATGCTCTTAACATTATTATTCGATAGAAATTTTGCTGTCTATTAGCTTAAGTTCCCTTAATGTTAAGTTTAATATTACGTGTAGTTTAATTAAATTAATGATAAATTTCCTTAAATGCCAAATCAGTTTACCTAACACAAGAGCATCCACTAACGGTGTCGGTGTCAAATATTTAGCGCGAGGCTGTCATTTCTTTTTCACTGGATTCCTTTGTGGCGTAGATGGTCTTGCGCCTTGGCCCGTATTCATCTTCACGTACTGGTATTTAGCTTTCTTCTCGGAGGGCTTCAAGATCTGAGGTAGACGCACGAATTAAAAACCGAGGCGTGCGCGACGCTTACCGCGCGGATCATAGATCATACCTGAAAGCTGCACATCAGGGTCTCGTCGACGCTCATCATCCCGCCGGCATTGTCGAACTCCCCGCAATAATTCGGGGCAGAGAACAGAGTGACCAGTTGCCGTTTCGCGAAGAATTCGTAGCCATCTTCGACTACTTGATGCGCTCTGCATATCAGGTCCATGTCGTGCCGATTTAAAAACTTGGACACCACGTCCGGGCCGAATGTAAAGGAGACGCCTCTGTCGTTCTCGCCCCATCCCTGTAACAACAACCGCAAAAGTCAATAGTGCAGGGTTGATTAGAGCGGTCTCCAACGGAGCACCGGCTTATATAAACGAATTCAATACCTGCACCTCCTTGTCCGGATCAGACCACAACAAGTCACAGAGAAGGCCAGTGTCGGGTACATCAGTCGGGCGCATGATTCGTCTGATCTGTTCCATATTCTGTTGCATAAAGTCGCCCAAGTTATAAACACGTTACGCCTCGACACTCCGCTAACAGAGTTATGAAATGTGTGCAAACTGATTATCAAAGATACGTTAAAAAGCAGACCAACGATCGGTACGTGTTTATTTCACAGAGGGACAATAACTTCTTTCTTCCCCGAAGAATCGCATATGTTAGGCGCCACCGATATTTAACGTTGCGAAATTGAAATGCCGAGGACGCTTCCGAATTCGGAATCAACGAGTTATGAATTTTGCCGATGTACTGGCATGTACGTGCAGGAAGACTTCGTGGATTACCCTTGTACAATAATTTAAAAAAAAAAACCCTCCTTCATGCACGAACAAGCGAGATAAGAAGAAATCAATACTTCACTCCATAAAGATATCAATCTTTTGACATTTTAACACAGAACGCAGATCGAACTTTTAATCTCTTCCTGCTTGCTCCGAATATAAATAGAAAATCAATATTTCGAGGATCATGTCTGTTTTTAGTTTTCCTTCGTAAGGCCACTTACAATCGAGCGTTTTAATTCCGGATACGTCCGCGATAAGGACTCTAGCTTAACGTAAACGAGGTGTCTCTAAATGGCCCGATCTCCCTAACGATTATTCCGACGGGGAATATATTCAACAAACCTCTCTATTATATATAAATCAAATGAAAAAGTTCTCTCCTAAGTACCAGTTTCTCCTGATTAATTCGAGCATCTGATCTTGAAAGTTTTAAAAAGCAAGCCGATGCACTATCTAAAATCTCCACTACCCCTAGAACAGTGCCGATACATAATATCTAATACATTTCAGAGCAAACGATCGTTCCGATAGAAACATAAGCATTCGCGGATCGTTTCGAAGAGTTTTCAGAAATGAAATCCGCGCTGGCTCGCATTTAAAGAATTCATGAAAGCGATAGCTTCGGCTCGGTGCTCTTTAAGCCCGTATCGATCTTTAATACGAGACTTCCGCGCGCAACGTCGCGGAAACTGTTTCCTATTTAAAAGGCCGTACCCTCGATTACACATCTGCCAGAAATGCGGAAGTTACATAAGATTTACAATAGACTCCGCGACCTCCCAGCAGAAACTCATAGTAAAGTGGTAACAGAAACATAATCCAGCCTGAAGAACTTAGCATTCCCCATACCAAGTTACCTCGAAAGGAAACCATCAAGCATAACAGAGCAACCCATGCAGACCCACTAACAGAAGCGTAAGAAGTGCATCGGAATCCTGTACCGAAAACTCTCGAAACGATCCTCATTAAGTGACGAATCACCTGAAGATCCGGACTGAGGCCGCCGTGGCAGCAGAATATCTTCTCGTCGATGATGGCCGCGATCGGTAGACAGTTGAAGCAGTCGGTGAACGTCTTCCACAGCTTGATGTTGTACCGTCTCTTGCACTCATCGTAGAACCCGTATATCCTGTTTATGCTGGCGCACTCGTGATTGCCGCGGAGCAAGAAGAAGTTCTCCGGGTACTTGATCTTGTACGCGAGCAGCAGGCATATCGTCTCCAACGACTGTTTGCCCCGGTCGACGTAGTCCCCGAGGAACAAGTAGTTGGCCTCCGGCGGGAAGCCGCCGTACTCGAACAGCCGTAACAAGTCGGTGTATTGGCCGTGTATGTCGCCGCAGATCTTGAGCGGTGCCTCCAGCTCGAGCAGGATCGGCTGCTGAAGGAAAATCTCCCGTGACTTCAGGCAAAGGCCGCGCACTTCACCCTCCGACATTAAGACGGTCTTTCCTGGCCGGCATCCTCTGACTGCGCCCAAAAATTCGCACGTTTTAGATTTCCATTCTGACCGGCGACGGGAAACAACGCGAAGCTTCAAACGGATTTCGTTCTCGCAGGTACTTCGAGCATAATTTCTCTACGCTGGAGCATTTGCAATTGGCCGACTGGGCAGAACCGATTCAAGGGGGACAAGGGTAATACGATTACTCGGTGACTCTACGGATCGCCGTGTCCATCCTGTACGGCTCGTGTTCTCATTGCGCGCAACGCTATAACGAAAGTAAGGGTGAAAGGGTGTTCCGTCGCCTCAAGGTCGCTGGATAGCGGGGGTCGAAGGTAGAATCGACGCGGACGATAGGGGTGAGTTCAAGGGATGGAGTCTTCCGCGTCCTTGCGCCACCCCTACTGTCCTGCAACGCTTTAAGAGAATTACGTGTGCGAGAAGAACAGAGATGATGCGGAGGTCGTGTGTGGCTTGGCGTGGAAGCGACCTTGAGTTCTTCATTGTTTACATCAAGCTGGTACACACGAAACGCTAGCTTTTGTTCGGGGTTCTCGGTATTTCGGTGCGCCGTGTAAGCCGGATCTCATGCATCGAGGGCGATAATGGGGGCTTAATGAGTCCGAGTAAGAGTCGTTTCTTTCTCGACGAATCTTCCTTGATTGGTTCTCTCGTTTTCTCCGAAGCGTTTGTACAGCGCTATTTTTAAACCAGCTGTTCCTAAATAATGAATCTCAATTAACTCGTGTAGACTGTCTCGATTAAATGCATCAAGTTTCAAACAACGTGTCCATCGGCTTCGATGGGAGAAGAGATTTCAAGAGTTGCAACGTTAGTGCGTCGTCGCGCCTGCTCGACCGGGACGCCCCAAGGGCGATTCTCGAAACACGGAAATAAACGTGTAAACGTCTTTTTTTTTTCTTCGACGACGCGGTTTTCAAGCGAATGACGCAATGGCTGATTCGAACGGAACGAGGAGGCTCGATTACAGAGGCATCGAGCTGCGCGATATATAGGTTTTCTTTTGATGCAATAATCGGGGAATACGAAAGGTTGTCGCACACTGTAGTTATAATGCTTCGAAGGGATTAAGTGGCTACGTGAGTCGGCATTATACGCCTCGTGCCGGGGTAAACTTGCGAAACACTCGAAAACAACAAGCTCGGGGCAAGGTAAAGCTCGGTTACGTGTCACCCCTAATCGCGATATATAAACAGAATTGTTTACCGGCCGCGTACGAAAAATTTCGTACGCGCAGAGAACTCTTTGAAATCTCTTGTACCAGTGTCGCTGGATTATTTATAGCCATAAAGGAATTCACGGTGCGGTTAAACTGGGCCGATGGTGATTATTGGAAAACTGCATATCACCAAGGTCACATCAACGACTATCTAAGCGTCATGATTAAATGGCGGAGGTGGAGGGGGGGAGCATGGAGGATCCTCTGAAACAGGAAGACCGATATGAAATTCGTAAACGATAAGACGTCGGGAGCGTCGCGACTATTAATATTACAGTTATTTACGGAAACGGGGCGAATGATAAAAAGAATCTTGGTCGTCGTCATCATTATATTTGATCAGACGCGCGGATGATAGTTCGGGCCAATCTTCGCGCGCGGCACGTTGCGATTTCTTTTTAACAATCTTATCAATTTGATACGCCTCTCTCGCTGAAAATATTTACACGGGTGATTTGAGAAACGACCAATTTACGAGGAACATTTTTTTCTCCGCTAAGCGTTAACATTTTCAGACACAAATAACGTTTAGCGTCTGTTTACAGTAGCTATCAGTCAAACCAAACATTCATGACAAATACACGTTCAATAAATTCAGCGCTGTAACTTATAATTATCGTTGGAAACATTAAGAAGAACATACACCAGGATATGCACATCGAAACCAATAATTGCCAAGGAGCATTCAAGTTGTGCCATGATATCTCCAAAGGGATGGTGACAGAGTTCTCATAAAACATGATAAAAAAGCATACACATAGAGTTCCCATAAAAGAAAGTAAACTTGTAAAATGAACACGTCAAGTATCATATAGCATGCGGTTAAACTAATTTGCATTCAAGCGATATTTCACGTGCAAACTGGATTGTTAGAAAGTTGTACCCCTCGTGGAAATGACTTTACTTTAGTCGAATGTTAGCAACGTATAAACAGGATGCCCAGGGAACTCCGTTAAAGGTCCAGATTTCAGGCTCGGTGCAACGGTATCAGAAAAGCTAGGGGGACGCTGGTGGTACCAAGGCAAGATCGACTCGGAGCGAAGAGAATGTCTTGGGAGAAGTTCGACGTTGCGGGGTGCGACAATGCTATGTAATCTAGCTTCTACGTTTCGTCGTACATTGTAAACCATAAAGCAAACGATGGCGAGCTTTCACGCACGACTTTGAGGCAGGTAAGAGACGCAGCTAAAGAACGTAAAAGTACTACGTGGGGGTTGGTTTTCCTTGTTGCGTACCGACAAAATCCGACGAGAAAATATCTTTTAGCTTGGCTTTCTTCTGAACCTGGTCTTTCTGCGTGTGGTATACTTTACCGCACACAGTTTCCGACAAGTAGCATGAGAAAGAGAACAAACAAAAAGTAACAGTTTTGCCTGGTGAGAAAATAAAGAAAAGTAGGGGGATAGATTCCGAGGACGTCTGGCACGTAAAGAGTTTACGTCGTTTACGGCGACTGCAACACTCGAAGATCGATACTATTTTTTTTTTTCTCTCTTCTTACTTTCCGTTTTATCGAATCTGTAAACCGCGAGCAGAACGGGCATCGATCGAAATGGGAGAGAGCAAAGAGATACAGTTTCCAGACTGATAGAGCACAGATATTGGGCAGCGTAAAGTAGACCGCGCACGATTTAATCTTCCATCGGCTGAAAAGGAACGTATATACTGCCGATGTACGCGCGGCGACTTCGCATCGAGCGAGTTCTCTCGATATACTTTGGAAAAACTTTCGGCAAACTGTACACCAGATCGAAGACGGCTATCACGAGAGCAACTTGACACTTTCGTTTCACCGAGGCTCCCATTTTTTATCACGTACCTTCCAACAATCTTTGTATCAGGTTGTCGACGTTCAACTCGACATCCGCCATTTTTTCTTGCCACTGACTGACTGACCCGATGTTTGCGGACTGGCTGATACGTTTGTGTACGCATTTAACTGTATATATACATATATATATATATATATATATACGTGCCCCGCGATTCATGCGTCGTACGTGCTGTTATCGACTGCCGGTCCTACGTAAATATAGAAAAGAACATGACAAATCAGAGGTGGATCAGACTTCAAGTATTTGCGAAATACTGTTTCGAATAATACACCGAGACGAATGCAATTGAAAGAGTGGGTCGAATATAACGTGAAAATTTAATGAAGGAAGTTTCTTTTGAATGTAAATAAGGTACTTTATTCTGGTTTAGTGCGCATCGTGGGAATTGATTCTAGTTCAATGATGTTATCAACATTGTTAACTTTTATCATAGTTAATCATTCAAATGTAAACGGAACTGTAAATGTTTATTCCAATGCTCCAGTTTCATAATTGCGATAGTTGCGATTACTCCGAAAATAATCGAAGCGATAATGAAGTAGCAATGTATTTAGTAGAGTCGTAATGATGAAAAGAAACAACGTTATTTCGGTAGAGCACCGCCGAATAAGTATAAAATTGTAATTAGGTAATAAAACTGCGATACATTATATTTACAATAAATAAAAAGCATCGTCAATGTTTTCATCTAAACTAAAGTGTATATCATCAAGTGCTGCATATTCTTTTTTTTTCTGTACACTCAATGATAAGAAAAGATTAAACTCACAATACTTTTTCGACAATATTTAACACAATATTTCGTATAAGTCTTCAGTTTATATATTCTAATCTAACCACTCTGTATAACGAATTAACTATAGCATAACAGTGTCAATGTACGTGTTCTTTAAACAAACATTGCAGCTGCCACGTGAGATAGTCTAGACGAGAAGGTAGTAACATTGTTTGAATTAATTTAAAATATTCATTTGTTCATACTAACTTAAGCATATTTCCTGTGATAATCAGGTGGCGAATCTGCGTAATCTTGTTGAAGATTAAAGAGTTCAGTGTTATTTTTCTGTAAGTATTGTAAAAAATCGTGAAAATGCGATAATAATAGCTGTATGCTCCTTTCGTCTAACGTGGTGTACGATAACATCCCACCGAGTCTCACTGCAAAAGTAATGGAATTCCATGAGCTTCTCTTATTAATTCACCCAAACATTGGAATCTCTAGATTAAAATAACAGTAATACCGAATAGCCTCAATAAGTGGAAAGCTCCATATAATTGGCTGGGCAGTGTTTCGGGATTCTCATTCGTAACTTGAATAAATTGTGGACGTTCCCATTTGTATAATAACTGCAGGCCCAAGGAAATATTGAAATATTCACGAATGCCTTTGGTTATTTCCAACGTGCTTTCTCTGAAAGTAAATTCCATGTTACGATAAAAAAGACTTCTACTGAATAAAGAGAACTTACTTCTAATTGCCATTGCACAAATACCTGACTGAATCGCTTTTGCCCAAAGATTTCGATTCCACGTAGTCGTCCAATATTTTGTCGACCGTATTTTTCACCGGTAAAGCAGGTAATTTATGGTGTTTCAATATAACTTCCGATTCGTCGATTAGTACGAATTTCAATTCCTCTGGTATCTTAATTTTCACTTCCACCTTGGTAAGATATTCTTCGGTATCGCCAGTTGGCTCCAAACGACTGCAATAAATATCAATTATTTCACGCTCTCCGCCCCCCTCGACGAATCTTTCTTACAATGGTCCCCGAAGAGGAAACTGACCTGCGTTTTTTACGCGGAGCATCTGGAGTAGTATCATGAGACGAGGACGGAGTGATGGCACTGGCAGTGCCCTTGCTAAACCGACTGACAGGCTTTTCAACCGTAGCGACTGGTGTACTGGCTCTACTGTCTGTGTCCTTTTCCCTTACACCCTCGCTCCTGCGTCCTTGAGTCTTAGTAGACGTACCACCCTTTTTGGTTTTCTGCGCGGATTGCTGGTTCGAGTGGGCTCTCTGAACCTCCTTTTGTCTCTGTACGTTCGCTTCATTGTATTTGAGAACTCTGCTTTCCGGCACCCACTCGTCCCAGCTGTTTACGTTAAGATAATCCTTAGAGCTTTATCCGCGTTCCAAGTAATCGATACAAAACGGATACCTACTTCTTATTCCAACCAGCGTAATGAATGAAATATTTGATCTGTTTCTCCTTAGTAATGGAGGACTTTAGACATTTTGCTTCGTAAATTAGTGGGCCGTGAAAGCACAACACCTTCTCCCCTACAATTTATGAGTAAGATTACGAATTAAACGGCAAGAAGAGACTAACAGCCAGGTATCAGTAGATGTTGGAGCTTTCGGTGCAAGTCTGTCAAAAAGGAAATACGTGCCTTCTTGAAATTTACACTTCGGTGGCATACTTGGCTCCTTTGGATTGCTTATTTTGACTGCTGGTTTCTGGGTCGTCAGTTTTGAATATCGTCTAAATTTAGGAAATTACTCGATAATTCGCGCCAATGGAAAACAATTGATTTCCACTGATCAACTTAAAGCGTAACTTTAAAAGCGGCGTCTAATGGCTCTGTCCTGAATGTTTTCTACGTAAAGGCTGATACGCAATGCTTGTTACTATGCTAGTAATATAAATCTCTTGCTAGAGACTTTTTTCCTGCAGGATTATCTGGCTTGCGTAAAGAGGAACGCACATTTGATTTAAATTTGCGTTTAAAATTTGAATTTGTGGAAACGTGAGTCTCGCTAGCAGAATTTCATCGAACTGTTGCAAAATGCTTCGTATCGTATATAAGTAATTGCTATAATAGCAATGATAATATGAATAACGGTACCTTTTCATTCGATGTAAAATTTGCAATTTTCAGTAATTGTTGTGTGTCCGAATTTAATGCACATTATAATAACCAAAATATACGAAAAGAAAGGATACGTTGCGAGTATCTTACACTTAACCTCTATGCGCGAACACAATACCGTTATGTAAATAAAACCTCAAAATGCACCGGCCGCGAACGATCCTCTCCCGTTGACAGTTAGCGCGCGAATGATGAGCGGTCAACGGCAGCGCGCATATAACGGGCGCTCGCGCATGCGCACATCGTTGAATTGAATACGAATTCAGTGCGCCAAGGAAGCTGTTACACTTTACACCTTTAATATCGTTTTCGAAATAAAACACCGAAATCTGAATGAAACCAGGAGAATTTAGTGGAGTAAAAGTTGAACATATACCACAGAATGTTTAAATATCGTTTCGAGCGAACGTATCCCGTTACATTTATGCGATTTACAAAAGTAACGAACATAAGTAAAAATTTTCAGATGTTTGCGAACGCGTAAAAGGTTTCGAATAATCAAAGAACATCAACATCTCCCTATGACGTTACACAAGGTTATATTTTGTAACTTTCTCTTCTTTCTTTTCTTTTTTTTACGATGCTCCCTCGGCAGATCGTGCCGATAAAATGTGACAAAAGTCTCGTTCGTCGTATTGGTACATACATCGCTCAATTTTTTCCCCCTTTCTTCAAAGACAATTCGATCAGAATCATTTTCCTTTTTGCCATTTATTCTGGAACAGTCTCTCAAATATGGTACTTGTAGAAAAGTGTATGCGTGCGTGGTACAGAAACGAATGTAACCGTTGGCTGGAACTAACAAATAAGTTTCAAGGAATCGATGCATCTCTAAAACTCATAACTTTCCATATGTCCATCCGAATAATCACTAATTATCGTTTGCTGGTTTAGAAATAATTTATTTTGTTCGGATGCTTGCTCGGTCGCGTTATAAAAGTCTCGTTGAGCGAAACGGAGAAAAAGGAACGAAACGGTACGCGCTACGACTTCTCGTGTAAAATACGAAAAGCGTCTATTCGACAGACTGCCAGAAGCGGGTCGAGGTTCACGAATATCGGGTTAAAAATGAAACGATGGACTGCCATCATCATGATAAGTTATTATAAAAAGATCTCGGGAAGTCTGAGCGTGGCGGACGGCGCCAGAAGCTTCGTTTTGTTTGCTTAACTCGACGTGTCTGTGCGCACGCTCCTCCAACAGAGCGGCGCAATATATAACATGAACGATTATCAATTAATGGATCCAGCCAATGTTCAGACTTCGGAAGATCTCCACAAATATTCAGGTAGAAAATATCGTAACTTCTCACTGGTGCGGCCAGGACCGTAATCGCCGACCGTTAAACACATTCGTATCATTAATATCATTCATTTCTATAATCACACGCTCACATCCACGCACTCCTATTCTTTTTCTCTCCCTCTTTGCTTCCCCCTCTCGTTGCACGATGCGTATGAAAAAAAAGCGCGATACCACCAGTAATCGAAAACGAAAAACGAAACTAGTTACAATCCTCCCCGTCGCAGATCGGTATTGCATCGAATATTGTGCAGAATAATCGCACGCAAAATGTTGCATCGCGATACAGAAAGGATACGAGCCACGCTGAGATCCGTTACGAGGAAAACGAGGAAACGCTGGCGCGTCTCAAAAAGAACAAGCGTCGACGAACTGTATTTGTTTTTCCCTTTTTAGAGTAAATAGTATTTGCTTAAATAAATATACATATCGTGGATACAAACGTACGATTGACGGAAAAGAATTTTCTAATTGATCGATCTCGTCTACGTCGCTGTATATTATTCGTTTAAAAAACAAAATTCCCCCTAGTTCTCTTTGTACACGTGCAACTTAAGTAATTCCAGAACTCTGTACACACGTTATTCCGCACAACATTCGTTTGACTATAAAACGTACGGTACTTATTACATATATAATAAGTGAATTTATAAACTAACATTCTCTCGTGTAATGCTTCAATAATAATATTGATAATCATTAAAAACTAACTAATTGATATCTCTTCTCTTTTGTTTCTCCTGTGATAACCGGTGTAATGAGGTGTCCGCAGCATCTCCGTTCTTCTATCGTTTCTCCTCATTTTTTTTTTCCATCGGGGTCGTCACGTCCTTATTTGTATACATATATATATATGTATATATATATTTGTATTATTTACAGTTGCAGAAGGGTTGTGATCAATTATTGTGTAGGCACTATGGCTTTGGACGTACACTAAAGTTGTACGTTAGGGTACATCCTTTAAGAGACTTCCAGCTGAGACGATTCCCCCCAGTGCAGCCTTGTATTCTTCAAGGAACATCGAACGATATTTAATATTCTCCGTCTTGCTCGACCCAAGACGCAAATCACTTTCTCCCCTCCCACATTATCAGTTCTCGCGCGGCAGAAATCAAGCTGCACTGGCGCAACGTTCTCTTTGTAAAAGCCCTTAGATCAGGTCCAGAATAGTACTGTATCCTGAAGAATGAATCTTAGACGTTTATCGTTACGATTCGAATTAAATATGCGTGTACAATGCGACGATACAGCCTAAGATTTCCTGTCCCTCTTCTTCTCCTTCGTTTACGCTCGAGTTCGTCTCCGTGCGCTAGCAAACATCGCCGAAGAAGCTTTCACCGGTGCGACGTTTCAGCCAGACCGATATTACACATATGGAATCAGTGTTACAAAGGGTGACAGCGATTCTCGCCGAAATAAATTATTCCCCCATCCGCATCAAGAGAGATTACCTTCTTTAATTACAGGTCCGCGCATCGAGCCGCGCACGATATACACTCGCTATCGGAAAACTCGACCAATTACAAAAGTATATAGAATAAAAACTATGCCTTCCTGCCGTTATCATTATTATTATTATTTCCTCTTTACAAACGATTCATCGACAAGCTACTATGCATCGACCGTCCCTATAAATTCTCATGATCCACCCTTCCGGACGGTGGTCTCTCCGGTTCAAACACGATTTAGAAAAGAAAAAAAAAGAAGAATAATAAGAAACAAACGATTCAGTCCCAGCGATAAGAGAAGGCAACCGCCCGGAACGAGGGCGTCTCCCTTTTTTTATTTTTCTTCTCGTTTTTTCTTCTTTAATTATCACGTCGATATAGAAACATTACACTAGGAGGGACTTTTCTTTATGAATGATTCTTTAACGCGTGCTACCGGTTCCATTAATTTTACAATTCAATAACCGCAGAAAATATCCGTAGTTTATTGTTCGACGCGTGTTCCAGTCTCTCTTTCTCTTCCTCTTTTTCTCTCCCTACGTCTCCTCCCCCCCCCCTCCCGCCCCTCACTCACTCTTTTACTCTTACTTCATTTACAATATTTTATTACAGATTGCACAGAAATAAAATGGCTCACGCCTCGCCAGGCAGCTTCGCTTTAAACACATTCCAGAAACTTAATCGGTTACGACCGTATCAAGCCGGGAATACTTCCGAGTACCGCGTTAACAGTTTCGTGTGATATGTTTCCCCCCTCCCCCCCTCCCTCCCCGTTCTGCATCGCGGTACACGTATTTATTCATCTCTTTTACCCCCATCCCCGTCTCTTTATACCGCAGAGGTTCGATTTCGAAAGCGATCGACATGATACTGTGTGCTGAAATTTTTTAAACATCTTCCGAACGAATAGCGACTTCAAAACATATTCCTCGGCAAAATACTATTCGGTATCGTTTCAACGTTGACGTACACGAATCGTAAAGATCCTATCTATAAACCCCGTATTTACATTCGCGCGTTCTCGAATAGATCTAACAAGCAAAATCATCGCTCAGCCCGCGTCATACCGATTTCCTCGTTGCAGACTTGATAGTACATTACAAAAAAAAAAGGGGGAGAAAGAAATATGTAAATTCAATTAAATTATATCCCGCTCGCACAACGTCAGTGCGAACGCTGCTATTCTAAACGAACAACAGAGCGAAAAGGCAACTATTATACAGAATGCATGTACATCGTTTCAGACGGGTTGACGCGCGTGAAACGAAAGAACTGCCAGTTACGGCACGAAAGCGCGTTCGTTAATCGAGTTAACAAATTCATTCTCTGTATCCGTTCGAACACTAGGGAGGCGAACTCAGAGTGATAGTCCAAAAAGACAAAGGTGCTGTGACCATGGCGATCATGATAACACGCGCGATCGTATTTCTAGAATTTGAAATCAAAGAGATCCGAAAGCCCTTCCTCCGTGCCTAACGAGAACGAATAGTCATTTTCGGAAAGAGGTGGCTCCAAGGACAGCAGGTGTTCCCCAAAATCGAGGATACTTAGATCTGCAACAGAAGAGAGAGAAAATGGTGGACTTGTCCAGTGTCGTCAAACACCTTCGCTTTGATTCCAATTGCTTCCTTTTAGTATATGTACGTATCATTTGATGCTACAGGAAAATGTTGAACACCCGAAATATACGTGACTCGAAGTTCCTTATACGAACGGCTATTATTACAAAAGTAAGAGCAGTGCGATATTAAACGCTTAAATCTTTGAAACGATCAATGTTGTTACGATAGTCATTAGAGTTCATCCGCAAAAAATTGTATATGTTATTAGAAGTATGTAATTTGCGGTGAGAACTTAGTGGTGTTAAAAGCGTTAATACCGAAATCAGATTCCCGATTAATATGATAATTAGTTCCCCGCGAGACTGGTGTGTGTGTGTGACGCAAATGTCGAAGTTATTAACTGTAAGAAGCAAAACTGGAGTAAGCTTTTACACAGCGAGCCGCATGAGTATGGAGGAATATATATCGTATATGCAACAAAATACAAACAAGCCAATAAATATTTTGTCCATGGAACGTACCTTCGCGCGATACAAGCTTTGTTGTTTGAAACCGTTACCTAACAGGAACTCTGCCTGTGATGTGATTTAAATTTCTTTAACACACAAGTCACAGCCAGAGCTCCATCAGGGTACGGCTATCCTGCATTGTCGAAATGGCAAAGGGCAATGAAAGGAAGGTAGCTTGAGTTAATGAAGTTCGAAAGACAAGTGCCATTAACTCTTGCCAGTCTTCTCTCGGAGAGATCATTTCCCAATGAGAAGTGACGGAATTCATTCTTGGCATGCGCACAATACGCCCCTTTCAAGCTCACGGAGGATCGCGTTGCGCGGCTTGCGAATCTAAAACGCCATCGCAGCTTTGATTCGTTTATGCAAGAAAGGAGCGTACCTTTCTGGTTGAAAATACCTCGAAAGTACAGAGACTGAGAGTGCAGTGTAAAAAGCATTTATTAAAAAACAACGAAAAGAAAAAAGAACATAAAGATACAGTAGTGTGAACAGAGGAAGTTGTAATAATTGCAGGCAAAAAAAAAGTGCATATAAAGAAGCATGGGTGAAGTTCATCACATCGCAAGAAGTGTTGTAAAAGGAAGAGAGATATTTTAAGCATTGTTAAAGCACGAATTCATTACAAAGCAATAGAAAAGTAAATTAAAATACAAAAAGGTGAAAACAACAAACAATTATAATAATCAATTGCATTAGAAACATACAATTATATAAAATCAAATATTAAATATTCCCTTTTTTACTTCCATTTCTATATTGATCAGCGCTCGAGGAAGATGTATTCACCTTATTGCAACTGATAGCATCTTATGCCCAGGATTAGGAATAAAATATAACAATATATATATTACAAGCCGTACATGCAAAGAAAAACAGCATACATAGCCGCGCATACGAAATTTTATAAAAATAAAAGAAAATAAATAAATAAAAATGTTACTGCTTCGAAACGAAACGTTAAATAAATATCATATATAGATGCAGTAACTTTTCCTTCAACTATCAAGCTGTACTTCGTCTAGAAGCACTCGCCGTTTTAATTAAAACAGAGGAAGCATAACGAAAGGCGTGAATTTTGATAAATCCTAATTTAAAAGATATACGCGATCCTACCTGGAGTACTAATTTGATCTTCCGTTTGGAGCTGGAATTTCCCACCACCCATTGGTCCGTAATCGTCGGACTCGCACAAAAGCGCGTCCCTCATGCCTGCTAAACTGGTAACCGCGGATATAACTGGAGTGCTCAGACGAGTATTCAACGAACTCTCGACAGAAGGTACTGGTTCGACCCGAACCCCGCTCCCTCCATTGGCCAGCAGTTCGGGAGGCAGGCAGGGCATTTCGGATTCTTTTGACGAAGGCACAGGTTGCGTCGTCGTGTACCCCGGATTGGGAGACGTTTTGACTGCAGGATCATCGGGACAGAGGAACACCTCTATTTCCCCATGAGACGACCTCATGTGCATTTGGAGCTGCAATCGCACACGCACACAGACATTATCGTGAACGGGGACCGAAACAATACAAGCCCTGCTTTCGATGCGAAACTAGTCTTTGCACGTGAATCGATAGTTACCTTTTGTTGGCCAAGATTATTGATAGGTTGCGGAACATGAAGTGTGGCTTCTGGCGGTGCTTTCACTGCCATTATAGCCTGGTCTTTGTACATTGGGACAGAACGTAAATCATGGTACGTTACATAAGCGTATTGTCTATCTGCGCAGAGCTCCCTAAGGTTCTTATCCGCGCCATGAATCAACCGATCCAACGTGTTCTCCTTAGCTTCTAAGTCTGCCACTTCTCTTCTGAGATCAGCGATGTCGTTCCTGTCGTTTGGTAACTGACCGCCCCTGCGACAGACGATAATTGTGATTAAATTGTCTAACCGCGGGGATTGCTCTCGATGCCCGACACGAGGCAGCGGGCGAACAACTTACTTCCATTGTATATTGTTTTTACTTTTCTTCTCCAAAATACCTATACCCTCCAACACATTTGTAATGTCGTATATACGACGCTTCTGTACTTCCAACTTTTCGGACGCTACATTTAAATCTACAACACCGTCTTGACTGCTCTCGACTAAATGTATGAACTTTTTCGTTAGTAAGCTCAGTGATGTGTCGTACCGCGTTCTTTCTACCGTTTTACCTGAAACGAGGATAAAAATTGTTCTCCTACGAAGTAAGAAATAAAATGATCCCGTAGGCAACCAATGAAATTAATGAGACGTACTTTTGGTAGGCGTGTGACCACTTATCGAACTCGATCCAGATCTCCTGCGTTTACCTCTAGGAGTCTTAAAGGTAGATTGGCTGGGACCGGTGGTTCCCATTTCCAAATTCAGTCTTCTTTTCACCGCCTGAACTGATATTTGCTGCAATGACACAACAGGGGGGATTGTTAATTTATTCCATCATCGGTAGGAGTCAAAGCTTTCACAGGAACAGCACGCTTACTTCAGTTCGTGGCGGTGGTTGTGTGGGTTTCCTTGTCACTTGATAACAAGGCGTTTGTCCATATTGATGATCTTGGAGATGAGGACTCGGCGTTTCTTCAGCTACCTTTTGTGCTTGCACTTCGTCCAAAGAGCCATCGTCCAAAAATTCTGTCTTTACTGAAAGTAACATTTATGTGCCTGAGCGTACACACAGGTATAGGGATATTATGAAGCTGTTTGCACTCGATACATACATAATTTGGTCTCTGCCATGTCTGGTGTAACAGGCCTGGCAGGATCTTCCAAGACCACTTGTCTCCTTACTCGAGGCATTTTTGTAATTTATTAGAATCTAGAACAGTTACGTACATATACGTAAGCTAGCTGAATTATGAAGCTGCAAGCTTATGGTGTAGGATTCAATATAATCAACATCGATAAGATCAACATCCAAAAAGTATCAATTTCTGTTTTCCAACATTTCCATCATTAAATATTATGTAAAGCATTTTAAGTCATACAAGTGACTATAAGAAAAGTTACATGATAGTTGTGTTGAAGTCTTCCATATATCTTTTTGCACACATAAGTTCCTTTTACAAAATCTTCACGTTCATTTTATAAAATTGCAAAGAAAATTCTATTCTATTACCAGGTACACGCTTGTTTATTCCCACTTGTACTTCAATTACAAAAGCAGTTAATCAAAAGAGAAAATGGTTAAGAGCCATTGATGCTGCATGTAACTATCTGCATGCATTGCAAGTATGCATGGATATTAAATTATGTGCAATCAATATAAAGAGTAATATTCTAAAAGCAAAGATATTGTACATTTATAAAACAGTGTGATGACTGGCATATGAAATATCTGTTCCAGAAATATGTTCACAAAACTTATACAACACAGGAATAAATGTTTTATTCAGTGCAAAATAAACGATATATTTCTTGAAAAATATGTATACACAACCCATTCCTTATGCAAATAAATGATCGAATATATCGAATGTTTATTTCTTCCCATTTCTGCTGTATATTCGCGCAATTAAATGATTGTAAAATCGGTGGAAATTGCAATAAAAATCTCTTCCTATGTTCCTTAAAAAGATCGAGGTTCGTAAAGAAAACGTGCCATACACTCCAGTATCGCCCATGAAGGTTAATGCGAGTGTGCAGCGTGTTCCGGCGGACACGTAGTTTTCATTTGATTCCATTCGTTGGAAACAATTGTTTGTTATCTCAGGCATGTCGCCACGTATTATTTACTCAACGAAATTTCGAAGGAGAGCAGCGAAATCGCTCGGCGAGGTTAAACTGCAACATTTAACGAGATATTGGTACCTTGTTAACCTTGTCGACAATATGCTTGACGAAAAGTGCCATTTATACACGAAAAATATCGGCAAGGAGGCGAGCACATTCGAATGAAATTTCTATCGATTTTCGTCCCTCCTTTCTCGGCTTTTTCACGACGCTACGCGCTCGCCAGTAAATTTCATTCGGTCGCGATATCACTTACGGTGGAGCGACTTTTTCGATGCATATCAAAAGGAACGGGGAGCGTAGGGAAGGACCTTTTTCTTCGCGAATCAAACATCGGTGGATACTAATAATAGAACTCGTATTCCAAAGCACCTCGCGTTCGCCACAGAGGAAATGACAATATTCTGGTATTAATAAGATAAAAAAAAAAAGGAGGGGAACCAGTGGAAATGATGCATTCGTAAATTGATACTACTATTACGTTGCCGTTGAAACTGTTACGATTTGAATTTTTGAACGATCTGTTAATTTCTATACTGTATAACTGTTTTCCGCCATTTTCATTTATGATGAAATTCAAATTTACCGTGCTTTACACAAGTAAATGGCGGGTAATATTTTGAAGAGGGAATAATATCGCATGAACGTGCGGGAGTAATAAAAAGAAAAAGAAACGGAACACTGGTAACATGGCCGTATACAAAATTAATCGTTCGATGAAATAATGGAGCGGAAGTGGTCGGGCAAACGACAAGGTGACAATTCCGCAAGAAACGAACATCTGGTTAAAATTGCGGGTCAATTTTTACAACGCACCTCGACGCAACTGTATCACAGCTGTTAATGTTAAAAACGAATGTAATGAACCGGAAAGAACTGAAAAGTATATATTTTAACAACGCCCTTTTTCACGTATCATTTTTTAAAAAAGTAGACAGATTTTTGCGCTATTGTTTAAAAAAACTACCAGAGATTATCCGAATAATTAACAGATGGCGAACACACGTGATCAAGTTATGTTCCACAGAAAACTGAGAATTTACCCGAACCGAATGCTTATAAAATTCCAGAGTTCCAGTAATTATTTCATTCACATATATTCAACGATCAATCATAATCTCGCTACTCTCGTCCTAATTAACCAGAAGGTGCTTCAGACGCTATTTCCGTTTCCCATTCCGAATTTCATAATACGATGCCAGGTTCTCGTTTCGAAAGCCCGAGAATGGAAGCAAAGTGGCCGCGAGAAAAAGAAAAGGGGGCAGAAAATGTGTATGCACGATCCTAAGGGCCCCGTTTTCAAAAGTCTCGTTACGCGCCTGAGAACGGACCCACGGTGCGGCGGTACGAGAATTTTCGAAAAAAAGAGCAAGCGTCTCGTGAACACGAGGCAGCGTTCCGGGTGTGGTTTAAAGAGGCACGCCAGCAGGATCGTCGTGTTACGGCAGCCTTGCGTCGTAAGCAGTTTTAGAAGCGAACTTCTCTCCCGGTCGGACTGCGCGGTTGTCTCGTTTTCGCGTGTTTGGCCGGGTACACACCAGCCGGCGTGTTCCACGACGGGATCGCGAGAGGCTAATAGCACTGGTAAAGCGCATTCGAAGGTTGGGAGCAATGCACGCTGCGGAGGCATTGATTGGTAGGATGTTATCTCGAAGATAAAAGCCGGTCTAGTGTAACTCCCGTCGCCGGCATTGGACGTAAAACTAGCGTGGCGTCATCGATTGGCAGAGCCGCGGCCGGCTCTTTAAAAGCGAGAAAATTATAGTCGAACCGTTCGCTGACATGGCGAAGCGAGTCCGTTAAAGGAGGCATCACGAGAAAAACGAAATCTCGACTTTTTTTTTTCATGCAAGGCATCTCTGCGGATTCATCGAGCGCCGAGCGAGATCCGAAAAAATGTGGCCCACAGGGGACAGGAAACACGGTGCAGCAGTTTCCATGGGTTTTCATACGAGTAAACGGAGAACGCCTCATGTGCACGAGGCTTCAGGCCCCAGATGTTAGCGACGAGCCTGGCTGTCCCCCTTTTTTCAGCTCTTCCGCTCCGTGGAAACTGCACAGGTCGCGAGGTCTATCGACAACAGAGATTCGGATCGTCCCCTTTTCCCTCTTATCGTGGTGAAGTGAGAGAAACGCGGCGTTAGATCAGCGCCCTGCCTCCGGCACCATGCGTACGGTGCAGCGATCAGCTGTTAGCGTCGATCGCATGCTCATCCTGGGCTGCCTCTTTTCGGTGTGTGTCTGTTGCTGGATGTATCGCCCGTTAACGTTCGTCCGCGAGGGAACAGCGACCGGGAAGGTAATGGGCGATGCGTACTGGTGAAATCCGCACGGTACGCAGCCGGAGCGGCCATGCATACGAGAGCGAGTGAGCGAGCGAGCGGGCGGACAAACGAGGGAGCGCGATTATGCGAGCCCGCACGGACACAAGCGTACCTACCAGTTCCGCAGCCACGCACACAGAGACGAAGCGTAGAATTCGCACGCGATACGCAGAGGCCGTTTAAAGAGCCAAGCCGGGACTAGAGTATCCCTAGTTAGGCGTGCTGCCGGCACGCTCATGAGGAAACCTAGAATCGTTGCACGCTTTCGCGATTGATCGAGAGAGGATGGGCCAACGACTTTCGACGCATCGAATCGGTTGCGCTCGAAATAACGGTCTCTCATCGTTTCTTTTTCTGTCTAATGCGCTCCAGTAAGCATATCTTTTCCAACCGACTGCGGGGAAGGAACACCGAGCCGTTCGGGTGGCACACAGGCGCGCGCGCGGGCGCTCGCACGCACACACGTCGCAAGCCCAGTGACGAAACTAGTTACGAAAAATCATGTAGCCACATGTGTCCTGTACGTGTGCGCGTTTCGAAACGACACTGGCGGGGGGTTATTTGTCGAGGCGGCAAGATTCTATTATTCGGGAAGGAACGATGCGAGAGAAAAAAAAGAAACGTTTGCCGCGTGTTTATTCCACTTACTTGGCTCTCGAGCGTGCGGTGGAAACACCGCACCACAGTATTTTGAGACGGAGGCCCACGCTCTCTTCCGGGAGGTTCAGCCAGCAGCACACGGCGCGGCGCGTGTCACAGCACCGACGAGCGAGGCATATCCTTGCCTCCTCGATGGCAAATACGTCGCCGTCGTGGTCGTGGTGGCCGTTGCCGCGATTTCGACGCCTCTAGACGCGAATCGCACCGAGGCCTGTCGATGACAGGACAAGGCAAACGTGCCCGGGACGACGAGAGTTAACCCGGCCTCCCGAGGCGAACGGTGCCACGAAATGTTTCTTCTATCGCTTCTCTCCCCCCCCTGGCTATGTATCGTGCACGCACTTCGTTACATACGATTATGCCCTGGCGCTCGCGCGCGTTTTTATTTTTCCTTCTCTCCGTCCTTCCTTCCCAGGCTCGCCCGTGAGCCCCGTTGCCGTTGTCCTCGTCTCCGTAGGTCGTCGTCGTAGCAGTAGCAGTAGCAAAGCGTTGCGTGGCCTTTATTCCTCTCTTTCTCTCTCTATCCGTCCCTTTCCCTCTCGAGCCTCTTTTCCTGTGTATCTGTTTCGCCTCTCAGTGTTTCGACCGCACTGGTGCGGTGTCCATTTTCTGCGGGGCCGATCTCGGCAAATAGGAACGACAGCCAAGGCAGCAGACTGGGGGCCCCGAAATAATCGCGCGTGCAAGGGCCGGGAAGCCGTTGGAGGTGATCGCCGCGTTTTCAGGTCCCGAGGAATGTAGAGGTTCTAAAGTTCACGATAAGCCCCGCCTCGGCATGATCGGCCGTGTCACCGGCGAGGAAAACGAAACCTTTTCGGTCGGGGTGTCGCGCGCGCACACGAGGCCGGCTCGTGAGCTGGGCGATTCGATGGATGGACGGGGCTCCGGCTGGCGCGCTGGCAACTGGCTCGGGCTACGAGGCAGATAGACCCGCCTGTACCGGTAGTAGTAACACACCGAGCCGCGTGTCCGTGCGCTCTACTGCGCTCGCCGCAGCGACCAGCGTGCGTGTCACCGTGTGGTAGTGGCCTTCCTTCTCTACCACCGCTGCGCCGGCCTGTTCCTCGACGTAAACCCTTACACTGTGTGGTACGCGCTTAGGCGGCTGTCATGTGTCGGTGAGTTCGTGGACGCGCGCCTATAACGTACCGGCGCACCGGCCATCTGCCGGTCGCACACAGGAGTCGATTACGCGCGCCAAAACCGTCACTTCGCTTTTCTCCGTAACCACCGCGCCGCCAGCTATATCGCCGATATCCGAAATGTTCCTAGACCCGTGTCACCTCTCGATCTTTCTCCGGCCGGTCCGCTATTCAGCCACGATCCCGATCATTTTCCTGACCTACAAAGCCAACGATGCCTCTCGCGATATCACGGCCACGATCGCGTGTACGTGTTAGGGTTAGACGTTCCTCGGTTACCACTCGACGTCGTATCCGCACGGGATCGCGTGTCGCGGTCGTTTAACGGATAAACGGACTGCAGAGACGACAGATCCATGAGTAGCTTAACGATTGCACGGCTGTAACGGGCACACGCGCCAAAACTGTCCCTTTCGTTTTCCACGAAACTGCCACGCAAGCTCCCCGGAGCGTGTAGGTGAAAAATCCCTATGCCGCGACTTTCACGGAACACGTTTATGTTTCGGTGGGTCAGTTATTCGTCCCTGACATCCCGATATGATTTTACAGATTGCCCTTAGAGATTATTACCGTGTCACTCCGCCATGGTCACAGGGGTGTGCGGTTTCAGGACCGACGTCCACGCTTGATGTTGGCAGTGAGTCCCTTTAACCGTGGGCCTTACCGCGTAGGAAACGGGGCGAAAGGGAAACAGACAACAGCAACCCACTCGCGAATTATGTAGTCTTGAAACTTTTTGATTACAGTCCATCGAACACGCGCACTTCCGATGATTGGGAGGATCCCGATGCCTGCCGTTTCTTGCCCGAAACTAAGCGGGCGGTCGTCGCTTCCTTCACGATGGAGGGGTGTTGTGCGCAGGGCCGTACACTTCGCACGTGCGAAAGTAGGTCTACGCTTTCGTTCCCGCCTCGCGCCTCCTATCAACCTTTACAACTCACTCCACCGATTCTGCTCCAAATATATTCTCGTCTAATCTTCGAAATAAAAATTTCATCCTAATAACACTTTGAACACGGCTACCCTGTAACCGGGCCAGAAATATTTTCATCAATGGGAACGCATAGAAAACACATGTTTATTATACATTTACAAAAATATACAAATGTGCGAATGTCGAATATATATGTTCCGTATACTTTTAATACTTAAAAGCTGAAGTACGGCACTGCCATAATTATTCTCGATGATATTTAAAACATCCTATATACATAACAAATGGAATAAAGAATAAAAGTATTTACACGAGTCACGCGTATTGTAGCATAATTGTACGTTGGCGGGTCAGAGCTGTTCCCCGAGAGGCACAGGGCTCCACGATCCATGGCCACGTACCTGAGATACGTCGCCAAGAAGGGAGCCCGGTGTTTTCTTCGTAACGTATTTATTTGAACCCTACGCAACTACAAAAGGATCGTACCCTATGTAGGACGTAAGGGAGTGTGCCCTCCCTTCCTTGCTCCTCTATCCCATGTGGTCATCCCCACTTTTCTGCTTAAAAGCAATAGCTCTGAGCCAACGTCTAAAGACGCGCCAAGAAATCAAACGGAACGCCGACACCGGGGCCCTACGTGCTCTATATGTCTACGATCACGAAAATCTCGGGACGCTCGACTTGCGGCTGATCGAGTATCTGCATCGCCGAGTACGTGATAGCTTTCACCTCGGCGTTCTGCGTGTGCTTGCCTATCGTGAATTCCTCCCCTAATGCCATCGCGGTGATCCTGAAGTTCTCGAGGTCGAAGTTAGTAATCTTCACTTTCTGGCAACACAAAGCGTCACCATTTTTTTTTACGACGATCGCCTCCACAGACGGCGGATTGCAGGGGAAAGAGGGTACTTTATTTCGAAACTTAGCCGAGTAGCAGAGTGAAATGCATAGAATGCGTGGGGGCGAGAAGCGTGTAATGCAGGAGAACGTTAAGTGCGTTGATGCGACGCGTCGTCGCTCGACGTTCGTAAAATGGAAGATACCTTTGCGACGAGGAACGGCTCAGCGCAAAACATGAACAACAACTCGTCGAGGAAATGGAAAAGAAGGCTTTCCATGTCGTGACCCTCTGCCTCCACGTAGTGCACCTGTGTCATTTGAACCCGCTCTAAATCGGTCGTGTACCCAAACATGGCCACCCCGCATTGCTCGAAAGCTTCCTTCATGGTATCGCCCCATGCGTGCAACCTGCGACGCACGATTATCATTAAAAACACAGATTTCAAGCACAAGTAATACGATTCGTCGATGGGTATTTCCTCCATTCCTATTAACATCGACGATACGTCGACTCTCGATTTATAGGTTATCCGAAAGGGTAACCTCCAAAACGTACCGGTCCTCGTTGCGAACGATTTACGAACTTGATACTCACTGTATATCCGCGGTGTGGTCCAGATCTGAGGAAAGAAACATTTATACTCTGTTAATGTCGTGTACGTTGCAAGCTCGCTAGTGAAAGTAGCGGTTAAAATTGCGGTAGCGTTGTTCGCACGTGTAGCAAAATGGATGCCGGTACAATAGAACGCCGGCTGCCGGGTACAACGTTCTCGCGAGATTCAAGCCTTCCCTTCTCGAATTTAACGCGCTTAAATCTGTACGATACGATGCGGCTACTTACATTCGTATTTAACTGGAGGTATCACGAAATCTTCCTCGGTCAGCGCGTCCATGATTGCTCACAGCTGATTCCACGTACGTGAATAACCGATCAGCTGATTCTCTGACAGGTTTAATCAATGGCGGTCCCGGTTTACGTGTGCTAAATCTTACTACGTAGATGGCGTTACGCAAAAGGATACAACCGAGACTTTCTTACCGACCGAGGGGTGTCGATAAATAGAAATTTTTTAAAAAGATTGAAAACTTTCGAAATAAATTCGTACCGATACTCTTGTCTACGCAATAACTAATTAAAATTGTGTTGCAATAACAATTAACTCGAAGTTCTTTAGAATTATCCAGCATTTACTATCCAACCGATAAGAACTTTTACAAACTCTGCAAATTCCATTTGGCGTGTTAAGAATTTCTTATTTGTTTAGCGCTACTTAGAAGCTGGAATAAAAAGATCTGCCTTGCTTCGAAATAAGAAGCTTACTTTATACCTATAAGGTGCTCCGACTGGAACCACTTGCTGCAGTCGTTGCACTTCGCCCCCCCCCCCCCTCCAAACTGCATGGCACCGAAGTGTTTACAAATCGCTATGCACGCGTGCATGCAACCGAACCCGGGGATTTCGAAGCTGTGTCATTTGTGCGCATTAGTTTCCATGATAGCAACAATCACCATGCCAGTGAGCGGTGGACCGCGTAAGCAGCCTGCAAATACTGGCGAGCAGACCTACATACTTGTCTTCTGAACGAGCACGAGATGCAAGCTACATGTTCTTCAAAAAGCGGAAAGTCGAACAGAGAACGGGGCTGCGCTGGGATATTGATTATGCACAGTATGGCTGCAATCCATTTTTTCCCTCCATCGTTATACGAACAGCACGGCAACTAATTATAATTAACAACAATTTTCTGTGATGTTACATAAAACATTACGACTTTCAACTGTTCCAATACAGTCTCCACAATTATTTTCTCTTAAGGGGGATTACGCCTTGCTGGGCCGAAAAATAGGTTCTGCGTTAGGTTAAAAACAAATTCTTTGTGAATTTTTTGTACAAAAAACGGTTCGACAAATTTATTGCGGTATCTGTCAGCTCCTTTTTTTATTTAAAAAAGTTTTCCCGATTTTTAGGCAAAACCTTTCTCAGACTCAAATCAGGGCGCTTCATCTTCTTCCAAAGGCTGCCATTTTAACATTTTATTATTTTTCTTAATGAATCTACTACCACCCATAGCCACACTCATACAGTTTAAGAATCTCTTTTCCTTTTTGTCTTTCGGATAACCCTTACAGTACTTTTCGTCAACGCCAGGGCCACCCGGCTATTTTTCAACGCTCTCTCTGTACCTGCCATGTTTTTTTTTCCACTGCCACACAAAAATTCAGAACAATAGTTGAAGACACAATAGAACAGCCTGCCAAACCTCAAATTAATTTGTCGAGCCGTTTTTCTACAAAAAATTCACAAAGAATTATCTATTTTTCGGCCCAGCAAGGCGCAATCCCCCCTTAATACACAACATTCCGTATAGCCCACGCGCCAAGCCCCTTTCCCCTAATTTATCTTCGTCGATCGGTAACAGCCAGCCACAGGTGTATCTTGCGCACCGAACTTCCAAACGTCTTCCAGTTGAATCCATAAAAAGGGAAAGAGGAAAGGAGAATAGGAAAAGGTGTTAAGGTATGTACCCCGATGGGGCATCTACTGGTTCCATCAACGCTCGCGGCGGTAACCGTCCGCAGCCGAAGTCCCTTTGTGCGACTAACTGTGTCGATCGGACAAAACGGAGTGAGAGTCAGCCTGATCAGGCATGTATGTAGTACAGTTTCGTTGTACGTTTTTCTTTGTCAGCCGTGCGCCTCTTGATGAAAACTAGTTTCTCATATCGACGCGATGTGATCCAAGGGCGTCCACTCGGACGGCTTGTAATCCCAGTTACATAAAGCCGCGTATACGGTACCGTACGAGTTTCGTAGGGGCGGCTCGTCATCTGTTTACAGTATCGTTTTCACCGGTAACGTGTCGTCGCAGATACATAGCAAGGTCACAAGGTCACGGATGCCAAGGCTCGGCAGCTGGCTGATCGTGCCTTGCCACGGTTTTTCATCTCAATCGGTAATTAATCATTTACCTTCACCGCGACTCTGGCATTTCCTTATACGCAACCGAGATAACCACTTCGACGCCATGGCTGCTTAAATGGTCGACGTTGAAAGGAAATCGAGCAGCTTGAGTTTTACTAAAGTTCTCTTGCATTTCAGCAGAGCCCCGTCGCAGCTTTTCCTCCGACGATCGCGGTGCCCGTGTGTAAGACAGAAAACCCGTCAATTTGCTGTTTTTCTAGATCCAACGAGAACAAAGCAGTGTTTCCTAATTACCACCTTGAAACATTATATCAAATCGATGAGTCACTCCACGCTAATTGCCTCCGAATGTCCCTTGTTAGGCAAATATCGCGGCGTAATTTCGCGTATCGCACATGACTATACATATACTTAGACGCCGGCCACGCGATTAAAAACAGTGTATTGTACATTATTAAACACGCTGCGCAACGGAACAGTAATCACAGAAATTTGGTGCCTCGTGTTGGACATTGGCGGGCCTTGCGTTTTTCGCGGTACGGCGGCTTACGCGAGGAAGGTCTCGCGATAGGAAGAGCTGGAGAGATATGAGAGGGCCATCTGGCAAATGCCGCGCTGATAGAGGATCGTCGAAGACATTGGGCCCAGGGTGAGGAGGGGTACCCTGTATGGCCCAGGGCGACAGTGGAGAGACAATCGCAACCGAGCTCGCATACTTGAGATTAGCATCTAAGCAAACGTTTTAGTAATTTCCCAACACTCGTCTACCCCAATACTCGCGGCGCGCGCGTCATCAGGTTCTCAAAATACATAGATACCCCTTTGCGGCACTTATCATCGGCTTCGTACATGCGCGTCGCCCTCCGCTAAATTAGCGGCCTAGGCTCGGGCGATATAAACGGTCCGCGGAAAAATAATGCCGCAGAAGTGGTAGAAGGTAAACAAGCGTGGAGATTATTCCGATAGCGGTTCTGCGAACGTAAGGGGGAGCGGACGAGGGAGCGAAAATGACGGCGGCCGTGCCTGGGATGCCGATGCAGTGACAGAAAAGCTGCGAGCCGAGATCGAATGGTAGGTAGAGGCTAACAAAAGAAGAGCTCGCGCAACGCATTCCCCGGAATCCGCTGCTGGCCGAGTTCTAGCCCCGCGAGGCGGGCAACACCTGGTGCAGCAGCGACGGCGGCGCGGCGTGCAGCCGCTTCTCGCCTCTCACGTGTTGGCGCGCTTTAATGACATGCAATTTTGCAACGTAGCTTTGCCAGAGTCCTTGGAGCTGGAAACTATATAAACGGGCCTCTTATAATTGGAGAGGCTAGCTGGGAAGATTTTTAACCGAGCAAGATGTCGTACCGCGCCGTCACCGTGATCTGTGCTGCACTCAGCGTCGCCCTCGTCGCCGGGGACTATCAGCTTCGTAAGTTCAGCGGCAGCGATCCTTGTCCCTTGACCCACGAGCGCGTCAGAGCCTTTTGAATCTCGCTGGCTCTTCGAACAGGGTGGTAACGGGCAGATTACAATTGGAGGGTTGAAACGATGGGGATTCGGGGTTTCGTGTATTTGAACTCCTGCGTCGGACGGAGGAATCTGAATTGTGACTTTGGGGAGGTGGAATTGTGGAGGTTTGTTCGTGGTATGGAGCAGGAAGGTTGGAGTTAGGGACTCGACTACCTTCTTGTAGAATTATGGACGAAAAGGTTCGTCGATCGAAGCTTTTTTATCCTAATTAGGGCGCGAATATTACCGATCAGATTGTGTACGACAAATTGTCGTTTCGCAATAATTGATAGAGGGATAGTGGGTTTCCCTCCTGTTGGAAGAAGTAAAAGTCTGTGTTTATTCGTTCTGGGGGGCTAGAAAGTTAGCGTGGGACGTTCCACTGCGGAGGTAACTTGAATTTTAGCGAAATCTGCAAACGACCGTTCACTGGGTGTTTTCCCTTTCCATGCCCGTAATGGAATAATGCAAGTTCTCGCATCGTTGCGTATATCTACGTTGCCGTTTTCTTGCAGCTCCAACCGTGAAGACCTGCAAGAAGGACTCTGACGAATTTGCGTCCTGCTTGAGGCTCGCTATTCAAGAAGCATGGCCTACGTTTGTGCAAGGTAAATTGTCGTAGCGTTTGATACACACACACATTTGAAGCTCTCCATTTTCAATCACCTAATCTAGCATCAGCGCAGTCTCTGAATTTACTGTGAACGAATGATTAACGATTTTTTACATTCTCCCAATAGGACTTCCAGAGTTCGACATGCCACCTTTAGATCCTTACTACGTCGACCGTCATTCCGCCGAATACGACAGTGGCTCAATGCGCGGGAAAATGAGTGCCACCGACATCAGGACGTACGGTATCTCCAAAGCTCGTTTCTTGTCCGTGAAGCCGGAGATATCTGAGGATTTCTTGCGACTCGACATCGATCTCGAATTGCCGAAGATCCTGATCGAAGGCGACTACGTAGCTGACGGCTACGTGGGCACCTTCAAAATTGGTGGAACCGGTATACTATTTTCTTGCACTTCAGCACCGATTCTAGTCATTGCGGGAAACAGTAGGCGCAGAAGAGCTTGTTAAAACTTCATTCCAACGTCAAAGCCAACTTTTCTTACCGTCGTCCTCGATGCGCGAGGCTCTAGTAAAAAGATACTTAGAATCAGTGACGGATTTAACGGATGGCCGACGAGCAGTTGCGGCCTGGGCCCTTCCTCAGAAGGCCCCAGGGCCCCAGCTTAAAAAAACTTATGATTTTATTATAACACTATAATTTTTTCCCGTTTTTAGCAAACTACCTCTTCACTTTCCCGGAAAATTTGGGCCCCTCGGAACGTTTGCCGTTTGGGCCTTTTTCCTTAAATCCGTCACTGTTTAGAATCAACGCGGACAGAAGCAGACTCAGCTTGTAATTTGCAGCATGAGTCAGGACGCTCAGTAATTAACGTCCAACCGAATCGAGACAAGTTTCCATTCTTTGAATCAACTTGGTAACACTTTTTGCTTCGAACAGGATCCTTCAACGTCAGCCTGGATGATGTCAGGTGCACGTGGGACATTTCAGGGCACGTAGCCGATGACAGATGGGTGGTCGAGCACTTTAGAGTGACACCCGAAGTTGGACGCATGAAGATCTGGTTCAGTGATCTGTTCAATGGAAACGTTCAGATGAGTAAGTAGATCAGCATCGCGAACTCATTAACCCCATCGAGCTTAAAGTTTCAATCGCTGGACGTTCGCTGTTTTCTTAATACTGATAACTTAAGGGGTTACGTACACCTAGGATCGTGAAAAGAGGGGACTTTTTATGAATTTTTTTTACCTATAAGTAATTTTGTTAATCAAAAATCGTAATATGCACTTGAAAGCTTATAATTTAAAGAATATTTTCCAAAAAAAAAAGTGACGTTAATTCGTCCTGTTCGCCGTGTAGCTGCTGTTGAACAAAGCAGGTTCGTCGATTCTGGGGCCGTAGAATAATGAGCTCCCTTTGATGTTGTAGCTCCTGCGAATTCTTTAGTAACTCCTTAATGTAAAAGGTAGGATGACATAATGCAACCGTGACGAGCGGCTCGTTGTTTACCCAGGACAGTTTGAATTGCCGTAAACTTTCATTAGCCGAACGACGTCACTCGATATCCGGTCGTTACGCAATATTATCCAATAATATCACAATATCAAGTAAATGCACAAAGTCTCGAGCCATCTAAAGAGACTCTGCGGCACTTAATTAAAGTGCAATTGGTACGTTCACCTGTTATTTGTCGCTTACACTTGTACTTTAGCCTCCGCAACAACATTCATTTCTCCTAATGTAATACCCTCGGCTTATTACGTGATTTCTTACTTAAGACATCACTGTTGCATTCAGTCTTACGTTGCCAGCTATTTTTAACCCTCGAGTTTTCATTATCAAGTCGTTATTAAATGAGACGATTCTATCTTGCATAAATTTACACCCGTCAGTCATTGTGTGTGTTTGCTTTTCGCTGAAATAGCTGAACGAAACGTCACCGAAAAGTACACGTCTTGAACTTGCGAACAAAGTGTATCTTTCGTGTCGTCTTCGATTAAATTCGCAAACTACTTCGAGCTCGAACGAAAGGGGAGCTCCGCAGCACAGTTTGCAACGGAACCGTGGGTCTTCCTAGAAAATTACCTACTTTCGATACCTTTTATTTTCAGACCAGGCAGCCCTGCTCTTCGTCAACGAATATTGGCCAATAGTGTACCGCGGAATGCTGCCAAAGCTGATGGAAATGTGGGACCCTTATCTCTCCGAAGTCACCAACCGTTTGTTCTCGAAGATACCGTTCTCGAAGGTGTTCCCCTGAGACACGTTAAATCCATAGAAAATAATTAGAAGCGACTCGAGGAAGAGGCGGAAAGATGGTCAACAGACCTTGGAGCGGTCGAAGCGAATGGAATCGAAGAATGAAGTGATTGACGCGAAGCGATAATGTTAATGTCGTCCAACACAAACGACCCCAGAGAGACTTATCCAAGCTTGCTCTTAAATACATAAAACCGTGTGCTCTTCGAACATTTTCTAACGACCAACGCTTACTATGAGACGGTATCCACACGAATTGTTAACTGTTCCTGTTATTGGATGAGATTCTAGTGAAGTTAATAAATCACAAACATTATGCTGTTGCTATGATTTTGCGCCATTAGTGTCCTTGTTTAATTTGTACGGTAACTACTAACATAATTAAGTATCTTCTTGAAGAAAGCTTCGGGATCCTTTTAAGAAGGGAAGTAAGGCATCCATAAGTGAAATCAGCCCTTGAAGAAAATGCAGAATTTTCTTTTTCGTGGAATATCTCGAGAACGGTGAGGGATATCGAAAATGAGTTTAAACAAAAGTTGCATCTTTCATATATATCTACAAAACAGCGTAAAAATATTTATCGAGAAATCTCTTTGTTTTAAACTTCTTTTCGATATCCCTCACCGCTCTCGAGATATTCCACGTAACAGAAAATTCTGCATTCTCTTCAAGGGCTGATTCACCCCCTAAAATCGTATTATGGCATCAACAAAAAATAGGTTTGTGTTGCGGACGAATTACTCTATTTGCACGTAAAGTTGCATAATTTTCTGAATTTCTGTAAGTGTAGACTCGATTAGCTTGAAGATTAGGTATTATCAAAGTCATTTAATCCCTCGGATTAAGTTCTTCTTCAACTTCAGCCTGCCTTGTGCTTGACTCTAAGCTTTACTATTTCCGCAACATTTTTATTGCTACTTTGAGGGATGAATTCAGCCTGCACAAGGTTGACCAAAAATGGCACCGAGGCAGGTGGGCATTTCAAGCACTTTACCTAAATATTCGCGACGTAAAATTGCTCAGATAACGAATCTCGCAATTTTATAGCCTAGTACACTTGCACTTCTTTTGCCTCTGCAGATCGAGGTTGTTATCACGTTGCACAAGCGGCTTTCGCGCGATCCACTGCGACGTATCGTAGCACAGGTGAAAGAAAGAAGGGGGGAGCGAATAGATTGTAAATATATACATATATATATATATTTTTTTTCCATCGATGTGTCTAATCGTTACACTGCTATCGCTAGAACTAGAGTCTGAAACTAACGATACTGCCTCGCTATTTGATTTGTCTCCCTGACATAACGCAGAGTTGTGATTCATTATGTGTGTCGTAATGGTATTTACAACCTCGGATTGTACTAATTCGACCTGCTTGTTTTTGTTGAACGTAGCCAGTAAGAATAGAGGCGAGGGGAAGACATATGTTCAAGGTAGCAGATACACTTCGACTGGCACGTGACGCAGCAGCTGATTGACAATGCCAGCGAAGAGTGCGGACAGCTTCCTCTTCAGCTGCGGCTCCATCACCTTTAGCACCTCCTGACCGTTCTCCCGGAGGAACAAGTTAATCGCCTCCGCTATAAAGATAATTACGATCGTGAGGAACTTATGCTTAATGGCTTCTTCCCGCTCGAACGTTTACGCAATTCAGGCTACGGAGCCTCTAGGACTGACGCTGATAACCAGCTTTCCTTCGATTGGTCTGGGAAATGGAGACTTGAGTAAAGAGAGATCTAGGGTAAATAGATAACCGAAGATGTAGTACATAGGGATTTAGATAATTGAAGATCTGGATAAAGTGGTGATCAGCTGAATGGAACTCTAGGTGTATAGAAGCCTAGATAAGTAATAGAGGGATAGGGAGCTAGGTAAGTAGTAATCTGAGTAAATAGAAATGTAAACCTGATGATAAAATCGGCGGAGATCTGAACAAACTGATACCTCCAACTGATAACGAACTTCTGCGTGTTTGCAATTTGGACAGAAGTTGCGTGCAAGTTGGGAGAGCACTAGGATTAATTAATCACAGAATCCCTTAAAATTTACCCCACACGTAGGGTCGTTTTACCCTAAGAAGCTACTTACTAAGTATCCGATTATTGTTGAAGATCTTGCGAACCCTCATCTGCACATTTTTCACGACCAGCTCGACGTCGAGATTCTCGAGGTTAAGGTAAGTCTTCCCATCCCTCAGCGACGTCGAAACGGTGCCCTTGACTAGTGCTTTGACATCGTCGAATCGAGCGTGGAAGGTTCCGTTGCCACTGGCTGGTAGGATAATCAGCACCCCTGAACTGACGCGTAAAATGCACGTAGATAACAGAAATGCTGTTAAAACGATTCACGATGAATCGCTTTGCTGGTGTCGCAAGTGAAACTTGGGTTAAAAGGCAGCGAAGGAAAGTCACTTGTTGCATAAGTGGAGCAACCGTTTCATAATTTTTAAGAGATTTCGTTCAGTGATAATTGTGTTTATCGTTCGTTAGGTAGGATTTAGTGGGTATTAAGGGGCACGAGGGTATGGGGGTGCAGGAGTCTTTTGATGGCGAAAGCAAACCTGGAATAATGCGCGTCCAAGATAAGGGCTGGCATTCGTACAATAGCTTCGAAGGGTGAGCCGAGTTTAATGTCCTCGACGGTGAAGTTGCTCGCTCCTTTTACGTACAGTTCACGCAGTTGAACCTTATAACCGTTTGTACCACCTGTCAGTGACAGAGTCAGCTCGTCCATCTGTTAGAAGGAGCAGAGTGGCAAACACGTGGGGCAACGAGCACCAAACAAGACGATATTCAAATTTGCAGAATCCTCGCGCACTGTACTTTCAACTATTTTAAGATTTAAGGGGGGGAAGCTGGTGTAATCGACAAAATGCAACGTTCTTTTAGAGGAATTTTTTTATATAAAAAAATGGTTGTTCATTTCTTGATATACATAATAATATAGCCTGAAAGTTTTAAAAAGATTGCATGTAAGAAATTAACCCAAAGAACCTTGATTTCTTCTGATTACACCAGGTTCCCCACCTTAAACACTTGGAATAATGATTATTAGATAAATGGATATGGGAACTTTTCCAATTCCTGTGCTTCACATTCTTAATTACCCCAAATTTGAACACGTTTAATAACGAGTATCAAAAGGGTGTTGATACTAAAATTCGTCAAATTTATCCAAATCATATTATTTTGCCCTTTTAGACATAGTTACCCTAGATTTAAATATCTTACGCAAACACTGTGAAACAGATCCTTCTAAAATTTAAAAAATCTTTTCTCCTGTGGAGCTTTCCCTCGAGTCTCGTTGTAAATAGCAGCTGATAAAATCAGAGAACAATTTAACGAATCAGATACTTACGGAGCACAGGCCTGCCAACGAGGCAGGAAGTGTTTAACTTCTAATCTATAGAGAGTGAAGTGAGCTTACGCGAAAGGGTTCGACCGAAGGCAGCTCAATTTCCGGGATCCCAACAGCCAAGTATGGTTTCAAGTGGTGGAGGGCATTTATCAGGCAAGCTTTCAGCTTCGGATCGCTTTTCGAGCATTGCTTCACGTACTCAGCTGCAACAGCACCGTCATCGCTAAATTACTAACACCCTGCGATGCAATTCGCCCTTACAAAAATAAAAAAACAAGAACCTATCGTTCGCGATTAAACGAACAATACCACCAGCCGCAGGAATCCCCCAGGCAGAAGGTAATTAAAGTGACGTAAAGCCATAAGTTGGATAGCGGCGTGAAGCAAGCGGAAACCGTGGTGGCCGCACGAAAAGCCAGTTGCCAAGCAGCTTGTCACTTTAACCACACATTGAGAAATTCTAATGAAATTTCTTAGGGGCGCCTGCACGACTGACCCCCTTTACCCAGCACGCCGGGTTTATGTAACACTCCCAAAGTCCCAGCGTTCTCCATCTAGAAAGATCCCCTTGTCCCAGCCACTCACCCGGCAACCACCCCCGAGCCAAATCTCGCCGAGGCTTAAAACAAAATACAAAACCTCCACCCGCCCAGCACCATCGATTTATCAGACTTTCACCGTTCGCCGACAAACTTGACTGTGAAAGACACTTCGTGTCCACCAGGAAGCGATCCAGAAGCAGCCCGAGCGTTGGAGAAAAACGCAAGTTACTCACGATTAGAGTCGCCGGAGAGAGCAGTCGCGCCGCCGGCGGCCAGGAGGAGGTGGACGCATAGAATCGATCTGAACATCGTTATCGGGCACCCTTAGGTCAGCTCGGGGTACGGTGCGTCGGAGCTGCGCGCTGCTCTTCTAGATACTGTGCCTCTCCAGGGGATCTACGTTTCCCCACGGACAGTCGGGATTCACCTGGTCTCTAACGCGACCCACGACTCACTGACAGACCGTCGGGCACTTTCGACAGGCGTGCTTGAAATCACTGGTCCCGGCTAAACGGCACCGCTAGACCAAGACTGACTATGCAAGAGGGCATTGACAGATGCCAGATCGTAACTGCACTCGGGATACTTTCACTGCTGCAACGTGCAACCTGCGCCTTCTTCGTCCGCGGCGACGGACGAGTCTCGCTTAGGCCGTGCTAGACCGTCGAAAGTACCCCAGATACTCCTCGATCTTTTTCTTTACCCGCCGCGATCCACCAGCTAGCTGGAAAGCCGCCGCTGGAGCACCTCTCCCTTGCTTAATCACGCCGCAGGCAGATATCTCTGCCCGGCCCCTTTGCAGCGGTTTTAGTTTATTAGCGTTGCTTATTAATGGTTGCATCGTGGGACGTTGCCGGCGAGATCACTCCTGCGGGGGCCACTGCGGTCCTTGGAACTTGGTGGCGTTTTGGGACTCATTAGTGGAGGACTGGGAGATTTGGGTAACAGTGGATCGTTCTTGATGACTGCTAGGGGAATGCTGAGTTTTTCGTGGGAAATGGCACCCGGGTAATAAAGAGAAGAGATTTAAGGATTAATTATAAGCAACGGGGAATGGGATTCTGTTTGAGGTGACTGGGCTTTCACGAGGGAGGGGAAGCAATGTTGCAATTTCAAGCTCGATGCGCAATGTAAACAGTGGAGATGGAAGTTGACACTTTGAAACAAGGGGCAATTACCGCAGAGCGCTGCTTCTGACCAGTAATTTGCATCAGCCTTGGGTAATTGCGCAACGTGATTTTCGGTAGGCTGACCTCGAGGTATCAGTGCGTGGAAGCGTCCATGTTGCATGGAGATCCTTCGGACGATTGGTGTGCGCCGAGTATTTTTCGAAATCTAAGTGCACGCTCAATTTCACTCCGCTTGGAGTTTATAACTTCGTGCCAAGGTTCCAACTTCTTGGAATAAGGTAACGCCGATTTCCGTCGTTACGTGCTTTGAACGGGTTACTTAACGGGATACTGTGTTATTTAACGATCTATTGCATCAGTGAAATAAAAAAACAAAACCATGGAAATGCTCGAGTTGCAATCAAGAAGAAGCATCCTTTAATTAACACTTTAATTAGCAATGATATCCGACCACTTTTCTCTAACAATGTCGCAAGTCCGCCGCCACGAAAATAAAATTGTATTGTACGTCGTGAAACCGCAATTAGTGGTGTACTAAAAAGAAGTGCAAGAAACAGTATTCGTTTTGATTAATTTAAGAGTCCCAGCGTTTTTTCGCCTTGCGCGCTCTTCCGTGAACATTCTCCTGTATTGCAGAGGCAGCGCCGCACTCTTGCATTAGTGTACATCCGGTTGTCTTCTGCTAGGCGCAGTTGGGTTCAAGGATATCAAGTACTTGAGGATGATTTACTGATTCCTCCCTTCCACGACAATAATTGGAAATAATGATCACAATATGTTTGAAATGTTGAAAGAGTAGCCTATTGAAACGACTGCGTTGTTAAGGTATTAAATGAAACAGATTGTTTTGAAGAACTTTGACTAATCAGAGTGTTAATTTGCGAGCTACGAGTTGCAGCACAAGAAGACACTCAAACTACGATATCTTTTAATTTATGCACCATTATGTAACCAATTTTCGTCGATGGAATATCACGGCGAGCTCGATTGGGCACAGTGCAAATTGAGTTGCGAGGAGTAATCAGGTTATTTCGAAAATCAGACGACAGATTTTTGCGGTCGCAGAAATGAGAACGTAAGGATCGCCGTCGGAGCGTAACCGTCATTCAGATATTAATATCTGTTAATAATTACGAATGTTAATCCTTTTTTACGCAATTACCAGATTTCTCCTGGCCTCTAACCATGACGTTCTTCAATTCCGCCAGCAAAGCTGCAAGAATGAAGCAGTTACGAAATAACAAAAAGCGCGAAACAGGTCCGGATAATTTGTATCTCTAAACATTAGGATAACTAAGAGCACAGGCAGCAGGAAGTTATTTAGACAAGCTAGTCGATTGAGAAATTCCACGGTCGACTATCAACAGAATTATATGCGGGAGGAAGAGAAATCGATAGCTGTTTAAAGCAGTTTCTGAGGAGACTTCGTGGATACCTTTCGCCTTCACTCACCTTCCTAAGCAAAGCAGAAGGTCTTCCTTCACGGAATTCTATCTAATAGTAGAAAAATCAGAAGTTAGTAGAGGGCAAAATAATCAGAGGCAATTACCGACTCCATCATCTTACTTCCCACGGATGCATTCCTTTCTAATACACTTAAACGCGCGATGCCACAGTGTTGGACATTGTTTGCATCCCTAACTCTGCGCGTCACGATGCATTGACATCGCGTCGTCTCCAAGTATATATTTCCCGTCACATCGGTTTTACAGCATCCTGTCTCACGATGAAATAAAATAAGTTCGAAGGGAGGCTTTGGTGATAGCAGAATAATGGGCTTTATCTTCTTGGAATCCATTAGTGGAGGCAGGGTCGGATTAAGACCTTTAGAGGCCCTGAGCACTTAAAACATTTCGAGGCCCCCTTATTCAGATTACAGGGTGATCACTTCAACGCAAAGTACGATTTCTTAGACATTTCCGATAATTTGACTAAAAAGTGTTTCCAACAAAAGTTAGATTTTAAAATTTAGAAAATTAATATGGTATCCCCTTTTCTCCTAAAGCCCTAAGCTTGTGCTGAATTTGCTTATTGGTTTATCCGGCAATGAGTGGAGGAATATATTCTAAATAGAGGGTTCAGAAGCCAATCAGTGTTTATCCTCTGAATAATTTTGCCTAGTAATTCTGTGGTCAATATAAGTACCGCCATTTATTGCTTAGGTATAAAAGTAGTGATTTGATTGAATTATCAACTGAAAGATTTAACAATAAACAGGTATTTTAAGTGCATAACTAATTTCACTGTCCAACAAAACTGAACTTTTTCTTCTGGTCTGCAAAAATTGGTGCATTTCGGGTGCGCTTTTCCAATTGATCGTTGTTTAAACATATTTAAATGCTTATAATTCAAGAATAACTTATATCGTTGTGTTCACGAGGGTTCATAGAATAATATGACGGAACAAGCAACCGAATAACTATTACTGTTTGAACACAAAAGATGCTCAAATTTGAAAATCTGCATTTTTTGCAAAATCGAATTTCTCGAAAACCGAGGGTGATAGAGCAATTCTGCTTGCGGATTGGTGTCCAGGGCGAAAAACTCTACAAGAATCACCCAGCGGATATTGCGAACCGAAAATCTTGTTGGACAGTGTTTCCAGGGAAAGGAGTCACAGTGATTGGCTTCTGAACCCTTCAATTGTAGATTTCAGTAACCTCCACGTACACGTACCTATATATACTTTCCATCACCCGCTTCCACACATTTTGCAGCACCCTGTACCAGCCACTCAGTCCCAGTTCACAAAGAAGCGAGCCATGCCGCCACAAATTCACTGGAAACCGTCGCGTTGGCTGCCATTTATCGCAGACTCATTCACACCTGCGTCTGACCACGCTGCTCCAAGGATAAACGACGTCCTCCGTTGACATTCTAGTCCTCCAAAGAACCGGCTCGATGCCCAGCTCGCGGGGGACCAAGAACCGCAGCGTGGTCCGAGGGGCAGGAACAGCAGCCCGCTTAAAAAACCGATTCCGCCGCTCGAAACCTCCACGTTCCCGTTCGACCAGCGTTCCTTCCGGCGCGAGATCTCCCCGTGTGTTCACTAGGGAATTATGTAAGGTCGACCGAAAATCCTGGCCACAGTGAACCCTTCTCTCAGATGCACGGTCGAGAGTGAAAGCGTAAGCATCGCCCGCGTGTTCGCCTCTCTTGCTGGAATCACGCCTCGCGAAACGCGCGTTCTCCGCGTGCCACGTGACGCGTTACCGATCTACCGAATCGAGATGTGGCGGCCCTTTGGTGCGTCGCTGGCCCTTTTCGCCCTGGTTGCTTCCACCACCGCGGAATTCGGTAAGGAACCGCGTGCCGTCGTCGCAAGTGCGTTCTATTCTGTTGCAGAGTGCCGTTGAGTCGAGTACAGCGATTAGACAGAAGAATCGCAGTGATCCTTTCTAAACTAGACGCGTTTCGTGTCTATATTAATGTCTATACGGTGGCACAGTGGTCACTTGATTTCTGCCTGCATTTTTGCCCGGGGAATTCGGTAAGACAGCCTCGTGCTGTCGCTCCATGCGTGGCTTACTTTCGTCACAGAGTGCTGGTGCATCGAGGAAAGGGATTGGCAAAAGGAATCGTAGAAATTCTTTTCGTAGCACGTTTCAGGATTCTAGCTGACGTGTATGTTCGACTTCTGTGCAGTGATTACGTAAATTGGGCTTTAATTGCACTGTGCGCTTAGTGGTGAGCCGTGTGTGTCGCGTGGTTCTCGATACGCTCGATTAAAAGTGGCTTTCGTTCGGGGGTACTCATTATCGGAGGACCGTGTGATTTCGGAGAAGTTGTGGAGGCTGATGGGATATTCAGAATCTTCCAAGGAACGGCCTGTAGTTTTGCACATAATGATTATACTGATGTGTATCCAAGTGCAGCAGTGTTTGATGGAATTTGCGTGAAACGGGTGGACTCAAGGACTGGTTTCCAACTTAGGCTAATTGTAAAACACAATGTAGGTTACTGGATGTGTAATTGCAAGAGAGTGGCGAAGAGAATCAGCAGGTCTGTGGAATGGATAGCATAAGAATGCAGTTGTAGGGTCTTATAATTAATTTCAGAGAATCGAAATGTTTACTGCAGTTTACTGAATTTATATTAAATTAAGACTTGCCCTCTGATTTTGCATTATTATTTGGTTGCTCTGTGATCAGAGCACTGAGATTCTACATTTCATAAATAGATAACGATGGGATCGTACGAGTGCCCCACGCGTCTTACGTGATCGTTACCTATTTTTTAATAACCATAATTATTTCGACACTCGTTCACGTAACTGCTCAGCCTGTTACGCGAAAGAAAGTTTCGACAGAGCCCCGTCAAAATATTGCTAAGACATTGGATAACCGTGGCTTTCTCGCCACGTGCTGGCCATTCCTCTTCAGCCATAAAAATTCGGCAAGTGTTAGGACAAAGGTGAAGTCTGTTAGAGCTCGATCGATAGAAAAGCTTCTTAGCGCAATGCAAACATCACACAAGCATTAGATTAAAAGGCAATGGAGTGTAAATGACGCAACTGGTAAATTCTCATAGAACACAAGAACATTGTAACGAAACCGAAAGAAGCAGAGACAGAAAGTCAGCGCGCAAAGCGTGCTCGATTCAATGTAAATTTAATCCTCCGTCGTACTTGTTGCTTTTCCCTATGCCCGTTTCTCCGCGGCGCCTCGTTTCTGCGGCGTTGTAAAAGGAACTGTGACCTTTTTCCCAAGTAGAGCAATAAAAGTCTGTTGGAAATGATTGTACGTAGCAGAACTAGTCAGCACTTCTGCGTAGGAGACTGAGCGATGGAACTGTTGCATATTACATCCATATTAATGTTGATAATTGTTGCAAAACTCTGAGCTGGCACGATCAAACTACGTAACGTTATAGAGGACAGCTTTCTGAACAACTTTCTCTAGTAACATTTTCCCGTAGGACCCCGAATAACGGAGAAATAAATGTTTGAAAATTATCAGCGACTCGCGCCTGTGGGTATGCAATATACCAACACCTCTGGTACCATCGGGAAGTTTCAAAAGTCTATAACTTCGTTATAAGACTTCGCACAAGAAAATGCAACTATGAGAACTTGTTGGAAATATTGTCATCTATAATTCCACGAAGTCTGAAATTCCCACAAATTTCCGTAACTAGAATGGGATCAATATTCATCTAGACTTATTTGCATTTTCAGAGGATCATTTCAAAGATTGCCATCCAAACGTGCCAGGCTTCGACGGCTGTGTGCGGGAAGCACTGAACGCAATTCGACCGTACTTCAAAACTGGAGTTGACAAGTACAATGTGGCCCCGTTTGACCCGTTCTTCGCGAAGGAAGTGTCTGTCTCCCGTGGAATGCCGAATTTCGGGTTCACCTTGACACTGAAGAACGTCACTGAAACTGGATGGACTGCCAGCAAAGTGACAAAATTCGTCAGCGACCTGCCACACCACAAGGTAAAAAGTTATTTTATTCGTTGCTTCTATGCGTCAGACTCTGCGCGACGATTATCATATCTGGGACAAAGTCAAGTAGACATTCAAGGATATTACAATTGTTTCTACGTTTCGATTCATAGATTGTCTATACTCAAAGCTTCCCAGAAAAGTTTCTGGCAGGTTCTTACGAGTTCAAGGGAGCGATGCTCAGCTCCAGCATCAGCAACAAGGGGAAGTTCACATTGGCTCTGTGTAAGTAACTTCGTGTGTAGTCTATGCAGAAACTATTATTGCAATTGTATTCAGAGGATACCTGCCCTCTGAAATTCGGAATATTTCCCATAGGATATACTTATTATATTTTTATTTTAATATCCTTACTGTCTCTCAAAGTTTCTATTACATCTATCCTTGGTAAACAGACAGTGCAAACTGTCAATTAAACCATTTCTACCTCTGCCTACCCTTTCATGCTGTAAAAATTTGGACAATAACTGAAATGGTGGAGGAAACGCTATTTTCTGTTCCTTGAAGTTTACCAAAAGAAAACTGTTAGAAATTTCTTTTCCCTCGATTCAGATGACCTCGTTCAAACCACCACCATCACCAAACGACCTGGGCAGAAGATGCAAGTAAGCGTGGACGTGCAAACGATCAAGGATATGAAGCTTCACATTACGAATCTGTTGTATGGCAGACGAATTCTCGAAGACATCCTCGACAGGATAATAAATGGCGCTTGGCAGCCAGGATTCGTGATGACCAGGCGTTTGGTCAACGACCTAGTCTCTGTTGCCTTCACGGAGATATTTGGCACAGCTTTTCGCAGCTTTCCATTCGAAAAAGTTATCAAACCGAAGCCTGGCACAAGCTAGGAGCTGCTAGCTAAACAAGTCTTTGTACCGGTATAAACTAAACTTCGATGCAACAAGACGTAATGGAAATGAGATAGAATCTAATTAGCATATGTCACGCGGATTTTCAAAGCGTATAATACCCCTTTGCTCTTTTCTACGATGCGAAAACTTAACACCACGAATTCTTTGGCAGACTGTAACTTAAAGGTGCGAATCCGCGATGAGAGTTCACATTTTGCTGTCACGAGACAAAAACCTCAGTAAGAACTAACTGTAAATTATAAAAATAGTCACGAGAGATGAGATTTTTGAAAATATATCATGAAACTTGTCTCGTGAGAGTCTAGTTTCATGAAACTAATGGCAAAATAATTAAGAAATAAGAAAATAATTAAATAATTGTCTCGTGAAAATTTAAGTCTCCATGCGAGACGCGATATTTTTGTATCATCGTGGATTTGCACTTTTACAATATTTGTTAATTGAAACTCACGAGCCACCCCTACACCTGCGAAGCAGAAAAATCTCTTGCCATGCGAAATTACAATACTCTCGACGCCTTTAAAATCTCACTGTCGTGCAAACTCGAAGAATTTCGAGGTCCGTCATTCTAATTGCAAATTGAGGGAATGTTGCAACACGAATATCGTCGCGATAACCATCGCGATTATTATTAGAGGCCCGAAACAATATCACCCGCGATTTACATCTGGAATATTCAAGGCCTTATCAATGATCACTATTTGCTTGCCCCGGCTTCTCACGATCAACGAGCAGCACAACGGAGCCAAAAGAGAAGAAGAGGCTTTCTTCCTCCATTAAAAGATAGCCGTTCGCCTTGAGAAGCGCACGGTCTGTGACCTCGCATTCTCATGGTGCATAGTGGATCAACATTCGCGATTCTCGTCATGTGGAATCGGTAGATCCCACGTGCTGATCTTCGCGTTGCAAGATAGGAGTTGCAAATTTCGCGCATGTCATAAACTCGAACTGAAGAGTACCTACTCTCAAAAGTACCATTTCTGTAATATTTTAAATGGGACTTACTAGCTCTAAAATACATAGAGGAAATTTTAAATACTAATCCCTTCATCCCTTATAATAGAAACCAACCTGACATGAACGAATAAACGGGGAGCAAAGTGTTACGAAATATTTTCATGAATCGAGGACTTAAGGATTCTATATTCGTCGATTTTACGCACGACACGGTGTCAACGAATGCATTACCGTTCGATTCCCGTGTCAATGCTTTATCACGATCGGTACCGATCGTGGTCGTAACGAGTTACGAGGTTTATTAACGGTGCTTAACATTCCTCGCTAAGCCTTCTGTGACGTCCAGAACCTCTGACGTCCGTGGTTACTTTCGATGTGCCTGTTTCAAATTTTTATCACTGATTATCGAATATTACGAGGCACGAAAGTGTCTCGATGCGAATTGTTGGACACTATAATAGACGACGCGTGTGCCTGGCCAGACGCAATTAGGTCTGCCACTGGGATTATTAGCCATTTCTCTACGCAACTCTTCGTTGGTACTTTGACCTTTTCAAATTAGCATAATATTCGTTAGCTAATGACTGATACTTAGGAACACGAAGAATTTTCGCAAAGAATTCAATGAAAAGAGCACTCAAAGTATTTAGCAGATCGATAAATCGATCGAATCGCAATGAAGATTATGGCTGACTGTACCGCTATTGTACCACTTCCAAATCAAGCTCTGACGAAGTGTATATTCGATGACTTTCGAAGTTTAATATTGAAAGCTACTCTAATATTCAATCAAGCTCCAAGGTAATATCGTTTAAAGGGCCTTCGAAAATAAATAAAAATTCTATCACCTGTGAATCTATCGGGGCAAACAGAGCGTGCGTCGATTAACAGACAATCTTCGGCGAATTAAACACAGCATTTCATTTTCGTGGCGATATAACGATAGGTTTTTTTCCAGGCCACTTCAAACGTTCTTCTTCTGTCGATGAAAGTCGCAAACGAATCGCGACGGACTCCGAGAAAGTCAGCCGTTAAAATAATTAACGTCCATCGCGTTCTGTATCGGTCGTCTTGATGTAACACGCTCAGAAGCGCGCCGAAAGGGAAATAAAAATCGATGGACGTACTTTGTTCTTCGCGCTTTCTAACGAAATTACAAACACCGCGGTCTGACCTCTATACTGTCTCCTGAAAAATTACGATCCCTAAGTGGGAGCAGCTGGAAAGTTTTCTTCTGCTACTCGAATTTAACGATTCTGCCCTGAAGGATACCTTGCAATTCGAAACAGGGGAGGAATCGGGTGGAAGTACGCTTCAGAGTGGATCAAAATTGAAATACGAGTAAATTAGAAAAGACTGTTCATAAAATTATTGCTTTGACTTAACATTGAAAAGAGAACACTAAATGAAAAATATATATTGTCACACAATAAGTAGTTATTCAATTGATAAGATTTTATTTCTATTTTTGGCGACTTTTTCAAATCTACAGCTGACCCTGAGTTGCAGTAAAATTTGCAATAAATCGCTCATTTTTTATCAGAGTTGTATCTAACCTGCACCAAACGGTGTAGAATTATTTTTACATATATAAAACCGGAGGTGCACCCCTCTTGTCGCAATGTCCTCAATTCTCAGAATTGGCGATCACAGGCAAAACTAAAAATGTACCACCCGTTCCATTTGCCCTTGAATGTTCAGTGTACATCCATTTAGTCGGTGTATTTAAACAGGTCCTTGATTACCTTGATCCTCGCATAGCCCTCAAGTGGAGCGCCGGGAATGGAGAAGAAAAGGCTTTAGCGGCTAGCATGTTTCTGGTCGCCTACGACCCAACAGCCGGATACACTCGCGTGTGTAGTCGCTCCGTCCCGTCCTGTTCTTCGTGCCCGAGCCCCGAAGGCATAGCGGGGGCAATGTCAAGGTGCTATAAGGCCTGGCGCATCCCCGGCTGTCGGTCATTCCACGCGAAGAAATTCGATCGAGGAGGATCGCCGCAACAGAGCCAACGATCCGCGCGATTCAAGTGACGAAGAGGAGGACGATGTCGAGGATCGATCTACTGCTGGTGGCGTGCTCGTTGCTGATCGGCGCCGAGGCGATCGGCAGGTACAAGGGCCTGGAGTTTTTGGAGCCGTGCTCGAGGAGGGATCGCAACTTGGAAAGCTGCCTCGCTAGATCGGCCAACGTCCTCACCGAACACTTCCGCCACGGTGGGAATTTCTATCGCTGCTTCAGACTCTGTGCTATATTCTTCAATTCTCTCCTTCTCCGTTGAATTTCTAGCTGAGCTACTGGGGCGTTTTGCAATTAAATGTTTCCTATTTTATTCGCTAAGGGAAATGGTTCTTTTGGTCTGTGCGCATATAGTTTCCAAGCTGCAGAGTTGTGGAATATTGAAGATGTAGAGATCGGGTGTATATTGTTGATAGATTGGAAGAAGTATAGCGATACATATATGTTTGTGGGCCGTTTTGAAATTGCTGCATACTGTGCTTTGAGTAGATAAATATTTAGGTATTTTAATTATTTTACCAGTTCTTCAGTGGTACGGACCCCTTCCTGGGCTCCCTTAACTCGTTTAGGACGCTGCTATGTAGGCTAGTTAATAACCTATGTGGTGGTACTTAGTTTATCCTAAGGTATTTTTATTTTTTGCTCACTAGCTATTAATTATTGGATAAGTAAGTTTTGAGACTCTGTAATTGCACTTGTCTTTTCTTTTGTACACCATGGGGATTCCCGTTTAATTAATAATAATAATTAAAACTGCCCCCATGTTCAACAGTTACAAAGTACCTAAAGATACTTGAGAGTTGCTTATAAATAATCCAAGTATATTTCATTTGTATTTTCCTTTCGGTACCAGCACGTTGCCAAACTTATTGCACAGATACAATAAGAAAATGTAGGTCCAGGTACTAAAGTAATCATTCCTTCAACGTCACCTCTTTAAATAATCGTTCGCCCGCTGCGCGCGCCTCACCGGTGGAATCGCGCGGCTGTTCGAAAGCTGCGGACCCATTTTCTAAAAGTAGAATTCGAGCGTGAACTCGCGCCGCGTGTCCGTGGGAGGGAAAAATACAGAAGTCGAAAGTCGGGGGATTACCTGGCCGAGGGATCCACGTGGTGTCGCTGGAAAGAGGAGAAAAAATTCAAAGTGCTTGGCGGCAAAGGAAACAGGTTATAACGGTGTATTCGAATGGTCACCCAGTGTCCTACATTCCTCGCGCACTCGACGCGACGGGCTGATCGAATAGGTTCGGTACCCTCGCGCGTATTGAATACAAACATGAGACGAATATGACCCGTGAATCCTAATATCTGTCTGACCGGAGACTCGGACGAGTCCTTAACTACCCGCAACGCTCGATTGTTCTTTTTAATCGAGGATTGTGTCGCCTCACCAGGTGACAAGAATGTTACAGTATATTTACAATTTTCAGTGGATTTACAATTCTCAAAAATGGCAGCGAAGCTGAGGAATCTTTTACAATAATAGTCATTAATTTCTGATAATCTGCCGCAGGTTTGCCGCAGCTGGGCTACCCAGAAGTCGAGCCCATCGTTTTGGACGAGCTTCACATAGCGCTGGGCGGTGGGCCCGATGGTTATAGGGCCCAATTCAAGGACGTGGCCGCGAGGGGGGTGTCAGCGCTGCGAGTGACAGGTCTGAGGTCCAGGCTGTCCGACGACGAGGTGCAATTGCAACTGGCACTTAGCATTCCGAAGATCAGAGCTGCTGCCAAGTACAGGTCCAGTGGTACTCTGATCCTGGTGAAAGCCAGCGGAGCGGGCGATTACTGGGGCGAGTATGGTAAGGAATTCGAGTTATTCTAACCAGAATATTGCTCGAGCTTATTACTATAACCCTCCAGGGGTTGAAGCTGGCGATCTCGAATAGAAGCAACAAAGCAGTGATTTGATTAGAATCGAAGTGGCTCAAGTGGCTTATGAGAATTTAGCGTGGAACATAAGGATATATTATAATTAAGAGGTGTCGAAGTTCATGGTGGAAGTTTAAAGGTATTAGAGCGTCGATTGAGATTAGATTAGACAAAGTGCCAAGTTGAACTGTAGCCCAATTTGTTGGATTATGTTAAAATTTAGAAACATTTTAATCGCAGGGGATTATCATTGAACTTTTAGCTGCACAGTAGCTGCACAGTATTAGACCTATTAGAAACATGGAGACTTAGGATGTGAGGTTAATTGAGGTGAAGATAGTCGCAGAATGAAGCTCAACAAAAGAGCTACGATATTATCATAACTTATTAACATAACAGGATCGTCTAATCTTCCACGTTTCTAATAGGTATAGGGCATTGAACCGAGCTGTGAAAGTCAAGGGTGCTGAGTTAATCAGTGTTTTCTTAGTCAGCCCATTCTATTCGATCACAGAGTACCAAGGTCAGCAAAACTCATTACTATAACAGGGTATCAAGTTTCTTACTAGAAACCGAAGTTCCCAGTGAAACTTACCGTTCAATCAGGTTACTACCCGTAAGATTCAGTGTCAATTAGCCTGATTTGAAAGGCATTTCGACCCTGATCACCGTAAGCAGCGGCGGGCAATTAGAATCTACGCGACAGAACGATGTGGGCTCAGTGAAAATGCGCAGGTAAAAGTCATGATCGCAAACTTTCACCGCCAACGCGATGCAAATTTGTCTCCGTTCGATTTTGCGTTTCGTTTCGCGAGGCTTCGCCGAAATGGAATCTTAGACTGTAAGAATTCATTAGCACCACTGAAAGGAGGGACTTTCTTTTCGTGTATCATCAGCAGACAGAAGCAATCGTGGAAAGAATATTCATACGTCCTGTTAAATATTGATTTCGGTACTTTAACGACGACGGGCGATAAGAGATAGGAAGCTTCTGGAGCTATTTAATAATGTAAACGAACGCGAAAGTCCAAAGTCCTGGACGGAAATTAACGTGGTCTTGAGAGACACTGGTACCTGTCTTCAGGTAAATGGTACCATTGACCTTTAACAGCTTCGCCTTGCAGAATGCAGCTGGGTTCACGTGCCTGGATACCAGTATTTTAAATAGAGACTGTGCTTGGGCATAGAACCTTTAATATCCACGAAACGCTTCCGAATTTTTAATAAGATGTTCGCCGATGTCCCTTCTACGACTTACAAAAAATTGTCCCACGTTTTGTTGAAGTCTATTTTATCGTATCAATAAGACAGAAGAAACAAGTTTAATTTTTCTTTATTTTATAAAGCGTATCACTTAAAAATATTCAAGCTTCATTTCTATTTTATTCAAAAATGAAAACAGCAATTTTAATGTTTTCCTTCCTGAATGATGCTTTCGAGCTCATGGTTGGCAATGGAAATTAATGATTAATAGAAATCAGAAAGAAGCAATTACAGGTGAGATGAATTGTCACTTCATGTCGTTCGACATTTTCTGTTTACAGAGGGAGTCAAGGCGAAAGTATTCATCAGGGCGAAGCCATTCTTGGTTCAAGGTCGTCGTTACCTGAGGTTGCAGCAGCTTAAGATGGACTTCAGCGTACAGAGCATCCAGATGGGCGTCGAGAACGTTCGCGATAGCAACGCCATAATACGTAAGTGTATTTCACCTGGTAGCCCAGTGTCAATCAATCTTACTGCAACCGAAAACTGTATAATCCTGCTTTAAATCTGTACGAATTCATCTGCCGATTTATTGGTCTGCACGCCAGGAAATCACCTTCCACTCGACGGTGTTCGCAATTACCGTTTCACTTCCTCTAATTTGACGATCACTCGAAAAACTTGTTGAAAAATTTATGAAAAATTGCCATCTCGGAAAGTTGAAGGTTGCACGCGATTACGTCGATCGATCAGAGTTAACAGCGGCTTATTTTCTTCGTTTTTAGTTGCCGCGCTGAACCTGTTCATTAATACTAACAGCCAGGAATTGCTGAAGGAGATGAAACCGGATCTCAGGAGGAAATTAGTCCAAGTCATGACGACCTTCGTCGAGAAGATCTTCGCTCAAGTGCCATACGATGCTTGGATCACAGATTAAGTTGAACAGGACGGCACATTTTTTTGCCACTGGCTTCGGCCACGCTTTACATATTCATCGTTTTCGTAGCACATCCTCGAAGCGAGGGAATTAATTGGAAACATAGAAGTTCTAAAACATAGAAGTGTTCTTGATGAGCTATCAATTACATGGGGACATCGAGGGTAAACAAAAAAAAAAAAATAAGGGTTAACCGGGCGTGGAAAACGTTTTCACCCCACTTTTTTTCTTTCCTTTTTCTTCTTTCAACGTGTCGTACGTCTGAACACTGTAGTATGATTAATTCGACGAAAACATAATACCGCCTTGAATGGCACAAAAATGGACATTGTTAATACTACGTTTGTGTAGCAGCCTCCTTAATTTGAACATGTTAACACGTTTTACTGCCTCTTAGATTTATAGCTCTACGCATTATTTAAGTAACTAGGACGACCAAGCTTATAATTACTTAGGTAAATTTAAAGTGAGTGGCACTATGGCACGCACTAACGCGGTAGTTTTAATTTCTTTCGTACTTTCCTGCATTTATTTATGTCACGAGTATGCATATGCCCTTCTAAGTGGATGTGCGATAAGGGTCGTATGAGCAGTTTGTATTTGCGCATCTATTGTTGTTGCATTTATCGTTAAATTAGCCCTCCAAGTGCATCTGTGCTGGAGCATTATGACTAATTGAAGAATGAGAACGTGGCGAGTTGTGAGCTCTGAAATATTGTTATTTCGTTACCGTATTTCCCCAGAAGCAGTGTATTTCACAGTTACGATCTTCCCAGTTTTCCTTCTTCAATTTATATGGACCATGTTTTACCAGAAAATGACCTGGACGATTCTGTAGTCGAGGCAAAACCGACTGGTGGCCATTTTCACCATTCTGCAAAACTAATCATGGAATGGTAGGAATAGCTGTTCAGAAACTCCGGGAGACCAGTTGATTTTGTTTCGACTATAATTAAGTGCAACTTTATCATGTCGTGCACGAAATTTAATTTATACAATCAACATCTACAAGTGTAAGGAATTTTCATTTTAATGTAACTAGAAGAATGTTGTACTTCATCTCTTAATCATGTAGATATCATCTTCCCAAATTTTATATAAATTTTGGTATAAATTATACTTAAATGTATGCATTTCATTGTGTTCTTTCTCCTGGGATATCTAATGCAACACTTCAATATTTATTTGTCACCTTTAGTACAATTAAGTGAGACCAGGGCGTTAAATTTAAACAACTGTGAAACATATATATTAGTTTAAAGGAGGTAGCAAGTGCTAAGCTCTTTTCCTTCATTTTTTTTTAAATTAGATGTTCTTAAGGGGGAGGCCTACCTAGAACGATCAAAACAACGTGCTTCTTTGGGAATTTTTTCCAGCAAAACCGATAAACTTTTATAATTAAACATTAGTCGATTGGAAAGAGTACATCTTAGTGATATTTCAGTATTTTTTGTGGTAAAAAGTATTGAAAGGTTTGTGAGTTATAGGCGATGCCCGAGACGTCCTCTTTTTAGACGCAAAATTGAAAATTCGAATTTTTTTAGATACTGTATTAAATTATCTAGGCGCTCTCGGCCAGATTTTGGAAAAATTATGTTGAGACAAAATGCTGGCTGTGCGAAGTTCAAGCACCGACATTTGGAAAACAATCGCTCGTTTTTCGAGTGTAACAAAAAATCTAGGCAAAAAAAGGAAAAGCTCTCGATAGCGCTTAGATTTTTAATCCTAAAATAAGCCTGCGAAGCCTTGAGTAAATCGTTTCATTCATTTTTGAGTTACGTGTCACCGACTTTGAAAACATGATTTTGAGGAAAACGCGTTTAAAGTTTTGAGTCTGAGTCCTACTTACGCGCGTATAACTTTGTCAATTTTGGTCGGATTACCTTGACACTTTCATGGAATATTTTCAAGTTGTACTTCAGGAAACTATAAAAATTGAAAAATCGAATTTTCCAAAATTTCATTGCAGGCCTCCCCCTTAATAAAAAATTTCACGTCTCTATCAACTAGAACGACATCATCTCTCTTAAAATATCTACCACGTAACCATCAGTCACGTCGGTTTAACGAATTCTGCAGTTACAGTATTTTCGTGACTCCTTTCTCGAACATCGCCTGACAAATGATGTTTTTTATCGCGTGGAATGTTTGCCCGTATCAACATTGCTCGACAGACCGTTGTAATCGATCATTCAGAAGACACCGGAAGCTTCAACTTCGGGATACTTGATTATCTTTCACGTTCCACGTATTTCACGTATTTTCCTAAAAGTATCTGTCAACTGTCACGATCGCTTGTTCCACGGAATGACAAGGCAGCTTTTTATTCAACGATTTTTCAAGTATTTTCAGTCAAATGGATCATCGAAGGATCTTATCGTATAGGACGCAGTATTACCTATGCCGAAGCAGTGCCGTTTGACTGATTAATTTATCACTCATTTGACAATGGAATTTCGATCGGATGAAAATCTTATTCTAATCGTTTCAGTTCATTCTCTTCGCGGTGTAATTCGTTTTATGAATAAATCATAGCACTTTGGAATTTATTCTTCCGTGTACTCAGCACTAGGAACGGTCAACCAGCGAGTCTCAACTAATCCGATGCACAGTGTGTTGTATTCAAATATTTCTCTTCAAACAAACTTTTTCACAGGCGGCTAGAATGTTTTATGCCGCGTGTGTCTAGAGCACGTTCAGCGCTATCTACGCTTTAAGATACAACACATTGGTCTTAAAATTACATTAAAATGCATTACGACGCATGATTTATGAAGATCTTCCGAATAAAAGGACACGCGGCAGAATATTAAATATTTCGGGTTTATTGCTCTTTCGACGCAGCCGATGTCTGGGGATTATGTAAACTGAATCTCCTTTAAATAATACTGCCTTGAGCCTTTAATCACCACTCCTAATAACTCCCATTTACTTACAGACACAAAATATGGGAAGGACTTGATTCATCCATCATTCCAAAAGTTTTTCTGAACACTTTTTTTCCACATCGATTCGTATCTTTACTTACAAATGATTTTCTGTAGTACACAGTCGCGCGGATCTGGTCTCTGCCCTTCGACCATTCGTTTTATTCTACCGATTCAAAGACGGTACTTAAGTACGTGAGTGGCTTCTGAAACATTTGCCACGAGGAGGAACCTACGTCCCCGAAATTTAATCGAGGAAAGTTCGTCCCTTGAATAAACGTCCCTTTTCTCAAATCTCTGCACTCAGGGCAACAGCACCGATCAATTTGATCGAGATCGCGCGATATCGATAATTACCAGCAAATATGATTCACGATTGGATCGGTGAATCAATAGATGACCGATCGCTGCAAAACCTTCACACTTGATGCTAATTCTATAATCGCCGGTGGTTAACATATAGTTGCAATAAAAAATTTCGCTCGATCCTACGTGGAATAAGGAGATTGCCAGCGTTCGAATGATTAAAAATATTGAAGCTATTAATCAAGATTTTGCAGCAGGAGGAAAGATTTGCAGTCACGTGGATGAATGAGAACGCAATCAGGAAGAAGGTTCGCCGTGGCATTACCTTGTCCTTCGAACAACACGAACCGAGATGAAATCTGGCTTTTCGTTGGAAAAGAAAAAGGAACGAGGCGGAGAAAAAACTTCGACGTACATACTCGGTGAAAAGATGATACGCGGCTTGAATATTAGATGGGGGAACTGATTCTTCCTGTTTTTCAAACGTGTTCACCTTTCTGGCGATACAACAATGGATATCTGGCAAGAGTTTTGTACATTTCATCGGGGTTTCCCCCGTTCTTTCCGAATTTCTGGGGCACTTAAATGAACCCTTAATCCATTTTGCGAGCCGAAAATTCAGAAAATTATGCAACTTTGTGTGCAAGTAGAGTAGTTCATCCCTAAGATAATTCTATTTTTTGTTGGTGTAAAACTCGTGGAGTTTCAGGGGTTCCCATCGCCCTTTGAAAAAAATTCAGAATTTTCTTTTGCATGGAATATCTCAAGAACGGCGAGGGACACCGAGAAGAAGTTTAAACAAACATTGCACCCCTTTCTTATATCTGCAAAACCGCGTAAAATAATTCTGAAATTAAGGATTGGTGATGCGGGTAACTTGAAACGCACGGAATTTTCGATAATTATCTTTACTTAGTTTCGTAGCTACAAATAAAGATACAACTTTTGTTTAAACTTTTTTGCAGAAAGTCGCATAATTTTCTGAACTTTCGGCTTGCCAAACTTCCCTTGTTAGTCAGAAACGTAGGGCTTATTGTTCGAAGACTACGAAGGTGCGATTGGGAGATGTGAAAAAGAAAGAAAGAACTTCGGTGTACAATCACTCCCCACAATCCTTCAGTCTACAAACTGAGATTTCCACCAATAAGAGCTGAGACCCTTCACGACCTTGATCAATGCCTTTTACATCCTCATATCTTTAAGGGCAATGAAACCCGCACCTATCCATTCAACGGCGTTTTCAAGCACGTGTACCTAGTCCGCGATGGCGTCATCAACGTGACAGAGTCACATGCTGAAGATTCGAAACCACTTCCTAATGTCGTCTTCGTATCTAAACCCAAGTACGCTATAATTGCCTGTATGTATCGGGGATTCTCCACACAATCCGGCAGGCGCTCGTGTACGCAGATCTGGGCACGCTGGAGGAGAGGGGAAACGGCTGGAGTGGCACATGTCGTGACACGAACACATGCTCAGAATTCGAGATTTATTCCATCGCGATGGATTCGGACAGGTGTATCGGCGATGAACAACAATGACCGGCCGACCAGAGAGGGGAGAAGGGTACAACTATAAGGACTGGCCGTCTGCTCTATCCATTTCCACGCTGACCATCCCATCATTCGTGGGTGAGGAAACAACCCTGAAGTTCCTTCCTCAGATCCTCTCCATTCGTGGCTCATTCTTCGCCGTCCATCGCGAGCAACAAACCGCTCTCTTCCTTTGCCATCCTTCGCGAGGAACACGACAGTCTCTCCTTTCGTCGCCGTTGGACCAGCTGCAGTGTCACTCCCAAAGGAGAAGAGATGAAGAGGATCGCAGTGGCAGTGGTCGTCGCGACGATCTTCAGCGGCGTTTTCGCGCGCGAATTGCGTAAGTCGAAGCTGGAGCACTTTTTCTTTTCCCGTGTCTATGATTTTGTTCCTTGTGGGGTGACGTTTGAACTCGAATGACAAGGATGACGGGTGATTGTATCTCTTTGAACTTGGTGAGCTTGAGGTTTGAGGAAATTCGAAGATTTCATGCAGACACGTATGTTATTATTATGTTTGAATATTGAGGCGAAGATTTGAATGTGTCCTTATTATTTTAATTGTTGCTGTAGTTAACAGTAGTAACTGCTTGATTTCATTTTTCCCCGTTTGGAAGTAGACACTACTGGGGATCGTTTAATTAATCCGCAGATATGAGTAAATTCGTTACTCAGGCGTGATGGTTTTTAAACATTTATGTCACACGCTTCTGCTTAAAGAATTTGCAATTCAATATATGTGGCAAACTTACAAAATTATATCGTTTACCTACTGCATTTTATTGGCAACAGCGATGCTTGCAGTGCTTATAGAGCACAAGCTTGAGGCCACTTCCTAGGCAACCTTCCTAGGGCGTGAAAATTTGATTAAAGACTGAATTACTCGAGGAAAGAATCATTTAAGAGGCTCGACACTCACTTTTTGTTCACACAATAATGATACGTTATTTATTTCCTCGGGGACACTGCCTCGCACTTGTCGAAGTCACTGATTCAGCTTCCACAGTAATCAACGGCGGTCCAGACGTTGAAATATTAATTTATTATGCACACCTTGCGCTATGTAGTTTTTCTCAGAACTTTAAATTCATAAGTTTAAAGCGTTCATCTTCGCTTGGAAATCTTCCGCGAGTTTATCCACTGTTATTAATTCGTTATCAATGATTTTAAAGGTGAATGTTTCGGTGGACACAACAAAATGCTAATTCTAGCTGCATTCCCGAAAGTCGCGCCAAAGAATGAAGTCTCTAACTTGCGAGCGGTGCAATAATCGTGTCTTTTTCATCGTTTTGATAAAAGAATAGCCATGCTTGGCCCAGCTCAACTTTCACGCCAAAAAATACGAACCTCTTTCTCGAATCTTTTATTAATCTATAACTGCGTGGTCCACGTCTCTAAAACAAAATAAATAAATAAAATGAACGCAACACAGCGGAGTTTCTACACGTCTGCAAGCGGGACAATCCAAACTTGGGCGAATGCATGAAGAGCAGCGTGGAGAACATTAGGCCGTACCTGATAGCTGGCCTGCCGGAGTATCATATGCCATCGTTGGAGCCACTGCTGCTGAAGGAATTGGTCGCAGCACCGGGTACCATTACATTGAGACTGAGGAACGTCCACGTGTACGGCGCCAGCAACTTCACCGTGTCGAGACTCAAGTAAGTCGTAAACCTTGAAAAAGAAAGATAGAATGCTGAAGTAAGGAAGAAATTAAGCGTTGGGGCTGGTTTTATCGTTTCAAGTAATTTTAATAATAATGCTAATTTTGTTGGGTCCAATTTATCGCTATTAATGACTGGTCTAGGGGGTCTAATGACTTTGGAAATAAAATTAAATATCAATTGGAGTGTTAAATCAGTATTCGGAGTACGAAGAAGACTTTAATGACTACCTTGAAACTTCAACAGCTCCGGATTGATAGAGCGAAATAAATTTTCGGTCTCCCTTTGAAACGAACGTGGGAAAACGCCCCGCAACGAAATCGCTGCGTTGTTTCCGTTTTACACAACGCGTGCGATCTTTTAGCTAGATTCGTATTCGATTCATCGTTCCAGGAAGTTCGAAATCAGGCATTGTTCGCAGATGCATCACTTCTGTGATCGCGGTTGATGCTTTAATTTATTCCCGTTTTATTCATAGAATCCCACAAGTGTGCAGATTTCAACTGCCTTAAATCACAGAAGACACCGTGCACTGTAAATGAAATTTGAATTACAACGATATTCGTTGTATAATTAATCTTTTAACAAGATAATAGATGCTAGATGGTATCAAGTATCAGTGGCTTAGGAAGTATCAATTATTTCAAATTTAAATCGACTGGGAAGTAAAACGATACCTGTTCCAATTCGGTTCTAATCGCTTCGATTTTTAAATTTTGAAAGAAAATCGTCGTCGGCAGTGGGAATTTCGATTGATTAACGTAGCCCTTTTGCGGATAGGAGAATAAGAGCGAATGTAATAAAAAGTGACGCTAATTTCGTATTACGAAGTTCCTTCGCTTTTTATTACGAAGTTCTTTTGCTTCGTATTATGCAAGTGGCACGGCTGTGTCCGGCGATAACGGCAGATAATCGAGTATCCGTAATGAAAAGTTGCATGCCCAAAGAAAATGTCACGCCCGTGGATGACTGTTGTGCATACTTGCGCAGCCGATGCAACCATAATTTTATTCCGCAGAAGAAAATCGCAGGAATTTCATCCTGTCGACACGATGTCATAACCCGTCGTTGATTCGCCCGTCATTTACGTGAATCTCGAAGCTAATGTCCAGAGATTTCATTCACCACTCAAGGTTCAATCTCCGAAGTTTTTACAACACTCAAAACCACCGAGGATGAAAAGCTGTGGCAACGCTTTAGCAGATGCTACCGACAGTTCTGTAACTTGGAAATTGATGCAGTCCTCGATAATTATGAATGATAAATTTTTACTGCGCCAACTGCCTCTTTTTCCGCGCAGTAGAATTTAAGAATCATCTTCGAATTGCTTGCATCCATCATCATGGCGCATAATAAAACGAAGTTCATTAACAAGTAAAATTAAGAGGATGATGACTCTTGCAAGAACCTTAGCAATAGTCGATCAGGCATCAATTAATATTCGGCGCCAAAAACGTTGCCTAGGTGTCAAGGATCCTCATGAAAGTGAAGCTTAAGACAAGGACGATCGAATTAACCTCGAATCGGCGAATAAATTTGGACGTGCGACCGATATCTATGCCTTGCCTGTCCTAAATCTTCATCCAGTAGAATGGCGGTCTCGTTCATCCTCGATTTCATCGATTTTAAGGGAATGATCAGAACCACCCTTTGGTTAGCCAATATAATTACTCCATCTACACACAGAAGCATCAAACGAAGTAAATGGCCAAATTAAGAATCCTTATTTCCACTGCACAGGATCCCCATTCGATTTTCACGAATCGTGTGTGCCATACCGATTATTTCCACTCGTATATCAGCAGATGGTGTCACGGTCGTTGCTTAAAACGTACGCGGAATACAAAGCCCCGAATCTCTTCGTCTATCACCGTAGTTTCATTTATTTATGACTCCGTTGGAAACGAATCAGTTTGGTGTCTATTACACTGCATTCTATCAACCACAAATTCATCTAGCAATTCCATTACGCGTCTCTAAATTCCATGTATTCAAAATGCATCCCCTCAAACTCGACCAGTAGTGATTCAAACAAAATTACTCAACCGGGGCTCGATCCCGTCACTACTTTCCCCAAAAATGGCCCAACACCCAGCGCCCGAGTTGTTGCTCAAGAAAACGAGCACCTCAAGACCTCTTCTCATTGACATAATTAGCAGAGTGTCTCACAAGTCCATTCCGCTGTTGAAGCAACTACAAATCACGTTTCCTTCCGCAGGGCAAACATAGATAGGCTGCGCTTCGTGGTCGAGCTGAACTTCTCCAACCTCTTCATCAAAGGTGACTACGACGTGAATGGGAAAGTGATACTTCTGAGCCTCAAAGGATCCGGCCCCATGACTGGCAACTTCACCAACTGCAAAGGCTTGGTGAAATTGCAGGCGGAGAAGGCGCGAGGGCCGGACGGCGAGAGTTATTTGAGAATGGTGGATTTCAAGACGAAGATCGCGGTGGCGCAGGGCCAATTAAAGCTGGAGAACTTGTTCGGCGGCGATCCTGTCCTGGGCGAAGCCATCAACATGGCCATCAACAGCAACTTCGACTCATTCTTGAAGGAACTGCAACCCTCCATCGAGAGCGCCATATCGGAGACGTTCCTCAAGATTGCGAATAGTATTCTGGACCAGTTCACTTACGACTCGCTTTTCCCGCTTTCGTAAACGGCCCATGGTGATCAGTGAAGATCGTTTAAAGTTTAAGCACCAGTCGCGAATCCGTTCGCGATACTTTGCACCGTTCACAGACATTTCATAGCTTGCAGCGTGCGAGAGCTCGTCGTTTATGACCCATTTTCAATAAGTAGAACTCGCAAGGTTGTGAATTTCAATTAGTAATAACTTTCTGATAGTAGGAAGAAATAGATCAGGCTTTAACGGAGGGTGTTTAACACTATGTCGCGCGTCTGCAATAAAAGTGCGTCGAAGGATAATGAATAATCATTCTTTGGTTTGCTGAAGGGTGAACAATGATCGCGTAACCTTCTTAAAATTAAATAGTATTAAGTGTACGAAGTTATTAAAAGACATAAATTGCTGTAACAAATTCTTCGAGTTGTCAAAGTACGTTTAAACCCTTTTGAACACTGAGGGGCTCGATGGAAATTAGGTACATGCCACCGTTTTATTATTTTACAGGAAAGCAAGTTGGAGGAAAAATTGTTTTCATAGGAAATGCGAAAATGCAATTACGAAAGCAAATTACTTTAAACGGCATTTAATTTAGATGGTAAATGACAACTATTGTCTTTCAGCTGAGAAATTAATTTTGTTACGTCACGTGTCCCCAAGGAGCACAGTGGCTTGGTCTCTTTTTCACTACACACTTGTTTTTTCTCAGCGTAAAGAAAGTTTAATATTATATTAGGAAGTGGTGGAATCACACTGCATTGCGGGAACGAATTAATGGCACAAAGAAACAAAAATTGATATACCTGTTTTCCACTGGGCCCCTCAACTGTTCACTTGTTTCACTCGTACTGTAATCACACACGAGTGATACGCAAAGCAACACTTTTACTAAAATATTAAGAAAAAAGAAATGAAACCTACAGTTTAAAAATGCACGCTGGTCGGAGAAGAAGGGGAGCCGTTCTGTTTAAGCAAAATATAAAATTTTCACTTTCGCCTAATGCATCTTAATTAACGAACATCATTAAACGATTAATACAAATCCTTAAGTCATCTTCACCACGAAATTTGAGAAAAGAAGATCGAAGAAGTGGTACAGACGTATATAATATTAATTTTTATTAATATTTATTTTATTAATATTTATTTTTTACTAATATAAAAGAAGAGTCGAATGATACGTGATTTTTAAAAGTAACAAGGGACAAATACGTCCCTGCCAGTGACGTCTAATCTGCAAATTGAATTTTCCTTGCTTTTCGTGGGAGATCGTCGAGTGGCATCTTGATTATTCTCGGTCGGGGAAGAGTTCGTCGTAAGTGAAATGCTTGAAGATGTTGTTGGCGAATGTCAGACACCTCTCGGCTATAGCTTTCTCCAGGTTGGGCCTGACAGCTTCCATTATTTCCTCGTGACTGTGGCCCAGAGCCTGGGTCACCGCTTCTTGCAGAGTTTTATCCAAGTTATTCGCCTCGAAGTCGACCGTGTACTTCTTTAGGCTCAGTTGCGTCTTCACCGACGAGAAGTAGGCGTATTTCTTGCCTCCGCGATCGACCAGCTTGTAGGTCGCCTTTACTTTAACGGTAACGTCCTCTGTAATGGAACAATTGCTCCCCTTTGATATTCCGTTTTACTCTTATCATCCAAACTCAGCCATTCTTGATTTCACAATCCCAGCTCCACTAATCATTCGAGGTACCACAACGCTCATAAATCCAACGATTCTTCGTGCCCACGATCCCACAATCACACGATCTCTCATACCCAAGGTTTTCACAATCTCAGGATCCAAGAAGTTTCAAAAACTCAACGATCCATCATGACCGCGATCCTACGATACCACGAATACCTACTCGGGAATCCAACGATCTCTCATTCCCACGATCTCATATCGTCACAAGCACCCCACCACTCTATTACCTAATACAAAATCGTATTCCAGAAACAGAGACATTTGTCTATTGGTCCAACTCACTCGCATTGATCTTGATCGGTCCGCTCCCTTTGATCGGTACCAAGATCTTCGCGCTGACGTCGTACATGGCTTCCAGTTTCACTTGGTCGAGGAACAGCTCCATATCGAACTCGTGCTTCTCGAGGTCCACATGGAGCATTTTCACTTGGTACTTGCCGAGCCAGTACAACTTGATGTCCGTCCCGGTCGCTTTAAAGTTGGGTGTATCTATGAGCACCACTTTGTCGATCGTTAAAGGATCGCTGGACGGAATGTCCAGCTCTGGAATCCCTTTCAGAAGCTTGTCGCCCAAAGCAGCCACGCTGCTCAGGATACACTCGTTGAGTTTCGGATTTCTCGCGCCGCATACTTGGATGTAAGACGCTGCAAGTTAAAGAGACGGAAGGAAGATTGAAAAGCAGCATCGACATTCGAAATCATGGATGTTAACGGAGGTTGAAGAAGGTATAAGGAAGTCTTAAGGGAAACAGTTAAATCGCTCGAAAGTCAAGTACATTTCGCGAATTAATTACAAAGAAATCAAAGCAACTTCACACTTTTCCTTCTACACAATGTTTATTACTATCTCGTAGAGTAAGAAAATATTTTTTTTGTCTACATATCTATTATACAAATGGCGCCACACGAGGTTCATTATACAGTGGTTTAGAAAAAGTGTCTTTCGCTTTGCCTTGATATTGAGCTTCAGAATAAAGATACAACGGTTTCCTTGGAATATGTTTCTCCTAGAATCTGTAATTTCGGCCTGAACCTCGGAAAACAGAATTGAACCAAAATTATTAAAATAGCGACTAGCAGAAGGCGATTTGTACCATAAATGTCGATTTTTCGGGGTGCACAGATGGTTGTCATTTTTTATCTCGAAAACTAGAGCTTTTACATTTTATACTGAGGTACACTCCACGAAGGAATACATGTTGAACACGCTGTAAAAATTTCAAGCCGATCCGAAACTCGGTTTTTTCGCAATTAGGGAAAAACCTCAGAAAAAACGTGTACAGATCAGACGACGGTAGCGTCGTCATATACATGTGTAAAATAACAAAAAAAAAATTTTTTTAAAAATTCATAGTATTAATAAACATTATTCAAAAGTACTAGACACAATTTGTATTCATCTCCATATAATTAATTCGCAAAGAAAGACTTCTTCGAGCGATTCGACTGCCTCCTTAGTCCCCTTAATGAGTTTATACCGCGGACTTTGTCAGGTTTTTTGTTAGCTTGTGTAGAATCTCAGCTTGCTACAGGTCATGCGAGATTCGTGCGAGCTATTAGGCGATAATTACGTTACATGCGATAATGATGTTACATGTTTGACTCGATGCTACTATGTCGTGTTATTCGACACAGCTGTTCATTATTTACACAGAGAAGGAGGCATTAGTAGATTATAAAGGAGATTGTTAATTAAATTAATTTAATTAACAAGAATCGCGTTCCCACGTTACAGGCTACATTCTTAAGTGAATCGCGATCCTCTTTTTAAGGGGATTCGTAGTTTGAAGACTTAAGTCACGTTTCCACGTGTTCAATATTACACTTTGATTAGAAGGCAACTCTACGTCTGATTTCTTGCACGATTAAAATATGAGCACTTCCTGGTTTTCGATGCTTCTACCGAGTCGGCACTTCGTGAATTGTTTCCGCGTCCGTGATTCCCTATGCTCATGTATGCGAGGACAGATTCAGCACATAAATTACCGTATCGGCGATCCTCGTTAACGAATATGAATATTCATTAATACATCCGTCTCAATTGTTATCTATATCACCGCACGCTCTGCTCGAAACAGAACTGGTTCTCAGTTAAATCGATTCAAACATCGAATGATAATGGACTTAAATCGTTAAATGTTCGTATATATTCACCGACATAACAATACTCGGAACTCCGTACGAGGGAATGCTTCAGCGCTGTTTTTCTGTTTCACTAAATCGTATTATAAATCAATTAAATTGCATGATGCACGTTCGACCATTAATGGAAGATAGCATCACCATTAATTACCAATTTTCGCATAATTCTGTTATTGAAGATCTCGCGCGTGAAGCTGACAAGAAATATTGTAATTTGTATGGCGCGTTCTCTTGGGAGCATTGAAACAATGATAAATTCAGTTCTCATGGCTGAATGTAGGAATTATGGAAGTATAGACAGCAAATTTAAAGCTTAGACAAATTGATAACAGAATAAAGACACGGAAGGTGATGTTATAGTTGCATTAAACACAGAAATTGATAAATCTCTACATTTAAATTCTAATCATTAAATACAAACTTCAGCAATACTCGAGATCCTCCAATCACTTTCACCTACTTGCACGATGACTAGCACATCCCCAAAACCCTAGCCAGATTGTCCATCTTTTATTTTACCACAATTTATAAATTAAGTTCTCCATGTTATTATCATCTAAAACTCCCATCTTTTAAAGAGCTAATACTAATAACAAGTAACGCGTGTAGTTTGACGCTAACGATGGGGCCAAATAAATCTTGCATCCACCAAGCGAGGCGATAATTTATTAACATAAATACCCAACGCATTGATACTTTCGAAATATCCTTTCCCAATACAAAGCATCTTATCTTTACAGCCCACTCTGATAAACTGTCTCACAACATTCAACACGCTACTGCACCATAACATCAACTATCCCCAGAACATCAGCCTGCACTTCACAGTCCTCCAGTTTAACCAGAAACTGACCCAGAAGCTGCCCGAACGAAGCTGTACTCACGGACTTCAGCGTTCGCCAGGGCGACGACAGCCCCGAAGAAGAGAATCGTGTTGGAGAACATGCCGGATCAACACTCTGCCCCCGCAGAATAGTATTATTATCCTCGAAACGGGCGCAAGAGGTAACTAACACGATCCACGCGGGTGTCCACTGACAGAGACTGATCCTCCACCATCTGGGCAAGCTCATATATATGAAGCTTCGAGGATAACAGTGCGTTGCATCGAGAAGGAGTCTGAATCATCCTAGTCCGTGACCATGATCGTAGGACACGTGTGTAGATCCTTCGCCGGCGGCGGGCATTTCCCCGCCAGGTCTCTGTTCTGGGCGCTCCATCGGGTAGGAAGTTTCATCGAGAGCGAATCCGCCGTCAGATCTGTCGGCGCTGCCCCTCGTTCTGCAACCGGGCCTGATTCTTCCATGGAATAATACGGAGGTACCGATCGCGGAGCAATCGATTACAATTACGACCCCATGTGATTCCTGAGACATGTACCTCGATCTTGCTCGACGCAGCCCGTTTACTTTTTTACTCGATTTCCCTGACGTCAGCCGCGATCGCACGCGGAGCACGATTATTCCCGCCAGCCTGGAATTGTTTTTTCGAGAAACATACGCGTTATTCGACTTCCGCACGTTCTTATTCGAGACGCGTCTCGGATGCTGGATCCTCCGGCGGTTTTTGCGCTTCAAGACTCGCGAATAGCGGGCAAGGTCAGCTTTTGCCTGGAAACTTCACCGTCGATCGGAAGAGGAAAGTCGCTGGGAGTGTTTGGAATATCAGGCCTTGTTTGCATCGCGTCGCGCCGCGGTATTTCGCGGGATGTGGTGAATCTTACGCTCGGAGCTCGGTGCGAACTGCTAATTGTAAGTAGACGCTTCGTGTTGCTGTGGGAGTACAGGAGACTAGGGTCGCCGACTGCACTCAAATTTCGCGCATAGTTAGTGCGTACCGTGTATGATAACGGGCTGAACGGGGAGGTTGAGGTGCTCGAAATTTTGGGAGAAAATCGAGACGAAATTTTTGGATATGCATTTGCAGGTAAGAAAATTGTGAAATTGGTAAAAATTGTAGGTAATCACTTGGGATTGCTTGTAGGAGTAGTAGTAGTATTTATTAATTTCAGTCGGTCTGTCCAGAAATGGGCTTGCAATTAGTTAACTTAACCATCTAATTCACTCATTTTGCATTCTAAAATTCACGCTTAACTTATCCTATTTTCTAGTGTTTGGAGCTCAGGTGCTTCTCTTTGGCTTCTTAACTCTTATAATTCATAACCTGTAACTAATAACTAATAATTGATAATTTTTATTCTATACTGCTCTTCGTCTTCCTTTATTATGTTTCTATTTTTGTAACTTATTTACATTTTCCCTTTTCAACTCCCACATGGGATTATTGTATATGTGGAAGGATCATTATTGAACACGCTGACACAGTAACTACTTACAATTAGTATCTTAATTACACGTTCGCTTTTGCATAAGAGGTACACGCCAGGACTCTAGGAAAGATGAGACTTCCAACTCCATCTTCCGCAACAAGTTTGCATAATAGGTACACCTTACGTGTTTATTACAATTTTCACACATGGTGTCCACTACTTGTACAGAAACTTTGAGTTAAACCGGTGGCCTGAGCACAGAGTTGGACATTATTTAAATCAAAATTTATTCGAATGATCTTCAAAGAAAAATTTCGAATAAAAATTTATTTAAATGATCTTCAAAGAAAAATTTCGAATACAAATTTATTCGAATGATCTTCAAAGAAAAATTTCGAATAAAAATTTATTGGAATGCTCTTCAAATAAATATTTATACGAATACTCTTCAAATAAAAATTTCGAATAAAAATTGGTACGAATGATCTTCAAATAAAAATTTCGAATAAAAATTGGTACGAATGATTTTCAAATAAAAATTTTGAATAACAATTTATACGAATGCTCTTCAAATAAAAATTTCGAATAAGTTTTTGTTCGAATAAAATTTTATTCGGATAATGCCAAACTCTGCCCGAGCACCACGCATTTCCCCCAATCCCCACTGAGGCGGATTCTTCGAAAAATGATTACACCATTCTCGGGTATATCCTTCCCCTAATTCTATGTCAAATATTACCAGTATTATGCGCAGTATACAAAGCGATTGGGCGGCCGCTAAAAAAGGAAAAGCTCGCCTTCGGCGTTGCAACATCCTTCCACGAAGTTAGATGGTAGATAATTGGACAGACCTAGTCGCATATTTTGTTACGGATCGTAGGGTTTCGTTTCAGCGAGACGCTGCTCGCGCCGTTTGCCACTTTCTCTGCGCTTAATGGCCACCATAAAAATCGCGGAAATCGGCGCGGGCAAGTTTTTGCCAGCACCGAATCCACGTTATGGCAAACGAAAGAATGCTGGGCTCGTAGATAGAGGGAATTAGGCGACCGTTGTGTCGCAACGTGCATCAATTTTCGCGGCATTAATCTATCGCCAGCAACACGGAGTACGGAAAGTATTCCGCGATTAGCGTGCAGGTCGATAAATCAACGGCGACGTTGATTAACATTGGAAGATCGAAGAGGTCGTGTCTGTTTATATTAGGAGAGTCAATCTGTTTCTCTTCCAATTTCAGAGCTCTTAATGTTTAATGCTTTGCCAAATGCAAGAAAGGAAAGTTCAATTCAAGTAGGTACTAAGGAACAGAGTGGAGTATCGTTCTACTGGGAATGTGCAAGGGAAAATCTCCAACCGGGAAGTTCAAAAGAATTATGAAAATTTGGGATTAAATATAGGATATGAATCACACCAAATTTTTTGCCAAATTCATCTAGCAGTAAAATTGCCCCGTAAAACCCGGCTATTTTCCTATTTTGTGTTATAACTCGCGAACTGTAACCACTGTAAGTTGCCAAATGATAGTCCCAATTAAAAAGAGCAACAGCTCGCGAGTTATAACATAAAATCGGGGAAATACCTAGCCGAATTTTCAGGGGTCAATTTCACCCCTTAGAGTGAATTTGGTCAGCAAGAAAAAATTGCGTAATACATAACTATATCTCTTCTACATATCCACAAAGTTTCATAATTTCTTGAATTTTCAGGATGGGGATCTTCCCTTGTTAGATAAAATAAGCTGGGATTTAAGGTTCAAGGATTTGATACTAGATAACGATTCAAAAGAAAACAGTTCTTTTAACGAGTTTATATTTCTGAAAGGGAATTGAAAATTCCTAAAGAAATTTTGGAGTTATTTTAAGCTCGCTAAGGAAGCATTCGTTGGGGTAATGTCGATCATGGAGCATCCCCTTGTGACTTAAGGCGAAAGGCACAATGGCGACCGCGTTGGAGGAAGTTCACGTGTCCCTCGAAACTTAACTCGTAACTCACTTAGCCACCGCATAAATCTGTCGCGGGTAGCGCGCCGGCTCGATGAGATTAACGTCCGTTTGAATTACGCCAATTTGCAGTAACACCAATGACATTAACTAGGCGAATTCAGCCACGTGCAGACGCAACTGCGACGAAGAACGACAGATTTTTCCCTCGTGCTCCTCTTTGCTCCTGGCGTTATGAAGTCCCCCGCGACTCGACAGCTTTGCATTGCAAATCCGAAAAATCGATCGGCTCCACAGGGGAGACGAGTCGCTACTGCTCCTTCAAGATGGAAGAGAGCAAACAAGAGGTTCGTGTTAACGTCAGCCATTGATGAATAACTGCATGCAAGAATTCCATTGGGCACAAGAAACCTATAAATCCGAAGGTACTGAATTTTAATGAACACAGTAACCAAAAATGAAAAATAACTTCTTCACTCGCATGTGCAGATCGATGGCTTAGTGCACAAATATTGTATGTCCACTTTTAGCGTTTTCGAAAAAAAAGCTGGTTTAAAAACAGGCAAGGGTTCGTAAGATTCAGGGACATACACTGAAGAAAAATATTAATTTTGACAAATTTATTAAGTAGAATTCAGAAATTCAAAAAATTCAGAAAGTTTGTGAATATATAGGAGATTTCCTCCTGATTACAACGCAATTTTTGTTTGCTGTCCAAAATCACTCGAAGGGGGTGAAATTAACCCCTGAAAACTCGGCTATTTTCCGATTTTGCGTTATAACTCGTGAACTGTAAAGGATAGAAAAAAAAGTTTCAAGACAAAAGTTACTGCTTTTAATTAGATCCATCAATTGGTAAAAAAAAAATCATTTTACAGTTCACGAGTTACAACACAAAATCGGAAAACAACCGGATTTCCAGGGGTCAATTCCACCCCCTTAGAGTGAATTTAGACAGGCAACAAAAATTGCGTTGTAATCAGGAGAAAATCCCCTACATATTCACAAACTTTCTGAATTTTTGGAATTCCCGGGTTCGGGATGTTCCCTTGTAAGCTATAAATATATAAAACACAAACACCTCCAACATCAGACTCCCCGACTTGCCATCATTAGAGAGCCGCCTAAGCAACCCACTCGCCACTCGCTTCATCCACCTGGGTTTCCATTATTCCCCCTATTGCTCGGCTCTGAAACCTCTCTACCGATCGCCGCGGATAACGCATCGAGTCTAATGGAATGCTCGCTCGTGCTCGTTCACGCAACCACACGTTTCTCCGCCCGTGGTACGTCCGCGCGACCGCGCGGCCGCTCGGCTCGCGAAATGCCAGAGGAACATTTAGCCCGGCGAAAATCGCGAGGAAAGCCCGGTGAAACGCGGCGAGAGTAGAGAAATAGACGCGCGACGCCGATCCACGATCGGCCGCACCGCTCTCTAGCCGTCAACGACGCCAGCTCGATCCTGGCCTGGACCAATGGTCGCCAAGTGGCACGAGGCAATCAACATCGCCGAATGCGATAAGGCAATCCCAGCTGGCGCGTTCGGGGATCGCGGGTTAACATATCATCCCCGTGTTTCGATCGGCTAGTCGCCCAACAACCTCCTGCACAGCCGCGATGTTCGCTCTTCTAGCCCGCGTTTGGTACGGAACCGAGTCGTTATTTCTCCGTTCTCCTCTGCTCCTCGGGTTTTAGGGTGGCTGGCTTAGATTGTTGACAGTCGGGCGATGTTAATTGGTGTGGATTGATGGGGAAAGGGTTTGTTCTGGTAGGTGGTGGTGACGATAGTGTGGCTGCTGATGAATATTGGTATCGTATAGTGACGTTATGGAATTTTAGGGTGAAGCGTTGTGGGCGTATGCGCGAGTGAAGGAAAGTCTGCTGCGATTATTTTGGCGCATGTTTTTCTCGGAGATCCGAGGGTAGATTTTGGGGTGAAGTGGGTGCACGAGACGACTGAGGTGCTGGCGAACTTGTGAGCGCAGGAAAGTTTGCCTTTGAGAGTGTTTCGTGATATTTTGAGGGTTGTTGTCAGTGCAAAATGTCTGAAAAAGTTAGGACGCCGTCGTGTTTCTGGAGATTTGGGGGTGATGTTTAGCGCGACGTGTATGTATGGGATGATCCAAGTGTCGATGAAGGGAAGGCTCTCTTTTTGTGATTGGAAATACTGTCAGGACTAGTTGAGGGTAGTTTCTCATGCGAAATACGTGGAGTTAAAATTTAAAGGATTATGTAAGAGAAACTGACGTGTCCTTTTTTGGATGATGGTGCCACTGTTTGTTCTGCAGCTGTGTTTTCGAAGAGAAGGAGATCGATGATTTGCACGAATTCTACTTTACAGATTATAATACTACAGTTTTTCTCCCACCTATAGCGATAAACATGAGATCGGAAACAAAAAGTGTCGTTTTTAACCCGCTGTCGTACATATTCAACTTTTGGTCTAGATATAAATGGGTTTTGCCGCTGAAAAAACGCAATTACGAATGCAGTTATATTATGTAAACACAGGGAACGTATTTATTACAACGATCCAGCCTTGGCATTATTCATACGGACAGCTTTGCAAATATCCTGTTAGCTGAGAAAACTATGCACACTTCGTCGTCTAACCGATGAATTTCTCTTCGTAAAATTGCTGCAATCACTGTTGATACTGACTAAGATTGAATTACAATTAATTATACTTTAATCCTCCAATGAAAATTTAATCGAACTTAATTAAAGGGTCGTGAACGCAGTAAACACCTGGTCCATAACCATAGTTGAACGATTCGGGTGTATTTTACTCTTCGTTAGCTCGTTCTTCCTCTGTAACCCGAATTTAGGAAACTGCCTGATAATATAGATAACCTTATCTTTAGAGAAGAAGCACGATAGACGAACGGAAATATAAAAGTTCATCGAGGGCAATGAGAAGTGAAACTTTCAGGGAAATTTCCCTGACTTTATTGCGCAATTATTAATTAAAAGTCACTAATGTCCTTCGTGTCCTTTTTCTAGCCTGACGGCGACTCTCTTTTGCGCTGCGTCCTGCGTGTTACGTGAGTATCCTCAAAGAAACTTCTGCCTCTCATCTTCCCTTTTCCTTCGTCGCTATGTCTTCATTGATCCTCATTAACCGTGATCTGTTCCTGTTTCTCCTATTCTTCTTGCAACCTCTCGAAAGGCTATTACGTGCACGCCCAAGGTCTCGCCGTGTCTCGCGAAAAAAGACCGTTGACAGTGACGGTTGTTACGAAATTGTAGTTCACCGTTTGCAGCGTGCAATGGAAATAGGAATGCGTCGCGTGCATGACAACAAGCCAGTTGCAAAATCGTGTCGTACCTGTTTCGTTCTTAGAGCGTGACTGCACTCGCGGACTTGAACTCGTTCGTAGTGGGATCAAGATCGTGAATGGGGTTCAATTTTCGGGGGATAAAGGCAGCAGGTGCCAGCGATCAACTGACTACCCTTACGCCTACGGAAGAAGCGCTCCAGCGAAAGTTCCATCATTGGTCGCTCGCAATGTTTATACAAATGCCTAAAATCTGGCACCGAAGTGATCCCTCAATCATTAGCGTCGAATTTCCCTCCGACCACCACTGTAAATCCAGGCGGCAATTGAATCCACAAATACAGTCCACCTCGATTCACTTTCCCTTTTTCTACAACTCACACACCTCCGATAGCTAACCCACTTAATCGGCAAGTTACACAATGTCCTCCGAGTAATTATTCAAAACCCTCGCCTGTTTCGCAGCGCCTTATATAAAGCCGTGCAAGAAGAGCGATCCTGACATCGACAGGTGTATCACCAGGTCGATCGAGCAGCTTCGGGAGAAGCTGGCCGAGGGAATCCCCGAATTGGGGGCGCCCGCCATCGAGCCTCTGAGCCTCAAGGAGATTCGCCTGTCTCGAGGTCCAGCTGGGGCGAGGCTCGACGTCAACGTCACGGATTTGCGGGTAAATTCCCGGCGACCGGTGGAAACACCCGTCGTTCATCCACCGTCCCTCGGCGTTTTTGCAACAACAGTGACCGCTCGAGCGGAAAAATACCGCGGCAACGGCGCTGAAGTGCACTCGAGGAGCAGGAGGAACCTCGAGAGCATTCCTCGCGGAATGAATGTTGAAAAAGAAATGTTTGTTCGGGCTGAGGATACCCGATTGTCTTTGCATATTAATCGAGCCCCGAGATTTCGGAGAACGTCTCGTCCATTAGCAAGCTTTTTTCCCTTTCACCTTGAGGAACGGCGGTCAGGATGTTGTGATTGTTTCGTTTCTTTTTCCCAATGTGCATTCAGGTGTTCGGCCCGTCCAAGTTCGAAGTTCACGATCTTAAGGCCGACGTGGAGAACGTGATCTTCACGTTCAAAGTCTTCTTCGACTCGCTGAGCTTCCAAGGGAAATATCAGATCGACGCCAGGATCCTTCTGCTCAGGCTCACGGGGCAGGGAGACTTGACGGGCACCTTCCGTAAGATTCTTTTTAAAAAACAACATCGTTTTCTCCATCCCAGAGATCTGTTCCCAAAAGTCCAACACAGCTTGGACTTCGCGCACACCTCGCAGACAGTCCAAGTGTTATTCATTATTTATTGTACAACTTTCAAGATGATTACGACTCCGACGTCGTCCTAAGAGCGCGCAAAGTGCTCAGAGACAACGAGACCTATCTGAACTTCGAGAAGATGAAGATAAAGATCCAAATAGGCAAGACCAACTTGCATTTCAGCAATCTGTTCGGTGGCGACACGGTTCTAGGTAAATCAAGCATTCTCTTTAAAGAATCTCTGCACTTCTTACGCTCACATTTCGCGCGGTCCCTTGACCTGTAAGAAATACTGATTGTTTCTGTGTGAAACCAGCTGCAGCCACGCACGAATTGTTGAACAACAACAACGCGCTGTTCCTGGACGAGATCAGGCCAGTGCTGGAGATATCATTGGCAGAGCTGTTCACCGACGTCGCCAACAAGATCACCAAGACCTTCACGTACAAAGAACTGTTCCCGGAGGACTGAACGTGGTGCTCGAAAACAGTGACTCGCGAGTTTTATTAATTTTTAAAAAATTAGGTGGCATTGCCTCCCTCGCTACTGTACAGTTACTTATCGTTAGTCGGGATATGAAAATAAAGCCTCTGGAAAATCTCACTCGAGAGGGGATAAGTAGCACGGGGAACAAAGATTTATATACAACTAAGGGCACATTTATTTCGCGCATCCCGCTGACCCGCAAACAACGAATGCTTAAGCAAGGACTCGCGGAAGTAACAAAGAAGGAGGGCAAGGTATCAGCTAACAACAGATAATCGAAACAACGAATAAATAATGCTCGAGCCGGAAATCGCCTACGAATCTATACATACGTAATCGAAGTGGAACAGGTATCCCAGCGCGCTGTGTTACGCGAATCGAATTATCCTCGAGCGGCAGGCAAACAATTTTTTGCCCCCGGTTTAAGAAGCAGAGAGAGGAATAGGATCGCGAGCCGTTGTTACCAGGCGATCGATCGCTTCTGACTCGTTCCCAGCGATGTCCTAAGATTTTTACTTATTAATATAGAAGTTGACTCGCGAGGATTTGACAATTAGACTCGTGCGAGAGGAGCGGATGTAGCGGAGGGACCTAATCCCCCGTGTCTCGATTTTTAAACAATTTTCGAATGTACAGAGGATGTCTCTGGCATGGAGGGCCTAGCGAGCAGGTTTCGAGCGGCAACGAAGGATTCTTCAGCATCGCCACGAAGGGGTTTCGAGGTCTCCCATTGATCACGGTGGTGGATCACACGCTTCTGCCAGCTGTCTAGAGGAGTAATGGGAACGAGGCTCGTGGATGACGAGCTACGGGAGCAGCTCTTGTTTGGTGAGCACGCCCAACGCTCTGGCTGCCAGGGCTCTGCTCACTGTGGCCGCTGTGTCCTCGATAATTGGACTGGCGATGTCCAGGACCAGGCGGGGGTTCGAGTTGAAGAACGTGGCCGCTGCGTCCGCTGTAACGATGATGTGGAATGAAACTTTGGAAGAGGGAAGAACAAGAGTCGACGAGGAGGAAGACTGTCGTTGCTCTGTGGTAGCTTGTTAATGTTAGTCTTGGGACAAGTACAGCTTGGACTTGGAGGAAGAATAGAAAGCGTACTTATTGGAGGCAACGTGGTGTTTCTGATTTCAAGACGAAGTTGAGTATTGCATGATAGAGGGAAGATCGCTTACCAGCCAATGTGTGAGAAGGAGGCGATTTCAGCTTGATGTTTCCATCACCAACGCGAATTTTCGTTACGAGCTTGTCGATCTCGATCCTCTGCACCCCATTTTTATCGGTCACTTCTTTGCCTTGAGCGTTCACTTGCGCCTCTGTGTTAGCTGTAACACGAATGCCGGTAGATGAATGCCGAAATTTCCAAGAAATATCGATCAGTGGAGTTTAGAAAACAATTGGCTTCGTCTCGGTTGTTTCAATGGACTACTATAACCAAGAGAATTAATAATAAGGCAGCTTGTAATAAAGGGAGATAAATACAGAAATTTCGGGAACAAGATTCTGTTCCTTAACTGAATTTCCCTGCTATTACACCTCACTTTCATTAATAGAAGAATTGAAATTCAAGTACTAGCATAAGGTACCCATGCAGAAAATATATTTCTACTCATTAGTGCGCGCCTCAACTTAATCAACATCCACGAAATCTCCAAATTCAATGTTGAAAAACCACTAAAACCCCTCAGCAGACCATTCTTAAAACCCGCTAACATCTTCGCACCGTTCACCTGAAACTCTCAACCGCAGCAGGTGACGATACTCACTGAAGTTCCCCTTGAAGCTACCAGCCCCGTTCAAAGGGAGCAGTAGCAGCCTCCCCTGGACGTCGTAGTCGCCTTTGACGTGGACGTGCGGCAGCTGAACCTTGATGGCGACCGAGAGGTCGTTGGGGTTCGCCTTGAGGTCGTCGATGAGAAAATTGGTCGCCCCGTGCACGCGTATCTGGCTCATGTTCGCCTTGATCTTGAGCGCCTCGAGGTTCCTATCGACCGTCAGCGACGGAAGGAACAGTGGGTCCAGGGCTGGCAATTTCAAGGACGGTATCCCCTTGGCTAGGTACGGGGTGATCGCCTTTAGTTGCTTCATCACGCATCTGTTGTATTGTTGGAGGTCGTTTGTTGGTGGACAGGGCTGAACACCTGGTGCTGAGGGCAGAAATCATTCATGGGTCGGAAAAATTAGGCCGTTGATCTTGAAACGAGGAGCATCCTTGCACAGTAGGGAGCGAGGTACAGGGTGATTGAAACTAAGTAATTATGTAACTTGTGTTCTTCATGGATATGTGAAAGAATTAGTAAAATACAATTATAGAATTAAATATTTGATGTGTTATGCTTCCTATTTTGTGACATCGCATTCACCTATTCCATTTATTCTCGCGTGAGCCTGTTTCTTTTTATTTCTCTCAAACGTGATTGTGTCTTGTATTATTCCTAGTTTCCAAAATCGTAGAAACTTTTCTTTATTTTCGCGGGATTCTTCGAATTTCGATGGCTCTAGCCTGCACGATATTAGGTGTTCTAGAAGGGGGAACATTTTTAGAGTTTTTATAAAATTTCCTCTTGCGAAAGAGGCTGTAAGATTTCGATCAGCGAAACCAGCGACGCAGGTGATTGTAGAGCCTCTAATTATTCCACTAGTACGAGACTTGGGCAATTCAGATGGCCTGATTTCCTCTGTGCAGGTTATTCGATCGTGATTAGATATCGAGAGTAAAACGAGTTGACCTTTAAATGTAGTCACCGTCTTGCACTGCAATTTAACGTCGAGTACGGACGTTTAGCGAGAATTGACGTCATTAAATGTCACATTAAAAAAAAAGTTATTAAGACACCAACTAAATTCGATACTTGTGACTGACATTTATGTCTACTACGAAACAATTCGCCATAAACGCAGCATAATTCCCACAGTTCCACCGAAGAATCTCAAAATGAACATTCCACCTTCTCCTCCGCGGCAAACTTTCCCCCTCGATCGTTCATTTTCCATGAAGGAACGACAAATAAAAAAGACAGCCCGCAATTGTCCGTCGTAAAGGTGGCTCGTAAAGAGGAGGATCTGCGCGAATGCTGCATTCTTCCGTGGAGTGCTGCGAAGAAAAGTCAACGCGCCTCGTCCAGGCACAGGGTTACTGAACGCTATTCCTATCGCTGGCTAAGGAGTCACGGTTTTTTGCCAGGCCTAAAATCGAAAGTAACACGCTCGTAGAAAGTGAAATTACGAAGCGTGGCCGTGGCGAGCGGCACACGTATATACGGGCTTCTTTCATCGACCGTAAAGGCGAATTCCCGCGTGGCCCGCGAGGCGATGCTCGTCCGTCGAGAAAGGATCGACCTCCCCCTGGCCCCTGATCGATAGATCGCCGTCAGCTAGAAAATCAGGCTGCCACTGCGTTCCTGTACAATCGTGTGCGAAAGGAAACCTTCGCTGTCAGTGGCTCGACCCGAATTTCTAAAACGATCCAATAAAGGAACGGAGGCTCGAAAGGCCAGTGGTGAAACTGGAGGAACGGAGAGACAATCGGTAATAAATTGTTAGCCGTGGAAACTGGATAGGGACGAGCTTTTGGATGTGCCCAGAGATCTGTTAACGAACTTCAACGTGACTGAGAATTTTAGGGGTTGGAGTCCCTTCGAGGTCTCTTGGAGGACGGCTGACTTATTTTGGGCATTGATCACTTGGGCTTCAGGCGGAGCAGCGCGGGTAGGGAATTCGATCCCGGGATCCCGGCTGTTTTTTTTTTTGGATTCTAAAACTCCCGGGATTTGATATATCAAATTATAACTCATCCCGAGAATTTTTAGAAACGTATTTTACTTTATGAACAACTGAAAAATATAAAAATGGAATCCAAAAAACAGCCGGGATCCCGGGATTGAATTCCCTAAGCGCGGGTTAGTTGGTGTGGTATTTGTGCTTTATGGAAATTGAAATTAAAGGAGGACAGGCAGTGGTGCTGTCCATTGGTTGTCGTGAATTGTCAGGCGAGGGATGTTCTGTCTTCAGCTCTTCTCTTCGAGTTTCAGAAGCGTAATATTCGGTAGGGCAGCTGTGGGACACAAATTTGGTATACAGGTAAGAATTAGTGAAGTTCTTTGGAGATCTTTTGATTTACAGAGATCTAGGACGTAGAACTGCTGATGGAATAGAGATGGTGAGGACTACGATAGAGATATTCGAACGTTTTTCTTATCACCAATTCTATTCGTGTTGAAAATTGTTTTCACTGACTTGTGAGTCTTACATAAGAGTCCTATTGTATCCTACAGTATAACACGAGTAATTTGTGTCAGCAGATGTCAGGCTTGCCATTCAAAGGCGGATGTTTTATTATATTTTCAATTTTCTGACATAAAATTCAGCATTGCAGCGCGATAAGAGAATCCTTCGCCTTTTATAAATGGTAGGATAGCATGGAATTCAATTTTATCGCATTACACTTTGATTATTTTGTATTGCACGCAATCGAGTACACTCTGCGCGCGTAAGAACGTGTTTGAATATTTAAATTGCGCCATCTTTGTGCATTGGTAATGAAGTGACATTATAATAGATGATTCGTCAGAGATTAAATGGTCGTGAATCACTTCTGATTATTAAGGCAAGTTACAAGGAAACGTTCACAGATTATTGCGCTTGGCAGATTGTGCGTTTATTCCTAATATATTTTCACTACTTAAAGCACATATGATTACTTGCATTACGGTAATGCCGTCCTTGTAACGCTTTTTCCTGGCTAGAGCGGAATTATGCATTCGCGGTATCATTTTCTAAAACTGGTACATCTGATCAGAATAAGATTGCAGTTGACGTATCGATGTTAAAGTCGAATCGACAGCCATGGGGAAACTTAGCATCACGTATTCAAATATTTTAGAATATTTCTCCTAAAATGTTTAAGGGGTCATTCTGGCGATCGCGCCGCAAAATTCGGCAACATTCAGGCTTTTTTTTCTCAGTGAATACAATGAATAACAATGTCAAACTTTTTTTCATTTATTAAGCTACTTGTAATGTATAAAAAAAATGATATTGTTATTCATTGTATTCACTGAGAAAAAAAGCCCGAATATTGCCGAATTTTGATTACCAGAATGACTCCTTAATAAATAATTTCTTTTTGTAACATCCTTCCGCGAAGCAATTGCTTTTCAAGCACTGCAAATTCGCGTGCACCTAATTAAAGTTGGCGCACCATGGCAGAGCCTGACGAATCAATGACCCTTCGAGCACCACCATAGTAAAGCCTAATAACACCACATCGATATTTCGCTAGCACCCTGCGATTAACAAGACACATTCGACGAGTTACGGGACTCCCTCGAACAATACGTCACTTGCCAATCGATCAACCCCCAAGTGCCTCGCTAGAATCCTCGCACGCAAGTTACACAGTGCCTGAAACCGGAATTGGATGGTGACTTACGGAGTTCACCGACGGCAGCCCCGGTCCAGGTGGCGATCAGGAACAATCCAATCAGCATCATCGTGATCCTCCGTCGCTGGCCCGTCGTCGAACGTAATCTCGCAATTAGCGAAGAGCAATATTGAAAATGCGTACGATGGCCCTCGCTGCTGGGTATATATAAACTAACAGCACTTTCTCCGCGTGTATATCCAGCCCCACTCTCCGGGATGGTGAATTTATCACGGTAGAATGCCTCCTCTTAACTCAGTCAGGGCCGTAGCCACGCTGGCCACCATACACGTGCGCGCACACACGCACGCGACAACAAGAACTTTTCCTCGTCGCCTGCGACTATCCGGCCGTAGGTCAGGATTCTAATCCTTGCAGCCTGGAAGAGGATCGTTCGGACGTCTCGGGAGATGTTCGCCAGATGACGAGGGCGTCAGTCGCCGGGGAAACGGTGGAAGCTACTTTGCCAGGTGATAAATTTAGCCGATCGTTCCTTCCTGTTATGCACGCGTGCTTTTCAATATTCAATGGAGCGTTATGTCAGAGAGGCCGGTGGGGAAGTAAAAGTGTAAGTATCTTGAATATCGCGAAGATGGTTGGCAACGCTTTGGGGGATTATATTTGATTGATTAAGCGAAGCGTGGATCGGGGCGCATTTTTGCTCGTTTCACGTTTCTGTTGGAAATCTGCGGTGGATTTTGTGGAAGCAGTTCTGCTCTCGGGAGTTTAGCTAATATGGGACTGTTTAGGGCTGGTTGGATGTTGGGATCTTGTGAAATGCGCGTGCTTCTTAATCCTAATTGGTAGCCTGCTGTTTATGAAATAATTGCTAGCATTAATGTCCCATATTAAGAAGATACACAGCTTGCTTCGAGGATTTGCGAATGAATGTCTATCGAAATCCTTTGTGAACATCGCTGCATTTATGGAGGCTACTGAACAGGTTCTTTGAGATGATGTAAGTGATAGACTTTTGTGTGCGCCGGGCAGGAAATGCCCTGCGAAAGAAGAAAATACTGTAAGGTGATATTTACAGGGAATTATCTAAGAACGAAAGCAATCGATTTGCCAAAAGAAACTTACATTTATGTTGAATAATAGTAGGGAAACCGTTTAAGTGAATTGCAAGGAATTATAGACGACGAAGTGATCGTAATTTTAAAACGGTTAAAATAATTCCTAACGAGCATGAGTCACGTAAGAATTAATTTCCAGTCTCTGCAAAAAGTTCGATTTCTTTATTCACCTTGATCATTAAGGTTTTGTGTCGAGCAATTTAGCCGCAGTCAATAATTGTAGTTTCCCTAATGACGTCTTTGGGTAGTAATTTTATTCGCATCTCGTGTCGATAATCCCAGCAAAGATTCGCCATTAATCTAATGGCTTCCACGTCCTTCTTGCGAATTCTGTCCAGCGTTTCCTGTCGTAATATCGAGGTTCTCAGAGGTAATAGAACAATGATACTCGTATAGGCTTCGACAAACATCTCCGCGGAAGAGTGGCATTTTTAAACGCGTGTTTCACGAGGGAAAATTCGTTTGCCACGTTCGCTATAAATTCGCGATTCCATTTGCTTGCCACATTTGGGTCATCGACATCGTGAGTCACGCGTATTGTTCCGTGGAAAGCGTTCAGTCACGTTTCCACGTGTGCAACGTATAGTCAAGACACAGTTGAGAACACAGGAAATGAAATCAATCGTAACTGGACGAGGGAAATGTTTATTTCGAAATATTCATATGTCATAAACGTTCTGTATTTTATTTAACATTATTATACGTGGTGGATACAGTTTGTTACAAGTATGTTCCACTTTAATTACAGACGAACCCTTTTATTTCGAGCTTCACACTCACGATACATCGCGAGGGTTGCAAATAATAACGTAACGTTAATAATAGTATACTTGAACATGCTAACAGAATATTATACGGTAGATCACTAAACTGGAATGTTATATTAATCGATGCAACTAGACACTACAATTACTACGTTCGATTAAAATTACCACTAAACCATTATCAAAAGAGGAATATATAAATATGTGAAAGAAGAGATAGAAATATCGGTTAAGGCAGAATGTTTAATTGAATTGCATTGCACGCACTATGCCAGAATGAAAGTCTCCGGTTAATTGGCAATTATTCCAGTCCCCTAATTCCGCTGAATTTAATTCCCGCTTTGATATCGATTTGCTGGCAGCTTACTTTCCCTATCGACTTAAATCGCTGCTGCAACTCGTCGAATTTCCCAAATGCGATTATGTAAAATCTGGTGGATTCCAACTGGTTTCGCTATGGCATCGCGAACGGTGTAAACTGCACGTAACGTTCGTAAACTCGTTTTGCAAATTCAATATGTAGTCTCTGCAATGGAGGTGACGCAACTCGAAATATTTCGGAGATTTTGGCGACAGAGTTCCTTTGAACGTGCAGACTATAGCCTAGACCTGTTGACTGCTTATTAACAATATATTTCATGAAGGTGCAGTATAAACTTTGTGTCAATTAGGTAATTGGTTTCTGAGAATTGAATGTGGATATTAGTTTTGTTCGCAAAATCTATTTTTGCCGTAATAATTATTTATATGCAATTATTAAAGGAAATTCTCTTGAGAATTTTGTGTCGCCATTTCTGAGTTTCACTACTGTCAGCAAAGATTCAGTGAACGTGGTAGAATGTTAAATAGGTCTATGAAACGAGCAGAACTTATTAATTGAAAGAATTAACGATGACCAAACCCTGTGACTTAAACAAACGTTATGTAACTTATGTTCCTCGTCTCGGAAACGAGCGATATGTTCTTAAAGTGCGAGTTTATAATGTAACAAAATACTTGTGGTACCTGCGTATGTAATGCGTAACACGTGTGTATATAATAACTATTCGATACGGTAGATATAAATATATATAAAACTCAACCATCATTAATAATAACCTGGGTTATATAAGTATCATATTAATAACAAATTAATCGATTAATGATTAATGACTCCCCAACGCTGCGAAGTATTTCCTTAACTCCCGACGCGCAAAAATAAATAAATAAATAGTTAAATAAGTAAAAGCATGCAGTTATTGGTTAACAAGTCAACGGATCTACATTGCTCAAAATAATTAGCGTATCACCTGCTGAAACACATGGAAGGCTTGTTTTGTCGAATGCTTTAAAATGTCCAAAGATCCCTTAACATGCTTCGAGTACCTAATTCGAATTTGAAAAGAATTCCAAGCTATCTACAGCAAAAGCAAACACGCAAATCGTCAATTATTACTAACACTCGTGATAAATAACTCTGCATAAGAGTAGAAAGAGCAGGTAGTAAATTAGGCGTCCGATAAAAAATATAACAGCATCTCTTTCCTCCCTCAAGTCCATCACCCTGAATAGTCCACAAACTCCCCAATCATTCTGAGCAAAGTATGTCAGCCCCAAGAGACAGCGGATGCTCCATGCGAAGAAAGTCCATTTCAAAATGTATATCAGTCAGGCTGTCCACGTTGTTTGGACATTAATTGACGGGAAGGTTTTTGTACATTTTATAAATCATCGCGTCTGCTGTCCTGTCGTTGAGAGCCTTGGTGGCCAGATCGTCTGCCAACATCGCGGCGACCGCCTCCGCAGCCATCAAACCTGGGGACGAAAGTCTACGTGAGCCTGCTATTAAGCTAGTTAATGCCTCAGTTTCGCGGGCTTCCATCGGGACGTCACAGAAAGTGGACACTTTTACTTCTAGCGTCGATCGATGCTAATGCACCCACTTTTACTTTCCTCCTTTGTTTCCTACTCGCTGGCAAATGGCAGGTTGCAACGCATCAGGTGTCCGTTTCTTTGGATCGCAGCGAAATGCTCGATCCTCGGGACGAAGACACTCTCCTCATGAAAGTATTCGTCAATCGAGTGGAGGGATTTCATGCTATTTTATGCTAGTCATGTGAAGCTTTCTGCACATTTGCTGCAGACATATGTCGTCTCGATTTTCTTTTAAATCAGGAGTTGAGTGAAGACAGTTCGTTTCAATTTTTTGAACTAGTATTTTGGGGAATTGTTATAGATTTGGTGGCGAAGATAAGGGAGAAAACAGGGAATGTCACAAAACAGCTTTATCGAGAAAATTAAGTTTTACTACTTTAGTCCAGCAGTAAAGGAACAGGGTTCAATGAATTTTCTTATGTAATTTTCTTCTTAAACAATTTGTTGTTTCACCTTGAGGATAGAAGCTTGTGCTTGGGGAAATAATGGGGGCATTCCGTATTTTTTTCCAGTGCAGAGTGGCCATTTCCTGCTATCTTACGGGGGTATTTGAAGTTTATAACCCTTTCTGATTCGACAGTTCTATAGTCTCGCCAACAAAATATGCTAAACCACGAAAAATGGACATTCCCAGTTTTTTCCCTTTACCCTTCAATTATGCTGGATCGTGGAGGGTTGGTGTTTTAAGATTGCTTATGTTATGAATGTGGAGATGGTATTTACCTTATGAAGTGTCGGTGTTAAGTGACTACCAAGGATTCAGTACTCGATATTCGTACCAATCGCATAAATCAATGCAATATGGCGATTTTAGACGAGTATTTACGATGAAGCAATCCATGTTTGTACGATTTAATGATAGAAGGATGGGGTTCCCTAAATCTTCAAGGATCTTTTCGAAGAAGGAAACGCTCAAGGATCAGCGTAGAGTCCATTGTCCGCCTTACGTGAACGCATCTCTGCGCTTCTTCACTTTCAATGATATAATGCACACAATGAGCAATTAAGCGCTGACATCACGTCGTTTTTCTTTTGCGTTCAACCTTACGTAACGTTACCACGGTCGCTTTTCTTTCCCACTCTCCTATTGGAGCTTCTCCTTTAATTGTAACTCGATTAGAAACTGGAAACTGGTCGAGTCAATCATCGTAATTTCTTCATCTTCATCAATTATCACCTATCTCCCCCTACAATTATTTCCACCCTCTTCACGCTACCAAATAAAATACAAACCCCCCTCTTCTATCGCCATTACGAAGACCAGAGCTCCAATATACCAAACTCTAGTATTCAACTTTAAGTAAAAGAAATATCTAAAGGAAATATTTAAATCTAAAATTTTCTTCAACCCGTTAACGAGTTGACCTTTAGCTGTGGGATATCTGCGATGTCAGCGCTTTATACTTAAGGGCTTTATTGCTTTAGTGCCGTTTTTTTCTGTATAAGAGGATTCTACTTCCGTCGATTAAACTATTATTATTATTATTATTATCATCTACTTAATACATCATGCTTTAACCAGCTTAACAATAACAACGTCTAGCAACTTCCAACTGTCGCTTCTATCTACCGTTTCCCTGCAAAGCATCACGCGCACGTTGGAGACTTCGATGCACGGCGATGCGCGATAGGCGAAATTAGCGGAACAATCGTGCTTTGATCGCGCACCAACAAAGAAAGAAAGTAATTTTCAAGCCGTCGAGGTTCCCCCGCCTTTTACGTAATTGCACGTACGACGTTCCGCGGCGTAAACACTCGCGTACACGTACGAATTCGATGGAGATACCCTTGTCGGTCGCCAACACAAGCCTAACTTTCGATTCGATTGACAACGCTTTCCACGGAATTCCCTATTTTCCTCGCCACACGTTAATTACGGAAGAACACTGGCTCCGTGACGCAACGAGCACAGACGAAAGAGTTTTATGTAACCCCGCGAACCAGCAGTTTATTGTCACCGTTTGCTGCCTGGTGACTGACGTTCGCCTTTTTTTGTGGGCAAATTTATGGTCGCGCTTCGGTTCAGGGTAAGGAATTTCGAGGAATTAAAAGCGAGGGGTGTTGGAGTGTAATTCTTGTCTGGGGAATCTTTCTTTAAACTTTCGATAAGGTTTCTGTTCGCTACTGGGATCTATCTTCTTTCTAATAAATAAATGAGACACACTTACCGTGATTGAGGATCGATTTCACCGGTCCCTTTTCGTCCATGCCCTGAAGATCGACGTTCTGGCTTTTGGCGAGCAGCTTGCTTCTAGCTGCGCGCACGATCAGCACGTCCTGATCCTTCATTTTCTTCAGCTCGATTGTGAAGTCGCCCAGTAGCTCGCCTGAAAGTAAACACGAAAGCATTCCCTTATCCAGAAACGTGCGCTAGCGGTGCAATTTCTGGCGCAAGCCCCCGAAATGTCCATCGAATGCCTGTGTCATATTTTAAAATGGCACCTATGCTTTTCGTTCTATAGATTAAAAGAATTTGCTTACTGAAAGTGCCATCGAGGCGGCCACTCCCCCTCACCAACTCCTTCCCAACTTTTCCCATCAGCTGGTAGTCGGCCTTGATGCGAAGCAGGGGCACGCGAATTTTCAAAATCACGTGCATCACGTCGTCCTTTAAAATAATTTCAAGAAATAAGGAGATAATGTTCGCACTTTCGCTGGCGAAACTGAAGGAGGACGGAGAGGAACGATGCTCACGTCGGTTTCGTTTTCTTTGTGGGCACGCTTGTGTCTGGCTCCTTGAGCGCCTCTGTTGTCCCCAGAATTTTTGGATCCCATTCCACCGTAGTGGTAGACGAGCTGCATTCCCTCCTCGAAGTATCCTTGCCGTTCTTGATAGTCATTCGCGTATCTAGTCAGATTCTTCAGGCTGTTAGCCGCTATGGCGGCCTTAATCGCGTCGTTCCTCTTCGCCAAGGATTCTCCGTCGGTACAATTGCCACTAATCGGCCGTCTGTTTTCCAGGATGTCCTATTTTCATATTTTAATAGGGTCGAATTTATTGCTTCGCAACTGACAGTAAATGGAATGCGGATTAACGAAAGAGAAGTAGAAAAGATGGGAGGGAATTTAATGCTGTCTATAATTCTACTAGCAATTTAAAAAATCAAATTCTACGCGGCTCCGCAGCACTAATTGTAAGGTATTAAAAACGAAATAATTCACTCAAGATGCTTTCCTACTTTCAGAGAAAAAAAACTGAAAGTAAGAAGGTTTTTACTTTTACAGATTGCAGTAATTACTATCGTTGACTTTCCATCCCCAAATTTATATCTCAACTCGCACATAATATTTTCAATGCGTCTTGCTACTTTCCCAGATTTAATTAACGGAGAATACCGGAACAGTACCTTCTGAATATCCTTGACGCCATAAACCCTAGCGTTCTCCGTAGAATCGATCTTCCCATTCCCAAATCGTTTCAAGCTCCCGTTATTATTCCCATCGGCATAAAGGATATCGATGTAACCAGGTCGCTTCTCCAAGTGCCTCGACTCATCCTGGTACGCTCGATCTCTGGCAGCGAACGCAGGAACGATCCTTGGCTCCTGGCTGCTCACCTTGCTCTCCACGTTCTCGGACGCCGAAGTCTGAGCATCTTCAGAAAACCCTTCTGCCCTTCTACCACCGAAATCATCCCTTCTCTGACCCTGGAAATCTTTGTATGGTCTATCGACTCTTCCATCACTGAAATATTCTCTCCTCTGCCCTTGAACATCCTCGTATCGCTCTTCTGTCCTTCTACCACCGAAAGTGTCCTTCCTCTGCCCTTCAACATCCTCGTATCGCCCTTCTGCCCTTCTACCACTGAAATTGTCCTTTCCCTGCCCTCGAACGTCCTCGTATCGTCCTTCTGTCCTTCTACTATCGAAACTGCTCCGCCTCTGCCCTTCAGCGTCCTCGTATCGCCCTTCTGTCCTTCTACTATCGAAACTGTCCCTCCTCTGCCCTTCAGCTTCCTCGTATCGCCCTTCTGTCCTTCTACCACCGAAATTGTCCTTCCTCTGCCCTTGAGCATCTTCATAGCGACCGTCAGTCCCTCCATCAGCGAAACTCTCCCTTCTTTCGGCTTCTCCGCCACTTGCCTGACTCCCGCCGAAATAAGTACTCGATCCGCTTCTGTCGGCCTCCTTGCGTTCGTTGTTCCTTGAATTCAACCCAGAATTCATCGCGCCCATCGCGTAAACCAGCTGAACGTCAGAAGGATATCTCGAATTTACAGTCACTCGACCCTCATCGGGCTTCGAGACGACCCTGGCGCCCTTCATGCTGAAGGTTCCGTAGTTAGAGCTCTTCTCTGTCCTTCCCTCGGCCTGGCGGCGATCTTCAGAACTTTCCTTCATCTGATCAGCTTGAATCTTGAGTAGAAACGGATCGTACTGTCTCAGCCTCTCGAAGCTACCCTCCTGCTCCCTGGAGCTAGCTCTGAACTTGCTTTCCTGGTTGGTAGCAGAAACTATGGCCTCGAAGCTCTCGTTCTGAGTCTTCGGCTCCTTGATCAGCGTGTGGAATCTGTACCGGATAGAGTCCAGGTCCCTGAGATCGCTGTAGCTCACGTAGCCAGCCTCCAGCTCGCTCAGATTCGATTTTAATCTACCCCTGGCGATGTGGATGCTTTCCAGGGTGGAGTCGTTCAAGCCGCTGATCTCTACGTTCCTCAGAATAATCCTGTAGCTGGTGTCGCCTTCGGACTGGTCCACTTTGATCACCGGCACCCTCAGCGGGTCCAGCTTGCCCGTTTTCGCGAATCCGCCGGTCAGAAGCTTCGACCAAAGCTGCTGGGACATCTCCAGCAGGGATCCCTGACTGCTAGCCAAGTTGGCGAAGCAGAGGCATAGGAGAATTATACCGACACCCTTCGACATCCTGCTTCGCTTGACCTAAACTGTTTTACGAATTGCAAGCTTCTCGAAGCTCTTCAAGGCTGAAAATGTCTTCGCCTATCGGTGGAGAGCCACTCGACTGAGAATAGGCTCTGCTAACTTACTCTCGAACCAATCAAATCTTGGTATAGACAATTTATTTCACCGTCTTGATTTTCCAGATGTAGACGGGCTTGAAGAACAACAGCAGCACGATTACGGTCACGCTGGCGATCAGCAGGAAGAGAAATACAGCCACGCACATTAACACACGTGGTCGCAGGCGAACAGCTTGTCGCTCCTCTTCCAGGATGTCACCGATCACTCGTGGATCGAACCAGTCAGGCGAATCAGACCCTTGATGATCATAATGAGAGCGGACCAAGTGCCTGGCGATCGTTCTGCGAGGGAATTCGTGGAAACAACCAGTCCAGTCGTCGGTGCAGAATCGCCGTTTGAGAGTGGATGATGCGTCTGCCCGAGGTTTTTATACGAGATGGTGGAAGGGCACCAGATCTGGGCCATGGACCAGTCATCCTCGACGTATGTCGACTAGGCGATCTTTCTAGTCGGATATCGCATCGTTCCTCCTCTTCCCTTCCCTCTTCTTCGTCGTTCTCCCTTAAGCCTCCACGAGCAATGGGGGGCAAGGTCCTTCCCCGACCTTAAGTGGAGAACTGGCTGCGTTCATGGTGGTTCAAAAGCCGCAAATAGTACACCACGCTTGTTGCGCAACAGAGTGTTCTAAAATGTACATGACGCTGCGTCGACGTTGCACCGATGGGAAGGTACTCTGACACTTGGAGTAGTCGATAGCTGAATAAGAAAATTGCGCGGCGAAGAATTGCGAAGCTGAGGAAGCACACAGGTTGCATCGTGAAACCGTAAATCTAAATTTCGTTTAAAATCGCTTCCAGCGGATGATTTATGTTTAAACGAAGTCAGACCGAGCAATTGCACTTAAACTCCTGATTGTAAAGAATTCATGTATTTTAATGCGCCGCATGACCGACTACCATAAAAATGTGATGGCATGCGATAAAATTGGCGCGAAGCGAATATCGAGGCGTTTTATTGCGTGGCTCGCAAAAGGACACGGATGTGTCTAGAAATGACAGTGTCAGCGCATTGCCGATCGATGGCACGTCCGCGTATATTCGATGGCAAGCTACTTCGGAATTATTTCGCGCTCGAACTCCGTCGTGGAAGCAATGCGTGCTTGCGGCTTTTTAATTGCATTTCTCGCGGCGAGCCACTTGGCTGCTGGCTTACCTGTGCCGGAAATACGTGAGTACCAACATTTTCGCGGGATTGGAACATTATGTTAAACAAAACATCACGATGGAATTTAATCGACTGGGAAACTTTCGCGACACCCGGTGTGTGGAAGTTTGTACCTAGCATCTGGAGCGCGCGCATTTAATTCGCGGTGAATCGCACGGAAAATCACGCGATACACATTCCGATTATTTAGGTTTGTTGTTCAGGCGTGGCTGGTTTTAATCGTTAACAGAATGAAGCACAAACGAAAAATCGAAACTCGATTTCCCCTTGAAGGGGTCAGGTTTAATTTATAATGGTAATTGCGCAAGGGAATCGGGGAAGGTTATTAAAACGCAGACGCGTGGTTCGTTCGGCTGGTTAGCAACAACTACTCTATTTTACGAGTCGACTGCGAACGGAGGCCTACCTCGATCGTCCTCGCTTTTCGGCCAGACGCTCCACGGCGAACGCCTTGTCGCTTGGCGCGCTTTAAAAATATGTAATTCTGCTCTTAAAATTGTGATTTCTTTTTCAGCGCCATTTTTGAAGATATGTCACCGAAGTGACCCACATCTAAGCGACTGCATTAAGCAGAGTATCAATTCCTTAAAGCCATACCTGGGAAATGGTATACAGGCTCTTCGGATTCCACCCTGCGAGCCATTCCACCTGTCCGAGATCGAAATCAAGCAAGCATCTGGTCCAATTTACACCCACGCAAAGTACAGCAATGTCTCCATATTTGGGGGTACCAATATCGTACCCAAAAGTGTCAGGTACGCCTTTGAAATGTCGATTTGCTTCTTATTCCTTTATTTAAAAAAAATAATAAAACAATGGAGTCACAGTACAATTATTTATTGAACTTGCGAGGAAACCTTATTGTCCTCCATTTCAGAATCGTTTCACATACCTTCTCTAGCATTTCTCTAATATTTTATTATCCGCCTTCAGGCTCGACCTGGACAAGAATCGCATGAGACTGAAGCTCTACATCCCACGTTTGGAGATGGTGACGAATTATAAGCTCGATGGCAGAATATTGTTGATGCCCATCACTGGACACGGCGTGGGACATGGAAACTTTACCGACACCAACGCTATCATCACTGCTCAGATGGAGCGTTATACAAGCCAGGAAACAGGACGGACTCACCAGAGGGTGGACGACATTTACGTGGATTTCGAGATAGGCCACGCTACCCTGCACCTAGATAATCTGTTCGACGGCGACGAGATGCTCTCTGGCGCCATGAATCTCTTCCTGAACGACAACTGGAGGACGGTGGTCGCAGAGATCAAGCCGAAGCTCGAGGAGACCATCGGCGATCTGATCAAGAATTTCACGAACTCGATTTTCTCCGCGTTCCCCGAGGACGTTCTACTTCCACCTTAAAGAACTGTGTAGTGTATCGGATGAAAATGCGAGACGGTTGGTTTTATGTAGGTATTTATAGCTGGAAGAGTGTGTGATTTTGTGTGTAAAGTATAATTGTTTATGGAGCTTCTGTTAGCTGAGTATGTATTCTTAATGGTATTTGCGTTTTACGATAGTCTGTTCAAAGAAGTAGCATTGTGCCGATTAAAATATAAGATTTTGCGTCCCCCTTTTAGAAATAAACCGAGGAGGATCTTCTTATTTCTAATTAATCCTTTTACTAACAATATATTCAGACAACTGCACGCACGATGTTATTTATAAAAGTGTTTAGTCGACTGTTTTCGAGAGCTCGTAACCCTGGAGTACGATAGCCGCACAGTGAGCGTGCAGGTTGGGAAGCCATTCCGTAGGCGCAGCTTAAAGTTTGAATCACTAGCTTCAGCTAACACAATAATAAGTGGTAAATCGTTCGCCTAAGAAAATAACATGTATACATTTTATTAACTTTATTATGTTTCCCATCCTCTTTCCTAATAGCTTGAATTCGAAGACAGGGAGAAATTAAATTTATGCAGCTTTTCGACTGGTTCGTCCTAATTATTTCTATTTTAAACGACTTCTATGACCGATCCTAATTTTCTGCACAAATGCAAAGACTTTTAAGCAGGAAAAGGAATTTCCTTGAAACATGTCGCTTGAATGACAGTCTTGCCTGCTCGAAGGGTATCAATTATAAATTATAGCCTGAAACGGAGTAATCATTTCGCAATTATTTTGCGAGATGAACAGCCGTAACGTCGTACAATCTTTCCCGCTCAACAGCTCCCTGAAATAATGACGCTCTTGTGAAAGACGCCGCGAAGAAATTGAAGACGCTGGGATGAGAAATTGAAGGGACTGTTGCAGCAACTTCGTGGTATTACGTGGAATGATATACAAGGAAAAGCTTGCTTATTTTACAGTGATTACTGGTTTACAATATATCCCAATTAGTCTTCCTTCTTTCGACACCGTTTAGAGGAGGACGGCTGTATAAATTCGTATTCATGAACTCGCGGGAACCCTCGTGCCATCGCGTCCCAAATTTAACGTTAATAATAATTCGTGTAAGTGCCCGACATTCTATTAAGATTGCATGTATTCCAAGTGAATCTGTAATTTCGTATGCAGCCGTTCCGCTACAAACACCGTAACGTGTGATTCTTTAAAAGGCTTTCTTTGAAAGGGAACTATGGTCACGTTCACGCGAATGCACCGGCGCGGCCGATGCAACGCGATGCATTCGTAATCGGAGTTACGATGCACCTGCATGTGTCTTGAACGTCGTGTGCTCTGTTACGCACTGTATTTTACAATATATTCAGAAACCCTGTTAGTGTATAATATATAGAATTCTAATCGCTGTATCAAAAATTCATGACGATCATTTTTTAAACAATTAATCTTCCAAAAGTTGCTTCAAGATGTCCGGCAAAAGGTCTGCATTAAATGTATTTTTTTGGGGGTCTGCTCTTTCGTAGTCTCGTTGTTTCTAACATGCACGCGTTAGAAAGTTATGCGATTAAGAAAATAAAGGTACACGAGTGAAAGAGTCATCGGGATGTCGACAGAAGGAATTGAGCAACGGCGACACGGTTCGCCAGAATTTCTCCGAACAGCGTAAAACGGCCAAGAGTTTCAAGGTGTTCAAACAATCGACGGGAATCGAAACTGAAACACCGCCAGACGTTTGTTCAGGGGCCACCCACGCCTTTTCTTGCCCGCACGAGGACAGTTTGCTAGCGAGACGATATTTCACGAACGTGTCACGTTGAATTCTTTAAAATTCAACAAGACTGGAATACTTGAGAGTTACCAGTCGAGGGAATGGCAGAAGGAAACTGAAATAGTCTCCGTTAATTAATGATTTATCTATGTATCTACAATTTGAAATAAAAGTCGAAAGCCAAAGAATTTAGCTTGGTATTCCTTAGCTTCGTAAATAAAGTTTATGCTGCGGGGATTAATTGAGAAATGTGAAGCGAAATGTAATTATGCGATTCTAATTCCGAGGGGTATTTGTCTATAAATTTACGCGCAATGCCTAAGTGGCATTCAATCTAAAAGAAATATCGTTGCTCCATTAATTTGTGTATAATAATCCGATGAAATATAATGCTGTTAAGGTACTGTCTTTTTATTCTGCTCGAAGAAGACGTAAAGTTCACCCCTCTTCTCTACTCATTTCGGAGTAATTTGTCGCGTATGCTCTGCACGATTCCTATCAAGGACCAATTCGAAAAGACAATGGCGCATTACATATTCATGGCCAGCTATGCAACCAACAGAAAAACGTGGCTGACTATTCTCGTATATCGATATCTTTTAATAGTAGTATTCATCGACTCGAACTTCAAACTAAAGTGCCAACGTTCTGAAACATGGTTTGTACGTAACATGAATATCAAGTCAAGGGAAGTCCATGGAATTGTCATCTTTGAGGAGTTATTCCTGTTTAATAGCCACTGTAATTCTAGCAATTCCGTTCTAATTGTTACGATAGAGTATTACGTAATATTTACTTAAGATTACAATTGACAGATTTCATAACATATTCCACAGTAATTCGTGAACTAAAACGGCAATTTCACAATAACACCACCGCCACACAAATCACTGTAGGACTAATGTCATTAAAGTTACGAGTGATGATTCTTACAATGATCCAGTATGGTGTTGCGTAAACTTCGTTATTTATGTGGCAGTGTACCCACGCATTTCCCGAGATCCTATTATATTTCATGTTCTCTGGTTACCATTCGATCAACTTCAGCCTAATTAAAACCACATACATCTTCGTGCAAAAAGTTCGTCAACGGCTATCTACTTGATTTTTTAAAAAAAAAGTAAAATCTCCCACAGTTGAGGGACGAGGGGGTTGTAATTCTGAAAAATACATTTTTCTGCGTATGCTTTGTAGGTTGTAATTATGAGAAATACAGCAAAATGCAGCTTTCTACTTAACTTTTCTTCGATACCTTTTACAATTTCCAAGATATACAATTTCCTTGAGGGGGTGTATCCACCCTCTTAACCTATCCCACTGCCAGAACAAGAAATAGATATTTCATGTGGACCACCTGAACATTTCTGCAAAGCATAAGATTCTTCTGAATTAATTGAAGTTGCCTAATTTTCCTAATCTTTGCAAAGACTTCAATTTGGCTCAAATTTGGGCCTCAACAGAAAAACCAGGGTCCAATAAATCCGAACACTCAACCGTATCACGTTAGTTACTTCTTCTGAACCCCACCGACTGTTCCTATCAAAATCTATTTTTCAGACGGAAACTGTAAAACTGTGGTAACCAAAGCGCGAGAATTTCACGGGAGCAAATAGAAAGAGGTAAAGTCGCTGGCGTTTAAAGCCAGCCAGAAGCCCTGAGAGTAGGGGGAGCAGTCGCATATAAGACAGAATATGAACGGGGGCCCGTGTTTAGTTTACCAAAGTCAACCCACCCAGCCATCACTTTTATCCCTCGCCCGCAATCCACCACCTACTATCCTCCTTTCTTCCCATCCGCGTATCATCCCCTGGGGGTGCACCAGAAACTCGGACCAAAAAGCAACGAACCAAACAGTGAATTTATAAGAGAAAACCACGTTCAGCGCGTATAAAACTCTAAAAAGAAGTGTGCATCGAGCAAGCCCCCCTGTATTCAAGGATCAAGGACACTGCAAGCCTCGAATCAAAGTTCGCAGGACTAAGCACGTCCGAGACGTGGCCAGACCACTTTTAACCGCTTCTGTGACTGTTCCTCGGGGATCAAGTCCTCCAGGATGTTCCCAGGACTAGCCTACACGTTGCTGATAGGACTACTATCCAGCCAGCTAGTATCCTCCGAAAATCAGCAGAAGAATCCTCAATTGAACGAGCCAGACTTCGAGACCCGTAAGCTTTTTCCCGCGGCTTTCTTCTCCTCTGATCCTAGAGTGCACGTGGTTTCCAGCACGCCGTGGACACAGTGTGACAGGAAACGGTTGATTTTCCTCAGAGAACCTCGTTAAGTGATACGATTCCTGCTAGTTGCGAAAATTGATGGACAGTCATGTTTCAGATACGAGTGGCTTTATGCAACCATTCTCGTTTCCACCTCAAAGGAAATTATGGATCTGAGTTTGTGGAGCACGGCCGTGTGATCGGTGGGAGTCATTCATGAAGTGGTGGATTACTGGGAATAATTTCTTTAAAGAGCACCCGGCCCCCAATTATTATTCTCCTTCCAAGTGTTCTCCAGCAACTGCACGTTTTCGAAACACATGCTCCGTAGGAGGAAGCACAGAGAACGGGGGGATATTTTCTGCCTCTTCGGGGACAGGATCGCGTGACCGATAAAACGATCGGGTCGATCAGCTAGCAGGGGTCGTGGACTGCACTCGTAACACCAGTGTTTTCCGTTTAACGCGTCGCGGGCTACGTAACAGGTGCACAATGAAGGCGATACCCGCGAGTAATTACTCCTCGTGTTTCACTTTTACGATCATTGAGCGTATCTGCCTTTCTCTTTCTGCACGCGCCGCTGGTAATTGTGGGAAATGATTATCGTCGCGGAAGCGTATTGTGTTACCGCGCGTTTTCCTCCCCTGACGTTTACGCTCGCGACGAAACGTGGCTGACGGAAGCGTCCAGTTTCACTTTTCCTGCCGCATCCACCTCGTCGCGGGCGACGTCGATGATCGAATTCGGCGACGAATTATCGCGGAATTCGAGCCGCGGTGTTATGTAAACAGAGCGGAGTGATCGGTGATTTTTTAATATCGAAATCCTTTAGGGACGGTCGGTTAGATTTCCGAGAGGGACGTTATTTTGTGGATCGGTGAGCGTGGCGCTTTCTCTTCTGCGCATGGACCGCTGGCGGGACAATGCAAATGCGCCAGCGGACTAAATCTTCTTTTCCTGATTGAGTAATAGAGCGTTCTATTTATAAGTCCGATTTAATTTAAATATATTGCGTCGCGGGACTCTTCGGACAGGAAAATCACCGAGCGATGTGTTTTCCACGGGCAAAGCGTGGCATTTCGAGATAAGATACGGAGATGTGCGTAACTGTTTCCATTTTAACAAACGAGACCGTAGTTACCCACCCTTACGCAACTTTATCACCGATCGATTAATTGTCACCGGCATTCTTATGTGAATACTTTACACTGGCGCGAATCTACTTTCTCCCTCGTTTGAAAATCACTGTTCAAACTCCGACTATTACTCTACCACTTACGAATTTTCTAATACCATCAAGCCTGCACATACAATAACAAGAATTTCCATAAATCTTCAATACTAAATCATCGAATCATCGATGCAATCATGAAGAAGTATCGACACGCGGGATCTGAAATCGCGAATCGACAGTCCCACAGAAAGTTCCACGTCCGCGTCACGCGAATCATTGGCCACTTGTTGCGATACAAAAAATTCAGGGCCCCGAATCACGCAGTGGACGGCGCGATGCAACTACATCGATCCGTTTCGATGACAGCCGCGGTTGGGATTCTATGATCGTAGAGCGATTGCTACAGTTGTTAGGCCCGCTCGATGGTGGACGTTATTCGGGGCTAGCTGGCTAGAGCGCTAGGGCAACGGTGGGCATTATTTTCGAGGCTGGCCGCGTTGCTCGCCACGTTTTAACATAATGGTACCGCGGCATGGCGTAACGACTCTCGATGGCGTGGCGAAGGTTATGTCAGAGATTGCATAACAGCCGAGGAATCGGCGGCAATCGGCTGGAGAAAGTATATACCAACGGTCGAGGCTCTGGAGCCGGTCTTGCTGTTATCCTCGTCGCACGAGGGGCGATCGGACGAGGAGGATCGCCGGCGATCCGAGTGTTTCGAGTGAAAGCGCCAGCGTAATCGCCTGGATGCATCAGACGGTCCAGATTCCTAGGATCCACTCGATGGTGTATGTAGGTTGCTTGGATGTGGAGTTCACGTCCATCGATTAGACGTAGCTCGATCATAGCGATGGTTCGTGGAGAATGTCTGCTTTTGGGAAGGGTTCCAGGCTGCTCTGGGGGTTGATTCTATTGATATGCGAGAAATCGCTTGTGTTGATTATGGTTGACGCTGGTAGGGATGGTTCAGGTTCTTTTGGTGGATGCGATGATGTACACGAGTTCTGCAGTGTTAATTCGAAAGGGCGTATCTGGTAAAAAGGTGGTTCTGAGATAAATTATTTTTATTATTCTGTGCTATGCCATCGGTATGCTATATAAATCGGATTAGGTTAAATATTAAATCTGGATAAAAAGGTATTTAAATATTGGTGACAAACCCGCAAAATATTTCGTAAGCTCCAAAGGAAACTTTGGTAAATCGATTTCAAATACATCCGAAATATAAATTGTTATATGTTCAGTTTTAATATAGATATGGCTTTCTTATTTAATATACATATAGATAAACTACCTATTTTTCTGCTACCTGGCAGCAATAACTCAATTTAAGCGAAAGTTGCAGATACGCCCTTTCGAATTAACACGGCAGAGTTGCTCGAAGGTGGTGCTTATATCCGTAGAACGAGTGTGGAGGGTTTATTGCAATCGTTCGTGAAGAAATCTCACGAACGTGGGGACACGTTTAACGAATATGAGTACTAGGAATATCGTAGGGTACTTGACGCGTGAAGAGTTTCGTTAGGAGCCAAATTGTATGTCAAGACCAATCGATTGTAATTCGAAGAGTGTTTGCGCTTTTCCCAAAGAGGTCAGCGCTCGTGGCCTCGTGAATATAAAAAGGCAGCAATGCCTCGCGAATTCTAGGCAAATACTTCGGAATCATCCCGTGGCTGGATATAGGTAACGCGAAACGGTGAAATGTGTCAGCAAATTGGATTAATTTTCCGATGGAATCGGAAGTGAGAGTGGTTGCATAAAACGTGCCGGAAGTAGGAAGATGCTCGTAATTCCTTGGAAAACAAAATCACCATTGCATGACGTCCCGCGCGAACTTAAAAACTTCACGGGTCTGACGATCGCGTAACATTAAGTGCGATGGAAATTTGCAAACTTGACTCCTTTCGAATATTCTGTCTTCCACAGCCGAGTACATACTGCCGTGCAATAGGTCGGATCCTAAGATAGAATCATGCTTCCAAAAGACGTTGAACCACCTGCAGCCATACTTGCTGAAGGGTGAGTACAGAATTCATTGACACAGGCTAAATATAAGTTCGCCCACTAAATAACATGTAATTTAACCTACCAACGAAGTATAGATTCATAAATATGAAAATGGGATTGAAAGCTTTCACTCTTTTCCCCGTACAAAACAATCTGCCAGGTATCTCTGATCTGGATTTGCCACCGATCGAGCCACTGGTCATTCCCGAGCTTCGCATGGAAAATGGACATGGAGCAGTACGCATCAGGGCACTGTTCTCCAATATCACCGTGATAGGGGCGGGCAATTATTCGATCACGAAGACGCGGCTGGATCTAACGTCCTACAGGCTGGACCTTCATCTGGCATTCCCGAAGATCGAGCTTCAAGGACGCTACGAGGTGGCGGGAAACGTGCTTCTTTTCCCGATCCAGAGTCAGGGCGATTTTTGGGCACTTTTCGGTGAGTAGAGCAATTCAATAATAATTGCACCTCTGTGGGACGAGGTTTGGATCGAGTAGAAGATGAAATTACACAATCTATGGCAAAGATATCCTTCGATACACTTAAGGGATCATTCCACTTTGATCGGCCAAACTAAGCAATTTTTAAAGATTTTTATCTGAGTAAATATAACATATAATGAAATAAATCTTTTTGGTATTTATTAAGCTATTCTTGTATTGTATAAAAAAAAATTTTAAAGAATTTTATTAATTTGTTTTAACTGTTTTTTTTTTAAAGCGTCAATATGGAACTTAAAAAAAGAGGTGTGCTCGTGGCGGAGGTGATTTCCAGGCTCAGGCTTATCTGAAACAAAAAATTTGGAAAGATTCTTAATCTGTACGAGTATCGCTGTCGCCCGTAGCTCAATTACCAATTTTTGTCGAAAAGTGACCGAGATCTTTCTCGGGAAACACCCGAGAAAAGATCCTTTTGGGTGTTTTGTCCAAACTTTTTTTTCAACCCGGCGCCACTTCGTTACTTTTCAATTAAAATTGTTAATTGAGCTACGGGCGATAGAGACACTCATACAGATTGAGAATCTTTTCGAATTTTTTGTTTCAGATAAGCCTGAGCCGAGAAACCACTTGCGCCACCAACATACCGCTTTTTTTTAGATGCCATATTGACCCTGTAAAAAAACAATTAAAACAAGTTAAAAAAATCCTTTTTATATTTTTCCTGTATAATATAAGAGTGGCTTAATAAATACCAAAGAGATTTATTTCATTATATGTTATATTTACTAAGAAAAAAAATCTTTAAAAATTGCTTAGTATTTCGGCCGATCAAAGTAGGACGACCTCTTAAAGAAACATGATTTGCAGGTGACGTTTTGGCCATCGCGCGCGTACAGGGTGTCGAGGAGATCAGAAATGGCGTCCGTTACTTGAAGGTGAGTCGAATGCTAGTGGACTTCAGCCTGGGTCGTGCCCGGCTCCGCGTGGTCGATCAGATAAACGGCGACAATGTGATCGGCCAAGCGATGAACCAATTTTTGAATCAACACGCCAAGGAAATCATCGAGGAGATGAGGCCGGCCGCTAGTGAGAGTATCGCCAAACACTTCAAAGACTTCCTCGGCAAGGCCCTGAACAAAGTGCCATTGAAGGTTTGGCTTCGTGACACATAGTTCTCCAAAGAGTCTGTCTAAAGACATTATCCCGAAAAATGTCGCACTAATTCTCTGCACGAGGCGCGTTCGAGTCTCAGAGGCCTTGTGCTCATGGTGAGATCCAGGGACCATCGCAACAGCATCCTCTGATGGACTGACTTTTGCCAAGTTCGAATCTGTGCGATTAGTAGATAAGTCGGGGTACTCGATAGCGTTAAGCAGAGATCAGCGCTTGCTATCGTAAGTTTCTTGAAAATTCTGAAATTTCGCTTCGTGTACATACCTTTGTCTCCAAGAATTCTGTTAAAGAACAAACTGTCGCGGTCGATAATATATATCGTGTTGGAAAGTTTGAGAATAACTGCCCAGTGCGCGTAGATGGTTAAAACTTAAAGCACTCTGTAAATAGGATAATGTAAAGCGCAATTGCGGATTTCGGAGTAATAGTGCAACCACAGTCGCTCTCTTAAAATGCCTGACACGTCACTGTAAATAGCAAGGAAGGAAAAATAAAGCAATTAATCTATCAGCCTCGTGGTGTAAATAATTCGTCACTTGCAAGCTCGTAGATAATTCTCGAAAGCTTCTGTCGAGTGGGGTTCTGAGTTTCTTGTTTAAGTAGGTGTATACGCGTATATGCATTCGCGAGATCGGCTTTGATAGGAGGTGGAAGCATCTAGAAGCTGCACACCGTGTTTTCTCCGCAACTATCAAGCACATGTGCCTCGACACCACCAGTGAACAAACGACTTCAAGTTGAGGTAGATTTTCGTGCAGTAAAGTGAAGAATAATCCTGATAAAATCTCTGATTTAGTCATATCAAGTATATCCAGAGGCCTACTTCAATTGCGAAAGAAAATGTATTAGAAGGCCTTAGCTCTGGAATTACAAAATCCTCCTCTGCTCCACAGACCCCTATCACATCACAGAATTGCTAAATTCTCACAACCCGTCAACACTAAGAGCGAGGACTTATTTCATCCACCGAAAATCAGTCTCAAATTTCACTCAAGCCCCCATTTTCCCACCATTTCCCAAACCTCTACGCGGGCACACCTTAAGGAGGGAATCCTACTCTTTGAGCTAAAACATAGCAAAATTTGGGATTTTTTTTTTAAGAACCCAGCGCTTCGATTCATCTGAAATTTGGACCATGTTTTGATGCATCTTTGAAGAAGCTGTAGGTTTTTTTTTACTAATTTTTAATCATAAATATAGTAGTTATGCATGATCGACCATGACGCCGCACAAAATTCGTCGTCCGTTGGTGTGCATGATATTTATCTAGCGGACGACGAATTTGTAGCGGCGTGACGCATAACTCCTATATTTATTATTAAAAATGAATATTAAAAAAACTGCAACTTCTTCAAGGATGCATATAAACATGTTCCAAATTTCAGATCAATGGAAATGTTAGGTTCTTAAAAAAAAATTCCTAAATTTTGCTATGTTTTTAGCCCATAAAATAGTATTCCCCCATGACACGTGACACGTTACGTCGGCTACCGATGGCCCACAATATCCCATTTGGAATACTTCCAATCCACAGAAAAGCTTCTCAATAATTCACTGTGGAAGTCGAATAGAAACAAAGAGCAGCTGAAATTCTGAGGAATATAGTACAACTACTATTTCTCTATAATTAAATATCGCGACCCACATTTCTTCCCACTTTACACAGTCCTATCAAAACTCTGAATTTCTGTCGTGGCACGGAGCGTATTAACCTTCCTCCACCCCCGATTTCGGTGCGCAGCTCGGCCGCATCGCGTTCCCAGGCCTCCATGATCACGTTCTAGAAACCACCGTGCCGTCGAAAAGCCTGTCGCGGCTTCTTGGAGCGTGTGGCCCAGCCTCGAGCTGAGAGAACCGAGAAGCGAAACGTCGAAGTCTCGCAACGTCGCCTGATAATGAATTAGAACCGTGGCTGGACGTATCGTTCGACCTATGATCCCTTGGTTCCTCTCTGTCTCCCTCTTGGCAATCGTTCCTCCTTCCGTCACCCTCTTGGCCCAGCCTGAAGACGGACCCAAGCTCACACTGCCGAGCCACACGTCGGCACAAGCGTCTCGAGGGCACACAAGGACACGGGTGTCGCTACGGTGCGTACGTCGTGGACAATAACAGTGATAACGAAATAAGCCAGTCGACGGTCCAGGACAGTCTGTGTTCCTGGTGTAACGCGGCAGGAGCTGCTGGTGTTCTTAAACGTGAAAACTCGAGGACAGAGGCCACGAAGGTAGTGAAAGGAAGCTAGTGGCCGCTAGCTCGGATAGGGGTGCGATGATGGCTCAGTTCACCAAGAGGCAATGGCTCACGCTGATAGTCATCAGCCTGGCGGACTTCGCCAACGCCATTTGCGTCTCCCTTCAGGCGCCGTTCTACCCCCAAGAGGTGAGTGCACGTGCCACTGCTCATACTTTCATCCTTACGAGGACTTGCTTTATGTGTGGAAGCTTCTGGATCAAGTGTGAGTTCATTTAGGCAAATCGGGGTCAAGCGTGGACTTTAAAACGTGCGGGGTTTGTTAGCCTGTTTTTTAATTAATGGTTTGGGGTTTTAGATTGATACATGGGGAAGATTTAGTACAAATTTCTTGTAGGGTAGGTTTAAAGGCAGAGTAAATTCGCAGGTGGAATTGGGACTTGAAATTTAGTTGAAATTTGCTCATTTATTCTTTCAAGATCAAATTGGAACTTAAATTTGGCTAATGAATGCACGTTTATGTCTCTCAGAACCAAGACAAACCACCATCCCTTCAGGTATATTCATTACTTTTATCGTAGACCTAGTACAGCATAAATTCAGTTCAATAGTTTTCCTTAATTGATTCAAGGGCTAGGTTAGACCTACTAGAAGCCAATAGTTCATTATTTAACTCCTTCAAACGTATTTCGTCAGAGCTAATCAATGTCTTCAGTGATTTCTGCGAATGTAGATTAACAAAAGCCGCGTGTAACTGATTAAAAACTTGATGCAGATAGTGTTGAATGAAAACATTAAAACTGTTAATTTTGTAATAGAGGAGTGGCATTTCACACGGTTACGCCAGCTTGCAGCTTTTTCTCGATATCATTGTGCCTTACTAGTCCGGGTTAATCAATAATTGATAACGCAAAGATTGCATTAGAATGTATTTGCGAAGTGGAGGAAGTTAAATGAAGATCCCACTTATCTGCGAAACGTTCACCAACGTTGCAAAGAGAATCGTATCATCAAACGTACTGTCCTCCACTTGCGTCTTCGATAAGCCGTGCAGAATTTGTTCCCTCGACGTTTTGAGCACAGATAAACGCTTTTCCAATAACACCAAAGCTACCACGGTTCATTGAATACTTTCCACAGCTTGCAGAAGTATTTTCTACGTAACGATTGCTTATCGACCAACGTCCGTAAAACAGGGGTTAAATATGGATGCTGAAGTATATGTTATCAATTTATACGTAGTCCATTAAGAAGTATGACAACATGTGCTGCCTCGCGGAGAAATCGTAGCAACAAAATATTGTATTCAGAGAGCTTTAGGTAGATATTTCTGCGTGGACACGTGGAATAATGACTGTATTATTCTTAGTCACTTAAACCTGCATCTTTCTTTTGAGCATATTAAAAAAAAAATTCAAGTGCGGCTGAAGATCATTAAAGTGATATATTCTTAGGCAGTGTATGAAAATAGAATTACGATATCTTTATCGTTATTCAGTAGGAACAGTCTCACTCAAGCTCAGAATTCGTTTTACACACAGGAAATTTAGTAGCCCATGAAATATAATTAGTTCAATTTCTCAGTGGTCACTTTGCACCCTAAGTGCACGCGAGTTTAGATAATGTCAACCCCCTAATACATTAAACTGACATCAACCTTTCAGAAATTGGAGACCCTAGAATATTTTCAGCTCACATTACAAATCCTTTCACATCAACTCCCAACCCTTTGAACCCTTCAACCATCCTCTAAAACTCAGTTCATTGCAACACTTTCAACCGTGCTTGAATAATCAAAATGCAACAGGCTTCTACATAAATGAAGCACACAAATAAAACGCAAATAACAACGTTACATATTATTATTTACCAATCCCAAAACGGTGATGAATGCGCGTAGCATTCATTTGTTTATTTTGCTAAAAGCTACTGCTGCTTTACGATAGATACTCATAGGACAAAGTACAGACGTCGGTAGAATCTTGACAATGTGCATAAATAGTCTCTTTTTAGAGAAACAACGCCTTGACCAGGGAAAAATCAAACGGCGTACACGCGTTTACGGATAGACTTTGATCATTTTTATCGTACCAGCAAGACAGCACGATTAGATACATCCTTGTCGCAATGTATCATAATTTGTCTAGCCACAGCGTGTAACCGCTTGTATAATTACATATAATAAACTATAATCTGATGAAACGGAACGAAAACATGTCAATTAAGAAACAACCTTTCATTCGGTTCACGTTTTCGACTGATTTCTCAATCTCGAAGAAATTTCCGCGGCGACAAATTCTGTGCAGATGTATCTTGCTTCTCGCTGCTAATTAGTTAGATAATATTCAGTAGCTGTGATTGGACCTCACTTCAACAACTATTTCCTATTCATTCATAATATCTCAGGTTCATGATTTACATTTCAATTTTGTGTGTTTCCCCGCGTCGTGTCACTGCGGAAGGCACTGCAGCTCGTTATCGTAACCGAGTACCCTCGATAAAAATGAGGTCGCAGGATGCAATCAATTGATAGAGATAGAACGAACCGTTGAGAAGTGATTTTGGAGGAGCTGGAACATTTTCATTCTTTCGAAAAATCTCTGCCAAAACTCTCCATGGGCGCGTGATTATTCGCTGCGTACTCCTGGCTTCGTGAAACGTCCAAAGTTTATCAGGATTTTATCTCGACCAGCGTTAAATGCAGTCTGTAAAGTTACTACGGTGTAAACGCGAGTAATTCATAATATTACGTTTCCTTTCGTTCACAGGCGGAGAAGAAGGGCGCATCCCCCACGGAGTACGGCTTGGTTTTTGGGATCTTCGAGCTGGCAGTGTTCGTTATCAGTCCCGTGTATGGGCAATACGTGAGTGACATAATGAAATATTCACTAAAACTCTCGTAGAAAACTAGTAATCAATTATTAATTAATCAATTATCTTCTGAAAAGCCAGCGTGGTCGGTTCTGCTGCAGGGGTGGAAAGTTGGGCGTTCAATTATTTAAAATATAAATATATCTGTGTATATAAATTGTCTGTGATCTTATCACTTTTGAGGATGATTCATTTTCATATGATGCAATGCTGGAAAGAATTTCTTTTAAAAGCATTCAGCTATTAATTATTATTTCTTTCCAAGTGTTCTGAAACAGCTCCGCGTTTCGAAAAGACACGTTTAGTAGAGAAAAGTCCAAAGAATAAGATGATTTGTTTTTGTCGTGGAAATTATATTATTAGAGAAGGGAGAGCTTCCGACTTTTCAAGTTTTCGCAAAAGATTCCTTTCTATACGAATAAAATTGTATTCCCACTAATAATAATCTAAACCAGGCTAAATAAACAGCAAAGTGTTATTGAAACAGCGACGTAATGCCTGACTCTGCTGAACAGAGTAAAGAGAAAGCCTGAGCAACGGCTGACCCGCTTTGCATCAGTGTCCAAGATTTGCCTCCTTTCAGGCGATTTCTTTTATCAGCAATGTTTTTCTTTCCTGACTGACGAAATACCAAATAACATCATTTCTTCTCGTCTAACTAGAACACCGAACACTAAACACTTAAAAGGCTTATCAGAGAACCGACTCGTCTAAAAATCGTGAAGCGATCTTTCTCTTAATCTGTACCCTCGCTTCTTTATCGTTTAAGTAGCAAAAAAATAATACGCTCGAAGGGTCCCAGATAAACAATCTGGAGCCAAACAATTTCTGATTAGACCCTGTCGAATTCACTCCACTCAATCACCTTCAGAACTTTTTTTCAGTCATTAGTCATAACCCAAAACGTCTCCAAAGATGAGTAACGTTCGAAATAAAACACGAAAGACCAAACAATTTATTTTCACTCGACGAATACGAGAAACGATAACTCATTGTTTTAATATGTCTTTCACATTATTACAATCAAAACACAATAAAAATCAACTATTCTTTCCATCAAACGAATAAATATAGAATCTCCAAATCAGTTAACATCTTCTTACGAACACCCTCCCCATATTCCATCGCTAATACCATCTAATTAATAGTTCCAATTAATCGTACCCGTTCTTCTTCTTCGTACAGCTGCATCGTATAGGGCCCAAGCTCCTGTTCAACGGCGGCATCCTGACGTCAGGAACTTGCGCTATCCTCTTCGGTCTGCTGGACAAGGTCAACGGCCATTATCCCTTCATAGTGCTCTCGTTCGTGATAAGGATCGTCGAGGCAATGGGCAACGCAGCTTTCCTTACAGCTAGCTTCGCCATCATCGCTAAAGAGTTTCCAGATAACGTGGCCACGACCTTCGCCAGCCTGGAGACCTTTTTCGGCCTGGGCCTCATCGTTGGGCCCACTTTGGGCGGCGCCCTTTACCAGGTACGCCCGTCACCTCGAAAATATTTGCCACGATGAGTCCCCCCTTGATAACTCTATTAACAGTAACGGGGTTTTTGTGCCTTCCTCTGATTTCACCTCGACCCTTTTCGCTTTACTTCGACTTAATGACCTCAGTTCGGGGACCGTTTGAGAATGAGGATTTCCAAGCAGCAGAAATGGCTGCCTTCGCATTATACCGCAGGATCTTTGCAGGGATTATTACTGCACCCATTGTTGAAACAGTGGTGTGTTGTATTCAATAATCCACTGGGTTCTGCGGATTATAGCCAGCCAACAATGGCGAAGTAAGCTTCTTAGGTGACTCAAAGGGCTGGGTGTTTTTTAATTCAATCGGCTGTGTGATTGCATTTATTTTTCGTCGATTTTGCTTTGTTGGACTGTTTTATTTTGGGGATGTTGATCGTACGTCCTTTGGGTTCTTGGTAATTAGAGGATCGAGAAGATGAAGAGGATGAAAAAGAATTTTCGAATGGATCGGTGAATTTTTGAGACACCAGATGATTAATATATGTTTAAAGCAAATGGTCTCATGAATTCCAATTGATTCGATGTAGAGAATAAGCGAGAATTCGTTAGAGCACCATTTTTGCTTGAAGACATCGCTGGACTAATAATTTTAATGCTAGGTCGGTGGATACACAACCCCATTCGTCGTCCTGGGTTCAGCTCTATTCGCGACGGCAGTCATGACCATCTTCATTCTACCAGTTCATCCTAACAACAGTCAGGAAGCACATAGTACAGGAGGTAAAAGTTTAATACAAGTTACCCATAGAGCAGGGTTCACGAAGAAAGATCGTGGCAGAACGAAGTTTGAAACACCATCCAGCTGCACCCCTTCCTCAGAATCTCAATTATAATCGTAGTGCAATTATTTATTGAAACTTATTTACTTAAATTGAAACTGGGGAATTCTGCTTGCTAAAGTAAATGCCATATTCTCATATCGTAAACTATGATTTCAGGGGTGACCAAGGCATTAAAGATCCCAGGTGTACTAATCGCCATGGCCTCCATAATCGCGACCAGTATGAGCATTGGATTTTTACAAGCGACGCTGGAACCCCATTTAAGGCAATTTCAGTTGAGTCCCGTCATTTTGGGCCTAATGTTCGTCATTAACGGCGGCACTTACGCCATTACGGCCCCTGCTTGGGGCTGGCTCTGCGACAAGCATTCCCATCCGAAAGTAATTGTCGAAATTTTACTAGAATTACTCATTAAGTACCCTCCGGATTGCCACTAGCGTTTCGATAAGAAACAGCCCACGATATAAATAATCAGAGATAACATTCTGGCCGTTGCAGACATGAACAACGCGACTGCAACGATCTGGAGGATTAATTTCTTTGAATTACGATGGCTTTTAGGTGGCAACTGTGGCAGGATGTCTACTTGTCGTCGTAGGATTCTGTTTAGTCGGTCCAGCACCTTTTATACCGTGCCCAACTATCATCTGGGTGACTATTTGCGGCCTCGTGGTTCATGGCTTGGGTATGGCTGCGCAGCTGGTTGCTAGCTTCACGGATGCTTTGAGGACATCGATGTTAGTTAACCTGTTACTACTGTTCATTTATTCCAACCAATATATTCATGGGTATTTGAATATTGCAGCCGGAATATATCTGTTTGTTACACGTACCTCCCCATAAGTTGTATAACATAAATTATTCTAAGCTGGGGGTTGCTAGATCTGGTACTAACGAAATTAAAAATAATGCTTAGACAATACGGGTTCCCGAACAATCTCGAAACCTACGGTCTCATCAGCGGACTATGGACGAGCACCTTCGCCCTCGGGGCCTTCATCGGGCCCAGCGTGGCTGGAATCCTTCTGGACAACATTGGCTTTAGAAACTCTACTATGTTTATCGTAATGCTGCATCTGCTAGTGGTAAGGCACTATTTAGAATCACAAATCACACCGTACGATGATTCCCAAATCAACACGAACACATCAACAATAACCCCTTCTAAATTTAACGAAACCATCACACCAATTCAAGTCCACTCTCAATGAGATTGTTACTCTCACGGAGTATTGATAGAAGACTGCAAAACCTTAGAATAATAATAGTGCGATGCTAGTTGAAGCTAAAAGTCCAAAGCAACAGACCACGGAAAGTAAAGCGTTCGTTTGCTCGCAGGGCGTGGTAGCCGCTATGTTCCTCAGCAGTTGCACGGGAAAACGAAAGCCCTACACGGAGATCGGTGCCACGGAGGATCTGAGGATACCGCTGACAGACAGCGGTCACTCGAGGAGCGGCAGTCTGCGGCACGCAGGACGTGGCCAGGGTGTACCGATCGACAGGCCCAGCGGCATGAATTCCCTGATCGCGTGCAACAGTTACTCGAACAGGGCTGGTGCCTGGTCCCGAGCCTCCTACAGTGGTCGATATTCCCACAGTTACGGCTCCATCGAGACTAAGAGGTACCTGGAGATGACCACGTGATGGCTCCAGGTCGTCACCGACGAAATCCACGGAGAAGAAATCTCGGCCAGTGTCTTATGCTCGCCACTTCGTCCCCTACGGCGATCCACTTCCCTCGCGAATCGATCGTCCCTTATTCTTATCCGCTCCTCCCTTCCGCCGCGACGGATGTCACCCACGGAGTGCGTCGAGACGAATGCATTTAGATACGCGTTAAATCACCACGTACGTACATTCAACCGCTCCTTTTACCTTTCCTTCGTTCACTCGCTAACTTCGCAACTGTTCTGCTTTCCGTCGAGGAACGACAACACGTGCATCGCGCTTTTAATCGCAAGCGAAATGGAGACTGGTGTTTCAAGCGTTTCAAACAGTATTCTCAGGATGCAGGCGCTTCGCTGCTTCGATTGACACTTTCGGTAAGGGTAAGCTGGACGAGAATGTGGAATTATTCAGAGAGGAATCTCACGCGAAAACGAGATCCTTTCCAGCAAGTACGTTTGAATGGACGAGACCTCGTGACTACCGATTTTCAATTAATAATGGAACCAAGGAAACGCGCGAAAGGTTGCCCAACAAATTGTACATAAACGCGTGTGCTTTCAGCTGTAACAGTCTGCGCACTCCGTCGGTGACGTCCTCTCGATTGCACTGAATATCGTAGCGTAATTATTGCTCAACTTGTTCGTAATAAAAGAAGCATTTTTATTTAAAACCAGATCCTCATTCCTACCTATGTCATCCTTTACATTGATGCCTTCTTGCAATTTCAAAAGAAATTAAATAAATCTTACAATTAATCAAAAACAGACCCGATGACTTCGATTAAATTAATTAAAACGGTACACACTGTGGATCATTCGTTCGCACGATGTTTCGCTTCCTAAGTGTTCTCTTATATTTCACTAAAAAAGGGGGGCGAAGTCGGAAGAAATGCTCCCGGAATCAGAAGAAGCTGCCGAAGAAGAAGAAGCAACAGTTTCGATTTCCCCTCGCAATTTCCCACGCAGTTTCCGTTGTCAGCTCGATTTTCACTCTCGATCGGCTGTCAGGCGATTCCTCGACCCCCCTTCGGCCGGCGACGGGTCGCGTTTTCTGCGTTCGCTTTAAATTCCAAGGCGTTCGCGCATACGTGACACACCCACGCACGTGCGCGCGAATTCTTCGGAACAATAGCCACGTCGGCTCGCCACTTAGGCGGCTCTTTCGCCTGCACGTGCATTTCCAGCGACAGATGCAGACGAGACCCGATGCATAGCTTTTCCAGCTACTTTCGCACGGTACACGTATCGATGATTCACCTCCAACGACACCTCCAGCCGGAACGAACCGTACCACACGTTTTTCCGCTTATTGAAAACCGCTTTTCGACGTCCGCTGTCTGCACTTCGTTCGGTTCCCTCCTCCTCCTTTCTCCGTTTACACAGGCTGAATACTTATACTTCGTTCAATGTTCTTCCCCATTTGAAGGACAAGGGGGAAACAGGATATGCTGATTTTTCGTGATTCTACGATTTGTAGGATATTCTGTTGCTGGCAACTGGGAGTACAGAACTGTCGAATCACAATTATTAATAAAACCAGTGGTTTTCCTTTGTTTTTCATAATAATAGAAGTGGAAATTTCTTATTTCTTATTTAAATATGAAAGAATGTTTCATTAACCCACATCATTATTTAAATAAATGTAGTTACATAACTTAAATAACTAAAGAGTAAAAAATATACAAAAAATGTAAAACTGACTTTAAAAAAAAATGCGCTGAAAAGTAAAAAATAATTTTGTTCCTTATTTAATCTACGATTCAATTTTTTGATACAGGGTTTTACGTGGGTATCAGCTTAACGAATATTATGAGATAAGCAGAGAAATCTGATGAGTGGTTTTCCCATTGCAGGATTTTATGAATGAACCTAGTTAAACCTCGCAACGAATACAATACAGCAGATATGAGCGTTGGGGCAAAAGGAAGTAGCAAAAATAGACCTCCTCAGGATTATAAGATCCTCTCTAAGTCTCTCTACTCGTTCCTTCAAGCGTTGATCGAATAATTAAATCAGCAATAATATGATGAATTAATTTAAAAATATCTTCGCACAGATTCTAAGGAGAAGCGAATAGGACGAGGTGTAATGGAAAAGGACGATGACCCTGTAAAGCGTGATATAAGAACACAGGACAGTTCAGGAGGTCGTAATTATTTTTTCAAACACAGACGAGCATGAAAGCGAAGTGAAGGAACGAAAGGAAGAGGAGCGAATTATTAACGCAGGCTGAGGTCAACGATGTGCATCCAAGTGTCCGTTGATGCAGGTTATACCCCTTTTCCTCTCCGTTTCTTCTCCTTTCCTCGGGTTTTACACTGGCACCACGCGGATTCCACGCGGGTTCACCATCATCGTCCCGAGCTGAGGAAGGAACCGCACGGTCGAGGGCACAGCGAAGATAATCATCAAGATCGATGACTTTTTCCCTTTCCTTTGTTTGCTGCTTCGCGGCAACAGTTTCCTCGGATGTATTTATTACATCATTAAATACGTAACTCCGTACGTGCACCTTTATAAATCTCTATTGCTCTGAGCGTCTGCTGTTCATAACGTTCATAACGAGACTGCGCTTGTGTTTTGCGAGCGAACGGACAGACACGCGCAGTAGGTAATCTTTTTAGTGGGATCCAAGATAGAAAAGGGTTTAGTTGGTTATTAGTGTCTTTAGTACCTTTAGATCTGTATCTAAAGATCCACATCTTTAGAAAGGTGATTGTAAATATAATTGCTTGAGCAGTTAATACAAAAGTGGGTCCTGCACTTCTTCATCAGTGTCACTTGCATCGGTTTCTGCTTCGGCTTTCAAATTATTCGTATCGTTGAGTTACTTCGTTACCCAAATGTAGCAGTTAACATTAACGTTCAAGTGGTTGCGTAAGTGCTCGTAAAATGTATTGGAAATTTATAGCAACGACAGCTTTCAGGGAAAGTTTACAAGAAATGTAGGAGCACATTGTTCGATTATGGTGGATCGTTAGGTCGGCTGTGAATTGAAAAATGTATTGCTAATTCCTCGCGCAGAATATGTTGCCCATACTCTAGCGCGTAATTGCGAGGTGCCTACTTATGGACGAGAGGCAATGGAGCATGACGAAATTGCGTAATGCTAGTAAAAATCGAGAACACGGGTTACAAAATATTTCGATATTTGCCTGGCTTCCTGCTCGCGTATTTAGCATTCGGGGAACAGCCGCTGCAGAGATGAGGAAGCAGCGAGCACGGAGTAATAGCCGAAGCAAGCGTGGATAAATTTCAACGGGGCGACATTTGCAAGTGAAATGCTCGAAAGTTTCGTGTAACGTGGCCAATTTTCTGTAACGGGGCTGCCAATTACTATTCTAACAACTTGCAAATTGCCGTTTCTACACGTTGATGCCACTAACGCTCTTTTTAGTACCATTCGGCTCGTGATACATGCTTCGCTTAGCTCCAGTAGCTTTCCTCGCAGTGCAATTAAAGATGAATCTACATCTCTCTGTTAACAGAAACATTGATTAACAGAAGGGCTCACATTTTTGCTCGTGCACACGAAAATTGAATGGCTCGAACATACTGCACAGAATCTTTGACGTTGGATGGAGCACTGTTGCTATTATTGAAAGTAGAGTGAATTTTCTAGTAATTATGAGACACAAGAATGCTGCGCGTAATGTCTTATAGATTGCAGACATTTGTGGACACTTTCTCGTAGGTTATTTTCGGAAATTCCCAATTCATTAGCAGCCTATCTAGGAAACGATCCTTACGCCACTGCGGCGCCAGGATTGAAGGCAGGATTAGGCGAAGCTGCCATCGAAGCAAGAATATCCACAGGTGAATAGTGTTCAGAATGAAAAGGAACAGGTTCACGAAGAAGGGGATAGCAGTTATCCCCTATGCCTTCGTCCCAATAGTCGAGTTCGTTGAGGAAATCGCTGAGGATCCTGGATTAGTTGCAAGAAGATTTGAAAACCCGATGCTCAGATCACTTCTTACGAAATGTGTATAACAAAAACGCTAGGAAGTCATACAATGACGTAGAACATAAAAAGTATGATACTTTGTGGCTCGTCACAGGATACGTTGTAACCTGGGAATTGGGGGATAATTGAAGCTACGATTTTATATTCGATACTACTTTTTTAAACGAGAGAAGTAATTCCCATCCTGTGTGTGACTTTTGCAGACCTTATAAACACCCCGTATATGCCTGATACGTGAGAATAGATTACACCTGCGAAGTGTTGATCTTTTACACTCGAAGCATTCATCCTAGCCACGCCTAACAATAACTTTAAATCAACATAATGCACCCATTTCCTTAAAGTCCCTAAAAATAGAAGGATTCCTGATTCCTAAATTCACATGGATTACTGGTTTCGAAATTGTTCCACTGCCATGTTCATAATTGATCAGCGAGGAGGAAAGCTAGTCGCAGAGCAAAAGGTTGAAAGACCAGTGCAGTCTTTTCCAAAAAAAGATTCGTCGTTACGCCACTGCGATAAACACCGGCCGAATCGAACGTCAGGTGAGGTGCTGCCACCTGAGCAGGAAAATCCACAGGTGAACAGTGGGTACAGGAATCATCAGCCATGGAAAAGGAGCAGGTCCACGTAAGAGGGTCGCCGGTTACTCCCCTCCCGCCGAGCTGGCCCGGCAAGTGGCGACGGTGGGGGCTGCGGCGCGCATGCGCCGAGCCGGCTGGGTCCTTTGGCCGAGGCTGGCGGCCAGCTCGGGGCCCAAAGTCCGTTTCCATCGCGAGGGAAGGCCTCGGATCGCGCTCGTCGCCAAGCGTCCCAGTCAGTCCGCGTTTTCCCGCGTCTCTTTCCACCACGTCGCGACATTTACTTCCCCACGAAGCTCGCCTGCTCGAAACCACTTAACCGCGAGTGAACACGTGCCCTCCCTCCTCCCGTGGATACCAGAGACATCCGAGGACCGTTCAGTATCCTCGAGGAAGAAGGAACGTACGTTTTCTTGTGTTTGCCAGTGTGCTAAAGTGCCATGGGGATCTAGGAACGCCGGTTAGGGTGAGTTTACCATCAACTGGATATTATTCATCCTCCATTGGCCGTCGGCGCAGTGGGAACCGTGAGATTTTCAAGGGGGGGGATCTTTGAGTTCAGTAAACTCTATGCGAGTTTGCACGTCCAGATCCAAACGTTACGCAGGCAAGTAAATTTTGCGAAATGACCAACCAGTCTCGTCCGGATTAGAGTATATCTTGTTACGATCCCAACGTGTCCTCTACAAAAGTGAGCTGGGATTTAGGAACCGACTTGGTTAAACTTCCCCCAGGTGCGATCCAGACGCACACCAACAAAGGATCCTGCCTAACAGACACGGTGGCCGGTGATTCGAATGCACGATGCAGTGATAAACCCACGTTCTTCGTTCTCAGACGGTCCGCGTCGCGCATAAAAATGCAAAGCGTATTAGACCTAGGTCTTCCCCTACAAGCAGTGCATAATTCAAGCGCTCGACTAACTCACCTTCCCAGACACTTTTGCTGCCCGTGTCAGACATCACGGGCCCCATTTCTCATCTCTCCACGCCTTCTTTTTAACTTCTGCCGTTGCCAAGTGAGCACGCCCGAGGTGTATGCCTAATCTTATCGACCATTATCTCCAGCTCGTTACAAAAAAAACCCTCATTTCGAAGTTACCTTCTCAGACGCGTCGTAAATTTCAGTTTTCCGTATCAATGCTGCTCTCTCGATGCAAGACTCCCATCCAAGCCTAAGAAGCATCGTCTAATTCATCACTGTGGGCTAGCAGGGCACGAAACACGCCCATTAGAACGTTGGCCCCTAATTAGAAGCTGATCTCGCGGGGAGCCAATCGATGCCGAAGCATGAATGAACGTTATCGTCGTTCAGGAACCCGCTGTGGCTTCCACTCGCGGTGTCGGCGGAATCGGGCGATCGGTTAGGGCATTTGAAATTGTGATTCCAGGCGTGTCCGAGAAGGGAAGGTTAGGACAGGACGTACGTGCACCTCTGTACAGATCGAATCGTGCTAGCCCCGTGCAACCGACGAGTGGCGTGTATGTGGGTAGATGTATCCGAGGAGGAATCTTAAGTATCCTTAAGTATCCTGGGCCCTCTCGTGGGCAAAGAGGGATTGCCCCGAGAAGTGTACGCGTCGACTGGTTTTACGGAAAAGGGAGCGAAGGCTGCTGCAAATTATCCAATCTCAGTTGAAGTAATTACAGTTTCGAGGGAATGATCCCCTGTATATGTTTCGTGCCTCGGTTTCTTCCTGGTGTTTGGAATTCACGGGGGATATTAGCGTGTTCAAACGGATTGCAAATAAAGTGGGTGTGTCGTGGTTTTGGAGCAGGACGTTGCTTAGAATGAAATGCTGACGAGGGAAGGTGGGGGAAATTCAGTTGATTCATTGGGAAGTTTGAACAGAGAAGTTACTCCTAAGATGTCTGCGAAATTTTAATTGAACTCAGGGAGACAGGAAGCCGGGGTTAAAGTGGAAAGAGTTTGATAACTTTGACATGCTTTATCTGTAAGCTGAATTTCAGATATCGTGAACTGCGATATGCTAACCAGTGGTAACCCAATTCTTATCTCCAACACATCACGCGATCGCCTCTGATTTATTTCTCGGATCAATAACAGATGACACCAATGCTTATCTACTGAGTTACACTTAAAAGCTACCTATCCGAGCTCCTCTAATATTTACTCAAAGCATTATCCACGAATTTACCCAACTTCTTCGTTAAAAGAGCCACTCGAGGTACTCCCTTCATCGAACGAAAAGCTTCGCTCTCGATCGCAAATAAACATTGCTGGCCTCCATCGTTATCTAATGCTCGAATAAAAGTCTCGCCGATCCCTAGCTGCGCGGAGCCCCAGCCTCCGCGGCATGCTCAAATCGTCTCCATGTGTTTTGCATATGAAATGGAAAGTGTGTAGGTGAAACGCACACCCACCGAGGAGAACCAGAGCGTGTATATCGGGTGTTTGCGTATGGGTAGCCATGAAATGCAGTCGAACCGGCTGTAGATGCATGCATCGTGGCCCCGACTCTCGTTCCCGGGTGCTTTCGCGGGTCCAGGAGCCACGGGACACGCCACTTGCGGATTTTTCTCCGAGAACTCTCCTGCCACGACCGTAAGCGAGCGTGGAACGCGAAGAAAAGTTCCGCGGTCCGCCCTGATAGCTGCCAGACGAACGTCTGGAATTCCGTCGACGTGTTTGCGCTCGCGTGCCACCGCGAGGAAAAGGGGTTTCGTCGAAATCGCGAGGGAACAGACTTTGCTCTCCGTGTTTGCCTCTTTCTCTTCTCAGGGAAACCGCGCTAAATTCCACTGTTCTACACTGAAGGATATCTCTAAGCTGTTGGAAGGATATCTCTAATCACATTCTGGGTCCAAAAATTAATCATAAAAAGCTGAGAAGGAAGGAGAGATGTCTCTACAATTATCTAACCTAGACTTCTTCGACCACAATGCAACCTGCAAACAGCTTCCTGAAAGTGCAAAGATGAATTCTTTGTAGTCGCCTTGGATTTCGCGTGCGCAACGACCGCGGGGCCCTCTCATTATTCGCCACTGGGCCGTTCTTACGTATCGCCGTCGCGGTCGGCGTTACAACACGGGGGCACCGAGAAGAAACACGGCCCCGCGGCACCGAAAAAGAAAAATCCCCGGGCGAAGAGTGGCTCGTAAAAGCGGCGTGCGGTGGCTGCGTCGCGGGTAACATCCACGGGGCCTGAGCCCTCTGACGCGGCGAACAATGGGCCCTGACGTCACGCGGGGCTACTGCACCTGCAGCAAACCGCGTCGCATGTGCTGCGACCCACTGCCACCCCGCACTGTGCGCGTGCACACACGTCCGTCTCGAAGCACTATTTACCACGGCGAAAATAACTGGCTGCGCGACGGGCGCACCGGCGCGGCGGCTCGAGCTTTTGCAGCACGCGTTTATTCACCTCTGTGTTTATCGAGGGGACCAATACCGCAGGCCGAGGTGTGAGGCCCGAAGGGGGCCCTCGAATGGAATCGCTTGTCAAACGATTCTGGGACTTGCGAGCTGTATGGCCGTGCTTGTGTCGCATTCGCGTGTTATTCGAGATGGAGTGGGTCTCGAAGGGTGCTTTTTTTTTAATCCATTGAGACCGCAGTGGGGAAAGAGAGCCTTGTGTTTGCTGGCTTGAAGTTTTATGGAGGGAACTTCGTCGAGGATGGCAGAGGAAAGTGCCTTAACGACGCGACGATTTAATCTCCAGAAATCACCGCGACGGGATTATGTAAAATCATCGGGAAAGCCTGCGTCGAATTCGATGCATGTTTACGTAACCGCGCACGCACAACAATCAATTATAAAAGACCACCCTTATTAAACGTGGACGGGTACGTAAGTCGAAAGCGCGAGCGTCGAAGCACCGTTGCGTGCCCGCTCGCGATAAACGTTATTGCTGTTACGAAACGTTGCGTGCAAATGTTTTATTCACCGATGGAGCTAATAATATTTTCGCCATTACTTAATTATCGAGCCTCGCTGCATCTCCTTAAGTGCAGTTTTCCGAATTACACGTATCTAGTCGAGTGGCATCGTTACTCTTATAAAATGGCACTCTGCGATTCTAGTCCTCAACCATTTCATCCTGTCAGCGAGATTATACTTGCCATCTACTACCAGCGAGCCTTCGCTAAAATCCTTTAACCCACTTAAACGTTCCCACGTGCGCAAACGAATCACCCTGTATCTGCATTTTCAAGTAACCTTCGCTCAGCAGCGTAACGATGCATGCATCTAATCTTGCACGCTCCTTGCACATCTCGCGCTCGTGCTTTTCGCACTGGGACAGGTCGTGCTCGCGTAAACATTCTCAGCTATCGACCAGCATGTAATTGCAACGCCTAAAGGCAATTCCCCCGGGCCCACGTTAAAGTTCCCTCGTTAGCACAGTGAACTCGAAGGGAAGATGTGTCGTCCAACGTGCAGAATACACCGCTGCTCCTCCCATCGGACCTTTTCTTTCGTTGGGGGACAACGTTCCTGGGCCCGAGGATCGGGTGCACGGACTTTCACCATTTAAAATTCGTCTGGCTCGCATAACCGAGTCATCGTTCGACCAGCTCTCCAAGACCGGATCGGAGAAGGAGGCCTCCGCTAAATACCTTATTACTTTTGAATTAACATATCGGTACCAAGGTAACAGGACTTCGCCTCGCGGATTCTTCGGCGAGCGTTGGTCTCGCGCCAGAACGATGCATTTGGGTCACCATCAGGGTCCTCCTCGGAAAGGCTCCGTGTTCTCAAACGAGGAGCTTCATAACGAGCGCGAGAAACTTTGGCAGTTTTATGGGGCACGGTTGTTTCGAGGGGAACGAGAAGGCAGGGAGTTGACCGCTTCCTGATTCTGATATTCTAACCAGACTTCAACTGTGAATACAGGAAATGGTGGCGATTCGAATTGGAATTCGGTTGTTCAATTTAATTGATCACTGTAGCAGTTCAGTGTTCTTGATATCCGAGGATGCTCCGAGTTCGGGCTTGGGAACCGAACGTCGAGTCACTCTCCTCATTCTTTTCGGCGTCGCTGGATCAAGAAGCAAGTGGATTCGAAATCGTGGAAGCAGCTACGGCGATAACAATTGGAAACAGAGGTGGCAATTACCTTAAACGGCACACGAGATATCCGTTGAGAAGTAGGGAACCATGGTCGAAAGTCACCGGTTCCGTTGATAGAAACTCAAATGAAAGCTGTTAAGTGAGTGATCAAGCAAGAGGAGGATTTCTTCTGTCCATCCGCGGGGCGCAACAGGTTTTTCTCTCGCTTAGAAATTCTCCGAGTCACGAGGATGGCTCGTGATCAATTCCATAGGTAGGGAAACGCTTGTTTAATTACGTTAAGCCTCTTTAATGTGCACCTTTACGCGACTCCGTTTATTGCTGGATTATCGCGTGCGTCAACGATATTCCTGCGTGAGAAAGTTCGTGAGCGACGGACAAAGTCCTTTCAACGATGTATCGGACGTACAATATTAGGCAGAAGTATATGAAATTTCAGATACTTGAAAAGCTACATCTTGCGCATAGTAAATCTAGATGTAAGGAACTCGAACGACAGTTGGAGCCTTATTTTTACTCCTAGAAAGGTATTTTTCACTTTACAAATGCTTTTTCAAGCATTATTTGCTAAACTTCTGGCAAAGAAAATACCCTGAATTCAGAATTTTCTCAAGTTATAATTTATTTCTTTAAAACGGTGTAGTGAAAACAATTGAAACTCAGCAGATATTCTCATCTATCCATATACTATATGTAAAAAAAAATTGAAAACATTGGTACCATTTCTTCAATATTTTTTCAGCTGTTTTATCTGTCAAGATTGTCTTTCCATAAGTGTACGTGTAAAGTCAGTGAAAATTAAAATCGTTATAACTCAGCAACCGTTCAGTGAATTCGTTTAAAATTTTTGGAGCAGATCAAGAAGATTAAAAAGAAGAATCTCACAAATTTTCATCAACTTGGTACCATTTTGAAGATAGGTCCAATACATCTTTAAACCTTGCAACCCAAGTGGCATTTCTAAGTAAGGGAAAATGATTGATCAGTGTTCTAGGAAATAGAATTAGTAATTCGAGCTTCTGTAGCCATGAAACCCCGAAATATCTCCTCGCACAGTCGTGGTAGCTTTCCGTGAATGCTCACTGTTCCCCAATTGCCTTAGAACAGCTAGAATTCGCCATGTTCTGTCCCTGATTGCACTGGCGTCGACCCCTTCCCGCCTCTGTTGGTTCACCAGCAGTTTTCGCGTTCCAGTTTCCATTGAACGCAATATGCCGGTGCCCGTTCAGACTACCGGTTCGTGTGATAATCGCGATTTAATGTACCGGTGCAGGGAAGAATAGAGGGAAGCGTCCTTGGCGTTACCGTTAGGATAAAATGCTTGATTAAGTCGGTTTCGCACCTCGCCGGGCGATGAAAGGAAACGTAGCCGCGAAACTTAACCGCCAATGGGACTATTAAGCGCTTCCAGTTCTGAGGAGAAACGTGGATCGCGTTTGCATCCCGTTTCGCGAGCATATTCAGTGATCGAGTCGGAAAAATGGGGACACGAGAGCTGTTCCTGAATTCCTTTCGAGAAAAAGCATTGATCACTAATTCACCCAAAGTAATTCTTGAAAAACATTATGGGATCCATAGAAAATTGATCGAAAATGGTAGTTCGGAGGATCTTGGAGTTTTCGATTGTAGTCTTGAGTGGCAGTGAGCAACCAGGGTCCATTATTAAAGTAAGCTGAACAGTTAACGCTGAAATATGTACGTATCACCTTTGATTAATCAAAAGCTGACGACCATAACCGGCGATATGACTCTTGGATCAATTATATTAATAGCTGGATGGCTTGAGGTTGCCTCCTCGTCTCTATTCTTTCACTGTAGCTGGTGAAGTGTGGCTATCAGCCGAGAATGCTGTTGATCGCCGGAGCAATCAACGCTGCGAGAAAATTAACTGGCTTAAATGAATCGTTCCGCTGGTCGGATGAAGAAAACGGCCTTGGTGATGTCACGGAAACGTCATTGGACCGATTTCCAACTTTCTTCCCGATGCGTCCAGCTGCTGCTCCATTCGTCGTTTGCTTCTTACCGATACTCTTCCCGCCCCCGTGGCCTCACTTTCGCTGTTTGAATGACAATTCCGTCGAAGTGGAGTCCGGGCGATTCGACTGTACGTAACACGCGAAATTGAAACTCGTTTAACGATATCAGTTCCTGTTGGCTGAACGCTCAGAGGCCGCATTGCTGGCTTCGGTTCGAAATTCGCAAAAACCTGCACCGTGACGTTCGATCGAGTAAAACCAGCCGCTCGGACGCATTAATTAAATTAACCTTTCCAGAAGGAGGGGGGGATCAGTTTCGCGGTTACATAGACAGAGTCGTCCTTGACGATGAGGCTAAGATTCCTTTAAAGGTTGATCGAAGCTTTCTCCGCGCACAAGTCATTCGGAATTCCTGACGATCGCGAGGAGGGCACGACTGCAGCCACGTCGGCTCGCGAAAGTGCAGCTCGAATTCCACGATTTCCTCGTACGTGCGATAATTATCTGCCAATCGCCGAGGGAGAGGCCCAATTAAGAGGGGATCTTTACGTACTTCGCAGAATGCTAAGAAGCTTCCGAATAAGTCTAGCCTCTAGGGAATCGACTGCACTTTAAGGACAGAACGACTAGCTCGCAGGAGTTCTCTAAAGCTAATTAAACGAGTCAAAATCTGCGAATTTCCACACGCATCTGGCGCTTTCCATTCGTCCCAGAATTTTAAACCCCTTTAAACGTCAGGACTGAACTCCCCACGGTCGATGATCCCGAAATTAACTTTAAAAAACTAAAAAAACTCTTGCGAAGGGAAAAGAAGATGAAGCTTTGAAAATTTTTTCAAACAAACCCTTCATCTTCCTCACACCTCACAGGTACTCCACAAAGCAGCTTCCACATAAATTATTCCTGGTCTGTGCAAACCCTGCTCAGCTCAAGCGAACCCATTAAATCAGCTTATCACGATCAAAACAGTTTCCTCGACGCTGGAGCCCATAATTTCCCTTCTTTTGTCAAACTTCACGTTTAACCACCCCCCAAGGGTCGCGAGAGGAGCTGAGTTTTCTTTACTGGATCCAGTTTTCTAAGCGTTGCGCGCGGTCACGCGACACCAGGTAGCAACGGGTGGAACGGGCGAGAACGGGAACCAGGAATAGGAACAGCCGCGGCTGTCATAGTGGCTGAGGTAGCCGAGTATGGCCAGGATCGGCGCGATGGCGGATTTCTAAGCGACCACGGGCCCATACACGCGATCGATACGCGTTTCGAGCGTATTGGAGGCAGCTGGACCAGCGACACTTTCACTTGCCGCTGCCAATGTCCGATCGGCATGCGGTCCGCAGCTAGCGTTACAGTTTCGTTCCACTGGCCAGGGGAATCCAGTCTCCAGGCCGACAATCTCTCTAGCGATCGGACAATGGGGCCCTTGTGTGTGGCTGATGGAAAGAAAAGAGAGACGTTGCGAGGCCCCAGGCCTGATTCGAAAGGGTAAAGATGGCTCCGACAGGAAGGACCACCTTCGACGTCGATTTCCCTGCAGCCTTCGCTTACGCTGTGGGGGGAAGGTTGTTGGGATCGAGGAAAGATCTAATGGTTCTGGGAGAAAGCAGCGGATTCTTGTTGTTCCATGCTGTGTCATGAGCTGAGGTGGAGCGAAAGAGATCGGGGTGCTTTTTCGAATTGATTTACGAAGGGGTTGGAGCTTCGAAACTTGACCAGTGTTAATAAGATTTAATTCAGATATCTTCCGTGACAGAGTTTAGTAATGTGGGCTTCGCGTGCTTGTCTTCAGAGAAAATGGGGAGTTGTGCGAGGAATTCGGAGTATAAGTGTTTGAGAGACTTTGAAAGTTTAAAGTGCGACATTTAGAAAATTGAAACGAGATTGTGTTTCAAGAAGATAATGCAGCCAGTAGATTTCGATTGACGATAACGTTACAGACGTGTGCGTACACTAGCTCAACAGGATCTCAAGTTACCCACAAAGTTGTATCCACTTTTCACTCCCATGTAATAGCTTCGAATGGGAAATGGCTCGATGGTTGTGACAGCCTTGCGAGTGACACAGAGTTTAGAAACCGTTCTAAGGAGACTCGAGGTTGCGCACGGGTCGCTTTCAGTTTCCGCTTGAAGCCGTTTCACAATTTTGAAGGCCGTCCGCCAGCGTGTAATTCAGCATGAATTTCACGTGGGCGTGCACGGCGCGGATATTTTGTAAATCGTTCCGAGAAATCGCGTAGAGGGTGTTTCTCGAGTGGACTATACTTAGACCCATTTCCCTTGGATGTGAATGCGTCTGTGCCTTCAATGGTTACTGGGATTTCTCGGATATTTGCGGAACATTGCATTCTTTTACCCCAGTTCCATAACAAATGTGCTACAGGGATTTATTGCTTCTTATTCGCGGAGTTAATGAATGCTCGATAAGGTGAACCCCTACCTAGATACTGCGAATACTTTTAATCTTAAGCGGTCTCCCTATCTTGACGGACGAAAAATGATGCGCGACCTTTGGGAATTTTTTAAAACAACACCATTAAATATATTTACTTCCAGCTTTGTGGATTTATTTGTCAATCTTTAGAGAATATGAAGAAAAAAATTGTATGCAAAAATAGTGGCTATATCTGGAGTTATAGTGCTTCAAATAGAGCGCCATACAAAAATCATATGCGCATTGTTAGCATAAAATCAGCCGTTGTAGTTGTCTGAAATAGAAAATTTTATACAATTGGGTAATCTGTATGAGTGTGGCTATCGCCAGAACTAGATCAAAGGAGAAATACTTTTAATTAAAAAAAAATGGCAGCGTTTAAAACAGACATCGATTTCTGCAGAAAAATTCTCTGGTTTTTTAAGTGGCAACGGTCTAATTTTGCAAAACCCGAGTTAGTTTTAGTATCAGCGAGAATGAGACATCTACTGAAGATATATGCGAAGTTTGAAGTAAATCGGTTGATTGATTTTTGTGATATCAAGCTAACCATTTCTCAAAACATGGTTTTGAGGAAAACGCGTTTACAGTTTTAGGTAGTGTTTTTTTTTTAAATATGTGAAAATATAGGCATAAAGTTTTTAATTAATATAATTTGAGGGTTTCTTTTAAAAAAAATCACAAGTATCGCATTCTTTTAAAGGTAGGGAGACCCCTTAATATATAAAGCAGAAAGTGTTTGTGTGTTTGTCTGTAGCCTAAAAACATTCGACCGATAAACTCTGGGGTCACGAAATGTATCCCAGCTCACTATGCCAGCTAATCCAGATGAATGTGACTATTTCCCCCCCCCCCCCCAAAAAAAATTATAAAATCAGAATCTAAATTTCAGGCGAAGCCGAGTAGTAAAGCTAGTCCGTCATAATCCCAAAGAGAGGCTACAAAATTCCTAGGCGACGTGCTCGGGTGACATTTCGTTCTCGCGTCTAATTGTAAGTCTGGGCCAGGGCCTGAAATAGTACCATTCGCTTTTAAAACACCCAGATTCCGCCTCGAAGCCCAACAGAGGGAAAGGTCAGTCCCAAGGACCGTAAACGCTCTACCTGACACCGCGATACCCAAATCCACAGTTATTTTCGGAATGGCCCAGCAGGTATCTTTCGTTTCGTCATCGCCATTGCCTCACCACTCCCGGCTAGCCTCGGAAGAACCGTCACGTCTGCTCGCGCTACGCGTGCACTCCGGAAAAAGCCGCACTTCGCACATGTTTCCTTAAACCGTCGAATTTATCACTTAAATTATTCTCCCCGGCTGAGAAACAAGAGTGTTCGCTAAGATTCCATCGGTCTACACTAGTCTGCAGGAATCCAGATACTTGCAACAACAAGTGTATAAAAATCATGAATAACCAATGAGATGTTCCAAAGGTCATAATCAACGGATTGATAGAATCTATGAAATGCCGTGATAAAGTACGCTCATAAAACCTCTACTTCCGCCCCAAGTCTTCAAACGAAGGCACTTAAGCCGCAGTGCAATGTCACTCTGATAAGGGAACAAAAAACGAGGGAAAATTCCTCGAGTCAAACTTTGAAAAACCTCTGTCGCTGACATTCTTCGTAGAACGAGTGAATCATCCAGATGCTTCCCAGCTTATTGCTTTACCTGACTGCCCCACACGCAGCGAGGCCGACACTAAATACCTGCAACCAAAGAGGGCACCCTACCCAACACCGAAACCCAAACCATCCAAACTTCGTCGCACAGTTACTCCCTGTTCCGTTGATAATCGAAACGTCCACTGGCATTTCCACGATATGTACCTACTTCCGTATTTCCCTCTCGCGCAGAGTGTTCGGCGCGCGAGGAATGCCGCGTCGGTGGCATTAAAACGAACACGGAAGCGCAGAAGGCACGATAAACGTAGCGGTGACGAACGGTGCATCGCGCGGCATCGCCGACGGAAACGGGCGCAAGAACGACAATTTCTCGATTAGGAATCGTCGATTCGTCTGGCGTCACCTCGACCGTGAAATGACGATTTCAAGGCTGCCAGCGGTATTCGGCCGGCAGGCAAGCACGGGTGATACGGTGCAAAAAGTGGATTGCGTGCCCCGCATGCAAAACTGAATGGGCGTCGTTTGGAGTTGCGGTACATTTCGAGGAACGTGCATCTGCGATGCCGATTAAAGGGCAGAGGGATGTGTTTTTTCTCCCGGCAAGGATGAACGAGGAAAGAAATTTCAGAGCTGCGGGACAGATGAGTTCGCGAAGAGGACGAAGCTATCTTGAAAGCACGAAGGAGGAAAGTTCCGAGAGATGTATAGAGCAGGGAGCGAGCGACGTTGGGGACAGGGGTATAATACTTTTAACAGGCTTAATAAGCCAGTGCGACGGTTAACGAAGTGTAATTGAACGCGAAGACTATGTTTAATTATGCTAAATAATTGCTGGGTCTTTTAGGAGTTGCTTAAGCCCGAGGAGTTTGTGCAATGGCTGCAAAAAGGAGAATGCAATTAGGAGAGCGTACTACAGATTCCTCTTTCAATCTTATCTAACTCCTTAGCTTTTCACTTTGCAATAATATTTGAAAGCACGGCTGCCCTACAATATTCCCACTCGTGAATGTTTCGTAAGATACTGTTCCTACAACCCCGTAAAATAGACGCGAAGCATATAGCAACCTCCCCCGCAAACAACAAACAAGAAACACCCCCGAAACAGGGATAATCCCTAAGGAGTGGCTAGTTACTAACCCAAGGGGCACAAGTTACCTTCCAGATGGTCAGTTCGCCTGAATGAAATCGAAAACGATCGTCTATGGTCGCGCCTAGTCTCCTTCATGCTCCTCTACAGCAAGGTCGTTCTATCTCTCCTCTCTCCGTCACTTCTACCACACCGAGGCGTACTTTCATTTTGCCTGGTCGAGCTCCTTGGTGTCGTTCGCGGCCGTTTATGGCCATTAAATTAAATTCCACGTCCGTCAGCCGCGCTCGCCTGAATGCAGGACGCGCGTGTGGTACCCCGGCCATTATTCAAGTTTTATCGGAACCGCGACTAAACGGCTCGAAAGAGAAACCTCGACGTCCAGGAATTATTGACTCGTAATTTGCCCCATTGGATCGCGTTCCATTGTACGACACTTTCTGCTCGGACATAGCCGATGCCGTTGGTGGTTCGCAAGAGTGTATCGACGGGGATCTATCGCGTCGAATAGGGGTTTCTGTAGAGAAGCATATGGTAGCCGAGGGGTTTCGGCAGTCCTGCACCGTCGAAGAGGAGGAACTGAAATTAAAACGGCCGAGCATTTGGACTTTCACGAACGGTTTCACGCTGTTACGTGAGTAATTTCACGAATATTGGGGGGCTAGAGGTGAAGTTTCTTTCTCCTCTCGCGATCGTTTGAGATCGGGTGGATAGGGGAGAAGGGAACTGGTCGATGGAGCTGCTGGACGGGAGCTGGAGAACCTAATTACACGTCTGACATCAAACTTATTAGTCTATATTGATTATTCAATGATTTATGTTCCCCGTCTTTAGTATTTGAGAAATGGCTAGGTTCCTTAGTAGGTACTTAAGGGGGTACATATTCTGGTCTGACGAGACGATTTCGTCGCGTTATTTTCGACTTTTTTTACAAAGAATCCATAAATATTATTATTAGTCAGTTTGCTGCTACATGCTTATTACTATTTAAACTATCTTTACAAATGTTGTCAATAAAGAAAAATGAAAATCAAACGCAGTTGACTGCTTTAAAGTAACCGCGAAAAAAAAAACATGGGGTCACGGCGGCCGTGATTACGCTCGTTTTGGTGGTCCGAAACAAAAAATCTAAAGAGATTCTCTATTTGTATGTCTTTGCCTATAGTCGATACCAGAATGATATAAAAATATTGCAAATTAACCAAATGGCGGCGGTTTGAAAATTAAGTTTCGATTTTCGCAAGTTGTTTCAACTTTGACGGTCAGTGAAAGTTTAAAATCGAAATATTTTATTCTCTTTGTAACCAAATGGTCGATTTTTGTGTTCTAAAAGGCCCAAAAATGCACAACCCCCCAGAAAGAACAGTCCGCGAAAACTGTGCCGAAATATAACTCGCAGGAACAAAACTGTTACGCGTCGCCCGTCCCGCTCAGTGAGCGCGCCGTGTACCTGTCTATTCTGCACCCTGTAACTCTGCAAATATTACGAATTGCAAAGAATCCTTTTGCACACGTATCACCCACATAATATACCAATAGAAACTACAAACAAAAAAAAAATCGATTTGTTTACCCGTCGGACCAGAATGCCCGCTTAATATGTTTCTATGGAAGTAGAGGTGATGTAGGAATCTCGAAAAGGATACTAATTCATGAAACGACGCGTGGAAGATCGAACGAGGATAGCAATCGCGGCTGAAATTGAACCGATCGCCACGTTCCTCCTGACGATGCAGCAGAACGACGTGGTCGATGGTTTTTTTCTCCAAAGAAACACGGTGAATGCACGAGGATTGATGATAATGGATGATGCATGGACATCCCATGGTAAAATCACGCTCCAGTTCGTCGCGGAATGTTGTTCACTCGCGTTCACCTTGTCGCTCCCTCGAGCTATTCCCCATTTTCCTATTACTCAAACATACCGAAGAAACGAGCCGTGCATAACGGTTCATAAAATCCGCTAACTCTTTCGAACCGTCGATAAACCGTCGGGCGTAATTTGAATTAAATCGTGAGCAGCTGCGCGCGAGGAGAGTGGCTTTCGCAGTCCGCGAATTCCTTTCTCCTCGAAACCAGACGACAGAATCGACACGTGTCTACATCGATAAAGTTCGACTACCCCGCGCCAGGCTGGCGAAAAACTTGGACTGCCGATTATTTCCGCGAAGCACGTCGACGCGGATGAAGTATAGGAACTCCCTTTCCAACGGAGTAATTAACCAGTCCGCTATCGAAGATCTGTCAACCAGCTAGCGGCATTGCAAAGATAGCTTCCATTCATTTTCGCAGCTCGACCGTTCCATGCAAAACTGTCATCGTCTTAACGAATCCATCAGCTTCTTCTGCTTCCCTTCGCCAAGGCAATCGCGTGGCGATCGATGCAGTCCAGATAGAATCCATACCACGGAGCAGCGCAATTAGCCGCGTCAATTAGACACATCCTGCAGCACGGTGCGTCAGGAAAAAATCCTCTGTGTGTACAGTGCAGCGATGCTTTTTGCCCTTAGAACGATTTTAATCGGATAAACACAATCAATTTGTGCTGGCGTCGATCGATGTCTCGCGTTAATCGCGGTTTACCCGTTCTTAGTGGAAATCCCAGCTTCGTAGGTGTTTTGCAGACGTGTCGCCTTGATACTGTTCCGCAGCACGGTTTCCCCTGGATGATTTGCACTATTTGTGGATTTAACAGCCCGGTAGGCTGCGGTCTTTGTGGTAGAATCGTTACGGTTTGAAGATTGAAATTTGTCGTTTATTAGGTGTCTTTTGGTTTGGAAGATTATTATTCAGTGGTTTGCTGCCAACTGGATTGGAGAGTGACTCGTGAAAATTGTCTCCCCGAGCAAGGGGGTGGGGAAGAAGATTCGAGAGGTACTCTGAATGGAGTGGATCAACACTCGAAGCGAAGATCTGACACAGAAGCAGAAACAGAGGAGTGGATTAAGCTGGATCGGTTTGATTAGAAAGTGGGACAGTGTAGACGACTTGCAGAGCCGGTAGCTCGTATATACTACAGCCCCCGGGGGCCTTGCAAACCCACACTCGCGAAGGATCTCCCTGCACTCTTGGAGAACGCGCGTGGGTACGTGGAAGTGTCCACCAACATCTCCTTGCGTCCACGACTGTGGCGACCGCGAGCTGAAACGCATACAGCGCAATATGGCACTGTGTAGTCTACTAAACGAGCAAGATTTACGTGTAATAATTATGGTATTATCCTTATTAGATTATGGAATTGCGTTATTGCAGATCGGAGATCTGGAATTTAGTAAAATACATTCGCTAATAGTGCACACTGTGTGATTTACGAATATGAGTAATTTTGGATATCGAGAGGGGGAAGTCTCAGTGGGTAAAGTCTGCTTGCGCGTCTCGAGGAATTAAGAGTTGATAATTAGATTTCCTTTTATCGAAAGAATTCTACAACAATAGTGGACCGACTTTCACTGGTAATATCAAAGCAACGTGTTTTATGCGCGCCTGCCGTGCAGGAATAATAATTAGATCGATATCAATACGCAAACGATACACAGAAGACTATACATATGCGATCAGTTGAAGGTCCTTAGATTCGCTACACAGCGTCGACTTTCGCGATAAATAATTCAACGAGAAATCACAACGCTGCAATTCCAATTTAATTGCTTTTAAACGTGGGCCATGTATTTAAATTTTAGAGAAAGCATTCTCTATTCAGGGAACCGTCGAATATCCCAAGTGAACTCCTAAAGCAAACACAGTCTGCTCGTAACTTTTCTATGACGATGGCGTTTTGCAAACGCATGTATATATGGATAACCGACTGGTATGCGCATTTTTTTTTTCCACGTAGCAAAACGAGCAATAACGTGTCGATGTTTTATTTATACGCTCGAAAGGGTACGCACGTCCATTCTTGTATAACCGCGGCACATTGTTCATGCGTGAAGCATGTAGGTAGAACGGGCTGAAATTTTAAAAAATTGCAGGAGCTTGAGCATGACGTCTATCGGACGATTCAGTGTGATTCCTTCCATCGTGGAACTGAAACAGTGGAGACGTGGGAAATTCTGTTTTTCCTCGAAAATTCACCACAGGCACTCTAAGTTCCTCACACGTTTGTAAAACACAAAAGTGTCTTTCAGTTTATGATTCGATTAAGTCAAATCAAAGTCCCTCCTAGTGCCGGAACATAGAAAAAGGAGCTCACCTCACTGGAACACGAAGAATTGAGGAACATGTCTATTCGTCGAAATATACCATTAGCTCCGCGTTCCCATCGTCTCTGCCCATGATATTGAACGAACTATTAATTAAAGGTGGTTTAGAACCCGTTAACCTACCAACAAGCCTTATCTCGACGATCCATTGTCTCCTCTCACGTTGTGGGTATTTCGCTAATTTATCGCTTCCTTTCGCGAATCACCCTTAAGAATCGCGTCTACGAAGAATTTTCATCAAATTCCCGGGGCACTAGGATCGTGGAGGAAGAAAAATGAGCGACAAAACGAGGAGAAGTAAGATGTTCCTGCGCGTTAACGTACCCTGGAAATTATAGCGGAGGAAGGATGATTCACCGTGCAATAATAACGTCGTAATTACAGCTCCAAGCCGCTGCAATTATCGTTGTCTATCTTCAGAAAAAAACTGACGTTTAGGAGCTTGACGCAGGTAAAGTGGAAAAGAAACGGTGAATCGAGTAATATTTTCGTCGGCGAGCGTGGATTTTCTCTGTCGAATGAATAACGCGGTTTTGTTGCCTATTCATGATTCTCTTCATTAGGATCGCGTTGCGCAAGCACAGTGGCCGAGCCGTGGTGGATAGAGAAACATTGGACTGATGGAAACGCCTCTAATTATTCTCACCTCGTTTCCAGCGAAACGAGAATTCAATAACCCACATTTATGGCGTATCGCTGCTTCCGTTTCTACCTCGGCGAGCGTAAACGTCGATAATTATACCTTGTTAATCGAGCTCACCTTCTCCTCGAGTTTCCCTTTCTACGTTACCGAGAAAATCATATAAGAAGATTGCTTGTCTCCGAGGATTTAGTTTGTTGGGCTAACTGATGGAACGTGGGCGTTTTCTAATAAACATTACTCGCGATTGTGCTTGAAGAGACGTTAGTTGAGCTTTATTACCTGCCCACGCGGTGTGCATTAATTTCGCGACACGTGCATTCCGCCATTTTAATGTTTCTTTGTAGTATAAACTGTGGAAAACCCACGCTGAGTCTTTGAAATACCTTGCCTGCTTAATTGTGATGTTTATGCAGCAAAACACTGGCATTATTGATAAAGCATAGGAGTACTTCGAAGGAAATTGTAGTCTGCTCTGATGATTCAGTTTATGTATTCAGAATATAAATAGGCACCACTTCGTTTACACGTGAAATCATCAGCTTCCTAGTTTTGTATGTAAAGTACGCTATATTTCCAAAGAATAAGATCGTAAAATAGCTCCCGTGGTTTCCCTTGTTGTGACAGTGGAACGTAACGTTGCGTTTTCTTCTGTCGATGACATCTGAGCGTCCACGCTTCTTGGAGACTTCAACGCGTGGCAGGCGAGCAACAGCCAGTGATTTCAACGACGGGTTTATTGCACCTCGTGATAATACCTTGTCATTACTCAACACAGGAGCAATGACCACAGCGATATCGACATAATCTACGACCAGACTAAACTTGCAACTAGAATCGACCAAATACTGACACCGAACTCTCTGAAGTAGCGTAGGGTTTTAAGGGCTTCTGGAGCACAAGTGGGAATAATAAATTAAGGCTATTAATACTATTTAGTCGAGAATGTAGAGCACACTACTCAGAAACATTTTTCTTCCATTCTTCGCCTCAATTAAAACTTCGAAAATCATCACCTGATCATAGATGTTCATAAAATTATATTTCTACTTTGCAGAAGTATTTAGGGTTTATACAAAAACCGATTTTTTAAAAAAAAGGGTTGCGAATTCTACTATTCCTAAGAAACCGGTTAAACCGGTTTTCGAATTTTCGCAAATTTAAAAAAAAAACGGCACTTAAACCCGGTTTTTAAAAACCGACAAACCCCAGAAATAGTAGATAGTTGGTTATAGGCAAATCTCAGGGGATACTTGGGCTCACATGAGTTACCACATTCTGTTTTACCATTCCTATTGTAGGCCTCGCTATTACTGAGTATATTCGTACTGAAGCTTACAAACTCCCTGTCCTCGAAGGGTTAATATATCACACTTCCATGCCCAATCGCTATGCACAAACACAGACGCATACTTCATCACGAACCAGCCGCGAGCTGCTCGGAAAGTGAACGTGTGCTGGAACGTAGACGAACTGGCGTTGCGCTTGAAAAGTGCCGCGAATAATGATCTATCGGTGATCGCGTGCGCAATTACTATCGTTTCGCTGTAATAGCGAAGATACCAGCGCGTTACGACGTAACAGATTAACGAGCCAACGGGACTGTGCACGCGCAGGAAACCAAGTGGGAAAAAGGTAACCCCAGGTGAATTAATCGAACATCCCAACCTTGTTGCCTTACACATAATTACCCAGGGAAATGGCTGCGCAGAATCTCGCCAGAAACGCATTTTATTGAACGAAATCGATTGGATGCGTTTCTTGTTCGATGTTGTCGTATGCTAATTCGACTGACAAAACCGGAACTTCCAGGCTCGCCGGCTCGTAATTCCGTTAATAGACTTGACCGTGCAACGATATTCGAGATTTTGCGTCGTTTGATAATCGACTCGCGGATACACGTTTCTCTGTTCGCTTCGAAACGTGCCCTTATTGCGCCTTTCCCTTTTACTGGCTTATTTTCATCTTCAAAGCAGTTTCTGTACCAGGACTGTGCGTTTTCTAAGGTTTTTTGGTGTTCGATGTGTTCAATTGTATATCAAAATTTTGAGATTTGAAGGCGCGAGGTGGTCGAAGCTTTTGGTTGGGACAGTTAATTACAGAAGGCTCGGGATTGTGTTAAGCTCTCCAGAATTTCATTAAAGAACGTCATCCGATTATGTCATTAGCGTCAAGTGTAACTTTACACTGATCCGTCTTAATGCAACGTGCCTGATTATCGGAGTACCATTACAACTGCGTCGTTCGGTAGAAATAAATTCATGTGCAAGTTCACGAGTTCCAGCTATGGCCATGCGTAGCCCTAGTGATTCATTCTTACTTTACATTTATCCCTCATAGAAACTTGTAACTGACCATGAGAAATCTTCAGCCCATTCACCAGACGTGGCTGTAAACGTCTTCGAGAGTGAATGAAAAGCTTGGAAATTTTAAAGAGCTCAATAGCCAAGTGTACTTTAGATTAGACTAGCAAAATACCCCCGCGCTTCGCTTCGGGCCTAAGAGATATTAAGGACTCCATGAAAACACATTTCACCCCTTTTCACTACCCCCTTGAAAATTGGTTTTTAGGCATTTATGTGGGTAATCTTTGTGAGGTAGAACGAAGTTGATATCTAATCGGGCCTAAGAGATATTAGGGAGTCCGAGAAAATATATATTACCCCTTTTCGCCCCCTCGGTGATGGAATAATTACCAAAAATCCTTTCCTAGGGGTGCCTACGACATAAAAAAATGTACCCTCCAAATTTCACGTTCTTAGATTAAACGATTTGAGCTGGGCATTGATGAGTCAGTCAGTCAGGACTTCTTCTTTTATAGATATGTATAGATTATGCTGTCGATGAAGTGTTGTGGAGCTAGTAAAAGGGATACGCTCGACAAATGAAACACTTATCAGGGAAACATTGTGTCCCTCGAAAATTGGCCCGTGCCAAGTTAGCCTGAATAATTCTGTCTGATTGCACAGGGACAGGTACACGAGCACGTTGCGTGGGTGTACGTGTATTGTCTCGCGAGGAATGTAGAAAGTAAAGTATCTTGGGTAACAGAGACCACTTCCCTCCCCATGGAGGCAAGAGTATAGGCTGTCGACTGGCGAGGATGCGCCTTGCAAACTCCAACACTATCATCATCATCATCATCCCGGTGTCGGTTGGCTTCGTGTGGTAGAAAGGTCATTCGGAACGGCTCGCAGCGAATGCACTCTGCAGCCAACTCGAATATCCATTAGAGGCCACGTTTGCTTCCATAAATTCCGAATTTTCGGAGGGTGACTTTGAGGAGGCAATTAATTGGTGACTATTCTCGATCAAGTACGCTACAGAATATGCACCAGAAGTTTTCTGGCATCTGGATCTGTGACTCAGCATTTGACAGAGGATCTGATCGATCACCTTTACCTACAGAAACCTCCACTTTTCCAAGGTTAACGGTAGAGACCACTCTTTTCAATCAAATAGCAGTAGGAGATTTAAGGTTTCTAATATTGAAAGTCACTGATCCCAGAAGATTCTTTCGCCACGGAAAAGCTGCTCTGTAATCGGGACTTTTTGACCTTTCGCCAACGATTCCATCATTTTCCTCCAAGATCCCTAATCAGCCAGGGGCGTAAACGCAGGAAGAAAATCGGAATCCGTAATTACGTCCATTGTCCATGCGCGAAACTCGAGTACCTCCATCGCGAACGGTCGGTTACAAACTATTGTATGCTTAATTACAAGTGTTAGCCACCCCATTGTGCGTAGCCCTCGAACGGGCGAAGATAGCTCGATCGTCTAACAATAAGCAGGATATTTTCGAAGTGCGTTAGAAGTGTGCCAGCCAGGGTTTTTAATTACACGCGTCGCGCCTGGTAATCGCTGGTTGCTGAATAACATGGCCGACTATTTAACTTCTAACCGACGATTTGCCACCTATCAGGTGGCACGAACACCTCCGCGCTGAACCATTAACGCTCCTTACCCAATACTTCGCCTATTATATTCATCTGGCGATGGCCGAGTGAACGATCCAAGGTAGAAGCAGTGTCGACAGTTTAAGAGGAAAGCTTTGATAGTCGTGGCCTCAAAAAGCAGCTCCACCGGTTCTAAACTGGCTGCTGGTGTTATGCGTGTCATTTTTTACTGAATATATTTGGAAAAAGGACGTCGGCTTACTAATCGGATAAGCTGTGAAATCTATTAATCGAGAAACTTGATTCGGAGGTTTATGAATGTTTGATTTGCAAGATAGCCGTTTAAAAGGTTTCCGGTCAAAGAGGGTTGAAGGGTTGAAAGTTTAAGGGTTGTAACGAGTTCAACGTTCCTTTCAACCTGAATACCATTATTCGACGAGTTTAGGCAACGGTGAAGCTTGAAAAAGAGGAATGCGTTAAAAACTAGGGTGCACACGCATAAATTACACGTGCCACAGGAGACATAACAGCGTTTTCTATGCGCCTGCCGATGCATGAATTGCGCAACGATGCTCTCTAGAATCTGTTAAATGTCAGAGGGTTACTCTACAACGCTTCGATTCCCGCTTCCTCAAAAGAAACGCGAGGTACTCTTCCAGATTCTTCCACATCGTCGCCCATCTCTCCCCCACATTTCATCCCCGTACAAATTCCCATAGCTGCGTTATCCCCTATTCCTCAGGATTCACAATTTATCTCCATCGCCTAACATTCCCTGCACTCTACCAAATTGAAATCGACTTATTCCACTTCCCATTTCGAAGCTTATCGTCTCGCTTGTAATACTCGCCCTCCAAGTGTGAATGAAAATATTAGCAGCTCGAAAGGGGGATATTAATACACGGAGGAGAGGAGATTAAACTCGAAGGAAGCCAACCTGCAACCCAGTAAAGAGAACCCAACGACCTGTTACTGCGTTCCGCGATGGCGATGCGTTCCCCCGCGCGGAATCTTCGTCATTCGAGAAGAGGATATTATCTTACGCGAATCCATAGCCACGTTGGTATTATTAGGCGAAGCCAGCGCCACGGAGAATGACCATTACAGACGTTGGAAGGGTTCCGGACACGGCAGGAAGGTATCCACCGTTTCCTGCGGCCGCCCACAACAAAGTTCCTGATTTCCAACCGTTCCACGACCGTTTCGCACGCAATTACGCGATCTGTCTTTCACACAGGCCTGCATGCTAGCGCAGTCAGCCGTCCACAGGCACAACTGCACAAGAGCGCCTCCACCTTTGGGACACGCGTAAAGGTTCAACCTCTCCCGATGCTCTGCACGAAAACACGCGCGACTGGTCCCCGTATCACAGTCGTTGATCTTTTTTTACCCTCTTTCATTCAACTTTGCTAAAGAAAACCGTCTTATCCCTGAATCACGAGGTTGCGCAGGCTGGGTGCTAGGCGCGAGAACTTGAGGATTGGAGAACTCGGAAGGAGAATTGAGCGAAGCTTCTGTGGGTTTTAAAATTTCTAGTTTTCAGGATGTGAAATAAAAATTCTTGGACTGTCCGTGGGGAATTGGAATCTCCGTTCGTGTGACAAGAATTCCAGGTTCCAGATGTTCGTTTAGGGTGACGTAACGATGATGGCGACGGAAGAAATCGCGAAGGCGTCGAAGCGTTGCACATGCAGGCGTGCAGAAATGCTGGGTGACGCTGTCTCGCGATTACAAAGCGAATGTTCCTCGAGGAACAGAAAGAGAAAGAAGTGTCCGGATGCATCGTATCGGGGGGGGTATTTTCTAGTTTGGTGGATAGGAAGAATTCTTTCGCAGCCCGTTTCGCTTTTCGTTGCGCTCGCGCGCTCTCGGCGGTTCCCGTTTCGCGGAATGCCTTTGGTTAATTGTCTCTATCGGCGTATCCCTCGGGCGAATTATTTTAATGACCAATCGCGTTATGAATGGCAATGAGACAGAACGTTGCCACACGCCGCGAAATGAAGCCCCGAGATACGTTAATTAGCACGGGGAGATGTTGCGTCGAAGGAATTCGTGTTACGCCTCGCGTGATTGATCCGCGAAGGCCTCGCGATATTAGAGGTCTTCGAACTTTTTCGAGAATGATTTAATAGACTGGGGAGTGCGCCCAGATTCCTGGGGACGGTTCGCAGCTTCATTTGTATCCTACGAGCTCTGATAGTCATTGGAGTGATTAGTCACTCGAAGAAATATTAATATTGGAAGATTAACTTAGCAAATGCGTGGGGAAATTGGAGAATTTCCATCTTGAGAGTTTCAACTTACGATGCAGAAGCAATTAAACAGATCAACGAATCCTAAACACAGCATAAAAAATTAACTGTCTATTATAACATTTTCACCGAATCTGTATAAATTTTGAACGACGAATGACCCTTCCGAGCTTAAAAAATTAGAATCTAACGCCCGGGAAAAACAGACAGCAGTACCGAAGAAAAAGTGGCTACGCATTTCTTACGTACCTAATTGGTAAATAATCCGCGCTAATAATTCCCGAATTCATTCCATGCGCGGAACTTTTGCCGAACGATCGACGTGCAAAAAATAACGAACGATCGATGGTGTGCTAATAGAGCGTGTTGAATTTCGGTTTCTACCAAACGCTTGGTATGCATAGATAATGCTGAAAAGTTGCGCAAGGTTTCCTGGTCGATTACGATCAAGGTGAAAGTCTTCGAGGCTCGACAGAGCGAAACGTTATCAGGAGGTGAACCTCGTAAATTGCAGGCAATGTCGTTGAGGAATGTCCTTTAACGAGGCTCTTTCCAGCCATGGACACCGAGGATGACGGTTCCTTTCATCGAAATTCTTCCCCGTTTCGGTAGCTTCGCCAACACATGTGTGGCTACAGGACTTACTGTGATTAAAGTCTGATTAAAATTCACAGATTTATCGATGCTTATATGGGACTGATTAGTTTCGAGTTGCGATAAGAATATTTTCCCACGTTTCGCGTAATCTTCCTCAGAATTGAATTTCTAATAAGACCGAAAGGTGTTTCATTGCAGAGCCGCTGTAAGCAGACTCTCTTCGAGGAGGCAATCAATTTTGCAGACGATTTTTGCAGCGATTATCCTCGCCGCTCATCGGCCCAATCGATTATCGTCTGCTTTCATTATTTCATCACCCCCCCCCCCTCCCCCTCCCCCTCCCCTAGCTCCACAGACCTTTTTTAACCAGAATGCATTATTTCTGGCATAACGTTCATTCCATATTCTACGATTACTCTTCTTGCTGGGAACTGTTTCTTTTGGGCAGCCTTTTTGCGGCTCGGTTTGGCAACAGGAGCAATTGCTAGCCCGCCATTGTTGAAATTTTTATTTCACCGGTCGTTTAACGATTAAATGGAAATGTTCCACTGTGTTTCTTCTGCTCCCTCTCGTGTTCCTTCCTTGCCCTGCGCGAGAATTCCTATGGCTCTGTATCCATATGGAATCGTTCGGAGATTTCGAAAGCGTCTCGGTGGGGAAGAGGTCTTGGGGAACGATACGAATGCTCGTTTCGAGGAATGGCGGCGCAAAAAGCGAGTACTATATGGACACGTTCCTTTTTATAGGATCAAGACACTTTCACTGAACCGTGCGGGGTACGCGAATTGGATGAGGCTGTTTGGGTAAAAGCAGAAAAACCAGGGGATAAGGTGTTTAAGTAATTACTGCCGCAGTGAATGTTGGTTAATCGCGATTCGCTTGGAATTTATTAGACTATTATTTAGTTTAAATGCTTCCCTATTTTTTTTGTTGCAAATGGCGAACTGTATCAGTGGACGGAGAAAATGTTTATAGAGTCCTGTCTACTCTTAAATGTAAATACCTGCACACTGCTATGTATATCCTATATTCTTTGAACATTTAAAGAAGATGGTCACGTTCCTTTTATCTACGCAAATTGCAGTTATCAGTGTATGCGACATTGGTCTGAAAGGAGAATTCGAGATAACAGAAATATGTGTCGCGCGAGGATAAACGCGTTGAACATGCCTCTATTTTTAACTAACACTCCAATTGTCGCATTATGAATATCCCGAGCTTAGATTCTCTAAGAATCCAGCTTAAGAGGGGATTCTCTTCTAACAGCCCCAAAACTAACTGATATTTAATATTTTTTTTTAAAAAAACTGTTGACCATATTCGATTAAACTCTTTTGTAATATAAAGAGGCAGCTGCAAACTTGCAGAAAATATTTTTTTTATGTCGATCGAAGTACAAAAAATACAAGTTTCTTAAAGAGAAAAAAAAATTGAAAAATTGAATGAGTTATAGCATTAGAAAGAAAAAGTTTTTCCTTAGACAAATTTTTCATATTATTCTTTATATCAACGATACAAGAATTATAAATAAAAACTAAGATTAAAATTTTAGATCCAGTCCCAGCGTAAATTATTTAACTTTTAGAAAATTTTCTTCTTTTTGCAATCAGATGACTGTGACAGCTTCAACACCTGACGCCAACATCGTCGAAGAGGTCAACACGATTCCACAATAATTAATAAATAATAAGAAGGATCGACATAAAAAAAACAAATTCTACTAGTTTAAAGATGCCTCATTATATCCCAAAAGAGTTTAATGCAATATTAACAATAGTTTCTTCAAAAAAAATTCCTGAATTTCGGGGGCTGTTACGCGCGAATCCCCCTTAATCCACCCTTAACCCTCCCTAGCACCGTGTAGGTAACCCACGCCATTTATTGTAAGTTAATTCCTCGATTCACTGTCGAAATATATGCAATGTCGAAGAATATACCACAACTACTATTTAATAATTAAATATCACAATCTACTTTACATATCTACACTGTACATAGCCCTACCAAAAACCTGAATCTCTACGGTGACACGGAACGTGTGACCCATCCCAATTGCAGCAGGGCTCCTAAGAAAAATGATGAGGGTGAACGGGACACGTGGGTCAGCCTGTATAATACGAGGCTACTAACTACATTAAAGTTTATACGAATCGGGGGAAGTCGAGTGAAGCTGATAGTCGAATCCATAGCCGCCATCGAGCAGCAGGGTCCGCCGTGGTCCCAGGATTATGTCACTCGCGCAGAAAACGGAGGCTGGCGAAGCTCGACCCGGGTTGAACGCCGAGGCTCCTTTTCCTCTCCTGAGGACCTCACTCTGGCCCTCGGGGTGAATCAGTCCTTTGTGCCTGGCTCTCTCAGGGTCAACCGCTTTCGGTGCAGTATATGCCTTGCAACGTTTACACGTATACACGCGCGGCCACGTTCGTTCGTCTGACCGCAGGCCTACAGGGTGTCTCGGAAGTCGTGAGCGAGGAACGATTACCGCTAGATGCAGGTCGTGACTCATACCGCATCATTCGTTCGAGTTCCCTCTGCATTCGATGTGGGAGAGACGCCAGCTTTCGAGCATCCAAAATGAAGTTTCAACGCGTGGGAGGCGGAGGATGTCCCGAGGGGGTGAATGTCGAGGCTGAGATCCTTGCGGGGGTCTTTATATAATTTGAAGTTAGAGAAATTATTGCACGGGATTTAATCGATGTGTGCGTGTGTCGCCACGTAGATTTAATTCTTGAGGAGTCTCGGTATGAGGTTGTAAAAGGGAGGTCCTTCTGAGGGGGTGAATGAGGAGTCTAAAATCTTTTCGACGGACTTTAGGTGTATAATTTGAAATTAGAGAACGCACTGGCTGTGATTTTTCAGGATTTTCGTTACATGATTTGGTTTTCTGTTTTGCGAGTGATAAGAGGATTATCTGAATACTTAGTCCTGTTGCCTGGTGGATAATAGAAGCTGTTCGCCTTGAATAGTATGAGATCATAGATCATCGCGGTGTTTATTCATTTATTTCTGAAGATGCAACTCTGATGACCACTGCGAGTTCCCAGGCATTCGTTTCCCAGATTAATTCCCATTACAGCCACGAGACTTCATTCCCATCCGGTTCTCAGATGATCGTAACGAATGGACATCCAGCAGAGACAAAGATTGCTCGGCTCGAGGCGGGCTTTTTAGGGAGCCGCGGCTTATCCCGCTCCGTTTCTTCTCTCTTTTTGCTGGCGCGACGTTTCGGCAAAATCGAGGAAAAAAAGAGCGAGGAAGACCGTGACTCTGGCAAAAGGACGGTGGGAGGTTCGCCTGAAACGAAGTGGCCCTGAAGAGGGGATATGGAGCGCTTAGGCGAAGGCCCGAGGCGAAAATACACTGAAAGTCTCACGACGATTTTGCAACCTCTAATTTAAGTCCTTCGAAGCTTCTGCTTTTAATCTAAATTAACAGAAAAATTTCTAAAGACAATGCAGAAATCGCATTTGTCTAAAACTGGGTTCCTAATGTGGAATCGGTGATAATGGTGATCGTTGTCGAGCTTAAAATTGCGTTCAATTCTCCAGTGATTGGTAGATATCATCACACTGAACGACAAATGTACGATAGAGTTTGCATTTAAGAAAGCTTATCGCGCGATTTCTGCGTTAGTATGCGTGGCACATCGAAGATCCAGGCGAATTACTAATTAAAGCACAACGCAAGTGTGACCGAACCATGATGCCGCAATTAGCATCGTGTTCTACTACTAGGAACTGCAGTTACACGTGCGCGATAATCATAATCGCAGTTCTGCGATCACCACGATGACTGGTGATAAGAAAGTGGTTACGTTTGTTACAAAAAACAGAACATTTCCGATCATTAATCGTGAAAAGGGATCGAAAGTATTTTTTAACCGAAAGAATGTCTAAGTAATATGGTTGAAACTCGACCATACTTAAACATTTTGTAACACAGTGTTTTGTTTCCGAAAGTGATCTTTCTAAACAGAATTTGGAGATTCCCACTGATATGTTGAAACGCGATTTTTTTAAAAACTAAGGCTTTTTAAGGGAGATTGCGTTCCACATTTTAAAGAATAATCTTTCATTTGTTCCGTAATACGGAGTACGAGATGCTTCGTGTAATAAAATGGAAACTCGTTTGTGTTCCTTTCCCGTTCATTGATTATGCGCTGGATTTCCGGATCACAGCGCAGAGAGCTTGCTCATAGAAAAATCAGCTCGCCTTACGTCCAGTTTCACCCAACGATAAATTACACACCGCGCGAAATCGGTCACTGGGAACTTGGCCAATCGTCAACGAAACGGAAACTTCGGTATGTGTTTCCAATATCGTTGAGCACGGTGATCGAATAATAGAAAACGTCTTTCTTGTATCGAATTATCGTCGTCTAATTTCTCCTGGGACAGAGCGAAACTGAATCAGTATGAGAACGTAGGTATTCCTCTATTACGTTGCCTGTTACAGGTGATCTTAGTAACCTTTCCCATCGAAAACCCGCACGAAAACGTACGACTACTTCAGTCAGTAATACCAGAACCTACGTCCCACAAAAGATCAATTTCCACAGCTCACGAAATCCTCGATTCATGACTTCTAATGTTTCCGCTTAAAAGAATTCAAGATCCCACTAGGATACAAACTTCTAAGCAGCTCACAACTGAAAATACTGACTCGTAACTAATCCACCTCCATCCTTTCCTAAACCTGCACGGATTTACGAAGACACCCAAGATGGGTATCTGTAAAGAATCAGAAAGAAGCTCGAAATCCTCGAGGTCCCAATTAAAATTCCCGGTCCATCCCTCTCGAAGGACTAGATTGCGACATGTCAAGGCAAAAGAGCGCACGAACTCCGAATTTTTAAAGATGACGACGAAGTCACGTCCGTACGTCGAATATGCGCTACCAAGCGCTGATGGAAATCTGAATTTTGGTTGCAGAATCGAGACGCATGAGAGTCGATAGCGGGCGGACGTTATCAGGTGAGGGCCCAGCAGCTTTCGTCGACGGAATCGAGAGATGTCGGCGGCCGATGGCATGGACAATCCAGCGTTTACCATCGAGGAGGACTGCGCCGCCTCGGCGAAGGTGGACGATGGCCAGCAGCAAGTGACCTTGGACCAGGATCAGAAGCCAGCGTCGGAAGGTGGCCCGATGGAAAATGGCCACCAGCGATCGTTCGTGTCGCAGCAGTACGTGGAACCCGGAAGAACCAGTCCCGATCCTCGTTACAAAACGGAGACGAGGATCGAGCTACCAGAGAGCAACGAGAGGACCGTCGTCGAGCCAAAGCTAAACGGGAACGGAGTTCACGGAAACGGGAACAACAATGACGCCAGCTTCCTCAATAGTAGTGCAACCAGCGTGCAGATGAGTGGTGAGGATTTCCTTGGCGTAATATTTATTTTCCTTCTCTTTTCTCGCAGTGAAGTAGGGCTAAATACATTAGTGAATATGACAGGGAGGTACTGAACGGGTAGTATTATAGAATTGGTCCCTAGTGGGTAGAGCGAGGCTCGGAAGAATCTGCTTCAATGCTCACAGGAGCTGAATCTTTTTTCTGCTCGTGTTTGGCAAGTAGCTTTGAATCAGTGGGGGAGAGTGCATAAGGTGCAACGAAAGAGTCATGGTTTATGTAAGGACCTGTACCGGGAAAATTCTTGCGCGACAAAAAGTCCACGCAGCATGTCACCCTGGGCTCGTTGTCGGCGCTGCACGAAAGTGCAATCTCGTGTGACGTAAACCGTAATTGCAATCGACGAGCAGACTACTGTGGCTCGAGATTTCCAGCAGACTGGGACAAATAGTCGGAATGAATTGCGCAAAAATTTTCTTCGTCTACGTCTAATGAATAATGCACGCCGCGCGGCGGGGAAAACCTCCACGGGCGTCATGGTTGAAATTATAATACCGCGGAGTGGTCGATTCGCGAGGATCTTGGTCGCGGATTTAGATCGTCCCATCATTTATTGAAAATGTCTGCAATGCAGCCACGAGCCGAATATATGCAGTGGGTATATGTCGTTTAACTCTCAGACACTTAAAACGATAGAATATTACAACTCTTGCTGGAGATCGATAATGAGAAGAGGATGGAAGAGAAGTGGAATATACCAGTGAAAGGAAATGCCGTTTTGAGGAACTTTGATCGAAGTCTGATTTCCTTGAATGACATTAACGTAGAATGGAATACATTTAATGGATTTAGACCGACGTAGAATTTTCCTATGGAATCTGTAGATATCGTAGCTTTGAGATATTTCAACTGAATGGAAAAAACACTTTCGTGCGTACGATTCGAAAGCAAAGTAGAACGGGTCGAAGTAACAGCCACTGCTGAAATCTGCGTCGATCATACGATTTTACAAGATATGATCGGAACGAGTCGAACTTTCGATCGTTAATTACTACCACCGCCAGTTCCCAAAGAAAAAGTCGTTCGAGGTCGGTGAAACGCAGAAAGTGTACGGAGACAGTCCTCCCTAACAATAATCGGCATTAAAATGTTATACTTTTACCCTCGAGACAGTCAGCAACTAATCGCTTCTTACAACGAACTGGATTGTTATCTACGGTTTTGGTTCAGTACCTAAGTGTTTTGATCCAACATGAACCAACTTTCGTCGTAAGAAATATTAACGATATTGTAAGTTTCATAAAATGTTTAAAAGGAATAAAAACGTGAAGTACAAAGTGCTTGCTCAGGAAAATTTAGTATTCTTCGAGAGGCAGGTGGTGAGGCTTTAAACTGATGTGTCAGGTGCCACGAAATCAGGGAGAAAGCCATAAAATAGTGATGTTGGCAGTGTGTAGCAATTAATTAGCATATTCACGTGGAAAAATATCTCTCCGACCATTGCTCAATAATGGCACATTGACTTTTAAACTGTATGAACTTTTAACATCGATTTTACAGCGCGCAATGCTCTGGCCTGCAAATAGATATTGTATCGTGACGTGTAATTTCCACACCTATGAATTACATAAGTAATGAAACATATATCAGTATTTGTAAGTTTGAAGCTATACTGTTTCACATAGCACACGAACAAGTTTAAATATCACACAATTACACATATCAGCAATTGCCATTTATCAATTTGAAACGCATGAAATATTATTCAATGATTTTTTACTTTGCACTCTGAATTACTTAAAGTTCTTTTGCTGAGTGATGCACTTACCAAATAAAGAATTTTGACATAGGAAAAAGTATGATATAGTCATTTCAAAGTGAATAATTCATTTAATTGTTAATTAAAGCTTTGATGTGCCCGAGAGGTATACTTGGAACACAAATTGCATTGAGCGCCACGTGGGTCATGGGTGATTGATGCTTCGACCTTAGAATTTTTCATTATAATGATTATAGTAAATCTTTAGATTTGCAAATTTCTGACGAAGATTAATGTTATCGGGGATAAGGTAAATCTTAAGTGTATTATTCCACTACGAAATACTCTAATTTCTGACGATACACATTGAACTTAATATAAGCAAAAAGAAACGTGGGGAAATCAACGAGTAACATTTTTAAATTATACATTTCATCAAAACTCAACAATGAAACAAAATACGTTCATCCTCCCCTTAGTCGATTAGAAGTCTCTCTAGAAAAAATACAACGAACGTGAGTAAAGAATCTCACAAATTTAAAAAATATTTCGTATCAATTAACAATACCACTCCTCAGCTTCGCGGAAAAGTATATTCAGCGTAAGACACATTAAATTCTCACGAACCATGTGATTCAATAACGGAATCAAGCTCGCAGACATTGAGCTTGCAAAATTTAAAACTATTTTAACACAGACGCAACATACATTCTCCCCAGAATATTACTAATTGAAAAATAACGAGCCGCATTAGCGCTGATGGAACCACTCTCGGTCATGAATCATGAACGAGCGCATTCTCCATCGCAGTTCGTGATGCACGGTAATTGAATTCTAATGCCCCTGAAGAACAATATTTCCCGTTGCATAAGAAGGTCGAAAAACCAACATCCACAAGGAAATATGCTCCTTTAGAAACGTTGCACGTCGCCTCGTGTAGTACCTCCGAAGAAAAACGAGCACGGGGACGTTCGAGCGTAGAAAACTTCCCTTTATCACTTGAAAATTGGGCGATTAAATGCATCTATCATCCCCGACCAAGCTATGCTAACTCCGCCAAGGGAACTACCACAGTTGAAAGCCAGAAATTGTCGATCAAAGTCGAATGGACCTCACTCTACCAGTTCCCCCAAGAAAAACTCAACCGACAGGGGTTAGCGGTCCCTCCGTTATTGCCAATGACACGGGGGAGGGGGGGAGGGGTGGGCGAGGATTAATTTATGCAAGGAACGAGGTTTCTCTGAATTCGCGACCGAAAAACGGGAACCGGTTCCGCCACCCGCCGCAGCCGACATTGACAACGTAATTAACGGATTTCCCGTTTTCCCCAGACACCGGAAAGAAGGAGCAGATCGAGGCCGTAAACTTGGAACTGGTCTCGATGAGGCCTTACGCGGGCAACAATCATCAGACGAAGGGCCAAGAGGCCTGCGAAGTCCCAGCCGATTCCTACGAAGAATATTTCGTGCCTGTGAACGAGCACCGGAAGTACATCAGGTAACGATGGTCGATTTTCAACGCACTTGCATCACTCTGCCTACAATGTGTATCCTCTTCTTGGCTACTTGTTTAACATTAACTTGGTCGCCGTGCGTTTATTGTTCACCAGCCCGGCGGGTTTATAGTCTGCAGTGACACCAGTTCGCTGCCCAAGCCCCTCTACCCTCCACCAGGCCTGACCAGAGGTGGAAAGGTGGAGGTAGTTCAGTGGAATGGTGGAGGGAAGAGACTGTTGATAGCCTCCGGGGGACTGACTTTGTTCAGACTGTAGTTTTGGCGGGAAAATATGGCGATTAGCGAGGATTACGTTGTGAGCTTCGTGGGAAATGATTAGTCAGTGGAATTCTCGAGTTTTAAGTGGGGAAACTGTATGGCTCGTTTTTGAAAATCAGTTGAAATCCATGTATCTTTTATACGCTCCTAGGTGGCACTAATTGTGATCAAACACCTGGCTTTTATGGATAAGTGATTTGTAAACACGTCATTCATTTTTTGTAACTGCAGTTATATTAATTTGCCATCGAATTTACGAATGTTAATATATCCCTGGCACCTTCACATTTACGATATTTTGAAATATTTCGTGTCAAAAGAATCAGAATATTCCCATTCTCTCTGATGATGAATCTACGATCAGTGAAGTAATTCGACTTCGTGCGATGTCTTACGTATGCTTCAAAATTCTGTAGAGAATCTTCTTTATTTTTAAAGATATAGAGGAACGATGGGGCATTAGTTCGTCAATTGCAGAAGCTGTATTATCTCTACCGATTTTTCACATCGGTGGAAACGTTTTAGGAAGACTTGCATTGGTTGCATCGATTATATTAGAATCAGATAGTTCGTGTCTGAGTACGATCTTATTGCATCGGACCCAACGGGGAAATGCAAATGCATCGGTTGAATAAAAAAAAAAGGCCGCAGACAGGAACGGAACGAGCGAAGGTCCTCAGCCATTGCGGTATACGTTCACCGGTGGAGGAGTTTGCGAAACGAATGTGTCACAACATTTCATAGCAAAATGCAAGAGTGACCGCCACCATTGCAAAAATGACCGTCTTTCGTCGTTCTGTTCGTTCGACGCAGAAGCAGAGCCGACATAAGCATTCTGCAATTCGACGAGTCGCAGGTTTCCTCGATTTCAAAATAATTTCGCGACTCACAATTATTAAAAAAAAAACCGTGAGGGAAAGGAAATGTTAGAGAACGTGACGATCGGTCTGCAAGAGTCTAGCAGTGTCCTACCGTGTTTTTTTTCTCTCTTAACGCATCGCTTGCCTCCCAAGTGGCCCAATGGTATTCCGAAAATGTTAGGAAAGTAAATAGCAAGTTGATGAGCGCAACGATTGCTCGATGCCATTCGCGGTTTCGATAGGACGCGCTGAAAATTTGAAAGGATCTCCGTTGCGAAACGCTGTGTGATCGCGTGAGTGTAAATTGATCAACTTGCTAGAGAGTAAGAAGTAGTATGTTCGTAATAGCGCAGTGCACCGGGTATTAGTTTATGAGAAACCTTCGCGCGAAGCATGTACGTGTAATATGATTAATTAGCAAATAATGCGATAAGAAGTTATCTTAATACTCTGAAGCAGAACCTACTGCAACCTAAACTAACAATTGTCAAAAATTATTCTATAAAAAAAACTCCATTACATGAGAACAGATGAGAATTGCAAGCTATCGTCCATCTATCGTCTTCCACTAACGAAGCAAAATTAAGCATTGCATTCAAAATTTGGCAGACCATCTAGTATCAGGACCAAAGCAACCATGTATCTCCCAGAGGGACTCCTCTACTTCCACCCCTATCTCTAACCCCTTCAAACCTCACTGTTGCTCAATCTATACACCTGCACTATTACCGAATAAGTATCTGCTCCGCGCTCGAGGGCTCGATCATCAGACACGTGCACACGTTAGAGCCACCGTGTACAGTTTCACCGCTGCTGACCGATACATCACACTTTGCCCCAGCCTTAGTAGAGAGTTAGACGGTGTTTTCTGTTGTCGCGGCACCTAGCAGGGGTCCCGAGGCCGAGGTTGAAACAACCGTGGCTGGAGTGCGTTTTGATTTGGGCCCCGGCGTCGGCCGCGAGGGACTCAGCCTGAGAGACCCAGCCGCCGGACTGGTCGACTATTCCCACTGGCTGACAGCCCTCAGGTACTTCACCGATGCTTTCGAGGATGAGGAACAGGGAGGCTGGTTGAATCCGATGAACGGTGGATGCGCACGAACGCGAACTAACCCGCTTACCTATGCTGCTCTTTTATTCATACATTTTTTTTTCTGGTTCGAATGCGCGGCTGAGCCTTGATGTGTCTGACGATGGAATGCAAAACAGTTTCACAGAAACCCTCCATACCCACAATTGCACCGTGGCCACACGTTTATGTATACTATACTCGTGGACACGTGGATCGAAATAAAGAGGAACAAGTTTTGTCCGTTTTTTTTTTCAATCGATTGCTGACTACGTGACCCCCACTGAAAGAAGAGGCGCCACGTCCTCGTCCTATACATACCACACGGCATTTCCATTCGCTGAAACGATCATTTCGATATACTGGCAGGTGGTCACACCCTCAGGCATGAGAAATGATTGAAACTACCCCTCCCACACATCAACACAGATCACACTCTGGGTCCTACGAATCCCCAAGTCACGTATCGCCATCTCACGCAACAGACTTCGACGAACGTTCCGAGAAAGCCTGAGGCGTAGAAGGGCTATGAAGAACGTTGGTTGGGACGACTCGATTCGTTCGCGGATATGTGTTCTTAGAGTGGTGTCTGTTCGTCTAGGGGAGCTTCTAATCCCAATGGCTGGTCGCTGAAGAAGGTCTCGGACATTGGCAAGCACAGTGCTGTACAAAATACGCTTAACTTGGGTCCAGGATGGGGGTGATAGGGCGGCCAGCATAGATGACTGTTCTTAATCTGTGGTCACGTTGTGTTACAGGGGCGAGAAATTGTACGTAACCAAGGACAAACGATCGAGAAGCTCGTATTGGAGAAGAATGGCCTGCTGGGGATGCGGGCTACTGGTCCTCCTGATTGCCATCATCATCGCCATTCTAGCTGCAAGTAAGAATCCCCGCATTGCACAATCTCTTCCATTTGCCATCGCAGAAACGACTGTGGAACGTCCAATTCTGTTACAGCCGGTGTTATCCTGACGCAAGAAGCCTCAGAACCCTTGGAGAACAGTCATCAAACTAACTCCCAACAATTGGGTGACGTTCATACCGCGGGAAGTCAAGAGTACATCAAAGATCCACCATCGAGTCCTCCACCCGCGACTTCGAGCTTCCCACCGTGGCCGACCACGGACGAATCTATGTATGCCGCTGTGTCTAGCGCTCTCAATGGGCTATTGCGGTTGGATGAATTTCATTGGAGCAACGATTTGCACGATCACAAGTCCAGGGCGTACAGGCAGGTTGCTTCAGAGATAGAGGAGCACCTAACGAACATGCTGCGCCATACGGAGAACGGGACGATCGTTAAGGTGTACGAGATAGGTAAGGAGGGAGACGTGAAGTTCAGGATAAGCTACCCGCCGCGCCCCGTGCCTGAAGAGGTGCAGCAGATGATCGAAGAGACGCTGCGGAAGGGCGGCAACATGATTGGGCAGTATCATTTGAGGGAGCTACGGGTCAGCACACTCTTGAACGAATGTCAGATCGAAAATCATGGGTGTGCTGAGGTCTGTGAGTACGATTACGCGGAGGCTGCGTTCGTGTGCTCTTGTACTTCTGGAAAGACGTTGGATAAGGACGGGAAGAGATGCGAAGATAAGAACGATCTGAGTAACGTTGACATGGACGACGAGCCGCCGGAATCGAATACCGAAGCGGTGCATGATTACGGTCAAGGCAGGAGTACAGGACCAGAAAGTGATTTCAAGCCTGTAAGGCCCGATAATTGGGACCATTTAGGCTTCACCACGCAGGTAGCGCATGTGCAGCATGATTCGTCACAGGATGATAGGCAGACGTTCCATATGCATCCGCAATCGGATTACGAGGCGAAGGCTACGCCTATGACCACGACGGAGCACAATCGTGCGCTTAGTGATGATCCCGAGTCTGTTCATTGGATGCACAACCACTCGGGTCATGTTGATGCTGAGCCGAAGGCTGAACCAACAAGTGAGCCTGCTAATTCGGAACCTACTTCGGAACCTGAGCCTTCAGCTGAACCAGAGCCCTCTGTTGAACCTTCAGCTGAGCCAGAACCTTCAGTAAGCCCAGAGCCCTCAGCAGAGCTAACACCTTCTGCTGAACCAGAGCCCTCTGCAGAACCAGATGCTTCAGTGGAACCAGAACCTTCTGCCACAACAAAATCCCCAGTAGAAGCGGTGACTTCTGCAGAATCAGCGGCAGGTATCTCAGCCACCCCAGGACCTTCTGCAGAACCAGAACCCTCTGCAGAGCCAGAACCCCCAGCAGAGCCAGAACCCTCTGCAGAGCCAGAACCCCCTGCAGAGCCAGAACCCTCTATAGAGCCATCTCCAGAGCCAGAACCCCCTGCAGAGCCATCTCCAGAGCCAGAGCCTTCTCCAGAGCCAGAGCCCTCTCCAGAGCCCATCACTGACCTCCCATCTCTCGCAGAACCCAAATCCACCGCTGAGCCACAACCTCCATCCGAAGCAGATGTGTCTGACGAACCCAAACCCACAGTCCACCCGCAATCTCTTACTACAGAGCCTTCAGCTGAACCAGTAGCATCTACCGAAGCTTCTATCGAGTCCAAATCACCAACAGAGTCAGTATCCTCCGTCGAAGGTGAACCAGTCACCGAATGGAAACCTTCAAGTGAACCAGAATCCTCTACTGAATACAAATTACTTACTTTACCGCCCACGAAATCGGATTCTGTTGAGACAAAGCCCGAACAAAACATTCTTGTAGTGTCTCACGAAATGGAACACTCTACTGAGATGCAGCACAGTATGGGAGCAATGTCTTCCACTGAACAGCCTTCTAGTAAATCAGATTCCTCCACTGAATCCATGACTACGAATAACGTATTCGTCGGATCAATTACAGAATCACCATCCACTGAATCACCCCAAGCTTCGACCGCAACATCCATGCTCGAGGCTGAAGGCGCGAACACATTGCAGTCTAACTTTTCTACGAGCATGGAGCCAGAAACGACAACACTTCTGAACACCGTTGAAGAGACTACGTTGATGAGTAACGAAATGCCAACCGAGGGACCGTTAGGTGACGATGCACCCTTGCCAGTGATTCCTTTGATGGTTGACGACGAAGAGAGTAAGAATCAGTCGTTGGCAGATCAGTCTGAAATGAGTACTACGCCAGTGATCGATACGACGATGAAAGAGGTCAACGATGAGGAGGAGAAAGTGACAGAAAATCCTATGGGGCTTGAAAAACAGGAAACACCAATAGTAGAGCAAGCTACTGAAGCTGGTGTAATGCGCGATGGGGTAACAGAGCACGATGAGTCTGGAAACATAGAACCCTCCACAGAATCCGGATCAATGACATTGTCCAGTACTAAATCTACAGATCTTGAAGTGGAATCTGTTACAAACTCGAATGTAGATTCTGAAACAACCACTCTTCTTGTAGACACCTTACCAGAGAACGCCACTGACATAAGTTCCACAGCAGAGAGTAGCGCTACAACTTCCGAAGAGCCCAAGTCACAAAACGCTTCAGCTTTACCCGAAGACACCATCGAATCTTCGGTAACGCATTCCGAGACGAGTGCTCACGACTCGAACGAAACGAATATTATTGAACACACGTCAACCACCCTATTCCCCAAACTACCAAAGAACTTTGGCCACAATATTGAGCCCGTGGTGCTAGAGTCCCTTAAGAACAAAACAGAGGAGGAGCACATAATGGTCATACCGAAAACTGATCACATCAGTGAGTTAGAAAAGCTCCATGGGATTATTCCTCAACTTATCCCTGAGCAGAGCATCCACCCTGCAAACGCAACAGTATCTGAAGGTACCACGACAGGAAGCAAGGCTGGATCCTCTACTCAGAGAATCGGGACCATCTTGCAGCATTCCACCACCCACCCAGAAGAAAACATCGTTTCGGTAGGTGATTCGGGTTATTCAGGTCGTTACGACGACAACTTGGACCAGTCTACCAACCATCCGCTGCACCCTGCCGTGTATCCTGAGAATGCAGCGACAGAGAAGCCCGACATGACCTACGACAAGCACGTTGACGACATGTCACCCTTTCTACCAGACGTTCAGAAGGAGAAGGAAGTGAAGAAGGCGCCTAGACTCGACAAGGACGAGCAGGATGTACCCAATCCTTTCGAGGGGCCGGTTGAGGATGTCGTCACGTACAAACCAGTGACAGAGAGTGTTACACCATCCACGGAGCATCCTGCGAATGAAACTGTTCCTAAGGAGTCGATAAACGATGTGCACCCAGAGATAGACGACAGTAAACCATCGATCGGGCAAGAGGGTGATAGCAGGAAGGTAAACCACACGGATAGTAAGAATGAAGTCGCTGGTGGCATTGGCAAGGAAGCATTGGATGCTGTTGAAACTAATGACACAGAAGCTGGGGATCAAAATGGACTGCATACGTATGACGTTGTTAATAAGTCAGAGAGCAGTGAGAAGGTGATGAAGGAAAGTGAGGGTGCAAACGTTCCCGAGAAAGATGAGGAAGCACTGACAGTGGTACCACTGGAAGCGCAGTTTAAGGAAACAGAGACCACGATCAAGTATGACGTAGATAAGGACAAGTCTGAGGTATCCACCGAGGCTAGTGCAACTAGCATGCCCACGATGGATGCAGCAGAGAAACACTTGGAAGGACCAGCCGCGAGCAGTGCAACTACCTCTGAGAAGCCAGAGGAGAACGCTGTGGAGGATTTGTACAATGATATAAATGACGACACCTTGTCCAAGGGGTATCAACACGACGACACGGAGATTCATAAGGCGATTAAGAAGCCCAGCAAGCTGAGTGATTTAGATCCCACTCAGAATAAAGACGGGGAATCGTTGAAATCGACAGGCATGTTGAACGACACCGAAGTTGCTACGACCACGATGGGAAGTGTCCCAGATAAACATGTAGAAGACGCAAAACTGACCACGCAGATACCAGTGTTGCCATTGGAGATACAGCAAGAGATGTCCACGACAGAGAAATTCGAAAGCACCACGGTCACCGAGGAGAGTCCTCGAAAGGACAATGATACTAACGTAGAAAAGGAAGTTGCGACGACGGTACAAACTCCAACCACCCACGCGGCGTCGACGGATACCAAAACCACCGCCCAGGTGCCCATACTTCCTGAAGAACTGCAGACTACGGAGAGCGACTCGCTGCTGACCACGTCGTCCGTGAAACCAGACGCTGAGAAAACCAGCAACGACTCGCAGAATGCAGGCGCCGTGGAGATGTCTGGGGAGAAAGAACCTTCGATGTCCGTTAATAAAACCGAGGATTCGGTAACCAGTCCGATAGAACAGGTTCATCTGCACGATAATAAAACGGACGATCTGTTGCAAAGTGCAGTGGAACACGTTGGTGGTAGAAATATAAATATTTCGTGGCCGCAGGCGGTGATTCCACTCGTGAGCGAAGCAAACACGAGCCAGGAAAACGTAACTACACCATCGACGATGAATGACGAAGAGAATACGCAGAAGAAGATGGAAGTGGTGAACGAAACAGTGACGGAGGCTCCAGTTTCTGAACCTACCCTCCCAGTGTCCATTGAGGACGTAGTTACTACAGAAAAGAGTGTTTTCCAAGAACCAAGCAGTTCCAGCACAACCGAGGATGTCAGGCCAGTTACTGAGATAGTCGAAGACGACACAGAGCTTGCAAGGTTCGACTATAAGAGCCACTTGATCACCACGACACCTAGAGCTGTGTTGCCCGACTTGGACGTGGGGGAATTGTCGGAGGAAGATTTGAGGGTGATTCCATTGGATAAGACGTTGGAGGTGAAGAAGAAATCGACAGACAAGAAGGTGACCGATAAGTACAAATATAAAAAAGAGAAGGAACTCAATCTAGAAGGCAATGAAGAGAACGTAGCGACGGAGGTTCCAGAGCCCACTACCATAGTGTCAACACAGATACAGGATGTCACAGAAAGTACTCCAAAAGAAGCTCACAACGTAACGGAGGTCCCAGAACCACCTTCGCCTGACGCAACGGAGAACTCTGCGCAGGTGCCAAAGGTGAAGATCATCGAGACCACCGGTGGGTCCAATCAAACGGAGCCAAGGCTTGTCGACGTCTCTTCAATTGAAGGAGACACCAGTACCAAATCGGACAGCTCAAAGAAATACCCGAGCTTCATCCCCGTTTCAGAGGAAATCATCGAACCGGAGCACGTCACCCAGCCCTTCGTAGTCGTCCGAAACTATCAACTTCGCCGGCAGAACACGGACGACGACTTTGCCACAGAGAATCCGTCGATTCTCAGCGAGCCGACCAACGAAGGACACGCGATGATCGACCCAGAGAAAATTGCCGCGCTGGATGGGACAACAGCGAATCAAACAGGTTCGCAGCCTCCAGCGTTTCCTCAATCATCTGTTACCTCACTCGGGCAGGAAACAAGCGTGAATCAGCCCGCGAGAGAGCAAAACGTGGTCCCGGCGACCAAATCACCGGATACGGTCGTCGAGACGACGAGCCACATCGACGTGCTCTTCCCGCACCTGCCTCCAAACATCGTTTACTCCAAGTGCACCGCTGGCCAGTTCCAATGCACGAACGGAACGTCCAGGGACGGCGCGTACTGCGTCAAGCGATCAGCGCAATGCGACTCTGAGAACGATTGCTCGGACGGCTCGGATGAATTGAACTGCGAGGAGAAGCACTGCCCTGGGAACTTCCAGTGCGCCAGTGGGCAATGCTTGAAGAGGGACCTGGTGTGCAACAGGATCGTGGACTGCGACGACGGCAGCGACGAGAGGAACTGCGACGAATGGAAGTGCCAGTTCGACGAGTTTAAATGCCCCAACGGTGAGTTGTTCAGGTTGAAGCTATTATACCATGGATGGTTGGATGTAGATCGGAGTAATGTTCGTGGAACGCAAGAAGTGAAAGGGAAAACGGTCGCGTTCGATACTAATACGGCTGGCGGGTAAGTCGCGTGTTTCTTTCAGGTAATGGGACACGAGTTGTCAATGTCGCTTGGTATGGTTAAAAGAAGTCACAGATTAGTAGTCAACTGGGTCATTTCTAGGATAGGAATGTTCGCTGTAGCGCTGAGAACAATTGAGGACGAATTAACTCGGTTTTCTTACAGAGAAAAAAACATTCCAATGCTATGTGGAATGATACCGCGTTTACGTGAAAAATAGTAGAGGAATAAAACTTTTTGTATCACTTTTACTATCGCTGAAATGATGCATAGGCTTGAAAAAGATTGGGAAATCTCGATGAGAGTAGCAAAAACGTTCGTCATCGCGATTGCATCGGTTTCAATCGCAGCAGAACGAACAGAGACATTCAGTTGCTTATGTTTAGTGGACTTTTCATTCTAGGAAGATGTATCCCAGGCCTCTCGCAGTGCGATGGACGACCAGATTGCGAAGACCATCGGGACGAATATAACTGTGCCAAAATCTGTGGGAACGACGAGTATCTTTGTCCAACGGAGAACTGGTGCATACCACTGACATGGCACTGCAATGGAATCAGCGAGTGTGCAAACGGGGAGGACGAGAAGCTCTGCGACTGCGCCCTCGATCAATTCAAGTGCCAGACAGGGGGATGCGTCCCAGAAAATCAGGTTTGCGATGGAATAGAACACTGCCCGGATCATTCTGACGAATGGGGCTGTTTAATGACAAATACGACGGCGGAGAGAAATTTCACGGATCTACACAAAGAAGGCGAAGCTGGGAATAACGGAGCACACGGGGTGATTGAGACCACGTCTCTGTTGAAAATAAGGTATACATCTTGATTAGACGAATAGATGATCTGAGCTCGATTGTGGAACAAACTGATAAAGCATTCATTCGTGATGAGTTACTTGTCTACACTGATCAAAATTCATGTTGAACAGGTTCTCTTCCTTTTTCCCTAAGAAAATGCATAACGAACTTTGCTATCAGATTACTCTACAAGAATTTAGGACTACTTCCACGATCGTGTATCGGTACAATTGACCTAGAATACATATTTTTATCACGTTACAGACAATTCGATGGCAGTCATCGCTTAGTTTGCTCCGATGCATGGACCGAAGAGTTCAGCGACTCTTATTGCCAAGCACTAGGGTTCGCTGGCGCCGAGGCGACGGAGTTGACGAAGTGGGATAGGCAGCAGAAAATTCTAAGACTGAAGTCCAATCCAAATCACCGTATGCCACTAGTCACGAACTTGGAACCAGTGGAGTTCTGCGTTTCGGAGAAGGTCGTGCAGATCTCCTGCCAAGAATTCTCCTGCGGTTCCCATTATGGGGAGGGTCCAACCGCGAGACTAGTCGGCGGAACTCCAGCCAGCGAAGGGCAATGGTCCAGCGTGGTTTTGCTAAAGGAACCGAAATACGGTGCTGCTTGCACGGCAAGCGTGGTGGGGCCCATGCACGTGCTCTCCAGTTATTCCTGCATTCACAGGTAATGGAAGAATCGACGAAAGAAATCGAAACGCGAATGTTAAGTGTATTAGATTGGATTAATCTGACCCAGATCATCCTCCAATTTCAGATACAAGCAGAGCAATGGATGGCAACTGTTCACCGGTGAAAATCTACTAAAGGCACACCCCGTCAGGAACATCATCCCCTATCCTCAAGTGAAATACAATCAATTCCTGTACAACAACGATATCGCGTTGGTGCAGCTAGAGAGACCTTTGACTTTCTCGAGGAACGTGAGTGCTGTTTGCCTTCCGCAGCACCCCATACAGGTGTGTATCATGATCTCGAGGTCTGGTAATATCTTCCACTCGAGAATACACATCATCTCTACCTTTTTTCCCTTCAAATTTCAGCCAAGACAAATATGCGTTACTGTCGGATGGGGATTCCCTGTGAACGGGGAGGTGGACTTGCAGAAATACCTGAAGTTCCTGCCACTACCAACGTATGATTCAGAAAAATGCAACGGGACGAGTCACTACGCAGGATTTATCACTAAGGACAACATATGCGCTGGATTCACCGATACAGACAAAGGACCATGCTATGTAAGATTTAAAATCCAGATTGCCATGCTCCACAGGAGTAGGTATGCATGGATAGCAAACAATATTCGTACTGTCTTTTTCAGAACGACGAAGGAGCGCCTCTAATGTGCGGCAGTGAATCCGGGGGAGAATCAGCCAGATGGGAAATTCAGGGATTACTCAGTCATCATAGTAGGTGCTCAAGGGGTCACCCAGCAATTTATTCCAGCGTGGAACCTGCGCTTTCTTGGCTCCGACAGTCTGTGCCTGCTTTGCAAATGGAAAGCTAAAGCTCTAATTGTTTCTTCTTTCTTTTTATCTAATGAAAGTACACGAGTATTAGACGAATCTAAATCGACCGCGACATACTGGGATTAGTATTAGAAAGAGCAGAAAATTCGTAGGAGGGGACGAATAGGGGAGACCTTCCACTCCGTTTCGGAATTCGCGAAATGATAGCGAAGAGGTGTACTTAATTCGTTGCTTTCTCGTTATATCCGTCTATACTTCAAACAGTATGTTCCTATTTAAATGCAAAGAGTGCATTCGACGGATAACATTAAATGGCCATAATTCGATGTTCTGTATTTGAAAGGAAATGTGAGTGATCTTTTCTTTGTTACATTACCGAATACTGATTAATGGGTAGACACTGCAATATTTCGTGGCGAGCCCTACACTCGCGACACGTACGGGAACAAAGAGAACTACGGAGGGTACATACGATTGGCGACACGATACTTATTTACAATTAATAAGTTTGTAAATACTGTATAAAGTGACTGTTTAATATGATTAACATTATAAGAGATTTTTTACAGGTTTAGAAAATTAGGTCTCTTATGCTGTTTCTTAAGTGTCACAGTGAGAAAGATATTGAATGTTTGACCCTGTTAAATACCTAACAGTTTTAAAAATCCGCTTCTATTGGGCTGTTAATTTCGGATAGTAACTGTACCCAGCAAAGTGTTCGGATACAGTTACTATGCACAAGATAACAGCAAAATCAGAGTATTTATTCGAAATAAGAGACCGCCGCATAAATACGCCCAATTATTCATTAAATGGTTCGTCTCAGAGATCCTAAGGCAGGATTTCTGAAATGAACAGTGGACTAGGATAAGAAATAGGTAGGACGAATGTATATAATATATAAGTATTTTAATAAAATACATTGTTACGGAGAGATACAACAATAAAATATGTTCATGTATGCATAGTCATTGATGAATGCGTAAATATTTTTATATACTAAGATAAAAAATAAATGTATCTTAAACGTATGCAACACTTTTTCACTTCAAGGTAAAAAACATTAAATAATATCATCGTTAAAACCATGTGCTAATTATGCGATACACTTTTAATCTACTTGCTTCTTGGGTAGAGCCGCGACTTCGGCAGCAGTTACCGCCGCGTCTATGGTAATTAAGGACTTGGAAATGCCGGTTATCACTTCGTTATACTTAGAAAATATTTCGTTCATGCGCCCATTTAAGTCTTGACTCTCTTCGTATATTTTTAAATACGACAAATTTAAATTATTCAGCTTATTCGTTAACTCTGGCACATCTTGCAAGCGGTCGGTTTCTAACGCAGGCGCCAATTCTTGTACCTGACGCAGCATTTCATAATTCTGCTTGATCTCCGGCGTCATCACAAGCAGTAGCTGAACTTTAGCCTCTGTAGGTATGTCTGAGCTTTCGCACACCGGATCTAAGTAACTATTTAATTCTGGCAACCGCTTTATCGCTGCAGCAGCTTTCTCACGCCCTGACATAGCAGACGAAATCAATGTGTTCACGTGTAAAAGACTATCGACCACAGGATTCTCCAACTGGGCGATGTCGGCATCTTTCGCCTTTGTAAGCCCGTATATTTGCTTCTCCAAGTCAGCGATTCTATCCTCTAATAACTCAATAGTTGTCATTCTAAATGTTGAAAGATAACACGTGGTAATATTCTTGCGCATATGTTTCCACAAACGAATTGCAAATTACTGTTATAAATGGAAATTTAACACCTTGAACTGTATACAACGTGACGGAACAAATTTATCTGCTATTGTTATGTAATACGTATATAATTATAAAACAAAGAGGATAAAAGCGATAATACGACAATAACTATATACGTTGATAAATACGACAACGATAAGTAAAATAGTAAAAATAATTAATCATAAAACAAGTGAAATATGTACGTATATAATAGAATCTTAAACACTTGTTATGGATATTCTATAAACTCGAAGCAATTGACAATGAATGCTGTACTTGCATGTAATAATACTTACGCGAAGAGAGTCAAAAATTTAAGCTACGTGACTTTAATATATATAACAAAGTAACCGTATGATATAAACAGAACGTTGAAATTCGGGACACAAATTTTGACAACTCTAAAGAGGTTATGCGTGTACGTTCCACTGCTTCGATCTGAAGTAACGCGAACGTCGATATACTAGGCTGAAGTAGCGCTTACTTCGCAGTGATCGAAAAAGGCGGCAAAGTGAGTATGTTAATAAATTTCAATTTCTAAAAGATTGTAACGGTGGAGCTTACAATCTTCATAATTCCAACATGTAAGTGAATTTCAGCAATTAAATAAATGCACCATTATATATGAATAATTTATACAGTATCTAAATTCACCTCAAATTCATCTATGAACATTCCTATCGTTGTCTAATCTGCCCACATTACTTTCAAACATATCTGAGACATTTTAGAAAATGTAGCGTCGAAAATATGGAAAACTAAAGAATAACAATCAAACTACTAATTAATCTAATCTCTCATTATATTTTAAAAGCTAGAGCACCGAAAAGCAATTCAAAATAAACGAGATAGAAACGGACAAAATTGGTAAGGCTATTCGAATTCAAACTTTGAATCCCGCGCATTCTCTGGACTGAGAATCCTTTACAGCAATGTTCAAATAGTTGCCAAATGCGTCCCACTGCAACAAAAGGTTGCGTTTGCTCACAAAACAATCAAATAGCTTTGAAACATTACAATTTGCGCGACATATCAGCATCGGCAAGTTAAAATCGGTTTCGCGCAAAAGCCGCCGCACCCGGCCGCGGTCTCTTCGTCCCCGTAAAAGAAACATTCTCCAAATTCCTGTTCCGGAAAAACGACAAAACCGTTACTTAAAATAAACGCGGCGTGATTCGCGCGTGCGTATATACACGTATTTAGGTGTATACATTATGTGCGCCATGTAACTCGGCATTTTTAAATAAACTCCTTCGCGCACCTGTGACGGTCTGAGCATGAGGACGCAGAAGAGTTGGAATCCGTAGATCGAGTACTCTTAGGTTCTCACGATACGTTTTAGACACCGAGCCGTCGCACAAGTATACCGTTTAGGTAAAGAGATCGTAATGCCGAAAGACAACACTTTAGAATATGTTTGTGTGTTTGTGTGAAAATTCAAAAAACCCGTTAGTAGATTCGAGTAAGTAGTATGCATGCCGAAAAATTCATAAAAATCGGTTAACTTACTCGGTTGCTCTGAGTTACGAATGCTTAAAGATCCCAGAATAAGGTTGAAAATCGCGAAATTCCCAAAATCAGCGATTTTACGAGCGCCACCACTCCTGTAGGTGTTCTCCCTCCGCTAACAAAGTGGTCCTGCATAATGTTGTCAAGCAACCCTGCTTAACTGACGAACACCAGGCACAATGGCCGCAAGAGTGCGCGCGACCGCGGCGCGCAGGAGGGCAGCGGTGGGGATGAGAGGTATCCGTTATGGCCGACGTTTGCTGGGAGCGCAGTTTTGGTCAGGCCGTCTCGGCGAACGGTGCACCGTGTGTGTCCAGTGGTGGAAAAAAACATGGGGCACGATAATGGGCAAACGCTCAGGCGAAGAAGGCGTTAGCGAACTCTCGGTCCTTGTACAGGACGATTTATGCGAGAGGACCGCGACGATGGAGTCGCGAGCGCGGAGGACTCGGTTGCGTGGCGTCGTAGGGATCTGCTTGTTTCTCGCGCTCACCAGCATCATTTATCTCGGTTACTTTTGCCCGGATCATGTGTGCGCCCTGACGAGCCGCGAGATCAAGGAGTCCGTGAGGCTGTCCGAGGGCCTGTCCGCAGGCCCCGGCTCCGGCCTGTCTTCCGTCTCCGTCGAGCTCGACAAAAATGGCCTGCTCTCGGTGCATCCTGCATTTAGACTGCAGAGCATACAGGGGAGCCTTGGCTACGACGACGTGTTCACCAACGATACCTTCCAGTTTGATATCAACGCGCACGATGTCATCGTTTTCCTACACATTCAGAAGACTGGTGAGTCGAGCTGCTCCGTGCAGATGTTTGGGTCCCTTCTGGCTCTCACCGTTAAGAATATTTTCATTTAATTCATGAAGGGCAGGAGGACGCTGCGCAATGTATAATCAATGATTTCATTGAATCAACACTCCCCTATACGGGCTTGGTCCAACGATTGCTACTTTCTTTCTGACAGAGTTAAATTCTTCTCTACGATATCACAAACTATCTTCCTCCCGACGCAGTTCTTATTCGAGTACGAGTTCATTAGAGGATGTTGATAAAATGCTTATATAAGTAACACTTGTAAGTTACGCAAGACATTTGCGGGATAAGGAAATTAAAAGCGTCCCGCTGTGGTGGGTGTTTCAGAGCAGAGTAGCGGGACTCTTTTATTCCCGTGTCACGAGTTCAATGGATCATTCAAGCCGGTGGCTATGGTCTTGAAACGGGCTGTATAAGTTATAACGTTGTGTGCAAATGAGCCAGACTGTTTGCAGATCATAAAATGTCTGCATAACACATTTGTGGTTGACTTTGTACTTACATTTCTTTGGATGAATGCCATGCAATCCTACGGCTGAATAAAAACAATGCGACACCCCTTCTGACCATTGTACAACTGAATCTTTGCATTATTCATCAGGCACCGTGAAACCTCCAAGCCCTATCTTAGAAAGAGAAAGAGCAATTCAGGGATGTTGTCTCATTTCATATGCTATGCATGCATATCCCTGTTTCCTTCTTATTTTTTATGTACATGCTTCCCATAATGTTTCCTTCATCGTGATGCATGTTAATGGAAGATACAAGTCATAAAAGCACGCTTAATGTATTACTTGCCACTGATCATATCTGACCTCAGACCCTAGATTTTTTTTTAAGATCGTGCGAACCATTAGTATGCGTGAAGGAGACATTTGTAAAAAGCACCGTGTATAATGATATCCTCGAGGAAACATTATAGAGGACATCTGTGGCGAATAGTGGCTTCCACGCAAGAGGCATTCTCTTTTTTTTTTCTGTTGCAGGAGGAACGTTATTCGGGAAACATTTAGTTAGAGATCTGGATCTGCAGAGACCGTGTTCTTGTCAAAGAAGGCGCAAGCGTTGTTTTTGTTTCCGTCCAAATCGCAATGAAAACTGGCTCTTCTCGCGATACTCGACTGGTTGGAAGTGCGGTCTGCACGCTGACTGGACAGAATTGACTAGCTGTGTTCATACTGAATTAAATAAAATCGAAGGGGATGGGATAAAGCGTAGATACTTTTATATAACTATAATAAGAGATCCCGTCGCACGATACCTGTCTGAATTCAGACATGTACAAAGGGGCGCGACATGGAGAGGGGCCCGTCACTGGTGCGGAGGGACGCAGGCGAATATACCGCAATGCTATACGGGATCCAGTTGGCAAGGAGTCTCTTTAGAACAGGTACCGTTGTATCGTAAATCTTAGCACCAGTATTTCAGAACGATATTTGTATCTTAGTACTCTCATAAATTCATAAAACTGACTTCTTTCATGAGTACACCATTGACTATGTTATCTGAAAGGCTTTCATATTTAGAACCACATTAAGATAAGCATTTCCCCTTATCTTAAGACTTCCTCGTTTCCTACCTCATGTTGATGCAATTCTTCTCACTAAAACAGCAGGGTGCTTTGTTGCTACAAAAATTTCAAATTACAAACGAGTCTCCTTAATTAGATTTATATACCAAAATTTCTTATACTTAAAAACAGCAAAGCCATGTGATAGAATTAGATAAAAATTCTATGTACAAGTATGAATTCAAATCTGTTTGATAAACGATATTGTAATTTATGTAGTTTATGGCGTGCCCATATAATTTGGCAAGTAATCGCCAAACCAGAATGTTGGCTGATCTATCAATTGTTGGTTGTTACAATTCTACGCTCAGCAGCTTGGAGAGAGATCGTCTCATGTTGGCTAGCGCTAAACACAATTTACAATTCATGCCTTTCTTCATGTTGACCGAATACCAAAAAGTAAGAACTAATTTTTTTTTGTATTGAAATTGCATGTTTGCATGGTCGCATTATTATTCATTCTTCTAATACCTTCCATTTCCTCATGAAAAGAGAATTTAGTCCCGTTAATCGCGTTCCCGCATATTGTATGTTAAATTATATCTTTACATATTTTTACATATCAACAATCTTTTCAATTTCCGTGTCGCTTCAGTTTCTAATGAGATTAGTTTGAATTCTAGCTTGCTTAAGTTAGTTGTAGTAACACGGTATTTTACATTTCACCCTGGAATCATCTGTTAGAGAGTAGCTCTTGATGTAAATATTTGTCTTACCCACCATACGCGAAGGATAAATATTCCGTGAACGATAAATATTCCGTGAACATGCCGCGCTTCTAATTTTACTGGGCAATTCAGATTTCTCCTCCGCTTCACGGAATATAAGAGGATTAACATTCTTTTTACTAAAATTGAACATCAAAGTTTGTTAATAGAAAACAAGACATTATTTGCAATCAGATTAATGAGGCATCTAAGGGCAGAGTCTAGAGTGTTGAAAGCCCACAGGGTCACTCTTACATAAACTAACGTCCCTTGCCGCGTTCTTATGTTTAATAGATCATATTCTTGTCCAAGCTTCAACCCTTTTTTTGCAATACATAACTCTTAGACTTATCGTTAGACATCATTGTCCTTGATGCATCACTGCATGTATGAAAAACTAATGGCTTTATGAATAGATATGATTTATGCGATCCAAGCAATTGTTTATTATTGTGCTCTTTACTCTGATAGAGAAAGGGTTGTAGATTATACACTGTTCTTATTAGACATATTATCAAACACATATTTTGCATTTTAAAGTTCTACGATATTACGAGCTCTATTATTTTGTTTTTTTCGTGGCCTCTATATTATGCATAAATCTGACAAGATTCATGTAAAATCAAATAGGTGGGGCAGTATTCCTTTGAGGAAACGTTTGGAATGAGGTTTGCTGTTGCGTTTGAGCAACACAACGCAACTCTGAGTGCCGCCACAATGGCAACTCTCAGTGCGGAACAGCTAGACGCTGTACGTAGGCTTAATAGACTGGATCTAGAGCTCTATGAATTTGCGAAGAGTCTTGCGTTTCAAAGATTCAAACGACTTAGAGATCGTGATCCATATTTTGTACAACGATTTCAACACCTTGGAGAGCTACCCTCGAGGCAGAGCGCGACAGAATTCAATTGGGATTCTGTTATCGAAGATACTACAGATGTTGAATGATATGTAAGTACGTTATAAATAGATGTTAATTGATGCTTTGCATTCATAGCTAAGCAAATAAAGTTGCTCTGAATCTGAGCATCTCAGGGAATCATCCTTGAAAGAAAAAAAGAAATGTTTTACATAGAATTATTTTATGCAGACGTCTGCATGATTCTTACCAAAAGTGTTATAGAAATTAACTCGGATAAGACCAAAGAGAGCTCAGAGGATTTTGGTGTAATCCTCTTTCAATAGCTATATATAAAAATGTATATGAACTAATTACACAAATTTTCTATGATTTTTATAATATTCGTAAATTATCTATAAACGTTCTTCCATTCGATGCAACTTTGCTTGTAACGCTAAGTTTAAGCTTAAAGTTTGATAACGTGTTTATTTTCTACACTATAGTAACTTGCAAGTAGATCTTGTTTTATGTACGTCGAAAAGTCAATATTAAGAAATGCTACTTCTGAATGTTACGAGTCAAGGATCTATCTCTTGAATGCATTTTTATATCGGTGAAATTTAATAGAGTTAAAAGAATATTAATATCAACGTTCTCTTCTAAAATATAAACGTTTAGTATATCACGTGATACTCATTACTTTAAATGCGTTTCTTTTAGCACTCTCTCAAACGCGATATAAATTACATTGATAGGTTTACAACTAAAGTTTCTAATGTGCATTAAACGAAACGCTACGTTATAAATTTTCTTTACTTTCTTTGCGATCTATATTCCTAGAAAGCACACGAAGGAGATAACGTAAGAACGTAACATAAATATGCAGCATGTATAAAAAAATCTCTATTTATAGTGGTCTTCAATGGAAGGATAAATGTTGCAAATTAATTTTGTAAATATATCTGAAAACATATATTTTTCAATAGAATTATTTGCAGTGTTACTTAAACAAAGTGGTATTAGGTTTAATAAAAGCGATCTGTATAGTCTAAGTGATAAAATGTTCATGTGAATGTGCGAATGAGTGGTCTGGGTCTTACATTGGATAAATGTGTCTAATATTAGATACTGATTATTTAACAATGTAACAGTTTACAAAGATCGTCTCGCTTCAATGTGCATTTAGGTACCGTTGAAGTTACTAAATTCATTTAAACGGTTCGATAAGATATCGGATTTATAGCTCGTGTAATTTGTTATTTTAAATTCATAAATCAACCAGTGCTACATTAAGGAGGACGCGAGTCGTGTTAAGTTAAAAGGATTACGTAGTTGTTTAATGTGTTAGAATTGCATGTGCAATAAGACTCAATGGGTTACCATTATAAATATTTCATATCATTCAGTCATGAGATAAATGTAATATATCTTATATATATATATATATTATATGTATACTATATCTACCTATTAACATTGTAATGTTAAAAAGAAACAAAATGCAAATGCTCTCTTTAACATGCTATTGATCTTCTATGTGATTACTATGCTTACGTTATAAGTCATATCATGAAATGAGTGCCATGAGCCATACAAAACAAACGAATCTGTTTCATAGGCTTGCCATTATAAATGATTTACGCTCGTATAAACGTAAATCACTTTTGTCGATCGACTGTTCTTGAGTTTCGAATTTTTCTGGCCTATATAAAATATTCCGTTGGATATCTTAAGATAGTAACTGGTAATATTTGCTCACATTTCGTCAATTAATGAGAATCTGTATTGGATCGTAAGGTGTCGGTGTCAACTTGACTTTGAGGGAGAAAGATTTGTTTCTCGATATATACGAGATGTTAGCAAAGATTAACTCGTAGCTACTGTCATGCACAAATCAGTAACTTGCAAATGATGTGTTTGTCAGCATATGTAATACTAAGCATTCAATATTGTGGATAATAACTATTATTTAAACGTAACGTTAAGGACCAAAGATTTAATAAGTTTTTACAAGGGTGCAGAGAGCTTGCTGTAAGCAATTGTAAAGAAAAAACTTTTTATATGTTCGTAAAGGAAGCAATTGTTAAAATTGCTACATATAAGTGGGAAGATGTGTCTCGAGATCTTTTCACTGGAAATATAGGTACAATAATTACAATAATTAGGAGCATCTACTGAATGAAAAAAAGGGGAAGAACAACCTTTTAAGAAATTGATACACTGAAATAGATTTTTAGCGATGTACTACAGTTGCCGCGTATTTACCTTTGCCGTTTGTTAACACCCTCGAAATACTTGGAGAATGGTGGAACTTAAATCCCACAGGTTGTGCAGTATTTTAAAATTTATAATTGCGACACGATTAGTGGTAGTACCTACTACTTTATCAAGTTCTTAGGTTTCGGTAATTGCTACGTTTCTCTGCCAATTTTTTTTTTTTCATCATATGTATGGGTAAGTGGTTGCGTGTGTAGTGCGTAAAGGAATGTTCGTAAGCGATTATGGGTCATTAGATACACTGGAGTATTTGCATTATCTGCGCTGTAAAAACATTGCATATATTCATCGAACCAGCATGAATGAGAGATTAGCTTTAATGTGTAATATAACATTCTTATCACGGAACTAAGTTATGAAAGAAATTAAAACGAAAAGCCATGACAGTAGCCTAATAAAGCAAAATATAGGCCTAAAAGCCATTGGTACCTTACATAAGCCAGTGTACATACCATACCATTAATTAAGGAACAATAAATTGTTGTGTATACATTATATACAATCTTATACAGACGTATATAAATACACAAATATATATATATATATTATATATAAAAATATTATATGTAAGTTGTACACATATTTAAAATTATGTTATTTGATTATTAAATAATTATACAAAGGAAAGTATTTAATTATTTTAAGACATACCATGATCGGACGAGAACAGTCACAAATTACTCCAAAAAATTCTGTGTCCTTTGTTTTAATATATTTAAAGCAATTATTGTGAATAAAGGTGTGCAATCGAATGAAAAAAAAAGAGAAGGTAGAAATTAAAATGTTTATTTTGCAATTGCTAATTAAATATATTTATACATTATTATTAAAAGAATTTCTTATTTATAGAATTATATCTTAAGACTTTCTGTTTACATTAGAATAGCTTATGACTCTGTATTTTGATGTTAGACAAATAGAGGATGGGAGTAAAGTACTCGGACGTTGTCAACCTCTGGAGAGATCGACTGCGTCATGTTAGTTCGTATCGCTAAAGCAAAGACTGCTCTAACATTATCTTTTCGAAACCTGCAGGCGGAGAATGGGCAAAATTGTCCAGAATTAAATCTAAAATGGCCCCATCGTCCACTATAAAGAGAAATCAATCGTTTCACAAGCTAAAACATTACCAAATCATAGGATTTTTAGACTCGTGAAAGAATTACCATAAAGTACTGGATATATAGTTCCTTTTATGCCCATCACTGGGGCATCCACTGACTTCCCGTTTAAATAGAAATTAAGTTCTACGTGGTCGTAAGACACACCCTGAGAAACGAAAGCTGGTTACTTCGCCGCTATATACTTTCTGCGCAGATCCTACTCACTATAATATCTCCTTCTTGGACTGCGCTCTGAACTTTATGCACTTCTTGTTGATTATGCCTTATGATACCATCGGAATTAAGAGCCCAACTCTCAGTGTCATTTCCCCCGGTAGCGATATTCAGATCCGTGGATCTCGTCGCCAATCCGACCGCCCATATGCCTCCTTGTTGTATTTTAACTTCAAAATAACTTTTACTCTGGGCAAGGGGGGCATTCGTTAAGGCACCACCGCGACCACACACTCTTAGACCATTCTTTACTATCACAACTTCGTGCCCTGCATCAATTTGACAATATCCATAAACATTGTTATGCCTCGAGAACATTGCATTCTTTAGAGCTATTCTTAAAAGCCGTAAAAGCGGAAGTTCTATCCTGATAGGAATATGTTATCAGCAACACTCGACGCACATCCCTGTCTCTTACAGACACGTAATGAAATTTTATGCAAACTCGATGATAGTGATACGGATGGCGTTTTTTGAAATATCGTTAGACGTTAGTCCGATCGTAAATGTTAAAATTACCCATGAAAGATGTATCTAAAGCTATAGGATTCGGTTCTCTCTTCGGCGTATGAGCTGTGGCAAAGCCGAAGCCGTCAAAACAATTTCTCAAACAGCAAAACATCATCGTCCTCGTTCGATACTCTTTACGTTCTATTTAAACGGGCAAACGCGGCATCCTGTCGCTTACAGGAGAAAAATCTCTTTTTCTCCCGCAAAATAAACATGCAACGGTACACAAATAGATATACTTCTATTGCACGAAAAACGTAATCACTATGCCACTTCTATGTATACGATAGTTATGATGCTGCGTGCATTTAGACGTGTGTAGAGTTTAGCGTCTGTGTGGGTTGCTGTTCATCCTTGTCAGAAAATGGCTTCCTTTCGATTTCCCATATAATCGATATTAAAAATTTCTTCAGTATTCAGAAATATTATAATAGTATTTACCGTGGAACTTCTCGTGCACATATTTCTCTCGGATTTGAAGCATTTACGCTGAAGAAAGTGTAATGTCTATTATATTTCGGCTGTATCAATTTTAAGGTTACGTTTGGGACGTTCGGTCCTAAGGTTAGGTTCTTATGTATTCAAATGATTATTAAACGAATAAATAAACTTATAACAAATAGATGTAATTTTTACTTCAGCTTGACATATCGCATAACTTTATTTAACTTTACAACATCGTATCAAAATACGTATTTAGCAATACTTAATCTCTGTAAAGTGAGGTTATATTTAACCGAAGCGCCAAATTGTGGTTTTATATTAGTTGCTATTATACTTCATACGAATGAAATTCGGGGCACGGATATTAAATAAGTAAACTTTCATTAAGTTTATGACACTCTTCGAAAATTTATTAATCCCCTCAAATTCATATGAAACTGTATAGTGTACGTAAACATGGATTGTTGTATAGTCAGGAAAGAAAATAGAAACTTTTGAATTTAGTACCAAAGTGGTATTTATTCGCTTATTTTATACAAGAAAGATTTATATCCGACTAGGATACAGCATCTGTAACAAAAATAAAAACACTTAAATATATGTATACATATCGTGCAGGAGGATACTGTACAATGTTTTATCGAACAACTTACAATCCTAATACGGTGGCCCATTGCCTTAGCTGGTAGATTCCTCTTAAACTTAGCACGCACCGAACCGCTGGTTCCATGAGGTCGAGTTACCTTACCCCAAATAGCTCTGACTTTTGTTTTCCTGCCTTTCTTGCCAGGAACAGGTGTCTTATTCTTTGCCTATAAAGAAACACAGTAATTAGCAAACACACCGTGACACCAATATTTAATTTATGTATTAACAAAGGACACTACCTTATATACATAAACGCATCGTTTTCCTACGTAGAAATCGGAGTCACGTATGCTCTTTGCTCCGTCAACTTTAAGCAAAGCTGTGTGTTCATGTTGGTTACGCAAGCCGCGTTTGTAACCGGAGAAAATGGCCTTAGCATACAGACGCCCGTGCCTTTTGAAGGGTCGTTTCTTTAAAGGAACATCTGCCACGGGCTTTTCCTTCGGCTTCTTGGTCGGTTTTGTTTTGGCTTTCGGTTCAGCAGGTGCGTCTGCCATTTCTAAACATGTAAGTTAGATTTTAGACGGCACATATTTTCACACTTTTGTACATTAGGGTAGATTCGGATATTCAAAAGGCACAGTCTCGAGGGAAAAACACAAGCCGATATGATAAAGTTATTAAACCAACTCTGAACCTAACGGACTACTTCAGGTTATGCCACAGCGGCATTCGAATTACAATAGCAATTAAACAGAATTCCACTGTGGCAATGAAACGAGATACTTTTAGCACGGTATTTCTCACTAATTTGCGGGGAAAGGGTATTGTTAGCGTATTAGAATTTCATTACTGGTCACACGTTTTTGTTGTTATACGGCTGCAAATGTCGTGTGTAACACAGCTCCCCGTAATCCAATCGGATCAATGAAAAATACGCGAAATACGAGAATAATATTAATTACGCGATATCAAGGAACGCTTATGAACAATCCAAGACTATTATTATTTTGTTGGTTTAATTAATTTAATATATTTTAAGCAATAAATACGGGACCGCTACACCATAAGACGTACCGGATGTGTATCACGAACTAAAAGAAACAGGAAACTGTATCCCCCTTACGGTAGAGGCGTAAAACACCTTGCATTATAATATCGCGTGCGATATTATCGGTTGAGGATTATTTCGTCGGGAAATGTTTTGTAGGCGGTACTACAGATGGCATTGAGAGCTCTGACGTCACAGTACGATCTCATGCGTAGTCCCGCCTTTTTCCCTTATATTTATTAAATTAATTGATATAACCGAATCATAATACTCTCAGATTGTTCATAAATATTTTCATAAATGCGTGTTTTTCATTAATTTAAACAGATTCCGGGAAGCTATGTTTGACGCGACATTTGCAATCGTATAGTAACAAAATTTCAACTTCGTATATAAATTTGACAGACTTTACATGCTGTATTACATGTGCAATTATTCGTAAAAGTACTTGTTCGAATCGCGTGCAGAGTAAACTCAGTATATTCGGCTGAAATTCGAAAAGATACATATTGTGCGAATAGTAGACGAGGATTACGCGGGCTTTTCAAAGAGGGTTAACACGTGACTGTTATGGCGGCAACTGGTGTCTCATTCAAATCTTTCCTCTAGAATCATTGCAACATTCCTTTAGATTACTTACAATAGATAAACTTTTGCATTTACAAACTTATGATTAATGTAACTGTCACTAGGAATGATGTAGAGTATTAAATATATAACTCCACCATTTCATTACGAGATATTATTTTAGCCGATATACATTTGCATATATGTGGAACATTTTCTATATGCGATAAAATTCTTCTGCACTCATTCTGTTCTATATTTTCTTGTGTATAATTTACTTCTTGTTCCTAAATTTTCCATATGCTTCTATGAAATTTATGAAATATGGACAATCATGATGGTATAATTTTAAGGATATATTAGATTCTGATTTTCCAACCAGATTCTTAATTATGTTTCATAAAGTCACATTAGAATCGAATAAAATTATATAAGGATTAAAATTTAATTCTTATCTCCACTATCATAATTATCTAGGTAAATAAAAAATTCTGTACACATAAGGTTTTACAATTAACGAAACGGACAAGTTTTATTCCATCTTGGGTCACAGTAATTCTACAGCACAATCGATGTCTAAGCGTCTCGAAATTTGTCCCTCTGCTTTTTTTTATCACGTTCCAAGTCACTCTATACAAGACAGATTGAAGCACAAATTAACCGATATCTAGTAGCGAATGCATCGCGTCCGGGAAAGCTGCGAAAACGTGTACGATCCTTTTCGCGGCGACAGAGGAAGCATTGTCCCGCTCGTTGTTTCCGTTTTCACGCTCTCACGGGGCGTTGAAAGTTCCTCGCAATTTCCGTGTTTTTCGTCGATCTCGTGCTCCGTTTTGTCAAGCACAAAGCGAAAATGAGATATTACCGCGCGGCATTCTCGGACGCTCACATTTTTCTACGTGATTAAAGTCAAGCGTATCGCGTACCTACGCTTCAAACACGGCCTGCTTTGTCTAGTGAAATTAGCACGTACGAGCTGGCCAATTTACTGCACATACACGTAGGTACATGGAGCGAAACGTTTCAAGTGGGTGGGAAAAGCATCATACACGTAACGATTTATCGATTTTGTATTTGTGTTTTTCGCTGTTGCTAAATAAACTACATTCCACTGCACTGTACAGTCGCGGTAGGGAGATATTTATTCAGTCTCTCTTTAAAGGGCAAAGATTTCATAATTTCTCAGCAGTAAAACGGTTGTAAAATGTTCTTTTCATTTGCCTTTTCATTTTATTTGAGGATACTTCTCACTCCAAGCTACTGCTGAGAGGATAATTACCTGACACTTTGTACACCTTGCTGTGTTATATGTATTCTTTTTATCTCGAAGAAGAATCAGTGGTACACAATTGCATACTTTTCCTTCAACTTTCTTTTACGAAAGTCTTTTATAATGGTTGAGGAAGGACAGTCAAATGACTTCTTTAAAAGTAAACTGCAGTATAATTTAAGAGTCTTAAGTAGAAAGATTGCTTATGGCGATCCTCTCACAGTTTCCACCAATCTGAACAGTCTGTACATCAAATAATAATTCCATCACCAATACATACACTATCATTGCTATTCCGCAGTGTCTGACCACGTACGATCCTCTACTACTTACACTCTTTCCCTGGCGTTCCCACATGTACAATCCAAGTTAAAGCCACACATCCAGCATCTCATTTTCCCAGACGAAACTTGGCAGCCCAGAATACACCTCGAGCACCCGAATAAACTCGTTTTCCAAAAAAGCTCGCTTAAAAATTCATGCGTTAAAACTTGAGCAAAGTACTTGATGTATTCCCAACCCCCGAGAACCCGCGTTATTCTTCAGGGGGCGGTTCCCTAACCCTCACGACCTCAGAATAAACCCCAAAAAGTTTCCCCATTATCACATCCAACCCCCAGTTGCAATTTAACACGGTCTCAAGGAAGTCCGGCGAGTTATCGGCCAGTTTAACCACGGCCACGGACGCAGGGCCGTCGAAGAAATTTACAGAAACTCGCTTGTACGTTCTCCAATAATTCACGGCGCCGTTCTGAATGTCATCCTCGAGATCGCCGCCGCGGGAGGTGTGCCGATCGTAAATCTCGTTCTTGACCCAGCCGCGAGCGATATAAATCCGGTCGGGCCGGTGGCGTTCCACAATTTTATTTCTTCCCTAGACGGGTTTTATCCTAAAATATTATATCCAGGGTGTTAGAGCGTCGTGGGCGCGGGAAAAGGTGTCAAGAAAGGGAAGCAGCGGGGGGGGGAGGGTTGCGAGGGGGGAGACACACCAGAACGTGGGTCTCCCACTTCCTCCTCCCTCTCCTGTTGAGAGGGAGTCCAACGGGAGCACTTGTAAATTCGATTAAACGGATCGAGAGAATCCCTTGAGGAGTTGCCCCTCGGACCCCGCGAAATTTATTGGAAGAAATAAACGGCCGTTTTATATCGGGAGTTATAACTACCCGTTGGCTCGCCGTAAAAAGTTTGGATCTGCTGAGGGGGAACAATACGCGGCGTGCTCGTAAAGAGCGGGCTTCCTTGCGAACGGTGTACTCTCCATTCTTCTTCTCCTTCTGTCACGTTCCGGTTATGCTTCTCTATGGGGACCGCCGAATTCTGTTACGATATAAAACGGTGGGAAGATATGGGGACGTCGCGTGATGTAGGGTTATCTGGGCAACTGGGGTAGTTGTGACTCTGAAGGCCGCTTGTGAGTAGGGAATACAATCCCGGTCATTATTTACTATCCCGGGATTGCGGAATTTTTTAAAGTCTATCTCGGGATTCCGGGACTATTCCCGGGATTGGGGAATAGAACTTTTCAGTAATTTAAACTTGTTTTCTATTATTAGTCTAGAACATAAGCTTAAATCATTTTTAACAATAAAAATAATAAAGCCTCAATAAGTAGATAATATCAGTAAGTCATTATGAAGATTTCTGGAAATGCGAACGAGGAAACAGTGAGAATATCATTGTAAAAATAAATATAATTTAGTTAGTTATATGCGACTTAATATTATTATTTAAAAAAATCATTATTATTATTACTGTCCTTTTTATTATGAAATGATTATGTTGATTTATTTTTATATTTTTCAGGTGTTCATAAAGTAATTCACATTTTTAAAAAATCACGAAATTTTCGAGATTAGTTATATAAAATCCGGGGATTTTTGGAATGCAAAAAACAGTCGGGATCGCGGAATCCTGGGATACCGTATCCCGAGTATTCCATTGTATTCCCTACTGGTCAGTCTTCGGTGGAAGTTCCACCGTACTAAATATAATCGCCAGTATCAGATACTGATTCCATGAACATCTTATCTCTACTAAACACTGTTGCACCGATTAGAAGTAGCTTTAAAGGGCCGTATTGCACACTGGAGCTGTAACTTCGAGCCGCAAGGATTCTCAAAAGGCTCGACAAAGTTCGCGGCAACTTTCACTGCAAATATTTCCCCGCACCCTCGATCACTACCCACGTGAGAAGCACTCGAAGCAGCCCACCGATTAACGTCACCCTAAATAGCATCGACTTACATAACCGCTACCCCAGGTCGCGGGAGACGTTCGCAAAATTCGAGGCTGCATCGAGGCTCGCGTATCAGATTCGGCGCTGGTTCTGCGCATTACAGCGGCGCCGAATAATCGGAGCGGAAATTCAGCGAGCATTGTTTCCCGAGGCGTAGCACCCCCGACGCCGCAGCTCCGTCATTCGAGCCGTCCTCGTCATCGTCATTATCATTGTTATCATCGCCAACCCCCTCCCGCGAGCACATCGCCGCGACGGCCTCCTAGGGGCGCTGCAAATGACAATTTGACTAGGAGGGGAGGGCGGAACGATCGCCACCCAACCCTTCGGTGGCTACAATCTTTCTCCTTTCACCGACTCCCCCCGTGGAACTTCATCCCTGCCGCGCGTTTTTCTCAGTTCTTCGCCCTGGCTCCCCTTGTTCCATCGCTGCGTCCTCCTCTTCCCGCGCACACTTGGTCGCATCCTCTTTCCGCGTTCCGCTCGGGCCCGTTGTCACCGCCACTTCGTTCGTCCCTGTTCCTCCGCAAACACTGCTTCGCCCTTTTCAATCTATTGAGCTGCTCTCTGTTCCTCGATGATTGTTCTCTCTCCGTTGAAGTGCTTTTGTGCCTTCTCGTCTCTCAACCCCCTCACCCCTCTCTCTCTCTCTCTCTCTCTCTGTGTCTGTTTGTCCCAGTACCCCCTCTGTCTGCCTCTCCTGGGACGCAGGAAACAATGTCATCTATCTTCCGCCGTGATCCACGTCCGGTGCATCGTGGCGGAATTACCGGTACTAATACACCGTCGTGATGTCGGGCCTCGAGCATTCACGGCATTCACATGTACGCGGCCGGCCAACTGGTCCAGATGTACCTACTTATCTGCGTGTCCTACCTCGGCCGCTTTTCCACCATCTCGAGGTGGCACAGTGTCGCGCGACCGCCATCTTGACCGTCCTCCTCGGGGGAGGCTCCGTTCCTCTGACCGAGAAGGGTGGACGCGCAGGGTGCCTTTGGGTGCTCTGGTCACGCTTTAGTAGGGTATTCCACCAAGTGTATCGATGGGGAGGATGTTACACAAGGCTGTCGTTGTGTACTTTCCTTGGGGGTTGCGTTTTCACTTAAACGTTGTCAAGAGCCATAGTTGAACATTATTTGAACAAATTTTTATTCGAATAAGCTTTGAATAAAGATTTCGAATAAAATGAAGCTATTCGAGACAAAGGAATAATTTTTTATTCGAATAAATTTTTATTTAAAAATTGTATATTAATGACGAGTTGGGAATTATTTCAATAAATGTTTATTCCAATAAGATTCGAATAGAATTTCGAATAAAATGAAGTTATTCGGGACTAAGGAATAACTTTTTATTCGAATAAATGTTCATTAAAAAAAATTGTATTATAAAAATTTATTCGAATAATGCTCAACTCTGGTGGGGGCTGAGGTATCTGAGAGTGTAGCTTTCCTTAGGACTGAGTATTCCGTTACTTTTCAAGTTATGAGAAAGTGAGGGGCAAGAAGGGGGGATGAGATTACTTCGTTCCAGATTATTTATCAGTAGTCAGTGGTAGGTATACGAACCTGTTCCTTCCTCGACATCCTTATGGTTACTCCAGTCTACTGTTGCTGTAAAATCTTCACTGTTTTTGCTACTGGGGTAACACGTAGAAAAGGGGATGATATTTTTCCGCCCATTTCTCGAATTTATCGTAAATTACAACGTTCTCGTTATATACATCGTGAAAGTAGACGTGGCTTTGTAAGATCACAATTTTATCTATCCATCTTTATGGGCACTTCCGCTTGTCTCGAAAGCTCCCGGGAGAAGTTCGTAAAAGCTATGCAGCTAAGCTCCTCCACGAGATAATGGCTTCGATATGACTTTATTATGAAGCGGCCGTGTTACTTAAAGAATTCTCATATTGCAGGCAGGCATGTCTGCTTCAGCGTCGCAACTAAGATCTCCTTGATCAGGTCGTTTCCTTAAACAACTTCTAGCACAGTGTTACCCATTCTACACTTTCATCTGCATGCTAAAACTGGTCTTTGTCCAACGTTTTCTTCGAACACAAAAGAAACGCGAGACAAAATACAGACAACGTTCAAACACAGCTGTAACGGAATCCATTGACTATCATAGAATAATTTCTACATAAAAAACCTCAATTAGTTTGCAAACCAATTCTCACTGAGTTCCTTTCGCTTCTTCTCTGGACCTCCATTGCCCAGATAATCTTACACTCATTGCCACGAGGCTCTCTATACGAAAACTCTTGGAAATAAGGAGAAAACTAGATGATAAGTCAGGCACCAGAGTACCCAAGCAAGGGAAGGCAAAGAAACTCGAAAAGATAGAATCCTTCGTCGAAATATCTCTCCCTGTTGCATCTCCGTATCCGTTCCCAGAGACCCGAGGCCCGATCTAGCCTCGATCGTGGCCAAGATCGATAAACTATCCGTGGGTACACGGACCAGCTGTCATAAACTTTCGAGGAGTATGTCGAGCACGTATGACGAGGACCATCACGATCCGTATAGGGCCGTAGTTCTCTGTACGTGTGCGAGAACAGACCGGAAGAAGCCGCCCCACCCCCCGGCCCAGGAAAGTACGAAAAAGAAAATGCGAGTTACATTTCTTTCTGCCCCCGAGAGATTCAATATTTCACCCCTTAGCGTCGGTAAGAGATCCTTACGCTCAAACTTTCCACAGAAAATTCACCCTTTTCCACGTGCGTTCCCACCACCCCGGCCCCCCTTTCCACGGCGTTCGGGGCACGATCGAAGTTTCACAGAGGAAGTCTCTTTTCGCGCGGAAAGTTTCTTCGATTGGTTACGCGCTCGAGGCGCGCGACGAACGATGATTTAATTCGATCGTCACCCATCCGTTCCAGTGGCGATGGGTGGAATTCCTGGGAGCATAGCGAACGCTTGGGTGTTTTTTTTTCCAGCGATGCTTTAGGTATTTTCCGCGTTACACGACAGGAGGATTTGAAAGTCTCTCGAAAGTCTTGGACGATTAAAAAGCGTTTACTCGGAAGTAACTCTGAAAACATTGGAGATGGGAAGATGGAGGGGATTACAATACTTAGTTTCACGTTTCGCACGAAAATGCGATAAACTTCGCCATGACCAATTTAGGGTGAACTTTCTGGATTCGTTTAATGAAATTAGCCTGCATCCCCAAAACGGGTAAATTCACCCGGACGGTTGAATGCTATCAAGTAATTACACCCCAAAGGTTTCCGAGGATCCTGTAATGAAATCATTTCACGGTCGAGGCAATTAAGGCAGCCCCCCCCCCGGATGTACCTCTACTCGTTCGTTGTATCGCCGCGAAAGCGATGCGGTATTTTTAATTTTCTAATTAGTCTCTGCGATTTAATGGACGATGGGGGGTTGGAGGAACGAACGGGCAGGGGCTCGAGCGATAACTCTTCGCTCTGGGCGAATGTAAAAATGTATATACGCGTGGTTTCCCTTCATTGGGTGCCGCACTCTCGTTCCCCTCGAAACAGTTGAATTATTCAGGCTCGTTTCTCCGCGATGTCTGCATTTTTCGCGCTCTCCTTTCCACCCTCCAGCCGGCTCCACGCAGTAGTCAGCCTCCCCCAATCGTCCCATCGTCGAAGATCCGTGAGCGCGTTAAATTCTCGCTTTCGTTCCAAGAAGCCGAGCCCAGGAAGAATAATTTCAAAGCTTTAGAACCAGCATCTCTGTTTCTAAAACATTGAAATTTTTTTGGCGCCTTCTTCACTGGGGTTCAAATGACGACGACGAAAAAATTAACAATGCCAACGATACAGAAGGAAAAAGTTGTAAAATGCAATCAATTACCATCGTAGTGTATTCTAACATTTAAAGACTGGTAATTCCACTGCGAAGAAAGACTTTCCTCGCCTTGTCTGACATATTACGACACATACTACTTAAAACAATTGGGACTTATCCACTGGGGGACACTTCTGTGGCGTTTCCCATCTTTTCTAATATGAAATGCTAATCTTAAGTCACAAAATTGCCTCTCACGGAACATCCCCAAAGCACCACCCCTAATTAAAAGATTCCCACTGGTTCACACACCCCGGCTCACTCTATCAAACGGCGAGCACATTGAAATTGGTACCACAATGAATTCCCAGCATCATCTATCTCTGACACTCGATTCGTTCCCCTAAATCGTTCAGATACACCATCCCCTAATTACTCGCGGCAGTATATCAGCAAGGAGTGCGGGCCGCGGGAAAATTAGCATGCAGCTTCCGTTACCGGGGCTTCTTCTTCCCGCCGCTATCTTCCCAACGCTGACATTGTAACATTATTCCTGATTTATCGAGACGCTGGCCCGTGTCAAGGGTACCGATACCGAGACACGATTATATCGCCCGGCATCGAGGCACGCCTGGCAAATAACAGCCGATCCGGTCCCCCCGGGCTTGTATTCCGAGCTCGTGCACGCGGTTAAACGTTTTTACCGTTGGACAGAAGCGCCGGGACTGCAGCTGCAACCGCTTATTTGCCTCTGTACTCTGGAAATTATGGGAATTTCGGTGTACCCTCCCCTCCGACTTCTGTGTTTGCCTCTATTCATCCGCAGTCACTCCATTGGCGGCGGAGTTCCGGCCACGGGAGTTACCCGGGCATGGAATTAATCGCGGATCGTTATTAAAAAGAAAAATAGGGGAGACGAGTTACGACCGGGATTTTGTTGGAGGATAAACTTTTCTTTGTTCGGCTGATCGCCGAGCTTTGGCGCATTGTTCTGACGGCCGCTCCTCGCATTACGCGATGCAGTTTCCCAGCGACGCGGATCGCCCAATCTGCGCTTCTCTGTACATCGGTTTTCTCCGCGAGGATAATGTCCTTCTATTGAACCCGTCGTCACGGGGCCGAAGATAAACGCGGCCTTCTGGATATTTCATTCTGATATTGGGCTGCTGTGTTTGTGTAACTCTGGAGCATTCAGGGGGTTGTTTTGGTAAGTGTGTCGACGATAGTTTCGTAGGTCGTTGAGGGTCGGAATATTTCATTCTGGTACTCGAGTCTTTTATTGTATGGTACGCACAATTTTTGGTGATGCACGGTGCAAAATGTGGAGCACTTCACTGCCTCGTACTTTCTATTTTGTAGAGGTCCAAAAGTTTTGGAAGATTTAAAGTGGGAGAATTTTTCTAATTTTCTCAGGCACTTTTTTCAACCCAGTTGATAGTTGTATCATGGTGGTTTGTGTTCACCTTGTGTTTTACAGCGATTCCATCGTGATAAGATGACTGCACGGGCTGTACCCATCGTTTTGAAGGGACCATCACGGAAAAGACGAGGCAAAGTTTCGATAACATGATGTACAACCACGCGAATCCTGTCCCCTTCACGAAAACCATTCGGGAAACTGATCCAAGCGTGGCAGAACTGTCTGCACCGCGATGGAAGCTCTCAGACAGCTGTCATTTTTTAAGGCTGTTGAGCAACGATCGAAAAATCTCGCATATACTTCGTCCCCGAGAAGGAGTGTCAGCTTTCAGATCCTTATTCCCACAGCGAAGTTCCTGCAAGCTGATGAAGCTTATTAGAATATCTTACGAATATGTATGATTTATTAACTAAGGAAGCTTTCTCGAGTAATTACAGCTAACGATAAAACTTAGAAACGTTTCCTTTATTTAATACAAAACACTGCCCTGTCTTTTTGTCAAGAATGCTAAAAACCTGGGTGATAAAATATAAGAATTGAAGACTAATAAAAATAAGTGTTTCCTTTCGTTCACCTCCCAAACAGGAGAAAACATTTCCTAATTTTAATTCGAAGGTATTTGTTAATATCCACCTGGTAGTAGCGCGTAAACTTATAATTTGAAAATGTTTCTTATTCATGAGAATATCGTTTGTTCTCGTACACAGTGGTTTAGAGCAACTAGTTCAATCTCGAAGAAAGCCAGCGTCGAGCACAGGTCGAATTAAGGGGATCGCCAGCTGCCCGGGGCATCAAATTATAAAGGAACGGATGAAACGCCGCTGAAGTGATCCTGGGGTATGTTAACTCTCTACCTTTATTGATAGAAAGAGGGTTCCTCTTGTCCTGTCTGAAGCAACGAATATTCGAGGACCTGTCGGTATTTCAGAAGCGTAAAATTATTAACTCTTTAGGGGAACGATGCATACTTCGGAGGGCGGCACGAAATTATATGGAACTATTTTCCGGTGACGGGGGAAACACGAATGTTTCAATTTCATTGCATTTTATTCGATAAATTGTAAGTTCAGTAATGCAAGCTATGCACCTAATACGTCGCACCGTGCTAGCAGCAGTGAAAGATGAAAGAAAACTCATAGAGCGGGCAGTATTATCGTTGCATTTTTAAATGATATTATCATGCACATAATTAATTACGATGATAAAGCCTCTGCCCATGAATTTTACGTTTCTGTGGAGTATGTGAGAGGTAGCAGTGTCAATTAATTAACTGAATGCAGGTCTCCAAAGGAATGTAAAAAACGCAGAGCGCGGAAACAAAGGGAATCGGATCGCAGCATGTAAAATATGCTGCCTTGTAGATCTCTGTTTCTGTTTCAAGCTTTGTCTGCATTACTGTCATCAAATGCGTTCGCATTTTTTCCTCTTCTCGTGCCTTCTTTTCCCATCTGGGGTGACGGTAGTGACCACAGAATCGGGAAGAATGGTGTGTCACTTAAGACATCTCTGGACATTTTACGCGCGTAGTATTGCACATTATTGTCCTCCGTTTATAAGGCGACTATCATACATCACAATTTCTTCAATTACTTTCTTGTTGAGGTGCCGTCGCAGAACAATTTAAGATGTTTCTACCTTAGGTACTTTTCAGCTATTTGTGTGTCTTGAATGTTTCGGTGTTTCTTCGGTGTTTAATCTTCAAACTTCAATGGTAGTGTATTCTTTGTAATCGCAGCTTCTTCGTCTTCGATATTAAAATATTAAAAGTTCTTTGATCCTGAGGTTCAAAGGCGTCCAAGATCAAAAGCTTGCAGGTTAAGCCTTCAAAATTAGTGTCCTCTATATTAAACATTTCCCTTAGCTATTCAATACCGAACCTTCTTAATTCCAAGCTTTTAAAAGCAGAATATTCCCGCTCAGAATTCCCTCAACAATTTCCAAACCAGAAAGTCGTTCTTCTTAATTTTCATAGATGACTCGATCGTCCAAGTTGAAAGATCTATCGAACCTGAACCATCCACCGTAGAACCTTATCGTGTCCCTTTCGTTTTCGATCTTGGAGATCTTTTCGACCCACAATATTCAACGACAAAACCTTCTTGTATAATATTTCCCCCACCTTCTGTTTACTGCTCTTGATGATATGCCCCGTCGCCGGAGGTTGTTCCAACTCCATTCGCCTGCCCAAAATTGACTGGATTTGAAATAACACCGCCGTCCTTTCGCGTCATGAGATCCGACAAGCGTATAATAAACAAAGAAGGATCAGAATGCCGAGCGACGCTCCGAACGGATTTCGAGTGTCCCCTTTCTGAAATCTACATCATTGGTATATAACCGCGGCCGGGACTACAGCGAATTATATTTGAACAAGCAAGTTGATGGTGTACGTGAGTCGTTAGCTAATAAAACTACTTTCTGTTATTATTCATAACGCGGGCTGGCTGTTTTGCATGTGGAGTTTGCGCACGTATTATGACTCGAGTAAATTACTGTCTCCCCGAGCGCAACGATGTCGCTTGATGTACGCAGAGAGTGTTTGTGTTATTATAGCAACAAAGTGATCGCGTGTGCGCATGAATTAATTCAACGGGGTCTAATTAAAATGGATCAATTATCGGCAATTATCTTAGAAACTGCCATTGCAACGGTAGCCCCGATAACTCAATATCCAAAGCGACGAACTGTCTTTTGAACCGTCCCTCCGCACGCAGTCTTCGAAATCCTCCGAAGTCGTGCTCGGAAGCGTTTCGTAGTCGGCGAAAGGGGAAGGCTTCGCATTCGACAAACGATCGGGCTGAGATTTACACGCGGAAATTTCCGCGCGGCGGGGAAAATATCATGCCGGCCGGGACGGTTGCCACTTTTTTTTTGGTTTTGCAAGGGGAAAATTCGGCAAAAAGAGACGGCGTTAAAAGTGACGGGAGAGAAAAAAAGAGGCGGTGGCGGAAAGCTGCAATAAATCTGGTTCCGCGGTGACGATGGCCGCGCCGCTCGACAAATCGATCGTGGGGGAGGCAGAGAAAAAAAAAAGGTCCCGCCGCACCCCCGTAACGAATAAAGCTCTCCATTCGTCACGTTCGTCTTGTTAATCCACATCGTGATCGGTTAGGAATGAGCGACCGTTGCCGAGGAAGTCGACGGCCGCGGGAAACATGGAGAAGCCGGGAACGACCTCGTCCCTGGGACAATTAGTTTCATTGAATTTTAATCGGCGGCACTCCCGTCCCCTTCCATTTAACCGTGGTCGGCCCTGTTACATTAAACACAGAATTTTATTCACCTAATCACAATCGAGCGTCAACTGCAACGTTCCTCGCCACTTTATGCCCGTCATTCTTGAAAGGTTTTATTTCTGAAGCGTTGTTTCTTTAACAACGTCGCTATTCCTTGGGAATACATACTGCGTCGTTTAGTACGAGATATGAAAAAGTATTCCTTCCGATCGGAGCAAAATTTGCCGAACCGAGTAATCGTCTCCGACGGAAGGGGTGATAAAAATTTGCAGCGTATCACTGGCGCGATAAAAATGGAATTCAACAGCGCAGCCGAGAACGGGGAAATTAGGATTCCTCTTATGAATGCGCGTGTTGATAACCGCGGCGATAAGGAGCGGTTGTGGCAAGACCGTGCTTTCAGCTTTCCCTTCCTTTTTCCTCTGGGGCACAGAGAAGGTCCACTGGAAGAGGAAAATGCGGGGAGAACGCGAGGAAAACGGGCGGCTGGAAATTCCCCCGCGGGTGAAAGTGTACCGGCAATTGAAAATTTCTGACCCCGCTTTTGGCGCGCTCTCCTTTGGCGCTGGGCGCGTGAAACGCGCACTGGATGCTGCGAAAATTGTGAAAATTTCACGACAGTCGATTCACGATTTTTTTTAGACGAGGCTCGTACCTTTCTCTATTAGTACGTTAATGCAATTTCTTCTTGGGGGTTTATTCGTTCTTAAAAAAAGAACATAAGAAAGTACCTACTAAGTAAACACTTAATGTAAAAGTGTAAATAGCCCACTTTTTGTTCATTGCTGTAAATTGTCATAATTCTCATAATTGTGATCCCAATCAAGGATTCTCATTTCCCATTTTTTCTGAATTACTCGTCCATCCGTCCGTCGTCCTCTCCATCCACCCTCGTGACCAAACTCACCCCGAATAGAAGTCCACGCTGCGCAAGAGACAAGGAACGACTCCGTCAGCTCGACGTACCCCGATGACATCGCCCTAAACCGTGTCACAGGTTGCTCGTCGCAGACCGAGATGAATATCGCCGTCTTATCGACGCGGTGTAGGCGCATGCATCATCCACGAGGACGGGCGAGGGCGGTCGCGATGCCCGCAGATGGCCGGTGACGATAAGTGACCCTCGTTGCGAGACCTCGCCACTTATTTTCTCGGAGTGCGCGACGGAACGAACGAGGCCACGTCTAGAGGGGGGTGGAACAGCAGGAGAAACAGAAAGACGAGGGGTAGAGACAAAAAGAAGAAAGCGACGGCCTGGGCGGGAAGAGAGAAGCTGGCCCAGCAAGGTGGGGAGGGTGTGGGTGGGCCGGGGTGGTTGAAAAGGGAAGGGAAAAGAGGCGCACCGATGTTTCCGTGCGAATGGAAACGGGCACGCAATAGAAAAGGCCGGGACTCTCCAATTTGCTGAGAGCACTCCATCTCCTCGGCTCTCTTCTCCTCTTCTCCTCTGTTCATTCCTTGCTCGCTACTTCAGCCACGTCCGTTCCGTTTCTTTCCCCGTGCGCATTCACGCTTCCCCTATATCCACCTATCTTATTACGCCTGTACCCTTCCGTCCGTGGCCCAGCCTGCCCTCCCGTTCCGACGCCAGCTAGCAAACTAAATACTCGACGGTTAATGGCAACGTCTCCCCCTCGAGGCGAGGCTGCTTCGTCGAACATGATCCCTGGGGAGTGCATCTTAGGAGAGAACGATTTCGGGGCTAACCGGTGGAGAGAAGCGGGAAACGGTGAGAGCAATTAGTCGCGAAAGTTTCCCTTTTGGCGGATACGCCGGACGATTGTTTGAAGGCTGACTGGGTTCCTCGCCCCTTTCCTGCTTGCGGTGTCCTCTGAATTTATTGGACAGGTGGTATATACTATTTCTTAAGATTCGTGGGTCTCGTTCTTTGAGGGTTCTTTCAGACAGCTGGCTCGAGTGTTTGCAGTAGTATAACCATATAATACTTCGTACAGTTCAAGTCTTACAGTCTCCGCATCGTACTGCCTCCAGTTACCGCAATGTTTTCATACCAGCCGCGAAACTACTCGCATTATCTGCGATTCACTGTATTTAGACCACCTAAGGTTTCCTTATCTCCATTTTGAAGACAGCTTTCCTGTGAAGAATATGATTCTTTACTCATCCAGCATGTTTTCTTCGTTACGAGGTCCCAGTAGAACCAGAACCAGCTACGCGTGGCTTCATTTTCCACCCCTAATCGAAACGAAGCTGCCGAAGTTCGCGCAACCGTTCATTTAGGTGTTAAACTCGAAATCAGTTTATTTCTCACTCGACCAGCTCGTTGCATTAGCCGGTTCATAGTTACCAGCGAGAGGTAGCTCGGCGTTTTATTGGATGCTGTTTAGAAACACGTGCCTCCATTATCGCCGCAGCTCGGAACACAATGCTCTCCTGACGTTCGCTTTTAAACGCCGCTGTTCTAGAGCAGCCAGAGCGAACGCGCACGTTCGGCATCCCCGCGAAAGGCACTCGAGCATCCAGAAGTGAAGCACGTTTGGGGATGTTTCTTCGCGATTCTCCACTGTTCCCCGTTCCTCATCGAGAGCTCTAAGGGTGGCACGGCGAGGTGGAAAACGTTGAGTTTTATGATGGAAAAATTGAGTGCTTTCCAAGTAATCGACGTCCTTTGAAACTGAAAGGGCGTATTCCTCGATTCGGCAATATTTCTATCGTAACAGTAGCCTCCGTTGCTTCTGAAAATTAGCAGCGATGAATGATATTTTAGGGGGGGAATGTTAATCGAAAATAGCTGCAAAACGTCTTCACTCGTATTCCAAAATTCTTCGTGCGCTCCAAACCGTCGGTGCCCTATTCATATCGAACTTTATTTATCGATTTTCCTCTGTCCGCTTTCGGCAAAACGAATTGCACGCCTCTTGCAGAACGAGCCGCGTCAAATAAGAACTCTGGAAAATTAGCTTCCCTTATTTAACGCTCCTTCATCGAGACCGTTTTCCGCGGGGGTATCCTTATCCCATTCAGCTTCTCCGCCGAGACGCTCCCCTTTTACCGTGGACGAGTTAATTTGTAAATCTTCGCTAAGTGCACGATCCGACGGTTCCATTCGGGTCTGGGGCTACGCCGAAGACGATCGCCTCGTCCCTTTCAGGCAAAGGGGATAGGGTTTTGCTGTGATTCGACGGTATCAATAGGCGGTAACTGGGAAGTTCATCCTTTGAGAATCGGCTGGAGCTCTCTTCACAGACGGGAAACTCGGGGCTGGTCAACCGGCTCGTTCCGAGGGCTACTTGAGAGAAACGGACGAGTTGGCTCGAACTTGGACCGGGGAGCCGTAATTTTCCGACTGGCAATGGCCGATTGACAGGCTTCCATAGTGGCGATGGAGCGTGACCTCGTGGACAACAGTTTGGGGCTGTTTGCGCGAACTAACAGGTAGAAATTCCGGGGCGCGATACGTGGAAAGTGATCGACAATTCTCGTAACGAACAAGTCTTTTTGGTAGAGAGAGACTTGGTGGTAGGTTTCGTGTAGCAGCATCCGAATGTTGCCACGTGGTCTGCCACATTCTGAAGAGAAATTGGGAATGACAAGTGGGGGTCATTGGAGTTAATTAAATCCTCCATTTGCTGGAGATTTAGTACCTGCAGGAATCTACGTACGTTCCACGAATTCACGAGGAATGGAACTTACATCAGAAGTCTGAGAATACAGAGTTATTACCTGACGTGTCCTGTGATCTGATAAGCAGATGCTGATAATCTAGAAAGAAGGTCAGGTAAGATTGATAAGGCACCTAGACATTCAAGTCCCCCATCCATCTAATCAAAGCTACTGTACCTCAAGAAGCTTGAATTCAGCAGAGCACAGTGGCAGTGGTGGATTTAACGGGCGACCGATGAGCAGTGGCCGCCTGAGCCTCTGCGCAGAACCCATATTCCAGAAAGATTATGATTTTATCCAAACGCTGTATTCTTCTTTTGGTTTCCTATAATTTTCATACCGCACGCGCGTATATTTATTTTTAATTCTGTTATGTATACAGGGTGTCCCAGAACGTTTGCCACCTGGGCCTTTTTCCTTAAGTCCGCCACTGCACAGTAGGTTCTAACATTTATTTCCGCAAACAGATCACTTTCACCCTCGAAACACGCGAAGCACGGGTCATTACCATCTCCAGGAACAACTAACATCCTTTTTATACCTCGATGACTATCTCCCATCTTCTCGATGGTCGTTCGAAGAGCGATTGAATCGTTGCGCGCCCGGAAACTTCGCGCGAATTCCCTTCGATTTTCGGCCAAGTTCGGAATAGGGGCATTAGCGTAACGAAAGAACGAGAAGGTGGGCGAAAAGGAGGCAGAGCGGGGGCCAGGATTTCTGTGCTCCCGACCCAAAGAAAGACTGTTATCGCAGTCGTCGACTTAACTCCCCGTTCCCGGCCATCGTAACGAATGCAATCGCGGAACGGGTGCTTTCTATGCATTATACCGAAGATAAACACAGAACGGATACAGAGGAGCCGCTCCGGCCAAGGGAAATTGAGAACGATGCGACTCGTCCCCGGCAAAGAAGTTCGCTGCGACTCGTCTGCGTACACTTACGGCTGGTTACACTGTGTTTACCTGCCTTCCCGGTATGTTCCCTGGAGAATACGCGATACGGAGATACTTCTTCGGAATCCTCCAGGAGCTCGTGACCAACGATTCCAGTATCGGAACGATGTGTAACTCTTTCCACCGCGCATCAATTTCGACGACCTGCACCGCACACTGGGAATCTTCGTGCCACTACTGCAAGTGATCACAGAAATGAGGCATTGAGAGTAAAAACCGGCTAACCTACATTGTAAAAGAATTTAATCTTTCCTATTTTTAACCGACTTCAAAAAGGAGGAGGTTAATTAATTCGTCACGTGTATTTCAAAATAGAAACGGAATTAAATCAATTTCTAAACCTCTATCAATTATAGTCCACTAGCACACTAACGCCCGGGAATTAGAGCGCGAAAAGATTTAGTGGAACGTCACGCCTAGAGCCGATTTAATTTTTATTTTGGCACCGATTTAAAATAAAAATTATTTTCTCCTTTTTACCGCACCTTTGAAGTCGGTTTTTTACTTCTTTTTAAAAAAAAAGTTTATTATATATGATTAGTATAGCCCATTTAGAATACACTATTGCTACTAACTCAATTTCGCAAAAAGTGTGGCTTAGTCCGCTTTTGCTCTCAATGCCTCAAATCATCGTACTTAAATCAGTGTGACAGTTTATCACAGACAGCTTCGCCTTTCCCAAGAGCAAAGTCCTCATTCTTTAGTTCCACCGACGAGGGTGAACGACTCACAGGCATAAACTCTGCCTTCAAGAGATCTTGAAACCACGCGGTCGCGTGTTTGCCAGCAAGTAGGTTCCACTAGGGAGTGCAGAGAAGTGTTTCGCAACCAACAACCCGAAACTTAAACCAATCAAGCAAAAACAGTGGGCCACAGAGTCTGCAGGCTGCATCTGTATAACAGGGAGCCGTCGAATAAAACCTCTTCTCTATATGCAGCCGTCGAACGGTTCGATCCGCCGCGCCGTGGCTGCGAATCCTAATATCCCCTCCCTCGTGCTTCCGTCAACTTTCACCCACCCCCCCCCCCCCCCGCCACAGTTCGTTGGGGCAAGAAAGAGGATAGGTTCGTATTCCCCCGACGATCGGCACGGGGATCGCTGGCAACGAGATGCAAATTCGAGATTGCGAGTGTGCGGCCGAATTTCGAGCGGGAAAAACCTCCGTCCTCCCCGGAGAGGAAGAGGAAACGTCCGAATGAAAGAGTGGAGGTAGAGGTGTAAGGCAGCGGAATTTCGAGGGAGGATAAAATCTGACCTTCCTACCCCTCTCTGGGAAGCCACTTCACCGCGTCAGCCCGACTCACCCTCCCTCCAGGACGTTGCATCGGAAGAGTGCAATTCCGTTCTGATCTCCTTAATCGACCACCTCCCCCCCCCTGCCTCCTCTGTGCCCCATTTCCCGTGGCCGTCGCGTCTTCCTCGCCCCACCGGTCGCGGGAATAATCTCCGCGACGCGTAATCTGACTCGACAAAGCGACCCCCTCCTTGGTCGTGATTTTTCAATTTAATCCGCTCCAGCCAGACTGCAGGGGTCTTGAGCGATCGTCCTGAGTCCGTTATTAACACCGATTCCCAGCTCTTTATCGCGGCAGATGGATGAGCTTGTTGTCGATGATTCCTTTTCTTCCTTTCCTCCCAAGATTCGCTGAGAGGTGGGGCCGGAGGCTCGGTGTAATTCGTTAGCTTCTGAAGTCACTCCAGGGGTGCACTGTTCTTCGGAGTTAACTGATTTAATTTGGGCGCAGGGTTGGGTTTAATACTGGACCTGTTGAAACTGAGTTCTGCTAAATACAGAACTACTTAGGTCGAACTCGACGTGGACCTTACTTATTCTGCAGAATTAAAGTTGATTGCACTTAGAGAAGATGCTAAATTACAGAAGTTTCGCTTGGGACATGATTGAACGACAGGCACCGAGGAAAGAACGAAGAGTTACGACGCAGTTACCGATAATTAGTCCCTGTTATTACGCGTGTATCGCGTGATCGCTTTAACGAGCAATTGGATAAAATCGCCGTCACGATCCTTTTGATTAGACCGCATTGAATTCGAAGCGAGCCCGGCCGCCGTCGAATTTCGCCCCTCTGTCTACAATTCTCGCGCATTCAGAGGAATTACAGGGCAGGCGCGTCGCGCGTGTTTAAATTAACAAAGGCCGTGTCATAACGAAGTGACAGCCCCCACCACTGGCGCAGGAAACAATCGCCAAATTGTGCGGTTGAAAATGTGTCATCACCGTACTGGAAATATTACGCAGCGAAAGGTACACGATTCTGCGATTACTGCGAAGCATTCTCAGCAGTCCGTAGCCTCGAAACAGGCTGACGTTTCTCGCACACTCTCGAGAAAGAAAATCGTTTCGATACGAAAGCGAAATACTTCCACTTTCGTATCGCTTCTAATTCAAAAGGAAGAGCATACATCTCTTCAATTAAATTCCACTTTAATACACCAACGAATCCCAATTTCCCTCGCACCATCTCTGCCCAACGATCAATCTCGATCCATCCAGCACGCTCGCTGGTGCAACGATACATCATTTTCAAATTCTTAAATTCATATCAGACACTTGCATTTCTTATCCCCCGCCAGCTGCCTCGGAGATCCCTTAAGATGCGTCCTCGCAGAGCACGAGATCCCGCTTCATCGAGGGCGCGTCCCTCTCCAAGATCCAGCCAACTTCTCTAATCCAGGGTGCCCCGGCGCTCGACGTCGTGGCCCATCCGCGAAAGCTCCTGCGCGCAAAAGATACGGAAACGCCGCGGCAGGGGGGACGTCGAGGGAGACACGCCGGAGCGACGGGGTCCCGACGGTTTAGTTTCAGCCCAAGTTACGAGGGTTACATCGGTTGGCCGGTTTCCAACGGAAGTCGCGGGGTATCGTTGGTCGTAAGGTCGCACGGCCACGCACGCCTCCCCCCCCCCCGTGGCCGCGATCGATATCGAACTTTCCGCAACGTGACGGCAACGCGTAACGAGGCTCGACGTAGCACGACGAAGGCAAAGTGGATTGTCCCCCTCCGTGATTCATGCATTGATGATTGGTGCAATTGTCATGTCAACGAGTGGCCTCACGGCCGCTTTGATTCACTCCCCGCGACCGTTCCACGCAGAAACTACGGAATTCCATTACCAGCGCCGCTTGTCATCCTTTCGTCACAGCCAGACACGGGCCCGCTCGAGGGCATGCTGGCTGTCCACTTGTTTCACGGCACTGTAAAATTATCTCTACGATACCCTCTCGAACCGAGGCTGACGCCTCAACAGGCGGTTCCACTAGTAGCGTCTTCCCGGGGCCGTTGAAGCTTCTTAAGAGGCGTCAGTTTTGTGGATGGTGGATGATAGGCTCTAGTATTATAGGCGTTGGTATAAGGAACATAGGAAATGGGAATATATTAAGTAGTATAGATCGTCATGGGTCAGACATGCATTCAAAGTGATGGTTGACCTGAATTTTTAAAGCCATTGATACCATCATCTGTTGCGGTCGCAATTGTTCAAATTTCCCGATCACGATCGCTTGTTAAGTAGGTTTTAGACATTGCGGAACGACAGCAACAACAATTAGATTGCTTCCGCAGCATGGCCCACGTCGTCAGCTGGAAGAACTCTAATAGCTTCGTCGATCTCTCTCTCTCTCTCTCTGTGCTTATTCCCAGGCTTCTCCGTCCACCTTTTTTCCTCGCTCGTTCACGAAATCGTGGAAATCGTCCCCATCTCGATAGCAGGGATTCGACGAGTCCTCGAACGGCGTATTTCCGGCGTGTCTCGGTTCCTGGGATTGCGCAATCACCGTCCAACCACTTGGAAGCCGTGGTCGCATTAGAAGGTCGCTTCGTCGCTCGCACGCGAAATGGGGCACGTCCGCCCGTACTTGTCCTTGTTGACCGGCAGACGCGCCGCTTGTTATCCTATTACCTGGATTATATTGTTTTATGCGAGGTCGTGGCCTCGCCCGATCCTACATGGCTCCGTCCGCGTGTCACGTTGATCGATACGCGGCTCGGACAGCTCGAATTCGTCGGTGGTCAGCCTCTTGGACCATAAACGCGAGTTCCCTCGTAAAGTTCCACCGTAACGTTGCGTCTTCAGCTCGAAATACGTGCCCTCCTCTATGCCAGCCAATAGAATATGCTGTTCCTCTTCCAAACGACAATCGATTAAACACCTGTATATTTTTTATAACTATTCGCTTGTTTTAAAAGTACACATATGGAGAATTTTTCAGCAATTTTATTATAGAAAAACATTAAAAAATAAAAGAATAACAGCCATCCTCGCGGAAGCTGTTTTGATAAAGGCGCTGCGCGGCGAGCAAGTTTTCTCTGAGTCGAATCATCTAAATTTAAAAATCCAAAAATATTCTGTTAACATATGGTTGAATTCAGTAGATGAACCGAGGTTTTTTGAAAAAGTTGATTTTTGACAAAATGGCGGCCTTTCAAAGCAAAACCACGCTTTTTAGATGTCTGAATGGTTTGTTTTTCGTTAATTAAAAATAGAGTTTTTGTTAAAGTAAAAAATCCTTAGTTCATCTACTAGTCTTTGGTATATAAAATAAGTTTGTAAAAGTTTAGGCCAATCGATACAGCGTTTTCCGAAATATCTTGCTCACCGATATGAAAACAGCTTCCGCGAGAATGGCTGTTATTCGTTCATTTTTTAATGTTTTTCAAAATATGCAGTAGATATTCCACAAAAAATCCCGAAGCTGACTAGACGTAACTACTTAAGAAACGGCATTCGTTCTTAGCATTTTGGAGTCGTCTCGATATCTTAGACATTGTTTTATATAAATAACTGGCGTTAATCTTCGCGATTGTCGATCATCCTCGACGCCGTTGTTCGTGGATCACCAGGCGCGGATCGGCGATTAAAACGATTTATCGGCGAGCAAAGGCGACCCGTCTTCCGAGTCTATCGACTGCCGCGCGATAATCGACTGTCGACTGGATTCAATGGACCCCAGACACGGGCCAATCACTCTTATCGAGTCGACGGGATCACGATAATTTACACAGCGCCACGGTTTAATCCGTGCCACGGCGAAACAGCGTAACACATATATCGACTGGTGCACGCTGGGTGTCCTCGAGGGCCTGGTCCTTGTGTCACTTACAAATTACGGGGCGCTTTTACACGGCCGCCGCTAGAAACTTCCTAGCGGATTAACGCGGACGTGTAAACCGTCGGTGGGAGTCTGGCCACGTCCGACAGATTAACGGATTAAGCGGAATTCCGCTACAATGACGCGCAATTTCTGCGCGTGTACCTCTCTATCGGCCTCTCCCCCCTATATTTCTGCCTCCACTGGTGTTCCTTTTGTTTCCCACTGATACTTCGCCGCCCCGTCCCTGGGACTCACCCCTGTCACGCCGACAGATTTAAACAATCGAAACCGCCTCCCCTCTCTGTTTTTCGACAAACAGAGGGTCTGAGCCCGTAAGTTTGCCTGCGCGGATGTGGACTCGCGAGGGTAGTTTTTCGCGTCGAAAGTTTCGCAGCTGGTTCGAAGAAAAACTGAGGGAACACGTAACTAAGGAGACGGTGCACGCGTTTCGTGCCTTCCTTACAACGCTCGTGCTTCTTAATGAACTATTTCACACGCGATCGGCTGCGACGCGCCAATCTACGGTGCCTGAAGGTCGCCGTTGCTCGGAACCTTGGAGAACGCGAGGTTGACTCGCGAGCATCGTTAACGTTTCACCTTCTCATTCACGTTGCAGGCGGACTTAATTAATCCTCGCACTCGTATAAATCCCAGGCCGCGATCGATGAATCGCGCACCCTTCCCCTGCCGCGGGAACAATAGCAAGAGCACCGCGGGGTTCGTCGTAATCGCATCGTTCCGAAGCGTTTTAAAACGGTTTCAGGCGAGCCCTCGCATTTTTTGGCCACACCCGGGCACACACGCGCGAACGTCGGCGAAACGGACAAATGGATATTGACCGTTATTGGTCGTATTCGTTTGGAAAGTAAAGAACAATAGCCCCCCCAGGTCAGCGCGGCGAGGAAATACGTTTTCGTTACAGGCTCGATATCTCGCGCATATTCGTACGGTTCGAATTCCTCCGTGATTCCATGGAATTTTATCGCGGCACGGGAGATACTCCTACTATCGGGTTATAGTGTCATCGGTGGCCATAGAATGTCTAAGGGATATTGCTCGCGCGCTCCACGCGCTGAATGTCAAGAGGAGCAGTCAGAAGCGTGGCCCTCGGAGATCGGTGCGACGTGGAAAAAGTTTGCCCGACAAAAATTGTTATCATTTTAATTGACCAGGTAACTCAGGTCTCTCAAGCAGCTGGAGGAAATTTCGCCGCGCAGATAGCGGTCCGTCGCGAAATGGGATTGCCGGCAACGGCCGGTAGAAAGTTGGCTGAAATTTTTGCGGATTCGCGCTGCGCCCTGCACGAACTTCCGGATCGATTTCATTTGCATCCGCATTTTGTTAACCGCTGACGAGGTCCGGGCTTCGTTCGGCCTTCCTTGCGGCTACGTCGGCCCCGTTCGTTCACCCCTGTGTTGTTAATTCCTGAATTATTGTAACGCGTTTGCGGCGCGTAGCTGTTCGGGAATCAGAACGGTTCTTGAGGAATTCCCGAAGAGGTCTCGGGCTGCGGAAACGCAGTCGCCGGGGAATGCTACCGGCGGCTTTGCGATCCGGTGATTCGGGAATTTGGAAAGTGTGTCGTTGTTGTAATAGCCTGGTCGAAGGTTGCGCGGGAAGTAAGGAATTAATGGAGTGTTTATTCGACAAAGCCGAGAACGAAGCCAGCGATCCATTAATCGCCAGCAGGGCGCTGGGAGTCAAAGTTATACCCGTGGTCGTCAATTCGGTTTTCATTGACAGTGTCTGGTCCGAATTTAGTGAGCTGGGCGGGGACAGGAAACGAATCGCGGTTGACAATGATTAATTGGCGGGGATGGACCGGCGTAGCGGCGATTTCCATTCGCAATAACAGGCGGTATAAGAAAATTGGCGGATCCAAGTTTCTTTTCCAACGGGGAGACCGGGGTTTCCTACCGATTTAGGGGGAACAAAAAAAAACAACGAAAACTAGATATGAGTTTCAAGGAAGTCTCGAGAAATTAAGCAAGAGGTAGCAAGTATTATCATAATGGCTAGTAACATCATATTAATGTGGGATGCCGATGAGCTCTGGTCTCATTCCTTTAAAAGACCTCCATTTCCACGTCCCATTCGCCCAAGAATTCAGCAAGAACCAGGAGAAATCCTACATTAAAGTTGACAAAGAATGTAAAAAACAGGATCACCAAAACCATCGTTTCTAGATCTTCTTTTTCCATTTCACGTTTCAACGAATAAACCCAGTATCTTACCAGTGGGATCGCGAATGAAGATGAACGCCTGCAATGCCAATGGCTGATCCCAGGCTCGGAAGGTGACCTACATTCGGCACGCGCGACGATAATTTGTCACGTAGGTGGACGCATTCGCAGCAACAAACGCATTAAGGCTGGCCAGTATCGGGGATAGTTTAGCATGGCCAAGATACATGTGCACGATGCTCCTAGTTGCTGTCGGTGATCATCGGGGCGACGCAATTCCGCAGCAGTTACCCGTGGTTCCCTTGGGTGTCGAGTAACTTCCGGCCAGGGCCGACGCGGAGGTCCAGGTCGGATCCTGGGCAAAGGGTCAGGCCTTGGTTTAACCTGTCTCGCCTCGGCGACCCCCGAATCCCCCCGACAAATACGCGGACGTCTCGTAAACTTTTGGAACTTGCCGTTAAACTTCGCCGATGGTCGACTTTGGCGTCTCGCCTGTGGGGGACGTTCTACCATGGTGCCGTATGTGGATAGAACGTAGCTAGATACTTGACCCACGCTCGGGTCATGTTCCCTCACGAATTTCATCGCTTGTCATAAGGCTGCAGGGGCCCAAAAGTTCGATCTACCTTCGCGCGTTCAGGTTTCACGATCGAGTACATGAATTGGCTTCAAAATGGTCCGTGATGGGGTTCAAGAATTACAATTCGGCTGCAGAGGTGCGAAAGTGAATCATCCGCTTTGATATGCTCAGCTTCGAAACTCAAACATATTTGAAAATGTCCTACGCGCCAATGGTAGCAATGGCTACTGTAGTATAGAATGTGATTTTTGGTACTTACAGTGTTTTCTACAAGGACTCTTCACTTGCTCTTCGCAGCCTGATTTTGAGAATTTCTTATGTGAGTATAGTGAATGGAGTACAAAATCTGTTTGAAGGCTTTAATTGTACATACCTTGAAGTATAATCCAAATTTTTTAAAAAATTTTAATACGAAATGGCGGTGCCACAAAAATAAAAGAAGCTACTTCTGAAAAACAGTGCTCTGCGGACGGAAAGATTTCTCCTTCAATTTTTGACCTAGAACAAAAAACCGAAATTTTTTTAGTTCTATATAAGATTATCTGCGGAAATACAAGAGGAAATTAAAAATACTGTTTTTTGTAAAAATGCTGAATGATTGAACAAAACGTTTCAATAATTTCGAGGTTGTGGCAGTTCCGTGGTTTCTTCAATTGCGCACCATGCTTACAAAAGTCAGTATCTTTTAATTTCTTCTAGTACTTCCCCAGATAATCTTATATAGAACTAAAAAAATTTCGGTTTTATGTTCTAGGTCAAAAATTGAAGGAGAAATCTTTTCGACCGCGGAACGCTGTTTTTCAGAAGAATCTTCTTTTGTTGAACTGTGACGCCGTTATTTTGCATTAAAAAAATTTAAAAAAAATTGTGATCATACTTCAAGGTATGTACAATTAAGGCCTTCAAACAGATTTTGTATTCCGATCACTATACTCGCATAAAAAGTTCTCAAGATCAGGCTGCTTTTCCGGGCTCTACAGTGGCATTACCCCTTAAGCTCAGAGCTAAAAATTTTCATCTACCATCAAGCTCATGCGCCTGATGTACTAGTATCCAGAAGCTACGTAGAATCCTGAGTAAATCTTCACCTCTCGCTTCCCTACCCTCCATTTCTTTCACCCACGCTGCAAGTGCGAACGCTCGTATTAACGAGTCATCAATAGCCCCTTTCACTCTTCAATTTCTCCAACTCCACCCCATAGTAATTCCCCTAAATGCGTTAAGTGAGTCCGTTTAAGAAGAGGAGGAAGCATCGCCAGTAGCCCAGCGAAGCAGCCTTTCAGAGTCGAGGTAAACACGACTGGCTGGCGAACGTGTAAGGGTGGCTCCCATTTTCCCGCGCCACTGTAGATCCGACGGTAAAAGTTGGACGATGGGTAGGGTGGATAATTCGACTAACAAGCTTCCAGGAGGAAGTCGCGGGAACCATGCCAAACCGGAAAGCCGCAGCTCCAAGATCCACGGGCAAGATTACAACGGGATCCAATAAGGGTGGGACGATTTCGGCCACGTGCTTTCTCCCTGAGTCACGTGCCCGCGGAGATCTATACGTGTATGCGAATATGTCCACGGGGATTAATACGGCACGTGAGATGATTCTCGGTATGTGACGTGATTCTCCGCGGCCTGCTCGGCTCAACTCGTTATCGTCGCCGGTTATCGCGGCTGCCGCGTTCTTTCCTAGCCAGCCATTGATCAATTGATCGACATCGGTTCGCGTGACGATAATAAAATTGAGCTAACGAGGCTCGTTAATGGGATAGTCACCGGCATCCTCCGGAGCAACGATCTACGTGCCGCAGGACAGCCTAACGCAGTTATACCTGGTAATCGCTCAGCACATCTGTTCTCCTTCGCAACCCAGGCTCATCCAGAAGCCCGATCGATTATTCCGCCTCGGTGTATTCCATCGAGCGTAAAATTTTCTTAGGTGCCCGAGCTTTCCTATAAACTCAAAGTTGCTGCAAAGTTGCCGGGCGCGGAATATAATTATAAACTTGGGAGTGCTGGAAGTTCCCGGTAAGCCGATCATCGGAATCGATGATTTATGCGACACCCAAACGGCCCTGACGGCGTTATCGTGCATCAACGATTGTAATCTCGAGAATGTAATTATTGCCCTGGGTAGGCAACTGAAACGGTTCAACACGGATTTATCGCAGTTCCGCGAAGTCGTTAACGAATTCAGAGACTCGGCTCGGACGAGCTCCGCGAGGCAACTGTTCCGAAACTCGAGCAACGTGTTTTCTTAATTAGGAATTTTCGTTCTGGACCCGGGAGCTTAATTCCCATTTGTATAATGGCTTGAATAAAAGACGCCGAAGGGATTCTCAATTAAACAGGGCAGATGTTATCGTCGAGAGCGTGACGGGTCTCCGTCAAAGGACGGGCAACGATCTGCAAGTCAGATCGCCTTTGGTAAAACACGAGTTCCTTGCGCTTTTTCATACCCTGCACGTTTTTACTGACCCGTCGCTGTAGATCCGGTTGGACCGAGTATAACGGCCGTATCAGGACGAAGGGTTGATGAAGCGTTCTGTTAGGATAAATGGCAACGACCGCGGTGGAGGGGAGGATCGATGACATCGCCATTAATAGTGTAATCGGTTAATCAATTATACGGTTGACCAGGTAACACTAAACGGTTACATCCAATATTCTCGCTGATAGTGTTTGATGTTTAAAACCATCCAGCGCGTTCGTCGGCGTGGATTACGTTAATCGTCTCGCGCCACTTCCACGATTAACTCCCACGGAATCTCGTTGCATTATTAAAGAATTCTCAGAGAGCAGGTACATTTTACGCGGGGAAAGGAACTGTTTCTTTCATTAGATGTTACTCGGCTCGCGCCGATTTAAAGGGATCGCCGGACACTCTTAAAAGCTCGTTCCAATTTCCATCACGCGAAGCCCTCTCTGTGGCTTGGCCCAACATATAACCCCAATATAGAGGATGTACCTTTGGATGTAAACACGTAGTCGATCTGGTAGGTTGGGCAGATTAAACTTTGATTAGATCGAATATACCAGAGATCCCCAGGCCTATACATTTGCAGGCTGCTCCTTGTTGACAATACTCCTTGCGTCACGCTTATGGGAAATATGATCCACGTACGGAGTATGGTATCTTGCATCATGTTTTATGCATTCAGTGATATCGACTTTCGAACCGAATAAGCAGCGGGCACCGAAATTCTGTACCCATTTTCATAATCTAGGGAGGGTGGACCGCAGAGACTTTATTAAATTGATGTATACCTAATTCTCACAAGATCACATATACCTTATCTTCGATAAATTGATTTTATAATTCTCTGAAAGGGCTAGCTACCCCTTGGAATAAACTTATTGATCTGCAGATCAAGTGTCTCGTATCACGTATCGATATCACGGTCGAATAGTCGTCCAGTGTGAGTTATTGCCAGCCAGCAGCTGGTCGCTGGCTCCCACTTATCTGGAATTCGACAATTCCGGTGCTCACTTCTGCGGCGCACGTTTCAAAGGCAGCCGATCGGGCGAGGCCGCGGAAAAAACCGTGGGGCATCGTTGCTGAAACACGATCATATCGGAAAACTATTTCGTCGGTCGTCAGAGGCATTACTGTATATCCCGTCAGCATTTGCATGAAACATGTCGAGCCCTCGGGGAGGGGGCAAAACATTCGGCCAGCGAAGAGGGTCAACGGCCACCCCCGCCCGGCTCCCCTCGCGGCGGCCATTTCTGGAACAGAGCATAATCCTCTCTGCATTACGCTAACACCGCTCCACGGGGCATATGCCCGATGCGTGACGCCTCCACCGGCATATATTTGACCGATAGGCTCGCGTCGAACGAAGTTTAACTTCCGCTCTTGGGCAAATCTCCAAGCCACTCGGAGCTGGCGGATCCCACGTCGAGGGCTCGTCAGCATCGATCCCGCGGCTCTCCACGCGGCGAGCATCGAAATTTCATTTGCTCCTTGAGCGATTATCAGACGCGCCAATTAGGAAAAGGTCGCGGAACTGGGTCGGTTTGCTTCCACTCGACGAGCGGGATCGAGGACTCGACAGGGGAGATTGGAAAGTGAGGGCAAGTGGGCGATGGCCGCTGTCCTCCGCTTTGCAACTTGTTGTTGCTGGGATCGGGGATCCCAAGTGGACATGTAATTGATAAAGTTCACGGCTTCTGATCGCGTACGTTAGCTGAGCACAGCTTTCGCGTTTTGTAAGTAATCGTGACTCTCGCCCCCCCTATTCGGCGTGGTGCGCGCCCTTTAGTATTCATGTATGCGTAAAGACGATCACGTAAACGAGTTGGTAGTTTGCGCACGGCTGAAGTTCAGTTAGGCAACTTACTCGTAAATCTCTGTTCGCTCAGAACTCCGGATTACCTTCGAGGACTCATTAGACGCGGAATTGCTTTCTTATTTGGGATCATCCTTCTTAGCGCAGAAATTGTCGACCCGCCACTTCGGCATACTAATGCCGGGGAAATTTAATGATAAGTGAGAATCAGAGTGGATCACGCGCCGAGTATATTCGCTGGAAGCTAGACCGTTGAATTTTACATCGAATCCACACAGCTAAGTCACACTTGTGCCAGACCGAATTCCAGCATTCGGCCTACGAGTCGCTTGAACCTCGACGAAAAAAACCGCTCCTAAATATCCTCCCCCTTCCCCACCAAGCATCTCAGATTCTAACATCAGCTGACTCACCCTGCTCCTCCCCTTACACACGCCAAAGAGAAGCGGATAAATCCAATAGGCCTGGCAGGGATGTAGGGATGAAGTTGAACTTGGGCTGGACTCACACCGCCGCCCCATCCACTCAGAACTGGAGATTGGTTCGGTGGGGTCGCTCGACGTCGGAATTGCCGCCTGGTGACATCGGTTCGGGTTATCCTGTGACCGTAGAAACCGAGATTTCTGCTCCCCGGCCTTCCTTTGAACAGAACCACCCTCTCCTCGTCTACTCTTACCCTCCCACGCCCCCATTTGTTCTCCCAGCTTCTCGCCTCTTTTCCGTTTCTCTTCCCAGAGAGGACTTCATGCCTGACGTTGATTCGTGACATTTACGATTCCGTCGCGATACCGCCGCGCGAGAATCCCGACAGACGTCTCGGCGGGGGATGCTCGCCGCGGAATGCTTTCTAGATTCGGATCCGGAATGGAGGCCACCGCGACCTAGAACGACTATTACCTCGTCGAAGACACGTCCGCACGTGTAATAACATCGGCCGTTACGCGGCAGGATGCAGCTGCTGCCTCGCTTCTCCCATCGACACCTCCATCTTCCCTCGTTTTTCCCATTGTTGCCCGGGATAACTTGACGTGGTCGGTAACGTGTTCCCGATTCGACGGCGCGAGCATCGAAAACGAGTAAATGCTACGCTTGAATATCCGTTTCATTTCGAACACCGAAGCAGGAGGATTTTTAATACGGCTCGTCTTTCTACCCCTGTACATGAGTAGTTAGGTATTTCAAAGCTATTAGCGCGCGTGCTTGTATTTAGCGAGCTGGTGTCTAGGAGAACGCGTGCGCCGAGGAGATGCAGTAGATTCTCTTGAGAAGGCGAAAAATAAGGACAAAAGTTTCTCTCTATTTTCCGTCTTCGTTCGTTCTCCAAAAATTTCAGTGGGAAAATTTTAATACCAATCGCTGCTTGGTATAATTGAGTTTTACGATGGGATATTGTATCCACATTTCATTACTATCGAATTATTTCAAACCCCCATTCGCACATCCCAGCAATTCCCAGCGAACGTTTCGCGATTATTTTTCGTTTCGATAATAGGTATTCCGCTGTTCCACGCGCACACGCAGGGAATAATTTTTTACACGCGACTACCGCTTCCTGCAAATGTTATTGAATAATTGTTCCATTAAAATTATCCATACATCGCCGAGATATAATACGTTTCGCAGCGAGCTTCGGTATCAGAGCGTGCCCGCGATAATATATCGTACAGCGAATTCTCCAAATAATCGCTCGCTGATTGGCCTGCCTCATTCGCTCGCGATATTTCACGATTTTTAATTCGCCCCGAATTGTCTCGAATTTCCTCCCCCCTCCCCCTCCCCCCCCCTCCTCCTCCGCGGTCTGGTTATTTAACAATTTTCATCGCGCGGTTCAAATTTCACGCAAATAATACCCTTACCATTCCCGGTCCCGTCGAACTTTAAATGCACGTTATGAACCGGTGAAATTGATGAAAAAATTGCGCCCGATGCGCCATCGACGGTTCCGGTGCGAGCGCGCGTGGCAAACATTTTCGTTGTTGTTTGTTCTTCCTAATGGCCCCCGATAAATTTCCAATCCGAGCGTTTATTGCTCGCATTTTGTTTGTCGCTACCCCTCGTTGCAGCTTCGCTGGCTCGCGTCTAAACGCGCGCAGGTAGCGCCGACGGAAAGGTGCTCGATTTTTACGACGCCGATGGCTCGGAATAAATCCACGGGACTTTTTTTTTGCGCCGATAAAACGTTGGCGTGAATTTTTTCCCGCCTGCGAAATTGTAAACTCCTTTCTGGTAAACAGCGGCGCGTAGCGAACGGGTGTGTACGGTGCAATCCTTCCGCCGGATTATGATTTAATGCTTGGAATTTATTTACTCGCCAAGGCACAGTCGGCGGAGCATAGGAAATGTTCGATACGCCTGTGCAAACCGTGTAGCGTTATCGAGCGGCAAATTTTAAGATGGAAAACTCGTATTTGGTTGTTGAAATTGTTTATCCGTTTCAATATTTACTTGTTCCAGGGAAATCGACGGAAGCTATCTTGCGGTGGGTCGATGCACGTGGGGTGGTAGCGAAGACGAGGGATTGGGGGAGAATGATAACATTTGTATATTTTAGAATGAATTTGTTACATTCGAATCTGGCACGGCAAATTTTGAACCTTCATTTTTGAACTTTGAATCTCGAGCTCTGGACGTTGATACGGTTGCTTCGCAAGTGAAAATTGTAGGTGGGAACCTTGCACACGTTTCTTTGGAGCAGGGATCGAAAAAGTTTTGGAACTCTTATTTTTAAAAAAAAATTGTGTTAGAACTTACATGTTTCGTTTAAGAAAATATCTGTTCCTGTGGAATTTTTATTGAAAGAAATGTTACCCTTAAGAAGCTATATAATAAAAGTTTCATGGAAGCAGTTATTTTAGAACATTTATTTAAAAAGGTTCCATAAGATAAAGAAAAGTACTATTAGGTACTAGTTTTATTTAACAATATAATATCATATTCTACGTGGTTATTTAATAAAAGGTATGAAAATCAAAACATAAAGAACAAAATATCTGTTCCTGTTACAGAGAAACTTTAATTTTTATATTCTATAAGTTCCATTCCAACTGGAACTTTTATTTTCAAGAACTTCTACTTCATCAGTTCTCATGGAAATTTATAATGTGAGAACATTTTTAAAAAAGTTCCACGGTCCACGTTTCAAATAGAACCTATTGAGAAGTTCCAGAACTCTTTCGAACCCTGCTTTGGAGATGATCGCACAACAAGTGTCTCCCACATGCTGTATTTTTTCTATTCTTTCTTTGCGTAAGCAACCCCTCGTTAACGTACTACCACGATGTAACGGAGAGCCTAAACAACGCTATCAATTCGCGATCGATTGATCCCGGGGATACGTATTCGTCCCCCTGAAATTCCCCTCCGATGGCAAACAAGCATCGCCGACGAAGCAATTCTCGGGCCTCGGCCGTTGAGAAATGGCCGTCATCCGTTCTCCTAGCGCAATATGGACGTCACCGTAGCCCGTAAGTCCTCGTGGAGCAGAAGAAGGGGATACGAAGCTGGAGATGGAACAGATCTCCCCTGAGTGAACGACAGTCACCTGGTGATGTACTCCTCTCGCTAAACGCACTGTTCCCTCGAAAATTTCTTACAGCACACGCCCCAGGGGGTCGCGCGAATCCTCGCTGAAATAAAGTGGTGCGCGCGAGCTTACCAGCGGATAGATGATAGACCGAGGACGGCGAGGGGCGACTTTCCTGCAATTGATTCCGCGTTCCAGCCTGGGACCGTTGTGTTCTTCCGCTCCGGTTCGTAACGCGACGCTGGGAAGCGGAGAAACCACTGATAAATTACTACCCCTCGCACCCGGCAGCCTTCCACCCACGCCAGAGACTTTGAATTCCTAATTCGTCGGGACACTTGAAGCATTACAACTTCCAAGTCTGGCCGGAACTCTCGATACTGCGCTGTAAGCAACGTTTGATTGGAAACTCGCTGGAGAACGGATCGAACCACTGAGCACATCGTCAGATAAGCCCCTGTACACACGACGACGTCCGTTGATAAATCTTTTAAGCCCGCCTCGACAAAGGCAGCGACATCGCGGCGTGCACGGATCGTGTGGTGTAAAAGCAAGAAACACGGACGAGGAGGAAGAAACAGGGGGGTGGCGGTGTGGGGGAAAGGGCGAAGGGAGAGGGTGTCCTGGCTGGGCTGGAAGAAAGAGGACGAGGGAACAGGTGGAGGATGAGGAGGCTCACCTTACTCCTATCTCTCCTTTCAATAAGATTCCGCGTGAACGGTGGCTCATGCCAGACGCGAAGTCATGCTGGCATATTGAGAATTCGAACTGGCTTCTCCACTCTCTCTCTCTCTCTCTCTTTCTCTCCATCTCTCTCTTTTCCCGGCCCTACCCTTCCGCGTGCGCCCCGCCCACGAGAGGGATGGCATTCTGATCCTGCTCGATTTGCCAAAACGGCACATCTGGTCTACCATTTTCGTTCCCCCGCGACGACCGACTCGCGTATCAGCGTCTTCCTGGCGAAGCGATCCCTTTTTCCAGTGATTTATCGGGCTGCCGCGGAGATTCCGCGCGTTTTCCACTCGCCACCCACTCGCGAGCACAATATTTTTATTGGAAAGGGACGTTGTTGGGGTGCATGGGGACGTGTGCTTGCGAAGAACTGTGAAGTGTTCCTTCTCTGGTCTCTAATTTTAATAAATAAAACGAGACATCGATGTGATTGGATTCGTGGTTCGCGTTGCAGATCCTGGATGGTTGTCTTTTCGGGGGAAGGGGAATTTGAATGTTTTGCGGAATTATCAATTTAATTCTGTTCGCTGGTTTGTTTTAAAATTTCACGGAAGAGCAACTGAGAATCCATTTCTCATATCGTCTGCTCGTTGCACAGCTCTGTAAACTCCGAAATCAATTTTCCTCCGGTTTCGCTCTGCTTGATACGTAGTTCCATCCATCTTTGATTAACGACGAAACGTCCGTCGTTTTTCCTTCCATTTTTGTTCATTGATATCGACTTATTAGTTCCCCCGCAATCCCTGCAGCCCTTCGATATCGAGGGACCACCCACCTATTGCATCAAAACAGAATCTTCTTCTTCACAAATCCTCATAAATCATTAAATTCCGTCCCCATCGAATACTTTCACTTTCAACCCAATACGTACCACCTCTATCCCATATTCAGTGCTCTCCCATCTAAAGCTCCGCAACCCCGCTTAATCCTCTTACCCACATCCACTGAGTAATTAAACAAATAGTCACCCACACCCCAAGTTCCCACCTTCCAAAAACCTTCATCCCCCCATCGCGCCATTCTTGCAATCTCCTCGCAGAACCATACACCCCAACTAACGATCATTAACGATCCACCCTCCCTCCGAAACACCACACGTATCCACGATTCCCAGACGCATCCACGTCGCGTCTATCCTTTCACTGCACGAAGAGCCCCGCGCGGAGGGTGGAAACAGTGCCAGCTGGCCAACGGAACAAAAGCAATATCCCCGGCGATGGTTTCCTCGCGGATAACCCTCGCGCTGTACACGGACGACGTAGCCGGAAATATTTCACGGCGAATGAGGGGGGCCGGGACAGGCGTGCCCGCGGTTTGCCGTTTGATAGATCGAACGTGCTCGAAGATATTGAATTTTCCCAGGCGCAGACGGGCCGAAAGGGCTGAGAAATGCCTGGCGGTGACGCGCGCGTGTTTGCCAGCGAATTTGTAACAGAATTTCATTAGGAGCTGCCGATGTGACAAACGTGCACGCGGCCCACTCCATACAGTGTACAGAGGCAGCCCGGCATCTATTCAGAGGCGATCAGACGCGTGGAAACGCGTCTGCCGTGCGATCGCATTCAAGGTACGCGCGTATAATAGCGCCCTTATCGCCGGGGGTGCATTCACACGTAAGACAGACGCCAGGCGCAGTGGAACGATCGAATCATCTTCGCGATACTTCGATCGGTAGGCCGTCGGCTCTTCGCGAGGACGCCCCAGCCGTCGTAAAACTGTGCCACTGATAATGCTCGCCCATTGTGGCCAAGCGCCCCTGGCTTCTTTGTGCCCGCTGAAAGGAGATTATCGGCAGAGGATAAATAGCGCGCGGCTGGAACAATTAAACGGGAACGGCGGCTCCCGGTGATTGCGAGCCGAACACCGGGGCAAACGTTGTATGGGCGCTTTTAGGGATTTGTAAACGATACAGTAGGAAGAATGGCTTTTGTCCCGTTTTATTTCGGCTGGCATTAGTCGCGTCCCAAAGATACGCGATTGATGTATGCTCGATACAGGGGCAGGGCTTAACTGTGACGACTGAAGCTGGGCGAACCGAAACGAATTAAAGGCCGTCGAAGTAGGGAAGTTTTCAGGTAAAGTAAGTGGAGGGTGCTCGCAAGTTGGATTTCAGTTCGAAGATTCCATTATCATTTGAAATCTACTTTCAGAGGCACGACTGGAGAATTTCACGCAAAGCCCCCAGTCTTTATGGATAGAAACTTCGCGATTGAAATTCGGTGGCTTAAACCGAGATTGAGAAGTAGGTATACCGAGGCGAATTTGTTTTGTACTGGTTGCACTTGATCGTACCACTGTTTAACAGCGAGACCTCGAAATGTGGCGAACTTATCTTGCACGCATTCTCACGATAGACCCGACTGGGTGGTGAAGAAATTTCCATGTCTGAGGTAGTTTGTTCGAATCGGTGGGCCAACAGGTCCGTTGAGCGAAGACGCTCCAGCAGACGGCAGCGTATTGTTGGGCGAATTTCTCGAGCTGTCAGGCTCGTGGCAGCGACTGTCGTTCGTGGTAAGCGTGCTACGAAGAGATAATGTCGAGGAAATTAGCTATCGGTACACCTGACCGATCCATTATGTTGCACGGGGTCACCGTAATTCCGCTAAATCCCTCTACGACACGTCAACCGAATCTCCCGCGACAGACGGGGCATTCGTGCGTTGGTTCCGAGATAAGAACGTGAACGATCATCGAGCGTATATACCCTTCGAAGCCGTAACTTTCGCCTTGCTCTTGAAGCTCTGCCCGCGGCAGGCGTTGCGGAAAAAATCCCACTTCCATATTGGAGAGGATGGACGAAACTTACGAAACGTTTTGACACAATTCCGAAATTCTACACTTTACACACGCTCGCGGATAATAGGGGGTTGTAATGTATCAGAGTGGAATGCGTAGTATAATTTAATTTTGTAATTACCAATCACTGTGAAAGCCCACGTGGAAGCGATTATTAAGTTTGATGCAGTAATCTGTGATTACTGGGTTGGGCTGGTACATTGTTTAACACAGGGGATTTGTAATAATGCATTTAACAGGGAGATTATTTTAATGCGAGATTGAAGGGGATGGAGCGATCGAAGGAGAACGTTTGATCTGACTTTTTATCTTCCATTAGACTTTAGAGGAAGTTCGTTATTCGTGGGGAGGTCTTCTTAATTACCTAAATTATCGTTCAATCTTTCACGGACGGGGAATATTAAAGCTCGTAATTGATTATTTATACTTTATCGGGGTAAGGGCGTTACAGCCCTCTGGTTTATGTAATAGGTTTTATTCCTTCCTCGCTGCCTGCAGCGTCTAAATCATTTTTCACGGGGAGTGTCAGCTCCATGCCGTTCTCCACTTAATTGATCGATGGAAACAGGGTTGTCGTGCCGCCGTCGATGAGTAAAAGTTCAAAACATTTCCCTGGCGAAGTTTCGAAAGCAAAACGGCGCAACAAAACCGCGGACACGGCAAAGGGTCCAATTCCGTCGGGAACAATCGCCGGAATTCTCTTCGATTCCGTATTTCGAAATTCCCCTTTCGAGTACCCAGCGTGAAATCTGCAAATTTCAAAACTGTCTGCGGCGTTCTTCGCATACTTGTTTCGCGAGTTGCCCTTCGCCGTTGGAAGCTCAAAGAATCCTTCCTTCCGGAAAACTAGATACCTCCGGCTAAATGTAGGTTTCTACAGCCTCGCCAGGTTATCGGTGCAATCGCTAGACAATTTAATAGTTTGAACTGTCGTTTCGATTATTTCTGTGGGGAATATTGTGCGGGGCGGGATATGCTTCAGCTGCCATTTTGGTGGACGCTTTGAAAGGCGATTATTTTCATTTACAAGCGCTAGTGAAATTGTATCTAAAACCAATCTACGCTGTCTGCTGCGTGGCTTCGATAAAGCTCGCGGACCCGTACTTCCATGCTTTTCCCACGGGATTTAAATGTCAATTTACGCGAGATAGAACGGAATTGTCGCGACTTCAAAGAAACACGGAACGAATTCCAAAACGACCGCGCGAAAGAGGGAAATATCGCGGAGATGCAACGTTATAACGAGTTAAAGGTTGATATTCGCAATTTAATATCGCCGGAACGGGAAACATTATTAAAACTGTAGAACGGTCGCCAACATGGACAGAGAACTGTGCACGGATGCACGAAGCAAACAGCCACTGACGTAGAAGGTATTGCTCTGTTCTCATGCTGAAACAGGAGTAGTTTCGAACGGAATTTCATACACGAAACATTCCTGACATGACACTGCAGCATTCATTAAAAATCGTTCCCTGCTTCGAGATAGTCGCACCGCGGCAGTTCTCCGTTGCATTTGCTGATAGCTGGCCGACCTTCTGGGAGCCAGTGACATTGTTAAGGCGCGTGTCCACGCGGATGCAATAAACTTTGCGATTATAAACGATCAGCGAGAAGGAAGGGAAATAAGACAAACCCTAGCTTCAGCATTTACAAGCAGAAAGCATGTTAAACTCAAGGAAACATTGGCTGCTGGAGGACATCGAACACCTGTTCCTCCACCACTCAACTTCTACAGTTCTGATTGAACTCCAAGTTGAACAGCAAACGAAAGTTGATCTTCCATCGAGTCCAGCTTCACCGAGCACGCGAATGGGACTAACGTCCTGCCGACGAACAAAATTCCGGCTGATCAAAGGGACGCGTGCCCGCGTGCCGATGCGAGCGTGATTAGGGTGGCGATAATCACGTATCGCGTGACGTGTTTGCTCGGCGGTTGATTGTGAACGCGCGGTAGGTAAATATCCCATGTCAACGGTGAGGAATAACGAAAATTACGAGATTGTCGGCACGCTGTTCGTTACATTAACGATCAACATGGCCGCGCATTCGGCCGTGTCCAGGCGATTACTATTTATACGGGAGCGTTGCTAGACGGAAACGGAATGGATCATCGTTGGCCACGGGCGCATTATGATAATGACGGGCCAGCGTGGTATATGCTAAACAAGTGTTCCAACCCGATAAATGTCCCCCCTAGTGCTGTCGGTGGTTTCGCGATCGATACCCAGTTTATTTGGACGCTGCACGCGGGCAATCATACCACCAGGGAACTAGGGGGTGGAGAACGGGGGAGGATCAGGCTGACAAAGCGAGGCAAGCAGAAAGGGAAAGTGGAAGACGAAAAGTCGGACGTCGAGGGCAAGTAGGCGATGAAAGGGCTGTTATTCCTTCGTTGTTTAATATTTTCCTAAAACAAAATTACCGAGAGTTGCTGAATATATGTGCTTATAAAATAAGCAAATAGTTGTAAAAAATATACATTAGATCTTCCACAAAAAATTCCCGAAATCACGTCTTTTTTCGCCTGCCAACTAGGCATGACCCCTTAAACGAATTTGGTCACGATTTTCTCAGCTTTCAGCTTCTTTCGTGTTTCCTTTTCCTCTGTATAAAGTGAAAGGTGTCAAGCGCTACCCTTGAATGCCAAATGGCAGGACCTATCTGGATCGTCTAAGAACTCGTCCCGTTCCTTTAACGAGGCATTTCACTTTCCTCGCGGGCCAGCAGGCACGCGAATGGACATCAAGGAACGGCTGCTTGACCCGATGGGATTTTACGATCGCGAGGCCAAGCGGTTCGGATTTCTTTCGTGCGGTTGGCACGTTCAGGAACCCATTAGATGGATTTCCAAAGCAAGAGGGAATCCCATCCCTCAGGGAAAAACAATGCATTTCCCGGCTCCATCCCCTGTTGACGCGTAATAGAAAGCCGCTTTGTCGCGAAAAGCCTCTTAACGAAAAGGTTTCCAAGCAGTTAACTGCGTTTCGCGAATCCTTTGCCCCGGGAAGAACGATGCTGGACAATGCAACGGCCAACACAGTGCCCCCCTTTACATCGTTGTTTTCTGTTCTACATTCCAATTCTCTGTGCCGCACAATTTGCCAAGCACGAGCACGATCATCCGTGCAGAATTCTCCAGATTCGAATTAAGGGATGCAAGTGCAACGTTGGGGTCTTCTGAGGTACTTTCTAAAGATCTTCTCGGATTGATTCTTGACAGGGTCGTTGGTTAGAAAATTCATACTCGACTGTACATTTGTTTCGGAGTCATACAAAGGGTTGTTAGATTAATACCCCTTGGGGTCTACAAAAATGGCGTTCCCTTCAAAATTTCGAGGATGAATATTTTTTTGAATACTCGTTGAATTTGCTTGATCACAGGATTAAGGTATACACAGATTTAAACACACACGTTTGTTCCCTTTGGCACCTCTGATATGAGATTGCATCCCCCAAACGCGCAAACTGCGAGCTTTAGTTTCGGAGTTCTTAGTGAAAATTCTGTCCCAGGTAGAGGCTAATGTACTCTACGTTGAAATCAACGTCAGAACGAACCGAAGTCATCCCGGTGTCTTTGTCATCAGAAGTTCACTGACAATCAAGGAGTTCTGAAGACGAATCAGGGGAGACAGGTGATAATCTCGCGAATCGCCGACTGGGACCAGAAACTTATCTCCATGGGCGGTAACAAGAAGATTCCACTTAAAGTTTGCCCTGAAAATTTCGTTTGGAAGTAGCGTGTCTAGTTTCGAAAAAAAAAAAATGCAGGTACGTTTCACGTTGCAGGACAACGCCGGGAGTCTCTGGCGAAGATGCTGCCGCCACGGTCGTATAAAGAGTTCGTAACTACGTGGAAAAAAGTTGTTATACCTTTCGAACGTCGCGAATTAAAGAGTTTTAATATAAACGTTGCCCCAGAGCGAGAAGCTTCCTGCCTGCCAGTCGTGAAATTATAAATTATGCAGCAAAAGGATTAAGTCGAATAACAGTTTTCCCGCCAAGTATTTAACATCATTCCTCCCGCGGAATATTCATGAGAATTTTAAATAAATACACTATACAACAGCTACCGCATTGCCACGAGAACGCACACTTCGCGGGGTGGAATGAAAATTAAGGGAAGAAAAGGAACGGGGAAGAAGTGAAATGAGCTTCATCATGACGTTTTGTATACGCCCCTTGACACGGCTTCTCGATGTAAAGATACTAAGGAAAATGCTGGATTAACAAAACTGTTCAAATGCTCTGATAAAGGATTTCTTTTGAACTTTCAATGGAATCAAGGTGAATTCGGTACACACAGTCATTCAATACTCATCATGCTTCGCACAAAGCTGAGAAACAAATTCGCATTCGAATAACTGGAGCAGAAAGGCCACTTAATTTTATTCTAACCCGTACTTGCATGATTCTGTTTAAGTTATTTGCTATTTTCCTCGCGGACAAATGTGTGCTCGAGATGATTACCTTTAACCAAATTCAATTTCACCCGAGATAAAATAAGCGGCATGATTGTTATTAGCCCGTACATTTCGATACTTAATGGAAATTCAACGGTCGTTGCACGCTCGGCTCGCGATCGAGGCTATTGTGAGCGATATTAGAGATTTAATTCGGGCGCGCCACGTTCGTCATGCGCGCGCATCAATCAACCCCCGATATTAATCGCGCAATAATGCGCGCTAATTTGAATTTACTGTTAATTAACGCCGGGGTAACAGTCCGAGTTTACCGGTGGTCCTAGATCAAGCAAACGTTTATCGGTCATTAATTACACATTACAGTGGCCGCGGCTGGTCCAGATATTTTGTAATTGTGGCAGAATTACTGGCGACACGTTGCACGTTCAACGCCACGGTTTATTTCCGTGCCCCGAAGTCGGATTAGACGATACGTTTCGCGTGTATTTGTTTGGCCCTGCTGTTATTTCTCGTTTCGAGGAATCCGGAAAAATTTGCGTCCTGAATTCACAGGTCTGTGGGAGCTGATCGTGTGTAATTATTGATTTAACGTCTGTGTCAAAGTGGTAGACGGCCAGGGGCCAAGATCGAATCGGCAATAAGCCATCGACTCGCGAGAGTAGACGTCGATTTCCTAGAAGTGTTATGCCCGAACGAGCGCGCGAATTTCGTCGGTGGATTTAACGTCGTCCGGATGCAATCTCGAATAACGCGAGGATGATTGCAGCGGGAACGAAACCACGAAATTGCCCAAGCCATTGCGCGGGAAAATTCCTTAATAACGCGACGCTTGCGCGGGTTTTAACGAAACGGATCGAAGGTGCGGGTTTCTCTGATCTGAGCTCGAGTATCAAGAAGTGTCATTCAGAGTAAAGTTAAATACAGTTAAATTACAAAACACTAGGTACACAAGAAATCTCTAAAATCTGACAACCCCTAGTACTCCACCTACCCTCTTTTACTTCCCAGCAGATCTCGCAAACCTGCAGCATCGCGTTTCCCACGTCCCAACACACAGAAGCAACTTTGTCCGATTAAAAAATTAAATCTCCCCTCCTCTAGTTCACAGTGAACTCGACAACCCCAAGCGACCACTTAATTTAGTCCAACCAGTAGCCCAGCGAAGCTACGCGCAGAGAAAGGTGTATCCCCTTAACGTTTACCCGGCGTAAAATTCGAAATGTCGATTGACGGAGTTTCGACGGAATTTTTACGCAGATTTCGCCCAGGTGGGCAGAGGGGGATGAAGTTACGAGACCATCGAGGCGGTTCGTGCCGACGGGTTCCCTCGGAAATTTTCGATCCCCGTTAGTGGGCGGCCTCGTTCGCGAATAAAGGAGGCACGAATGGGAACTGCTCGAGGCAAGGGGATCCCAGTTCCGAGGGCAAGCTCACACTTCAGCCCCTTTTAGCAGCGTTCTTACACGGGCTGCGCTCGCATCCGCCACGGGAAACGCGGGCTGCATCTCAATGCACCGGTAATTCTAAACGCCCGCCCGCCGGCTGATTACATATTCGCCTCCGAATCGGCCAAGTGTCGGGCATTCCGTGGGCCTCTGCCAACTAATGGCGGCGTTCATCGACTTGTCTGGCGGCTGTGATCATTCGATGCTGCGTCCTCTAATCCTCGGATGCAGCAGACTTGAGATGATCGACAGATCGCGTAGAAGAGTCTTCTTTCGTCGGCACAGCCAGCACAGAGTTTCGGTTTTATTCATTGAATTCCACTGGGAACTGAAGGGGAAGGATTGGGGGTGTAGTTAGGGGTAGGGTTGAATTACGGGGAACTAGTATTGCACTCGTATAGAATTGACGTAGCAAGAATTACAGCTGGAGGAGTATGCAAGCGGAGTAGTGCGAGTTGGAAATGGTGTAGAATTGAGACTGAACTGCTGCTGGAGTGAATCTGAATTGGTGCTGCAGGTTGCCTAGTGAATGCGCAGCTTTTTGCTCCGCAGGCTTGGGATCTTATATCTGATAACACGTGGCAAATAGGAATAGGTACAGTGTCTGAATACCGTAGAACTGTAGGAGATAGAAAGGCGGTTGGATGATAGTTTGAAGAAACTCCTCTTGCAGAGGCAACGCGTGGCGCCTCGTAATATTTTTTAAAGCACTACCCTTTATGAAGGAAAATCACTCCGGAGTCCAAACAATCGGTGCGTGAACGATGTTTTCGCTGTGACGGAAGGAGAACTGTTTGCCAATCGGCGAAAATATGATCCGTTTTTACAGCAAACACTGCCGGAGAACCTACTCTGCTCAACCATTCGAAAACCTTTGTTTGTGGCTGTAAAAAAAAAATGTGAAATGCATGGAAACAGAAGCGGCACGCTGTGCCAACTGTAGAAAGAAACATTGTTCGCGTTAACTCTGGTTATTATTTGTTTCTTTTTAAAAATGTCAACGATCATTCCGCGAGAATGAAGCACGGTTCTACGACATCGAAATGTTTCTTCCCTCACCGTCGGTGTTTTCACCATGGCTCTTTAATAAAGCCCTTTGTAACCGTCTGTTTACACGAATTTCCCTGTTGTATTAACGGAAACAATATGTTCGTAAAGCGTGGCCCATTAAAATTCAAACGCCCGGCGCTACCGTTTCACCGCAATAATGTCAACTGCAAATAATTTGCGCCGAGCGTCGAGCATTACTTGAACCGCTTCATTGTTTCGCGGCCGAACGATAAATCACCGGCCGCCTAATGAAAAGGAAAGAATAATTATCGATGAAGGAATTTATTACGACGGCCGCACCTCCGCCGGCCATAAAATAGCTTATCTGTTGAAGCCACTCGGACCGCGAATGACGTTTTAATTAGCGGCCTATAATAATTAACGTCTGATTCACGATTCGTCGCCGTCGCGATTGTTCAACCTCGCAGCCGCCGACAATATTTTCAAAATCCACAATGCCCTTTGTACACGGCGGCTTGATAAATCGTCGGCGGCATCGCCTCGCGCGAGATCCTAGATACAAACGCTTAAAGATCGCAGAATAAGTTCGAAAATCGCTGATTTCGGAATTTCGGGATTTTTGAAGTTTCATTACAGGTTCAGAAAAAAAAGTTGGAACAGCGACCTTTACTATTTTTTTTCCGCTATTCCGACCAATTACATTTTTTTTTTCAAACCGACGAAATACGTCACTTAACAAACTAATCCTAGCTTCTCAAGAAAACTAAAGTCGTTTGGGCCAATTCTAAAAACGTTATGCGATTTTAAATGGTGTAAATTTTCTTTCGTCCGCCACCATATATAAACCTTTAAAAAATATTGCGTAAGGAGGGGGTGTGAATATCAAATCTTACGTATTCTTATACTGGGGGCGGGAGGGGGTAAGGATTCGCCAAAATTACACTTACGTAATTTAAGGACGGCCCCTGACCACGAGGAACGTTACACGATACCTTGACGCGTGTGTCCACTTAAATCCAGCATGGTAATTGGCACGGTACAAATCGAATGGAGGTATCGAGGCTCATGGATCATCCATGGACGTTGTTGGCACGTGGTTACAAACGGGGAACTTTATCTCGTTGGGGAAAGCGCCGGTGGAAAGTTGTCTGTTTCACTGTACAGGGAGAGGTATCAATGGCTTTGAAGACAGTTTGCCTCGGCGGAGGGCCATCAGTGGTCCATTTTCTCTCTGGGAAGGACATTAGTAGCGACTTGCCCACTTTGGTACAGGGGAGACAGCTATTTACGAGTGGCCTAGTTTCCCTGGGGGGAATGTACTAGTGGCACCTCATCTGCCTGGTCGTCGGAGATCGTCAGTGGTGATTTGTCTACTTGACGTTGGGAAAGTGCATTAGGGGTCTTCTAGAATGTTCTTCCTGGAAGAGGCAGTAGTATATGTGGGTCTCTTCGATTCAGAAGAGAATCCACTTGTACCTCGTCTGCTGCCTTTTCTAATAACTTATTCCATGAACTCCGAAGAGCATCAGTTTCAATGGAACATTCAGGGTACTCCTACGAAACGTAGCCCTTTAATTTCCTCATTCGCAGCCTTGCCATTCAGCCTTTCAAAGGGACTATAACTGTTCAGTGTTCACTCGTGAACACTTCGGCGCGCCAGCGATTCGGTGGCGGTGGAGAGTAAACGACAATCACCGACGAAACTCGTTACGATCGAAGGAGGATTCTTAAGGGAATCAGCGCGAAAGGCATACACAGAATAGAAGGAGCCACGGCTCGGCTCAATCAACGACAAGCGAACGCCTCGCTAATCGATTCTAGCCGCGTAGACGAGGTTTGTATGTAAATCCGTTTGTCAACAGGGTCGAATTTGAATATTGATCCCGCCGTTTGACGATTGACTCGATCGACGTGCCGCTAATGCGATTTGCCAGCCGAGGCGTTTTCTGGCAGGCGCGTGCGCCCCCTCGTTATTTGCACAACAATGTCGCGGCAATTAGGGCGGGCTCCGGGCCCCGAATCCGCTCCGAATCCGCTTCTCCGCGACGATTGCGAGTTTATTGTTTGTCGAAGAATATACAGACCTCCCTTCCCCTCGCCTACTGTCACGCAAGCCTTTCACGCGTGAAAATTCGCGAGCAAACAGTCGACGCGCGTCCGCCCCTGAATCCTCCCCTCAACCCTCCGCGAGCAAGCCGCGCGCGTTTTCCTTGGGAAACGGCAAGTGGAGCAGCAAGAAACAAACGAAAAACGTTGCCGACGTATTTCCATTTCTCACTGCTTCTCTTTATTTGCTGGGACGACTGGAATTTTCTTTACTGTACTCGATTCGCGTTCGTTGTGCGAACGTACTTCGCTAGCTAGGAGTTCAGGTGAGTGCATAGGGATCCTCAAATTTCCGAGGACATGTAATTAAAAATTTCTTATAGAAGTTACATATGTATAATCAAATTGCACGCTACTGATCCAGAGCACTAATTTATTTTACCCCAGTCATCTCTATCTTCCTCGTTACTCCTCGAGATCATTTACAAAATCCTTTGATACTCTCGTTTGATACTTCCGTCCACATAATATCAAATAATTCAAATTCCTCTCCTGACTCTCCTCCTCTTAACTCGGTCATCATTAATGTTCACTTGTGTACCGGACTCTTACGTATCTAATTACCATATCCCCGAAATTTGCTCGGCTCTCCACGTGAGAACTGTATCCATTCGCCTGCTCCCTGTCTGCTCGCGCAATTATGCCAGTTCACGTACAAAACATCCCGACAAATCATCACGGATTAATCCCGGCCTCCGGTTACCAACGCCGCGATGAAACCGGATAATCCACGATCCGCGGAGGTATAAATTTCGGCTGCTTACGTGCCAGAAACGCAACAGCCAAGTCGCCCGTAAATCTGCCCCGGGCATTGCACTTTAATGGACTGTTTAACAAAGTCTCCCCCACGCGGAAAGAGCCCCGCGCAGTCGAAACGCTCGTTCGTCGTCCGAAGCTGCTTCACACGTACTTTCACACATCGCGGGCGTTTCAATTCGTCCGTGAAAATCGCCGTGTATCGACGTGGACGGAATCGAGCGGAGGAAACTTCTGTCGCGGTTCTGCACTTACGGCGAGCCGAGTTAACGAGTCGTAAAGACGAATGGAAAGAGCCTGAAGCGAATGTATGCAAATAATTAATCAGCGAGCTTCTACACGAAAGACAATGCAATTTATAGAATCACTTACAAGGGGAGGACACCATGTGGTAGACATCGATTTTGGTGAGCCTTGATACGATGGATCTATGTTGAAAATAAGTAAATAGGTGTCCGAGTTGCATGTAAATTATTCAAAATTTCATAGTGGCCGTGGGGCTTGGGTAAAAATGCAGTGGGTAAAAATCCCACAACTATCCTGGCGCCCGCGGGGAATTCCCTTCTGGAAGCGTTAGGGTGCCTTTTGATGATATCTTCACGTTAAAAAAAAAAAAAAATTATAAATTCCTTTTTTTAACTTGGGAAAATCTTCAAAAGACACCCCGACTCCACCAGAGGGGAATCCTCGCGGGCGCCAGGGTAGTTGTGGGAGTTTTACCCACTAAAACCCCACGGCTACTATGAAATTTTTAATAATTTCCATGTAAATATCTCTATTATTATCTCTACACCTATTTACTTATTTTCGACATAGATCCATCGTGCCAAGGCTCATCCAAATCGATGTCTACCACATGGTGTCCTCCCCTTGTTAGCTTTCGAAAGCTTCGCGAGCACAAAGGTCAGAGTGGACCCAGCTAGAGGAAAATTTTCCACGAATTCCCTTCGCTATTTTTCCGTGGCGAAATTCATCCAAGTGGAACGATAAAGCACCGTTCAATTTGAACGATGGTTAGCGACCGAAGGGTGGTCGATCCCACGGCAGTCGCTTTAAATTTCGTTAAGATCCGTGCGCGGGGCAACGTGGACCCCGTGCCGAGTTATTAGGTTAAGCAAACTTCTGGTAACTTCGTTCGGTCGGGACAGGTCACGTTCGAACGGGGGGTCGAGACACGATTCAGTCAATCACGCACCTCCAACCCCTCTGTGCTTCGGAACCACCTTGATTCTTTGCCCGGGTGGGACAGTCGAAATGCTTCCGGTTGCAGATCTCAGCTCGTGCTCACCGACACGATTTCAGCCCCGGCGGGAATTCACCTTGCACCCCCGTGCAGTTTCCCGGGCTAAACGATCGGGGGACGGCGAAACGATTTATTTGAACTGCGAGCCCTGTTTATCGGCGCACCACGGGAACGCTCTTTCTCTCCATCAGTGATTCCGCGGCGTTCCTCGGCGAAGGTAAACAATTTTTCTTTCCTTTTTCAGGCTCCTGCGATTACTGTATCTGCGGTTCCTATTAGTCGTGTCAGTGGCCCTTGTAATAGCCCCCACAGGGCCTGAGGCGCGTTCTCAGGGCAGGAATAGCGACCCCGGGACACTCGAGCTTACAATTAGTTTCTGCTCTGGCTCGTGTCAGTTATTGTGTTACTTGAATTTGTTTCGTGCAGTCTTGAAGGGCTATGGAAACCTTAATGTGTCTATCTGATGGGAAATATGAACTTTCTATTCATGCACGCGCTGAATACCTAGCGAAACTTTATAGTTTTCGGAAATTTGAGTAATATTTGAAGTGTTTCGCCGAAGCAAACGCTTCGTTCATTTGTTGCGCAATTTTATCCGCTGTTACATCAACGTTGCACGAACTCCTCCATTTTCCCTTCGTTTATTCCGAGGTTGTACGGCCGCCGTCGTTTTACGTTATCGCTCGTATTTACTTTTCCACGAGGAAAGAAACTGCCGAAAGTTTCCATCCGAGAATAACTGTCCCCCAGAAATTCCGGGCAATCGTGCTTCTCCCTCCCCTCGGGAGCGTATTATCAAAAAGTTTCTTCGCGGAATAACTCGGCGCGAACGAGTCGCAGGCACAAAAGTGCCGGGGCGAAATAATAAAGAGCAACGCGCGGGCGGCCTGAAGAGCGTTTGAAGGGAATGTGGGTCGAAAGCTTGCTTAAATAAAAATAGACGCGTCTGCCGGCAATGAGATTAAAACAAACGAACCCTTCCTTTCCTCGAACTTCTCTGTGCACGCTGTAGAAATGCACGGAACGAACGTGTCGAGGGTGGACGTGACGAATGAGTTTGTGAAAGCGACGCGACTGCTCCAGATCAATAATTTCTGAGTGCACATTTTGTTTTCCCCACCATTTATCCTCGGCGCCGTGGCTTTCAATCAGGATGGCTTAGAGCTTAGATTGAGAACACCCGGGGGCAGTAAAGCTACTGTATCATTTCACTTTTTTCACCTTCTGCAAGTACTCCCTTATTTTTTAAATTAAAACTTACCGAAATTCAAACGCAGCGTACGTTATAACTTGAACGCGGAATATTATTGAATAGATTGAAAAATATCTCCACGCTGAATTTAATCGAAGGGTAGCTTGAAAAAATTCACACCATCAGCCACCTTTTTCTCAACCCCCCCGCTAACAAAATCGAGGAAACACGGACCGAAAAGCTGGACCAGCGTATTCTTACCGTCGTTTCTCGTTCATTGGACAGTTCCACTTTGCTTTAATTAATGCACCCAGTTGAACGGTTTAAGGGCGACGTTCTAATTCCGGTTCGAAAAGCGCGGCCGCGGAAGCTCGTTCCGCGTAATTTATATTCGAAACGTTACTCGTGTCCCTCCGTTTTGTTTCATCGCGAAACTCCGACGATACACCGCGGCGGGGATCGCAGCAAGGGTTGAACGCGACGACTTTTCCAAATTTCCTTATGAAAATCCCATTTAGAGACGTTGCGCTGCCGCGATGGTTCGCGACGCTCGTTTACACGCCCCTTTTTACGAACATTAATTAACGTGGCTGACTCAGCACTTAAAAGGGCCGAGTAACTGCGACCTGAGAGATAGAGGGGGTAATGAAAAATTGCAGGAAGTGGCTCACGCTTCGATCAAGCCTTTTGGTCCTCGAGGTTCGCTGGGAAGACGTTCGAAAAGATTTCTACACAATTCCTTGGCGACTTTAACAATCATTCAGAATCAACATTTCATTCTTGACCTCGAATCTGAAAATTGTTATCCAGAATTTAATTAGATTTTCTTCTATGATCAGTCAATTTTGATAGTTCAGACGAGTTCCAAGTGAATTTCCAAAAGGGGTTGAAAATTGAAACGCACGCGGTAGCCGGTTCGACGAAAGTTAGCTGAAGGGTTGTGGATCGTAGACAGGTCGAACATGCCACCGCAGCGAAATATTTAATCGCTTTAATTTATTTTCCGTCGGCTGGTAACCCACATCAAATCGCGAAACCGCTTTCTGAACGGCGCGCGACAGCCGATTCCAGTAATTAATTGTTGATCTGTTAACCAGCGCTCGTTGTTTTAATTGATTCGATAGCGCGTATAAACGCGCCTCGATTCGAACACACACTGGGACGGGTCGATACACATTTGTGCTTGCGAGTTGAATAGGAATCAAGCTCGGCTCCTTCCCCGAAGTAAATTTCCAGTCGCGGGATCGCGTTAGCTTTCAATCCGAATCGTAACCTAATATTTCCGTCGAACTCGATGGGATTTTTAGATCATCGTGCCTAGCGAATATGGTCGTCCTGTTACATTTGTAATGACAATGCAGACGCAGCGACGGTTTAATGCGCGCGGGCCGCGCGAGTCCATGAAAATTGCACGTCCCTCCGAATCGACGCAGCGCGTTGAAACAATAACGGAAAAAATCTGCGCTCCCGATTTACGACTGAAAACGTGCAGCCCTGGAATCGGGAAATATTCGCGGGGAAACCGGCGTAAGCGTTCATGGACAATTTGCATTGGTGTCGTTGCATGAATGATATTCGTGTGTCGGTGGGAGCAGTTGTTTTTGCGATGCTGGGTTTAAGCGGGGCAAAATATTGCGCACAGTGGGCCAGAAATAGTGATACACCGGTAAATAACAGTTTCCATAAAGGGAGGGCAGAAAACAGCCGCCACCTTTACTATCAAAGAAACTTTTACTCCACTGCTCCCATTCATTCCTGCGCCATCTATTTTGGAACATCTTCCCCGGAACGTCGAGCCTCCTAATGAGCACCGAATAAAATAACGCAGGAGGTAACGGAAATCTGTACGGCTGGATTAAAAATTGCCAGTCACCGTCGCCACAGTTCCCTGCAATTTTTATGAACGCTAGTGCACAGTGCCAAGCTCGCGGGGCGACGTAGGTATTATTGGATACCGTGCGTTATTTGTACACGAGCGAAACATTCACGGGTGATCGCTCTTCCATGAATTCGAGAAGTTTCCCAATAAATTACAGCCCCCTGTCGCCCCTCCCCTCCACGGTGGATTTTATTCAGGCTATTCATTATGTTATGCAAAATCGTTTCAGCCAGGCCGCTGTTGTTCGCGACGGCGCCGATACACGCGATGAAAGGGGGAAACTTTGGTTCGTTAGAACACGTTGTCAGAGAAGGAATGGTTATTATCCCATCGCTATTAGCGAGATTATTAAACTACTTCGAAGACTTGGGCGCAACAAAGGATGCCCTCGGTGTGCTTCGACGGCGGCGCAGATTTTGCAGACGGGGCGAAGTTTCCCCCTCGAACAGGGGGGTGGAGGGTGTGGAAAAAAGAGTATCGCGTCGCGACGCAAAATAATGGAGCGAAAATTACGCGAATCGCGGGGAGATATTAAAGCGCGTCCCGTAGAGAATGCTGTCCCTTAATCAAGTTTGTCATACGACGGCGAAACAATCGTTCGAAATGGAGGGTGAATTATATATCCTCCTTTGCTACTCAGCGCGATTGAATCTCGCCGGGGGGCATTGTTCCTTTGCTGGAAACGAACGTTTCGTGCGGCGCGGATAAAATATGTTTCTACAATTTGATGGGCGGCAAGCGCAGCGTGATTCTACATTAGCAGCAAACTGAAAAGCACTCGTCACTCGGCTGAGCCTTAATTGAAAGGGAGCAAAAGGGAGCACCGGATGTGACCGAAACGTCCATGCTGCATTTCCCTGTAATCCGCCGTGTGTTCCGTTAATACGCGAGCCATTACCAGCGCGCGGGGCTCGCATGAATCATGAAAAGTTGGGTTTGAAAATATTTTACGATTTTTAGCTGCTTCATCGTTCTGCTTAAGCTCGCTGCTTTCAAACATTTCCGCGTCCGCCGCGCTGCCTTCGCACGGACAAAACAAAGATGAACGCGTCGCATAAACGCATCCAGCGGTTTCGTTTCAGAAATCTGCAGCACTTCGTCCACTTAGATACCTATGCAAATTTTTTAATCCGAAATGAATTTAATCCACTGTCGATATTAGTCGCCACAGACACGAATCGGATCTCTGATTCAACGAAGCAACGAAGCTCGGAGGGCGCTTGAGAAATGATCCGAAAACAGTGACGCATGCTGGAATAATTCTCGAGCTCGCCGACGGAATCCGTTGACGGACAAATTTTGACAGGGTTTCGGGAAAGTTTCGCGGGAATTCCAGCGTGTAGATTCAGAGGATAGACCGATGAACTTAATGAGAGTGCTGTTTGTCTCTAGCTTGAGTTCTGCCCTTTCAGACTTGGCACCAGGCAAGTGTAATTAACGGGCGACGAAAGTAACTAAGTTACCGGCAAGTTGCTCCGGCGATGAAATATTTTGGACAGTTCGTTTAAGCGGCAACAAGGGGAGAATGAGCGTATAATGAGATTCGCTCCAGCAACAACCCTCGTTACGACTTTTCGGGGTTGTTGAATGAATATTCCGCGACAAAAATGCGTGCACGGTAAATGGATCGTGCTCGTCATTGCTCACTGCTGCGAGGTCTACGCCCAGCGGAGTAATTCGTCCCTCAAAGCGTCGCGGTACAAACAGAAACGAAGAGAGCCAGACTTTAACTTCGCCCAGCAAGAAATAAGGCGGCTCAAGATAACGCCTCTACGCTCCACACTTCCCTGAACTCTCTTGACATAAATTTCCCCATATTCGTGGCCATTTTCACGGAGCAGGGTCGCAGAACGCGTCGACTCGGAACCACCAGCCGCGATATCCCCGAGAAATATTTTCCTCATTTCGAGAACGTACGACTGAAACGCATTACTATCTCATCTACGTCGAATAAAGACGTTTATTTATCTACCTGTATCCTCGCCCGCCCCGTTCCATCGCCCCTTTTTTTTCTGCCGAGTAAATCGTCTTTCCCTCGCCTTTCGTTCGCTTACCCGGCTCGTATTTTCTCCCGCGAGGCTCTATTGTTCCAGGCAGGATCGAAGGACCGAACGTTTTCCCGCGGCGAGAATTATCGGGGGGGAGCTTTTTCGACGAAGATCGACGCCTCTGACCCCGATCCTCCGGCGGGGTAAAAAAAGAGAAGGCTCCGTTCGATTGAATTCGATACCATACCGGTGGTCGAGGGAAATTTAATTATTCGCCGGAGAGGAATCGCGAAACTTTCGCGGCGACGGGGTGGCAAACAAGAAGGGGTTTCAACGTTTCCAACCAAGTCGTTCCGATTATAGCCTGCTTATCCGCATAAATCCCGTCCCACCGTGGCTTCCGCGGCTTCCTATTTTCTCTCCGCCCTTCCTTTCCCACGACGTCGCGCCGCGTTTCGACCACTTCTTTTCTCTTGCATTTTTATCGCTCGCGCGGGACTTACGGGAATCTCCTTCCTTTTCGACGCCGTTAATACAGAATTCGCTTCGGAAGGGGAATTAGAGGAGGGAATCAGCGGCCCTAGTAACCATTCAACGTTGCCACGTTCAAACACACGTGGATTTAATTAACCGGTCGAAATGTGTGCTTCCCAGCTCGAGTTTATGTACGCACGTTCGACGCCGATCTGCGAATCTGTGCTAATTAGTTGGCGTTCGCACGTTTTCGCGGGGAATTGCGTGGTCGAAGGGTGGTGGGCTGAAGAGTTATATGTGGGGCGGTTTGAACGAATCGAAGTACTTGTTCCTTTGATCGAGGAGATTAATTAGAGCGTTGTCTTATATTTTGCCATTGGATTTCGAATGGTTTCTTAAGTCGCCAACAAACGAGCCGAACAGAGGATTATCGGTGGCGCGAGTTCTTCGCGAGAAAAACCGTCTGGAAAGTAATTTCCGCGGAGGACGTGGCTCGTAAGGTAATTCTGAAGTTTCGCCGCAAGCTTTATTGCCGTTCGTGTAGTGCTGGCATAAATAATGTCAACCCTTAGGAGAGAATTTAAACTTGGACGGTGTAGCTGGTTTGGAAAAACCTGAAACGAAGGGAAATAATTCGACCTGTTTCCTTGTCCATTAATCATGGCAGTAATTTGGTTTGTCTTTCAGCAGGATGGACAATTTGGTGGGAAGTTGGGCTTCCTATTACCGCTCAGCTCCCCGTTTCTCCTTCTCTGTAAGGCCGTGTTTCGTGGAGCACTCTGTACACCCCCGCTGTATTCGGTACGATCAACGTTTCAGCAACTCCGCCGTGAAATTTTAATATCTAAATTCAATGTAAATTTGGGGAACGATCCTCGGAAATTTACTCGGACGATCCGCACTTCGTTTGCACTTTGTTACGCAGAAGTGGAGTAATTTAAACGGGGATGAAATGAAGGCGCGGTCCAGGTGTGTAGCGAACGTAAGTTAGGGTAATTAAACTCCACCTCCTTCGCTGTTACAATTAACGGGTAATGAGGCCTGACATAAATGCAACTCACCGTTGAAAAACTTGGAACGATACGACGGTGCTCGGCGAAGCGTTAACGATGGAAAGTAATTAATCCAGACACTTAGCTGTTCCTCGATCATAGGGTATTCTCCGAGATGATTGGTAAATATAGGTATCTGATGTCCCAATCTTTTTCAACATTCTGCATAAGGAGTTCGCGATCAGAGGGTTGACGTTCACAAAGGATCGTCGACAGGCCATTCTTCACGAGGGAGCTCAGAAAACTGAGGGACGATTTGTCGGTTCTGGTCGGCGTGAAGAATGGCGACGATATGATTCAGTAATTATTAATTAGTCGTGGCTAGTGGCCGGCGAACATTCCAGAGGTGGGGAACGATGGGCGTACGATTAATGGCGAAAGTTGCCGGGTCGAGCGAAGCGGATGCTCTCGCGCTGCGTCCCTGCCAGCCATCGCGTAATAATGTTAGTCGTGCGGCCCGGCTGCCCGAAATTTATGCTTTCCGCGCGCACACGCGCGCTGCTTTAGCGCGCCATCCAGGGGATCGGCGAAGTTGCGCGGCGGAAACGGAAATAGCGATTCCACGCTGGATCCGGGGGATGCTTCCGGTTCCCGCGGAAATCTTCAGAACGGCGGGGAAATTCCAGAATTTTTCGCGGCCAATTTTCGGGCTCGTATTTAGAGGAAAACGAGAGCCGAGCCTCTGGGCGTTGAAATTCAAAGGAGAAAACGTCGGGAGCTTTGGATCCCGCGAACATTATTTCTAACGAGACAGAAGTCACGGCTTGCAATTTTTTTGGACGAAAGTGGAACGCATTGGGAGCTTAGAGTCCTCGAAATTTTATTCAAAATTGGATGAGGGTTGATGCGATAAATTTTCGAGTCTCGGCGGAGAAAATTGGAGAGCCTTCTAGAACCTTTAACCTCTGAAAGCAAAGCAAGGCACGTTCAAGTAGAATGTTCAAGTGGATGTAGTATCTTGGATGGTCCAACAGGTTTCGCGCTCTGTATTATGGGTATTACTCGTGCACGTTCCTCCGCATACAGGGAATTCGAATGAAATCCATGCAAATACGAGTGGAAGTTGATTTCACTTGTAACAATGCTAAATGAAAGGATTCCCCGTTGTTAGTGAGTGAAGTGGGGATTTACAAGGGCATTGTTACGCGAATATCCGCACTAATTGGGCCATTATGGTAGCGTTAAATTATGAATAGCTCAAGTACACGGCTAATGCACGCAAATACGGATTTGTAGAGAAGCAAATGTCCAATTGGCGTGTGTGTGTGTGTGTGTATTGTTAGCACTTGTATTTCACAACATTTACTAGAATTATTTGCATCGAATCAAGGTATATGTAACAAGGATGCTTCGGAAATCCTTCGAGTTCAAATAGGTACCTACTATAAACTTTTAGAAGTCTCGTGTCTTCTATAAAAATAAAATTCAGCAGAGGTTTCAGTGGCGTTAATGGGCTCGAACGTGTTCTTCATAAAATCGGAGCGATACCGATTATTATCGTTGTAAACCTCGTATTTACCCTCGTCCTTACTAAAGGCTCTTCGATCTAGCAGACTGATCGACGATAGGTCCGCGTATTAAACGCCACGGCGCGGCGGCGTGCATATTGTTCGAATAAATCCCGATAATGCCGATATAACCGTTCCCAGTTACCTCACGCAGACAAATTCGTTTGATAATCAACAAGGGTACGGCGCGTAATCAGCGAGCGTATTTAACCCGTATCAGCTCTGAACGTGCTCTCTTGATCCTGCGCTCGGATCGGGCGGACACCTTGAATAATCGTATGCACGAATATTTGATAATTAGTAGCGATACGTTCGCGAGGCCGTTGGATTGAAAGCTCGGTAAAGCTCGGGAAAATGTATGAACGATGAATCGAGGGGAGATCCGCGCCGCGGACGTGTCGCGGGGTGATCATTGCTGGGAAAATCTCGAGTTCCTTCGGCTTGTTTTCCGCGGCATCGCGTACTAATCGCCGCTGGTTGTTGAATGCCGAATATTTATGAGTTTTAAGCACGTGCTGTCAAACGTCGGAGGGTTTACGAGGATATTGCGTGCGCTGTTGACTCGTCGAGCACTTCTGCTCTTGACTACTCTATTATACGTAGTTGAATTCAGTATCGAGCGTTCTCACCGCTGTCAAGCATTTAAAGGAGTGATGCCTTAAGAGCTGCGATGTGTTTCCGCGGGGCGAGGAGCCCGCGTAACAATGCGCACTGATTGTATTGCGAACTCAAGGGAAAACGGGGGACGAGGCTTGGTGTTTCATGCCAGCGAAAAAATTCCGCGCCGGCGAACTTAACAGAGAATCCGCGCTACCAGGGCGAAATAATAGCCCCCAACGATACACGGGGATGGTGACATTAAATCCGCTTTTTCGAGCCCCTCCTCCGCCCGTTGCGTTCGGGTCGGGAATAAAAATTTGATAAACCGCAGATCCGCGCGATGAAAACGCAGATTCCCTGATTGCATCGTTTTTACTATTTCATCCGAGCCCCGAGAGTATCTTTTAAAGATGGATGCATGGCTGGGCGAGACTTGTGATCGAAGTGCGCTTTCACGTTTGCGTATTTCATGTGAAACAGGAGAAGCTTGAGGAAAACACAGTAAAAGTCTGGGTGTTTTTAAAATCATTACAAACTTGTACATTTTTTCGAAACTTTCCGTAATCTGAACTACTTTCAGAACCTTTTTCAAGGTAATGCATAAACAGTAGACGATAAGTTTAATTGGGCATAGTATGATATGATTGACTTGTACTACTGTGCAAGTGAAATAGGATCGTTAATGGTCAGACCCACCAGGCGTCTGCCTACCAACTATATTCTCTCTGCAATTTTTTACATCTGGATTATTTAGTAGAGTGAAAAAAAATGTTATCAGTTTCATCAACCCTCTTGAAAAGTATTAATTAAGTAGTTGCCTATTTAGGAAGATCATAGTCTCCTTCTATGGAAAGATGAGGATATGCCAAGATATAATACGAGTATGTAGAATCGTTGAGGGTTTAATTGACTATGTTCCATCCACTCGATCATCCTACAACTTTTATACATGATAGTTAGATAATACTGTATTATCCCTGATTTTTTTGGTGTTTTTTTTTACCTCTAATAATTGATTTACAACTCGACAAAAATATACGAAGTACAGCTAACATGTAGCTACTTTCCGTCTTCTGTTTCATTTATTTATCTTAAGTAGTATCTTCAAGTAAACGTTCCTCATCTTAGTAAACATTGCGGAATGGTTTTCCAGGCGAGGAGCAACGTTTAGCCAGCACTAATAACAACATTTGTTATAGGGGCCGTTTGCTCGTGCTTACCTTGCTAGACTCTTGCAAGAACACAGTGGAATATTTCTTCGAAACGATCTGAATTATCGCTCAGCAAGCATTCCTTGAGCTCCTAGAGCCATGGAATCGCGTTGAAATGATCAGGGATTAAAAAGCCCGTAAGAAAGTGCGGGCGACGCAATTAGGGGCAAGATCGTTTCTCCGTGGGCGGGGCGCGAATTAAGATTTACAAGAAGTGGCGGGCGGAGGGAAGGCGAAGCGGTTGAAAAAGTCGTCGAACCGTCGGCGGGTAAAAACGTCGTCGTCGTTAGGCACCAGTCGGGTCATTAGAGAAGTTAACGCGGCACGTATGAATTTTCATTACGCCGGCGCCTTAACTCGTGCGCGATGAAAGCGCGTCAGACAACGGGTAATCTTGTTCCATTTAAGAGCAGCTTCTTGCTACCACTTTCGATTTACTTACCCCCTGTATTCCCTCCACTTTCGTTCTCCGCCGTACAGGCGCGATTTAAGAAAGGGACGGCGTGACCAGAGAGTTTTAAAAGAACACTCTTCTTATTACGAACTCAAGACAAAAGGAAACATAGGACGAAGGAAGATTTCTTTCCCTAAACCTTTTCGTTCTTAAACTATCCATCGATGGACTTTTTAATGTCCAACACCTACCCTTCTAATAATCAATCACTTACCGTAAAAAAATATCACACCTCCCTTACAGTTTTTCATCGCGAAATAACACCCCCGTTTACACAACCACCTACAAAAAAATACCAAAACGTAACTATTTATCACCATGCTGACTTTCTACCAGAATAATGGTCCCTCGGTTAGCCGACTGCTTTCCACTTTTCATTTCTCCCGGCTTCCCTCTTCCACGCTGTTGCATTCCCGCATCTTTTGTTTCTTTGCAATCTTTCCCTCCACATATTTTCGTCCGTTCGCCTGCGCCCTGTCGCGAACCTGTGAACCTGCGTTGGACAGTTGGGCGCAAAAGGAAGGCGACAATGGATAAGGGAACGAATTGCACTCTTCGTTCCTCTTCTTTGGGCGGGAAAAGCTGCCCCCAGGGACGCGGTTTCGTAAATTGCTTCGACAATAACTCAGCCGGGAGTTTTCGGGTCGGAAGAGTCGGGGAGGAAATTCCTTCCCTCGTTACTGTCCCGCGCAATTATAATTCATGCTCGATGTTCTTCTGATCCGTACGGTATTTTAACGACGCGATTACACGCCGCCCCGCGTTCTGCAAGTCGTCCGCGAACGTTTAATTCATTCTTGGCCGACTTTGCGCGGGAGTTCAACGCTTTCGAAGAAACCTCACCGCCTCGCGAAATGTGGGCTCTTAATTCCGGTGTTAACGCCTGTCTCCCCCTCACAGCCGTAGTTCAACCATCTTCCATTTACAGACGTCGTGAATTTAAAGATATACTTAATTTATCGCAGCGTAATTTGGCCCGTTTCGTCAGGGCGTATTCATTATGCGGAATATGGGGGAAATGTTTTATTCATGGGCTTAGACAGTTAATAGTTTCTATAGTCTTCTCGAGGAAAATGATTCGAACACATGGGGCGTCGAGACTCCTTACTTGCACCCTAGTAACGAGCGAATAATAGATGTCCATGGATTTAATCAATATTTGTCGAACCCGGCGAAACACTCGGGGATGTTTAGCGAACAGAGGAGCTGTTTGGGCTGATTAAACAACGAATCTGATATTGCCGGAGTCCTTACGCGACAACCGAGGTTCAAGTTTGCCCTATCTGTTTCCATTTTCCGCCCTTTCGGCTGACGATACTGTTAATGAAGAAACACGGCCAGAAGACGCAGATTGCTCCTGAAAAATTAAAATTACCGAACCTCGCGCAAACTACGTTAGCTCGTTCTGAAATTTCAGGCTAAATGATTCGCCAAGTCTTCTACAATACTCTCCTCGAATCCCGCTTCAATTGAAAGAGGCGAATAAAAGATTCCCCTCTAACAACCAGAGATATATCTTGAAATATGACGTACATAAATTGCAGCTCTTAAGACACTTCTTTCCTCCGGAATCCAACGACAATTCAATTTGACGAATAGACAGGAAAAACTTCGGAAGCCAGGCGAACGAAATGGCCGTGAGCTGAATGAAAGTTACAGCTTCGAACTTAGCGTTCGTGGACCGGAAGTCGATGGGAGCACCGTTTCCTGGAGGGGGATTAAGCTGGACTAAACCGATTAAATCTAGACCCGCTGGGCAACCGAAGCTTAGATAATGCATGAACGAACGTTGACAGAAAACTTTGCCGACGCTGCATGAGCAGAATACACAGGGTGCAAATAGGGGAAGCAAGTTTCTCGATGGGTGCTTTCCCTAGCTGGGATATACAAAACACCTTTATCTAAATACAAGACGTCTCACTGCTTCTAAGGCAGCTACAAGTATCAAGCTTTTAAGAGTAATTCATTTTGCAGCAAGAAACAAACGAATTCATGGATGGTCTGAACGTGACACCCATCTAATATCAATACCCCGATACTAGATCACTCCAAACCCCGAATCAAGCCCATTACTTCTCAATACACCTGCGCTTCGCTGTATTCCTTTCACCCAACATAGACGAATTCGCGTTACTCTTTTGTGTGCTTTATCGCGAAGATACGGCCGGATAACAGGAAGGAGCATTCAGTGTATCGCACTCGAGCAAACGGCGCTCTTTTCCATTGTTTTCTGCCGCTCGACGGCGTTAATCTTCGCGCGGGGGGAAAAAAGTTAACAATGATTTAACGGTGTGTACCAGGGACCAAACGAAAGGGAAAAAGAGAGGAGGGTGGAATAGCGGGAGATAAGGGAGGAGCTCAGGTGCAAATAGCGGGGAAGGAAAGGATATAGGGCTGCTTTTTACCGAACGTCGATTTTATTACGTACGGGGATACCGCGTTCCGCTTATTGCCGTTTTTTTTTCTTCGTGAATCAAGCCTGCGACGCTATTTTCCAGCTACCATCCCCGTGGTTGGAGGATGGGAGGTATCGGTGCCACTGCGAAAATGGAAGACGATAAAGCGTCGATTTTCTTTGCTTAGCCACGATTTCGGGCTCCAGATGACGTTCCAGATGATGTAAAATATATTTCAAGCTGCTGGTGTAACGGCACTCGAAGTAATTCCAGATATTTTTAAAGGACCTTTTTGGTGAAAGTTGATGATTAATTATTAGACTTCTTTCTGAAATTATCGTTTATTATTCCTCCGTAGAAATGCTTATCCTTGGTTGCATACCACTGGCGAGCTGGTATTCATCGAGCTTATGAAAATAAGCCCCGATAAAAGCGACCCATTCTTACGGTATTCCTCTTCCGATCGGAATGCTGTAATAATTCCCATTAAGATGCACGCCACGGGCGTTTACCGTGGAATCCACGATTGAATGTTTTCCTTTTCAACGATTTTCTCGAATTCCTTTACCCTCGGTGCACAGAGCACGATGCTTTATTACTTTCGAAACCGAGCAGCGTTGCGCACTTCTTATTCTGCATTGAATCAGTCCAATAATACCTTCTACTACAATTTACTGCATGGTCGAGGAATATCGAGTAATGTTATCATTTAAAATTAAGAACCGAAATGAAGTTCCGTGTTCTTCTTTCTATAATATTGTAGCCACCATCGATTCAGCGATAAACTTTCTAATCCGATTGTGAGTTGAAAAGCCCCCAGCGAACTTAAAGTTTCGAGAAAGGTCGCGGCCCTATCTCGCACAGAATTCTCCCCAAAGAAACATTCGAGGACCAGCCATAACCAGGCGTTATCTCTTAACACTCGCGCGAACATAAACGGTATCTTCGAAAGCCTCCATCGTTCGACGTAAGAATCGAAATTCTTCGGCTTCGTGGAGGGAATTTAAATTAAAATGGCTCGCCGGTAACATTAGACCCGTGTAATCTCTATCCAGGATGCGCGCTATTACTCGAATGTGGGCGAAGCTTTGGCGGTATCTTTCTTCCTCCGTTGAAGCGCTGGGACGCTGGGAACGTTTCAAGAATAATGTACAGCCTGTTCCATTTTAATGTACAGAGAAATACATCTTGCAGTGTCCGTCGAGTTGAAAGAATTAACCCCCTTGCTGCACGAGGTTCCTCGCTCGGGAGAACTTCTCCCCCTATCATTCTCCATGAATCAGTTTACTGTTCAAGGTGTCAGCCGTAAGTCTGACTTAGACTCTACTTAGATCTGAGTTTGCCCCGGGCTGCAATAGATTTCAGTTAGATTCAAAATAGTTGCACTGCATTGTACAGGGGGGGAAGTAACTGCAACTTGCAACTGACTCAAGTCGGACGCGAACTCAACGGAAAGTTACTCGAAACTTGATCCAAGCTTAATACCGGAACGAAATAGGAGTTGTTGCGCGATAAGGTGGGAAGGTCGATTCTGCTTGTAATCCTCGACAGCGTATAGTCGGGATCAAGGACGATGGTGTACGATCCGATACGACCAGGAAGGATCACTGCAATCGTATCCACGATGAGAATCGCTGTCTGATAGCCATGGTCCACGGCGGGATCTCGCGGCGGGGGGTTGTGCTTCACGAAAGGGAGTCGCGCGAACCTAATTTCGCGGGTATTGAGGCTCAATCGAGGGGAAGATTCCCGGAGCGTTCCGAGTCGAACGGAAATAAAGGATCGCTGGGAGGATGTGTCGAAGCCAGGAAGTCGTCGGATAAGTGTGACCGTTTTTGTTGCAACTCTGTCGGGGAGCACTGCTTCCGTTCGCGGCTGCTCCCTTTCTCTGAATGACTCGGATGATGGACCTATCGTTCTTTCACGCTGAAGAACGCCGGGGTTAATGATAGGCTGGGCGGGAACAAAAGCATCCTGCGGCCGTATTTCCGTGGGCTGAAGGCTTCCTTTGCTCGGCAAGCCTGATGAAAGGTACCAACGTTGCTTTGTGTCTCCTTTGCTGCTTAGAGAGATCCTAGGGATGTTCCTTTTGCTCGGTGCGCGGCTGGGGCGGGGGAGCATTGGATCCGGGATGACGGTATGAAAAGATTTATGGTATTAAATATTGGGGGAGATCAATGGGATGCACGCTTGAACGGCTCTGACGTTTTTGGTTTCGTTTGTTGATATCAAGGGGCGAGGGAACGGGGGAGCAGGGAGCGAGCGATAATTGTGAAAAGAGGGTGGAGGAGAATGGAAATAATGACGACGGCTGGTGGAACGTGGGGGTGGGGAGCGGTGAAGGCGAGATTGAAGGAGCCTCGTCCTAGATTTTAACATTTTGTGTTTAGACATGTGTATAATAGAAAATGTGTTTTCATTTCCCTGTAATTTATGACGCGAACGTTGCGGCATTTCAAATACTGGTCGCTTTAAATGAAGCTGCGTTCAGTTGAGGACGGATTCCTTTTTTCCTTGCATTATTTTTCCCCTCGGTTGCCTCGGCGTATTTCCATTAAATCGTTCCAGAACGGGAAAATTGTAGCGTGCCCCGGCGGCAAAATTATTTTCGGAATTCAGATGGTTAGTTCGGTTCCAATTTAAAAGTAATTTGCGTAATGGAAAATGAAGGATGGCGAGGAGATGAGAATAACGAGGTATTATTATACATATTTCTTGAAGCTTGCCTCTTCTGTCTGCTATAAGGCGAGATCTGGTTCTTTGCGAATAACGACTGTAATTATTTTTCATTTCCAAAAAAAAAAGAAAAAAATAACCTTCGTAACTAATAACAATCTTTCTGCGAAATCACTTGCGGGAATAACGATTGATGCACTCGTTCCATTAGAAAAGGAAATTTACGCTCCGAAAAATAGCAATGTGCAAAATTTCGTAGGCACAGTAGTTGAAAAATAAAAGATTTTCGATTCCTTACGCGTTGAAATTTATTTACACCGTACGTTTTCCAGCGTGCATCCTCGATCGTGTCACTGCAGTCTTGTCACGCCAGTAGTATAAGACGCTTAAAGTCAGACGCCTTGAGATACTGAATTTAATAAGGATTCGAGTAGGTTATACACTCTTAAACGACTGAAAGACGATTGTCGTAAATAAAAAAATGCATTTTCGTTGCACGTCCAGCCTTTGAGGAATGGAACTTGCGATTTTGGTGGCGATGAAGTCCGATCTTTTTTGAAAAATATGGAAACCACCGTAATCTCAGTAAACCACCTCAGTTCAATTCCCATAATTACATTGAACAGCGTTTAAGAATTATTCAACAAATTATTCAGAATATACCTAACCATTCTTTGTGCATTTTCTCTTCGACGCTGAGCAGCTGCCAGTATATTACCAAAACTTCGCAGCACTTTGCGAAAAAAACTCGACTCGTGGAAGCTGCAACGTATATCAGACTCCAGAAAGGATCGATAAATTACCGAAATTCTTCGCGAAGGGGACCGCTCTTTCTCGCTAGGCACGTGTTATCACGTCGGTGGCCACGTTTCACGATACTTAAGTCGCGGAAGAAAGTTTCGAGGGCAAGGTACGATGGAACGAAAGTTCGACATTCATGGAAGGAGAATTTTAAAGTTCACGCCCGCGAGAATATGAATGTTTAATGGCCGCGCGAGCGTGGGGATGGAAAGAAAGGAGAGGAAAACTGCCGGGGAACGTGAGAGCAATTTGATTCTTCTTGTAACGGGGCTCACGATTGTAACTCGACCGCTCGTACGATTTGCATAATCCGAGCGCGGATACTTTCGAGCCTGTCCTTTGAATACCTCGATCGTTCGCTACGCCGTCTTCCATTCAGTTGCTAATTCACTGAAAAATACCTGTTCTTTTAATTTTAATTTGATTTCTATTATAAACTAATCGCCTTGTTAACTCACGCGACGCGATCAAAATTTTCTTCTATTTCTGTTTAAAAATTCTATTTTCAGAATTTTAATTTCATTCTGCTGCGATTCTACCTATACGGGGCTCGTTAATTCAATTTAAGGGCGTCGCTAATTTCCCTCGTGCCATTTGATCGTGCATTCCTGCGACGTAGGACGAAGGGCGTAAGGTGGTACGACTCGACGACACGGTGCCTGTATTTCGCAGGTCCATTAAGTAGTTAGAATCGAAGCCAGGGCCATCGTGTTGCGAGGTCGTCGAAAATAATTAATCGGGTGGGCGACGCTTCGATCAGCTCGGCGAATTTCCGGAAGAGGGATTACCGCAGAATGGATTTATTCAGCGTGAAATTAATCACGAGATCAATGGGACTAGAATGGGATTTATTTAGCGTTCAGCAATTTTCTCCCGATAATCTTGGAGAATTTTAAACTCCTGAAGAAGAGGATTATCAATTTCGTCGCAATGGGACCCTTGATCATCGCGTTTAACTAGATATTAACGGGAACAGGAGTTAATACCTAGCACGGTCTGTAGTCAGACACCCAGCGGACACGAACCTTTATCCTTTTCTGAAATTTTTTACACAAGCAACCAGCCTTATTTAAGAGAAATTCTTTGTAATCTGTCAGAGTTCACAAAACACCCTGTGTACAAGAAGAAGCTTTCCCTTCCACGTTCCCCTGTAAAGGGATCAGCCAGGGGTTATTAATACAGGCTACTTTTTTGTCAGTGAAAATTGCTTTATATTTGAAACGAGCCAAGGGGAAAAAAGTGTCTTATCGGTGGGGGAGAGGAGAATGTTTATTGAAAGTTGGAAAGGCACCTCGTGCCTTAATTCCGACGTCCCGCCGTCGATAATTTAATCTCCGCTTTACGAACTCGCGAAAGAGTCAACAAACTTTCACCCGCGCCGGGTAAAAAGGCCTGATCGCCTGGAAAATGAACGGAAGATTAATCAGATTCGGACGTATCGTAATTAACGGGACCGCGGGGCGTAATTGGGACGCGCGTGTCCAGTTCCCTTTGTCCCGTCACCTTGACAGCGGGACACCCCCCTTCTGGCCAACTTCCCTCGCCGGCAACCCGTTATACGACCCGCCAGCGGGTATCGTTATCAGAATCGCCGGCATATGCGTCCGCGTACCTCTGTTTCGGGCCCATGTACCCACGTATGTATTGTATATATTCGCGATGCGGCAGAGACAATGGGGTTCGCGAAGTGGCGACTGAATGGGGATGGCGAGCGAGCCGAAAGCCATGGTTCTCTCTTTTCAATCTCCCCCGAGCGAGCGTGTGCACGCCAGCCCGAAACGTTCGTTCCTGCTTCCTACCCAGCACTGTCTGCTGTGTGAGTGTACAGGGCGAGTCAAATGACCGATCCGCTCTGCCTACGCCGTTTCAGACGCTGCAGGTGATTGAAGGGCGGGGGATATTCAACGCGGCGATTCTTAAGGGTGATTAAGGAATAAATTGTTCCGAACTAGGTAAACTGGAAGGGTTGTTGTTTCGAAAATAGTTTGAGCGCGTCTGTACCTTGTGTGGTGTTTGGTGACAGGGTGTGGAAGTTATGCGATCGGGTAGCTGCAGGTTTCTAAAGCGCTCTTCCGTTTGTTTGTTATCTTTAACTCGTCCCTCTTCGAGAGAAGGGGCTGACCACAATTGTGTGGCTGAGCCTGTACATAAAATGCGGTGATACGGGAGAGGAGATGACAAAGGGAAACGGAGATGACAAAACAGGGCCGATGTAAAACACGAGGAAAGTGCGAGCGGGGAAATACATATTTTCCCTCTCGATGTATCTGCCCTCTTTTCTCTCCGTTTACATTTCTCCTCTCCCTCACCTCCGCTCCCCCCTCGTTTCTCCTTCGCTCCTTGTCTTTCGTCCTTGTCCGCCTCTCTTTCTGGCCGAGGTAGATGCTCGTTTTATAAAGACACGAAAAGTAGGATATCGACTCTACGGAGTCGAGAGGCTTTTTAACGAAATGTTTGACATGTTCGCTTCTGATGAGATGATGGTTCAATATGTACCGCCGAATTGGAATCGATTTGACGCTTGCGTCTCATCCCTTCGGAACCATATTGTATTCACGAAAATCAACGTATCGATCGGTGGATTCGCCGGGAATGGAATATCTTCGAGGAAGTATCGAAACCTGAATTCGTGACACTTTGATAGCGTTTGGAATTATAATCGCAAGGTGACTGTTCTCGGTTATTATATGTATAATCAGTAGAAGCTTCTGTTATATTTTAATGTGTTTCTCGCTCGATTTTTTCCACGCTTGCAATCGTATCCTCCTCTTTTCATCGGTATGCTTCGTAGCGACCTTTATTCCCTCGTACGAGTTACTTTTCCGTAGCGGTTTCCAAAGCTCCCCTTTTTTCCAAAGTTACTGGCCTCTCTACCCTTAACACTCCCCTGCTTCTACGGTTCTCTCTATTTCCTTCACGATCTCGGTATTTTTGTTCGGGGCGCTTTCTTCTCTGCTACTTTCTGCCCGTTCCCGATGCTTATCTTCTCAATTCCCTCTATATACTCCGTACACTCGGCCCCGTTCTTAGATTATCTTGCAATCGTGTGTTCCTACGTGTGTATTCGAGTATAATACCCTGTTCCCCCCTTATTTATTTCGAGAAACCGCGCGAACGGGATTCCGTTCTTCCGGGGCATCTGCCAGCAGCAATCCGCTGACACGTCACAGACAAAACTTCGCGCTATTTGTCTGTTCCTTTCAAACAAACGGGGACACAAATTCGACACGTAGAAAACTGGCGGACGCGCCTAAGCCAGACAGAATCCAAATGTAATCTACCCTGCAACCACACCCAACCAAACTTCTACCAACAGAAGCAAGTTATATAATCCTAGTAAGCTAAAGGAAAAGATTCAGTAAATTTCGAAGCTCCGTCCTGAGCCCCCATCTTAACACAATTCTCTTATACAACCAACAAGATTCCAACATTACCTACTCATCCCTGTTTCAGACTCCTCCCCTTCATGAATCCACAAGCAACGGTTTCCACTTAACGTCGTCCAAAGTATCCACCGTCTACCTAAGAATCGCCCAAGCGAGGACATCACTCCGCCAATAGAACTTTCAAATTCCTTCGATTACTTGCCAGTATCGCGGGGATTCGCGCGGCAGGCTGGCCACTCGGACAGACCCTAAAATCCGTGCATTTGCACACGCAGAACGTCCGTGCGGCTCCGGTGGCGGACGCGGAGCATGCAAAACGTCAGGGCCCATCAATATGCATAACCTGGAAAACGAGCAAACGCGCGACGATATTGGAGGGCCCGGATACCAGAGGGAAGGAGTTCCAGCGGCGTTGTCGAGGTAACGTGTTTTGCATTCCCTTTGACCCTTTAAATTTGGCATCGAGGAACTTGACGACGTGGCCGAAAGTGTTTCCCCGCGCCCGGGCGCAAAAGCCGGCGCCGTTCCGCGGAAACGAGCTCTGGATATCCCTGCGCCCTTCGAGGCGTGGGTGGTTGGCGAGAATTCCCTCTCATTTCCATGCTCCCTCCCCCGCGGCTTTTTCCGTGTCCCTTTCGCCGCGCACCCATCGATCCATCAGCCCCTCTGCCTTACCACCTCGAACGCAACTGCAAAAGAAATTACGGCTTCTCGATCATCCTGGATATTCCTGCTCTAAGAATCGAGCCTCCTTAGCGCGGCTCTCGAATTTTCTCCACTCTCCGGCCGTGGAACTAGTGCCCTTCCACCGAGGGGATCTTGGGACCTCCGAGGAAATTTACATCCAGCTTTGTCGCGGAATTTCTTTCAATTCCACTCGTTTACTCCGCTGGAAACATCCGAGACTGTTCACGGAGCGCGTCCAATCCGACGGAACTGCGCTGGGCAAAGTGAGCTTTTGGTTTTTAACTATCGCCCCAGGGGTGCGTGGCTTTTTGGGACCTTACGAATATTCTCGTTAGCATAGGCTTCGAAAGTCGAATTCTATCATCTTCGATGGAGCTTCAGTGGGGGGGGAATACTTAGGATAATGAGTTCGCCGCGCCGAGAATACCAGGAACTGCTGATCTTCTTTTGTTTCTTTCTTCTTACTGTTTGCGATCCAAGTCGCGTAATTCCGAATGATTTTGATAAGCGAACATTGCTCCTTTCCCAGCCACCAGAGCGGGCACGAAGTTTCCGCGTTTGTAGCCGCCGGAAGTTATACGCGTCCAGGCAGCGTGAAAAAGTTCTTCGGTTTCTGAATTGAAAAATTGAAAAGTTTCGTGCCGTTTCTCGCCGGGAAACGGGCGCTTTTTTCATTAACCCCGCTGTTTTAATTCATCGCCGGCTGAAGGAGAATTTTGCGAATAAACGGTCCGCGTTTGAGATGGAAGCGGGGCTGCAGCTTGTGAGAAATAAATTGAAATCCAGCGACCATTCAGTGGCCTTAATTTATCATTAGGAGATAAACTATTTCAGCCATGAATGAGACCAAGGATTGTGATAAAAAAATTCATGGAGGACGGAGTGCAATGAATCTTTCCTCCAACTAGCTTTGCTAATTAACATTAACGCGTGTCCATTAATTTTTACTGCTTAATAATCGTATAATCAATGCACCGCAAGCAGAGCGCAATAATATATTTCCAAGTGCCAACTCTAAGAACATGTCAGGAAGAAATATTACCATGAAACAATCTTGATCTCCCATTCAGCCCATTACACGCGAAATATTCCGCTTCGATTTTTCTTAACAGAAAGTCCGCACCGCGCGGCGGAGAAGCACGCAATCAGGGGGCATAAATCCCGGTATTTTTGGCCAACGATAATCCCGAAATGTATTTCTCCACCGGTGACAGTGCCTCGTAATTACATCGACGCCCTTACGTGGATTTTAGCCGCGCTTTCCTCAAGGGTGCTTTTCATTAATCACGCCGCGCTCTTATCTCCGTCCTCGGTTGTATGTTAAAAGCGTTTGCCCGATAATTTCATACCGTCGTGATTGCGTATCCGGTGGTTACCGGCGGATAATGTCGGTGAAAACGGAAGATGAAAAACGGGGGCTGCGGCAAGATCTAGCTCCCGTTTGGGAACGATCGTACCCACCCGATGGGATTGTTCCCCTTTTTGTCTCCCCCGCCTGTAAATCGATCTGGAATTTCTTTGGAAACGGCCATTCCAAGCAGAGATTACTTACGTGCTCGCGTCGCCGTTGGCGAGTGTTTAATTTTCTAGCTCGCCCCGTAGTTGTAACGAGTATCCGCGGTACTGATTAATCCTGTGCTTCGAGGAACCTCGACGGTCTTGAAAAGTGTGTTGCAAAGCACGCGAAAGTTTCCTCTCGATTCTCTTGTCCCGCGACAAATTGAGGTCTCTGATCTTCTGGGGAGATCTCTCTTCCACCCTCTTGAGGAGGGTAGAGGAAGTGGTCTAAATATGGGCTACCACTTTTATTTCAGAATTTTTGCAACACCTGTTGAAGATTTTTATAATTCGAGATTTTAATCTATATGTTCGATATATTTACTTTATAAAAAACTAATCTTTGCTTCCAATTCCATATTTAAAATAACAGTACGAATCTTCGGTTTTGAAAGTGGGGTCTAAATATGGGCTACTATTAAAATAATTTAAGAGAACAGTGAAAACTGCATATTTTCAGACTGAATTTTTTTAAAACATGTCCAACATGATAATAAAAGTAGAATTAGATGCTGATGGTCTATTTACAGAAGTCGCAGATGTATATGTCCTTTTCAACACCTGTACAGGCACGGTGTGCTCACGTGCAACACTGAAAACACTTCATCAAAAGTTCTCCCTCTGTGTCTTTAGAGAAAACTCTTCTGCAAAACAAGCAACTCGCATCCTCATCATCTGGGTGCCCCGTCTGATGAGTTACAACGTTGCTGAAGTCGTCTTCAGCTTGGTAGCCCATATTTACACCACTTCCTCTACTATTTCAGAATTCCATACTGTTCTTCCAAACACTAGTGGCCCACTCGCCCACGCACACCCTCCCTAGAACAGCCTCGTCAATCCCATTAGCTCGAAATGGGCAGCCGAAAAGTTGCCCACTGTGATTCGAAACTGTGCCACTTTCTGGGGGAAATACCGATGCCTGGTCAAACGAACTCCACCGAACGGTAGAGGGATCGAGCAGCCAGGGGGGTGGTCAGCGTGGACACGGAAGCCTCCCATCTCACGGCCAGCTGGACGAACTCAATGGGCCGCGATAGGGAAATGGGCAAAGCGAGGCGGGGAGGACGAAACGGGTAACGATTTCTCGAATCCATTCTCGTTACAGCGTGAAACGAGGCTGACGTGCCGTCGTCCGAAGGGAACCTTCTCCCCTGGCCCGTGAAGAAACTCTCCTCTGGGAGGGGCTATTTCGACCGAGCCAATCGCCCTGTCTCCTTGCGTAAAGGTTGACGACCCATAACGCAATCTTTCAAGCACGCTGAGCACCGGTGTCCTCGGTCACCTAGCCGACGAAACCGAGCCGGCCATGCTCGGCCCCATCGCATACCTGACAGATCAAAAGGGGCACCGCGGGGGTGGCCGGAGGGTAGCGCGTTTCGGCTCCTCCACCACCTCCGCTGCGTGACAACGCTTTACGAGCGCTGCGCAAATGCATTCCTCGCGCGTCGTTTCAGCAGCGAAGTCGTCCCCGTGTCCCACAAACCGCGATCTCTGCCCCCATCGAACGAAATTGCCCATTCCATGGTTTACGGGTAAGCCGTGGTCGCGATTGCGCCGGCCGACTATGGGGAATTAAACGGACAACCGGGGTGGGGAGACGCGTAAAAAGTTACTGCCTCGCATGCTGTAATGGCACTTTGTCGGATTCGGCTCTGGGATCTTTAGGGCACCGCGATAACCGGTAACGAGCGTCCGCTAACGAGGAATCTGCCGCGAGGGCATCGGGGATCGCGCGTTGCCCACTTAATCGAGACAATTCAGAGCCGCTGTTTTTATATTCTTCAGCGATGGTGATAATTGATGGGGGGTTGTAGTACCGCGGGGCTTGACGGACTCTTCAGCTGTGAATCGCGTACTTGGACACCTCTCGTCTCTGTGTCGTTGGGTGTCGACAAATGTGAGAATATTGATGGGGTGTCTCGAGTGGCTGGTTGATCTTATCGCGACTGTAGAGAGATTCCACGCTATGGTTTTCTCTGTAAAAGAAGAATTCTGGATCGTCGATATTCATCGTTATAAATTCATCACATCGTCAGACGTCATATCTACCTCTTGCCCAGTTGGCAGACGTTTGTCACGTCGAAAACTGGAACAAAAGGGAAATTCAATTTTCACCAAGAATCGAGGAAACAATGGGGATGGAGGGTTGCACGTTCGCGTGCAGGTGTACCTCATTAACCGATGCAACCACCGCCTGGTTAATGACACTTCGACTTAGTCTAGCCTCTGTTGCTTGTAAACTCGCCCCCTTTGGAATTTCTTCGTCGTTTTCTTCCGTGGCTTCCCCTTGCGAGCGGATATCCGACCCCCTCGTATCCTGCGCCGACCCGCCCGGGTCCCGTTCCCAACGAGCAGACTTCTGCTCGCCCTCGGCCCTCCCTCACCACCCTTTTGCCCTACTAATTACTCGAATTACAGAATCGTCTATGACGAACAACACCCCATTGTCGACGCCACTCGTTGTCGCGCATGAATAAATTAGCCACGCGCTTCGCATTCGTCGCTGACGGGACTGCTTCCCTCGCGTTTGCAACACGTTTCGCCAAATTTCGCGCAATCGACTCGGGGTCTTTTTACGCGAGACACTTTTATGGATTTTGTGGATTTTATATTTCTATTTAAAATATAGAGGGAGAGATGATTGGAATTTAAAGTATTGTAGGTAATCAAGGGAGGAGGGTAGAAATTGCTAATTTTATTAACTATTTCTTTTCTATGCTTACGTATTTTATAATAGTAATCTGCTCAACATGTTTCCAGAGTGAATACCAACAAGTGAATATATTTGTAATATCAGACGTGCTTCAGAAAAGTAGCTCACCTGAAAAGGGAAGAATTAATTATTGGTGACGTATTTCTATAGGCTCCGTTTTTCAATTCCCCCCTAAAATGTGATAATCACACATGTGGTCGTCAAATATGATGCACAGCTAACAACGGAATCGAAACATTATACTTTTCCCCCTTTATTCGCAACGTCATCGCGCGCGAGTTATTAACAGCTGCATTTACCAATTATTAATGAAACTCTGTCAAATTACTGTTCGGCTCTCGGTAACTTGCGTTAAATATTGAAACTCCGTCGAACGTGGCGCGGATTGTGTGTTTCAACGGTGAAAAACAACCCGGTTTCGACACCTCCAACTCTTTCCCTCGATATAGAAATAAAAACACGTTAATACCGAATCCAAGCAGAACATTCGAATCACCCCTGCTATGCTAAATTCCTCTTCCTAAATCTCCGAATAATCTGAGTAATCTCTGAGAAGAATGTGCTTTTTCGTACGTTGCGGCGTAAGAAGGGTCGTCCGTCTTGCGAGCGCTTTCACCGATCCTCCGTTCGAAACGCAAAGACATCGAGTGTTTAGTTAGATAATAAACCGTCCGTGGGGCCGCTTACAGAATGAAAATACACTCATTAGCATCCCTTGCCCCGAGCACACATCCCCTTCCGTTTTCACAAGAAATTTTCCCGCGTATCAGATCGCTGCTGCGGCTGTAACCGCGTCGGGATCGCGCCATAAATCATCGGGGGTTGGGCACGTAACGTGGCTGTTAAACACGGAGTATTATTAACCCGGGCATAACTCTATACACCCCCTCCTGCCCCTTAATTCAACCCGATTACGGTGAAACGAAGTAACCCCCGGCCGACGAAAATTGCTAATCTGATTCGGGGCGCACGAACCAGAAAATATCCGCTTAATTCCTGGGCGAACACCTAAATCACTTATACTTACTGAAAGTCCGTTAAATTGCCCGGAAACAGGCCTCGTAATACGCTCGCGAAATACCACGGTGCCGCCTCCCTTGGAAAAATTCGATTCCCCCTGTGTACGGAACAAACGGAGGGTCACGTGCGCAATCACGAGTGTTCTTCGCCTCTGTATGTTCGCCGAAGTGGTTTCCGTTTACGTTTACTTTCGTTAGTAACTTCAGTATCGTTTGTTTGACAATTAAAATGTCACGTGGAGGGCGTGCGGTGCATGCGGCACACGGTCAGCAGGCTGGCTCTGCTGTGAATTTAATATTAAAGCTGACCCACTTTTGGGTTACAGGCTGCAAACTTTCCGGAGCTTGTAGATTAATGTCAGACGGAGGAAATGTTTGTATATGCCCGGGTCAATTCTTTGGTTTAAGGGCGGAGACCACTGTAGTGGTCTGAAAAGTAACGGTGCTTTTGGAATTTTTTTTCAAACAAACAGCGCAAGTAAATCAATGTATCGCTTAGTATAGCTAATATGTAGATATCGAAGGGTAAAAAATAATTTTTTCAATCAAATTCGTAAATCCGTTTACGGTATACTCTTCGTCAAAGTGTGCGCTGCGGCAAAATCGTTCCTGTGGCGTTGACAGCGTTTTAGCCACATGGTTAATCCGAATTCAAAAAGACAAAAAATATTTAGATACTAGAAGCCTACGTGTATTACACTGAAAAAAAGGAATCCATTTTTGGGGGGTAAAAATTTTTATATCTCCGTCAATTTTAAGAATTTCTCCATAAAATTTGGAGAGAGCATTCTTGAAACGTACGCATATCTTTCGGAAAATGTGAGATACAAAAAATCGATTTTACCAATTTTTTACAGTGGTCTCCCCCTTAAGAGCCCTTTCTGCCGTTGTTGATAAAGCAGAAGGAATACCCAAGAAGACACAGTAATTACCCTAACCAGCACACTAAGAATAAAAACTAATTGAAATGGAAGGAATCACAGGTCGACTAACGTGCTATCACGCGGCACAGAAACAACCCCTCGTATCTCGTAAACGAAGCGTTTCCGGGCCAAGGTCCGCAGGACCTTTTTCCTCCCTTTTATGCGTCCCTACGAGCTGCCGGAAGTTTGCACGCTGCAGCCGGAAGTGGCCTCGATTTCGCAGCGAAACGTGGCACGACGGAGCGCGGCTAACGAAGTTCGATCAGGCTGACCGGCGTTCCCTCCGCCGTTCCGGAGCAACAAGTGCCTTTTTTTTCATGGCGAAATCGTTGCGCGAAGGTCGATCGTTATCTAGGGAATTAATCAAGCGTCTAGCATGGCGGAGGGCTGGCGGCACTGTAACACTAGAACGTAACGAGGCGAAACTTCGTTAACCTTAAAGCGCGAAGGTCGGGATTCACGGTGCCCGTGGCTCGTGCCTCTTTCGCCCGGTAATAATGATACCGCCTCGTTAAACGTGACCCAGGGTGTAGCCGGAGAAATGCTATCCGTGGCTTGTACCCCTCTGCGAATTCGACGCGCGCCGTCCCCCCCTGACGAAACGCTGCACTGCTTTCGACGAGCTTCGGTTCCAGAACGATAACAAAGTTGCACGATACACTGGGTGACTGACAAGGGAAGATCCCGAACCCGGAAGTTCAAAAAAATCTGAAACTTTGTGAATATATAGGGGATTTCCTCCTGATTACAACGCAATTTTTATTTGCTGCCCAAATTCGCTCGAAGGAGGTGAAATTAACCCCTGAAAAAAAACGGCTATTTTCCGATTTTCTGTTATAACTCGCGGATTGTAAGAGATAGAAAAAAAGTTTCCAGACAAAATTTACTTCTTTTAGTTAGATCTATCATTTGGTAAAAAGATTATTTTACACTTCCCGAGTTATAGCAAAAAATCGGGAAATAACCAGGTTTTCAGGGGTCAATCGCACCCCCTTAGAGTGAATTTGGGCAGCAAACAAAACTTGCATTGTAATCAGGAGAGAATTCTCCACGTATTCACAAAGTTTCATATTTTTTGAATTTTCGGGTTCGGGATCTTCCCCTGTGCGAAACGTTTGGAAGAGTTTCACGAAAGAATTGCGAGTGCAGCGCTGAGAGAAGAAGTTCGTGTAAGCTCGCGTTTATATGGCTTTGCTTTGGAAATGTAGTTTGCTTTGTGACGTTGCCATTTTTTAGTTCCACTATTCACGTGTTATAAATTCTCCCGTTTGATCGTGATTTGAATTGCTTTGACCGGAGCCTTGCCTGGGGGTGCAAATAAAGTGGAGGCTGTGGGGGGATGTGTTCTCGGGAAACGAGCTTTGTGGATGTTCTTTTCATGGGTAGGATTCTGTTTTCTGTGATGCTTCTTGTTACAAGAGTTCTTGTTAGATTAGAGTGCACGCGCGTTTCGCTTAATCCCAGTTCTCTATAATCCGAGGTGGTTTAGGCGCTGCTTACCTCGGATTATCGGGGTTCCACTTTATAATACTTGGAGTAGAACAGGCATTACTTGTATGTGGGAGGTATGTTTGAAGTAACTAGAAAATCTGAAGCGAAACGAGTGGGGAGAGATCGCGGAGGGAAATGGTTTCTGGGTGGTGTCAGCCGAAAGAAGGATTCCCGCAGTTTTCCCCCAATCCCTGCAGGAATTTAATCCCCGCTCGCTGTTCCGTGGCAACGGCCGAGGAAATTTGGGCAAGCAACACCAAGCCTCCAGGTTAATGGAAATACTTTGGAGTAATTAGATCTTCATAATCGATTCCGCTGGCGACGGGTTTAATCGATCGCGAGCAGCGCAACTCATGATTGCGCAGTCTAATGAGCCGAAACTTCGTTAACCTTGCACTACCTACGGTCCTGGACCAAGGAGCAATCGGGCACTTGTGTTCCCTTCAACTTTGTGTAAACGTCTCAGTGATAACGAACCTCACACACGAAGCTACACTGTCTACGCGGAATCTAATCGTTTTCATCTGGCATTCTGGAACTCGGAGATACTTAAAAGTTCTGCCGAAGATTCTTTTACACTTAGCAGATATCTTCCTTTATCTTCCAGGCTGCAGAGACAATGGAATGAAGTGTATCGAACGCACTTTTCATCGTCAAGATCTACTGCACTGTTTGTCTCTCCTCGTTAGCTTCCTTTTGAAGCATTGAACGCACTGCTATCGTAGAGGGTCGCGTGTGACACGTTATTCAGGGTAAAATTGATCCCAGGTAAACCGTTCAACGTTCAACCTGTCGCCGAGTGTGAACAGAGGCAGCGGGAGCAAAGGTTCGCGTGAACAAGCGATGTAAATTCAAGCTTCCCTGCGAAGAAACGTTTCCTTTGCTCCGGAGCTCCGCTGGCGCTTCGGTGAAAGGGGTTAATCACACACTTAAAGGTTAATGTGCATCGGTAGCCTGCGTCGTATCAGTAATATGTACGCCATCCGTACATATATGCATCGTGTGTACCGTAGTATATGCAGAGGTCACGTGTGTACATGCAGCTGTTTCGTGCACGCAAATTATTACACTCCGCTTTGAAGAGCCTCTAAAGCGGCTGGAGTTAAAGATATCTACGTCGCTTCAAAAGGAATCTCATCAAAATACATGCCAGGTTTGCCTTCTTCCGGGTGAATATTTTGGCAAAGTGGCTTCGTAAGGTGTTTCAGAGCATCGTAATTAGTGTTACGCGTTCGCAAATTTGCATTGTAAAGATTAAGTACACACCGGCAACAACTTCCCACGTAGACCCTGTTGATTACACAACTACCCTAATTACCATCTAAATATCTACGGATCATTGGCAGGTGCCACGCGAATGATATTAAGAAATCCTCACCGAGACTCGGTCCGTCAGAGTCCTCGGGCCACCGCAGCGATTTTAATTGCCGCCTTGGTGAATTTAAGTCCCCGGCGTGGCGCTCGTAAATCCGCGCCTCGAGTTCCCGCCGGGCGGCGTGCACGCGCGCATAAACACGCAGATTTGGGGGTGCGTTTTCCGGGCGAGCGATAAAGGAAAGAACGCGCGTATTCAGGTGCAAAGCTATCCCATAGATGCAAATGCCGGGTCGTATATCTCGAGCTGAGAATCAGCCGGCCGCTGGTATTATAATGTATACGCGCTCGCGCGTGCGGCCGGCCGCAGAGAAAATGGCGAGCGCGAGCGTATCAACAAAATGGCGCGTGTACGGGCGCAACCGCACGGGCCGCGCATATTTTCTGCGCCCCTGTGTCGCTGCGGCGCGACCTAGCACGGCCGTACATAAAATTACTTGCCGCGCAGACAGAAGCTGCATATTCATGCTCGACAGCGCCCGGTATTGCGCGCACCGATATTGCAAATCCAAGTTACGCTCTTCTCCGCGGGGCCGCGGTAAATTTCCGCGTATTCGCGACGAACTCGCGGATTAAAACGCGGGGATGTATGTTCTATGTACGCTGCAAGGTTGAGCGGAATGCTCGGGAGAGGCGCGTAGACCTCTTATCCCCGGAGAGCAAGGTGGGGGAGGCAGAGGCTCAAGGGAGCAGTGAAATTAATGCAATTGCAATTGGTACTGGATTCAGAGCGACTTGGCGCTGAACGCGTCAGAATTGCAAGTGATCTGGCACCAGGGTGGAATGTAGATGGATTATGTCGTTGCAGTAGGTTTCTAGGAGCTTCGGAGTAATCGTCAGGGCGATAGGACAGGATAAAGTTCAGGGAAGATTTCACTTGTCAATCTGCGAGCCAGTGCCTCAACTGGTTAAGAAGCTAACACTGGGTCTCCAATGAGCTCCAAACATGGACAGACTTGATTTAGCTTGTTTCGTGTAACTACCCTTGAGTTGCTCGATTAAGGCGGGAGGCCTACCTAGAAATAGCTTCGAAAAATCGATTTTTCGATTTTCATATTTTCTTCAAGTACATCTTGAAAATATTTCCTGAAAATGTCAAGTTAATCCGACTGAAATTGACAAAGTTATACGCGCGTAAGTACGTGTCCCTCGGTGTTAAATTGGCACAGTGGTAAAAGATCGATGAAATGTCAAGGTAGGTAAGCACATATTTTCGATATTTTCTTACTCAAATTGATGAGTTAAGTAACATTTACATCTTAGATTATTCACATGTTTCGCATAAAATAAAACGACGTGCAGGACATACTGTATCAACAAGAATCACAAATAGCAAATCAGTATAACTTATTACGGAAAAACTATGAAATTGACAAAAAGGACGGATGAGGGTTAATTCCCAAAAAATTAAATTTTTCCAGCCGTCGCACTAGGAAGACCCCTTACGAGCTATGCCCCAGACACTATTTGCTCCTCGATCAGTAGCCGCCTTTACCGAGATAGGTACCTACGTTCGCTTGCAGGATTTCCCGGGAAGTAGCACGCCACCGAGCAGACGAACGGTCTGCGTTCGCGGTCGATGCGTTCGATGACGCCTGATCCGCTTCCATTTATCAGATTGCTACGTCTACCGTGGGGCAAATGCCTCGCGTATGATTTTACGTCCGCGTGCGTGTACAATTACCGCCTCCGAACGAACACAGGTGTAATCCTAACCGTGTCGATCCGACATAGTCGCGTGCACGTACGCAGCCATCCGCACCGCCGCCGACTATAACGCGTCCGACACTCGTGGTCTAAGCTGGTGTGTACAGAGCGCTTCAAAACGCGTACGTTCATCGATCCGCAATTAGCGCCAGGCGGTGTAATTAGTTCGATGCTTCGGTGGATTGATCGGGCTCGCGATATTTCGCTGACAGCTTTAACGGTTGCCTTTCTCCGCGACGCTATTCGGTGCTCTCGCGCGGGTAATCTCATCGATGCCGGGCAGACATTGATATCTTATATCAGGGAGGTTCATCTATCGTAGCTTTCGTTACTCTCCTAGCTCGTCGTGTTCGTGTTTGTCGATTTTATTTGCTTTTATGGCGCGCTTGGTAAATACCCTCGGGTCTTCGATTAGGGGACCTCGAGCATACAGGCGAGGAGAAACAAGAGTTATCTCAGGTGGAGTTTCAGCGAAGGAATTGGTGATTCGTTGCGTTTATACAGGGACCATCCTCGGACCAGCTGCGCAGCGGGTTTACACGCGTTGGACACCGCGTAGCCCGCGCGCATTAACGCCGTTCTCCAGCAACTTATCGCGCGTTTGTAGCCGGAATTGCGCGTGAACAGGCCACATTCGAGCAGCAGATCTGATCCAGCACGGCTCGCGAGATTGGGCCCTCGCGGCGGGGAAACTAAGTTTGGAAACGATAGTTTAATGATGGCTGCGCCGCGAGTTTGAATAACACATTGTTGGCTGGGAAGCTGTCCCTGATAGGTACTCCGCGGAGTCTATAAGCTGTGAAATCTTGTTGCTTAGACGTGGTTAGAAATCGAGGGTGACCTGCTCCCGCTTGATTTCTGAGTCTCTTTATCCAGACCTAGATCTGACGTAACAGGTCAAAACATTTCTGCAGGACTTAGTCTACTCCAGAAACGGGACTTGAAATGTTAGAAACATTATTCCTCCTCTATTCTATGCAGGATATTTTTGAAATATTACTGAATTTATTGGACGGTAGAATTCCTAAGAAACTTACCGACGTGGCAATTTTTTCTTCCTTCTCGTGAATAACACTTCATCATCTGACTTTGGACGTATAATTCTATAACGCCCACTATTTTTTACTTCTTCCTCCGGGGAGAATCATCCCCTGATTGGGTACGTCGCGATTTACCAGGCACCCTGTGTGGAATCTGTGTGTGCCTCACGAAGGACTCCATTGCATCGCAACAAACAGCGTGGAAGCACGTTCAGAGGACCGGAGACGGTGGCTGGCTGGAACGAACAGCGTATGCACCGCTCGTACGAGCCTAAGATTGCAAGCTCGCAGCTGGATTCGAATCGAGGGGGTGGCAAAAGGAAGCTGGAGAAACCGCGAGATCAGTGCGCCTAGATATAGCAGCGTGATTCGGAGGGAATACTTCTGAAAATCTCACGAACATGCCATCCAGAATAAATTTGATAAACATTCCGAAATACCTACAGCAGTTTCTGTAACGTGATACTGTTTAAATACGTCGAAAGCTTCCCTCGCGTTAATTCGTTCAAATAATTAACCGGACGTTCTTCCAATCATTTCGATTGAAACAATCAAATAGATCCCTGGAAAGTGGCGGATAGTGGCGTGTTTCCATTCACACTGAGTTCTTCGGAAGTCCACCACCACTGGAGCTCGGATAGGGGATGTTATCGCTACGAGGGTCGTTGAACAAAGACCAGACACCGTGGCGAACTCGAGTAAAAGTTTTTTAATGGAGTTCCTATATAGTTGACCGTTGCGATAAATCTTCGGCTGGTAACTGCGTCAACGTTTTCCCTTCCACCCTGCCCCTTACTCGCCGCGAGCAAAGCGGCCGTCAGGGCCCGTAACTTCCGGCCAAAGTACACACACGTGACTGTAATCAAACATAGGCCCGATTCGCTGGTACAATTTCTCGATGACTCGTCGTCGGTTTGAATTATTAAATGCATGGGGTGGTGGCGTTCGAATAACTGCAGTGAAATGCACTTTGTAAGGGTGCAGTTCCAAGTGTGTTAGTCACAGATCCTCATCTCCTACCCATTGCAGTGAAGGTATTTCTGAACGAAAGATACATACTCCATGTATGACAGCGGCACACACATATGTACGGGGCCCGTGACAACCATAACTATCATTCGCGAAGTAGCCGCGAGCGACTCCTAGCCGTCAATTACCAAAATTGCGTCCACCCTCAGGACCTCCGCCACCCGCAGACTCATCATCGAACGTTATACCAACAGTCTTCCACCGCGACACAGGGTGCCCACGCAAACAGAGTCTCCCAGAGCCCCGTCTGCCTCCAAAGTTGCCGACTCGCCTGCGTCCTAACACTGTCCACTGCACCGTTGCCCTTCCTGCACCAGCTACGCGTGTTTGCGGCTCCCACTGAGGCGAGGGGTGCAGCGCCCCTTCCAGGCCAGTGTACATTCCTCCGCCTTCAGTGTCTAGCGCGTGAAGCTCTGTCGCACGGGATCCCGTGTGTACACGCGAGCATAACCCGTGGCGGCGAGTTTACAGACGGACGGACGTCGGATCGATCCGTGGCCGCGGAAGGGGTTGCTGGCGCGTTCACAGAGGGTGGGTGGACGTCCGCGAGGACGGAGGGAGGGTCGTATCTCTGAAGAAGGACGGAGATCCTTGCGCCCGATGCGCCGTCGCAACGCAGGACCGACGTCGGGACCAGCGGAGGCTTCTTGGTGTCCGGGTGGGGATGGGTTCTCCGTCTCTCTTCCACCCTGCTACCCTCGTTCAGCCCTGGTCCGCCGTCCTTTCTCGCCACCATGTCGTACTCCACCGTCACTTCATTCTTCCCCGTGTTTTCTGCCCCCTCTCGCTCCCAACCCTTTCACCTCTCTTTCCATCCCCGTTTCTCCTCGCGCGACTCTCCGTCAGCACACCCCACGCTCGACACCCCTCCAAATTCCCCACGGCTCTTTGTTCCCCTCCCTCTCTACTGCCTCCTCTCTACTATCGCTCTCCATCTCATCCACACGACCGACCCTGTCCCTGTTGCACCCCCGTGCGTCGATCTCCCTCTGATATCCCCGCACCCTCTCTCTCTCTCCGTCTCCTGACTCCCTCCTCGGCCACCACCCAACCGCCCCCACCCCGCCTCTCTGTCGTGCGCGCCTACTCTCTCTTTCTCTCCTGGCAGCCCTGCAAAAACAAGCATACGGCGATCCCCAGTAGCACCCTGGTACACAGACCAGGCCAGAACGTCACACCGGCTGGCCCTGGCGCCAGGTGTAACGTGGTCTCTCCTCCACCGACGTCACGACGTCACACACGGGCGTCGTGTCACGTGCCGGGGGCGCGCGTCACGCGACACGTCACCGTCTGACCTCAGACCCGATCTCACGCCGATCCGTCTGGGGATCGCGAATAGAGGCTAGGCCTCTGTCGATCCACCACTTTCGCGGCTTCGATCACGGCGGACTGTGCAGCATGATGCTCCTTGGATTCTCGTGGTGTTTCGTGCGGTGACAGGAGCGCCGACGAACGGGCATAAGTGTGCGGGACGTTTCACGTTCGACGCGCGAGCTGTCGTCGTTTCGGGGGAAGGATTTTCCAGTACCTTAGAAGACTCCTTTCAACTGGATGGACAGCTGCTCGAGGTTTCGTTGAGAAAGGGTCGTTGAGAAAGTTTCGTCTGCTTCCGCTGTGACAGTGCCTCCTCCCTGTATCTCGGTACCTCAGAGACGCCAGAGTGATCTGACTACCCTGTCTCGCGGAGGCTCGTACATCCCGTATAGCTCCGTTCTCGGACGAAGCTTGTGGAAGTGACAATAGAGAGCTCGTTGAATTTATTCGAGGTCCTCGACCCGACGAACTCTGAATGCTCTTAAAAAACAGTACCTTCTATCCAGTGTTAATTAGTGACTCTCCAATTTCTAGGTCTCTTTCGCACACGTGTTCACACGGACACATTCCGATACCTGATCCCCATACCTCCGACCTCGCGAGCCTCGAGGGCCGTGTTCAGCGTAAATCAATTTCGAAAATCGCCGAGGTTGATTGACCCCCACCATTGAGTGGATCCGCTTGAAAGGCCAGGTACCGTGGTACGCGTAAACACGCAGGTAACCGCGAGGTAGGGGTTGACTGCCACACGGGTTCGTTGTAGTCGATCGGCGGACGTGGTCGCGTACGGTTCTCCCGAGCACAGCTGACAGCGTGCCCTGGCGTTCGATGTGATCTGTGCGCATTGTTGCGATTTTGTTCGGTTGGATCAGTGTCTGATGGGCAACAGCCGGTGCTCCTCAAGCTGCCGGAAGTGAATCAGGGCGAACTATGAGGTGGAGGAATTATTTCCAGCACGAGGATCGGATACCGTGAAGCTGGCACTCAGCGAGCCAAAGGGGTTGTTCCGGAACGTTCATCGGTGAGTCTGCTCTCGTTAGTGCTTTTGCGACACGTGGCACGGGGATGCTCTCGAAATAATGAGACACGTACTGTTCGTATTTTGGGATTTTTAGCAATTCTTCCGCAGAAATTTCGATGTATATTACGAATTGTTCGAAGTAATCAGGTTTTTATTGCTGAGTTAAGGTCGGAATCCTATTCTTCGGGCTAAAAGCGTAGCACAATTAGAGTTTTTTTTTAAGATACTAGTGATTTGATTCATCTGAAGTTTGGACCATATTTTTATGCCTCTTTGAGGAAGCAACAGTTTTTTTTATGAATTTTTAATAACAAATATAGGAGTTATACATGATCGACCAACACGCTGCGCAAAATTCGTCGTCCGCTGGTGTGCATTATATTTATCTTCCTGGTAATCTAAAACAGAAAAATAATACGGCGTTTCACTGTATACATATGTAGCCATAATTTGATGAGCCAGAAAAAAATACAAATTTTTTTTTGAGGATTGTGGAGAGTCTTCAAATTGAAAGGTCTGAAACTTTAACTTTTGCTGTACAATTTTGCGCTAAATTTCTTATGTAATCAAAGAAGTATGTAACTTATGGGTATCTTGGTTCATTAAAGGATAAAGTAATGATTGTTGGACATACATGCCAAAATTGAAGGTAGTCGGTTCAGTGGTTACAGAAATATCGTGCAAACCAGCGGACAACGGTGGCGTGATAGTCGATCGTGCATAACTTCTATATTTAGTATTAAATATTAATAAAAAAAAAACTACAACTTCTTCAAAGATACATAAAAACATGGTCCAAATTTCAAATTATTCGAATCGCTAGTTTCTTAAAAAAAAAAATCTAAAATTTCGCAATGTTTGGAATGGAATTGAGTGGTTCTTGGTAAAAGGAATAAAAAACAATCTTGTTTAATAGTGTTACGGTAATTAAGTAGGTAATTGCAATTCACTTAAATGCGGGTAAATGAGGGGCAGATCGTAACAGGTGACCTTGACACATGTTCTCACGAAGTGACAACACAATTGCAATGAAACATCAATTCATAATTATTATATTACTACGAACATTATCATGTATGATTATGCTTTCTTCCTCGAACATGAATGTCACAACCCTTTTCCCATTAGTGTAGGAATGAATGTTTTCTAAGAGAGTTCAAAAGTCGCGCGCTCAGGCTGGCAGTTCTGCGAGAACAAACGTTGAAGACAGTCGTTAAGAATCCTAGTGAAAATCGAAAAAAGAGTGAATCGGATCGAGCGTGGCTTACGACTTAAAGTTCTATATATCAAACCAATATTCCTTATATACCTATATTTTTTGCAATTATAATTTAATAAATTCTCTTTAAATGAGATTATTAAAATCCTACATTACGCTTACGACTTAAAGTTCTATATATCAAACCAATATTCCTTATATACCTATATTTTTTGCAATTATAATTTAATAAATTCTCTTTAAATGAGATTATTAAAATCCTACATTAGTTACACAAAAATCTATTCCATAAATCCTTATCAGTAATTCCCCATTAATAAAGAAATACATGTCGCAGTCAATATCGACTCCGTTCCCGGCAAATATCGAATAAAATTTCTTCTTACAAGTTGCTACATTTCCACCGATTGCCAGCTACAACGATATCGTCCACATTGGCCAGTAATTATTTTAATTATCAGTATTACAACCACTCTCCACAGATTTGCAAACGTATGCAGCTTTGCGTTACTTTAATTAGCACTGATAATTACAAACGTATCGTTATCGTAACGAGTGTATCTTATACAAACGTTAAAATGTAAATACGAAACAATGCTCGATATAATTTGATTACATTTCGTCGGTTGATTCCCGTGATTCTTTATATAGAATAGTTACCGAAGCAGTAGATTTTACGGTCGTAAATATTCAACCCTTGCCAGTGCATGTACATTATGTACCTACGTAGATTTTTCTTTCGTCGAGACGTTTCCCCCGAGCTAAGGTCACCGTCGTTGTTTCCCTCGAATGAAAATGGAAGGGGCAATCTTGTTTACCAGCTCGGGTGCGTTCTGCTGTGTGCCTATGCCTCTTCCAATATCGGAAATACTTTTCGACTGTCTTCAATTTTCCCCTCCATTTCCATTACCCTTCTCGGGGTCCCTCGGTCTCGCGATTGATCGAAGAAGAGCGCCCTTTACCGTCGCGATTGATCGAAGAAGCGCGCCCTTTACCGTCGCGACGATAAAGAACGCCATTGTCTTCCATTATCCTTCCCACCATTTTAGGAAAAGCTGGCGACTCCGGCAAATTTAAATCCATATCGATACTGTCTAGAAAATGTGCCTTCCAACGAAGTCCGACGATAATTCGAGAAGAGACCGGATAATTCCCAATTCTCTCAGAAAACCAACAGAGTAAAGTGTAAATAAAAAATATATAAAAAGAATTTTTATGTTAAACGATTTTATTAAAAATGTAGTAAAAATTAAATTAAAATGCACTAAAAACTAAAAACTAATTATTTTCTTGTACTTCAATTTTGATGGTGTTAATATCACTTTAAATAAAATCGTGGGGCAGCAGAAGTTGAAGTATTAAAGTGATTCATATCCTGCTATGAAATATCATATATGCAAACATACAAACAGAGGATCGAAGCTGAATAAAATCATTTAGAAACGTGATGAATTTAGAAACCGAAGTCAAGCTGGCAGTAACTGCAGCCTTCCATCAATCTTCCCTTCAAATCAGAGGGCGCCTCGATCGAACGCAGGATTTATAAAACAATTGCGAACGCTTTATCTCCGTTCGCCAATGAATCGCAGTATCGCCGTTAATTCCAAGATTCCCCAGCGTTCCGCTGAAAATATGGCCGAATGGGGGATGGATGGGGAGGGTTGAAGCGTTTCAGACAACCTGGAAATGCACTCTGTTGCGCCACGCTTTGCATATCTAGACATTGTATATATCAAGTTATCCTTTGTATATCACGACTGACGGGGAACTGGCTTCATTTATCTTCCCTCCGACCCCCCCCCCTCCTCGCCACCAACCCCCTCCTTTTTTACATACAGAGACGAGCGCGCACATGTGCACATCCGATCATCCTCCTCTTCTCTTTTCCTCCTTCGTGATTTTTCAGCCGGACGATCCTTCACCGTTGGCACTCTGATTACGTTTCTACGTTCCCTGAATACCGGCGGCGGTTATACGCATAACACAGGGGGGGCTGGGGAGTATTCCCCCAGCCGTTCGAACGTGGAAAATTGCGAACGTGAAATCGAGAACGTTGCTCGCGAGATTTTCCACTGGACGGCTTTCTTCGGGCATTTTTCACCATCGATTTCAGAATACGCGGGCGAAAAATGGCACTCGCTATTCGTCGCAGTCGTCCGCGTTATATCCGCCACGAGCGGTTGTCCTTCTCGAGCTCTTGGCGTGGTTCTACCCTCTGGAGATGATTCGCCAGGGAGCAGGTGTTAAATTCCCCGAAAGAATAGAAGACCATGAGTTCCTCAACCAACCCCCGTTGAGCAATAATAACAGTCATTTCCAGCATACGATCTCACCCGAATCGAGGCATCCGCCAAAAAGAGCCCGCGTCCGCTCCACCTGTCAAGGCGCTTAAAACCAAAGCGACCGTTCTTTGGCAGGCGATACTCGGCGCAGAAACAACTCGGGGCGCGCGCACCACGCGAAGAAAGTGCCCTCAGCGAGCTGCGGTCTCCCGTCGCACGAAAAGGAGACAGCAACGAGCGCGGCGACCCGCGACCCCTGTGTACGGGCGCCAGCCGTTTGTGCGGGTGACTTTGACTCTAAATTGAACGTCGGGTAATTCACGCGGAAGTAATTGAACGGCCGTGGAAAAAGGTAACTGCGGGGGCCGGGCTCCGCGTGTGTGGGGTTCGTTTGAGGACTGCTCGCAAGCGTAGCGAGCTTAACTCGCGACACACAGCGTGTTCGCGCGCGGTATTTGCCCGGCGACGATTAATTCTTCGGGTATATCCAAAAGGCTTCTTTCATAAGCGGCTGCTGATGTTTGCTCTGCACACAAGTCGCGCGTTGGGCACACGCCACGCGGAAAACCGAGCGAGGGGTTGCGGGGTGGGTGGGTCAGGGGTGCAGGAGCAAAGAGGGTGGCGGAGGATGAGGCGCCTTTCATTCGTTCCACGCCGAATCCAGGAGACCCGCGGTATCAGGCTGGCTTAATTAGGGGAACACTCGATTCCTTAATTAAGTAGTAGACGTCTGTGCGCGCGATAATGAAAAGCTGGCTCGTGCCGACGGTTATCGCGGCTGTTTGAATTCCTCCACCCAAAATCGCGACTGGCTCGCGAGACACTGGAGCGACGCGGAGATTCACCCTCGAAATTAACGGGTTAAATCGGCGTCGTTGCCTCTGTCGGAGGTTTGTTGGTCGATCGGCGACACCTGCAGCTCGCGGAGATTGCGTGGCGCGCACCTCGGGATGGTTTCGGTCCTCTGCTTCCTGGATCTCTGAATCTGTAGATCGTTAACGTTCGTTTCTTTTTTTTTTTTCTATCGAATATTGTAGCCTGTAATTCGCAGGCAGTTGAAGCAGCGCGCGGTTTAATCGATCGCCGAGAAGGCGGGATATTTTAATGGAACGCTTGATTCGTAGGGAGGTGGTTAGGTCGAATTAGCAAGCGACGATTGTATTAATTTTGGAAAAGCAAGCGTTGAATGTTACAGATGAATGGTTTCTGGCATACGATACTGTTGTTATTGGTTTATGTAACGATGCACTTGATTCGCGCGCGCGCTTGCACCGGGCATTTCATCGGAGCCGTGGAAACAATGATTTAACTGTTATCATTATCAGTTTTAATTATGTACACCGGGATTTATTGTATTTAAATCAGTAGCCTCGGCAACGGTACAAACCAGCAGATTAATTAAATAGATAATTGGAGTGCTATTGTTCTACGTTAACCGCATCAGTTTCGTTTAATTGCGCCCATACTCGCGAAACGTTCACGCATGTTACCGTTTACCGTAATAGATCGAACACGCGACATTTCTACAGAGATTAATAAACAAACGTAGACAGCTGCACGGCTCCCAAATTTCGATACAGATTCCAGCTAAGCGGATCAAAATATCCGGAATGATAAAAGTTTCAATGGACCACAATCTAGTATCTCGGTTGAGGGGTAGGGGGATGAACAGGGAATGTCACAAAACAGTGTTATCGAGAAAATTAAGTTTTAATACTTTAGGTCATCAGTGAAGAAACAAGGTTCAATGAATTTAATTTTCATCGTAAATAATTGCTCGTTTTACTCTGATGGCAGAGACTTATACTTAGGTAAAGAGCGTGGACATTCCGTATTTCGTTCCAATGCAGAGTGGACGTTTTCTGTTTTTAACCAGTACACCAAATCGTTAACCCTCATCCGTCCCTCGTGCCAATTTCACACAGTTTTCCCACAATTAGTTATACTGTTCTGTTATTTGTGATTCCTGTATCAAGAAGGAAGTATGTGCTGCACATCCTTTTATTTTGTGGGAACGTTGTGAAAAATCTAAGATGAAAATGTTAACTCATTAATTTGAAAAAAAAATATCGAAAAATAACTATTTACCTTGTCATTTCGTCGATCTTTTGACTTCGTTTTGACACCGAGGAACAGATTCAGTTCGTGAAATGAGGAACGGTTGAGGCTTAACGTTATCTTTCGTTATATTTGAACTTTATAACCCTTCGTGATTCGACAGTTCTGTATTCCCAGTTGCCACCAACAAAATATGCCACAAATCGCAAGATCGCGAAAAATGCACGTTCTAATTTTTTCCCCCTTACCCTCGTCCGTCATTGTAACCTCCACTTGAACGCACTTGAAAAACAAGGTGCACTTCCCGCCAAGAATCAGAGTCCATTTTCCTCATTCACCCCTTCGTGTAACATCCCCGATGAGAGAAATTCGCCAGGTGTCACGAGGCAAAAACCGGCGCCCTGTATCACTCTGTTCAACCGTGGCACTATCAAAATGGATCGAGACGGTCGATGGAAAAACGTCCTCGCACGGAGACCACACTTCGCCCGTTCGTATCGGGGTGGACCATCAGGTGGCCGTTGCGCGATGGGATTCCTCGCTGGAGTTTATGCGAGATAATTTCCAATGGGCACGGGCATTCGTCAGTGTCATCCAGTGGGGGAGCAAAGAAGCTCTGTAATACGCGGAAAAAGCCTCTGGTCGCTTGGACAAGCGACGATCCCGCTGGTGTCTTGGTCGATCCGGCGGCTCCCCCGTCCAAGTTTCTTCCAGCCGTCGCGCCGTGCTCCGCTCCCCCGGAGCTGAGGGAGCACGGATTGTTAGCGACGGGAGCGGTTTAATTTTTCATCCTCCGCTGTTCTCTGAATTCGTCGAGTCCTTGGTAGTAGACACTCCTCGGCGCTTTGGCTTTCTTGCCGAGGACGAGGATGGGGATTGAGTTCGGGACATGGATCTTGCTTCTTTGCCGCCCCCGGCCGGGCGAATTTTTACGGCCCTCCACTTGTCACGCCGCGAGAAGTTTACATTCCGTGATGGCTGAGACTTGGCGGGATTATTTCGTCCCTTTAGTGAGCGATGCGTTCGCGAGCGTGTGTCGCACGCTCGCTGGCGAACGTGTAATACTTTGGGGCTCTGTTGGATAATATAAATTCCCAGTAAATCCAGCGGATTTATTTGAATAATTTCTTGGAAATCTAGCCTCGAAATTTTCTAACACCTGCGTTCTCAAACTCCGCGAGTCCGAGCCGATTTAATTCCTCGCCCGCGTTTTTATTCGTGAACGTACTTTGGATTAAACGACGTGAAATTCAAGGATTGAATAAAAAAAAAAAAAACGCCCGAAAGCACGAATGTCGAAGGCCCGACAGTATTTTCACGCGACAAAATGCATCATGGTTCGCTGTTCGACAAAGGGGGAGAAAAATGGGGATTACAAATTGCCACGATCTCTGGCGATGGCCCCATTTTTTGGGAGATGGAAGGGAAATTGATTTTTTATCGTTGAGCGAATGGCTGCGTTTCCACAGAATCCTGGTGTTGTCGGTTTCGCGAAATGGAGAATAGGTATTGTTGCCTTGCGGGGTGGGGCGGAGGGGGCAACGGGTGCGAGGCCGGAGGAAATTGCACCAGGGGAATATTTTAGCGCCGCTAAATCTATTACGCGAAGGCTATTATAGTGAAATATTTATGGGCTTCCACATTGCCAGCTTAATCGTTAGCGGATTTCAGTTCTGGTGCCGTTTTTCTATTACCTTTTTCCGATGGAAAAATCCCAAACAAATCCTCCCCGTTTGTTATCTCCTTCTAATTTCATTTTCAATCCGCTTCGGACTCGTTTTCGAAACTGCGCGCCGTGAAATGATTAGCCTGAAAAGCGCCTCGCGCATTTATTTATTTCACTGCCGCGCAATTTTCGAGACCGCTGAAAGGCCAATGTGTATCGTCGAGTAGCCCTGAAAGTCATCGGGAAGCGGGTGTATACGCGGCGAGAAGCAATTCACTTCCCTCCCCTGCACTTACGCAAAGGGACTGGCTGCTTTACAGGTTTCGACGAATATGTAACTCCGAATGTCGCTCGTTTTGCGTTACGAAAAATGGAGAGCAGCGCGAGTGGAGGGTAAGTTAAAAAAGCGTGTTGAGGTGGAGCTGCTTGCTGAAGTGGGAAATAAAGCAGGCGTCTCGTTCGCTAAAACTGTTACTGGTCACAGCGCGAACTGAGAAACATCGTATAGCCAGACGAAATTATTCAAATTAATCGTCAGACTATCCATATTAACTGAAATCGAAAGAATCTCCACCGCAATATAAATTTTAAGCCAGTACCTGAATTGTAAACGATAGAATTTCTAGAATAAAGAACAGCAGGCCTTGATACCTTCTTTTTCTTATAATAATCAATTTCTACCACCACAGTAGAATATTCGCGTGTCGAGACGGTGGATGAAGGGGTTCGCGAGGGCACGATTAGTCGACGACGTTATAGTCGAACGGAACAGATTTTAGAGCGTATTGGGGACAAGGTAAAATGCCATGGGAAAATTCTGCTCCGATAAATAACCCCCCCAGCTAGGGTAAGGGCGGACGAAATCGGCGTCTCGACAAGAGCACAACCCTTAGTCGCTCATTAAACGAATTTTTTTGCGCCCTTTCCGTGCTTCCAATTAAGGTTGCAGTTCCACGCGATGGCCGTGCTTAATCTTTCTCTCCCTCGGCCTCCCCTTCGTCTCGCGTTTCTTCGACCGTTCGAGATTAGCACGGAGTCGGGGAGGGGGGGTGAAACTGGGGAAGGCTCGATGGGGAAGGACACGTTGAACCACAGAGGGGTTGGAAATGTCAGTGGGTTGCCAGTGGCTTGGCAATGCGACTATGTAGGCTGGTCTTTAATGCCCGTTCTTTCGTAAATGTTACATTACCCCATGAATAATAGGTTGTTTCTCTCGTAAACTGGCTCATATAAAGCGATGCAAGCTGGCATTTTCACGACTGCGGAAAGTATGGCGACAAAACCCATTCTTCTCTCTACTGTTTCTTTTACGCGGCTTGCCAACTATTATTGCAATCCTCCCCCTTTTATCACAGCTGCGTATGAGTTTTTGATTAATCGAGTGCTCGCGTTGAAAATAACTGTTGCAATGTCTGCGTACCTTTCGGATAAAGGGGAATGCGTCGGAGGTAATGCAGAAGTCATTCTGCTGTATTACTAAAAGGGGGTGGAAATGATATTGTAAGCAATCATCGGTCTTCTTCGTTTTCTCTCGTGTGCAGCGTTCGTTCCATTCTCCTCGTATTATGTAAGAACGAACGAGCCGCAGTGTTCGGCGCGACTCGAGTATTTTATAATGACAACGTAAGGTTGCGTGCTGCAATATTCAGGGCGCAATTTCTGTAAGAGCACCGCGCGATATCGTATTACTCCGCGATGGCGATCGCACCGGCGGAAGATTTTACACCACGCCCCCTCAAGATGGTGTTTCATTATCGAGCTCCGAATAGAGCGATATTTCACAGATATTATGACCATAAATTAAGACTCCTTCCCCACGTGCCCTGAAATTTTCGCGTTACTTTCCTCAAGGACCCATTGGCGGCTCGATGGGGGTGGCAACGTAAACTGTGGACATTAAAAGATATTTCTTCTTTCGAAGAAGCAGGTTTTTATTAACCCTCGGTTGTCACATTGGGTTGAAATGACCCACAGTTTGACTTTCAGGTAAAATATCTTTCAGGCAGCATTGGAAATGGTATTACTGTTATTTAAACACTATGGTACTTTAAATATTCATTTTAAATGTTCAAACTTTACCTCAGAATTTTTACTTTATTTATTATTATTATTTTTATTATTATTATTATTTCGACTTTATTACTCATAACAGACAGTTTTTAAAGGTAGTTCCTAACCAACTATGTTATTAGTTAAATTAGAGCTCGGTAATAAACGATAAATATAAAGTAGTATGATACTATAGAAGTAATAATAATTTGTACCCTCATGTATATATATTTTAAAAAGTTCAATGTTGATATAAATAATTTTAATACGAAAATAGAATATTAAATTGCTTACACTTCTTGAATATAGCTTTCCTGTTCAGAAGAAAAGCTGAAAATATAACCCCCTATTTTCGACTCTGCCATATGCCACTGTGCTAAAAGGCATCAACCTTAATTAACAATTTCTTGATAACTATGTGGTAAATCGATTTTAAACTTTGTACAAGAGTTTCTTGTATTACAAATTAGTTTAGAAGGAAATTTGAAAGAATTCTTGAATTTAGTAGATTATTCAGGAACTACCTTAAGTAGCAGCTGATTGAAAATTGGCTTGGGTCGGATCGATCCATTGCGACAAATACGTTCGAAGAAATAGGCGTGACACGCGAGGGTTAATGTAGCTTCACCGTCGCATTATAATTAATTATTCTCTTTAGTGAGTTTAAAGTTTACGATATAGAAGTAGGTGGAAAGTGACCTTTACCTTATTCAATTGCTTCCACTTCGACGCATCATCCAAAATCATTCGTTTATCCCACGTTTTAGCAATTTCCCTTGCCTTTCAAACGTGAAATGCACGCGCAACGCTTAAAAGTTGCCGCAACAAGGCAGATTCTTAATTACCAATCGCGAACCACCCACGGGAAGCGAACTTGCAGTCAATTAAACTTGCAGCCCCAGCCCGAGCAGGGGCCTCGAAAAATTTCCCTCGCCGCTAATCGCTTCACGGGCTAATTCTCACCGCCGAGAATCCTTGCGCTGGAAAATATATTTAACCTCCGTGCAACTCGTCATGGTCATCGAGAGCCCTGGGCGGTCAAACCTTCCACGACACTTTATAACTCGCCACAACTCGAGAAAACTCACTCCCTCTCCACAGAGTGAAACACACCCCATCCAAAAAATAAAAAAAACCAAAGAGAAGCAGGCTTCAATGACAAAAAAAAACCTAAAAAATTGCACTGCGGATTCGCAGAATTCTCAGAAAGTCCTGCAAAGTATTTATCCCATCTCACCCAGACTCTTCTCTTCCTCCTCGTTCCGAGAAGTCGAACAGGCGCTCGAGGAATCGTTGTTAGACCGTTACAAAGATAGCATCGGGGCGGCGAGGGGGGTGTAATTGAAGGGCGCGTAAAGGGTTTCGCGTGGGGGTGGCAAAGCGAGGAGTGAGCCGATGACTCTGTCGTTGTCGCTTTGAAGGGTGGGGCGAAAACGACGTGACTGAAGGAGGAGCGGGTGCAACCTCGACGACGATAATGATTTATTAATGAGGCTCGAATAGCCGACCAGTATACGATGTCAGAGGTGGAGAGAAGATGGCGAAAGAGTCTCCTTGGGAGTCAAAGTTGTCTTTGTGCCATTGCCGGCACGCTTCCTTCCTCTTCCTCGGCGGATTGCACAGCGCAGACGGCGGGGGATGAAAAACGCCCCTGGGGGCTTCTGATTTCGTGGTGTACAGGGTAGTATGCACTGGTTAACTTCGTATTTGTTGACGGCACGGTGGTAACGCGAATGGACTGGGCCACCCCCGCGCTCCAGGGATTAATCCTGCACGAGGGAAGCCCAGTTTTTAGCACTCCGCCAGCCCCTCGCCGTGATAAGGTAGCTTAACCTGTGATTATTCCGTCTGCGAATACGCGCAGCCACCGGCAGTCGCTTCCTCCAGGTGTCCGCGATCATTAAAACCCAAACTCTCTCATACTCGAGCGATTGGATAGTCCTTTGCGAACTCCTGATAATTCCCAACAATGTCCACTCTGCTGAAATCGACGACTTTCGTGGTTGGATTACCACGCCGCGAACTTTTACGTAGATTTACAGTTTGGGCATGTTTATGCTCTCCGCGCGAACGAGGCCTTTGTTTCCCCGGTCGCGAAGCTGATTCGAGAAGCGTTCGCGAGATTCGTCAGACCTGCCGCTCGAGATGACGCCGAGGGGACATTGTGATTCGAGAGTCGAGAAGTCTTTTCGCGAGTTCGTCTTATTCCACTTGTTTCCCCTCGTTCTCCGAGCCGCACGTAGAGTCGATTTCGCTTGGAATCGCGCGACTTTCCCAATCGATCCTGCCGCGCACGGGGGCTGGTGACTCGGACACATTTTGCGAAATCTTCTGACTTGGGGAACTGCAGATATTTGAGGGAAAAATTCGCATTTTCTTGGAGATAAATGTTGGGAGAACTTGGAAGTTAGACGTTCACTGTGTAAAAGATGAACTTTTAACTTTCGCGGTAGTATATTCACGGTTTTCTTGAAAATAAGTGTGGCTGATTATGCGTAGACCTCTTTCACTTAGAGTCTACGTTACATTGTCACTTGCTGTGCCTCTTTAAATATATGACACACAAATTATTCTGCAGATTAATTCGAAGGGAAGCCCTTCGAGCCACGAAACGTTGGAGGAACTTTATCGACTTGAGAAATTCACGAGTTAATCTCATTTTTCATCCGCTGCAACTGGATCGAATCGAGTATACACAAAGGTTCTGGCAGGCTGCGGAGGATTCTCATTATCCCGAATATAAATGTTAGAACACGCGAAACGAGTAGTTTAACCATGTAAACGGAGAACTTAGAACCACTCCCAGGCTGGGATAAAAAAGAAAGAAAAAAAATAATCGCCCGCCAAGATAATGAAGACGACGAATGAGAGCACGGTGTTCTTTTCACAAACAGGGAGCAATTAGCAAAAATACACGCGAAATGCTTACGGGAATATCAAATGAACGCGCATAGCTGCGGGATGACGATAACGCTGCGGCCCCCCTCCCCGGGATGCAATTAAATTATATTCGCGAAAATAAATTTAACGATTCGCGTTACGAGCCGCGCGCAATTAAACGTATCAGCTATGAGAAAGAAATTAAAAACCGACACGATGTGTTACTTCGAAACCGCGGCTGGAACGGCTGAACGGCCGAGAATGAAATGTATTTTTCGCGTAATATTGTGTCCACAATAATTGTTTCGCCGGCGGAAATAATATCTGTTACGAGAGCGTAATGACGGTGAAACCGAGGTGCTCGCTTCCGCGGGTTTGCACAGCAGGCATGGGAACGTTTCCCGCGGGTTTCTCCGCGGGCCCGAAAGGGTTAAGCAGCTGGGAGAATTTCTGATAAGCGGGATTAATTAGCGGTTTGATTTATGAAGCAGAATGTAGAATCACTGGTACGCGTTTTCAGGGCGAGATCGAGTATCGCGCGAGAAACGCTGAACCACTCCCTTCTGTGTGTCGATGACACCCACGTATAACGTCTGGTAATTCGAGTGTCCGATCCTCTGTGAAATCTAAGCCGTATCTTCTCTTAAATGAACCACAGCTTTGGTATCGATGACTGAATCGCTCGAAATGCCCCGTAATTTTCCATTACAGGAGCAGAGACCTTCTGACATAGCTCCTCGAGTTGTGCGGCACAGAAATAGTGGCGTCGAAGGGAGATTCAAATTTCCTTCGCAGAAAGTTTCGAAAGTCCTCCACGAAAATTTTGCGAACGTTACAACGATCATTGGGAGGTAACTTGCTTCGTTCGCGAAGGTTACTCTTAAAACTATAGATTGGGGGTGCATTGTAATTCGAGTGGTTTCTTCGCGGAAAGCGATCCGAAAGTGGCGGTAAATGAACTCGATTTGCGATATCGGCAGAGAGGGAATCGATCGTTCCACTTCCCCCAGCAGGTATTCTTTTAACCAGGTCGAAGACTTCCGGCAATTTGGCAGTGCAAGTAAAAAGTGTAACTCGAGTGTGTAGTTCGCGACAGGCCGCTCTGGTACCTTGGAGATGCGTCCAATCCACACCAGCAACGTGCAACAACCTCCTTCTCCTCTCCTTATTTCGATATCTCAGGGAATATCGCCTCACAGAGTCGATACGCCAGCTTGATTAAACGAGAAGGACGTGACGGGTTATGCAAGAAGCAGCGAAAGAACAATGCAGGCCAAGCGTGCCCTAAACTCGACGAGGGATTCGAAACTAGGTACTCCAGCCTCGCGAACCCTTCGTTCTTCCGAATTCAAAAGGACGAGACCTTGTCTACCAGAACATTTGAACCTGTTCTTCGTTGACGTGATCCAGCAATCTGAAGAGGAACGGGATGTAGCGTAGCTTGTGATTCAATCCGGTTTCTCCGTTTCCACGGGATTCTGGCAACAAGCTCTCGTCTCGCGGAGTCTGTGACGCGAAAAGAAAGATAAGAAAGGCCGAGGTGTCGAATTCTTTGGGGGCAACTATTGACTGGAGACAAGATGAAGTGCTCCTTCGCACGTAAATTACGCATGCACGTGCCAATAGACTCTGTAATCCAGTTTATTAAAATACTGAACAACAGTTCGTGAGATAAAATTCTTAAATACTCAAGCCTCGGCTCCTCCTCAATTGAAACCCCCACAAACCTACTACGGTATCCGAAACCTCGGTACCCAACCGTCTCAATAAAACATGACCAATAGATCCTCCCCCGCGCCTCCAACTGTGCACGAAAGCGAGGCAAGCGTGCTATCAGACTGCGTGTATCTCCCCCCGCGCCTCTTACGAAAGAGACCACTCGGAAAAGTAATTAGCATAATAAATTAGCCAGCGAATAAAAGGCAGCGTGCACGGTGCGCGAGCATGGTCAACGACGTCGCTCGGCCGTGATTAGGGTAACAAAACGAGGACGCGGCTGGCCGGGGGGCGAAAGGGTTAATCCGTGTTTCGGGGGTGAGGGGGGGTGGAACATCAATTAGCGACAAGTCGTCCGAGGAGTGGGAGAGGCGTCTCGCGGAGATACGCCCCTGCTCGCCAGGAAACTGTGCCAGAGACACGCGTCCCGCCTTTTTACGGCCGTTCGTTAGCCGCTGGCGGAACGCTCGCTGGAGGATTCAAGCGTTTTCGGGCAGAGCGGGCCGGAATTAGCTCAACTGCATTCTCGTCGTCGGCTTTGACGGACCGGGGGCGGCACGTTTAGCCCTGTGGAACTGGGTCGCGCCGCGGATACCGCCTGACAGTCGCGACACCCTGTTCAGAAGGGTGCAGCCGCTTCGGAGAGGTGTTTTCCACGGGTCGCGGACTTTCCGGACTTGGATACGCGACTTACGGCCTCTTCGGCGCTGGGATGCGACGCGGACACGGGGGACGCTGTTATTCTGGGGAGAAGTTCGGGGATCGATGGGGTGCAGCTGGCAGGGTGGGCCTGGTGGAGTTCGAACTTAGATTCTGAGGTATTATTGCAAACTAGAGGAGTTTCAGCGACTGCGAGCGCTACTGGGGTCCTGTTTCGTCGACTTTTCTCGTATACAGAAGGATTTGTTTGAATATTCAACTAGTGGTTAGCTGCCACGTTCGGGCAACTTTGAGTTAGGCCATTCTTGGGTAACGATACTCGGGTTTAATACAGAACGCCTATTCGTTGGTGAATATTTCTTTTTGATATACACAGAGGTAGAGGATCCAATTACTGACAATGAAAATAGACGAAGTTTCACATAGAAATTTGTTTCACTGATTCTCGCAAATGGTAATTATACAAAATCCTTAAGAATCCTGGCAAAATTTTAGTGAAAAGTACTCGAAAAACTTACCTGCTTTATTTTCTTTTTGTGGAGTGACATGGTGACTCGACTTGTTAATGGCGTATGGCTAACTGTTGTACACAGTTTCTACCGATAGGGGCGATTGCGACTGTCTTAGGTTAAAAGAAACAGCGGGGAACAAGAAAAACTTTTCTTTTGCTTCCCCCATGCACTATTAACACTTCCAGAAGATCTACAGATGTTACTGATACAAAGAATCACACCCACCCCCATGCCTCAGCTACTATCCCTCATGTTTCACGATTCTACCACGATAAATCACCCCTTTGTACCTACGACACACGAGAATTGAAGCCTTCCCTGATTTCTATGACCTCCACATTCGCCTACTTCCATCAGCACCCCCCAACACCCTTAGATTTCTCGTACTCCTACTTCCACGATCCCTCCCCAGAAAAATGAATGCGACTGCTGGGTCACTTGTCGCGTGCTCGATACTATGTACCATTCCCACCGCCTCAGAATTCCAATTACGCCCCCCCCCCGTTTACATAGCAGCGCAGAGAACGTCGACCAGGGGGTCCATCCGTGTTCAGGATACCGTCGCGTATTCCCAACTCGCGGAGAAAAAGGTGGTTGGACGATGGGCGAGGGTGGAGGAGAAGGGCGAAACAGGGGGAGAAAAAGCGTTACTCTCGCCGGTGCAACCGATATGAATAATTAATGCGCGCGCAAACGGCCGGGCCTCGAGGATGCGTTTCCGGGGCGCGAAGAGGCGGCGTTCTCGTTCCGGGAAAGAATTACGCGGACGCGACGCCGGCTAATTGTTCCATTTAAATTTCATACCGACCGTGACCGTATTTGCAATGGAAATTATTTTATTACAAAACAACGGCGCGGGGGGGGGGGGGGTGGGGCGGCGGCCGTTGCTCGCGCGTAACGCTGTCTCGTCCGGTCGGCGACGAAGGGAGAAAAATGAAATCGACCCTCGGCGATTAATACAGCACGCGGTTGTCTTCCGCGGCGCGGAAACTCGCCCGTGTATTTCGTCTCTTAAAAACGACAGGGTAATGGAATTCCCGTGGCCATGCTGGAAAAAATGAGTGCGTCGTAACCCTCCAGCTACGGCCTCGCTGAAGCGAAAGAGGAAAGCTCGTTGAGACGAGGGACGAAGGAAATTGTGACCATAAACGTGCACGGTGTCGGCAACGTTTCTCCTGCACAAAGACGCGAAAGTGTTTTGTTGCCGGGGAAGAGCGGAGATACTTTTATGAGGCGCATGAAGTGGTTGCGATTGTTCTTTATCTGAATACGATTAAATTGATATTAGGGATTGCAAATCGGTAAATCGGTTTGAAGTTTTTTTTTCACTGATAACGTAGTAGATGTCGACGGAATTATGCACTATATATATATGCGTTACATTGCTATACATCCAATTTTTACCGGTAATTTGATAAATTACGTATTTCTCGATATTTGCCGGTAGATCGCGAGAAATACGTATTTCTCGATATTTGCATAATTCCGTCGATATCTACTACGTTATCAGTGAAAAAAAGCTTCAAACCGATTTCCCGATTTGCAATCCCTAATTGATATGCAGAGACAGTGTTCAGTTGCTTTGTAAATGGATCTCTAATGCGTACATATAATCTTGGAATAATACCTACACTTCGCATCCCCAGTACGCTTTACCAGCAATTCGGACGAAGCTTTCATTAAATCGGAGCCCGCGATATTAAGTTTGCAAAAGGTCCGGCAAGAGGTAGGAGACACGTTGGAGAACGCGAGCATCGGATCCTAATAATTGCCCGGTTCCAAGGGCTTTCGTTCTAATTTCCAGCTACTTACGCTCGCGGAGCCAATAAGAAGCTTACAGGGAACAACAGTCGCGAAAGCCGTATCGACCAACCGCGGGGGAGAGGGGGGATGGAGAAAAATGGAAGAAAGTGGAGCAGATATGGTCCATCATCCCCCTGTGCTCGTTTCGTTCTCGGTTCAGGTGTCCCGTTGAATTGGAAGTCGGTGCGTCGCTCCGCCTCGCCAGAGAAGCCACAAAACGCCACCTTTGATCGCGAGAAGTTGCCCCTGTTTCCCTGTTCCTTATCATTCTCCTCACCTCGGGCTTCCTCGAACCTTTTCCACGTTATTCCGAGGATCGTTTGTTGGCTCGTTCGACGGCCGGGGCTCGTTCCTTTAAGCCAGCCAATGAGACGGTAGACAGCCAGAGCCACCGAAAGACGGTATCCTGTCCTCTTTCCACGTCTCCCTCTCGTTTCCACGCCCGTCCCGCCCGTTTTTCTGCGCCGCTCTGCTCCCTAGGCGAAAGTCATTTCTCTCCCCTTTTGAACCGGCCGCAGCCGGCCTAAAAGCGGGCGTCGCCCTCGGCTGCTTTTCGCGGCCTACACCTCTAATTGACCCAGTTCGCGGGATAAGTATCTTGGCCGTGCAGTCGACACGGAAGCTTATCTTTGGGATCACCCTGCCTCCCGTCGCCTCCGTCTGCTTCGGAGACGAGCTCCTCGCTGCTCTCGGCTGGGCCTGGTTACGCCTGTCGGGGCGTTGTCAATCTTCGTTGCCACTGATTAGCGCTTTGGAAAACATCTTTGTCCGCGCATACTCCCCAGGCCTCGGGGATTGCTTCGTGGGTGATTATTCACTGGAAGCAGTCCCCGAGACGGCGACTCGTGATCCCGCGGCAACCGAGCCGCTGAAACAGTGCGGAGGCTTTGTGAGAGGATGCACTGGAACTCTTCTGTTCTCAATGTTTAAATATTGCCTAAATATGAAATTTGAAACAGGGGGAGGGTCTAGCTGGGTAAGCACAGGGAAAACGGCCCCAGCACCAATTTTAGTAATTATGTGTAGGTACCAAATAATGCTCTTTGCTTAAAAAAACACTGAGAGAAATTTCAGATCTCTACCTCCTCGCGTTAAGGGGATAACAACCCTAAACTTTACCATTTTTTTCTCAACAACTACTTAAGATCTGAAATTTCTCTCAGTGGTTTCTTAGGCGAAGAGCATTATTTGGTAAACATAATCACTAAAATTGGTGCTGGGGCCGTTTTTCCAATGCTTACACGGCTAGACCCTTTTATATTTGCTTGGAAAATTGCATCTATCATATTTTGCTTCGTATAAATTGAGTATTGCATCGAGCAATCGAAGTAAGTGGAACTCGCAACATTTTGCTAAGTTGGTCTGTAAATTCAATTTTCATTAAAAGTATACTTTCTTTAACCAGATCTTTGCACTTCTTCGGTCCCTCATATTTGACCAATGTAACTTATCCCGAGGCGCAACTTCGATACACTCGCGGGGCGACGTCGCGGGAACAGCGGACTGAATGATAACAAAGGCAAACTTCGCTAAAACAATAAGCGTTGGCGGAGAGACACCGCGGATGGAAAAGAGAATAATTCGTTTGTCGTGAAACCGACGTGGCTTTTGCCCGTGTCTCGACGTTAACGAAGGGTTAAGTGGAGTAATAACCGAATAATCGTTTATCTCCGTGGCGTGCGAGCGTGTAGGAGGAGTCACGAAGAGGGCGCGCGTTTCAAGTATGCAGCGTTATACTTTATCCAGGGAGAACACGAAGTAAATCGCGTCTGGCAATTAGAATGCAGATTAACGGGGGTATCGTTGAACGCGATGAATTCGAGGCAGCTGCCTATGGCTGGCTGCCTTTTGCAGTGCAACGGGGTATTATTTAAATCACCTTCCGTTGGACAATTTTCGCGAGATCCCATTTGGATTTGGGAATAGCGTGACAAATGTTTTTTCCCAGTCTTTACTTGCGTGCCGAGGCACTTCTGGTGAAAACATTGGCCTCTGAATATGCGAGAGTTTTTAATTTTACTGAGTTGGCATACCGTGTTTTATTAATAATTGCGAGTGGAAAGCCTGAGGTCATAAACTTAAGATTGATTATTTTTTTATTCTTTCGTTTCTATTTCTTTGTCAGCTGTTGCAGAGGCAAAAGAGTGGCTTTCACGTTCGAGGTGAATTTCCTGCGAAACTTCTATTCGCAGAAATTTCGACGGGACGTCCCTTAAGCGAGCAGAAGTGCCGAGGAATAGATTTCGATGAAAGATCGTTAATCACGTCGAAAGATTTTCGGGTTGAAGTGACTCCCCCGTTGACGTTTCGCAACCCGTTCGTTAAGGCTTGCGCGCTAATTGATCAGGTCCCGGCGACAATTGCGACATTCTTATTACCGTCTTGCGCGAGGCAAGTCCTCGGCGGGAGCAGCCGTGGTATGATTCATCGTCGGCTCGAGATCGTTCGATGATTTATTGCTAGGGAATTTCAAACTACATTGTGAACATCCCGATGATTAATTGTCGGCGAGCATTAGGGTCGTAAGAACAGGGAGGATCCTGAACAGGTCCGTCGACTCGGCGACTGCTATCAATCATGAATTCATCCGTTGAAGCATGTCGCAGGCTTTATACTCTGTACCTCTTGGACTCTGAATACCGAATCGAGCTGTAAGTTTCCATCGAGACCGAGTGGACTCGTGATCTGTGCATCAAGCACCGTGTCGTCTTCGTTGCTGGTAATACAGCTTGCACCGAGCCGCGAATGGAGACGAGGATAAACGTCGAGTTGCTGATCAAAACAGGGTTCGACGTTAACATTATTTACCTCGTTTCTCCACATTTCCCTTACCATTCAATTTCAAACTTTCATTGAATCATCCTCATCTTGAACACGTCGCAGCATTCCGCTGCAATTACAAACAGTCCAACCGGACGCACCAAATCACTCTGAACTGTGTAAAGAGTACGTGACACTGGGATAGGCGTGAAACAAGAGTTTCAAAGATAAACGATGCAGAAAGAGCAGAGAGTCAAAGACAGAAAATAGCGTGAAACGGGGATGGTGGAAAAAACGCGGCCGAGGGTAAATAGAAAACAGAGGTGCATGCGGTGGAAGCTGACGGAGAAAGGGGGTTGCGGGTAGCCTCGCGAATGATTGATCGAACATTCGCCCCCGTCGTCACGCGAAATATCTGAATTAATGCTGGAGCGTTCCCCTCGCGCGGCTCCTTCCGTTTCATAGCCAGTTTCCGGTCTCCCGCGTGTCGGGATGACAAAGGCTCGCGGGGCTGGCGTTCTTCTCTCGCAGTCGAGCTTTCAATTACCCGGCAATTCCCGACGACGTCCGTTTAATTTCTCCCCCGCGCCCTGCCCCCCCCCCCCCGGCCCGTCGCCCTCCACCACTTTCTCGCCGTTTCGCCATCTCCGTTCAACCCTGCTTCGCCGTGGCCACGGGGCCGGAACTGTCCCCCTATCCACACGGCACAATGTTGAACGATAAATTCTCAAACATCAGCCTCAAGCCTCAGCCTCTCCGCTTCTTCCGCGGAATTCTATTTTTACCACCTACTTCCTTTTTTTTTTTTTTGCATTCGCCGCGGAGCTTCGACCGTCGCTCTGCACGCTGTCTGGTGGCTTAGTGGGAGTTTGCGTGCGTTGGTAAACGGTGGATGCTGCTTTCGGCTTGAAACACTGGATTTTCTCCTGCACCAGGCTCAGTTGCTTGGAAAATGAGCGCTCGAGGGAGGCTCTTGGTGATTTTTAAGAAGCGGATGGAGTAGCACGATTTTATTTGTTTTAAGAAAGGGTTAATTGAACAATCTGGGTGGAAGATTCTTTTGTATTAGTTGCTATGGTTGAAACCACGGACGAGTCTCTATATTGTATAAAATTAATTCTGCAGAACGAAAACAGCTGAATTTATCAGCAAAAATCGAGCATTTTCTTCAAACTGCTATCATTCAGCAGATTTTTATTGTTAGGGGGCCTCTGTGGTTTCAACCATAGCGACAAACGTAATAAAGAAAATGAACCTTAGTTTTTTCATTTTGGATGACTAGAACAGTTCTCACACCAACGCTCGTTGTAAAAGAATTCTTTAAAAGAAATTGCGCCACCGACTATGTCTATGTATATGTACAATAAAAAAGATAACAAAAATTCCTGAGTACTACTTCAAACATACTTATTATACAGGCAAAACTGCGGATAGTATAACCTTATAGTTCTTATTAAATAAATTCTCAAAGGTGGCGTTGAAAAACGGGCAGTTACGCTAGAGTATCCCCTTAAGCTACTCTCTATTCCGTCTGACTTATATGCTCCTATACTACTGTCACTTCTCCACTGTCCTCTTTCCATAACACAAGCAATTCTCCCGTATTAAGGCCGTCGCGCTTTTTGGCGAAACGCGGCGAAGCGAATTGGAGAAATTAATAACAATTAATTAATTCTCCCCGCGCTTCGGTAATCAATTGTTTATAAACGTTTCTGTTCGCGTGGCCGCGCATGGCCAAAATCAGCGACGGCCTTTACGTTTCTTTCCACCATTACGAGCACTGATAACTCCATCCCCAATTCTGTCTGACTTTCGCGGTCTCATACTACTGCCGCCCAAGCAACGCCACGATTGCGTCCAGTTTTCCCATAAATCCACCCATCGATCGCCGGAAGTAGCGCGTAATTTACACGGTGCTTAGGGAACGTCTGCGGGTGCTCGACGTCGATACGCGAAAATATTAATACCTTGCAAAGGAGCCGCAGTGGTAACGGGGTGTACGTAGTCAGGCGCAGAAGTTGCAGCGGCCAGGGGCACGTTGATTATGCACGAAACACACGGTGACCCTATAACGTTCGGCAGCGAAATATCAATCTAAAGTTTCCCAATAAACGTCAGTTAGCAATCTGCCGGCGTTTCCTCGGAATTTGTTCGAAAACGAATTTGTAGGAAACGTACCTACCGCGTACTTTACCTCTGTCGTTTGTCTTACCTCCACGCGCGCCGCTCGGAGCGCAGCTCGCGAACTGCCAGAAAATTCAATCACACTTAATTCCACCACATAGAAACTCTTCGTAACAAGATTAATTCTTCGAAATTCTTCACAAACATGATCTGCCGACTACGCGCTGGCGGCGAAAGTAAACGTTGAAGTCCCCGATGTAGGGCACGAAGCGAACTCGATGACAGTATAAAGGGTCGCAGTGTCAACGATTCTGACGAGCATAATGTTCCCGTGCACGCGTTTCAGAGGCGGAGGGGAGGCGGGCACGCCGCGATATTGCGCTGGATATTTGCGGAGAAAGAAACGTGCGAATTCCGATCGATGGTATACAGGCTGTGAAAAAAAGCTGTCATCGACAGGTCTCAAAGGCCGTCGAGCGGAATAACGCGAGCTCGAGTTGGAGGAACCTCTTGTTGTTTTCGTGCCTCTCGGCGGTGGGGTTGTTGGCGACTGATGGCCGCGAGATAGAATAGGAATTCGGAGCAGAAAGAGGCTGGGTTGTCGAGGGTGGAACGAGCGGGGCAGAGGGCTCGCCTTTGGCACAGTTTCACTGATCCTCGGCGAGACAGGCGAGACGCGGAATTGAGAGGAAAAGTGCAGGAGGGGGGGTAGCGAGAAGCGTGGAGGGTCGATGGAAAGGATCGAGGAATTGTTTTTTTAAAATTAATAGCAGTTTTGGCGATCTGTATAGAAAAAGGTTACTAATTCCTTTGAATTTGTACATTAGAAAGAAAATAGAGAATCACTTCAGCGCAATCGCTGCCTTTACGGTGGTCACGATAAACTTCAACCCCTTTTAGTACGAAATATATTTCTACAAAAATGTAGGCGCGAATCGAATCGTTCGATCGCTTGATTTCTCTCTAGAACAGTGACGGGTGACGTGAATTAAGTCTTTTATATATCGGGTAATTGGATTCGGAGTGGCCTGCGTGACGATTGCGGCACGTTCGGTGACAACTGTTCTTTTCCGAGGAAAGAAGACCATCGATAAAAAACCGTAGTCGTTCCGACGAGACTTTATGACCGCCGACGGGGAACTGGATCGTCGAATGACATTTCCATAAACGGAAACAATGGCCACATGCACGCCGGTGCACGCCCGCGGGCGACAATGGTTCGCGGAGCGGAGAAAGCGAAAGGGAAAGCACCGGAGGGTGGCTCTGGCGCGTTATTCAAAGAAATTCCAGCACGACGTTTCCGCGTGCACGGTAAACAACGTTCGGATTGTTCGATAGATCGTAATGAAACGGTGCCGCTCGCTAGAACGATTGAGCGGGCGAAGACAAATATTGCATAACAATAAAAACTGCTGGGCGAGCGCTTCTATTGTTTACGCTCGGACCAGCGGCGTTCTGATCGCTGAAACATCGCTTTGAATTTGTTTGAACTGGTTACTCCGGGGAAGATTGGGAATTCTAGGGAAGAAAGGGTGCGATGTAAAAGAAATTGCTGGGGTATTCAGTTGGAAAGTATTTGATCCCATCTAAAAGTTGGTCCACGTGTGTTCGCAGAGTTGGGCTGCGTGATCTCGAAGATAGTGATCTTCCTCGTTGGTAGATTACTTTTTGCAAGCTGAGTTTTCATTCTCGGCACTTCTTCCGGAATTCAAAGACAATGGAGGCTTTATGCACTCACGAGTATTAGATAGGGATACCTTGTTCGGTAGAATGTAGAGAAGTGTTAGGGAATTTTCGCTCTTTGACGAACCACCACCGAAACAGATTCGTGATATTCATCGTGATATTCATCGCGCGAACACGCGAAACTGTCGCTGGTTTTACGTCCCTGTTTTACATTCGCGGATCGAAATCGCGCGGGCGTCAAATTCATCGGGATTCAGTTGCTTTCCATTTTGGGGACGTGTCCACGTCGACCCCCCCCCAAAAACGACCGAAAGTTCGCGAGGTTGCGCTTTCATTTCGCGAAGCCACCGCGCGAAATGAACGCGGCCGCGTGAACTATAATTCATGCGAACCGCGGCGGCGTGAAGAGCGTAACGAGTTGTAATTAACGTTCTTTCGCGGGCCAGGCCAACGTTTCCTGCTGCCATGCACGCAGAGCTTGCTGTCAACGCTGCTAGGCAACAAAAATCTGATGCTGGTTCACTGTACCGGCGGGTTTTCCCTTCGCGTCTTAAAACACCTTTGAACTTCCTCGATTTTGCACTCGCAATCGAGGTCACGTTTAATAAATTTCTGCAGAAATTCAGGTGACCATATTGTAAAATAAAATCAGTATGCTTCGATCAGTAAATTGGGTTCTCGTCATTAAAAATTCTTAATTTATCCAGGAAGTAATACTAATGGCAAAGGACACGCGTTTGTCTTGTTTGACATTTAACATGGATCAATTTCTATCCGCCAGGCGATTGTTAAACGACGAGCATGTAACGCCTCAAAGCTTGCCCGAGAATAAGACAAATTTGTGCTTTCCGCGGGAGCATAAAAGGGGCCATGAAATAGCGGCGTTGCTGCAAATAACCCGCGACCCCAGGGTGGAAAGCCAGACGCGTTTGGATACGTTCGTTAAATTAAAACGCGGCTATGAAAATCCCTCGCGGTATTTTCCACCAAGTAGAAGTTTCGTTTTCAGTGGCCACTCTTTGAGCCACTTAAGGCACAATTACACGCCCATGAAGATCTAATTGAGACCATGCACTGGGCTCGCGTCGGGTCTCCACCGAGCAGCCGAAGTACTCGCTGAAAAACAGACAATGCCGTCGATGTGCTTGCCACGTCTATGTGCGTGCGACGTGGGGCATTTGAGCGCGGTTTGTTTGAGGAATCTTGCCGTGATCAAAGCGCTCTGGCTCCAGCAGTTTTCTATTTGCCCTGCACCTCGTTACCGGCGCTAGTTTTTCCTGCTCCTTTGCGCGACAAATTCACCTGGCGACGGTTACCAACGGTCTACGTAGTCGATTAACAAATCCTGTATATAATTAGATTGCGGTAGTCAGCAGGGAATGGTAGTCGTATAAATGATATTAGTGATGCCTGGCGTTGACAGTGTTGTGTGTTGGACTTAGTTTGACGGTTCTCTTTGAAAGATTGGATGGTGGTGGAATAATGGAAGTATGCGAGAAAATTGAGTTGATAATAGGGAATGGAGTGTTTGTGATACGTGGAGGCGGATTACTAGTTAAATTATTAGCGGGTACCTCAGTATTGTAGATAGGTATTCCTGGTTGAGAACAGCAATGAGGGTAATATCGTAGACCAGGTATAGAATAGAGCGAATATACAATGAATTTTTCTGCCTCGGGTTTGTGACACCGGGTTTCTTCCAGCATCTCGATGAAATATTCCAAGTTATCCACTTATCCTTCTATCTTAACACCACACTCGTATTCTGAGCCAAGAATAATCGAAGAACAGTTGATAATTTCACATATCTTTATTTTATTTAAAAATAAACACGTTTATTCTTACATTCCACCAAAGTATTTAAAGAGTTCATAGTAGTTAAAGAAATTCATATATCTAACTAGAATATTTGACAATCGCAGCTATCGGCTCGGTTTTCACCGATTACCAGGTCTCACCACGAGGAGGTTGCTGCGTTTGGAGACCCGTAGAGAGATAGATGGAATCAAAGTTCCATCGATCTCCCTGTACATGGAACCCTTAGCTTGCTAAACCAAAGAGATGGATGGAAACAAAGTTCCATTGATCCCTTCGGTTTAGATGGGGTATCTAGGGAACTGCCAAGCAATCACTCGATTAAAAGAAATTCAGGAGAGAAGGAAAGACGAAGGGTAAGCATGAAACGAGTATTGGACGGCGCAGTTCCTACCACCCTGCTGTCCAAGTCGAAAGGGAAAAGCGCTCGGCGCCTCCCAGACGATTCCTGTTGCTCCGATGCGACTCGTCAGGAGCAAACACTTGACCTGACTCAAGCCGTCCAACACGGAGATTGGGTAATCGAACCGGGTGACTTACGCAGGCAGTGTACCCCAAAAGGTGCACCCCCTACGCCCGAAACTTTTCCCTTTGGACAAGAACACCAAGGGATGAAACTGATCCACCCATACCGATTCCATGCTCAGTCACTTGCTTCCGCAAACGGAAGCAGCGGTAACCTCCTCATCACGGATGAGGAGCCAATAAACGAACAACAAAGCTAATGATTTAGTGACTACTTGGCAATTTTACATGGGGCCTTAAATACTTCATTTTATAATAAATTAACCTAGGCTTCATTAGATGTCTTCCTTCACAAACACACTGCACTATCACTTTTCACTACTATCTTTTAAAACGTATTATCTTGTTAAACTCCCTTTCCCGCGAGAGGGTGGACCTGAGGAGCTGAAACAATCAACTACGTCATGTTAGCAATGGTAGAATAGGCTTGGGAGGGAACTAAGGAAATAATTATTAGGCTGGTGGCGATCGAAATGATTTGAAACATCAGAACAGCACGCACGAGCATGCAGAACCATCGTAGAGAACAAAATCATGTAATCATGTATGTCAGAACAAATCATGTAAACCCAGCGATGAAGTCCACGAAATGAAATAAATCCTCAAAACCACCGAAGAATTGCACAAAATAGAACAAATATGTAAAAGTCATCGAAGGACTTCATGAAACAGAATACATCCTCCGAAGCCACCGAAGAAATGCATGAAATAAAATAAATCACGCAAACCCATCGCAGAAATGCATGAAATAGAAAAAAATATGTAAAAATCATCGAAGGACTGCATGAAACAGAATACATCCTGCAAAACCACCGAAGAAATGCATGAAATAAAATAAATCACGCAAACCCATCGCAGAAATGCATGAAACAGAACAAATCATGCAAAACCACCGAAGAAATGCATGAAATAGAACAAATATGTAAAAATCATTAAAGGAATGCGTGAAAAAGAACACATCTTGCAAAACCACCGAAGAAATACATGAAATAGAACAAATACATGCAAAACCATCGTAAAAATCAACTGGAAAGGAACAAAATTTAATTTTTACATTCACAGAATAACAAAACTTGAAATGGCATTTAACGAACCCCAAACATCGGCACCAACCAAGTAAGCTACCTCAGACCAGGGGGGGAGGGGGTGGAGGAAGGACCGGCTTTCGAAATCCTGTCCATGTGTCCAGGTTGTCCAGGCAGTCCAGGCAGTCCAGGCAGTCCAGGCAGTCCAGGCAGTCCAGGCAGTCCAGGCAGTCCAGGCAGTCCAGGCAGTCCAGGCAGTCCAGGCAGTCCAGGCAGTCCAGGCAGTCCAGGCAGTCCAGGCAGTCCAGGCAGTCCAGGCAGTCCAGGCAGTCCAGGCAGTCCAGGCAGTCCAGGCAGTCCAGGCAGTCCAGGCAGTCCAGGCAGTCCAGGCAGTCCAGGTAGTCCAGGTAGTCCAGTCGGACAGCCAGCGCTGAGCACCCAGGCGTCGAGGTGAGCCAGCAGCTCCCGCGTTCCCGGAGGTCCTCCAGACCCGGTGGCCTGGCGACGACTGAAGATCTGAAGCCATGTTTAGGACTCCTCACTTCGGGAAACAACAGCCGTGATCACAACAAGTCGAACGACTAAAGTCAGTTGCGAAAGTCAGTTAATTATTCGAGAAAAATTGATATTTCCGCTAAAATATTCATTCCCTCAGCTATTACTATGGAAAATTATGTTAACAACATTTACACTAACCGCCCAGTATAAATTATTATTAACAATGACCGATGAAACTCGAGATATAAAGCAATAAGTAATATTTGGTCATAGACTTTGAATTGATTTTCCACGCCGAATGAATTTTATATTATATAATGGTTACACGTATTTAATTATTGCAAAGTGTTAATTATAATGTGTAAATAATTTTTAGTTGGGCTTCGTGTAAATGAATAATTGCAGGAATATTTGGAGAAACATTTAGAAGAATAATTTACTTTCTATAGAAGTGTACACGATGGTGTAGGGAATTTTAATTAATTCCTCTTGCTAGTTGAAAGGGTTTATAAGGTCTGTAAGGGCTCGATTAACTACTACACCCTTGTTCGTAGGTGTGAACAATTTCACAGCTACTTTGTGCAAGACTTTAAAGAACTACTATTTTGTTAATGTTTCGGTTGAATTTACTCTGTCGTCTGATTTAATTGGCATTTTCAAGTGTACTGCACAGAAGTTGCACTTTGACAACGTGAGAATCATCGAAGCTGAGCGTGTCCCCGCGATAATCGATATCAGAAATATGCCGAATAAACGCGAGCAAAGGAAAATGGGTCGCGAACGTATCGGCAAGCACGGGATGGTTATAATTTTCGCAATTTGGGTGTTGATGCATATTCTCACTGGAATAATAATTTTCTTCAATAAACATTCGCATCTTTGTTCTTGTAACATGGTCATTTTTGCAATATCGTTCCATAAAACATTAATTGATTAGAAACATTCCCTTCGTAATGGTATCTCTCACTGACAATTGAAGCAGGTACCTATATTCGATTTTCAATAGCAATTAACACGCCACTTGCTTTCAGCGAAACATAATTCACGAACTGATATCGAAATTCCGGCAATTTCAACTTCACCGTATGCTACGACCAACAGAATATTTTTACCTTAAATAATACCACCGGCACAAAAGACGCAGGTCGTACATAAATCATCAGTTAGCTGGAAATGTTTATTACTTGTTTGAAAAACACCATTCACATTGTTTTACCACCCTTAAAAGTTAAAATTCAGCCTCCAAGGTTTTTTTGAAACCGAAATTCGTATTCTGGCGTTTCTTAAAATGTAGAAAGCGAATATGAACTGTGTTTTGTAAAGAAAAATTGTTTACTACCACGTTATTTAGAATGAATTCCACATTTTCGCTCCTAAAAATTATGCAGAGTTGCAAATATTTGCAGCTATAACTTGTGAATGTGTACTCTATAAAGCAAATAGAACAAACCAGCACAAACATTTTCAGGTTCCACGAGGTCCCTGGGTATCTAGAGCTTTTCCAACGAAAGCCATTGAAATATTCCATCATTTTTATGATGATATTTTAATTTTCGTTGGAAATTAAAATACTCACGGCTGAAACTTAATTTACTTCTTACTTGTACCCCTGCAATCCATTATTCAAAATACTAACAATTTAAATCGTAATACAATTGAGCACTTCTGACATGTAGCTGGTACTGACGCATTCGGACAGTCGGTTCTTAAGGGGCCGAGTCGCGTACGTTTCGCCGATCGTTACTTTTATGAAATAAAATCCAAATTCATTTTGGATGGTGACGATTTTGGACTTTTATCCCGCTAGACCATCAATACAGGCCACTGTGCGGCAGCTCCATTATAAACCACTTCGTACTCCATAAACTGCCTCGCATACTGAAAGCATTGAAGAACGCAAAAAAAAAAAGACAATGGAAACAAACGGCGCCCTACTAATTCAAAGGCAAACAGCGGTGCATTTGCGGAATGGCAACTTTTCGCGATTGAAATTTGTTGTCATGTAAATATCCCGCGGCTCGTAGTTCAATTTATGAATTATGGCACGGACACGGAATATCAATCAGCGCGCGCATGCATAAAGAGTTTCTTTTTAAATCAGTTTCCCTGTCAACCGGCGGGCTGTTGATTTACGAGCTATTTTATATTTGATTGAATTTAATTCCGCGCCCAAACGTGCGGAGGAAGTATCGCGGAAAAACAGGGAATAATTCAATCATTTGCCTATCATACTGACAGTTTCCAGTGCGAGCTCGCGGGTCGCCTTTTCAAAACCATCGCTCCGTTTCAGAATTCTCCTTCGAAGCTCGCCATTCGCGGGAAGCCAACGGAAGCTGTTCTGGACTTAAATAATCGGCGGAAAAACCAAATCACTGCGCATTCATCAGCCATAGGAAATGCGCCGTTGAATCGTCGGCAATAATACCGAAGTAAATCCAATTTTTCATGGGCGACGTTAAAGCGATGCAAAATAAATGCCCCTATAACTTATCCAAGGAGAAATGAGGGGCGCATTTTTCTAAACTCGACTCGTAAACGATAAATAACCGCGTTTCGACCTCTCGCGGTGCCGCTGCGTTGCAGAAATACGAGTCTCGGTAATATATTAAAACTGAGAGAAAAAAAAATAGATATGTTTCGGCGAACTCACAGGTAGAATGCAGAGAATTGTCGAATGGGAATTAAGCTTGTAATCTGGAATTATACCATCCCGAGTGATTTTGCTACCAACGGGGCGGTGTTTTACAGATTCATATTTAATCTATCGTGCCTGGCAAAATATTTGAGAAAATTCTCAAGAGCTCCTCTGTTATCCCCTTTTAATCCAACGAATCTCCTTGATCGTTTTCTAAACGTTGAACGTTGCGCAGAATCTCAGTAAAGTTAATTTTCCCAAAGGTACAGGCGTGCGTCTCGCGGGACGCGAGATCGACAGTCATCCAGAGGGTGGGTTCAAGTCGTATGGGCCATCTCCCTTGCGTTTTTGTTTACCCGCGCCTTACGACACACTCTGCATAAAACAAGATGCCTGATCGTGGCACACCACTTGCGCCGCGCTACTTCTGCTTATCCGCGACAAGATCCACGTACAGGCTGCAAGTAACGGCCTCGAGAAGATGGCTGTATCGCTCGAGCCACTCGCTGAGAAAGACTTTTAGTGCCCGTGCACGGCATTCGCGGCACGAAAATCCGTTCTGAGCAGTTTCCTTAATGATCAGCGCGCCCCATCTATGCCCTCGGCCCGTGTGCTGGGGGGGAACTTTTCATTTCAAAAACGCGGCTCAATTCCTCGAGACTGAGAAGCTAAATCTATTGGATGGCGGAGTGCATCTTGCTTTTCCAGCTGCGCGAACATCGGGGGAAATTGGTCGTGCGATTATTAAGCCATCAGAAATGTTTTCGAGTTCGTTTGGATTTTCTGAGCATCGAAGTAGCAGTGCTCTTTGAATGCTAGGAGAGGGTGGCTCGAAGGAAGTGGCTTGAATTTGTCTTTGAAAAATGCACGGAGAACAGTGTGGAAGTTGCCCGTGTGCGTGGAAGAGGGGGTATCAGCATCCAAGAGAGTTTGGATCGATGAAAGTTGGTCCCCTTCTCCTCGTAGACGCTGAATTCCTTTGGATCCCCAATTACTGCCACTGATGATCGTTCAGCTTCCCCTTACAGGGCTGTAACCTGAAGATAATCATTGTTCTCGACGCAGCGAATGGCCTTTTAGTTTCGCTGCTGAGACAGTGCCCAGTACGGGGTCGATAGGTGTGATCCTGGAAATTTGGCGCAGTCGAGGCGAAGGAATTTTTAATCGAAACTTCGCAGCGTTAACTAACAGATAAACTTAATTCTCTAAGTATCTGATAATAAATATGAACTGTGAGTAAGTGTCCACGGATTGGAGAACAATAAATTGCATCAATTTATTACTTCATTGAGAGCAGAGATCAATGGAAGTTAATTACGCAGATTGATAAATCGTGCCGTGGACAATTTTTTATTTGCCCCTTTAATCAAGGAAATTGCGAGCGTCCCGTTTTCTTTGCCCGATTCATACGTAAACGAGCAATCCCAGGAAGCGTGCATAAACGGTTCGAAGGTATCAAATTATACACATTCTCAATTTATTTCAATTTATTTCCGATGGAAATATGAAAGCTTATTGGCGTTTCTCAGTCGTGCTATATTTCCTCGTCGAACTAAGTAAGATTCGAGCCAGCGGAGACTTGTTTTGTGGTATGCTTCGTTATTTACTGAATTTCCGCGACACACGCCTGGAGCATTAATAAATCCGCAGCGAAATGAACGGCGGGTAATGGGAAGTATTAATTTTAATGCGCGCGATCGACGACACTGGTTGCAAATATTTGTCATGATAATCTAACCGTCTGTCTGCCGTGTTCGATAACGGAGTTGGATATCGGGACGCGTGATATATAACGCGAGAAATCGTTGTGCAGGGAATCCCACTTAAATTCAATCGAACGGGCCATATCCCCAAGGAACTCAGAAAGAATAATACTTCGGGGGTGGGGGGAGGAAATGCATTTGTATTCCATGCAGCAGTATGCGCCACTCTAAAAATTCACGGGAGGTGGCAACCACGTGCGTGTGTCGACCAAACAGAAGGATTTTCCAGTGAAATATTGACCTTTCACGCCATTCAAGAGAAGATTAATAATCCTCCGACAATAACATGAATTATTAAGGTAAAATAATTCAAAATTTATTCTTAAGTGACGGGTAACAGATATTAAATCATATTTCACATGAGGAAGTAGAAATTCTCTCTGCAATACTGTATTACAAAGCCACATTGTCATCAGTTCCCTTTATTCGTAAGTTAGGGGGTAGAAGCACGACGACTGGCGATATAATAAATACCATTACCCAGACGTACGTTTTTACAGTGTACAATGATTACGTGGCAACGAAACGACATTACTGAGAAAATTAATTAGCCGGGCCACTTAGAGTAAATTAGTGGTTACAGTTATAAAGGTTCTGCGATGCAAATAGGTACAGGAATTGGACGAGGGACCGGATGAACCCCGGTTAAACTCAATCGGAACGGCAACACTCCCATGGGTGGGGGATGTGTATCTCTTTGCCTCGTCTCCGTTATCCTGCGCCCCTGTGATCTTCTCTAAACGAACGTTTGCCCGGGCAGCTTAAACCAAACGAGCTGCATTAATTACTTATCGATCAGCCGCTCGAACCTGTCACCCGAGACTATTGAATCTTCTTTTTATAAGGCTCGCGTATTTTGCTTTATTCCGCGATTCCCGGTGTCAAGTATACGCGTAATTGGGGCACGAATGAGGGTAACAGGGGGTGGATAAAACAAGAGTACCTAGTGGCAAGGTACTAAACACATATTTCGTCACTAATTACAAATATTTACAGAGCTCCGATACATAATATCGAACAATATCGATGTTTGTAAAAGTTTCCCACCGTCACGGTTCCGCTTGAATCATTCCACATTCGACTATACAAGCAGTGCGTACCTACCTAATTTATTTCCGACCGAGCTTCCGCTTCAAATCACGTCACCTCGAGCCAGCTTAAGCACCCTACTTGCGACCGCAGCTGAAACATACAGAACCCCTAATTATAATCGTTCCATGAATACCTCCCCTCGTCCCGCCACCCAGTTTCTACCCCCATCCCCTAATCTGTTGCGTGGCAGCTACGCTTTAGCCAGGAGATTAACCAAGAAACGTGAAACGAATCCGTGAAACGGTGTGCATCGGTCGGCACGCGGCACCGAATCGGATCGTTGGATCGGGAATGCGACGGGAAGGATTCGAAAATGGGACAGCGCTGCGGGCGTTTCGGAGGGGCGGGAAGGGTTGGATTCCTGTGGCCAACGCGCCTGCAGCGGTAAAAGACGAGGCGCGAGATACGACTCGGAGGAATGTCTGCGGTGCCAGCTGCGGAAACGTAATTTCTCGCTACGTTGCCATCGGCGAAGCTTCACCGTTCCTTTCCTCCAGCCCCTCTGTACTAGCTCTTTCAACGCCACCGCCGAAAGTGTCAAGCGACAGGGAGAACGCTGGAAACATGTCTGTCTCCCTTTTCCAACCCCCCACCCCCTCGACGCTCCCCCTGCTTTTCTCATTCCTCCTCGTTTTTCTTTCATACCACCTTGTCGCTACCCAGTGTACACCTTGTCCGTCTTTTCCTGTTTCCCCGTGGTCTTTTTATCCCACCGCTCGCGTTTGCACTCTAGCTCGCTGCTCCTTTTGCTCCTCCTTTTTGCACTCTCCCTTCGCCCTGTCTCTGCTTCCCTGCTCCCCCGTTTCTTTTGCCCCCTCCTTTTCCACCATCCTCTTCAGATTCCCCCTTTCATACATTCTCCCGGCTCTTTCACCTCTTGCCTTCTGCTTCTGTGAATCTTTTGCTCCCTCGTTTGTGCCCTCGCCCCTTCTTCCCTTTCTTCTCCGAATATGCAGCGATTTTCCAGAGAGATGTCCCTCGTTGGTATATATTGTTACGATTTCATTCGCGGCTCGTCTGGTCTTAGCACCGCAGTCTCCTCCAGTACCCTTCTCTCGTGCCGCTCCCGATCCCATCTGGCTCGTTCCCTTCTCCCCCTTCGATTTTCAATCTGCTGATGGTGTCTCGCCAGAATCGGCCAGCCGAGATTGACCCTTTCTGTGCGGCAGCGTCGACAGGGCGGAAAGACGACCCTTAAATCTTTCATGGGCCATTTCGTGCACCCCCGTCCCGGAAGTGGACGTCTGCGATCTTCGCGACGCTGCACGACTCAGACGCGGCCCTCGTAATTGGCCTCGTTTATTGACCGAACCCCCGGCCCAGCGGCTAACTCGTTTATTTATCGAATGCCCAGCCTCCGAATCGACGGCAGGGAAACGCTGGCAGGACGTAACTGTTGTTTATTCGCGTCTGGCCGACGCTCTTCCGAGACGGTGGCTACTCTGTTTACTTTTCATTAGGAGGGGGGGATTAATTTTTATTGGAATTCGCAGCGATGTAATGAAGCACTTCCCCTCCCGTGGCCGCGTTATGGACGGATTTGAGTGTGCAGTTAAACCTCGACTCGCCACTCTTATCGACGATCATCGGTGAATTCGCGGGGATGTCAAAGAAACTACCCACTGTTACGAGACGAAACGTGGGAACTTATTGCTCTCTTAAGGGTGCCTTCTGGTCAAAACGCTTGATTTTCATGAATTAAAAAAAAAGAAACTGAATAACATACAGTGAAAAAGCTTTTTAGGCTTTATTACTACATATTTGAAGAACAAATAAAAAAATTATTGTTGGAATTTTATAAATTTTTGCATCAGATAGACAGCATGCATTGCACCACTGTAGAAATTAGAGCTCTTGATGGGCGCCATCAGAACTCGTGACAGCATCGTCTGAAATAAAAAAACTAAGAATATTCTTCAAATATATGTGAACGATTATCGCCTTATCCGTCTTCACCGCAAACAATCAATCCGGCGATTTTTAGCACATGTTTAAACACAATTTTGCAAAGAAGCATGTCGTTCCGCGCATACATCCGTCCATAAAAAAATGGGTGATCCAAAATTTCGCATATATTTTAAGAATATTTTTAGTTTTTTATTTGGGACCTGGAGCTTTAATTTCTGCACTGGTACAATGAATGCTGTCTACCTAATGCAAAAATTTATAAAATTCAAACAACAATTTTGTCATTTGTTCTTCAAATTTGTAATAATAAACTCTAACAAGCTTTTTTACTGTACATTGTTCAGTTTCTTTTTTCCAATTCACGAAAATCACTTACTCTTCAAGCGTTCTGACTGGAGTCCACCCTTAAAAGAGAATCATTTTACTTGAAATTAATCGTGCGGAATTCTACGCACTTCATTTCTGATTCTCAGTTGTGAATTCTATTATCCTTGAAGCGACAGCGATAAAACGCGTGGAGTATACGGATGGCCGAGGGCGGCAAAATTACTATTGAAAATTGTACGCGAAATGAACAGAGGAAGGCTTTCGCCTCGCTTGTAAATATCGCGAGAGGGATGCGGCAAATAAACGCGAACGACGGGACATCTGGAGAGTAAAGGCTCCGGGAACGGTATGCGGGGCATCCTGAAGAATTTAGACCCATGATTCCTGGAAACGTTGGGTCATCCTGAAGGAAATGTCGTCAGCTAGAATGCAGATGTAAAGTGGACGTAGCGGGCATGTCTCCTTCAAGTATCCGGACCGTGTTTCGTATTCCGCCGCCTCGTATCATTTTATGTATCTCGCGCGACATATACCCCCAATAAATGTCGACATTCTCAGCGTGCACGCTGTTGAAGAGAATATCTCCTTCAATTAATATTTCCTCCGCGCGTTCCTCGGCGCCGCGAGAGGCGACAGTTACAGCGGCAACAGAATCCGCATACCAAAGGAAAGAAACATTGAAAAATAAAGTCTGCCATCTCGTATGCCATAAATGGCCGATCACGAGCTACACGGCTGTAAACCCGTACGTGCGCCGCGTCCTTAAAACGGGACAACGATGGTGTCCCATGAAAACTTGACGCACCGCGAACGACCCGCTATCAAAATCGATACACTCCTCGCCTTTTACCACCCTCCGTACGATGCTTCCACGTTGATCACGGTCCCCGTGGGTGGAGAAGTAACGAAAGGGGCGGGCGGAGTTTCCTCGAAACGCCGCGGTGCCAGTAATTGGAAAAGCGACAACGGTTTCCGCAACGAAACAATGAAATATGAGGATTTACAGCGGCTATTTTTCTAAGGAACGCGGGGATGTATCCACGGGAACGGGGAAACGCTGCTAGTCCGGCTGATTAATCGTCTTTCACTGACGAACCAATATATCTATCGCGCGAAACCAACACCTAGTCGAGGTATCTATCAATCGCGCGAAAGCTTTCGCGGGCACGAGATTCATCAATGCTACTCAGAGCAGGGATCACGGATATCCGTTTTATTTCCAATGGAGGGGGCGATTCTTTAAACCCTTTCGATGTGTAAAATTGGGGACAGTTTCAGTTCGGATCAGACTGCGAGTAAATTTCCAGGGAAGCTTATAGGAAAGTTCTCCGTATCGTCACGATTCATTGGCAATTCTGGCTATAAATTCCTTGCAGCTGCGGGGACAGAATTTAACTCATATCGAATTCAAATCGTACCCTGGCCCAACTCAGATTTACCTTACGTCTATCTCAAAAACTTGGTTCAACTGTTCCTTAAATCTAACTCGGACGTAACTCAGTCCAGCCGTGCAGTGCTGCATTAACCAATAAGCAAAATCAGCGGGTGTTTAGGGTAGCAGGGGAAAGGGGCACCGTAGAAATTTTCTGAATTTTAAAATCTAACTTTTGTTAGAAACACTTTTCAGTGAAATTATCGGAAGTGCCTAAGAAATCATGCATTGCGTTGAAGTGATCAACATCTTCTAAGTGCTCAGGGCCTCCAAAGGTCTTAATGCGGCCCTGCAAGCGTGGATTCAGGATTAAAGAGAATACTCCCAGTTTGGTGCATCGCGTCAATGAAGTGTCTGAGTGACTGAAAGAGAAGGTGTTATTGGAAAACCGAAATCATCGAGCCTTGTAGCAGCCTGTCGTCCAATAATACACGCCGGGCCCTCCCCGCGACCAGCTGGAATTAATCAATGTTCCTCGGAACGCAGCTCCCACCGTGGGGGCCACTTTATTCCTCTCGCCTCGGAAAAATAGCGGCCGCCACAATTTGTCTCTCGACTTCCGCGTCTGCCTGGCGCGCTTTTAAATTGCATCGAGATATTTCTTGGTGGAGGAACGCCGACCAGGATGAATTTGTCCCGGTGTGCAGCGCGACCTTACCAATTTACAAAGGGCACCGCGGCGGCGCCCCTACTTTTCGCGTCGCGGCCACTTCGGCCAATGGGACGACAGAGCCGACGCATTCCGCTGATTACGATGATTAAAAATCGCGTCGTCCAGCCGTGGGCAGGCTTTAATTAAGTTTTAATGCGGCACACATCCTGCCCGCGTTACCACGGCGCGATTCGCCGGTCCACAGATGCGTAGATAATTTCGCCGGCGCCCCGAACAGTGCGGCTGCCGATCGATGCGACGGTTGGTGATGAATTTTGATAAGCAGGTATGATTCTCTAGCCGGACACGAATCGAAAATGTGCAGTACATTTTCTTCCTGCGAGGCACCGTTCCCGAGGAAAACGGCTTTGAACATTGTTGAGCGCGCGGGGCTCTTCGAGGCTAGCCCCGTGCGCGCAACAATGTTCGGAGCCATTTTCCTGGAAAACTATGGGTCGTACGGGAAAACTTCATCTCGCGTATTTCCTTCCTTTTTCGGTAAAGAATTATTACGCACGCTTGCGGACAAAGTTTACTGCACAAGCGCGAGCATAACGCAGCTATATAAAGGAAAGGCAGCAAATTCCCAATAAGCAGTTGCGATAATGGTGATTCGAGAGCCTCGGCTAATGGCTGTAATCGCTCTTCCGCCACCAAAGCTGACTGGGAAAGGGTTAAAGAGTAATGGCTGAGGGGCTCGACAGAGTGGAGGGTATTATCGAGAAAGAGCTCTGTCGCTTTATTACGCGTTGTAAGCAGGGTGGGGGTGGTAAACGTTTATAGCGTGTGCTCAAATATTTTGCCACGGGAAGCTACCTCGAACCACTTTCTAGCTACGAGCTCCCGTCCAACCTCCGCCGTCTCTTCAACCCTTCAACCCCTACGAGTGGTGGTAACGAGCCTAGTTACTGGCGCATAATACCCCCGTGTGTATTTCTAGCTGCGACTGAAAACGAGTGGCCCGATTGTTCCTGTAATCCCACATGTCGAAAGAAATATTCCCGACGTGACACGGTCGAACAACTCGTTCCCTTTCTCCGTGCGCGCGTTTGTGCTGGGAGGAACTGGGTTGGGGGTGGATTGGCGATCGAGATCTCGGACAATGCAGAGGGCGATGTGAAAGGGGGATGTTCGTAGGTTTTTATTGGTAGTATTGTTCCTATTATTGCTGTTTATAGCAGTGCTGAAGTGATGTGTGGAACAGCTGTAATTGGAATCTTCGAAATTCTGGGAATCGAGGCGACAGTTTTTAAAAGGACTTTAGTAATGCGGTGTATTGCTTGGATCTACGAACGTTTTTCGTTAAGGGGACTAGGGAGTCGAAAAATCGATTTCTTTTATTGCGTTTTCTGAAAGCACTATCTTTTCTGAATAAAATGCCGTTTGGTTTATATGAAAATAAGCAAACTTGTTCATTTGCCAACTAAAAAGGTCAAGCGCTAACTTATAGCGTCACCTTTGCCCAGAAACTTTAACACGTTTTTCTAGAACTTTTTTTTTCTCGTCGTTTTGCCGTATTTGCGACTTGAAAAAATTACAGGATGTATAAAACATGTACCATTTCCCGGCAACCTATTATATCGTCTGTAAAAATTCGAGATTTTCATAAAAAAAATTAAAAAGTCGCGGATTTTTAGTAACCCACAAACACGACCGAGTTTTTCTTGAAATAATCGCAGTTTTTCGGCCAGCAGTTTAACAATTCTGTTTTAATTTTAGTTTTTATTGGTTGCGCGGGCAACTACGGATGTAACAAACAATAAACACACCTTGAAATTGGATTACGTCACTTTTTAAGACCAATAATACAGCAAAACCACCGAAGAACGTTAAAATGTTTAACAGTCAGCATCGCTATTTTTAAAGCACGTGAATATTTCATACCAACTTTTTTTTAATCTCTATGATAATAATAAACATTGGGTAAAAGGATACATCTGAATTGGCTTCCATTTTTTTACAAATACATTATAAAGAAAGTGTTTCTTTCACGGAAAAGATAGGGCGCCCCAGGAGGCTCCACCAAGTACCGAACGTTAAGCAAAACTGGTAATTCTTTTGTCCCACTAACTTTCTTGAATGCTTACATTTTTTCCAGATAAATTTATATTGAATATCAATATTTCAGTTTAACCAATTGGACCATATGAACAAAAGCAGTGTACAACGATGAATAGGTGCATAATAAACTTGATTTATGTTGCATATTAAATAACAATTGACAAATATTAACGGGGTGCCCTGTCCTTTTGTCCCTGACTGTATATATGTCTACGAACGCAGTTAAATAAATACAAATCGAAGCTCTGACTAAGCGAGCCAGAGTCGAACCCTCCTGAAAGAGGCTGCTGCCACTTTCGGAGTCGTTTCATTTTTCAAAAGTGGAACTCGCACAATGGAAGTTCCCTTGGACAATGGAAGTTTTTCTCCAACTTCTCGGTTTCCCCTGCAACGGGTTGCAGAAACGGAACCGTGTCGAGCACCGTCGAATAAAACCGAAATAACACAATAATTTTCACTCTCTCGCCGCCGTCGCACCTTTCTCGATAAACACTCGGATTTTTTTACATTTCCCGAGCTCTGGTTATTTTTCTCCGCGTGCCAGCGGCACCACCCGTTCCCCCAATCAGTGTCCAATAAAATCTGTCTCGTTAAGTCGAATATCCTTCTTGCGAGGCCGCGGTGCGAGCGCAAAAATATTTTGGTCGCTTCGCTTTAAAAAGTGGTAACCTGGCCCCGGTTGCCGCGCATAATGCATCCACCCACACAGACAGGCGGGGTAGGAGAACTCAAAACGAGTATTGCGACTCTTCTTGTAATCTCCGTTGGCGGTGGGGGTCGGGGGAGGAAAAATTTGCATCGCGAGACAATAGCGATGCTAGAAGTCCCCGGTGTACTTTCCGTTTGCGTACACGTTAGCAGACGAAAAAGTAGGCCGCCCTGCAAAAATGGACGGTCCCTTTGTCATTTAAATTGTAATCGTTTCCTGTTCCTTCTCGGACCCTGGTCGAAGGAAATCGCGCTTGTGCGAGGAACCCTGTGAAACGGCAAACCCTGACCGTATCAATTCGTTGGAACGGCCGGCAATGTTGTTCTTCCAAAGCGTGCGCCGCTTGTTTTACGGGAAAAAGAAAGGGATTCCGTATTTTATAAATAACTGTACGCTGTGTACCTTGGCAATACGCCTGGGCAGAGGCTGGCCACCATTAAACACAAAAACGTGGAGGACCATTGAACGGAATTGAGGACCTCGCAACAAGAGTGTGCAGCTTCATTTTTCACAGTTTTTGAGTAAACGAGCGATTGCGAAATTTCAATCTGCACCCATTACTGTTTTGCGCAATGCGAGTCCTCCAGATTTGAAAAATTTGCCAAAAATAGAAATAAAAACTTATTAACTCAATAAGTATCACTTGTTCTGAAAATATATAATTTTTAATTAGTGTTGTCCTTCTAATGTTAAGGCAAAGCAATAATTTTATAAACTGTTTTTTCTAATTTATTTGACTGTGGTAAATATGGAGATTTGGCTGGAGCGCATCATTATTGTTTGTGCGCTACCTAAATCCGGTGACTTCTTAATTTTTTTTTGAAAATCTCGAATTTTTACGGACCTTATCAGAGGTTTGCGCCGAAATGGCAGATGTTCTACACATCCTGTAATTTTTTCCAAGTCCATCTGAACCTCAATTCGTCCGCAATCAGGAAAAAATTCGACAAAAACGCGTTTAAAGTTTCTGGGCAAAGGCGACGCTATAGGTTGCCGCTTGACGTTTTCAGCTGCCAAATCCACAATTTTGCGAATTTTACTACGAACCAAGCGGCATTTTATTAAGAAAATATAGTGCTTTCCGAAAATGCAATAAAAATCGATTTTTCGACTGCCTAGTCCCCTTAATATTAGAACAGAAATGTAGAGTAAAAGGTAAATTATCAGCCTCGAAAAGGGGATATGAAACTTCGTTACATATCTGCACTCTGCAGTCTCGAGTTTCCACGGTGACACAACATTCGTTCTTCCTTTGAAATTCTTCCCCTCTCGTTATTCTTGAATTGTGGATATCAGAATAATACATTGGGAGGGATGTAACGTAATATAACGTGTACCTAAATTTACAGTGAGTTACACTGGGATAAATCTCGTGACTTTTACGGCTCGCCAGAATAAGGGACGCAGAAGCATTCGGTGCAGCGTCTGCACGTAGTCGAAGATTGTACGTCACGATTATCTTCTCTCTGTCAGGTGGGCACGCGAAACGCTCTCCTCCCCCCGACGTATCCTCTGGGGGGTAAATTTACGTTTACCCGGGCCACGGGAAATTAAATGTCGATAGGAATGCCGATTCAGTTCGTGGAACGACCGTGAAGTCTCGTGTCTGAGCAGACGTAGATAAACTAAAATTCAACGTTTAGTCGATCCTCGTGCCTCGATTCGAAAAGTTTCGACTTGGATTTCAATTACTCGTCCCGAGGGCCTTCCCAAATGACGATACACGCCGCACTCGCATAGTCAGGCACGCGTCAACGTTCATATATTTCCTTGCCCCAATTCAGTTAAAATTTAATCAGAACATTAATGTTCGAAAAGGAGATTCGAAGAGGTATACAGCATTCAGTGTTAATGTCTGCATTGTGCGCAACTACTCATAGGTTTTATCCAATGGTAGATTACTAGCTTGATAACGCGGAATTTCATCCTTTGAATCATTTTTGTACGCTCGGTACGTTCATGGAGTGCAATGTTCGTTTCAGATCTTTCTCCTTTTACATTCATTTAGTCGTGGCTGAAGTAGTTTTCCGCTGCGAATTATGGGGATCGCGGGGAAAGGGATTGAGATTTTAATGAAGCAGCGTGGAAATAATCAGCTTATACTTCACATAAATGGAAACAGAATTTTTAATATCGCTGCAAGTAGCCACAAAATTAATTTGTTGCTCGAATCCACTGAGCTTCTGTTTTTCTGATTCGTTGTTTGCTTCTGTACCATATTGCAATCGCACAGTAGCGCGCGCAGGGTGGAGTGTATGAATTTGTAAGCTGTTCCCTCGAAAATGACTAGAGGTAGCGGCAGAATTCCCGTTTCCCTGTTTTCGAGACCGATGGAATCCCTTGAAATGTTTCCTACCTTCATAAAACGAAATGACATACGAACTTCCTCATTTATCCGCGCTCCTCTCAGATATAAACAACATTTAATTCAATCCCTCTGCTTCCATATTTCGCGTAGTACCTACTTTCTGTTTATAGCCACCGAAGACGACGAATGTTAAACACATACACAATGAAACTCATCGGCATGAGAAAGCAATTCACTGAAATGAAAGCAGGCTTTACACGATTATAATTGATTCCCAAATTTTTGCCGCAACTTCTCTCCATAAATTACTACCCAAAACCACTGCAGACGAGTGCCGATCCGCGCGCACTGCTCGAGAATAGATCGAGAGGATGCCGGTGATCTCTCGCCGGCGTCGATGGAGGATTAACGCGAGGGCCGTGCAACGGAAGTGGCTTCTCCGGCGGCGAACGGAAGCTGCGTTCGATACGAGACGCGCCGTCTCGTTCCTCTAAAGTGATTCGTTATCGCGCGATTAGCAGCGGCACGCGAGCTTAATTTCAGCTAAGCTCGAGGAAAAGTTCGCCCCGGCTAATGAAGACCGATTGCCCCGGACAGGAACTGGGGCGTGAGCTTTTATCGTTCCCCCCTAATTGGATTAGAGAAAATAATTCCCGCTTCCGTACCATTGCTCGCGATAACGCGTCGCCTCGCAGAAGCGTATGCTAATTTTTGCTAATGGACTAGCAACCAGGCCGGCCGCTAAATCAGCGCTTCCTTTTTAATTCGCCCCGGCGTCGACTTTCGGGGTCGCCGGAACGGCTGGATCACTCTCGTCTGACCCCTGATGTTCTTTGAGCCTCGGTAGCTTCTTTTCTTCGAGAACCTCTTCTCGAAGAACGTTCATAATGTCACTGTGGATACCTAGTAGGTTCGCAGGTATTAGATCTGTAACTAGATTCACTTCTAGGTGTTCCAAATTGTAGGTAGATAATTGAATTACAAACGGCTCTTCTTTCCATTAACACGAATCACACTAGTTAAACGATCGTGCTGCTAGAAGGAGATCAGAGCCTGATCTGATATCTGGGATAAATACTGTGCGCCGAGCTGATAGTTACGAAGTTCGGCAGTTCAATTTGATCATGCAACTCTCTAAACCACTTTTTGGGCTACCAAGTTGCTGAGAGGGACTAACACTCCTGCCGGAGAGCTTCCAGGGGTTACACAGCCCCTAAACCCGGGCGTTCAAGTGTTCCGAAGTGTTACGATATTACCTGCGATCCAAAGTTAGCAGGATCAGCCAGGCAGATGACTGAAACTGAACGTAGCCTGTCAAAGACACAGCACAGTCCACTAGACACGTACAATGTAACTCTGCCTCGACAGTTTCACCTCTTTGTATCTGCCACGGATTCATCCTCCCCGTTCCGCCAAATCGATATCATACAAAAGAAAGAAGATACCGCAAATCCAGTAGCTCTTTCAAGAAAAAAAAACTCGATCCCGCCGGTTCTTGTGACCAAGGTACAGTAGTTTACAAGTGTCACATTATTGTGCACACACCCCTCGAAGCAGGGCTGTCCAAGTTATATTTCAAGCGTCGCTGGGACGAGCAGAATTCCTCGCGACGATAAATCAAGCCCCCTTAAACGAGCGCGAGATCTACGGCAGGGCTCGCGCGACAAAATAACGAACGCGAGGGTGGAATATTACTGGGTGTCGGTAAGGGTCGCGGCACCGAATCCTTTTCAACGGGAGCAACGTGTTTAACGCGACTATTTATTCTCTCCTGACCGTCGACGAATTTCTTTCTCTCCCTCAGGTCCGTTCTAAAAACCGACCTCCGCTGAAGGTGGGGGTGGCGGCGAGGGCTCAATGGGGGTAGATGGAAATGAAAGAGGGAATTCCAAGCACGACCGGCGTCTCGTCCCCACGAAAACGGGGCCTGCCACCGACTTGCTCGGGCTGTGCACGTAATTTCATAAAGTAGTTAGTCTCAGAGGCTGAATATTTCCACGGCGGTACACGCGCGCCGGGGCGCGCGAACGCCGCACGGAGCCCGAGCTTTTTTCGTTCCGAACGACTTTCCTTCGGCGACCGATAAAATAAGACGACCGGAGAACTCGTAAGTAAGCCGCGGAGCCCCGGCTCGAAAATGCAAATGCAATTAAGTCGTGACAACACCCCTTTGCTCACCCCCCTCCCACCCGTCTCCCTTCCGCCCCATCTGCAACAGCCTCGTAAAGGTCTCGATGTTTCTCTCACTCTCTCTCTCTCTCCTTCGGCGTTTCGTTGTTTTTTGCTAATTCCTTTTTCTTTTCTTGTTGCAGGGGGCCTCTCACGGATTCAGGACGCCAGTCGTGAACTTGTTGAATCGTGGAAGGTACGAGACAGAATCGGACGCGGAATCCTCGGGCTGATTCGTTCTGCGGTCGGCTGGCTGTGGCCCTGTTTCTCTGTTTGGTGAGTTTTAATGACGTAAACTTCGGTACAACTTTAGCGACTCCGCGTTTGGAAAATAGTAATGAGGTCCGGGGGGAAGAGGTTTTTGTTCCTCGTGAAGATTTCTGCGCGCCCGGAGGATATTCGGGCGGAGTGTTTGGGTGTCATCGGTTTGTCGAAAGTTAAGCTTTCTTCGAATATTGTAGAATCTTTCGGTGGGGTGCGCGAGTCCGAGAATCACTGTGTTTCGTTGAGTGCTCGAATAGTTTAGGGCGAGAATTTATTGCGTCAAGTCGATGGAGCGGAGGGTTGAATAGTGCAGACGCAATTAAGTCGCGACAGTACACTCTATACCGTTTACGGCCCTCGGTAACGACTCGCTAAATGTTCGGATGTTTTTATTGTTCCCGATAAAAACGACTTCGCCGAGTGAAGTTGGTACGCTCGCACTTAATTTATAATGGCGCCATGAATTCTTACGGTCCCCGCGACCCTACCGTAAAGCTCGTATTGCTGCTTTAAAAATTATGAAGCGTTTTAACGAGTCGAGTGGCAGGGCCTGTAAACGAAGGTTCGTAAAGTTTCCTGATGGGCCGGGTTGATTACGTGTATATTACGGAACTGGGTAGTTACTGATTATTCGAACGCATCGGTTATTAGTGATGAGTTCTGACTTTAATCAGACTCAACTAAAACGTATCATAGATCTAATGCTACTATATGGATTTAATTCAGTTTAGATTTCATTCAGACTATAGATCAGTGATTCCCAACCTGTGGGTCGCGAAGAATTTTTAGGGAGGCAGGCTGTCGCAGGTAATATGATTATTATAAAAGGGGATGCGACTCAAAAAAGTTTGGAAACTCTAAAGACAGACTTTAATGGCTCCTCAATACTATTGTTCATAAAACTCGGGCTTCACTTAGTGTTCAACCTTAGACCATGGTTTAACCTATGTCAGGCTGTAATTACAACTTAATGAACCCTAAATCTAATCATAGTTGGCTAACTAGATCCATCTTAGATCATATTCTACCACATCAGACATTACTCAAACACATAAAAAACATAGTTGAACCTATCCCAAACCTATCGCGTTTCTTATACGTCATGCATGTCCCAAAAGCTGCGGCCTGCATTTGCCAAAGCGCGGTCTGCTGCGCTTAACAATTCAGGGAAGGTCTCAGGAACGTCCGCGGAAAGCCCCGATTCGAAGGGAAATCCAGGAAAGTCGAGGCAGATTCTATTTTTCAGGTAACCGCGAGTAGTCGCGATCTGTCAAGGAGGGTCGAGGCCGTGTCTGCATTTCAAGCGTGGATTTCAATTACGCCGCCCTTCCCCGTCACATAATCTTCGTGGTCACGAGCCGCAGGCCTCCCCCGATGCACTCGAGAGGGGAAAAAAGCTCGCCATCGCTTACTGTCGTCCTCTCCCGCGACGATTCCGCATCCTGAATACTTAACAGGAGTCGCGAACCTTCTTTGAATTGTAAAGCGAATCAAAGCGATACTACCTGAACCGCTTTCCCTCCACCGGTCGCAGCTACTGCGGCCGAGGGTTCTGCGTGAAACAAAATTTCAGCTTGGATTTTAATGGGTCTGGAAGGCCAGGCAGTCCCCGGCGAAACTGTTCCTTCCTTAGATCAGAGGATACCATGTGTCCTACAGAAATTCGAAACCTGTAGTGGGAGAAATAGAGTACTTATATAATTCCTTGTATTATCGCGTTACGCCTCGGCTCGGTTAGACGAAAGCTCTTTGCTAGCTGTCCCTGTATCCAAATCGAAAATTGGTGAATATTGTTTGGTGCTCGTGGATGACTGAGGAAGGTTTTGAATAGGGGAAGAAGTATTTTGAAGCTGCAGGTGAGGTTTTACAGTCAGTCGAATATTAGAGGTACAGTAGGCAAGTGGTCAAAACGGACACCTGATAAATGGGAACTTCTACAAGGTCTGTGACCCGTTCCTCATCTCTTTGTATCAAAATTCTCAAGTAATCTCATTCTATAGATCCTCCCCTTTTGTCTCACTTCAATCGAACTGATCTTCTCGAAACTTTTCTGTCATGAACCAAAGACTTTAATTTATCTCAAGAATCCATCATTTTCATACATATTAGGAGATTAACACGAATAAGCAGCTAATAATAGAATCCGGAGTCTCGCAATGACCGCAGAACGCGAATCATCCGACAGCTCGCGACGTTCGTCAGGCAAAGGCCCACAGACGTTCCCTCAGCACAGAAGTACGCGTGGAAAGCGACGTCGCGACGAAGGAGATGTATCAATTACGAACGATTGAAATAGCTGAATACATTTCGATGGGGCGTAGACGGCGATGGCTCCGATATTGAAACCCTCCAGGACGTCGGACGTGTCCGTTTCCTCGTTGACGAGTTTCGAATCGAACGAGCTGTCCCACCCGCCTTCCCCGACATTTTTATTATCCCAATAGGATCGAAATGAGCCGGCGGATCGTTGTGCGCGACGCGGCCAGCTCCGTTGCACGTAGACGGGGATCGATCCGGCAAGAAATTCGATTCCGTGGTTTCCGCATGCGTCGCGCGCGATCGTCGAACTTCATGAACTATGCGAAGTCGGTTCTCGTGCGAGAAACGCGGATTATTCGGGAAGTTCCGCCGCTGGTTTATCGATTCCCGTGCAAGAAGTATTGGAATAACCGCGCCGCGGTCGCGCAACGCTCAAATACGATGTACGCGCGAGTAAATACGCGAGCGAGTTCGGGAACCACCTTGAGGTAAATGGCCCTGAGAATATAATCGTTCTACAACCACTTTTTACGAGCACATAAAGGGAAATTAACGTGAAATATGAATCGCGAGGACGCTGGCCGTTTTAGTCTCCGGACTCAGTTGGTTTTTAAGTGTGAGCTGAATATCTGTGCTCTTAAGGGTAGTAGGCAGTCGTTTCTGTCTAAAATGATGCATTTCTGCTGCAATTAATCACAAAGAAACAAGTTGACGCTGAGACTTGGTCTTTGGCATGAAGTTTATTAACATCATAAGCTTTAAAAAACTTGTTTTTTTAGTAGAAAATATGCATTATATATGACGCTATAAATGGATCATTAAAGAGGCTTTTTTATAAAAGTTTCTTCTGTTTTGCAGTGATATCTCAAAAACGGAGGTTCCAATCGATTCAAAACAAATTCGAGCATCTTCACAAAATCTGTAGTTTTAGACCACACCTAAATTAAAGTTAATGAAAACTCTTACTCTTTATGAAAACAAACTGAAACCACATTGAGACCCCTTTACCATCACTCCAAGCCCCAAACGATGAGGTCTTAGTATTTTTTCATAAAGAATAGGAGTTTTCATTAATTTTAATTTACGTCTGGTCCGAAACTACACATTTAGTGAAGATGCTCGAATTTGTTTTGAATCGTTTGGAACCTCCGTTTTTGAGTTATCACTGCAAAACAGAAGAAACTTTTTTTAAAAAAGCCTCTTTAATGATCCATCTATATATAGTATCATACATAATGCATATTTTTGACTAAACAAACAAATTGTTTAAAGCTTATGGTGTTAATAAACTTCATGCCAAAGAACAAGTCTCAGTTTCAGTTTGTTTCTTTGTAATTAATTTTAACAGAAATGCTTCAATTTAGACAGGAACGACTGCCTAGTGCCATTAATAAGGCAAGGACGGTTCCTAGTTGCCAGACAATTCAGTGTTCACTCTTATTTGACAGATACAAAGCACCGTCTGATTTATCGTGCACATATATCACTTATCTTCCTCCTCGATAGTATCACTTCGTTTTCGCACACATTCTGTGTTCACCGTACAGTCAAGTGTCAATTCGGCGTCCACCATCCATCATGAAAGGGTTAACTACATCCGACCTTCGTGCCATAGAAAGGGACTAGACAAAGCTCCCTTTACACTACATCGCTAACAATGTTCAAACAAAGGCTCGTCCATCGGTCTCCACGCAGTTCGTATATCCTCCCTTTCCGTCCGTCTGACCTATTACTGGCTCCTCCGCTTGCCCCTCGGCGGAGCACAAAGTAGCCACGTGGCCGGGACCGTGCAATTTCCTCGGGCCCTTTAATTTACCACAGAAATCGAACAAGTTCGTTTACAGCAGTGACAGATCCCGTCCGACCGGCGCCCGCCGCGGCAACATTGCGACAGGCTCGTGAAACCGACTTGCATCAACGGAAATTCCACTTTAATGCGTACCACGTCGGCGACGATGGCGGAGGGGTGGCCGTCGTAATTTCAATTTAACTTTTTAATTGTAAGTCGACAGGGTAGATGCCAGGGTCGCGCCGGGCTTATGCATTTTGTTGCCCGCGGGCAAATCTGAGAGCGACCGCAGGCGAGCGTCCCGTAATTTACCGCGAGCCAAATTTAATACTGGAAAGCCATCTGTTCGTGATTCAACCGTCCCACCGCCTCGGCCGGCGTCGCCAAGGAGAGGAGCGCCGTTATTCCCGCGAAACGCGGCTCGGAAATTTGAAAAATTTTAATCTCCCTCCTCAGGGGAGAGCGGCGCCTCGCTCGGCGAAGAGCGACCCGTGGGGGGTGGCTGGAAATATTATTTCAACCCTCTCGTTTCTCTGGTGTCTTATTTTCTACCACTAGGCGAGACACTGTGGATATCTGGATACATTGTACATTTACATCGTGGATTTTGGGGAATTTTTAATTTTATTGTTACTCCGTGAGATTTTTCGGAACCGTTTAAGTTAGGTTTAAGGGATATTAAATAATTTCAGGAGATCGTGCAGAGAAAGATTTTATAAGATCATTGAGGTTTCTTTAGATGAGTCCGCAGGTTTTCATCCCTTATATATCGCAGAACTCTTCGTCACTTTCCAACGGTTTTTATGGGCATCAACGGGTATCTATTCGCTCCGGATTTTATACATTATTTAGAACCTCCTCCGTTCGAGACTGTCGTTTTCCGCGTAAAAGTTGGAAATTAATGTGACATCGTGAGGCGAGAAGGGAGCGTCGGAATAAATTAATTCAGTCGCTTTAACGCGTCGTAAAAATACACTTTTGAAAGAGCCAGTGTAACAGAGTCGCGAAAAAGCGATATTTTCGCGCGGACAAGCAACACGAGTGTTGCCTGTGTAACGTTAACCCCCGGGAGTGTTGCTTTATGCATGTTTCGCCGACTCTACAAAAGCGTCGCAATTATGAAATTATAACCCCTACGCGTGGAGTAGCCGTCCGCCCCTCGTGAATTCAGTTCCCTTTTCCGTCGAATTCGTTTCTTTTGTGAACACGTGTATTTGAACGCTTCGCAAATTTCCCCGCTGCGAGCGCGATGAAATAATTTAGGTAAGATTCAGACAAGCCGAGTGAAATTAAACGAAAGCATCGGAGGGAGGGGACGAAGGAAATGGACGAGCGCAGGGGGGTGGAAGCAGGGACGAAGGCTAAAAAATTGGGATCGTGGATGAGTTCGGTTGGCTGGTTTAGTGGTCCTCCGCGGCACGAAGAGGGTTGCTCGTGAAGTGTCAGAAATAAAAACGAAATTGCGCGGGACCGAGCGTATTTCGGAATTTTTATAACCAATACCCCCTGCTTTCTTTATATCGGGCATAAAATTTCGACGATATATTCGTATACAGGGGAGGCGCTTAAGGGAACTTAAGAACGATGCCTTGGTTAGGTTAGCGGGTTTGATTTAGGAGACCACGTCAGTCAGGTTCGCGATGCTTTTGTTTCTCGTTAGGCTTTTGTAGTTTGGGGGTAATTAGACCTACCTAATTAAAATTTCGAGGTTAGAAGTAACTAAGGGTCTCATTAAGATTTGGGGGTTAGAAGAAAGTGGAGGCTTAATTAAGACTGAGAGGTTAGAAGAAATTAAGATTCCAATTAGTATCAGCAACTAGAAAGAAGTGGAGTCTTATTTTAAACATCCAGAACCTTGATTAAATTTAAAAGCTGACGCTCACAAATCTTACGAACCCTTTCCACCCTCGGGACCACCCAAACCCATCATAAACTTCTCAAAATTCCCTCATTCTGATCTTCCACATTAACAACCCCCAGGCGTTGTGTCTTCGAGCAGTATCAGAAGAACCATCTGTCACCAGGATTCAATCCAATCTTCATATAAAACTGTAAACGTTCTCCCTGCCAGATAGCTAACCCAGCCATCATTCGCTCATCATCCATGTTCTAAAAAATCCCTAAGGCCTAAATGCATCAGCGATATCACCAGACGAGGATCCATCGTTAATACCCGACGCTGAGGCGTCGCCCGATCCCCCGGGAATGCGAAAGTCAAACTCCGCGGGGGGTGGAGGGGGTCTGTGCGCTTTGCAGCTTCGACGCAAAGGGCGGCTGTCCCCTGCATAACCGTAGGTCAAACATGCAAAATCCATCCGGGCACGTGAGCCGCATACGAACGTGTCCCTGCAAACCAAACTCCCTCTCCACTACGTGCCCCACTAATGCGTATAACGAGGGTCAAAGTATACGGAGGATTGCGCGGTCCAGGTGCGGAGTTGCGATCCTCCTCGAGTTCTGCTTATCCTCCTAGAGTTCGGCTTATCTTCCGAAGAGATGGCTGACCGCTGCGCCATCGCAGGGCCGTGCTCACCAATCCTTGACTGCCCACCTAACCCCTGCGACTCTCAACCCGATGTCCCTCGCTAATTGAAGACGATGCATTGAACCTTGAACAAGAGCCTCCGATCCACCCAGCCCCAGGACTTTTCTTTCCAGCGTCCCGAGTAGACATAAGGGTGGGCAGGTTGCACTGAGCTCCCTCCATTTGCATCCCTTCCATTACTTGAAGTACTTGATCCCTCGTTACAGGTATGTCTGCTAAATAATTGTATTGTATTTGTCTTATAATAGTAAGCACATATGCTCAGGTTATTAGAATAAGTTACCAGAATCATTTCTCTTTGTACTAGTTAACATGTTTTGTATACTAAAGGGTATTCCCGTTGATGATAATAATAATAATAATAATAATAATAATAATAATAATAATAATAATAATAATAATAATAATAATCGAAGCGTAGTTTGAGAACTAGCCTTAAGGTAAAAGAATGAGGCATATCCGAATTAGACCGACGAGATTAGAAAAATCCGACTCTCTTTTTCTTAGAAAATCCGACTGCTCGAAAGTATTTGATTACTCGTTATAACGCAGTAGTGTGTATTTAACAATTGCACCGCTGGAGCAGGTATAGAGACCTCGTTCCTTTTGTTCTTTTAATGGCCTGTGTTTTGCAGATGAGACAATAGAATCGGGTGAACCAGTCTGGAAGCGCAGCTCTGTCAATAGTTCGTTCCCCGGTACCTATGTGATTTTTGGACTGAAGGCGGAATTGGCGATTCAGGGAAGTTTTTTTGAGACCGACGTTCGAACGATCCTATAATGGCGTCGTTATTTCTTAGTCACGTGCTAATGTCTGGAAGTGGAGGGACTCGAATTAACTCGTAGCCGGAAGTTTCTGGCGCTGCAATTTCCCCCGTGCCTTTCGATAGCGCCCAGAAACTTTATCCATTCCATAGAGCTAATAGCTTGATTTCTCATATCGATTATCGGCCACGCAACTCTAACGCAGGTTTTACCGGCGCAGAACGTTATGCACCCTGCGACGAATTAATGAACACGCGAATTCAACCCCCTTAAATCGTGCTCCCCGAGCAAGTCACGTGATCCTGGAAAGTAAACTTCTTTTACTAACGATTCAATGCAACCATGCCGCACTTTCATAATTACGTCACGGCGGAAGGCCCGGGAAGTTTCATAAATCGGAAGTTCGGTGAAAAATTACACGGATCGCGCTACTTGCCCATTATTTCCATCGAGAGGAGCTTGAAATTTTACTTTCCTACGATTTTTCCGGTGGCGCCACGTTTGAATAAAGCGAAATCCCCACGAAATGAACGCCTCGTGACGAGCTGAATGGCGCCGCTGTATAATACGAGACGAAATCCATTTCGATCGAAACCTGTGCCCGTCGAAGCGAGGCTCGCGTGGTAGTTGCACGTCGTCCAATCATTTTTAAGAATCCCGAAAGGCGCGTCCCGGGCCATTCTACCCTGAACACAGGGTTTCGCGGGGGCGGAGGGGGCGGCTTGATCCCCCTGGGAACCGAGCCGGGAACTATTTTCGAGATCGAGTCGGAATTAAATCCAAGGTGGGGCCCCCGGCGGGTGTGTGTAGGAGCGTGTGCAGCTGTCGAGCCCACAAGAGCGCCATTAAAATGGAATATGGAGATTCGGGGCGAGGTCTGGGGCCCTTTAAAATCAGTCGCCCGTGATCACCGCGTGCCCGGTGTACAGAGTTTCATTAGACGAGCGGAAGGAAGCGTACCGCGGATTAAAATGTTCTGCCAGGTTCGAAATATCGCGCGTTACCTCGACTCCCCACTGTTCCTTGGAGCATCTGGATTCCATTTACGATGGTATATTCCAGGCTAGTGGTCCCTCCGGTGCAGAACTCATTCTCGTTTGTCTATTAAATGAGAGGGACTCTGCTTGGAGGTTCCATGGAATCAATGGGTGAAGTTTACCAGCAGGAATGCACCTGCTTTGTATTATGCCAACGCTGGACATATGGTATTTTCAAATTGAATTCTACAGTGCGTCTCGTTGACCGTGGGTGGAATCTTAGGGGAGAATTCAGGAGAGCGCGCGAGGTATTTGTCGCAGAAACGATGTAATTGAGTTCGTCACGGGGCTTTGTACTTTGGCCATTTTTGCAAAAACCCTTCATAGTGTTTGGAAGATTATAGTGACTTTCTAGGGGATGAGGTGAAAGGTTAATGAATTTTAAAACGCTGAGGATTCAATTGGTCAGAACCTCTAGTTATCTCGATCAGCAGAAGAAACGCAGCCGCGCCTCCTAAAATTAAATAAAACATTTAAATCGTGGAGGGAAAGGGGCAAGCGTGCCAGCACACTTTCAAGGTCCAACGGGCGAGGGATTCTTCTCAATAGGAGAAGGTTCTTCCTCCTCAGCCGATGAAGAATGACGAAGTTTAAGTTCCGCGGTGTTGTCGGGACCGGGGAAAAAGTAAATTCACGCAACTGTGCGTGCCCCTGGCTGGGGCATCGCCTCGAGTAGAAGTTGCTTAACTCGAGTCCAAGGCTACCCTCCGCCCCAACCACCCCGCCGCTGGTGAAAGACATCTTGCTGGTTTTTAGCCGGGCCCCCGAGTAATTGACTTCCAAGAACTGAAATCTTGTCCCGAACTTTCCGCGGGGCTCCTTTCTGCCCGCGCGAGAGGATTCTTAAACAGTTGGAAGTATTATGACGCTCCTTGGGATAAGAGTTATGAACTTTACCGTGTATCCGACGGTATTCTCCAACTTCTCCGCGGATGTTCAGAAAAGAAGGAACGTTAAAAGGGAGCATCGGGCCGGGTGCTTCCTTGTACCATGCAAGTCGCCCCTGCTAGAACATTAATGAAGACGATGTAGTCGCGGGAACTTGGAACAATCATGGATAAAGCCCACCCTCTGGAAGGGACGATTTGGAATTCTGAAAAAAGGGGACGTCTAATGTCCATCTGGTAGCATAAGAAGGGTTGACAGGCAGGGTTGGTAGATATTCCATGGTACTGTTTTAAAAAGTGGGTGAGTATTTTGTTTCTTAGACAGATGGATACCTACCCTAGTAGTACAAAAGATTGAATACACATACACGTACATACATCACATATTAAAGAGAGATTCAATCTCTCTTTGATATTTAAATATACATAAAATATTTATTTTAGATTGAAAAGCAAATATTTTTTCGGATTATACAGGAAATATTCATTTTATATTAGGACAAAAATATTCCCGAATATTTGCTTCACATTTTCTGAACATTTCTTTTATATTCCATGAATATTTATTTCATATTTTCTAAACATTTATTTCACATTATCTATATGTGTATATAATAGTTGGCTTCAACGTTTCTTTTACATTATAAAGTGTGGCTAAAGAAAAACATTTTTTTAATGTTTGAAAAAAATATTTAACCAATATTTTGTGCTACTAGTTTATGTAGAGGTACCAGGCGCGATTCCGGAAGCAAACTAAGTAGTTCACGTTTCACTTAATCACCGCGTTGTTCGATTAGAACGTTCATTTCTATAACTTCTCGTCTGCCCTCGCCGATTAATTATGAGTGCCCTTTTCCAACGGAGAGAACCCGGAGTCCATCGAAATTTCTTTCCCTCGGTGCACCGCGATAAGAACTCCGCCCGCCGCCGCCGAAACAACGCGACACAAAAGCCCCGCGAAAGTTTTCTTCTGTTGTATAATAAATCCTGCCCCTCCGTGACGTACCCAGCAGGCGCGGGGCGGGATCGTCGAGTTTCCTTCGAGTCACCGTCCTCGAATACCTAATTCCGCGTTCTTTCTCCCCGCGATACGCTGGAAAATGAATCGCGGGCCCCGCAACTTATCTGATCCATCAGGCCACGACACGTTCGGGCCGAAACTCTCGAAACTTCTCTCGCAACGTATATTTCATACTTTAAGCCGGGTTAAACAATGCAATTGCACCTCGCAGGTGCGCCTTCCCACGGGGAACACGATCGTGAGAAGGGATCTGAAAATTACTACACCCAAGATCGATGAAAACGGAGCTATATATCTCGTTCGACAGGGATTATACCCTTGCATCTACACCGGACGGAATTTTATTAAATATATTCGTTTTAAATTCCGTCCGGTGTAGATGCAAGTCGATGGCATTCGTAGATTTGACGCGGGCTGATTGGGCGAAATGAAAAGGGTGTCCGGGACACCTGGTCGCAGAATAATTCCCCGGTGCACCAGGGTGAAAGGTGGTGCTGGAGGTGCCGCTGATGCAGACGTAAGCGGGGCCATATTGTAATCTCTGAAGGTTTTCGTGCACGAACGTAAGCACGGTGTAGGTACACGCGCCTTGTTATGCATGTCTCCGGATATGCATACGAGGGTCGAAGGATGCATATGTAATCTCGCGTGAATATGCAGCGTAACGCGATTACTCGGCAAGAAAACCCGAATTTGTCATGGACGATAGTGCATTTTTGCGGTTACACGAGCCAGCATGATCGCGATGTACTAAATTCCCTGCGTCCACCCCGGACGCCGTGCGAATCCACATGCAGAGTTGCAAACGGTGACGCGTTCCTGTCCTGTGCGCTGGTCCAAAGGAAGTTTAAAATTGTTAGTTCAAGCTTCTGCATTTCTCTTTTGAAATTTTTTTAGTTAGTCGACTCGGGACATTTAATGAAAAACCTGCGCTAAATAATGGGAAATTAAGGATCGCGATCTTTCGTAAAGGTGTTCTAGATTATCTATACGTTGGATTCTTTGAAATTTTTGTTGAGAAATCGCTGAACATTCGGTGCGGAGAGTTTGCAAAATGGAGCGTATTATTTTCACTTGCAGTTCCTTTTCAAGTGCTTGTTTTTCCACGCGCAGCCACGTAGAGGAGGAAGGAACGCCTGTTCTGCAGTTGGGCAATTTGTAACTTTATTGAATTCCATGATCGCCCTCGTTAATTAATCACAATGTCGGCCGTGCAACTTTAATGCCCCCGTGAAGCTTCTCCCGGAAGGGCAGAGAATTTTCCAGAATTTACGATCGTCCTTTATGGCCCCATTCTTGCACGGCGCGCCACATACACACGTCGCGGCTGCATGTGCAGCGGAGGCTTGTCTGAAAGTGCATCAAAGGGATGCCTGGGCCTCTTTGCTGGTCCTGGATCATTTCGAAGTTTTCACGTGGATCCACGGTCGTTCCTGAAATTTCCCGAGTCTTGAACAAGTGTTCCCTCCGCCCCTCGATTTTTTCTGGTATTTTTCCGCGCAGCTTGTTGTGCTTTAAGTCGAGAGTATCTAGACTTTGGTTGTTCATTATCGCGTACGAGGAGCGTGCGACGCTCTGCTGTATTCTTTTGTTATTTAATCGACATGCCAGCCCCCGAAGAATGATGAAAAAGGAGAATAATGTAACCTCGACTGAAGTAATTCAAGAACGTTGTAAAAAAAGCTGTGTTTTATCCTTTAAATAAATTTTTCTAATCACCCAATGAATTTTATTGAATTTGCATCAAAAATATTTTTATCCGTTCAACTCGGTTCCCCGTAGATTAAATTCTGAATGCGCCACTGGTGCGGTTCGCTGTGTTTTTATTATCACTGTTAAAACAAAGTTCACATCCGCAGTGGTGAATTTTAAACCGATGTGCCCGAGTTCCCGAACCTTCTACAGCAGTTGCAGCACACAAGACGCGGTCTGATATTTCATAAATGAAGTACATTACGTAGATTTTTTAAATAAAAAAATGTTTGTTCTTACTTCGGCCATGATTTCCGGCGAATTCGCCACTGCGCACCTTGGCCGCTGCCATGTTTCCTTGGAAGCAGTTTTTCAAACAACACTTGAAAAAAAAAACACCGCAGCAGTTTGGATGTACCTGGTCGACTGCCAGACTGTAGCGAGTCGAAAAGGGAACCTGAGCGTTAAATTTGGAAATCACGTTGTAATTATCGCCGCCCTTTTCCCGGCACCACCGTCGAAAATCCAGTTTTCATGCAAACGGGAGCACGACTAAATTTATTCATCGCATTTCCACTCGGAAAATTTGTTTGTTCCGGCGAAACGTATTTGCATAGCATTTCCAGCCGCGTTAACATTTTTACAATTCATAGGATCGTGACGGAGGTAATAAATTGTCCGTCCTATTTGCGAATTGGGGGATTCGGTGTTCGCCGGCTCATTAAAAAATTTCCAACGAACGTTCGCGGACGCTGCGGAGCTTCGCTGGCCGGATAACTAGGAAGCCTTTGCAATTCTCGTCACGCGAGCACGCAACATTCGCGCTAAGATACTCGTGGACGATGATTAATGCGAGTGGATATTAAACATAATAACGCGACGGTGTTGCACGCTTGAATTATTCGTACGGATTAAAACAGAGGGGCCTCCGACCGTTTCGCCGATTAAAAAGTGCCCAAAGCACTTTGATACGGGATGCAAATGCGGAGGAAGTGGCTATAAATTAGCAGCGCGATTAACTTCTTCTGAATTTCGTATGCTGCTTGGTTTCACGGCTACCTGAACGTCTTTGAAAGAAGCCCGCTGTGTTTCTTTAAGGAGTTATGCCTACCTGTAAGGTCTGAAAACACAAGTATTTTCAGGACTTTTTTTTAAAGCTTGTAGAATTTTTTAAATAAACGGTTGTATGCTCGAAAGCATATATTTTGAAATTTTTGTAGTTCTTTTTGCAATGCGATATCTAGATAAATAATTTAATATAGTCGACCTCCCGGCAGCGTTTTTTTATTTAAGCACTTTACGGTGACCATTGTAGCTTTGACCTGGTTCATCAGAAATAAAAAATTTGATCTAATTTAATTAGTATATTAATTTATCTAGTTCTTAACCGTCGCTTTTTCATTTCCGTTGCGTAGTTTTTATTATTTTACAGATGTAGAATGATGAAAATTGAGAGCGATTCTGTGGCGAAAATCGATATTTTTGCTATGAGGAGCTGGCATTTTGTAGCAAATTAATTTTTGAAATAATGAACGATTAAGGACTAGATAGCCTAATATACTAACTAAATTCCCGCGATTTTTTTATTTCGGATGAATCAGGTAAAAATTAAAGTGGTCACCGCAAACTACGCTCGCTGATATTTCTTTTATTTATTTATACTTTCCATCGCAAAAATTACCGCAAGTAATTTAACATGTACACTTTCGAATACATAAAGGATTGATTAAAAAACCCTGCACGTTTTCCCCCCAAAAAATCCCGAATATACATGCTTTTTCAGACCTCGCAGATAGGCATAACTTCAAGGGGAGTAGAATAACACAAGCGTGAAGCGAAAAATGTGTTACTGTGTGAAATCGCGTGTATTCTATACACAGCGATTGAAAGAAATCCCAATCTAGCTTACGCTAATTCCTTATTCCTTTTAATTCCCCCTGAACTCATCCATCAAAAAAAAAAAACCCCTCCAATTTCTACCACGCGATCAGAATCATACTCCACAGTTTAGCGGCGCTCCCCCATCCTCCTCGAGGGGCATAATTAAAAGTAACTGTGAAAGGAACTGTAACGGCTACTGCGGCTGTGTAAACGCGGTGAAACGTGACCGAACGCGGAGAAGAATTAAATATCCCGCCGCGCAGTAATGCATTTTCTGTGTCAATTACGCCCGGCGAATAATGACCGCGAAGTTTTCCACCCCCGCGGTACGGCTAACGATATTACTTACAAACTGATAACTCATAATTAGTTATCGCGTCGCGCGGCACCGTATCGCGTGTGTTCCCCGTGTCCAGATAAATTATTATCGCCCGTCCGATTGACTATTAAAAATTTCACGTGACAGGCGGGGCTGTATGGCGTAGGGCGAATCTCCTCGTTGCGCGAGTTACGTTTTCCGACAGCTACATTTTATTCCGACGCAAATGTCCGCTGCGGAGGCTCGACGTAAATCCCAGCCGTTATGACAACGACGTCAAACATCCGACGTAAATTTAATATCGCCCCGTGTTTCCCATCGAATAATCGCCGACGCACTCTCTAATCGAAACGGAAAATAAATCTGCCCGTAGAACGAATTCCACCTGCCTCCCGGACACCGAATACAGCTGCCGCCTCGCGGGGGTGTAGTCTGTAAAAGAAGAAAAGTACGAACCGGGGGCCGAAGATCATCGGGGATCGAAGTCGAATTAAATCGAAGCAGGTGCCGAGTCGTTTCCCTGCGTTTCCCGCCAGACTTTAACGAACCCCGGTATCACGTCCCGCCGTACAGCCGGCGATATTACACAGTAATCGGTGTTAATAATGAAATATCCGCCGCGCAGGATTGTAAATAACTGGCGGAACGCAAACACGCCCGGGCGATCAATAATTCTGCCGTTCAGCCGATAGCCAGCCACGCATTTTGCAATTATCTAAGCAAAACAGGCTCAGAGGCGCGGATAAACGAGAGTACGGCTCTATCAGAGGAGGCTGCTATGGAAAATATTGTCCCGATAGCGGGGGATTCGCGCCATTATATCAGCGGTATTCGGGGAATGTTAATGGCAGCGTAAATACCCGGGGTCTGGCGTGCAGAGAGGAAACGAGCAGGCAGCCTACTCGTGACACGATAATATAGTCGACTTTGCTATGTAAATCTCTTATTGCCGCACTTGCCACATTTTAATGCTTCGAGCTTAATTCCACCGACAGCCCACCCCCACCCCTCGCCTCTACCCCCTGCCGTTCGCAGATGACGCTTTTACGTTTCAATGGGGGGGGGGGTTAGTTCATGGCTCGCGAAAAGCTGCGCGCGTGCAGGCGCTCTGCCAAAAGGCGGCAGACTTCAACCCTTTAGCTGCCTTTTGATCGCGTGTGCCGAGGTCCCTTTTCACTTGTCCACGTGGGGAGGGAAATTCTGAAATGGGCTCGGTTGTAATGATCAAATGCATCGCTGGAATTCCAGCCTTTCATTGGCTTCCCATGCCTTGTGCTTCTGACACAGTGTCTGAGTAGGGCTGTGTAGAATGGATGATTCTACTTATTGTTATTTTAGATTTCGTCGAACAGTGACATTTCGCGGTTCTAGGCTTTGTTATGGTGTCGATAGGCTCGGTGAAAGGCTCCTGTATTATTGAGAGACGATTCGTGTTCCACGTCGAATATGATGGGCACAGGGAAGTGCAGTGTGGTATTATTACACCGAATATGTAATGCAGGAATTCTGTATAGAATTTGACACAAAAGGATGCATTTCATAGGAATTTAATCAATCCCGCGTTGGTTTAATAAACATTAATAATGACAAATGCGAGGCGAGCTGCGATGCATCAGATACGCCCGATGGTAAAATAAACAAGAGAAGTGTCATGGAAATTTAATCATTTTTCATGGAAAAATTCAGTTATCAGTATTCCTTTTTTTTTTTAAATTTCCCAAGTAATATCGTTGGGACAAGATGATTTATAAAGTATTTCACTTTGACTGCATTTTGGTTTCTGATGAATTAGTGGACGCAGCAATAAGTTCTCAAATAATGGCGCACGTGGAAGCGTCGTGCCAGTGGTTTTCCCTTTCTCACCACGCACAAAGGGCAGAAAGAGTGGCCTGTCTGAAGTTCGTAATCACGTACGGTTTAATGGACGTTTAATTACATGTAGGAGACAGTTCGAAACGAATATCGCGCCGCCCTAGACAATTAAATAACGTTTAACGTGCTGAGGTGTGCCATTGGGAATTACAACGAACTGCAGCGTTTAATACAAATTTAATAGAAACTTGGTGCGACGTATTTTCGCCAGTTCGACGGGATACTAATTAAGATATTGGAAACATTCCCCGTAACCTGCCCGAAGTGGACAATTAAATATTCATTCGTTCATTATTCCGCCCTCCTATGGCTCGTATAATATCTACGCTTCCCCCCACTAAACATGTCGAATTTATTCCAAAATATCTTTCCTATATTCAGTGCGCGTAATTTGACGGAAACTAATTAAACTTGATTCAGTATGACGTATCTATAAAACGTGAAACATCGATGAGAACATAATTGAAATTGTCCCGTTCCGGTCCCCCACAAAATCGGGCATGTTTCGTTTAATTTTGCTTCACTCGCTTCTTCCACATAGAATTAATAGAATTATCTAATAATATACCTGAATAATATACCTCCTTTCCACTAAAATTTCATAATATTACAACTCATTATCGAAACAGAAATTTCCAAGTACCAAATAGGTTAAAGAAATTCGAGAGTAATATTTTCTGTGCCCTTCTTCAACTATGATACTTCTAGAATTCCAAAAATATTGAAGTAGATCTCTCTCCCATAAAAAGCAGAAATTAAAAATCAGGAGATCCTGGAAAGCAACAAGGCAGTGCACAACATAGCGAAACTACGTTTCTGATAATAATTACAACTAATACAATTATTTGCCGCGACTCTTCTCCACTCCACTGACAATAATAGGGATCAAAGGGTCGAAGTTGGACAGAGAATTACAGCGTTTTAACACGGTGATAGCGGCCCCGAAAACGTCTCCGTTTACGTGTCCATTTCAGCCAGTGTGGAGAGGCAAGTACCATAATCTGGGCCAATTTGTGATTCAAATCGACGCGATACGAGATAAATTACCAACGTGCCAGCCTTCCACGTTCCTTGCCTGAAGATCCACCCCCACCCCCGGCGCGCGCATAAACCACCCTCTGCGGGCGATCCTCCGCGATCCCGTCGAGTTAATTTCTCAATTTCGTGCACGAAACTTTTGAAGGATCCGTCACGGAACCCCCGCTGCCGGGGCTATCGATTGCGCCGGCCTTTCTCGAGATCGAGAGGGGCCTGGGGCGGTGATTAACGAATCTCACGGGACAACTGGGGCGAGGAAAACGTTTTGCGACTCAGAAACGGGGACGGTCTCGGTGAAACACGGGTTTCCTGCTGATAGACAGAACAGACGACGGGGCGAGTAATTGATTGCGTGAAAATCGTCTGGAAGCAATTAATTTTGCATGCGGGGAAGATTCTTGGCCTCGGACGCCGCCCCCTCGCCGCGGCGAGCGGGAAATGGATTGTTTTATTTTGCGGAAGCTTGATGTTTTGCGCGAAAAAAGCTTCGTTCTTCAAATGCAATATTGTTTTATATCATCTGCTTCGTGTTTTTGGTGGTTGCAATTCGGAAGTGGTTTTTGGAAATCGATTTCCTGAAAATTCAGTGAGGCTATCGAGTTAAACGAAAGTTAGTTCACTGACTGAGCTCGTCCTATGGAACGGGCTGCAACGGCTCGTTAGAAACTGAAAGTATTTTTTGATACCGTAATTGGAGGTTGAGTCGGATAACCCAAAGTCGGCGAAACTTCGGTGCAGCAATTAGTTATACACGACGTATCGTCGATGAAACTGATTGCCCCCCATCGAGACGGGATTGCTGCATCATAAACGCCGGCAATTATTTCAATGCTGATTTGAGACGGAGAAAAAAAGAATTAATTATACGCAGCAGCCGGGCAATTAGCTCTGATTAATGCACCGCAAGTAATACGGATTGCCGAAAATTTATCGTACTGTTGCGTGCAGCTGTGTAGTCGACGCGATAATTACATTATAATTGCGTGGAAAATCGAGCCCCTGTTTCGCAAAAAGTAAGCCAGAAAATGCACACCGCTAAGAACGCTTGCAGTTCATGAATTTGGATGAGTTGTGACCGTGTTGTACGGGGTGTTAATGTACATACACGATACTACCCTTTTTCTCTGAAATATCTGGCAAATTATTCTAGATACGTTTAATAATAATAATTCGCCTTTATCGCATCACAAAATGTACATTTTTGCAATCTACGCCTATTACTTTCTTATTATCTAATAGACTTAAAAGTTAGAGGATCAACAGGCAAATGTGGGACAGGAGACAAACAGACAAGGAAAGTTAAGGAAAGTGCAGAGCAGTGTGACGGTAGTATTGATGTGTTCTATAGCATTTCATTCTAAAAGAAAAGATTGCTTTCATGAAGATTGTTAGAAATAATACCAACAATTCCATTCTATCTTTCGCATTTTCTAAAAGAAACAATATTCAATTTCCCTGCAGTTATTAATAATCCCCCTCCTCGTACAGAGATATCAAAAGCTTCCTCAGCGTTTCTTTCATTCCTCTCCCTTTCTTTCTCCACAGCGACCATGTCGTCTGCATACTCCAGATAACGACGTTGAATATTAACTTTGAAAATGGAAAAAGGAAGGGTGGACCGCGACGAAAGGAATTATTTAAATCGTACGTTAGTAGAAATCAGCCTCGAATAAAATGACATAGTGTTGCTTAAAGTTTAAAGAACATTAAAGCCCTGGAAGATCGTTATTCGGACAGCCGAGAAGATAATCGCGTCCGAAGCTTCAGTTTCTCGGGCCCCCTTTTAAATTAGCCCGCCACGGGGACCGCCGGGATCTGCCTAATAAAAATAAAGCGAGAGCAGCGGCCATCGTCGAGAATGATCCCATGCAAATCGCGTTACTTCCGTTCCATCGCATACCATTCGACGTAATGTATTCCGCTGGGATTTATGCGGCTTTACGGAATAATACCGGACTTAATATATCACTGCAAGGATTTCGTGGGCTACAATAAGAGATTCAGGAAGGATGATCGGCTGTTCTAAGATCGTACGAGGAGCGCCGGATGCGCGGCAAATCCAGCAGAAAATCGGGGTTAACCGCGAGATTAACGAGGGTAAAAGTCCCCGTGAAAATTTCCATGGACAGCGACCCCGTGTTCCCCTCCCCACTGAATTAAAAGACATTGGGAATTCTCGCGAAACCCGGGGGAAGGGAATTGTCGCGGAAGTTGACAGAGCTCGATTCCTGGCAGAAGAATTTTATTTCTTAGGTCATAATTCTGATTGAAAATTTTAAACGTTCCGAGCACGTTTCGCGGGCGAACCCGCGTACCAGGCGAAAAACTTGTGCCGTGGGCGTATGTGTTCGCGAGGCAACCCCCCGCGCGAAATGCTGGCTGAAATGGGGTGGAACGGCGCGATACAACGGGCAAACGTACTCTTAAACGCTTAAATTATTCGAAAACGCTAGGGAGCAGCGGACGCGGCGGATTACGAAGCGTCAAAATACCGGCTCCACTTCAATCTGCTTTATGACTGGAAAGGCTTAACGACCGATGTGTAGCCAATAATGGCGACAACGGTGCCGTTAAATGGCGGTTGTCTGTCGGCGGATCTCATCCCCCGTCCGTTGCGCGTGAATTTGCATAAAATAATTGGAGAATATCATAGAACGAGCGTTGAAATTGCCGGTCGTGTTCACTGTACAGTGCCCGAAACGTATTGGTTCATTGCAAGAATTTTTAATGGCTCATTGGACCTCTCAATACTTTCTGCACCGCTCTTGTACTCGTTGGTGGAGGCTCTCTCTAATTTGTAATCAGCAAGAGCGGGAGAAATTTAAAATGAATCATCTTCTTGTAAAAAATTACTTACAAGGGAAGATCACGAACCCGGAAATTCAAAAAATTCTGAAACTTTGTGAATATGTAGGGAATTTCCTCCTGATTACAACTCAATTTTTGTTTGCTACTCAAATTCACTCTAAGGGGGTATATTTGACCCCTGAAAATCCGGATATTTTCCGATTTTGTGTTACAACTCGTGAACTGCAAAATATTTTTTTACCAAATGTTAGATCCAATTAAAAGAAGTCACTTTTGTCTTGAAACTTATTTTCTATCTCTTGCAGTTTGCGAGTTATAACACAAAATCGGAAAATAACCGAATTTTCAGGGGTTAATTTCACCCGCTTCGAGTAAATTTGGGCAGCAAACAAAAATTGCGTTGCAATCAGGAGGACATTCCCTAGATATTCACAAAGTTTCAGAATTTTTTGAATTCTCGGGTTCGGCATCTTCCCTTGTTAGCCATTATCCTTCGTCATTCGTTCTTAGAAGCCGTGGCTACTGTTTTCTTTACGCTGTGCGAAATACAAAGGCACAAAATTGGGGAGGGAAAGTGTAAACGTTTAGGAGGGAAGCGACGAGGTGAAATCGTAGCTGCGCGAAGGACGTAAACGATTGTATTTGTCCCGGAAATCACTCGAAATCGGGGGAATCCGTTGGAGCGAAAAGGAAATTCGATTTGAATTTGGCTGAGTCCAGATTTGCTCAGCCTAACCGGCGATAACGAGGTCGTCGGATCTGGAAATCTGGAAGGTATACGGAGCAGACTATAGTTTCGATGGAAAATCGATATGCTCGCGAAAGACTCGGCGGTAGAATTCGTGATACGGGTCGTCCCAAAGATGGTGGTCGAAAATCCCACCACCGAACGAGGATCTTCTACCTTCGAGTAAACGGAAGACACCGCTGACGAGAGAATGAACTGCCAGTAACCTAACAGATGGGCCATTTCATGGATGGAAAGTATTTTGAAAATTCTTGCCCATTGAAGATACACAGTTTGAGGCTAGTTCATCTTCGAAGAATTACTTAGTTTGCCTGATAGCACCCATAACGTGGGTAGGAGCTCACGTTGGTAAATTAGATTGGCCCCAGATCCGTGACGGTCCCAATTCATTATTGGAAAGACGCATAATCGTATCAGATTACCATATCACACTGGATCAATTAAATCCTGGCGAAGGGGAACCGCTTTGCACGTAAGCCTCGAGTTCTATATAATTACACGTAGCGAAAACTGGGGCGCAGGTATCCCTGTGCCAGCACAGTTGCTTCGTATTCACTTGGAATTTCGAGACGTTGCTCGGAAGATGAATGTAAGCTACCATGGTTATGGGAATTGATTTATTGCTCAATGAAATAGCTATCGGTTCACGTCACGGTACGTTAGGTGTAAGTTTGTAAAGTACGCGAAGGTTTAGGGGCGCGTGAACTGTAACTTTGACAGCACACGGTTTACACGAGCAAATGAAATTAGTTTTGAGTTACACTACCTGTATGAATAAAATGCGAAAAGTAATTTGGAGAGAGTCGAGGTTGCGAGTGGGTGGGAAAGCACTTGCCATTATCACAGGTACGTTCATGAAAATGGATGTTCTTACGGAAAACCAGTAAAGAAATGGAACTTGGGCGGAAATTTGTTTCGCGGTCGGGGAGTTTTAAAAATGCATTTCTTATTTCGCGGAATCTCCATAATGCATATGTTTTGCATATTTCACTCGAATGACGTATGCGGCAACGTATTGCATATTTCATGCATATGCATGGCATTTATTTCGTAGAATCTGCGCTGAATTATGAAACACTAAAGTTGCGCGCTAATTATGAAACGGTTGGGAAGAAAATTCCTGGGAAACGCAGAGGAAACGTTAGCTGCTGGCAACCAGGCGCACTTTTAAACAACAATCTCGTTTTTTTCACGCGTGCTAAATGATCTTTGATCGAAAAGTATCAACAACGCGTGCATTTATCGTAGAAATCAATAGTAACTCTATTTTCAATTTTTTTTTTTACAAAAAAACATAAATGCTCGGGAACGTACAAAAAAAAACAGGAAGGAGCCAATCAAAATCTGTCACAGCAAAATGTCAACAAAAGGGGCAAAGGTGAAATTACTTTTTAAATAACCCGGTGAAATACAAAAAGAAAAGGGCAAGCTGACAAAACATTATTTTTTACCCTCGATTAAACGAATATATTAACAGAAATTGGTCGCTGAAAATACTCATTTTATTGTCTCTGGCTGTGCTTTTAAAAAGGCAACCATAAATATTATCACGCAAATAAACAACGCGCTCCGGTACTGCATTTTGCGTGCAAAATTAAATTAAATGCCACTACACGATATATTACACACAGACATAAAAGCATTTACAAAAAAAAGGCCAAAAAGGCAGCAATGTTCCCCATTAACTGCCCCATGCAAGAAAAAGCACCCTGCCACAGATTTTTGCGCCAAAGGCTTTGCAAATGAAATACTGTCTCGGGACAATGGGGTAGAATTAGCATCCGATTCCTTAGCTCGTCGATTAGTTATACGAAGGAAGACGAGCAATTTCGTTGACGATGCCGGTGGTTTACTGATAGGAGACGTCGAGGACGCGCCCAGAAACTGGTCTCCCGGACAAAAGAACCGGGGGCCTCTGATTTACTACCAGCGCATAATTTCGTCCTAGCATTAAATTAATATTTCCAGGCTTTTGTTCGCCCGTTCCACCCGGCCAAGGTAGAAAAGAACCTTGATGAATGTAGTTCCTTTTACGTCCAATGGAATATAGACCGCTTGGACATTCTCGGACCAGCCTCGCTGACGTAAGATTTCAGAACGCGAAGGAGAGTCCTTTTAACACAGCGCCGGGATCCTTAGCTTCTTTCGAGGGGACTCATTCAACTAATGGTTGTGCCCGTGCACTGTGACTTACCGTGTTTCGTGGCTATTTCGACTAATTGCAAACGCTCCGTTAGCAAGTGTTTAAGGTACTTATCAGCTGAGCGAGCGGAGCATTCGAGTTAGCGCTTGAAAGGGGGCTTCTCTATATTATGCGATTTCACGTAGCCTGTCTGATTGTAGACAGGATTTCTGGATTATAGGCTAGAAGGTGGGTATTGGACTTTAAATAGATATCGCGGATTATGGTTGTTTGAATTGCCTATTTTAATTCCACAATAGAGTTGAATGTTCCAAAGACTATCTCCTGTTGTCTCTGATAGTTCTTCACTTGAATTTAATCAAAGCTACATCAAAGTCAATTCGCGGGCGGTAACTTGTTACTGAAACATTCAAAGCAGGGAAGCTTTGGCAGATACCAATCCGCTTACGGTATACGTAAACCTGTGAATTTTACCCCCGACGATGTTGAGTAGACAAGCAACGCTTTCCCGCCTCTGCGTTCCCCTGCTTCGAGGTCCTTCATTTCCTACTTACAGCAAGGCGCTAGATATTCAGACCTGTGAATTAATCAAATTTTCTGCGCACTTTTTACATATTATTATGCTCCAAAAGAAAGTCGAGTGTATCGGGGCTGTAGAAGAAACGATTTTTTAAACTCTATCTTATTACAGATTTTAGAGCAGTGCTCCCGGTGTGCGCTAATTGTACAGAAGATTTTAGGCAAATTGGTGATCCGATCTCTCGCGCACTTCTCTCCTCAGTGAATCGTCGTGGAAATCGTCGCGGCGTTCCCTTTCACAAGCTCGCGAAGGAAATACGATCGCGAACGCCGCTGGAAAATGTTATCGAGCTCGGGGCAGGAACGTCGACCACCCTGTCCCCACGTTTCCCGAGGAAATAACGTTAGAAAACCAGGCTAACGATCGCTTCGGCCTATCTGCCGGCCTTCCTTATTGGCCCATTATGCACGACTTTAACGATTTCGACTGCACGGGCGTCCAGGATATTCCAGCCAGATTGCATCGAAAGCGTAGCACTTAACTGGGTCGGCTTTTATCTGAACGGAGAACACCTGGCTAGAAAAAAATCCGCGCTGTGGGTTCGAGGAACGTTAAAGGACAATACATTCATACAGGATATAAAAGCCGGTAAAATCTGCGAGAAGATTATTCATCAAGTGAAAATGAATGGAAAATGTGCTATGAAACTATTCCCCGGAAGGCTTCGTTTCCCAGAAATTCCATCTTAAACAATCACCGAAGAGGCGCGCCTGGCGCGTCTGACTAATGCTGGCCATTACTACTTGCGCGCCACTGTAGGAAAGCGTCCATAGCGGTACGCTTCAAGGAGCACACCGTTGCGCTCGTATAAACTATTCATTCTTTGTACCTTCTCATGTACGAAGCTGCCGCTATTCGATCAAAGCCACGCTAACAGGAAATACCGATGTGTTCCTCGGTTTTTAATCCGTCGAAGCTCGAAGCCAGTGCACCGAACAACAGTGTCGTTAGAGTAAACTGCGCGAAGGATTTGCAAGCTTTGTGATCGCGAACGGGAAGCTAACCACAGTACTCGACGACCGTTACAATATTACAGCCTGTCCCCGAGATTGGGGTGTTTCCGGTGGCGGGAAAATAGCGTGTCTGGCGCGAGCCGCATTTCCATAATGCGCGCGGCGACAGCTCGAGCCCCAGGAACGAACGATTAATCATATCGCGCCGCTGTAAAATGTCGGATAACTTTGATCCCCCTTCGAATGCAACTGATCGGACGGCGCCGCGGATACGCGCCGATACATTTCGACCCCGGTTTTATCGGTTTACCGGCGCGCCTCGATTCGTTACGCCCACTGAGGGAGGATTCCTAAATAGCGTCATTTGGCGCAACTGTTTCACTCGAGCCTCGCTCGGCGTGAATAACGCGGCACGCTCGGCGTGAATAACGCAACGTGGGCCATTCTTTTTCAACTGGTCGTGAGGGGCAACGCGGGAATTATAAATTCCTTCGGGGGCGGCTTGATCCTGGCGACGGAGCGAAGGAGCCTCGCGAGGCGCAGTCGTCGCGAATTTTCGCGTCCGGCGTGGCAAAAGGTGTTTCATAATTTGTCAGCGGGCGTCCCCGCTGAAATTTTTCATTCCTCCCGGGGAAAAGCGGCGGCGAGGGTCGAGGGGGCGGCCGTTCGCTCCGAGGTAATTACGGGACTGCGACCGGGGCACGAAAGAAGCGGAGAAGAAGTCGCAAAGGAAACAAGCACTTTCGGATTGCGTACCGTGCTGTTTACGTCGTCTGCACGGGATTTAATTAATTTTTCCGAATACAACGGGCACGGGGTGAATGCCGGTGAACTTAATTTGGGAAGAGTAACTCGGTAACTCTTCTGCTGTGCCGTGTTCGGGGGAAGGACGAATTGGTCGGGAGGACTTTGAGTTGGAGGTGTGCGATGATTAAAACTTAATCTTGTCTTTCCTCTTTGCGGGGGATGAAAGGTGAATTGCGGGAATTCTTCTTTGCTGTAAAGAAGAGGAAAATACTTTACAATTTTAGGATGTTGGGACGTGAAATATTCAACCACTAACGATATTTATAATTTTCTGTTGCAGGAGTAGCTTAGGAACGCCTAAGGAAAGCATAGAATATAGCTATCCATCGTCCATCTGAATTTGGTGAGTTCTGATGTTACATATCACTGACATATTATCTTTTTGTTTTCGAGGGCGTAAAGAACTTCCCTCGTGCCACTATTTGTAGTAGGGTGAATGTACCTAATACCGCCCAGGTTCCTAATATCGCCACTCGTTTACCCTTTTTCAGCGCCCGATATTTGCATGTCTTACGTTTTTTGAGTAATTAAAAATCTGTAGGTTTCAACGATTCTACCTTATGCTACATGAAACATAAATAATTTCTCTTTACTTTCAAAAATTCCATACAAAAATATCAATTACTATTCAATTCTGTAAGAGCGATTTAACTTTTGCTAGGCGATACATATTAGGTACCGTTTCCCTAACAGTACTCGTATCTCTAGTTTCTATGGCATCTTCAAAGTCAGTAGAATAAGCTTCCACCCTTCCACCACTGATTTCTGGAACACCCCCTATCGTTGCAAAAATTCCAGAGCTTTCGAGCAACCTGTTAAAAATCAATCCACGACGCAGCTCCTTTCCATTACGCCCCCCTCTCGAAACAAATTTTCCGCGGGAAAAGGAACGACGCTGCATGATGCATGGCGCGAGTATCGCGTCTCGATTCTACCAACCGACCGACGTGCACTTTCGTTCGCAGCTGCGGCCGCCCCACTGGATTCCAGCAGCAGTCTCCCGCCAATCTTGCAACAATTCTTTTCACTCAGACCCTCGAAACAACGTTCCTTCGTCCCTCCTGGTGCCGTTGACTCGATTACCACGCGATAAAAGTGGACGATCGACCGGGCGAAATGCACGTTCGCCGCTGTCGAAGCGCCATTAAGAAGACGTCGACCTTAATGGCGGTAATCCGTTTCCGGTCGCAGCCAGCTCCACGGTTTCGCGTCGATTTTCAGCCTCCTTTCGAATTCAACGCCAGCACCGCGCAGCCCCGGCGGCTCACGGAACTGTTCCTCTCGAGAAATCCCTGATACCGCCAGCCACTTCCGCCTGCAACCCCTTCGAGGCTATTTTCTCGCGATATCTAGCCGAGTTCTTGCGTAACTCATGAACAAATTCCACTTTATAATCTCGTTAACTCCGGAACATTATTATTACTAGTATATGCAAATTAACTGTGTGGCTAGGTGACATTTCCGAGGGGGGGAATTATTAAGTTGGCGCGTATAAAATTATCGTGTCACGTAAAGAGGTTCGAATGAAAATATCTTTTGCCTTTATTTTATTTTTCTGAGCATATTTTCTCGAAGGGTAGTTCCATTCCTTTAAAGGGAGAATGATGGGCATTGCTTACTGACACTTGTAACTTGTGCAGGAATTATAAGGATTCGTATAGGAATTGAGAATTCAGAGTAACTTGTGAATAGAGAAATTTCTGAGGGGACTTAAAACCCTGCGTTTAGAGGGGTGAACTACGAAAGCTCCATGGGGAAAGATTCGTACTCGGATAATTCCGCCTCGATCTTTACTCGACGAACGCGACAGACCTTTCACGAGGCCCGTCACGGCGACCTTAATCATTTTAAATTAATTCAACCGACAAGATATTCGTTTCCAATTCAGTCAAGAGCTTATTCCACTACGAGGGGCCAAGAAACAAGCGAGGGTCCCCTTGAATATCAGATCGATCCTCCGTAGACGGTGCACTTTATCCTCGGCTAGAGGATGGGGAGACTACACGCCGGTATCGCCGTGCCAAATCAGCGTTCAATCCCGAATCTAAATAATCCTAAACTAAACGCAGCGATTCTCGAGAACACAGCCAATCTGTTAGCGACGCGAGCATGTAGGAGTGTCTGAAATGCACAGGGACCTGTTTCCCCGGTCGGATTGCATCCGGATGCTGCTGGCATCGTATTCGACTCGAGACATCGATTCCCGTCGAACCAGCCCTCCATAGATATCCGAAAATTTTCGCTACCAGACATGCATTGGCCTCTGTTCAATTACAAGCCTCGTCTGGAGCATCCGGGAAATCTCGCTTCGCCGAATTAACTCTGCGGAACGTACCGAGGCCGCTGGAAATTTATGAAAATCGTGTGCTTCGGCGGTAGGTACAGCAATTACATTGTTTAACGAAGGGCTGCTCGGCTTGAGTAATTTTCGTTTAGTTCAATGAACACTGGAAGCCTGAAGAATTATCGATCGCCTTCCGAAAATACCTTGTATATTTAGTAATACTGTTCCTCAGCCTTTCTATACATTCTTCGAATATTCCTGAGGCAATATTTATCTAAGGAGCAGCCTCTGCTTCACGGCGAAATACGCGTGCACGCCCGGAAGCGACGCCCTTAAAGGAAAAGTCACAAATAGAATCCCTCCGCTCGACGCTCCGCACTCGAATCCGTTTCTCCGCGTTTCACAGCGGCGGGGGGGTTAAAGAACGAGCTCGATCCAATGTTTATTGCGTTCGTGATTTCCCTCGCACGCTCGCCCCCGCCACCGCCCGCCTGCCCTATTGGGGAAAAAATGGGCGGATTTATACGAAACGTGAGCGTTCGTTTTAACGCGCGCATTGTATTACGCTCCGGCGTGCTGCTTGAAATTTTCAACGCGAACACGCACCACGGGCGACCCGGCGTGGCCCCCCCCCGGTGTCGTAAAATTCCCGTGGTTCGTGAGAAATCGCCCGGCCCGGTATTTTCGAACAAATTAACGGGAGAGTTCGCGTTACGACTGCGCCTTACGCTTCCGCCGAGAGGGCACTTTCGTTCGTTACACGCCGGGGGTGGGATAATTGAAAGTTTCGGCCGGCTTTCTGCCGCTTTTTTCCCTCCCATGGAAGTTCGAATTGGAACAAATGTATACACAGTCGCGAACGATTACCGTGGCGCGGGAAATTCGCAAGAAATAACTTCTGTCAACGTTTATTTTCCTTCGGAGTGAAATAATTCACGTTTCGAGGGAATTGAAGTATTCGAGGTAACTGAATAAATACCGGTATTGGTGATTGGCAGGTTTCTTTGCTTTATTGATAGATGGTTGGTGGAACCATCAGAAACATCGAAAGTCGAGAGGTAATGAATGTGGAAACGCAGTTATTTCGAGGGCATTCGCGATTTTATGGGTTCGTTCGTCCCGACACTATTGTACTTGGCATCTATTAGATCCACAGCCGCCGATAGGCCGTGCCAAAGTGCTCTGGCAGCGGTGAAAGATCAACAAGGTCGAGTTATGGAGTCTACACGGCTGACTCATGCGGGTCTATACTACTGGCTGTCGCGGTGACTTAAGGGGACAAGGCAGTCGTTTTTCGTGAAAAAAAAACACTCTGTTTAATGTATTTGTAAAAAAAATGAAAGCAAATCTAGATGCATCCTTTTACTCAATGTTTATTATTATCATAGAGATTGAAAGAAAGTTGGTGTGAAATATATATGTGCTTTAAATGGCGGTGCTGACTGGTAAACATTTTAACATTCCTCTGTGGTTTTCAGGTAATATTGGTCTTAAAACGTGACGTAATGCAATTTCAAGGTGTGATTCTTGTTTGTGATATACGCAGTGTAAAAACTAAAATTAAAACAGAATTATTAAGTTGGTGGCCGAGAAATATCGATTATTTGAAGAAAAAATCGGTCGAGTTTGTGTGCCACTAAAAATCCGTGACTTTTTAATTTTTTTATGAAAATCACGAATTTTGACGGACCATATCAGAGGTTTGGCGGAAAATAGCACATGTCTTACACATCCTGTAATTTTTTCAAGTCATTTAACCTCATTCTACAACTGAACTGAAGACTTAGGATGAATCCAAAGAAGCCCCAGTATTTCTCCATCAAATGAGATGAAATTATTCTCCGCGTGAAAGTATTACAATCACTCGTAAACGCAAGAAACTCAGGCCGCTCGGCAGCAACTCATCGAAGAGGAACCGTGTAACCGCGAGCAATTACATCAAGCTTTGCTGAGCCAGTGGCCCGGTTGGACGATTGGAAATCCCAGGCCAGGTACTTTGACCATCTACGAACTATTAGCTGCTCACCTAGCTGGATCCTGATGTACACGCGATTTAGCCAGCGAGGTTGCAGGTAAATTTCTGCGGGCATTATCATCCCCGCAGCCAGTAATCCCCCGATTATCGGCTCGGCGACAAAATAAAGACGAAGGGCTCCGCTGTTAATTAATTACCCCGGCTCGTATCGAACGATTTCCGATCGAACTGCCGAACAAAAAGCCCGCCGTTATCGCGCTGCAGCATACGAAAATCCGAGCCGCGTGAACGTTTCGCCTCTGACCCAGCGACGCGACATCCAGGGGAGGGGAGAAAAACGAATTTCGGGGCCGATTGAACGAAGGTCGATAGAACGCGACACAGAGAATATTTGCTCGCGATGAAAATCCTTTCGTTTTCCATACGATTGGAGCTATAGAATTACACACGCGCCAATCTACGTACTTGACTCCTTTTAATTCGTTCAGCAGCCAGGGTGGGAATGATGAACGAGCATTGTGGAGTTCCGTCCAACTGTAGTTGAGCATTTAAACTAGGCTTGCAAAAAAGGGAAGGCAAGAAAACTGGTATCAACCAAAACTGGAGTCCACCTTCGCGATTATTCAGTAGAAAAGCCCGGAATTGGTCAGACCAATCCCCACGATGATAAAAATTCTCTTACAATCATCCTCGTTTAATCGGCGCGCCTATTCCCTTCGGCTTCACAGCTGAGCTGTCAAGGTCTTGCATTGGACCGGCGAGTAGCGGGAGAACATCGCCCAACGCCCTTGGCGTAGCCAAGGAACGATGGACGCACGCATGGGGGAGGGCGGAATAAAAACGCGATTACGGGAGCGCGGTCCGGAGGAAGTAAATTGCCAGGGCGGTTGGCCGTAATCGCGGCTCGTAAATAAAATTGCATCACGCGTAATATCTACTCATACAGATCGCCGGCCGTGACTAATGTGTTGCCTCGTTAGATATAAGCCAGGTCGTTTGCAGATTACTGCCGTCTTTTGTTGGCACCGGCGGGAGATACGAGTGAAAAAGGGAGAGGAAAGGCGCGGGGATGGGAGAGAGAATGGAGCGAGCCGCGAAAGAAGAACGTAGAAAAGCGCGGCGACGGTGTGGGGACGAGGGAGCTAGGAAACGGGTGGATTCCAGGAACGGAAGGGAACACTCCGTTAAGCTAAGTCCACATCCTTCACCGACTGCGGGGGCCGGGGGCGAGCAATAAAGCCGGCTGCGCGCATAACGGCCGTCCCCACGGGCTGTGGATGCTCCTTTACATCCTGAGAGAGCACGATCCACCGCCTGATCCCAGACGCAATGCCCTCTGAAAGCTGCTCGCCCCAGTTCGCCGTGCCAGAACACGAGCCGCGGCCTTGGAGCGCGCAGCAACCCCTCGAACAACGAAACCAACCTCGATAGACCCCTTAGCGCGAGTTCCTTGGGTGCAGCTCGCGTGAGACACGGCTACTTGTCTATCTGCCACTGAGAACATTAGCCGGGGTAGCTTTCGCTCGAGCGAGAGGTTGTTTGTCGAGGTCGTCGGAAGTGGACCTGGAAGTGTCTGAGGCAAAGATGGACCATGGAGACAGTGACCCGAGCGCAAAGACCATGCGATGTTCCTTCTACTCAAGACTCCTAACCCCCGAAAACTGAGAAGCTCTGAGAAGCCCCATGTGTATTCCACTGCAAGGACCAGGCATCATTATCACAGAGACAATAATTCATATCGATTACAAAGCAAAGCTACACTGCGCGCAACCAACCCTCACCCACCCGCGATTACCACCCCCAGGGACTCCCATACTCTGTCACCTGAACTCCCTAAATCTTGTTCTGCCCCAAGAAACATCAGCCATTATCGCAGCCACCGCCACGTACACGAATTGCACGTGGTTAGCACTAATAAGGGATCGATGGACATTATCAGACGATCAAGGTAAACCCGCCAAACGGTGTCCTTCCCGTGGGAACAGGACTCGGAGCTGTCGGGGGGGCGCGTTGCTTAACAAAGCCGAGCCTGGCTCACCCCTCGACTACGTGACTAAAGACAGAATCCCGAGTTTCAGCCTGGAGGGAAAGCTTTCCAACGTCAGTCGGACTCCGCGTTCGGTTTGCAGCCCAGGTTCCCAGGCCGCTCCAGGCCCGAGCCTCGCCGGTGGCTCGCGGGGCTGGCGCAGGGGCGGAGGCAGAACTGGCTGGCGTCCTCGTAAACCGCTTCCCCGTTGGCGATGTTAAGCGGGGGTGAAGCCTCTAAGGTGAATTTATGCCCACGTGCTCAATGGCGTTGTTATGTTACGACGCAACACCGAAGACAAGATCGTTGGTGGTGCTTCGACTAATTGGATCCCGTCTCGTTCCGCCGGAACCCTGAACTTCCATCCCAGCCCCCTACTATTCGCCCATATCTCGGTCTGGTTAACCAGAATCCGGGGCGGTTAATTATTGTCGTTCTCCTGGCGCCTCGTTGTGCGACGTTCTGACAGCCCCTTCCTTCTTTTACGCCCTCGATAAACCAGAGGATGACGAGGGAGTGGGTTTGGACAGTTTTATAGGTATTTGCGAGGGGGGAATTTTTCGTTTTTTCTTGGGTCACGTTTATGTGGAAATTGGAGGGTGTGTTGAGGTTTTTAATAGGAAGAAGTGGGGATATTGGGTTTCTGAGATGTCGAGGATTAAAGTTTCCACGCGGGGAGTATTACCTACGTATCTTAACCCTTAACCGGCGACGTGGAAGAACCCTGCAGAATTATTTTCCCTTTATTTTCCTTTTTTTTCATTCGACCTTGTTTTAGATTATGTCACGAAGGCAACTTTCAGTGGTTTTGAACACAACATTGAAAAGTATATTTTCAAATATGTAACAAAGTCACTAATAACTCCCGTATATGTTAAAAATAAATTTAGTCTTGACAGTGCCAAATTATTAAAGAGGAGTCTGCGAGACTCCACGTCACCATTTATATCACAAAGTGGGACGTCACCGGTTGAGGATTAAGTAATAAGCAAATGTGGATTGAAAGTTGGGAACCTACAGAAATTAGTGGAGATTTCACACTACCTTCTTCTTTCGATCGTCGTTCGAGGTGGTACCAAAGTGAAGAATGTCGAGGTCGGGGGTGAAAGGAAGTCTCTCTCTGTCGCCTGTCGCTGCGTAGAAGATATTAAGGCGGAAACTTCCCTTGACGAATTTATCGTTGCACGCTCGCTGGTGACGTTACACCGCGGTGTAATGTTAGACAAAATCGTAAAGGGAGCCTTGACAAATTGCATTTTGCCTGAGACACCGCGGCTGACAGTGAACATTGAATATTCAGCTTGCCCTTTAGCCGTTAGAAATCTGACGAAATCCACGTAGCGCGCTCTCTGCCTGAGATATCACGCGAAACAATCCAGTAACACTGGAATCTTGTGAGTGTAAGAATGTCGAGAGAAGAGACTAGGTCTTGCAGGATAGATAGTGATATCAACCTGCGTGAAAATTCACAGAAAAACTTTATTCATAATTCATAGAAAAACGTTAACAAGCTCTACTGCCGTTCAGGAACACACATATTCCAAAACTTAGTAAGCACCCCGACCCGCCTTGAAACCCGATTTAAAAAGGTCCATCCCCAAACTTAAAAAAGCTTCCCCCGAAAACTTTAAAGGAGACCATTCCAATTTGTAATTCGCTCGCCACTTCCTCGCTCCCAGCTTCTACGAGTATATTTTCAATCTCGTATCCCAGGGATTCCTCGAGGAGCAACGCGCGCCACGCAGGCACGCGGAGATTGAACGTCAAAAAGGGCGACGTGCCTCCAATAAAGTGCAGCAGCCACGGGCGGTATTAACAACATGCTTCCGATAACTTCGTGCCTGCACGCTACTAACGTCATTACACCGTGGATGAGCAACGAAGACGCGATCAAAAGAGATAACACCGTCGACCTAGCGCCGATCCTCGAGCCCTCCCTCCCGTGGCAGATTTCGTCGTCGCGATAAACGGGCTGATGCAGCTGGCTCGTGCACCAGCTCGATACCGCGCTCAGGATGTCCCATTTTACTCTATAAATAGGCGCACGCCGCCGTTCAGAAGCTTCTGATCGTGCGTTCGAGCGAAGAAGACGTTGGGAACAGCCTTTCAGCCCGAGAAACTTCGACCCTCCTGCAAGGGTAACAACCACTCGTTGCTTGATCACCTAGTGGAGATTATCTGGAGCCCATTCACGCGCGCTTGCTAAAAAATCTCTGCTCCATCCTCTGTCCCAGCAGATCGAATAAAAAAACGTGACCTAATGACGGAATGTTTGGAAGTTTGTAATTATTGGTAAATAATGAAACGCCCTCGTACTAAATATTAATAAACAAGAGCGCATTCCCACATTTTTAACCAAAGCTTTCCAAAAAAAAACATCCCCTCATGGATGCTGTCTGATTGTTGCCAAAGCGCCAGCGCTGCGAGCCGCTCGCAGGCGAAATTGAACGCCGAATGGGATCTTTATGGACGAGCACGCGCGTTCCAGTAAATCGTGCCAGCGTTACCATCATTAAGCGGCCGGTCCCGATAAATTGACACGCATCGTGCTAACGAAATTACGCCGCGCACCATGGGCATGCTATCAGCTGGATCGATGATTCGATCGGTCGACGCCCGCCACCCTGCTTTCCAATTTCTTCGGCGATGGGAGAGCGAAATGGTCGTCGGCGGGGCAACTTATAAATTCGAACGTGCCTCGTCGCGGAGCTCCCGAGTTTTACAGAGCCCACTTAACGCTTCTGTTAATCAAACTACGCTCCTCGACGCTCTTTTCTCACCCGGCCCCCACGGTGCTCGGTTTAATTTGCTCGGTCTCATTGTCTTTCCACCCACCCACCCCCTGCCTCGATGATCCCTCCTCGCGTTTATCTTTTCAAGGGGAAACTTCTTCGCGCGTTTATCACCGCAACAATGACGACGATATTGGGCGATAAAGAGCAAGTTGGGAAGCGGACGCGTACCCGCGAGCAACTCCCTGCTCGAGGCGATATTAAGCTGGCTTCCTGTAAATTTATGCCCCCCCCCCCTCCTTGCTCGTCGTATCTTCGTTGGAAAAATTCTTGTTAACGATTCCCCGGCGTTCTTGGAACAATTGCACGCGGAGTTCTTGGTTCTTGTAATTATTCTATTTGTAGCCCGCGGGTGTTCTTTTCTTCTTGGGGGTGTTTTGGAAGATAGAATTGGGGGTGCGGGAATGATAGTTTTGGGTGATCGATGGGATTGCGATCATGCGGTGGTTTTAAGTGCAAGGGTTTTTTTTATAGTAGTATGCAAATGCAATAATATGTAAATATGAGCTGTGAAAAGGAAGCAGATGATTGAAAACTCACTCTCGATATCGTACACGGAGAGCCAGTTTCTCAGGCCAGTTCTCTCCACGGAATTCCCGTGACTTATACCGTCAATTTACCGGCGAACGGTTCCTTCTATCCGGAATAATAGACATCCGGAAAAGTCGGATGGATTGAAACGCGTCCGAGGAAATTCCGCGTCAGAAGTGGCTTTCCTCGTCAGTCAACGCTTCCATCGACGATATTGAGACCGTTCCGCCAACCACCACGCTCCAGCTTGTTCGGCTCTCGTAAATAACTGGCTGTGCGATCTTATCTCCAGGCGATATTAACAAATCAGGACTAAACGCGAAGACACATCTCTATTTAGAAATTGTATAATACAAATGAATAGGAATAAGATGGTTTCAACTACGTGGAAAATAAGGATTCAGAAATGCAGGGAAATTAATATCGAAAGATGCTTAACTGCAGGTAAGCGTTACTGAACAGCATTAGAATATAAATATTAGATCGCTGGAAATCGGATCAGATCGAAAGTCGGAGGGGAACTTTAATCAAGGCGGGAAACGAATGGAAAATAAAATTGAATAAAGTCACAGTGACGGCGGGAGCTGGTCACGGAGATTAAAACTTCCGCTTTGAACGCGGCGAGTTTGTTCCCCGTGGCAAATTACGAGGGATCCGAGTGAAAAGGTGAAACGGAGAAAGGGCTTCGACGTTCATCGGGCGTTCCGCGATCCTGGCGACGCGTTAAAAGGGAAAGTGCGATGAAATTTCACTTTGCCCGACCGATTACGCCGGGCAAAGGTGGAATCTCGGATGCACGGCTGGCGCTTTTCATTTCCAACGGCCCCCCGCGCGACATGGATACGCGGCTTTAACCTCTTGCGCGTAGGCGGTATCAAGTGGTTGCCTCGCGTAAATTCGCCCCCGACGCGGCTGGAATTCGAGTCGCGACGAGCGTGATTTTTCTTTTTCACGCGACGTCGCGTCGCATTCGTCGCGGAAACGCTTTAATACGCGAGCGTCGTCGACGTTTTCAAGCTCCTTCTCGCTTTTCGTGCTCCGAGCGAACGGGCTCGCTGAACGATCGTCGCGTTAAATCGACGGACGAAGAAGTTTGTTCCAGAGAATGTGTTGTTTCGTGAAAGAGTCCGGGAATAAAGAACAGACTTCCGAAGTCGTCAAATAGCGGCGAGGAACGCCTCTAACAGAGGGTAGAATATCAAGGGACTCGTGCTCGGGATATCTAGAATTAAAACTGCTAATTACTGTTATCAGTGTGTTCCGCGGAATTTACACAGGTGCAGATCCCCGATTCACTCGTCCCTATAATTATTCTAATTAGCCTCCTCGTATTTCCATGACTCCGCAGAAATAACCTTGAATTTCGCATTTTCGCATTTTCATATTCCCGGTCTATTTTTAAGCAGCCTTATCTGCTGCGGCCAGAGTTTACGGGGATAACCATTTGCACAGTCTTCTGCTTATCGACTCCGCTAACTCCGCTTCCCCACTTTGTTGGCCGTTGCGCAATAAAATCGATATCACCGTGATCGTCCGCAGCATACGGAGCGTTTCACGGTAGACTGTCAAACCGACGTGAAAACGGAGCCTCGCGGATGGGGCCCAGGTGATTCTGCTTTGCTAAACTGCTTCCTCGTCGGCGATATTAAGCGGAAACTTGGCCCCTCTCAATTTATGCCGGCGTGTTTAACGCCCCCGTTGCATCCTGCTGCAATAACAAAGTCGCGACTGCGTCGCGACGCCCGGGCAGGCGTTTACAATATTTCGCGATGCTCGACGTTCTGTGCACACGGAATTATACGTGGAACAACATCAACGTTTACGCGTGCAAACTTTGTTTTCGCGTGCACGCGACGCAGTTACCATTCCTTCTATCTTGGCTACACTTTGCGACAGCAGAGTCCACCAGTATCGCCATTAGCGAGAATATTTTCAATAAAAACAAAATTGTCAAAGATCACTCTGACTTTTCTAGTCGTAGGTGTATGTTGCCCCTTAACAATCTCAGAAGAGTCAGTCGCGAATGCTCGCGAGAGCGTGGAAGAGGAATAAATTTCACAGAAGCCACTCCGCTTCAAAGATGCCCCATTCGATTCCACGATAGACGGCCATAAAATTCTGAATAATACTTGACAGTAGGTCCCCGTTCACTTAAAATCCAGATGCACGGAATTTCCACCCGCGAACTTTAATTGAAAGCCCCACGGCGGTCTGGAAAAAGGAGCTCTTGTTGTCTGTTATCGGGCAGCCCGGAAACTCGGCGCCCGTTTCGAGGGATCTTTGAAGAATTTAATACGAAAGTTCCAGCGCCCTCGGAAGGCGATCGTTTCTCTCCGGCCAGCTCGCGCTCGCCCTGAAGATTTTCGATACCGTGGCGAGTGCACTCCAGTTTCCGGGGAAACGACGATTTTCCTTTCGATTTCCTGGCGAGAACCTATAATGTCGGCGGATCGCAGTTAGAAGTGGAGACGCGATTGGAAATTGGACCCGTGAAAAGGTACGCGCCTCGAGATCACGTGTACAGGGGTGAGGGAGGTGGATTCAGATGGACGGAGGGGAATGCTTAATAAAATCGTCCCCGTCGATGGAATCGCGTGGCGTTTATTCCTTTCGCGCATTCTTTGTGCTACGTTAAATGGAAAATATTTTATCAGGCCAACCCATCGATTTGGAATTCGAGGACCCATACATAGAGAACGTATTAAAAAGTATTGCACATGAACTTTCAAGGAAACTTTGAAAAAATGTGGGCCTACTAAGAATAAGGTACACGAATCTTTTTTTAACTATAACTGAAATTTGAGGGATAAAATTAGTCCGCAAAGGGGACTACAAATAGGTCCAACTTGCAGGTATCAACAAATACGATTTTTTAGATGGGTTAAGGTTTTCATTACCTTCGTTTTCGAAGCTGCAATCGTAAGGAGTTCTAACTGCTTCTATCTACACGTTGGAAAAGAGGTTTCGGTGGTCGTAGATGTTTTAAATTTCTCTACTTGGAGCTTGTAGAATCGAAACTTCCCTCACTGATGACAGGTTTAATAAATGCTTGAAACACGGGGGTAAAGCTATAAACCGACACTCGCGTAACGTAAACCTAGCTTTTCCGGAAAGCCTTCCGTTGGAAGACAGAATTATTAACCGGCGCGGGATATTGATGCGTCCATATGTTACTCGGCTCGCGCCAAGTGCGATTTGCCTTTCGAAAAACTAATTTCGCGTCGAGGGGGCAAACAGTGATGAACAGCGAGGACTTCATTTGAGGGCACTAAATTCAGGGGAACGAAACGTGGCACGTGACGCAATGGTCTTCCACTTTCGGCCGGAGTCCTCCGGGGCCATTTTTAAACGAAGGAACGCTAAATGAACTTTGCGCGTTGGGCAAATTTATTTAGGATGACTTCTCCACGCGGGAATAAAAATTATCTTTCCATGAACCGCTTGCATGTGACAGAGTAACTGTTTTAGAATTATATTTGCGTTTTAATTAGAGTATTTCATTGATGGAGGCTTTTCTTAACTGTCGTTGGATTGTCTACTTTAGATTTGGCATTTTTTTAGTTAGTGTCATTTTTGCTCCTTCAAACGAAGCATTGGTCAAAGAAATTATTGAATATAGCGAGGCAGAAGCAAAATGCCAGAGGCAGAATCTGCTAGTAGAAGTGGAGCAGGTTCGTATATGGTCAGACGCGATTACGTCGCAGGTGACTGGAACTATATCTCCCTGTATCTTTCCACACATTCATCTTTTAAAAAATATTTTCCAATGAAAGTTTCTTAGATTTCTATTAACTTAAAAAAAAAATCCCCTTGAAACGAGCACAGTCTTCAATTCCATTCTAAACCCAAAGGCTTTTACCTTCCGCGAAACTTAACAAGAAATTTCTGTCGATTTTCTGAATATTCGTGGCAAGCACGCTGTAACAAATCAGTGGGGCATCCTGCACGCATATCTGCCAGCGTTGCCGCAACTTTAAATTTCCTGGGCGCCACAATGGCGTATCAAAGCAAAGATATGAATCATAATTAGCCGAAACAATAGGCGAAACTCGGCGAGCGTAATTAGCATATAAATTATCGCAGTGTCAAGGATCCCCGATGTTCCCAGGCAATCTGTTAACTACCGAGGACTTAATTTAATGGACGCCAGCGCCGTCATAGTTGGCGTGCTTGATATTTCCTAACGAGCTGACACGGAATACGTTCGCTCACGTTGATACGTACGTGGTCGATGTCCAAAACGTCCAGATGACGTCCAGACGATGTGGGTTGAAATTCTACGCTCCCGTCTTCAAATCCCCCGAGAGACGATTTTGCTACCTTTGTAGTTTTGTGGAAAATTCGGTTGACTGGAACGCGAGCTATAGAACTCGCCTTTAAAATTAAACCAGAACAGCGTGATCGAGAGAGCAACTGAAATTCATATAATTTCATTACTCGTCCCTTGGTCAAAGTGTTACGATTCTGAAACATACACTTTCAACGATATTCCGATTTCAGGGATCTCTTCAGATTTCGTTTGCAGGATAATATTCGTGGAAGAATGTATTCTGGTAGCTGAGGGGTATTAGTCACTTTCCCGCCCGAATGAGTTTCAGTAATGAACGCACAGCTCGCGCACGCTAACTGGGTGTTAATATAACACGACAAACCGAAGGTGGATAGTAACAAAGGGGATGGAAAGTTTACGGGACTTCGTAAACCAGCGCCCCGTTTACAGATCCATCTTCTAGTCGTAGTTCGTCCCTGGAAATAGCGAGCGTTCAGTTGAACCGGGAAGTTCCCCGAAGTCCTGCCGGTCTTTCCTACATTTCCCTGTCCGTTTAAACGAGAACCGCCACGGAAACGTTGTTAATTATGTCGGTGCACGACTCACCTCCCATTGCATTATACATTTCTCCACGTGTTCATAGATACATTCTACAGCTGGCAGAGGCACAGCTCCAAGCAGCAATCTTCCCAATCTTCGCGCGGAAAACAGCTGCGGCTCGTGAATCAAATTCCCTCTAGTGACCCTATGCGCAAATTAAATACAAATTCCCCACATTCCGCAATCAGAGACAGCTGCGGAATCAAATAGGCGCCTTTCGCTAGACAACGGAACACAGAATTACACTATCGAGCGGCACCCTCGCTCAGCCTGCCCTAACACCGCCTAAACCCACGGAACAAGGAGCGCAGAAAGGACCACAGGGCGTCTACTAAGATAAGGCCAATCGATACATCGAGAACGACGCTGCGTGGCCGCCGCTAGATTTATCCACGATTCGCCAGTGGTATAGACTTCGGCCAGCGAAAAAAAAGGGGTGGCAAGCAGGGAGGGAGGGGCAAGCAGAACAAAAGGCCCAGCGGGGTGGTTTCGAGGGCTTCGTAAACCGCTTTCCCGGCGGGGGATATTAACGGGTGGCTGGGGCACAGTGGGAAGGAGGGCAGAATTTATGGCGCTAAAGCAACCCCGGCAGCGTACCTCTCTCTCTGTACCAAAACCCGTTAATACCAAAGACAAACTCGCGCGGAAGCTCGCGTTCCACGGCGGGCTTGTGCGCGACCGCGTTTCCGCAGCCAGTTCTTCCTCGTCCCGGGGTCAACTCGCCGCCATATTTACGTAGACCGACCACGGTTGGCTCCGCGGCCGTACCTGGATCGAAATTTATCGGCAGCGGGGCCCAGTCGTTAAGGTGAAACTCCGTTAACGACTGGAGGGCTGCACGGCGAAGTTTCTGAATGGCCACGGCTCCTCTTAATCGGGGCTCGCCATTGTGATCGATCGGAGCGGCGGTTCGGGGCCTGGATTTTTGTCAATGGAGGGTCGAAGAAGTCGTCATAAGTTTCATTGTCGAGTACGCGCTCGTTCCGAGCGGAGACTCGGTGGCTGACCTGTCTCCTATTTTTTTTTTTTTTCGCCTCTCTTTTTTTTTCATTTTTATTCCGCCCCGCCCAACGCGAGCCACTGGATCCGCCGGCTCGTTGGAGTGGAAGTTACGGGTCAATTTTCGAGCTGGCTGGTGTAAAACGACGAACTTCCGGTCGCGCGGGAAGTTTAGGGGATTCGGCGGGTAATCCCCGGTAACCGTGTCGGATTTAATGTCAAGAGGGGCTGGAATCGCTGTTCGGTTTTCTCCGTGGGAGGTTTTAAGGGGACCCTCGGTCGCTGCTGGAAAAGTGGCGGCACGGTTGCGCCTCGTGCGGGATAATGACGCGGACAGTAAGGAGGGCTATTATGATTTGAAACTCTTGGAGGGTTTCAGCGTTACCACTGGTTCCGAGGGGGGTAGCTTGAGACACTTTAAGCGCATCGCTGTGTGATCACAGTGGAGGCTAGTGAATACAGAATCTAAAACTTTATCGTACGAATATGAAGACACCTCCTCTTTCAATATTCCTGCAATTTTCTTCAATCACCCGGACAAATGCGACGGGAGAAGTATTATACTTTGGGTTCTGCCACAGAAATCCACCTGCGTCAATATCTCATTTGCCGTGAAGTCAGGTAAATTGCACATTCAGATCCCATCCGTTGCGCTTATAATTAAATTCCCAGCAGAATTAGCCAGAAGGGGACGTGGGTGGGTGGGGAATTGAATACGAGCTCGACGGGATGACATCGGAGACCAGCTCGCCCGTTAATATCCCGAAAGAACCAACCAGTTTCGATTGTTTATCCCAGCTTTCGAGCCTGATAAATTAATCGTCCCACCAGCGCGGAACGACCGTCGAAACGCGCGTTTTTCCTGCACACCGGGCCCGGTTCATTGACCTCCTTCCCTCCATATCGACCCACATAATCATTTTAACCGGCATCTATAATGCACGGACCAAACGGGGCACGTTTATTTATACCGAGTGTAAAAGTCACTTTTAGTCGTCGCTTCTGACGACATGCCATCCATTATACGCGGCGATCCGGAATTGGAGCGCGCTGTCGGCACGATTTCATTTTAGCTGATTGAATATTTCAGAAGATCGGGATGCCGGATCGACGGCAATCGCGATCAGCTAATTAATGAATCGCTAATTGATCGCCGGGAATCGTTGCCGGTAAACTCTACCCTCCCCCTGTTTGCGAGGACACCGGATAAGCTTCGATGCTTGGAAGTTACTATCGTTCATCTGGATGAATTGCCTCAACGAAGTGGAGGTGGATGATTTTAAATGGAATTTCTCTGTTCGATTTGGTTTTTCATCTGCTGGTTACTTTTGTCGACGTGTGTTACTGTTTTACTGGAGATGTGCTAGCTTTTAGTGGAGTGGATATTATTATACTAGAGAAGAGTGTTTGCTAAGGGAATAGGATTGAAAAATAGTCAGACCTAAAAGCTGTTCATCTATTAAAAGCTTTCCCCCACTTTTATCTGCAAAGATTCTACAATTTATTTCGCTCGCGTTCCTCGATTACACCCGATGCAAACACGGGATATTAAGTTGGTGCTTTAATCGCGAAACTGACGTTTATCGGGAGTAGATAGTTCACGAGGCGACGCGTCCACGGCAATTTACTCCGAATCGGATATTTTAATCGCCCCCTAGTCATGACTCCCTTGATGATTTATCAATGCGTGCCATTTTTCACGATGCCTTTAATTAGCTCGGTCAATCGATATGTCCGCGTTTTAACGTATTTGGCTGGCATTTCGGTTTGACCGTTCCCGAATAAGCTCTCGACTAATTACGCGCGATCGTTTCAGCTCGATGATGGTCGCCAGCCGAGAGACAAATTCGAAATACCGCATGTTCTCTGTAACACGTCGGACAAAGATTTCATGGCTGGTCAACGAGATCGTGTTCCAAGCGATTCAATTTAACGCGCATATTTTTCCACGCAAAACTTCCTTGTAGGTACTGGCTTTAAAGTACTCGACTAATTCAACGAGGATCAGCGGAGCAAATTTTTCCCGAGTGTAGAGTTGGAGGGGTTGGGAAGTACAAACTAAAAAATCAGATTTCAACCACCTAAAAAAACAGTAGTGTGCGAAACAAAGAATAAAAAAATGATAAAATACTTTCCAAATTCCCGAATGTGGAATTCCACACACAGCAAAATCTCAAGTCTGAATATTCCCCACATTCCCCACAAATCACACCGACCCTGAATTCAAGCATTAAAATAACCACAAGAATCGAAAAATTAACCATCAGCTAAGCACAAAAAACAATCAAAAGCTTCAAATAGAAAATTCGTGAAAAAAAATTGTTACAAATTGTTAGCCACTTATTTGTTACTCATTCAATAAATAGTTGTATAAGGAGGTCTTTAAGCTGTCTATAATCTAAGAAACCATTAATAACTCCCTGAGGCGTTGGCGACATTCAGAGTCGCCTTTAATCCACCAGTACGCGTCTTCCCGGACAAATTAAGTAAGACACCGTTCAACTGCCTAACAATCAAAGTTTCGAAAGGTGGGAGCAGAGGGGTTAGAAGGGGCGACGTCGTCGACAGGCGTCGCAGGGGTGGAAAAAAATATATGAGACAGCGTCGAGGGGGATGCTGTTAGATCGACGAGACATCCTCCTTGGCATTATTCATCCTCCACTGCGTCAAAATAATAGCACGCGTGGAAGTTCCGTCGTCGCCAGCAGGGACGTGTACAGGGTGGTTCACGTGAAATGACTGGCACGGTTATCGCGCCACTTTCGAGGCATATTGTTTCGTGGGTGATGTTAGCTCGAACGAGGTACATGAAACTTCATTTCTTTGTACCCTGCGACTAGATCGATGTATAACTTAACACCACAGGAGTTCACTTCGGGGTTGTACTAAAAACATAAATGCTATTTAAAAAAGAAAATACATTTGCGAAAATGTGCCCCGCCATGCCGGGCCACTCAGTCTTTTATCTGCCCCTTACCACTCTGCCTCTGAACGTGCTGATTGTTGTCCATTATTCCTTGCGAAAGTAAAGCTGCGTTCCGTGTATTTCGTTCTGGAAGTACGGCTATAAGTAAGCAGTGAAAAGAAAATAAATCCGCGCTCATGGTTAATTGAAGGCAAGCCGCGATTCACCATCGCATAGTCGAATATCAATTTGATAACCCAGGAATATCTGCTCGCTCGTTATAGACGGATTATTTAAATACGGTGTTGAAATAAATTCATCCGATAAATCAACGTTGAGCATCGAATTGTCGAGCGTTGTTCATAGCAGATTGGACGAATCCAGGCAACGCTTAATTGTCATTTTATTCCTCGTTTAATACAGAACTGCGTCGCGTTTCGTTCAATTTACCGGGGGGTTTGAGTCCGAGACTACCAAAGGGAACGAAATAATAAGGAACCCGCGTCCCATCCGCTTCGAAATGACGAACCTGCCCCGCGATTCGAAAATTTACCCATTCGCGAATCAATTTTGCCGCCAGAGACGGTGATTAAACTGCAATTTCAATTGCGCCCAGTTTCTAACTAGTTGCAGGACCTACGGCTCGCGTGCAGGCGAATAATTTATCCGGGGATACTCTTTTGACGAATAATCGCCCGTAAATCGCTTCGCAGCTAGGGAAATCCTAAACGAGCGTAGCCTGTGGTTTAATTAAAGCACAATTAACGATTCCTATTCAAACCTGCATGCCTGCCAGGGAATTATTCCTAGTTGGATATCTACATTGATCGGATTAAGCAGTAAGAAAGCAATTACATCGTTAGTTCTCTGTACCTACCAATTTGCTGTCAATTTCCACTGAATAAATGTCACGGAGGCTTCCGTACTGAAATCTCGAAACCATTCGCTTCAATTGCAGCGAAGTGCTACAGTCTCGTTCCTACTCGAAATTCCTCCGCCTAATCACAGCTGTCGGATTTCCACGGTAATTGTTAATCAGGGCAGAAAGTTCCCGAGGCTTCTTTCCAGCCGAGTCGCGATCGATCGGCGAAATCTAATTGCAATTAAACCGTTCTGTGCATTTCGTGACGCTTGGCATCCCTCGAGCGTGCGTAGACCGAGCGACACTCTGCTCGAAGAAATTTCTTGCTTCCATTAAATTGCCCTCGTTACCTTCATCAAGCGCCACTTGCGTTCCGCCTTCACAGATCTCCACACACGCCCGCCTTTAAATGCATTTATAATCTAATTGTAAGAAGAAAGTTTGACAACCCACTAAAGATAACAACGTCCGCTTGAGTATCCACCACTTGGGTGAACTGGGTTTCTATAATTATCGAGGTGATCGGTAAGGTCGTATACCGAGGTAATGGAGTTCCGAAGTTTCGGTGCTTCCGAAATTCTGAAGCGCTCGAAATATAGAAGCTTCGGAAATTCTGATATGCTCGAAATATAGAAGGTTTCGAAATTCTGAAGTACCTACGGAGAGTTCTGAAACTCTAGTTTCTAAAGCTCTAAAGCTACGGAAATTCTGAGAATTTTCCAAGTTCCGTAGCTTTCGGAAACCCGAAATGCCAGAGGTGCCGATGTTTCCACCCTATTTCATCCTAACCTGTTCTAATCATAGAAGTGTCTGTCGCTAATTAACGGAGGGATATTAATAAGCTATTGCAGTTCTGGTCTAAACGCCTGGCAACGAGCTGCCCGTCCCATTCCCCCCCCCCCCCTCAGAAACACATTGGAGGCCCGTTAAAACGCACCGCGGCGTACGCGGCACGCAGATTACACGGACAAGATTTTAATTGCATCCCCGGCGCAATCGGCGCGTATCTAATTACGACAATTACCACTAGTACGTACACACAGGCCGGATCGCTTTGAGCCCCGTTCAATCGCAAAAATACCGTGTTATTTAAATTATACTCGGCCATTGGCTCTCTAGGAGAGTCGATCGATAAGCGATTTCACCCTCGTCACACTAACGGCCGTTTATCCGAGCAGTTTATTGCAATCATGGCAAAAACGACGGCCATGGTAGACCACTAATCAGTGACGGGGGCGTACGAAGTACTTCATTCCGTGGAACGGTTCCAAAATTGTACAAAAAAGTGCAGATGCATCTGCCGCCGGTGATTGGGCCATGTAAATTTCAGTGTTGGATTTTTGTTTGTCTTTCTGATAATTGGAAAATCTGGAGCTCGCGAAATCTAGGGCCAAGTAACGTAAGACTCGGGGAACCTTGGATCTGAGGAAATTAGGTTCAAGGAATCTAGGATCCGAGGAAGTTAGGTTCGAGGAAATTAGGATCTGAAGAATTTAGGATCCGAGAAAATTAGGTTCGAGAGCGAATTTAGGATCTGAGGAAATTAGGTTCGAGGAATTTAGGATCCGAGGAAATTAGGTTCGAGAAATTTAGGATCTGTGGAAATTAGGTTCAAAGAATTTAGGATCCAAGGAAATTAAGTTCAAGGAATTCAGGATCCGAGTAAATTAGGTTCAAGGAATCTAGGATCCGAGGAAGTTAGGTTCGAGGAATTTAGGATCTGAGGAATTTAGGATCCAAGGAGCCTAGAACTCTCCAATTTCTACCCAATTTCTTCCCAAGACTATTTCCCATTCTAATCCTTGTAAACTAGAATTTAACACCACAGAAGACTAACACATCACCTCTGTAATCGAGTTTCACTCATAGCTATCATTTCCACCTCTCTTCAGTGGTTTCTCTGCGCTGCTTGTTAATTGATGCGCATATTTCGAAGGGTGCAGGTTACACAGACCGAAAAAGGGCACTAGATGAAAAAACTCGTTAGACTTTGTAACAATGCTTTCTCGAGTGCAGGCGATGTCGATGCACCAGTTTCGGGGATGGTGGTTTCGCCTCGTGCTCGTTGATTAAATTCTTCCACGACTAAATAAAATATCGGACTCCTTCTGGGTCGTCCGGCTAGAAGGGAAATGCAGATTAAGCGCAACTGATTCAAGCGTGCGCCCCCGGGGTATTGGAAATTGAACGACCGATTCCTCCTCGGAGACCGATTCGTTTATCCTGTAAACCGTTGCACGACCAAAAAAATCGCCAGCTCGTTCTATAAACACTTTATCCGCAGAAGATACATCGGCATCGATTCGTCTGCCTTCAACTAATCGTTTCTCTTCCCCGATTCCCCAGTAATTAAGCGCATTAAAATTATAACAAACATTTCTAACATATTACACTTCTATAAACTTCAAACTAATTTACAATCCGTATATTAAATCATAGAAAATTGAAGAGTACACTTTACATTCTGGCGAACCCTGCAACTTCCTAACTTCGCGATTTAAGATCTCAAAACTCTTGAACGAACTTTATTTATTTATTTAATTATTTATTAGGTACTTCGCGCACCTAATACCTCCCGAATCGAATAAACTAGTTTCCAGTTTCGCCGAGAATGCTGTAAGGGATTTGCGAAGTGATGTTCGAAATGATAAAAACACCAAAGGAAGGAAGCCCAGCAACGGGGTGAGCCACGACCCTGAAAATCGGCGGGCTTTTCGGGGCCACTTCCGGTCGTATTACTGCAACCGAGCGCAGCCCCCTCGGGATTACACGAACTGCCGGCGGTGGCAGATTGCTTGGCAAATAGGATTGTGCAGCCAAACAACTACCAGCAGTTACGAGAGATTGGTATCGCGAAACGATGGCTGCAGAGTGTGTACGTAGTTCGGGGGTGTGTCGCGGAGGGCGAATCGACTCCAAGTTTTTCCATATTTGCATTCACCTCCGACTTGCCGGGAAGGATATCCGATGGGGAAGTGGCACGAACTGTCGGAAGTGGGAATAACTTTCGCCAGCTGGGATATCCATGGCGGTATTGTTCCCACTTCCGGCTAACCTTCCGAAACGATGCTGACACGGCGCACCGCTTCGCCTTCCTTTACGATGCAAACCACCCTTCCTTGTTTCAGTCCGGCTGGTTAAAGCGTTTCGGGAACGAAACGATTCTACTCCATCTCTGGCGTGCTAAATTATAAATAGCCTTCTTGGAGTACATTTTAAAATTTCAGTAACGAAAAGTATCTCGTCGTGTGCAGAATTTCTCTGAAGGGTCGGTCGAAGGATCAACGTAGCGAGGTTTGTAAAAAAGGAAAGATCGGCGAGGGTATGGATTAGCTTAGAAGTTAAAAAGAATAAACATTTTCTTATAGAAAGAAACAAATTCAGATGGTAAGTGGATCATATTTTCGTGGTTGAAAAATAAGCTCCACCCTAGTAGGGATAAAAATATTGGAAAATACCTACGGCGCAAGAAAGGTGGTTGTTAGATGAAATTAAATTTCTCCTGTTTTTATTCGATGTAGAGCAAGAAGATTATCGATGGTACGTCGAATATTTCTATACTACCCAACCAATTCCCAGGAAGATAGAGCTCGCTGTGTAATAATCGGCCATCCATAAGAAGACGTGACATCCCATTCTTTCTGCCTGACACCCTCGATTCTTCGTCCAGTCGGGACAAGAAATTGCAACTGTCCCCCGGCGGAAGTGCTCGTTAAAAGCACCGCCCCGGTGCTTGATATATTTCCGAAATTATGATACATTCCGCGGGAATATCATGGACACCGCCTTGAAAGCGCAATACGTCTTCCCCTTTTTACCCGACCACTTTCTTCAGTCTAATTTCCCTGGGCGAAGGGAGAGTGCAACTGTTACCCATGAACGCGCAAAGAACATGGACGATGAAATACACTACCCCCTGGCAAAAACAATTCATCTCCTCCCGCTCCGCGAGAATTTCCGCAAAATACAAAGTACAATCTAACGCAACATCAGAAATTCTTAAAATACGTACGTACACCCCTTCTTAAATCCACCCGCGACAAACGCTTCGGCGAGAAATCCAGAAGCCGGCCCCGACGAAGTGCAGAAGATATCGTTTCCAGTCGCGGCTATTTGCCTAAGCGACAGCGTAGTTCCGGTTCCGTGAAATCCAAGCGTCCGGCTACGACGGAGGCCGCATTTCACACTGTACATCCGCTGGGCTCGGGGCACACCGGAAGTAAGTGGGCACGAATCGATCGATAGTTCCTTCCTGGCTTAGCACGGTCAGCCCGTTTGACATTCGACTGCACGCGACTGCATCGCTCGACACCGACGTCCCTCCGCGCCGACAATCCCATGCATTGTAGCCATCCTGGGGCCCCGAGGTCTCCATCGATGTTAAGACATCCACGTGATCCATCATATTTATGATACTGGCCGACCAGAGCGAGCCTTGTAGCTTCTGACAGAGCAGATTCAGCGGACACTATTTCCAGAGGGGTAAATTGTAACAGCACCTGTCTCTTTTTTTTTTTTTATATATGTACCGCGAGTTTAACGAGTTCGAGGGATGTTGAGCGCAGCAGCAAACTGTCTCGTTCCCTCGGCAACTCGCGCCGCATATCATCGCGGCCACGCGACGAAAAGCTGCGGCCCGAAAGTTCTCGCGCAGTGTCGCCCACAAAGGAGACGGCCACTCGCTGGAATCGGAACGCGCTTATAATAGGAATTCGGAAACAATGCCTGCCGCTATCGAACCGCGGCTGCATTCATGCAACGGGTGCTCGAAAAAGTTGGCTGGAAGTTCGGTGGTCGGCCCGAGCGTAGCGAGGGTTGCCTGCGCGGAAGTGGACAATTACGGGCAACGATGCGAGGGTGTCGGTGGAAATTTAGTGGATCCCGAGAGCAGTTAGCGGGGATAGAAGAGGACAGTTGGACTGATTAAAGGGTGAAGCGTAGTCTGAGCCTTTCTGGGAAAAATTTGTTGCCGCGAGCTCTAGGTACAGGTTTAATTAATCTCTGAACCGCCAGGATGGAGAAGGGTCTTGCTTCGAGGTTGGAAGAACCGCAGAGGTGTTTAGAAATCTAATGCAGATCGATGCCTGGCCGGTTATCGTCACATCGTCGACCACGTACCTTCGGAATGTGAATTACCGAGCAAAGTCCAGCAATTTCGCCACCTTTCCCTCTACCCGTTCGGCGCCGCCAAAGTTTCCCCCCCGCAGGTTCGTGGAGACGACTTCGAAACATCATTTTCGATATTCAATAACCTGGAATCCCATCTCTCGAAGGGCACGTGACGAACTTCGCGGGTGACACGGAACTTTTCCGCGACTCCGGGCACCAATAATCCTCGCGTTACGCGAAGTTAACTCACGCACGCCTGTACGTTTCCACGATTCCCGTCGCGCCACCCAGCGAGCGGCAGTAAAGGAAGCTTATGCAGCACGAAACTTCCCGACGACGACCGATATCAATTTGGTTAACGATAGGGGGAGTTTTCGAGTCGAGAAGATCCAGCCACCTTGGGGTGGACCCGGCGCGGGGCAAATCGCTTCGTGCGCGCGTACGTGGCCAACTTTATGTACAGACACGTAAGCGTGACGTCCTGAAGCGATGCCACGAGCTGCAGACAATTCGTTCCCGCTCCATATTCGCTTTTATCGGGGCCTGCAAACGAGAGACACAGGCGACTGGGGAAAGGAGGCGCGGCTTTACGCTCGACCCGATATTTTATCATTTTTCGCTTTATTCGCGCCGCTGGCTCCGAGTTAAAGGGCCCTGGGAAATATCCGAGGGAAATCTGCTATCACGACCATTCTGCGGAACGCGTGCTGCTCTGTATACTTTTACGGCGTAGAGGGACCGCCACGAGATATATTCCGCTCTTTGATCGAGGACGGGGGTGTGCAGGCCAGTTTTGATTTTCTTCGGTCGAGGCTCCAATCAGTTCCGCTTTCTTCGAGGAGTAAACTCATCATTAAGGGGGTATTTAATTCTCGTCTAGAGGTGCGAGATCCTCTATTCTTTTTAGGGATGACACAAACAAAAATTACGCAATTTTTACCGATAAGCATTATCCACGCGTATTTACTAACATTTCAGTAAGTTGTAAAAAAAATTCAGTCATATATAATAATAATTAAGGAAGATATGGGTTTTTCTCGAAACGGTGTTTTTCATGACGGTACACACGATATCTCAACTTCTAGTGGGCCAATCTGCTCCATCTTTTTCGTACACCTTCAGAAAATATATAATTCTAGCCGGTAGCAGAATCAAGGCGAAGTAGCTTTTTCCCACAAGTTTAAGGCCGTTTAAAGACGAAAGAAACACGGAAAAGGTGAGTTTTAAATTCAAAGTCCCGGCATTTTGTGAATTTTTAATTTATTTTCATAAATCTGCTACCGGTTATAGCCACACTCGTACTGATTAAGAATCCTTTTGGTTTTTTCGTTTTGGATCAGCGGAACAGCCGGAATCGTGTGTGCCATGAGGCAACTATTTTTTGCACACGCTTTACGAGATGCCCCATATCTCCATTAATTATTATTATACATGCTTGAAATTTTTTTTACAACTAAGTGAAATGTTAATAAATACGTGTGGATAATGCTCATCGGTGAAAACTGTGTAGTTTTTTGTGCTTCGCCCCTAAAGAAAGGCAAAAAATTGACCTTCTAGACGAGAATACCCCCTTAAGGGTGTTCCTTTGTTTGGTTCCTTTTATTTTCAAGGAGAAAGAAGTCAGCTGTTTCGTGGATTACAAAAGTGAAGAAGTCGGGTGATCGAAATTCATTCTTTTCGGTACACCCTGTATACATGCTTCGCGCAGACGTTCCCAGCATACCTTCACGTGCAAAGTCGTGTCGCAACGCACACATTCACACGTGTAACCGCAGGCGTGTAATTCATGCACGCGTGCATTCACATGGGCACGTCGTAACCACATGATTTATCGTCTTACGTGCCCGAACGAACTCTCGGTCCACTTCTATCATCGGTTTCCCTCGATCGCATCACCACAATCCCTTCGTCTTCCTCACGGCCGACGTGGCCAGAGGAGATGACTGATTTTCAGCTGCTTCGAATTTTTCCTTGCCCTCTACTTCGATCTCTACGCTGCTTTCGTAAAAGTAGACAGTATCCTGGATTAATTCGCATAATACAGGTAGCTTTTGTCTATCAAGAATCTACTTCAGCGTCTTCCTAGAGTCCTCTTACTTATTCTAATCAATATCGCAATTATTGCAGATCAGAAATTTATAGGAAAACGTCTCGCAGATATCTTCCACGCGAAGGTTTCCCAAAAAATAGGTTAATTTCAGTCGTGCATATTTAAGAAAACGATTGTGAGATTACGAAAGTTTGTGACGTTCGACGAGAATACAGAAAAGAAGCCGCTGCTTCCGTTTCACAGCAATGTATCTCGAGGAAAGTAGTTCACACTCGGGGCACATCCGGGGCACGCAATAGAGAAAAGCAATACAAGAGCGCGGAAACTTATACAGGTCGGTTGTTAGTTCCAGTTGTTATCAATAGAAGTTGCCTGTCGAGAAAAATAACATTTTCTGTATGCATTGCATGGAACTTGAGAGTGTGGGGCGCAGCCATAGACTGGATATATAGGCGTTAGGTAGAAGTTTGGAATTCGCGGTGAGAAACTCCGTCTCGTGGGACGATAATCTCCAAGTGGATGATGAATAGTCGAAAAGAGAGGCTGCCGGATACAGTAATTCAAAGGGACTGTAATTTCCAACACTTCTGCGCCCGGGGTTCCTATATTTTCATTGGACAGGTTTGGTCAGATCTAATCCAAAGCTAACGTTAAGATTAAGTTCAAAGGATATTATCATCGTGGCTAATAGTACAATGAACCACAAATCTAGTAGGTAACTGTTCCAGCAATTCCTACTTCTGTGTGAACTGTAGCTTATCCCTAGGCAACCTGAGTCAAGCGTTTGTCTCTCCACCAAGTTCTCAACTTCGGACTAAAGACCTCGTTATCGTTACAACCTACTCACGGCAGTAACTGGATATTCTTGCAACTATAGGCTAAAGATGACACGAATTTTCTTTGAACGTTTCTCTATGTATCCACGAATCGCAAAATGTAATTTTATGTTATGTCAATACGAGGTAATAAACAAAATGTGAAAACCTGCAAGATGTGAGATATGAAAAAAGTGTTCCTAATTTCGTCCCCCAAGAAAATGTTTGTAAAACAGGAAATAAAATGAAAAATTCATTTTTTTATTGATACAAGCGATCTTACAGTTTGTGTAATATTCTTTTCGCACGGACTCCTTATCCCACTGTTTTCGTTCCGACATATACAAAACATTAAACAATTCTACTAAAATTGCTTGGAAACCGGTGAAAGATAATTCACTCCTGTAACTGTTCGTGTTTCAGCCCTTTTTATTCCAAATAACAAATTTTTAGAAAATCGATCTCAATTGCCTTTAGAGTTCCGGGGACGAAATTATGACAAATTTATGAAAAAGTGCTTCGAATTCAAAATAATATTCACTTCTACGAGTAACGTGCTATCATACTGAAGTCTGTAAAAATTCGCCGTGCTCGAAAATCTTCTTCTCTTTCGTAAACGCACAAGCACGTAACCTGTTACTTGTCAAAGCTTTGGGTATGTAATTCTTTCAAACAACTCAGCTGCGAACTTCTGGTAACCCTGGTAGCTTGAAAACTACGATTTCGTAAACTACGAATCAGCTGAATTCACGAAACAACCCAGTAGAAACCAGTACCATATCCCAGTCACTCCTTCGTCACCGTTAACCGACGAATAAAGGCGCAGCCAGCGCACCCAAGGGTGCAAGTGTTCGCCGCGGTAATCGAGACAACCCAGAACCCGAACTGCTGAAATTATATTCAGCAATTTCTGGCGAGTTACGCATAGCAATCAGGATTGAATCGTGGCGCTCCCCCAGAGAAGGGAGCAAAAGTGAAACATCAAGTTCCATTTGCTCGCCCTTTCGACGGGCCATCGTGACTTGCTTTCCCTCGTCACGTTCCCGAGGCAACCGAGATATTTTAACAACCCTCCGCCCGAGGTATGCGTCACTTTGGAGCTTCGCTCGCGCTGCACCCCTGAAATAAACCTCACGCCGGAGTATTTTCGAATATCTGCCATTCTCTCCCCCCAGTGTTTCTGGTTGGACGTGGCCAAGGGAGCTGGTGAATCAACCGGGTGAAATTCTGTCCACGTTTTACAGCTCCCGCACCCACCCACTCACCCCTTTCCAGCGTCTTTCTTCGGCATTTTTTTCCCTTCTTCCATCCACTTCTTCCCCCCGCGACCAGAAATACCGATGTCCTGCTCTCGCCGCTGCCTTTTCATTTAGAATTTAATGTTTCAGCTGTTCACTAGGAGCACTCTCCCTTTCCCTCCCTCCTGCCGCCCCTTCGCCATGCTTCACCCTCCGACGAGCCCTTCGAGGGAAACGAGGTCGCCGGTATAAAAGATATTGTAGAAGAACAAAAGGGGAAGGGAAGACGCGGCGCAGAATGCAGGGCGGGAAAAGAGTCGTTGAGGAAGTTTTTATCGGGCTGGAGGGGGATGAATGTGGACGCGCGAGATCGATCCTCGCGATCGAACTGCCTCTGAGCACACTTCGACCTCGTTATTGTTGCGTTCGTTCCAGGAGAATTTATCGGGTAATTTCGTTATTAAAATGGTAAGGAAGCTCCGGCGTGTCTTTGTGCCGGAGAGTACTGATTGGGGAGAAGAGTACCGAGGGGGCTTGAAACGCGCAGGCAGAGAGCAAGGGGAATTCTTACCTCGCGCTATGATGGTGCGAGACTTCGAAAGTAGATATACGGAAATAGAGTAGGAGCTGCTTGATAAAGTAAATTGAGTTGAATTGAATGTTCGGAGTGGGACCAGTTAAAATATTGGCACCCTTTGTAAAAAATCCGCGGGTGTTAACGTAACCCAGATTCAATAAAGATCTCAGGAAAGCATCCCAGATTTCGTCGCGGAACTCGAGAGCAGACAGTCGAAGACAACTCCGCTCGAACCAACCTGCCCCGGTAAGCAGCTGAAACATCGATTAGTAATTAGCTCGTCGTGTGAGTGGGGGAGACGAGAAGTAGCGTATAATTATATCGATTGTCGTCGATTCCCAGGATGCAACCGGGGAACAAGCATTCGAACACGATCCGATTCCGCGCTGATACGATAATAATTGGCTCGCGCCTTTGTAATAGAATTGCCAGCGTGCACGTCGAGGTGTGCGTTGAAATTTCGGTCGCCCGCCATAATCACTGGTACACGTTTACCTAAGTGTCGAGTTGATGGCAACAGTAGCCTGTTCCGTAATAAGAGTGCGCCAATAATGGCACCTTTTATTTACCAGAAAATGGCAGGCCTCCAGCGAGTCGATTTCACGGTAGGAAAGGGCTCTGATATTGTTTCGAGGAGATTTCCTGCATGCTTGTACTACTTTCATTCCCTTCGACTGTTTTTCAGTATCATTCATTAAATGGTTATTCGGTGGAAGAACGTACGATCTTCTTATTAATGTTCTAGTGTCTTTATAACGATGGCTGTTTAATGTTTGAGTAACGGTGGACGATATTTATTTAATATCGATATCTGTGGAGAATTCTGTATTAGTAAAGTTATAACAGATGTATGTGGGAGTTTATATCCGCGGTAATTGTTATGTGTTCGAATAATTTAGATCAGTGGGACGCGTGGTGTAAGTACCTAACTAGATAGCTAGAATATCTGCGCTTCTGGCCCCTTTAGCGGGAAAAAGACACGGAGGTTCGCTCGATTCCGGTCTCCCCTTAACTTCGTCGTTATCTCTAATTACATTTCTCCCACATTTTATTTCCACCACCGTAGGATTCCTTTTAATGCGACCTACCGAGCTTCCCAGCGATCTTCGACGTCCTCAGTCGTAAAATTGCGACCGTAATAGAGATCGAAGACGCGCAAAAATATCGCGGTATCGATAACGACCTTCTGTTTTATCCATAAAAACGGGAAAGCGAGAAATGAAACGTTCCGCGAGGAGACGTGCCGTTGATAGAACTTCCCGCCAACGTGTTTTCATCCGCGCACAATTATTCCCTTAATCACTAGTCCCCGGTACGCTGCGATATATCGCGTTTCATTAATCGTGCGATATTTTTTAAGAAAACCCAAAAGTTTCACGCCCCAGCAATATTTTTCAATTAACCCCGCGCTGAAACAAAGCAGCGCTGAAGTATTTTTAAATTAAATAAGCCAACAGGGAAACTCATACTGTGTGTATTCAATTAAAATGTGGCTCTCGTGTAAACTGGAAGCTTTTGTCTGAACGACTCCCAGCGGGGAATTTTATATTATCATCACAGTTATGCCTGTTAACGAATGATATTTCGAAGTAACTTCGCGCTGGATGTAACAAGAGATGGGGCACGTATTCTCGGGGAAGACACGGGGATAAATTAAACCAGGGTACTGCATCCCGACGAAACTGAAGGTTCCGTCTAGAAAATAGTTATCAAGCCACGGGCTCGGTGTTTATTATACGGTAATTACCAACTGAAGTTTAAAGCCCACCGCGTATCAGCCCTCGATTTATTTCGTTACTATTTCCACTGTCGCTCTGAAAAATTATCGATCATAATTCTTCTTATTTCCCCGCCGGGATCAGTATCATTCCCCGCCTTTATTCCCCGCCGTAAACCAAGCTTAACCTGTCACTTGCGCCGATATCCGATACAAGACGAGGAGAACGCGTCGAATGAATTGCAGCTTGATCCAACATCAATATTGATTAAGTACACAAGGGGCTGTAGGAAAAGTGTAACTTTTCGAGTAGCAACGCCTTACGGATGTGTCTGGCGCATCGTGCTAGGATTAAATCTAGCCGAGTCCTTGCCGGAAATTGATGGTAGTGACGCGAGGAATCGCGACGGTCATTATTTCTCGGGCTCGGAAGAAGCTCCCTGTCCCGTTTGATCAAACGACACTGACAGCCTAACTTCTAATCTATAATATCAATTAGCTGCAGTAATTACAAGCACGCTTTATTACGGGAATACTTCAGGTCCCCAGCTCAGACTTCAAAGTTGCCCCTGTACTTCAGTATCCCTGTAATTAATTCCGCGAACAATTCAGGGGGCGAATACTTTCCAACCCCCATACTTGCCCGGCGGAACTTTACTTTCATTCGGGGTGTTTAAAGAAATCGTTTTTGTCGCCATGGTATCTTCGAGTGACAGGCCAGTTTTATTCTGTCGCAGGGGCGGGCACACTTCGCACCGAGGCCGCAAGCCCCGTGGATCCTGAAGAGGCGCTTAATTCCCGTGGAACGCGTAGACATCGAGGACAGGGAAGGGAAATCCACGGATTATTTCTCATGTCTGGCACGTCTGGCGGGCGCGGGAATGGACATTTAGAAGGCTTTATGAATCGCGCGGGCGACGCCGGTAAGTGAACCGTTTATTTCTGCTTTAATCGCTCCGTTTGTCTCGGCGATAAACCACGGGAGAGCCGCGTCTTTTCCCCGCAAGCTTACATCGCTACCAGACGAGTGTCCATTTATTCCGAGGGGGGCCCGAAATGAGTCGGGCGCAGTAAATTCCGCCGTTTCCTTGCCTTCGCGCGATCCTTCCTTTCGCCGTTGCCGCTGCGATTGTTCCGGGACCACCGAATTACTTCTCCCCCGCATAGATCATTAAAACAATGGCGGAATAGATAGTTTAGACGGTGGTCGATCTCTTCGAAGAATCTCCACCGCCTCAGGAAATGTCTTTAGTTTCATTTCCATATTCTCGAGGAATCATTTTGAACTATCTGCTACGGACACTTTGCAAAGGGTGAAAAATACTTGACTGCTTAAGTTTGAGAAGGGTGGTTGATCTTACGAAGATTCTGACGATATTGCGATCCTGGTGCTTCCCCTTTGCAGTTTGATAGCAAACACCAACAAACGGCGTATCGATAGCTCAGTGCACAAATATTGTATGTCCACTTTTAGCGTTTTTAAGAAAAACAGATTTAAACATGCAATGGTACATAAACGATCGAGGGGCATAGAATGAAGAAAAATATTATTTTCGACGAATTTATTGAAGCAGATATAAATGTGATTTTTAGCTTTTAACTATTTGCATATAAAAACTCAAATTTCATAAAAAGTGGAGATACAATATTTGTGCACTCAGCCGTCGATGTGTAATAGGAAAATCTGAACTGAGAAGATTTGTCAAAACCAGATCGTCTGTGACCCAGGAATTTCAAGTTAATTTAATTTAACAGTCAAAGTTGAATACTGGCGATCGAGTAGGTGTCTCTGTTTTAGAAATGAAGTTCCAACCATCGCGGACGCGTGTAACTTGTTATTATGTGTGCTTCCAAGCGATATCAAGGTTACTGGTAACGAGGAAAGTTAATGGCGGTTGTGGGCGAGCAGTAGAACCTGCTCAGTCTGACTTATGCCATACATTTCTACTTAGACTGTTCTACAGTTATCTATTGTCACCGGCAACACGGAGACACATTTACTCCGTTGCATTATCTGTAGCACGGAGTTCCCGCTATTTATGCCTTTTGCTACGAGCGAAGTTGGCGGTCGATGCAGTTAACAGTTGCAGTTCACGCCCGCGGCTGACTTATCCCGTATATTTCTACTGATGCGCTCTACGATTATCTGCTATCGCTTACCGAAGGGTGTAACAGGAACTATCATGTTTCGCTGCGCCGGCATTTGCAAGGCAGACGATCGCCACGCCACGAATCAGGTTGCAATTAAATTGTCCCATTAAATTCGTAATTTAATGACAATGGAACCGTGCGATTTTGGAAGAGAGTCTGCAATCCCCCGGCCCAACTGTGTCACTCTGTAATTCGGAATCCACCTGATTGCAAAACCGACGGCGCATACCGTGCCGTTAACTGCCACCCAAAAAATGGCTGCGCGGAAAAAGCAACTGATTGCTGTCCTATCTTTTGGGAAAACTGGAAACCACGGGCCAGTCACGTTGCTCCGGGACTCGAAATCCGTGTAATCACGGAAGCAACGGTGTGCGCCGCTGGCTGGCATCAAAAGGGACATTACGTATGAAATAACAGTGGATTACGTTTTAATTTCACCGGAAGATTCAGAACCCCAATCGCACAAACTCTCCCTTTTGTTCCACGCGAATTCTTACTCAAAGTCCTCGGCGGCTTTACATATTCCCCGTTCCAAGCTATTTCATTTCTGTTTCGACTTTCCCTCTAGAAACAACCCCGGGATTACCGATAACGAATATCAGATTCGCAATTCCGCGAGGGGGATACGATAAGGGAAGTTTGAAACGAGAGCTTTGCTTTACTTCATAAAGCCCTTACTGTTTCTCCGCTTTCCAGTCAAAGGCATAAATGGCAGGGGGGCGAATAAGGGTTGGCAGAAAGGGGAGTGGACTGAAGTCTCCCGTAAACGAAGGATTATTCTTCCTCCTTGATAAACCGCGGGGCCGGCAATGAAACTCGTTGCGTTTATTAAAACGAAGTTAAATCCCGTAAGGATAGCTGAGGGAGAGAATCGAAAACAACTGGACAGTAAATTTACGTTATCTCCTCGTCTTCTTGAAAATCCCTTTTCCGTTTCCAACGGGCTGCTGGCGGCGAGGGGTGGGCAGAGGGGGCGAATCGCCGAGAGTTTGCCGAGGGAAACGCGGATAGGAAATGACGTCTGTAATATTACCTGTTACAGGCTATTGGCCCTTATTCCACCCTGAACGGTAACTTCATTCGGCCTCGAATACCATTCGTCGTGGAAATGCGAGAAGTCTTTCGTGGACGAATCGCCTTCATCAATTTCGGTCTTCGCCGATGCAACGACGCCTCTCCATCGTTTTCCAACCTGCACGTTAACCTTCCAGTTCCCAGTGACATTTGTCTACAAACTACGCGTTATTCTAGGTGATCGAGTCCGTGTACGGTTTGTTCCCATTTGCATATAATTCAGGTATAAATTATCCACTGTGATACGCAGGACGGCAATAATTAACCTCACGTCAACGTCTCTTTACGTAACACCATGCGAACTAACGATTGTTATTGATTCGATGGGCAAACTCCATTTAATTATATAAATTATTTGTAATTCGTGATACGATATTAATGAAAATTACGAAACACTCTATCTTCAAGAGTTTAATTAATATTACAAGACAAACACCATTCAGATTAATTAGCGTGGCTTTTATTTATAGAAAATTTCGGTGTAACCTGCGAAAATAACTTTATACTTGATACTTTGTTAAAATTCTAAACAACTTCTTCAGTTTCTCCTCACTCTTGGTTTCGAGTATCAATAAAAATATGCGTAGAAACCCCGCTAGATGGTTATGGAATTTTTCCAGAGAATTTCAAATTATGTCCCAGCCGTATTGGTTCGGAATTTCCCATCGCCCCGTACCATCCTGCCGCAGGATTCCCTCAGCTTCCGTGGAGAAGCAGGACGCGCTAATTTTCCACCAGATTCGGAGTGGAAACCCTCTCCCCGGGAATCCCCGTAAATCGAGGTAAATAAAGGAAAGGGCAAAGCAACAAGAAAACTTCTGGAAGGCTCCCTGAGTAATCTAATTTGCTGGGCGCGACAAGGAGACTGTAAATTGTCGGGAATTGGGACGAAAAGCACCGGCATCGATCCACGCAGGAAAATTGGGAATACATTCCCCCAATCTCGAATCAAACCGACGAGCCGAGATAAGGATCCATCGCCTTCTCCATCGTATCCTCACCGGGAAATAGAGATCGCAGCGTCGGCGTTCAGGATTGTCGAGGGAATCCCTTAAAATATCTCAGAGTGTCGCCACAAATTCATCCTCCATGATGAAATGGCGCGAGGATCGCCCACTTTTCGTATCTTCTCATCTCCTGCTCGCGAATACCAGGAAAGCTAATTCATCCGCGAACAATTTATAGACTGAATGGACCGTCATTCGTCGATCGAACTTTCAACTCGACATAGAAAAAAAAAAAGTAGACTATTTCAAACTCCGACTTCCCCAGCAATCTAAGGGAAGCTTCTAAGCTGCATTTACCCCAGCTTAGTTGTCTTAATAATCCAGCGCTTGAAATCGACGGAATACTTTAAGCCCGAGGAGAAGACTCTTCAAAATCCATGTTTAAAGAAAAATCAGCAGGGATTTCTGTATACCCAGATGTGTCCCGGGGAGCAGGGCGAAGGGGGAGGAAAAATACACGGCCACGTTAGAGGATTACCTTGCGTTCGTATTTCCTCGGCGAGGATCCGCGAGCTTCCTCGTGAAAACCGTAAGGTATATTAATATTTAATAATGGAGAAGAAAAGTCTGGCTGGATGCGGGGGTTTCAAGACGCGTGCATATTGAGCGTGCAAACACGCGGAAAGAGAAAAGAGATGTACAAATAGGGGAGACGTGATAGCGAGGCTGAAAATATGAGCCTTTTACAGTCGCGGTGGAAGATAAGAGATCGAAATATACGTTCGCGGGTCCGCTCGAGCACACTGTCTTCGAAGAGAGTGGGGATTCGCCGATTGTAGACATTTATCTTTATGAAGAACCTTTTATTTCAGGGGAGAAAGTAGCTCGAGGAAGGATCTTCGTCTTGGGCTGTAAAACGACATTAACAGCGATCATGTGTCTCCATATCCGTTAATTCTGACAAATCACTCCAATTTTATTCTATGAATATCCTCGACCTAGGCTACCCCCTTACATTTTCGTCTGTACTCGTCATTATTCATTTTTGATCACGTGTGTTCTGTCGGCTGCCAAGAAACTCCCTGTTTGGAAGTTACACGTGGCTTACTAGTAAACAGTGTTAACATTTCATGAAGTATGTATGCTTCTAAAATTGGTGGCCAGAAACCTTTGTTTACGTACCGTAGCTGGGGGCGCGTTTACCTCAGTTTCATGGAACCTAGACCCATTCCCCACCCCAGCCGATTTTCGTCGAGCGAATCTTAATATCCTTATGGTGGGAACTTTCAGTCTTATCAGTGCCCTCGGTCGGTTCGCTTCGTTGTGTCGGTGTGTTGAGTTTTGTATGATTTGGTCAGTCCCTTATTAATGTATTAGTTAGTTTATCGAGTGAATTGGGAGGTGATTAAGGTGCTTATTGGTACACTGATTAATATATCAAATAGTGCAGTGGTTAGTATGTCCAGTGCACTAATTAGTGTAGAAAGTATTATTAATCAGTGTGTACGTGGGTGGACAACAACCTCACCCCATTGGCACTTGCTACTCATCTACTTCTACTTGAGACAAAGTGAGTCTTTAATCTCATCTAAATTATTAATCATAATTTTATCTACTTCAGAGATTCAGTTGATTTAATTTAAAATTTCCTTACGTTACTATATTCTACTACAAACTATCTAAAATATTTAATACTCTATTCTAATTCCTGAATAAAATACACATACAAATTTACTATACCTAGCTACATACAGCACGGGAAATATTTATCGCATCCCTCGAATATTAAATTTACCGTGCATTCACTTTCCACCCCATTCAGTATAAATATTCGAACAGTACTTTTGCGCGATTGTTGACTAGGCGTACTGCATTCCAGTACTGTATTACACCATAATTCGCCACCTCATCGCACAGCCAATCACCAATCATTAAGCCCCTCCCTTAATCACGTCCTCGTTCTCGCCTCTTGCCACCGACAGACCTTCTACATCCAACGAAACAATAAGAAAAGCGAAATACCCCCTTGGAGCCGGACGCTAAGCGTTATCATAAATTCATCAAGCCTCGCGAAGCAACGGAGGAAGGCGTAGGAAAGAGTTGAAGGGTGGGCCGGAGAAAGCGAGACTGGTCTGTGCCTGGCGGTCTCACAATCAATCTCCTCCTCCTACCCTCTCTCTCTCTGTCTCTCTATTTTCCTTTTTGTGTGCCTCCTCCGGCCCGAAAGCTCGAAAAGTTCGCGAGTGGACAATGAATGCCTCCTCGTTGAAATGGACAGAAAAAAAAAAGGAAGGAAGGAGGAGGAATAAAGCCTGCCAGAAGGGGGAGGCCTGGGAAATAAAAGAAAGTCGAAGGACTCGTCGCCTGCACCGCCACCACCATCGTCAACCCTTACATCCGTATTCTTTGGCCCCGTGTCGCGGTCGTTGACGAGTCTTGTGTCGGTCTCCCTCTCCCCGACAACTTTTCCTTCGGTCAAACAAGCCAATGTTTACTCGAATCGACAAAGCAGGGGCCAAAGGATAGGGCGGCGGGAGATCGGGGGGGGGGGGACGGGGTTGTAAGTAGTTTCGAGACGTCGAGCTACGTTTACACTGAGAACACGGTGTCGCTTTAAGTACGATCGACACGACGCCCCGTATAATCGATGCTCTGTCTGCTCTCCTCCTCTCTTTCCCTGATGCATTTCTCCACCCAGTATCTCCCTGGTGGGAGTGAAATTCGAAACTAAATGAGATTCCTCCCGATCCTGGTCTTACTTGGAACACTTTCGCCCCCCCCCCCCCCGCGTCTCGCGGATGTAAATGAGTTCTCGTCGAAAGGGGTGGCTGCAGGGTTGAGGAAACTCGCGGGAGCATTGATTACGTATAGATCGGCCTGTATGTGACGTCTATTGACGTGTTCGTGTTATTAGTTCGGTAATTAGAGATGGGGGAGTATAATGGGGTGGATGCTGCAAGGGGTTGTTTTATGTGAGACGCTTGCTCGGTTTGTAGCTGGGTTTTTGGTGCTCAGTGGGCAGACAGGGTGTTAGTTTAAGTCTAAGGTAGAAAATGTCTGAATATGTATGAAATACTTTTTTTTATTTTACTTTTACTTTAGTTTAATTCTGTGTTTTCTCGTGTTTAGCTTCGGGCCTCAAGCTAATATTACTTTAAGCTAAGATTACTTTACTCGTTTATTCTTATTTTTTGTAATGTTTGTTTTGTTGTCACTATTTTAGTTTAGTTTATAGTTCACGGTTAGGCTCGCCAACAGTGTCACCACTGCAGCCTCGAATTTAGTCTTCTTCTCTATGCCTTTTGTGAATGTTCAGTGCTCTTCTATTGGAGTAATAAAGACCAGTGAAGAGGCCGTAAGCTTATAATCTTCCAGCATTGCTAATACTATCGCCGCGAGGGGAAATTAGCGCCAATTGTTCCTCCACGTACGACGAGTTTTTATCGAATTAAGTTTCCCGTTTGGAGCACGAAGAAAGTTTTAGAAATGGAAAACTGTTAGACAGTGCTTCCCACCCTCCCTATTTAGCAATTACATTCAACTTTTTCCTCTTATCCAGGCGTTCACCGTTTCCGAGTATTAAAATGAATCGTCCCGTTTAGCAATTATATCAAGAATCCGAATCCATTACATCCACGTCAGGATAAATCCTCTCGTTATTATATAGAAGTTCCTCTTGTCGTAAGAAGCGACGGACAAACTAATTAACACTGAAGGCAATTAAATGAATTCCGCCGGCTATTCTTTACTCTCTCGACCTCTCTCTCTCTCTCTTCTCGCGACATTTATTGCGCTATATTGTACATTCATCGACAGCGAAGACACCAGTAAAACGAAGTGTCGTCCTTGACTTGAATTACGAAGAGAAGGCAAGGGGATAAGGCACTTCGTCGAAAGGCAGCAAGACACACACACTGTCACATTAAATTAACTAATTGATCGCTCGTTTTTCATTCTGTTGTACGTTAAACCCTACGTCTAATCGAATTTCACAATTATTCCTCCCTGTCTGCCAGGTCATTCCTTATTATTTCTTACTAAACTAATATCTTCTGTTAGTAATCTCTGTTAGCATTAGCTGCACTGGTAGCCAATTAGTAGCCAACTGATAATTGATTAGTAACCAAGCAGCAATCACAGGGCATATGCCGTAATGCTATAATAGATGGCGATAGATAATAGATGGTACTGAATTGTTAGATTTAGTATTTATGAAGAAAAAAACACTCTTACTGTTAGTTTCCAACTAGAACTAGTATATCGATATCATAAATATATTTCTTATAAATTGTGCAAGAAATTCTACTGATTATCTACCACCTTCCCACAATTTCTCGTGCTTGAAACATCGAATTCGCCACTGAAAGCTGTAATCGTCTAGTTGACAATAATGTCCATCCACGAAATATTGTAAACAAATCCCCATACCACGTCTGAGATTGCGAAAGAACCAACTTTTTCTCCTGCCGTGACGGACAGAGTTAATTAACGACACCCTTCGAGCTTCCCAGTCCTTTCTTTTCCCTCCGAGCCAGAAAGGAGTGAAACTCGCACAGAGATTTTAGTGAGATTTACTTCGTTTTACCGGCGTCGAAGCTAAGATCTTTAACCTTTGCCTCTTGCTTTTGGTAGCCGAGAAAAACACGGGCATTGGTAGCTTCTTCAAAGTTGCCTTCCTGGACGCCACACGAATTCCCACACTATTAATTTTAAGTCAAGCTTTAGCCAGGTTAAAGCAAACGCGGAAAAGGGTACAACATCTTCAATTTCCATCAGAGTCCATTTAAGAAAATCTTGTGAAATTCAACATTTTTGCATGTAATATATTGAATCGTATGATTTTCAAATAGAAAACCGTATTTTAGTCCGGTGGAAAAACAGCAGAAATGCATGCTCATTTAGATTATAAGGAAGTGTGGTGGAGGAGCGCTTTACGTTGAAACGGAGGAGGGACAAAGCAAGCAACAAATTTAATTATCATTAAAAGTGGAACAGCAACGGATGCTGCTTTGTAAGCGCGAGATTCCTCTGATATTAAACCGGATTAGCGTCGAAGCATGCGAAACTAAATACTACTTTCAGCTCAAAGGGCATCCTTTTCCCGTACGGAAAATTCTGACGTGTTTGCAACGAGATGGGAGAGAAAGGATGGAAAATTAATATAGTTAAAAGCGGAAGCGAATATTAATTTATCGTTTACTAAGGACCGGAGACTTTAACTATATCAATGTACGCATAAAACATAATATCCTGTTACACTGAAGCTCACAATTAGTCAACTACCTGAACGAGTAAATATCACTCTACATTTTCAATGTTCTCTTTCCAGAAGCATCATCGTTTATCAATTTACACCGCGAAGTTACACGCATTCGTCGCCAAAAGTAATTGAAACCAATCAGTACCTAAATTACGAAATTATCCAAAGCTTAATCCCTATGCTTCGCTACTTATTTATATAAGTTTCCCCTTATTTCAATAATTTATATATTTCCCCTACATGTTCGCGTGGATATATATATTCCCATCGCCTCGACGCTTCTTTGAAACGCGTCGTCACGATCGCGACGAATATCAAGGGCTCTCGAAATCAAATTATTAAGTGCCTCGAGCAGGCAGCAACTCTCCCTTTTCGCGTTCGCGTCAGATATTTATGAACCGAGGGACGGATATCGACGACGTGACATCTCGAATCCGTTTCTTCGGCCACAGGGAGACGTTATTAACGTCGCGTCGCGTGCCCGGCCGTCTTGAAAAGCACCCTCGACACGGCGCTGGAAATAGAAACTATCTCTTCACCGTGGAGCACAAACTGGATCGTCCGATATTAAAAAGCGTCGTTCCCTCGAAATTATTGAAACGAAGGAGGGGCACAGAGAGGGAGGAACAGACAGGACTCCCGTTCAGCGGATCAGAACTGCGAGTCTCGATTAAAAATAAACTTTGTTGTGTCCCGTTGTCGGCAGATCGACGGAGTTTCCTCCTCGCGCGTTTAATATTTACGATGCTCAAGTTACGGGGACAGGATATTGCTTTGTCGAGGATAATCCTTACGGCTCGATCCAGACACCAGCGCGATTACGCGCAGGCAGAGAATTATTTTCCCCGTAATAAACGTCAATAATCTGGGGCCCTTCGTGGAGCGTCTGAAAAAGCAGTACCTCTTCGGGATTTTTAATGAAAACCCTGACAACGCACGCGCCCTCCCACGACCCACTGTACCTAACAGGAATTATGCGAGGAACGACTACTGCCTTCTTTTTTTTCTAATTAGGAACGGGGGCTGGAAGTGCCGAAGCACTGGCAGACGTAAAACCTCGCCGAGATGTTTATTGCTTGATATTTTAAGCACCTACCCTCGACGTCGCGAAATTGCAGCGAGGACGGGAGGGGATGATTCGTGTCGACGTCTTAATAATACAATCTCCCCTCGCTGGAAATAAGCGGCGTAAAACGAAGGCGAGACACGAGCTTCCAGCCATAAAAGTGGCCTTCCTCTAACTCCTATAAAAAAAACTTCTCGGGTCTCCACTGACACCAAATATTTTATACTTCCCTTTCTATTCCTTTCTTCCCCTCTGCTAATAAACTCAGCCTTCCAATTGAAACCTAAGGAAATTCCACCTCTACACTGTCTCGAAATTCCCCAAAAATTAAGCTCGAAGCCACCCCGGGGTGGCGGAGGCACCTTGCTTTCGCCTGTCGACGAGTAGCCACGTTCCAAAACCAATGAATTCGCTACGTCTGAGCGCGGAGTGTCGTTGAGTGACGTCCCGCCGAACAGGACCGCGTCGTGGGGCGTATTTTTTCCGCGCCCAAGGTGTCGACGGCTCGCCGGGAGTCACGCGCGGCGATGATTCGCAACTAAATGCAAATGCGTGTGGCCACTACACCGAATGCAAATGCAAGGAGACACCGTCGTCACCGTAGTCTCAACTTTAAGCTCCGCTAATGCATTCAAGTGCAGCGAAAGCAACGCGCGCGGTTCGTCCCCCCGCCACTCCACCCCCTCGGGGGTTGCGAGCTTGGCGCAAAGTCTCGGCTGCGTCACTCTATTTAATTACCGTCGCCTTGCTAGTGCCTCTGATAATGCGTTCAAGGGGCACATTTTCTCGTGGAACTTTGCTCGGGATCGGGGAAACCTGTTACGATACGTCAATCGCGCGGCACGTCTATTTTCATTCCCCCTTCTCCTTCCAAAATGGGGTGAGGAACGAAGGATCCATGGGTTTGAGAAGACGCTCTCGATTCTTATTGTTAGACCATTAACGTTCCTGTGTGTTCCTCGAAAGACATTGGCAAATAATAGTAGATTTCAGAGATTAAAGGGGACCCACCCTCAAGCCACTAACAAAAGATAAAGTCGAAGGAAGTGGAATCTTTTTCTGTTTTTGGCAGTCAGTGAAGAAACGACCGCGCTGGTAAATGGAAGCGTCAATAGAAACTACTGATTGTTATTAGCAAATTTGATGCAAGCTAGATCCCGGCCGCAATTCCCATGTTTAACGCCGACCGACACATTATTCGGCCGTGGGTAATTTGTCGACGTTTGCGCACATGCAAGCACACACGACACGCGCACAAGCAGCCGGGGCTGGGCTTGCATTTATCTGGAGTTCGATTATCTGACAGCGTTACTGTAATAACTAACCGTCCTCCCCTGGATGGAATTTCCACTAATCGACCGTGACGGTAATGGAAATAAATGAATCCTTCCAGCCTGACTGCCTTTATTGGATTCGGTGTATCAGCGAGGGTATCTAAAAATGCCGCATGAATGTTTCATTCTTTATCAGAACGTCGTGTATACGACCCCAAGATCCGATCTACCCAACTAACTTCACCTTTACGATATAACCTTCGCTATATATCGCGTACCACCTCAGCCCTACACAGGAGAGCAATATAAAATCCCGTACAAAAATCCAACTCTACTTACGGCCGATTAATCATCGACAAATACTACTTGAATTCTATCACAGCTCGAGCGACATTGTTGAAAGCCACTTTTCCGATGAATATTTACCCGGAATCCTTTAATATCCTGCAGCGCGTTCGTACTCATTAACTCCTAGTCGGTGGAAAGTCAATTGCCCACTGGAGATCGCTTATCTCGCTGCGAATCACACCGAACGCGACCCCCAACTTTACATCGCGTCGACTTGCCTGTCTGTTTGAACGATAGAAGTGTTTGCCCCCAGATTTGCCCCAATAGACGAGAAACAGGATGACAGGGCTAGCCTCGAAAGTGGGGCTCGAGCAGCCACTTGCTTTCGTTTCGACTGCGTCGCGCTCGAAACATCGAAAAGCTTCTGGAAATTGCGCCCTCCCCCGCCCGCTGTCCCTCCTCGTTCTCAAGCGTCCGTTCGTTACCGCAGCAGCCGGAAATTATCGTCGGCCCATATAATTCGCAATATTGTCGCGCTACCCCCCCGGTGGGCGTCGTTCGCCTCGTATTTATCTGCATAACGGGGGTTGGAACGCCAACAATCGAGGGGATTGACATTACTACTGCGTTCCGCGTGTTGCGCGACGGCCTCTTCGCCGCGTATTTGCATACGCGCGCGTACGCCAGCGCCCGCGATACTCGAATGCATTAACCCCCCGAGCTTAACGCCGAAGGGACGAGCGCCGTCTCCAAACTACGCTCTATTTGCATTCCCCGATGCTCGCGGTGGCTGCGCGGCCCTGTCGCGTCGAGAAAACGCGAGGGCTCGCGTTAGTTCCGGCGGACGCCGGCGGTTCGTCGTCTTCTTAATATCCCAATTCCTGGGCGAGCTCGCGTCTTCCCCCCTCCGGGGTGAAATTCAGCTGCTACTTGGTGTTTCGGTTTAAGTTTTATGGCAACTGAGGGCTTCGAAGTGGAATTAGAATTAATCACGGTCTCGCGAAAATATAAATGGTAATTATCTTTCTGGGACTTAGTATTTTCTAAGTCGCGCCAGTGCCCAACCGAAATCTAGCTACGTCTCTAAGCAAACCACTCCGACAGGCATCGATCTTTGATGAGGATACAGCGGAGCAACCCCTGGGTAGCCCTGTGTCGTCTCGCGCGGATGGTAATTTGCAATCAGATGTCGAAGTCAGGGGGCGAAAACAAGGAGGCCCGATTGGCTCGAAGCCAATGACGGATCCCGCGGTCTTCCCCGAAGGGGTGGCGTTTTGTCACTCTAGCCACCCTCGAGGCCAGACATCACCCTCCACAGTCGAACCTTTAACACCCATCCCTTTCGACTCTTCTTTCTCGCCCGAAAGATAAGTCAATGGGGTGCGCGGGATTTGCGGCTGTACTCGTGCAGGGGACGGGCCACGCTTTCTCCTAAACGACTCCGGTAAATGCTGCTTTTTCCCAGGACATCCTGTAATTCGGAATCTCGTTTCGAGGAAAGCCACGACTCGCTTTTCCTCGGTATCGCTTTTCCTCGGTCGACGAGGACAATTTCATATTCCTCGGATGAACGTCCAACCGCAAACACATTTATCCGTCCCAGCGAAGCATAAGTATCTTCTTCCCAATTGAGAAACTCGACTGCGAAGTTGTAGATCGAGGATGAATTCGAAATCAGGCGAAACACAGAGCCGAGAAATAATCCAGCGCTCGCGAGGATAGCTTCAATGCGGAGAGTCTCGGCCAGCGAGCTCCGAAAGCAGAGATTCTACGGAAACGAGGTTGCAATCGGGTGGCAGGGAATTAGGATGTTCGTTTCTTTCGACGGGTGTTTTGGGAGAGTCGGTTGGAAGCGCATTTTTCCAGCACTTTCAAGGCGGTCTGGTTTCCTTCTGGGGCGCTGGCAAAGGCCAGCCTTTTTTCGGAGGAGGTCCCCGTTAATTTCAGGATCTCGCTGCAGAGGCTAGCCTCTCCCCAGGATTTTACACGCCCAAGCACGCGTGCATAAACTCTTTTCATCCCGCCCGGCGAGCGGCCCCGCTTTCAGCCAGTGCCGCGCCATTCGAAACCTAAACGTATACTTTTATTTATCGCCGGCGCGCATTTAGGGGACGAGAGGCGTCCCTCAAGAACGACCCTGTAAACTGAACGTCGCTTAATTTACGCGCCGCCGCACGCTTTGACATTCACTCGCTGTCCCAGTTCGTTAAAGCCCCGCGCAGAAACTGGCACAGATTGAAAGAAACTTCAAAAACCGCTCGCAACATACGCGCCAGGTCTGCGGAACTTTCGATACGAAAGGCTTTGAAATTTGTTCAGCCCGCCGGAAAATTATAATTAAAGTTTATGCGGAGCCTCTGATTGTGAGTCGAGTCGATTTTCAAATGTTTCTGTCAGAGTGTTTCACTTTGGACGGGTTCTCAATTTAGTAACCAAGTCTCCTTACTTCCTCTCTACTTTTTCTGCCTCTCCTCTCGTTTATATGGAGTATTTCGATGCATCTCTTGCGGGATTTTTTCTGTTTTAAATTTATTATACGAAGGGAGATTTGGTTTCGTCTGAAGAGGAAAGGTTCAGACTACTTTGGACCGTGTAACTGGAGTCTTTAATGGAATTTGTAAAGTATTCCTTTGAGAAGCTTGTGGTACTTCGAGCGACTGTTACCCGACACACTTTTCAGTACAATGTATGTTTAAAATGATACAGATGTAAAGAATTGTGATTGACATTGAGTCGCGCATCCGGTGGTACGCGAGTAAGTGGAACAATACCGTACGTGGTCAGACGCGATCGCAGAACGCGACGTATGAAATTAATTCCTTTATAACTCTTCGCACGTGCATTATCTTAAAAATTGTTCGCAATGAAATTTGTTAAGAACAGTGAAGACTTCCAACAAATGCACAGAATTAGCAGCGATCCCATTTAACATTTAGGAGAAAAGTGTCCCCCACATTTTCGACGTACTCGTACATGACATACCGTCCCTACTTTTCTGAAGAATTTAGAACAGGTCCTGAAGCGATTTTTCAGCGAGTTTGTACGGCTTTATATTCACAAAACGCTGCCGCGTGTCAGGCACGATCCGCGAAACGTATGCGCGCGTACCGCTTCCGCAGGAAACGGATAACTTTCGCGATTCATAACGGAGTATTTCTACGGTGTAACTTCTCGCTAACGCTTTGTACACAAGGAGCATAAACTCCAGTTGAATTACGAACAGCAAACTCCTCCTGAACGTATTTCCGCGGGTATACACCAGACAGCGCGGAAGTTATCCGCGGGTTTTACGATTCATATTTCTGTAATTCAATGGAGCCCGGAATTAGGGACGTCGTTTGACGGCACCTCGCGCGCGATTTACACCTCGCGCCAGTCAAATTAACCCTCAAATTGGCGCGCAGTACGCTCACATTACAACGACGCGATATGTGCCAATTTGCTGCCTCTCAAATGCGACTGCGTAATTAATACAAGTTCCACCAAAAACCCTGCTGCACAGAGTGTCCTATTTATTCGCTTTGTTCAGTTACATTTAATTAGATCAGCCTTCGCACACACACACCTGGAAACCACGACCATTAATCGACCCTAACGAAATTGCAAGTTCTACGACAGAACAAGTGGCTCAAAGGTTATTACGAAAGCCAGTACCTTGCTTTTTCTTCTTCGTACCTAGAGTAATCGACTTTGTGAGCTATTAAATAATTATTTAAATGTTCAAGGGCCCAGGGGCACGTTTTCCCTTTATCCGATCAGGCTCAAATTTTACACAGATTTATTTTATTATTTGGTACTATTCTGGGGGGTGTCGCGACGAAAATTCAGAAGTCGAAAATAAGAGCCACCCTACTGTAGATATGTCCATCTAGTACATCATACAGGATTTCCTTCCTCAAAGACACATTGTGTCGGAAAACCATCCACCCAAACTTACCACAGCAAAATAGAAGCCAATCCCGTGTATTGAATCAACTGATACTCCTAAGTGAAATTTCCACAAACACGAAGCCTGAGTCCCTGCCAGACGATAGCTTCGCGCCCACCCGAACCCGAGGGGCTAGAAACTTTGGATACCCTTTTTTCTCCCCGTACACTTGGAGTCGAATTTTTATACTACCACCCCCCTGTACCCGCGACGTATCCAGTCGAGTTGACAGCGGCTATATATATTCTCTGCGAAAGTTTTAATATCCTGCGGCGGAGACGACGAGATGTCTCCCGTGGATTTTCGCGACAGGATCTCAGGCGCAACTTTAAATCGGCCTCTCCAGAATCTCTCGAATCCCTTCGCCCTACGGGGACCGATCGAACGAGACGCCCTAAGGAAGCAAGAACGCAAGAGAATCGCCCAAGGAGCTCGCGTGCAATCCCTGTCGCCCCGCGCCCCAACCCCTGATTTCGACTCGAATTTCCTCGACGCCGGCGGTGCAGCCGATAAATTTGCTTTTTCTATTAACGGAACACCGCGAGGGAAAGATTCCTTCCTCCGAAACTCCCTTTTTGACGGATCGTCTTGCCCGTTAAGGGTTGTTCATTCCCGAAGAGCTTTCGCAAACTGGCTTTCGACTTTGTTTATCCTTCGGTGACATTAACTACGGGTTAGTCTTTGGTAAAAAATATCAGCGCATTCTTTGGACCTTCTTCTACGAGATGGGTACCTCCTTGAAGGATCTAATCTTAGAATTAATGCTTTTAAAAAATGGATGCAGGTATTTCGTAGACTTGGAAGTTGCATCTTTTAAAATGCTCCCAAAGTGGAACCACCTTTGCAAATATAATTCTTACAGGGGAAAGTTCATAGGCTACACTGTTATAAATTTACACAGTATCTTCGAGATTCCCACGCCCCAATAACAGTAGTCTCTCAATTATTATGCAAATTATAGTCTGTCTGAAGCTGAAGCGTAATATATCCCGCATAGCATTATCAGAAACATTAAAAAAATAAAATGAAAAGGTGTACTTGAATTTTTACCTTGCCATCTCGTCGAAATGCTCCGCGAAGCGTCGGCGTTACGCAAGGGAAGCAATCACGTTGGGCAACGTTAATTGACACGCGAGCACGCACGCCTACAGCCACAGATTAGTTTTGGGTTTCGTTAATTACTTCGCTGGAGCCTGGAATATCGGGTTATCGGTCTTGGGGAACTCGTGGACGGCCGGCTGGAAAGAAGGCACAACGAAATTTATAGCGCGTATACGTCAATATAGCTCCACGCCACGATAAACGCGCCCTACTATAAATTACGCTTCCGGGTAATAAAGAATTTCTATATACCGTGTACGTATAGATTTTGAAGCATCCCCCGCGCGAGCGATCCGATAAGCTGAAAATTGCTCTTACCCCCGCGCGGAGAACTTGCAGAGGGGGTGGGATACATTGACCTTTATTGATCAGATCTCGGCCCCGAAGACTGGCGATATGTATATACACATATACATACGTCTGTCTGTGTATATATATATATTACATATACACCATATGAACTCATCCCATCGACGGAAATTTCGGATAAATGCATTATCGTAAATACCGGCCGGCGTCGTGGCCGTTGCCGCGAATTGATACGCATAAATTCCGGATGCAAAGCGACCGTGAGGGGGTGGCAAAAGGAGAAAAAGGAAATAGACGCCGTGGAATATTTATTGCCACCGCGAAGAATTATGTCGGGCTGCGAACAGCCTGGCGTTGAGGGTTGTTGGTCGAATTTTCGGGCGCGAAGTGGCTTTTGTAAATCATCCAACTCGAATTTATATCCACGGAGATATAAAGGGGGCAAGCTCTGGATGAACGAAATGGATATCGATGTTTAGCGACCTTAATCACTGGTACGTGGTTACTAATTGGAATTAAGGGGTAGTAGTAGAATTCGGATTGTAGAAAAGTCACGTGGAATTTCTCTGGAAATTTCCTTGGGAACTACTTTCACATCGCGGAGACACTGAACGGAATAAGCAATTTAGGAAGAAGACACCACGAAGGGGACACTGAATTAGTGTAAGAAATATGTATATGCCTGCTACCCCCTTGCATGGGAATAGGCCACTTTGATCGCGGTGCATCCGATGCACCCTGTTTTTCATCCCCTCCTGATACGCTTGCGCGCCCTTCGGCCGATGCGTTTCGCTCGAAATTCCTTGCAGGACCAGCAATTTCCATAAAATTATTACGCTCGTCCCCCGACGGAAATTTGCATACCGTGACCGGTGTCTCCTAGCTGCGCGAGTAAAAAGGCCCGTGGCAGCGTTTGGATTTAATCGGGGTTCTCCGTCTCCATCTTGCAGCGATTTAATGTCACCTCGTGGGGTACTTACCACTTCTTCAAGGCGGACGATTTCGCAAGATCGACTGATAGACCGGTGACGTCAGTCTCCGCGCACTCTGTGGCGGAATTTGTGATACCTTCGTTTCGTGGGGCCTCGGACGGGGTTTCGTAAACCCGATGCCACGTTCCCAGATGTGTAACACGGGTGGAAAGAGGAAAATTGAAAGATAGACGTGGGAGTGGTGAATTAAAAGGCACCTGGCTTGATTGGGATAATAAAAGGCGCATAGATGGTTTCCATTAAAAATTTAATACATCTCTTTAAGATCTTAAGTTACTAATACATTGATATACAATAATAACAATGTTATATCTATTGTGATACTGATATACAATAGTAATTCTGACGTAATACTATCAGAGCTTAAATTAGTACAAAGAACGCCTACTAACTTGTTAACAACTCCATGAGAATGTCTGGGTATACAACGGTCTTCAACATATTTACAACTTCTGACGTTCAACTAACGTTTAATGGAAAATATAATGAACCCTGTATACAGAAAACACGAGTGATATTATTACAAGGGCGTACCGTCCAACGATACGCACATCCAATGAATTAAGTACATTGCATTTCCACGTGATTCACGAGAACATGAAAGAAGATTACGTAAATGTCTCTAAACACATATTATGGGATTCCTATGTATGTATAAAATTGGATATCAGCTGAATATTGGAACTAAGGCCATTCTGTCAAACGAACGCTAATCTTGAGGAATTATTGCTGAATACTGCAGAACTCTAATTAATATTCCTGTATTCCGTACACCGCGACTTTCGGTATCGATCACAAACGAGTTGTGAAAATGGCTAGAATGTTAGCTTTAAACGTTTGGAAGCGTACTAAGCGTAGCAAACCGACTAGTTCTCGCTTCTGGGTTATCGATCAGAGCTCGTACAATCTTAGACCTGTCCGTGCGCCGCCAATTCATCTTTATTTAATTCGTCCTCAATTGGTAGTCCCCGTTCTGCGTAATGTACCGTACCCAGGGCAGCGCTTGGTAGCCGCTCTTCTCGATAATCTTTAAATAGCGCACTTGGATGCCAGACGTGGTGAAATAGGGGATTTCGAACTTCACTTGTATCGGTGGCTTCCCTTCTACGTCTTCTCCCACGACCGAGGGCAGGCCGAAGTGTGCCCTCATCAAGTACTCCTTTCCTCCCGGAAATGATTTAATGAACCAAGTTATGGCACTCTGTTCTGGGGAGTATTTGACGCTACCGATAGTAGTCTTGAATTTCGGGGAGTCCGCGTCGTTCGGTACTGGAATTACTATCTCTACGTTGTTGGCTGTGGAGCGCCTCTTAAACTGCGACCTTGCTTTTATCATGTATTCAACTCTGCTGTGGGCGTGTCGCTCGATTACGGACTCGATCCATATCAGAGGCTTCACGTGAGTATTCAGTCTGTACGACATCAGCTCGAACTCTCCATCGGGAGGTATGAAGGAGATCGTTCTATCATTTTCAAATCTAGACAGTCTCACGCACTGATGGAACTTAACATCTTCCAATTCTACTGACTTGGACTTCCCACGGCCTGTAGACTCGAACAGAACCTTGTCGTTAAGACCCAGTCTTAACTCTGGCATTCCGGACAGGTACACTCTCATTTTTATGGCACCCACTATCTCGGAGCTCAACACATTCCCATTGGCATTAGCCAGAAGGTTCACAGACTCTATCACGTCGAGGAACACCTCGTTCTTACGATACTTTATACCCTCCGATCGCCAAGACACCGCGTTGGTCACGGCCATGGGAATACGCGGTTGAATCTCAAGCTTGTGCCCTTCCTGGGTAATGTACTCCTGCAAGATCTTGCTATCCGTAGTCTGAGGGTAACCGAAATCTATTAACTCGTCCAGCAGCTCGTAAATGACAACGAAGTTGTCCCTTATGCTCTCTTCCTCCAATTCTTTAAAGTACTCCTGCATAACTTGAACCAGTTTATGCAGAAACACGAATACCAACGAAATATTCGCGTTCTTTTTAGTAGTCGAGACTATGTACAGGTTGTTGTACTTTATGTACGCGTATGTACACTCGGTAGTTTGTATTATCGGAGTCAGATTGCCCTCCTCCTCCCGCTCCATCACGAGGGGCATGAACTTTTCTATCACACCCGTCTCTATGTCCCCGCGATAGTTGCGTGAGATCAGAACCTTCCCCTTCACGTCTAAAATGTATATCGCAGACGTCGACATCTCGAGGATCTGTTAAACTGCAACGAAGAAAAGCCTATTTTGTACGATCGCTTGGAGCGGCGAGAGCCTGAGTTAGGCCAGCAGCAATTCGATGCGATGGAGTGGATACTAGAGTGGAACGCAGAGGATACTGTGCAGCGATGAAGCTCGATAGAGGTTATGTTGTTAAGCGAAGAAAAGGACGGTTAAAAGAGCAATGGAGCGAGATGTGGAGATAAAAGTGCGGTTCGTGGAAATTCAATGTCGTAATGTAGCGTGGCTGTGAAATATGGATTCGTGGAAGGTGCGAGTGACATTCGAGGATACGTCACGATGTTTGAACATAAATTTCGATGGAACGCGCGTGAAATTCGTGGGTACTTACATGTCCTTCTAGTTCCTCGGGGAGTGATGGTTCTTCGGTTATTTACATCGAAGAGACTTTCTGTTTAAGAACAAAGAACACAAGGTTTTATTCACCAAAGAGCCCTCCCCACCCAGCTGCCAGACTGCCACTGTGGACCGCGCTGAAGTTGCCTCGAGCTGAGCGCAATCGAAGCGCATGCGTTGCCAACTTCGCGCTGAATATCGACCGCGAGCCTCGTCCGCGTCGTTCGAACATTTTTATCGCCGACAATGTGTAGCAGTGCGTGTGTTTTTTCTACAATTTCCCGGCGAGATATTATCCGGGCATTATTGCGGCGATAAAGAAGATAATTTAATAGTCAGATCCCGGAAGGGAACAACGCGAAACGGCGCGCCTTGAATTTCACTGCACCCCGTGCCAGGTGAACCACAATATTTCAAATTTTTTCACGTTCGAATATTACTACAGAAATTGCAATAAAAGCTCCGCGAAGATTCGATGATTTGCAAATATCGCGCAATGGTAAAATAAATTTAATCACGAGTTCCGTAACGAGAAATGCTTTTCACGAATTTCCCTTCCTTTGTTACGATTGCAGTGTGCGTGGGAAGCGTAGAGAAAAGAATTCCGTAGATTGGAAAGTCTTTGTACTCTTCGGGAATGAAATTAATCATCAGAGAAATATTGATAATAGATAATTTAATTGTACAGAAATTTTTGGGATTTCGTGTATTCCGCGCGGGTATATTTAACAGATATTTTTCATGATCAAAATTTGGAAATAAATAAATATATAAATATATAATATATAATATATAATATATAATATATAATATATAATATATAATATATAATATATAATATATAATATATAATATATAATAAAGTTAAAAGAGTTAATATATTTTATATTATGTATTATATATATATATTATATAATATATATTATTAACATATATAAAATATTTTACCTACATGGCAGTTTTACTGACCCAAACGAACGATCACATATAAAAATTCAGAGAACTTTCTTTTAACGTTACCCAGAGCTGACGACGTAGACGCAGAAATTTGTTATATCACCTTTTCTTCTTTTTTTCTCTTTTTCCATGTTTTTATTTATTATTTTTGGTATTTTTGTGTTTTAGGAATTATTTTATTTTGTCGTATTTTTTGTGTTCTTTTGAACAAAACTAATGTATAGTCAAACATACAGAAAAACACAGTCGAACACAAACATACACATACGTATTTATATTTTAAATCATTCTTAAGTACTGTGCTTACTCAAAGCCCCAAAAAGGGCTTTGCCGGTCCCCTAATGGTTAAACATAACGGCGAAGTACCCCAGCATTCTTCCCATTATATCTAAAAAAAATGAACCCACATTCTCACGAACTTTTTCCTCGTTGCTTAAGCCCCTGCTTTCCCCAAAATCCGATCTCCAAATCCGGAAGCGCTCTCATTACTACCCCATCCACGCTCTCCGCAACGCTCCGCGCGCTATTGCTCGCGCATAAAAGGAGGAGCGAATCAGAATTAACGTAACGCCGTATCGAAGAAAGGAGCGATATCCCGTGCTGTCGCACAACCGGAAGTAGGCTGCATTCCGACGTTACGTAGCGGCACAATGGCCATCGGTGTTACGTAATGAAAGTGTAGTGCACCGAAGTAGGCGATTGTTCCGCACAAAAGGGCGTCCACGGGCGCTCGGCGCTGCCTATAAAAGCGCATAAAAGAACGGAGGTGATTGAACCTCGTTTAAAACTGCGAGCTTTGAAAGGAGGAGAGAAAGGAGAAGGTGGCGCGGCAGCTAGTCACTGTCAGCTGTCACGTTCCTGCCGCCCGAAGCTAAACGTGTATATACAGCCATCGAAGCGTTTCGATTTTAATTAAAGCGTAATTTACGGTGCCGTTCAATGTCCGCCCGAGCTGAGGTGTAAAATCAGGATTCGATGGAAGGAATCGCGAGGCTCCAGGCTGTAAATTGCGTCGATCGTTTTCCCCTGCTCACGCGTGTTTTCTACATATCCATCAGTCGCTCCTCCACGCGGAAGGAGCATGCTAAATAACCGAGGGGGGTTTGGCAGACACCGGATTAAAAAATTTCCCGACTATTAGATTGAGTTTACCAACACGGTCGGAAAGCTTTGGCAACAGGCCAGAGCCCGATTGCAAGCGGGCAGGCGTACAGTGAGTCGCGGAATTATTGGGACAGACTGATTTTTTGGGGGTGGAACGCTTCGTTTGCTTCCTTTTACATATTCATCCGATCCTTGGGTATCAAATACACTTCTGTCGTAGAATGTAACGTCGCAGGGAGGATCGATAAGCTGAAGAATCATTGTACGAACTTTGAGTTCGTGTGTTTTCTTGAAATCTAAAGGTTCCTGTGTATTCTAATGAATACGCGAAGCTTCGCTGTCGAGTGTCTACGCGAGCCAATAATTTCGCGACTAGCTGTTTATCTGGAACGGACGGGGGCAAACATCGTCTCTCATCGGCCACTGATTAACCTCGAGATCGTTTATCTCGTCTACCCTCGACTGCATCCGATTGCTTGGCAAGAGAATATTTACCCTGCGCCCGCGATCGACTCGTCCCGGATCGCGACGCTGCTTGCGCGAAATTCCGCCAGAGATTCCATCGTAATTGAACGAGGCTGGCTCGATTATAAAGTCAAATCATCAATGGGGGAGATAGAAGTTCCTCCGGGGTGAGAAGCATTTTCTTTCCATTGCGCCTCCCTTATTCCCCCTCTTTTCAAACTCGCGTCTTTCCTCTCGCTTCCTCCCAGCATTTCACTGCGCCGTCTAAAACAGATATTCGAAATAGGACATTCCACATATAAGTATCCCAGTCCCCAGCTCGCGGTCCACATTCTATGGAAAACTAGCGGGTGTTCCAGTGTGCAATACTTTGTACAGGGGCATCCGCGGTATTTCTATTAAAGCCATTTCGAGTTTTCTGCAACGTTACAGTCTCGTTGAACAGTTGCACCCTCCAGCCACGGTTTTGTCGCCCCTTCTTTCGCTCCCTCGCTCTATTCCCGAGTGTCTGATAGCAGCGCGCGGGCACTGAGCAATCCTTCCTGGTTCCTTGGTCTGTCGGTTCCCGCGGATGAAACGTCAATCCCGGGATAAAGTGGCGGAATACAAGGGGGCTGGTTCGCGGCTGTATTACACGTTCGGCGGCCGTTGCTCCCCACCGGGGTGTTGCGCGCGGAGGGTTGAAAGTTAGAGCCGCCTGGGGAATCCGACGCGACCGATAATTGAGACTCGGAATTAAATTAGCGGAACTTCGATTCCTCGACTTGGCAGCGGGAACGTCCCCCTGGTGAGTTGGTTATAAACGGGTTCACCTGCCTCGCTGTTCTGACCCGTTTGATCGCCCGACCGAACTACTTTCACTTCTCTGCGAAACACTGGCGAAGGGGTAGTTGAATTTATACGCCTGAGAGACGGGGGGTTAGCTTCTGAATGAAGTGCTGCCTTTCTTAGGTCTTTGGAGGCAGCAGACGTAGCGGTGGGTGGTGGTGAATCCCAACTCAGCTTCCAAGTGAATTTCAATTTCCAAGTGTTAATTGGAGAAATATTGTTATAATAGCGCCGGGGCGGAGCTCCCCGTCGTAGCTAGGCGGAATATTAAATACTGACTAATTGCAGACGTCGCGTTTGCGTCACCGTATCACGTGCGAGGAAGCATAAGTCATATTAAGTAAGTCCGGGGAGTCACGCGACATTTTTATCGGCCGCGGCAGTGGTCGAAACGCCGCGGAACTTTCACGAAGCCTCCATTAACGATAAACTTGACAAATCGTTTCGTTAGCAGCATGAATAACGATTTTGGATCGTGTTCGAGCGGGTTACCCCGTTTCCCTCTTTAAACTGTAATCCACCGTCGGCTTGCGCGCTCTTATCTGGAACTTTCAATGAGCACGCGAGGACCGTGAGATTGGGGCAGCATGTTTTCCACAGAATTTTATCGAAATTTGAAGCTCATACTTGTTACAACTAACTTCTTATTAATCACACCAACCAACATTAAGATAAAGCGAATATGCATACTTCATAAATGTTTCATGAAATTACGAGCTACCTCGATTTAGGGGAGACCGGGGCTGGTAGGCTAGTTTTTCAGGTTTTGATTTTTAATAAATTATGTGGACGAAATATCATTAAACCGGTTAGTATATTTGATAGAGCATACATTTGGCTATCTGATTAAATTATTAAAGTTCACTCAATGTGACAACGATTAAGGTATTTTAATGTTTTTCTAACACCTTCCATGCTGGTCAAGCAGACTTACAGTATTGGGTAGATTGACTATAGGTAGAATCAGTTAAGAAAATGTTATTAGTAACTTATCTCAGTGGTAATAAAATAACAAAATGTTACAAGAGGTGTTTCATTATAAAATATTAATTTCTTTCTGTCATATTTTAATAATAAACTGAAAAATTTTTCAACTTAAACATAAATTATAATGTATTTATAACATAGTGAAATTTAAACAAAAATAAAAATTGCTTTCTAAATAAAAAAATAACAAATTAAACCTTAACGTTATTAGTCCACCAGCCCAGACCGATCATTTTGACTTCAATAATCTATATAACCTTCAATTATTTATGTATAAACAAAAATACTATGTCAATAGATCGTCTAATAAAGATACTTTAAAATAGTCCCTCAGCATTTATTCTATTGTAACTATATAGAGCGTGAAAACATAAAGTCTTTAAGAAAAAATATTTACTTACGCAGTCAATTTTTCGACAAAATGCATGGCACAGTAGAAGTGACTTCTTTCTACAGTGAATCTTCCCGCAGTAGAGGATATGGTGCAAAGTTATTAAAAATTAGTGAACCTACCCCTTGAGACAACCAGCCCCGGTCTCCCCAACTCTGTAACCTATAAAATAGCAAATAATTTCAATCAAACTTCCATCAACCTCCCATACCTCCCATTGGAAATACCAACTTCTACCATAACCCAGAGTGTTGCTAGCACACTCGATGCGCCAATCTCGACTTCATCCGAAGCCCAAGCTTCGTTTAATCCTCCACTGTCCCTGCAAGATTGCCAAGCTTAAAGATCTATTTCTCCAGCGCGTTCCTGACTTCGCGACGCTGAGAGGCCCAGCGTGTCTACACGTGCAGCCCCAAAAACCGCTATCAAGTTAAGCGGCCATTATCCCGACAGGAGTATATGTCTATGCCCCTGGAGGGAGAGATTCTCGGGAATCAGAACGCGGAGCGCATTGCCCTGAATCCCCAAATTGTTAGGGGAGTAAAAAAGACAGGTGGGAGAGAGGAAGGCAGGGAATACCGTCGAGGATGTATCGTCGTTGGTTTAGACGTTAGGGGTAGTAGGTGGTCGAAGCAGGAACGTGGCGAGGCACTGATTGCTCCGAGGAAACTTGCCTTCCCCGCAGGGCATCCCTCTGATCAAGCTTCTTCTCCTTTTTCACCCCCTCCGCCCCACCGCCCCGTCCGCCTCCAGTGTTCGCTCGTGGCTACCGTTATCTCCACCCTGTATCCTTCGTGCCACTGTTGCACACACCCCTCGCCCACCAACACAGCCCCGGTCTGACACACTCGGCTCCTGTTTGTTTCAGATCCAACCGGGAACAGCCGCGTCTGCTTCGCCAAGATCCATGGAACTCCGTTGGAGACGGAACCGCTCGTGTTTTGTCATTCACGAGATGTTTTGAGTGCAATTTAACTTGCACCCAGAAAGAGAACCCGCCGCGGCCCCCGAGTAAGGAGCGCGGAAGGCGCACAGGGGCGCGCCGTTTTGCATAACGAAGTTACAAAGTGATTCGCCTGCGACGACTCGGATGGCCTGCGAAATAGCTGGGAAGCCGTAGCTGCCGATTCGAAATACTTTTCCATCCCTTCCGGTGACGGGGCACGCCTCAGGTACGTCCGACTGCAATCTTCCGACGTCGCCGGGCGTACGGAGCCCTTGAGGCGCGAATGTGTTCAATATCATGGCTGCGAGCTTCTCTTACGGTCTGAGTTTGCTTTCTGAAGTAGGAACCTGGATTTAGATTGCGAGGGCTAGCAACAACAGCCTGTAGGCCGTCTGTCCACGAAGCGTCGCGTCATAGATCGCGTACGCGTAGAGACCAATCGTGCGACGCATCAGTCAGGGCCCGAAGACGCCTAATTTCGTCCCCCTGTATTTCTCGACTTTCTTGGGAGCCGAAATTATAAACACTTGTTTCACGATTTTACATTTTGCACTTTTTCACATTCTGTTTATTATCTCGCATTGACATGACATAATTACATTTTGCGATTCGTGGATACATAGACTAACGTTCAAAGAAAATCCATACCAATTTCCAGCTCATTCGAATACTTCACACACCCTGAACAGGGTCAAACACAAGTGGGGGACGAACTTTGGGCCCTTTACCCTATTCCTAAATTCGCATTGCCACCTAACTATTTCAAGCATTCTAAGACTAAATCTAGATCTATATTCCCTTCTTACCATTCGCCGATTCGATCCTAAAAAAAAACTCCGTGGCAGTGTGAATACAGAAAAGCAGTAGTATAACTCAACGATAAGTCAGACTTCTCCTCTGAATCACCCTGATCAGAGCTCTAATAACTAACATATATCCAACGTTGTATCCATCCAATGCCAGCAAAGTCCAAGCACCCGTTCGATTAATTGAAATTCAGGGCTACTCGCGGCGATCATCTTGGCGATACCGAGGCAGACCTTCGGCCGTGGCTAAAGTCGCTTCCCACGGTTATGCTGCTGGCGTCGCTTCGGGTGGCCGCCAGCAAATGCTGTCATGCTCTTGCCATGCCAGCCGGCGGCCAGGAAGAGGCCGCTGGCCACGAGGTCCTTGAGCAGCTCAACGTGCACCCCATCGCCGACAGGCTGCTGCCTCGTCCTGATCGCTGTCCTCGTCCTGACCGGCTGCGGGGTGGCGCGCGCTGCCGCGCAAATCCGCTATGCCTCGCGCATCGTCGAGACCAAGAGCGGGCAGATACGTGGGATTCTTCAGGTATGCATCGATTCCTCTTTCCTTAGTCGCGTGACGCGCATAGCAAGAGCCACGCTTCAAGCTTCAATCGCGAAGTATCGTGTCCACTCGTGCGGCACTGGTCAGAATACGTTTCTCGCGAGTAGCATATTCTGGGACGTTGTTTAGGATGGCTCGAGGGCTACTTCGGAAATAGCAACGATTTTTAAAGCGATCTTATAAAATTTGTTTAGAGCTGCCCGAGTTTTTAGAGAATCCAATCGCGAAAGATCGCAGAAATGTGCGAGCTGTTATTTACCGCGGAAACGAAGCGTCGCGGGGTAGAGTTTCATCGCACGTATTCGATCCGCTTTATCACGGGGAATCACCACCTCCTTCATCGTACGCTGGAATCGTTTTGAAACGGCTCGAGCACCGGCGAAGCTCGAGCGCCTTTTACTTAGCAATATCAAGCGCGAGGCGGAGGTTTCTGAACGCTGAGCACAGGAACGAAATAAAGGGGGAGAGCATCGATCATGCACTCAACACGGTTTGCATACTGAATGCATAATGCGTGCACGTACGGAATCTCAAAGGGTTCCGTGTGCGAGAAGCAGATTGCGTCACGGAAACAGGATCAAACAGCGAATAAAATTCGCCCGCGCTCGAAGCGTTAAAAAGCTGGCTGCCAGCCGGCGATATGATAATGCGTGTAACACGTACGCGATACCAGGGGGAGAGGGAGAGAGAGAGAGAGAGAAAGGGGAAGCTGACCGTGCTTTGAGCACGGAACACGCGTCCAACGGGATAAATAATTCCTGGATGGATATAAGTGTCGTTACGTAGCGTTCGGAAATCTTTGCCAAGGTATTCATAGAATATTTGAGTGTATCGATTCCTCGCATTTTACCAACGAGGCCGGAGGGAGGGAAGGAACCATCGAGCGAAATGGTTGCCAGGTAGAGGCTGAATATCCCTGGCATCGGAAATAGATGTACCGAAATCGCCAGGATGGATATCCGAAAAATTCCCTCCACTCTTGCGCGAACGTCTAACGATGGCTGGATCGAGTATCGTTCCAGTGACATTTCCACCGCAATTTTTATTCAGCACACATGGGGTAGCATAAGAAATATGTGACCCTCGAAACGAGCTTGAAATCCACCGTCAAAGCACCTTATCATCGATCCCATAACCAGAAACAGAATCGAACGGCCCCTCGAGATCAGTGATGGTCTACATCCACCATTCCACTGCTCTTGAGTGGCCAGTTTTATTTCGTTCTGACCGTAGAAGCTTTGCCACGAGGTCTCCAGCAAAATGTACAAGTTAGAAGGCTAGACTCGAACGAGAATTGTCTGTACGTTCGAAGAGAAGATGAGTATACGCGTTTCAGAAATTCCACAAACACTGACAAATCGTCAATGACGATTCCGTGACGAGACAGACACGTTTACTATCGGCAATCGCCACGCTGGCAGCTAGGACGTCGATTGCCAGCCGATAGATATTCATATCGACAAGAAGGGCAGGATCGATGAACGTCGAATGATTTTATAGGCAATACGGTGTCGTGACGGAAGGGGGACAGGCAATTTCGTTCGCGTTGAAAGTATCCGCGAGTTATCGGGGCCGCCTTTTATTCGATCTCTTATCGGATCCGTCCGGGAAGTTTAAACCTCCTCAGCAATACATCACCGTCTCCCCCCTTGATTTTAAATCTTACTTCTAATCTGGCGATTTAAGGTAAATCGACCCAAAGTGACGAGGACTTGATACCGACATTTTCGTGCACTTATCGCGCTGTTGATAAACGCGCAAATTCGCAGGAATTAAAAGCAAAAGGGGGGCAAGGGACTGCGAGGCAGAGTGTAACGCGCGTACGCAGGGATCAGCGTGCTGGGTGCTTTTCCGCGAACTACAGATCCGTAATTTACCAGGCGTTTTTAGCCTGGCCAGTTCCCAGCTGGATGGATGGATAACGAGAAAAGTTTTTCGCCCGGGACATGCCCGGCTGGCCTTTACATTACGTCGTAACGCGCTCGCAGCTCGCGCCGGTCATTTCTCTGTTCGGTCCATTTCGCACGATCGAGTTCTGTACACGCGCCCGGCCGGCGGGAAAACATTGTTGTTGCGAATCGTTTCGCTGCATCGGTCGCTGGTTAAGATAATTCGAATCAGCCCGGAGCCTCGAGGATTTTAGAAATCAAAATCGGGCACGGGAAGCCTTCGCGAGCTTTTGACTTCTTCCTCGGGACTCTAGGGGAAAGCTGAACAGTATTCGAGACTGGAAGAGAGATTGTAAGGGTGCACTTACGTGGACATGGTTTCATCAAAAACATTTTCCGCCTCTAAATCTTCCTCCGCAGTGAAGACCAGATTTCTGTCATTCAGCGATTCCTCTCATTTAGCAACTGCGCACATTTGTTTCCGTCGTCTCTGGAGCTCCCATCGACAGCGGAAGTTCCGGAACAAACTCGTTAAGTATTTCTCCGTTCACCCTCCGCGGCCCTTGTTTGAATGGCTCTTTCTCTTCCTTCCAATTTATTTGCAGGGGTCTGGCTATCTTTTTTTTTTCTCGGAACGTTTGCGAGTCAGATTATTTAGACCCTCTACACCCTCGCGCAGCCGAAAGTTCTCCGCGTCCTGGCGATAATGAGAATTACGATCACGTCTGTACGCCACTGATTTCGAGGGAAAATTGACGCCTCGGAACGGGATTATAATGATTCCTGAGTTAACGTAGTCCCCTCACGTATCGCGCGGCTTATTTCCCCCTTTTATGCTAGCCGGAGGGATAAAAAGCTTAATGAGTGACTTGTCAGGGATCTGACTCGACGCGGGAACGTTCGAAGAAGGAATTACAACAGTGCTATATCAAGCTCGAGTCTTTTCATCCAAGAAATCTTTGTCCAGCAACTTTTACAACTTCATTCTTACTTGCTCCCCCTACAGATATACACACAGCACTTCCGTTTCTCGCGATCAAATTCTGAGATCATAGAGAACAGCCAAACAGTTGCAGTACCTCATCGATGGCATATCTAAATATCTTGAACTCTAAATAATTAAAAATCTAGCATCCACGCGCACATAAGCATCTCTGCATCATCCCAGAAATTAAAAATTTCACTCCACAACTACCCTTCGAGATCGCCGTGCCCAGACCTTTAACAGATTCCACTACAACCCTCCAGAAAATAATGATCGACCGCGCGATGGTACGAAGCCCACTATCGAGGACAGTTTGAATGGAGGAGGCAATTGCTCCCGGCGATTTTTCCGTCAACTCTGCCACAACAATGCATTTCATCTAGCCGATCGCGTTACCTTAATCACGGCTGGTAATTATGGTTACGCTGACCCGACGCTCAAACAGCCGTTGCCTGTACATATATGCGTCCTCCATAGTAATCTGGCAATAATAATAGCCGGTCGGTAATACCGCCATAATTACGGAACGATGACATTACGTCGCGCTGCAACGATGGACATTGTATACGCTTTCCTGGCCAGGTCGTACGTTCTCGGAGCGCGCGAGCCCGACAATGGCGCATAATAAAATGCTTAGCAGTTTACATGCCGATTGTACGCGACACGGTGAATCGCGGCAGCTGCCGCGCGTTTTAGTGACTTTATCGCCGGTAAGCGCGCGCGCGAATGAAAATGTCCGTGAATTTTCCAACCGTGGGGGCGGGAGATGCGATGGTTGCGCAGTGAGCTAGCTCTGTCACCTTGATCTTTGCAAGCCCCGGCAAATAAATCAGCATTGTTACATAAATAATGGCAGGATGTAAAAGAAACCCTCGTAAGAGTGCTAAGTGCTGCCTGCTGCGAGATAAAGTGGCGAGCCTGCTCGAGATCGATAATCCCTGAACGTAAATTCCCTGGGACGCAAGCGTGCGATCTTGAGGGCTGAACGTCTGCGACCCCCTTATTTCTAGGTGCTCAAGATCAGGGAGCTTCTAGTTCGGAAACTGGGGATCGAAAGTGGAGTAAAAAATTCCGGTCCTGTGATTGAATGTGGGGGGGATCTGTTTTTGATAGTGCGGAATCGAAGATGGCAAAGCTGCGAACCTGGGCAGTTGATTACTAACGGTTGCTTTTCAATTTTCATGTTTTCTTTCTTATATGGAAAGTCGAATTTGCTGCCGCTTTACTGTGGCTTGAACGTAGGCGTACTCAAGTCCAGTGCAATTTCACGGTGCAGCATGTGTGTGTAGAATCTTTCTTTCACGGAAGCATTAGCGGAAAATTGCTCGCGTGAACCGGAGCGGGAGAATGCGGCTCGCTCTCTCCATAAACGTAGCTCGTCTGGGATTTTTCTAGTCGATCTATTTATTGCCGTGGCCCAGATCTGCTCTTTAATTCTTAAGCACGAGCAGTCGAGCGTTCGTGCGTCGGTAAATGCATTATGCGGCCCAAGTTGCAGTAGCAGCGCGCCGCTTCTTTTTTCCCATGGTTTCCACCGTTTTTCCTCTTTCCCTTGCGTTCTGTCGCGTTAATGCGAGCTTTCAGCGTTTTTTTTTTTTCGGACAGCGAAATATTCTGTCGCGAGTCCACAGAAATATTTACGATGCTCAGGCCGCTGAGTTGCAAACTCGCCAGATTCTTTACCGTGGAATATATTTGCGCGAAAATTATTTTATAGTTTCTGCGGCTCAGCGAGTCCATTTTTTATTACACCCGCTTGGGAAGTTTGGATTGCAGTGCTCCTGAAGGTATCCTAGAATTATTTCTTCCTACGCGGAGGGTGTGTCTACCTTTCGAACTTAATTGCACGAGAATGTTTTTCTCGGTGCTTTGCTGGTAAAAAATAAAACAACGTGGAGTATAGGTTTCACTATTTTCAGTAACTTTTACCTGAAACACTTCTCGGAATAGCGCTCCCCTCGAAAGTTACACAGAGTTGTGCGAAGGGATCTATTTAAAACGCTGCGTGTCTGACAAACCACACACCTCTACTACTGATTCTGCCTCTTTATCCTCTGCGCCACTGTATCTCCCTCCCAGAATCCAGTCACAGGAATTCGTCGCATCTTTCCACTCCTTCTTGCCATGTTCAATGCTTAAATTATTTGAAAAGTGTATATTTAGTTGAGAAACAAAATAATATTTCGAAACGAGTAGTCTCGTTCGTTTCGTTGAAAAATTTGTTTAGAATCAACTGTCGATCGTGCGAGCGCCAGTGTTCCCGTGGCCCTCGATCGAAAATGTCGCCGGAAAGGACGAGGGCGAGACACGTTCGACGGGACAGAGAAAAGAAGCGATAATTGCGCGAGCGTGCAGGCGGTCGCGACGCGGGCAGAAATCAATCGCGGTGACGCGGGAAATCGGCGGTCTCACGAGGATAAATAACGCGTCAACGCGTGTTGCTTCATAGGCATTTTCGCGGACGAGCGCTGACGACCAGGTGAAAGTCGTTAATTTTTAACGCGCGCGCGAACGAGGTCGGCTCGCCGGGGAGAGCAATTTTTAAATATTTTCCCCGTTGCCACCCTCTCTGCCCAGCCATTTCTGTCACAATTATCGTTTCGCTTTTTTGTTTTAATAGGAGCGCCGCTGCCAGGCTTCAATGGTCACTGTTGATTTGAAACAGTGATTTCCAGATTAATGTAAAATCGTAAATCTACTGAAACCATTCGCCCTCCGCAGACATTTCAATATTTCTACCTCGCGTTGGTCATTCGATAGGGGACTCCAGTGAAATTAGAGAGGAGAATTTTCGAGCTGGTTGTTTGCTGATATTATTAAGGGGTCGTCGATAATATTCCAGGGGGGCGGTATAAGGATGTAAGAATTTCTCATCGAGATTGGAATTTCTGGATGAAAGGGTCGCCATAATTATAGAGTGCTCTAGAGCAAGAATAAGGCCGGGGAGCAAAAATTTTTTCACGTCCCACCAGCCCTGCCTTGCCCTCTTTATTATTCGCCCGGTAACATCGCGGGGGCCCTCCCGTTAATGGGAATTCGTGATTTTGAACTCGATGTGGCTCCATCGTCCTGTTCAATGGCGAGGGGCGGGCGTGGAAGGGACGATCTCTTTTCCTCGCGGCAACCCGGGGCTGCAATTAACGTCGACGCGTACCAAACGAGATTTATTAGCTCTTCTGGTATAATTGCTTCCAAGAAAGCCGGCGAATGGCAATCTTTTTCCCCTCCCCACTGCAATTACGTCTAACGAAAGCAATTATCGAGTTTCGTTAGCGTCGATGCTGGGCTTGCTAAACGTGTCACGCGAGTTTCACGATAAAACGTGGTGAGGATAAAGGCGCCGCTGATAGAAGTGCACGTGTCACTTGTAATAATGCGGGTGACGGTACCAGGGTTTGTGTGCAAAAGATTACCATCCGGTGAAACCACATTAAAGTGTTTTAAAACGTTTGAGGAGTAAGTACAGGGGTAGGGGCGAGTGATTAAAAATTCTTCCGCCAACGTAGGTATATTGTTCGAGTAAAATGAATTTTCCGTGCTTTTGTTACAATATTCCCTCGCTAAGAGTTAATTACAGTTCTTCGAAGAGAACGAGGAATCGAAACGTTGGCAGAGGAATTATTTATTCGCTCGGAACAGCGTCGAAACAGCACAGCATCTGTGGATCGTAGCAATCCAGTGAACCCCCGTAAACCAGAGATAATCGAAACGCAGAGGGTAATTAGGTAATTAGTTTGCAGTAACGCGGGCACCGGTAGCACGTTTTCTGCGGATCAAATACAGGACACCGAGTCTAACTCCATGTTACTATAGCAGAGGTATGATTCTCAGATAAGCTCTCTATCAGCCCTCTGGGCAACGATCAGAGTAACAAGCCACTTTTGTCGTTGCTATAATTCCGAGGTTCGTCAGTGCGATTTAGTACGACCTTTCTAGTAAACACTTTGAAGACGAAATAAAAAATTCTGAGTCATACTTACGTTGAAATAAAAAAAACACGATCTCGTGCCATGGAGTGTATTTAACACCAAAATTATAACGTTCCAAATTATCCGGAAATCTTGGAATTTTGAACGAAATTAAGTCACCCCTTTCGCCCCTCGTTTCTTCCAACATACTGTGGGGAAATCAGTCTTTAGCGAGTATTTGATTTTTCGCTTAACTGTAGTTCCTCGCCCAAGGCTTTCGATTCATAAGATTCACTTGCACGGCAAAGTAAACCGACGGAAATGTGAACTTTCCCGACTAATTGCGAGCTGAATCGCCGCATTTCTAACTCGGCGAATTCCTCGATTCCGTGTTGCAGGAATTAAACAGCAGACACTTGGACCCTGTGGAGGTGTTCCGAGGCATACCGTACGCGGCACCCCCTGTGGGGGACTTGCGTTTTCGGCCACCGATCTCACCGATCCCCTGGGACGGCATCAAGCTGGCGGATTCCTTTGGCGCGGTCTGCCCCCAGCACTTTCCAGACATCAGCAATGACACAGCTGCTCTGTTGCAAATGTCCCTGGGCAGGTACCAGCAGCTGAAGCGTTTGCACATGTTCCTGACCAATCAGAGCGAGGACTGCCTCTTTTTGAACCTGTACATACCCGGCAGCGGTGAGGATAAGAAACTTTTCCCCGAGCTTTTAATCCACACACGTCTATGGTAATCGAAATGAGTAGCAATTCTATCGCCGTTGGAAACGGGCTTGGAAATCTCGATGTAGGTCGTTGAGAATTTCTCAAAGCCTTGATAGGCAGGCAGGGGTTCAGGCGGAGCTGATACATAAAATTTAAATTTAACATGTGCATTAAGGGGACCGTTGCGGCGATAAGATTTATGCATGTAAATTATAGAGTAACGCGGCCTGTATTGGTTATAAGTTTCTGGGTCTCCGAGGTGTTTCTGAGGACTTTCGAAATCGTGCAAAAATGCGTAAGGGGCTTGTATAATTGTTTCCTAAATTCGGGAGCTGGTTGTTGTAAAATTACGTCGGCATAATGTTATTCTACGCGGAAATTGAACTAACGAACCCGAACTAAAGGGAAATACGTGTAGCGCATTAATAACTCCGGAATTTCGCCCTTGTGTCTCGAAGATAGTATTATAAAGTCTGTGTGTAATACTCGTAATTAATTAACTCGCGTTAATAACACGCGGGCACGGAATTTTGAGCTGGTATCTATCATCTGTATACGGTGCCGCGTATGGTATTACGAAACAAGTTACTTCCCGAAGTAATTAGTCCCAAAGTAATTAGTACCTTTATGCCTGGTATTATCGGCGAGGTAAGAGCCACGGACCTCGTATATCATTCGACGAACGTTGCAAGTCAAATTTGCGACGCGAACTTCATCGAATTGTCGTTCGAAAAGCCTGGTATACTAGCTCGCGAAACTTGCTTCATAATAGACGATAATTACAAAACTATAATTTCCTGCACCTCAGGGAACCCAAGTCCCTATCCCTTTTTCAATATAATTGGCTACCTTCGGTCCATCCCATATTCCTAAAGCTAAAAAATTAATAAAACTGTTTAGAGTTCGGTCTACTTGTGGATTTCTGTTAATTTCGACTGGCATCGATTCAGAGCATTCGATTTTTATCGAGCTCGATCGATTCTGATTGATTTGGTCGGGCTAGGCAAGAGAATTCTAATCGATAGTGTACTCGAAAAATGGCGCGCGATAGTCGCGTTGTTATTTGTCGGTTTCGACGACGGAGGGGGGGAGCGGGGAGGTGGTCGCACAAACGCGAGGGGCCGCCAATTAAATCGGTGGACCGGATTGTAACACGATAGAGAAATTCAATTTTCCACGAAACCAATAAAAGCGACGTCGCGTGCTCATCGTTTCGCGCTCGTTTCCGCTCCGGCCGTGCCCGGTTAAAGAGCGATATTTAGCCGCGATAGAAACGCGATTAACGATACTTCGGAGAGGGATTACGAGGTGACAGCTAAACTGCATAAACGAGGTCGACTAATTGGGCTGAAAATCGTTTTCGATAATTGCGCGGCTCCGCGCCAGACTCCATTATGTTACGACGCGTTTGTAACGCTTACGCCACTGGATCATATTTTAATCTAACCCGATATACACAAATTTCATGCGAAGTAGGATGATTCCAACTTCAATTCTGCACGGGCAACGAAATTTAATAATAATATTTCTGAGACTTCGTTGAGTGTGAAACATTTCGGTATAATTTTCTTATTAGGCTCATTGGGTTTTGATAAGGAAGCGAACGATGGTGTAAATTAAGGGTCTTGAATGAAATTACTGAAGGGTGTGTACAAATTCGTGATGCTCCTTTCAGTCTGGGTAGCTTTCGCTTGAAGCAATTTTTAAAATAAAGCACACGCGAAAAGTTACAGAGAGATATATCTTCACTCGTGGTGATGTACTGGCTCGTCTGACCATAGACCGACCTCCTCCCCTTGCGCTCCTTTATTTCTCTCCTCCTTCGCTCTTCCGACGTACGAATCAATTGCACCTCCCCATATTTTGCACGTCTGCGAATTATTCCAAAGCTTCGTACGGGTTTACCAATTTATCAACAATTCCACTTAAAACTCACAACTTGTGCCATCGTTCCCTTTCTTGTCCACGACACTCTCTCATCTCGTACTGGAATGTAGTGTTACGGTACCCGGCGCACTGATAGCATCGTGATAAAGAATCGAGCAACCTGCAATCGCGGCACGGAACTAGAGAATTAATAAAAACGAACGATCCTCTTGCACGGAAGAGATTACAACACAGTTTCCCACTGCACGCGAAAAAGGGCGCGCAGCAAACTGACATCGCGAAACCAGAGCGTAAAACAATTCCCTATCTAATGAATTGAAATCCAACCAACTCAACCGAGTCACGATTTCCCCTCCGCTGACAGTTTCCTTTATGAAACAGCGGAACGAATCCTTATCTCTGTAACGTTTAATTACGCGTCGTTCCGCGCCGGTAAGATACTTTTAACGCTGGTAACGGAAAATGTAGCCCGCGACGTGTCAAAAACCCGCGACCAAATATGAAGTAATTGTAACGGAATAAATAATGCCGGTCGTAATGTCGGTCGGTCGCGATAACGTTGTAACGGCTCGAATTTATTCGCCCATTAAATCTTATTTAATAAATTTCCTCGTAACTCATCGGGTTTGCACGATTGTCGGGGCTGCGAGGGAGTGTAAAGAATACATTTACGAAACGTGTTTGCGCAAGGTTATTGTTTCAAATTTAATCTTGTATATGTGGATTAACGTTGAAACAAAATCCTTGTGGCCGAATATTGCGTATTAAATTATAATAATTAAAGTTCCGCCATTGTTTCCAAAGATTACAGTGCTTTGACATTTATCAGTCTTCCATGGGCGGGGTTTATATATGGAAGAACGAAGGAATGGCATCAAGTAATTTCCTCGATGTCAATAGCGTGCGATCTGCAAGTACCATTCACAGATTTACGGGGAAAATTAATCCCCTGACCCTGCTGATTCCTCACTGAAACTTCCTAGTCCTCGAATGTGTTTTAATCTAGCCAATTGAACCCCTCGGTGGTTTTCTTCCCCGTGACGCTTCCCTTGACGAGCTTTCGGCACCCTTATTCAGGACTGTCAGGTGTAATCGCGAGTGTTATCCCACGTTAGCCCCGCGCGGGCCGAGCTAATTAAACATGGACCCCTGGCTCGTCTGTTCTAGCACTGACCACTTCTACTGACTGGCGTGAGACGAACGCGCAGAACGTAACAGAATAAAGGGATATCTAACAGGATTTTTAGTACTAATTTTTCTATTCTCTCAACGATAAGAAGACACGTTCTTTCGACTCAAATTGTGTAATTATTAAGTTACTACGTCACTTATATATAGTAAATCAATTACTCCTTAGTTTCTTATTTAATTTCCGAACATAGATGTTTTAGTTGGTTAAGGGGTCTCCCTACTTTGACCGCTTGAATAGCAGCGTGATATTTGGGACTTTTTTAAGAGGAACCGTAAAATTATATTAATTCAAAACTTTATGCCTATATTTGTATATATTTCGGCACGGCTGATTTTCTGCTAACCATGCGCATATGATTTTTGTAAGGCGCTTTATTTGGAGCACTGTAACTCCGAATATAACCATTATGTTTGCATACAAATTTTTGTTCGTATTCTCTAAAGATCGACAAATAAAGCCACAAAGCTGGAAGTAAAAATATTTAATGGTTTCGTTTTAAAAAATTCCCAAAGTTCGCATCATTTTTCGTTCATCAAGGTAGGGAGACCCTTTAAGGACAACCGAGTGAAAGTATGTACTACTTCAGCCCCACGTTTGTTAGGACCGCTGTTTCGTGAATCAACATCGACATCATCGCGTTCCCACCATATTTGCCCAGATGGTTTCGAATTTGTATTTTCGCAGGATCCCGAGGGCTGGAGGCACCGTACGCGGTAATGGTGTACGTCCACGGGGAAAGTTTCGAATGGGGAACAGGGAACGTCTACGACGGTTCCGTCTTAGCCAGTGCTGGCCACGTTATAGTGATTACGCTCAACTATCGTCTAGGAATTTTAGGTATGTACCCACAACAACCACCATCGATTATCCTTTCATCCATTACCGCAAATGCAGATGTGTTCAGATAAGCAGGCGTCCGAAACAAACGTCGTCAGCGATTACGCAATCAGCACCGTTCGAAATCACTTTTACAAAGGAGATTTCATTTATTCTTCCCGTTGAATCGTACCCAGATACCCCGCCCCTCCCAAACTGCCTTCGTATAATAATTTCGAGGCACCCCGTCATGCTCATAAATCCCGATGAAGATTAATATTTCACGGCCCCCTTAGCGTATTCAATTACGCAGTATCTGTAACGCGAAAATAACCGATACACGCCGCGACCGTCCCCGCAATTTCCGATCCCCTGTAATGGAAACAACACGCGAAATACCCCGCGACCACGGCGTACAACTTTATTGCGCGACTGGGCTCGATAAAAAGCTAGATTTCATTTGCGATATATATTTATGTATTTACCGATTCGCACGAGTTCCCCTTGTGCCGCATCGATTCCCGTCAGGAAACGGTAAACGAGAACGTGGCCACGATTTGGGGACAACGGGTGGGAGATAGGATCGAGGAAGGACCCGATAGTACAATAGGAACGCCCAAAATATTTGGAGCGTCTTGTTTATCCGCGGGGAAACGTCGGCTGTGCAAATGCTTGGCGGTGTTCCAGGGTTCTTGAGGACTCGCCCTTACCCGGACAGGACCCCAGGATCGGGTGGGAATCTGGCCTTGAAGGACATCGCCATGGGGCTGCGTTGGGTGCGTGAAAATATCGCTGCCTTCGGCGGTGACCCGACGAAGATCACCCTTATCGGCCATGACACGGGCGCCGCCTTGGTGAACTTCCTGCTGCTTGCTCCTTACGGCAAAGGTAAGAAAAGAGGTGCGATTTTTATGCCAGGAGGACCTTTCTTTGATTCCTCCTAAACGCAGGGGCGGATTTGCAGATTTAGCGCCCGTAGGCTAACAAGTGTCTACCGCCCTTTCCGTAAAATATCATTTTAATTTAAAAGAGTCGAGACAATTTCAAAATTAATTCAGTATGGCAACTCACGTAATATGAAAAGAAAAAGAAGCGAATTGTTATTAAAGTAGTCCCAAGAGGAATTTTTCTCTCACCGCTTAACGAGCCACGCGTGCGACACGCACATTCGAAATCGATTTACTGGTTAACGAGAAGTGGTAGGTAAAAGATTCATTGAACGTTTTCAGCTTCATTCATCGCGGCGAATCGCGGCTCGTCGATGTCTGTCGCGCTTAACTCGTTTCTATACGTTTATTCAACGATGAGCAGGAACTGCATTGAAGATTAGGCGACTTTGACGTATCGCGCGCTCGAAAGCAACGATTAAAGTCGAATCGCGGATGAGTTGGATTCAGTGGATGACGGAGAACCGTACAATAACAAGCGGGTCTCGAATGAAAATCGATGCGGAATACAGCAGAAATATCGCTGTCGGGCACGATTAGAGGAATCCGGCGCGCGCGACACTCGATAGATTAATCGGCGAGAGATTAGCCTGGCAAAACCAGCGGAGCCGACAATCGAGATAGTGGAACATCTCCGTGAACAAAAATAGAAAAAAAAAAGAAGACACGAAAAGGGAGAGGACAAAAAATTGCTGGTATCGATCTCGCGCGATGGTGACAAATTGCGTGGCCCTCCTTTTATTCCTCGGCGACCGAAAATGTATTTTTTATTGCCCTCGCGCGCACGGGCTGGATCCGGATCGGACTTTCTATTTCATGCTGCAATGGCCACGGGGCCAACGAATTCGTGCAACGACAGTACCACGGCGAAATTAGGCGGCATTACAACAATATGTTTATACGTAGGGCGCTGTCGAGAGCAGCGCAAATACTCTGTCGCCGTGTAATATTATTACACGGAATTTCGTGGAACGAGGGAATATAATTGTGCCTCGAAGACTCGCTGGCCCGTGAAATGAAGCTAAATTAGCAGGCCATCAACGAATAATTAGTGCAAATTTGTCACTTGCCACTGTTATTTGAATGCCACTCGAAGTATCTTTAACTGCTGCTCTGTCTATCAATAGAACGCCCGATTTTCAGAAGCTCGATTATGCAAAATCAAACGTTTTCCTCAAAAATTTATTGTGGATTATTATAAAATAAATATTGATACTTTCCATTTCAAAGTAACAAGATACAAGATATATATCAGCCTCACAATTTTTAAATAACGGTTCAAAGGTGTGGGTTAGGTCTGGGTTAACCTTAGAGCGCTGGAGCGGAGCTCGGAGCTGGAGCGCGGGGCAGTGGAGCAATAGGGTTTTGCCCGGAGCAGGAGCGGAGTCGGAGCAAGGAAAATTTTTGCTGCTTCGCTGCTCCAATTTTTTTTTTTATTATTTGAATTTTCTTTCCTTCCATAAGAGCAGATGAATGAAATGTTTTTAATAAATACCAATTCTCAATTTTTCATCATTGAAAAAATATTATATCGCAGCCCGGTGTCAATTAACCATCCTTAACGAGGCATTTCTTTGCCCGAAAATTAAGCATTCTTCATGAATTTGTTTCTATATGAAAAAGAAAAGCTAGAAAGATGGGGTTTGTTGCAAATGAAAGATCACTGTTTGAAAGTATTAAAAGAATTTGTATTTAAAAAAGCAGCTATATATATATAGAGAGCAAATAAAAAATTGGTCTGCTCCAATCCCCTGGTTAACCTATGTCTCTTAAAAAAATTCTATTTCCCAGAATGCAACTGATATCCATTTTTAATTACATTTATCCTACTACCCTCCCTCCACTCTCACATACACTTGCCCGTTTACAATGGTAAACCTTGCCGATACAAGTAAAGAAACACACACAGGGTGCCCAGAAACCTTAAACTACATCCATCCTCGTGGAACAAGGAAACGGAAGAAAAGAAAGCATCGTACGAGAGAGCTCGACCGATGCGAAGCCACGGGGTTAATTTCCTTGAAGTTCCAACGGATTCACCTTCCCCCGGGATTCGTAAGTGAACGGACATATGCCTGTCCGCCGAAGGGTAGGGGGTGAAAGAAGGGAGAGAACGCGGGTAAAAGTTGTCCGTTCGTGGCATCAACTTCCGCCAGCGGCTCTCCGTTCCCCGCTCGAGTGCATTCTAGCGCCGCTTGGCCACGACGGATCGGAAAGCCCCGGTCCCCCTCTTATTCGACGGAAGTTAGTCGTTCGCCGTTCGTGGTATCGGGATGAAAAGGAGGGAGCCGTGGAAAGGACCGCGCCGGCCTCGGAGCCGGAGAGGAGAAGCTGGAGGGACGCTTCCTGCGGCCGCTCCTGAAAACGGAGACTGCACGTTAGCCGCGGGACGAGGCAGGCTCCTCGAAGATGTAAACTGTTTGCAAGCGTTTCCGGTGCAAACGGAAGCCCGGGGAAATGGCCAGGTCTGGGGGGAACGAATCCTGTTCGGGCGGCCGCGAGCATCTGCAGCTAGTCCCACCGTTCCGTGACCCCTTTATCTTAGCCCCGACGTTTCTTCGCTGCACGAGAACGTTCTGTTTCTCTTCCTTCGACGTTCGTCCGAATATGGATAAAGTGGACTAGAAATGATCTTCAGTAATTAAGCGGGGAAGGGAATATTTGATGGCGGATGATATATCGTTGACTCGAATCACTTGGAACAGAAGAGTTAGATATTGCAATCGACGGTTTAGCGAATCAAAATTCAAGTAGCGGTGCTTCAAGAATTAAATGGCCCCTAGTATTTCAATTTCTTTCGAAAGGGATCTTCGATCTTCCGCGAAGGGGAGTGTTGCCTAGAATCGCCCGAGAAAACGGATGCGAGTGAGGCACGTTGAATCAATCCATTCGCTAGGAATCACGCCCGACTGTGTTCGTGATTACTCGCAAAGCCAATCGCTCCTATAGGGCGTCTATGAGAGCCGTGGAACAGCTGGGGGTGCTGGATGACGGGTGGAGAGCGAGCAGGGGTGAAAAGGGACGACACCCGGGATGACTCCCGAGACGCGTAATCCTATTTCTTCGCAGAGCTCGGAGGCAGCCAGGTTTGTTTTGGCCCTCGAATTTAATTCGAGATGGATGTTTTGTCGGGCCCTGTCTTCGGCACACGCTCGATCTTGCCAGGGGGTGAAATCGGGACGAACGCTGGCAGCGGAATCGAAGGACTTCTCCAGATGAATTTATCGATCTCGACAGGGGGAGACTTGGGGGATACCGAAATAGGGGTAGCTTGATAAATCTGGAAATATTTTATCCCGTAGGATCACCCGCGGTACCTGTATTTCGAATCGAGGAAGAGGGTGCGCAAGTTATTTTCCAGGTTAATTGAACGCGTTAGCCGATTGATTGAATTCCAACAAGAACGTTGTGCTTGAAACGTGGAACTCGATGAAACGTTTCAAGAAATACATTCAAACATTTTTCTCCCGCCGATAGATTACATTGTCCAGAATTATTTCTCCGCGATCCTTTTTTTAATACGGAAAACAAAAAATAGCAGCGATGGATAGGATTTCGAATCCTCGTTGGTCTGAAAAATCAGAAACAGAGGCACCGCTGTGGCCAGAGCGCAAAAGCTTCCGTCAGTCGGGGGCTGAATTTTCCATGGAAATGAGTACTCATTGTATTAGCATGATAATCTGTGGTGTACGCGGAATTTTAATTCGGCCGGCGTTTTTTTTTTTCCACCCCCCGAAGGCCTCGGTATAATTCACCGCGCGATTCTTTGCAAATGGCAATCAGCCGGAAGAAGATCGCTCCGCGATCGAGAGAGATAAACCAGGCAATCCCGCTGCTTTCGTTCTCCTATCCAGCGCCCGTTCCATTTCGCGGCTCCTTCAGAGACGGGGATTAAACCGCGGCTCGTTGCAGCGTCAAACAGCATTAACGAACGCAACAAAGCTGCCCGGAACTCTGAAAGCCTGAATTGCCTGGAAAGCAAAAATACACTTTCCCACCATACAAAATCTACGCGCACCCTCATGGAATTCAGAAACATCGTTGTCGGATAAAAAAAGGCAAAGCGGAATGCTCAAATTGTGTACCTACCGCACAAGTCAATATTTTCTATCCTACCTTTCACCTCCAATACCAAACGTTAAAAGCGTCAGCCACATTTTACGGTAGCACAAAATCGCTGCCAATTACTTTTTCATTAAAGTAAATCCTCTAAATGCCGAATTCATTCGTTCAGAAATTAATGCCCGCGTGTTAGGAGAAGCGGCTCACTTCCTGGCACAGTACACGGCTATTAGCAACTCAATATCGTACCCCTTGTATTATTTAGGCTATTTGTTTTAATCACCAAAATTCCCGTGATAATAGAAGAGACGCGCGCGGGACGCGGCGATTGAACGAGACAGCTGCCACCGTGCAATACGATTCTCGTAGGGAGCGGCGAGTTCTTCCCGACAGGGGTGGGTATCAAGATTCACAGGAGCACCTCGGAGGGGTCACACGTGCATAATTCGTATTTCATGCGAGACGCAGTTCCCAGCGACCGAAACTTTCTGAATCTACATTTCTAAGACGTAACGACGGTCTAAGGTTACCAGCGCGACGTTCCCAATGGCCCGTCCGTAAAATTTTCACGAGACGAACGAAGCAATTTGCATGCAGGATGCGCCGTTTAATCGGGCTGACGAAACGATAAGAAGCCCTCCCCCTGGGAGCCGCGGAGAGATACTGCCAAGGCATAACCGAGTTCCTCGGAACATTAACGTGTAATATTCGGACTAAGGACGATAAATTAGGTTCGCCGCCGTTATAGAGACCAGCATCGCTCTGGAACTTCGATGTGCTTCCGATTCTCCGCGAGGGAGACCACTGGGAACCGATGATATTGCGAAGTTTTCGTGGAAGATCAGCGGGGGTTGTTAACATACCTCGTTTTTAAAATAGATCTTTCGTTTGATAGATCGAAGTAATTTTTATTGGAACAATCATCAGGACTTTCAAATAAAATTCAAATTATCTTCGAAGTAACTCCGAGGTGCTGAAAGGAGTTTGAAGTGATGTGGAAGTTACATTAACTTACGATATCTTGAGAATTCAAATGAATTTTCGAACGACGAGGAAACAGCTCTTTCATCCCTCTTGTTTCATTCCTCTGGAGCCAACAAAGTCACAAAACATCACGCTTGGCTTCCGCGATTCCTCCCGACACAATCGGTAGCGATCCACGAAGCCTTCCCTTCTCGAAGATCCACGAACACCTCGCCGGAAGCCCTGCTTATTATCGTCACCCGCCCACAGTTCCCTGTTTGCCTTTAATCTTTGCCAGCCCCGCTAACGAAAAGTATACAATTCCGCAGCTTCCTCGATACGTCCCCTATCCTCTCGCGATCCCGACTTCCCTCTGACTCTGTAGATCTACGCAGTTGCCCGTGTTTTGTCTCGTTTAAACGGATCCCTCCGCCCACGATACGATTTGTCTTCCCCCTATCTTCCCAACTCTCGTTCTCGATGGCTCGCAGCGGGGGGACGAAGTCAACGACCGTTTTATGACGAGGAGGGAAAACGGAAGCCGCGATTCCCGCCGACAGGTTATCGAGGGGTGCTAATTAATTGAAGCGCCACCGTGGATCGATTGCCGAATGAATTGGCTCAAGTACTTCTGGAGAAAATGTTGACTCTGTTGTAGTTCGCGAGCTGCTCTTTGGCACGCGGAATATTTATCAGGGCGAACTTTCGCTACTTGTAATTCGCGATTTAATATTGCAGGCGGGGCCTCGCTTTTAATGGATTATGTTGATCCGAGAGTAGCTAATGAAAGGATATTTCAAAGATATGAAAATGCATAAGATTCCCGACCCTTCTCCAATATTTAGAGACCGTGCGATTATTCTAAAAAAAAACCGTGTCACGAGAAATTCTTTCCTTTGGAAGATCGAGCGATCGCGATCCTCTGTGCCACGTGTGTCGGGGGGGTGTACACAGAAAATAGCGAAGCTGCGGTTCGTGCGCATATTGGAACACCCGGGACCGCGGATCGCCGAGCGAAACGGCGACCGTCCATCCGAAAATATGATCAACGAGAGGGTTTTTCAGTCGAGGCAAATATCGTTTTTCGAAAATTACACCGATAGACGACGCCGTATGGAAATCGTAGGTGGCAAATATTTGTGTTCCGACGAGCCCTAGAATATTTACATTTGGGCACGTACCTGCATTTCCCTTCGGCGCGTCGCCGGATTAATCCGAATACGTTGCAACATTTCCACGTGGAGTCGCTGATGGTTAAAAGGTCCGCCGTCGGCATTCGTCTCGGCTACGGCCTGCTTTGCAATCCTCCCGCTTCGGAACGCGACGGTATAGTGGCAGCGTGAAAATTCATGCGGAAACCGGTGTTTCAGTCTTCGGGTGAAGCAGCTGTTACGGAACGCTCGTGGGTGTGAGTATCGTTGCCCGAGGAGGATTCGTTTAATTGCGTGTTACGGGAGCGTGTATTTCGGATATTCAAATGTCGAGCTGGCTTCCATTCTGTTGTACAAAAATGCGTGGAGGGAAAGGGCGCTCTAAAAGTGAGAAGAATAGTTTTGTCGCAAAGACAGTGTTGGTATTCTATTCACTGTGCTCGTAGATCATACCTTTACCTGTGTCCCAGTACGCCATAATTCGCCGCCACTCTCGCTTCGCTCTCCTTGAATATCCTTTATTATCGCGTAAATCGTGGATAACGACTTTCCCGCGCTGTAATAACTTCGATGTATCCCTCAGACTTTAATGCGCCCTTTCTTCGAGGCTGCGTTTGCAAGTACGACGCCTGGGACGATAAACTTGAACGCATTTCGTCGCTGTCGCCTTCAAAGTAGTGGTAACAGTGACGCGAAGCACGTAATATTTCATTTAAACAGATATTTCCAGTGGGGAAGGAAGTAGTACTCGGGGACAGTAGAAATGCGCGAAATTGGTCAGACGGTCGGGCACCTCCGGCTCTCTTGTACTGTCAAGGGGTCTCCCTATCTTGACGGACGAGAAATGAACTTTGGGAATTTTTTAAAACGAAACCATTAAACATATTTACTTCCAGCTTTGTGGATTTATTTGTCAATCCTTACAGAATATGAAAAAAAAATTGTATGCAAAAATAGTGGTTACATTCGGAGTTACAGTGCTTCAAATAGAGAGCAATCAAATTTTTTAAAAATTTAAAAAAAAAATGACAGCGACTAAAACAGACATCGATTTCTGCAAAAAATTCGCTGGTTTTTTAAGTCGCAAAAGTCTAATTTTGCAAAAACCGACTTAGTTGTAGTAACAACGAGAATGATACATCTACTGAATATATGTACCGAGTTTTAAGTAAATCGGGTGATTGGTTTTTGATATATCATGCTAACCAATTCGAAAAGTATCGTTTTGAGAAAGACGCGTTTAAAGTTTTAGGTACCGTTTTTTTTAAATAATATTTTTTTAAAATGTTGCCTAAATATGTACAAATATAGGCACAAAGTTTTTAATTAATATAATTTGAGAGATTCTCTTAAAAGAATGCCAAATATCGCGCTCCTTTTCAGGCTGTCAAAGTAGGGAGACCCCTTAATCGCAGAATTCAGCATCCAGCGTTCTACTTTTTACGTATATTAACTGTCTAGGGAATACATTAAAGGCAGATCCAAGGATAGTGGACTGTGAGACAGTAGAAATAATTGAAATAACGCGGACAGTCGAAATGAACTCGATTTACGTAGTCTTTCAGTAGTTACGGCTGCGTTTAGTCAGTCACAGCTTGAACCACTTAAGGTTCGATACGAGAGAGTAGAAATGTAGACGTTTGGAAGCAAACCAGGATCGTCCTCGCTTCCCTAACTGACCATCCCTTGCAGGTCTATTTCATCGCGTGGTATTATCCAGCGGTTCATCTTTGAGCCCGTGGGCCTCCGTTCACGATCCGAACGACCTGCGTCTGAAAGTGGCGCAACAGATAGGCTGTTCCGCGGAAAATGACGAAGACATCGCCGACTGTCTACGCGCCGTGCCTCTTCGTGATCTGATGTCCATCGAGCTTCCAGAGATTCGGTGAGCCTCTTTTACTACCCCATCTCGATCAAGCTGCCCTTCTTAATCCGATCATCCCTTCCCGACACTCGTCTCTAACGATACTATTTCGAGCCAAACACCCGCTATTAATAACACAGAAACAGACCCATACGTGCACTTAGGCCACACAGTAACGCGTTTATTCGGGGGTCGAAGCGAATGACAATTCGCGATAGGCCGTGATTGATCTACGGCCAATTGCGTCGCATCGATTCGTTATTACAACCAAGCCAGCCGCGAATTGATGGTTTTGCGGCACAGATTCGTGCCTCGAATGGGACCAGGCCTTCCGGTGGACCAAAATAACCCCGACCCGGGGCTGGACATGGAAAGGGCGAGCGACACGTTCATCAAGGTGCCCCTGATCCTGGGGGTGTCCACCACCGAGTCGAATCTGGACTTCAACGCGAATGATATACAGTACGGGTTCGAGGAGGACCACAGGAGCCGTATCCTGAGGACGTTCATCAGGAACGCGTACGTCTACCACCTGAACGAGATTTTCTCCGCGGTGAGGAACGAGTACACGGACTGGGACAAGTCGGTGCTTCACCCTATCATTATAAGAGACTGGACGATAGAGGCTCTTAGCGACGGCCATACGGTGGCTCCGCTCATGAGGATCGCTTTTTATCACGCCAGGAGGGGAGCCAAGACCTACTTCTATCACTTCAGCCATCAAACGAAGGTCAGCGCCTATTTGCAGGTTAGTAATCGAATTAAGTTTCTGATGGTGATGTACAGAGTGTATCTCGAGGAGTGCGAGAAAGTGATGGGAATACTTGAGAACTTAGGCGAGGTGATAGCGAGGATAAATTAAAAGTAATATGGGAATGCAGTGGTGGGTGAAAGAAAAGTTTGAATCACGTACTTTTGTATTTATTTATTTATTTTTTTCTGTCTTTATTACACCGATTTTAATTACGTAGGTTGGTGGAAAGGCGAGGCCCAGCTATAACTGTTATTATGCCTAAGCTCTGTGTAATACGTCAGGTGACATTAAAAATCTAATCTAAAACGGCACATTCTATTTCCAGTATTTTAATATCAGGTGAAGCAATTTCGCAGAAGATTCTTTAAATCTCGATCAACAACTCCGAGTCCCTCTGGCATGTGAAATAGCCCGGCTTGGGTGGAGCATTTCGCGTCGGAACTAATTCAAAAGAAGCCATGTCTCTTAGCAGTAAATGCCCGCATGAAATGCTGGCGGTAAACGTGCCCCTTTGATCCACTTCCTTTCCCCGCTGTATACTTATTTCTCGCCTGTTTATTTCGCTGCCCGGTGTTTACTCCCTTTGATTCTTCGTGAAATTTTTTCAGCACACGAGGCTTTACGATAGACGCGGGTCCTTAGTTCCGCGCGTGCAGCTCGACTTCGCGAAAGTAGAGCGCAACGGGAAAGACCTTGCTGGAATCTAACTTAATTCACGGCGTAACCTCGCGTGGAAAATGTAAGAATACAAAATAACGCCGCCACTAAATTCGCTGGCAGTTTCACTAATACAATTACCCCGAAGACGCCGCTATATTTAAAATACCATTACATCTTTGAGAAGAAGAAAAAAAAAAGGAAACTCCTTTGGCACAGTGAGCGCAATCTTAGAGACGAGAAGAAGCAGAGCCCACTTCTCGGCTCAGCTTAATTCAATTGCAAGAATGCAATCGAGCCGGCGGCGCCCTCGTTTCTTCGCCTGCGAAGATCGCTCGATGCCACTCCAATCTTCCGTTTCCCCGCCATCGATTCACCCCTTCATTTCGACCTCTCGTTCCGCGGTGGTATCCCCGTGCTAACCGCTGCCCATGATTCCGCGATGAAGCTACTGATTTAATCAAACGCCTCGAGAGCCCGCCGGATCACGGGGTGGCATTATCGCGCGGGTTCTAAGGGACGACGAAGGCCGTGGGTGTAAATTAAAGGGGGGACGTTATCCCCCCTGGAACTTGGCCGACGCTGGGACCTGGGAAGTTCGCGTTATTAAGCCCCTTTTCCCGCTCGCTGTTGCCTGGGAGCCGCGCTAGCCGAGCGGTTTTTCAATGGGAAAATCAGCTTCCCGGTGATTTACCGGCAACTTCCGGTCGAGAGTGGCCGATTTCGCGCGATAATGGCCGCTCGCGGTACCCGTCGCAAACGAGCGGGGCCATAATTCGAGGGTGCACCCGCGGATTCTGCTGGGGGCCTTTGAAATCAAGTCGAAAGGAACAGACGGCAATGATAATTTTCGTAAATCAGTTTATTGTAACACGAGGGAGCTGCTCCTGTTTAAAGCTTCCCGTGGCGTGTCTGAATTTCAAGGGCGACGCGAGGGATGATCCACGTAAGTAGAGCTCACTCCGCGGAGCGCAATTTGTCGGCCTAAAATATTAAGCCGCGGCTTGAATAATTGCGGGTGTCGAATTTGCATTCAGCGACAACATCGATTAACCCCAATTAACGCGTACAATTTTGTTTCCCACGGAGAACGTTGCCTATGAATTTTAATCGACAGCTCCGCGTAATTACCGACGTAATTAATTTAACCCCGTTTATTACCGGAGCCAATAAATTTACATCTACTTAGCGCGCGTACGACAAGCCCATCGCCAGCAATTTGTATCCGATCGGGCGCCTTTTCGTTATTGCACTCGGAGGAAGCGGAAGATTTGCTCGAAGGCGATAGAAGCCACGGTGTATCGAATGTGTATTTCGTTGGCGCGTTACATTGGCTTTCGGGCAAAAGAAAGTGGCTGGAAATCGATGTTCGTCCACGGTGAAGCCATTTCGACCCGCAGGATTTTTGGGAAAAGTCCATTCGAGGTCGGAAATAGAGCAGTATGTATAAACCACTTTGACGGTCAGCCAAAAATTTTCTCCTAATTTATACACTAGCGAATCTATCTCCTCCCCCTTCTGGTTCCACTCTTTCTCTTCTCGGTTAGTAACTTCAGAGCTCGATCTGGGGGACGAAAGCAGGGCAACTTCCCAGTGCGGTGCATTTGAGGACGGCAAAGTTGGTTAACTGGTAATTTATGAATATTGATTTTTTTATAAAACAAGGTTTTTGTTATTTAACAAATACCTGTACAAAATTTCACTCGTCAAGAAGTATATTTTAAAATAATTATTTAGTGGTGATAATTATGTCCCAGTTAAGATAGTTTACGTTATATTTCATATTTGGAAATAATTTGAACGCAAGCGACTAATAGTGATAGTGTGTAATCTTAATATATAAAGCAGAAAGTGTTTGTGTTTGTCTGTCGCCTAAAAACTTTCCCAGCTCATTATGCCTAGCTAATCCAGACGAATTATTGAGATTGGGAAATTTTTGAGGTACAATTTAGGTGACCAGTACGATATGGGCAACTCTCCCCTATAATTAAATATAAAGGGCGGCGAATATCATTTTTGCCCAGAGCGGCGGAAGAGCTAGATCGAGGTCTGAGTAACTTCGGTTCCTTCAATTTCCCTTCTTTCCTCGAGCTACATCACGTTAACCCCCGCGTCACTTTCTTTCATTCGAAGTTGCCCCCTTTCCTTTTTATTCCCTCACACTTTTCATTCCACCCCTTTTCTCTAGTTCTCAGCGCGATTCCTAACTCGGGGCAGATACTTCTACCTCCCAAGGGTTCTAAATTCAGCGACGACGCGTTGATTATAGTAATGCCCGAAGTTGCAAAGAGTTCTCTGCGACACCAGAACTTATTAAACGGGTGGGCCACCTTTCGCCACTCACTCTCGTTTTAATTAAATTCCGCTTTGTGCGTGCACGGCTGGCCACCGAGCCAAGTGAACGCAGTAAATCGCTATTAACCGTGGTCCCAGGTGAGAATTATTAACCTCCAGTTGCACTGTGATTCATGGTCCTCGGGACACGTGTCTAACTTTGCGCGAGACCGTGTGCTTCTTTGGAAGAACTACGAAGTTCGTGCTAAGAGTACCCACTTAGAATACTACCAGCAAGGGATCACAGAAATTTCTTTCAAAAATTAAAAAAAAATGTTCTTCTGAAAATGAACGGTAAGAGGAAAAACCAGGAATGTCCATTTCCCGAGATTTTCCAATTTATAGCATACTTTACTAATTTGCTTTACTAAGCTGCGCCCGAAATTTAGATTCTGATTTTATAAAAAAGTTTTATTTTTTTTTTGTTGTAAAAATAGTCACATTCATCTGGAAATTGCTTTCGATAGTCCCCCAGTTATCGCTGTTACCTTCCATAAACATAATACTGCACCCAATTCTTCACGACTAAACACCTGGAAAATTAGCGAGTGCTTGTAAAATCCCACTTATCTCGAAGTAGACTTAGTAGTCTTAAAATTCCAATATCAATTAAACAACAAGCAGAGATTCTCCCCTCTACTGCGCCTTCCCCTAACTCTGCAGCATAAAACTGTGCTTAACACATTGTTACACATGTTCCTGCAAAGTCCCCTTCTTGCTTGAAAGCAGACAAGCGCTGCTCGGTTGGACGCGACGGAGCGCGTTTAACTAAGTAACTTATCCATTAGACAATCCAAGCCAATAGGCATTAAGACGGAGCAGCGAATTCTCGAGGGCGAATGCTAATCCCGCTTCGCTTCTTCTCGGGAGAGTCGGCGTCGCGCGGAAGGTCTATGCACGCGCGCATATACTACGTACTTACACCAATCCGTAGCCCATCTACGCGTCACGTTTATACGCGACAAGGGTAAGGCGAGATGGAAGCTACGTTCGGGTTGCTTGCGCTGCGAATTAACAGGATTTGCATCCCGTGACCCCGGCGTTCCGGGGGCACACAAACAAAATTGGCCACGTCTCCGCGATACACGCCGCTTTGCAATTACAATTGTTGGATTCGGGCGGGCCTGCAGCTGGTCCATGGTTATCGCTAAGACTCTTGTCCTCGCAGTTAAGCTCCCCTTCCCGGAGCAAATCGTTAAGAGAAGTCTCTCTGATCTTCATCGAGATCTTGGATTCTTCTTTGGATTGTCTGTTAATTCGCTTAAATCGCAACATTCGTAACGGATTCTCTTTGACTCTTATAAGAGGACTTATCGAACAGCACAATGGCCACAATGACAAATGATTCTGTTACAGAGATTGGGCAGCCTCCACGGCGACGACATACCGTACATCTTCGGGCTGCCGTTGGTGGCTGGCGGAGCTTTCTTCCCGCGTAATTACTCTCGCCAGGATCAAGGCGTCGCCGAGGCGGTCCTCACCTTCTTCACCAACTTCGCGAAGACTGGCAACCCAAACGAGCCGCACAAGATCGAGTCGGTGGACTACGGTACGCCGAAAGAGAAGACACGGTACCGTGGCCTCACGTGGGAACCATACGAGACTGGTACACAACAGTACCTGACCATCGGTGCGTCCTCCGTTCTCCTACTTCAACTTTCACGCGCGATCGACATCTGAACGTTTCTAAAATTCTAAATGCACATTCACGTCTCCCTCAGCGATGAAGCCGAAGATGAAGAGCCACTACCGGGGCCATAAAATGGCAGTCTGGCTGAACCTGATACCGCAGCTCCATAGGCCAGGGGACGACGACGTCTCCATGCGACATCATCATTTCCGAGAGAGGGGCGACCACTTCTACGCAGGTGAACGACAGTTTCCTTGATACCTGGCTGTTAGGACAGTGCTGTTATGAATCAACTATTAAATAGTCGCAGATTAATGATCGTTCCCTTGGTATTATTACCTTTTTCTAGGGCCAGTTCGCGACGAATGGTACACCCCACTGCCACTGGTAGGCACGACGAAGACCAGCGCGTCCTCGACGACGGCGTGCAGCACGTCGACAGGGGAGAACGCCATCACCGAGGACATCGTCCCCATTCTAGACGATTCCGAGGACGACGCTGAGCTGCTGCAAAGACTGGCTTCCCGGCATTACTACAGCACGACCACTGCCCTGGCCATCACCGTGGGTGTCGGCTGCATCCTACTGGTGCTGAACATGCTTATATTCGCGGGCATCTACTACCAGAGGGACCGCGACAAGAAGAGGGCAGCGATGAACTGCACGCCCAACGGGCAAGAATCTCTGCCAATGACGACCAGGGCGTCCATAAAATCGCCGGAGAGCCCCAGGCCCACCCAAGAGCCGCCGCCGTGTTACACGACCCTCGCGAGGAGTCCCTCTATCCAGGAACACCAGCAGATCCCTCACAGTCAATCGCTGGAATCGGACGACCAGTCCAAAGGCGAGCAGAAACCTGGCCATGGGACCAGCAACGCCATCCACAAGGATCCGATGCCCCCGAAGCCGCCCACGAGGACCACCAGCTCCCTCAGCACCACTGGTGGCACGAACACGATCAAGAAACGAGTGCAGATACAAGAGATATCCGTATAGCATTAGGGGTTGCCCCCAGAGGGCAACACGAGGGCTAAAAAAGTGACTTTTGTGGAATTCGAAGGAACCGCTGAGTCCAAGTTCTGAGGAACTGGGACGTTTGGTGGGTCGTAACGCTTCGCTGGCAGATGAACGGGAAATGAGGAGTTTGGCGTTCTCTCGAACGAACTGAAGCAGTGTACTTTCGAATCACACAGAACCCATGGTAAACTGTTTAACTGAACCGTGTGATCGTTTCTCGAAAGACTTCAAAGCGACAGTCGTGCGTCCAGTGAATTGGTGAAGTAAATTAGACGATAATCGATCCGAATCTCTTATTGGAACCCTGATTAAAAACTATTGTGTAACAGGATGATCGTTGCTGTTTAAAGAGACACTTGGACGTGTTCCTTCGTGGTTCGATGCCACGTTGTAGTTCTCATACGTTCTCCGCGTTCTCGTATGGCTTCTTTGCGAAGGAGAGATTTAATGTCACTGTATCGTGGTGGAACGTAAGTTTTAATTAAGCAAATTGACTGTAACTAAAGACTGTAAGCATTCGCCGGCGAGCACTGTAACTAATCCTCTTGTCGGACCTCCTCTTGCCACAACACAATCAGTGTCCTTTCAAGTGTTCTTCTCGTAGCTGGCATCCAGGATCGGGTAGGCATTAAACGATTACACAATTAGGCTAAGGTCCGAGTATAGCTGACGATAGATAACACGAAAGATTCCTACTTTCGTTTACGTGCGAAACCTCGTTTTCTGTCTTTTCTATTCCAACTATTGAAAGTCGTGCACGGATTCGCACAGATAATCAATTAGATAACGTCTATGTTACACGATTCATAGAAGTGAGCCGAGAATTGTACCCAAGGGTCGCTGCGAAAGGGACTTGTAAAATTATATGGTAAGGACCCCTTGCGGCCCACTTTGTAGTGTCCTGTGAACGTGATAATCGACTTGATCTCAGCATGCGAACAGCATTTTCAGGTATTATATCGTGTGTTCAAACTCTCATTCTGAGAATACCTTCGAATCTTTTCTCCCTTTCTTTGTTTATTCGTCCATCGAGTCACTCGCTAAAACCATGCATCTCACGCGTTACTATTACTCAACGAATATAATCACCCACCCGGGTCTCATGAAACTCCTGATCCATCCTCCGCCAGAATCTCGCGTTACCTTATCACCTCGATGTCATCGTTCACCAATAAAATCGAAAGAAAAGGTGTATTCCCGCACTCGGTATCGGTAAGAACCCAAACAACCAGCTCGCATCCTCGCGCGAACCTACGCAGGTGCTCTGTGCTAGCTCAAAATTCAAGATTAATAGAAATAGCCCCTGTAAATTGAGTATTTAACGTTCCAACTTCCCCAGCCAACTTATCAACCTATTTAAAACGTTCACGCAGCACTTGCGGAAAGTGTCGGGAGCCCCTGGTCGCAACACGTGCTCAAATCGTTTCCTCTTCGACCAAGTAAATCTAAGGCGAACGTACGCCCCATGCTCGCACGAATATCATTCGAATTTGTAGAATTTTCCAAGCTGAATCCGTTGTCGTCACGCCCTCGGAAGTGATGAGAATTTTTCCAGAAATTATTAAGTAACAGGAGCTGAAAAAAAAACGTGGAATATAGTTGCACGTTTCGCATTGACAAATGTATATTTCATTCTCAAGCCTTAAACCCTTAATTATACAAACAGAACTGAACCAAATTGAATGATTGAGATTCTTACCTGAACACTATTGAGATGCACAATGGAAGTTGTGATTCAGACTGATTGTGGGAACTTATGACTGTTTTCATATTGTTAAGGTTTCGCTAGCGGGCCCACAGAACGTTCCGTTGAAAGAGAAACAAACGTCACGAGCTTCGTCGGATACATGTCGTTTCGATTGCCATGTAAAAAGAAATTAACGCCTGTTCGATATAGTGAAATATTTATTTAATCGATCGTACACATTTCCCGAGGCACATGATGTAATGAAAGCGTATCGGCGCCATTAACCCTCTCAGTACTACGTACCACGCGCGCGGAAGTCCCAGCCGCATTTGTAATTACATTTACAGGCGTAAGTAGATTTACAGACGCGACCGCGCTAAGCTGTCCGATTAGACGCTAATACGCGCGCAGAACACTGGAAGGGTTAAGGACATAACATTGTACTTAGATAGCATAGTATGCACGATGTCGCGTAACCGTACCGTCGATTTCGGTAATTTTCAATACACCGTCGTTACCGTGGAGATTAAAAAGGAAACCTTGTCGAGCGTGCGTCGTTCGCGAATTGTTCAAGCCGCCAGATACGTTGTGACTGTCTGTCAATCATGTGAACGAGATATCAAGCACTCAACAGTGAAATTTAAACGGTAGATTAAACGAACCCACTTTTGTAAATTTCACTGTAAAACAATAAAACGCTGATTTCTAAATATATTTCAATTTCAGGGGGTCTACGGTGTTCCTTACAGCTACGTTCTCGTTTCTCTTTTTACTTCGCCACTCGACCGCCGCGAGACTTTGCTTAGGGCCTCTATGGTGGTCTCATTGAAATAACGTACAGCTTAGAAATATAAACAGTGTTGTACTTTTATCTTTTACATAATACACACTGCTTCGAGAATAACGAAAAAGAAAGTCTATGCAGTTAAAGTAAGTGTCTACTTTGAACGTGTAGCAGTGTCACGTCTCGCTTTCGTACTCTATACATGTGTCCACATAATAAAAATATGATTAATATACATAGCGGAGTAAGTATGGAATTGTTTTGGCTTATCGGGATTGGGCACCTCCATTCAACTAGCCGAGGGCTGCCTTTTTAGCAGGAACATTGTCGGTATCACTGTTACGCCTCTTCCTCTGGCCCCGTTGCGCGTTACGTCCTGCAACATACGTTTTACAAGTTAAGTATCGATTGCACCTTAAGGATGTGCAACGCTTCGAATGTATCGATCATTCAGTGTATGAGAAAGCTCAACTCAGCGAGATCCAGATAATCCCTCGGTATTAGCATGGCAAAGCATCATTATGACCATAGTAAAGGCATAGAAGAGTTATTTACAATTGTCCCGTCGTGCTATCTTACCTTTCTTCCCTGATCGTTTCCCTTTGTTGTACTTCTGCCTAATATTTGCCATCTCTTCTTTCGCTTTCGCTAGGTACTTCTCCTCCTCTTCGCCTTCGAGAACACGACAGGGGACTTCCTGGTCGCGTATTGATACCTTTTAACAGAAAACGTACGTACTCTGCAAAATGATGAAGATCTGAGAAAAATCGTAACCATGCCGAAGGACTCACTTTGCCTTCTGCCATCTTATCGACCACAGGCTTCGCAGAATTCTCCCCCTGAAGACGAATCCAGCCTTCCTTATCGCCTATCTTGAAATCAACGAATGCGACGCTGGCTTCTAGTTCACCCAACCTCTCTTTGATATCCTCTCTTGTACATCTATCAGGTGCGTCGGAAAAGTGAATCACACAACCTTTGGGTAGAGCAGAGTCTTTCTCATTCTCGTCCTCGTCTCCACTCTCTTCGCCGTCCTTTCCTTTTGCCTGTAATAATTCCGAATTTTCATACACCGCTGAAATATCACCGCTAACACGCTCCAGTGGTTCTTATCGTACTAACGTTATCGTTCTTCTTCGCTTTCATTTCTGATCTCTTCTCCCTTCTGTCCTCCTTCTCTTTCGCTTTTTCCACGCTATAATCGGCTCTGGAATGAAAACGATGTTAAACGCATATCACCGACGGATGTGATTCTCATAAATCGATATACATCTTCGTCAACTTACGACCATTTCCTAATCAATTCGGTGTCTCCGTATTTCACAGACTCTCTAGCCATGAACGCTTTCGCATCATCCATAGTCTTGAACTGTACAAACACGGACCCCTTGAACTGCAATTTCTTCTCTTTGTCGTGATACTTCCTCATCTACGGAAACAAATAGACAGTCTGAAGATCTGAAAGTTTCTTAGCGAGCTTCCCCCGGGTCTGATACTTACGATGATATTCTCAAACGGATCGAACGCGCTGAAGAAATTTTTGAGCTTCTCGATGTTCATGTCGTGCAGAGGGAATCCTTTTACGTAAGCAGTTCTGGCTTCCTGTGCTTTCCTGTACTCCTCGTTGTACACTGGCAGAGGATGCTTTGGCGAACGACGGATCTTCTTCTTGTCCTCGGACATCTCTATCAGATCGCTGGACTCCAAAGCTTTCAGAATAACGTTGATGTCTTTGCTCATGGACGCCAACATTTTGAAATTTAACATGACGGTCATCGGTATCCACCCGTTGTCCAATTTCGACTGTTCGATAAGGAACTTGTCTCTCTGCATGTTAACGTCGCCAAAGTAGAACTGCAAGCAACGTTCTTATGAACACAACAATATTAATGAGATACTTCTGCCTAGCCTAAAGTGACCAGATATTTTCTGTTCCAATGCGGGACAAGCAAGCAAGAAAAAAAAGGGTTAACAGATCTGTGAGATCTTTTCCGTAGTTTATTAAAGCATTTACAATTAATTATTTTTTTTCACAAGAAAAAAAGTACAGGAAACAGTAACTTTATACCACTGCGAAAATGTAAAAGGTTACATGTCCAATCCGGGACACTTTTCACTGCGGGACAAAGGGCTCAAATGCGGGACTGTCCCGCAGAATGCATGACTGGTCACTTTAGCCTAGCCCTTACTGTTAGTCTCAGGCATCAAAACGAAATAAGGAAAAGAGAAGCCTGAAAATGGTCCCTTCAAATTTCTGTCCTGCAAATTTTGAAACTCAACCTAAACTGTCCCTTTCTTCTCATATAAATACTTAGGGCAGTATTGTCAGTCACTACTTATTATTAAGCAAATGCTTAAGCATGTGGCATCCTCTACTAACCTAGTAGCTAGTAAAGGATGCCGAATGCTTAAGCATTTGCTTAAGAATAAGTAGCGACTGAGAATACCGCCCTTAATATTCTTTTCTACCCGTTCAAGTTCCTATATGTCACCTTCATTCACGAGGTAGGATATTAGACAGTTAATAATATGAACACCCTGTACATTAATCCCTACAAGCATAATCCACTTTGTCGCCATCGTTGTTGCGTAGAAGTTTAAAGTATAATACCTCCACTTGATTCTTTATTTTCTCGAGCAGCTCGCTGGGCGGTTCTACCGGCGCTGGCGCCTCCTTTGCGGGACTTTCTTCTTCAACCTTAATACCCGGCTTCTCGCTTTTAACCTCATTGGTAGTTACGTCGTTTCCATTCTCAGTTTTCACTTCAGCTTTCACCTCAGCTTTCACATCAGTTTTCACTTCAACCTGACCGTTCTCCATTCTTTCGGCTCTTTACTTGGAACGTATTTTCGCAGATCTAGGTATTGCGTTTTACTTTTCGAAGGACGTGACTCCAAACAGCCACGATACGACGGTGAAACGGATGAAACTCAAAACAGCATAACGCACACGTGCCCCCGCTTTCCGTGAAACCGGAAGTACATCCACATAACGAACACCGGTAGGTAATTTCGCCTGGGCAGATGAGGGGCGCTATCAACGATTAGTGCCTGACATACTGAAATATTTTCCCACTGAAATATAATTCATCTTGTGTCCGTCAGTTTGCAAAATGAGTGTTTGTTTAATTCTGTGTTTATAGCAGATGGTTATATTTACCTTTTGCGGAGCTGCACTGATGCATTTTTAATTCTACGCACTCACACAGAACTCAAGGACCTAAAATGGATTCGACCGCCAATCACCGTCAATGGCGTCACGCGTGAAACCTCGTCCCTAGGCGTTAGGAGAAAGTCTCTAGGACAAGGATACGTTGGGAATGTTGGCATACCTTCGAAAAGTTAGCCCCTCATTTGAGTATATATCAGTTTCTTTTTTAAGCAATTGATTGTGCATCGTTTGCACATCATTAGTTTATATTATTTGTTCATCAATTGAGAATTTATAATAAATTAAACAAATTTGACTGAAATTCTTTTCATCACCTTATTTATATTTTTTTCATTATTTACCAATAATTTCATATAGAATCGATCGTTCGTCGTTTGTACATCTTTGTTCACTCATTGTTATTACTTGTTCACAAGCAATTGTCTTTTACTTAACATTTTTACCACCGGATCTGATGCTAGTGATATTTTCGACCTTCTGTTGGCACCGTTGGCAGTGATCACTCTGAGCTGGTTGCACCTTCGAATGCATAAGTTCCCTTCCGGTTCGCTCTCTCGGGGTGACTGTGTCTTGTTTAGTTTAGCTGTAATTAAATCTTTCTCCATCTTCCACTATGAGAATCTACAAGGATATTTTCACCGGTAAGTGGATTTAAAATGCCTTCAACCACTTTACTGAAGTAATATTTTTGGAAAAATGTTTCATTACATAAGGCAATAAAGTGTTGAGTTCCATCCAACTTGAGCTCATAGTGACGTTTCTATCATGCGGACGGATTAGTCCGATAATGAAAACCATAAATATTCTTTCAAAATAAATTAACTATTCAAGGTACACCGGTGTAGCGTAAAATACATTTAAACAGTAACTCAATGTTCTACAGAAGCCTTAGTACTCAAATATTCAGCATTCGTGTACATAACCTCTCCATATGTTCCAAGTGACTCACTCCGATTGTAGGCTGATCGCAATTAAGATGAAATAACCTTGACTTTCTGTTCGTACAACGTGAATCATGAGAATTCCTGCAAATTCTTGCAAATGTTTGCAAATCGGGCGAAAGCTTCTAAAATTATACGAAACCTTTAACACTACTGTGCGATACGAAATTTCATAAGTAATTAATCGCTCGCGAAATTCCTTCCCGTGCATTTGTAATTTACTTTAATACAATCTTTGACTTTGTAGGTGATGAGATGTTCTCAGACACCTACAAAATGAAACTGATCGACGATGTTTTATATGAAGTATACGGCAAGGTATGTTCCCAGATATATTTGAAGATATTACAAAGTATCTCAAGTTTAACTTTTCATTACCCAATTAGATTCATTATTCTTCGTGATTAGGTGGTCACTCGCAAATCAGGCGACATAGAAATTGCTGGATTTAACCCATCCGCGGAAGAAGCTGACGAGGGCACGGACGTAGCGGTGGAGAGCGGCGTCGACGTGGTGTTGAACCACAGGCTTCAAGAAACTTACGCATTTAACGACAAGAAATCTTACACCCTCTACCTGAAAGATTACATGAAGAAGTAAATATCCAAGCTGCGGAATAATTTAAGTTACCATCCCATAATTCGTCCGGTCATATTCTGCTTTTCATTAGATTAGTAGGCAAATTGCAAGAGAAGGCACCCGATCAAGTGGAGGTCTTCAAAACGAACACGAATAAAGTTATGAAAGACATACTCAGTCGTTTCAAGGACTTACAGTTCTTCACCGGCGAATCTATGGACATCGACGGTCTCGTCGCGCTAATGGAGTATCGCGACATCGAAGGTGACTCCGTGCCTGTACTCATGTTCTTCAAGCATGGTCTCGATGAAGAGAAGTTCTAAATCAATTTTAGATATTCAACAAATTGCGGAAAGATATTGTAAGTTCTACATTTATTGTCCCTTGTATTTCGTTGGCAATTTACTGCTCAATGCGCCGTGCGCTGATGCAGTGATTCTCAATCTATGGGTCGCGAAATCCTTTCCGAGGGATCGCCGTGTTTTTTTTTTTTAAATATTAGAATTATATTCTGAAATACGTTTTTTTAATGTGTTTTCTTTACCTTATTAAATTTACCTTACGTTATATGGGCGGGGAAGTTCGCAGATTATTTGAATATTATAAAGGGGGATCGCGACTCGAAAAAGGTTGGGAAACACTGCAATAATGGTTCACATGTTAATTCATGCCTCACACTTTGATCAGTGGTGTTTGGCATTGCACAAACATGTTAGATAAAAGCTGGCGATCAGATTCCCGCTGTGGTGTAGCTTGTAAACGTAGCGTCTATTTCAGCCAAACATTTTAATAATAATTAAATTCTAAAGCGTAATAAGAGCGCGGGAAGAATGCGAAATAATTACCTGTACGCTTTCTTCTTTCAGATAAACTGAAATCAAGACTGTACACAGGCTGAAAAGCTGTGGAATTTAGTTAAAAAAAGAACAATTCAACTTCCAACCTCACTTTACAATGCAGTTAACTTATTCATTTAAAAACAATACATCGACGGACAGTCTCAAGGAAAGTAATAATTGTACATACGGTGGTGTCCGACGGGGCGATAATACATAAAAGCACGGTATCCCTTTGCTGTGTCTGAATCTGAATTCGAATCTTCTGTGACGTTTGTAATATTATTTTCTACCTCTTTTTTTTTTTATTCGACAATATTGGAGTATTTTATTCACGATTAAAAGAATGGAAGATGGGGAAAGAACTTTGCAGCAGTGAAAGTATCGGAGTATAATGTCTGTAATTATTGTTAACATCAAAAAACGTCAGTAATAAATATATCAAAAGTATACTCTTCTGTATATTGTCCATCACAAATAAAAAGGTTTTCATAAGTACTGCTTCCTTCTTCGCTCGTGTACTTATTTCGAGGTGTCTACTGTCGTAAGCTACCAAGTGATTTTACATCCGCGGATCGCGCGACTGTTCCACCGCGAAAGATGAAGGTTCACCATGCAACGGACAGAACTGAAATAACCATCCCCTTCGATTCATAAAAATATTATATTTAGATAAGTCAGAATAGACGATTCATCTCTTGGCGCAAGACCGTACATGGTATTTCTTTAATCAACGGTTGTTATTAACCATACTGTTTTACATGACATTCGTAATATGACTTGTCGCATCCCCTTCCACCAACAACCCTTTCACTCTCTCTCTTACATTCCTCCTCTATGTTTATATAATTTATATTATTCATCCTCATTACGCATCCGTTTGCGAATATATTACTCTTTATAAAACAATTATCGACTCAATGCAGAATTCATTATATTCCAGTGTGTTCTCATGCCATTACCTGAAAAAGTGTCGCGCGTTCGCGCATGCAAAAAGCGCATCTTAATAACGCAGTAATAATTCACGCGCACATGTGCATACACATGTCCAGCAAACAGAACTACTAAACAACACGCGGATTATACTTTTAGTAACTCGCGGGACGACAGTTACAGCTTAAAGTGGCGAAAGAAAATAAAAACGGGCACGAAGTGACATTGCTTTATCGGCTACTAAGGCAGTTGAATTAATATCATTCTGAAGCAATATATATCTGAAAATGAAACGCGGCGGTGACATTTTGCGATATATAGAAAGAGATGTGACTCGCGAGAAAGAAAGAGAGAGAGAAAAGAAGAAACACCTTTAAGCTGTTAATGCGGTAATTATTTCTGGAATATCACGTTAGAGAGCTATCCACACATTTGTAATTATTCTGTTTCTAAATATCAGCGCTCGATTCCCCTGCCGTTAACATCCTTGGAATTACGAGTCTCCTTGCAACGGTAATTCCACTGATTTACAATCGAAATTATAAAGAAAATCTGCTGAATAGAATGGCGCAAGTTCGCGAGAATTCCAATTTGTAATGCGGACGAAAGATGAAACTATGGTAATTATGCGGGCCGTGTTAATATTCCAAAGAATAGTTAAAAGTAATGGCAGTCGTACGAGTTAATTTGTTAATTAATGTAGCATTTTATCGATACACAAAGTTTATGACATTTATACACACAGAAGAATTTTAGTATTCTTGCGTTTTAGCTTAGTTCCATCGAGGGTACAATTATTTAGTAGGACACCAGCTACTTGTTTAAGTGGGATGCACCTTACGCGGCTCGGTAAGGTCAGTTATTTTAATCGTTATTACTATTAATATTATACTTATTTGTACTGATCTATGCAGAACGGGTGCGCGAAACATTCTCGATACTACTGGAAAACCGTGATCGATCCGGCGCGGTCACAAATTAATATTTCGCTAGCGTTTCGACAAGATACAAAATCTGTTGATTAATCGAATTAATAAAAGAATTAACAACGTGCCAAACATAAGCTATTCCTCTCGTTCGCTTCACCGATTCCACAGAAAGTTTACGACGCATCCCATTCTTCGATTCTAGGACACTGTTACTAACAATAAGTAGAACATCACTACATACAATTTGAGCATCGTACCATTTTTTTTTTTATGACAGTTCAAAGAAGTATGGCAAAAGCATTGAGTTTTACATTGATTACAATCGTGCGCAATTCATTGCGCCTGAATTATCGCCTCGCGCTCAAGCATGCTGTTATTTTAATAGCTTTTTTTTTAATACATTCCGGAATCCAATCCCTTCAATCCTCTTACCTTAAACAAATGCCTGATCGTAGGACATTTTCTTAATTCTGCTATTATCATTTTTTTTTTTCGTTTTTGTTACTCTACTGACTACTACTGAGGTTTCTCATTATTATTTGCGAAAGAGTTCTGTTTATATATCCATATATTATGTGTATGTATAGATATCATCATCGTAACATTTATATATTTATATGAAACTTCATTCACAGGTAGTAAGCATTCACACCCTCCAATCCTGATGGTCTTCAAATGCTTTGTTTGTTTGTTTGTTCCTTTTCTTTCGTCATTATTTATACGTATTGAGGAGTTAGATGTGAGGTGATCGCAAAATGCGCTTCGTTCAGAGGTAATTTTGGTCGAGATGTATTTCCAGGCTGAATATAAAGAAAAGGGAACATCGATTCGAAGAAAATGGATTCTAAAGTCGCGATACACGGTTCGCCTATTATTCTACGGAACATATAAATCGTGCTGCTCGGTCACGAATTCGATGCGAATCGCTCGGTGCCGCGATGAATTCAATCGAACGTACAGTTAAACGTTTATCCCGCGGTTCAGCGTGGTCACATTGAATTACTAAATCATTACCAGGCATCTGAAATGAACGGAAAACTCCAGTAATGTTACAAAAGAGCGAAAAAGAGAAAGGAAAAATTGGAAATTTAATATTGTGTTTTTCTCATGGTATGCATAACATTAAAAACTCTCATCAAATAGATAACAATAACCAACAACTAACAATCGTAAGCATTCACGCAAAAATAGAAATATGTTTAATAATATTTTAATATTATCATAATTTATATTATCGAAGTAAGTATGTTCCTTACGATTTCTAGGGTACTATAGTAAAATTTACGCTGATGACTAAAACTGAAGGACATCAAGAAGATAAGCTCACGCAATAAGCGCACAAATAAAAAGTAACAAATCCTCCGATATCATTTTAAAAAATATATATAAATGTATATATATATATATCACTAATTTTTCATAAATTGCCAAAATAATGCACAAGGATTATAAAATAGATCGTTGCGTTTAATTTCACGCTCCTAAAATAATCGCTAAAGCGCGACGATTAAAATATAAAATTTGGAATTTATTGCAACGAGAGTTCAGGACCAATGACTATCCACTTAAAGATACAATAATCACAAATTCAAACAGTTTTGCATTCCGCGCGTAAGATCATTATTTTCTCACATCCTTCAGCTCGAATCATGAAAGGGTTCTGTAACTTGCTAACAACGATAGTAAGGTTTCTTAGTCCTGTCCTTGATCAGTTAAATTCCTATACTTCTAAGGATTTCAGAGGATAACACCGTGCATCCGTCGCGCATGTGTCTCGGCTAGCTTCAAGGAGCTCCGACACATCTCCAAGGGGGGAAATAAAATCTTTCCAATAGGACAGTGAACTATCACGGAGAAACATTTACGCCTGGTATCGCCGTTACGCGTAGCGCGCATAAAATTACGTGGACACAAATGACAGAAATTGGTTCGAGAACCAACGACGGTGTCCGATAAAAATATTCGTGCAATTCGCCGTACCAAAAAGTAGAAGTCACTCTCGACGAGAAAGCCTTTTCGGCGCTTATACATCAGCAGCGCGTCAAGTACTCCCAATACCCTGAGGATACATAATCTTTCATTCGTCTGTTCCTCTAACAGCATACGATCTCGACATTTCGTTACAGGCATAAGTTGTCTGCGCTCGTGTATGTCTGTGTGTCTGCGTGTGTGTAAAAAAGAAGAGCTATTATTATATATATATATATATTCATATATATAATTAATAATGAATTAGTAAGTTGATCTCTTTCTATACTCTAAAAATACAAAACAATAAATTATCGTAGTGCGCACACGTGTAAAACGCTTCTGGTTTTATACAAGGCGCGCGACGCCTATATATGCAATCGTGGCTCTTCCAGTGTGACGATCCGAATCGAGGCAGAGTTGGAATGTAAAAATATACCCGAGTAGATTGCGCGCGGATTGCGTCCACGTCGAGCACCGTTGTAAATCGAGTAAAACTATTTTGAAAGACTCGTTGAAGTAAAGAGACCGGGAGGGAGAGTGAAGGGGCACAGAGCGTAGAGGCAACAAGAAACGAAACGACAGTGCGTGTCTTAGGAACTTCCATGGGCTGCGGGCAATGCAGAGGATTCAACGTGGGCGCAATCGAGGCCCGTGAAGATCCGAAGATCGGTGATCCAGAACGACGCCTTCGTTCGAGCAACGGCATAAATACCATCGCCGAGTAGCTCGAGAGGTAGAGATCGTTCTGATAAGACGACAGCAGCTTCCGTTAAGACGTACCAACTGGAAGAAGCTACCGCGCAGTGCCACCGTTTCATCCGCCTGGCAAGAGGAAGCCTCGCCGGATTAGCGTTCGTTGGATGGAAATGGAGTAACGCGATTGAACGGCCGCGTGAATAGAGTACTTCAATGAACTCTGGTATTTAAAAATCACTTGGAAGTGTAATGTTTGAGAGCCGTTTGAATAGCAAAAAGAAGAACGATCAATTCGATTCGAGTCCCCCGCGTTTCAAGCCGACACCCCCCATCCAAAGAACGCTTTGCCCGCGTCGAGACTTCCTCTTGCGAGTGCATCGTGTTGCGACTTCCCACATGCTCTCGACACGAATCGAACAAGACCGCCTGCTATTACGTCGGCCACACGATGCGTTAACAACGAGACATAAATAAAAGGGCGAGAAGGGGGAGAAAGTAGTAAGTAAAACTTCCACCTCGCTCGGCTCGAGAATACCTTTCCCGCGGAGGCGCCAGTACCGAAGAAGATTTGCGTACATATCTTGAATGCCGTGTGCTTTTCCCGTTTCGTATTCGGTGTCGCCGTCTCGCTCGGATATACGTGTTCTCGCTCGCGGCTCCTTGTTCCCTCAGAGATCGGTGTGCCCCAGGACGCGGCACACCTTTTGCTCCTAAGGGTCCGACCGCGACTCCAGCATCTCCACGAGGAAATCGTCGATCGGCACGTCGCCGATCATCTTGAAGAAGAACAAGTGCTCCAGGCACTTGAGCCCGATAGACCGGATCGCTGGCAGGCGCAGCAACAGCTTCGCGAATCTGCCCGCGTCGTCCGGCCAGGCAACGCGACAGTAACCCTCCAGGGCCGCGTAGATCTTCTCGCGCAGCAGGGTCACCTCTTGGATCGACTTCAGCCCTCGGACCTCGGGGTTGAAGAGGATGATAGACCTGGCGTGGTACATGATTCGTTAAACAAGAATATCAGGGGGTGGAAGAATGTTTCGAGTGGAAGGAATGACAAAGATCGGTATGATGCACTCGATAAGTGCATTTATGATGTAACAAGGGAAGCTAGGCAACCCGAAAATTCAGAGAATTGTGCAACTCTGTGTGCGAGTGGAGTAGTTCGTCCGCAAGATAAACCTATTTTTTGTTAGTGACGTGGAGCGGGTTTAGGGGGGTGAATCACCCTTTGAAAAAAGGCAGATTTTCTTTTTCGTGGAATATCTTGAAAACTGTGAGAGATGTCGAAAAAAAGTTTAAACAGAAGTTGCATCTTTGTTTTATAGCTACAAAGCTGCATACAAATAATTATCGAAATAAGGATTAGTGATGGGGGTAACTCGGGTTGCATAACTTCCTTTGAAAGTGTCGAGATTCAGATTACATCAAAGGTGATCAGTAAACTTAAGGGCAGGTTTCAAGGTTCTAATTAACTGGATACTCTTACAGGATAATTGAGGCATTAAGAGCAAAAACGAACTAACCCACATTTTTTCTGAAATTGAATTTGTAGCAATAATTTATTCCAACAGGCTGTATTAATATAAAATAGGAAAAATTATTTTTTTCAATGTGGGTTAATCCGTTTTTGCCCTCAATTCCTCAATTGAATTGTGGTTGTATCTATGTTAGAAACAAAGAGAGTTCACAACATTCAGGTTTTTTTTCTCAGTGAATATAATGAATAAAAATGTCAGGTGCCATAATGAGCGACGTAAGTAAAAATTTAACAAAATTTTGCGCATTCAAACTTCAAGTAAAAATGGAAAATGTCGAGACTTAAAGTTTGAATGCGCGGAATTTTGATAAATTTTGACTTACTTCGCTGATTCTGGCACCTGCGATAGCGGTACTCATAATGATTAAAGATCAGTTTGGCTTTTTGTTTCAGATGAGTCTATGAGCTGAAATCACTCCCGTCAGAGAGAGATATTTCTTTTCAAAGGTGCAATTTATACCTCCAGATAACATAAAGAAAAACACAATTAAAAGTGTATTTAAAAAATTGTTCCGTATACCTTAAAAGCAACCCAATAAATAAAAGAAAAGTTTGACACTGTTATTCATTGTATTCACCGAGAAAAAAAAACCTGAATGTTGCCGAACTTTGCGGCGTGATTACAGGAGTGACCCCTTAAGTGTTGCAGTAAAATTAACCAGCAAACTTCGACGAATCCGTCGAAGGACAGATACTGACCTCAGGCATCCAAGCTCGGTCCTGTCCATTTTCATTTCACGCATTTTCGACACAAGCTCTGAGAGCACCCTGTCGAATATCGTGCCCACGCCAGCCTGCTGCGCCGAGTTCCGGTGGACGGTGATGCCCGTCGCCAGCACGATACCGTCCTTCACGTCGATGGAGCGGTGGGAAAACGAGGCTATCAGCAGCTCGTTCCAGCCGGCCCTGAGCAGAAGTACCTGATCCTCCAGTGGCAACGACGTAAAATGCGGGATGTGCTTAGCCCATGCTACCAGCTGGAACAGCTGTTTGTTCGTGGCGTTGCAAATGTGCGACACTGCATTCTGTGCATTACAAGAAATGCCGAATTAATTGAGGGAGCGTTCCGCGGAACACCACTCCGCGAGGACGTTTCACCGCAGGCGTTTCACGTACGCGGACGAAACGGAGCTTCTCGCAGCTGCTGTGCATCGATTCGCAGAATGGTGTGCCAGACGACATCTCTAATTGCTACGATCGTTTCACCCTGGCGAAATCTACCTCACCGAGTATCTTGTCTCGGACATCGAAAGGGGAACCTGTCTGTGTGACGTTGGACACGTTTGTGACTCATGATGGAAGGTATTGGAATGAAACACTGTAGCTTCTGACTTTAGAGTTTGTAATAGTGTATTGCCCGAGGCAATTTCAGTGATTTTCTCTTGGAGGCTCGAGCAGCTCTCTGGGCTGAATTTAGATAAGTAGCCCTTCTGGATAAACCTCCTAGGGTGGTTGCTACTCCGAACAATTTTGGCCGGGGTATTTTATCGAAGGGTACGACTCGATGAATTTTTCCTTTTCTTAATCATACAACGATCATATTAAATAGCCACTAAAGGACGTCTCGAACGAGTTTAATTCAATCACCGAGTCTGTGGATCCAATGTCGAGAATAAATTGATTTCATCCCGAGGCAGCTGTGCCGTTCAAAGCTCTCCTCTCATTCGTGCACGTCCCCTGATGACATCTACACCGTATCGAACCGATAAATGAAACGAAAATACGAGCTTTATCTCGGCGACATGTTTGAACAGCGGCTAACTAAATTAAAATGTATTTTAACTCCGAAGGGACTCGCTTAATTTATTCAAGCAGCCTTCGATAATCGACAGAACATACAATGAGATATGTCGTCGAGGGCCAAATGACGAGGGAGACAATTATATGTTCGTTGCATTAAGAATGTCGACGCGAGTCGTGCACCCAGGGTTGCTCGAAGGTTGTTGGACATTCGTAAACTGGTCGGAACGTACCGTCCGCTCGCCCCTTTTGTTTAAACCATTTACCTCGTAGTTCCCTTGTTGCTCCATCTTGCACTCGACTCGTTTCTCGGCCTCCAGGATACGCTCGATCGGCATGTCCGAGTGCAAACTGCTCGTGCTCTCCACCTCGCTCTGATCCCTTTCTCTGGTGCGCTGACGTTCCTCCTGGACCGCCTCCCTCTTCATCCCCATGGCCAGACACTTCTGGTATCTGCAATACTGACACCGATTTCTCTGCCTCTTGTCGATGATGCAGGACTTCTCCTCGCGGCACGCGTACGAGAGGTCCTTGCGGACGGTCCTCTTGAAGAATCCCTTGCAGCCTTCGCAACTGGGCAAAAACGAGGACACCCGTTTAGAACCCTCGATCCATTTAATTCCCGTGCCTCGGAAACGTCGGCACAAGGATTTTAGAGGTGATGCGAGACGAGGAAGGAGTGGGCGGACTGAGGATTTAATCTTGGTAGGAGCCGAGTTGAATGGATAAAATATTTTTAATGCAAATTCAATGAGATTCATTAGGTGATTATAAGAATTTATTTAAAGAATAAAATTCAGTTTTATTGGGCTTTTGCTTCCTCTGGGTGCGTCACTGCGAGGAATCATGGTGGGTCAAGGAAGTGGTCGAAGAATTTAAGGGCACATGGTATTCAGAAAAAATAGGTGAGAGTATTAAGTTAAGGTAAGTTTGTAAATTGATCTTGATCGAGGCCAAGCAATGTAGAGATGGCGGTTCATTTGAAGTCAGATTGCGAGGTGTTCTACCTATCTGCATACCTATTTATTCTTTATTTCAAATACACTTTGGATAAACCGTGGCTGATATACTACTTTGCGTTCACCCTGATGTATTAGATTTAGATAATCAAAATATCATGACTCAGAGGTGAGGAATATATATTTCTCAATTAAAAAAAGTGGAGAGTCCCTAATAGCTTCGTAAGATGTTTCTACGTGACAAACACGAATTCCTCCTGCCGAGATTTAGCGTTGCTTCGAAATGGAGGGAAGTGAGTCACCACGAAGATCAGTCGTCGACTCGTGTTTCGTAAAATCGTTGAATCTGACCAACGACTCGTTGGCAGTTTCTATCTCTCCGTTTCGTTGACTCTCCGCACGACCGAACCGTGGATTCGTCCAATAAACTGTCCCTCGTTTTACAATTCCTCGCGCGTAACTCGTACACCGCATCGAAAACATTGTCGCCGGGACAATCGAAAGACGCCGCGCGAGTAATTCAGCCCGAGGAAACAAATGGGGGAGGACTGTTTACGTCTGGGAACGTTGCAAGGAGACAATTACGAGGGAATTATTTTAGTCCATTGTCTTAACAAGTGATCAACGTGCCTCGAAATTAGAAGAACGCGGTGTAGGGGCTGATAAATGGCAAGGGATTTCGCTAGAAAATTTCTGCCAGATTAGATTTCTGATCTGAAACTTGCAAATTCCTACTTTTATGAATATGTCAAAGGCATTGGTACATTAAAGCTTCGAAACCCAAGAAAATTTCGAGTTGAGGGTCGAGAATTGAGAGTTTGAGGAGTTGGGAGTTTCAAGAGTTGAGAGTTTGAGGAGTTGAGAGTTTGAGGAGTTGAGAGTTTCAATAGTTGAGAGTTTCAAGAGTTGAGAGTTTCAAGAGTTGAGAGTTTGAGGAGTTGAGAGTTTCAAGAGTTGGGAGTTTCAAGAGTTGAGAGTTTGAGGAGTTGGGAGTTTCAAGAGTTGAGAGTTTGAGGAGCTGAGAGTTTCAAGAGTTGGGAGTTTCAAGAGTTGAGAGTTTCAAGAGTTGAGAGTTTCAAGAGTTGAGAGTTTGAGGAGTTGAGAGTTTCAAGAGTTGAGAGTTTCAAGTGTTGAGAGTTTCAAGACTTGAGAGTTTCAAGAGTTGAGAGTTTCAAGAATTGAGAGTTGAGAGTTTCAGGAGTTGAGAGCGTTTCGAAGCCTCACAAATTTTCAGATTCAAATTTCGAGAATTGAAAAATTAGCTTCGACTTCGTCCCTATTATTAACTGTATATGTGTATGCCCTTTCATATTTTCCATATTTCCAAAACAGATAAGCGAATTAAAAAAGAGAAGTAGTTGAGGGTACGCAGAGGGTTGCACCTAGATGTATCTAAAACAAGATCAAGGTGCTACCCCAGAAAATTGACGTAACACGGTATGATTCCGCAGCTCGAAGTACAAATGACGAACGAAGCGATCAAAGTATCCAAGTCTGGCAAACGATCCCATCATCGACCATTTTTCTACTTTCTACCTGCATTGAATCCCGGATGGGTTACGTTTTCGAGGCGGGGCCTGGGTGCAGGGTCTTCGTTTTTAAAATTGGAACCCCTCCAGAAGTCCCGCCGCGGCCAGAAAACCGGCGACATTCCGGGAGGAATTTATTTTCGTTGCAGCCACTCGGTGTATTTTCGAGGCGGCTCAAGCGTGGCCAGAAATTTCATATCCCTTTCTCCCGTTTTCACTTCGCGCGACAATAACAAGTGGAGTGCCGTTCCTTTTAGCGAAGATAGAGAAACTCGAGAGGAACAGAAGAAGGGGCGCGAAACGTACAGGCGAAACGGACGAGGAGTCAAATTTAGAGAAGCGTAAAGAGGGAGTTGCGAGGGGAGGCAACGGAAGAAGAATGAAAACTCGGGGGAAGAAAGGGAGAATCAGAAATGAAATATAGAAAGCAAAAGGACGTAAAAGCAGCGCGCGACGAATGGAATCGCGAGCACGTAATGAACGCGGTGCTCGTAAAACGTTTTAGCGCGTTCATAAAGCAGTTAAGGATAAATCAAGTCGTGTCCCTTGCCACGAATAGTTCCCCTTTGTTTTGTCTGTAAATTCGCCCACCCCCGTGGAACGAAGAGAAACGTTACGATACAGTAATCCCATTCCGTTGGACACTGGAATACCCGGCCTCCGCCGATGGAGAAAGCGTACCGTGCGAATTTATGCGTGTTTTTAGCAGCGAAATCCGCTAAACGCGTCGGGACAATAGACGAACGCATCTGTCTTCCGTTTCCGCCGCTGCGGCGCGCGAACAAAGCGATTGGCGAGCTGCCGTGACACGAAATTTTCCTCGAAATTCTGCGCCATTATTTTACTGCAGATTCAAGGGCGCGATATATTAATCATTACTGTGATTAATTGTATCTGCTCTTTAACAGCAAATCGTCTGTTAGTAATTTCGTAGTCGACGCCGTTCTAAGCTTACTTCTTAGACACAGAAGAAGCAGATACGGTTTGAGAAGCCACCGCTTCAATTTAAATTAACATCGGAATCATCGGTGGTTTAAACTTCTAGAGTACGCCGAGGCTGAATGCGCAAGGTGCAAGGCCGTGGCACGTGACGAAACCTCAGGACCACCGTGGAAGTCGTTTGATCCCGCCAAGTTTACACGAAAGGCAAATATGCACACGTTCCTCTGCAAGTCGCGTTTCTCTACTGAAACGTGGAACGATAACTTGTTACGCACCATAGGGACTTGCACTGGGATTTTTTAAGGCGATCCAGTAATTTCAGCGAGTCTCTCGAGGAATTGTAGAGTTCCCGAAAGTGAAATGGAATGAGTACCTGAAGGGTAAGTGAGAAATGTCGCAAAACAGCTTTATCGAGAAAATTAAGTTTTAATACTTCAGTCCATCAGTAAAGAAACGAGGTTTAATGAATTTAATTATCTTATACAATTTTCTTATTATTTAATTTCTTGTTCTGCCTTGCTGACATAAACAGAGGGGACATTCCTAATTTTTTTCCAGTGCAGAGTGGAGATTTCCTGATTTTAATCAGAATACTACATTTTTAACGTTATCTTACGATGGTATTTGGACTTTATAACTGTAGCCCCAGTTACCAGCAACAAAATATACTAATAAATCACGAAAAATGGACATTTTCCCCTTAGCCTTCGTCTGTCCAAATAAAAAGAGGAAGGAGTCGAGGAAGACTGTGAAATTGCTAACGAATCCAATTAGTCCCCCCAATCGAAAGTGGCAAAAAAAAACCCAAACAAGTCCACCCTCTGTGAACGAGATAAGAGAGACTCTCCCCGCGTTCTCGCGTTGCATCTGACACACGGCGCGCAAGCCCAGACCCTGATAATGGCCGTGATTGCTTAATTAGCTGCCACTGGAGCAAAGTGCCTGCACGACCAAGACGCAGACAGTCTCTCCCTCTCTACTCTCTTTCTCTGTCCCTCCCCTGCGGTAGGAACTACGGCTGGCTAGTCGTCCTAACCTCATGAGCCGCAACTCGCGGCAAGTCCAAGGTTGGCTGGGGCTCTGATGCAACACGCGCACGAGGCGCGCTGGGTCCTGAAAACCGAAGTGGGGGAGCGAGCAGCGGAGTCGGGGGACAGATAGTGGGGTGTCTGTGTGCAGTCGGCGGGAGTTGCGTAGTGAGGCCGAGCTGTATGTGCGCGAAACTGGTGATAGATCGAAGGGTTGGGTGATGTTTCAAACAGCACTTTGAATTATGGACGCGAGGCGTGCAGGAAGGGTGTCAGAGAAGATGCAAGTGGCAGGGGGTGGTGAGAGAAAGGTAGAATCGGCAGAAATAGGTTTAACAGATGTGGGGGAGGAGGGCAATAGAATTGGGACCAGCAGAGCTGGATCCAACAGGTTGGATCCAAAAGATCTGTGACTAACAGAGCTGGAATCAACGGAGTTGGGACCAGTAGGAGTGAAACTAATAGAATTCGGATTAAGGAAGCTGGAGTCGACAGGAAAACCCACAGAAATTCAAGTCCCTCGACAGAGCGCACTGTACAACACGGTCTCCGCTAAATTGAAGTAGTACACGTCAAGCATACGTCAGACGACTTCGCTGAAATAGGAGATACCGACTGAATAACTTGTGAAACGCGTATAAATCTGCCAGCAAAATGAGCAGACCTCTCTACCCTCCCTTTCGTCGTTACGCTGCGGAGAATTCACGCGAAATCGGTAAGTCGCTGGAAGTTTTAATTGGATAAGTTCCTCAGGAAACACGAGTGAACTCTGCTAACGAGGCTGTAGTAAACACCCCTTAATCCCGTTTCAAAGAGAGCAAAACCGATGGGAAGATACAGCTTTGTGAAAACCACCCCATCGAGTACTTTTCGACTACACGCAATCTTCACTTCCTTTCATTATCTTACGTAAACTCTGCGACGAATAAATCCCGAAGCATGCGATCCATCAGGCAGAAACTGAAGACCGCGCGTTTTGCAACGTTGCGAGAAATTAAACGTCAACACTGAAGCGGTCTCTGACAGCTTATCAGAAGGATTTTCCTCTTACCTTGGAAAACAATGCAGAAAAATCAGTGGGAACTTTCATAATCGCGTGATTTTCATGATAGCAGCCCGATGAAATGTTGTCTTTATGATGGACCATCGTGATGCTATCGTCCACGCATATTTATGAGTGTGCGTGTGTATCTAGTGAACGCGCGTGGGCATCGAAGTAGATCAATGGTTCCTGCGAGACTTTGCTCGCGTGCTGTGTTCGTTATCGTCGCCTTAATCGATTAAGAACTCGTCACCGATGTTTTCCACGTAGCGGACGTCATCGACCGATTAACTGTCGCGCGTTGCACGTGAGCTACTCTCGAAAAACTTCATCGTGCTCGAGACAGACGGTGGAAATCGATCGGCTGATTAAAAAGAAAGTAATTCGTCTAATTTTTTTTTTTGTATTTTTCCAGCGAACAGCGCGCCGAGTGCCGATTACTTTTCCCATTCGGCCCAAGATTAAGCCAATCCCCGTCCGTTCGACTTACGTTTCTGATATGAAGCGAGAGAGACGGACGGTCGAGGGTCACGATAATTCGAAAAATACGCTTTTATCGTTGCACCGAAGACGCTTTATCGCGCACGGTATAGGTGAAACGACGTTTATGAATTCGTTTCGAAATCGCTGCTATTGAAAGCAACGATTATCGAGCGAATCCGAGAACCTTGAGCTGGTCGTTCCAGCGATAGGAAAGCGGTTTGGCTCCCTACGAGCGAATCAATCCGTATTCACAGCAAGATATCTCAACAAGCTTGCTGAACGAACCAAGGAAGATGCTCCGTTTCAGGAGTATGTAAATTAATCGCTTCTAATTGTCGAGACGTAAGCAGAACTTTTTAAAGACATCACTCTCCCAAACTTTAACACAGTGTTCCCCAACCTTTTTTAAGTCACGATCCCATATTATAACATTCGAATAACCTGCGACTCCCCATATAAAATAAGTTAAATATAAAATTAAAAATAGGTATTTCAGAATATAATTCTAACTTAATTATCTTCAATTATGTTAATACATATATTAAATATACTTAAAGATATTTAATATATTTAATTGTCTTACATTTATGAAAAATCAGTGTTACATCATTAACAGAATACAGCAATGTATCCATATTAAAATAAATTAGCGTTAAAACTCAACTAAAAGTACCCCCTTGAGGGTTGCGACCCACAGGTTGGGAACCACTGCTCTAACATTGATTCTATTTACCTTCTCTTAGAAACCTCACGACCATTTACCAAAATCCTCAAACATAAAGCTAGCTATATTACCTAGTGCCGAACACAGCCTCTCTTGGCACCGTGAGAAGAAAAATTTTCAGTAAAAAATACACAGCTCGTCGGTGAAAAAGTGCGAGATGGTGGACTTACCTATAGACGCCATAGTGCTTGCCGCTGGCACGGTCACCGCAGATAGAGCAGAGGTGTTTGCTTCCGGAAAGAGGGTGGTTCGGCGGGTAGGGCGCGACAGCTTTGTTCTGGCCACTCGGCGACGTGCTCAGAAGGTTGCTGTGACAACCAGCGTTGAAGGATCTTACATGTAAAGAAGAGAATAACAAAGATTCGACCTACGACACTACTGCCCCGGATCGAGCAAGATACTCCATGCGAGCCCGTTGGATTTAATCCTCCTAACAAGTCTACGACTACTTGACTGTGACACACGAAGCGCCGACTGGTTCATAAAACTGCTACCTTGAAGGTTATTATTATTTATTTAAGGATAGGAAAGGTCGATCCTTCTCCAGGATCTTCAAATTTCCTTTAAAAGAATTTCGACGCCCGAAACTTTAGACTTCCGCTAGAAGGTGAACTGTTTCGCAAGTGACAAATTGAATAGATAACATTTATATAGAATAGAATTTTCAGATTATGTTTTATGCAGAAGTTTCAGTGGTGCAGAACTAGGGATCAACCCTTAGAAGACTAATACAGGGCCATTTTGACCCATTAGAGATTTTCCATTGTACACGGCGAAGGAATTGAATATAAAATGAGTTAATTAAATAAAATTATAAATGCATAATCGCATATAAATAAGTAATAAAGAAACACATAGAAAGTAAGGTTTGTACAAATAAATTTACTGCAATTTGGGCATCGTATACTATAGTCTGTGGCATTGCCGATACAAATATAACATCCTAATCGACTTTGCCAAAGTTATATCAAAATGATTCAGCATTCGTTGTACAAGGGTTAGGCCCTATAAGTGTCTAGGCTCGACCACCCTAGGATTAGTGAATATTCGAAGCGAACGTTTCGCGTGTTACAGCCGAATAAGCAAAGAACCGTGCAATAGAACAGCAGAGCTACGTATTTTGCCCGATTCCACCGAGGGGCACCGCTACGCTCATAGTATACCCTCGAATTCACGGCGTCTGTGTGGGGTAGAATACCATTTTCTTCGTACTATCGAACTGACTCAATCCGTGTGCCAGTATATGCCAGCTTCAATAATTAACACGCTGCTGCCCGTACAGTATCTCTAGGGCTACTGTCTCTCGTTTCGGCGATACTTACCCTGGGCTATTAGGACCTGAAGGGCTGAAGTTGCCTGGATTGATGAGGCTCGCTGTATCGGGCTTCATGTCCAGTGGACTCTGCGGGCCCACCGAAGACATGGACATATTGCTGTTGTCCAGACTCAGCCCTGAAACAGAGGAATTCGTCCCTTAGTTAAAGCTAATCAGGTGCTCGCAGTTTGCTAATAAGGGCTCGGTAGGAAGCCAATAACAGTTGATAAAATCCACTCGCAATTCCCCGAAGCTCAAACAGTACTGCGTGCCACAGTAGAGGCATCGTAAAATTCAAAAACTCGCGCGAGTAGATAAATAGAAATCTCAAAGCAATCACGTGTCTACTCGTTCCGAATTGCACGCTTACTTTCTAACGCCTTGGAATTACACTTTTACCCCATCAATATGTACAACACCACGTCCTCTTACTTTCAATCTCAGCCGACCGCGATTCTCGTCGTCGTCCGTAACGAGGACGACGGCGTCTCGTCTACTGCGAAGTGCAACGACGTTAATTACCGGCGCGAGGAGTCCAAGGAAACGATCTCCGTTCGCAGACGCAGCGGACACGTGCGAGTGGAACTGGGCCTTCTTCTCCAAAGTATTCAACGAATGAGCATTCCAACAATTGGTCCCCATCTAGCACCATCTAGATGTCTCTTTACCATTTTATTATACTCGTGAAGTGGTTAAATCTCTTCGCAACTAGTGACGGGTATCAGAAGCTTCATCCTACAACGGCCGACTAACTAATCCATCATTTTCTTTTCCTCGCCCGCTGTAATTACGGTCCCCGTTGGATGACCCCGTAAGGCTTCGGAGCGGCCGAACGCGAGCATTGGACGCGTCAGCTTCGCGCCCCTCGAGCGGAACAGGCCGTCAAAGCGGGCATCGCTGGACGCGAATTGCTCGCGATCGCCCCGAGTCGACGAGAATTTTAATCGAACCCGATGGGTGTTCGCCTCTCGTTCCGCAACATCCCCCCGTGTCACGCTACCTCTCTTTCCACGCTCCATTTCGTGCACGACTCGCGGGCGAGCAGACGTTCGCACGCACCTCGTGGGTTTTCTGTCGCGGCACGCGGAGGGCAGGGGGCCCAGCCGCGAGCAAGATAAACGACATTTTAATAGGATTCTGGCGGCCACCGTCACCCCTCTATTGCCGTACAAGGGGCAGGCGGGGTGGTGTCGTCGAGGATGACGAAGGAGAGCCAGGGAGAGTCCAATGATCCACGGGATCCGCTAAGGACGTCGCTCAATGTGTCTGTAATTGCACGTCTGACACGGTACGCTCCTCTTCCCCTTGTCCTTTTAATGATTTCCTCCGACGTCTCCATCGGTGTGATCTCGAACAGAAATATTGCTCCAGAAATACGCAGCAGTTGTACTATTGGGTCCTTTATTAGGGTCCTTTATTTTGGGGTCCAACAGTCTCAATGAGTCTTACTAAGGGTGTGGGGGGTTAAGCTGGAAGCCACTGTGAAATTTTTTTTCCTTTTTCTCTTTTTGTGGGGGGGTACTGTCAAATGGGGTGACTTTGGCCACGAAGCTAGATTGTAAAGCAAATTTCTCTAGCATCTACTGTGTAAAAGATATTATTCTCAGACAAAATGCATCTTGAAGCAGGCAATTAAAGCCCTCCAAGGCACCTTGTCTGAGAACAACACCTGTTCTACAATAGATGCTAGTAGAATTCGTTTTAAAACCTGGTTTTGTGGTTCAACTTACCCCATTTGAGGGCGCGAGGAATGAGATCGATAGAGTTAGGATCAACGCATGGTAGAACGACTAAAAGCAGATGCAAGTCCAACAGAGATAGGAACTAACAGAAGTAATAGGAACAAAGCTAGAGCGAATAGAAGCACCACCGTCAGTAGTGGAAGTAAGAGGGATTGGACCAAGATCAGCCACGTTTTTCCACGGATATTATAATCACATCGAGGTCGCGTGACTCTACCGACCAACGACTTCTATTTCGAGTGCTAGGGTCGCCGATTGCATGCCGCTCATCGCCGCCGTTTATTAAGCGTTGCGCTGCCGCTTTAATTACGCAACGAGCGCGCCGAGCGGACCGAAGGTCGTCGACAGACCAGGCAAAAGAGTTCTGCATCTGCACCGACGAGCATCGAACCGCGCTGCGTCTCGGATAAACATCCTCCTCGACAGTCGCGAGGAAAGACGGTCCTGCTGCACCACTGGCAGAAAGTCGGAGCAAATTTTCTATCGCGCAGAATGCAACACATTCATTAATCCTGCCTTTCCCCCTTAAGACACCCATTTACTATCCTCCTCAACGCTTTCACTAGCCTCGACAGGAACCTCTGACTTTCCACATGCTCTGAAAAGCATCGGAAGCGATGGAAAAGCCTGATCGACTTGAAGGGCCAATTTCTCGATAGCTCCCTCCACTTAAAGTGATAAGGATCATCATCATACAGCACCCACTTATCAATCTATTCGGCAACCCACCCAGTGGACGAACTGGATCTTCCCATAAACTCTGTCGCCGTCAATAGCAGCAGAAATCGTCGATAGAGGAATGCCCGTCGTGTCGTAAAGTTGTGAAACGTGTACACCGTTGTTCCACGGCTCCGTCAGCCATTTTCCTCGCCACTGTACCACCCATTCACGAGATGTGGCGCAGTAGCGCGTATCCCCAGGATCGCCGAGTGGAATAAGAGAGCCGGAACCCTCGACGCGTTTCGCTGGCAGGATCGATACTCGCCGCGATACATGACCATGCCCAATTCCATCCTCGGTTTCCTGCCCTTGGAAAGCAGGTTTCGGGTGGTTCGCCTTAAACGCGCGGGTCCCGAGTCACTTTCGAAGGTGAACACTTTTTAAATATTCAAAAGCTGCCGCGGCGCACTTGACTCATTGTGTTGGCGTAGGTCGTTCTGTTTTCTTCCGTTTTTCTTTTCCTCCTGCCTCCGTCGCAGTCCGGCCTTTTCCACGCCCCTCCGCCGGTCTGGCTGCATAATGATTTTCTCCGCGGTGGATACGAGACTCGTGTTATTCGCGAAAGTGCATCGTGCGTTCCGCGGGCGAAAGGAAACGATCCGGACTTGATGACTTTAACCCCTTGCACTCTCGAGTGCGCGCGTGTACGCTCCAAGTTACGTATCCCAAGCGCAGCGAACTTTCAACGCACGGATCTCGTTGGACTTTGCGCAGATAGAGTTCGTAACGCGCACGATTAAACGGAGCAGCGATCTTGCGGCCGCTCTGCTCTGCATCGTCTTCTGCTCCTGCGTTTGAAAAGTGCATCGCCGATGGTAGAACTATTAGCGATCGATGCGAACATTTATTGAAACGCGAAGGGTTCGCGTTTTTTCTGAACCTCGGCTCGCAGATATTATTTAATTTTCTATGTGGATAGCTCTGTGAGAATTGGGCAACGTTTCGGAGGGTATTGCACACATCCCTTAGTAAATTCTATTTTGGAAATATAAACGTTAGTTTGTTGAGTTTTGCGGAGACACGCCGGGGGACTGTTATTTTAAGTGGAAACTCGAAATTTCAGGGATGTTATTCCACGAAAGAATATTATTCAAGCTAGATGACAGAAAGAAGGGACAATTTTCTTTTGTTTTAAAAAAATATACCATAATGCAGGTTTTTATATTAGTTATGACTTGGGAGCACCGTGTTACCCGACTTTCTTAGAACCACCCACGTACAGCTTCTCGATGCCTCGTTTTGTGTAATTACTCACGTGTCAGGTTCTCCGTTGCATAGAATTTTGCTTAGCTCGAGGAAGCTGGCATGCATCGAACGTGACTTCCAAGCGTTCCCCGCGGCTCGGATTGTATTAAGTATTGGAGAAACATCTGCGGGGTGTAAGAGGATCTGTTTTCAGCGGATTTTTCGCGAACGAAACCCGAGACAAGGAAGAGCGGAGCGGGGAAGATAATGTTGCGGGTAGAGAACGTGGACGTGGAGGGCGGAGGGGTTGGCGGAGCCGACAGAAGGGAGGGGCTGGCTCTCGTTCTTGAAAGGAAGCGGACAACGGACGGTATTATCGTATTATGTAACGCTGCTCAGCCATTATAACGAACACTATTGAACCCTTGCATTCGGAGCTAAGATACGCTGGCCATAAAGCAAGAGCCTATCACGATACGCGTTGTCCATCACCGTGGCTGATATCGAACGTTCTAAGTATAGAGGAACGCCGGCGACGATAACTGTTACAGCATTGACATTGAACGACGCTACGCAAAAACCTCCACCATTACTTTGCTTCCCCTTCGACGACGGCGTACAGCTGCGTTGAGCTTCGCAGAATTTCAAATAAATGGGAGAGCCTCTCCTGAATTCGCAGTCTCCTTCGAGATGAAGAACAGAGGTGGATATGTAATTTCATCTACTGCTACGAGGGAATATTCGATGGTTTGATATTCGGAAGTGCTGTGCCAGTAAAATTTGTCAGGCTTTCCATTAATCCCTACTCCCAGAAATTCTCAATTAGAGTCAGAGTGAGAGACATTGTCCGCCCTAGTTTATATTTTTATCGCTCTGTGGAGCAGAGTTGGGCATTAACTAAATAAAAAGTTATTTAAATAACGGATCGAATTTTCCTCGTCTCTGCTGCGGAGGAGTTTAGATCGTGTGCTTGACGCGGTATTCGATAGCTCGACGCAGAAATTGGACACGAAGTGGAACTTCTGCGGGTGTTAAACGTACAATGTTTATGTGAATCTTTAGACCCAAGATTCTCTAATTACTCGGAGCGCTGCATCGCGAGCCAGGAGCGATAAAACAATTAATCTTCTGCACACTACGATTCCGCGAAGCTGAATCCTGTTACGCGCCCGCGGAACAATAATTATTAACGTTTCAACGTCATGCGATATTGCGAGGCTGCGCTCGGGCCATGGAAGAGGAGGATGAATATATTTATGTTCCGAGAAGCGTCCAGAGGGCCTTGAAAACGGCGGTGAAACCGTTTCGTTGCATTCCACAGTTCGCTGGATGGAAACTGGAAGAAAAGTCAGCCACGGCGAACTATGAACGCCCGTATGGTCGTTCACGAATGCAGCTTGCAAAAAAGGACCCCAAGAGGAGCAACTTTCTCGCGTGTTAAATCTTTTCCTCGAGCATTTCGAGGGATTTTCTTCGGCGGAAAAGGCGATGTCTAAATTTCGTTCAATTAACTTCCACTTGCATTTATTTCCGGCGAGGCTGATGAATCAACGAGGAATTGCTGTCCATTAGCGTCAGATGTTAAAAGCTCGAATTTCTTCTCTTTTCCGATTCCCGGCCAGAGCCGGAGAGAGCTTTTAAGCTCGCACCACCTCCCCCGGCTTTTCATTAATTCATTCAGAGCATTATTACAGGCGTAAAAGCCGACTAGCTTCGATCAAACGCTTTCCAAGGTCGTTGCTCGCCGTCATTACGATGCCAGCAATTTTACCCGAAGGACGGAGCAGTGAAAGAGTTGCCTAAAAATCAACGAGTCACTGAAATTACGTGCCCTTGTAATCCTTGTAATTATTCGCAATGATTCGCTTAATCCCCCATCGATCCAGCTTTAAACGACAGACCACTGCTCGGCCCAAGTAGAATACTCGACGAGCTGTGAACTCCAAAGAAACCCAACTGTGCTCCAAAATTGAAAAATATATATTTTCACAGAACAAGTAGTAGTTAATGAGTTGATAAGTTTTCACTTCTATATTTGGCGAAAATATATTCGTATTAATATTTCTATGTTTATTTATTTGCAATAAATCGCTCATTTGCTATCGGATTTGCATCAAACACGCACCAAACGATGTAGATTTTTTTTTACGAATATTTCACGTCAGAACTCAAAAACTGTCAAGAATGGAGCTACGCCAATCTTGCTGCGAGGTCCTCGATACATTCCACACCCCTGTACCAAGAAGGCTACTCTAAAAAAACGATCTTCAAAGCATTTCCCTGGACACAAAGACAGCGAATCTGGATTTCGCGATGGCCTGCTAAATTATCGGATGCACGAGTCTCCCATTTCGCCTGGCGCTGCATTTCGCCGCTATTTTCGGCTCGTAATATCGTACAAACGTGTCTGCGTGTAATCTAGTGCTAAAGATAACACAGACGCCGAATGGGAATAGATAAATTCCGATGGACGAGGGAGGGGGTCAAAATGGGGCATGAATCCTTTTCGAAATTCGGCCACTTTAGAGAAAACTCAACCTGAATCTGAACACAGACACGCCCCATCGGGCATGCATCTCCCTTCGCCATCTTCTACCTCACCTCGATCGCAAATATTACAGCATTTCCCTTTAGCATTCGCGGATCCGCGATCGGCCGGCCCATGGAACGGAACGCACAAGCGAATTTACGATCTCGAAGGGCCGCTGCTGCATCCCGTGGCCCCAGCGAGGTGCACAGCATCCAACAGCGATGCGCCCGAGGCGGTGGCAGAGGAGCTCCTCCGCGGGAAACTGGTTTTCAGTTTCGGAAGAGCGTTGAAATTGTCAGACGGTGACGTCACCGTCGTAAACGCCCGACCCCGTTGTGCGAAATAATGACTGAAAAATGATTGCGCGCGGGGCGGGCCCGCGGGCCCCGATTCCTATGATCGTTCGCGCTGCTGACGCACTCTCGCGATTTACGACCATGGGATATCGAGGGATGCAGTCGCCTTTGTTACCGAAACACTTTTAACGCGTTGTCCGGTTGGAATTACAGGTCCAGTGGTATCAATCTGTGCACCGAGAAAGGTAAATAGCGGCTCTCGTAACTAGTTAGGTATCTACTGTTAATTTATGCGAGCTACGGTGCAAAGCTGTGGGTCGCTGCATCTACATGCGGACCTTGCACGTTCGTATCAATATTTGAGACATTGAGAGCAGAAACGGAGTGAAACCAAAATTAAATTTTCATATTTTATATGATTAAACTTTCGTGGTCACACGGGGTGTAGGTTCCGCACCCCAAGAGTAACTTTTGAGTTCAAATGTCACGCTTTTAGGAGTTTCAAAGAGGATTTAAAATAATATCACTTTTTTCCGCAATCGTGGAAAATCGCTCCTTTGGAACTACAAATTACATTATATCAGAATTTACGTTTCTAGGAAAAAGAATATTAGAGCATGAAAGGTTAGAAGATTCCAAAATATGATAATGGTAACTGAACAAGAAAAAATACAACTGACTTAAAAAAAATAAATAAAAATGCACTGAAAAGTAAAAAATTAGTTTTTTCCATATTTAATCTATGACTCTCGATTTTTTATGTCGGCGCCTCATCATTTGCACTGTGTAAATCTGCTGCCGACTTAAAACAATTGGGAGTCATAGATTAAATAAGGAAAAAACTTATTTTCTACTTTTCAGTGCATTTTAATTTTTCTGAAGTCGGTTTTAATTTTGTTTTACTTTTTAGTTAAGTCGTATAAGTAGGTACATTTATTTAAAAAAAAATATGGGCAGGCCTACAAAAGGAGCTGCTCTAAAAAAAAAGAACCGTTCGTTAAAAACAGAAGATTCCAATAATAATAATGAAACAGATTTATTATTTTTGGTGTAACTTCAAAACTACTTAACCGATTTTCATAATTCTTCCTCCACGACCTAAGTTGCCCGGAGCTAAACTAATTGCAATAAGTTTCGCGAAAATTGGTCCAGTAGTTACGGAGAAATTCGCGGACAAACAAAATACATACTAACATACATACACACACATCAACCTGAGAACCTCTTTTTTTTTTAATTCGGCTAAAAATCGCCCTAACCCAGGCCAACTTTTGATTATAAGAAGGTGCGACTACGGAGGTCCGTTTTTGCTCCCAGTGCCCCATTTCGAGTCGAAACGATCCGAAGAACATGTACCGAACTATGCGCGCCTTGGCGCAGGACGCTGGGTTCCGTGTATCTCTAATGAAGACCCTGCAATTATTGTTGACCCCGGTGTTTGAAAAGGAAACATTTTCGCCCCGACAAATCGCGCGGGCAATCGGACATCTCGCGATTAACGATTGGGTATCACGCGAGCGGGATCGCGGGGACGGGAAAAGCCTGTCGACACGCGAGTGCGCGAGGATTAGAGGCGGAGGAGGAAGAGAGGAGAGAGATGTTTCGTACGTGGCGAGTAGAAAGAGAGTTTTTAACAGTTTCCTGCACGCAGCTGGGACCGGATGCCGCTCCCACACCAGGATAGCGTTATGACGTTGCACATGCAGCCCACGCGAGCGTACATGTGCACGAATGTACGAAAATAGTGCTCTGCCGCCGCTCGTGGCGCGTTAGTCCTTGAACCCGCGAAAAAACTCGCTGGATTAATGACTCGGCCGGGGCTGATTTATCGCGCCGAAGAGAGATCCGACGCGAGTCGCGAGCGACGAGCCGCGAATTTTAGAGTTATTTATCGACCGGCGGCTCCCTAGCTGTTCATTAGCCGCGATTAAATGTCGAAATACCGCGGCAGGCGGCTGGGTGGTTTTCAGCTAAGCGGCTGCTGGTCGGACATCTTAAGGTGGGCTCTCACTGCGGCTCGCCTCGGCTCATTTTATTCTTCCTAGGCGTTTCTGATGCAGCTTGACCATTTCACTCGCGCGACTCCGATCGGCGAATTTCTCCTGGAGAATATTTTCAGTGAGAAACACGAGGCGAGGCGCGGTTGAGAGCCTACCCTTTAAGTGCTCAGGGGTAGAAGTCCTCGGCGGTGTTTCCCTGGGAGATTCTGAGGATGCGTGGTTTATAAGCAGACCCTCTTTCGATCATTCTTGCCGCCCTTCGTATTTAATTGTACGTAATTATTTTGAAATATAATTTTTGACGGTCAGTGGCATTTTTGGTAGGTACTCGTTGAATAACGAAAGCACTTTGCTTTATAAGAAATTTAGTAACTATATGGGTGATTCAAAAACAATTTGTAAGTTTGATACTAAATTCAAACAGGTATTATCTAGTTTTTACCGCTTTTAATCTTTTTTAATTTTTTATTGATTTTAATTTTCTCTTTTTACTAGTTTTCCGTTCTGAGGAGTTGCCCTGCTTGCACCCCCCTAGATCGGAGACTGTTTATAAGTTTCGTGACGGGTGATCTTCAGTAGATCAGAATCAGATCTGTACTTTGCGCGGTTTTGTAATAAAGTTCCTATAAGTTTAAATTGTTTCGAACGATTGCAAGAACTTTTGGTAATTGGAGCCCGGTGTTTCGTCTGCGATGGCGCTTAGAATGCTGTCTGCGCGATGAAGAACAGAGGCATGGTGATTCGTTTCCATAAGAAAGGCAGGAAACATAGATGCTATCTTCCCTAGAGCCATTTCCACTATTTCTAATTACCACTAGCTACCTAATTGGGCTGCGCGATCCAGATACCTGAATCCGCTCGATCTTCGCATTATGCAAGCGCAGGGTCCAACAGTGTACGATCGTCCAGCGAATTCCAAGAGTGCTGGCGCGTCCCCGATTTCCTTTATGGTAATACAGTCGCCTCGCGCGACGTTTTCGATCGAAGATCGATACACTGTGCGATCTGGCGTCTGCATAGTGTTCCACCGCCAATGAAAGTCAAAGTGCGATGCATCTGGAGCGGCTGAATACGAATCGCACGTGGGGGCTCGCGCGCAACATTGACTGCAGCTCGCTCATGCATAAACGTTTCTTTATGTTAAAACCATCTTGTTGCAGCGCCGATTCTGCCCGAGAGGAGGACAACGAATGTCGGTCACAGCATCGAATATTTATCTCCTCGCTACTTATTAAATCCCGAGTATCGGCCCGCGACGTATCGAGGATCTTCGGACAATTTTCAGTGTTCCCAGCGAAATACGCTCGCGCAGAAACAAAAAGATTGTGGCGCGACGAAAACTGCAAGAGAAGCTTGTCCTCCAAATTATTTAAAAAAAAATATACGAACCTTAAAGAACGAAATGAATGTGTTCGGAAGAATACAGAGCCTATTAAAACAGTGCGATATTTTTCTACCCTAATTTTCAGAATTGCCGGTCTCGCCGAGAAATGTATTTCAATGCCTAAAACGAGGAGTAAGCGGAGGATAAAAGGAAGGTAAAAGCACCGTCGAGGTTGTCGCGATCGATGAAACGCGAGAGGTGCCCAGGGGTGGCCCCTGTCGCGCCGTACGCCCCTGCAAGTGCACAGCAGACCGATCTATATGCAGCTATACTTTATATAGCACAGCACGCCACGTGCAGGGCAACTTGGTACCTGGGTCACCGGGAGAAGGTCACGGGGTCGAGATTTCAGCCTGGGTGCGGGGATTTCACGAGACTCGTGGGCGTACCGCGCTGCGGGTGCAACCGGCCTGCGCCCGTTGCGAACGTGCAACAGGGATGATTTAGCATCCCGTGTAATGTAAAATTGCAAGTGACGTGTGACTGAAGATCCGTGAAAAGCTAGCCGAATTGCAGGGAAACATAGAACGCACTGTGGACCATAAAAAGATATTTTAGAAAATTTAACGATTCATTGCTTCCATTAACTATTTTATAATTAATTACATATGCGCATCAATTTTAGTAGCACATATTTTAAGGGCACCTTTTAAATAATTCTACAAGTTTCTTAAGCGAAATTGGGATTAATATGCCGTTGGTATTAGAAAGGACGGCTAAGGATCTTCAGAAGCCGATGTTATTTAGTTAACCAAGAGGTATTTCGCTTGAGAGAGCGAAGGAGGAAAGAAATAGTTCTCCTTTTCACAAGCGGCTCGCCGGTTCCAGTCGCTCGTATATCTACCAGGGAAATCAAGCTGCGCCGTATATCAGCGAATAAGAGCATGCCGAGCTTAAATTGGCCTTGTACGTGAATACCATGGCGAAGGTCAGGGGTTCGCGTTTTCAAGCAGGTGAGGCGGCACACTCACTCCTGTGCTCGTGTAACCGCCGCGTGTACACGCCTCGTTGTCACAGGTGCAACGAGGCGTGTCGCTCCTGCACACGCTTCCATTTACTTCGTATTTCCGACGACGAGGTGTATACCTTGCACCGCGGGCTTCACCTTTAGGCAACGCGTGGAAAATGCGCGACGTAAACATCGCCGCAGTGGACTAAGTAAATATCAACCCACGCCCAAAATAGTGCGAGGCAGCGGCATTTCATTAAAACGAGAGCTAACCACCTGGCCGACTCGATCTTCTTAACCCTTAACTGGTATACTGTCTTTTCAAACGTAACTGTTATCTTGGGGTCGTGGCAGACCCCAAATAAAAAAGGACACAGAAATTTGTAAAGTCGACATTAGATCAACCTCTATGAATACCTATTTTGTTCGTAGGTAATGTATAAAATAATAGATACGTAGAAAGTTAAACTATTACGATCAAATTAATTAGAAATTCAGTTTACAAACTCAGACAACCAAATATTTTGCAGCGAACCTTGCGTGCTTGGGGTCATGACTGACCCCAGGATACCAGTTAAGGGTTAATGGAAACAGATTCTGAGAGCGCAGAAATTCTGAGGCTTTCTGTCAACGATGCAGCGAAGTGCATCGAAGACACACATTTTTCCAGAGACAGAATGCAGACTTGTGAGCTTGGGCGGTGGCGGGAGATTTTTGAACATAGCAGAGCTCAGTCGGCGGGATCGAGTTGCTTTGATCCAGGCGTTGATTCGCGACGGAATCGAACCGCGAAGACCGAACCCCGGAACGAGCGTCGGTCTCAAGGCCCGCGGAGGCGCAAGTTCCTCGTGTTCTCGCCTCTCTGCCTCCTCTCCTATTCACCAGCCAGCGCTAACGAAGTTAGTAAACGAACGTCAACGAGCTTACGTAACAACCGCAATGGACGTTGCTCGCTCGAAGGTAAGAAGGTCGTTAATCACGAGGCGGACGATCCGCGCTGACCTTTCGCCGGTGGAACGGTTAAGGACACGGATTTCAATTGTTCCTGAAGTGGAGATCATTGTACTTTCGAGACGGCGTGACTCCCTTTGGGAATGGAAAGGAACGCTTTTAGATTCTCAAGAACACAAAGAAATCCTTCTAACCTTAGTTGAGAAACTACTGTATAGAAGCGTGTCTTCTTCTGTTTACAGCAAAGGCATGTATGTACAGGCGGCAAGGCTGACTAAAGTGGTGGTTTGGAAAGATGCTAATCTAAATTTTAATTGATCTCTTTCAACCCCTGCTCTTCTACGCGGAGGCTAAATCAATGAACACTCCCAGTCGAGCTTCTTGCAAGCTCTCAGCACTGGTTAGTGGTCGCGCGTGGAACAAGCTCCAAGCCCTAGGGAAATTGCTTAAAGAACAATATATATATGAAGGGTAATGGGAAAAATAGGAATTGTCTATTTTTCGTGATTTTGCGATTTATAGAATATTTTGTTGGTGGCAACTGGGACTATAGAACTGTGGAATCGGAAAGGGTTGTAAAGTTCAAATGCTCCCGTAAGATAGCGTTAGAGATTTGGTTTACTGGTTAAAAACAAGAAAATGAAATAAATAAAAGTAAGAAATTATCTAAGAAGAAAATTATGTAGGAAAATTAAATTCATTGAATTTTGTTTCTTTAATGGTTCGACTGAAGTATTAAAATTTAATTTCATTTCCTGTTTTTTCCTTTACCCTTCATTTTTCTTCCCGCAAGAGAAATCGCTAGCGGATAACTTGAATGAACTGCGACCACGAGCTCGTTCAAGTGCAGTCCCGATCGATTCATCGTAACTCGAGACACGGTTACAACCGGACCCCGCTTTTACCTCGGGAAAATTTGCAGCTCCCACTGCAATCGTCGATGCCTGTCGGCTCTCGATAGTCTGGAAAGGTCGCGCGGCGTCCGATAAGAGGCGCGGGACGACCGGATGTCTGGCAGATACGTAGATAAACCGTGCAGGGGATAAGTGAAGACAAATGGAGTGACGGGCGACGGCGACTTTCCACGGACTAGGTAAAAATAGCTGTTGTGTCGGTTGGAGATGATCGTTTATGAGGAAAGTGGATAAAATTCTGCTGAACACCGAGATTCCAGTAAATTCATCCCCCTCGGGGCCGTCCTTAAATTACGTAAGGGTAATTTTGGCGATTTCTTACACCCTCCGTCTCCCAGTATAAAAATTTGCAAGATTTTATATTTCGACCCCCTTCCTTACGTAATACTTTTTTGCGTTGCATTTCTCTAGTTATTAAAATTCTTTTAAAGGTTTATATAATCCATTTAATCAGGTTTCGCGTGTGCGGTGAAACATAGTTTTGTTAGGTTACTCATATTGAAAATTAGGTTTAAAAAATATTACGTAAGACGCTACCTGACTCTAGGGTTGCCAACCGTACTATAATATATAGTGTTCTGCTATATTTTTGTCTAGCGTACTATATACTGTTAGAAAAATATATAGTACGCAAAAATACTATATTTCCGATTCATCGATACAATTCTACAATTTTTACTTATTTCTTTATTTTATGGCAACATCAAAACTTTAATTTGCGAAATTAAACTTTAAAAGAGAGGATGATTTTCTGTAATGAATATGAAGTGGCGGGAAGAGAGAAACAGAGCCACTCTATCTCTCATAAAGAATGTTAATTTGGACGTTCAGTGCAATCAAACCTTTACCATATTTGTTAAAGACAATCAATTAATTAATAATGCAAAATGGACAAAAATATTACATTTATTTTAATGTACTATATTTTTATCACATTTCGCCGTAAAGTACTATATTTTCCCGAAAGAAGTTGGCTACCTTGACTCCCTCTCCCCTTCTGTAAGAAATTCGCGACTCCCTCCAGAAGCCTCATAAAATTTAATCACTTACAATTTTTTACGGGGACAGCTAAGAAATTCGAGTACACTGGATACCAATTTGCTATAAAAAAATGTGCGATGATTACCTAGCGGAAAATAAATTTAAAAAACAGTGATGATTATAATTCTAAGTAATAACTTGAAACAGTCTTACTTCGAGGGTGCATAAAGGCTACTAGCGTTCTGCACTTCCCCGTGAAGGGTCGAAGGAATGGACCAACTGGATTTAAATAGTCACCAGAATTAGAAGCTGACTAGTCGAGGACCATGTGTCAGCAATATTGCGACTGTACTTAGCGAGCACTGCTGTTAGGTAAACGAGAAATCCCAAGGGGCTGGAATGAAAGAAATCTCTCATCTGCGATCCCTGGGATTCCTTGCCTCGCGCGCACCGTCCTGACGGCGCACCATGGGAATTGCAATGGCGAGATCGCGCGCTGCATCCAGCATGCCCGACTCGTGGCACCGCGTACGGGAATTTTCTGCACGTGTCACGGTGCAAAACGTGATCTCGCCCACGGCACGCCCTGCGACCAGGCGTCATGAACGAGCGTGCACCAGCACGTACATGGCTGCCTGCGAACACGTGCTGCGATCCGAGATTTATATCCTCCTCCGCCTTCATCGCTGCGCATTTATCTCCCTCGTTAACTAGAAACCGGCGCTATTGTCGGATTCCGTTTACTCGCGCCTGTAATAGAACCCCGCTCGACTATACACAGGCAATCTCGCGAAGCTACATTCCCCATTTCAAACAATTTATTCCGCGATCTACGAATCCGAAATTCATTGACAAAACGAGAAGGCAGCTGCTCACAGGCCGGCCGTTAGCAAACCACCAGTGCCCTTCAGCAAAAGCGAAGAGGATTTGCCAAAGAATGATCCACGACCTGGTGGTCGCAAGGTGTTTACTCGACCAAGATCTCCGACACCCATGAGACGCACCATGAAGACAACGTGACGGACAGGAATCATGGTGACACTCGCTGGCGACACGAGACCCGCGCACGTTCCGTATGATCCGAGTACGTGCTCGAAACGCTCGCTAGCGCCGCGATCTGCCCGCCACGATTGCGTATACCGATGCGTCCACGTAATGGATACATCTAATCGATCACTAGCCACGTCGCGGGGCCACGGCAACGTGACTACAATGAACGATCGCTTCCTGCATAGACGCGCTACAGCTGCTAGCGTGTTCCTCGTGTCCGTCGGGCATCGATGACTGAGCTGAGTCGGCCGATTCCATCATCCCCCGACTCGAATCGACGACGTCTAATGGAACGCTTGGGCGCGTCGAATTTCGATCACCCCGTGTCACTCTTCGGGTATAAATATATATATAAAAAAAAAGACAGATCCTCCTGGAGTAAAAGAATCCTATCCACGTTGCTGGAACAGCTTTGCGAAGAGTTCCTGCCATTAGCGAGACTGAAAAGCTCGAGATTGTATGGTAGACTGAAGCAAAACTGTTGGGCGGGTTGTTAAAAATTCATGGCGCGGACGTCGAGGCGTGCGCGATCGCGAACATAGATCGGCTGGCATCAGCTAAATGAATCACCGAGAACAGACTCATTAGACACGGTTAGCTCGCGTGTGTGCCTTTGCCGGTTCGATTGTCTGTACTTACATCGCGCGCCGTAGCCAGTAACATTGAATTTAAATTGAATGAACGGCTGAGGAAATCAGCGCGATGTTGCGCTTTTAGATCGGCCGGCTGGATAATAGATCCCGTGGACGGGCTAGATTTGCCACGACCAAGCCAATCGTTACGCTGAATTTCCATAATTCCGCGCGGATCGGTGAATCATTGGTAGCGATTAGCGCAGGGATTCTAACGAGCCGAGACGTCCGTGTAACTTGTTGATCGGTGTCACTGCTGGAGCACGTAACTGCATAATGCGCACGCATAACTGCGACCGAAACAGTTTGCGATCGAAGGATCGTTGGAGTGGCGCGTCAGCGTCCCGACTAATCGAGCCGCGAGCTTGAGCTCGAGTCGTTAATTAGCCGTGGGTCGGAAGTAACGCACTGGCCACGGACGGGCGGGATAGTGGTCTAATGGCACCCACGCGCTGAGAGGTGCGCAAACCTGACGCAACGCGATCCCAGAGCGAGATTCGTCCACGTGTGTGCAGGCCGCAGAGGCTGCGCTTCACGGCTGGCTCGCATCGGTGCCAAGGTTGCGCTCGTGCTGGCGGTGTGGATTAACTGAACCACCCGGGATCGAATGTGCTCCAGAGGCTCGCGTGATGCTTGCACGCTGCTCTTATCACCGCGTATCGGTGCACGTGAACGGGGACGCGCGTGTAGAAATTGCAATGTTACAGTGGCCACGGTTCAAGCGGGGGTCTAGGCTAAACCAGATGAGGATGACAGAGGAGATGGGCTTGGGCCATTGGGATCTTTCTTCAGATCCCTCCCACCACGATTCGCATGATCGCTAGATTATAAACTCTGCGATATTAATGGGCATAGATCCCTTACAGAGGAACTATTAAATCGGTGCGAAAGTTCGTTCGCTTTATCGAACCGAAGTCTTTATCAGGAGTGAAAATGTTTTACATGCTTTTTTAGTCAAACTAGTTTTTCGGGGATATCTGTGAGGTTTTGCCAGTTTTTTGGGAAAAGTAGAAACAGAGATATCCGTAGACTTAACATCGCCTGACAGTGCGCGAACGAACTTTTGCACCGAACTGATAACAGGTGATAGGAATAGAGCTGCGAATATTTGAATAGTCCAACTATTCGAATAATTTTAAACACGGATAATTTCGGGTGCGAATAATTTTGAATACGGATAATTTCGAATGCGAATAATTTCGAATAATTGAAAGTGTTCGAATAACTCAAAGTTCGGACTGCGCCGAATACGAATCCAAACATTTGAAAAACAAATAATTGCAAAGGCCAATATGAAACGAATTTAACGATAAAGTGTGAAAAATATTTCATGTCCAGATTCCCATTCGGTATAAACCGAAATTTGATCACTCCGAATATTCGAGTACTCCTAATTATTCGAACATTCGAATACTTAGAGTATTCGCAAAATTCGTAACAGCCCCCATAGGAATCACTGCTGAGGTATCCGAAGAAGCTCATCAGGAAGAATGCAAGAACTTTCGCCCGCGAACAATCATTGATTATTATCTCCCACCTTGAATCTCGCAGCGTAGCTGGAAAGGAGGGAGAGGAAAAAATACACGGGAAAGATCTGGAAAGCTGTAAAAGCCTGCGGCGCGTGTTGCTCGGCAATAGGGGCACGCGATAAGATTCGAAAAGACTCGTAAATTGCGGCAGGGGCATAGATAACGAGAGGCGCATTGCCGTGACGGCCGTGGCGTTGGCGGGTAGCTTTTGAAGCCGCGACTGATAACGAGCCCGGGGCTCGTGGGTACGCGGCGCATGCGTTCTCGCCCGCGAATTGCACCATTCAGGTTTCAATAGCCGACCTTCACCCTATGAGCTTAAACACCACCACCAGCACGCAGCCGCGAGGCGTCCCAGACTGCGTATTAAAATGTTGCACTCGGCGACACCCAGCTAGAGAGTATCTGGATTAGTGAGTCATTTTCGGCTCGAGATATCGGTATCCCCTGCAGTAATCGCTGGGGAACGAGCTTCCACTGTAATGTTCTTTAAACTTTCCACCGACGATATCAAAAGGTTCAAGAAAATGGCAATTTTGCAGATACTCTCCGATTTGAGACATTGAAATTCCTTGAGAATTGTTTGGCTCGAGGTCCTGGATGAAATATCCAGATATCTGCATATCAATTTTGATTTTCTTTTACGCAGAAAAGTGGCGAAATTGTTTAGCAACTCGATCTTCGATGTACTACGTGAAAACAGTGCGACGAGGTTTCGGCGAATGTGACTGTGGTAATCGGTAAGTTTGGGTAGATAAGAAGCAGCCTTGAGGATGGTGCTAATTGACTGTCTAGCGCCGATGTGTTAATTGTCGTTCGCAAGTCTCAACAGCCGAGTCGGTCTCGTTTAGATGCCCTCCAGCGGTTGAAATTCACAGCGTGAGAGATATTCCGAATGACATCGATTTTAATCAGCAAGGACGCCCGTGAACGCTATAATTACGACCGTGTTCGCCAGGTGACACGATTATCTTGTGTAATTCATTTGACTTCGTGTCAGCGAACGTGCAATTACGACGAGCCGCGCATTTTCGCGTCAGTTTGTCCCTTCCAAACCAACCCGAGGAGTTCCACGAGGGAAACCAAAAAAGAGATCGTTCATTTCCCTCGTTTCGAATTTTCATTGTACCTGTAAAACCTCTATCCACGCGGTCTTATCGCTTTTTCCCAAGGTTTTCATTCGCGTTATCGAACTTGAGTAAATAGTAGCTACGCCAAGCTTTGTCAATAGAAAGTTTCGCGCAGCCTCGCATTACCAAGAGCGAATACAATTTTTTAATCAATGACATCACAGACGGGTTACCCTGGATACAAAGGCAGCTTGAATAAGAAACAAAATTAGCGATTGTAGAAGTAATCGAGATACATACAAGTGTTCCCGCGGGACCAATGCGCCTGAGCCCCCTGGATGATGGCGGTGACCGACATCATCGGTTTCTCCTTCTTCATCATCTTGGCTCTCTTCAACTTGCCGTTTACACTCGTCACTTTTGCTCCCTTCTCTCCTGGTCCTCGCCGAAACTCGCGATTACATTCAATCGAAACTCGCGCGGCACCCTCGTTGCGTCATCTCGGGAAACGTGGGGGAAAAACGACTGGCCTGTCACGTTCCTTCGTTCTTCCTTCCCCTAAACCGAGCTAACTCGCTAAGTTCCTTCTTTTGGTATCGATTTGGTTTCGTTCACTGCACTGCTCTTTGGTCGTTTCGCGCTCAACCGCGATGGGTCAACTCCCGATTGCTCTACGAGGAGGAACAAGAGGAAATTTAAAAGCAAAGTCCTCTACTGCTAGCTGCCTAGGAATCGACAAGGAATATTAGCCACTCAAGGTCTCCTCCCTTTCTATTCCACCACGTCGGCTTGCCTCGATATTTCAATAACAAAAATAATGAAAACGTAACTAATAATAGCGAAATCTAGCTGCAAATGTAGAGTATGTTGCCAATGCAATTTACAGAGGCGACAAGCAGTGGTGGAGATAAAAAGTGATCTTAAGCAGGCAATATTTCACGCCCCTACTACTTTCGCTTGCTACAGCACGTTTCTCCTTCTATGATTAATCGGAGAAGCTTTAGAATCTTTCCATACGACGCTGCAAAAGGGGGATTCGTGGATGCGAGTGTGCTGATCGTATGCGTAGCTAGTTGGTCACGGATGGAAACGGAGCTACAATTTTTATCGCCGGCCGAATTGCGAAATGTTCGCGGCGGCTTGGGCCGCGCTTCCCCCGCTTCTCTCGCTGCCGTGTTCTTTTCCGATCGAGTTTATTGTTCGCGAGAAAAATGGGGGAACACGCCGCCCAGAGATATGTAAATAGAGCGGCGCGTTAATCCGAGCCAGATAGGATTTCCGTTGGATCAGCTTAACGCTCGCGTTACATTCTCCAGACATATATTTGCTGGGGGAACGAGAGCTTTCAAGCAGCCCCGAAGAACTTTTACAGTCCATAATTTGTCCGCAACATTGCCCAGGCAATTGGAGTCGCGAGGAGTACGCGCGCCGAGAAAATGGGAATAAATTCAGCGGGATTCACCCGCGTCAAGGATAAAGCCGAAGACACCCGAATGGGTCTGAAAGTTTCGAGTATTCCGAGGTAGACGCGGCATCGGTGAGTACGTGCACACGCGACACCGGGCGAGATCAAAAGAAATTTCACCGCGAACCTGCGTAGACTGTAATATTTTACAGTTTTTATGCGCTCGGGGCAGAAGAAAGGCGCAGGTTATTTCCACGGGGCCGTCGGTCTGCCTGCTAAAAATTCGTGGGAGGAAACGTGGTCCCCGGAGAGTCGCGGAGTTATCGAGAGCGGAAGACGAATTCTGCTAGGCTGGTCGACGGATCCGCGGAACGTTTCCTAAAACGGATGCTAACGGGCAAAAAGAGGGTAGGATGTATCGTCCCGAGGATATTTGTTAACGATATTTGAGTAGGAAGACAGTAGTACAAAGTGGGAAAAGGGCGACACCTTCTTCAGAAGTAAATAAAGATCGCTGAACCAATTTCCTTAATTGCGAAAATAAATTCATTTCAAAAGATTACCACGTTCTCCTACTGTCTGCACAACCTACAGCGGTGGACTGGGACTTAAATTTTTAAATTGAATTGAACTAATTTCCCCAAACTCCTCGCCGACCAGTAAGGACCAAATCAAAGACACCTCAACTATGAATATCACCCCAAAAACTTACTCCGCTCTTTACACAAAGAACCACCTCTTCCCTATCTCCCAAACGACGATCCTTTCCCCATCCTATAAATTCCTCCCAAAACGCCCAATCCTACGAGGCCCACCAGTCACAATATCGCTGAGAAAGTTCCCCGACAATTTCCTCGGAGAAGAGGCCCCAAGTAACTGGGATTCCTTCGGTCGGTGTTACGAGCGTCGACCTTGACCACAGAGTGTAGGCAGAAAATGCGATTGCCTAGCTGCAGCGAGGACAATTGCCGTGGGCTCGCGCGCGCCGCAGAGAAACAATGCTTACGTAACGCGCTGGCAATTATGCAAACTGCAAGTATGTCCACGTGCATGTACCAGCCCGTGGTGCATCTCCTATTCTTCTGGCGTCTCGCGTGTATCCGCCTGGCGACCGTAATGGAAGAGGCGACGGAATACCCGCCCGACCCTGCCGCGAAACCCGACCGTCGTTACGTAAAGCCTTTCTACTGTAAGGGAGGAGAATTGCGCGCACCGCGAGACGTTTTCGCGTCCCCACCTTCCGCCTGATCGATCCCGCTGCCATCGATCATCCAGGTGGACGGACAAGGGCGCGGGGGACGTCGTTTTTAATGGCGATCGCCGGGCGTCGAGATTGAAGTTCAAGGTTAATCCCGAAGAGCCTACCGTCAGACACTGTCTACCGTGAAAGGCGAATCGATATGCACCGGGTGGTCTCTAAGTGCGGGCAAGGTCGTTGGACCGGAGGCGCTTGGGTCGGCGAGTTTCAGGTGACTAGAGGCGACTTGCGGCTTTTGTTCCTGGTTAAGGGATTGAGGATTCAGGGGCACCGCGGAAAACAGGCACAAGCCACCGTTTTATGAGTTCACGCGAAAGCAAGTTGAAGGGGAAATTGTTTTCATGGGAAACCTGGCACGAAATTGGAATTATTTTAAATGGTACTTGAATTAGATGGTAAATGCCAACTATTGTGATATTTTAGCTGGGGAATTAATTTTTTTTGCGCTTTTTCAGTGCGCATTTGTATTTTCACAGTGTGAAGAAAATTTAATATTATATCAGCAGGAATTAATGGGACAAAGAAACAAAATTATGCATACGCGGCATGTGCCTGTTTCTTTTTTTGGCTTTGATAGAGTGAGAGTAGTTTCAGGTTGGTAATGCGAACGTTACAGAGTGGCCAAATTATTATATATCATTTTAAAGTGGATTTAATACGATTAAAAAAAAATCTTAAATTGGCAACTAAAGGTTGTGAAAGAAAACTTTCTTAGCTTTTCAAAACACTCATGAAAATTTGTCTACGATCATGAGTTCGCAAGTTATGAGTGTTCAAAGTGAAACGTACCTCTTTTGCTTTGATCGCGAATAACTCGGTCAATAAAAATCATACAACAAAACCAAAAATAAACGAAATTAGGGAGAAATGTTTGCTCTTTAAGACCTCTTCGTTGAATTTACCGGAAAAAAATTTTTTTGGCCCGTGCATACGTTCAAACTAGGCAAAAATTTCTGAAACTCCGTTTCCTGCGCTTCATCTTGATAAAACAGTATCATAATGGATGGAAACAAAATTTGAGTCCTTGATTCAAAAACTACAAACTTCAAACGTTAAAATGCGTTTTTTAAATATTTTTGCGAGCATTCTTCGCAAAGATACATTTCATCGCTTAAACATACAAAATCTCAAACCTTTTTGTTTGAGTATAATAATTTGGCCACCCACTGTAGTTGAAGTGGTAGTTGAACACTTTGCGCTCCAAGTATGTTTCTCAGGCGAGGAAATGTTTAAGTTAGGCTGCGTAGTGAACCTTGTGAAAGTGATTCGTAGAATCAGATGGATTATTGCTTTTCAAATTGGTATACCTTATGCTTCCCTATTCCGAAGTTCTGTGTATCGTAGCTGCAGCATTGAGCAAACGATCTTGAAGCGCAAAGATTTACGTTTCTGTCCAAAGAGCATGTTTTTCGCGATGGGTAATCGCAGGGTAAAAAAAGAGGCGAGCATTTCGCGTGCAAGTATTTTGGAAAGAGCATTGACTTGCTCGAATGCTAAGGACTCGTCTTGGGAGATGGCTGCGCAGGGAAACAAAGGAAATTTTAGCGCTCATGGTTTATTTATCGCAGACCGACTGAACCCGATATGTTATTGTCATCTGCGGTATGGAAGTTAATCGATAAACGACCGCTTCACCCCTTATTCACCTCACGTGTCAGATGTACGTATAAGCTATTCTCCCGTGTCCTCGAATCACCGCGCAGACACAATGAATTTGGCAAGCCATTAGAGGACCTGCAGCCATCATTTGCTTATCAAATCTCTGTCACCTGCCACGGCCGTGATTGATTAAACTTCCTAGCCACACATTGCGCTTCTGCCTTACTTTACACGCGACAAATTCCCGGCGCAGTAAAATTTAAAAACAACTATACAACACGATAGAAATATAACAAACTCGGAAATTCGACAGTGATGCGACAGCTGGAATTGTTGCAAGAAGACAGAACGGTACACGGTGCCACATTTCAGTGTTTTCTGTCGCACTCTTCAATGGGATTAGTAGAAAGCGAAGGAATAAGTGCGGCTCGACACCTTATCCTTGCACCTTTTTCCTCAAGCCCTAGACACTCGGAACGTGTTTACTTTAACGGCTGAATGGGCCTGACCCAATTCCCTATTTCTCTTCCACTCGCGCAGCGCGCATCGTCAGTGGAATAGAGTCGACGAGATCAGCCAGGCGTTAAAGTAAACACGCCCCGAGCGCCGAGACACCGTGCTCGAGAAGAAAAGCCGTGAGAAAATAAACACGCGAGCCTCGCTTACGATTAGGCTCGTACTGCGTTGCTTGTTCCTCCCATTCTGTTCCTATCAATCGCATCGATGAATGCACAGGAATGCACCGCGTCGGTCTATCGAATTCGACTTGCCTCTCACCAAGGATACACCATTGTGGAATAATCTATCAGTGCGCTTTGTAATCTGCGTGCTACTTTCATATTGTTGGTCATTAACTGAGTAAAAAATAATTTAAACAACGGATCAAATAAGTTACTTTCACTCTAGATTATTTGACGAATAAAGCTACTTCTTTCAATCGACGAATAATTGTTTCAGCTTGTATTCGTTATTCGACATTTCTATTTAAATAAAAATCTTGTCAATCTCTGCTTTTACGTACGGTATCCCCTCGATTTTCAGCTACTCATTTGCGTACGATTAAGTGTAACGGTGCAACAAGAGTGACGTATCTAACACGTACACGAAACTATCCTCGCGCAGTGGCAATTAGCTTGTTTACTTATACCCCGAAAATGAAGCAGGGACACCCAGTGTTGCATCGAGCCAGCGAAAAGCTGACTGCTGCAATGGTGCGGTTACCGTGGAGGTCAGACGGGACCTTAAAACTGCGTAGAAGATCCAGGAGAAAGAGAGAAGGGTGGTCGGTCCGGAGCTGCGCACTTTCGCGGTTAGGGGACGATGATTCACGACCACGCGAGCCAATGTACCCGCGTTATAAATATGCAAGCATTATTTATATCGGGTGCTTTCACCGCGGCGAATATTTCCATAACAGTCCGGCCTAGTGAAATATCGCACCGGCCGTGACGTCCACCTTTCGAAAGCAGCGTGTAAATCAATATAAACCGTGCATCAAGCCTATCGCCACTGTTGTCGATTAACGAGGGACAGCAGAGCGCGCAGAGCGGGAACGATGATCGATCACTGCGCGACAAATAATGCCCACTTCCCGTCGAAATAGAATACCGAACCTCCAGCGGGATTACCCTCTCACGACGCGAGCGAAAAAAGAAACCGTCTCACGTTTCACAACACGTCCCCGGTACGCGTCTTCGGATACGCGCAACGGTGGCATTTTTCGGGAGAGCAGACGAGTCTGGAGGTATGGGACACGCTCGACGAATAAACTCAGGCTCCTACCGCACGCCCCCAGTAATGTATAGCAACATCAGCTTCGGCAACGCACCTTCGGGACGTTCGCGAAATCGTTCCTAAAGCGTCCCCTTGGCACGTGCGGCTTCGGGCGCGTAAGAAACGTAACGCGCGCTGCTGGGTGAAGTCGCGGTCCCATTACGACACGAACAATATACTTTCGCGCGATCGACAATGTACGCCGGGCATCCGCCGACACTTTCGGCGTCGCACGGTCTTTGGCACCGAAAAGAAATGCGAAACATTCGTGACGTCATCCCGCGACACGTCAGCCCCTTTACACGTACATTTTGCTTCTCCGCGCTAACTCGGGATATGCGTTTCCACTTTGCGGCACGCGAGGAGCGCCGAAATTACCACCAAAACGCATTCACCATCCTCCCCAGGTGCTTCTACGCACGCAAAGTGCTTACAGCGCAACGACGAATCGAATTTTTGTTGCACACGTAATCGAGGCCACGGTCCTTGAAGGAATTTCACTCGAGCATTCTAAAACCGTCGTTACACAGAGCGAAGAAAGTGCAACGAGACGTTTACGACATTCTTTCATAGCCGATGTAGGGAACGTTGCAGCGAGACGGAATCAAACGATCGAAGTGTACATTTCTTCGAACGTCACGCTGGAGGAAAGGGTCGGAGGAGCTTGCCCTATGTGTAACGCCCGGTATGTTCACGCGAGACATCGGGCGAGTACGCGGAACCCACCCGTGGACGCGGTCGATCGTAGCCGCGAACTGTACGCTTGAAATTCAGCACGAACGGAAGAAACACGCGAGCGCTTCCGTTCTGGCATTGAACTTCACTGTTGCGCACCGTGCACGCCGCCGAATTTGCCGCCGGGGGAGGAGAGGGTGGAGGCACACGGTGGACCGTCCTCCTCGCGACATTCGGGATTCCAAAAGCAACCCTTTCGCCGTGGCGCGCGTGAACGGAATACCATTCGATCTTTGATTCGCTCGCTGCTCGAGAAGGGACGAGCGAGTTTCGCGAGCCACGCTATACTCCTCCCCGAGAAAGATGCGCGCACTGGCCTGCACCTCGGGGCGCACCGGCGTGGAAATTTCCTACGTTTTCTTCCACTCTGGAGAGATATCGATACTCGCGCACGTGTCGCGGGTACACGTTCCGAACTTCCCAGGAGCCTGGGCCCGGCTCGGTGAGCGGTGGCGAGCGAGCGGGGGACGATCGGCACACGCGACGACACCGGGTCTCTCTTTTTTTTCTCTCCGGAGGGGACTCGCGTGCACGTGCCATTGGAATAGAGAAGCGCACGGGGACAGCACACTCGGCGCGGTACCGCTGGACGATCCAAGGCGGCGCGAGTAAATCGCCGAGGAGCCGTGGATACGCGACGAAGAAGAAACGGCAAGAACGGAGGGAGACAGGGGCGCGAGGGTGAAGTAGTACAGGCGATACCGCGCGCGCACGTACCGTCGATCCGACTCACTGACTCAATGACTGACTGACTGACTGACTCGGAGACGCACGGCGCTAAAGGCAACTGAGTGCCAGCCGGCCGGTTCGGCTCGTTGCATGTGAGCGTGTAGCCGGTCGCGGTGGGGGGACAGGGCGGGCGAGTAGGGGGGCAGCCGGTGGAGGGGAGGACGGAGAGGAATGACGGTGGATCAAGAGGAGGTGAAGGACGAGGAGGAGGCGATGGAGGACGAAATGCTGGTGGCGGATCGCTGGGCGGAGGAAGGGGGGAGCACTCGGAAAGGAAGAACTGTGCAAGCGAGTCCCGTCTGACAATGAACGTTCCGCCTCTACTCCGATACACGACACTTTCCTTCGGGCAGGGAAAATCCGATCGTGATCGATATCTCGGTATCTTGAATGGCGCGTCAAGCGCTGCGCGTAAATTCAACTCCCCGCAATTGACGAGGATTTAATTCTTAACGCATAGTGCGGGGAATTCGCCAACCATGGTGACCTTGTAACTGACAGCAACCCTGCAAAAGGAAGTAACTTCCAAAGGAGCGCGTCAGAGCATCGAAATCGGGCTGGAGCTTTTTCGAAAAGCATCGTCGATGCTGCTCGACGGACGATTTTAAATGTAGGTCAACGATGCGCTCGTTAAGAGGCAGGAGGTGACCGTTCGAAGTTTTCAGTTCGATTGGGCGAGGGTATCGCGACCACGTGACGCGGCTCAAGGTGCAAGCCGGGGCGTAATCGATAGAAACGTGTAATGCTCGGACGACAGAAACGTAATCTCGCCGCTCGAGGTCTTCGGAGCGAGTTTGGCGTGATGCGGGATCGTGGCGGCGACAGGGGGAGGCTAGAGCGAGAGGGAGGGAGAGAGGAGGAGCAGGAAAGAGGAGGAAGAGGGACAGATAGACGGGGATAGAGCTTGCGCCGTCACTGTCGAGCTTAGGAGTCAAGTTCTAGTGCATGGCCGAAACGGGAGAATCGACCTCCCCTCCTCGACCCCCTCCACCGACCCGCTGGCTCGTCCAATGGCCACGGAGTGGGGGAAATCGCCGAAAGCGAGGGGGGAGGGGAGGGCCGTGCAACGCGCGAGCGTGCGCGCGGGCGCGCGCCTCCTCGGCGAGCCTTGCACGGGGATTCTACCAGGTGACCGAAATACACACCTTCGGCACCGGGCGTGTAAGCACCTAGCCATTGAATCTGATAAGGGGAATAAGCCGACTGCCGTCCACCGCCAACAAAGATTTACGCTCCGCCGCGACGAGCCACCGAATCAGATACGCGAAATTTTCGCCGAGATACGTTCGGAACGTTTCGAAACGAGCCTGGCCGTAAATCGCGCGCGAAGTTATTCATAGGTGGGAACGGGACGCGGTGAATCGCGCTCGACGATTATAATTAACGATTAAACGACGTCCGACCGCCGCACGTATAAATTAACGACGCGCCTAGATCGCTCGCCCAGATAACGAGGGTCGCGAGCGATCGTTTTCCCATTCGCGTGTCGATAACGCTCGCCTTCGAGCAACCTCTCGTTACCAATACCGACGCGGCTCCACAAATACGCGACCAGCGGGTGCAAACAATACTGCCACATACTGGTTTCCACGCGAAAAATCGACGCCACCCGTCGTCCCCTCCCCAATCGCATCCTCGTTCGGAGATGTATGTACAGTGAGGTAGGAACACCTCGGTGGGGCGTTAAAGTGAACAAGTTTCGGGGCTCAGTGCGAAGAAAGTAGGGGAAATAGAAGATCACGATCCGAAGTTTTAATTAGAGATTACAGATTACTGAGTCAGTACATGTTGCTAGATGGTTTAATTTAGAATCTCTCTGTACCCTTACCGGCTACTGTAACTCTGAATTTATTCGTACGCATTCTCCTCGCTCCCTTTGTCGCCGGGGCGACGAAAAACGTATCCTTGCAGCAGGCTTACGTGGAAGCAGAGGACACGCAGGGATTGAGCGAGGGCCTGCGAGAGCCGCACCTGTTCCTCGGATTCGCTCTCGCCGCAGCAACATCCTAGACACGCCCGTTGTCCTCGCGGCGGCCTGGGTCGGTTTTAAGGAAGTCGAGCGGTTTTTTTGCGCCGTGCTTGACCCGCTCGATGTTTGGCCCATATGCTGGCCAACCGACACAACAGCCGAGCGATGCAGGACGCACACAGAGGGGGAGGGTTTCGCGTGTGGATCGTTGCAGTCGCGTCTGACCCTGCCCCGTGTCCCTGTGTACGCGCGCCTGTGTCTGTGCACGCGTGCGCGAGAGAGTGTGCATAAGTGGTCGTCAAGGTTAGCCACCTACTCGCTATCGCGAGCCCGTGCACACTCTCCCGATGCATTCGAGCCGCCTTGCCAGCTTTAAAGTTTATTATGCACTCGCTGAGAACCGAGGAAACGAATCCCTCTGGGCTACGGTCTCGGGCTTCTCAGGCGTGGCGTTTTCCGCCGCGCGTTCCGCGACACCTTTCGCGTCGCGTTTCACCTTAGATCTTGATCTTTGCGTTTTTAGAGGAGGCGAGGAACATTGGCGGGTTCTACGCTTTCCGATATTTTGGTTGGATACTTCGGCCCAATTTTCAAGGAGTAGGTAAGGAAGGATAGGTTCAACAGGTGACGCCGATAAGCACGAAGGTTAACACGCGACGTCGACTTAGATAGAAGACGGCGAGCTTAGTATCCTTGCTCGTTTTTGCGAACAGGTGAGTAGGACGAGGAAAGGTTAACAGGACTCGGCGATATTCCGTTTACATTCTTCGGCGGAACTGGTTTCTCCCTCGTTCGGTCGTTAGGGATGCTGTATGGTCCTTTGGACCCTAGGAAGATCGCCAAACGTGCGAAAAAAAATCGAACATTTTACGATTCCACCGTTCCTCTCCTTCCAGCAAACTTTCCACTACCCACCTCGCAGGGAAAGTTAGGCAACCCGAAAATTCAGAGAATTATGCAACTTCGCGTGCATGCAGAGTAGTTTATCCCTTGACGCAAACCTGCATATTTTTTGTTGCTGCCATAGCCCGGTTTTAGGGGGTGAAATTAACCCTTGAGACAAATACAGAATTTTCTTCTTCGTGGAATATCTCGAGAACCGTGAGAGATATCGAAAAAAAGTTTAAACCAAAGTTGCATCTTTTTTTTATATCCAGAAAACTGCGTAAAAATAATTATTAAAAAATCCATACTTTTCAAGTATGATTTTCAAGAAGAACCTTAATTCGATAATTACTTTCACTCGGTTTTGTAGATATAAAAAAGGTGCAACTTTTGTTTAAACTTCTTTTCGATATCTCCTACGGTTCTTAAGATATTCCACGGAAAAAAAAATTCTGCATACTCCACTCGCACACAAAGTTGCATAACTTTTTAAATTTTCCGTTTGCCTAACTTCCCTCGTCAGTTCCTGGATGATAAATGAAACAAACGAAGCATCGTATCAGTGCCACTGTCGCCAACCTTCGTCGCAAACCATCCACGTTCATTTCGAACTGCCCCACGCGGAATGACGCTAGATCCTGAAGAGCAGTGAGACACGAACGCGACTGCAAGTGTTTCAACGTTTAAACGTTACGCAGAAGTAGCCGGGAATGGCGTCTCGTTTGATTAAGGCACGACGGAAACGTTGCGCCTGAATGCAAAGGAAGTCGAGGCGAGAGGACGGGGGAAAAAAAAAATTCTTCCCGAGCAGGCAGAAGAAGAAAGCGACGGTGCAGCTGTTTCGGCTGGTCCCCAAGGTTGCACAATGCAGAATTCGGGTTCTAATTCTAAAGCGGGTACCAATCAGCCCCGGCATTGTTCACCCATGAAAGCTCGCAATTTTTCGGGGTTAATCGTTCCCCGAAACCTAATAAGCGAACGCGCGCGCCGCTGGACGCCGTTCTGAAAAACTCTGCGAGACTGGACACAGACGCGCGGCCCCAAAAGAAACACCGAGCGGACCCTTTCGCATCATCCCGCCCCAGCGTTTAGAACAATCGAGAGTCAGGCTAGTTAACGACGCCAGAAATAAATTGCCCCTCCACTTCTTCGTCAAAAGTGCACTCTGGGAATTCGCTCGGAGCATTCCTCAAACAAGATCTCAGTTTCAAGAAACCCCGGCTCGCAACACTGAAGTGTCAGAAGTTCGAGGAAGCCTCAAGCTGCAAGCATCCATTCCTTCAGCTTACAAAGTTTAAAGGTGCAAATCCACGACGAGACAAAAATATGTCCCCCATAAGACTTTATAATCTCACGAGACAATTATTTAATTATTTCACTATTTCTAAAATTATTTTGCCACTATTTTCATCAAACCAGACTCCCACGAGACAAGTTTCATGGTACATCTTCAAAAACCTCATTTCGAAAAACGACAATTTCCATTATTTACATTTAGTTGGTAAAATCTCATCGTGGGTTCGCAGCTTAGCTGCGTTACAATCGCCCAGCTCTCTGCCGCTTTGCTTTCGGAGCCTCTAGATCGTTGGTTGAACGCGAGGCGCGGTCCCCGAAGCCTCTGAATCTGGAAACCGGCGGTTGGTTTCGTCGAGATGGCAACAGGAGCAGCGAGCATCAAACGTGATGCATGGATGTCGCTGGGTGCATGATCGGTCACGATGGGACGACCGTACATGCACTTATCCCGCTATAAATAATGCTGGGGACGGGGGACAGGATGATCAATCAGGTGTAGGTGGTAGGGACATGGCCGAGGAGGGAAGCGAGCGGAGAGAACAGTCAAGGACAACGTACGTGACCACCGCATTGCGACGGAAGATTCTGCCACGGTCCTCAGCTTCCCCGCCGCCGAGGAATCAAGTGGCATTCATAGGTGGATTGTATAAATAAGTTCGTTCACCCGATACGCTTTCTGTCTGGTCCAGAATTAGCGCTTAGTCGCTGAGCAGCGATCAGCTGGCCTCGAATGTGACGATATGTACAGGGAACTCTCGGGCCATTGAATAGAACAGGATGCGCCTCTCGTGCATCCTCGAGGAACTTTGAAAGTTTTGCTCTAGGTAGAGGAAGTGGTGCAACTACGGGCTGGGGTCTAAACACGGGCTAGTTGGAGTATTAGGTGATAGTAGGTGCTTCGCTCCATCAGCAAAGGTGTAAAAGCACAGCTGAGAAAGAAAAGGAACTGTGGGAAACAGATAATGGCTTAGATTTGTTTGGTTAATACTTATGCTGTGTTGCAAAACGTCTGAAAAGAACGAACGAACGAATCCGAAAGATTTTACAGGTATGTTTGTTTTATTTTTTTTAACAATAATCTAGTGAACTAAGAGTTAATTTGTTATGAACACTATTTTGTACACATTGTAAGCTCGTTTTCGCGTGATTTTTTATAACGAATAGCATCGCGTAGTAATGACTTTCACTGCTCTAAGCGTCTATGAGCAAGTGGTCTAAATACGGGCCGCGAAGCTGAAGGCGGTTTCAGCGACGTTGAAACTCATCGGAGGGGGCACCCACATGACGAGGATGCGAGTTGCGCGTCTTGCAGAAGACTTTTCTCTAAAGACACAGGTGGAGGACTTTTGGTGAGGTGTTTTCAGTGTTATACGTGGGCACACCGTGCCTGTGCAGCTATTGAAAAGGAAATATGCATCTCTGACTACTGTAAATACACCATCACCATCTATCTTTATTTTTCGTTAGCACTTTAGACATATTTTTAACAAATTTCAGTCCGAAAATATGCAGTTTTCACTGTTCTTTTAGATTATTTTAATAGTAGCCCATAGTTAGACCCCATTTTCAAAAACGAAGATTCGTACTGTTATTTTAAATACAGAATTCGAAGCAAAGATTACTTTCTTCCACCTTATTTCACCTGCGCATAATAAATTAAACATTTTGAACGTACAGATTCAAGTGTGGGATCATAAAAGTCGTCAACAGGTGTGGCAAAAATCCTGAAATAAAAGTGCTGGCCCATATTTAGACCACTTCCTCTACTTGAAACGAATCTCTATGCCATCCTGGCTTCCCAAACAGTTCAATTCGAAGCTGGTACCACAAAACGGCCCGAGAATCCTCTTTTTTACATCCCTGGGTCCCTTTGGACGTGAAAAACCTTGACCAAGATAAGGGTAACCGCGTTAAGCCTCCACGCCCTCCCGCGAGCCGATCAACCGGGGACAGCGCTTAACGGAAAGCGAATTATTGTTTATTCTCGCGAGGCGAGTGTGACGGGAAGGGTGTAAAAATATATGGCGGCGTTGCTTAACACTTTCGAGCCCGTTGACTAAGTGGTACGTGTCCTTTCATATGCAAACGACGACCGCCGCGCTCTGACAATCGTCGCGTCTATTTGCGTCCGAATATCCGCGTCCGATCGCCGATTGCACAATGCTTTTCTATCGCGAGTGTCTAAGAAATTCCTGTCTCGCTAGCGAACAGTGGGAGGGGGAAAGTCTGACGCGAGAGATTTAAGGATTTCCACGCCATTTGTCTTAGGATCAGTAGTGGAGTAGAGATAATGGAAACGCGAGACACTTTGTCTAATAGAAGTTACCAGCCACTGTGTAATTTATTAAACCTGCTGCGAAGTGCTACTGACACGTTCCGCCGCTCGATTCGGATCGATCAATGGGGATCTCGAGGATGACTTACGTGACGCAGCAGCACGATGGTGGTAGCGGAATTGCGGGGAATAAACTTCGGACAAGCAAGCAACTCACCTGGAACAGAGAATAAATCACAGTTAGCGTGTACCGACACTTTGGCGCGTCATTCTAGTTGATCCAAATTTATTTCCGTAATCCCCAACTGTCGAGAACGGAACTTATGTCCTTCCACCCTTACTTAATCTGTAAAGAGGATACAGGTAGTTAAATTTCAGGTAATTCCCTTATTGATCACGGTAACACTGTGACTTGTTATTATTTACTAAGTGACGATTGCTTCCTGATTTGAATGCATCAGAAATGTTTAATTCGACGCAACGCTTCGAAAGAATCGCGATACTCATTTCCCAGCCTGTCTCTTTCGCGAATTTCGATAACAGTGCACGGTACTCCCTCGGAAAATCCGTACTTGACCCAATTTCGACTCGCGTCTAGCCAGCCAATGGGTCCGCGAAGTTTCCACCCCCGGCTGGGAAAGCTTCGCCGCACGAATCGCGTTCGACTCTGAAATTGCAGCCGGCAACCTTGACATTCCCGCGAGATCGGTAAATGGAGCCTTGTCACGTGAAGTGTACTTTCGAGGGCCCTGTAACAGGAAATCGCCCCGCAGCTTTCTCGGCGAGCGCTATAAAGTTCGTTGGCTATCAAATATAACAACCCCTCCGGCACGAGCATAATCAGACTAAAAGCTATGCGAAACAAGTGTCCGGGTGGCTGCAGGGCTAATGGCAACGCTGCTTATAGATTGCAGGAATGTATCCTGGCTAAAAAAAATAGGGGTAGGTTTCTCTTCGAGGATTTTTTTATTCTACTTTGTTCGACTGTGGTTAATAGAGATTTATACAAAAATTCTCTGGACTTCGGTTCTTAAAGCAAGATGTTCCATTTACAAAACGAAATCAGGAGTTCAAATCTCCAGAGATTCAAAGCTTTCAAAAGTTTTCAAGAATTTAAAAATTAGCTGCGAACCCACCGCTACTGGAGGGCACGTTTCGAATACTTTGCGCGAGGTGCGCGTTAAAAGAAAGATATTTGGAGAGCCCACGTGGCTATACTATTAGCAAGAATGGTCGATAATGCGGATTATTTGCAATGAAAGTCGCAGCGAGGGATAAATAACAGCGTTATCATGCTGCGCGTCACCCAGGATAACGCATTAAAATGGACCAACAATGTACCGCGCGCGTGTCGGTGGGAGCAGGACGACAATAAAGGCGGACCTCGACGCTGAGCGCGAATATAGGTCAGCCGAATGAGCCAGGATTATGAAGGATGCGCGGCACGTGCAACAGAAACATCCTCGCCCGCCCCCACTTTCGGGGCCAGCAATCTGAATCCGACCGTGGAGCTTCAGCCATAAATCCCGCGGCCGCAATTGTAACGACAGATATGGAAACCGGTGATCACCGGAACGATCTTCCTGTAGCGAGCTATTAGAATATGAAGCGGCGTTTCTCACGAGCCTATAAAAACGATCCGATGGAACAACGCCTGATATTCAAATCGAGAGCGAAGGATCTTTGAGAAAAAAACGCGCGCGGATACTTGGAACTCGTTAGTCAAAGAAATCGGCGAAGGTGAGGCATAAAATTACTCTCACTCGCGCGCCTCCGAGCGTTTCCTGGCTCGCGTTCGCGGCTAGCCGCTTGATCGATGTACGTCTTCCAAAGCTAACCGTGAATCCTCAATTCAGAACCCTTTGTTTTTTGAGTTATTAATCTGATAACGAATGAGCGATTTATTGCAAATAAATAAAGATAGAAATATTAATATTAACATTCGGATTAATATTACTATTTAGATTAGTATTAACATATTGATTAATATTAATATTTAGATTAATATTAACATTTAGATTAATATGAATATTTAGATTAATATTAATATATTTCTTATTGAATATTTTCTTGCCAAAGCAGGTAGAAATAAAAACTTATGAAGTCAAGAACTACTACTTATTTTGCGAAAATATATATTTTTCAGTTAGCGTTCTCTTTTTAATGTTAAGTGAAAGCAATAATTTTATAAACAGTTATTTCTAATTCACTCGGAGTTGGTAAATATGGAGTTGCAGCTCTCTTGCTGTAAGCTGCTCAATTTAGAGAGTCCAATACGGAGTTAAAAAAATAATAGTCACCGCTTTTAGGGGCGAATCTACGTCTCTGGAAGGGTGGGGATTTGTAAAAAGAGAAAATTAACGTTAACTTCTTTACATCAACATATTCTGCTGACTGAGAGGAGCGAAATATCGAGCAGATTATAAGAACGCAAGGGGACAGGGAAGGCACGGTGGCAAGGGATGATCGGCGACGTCGTATGAAACCTGTTGGCTGGCACAGAAACGGGGAAATGGGTCGCGCCAGGATTACCAGCTGGACTGATTATGCATCCAGCGGGGGCAGTGGGTGTCCCTATTCAGGAAGGCGCGCGGAGATACGATACACCTGTCTCGGTGTGTCTGGGATCGGGTACGGCTAGGAGAGCTGGTCAGAGTACGCGAAAGGAGGAGCGCAAGTGGGTCAGTAGGTGAGTCGTGCTAAACAGTGCACGGGAGTGTCCCGACATTGACCTATATGTCTACTTTGTGGTGTGCACTTGCCTTCCCCTACCGTGACCCCTCTGCTCGCACACACACACACACAGAGACTCTCACTCTCTCTCTCTCTCTCTCTGGCTCTCTTTACCCGAGCATCCCCTCCAGCAATGCACTTTCCAGCCAATTGCATATAGGGTCTGCTTGCACTTGGAGTGCGCTTTCCCCACCATCTCGACGCCACCCTGGCGCCGGATCGTCCCGCCACCCTGTACCAGACACGATCGATGCCCCGACACCGACCAAGGATACCAATTCGTGATCCTTGCTGGATAATCCAGCCAGTGGGTCCTACGCCCAAACTACTGACACGGTTTCGAAGCTCCTCCGTGGAAGAAGAATGGGTTGGTGGCCGTAGCGGTTGCGGGGAGTTTTAAAAGTTTGTAGGTGTTAGGTACAAAAGCCACTTTGAAGCTGATATTTTTGCGGAATATAGTTAACACTGGTCTACTCTGGGAAATCCTGCGAAGCCTCCTTATCCCTGACACTTTCCATCTTTTTACCACTGTTATATGTAGACAGGAAAAAGTTAGTTAAAAGCAGTGTTGACCCCATAATATCGTGATCTTTATTTTGCGAAAAATTACCAGCCTGGAACAACTCTTACGTTATACAATTATTAAAACTACCAAGCCATAATTCCATTTTAAATTTAAGAAGCAAAAGCTGCGGGAACTTTAAAGTAATATTAATTATATTACTCACTATTAAATAACCAATTAAAAGGCATTGTAAAACAGTAACAAGAAGTAAAATATGCCCAACAGATATAAAGCTACTTTTCTTTAACAATTAAAATCTTCAAACTAAATTTAGTAAGTTACAGATCACTGAGGGTTGCTAGCTTTCTGCATAACTAGGCCCAAATAATCTCACGTACCCTTAAACTAGATTTGGGCAAAATGTAATCTAATTACAAATCACAAATTACGATTAAACTGTAATTGTGTAATTAATTATAATTATTTTCTGTAATCGTTGATTTAGGTAGTTATTTGGTTTTGTCAACTATTTAAATGAACGATTACTGAAAATAATGTGCAATCAATTACACAATTACAGTTGAATCGTACTTTGTAATTTGTAATTAGACTACACTTTGCCCAACTCTGCCTGAAACATCCCTGCTCCACTGAATCGTCGCATTACTCATCGTCCTCCCTCATCTCTGCCATTGCATCACGGCAAGGTACCATTTGCCTCCCGAAAAGCGTCGCTTTCGCAACGAGGCCCGCAGCAAGGCAATGTCACCTGTTCGCTCGCGGAAAGCCAGCCTGTTTCAGCCGGCCTTGGCGGGGGCAATGATAATAAATCGCCTCGCAATAACGCGATCGGCGTAAGCATGCCTGCGTGCGGCACCGTGCGTCGCAACCTTGCGGAAATATAAATAGAGGTTCTCGTCCGGGGGCAGGATCGAGAGGCGCAGGGAAACTCGCACGAGTCAGTCACACTCCACGTGGCTTTCTCACGCCCGCGTGCCGACGCCGCTGACTCGCGGCGGCCTGGAGCTTTTGCGCGACACCAACTTCGTCGCGACCCTGGTCCCGTCCAGCTCGATCCGCGTTGCGTAAACCGTCGCCTGCTCCGCGCTGTGGGAAGCGTTCTCTCCTATTTACCGTCGAGCCGCGACGACACCGGGCTCCGCCTTATTCCAGCGGCTCAAACACGCAGTAAGAACATCCAGTCCAACTCCTAGACAACGCACATTTCTCCTACGCGAGCCGGGAAACCAGAAAAACAGCTTCCTTTCGGGAGAGGCGGCTGAATTTCTTAATATGGACGCTCCGAGCTGGAGGAACTGTTCCCCGCGGAACGATGAAAGGGAAATGGTAAATCTTTGGAAGCGTTCAGGTGTTATCCTTGCGATAGGATCGCGACAGGGAACACAGGTCCTTTAAGGAGGGATTAAGGAAGCCGGGTGCGGGATGCTTGGATATTATTTCAGTCCGGCAGCAAAGATAGCAGACATTTTTATATAAATAAAATATCGTGTAACGAAGAAAAGTTAAAGAGAAATTCGTCGTGTGGCGAATAAAGTTAACTCGGGGCAACGAACGAACGACGAATAATTTTTAAACAAACATGTTGCCCATCTCTGACTGCAGGAGAGAAATGCGAAAGGAAGCGTGATGAAATAATAAATAGATTGTGGAAATTATTCACCGCGTTTTCCTTCCCCTTTGGGCACCCTTAATAAGTAATTGAGCTTTTAGTTAAAAGCCAGGAGTTCTATAGAAAAGGTATTTAGTTGATTAAAGGGTAGAGATGTTTCAGCAGTAGCAGGAAATGACGAAGTAGAAATATAAATGTAAACGAGGGATCCCCTAAGCTGCAGCTAAAAAATTAATTTCAAAGTCCCTCGAAATTTAACGCTTCCGAGGATCCCGATGTATATCTCGCTTATTAAGCCCAGAAAGTCACGTGCATCAGCGTGGTGCGAAAGAATGCAGGACAACGGGACTGGTCCGCCACTATCGCATTAATATTCCACCCCTATCTCCTCCTTCTGCCTGTTACGCGTACACGACCATTCGATTATTTTCGCCGGCGATAAAAGCAACGAACGACATTGCAATTTCTGTCGGGCGTAGGAAAGAAAAAGGAAGAGTGGAAAAGCCGGCGAGATAAAAAATTTCCGCTGCAAACAATTGCGTCGCTGTGAGGCCGAGCGCGAGGTATCGATAGCGGCGCCTTATCGCCGGAGCGGCGCGTAACGCGACACTTTTATCGCGCCGCGAGTACACTCGGAAAAAATTTTTCCTTCTCGTCGGGCGCGCACCGCGGCGTTGCGCTGGTCATGCACCGCCGTTTTCGAGGGAGCGCACGAAAATGCGGGAAAGCGCGCGGCAATTTTGCGACGAACAGTAGGCGAACGTTCGCCCGGTGGACATTTGTATGGCGAATTTCAATAGAAGGCCACTCGAGGCATCGTTCAGAGATAAATTGACGAGTGGCGATCTTGAGGTGGGGAAGTGTGTTCGATTTCGATTGAATATCTTTGGTATCTCGAGTGTCATTAAGCTATCTGTGTAGTAGCACTTTTAAAGCTCCTCGACCTTCTAATACGCTCGAGGACCGGCGCCTCCTGTATTTGGGACGCATGCACCGCTCGTGAGAACTCGAATTGATGGAAATCGCGGCTGTGTTTATTTGCCGGATCGATCGAAAGGGAAGCGCATGTCTCGTTTCACTTTGGCTATCTGATTCTCGGCCTAATTACGGGAAGATAATTAGGAGTAATTGGCCCGCGCGCGTGTCTAGCCTAATTGATTGGAATCGCGGAAAACTACGGGGCACAGTAACCGTGCAACGAGATAACACTTTTACGCGCCACGGAAAAATATAAATATGAATTATAATACGGGATCCAGCGGCGCGGGAAGTGCAGCTCGCCGAACAATTATCTCTGACGGAAACTGGGGCCAGATTTTTCTGAGGTTCCAACCGTTTACATACGCGGTAAAAAGAGGATATTATTACGAAAGACTGCGATTTCATTCGGGCTGTTGGGAGCAAAAACGGGCTAACCCACAGTTTATGCGCAATTGAGTTAGTAGCAATAATGTACTCCAATCGGATGTAGGTAACTACTAATCGTATAAAATAGGAATAGTTAATTTCTTTTCGATGTGGGTTAATCCGTTTTTGCTCTCCATGCATCATTTATTCCCTCGGGGAATGATTTTCAGTTCTAACGTTGACAGCCTCGAGAATAACGAGATTCGAGCTACTTTCAGGAGAATTAATACGACGTGGATTTTAATAATAAACACACACGAAATGTTATTCGTCATTGCTAATGCGAAACGTTGTTCTATTAATGCTCCATGTTATAATAACGCCCTAGTTTTCGTTAGAAACTTCGCGTAATTAAGTAGAATGAATACTTCCCTAGTTACATACGCCACAATATGTTTGTTCGAACATCACTTTCATGAATTTCTAAACGGCCAATTAATTCCGTGAGCGAACGATACTTCGCCAGGCAGCGTTAAATCCGAACCGATCCATGAATAAACGTAACACACGCGTAACCGCGGAGAACTATTCAGATATCAATTCAGGAAAATGGACCGTTACGTTGAGTCGCGCTAGTTTCTTTACTAATCGACGATAATCGCTGCATCGTTAATTCCCTCTGTATATCCTCGCATCGGGCGAGGAAAAAGACGCTTTGTCAAGGTTCGCTGGGGTGAAAAAGACGAAAGAAAAATTATATTCCATTTAAATACTTAAATATCACTCCACTAATAATGGAAATAATCAGCGTAAACAAGCATCATGATTCACCCCGTATACGTGCCATATTCCGCCAATCTTTATCCGTTTAATTCAACTCGCAGAAAATAGAAACGAATCGTCAACAATTTCTGAAAAATGTAAAAATGTAAAAATCAGAAGGGACCATTCTGTAAATACTAGGAGGACATATTTAAAAAAGGACCGTGCTTAAAAGAAACGCTGTAACTTTTACTATTTAAAACAAAACCCTGCTTAAAAGAAAAGCTGTAACTTCGGAGCTACTAAGTGGATAAACAGCCGACCTAACCAGTTCCGTTACAGCTTCCCTTCCCTTTGAATTACCTTTTTCTATAAAAGTGAACAAGTCCTGGTCGAACAGAAATCACCGTCCATCGCGCTGGCGACTATTACGCGGCGGGAAACTGCATAGGAAATTCCCTATTCAGATCCGCGGCAGTGAATGTCGCCGAGTCGAAACAGGCGGTTGCCCCCTCGGGAGGCGTCCGACGACGGAGCGGAATAATTGCACGCCGATTGCATAATTACGCTAATACCACGTTTGCAAAACCTTGGATGCATCGCGATCAATAAACTCTTCGCGCGTCGGCCAGCCGCCTCTATTTATATTTCCCGGCAAGCGCGTACAATGCACGCTGCATATTTATCGGAAGCGCGGATTATCCGCGACGCGAGTCGCGAGGTCGCCGTTATCGTCGGTCTAGCTCGCCTGTTGACCTCGAATCTCTTAAACGGGAGAAACAATGCTCCCCTTTTTTACTTCTCGCGAGCAATCTTATCTGCTCTATCGGAGAGCAAATAGAAGGGAGGGGGTACGAAAAATTTTGTACACACGTCGGGCACGAGACGCGGATGGTTCGTGGTTCCACGGGAGAACGCGGTGTATAATTTAGTAGCTGGAGAAGATACCGCGAGCAGTGGCGCGCACAGAAGGGGCTAAGGGGCCTTGGCACCCTCCAAAGAAGGGGATTTGTAAAAAGAAAAGAAAATGGGTTTTATTCTTTAAATAAATTTTTATAATCACCTAATGAATTTTAGTGAATTTGAGTTAAAAATATTTTTATCCCTTCAACTCGGCTCCCCCAAAGAAGAGGCGTTGTTAGAAGAAAAGAAAATGGGTTTCATTCTTTAAATAAATTTTTATAATCACCTAATGAATTTTAGTGAATTTGAGTTAAAAATATTTTTATCCCTTCAACTCGGTTCCCCCAAAGAAGAGGCGTTGTAAGAAGAAAAGGAAATGGGTTTCATTCTTTAAATAAATTTTTATAATCACCTAATGAATTTTAGTCCCTCCAAAAAAGGGGATTTCTAAAAAGAAAAGAAAATGGGTTTCATTTTTTAAATAAATTTTTATAATAACCTAACGAATTTTATTGAATTTGCGTTAAAAATATTTTTATCCCTTAAACTCGGCTCCCCCAAAGAAGAGGCGTTGTAAGAAGAAAAGGAAATGGGTTTCATTCTTTAAACAAATTTTTATAATCACCTAATGAATTATACGTAAATTTGCGTTAAAAATACTTTTATCCCTTCAACTCGGCTCCCCCAAAGAAGAGGCGTTGTAAGAAGAAAAGAAAATAGGTTTCATTCTTTAAATAAATTTTTATAATCACCTAACGAATTTTCTTGAATTTGCGTTAAAAATATTATTATCCCTTCAACTCAGCTCCCCCAATATTAAATCCTGAGTGCGCCGCCGACAGCGAGGATGCAAATTGTGGATCCACCGAAAGTTGGGAGTGGCAATCGATGCATCGAATCGTTATCTTTCCACATTTCTGTCGATTCATCTGCGCCGACGAACATGTTTACTTTAACGCTCCACCGAGTTTACGACCTCGCTGTACCTCTTCCAGCCGCTACACTGAACCGCGAAGCGCGGCTGTCCTACTCCCGCGCGTTGCAATTCCGTCTAGCTAATTGGCACGAGCACGGGGAACAGCAGATCGTCAGAGGCATCGGTTCCGAAGCTCGTGCATCTCGCTTCGGGTACCGCGGCGAATCTCGGGGTTCAGGGGGAGAAGGATGCCCGCGGCGGAGGGGTCGATTCGCTCGCCCGCTGATTAAATGCCAAGGACGCGTTTAACTTTTAATTAACGGCGAACGAGGCTCGCGAGCACAGAGACAAACGGGTGCCTGTAGAATTCGTTTGTAGCCAGGTGCGTCGCTGTTTCGCGGACACCCGGTACGTGGACGTGGATACGGGCTCGGAGCAAAGGGAAACGATGCCAGCAGATGGTTAGGCCAGCTTGCTAATTGACTCATTCGACGAAGTTCAAATACATAGAGGAGTTAGCCAGAGACGGTGGCGAAAAAATAGCACGGCGAAACAAGGCCAGCGTCGAATAAACGGAGCGATTTTCCGAGCCGAGCCTTTAAACTCGGCTCGCCTGCATGGCCGCGGTAAAGTGGAGGATAACGTGGACGGAACGCTTCTCGGCGTTTCATCGAAGCCTAGCAATCTGCTCGAATGAATCTCGGTGTTACGTGCTCGCGTTAATTGCCACTGGAAAGATCAGAATTTTACGTCCGCGTCTGTTGACACCACGCGTAACGAGACTTAATTAAGACAGCCTCTTAATTAAATCTCATTATTCCTCTGAAACAATATATCCTTCCCGCGGGCTTCGCGAGATTAATTAAAGCCAGCGTACGCTCGCAATTACATCTGAAACTATTGGCCATGTAAAAGTGTTAGCTTCCACTCATTCGCGACTTCAATGTCCCGATTGTTTTTAACGCGCGCTCCCGTGGTTCTGATAGAATAATAGAAACTGTGGTTCTAAGAAGCAAACTGTAAAACGTATGCTCGATAAATGAAACAATGTAATACAAGAATGCTCGATGCGAATTCCGTTGCGAGCGACCAAGGGCGGTAGCATCGATTCGAAGCGGATCGATGCTTCGGTGTGACTTGTACGGGCGCATTAAATAATTACACTCCGCTTATTTTCGTCCTCCGCCCTCCCAAACGCCGCGTTTAATTCGCCCCGCGGTCGGGCAGTTCCGCGAAGTCGCGCGATACCGCGGGCAGATCCAATCTCGCGCGCAAGGCCGTCGATTAATTATCCATCCTCCCGGCGCTCGCGGAACACCGGCCGCTGCCGATTAATCAATACTCTCTAATCGCGGCCGAATGCACGAGCAACGATCCCGCTAACCGCGCCGCTCGCCAGCAGGAGCGACCCTCCGCTCCCATGCAGGCGCACGAATTCCCATTCGACCTCTCAAGGATTACGGGTATTTACGAGTTCGTCTTGTTTCAATATTCCCACTGTTGCGCAACGACGTTTACGCTGCCTCCCATTGGCGACTTGCGTTGCATTCAACGCGATAAAGAACCGACAGGTAGGACACACGCGCCGCAGATTATGAAAGTGGCATTTTTCTTTCTTCGTCTTGGGATGTTTACTGCGTTCTGTGATTTTTGGGGATTTTTCACTTGCAAGGGAAGATATCGGTAATCGTCCGCGTTGAAGAGGTGAAAAAAGTCCTTAAGTTTGGGGTCGAAAAAATACTTTCTAATTTTTTTTAAAACTGACCAAGGGGTTGGAGTCGTATTTAAAAAAATTCACAGTGTAAAAAAAAACTTTGTCCCGCGCCTAATAGTTCTCGAGAAATTCCAGAAAATATGTTTTCCGATTGTCGATAACAAAAGCTACTTGTCAAATATTTTTCACTATTCTGCAAATCTGCAGTCTCAGCGAAATGCGATATTTGCAAGGGGTGGTCTCTCGATGTTTCTCCCTTTTCTGGGGAGCCGTACCTGATGATTGTTCCATTTGGAATGGTTCAATTGTATGTATTCATAGGTGGCAGACGGAAAGAGTGAAATTGGAGCGTGAACGGTGCGCCGCGTGCGTAGATCCTGCGATCGCAACAGCTGGCCGTGCACGCCGAACGCCCATGTGCGTTCGCAGGAAGGAGCGGACAGAGGGGGAACGGGAAGACTAATGGAAGCGTGGAATAAGATTGCAGAGCTTGTGCAGTTTTACTCGGTACAGTAATAGCCGAGCGAAGAATGTGCATTCGGTCAGGGAGGTGGGGGAAAGAAGCACGAGATGGAATTGTAAAAAGAGAAGAAGGGAGAAAGGGAGCGAGCCGAGCACATGTTGAAACGAGAAGTGGAGAAGGTAGCATAACCAGTGGGGAGGAGAGGCGAAGTATAGAGAAGAGGGGAGAGAGAGTGCAATCGTGCAGTTCGTCCTTGGACTTATATAACAAGGAAGAGTCTAACAAGGAAAGAAGGATCCCAGAAAGAAACGAAAGATAAAAAAAAGGGGGGATTGAAAATAAAGAATGAAAACACCGCCACAGAACTGCCGCCTCGGCGGTGACACCGACGTCGAAAGATTCTAACTTGCGCGATATTGTACTACATTCTCCCAGGAATAATTTATTGTAAAAAGATATTCTGCTATCGTAAACTTCGTAACTTCACAATATACTACTTACGCGTGATATAACTATTTCTTACGCGCAAGCTTCAAGTAGATTTCTAAGTTAATTATTTCTCCCAAAGAAGCATGTGTGTCTCCAAGTGCATACAGATCAGCTACCCGGTATATAAAACAGCATTTACTCTGCATAATACACGTGTTTCGAGTCATCAATAAACCATCGATAAGAGACCCGTTAAAAAAGTCTATAACCGATGTATTATTTTTAGACACACTTGCTTCCTGTGTTACTCGAAACTTAACCTATAATTAATCACCTATTTGCATACATAAATTCTGCGCGTTCTGTAGAACATTTTCATCGAGCGGTACCGATACAACTTCAGTGTTCGTTCCCATGCAAATGATCACTGCGAGAAAGTATCTTCCTACTTGCTTTGGTACGCTGGTCCGTCTCGCAGAGCTAGACTTAAAATCGAAATTCTCTGAAAATCGCTACTTTGATGCCGAACGTGTACCGGGCCACGCGAAATGAAAATTATCGAAGACGAGGCGAGAAATAATGACGAAATACCGGTACGCTGTGTTTCGATGCGAACCTCTGCGCAGAACGAAGGGGTTGAACGGCGAGACAGACAGGGGAGAGGGGTTAATTCGCGCTGGCTTGAGGTAGGACGTGCACAGACGGTCGACAGGTGTCGCCACGTTGCAACACATGCTTGACTCGGTCAAGCGATAATAATTCTCACGTGTCTCTGTCAAGCGGTACCGTGGCGTTCGATTCACTGTACACGAGAGATTATCTAGGTTAAAGACACGCCGTTATACTATTGCATAATAGTGGAACGTAGCCGTCCGACCGAGAGACTTTCTCGACTGTCCCGCGACAAATGTCAAAGAGAAATGAGACGCAACTTACACTCACTCCCAACGAACCCGACCATTTCCCACGCCAATATGTTAAGAAGAGTACATGGAACTTTTCGATGATCCCGACGATGCCTTTTCTCGTCCACTGTCTCTGCCAAACGCGTGTATATAATATAGATATATATACGAGCACGCGTAGGGACCGAGCCAAGAGAGGAGAGTACAGTCAAGATGAAAAGTGAGATGCGTGACATAGATTTGGCCGAGAGAGGAATTTTCACAGGAAGCCCACCCGAAAGAGGAATGCCGTATGCGTAGGGCATTGCGGACGGGCGGGGGAGAAGTTTGAAAAAGTAATTCGCTGGCAATATCGCGGTCAAATACCGCGAATGCGGTCACTGAACTAGTTCCGTTTCGACCCTGACACTGCCATTGCCCCCAGGTCGCGATTTGTGTCAGAGACTCAATATTGCCGCGATTTTATTTGCACGCGGATTTACTCACCCCTCTCGCTGGACTCCATCGCGCGAAGGCTTCTGACACCGCGCTGGACGCACCGCACACGAGACGAGCAACGGACAAGTACACGTGGAAATTTACTTCGTGGATATCGGCCCGCTAGCTCAAAATTCACCACGATATAAACATGGCCGGTCGGCTCTCTTGTCACAATTACCGTGGGGTCGTTGAACCTTTCCGAAATCGGCGGACACCGTCGCGGAGCACTGAAACTATATGTCGTTTTTTTCGCTGCACGCGAAAAATAGTAAAGTACCGTGACTCGGTGCGTGCCACCTAAAAATAGATACTGAATTCGGCGATTGTTTTGACTAACAATATAGTTCGCAACCTACTCACAGGGTGGGGCTACGCGTTCGGTCTGTGGCCAGTGCTCCCGAAAGTCGCCGCCAGAGGACTGAGAGCTCTGAACTGATTCTCGCTAGTGATCCTCTAGGGAGTGATCGGTATAACCGCAGCCATGTTGGAGCAAAACCGGAAATAACATAACCTAAAAGTTTATCTATCTCTTTCTATCAGTATTTCTCTCTCTCTTTCTGTCAGTATTTCTGTCTCTTTTTATCAGTATTTCTGTCTCTTTCTTTTTTACAGTTTCTTTCTCTGTCTACTTCCGCTTTTGCTCCAAATCGCGGCAACCAATCAGTGACGATACACGTTGTTCCGATCACTACCTAGAGGATCACTAATTCTCGCAACTTCTCGAAACGTAAAATCTTTTCACAAAATCATACTTTTTCCTTTCGTTACTGATATCAAACATCTCTTTAGGCACTTCAATACTCAAACCCAGCAAGAATAATAATTTATAGTATAATAATTTTAATGAACTTCGTCTGTAAACTTAGAACGGAGATCAATGTTCTAAACTTTCATAAATACCTCGAAAGATCTTCCTCAGTTCGAACTCTTCCACTTTCTTTCCTCGATTAGAGGTATCATTCCATTTCACACGTGACGTGTAGATTTTACAGTAGAAAAGTAACAAACTATCGTTGATAATAACGCACTGTCATTTAAATTCTTGACGCCTTCTAAAGATACCCAAACCAGCAGATTCTTCTTTCGCGCGTTCCTCTCCGTCAGCCATAGAAGCATACTCATTGGTTACTGGCGGTAGAAATTTGAATGCTCGATAGTGCACCAATGGAGACGCATCTTTTATTATCTCCCAGAAACATGTCACGTTCATGGAAACTTGGAATTACTGGCGTTAGAAAAATGTATTCAATGTTTTCTTAGACCGTTTGACGAGTTTCGTTCAGGCTAAACTATCTCTTTTAAATGTATTTATATGTCACATACGTATACATGCATTAATGGCAGGGAGTGATATAAAGCAAAATTTACGAAAGTTAGATTTTCCCTACTGCGCTAGAGAGGCTTTATGCAGGATCGGTAAGACATTCTTACATAGGTTACCCAGTCTAAATGCGCGTCGACTCTACCAGTTTCGCTTGCACTCCTTAAAGAGATACTATGCGGCCGACCCGGGAAGCAAATGGATTTGCAATTGGACTTAATTTCGGAGTTTGTGTTCGGCGAGATAGAGAGGCGGAAGAAGCGCAACATGACAATGGCGATACAAGAGTTGCAACTTATAGAAGTTCTAAGCGACTTCTTTCAAAGCCCGGGAGGAAGTCCGGCTGTCCGCAACGCGGTCTTCTTGTCCCTTTTCCCCGCAGATAGCCCCAGATACAAAGTGTTAGGCAACTTGGTATCGCTTGCAGTCGCCACCCAGAACAAGGCGATCTTGAATGCGACCGGAATTTGGATGCAACAGTTAGGTTCCACTTCGTCGCAGAGTGTAGGATTAGCAAGGCACGTACTTAACGACTATTTTGTCCTTACTCCGAAATCTATTGACAAGTTGAAGCAGCTTCCTGTTCTTGCGTCACATTTCACTGCCAACTTACTAACGGCGATAGGTGAGGTTTACGAAGACAAAGATCCACCTACGGAATTACTTAGATTAGTAGGGGAATGGATAGACGAGAACCCGAGTCTCCTCTTGACTCCGTTAATGGATAACCCAGCGTTGCCGACTGGCGGCATTCCTATGACGCCGATAACTCCTATAGCTGGTTTATTCAGGTACGTAGTCGAACAGTCTGTGAAACTAAGCATGAAATATCTATAATTCTAATTTTCTGCCAGGTGGTGCATTTTGTGCCCGTTGCGTCCGAGTACCGCGGAAAACATGGAGCACTGCGAAGAGCAGAGAAAAGTGTATTCCAAAATTCAACAGCTACTTATGGACTCGGTATTACGATTGAAAAACAGCGGGAATAATAAACATGCAATATCGGCGCAACATTTCGCGGCTACTACTCGCGCCTTAACTACTAGCTTACAATCCCACACGAATGTTAGTTCCACCGCGCGTGACTTGGCTATGGAACGACTGGCACAAGCTGTTAGCGCGGCTATGTCTGCAAATTGTATTTATGGGAACAAACGTGTGTATCTTTACGAATCAGTTTTATTATTACCGATTTATAACGCAAATTAATTTCCAACTGTTTCTTACAGAGGAGTTATTAGCTCTCTTACAACCTTTATCGTATCAACACTTTTTAATCGAATGGACACTGCAAACTTATGCATCCAAAGCTACTTGATTCGATGCGGTTTGTCATTTTTTAATCTGTACATAAGTTTAAGTACAACACGTACGTGACTGGATCATAGTTATAACTGTAAACAAAATTTTTGTACGATACAATAAATATCTATCTCGTGTTGAAATTGTGAAGTTAACTTTGCTTAACGCTAAAATGCTGCGCTCTATCGCGAATATGAAATTAGAAAGGCTTAAACGTCCTCTTTGATTTCAAATCCTGTAGCCTCTTTTTGTCCAGTTCAAATTTCTTTCTTAACTCCGCCAAATCTGTTGAAAATAATATTTAATAAAACACATCGGATATTAAAGTCTTTCGTAAATACTGAAAACAGACGAAGCCGGGACTTACTCTGTTTTTTACTCTCGCGAATTTGGAAAGTATAAAAATTGCGCAATTCCTTTTTCTTATCCTTCTGCTCTTCCTTGGCGTGCACTTTATTAACAGTCGATTCCTTTCTAGAGAGAGCAAACTCTCCTCTCTTCTTCCGTCCGCTTACCGTTACCCAACCATCGTTCTCTTCGGCTTTTTCCATAGCTCTTTCGTTCGCTATCTTATCGACAATTCGTTTATCGTAATTCTGCATATAAGACTCGATTTCTTCTTTCATTTCTTTCTCGCTGTGTAAAGAACTATTGTATTCTCTGCACCATTCTGTTTGACGAATAGAAACAATTTAAGGGGGAACAGCACCTTGAAGCCTGGAAGAAAGTGCAATTTTTTTGAATTTTTTGTTAGATATCTATACTTCGTAGGAAAGTCATTGGTATAGGGTTTAAATGTGCATGTAGTGTGGACAGTATTTTAGAATTTTGTGTGACAAAATATACAGTTTGAATCAAGTTATAGAGGTCGACACCGTTAGAGCGCGACAGGTCGAACACGATCTGATGGTTTCCCACTTTATTCACGTCACGTTCATCTGAGAAAAAAAGGAGAGCATTTTTTTAATCTATATTAATATAGTTACAGTTAAGCGTACGGAAATTAAAAATAAATTCTAAAATACTGTCCACTACATGCACATTTAAACCACATATCAATGACTTTCCTACGAAGTATGGATATGTAACAAAAAATTCAAAAAAATTGTACTCTTTTCCAGGCTTCAAGGTGTTGTTCCCCCTTAAGAGCATTTTCATGAATATAAAAGTAAGTATGAGAAGTGTTTAAATGACTCACTTGTCAGTCCTGTTAAGCATACCCTATCCTTACTATTTAACGTTATCGCATACTTCTCGGGAAGTTCTAGCGCTTTCTCCAAACTAGATTCATCTTCAAATACCACGTATGATGTTTTAAATCCTTTCTGATTGGCAAAGGAAACATTAGACACAGCTCCACAATGTTTACCAAAGCATCCCTTCAAAACCTCTGCTGTAGCGTAAGGAGGCACATTTAACACAAACAATGTTCTTCCTCTCGGATACTCAGGCTCCTGATTTCTAACAGAGTGTTCCTTAAAGAACAGTTGATGCTTGTCCGTGTTTTCTTTATCAAAACGAATCCACAACGCTAGAAATTAAATATCTAAATGAAATCCTGTTCGAGCAAGTAGATACATCAATTAAAAGAGAAATGAGAAAACAATGCGCATTTACTTTTAAAACTTCTGTGGTTCTGTTTGTCACTCTTCATGATCATACTGTTTTTCATAACCTGTATACAAATTAAAGACTAAAGCGCGTAATAATAAGCACATTAAATCGATAATTTTCTCGAAGTGTTTTGTAAGACTAATTACAGATAACTTAAAAGATTTGATATAGCCGGCACACGTGAGTTTACTTGTTTACTCTCGCCACTTTTGCTTCTCCACGTGTATTTATCATTACACTTCCCAAATATACCGCTAGAGGGATCTCGGGACGAGTTGATTCTCGCAAGTGTACAAATAGCATCAACACTATCGAATAACGACAGCTTTACATATTGAAACCATTGCATTGCTATACTACCTTCCTACAATCTTGCTATAGCTAAATACTAATCGATTACTTAAGTGTAATATCGCTAATTCAATGCCGTGTTTAGAGCAGTGTGCACGCGCGTGTACGTACACACTACTCCGTCACACATCGACACTGTAACTAGACACAGTAAATGTCAGGGTCACACAAAGGCGCGCACTAAACTACAAAATGATTCTGGCGCTTCGGAATTACAATTCAAAAATATCGAATTGGACGTCCGATAAGGCTAATGATTTCTTGTTTCTCTCTAAAGAAAAGCTGACCATTAAATTTATATAGTAAATACGTGGCTCGCGGTACCATTAAGATCGATATATTTCATTGCAATGCACAGTTCCACGAGGCAGGGGAATATTGATCACGAGAAAAGCAGCAGGTAGCAGGTATAAACTGATATGTAGATATCATTCCAGCCTAGACAAATTGTGAAGACGGGTGTCAACAATGTTTAACGTTTTATTGTCGGTCTCCGTAATATACTCGTTACTCTTGCCGTGCTCGGAGACCAAAATTCTTCAAGGACGCCTGGTCACACCTGAAGTACTGTAAACCATCTTTTCACCCAACGAAGTCTCCTATTTAACAAATTAATTAATTGGACCGTAAAGCCTATTAATATTCATAAATTTTAATACTATCTACTTCAACTACATACACGTATTACTACGCTATATTTCGATCGACGTATTGCAAAATTTTCTAACATTATGTACAGCTACTTGTTATTATTGTGTGTTTCATATGTTTCGTATACTTGTCATTCGAAATCACAGTGACGACTTCGATGCACATTGTTCTGTTTTTCCTAGAATTGGGCATTTTTGGCGAGGTTCTGTTTCTTAACGGAGCAAGGCACGTTTCGGTACGAATTCGAATTGGGAGGCGAAGAATCGGACTTGAAGATATTGTTATATTACGACGCACCTGACCAATGGCCAAGCGTTTACCCGTCGAATAAAACATGCATCGAAAAGGAGTCTATACTTTGGGACGGAATCGGTCAAATAGTGCCATTATCGACATTAGTATCGACGCAATCGGGATGCGTGGAAGATGGTGCGGTAACACGGTGCACCAGTTACCGAAGATTTCGAACGTCTCGCCCGCGATGGTGGTTCATCGCTTTGGCGGATTGTTCCTCGAAGAATGGATTGAACGTTTCGTATTGGATATCGCTAACAAACGCAGCGCCCGGCCACTTTTGGAAGGAACACTTCTCAGCAGACGAATTCTGCAAGTAACATTGCTACGGTCTAAAGCATCCTAGCGCTGTTTAACCGAATCTATTTCCGTTTCAGATATACTGCCAGAGCTGATAATAATCGCTTGCATCTATGTTATACTCGTGATATTAAGCTTTTACGTGGCGATGCAATTGCGAGCAAGAAGGCTCCTGCACGTGACTTACAAAATATTCATGTCCTCTCTGATTTGCCAATTAGGAGGGATACTATTCGAGATTTATAGCTACATTAATCTCGGTTTAAGAGGAGTAGCGATAGAGCACGCTTCCTTGATGGGTCGACTGTTAGAAGCGTGCTCGGATATCTTGTATACCGTGCTCATACTGCTACTCGCGACTGGTTTCACAGTGACCAAAAGCGTGCTAACGCCGAAGCAAACTCGATGCCTCGTCTATTACGTTATCCTGAATGTCGTTTTCCAATTCTCCTTATATATCTATCAATCCGACGTGTTCGATCCTGGATTGATACTGTATATTTACGAATCACCACCAGGCTACGGGCTGATATTATTAAAGCTGATCGCATGGATCGTGTTTTCTCTTCGTTGTATTAAGACAATCAAAAAAATGTCGACAAAGCTTCATTTCTATGGCTCGTTATTTTCACTTGGATCTGCATGGTTCCTGTGCCATCCGTTAACGGTATAGACATGCATCTAAATGCCTATGATAATACAGACTGTTCCCATAAAGAAAACAGTTACATACAACGTCGCGGCTCTTCCACGGTGTATAAAAGCATACTTATAATTTTGTAGGTACTGTGCATCACTTTGCTTGTAGATGAATGGGTGAGAGAAAGCGTCGCTAAGGGATGCTCGTTATGGATCGTCTTCATGGGGCACGTAGTATTTTTGTATATCACCCGACCATCAATGGCTAACAAACGTTTCCCATTTCACATCAGAACGTGTCAAGTTCTGCCAATCAGCGGCGACGGGCAGAATCACAGTTACGAGCCTCAATTCAGAACAGCGAGTTCTGCGTTTACTATCTCGCCTGTAGCCGCGCCTACATCGCAATCTTAACAGTAAGCGCACTCTAAAACAGGCGATAATTAGTGTAACTTAATTCCATAACGTGTGCCGTTTTTATTAATATCTCTTTAAGTTTCTAAGGAACACATCAAGTATGCTTCGTTAAATGATAAATAATATTCAGGGGTAATTAGTCTATAAGTAGAGACACCGATGTAAATGCGACCTCGTTACCTATAATCATTCTTCTAGGTAGAAAAGTATTTACAACCATCAACTTACATAATATTTTACACCACATGTAGGTCTCTATAAAAATTGTTAAGTCACGATCATTATCAGTCGCATGAACCATCCAGCCAACCGTCTCTCCACCTTTGCTCGACGAGCTTGCAATCGAACTCTGGCTTTCCGAGCTTCTGGTTTACCACGTTATGTACGTTGCAAAGCCATTGGCTCAGCATTTTCTGAGAGTCAGTCTGCGGCGGGTAGCTTTTCATCTGTTCCTGCAGATCCTGCGCGCACACGTAACAGGGATAGAATTTAGAGAATATGTACAAGAATTTCCTCATATCTGATTTCTGTTCTTCGCTCGGCTTGTCGGGATAATACGCTGCCATGGTATGTAACAACGACCATGTGTTCGTGCCTAATTCGTCCTTGTCCAAAGGGCAATCCTTACGTTTAGCTGTATGATTCATAGGTGGACCTTTCTTCTCGGATTCGTGCTGAAAAGAAGGAAAGGAATCAAGGAGGCGATAAAGTATATACGATTTACATCATCCGTCGAAAGTTGCGCAGTACTCATTAACCAACATTCAGTCATGAAACTTGTTAAATAGTTCACACGACAACTCAACATTTTTTACTATACCACGTACAGAAATAAGATTCTCTATTTTTGTTATAACCAATGTCGAGATAAGAATAATTTATGGCGCTCGAAATATACGAAAGTACCGGAACGAAACGAAGCATTCCTAAAGAAATCTCCACGGAATAACCAAAGCTCCGTACCTTCTCGGATTCGAACGCTTTCTTCTGACTCTTTGCCCATGTTTTAAAGTCTGTGCACGCGCGGCAGGGTTTCTCGTGGGACATTGCGTTATTGTCGCGCTACGCATCCGCGAAGGTGTTTAAAGATCGTTACACCGATGGTACCCTCACGTGGCTGATAACCTGCTCCGCGGGCTTATCATTCATGCTCCTGTCGAAAAGAAAATCATTGCGCAAAAATGGGCGGCGTTTACGTCTCCTCCACGTGCCGGCGGACGTTCACTGGACGGACCGAAACATTTAAATTCACCGTAAATTTGTTTACGAAACACTAACCAAATTTCTGTCAACTGACACATCGACGTGTAACGTGCACCTGTATAAGTAACCAACTTGTAACACATTTCAGATAAGACACTGCACGTAATAATAACTTTGTGTTACGAAATAGCGATAGCTCCGAGACTCTCGGACCGAGAGGGAGCCCCCCACACAACCCACGCGCTTCTTCCCCCCCACCGCAGGAGTGACTAAAGGAAAAGCCAGAAAAAAGAAGAAGGGAAGATCGGAGGACCAACCTGACCCGACCGCAGTCAGCGGGTGACAAATGTCAAGTGCAGTTTTGACTGTGCACCGCAAATGATACGGTTGTCGGTAAAGTTGATCCTCTGCATAGATGATGGCGGGTCGTAAAAAAAATTACGATTCGTCCCGATTCGTGGCGAAAAACACGAGGCGCAATGTCAGGGAGGCGATGTATTCGTGGTCCTCGTCCTCCGAGGAAGAGGTAGCAACGGGGGGCCCGAGCTGTAGGAGCGCGTCAAAGGAGCACTGTGCCAGTAGCCGCACCGAGGCAGACGCACCAGCAGGTTAGATCTCATTGTATTCATTCACAGGATGTGGCTAATAATTAGCTTAACTGTTCCCTTCTCTCTTGCTTCTCGTTTCGTACAGGGCAAGACACTTCGCGACGGGAAGAGAATCCATTTAGCTTTAAGCATTTCCTGAAAAATGGTTCGCAGACAACTTACTACAATGCCGGAGCAAGGCCGAAGCTTTACTCCTCCCCGACACCGAGCCCGAGTAGCTTGGAAAAGGAGTCTACGATTTATACCTGTAACCCGACCGAACTGCCGGACTTTGTGCAGGATCATCTGGTTATAGAGCAATGTTACCTCAACCACGAACCTAAACAGCAGCCCACCCCGGATATAGATAATCTTCCTGATTTCGCATTGAATAGCGTGGAACAGAGGCAGACGCGCCTTAGAAACGAATCTAAGAAGAACAACTCCGCCTTGAATGATTTCTCGGTCGACCAGACTGGCAGTTTGGACACGGGATTACCTCAGAGGAATCAGTCCGCCCTGAATACAAGTTCTGGGCATTTGAATTTGTCTATTTTTGGCAGACCTAGCGTAGGATTTACAGAGCGTCCGGAATCGTCAGGTATTCGCGAGATAGTACGTTACGCCAACCATTGTGGGTCGAATAGACTTTATTTGTACGACTTCTTATTGCTACTAGGGTTCCCATTAGATTTACCAATCGCAGCGAGCGAATCTGATCCTGGTTCGAATATTGGAGCGAGAGACTGCTCCGAAACAAATGAAGCAAATGTTCCGAAATCTTTGCCGGATTTTTTAAACGATGGCCCAATTCATAATAGGACAACAGTACCTACAGATCCCGGACCTATCCCGAACAGTGTAGAATCTGTGGAAAGAAGGGTACGTTTATTAAAGATGCTGCTATAATTTTCTTTTCAATCGTACGACATGGAATTTCTCCATATCTCTGCTGATGCTCATAACGTTAATATAACGTGCGTAATTTCATCATTTTTGTTTTGTAGTTGTTGTTAGAAAACGACAGATTACGTCAAGAATTGGAGCTAACTCGAAAGCAAATTAGTGAGAAGTCAAAAAGGTAATTAAAGGAATATGTACTGAGATTTGTAACGTTAGATTGTACTGTTCACTTGTAAGGTTTTTATTACAGAATTCTATCACTAGAATCGGAGATAGTATTTAGGAGAGCATCGGAACTCGAGGAGACGACGCAGCTTGAAAAAGCCATGGAACAGGTTGAAGATAATCTGAAACGCAGTACCGTAAGTAGAGGACTGTATTCGTATTCTTTCCCATCAACTAACTTTTTACGTTCGTGTCTTTTTCCTCGCAGAGAAGAGCAGTAAATGCTGAAAGTACTGTTACGTCGTTAAAGAAAGAAATTAAAGCTTTAACGGTTGGTATGAATTTTCAAGTGACTTACGCGATGTGCAAAATGATACACGAATAACTGTAATCTGAATCTAGACAGAGGTGTTGCTGTTACGAATGCAGAATAAGGAGCTCACAGCTGGAATTGCGACAGGAGGTAGAAACGAGAGTGGTTCTTCGAATATAGATCAAATAAGAAGGCTAGCTGGGGATTTAAGAACTGCTGCTTCATCGGCAGAGATGTCGTTGAGGTAAAAGCGTACTTTTCAATTACATATTGGCTTTTCTGTTGCATAAAAGAACTTGAATTATAGTGTGTTAATATCATTACAGACAACTAATGTCTGGTGTGGACAATTTAAGAGTACTAGCATCTGCGCTCGAGAATGTAGATAGGATAGAAGACCGGACCAAAGATTTTCTGCCAGACTTTGACGAGGATAACGCTGCTGGTCCCGCGCTTTAAGACATTTTTATGTACCCCTCATTCTGTACACTACGTCTCGTTTCACTTCTTCTATAATCCCATTATATCTTCTATAATATCCCAGCCTGTGCTCTCGTAAGTTCCTGAAGCTCGCGCGTCCGCGTCGAGTACTCTTTTGGAGTCGCTTAGTGATCACGATTCAATTTGTTGAGCACGCATATTCGTACGATGCTTGCTGTATTTCTGTGCGTTGCACAACAGTTAGAAATATATAACTATAAATTATAACGTTTGCTTGACCGAGCGATGCCTTTGTAAATGTCATTTTAATTCGAGAGCAGTAAACAAGTATAAAGTGGCTCGAATTGATCTATCACGATACGGCTCCGAACAAAAAGCTAAAGATTTTAACTTTTATACGCGTTTTGACGAAAATCCGTAATGCAAAGCACTGGTTGGGATTCGGAATACAAGTTTCCAACATGATTGTCAAAGAAATAATACTTCGGTGATTATTGTGGTCAATGTTACGTGTACAGTCTCAGATTACATGTTTCGTTTCTTTGTACATGTCGAACGCTGTCAGCTAAACGATTAGATTTGAAGCAGACGAAATACCTCCATGTATTTTTCTATTTAAGGGGGTACATGATTCTTGAGTCTCGAAAAAACGAATCTCCTTTTAAGCAAGGTTGTAATTACACAAATCGATAGACGAATATGGTTTTCTAAATGATGTATAGTAACAATATATGTATACAAAGAATCAAGTTTTTCAAATGTTGCCTTTGTACGTTACACATTAAATCAATTCAACGTAGGTACTTGAACCTAAATTTTACATTTACACGCGGAGAAAAGTTAATGAAAACTGACAGCCACAAGGGTATATTCTAATATCGTAATAAAATATTTTGTATCATCAAAACAAGTGTCGCAAAAGCATTCGAAACCTTGTGAATCAATATTTGTGTGGTGTTTGTTTTAAAACATATATCGTAGCATTAATTTATTTTAGAGCCACAGTTAATTTGTAATTATAGTAATTTGTGGTCATGACTTTAACTTAATTAAATCGTTCGAAACAATTCAAAAGAGAATATTTTACTACAGAACACGAACCAAAAGCTTCAAGGCTTATTTGCCCCCTTAAAATTTAAATCGGAATTTAAGAACAATTCTCATTGTACAGTTGTTTAATTAATAGATTTATTAATAATTTATGCGCAACAGAATTACATTGCCTGCAGTGTGTATTTTTTTATTCTGGCAACATTTGTATAAACTATATTTTTAAATCGTGGCAGTGAACACTGTGTAATGTAGCACAGTAAATTTAAAGCTGAATATTTTCCTTAAGAAAATGAAGTTTTCAATCCATGAACATAATATTCCGTCAACGAATTGCACATACACAGGAACTCAAATATTTAATTTGTAACAAAATATAAAAAAATACCAAAGTACTAAATAACAATATAGAAAAGTAATTGGCCTTAATTCGAAATACCAAATGCATATTATTCCGACTTTATACGTAAAGTATCTTTCTTAAATCGTTATACTGCTATTCAGCAGACAAGAATATTTTATTATTGAAGTCCTTCGAAAATACTAAGTAAGTCAGTTTGAGTTTCAGTGTGACTAGTTTGGGTATTTAACCAAGAACGACATGCGCCCATTGAAATGTTGCATCCAGTCTCGCATATCAATGATTTCGTTTGCGTTTCAGCTGATACGGTGGTATCTTCAAGTTGGGTCCAAGCCGTTTGCGTTTGTATATTAGATAATCCTAAGTCAGACGGTAGTATTTCATTACAAGTCTGCGTGCACGTATTGCTATACAGTAGCTCCATGTTGTCGAGATTGTTTGTAGTTTGTGTTTCGATGTTAGAGCTCAAAGCAAACGATCTGGTTAAGGTGTCGGAGTCAAAGAATGATTGCGAATAGGCTTGCTCCGTCTGAGTCTCTATACTACTAAATTTATCGTCAAAGGTTTTGTCCGTCAGCATTGGATCTGATCTTGATATACTATTGGAAGGCACGAAAGAGTATCCTTCGGCAGCTGTCGATGATTCTTCTACGTACGGCAAAGTCATCAAAGCAACTGTACTCTTCGGAACACATTGTATTAACGGGCTTCCGTTATGACCATAAAATGTTTCAAATTCTGTTTGCGTAACGTTATCATTCAAAACTTCAAACATATCTTTCTCGGGTATCGTTTGAGTACCCGACGTACTCTTTTCTTCCCAAAAATCTTGCAATCCAACATCGTGACGAAGTGGCAACGGACTACTAGGAAATAAGTTCGAGGACGTAAAGTTGCCGAGACTAAGGTCTTCCTTCAGCAATGTATAATCAGAGTTTTGCGATACTGAGTCTTTCCTATGTTTCTGAACTCTCAGAGAACCTTTAAATGCTTTTGAACCTTCTGTGGTCTGAGTTTCCATAGACATCATACTGTGTCTGACTTTCTGGGAAATGCTTGTCTGTGTTTGCTTAGATACTCCACGTTTGCCATTGTTATGATGACCATTGTTAACATGTTTCAATGGGCTCGATATTCTTTTACTCCTTTTGCATTCATCCGTCTGTACACCAATATCTGAAGTACGTTTGTGCGTAGAGTCAGTATTACATTTAACCATTTTATTCTCGTTATGATGCGTCGGTAGAATCGTAATTAATTTATTGACTTTCGCCTGACTAGATGGTAAAATTAATCGCATAGTTTTCGAATTGGTACGTCTGCAAAATCATGATAGAAAATTATCCCATTAAAGGGTAATGCCACTGTAGAGCCCGGAAAGGCAGCTTGATTTTGAGAATTTTTTATGCGATTATAGTGAATAGAATACAAAATTTGTTCGAAGGCCTTTATTGTACATACCTTGAAGTATGATCACAATTTTTTAAAAAAATTTTAAATATAAAATGGCAGCGCCACAGCTCAACAAAAGAAGGTTCTTCTGAAAAACAGTGTTCCGTGGCTGGAAAGATTTCTCCTTCAATTTTTGACCCAGAACAAAAAACCAAACATTTTTGAGTTCTATATAAAATTATCTCGGGAAGTACACGAGGAAATGAAAAAATACTGCTTTTTGTAAGAATGCTGCGTGATTGAACAAAAAGTGACTTGAAAAATTGTTAAAATGTTTTGTTCAATCACCCAGTATTCTTAAAAAAAAACTATTATCTCGCATAAATAAATCTCAAAATCAGGCTGCTCTTCCGGGCTCTACAGTGGCATTACCCCTTAAGCTAAACACTTGTTTGTTATATTGGGCTTACCTCAAAGAACTTTTGTATTTGTCATTAATGGCATGCAAAGACCGTTTCGCGTGTGTAAGCAGTGCTTCGTAGGATGTGTAAATCTTCGAACAGGAGCACACGAATTCAATTCCACATACCCTCGTGTGGCCCTCTTTAGCCGCTTCGGTGGAGAAACTTTTTTCACAACGAGTACACGCGTACGTCCTCTTTGCGTGTACTTTAAGATAATGCTAAACCATGTATATATGAATATTAAGTATTACGTTACGTATGAAAGTACGGATACGTCTCGACGACACAAACACTAACCTGCTTAAGGTACTTCATGCTACTGAAATGTCTTTCAGCCTTCGGTGCGTAAATGCAAGATTCTATGGGACAGTGGTATTGTACATTTTCCCTTATCGTCTTATCTAAGTTTTTATGCTGATGCACTTTAAGATCGTGCAAACGATACCGCGGCTCGTTCTGAAACACGAGTCCGCATTTGTCGCATTTGACATTGTTTGTTATTACGCCGAGCTCCTCGGGCGACGGGCACACGCTTTTCACACATTTCGAAATGTCCTCTGCCGGTTTTATCCCTTCCATTAGAGGTTATTTTAGCGCGGCATTTGTGCATACCTCAGAGCATATATACATGGAGGTCTCATGGCCTATGTCTCCTGTGGATCCAGTTGCCGACCAACGTCATGCGAGAGAGAAAACATCGTGCAAATTGGTGCGAGAGAGTGAAGTGTAGAGGAATAATCGACCGTAATGCGCATGCGCTTCACAAGGTGCTTCAGAGTTATAGACGCAAACTTACATATCTAATACAACTCATAAAAAGAGGCATTAAAAAGATTCAATAAACGTAACATTGTAAACATCTTACAGTTATTCAAATTTTTCTTTAACTCTATTAAAAACTGAAATGTGTATCTATCCTATTGGAACACCCAGTATATGAATGTACAACGCCATTACATATGAACGGATTGTTTTCGAAACTCCAATTCAATTATCAGAATCTCGTCGGTAAGGAGATATAATTGATGTGATATTAATTAGCATAAACGAGTTCTGTGAGGCTCAAATACTCGAACCCCTTCCTTTTACGATAAAAGTGACGACAAAGATACTTACCGATGATATGTAGGAATTGTTTGTTCTGCTTCGTCCCATTTGGTAGCGCCTGCAGTAGCGCCCCTACTAGGTGATTTTTCCAGCAAATTTAAAATACCGAATCTCGTGTCGCGCTGATTCTTTACGTGTGTCTCTCATCACTACTTTACTAACTGTGGTCGTATTTATTGAAATTGTTTGAAGTACAAACACCACATACATAGTGTCCCGGAGTGTCCCAGAGTGTTCCAGAGTGGCCCTGACCATTTGGCAAGTCTGCTGCTCGCCATCAGTCGCATCATTGACGCCGTAGAGGTGGGACGTGTTCGTGCTCTAAACGTACGGTACGTGATCTTGTCTATCGTCATTTAAACGCTACGATTCAACTTTTAATCTCGTTTATTCTCCATTATGGCTTCTATTTGCTACCTAGTCGATTTTAGTTATAAATCAGCGACATCGCGAAAAAAATATCCAATCGTTCCTCGCGCCTTTTCTGTTCCCCAGTCCACTGTTGATTGGTGCATTTATGCGGTTTCTATAATTTCATTAGACCCCTTCGCGACGTAATTCGAGCGAACTATTACTTAATCACAATATGGTTCTACTTATTTTAACGAAATTGCTTTAAATTCTTACCCTTTTCTGCTATAGGTGTCTAGAAGTAATTCAGTTGAAGGAACAGAGGCGCCCCTCTGCCCTTTTAATCATTCTGTGACCGCGCGCAATGTGGTCGGTTTAAAGACAGTGTTTGCTGCGTAAAAGTCTCCGTGCTTTCGAGTGCAGATGCTTGGCGAGATAGAATCTTCGTTTTTAGTGTAAACACGGGATATTAGCGTCAGTGTTTTTGACGTATAGATTATATCCAGAGGATCGGAATTCTGACGCATAAATCGCGAGGATAGAGTCGGTATTGTACGCCGGTTGATGATTTCCGATACCTAGTGGTCTGGAAGACCGTTACTTTTTTATATACATTTTTTCTTAATTATTGTATGTAAAACTACAGTCAGTGCGCCAGCGAAGAGGAGATCGAGATCAGGATCGACATCGAAGGACGTAAGTTTGATTATGATTAGAAATATTCCTTCTTTTTAACCGACTTCAAAAAGAAGGAGGTTATAGATTCAATCCGTATAGTATTTTTTTTTTATATAATAATTTTAATATAATATTTTTATATAATAAACTAAGCTAAAAGGAAAAGTAAAACTAAAAGTTCTGGTTAATAATAAAGACTATTGTCACCTAATTATTATTATTTTATATACGTACGCGCATATCTTCTTAGCCTGTTGTAGCAATTTATATAAAACTAAAACATTCAAAATAGAAAGATTAAAAGAAGATTTAAAACCGATTTCAAAAAAATAAAATTGTACTTAAATTCTTCTTAAACTAATCCCTGTAACCTCAAAAACAAATTATAATATTTCCTCTGTTTTCAATCCCTGGGGTTCGGACGATGATAAAATGACTCGAGGTACTAAATCGCTAACGTTTTAGCACGGACGAGAGGTATTGAATACACTTTCAATCCAATGTAAATTTTTCTCACTCAGATCGGGGCCTCTAAAACCCCTTACTATTTCCGTGTCGCAACCAACGTTATCGATTCAGAGTGGAATTCGATCGCAATCCTACTAGCGATTAGAATTGAAACTAAATACGATGAAAATTGATTTTTACCCACGGTATATTCGTCTGTGCTCTAATTCTGTCCACTAGTAGCGTTGCAACCTCATTCGATTTCGAGCCGATAACGTTGGATGTTACACGAAAGTGGTAATGGTTCTCGCGAGCCCCTTAAATTATGCAACAAAAATTTACATTAGCCTTTTGCTGCATTCTAAGTCTCGCATAATTAATAACTAAACACAAATAATAACGAACGAGGCTTCTCGTGTAGCATAATTTCGAAGTCATGTATAGCATTATTTGAACATTATAATTTCATATATACTCAATTCTAATTTATTCAATGACAAGACTAATATCATTACGATACATACAACAGCCACATCATTTTCTAAAAACAACATTCAACATTTCCTTCCATTAGAACTCTATTTCTCGCAATCAGATTGAAAAGAACGTCCCTCCACGAACCTATACAGCAATGTCAATGAACTGTAATGTCGTTCAATTAGATACAATCATCGCACGTAAGTACATATGTACATACATGATGCGCACACCGCGTGATTATAATTTTTCTTGAAGTTCATCGCAATAAAAGTTATTTGATATTTATTCTTTGCGTCATTTACGTTACAGAATCTCGAGCAGAGCAGACCGCGACGATTTATACATTTATGACAATCATAGGACACGGTAGATGCCGTCACAGTGATGTTTCCTCGCGAAATAGCGTGTCTAGATGGGAAGCTGTGCCTTGGCAGTGCCCCGAACCATGTTCATGAAATACTGTAGAATGTTAGCGACGAAAAAAGGCCAACCATGGCAAGCTAACCCCAATCGAATCTGGATCGGCCACAATCGTCTGATCCGTGTGTACAAAGCAAGCGGGAAAATTGAATAAGCGATATTGTAAATTCTTCTCGCCAGCCATTGTTTTCACTTTTTAATTTCTCGATACACGACGTTACTCTCGCCATAAGCGCAGGCCTATCGATTTTTCAGTTTACTTCTGCATTATACAACCTTATAAATAACTAACCGTGCCAATGTGCCCGAATAAACGCGTTCACCTTAAACCCCGACGAAAGTACACCATTTACACGTCGCATCGCGGCTGTTCGCACATTACGGTGGCACAAAGGATCTCGCCATGGGAATGCTCGATGGGGGAGGGCACCCGTGCGCGAATTTGGAAGTGCAGCGGCTTAAGGTCGTCGTACGCTGGATCGACACAGTCTGCTCCACTTCCAACACACACAGAGGGCGGAGTATACACGCGTGACCACACGTGCACGCTCGTAGCTGCTTTCCCAGATCAGTATATACCGGCGGTGCGAGCGGCGCTGCTCGCTAAATCGCCGCTGCTTGCCACTCGGCACTTACACGTCAGCCGATCATCACCGCTCGCTGCTTTATTTTCCTTTCCCGTCGTACGCGAGTGCGCGTATAATTTCATCGCGAAGACAAAGCCGCTTCTAATCACCTTGCAACGTAGCCCCGCGACGAATATAGCCGCGCGGAATTGACGAGCCGCGAGCAGTTTAACGTGCGCGTTTCACCTGGCAGCGTGTCAGGGATCGGTCCTCCCGACGTGCCTCGGATACTAGCAGGGTGACATACGATTCTTAAGGGTAGGATATTCTTGTCAACTATCCCACGTACGCGGAGCTCCCTGTTTCCTTCGCGTTCAGGGAAACGCGAATAATTGCCGTGCGCCCGCGTCCATTCACCGAGGGAACCTCGCTATCGATTCGCTATAACGAAAACCGCGTATTTGCGTACCCCTTTGATCGCGAGCCGCGCGAGCACGTTGCTTGGCAAGTCGATGTCACTGCAGCTGATTTTTCAGACGTCCCTATCGGTAAACAGATAAGGTTCTTAGGGAAGAATCTTCATTATCTAATTTCTATTGTCGTTAATTAAATGATTGGAGACGTTCGAATCAACGGTCGCTACTTTTACCCACTCGTGGCAGTGTGTGTGTAACTTCCCATTGGAAAAGTAGAACCTATCGCTTTGTGGAAATTACGCGTCCGACATTTACGATTCGACGACCGTCGTTTCAGAGTTTCAATTCACGTTCCATTAGTAAATTAAATGTAGGGCAAGCATTAAGATAATTGCGGTCGCAATCGTTTCTTTGTGGAATCGATAAAACCACCTTTTAGTAGCCTCGAAAGTAGGTTAACGAGATTTTTTGAGATCACTTGAATCTGGATGAAAAGAATCACTGAATCGGCATTCATTCGAAATACATGATCGTCGTTTTCTGCAACGTTCGATTATCGTAGGTAGACGCGTTAAACATCGTTAATCCTGATGCAAAATGTGGAAAATTTTTCGAAATTGCAAACCGCTTCATTTACTCGTCCCGGCTAACCGTGTAATCGCTCTTTGCTCCGTAGCGTGCTCGAAAATACTCGATTTTCGAGGAGCGTTACGATTTTTCTCGGTCTGACCTTCGCGTGACTGGAAATCGGCAACACACACGCAAACGTACACGCGCAGGCATAGCAGACGTTCAATGCCTTCGTTTGTGTTTTCGACAGGCATTCATTCGGACCATGAGCTGCGTCTTTCGGTATTTTGAAACGGTGAAACCGGATTGACAAACGATAGTACGTCTCGGTTGAGAGGAACGTGGATTCTCCTTGCGGGTAAATATATTCCGTGTCCCGTGGCATTAGCTGCCGATTAACAGGACTTGCAGAGACGGAAGAGGCAGCGGAACGTCGCTATAAGAGATGAAAGACCCGGCGGGTAAGAAATACGAGAAACTCTTCGACGACAATGCGCTGGATGTGACCACGGACAAGGAACGTAATGAAAACGCGCCGCTGGAGGTACGAATAATTTTAGCACGATTAAGCACCGACAAGCAATAAATAGTCTATACAAATTACAAATAACAACGCGCTACGTTGAGGATGCAGTATCGTGGCCGGTGATTATGTCACATCCTATTCCGCGTAATCCGACAGTGTGGGCAATTTGCAAAGAGGACTGTAGATAGAAGAAAAAGTAAAGAATTTTAAACAGGCAAAGCGCTACAGCAAACGAGGTCATTTTTAATTGTTCGTTCCACAGCAAGCTGCACAAGTTGTACAAGCTGCAATGTATCTATACAGCAGTTGAATTATTCCAGTGGAGCGATGTCTGCTTTCGAAGAAATTTAAACTGGAACTGCTCGGTTCCTTAATTTTGTTTACAGTATCTGGACTTCCGTGAATTTTTACCCGAACCGACCTTGAACGTCGTGATAAAATATCTTGCATAATTCTCGATGATTATTTATATCGCGAGGAGATAGTAGAAATTTCGGATGATTTAATCTTAACAGGCTAACAAAATTGTTAAAGTTCACTGTAACTGTAGTGTCCTCGAATGTTTCGGTATCGATCGAAGGCTTGCCCTGCCAACGGCACTTACCAGGGTCACAATTGTTACCTGCACATTCCTATTAATTCTAGTACGTTGTTCAATATTTTTCTTCGCTGTCGGAAAATGCGTTGAAAGATTTTTTTTCCATAATCTCTGGTAAACGAAGGTCAACGACCTCGCGTTGGTAAATTATAAACGTTTATGGAGGTATATTATCCTCTCGTGGCGAGTGGTGATTTTTCATAGCAATGAAATACGACGTTACGAATAAGTTTGACCTACGGTAATAAATAGAAGAATCCGGCCTTGCGGGTTCTAAGAAAAAACGGATCGATAATCGTCAGAATGGAAAATCGAATAGTTGGGATTCGTGAAATATTCGAAGCCTAGGATTAAATCAAGCTTTTTGGCAATATAATTACTCGATTACCTAAAACGATTCTAAAATTATAACGGAATTACTTTTACTTTCTTATATAGAATGATATAGAAAGGACAAATAAAAGATCGATTAATCGTTTATTTATTGAAGTTACACAATTAATGCACTTTATTTTACCACCGCTTACACTATACAAAGGCGGATTCGGGAGCCTTTCTTGGAGGGGGCGAAATATGTAAAAGTACAAAAGTACATTTTTGAACCTTCTTTTACAAGATTTAAAATTTACTTCGCCCCTATCGCCGCCTCTGGATCCGCCCTTGATACTACATGCATGAATGCATTTACGTATTGATAAAGAATTTCATGTTTTCTTTACAAACCGATAAGTAACGTGATTCATAGCTAAACATGTATCAAGCTTTCGTTTTAAATGTTTAATATTTGAAACAGCTCCGTAAATGTAGTTTATAAAAAGGATAATCGATGAATATAAGTCCTTGTTTCGTGGTGAAGAAATAAAGCCCCACAGTCGAAAGTACTGGAACGTCGCGTCGTTCCAGAAATATACCGCGTAGCACAATGATTCCAAATGTGATAATATAGAATAGAATACGTGTACCTAATCGAATCAAGAGTAAGTTATCATGTAAACACGTTGCATCTGCACGTACACATCGGATAAACAATCGTGCGAAAGCTATAGGTATATATATATAATAGATATATGTATACAAATATTCGTTGCATTGATCCGATGAATTACTAACACCTGATGTCATCTATTTCCCCCTCCTTGATTTACGCAAATACGCACTTATAATGTATGTTTGAAAATAAAATGCCTCATTAAGTTTAAGGAGTGTACGTAGATCTTAATTTTATTTATGTTTCCTGAATTTCTTGAAGGTTAGAATTCACGATGATTCGCGGTTCCAGCGTCATGAAATAAAATTACGTTTGAGACAGTATTATCAATAGGAATGCCCCGTCTTTGTTTGTACTCACAGCATAAATATCGTTGGATTCTTGTAAACATTAAATTTCTACAACTATTTGCTGTATACGCTTGCCCACACGTGTCAGCGCGAATGGGATAAGAACACGTCATTAAAGAAAATGCTAAGTAGTTAATTGTTGCTCCACTGTGCCTTTGTTGAATATAAAGAATCGGATTCCACTTTATTACTACGAATAAGTTTTTACATTTACTCTGACACTTATAAATGAACAGCTGTTATCAAATTAAAAAGTTTAGTCACATGACATACCTATGTGTCATGAAAACGTGACGAACGTTTAATTAACTTAAAATAATGTGGCTTCAGTAATGTTATCGTAGATTTCCGAGTGTTAAATTTTAAGAATAAAAAGTGTTGAAATTTTTCGTGAGAAATGCTTTGAACGTGGTGAAACTTACCCAGGATTACTTGAAAATGGATCGGAACTTAAGATAAGGGTAGATTATTAAAAATAGTATCGTAAGAATATTAGGGATAATACAATCCGCATTAGGAGGAGAATTAATAGCTTCTGTATCGTTTAAGGGTAAAGACCAAGACTCAGTAATGTGGCTAACAACAGCCGAGGCAACCAGCCTTGGCGCGGAAGAAGTAGCTGCGAGATTACACGTTGATATACGAACCGGACTCTGGTGGCAGGAAGCCGACCACCGGAGACAATTAGTTGGATTCAATGAATTTAGTGTTAAAGAAGAAGAACCAACGTGGAAGAAGTACATTGAACAGGTACTTAATATATTTCCCTCGTTCGCTCGATTATGATTCAATTTTAAGTAGAGTACAGTAATTCGTTTTGTTTACAGTTCAAGAACCCTTTAATTCTGTTACTCCTTGGTTCAGCTTTTGTTAGTATATGTATGAAGCAGTTTGACGATGCTGTCAGTATTACAGTGGTAAGTGGCATTTATATGTTAAGTGTACCATAATTTTTCTTAGCAACTTATACATACGCAAACTTATGAAAGCTCTTCGTTCCAGGCTATCATAATAGTAGTGACAGTTGCGTTTGTACAAGAATACCGCTCTGAGAAGTCATTAGAAGAATTAAACAAATTGGTGCCGCCGACTTGTCACTGGTAAATAAACTTATGTTCTTCGTCGATTAGATGCTTTGTAAATACGAACTTTATACATAGCATCAAGTACCATGCCCAGAGATGTTCTAGCAGCATTTATTTAAATTAACATTTCCTTTAGAAGTATGGTCTTTGGAGGATATACTAACCCTTTGTACGGAGCATTCCTTTACCTTGTTAGGGAAGAAGATATAGTATCCGATTCCAAACAATAAATTGATAAGGTGAAATTTACTTTACTGTAACATCCACTCGAAATGTCGGTATTATTGAAAATACCAAGTTAGGCTCAGGATGAGAATGACCCATTCGTTTGCTAAGATACACGAGAATAGTCCACTGGTAATTACATCGGCACCTGTAGTAATTGCTCTCACGTTTCTTTCAGCTTGCGAGAAGGTCGTTTAGAAACCTTTCTCGCTCGCAACTTAGTTCCTGGTGATGTAGTTTATTTAAATATCGGAGATAGAGTGCCTGCGGATATCAGGATATTCGACGCAATAGATTTAGCAATCGATGAGAGCAGTTTCACGGGCGAGACGGAGCCAGCGCAGAAGTCGACAGCTCCATTACTCAAAACCAATGGATTGACGACAAAGAAAAACATCGCATTCATGGGCACCTTGGTTCGCTGTGGAAATGGAAAAGTATGTCGTATTGTGGCGAATCGATTCTCATAACTGTGCGATGGATCGTTAATATACAAATGCGTGGAAAACTGTTCTAGGGGGTAGTAGTGAATACAGGAGAGAAGAGTGAGTTTGGAGAGGTTTTTACAATGATGCAAGCAGAGGAGGCTCCAAAGACACCGCTTCAAAGGAGCATGGATATTTTGGGCACTCAATTATCCTTCTACTCGTTCTGTATTATTGGTATTATTATGCTACTTGGCTGGATCCAGGGCAAAGCTATTCTCGAAATGTTTACCATTAGCGTGAGTTTGGCAGTGGCAGCTATACCGGAAGGTTTACCTATCGTCGTAACTGTAACATTAGCGCTGGGTGTTATGAGGATGGCTAAGCGAAAAGTAATCGTGAAGAAGCTGCCGACAGTCGAGACGCTTGGTACGCGGGAGTACGATGCACTTGCATAATATTTATCGGATTTAGGCACAGATGAATAAATGTTATGTTCTCCATCCATAGGTTGTGTGAACGTGATATGCTCTGATAAAACTGGTACCATTACCAAGAACGAAATGACTGCAACGATCCTTGTTACTTCGGAGGGATACATAGCCGATGTCACCGGCGCCGGTTACAACGATAAGGGAGAAGTGCGAATTCGGAAATGCGACAATTACGAGCTCGCACGTGCCGCTATCAGTAATATGTTAGAAGTAGGATGCATCTGCAACAATGCTATAATACAAAACGACACTCTGCTCGGGCAACCAACGGAAGGTGCATTGATAGCATTGTCCATGAAATTTGGAATGTACGGCGTCGCTGATAAGTATTTACGATTGCAAGAGTATCCATTCTCTTCGGAGCAAAAAATGATGGTTGTGAAATGTACGCCGAAATACGAAGAGGTAAATTAACGTCTCGACACCTGTAACTTAACGAATAAGCGCGTGTAAAAGTTACCATTAATCTTCTCGCGTACATTACAGAATAGGCAGGAAATATATTTTGTAAAAGGTGCTCTTGAAAAGATGCTGCGTCAATGTACCAAGTACTCTGTCAACGGCCAAGTATACTCTCTCAATCAAAAGAAAGACGAGGAGTTCTTAACGGAAGCTTACGAGATTGGCCAACAAGGATTAAGAGGTACTTTGCTAACGTCACTCGCGAGACCTTAATTTCATTGCTTCTAGCTGCTTGTATATATTTAAACGAACGTTTACAGTAATTGGATTAGCACGCGGCACATCATTACAAGATCTCGTGTACGTTGGCCTGGTGGGAATATGCGATCCTCCTCGGCCGCATGTCCGCGAGTCTATAACGACTCTCATTAACAGCGGCGTGAAGGTGAAGATGGTTACAGGCGATGCCAAAGAGACTGCGTCAGCAATAGGTACAGTAGATAAGCTTTATCCCGTAGCCTTTGGAAGTACTGTTAGAAAACTGCACCGCATTTGATTTTCTCTTCTAGCAAGTATGATCGGGATAGATATACTCCATTCGCGACTAATGTCTGGAGACGAGATCGACTTAATGAGCGATCAGCAATTAGAGCAGTGTATCAGTACCGTTAGCGTGTTCTATCGGGTTACGCCTAAGCATAAATTGTGCATCGTGAAAGCCTTGCAGAGGGAAGGAAACATAGTAGGCATGACTGGTGACGGTGTAAACGATGGAGTCGCTTTGAAAAAGGCAGATATAGGCATAGCTATGGGTAAAAATGGTACCGACGTGTGCAAGGAAGCTGCGGACATGATTCTAGTGGATGATGATTTCTCAACTATTATGTACATATTAGTTTCTCCTTTAGAAATATCCCCCTTTGTATTATATTTACACATTTCTCTTACAATTATACATAAACATTTCTTGCAGTGCTGCAATTGAGGAGGGTAAAGGGATATTTCATAATATACGAAATTTTGTAAGGTTTCAATTAAGTACTAGCATAGCTGCTCTCTCCTTAATCGCTCTTGCTACCTTGATGAGTATACCGAACCCTTTAAACGCGATGCAAATTCTTTGGATCAACATTATTATGGATGGCCCACCTGCTCAAAGGTAACCGAACAGTGGAAGAATCTTTTGAAATCGATGCCCGTCCGTAGTGTTATTATATGCAATTGTTTGGCGTAGCCTTGGAGTCGAACCAGTCGACAGGGACGTTTTGAAACAGAAACCACGTAACACGAAGGAACCAATGATCACGCGACATCTTATTCTCAACGTGCTGTTGTCAGCCCTTATTATCATTCTCGGCACATTGTGGGTTTATAACAGAGAGGTAAGACCGACACATCTGTCTCCATCGTGTATATCCTAATTCCTCCTTTGTAATTAGATGACAACCGATGGCACCACCGCGAGGGACACAACCATGACATTCACGTGCTTCGTTTTCTTCGATATGTTTAACGCTCTAAGTTGTAGGTCACAGGTGAGATGCAACAGAAAGCTTTTCTTACCGTGCTCGATTACATTTCTCACTAACCCAAGTGTAACGCGTGTCCTTTTAGACGAAATCGATATTTACTATTGGTTTATGCAGTAACAAGATGCTCCTGGTAGCTATAACGTTGTCGGTAATAGGACAGATGCTAGTGATCTACTTTCCACCGTTGCAACGAGTTTTCCAAACTGAAGCTCTCACGGCAAAGGGTATGCGCCTCTCGAACGAAACAAACTTCCTTGATTCAAAGCAAACCGAGTTTATACGTTTCTATATTCTTCGCAGATATCCTGTTCCTCGTCGCGCTGACGTCCAGCGTCTTCGTGATTAGCGAGATAAAGAAATTCATAGAGAGGCAGTTGTCCAGGCGACGAGCAGGTACACAACATTACAATAAGCCCGAGATGGACTTCGTATGACAGTTACAGTCTGCCGAAGACAAGGCGGACAAGGATCATTTGGAATAAACGCCCGGGCACGTCGCGCGGGTAGTAGTCATTCGTTCGTTTATCAAACATTATCTTCGCTATACCCTCGACTATGCTTGCACATTTGTAACTCTGTATGTGCACCTGTCACGAGAAAACGAACGCTATTCGCGCCGCCGGCGCGAACCACCTTTAACACTCACGACGACCGCGTTTTTTAAAGCATTTACAAATCCTTCTGACTCTTCGATCGTACGAACATAGTCGATTTTAGGGCGTTAGAGTTAGCTAATAATAATAATAATCTCTCGTCTTCACGGTGATTAACGGACACGTCGTAGATCATAGCGACGCTATGCACACATTCCACGGATCTTAAGGTAGAGGATGAATTTGCCATGCAATAGCATTGTTATAATAACAACCACCATTCGCGTCGAAACACTCGCGATTCATTCTGTCTAGCGCACTTTTCTATCTCGCCCGATTATTCAAACGATCGATTCACTTTCACCGTTCACGGAGCCTATTATCGGATAATGAAACGATAATCCAGGAAACGAAGAAACATATGTTTATGACCATAATCAACGATACAAATCGATCGCATTTAAAACAACAATACAATTAATTATACATTGGAAGAATAAACGATCTTGTAATGTTCCTTAACTCCACGATAAAACCTGATCTGTTTCCGAGGACAAGAGCGCGTAACGATAATAGATCTCTGCGGCTGCATCGTGGTACATCGGGAAATAACAAATATTTTACACGTGGATGGTTTACGGCCCCTTGTAACCGGAAACAGAATCGTGTATATACTATGTATCACTTCATAAATGATCACCCCTCGCAGAATAATAGTCGTGGTTCATTTAGAAGTCATCGAATAGTCCGTAGCGTTATCGGTGCTTTGTTTGCGTTAATGAATCCCTTCGAGGGCACTGTAAGTTTTGTACTGGTACAGATCTGGCCCTCCATAGCCATACAGTAACTTTCCTCTGCCATTCTCATCGTAGTACGGGTAGCGGTATTTAGGCCTGTAAACGAGCAAGCAGCGATCAGTCTGATTCTGTAATCTGCATTTGCTTGCGATCAGTCCGCTCGGTTTATTCCCGATTCCCTTAAACGATCTTTGAACCGTCGTTGAACAAAACTTACACGTGAGCTCCCCCCGAATCGTGTCTTTGATTTCTTACCGTTCAAAGTACTGGAAATTGGGCGCCTTCGGTTGAGCTATCGTCGCCACGCTCTCGGCGATTAATCCGAGAAGAAAGGCGACGATTAGTGTCGCAAAGATCACGGTCGTCCACTAAAAGTAGGTCGATTAATGTTAGCGTGTCGAAACGGAAACGCAAAAACCTGCCCTACATCGCTCGCGTACGCTTTACGCATACTTATCGCGTTAGATGTTTTATGATAAGTGCTAGTATTAAAAGAAGAAAGATCGAGAGACCGTTTCATGTGGCATGTGCGCCATAAGTGGGTCAGGCATCATTTTGGGACCTACATTAAACAAATCTGCGGCTCTTTCTACTTTTTGTTAATTCGCGCAACCGTTATGAGAACTTGATTCGTTACAATAGTTTATATTCCATGGTAATTTACTTACGGGAGCGTGCCTTGCCATTTCACTGCGACTGCGAAGACCGAAACACTTTCAGCTCGCCAATGGAAGAAAGTTTCGAAAGTTCGTCACGCGAACGTTCCTTCTCCTCGCCGAAGCGCTGCCGCCGTTTTCTTAATCGATCGGATTTGTCCACCGATCGATCGGGACTTGCGTTCGGTTGGAAGCGCGATGGGAAGCGATGCCACGGACCGTACGATCGTTCTGTTTCCGTTTTTCTGATTCCACCGTTTACTAGCCTTATTCTCGAGTCCGTTACCGTTCTTCTGTACGCGCCTCCCCACTTCATTCTTTCCTCGATACTATCAAGTGAAAGTCGACGGGGTCACGTTGTACTTCGCACGATGCCTCACGTAGACACCTGGAATTGTGGACCTCTGTTACGATGAACACATCCCCCTGGTTCCTCGAAAGTCGATTGCACAAATGTCTCAAGGTCGGGGAAAGAATGAACGGTATTTCGCGTTAGGAGAATTCCTCCTGTCCTGCAGAATCCAGGAAACGAAATGATGCATATTAATAATGTAGAGGATACGTACACTGCGCGAATCAGTTAGCGGATCTAAATTTAGAGGATCCAAGAGGAATTAGAGGCTGAAAAATCTTACTCATTGCATAATTCGTTGAGCAGTGTATTTATTTAATTAAAATCCATTTACATCTTTGTAGAGACTAGCATAGTACAGGTTTAAGTAGCGATGCAAGCGTTCTAGAAACGGCTGATCGATTTTCAATGCATCTTCGTACAAATTATTCATTCTGCATTCATTGATCAAGCTTCTTTTTACACAGATGCTCCCCACGGGCCTTTGTATCCAATACCCATGCCGATCTTCCCAATTGCGATCTCACCACGGTGCCCACTTTCCTGCTCGTATCGAGCTCTTCTCTGTTTCCCGACTTCTGGATCGAAGTCCCATTGCGTTTGCTATTCAACGATCACAGATTAACGCGTGCCATTCTCCGTGCTCTTTTCCCCTGGTCTCATTAATGCTAATCTTTTATTTCACAGAACATCATACTTGCCTCGTGGATGAGCGGCACCCCCGCTATGTTATACTGAATTAGGTCGTGAATAAACGAAAACAGGCCAACAGGTTCAGCCGTCGCCGCATACTTATCGGCGTGAAAGAGCAGCGCGGTGAAAATCAGAATCGCCTAAAATTTCAAGGAGACACTCGTGCGTATAATGTATTTCTGGGATAGAGTGACGCAATAAATGTGTATGTATTTATGTAAATATTTCGCTCGTTTTCGATAGAATCTCTCAGATTTTAATAAAGAATTTCTCAGCCTTCCTGCTTAATACAGGAAATGAAGAGTGAAGTGAAAGGGGTACCACGAATTTTGTGTAGAATAATCAGTAATTAAGTACCAAGGAAACACGAGCTCTGTGCTTGCACCCCTTAAACTTCCACTAACGACTCTTTTCTTTTCAACTGAGCTACATGCGTACAGAGCTAGCTACCGAATTACGAGGAAAATTCATGTTGCTTCTCCCCGGGACGGTCACGTAGAGGCACAGCGGATACCTGGACGAGCGACGACGCCTGTACGAGTGCGGAATAGTAACTACCTCCGCGTCGCCTCGCTTCTAAAGTCTTCGTGCACATACAAGAAAGAAGTCAGCTGGGGACCCCCTCTGTTCTGGCGCAATCGTTCGCCAGTGAAAGTGTAGGAAGACCGACTCCTGCGAGCGATGACGCGCGATTCGTTTGAAAAGCTATGGCCACGTATCCGCTCGGTGAATGACAATTTATCGGGTACCGAGATCGATCGCTGGCCGACGTATTCTAAGCACGACACCCTCCTCGGCCAGAGGGCATAAATGTAGGTGGACGCCACGAGCGATGGGGTACTTGTTTCCGCGTGCTCCTACGAGAAGCTTCCACCGCGAAAAGAGAAAGAAATGCGCGCGAAGGGTGTGTTAGCGTTGATTTGCGCGGTAAGTGGATCGGGGGGATGAAAGTGTATGGTACAACTGTTTCATGTTCCATTTTATTGCGTGTATAGGTGTGTATAATCGTGGAGGCCGGCGGCACAACGCGCGTCGCCAGGACCCTTCCGTTCGACCTGTCGCCGTGGAGGTGGTCAGGGATGTTTCGCAACCTCTGGTCGGGTGGAAGATTCTGGGAGTGGCCGCGGAACAGCGTGGAGAACGTCTTGAGGCTGGTGGTTTCCCCGGATACAAGGAAGAAGATGGCCTTCGAGTTCAGACCCGACGACGGACCTCGCGCCTCCCAGGCTTATCAGAGGCGATACGGATATCGGGGAGAGTGGCTCATCGAGTTACTGGGTTCTGGTTTCCATCCTGATGGAGTGCCTTATCAGAAGCCTCTGCCAGCTTCTATATTAGTCCCACCGCCGCCCACTTTCTAACTACGCTGCGTTTCGCCTGCCACTGTACGAGGTGCGAGCAATGAATGATAAAGAACTAATGTGATTAATGAATTCGCGACGATGTATCGCCTGTTCTTCGCAGGCATACACCTAAGATCGTGGCGTCGGAACGTGGCCCTTAGATCGCCCTGACTCGGATGTAGTCTATGTGGAGGCCAGTGTCGCTTCCCTTCCACGTGTCCAGCCAATAATTCTCCGCGAGGTAGAAGTTGTAAAGCGCCTGTTACGAACGATATTGTGTTTTGCAGGTGTATGTACTTTTTAAGAGCGAGTAATCAAAAGTGACTGATTCGGTGATACCTTTGACGCCACGTTTCTCCAGGGTTTCGTGTAGCTACCGCTTACGGACATGTCCGGGAAGAATGTGTGGCCTCCGACGGCTAGACCCACGTTCAGATAGACCTGCGTGACAGTGCATCGATTTTAGAAGAGTTGTTGGAATGGTTGTTTTTAGGGGTGGGTTCCTCGAAGCATCGAAACTCCTCGAAAACCAAGAGATTTCCGAGTCTCGAGAATTCGAAACTTTGTGCTTTTCTCGTGACTTGAAACCTTTGAAACCCAGATAAGAAAATGTATAAATTATGCAAAAGTTTTGTTCACTTCGGTTCTTAAAGCAAGATACTCCACTTACAAAGCAGAATCAGCGCTTCAAGTTTCGAGAGTTTCAAGTTTCAAGAATTTAAAGATCAGCTTCGAATCCACCCCTAGTTACTTTCGCTGAGATCAGTAGAATCGGAGTTTCTGCAGTCAGACGAGGTTATCTACTCACTGGTGTATCGTATAACGCTGGCACCCTTTGCTCTCCGTACAGTTCACCATCGACTTTCATCCAGATTCGACCATTTCTCCACCTTAACTCGTACACGTGATATTCGTTGGACCATAGCGAATTGGAGTGTTTGGAAGGGAGACGGTCTCGATTGTCCTGTTGAAGGTTTTGAGACCGTTCCATCACATGCGCGCCTCCTACGAGGACGCGCCCGCTTATATCCTCTCCGTTCTCCGATGTGAGCGAAGGATTGCCTGCCGAATAGGCGACTAGGATATCGCAGTGAGACGTCGAGTTGTCGTAACGTTTCTCTGTACTCTCTAGTGTGATCACTGAAACAGAATTTAGAAAGATTCTAAAATCAAGCACGTACAGGGTGTTTATAAAAATGTGAGACATTTCTTCAGGGTCCGTTCTACTCATCAAAATAGTAAGAAAAGTTGGTATACTCATGTATCCGGTAATGCTTAATTTTGCAGTTGCCTCTGAGCATTTTTATATTCTTATATCGTGGAGGTGGATATTCAACTTTTTTTATTATTTTGGCGAGTAGAACCAATCCTGAAAAAATGTCCCAAATGTGTTAGTTATGGCTCGAGGTGACTATCGTGAAATGAAACTTACCAGGGTATATCCAATCGCCGCGTGGCATCTTAGCGCGGATCACAACGTGCCCGTATAAGAAAGTGAAGGACGGTTTAGTGTTTATACGTCCTGATATGACTGGTGGCTGGATGTAGGAGCCGAATGCATGGTGTTTGCACTCCGCGGTGCCAATTTCGCCTGTGCACCTGCAAATTATGTACATACGTCGAATATACCGAACGATAATAAAATTACAATTACGACGCCTTACCTATTTAAAACAAGGCCTCCAGTCTTCACGAATCCCTGGCCAAACTTAACTTCGGAGAGGACCGGTTTAATATGCAAAACGCCGTCTTTAACATCGACGTTCTCTTCGGCGTTCATATACACGACAAATTCATAGCCCTGAAATGGAAAATAATTTGCAGGTTTTTTATGCTTCAACTGTTAAAGCTTGAAACACCCTATATTTAAGAGCGATTCAAGGTGACAATGCTAATTACGGCACTTTATATCAGGGACGAAACTAAATAGGTTTTATAGCGCCCGGTTTGACGCACCCTCCCCTCAAACATTTTACCCCCTTGTATTGCCTACCTTTGGAGATTTTGTTCACACTTTACATGAAAAAGCTTTATAATAAACGTGTTTATTAACTGGTTTCAAACATATTGCAGGTACCTTAATTTGTTTGCTGTTTGATAACAGATAAATAAATTTCAAATAGACAAATTTCAATTACTTTTCCATGAAATGTGTATCTCCTATATTCCTAACGAAATAACGTAATATATAAATTTGAATAAAGCCATTGATGTGATGTAGCTTTTCTCTACGAAGATTTCTCGTCCCTGCTTTATAGTAACAATGTAAAAAGGATTAAAAGGCACATGCAAATTCCGAGAACCGGTTGCGAAAACTTGACGGATGCACAGCCTACCGGAGCGCCAGGATAACGTTCAACGATTTCCCACCGCGTCCTGTTAAACGAGTCGAAATTATCCTCGAAGATTAATTGACCGGGGCAAACGTTGTGCCGTATCAAATGGTTGGTCTTTTGGTCCATTTCGAACACTTTCGTCTCCGAGGGTGTACTGCACACATCCAAAGCAGGGGTAGTGCCGGCTAAGGGGCTTCCATCGTAATTGTAAAAATCTAAATTAAAAATTGCACAGTGAATAGACGCGACGAAATAAGAAGCGGGGCGCTAAGCAGCCGGAGATCTGAAATTTTTCAACCGAAACTCACCGTTGACCACGTACTGCTTATCGAGCAAATTGTAACCAAGATTATCGTAGATTACGTGAACCCAATAATAAATTATATCTCCCTTTTTCAGCCTCGTAGTTCGATCCTCGTACGTCCAACGCCCGTTCCGTGTTTTCACGATGTCCCTGGCAATGGTTCCTGCTTCGAGTCCTTCGAAATCGTTGTTGAATTTCACGTGGTAGGCCACCAAAGAGATTCCATCCTCATCTGAACGTAGAATGTATTCTCTGTGTTAATTGCGGAGCCGATTTTGCTGAGACAATTATGGTAAAAAAGGATTCATCTATGAAAGCTTTAATTCTGATTTAAAATATATTTTTTAACAGTGAATTAAATTTTTGCAGGTATTTGTTGAATGACAAAAGCCTGTGGTATTATAGAAAATTTTATATTCACATAAACACAGTAATAAAATAAAATATACAAGTAGAAGAGAGGTAACTATTTTTTAAATTTAAAAAAAAAATCTTATAAAATATTTTAAAAAATCAATGAAAAACAAAGTAAACACAAAATACATTAAAAAAGTTTTAAACAGTTTTGAGCGTATTTTTACCGTCTTTTCAGAAAGTTTTACTTTTTGATTGGGTCGTATAGATTTTAATTGTCTTTTTCTACCAATTTTGCTGCCCCAAACTTTTCCGCTCTGCACAGTTTCCCTGCTAACACCCCCCTACATCGGACCCTGATTGTAGTATATTTTGTTACGTTGGTTCATGTGCCGCGCATATTAAAAATTCTCCAATTTTTCGGCCACTATCTCATGTCTAATTATCAGCGGAGTCATGAAACTGTATATCATTGATAACGATTTCTCACTCTTTTTTTAATATAATCGCAACTTCCCTTTCAACAAAAACAGAGTGTACATCCATAGTAATACATGGAAAATTATACATATGTACTGTTTCACGTATGTTCCTAAATTATCTCTCTTCATTGATATCGCGCTTCCATTTACGCCTTCCTTCAAAATCTGCAAAGCGCACTTGTTCTCTCTAAATCCAAACAAAGACCCCAAGACAAAGGGGTTCCAGTCGATGCGCCGACAAACTTACTCCCCCCTGGTCGTGGTTCTTCCCTTAAAATGTTAAGCGAAAGGAGTTGAGACTCTCGTCCGTTAATGTCATTCCTTCTTTTTCATCGAGGATTAAAAAATTCTCAGCGAGCGGTCGCTGGTTCAATGTCAAGGAACGGCGATGGCAGAGCGGGGGAAGCGCACCGTCACAAAGGGAGCGATAATGAGACAAAGCGGCTCTACTCACCCGGAATGGACATCCGCAATCCTTTCGGATATAGAGGCTCGACGACGGGCGTCGGTGGAATGTATTGGGCAACGTTCTCCTGGAGCACATTGAGCAACGAAATAAGGAAAATACACTTGGCCGAGAGAGCGGTCATAATGATTGCGTTCGACTGCGAAGCGGGTCCAAGAGATACTGACGTCGAGAGTTGGATGAAGCCACTACCGATTATTGCAAACAGGTTTGCGTATAAATACATCCATCCCGGTGGCACTGGCCGCTGTCCCCGCGCTTCTACTTCCACGACAGCTGGATGCTTCCTTTTTTAAAGCAGAAATACTCGTCGGAACGACGCACCTATTGTTTACGAGCTAGGTGGGTGTCAACGGTTTGATTCATTTATCGGTAGCGGGACTTAATGCGCAGGAATACGAATTCGCGGCGAGATGCTGGCGATTGCTTGCATTCCGCGAAGCTGGCAGGGTTGCCTGGTATCGAGGAGGAATGTCTGCATACGAAACGGATATGCCATATTTATAGCAAACTGAGCAACGATCTATCGGTTTGGACGATATCGCGTAACAATAACAGGAATAACAAATTGGGGTCAGATAAAGCAGTCTGCAGAATAAGCTTTTTAATATTTGAAAATGCTCTGCTTTTTGGGCTCGATAAGAATGTTTCAGGAGTTTTCGTTGTCTTATTGTTAATTAGTAGGTCATCGCTGAGTTCGGGGGATGAGGAAGGTGTCAGTACGTCGGCTGAAGTTTCTAATGTATTTACACTGTAAATGCTTGCTGATTAATTTAATATTTGTTTGCCTAATTAAAATCCTACGGTCGTGGATAATACGCAGAGTGACTGCAGTAGTTATCGCGACATGTCTGCGCGTTTATTTTAATTCAAATAAAAGAGCGCTCGTGTGATGTAACTTGACAAAGTCTACTTGCGCACGAGATATCTACGGATTTCCCGATATTTTGCAATACTACGAATTAGTCATCAGAATAACCAGATAATGTTTACATATAATATTTCAAAAGTGACACGATCAATGCGCTGAATTTGTTATAAAATAATCTACAGCTTATCATAATGATCAATTTACAGTGCATAATTTAAATCAAATTTAGATCGATAATGGTATCGACCCAACGATATAACAGTTCCACCATGAAGGCTGTATATCGTTCGATTAAATAGAGTTAATCAATTCGATTCTTTATTAATTCCATGTCTTTATCGAACAGGAAATCCACGCGAGTTTAAAACCAGCCCTTTATCGCTTTTTATACAGCAAACGCGTTAGAAAATGAAAAGAAATGCTCGTTCGTTTTCACGAACAAGTCAATCTTTCGTATCAGCCGCTTAAAATTAATTTCCTCGTCTAGGGACTTTTTTTATCCGTTTGGTATCCGGATTAGTTGACCCGTCGTCTTCAGCCGCCATAAGTTTCGGCCAGTTTCGATATTAACGTGCCAATTCTCGTTAGTTGCTGTGTTACGATTTGCCGTTTCCGTGAATTCTCCAACAAAAGTGCCGCTGTTTCCTAGACATCCAGTCGTGAGTACCATTTCTCAATTTCAATTGTTTACGATAACATTCTTTATCATCGTTGCAGACTTTTGTAAGGATGCGGGGGATACAAACAAATTGTTTGCGGTAATGCGAATCATTACACGCTCGAGCGATACGATACTCCCGTAATGATTTAAGAGACCGCGAGGGGATTGATTTCGTTTGTACCATCGTCGATGTAGTTTCGAAGCTTTCAGCTACACGGAATTAAAATCCTGTTCCTCGCCCAATGATCATGGCGATGCGTAGATGCGCTTGTCACAGCATGCTCTTGAAATTGAATTTGCCGACTTTTATATCTAATCGACAAGTTTCGATGTTTTTTTTTTCATTTAGTTTAGCTATGATGTCTAAGGGGAGTCAACGTGATTCTTGCCTTCTCGCCCTTTTAATGCGTTATATCGAGCTGATCAATGTATTTTACTTGACCCAGTTTGGTTCCGAACAAGCTTGATAAATTAAACACTCCCTTCTTTCAAACACGACAGAAGTACTCTGTAGCGCAACAGTTTTGTGCGCCGCTGCTACATTGCCTGGCGACCAACATATACAAAAGATACCATTTAAACTTTTCTCAGTCGTGCGTTACTTACTTCCATAGGAAACGCAGTTCGTCTAATTATACTTTAAGTTTATTGCAATCTGCCTTTCGAAGAGCACGTCTGGTTTTTACCTTTAAGTAAATACATTTTACGCCAAATGCCAAACGCATTTCTTGAATGTTTCTTAGCGTACGATGAATATCGTTGTGTAAAATTTATGGTATATGTATTAGGGTACTATGAATTTCTACGAAGCAATTCGGAGTTAACTTCCCACAAATTCTGTTACGTGGTGGCACATTTACGTTTGTATATTGTTATTTGGTTTAACAATCGTAAGCATATACCAATTATGCATATGCGAACCATATAATATCACGTATACTTTGTAATAAGTTGTTATCGGAGATGGTTTCATTTCTATAATTGCCCGAACATCTTCATTCAGACCTTTAACGACCGTCGGCATTTATTTTCTCACAAATAAATTATTTTATTTCCCAGCGAACTTATTTCGCGGTTGAACCTATTCAAACATTCCCGTTACACTACAGATTTGTCAGAAGGAGTAGTGTAATTTCAGTTTAATTGATTAAACAAGCTGAATAAGTTTAATGGGTAATAAAATTCTTATATTTGCACACAGTAAATAAGTGTTGGAATTATTGGTTTTACATAGATTGTTTCTAGAAATTTGGGACTGTTTCGAGCAAGAAAGGGGAGAAAGAATAAAGGCATCCGCGCGCATATCAGTTCCGAGTCGGTTCCATGGCAGTGTGTTAGTGGTAAGAAAAAGAAGAGACGGAGGATCTCTTCTTCTTACCATTGGCATGCTGGCATGGAACTGACACAGAATTGATATGTGCGCAGATACCTTTAGAATCCATTGGACACCAAGTTTATAGTCGCAGAAGAAAGATTTATGCTTATTTATTTTTAGCATATATGTAAATCTTTTTTCTATGGGTATATGTTGGCTATCCATTGATTTTCTTTTCCTTTGTGTGGAAGCAATTACACACAGTTGAATTCACCGTTTCTTTTTCAAGATAATTGATTGAAAAGAAGCGTGCATATTACCTGATCATACATCATATCCAATAAATCAAGATTCATTATATTAAGAGTTACTTTTGCAAAGTACACTGCATATATCTAAATACTTGTGTATCATCAAGTAATTCTTAGTACTTTCAATACTTATGTGTATTGTATGCGAATATATTGATACTATTTAATTCTTTTGTAAGATACAAAGGAAAAATATATGCACAAACAGATATATATATATATATATATTTATATATATTGCGATCAATCTCATGTGTCTATCTATAGAAGTTTATTCTATAGTTTCACATCTTACTGATTTATGACTCTTTGTATAACATATGTTTGTTACATAGTAGCCCTTTCTGATTGCTAATTTATTATAGCAATAATCTATTGATTTATAGAAACTTAACGATTGAAATGGATTATGGAGTACAATGCTCTCAATTGTGGTGACCTATTGGATGCAAAATATTCATTGATAAAAAACAATTCAATGCAGTTTTATATCGATGCATTATTTAAACTGATAAGTTACTTAATCGGGTGTATTCCATTTTAAGATTCTGTCTCTTTAATCTTACGTGTCGTTCCTATTGTTCGTTAGGAGCAGAGACTGCAAAGGCTATAGTTTAAGGAAGTTTACTAGAAAAGTACGCAATGTTTCTATATTCTTCCTTGCTTCTTCTTTTTCAAAGACCTCTGAATTTACGAAGCTTGCAGATACTTTTACATTAACGCATACAATTTTCGCGACCAGAGTCTTCTCGAATGTATGTATGATTGGTGGTTGTACCACGAGCGTAGAATGGATAAACGAATAGGGATATTTACAATAAATTATGCACATGTGTGGCGGTAACTCTATAACAGTTTTCTTTGAATATAAAATAGCGTCCAAACGGACTGCGGCCCTTAAAACAGTTTGGAATGCACTAGCAAACCATTTGCTAGAGCGAGAGAGGGTTAAAAAATGCAAAATTGGAACCAATGGCAGTTGTCAGCTGGTGCTGTTGCTACTCCAATGCCGCAACCGCCAGTTGGTTATGCTACAGCAGGAGCCGATCCGATGGCTATGATGCAATCATATATGCAGTACTTTAGTCAACCAGTAAGTGTAATATTGAAATATTTCTTTCCATTTTTTCTAAATATATTAACATAGCTCTGAGTAATTTAATCTTACAAGATCAAAGTTAGGCATGTTCAGAAATTTTTGCATAGTTGTGGGTCATATGTCTGTTAAACAGTGAATACATTAATCGATTTTGCATTAAGAAGAGATCAGGTATAGCGCAAATAACATATATAGAAAAGCTGTGGTATCTTTTTATCAGGCACCTAGCGGATACACGGCGGAACAATGGACTGCAGCTCAGCAACAGAACTGGGCTCAATGGCAGCAATGGCAACAACAATATCAGCAGTGGCAAGCTCAATATGGAGAAAAGGTATGTAGAAGATTAACGCCACTAATAATTCTTTATTATCAACGGGCTAAAGTTCTTACGTATTTCTGAAAAAAACTCGAAACATGGAGACTAATTTGTTCTTTTTCACAATATTGAGAGTATCATTAATTATCGTTGCTTTACTGATTCATCCATTCAATTTTGTTTCAGTATCAGGAGACAATGAAGCACATGTCGGCGCAGAGTATGAATCTTGCCAATCAGGTGCCCCAAGTTGTACAACCTCCGCCGCCTCTTCCGAAAGAGGACTCGAAACCACCGTTACCTCCAACTACCCTAAACGCATATCAGTTTACAAGCATGCCTCCGCCCCATCAAAACAATCTTCCATTATTTCCTGCTAAGCAAAACGCGAACACCACGGGACACAGTAGCGTACAGAATTGTCCGCAGAATCCTCCTTTACCCCCAACCCAGCCGCCCTTACCACCCGACAGTAGTAGTAGTATTAGTAAAGAGAACAATTTAAACGGTAAACGCGGCAGTAGTACCGCCAGTGAATCTACCAGTGCTAAAAAGTTGAAAATTGAAGACGAAGAATTAACCGAGGCCGAGAAAACATTTGACGCTCAGTTTAAACAGTGGGAGGAGCAATTTAACAAGTGGAAGGAGCAGAACGCTAACCATCCGGATAAGGTAAGTGATATTACGATTATTACAGTACACCGACTGAAATAATATCGACGTGTTAATTAAGATCGCATGAGCGAAGTAGTGCTTGCTCTAATTTTTCCAAAAAGAGGTCTCGTTTCATTGCAGACACAATACAAACAATACGAAGCGAAGTGGACATCCTGGCGAGAGAAGCTTATCGAGCGACGTGAACAGATGCGTAGGAAACGCGAGCAGCAGAAGCAGGCCGCCGCTAAGGCAGATGTTGAGAAATGCAAGAGCCTGCCTGGCGACGACAAGATAATGAATATTCTATCGAGCACGGAGAATCAAGGATTGATCAACAATTTGTTAGGCATTGGAAAGTCTCTCGGTTTGACTGGAAAACAGAACAGTAATGTACCTCCGCCGCCACCGCCACCGCCAGCTACGCAGGCTGCATCGCCCAGCGTCCAAACGGCCACCATAACATCATCCTCTCAATTGACTTCCCAATCGTCAACCCCTCAGCTGCCAGGGATGAGCATGATGTCGCCGTCAACGTGGAATTCCCAGCAGTGGACACCGCAGTACAACGCAGGAGTGAACGTGTCGAATTATTCCAATTATCAACCTATGACTGGCGTCCCTCCGCCATCGTTCGGTGCACCGCAAACGCAAATGTCTGCGCCAAATTTTGCACAGCCACCGCCAAGCTTTTCCAACGTACCAAACTTCTCGCAGCCGCCTCCGGGCTTCACTGGTAACGATTCGCGCCAGAATTGCAACCTTCGGCCGCAAGCTGCATCAAATATGCAAGGGAGACCTCCTGCTCTCGCTCCAAACAATGGAAATGGTCCTGACGAGAGTATCCCCCACAACGAACGTCCAAGTCAAGCTGGTCCTATGAACAGTTTCGAATCTAATCGGCAGAAAGACGGGGTACCGTCGGATCGTATTGGTCGGGACAGCATGAATGACCAACCGGGCAATCAATTCCGACCTACCGACGCATTTGGACAGCGAAACGAAAGCTACAAATTAAACGACGAACGAGCACCGGAATCTGAGCAATTCAGAAGGGAAGATAGAAGTTACCAAGAGCATGGAAGTAGTCAGTTCAGTCAGCAGAAATTGAACTTCAGCAACGACAGATATTCTCTCGCACCCTTTGGAGCAGGTACCAATCGGTTTGCCCCTACAAGTGATAGATTTGGTATGGGGAATGACCGACCTGGGCTTGGAAACGATCGATCTGTGCTTGGGAACGATCGATTCGGACCTGGTAACAATAAATTTGGAAACGATCGATTCGCGCCGGGTGCTGATAGACTAGGACAAGGGAACGAACCTGCTAATGATCGGTTCGGACCTAATAACGACAGATTTGGTTCTAATAACGAACCGTTTGGGCCTGGAGGTGGCGATAGATTTGGTTCCAATAACGAACCGTTTGGGACTGGAGGTGGCGACAGATTTGGTTCTAATAACGAACCATTTGGGCCTGGAGGTGGCGACAGATTTGCTTCTAATAACGAACCGTTTGGGCCTGGAGGTGGCGACAGATTTGCTTCTAATAACGAACCGTTTGGACCTGGAGGTGGCGACAGGTTTAACAGAAGCAATTTAGATCGTTTCGAATCAAAAGATGTGGGAGATAGACGCGACAGCTTTCCAAATGCGTCTCGAAGTTTCGCTAGAAATGATCAGTTTAAACCGCCGGATAAATTCGCGCCGGAATTGAAGAAACTGATGGAGAAACGAAGAGCTGCGTTAGACGTATTTAAACCAAGTTATCTGGACTCTGATAAAAGTTGTAACGTTGGTTCTCTGAGCGAAAGCTTCAAGAAGATCACCGGCGAGTCTCCATTTATGAAAAGTTCCCCTGGGAACAACAACTTCGGTCCTCGCGGGCCCCCAAATTTCGGGCCAGCTGGATGCGGTAATTACAGAATGCCTGTAGACTTTAAACCTCCAGGGAATCCTGAATTCGGGCCACGCTGTCCTATGGGAATTGTACGGAACAATTCGTTCGACTCGCGTGATGGAGGCATAGCCCCGTTCAGAGGGCCTAATTCTAGTCCGCAGCTAATGCAAGACTTCATGAGTGTCGAGCCGAGGCCAGAGATAGGAAATATTGGGCACGATGTGGATATGAATAAAGGGAATATCGCTAAACCCATTGGTGTGGCGGAACAAGTGGAAGTAATAAATCTGATATCCAACGAACAAATTAACAGCGCACAGAAAGAATGCCCTGAAATTTATCCCATTCAAAATGACCCGATTCCACTATTGGAGAAACCATTGAATTGGGGCGATGGTCAGTTCCCACAAGATAATTCATTACGTAACGATGCTAACAGCAGTAAAGTGGAGGAAAGTTTGCCTGCAAATTATAATCCCCCGGAGCTGGGTACTCAGAATGTGATCGGTGAAACGGCAGAGAAACAAGATCTATCTAACAACGATACTAGTGGTAGTAATAAGGAGGCAGACGTGCTACCGTTCATGGGTGAGAATGACCCGAAACCTGAAGATTTAAATATGGAGCCACCGCCTGAATTACCAAATTTGGGGCCCGTTTCGACAGATAATAACGAGTCCAATGACCCTTTGCGAAGAATGAACGAGCCTTACGATGCAAAAGATCCTTCCTCTAAACCATTTCCGAGCAATCCAGAATGTTTCGATCCCAGGGAGACTTTCGATGCTACACTTGGCCCAAGAGGAATGCAATTTAGACCAAATGCACCTTTCCCTGGCTCTCGAGGTCCAAATGACAGATTACCCGTGCCTGAACCTAGAGGTCCTAGTACATTTAATTCTCCTGGCCCAGGTCCACATCCGTTGCTACCACCTCGCATTAATATACAACCCAATAATATACAATTTGGCCCAAGGGGTCCTAATGATGGACAATTTGGCCCCAGGGGCCCTAATGATGGACAATTTGGCTTGAGGGGTCCTAATGATGGACAATTTGGCCCGAGGGGTCCTAATGATGCACAATTCGGTGCACGGGGGGGTCCCAATGATGGACAGTTCGGCCCAAGAGGTGGCAATGAGAGATTAATTGGGGCAAGAGGTTCTACTGATGTGCCGTTTGCGCCACGAGGTCCTAATGAGGGGCCGTTTGCGCCACGAGGTCTTAACGATGGCCCGTTTAGCTCAAGAGCTCCTATTGACTTACCCTTTGGGCCAAGAGGTTCTATGGATAACCAGTTTGCGCCAAGAGGTTCAATTGATAACCAGTTCGTGCCAAGAAATGCCAATAATGGACAATTCGGTATCAGAGGCTCGAGCATTGGACAATTTGGACCGAGATATGATGAGCAATTCGCTCCAAGGAGACTTAACGACGTACAATTTGGTCCTAGAGGACCAAGTGATGGACAGTTTGTGCCTCAAGGGCCTAACAATAGACAATTTGCGCCTGGCAGGCCAAATGATACACCTTTTGATAACCGAAGCCTTAGTGAGACACAGCTTGGACCTAGAGGACCTAATGAAGGGCAACTTAAATTCCCAGGACCTACTGACAGACCTTTCGAACCACGACGTAACGAGGCTCCTTTCCAGCGAAGTCTTAGCGGCTCAACAGCAGCAAACCCAGATGCACAGTTCCCTAATAGGTTCAACGAAAGACAATTTGACGCTCCTGCCGATGGAAGTTTTGCACCTCAAAAAGGTGGTTCAGCTGACACATTCTTTGGATCTCGCCCTCCAGTTGGTGGGCCGATCGATGCTCCTTTTGCACCTCGAGGTCATCCTGATAGGCCATTCGATGCTAGAGGACTCGGAGACTTTAGGCTAAGAGGGCAAGTCGATAACGGTTCATGCCCTAAACCTAGAGAGACTTCAGAACCAGGTGGCTTGGACGTTCGTAGCGATGGAGGGGCGTTTGAAGCGACTGATCGTATCCAGATAGAACAGAACGCGCAGCAAGGACAGTTCGACTCTAATGAGAAGCAGAAACCAGGGTGGAGGCCACCATTCCCCAAAAGTAATTTTAGCGATGTCGATCAGAGACCTACCCAAGACTTCCGTTATGCAGAGAAACCTTTGCCACCTCAGAGCGATGCATTTAATCAAGGAGCAGCGAATAATCTAGGACGACGATCTCCTCCGAACCCGGCTAAGTATATTATGCCTGACAAAAGACCGGAGAAAGGTATGCCCGACTTGGCAGTGGGCGATTATAAAGCCAGATACGGAGAATCGTCATCAGGATCTGATTACTCTAAGTTTAACACTCCTAATGTGTACATGAAGCGACCGATAGATAATCGGCAGTCTCAAGTCAGGTGCTCGACCGTGAAAGAGTTCTGCATAGAGAAACAGTTCAATTATAATCACGGCGGGGCTACCGCTGAGAAGAAATTTGTCGAGCATATACCTGCTAAAGTAATCGACTATGCCCATACTTCTCGTACCTCCATTCAAGATCATTTGACTCCTGTGCAGTGCTTCGATTATGGGCACGGCAATTTGAAGCCACTGGTACCGGAGCACGAACCGCCACCGAAGACGGATTTCAGAAATTGGGAGGAAAGTGAGCAGAACTTGAAGGAATATACGGACAAAATAAGGACGTACGAGCATTACTCCGAGAGAGTAGATTCTAGGCGATCGGGAGCTTACAATCAGAGGCGAAACAGCGAGGAACTGATCGACGACAAGAAGCCCGAACGGGATCGCAGGGAGAATGCCTATAAAGGCAAAGAACGGGAGGATAAAATATTTGATCGCGTGTCCGAGAAAGATCAAGAGAATCGATACGATAAGAATGCCCACAAAGGTAATTTGAAGGTCTCATTTTCTACTTGCAGTATTATTATCATTATTGTAAGCATTATAAGCGATTTATTATAAATGAATGTTGCTCAAATATAATAAGGATATAAGAATACACTTACAACGTATACATACGTACTTATATATATATATTATTAAATACTACGGAAAGTTTTACCTTCATTATCATTTTTTTTTTTTAAATGTAGAACGAACACGGGAAAGGTTCGAAAGCTCTCAAAAGGAAGCGAATAAAGACAGTAATAAGGATGAAGACAGGTATAGTACCAGTGTTTATTTCATTTATACAATTTTCTGTACTTATGAATGTATATACTAATAAACAATCACGGATTATATTAATATGTAAATCAGATTCGTTTGAAAACGTATAACTTTCTTTAGATCGAAAGGAAATATAAACTGGCAGGAGAACTCAAGCAAGAGCATCGTAGAGACAAAGCCATTGGATACCAGGTATGTTAAATTAGTTATTAGATGCGTCTTAAATGTTTTAGTCTTTGATAAACTGTAAAATAAATGCTCTCGCCACTTTTGTGTTGAAACAAACTTTACATCATCACATTGGGTATCCACTTATAGATTTAACATTTGAGGCAAACAGTTTGCGTAAAGTATGGAGACTTGTTTCGTGCAATGCTTGTACTGTCTTTTGACTGCTGAGACGCAGTTAAAGTATATCGTCTCGCTGTTTGTCGGCAGTTGTCAAATATTCCCGAAAGCCCAATGGGTTTTCTTCATTTATATACCATACTGAACGTGTGCGTGTATACGCGTGATTACAGTATTAAGGCCACTGTATTGATTAGTATTAAATTGTACACTCAAAACCTTGGATAACTTGTTATTTTCATGTGTACACTAACTACGTACATGATTTAATATGTCGAGTATGTACGATAAGTACAGGCGACAAATGTTTTTTTTTTAAATTGATGACATTTCCGTCATTTCTAAATGATCTGATAATTTACACTTGCGAAACAGCATTTTCCATATGCTGTTTCCCACGTTAAATGTATCAATGATGCTCGGAGATTAATTTAAAGTGAGTTAAACACACGAAACGTAGTGCAGCATAATACAAACATACTTTATTTTTATGTGTTTGTATTATGCACAATGATGTTTTCTGTAGTTTAAATTTTTGTTTAATTTAGTATAAGCGACCTGGAAGGATATACACAATTTTCAGAGTTTTATACTCGTATTGCTGTCTTCTCCAATTGCTTTAAAAAGCACGTCCATTTTCTCTCGGATTTAATACATTTTTGATATCCTGACAAATCTTTTACGTACATACGTACATATGTCTAACGTTTTAATATCTTGTGCAAAAACTTTGATTACCACCGAATCAGCAGGAACGTTCTTAATACCAGAAACACGTTAAAATTTTTATATATCAACCATTTATGTATTTATCATTGTTTATATTTCGTTGTTGATTTTTCTTATTTTATACCGCATAAGAAAGGATTTTTATATTTTCGTAACTGCTATATTTGAACACTTACACATGAATTTGCGAAGATGTTATGGTAACTTGGTGTTATGTTTTATAGTGTTACAGATACTCAGCACAATGTGGTGGAATCCGCGCCAAAAACTTTGGAATTGGCGAAGACGCCAAACTGCACAATGGTGGACGACTTATTGTGCCCTCCAGGTCGCCAGAACAGACCACCAAAAATAGCTATCATTTTAAGAGGCCCACCTGGAAGCGGCAAATCATTTGTTGCAAAGCTTATTAAAGTAAATTGATATTTTGAGGAAATATATCTGTCTCGTCTAATGCCAGTGCTGTCGTTAGTACGTACGTCTTTCTTTGCAGGATAAAGAAGTTGAGCAGGGAGGTTCAGCACCAAGAATTTTGAGTCTGGATGATTATTTCTTGGTAGAAAAAGAAATAGATTCCACTGACGATAATGGGAAGAAAGTTACAGTTAAGGTACAGTGAAAACCTTCTACCAACTACCATCTTCTAATACGCCCATAGATTTTTAATTATTATTCAGATGCTTAAATTGAACTTCACTTCACTTCGATGAACTTTTCAGGAAATGGCGTACGAATACGAAGAAGCAATGGAGCAGAGCTACGTAACGTCACTTGTAAAAGCCTTTAAGAAGAACATCACTGATGGTTTCTTCAACTTTATAATACTTGACTGCATTAACGAAAAGATATCTGATTACGAAGAAATGTGGAGTTTTGCTAAGACTAAAGGTTTTAAAGTGAGTCTTTCTTCTTTATACTATTGCAAGCATTTGGTTACAATAGTTTCATTTGAAAGGGAATATCCTTATTCAAATGGTTCCTCTACGCAACTATCTATGCATAGGTGTACGTGTGCGAGATGGAAATGGATTTACAAATCTGTTTGAAACGAAACATTCATAATCGTACGGAAGATGAGATAAATCGAATTATAGATTATTTTGAGCCGACCCCAAGCTACCATCAGAAATTAGACGTCAATTCGATGTTGCAAGAACAGGCAATTGAAGAAGTACGCATCGCAAATTATCTGTATTTGGCGCTAATTATGTAGCAGTGTCATTTATACCATTTCTCCATAGGTTCATATGGAAGATAGCGAAGAAACGCAGGAGAAGTCCCCTCAGCAGAACGAAGACAGCCAGGACAGTCAAGAGGATATCCTCGATAGTATTGTAATTACATTTTCATTTTTATTAAAACGTCTGTTAAGCAAAAATTTAATACATGTCTATTATGATCTACAGGGTGTGAGCAAGTGGGAGCGTATGGAAGCAGAAGATAAATTGGGTTAGTTATCCTATATTTAACTAGTTTTATTACTCGGCTTCACCCAAAATTTAGATTCTGATTTTATAAAAAAAAATTATTTATTTTTTGTGAAAATAGTCACATTCATGTGGATTAGCTAGGCATAATGAGCTGGGACACCTTTCGTGACCCCAGAGTTTACCGTTCGAAAGGTTTTAGGCGACAGACAAACACACAGACACTTTCTGCTTTATATATTAAGATTGCAATTAATTACGCGATCGTTTAACCACAGATCGTTTGGACGGGCTTGCAAAGAAGAAGAACGAGGGAAAAGTACAAACTATGCAAGATTTCCTCCAAGTCCCTGACTATTATAATATGGAGGATACCTCTGGTAAAAAACGCGTAAGTACGTCTGTGATTTATCAACAGCATGAGTCTTTTCAATGGAATCTATGATTACTAACGCAACGTTAACAAAGATGACTATAAACGTGAATTGAACAGGTGAGGTGGGCAGATTTGGAAGAACGTAAAGAGCAAGAGAAAATGCGTGCCGTAGGATTCGTAGTTGGTCACACCAACTGGGATCGTATGATGGATCCTACGAAAGGAGGAAGCGCCTTGACACGCACAAAGTATATATGATTTCACTTTACCTCTAGATTATCTAGAAAACATTAAAACTGAAATTACTATCGTTTGCTTGTAAGTTCTAGTCCACCAATTTGTGTACAATTACTTAAGCAAGGCATTCTTTTTTTTATATTTTCACACAATCAGAGGGAAAAGAACGATTTCTAAGTGACAAGATGTAATAATACGATGTATGTAAAAGACGTAATCAAGCTTATGACTAAAAAAGAAGCTTGTTGTAAACAGCTGCATGATTATTAGTAAGAAAAGTGCTTCTCGTACAGTATTACTCGTAACGTGCGAAGACTGTTTCCCTTAGTAATAAAAATTGCAATTCACCGTCGCAGTTTTACAGAAATTTGTTACGTATCCATCGATGTTACAAGTATCATTGCGACGGAAATAGTTGTATCTCCCTCGGGGCGAGATAATTGGCAGTCTGCTTCGAGTAGTTTACTTAGCTATGTAATTAGTACAAAAATGTGTTATGTTTCTTTTACTGTGATTATACATTTACACATTTTTGTATGTACATTCGTCACGGACCATTCGTTGGAGAAAGATATCCAAGGCTACATTTTAAGTGGAAATAGTTACGACGGAGATGCGAACATTATTATTTGCACAAAATAAGTTTGTTTTGTATACATGTGTACATGAACGATTTTTATTTTCTTCGTTAGTTTAACTGATAATGACATTGTCGTACTTTTCGTATTTTTTTTTTTCAAATACAAGTAATCTGTCCAATAAGACAAGTTTTTTTGAAACTTAAGTATGTCTTCGTTATTACGAAATGTTTGTTTAAATTATATGACTTATATGAATCATTATTATTGCAGGTTTTTCTCGCTATCGTAAACGATAGTTACGTTTCCATTCAACTGCAATAGCAGAAAGAAGTGAAAATAGCAAGGTGTCTACAACTTGCAAATTCTTCAAATGGCAATATACGATTTTAATTCACTGTTATTAGAGCATTCATTTGGTAGAATCAACATTAAATTTTCTAGCTTACGTAAAGCATGCTGTAATTACTGTATATAATATATATTTAATGAAATCTCGTTTCCATCAAACATTTTTATATTCTACTTCGTGTACTATACACGTACAATAGCTCTGTAGCTTAAGCTTAAGCGTATGCAAATAATTATACACTGCCTAGTAAGAATTCTGCTGTTTGCAAAAGTTGTATGAATCGGGTTGCTCCGAAAGTTTCTGCACTCTAACATTTTCTTTTAATTTCTATCATAGCGAAAATGTAATAGCCACGTCGGCAGCGTTATTTACCGTTACAATTTATCGAGTACGTAAATAGAAAGTAACGAAACCTCCGGGATAAAGTGGAAGACGGCATAAAGAATGCAGTGCCGCCAGCAAAAAAAATAGAGGCCGCAACGACAATTCAGAACAACTGAAATAGAACAGAAAGCAATAAAGAAACATTGCTTTTTATGGCTTTTCGATGAAAACAATGAGGTCTTGTAAGAGATAGACGAAGTTCATGGATCAGATTTAGTCAAGAGGACTGTTTTCTGTGACAGTATACACTATGAAATAATGTAAGGACTCTGTTCAAATAGAATTTACAAGAATCTTGCACTTTCGATTACCTTTTCCAAGTAGAACAACCGCCGTCGCGATTGAATCACCGCTGACAGATTATGCTATACATTAAATGTAAATTTGTATTAAAATTTATTGAAAAATAGCCCTTGTATTGAACCCTTCCTACTATATAACTGCAGTTCTAATAAATGGGAGATGTTGTGTATTTGAGGACGAGAAAAACAAATCCTTAATAACATTCTTTTGTAGGACGACCTATAACAATTTTGTTGTGCAATTTTACAGGCTTTGAAATTTCCGGATGTTACCCACTGGTGTTTGGTGATTGCATACTTACAGACGGTCGTCGCTAAAAATTTTCGAACGCTTATTTCAAACATTATTTTACGACGTTCTATGAGAAAATTTCATTAGGGATATTTGTTCGGAAATTAGTTCCCTATAATGTGATGAATCGCGAAGAGTTTAATCGCGTTAATTTGATGTTTTATAAGAATAGGTCAACTTAGACTGACGTAGGAGACGACATTACGAACGTATTGACGTACCTTAATTGTTAATTTTGTAAATCGTTACTAATCGTGTCGTCGTCATTAACCTGAGGCTTAATCGCGCTTTGAATGCATAGCAATCCACTAAAGAAGTTCATTTCCATTTTAAATAAATAACGGCAAGTATCTTGACCCATGCTTTTGCTTTCATAATTATTGTACGTCTGTTGACTATTTTCTTGTATATGTATAGCTTTCGCTTAGAAGGTAGATTGAGATGTGAACTCATTATTTCACTTCGTCATATAGAACTTCGAAATATTGCTACTGTTCTGTGTGTAAAAATCTTACACTATTATTTTCTAAGTAATACAACTGGCTAAAATTCGTTCTTCTTTTCGTTATAGGTGGAATTCATGCGTTATTCTTCGTAGACAACTTTAAGCGGGTAAAACGACGGAAACGTGAATAATGAACGCAAAGAAATAGTGATTTTATACAGACTGCAAAGTGAAGCCGTACATTTTATAGTTATTAATTAAATACGCATTTCAATATACTTGACACATCAATTGTAATATTGTAAACATATTTTAAGAGAATAAAGTGGACAATTCTTTAAAACACAGCATTATTTCAAAATTCTTTTTATACGGTCCTATCTAAATTGTCAACTTGCCTCTCCAACTACATATTATATCTTTCAAAAAATTGTTTGGCATGAGTTCTAACGATAACACATTTGGAGATGAACTTTGTAACGAAGAACTATTAAACGCAGAGGCACAGAGACTTCAAATAAGGTTTGAAAGGTACAGCTTAAAAGTACAAGTTTAAGGCGATGCCTCTGGAAAATGACTCTTTAATGATAAACTATTTAACTCAAAAACGCCGACGCTTTATTAGAAACTTGACAGATAAGTGTTCCAATTAAGGCAATGCTTTTGCCAGTTTTAAAGGTTTTGTACGCAGAAGGGGTTGCATAGGAAGGAGTAAGTACCATGGTGAGGATTATTTGAATAATAATTCAATGTTATCTATAGTTATATGTTATATAGTCGCTACTTATTCTTAAGCAAATGCTTAAGCATTCGGCATCCTTTACTAGCTACTAGGTTAGTAGAGGATGCCGGATGCTTAAGCATTTGCTTAGGAATACGTAGCGACTGAGAATACCGCCCTTAACGCTCACTGCAGTTCATGCTTTTCGTCGCTAAGCGCCGCTAAAATTTGCGTGTTCATAAATTAACTGAATTTCTACATCTAATTCATCGGCGCAATGCGTGTCCGCCTTGAAGTTTTCTAATGTTTACGGTCAGTCATATCTTCGAAGTTTTATTCGAAGGTTTTAGCAGTATCTGACGTGTACGAAAATCAAATTGCACGATCATCAGTAGGTTAGATCATAATATTGAATTAAAATACATTTTCTTATTAATAAGAGATCGCGCAATCATGCTCGACTTATTCACTATATTTAGTAAAGGCGGAATTGTGCTCTGGTGTTTCCAAAGCACTTCGCAAATATTCGCGCCCAGCGTTAACGCGCTAATACGAAGTGTTATATTGCAGGTAAGTGGTTTCCGTCATGGCACTTCACTTTTTTTTAATTTAAGTACACCCATATGGGACAGCACTAGCCGTATCATTTACCCTTTACAAATGTAATTCGTGCAAGAGGCGACAAAGATCCTCTGCGTACGAGCAGTTACGATTAATATTCATTACAGTAATGCTTCGAACAATTTCATTTGCAGGAGCGTACAGGGAATCATGCGTTCGAACACGATTCGTTACGTTTACAGTACAAACTTGACAATGAGTTCGAGCTGGTGTTTGTAGTCGCGTACCAGAAGATACTACAGTTGTCTTACGTAGACAAGTTTTTAAACGATATCCATTTGGAGTTCAGAGATAGATTCAAAAATGAATTGGAGAGGTCCCAGTGGTTCTCGAACTTCGATTTCAGAAACAACTACGAGCACGTACTCGCTTTGGCTGAACAATGGGCACGGACTCAGGCTAAGATACCCAAACAAATGCGTACCTTCGACGAAAGTCTAAAATCTAAAAAGACTGTCGCCAGTATGATCGAACGAAAGGATGACAAGGATAATAAAAAGCAGGGTACGTAACGTGCGTTATTCGCAAGTTTAGTTAAGTTGCATTTTCTTCCTTTCGAACGCTTTACATTTGATTAGCTTTACGATATTATTAATTACTTGATTTCTGTAATCTAGCCGCTCTTGTTTACTTATATTACTTCTATTCTTTTACATTGGGTAACTTAAAATGATTTGTGTATAGTTTTTATACAGGGTGTCCTGTGACTGGTATTTGCATTAAATTACCTTCTTCTTGATTCTACCACCAGTTATAACGCACCCTATATATGGACGATACAATTATTCGCAAGTCAGAGGACTTGGCGGTGGTGGTTTCTAAAATTATTATAAGACTTTTTTGATCCTTTCGTTTATTTCCGAGTGTCAAGTATTATAAGCTGTTGTGGAAATTTGTATAGGACTTAATATAGAATCACAAGCAATTTTCATTTAGGTAGTAATATATCCTTTCCAATGTGGGTATCACTAACAGGAAATGGGGATCTTATTCTTCGCTTCTAGGTAAAAGGAAGAAGGGAATTAATACTAATAAAGATGATCAAAGTAAGTGATTCTGGATTTTACATTCGATACACAATGCGCATGAATTTAGGAGTTACGACTGCAAGCTAATGATAGTAACAGTGACCAGATCTATGGGAAAATTAAATTCTTTGCCTACTTTACCTCGTAACATCAAATATTCAATGCTACGTCTGTGCTTATATTTTAATTCATCTTTTAGTATATCTCATGCTTCTTGAATAGCTTCCACGTGTGTAATTATTGATCCCTACTCGATTCCCCAGTGAAAATTCAAGAGGTCCCAAAGCAGGATCTACCGAATAACCAAACTAATCATAACGGAGAAATAAACGAAGAGATTTTAATCGCGAACCGTATAAAATTGGCTCAGAAGTTAGGCGGTCAAAAGAAGAAAGTGGATAAACAGTGAGTTTCACGAAAAGTCGTAAAGCAGGGAACATGCGTGCATTGAAATTTCAGGCGCGTGTAATCTATGGTTCGCAGGAAAAGTCCCAAACCGGAGAAGGCTGGCAAAAAGCCGCGCGTGTGGGAGTTAGGCGGGACCACCAAGGACCTCGCCAACTTAGAACGCACCAAAGATAAACCGGAGGAGAGTGGTGATTACGTGCCAGCTGATAAAACGGTAAATCTACAATTCCTATTCACCAGTCTACGTATTCGCTTAATTAATGTTCCACTTAAATGATCCTCTTTAGCTAGTGGGCCAGATGAAGGGTAGTATTCGAGATTTAGAAGTTGAAAGTGATTCGGAGGAGGAGTCCGACCAGGAGATGGAGGATTCGAAGCCGCAAGTACAAAAGAAGACCAGCAGCATGTTTTCAATGTTCAAGAGCCTGGTCGGGAATAAGTGCTTGAAGCACGACGACATGGCGCCTGTTCTGGAGAAGCTGAAGGACCATTTGATTTCCAAGAACGTTGCTGCCGACATCGCTCAGAAGCTGTGCGACTCCGTCGGCGTGAAGCTCGAGGGAAAGATGCTTGGCACTTTCGACAGCGTGACGAATACCGTGAAGGCCACCCTGACGGATGCACTGGTGCAGATACTGTCGCCAAAGAGGCGGGTCGATATTCTACGAGACGCGATGGAAGCAAAGAAGGACGATATACCTTACGTCATGACGTTTTGCGGCGTGAACGGGGTTGGAAAGTCGACGAACCTGGCGAAGATTTGCTTCTGGCTGATCGAGAATAACTTTCGCGTGCTGATCGCCGCGTGCGATACGTTCAGGTAGCTTGTTACTCCGTCCAGGATAAACTAACGGAACAATGGATCGCGCGTATAATTAAATGCACTTGGCGTTTCAATTAAGGGCTGGTGCAGTCGAGCAGCTGAGGACACACATGCGTCACTTGAACGCTCTTCATCCGCCGGAGAAGCACGGGAATCAGTGCATGGTTCAGCTGTACGAGAAAGGGTACGGAAAGGATGCAGCTGGTATAGCGATGGAAGCGATTCGGTTCGCTAAGGACTCGAAGATCGATGTGGTTTTGGTGGACACCGCCGGCAGAATGCAGGACAACGAACCGCTGATGAGAGCCTTGGCGAAGCTGATCAAAGTGAACGAGCCGGATCTGGTGCTGTTCGTCGGCGAGGCACTTGTTGGAAACGAAGCTGTCGATCAATTAGTGAAGTTTAATCAAGCTCTAGCCGACCACAGCCAATCCAGCAATCCGCATATCATTGACGGCATCGTGTTGACTAAATTTGATACAATCGATGACAAGGTACGTCCAGCGCAGTCGATTATGGTTAATTAATATCCACTGATCGAACCGTCAATTGTTATTCACTTAACGATCGTTTCCAGGTGGGCGCAGCAATTTCGATGACTTACATTACCGGGCAGCCCATCGTTTTCGTTGGCACAGGGCAAACGTACACCGACTTGAAGTCATTGAACGCGAAGGCCGTAGTGCACGCTCTGATGAAATAATTTGTTGATTCTGCTAATGAAAACGATACCGAACTTATTGTACGAAAGATTAAGATATCTCATGGATTATTATTGACATATTCAGGGGAAGAATTCTTAATACTGTAATTATTATATACAAGAAATTTAGAAAGAATAATATACGCATATTGCTACGGCTCAAGATCCAGTGTCCTTGCCGTCTCGGCGATTAAAGGGACGCGGTCTTAATTGCATTTTCGCGCGAAACGAACCGGTAAACTCTAGCTGCCCTGTCTCCAGAAACACCCAATCATTGTATCGAATCTGTTTATGTTACAAATTATTTATTGTATAAATTTATAGAAAGTTTTCTAAAAAAAAGGAAAAAATATAAACGTAATTGAAAACGTTGCACATTGGGCGTTCGTTCCATGCGTTGCTTTTCTCTCCTTTCCCGTAGGGTATTTCTTTCGCGTGCAAAGGAATCGCTGCGTTAATGAACACGCATTTGATGTATTTAACAAATGTTATATATTTTACAATATCGACGCTAGCAAATAATCGAATCAGAAACGTGTGTCACGTATGCTGCAGTAGATAACTAAAAGAATAGTTTACACATCTTTACAGGCGAGGTCGATAACCTCAGGGGGTAAAACAGAATACTTCGACAGAGCGCGCCATCTATCGGAACGTGACCAAAAGTGGCGCCCCCTTTTGAAAAAAAATCCTACTAAGCTTTTCCACGTGCAACGGGATTCTAGCAACTTTGCAAGGCTATAACTCTGTTGAAAGTGGAGTTAGAGAAAAATCGTGGAGGACAATTTTGCTCTGTTTACGAAGCTTTAGCACCTTATTGCAAGGGTTTTGTTTCAAGTTCATTGGTACGCTTGTAAAGTGCAGTTAAACTTCCTTTTTAAATAGGACTATATACATTTTTTGGTACAAATTGATTCCCCGTGTTATTCTGCGTATAAAATGTATGAGGCTATGTTACTGAAAACTCAATAGTTTACGAGATATTTCAATTTATGTGCCAAAAATATTCATTCGAAATTTTTTCAAAAGGGGGCGCCACTTTTGGTCCGTTCCGATAGATGGCGCGCACCGTCAAATCCCTCTGGAGGGTGCAAACTGTTTTACCGCGTCAACTTTATGTTTAAATTTTACGATTTTTGCATTTCTAATTAATTCGTCACTTCAGATGTGAGCCATCGGCAATTGGTCACCGCCATAGTCATGTTCTTCCTTGCTTTTGGAGTCATGAGAGCATTCTTCCTCCAGTTCCCAGTTGGCCTCGTCATCGAATCTCTTCTCTTCGGGAATCGAACCACAGATTGGCAAGCGTATTATTAAACCTGAAAAAGAATTGATTTATTTAGCTAAATGCAGCTGCAATATAAACTACCTACACGTATGAATCCGTAGCTTTTTTGGCAAACATTCAGGAAGGAGAAATCGGAAAGCATGACTCCCCATAGAACTCTTTGCATGGAAACACTTTGATATTTTCATAAGGGAATGTATCTCTGTTCATATCACATAAAATCTACAATTAAAATTGCTTAGATACATACAGAAAAATATCAATAATTAAAAGCTGTTTAGTTGCATTCAAGTATTCATCTTGTTCCTCAACTCGAAGTCAATTAAATGCGGGTTTTGCCTCTTCGAAAAGCTAGGTGGTCGCTACCCTGGCGTGCGCGTCAACCGAAATAATCCATATAAAAGGGACAACTACCTGTTACCAATCCAGAAACGATAGCAATTCCCAGAGTAATGGCAAGCGCTAATAATTGATAGCCGGCCTGCTGTCCTGCTGTCCTATTCAGCCCTGGCAGTATTCCATAATTGTCCCTCATCTCGGCCAGTCTTGCTTCAGAGCTCGGTGCCCTCGCGGGGAAGATCTAACACGAGACACCACCAGAAACATTAAAGAGATTCAGCTCGATGTAGGTACTCTATACCTCTCATCTTAACATTCTACCAGCTACAGTTTTTCAGAGCGCTGATCGATTCTCAGATTACACGCCCAACTCTATAAAAAAGAAAAAAGAAAAAAGAAAACAGAAAAATGCTCATTTACATCGCACTTTCCCACTTGCAGTACAAATTAGGGCTGTAACGAATATTCGAATAATCTAAGTATTCGAATATCAGAGAATTTGAATTTGTGATTCGAATACCAGAGAATTTGAATCTGAGATTCGAATACCAGAGAATTTTAATTGGAGATTCGAATACCAGAGAATTTGAATTTGAGATTCGAATACCAGAGAATTTGAATTTGAGATTCGAATACCAGAGAATTTGAATTTGAGATTCGAATATCAGAGAATTTGAATTTGAGATTCGAATACCAGAGAATTTGAATTCGAGATTCGAATACCAGAGAATTTTAATTGGAGATTCGAATACCAGAGAATTTGAATCTGAGATTCGAATACCAGAGAATTTGAATTTGAGATTCGAATACCAGAGAATTTGAATTTGAGATTCGTCTATTCGAATACCAGAAAATTTGAATCTGAATTTGAGATTCGAATATTCGAATACTCGAAGAAATGGTTGGCATTCGAAATTATTTGAATCATTCGAGTTATTCGTATTCGAAATTATAGGAATAATTACATCACTATTACAAATCCTCGTCGATCGTTCACCACAAGTAATCCTAGGTACACGAATCAAATACCATTCGACTAGAGACAGCTACCCTCAATCCCTCCTTTCAATCAACCCCAGTCTACATCCCTCACAATTGAAGTAATCCTCCGTAACTTGTAGCGTATCAATTTGCGCCATCGCCAATCGAGCACCGAGTGATGAATCGCGCTCCAAACACTGTACACCAAAGGAAGAGACCTAAGCCTCAGACTTTGAAACCGCGGGGCCCGCGGAGTAGGTTGCCCGCGACCCTTCCGACGCAAAAGGACATCCTCCTCGAAGCCGGAACACGGGCAGCAGTTGTGAGTGCCTCGCGAATGGCGGCTGGGATCGTTCGCTTCATGGTTAACAGATTAAGCAATCGCTGGTTTTTGCAGCGGCAGAATGGGGGGCAAGTTCGTCGCGGTGCCATTCAGCGTAGTTAGAATGTTAGAAACTCGCGGAGCGGGGGGGCGCCGGTCGGATACTTAGAGGAGCATCCTCCGCGAGGTTAATTACCCGAACAGCCCCGCGATTAATTCCTGCAACAGAGAGGACGCGGGGCTCGGGCGGGAAGTTACGTTACCTCGTAAAGGGAATAATCGTAAGAGGCTCCTGTGGCCAGGCCAGCCATGAGCGCGCCGAAAACGCCGCCGAGCAAACCGGGCATCCCGTGGAGATTGTGCACCCCGCATGTGTCGTGGATGCGGAGGCGCTTTTGTATCACTGGCTGAAACAGATCAGTCGAGAAAGTGAAAGACTCGTCCACTTCTCCTTGGTGGATCAGCTTTGGATGGGATATGCAATTGGTCGCATTTATACAAACGCAAGAAGATTGGTGACTGGTGAAAGTAGGTGGGTAAAGGAGATTTTGGGTGGTGGACGCTGCTAGTGGCGGACAGGGCAAATGAATCACTGCATTAGTTAAAAAATGTTAATGATATCGTAGTACAGTGAAAATATAACAGAAGTTTCAGTGTTACTACTGTATGCGACTATAATTTATGTTGTACTACTGTTTTAATAAAAAAATTTAATAAAATCATTTCTCGGGGATACTTTATTTTTAAGAATATAATAAATAACTCTGAAGGAATAATCCTGATTTTTCATACAAATTAAATTGTCTTCCCTTGTTTCTTGGCAATCAATATTTTTAGACCCAGCCCGCCACTGGATGCTGGTATTTGGAAAAAAGAAGAGGTGCGAGTAGGTTTGTATCGTTAGAAGCGTTTTGTGTTAGAGCTTTCAGAGCTTGAAGGAGTTTGTAGCTCTGCTTCTCCTTCCTAATAATAATTACGTAACGAGGTATCAGGATTCTTTAGCAAAGGGAGGTTTTTACGCGTCGGCCTCCGATTTCATTTACCTCTCAAATATATCCGAAAATCAAAGCAATATATAGGAGGCGGACACTTAAAAACCTCTCCTTGTAAGTTGAACTGGATTTCATGACAGGTGGCGCACGTTTTGTAAAATCAATCCGTTTAAAAATTGGTGTCTATGTAGACGCGAGCCTCCTTTTAGAAATGTATCGTGGCAGGGCTGCTTTAAGACCTTTAGAGGCCCTAGGCACTTAAAAGATTTTGAGGCTCCCTTATACAGGATTCTTAGGCACTTCCGATAATTTGACGAAAAAGTGTTTCTAACAAAACTTAGTTTTTAAAATTCAGAAAATTTCCATGGTGCTCCATCTGTCTCCTGATTTTCTGAGCAGGTGCTTATTTTGCTTACTGGTTAATCCAGCACTGTATCGTGGAAGGATCTCTGTTTCAGCAGAGAAAGGATATAATAAAGTTTTCTACTCTTTTAATCGAAAATTTAACCGAAAGCGGACGAGGCATCTCGTCGCGTACTTTTCGGAATATTGTATGTTCTATTCAATTTGAACAATCACTGATAAATACCGATAACGATACACCCAGGTTTCACGATTACTACCCCCTCTAAATTTCGCGGGAATTCTCGCCACACGTTTTTCAGATACGGCTGTATTTACTGTTATGCTTTTCAGTGACTGTGTTGTGGAAACCCGTAGATCTACGTGAGCGTTAAACAAGTGAAAGATAACAAAACAGGGAAATCTAAGTGGATGATACGCGCAGTGCGTTGAAACAATTTTTTTCTGTATATTTGTTCACGCCCGAGTCAGTTCCCAGCCGGGTGAAATACTGTTACCGCGTACGCTATCACTTTTCCCGCAAAAATATCAGTCTCCCCTGCGCTCGGTAAACATGTTTTCTCTTTGTTATCCTTGCAGAAAAACGTTACGCCCTTTGGAAAATGTTAAATACACGAGATCGACGTTTCGCCCGGCGTCGTCCAAGTTCCACTGTATCCAACTGAAACATTATTACCAATTATAATCCTATCCCCGTTTACAGGAGCGGATTTGGAGATTTGGCACCCTAGAACAACAAGCGTCTGCCGCCCTTTCCGCGAAGCATCATCAAATATTTTAATTCGAAAGGGTTGAATATATTTTAAAAATTAATTCAATATGACAACCCATGTCTGAGTTATTGCTAATTTGCTACGCATTGAAAGTTCTTTGAATCCACTGTGTTTCAAGACCACCCTTTCAGTTTAAGGGAATACAGCTAGATACTTTATTTCAGAACGAAAATCTGTGTTATTATTGTCGACGAAAAAACAAAAAGTTACAAGCAAAAACATCTTGCTATCTTTTGAAATTTCTTTCGCCCAAAATTTCCCGAAATCCGCCCCATTATCTCTCATTACCCTTCCTCACACTTCGTTCGTTTATCCCAAGTGACGAACGAAGTTTCTGATCCTCGCAAAACCTTCCGCGAAGTAAAGTCATTCTTCAACCCCTTCCCGCTTATTGTCCGTCGACATTCTCCGTTTTCGATTAATCACGGGTCATCTCGAGAGAGCAAGTTATTCAAAAGTGCGCTTCAAAGCGCGCCAAAGAAACCGCGCCCTGCCGAATATGCCCCTCCTTCGAGCGTACACTCTCCCAGGATCGAATTCATCGAGGCTCGCCTTCCTCCCGCGAAATTCCACTCGCGGAGGGCTGCATTAGCAATCGAATCGTTTTTCCGCGTCACCGAGCATCGCTGAACGGGCCCGGCACACAAAAGCCAGCGGGTTGCAGAGGGGAAGGGGCGAGACGAGGCAAAAAAACGCTTGCAAATCACTGTTGGACGGTTTATCCCGGGGAACGTGTCTTTCGATAAACGACAACGGCTTCGTTAAACTTTACGATGCCTCTCTTCCTCTCCCCCGTCCGTTGCACCCGCCACTCGAACGGACCGGGCGCTTTTGCTCGGGAATCTATTCGCTCCGGCCGCGGATTCCTTTTTAAACGATACCACGAGTGCCTCTCGGGGATCTGGCGAACGCGAAGGAGCCTTCACCGGCGGGGCTGTATCGCGCAAATTGCCGGGACAGGCTTCCGTCTTAATGGCGAGCCTCTGATTAACGCGCTTAATCTGCATTTGATTCATACGTCCTCCAGCTGGCGAGGGCCGCGGGGAGCAGCGGGGGTTGGCTAGAGTCGAGGAAGCTAGTCGAACGGGGAAAGAACAAAGTACATAAAGAATATGGAATTACCGTGCCTGGGGGACCGGGTCGGCGCGAATGAATCGCGGATGATTAAAAGAACCCCCCGGCGAAAAACTTCTCCGCGGTGATTGTCCGTCGCTCGCGGTCCCGCTAAGTCAATATCGGTCGCCGGTTGGTCCGAGGATGTACAGTGAGCCGCAGAATTATCCGCGGCCACCGACAGTGCTTTTCACCTCTGCGCGAACGTCCCACCATCGTCAAATGATTTCTCGTCGTCGGATACGATTATACCAAATGTCACGCCAAGTGTCAATTACTCCGGGTTCACCCCTGATTACCTCGCGATGTGCGTTGCAATTACCACAAGTTAAAAGCGACTGCTAGAGTGGAAGAGGAATCAATTACCGTGAGGTACTTGTATCCAAGCACGCTAATCACTCCTGCCAGCGCGCCCACCACCAGAGCGCCCACAGGCTCGCACATCATTCCTGTTGTTTGTTCAGAAAATTGTTGCCCTGTTAGCGTGTGCCCCGCGGAAGGACTGCTAATTAATTTATCGCGCGGTACCTGCAGCGGTGCCGATGGCCACGCCACCGGCCAGTGTCGAGTTCTGCACGTGCACCATGTTGAACTTGCTGTCTTTGGAGACCAGGGCCGAGGTGGCGAACGCGATCACGCAGCTGGAGCTGATCGACAGAAGGGTGTTTATGATCGCCCTCTGCTGGTCGTCGCCCTCCAGGGAGGCGCTGTTGAAGGAGGGCCAGAACAGCCAGAGGAACACCGTGCCTGTCGCGAGCAAACCATTGGTTTCCTTTTTGTAACGGGTGGACATCGAGGATCAAGTCGTGGGGGGGATGACAACGCTAGTTTTGTACAGAGCGTTCTGCGGGAGATAGAAAACGAAACGAGGTGATTCTGCGTGGCAAACTGAGACGAAAGCGAAGAGTAACGAAATTTAGATAGACGCTTCGTTTGCTAGCTATTAACGTTTGAAAACTGGGCGCAGGGGCGCCTGGAGAACGGCAACTCCGCGACCGCACGCGCTCCTAGTCACCTACGCGAGGCGCGTCGCTGCTCGGCGGGAATTTTCGAACGTTAATAACGAGGAAACAGAGCCTCCGAAGTCAATTCGTTACTCTTGATGTTCCTCTCAGTTTTTCGCGTAGAATCCCTCGATTCGACTCAACTGTCTGCCGCTGAACACCCTGTACACGTTGTGGAGGAAGAAAGGGCGAAGCAAAGCTCGAGCCGCGGCGTCCTCCTCTTTTATCGGTGCCACATGGACAGCGGGAAAAAAGGTGTGAACAGGCTAGTCGTAGAAAAACGGAGGACGGTGCTTTGGATGTGGGCAAAAAATGCCGACTAAGTTGCGCGCGCGTGGGGGATGAAAGGGAGCCCGAGGCGGTCGCGGTGCACCCCTTTATCGTCGGTGCTCGATTGACCGTGAGAAAAAAAGGCACGAACAGCTAGCTGCTGGAGAAAGATGGACGTGGTTGAGAAAGACGGGCGAAGCTGTAGACGCGTGGACGAAGAGCGAGAGGAATAGCACGCGTTTGCGAGAAGGACGAGCAAATATGGCGAAGCTCGAGCTGCGGCGGATGGGTGTTATCTTCAGGAAAGGGTGGACTATTTTCTAGAAGAAAGGGGGTGAAGATTAATCGGGGATGCTTGGACAGTGTGTCTTTAAAGTTGCGTCCAGCAAGGAAGATTTCTTAGAGCTACTTCATTGAATGACTTTTAATTTCACTGTGCCGAAGACGTTTGTTAAACAGACCAATCATCGCGAAGATGTCCGAGTTGTAGGACGGTCCCTCGAGGTGGTGCTCCTTCGGCTTCTGCTTCATCCCGAACACGAAGCTGACGGCCAGGCCGAAGTAAGCGCCGAAAGTGTGAACGAACATGCTGTCCCCGGCGTCGACGGTCTATCGGAAAGGGAACCGAGTTTTCATTTCGACTGTCGAGAAAACCGCGTGCCACCTTGTAAATCGATTCCCGCCAGAGGAGGAGACAATGGCGGGTCGCGGACCACTCCCCAAAGCGTGAAACAAAATCTGTCCCCACGGTTCTCGCCTCGTTTAGTCGCATACCGCGGACAGTTGACTTTATAATTGTTTGCCTCTCCGTAGGGGGTGGGTTATCTACAAGGGTCTCCTGCTTTCAAAACGTGCCCCATCGTTTCAGTCCATCCCTTTCCCCGCTCCATTGTATAATAGAAAAGCTCATGAATTTATAATCCACGATTATACTGTGCTTACAATTACCAACGCTCCATCCGCCCGTTTTTCATCCCCGGTGTGTTTCAGAGGCTTCGAGTTCCCAGTAATAACGCGTGCGGTAGTAAAAGTGGATGCCATAAACACTCGCCGCGGGTGGATCGCCGCGGGTGGATCGCCGGCGCGTGCTCTCCTTGGCGAAAATCGACGACAAGGCGGTCGGTCGGTGGCCGAGGGGGTGAACTTACCATGAGTATATGCTCGCCCACGTACTTGTTCACGGTGAACATGATCAGCTCGAGGATCCCCATGAACACGAGCTGTATGTAGGTCGTCTTACCAAGCAACGCGCCCATGGATATCAACGGGGTGGCAACCGCAACGTCCGCGCTCAGGAGGCTGAAAGTGGTTTCCAGGGGGTTGATGATCGATACGCGCGTTATTAACCTGCAGGCAGCCGCTCCGAACTGGAGATCAGCGCTCGTAACATCCGCGCGAATATATCGACGGGTTACGCGGAACGGGCCCTTTTAGAAATTACAATTTACCACCGTCGTACGAATATAGATATCGTTTAGGTGTTGCAAGAAACTTTAAGGGGTCATGCTCAGTCAGGAGGCCGAAGAAAAGGGTGGTCTTTGGAAATTTTTTACTCAAAAGCTATAACACATTTCTCAAAAAATCTTTTTTCCTTTTAAGGATTGCATTTAGTACCGTGCATCATATTTTTTTTGTTTAAAAATATTTATCAGTATATATTTATCAGGACCTTCGAGTGATAGACAATAACTCAGTTATTGATAAATATCTTTAAATAAAAAAAATATGATGCACGGTACTAAATGCAATCCTTAAAAGGAAAAAAGATTTTTTGAGAAATGTGTTATAGCTTTTGAGTAAAAAATTTCCAAAGACCACCCTTTTTTCGGCCTCCTGACTGAGCACGACCCCTTAAGGGGTTGCACAAGAACTGAACTGGGCTTCAGGACTTCTGGCTATTTATCCGTTTCGGAACATGGCGCTGACGTGGAATTATGAGTTATTGTTAGACAGCGCGGAGCTATGACGCGGCATGAAGTTTGAAGGGAAAGTGATTAGGGATGAGCTGGCGTTCACAGGTACCGCAAAGAGGATCGCGGCATGACAAGTGGGCGTTTGGATATCGATAGTTGTTCGGTGGTGAGAATAGAAGCTATCAATAAGTAATTGTACAGGCGTCGACACTTGTGAAGACCTTATTTCCAATAATGAAGCACTCTCTGTAACGAGATTCTGTTAACCGAAACGCTGATCTTGCGATTGAAATAAACATAAACGCCCCCGATGAATTTATAAGTCTCTTATTTATATCGCCACGTTGTTCCTTAAACTGTAAATGAATGTCGTTCGACAGAACTGTCGCTTCTTCTCAGTTTAGAGGAAATTAGGATTTCCCTTGGAGGAACGGGATCCCGGGAAACAAAGTGCCTGTGCACTTTCCGGCTTATTAACTATTCATGCACCAGGCCAAATACAATCCTACAAACTGGCTTTGGTATTCAACAGGGGCGTTCGCCTCGAATGCATTTTGCAGGGGATCTTGCAAAAATATCCTTCGACTTTTCAGCCAATCGAGACCTGATGTGTATATTACCGAGGCCGCGCGAGTTTATTCGTTTCCGATACACACGTCCCTGTAACGTTGTTGTTCTCGCGGCTGTTGACGACCACGCTGCGCCGCACAGAGTATCTCGAAATTTTTCCCCTGAATTTTAAATGTTCCCCCGTCGACGTTGAAAAAGATTTTAACGGTACTTTCCAAATTTCCCTTTAAAATAAAAGAATTTCCTCGAGCTTTGAAGAAAAACAAGCTCTATAAAAGCGAAGAATTAATTTACCTTTTAGAAAAGTTCAATTGTTATGGTGCAAATAATGTTATATGTTTTAATTACCACGTTTACTGTGCTAATTTCACGTTAATCTCGACTAGAAATTTGGTTAAACGGTAGAATTTTCAGCCACTCAGAAAATTCTCATTGCAGTGGTATAATTACGAAAGACAGAGAGAGAGAGAGAGAGCTATAGTAATTACTCTGTTTTTCATCCCTTTCCGCTCGAGATGTTCCCTTTTCTGTTTGGGGGTGTACAGAAAAACACCGTTTCCCATGGATTTCAAAAGTATTCCCTGCCACGAATCTCTGACATTTCACTGGCACTGACATTCTACGAACCACCCTACACACTGTCAAACCGTTACTAACCTTTTCAGAGACAGGTACGCCTTCTTGCCCTCCTCGATGTTCATCACCCCGTCGCAGATCATGGCTACCTGTACCAGGATCACGCCGACGAGGAACGTCAGCCCAACCGAGCTCTGCCCGTACCTCCTGAGGTAGGTCATCAGGAAGCCGAATCCGATCCAGATCATCACGTGGACATCTTGGTACACTGAGACGTTTTAGCGGCGGTCGAAAGAGCGTGCGTGTGTCGGGTTAGAAGAGAGGAAACAGAAAAGACCTTTTTTGTAAGCGCATGCTTTGTCTCGCGTGCGGTTAATGAGCGCGGCCGTTTTGCTTGTTTGCTCGCCCGCCGCTAGCACGCCTGGGCTCTCGTCGAGCGCTGTTAATCGCGCGTTAATTGATCGCCGCAATTACGCGGGCCCGGCGCTACCGGAGACTGCCCAGGGAGCAGGCGGTAGCCGTTTCTGCTGACCGATTCCGCAGATAACCGCAAACTTATACGTGAGACACTCCCTGTTCTGCATGCCCTGCCACCGGAATAATTCACGCCCTTGCACAACCCGTTCTCGTTCAACCCCTTCTCCCTCGCGCTCGTGTACACGGAACATTTTAATAAGGGCAGCACTGTGGATGGCGGTTTGGTGAATCGGAGGGAAGTTCGCTATTATTTTTCTCCTGGAGCATCGTTCGGCGCTCAATCACAGTGTCAGCGACTTTTGAGAACACTGATAGTTTATGGTCACGCGAGGGAGGGAAGGCTGAAGGGGCTGGTGAATGTGGGAGATGGTGGCACTTGTGGATGGGAAACTTTTTAAGTCTTGACACGTCTTTATATTTATTTTATGTGCGGGAATTTTCAGGAGGAGCTTTCGTAATTCTTACATGTTCGAGAGCCGCGGAAAAAACGAACCTCGGGTACTGGGACTCGAACTCGCGACGTTCGGGGTCTCCTCCGCGCTACTGGCCAGCCGTCTTACCAATGTCGCCAAAGCCGATCCTCGGTGTTCCTGATTGCACATAAGTATCTTCTGATTTACAGCGTCGATCGTATTGGCGATATCACTCGCAGCACTGACAGCGTTTCACCCTGAATGCTCCACGGTTATTACTAAGGTCTCGCGATAAAATTACCTCGCGATCGTAGGCCAGTTATAACCCTTCGACGTGAAATGTAATCGATTTGCCGCTGAACACTCATCCCCCTTTCGCGAAACGAACCGCGAATAAATCAAGCGAGGGAAGGAGCTGGATTAAGAGCAGACACTCCTGGCTGTATAAAATGTGTTCGTAAATCATTGAAAAAGCGGCTGGACGTCTTAGGTCGCGAGAGCTATCTTGAAACTTGAAACAGATGATTCGCGCTTCGCCCGGGGCTCATCCATCACGGGGGTGGCTGCTTGCACTCAGCGATTCGCACGTGAATGCGTAATAACCGTGAAAATCTTGCCCATCTGGGGTGGCGTTTATGCAACGAATGCCAGTTTAGTAAACGGAGCCGCTACTAGGTTCGAAGTATCGAATAAAATTTAAGCGATAATAGCTACGTGTCTTACGGCGCAGTTAAGGAATTCATGAATTATGCAACTATTGCTAAGAATATTAATATCTTGACAGTGCGAGGAATTAGACACTGATTTGTTGAATTGGGTCGGATCTCTGTCATCTGGGATTAAAGCGAATTCAAATGTTCGCACATCAGTAGCGATTAAGGGACCCGTGGCGCGCGTTTCATTAAAAAACATTTCCACGTTCCGGCCGGCAAGGTATTCCGCGATTTCCCTGGAAACTGGTCGGGGATCAAAGGAGACGGGGCCCGTCTCGCCGAGTGATCTATTTATTTATCATAGGTATCGCGTTGTCGCTGTCGCTGGCGCAATTTATATGCGGATAACGGATGATCGAGGAGTTTAGTCGAAATTCAAGTAGGTTGGAACCACATTTCATAACGGGGGAAAGCTTTTCTTCGACGCTCTCGGCCGCGCGTGCACCGTATCAATGCCGAAGCGTCGATGTCGATGCGGGAACTGTAGGACGAGGAAGCGAAGATTAAGGGGAGGTTCCGGTCTAAAAATCGATTTTTTTTTATTTCATTTTTCGAATGTGCAACCTTTCAGGAATATATGTTTAAAAGCGTTTTTCTCGAAACAGTGTTCTCAAAATCGGTGGGACCTGTATCTCCAAAAATTATCATCCGATTCGACTGAAACCTTTTTTATTTTGAAGAATATACTTCTAGCTAGGGAGGAAATCAGAAAAAAATACAAAAATTGAAAATTTATAAATTTTAAAGGCGTTGAAATGACGAAAAATATAGTGAAAAGGTGATTTCAAACTTCAAGTGTCGTTATTTTCTAAGAAATGTAATTTTTGTAATTTTTTCTGTTTTCCCTCCTAGCCAGAAGTATATTCTTCAAAATAAAAAACGTTTCAGTCGACTCGGGTAATAACTTTTGAAGATACCGGTCCCAGCGATTTGGATGAATTTTTTGACGCCTCGACTTTAACGACTCCCCAGTGCGTTCTGCAATGATTAATTATAAAACAAAAAATATATTTCTATAATTTAAAACATCCTTAATACAATGCAAAAAGTTCCATTAAATTATACAGAGTAGTTTTCCTTTAATTAATTCCTAAAGATCACCTATTTTGATGGGCTCTAGACCGGAACCTCCCCTTAAGAAGTAGGCTAGTGCGCGTCGCAGTTCAATTTCTTGGCGCCAGTCGAATATAGGAAATCAGTCACGACTACTCATCTCGTTTAATTCAAGAAAATACCTTCCGCTATCGTAGCAGATTCCAAGAAATGCGTGGAGAAAGTGACGCGTGCAAGACAAATGGGTCTTTGTTGCTGCGACGTTACTCAAAACCTATAAATCACAGAGAATATGATGAACACCTATTCCCACCGATTGAAAAAAGAATTTCACCGTGGAACAGAGGCGAAAGAGAACGGAGATCTATCTTTTACAGTGCATTCATGCTGGAAAACCGGTGTTTCATGCGAAATTATTCGAGGCGCGTCCAGGTAATCTATTTATCACTTGAGGCATTGCTGTTCCTGCCGTGACTTTTATACGGGAGAAGCAGCAACGACCAGGGAATCAAGAGTGCCCTTTTTTACACCCAGCTTGAGATCATCGAACGAGAATTTATTTTGTAAGAAATCGCCCAAATTACCTTTAAATAATTTAAGGACGGCCCCTTATCTGAACGATCTACTAAAAGAATTGTCAAAGGAGCGAGTTCCTTGATAGCCTAGGGTAATCTGACACTCTTTCAAATTCCTGGGGCCAGAACGTTTCATTAGACTTTGTTAAACTCCCCGGGAATTCCTAGATTTTTTCAAACTGCTTAACGGCACGCCGAAATTTCTACCAAAGTATAATCCACAGCGGAAGTTGGCGAAAGTGGAAGCAGAGATGGGCGTATATTGTATGAAACTTAGTCCAGGCTTGCATTTCCCGGCCGCCGTTTAAAAAAGAGCCGCCGAATTTACAATTTCCCACACTGTCTTTTATTTCTTTTCTTTTGCCCTGCAAGTATAAATTCATCAGTAAAGTATTTCTGGCTGGGAGACTCGTTAATGCAGCTGCATCGGTGCGGTGGATTTAATTATTCATCGCCAGATTAAAGTAGACACTGGTTTGTGTAATTTTAATGAGAGATATTTGATATTTCAATGATGAATAATTGAGGAGTTGGCAAACGGTGGGTGAATCAAGGAGGGAATGGTAAAAGCTTTAGGTGCCAAAAAGATAAAAAATATTCTTTTTAGTGGAGAAGAGTGTGAACTCCATGCGGAATACTGTGGCAATAGTTATAACCGCTAGAATAATTTATTCTAATCGCTAGAGCTATCGCAAGATAGAGTTAAAATCGTGAGTGAGTGAGAAAGTTCGTTGTGGTGAGAAGCGATGAAAGTGCCAGCAATCTTCGGGGCCCTAATCCTTTTATTTCCCTCTAAATCTGTAAAGGTTCTATACGCTGAAATTCCATGGTGATAAACGCGTGACAAACGATGTAAGTGACAAAATGAACAGACGCGTGTTTTTCGTTCCCACTGAAAATTTCAACCACTGGCACTTACATCGTTTACCATTTCAACTCGTCAATTAACAAGCACAATACGTTTCCGCCACTGGCTCGTTTTGCTAAACGAACGCGAAGAAAGGACGCGTCATTCTGCTCGTTATTTAAAGGGGAAAAGACGCTGATACGGCCGCGTGTTCTGTAGGTTCCCTTTTATTTTTACGGTATTTTCATGCTAACCGTTGTATCTCCATGAGAAGGAAATTTCGTCTGCGTCGCACGAAAAGCGATTTCCATAAGAAAACACGTATACACACGTCGGTCTCGCCGGCGCACACGTAACCAGCACACTAAAATTTATAATCTTTGAAGAGCAACGGGATTACCTTACCAATTACGTTTCCCAGCCCGGAGCCGGATTTTGTAATCTACACAAAGTATCACTTTGAAATTCAGATTCGCCTGGCTAAAGTGTTGACCACATGTTCGTCTCTAGCGCAGTTCGCGGGCACCGAAACTCGCAAGATACAACGGCGCTGGGTCGTCGTTTATGCGTTTAATAACATGAATAATCAGGTTGTCATCGCGTGTATGATTAAGACTTTCCAAACCTGCGTGCCATTTCTAACTGGAAAAACTAGCGACTATATCTCTGCCTATCAGTTCGTTAATCCGAGATAGAGATACATTCGAGCGTAACAAAGTATTCCATAAGAATATTTAAGGGGGTATTCTAGAGGGGTGAGATCCTCTATCCTCTTTAGGGACGACGCTGAAGAAACTACACAGTTTTTACCGATGAGTATTATCCACGCGTATTTACTAATATTTCGGTAAGTTGTAAAAAAAAATTCAGAAATATATTACAATAATTAATGGGGATATGGGTTTTTCTTAAATCTGGTCCATCTTTTTCGTACACCTTCAGAAAACATATAATTCTAGCGGAATTAAGTTGAAAGAGTTTCTTTCACATGTTTAAAGCCGTTTAAAGACGATAAAAATGAGTTTAAATTCCAAGTCTCGCCATTTTCTGAATTCTTGATTTTTTTTTAATAAATCTGCTAGAGGCTACAGTCACACTCTTACTGATTAAGAATCCTTTTGGGTTGTTTTTTTTAGATCAGCGGAACAGCCGGAATCGTGCGCGCCATGAGACAACTGTTTGTTACAAGATACGACCCATATTTCCATTAATTATTATTATACATTGAAATTTTTTTCACAACTTGCTGAAACGTTAATAAATGTTTGCTCATCGGTAAAAACTGTGCAGTTTCAAAGGCAAAGCATGGTCTTCTAGACGAGAACACCCCCTTAAATCTAAACCCTACTGCTCGTATCTTCTTCAATTCTACAAAATCTCAGGGTATCGTTTGACAAAGTCCCATTCAAATTCGCCAAAAAAACTCCCGCTTTCGAATCTCAGCGTCGAAGATCCAACGAGGGGTTGCGGGCACGATCCATCTCCGATGTGGCACGAAAGAGATCTCGCCTCCTCTTGGGGATTTCTAGGATTCTCAAAGATTCCTGGTGCCGGGAGGCCAACGGGTGCTCGGGTTCACAAATTACCAAACGCGGGTACAACCAATTTGGGAATGGCGAAGGTAATCGCGGCCGAGGGGCGCGCGGGGCAGGGGGGACGCCCAGCAATACGATTTCGCGTAACACAGTGCCAGCCCGTATCTCACAAAGAGGTTTCTGGTGTAGTGGCGCGACGTTAATATACGTACTTTATCCGAGAGACTCCGCGGAGGAAGTTAAGGCACCCCGACCGACGACGACGCCTCTTTGCATCGTTATATAGGTACACGAGTTTCTCGGAATATTACGCACGCGTCTGTTGTTATCTTTCCGTGGAGCGTGTCTTTCTTTCACCCCCGTCTCGCCGTTGTTTCAGCCTCCTCGCGAGCCTTTGTCGCGGGGCTAGACACCCCTCCGCTTGCTTCTGCGTGCAAGGCTTTCCGATTAACAGGAAGGAAGCCTCGAGGACATTCGTTGCCGTTCCGAAAATACGGTAAATTACAGCAGACGCGGCACTATTTATATTTCGACGACCGATCACGCGATTACTGGTAGACAATCTCTATTCAATCGTCAGTGATAATAGCATACAACCGTTTCCCTCGCCTCGAGGGCAAAAGATTGCCACGAATCCGTGGGATCTATTATTCTCGGGTTCGAGCGCCTTTATACCCTTCCCGGAGCTCGTTCCTCGGAACCAGATGCAGCCTGCACGCGTGAAAGACAAACGAGACGGGCGACGCGGAAGGGGCGGCGAGAGCGGGGGCCGAGGAAGACGAATAAGGGGAAAAAGGGGGTAGGGCACGAGCGGTGAAAAAGAGCGAGTCCAAGAACTTACGTGTGTACGTGACCGGCAAAGAACTCGGTTTTCCATTTAGATGAGGCGAGAAGCTGTTCTGCCTGTTACCGGCGTCCGCCTCGGGGGCGTAATCGAACGTGGCCAAAAAACCACAGAGGAGGAAGCCCTCGATAAAGAGGAGCACGATCGCGTGCGATAGGCTGTCGGTCGTCATCTCCTCTCTCCCTCGACCTCTTCCCTCGTCGAACGCGAGGAATAACAGCCCCGCGGAATTACCCCCAGCTGGCACCCGAGGGTGACTTTTTCCCTCTCGCCTGGCTGTATCTATCTGCGCCAAACCTTCCAGCGGAACTCTATAGAAGACGCGAGAATCGTTTCTTCCGAGAATCGTTTCTTCCTCGCAAGAGCAGCCGAAGAGAGCTCCTCTCACCCCGCGTCAGGTTTTTAACCTCTTAACACCGCGATGCATCTGGGACGCGCGTCGACGGGCACTCCGCAGTGTACGCGCGCGAGCAGTAAAGATGCACAACTTTGGAAACGTCCCTCGTCACTTTCCCCGCACTTGCAGAGGTGTCAAAGGGCCGATCTTCGGGTTCATTTAACACACCTCGGATTCGTTTGGCAGACGCGCACCGGCGGTTCCCTGTGGCTCAGACGATCGCTGGCCGTTTATTGGGATCCGATCTCGTAACTCACACGGTACTCGAGCCAGAGTGCCGAGGATCGGCGAGCTTTCGCGTCCCGAGGCACCCAGTCCGCGCGTGGGGGAGCTCTTTTGAATATCAGATAAAGACCGGGAGGAGGATGTTAAAGAGCAGGAGGTCAGGGCAGCTGGTTCTTTCGGCGCGTGTTCCTCTGTTATCACCGGCGACTATGTTCGTCGATGCGGAAGCCTTCTAATGAATTCGATTCCAAACAGCAGATCAGTTCCCCCACCGGGGACGAGTTCATTTCATTCTATTCTCGCGCAGTGGCGTTTCACGCGAAGTCTAGCGTGCTTCGGTGTAGCTGGCGCAATAATCCCACCATCGGTGCTCGTTTCCACGAAGAATTAGCCAGGCTAATTAACGCGGCGGACTCTGCGCGCCAATGTTACGTAAGAGTTTAATGGCCACCTGGAATATTTCACTGATAAGAATTACGATCCATATTCAGATGGATGCCGAAGAGCACACCGCGGACCACGCGCCTGCACTTCGTCACGACGTTCCTTTCTTCCTCCATTATAATGCCGCGAGCAAGGTTCAAGATCTCAGATAGATGTCGAAGTACACGTGGACATAAGATTATCGGATTAACGTCGACGTAATAGGACGCGCTGTGTAAGTCCCAGTGAATGCGGCATCGTAGTATCGCGACCCCGGGGCTTGCCTCTCCAGGCAGCGAATGGGAGAAGCGATTTTTGAGGGAGTGGAAAGATGTGTTTCCGTCCGGGCGGAATTTCGGAAGCATCGAACAGCTTTTCGGGGGGTCGAGCTTTAACGTCACGCGTGTCGCGCGATACGGTTGTTAACCCCCTCCGGTGAACACCTAAATTCACGTTTTATGGATCCTGGCGCGGGGTCGCGCGCGAAGGAACTCTCGTATCCGGAAAGTTTGGCCACCGCGCTGTTCTTCGGCGGATAATGCCAGGAAGGAAGCGCGCAGGTTGTTAACTCTGGGTCCCTGCTCGCGTTTTGGGGCGTAGGTTCGAACTAAACGACGTCTGCGATCGTCTAACCCACGAATTCTATTATTTTCCGCCGCGCACTGGAACACCTACTATCTTCGAATTCAACGTTTCTTTCAGCCTGCCTATTGTTACGCTGGAGACTTCTTTATACGCGCTGCAATGCGGCCGCGAGGCTTTATGCCTGTTAGTCTCGCTGGCGTGCGAGTAATGTCATTTGATGTCATTAGTATCTCCTGTCAGTGGCGCGTTTAAAATTTAATCTTGAGGGAGCCGAGTTCAATGGATAAAGATATTTGTAATGCAAATTCAATAAAATTCATTGGGTGATTATAAAAATTATTTTAAGAGTAATATTCAGTTTTCTTTGCTGGTTACAAAGCTCTTGAATTACTCCAGTCGTGGTTACATTAATCTCCTTTTTCATTTTTCTTTGGGGGTGTCTGAGCCCCTTGGTCCACTACCCCGCTGGGTGCGCCACTATCTTCTGTGTCTTTTGTATAATTAATATGGCTAGCATCACCAGTAGGTATCGATAATGTTATTGATATGATCAGTAGCACTCATGTTCCTTGCGTTAGTTTAGTTAGTTAATGAGCTGATTGAGAGGATTTGTCCTTCAATTTCGACTTCAACATTATATTATATGTCACTTTAATAAAATCGACTTTGACGACGCGCTTAATCCCGTCGTAAACTCACCCGGTCGCCATATTTCATGGGAATTATTAATGGTTATTAGCCGTAGCGTTAACGCGATGTTATTCAGGATCTGCTGAGCGACAAAGCAAATAGTTCGAGTGTACGCACGGATTATTCGCCCGGCGTTGAATAAACGTTCCAAAAGGCCAAAGAGTAAATTAAATTAATGGATCCCAAGGAAGGCTGCGACGAAGTGGATTTATTATAAAGCGAGGGGTCCTTTTATGTTGCCAATGCCGCGCAGCGTTGACATTAACGGCGATGTTAGTCCTCTTTCAAAGCGGGAATGGAGGTAACAGGTTAAAACGTTAATTCGTCGAAAGTCAGACTGCATAAAACTGCTATAAAATTAATGCAGCATAATAAATTGAAATGAAAGTACACGATGGCCAGAAATCGGGTTTAATCCGCCACTCATACTCCTCTACGTAGGATCGTAAAGATTTTTAACTATTTTCTCAACAAACGTAACGACTTTCAATTTATTTTCTCTGTTGCATCATACGCAAAGCGATTCTATACCCAAAAAATGAGTCAAAACTGTGGAATACATTTTTCTCCTGCGCATCTACCTTTTCCAGAAAGATGTCTTCGGAAATGACTAATGTGTACGTACTACTACCACAGTGGTCTGACTAGCGCACGACTGAAACCCCTTCGCCAGTCTTCGAAGCCACGTTCCTCGAAAACAAAGGCGGTAACGAAAAATCTGTACTCCACGCTTTCGACTCGTTTTCTAAGGAAGAAAACGCTCCTTCTTCCCTTTCATCGCGGATTCCATAGCGCAAGCGTACAGAGAACGCTCAAGTATCGAGGCAGATCGAAGAGTGTTCGAAATGATTACCCGTTTAAGGGGGAAGGTTACACACAAAATTTTGGAAAATTGGTTTTTAAGATGTTTGCATATTCCGCTAGCTACATCTTTTCTACGTATTTTAAGCGCAACCGGGCCCTGAAATTCGAACAAATGAAGGAATTACAGTAAAAAATGTACGAGCCTGCACATGCGATCGGATAACGATGTCCAACTTTAAACGCGATTTCCAAGAAACTACGTTTTTCAAAACGGTGAACATAAAATCTGGAGAACCGCTCGAACGATTTGAATGAAAATTTACAGGGACTTGCAGGAAACTATTCCCCTCCATGTATTGGCAGCACATTTTCAATATAAATTCTTAAAAAAAGGATAAAAATATTTTTCCTAGGAAAAAAGGAAAAGATCAGAAACATCAACATAAAAATTGTATTGTATTAATTTGTTTAACAACATTTTGCTTCCTGCGCAAGATGGATACTGTCTTACAGATTATAAGAATGCCTATACTTTGTGTTTTAGGTAATTCACCTGTCCGGAATCGTGTTCACCATCAAACGGTGCATCGCGTGCACGCTCTAACATTTATATTTATAACTTTTTTCCCTATAAATATATTTAAAATTTTCTTTTTGCGCATTAAAGCCAACGAAATGACGCTTAAAAGGTAAAATAAAAATCATCTCTTTATGCATTTCTTACTTCAGAATGTGCGTTTCAAGAAGGGCCTGATTTTGGGCTGTTGAGGGTAACCTACCCCCTTAAGATTCGTTCTGCCCCCCGACTTCTGCTCATCCCGCGGACCGGAGAATTCTAACTAACTTCTCGCTGGACGAATATAAATACGGAATCAAGTAATTCGATTTACTCACTCGGGTAAATCCGCAACGAGTCTTCATTTGGCTTCCCGGTCGGTCGCCCGTCGTGGTCACCTGAAAGTTTAATTACTCTGTAATTCCGCCAATGACAGGCGTGGGAAATTTTATGAATTCCGCGAGGTCCGTCTCGGGACCTCTGCCGCCCCCCCGTCTCTTCCCTTTCTCGTTTTTTCACTCGTTACGTTCTCCTTTGACTCGGAAATGAAAGCGTAGCCGTCTCCCGATGCTCGCCGGCCGCTCGTAAGTCTTTGTTCAAGTGCAAACAGTAAAAGCTCGAAGGGGACCCTTCGGAGTACAACTCGGCGAACCAAAGCGGAACGTAAGCGGATCCTTCGCTTTTTTATTGGGACGTAAGGCGCGGCAATTTTGCCGTAACTCGCGCGGGGATAAATAAAAGTAAGAATGGCTGGGGGGAAACGGAGAATTATTGTTTCCTTACTCCGTTAATTTACATCCCACGATCTTTTTCATTAAACGTGTTTCCATTTCTGCGGACGAAACGAGTGTGAGCGCGCGTGCAAGAGTGTTTGAATTGAATTATTCAAAGGAGGAGCAGGGGAGGTTTGAGCACCCTTAGAACTGGCTTGCGCACGTGCTCGTGTGGTTTAGAATTTTTTTTTATTTTTTTGACAGGCGTGGGGATATGAATGTTCAAAGATGAATGCAAAACGTGCGCACACGATTCCGAAACACGGGTCTCATAGCGTAGAATGTTTAATGATGGGGGAACACGCGTGTGTACTGAATAAGTTACAGCGTTGACTAATTATGGCGGCGGGCATAAATAATTGCACACTGACCTGCGCTATTTTTCAGCAAATTAGAGTTCGCTTCTGGACCGTACGTCGTCAACACTGACAGCAGCACGATGACGACGATTTGCACGAGGAAGAGCAGGCATACTTGCTGCTTCTGGCTCCCCGTAGAAAACATTCCCTGTTTAAGGGGGACACAGTAAAAGACAATTGTAATAATAAATACCAATAGCTGCGGCCTTCAACGACCACTTGATTCTGCCTCGACTATAATATTCAGAGCACTCGGCCAACAAGATGTAATCTTTACAGATCACCTTAACGTGCTATCACTTTTATCACAGATAATAAATAAATCCCGAGTGCTCCGAATCGATGGAAATCAGAGGTTGGTAGAGTCAATCAATCGCGGCAAAGTACCGTGACAACTAACATTATCTCTGAACCCGATTCTATCGAGCTGATTTCAGATTATACTTCTCACAAACTGCCTTATATTCGTTAAGGTATATCATCGATGAGATTCACACAAATTTTGTACTGACGTTGGTAATCGAGAAGTAGAATTACCGTTGCATGTATTGAGGACCTCGCAGCGAGAGGGGTGGAACTGTATTTTTGACAGTTTTTGAGTTACGACGTGTAGCATACGTAAAAAAAATTTTACATATAATTTTAAATTGGCAATTTATTGGAAATCAATATTCCTGCGCCAAAAATAGAAATAAAAACTTATCAACTCGATAACTGCTACTTAATCTGCGAAAATATATATTTATCAATTAGTGTTCTCTTTTTACTGTTAAGTCAAAGCGGTAATATTATAAACAGTTTTTTTCTAATTTACTCGAAGTTGGGAAAAATGAAGCTGCGCCCTTCGTGCTGCGAGCTCTTCAATTACAATTAAATCTTCACCGATTGTAACGTGCCAGCGCGATTGTTTTAAAGCCTAATTGAAGATTCCTGAACGAAATCACGGTACATAATCTGTTAATCGTTCGTAGAGATAATATTTGCAAGGGGAATCGCGCGGGCAGAGCGGCAACGATAGGGGGGTTATTCAGGTTTAATGAGATCGCATAACACTAAAGCTGAAAATCCACTAGCGTCGCTCTCGTTCGCGTCGCTTTCACGGCACTTTATCGTTCCACCTATCGACGGAGTGAAGTTATTGAATCGAATTTTAAAAACATCTCCATTAAAAATCGAGGCTCAAGTGGCCACGCACTTGCACAGTTTTTCAATCCCGATTTCCGCGGCAACGAAGGGTCGCGCGGGGAAACCTCGTTTCACAATTTCCATTCGTTTTTTTTTTTTTTTCACGCGGAATCGTTGTGTCCGCGTTTCCGCCGTTTATCCCGCCACGAAATTCGCTGAAATTACGCCTGCTGGAGCCGCGCGCGAGCGTGGAATTTCTCGCAACGCGATTGTCATCGGGTTTGGCGTTCGCGCGGCTAATACCTTTCCCATTTCGATCTGGACGCCCTTATTTCGTGGATCAGAGATGCTCGTTCCTCTTCGCAGGCAGTCGATCGTGTTTCACATGCTCGCGCACAATACACGCGCGCGCACTCGCCGCGACACGTCGCGTTTTTATCGTTCCTCGATTTTCTGGAGAGCTCCAGCGACGAAGCTCGGCTTGGCTATCAGAGGTGGGGAACTTTAATTCGAGGCCCGATGGCGCGCCGTCGGAGGGGGCAAGGATCTATTGGGCAATTACTGCGGCGATGATCGTTAACGGAACGAGGGAGAGAAATTTCTTATCGAGGGATTGCGACGACACGGGAGTTTCTAATTGTAAATTAACACTTCTGAATTTCGACACTCTTGAGAGGTTGACGTAACAGTGGCAGAAAGGGGCTCTTTAGTTACTCCGAAGCAGAACGAGGTTCCCGATTTTATTGAGGGTGAATGACACTTTGTTTTACTTCCCGGAGTGTCAGTCCAGTGGGAAATGTCTACGTGGTTTTCCCGCAAGTCACCGGGTGTATATCGGATGAAAGCTTCTGGGCCGCGAAATTCTCGATTTCACCCAGAAAATGGAGCAGTTGCCGATATTGTTTATCCGTTTATTCCGCGCACGATTCAATTACATCGCGATTGGTCTCGATTGACCTCGTCGTCTAAATCTCCCCCACGGATATATACGTTGTCCCCTTAATGCCGATGCATTTGACGGTTGCATCTCTGCTGGACTGTGTCGCGAGTCAGCTTCTATACACGCGTATTTTTATACGCCGCTCGATGAAAGATATCCGATGGTATAAAGCGGAGTTATTGCTACTGCTGGCTAATCGATGGGCGCGGCAGACACGTTCGTAATAAAAGGATTGTAAAATATGTATCTGATCGAGCATCCGTCAGTGATTTAATTGGTCATGTTAAGCTGATACTTGGGCAATTAATTGGTGCTGGATATCGCGCGGGGGTAGTTAGAACTGTTTCGCGATAAATAGATTGGTACTTTCCCTTTTTATTGACGAGTGCTTGACGGCTCATCCAGATGCGTTATCGAACGTTCTCCTGTTTCATGCCAGCCCCGCGATGCAAGCTTCAAGAACCATTACAATTGTCATAAATAATGAGGAGACTGTGAATGACCGTGCAAATCGTTCGGCGACCAATCTGCAACAATCGCGGCCGTATCGATCAAGACAATTCCTCGGCCACGATTCAAAGGGGATTCCTGTCACGCGATTGTCTACAGAATTCGCTCGAATGCATTAGAAATAAGAGGGACTTCCGACGACCTTGTTTGTGCAACTTCACTGGGAATAATAAAATGAAAGGTGACATTTTTTATATACAGCCGTGGATCGATGGCCGTGCAATGAATTAATCGTAAAGGGACTATCAAATGTGACAGCGAATTAGCGCCACCTGAATCGCGTCGCGTAACGTATTCGAAAGAAATTTTGAATATCCTCGAGTTAGGTACGCGGTATGATGCACCTTAAATGCAAAAGTATTTTACCAAAGGCTGCGAATGGAGAGGAACCGTGCAATTTCATTTCCAGAGGAACGTAAGGATTAAAAGAATCTATTTAGAAACGAAGGTTCACCGGTGTTGTTCGCTAATTATGAATTAAGGGATACGCTTGACCCCTTTGTGCTCCCGCTGCTCAGACGAAAAGAACACGCTGATTGCACGCGGCACAATTATTTCCACGCGGGGAAGTTCGCTGTTGCGGGTGGAATAGCTTCCCGATGGGAACAGAGGCAAATCACGGCTGCAGACACTGCAGGGGATTATACGGAAACTGCTTTCATAAATTATGCGATTTATCTTAGAGGGAGAGCGCGCGGGGGCTTCTTCTTTTATTTTTTTAGAATAACGATGAGCTCAGTAGCTAGAATAACCAACGGAGTCCCTCTCGCGCTCTTCCTTTTTTCCGGGAGGCGTGCACTTGCCCCGTCTTCCCTGGGAAGGAGAACGAAAATCAATTTGCTCCGCTCAATATTGGCTCGGCCCAATATTTTCTTGACCATCGTGGGAAAATCGAATTCACCTCCTTTTTAACGACGCCTCGCACTGCGAGTCACAGGCTCGTTTAAATCATTCGATTTGTTGTTTCCCTTACACCCTCGAACCCTTTGCTTGCCAGCTTAGTGGCGACGAGGAATTTGCGAATGCGGAATATTGTAGTTGACTGAATTCGAATTGAATTTTAAGAATACACCTGTAGTTTTGATGGCGTGTATAGACTATGAGGCAAACAAAAAATTATATACGTGTTTCACCCCTTCCTGCCACTTTCCTAATTTCCCTCGTCCCGAGGGAGCACCGTTCGACGATTCTTAACGATTACTCCCGGCGATGGCGAACCTCTCGATCTCCACCACCGCAAATATGGATCTCTTCGAGACACTCTTCCAGCTGCGAAAACACGTTTCACCGCACTCGCCTCGAGATCCAGCAGCACTGCTGGTTTCCACTGGATCCTAGACAAGGTTTATATAAACTCCGCGGGATTGCCAACAATTGGCCATTTTACATAATTCCGAGAGTGGCTCGCGTCCTCGGGTTCTCCAGAAATAGGCGGCTCCCCGGGTTCGAGGATCCCACGGCGACGCGAAATTCTTCGTGCTGAAACACGAAACCGCCTCGGCCGGCGGCAATTACCGGGGCTAATTGAAAGTAGGCCTGCAGAGAATGAGGATTTATTGTGTCCAGTGCGCTGCTAAACGCTAATGACCGGAGACCACTGAGGGCGAGAACGGGGAGAGGGTCAACGAGTGTCTGGAAACGGTTGCGAGCAGAGGCTGGAGACGCTGGGGCTGGCTCGAGACCAAGAAAAGGGAGGATGAGCACCTTGGAGGGTGAAATTTTTAATTCACTGCTGGGAGAAGACTGTCCCTTATTCCAGGGATTCAGCTGAACCATCGAAAACGCCCGAGAAGGATTTGGAATCGAGCTCGTAATTCGGGGAGCTCGTGTGAGGATTGAATTAGGGGTGCTTCAGAGTCCTCGCGGAGCTTCCGAGAATCTTGGGGTGTCTTGATTAGTGGCAGCCTCTTCTTTTCTGTCTTTGAATAAATTTCATGTTTTCTGAGATGCAACGAATATTGACGCTGGTTTGGTGAGATACATCGTGGAGTTTTCTGACATGTGCCGAGGTTATCTCTGGACTGCTGGACTCTTTTTCTAGGCACGACTCTATTATTTATTCAAATCACTGCTATTCAATTTCGGGGAATCTTCGACCGCCCCATTTGCCTCCGAACCACCCAGCGCGCGTACAAACCACCGGGAATTAAGTGAAATTAGTCTTCGAAAAGTATCAACACGTGAAACGTTAGCTATAAATCACAGTGAATTACAGAGGACTAAATTCCTGCTAATTAGACTCTATTTACAGATTCGATTTAATTTATCCGGACTCCGTATTGACTCTCTCTGCTTAATTAACGATGCGTGGGATATTTAGCGAATCTAATTACAGTGAAGTCGGAATGTGTTTCCTGTCACAGAAAAAAAGGAGAAGCGCCGCGATCTTTTAAATTTTAATATGGAAATTTTCTGGCTACCTGGTGTAATTGCACCGATATTTATAATTAATATTCATAATCGTCCCACCTTTATGAAATGTAATTTCAATAAAAAGGTATAACACACTTTCTCCAATAATTTCTATCCATTAGAACATACTACCGCGTCAGCAATCCACCCACTAAAATCCCACCAACATTCCTCATCCATCCCACATCCTAATTCTCAATTTACACATTCTTTACACCCTCGATCAGTTTCCCATAAAATTTTCCTTTCCTCTCGCCCATTTCCCTCCCCTACGCTACCCTACTACGTTCACCACACTCCATCCGCAGTCAAGCTCGTTTCGCCAAATAGGAGAAATCAAAGGTACAACACTCTTCGCTTAAAAGCTCCGCCATTAAAAGTGTCCCCACGAGCAGGGGGCCGTTAAAGCGACCGTAAAGTTCGTTCGCGTTCTGGCGTGGCCGATTAGCCGGAAAACAGGCGATCGTGATCGATGTCGATCGATAAGCCCGCGAACGTAACGTAACGGCGATCGTAGATGGAGATATTTATTATATTTATGAGCTACTTACCGGAGCACATTTCACGGGGGGCTTACCGTGTCTCTCCAGAAAAGCCTCGATGGAACTCGGCCGTCGCGCGCTGTAATTTATGCCGTCATATCGGCAACTTCTACCCCTCGAAAAATCGCGCTAAGCCGATCCTGCACGCTGGCGACAAATTTTCGAGAATGCCACCGAATTCCTCCCTCGACGAAAATCCGATTTGGATCGATCCGGCACCGCCACAGCGGCGTATGAAAACTGGTGAACGGATAACACTTCTCTCTTTCTTCCGCTCGAATTACGAAGATTTGCAAAAATTTACGACGGCGGGGACATTAATAACGACACTGTGCCGTCGTAGACGGGCCAAGCGGAACTGACGACGCAAACAGACTGTCAATGTACGACGGATCACGCGCGATCGATTTACGGTTGAATGGGGATCGACGGGGATCTAGGGGGGGTGTGTGCGAATGTTATTACGCGTGACGCAGAATGAAGACCTTCAGGATTTACCATTCTTCCTGGCAACGGCATTGGCTCGAGTTTTCATTTGGCAATGGAAATAATATTATAGCAGAATAAATATAATAATTAAATAAATATAATGATATTGAAATAAACAGATGTGACATTATTTCGTATAGTTCTGGAATTTAATTATATCCGGCGAATTAGGGCGATATTCAACTCGGCTATGTCATTATAATTTTCCTTAATTTAAGGAGAAGTATTTTTCTGCTCCTCTTTGAGAATCGTTGGACAAACAAGCCGTCTCCTTCGAGCTCTGCTTGTAAATTTGCAAGGTGGTTTTCCTTGAATAATATCTAGCACACTCGTCACTCGATAAATGGAAATCTAACAAGATGTATTTTTAAAACGTTTAATGGGGACGGGCAACGGTGGATACAAATTAACTCGTTTAAAGTGGTTACTCGAGGATTCTCTGGCATCGTTTCGAAATTAGAATAGCTCCTCGCTAAGGAGTGAAAATTGAGAAATGAACGGCTAATTAAATATAGATTGGACTTGAAATAAATTGGAAAGGTAACGACGAGAATTAAATTTCAACGAGAACAGACCTTCTTCTCAATCTTCCCGCTGTTTGCCTGAAAATTTCCAAGAGAATTTGGTCGATCGAATTCTAGTCCGTAAGAAATTTTGTCCACGCTCCGGAAGCCTCGAACAGCTCTAATTTCCAAGGCTCGACAGCCACTCCTCTTCCCAACGAAAACGCCTCTTCCTCCTTTTTTCCCGACGATTTATTTATTATTGTTAGATCTTACAAAAGAACATATAATACATATTACAGCTTGACAGTAAATCCATAAGTAGTTTATGAAAACCTTAACTTATCGTAGCGCTCTTACAATCGTAGGCTTAAATAATGACCGCAAAGAGAAACCTCGTGTTCTCGAAAAAGGATGAGTATACGCGCGCAACACCTGAACGCGTGGCCTGGAATACAGAAACAACTGCTTGCAGAATCGTTCGCAAAAAAAAAAAGAAAAAGGAAAAATAGAAAACAATATATAGAGGGACGCTGCTTCCGTGGTTGTTTCGCGCAACGAACACGCGAGGAGGAACGGACCGCGGCCTAAGACAAGGAAAAAGAACCGATGAGAACGAAGAGTTACGATTTTTCCTTTCAGACTTACCCCTTTTATTTACGGGGACTCGCGTTCGTGCTCGCGGTTCGCCGTTTAATCACTCGCGCTTAAACGATAAATCCGTAAAAGTGTGATCAGGCGGACCATGAATCATGTTAATGAGCTTTACTAACGACTAACACCGAACTTTCCTTATCTTTGGTACCTAAGATGCTTAATATTTTCCAGTGGATCCGAGTGAATGAGTGAGTGGGGGTGTGTGTGTGAAAGAGAGAGATTCGTTAGTTGTACTTAAGCCTAGCTTACGATAATCCTATGCTCGAGAATCATTGAAAAAACTTCGAATGCGTCGCCTAAATACCGTGTCTCGATCGGAGAGAACGCGCTACGCACGAGAAACATCGCGTGAGCCAACTTGGCGTCGCCTGGCACTCGAATTTCACTTACGGTTACGAGGGGGGGAATAACGTGGTGCACGCGGCGACCCCGTTCGCTAATTTTACTCTTTAGTAATTCTTCATCTCTCTCTCCATATATCTAGCTCATTCCCGTTCCGTCTTTACCTTTTTGTCTCCCAGTTTTTTGTACGCGCGCGTGCGTCTCGATTGACAACAGACGTCGTGCCACAAAATGCCATCGTGCAGGACGCTTGGATGGCGATGTACGACGAAGTCGACGAAGAACAATGACGATGAGAAAGTGTTTTAGGCTAAGTTCGGCGAGGGGCCGCGGCGAGGATCGTGAAATCGGAGGATCGACGGTTTGGGCAAGTAGATCCGAAGGTGGTCCACAGGTCGTCACTTCATCTCTGTTTCCGTTTTTAATTCGTCTTAAATAGCATCCTCACGAATCAATTTCTAGGATCCCACAGCACTGCGGCTACCAGAATTCTCTGAAACTTCCAAATCGCTTCATATCTTCGCGTTTGCTTAGTCCCCGCATTCCCGAGGGTGCCTAAAAATTCTCCCAAAGGAAAACCACCGGCCTGCAATTTAATTCCAAGGAGCTTCGGTCGTTTCCAAATTCCAAGTGGAGTAGGTCGATCCTCGACGCGCCCTCGCGCGCTATTTACCATGCTGCGAATAGAGAGTTAGAATAGTAGAAAAACAAATGCTGGTCGTCTCGCGCACGTTGAAGTTCGTGATAAGGTGAATGCCCCAATTTCTGCTCATGTCCCCATTTCTGCTCATTTCGTATTTTCCTTACTGTTGTACGCGTTACGTTTGTACTGTAGTTTCAACAAAATAATTCTAAATTATTTAAACATTTACGCGAGTGTTGCAGGAGCTTGGAGCAGTACATACACCGCTATTTTTCGTGAGCAGAAATACGGACATTTAGAGTATTATATATTTAATTAAAAATCACTAATAGTTAAACATCTTGAAATATCTTTCTTAAATAGTTTTCGAATTGGTTGATTTATTATTAAAGAATTAATCAGTTACTCTGCAAATTTCGATCACAAACAAATTTTTTACACCTTCTTTATGAAGAGTTACCTCTTGAATGAGCAGAAATTGGGACATTCACCTTACACCTTGTGCGTCAGAGCTGCCACGTGCGCTGGCAACGATCCCGAGATCCGCACGTTTCGCCGTTGCTCCCGGATCGAACTTTCTCCATCAACTTACCCCATACCGTCTCCGGCCAAGTCATTTTGCAGTCCGACTATTTATATACTATATATATATATATATATATCGCGATACTATAGATTACGATAACGCATATACTATGACAAACAATCTCAACATTATCGATAATTTCCTTTGCTCTATTCTCTGTCGCGTTCTGTCGCGCGGGGGGCAAGCGATGCTCCACGTTATCAATCGGCCGTGCTCCGTCTTATCAGGCTGGACGGCCGCTGCGTCTTCGCCATTCACACGAACGACACCTCTTTCTCGTCCTTCATTTTCTCGTTCGTCTCTCTCGTCGGTGAACGACAAAAGCTTGGCTCGCGGGTGAATGAAATAGAAAGGGGGAGAACCGAGGCGGACAAGCTGCTTTCTCAGTCATTCTCGTCCTCTCTCGCTCGTTGGTTACCGTCTTTCGCGCGATCCTATTAAATCTGTCGAACACGGCTGACGGATCCATCGCGTTAGAGTAACTTAGGCATATTTGGTCGCGCACTGTGCGCTTCGTGGAAGTCGTTCTCTGGCCCCGGCCGAAATGGACGACGGTCCGGAGGGTGTGCCGCGAGGGTGGTAATTCGCGCAACCCCCGTCGTCTAATGAATTCGAGCGACAACTGGCGTGTCGTTCGGTGAATCGGTGGCCAGCAGGGTTCGGCAACTCGCGGGTGGATGATTCGGGAAGATTTTCGAGGAGGACGCTCGAAAGGGACATGAATGTTTGAACGCTTCGCGAATATGGATATTCTTGCGAGGGAATGATAAAGGACGAGAGTCTGGGGGCTTTAAAGGGATTGCGGATTAGCTGGGTCCAACCCGGTGTTATTAAATTTTTGATAATCCGCGGGAGATTTTATCTGATACACCTCTATTCCCATTGATGCATGATTCAACAGGGCATTTCCCGCATTCACCACTATTTTTCCTCCCTTTTTTTCGGAATACCTCGTTACCCCGCGGAAAAGCCGATTAATTGAAGTCGGGCCGCTGAGCATTGCCAGTAAAAGCTGATTAAACAGCGCAACTAGGCGAGCCCTTGTATCGCAAAGCCGATTAATCGACCGACAAAGGATAAAGTGGCGAACATGACGACGTAGCGATTTGAAAATAGAAACCGACGCGTTCGTGCTGCGAATTTTTCAAATGAATTTCAAACTCCTTTCATCAAACCTCTGCGTCCGATTAGTTGCAAAGGGTCCCCGGTTTCCCCGAACCACACTGACGTCCGCTTCTTCGACGAATATCAATGATTCACCAATTGCTGACGAAACAATCCCCAAGTGAGAACCCAAAGACACACTCAAAATCACTAATCAGTGCTCCTCCCCGGGGGATCCGCGAGCCTAGAACCCAGGAACATTATTCCAACGGGGATCGCGAAACCTCCGGACCGCGTCTAAACGCCGAAACGTCACCTCTTCCACGAAGTCGCGCAAGACTCCGTAATCGCTAAACCATCCGTTCCTCGAAACGGAACCTAATCGCTAAAAAAAATAATAAGTTAACGCCGAATGGATGGCACTGAGGGTCAAGCACAACAGAAGTACATACTCGATAGAAGAAACGCTGCGCGCTATTTACATGACAATAATGACGCCGGTGTCGGTGTGGCATGGCTCACCGAAATCTCGCTCGGTATCTGGTCACCGAGGCCAGCGAGATCCTTTTACCGCCTCTCTCACTTGTCTCCGCTAGGTTCGCCTTAACGCTCGTAGAAAACGGCCTGTCGCCGCGACTCGCTCGCGACTTTCACTCTCGATTGTCTGACGTTCAATTAACGGCGTAATTAAGACGCGCTCGCTGAAGGAGGCTCGACAGAGACGACGGGACGATAGGCAGATAGCCAGACGTGCACGCATACACACACACACACACACATACACACGCGCATACATTAATGGATGGGGTACGAAGACGGGATACAGGCGGAGGGTGGATGATCCTCCTGGCCTCTTTGAATTCGAGACCGTGCTAATTTATTCATTGGATGAGGCATGTGTCGTTCGCGTGCGCGATACTCTGCAGAAGCGAGGTGTCGGCTCGTGGAGCAGGATCGTCGGGGAAGACGATTCACCGGGAATTCGAATCGTCGTAGAACGTCGATCGAGGCGGGTGCATGCGATGGGATCAGGACGAGGGGGAGGTGGGCAGGTTCCGCGCGGATAAGCGGCTCGATCGAGCTTTCGTCGAGGCTCGAAGGGTCGCAGCTCGCGGCAGCTTTGTTCTGCCATTCAGTGGCGAGCTCTCGAACGGTTTTAAAAAAAAAAAGCGGAATGAGTTTGGGAGTGAAAGAGTGGATGAAGGTGGCGTATGTGTCGAGGCGATGGCAAGGGTGATGTAATTTTTAGCAGAGGTTCCGGGGTGTGTCTTCCAGGAAGTACGCTTCAATCTTAGCCGAGGTTGGCTTCAGATCGAAACCTTGCTGAGTTTTGATACTTCCCCCGGGACCCTCAGCACGTAGGAACACCTTTAGCCTTCGCTGTGATTCTTCGCGGTTCTCCGGTTTCGTATGTTTCCTCGCCGTTTGTAATTTACGTGGGATCTGCCGCGTTCCGGCGACTCCGCGAGCGAAGAGAATTGCCGATCGAGAAGAAGATCCAGCTCGACCGAACCGCCTACCAATGTCGGCCACCGTTCGAACACAGAAACACGTATGTACCTATACACGTATGCGCCTAGATTATAACAGTATTACAACAACAAGTTATTATAATATCGATCTGTATTATAATAATGCATTGTAATAACATCGCGCCGGCGTTGCTGGGCAACCGACGATGTCCGGCTAGCCCTATCATAGTAATTAATTAATTAATTTGTACAAGTGTCGCCTAACGTCGCGCGTCACCGACAGTTGCTGCTGGCATACGAAGATTTTGTGCGCTTCGAGCGAGAAACTTCGCGCCCAGACGATCAACGAGAGATCCTCGGGGCCCGGTCCACGACGATCTTCCACTCGCCGATAAAACTGGGCGGGATTGCACGGGGAATTGACTAAGCTTCGCGCGGGATCGCCTCCCGACCAACTTTCCTTTCGTCCCTGCTCGGCCAGCTTGCTCCGGGAGGAACGAAAGTCTCGCGAGGACCGATACACGCGGCGTGAAATTTCCACCGGCACGTGAAAAACCATCTATATGCTTGTGTGTTGCGTGTACGTGTGTGTGTGTGTGTGTATCCGCGTGTACGTATATATATATACATATATATGTATAGAGTCAACGATCTATAGAAATTTTTAAATGTTCCAGTGTGACACGAAACGACGAGATCGCGATTGTTCTAACGTACGGCAGAGACGATTCTCGCTGCTATCCGGTAATTAGAAGGCTGAAGAGAGAACGTTCCTTTCCGAAAAGTCGCGCGAAGTACCCTCGCCGCGATACCAACGGTCGTGTAAGAAAAGAGATCCCCTCTGGAGAAAAAAGTACGTCCAAAAGTCGGCAATACAAAGTCGCGAATAAAAAGTGCTTCTATCAGTAGATACGGCAAGCATCCCCATAAACGTACAGCTGATAACGGCTCGACGCGGAAATGGAATCGAACGTTTCCACCCGCGGTGCTCGGCGAGCTTCTGCCCTTTCCGTAAATCGCGCTGCGTTATCCGCTGGAATCACCTTTAAGCCCGATTGAAGTGCACCAGCTTGCGATCCAAGATGCCCTCGGCGAGCACGCGCGCCGCGGAGACCGCCACCGACCTTGAGACACTTCGAGCTCTCTCGGAGGGATCGTCGAGGACGATCCATCGGCGGCGCAGGGACGGACTGACGCACCCGGAGCGTCCTCGGTATCCGAAATCCGCCTACAGGCTCGTCGTCGTCCCCGCGAGGCTTTCCAACCGACTCCGTAACGAGGCTCACGCTCCGCCACCTTTTGCCCGCGAGACTCTCACCCATTTCCATGGCAAATCGGAACGCTGGTGGATCCGGCGAGGGTGCCGCGGCGCGAGCTCGATCGTGCCGGAGCGTCGGCAAAGAGATTTAGAAGATTACGCGGGTGCAGTCGATTTTACGGGAGACGACGAGGAGCTCCGGCGTCTGTTTTCGAGACTGGAGGTCGCCCGAGGTGCCGTCAGATCGTCGGATGGATCGATCAGCGGGTTTCCAGCTGAGGGAATACGCAACGACACACATTCGCACACCGGTGTGCTGGATTTATGCACGCGTCTCGCGATACCGAGAACCGTCGTCGTCCTCGTCCGTGGGCCATCCTTCCGATCTGTTTAGCGGGTCGTCCGGCGTGTGTAGCCGTTTCTACGTGAAGAGGGCAGAGAGAAGGAGGGCCAGGGAGTACACGAGGACGGACAGGTCGGGGTGGATGGGCTTGGGCGAGGCCGAGAACCAGGTGGAACCCGAGGAGCCCACGGGAGCGTTCTCGTGGCGGCTCGATGGCTGCTCCGAGGCCATTAGGTCCTCCCTGGAGGGCTCCGGGCACGGGAGTTCTTCCATTTTCAGTTCGAATAGGTTCTTCACGTGCATCGGCTTCCCTTCTATCATCTGCACCTGCAACGATCGCAGTGTCACAAGCCTGTTAGTGGTGGACGGAGAGAATAGGCTGATGAAGGGAAGTCTTGAAGCGAGCCCTTCTTGCCGAGGGACGTTATTGTTAGCTTCAGGTTTCTTACATGGATTTGACTGCTCGAAGACATCGGTAGAGAGAGGTCTGTGTGTTGGTTAGTTAATAAATATGTACAGCAGCGGACAAAATAGTTACCACTTTTTCGATCCACCTTATTATTTTTTAACGTCAACTCAAAACTGCAGCATGTGCCCAATATTCGTATTCTGATAGAGAATTGAAAACTGTATAAAACCCAGTTAAAGTGGAATTTATTTAACTAATAACAAAATCTCCACATAACATTAGACACGACACCCTTTTGAAGCTGTTAAAAAGTCACCACTTTTGAAGAGTAATAAAAAATCTGATATTTCGTGAGGGCACCGTCTGCTTTTAGGACAGCCTAAAAGAATAACAAAAGTGGTAACTCCTTTGTCGGCCCCAAAAATGTGTTATCCCGTTCAATATCATAATCTTTTTTTTGGTAGTTACATAAATTCAATTTTAACTGGGTTTTATGCAGCTTTCAATTATCCATCAGAATATGTATATTAAACACATACCACAGTTCCAAGTTGATGTTAAAAAATAACAGAAATAAAGCAAATCGAAAAAGTGGTAAATATTTTGTCCGCCACTGTAGATTAGATGTCGCAGCAGCATTTTTAGTCGAGTCGCATTTGAAGTAATGTGGTGGCTCGAGGTTTGCTGATTAGTATATCGAAACTCTTAGATCGGGTAATATTGCGCGTTATGGAATTTCGTTGTCTGGCGGAGGAGTGCTATATTTTATAACCAATCGAAGAGAAATCCCACGAGATAACGTTTCGATTACACGGTGGGATATCAGGAGATTGAATTTCGCGAGGGATTCTTTCAAAGTTCCATCTGTTTCAGGAGCAACTTAACTTTTTCGAAATTACAGCGAGCAAATGACAGACGACGCAAATAATCAAAACAGTCCTCCGCGCACAGTGCTCTGAAATTCTCTGCTCCTCCACCATAAATCACTTGCCATTTCTCGAATGTGAATAGAAAAAAAAGAAGAGAATATCATGAACGGTCCCCCAAAATCGATTCTGCGCTTGTCGATACGACAAAAATGGCTTTGTGGACACTTTGAGTTATGGGGCAGACGAGTTTATTTCCAGCATAATTGAAAAAAGCGAACCGATAGCAACGGGCGTCGTGTTAATTGTATTTATAATAAAAATCGAAATCTATCTGCGCGTGATGTTAAACAAACTCGCCCGAAAGGCTGTTAAAACACGCTGCTCGAGCTTCGCGGCATCATAAATCTCCGTTACAATAAATAAAAAAAAAAAAAAAACCGTTTTACATTTTTCAATACGAGCGAACGTTCGTTTTCCTTAAATTGCAGTTCCTCCACTGACGGCCACTGGGGCGTTCGTTTATTTCCCGATTTTTTTCCTCCCGATTTTTGGGAAAATTGTCACGACCGCCGAGCTTATCTGTATTATCATCCCCTAGGACATTTAAATAAAAAATACCTCACGCGAAATTCTCCGCACGTCGAATAAGCGAGGGAACCGAAGGATAGTGGAGCTTCGTGATAAGAAATTTGAACGTTTTTATCCCGGATTCATTGTATTTTCACGTCCCCTTGGAATGCTTGACTGAACAGATAGGGCTGTAAACGATGGAGCCCCGGCGACATGTAAAACTTTATCGCCGTTTGCAACTCGAGTTACAGCGTTCGATGCCGCTTCTAATTAAATGAAATATTCTTGGCTTTGATTAACGTCTGGCTTTACTGGCAGGTTTACAGTGTTTCCGGGAGCCTTGAACCTCGAATAAATTGGACCCTCAACGTTTTAACTCCAAGTGTCGGCTGAAGTGACTTTTAAACGTCTTAAGTTTGAATTGTCGGGCGCGCCACTCGAAGCGCAAGGGCCTGATGGAAGAACTATTTAAAATGGGAGGTCTCTGTTTCGTCGTTTATAAGTTCACGACCACTGTCTTAATTCCATTTGAGTTTCGATTTACGCATAGGATGTTTACAAAAAAAAATTAAATACTGTGCGTAGAAATGGTAAGGAAAGTTGTCAGGAAACGAGGAAATAGATAAACAGCTACAAAGAGGGGGTGAAGAATGTTGTAGAGAAATAATGCAAGTAGTTTTTCTGTGCTCGAGTTTTCAGACAGAATTCTAAAGAGCGGACAGAATCGAAGTGAAAATTGATCCTGGTACTTTGGATCGAGGGAAAGAAAAATATAGAAGGTAAACGTATATCATACCTTCGGCTGGGAATCGGAATTCGAGGAGAAATCCTCGTATCCGTCTTCGTCTTTGTACTCGTCGGCCAAGTAAGCGTCGTCGTCGTCGATGTTGCCTCCCCTGAAGTTCCCGGCCAGGTATTCCTCTGCAACAACACGGAGCCGAAAATTCGAGTAAAATGCATATCGTGGAGGCACCGAAAATGCATTCTGAGCTGTTCCTCTTCCGTTACATCATGGGGAAGGAAGAATTTCATTATTCGAATAAAATTGAAGCTCCTGTTCGACGAAAAATTCGACGCTCGAAAAAACGAGGAACGTTGAACAGCTACTTAGTGTTTAAAATTGATTCCAAGGGGAACAATTAGCATCTCTATCCTCGATAAATTCAGCCTAGTTTTTGGGAAATTGAAAACCAAAGTTTGCAGCAAAGTATCCACTCATAAAATGAATTTTTTGTTCTACTATTAAATGAAATAATAATTTCTTCAGATCTCGATGAAAGTCCAAAGTGTACCTTTACTATTTTCTTCGCTATTCCGACCAATTGCAATTTTTTTTTTAAACCACGAAACACGTCACTAGTAAACTAATCCTTCTATCTCCTAAAAAAAAAACGCAAGTCGTTTGAACCGATTTTCCAATAGTTATTCTGTTTCAAAGCGTGTCCGAATACTTTTGCGATCCACTATATCGGTGTAATACAGAATCGCCGAAGAAAGTAGATGTGCATTGTATTAATATTATTGAAGATAACAGCAAACAGAAAATTGCTTCCTTTCCCTTTGAGACATCAATATATATTTTTCAATATCCCAAACGACGTTGTTTTTCTGCTCGCATACAGTCTACTTACTTTTGTTACGTTGACCAGGAGAACGATTCGGTTTTAATGGAACTTTTATTTTCACGGAATAATGGTAGCGTATGTTGGAGAATCGTGCAATAATATCAGTACAGCGCAGCGGGGCGGGATTCAGTAGGGATAATAGGTCGATGTAGCTAACAATGAAATAAAATTTCCTTTTGATTTATATTGGAGTTTTGTTTCTGCGAGCGGTAATAATAGTAAATGGCATGTCGGCGAACGGTGAATTAAATGAAAACCGATTTTAATGGATCGGCGATTTACGTTGCGCGCTCGATTGTAAAAAGGCTAGCGTTTTTCAGGGAATTTGTCCCGATGGAAAGAAGTTGTAGCGATGTACTGTTACACAGGGCGATGGGAATGGCCAAATCGAATTGTTTAGCAGGAATAATGAAGAGAGAATACCTGGTAAACAAAAACAACGCCAGGTATTTTTATTCTATCCTGCATTCCCCTTTGTGTGTTATTTCTCTGCGACGATATACACGCATTGGCAAGAAAGAGCGGTTAAGCGAAATAAATATGAATGTAACGGGGAAAAGCGTTTGAAAGGATTTAGAATTCTATCTGAAATGTCAGGTTTATATCGAACAATAAAGCGGGTACGAGATCATTTTTGTCGGCGTAACAATGCAAATTGAATCCAACCATTAGTAATTTACTAAACACAGCCGGATAATTAAAATCACCACCACCCTAATGATCAACATTGCCGAGTGTAATTGGTGGAATCGATGTTTTAATTGAATTTCTCAGACTCCAAATACATTTGTAATGTATATCATGTTAATAGATAGAATTTCGTAGTTTCCATTTGTATTTCACAATGTAATTAGAATATGTCGATATCAAAATAGGTGCAAACGACAGATGGGGCCTTCTAAATAAATAGATTCCATAATTCACAATATAATTATGAAAATCTAAAGTGGGAAACGCGCTCATTGGAAATATTGCAATTAACAATGAATTCATAGCCACGGGCAATTTCGATTTTCAACAAATGCAGCCGAAAGATACACCACGGATAGCGTATAAACTGAAATTATCTTGACGTCAAACTTTAAATCAATGCAAGATTAATTTATTCACTCCACACTTCAATTTTTAATTAAGCATTGCTAAGTCTCCCATGAACAGTGTGTGAAGCCTGCTACTCGATATTCTAACCGCAGCAAAACAATAGGAAGCCTAACAGAATGCCTCATTCTTTCACGTTCCGGCAGAATGCGCGAGGTGAAACGATCATCTCAGCGCGCACCTGAACGTCATTTTCCCCTTGCCAATGGAAATCTGACGCTGTCACGGTTCTTTTGAATATAAGTTTTTCGAGTAATTCGCGGCAGAAGAGGCGCGGATCTCGGCGTCGGGATCGCATGACAATGGCCAGGAAAGTTGGTCGCGCGATGAACCTACCTGGATTTCGCGTAATCTCGAGTGCCTCGTTGTCGTCCAGGTCCTCGTTGTTGATCTTCTCCTCCAGGAAGCAAGTGAGCTCCTCCAGGGCATCCCGCAGCTTCCTGTTCTTCGTCTCGTTCCTCAGGCCCCAGATCCACGTCAGTTTGCAGTCGCAGATCAGATTATTGCCTGAAATCAGACGGGTGGATGTTTGATCAGACGGCGTTCCGTTGTTCGGCACTTTTGCGGCGGTAGCGCTATTAAGTACAGAGTATGCCGCTGATGCAGGGGAATCTTTAGGACGAACATTTCTCGAGCGCGAGGAGGAAAGGGGGTCGTGCTAACAGCCATGAGAGATCTCAGTGTTACGGTGGCTTGCAAGAAAAATGCCGATTCCCAGACTTTTTCCGTGAACGTCTGCAAAATTCGCCGACCATTAAAAGAACAAGGTGTAAGCCGCTCGGGTCGTGGGGCAGAATTAACCTTTAATTGACCACTCCGTCGAACCTTGTAATCGACGACTTCGCGTGATACTCTCTCCCTCGTGCACATTTTTCATCGCCGAACGAGTGAAAAGGAAACCCCAACAATATACTTCAATCGGGAGTACGAATATTTCTATTTTTATAAAGGCAATGTATCATAAATTAAATGATACGCGTTTGAAAATTAAGTATAATATTAATGTTCCTCTCTATCACTCGCAGAATGTGGCAATCTGGGGTATTCAAGCTCCCACGGCGATATGGCTTCATCATCGAAATGGCAACGCAATGGAATGCAATATAAAACAAGCCACAGCTGAATATTTAACCTGCGACATCAAAAGACTCGGAATCGAATAATTTAAAAAATTTCGCATTAATGAGACCCACCTCCACAGGATGACCCTTTACCGCGGGCACTTTTTCCTCCCTGCTTAATAATAAATCCTTCGCACGTTTCCCAGGGTGGCTAATGAACCCCCGCGGCAGGGTACCCTTTTTAATCGGCCATTCGACAAAAACGGTCCCCCAGTTTCTTCCTCTGTTCTCGAATCTCTGCGGAAATCTCTAGCACTCCACCCCCGTTGCCACTTCGAACTCGCAAAATCCCCAAGATTAAGGGCTAAATTGTTATAGAAAACGAATGGAGGTACGATACTACGAGCGTGGCAAACGCTCAACAGCTCTAAAATAATTGAAATGTCTGTAATCATGAAACTGTCGGCGCGTAGAATACAGCGTCCGTATCGCAGAATCCTCGCAATTTGGGGAACTCGAGAGACGCGGACCTCGCGTGGAAGCCAGGCATTATCAATTCCCTGTTTCGTTCGGCAATCTGTTTCCCAAAGAGTTCGAAATGCCCACGTCTGAATAATCCACTAACAGGCTCGTGCCAGCGCGATGGACGCGCGGGGTCCTCCAGGCGTGTCGTGACGATTTTAATTAATTGTTTAATAATATATTCGGAATGCTGGGGGGCCGCGCTACGTCTTCCCCTGGAATTTCGCTCCCCAGTGTCCCTCAGAAATTCATGCGATTGCGGTTTGTCGTCGGGCGCTGCGCATACAACCTGACGCTGGACACGAGTGACCAAAGCCCTCTGTCTGACTAGCTTCCCTTGCTCCCTCGTGCCCCTCCGCAGTTTTTCTTCTTCGCTGGCCTTCTTTTTGCTGGTCGTGGAATTTCGGGACCAAAGCGCACAGTGGGTCGGGTTTAATCACGACGTTTCTTTCCGCCCTTTTAACGAATCTCGCCCCGCAGCCCCTTGCTTCGTGTCTCGTGAACGATTCTGCGCGAACTCTCAGTTTCAACTGTGCCTGCCAACGGTCAATTCTGTCGACGCTACCCACTTGTTTCTCCCTAATTCCTGCGCGCTACAGAAGCAGCTCTGGTGTTCACACGCGAGAGGGTTGTCTATAGCTGTCTGCAGTAGTCTTTTGTTTGAATATTTGCAATATTATTACCAGTGGCGTGGAGTTGAACGGATAAAAATATTCTTAATGCAAATTCGATAAAATATCTTAGGTGATTATACAAATTTATTTATAAAATGAAATCCAGTTTTCTTGTCTCTTTACAGAGCTCTCGAATTACTTCAGTCGTGGTTACATTAATCTTCTTTTTCCTTCTTCTTTGGGGGGTGCCAGTTCCCTTGCTGCGATTAGATTTCCCTTGACTTTGTAATAGGAAATCAGTGGACAAAATTCTCTAACCGAACAGCCCACGCAGCGTCGCCAACGTTTCACCTCGTCTTCTGCCATGGTTTCTTAAAACTGTTAAACGACTCCTCGGCAAAGTGAACGAATGGTTCGCTCAGCAACATCGCCGCCCTCGCAATCGTTACTTTAACGATTCCATGGTGCGGACCGCGCGCCGCCGATCGTTCGGGGACCCCCGTAGGTGATACGGGTTACACGTGAGGTATTTTCGCGTGAATCCTGTCTAATTTTCTGGAAAATCCAGCCCCGCCCCGGTGGTTCAATTAAACTGCCAGCATCGTGTAACGGGGTTAACGCGCGGGGATGGGGCGTCTTTAACGGAGGGAGGGAGGCCGTCGTTTGTCGGTGGAAGCCTGACGCCAGAGTGACGAAGGTAGTACGTACCCCTCCGCGCTTTGAAGAGCGGGGCGAGGCTGATTGTTTCGTTTTCGATGCGACGAAGAAGAATTAACGGAAGACAACGCCGCGCTCCTCCAAGCGTAATGGATACGACCGTGGGTGATTGTCGCGCGGACAATGCTGCCTGACAATTATTTTAAAGCGGCCCTCGGAACAATGAGAGCAGCCCGTGTACAGTAACTTGCTCCATATTCCGGCTTTGAGGATCGTAATGGCTCGTATTAACAGCAGAAACGGCGACTGCGGACCAGCCAAGGCGAGCTGTCCCTGATCCTTTCAATCTCCATTCATCATGCCCTCATCTGGGCTCCGCTGTGCCCATTTAACTCTCGTATTACCTGCCTCGCAACAGGGAGGTGGAGAATGATCAAAACTGCTGCAGGACAGTGGTTCCTCGCTGACGAAAAGGTAAATCGAGTTTCGTCGCTATTGTTGATCAACTCGCTTCCGCGGGTAATTAATTATTCGAGCGGGAACGAGGGAAAGGGGCCATTTTTTGATGATCCTCGAGGATCCGGTAACAAAGCCGGAGTGTATATAAGAGATATTCCCAGAGTTCACCCAGTTGCATCCCCTTATACTTGGCTTGCCACTGCTTCAATGAGCATGCTCCGTCTAAGTATTTCCTCAATTTCGCGATGAATCAGGTTGGAGGAGCATCTCGCAAACGAGCCAAGCGTCCTCTCCATATTATTTCGTTATTCTTTCACGAACCAGCCCTCCCCCGTTCCGCGCTTGTTTCAGCGAGGCGGCCTTTCAATTTTCAGGACGAGATCCCGGAGGACTCCTGGGACGAAACGGTCGCATGCTGAGGATATGAAAGATGGAGGGTAAAGAAGAGGGGAAAGGGTGGCTGGTTGAAGGGGGTTGCTGGTCGCGTCTCACCGTTCCGCGGGCCGGCAGTCGCGGAAGCAATCAACGATGGTAATGTCCCCGTTACGAACTTTAATATTCCCATCTCTGTTGTCGATATTACGAATCAGGTTTCCCCGCAGCGAGAATTCCACGTGCCGCTAAGGGAAAGGGCGCGCTGGGAAACTATCGGGGACCGTTTTCATCAGGACTTATTCAATGTTTATCGATCTTCTCGCGTGAAATGTCATAATTGCAGCCGCCAATCAGCTGGGCCGTTTACAGGCAGCATCTGGCAATCGGATTTTACTCAATACGAGCAAACGAGTCGCACGTGAAACGGCGAGGGCATCGGAGCGTGAGCCGTGCACGTTACGCGCGTTAACAATGCCTAGAAATAATTTTTCGATAATATTCCTTGATTAAGCGTGCCCGTTCGAACGAAATCTGCATTTCAATCGGATACAAATTGAAGTCTGCTAAATCAATCCGCCGAGTGTAACGAGCTTTGACGTTTAACTTTCAAATGGTTCCCTTTGTTCCCTGCAATGTCGTTTCCATTCGTCCGAGGGGGGGGGGGGAGGTTTTCGAGTGGAGAGGGCACGGATGGAATAAACTCCGCGATTTGTTGTATTATTATTTCGTAAGAGGGCCTCGATAAACCACGCTCGACGTCTTAGAACTCCTAGTACGTAGGAGGAGCACGAGCAATTTTCAATCGAGCCAGCGATATCGAAGCGAAATCCTGATGCAGAGGGATGAAGGATCAAAAGGGAAGACGAACTCCCCAGCTAGCGTTTCCTCCTTTGAACTGTCGCGAATGTTTTCTCTGTGCTGAAACTATTTTCATCCAGGATGGAAGTCGCGCAGAGACGAAATCGATGGCTTTCCTCGAGGAATTATTCCCTCAACTATGCCAACATTCGTGGGTAATCATTTTTAATCCCTTGATGGTCTCTGCGCAACGGGCGCTTTAAGGGTCCTGCTACTTAGGCAGTCGTTTCTGTCGAAAATGAAGAATTTCTTTTTTCATTAATTTCAAGAAATAAATTTAAGCTGAGAGTCGTTCTTTGACACAATATTTATTAACATCATAAGCTTTAAAAGAAGCTTCTTAAAAAAGTGTCCACGATGGAAAAATCTTGCAATTTTATTGACGCCAGGGGTAAGTTGAATTTTAAAGTTATCGCAAAGAAGAATGAACTATTATATATACAACGTTCTGCCTTCAGCAATTTCCAGAAAATACCCTTTAAATCCACTTTCCTTTCGTCGAGTAGAGATCCAGCAGAGATCACAGAAGGGATTGTATTTAAAAAACATTTTCGACACTACTGCTAATTTTCTACGTGCCTTCATTCCCTCTGAAAACCACCGGCCAAACCAGCCAGCCGAATCTTTAGACCGTAGTCCTTTCATTCGCCGTTCGAGACGGTCTCTCGGTGGATCCGCCGCCGCAAACCGCTTTCAATCAGCGATATCGTTCATGGGACGGGGGCGGTCGGAAGATTTTCCAGGCGCGAAGGACGCAGGATCAAAGAGGAAGGGGAGACAAGGCAAACGGCTCCGGCGTTTCCCTTTTTCGAGCGTGCTGCGAATGTTTCCCACCCGCGCTCCCATCCGCCCGCGGGATAGGGGGCATATCGGGAACCGATCATCGATTGTATCGAGATGAAAGAGAATGAATCGCCCCCCTCTTACCGCCCCGAGGAAACGGGGCCCGTGAAAAATTATAGGCTGCAGGAAATGTTCCTCTGATAGATCTGAAAAATGCCGAGCATAGAACAGCTGTGTCCGGGTCTCGCCACTGCTATTCTCATTCGCGCGAATTTCTGATTGTTGCCGAGCGTGGTGGAGGACGTGCGCGGCTTTTCTTTGCAATATTTCGCAATTTTCGCGCAGAAGCCGAGGCGTAATTCGCAGCGAGATCGAAGGGGAGGAGATTCGGCGTGTATAAATGGGTGGAAACTGTGGAGCATCTTTTCATTTTTATATACATAGTGGGTCCTCTATGTATATGGTGAACCGTTGACTTATTTTTCTAGGAAACACTCGTTTCACTTGACAAAATTTATTCCACATCTAAATGAAAGAAGATATACCTGTTTAGTAGGGTGGTGATCATTTTTCAACTATGAAAATATGATCTTACCATCTCAATTTATTCCTTTTTATAAAAAATAAAATCGAGCAGAATATGAGGACAATTAATCTATATTTAGGGGTAGCTCAATGATGGTGAAATTTCCAATGTACATGGTAATTTTATGGAAGGGCATGGAACAGTAGAAACTTTGTCAAATGCATTCATTTGCTCATTAAGACAAAATAGAAACATAGAAAATGTATAATTATAAAAAACGTTAAAACAAATTTAACAAATTATCAAATACAAATATAATATAATGTAAATATAAATATAAATTAAAATATGCCCATTATATGTTGAATTTTCATAATTTCTATAATCTTTTACTCACTTGAGCTACCCCTAAACATAAGACTGTCTTGTCCAAAGTTTTTATACAGTGTTTCTATATCTAAAAGAACAAATCAGGGTGGTAAGACATAAAAAATACTTAATTTTTATTTTTAACTGTTAACCTCCGCGCTACAGAGATGGGATCCGCGAGACTGCGTCAATTGGTGTACACTTTAGCAGCTGTGGATCCGAAATGACGTTTTGACGTATGGACAACCTCGACGACGCCGAGGTTTCCTACGTTTGACTCCTCGTTGGTGACGAGAGAGTGGCGAACAGACAGGATCGGTGAAAAAGACAGTTCTCGCGGGTGATTTAGTGGAAACGCGGAAGCCTCGGAGCGGTGCTATGAAACGCGGCAAACGGTCGACAGAGCGATCGCAGGGTTGTCGCGTAAAGGTTGTCAGTGTCGAGAGGAATGGTCTCTAAAAAAGCGAACTGACAATTCGAACCTAATTCCACGATCCCTCCATTCTCCAACAATAAATACTACGTTCCTTTTCAGCCCCATACCCGTCCACCGCTAAATTTAGGTGACAATTAATAACCATAACATATCCGGTTCATGTGTTATAAAATAGTGACGGTGGTTCTGCCAGAGCGTTGAAGGAAGAGGAGGAAATCCATTGACGGCGCATCCACCGTGTCTGATAAGCGGAAATCGATGCTCAACGCGCATCACACCACAATTCCTCACCTTCGCCCAATGGAGTCGCCATTTTCCACGATACACCCGACCCTATCGAGCTCCCTTATTTCCCAGGAGGAGGCTCGCGGCATTTGATTATTGTTACGCACCCCCCGGGCCACCCCTCAGGAAACCATTCGTCGCGACGACCGCCTCTACCCCGTTTCCCACTGTCTTTTTGCTCGCCCGACATTTTCATAGTCCTTTTGATCCTTCATCTAGGCGGAAGATATCGAGAGATCGATCGACCGTGCGGCCGGAATGAAAGCCGGCAAAAGGATTCTCGCGCTGCTCGGGGGTGGGAATAAGGAAAGGTACCTTTTGCGCAAATTCCCTCCGCCCTGGTCCCGTTTTTGGCGAGTCCCCTTTATCCCTACGCCGGCCCTCTTGACTTAGGAATTTTCATCTATGCACGTCCGTCGAATCTTTAACCGGCTCGCTCTTTATTCAACGATCCTCAATTCCTATCTCCACCGTTTCCCTTTTGTCGGGGGCTTTATACCCCACCATCCTTCGTTTCGACGACTCGGAATCAATGGACTATCAGGAGCAAGGATCCGGGTACCCTTTCCCTGCTCCTTGTCCCCTGCGGGGGCAGAGTAACATTTCTCAAAACCGCTGGATGTTGGACATTCTGTTCCACTTGTAGGAGAAAAATGGAAGACGTGCCTCGACGCAAGGTGAACCTATAGAATCAGGCTATCCGACGCGTGGAAATAAATCGCAATCGTCAACGGTGAAAGAATTCAGAGAGTACCCAGTGACGCACCCAGAGGTAGCAAGGGTCCCTGGCACCCTCCAAAGAAAGGGCTTTGAAAAAAAAAAGAATCCTGCATTTTATTCTTTAAATACATTTTACTGAATTTGCATTAATTGAAATTGCATGAAATAATTTTTTCTTAACAATACTTTTATCAGTTATCCTCTTATTTCTCGATCTCCGGTATACCTGCAGTCGCAAAGAGTCGCAATCGTCGCACCATCGACAGAAATGATTTTCCGTTCGGCTAATTACCTACAATCATTGCCGTATTTCAAGCTGTCCAGACGCGCGTAAGTGGAACGGCCGTGATTACGGGCCCGGCCAGCTTGATAACCCATAAATCGCACGCGGCGATAATTCCGTTAACGGTGTTTATTAAACTTCGCCAGTTGCCATTTTTGCGGAAACGATCGCGGCCTGGGCAGAGGCTAACGAGGGTTAATCGTGTCAACTTCGACGGAACGTCCATTAATTCTGGAATTAAAGTCCGCCCACGCGCGCTCCCCGCGCGTACGCCCTGAATATTTATCAAGGGTCAGCGATACACGGCTTCTGCTTTCTTTTTTCCCGAACTCGCTTTTTCGCCTCTTTTCCCCCCCTGTTATTTTGCAACGGATATCCCCTTCGAAACGGCGCCCCACGGTTATTGGCCATCAAAAGAGATACGATATTTCCTGCTTTCAACCGACCATTGTTCCTGCCCCGGCTCGAGTCGCGGTTCGATGAATAATACGCGCCGAAAATGAACGCGAACGCTCGTGGCTTTCCATCCTTTACAAGGGAAAGATTCTGTCCGGGGACAAATCGCGATTCGCGCGCAGCTCGACGGCCTCGGTTTTTCCTCTCTCTTTATCCACGCGCGCAAGTAGATGGCGCGTCTCGAAGACGGTGCAAGTTTGAAATTGCCGTTCCTGAGGAAAGCCACAAGTTCCGAAGAAATTTATGAAGGCCGGGTAATCATTATTTACATTTCATTGAAGAAGGGACGTGGGAAGTTTGAAACCTTAAAATTTTCAGACTGTTATACCCCGGGGCTCCGAAATCATCCGAGACTGTGAAAAATATACACTTCAATTTTTACCGCTCAACTTTACCTCCGCGAAACAGAATACCCAGCAGAGTCCCATAGCCGCTTGCAGGACACTTGTATTGTAACTCACGAATCGATTCATAATCGGTATTCCCGCCCCCTCGCCCTCTTGCCATCGGTCTCATCAAATACCCATAAAATCAGTCGTTACAAGCGACGGTGAATGCTATTACACGGATCCAGGCAGTCGAGATTTTCGTTCCTCCGCCGGGGGAGCGATCAATCCTCCATTTAACGCTCCCGTGATTATCGCTCGCGACGGATACGATCGATACCGTGCTCATTATCAATCGTCACTTTTTGACCGGCGCTTGGTCAATTAATCACGACCGACGAAGGAGCAACGGAACGCCACGGAATGGACAGTTTATTCCGCGTGCCGTGATTTATTTTCGGCTGTGAATATAAACGGTGGGCCTGGGCGCGCGGTAATACGCGGGAACCGCGTAACGCGCGTCTGAATATTCATACTTCGCCCACGCCCAACCTCGGTGTATCATCTTTAGTAGTTTTAATTCCTCTCCCGGAGAACAAGCAAGCAGTCCGATCGATGCAACGAAACATGGCGAAGCACGTCGATTGATTGACGAATCGACTTTCCATCGATAGATGCCATTTTCCTACGAGTCTCTAATAAAGGAAACAAAGCACCAGAAGCGTCAATAGTTTTGCCGCTACGTGGAAAAATGTCGAAACGGAGTGATCCTTCGCGACAAAATTAATTAGTTTGTACTAAAAGGAACTCGCCTTGAGGAATTAGGGTGGATGTATCAGTAAATGAACACCTACCAGTGAATGGACATTTTATATTAAAACGAGTAAAATAAGTTATTAAAATAAGCAAATAATTAATTAGAGACTTCTTTTAATTTCTTGCTTCATATCCAAACAAATTTTGCAGCACGTAGAATCAATCGCGCTGCAAACATAATTTTATAAAAGTGTTCTTTCATTAGCCTGAAGTGTTCACTTATTGGTGCGTGTACCCTATTCGAATTTTTATTTGCCACAGTGTTCATGGTGGCGAGGAAAATTCCGGAGGGAAGGAGATTCCGTGGCTCCTGTATCAGTTACGCGGAGCGTTAATTTCAGCAAATTAATGAAATATATTAAGCTAATGAAACGCGTGCTGAGAGGGTAATATGCAAGTCCAATGCCCCAGAAAGCTGTTACAAGTCCTGGACAATTCCCTCCCAACCCCGTAATAATTTCCTCCGTTATTATTTCCGCATCGTCCTCGATTCGTCTTTTCACCCTCCCCCACCTCCGTGATTATCAGCCCACTTCATTTCTCGCGCTTTGCTTCCCTCCCCTCGCCGGTTTCTCGTTCCTTTTATCTGTTGCTCCCGATCGAAGGCGCCGGCGACAAAAGGGAGACTTGCTCGCTAATAGTAATGACGCCTTCAGAGCCTCACACTTGCGCCGCGCTGCACATCGTAAATCATTTAAGGGAAACATTCTTTCCACGCTTCATTTCAATGATTTATACCTCCTTTTGTTGGGCTACTTCGGGAGCATGGGAACGGGGACGTGACAAATTCAAGTGCAATTTCTGAAGATTGCAGATTTAATTTTCCGCTGTGAACTACGCGTTACGTTTCATTATCCGCGGCACTGAGAGCGGAACACGTAGCGGTGACTCTGGCAGAAAGTAGTTCTTAGAAAAATATTTGACAGTTCTTTTCTTATCGGCTGACATTTAGGTCAAAGGGGTGAAAACAGCCCTGTGTTCCCTGGCGAGCTTCTGGGAACGATAGACTTGTGTTTGAATGTTTGCTAAGCCGCTTCAACCCTCGAAAACAGTTATTTCTAGCTTGTAAACGAACTTGTAGCGAATGCAGAAACTGAGCAGAGATTCTGCCGCCGCGAAGCCAGCGCGTAACAGTGTCCGTTAATTAACCCTGCGGTGTTTTTCGAAATCAAGATGCATCTGGCACTCAGCTCCCCTTGTTGACCCGGCCGCTTAGAAATTACAACGAAATTGAAGCCTGTAACTCTCTGAAATCGCCAACAATCCCACCGAAGACATCGCAGCCAGCCGGCGAAGCTGGTTAATTGCTTAATTGATACCGTCCCGTGCTGCAGGAGGAACGGTGTAGTTAAACAGCACTAAAAAGAGCCCGGAACTCTGTATCAGGGGGAGTGCACTTTGAAGGAGCACGGTGAACATTCGCGATTCATGGTCTGCAAATGTTCGAAACTACAAGGACCTCCTCGGCTCGTTCGACAGGGACTCGTCGCTGTTTGCCTCTATACATTTTTCACTCCGGAACTGGCGCTTCGATAAAGTAAAGAGCGCTACGAGGCGAATAAAAACAAAAACCCAGTGGGGAAGCCACTGTACCATACAATATTCATTAAGCTATTATTTATGCATACAGTTCGGGTATTAAATTAACGTGAAATTCTGCAGATTGTTACGGAACGAGGTAAAATATGATTCCGCTGTAAAATCGTGCTTTTTTCCCCCTCGCCTCCGCAGAAGTGCATCGTATCGTTTCGCGAAAGTTCATAATAATGCACAGGGAACAGCGATCAGCGTCTGGACGCGTGTAATCCCACGTTCGCCATGTTTCCCGTCACCGTATTGATCATCGTGTCCGCGTTACACCAGACGCGCGTTACTCCGCCCCGCTGTTAATGTTTACTGTAATTTCATTTCATTTTTATTCCCCACTTCGGCCGCACGAAGTTGCCAAACTATAAATTGGATGCGGGGCAGTATTTATCATGATTCAACGCCCGAGTGTACGTGGGCGGAACCGTCTGCTTTTAAAAGTTACCGCAGCCTCGCTCTTCCAAGAGGATTAAGCTTGTTTATTAAAATCGCGGAGTACACCGGGTCGCTATGCGCGCTCCGTAGGACTTCTCGCGAACGCGTGGGAATTGCCGATGCGCGCGACGGCAAATTTATGCGCAAAATCGGAAACGAAAAATTTGCTGAACACGTGTTTATCAGAAACCGAACGTTTTATCGTTCTGCAGCGAGTGCGTCCTGCTTACCGTCGACAATAAAACGGATCCAGGGACACAGGAACGGGGAATACAATTGATTATCGTGCAATCAATATTGTTCATCTCTAACATCCTTTTTTTTTAATTCGCGCCCAATTCCACGGCAATCCGCTGTAAAATCCCCGTAATCGAGTATCAAAGCAGCCACTAATTTCTCATCACACAGATTTCTCCCGACCTACTTTCTCTGTCCACCCCGCGGAGCAACTTGAAAAAAGTTTCACAAAGTGTCCCCCACAAGCGGCTCCATCTTATCTCGCATTCGCCTCCTCGGTATCATCGCGACTCCCCATTTAAAAACAGAGCCGAATTCCAGCAACGCGCGGTGAAATCGTCGAGCTGCGAAGGGCTGGAACGGCAGCTCGACCGCAATGGGAATCAACAGGGGCAGGCAGAGTGGAGGAGGGTGTTGAAAAAGAAAGAAAAGGAGGTGCAGGAAGTTGCGAGCAGCTCGAGGATCCTCGATTGAATCCTACGCCGAATTTCACCATACTCCCCCCTTTTTTTTCCCTTTTCGTAGCCCCCTTTTTCCTCGGTTCTTTTTTCCTTTTTTTTTTATCATCCGCGCCACCCCGCCGTTTCTCCATTATCGGTTTCGTGTTCGCGCGATAAATGCACGCGCGAGCGCCCGACACCCCTCGCCATCCCTCCGCGTGGAAACAAAGCGCGGGCACGCGATAACGAATGGAAAGTTGCGGGCGGCGCGTAAACTACGCAGCTTGCAGGGACGCGGATTAATTCGGGAATTAGCGGTGGCCCCGTCGATATTGGTTCAGCGGGGAGACAAATAGATTAATAAAATGAATCTTGGTAGGTGGACGCGCGTCCACCATTCCTCGACTAATGGATTAAAGCCTGGCCGGCTCGGCGAAACACCGAGTTGCCGCGGAGTCGGGCTGGCACAGAGTGGACTTTGGTGCCAATGAGAAGAATAGGTGCAACGCGCGATGGTCTAAGCAAATACATTCCGCAAAGTGAATAATAGTTTTTCGCTGACTTTTTGTCCCTTTCGCTTTGCTTTTTATTTTACACTTTATATTCGCTGCACCGCGTACACAACGCGAATGGAATACTATGAGTGAATGGTGTCTTAAAATTAGGGGATGAGTGGAATGGTGCAAGTTTTGTGTTATGAGAATTAAGGTGTACTCAAGGTGCAGAGTTCTCCTGTAAATTCTACTTGAATTCTCCAGATTTCCTTGCATAATTTAAGGTGGCCTTTAATTATGTTTGTCGACTTTATTTTTTTATTACTTTGCTCTCACCCCCTAGAACGGTGCCATTTTATAAAAAAATAGTCCCTGAAAAAGTTTATTGGAATCGGACAAGAGGAAAGAGTTCCGACCAGGCCTTAAAGTTTAGAATTTAACAATACTTTGGATTTAGAGAATTTCTGAAAAATGGTAAGCCCTATCGAAACTTTGTTCAAATAATATTAAAAGAGCATTCACTTTTCTACAATTACTGTGTATATAATTATTTCGGGCTTCCAACCATTTTTAGATAATAGCGTTTGAATATAGAGATGTCCGCACTACGCGCGTATAGACAATACGTTTTCTTCTCTATATTCAAACGCTATTATCTAAAAAATGGTTGGAAGCACGAAGAACTTATATATACAATAATTGTAGAAAATTGAATGTTCTTTTAATATTATTTGAACAAAATTTCGATAGGGTTTACCATTTTCGAGAAATTCATCAAATTTAAACCACTGATGAATTCTAAACTTTAAGCCCTGGTGGGCACCCTTTCCTGTTGTCCGATTGCAATAATCTTTTTCAGGGACTATTTCTGTATAAAATTGAACCATATTAGGGGGTGAGAGCAAAACAAATCGCATGTTGAAAATAAGAGCCACCCTGTTGCACGTATATCTGTTACATGTTCCACTCATCCCCCAGTACGAATGCGTTTACTAATTTTGGGGGAAAACCGAAGCCCGTCGGATAGATGCATAATAAAAGCGCCAGTCAATTTAACGACAATCAACACGCCAAAAGGACATCGAAATCTTCCTAACGGTGAGAATCGCGGATACACTATCCACGGTGTTGCAAACAATTTTACCACTCCTGTGCACACCATGAATTTTGATGCGAGTCCCTTCAAACCGTGCAGGAATATTGTATCTTGTACCCACGCTCGCGGTCTATTTTATTATTGGGTGGAGAAGCAAGTATAACAAAGTAAATGTGGTCCTCGTGTTTATACATATAGAAGCCATGCCTTTTTCTTCCCCAAGGGGAAGCACTCCTGCGTGCACGGAATACGGATGCAACGAACGCGGGGTCCTACGAGGGCAGCTACTTTTTCACAAGAATATTCCCTCTGCTCTAATAACAGGCACCTTCCAGCACTGCTCTACCCCAGTGACTTTGCTTTTAATTACAGTAATTGTCACATAAGGAAGAATTTTCATTTATCCATTGCATTCCCTCCTTCGAATCTTGCTCAGTTATTTCCCTCCCGAGACACGCCTGGAGCCTGGCACCATTACCGAAAGTACATCAAGGACGATCCTTATATCTCCCTAAGCAAGCATAAATTAAACGAGAAACAATTCAAGGTATTTGCAGGGGAACGCCCATCCTCTTCATCCACCGAACATCATCCTCAGAACACTATCACGTGCACCAGGGTGAAACACCTTCCGCGCGCGATCCCGGCCAAGAGCCGGCGCAGTAACCCTCCCCGTAAACAAGGCAAACACCCCTGGCGAGCCAGCCGAACGGGTAGAACCCATAGGATGCTCGATCACCGTTTCCCTTGTGTACGCAAAACGCTATTGGCAGATCGTTCGCTATTTAAATCTTGCCGGAAAAGGGTCCGCAAGATCCGGCAGACAGGAAGACAATACGCTGTCGATGCGTCGCGGCGCTTATCGCGGATGCCCGTTGGAAAAATTGAATACGTGCCTGTTGCTGGTAGACCCGTGGCCGGCGCTCCCTCTTTGATCGCGGTATCGATGACCAGATCGTATCGCCCGTCGCCAGCGATACCCTTGACCGTAGCGCAGTCTCGATTTTCCATTGTAAACCAGCTTTTCTCTAGCGTGCTCCCTCGGTGAATGGCGTCTCTGCCTGTTTCCGCCTGCCAAGAATTATTTAACGACCGTTATTCCCGTCCAAACGGCTGGCAGATAGTATTGGCTGGAAGAAAACGCGATATCCGTATCGAATTTTAATCCAGCGCGGATATTCGTTGCGACGGCCTCGTTCGGTCGCCGAGGATGTCATGGGTTCCCAGATTTCTGCTGCCCTTCCTCCGGTGCTGATTTCCTTTTATTCCTGCCCTGTCTTCTTCCTTAGGGTTTTGTTTAGTGGGTAGCTACCTGACTTCTGATAATACCGTTGACCTTTTGTTATTCTGGCCTCTATCTTCCATTCGTTGGTCTTGTTCGCAAACCTTTAGCACAGGTTTCTATTTGTCCCTCGGCACATATCATCCTTCCCCTTGAATCTCTTTTCCTCCACCCTTCCGCTCGTTACTTTGATCTAGCTTCTTGCACCCTTGCCTCCATTTCCTTTGTAACAGTTTTTCCCTCCCTTCTGCCGGAACTACTCTTCCTGCCACTTCGTCGTTAATTTGATCTACCCTTTTCCTCTTCCCTTTGTCTTTCTTTCCGTTCTACGTGACTATTATCGTACCTCCGACACTCTCCTCCTCTCTGTTTGAGTTGCCTTCCACCCTTTCGCTCGTTACTCTTTGTCTAGCTTCCTCCTCTTTTTGCCTCCGTTCCGTTTTTACCCTTTGCTTTTCTTCAGTTCCTCTTCCTTATTTCCATTCGACCCGTCTTTTTTCTTCCCCCGGCTGCTCGTTAGTTTTTGTCCGCTGTCCCTTTTCTCTGGTTTAGCTTCGCCGCGACGTTGCTCCTTCGTTTTTTTTTTGTTCTATGCAAATTAGCTTTTCGCCATTATCCGTCCTCTGTTTCACTCGTTTCCTCGAGTCTACCGCTTATTTCCTCCTTACGATCCTCTTCCTTTCGCACCTTCTCGCCCTTCGACCTCCTTTCGCCGCGAGCTTCCGGAGTAAATAAGCGTATAAATTAATTCGGAGGCGGGATAAAAGAAAATGCTCTCTTTTGGTGATTCGTCTAAGCCAAACTTAAGAGCTTATGAAAAACTTGACGCTTTATTCTTCTCCCCTCCGTCCCATTCCTTTATCTTTATTTCGTCGCCTCCCTCGCCATATTCTTTTTCCTTTCGTCGCCAACTTTCGCCCCACTTTAACGGTTTCCCTTTATCCAAGTTTTTCTCCTTTCTTTGCCGAGCTTCCCCGGCCAACGCCGCGCGGTGTTAAAACATTTGCGCATTTTTCCCCGGCGCGGAGCCACCCACGAAAACGGAGACAATGAAATCGATAAGTGCAGGGTGCAGGCCCCCCCCGTTGTCGCGTGATATCGCGAAATATCGCGGCAGCATGCGTTGCAGACAGATATTTCACGCGAAATCGTGCCGCGGGGAAAGGGAATACTTATGTTTCCTGCAACGCTCGAGTCCCATAAATGGGCAGAACTGGCTGGGACTCCAGCGACCCTTGTAACTTCCACCCCCGATGCGAAATTAGGAAACGACTTAACGTAAAATATTGCGAAAGTATTTCAGACAGCATTCACTTCAGAATGCTCAATGGAATCGACGCGGCTCTTTCCCAGAGCTGCATAAATTACAACAGCTTCTAGATTCTAAGGCAGGAAGCATGGTAAAGAAATTCTATTTAATTTCAATGCTCGTCCTCGCGGCAGGTAAGTCGTTGAAAAATTACACGCGCGTCCGCTCGAAACGTAATTATTTATCTCGGGGCGAAGATAAGATTTTAAGCTCGCTTAATGCCGCAGCCCGCGACTTTTGCATGCAAAGCCAAGGTCCAACACGGCGCAGTTCGCGGAACGTTGGGAAAGCATGTTATCGCGGGTGAAACAGACCGAAGCCGGCTTCTACTCGGGAAAATTGACTTCGTGAATATAATAAAATAAAATTCCCGCGGTACTGTATTATTACGAAACACGTGCATTAAACTCCCCAGTTTTTCCGCACTTTCATTAAGCATACGAGTTAAAAACCAGCCCCGCCCAATGTTCCATTAAAATCCAGCTTGCGACGCGTATGCATGTTTCATGAACGGAATGAAATTAATTTGATTCCCTTATGGAACTCTGTGGCAGGGAATATTTAATAACCTTTAGAAACCTTATTCTAAATAAAAACTACCACCCCTTCTCCGCCCCTTTCCCTTAAAAAAAAACTCAGCACCCTTGTTCCAATCACCCTTTCTCTCAATTTATTTACACTCTAATTCCAAATCGTCGAGCAAACCCAGAGTTCGCACTTTTCCTCGATTCTATACTCTATACGATTTTAGTAACCGAAAAATGGACGAGCAGGATAGACAAGAGGAAGAAATTGAAGGAAGATAGGGAGACCTGTGTCTCAGAAATAAATGCTTCTTTCGGGACAGGAGCGAAGGTGAAGAGGTTCAAGCAGAAAATGGTCCCGGGATATCGTCCAGGGGTTTTAATTATCTGGATCCAACGCATGGAGCTATGTTTTGCCGCTTCTCGTTCTGGCTCTGAGATATTGGGGCCGCGTGCTAACGCGAGTTCCCGCGGAATTAATAATTACCTTTTGATGAATCGCACACATTACACGCGCGGGAGTTGCAGGCCTCGCGGCACCACCGACACGGATTAATCTTCAGGGGTAACGAGGATTTAACGGCGGCCAGAACTTGCGGAAGTTCAAGCGGCTCTTCCACTACGGGGCGGTTGCTTGCGGAGCAGTCACGTACAGGCCTGGTCGCCGGTCAGGGGGCTCTGTCGCTTTTATGGTTGTTTAATTAATTGAAAAAGGAGGACGGGAATCGAGAGACTCGTGGACCGCCGGCGAATGGATAGATCTACGAGTGCAGAGCAACGGTGTGCAGGGAAATTGGGGCAGCGAACTTCTCTGTGGAGAAAGAAAGTTAAAGAAAGTGGATTTGCGAAGTCGGTGCTCGCGTTTCACTTGTTGCTGTTATATTACTAACGGGTAATGCCATTTAGCGAAGATATAGAGAAATATTATACACACGTGGTATATACAGGGTGCTTCCAACAAAATCTTCCGAATTTTGAATTCTGTCCCCCTCGTTTCGTTATCAAAATTAGACGAGGCTTCTGAACAGCAAACGCTCCGCGTCGAGACAGGTAGAAGTCGAGTGGAGGTGGCGCGAGTAGTAAAAGTGGAGTAGAATAAAGCTGCGTGTGACGTCGAGCACGCCTCGCGCCTGACGCGCAGAGCTAAGATCATCGCGCAGAAAGGTAAACGGGGGCGTTGAAACTCCTAAAAGCGAGACGGGAAGCGTAAAAGCCCGAACGGAGCCGGGGTCTCCTTAATTTCCTTGCTATCCGTGAAAAAGTGCATCGCTGGTGGGAAACGCCGAATTTGCTTCCGCTCGGGAGCTTATGAATGCGGAGAAGTTCCTTTGGCGACAAGACAGGACGTTTGACGATGAGCGCCCGCCCCCTCAGGAAATGTAACTTCGCGCCGAGCACCGGCCTTAAATCCTGAATTTCAATTTAGCCGGGAAGCTCGCGTGAATTCTGAAGGGGGTTACCCAGACGTTTCGTATCTCGCAGAGCGTTTTGTTGCAAGGTACCGTGCCCCCCGAATTCCACGCCGACATGTTTCGCGTTAAGAAGATTTCAAATTAAACGTTGGGCATCGAGAGCTCGCGTGCCATTCAATCCCTCTTCCGTTTCAAAATACTGGAGAGTCTGTTTTCGAAATTCCTGGCTGGACGTGGATCAAACATTTCTCTATAAACCAGGGCGCAAATATTACGCCAATTCCACGGTATTTTGTTCGCAAATTTTAGAATTTCAATAAAACACTTTACACAGAAAGGTTGCTTTGTTGTAGCTGTTTCTACGTACGCATACACGTGGCACACAGGCCTGACGGATGGATTCCCGTTTCGATATTGGAACAATTAACAAGGTTCGCGGGATTCAATAGCGGCTATTAGGTGTGTCGATAAAATGGCAATATTTTTACGCTCCGCAGCGATGCGGCTGGAGAGTTGGAGAGCAGAAGTGCGGGAACATTTCTGCTGCTGTTTTAAACGCAGTGGATTTGAAAAGGGGCACGGTATCGTGAATATTAAGCGGGCACTATCTGCCTTGTCCTTTTCTTTAGAAGTTCGATGCCGAACGGATGTCCTCGATCTTTATCCAGGGCCGGACCCGAGGGACGCACGCGCATCAGCGTTATCCTGCTGGCGTTACCGACTCGGCCCTGTCTCGCTTGACACCCTTCGGCCGGTGGGGTTCGATTTACGTCAGGGGCCAAAATAATACCTGCAACAGCTGCAGCGACGCGAGTTCGTGCAGCAAGAAGCCTGTCGCGTTAACTTATGGTCCGTCTGGCAAAGTCGGCGTCGAAAGCGCTCGCGAATGTCTCGCGACGCCTGCCGTCGCGGCCAATAAACCCTCACTTTGACCCCCTTGTGCATCTTCAACGCGGCTCGATGTATTCTCACAGCCAACGAGACTGTCGCCCGAGTTCCTTGTAACGAGCTATCGCTAACAGGACGATAACAAATATATTTCGAGAAGTGATCAATGTTGGGCACCGGATATTGCGTTTCCAGGGGGATGAACTGCGAGTCCGATCCTTCGAGGGATGAATCAATAGCATTCGAGTGGAAATGTATGTATTTTCTAAAGTTTCAATCTGTTGTTTCCTTGGACGAGACTTTTCTTCATTAAATATGGGGAGTTCCACTTGTGTCGGACGCTTAAGGTTTTCCTCAAGTAAGAAAATAGAAATAACTTACATCAAATCAATCTCTTTAGCTGTGCACACGCGACTGGAACGTGTTAAAATCTAATTGCTGCTTTTAACCGACTTCGAAAAGGAGGAGGTTATAGATTCGACCCGTATGTATTTTTTTTTTGCTTGTCACCGCGTAACTCCTCAGCACGTGTGTCAATATATATATATAAAACTAAAAAGATAAGAATAAAAAAAATTTTAAAAATAAAACCGACTTCATAAAAATAAAAATACACTGAAAAGGGAAAAATAATTTTTTCACTTATTTAATCTACCACTCTCATATTTTTTAAGTCGGCGCCTCATCATTTGCACTGTGCGTTAAATAAGGGAAAAAATAATGTTTTACTTTTTAGTGCATTTTTATTTATTTTAAGTCCGTTTTAATTTGTTTAAATTTTTTTATATCCCCTCTACGGTTCATATGGAATAACGGCTCGGTAGCGTTTTAAATATCACAGATATTATTATTATTATTATTATTATTATTATTATTAATATTAATATTATTATTATTATTATCTATTATTATTATTATTATTATTATTATTATTATTATTATTATTATTATTATTATTATTATTATTATTATTATTATTATTATTATTATTATTATCTATTATTAATGGGAATCCCTCGATATAGCTAATATCCGCTATTAGGTGCTGTCCGGCGTTAAGAGAACTCCCCCTATACGTAACAATACTTTGATCATCAGCAAATAACTTATAACACCCCTGCCACTCTTTTGTGGCACTCCAGCAATCTTCCGCAAACTGAATTTTGGTGTCACTCAAATTTTGCAGCAAGTAACGTATACCTTATACTCTGAAAGCAGGAATTCCCGCGGGTACGATACCATCCACGGTTTAGCTGGAGCTGCAGGAAGCAAGGGGGGTGTAAGAAATTCCATCGAGGCAAGGATCGAGGGCGCAACACGGTCCGGTTGTCGCGTCGAAGCTCGTCGATGGCCCGAAGGTATTCGGGCTCGCGTGGATTCCGTTCACCAGGGGTGGATGAAACCGAGAGGAAAGATTATAAATCGCGTGGGGAGATCGCGAGATAACGTAAATCCACGGGGCGGCTTACGTAGTCGCGCGCAGCCATCGCGCGCTCGCAGCGGAAAGAGAAATTTACTGCAGATTACACCTGCAACGGGGGCTAGGTTGCAGACTTCTTTCCAGGAACATCTTCGTCCCCTCGCGAGGAGCTATGAGCTCTGAACGCTCCGGCTTCTTGGTATACGGGGTGTGTTCCTCGAAACCGACTGGCTCCACCTTGGAGGCAACAGCAGGATCGACTTCCCCGCGAGGTTTATTTATTTATCCGCTTATTTAACGGGAAGTACTTTTTAGTTACGACGAAGCATGGAGGCAGTCTATAATAATTAACTTATATAACGGAAGAGGAAAATATACAGAGTAGTTTCGCGGCTTGGAAACTTCAGTAGAATATAGAATAAAATTTATACGTAAAACAGATATACAGCTGTGGCTTGTGTTCGTATTAAAAGAAAGCAGAAAAGAGAGAGAGGAAAAATAATAGCAGCAAAAATAAAACTAAAAGTACAGCTCTGGTATACTACGCTGTAGCTTAATAACTTGTGTCTTGAGTCGTCGAGGCGAACCATTAAAAAGGTTTGCGGAATCTAGCATCTGATGTTCAACGAAAACAGATCTAGATTCAAAGTCATATTGTATAAAGTAATAGCTAGATATCTAGTGACTTTGAATCGCTCAGAAGGAAGCCACTATGGCGATGCATAGCAGTCAAAGGGTTAAATTGCACAGTTTAATTATCGTTCTTCCAAACAGTTGTATTGCAAGCAGACCATCTGTCAATTTGGAGGGTAAACCAACAAGAAGACCATACGTTTGGCACACAGTGGTAGCCACGAGATACATCCGCCTACGCGATTCAGGATCGATCTACCCCTAGGCTACGTATTTCGTTAAATTCCTCGCCAGTCGGCTTTTCGTCTTCCGAGAATCCTCCCGACGATGCTGTCGGGGCCGGGTGTCTCATTAAAGTGTATCGATTTCGCGAGAATGAGCGGCGCGCTTGCAATTACCGCGCACGGAATCACGGAAGGAACGCCATGCTACCTTCTAATTTTACCATCGGTATAATTGTACGTATCACGTCGAGGCTGTTGCTCTCGCCGCTCGCTCGTCCTCCCCCCGTCCTATAATAAAGACATCCCTTTCCCCCTGGCTGGAGAGAACGACCCTCTGCCCGCCCGTACAGCACCCGCAACCCGCCGCCTGCACACTGCACCCCCGCAAACCGCCGAGCGAAATTGGAGCCAGTGACCGTGAAAATTCTGGCGCGGATTTCTCGGCGAGGGTGTTCCAACCCTCTCGGGACGGTCGTCGGGGGCAGAACGCGAAAAAACATCGCGTAGAAATGTACGACGATCCGGGGGTGTTGCGAAAGGGGGAAAAACGCGAGGGTGCCTCGTCGGAGGCTTGCTGGTGGAAGAAAGGGAATCGGGGAAAGTGAGCGAGAGACCTGTATCGAGAGGAGAAAGTGAGGGTGAAAGTGAGCACGGAATTAGGGGACGACGAGCAGGGGTCGGGGGTGGAAATGGAAATAGAGGGGGTTGACGGCGTGAACGAGGGGTTCGACGGGCATCCTCCGGTAGGCGTGTCCCTATATTAGGTTTTAATCATTCAGGGGATGAAATTTTCGGGTCGTAGGCGTGGTAGTCTGCGCCTCTGCCGGGAACACCCTCTTTCTGCGTGCAGATTCATCGATGTCGCGAGCATGTCCATATCCGCGAGCACCTGTTCGCGTGGAGCGTCGTCTGCGCGAGGGGATGGAGATCGAAATGCTCCGAGCCAGATTCGAACGCGTGGCAGAAAGATTCGAAGCCTCTTGGAATATTAATTCGGGGTTGAATCATTTTGGAAAGAGTTTTTGGTCGTTGAAAGTCCTAACGGGTCGTGAAGTCTTTAGGAACTGAGTGCTTCGAGTGCATTCAGTATTAATGAACAGTGGAAGGATCGCTGAAAAATTCCATATGTACCGTTTCACACCATTTCCCCCTAAATGCAACTAGAAAGTTTGCCCGCCTGGGGTGTTCACTACCCAAATTGAACGCGAGCTCAGGACTATTTAAACAGAAAATTGCGCCCAGATTTAAAATCCTCGATCCCGAAAGTTTTCTCCTCGCATTCCTCGTCCCAGTCTCCATTCGATCGCTTTTACTTCGCCGAATTAACCCTCATTATCCCTCCGCCAATTTCGAAAAACATTCCCGCCGGGAACTGCGAAAGTTCCGCGATCCCCACCCACGCAAAAACATTCCAATTACAATTATTACCCGGTTCTCCCGCGGAATCCTTCATCCCCTTTAAATCAGCGGTGGCTGCGCGAAACTAACGAACCACGCTCAACTCGTTACCAAAAAACCGAACTATGGAATTCACGGTTTAAAGCGTTGTCGTTCTTCGTCTAACGATCGAGAATCCATCCCCTCTACTGGATTCTACATAGACGCCCGATCTGCAGTAGGAAATCGGGCGTTTGAACGGTGGTTGTAACGAGAAATCGAATCGGAGGGTCGCGAGCGACGAACAAAACGAGGGAAACGAAGGGAGACGCGATAATCCTCAAAGAGTGGTCTCGAATGGGAAAACATGGGCGACCGGTGTCCAGTTGAACTATTTTCGGGGGAGGGGGCTACCGTCGCCATCGGCCCGTTACCGCCGTAATTAATCGGTATCATTAAGCTAATGAGAGCGGGGAGATGTGTGCGTGCACGCGATCCTCGGATTAAGGAAAAAAGGCGAGCCCCGGGGAGGACTTCTGCGCCGTGAAATAATGGCGTTGCACGGGGGCCGGCGGGCGGCGAAGAAGCGGAACCGGAGGAAGCGTGTCTCGAGCCGATACGACGGTCTTCCAGCGGGTAAATTGGGTTCTCAATTATTCAACGCGATGCATCCTTCGGTATCCTCGAAGGAACGGGACCGATCTTCGGCAAGAGGCCGCGGGAAAGTGGTTTCCGCGTTTTCTTCTGTTTGCTCTTTGTTCGCCGGTCCCTTCCGCCACAGAGGGGAGGAGGGAAAACGCTTCGAAGCGTTTTCGCGAGGGAAATCGATAGCGCCTCGTCTTTCCCGGGGAATCGCGCGACATTTTGAAGGATAGCGTCGCGTTGCAGGCGCTAGGGTGCCGAAGACCTCGAGACTGTCGAGCGATCACTGATTTTCGAGGAATGCCCCTCGTAGCTATCGCGTTACATTTTCAGGTCGCAGCAAGACGATGCTTGCGATTATCGTTCAATGCGCGAAATATGCACGTATGTATGTCAAGAAAACGAATGTTAATTATTCCGTGGGGCTCAAGAACGGATTCCTCAGGACACTCAGGCCCTTTTTGCATAAAACGCATAATTAGATTCCTCATTCTTTTGTATATATGCCTTTTAAATTCTATTGCTGTATCTCTAAAATTGACAGAGCTATGGAAAACGGGTAAACGCAGTGAAAACGGCCCTAGCACCAATTTTGGTATTTATGTGTACCAAATAATGCTCTTCGCCTAAAAAACCACTGAGAGAAATTTCAGACCTCTACCTTTTCTCGTTAGGTTGATACAGAGATAACAACCCTAAACTTTACCATTTTTTTCTGAAGAAAGTAAATATATCAAATTTGTAAGTATTACAGACAGTTTCACAAAAACTTCAGTATGTATTAAAAAAATCGAACTTCGTAATGTTTAGAGATATTTTTCTGGATATTGACTTTTAGCCCTTCTTGCATTCAACAGTACAATTGTGATAAACATATGTATGTCTAACCCCAGATTATGACGTTTAATTACAGGTCAAGGATAAATTATACGAACTGCTTCTCGAGAAAATGAATCTCCCAGAGTCTCAGAATGAATGCGCACTTCGAAGGGTCCTTTTTTGTTGCGAATAACAAGCTTCGCGAATTCCCGCGAACCTCTCGAGCAACCTCTACGCTCTACACCGTCTGAAACTGAATTCTAAAACTTCGACGTTCTCCTTGTTCCGCACTTCTCGCCCTTTGTTTTTTTTTACCGAAACTTTAAACACGTAGAAGGCACATTTAACAGCCTCGCTAAAATATTCTTCCTAATTAATAAGGTGCCCGGGAGAACTCGCGAGTAGCTATGGAGAACGGGCATGGTCGATTATTCGCTCGTGATTCCAACTCTTTGTCGGTTCGCGAATATCCCTCCCGCGATAACAATAAAAGCCATGCCCTCCCCCATTGCATTTAAGTTGGTAAAATCGCGACTACGGTCGGAGCGGCTGCTTTGAATTTAGAAGTGCAATTTGAATTCATGAAATTGTTCGTGCCGCGACACGGCGAACCAAACGGAACTTTCTTCGATGCATCGTCCTCGAGATTCCTGGCTGGAGGACCGCCTTTTGCCACCCGTGGACCGTTTCTACCGATCTCAACCGGGAACTTCAAAGAATGTTGAAAAAGATATAACGAATTACAGGAGTTACATTAATTACTGCTTATTTACAGACACAAGGGTGAAAACTTCCAGCGCCCTCTATTGCGACAATCCGCGAATAAAGTGGATGCAGGGTCCCAAAAAATCGATGCTCAGACACTGCGAAAAGCCTCAGCTGTTCGCTTGGCCGACGTCTTCGCACCGCGCTCCGTGTCGACGCGAAATACGAATCGGGCGATAAATTATTAAGTGGGCCATTCCCCCCGATGAACCAGGTTATTCCCATTATCGAGAATAATGCTCCCTGCAACCGGTTACAGGGGGGAAATAATTTAACGCCAAATTGGCAGCTTGTCCCCGGCCTGCGAGACTCTCTTTCACGTGGCCGCCGACAAAAAAAAAAAAGGATCGTGCAAATTCGCACCCGTTCGGCCTGGATTGGAACACGTAATTTAAATTCATGAAATTGTTTCCTCCCCCCCGACGGTGCAGCGCAACGCGCCCTTTTCCCATTCTGCTTTTTAACCGGTAAATGGGCGTTTGCGTTTTCCCACGATATTCCACGTTCCGCGCTGGCGTGTTCGATTTTCGTTAGTTCGCTGCCTACAAATTGGTGTTTGTTCGCCGACATATTACGCGGGCAATTAGCCAGGCTGCTCTGTTATAAAAAACCACGACGGCTCCATTAAAAAGAGCATATGCTACAGATAATAGCATCGCAGCAAAGTGTTAGAGGCGAGACACCCTGCAAGTACTGTTGCTCGAAAACTCTCCGCACGGCAGATAATTTAATCGCGGAGATTGTGGTGATTCGATGCGCTGAATCTGCGCGATAAAGCACAGAAGGAGCTCCAGCGCGTCAGCGGAGCACAGAAAAATATTGAACGCATTCAACGTCACTCGCGAAATCTCGTTTGGGGTGTTCGCGAAACTGTGTGCCGTCCGTTTAGAGTTTCATTGGGATTCACCTCGACTGGGCGACTATTTCGCTTTGAAGAGATACGCGACGAGGGCCGTCGATTATCTCGTCATGCAGAGATGATTTCTATCTGATGGCCCGGCTCGCAGCCGAACGTTTTTACCTGTCGAAACTCTGCGTTTTGGCGTCCCTGCGCAATGGACAAATAATTTGACGCGGAGCCTCTCGCGATTCGACAGTCTTCGCTGAGTCGCGATTATCAACAGGCTGCGCAGATTCCTTAATTTACAAGCGCAACTGATGAGCCATTAATATATCCTCGTATTAGTCTGAAATACGCAAGAAGAAGCCGTGCCAGGCAGTGATGATTCAATGTCAGAGCTGTGACACATAGGAACCTCATAAATCAACGCATCTAAACTTTGCGCTGCGTATCCCGAGTTGATCTATGATGAGCCCATTATTTATACGAATAACAGGAAAACCATGCGGAACGACGCGTCACGATTCTCCAACCTGCGTACTCCACTTCGATGATGAGTAACTTCCAGACACATCCCTCTGATCACTCCTCGCTTCGATCTCTGTTTTACATCACTCGCTTTTCCCAACCTGGTTCGATTCTGTCCATCGGTTCATGCAATATCATTTTATTTTATTTTATGTTATTATTTTATATATATATTTGTTATTTCTTTCTCTTATTTTTATCTTTCTATGTAGTAATGGTAATAATTTTGTATCTCTGTACACTAAAGGGTTTCCCGTTAATAATAATAATAATGATAATAATAAATCCCACTGCAATGGACGAATTTCAAATGTCCTTGGAAAAATCCATCGGAAACGTAACACGAGATTTTTTCGTACGAGCGTTCGTTTCGAAGAAAATCGAGATCGAAACCGAAAGTTGATCCGCAGTTTCGGTGAACGAAGCGCGCGTGTCGCGAGACTCGGCTGACGAACTTTTACTTCGCATCTTACAGGGGGGCTGTTTAATTGGGGATCCATCGCTGACGCGACTTCTGTGCAGAAGTTTATGTTAACACAGTGCTGGCTTCTCTGCCGTTCCTCGATATTGGAGTGGCGGATAATGAATTCCAGCGCCTGAACGAATCCATCGATCGACTTCGTTCTTACGCAATCCTCGTGTGCCGGAGCTAAATCGTCGCTGACTGATGCCTCGGACAACAACGCTTTTACCGATCAGACGACCGCTCGAGCGCAATATCCGTCGATTGTTCCCGTAAATCCGATCTGGTTCAATAGCGGCCGGCGAGTATGAATTAATTGGAAGTGGATGAGGTTTGCGCGATGCGGACAGGAGCCTGTCGAAGATATTACTAAACATCCGCGAGTGAAAGGAGATCCGAAATCACTGATGGATGTCACATCAAGATGGTGAAAAATTGCTAGGGGTGAACGAAGAAACTCTTGTTCCTATCAACTGTCTTCCTCGGCGTTTGCATGTAAATGGTGTTAATTCTGTGGAATTATTTAACGAGGGAACCTTGTATAGTCCGCAAAAAAATCGATTTTTCAAGGCTTAATCGATAGTAGGTATGTCATGTGGAAAATATGAAGCCTGCGGCTGAAATTCAAACTCTGAAAGCCCGTACAGATCATTGTTTGCGCGCAGTTATTTGGCGGCACCAGCGAAAATTTTGAACCAGTGGGCATTTTGTAACAAAACAAGTTTAGTTTATTTGTCGGTACGTGTACAAACGTATTCCAAAAAATTTGAAACACATTCGTTTCACTGGCTCTTTAAAAAAAATTCCCAAACCTGTTCCCGTTTTATGCGTTTTAAACAGAGTTCTTCCCTTAAGGAGCAAATCCAGTTGAGTCGAGGAAAGTTGCCCTTTAATCGAAACGAGATCGAGGAACCTTTAATGTGAGATTTAATGAACATAATCGAAAATCGTATTGGCGTGGCTTATCGATGATACGAGCCAGACAACGTCTCCTATCGCGAATCGATACGAATGAAAAATATCCGACTATTTACTTTCCGCTTCAGTCGATTTGTCCACGTCAAACAAAAGCGTAGGTTTAAAATTTCGTTAGCTCGGTTGGTCGGCGGCCACGCGACCATCGATCGTTTGCGCCGTTTATTAAATCATTCAAATATTTGTGGATAAGGAAAATTTGTCTGGTTTCGGTTACTGTCCATTCCCTTCGTTACACTCCGCTCTATCCCGTGTAATTCTTTAATCGCGCTTCGGCGCAGCCGGGCTAATTAAATGTCAAATCAGATTGATTTCATTGCCAAGAATAATTAACGACGCGTGGTCGGGAATACTGGAATTCTTTTAGTAAAACTGCTGCATTTACTCGCTTCAAATATGAGACGAGCAGAAACGTAATATTAAACGTTCATCGCGGTGTCGGTGTTTTAAAATTCCGCTGTGCGAAGTGAATTTTAAAATTTACATGAACGAAAGTGGAAGATTTTTGTTTGGGAGGGTTTTGGAAATAATGAATGCATTAAAACTGAAAGGGAAATGTAACGAAACGAGCTCTGCCGTAAGCCGGAAGCGTGCAAGTCGAGTGCAGTAGAAAAAGCTAGTGGAACGAGTCGCGCTATAGTCAGACGCGCTCCCTATCCACTCTACCTTAAAAAATCTATGCTATTCAGCGATTAATCTCAAAGTTTCGTTACTGACGTCGGTAAAAGCTTTCGAAAGTTTCGATATCTTTAAAGGAAATCCTGCAACAAATATTTACAACGTGATTACTGAATAAATAACAGAAACAATTACCATGACTTTTATACGCGAAACAAATACTATTCAAGGATTATTCAACAAAGAAAAACCCAGAAGCTGAGGCGAAATTTCTTTCTCTCTGGCCACAAACTTCTTTTTTTATCCGAGCCAAACATCAACTACATATTTCTGGTTCTCGGCTTTCAATCGAAGTCGATTGCCGAGCAGCGAGATCGTTATTCGAAGGCAACCGGGTCGAATTTCACCGCCGAAAAACCTTTGCAGCATTTGCTCCGTTGAAACGTAAACTTACACCACGAGCCTGAACAAAACGGAAAGTTCGGGTGTGCTTTCGCGGTGTTTCCACACGGCAAAAGCGAGCGCTCGGCGCGCTCTTCGGGGCCCACTTGTAGCCCCCGATTCTTTTGTACGCGTCGATTCGACGATCGCCAGCAGAATCGATTATCCGCGTCCGCGCGCCGTTCGAAAACGAACTTGGGAAACTATTCGTCGGATGTTCCGGCGAAAAAAATCGCTCCCGCCGGACGGAACTTAACGAGGGCGAGCCGGGGCTCACGTTCCACGCGTTTTCCATCCATTCCGCGTTGATTCGCAAGTGTCGATCACGGATATGCCGGGATGGTGGGAGATATCGCTGGTCGCAGGCGGGAATTATCGAATGAGGCGGGGAAAATATGAATTACAGCGAACGGAGTGAGAAATGGAACGACCCTTGGACGTTTTCATTTTGTGGGGACCTGAAGGATTACGCCACAATTTACTATTGCGTGTTAAGGTGGTAGAAGAAGGCAGAATAGGGGATGCGAACAATAATCTTAACGCAGACCGCGAGAATAATATTAGCCTGTCGACTATTTAAGTTACCACGAAGTTGTAATTTTATTCAACTCAGAAACAAGTGAAAGACGTAATAAAAATATCGCAACGTTCCATATTTCCGGGATTTTAATATTATGTAAGGGCTTAAGTCACATCATCGAAAATTCCCGTCCCTTATCCCGCAGCCACACGTTTCTACGAGGCTTCGGGAGGGTAACGGGCGCAGGGGGTGAAATTCAAACTGGTACGGGGCCAGTTTAACTTTTCAACTAGCCGGGCAAGTTGGTAATATCGTCCATTCCACGTTTTATTTCCAACAGCATCCCCTCCCATGTCCCACTTTCTTCGCGACTTTCCAGTGTTTCTTTCTCGCCGAGTTTCGGGCTCGTGCAACTTTCGCGCCCTTCCGACAGCGGATGTAACTGGGACCAGTGTAATTTCGCGGCGCAGCGAAACTTCCGGCACCCTGCCACGTTGTTCGCGCAACTTACGCGCGCATAAGTCTTATTGTCATAGCAAGGGTGTCCTGGAATGTTGCTGGCGGTTCGGGAAAGAGATTCTGGGGAGGAAGAAATGGGAATGTGGCTTTCCTTAGTTTCCCCGGGTTCGAGTAGCCCCATGAATTCAATTTCCTGCTCAGTCCTAAGTGCTTGGGCTTGTAAGGAACAGTCGCAAGTGTTTCTTTAATAATTTAACTATGAAAAGGTCTTCTGTATAAAGGGATGTCCGGATGCAAGAAATATTTCGGCGCCGCGAACACCTTTTCATGAAAAAAGGGATAATAATAACAGTAATAAAGAAAATAAAATAAAACAAATAAATATCTGCCATCAAAATATCATCAAATATAAACATCAGCTTTTATTTTCTTATTTTCTTCGTTTCCCTTTTTTTGCGCCTTCATTCGCCGTTCCCTTCAAAGACAGCTTTACACTTTAGTTTTACAATTAACATAAGCAGAACTTCCGTCAAGCGGAGGTGCAGCTTTTCGATCAGCTTCTAATGATCGAATGATGAATCTCAACTTGAATTCCAGGCATCATCGATCGATCGATGCACCGCGCGTTTTCTTGCGCCCTCGTTCAGCTCGGCAACTATTTCCCAGCAGCGTGAAAAGAAGTTTGGAAACTAGCCGGCTTTTGTGTCGGGCCCCGTTCGCCATTAGAGCAGAGGAAAAACGAAGAACGAGCCGCTGGGGCAACGAACCGCGTTAAAAGTTTACGCACGAACGCCGGGCACGAGGAGCGAGCGCGCAGGGGGAGGAAAAACGGGGGAGGAGGGCGAAACAATTCGGTTTTCGCCAATCAGCGTACGGTTAACGAAAACGCGCGGCGAGAGCCGGTGATTTGAATGCTTGGCATTCCGAGGCGGCCGATTTCCGCGGAACAATCCGATCGGCAAGCGCGGGCGAACCGCGAAGTCAGTAGCGATTAAAATTAGTCGGGAAAACGGCCGCGCGAGCCAGTCCTTCGGTTCCGCTTTCGAACCTATTTGCGCGAACGAAAAGTGGAGCATTTCAGCCCTCCGCCGCAAATCGCGTCAGCTTGCCTCGCGAATACCCTCGCAGGCACCCTTACTCGCCGTTTTATTCGCCTCGATATTCTATCGTGCGTCTACGTCGTTCGACTTTTTTCCCGAACCGAATTATAAACTGAAACAGGGGCCCGTCATGTTTTAAAAAACTGAGAATGCGCGAAATTATGGTACTATTACGAAATTGTTCGAGAGTGATGGTGTTTACCAGAGATCATCATTAGTAACTTGCAGAAATTGCCGCTATCAGCCTGACTCCACCTAGCTGTTGCGCGATTAAAATTAGTCGGGCAAACGGCCGCGCGTGCAAACATTGTAAACGATGAATTCGGAATGTTTGATGGCACAGAAATATATATTTCGTTGATCATTTCTTAATGAGAGTGCATCGATTATCATCGGAAACCGCGAGCGGCGGCGTACAAATGATTACAATGATTTCCATTAAAATAATGAAATCGGCAGGTTCGCCCGGCAACGATGCGCTCGCGTATTAACTGTGACATTTCGAAAACACGGGTCCCCGCAGCGATAAACAATCCCGATGCGAAGCATTTTAAGGGATGAAGTCCGTTCTGCACGGCGGGATAATGATACCGCGTTTGTATTTTAATTAATTTCTACGTGCAACTAGTCCGGGTTCTTCTCGATTTCCGAATTATTAAAATTAAACAGAAACGGGGCAGGCATCGCCTGATATTAATTGCGAACGACCGCCGCGCAGCTGGAAACTCGCCGGTATCGCGGGCGAAATCGTATCGGCGTCGGACAGTTTCTTCTATTTCCGCTGAATTTCATTCATCCTCCGAAAACAGTCGGCTCCTCCTATCTGTGCTCTGGCATTTCAACAAACGCCGCGCAGCGAAGGGGTAGGCGCGTCGTATTTTGAAATCCCTGCTGGCGATCGTTATCCGAAATGAGCGGCGATTTTCAACGAGAATAATAATAGCGCGACTCCCCTTGGCACGCTAATGAGCTTCCCGATATAGTTATTATTGGTGACAATGCTATTACGGTATCTTCGACGGGAATCTTGGCCAGAGCGAATAAAGGGGATGCGCTCGAACTGGTCGGATCGTTTCAGCCACGGTTTCCCGATTGAAATTCGTGACAGTAATCTCGGAATTATTATCTAATTTACACGCAGGTGTATTTAATCGTCGACGTGCTTCATGGAGAATTGCGCACGAAACGGCTGCATTTCACTAACAATTGCAATTTAAGGATGACACTTGCTCTCGGACGAGTCATTGCGATTTAAAGGCTGTAATAGTTTCGTCAATATTTCTCCTTTCGTTGGAATTCTCTGTCCTTAAATGGGCGACTTAAACGTGTGAGATTTATTAAAAAAATGCTTGTAGGGTCTACGCTGGCCGAAGCAGAGAATTCGGATATTCATTTGAGGTGATTAAAGATTCGTTAAAACCTGTGAATAGTGAAAAGTGACCTTGTTACTCGTTTGAAGAACGCAACAAGTGCAATTACGTGGTCCGCGGAACTCGCAATTAAAAGCATGCACTTCATTGGTTAATGACACCACGGTAGGCATTAAAATATCCTGCTGCATTGGAGCGGGAGACAAAGTAGTCCCGGAGTTGCGACGGATTTTTATCGCGCCGCGATAATTTGTATCGGATTCGCTTGGAAAATAGGATATTCTTTGGAAGTTCCGCGGGACGTCGTAAATTACAATTTACAATATCGCCGTCGGTTATTTGTCGGAGCCCAAAGCGACCATCAAGTCCGTGATTAATCGAGCGCACGTCGATTAATCACCGCCTATTGAAAAATGACAAAACATAAACTTCTTGCGACTATTTCCATAAATTCAATGGCTCAAATCAAGATGGATGGATTTTAATTGACTCCACTCTCGGACCTGAATAATCACTCGGCGAGCACCTGCGCCGTTGCATTAAAAAATGCCACACCTAACAGAGCGGCAGGTCTAATAAATTTAGAGTACACAGAAGGGGACAGATATATTATTTATACGAAACAGAAATTCCATTTTCGAGCTCCAGACTTCGAGTTGCCAAGAATTACAAAATCGTCTGCATTAATTTAAAATCATTAGCGGTACGACATTGGCCGTTCTATAATTAAAAAGACAATCCGCGAGGTCTCACTGCTACTGAATGCGAATAGCTGTCTATTAATAGTATTAATCGACTTATTAATCCCCCTCGAAATAATGAATGTGCATCGACTGCCACCTCGACCACTTCGTAACTCGCGAAATAAAGCTCGAGCGAGCTGCGCTCATGTAACATCCACCCGTGACCCACATTTACCCGGCGAAGTATTAACGTGCAATTACTCGAATCGCCCAGCATTATACCAACAGGGTTGGCGTGCCAGCCTCTAAACATTTCTACCTATTTCTCTAAGTACCGTGCGCCGCTGAAATCTACGATCCTCTGGCCAGGGTTCGGCCTGGAGTAAAAAAGGGAACGACGCTGCTCATAAATGTCGTTGCGACCTGAAGACCTCGTAAACGACCCGATAAAAACCACCACTTGACGCGTAACAGCCCCGGCATTACAGTGCGACACGAAATCACCGCGTCCCCAGCCTCGATTTCACCGTCGAGATGCTACAGGATCCCTCAAATTGCGTCCGCGAGGTGCCAGCAACCGGTCGTTTTTCCTCGCGGCCGGGGACGTTAATGAGCCCGTCGCCGAGACAATTATCGCGATGTAACGCGCGCTGATAATAGATTAACCAACAGCAATAAACCGGCGAGCAGTCTCCGCGCATCGATCCGTCATCCATTAACCGGTCGCCTGCGACGCAGAGGCTGCGAGCGTTCACGAGCGTCGGAAGGGCGAACGGAAGGGGTGTGGAAGGAATTATTAGCGATCAGGAGGGTGAATTTAGCACGGGCGGGGAGGCCGTCTACCCGTGGATGGAATTTATTCCTAGTCAGGCCAATCGGAGACTCGGCTGATAAACGCCTGACGAGCCCACTGCGACATTACCAGCCCGCAAATTGCGTTTTCACGGCGATGGGGTGCTTGGATTATGGACGAAGTGGGGTAATTTGCCGGGAAAAAAGGGAGTCCTCCACTGCTGCGTCTAACTCTCCTCTTCATCCTGTCGGCTGTTGCAGACGTATGGTTTTCAAGGGTGGTTCAGACGCTGTCACCAGTGGGATCGTTAGAGACCATGCTATTTTTGATAAAGATAATATTTTTGTGGGAGTTCGGCGTTTAGGAATGGCCCTTGGCGCGAGTGTGGCACCACAGGTGGCGCCTCTTAAGTAGAGTCCGAAACGTAGAGAATCCCAGGGAATTGGCGTTGGGGGAATCGATTAAGGGGAGGTTCCGGTCTAAAAATTGATTTTTTTTTTATTTCATTTTTCGAATGTTTCGAAAGGATTTTTTGAAATTCGTAAAATTCCCGAAATATAGGCACTTGAGTAGCGGCAAATGCATGGATAACACCCGGCCACTCGGCACTCACGTAAAACTTTAAGCGCATTTTTCTCAAAACAGTGTTCTCAAAATCGGTGGAACCTGTATCTCCAAAAGTTATTATCCGATACGACTGAAACTTTTTTATTTTGAAGAATATACTTCTGGCTCGTGGGCAGACCAGTAAAATTTAACAAAATTGAAAATTTGTAATATTTAAAGGCGTTGGAAGGACGAAAAGTGTGTCGTTATTTTCTAAAAAAATATTGTTCTTTGTAATTTTTTTCTGGTCAGTCTACGAGCGAGTTTCATGCCCTTTAATGATCTGGCATTGTTTTTTTACTTCAGATCAATGGTTTAGGTTCCACCGATTTGGATGAATTTTCTGACGCCTCGAATTTAACAACTCCCAGTGCAGCCTGCAAAGATTAATTATAAAACAAAAAAGTTATTTCCATAGTTTAAGACATGCTTAAATTAATGCAACAAGTCACATTGAATTATATGTAGTAGGTTTCCTTTAATTAATTCCTAAAGATCGGCGACTGCCCAGCACGCAGTGGATCCGAAGATCGTGGGTTCCGAGTCTCATTGACTGAGTTCCCTTTTTCTAAATTTGTTAAAGACTAATACATTAGACTCGCCAGCCCATTTCCACAGAAATCTGAACCTGTTGAATCCCCTGAACCGATCCATCCCATATCAAACCGCAGCTTCCTGGACGCAACGAATTCTACGGAACGGACGAGTCGTGTCGCCATTTGCTAAGGAGCATCCCGAAGCTTTCCACGAGCACGAAGAGTCACCGTTCCCAGCAAAGTTTAACCAAGTATGAGAGGGGCGGCGCTCCAACCCCCCGTGTCACCCGTCTAATACGTTATTCACCCCTGGTAGCCTAAAAGTCAGCTGCCTGAAAGCCAAACCCAGTTACCAGAGGCCGAAATCCCCGTGTGCTTTATTTCAACGCGCTGTTTCCCCGTTGCTTCCTCTTTCGTTCTTCCTCCCGTTCACCAGCCCACTGCTCTCTGCTCTCCCCCTTTTCCATCCAGCTTCGATCTATCCGCTCTTCGCCTGTGTACACCGGCGACGTGCCTCCCGAGGAGCCGGGGACTTCGGGGAAAATAAAAGAGAAATTTATAGGGATCCGCCGTATTCGCGGAATTCGCATCGCGGAAGTATTAAGAGCGCTGCCGCGCAAGAAAAATGGACTTTTATGGATCCTCCTCGTTCTCCACCCCCGCAGAGATTCCGCTGGGATGTTCGTCGCGTTGACGGTGGATGGATTTTTACGACAGATCGCGGCAGCATTCCTCCCCTTTGTTTCGTCCGACTGATATTCCACGGAGCTTTTCTAATGGATTCACTTTTTCATGTAACGTCAACGTATGCGCGTGTCTTCGCGTATTATTACCAATGAAGCGCAAGGTTCGCGCGAGAGGAGTCTTTTTAAATCGCTTCCTCCTTCCAGAATCACCAGTGCAATATCCACTGTACTTTCGCTCCAGCTCTCCAATAGCAAGATGATCTACAGCTAAGTTCCGCTAACAATCTGCCCCCAGCCACCGAGTCGCAAAACCTCCTCAGCCATCCGGCCGCTCGAGGCCCATTAAGACGGCAGTGTCCCAAACTATTCACGTTCGGCGTAATCGCAAAACCTGGCGGCGGTAACGTGTTAACGCGTCCCGCCGATCGAGCCGGTCCTGGGGGTTTCGCTTCGTCGACAGGACGGAACGGATGCTGCCGCTTCCAAGCCCCAGAATCTAGCCTTGTTTATAGAAGACAAGCCACTGAACTCGGCCAATTTCGCCGCACAAAGGGATTCCCCCGAATCGGCTGACGAGGACCAGCCACGGCTCACTGTGTTCCAGGGGGTTCCGGGGGGTGGGTGGGAGCGATACGCCATCTTGTGGCCCGCGGCGATGCGCTTCCTCGGATACTCTCCTCGCTACTCTGATTTGCATTTTCGTGCAGCAGCAGTGGGGTAGTGGTTATCTCCTCCAGACGTACTTGCCGCGAAGAGGAGTCGCCCCAGCCGCGGTGGAACGGAAGACGACGTTCCTCCGTCAGCTAACGCGAAACTTCCTGTATCGAGGCTGCCGCGATACAGTTCGCTCCCTGGCCCTCGTGCACGGGGAACGCCGAGTGGGTTATCTTTACTATTTCGACATGCACGCGACCGATCGGAAGCAAGGGCACGCCCGCGCTCGATAAAATAACCGTGAAAGGAATTGGTAGCATTTTCTGGGTCACCTTGGTACCGGGCTGGTACCGAGGGATGTTTTACGGCGGAGCGGGTCTCTCTGTGCACTCGTGAATGGACATTTTGCGGGGGTGGTTCGGTGTTGTAGTTGCGTTTGGCTCGGTAGACGACGGTTTAATTCGCGAGCCCTTATAACGACGAGGGCGCAAGTGATTAGTTGTTCATGAATCTTCGAATTGTTATGATCGAATGAACTAGCCAATTAATTGATCCATCCGACGATATAAGCTTACGTAATTAATATCGCCAGGAATTGTTTGCTGCGCTCCCAGCGAACAATGTATATGACAGACGCGCAGTGATGGAATGACTAATATAGAATGGCTGTGCGTGCTCGTCATGCGCAGACACGTGTTTCTAATTTGGCCAGTCCAGTCCCGGGGAACGCAAAAACCGCTACTGTTTGGTAATTAATTAATACCTAATTAATATATTAATTATTACTTAATTAATATATTAATTATTACTAATCGAACAGCAGTAGCTGGCGAGCTGAGAATTTGGTTAAAAAATTTTGCCAATAAAACGCACTCGTCCCAGCTGTTCTAGCTTCGTTACTGAAAGTGTACCGCGGTATGCACTTGCAAATTCTCAAACAGAAAACCCTGCAGCCTTCTAGACACGCAACCGTGGAACTTTCCAAGAGCCTGCTCACGTGTCGCAGAGTTCCGCGGCTAATTGCGTCTCTGCGAATTCGTCGGTTTACCGGAATCACCCTGTATACACGTAAACAGCCATGCACTCGAAGGTTTTTACGTGCACTCCGCCCGTATCCCACCGCTAGCTTATTTATGCGCGCGGCAATTTACTCGATCAGAACGGTGGCACGCAATCCAATAACTCGCAAGTTTCCGTCCCCGTTTCCATACGGGGCCACCATTTCGATATATCGCTCGGGATGCACCTTGCTCCTTCCTATTTATTTATTTACGTTCCATCCGCGACGAAACTGATGCTTTAATCCGCGAAATTGCTGCGGCCGCGGCACTCGCCAGCAGCCAGCTACCTCCGCGATCCTAAACATTGCATCTGACTTCAGAATCGAATAGCTGTCGCAGGTGGTAATCGTTGGAATTTCAACGTTTAAAAGACGGTTGCTACGCAGCGTCGACTGTTTCCTATGATAAATTGGTAAACGCAGAAATGCTTAGGGACAGGAGGAGTCCAGCGGAAAAGAAGCCTGATGGTAGAATCCATTCATTAGTCGCAATGGAAGGGCAGGGAAACGGAGGAGACCTACGATCCGAGGGAGGAGCTGCGGGGAAGGGGATCCAGCAGTTTTACAATACGCGATGCGAGCCAGGGGGCGTTCAACCCTCTTGGAATAACTTAAGCAGCCTGGAAAAGGGTTCACCGCGCTGGATCCTCTCAGACGTTTCCGCGGGAGTGTTTATTTCAGCCGACACGTCGGACAACGGGCGATCGCTAAAACTGGACCCAGAAATAATTCAGCCGGGCATAATGAAGTACTTTGCATAATTGCGCGCTCGAACGCCAGGTTCAGATGGAGAGGCGAGCAACGTGGGAAAGACCGATGCATCCTCGGGAAATTCATTGCACGAAGGAGAATCTCGGGCTGATACAATGGGGGTGGTGTGCTGCCCCCTAACAGTAAGTTATGGCGAGGCGTGACTGGGTGAAAACTGCGAGAGACGGAGGATCGGTTAGCCAGCCTGGATGGAGAATGTAGGCTGACGTTGGTGCCTTTCTCTTGGATCGCTTGCAAGAACGGCGAGAAGGTATTGTCATGGCCCCCGTTGCGATTCTGCAAAGTTGCGCGATGGGGATGATGCTGGATAGATCGTACCAGAGGGTAATCGATCTTGGTATGCTGAAAAATCGTGGCTTGTAATGGATTAGTGGGTGGTTCTTTTTAATCTCGTGTGTTGCGGGTGTCCACCTCGCACATTTTGGAAAGAAGATGATGCGTATCTTGGAAACAGTTGAAGGTGCGCAGGGACGTAACGAGGGGAACCAGAAGTGCAACGTCGTTAACCACGCAATTTGCGTAACAAAGGGGAGCAAAGAAGGAAGCTCGGTCGCTACGTCAGTGGCAGGAATCTGGCATTCTATCCACGATGCTGGAGGCATCGTTGTTCCCTTGATCGATGTTCTTCAACTTCTTACGCGTCACGGCTAAGACCTGCTTGCTTAGAAAACAAAATGCCCGGGGAGTTTGGATCCAGTGGATTAATGAACTCGAGAGAGTGTGGGTAAGCAAAGGATGTCTTTTAGGAAGCGCTTGGGTTGTTGTAACGGATTAGCTGGCTTCAAATTTTACCGAGCACCCGTTTACTTAACACCATCAACCGTTTGGACACGTTCTAGCGGAGTATTTAAATAATCGAGCGAACAATTGTCAATTTGACATCGGTGGAAGATTGTCAATTGAGAATCTAAGTGGACTACTTTTAGAACCCTAGACGATTCAAGTTAATGATGTGACGAATATATATATATATAATGTTAATTATAATTTTTTTTTCTTGAACAGGTTATGAAAATAACCAATAATTGTTTCACTGAAAAACAGAGTTGAATTTTATTTATACTATTTACATTATATTTACAGTTTCTACAATGGTCTTACCTGAAGAACAGAGAAACGGCAATAAAAGTTAATTTTCACCTCTTCTCTGTTCAGTTTATCTAACTTCTTATTAATTTTAATTTATAGTAAGTTAATTACGGATAATTATGGATGGCACATGTGCTCTAATTCCCTACCTCTCTCTAATTTTTTATGCTCATTCGTAATTGATGCGCCACCTGTCAATCATACTCCGAAGAGTGCGCTGAGTATCCAAAGCGCGCTCAAATTCAATTAAAGAGGATATTTTCTCTTTACATATATATATATCGACTTGGGAAACCAGCACAGGAAAACGTGAGAACTGAGAAACAATTTTAAATTGCTGCCGTGCAATTAATGCGCGCTAAATACCGCGCGCACACAAGCAGACTGCTCTTACCTATCCTAACTTTTCATATTACTCCACTTTCGTTTCAAATCCCTGCGCCGATTTTCGAGGAAATAAACGAACAGCTGCTCCGAAGCATCAGAATTTCCATGCACCGGCAATAAATATTATGTCGATCGAGCCTCCAACTGCCCTGATCCGTTTTCAAGCATCCAAGCCCTCCAAAGCAACGCGTATTCCCGCCGAAGGATTAAATCCAGCCACCCGGCAGGAGCGTATCTGGAAATATCGTTAACGACGCCGAGCATGGGGCCTTCGTTTTCCCTCGTTACGCGGCTCATACTTCGGGTGTCAACAGATCGGTGGCTGGGAGTTCTTAAACCGCGGGAGGGAAGCGCGCGGAAGCAGGAGGAAGCGCCCCTAGACACACCGAGTTACATGGTTCGAGGCTGAAGGGTTCCGTGGCGGAACGCTTTAACCGGAAGCGGGAGCGATCGTCGTCGTGTTTTTCGTCGCCGTTGGCACTCGACGGTATTTTTCGTGCCACTTGTAATTCAGCACGCTCGCCCCGTTATCGTAATGAGGCTCGTTACGGAAGGAAGCCTCTCCCTCCCCCGCGGCCCCTCTGAGCAGTTTAATCCGTGTTCCTGATATCGTGGGATGAGACGGAAATCTGTGCCCATCTTTTCTCGACGGCTCGGGATGGATGTTAGGGGAGTTTATTGGAAGTTTTGATGAGTTGGGAAGGATTAAAGGTCGGCCGGCGGAGATTTCTGAATTTTTCAGAGCAGCCAACTTATCGCTCGCGCGGGTGGCGCTTTCCTCCTCCGATTATCGCTCCGAGCCCTTCATTATGAGAAGGATTTCGCTTTCGGGAGGGGCGTGGGAGCTTTGGCTTTAGGTGAAGCTACTTTCCTGCGATTAGGGTTAACGGTGATTTTGCATAAAACAATGCAACGTTGGTACAGGTGGATTTATTATTTCCAAGCGAGATGTGATTATTCTACGCGGTCTTGTTTCAGCTATGCAGCGGAATAAAGCAATGAGCTCGGGAGCAAATTCTGCCTTCGTTATGCCCCTTTATTTCCGCAATTTAAAAACCGCGAAATAATTTAAGTCCCAACAAATCCGTTTGGATTTTAAATTATAAAGCTGGAGCGAACGGCTACGAACTGTTTGTAAAGCTTCTGTTCTGCAGCGGGACTCTTGTTTCCGGAATCACAGGCACGTGCGACGAGTAATTATGAATGGTTGTGGGAACAAAAACAGCTGTGTAACGAATGTTCCCATTATAAGGATTCGTCCAATTTTTTGGCAGATTTTGCAATGATTCATACGCCTCGCGAATGCTCCGCGCTGGCGCGGACGCAGCTAGCTGTTATGTATCTTTATCTGCTGGCTAAATGTAAAATATTTGCTTCTTGAATCTCTGCGCCGCGTTGCGTGCATTTTAGAGAATGATTTAAGTTCCTGAACTTCTGCCGCGTACGAACTCGGATTATATTCCTCCTCGTGACGCACACTAAACTTACAATTAGTTTTTAATTTCAACAGTCTTCTTTAAAAAATCTGGAATATGGACAGATCTTATTTTTCAAGGTAAAGTAACATTTCTGCGCCACATTAACCCTCGCATTTATCCTTTCGATAATAATTCTCCGGTAGGTCGACTAATTAGATGTTTGACAAGTCGCATTTGGATTTCTGAGAATCCATGTCGCCCTTCAATCCTCTTCGCTCCGTCGACTGATCTTCGCCAGCCTTCCGCTCCTTTTCCTAAGGACACGCCGTAGTCGGCACAGATCGATGCTCCTTGCACACTCCTGAGGCATGACTGCGTCTTTTATGCTAATGACGGCGAAATGCAGATTGTGACCAGCTGGATTCGCCGTCGCGGCGAAATATAACCGTAGAAATGCGGCTGGTCCTTCGGAGGATAGTGGGGTCCGTTCATCAGAATGTTTTAGGGGACTTTTTACGCGCGACTCCACCATTTCTTCATTCGCGATTTAATATAAGCCGAGTGACCCTTTCGCGGATAATCCTTCGCTAAGACTTTGAACACGAGTGAGTTTACGATACCGCCACAAACATTTTACTCCTCGCGTCTTCCAGTTTCGGTGAAAGCGACGTCGACTGGTTAGAAAAGCTTCTAGAGCCATGAGAATGTTTCTCCAGGACCAAGAGTTGGTTTTTCGAAACTTCGGTGAATTTTGTACGAATTTTTTACTCAAGCTACTCGAGAAACGAGCATAAAAATGATAACCCGATCACCGAGGTGCACTCGAATCCCGCCACTTTGATGTGTACGTCATTAATACAAGGGAGAAGAAGACAAATGAATTTTTCTTCAACAATTTTCTTTGCCAACGCCTAAAGGGATTTTCTTTAACAGAGAGCTGAACTTCTTAGGATTTGTATACACAGAGGGTTCGTTCAGCTTCGGTTGCCCAGGCTCATTTAGTTTTTCATAATAAAACACGGATGAGCTGCGATTTCCTTGCGCATCTGGCGACCGCATCCAGGTCGGGAGTTATTTTCTCTCTCAACGATTCCGGAAAATTCTGGAATGAAATTTTCGCGAGCTGCAGCGGAGTGAGAACTCCTCTTCCCCGCGGGGATTCCGGGGAATTATTGCGGGATGCATGTGGCCGTAACAGGCTCGAACACTCCGTTGCTGCGTAACGGCGAGCATCTGTACGCGCGTTCTTTAAAAGAAAAAGGGAATGGATGATTTATAAACAGGCTAGTTACTCCGAGCGTCGCTCCCGTGCGGAGAATTTAAATAAATGCTAAACCGAGGCTGAGGAGCCCGATTTGCCAGGAGGCAGAAGAATCCAAGCTAAACGAAGGATATCTGGCGTCATTTCCTCAGATCCATGAGACGCTGGCTGATTATTCCTTGCATTTTTAAAAAAGCGTCACGAGAAACCCGCGAAACGCTCGCTTTTCCTAAAGGTTAATGCGCTGTAACATTTTTTTACGCGGCGCGTTTTAAAACCGCCAAGTGAAAACTTGACGCGTAAAGCACGGCGTAAGATTATACGGCCCCGTAAAAGAATTTTAATTCCCATAACAAGGGAATTCGAATCGTATTTCAGGCTGGCTGGAGGCAGCCGAGACGAGGTCCTGTTTACACCAGCCTCCTATATATCCTCCAACTTCCACGCGACGTAATAAAGTCGTTACTGTCGATACCATTATACCGAAACCACCCCCCGACCTCTTACCCTCGATCGATTAATCTCTACGGCAGTTGGAAACTTATGACATTCCTACGACGATTTATCCACGAATACACCGAAATTATCTGCATTCGTCGCGGGGAAACTATATCCATAAGCCTGCATCATTCAGACGTCCAGCTTCGCCGTTCCCAAGGGTGCTTCGGAGCACGCGTTCGCGGGTAATTCGATGGAAGAAAGAGTGTCCTGCTGGTGACAAGTGTTGGAGGAATGGATCCCGGATCCTCCAGCAGTTGCTGCTATCAGCGAGAATGGACTGGTGATCGATTCCTCCAGTCTGAAAATGTCAGGCGGAAGTGGAGCGTGTCCTTCTTGTCCCGCCCCTTCTTCTTCCTCTCGAAGAAAGAGTCCGCCGCGTCTCCTTACAGTCGCGACGCGGGGGCAGCTCGCAATTTCCGCCTCGAGTTCTCGCCGACCTTCTCTCTCCGCCACATTTTTTCCCCGGCGCGCTTTGCATAATCCGCGGCCAACGCCGCGACGCTATACATAAAAGTCGGGGACCCATTGACAGCCGCGAAACGAGGCAGGATGAAATATTGTTCCGCCCTCGCGAGCGGTTCCCCGCTTCGGGGGAAACTTCGCCCGCGGAATCAGGGAGGTAAGACAACGGACGTTACCGACGTGATTCGCGGATGAGCTCGCCCTTACAACACCCCCCTCTCATTTCCAGTTATAGAAGTTGCTGCTCGCTGACAACTTGGATGGATGTTTTTCGCCAGCCTATTTACGCCGAGTCGCGCCTCGTGAAAGCTCGCGCTGCTTGCCCCAACGAGCCGGCCGTTTGTCAATGTAACGGCGATGCTTGCGCGGTAATGTTGTCCGGTAATCAACGGTGCAGCGATGATTCGACACTGGCTAGTGCTCTTCGCTTCGAGCCTAAAATGCCACGGGCTCGTTCACTTGCGAGTATGTAAACAACCCTTGAAGAATTTTGGCACAGACCACTCCCAGCTGTTTTTAAGGATTACTTCTTGCAATCCTACGGATTACCGCGCTTAGTGTTCAGCCCCGCAGAGAAAGGCGGAGATCCCCAGAGTTATACGTTTCCATTTGAAAAAAGCTGGCCGCGCAGGTTAAGCCAGACACGCTTTATTTACCGATAAGTCTTGATTTCCATTCGATCGGCGAAAGGAAGCCTGAATAACGCGATCCTCCGCGATGAAGAAGAGGCCTTTAATATCGTCCGAGCGCGGCTCAGCCCCGCGGACGTAATACTCTGTTATCGTAGGGACAATGACTTCGAAGCTACATTGTCATCGTTGGAAATGGCTCTTGGCTGCTGGTCAGACGTCTTGCCAGGCCGTTTTATGCTAATGGCGGCGAAGCTCGGTGCATTAACCGAATGACCATCGCTCGGAGGAATCGTGGGTGGTGCTTGTTCCCGCGTGAATGCGCTAGAAGTTGACGCTGTTTGCTCTCTCTCTCTCTCTCTCTCTTTTGGTTAATTGGAACGAGCTTAAACGCGGAATGATGAATCACTCGGGAAAGCGTTTCGTTGCTGGTCACCATAGCGCATTCTCCAACGCCAACTGCGGAAGGGACTAGAGATTGCATCGTGGGTCACTGTTTCCACACTCTTCTCTCTTTTCTTTTGCTCGGTAAAGTAATTAAAGGATTTTGTTCAGCTTCGATCCGCTGTTCGTTTGTACCTGTGGTTCTAATCTGGCTACTCAAATTTATTCAATTTTCAATTAATCAATGGTCTTGAAACTTTGCAGGCGTGCGTAGTTTGGATGGCAATACAATATTTAAGAAAGAACAAATAAGCCCAAGGGGGTGAACAAATTACCCAGTCATCAATAAATATAATCCATAACTACAATCACATCGCGATTATTGAAAATACACAATTTATCGAGAAGTGATCCGTCACGTATGCTGAATAGGAAAACTAAAACTCTGCAGGCGTTCGTATTATATCACCATCGAAATTCTAGCACAAGAAAAGACTTATTTTTTAGTTTCTAGTGCATTTTAATTTAGTTTTTGTGCATTTTTTTTGCTGATCTACTTCTCCATCTCCTTAGAATAATTCTATCCACTGGCATTAAATTTGAACAGGATTTAAACTGAAATTACTATTGTTTGTCTCATTATGGCGTGAATGGGAATGGAAGAGATTTCCACATTTCATATGGCGTTTCATAAACGACCAGTACCGCCCGCCACCTTTTAAAAATACGAATTGTACACGCGACGAGGCCAAAACTGGCTATTATTTAACGCAAAACGCGTATCGTTCGACTGTGTATCCCACTGCGAATTCATTGAACGCTGTTTCATTGTGGTAAACATAAATTTCACAACGCTGGAACCCTGGTGGAATTTACGCGGGTGTTTTTGTATTAGCAGGAAAATATTTTCAATCGCGGAGAGCGAATGAAAATATTTGTCCCGGCATTTTTGGTTCTTGCCCCCTCCCTGCCTGGACAGTACCTATCGATTTTTTCCGGGTGAATCGTTTAATAATAACACTTTATGTCTTGCGCGTGCAAATCTCTCTTTACGCTCAGCTGATAATATTGAACAAATTTATAAAGTTTATATGTCGCGATTTTTCACCGCGTTATCACGAGTGAGTAAATCCCAGGCGAATATTTATTTAAACATTGGGCTCTCAAAGTACATGTTTAGTAATTGCTGTGCGCACATTTTATACAGAAACTTTATTTCATGTTGGAAATTGATCTATCGCGCATCCTTCTCCTCGGGTGAAAATTAATTTTGACCTGGTTAACCAGGTCTACTTTCTGCCTGAAGGTAGCAGCTGTATCTCAATTAACAGTCTTTTATTTCGTGAAAACTATCCTCATTATTTACCGGAGAGAAAGAATTTCAATCAACGGCGGAGGTACACATTTTTTAATTACTGCTCCAGTTTACAAATTTCTGTACAGTCTCGCGTGTATTCATTTTAATCCATTATTTCCTCACTTCCATGGCTGAGCCGTTAATTACACGATAATTAGCGATGAATCGCTTTAAAATATAGCTTTCGTGTAATCGGAGCACAAAGGTGTGTTTAAGAATTAATTTCCACCAGTGGGAGTATGAATATCGCCAATGTATCATCGTTTCTTTGAATGATACATTGCCTAACATATAAATAACATATTACATCATCTTTTAATCCATTCGATTGCGACAAAAATCTGTCGTACACTCCAAAATGACATAAAACAATAGAGGTTCAAGGCCAAATAAAAAGAACGCTACTTTCCGAATGAATTCTTCAGAAATCCTAAAGAGGGGGCGAGAGCATTGTGCAACTAATAGCCGACAAAGATCTCCAGTCTGTTCATTATTCAAACCCATAATGTGATCGTAATTCGCGGCGTTCCAGCAACGCAGCGGCAGCGTCGATAAAATTTCAGCTGGCCAGCAGCGTGATTTTAAATTTTAATGGAGCGCCGCAGTCCTGCCAACAATCTATCTAATTGCATTGGCCTCGTCAGGCCGATATCCCTCAGTTAGTTAGAATCAACGCTCGTTAATTAATTAATCCCGCGCTCACGAGCACTTTTTTTCTCCCCCGCACCCTTACGCTAAAACAGAGGATGAATGTGTAAAGCGCGCTGAAAACAATGCCATTCAATGGGAGTCAGAATCGTAATTTTTCCACGGTCAGAATTGTTCCAAATTGAGGCGGAACGTAACAGTATTACTCGCGTGGACGTGCGCCCCCCCAGAGTAGGTGGAAATAGTAATTTTAAAATATCCCTACAGTATCGCGCATATATAAATGATCCCGAGGAAACCACTTTCACAGAATGCGTCGTGATTTAAGGAAGTCGCAGCGCTCTGAATTTCGATGGGAGGAACCAATGCCAGCTCCCAGGCCTGCTCAAAATTCCAACTCCCTCGTTGCGCCCCCTCCCCGCCCCCCTAACTACACTCAGAGCTACCGCAAATCCCACCCTCACCTTTTCTATCCTATTTCACCGATATTTTCTCGGGTTCCACCGGAGCCATCGACGCTGACAAAACGTCTTCACCGGGGAAGTTCGGAGCTGCCTGCGCGGTGGCCGTGCGCTACGCGAAAATGATCGACGACAAAAGTACAAAGGCCACACCGGTCCCTCGGAGAGCCGGGTAATTTATGTGTTTGTCCCGTGTAGTCGACTGCGCTATTCGTTTTCTTGTATCGCACGCGTCATTGGCAATGATAAAGGCGCCTCTGGCTCTGCTCGATGCCTGGCCCCGAGCTGGAGAGGGTGGTTCTCCGGGGGTTGGACTTGTTAAACAGCTTGCCCCGGCTTGTACGACATTACTTCTACATTGTACGTCACCGAGGACGCAGCTCCAGCGCCTCCTGCTTCAGGAAGATGCATCGATGACTTTCGACCACTTGCAATGTTTTATTTATCGGATTCGTGCGAGACCGGTCCTTCGGGGGCTGCGAGCGCAGGGTGACGACGCGGAATTTCCTGGATGTGATCGTGGCGGTGGTTAAAATAGAATTAGAGAGGGGGAATGTTCCAACTAGTCCGAAGCTGGAGCAGAACACTCATGACCATTTGCTTCGCCGAGGAAATCGTTGCTAAGGGATGCTGGCTAACAGTGGTTGCCCCTAAAGATGTTTATCGGTGTTCTTGGCTCTCTACCTTCGTTCGGAACCCTTCAGAAACAGCTTAGGGGGAGAAATTAGAACTTTGGTCCAGGGTAACTTTTAGAAATGAGAGATGCCTGAAGTATCAGAGCCGCTGGACCTCTGGGATCTTTAGAGCGACTGAGTTCCGGTGAACTGTTGGGACTTTCCAACTTTGAACAACTTTGAGCTTGATGATGGATTTCTGAACAATCCCGAAGCTTTGTCGAAAGCTTCGCTCGTTAAGCGGCGGGGGAAAGTGATTCCATTTTTTAAGAGGAACGCCTTGGAACAGTAGCTCGGGTTCCGAGAACGTCGCCACGGCTCTTTAATCAATCCCACTTGGTTGTCCAAACAAAGCCTCCCCCGTTGCCAAAAGGGTGATGCATTCCCTCGTCTGCTCTCGATTCGTCAACAAAGAAGCATCCGGGGGGCAGATGTACTTGCAAGAAATTCGAGATCCCAGCTTGGTAATCGTATCTGTTAGCGACACGCATGCAAAAAGGGCGCGGACAAAGGGCTGGCCAGTGTGATATTTCATATATTTGTCAATTTATTAAAGTGCCTTTAATGGATTACAACGAGGGCCCAGACGGCGCCCAGCGTAATCGCTGTGAATCATCTGGGCAAACTTTCGCTGCGAGGAAAACAACGCGCAACCTCTCGATTACCCTGTAGCCAGTCATCGTTCATCTTTCTTCCTTACATCGTTAGCAGCGCGTCGATATCGATGTCGCCGGATAACCTGGGGCGATCCTCTTTTACAGATCTCCATATTGATCGAGCGAAGCCAGCAGTTGGCTAAACGAAGCAACAGCGATCGTTGCCACGAGACCAGACAACCATTAATCATTCATAGGACCACGTCGCGCGGAAGTTGGAACTTGAACCCCACCCTCCCGCGAGAAACGCGACCAAAGGGACAGGCGGGAATCAGCGTAACAACGCCGGAACGAAATTAATCCCGAGTAATTAACGCGGAGAAGAAGCCACCCCCGGCGCACGACCTTGAATTATTTTTGACACGGCGATACAGCGTGCCGCTAAAGCAATTCCGCTGAAACATCGGCGGTGGGTGGCGGAGAGATAGGGTGGGACGAGTCCTTTCAAGTCTCGCTGCTGGGCATTATAAATCGAGCCACCCTCCGTGCATCCGCGAGATTTCGACGGGAGGAACACGCATGCCTGGCCCGGAGGGTAATAATTCTATGATTATTTCATAAGTGGGCGGTGGGTGGCGAGGGCACGCGGATACGGGGAGACGGAGGAACAGGGAAAGCCCACGGGGGCTAGGCAGCCGAGCGGAGGGAAAGAGAGAGCTAAGAAAGGTGAAGTCGGCGGCCGGGATAAGGGTAGAGGGTAAGAGGGACACGGTGTACGCTTTGAATATGCATGCATCGAAATTTATAGCCGTGGTGAGGGTAGCGGCGTAATTGTAGACCGGCCACGGTTTTCGAGGGGCCACCCCTCGGGCGCAGGGGCCGCTCGAGCACGCTATAATGGAACCAAAACATCCCTTAGGCCGGCCACCGGCGAACCTTTAATTATATTTCGACTCCCCATCACGAAGGTACACAGACCGGGCTCCGCTAATAACCAGAAAGCACTGTTGCGACTTCCCTTTTTCTCTTTTCCGTCCATTTTCCACCCCTCGCGCCAGCCTGCCGCCCCTGCCGGGGGGGCCCGAGGCCCTGCGCTCGCCAACCGTGCCCTTTTCGGGACGTGACGGACACCGGCAGGGAGGAGGGTTGGTTGTTTGCACCCCGAGGGAAATGTTTGCTCGACGCGTTTCGGGTTTTATCGGGAACCGCTGTGGAATCTCTCTCCTAGGAACGTGTAATTTCTAGCTTGTCGTGTATCATGTCGAGATAGTGACGCCTTTGCTATTATCACCCCCCATGTTTCGCTAACCGCTAAATTCAGAAAGGTGGTTTAGCTTTATTCGCTCAATTGTCCGGAGTAAATGACTCGACGAGAACGACACACAAATTCCCAGGAAGAAAAGCGATCCACCAGCATCGTTTTCTGCCCGAAAACAATCAGTGCGAGGGGACGAGCATCGAAGTAATCAAACCGGAGCGACCTCCCGCGACGCAATTGTTAATCAGGCATCTTCCACAGCGAATAGAAGTCATTCAGCTGGCCTGACACGCGGAGGCCGTTCATTAACGCGCATGAATCACATTACCACTCCACGTAATGACCCCCCGCGGAGATCGGGGGGCCGTGACAGTGTCCAAACTTCCCACCCCTTCCTTGTCCTTCGTGTCGTCCTCCTCTCTCTCTCTCTCTCTCTCTCTCTCTCCCCCTCTCTCTCTCTCTCCCTCGTCTTTTGTCCGCGGCTGTTTTGTGCTCCTGCGTGCCATGTTCCTCGTTTCCGAGTATTTATTTCCCGTGTTCCATGGCAGGAACGTACGCGCCGCCGTTTTCTCAGGGACAGACACGATGCGCAGGGGGTCGGCCGTCATTAAGCCGACAAACACGGGCAACGATGTTTTGTTTGGCCCTGCACAACGGTGTATCGGTTTTTCCAGCCCGGAACGGGAAAAAGGACGCGATTTTCCCCGCGACGCGTCGTCGACTCTCGCCGTGCGTGCCGCTCAGCTTCGTTAGGGGAGGTTTTTCGTCGCTCGAAAAACTACTTGGGTTTAGCATGTTTTTCAGACGGTACATTCAACCTTTCGTAGGGCGCGTTCGGGACAAAACTCATAACGTTTGAACTGATCAGTTTTCGACCTAAGTACTGTAATACTTTTTTAAAGGGAGTATAAAGATGCATTGATTGGCGTGCAATAAAATATACAGTTTCATTAAAAACATTGAGGTGAAGTTGATTCTTTATTGAATAGAAAGTTTTTTTTTTTTATCAATATTTACTTTCGCAATTTGGTGCCAACTGAATACTGACTAACTTTTGTTCGAAACATTTTTGTATGAAATTATTTTTATCACGTGCATCGCGTTTGGTTGCTATTTCAAAACTGACGACAGCATCCAGGATGGAAATGTCATGGTGGATATCGTATAAACGACTGGAAAAAGCAGATCGGATGTTTAGAACTTCCTTTTTTTGTCTCTTTGTGCAGAACAAAACCACTTTTCAACAAAAAATATTTCTCAAATAGTCGCAGGTAGTAACAGAAAAGGATGTTATTTTCATAAAGCCTAAAGTTAGATGAACCAAATATAAAAAAATCACGCATACGTTTTTTACGTATTTGTTAAAACTTCAGACAATGATTTTGAGGCACACGTACCCAATCATAATAGCAGAATCCATGGTGAATAATGTGAGCCAAGATTAATAAATATTCTTATGATCTAAATAAAAAAAAAGAAGAACGTAGCTCTACCGTGTATGACTTGCGACTGACGCTTGAAGTACTTAGTTTCCAGGTGAAGATGGCAAATGAGATCGTAAACAACAACAATTACGTAGCAATCATAAACAAACTCGATTCCTGAACATCTAAATGTAAATATTGAATGATAAATATCGCCCTGGAAAATATTTGATTTTTCAATTTTTGTCCACATATCAACGCACTGTGCGTCGATAAGGAAAAGCGATTTTTTGTTATACCCGAAAGAGGGATGATGATCGTGGTCAGCAGTTCACACTTTCACGCCAATAGTGTGTAAATTTAATTATATGATTCAGCGATCGGGTGAAAATCTATGCCAAACACACTCCGCTGAAACATCGTACCGATAATCAACCCCCAGAGAGAGAGAGAGAGAGTTCACGTTCCAAGGGTGAAAGACCTAAAACAGAGCGTAAACTCCGAGGAGCTTTTGCTTCCCCAAATCGTCCGACGATTTCATTACGAAACTCGACTCTCTAAAAGCAGTATCTCCAGCTATCCGATAATGTTCCCCCGAGAACAAAGAGCAGAAGAACGGGACACGAAGATCCGGCACGCTTTTGAGTCCTGTTATCAGGTGCAATCCTATCAGGCCTCTGTATGCTCCCGCGAGCTTTCCATTAAAAACCAAATTGATTACTGTAAAATCCTCACGGAAGACACTTCGCGCCACAGGGAAACCATTAGCCCAATAAAAGAGTGAGCGATAGGTAAACACCGTTGAAACAAGAATTATTCAATTCCCACTAAAAGAGAAGTGACTCGGTTGCTCGCACCGCACTCCATATCGATTTGCAAAGCAGCATATCGAAAAATGGCCCTTTTAAGCTCGCAGGGGAAAAAGCACGCTCTTTTATCCCCCCAGAAGCGGCCTCTGTACAGTAAAAGCATCTAACGCACGCACGCACGCACGCACGGGATTATTTTCTACCCGTATCAACATCTCCTGCTGCAGCCCCTCGCCCTCCACCGTCGTTCTTGATCTTTGCATAATATCATCGGAGGCACGCGACTCCAGCGATGACCTAAAAATTCTAACGTCCAGCCACGCGTTGTTATTAGACCGAGGCGAGTTCGCGAGGGCTACGAAGAAAAGGAGTGACCAGCCGGCGACACAGCCACGAAGTTGATCGCATACGATTCGCTGCGCGGTATCGCGGACAGGTGCGCGATAACGAGGGCTGTTTTTCCAGCGCGAAATTAATTATCCAGTTGCAGGGCGCGGAGCGGGCTAATAGAATGTTCCCTGACGTACGAGGCACTTATTCGCGAGCTCGTTTGTCCAGGTGTTGAAACGCTCGCGACGCGATGAGGAATGGACGACCGAAGTTTCGCTGGCGAAATCGTGGTGGGGGAGAAAGTGAAAATTCGCGTGTCGCGCCAGCCATTGCATATTCCCCATCTATTTTCAGCTGGGGGTTGCGGACTCGTCGAATTAGGGGCTTGATGAAAGCGTACTGTTCAACAATAATGACGCTCCTGGATTAATTAAACGAGTACTCCAGTAGCTAGCTTACTCCATATCGAAGATCTAATTGCTCCTCATCTTACAATAGAATTCTGAAGCGATCACTGCCCAGAATAGGCACAGTGGATTAAAAATCCCACTTCAGAAACAGCGCGGGGCTCCACGCGTGGAAGAAAGATTTCGGAGATCTTCGAAGAAATGATTCCAGGTTTCTAAATGAGAAAGACAGTGGCATATTGCAACGACGAGGCTGGAAGATCAAATTATAGCAGCAAGCACGTAATCTAAACACGAGGAGCTTGCGGTCTCGCGACACTCGAGCACCGATATCTTTCCCAGCCTCGCGTAGGGTCATCGTATCAAGCACCGATTTGATTTACGCGCATTAATAAACGTTTACGCGCAGCTACCACGGCCCCTTCGGCACAAAGGGGCGGATAAATCGAGGAGCAGGGGAGCTGATGTGTCCCAGGCACTGGGGTCAAACGCGTTGTCGCAGTCGGTAGCGATGCCAGCGCCCAAAGACGAATGGAACGATCAAATTGAATTCCAGCCAGACACCCGTCCCGTGGCAGGGATGGCCCTCCTCATCCTTCCACTCCGCAGCGTTTCGAGATTCACCTGCACGTATCCTGCCTCGGGTCGCGATCTATGCAACAGGAAATTCTTGTTGCTAAATCCAAATCGGCGGACCCGATCGCCCGAAATTTATTCGATCCTGCACATCTCGCTGCTCGCGCCTTCGACGTTTCCATCCCGGTCTCTTCGCACCTTCTCCCACGGATTTCGATTCCCTTTTTACGGCGGTAGAAGCTTCTTTGAAACGTACCCAAGGTGGGTTTAATAAGTTGAATATAGACGATGCTGGAATTAGTTTTTATCCGATATTTCCAACCCCTTTCTTCCTTTGGTTCTCCAATTTGTTTGATGGTCTCCTGGTCAAGTGGGTGTGATCAGAAATACTTCTTTCCCTCCCTGAAGTTATTTCGTATTCAAAAAATTGAACAAGGAACCTTGCTGTGCGCCGCGAAAGATCCTCAAGTGCCGTGAATACTCTCCGCTATTTTTGCTCCATCGCGACGCGCAACTCTGAGTTACAGCTTTCGCCGTGTTTTCCCCTTGTTCTTCGCTCCTTTCACGCTTGTCGTCCGCGGGATTTACGCCGGCGCGTAAAAATGTAGGTAAACGATAAGCCAGCCGGTCGCTGCGACTTTTTTTTTTTATCACGTACCTACTCGCGGGGAGAAGGATTCGTCTGGTTCGACCGCGGCCATTAGAGAACAGCTTCGAGGATATTTATACGGCGGCCACTTATCGTCAGGGCGGAAGATAGACATCTTACACGTCGGGGAATAATTAACGGGGGAACACACGCGAGCCCCTCGGGCGATCGGCCGTAAAAAGTATACACCTGTAATTTTTAGCCCGCGGAAGCCGGATAACTTCATTAAGCGGGGGCTATATTTCCTCGGTGGCTGGATTAAATTTTATACGCTGCTTTCCTGATGAGCCGAGAGTCTCTGGCCGCCGCCTGCGAGTCCTTCAATTCATGGCTTGAATAAAGTGGATGCAGAATACGTTTAACAGCGGAGCGTACACTTCAACCTGCTACACCTATATCGTCCATCGAAGTATTCGCGTCCAAAGAGGGCGAACATATCCACCTGTCAAAATCCTGACTTCGCAATGCCAGCTATGTCGACTCACGATAGAATAATATCACGTTCCATTAGGGATGCTAACTTAATTAGCGATGTTTATCGATGCAGTGATAATGGGATCCGTTTCATGATTTTAATCGGCGTAAATAGATGAAACACAGTACTTTATACTTTAACTTAAGTTAAGATTAATTCACTTGTTTATTCTTACTTTTTCTAATGTTCGTTTTGTTGTCCCTATTTTAATTTTACCTCGCTTTTACCCTTCTAGTCTATACCTCTTGCAAATGTTAAGGTCTCTTCTATTGCTGGGATAAAAGCGATTAATAATAATAATAACAATAATATCGTACGGAAGTGCCACGAAGCGAGGGATCTCGCTAACAGGACACAGCGCTCCTTTTTCGCCACAGGGTCCAAATAAATCGGCAATAAATCAGGGGACGCTCGGTGCTGCCGCAGGAAGTAGCGTCGCGCCGTACCATGCCAGACGAAACTGAATAAAATCTCGGGCGGCTTCCGAGAACGGGTTCCCGCGACGGAGACTTCCGTTCCCGACGCCTTGTCGAGTCGATAAAACGTGGTCAGCGATTTATCTTTATCCACCGTTAAATCGTGTACCCCGTGGCTTCCCCGAGGCTGCCGGGGCAAATGGAATAGAATGGGCCCCGCTTCCCTCCAACGTTTAAGGAAACAACTGGCGGAAAATGTTCCTGCTGACAAATTGGCTGGACGATCTCCGCGACGTTCGTGCATGTGCATCAAGAGTATCGAGAGCTGGCTATGTAACGGAGTCATGAGCTTTCTTCCGAGGGTTTCTTGTATTCGCGCAGGAAAATATTATTCGCGTTCGGAGATAGTTTGTGCATTGCGCGATTGACGTCTGCTGGCATCGGTCATTAATAATCGTTAGCGAAGGAGTCGGTGAACTGTGAATCATCGATTTGGATAAAGAATAAGGTTTCGCTTAACTTCCCCAATGTTTCACTGGAAAGTGATATTCTTGTCCAGTAATGGAGGATTTTCGTGGACTCCGCGATACCACCGCGTAATTATTCGTCGAGCCTAATGTACTCGAAGGCTATGAGCCAGCCATTCAATAAACGACGAGCTACACCTTTCTCCGCTCGACCTGAATTCCCATTCAAGTTTCGCCCATTCAAACCATTCTTCCATTTAAACTGTCATTCATTGTTTCGCTCGCGGCACGTTTTAATTTAAAGCGAGAAACGATACGCGGTAATTGATGCCCTAGAAATGTTCAGTTCATCGGGGCTCTCTGAACCCTATAATGGCATAACCATTCAGAAGTAACTGATTTTAATCTTCAAAAAATACCTCGGGGGAAAGTCAATGGCAAAGCGATGTTGAAAATTGAATTACGTCGCTGTATAATCTCAGAATTTATCACTGCACAGTGCATTCTTCTGGGGAGCAGCGTTCAACAGCCACGGAACTGTAAATGAACGTACCGACGGCAATTGTTTCTCCCCCCCCATTTTCCTTGTTCGAAACGCGGGGATTATAGGCGCTGCTTTGTTTCAATCGATGCGCAGAGAGAATTTTATTTCGAGTTCCATTTCAGCCGGGGATAAAGGGGACTAAGACCGACGGGGCGAACGATGAGGAACGGGGGAGCGTAACGGCGCTCCCGTTTGAAAAATATCGGTAGCCGGGCTTTCGCTATCACCGCTAAAAATCGTCGCCAAACGGACCGTAGGAATTTCTTTTGCCGATTACCCACGCTGATTCACTCGCCCCTTTGTCACGTTCGGCAGTTAATTTCTTTCTTCGACTCCGTGATAGCGTTCCCACCGTTCTCGCGTAGGTACAGGTAACGGTTGTGAACGAGGAAATATGTTCCAGTCTTAGCCCTCCGTTTGATGTTCCTCTTGCCGCGTTTCCCAGATGGAATGTTTGCCCCGGGAAATTTTCGAAAGGAAAGGTGGAATCTTCTGCGCGAAGCTGTGAGCCCAGGGATCGGGCAAAGTCTTTAGGTCACTGGTCGACGAATTTCGGGATGAATATTCATGAGGAATGTTGCTGCGTCGGACTTGAATAAAAATGAACTGCTGGGCAAAGTACCGCGACCCTCGGATTCAACGTTCATCCCCCAGAACGACAGGAGTCTCCCTACCCCGCCCCATTCAATCTTGATAATTTATTTACAATCGACTCCCTCTTCTCCCCACCCCGACAGCAAACGTTTTATCCAAACTGGGTATTAGGTAACCCATCCGCGCCCTAAAATCCGCCCACCCTCCCTACATATCGAATCAAACAAACATATAAAACACTCGGGGATCGAGGATCTTCGATCAGCCGCTCGCCGAGTTCGCTGATCCGTTCTCACCATAAATTATCCTGGTTGGTTATACCTATTAGTGGCTGGCTGAGGGATTACTCATGATCGTGACTCAGGGAAGTGTCATCATAGTTGATAACTCGATATTACTGTATTACGTTACGTAACTTCGTCAAGGTTCGCGATACATTTCCGTATTTTCAGGGCTTCCAAGACTTTCGAGGCATTCAAGATTCTTGAAACTTTGAAGGCTTTTAAATTCATTAAGACTGTTAATGAAGTATTCAAGGTCCTTAAGAAATTACGGTGTTTCAAGAGTTTCGGGGCTCTGAAAGCTTTCAGGCTTTTCAGAACCGGCATCGTCGAGTCTTTCGAGATTTTCGAGACTTTTAAACGTCTCTAAAGCCAACTAACCCTGAAAGCGGTACAGAATAGTAATGGATATAATCCAGGAGGCCTAAAAATTTCACCAGCACAAACGCTGATTGCTATTCGGAGCCCTCGAGGCTCTGAAACTTCCCTTGCCTCCGAAACTCATCAAACTTCAGAAGTCTTCGCAAAATCTTCAAGACTTCACCCAACTAATTCTCAGGTACTCAACATTCTGATTACTCACGACGCAAGTAGGCGTAATTAAATTCTCCGACAACTTGCTGGAAGAAGAATGTACTCCGCAATCCCCTACAGCCATATCCCTTCGTCTCCTAAAAAATTCAACGTCCCTATAAACATTCCCTGACTCAAGGGCTCGCGAGCAGATCACCCTGGGCGCAGTCTCTCCCAAAGCCGCAGAGCGTAAGTATCATCCATTGGTCCAGTCGGGGAGCGAATCCCTGTTTAGCGCGGGGTAGGAAACCCCAACTTTCCCACCGGTCGTAGACAGCAACGTTTCGGCAATTAACTGGACCTATCCACCCCTGGCCAGCCCGTTCAACGTATCACTTTCCGACCCTCGCGGCGGAACAGCTATTTACACAAGAATAACGCGCTTTATGGGATTACGTCAAAACATCGGCGCGGAATCAGCCGGCCCCTCCGATACGTCCACCCGTTCGGACTAACAATGAGCGCAAAAAAAAAAAAAAAATAGAGAATAAAAGAGTGGGGCGGGCGCTGGTTGACGGGGAAAGGGTGGACAGGGTTCGAGGCAGGCATATCTGCCTATTCCCCCTCAGTTGACGAATGCAAAATCAACGGGCCATTGTTGGCCGTTCGAGGGATGCACGGGGAACGTTCTTCGGGGTACCCGGCTCCGCACGCCGGGCCCCAGGGCTGAGCACGAGTGGAGTGTGCTACTCGCCGCGTCCTGAGTAGCGCGATCCGAGCGCGCTAATTGGAACGCGCGGCTATCTCGGGGGCTGATCGAGGGATGATTCGAGGAGGCGCGCGCGGCGGCGGCGGCTGTTTCAACCCTGCTGCGAGCCGTGCGCACGGCTCTTTCACCCTATTGTCGCGACCGGGGACAGAGGAAATTGGCGCGCAAGGAACGTTGCGCTGTTTAACGAAGTCTGCCTTCCTGTTTCGAGGAAAATATCGTCGCAGGACGGTGGAGCTCGGTGGACACCGTCGTTTGGAAAATGGACACGGCTGACAGTGTCCAGGATTAGCCTGTGCGATAGCAGCAGCAGCTGCTTGGATAATAAATGCTCTTACAGTGACTTAGCTTCGCAGATTGATCTGTTATTATTAAGGAATACGCCAACGCTCGCGTTTCATTACGCGGTCTACGTGCACCGCATATCGTCGAAGCGGCTCGAGCAGAATCTTCAAAGTGCCGTTCCACTTTTTTGCGCCTCGAGAAAATAAACATGCGCGGGAGAAGAGGGCCCTGTCCAATGTTTTCTTTCAATTTCTATCTGTTACGCGATACGCGGCACGTCATTTGTTTAACATACCTTTTACCCCGACAAGAATTCCTGCTCGCCGCGCCTTACCAGCGCGTGGAATTTTAATATGTTAATGCATTACCAGCGTGGAATATCTCATTTCTAGGATGTGTATAAAAGCGTTACGGCCTGACGGGAAGCTCGGCGTGACACTGGACCGGTGCCGCTTATCATTTATCGAAAGCGTCATTAGCGAATATTAAACCTTTCATCGCGGGACAGAGTTTTTAAGCGATAACCGCAACATATTCGTCACCTATCGCCTTCACGCCCGCGAAGAGTAATTATTGATATTGACACGGAAGCTCTGCGCGAAGCTCTAATTGAGAAAACCACTCGGTATAGAAGATTGAACGAGGGACGTCGAAATGTTATAAAACATTCCATTCGAGAAATACTTTGCTTTCGCGTGTGATTCACTCCCGACTAATTTTTCCAAAATAATCCGTATTTATTCGCACCGGGTATGCTATATCCGACCGAAGGAAATTAAATATTGACGCTACTTCTATTCCCAGCACATCAGAGAGTTATTTAAACAGATCTACGTTCTATTTATTCGAACTTGATGCGAAAATATTCCGCCCGACGAGTTAATCTTTCCCATTCGAATTCGGTGCCGGGGAATCGCGCGGTGCAAAAAGAAAGCGAGATTTCGCTAGAAAAGACGACTTTATTCCTTCTAAATTCAAGCGATTTCAACGTCAAAGCGCGGCTTCCCCGTAAAAGACAGGCCTCCAGGCGGAATTGCGAATGACAGACCGGCACTTCTCTTCGGTATCCGCGGCGCGCTACTTCCCCGTTGATGGATGATTTTCCAACGAATCACCTCGTATGTACATACATCATTTGCATCTGATGCGCGTCTAAAAATCGATGCTCTCGGTCACTGATCCTGACAGCTCTAATCGACCATGGGAGAACGGATGCTGGCGTGTCAATTGTTTCCCGTACGATGCTGTGCTACCCGCAAATAGGGTGGAAAATCTTCCTCTCTACCTCAGGGAAATTGATCATTAATTGGATAGCGTATATGCAAAGCTCCAGCGGAGGCTTGCCGCGGCTTTGTAAACGGTAGAAAAACTTCGCAAAGCGAGTTTCCCTAGTCGAACCCCGGTTCTAACACCACGTAAAGCCAGACCAATGCATAAAGAGCGCCCCTTCCACGTTCCCAGCACTACTAACCTAGCTCAGGTTCCCCGGGATCGTCAGTCGCCGTCTCGAGGACATGCTCCTAGGGACTAGCCACCCCTTCGGAGGTAGGCCAGGGCGAGACCCGAGCCCTGGGGGATGTAGCGCGTCAACAGTCGATGTATCAACAACCGCTGATAGCACCTATCCTCCGTCCACTCGGATCCCATTAACCACAGGCTCTCCAATCTTCCTCGAACACCTCTCGGTCATTAGAAAACTCGGGCTACGCGCTCGGGTCTATCCATCCCTCGGCCCATATCTCGACGGTCTTCGCTGGCACGCGCCGACAGTCTCGCAGGAACGCACTCGACCGTAATATCGGCCGACACGATAATTTCTCCCGCGTCTCCGTGGAAATTCCCCGGGGCCCGAGTGCAGCGAAAAGAACGACGGAGGCGAGCGAGGGAGGCGCAGGGTGGGAAAGGAGGCGACAGGGACCACGGGAAACGGAGAAAAAGGAGCGTGTACTCATCGAAATTCAAGCAGCCTCGCATTCGAGTATCGCGATGGCGGATCGATATTCCTTCGGCGTGGCCACCATTCGCGCTGCTCCAGGCTGCCAGCTACCCCAGTCAGGCGGGGGGGTTCGCGCGATTTTTCTACAGGGCTGAGCATCGACTGGAGCGTCAAACCGGAGGTCGCATCCGTGTCGCGAATAAATTAGCCGTCGGTTTTAAAGCGATTACGAAGGTCAGATTCTAATCCCGCCAGATGCGCCCCGCAACCCTGGCGCGCAGCATCGCGTCCTCCGCGCTCATTGTTACCCCCTCGGCCGGGGCCCTTCGCTGGAGATCCTAATGAGGTTACCTGCGCGCACAGGGACGACCTGGATACGTGGCCCCGCTGGCAAAGTGGATAAAAGTGGCTCCAGCGGAATACAAACGCGGAACGTGGAGAGGGGTGGAGGAAACAGAGGCTGAGGGGGGATGATTTCGGTGGAACCTTAATTCATAGCCTGGATGTGGATCTTTTCAGGAGGCCTGCAGTGCGCTCCTTTCGATGTAAATATTCGCTTTTGAAAATTTTTACCTTCAACGAGGACGCGAGTTTAGATCGAAACCACCCCTGTGCCTCTAAATTGGGAAGGTTTCTTTGTGACGGAGCGCGAAGAAAGCGGGGTCTACGTTCGATGAAGTGGTACGCTGAATCGAGGGATCGAGAAATTTATTTGATACGCAGAGTTGAGTGGAGCGGGAGTCCTTTGCATGGTTTTCGAATTTCCGCCGCGCCTAAATGCTAGCGGTCGAGTGAGAAATGCGTTCGCCGTGGCGCGACTCGATTCGCTCCATTTGTTAGTAAATAAAAGGGGAACAAGACGAGCAGGGACAGCCATTGTTTCGCCGCTGTAAATCGAATCGTCGCGATAAATCGCAGCCCTTTACAACGCGGCCGGCGTGTACACCGTCGAGCTCTTCAGTCTCCGATGGCGGATTTTAAAAGGGAGCTTAACCGCTTGTTTCGGATTTCAATTAAACGTTTCGAGACGCATCGCGCGCGAATTATTTCGTTCTCGTCGTTTTTATTTCCTCTCCCGCGCGCTCCTCCGATGTTTCCTGTCACTTTTTTTCTTTTCGCCGGCGTTGTTGGCTCTCTTCGCGAATGAAAAACCTCCGATCGATTAACGCGTTTGTAATGAACAGGCCCTTGTCGCATCGGGACGATTGCAAATGCGGCCAGATGGCCTTTATTCGCCCTCTCGAAAACACGTCCATGAATGTGCGCCGCGCTTTTTGCCCGTTTGAAAACAAATACTGTCCCTGCGAAGCATGATAAATGTGCTGCAGTTTGTTGAACAAAGATTATACGCGATGAATGACCTGTTTTCTGGTATCTCCTGTTGACGTGAACTGGATTACTCGCCGGATGGTTTGTGCGAAGTAAAGAATAAACAGGAATTCAGTTTCCAACCTGCTACTAGAGCATGTCATCGATTTTTCGCTGTTCTACGTGAACATCTACCGCAACAGAAATCGGTTTCTCCTTTTAGGGATGAACTTCAGTGACAATCTTAGCCAAAAGTTAATCCATTTCCGAGATATTAATAAGGATTTTAATATTGCGTTTTCCCATAAGAATGTCAAATTGAAAGTTAAATAATTTGAAAACTACCCAATCAATTTTTCTAAAACTTTGCAGAGGGTTTTACTATTGCATAAAGATTGATGCCTCCAATTTTCAAAGATTTTCATTTATTTTGAATGTTACCGAAGTTCATCCTTAAGAAGTCTGCTGAAACTGCCGCGAGTTACGATCATTAGGTACAAGATTCTTAAAGCAATTCGCATTTCTGCTCATAAACGATCGCGACCCTCCACTACCATCAATCCCTTCCGCGTCACGAAAGTACGAATTAATTACATCCGACCATTACAGACACGTAAACACACACCGAATAGGCTAGTAATTAATTACGAAGTTGCAGCGACTAGTGTGTACCAATGACGTCCGCAATTATCGCATATGAATACCCCTGAATTCAATTCAGCGAATCTTTTTAATGCGCGAGTAAACTAACAAACAGCCTGCTTGTTCTGGCGGCTCGTAAACAGCCACGCGAGTGCGTCGCACAGTGTTCGAAATTGCGAGACCCGGGTAGGTTGTTCGCGGGATATGTAAAAGTAATCCGTCGAAAGATTGAGCCGAGGGAAACGGCTGGAAAACGCGTCGATTATTGCCCGCGTGGATTTCGCCTGGGCGAAGAAAAAAGAAACCGACGAATAAAAAAGCACGGGGGCTAGGGGAGCGCTATTGTTGTTTACGCGCGATCACATCGAGACCTAAAAAGCGGTGGTGTCGAGCGAGCCACCCCCTTCTGCGAGCCGCCACTCTCATTTACACGCGCGGGCGAAACAATTTTTTCGCGGCTACGAAACGGTCGTGTTGTAAACCGAGCATCTGAATCGGATGGGATTGCGACGGGGAGACAGGGACGGGGACAAAAAAAAAATACCCCCCGACGATCGAGCACTTAAAAACGGGGCGTACCTACGATTTTTTCGCGACGATCGCTTTCAACGGTGCACGCGCGCCGGAATATCGATGCGCATTCCTGCTTCGCTTCAGCCCTTAAAAGGGTGAACAGAGCTGCGAGAGAAAGGAGATGGAATGGAGCAATTTTTTCATTAACCACCAGGATTCTGTGCACGTTTTAATTCGTGGGTCGAGTAATGGTTAATTGAGCCGGGGATTAATGTTGAATTATACTGTACAGTACTGGAAGGGTTGGTGGTTCCTTTTGCAGGGTGATTTATTTCTGTATTATTTGAAGGAAGGGGAATTAGTCTTGTATGGGGAATAAAAGGAAATTGGGTAATATATAACGCCATAAAAAAACTTCGAAAAAGTAACAAAATTACGCCAAGTACACGCAATCAAATATATCACAAAATAATAGAAGATAATAATAATTAGCATATAAAAGAAAAGATGTAAAATCAAAATGAGCTGCAAGTACATAAAGATGCTTTCCAACTGCGCTTAAGATGACACAACTACATATACACAGCTAAAATACTTTGTTCATACATTCCATTACTCATATCACGGACATTTTAATATATAATGCGAAGATAAAATGTAACATCTAGACATTTGCCCAGATGTCCGCGGCCTGGAAGTCATATACCTGGCGCTGGAATCGATGGAATTCTAACGGGGTAAAAACGTCGGTCGAATAAGCTCGTTTCGTTCGTGTTGTTCGATCGTTCGCGTCACGTACCGACGAATAATTTCATTTCGCGATTATCATTACATCTCGCCGCGGAGAAAAGGAATCCCCCGTTGGCTCCCTTTGGCCGGGCTCTTCGCTATCCGCAATCTACGAATTTGAAATTCAGATCGCGATCATTGGATAATGTTCCCGCGGCCCGTTATCGGCGGCCCGTGGTTCCATTGAAATCGCGCTTAAATAAAAACTACCTTGGCGATTCTCCGGCGGGGCGAAAATTCGTTATTGCGCCGGCGTTATCTTGCCGGGCGAGTTACGATATTTCATTAGGAGCGAGGAAAACGTTTCCCGGTCGTGCGGGGCCGCGAATCGTAATGCGTAATCGCGCGATCCAGCCGAGCAAAATATTTGCCCGTCCGCTCGCCGGTTCGAATAAAAAGCGAAACGATCCCCCGCGCACTTTTCCCTGTTCCGACGTTTCCACGCTTACAAAGCAAACACAAATATTTTGTCGGTTTCTGGGACATGCACGCAACGAACATTTCAGTCAGGCCGGCGATAGGAAACTTGGCGATTTAGCGATTACCAGCGAACCGATTTTGCAAACATCAGCAGACCAAGTAGAAAATATTCGCAACCGCTCGCGGGGAAAAACATTGCACAAGCTAGCTACATTGCTGCGGATCTATGAATTCTTTCTATTTCCTAAGAGAAAAATAAGGGAAACAAAAATTCGAGCGTGCTTGCGATCCCCCCGGAAAAATTCAAATCATTTTCCCGCCAAATTTCCATTGTTCGACAGCGCAGTGAATCCCGCAGGAAAGAGACGGGAAATGGGAAAACGAAATATTCTCGCCCTCGTCGCTCGACCTCCCGAATAATCAGCTTAAGCAACGCACCGAACCCACCCCGTAGCGCATCGAGGGAAAGAGTGAGCGTGCAAGAGAGGAGGTGAAAAAAAGAAAAGAGTCGATGCACCCTGCTCCACGTTCCTCGCCGTGCCCCTGGACAGAATGGGGCCGTGTCTCTCTCTGTATGACGTAATCCGTTCCATTTATTAAAAGGCGATCCCGGCATTGTTTTAGGGGGAGTCGCGACGCGGCGTACAATGCGTCTCGATGCGAGCCACATGGCGTCGTCGATCGGCTTACACGCGGCTCCGTCGTTTTGTACGTCTACGCTCTCGATGCACGCGCCACGGCCTCGTGGGAAATGTCTCTCTTTCTCCCGTTCCTCTCGCACTTCGGCGCGTTAACGGTCGCGCAGGGGTCGCCGGCAGACCTCGGGGGGGTTGAGCGCCGATTCGAGCGAGGCCGCTAAGCGGGATCGGCTCAAGAATTCCGGGTTATTCGACGAAAAACAATGTACAGAGGTGGGCTGGGTCGCGAGCGTCCGTCGTGGACACTGGAGGTTGTCCGGGGAGGGTTTCAGGCGGCGCGACGCGCTTGTAAATCCTCTGGCGCTCGTAGACGTTAATAATTGAAACGGGAGAAGCGACGCTGGCGCGAGAAATCGAGGGGACCGAGGAATGGGTTTGGACTTTAGAGGGTGTTTGTTGTCTCGTGGATCGCGAGCCGCGATTATTTGCGAATAAAAAGGGATGTGTCGAGGAAACTGGAGTTAGAAGGCGCGAGTCTACGTTATTGAACGAAGCCCGAGATTAATTCGGGATCCACCGCGACGAAAGTCCATTTCGCGACGCGGACGATGGCGCGACCATAGCCCAGAGCTTGTTCAAACAACAAAACAATACTTTACGCCTTAGCCGTACCGTGGAACAAAGGAAAGAAGCGAAGCCCCTCGTTCGTCTTTGAATATTTCACGCAGCCTCGTTTGCATTCGACGCATTCAAAGGCCTTAATGCCTGAGCCCTGTGACGGCTGCTGCAGGGATCCCCGAAACTGGATAGTTCCGTACTTTTACGGGCCCATATATCTTCCGACGAGCCGAAAACATTAATAATTGAATGGGATGAAATTAACCCCCGTGGCAAGCCTCCGCTTCTGGGGGGTAGAGGGACGCGTGGCGTCGCGACCGCTGTGTTTGCGGATTATTTTACACGGGGTACGTGTCGCTTCCCTCCCCTAATTCGATTCCTTTTTCCCCGTTGTTGGCCGATGCGCAAGGGAACTCTAGGGACGCCGTGAAAACGAACCCTTTGAAAAAGGGACCGCTCTGCTGCGCACAGGCTGTTGACATATTTGCAGGACATTTGTGAGCGCGTCTACTAAAACGTGAGTAATTAGACGCAACGATAGGCTGACTGATAAAAATGAGGAGGGACCGAGGAACCGTGATTCTGTGACAATCTCGAAAATCGCGGGGAAATTCGTTTGACAAAACCGATCGCGACATGAGAAATTGCATCGCAATACGACCGCCGGTAATTTGTTGGACCCGGGCATGATGCATTGTAAAGCTCCTCGCCACTTTGCGATATTTCCGAACGGCATTTCCGAAGGCTCGCGTAGACTAGGATCGAGGTTGTAGCTGAGCTCAAGATCCGTCGATTTATGGCACTTCCACGTGCGACATATGGTTAGGATTTCTTTCTTTTCATTGTCAAAGTTGGGGACGTTTATTGTACTTCGCGCGTACGCACGACTGGTCGCGAATCTAGATTCCACGTACGGGGTGGCTGGGAAAACGTCGCCTGATCGCCGCTAAACCCAGGTCATTTAGAGCTCATTAAATGCCACCGCTGAATACTACATCGCAGTTGCCGAAAAGTTTTGCCGAAAATTCGTTTAAAAGAAGCTTCGCAAAACTTGTGTGTACTGCGAGGTTGAAAGGGTCGAAAGCTGCGAGTTTTAACAGGGCAAAAGTGCTATTCGAGGTGGAGCGTGTCGCGAATTAATCAAGTTAGCTGGCCAGTAAAATGTTCCGTTTTTAAACATTCATGCGACCCTTTCGCCTGCATATTGCCGCAAACAAAAAGCGGCGGTGCCCGAGTCGAAGCTTTTTCGAAGCTGTTAAACAGCTTTAAAAAGTTAACATGCCGCACGCGTAAATCTCTGTTAGAGGGAAATTAGATTGCCCGGGCCATTTTAAAGGCAGCCGTTGTCGTTCGCTTTTAATAACGCGGGATCGGCGACGGGAGTTTCCTTGAAAAATCAGGTTACAAGTTGTCGAATTACTTACGCGCCGCCCGGCCCGCGTGCTCCTCCTCATCGAGAGGGTGAAAAGCTTGAATTTTGATGCGGCAACTTAATAGAAACACGAATGACAAATTGAAAGAGTACAAGCGGGACGCAAAAGCTCTTGTAATTTTGAGGAACACGCTCCCGAGGATTTCTTTGCGCGGTATGACGCAGAAAGGGGGATGCAATGAATATATTTTCCCTTCCATAAACCAGACTCCATGCATTTCTTCTCTTCAGCCCCCTTTCTTCCCGGCTCCCTTTTATTCCACGTCTCCTTCTATTCGCGCGAATATTCGTCTGCCCATTTTGCACTCGTGGCTTTTTAAACGTTTCCTTCTTTCGATTAATGAACACCGCTCTGTCTTAGAATTCACCGCGCGCTTCCTCGCTCAACTTACAACCCTCCAATTTGCACTGCACCGTGCTACTCAAAATTCGCGAATAAATTTCGATCCCTTGATTCCTGCAAATCCACCCTCGCGCCCCCTACTTTCCTCCACTGTAATATTTCTCGTTTTTTTTCACGGCAGAGCGACAAATTAATGTTGCTCAATGGGTGGATTAAAAAAAAGAATGCAATTCCCGCCGCGATGGTAATTACAGTTTTTGCACCCCTCCCCTAGCTGCGCGCGACCACTCGCGTGTAAATAAATAAATATTCGCGCCGAGTTCACCGATTTCATTTAAAAGCAGACACCGCCAATTTCATTGTCAGTCTGCTCTTTTTTTTTTTTTTGCTCGCTTCGTTACGTTCCATGCAGGCGTAATTTCCGCGGTAAATCGTTATTGGCGGTCGTTAACTTAAATAACGACGAAAGTCGAGAGAGGCCGGCCAATAACAAAGTGGCGTTTCGGGTGAAAATTTTTACGGGACACCTCGCTGGCATAAATCCTCGCCAAACCGGATGTAAAAGTTATTCCGCGTGTTCGATTTCCCCGGGACAATCGGCTGTTCCCCAGATGCACCCCGGGTGTCGTTAAATTTTCCCGTTTCTCCCTGATTTCGACGCTTTCTTCCAACCTCATACCCCGATCGCCCCACATAAAGAGTCTCCTCTGGGCAATTCGAAACAGAAACCAACGCGACTAACAAGGGAACATCCCGAACCCAGTAATTTAAAAAATTCTGAAACTATGTAAATATGTAGGGAATTTTCTCCCGATTATCACGGAATTTTTGTCTGCTGCCCAAATTCACTCTAAAGGGGTGTAATTGACCCCTGAAAATCCGGTTATTTTCCGAATTTGTGCTATAACTCCCTAACTGTAAAATAATTTATTTACCAACTGATAAATCTAATTAAAAGAAGTAACTTTTGTCTTGAGACTTTTTTCTGTCTCTTACAGTTCAGGAGTTATAACCCAAAATCGGAAAGTAGCCGAATTTTCAGGGGTTAATTTCACCCCCTTCTAGTGAATTTAGGCAGCAAACAAAAATTGCGTTGTAATCAAAAGGAAATCCCCTACATTTTCACAAAGTCTCAGAATTTTTTGAATTTTCAGGTTCGAGATCTTGCAAGTCTACTCTCGATGCTTCCACAACCCCTAGATCCAATCCAAAGATGACCGCGCCATCAACGTTCCCACCGAAGCAACCGGCACCGCTCCACCGCCCTTCCATGCGGGAGATTTCGAATTTTTCAGCCCGCCCTCGACCCTCCAACCCCCGCGGTCGCGTGGCGCGCGCCACGACCCAGGCCCGAGATTTTCATATTACGCCGCGCCTCGGTTTCTCTGTCTCCGTAAGAATCAAAAGGAATTCAATTTGCATGAGAAAGAATCTCCTCCGCTGAAACGCGGTTTTACGCGCGCTCGTAAAGGAGCGAGAGCCGCGGGGATAAAGAGGTAGGGGTTGAAGCGGGGGGCGCGGAGGCGACCGCGCATTCTTCGCGGCATAAAAATTACGCGGAATTACGTATGTTCGCCGGGAGTTGACCCGGAATACCATCAAGCCCGTGGTTCCCTGGCCCTTCGTTTCGGGGCGCCCGTTTCTGTAAATATTAAAGCGGCTGGCCACAAGGTACGGCCACCAGACGCGTAATTATTTAACGGAGCCCGCGGGGTCGCGACAGCGGAGGCGTGGGAGGAAGAGTGGCATCTCTGTTTCCCGTGGCCGTCGGGGAGCCACGTCGTAAAGCGTTCGATCGTAAAAACGTGAATTTCCGTGGTCGCCCGCGATGCGAAATCGGCCATGCTTATCGGGGCAATTTCGGCCACGTATATTCAATCGAGCTGCTTTATGGGAAAATGTATCTTTGTTGGTGTAGCGTGATAAGCAACGGCGGCTTGTTTACGAGCCAATTATCGGTGGACAGGTCTCGCCCTCTTATCGGCGACGTGGCTCTCGGGGGCTTGCGAGACCTGATACAGCCTCCAATTGACGGCGATGCTGCGATCCACCGTGAGATATCGCTTGCTTATCGATCACGTCGCCGGGGATATTGATAAGTAGCTGGAATTATGCGGAACGGAATAGATGCTGAATGGACCGTGGATGTTCGTTCGAGGGTTGAGAGGGAGGTGGGATCTGTGCAAACACGCGACGCGACAAAAATGGTAACGAACATTGTCTTTGTTGCTTTCGGGTAGGTGGTGCAAAGATTTCTGGTAATACACCGGGTGATGTATTTGACAGAGAACGTTTTAGATATACCTATGTACGTGGAATATGCGGCCCAGAGTGAGAAGAGCACTGTGATATTTGTAACACTTTGCGAGTTCCTTTTTTTCCTCCCCTTGCGAGAAAATTCGTTGGACTTTGGGGTGATTAATCAATGAACAGGTGCAGCCGTTTAACTCGGGGATTTTCGTGCGCTTAATGGAGAAATATAATTCAGAAGAATTAGAATGCTCGCTCGAGGAATGGTGCAAAAGGAAAAAAAGGAGGAAACAATCTCGAGGGCTGTACTGCAAGCTTAAAGGACGAACCGCGGCGGCTTTAAAATGTACGAGGGAAATTTTAAATTTTAAGCCATTGTTTTTTAAATTAACTCCAGGGATATGAAACTCCTGGAGAATGAAAAATCTCGCGCGGAAGAAATTGACGGACCTTGTCGGGGGAGTGTTTAAAAACCGGGCGGAGTTTTATCGAAAAGCAGGAGGAAAGTGTTTCCAGGGAACTGAAGACATACCCTCGGAATTTAAAGAAACAGTAAGGTGAATGTCCCAATTTCTGTTCATGTCTCCATTTCTGCTCATTTCGTATTTTTCTTATTATTATAAGCGTCACGTTTGTGCTGTAGTTACAACAAAATAATTCTAAATTATTTGAACATTTACGCGAGTGTTGCGCGAGCTTGGGGCTAATCAAAGTGCAGCATAAGCAGCGAAAAACTTTTAAAATGAAAGACACATGATTTTTCGACCGTATTCTAGCTGGTTGTGGTAAGGAACAGGCTCACTATTGGTATTCGATAATTGGGCAGAAAATAGCTTTTGCAGTAAAAGTTCTTATTTATTAACAAACACAGATACCGCATTGTGCTCGGGGTGTAGATTTCGTACTATTTTTTATTATTTTATATAGAAAGCAGGTGATTAAGTTAGGGTGAAGTGAATCACCGCCATGTCCGAATTTCTACTCACCAAAATTTTAGCAACATAATCTCACGATTCAATATATGCTGTAACCTCTATTTCTATTCGAAGGCATTTTATTTTTTGTTTATCATTATTTTATGCTTTACTGTTGTGTTATGAAACATCTCCATAAAAGATGTAACTTATTTTAACCTGAAAAGGCAACATATTATGTGAGCAGAAATTGGTACGAATCGCGACAAATCCAACGAGATTATTACCAGCAGCCTGCATCGAGTTTGAAACATTTAGGAAGATGAAACAATGCTTTGGACGCTCGAAAAGAAACCATTTCGAGGACTTTTGGGACACAAAGGAGCATACGGTCGTCAAAAAAGCATTCCTCCAAGAGGAAACTTTCGAAACTGTGTGGAAGGGAGGCAGAGGAAGGGAGAGCGAGAAACTTCGAGAGAAACACCGTCTGGATTTCGTAATTTTTCAATAATAAAAGTTCTATCGGGACAAATCCCCTATACATTTCAAATCTAATCTTGGATTCTGCTAGTGTTGCAGATTTAAACGCGAGAATGGCGAGACTGGATCCTATTTGTAATTTACTCGAGCTCCTGAAACCCTGACACGTAATGCAAATGACATTAAAGAACAATTTGCTTCCTACGTTTGTGAGTCAAAAATAAAAAACTAAGACAATTTTATACACCCAAATTTTAAATACCTCGTTGCCCACTCGGTTAAACCATCTTCCAAGTGCAAAGGGGGTGCATATAAGTGGAACGAGGGGAAACGGAAGAAGTCAGAGGGGAGAATTTGTAATTGCACGAATCGAACCTAAATTTGAATGATCTGGAAAGAGTAGCAGAAGCGTGGATCAGTAGGGGACCGCGTCTTATGCAAATTTCATACTAAGATGGACGGTAAATACGGCGGAGCGAGTCTGGTGGCCACGGTCTCGTTGAATTTATTTTCACATCCTGCCCAGTCGAGCGTTAATTAAGCTCTGAAAGCACAGCAAACATGGTGACTCGCGAGTCGTTCGCCTCGGAGGAACACTCGTCGGAGCAGCTTCGAGGGAACGCGAGGGTGGGAATGAACGGAGGCAGGGTGGATAGAGTTTATTGGGGGGGCTTCCATATTTATCCACGTATGGAATCCTCTTAACGCGAAGTCGACGACTCTGTCGATCGTTAAGACGCGATGAACGGAGTCACCAGCGACACCAGAATAGAGCTAGTACAGAGTTGACAGTTCTTGAGCCTTCGGGGTGGAAATGGTCTCACTCGCGATATCTTTCGAGATTAGAATCATCCCTTTAAAGTGCCCCTGCTGTGATCACCTACCCCCAGTGACCTATACTAAACTCTAGAGGCTAGAGTCCCATAATCCATCCACTACAAAATGAGAGACAGCAGTGTCAGAAGGTATTAAACTATTAGCCCGCGTCACTGTGGACGATTCCCTCCGCCGAGGCTTCATTGGTATCCACCGTTCCTCTGTGTTTTCTCAGAAAGCATCCCTTCGCCTTAACTACGCCCAAGATTCCATCACGCGCGATATTATACCACGAATCCCTCTGATTCAATTGCAACGAATCAACCCCAACTTGACGTGCCCTGCGCTGAAATCTGCGCAGCGCCCGTCCACCTGCAGCACCACCTTTTCCACGTGAAAGGGACCGGTGCATAAAAATCTCAGTGGGTCAGTCTCGAAGCTGCTGGACGATGCGGTTCTTCTCGTCCGAGCGGACTGGTCTCGCGCAGCAACTTTTCCACGGTGGCTGGCGGTTCGAATTCATTCGAATTCGCTCGGCCAGCCAGCAGGCAGGCTTAAATAAATGAAACGGTGCCGTCGGGGCGGGCGCAGCAGCGCTGTAAATAGCACGGCTTATCGGCCGTTCCGGGGGCAAACACACCCTTTCTAATCCCGCTTCCTCGGCGGGACCGCGTCGATGAATGATTTATGCCCGTCTACGTGTAGCTGGGCATTCGAAAGTGTCGACGAGAGGGAAAATTTGTCGTCACCGAGGCCCCGGGGAGGGAAAAAAAAACCGTGCAACTAGAGCATTCCGGCCCTTTATTTGCTGGGTATCCTGCCCGGTCGAGGGAGATCCGTGCGTGATGACCGAATGATGAATCCACAGTGGGTCAGAGAAGCCTTTCATACGCTTTCCGCGAGCTTCCTCTGTAGCGTGCGACTCTTATAAGTCGAGGGTGATGCGTTCCCTCGCGCGCACACCCTATCTACATTATCCTACTCGCGACACGTCAGTCTCACTGTGGAATAACGACGCATCGTGCAAACCTTCGCGACAGTCACCTATAGCTGTACAAGAGATGGACAAACTCCAGGAAAACAATCGCTATCGACCTCCAAATACATATTTCCACTTCCATTGAAGGTAGCCGTTCGTCCTGACACAGGATCAACCACCCCGCGTCGCGGTTCCGCAACAGGCGAACCAATTAATCCCGAAAAACACGACCGTCCGATCAGCCGTCATTTTTGACAAGCGGATAGGATGCACGAAACGCGTCATCCAGCGACGTCCAGCCGTTTTGTCGTTTATTTTACCGGCGTTGCTCGGCCTCTCGACGCCCCGTTCAATGATTTACGGTCAGATACAATGAGCGGAGTGGTATCGGCCGATTTACCACGCAGAGGTGAACGAAACGCGAGGAAGCTTGCGAGGAGCACGGAGGCTTTTACCTTCGACCGTGTGCGTCTCGCCTCTCGTCATTCGACCAGCGTTCCCTCGATAATGCATCGCTCGCGGCCAGGGACAAGGGGTTGATGCGCGTATTCACCGGTGGATGCGACGGTGGGCCGCGGAGCGGTTCCATCGTTCATTCGTCCCTAGGCTGATTGGTTCGCCGCGGAAACACATTCTTTATTTAAATGAATCGTCCCGGAAGAATGTTATGCGAGCAACGCGGCCCCAGCGTCCTTCCAGGCGGTATCACCCTCGATTTATCGAGGGCTATCGATTCCCCATAATTCCACCCGATTTTACGGCGATCAAGCCTCTAAATCCGCCGTCGCGATTAAGGCACCGCTCGAGGACCGCCGGGAACCGAGGGTCTGAGGGCCGGAAGCGATATTTTCGTGACGAAGAGTCGTTCGGAGGTCCCCGTTAGGTTCTTTACCCTCTTGATTAATTTTGCGTCTTATAACTTTGATCCTGTGTGCACCCTACGCAAAAACCGGCGCAGGAATTATTTGAGATTTTAATTCACCAGGTAAACGCTCTGGATAGCGCAGTTTCGGCGGGTATAATTAAAAGCTGGCCGAATTAAGCCACAGTTGGTTGCGAACCGTTCTACCGTCAAAATCAATTGCCGGCCGCTAAATCATTCTAGTTCATTATTCGGTTCAGTCGTTTCCGCTGATTTTTAATCATTAACCAATACCGAACCATCCAGTCACTTCCAGCGGTAGTTGCAGAAAACCGAGTTTATCGAGGAACGGTAGATTTGCGAGAAATTGCAGTTTCCAGAAGAATTTGATAATGCGCTTGATTTTGTTCGGCAGCTCAGAGGTTCGAATAAGCTGCAGGGGTGCAAATCCAAGCGAACGAGGAAACTGTACGAAATAATCTTTCGTAGGATATTAATCAGCAGTGGAGGCCGGGATATTCCCAGCAACGATTTTCAAGTGGCTCTAAATTTTAGCTCATGCCTTGTCCCGATGAAATAAAAACGCACTGACAGTTCATTAAAACGAAATTCGTGGATCAACGTGGTCCCGCGAGCCTCCGGTGACATAATTCCATTCACCTGCCCGATATACCTTGGCTTCGAAGGAATTACTGTCCCGAAGGGTTAATATTTTTTCCTCTGTTCTATCTTCGTTGCCTCGTAACGAAGGGTAAATAAGCGGAGGAAATTAAAATAAAAAGAACAGAGGGATATCTCTTGTTACAGAGCATCGTGACCCCCGGAGGGTTAATATTCTTTATTCCTTGTCCACGGTCAAGTGGAAAGGCAAGCGAACTATTAAAAAAAAAAAGAAGTTATATCGTTATCAAAAGTTGTTCTGTCGGAAGAAAGCTGCTTCGGGGGCGTAATACTTCTCTAAAACTAATTTCTGGGAGAACGGGAGAGAGAGGAGAATAGGAGCTCCGCGACGACTTATCGCGGGGGTGGAACATTTCCAAAGGGTTGAAAAATTCCAGGAAGCTCAGGGCTTAAACGGAGATCAATCGACGAGAAGCGAGCCGAGCTAATAACCGCTCCACCCCTCAGCTCATTTCACCAGACCAATTAAACCGAAACGATCGATTTACTCAATTAAAACGACCACCAATTCGTCCTCGATTATGTCCCATAAAGTATCGCTCGTAAAGTGTATTGGCTCCAGTGCGGGCATAAAGGCACCTAGAAATGTCCGAGCTGTTTTATTTTCTGCCAAGCGTCGCCACAGAAATATTGCGTTTCTGTAAGTTTGCAGGAAAATATGAAGACTAAAGCGATGCAAGGTTCCAAGTAGATATAGCGACGGGAAGAAAGCTGCTCAATGATCTTGGCTATTAATGAGAATTATACAAAAAAAATTTCAAATTAACGAGCTCAGGTGAGTGAAGCTTATTTCCGTGTGCAGAGCTTCTCCCCTGCGAAACAGCGATCCATTTCGAGTGCGTCCATATTGCTTGAAAGCCATCGAGGAGACTCGATTGGATGCAGACAGGGGTCGGAAGCCTCGGCCAGCAGTAGACGAGGAGCAATCGCGTGCAGAAGACCACCCCGGGATCGAGTAACTGGCGAGAATTCGCGCGTGGCGACAAAGCGCGGAAAAGGCGGGACCGAGCGTGCAGCTACTTGAAAACACGTCGCGAGAGTGGCCCCTTCTCCTGGAAGAGCGGTGCTTCAGTTAAGCAGTTACTTTAGAGGATCGGTAGCACTTAATTCGCGGCGCGCGACGGGAAAGTGCTCTTTTGCCCCCGGGGACTTTTCACGCCGTTCTTAAGCGTATGCTTAAACGTAGCGAGTGAACGATACGCGCCGGGCGCGAGCAACCCTGAAATATCGGTGCTTTTAACCGATGACAGCAATGAAACATCGCAGCGCGACGCTCGAACGTGGAAAATGGTCCCTGCGCCTCCGAACACGCGGCTGGCCGCCCAATCCACAACCCTGCTGTCCGCAAGCGCGGTCTCCTTCTATCACTTGGTTCCTCGGACTTTCAAGCCCCAAATCCTACCGGTAGAATTCTCATAAATGATCAGCCGCCTAAAGTCTCCTTAGAAACAGAAGAAATATCCACGCGCTATTTTTTTTTAAAAAAATCCTTCCTCATTTTCAGGAAAGAAGTTTTGGAGAGGCCAACTCGTGGCAGGCGAAACGTGACGATTAATCGGTGATCGTTTCATAACCAGCGGCACGTTTCTGCCGAGACGGTTGAATTTAGCGCACGGGACATTGGATGATCAATACACGGGTCGTCATAACTCGCAATTAGCTGGGCGTTCGAATATTCAAAGGGGGCCGTCAAGGAAGTTAAGCGACGCGGAAGGATCCGGCGCGACGGAATCGGGCTGGATCCAAGTCGTAAAGTTAACACCCCGTGCTGAGACGAGAGCTGCTCCCTGGAAAGTAATGTCTTCGAGTAGTAGTTTTATCTCGGACGTTAAATCATTGCGTTTCACGGGATGCTGGCGGATGAACACCGTCCCCTCTCACCCCCGCGGACGAGATGAACGCTTCCGGCCGAATTCTGCTCGCGTCTTTGTCTCTATTTCTTCTCGGTGACTTCCCGTCGGCTGATAGAGACTGAGATAGAGAGCCGAGAGCTACTTTCCCAGCGACTGCGGGTCCTAGTAAATTCGCTTGGCAGTGAGGTACAACGAAGCACGATATATGGGGGATGATAGAATCTCCGGCACAGTCTCAGGCTTTGGATCTTAATTAAATCCCTGCGCTCGAGAACCGTAGCTGCCAATGAATGCCATTCGTAATACAACCCTTACACACGCTTATGTCACGGATCGTTAAACCACACTTGCGAGGAACACAAGCCCAGGAAGCCCGGAGCACAGAGACTCCGCGAAAGACTGAGGATCCCCATTGAATTCGTGCTAGAGTCTGTGCCATTTTGTACACCGTCTCGCGGTACTTAACCAGCCATTTACAGTCCCGATGTGCACCGTGCAATTACCAGGCTGTCCAGCGACGTGCGAGTATCTAAATGATGGGATCTCCGGGCGAAAAATGCTGGACTCCGTTGGGCGTAACTCTTTACTGCGTTCAATCACACTTCGGCCATGTGGCGGCAATAAAATCTGACTTTACGCTTGCGAGGATGTCGGAATCAAAACCGTTCGAGGCTCGACTCATCCCGTTCGACACGGGGTGCCCCCGTGGCGATGCCATTACGGCCGCCGCGCGACTCTTGCGTCCCCCTTCGCGCTATAAAGACCACCCTCCCGCCCCCTCCGCGCCAGCTTTTTTTGTCCCTCTCGTTTACCAGACGGCTCCGTTCGCCCCGCCGCGGCCTGTATACACGGGGATTACACCGGCAAAGGGGAAAAATATGAAATTACACGCAGGTCCGGGGAAAAGACGTCCCCGTCGCCGGCGAGGGTTAATTGTATCTCGCAATTTTTCAATCTCAAGCTGGGCAGAGCCGTTTCCCATTCTGTCGCAGAAGGGACGTCGCGGCATTCCCTGGCGAGCTAAAGTTGCTTACGTAATTCCGACAACGCGACGGCGGCTCCCGAAGAAGATCCTGGGAAGAGCGGAGATAAAGGGGCCAGGGCAAATGGGGGGTGAAATATTGTCTGGGAGGCTGGTCCTTGGAACATGATTTGCTCCCAAGTTCTTTCGTTCCCGGGCCAGAGATGTCTCCGCAGTGGAGTCTCCTGCAACGTCTCAGCAGTGGTGAGCTAGCTAAGGTGTGTAGGGAATAATTACCCATGAAACAAGCCTCAGGCCCTGCGGCGATTGGTCTTTGTTAGACTTCGAATTAAACTGATTACCGCCGCTGCAAGGAATTTATCTTCGACGCGCCCCGGTAGCAATTCAGTCCAAGTTGGCTGAGTGACGTGACTCACTCTCTGCCTTCGCCTACATCAAAGGGACTCGCGCCAGGAGGATAAGCGAGGACGACGAGGAGTCAAGTTATCGATTGCAATTAACGCCCCGAACACGCCGACTGCGGAGCGAAAAAACGCATCAGCCTGCAAGAATCGCGGCACAAAAGTCGCACGCGTGGATTTTCGAGTCGGTGCATTTTCGAGAGTGCAGCCGGCTGGCGCATCAAAGCACGCCTCGAAATTCTACCCCGCTCGCTCTCCAAACACCTACGGGAGCCGCACACGGTCCGCTCTCGGGGGAGGAACGGTGCACGTGTCGGTTTCCAGACGTCTTGTTAAGCGAACCACCCTCGGCAATCGAGGGTGTGTATCGAGGAACTGGCTCGCCCGTCGAGGAGACGCCAACTTGCATATGGTGGCCGTTAGTAATGGATCGAATGATGGCGAAATCCCAACTTTATCGAGTTAATTTCGATGGATGTAATGGCTTCTCTAGTTTAATTTGTACTGTTTAATTGCAGAGGAAATTGGAATCGAAGGTAACTCTGAAATGGTTTTATTTTCGCGACTTTTCACGAAGGATGTAACTTCCCTCTTCTGATTTTGCGCCGAGGAAATTCCTGACGAGTGCACGGTTGCTTTCACCAAACAAAATATAATATTGTACCTTGTTATAAGAGGTGCAAATCGCAGTCACACAAGCATAGAACAAACAATTAGGAAGTGAAAAAGAAAACTAATTAAAAGAAAGAAAAGCAGAGAAATAAGAGCAAAAGAACCGTTAATGATAGTTACAAAATAGATATAAAAAAATCTTAGTAATAACAGTAGCAAACATAATAGTCAAATAAATATGGGAGTATAAACAGACAAGTAAGGTAAGGTGAAAAAGGAGAGGTAAAGGGATGTTAATTACAGTTGTCTAGGGGTGGAATATGTAGGCTTTCCACGTTTATTTTTCCCACTGGATTTACTTTTTGAGCTTATTATACATTGTCCGAAAGGACCTGCAGGTACAGCAAGTACTACGCTTTCGAAATGGGGAAAACAAACATCGTTCTCGATGTTCGGTATGGCGCGCAATTCAATCCTCGCGCGTCAGACAAGACCTCTTCACGAGGCACTAGAAACAGAATACACTGATAATTTACATCTCGCGTTTCGATAGGGACCTCCAACGAGCTCGTAAACATCTCCTCGAGTACGTACACTGCAGAGCTAACCTGATATCGCGGTATTAGTAAAACACGAATCGAGGGTGCGCATAGCTGGCGGCTATGTAGCATGCGAAATTCATTGGTTACCTCAAAATCCAATGTTCTACAATTTCATAGATTCCCACGGTGTTGAAAAATCAGGCAATTCTGAAGTACTTACGCAAAGTGCACAAAGTACATTCCTAAGCCTCTCGAAGCGAATATTTTACTGTATAACTCATTATTAAGTCAACTTTTACTGTTTCTTTTTCTACTCACTCGCGTTCATTCAACGAATGAAAATTTCGTCGGCAAACTAGGGATATAATATAATTCTAAATAGCGTTCCCAAATGACTTGAATGGGGGCCATCCATTGTAGTATCACAATGACACCTAGATCCGAGCATGTTCGAGCTGTTCCATTTAAGAGGAGCCAGTAATAAAGCAAAGATTGGACAAAACCCCTGGACGCACGAGTCCACGGGAGCGAGTGGAGTGAATCAGATGAAATATACGCGGTATATGAACGCGATGACTTTGATCTACCGTCCAATTCTTTATTCCCTGGCGTCGTTTTGAGGTCAGACCTCTCGCCACTCCACGGATGCTTTACGGTCACTTTAAATCGCCTCTGCTTTTAACACGGTTAATGGGAGCATCGCGGTAGTCGCGTTCGCGAAGCTTATTATTGTTCTATGGAGTATGAAAGCCGTTTAAAACGATCTACGCACTTGTTGCGTTATTATTATAACGCGTAAATACCCTCGTCCTTCTATTGGCCGTTTAAGAAGAAGACAACATTCCTCTGACGATTCTAAAAGTATCGTTAAAACAAGAGCTGAATGGTGATTCGTAGTACAAACGAAAATGAAGCAGATATTCTCGGAAACAGAAGCTATAAGTCAGAATAAATATTTTCCTCTGCGCAGACGTTTATCTTCGAGAAAATCAAGTTACACCCCCTTCAGATTTTGCGTGCTTTTACTGCCCTCGGGTGAAGTAACTGATGTAGTCGACTAACGATAAAGAAACCGTACCTCATCGCTTCTGTTTGTGATTTCAATTTCGGTAGGAGAATAATGATTTTCGCAAGGGAAAATTCATTTCTGTTTGATAAAGGGGGAATTATAAGTCGCGGAACACACAGGCGACAAACATAAATTATACAGGCGCGCGATTTCGTTTGAACGCTGATATCCTTGATATTTGAAGCCAGTACGGGATTACTGTGCAAAGCATGTGTATCTCTTTCAGACAGAAGCGGAATCTGCAATTATTAATTATAAACTGCGCGTTATTCGATTCTACTCGTTATTTATTCACTGGGAGATTAATTTCAAAGATTCCGTCCGCATTGATCCGCTAATTTATTTCCGATACTTTGGTAATTAGCCGTGACGTACAGCTGCCGCTTCTGCGATTAGAATAACAAAAAGCGATATCGATGCGGCCATCGAATAATGCCTTCGAGCGAGGGTTTGTTGCCCCATTATGGCGGGCAATTAAAAAGCGCACGGTAGTCGATCAGCTTACTTAACAATCAATTTGGTATAATCGTTGGCGCAGCCTATCTCGTCGTTTCAATGCGAAACGTCAGGCATTCGATGTTATTTAACACCAGGGTGTACGAATTCGCCGGATTTCCCGTGGCGAATGGCAACGACAGGTGGAGAACGCGCGAATCGCTTGAGAATTTCTAAATTTTAAGCAGACTTGCCAGCAATAATCTGGCATTTCTCGCAGAATTTCAGCGGAAACAGGGAAACGCGGAGTATTTTAAAAATGTTAAGGAGCAGAAATAGACCGAAATGGTACAGCGGAGCAGCAGCACGAGGTATTCGCATTCTCGCAGCTGTAAAAGAAATTCTCCCGAATACAATTGAACGTGGAATTGGACGTTGAGCTAATTCCGCCGGAAATGCAAAGTGTACAATAAAAGGCGGGGATTCAACGAAGGCTCGATCGTATCAGAGGCTTCCGCTATTTATTCATCGATTTCGCCTACCGCGCAATCATCTTGTTCCGCGATATTTCACCGCTTCAAACACGAACTTCCCGTCCCGTGAAAAGTCCGGGAGTCTTAAATACGTTTTATAGGCCATTCACTGCAGAAACGAGGAAAGAATGGACGTGCTTGATTTATGATTTCTTCGAAGCCTTTGTTACCCTTCTGGCCCCGCCCTCCGCAATTCCACCCCTTACCAGCCTGTGATAGCAGGCCTACCAGAACACCGTTGATAACACACATTACCCTGCATCTCGTGATGCAACCGAAACGAAGACGATTCTTATCGGAAAAAGTTTATCGAACTTCTGAATCAGATGCGGAGAAGTCAATGTCCCAAGGAATCTGTATTCAGTCAACAACCCTTCACACGCTCTTCCCTCCTCGCGGACCAATGCAGGCTTCCTCTTTCCGAACCGGTCTAAAACGACTGTTCCAGCGGAAAGACTCCGCTGGGCCATCGGTGCATCAGCACCAATCAATCCGACCTCCTAAATAGAGGGTAATCACTCATCAGCGGTGTATCGGGGGAGAGGGAAGCATTCCGCTGTCGTCCCGCATGAAAACCGTGGCTCTCCAGCCCGACGATTACTCATCAGGTGAATTGAACGCGACGCGTGCACGTGATTACACGAAACCGAGTAAAACGCCGCTGTACATTTTATTAATCACCCGAGCTAGGCGTGCCACCTGGCCTCGGGACTCTATATCGATATATCGCCGTGCGCCAGCGATGAGGTAATAAATTTCGTCCAATTACTCTTGCAGTGCCAGCGTTTACTCCGCCGCGATGCATCCCTCAGGTGTTCCCGCGCATCCAGACGCTTTCAGGCGCTCCCAGACGCCGCCAGTCGAGCCCAGCCACTCGTCCTACGTATTTAATGGCTGCTCGCGATTCAGTTTTCTATTACACGGCCGCGCTTAAAGGGGCCCGCGATCGTCGTCCGCGATTTACGGGCGACAGACTCGAGAGATCTATTACGCGGATCAATAAGATGAGTCGCGGCGACGCTGATAGAGACGCTCGGAGAGGGGATGCATGGAGGTTCTTGAACTCGCTGCAGCCGAGAGTTCAGGGAACGAAGAAGAAGAGGCAGGCGGAAGATGAGGGTCCACGGAGGAGTGGGAAAAACAGACACGATGGGATGGCGCGATTCATTTGGAGCGTCGAGAGTGAACGAATCGTGTGTCGATGCGTCAACTTGCATGGACCTGAATCTCGCTACCCTAGACCCTAGATAATTCCTTCCACTGTTCCCCGTCCGAGGGAAATAGATTTCTCGAGCTCCATCGGGCAATGTTCAGTTTCTCGTGGAGTTGATACGTCTCTCAGTTCTCAATTTTTGTAATTCTTGTCTGAATTAATTACTTAATGATGCTGAAATATACTTTGGCCCTTCCTCTGTAATATATTGTAAGTGAAAACTTGAGAAAATACACATCTACCTGCCCCTGTATCAACTTGCCCCTGTCACCTCTATTTGCCACAATACAAAAGCCGATCCACTATCTCTGTCACATACATGACCCCTTGCTAACATTCCTCGGCATGCTTTCTCTCCAACAACGCAGAACTGTATTAGATTTAATGCTGGTTTTTAAAATTATAATTAATGACGTCGACTGCTCTTCGATTTTAGAATTATTAAAATTTAATGCTCCACCTAGGAACCTCAGGAAATTTCCGCTTCTTCATTTGTCACACTACACCTCTGTTTTTGGTGAGACTAATAACTCCATTGACCGCCTGTGCAACTTACAAGTAGCCAATAAGTTCTGTCACGCTGTTGACTTTTTCTCGAACACCAACGTGTGTCTCAATTCTCGGTCTAATTCATTTTGTATTTGTACATATATCCGTCTTCTGTTCATGTATATTTTATCTCTTAACAAAGGGTGCCCACCCGTATATAAATAAATAAATAAGCAAATACTCCAAATTTTACTTTAACGCAACTTTAATGGTCAGAGAAATTGGCATCAACATCTACCAGTATTTCCAATTCAATCCCCCCGTTAATGGAGCCGACAAATTTGCGGCAGTTGTCTCTCGGAAACGTCGAAAGCACTCGTTGTCGCGCATCATTATCATCACAATATCACGCGCGGGATTCTTTGCGCCATTAATCGCTTCGTTATGCGTGCTCGCCTCGTTAATGTCCGCGTTAATAGTCACTTACACCGGCGTTGCTGCGATTGCCGATAAATCACCGGCCAGCGATGTCAAACTTTCACTCGGTTTCCTTCGGTTTTTAGCTAGCGCGGCGAAGTGGTGCGCGTGGCGCGAGCAGCAAAAATCAGGGGGGGGGGGTGGGGAAAAAAACAACGACGGGATTGAAAAGAGCAGCCCCGGCTCGAGATTGATATTTCGTGTTAACGTTTCTTATTTGCCCGGTTACAATGAATTTTTCGCCCTGTCCCCGTGCGCTGACGCGAATTTGAAAAGAGAGAAAAATCGAGGCGCGAGAGCTGACACAGTGGTGGGTGGTGACGCGGCACTCGATGGATTATGAATAGACGTTGGTTGACGGAAGTGCTGCTCGGTCCTCCTTTTTCCATTAGTGGCGGACTCAACGGGGCATCGATCATGTAGACTCACGCCTCGGCAATTAAAAGATTCGTCGAGCTTCTGAAATTTTCGAGGGGAAGGCACTGTGACGAGCAGATACCTTTTTGGAGGACCGATGCGTCTGAAGTATTTCGAGCCGTTCTTCTAAAAAATGCATGGACACCTTCACAGCCGAAGAGTGAGGAGACGTGTATGCACGTGTAAAGTCTACGGATACGGTTATTGCTGGTCGCGATAACCGTCGCACGTTGCGATAATTGCGCCATTATTCCCTGTACAATGCAAGCTGTTCAGCCTTCTGATTACACGCATAAATTCCAGCCGGGTGAACGTAATCTCTCGCGACTTTAAGGAACAATATCGGGGTTAAATATCGGAGCATCTGCGTGCCACCTGTGGCGCACATATTCCAGTACGTATTTCCTATAATCGGCTACTTCGCGTATCCGATATCCAAGTTTTCCCTTCGCCCTGAGAAAACACCGTCTGCGATAAGTCTCGCGCGGCCTCGCGCCCACGCCTCCCCAATATACGCGTGGAAATTCGCGGGCGCGGTCTGCGGGAATCCATCCGCCAGGGAAAATATTGTTAAAGGAGCGTAGAAGTGATAACGATACCCAGAGTACTCGAGATCCCTACCTGGAACGTTCACTTCGAAGAAATCACGGCGGGGCTCGCGAGTCTCGTGCATTGGAAATCTCGAATTAAACTCATCTAAATGGCTGCTCTAAATTCACTCCCACTCGCCAGTCGTTCCCCCTTGAACCTCTTCGTTAGGGGTAACAGAGGTTCGCCCCAAGGTAAACCGTAACTTCGTTAGTCAAACAGCGAAGAAACTACGAGAAAACAGCACAATTCGTCGGTTGAAACAGGAGAACTGAGCGGAGTCCCCTCTCGGCCTGGTTCGGCCATGAAACCAGAGCGATTAAACGGTTTTTCGCCATTCGGCCGAGATACTTTCGCAGCTTCTCTTAATTTCGTCCCGCTATTTCCCGCTCGGTCTCGTGTTTCGCGGGCTCTCGAACAACAGAACGCCCCCGAGATCCCTCATTCTCTTCGACGTTCCCTAGGATGCCTCTTCCAACCTGGGATCGTCGAAAACGAAATTGCTAGGTGAGTGGATAAAACGCGGTGCTCCCTATTTTTCGGTCGTTTTTTTTTTCTGTTCGTCCTCGGGGAGCGAGACCGCGGTGAAATTGCAAATCTGAGGGCTTAATTGAGGCGAAAAACGGATCATCGAGCTCGACTGGAAACGCGAGCGAATGATGGAAACAGAATGCAGCTTGCAGGTAAATAGGAATTCTTTTTTTTCCTCGAGAAGAAACAGTGGCACAGACAACGGGGGCTTCTCTTCTCAGAGTTGCTGGGAAAGCTTTTCAACGATGGAAACCGTGGACGAAATAAATGTATGCCATCGGGACGGAGGGAGCAGTGTCACGAGAAATCGATGCGCCGATAGTGGCTTGTTATCGAACTTTTCCTCGATATCTGACCGTTTGCTGGATATTCCGCTCGAGTATCTTACGACGGATATATTCGCCACCTAATGCGATCGAGTGTTTGGCAGTGTAAGCGAAGGGACTGACAAATTGATGGGGGATAAGCGTCCGAGAATGGGCGAGAAAAGAACGCGAAGGGAGAGAAATGGTAGATGCAGGTCTGGACAATTTGACGAGTGAAAAACTTTGCTGGGTTTTCTATTTCCCTCTGAATTTTCAAGAGCTTCCGTTTCCTAAAACGTGCTAGTAAAGATATCGAATCTGATCAGTGGCTATTTCGTGAACGAGTTCAAGCTTAAAATATGTTATTACTCCTGTATTTCCATATTTAATGCTCCTCGTTTTGAGTACCCTATCAAAATTTAATTTCAGCAGACTGCAATCAGTACACTGGATCTTCAAATAAAGCTCCTCCTCGCATTCTGATTGGATATTCGAAACGATTCCTCGAATGATTCCATACGCGACAATACCAGATATAATTTCAACAAATTACATTAATTGATAATCTGTATATTGTCGAAATCGGTGTGGCTACGTACGAATGTTATTTAAACCAATTCCTCTCGATAGCGTTTTACTGAAATGATTGTCCACCATGGCCGCTGATTAAACATTAATTAAAAACATTAGCAGTATCGTCGATGTATATTATCAATAATACATCTCAATTATCATTGCTATTCGTGGCAATAATGCCGGAGCGATTAATACAAAAACACCCTGCGGAGGTCGAATGGAAATTCGACGGACAAGCCCTTTGACTTCAAACGGACACAGAGCTAGCTTCCATTGACAGCAGAATCGGAATCAATTTAACCGAAGAAACACCCGGTGGGAGACATCGAGTGCCTCCCCTCAAAGTATCACCACACCCTATCAGCATCAGCTACAATCCTCCTTACGAAAGGTCCCCCAAGAAAATCGTGTCGCCTTATCTCGCGGAATCTCCCAGCGCCAGCGTACGAGGCACCCGGCCTCCGGTCGTCGACCGGGGCGGAACGAAAAAGAAGCAAACGACCCAGAAAGAGCCCGATAGGGAGAACTCAACGGGACGTTACGTCCTGTTCGTCAGTTCCCTTATTAAACTCCCGCGTTCAGAGATGTCTAGCTGGAAAACCGTCGGGGGTCTGGACACGGTCCGGCGCGAAAAGTTGATCAACTTTTTGACGAGCTCAGCCCGTCAGATTCCATTAGCCCGTTGGTGTCGCTAAGGGAAGGCTATACACAATCGTTCGAGGGGCGCCCCGACGCCTGGCGCTTGCTACTCCTGATTGTCGGGGTCAGGAGCCCAAGTTTCGCCAACTAAAAGTTTGACGAACGACCAGCACAGCAAGGGCTAATTCGAGGCGGGCCACAGTTGGCCCAGCGCTCGCCCAAAAGACGGCCGTGTAAGAGTAATAGTTGCCAGTTGGACTACTGAGAATGAACGTGTTCTTGCGACTAGTATCGCAGAACGAAACGGGTGGTCCAGGAGCTTAGAAATATTCAGAGGTTACAGATTAATTTCTCATATTAGGAACACTATTATGGTGTTTCTTTTATTATGAAGAAACTGAATCTTCGTTATGTACTTTTGAGTAGGTTGCTAAAGAACACATACTCTACTTTTAAACCGTGCATCGAATTTTAGTAAAAGTGTTCTTAGTCAAGAGTTATGATGTTCTTAAGAAATGGGTCTCATATTCGGCTACTTTACCCTAATATCGTACTCTTAACCCTAAATATCAAGGACCATAGCGTTTACAAAAATTATCATCATTATTAAGCGTCTTTATTGCACGAAGAAATATAATAGAAACGAAAGAAGAACAGGACAATCGCAGAGGCGAGCCTCAGTGTAAAGACTTTTTCCAACTTAACTAAGGTCTACCACTAAAGTCCCCCGTGTTCATCAGTAACCGTTAATACAGACGCACTCGAGTTCGTGCAATCCCGCAGCAGTAGGTACGTTCTCAATATAACCTATATAACAACGGGCAGAGGAGTTGGGAAGCGAGGCTTTTTTGTCGGTCTATGGTAATTCCAGGATGGATGGAAGGCTGGGAGAGACAAGGCAGCGTTCCTGTATCGGAAACACCGGGCTGGATGGAAATATCGTGCCCGGGATTATTTACATTTCAAACTAAGGAACCGAGATACGCTCGGCTCCCACAGAGCAAGATCGTTTTTTAAGGCCTCGGGTATGCGCGACGGAAGATATTTCATAGCTGCTCGATCGCAGCTCCGAGGTAATCATGCCGCGAGTATTTTCGTGGTCACTTTACTCGAGCACTCGAGGATGCCGCGAATGGATCACTTTATCGAAAACCACTTGCAAGCAGACCGTTTCTGCAATCGAAGAGGGCTGCCGGCGATAACTCGCAACGTTCAGAACGCGACGAACTTCCCGACGAGTTTAATGACGTCCCAAAACTCGCTTCTTCCCCCCGGAGAAATCCGCTCTGCAACATTATCAGCGAGGCTGAATTTTGCGCGGCTGTAACTCCGCAGGAATGCACTTGTTGATCTATATTTGTAAATATTCCCGTCAATGAAACTAGCAGGATTCCCTGTCAGGCCTCGGCCCAGATATTTCAGAAGCATTCCTCTGTAAATAGGTTTAAGAGCAAGGGGCGCAGATAATCGGAGCGAGGGGGAGGAAGCAACCCCTGCACGAGTATCGCTGGGCTGTTCCGCCGCCCTTAAACGACCGCGAAATTGGCACGCATCGCAGCTTAACGAGCGAAATTAAAGATTCCGCGGCACGATAACAACGTCTGATCCCTCACTTGAGAGCAATTACCGGCCGCGGTGAGTTCACCGTCGAGATTTAAGATATTCACGGGGATACACTTTAATGACGGCCATTACGGGGCTGTTAGAAAATTATCTATTAAGCGACAGTTAAAAAGAAAGTTCATTATAACCCCGATGAATCTTAATCTCGGGCAGGTCACTTTATAGGTATATCAGCCACTAAACCGTGCAATCGCGGTTCGCGTAAAATCCTTATGTGTGCCTCGCCGAAAGGTTTCCAAGGACTTGATTGAATTTCAGTCTCGTAAAATTGAAAGGTAGGGGAGGTCGGGGCTAGTTGATACGTTATTCTGTTTTCAATTTTTTTCATTTTTATTTTAATTAATTACCTAATAACAAATTTGCCAAATTATACTTTGGTCCTTCCTCTTTAATATGTAATAAGCGAAAACTTGAGAAAATCCATAGAAATTGAATGAAAAAATGTTATTTCGACGATCAATTTGAATGTATCAAAATTATTAACTGTTTCTCTATATAAACGAAAACAGTTAAAAACCGATTGTTAACGTCAAGATACACAGACGTACCTACGCTGGATCGTAGTAAAGAATTGAACCACAAACTTCACATATCTCGCACAAATGGTGCTACATATATACGGTGTCGAGATAACTCGTCTGTATCAACCTGCCCCTATATCATTAGCCCCGGTCTCCCCTACCTAATACTACAAGCTCTGTAGAGATACGACTCGAATAGTTCTAATTCATAGGCTCTGCCAGTCTTACCGCAATATACCTACATCTGTACATATGCTATTTGAATTGATTACCATCGAACAGTCAACTAGAAGAAGCCTCGAGTACTCTCCTACTTCTGAATAAAGAATCATGCATCAGCTGGACTCACCGTTCAGGAAGAAGTGGCTGGTGCTGTTGTACAAGTTGGTGACGATGGGCTTGATGTTATCAAAGGTCATGGTCTTCAGCTGGTTGTCCCTGAGGTCCAAGAAGTACACGCCCGGCGCACCGGCCAGGAAGTCTGGCTCCAGGTTGATTAGCTTGTTCTCGCTGAGCCGCAGCTTCCTCAGGTTCCTCATGCCGTTCAGCGCCTTCTCCGAGATGTACCTGATCTCGTTCTGGTCGAGCTCCAGCTCTCTGAGCGACGGCATCTCGATGAACGTCTTGTCCCCGATCATGGCGATCAAGTTATTGCGGAGGTCCAGCCTGACCAGGTTCCTCAGACCGTGGAAACTGTCGCCGGTGATCACCTTGATCTGATTATCGAACACCTCAAGCTCCTCCAAGGATGTCAGGTGCTTGAACGCCTTGTCGTGCAGGGTGCTGATGTTGTTACGGTTCAGCAGCAGGATCTTCATCGACGGCAGGTTGACGAAAGTGTCCCTGCGAATCGAGTGCAGGCAAATTGAGCGGAGGAGGTTACGATAGTGGCAGATGAGAGACACTGGGGGCACAGAGGCTTCATCGAAGACATTCGAGGGCCAGGGGGTGGAGGGCGAGCTTTATGACCGTGTTAATGGCGCCGGGGAAGTTCGACGTACTTGTACGGCAAATTGAATCGGCGCCGTTGTCGCTTCTGTGTTCGGATTTTGGCGTGCAAGTGGCCCCGCGAGCCGCTTTTGCCAAAGCAATGATACCTAGTTGGACTATTATGCACCCCGGTATGCCTCAACTCCCCAATTTCCAAGATGAAACGGCTGACTCCGCGCGATGTATTTCTGGCCCTAACGAAAGATATAATCTTGGAAGCCTCGCTAATCAGCCAGGATTCATTGAAGGAGGAATAATCTTCCGTTGACGATTAAAGGGTTCCTTCACTTAGAAGGTAAATTATCCGTGGGCGCCAGCTGATACACAAGCACTCGTTATGTTCTCATGATCAGACTTCTCGATTATATTTCCCGAGTTTGGATATAGATATCCGTAGCCGACTGTGCTCCAACCTTCAGCCACTAAATGCTCGATCAATTATTAATACAGCAGCCGAGCGCCCGTTTATCCGGATTCCAGTGCCACTAGTTCCGACATTTAGCCGTCGAGGCGTCTATTCGATCGCGAAGGAAGCCCGCTGATTCGCCGAAACGGCTTCGCGCCGCAAATTCCCCGAGCCATCGCGAACGCGAGAAATTCCTCGGTAATTTATCTCACCAGTATTCCTCGTAAAACGCCCGCTATGCGCCCCGAAGACGTTTTCAATTTGCTTGTGCCGTGGCTGCCGTCGCAATGAGACATAATTGAACGAATCATTCGGAATTATGAAGGGTGGCGACTGGAAGCGCGCGTCCCTATCGCTGGGACACTATCAGACGCGAAACTCATGGGCATACCAGAAGTCAGAGGAATCGGAGTCGTTTCACTATCGATTATTTCTGACTGAGCTACAATTTCAACTTCATTCTGATTGTTACTCAAACTCGATTTGTAAATAAAGGATGACTGTAATGAATGGGGAAAATTAGAGAATTTCAGAATGATTGTCTTCAATAATTTTAGGGTGAAAGATCCTTTGAAACTGAGAGGAAAGCGGAGCAAATTCCTTCCACATTTTTACTCACTTCCGTTTAACGCGTATAGAAGAAACATCCATGACAGAATCGTCGAAGCAGTATCGAATTTCCTGCTCGGGCCAATAATTAGCAGCACAAAGTGCCCTAAAATCAAGGGTGCATCGCTATAATTAATCAGCAGCCATAAAAGTGTAGCTGTCGATTCCCAATTTTTAATTGGTCGGCAGTGTTTGCCCATTCATAGTAATTAACTGAAACCAAATATAACCCGGGACACTCGTCAAAACCCTTGGGTGCTTTGAGGCAGTGTTTGACTTCCGCCTAACGGTCCACGCGCAATTACACAAGCTCGTTTGATCTGTAATACGTGTTACAGGAGCGGCGTATGAAACGCGGTGTAAACGTTTACCGAGTTGCCCTTGCCCGGAGATAAAATCACTCCCGCCTACCTGTTAATTTCGGTGATTCGATTCTCGTCCAGATTGATGACGGACAGGTTCTTCATGTTCTCGAACGCGTGCATCCTCAGCAGGCTGATGAAGTTTCTGCTGAGATTGATCTCGGAGATGGTCGACAGGTTAGCGAACGCGTACTCGGCCAGCTCGCCGATTTTCGCGTACTGCAACGTCACCTTCTGCAGATGCTTCAGCTGCCTGAGCACCTGCGTGGGTATGTACTGCAAGCTATCCACGGCCTTCACTTTCAACGTCAGCTTCTCCAGGTAGAGCTGCGAGCTGAAGTAGTTCCACGTGGGATCGTTCAGATTGAACGGGCTCAGGACGAGGCAATTGGCGTCTGTCGCGTTCCTGCTGTTGTCGCAGTAGCAATAGATAGGCGCCTGTTGGCCCTCGATGTCGCAGATGTTCATCTCCTTCGTCTCTTTCGCGACCTTCTTCTTGCCGCGAGAACGCGTCGAAGCTGACAGGCTCGAGGAGAGCAGCGTGCCGAAGAGAAGGCATTGAAGGAGGACGGAGATCCACGGTGATTGCCTCATGCTGGCTCCGCGCTGGGTCTGCAACAAGAGGGTTAACGTTCCGTTAAAGATCGCGTAGGAAAGACCCCGGAGAACAAAGCGATATCGTAACTGATAGATCCGCGAAGCCACCGACCAATCAGCACTGCTTTCACGATCCAGTATTTTCTGTTGCAGGTCGCAGGCCTCAAGAAGAATACTCCCAGGCCACAAGTGTCCGGGCCTGAGCATCGGAGCAAGGGTTATCGGGCGTAACGGGCGCGGGGACGTGCTACTTTGCGATCCCCATCGAATCCCCCTGTCGTCTCCAGAGGAACTGAGTGGATCAGGCTATGCTTCATCGGCCCAGAAAAATCTTGCCGCGAGCAGGAAAAAGGAAAGACAGGGGGAGAATAAAAAAGAGGAGTCGAGGTAGCGGGACGTAAAGGCCGTGAAAAAGGTAAACGAAAGGCGCGGGGGACGAAGGTAGAGGCGACGCTCACGGACACGTAGCCAGGTGTTGGGGAGGCGCAGTCGGTCTTTCCTGCACCCCTCTCCACCCCCGACCCCTCCTCCAGCCTCGCGGAACGAAGACGAGCCGAAAAGGGACACCTCGCGAAGTCCCTTTGAAAAATTATCCCCTCAAGTGGAAGCTCGCATAATGCCGGGCGAGAGACGGCCGCGCGCGGTCTGTCGTTTGCCTTTATTTTTCAACTGGCGCCCACCACCGACGCCTGGCGTCGGCTCGTCGCGCAACCGTCTGTCCCGCGTGGCTGCGTGTCCTCCCTCACGGTCATCCTGCCTTTACGATCGCCGTAGATGTGCACGCGAGCTTTCGCAGCCGCTCCTTTCTTTTCCGCGACCGCGAGACCGCTGGGGGGAGCACCCGGGGACTCCGCGCGGGGATGCCCAGAATTTATGGGAAGGGAAACGCGGTCTCTGTGGACGCGTTCCTCTTCCGAAGATGGTGGAGCTTGAGGAGAAATGCAAGCAGCGGGCTTGGAAATAAATCGAGTAGCTCGAGTGATTGTATTACTGAGAATCGAATTTAAATAACGAGCACCCTGAATCCCAAGTATCTGGAGCGCCTTGTGCAATCAACGTGTCACTCGAATCTCCTGCGATACTTATTAGCCGCAAGGTGTATCGGGAGAATTGGTCGGCAGCACGGTAAGCTTATCGATACGCGTTTCTGGTTCCACCCGACGCGGAAGGGAACGCGCGAGTTTTCCTCGCTTTCTGCTGTATTTTTTATAATTGAAAATTTGCGCCGAATAGCCGCGGCTCGCCAGCTCCGCGAAACAGACCGCGAGCGTGAAAATAAAAATACCCACGCGTCGTCATACGTTACAGAAGATTAAAGAAGGCCCATTAAACAGAATCGTCAGCGAGCCAAGCTGTTTTTTCCCCGAGCGCGATATTTCCCAACGAATTTCCATGCGCTGACACCGCGGCGAGAAGGGGAGCGTGAAACATTAACGCGCGAAGCTTCGATCGCGTTTTTTCCGCGCGCCCATCGCGATTACCATATCCTCGGGACATAGCTAAACCTATCGGATACCTTCAAATTTTTAACACGATTTTATTCGACAGTGTATCTACTTGGAAGCACGGGAAGGGGAAAGAGGGATTCGCTGGAAATCGTTGGCTCGTGAAATGGACCGGCGACTTTAATTTTTTATCGAGCAATCTACAGCGATTATCGACCACGCAGCGTAAAAAACTGATCCAACCGAAGCCGCCGCTTCCACCCTTTCAATTAGCGTGCGATACGCATCTGGCTGCGGAGTTTCGTCGATTTCCTGTTGACACGTGACGCAAGTCGAGGTTGATGGAGCAAAGTGACGCTGACAAAAGCAGCGAAAAAATACTGGTAAATCGATGGTAGACACGGGACGCCAGGAGAATACCTGATGCTGTTCAATTTGGAATTCAGCGGATCGGAAAGTGAAAGGTATCGAGCTTAAGTGTCGGATTTTGAAATTCTACGGGGATAGAGCTGAACCTGTAGAACTTTACACGTTTCAAAGACCTCGGGAACAAACTCTTCAAAGTGGACAGTACTATTCCCATTCTTTTCTGAAGAAATATGATTGTTGAGTCTAGAAGTGTCCAAGTATCTCCCAATTGTGGCAACGTTGTCCGCGATGCACAGTTGCGAATAATAGATGCCTGAAAAGGATCTCCGAAGCTTTCAAAACCCAGGGTTAGGGTACGGAACTTCCAGGTGTAAGCCTTGTTCCTTTCAAAGAGCAATCTGACTCTCGGTCGGAACCCTAGCGCGTTCAGTAGAAGCCTAGTCCCACTACTACATTTGTCACCCGTTTCGAATATCCATATTCATGCCAATATCCGGACCCTTGACCGTCAACCTCAGCTCGTGCTCAATTACCTGGACGACTAAAAGATGGAAGGAGGACGGAACAAAGCAGACCCACGTTTCTGTCATCATTACCAAACTTATACCTGGATAGCTCCTCCAGTATTAACACCCAAATAACTGCAAACGAACACTCGTCCTGCAAAGACTCCGTTAAGGCTGGGACAGGTTGCCTCGCCAGCACATTGGCAAGAAGCGAAACCAACGATTTATCGCCAACATTTGCGGGAACCGAGGGAAGAGATAGAAGGAGACAAGCTCCAAGTCGAGCTCAGACGTAGGCGTGGCAGCCACGAGGCTCCTGGAAACTGTTAGCGAGCTCGCAACGAGGAAATTCCTCTTCCGATTGCTACCGTTTAGCCAGATACCGATGGAAATCACCGCCCCTAAGGAGAACCAAGTGCTTCGGGGATATTTTCGGTGCACGGATCGCGTCGATCTGAGAGCTAGTGCTTCTTTAATGTCGGGGCTCCGAGGATGCACGGAGCCGGGCTTCCAAGAGTCGCCCTTCGAAGAGGGATGCATGGTGAAACGGGCGGATGAATTTGTTATGCCGGTCTATTCTATAGCTAATCCTTCTATCCATCTATTTCTACCTCGTTCTCAATGCAGGTGCTCGGATGTGTATAATTGAATTTCGAGAGAAGCTTGACAAGCACCGGCCAGACGCAAATTCAATACCGCGAGCAGCCAGCGTGTTGAAACGTTCGGCAGGGCTAACAAAGCCAAACAAACATTCTACGCGCAACATTCTGCCGCGAAAAGGACTTCATTTTCTAGCCCGACTCGGCCGAATTCCTCGATAATACACGTCACATCGAACTAATGCAATATATTAATTTCCTCCGCCCTCCCTCAGCTGTTCGACGGTTCGATCTCCCTTTTGCAAAATGCCACGATTCCACGGAAACCACTAGAATCCTGCCCGCTCGTAATATTCGCCCTGTAACTATTATCGGAATATTCGGACATAAAATTCCACGGCTGTTCTGCGGCAGCCAAAAATTCCGCTCTCAAAGACCGACTGCCGCCGGCCCCGAAGCGCCTCAAATCGGTTTAGCCCGGATAGGAGCGATCGGCTGGCAAACCAACCGTACTTTCAAAGCTCTTGTGCTACGTAAATTTCGGCCACCCAGCGAAGATGTACAGTGCTGGGCCGAGAGGTGACCGAAGTTTTGGAAAAGCACGTCTTCCATTCGCGGTTCAATCTTTTCAGAAAAGGGGATCTCTGGTGAATTCGTCTGAACGTAATCCAGGTTGAAGAAAATGTTGCTGGGTGTCCAGAAATCTGAATACTGCGCTGACAAATATTATCAACAGTTACTGCAGATTTCGCGGGAGCCTCAGAAATTCATTCGTGTTTTTTGAATGTCGAGTCTAGAAGCAACGATCGCTGAATCAGTGTCGCGTAAAGTAGCTTTCGCGCCAGCGACACGCATCCTTGAAAGAGTGTCGTGGAATCGCAGGAAATTCAGTGGCCAGACGAAGGAAACGGGCTAGCAGGAGGCAAAGTGTTTCTTAAACGTTCGATACCGAGGGTATTCGACGATTCCTCGCGCGAGACCCGGGGTCGGCGGAGCAGCGAATCCTCTTTTGTGTTTCAATTTGCACTGCAGATCCGCGCGGGTGTTTTATCGCCTAGTGTTGTGACGGCGAATGGATTTTCGTGGACACCGACGGGAGCTTCGATCCTCTCGCGTATCTAAACCGTTCGATCGGATGAAACTTTGCGCAAGGAGCGTCGAACGTTTCCCCAAAAATTTCGCTCGCAACGCATGGAGCATTGACGCGAAATTAGTTCATGAACTGGCAGTCATCAAGGTGCAGCGGTCCGTTTAATATACATTTAAAGCTATCCACTTACTTTTCTGTCCAGCGATATTTGATTCACGGTGCAAAAGGGTGGCGTTATCGACAGACGAAATTCCGATTCGAAATTGAAATTAAAACGCGCCAGCGTACACCTGCAGAATTTCAAAGGGTACGGAGCACGGCCAATAATGTTCGTTACACACTAAATGCTTCAAGATATTCCATCGATAAATCGATATTATTCACGGGACAAAACGGCCCCGGCGTTATGAATATGCACACAGGGCGGGAAGGGCGAAGGGTAGTCGAAGGGGTTGAGAAGCAGAACCTCGCCCGTCGCGGAAGCGTCACGAATACAAGGGCCGAAGAGGAGGGAAGGGAAACCAAAAATTGTACCATAGAATTACAAAGTCAGAACATCTCGGAGACCCCTAGCAAACAAGCCTTAACCCATCCCACTGAATAAGCAATCCTAATCACCCGAAGCAGTAATCTAACAAACTAAGAGGCTGGAATCGGCCGTGCAGTCCCACCCTGCACTCGATTAATTCATCAATGAGGCATCCTCGCCCCGTGTTCCCAGGGTTCGTTCAAGACTTAAAGGGTTCCCCTGTTGTCAGGACAGGTCTTCCTACCCTTCCAGTCCTCCTAAATCTCTCAATCCGTCGAACCGGGCGTCCCGAGAGCTGCTTGAAAGGAGGCCTCCTGCAGCACCGTGCCGGCCGGAGTTTTAAGTGAAATTCCTCGAGAATAATCCGAATGCGTTCGTCCTTTCACGGCTACGAGCCCGGGTGTCGCGCTGCGTGCCGATTTCCACGACGCGTGCAAGCCCAACAGAGGGATTCCCGTGAATGCAACGGGGCAACTTGGTACCTCGGAACGACGAAGTGACGTCTGCGGAATGTTAAAGCGAGGGTAGTCCCGGCTCTAGTTACAGGGCGTACTGGCAAACCTTCCTCTGTGTTCTTTAATATTTTTCACCCGGGGGGGCTTCCTGTTCGTCGCCGTCGCCTTGATACCTCTTTATCTACGCCCGTTTCCGCTCAGACGGCTCCTGGCTAACGCTCGTACCCTCGCGACGCTCCTGTTCCACCCCCTCTGGCGCGTCAGGCCGATCGCATAACTTTAGCAATGGGTCAATAGTCGAGTGACTTCGTTACCTATCTTTTCTAGTATTTAGCACGATCTTCCGGTATTTCGTGGACAATTTAGTGTTCTCGATAACGCGCGTGTACATCGAAGCAAGAGATGCCTCCGGTAGCTGTTGCCAAAGAAGAAGAATGGCACTCTGATTCCACAAGGTAATACTTTATCGGTCGAAAGTTTGTAATGCAAGAGGAAAGCCTTTCGCTGCACATAGACAGAAGCTACCCTCTATAAAGTACACAAAGTCGCAAGGAGCTTGAAGAAACCGAGAGGGCATTCAGGCCAGCGATCCCTAAAGCGTTCTTCGACTGCGAGCCCGGCCCTCGAATCGATTGCACGGGATCAAATGAATCTCCCGTGGAAGTGCAATCACACTCGTTCCGCGTAAGGCAAGCCGTCAACGTCCCTTTAAGAGATCGATGCACCTCGGACGGGCAGGCATTCGCCGCTCGGGAGAAGAAGCAGCCCCTCCAGCGGGCAGATGTATGCAAGGCCCCTGGGTGGAATAGGGAATCGCCAAATCAGCTCCGAGGCAGACGGAGAGAATCATAGGCATTCGACCTGGCGATGGTCGCAGACGACCCCCAATAAGTCTCCTTAATTAGAGTCTTATCGGAACGTGAGCCAGACGCGCGAGCTACCGGGTGTCCCGGAAGTGGCCTCTCCTACCTCGCGATGGGCCGCGTGCGAGCCGTAATCCAACTGCTTAAGTTATTACCGCTGGCAGCTTTAAACCGTCGTGATAAAACGAATTGCCTCCAGCTCCGGCCACCCCCTTCCACCACCCCTTCCCTTTAGTCGGCCACGTCCGCGCGGGAAGCGGTGTGTTTCCCTTTTTTTCACACTTTTTTCCTTCCCGATGATCGTTAGCCGCGCGCGACGGCTATTAAAACGCGAGCGTCGCTGGTATCGGGCAACATTCAGTCCGCCCCACTGGCGCGTATTTTTTATTATTACGCCCATTACGGCACCTAGCGCGGCACGAATGAGGAGGATACTTGACTGAGGGCTGAAGGGAACGTCGGGCTCCTCTGTTGCTCGGGGAAGATTGATCGAGAGGGGCGCAGAGGGCCTGGTTTATGGTGTGCAGGTGCGGGGCGGGTTTGGGGTGTTGGTGGTAGGAATTTGCAGAGTGCTGAATGGAAGGTGGTTTTCAAGCTTTCAAATATGGAGGCTTCGTTGTTGCGGGGTAGGTCTGTGGGGAAGGGTGGCTGTGTCTTCGCGGTTGCATCCGGGTTGCGTATTTGAAGGGTAAAGGGATGAACAGGGAATGTCACGAAACAACGTTGTCGGGAAAAGTAAGTTTTAATACTTTAGTCCATCAGTAAAGAAACAGGCTTTAGTGAATTTATTTTTTTTTTATGTAATTTGCGTCTTAAATAAAATCTTGGTTTACCTTCGCGATGGATAAGGGTAATTTACTTTTGGTAGCTTACCTTATGCTTAGGTAAAGAGTGAGGGTATTCCGTATTTTGTTCCAGTGCAGTGTGGACATTTACTTTTTTTAACCAATCTACCAAATCTTTAAGGTTATCGTACGGGGGTATTTGAACTTTGCAACCCCTTGTGATTCGACGGCTCTGTAGTCCCAGTTGCCACCAACAAAATATGCTATAAATCGCAAAGTCCCCGGTTTTTTCCTTAGCTTTTACTTCTGGTTGGATTATTAATATTTCAGAATCAAGTGCTATTTATTTCTAGTAACGACCAACCACGAGCACCCAGAAAATTTCTACTCTTTTTCACAGCTGCCACGGCTAAGAGCATTAAGTACGTTTGCCCCGGCGCCTTAATACCATCGAGATTTCACGCGATCAGAACTGAACAACGGCTTAGATTCGATTGTCCCGGATAGATATCGCCGTGGAGTCGGTAACCAACGATAACAGAGTTTCCAGGAGGTGTCGTACGAGAGGATTTACCGTTCGCAAGTAGAGCTATCATTGGCACACCTTTCGATCGTGCCTGATGATACTGGATGATACAGAATCGAATGGCGCGCCGAAGATAATCTGAGTTAGGATTGCTCTCCCAAACAGGATTAATCTAAAAGTTGCCCAAATTTTGCAACAACTCAGCGAGTCCTAGGCAAGCAGCTAAAGCGCATTCCCCGCTGCTCCACAAACATACATACGTAACTCGTGCATTCCATCTTCGTGCAGAATTCCGTAGCATCATCAAAGCTCGCGCGTTCTATCTTCAGCAGCCATAAACGCGTTTGAAGCCGTCAATACAACGTAATCGTGTCTCCGCGGCGAAATTTGCATGCCAGACACGCGCGAAATTTCCGCTTCCCGCGTTAATCCACCGTGGCTGGCTCGGCCGCAACGTTGTTCTACAAAATTCCACGGAATCCAGCAGCTCGCGAACGTATACTTTCCCATTATTACTTTAATTGCGGCGTCGTTCGCCGCACGAATGCGCCGCGTGTATTTTTATAGCAAACCGATAATCAAGCCGGACTTTTCCCGGCGTCGAAGGGTGGCTAAAAGACGTGCAAGTCGACGGGAGGGGGGGGGGGGTGCGTGGTAGAACAGAGAAGGCAGCGTGAAATACGCTAACCCTTTAACCATCAGCCGCGCGAAATTTTCCAGGGAAACCGAGTCGATCGTTCTCTGGGACACACCGGGGAGAATTTCCACGTATCGCGGACGATATTTTCGGCGCTTTTATTCACCGATCCCCTGTGCAGCAGCGGCGAGAAAAAAAATGTTCCTCCGTTGGAAAAATATTTCCTCGTCCGCGGTGCGTGTTTTTGAAAAAAAAACCACCGGTGAAAAGTGAAAGCGATAAATTTGCAGAGCGACGCATTGCTAGTCAAACTTTTGCCCGTCATCCTTTCGGACCCTCTGTTGTGCTTCGTTTCGGGTATTCGATAATACTGGTTAACAAAGAAATCGGATTTTCAACGCGCTTTTCCGGTGCCGGGGTTTCACAAGCTAAACTGCGGGGTCTCCCAACTTTGATGGCCTGAAAAGAAACGCGATATTTGGGATTTCTTTTTAGAGAAACCCTCAAATTATATTAATTGTAAACTTTATGCCTATATTTGAATATATTTAGGATTCATATAAAAAAAAAATAATTAAAAAAATAACAATACATAAAACTTCAAAAGCGTCGTTCTCAAAACGATGTTTTCCGAATTTGATAGCACGATATCCCAAAAACCAATCACCCGATTTACTTCAAACTTTTCATATACCTTCAGTAGATGTTCCATTCTCGTTGGTACTAAAACTATATCGGTTTTTGCAAAATTAGACTTTTGCGATTTAAAAAACCAGCGAATTTTTTTGAGAAATCGATATCTGTTTTAGACACTGCCATTTTTTTTTTACTTTTCAGTATTTCTCACTTAATCTAGTCCAGAAGATAGCCATACTCATACAGATTACACAAATTTTTAAATTTTCTATTTCTGAAAACTACAACGGCTGATTTTATGCTAAACAATGCGCATATGATATTTGTAAGGCGCTCTATTTGAAGCACTATAACTCCGGATATAACCCCTATTTTTGCATACAATTTTTTTTGCATATTCTCTAAAGATTGACAAACGAAGCCACAAAGCTGGAAGTAAATATATTTACTGGTTTTGTTTTAAAAAATTCCCAGAGTTCGCATCATTTTTCGTCCGTGAAGGTAGGGAGACCCTTTAAATATGAAACGAAGTAGCACTCCTACAAATTCCTCGCACGATTCGCTGCTCCTCAAAACACCCCAGATAGCGACGCGCGTTAAACCAGCAGAACTTTCGAACTGTTATACTTCCTTTACCCTCTATGCCGCGCTATAGACGATGTAGTTTCCGAGAGGAATAAACCCACCACCCAAAGATCCTCGAACAGAAGCCTCCTCCTCGCTGTTACTCTCCAGCACATCCCTGCCGCAATTTCGCTGGTCGCAACGACAGATCGTATCGTGCGTTTCGGGCGAGATACGATCGACTTGACCGATAATAACAGCAACGCCGAGATCCCCGCGGCGATCCGGGGTGGAAAGTTTGCTTGGCCCAGGGTCCACGTGACGCGCGGCAGCCGGAAAATCAGAAAAGTTTCCCAGATGGGTCGGTGGCACGCGCACCGCGCCAGATACCCGCGATACCGTTTGCCTTTATCTTTTAAGTTACTGGGAAAGTTTTCGCTGCAACGAAAGCCATGCACAAGATCGCTCCCTCCCCTCGACCAGCTCGAGCACACGCTCGCTTCCTCCTCCGCTGGACTCTCGAGTGCATCCGGTGCATGCATCGAAGATGCACTCAAGGAACCTGGAGATCGTGCGATCCTCTGTCAATTACAGATTCCTGCGACCTGGTACTTGGCCAGCCACGTGTACAGGCTTCAAGACACGTGCGGTGTACCCTGAAGCAGCCTGACAGTGTCTATTCCAGATTTTTTAAGAGGTTGATCGAGGAGCTTCATATTCTAGCTGGAGATTACACATATCCTGTGACCATTTTCTAATTTAAGGGGACTAAGCAGTCGTTTTCCTTTCAATGTATTTGTAAAAAATTAAAGCAAATCCAGATGTACCCATTTACCCAATGCTTAGTATTATTATCATAGAGATTGAAAAAAAATTGGTATGAAATATACATGTGCTTTAAAAATGGCGGTGCTGACTGGTAAACATATTGATGTTCTTCTGTGGTTTTGCTGTAATATTCGTTTTCAAAAGTGACTTAATCCAATTTCTTGTTTGTTATATCAGTAGTTTCCCGCGGAACCAACAGAAACTAAAATTAAAACAGGATTATTAAACTGGTGGCCCAAAAACGGCGATTATTTCAAGAAAAATTCGATCGCGTTTGTGCGCTAATAAAAATCCGCGACTTTTGAATTTTTTTTATAAAAATAATATTAATGGCACATGTTTTACGCATCCCGTAATTTCATCTTAGCTGAGAACCAAGAGAAAGACGCGTTTAATGTTTCTGGGCAAATAAGTTACCGCTTGACCTTTTTAGCTGCCAAATCAACAATTTTGCGAATTTTAATATGAACCAAACGGCATTTTATTCAGAAAAGATAATACTTTCGGAAAATGTCATAGAAAATATGGATTTTTCCCATTAAAGCTTCAAGGCTCGGCTGCCAAAGTGTCCCAACAAACGTAGACTCCGAATACTTAGAATCCTTCAGTGACTCGCTCACGAACAACAGCATTCAAAATTCTACAGAGCAACAGATCGACCTTGTCTATCGAAACGTCACCCACGGCTATTTTTAAAAGCGGAACATTCCCGCTCCGTGGTTTTTGGCGGCTCGACGAGTCCAAAGCGGGAATACAGAGAGGCATAAAGTCGTACGGTTCCCCGTTAACGATACGTGCGCTAAAGCGAACGGTGAATGTATATAGCCAGGTATCGCGCGTTCATGTTTCCCTGAAAAACAGCCGGCAATACGTGAAAGGAGCTCAGCAGCGCGGCTAACGACGGGAAACGATGTTTCCCCGGGAACGTGCATGAAAATTCGCGAAACCAGAGAGATCTGACGCGAATCGGATTATTTCCCCTTGTTCCGTTGGAGAGAGAAAAAAAAGCCGCCTTTCCTGCTCTGTGTTGCAGGCGTCCGACATCACTGTGCCGCTTTCTTCGCATTTACAGAGCCTTACGACGGCCGCATTGTTCCCCCGACAAGATAAAGTCGTTTTGAATTTGTTATTCCATCGAGATACATTCTTCCTGCGCGGCCTGCTCTGCCGTTTAAACAAAACAGGCGCCCTTCCGCGTGGAAATGGAGCCTGTCGCGGGATCCTCGATACGTAAACCGCGGAACGTGTCGCTATGACAATCTTCATCGTGCCCGCGCGAGAGGTGGACGCGTCCCGACCGAGTTCCTTTAATCACCTGGTCCATTACGGGCCAAGTTCGCACAAACATCCCTCGCCGTTCGCCTCGGGTTGCGTAAATTTCTTATGTACTCGTTTACGGGCCGCTCAAGTCGAGTTACGTTCGTAAATTTGCCGGTCGCCCCGGGCGGGCGTTTACACGGATCTTCAGTTTGAAGTTTCCCGCGGCAAATTGGATTACTGGGGTCCCAGAAAAGTGAGCTATTACCGCGGTTCGAGAGGAGGGAAAAAATAGAAAAGACGCGAGGAGGGAAGGAGCGGAGAAGAGGCAGTTTACCTTGCCGCAACCGGAGCGTTAATTATTCCCAGTCCGGGCTCCGTACGGGCGATTAAAACGTTCTCCGCCGACGGAACTTGGCGAACAAAAGCTGGCCACCGTAATTAATAGCCGTAAAAACCGGGGAGATGTCTCGACAAACCGTCGGACGAATCACTCGATCGAAGGCCTGAATTGAACGCGAAAGATGCGCAATTCATTAGTGGACTGGCTGCTTATCAGTTTCCCGCGGGATTAGAAGCGACCGACCCGCTGGGAATCTTCGGTAGTTCCTTATTAATTACGACTTCACCCGGTAGTTAACCGATAATTAAGGAAGCCCTTAACAATTACTCGATAGTTGGGTTTCCTTTTTCAAGGAGGGCGGCTTCCTCCGGTACTCCAGAGGTATTCCATTTCACCATAAATTGAATAAGACAGCCGCTCCTAACAAACTACCCCGCGCGATGCGTGAACCGTACACGTCGATCGTAAACCGGCCGCCAAGCCCACGCAAATAAACAGCCAGACCTAACGATTCTTACGATACGTGTCCCAATCCCCCAGCAATTTCCAGGGAAAAGCAAAGGCACGTTCTGCAGCGGAGCCGTGCGCACGAGTCTCCTCACTTTATTAGCGGTGTTCCAATATCCCGGCGGTATCTGTACCGCGTCCCCGAAATTGGCAAGGCACCACCCGACAGCGTCGCAATCGTAAGCCACCGGGCGAACTCTTTCGCCGAATCACGGCTGGCTTATCGATCGGGTCCCGTGATCTAGCTGGCGGCCGCGGGGGAAACGGGGAGGAAAGCGAATTCGGGGTCACGAGCGGAGTAATCTCGCGCTTAATTATAGTTACCACGGGGCAAAGGCGGCGCGCGCCCGGCCGCGGAATGTCCCGATGGAAAATAGCGGACCCAGGCACTGGAAACCTGCGACGATGATAGAAAATAGTTGGATGGGAATTCAACGCCGCTGCGTTTCACTGAGGGATGCTCAGTGGCGATCGGATCGAGGGTAGGTGGCAGATATCTGTTCCCGTGTCTCGTGTAATATTTGGGGAAATAAATCGAGATGCAAGGGGAATGGTAAAGCTCTCGGTGTCCGGGATGGAACGAGAATAAACGAGCCAGAGGAACAATGGAATTAAGGGCGGAGCGCAGAAGAATTTGCATCACCCGAAGCCAAGAACATCGTTAAGGTGTACGCACCGTAAAGTAACGTCGTAACGCGAGCTGTCTTATTTTATCCGTTACTCTGAAGGGAAATCTACGTTTACGAGTCCGGGGATAAATTCCTGCCGTTCCGTGTAACGGTGTAACACGATTTTTCGTGCGTTTATTGCGCTGCGAATCTCTGGGAACGCTTTGGAATTCGTTTAAACAGCCTGCTGCAAGTGAAACTGTTGAAACTTTTTCAAAGGAACTTCTTTTTCAACCAAACTCTGTGGCATGGGAGACTTTAATAACATTACATTCAGCCATACTTCTGTCTTAAAAACTCACGAATATAGGTACTGTAAGAAATCAGCGTTTACGAAGCAGCTCGTGGAAACGAAAAATTCGAGCTTCGGATGTTGAAAAGCATGTTGCGTCGAACATAATGCATTCTTCGACTACTCTGCTCGCGTCTCACATTCTAATCGCAGCGATCCACCACTAATGTTCTTCGCGAGAGCTCATACGTGTTGTAGATGCGAACAACCCCGAGGCAGCCGCAGGTGTATGACGTATCGCTGGAGTTCACGCAGAATATGGAGAACCGTGAGACTTTGACGACCGTCAGACCCACGACATTCGCGCATATCGCGTGGAATGGCGGCATTAGCTCGAACGATTCGCCAAAACATCGCGCCGGGAGAGGAAATAAAGCGTGTCCGTGTAAAGTCCCACTCCCCGGGTCTACTTCGCGCGCCAGCTTTCTGGCTACGCCCTGAAATTCGCGTTTCGCCCCGTTAATTCGACGCGAGGCCCCCTAAAATTCGACACTTCGACAATCTGACCACTGTTCAACTCCCAACGACGCGCTGTCAAAGGGCAACTTCGCGTGACCGGGGCCTGGTAATATCGGAACTCGGGGCTCCTGCGCCTGATGGAGGGTTTACGCCGCGTTTTCCAGAAGCTTGCGTTGTGCCGATTGGATCAATTACGAGTTTCGTGGAAATTTTAGAACGCACCCCGTTTAGTTGCCGCCCTCGTAGCAATTCTGTCCTCGATTAAGATTTCGAAGGATGGGAGAAGCGAGTCGAGCAAGTTATGGTACAAAACGCGGAGTGTAATCAGTGGTAAATTTAGTTTATGAAATTAGTTTGGAGTTCGAGAAGAAAGGGGGAGAGAGAGAGGTGCCTTTCGCGGCGTTAAAGTTACAGGGCGAGCTTTTCTTGCGGATCCTGGCCGTCTAATTACAACTTTCGACTTTGACCACGTTTCTCGCGCGCGCACATGCTTCGTCTTAACATACAAAGCGAAGATAACCTAAGTACTCTGACAGTCGTCCGTTACTGAAATCTTTCATGTATCTTCTGGTCCGAAGTTCCCCGGCGAAACCTCGTTTCTGACTTTCATTATCCGGGAGTAACGAAGCTCCAAGCACGATTGTTTTCTTTGACGTTTGTCCGTCCGGCCCGCCCTTGTTTCAGTTCATTTCCCAAAGTGGCCCAAAAAGTTCCCATTTTTTAGCTTCCTTTGGCGCTCCAAGGGTGAACGGCTGAAAGGGGAGCGGAGAACAGAGGGAATGGAACGCAAAGACCTCTCGGGGTGTGAGGAATTTCATTTTGTCTTATCGGGGCTCGCGGAAGAACGCGATAATGGTCAGCAGACCGCCGAACCGCGGCGCGTAAGAATTAACCCCGCCGCCCGTAAACTGCTGAAAACATTTGTAATTGCTTGATAATTACTCGGCGCAGTTTGCAGGACGCGTTAATTCCAGCGCGTTCTCTAAATGTTCTCTGATTAATCAGCAGGTGGCTAAGTGTCGCTCCAGTGGACACGCAAGAATTTATATTTAAAGCCGCGGGAAAATTCGTTCCGCGGGCATTCTGAATACTCGCCGCGTTCAGAAGCAAGCATTCAGCTTAATATTTCGTTTACCGTGTGCCATTAAATTCATTCCCCTTCAAACACATTTCACTGGGCCCCGCTCGACACCTAGTAAAACAGAGGCTTTAATGCCGAAAGCCACGTGCAGAGGAAAAGTTAAATGTTTCGAGGTTTCGCTGATCGAATTCAAGCCATCAACACCTCCGCGATAATTCACGCCCCTCTTCCACCACCACCCCCCGGGAAAAGAGTGGAATAAAAAACCCAGCGCAGTGTTTCCAACTCAACAGCTTTTCCAGCGATCAGCCACGATTTTCGGGCGTGCACTAAAACCGAAATCAAAGCCCACCCGGAGGGAGGAAACAAATGTTGCCGTAACGGACCCTACCGAATTTCCGTTCCGCCGTTCTGCCCGCCTGTAAAAAGAAGAAAGGAACGGGCTGCTTTACTTCGGACGGTGAATTCATGGGCCACGGGGTTACTTATTAAGCCCGTTTCACGACCAACAATTCCTCGGCTGCACCAACAGTGACCCGACGTTTCCAGCAGTTCCACCCGGCGCGGGGAAAATCCGGGCCGCCCTAATGGCGTTACAACCCTTATGTAACATTTTGGGCCATTCCATATTCCCGCGTCGCGCTGTTTCACGATTTACCCGGCATTTTCGGCGACTCGCTAATCCATCCAGCTCGAAAGCCACACAATCCTTCTATCGTTTATACATACTAATACCCTTATCCTCCCTGTAAAATCAGAGCAGCCCCATCAAAGCCGATTGAACTACGAACACCCGTTGCCGATGGAGGACGATCGGATTGGTTTATTTACCTCGGCCGGAAAAGTTTCCCTTTGAAGGCTGATAACGAGGCACCTCCGGTCTGCTCAATTGCTATCAAACTCGATGAAATATTGCGCTTAATTATAGGAGGTTCCCTTGCGTTTGTTGGTTTTTAATTTACACCAGCTACAGAAGTATGAATTGATCGTCGGATCGGCATTCATATTTCATACTCTGACATATTAATTTCTCATTAAACGGAGAACACTTTTTGGATGCAATAACTGAATAACGATCAGCCTGACTCTCGAGCTTTCCAGAAAATCATCGCGAACGTTTTTATTTCCGGCCAGCGCGTAATTTTCGTTAATCGCTCGATGGAGATCCGCCTATCGTTGCAGGATAACGATAAAAAGCGGTGCTGCAACTTGTCAGAGGGGTTGCGTCGAAGCGGGGTCATTTTATATTTATAACGAGCGCTTTATGGCGCGAGATTTCGAAGCGCGTCTGTCGCGTAATGAATTCGGATAGAAAAATAAAGCGAGCGCACGCGTGGCGGGATAAAGAATGTGTCGCGAAACGCCGGCCGCGTTAATTTACGCTGCCGCGGGAAATTTACGACGGCGGTGGCTTCGCGAAATCTTAGAACCGTGAGCCGCGCGGGGATTATTTCGCCCGTTTCCAGCGTGCAGGCACTGTCGTTCTGTGTTTACACGTCGTAATACGCTGTTACATTATCGTCTTAGAGAAACTGACGCAGAAAGGAGACTGGCGCCGGCTGGGTAGCCGCGACTAGCCAGGAAAGGGTTGCAGCTAGGCGGTCGAAGGAGACAGAAACGCGTGCACCGGCTGTCTTGAGGTACTAATTTGATGGTAATTTGAGGCCGTTGCCTGTTCAGAGCGCGAGTATGGTGACGTTGGCGTGCATGGATCAACGGTGATAACTTAATCGCCGGAGAATGTACCCATGGAAATTTTAAGGCAGCGTATAGCGCGACGAAACAGAGTCGATGGAAAGGTGAATGCCTGTAACTTCGGAAATTTTACGAGTTTCAAAAAATCCTTTTAAACACATCTTCCTAAAAGGTTGAAAATTCGAAAAACGAAATAAAAAAAAAATCGATTTTTAGACCGAAACCTCCCCTTGCGGAATTCGAAATGCATAATTATTTACCCTGGAGACGATGGGAAGGTTATAAAAAATAAGCGTAAAGTTCAGAACGTCGTCGGTACTAAATCTCTGTTAATAAAAATATTCCCAATAACAGACAATATTTGCCAGAAAAACAGTGATAATGTTAAGAAACACCGTTTGAATTAATGTTTTATTGTGTAATGTCACAATGACCGAGTACGTTCTCTTTCCTCACTTACCTACCCTTATACTTACGCGCTTGTAACTCGTAAATTACAGAAGATGTAGAAAAAAAAACATTTAAATACATGTTATAGCGTTTCTGAAGGTATACATATCTGTCGGAAAGAATGTTCGAAATTATTTTTTCATATTCATTTATTATTTATAACTTTCCCATCGCCTGCAGGGTAAATAATTATGCAGTTCGGATGCCTCAAAACCTGTAGAAACATATCCTGTAAAAAACTTTCGTTGCCAGTCAAGTCCAAAATTGACCAAAATCTACCATTCTCCTTTTCACCCAATTAGTCATTCCTGGTCTTTCTAGATTCCTTACTAATGGATTAGCGAGCACTACCATTGGAACCTTGGGGTTTCTAGGGCACAAGCACAAAGAAGAGCACAAGTTCTTGCGTAGGTAAAACATCGCGTCTCACCGCCCGAATTGTACCGTCTGCGTGTCCCATTTGCATGTACCTATCTCGAGCATCGTTGGCCACAAAAACTGACAAACGGTGCAGTAGACACGTGGAAATCTCTGGCTGCTATCTCGGGCCACTGAACGATCTTTCGATTAAAGCAATTCGACCCGCGGCAAAAGTGCCGTTGCGTCAAAGCACCGGCAGCTCTGCTCCAGAGCCACTTAATTATCGCCGGCACTGGTACTTCAGTAATTATCGCGTTTTCTGGGCTTATTAGCGCGCCTTTGCCTCTTTTTCACCGCGCAGTTCGCCGAGATTCCACGGCGCTGTCACCAGTGATCGGAAGTGCGGTTTAATTAGCGCGATTAACGCTGCTTTATCTCCACGTTGTTCGCAGAACGAAGCTTCGAGGCCGGCTGGTGGAAAAATTTAACGAAATTCGCGGTGGAAAGTCCGATGAAACCGCGAGGCTGCAAGTGTGGCGACAGGAGGGATACGAGGCTCGGAGTGCCTCGCATACTTCGAGGCAATTCGAATCGGACATGGATATTTTGTGAAAATTGTTCAAGGCGGTCTACTAGAACCAGCCACCGATATATTTTCTATTTAACAGACACTGTAATTAGTTTAAGGGCTCTCCCTACCTTGACGGACGAAAAACGATGTGAACTTTGGGAATTTTTTAAAACGAAACCGCTATATATATTTATTTCCAGCTTTGTGGCTTTATTTATCAATCTTTAGAGAATATTGAAAAAAAATTGTATGCAAAAATAGTGGTTATATTCGGAGTTATAGTGCTTCAAATAGAGCGCCTTACAAAAATCTTATGCGCATGGTTAGCATAAAATCAGCCCTTGTAGTTGACTGAAATAGAAAATTTAAAAAATGGTGTAATCTGTATGAGCATGGCTATCGTCTGAACTAGATTAAATGAGAAATACTTAAAAATAAAAGAAAAAAATGGCAGCGTCTAAAACAGTCATCGATTTCTCCAAAAAAATCGCTGGTTTATTAAGTCTCAAAAGTCTCATTTTGCAAAAACCAACTTAGTTTTAGTAGCAACGAGAATGGGACATCTACTGAAGATATATACCAAGTTTGAAGTAAATCGGGTGATTGGTTTTTGGGATATCGTGCTAACAATTTCGAAAAACATCGTTTTGAGAACGACGCTTTTGAAGTTTCACGTACTGTTATTTTTTCCATTAACTTTGTTTTAAAATGAATCCTAAATATGTTCAAATAAAGGCATAAAGTTTGCAATTAATATAATTTGATGGTTTCTCTTAAAGAAAATCCCAAACATCGCGCTCCTTCTCAGGTCGCCGAAGTAGGGAGACCCTTTAAATTGTAACATCGTCACAGTAATCGCAACCCCAAAGAACCCAAGATCAAACATCGCTCCGAAGAATACAAGACACCTACGAGCAATCAAATTGCGCCATCCAATTACATTTCCACCTAAATTACAGTGCCACGTAATATCGCCGTTTCAACAACTTCCTTGTCGCAGCAAAACACGCCGCCTCATCCGGACTACTCCGAACAAAACCGGCCACAATTTACACATCCCGCTCGAACAACAAGTGACCCCTTAATCGTGACGTTTCAGTTGAAGGTAGTACCAGCAAGAAACAAAAGAGGAACTTCCTCCCTGCAATCTATCAATTATGAAAAAAATGCCACAGCTTCTACGGAAGTTTTCTCTCGCCGGTGGAAAGTTCACGGCGCGTACGATTCTTCCCCAGGATACTTGGTCCCCGCCAGATTTCCACGAGAAATTCGGCGCTCGGAGGACCACCCTGCCCCCGAACAACGGTATTCCTGGCACGAGGCAGCCGAAGGACAGCCGGGCTGCTCGAATTTTCGCCCCGAACGGATTTCCCTGTCACTAATTAACCAGGGTAAACGCGGGGCCGCGCTCAAGTAACGCCGGCATCAAAATACACTCGTGCGTCGCCCAGTGAATAATAAAGCTCGCCGGATGCGCGACGTCTAAAGACAATATCGCGTAGGCGGTTATTTCCCTGGCCATATTGATTCCGGCAGCTTCGTAATTACACGCTCTCCGGCCCCGTGGCGGCGAACCGGCGTGATACGCCTCGATTCCCAGCTTTCCAGCTGTTCGTTTATGAATATACATTACTACGAGTGATGAATTTTCCGGCAGGATACCCTGGCACACGTCTAATTATGCGCGGAGCCTTATCGCCCGCCCCGTGCATCGCGCGCCCACGCGAAGTAGGATAATTATGTTCGGGATTTGCATAATTAGCGCGTCTTATAAAGCCACGCGTCTCTTTCTCCCTATACTTTCAGGCTTTTCACAGAGGCGGATGCAGTGCAAAGTGTGCGGGACAGCGTGGACGCGACGAAGTCGATTTCCAATTCGAACGACTCCGATCGATTCGCGAAGGTATCGTCGGAGCTCACTCGAGGGTAGCGAGTCTGGGGGAGGCTTGAAAAGTGAGGCTCGATAGATCGGCGCGGGGAAATCTTTACGAAAGTGAGTGATTAAAATAATCACAGTGTACTCGGGATTTAGGTTCAACCAAGGAACTCTGTGGCACAAGCCGCGGGAAATCGATAGCCAGGTTCAGAGCCGAGGCACCGAGACGCACACCTTGGCGGAGCGAGTACGGAACGTATGCAAATACGATCATATTGTTTCGAGAAATGGCACGGTAAGATTATCCTCAATAGCGGGCCCCGCGAGTCTGTACAATGCTTAAGTGATGTACCCTGTTTATGAAGTGGCTTCGTAGATTTGCATGTTGCTCGAGTGTGCGCGGGATTATACGTTTAACTCGCATTCCGCACCGAGGATCGGCATGTGCTGCTGCCTGGGGAATTTGCATCTTGCCAAAGTGACGCGAATTAAAGTATCCGGCCGAATCGGAGCGGCAGGATTTAATCCCGGAGGGATGGATCTCGCATTGACGCGCGTCTCAAGGCAGTTCTACACGCGTGTAGCTCGTCACGGGATTTTAGATAATTCTGTCCGGGCGAGAATTTCCCAAAGGCCGCGCCAGGGCGGTGGGAGCGTTAAGGGCGTCTTTGCAGGTAGGATCGTGCGGGAAGAGTGACGAGGAAGAGTTTACGAGGAAGCCAGTATCAGAGATGAGAGAACCTCGAGATCGGTCGATCCACATTTCCAAGCAGACGCACAGCTTACGATACCCACGAGTTATTCATCGACGAAGTTGGACACCGACGTGGCGAATTTAAGTACTTGGGGCTTATCGCGCCGTGCCTCTGGTTCTTACAGTGTTTTCCGTGACTTATGCGAACACATATCGGCCGGTGATCCAGCATTTTCGCGCCGAGTGTCCGTAAACCACGCTATTCCGAGGGAAAAGTTCATGAAATATCGCCCATAACCTTCTCGTAGGTTCTTGTACCGCGGCAACGATTTAAAGGAACTAATCGGTTCGGAAAATTGATGGCGGCTCCGGGAGCAAAGTGGAAAATTTTGTTCCCGCACGGGGTGTAAAATTGCGCAGGTGTCCTAGCTTGTTCGATTAAATCAATGGATTCAGAATGGAGGCATGTACATGGCAGCTTTTGTACGGTGACAAATTTCATGAAAGTTTCAGTAGTCGAATCGAAAATATGAAAAATTCCGGGACAGCTTGCGCGATTTTTATTTGCAGTCAGTCTTGTCTATCTGTCCATATTACCGCGAATGTTTCTACCTTATTTTGGAGCGCCAGGGATGACTCGAGGATCTCCACAAGAAGAGAGAAGAATCCAATTACACAACGGGAAATTGCGCTTCCAATCTGCAACGGAAAAAGTTCATGTTCTGTTAGAAAAATGTCCCCGATACCTTTGTGATGTATCAATGCAGTTTCACAATAAATTAATACGACTTTGCCTTCCTTTTTTACGGAGGAAATTTTCGTTTCTCTGCTTTTGTTCTCCGGAATGAATTAATCTGCGGTTTAGAGCAGAAAAATGCTGAGGTAATTTCGAAAAGCCAGTGTGCCTTCGATTGCTCGGCTAGAATGAAACCGACTTCCAGAAGGAGCAGCGAGTGACTCGTTTCCCTAATCGCTTAGAGATTTCGGCGTATTAAAATGCCGAAAGCGCGACAAGGGGTGTTTATACGCGAAACCTCCTGCAGGAGTTCCAGCGGCAACAAACGCGCGATCGTGCCTTGATCGGGGCTACAAAGTGCAGATTTTAGTCGAGAGGGAAGGCACACCGATGCTGCGCCGCTCTTAAGTGGTTCTGATCGATCCAACCCTCGTACTAATTAGTGACGACGAGTTGTTAACGAGGTTCTCAATGTTAACTAGGAACGCGGACAGCTGGTGATCCCCAAAGGTGAATCGGCACGTGGAAACTCACCTGTAAAATGGGGGAGGAACATATTCTTGCCAGAAATGGATATTAACATTGATATTTCCCTACAAGCTGATTTTTAATTAATTAATCTAAAGCTCGAAGGAAGAAAGCAGTGTCGCATTATCGCTCGATTTCTCGAGTCACGCCGAATCGATGGGAATCGAAGGGGTTCAACGTAGAAACCGGGGTGTAACGACGATGATTAATATCCAGATTGAATATTATCAACGAAAGGTGAGTATAATTTGATCGCGCGAGGGGAAGCGCATAAAACAGGGGAACGCTTAGCCAGACAGTTTGATCGCAATATAATTTCTATTAAGATCGATGTCTCAGCGGGCAATTAATACCAGGGCAATTTTCGCGCTCGTATCCGACGCATAAATCAGCCCCCTGTAACACACTTTCGGATCGTACGGTTCGATTAAGCCGCGGGCACGCGACAAAGTGGCCGGAGAGTTTGTTTTAACCAGCAAACGCGCTGACACGTTAACGATAAACACAAGGACTTTGAAATTATAAGTGCTCGGTCGTTGGTAAAGCTGCGGATTACAACCGAGCGATTAGTAAGTGCTAAGTTTCTAGCGGGGGATGAAAATTTCGACGACAGCATTGTGGGAGCTACATTCAATTACCAGGGAACGTAGTTCAGCTTTTACCGCCACTGTTCCCCAGAAGTATTGCAAATGTCTGATTTAAAACGTGCCGAAGCGAAGATAAGCTGATCGATCTCCGTGTATATTTTCAAAAAAAAAAAAAGAAAAGAAAGATTGCTTCCACGCCAGAATCGTTCGTAAAAGATGAAACCGAACGGAATGGAGACTTACTTTCTTGCTGGAGCCAGCTACCGTTTAATCGGTTTACGTTCTGTCGGATAATTAATTCTCCACCCCGTTAATGAGCAGAAAGCCGCTCACAGAGCTTTTTCGACTCGTGTCGCTTCGATAATTGAAGCGGCTGATCGCATTTGCCAGCATTAAACGGACAACACGTTACCTGGAATTATTCTGGCAAGTGTGGAGGCTGACTGATAATTACTTGCTCGCAATTAGCGAGACGCACAAACGCCACCGCCCCTGCAACACCATTTTTACACGCGAACGTTGGGGAGTGAGCTTTTTCCGCCGTGGAGTTCCAGTTGGTAACACGGCGTTTTGGAAGAAAAGCGTGGAATAAAGCTCTGTCTCTCCCTTTGAATTACCGATAGGTTAATCCTCTAGTAGGTGGATGTTCGTTAAATATTTATGTCAGCTAAAGATGAGCGATGGAAGGAAGACATCGAAACGAATGGCTTTGTGAAGTCTCGATATTAACGTCGAAGAAAGGGGAGAGAGAGCAGAAAAATCGCGAATGTAGGATTTCATAGTCTGCGAAGTGCGGAGGTCTGTCATCAGTATGCAGGCTTCATTGCCAATGACGAGATTACTTCCACTTAACGGAATTAGCAATGAACGCAGAAAATTCCTTTCCTCGCTGGTAATTTAGATTCCACGGTAGAATGCTGCAAAGCTCCCTTTGAACTTCGAACAGAAAGAAACGGGGAGAAAGAAGGCTGGACGAAGGAAATTAATGAAAAGGGAGGAAAGTATTAATCCCCTGTTATTTTCAGTGGTGTGAACAACTGGCAGGGAAGCTAAGAGCTGGATGTCTCAAACAATGCTAAATAAGATGTTTTTAACGAAAAATTAATTAATTAATTGAAATGGGATACGATAATTTGCGAATGTCCCATCTTTGAATAAATTGTAATATCTTTTTAATACATTAACAACTTTCAATAGATGTTAATAAAAAATATCGATGCGCGCCTCTTTCACGTCACTATTTCGTTTCGAAACTCTGTCGATGCCCACGTTAAATCTAACAACCATCAGTATTTGGCTTCCCCGCCGCTGCAAGCTCGACCAACACCGCGGTTTTCCTTTTTCGAAAGCCGCGTGACGATTATTTCTTTCTCCCGGTCGGAAGTAAACGAAACGAGTAATAAGAAGCTTTTCTCGCGCGGCTTATTGCTCGCGCGCCCGTATATTTTCCGCGGTGAACAGTGGCGTAGTTACTCAGGGATTTTGATAATTAACGAGAACTATATTTCACCGGCAGCCATTTGTATCGCTTACTTCCCGGAATTAGAAAAAATTCATAATACCAGAGATTACTATTATCTCTGCAGCGAGAGTCGTTGAACAATTTTATCGCCTATTTAACAACCACAGGAATCGATCGCTCTGCGGAGTTCTTCCAAGGATCCGTGCCGCTGATGATTCTGAGCCAATTATTACGTCTCAGACACTTCCAAAGGTGGCGAAAGTTGCGACGCAACCTGGGACAACGTACAGTGATTCCTTCCGCACAAACACGCGAACACTTCGGGATGAATATTCGCCATCGTGATGCCAACTTGATAAGCTACTTATACACTCCTTGGAGGAACTAGAACATTCACGCTAATACCATGAGAAATTCAATGAATCCCGGAGGGATTCAGGAGTCACCAACGCGGAAGGAGCATCTCCATCGGTTCGTCGCTGGCAAAAACGCTCCGCCTGACGCTACATATTCTAGTCGACCCACGTAAGAGACAGAATAATCGATAGCCGCAGAATCAAACACTGTCACTGAGACGCGGGGCGTCGAATTAGAGCGCTGACGAAAGACAGAACAAGCCAATGACAGTATTGACCGTCGGACCAAGGAAAATCGAGACGGCCACGCTTGAAAATAGCCGTGACTCGGTGGAGATAGCCGCCGATTCCGGTCGATTCGGCTAACAGTCATTTCCCGTGGACGTTCGTCAGCCCCGAAGATAATTGCTGTCAAGTAAAAGGGACGCGATGTTAAACTGTATCTCGTCGAAACAACCGCAATTAAGGTCGAGCGGCTATACTCCCGACCCCTGCAGCGCAGGCATCCTAGCTCGCGTTACACGCAGGTTACATGATCGCTTACAGCACCGTGACCTACATCAAACCACAAATTCCCAGTCTTTTTTCGGCTTGCCAGTCATTTGCCGAGGCCCCGTTTTCTCGGGTCGAAGGGGGCGCGATTATGGCACCTATAGAGAGGGAGAGGGGAGACATTCTTAATCAAAGGACAAATAAAACAAGGAGTATTTAATGTAAAATGTCTCGGGCGATTTCAGTCACTCTGCTTTCGTGGGAGGATATAATGGATTAAGAGCAACGCTCTCGATTAACGCGACACGTGTTACGCCAGCCGAGAAGAATGTCTATTAAGCACAGGCAACGTCTTCCAGCGCGAAATGAGTCATCCCTGGATCAGTGGATGGCCCCAGCGGAGCGTCTCGCTTATTAAGTTAGAAAGTCGCCGTTAAATTCTCAAGGAAATGATATCGTCCGTTACGCACCCGGATCCTCCGGCTCCCACGAGATTCGCCCGATCAGTTTCCCCCCACGATTCAAACTAATCAAAGTTTCGAACAATTACAGATCTCCGGGTACCCGAGATGCCGCCGGTCAGGTCAGCCAGATAAAAGGGAAGAAGCCGACAAATGGGGCTCGGGGTGACGTGTCGCTTGATGGATCTCAATGTGACTCTCTATCAGATCTGTTCGCTTGTTACTTTGGTGGAATTTCCAGATAGGAATTCTGGCAAATTTGCCACTCCATTATTTATGTTGAATCGTATGACACTGTTCTACGGCAGCTGTTTCGTTGTATACGGGTTTCTCTAACAAATGCTCACAGCAGTCTCCCACTTTACATGGAGAATTCCGAAGCAGACTGATCGAAACCATCCAAGTCTACCAACACGCCAACGTGACGAAAGCGTGTCAGACAAAGCCAAGGGAACTTTCCAACGGGTCCAATAAAATACGAGTCCGTGGAGCTGGAGTTGCAGTGATCACTGGCGGATCCGTAGAACGTTCCACGCTTTCGGCGTCGCGACGCCGAGGACGTGCATCGCGTGAGACGACTTCCGTGAACCAGTTGTAATTCGTGGGACGTCCTGTCTAAACGCTCGCTTACCCTGTTTCCCTCCACTTAATCCCACCCCCTCTCTCCGCTGCTACTTCGAAACTGAACGACTACCTTTTCCCAGCCCGCGATTTTTCTGTTTCTAACGCTCGTTCAACTACTTCGCCGAGCACGCCAGAATGCACTCGCGGGGGAGTTTCGGAGTAATTAAGGCGATTGTGAGCTACGAATTGAGCTCTGACTCCTTGGATATGGTAGAAACGAAATTAATTGGCCGGTCAAGGCCCGTCCCTCTGCTCCGAATAACATCAGCCGCACTGTTTCCTGAGATACTTTCTTTTCAACCACTTCCACTGACATTTCTCTAAAGCTACCGAGTCTCCTATTATTCCTAATTCTCCTACAGCTTCTGTCTTCGTGGGATATTAACTGCAACCTTGCACAATGAAATGGGGAACGGAAGGTTTATCAAATAACCAGAACAGCCACATCGTTTGGTACCCACGTTGTTTAATCTCCTTCAATGAATCTACTATTCCAAACGATGCATCCCTCCTGAGCTACCCCTGTGCCCGTTCCTTGCCACGCTTCTTTGTACACGCGCCAGAAGAGCAAACAAACATCTACTCGGGGTGACAGAAAGGGCTCGACGGGAACGTGCAAGTTCCTTCGATCCACCCCTCTGGCTTGGTCCTCTTTGCTCTATTTTTCTCGTGCTCCCCGTCTCTGTTCATTAAATTCCCATTTCTCGCGAGGCTCGATCAAAAAGCTTCGTATTCCGTCTCGGTTTTAAAGGACGCGGCGAAATTTGTAATATTCTCAGTTAACGTACCATTGTTCGCGTTATTCTCCCCGCGCTTTATGCAAATATCGTTATCTCTTTATTTGCTCGGCCACTCCTCCGCGATTCCTCTATTTCGAACGATCAACGGGAAGAAGAGCTTCCTATCTATCCACTGACGTTTGGGGAACCGTTGCAGCCGGCGTTCCATCCGTCAGAGTTGTTTGCCCATTTCCGAAACGGTTTACTCACTTATCGACGTTTTAGCGATTAAAGCTATCCCCCTATTTTCCGCGGGCAACGTGAATCTTTCGCCGAGATTTATCCGTTTATTGACATCGTGACGACTCCAACAGTTCTCGTTCACTCCCCTCGCATGGCAGGAGGCTCCTCTCCAATTGCGGCTCTTCAAAATAGATCGCGAGCGAATATTTCTGTTTTAATTCGCGTCCACGTTAAATGAGCCACTCCGCCGGGAGGAAATAGAAAATTAGAAGGAATTATACGCCCGAAGGAAGCACGACACACGTATCAGTTTAAAAATGTGCTGGCCCATTAAATTCATAAATTTCCTTTCGCGATGGGGAAAAAATAATAGCCCGAAATATGCTTTGTATGCATAAGACGGCGGGGCAACAAATCACTCGCCGCGGCGTTTTAAAGCAGCGCGACTACAATGTGCATAGTTAAAATATGACGCGGTGATCTTGTAGCGTAGGGGAGGAAACTAGCACTTTTCGAGAATGCAAATGTCATTACGTATCCCGAACGATACGGTTCACATTGCCACGAATAACTGTCCTCATTCCCAATCTAATAATAAATTTACATATTCTCCAAATCATGAAAAAAACCTCCTCATTTTTAACGATTTAGTGCTTTATATACACACTCTAATCTTCACCCTCCCAGCTAAGTTCGTCAGTGGCTGCGAATCAATGGGAATGAAACATTAATTCGCCACAGAAATTCGAGCCCAGTCTGTACATTTGAAACGTTCAACCCCCGTCTCTCTCGGTCGTTCCTTCTGCGGAGGAAAAACTTCACCCCCATAGTGGAAACGTGCGAACGTCCTTTTAGCGCAGTTGTGATTCCTGCGGCGTTCGCCTACTCTTCGTTATTTATTTCTTTCCGTTCTCCAGGCCCGTGCCCGCTGCCCCCACGTCTCGCCTTTGTGGTAAATTATTGTCGCCCTCGTGCTTCTTCCTGCTTCCGTTTCCCGGGCCACCGCGATGCCACGTTCTAAGTACGTACGTGGCTGAAACGACAGCTCGTGAAAAGGGGGCTGAAGGCAGGGCTAAGGGGAGCGTCGATACAAATTTTCAAAGGGATTTCCTTGGCTCTTTTACCATCCACGACCATTATCGAGATATTCTTCGCCGTAATTAGAGGATTGCTCCACCATAGAGCTCGATAGCTCTGTAAAACGTCTGGAACTACAACTGTCTATTTCAAGATAACTAACGGAGGTTCCCCCTTTTCTCCTGCGCCCTCGAGAACTTTCAATTCTATGGCGAAAGCGATGGGAAGAGAGTTTGCAGAAAGATGATACACGGTTCAATGATTACGTTGATCCATCGCAGGGTCTCTTCTGCGTCGTATGGACTCTACAGGGTCGTGGGCGCAGGTTTTAATATTTTAGAGGTCGAAGAGAAGTAGCGGCGGGCGGAAGGCCGAACTTGTACGCGCGGAGTCAAACAAGGACCCTCGAAGAAGTTTCGCGGGCAACAAACGCGAAAGAAACAGTTGCAGCGAGTTCGTCGCGGGATAAATCTCGTGCAGACGAGGCAGAACGCGGCTGAGCGGTGCACGAGGGCATATCGTTTCCGAAGGGGAGGACGAGGCCAGGGAAACGACGAACGACGTCGTTCGCTGGACAAACGAACGACGATAAACAAATATACCAGCAGCCTGTGAATCGGGGAATTCGGGGGCAGTTATTCTTGCTCCTTTGCTGCTACCGAACTTCCTCCTCGCGGGAACGAGTTTGGGGGGAAAGTGCATCAATAAACCGGGAAGTTTATTGCTCCTTCCTCCCTTTTCCTCGCTTTAACCTTCAACCGGTAGCGCCAAGTATGCTTGTTACGTAACTGATAGGATGGAACCAAATGAAGGGGATAAAAGGAAAGACGTGTCTGTAACACAACTTTCATCGTTACGAATATGGAACTCTTGCTTCGTGGATTCGCTGAATTTCTTGGGAATCCAGTTACGAATCCAGTGGCAACTGAACATGGATGACAGGAGGAATCACAGATCGACTGCATCGCGCGCGGAATATGATTAGTAAAAGGTGTGGTTTTCGAGAAAGAAAACTGCCTCGTCATTATTGCACCATTTCCTCGAAAATAACCAAAGAGCTCGCAGATCACGATGAGAGAGCTCGCCAGTCGAGGAAGAAGATTTCAGAGGGAAAATAAGCGCGCCGCTAAGAAAACGCGTATTTTCGCGTGGAAAATGCGGCCCCGGATTCCTCAAAGTTCCTCCTATCTCCCTTTCTCAATGAGAAGCGACTTTGAAACCGATGGAAGGGTGGAGAGAAATATCCGCGCGGGGCAAGGGGGTGTTCGACACCGGCGACCTACATAAGTTCAAGAAGATTGATCTCTCGTGATGTATTTCACGCACGGCTATGTACATTCAACATACCACTGTCAATTTTCCACTTCCATACATTTTCACGAAACGAGTGCAATACAGTGTATCGTCAGCCACGAAAATATAAACAAGCAATTGTGGATTTCGAGAACACTAGGTACTAATAGGACCTTAAGTGGTGCTACCCCCAAATGAAAACATATTTTCTCTACCCACTTAGGGTAAACTGTACAATCATTGGCACCCTAAAATTTGAGGTTATATGGAAAAACATATGTAGTTAGAAACGAAGGTTAACGTGTTTAAACAGACTATTTCATTTACTGTTAAATACCTACAACACTTAGTAAATCTGTCAGTCCATTACTTACAAGGGAAGATCCCGAACCCAAAAATTCAAAAAATGCTGAAACTTTGTAAATATGTAGAGGATTTCCTCCTGATTACAACGAAATTTTTGTTTGCTGCCCAAATTCACTCGAAGGGGGTGAAATTAACCCTTGAAAATTCGGCTATTTTCCGATTTTGTGTTATAACTCGCGAACTGTAAGAGAAAAACAGTTTCAAGACAAAAGTTACTTCTTTTAATTAGATCTACCATTTGGTGAAAAAATTATTTTACAGTTCACGATATATAACACAAAATCGGTAAATAACCGGATTTTCAGCGGTCAATTACACCCTCTTAGCATTTTACCCTACCTACCACAGAAATCGCCTTCTGTTCGATGGTACCATGTACTTACGCACCACGTGTTCCAGCAAACTATCAATTTCAAATTTTCTGTGTAGAACAGGAGGTACAAACGTGTTAATTCAGTCCAGCATAGATTCCCCAATCCCCCCCAAACCATCCCCCGACCCAACTTCCTTCCGGTGTGTCCAGGTGGCGGCGACTCGCGTCTCCTCATTGGCCCGCCATTAATTTCTCGAGCACGTTCCACCCCCGTTCGGTGCGCGCTTTTTATATTTTAACCTCCTTCCTGCGGCAACCGGCGCGGAAAGTTCGTGTCCCGCAAACGAGTTCCGAGCCAATACGAGAAAGCAGAGGGGGGCAGAAGCAGTTTCCCCGCGCACAAACGTGCGGAACGATCTCCTCTTTTTCCCTTCCGCCTCCCTCTTGCACGACCCCCAGCGCCCCGTCTGTTCCACTGCCGTTCAGGGCAGCGAGACTTCATAACCGACGCCGGCCCCATTTCTTCTCTCCGCCACCCTGCACGCGCCCGCGAAAATACCAACCGCCAGTCTACGGCTTAATTGAAAACTCCGAGGAACAGACTCGAGGATCGGCGTCACTTGTACAAATATGTCCAGGGAGAGCAGGGATCGGGCGTAGGCATCGCTGGATCGACGGATTCGGAAGCTGGGTCCTGTGGTCGGCGGAGCAGATTGGGAAGAACTTGATTGAAAACTGAGGAATGAGGTTGGGAGTGGCATCGCTCGCGAGGATGTTGAAGAGCGTCGTAGGAGGGCGACAAGGGAATATGTATTTGGTGGTTGGAGATCTGGAAGCTACACCCGAGTCTGGCAGACTAAATTGGGATAATTAATTGGGGCACTCAGACGACAAAGGTGTATTCTCTGTTTGATTGATTTAACTGCTTACACGTGGTATGTTTCTGTGCATAAGATCATTTGCATACAGGTGGAAGCTAGTAGTCATACTTATATGAAACGCTTTTTAGAATTGCTTTAGAGTGTCTCTTTCAAGAGAAATCAGTGCCCCGATTTACTGGACACTCTATATTCCACGCGAACCTGTTCGTATCGCCGCACCTTTCCGCGGCAAATTCGCCATAAATTATCTTCGCTGGGAACGCAACGCAGCCGCAGAAAGGGTTGCGCCTTTTTTCCACTCCTATCCCCGCGGAATCGGTATTACAACTATTTATCTCGGCGAAGCGACATTTTATTACCAGCCTCCGCGCCGTAAATCTTTCCCGCGCTGCCCCGCGCAGAAAGTTCGCCGGACACATTTGTAGAAAATTCATTTGAAATTCATTTCGGCCAAGGAGCGGAGTCGAACTCCGCGGAAGGAGGGCTGCTACCCCTGCCGAGCGGCGAGTGACTTTTAAAACTCCTCTTCGCGGACGGTGCCGATTTAATTACCCCCGAAACGCTGCCGCGCTCCTCGCGGAAACTATTCCGAGAGCTTCTCGACCCGTTTCGATTGTATCTAACTTGCCGATTTACTTTCCTCTTGACGCGGAATTAATGCGGAAGGTTCTTTAATAACCCCCAAGCGTAGAAACTATTTACCCTTCGCAAATCTAAACGAATCCCCTGAAAACTCCGAGCACTGCCAAAATTCCACAAACTGGTCACCCTTGGGGGCTCACCCTTGGGTGCCCACGAAAATTCCCACGGTGTCGCGCTGACAATTTCGGTTGTCGCGGAGTTCGTCCAACACGAGCCTTTCATTAACACACCCTCGGATATGTCTGACGAATTCTCGCGTCTGGGTCCAACAGACCGACCCATGGATCACTTCATTTGGATTAACGTAAACCGATTCCGCGGACAGCCTACCGATCAATCCGTCAGCGACGCGTACCTCGGCCGATCATCGTGCTTTAATTACACCTCGTGTATAATCGACGTGGATCAAGGGTGAAACCGCGGCCCGCCTGCAGGCCTCTGCCCGCTCGTACGCACAACGTCAATTCAGGTCGAATAATAGACGCCCCTGGCGCAAGTAGAATCCTCTATTAAATCGCGCGCCACGCTTGCCCCATGTCCGAAAACTCTACACCGTTCAAATGGCCACGAAACGAGTCACCTGTTCCTCTATCATTAGTGTCGCGCTGGATCGATCGAGCGATCGCTTTGTACGATCTCGGCCGGCCGGCTCCCCCAATTGCGAGGTGTCCGACTGGCGTAACAGATGGCTGGTTCTTGCTCGTCAAGTGAATTTCAAACTCATTGATGATCAAGGTGGGGTCAGTGAATGATTGGAGCTTGATTAGTTTGTGGTGGAAACTGGAGTGCGCGTTGTTATCTTGTACGCGGAGGAAGAAAGGGAGGTGTCCTTTCGATGAAGCTAGGTTTGGATTGGGATGATCGATGATTTTTGGGGGAATTTCTAGAATGTTACTTGCTAGTGATAGCGAATATATATATGTATATATTAGAATCTGCGATGATGGATCAAATATGGAAATTAGATCGTAAGCACTTAGAGATCTGTTCACGAAGCCTTATACATCATTCCTGTCGAAGCTTGGAAAATTCTCGAGCCTGCCCATCAATGATATTTCAGGATCGTATAAATATATGCATATAACTAGTGGATCAGGCAGCGTTTCGAATCAAGTATGATTCCAACCTCTCGAATGCTACGTTTTGAATCGATTACCAACTCATCTTATATTCGCCTATTGTTAGAAACAGAATTACAGATATTGGCATTCCTTTCAACCACGGACAGACACTCGAGCACTTGAATAACAGAAATCAGTCATTTCGCGCGCGAGCATCGCGCAGAACGAGCCAACGACCGTTCCAAAAGTGATAGATACACGTATAGTCGAAAGTAGAATGGCTTTTTAATGCGTCACCGGAAACTCTGCCCTGGGAATGGAGGGCCAAGTGAATTACACCACTATTTTATATTGTCTACCAAGAAGCGAGTTGGACCCGAACCAATTCTTCCTAAACCCTACCCGCTATTTATTACGGAATAAAACTGATGCCAGCAAATAAGCGAGCCAGCACAGTTTTATGGGGAACCTCGCGGTTCCTCCCGTGCGACAATTTTTGTTTCCCGCGCGCGTTTCGTGATGGACCAGAGCCTGCGTTGCGCCCGAGGTACTCCAAAAATCGAATTTCCATATTAAGCGCGATCTATCATTAAAACCCCATTGTCAACAGCACCGATCTTGAGCCGCGAGCGATGTCAAGGCACACGAGAAGTCAGAATTTCGCGAAGTACAAATGGAACGCGTGATCAATGCCTTCAGGAAATATTCCAGCTATAATTCACTTAGAAATTGAAATTCTAAGGTGAAAATTCAATTAAGATGGCCCAAGATGTCTCAAGTCCAAAGCGCAGAGGAATCACAGAAGATTGTTTGAAAACGTAAAGAATACTGTGTTCGACGGTGGAAAATCTTTGAATGGACGAGGGTGGAGCGAGAATCTTCGATTATCAGTGATGAAAGGACGGTGGAGATTGGAGAGGAAGAAGCGTCGGGTAAAGGCGTGCGTCAGAGTAGCTTTAGCCCCGTAAAATCGAGAAGTTCGAACGCGCGAGGGGGTTGAGGGAGCAGGGGTTGCGCGTGGCAGTGATCCGGAGGCCACGGGGAACCCTGCATGACGTCTAAATCATATGTCATGGCCTGGAAATACGCATATCAGGAAACGTAAACTTGATTCCCAGTAATGCTTCGGGCGTTGCGAGTTAAACCTCGAGGCCTCTGCTCGGAAGCACACGTCCATGATATCCGTCCGCGGCAACGTGTTCGCGCGCAGGCACGCAGACGAATGTGCACAGCTACACGGTAATTCGAAAGCGATCAAACAGCTCGTTTTGCTTTGAATAAGAATAAACGGGGGAACGAAACAATTAATTGATAGCCTGGAAAAAGAAAACTGAGTGACTCTCGCGTTTGTTATTTGTTTATCGATATTCCATCGCGCAGGGCTTTCTTGCACAGAGGGTTGGTCGAAAATTATACCACGCGGGGAGGGGGAATAAAATAATTGTTTCACAAAGGGAAGACTCGCATGGGAATGGAGCACTTCATTCTGCGAGGCAAATGACTGTCGCCTTTTTTATTCGCTCGTGTTTATTACCTCCACTCGAATCGATATTCAATAGCGATACTTGGAAACGTATTTCCTACAAATTATTTTCGCAATTTCAGTAGCGTGTAGTCGAAGGAAAAGGAATGAGTAACCGGAGTAAACTTTGAGCCACAGAAATAGTGACTAATCAGATAGCAATTATCGTCCAGGCTTATCATCAGGAAAAAGAGCCATAAATTCGTATCTTGGGGCCATAAATTTCATACCAGATTTGCTCGTACTTTGAAACTACTTTGCGTCACGAGTAAACAGTACCGTCATCTCTTTAGGTAGACTATTGTCTACGTTCCCCTTTTATGGTAATAGAAAATGAGATACGGGGGAATGTTTTCCAACGTCAAGATCCATTGAGGCGATTAGTTACCTCGATCCACAACCACTTAACGCGAAAGTTAGCAAAAATTCCTGCTACATTGCCTGGAAACACTCTAGCCTTCCGCGTAACTAACTGAATTCGGCTTGAAACAATTTCTGTCGACCACTGTGTATGATGGACATCCCGTGCACCACCGAACGAAGGGGATGTTCAAGCGTTTCCCCGTTAGCGATCTCGCCCTATAGATACCGTGCACCACACATCGAGCAGAGAGCAGATCGCGGTTAGTTCGCGTGTGTTTACGATACGTCGCTCGTGGAATATATATTTGATATAGAAGCGAGTGGATGGCCAGCACGGACAGACGAACGGGGCAGTTTGGTTCCACCGATACCCGATATTTACTGGCCGAATCGCAAATTTAACGGGCGATTTCCTGCGCCACGACCCCGTGTAACTCGAACGGAACCGACTTCTGTATTAAGAGGGCGGTTAAGAGTCGCTGATGCCTCACTGTACAGAGTACGGGAAATAACGGAACGGGAACGCTCCAAACTGCCAACGGAACATTCGCCAAGTGTCCAACGCAGATTTCCTCCACGGATCTTTGCAAATTTACAGTCGGGAAAGTTGAGCATGCATGCTACATATTATACCCACAAAAATTCATGTTTGGAGCAAAGATTCAGTGTTCGTAATATTTCATAAAGAATACTGGATTTTGAGCTCTGAAAAAGACGCACTACACTTTCTAATTAATTCTAATTAATTCCCAGTATTGATTTAATTCTATTTACGTAAAAGAGAATAAAGTCGCAATACCTACGACGTTAAATTTGGAACAGAATAAATAAACCCCCCCGCTCGACACCGTCGCAGTTTCGAACCAGGAAAAAATACCATCAGCTCGATAACACACATTCGAATGTTAAAAATAAAACAACCTTCAACAACGCGAAAATACAAATTTCTCGAGTGAAGAATGCATCTTCTGATCGGCGCCATCGCCTCGAGAACGATCCATCAATCGGGGATATCTTAATAAGTGTATCCCTGGGAGAAATCAACATGGATATCGGGCACAAATAGATAAATCGACTTACCCTTTCGCGGGTGAATTTCGCGTCAGCAGTTCCCTGTGCTCGACGAGACCCAAGGGTTTCCTAAAACATCCGGGTACCCGGCAGTGGCAACACAGCGGATGATAAATCAGGCTATTTCCCGCGGTGTAGCGCGTCTCAGGGTTCAAGCACCACGATCACAATCGGAGCACACGAGGGTGGACGCGTCGAAATCGCCACTGTGGCCCGGTGAAAATGTAGAAGTGGACGCGAACCGAGGGAAACGGCGAAGGGTGTATCGCGCACCACGAAAGCACACAACAATGCCCCCGGACGCGGGCAGGACAGACGGATCGACGCTCGAACGGTACGGCCGAACCGAAAGGCAAAGCACGACTGACTCGTCGCAAACAAAGTCTAAGTCGTCCCCCGCTCAGGTAGAACGAAAATGCTCGCCCCACTCTTTCGCCCCCTGGGGCCAAGTTAACAGGGGGTCGCATGGTGGGGAAAAGGTCCCGCGCGATCGTATGATATCCACTTAGGTCAATGACGTTTACGACCTCTGGTGGAAGATCCGTGCGGGAGGGTGGCGTGTATTGGGACGAGCCCGGACTCTTTGTGAAAAAGGCAATTAACCTTTTCTTGCACTTTTTGCTCCTTCCATCGGGTATGCGAACGTTTGCCGTTGAGTTTGATCTTCGAGCCACTCGTTCAAGCATTCGTTAAACGGTTCAAGAAGCGAATGGACCATTGGCGGGATTTGTGACGGCGGAGGATGACTTGAGGGACTTTTGAAAATACTGTCGAAAGACTTGTGCGTGTCGAGTGGAACAAAAGGATACGTTTGTAATTGCTGCTATTAATTCTCGGGGAGGATACAGTTGACCCTGCATCGCCTACGTTCCTTATCCTCCCTAATAAACTACCGGAGATCTTTGAACTTCCGATCACATAAATGTGTGCTCCACAATGCCACGTGTAGGTGTACTTCGAAAAGAGGATAAGGGAAACGTATGAAATATCGAAAATACCGCTGCAAGGAATGTTCCTTCGCGATGAACGTCGGCGTGCCATCCATCATCGGGCAGGGAACTAAAGAGCAAATGTCACGGCTTGTTTTATCGGCCAATTTACACTATCGCCAATAACACGAATTACCCCTAGCCGTCGATAAATTCCCCGTTAACGGTGTGTCGTTCGATAAAGCGACATCCATTGCCAATATAATTACAAATCGTCGGTTTAGGCGCGTGTGTACATTAGCAAGCGGTGGCTCCATTCGACGCGAGAAATGATCAATTATCCTGGTGTGACAGGATGCCTGTGTGACGATCCCCCATTTACAGGAGGGACAACGATCTACCGATAAACTAACGACGGAAACTGTATCACAATGCCTGCAGATCCTCGTCGATGATGTATATTGCTTTTATCGACGACGCTTTCTTTAGGTTGCCAGTGAATGGGCTTCGAACTCCATTTACGCGCTTCTATGGATGACAGAGAGAAATTGTGCGAGCTTCTGTGCCCACAATAAAACGTTATCTCCCTCGGACAAGCATAATACTCAATGCGGAATTCAACGAATATCCAGTTAGACTCGAGGCTGCACTCCAACAAACCTTTCGCAGCCCTTAATTGCAGTGTCCCAGAAGTGAGCCCCCAAGATTGGCCATTCCTTTTCTAGGGCACCGTACGAGTATACAGCATCCTTCTCGTTTATACGTGATTGCTTAGATGCAGGGAGGAGTCCTGGTGGTGATTAAACTAAATCCTTGGAGTTCCCCGCGAGGTCTCCTTCGGCAGGAAAAATTTGGAACGAACACGATTTCCAGCGATTCCCCGAATTTCGTCAAGCGGACGAGGGTGGCGTCGATCGACCAGCGGAATCGATATCGTTATCGCAATTCTCTTTTCTTACCGCCGGTGCATTCAGCTCCGTTGCAGCGTAAGGGTGGTGGGCAAAGGGGGTGAGGACGGTTCAATAACGTATGTTATTGAGGAACCACTCGTGCGTTACCCCCCATTAAATGCGCACGAGGAACGATCCACGGACTGGGCTGATGCGCCACACGCATACATACCTTCCAACTCTTGAACTTTACGAGGAGATAACTCATAATTGAGTTGGCCCAATAATGGGTTGCGCTAGGCCGTTTCAATCGAGCTCCCAGCACAGCTAGATCGATTCTCTTCCGTCCTCTTCGGATTCGCGACGCGACTCCCGCGCGCCCGTAAAACTCCATTCCGTTATGGACCAAGATCATTCCTATGAGTTACGATGTCGCCCCCAGAACTGCCGCGGCCTCATTAATTCTCCAGCGAGTTACGTCCTTCGTAATTATCCCTCCGCCGTGCCACCCTCCAGAGCCGGTCGCTGTTTCGGGCGTCGATAATCCGGCCGACATTGAAATTACGGGGACGAAGTCGAACAAACGTCTTTTAAAGTACAGTGATTTAAAATCCAGATAAGACCGTGAGCCCTAGATGCATTCTAGATGACATTAATGGCCCAGAGAAGCATTTCATGTGGAAAGACGTATTTATTTATATACGTAGTATTTATTCTTTCCATCTTGCTATCCTTACGTTACTCCTAGTTAATTTTAATTGTAACTTCAACTTCAACTTCAGCTTCAGCTTCAGTTTCAGTTTCAGTTTCAGTTTCAGTTTCAGTTTTAGTTTTAGTTTTAGTTTTAGTTTTAGTTTTAGTTTTAGTTTTAGTTTTAGTTTTAGTTTTAGTTTTAGTTTTAGTTTTAGTTTTAGTTTTAGTTTTAGTTTTAGTTTTAGTTTTAGTTTTAGTTTTAGTTTTAGTTTTAGTTTTAGTTTTAGTTTTAGTTTTAGTTTTAGTTTTAGTTTTAGTTTTAGTTTTAGTTTTAGTTTTAGTTTTAGTTTTAGTTTTAGTTTTAGTTTTAGTTTTGTAATTTATTTATTTATTTAATCCCTATTCTTTAGTTCTGATCATTGTAAACTAAAGGGTACTGTATCCGTACAATAATAATAATAATAATAACTTCTGTTACTTCTTCGCATTTTTTAGCAACATCAATGCACTCAGAAATGTAACAGAAGAGTAACTTTTAATACCTTATTCTCTGTAGCCGATGAAATGCAAATATACGCGAGACAGAAGGCTAAGTCGCCCTAAATTCGCGAGCAACACGATCCTCCGTCGCACCATAGTCGCCGCTCTCTGGTAAAGGACAAAGCGCAGCTCGATCCTCTCGAGTGCAACGAGTGCATAGGGGACAGGATAGTTGGACAACGCTACACGGACGAATTTCCGCGGCACGACTTCGCAGACAGGGGACCCAGCCGACGTGAGAAACGTTGCACAATTTAATCGGAAGTCTCGACACGTGAGCTGAATCGCTTCGCCATTGCGTTCCTTCGATTTCATAGTCGAATAAATAATTTCGTTGAGTGGAAAGTGGCTCTTCTGTCACGGAGCCGATCCAATCGCGCGTAGAAGTTTAAACCCTTTTTATGGGGGTCAGTGTAGTTCACCCTGATGGGATTAAGGTGACCGGTTCGGGAATGAAGACGAAAGTTTGCGGTCGGGCTCAACCTGTCGCTTTTTAGTGAAATTTACGTTCCTCCCTTAGATATCCGGGGAACCATGTCGATGGAAAATGCAGTTGCTTCAGTGGAACGGTCATCGCAAAATTTCACACGCTGCATGTGTTCTGCACTTTCTTTTTTAACGAAATAATAAAACCAACGTGCCCAAAAATGGCCCTTTGAGGTAAAGCTTTGGAACATTCGCTATGCAACCTCGATCCTCCAGGGTAATTAAATGTCTTTACCTTCTCCGTGCAATAGATGCCTCTAACCACGACTGAGAATACACGGGACTACGGGTGATTCAAGTTCTAAGGTTCCTCAAAGAGTAAATACACGGCCCTTGCTTGGAAACGAGCGCGACTGAATCACGCGCCCTCACTGTCATCGTTACTTTCCAGAACAACCGCGTTACTGTCCCCACCGTTCCCCGACGTGCGACTCCATTACAAGTTAATCACCGCTAATTAATAACGACAAATTCATTAAAACTTGTCACAAAGTCCCGCCGAGCATCCAGCGGTCGCTCACACCCTCCGCCCGCCCCTCTGCTCGGTGTTTTCGTTCGGCTAAGTTCTTCGGCAAGCCCACAAACAATCGGAAAGATAAATACTACGCAGTCACAACTGAACAGCCGCCGGAACTATGCAAAAGTTACTCTCCCTCGCTCCCTCTCCACCTTCCTCTGTTCTGGAGTCGAGCGCGAGTTCTGAGACACAGCCACCAGAACTCGTATCCCGCGCTCCCGATTGCATTTACAGTTTGCCACGGCAGCCAGATAAGCCATTTCGGGACAAATTAATCAACACTATCGCGGGCAAGCCACGGAGTTAGAGCGGGAAAGTAACTTCCCATCAGATTAAAGTACCCCCGTAACCGAGTTAGAAAATCGGCCGCGAAAAGCGCAACCCCCGTTGCCAGCCGGCTCATCCATCCTTCGCCCTGTCGAAATTGCCACGAAACTTGACGAACACGTCTCTATCCCCGACGAGCTAATCGACTGATCTGTCGTTCATCATCGGTGAGCATCGGGGCGAAGGTGCTCGAGAGGGAAGCACGGGGTGTACTGGCATCGAGGTGGAGAAAGTATCGACTTCAATTATTTATGGGGACTTGGGTGCTTTCAGAATAATATTTATAGTCAAGCGAGGAATACTCTATTGAGTATTATTCGATACTCTATTCAGTACTATTCGATACTCTATTCAGTACTATTCGCTACTCTATTCAGTACTATTCGCTACTCTATTCAGTACTATTCGATACTATATTCAGTATTTTTCGATACTCTATTCAGTACTATTCGCTACTCTATTCAGTACTATTCGATACTCTATTCAGTACTATTCGATACTCTATTCTCCTACGGCGAAGTTCTAGTATTTGTACTGTATTAGAATCTTGCAGCTCGACAAAGGGATTTATGTTACTAGTCCATGCTGAAAGATGACAATGCACAGTGTGCACAGTTCCGACCACTAGTGTACCTCTACTGATACTCGCCAGTCCCGGGGAATCAATAGAGAAACACTGAATAGATTGACGATTCATAAGTACACACCAAACCCAGCATCGTCGCCAACAACCCCGGCTCCAGTCCCACTAACCTCGAATTATCTCCACGGAACGTCGCCAGACACTGCCCGAAAGTACAATCTTCCCCAGCCCTGATAACGAACGACAGCGATGTGACTGGAGACCCCTCGTACGCCACCCTCGTCTCTCCCCGTAGTCGTCACGAGCTACCCTTCGCAGACCGGCGAATCTTGGTGCACTCTGCTCCACGGGTAGAAGGGCCGACAAAAGGGAAACAAAAAGACTCGGCCGCTAACGTGACTACTCGGGAAACCGGTGTATAACTGCGGGGCTTCTTGAGATTATGCCTAGACATGATCCCATATAGATCGTCGGAGGCTAGTGTATGCAAATCCTCGTGGCAAACTGCTCCACATTTGCATAAGCTTACAGATAAGGACGCGTTAGAAGTATGCCCTCCCTTCGGATTCGTTCTACGTACCCTCGCGAAACTCCCGCCAGAACGAACCAATCGATCGCGCTCTAACAATTCTGCATTTCTTGCGGGAGCTATGCAACCTGCTACTAGTTCACTGTGACAGACATCAGGGGAGGCCAAGGTTTGTTGGTGAGGGTGAAAATTAGTAAGAGCAGGATCATTAAATGAGTACTGGAGAATCGTGCGCGAGCAGAGTAGAGCGAAACAAGGAGCTCCATTAGAACGGGGTCCAAAGCTCCATAAAAAAGCCTCCCCCCGGGCGAAAATTATTTACGAGCTACACGTCCAACCGGGGATTCCAGCTCGCTTCCGTCTTCGGTAGCGTCTTATTCAGAGAAAGGGCCGTTTAGATCCCCAGGGCTGAAAAGGCCAGCCTCGCTAGCCCGTACATTAACCTGGCCCCTTTCCTTCCTGGTCCCTCGTATCCTCGGCGACGTATCCTGCGACGTATCCAGGGGAGGGGGTGGAATGAAATGCGCGAAATTAAATGCATCCTCGCGGAGGTGGGGCCAGCGGCGGCGACGTAGGAAAACAAGCCGACCGGCCCACCCTCGTAATTCTGCCTCCCCTCTGGAAACAAAAGCTACCGCACCGAGGGGGTGTGTAGCTCACCTGTGCGCCGCGGGGGTGAAAGCAATGCACGCCGGCGGCCGTTTCGAGAAGGCGAAACAGCGAACGTTAAATCCGCGCAACCGTTCGAGCTGTTCCGTTCTCGAAACAATTAGGGATCGCCCGTAAGGGATGATTCCGTGGAATTGCTTATAAATGGTAAGTTTGGGGATGCTGGTGCCGAACCAGTCCGTGTGCTGTTCGTTACGAGAGATGTTACTCGGGAGGAGGGTACTTAAAAGAAAAATCACATTTCTCTCTATTTTTAAGGCCGTGGCACTGCTGATCCCACTGAACTGCTTGTAAAATCTGTACCGTTAGGAATTTCGTTCTAAAATTTTACCTGACCATTCTTGAGATGTTGTGGGATGAAAATATGCAAAATAAAATTTTGTTATGTTTTGACCGAGGAGTGCCCTTAAGATCTTCCCGAATCTGTAAACTTTTCAAAGCACCCCCGACGAACGAATATTTTGCAATATACATCCGAAGGAAGATGACACAACAAACGACACGTGTAAAGAACCCAGTAAACACAGCGAAGAATGAGGAACCAATCGAATTTCGTGCCAGCCAAGCTACTCCATTCTTCCCTCCAATAAATTAACACCACCCCTTGCCCTCCATAGATCTGGTTTCTCCCGCTGCAAGCGTGCCCAGATATGTTCCAGCGTAAATAGCGCGTATGCAGCGTGGCACGCAGAGATCGGAGCAGGTCACTTGCCAAGCGACGAAGGACTTATTCCCCTTCGATCTCCACTCGCCTGGTCCGGGTGCGAAGGACCTGCCGCAAGCTCCATTACCATCCCCCTGCGTGCGGGAAGCTCTCTTTAACGACGGCTCTTGTAATCGCCGGATTACTGGGACCGTATGAAGTTCCAGCGACGTTGTCACCGTTTCTCACGGGATCGCGTATGTACAACACGCCGCTGTTTAAGTCGAGAGAGGCTGTTAACGTTCCCGCGAATGTACTCGGCTGCGCGTCGATTAGAGGCGACGAGCGTTCAAGTGCCTGCGCGTCTCGTGCCGCGTGTATAAATAGAGCGCAGGAGGCGTCGAGCCACGCGAACGCACCTAGATAATTCGCAGCGGGAGAACACCGAGGCCTACTCGAGCCCGTGCAGGCGTGAAGATATCGAGCCTGAGGTCTATCGACACCCTCCTGACCGCCAAGACTTGCGGAAGGATGCGCGGCACGAGATAATAACGATCGTGGTTGATTACTGTCCCACCGATTACCAGCCGGACGGCGGTGGTAGGAGGGTCAGGCTCTCTCGATACCGCAGCAAGGTGTTCGTTACGGTTAAGTCGCGAGTGTGCGGCAAAGCACGCTGCGAGCGGCGCGGATGTTCGGTGAATGAAAGAACGTAAGGGCGCTCTAACTACGTACTAGAGAATTCGATTTTTCAAGAGAAGTCGTCTGCTTTCAGATTTGCCAGAGAGAACAAAGTACGGAGAATCATAAAGAAGCGGAGGAGTGAACGCGTGAAAGGGTGCTCGGGAACTGCAAAAAATGAGGCGTGAAAAAATAAGAGAGAAACAGCAAGGAGTAGGAAGCGGAGAGTGCGCGCGAAAATGTGCTCGAACGGCCGGGGAACAGGGGAGGGGGCGTGAAAGAAGGCGAAAGAGAGAGGATAAACGGAGCGTGTGAGAAGGGGATGAATGGAGGAAAAAGTCGGCGTGCATGTGGAAGAGTGGAAGGGGGGTACGAGGAGATTGGAGGGAGCGAAAGGTAGGGTGAAAGATGGAGAGAGGTCGCGGCAGCGGCAACCGGGGAGGGCGCGAAGGGATGGAGGAACGAAGAGATAGTTAAGTAATAAAGATGACAGAGTGCCTGGCAATCAAAAGTTTCCCATAGAGCGAGTGGAACATCTTCCAAGTGAAAACTAGCAGCGGGCCGACCATCGGTAGATACACCTTCGCGATGCTAATTAGAGATTAACCTCCAACAATTTGGTTTCGAGTTAAACTAGCCATAATCCTCAGATAACTTTCACCTTTAATCTTTGCGCGAATGTAAAGCCACGATTTCAAGCGCCCTCACCCCCCCCCCTCTCCTCCCCTGATCCACGGATTAATGCTTCCGCGGTATTTCCAGGATGGAAAGGAGCGAGGAAGCTCGTGGAAAATTGTGATATTTAGAGTCTCGCGAAACGTCGGGGCGCTGGGTCTGCGCGGATGCACGTCTAATTCTTGCCGAACTCGAGAGGTGACTCCAATTTCGCCGTGGCGAATCTAAATGCGTAATTAAACGTTGAACAGCGTTTAGCGATTTAAACGGTGGCTCAAAATGTGGAAATTAGTTTAAGCTGGGGTAGGGAAGTGGCGCGACTGTGCACGGAAGAGCTTTCAGGATCGTTCCTTTAAATAAAAGTACGGTCACAGAGGGGTGGAATTAACATATTTAACCCGCACGTGTTGCGTGCGAAGTTCAACCGCTATTTAACCGCGATCTTGCGAAACGGAACGCGCTGCAAGTTAAATACTCCAGAATCTGGATGGTGAAAAGTAGTTCTCGCCTTGGAGAACGCGTACTTTACGGTTGCCTTTGCAACGGCGGGCTCGTGATTAACCGAAAACCCGGGGAAAAAGAATTGAAACGCTTGGCGCAAGTTCGCGGGACTGGCAAAGCGGAGCACTGTGAATTAATTATTTAAGTCTGTTATAAACGAGAACTTTGAGCAAAAGTTGAAGCATACAGTGCGCAATGTAGAACGCACACGAAGGAGTCGGTTCTCGCAAAGGAAGATATACACGACGCTGCTAAAAAAAGGATGTCGCCAACCACCGGTCCCGCTTGTTTGAAACATGGGTGCGCTTGAAGAAAGAATAAAGCCTTATTACGCCTCCGAACATTCTTATACGCCATTCATTTGAATCTTCAACGAAAGAAATTTAGTGCGACAGTGTAAATGTGTCAAAAGCCTCGGCGGGTTCTTTTAGCCCCTAACAATGATTCAAGATCTGCCCGCGGAGGTGGAGGAAGGAAGAAGAAAATCGCGCGTGTCGCGAGGACGATTTACGAACGCTTTATCGTGCACACCGAGGAATACACGCGGATCGTGTGCTGGAGCTCGGACTTGAACGGTAATTCAGTGACAAACGAGTTCTACGGAGTACATACCTCGCTCCTCTACACTCTATGCCCTCTCTGCTAAATAGCTGGTTACGACTCCGTCGTATATCTTGCGTATGCAACAATCACACCGGGGAAACTCTCGTTCGAGCCCCGCTTCGACGAATTTCGCCGCTGAGCCTGGAATTAGAGACGCGTGATATTGCCCTTTGGAATATCCTGGTCCATTTTCATACCGAGGTCCTTAAAACGAGAGATGATCCAGCAAAGGATCTCCTCCAGGAAACTGACTCTCTTCCGTGATCTTCACTGAGTTAAGAGTTACCCGAGTCAACAGTGATGGGATTTTATAATTGGGCTATCATTCCGAAGCGTGGAGAAGTCTACGAGGTAGATTATAAGAGGGACGTTTGTCTTTTTCTTCAATTACAGTTATTAATCGCGTTTGTCTGCTGGTTTTGCGACATTACGCGGTATTACCAGCTCATTAAAGGAACGACATGTGCATTGAATTTTCCGGGAGGAGAATCCGGTGTTACTACGTAATTAGGTTGATAGAGCAGCCTAGCACCAACGTAGTTACGTAGTTAAATATTGCACTGTTAACTATGCAAATTTGAACAGCAGTGGGAAACGGACGCGTTTGGCCTGCCGTTAAATAAGTTTAGCAACGATTCCGTGGCGCTGGGGAGCCTCAGTTTCCATTACTAGAACGTAAACACCGTCTTTCCACAAATTTTCGATATTGCACGCTTTCGTCATACTAACTGCTGATTAATTCTTAAATAATTGGCGACTAGGACACGCGGCCAAACACGCCACGCGTTCGTATAAAGTACTCACGGTGACGAAAGGACAGTGTTGCCCGATGGAAATGGAAAGGAAACGCGCGGAGCGGAGATCCGATTCATCGTGAAAAAAGGGGTGCCCACCAAGGGCTTGCGGCGGTATGTCCATCCCCCGGCGTCGACCGGAGGGGAAAAATAAATAATCCTAATTGCGGCTGAATGGGCTCGCCATGACGAGGAAAGAAAAAATAAAAAGAGCGTTGAAACCAGGACGGTCTCTGCCTCGAGACAATGGCCGTCTGCTACCGCTGCTGTGCTCCTGCTTTTCTACCGACGGTTTTTTTTCCACCCCCTCTATCCTTTCAACCAGGCCAGCACGATGATAATTTGACTAATTATTTATTCAAGAACACCCGCGAGCAAAGTACGCCGCTGTCGATATTTCGCCCCGAACCTTACACGTCGTGCTGACTTTCGCGTCACAAAGTCGTTCGCCATTTTCCACCGATGACAAACTGCGAACTTATGAAATAAAACAGAAATGACGAAGTTGCTGTGCGATACGAGCAAATTATCGCACTTAGACAGGCGAATCTTAAATAACAAGAATACCAGAGGTTCAAAGTGCGAATCCGCGAAATATAAAGTAGAACTTGAGGGTAACAAGTTCCTCAGGGTTTTTAAGCGTTTCAAGGGTTTTCAGAGAACTAATCCGCCACTCCAATTATTCCCAGAATCCTCCGATCCCACGGTCACGGTTCCTTCCATGATGCCACTTAGCAGCGTGACAAAGGGGTTAATTAAACCGAATTCAATTAAAAGGGGCAGTATCAAAAATCAACTGGAAATGTTGATTAAAGCTAAGAACACTGGGGGAGGCGTCACTCAGACGACGCGACGGATGCTGCATTAATGAGAATGGATGAAAAATTTGTTTGAATATCTACTCGATCTTCCTGCACGAAACATTCGTGTACTTATGCGGGCGTGTAGCTGACTTGAATCTTTGGTCTCACATTCCAGTCTCGTGAATACAAAAATCATGAAGAAATACTTCGTTGCATCGACAACTCAAGCAGGTTAATCCGTTTCGATTTCCCTTCAACGACCAGGGAAATTAAAAAAAAAAACCCACGACACAAATCTCCAATTTCCCGTTGTCTACTTTTCCCTCCGAGAATCATCCCTATTCTCCCCTCTTCACGCGCGTTTAACGCATTAATGTATGCGGGCGTGTCACTGGCCTGAAAAAAACATTTGCCCCCAACCACGGTGTCAAAAGACAGCCAGGAACCCCTCGTACGTCTCTGTTACGAGTGATCGTTGAAGGGGGGTTAAGTGTATGGTTAACCATGCCCGTGATGGGGCTCACCCTCGTTGCTGGCGAAAGCAGAGCAGGTCAGTCTCGCCATTGACTCGCTAACAGGCTCGAAAGATATATACCATGGATAATACTGCCACCGGTGTCTCTTTCGAATCCATCATCGTCTAGGGTAACGGTTCTTGAAAAAAATCCAGCCACGAGTGCATTAGGATGATTAATGCGGTGGTTCGAGTGCAGGGAAAACAGCTGGAATTCGCGATTAAAATACACGCGAAATAAAGTCTGTTGTGATTCCCTGGGAATAATATCACGCGAAGTCAGTGACGTCACTGCTAATATTTATTGCAAAAGCTTGAGTTCAGGGTTCACTTTTGCAACGAGAAACAGGGTTCTCCTGTCGATCACGATTCAATTCCATCTCCTGCACGTTTAGTGTTACAGAGGCGCGCTGGGAAAGTTGACTGAACCAAGTGAAATATATTAATCGACACGATTTCAGGTAAATTGATAGAGGATATAATTGGCCAGCTTGTTCCCAGGTCTGAGAAGTGCTCAATTTCGCGTTCGGTATTCGGACCCAGACGGCCCTCGTTCCCGGCAGAAGTTGTTTTTAATTAAGCTGCTCGGTTTGCGGAAAATCTGACCGACAGCGACAACTTTTTCCTACGTTTCGTCTCGATTCATCTCCAACTTCTGCTCCCCCGCTCTCTCTCTCTCTCTCTCTCACTTCCTGCCGCCCGTCTGGCTCTTTCAAGCACTTCAATTAGATTTCTTGATAACGCGAACGGTATACGTCCTGCGAGACACGCGTGCGTGTGACATGCATCTCTCCCCTCCTCTTTAATTAAAGTTAAAACAGCCTTTTCTTTAATTCGACCGCGAATTGTGCCGCGTTACGCGCGCGTCCCGTGCTAGCTTAATCAAAGAGCTCGTTAAAACGGACCTCGAATCGTATTCTAAAACGATGTCAAGCGTGCTTCTCTCGGATCCGATTAAAAAGCGACGAAAAGTGGCACGCCATTAAAACACAAATGCGAATTAGAATAGTAAACTCTAGTAGAATCCAACGCTCATTGCTCAGGGTTGCTCGATCACGCGTAGGGAGGCGATCCTCCCGGTTAAGTTTCCCACAGAAACCCCTATTATTTTTCGCGACGAGGTGAAACGCCATAGCTTGTAATCCGCTCGGTTTAATTACGTCGCAAGAAAGAATTCGTAAAATTAGCTGCTCGTGCTTGGCGCGGTGCTTGGGCGAGCCCATTGGTTAATTAAAGAGCACCAATGCACCGAGCTGTTTTCATTTCCGATAAAGGAGAGCAAAGCCTGGTCGCCTAAACCTCCTTCCATTAACTTTCCCGCGGAAGCTTCGGCCTGAGAATCTAAGGAGGTTCGAGTACAATCAGCTTACAAGTTGAACGAAGTTATTGTAACCGGCTCGCGAAGCAGCGGCATGAAAGCCAGGCGCAAATAATTCATCGACTTTCCCCTTGGATCCGCGGCTGATCTCTACAAGCCAGGCTAAATAAAACCGTGCGTATCTCTGTGGAATCGTAGACCCATCCAATAACCGAACGGGTGAATGATTAATACCCTGGGTTAGATCAGAGACGCGACGAGGCGTAATTACAATTTATGGAACCGATAAACGGTATCGCGTGGAGCTTCTGCCGGGAGAAATTTTAGTTAAAAAGGCATCAGCTGGACATTGAGGGTGTAATAGCCCAGAAGAAGTTATCCAAGTGGATTGAATTCCCGCACAGAGTATCAGAGTCCCAATACCATTGGCATTACCTAGTTATAGAATTCCCCTGTAATTGGAAGGTTTCCCTCGGTCTGATCCCTTCTTTGTTCAATTTCCTACGCGCGCTTGGGCCACGGACCGCCACGGAAAATGCTCCCGGGTCCGCGTGCGTGCGTATTCACCCGAGACGGCACAACGAACCACGACATCGTCCCATTAACAGTTTGCCACTCCGGACTATTCCAGCAGAGCCTCGCAGCCAACGAGGACGCATGGCAGCTCTTAACGATCTCGCAAGATTCTTCGTCCCACAGGGACCACCGGCTCCACGGTCCGTCCTGTAGCTTGATTGCCACTTCGGAGCACTTATGGTCATCGCGGGACCGTCGAAAAAATGGACGAAGATCGATCTCGCTCGGATCGCCTTTCCCCTTTGTCACGTGGGTGAAAATACACGTGTCTCCGGACAGGGCCAATAAATGTTTACGTTCGCAAGCGGCAGCGGTGTTTGCTTTGAAATTCGTGGGTAAACGGTCGAATTTCCTGCCTTCGTCGCGCGTCTTGCGCGGTATACACGGGGATCATCGGCGCGGCGATTGTTTTCACGAGCGTTTTCGACAGAGATCGCTCGATGGCGGGGGAGAGCAGCGGGATTGTTTTTAAATGGATCGGCGTGATGTTGGGCCAGCGGAGAGCATGTCGCGTCGAGAATATCTCGACGATCGCGGATTGATACTTCCTGTTCGTATTTTTAGGGAGATATTAGCGTACCCGGACATGTATATTTGGAGAAGAATTGTTTCCGCTAGGTACACAGCTATTCTTATTAAGAGCTCCGCCTAAATACGGAGGAGGGGTGCAGAACGTTACGAGAAGTTCGACCAGATATCAGACACATGTACTCCACGAACAGTGTCAATTATCTCTATTCTACTTACGAATTGTCGAGTGGTTCTTCGAGCATCTGCACCTCGAAGAGCGGATGGCGCGAAATATCAGCGAGGGATGACAGGCGCGATCAGAACGATCGTAAAACACTGCGTGAAATAACCTGTCAGTTAATACGCGCAGCTGAAAATAGTCCAGGCTGTCGGATATTAGAGAGTACACATCGTGATTTACGGCCGCTCTTTGCACGGCTGGCCGGAGTACGCTGGCCGGACTGCACGAAATTTGTTGAAACGGTAAAAACGCTTATGCCAACGCTAGATAAATCGGGTGATTGTGTGCAACTTTAAGTTAATGAGCTGCAGGGTTGCAATACTGTCACGTGACTTTCATATTTGGAACAAGGGCCATTTACTTCTAATACTTTATCGGCTTAGAAATTGAGGACCTTGGAGCAAGAGGGGTGCAGCTCCACCTTTACCAGCTTCGAGTAAATTAGAAAAAAAAAACTGTTAGAAGATTATTGCATTGACTTAACATCGAAGAGAGAGCACTAATTGAAAAATATTTTTTTTTCACGCAATAAGTAGTAGTTGAATTTTTTGCGAATTTTTCAAATCTGGAGCTGCACCCCTCTTGCTCCAAGGTCCTCAATTTTATTGTAAATGGGAAACGGGAAGCTCGTAACAGATTTTTAAATGAATTCTCAGCCATAAAAGAATCACCTACGAAGAGAAAAAAGAAACGAAGGGAACTTGTTTTGCATAAAAGTTCGATAAAGTTGCCGAATGAAAAGCGCCTGGGAAACGTAATCTCTACGGTGTATTTATTCAACTCGACCCCTGCTCCTTGTTCTATTGAGGCGATTATCGGCCAAATGGTAATTGGAGAACGTGCCTGGTGGATTATTCTTCTCCAGATTTCGGGAGTGCAAAAAATTGCCCGATATTTTCGCAGTGAACGCGGGGACAAAGAGCGAGGGGTAGGTTAGAAGTTACGCGCGAGCTGGAGAAGGGTTAATCACAGTGCTGCTCGCGAATTAGACGGCGCTAATTATAATTTCAACCCATGTGCCTTCTCATAAAAAGCGATTAAGGAACTAACGGCGAGAAACTGTGACTGAGGAGCTGGGTAAAAAATCGTTTTAAATGCGCAGAGTGATGGATGTATCTAATACTTTTATTCGAAGTTCAGTGAGTCCGATTTTATTCGCGAACGCGGTTTCCTGTTTCCTCCGAGCGTATACGTTCAAGCGATACCATAAAGGAGCGATTTTATAGGGGAAACCTGTGGAGTTTGTTTCCAGAAATGGCTAGGTTTCCCTTTCTAAAGTTCGCCTCTCGTTTTACACGGTACCTTTTTGGAAATATTAGAAGCGAATCGATCCAGAAGCTCGATAGCGGCACGGCGGAATTACCCATGCGAAATTGTGCATAATTTGTTAGCCAAGAGTTTGGCGCACCTGTTTTCTTCATGATCGTGTTTTCACTATGGAAAGATTCGTGGAAAGAGGTGGTGGAATCCGTTTGAACCTAACCAATTGCAGAACGCCATCCAAACAGCAGACCGTTTCACTCGTCAGAGGAGAATTATTCATAAGCGGTCCAATTACAATAATTGCATAAACCTGAGCATTCTCATGCGGCGTGATTAAGGAACTCGGGATCTCCGTGTACGTACCGGCAGAGAGAGGAGAATCTTCCCTTGCTGTTGCTTGTGCTTGGCTCTTGAGCATGCCAGAACGTAATTTCGGGGCACGAAGATCGCAGGGAGCTTGAACATGTGTAAACAACTGCGGCGAGGAATTCAGAGAACGGGAGGAAGTAAAATTCCAGGGAGAAAAAATTGGAGCCTATGCGAAAGCAGATAAGAGGCAGGGCTCGAGTGGACTTGGGGTAGGGTAAGGAAAATTTGGGAAGCAGTGAAGGTACAGGTAGGGGGGATGAAGAAAGACTAAGATTGCAGGAGCGCAGAGGCAGATTTAGGCGAGGTAGTAGAAATCAAAGCAGAGAGGAAAAAGTATAAAGGGAAGAAAAAACTTGCAATAAGGATAAAGAATAGCAAAGGCAGAAGAACTACGGGGAATTTCGAGAGATGCAGAGATATGAAAATCTGAAGGAAAGAGGAAGGAAAAGGCAACCAAGAGAGTAGACGCGAAAGAAAGGCTAATAGAGATACGGCAGCTGCGTGAAACGTGTGTATCTTGGCGGAGCGTGGCTGACATAAGGGGTTGCCAAATTAAACAAGGGTCTAAGGGTCGCTCCTAATTTGGGCGCCGAAGTAATTCAACCCTTTGCCCGATCTCGTTCATCCTCGTGCCACGTTTAAGCAAGAATTACCTTCTCTGCAGACAGAGAGTCCTTGTTGAGGATTTCCAGCCTGGAAACCGCTTACGTTTAAAGCCCCAAGCACCGAGGGGGGGTTCAACTTTTCCCGGCTGGAATAATCGAATTGTTTACTCGCCGATGGTTATCATTCCCGAATCGCTTTTCCTATCGTTTCTGCGCCACGGAACGCGGCCACGAGGCGGCCTGCAAGGGGATGACGAAGTGAATTTCGCCGATGGATCAGACATCGCGGTCGGCTCCCTTCTACAAGGGAGCAATGTACCAAGTAGCTATTTATCATGCTACCAAGGAGACGTTATCGGGATTACATCAAATTATTCGAAGCTCCAGATTGGGAAGGATGTTTCCTGGATGGAGAGGATTAACGCCGACCGAATTCTGATACAGATTTAGTTCATAACGGATGGATTTAAGTTTGATGATTTATATTAGTTTGATTATTTGGACAGGGATCTAACTTCTGGAAACGTGTAATATTTATACGAGTACTGTACATTAGACCACAGTATGGTGGTGCAGCCGAAAAGTAATGCTTCTTTCCGGAAGAGACCAAGGAAAATACACGGAAGAAAGGCAGCCGCTTTTAATTAAAAGCGATCCCCTGGCTAGCTTTCTAGCGACAGCGGGCTGTGACGGAACTGGCGCGAATTCGACGCGAAAAATACGAGGCGATGCTGATCCGAAGTCCCCGTTCTAACTGGCTCAGCCATTTCGAGAAAGTAGCTGGAAGAACGCGGAGCTTAAAGAAAATGAAAATTCTCCGAGCAATTTCCTCAAACTGACGGACCAACGGAGGCGGGCGCTAGAGATGCGTAGATGCGCTCTCTTTTCGTTCGGGGAGAAGAACGAGATTCCCCGGATCTCGGAGCGGCGAACTCGAGCGGAGGTGTTCTTAAAGGGAGGGCTCGAGATGGAAAGGTAGAATATTGCGAGTAAACGTGCGAAATTCTATAATGCGACTTTGAAGCGAGCGACGTTGCAATTCAAAGGATACGAGCTCGCCCTTTCGCGCTCGCTGCTCCCATTCGCACGATCCGCGATTTTTCTGCCCCGCAAATCGTGTAACATCAAACCAGCCGCGGGAAATACAAATGCCGCGGGGGCGTATCGAATTATTATAACGAAATCCAGGAAACTTCTGAAAACCAAGCCCTCGAACTAGAAGAGAGCGAGCATCGGAGGCTGAATAAGACAGCAAGTGCAACTGGTGCGTCCTTTGAAAAGCGGAGCATGCTGACAGGAATTAAGTACCGGCTAAACGGTACGACGTATCTCCCTCCACCAATTTTCCCTATCTCGAGGGTTGAAAAGAGCTACAGTTGGAGTACAGTTCCCACCCCCCACTCGGCAGGCCAGAAGTTCAACTGCAGAATGAAATCACTGGCCGCCGAATTACTAAAGACGATAGAGGAAACTCCGCCAGGCTGGTCCCTCTCGAGTATGAAATGCGCAATTTCCGTTCTTCCGGCGCACGAAGCTTATCTTTCGGCCGCAGTAGCGCGTGACTTTCGACGTGGCGCGGGATATCCGCCCGCCTCCCCCGCCGTTGTAAGCCCGCGGAGATAACGGCGCGGCGGAACAAAACGCGCCCGTATAAATTCATATTAGCGCCGGTTAGACGGTTTTTGCGCGATCCTGCCGAACTTTTCCTACGCGGGCCGCCGCCGGACGAGCCGTGACTCGAATTACGCGAGGCTTTTCCCAGCCCCGGCTCGCCCTCCGCTCCGGCGTCCCGTGTCGACGACCGCTGGAAATTATGCGAAGGAGCTTCCCGCCGAGGAGATTTGAAGAGGAACTCGACGGAAGCCACTCTCAAATGCAATCCCGACCGATGGGAAACTTTCCAATCGGACGGAAAGGTCGCGTCCAGTCTCGATAAGTGTTCTGATTGCGGGGAGCTGGGTAAACCCTGCTCGTCCAGGGGGAGTCAAATTGCGTTAGGCGTTTTTCTACGTGCCATTGGCCACTGCGAGCATCTTCTCTGAGCAGTTACTGGTAATGGGTATTCCTGAGTGCGCGGCAACCGCTGCACACTTAGAAGAATTTCACTTGTAGATTGATCGTAGAAGGATCTCCGCCTCGCAAGAGGATCTTTTTGCAGGAGCGAAAGACTGTGTATTGGCTTGCGATATCATTCCTGCCGCTGTTACCATCACCATACCGCTGATAGCGCAGATAGCACGGAGCGAATGTAGGTTAGCAGGCGAGTTAATTTCCTGAGCTAGATAGCCGACGTTGATATGCTTTGGGCGTCTGCGTCAGTTATTGCGTGAGGAAATTCGGGGCTCAAGCAGGCGTGTCATACGCAAAGCTACCGGTCTTCCTGCGGCGCACAATTCCCTGGTGCCGATGGACGATTGAAATGCGTAGGAAATCCGTGGAAACCAATTCCCTGTCGATCGGGGACAGTTTACCGGGGGTTGGAAGCTTTCTGATCGACAATAAAGGTCAAAGTTCTGTTTGGAGTATAAATTCGGAAAGAACGAACAGCTGAGGTGTGTAACATGTTTTAGGAGGAAAGGAGCGAACCGAGGGAGTGCCTTTGGCCTGCGGTCTAATTCGAGCGAAAGTTTCATCAGAGATTCTTTTACCGGGCCATCGAGATCCATCCAAGTTTAATAAACTTGTGAGTTAGATATGAAAAGTTTCTGGCATTATTGTGTCCGTTGAGGAAGAGGGAGTTATGAAGTTGTGTTAGGATTTTCATCCCCTGTCGCGGAGCGCCATCGAGATTCTTTCAGGTATTTTCGGAAATTTCCGAATATCTTTTACGCCGGTCTCTACGACTCCTATAGGAAATTCCACTGATATTGCTATATCCGCTGAGAAAGCGTGCAACCTGGAGACCTGTTTCGAGATCTCGACTCGATCCTCTTCTGCCCCGGATAAAAGTGCTATTTCCTGTGTTAGCCGAGTTCCTTCCGGCGTTTCCACAGATTTTCGTACATCCCTCGTACGTCGATTTACAATTTCCATTGGCAGTGTCTCTCTTATTACAACGCTGCGCGAAACAATTAAGAAGTCAATACTCGAATAGACTTTTTCCACTATCGATTAAATAAATTCAGAGGGATTTTAATTGGGTTAAGATTGAACCGGAAGCTTGAAGGTCCGAGCAATACATACGTGGATCTCTCCCTTAAAGGCACAAATTGGTCTCGAACAAATTTGTATCCCAGTTACGCAAGTACCCGGCTCGTTAGCGTTTTAGATGGTGGAGGGTTAAAAGGTCTGGCGTGTCAGCAGCGAATCGAGATGCTATCTGAGCGTGTGGCCGAAGAAAGGGAGACTGTCACACACCGTTTCGCCCAGAAACAGAGGCGACATTGCGTGCAGACTTTCTTAATTGCCGCGCGGAATTGCAAATGTACACCCCTGCCAGCATTGTTACACGTTTAGATCTCTTTTTCTCTGTCTTCCCCTCGTCTCCCTCGCTCCACGCCTTTACCCACGTCTGCTACAAGGGGCCACGGCCTTTCCTTTATTTATCGCGAAACTGCCAGCATCCCTTTTCATTCGACCGCCACTTGCTTCACGCAGGCAAACCGCGTGTTTGCCGTCAGTCTGCTCCTGTTGACCTCCTACCGGCTCCTTCATAGAAATTAATACACTCGGTTGCCCCTGTCCCATCGACAAAGACACGGGGGTGGATGCTTCCAAGGGAAAGTGACGCGCTTCAAAAGGGTTACCAAGAAACCATCCCCCTTCCTCGCCTCGAGACATTGTTAAAAGAAACGAAGCTGCTGCTCTTTGATGTACGCGTGACTGCTGGCCGGTGCGCAATTGCGAGGCCGCGCGCTATGAGTTCTCACGAAATCGTGAATCGGGACTGGCGCGGATATTTGTCGGAGCGAAGTGGAGCGCGGAGGAAACAAGGGAGACGCGAGCGAACTCGCCGAATCGACAAATGGGGGCTCGTCAAATGTTCGACGATGTTTCGCTCAGCTTGTAGGGGAAAGAGACTCTGGCCGCGGGTTAATGAGTCTGTGATTAAAGTAGGATGTTTGCTGTAAATTGGCGGAATATTCATGCGCTCCTGACATTCCAGGTACAGGATGGAAATTTCCCGGGTAGTCGATTACCGAAGTGATTCCCGATGGCCACGACTCCCATTGGACGGACACGCTCCAACTTAGTAGCGCTGATTAGCATGACAATTAGTCAATTAATTAAGCCGGCCTGTATAGCGATCGCCAGTGCAATTGATTAGCACTTACAGCATGGCTGGGAACGCCCTGCCAATCTCTGTCGAAGCTATTCCCGTCCCTTTCTCAATTTCCATCCATTCGTAACGATACCCGCCGAGCGACGTTTGACAAATATTTTATTTGAAATTCCCACTAATTAATAGGTATATTCGTCATTAACCAGGCAGTGGGAATGTTTGAGAGAAAGGTCTAGGTATTCTTTTAGCAAAAAGTCAGATTTTTTTTATTATTATTTCGAATTTATTACTCGTTAAACAGAAAGCATAGCACGTAAGAAGAAAGTAAGATATGCAAGGTAGAGGAGCGTAATGACGAGGAAGCTTTCAGTAAGCATTGTGAAAATACTCGCGGATAATTATTCTGTTGTCCGGCATTTTTTCCGCGCACCGCGTCTCACCGGTTCGTTTACCAACGTCCGACGAGTTTATTGTACAATTTCGAATTTATCTTATCCAATTTCACGACGCCTCAAGCAAAAGGACGCTCGAGATCCTAACTATCCGCGTTTAGTACAAAGGGACACTGACGTTTCACGGCAGATGCGCAGCTGAAACGCGTCCGTCGACCCGTAATTCTTACTCCCTGCCCAGGGTAATTCCGAGACAATGAACGTCTGTATTCTCTGTACTCCTCCTCGATTTAACTCGGAACAAAAGGCATTAAATTTAACTTCGATACCCTCTGCCTACGGTTTCGCTTTTCGGTGCCTGAATGGGAGTCGCGGTCGATCTGTGTTGTCACTTACATTGATCCACGAGAAACGAGCTTGCAGGTGGGCTGAATGCTTCAAACTCACCTGAAACAAGAAGAATTAGCATGAAATATTAAATCGAAATTGTGTAGAGTGAAAGTATAGCTCGCGGCTGTACTGTTTAGTGAAACCTCTGATTTGTCTGACCATATACGGTACAGTTCCCCTTAGAATTGCAAATTAGATTCCTACATCACTTATATCTACTCTATAGTACACCCTGCTGTTTCAGTTACTATGTCGACAGATCATTCTACGGTTCGAGAAGGAAGCGTGAGATGGTTGATCGAAGATAGTCGAAAGAAAATGAAAGAATCATTGGTTTTTAAGGAGAAGTTCGAATGGAAGATTTCAATCTCCACACTGCCAAGGATTAATATCCGAAGGTGGATGAGGCTCGAGCGGGTCTAGCTTGATCTCGATCACCGTTACTCCCGTTTCTTCGCTCTTTTTTCTTCCCTCGAATTCTATTATATTATCGGGATACAGAGCGGGTCCTCCTAACTCTTGAACGGGATCCTCGAGCCGCTCCAACTTCCCTGTTCCGCGAACAATAAAAGCTGGGAGTGCTTGTTCAATCTTCCGGTACAAGCTGTCGTTCGATGAGCTAAGGACGCGTTACTGGCGAGATATCGATTCCCGGGGAACACGTATATCTCTCTGGCCTGGATCACGTTTCACACCTAAAAGACACCTGTCGTACATACTTATTGTCTGAGCAGCGCGCCGGAGCAATCGGCGAGGGAAACGGGGACGGTGTTCGGTGATTTTCCCTCTCCAGCGTGGATGCCGAATGACGAAACAGCTCCGAGTCGTTTCTATCAGACAGTATGCTGGTTAGATCAATCAGAATATCTAACGTTACATGCACTCCACGCGGGTCTTCATCCTCCAGTATTCCTACTCCAATACAGCAAGGATTCGCTACTGTCAGCGGTTGTCGCGACAAGTAACATGCAATTTCGCAAGGAAAGAAAAAAAAAACGATAAAACGACCCAATTACATGTGCCCGTCAGACTTGACTAGAAATCTTTCCCGGTCACGTCGGTCCGACGGACGTGATCGAATATTCCCTCCAGTCGCATCGTTCCGCAATCCAGCGTCACTCAAACTGACAATTTAGCTTATTACCATCCGCAAATAAATGGTAAACTGCGATTTCCAATACGTTCCGAATGCAAGCTTGAAAAGAGTAGTCGGATTTTCTTCCCCTCGCGTACCCTGCACGCCAGCAACTAACCAGCTAGCATCGAAAGATAAAGAACAGGCTCGGAGAAGCCTGTACACCGTTGCATCGCCTTCTAAGAAGGCGTTAAACCCCCCTTGGGAACCGCGCGATAAGATCAACTTTTCCTCCCCCACGTTCGAACGAGCCCATCCGCGAAATTAACGCGGCACCGGCGTTGTCCAGGACGTTGTTTGACATTAGTGTAATGCACGCTGTAACGGCCGGTGTAATACGTGACCGAGTGTGAATTATACGGGCGACAAAGGGCCACGTCGGGAATCCGAAATGGCACTCGCGTAGCGCGTGATTTACAACCCCGCCGCCCAGGCGACTGTTAGAGCACTTTGGTGCCAGCCGACGAGATTGAATTGTTTAAATGGCGAGGGAAGTCGAACCGGCGAACAAAGGAGCGAGGCTCGAACGCGTTCGCGAGTCCCGCGAATGCGATCTTCGCGATGGGGATGATTTGTTGTTGAAGCTCGCTGATGGGTGTGCGCTCGGCGACTCGGGACACATACCAGCAACGGCTGTGCTTGATGCGACGAAGAAGACCGTAGGGGGTACGTCGGAATCCACGAAACTCGCATTCCCCGGAGCCTCGGGATGATAAAATCAAGCCTGACACCGTCCCGCGATTTCCTCCCCCCCCCTCGTCGGCGCGCCACCCTGAGCGTTCGCGGAATTCATACAGAACTTTCCCGCGAACATTGATTCAGTAGCGATACCACTGTGAACCCTAGCGAAAGATCGACGCTTCAGCTGGTGAGCATTGCGAGACGAACGAGGCGGCAAATTCGAGGCGTCGCCGCGGGTAGATTATGGGGACGCTATTGTTGTAGGTGTAGAACAATCTTAATCCTCGGTGGATTTGCATGTACGTTATGAAAACTCGCCGGAACCTCGAAGGGGGTAATTTTATGCGCGTGGGGACGAATAGGCACGAAGGTGGCTACCAGAAGAATGCAATATGGTGCCGTAAGGCGAGCGTGAGCCAGGGAACGAGTGGGGGAAGAGGGAATAGGGTGGGCTGCTGAAAAAAATTTCACGGCGAAACGGCCGGCGAGGAACTAACTGCAGGGTGGGGATTCGATGAAACGACGTTTCCCTTTGGACGCAAAAAAGGATATTTAATTTGCGGACCGGCGTACGCGTGGCGAGTGGCTGGCTGGCACGCCACTGCGCTGCATTCAGCTGGCGGTCGTTTATTCAGGCGCAACCAGGCGGAGAAGCGCGTGCACCGCTGCATATTCGAATTTACCAAGTCCCGGTGAGTATCGTAAGCAACTGTTTTCCGCGATTTACGCGGGAGACGGCTGACCGCGAAACCGTGCCCCATATATTTCGCAGCTGCCTGGCTGATCCGCGAAACGAGGGCGGAATGCGTTCAACGACTGCAATTCACGAGCTTCGGAGTCTGCTGCGTTTAGTATGATTCGTTTGGCAACGAGTTCGCCTATTAAATGAGTAAAGTCGATAAATGATACGTGCTGGATAGTATCTTTTAAACAAATCGGTTGGTCAATTAATGAGCACCACAGCAGCTTCATTATTAGTTTTTAGTATAGCTGAAGATATTTATATTAGTTGGGCATGTTTACGTCGAATCGATATAAAGGATTTGATAGCTTATTCTTCAGATAAGTTCATTTATTTGAGGAATATTTACTTTGTTAAAATTAGGATTATTAGGATCTTGTATTGTTATGATTTCCCATGGTTTTGTTCTTCTGGTTTATTTTATTTAGTTAATGTTTTTTTATAGTGAAACTAATAGACGATTGATGGTAGTTAATAAGGATATATTCATTTTTATGCCTTTAATGTCAATGTTATGGTTTTTTTATGTTCTTCAGATATAGCTTCGCCGGTCTCTTTAAATTTAGTTGCCGTGGAGCATAAATAGGTATAATTTCAGCACAAATTAATCACGTGGGTTTCCCAGCGTCATTTTTCAATTAGTACTTTCGTATTTTGTAATCTTTTCTCTAATAGTCTTTTTCTAGAAATGTAAATATTGATACGATGAAATTTGTAGTTCAAGAACACTTACTAATATTTTTTGGAGGGGATAAATCCGCTTTGGAAGTCGTAAAGGCGCGACATTTGAACTCGAAAGTGGCACTTGTGGCGCGAGACACCCTGACCACTGTTAAGAAAGTCTTACATATTCCTACAGCTCGCAGGCTTACCCGAAGCACGCTCCACTGTGAGTAACAAGAATTCCCTGAGCGCGACATAATTATCGACACGCCAGCGACACCCAATCGATAATCGTTAGCCTCCATCCGCGCTACCGTTCAGCCGCGAGTTAGATCAGGCGTTAACGCATTCCCTGCCGCCATTTAGCGCAATTTAGTGCTTTATGGCGATTTGTTCGGCGTGCACGCCCGCGCGTGGCAATCGAACGCGACCGCACGCCTCCGGAATGAATGATCAAAGCGAAACCGGGTCGCCGTTTATTTATCCCACACGGTATACAATCGTGGTCGTTATTCCCGTGCGAGCCCGCCGCGCCGACCGTTGCCCGGCTCTCCCTCGGCCGGGCGTTGCGCATTTCGAAAATCGCGGGGAATCGGAACACTCCGGGGTAAACACGTTCAGCTATTTTTTTTCCTGCCTCCTTTTTTTTTCAGCGGAATTCCTGTGAGGCGGTCCCGAGCGCTGGTAAATACACGGGAAATCGTCGGGATGATGGTACGTTCGTGAAATTGAATTGCGGTTCTGCTCTGTTTCCCCCTGTTTTGGCTGAGGAAATCGAGACCCCCCCGGTAACGATGCACGCCACGTATTTGTAACGGGTGAATAAGAGTGCTGCCGGTGTTTCTGGCTAGGAAGTGATTTAGGGCACAGTTCCGACTGGAACCTAGGCGAAGGGAACTAAGATCTGCACCTGGATTGCGTAGGATGCTGCGCAAGGTTCTTGGAGAGTCTTAGAACGGGAAGAATGGTGATAAGCCAGGCCAGACCCGCCCAATTTTGCTCTTCGAAGGTAAAAGCGACGGTTGTGCTAGACCATGCGGACCTTTTGCTCTCGAGGAGCGCGAGGAGCCTGGCTCGGTGCCTTCAAGAGCGAAGAGCAACTCGCGGTTGCTCGTGCGAGCAAATCCCTGGACAGGCCTGAGCTAGGTTATGGTATTCTGATAACACCAGGGAGATCTGAGTCGATGCAGAAGAATTTCCTTCGCAGGTTTGGAGGATTGATACGTACGAAGGGGATGATCTACCAATCGTACACTCGCCCCATCGACCCCGACGATCTCCTCCTCGAGCAGTTTCTTGCATTTGTATGATAATATTATGTAACGCATCGTTAGTAACAGTAGCATCACCGTGGTACTTGTTACTCCATCACGCTACACCCACGTTACGTTTCGAAGCACTGGGTGCCTCACCGCGAACCATCCCTTAAAACCACGACCAGTACACGCTCATATTCCCGTTGCAGACAGAACGGAACCGCGATCGAAGTTATTGCGCTCTAATAACCAGTGCAGCGCGAACGGGAACACAGGGAGGTGCAAGCCGAATGGAAATTATAAAGCACGAAGTTTATCGAAGTACGGTGAACAACTGAGGGGGATTTGATCCCCCAGCGAGACTCGGGTGGGCGAGCAGGGGCAGGCGAACAGGGTGGAAACACGAAGTGGCTTCGAAGAAGGGCGGAGGGACAGTCGGCGAGTGGAATGGCCGGGTGAAATGCGTGATGGAAGTTATAACACGCGTCTAATCGATGGTCGCGGCTCCCCCGATGGCGAAACAGGGAGAAAGAAGTGCGCGAGAGTGGAGGGACAGGGGCCGGGACCGTTATCAAGAGACGTGTCTGGAGACCATTCGGTTAAGTAAAGCCCGCGGTGGTTTTATGTTCGGCTGACGCGCCCGCGTCCACGTCCGCGGCCGTTCTCCACGCTGGTAATGGCATTAATTATGCAGGTAATTAACATTCGAGCGGCCCCCGCGGATATCATTTTACGGCGGCTCCCCCTTTCGCCATGAATCTAAACGTGTCAGCCGGCCGACACGATGTCGCGGCTCTTGTCGAAAGCGTGGATCGACCAGCTTGCATACGCTTAACCACGTAGTAATACGCGATGCCCGACACGCGCGCGCTCACCGTCAATCATTCAAGCCCGGGAATAGGTGCCCCCCTCTTTGGGGACCGTTTCCAATTCCTGTCTTATTCAAGGGATGGGCAGAAGATGATCCGATTCAGAATCTCCAAACACTCGTGGCTAGGGGAGAGCGGGGGTAGATGTGACAGGAGCGGATTGTTAGAAAGCTGTTTAAATATTTGTCGCTTGGACTATCACTTCGACGATGAAATGGCTGATGTGTTTCAACCATACACGGTTGTGTATGGTGTTTTTTTTTGTAGTAGGTTCACGCGTTGCCACGTTATTGCAAGTTTTTGTGTTTTCGGTATTAATAGTAACTTTCCTCTTTCCACGTCAATCTTTTCCACCGAACAGTTAGATAAATGTATGTAAATTAATATTACCACGTTTTAATCAGTGTTCATTTAGCTACAGATTCGTAGCAGGAACATAAAAATACACCAAACTGGTATGAATCACACTTTTCAGTGCAATTGCTTTCAGTATTTTTTTTATATTATTTTTAACAGATTATTCATAATTTTTTCTTGTATATTTAGTGTAATAGCTTCTTAAATTAATAAATTTATTTTTGTCTCGACCCACAAAATAGCTTTTTCCAAAGTCATGGTTATAGTTTAACTACTATCATTGATAGTATTGATTATGGAATGCAAAAAAAAAATAAATAAAAAACGGAAAAAATGTCACAACTAGCCCCGGTCACCCTACTTCCAAGGGGTTGGTCACTTAGGACACGACTGCTAACTATCTCCTTTCGAAAGAGAGCTTGTGTCTAGAGATATAGCCAAAGAAGAACGACACCATCAAGCGAGGATTGAATTCTTCCGCAAAGAACAGTATCAGAATCTCGAAAATGGTTGAGCAGTCACGTCCACCCCACGAACCCAATCCAAGTTCCCCTCGATAGACCCAAGAATCGATAAGTGGAATCCTACGAAGCAAAGTGGTAAAGAATGAACCCCCGAAACGAATCTCCCCACGTGCTCTCCCTTTCGTGTAAGATTATCGCGCGGTTGTGGCAGGTCGAGAATCCTCTGTTAATCGCCGCCCGGACCGACCAAGTCTGGCGCCGAAACGGCACGTCTCGCGCCGACGTCTGGCCGACTAACTCCGCGGTCAGGTGAATATTCATGAGAGCGATCTTTGCGGCTTAAAGCACAGCTCGCGTGGCATATTGTCGAACGTCGAGCGATCCACGTCGATCAGCCAGTCGGTACGATCATCTCCGTGTAGCTTCGATGGTCCGATTCCGCCGAGAGGCCGGTGAAGGAACACCTGACAGCAGTGCGCGGAGGAAGACTCGCGAGTGAACGTGGAACGCTAAATGAACGACAGAAAGTGACGCGATGTAGCTCGACTAAGGACGTAGGATACAGCAAATCGACGAATAGTCCAAGGTGCCAGGATTCTCAGCTCGAATCGCGACGCCAGTGTTTCACAGGTCGAGGCGATCGCGGTGACCATTAGTAGCCGCGCGGTGGCAACAATCATTCGCGGCTAATCGAGCAGTAATTAAAGCATATTCCCGCTCGTTCGAGGGTAGCAAACAGCTCGTTTGCGAGATCAGGAGCGGCGTGCCACCGCCAAGCTGAAGCAATTAGCGCCGGCTTATTACCTCAGCCGCGAGATTCCGCTTCCCAAACGAGAATCCCGTTAAAACGCGGCGTTCTTGCTCGGGAGGCGCCCTTCTCGCAGCTTCCATTAGGACGCGCGACAATACGATACGGGGCCTTTGAATATGGAACAGCGTTCCTTTATGAAATTCGAATCCCCGACGGACACCGGGGGCCTGCCGGCAACTAGCGAATACGTAATACCCCCGGGGGCCGCGACACTGTAATTAGTTGTTGAGCCCGCGAAGCCAGCGCGCTCCGTTGTCGCCGATAAGTTTAATCAGACCGTAGGAAACCGTACGAGTGCGGCGATCCCGTTTGTTGCCACTCTATGCCCCGGCCGCGATAGCATCGAAAGTGCCGCCAAAGTTATCGTTCCTAAGCCGACCAGCCCGCGGACACGCGTGACCCTCGACGTGGATGCATGGCCACCCGCGTATCGCGTTTCCTCCCGTCCTCCCCCCCGAGGGTGCATCTTGCACGAATGCAAATGCTCGCTGGCGCAACGCCTACGCCCGCTGCCTGGGGATCCAGCATCGATTGCGACGAATGCCCGTACGGTGTGCCACCGTTGAAAGCTCGCGCTGAATGGGGGGTTGGAGCGGTGGATGTTCCCTGGCATCGATGTGCCGTTCAGAGGGAGTTTGGTGCACGCGATGCGGCGAAAGCTTGGAAATTAAGGCGCATGCTTGGATAGATGGTCGGAGATGAGAACGGGGTATTGTTCGCCGGTGGAAACTAGACGCGGAAGAGTTTTTAGCATGATCAGCTGGGAATTGACGTTCCGAGGCGAGCGGGGGATGGAGGGGGATAGTGGGTGACGCGCAGAGTTTTTCGGTATTCCGTTCACGGCTGTTTGATATCCCTCGTGCATGGTAAGTGATAATATCGAGCAGACGGCAACGCCATTAAAAGTTTCGCGCCGCGAAACGTGTCCCGATACGAAGCTGCGCGGGAATTCGTCCATTATGATATAGAGGTGTTGGCTCGGGGGCTTTGTGTACAGCAGAATCGCGCCCAGTCGACATATAATAGGATTCGGTTTCAGTAAGCGGAAATTTCGGATAGTTGGCGGTCATACGAAATTTGCATACGCGGCTAGAGATCCGCAGAATTTATGTTAATAATATAATTCGTCGGATTGGGTCGCGCGGTTAAGTAAATCGACGCCAGTTGCGCAGTTCGGTGTACAGGGTGGTAAAATCATTTTCTCCAACCGTGATGACCACTACCCTCGACTATATTAATGTACGTAGGTACATCACGCGCGAGATATGAATTTACAAAATTCGACCGAAGTGATTTCATGCACCACCAATTTCCATTTAATTCTAACTGCACGCTGTTCGTTAATCAACGCCATTTAAAGCAGTTCGAAGACGCTCAATGAACAATATCCTGTTATACACGGTTGCTCCGTCACAAATGATCCTCCCATCGGGTTCCTAGTTAACCGGAAAATATTACGACAGGCGTAAAAAATAATTGTCGCGCTTTGTACGCGACAGTGACGAAACCGCTTCACCCCTGCTTCGTTACCGCGACCTCAGCCTTTCCGCGCCCCCGTATTTCTGTCGCGGAACGTCTACACTTCGTGCGCCGCTCTTTTTCGGTCGACTACAATGCTCTGTCTGGCTGGCTCGTTATCCAGCGGGGGAATATATCTTTATCTCCGGCTTTTCTTTGCCCTTACAAAGGACGACGCGGAGAAATGTTCACGGTCTGGCCGCGAGTGGCCGCCCGCTCGCCATGGGTGTTTGTAATGCGGTTATTCGCGTGTAAGAGTCTCGGTATGCGAGCCCCCAGCAGTCGTCACTCTTACAAAAGCGCATGCACGAACCCTGGCGAAGGGTACAGAATATTTAAGCCGCTTCTGCAGACGGAAGGATCGATTTTATTAATGAGCCGTCTCATGTTCATTAATGCTACCATTATGCAACGGCTGGAATCTTTTAATCACTTCGGAGGGCTAGGAAGGATTCCATGTAATTATTCTGTAACACTTTGTCCTTGTGTTTCTAAGAGGAAATAGCCTCTTCGCGATTTTTACCGGTTAGGAACCAGTAAAAGCCTTTGCGACCCCAGAGGAATAAGGGTATTAATTTACCTCGCCTCATTAACGATCGGATGGGAATATTGCGGGCGGAGCCAGAGGAGGATCGGAGCCCTCTACTTGCCGTCGCTTTTTACCCCAGTTCGGTTCCGCCGGAGGATATCCTTCACGGGTTTGTCGAGTTTTGCAATTCACCGCTCGTACCGCGACAAAGATACGCGGCGCGCGTCGCTTTCGACCGTTTGCAGTTTGCCAGCGGAAAATTGTAAGCGAACGGTGCCTCGCCCGCCACGTCCTAACGCAATAACAGTTCCTGAGACGCACGGTCTAGGATAATTTCGCTTAAGTAGATTACGCTCCGCCCCGGCTTTCCGAGTGTGCCGTTAAACCAGCAACACGTACAGCGCCGCCCGTTCCCGCGCGTGTACACACCCCTAAATCACGCGTGCAGTTCAATTATTCTTCCCGGCCGACGGCATTAAAGGCGTCCCCGTTTCGCGCAATTTAGGAAAAAGCCACGACTCGCGGGCAACGGATGCGACACGGCACTGGGAATATTAATTGAAACCGGGGGACGAATGGAACTGTGATTCCTCCATTTCGCTAGCGGCGGTGGCTTAAGATAGCTGAGCGACTTCGGGGCTTTGAATTTTAAGCCGCGATCCCAGCTGATTTGGATAATAATTCATGGCTGGAGATATAATAGAAGGCGGTGGCTGTTCGGAATAGAATCATCTCAGCCGGATAAAAGATTCGGAAACTATCAGGAGTGATTTGAAACTACGAATCACCAATTACAAGATTGATGCAACCGGAGGAGAATCGAGCGTGCTGCTCGGTTCATGAACAACCCTCCGATAAATTCCTTATCGGCGTCCACGGATCGTCAGAAACGCGGGCAAAACAGTGGGCACGTTTTTCCGCTGCCTGACAGTGGCCATGCCCGTGGTTTATCAAGCCGCTTTTTTCATTCGCCCAAACGAGCCCGTACGTTCGCGGTATCAGCGGATCTGGGCGCTGGGTCTAGCCGTAAATCGGCGCAACTTTTTCCCGCCGCCTCGCGTCCGGTCACACGAAAAAGAACTTCGACGGCGCGTCCCCTTTTAACATCCACTTTATCGCCGTTACACTTTTAATACCGGGCTCGCTCGCCCGTGCGTTCCGCGCCTATCTATTTCTCCATGGGGCTGGAGATTCACCTTTCACATCGGCGATATTTCATCGACCCTTTTCTCTCGTTCGCCGCAGAAATATTCAAGCGGCTGGCGGGTCCTCGGGCAAAAGCTATTTACTCCTTCCCAATTTCCGCGCTCGCCTCTCCCCAGGCGAGCTGTGCGAATGGCTGTGCCCGCTGGAACTGCGATTTTATTTCTTAAATAGTAATGGAGACACCTCGCGCTGGAATTGAGCCTGCTAGCAGGACTTGTCGCGTTGTTTCCGAAGCGCTATTTTATTTTAGGTAGTCATTTGTGATAGGAATAATTATTTTGGAATGGGCTTAAATTTATGGATGCAGTGGCACAGAATTCACAGGACATCGGAGCTCTTGGAGGCAGAGGATGCTCGAGTGTAACGCGATTCCGAGGTTCGCCACTCCTACAGCGCGATTCGACAGAATCTGAAGACATACCGATGCTGGACCACAGCTTCCATGCTTGTTATCCTCTATGTGCCTTTGCTCGTAGCCCGAATTATTGACCGCCAATCAGTCTTTCAACTGGCCACCTGAGCAACGCGTGTTCGGAGGCTGATGAAGCCAGCTGCATCGCTGACGAACGTTGGAATAATGTTTCATACAGACACAGTCCCTCGACTGAAAGCTTCGACTGTGCAAACGAGAGGATTGTGATCCGATCAGGCCTGAATGATCAATTACGAGGAAGATTGTTACTAGCAAATTCTGGTGCGTACGCCTCTAAACGCCACGTCAGAAAGTGGCTAAAAAGACGATTGCACGAGTGCCAAGAACGAAGCGAACTATATTATACAAACTTTGCGATAAATATTCATAATTTCGTCTTAATATATCACTTTATAGCACAACGCGCGGTTTACCGTGAAGCTAAGGTAAGTAGAGATGAAACTAGCACGAGATTCCAAGTACGTGGCTTTCAAAACTTTATGGTAATAACTTTTTAAAAGAATACTCCTCGCGCACGTTTGCTGAAACTTTCGCACTCGAAATTCAGCTCAATCTAGCGCTCCCCCAGTTAAAAAAAAATTAAGTTAGGCAAACGGTTTTATTAAAATGCACTAAAAACTAAAAGAATTCTTTTCTTGTACTACAATTTCGGTGGTGTCCTTCGCTTTAAATGAAATCGTGGAGCAGGATATGCCATAACAGGATACGAATTAATTTAATACAGAATCAAACGTCGAAACGGATATGTGTGGCATATCCTGCTCCACGATCGGGGATTTAAAAACATGGGACCATTAACGATGTTATTCCTCGTTATATCCCGCGTTATCAAAAGCCTGAGAATTTGTACTTCACAAGAATACATACGTTATGTACCGTGCAACGTCTAGCAGCCTGCTAATGCAATATCGACGAGGTTCACAAACGGACTCGTCGATCAATCGATTAGACGCGAGTTCGGAGAATCATTTCTGTCGAGATCCGAGAGGAGAGCGATTTGATCGAGCACGAAAACCCCCGTGGGGTTCGGAACTCTGAGTTCACGTTCGGCGGAGATATCAGCAGCGCGGATGTTAATTAAACGGAGCTGATTGCGTTACAGCGGAGAACTTCCATTTGCATTTCCTTGCGTAGCTACTCTATGGCTTCTTCTCCAAATGTTTACCGGCTGGATTGCGCGCTTTTTAGACGCCCATTTGCCTCCCACTTAGTCTCAATGATCGAAGTTGCCTTTAGCTCCAGCGATCGGGAAGGCGGACTTTTAAGAACGTAAGAGTAAATGTTCGATGCTTTGAGGAACTTGGACTGAATCATCGGCGCCGGTCTTTCAAGCTCCCCGCGTTATCCTTTTAATTAACACGATATAAAAGGACGAATGGAACGATAAATGGATCTAAGACGCATACTTAAATCCTTGCCATCTTAGCCCTCCAATTAACTCGGCTAGAAATCCTTCGAGCTCCGTAATCCTTGTCAAACTGTCTCTTTAACAGACTCGCCGACATGCTACAGAATAACACCAATTACTTCTCTCCTTATCCTGCCACTCCTCGGTCCTCATCAAAATCGAATTCATTAAATTAGAACAGCCCTCGATCGCCGCGTACTGATTTCACTGAATTATTCGCGCTATGTACTCCGAGAAGCATTCTTGTAGGGTCGACCGAGGCGAGTAGGATCACTTTGTGTTTGATGTTAAAAAAATGATAGTTAAATATTAAAAAGCTAGTTTTGTATTATATATTTGTAACTAACACCCCTTTGGCTTGAACATTAATAATAAAAAATAAAATCAAACTTAAAAATCTTCGACAGAACAAAAAGAAATATGGACTGAATCCTTATTTTCCCCTGTGATCCGATTCGCCTCGGTCTACGCTACTACAAATCAAAGCAAATCGCCTTAAACTGTTTGAAGATGGAAGCGCGAAGCTTTTGAATGAATCTTAACCAAGGCATCGTGAAATCAGCTCCCGATGATCAAAACTTGCAGACTTTTATCGCGAATGACGAAGCATCAAATGAGCAGACCTGATCGAAATCTGCTTAAGCACCTTCTTAAACGACGTCTAGCCGGGAAATGAATTTCTCGTGACAGCCGAGTGGAGCTGGCAGCTCGCGTACACTCTTTAGAGAAGTCGTTCCCGCGAACGACAAATGTATCATTGACTATCGATCGAGCATCGGTCCGTGGCAGCTGCAGCCGCGAGTGGCAGAGCGAGCGTGTCGACTCGACGAAGCTAAAGCGTATTCACGCTGTAATACGACGCCGACCTTACCTTCACCATCGCCGATCGATCGTGCGGAGATAGAAATCGCCGGGCATTTCATCCTGTTCATCGCGCGCGGACGACTCCTGTTAAAAGTATCGGTTTCGCGAGCGAGCACTGGCGAGATGGATTTTTCTGAGACCGTAATATCAGCTGCTGCGGCTATCTAGATCTACGTTGCCAGGGGATGAGTCCTGAGTATCTAATTACGAACTTTTTTCAAACGATCATACCGGTTAGGTAACGACCGCCTTGCACCAGACGATTTCTCGAGTATTCCAGTGCGGGTTGCTGCTGGAGCTCTCTCCACTCACAATTACTTCAGTTTCAAAGTAAACATTCGGATACCCTCGGGTAACAATTTCGATGCTTTCCAGAAACTATCGAAAGCACGCCGAAGCCGTGAGCTGGATGCAAGACTCTCGGCGCGGGCCGATGCTACTTAAAGTGATAATATAAGGCCGGGCTATGGGGAAGACGCAGGAACCGCGCAAAGCAATAATACACAAAGGGTAGCCGCAGAGACGAAGGAAATTGCATCTGAGTAGGGAAGAACGAATGCGCGGAGGAAGATCGATCTATCCGGATACTTCGCCATGCCGGTGGCCGCGGTCAAATTGACCGTGCATTCTACAGTGGACCTTTTGATCCGTATATCGCGAGAGAGCCGGGACCAGGAGGGACGGGCCGGTTTCGCTCGGTGGTGTATAGGACGCGCGAGGATCATCGGCAGAGGCGGAGGATCGCGTTCCGCCTGAGAAACGCGCCGCTGGAAAACGCGCCTCTCTTTTCCATCGGCGAGAACATCAAAGGAAGCGGCGGTTCGCGGGGCGGCCAAAGGGGCGCGCGGAGGGGCGAGTTCATATAATTTGCTTTTCGCTTCGACGGATTTCAATGGTATCGGAAATCTAGGTATCCCTCTACGAGCCCCCTGCCTAGCTAGCTGACGTCTGCCAGCGGTAATGACGTGGATCCACAAAGGCACGAAATTAGTTTCGAACGAGATTCGATTCTTCGCGAAACGACGGGGAAAAAGACGCGTGGAGGGCCGCAGGGGTGGAGGCCCACCGGATACTGCCTGTCCCCCCCACCCTCGTGGATATGCACCCCCCCTCAGCGACGGGAGAAACTGGCACCCGAGCTGATCGCAGATGATGGAATAAGGGGAACGAAGTTACGCGGATCGACGTTAAAGAGAAACAATCTTGACTGACGGGGATGGCTTCCTCCTCCCTGAGGAATCACTCTTGCGAGTGGCTGCGACGCTGGCGGAACACTTGGGGCTGTCACTGGCAGTTTTTGGAGGCGGGTTGAATGTTTCATGGGGCCTGAGATTAAGGTGGATAAGAGGAGCGCGGTTATCGACGAGCACCCTGCGAAATCACGGATCGCTGGTGGGATACGTGAGTGGTTTAGCCGAGCTAGTAAGCTGCCAATAGGCTCACCCCCTGGTCATCGAGCGGCCATCGTGGGGCAGGGTTTAAGGTCGATTTGCAAATTATGCACGTGCCGGCCAAGAACGAGGTGGAGGGTATAATTCAATGTTTATACAATTAAGCCGGTAGCTGCTAGCCACAGAGGGTGGTGACGAAATTTCGTTAGGCCCATCGGAGCGTGAAACTGTTCGCGGTTTAACCCTCCGTCAAAATGGCCCCCAGTTCTGGATCAAAGATGGCGCACCCTCGGAGTCTAATTTTTGCGAAAATTGCGTGGCTAGACCCAGCCCATCATTAAGGATTCGCTCGGAAGTCGAGGGCTGCTCGCCATCTTGCGTTTCTTTAATTGGAGGACTTTGATTCTACCTTGTAATTTTCATCAATCCTCAGCGACTAAACTTGCTGCTCCTTCTAGAAACACGCGGCTGCTTATTACACTGGTTATCACAGAGGTTTTAGTAATTCCATGCTTCGAAGGAAAATATTTGACTCAACAATAGGGGTGGAAGTATCCCAGATCGCCTGGTAGTAATCTATTTAGATAATATACTAGAGTAGAAGCTTCGTGCCATCGGAAAATGTAGCACTTCAAGCTGCACTAGGCAACAGTTTCATGTTTCAGATCAGTTTTATCTGTCCACAACATCGCGTAGCGCTCTCAAACATCCTGTTCTACGAGCTAGCCATCGCGCCATGGTTCACTTTGTCTGAAAATCGATGGTCCTGGGCCCCTCTCAGTTACTGTCGCGGAAGTACTCGAGAAAACAGAACAATACTTAGGGAACTCGCTTCAGGCAAGTCGAGTCGAGGGCTGGATTCCACGTATTGCTAATGCAACGGCGTTGTTAGCCAGGCTTTTCAAGATTTATCGATTAATCCGTTCCCCGTGCTGTCCTCATAACTGTCCCCTTGCCTGCCAGGTTATTCGCGTGAACACATCAGCAAAAAATGTAATAAACATAGAAATGTAATTAGCCAACGCTTTAGGAAGATCATCATTAAGTGACACGTAGACGGACCAATACTCTTCCCGTTTAAATACACATATAGTCGCAGGGTTCCTTTAACATCGATTCACTGCACTTTCATAATTAAGTCTGTCCATCAGACTGGCACGTGCTACGTACATGCCCTAATTTTCCTCCGTACATTAGAGTGATGCGGGGATAAAATAGACAATTCCTCGCGGGAAATTGTTTTCAGCAACCTTTACCATCGTTTAAGTTCGTTACACTCGTTATAACGAGAGTCTATAATCAGCAGCTACTGAAATATTTTAATTGCCACCTGGAGGGGGCTTTCAGCCGAAATTGAGCAAGAAGATGGTAGGATCGTTTGAGAAAGCTAAATATAATAAGTCATGCGTACATGGGAGCATATCGCCGGAGATGTATGGTCGTGGAGCAAACAATCGAGGGTGCTTGAACCGCTATTAAAGTGGATCCAGATGGTACGGTTCAGCGAAGAAGCCAGGCGAAAGAGACAATTGATATTCGAGAGATCCGGGATTGGATGGTATCCAGACGCAGCCTGGGACAACAAGTAGAACCCGACGGCTGCGTCTACTTATGCAGAAAAGAAATAGGAAGAGCGTTATCGGCGTGGTACACGGCTCTCTATTTCCCTGGACCAGTTTCACCTTGCAGGGGATTTCCATGGGATTCGAGCATCGAACGGTTCTTTCGCATTTTCAGGGACGTTACGTTGCGCCACTTTGCAGGGTGGCGTTCTATCCGGGATGTGGGCAATCTCACGCGAACGCACGTAGCCAAATATTGTACCTAACATCGTTTTCTAGCATCCCTTCGATCCGTTAGGTAGTGATACGGTGTAGTAAGTAAACGACGCTTCGATAGATTGCAGCTTGTGAACACGACTCTCGTCGAAGACTAGACTGCCTACAGCTGCTCATAGTTCTGGTTACGCAAACGTAGATTATTTGATAGAATCGTTAAATGTGAAAGCAATTTCACACTACCGCTGACGTCTAAACGAGACTCTCCTCTTAATCAAACGAATACCTGGCGCGTTCTATCATAATCGATTCATTATTAATGCAGTCGTAGAGATGCAATAAAGAGTCAAGAGAACACGAAAGCCTGCAGTGGAGCTTTAGTTCTTTAGAACCTCCTAACAAGGGTAAACTCCCTCGTTCATTGTGCTTTAAATAAGTTAAGAACAAAAACAACGGAAAGTCCGCAAAAGTCGTTCGCAGCCCCTGGCGATAAGAACCGCGCGAGGACCTGTAAATTCCGGTATTAAAATTTCACTGGAATTCTATTGTAACTGGCCTACGCGGAACCAGAAAGTACGAACAGAGGCTCGTTTCGAAAATAGTTTCGAGAAGTTCAGCAGCTCGTTGGTCGATACACGCGGTAATTAATTCTTCTTATTAAGAAACCGTGCCCCTTTAACGAGAAGAGATCTTCCCCAGGAGAGGAGCGAAACGGCCCCGCATGTTTTCTCTTTTCTACAAGCCAAGGGCAGCTTGGGAATACGAACACACTTGCCCACCCTCCGCGTAAACGCTTCCGTTTTTAATTATTCAAAGAACCACAGCGAGGGGAATCAACGCGTCTCATTGGCTCGTTAAAGCAACATTTCACTGGGCAATTCTTTCCGTCCGCTGGAACGGCTACGGAAGAAGCTTTAATCGCCAGCTAAGTCCACCCTTGACAGTTAAAAGAAGAAGATTCGCGAAGGGCAGGTATCCCTGGAGAGGCAGGGAACGAGATGTCTAGCATATTTTATCATTTTATGAACCCTGAAGTTCGCACCAGAAATGAGAAACACAGCCGATATTCTTACCTGCAGAAGATGTTAATTTTCGAGTGTATCATAAATGTAATTTGATTAGAAGAGATGATTTCGGCGCACTGGCCCGGTCAATTAAGTAATTAAATAAAAGCTATTGTGCAGTCTTTCTATTAGAATTTTCGTTTCTGTATTTCTTTTCTATGGTTTGACCATTATTACATATTACTGTCAACGTTATGTAATTATATCTTCGGACACCTATGAGTGATGGATTTTTACCACATAAACAATAATTAGAACAACTTTTACGGTCGAAATTCAAATTATATTATTTAAAATGTAATTTGACTATCATAAGAGCAGGGATCAAAGGATCTTACGATTTATGTCACTCCCTCATACTTATCGCAGTGAAAATAATAGCAGCATGCAAGCGCCAGCAAAAGCACATTGTTATATTTAATACCGTTGCGAGAGCACTCCGCGCAATATATTCCCAAAGTCTTCGACCTCTCTTGTCAGAGAACCCCGCGCATGTTCCCGAGTTCTAAATAAAGAGAAGTTAGTCATCGGGGGCTAACCCCCAGGCGATATTTCTCCGCGATGAAGGTTCGACGTTTACGAAGCGACGGGGAATAACAACCCCCCCGACGCCAAGCATCCGCGGGATGAATCGTATCCCGGGCAATCGTGCTGGACGAGCAAACACTCGTACGCGCTCTGGAATCCATTAATAAGACGCGGTCTGCGCGCAAAGTGCGTGGAAAATGGGCGGAGGCGCGGGAAATAGCGGTCGGCGAAGCTCGGACCGCAGGTGAATGGCTATTTGCAGACTCGTTGCAGATCGCCTTTATGTCGACCGCGACCGCCACGTCTGACGTGAAAGACTTCAAGTTCGAAATTGCAACCGTACGGCAGGAACAGCCTCAAAGCCTAAAGCGAAAGCGTGGGGGTCCTACGTTTAGCAACTATATTCCCGTTAATTCCTGCTCCACGAACTTTGGTACCCGCGCTGCTCGATATGTAGCGACATAGTTTGAAAAGATAGGGTGCTTCCAATTTTGAGAAAATGATTTTAGAACCGTTGCACATTTCTTGGGTGAAATATTCTTCGAACTAGGATAAAAGGAACATTATTGCGTCGATGGCAGAGACTTATTCTGGAGGATCCCTGGATTCAATAGGTTTCCTATTAAATCAAGGCGCTCTTCTCAATCACCCTTTAAATTTCCGCCGTCGCCGTGCAGCAGGCCTGTAAGATACCTCGCGCAAACTAGGAGACAGGCAGGGAACGGGCGCTGTCGATCGTACAATATCGAAGCTGCAGTTGCAAGATAGATTATGACGAAGTGGCTACTACGTGCAATTTAGCACTGACAAGAAAAAGGAAAGGGGACCCTGGAGTTTGTAACATTCCTAACAGAAAGCTACCCGAGTGAAACTCTTGGGCATCTTTTCCTCGTTTCTGGAACAAGTTCGAGATGAACTGGCAAGTTTTAAAAGACCCGTCGCAGACATCTTACAGTTGGCCGTAGGATGCTACGTCTTCATTGACGCCTGGCCGGCGAGGGGCAGTGTCAACGGGCTAAAACCAATTTCGAAAGTGGGAACGAAGGGAAAGCGTTGAATTTCAAACAGCCCATGGACCCACTTGTTGATCTGCGATTGCACAAAGTAACGGCACTCGTTGTCTCTGCGGCGGGGCTCCGCGGACGCAAAGGAATACCCTTTAATCCTTCGATTGTGGGTTCATGGCGCATTTAGCTCGCGCTGAAATCCGCGACAGAAGGACTTGGGGACCGCGGAAACGAGTTTGTTGACCGGTGGAACAGGTGGGTGGAGTTGCGGCTCTATTCAACATCGCCGCCCTCGCCCCTCTGGCCCACCTCGTTTATAAAAGGGACACGAATGTCCACCACCTGTCCCCTGAATTACTTGCAGAAACAGGTGTCGCGGACGACCATCACGCTCGCGGAGTCGGTATTATTCGGGAATTAATGGAATATGTGCACTATAAATCTGATCTCTTGCGACGTCTCGTAATTCCCGTTGCAATTCCGAGTTTACCTCTGAAACCACTTCTAGGACAGAATACAAGTAATGGAAGATAATATGCATTGCAATACACTTAATGATTTCGAGGAGACCAGGCTCACGAGTTTATGCCTGATTATTGGAAGCAAAATGCATGAAGAAGCCTCTTAAGGGAGGAGGCCTACCTAGAACGGTCAAAACAACACGCTTCTTTGGGAATTTTTTCTAGAAAAACCGATAAACTTTTATTATTAACCAATAGTCTATTGGAAAGGGTACATCTTACGGATATTTCAGTATTTTTTGTAGTAAAAAGTATTAAAAAGTTTGTGAGTTATAGGCGATGCACGAGACGTCCCTTTTTTAGGCGCATTGCGGTGACAATCGTAGCTCGGTGCAGGATCATCCAAAATTGAAAATTCAATTTTTTGCAGATAATACATGAAATTATCTAGCCACTATCGGGCTCGATTGTGGAAAAATTATTGTGAGACAAAATGGCGGCTGTGCAAAGTTGAAGCATCGATGTTTGGTAAAAAATCCTTCGTTTTTCGAGTGTAAAAAAATCTATGCAAAAAAAAAGAAAAAGCTCCCGATAGCGCTTAGATTTTTAACTCCAAAATAAGCCTGCAAAGCGTCGAGTAAATCGGTTCATTAATTTTTTTATCTGAGCACTACGTACACTGAAGAACACCCATCTACTTACACGCGTATAACTTTGTCAATTTTGGTCGGAATAACTTCCAGGGAATATTTTCAAGATGCTGTACTACAAGAAAATATAAAAATCGGAAAATCTCGAAAATTTCGAAAATTTCTAGGTAGGCCTCCCGCCTTCAGCGGACTAGGCAGTATTATGTTCAGACTAGATGATATGAAATATACATGTGCTTTAAAAACGGTCGCGCTGACTAATAAACATTTTAACGTTCTTCTGTAGTTTTCAGGTAATATTCGTCTTAAAAAGTGACGAAATCCAATTTAAAGTTGTTTGTTACATCCGTAATTTCCCTCTGCGAACATAGAGCTCTGCAATCATGCAGGAATAGGGGGTAGAAGAAGAAGAGGTCCAAGGGACCTCCCAAGTTCCCTCGCTCCTGATGGAATGCATCGAAGAATTCGTTCGACGTCGTATTCGCGAGAACGAGCGTATACTTGGTCGGCGCGAGCTATCGCGGCCCCCCTCGAGATGCAACTATGCCGCCAAAAATGCCTCGAAGTCGTCGCCCGCGAGAGCTTGATCGCCGCCGCCTATCCGCTAGGAATCGCTCGCGTGCCCTCCATTGTTCGGCAAAGTTATTTCCGCGCACGTGGCCCCCTCCTGGAGCGTCTTGCAGCGGTTCTTGAACGCCGAGTCCTCGTAAGCTGGGCCAACTGCTCGTCCAGCTCGCGGAGCGCCTTGGACAGAAGATGTTTTGGCAACTGCCGGCGAGCATAAATTCGCGGGAGAACGAGTCAAGGGAAATAAGCCGAGGAGAGCGCCCTCTCGTTCGAGCCCCCTGACAACGATCTCTCGTTGTCTAGCTGCCAGGTGGGTCGCGTCCCCTACGAGACCCACGCGGATCCTCTCACTAACTTCGTCAGCCGCTAGCCACGGGATGTTCATTCGAAAAGCACATCGAACCGTGAGAGGGTCCCGGCTCCCTCGGATTTACGCTTGCAAGATGCCGATCTTCGGTTCACGAGTCAAAGACCGCGATTCACAGTGTCCTATTGTTAACCCTCGGGGTATCGGCTTATAGTAATCTCCAATTCGAAACAGCTATGCCTCGGAAGCAGTGGCGGGTGAATTATTAGGAGTCAAAGGACCCGCGGAAAGTTTTTCAAGCTCAGCCAGCGCAGGAACACAGCGACGTGGCGCGAGATGCGGATACAGTGCCAGCGCGGAACTGTTCCATTGGACAAGCGTGGCCAGCCGTGTCGCGGGCCAGTTGTACAATGACTTTCGAGCGTATTTCGTGCAAGCCAATATTTGTACGCGGCCCACTCGGCGGGGGTAATTAATAACCGGTACGGTAGACAAATACACGGAACGCGTGACAAATGAATGGCCCGCGCAAACTAGCGTTCGTGCCCCTAAATGGGCCTTGATATTTGCTTTTTACGAGCACGCGGATTTTTGGCCGGTGTAGCGTGCGCCGCGGGTATTAACGGCGAAAGGGCCGCGGCCGAAATTCGGCCGGCGAGCTGTTATCGCGCGCTGGAAAATAGTTTATCGAATAACAGCCTGGAATGTACATATCAATCGCTGTCGGAGGGGGTCGTGGCGATTTCCATCCGCGATGAGATTCAAATGGCGACCCTGGCGCGAATACGCCGCAACGCAAGACTCGAACAACTACTTGGCGCGCACTTTCCTCCGAGCGCGGAAATACGAGGCAACGATGACGGGGATGGACTCGAGGCATCGATCCGGGGGGGGCTCGAATCGTATCGACTGCCAGTGGAAATCAGAAACAGGCAAGTGTACGGGAAATTGTAGCGTAAGCATTGTTGTCTTGTACAATTGCAGCTTAATTCAATTTGCAAGACACAACATTCGGAAAACGCAACCGTAGATTTAAAACCGCTCCGTCCGAGCCTCTATCGCAGTGACGTTTTTAAGGCCAGTAGTGGCCGAACGGTGGGTCGATATCACCGTGTGTCTATGCGCACATAAATCACGGGGGACGTTATAAAAAACGACCCACCCCGATAAACTCTCGAGGCTTTCGATTCGTAACAGATGCGCCCAGCTTTAGTGGTGAAAAATTCGAAAAGCCTCGCTAAGGAAAGTATTAGCCGGGAGCTTTGTTCTCGAGTCCATAGTAAAGCGATCCTCTCGAGCGCGTATAATGGGGCATTAGTTGCGCCGTAAATATTACGCATTGTAAAAAATCGCGGCCATTACCCGCCGGGATTTTGCATATTTTCTTTGAATAACTGATAGAACGGCGTGCATTATGTGCCGAGTGGCCTGTAATGCTTCTTATTACAGTCTTATGAAAAATTCAATCGGCCAGCGAACAAGCACTCGGCACAAAGGGAACGGTAATGACACGCGGCTGAAATTAAAAGCAATGCGGCCTCTGCGCGAATAATTACTGCAAAAACGGAAATGACTCCTCCATTGCTGGGTACTTAGGACGAAGATCGATCGGGAACACGCTCGTAATCGGCTTAGAAAAAAAAGGGAGGGTTTTTCGCTACAGCGGAAAGGGGAGGGTGTATTCGTCAGGGGCCCCGTTGCAAGGTCAATTCGCGTTTTCACGTGTTCGCGTAATGACGTCGACAAGATGGTGAATTGAATATTCGCTGTTAACGTCGGGCAGATTGCGAGCAGGTTGCGAGACAGTTCGTAGGGGTGAGGAAAAAATTAACGAGCCAGTGCGATGATTTGTCATCGCGTGACACTCGGTCCAAGAGTCTTTGCATCGAGTAATTGCGATGAATTCAATTAGACGCTGATAAGGATGATATTAAAGACGCCCGAGTCGACGAGCTGGACGCGCTAATTAACCCCCAGACAGAGGAATAAGTGTCTAATTGCAGGGGCATTGGGAGCTCCCAGCCCCGTGCAGGATAATACCGCATCTGCGATCGGTCCTCGGAGGTGGGACGCGAAGCACAGCGCTCAGAATTCTTTCGTGCTCGTCGAAGCATCGTTAAAGTTCCTTAAGAGTTTCTTAAACGATAGGAGCGCCGAAGAAAATGGAGAATCGTCCAGGGATCCGGGCGTAAAGTTGCTTGCAAACGCACCCTTTACGCGTGAATCCCGCCGAGGCTTTGCCGGGAACGGCACTCTTCCAGCTGCGAAAGCGTCGTAACAAGGCGAAGCTACACCGCGACGTAGCGATTAGAAATTCCGTTAAGCCCCCATCAGACTCCCTGAAGCTGGTTATTTAGCAAATAGTAACAATATTCGCTAACGAGCGGGTGTAATTTATGTATCGTCGCGGCTGCTCGCGATAATCGCCTACTTGCAACCTAACGTCTGTGTGGAATTATGAGCGCGCTTGAAACAGGAATTCCCAGCGTGCGTGGATAGCGGCGGCGGCATGTTTGCGTCTAAAATTCGAGCCGGGAACTCCTCTAATCAGGAACGTATAAAATCAATCAACGATTTGAAATTAAAATTGCAAGCACGTCGAAGGAGATCCATAAAGACGCGCATCAACGAAGTCCACGAGGCTGACTCCCTGCTACATAATCAACATACATCTCCTGCGATTTTAATTACCTCGCTCCTGAGCGACTGATACGCGATAAGAGCGTGGAATCGAAACGCAGGGAATGGCCACCCACGCGGGTAATTAATTTCGCGACTTATCCGAGCCAGGTGGATTAAGTAGCAAGGATCGCGGCCGGTAATTAATCATCCCTCCGTCCTTCATATTACCCCGCTGATTATTTCGTGCATCCGTGCTGATTGCAACCGTTGGGTGCGGGGGAAAAAATCCTGCCGCCATCCTTTCAGCAACCGCTCCTCTTTGCCCGCGTCGCGAGCGTACGCTCGCGCTATCTCGCGCGCCTCCACCCCCGGCGGGTAATAGAGATTCACCACGATCCCTTCTGCGAGAATTCGCCCGTGTTTCGTCGAGCACGCGTCTAATCGTCACGCTGGGAAATTACAACGAATTTCCCGGCCGGCCGTAATTTACGCCGCTCGAGTACACGACATTCCAACCCTTTATGGCGCGCGCCATCCATTGAATGTCAAATGAGAAGGGGTCACTCACCCAGAAACGTCCTCGATTTTCCAGCTCCTCGCTGACGAGACATCTACGCTCCGCGTCGGATATTTTTCGAGCTCGTCGCCTCGCCTCGGCTATCAACCACTCCAACACCGGGGTGGTTCTCAAGATCTGGATCGCTAACCTCCCTCGAATTTTCGGTATCACAGACACCCCACTGCTAAGTATGCGAATGTGTCACGCAGGGCGCGCCGCTTGAAATTTCACGGGGTAAATGGAGGTACGAGTTTTATCCGATGCTAAAATTCACGAGATCTATTTTTCTTAAGTGGGGGAGGCTGCAGTGGAGCAATCCACGCCAGTCGGGTTCGGGGGTGGATGCTCCTCGAGGAACAGACAGGCGATAAATCACCGGAGGGATCGCGTTTTCGATCGATGCATCGGTTTTCGATCTTGTTTACTATTGGGTCTGGTATAAACGCGTTTCCGATAACGCGGGGGATTAATAGAAATCGATGGGGCCGTGAAACCGCCGGTCGGATTCATTAATTTCGTTCCACTGTCTTCGGAGCGTGAAAAGTGGTCGGGGTGACGAATCGTGGTTAAAATGTTTATGCGGTCGGGGAAGTCGGGTAAGCGGCCTGAATCTTTTCGGGTTCTTAACTAGACCGCGAGGGGGATGATACGGCGCAGGTAATAGCCATTCGCGGAAGTCGATCTCCCCTGGGAAACTTCAAAGCACCGCCTGCGAGGTGCTGCCCAAGTTTTATTAGCGCCTCGCGTTAATTACCGACGCCTGTGCATGCACGTGACACAAGCACCTCCGAATTCACGAGTTTTCTAGTTAATCCTGTTTACCTCCTCTCGCGTCGTCGACCATGGACAGTATCGATCTGGCCACCTGGGCCTGCCGCTGCGGAAGAGGCAACTTTAAGAAGGAAACTTTATCCGAAAATCCAGCGGTCGGACCATCGCGAATTTGTCTACCCTCCTACGCGGATAAATCCAATGAAAAATCCCTGCCGTTACGTAAATTCCAGCACACTTACGCTGATAGATTCCATGAATCTTCTACTTCGGGAACTTGTACGTTCCTGTGTTTGAACAAAGTCGGCGGATAGCTTGGGGAGCCAAGAAGCTGAACTCTCGATGCTGTCGGAACCGCCAGGCACCTACGCGCTTCAATATTTATCGACACTCGTCCTTAAAATTGAATTCAGAGAAAGACATCAATAAAGAATTATACGGAGCAGTTGCCACAGAATCAGAAGGTTGGATACGATTAAATCATTCCACTGATCCTCTCATCTCCTATTTTCAGTGTCCACTTCTGCAACTTCTAAGGCTCCCCGTTCGTTTCAAACAAGAAGGGATGAAAAAATAGAGGAAAAATCTGTACCAGAGGAAAAAAAGGACGACCGGAGGGTCGGAATAGGGGCAGCATATTTTCATTTCACCGTGGGTCTTCGTTTTTCTCGATCAAGTGCAACGAGACGTCCGAGCCCGCCAGAGAGCTTTCCCTCGAAAGTGGAGTTACCCAGCCATAAATCGGCCGGTGCGCAGCCCAACTCTAAGTAGTCGAGAAGAGTCCGGGCGGACCAGCCGTAGCGCGTAAAAATGAAGAAAGTTAAATAAAATTTCTGCATCGTAATTCGAACAGAACTCTGTTGCACTACTTTCAACTATTCCATTCTCCTTCCCGGGGCCTGGAATTCATTAACAAGAATTAAAAGATCCGACCGGAACATAATTCTCTCTGTCAAACAGCCGCGCGCTTTTAAGCTGCAGCGAAAATTCTCTCAACCTTCTAGAGAACATCAGCGACTCGACGTTTGCAGCTAACCAGAAGCTCCTCCTGAAATGCAATTCGATGGAAGTAGCAAAGAGAAGGACGAGGACGTTGATATGATAAAATCCATCGATCTATTCCGCGTTTCGCGCGCGCCAAAGACAGACTCGTTTTCGAAACTGCCTTGGGACGCGCTGCGGGAGCTGGTTTAGTTTCTTATCGAGAATTTCTGCGGAGACTCCGGACGCTCGCCGGAGAAACGCGGAGAGCGGAAAGTATAATGGGACGTGGCTAGTTTAGAATCATCCTGGCAACGTTCGAACTGAATTCCCCGCTGTATGAAGCGCTCTGTAAATTCTCTCGACTATCACGGTAATGTTAAAATGAATATGCATCGGAGTTTTCGTTCTCCGCGGAAATATAATATCAAAGTTGATCCACTCTGGTCGAAAAACGAGAGTGCCATTGTCTGCCGTGCACGCGAATACGAGTTTAATTATCGTCGCGCTCCTGCGCGGAATAAATTTTTCTGAAATACAAAATGCTTCTGTTTTGCGGACCGTCGAATCGGTTCCTCCCTGAAACGCAATCAACGCGTTTTCGAATAATACGAACCGAAGCCTGCATCGATCTACGTTCCCATATTGTCACAAACGAACGAATGTCAGTGAATCTTTTTTTTATCCAAATAATTCAGCCCGTTCGAAAAATTAATTTCGAAGCGACTGGTTAACAAACTCGAATAAAGGCGAATGAGTTCCCTCTGTTGCAAACGGAAATCTTCCGTGCGTGTGATAATACATAGGTAGGTGCTAGCTCAAAAGAAAATTCCGTAATTAAAGCAGATGATTTATTCCGAAGCGATTCTTTTAATGCCATTCCCATCGTTTGAATCGCCCATTAATCCCCAGAAGTAAAGCAAAGCTCGCGATTGCGTTCACGAGGAGGAGGGGACGAAAGATGCTTTTCGCCGCAGGTGATAGAGAATTACGATCGACACGCGTAAATTTCTCGAGGAACAATGCGCCGGGCAGACTGCTAGGACCGAAAATATCGGCGGAACGACGTGGGCATGGTTCCGCGTGCCGTTTACGAGACCCAAATTCGCGAACGACTTTTGGGGATTCCTTCTTTTTTTTTTGTTGCGGAGAGGGCGGTTACCCCCTCGCCTGGCTGGCCATTTCGCCTCGTACGCGGCCTTTTTTCGCTCCCCGTCCCCGTTCCCGTTCCCCGTGGAACGAAAGTTATTTCCTCGTGTCCGCCTTTTTCCAGTTCATGCGAACCAACGGGCTCGTAGTCGGGCTTCGATTTATGATTTGTCGAACGGAAACGGCCGGGTTACCCACGGAATGCATCTGCATAACGTGGCCCTCGCGATCCCAGCGGCAGCGGTTCCTGCCTGTCATGGGATAAGCAACAATGCGATAACAAATGATGCGCGATAAAATAAAATTGCGCTCGTTTCGCAGATTGGCCCGCCACCGTCGATTACTCTTGCATTACGTCGAACCCATGGCAAGCGATGTAAAGCCTGGTCGGCGACCATTTCCCTAAAAAATTCTGCCGTTCGGCGTGGCGTGAACATTCCGCCAATTAACGAGGGGAAGAAGTGCGATTTGCATCGTTGCCCTTTTAAATGAAAGTATTACCTTCGTGGGTAATTATGTATAATTAATCGCGAAATAAATTCTGTTCCACCGCGCTGTGAATTTCGACGAATATACCAAGTTCCTTGGAAATCACTTCGCTCTGATAGCGCCCCGATATCTGTACCGGCGTTCTTTTATAGAGGAAATGGCCGACTGCGGAAATAGAGGATCAACAAGGGATTCTGCTAAATCAGGAACGACAGGCAAAACTATTCCGTTTCTTTGGAAACTTTTAAGGGGTTCGACCAGCAGAGCGTTGCAAAATAGTTCAGCATCGCAAATAACACGGTTCCCATCGCTCCCATTGTGCGGCGTTCTTTTTCAACAGAAATCCCAGCCCCTCTTCCGCATCCATCGGCCGTGTTCTCGAGTTTACGTAGATCTCGACCGATTTACGGTTCGACGAGCAGAATTGTTCGTCTCGCTGGAAGCTTTCCGCGCGGACTGCGTAATAATATCTTGTTGCATGCTCTTTCCTCGTGAATGGAGAAGAAATCCTAGCGGTGAATGCCGGCGACACGGAGTTCCGTCATAACTTCCTCTGCGGAGCCTCTAGGACCAGAGAAATCGGCTCGTAACCACTGCAGATTCTTTGCCGCGACTTATTCTGGACCTAGTTCCTCCTGGACCCTGTTCCCTCCATACTGATCGCTCGTAACAACGTCCTGCGCAACGATTTCAAGCGTCCTGCACTTGTTAGCATCGTCGTTATTTAAATGAATGACAAAGAGTCGTACGTAAACCCACCGTGCAATCTGCAACTTCCCTCCGCAATACAAACCCTGATGTAACCAACGATATTCCGAACAGAAAGTGATCTCGCTCAAAAGCAAAGCGACAGCGGGGAATTTTACTTTGCAATTTGCCCGTCCGTTTGTCGCGTATCCTCCGCAGCCAGCCATCGCCTGACATCCTCCACTCATCTGTCGCGAACAAGGGGCCTGGAAAATAGCTGCTCACGGCTTGCGAGTTCCGAGCACCAGCATCCGCGGCGTGCATGCTCGCGGTCACAAGTGAAATACCAACGTTTGACGGTGTCGACGAGAGCTGCAGCCTGGTTACGCAGCCTCGTCGTCACGTCACTAATTAGATCGAGCCGCGATTAACTCGGGGCGAGATTCTCTGGGAAGCCGTTGATCTCGAGTAAGTTTCACGGGCAGAGAGACGGAACGCGATAAGGCTGATAATTAAGCGTCCGCCCGTGCCCTGGGCTCGGCTATAACCCGAGCCCTAGCTCAGCGCGGGGCGGAACCGCCGAGCTTCCGACTGACTTTCGAATTCATTCCCAGATCGATCGATGTTTACGCAGTTTCGTCCGCTGAAATGGCTGCACTTTGTCGGCGGGGCGCGCTATGTATTATGCAACGCGTTCCATTAAAAGTATTTGCCGGAACATCGGCCACGAACAATTAGTTGGAGGGGTGCGACGGGGTGCGGAGCAGGCAGCGCAGAGGCGGTGGAACGCAAGGAGAAATAAAATCAACAGCATCTAAATTGAATTTCAATTCGTAGAGAAAGAGAGAGAGAGAGAGAGAGAGAGAGAGAGAGAGAGAGGGGGAAAGGCAGAGGCTATGTAGACGCTGCAGGGATTGATTCTCATATTATTTCAATCGGTTGCCTCGGTTCCCCAGTGATCGAATCGGAAATAAAGGTAAGGAAATGCGGAACTGGAGTGATGGGACGCCTCCATGGCGGGCAATGTTGCAAGGAAGCATGGTTTTCCTTTCAAAACACTCGCGAGAGGATAGTTCTTATTTATTGATTCCAATCTGCTCAGGCTCCCCCGGTTTGATTAAACCTCCACTCTCCCGCTAAACTGCGTGTCTCCTTTTACTCCTAATAGCATCGACAGCTTCCCCCGGTAGTTCCTTCTCCTCTTCCTCGCTCCGTCTGCACTCCGTACGTTTAATCACCCTCTGTCCACTCTTTCACTCAGAATGTTATCTGCTCGCGTACCCACTCGGTCTGTATCCCTGCGCCAGCTTATCCCGCGCTCCCGTCCGCCTTCTTTCGTTGTATGTGCATAGCTCGTGCTCCCTACCCGTCGTTCCTTCAAATTTATTCGCCCGGTACATGCAGCGTTTCGACCTAAGAAGAATTTCCACCAAGCAAACTACCCACCGTGTATCATCGCGCCAGAGAAAGGCGTCGTCGCGCTGCAATCAAGTGCCCGTTATTAAACCGTTTCTCTTTTCCCACCGTCAATATTCTCCACCCTCTCGCACCCCTCCGACGGGGTTGCCCATGCTGCGTTACAGCATCTGGAATCATGCTGCCCCTGATCCCGCGATAAGCACGAGTGTCGGACACGCGACGAGCGACTATAAAGAATGATTCCGAATAACTCGAAGATATTTGCCGCGCTTTTATGGGGCCTCGCGGAATTCACGACGCAGCGTTTACGATTGCTTCCCACCGACTCCTCCGCGGATTTACGGTTGTTTTCCTCGCGGATACAGACACTATGTTGCCCTATCCATTCGCATCGGCTCGGGAAAATATTGGGCACTGCATTTCCAATAGCAACTGCCTTTCTGCCGTGATGGCCGACGAGCGAGGTTCCGGTTGGGAACGCGAAGACACGGCGTCGCCTGTGGAACGACCTGTGTCTCCGGGCAATTATCTAATTACGAAGGGGCGGACAAAATTCGATCACGTGGGTTGCATCGTGCCTGTGTTGCCCAGTCGAGAAGCGATCGAAATGCTGCTGTTCCACGGCCAACAGCTTTGCTCAACTGGCAACGCTCGCGACGGGGGATTATGGGAGTGGTTCTGTTTCTACGATCGTTCACCTCGAGGATCCTAATTTGCTCTGTTGAAGGAGCGTTTAACCTCTGGCCAGGGCGTCGTTAAAACAGCCTATCGATTCCGTTATTCGCCGCGGGCTGGCCGGGCTCCGTTGATCGATCGAAAAATATTTTCTCTCCGGATACACACCGGGCCGCGACTATTTTCCCTGCAAACACCCAAGTCCACCGGACTATTAGCTGGCATTCGACGGTGATGCAAAGGCCACGCGGGGAGGGGGAGATAAGTCAGACACTGTTAATGAGGACAGATCCGTGTTTGCGGGACGAACCTAGCTTGTCATGGCCTCTGCATGCCAAGATAAACAAGGACGAGTCCCACTCGTTAGAAAGTTTACTGTATTCGGCGAGTCGAGCAGAAAGAATCTCTGAAATGAAGTTGCAGTTGTCACATGCATGCACACCTACGAGTCTCAAGATTTACGTCCACCGTGTGGAAATTAATCGCAATGGAACCAGTTAAACACTAGTAAATACCTCTGCTTTCGCTTTAAAAAGGACAACAGTATCCCTGCCATTAAAACAAATAGACCAGACCAAATCAAAGGCCCCCGTGAAAACTATTTGCCCGTACCAATTAACGGTGACCCCAAGCGGCAACGTACGTCAGCAATTAGCAATAATGCGCTGCCGGCGCCAGGCAGGAAATCAAAAGACGATTCAGCACGCAAAGATCAAAGAGTACCGGGGCCGCGTTTTCGGACAAGGAGGACATCATACCCATGAGCAATGATCACTCGGAGGTCCGGAACAGGTTGTGTCCGAAATCCTCTGAGTCGAGAGAAGCAGGCTCACAATGGATCCCGCGCATAGCGGCTGAGCATCCATTTAATTAATTAGCGCGGCCAAACGCAGTGCAACGTGGCCGATGCTCCTCTTATGCGCCGGGCTCGGCTTCGATTTGAGGAGGGAGCCACGCACCCAGTGGATACGCAATCTCGACGATTCATCAGGATTAATCCTGTGTTGATAACACGGCGCCAGGACGACCGACGCGACGCCGTGTTATTACGTGCTCGACGTCGTCGACCCGCTGCAAACGAATGCGTACAGCCTTCCTCCGTCATCAGAGGGTGTAAAGGATATTTCATTACGTTATGGAAGAAGCCTTTGTGCTTTTAATAAATGGATGAACGACGGCGTTATTAAAGGACTTTGAATTAAATTTTTATTAAATTGTTCGCAGTGTTTGGAAGTTCTTATTAATCCGAACGACTTCTACTTTGATATGATTGCAAGGTGATACACGTGTGAAGAGCTGCAGAGATAAGCAGGTCCACGAGTGTTGGTATACGAAGCGCGCCTGACTATGCACGATCCTGTACTACTCGCTATCCTTCCTGTCCAGGGGGATTCTCGGCTAACAGCCCCAAAAGTAACTGATATTTAAGATTTTTTTTTAAAAACTGTTGGTCATATTGAATTAGAATCTTCTGGGATATAAGGAGGTATCTTTGAACTTGTACAAAATATTTTTTTTTATGTCGATCCTTCTTATAATTTATTAATTTCGTAAAGTTAGATAGTTTACGCTGGGATTGGTCTACTTTAAAGAAAAAAAAATGAAAAATTGAAAGAGTTTATAGCGTTTGAAAGAAAAAGTTTTTCCTTAGACAAATTTTTCATATTATTCTTTATATCGACCAAGAAAGTATTATAAATAAAAACTGAAATTAAAATTTTAGGTCCAGCCCCTGTGTACCTAAATAATTATTTAACTTTAAGAAAACTTTCTTCTTTTTGCAATCAGATGACTGTGACAGGTGCTTCACCTGACGCCAGCATCGTCGAACAGGTTAACACGACTCCACAATAATTAATAAATAATAAGAAGGAAAAAAATTCTACAAGTTTAAAGATGCCTCCTTATATCCCAAAAGAGTTTAATGCAATATTAACAATAGTTTTTTCCAAAAAAAATCATAAATTTCGGGGCCGTTACACGTAAATCCCCCCTTAACGCGTGTGCAGATTAATTAGAGGCTCGGAAAAGTTTCTGATTAGGGAGAATATCGACTGGATTCTTCAAGGGAAGATAATCAATGGAAATTCTATGAAGTACTATCTATCTGTTCCACGAAGTAACATCAAACGGTCGAGTGGGAAATTCGAAAGAAGCTGAGAAATATTCGTCAGTTTCTGTGCAGTAAAGGCCAGGGAACGTATGAAATCTAATTTTAATGCTCGTATTTCAAGCAAGCCCTATCTCATTTACTTGAGGTAGAAACAGTGTAATTACAATACAGTCCACTAATATAGCTGCGCGGTTTGCGCGAAGCAAACAACAACCAGCGAACCTCGCTCCTCGCCAGCTGGAGAGGAGTTTCCTGCGTACCCTGAAATCAACGTTTTTGCATAATTCAGCGGCAATGCACGCTACGCGTGTCCCCGCCTTTCCCCGAAGACAACAGAACCCGGCGTATCTCGCGAACCGTAGCTCCTCAAACATTAAAGGCTAGCTTCTCCTCGCTAAACGCGATCGTCTCCTTCGGCGTGTTTGATTTTCAGGACCACCGAGGCGGTGCGAAGATTAGGGACTGTCTTATCTCCCTTTTCACAAGGAAAATGACCTCCCTTTCACGGCCAGTTTTCTTAGACAGAAGGCAATTGACCGAACACCGGGTGGGACGCCTGGGCTCGCGACAGATTTACAGGCCCCTTCGCTCTTCTGAACTCGAGAATTCGAGAGTTTGATGGGAAATTGAATTTCTTTCCGTCACTGGAGTTCGGGACGAGTTCAAAGCACGACGGATGGACGGGGCCGGAGTTCAGACGTCGGAAAGCGTGAAGATATCGTTTGGGGCAACGATTCCTTCCCAGAAGATACCGCGGGGAAAATCGTTGAACTACGATCGAAAACTATCGCGCCGCGGAGAACGAATGATAATCTACAGGCGGGAGGACAGGAGGGGCGTGCGGAGGGAAACTTTCCTCGGTCGGGATGGCGCCGGTTCGAGAACTTTTCAACTCCCATAGAGGGGTGACAGGGGGGAATAAAGAGCGGTTGCTGGTCGAGTAAAGAACGCGAAAGTTCAAGGGACACGTAATTCCGTAATTCGCCGATGCGTCATCTGATTGTCGCGAGGGCATCGAGCATGAAAAATCAGCGTGCTCGTGCAGCCAGCGCTGCGAGAAATAATTCTCAAGCGTTCTGCGAATCGATAGATTCCGTCTCGCAGTTACACAGCCGGCGGGGAATTAATTGCGAAGAAAGGCAACGTCCATTGTAAACGTCGGGAACACAATCGTGGGAAAGAAGTTCGAGATGCCTGATCGTGGCCTGCCTTTCTGACGCTCTCTATGATATTTAAATATTTAATAAACATCGCTTATTACCCGCAGCGCGGAAAGGTTCCCTGGAGCGTTCGCAAATGGCCGGGCCAGCGTTCAAGGAGCTTCGGTGGCGCTGGGAAGAAAAGAGATCGGAAGAAAGCTGCGGCTGAGGAGGAGCAAGTGCATCTTGCACTTGACAGAGAGCATTCTCTCGAACGGCGAACGCACAGGCGGAAGCGGGAGCAGTGACACCTTTACGCGTGCTCGCGAACGCGCCTTAATAACAATGGCACGCTTCCAGCAGCCTCGGCGCGTTATTAATCGAAGGAATAAACGACGACGAGCCAGTTCCCCATCCACGGAGGATGGAGTAAACCAAGGTATTACGTGGCTGGTATCTGGAAGCGTGCGGGGGCCGCTCGAACGCGAAATAACACGGTGGGTTTCCGTGGAAAAAAAAAACGGGGGCGATCGTTGTCGATCGCGATTGCGTGATCGCCTGGAACGTTTTCTGGCGCTGAGGGCGATGACAGGCATGTCGTCGAGAAGCCGGGGGTAGAAGGTCCCATGAATCTTTGAACACTTGGGTGCAACCGCAGGGGTCGATGTCGAATTATGAAAGTTTAATTCGACTTGGAAACCTGCGGGGACGATTGGCCTCGAAGACGGCAGTATTTCGCGACAAACAGAAATAGAAGTGAATTTTCAAACAGCGTGGCTGGCCTTTAACGGACCCCCGTGTGTTTGATACCTGGAACTCAATGGAGCGCTACCTTAAACTGCATCGATCATAAAATCAGATTCCATTCCCTGTGAAACTTTCACTTCTGTAAATCTTGCAATTTCACTTGCTCCTCCTTGCTTAATGGACTCTCGTCTTCGCGGCGGTCTACCGGCTTTTTAACACCTGATCACCGATTTTACATCGATTACCTCGCTTCCCCCGAGCGATTTCCAATTTTCCATTCCGAATAACGAGAATTTTTCCCGTTTCCCCGCAGCCTTTTTCCTCTTCGTCACGCGGCCCTGAAGGAAACGAACTTCAACCGAGAACTTCCCGATGCGCTTTTCAAGAATAAATTAAAACGAAATTTGTTGAAAAGTTCGTTTACTGCCGCCGCCGACGTACGGACGGCCCATAAAACACCGAAGCTCCTTAATTACTTTTCTGATTTATACTATCGGTATAAATATTCTTGCCGCGGGCCTGACGGCGTTATTAACCGCGTTTTAACTGAACGCGAGCCAGCGGGCAGGCGATCCCTGCCGTTTAACCGGAGAAGAACCTGCGGGGCACGAAAAGCTGCGCAGTTGCGCCGAAAATCGTGTCGATGGGCCGAGATATCGATGACTGGGCGATCAGTCGACACGTTGTCGGCGGGTTTGGGTTAATTAAACGTAATTACGATCCGTTTCCCGGCGATCTAGCCGACGTTAACGAAAATTGGCTTCCTGGCTCGACGCTCCTTCGTCTTCGTTAAACTTGATACGCGTCAGTCACCGCCATCCTCGCCTTCCGCCTTTTTCTTCGGTCCCTTGCAGAGATATCTTTTCTCGGACGGCTCTTCGCCGAAATCGTTACGTCCACCAGCCTCCGGCGTTAATCCGAACAATAGCGCACGTGTTACGCATTATGTGTCCTTTCTCCGCGATCACGTTACCACATCGACGCTTCAAGGGTTGCCGACGACCTCCCAGCGACGTGGGGGACGGTCCTGCGACAAGTGTTACAAGCTGTTGCCCGAGGACGACATTTTTTCCTCTCCATTCTGCGGTCCAGCGGAGTGCTCCGTGCGACAGACAGGGGCGGGAAAGGTTTTCCGCCGGTTCCGAGCGAAATGCCGCGTGGAGGATTAGATTTGATTTTATCCGAGGCAAATCTGATTTCGCGAGACCGCTTACTCTTCCGGCAGCTTTGTACATTTTGGTTGTACACGTTCATTTCAGAATTCGATTGAACAACGAAAGGGGCACTGGGGAAAGAAAGGAGGAAATGCATGGAGTCTGAACGATACATCTGCTTCTTGTTTCTCCGGGAATAAATTGCAGGAGTCGATACAGCGCGTCAAGCGCTGATGGGTTCTCTCATTTCGGAAATGGAATGCATCGGAAGCGAGCGAAATAAATTCCGGAATAATGGAGCCGAAGGACGCGTCAGCGTTCCTGTGCGTTCGAATCGAGTTGGATTCGGGGACTGGACTCGTTTCGCGCACTTGAAGCCTTCATTGGATATTAGTGTTAGTTAATTAAACCCCATCTATGCGATCATCGATTATCAGTAGATACTGCAGGGTGTAACGGCACCTGGAGCCCACGTATCCCCGCTGCACCGAGGGGGCAAAACGTGGAGCCTTAATAGCGGGAGTCGAGACTCCGCGGTGGCCTCGCTTAGCGGAGGTTAATAAACATATTTTAACTGGCGCTTAAATGACCTGCTAGTTCAAGTTACCCCGTAATTACGCTTAGAAGCGCCGGGTAGAGAAACCCACGGGATAATAGCCAGCGGGAGCCAGAAATTCGCGGATTTGCCCGCTCGTATCGGGCAGCTCCAAGTTTTTGAATCCGCTGCCGCGATGAATAGCGGCCGCGATCCGCCGGGGACAATGAAGGAAACGCAAAAGGAGCGTTTGATAAGGCCGCGTGCCGGTTAATTACCAGTTTCAGATGCAACCCGTTGACGGCGGCGCGCGGCTAACGCTGTTCTGCGCGTGCACGACAATAATTTTCAGGAAGCACAAGCTAATCCACTTCATCCGCGATCCCTTGAATAACCCAGGCCGAAGTAATTAACCTGCCATGCTCGTTGTAACGAATAAACAACTTCGCCGGGCTGCGGGGCAAGCATTAATACGCTGTTTCCCGTTTCGTGGTTTCCAACATGGCGCAAATGCTCTCGGTTACGCACACTTCCTAAACGAAGACTTTTACGACCTTCGCGGGACGTAGTAATGACGAGATGATCGGTATGATCGATATGTAAAGTATACGAGCTGAAGATAAAAAGAAGTCCTGGCTGACTGACTGACGCATCAACGCGGTTGCAACGCCCAGTTCAAACCGTTTAACCTAGCAATGTGAAATTTGGAAGGTACATTGTTTTCATGGCGCAGGAATCACCCAGTAAGAAAGGATTTTTAGAAATTCCATCCCCAATCAGGTGAAAAGGGATAAAATGTATTTTCTCGAACTCCCTACTACCTGTTAAGCCCGATTAGATATCAACTTGGTTCTTACTCACATAAATGCCTAAAAACCAATTTCAGTATTTTGCCCTAATCAACCTCTGAGTCCTTAATATCTCTTAGGCCTGAAGCGAAGCGCGTGGATACTTTGCTCGGCTTCGTTATAATTCTATAAATTTCTGAAACCCCCTCCCTTCTCGACTAAATGATCCACGTTTAACGTAGCATCAATTTCAAAGTGCACCTATCTTCAAGGGTCGTTTCCCCATTAAAGTAAACGCCGACTCTCCAAGACTCCTCTGCAGCTTCCTCTTTAAATCGATGTTTAAATCGTCGATTAGCGTGTCACGGTAACAACAATGGAAGGGTCAAGCGAGGATGAATTAATTCATTGGCCCTATTTATACCGATCGACGAACGATGCAAGGAGGGCACGCCATGGATGGAGAGAAAGAGAGAAAGCTGGCTGACGGTAGACGGCGGAGGGTGAAAGGGTTCGGTTAAGCGAACGTCCGGAAATTAAGCCCTTCGTACTCGCCCGCGTTAAATCACCAGGTCGCGAGTCGGTGAATCGGGTCGCTCGATATTCACCGCGCTTTCTTCCCTGTTTTTCAGCGCTCCGGGACAGCTAATAAAACGGGATAACGACGATTTACCCCGCCCATCAATTAGCCCTCGGGGCTTGTGCCCTGCACCGCGAACAGGAAGTCGCGTCATCGAGAACCTTAATCCGCTGCGGCATCATTTTTCAAGCCGCTGATCTTCGACGTTTCTGCAGTGGACAGGTATTTATAGTTCCCGCCGAGCGGAGCGAAGCACGAGGTTACACCGAGGGAACGATGGATATAGATACAAGGCATTTCTGCTGAAATAACAATGAGATCTACACGTGGAAGTTATGCCGCCCCGGGCAGGGGGTATTTTTATGCGATCGACGCGACACTCGAACGTGACACAATTGATTAACCGACATGACTTATTGGCCGAACTAACGAATCGCGATCGAACCCAGGAGCGACGAGTTTTGAAAATTAACTTTTAATCCTCTTAACTGCTCGGTGACCGTGGCAGAGCCGCAGAACGGATCCTCTTTTATTTATCATGGTCAATTCATCGCTTCCAATCGAATCTATGCCACGAGAATGCACGCGCAAGTGTCGGATACACTAAATAATAACACGTGGTTACTGTTTCGTAGTTCGATTTTGGGAGATGTTATTGGTGAATAACCATTCTAGAGATTATGGATGTAAAAGTACATTGGTAAGTTTTAACTTGTACCTAGGGGAATACAATCCTGATCATTATTTACCATCCCGGGATTGCGGGATTTTTTAAAGTCTATCTCGGGATTCCGGCACTAACCCTGGAATCGGGTAACGGAAAATTTCAGTAATTAAAATGATTTATTATGTGTTAAAATTCTAAATCTTTATTGAAAGTAAACAAACTCACTTTCTATCATTAGCCTGGAACAAAAGTTAAAATCATTTTTAACAATAAAAACAGTAGAACAATGAAGAAGAATAATAAAGTCTCAGTAAGTAGATAATATCAGTAAACCATTGTGAAGATTTTTGGAAATGCGAACGAAGGAACAGCAAAGCACCTGAACTTCCGTTCTCGAGAAAGTACGTGTCTACGATGTTTCGACTTTACGTGTTCAGATAAGTTGCGAATTGCAACTCGCGCGATTTCGAAATAGCGGAAAGTGAGAATATCATTGTAAAAAGAAATATAGCTTACTTAGTTACATGCAACTTAATATTATTATTTAAATAAATCACTACTATTATTATGAAATGACTATGTTTATTTATTCTGTTTATTTTTATATTTTTCAGATGTTCATAAAGTAATTTACATTTTTAAAAAATCCCGAAATTCTCGGGATTAGTTGTATCAAATTCCGGGATTTTTGGAATCTAGAAAACAGCCGGGATCCCGGGATACGGAATCCCGAGATTGTATTCCTTACCTGTACCCTATCGATGATCGTTCAAAATTACAGAATTGCCAGCTGTGTGATGAACGATTGGATTTCACCTTCGCTTCTACTTAGAGAGCCACGACCTCTTGTTCGAGTTCGATGGTCGGCTAACGACAATCAATGGCACTAATTACATCGTGCTAGATATCAGTTATCACGTTCCACGTCACATTCGTAATTAGCAGAAGGGATTCGCGTGCCGAGATTATTATTCGAGCGATCTATAATGGGTGATTACCCAATAAACCTGAATCACTGCTATCATTCATCAATGGCATCGTGTTGTAACGACGCCGCGATCACTTCGTTTATCAGCGGGCAATTAACGTTTTTAATGCTACTTTCTTCCGCGGAGGCTCGTATCTTTCGCGCGATAAATTTACTCGCCCCCGTTAATCTGCGATATACTTTATGCGAGAAATCTGCATTACGAGGACGATAAGGGAATATGCAAAGAGCATTCGATCAATTACACCGCGCAAGATTTCTGATACCCCTATACACGGAGCAATAAAAAAATACCCATCCATAAAACACGCGTATTTATGTCGGAGATTCGACAAAGTACTACGCTCCTGCAGAGCAATAATCTCTTACGTTCCATAACTCACACTTAACCACTTAGAACGCACATTCGCATAAAAACCAGGTGACTAGAGCAGACCAATTTTTTATTCGCTCCGCTCCTGCTCCGCTCCGACATCAAAATTCTTGCTCCAGCTCCGTTCCAGCTGCTTTTTTCTTAAATAAAAATTCTTTTAATACTTTCAAATCTTCATGTGCAACAAACCCCATCTTTCTAGCTTTTCATTGCCGTACAGAAAAAAAAATCATAAAAATGCTCAATTTTCAGGCAAAGAAAGTACTATGCCTCCTTAACACCGGGCTGCGAGGCCCAACGATATATTTTTTCAATGACGAAAAATTGAGAATTGGTATTTGTTAAAAACATTTCATTCATCTGCCCTTATAAAACAAAAATAAAATTCAAATAATAAAAAAAAATGCAGTAGTGAAGCAGCAAAAATGTTCCGTACCCCGGGTCCGCTCCTGCTCCTGGCAAAACCCCACTGCTCCGTGCTCCAATCCTCTGGTAAAATCAGCAAAACCCAAAAGCTACTCAAACGAAGCAAGAACATTTTCTATTATCATCGACGTCTCCCCACTAATCGAACCTGTTCCGCGACAAGAATTTACTGAATAGTGAAAGCGGAGCTATCGAGGTGGAGCACCCAGCGCAGAATTCCATCGTGAATAATGAAACGGAGCCCAGGGTGGCAGCAACCTGCGCTTTACTGGGCGTACCCCGTACTTTAATGTCTAATGGACGGAAAGGGAGTTATGGTTTCATTGTCCTTTCGCCGTTGGGCCCCCCTATCGGCCACGATAATCCTTCTGTTCGTCACGTACGCGACACGCGATCACGGCGGGCACACGCGTCACGCAGCCTCGAGGCACCGTGAACATCGCGGGCGTATTAATTAGCGCCGACCAGAAATATAATTCGCCGATGTCGATGGGACAACTGGCGATTTTTACCCTCCAGTGACTGTGCCGCCAACCCCCGCCAGACCTACCCAGGGTCTGGTTTATTCCGCGCGGAATTTGTCGCCGACAAACTTCGACTTCGCGGTTCCGTACGGTTAATTATGCATCGACGGGACACGAGACGGCTCCGCGCTGGATTAGGCGGGGTCTGGGCGAAAACGCCCTCGAAAGGTATAATATTCGACGGCGAACGGCACGGTAATTAAATTTCTACTTAGCCCGACGGCCAGGGAACCTCGAATTTCGCGGTCGATCGTTGCATCGGCTTCCGCTGTCGGCCGACGGCAACGCGAATTTCAAGTTTCTGCAGGGGTTCGCGGATGGGTTCTAGACGATCACGCTTGACGTTGCTCGATCGTTCTTTTTCTCCGCCTTCACTTCTCCCGTCGCGCTGGCCGCGCAACTCGTTGCCCCGCCGTTGAAAAGAATTCCTCGAGGTGACTCGGACGAGTCGGAAGTTTCCTTTAAAGCTGTTAGGGGAAGTTAGTGAATGCGACTTTAGGTAATTAAGGGCGAAGCGTGTTTTGTACTTTGACTGGGGGCTTCATTGGAGGAGGGCGGGTTTCCTTTCTTCGGAGCCGCGAAGGGATCTTTGAGGAACAGTTTGGAAACTGCTGGGTGATAGTGTCTTCAGCGGGGCCGGCTCGAATGGATCGCAGTGGCTCTTTGTAAGCAGGATACTTCTTTGCTTAATGCGAAGTGAATTCGAATGCACTGCAGAGGAATGCGTAGGGAAGAGCAGACTTATTACGGGGCAGAGTGAGGAGGAAGGAAGCGAAAATCTATGGTGCGGTTTAAGGGGGTAAACTACTGTCACGGTTCGAAAAGTTAGGTAATCTTTTGATGCAAATTGTGAAGAAACTAATCAGCCGATTAAATTGCGGTTTAGCACTTGATTTTGGCACATTGTAAAGCATTAAAAACCATTATAAAAATTAAGAAAATAATATAGATATATGTTACGAGGTGGCTCCGAACTGATGGTCTTTCTTAAACGGTGCACCACCACAAATTTGGATTATCAAAAACAAAAAAACAACAGTGATCTATTAAGTATAATGCTATGCCTAAGCATTAACGGACCCGTTTTTTAATATTTTGAAAATACTTTGAATACCAGCGTGTTGAAGAAAAGAATGCCGATTTTCGCGACGATTCGTCTGTGACTCCCGTAGAAAAAGAAATTTCCAAAGAATGGTCCGATAATGCTCAGAGAATGTAACAACAAAGATGTCTGCAAAATTTCGTGACAATTGCGTCAATACAGATTGAGAAATCATGTACACCGTTTTGAAAAGTATCGTTCGGCGCACAGCATTCGAGTGTGCGTTCGGCTCTGTACCTCCAAAATTAAGCTGTATTTATATTTCAAACCTTTTGCATGCCATTCTAGAGATTTCAAACTAATATTTAAGCGAAAAATATAAATTACGATTTCCCGACCGTTTTACAGAAGTCCAACCCCTTAAACGAAGAAGCGAGGACAGAGCTCAAAGAAAACCCCTCGTATTATGTAAACGGGTGGTTGAATCTTGAAGAAACTCTGCTCGGTCATCCGGATCGAAGGGTGCAGATTTACCTGCACCGTTTCTCCATAATATATCGGCTGAGATAGGACCCGCTGAACGTATTTATATATTTAAATCAGGGACCCATTCATTTTTCATAACACAGTCTAGTTGCGCGCCGAGGGAGGAGGTCGCCTGTGAAACGGATCGCGCGAGCAGCTCGTGAATTTTTCACGTCGTTTTAACGGCCGATCGATGGAATATCGACGACATTTAAGTGCCCTTTTCGAATGCGTGGCTGTTGGCGCTGTAAGCCTATGGCCCTTTCAAGCGCCGCCGCGCAACCTTTAAGGGCCCTTTTCCCAATTTTCAGCCTCCGGCACAAAGGCCGAGGATTCGCATGCGGTGCACGCCGAGCGAGAAGATGGCCGTGAAAATTTCGAGGTTTACACACGGAATGGGATCCGTCGATGTTCTGGACTTTGAAATGAACTGGAAACAACCTGCTTACTTCGAGAAGCAAACGAGCGCGCGGAGAGGGACCACGAGTTAACGAGGATCCTTCAGTGTAGTCAGAAATCATTTATATCTACTACTTGAAAGTAGGCAGGTAGTTTAAAAGGACCGCGTTTCTTTTCTGAAATTCTTCAGAGTCCATTCTTCACACTTGAACTGAATTGTACCAGTAACCGTTCTTTGAATTCCAGGGGGTGAATTTAAAATCGAACGATCAAAAGCACGGTTAAATTCGCACCGTTGCGCTCGGCGTTGGTTGGCAGTAGGGGGCACGTGAAAGTGAGCGGTACAGTATCAAGCACTGCTGCAACAGTCATTGTATATTTTAATAAGGAGGGGTGGATTTCAAACAAACGTTCTAATGACAAGGCTGTACGCGAATAAAGCGCAAAATACTCAAATATGAAGCAGGAGGATGGTGTGTGAGTTGCAGGAGGGTAGCCTCCTTCGCGAGCGCAGTTTGCCTCTGCTTAATACTCTGTACACAGAGTATTCCGCGCTCGCGCGCCCTTACGTAACGTGCAATTACGCGCAAGCGTGCAAATACGTGTAAATACGCGGGGGTGCCGCGGTGTGTATGATGATTCCATATTTAAATCGATCTGAATCCCCCGTCACGCGATGCGCAACTTTACACGCCGCGGGGCTGTTGCAACCGTTTTTATTTCAAATAACCGCAAGCGGTAAAAATAGCTAGGGGTGAACGATGTTAGAGACCGACGTGTATCGACGCGGCTATATTTGCCGCGCCGTCATCTTGCAGGAACGCGGAAAACCTGAATGGGAATGAAACTCTGCATGGTTCAAAGTCATGCCAGTGGAGAAGAACGGGCATTCAACCCTCCACTGCTACCTGGGGATCGCAATAATGCAATTAGTATCGGTCATAATTAATCGGACGATCGTGCATTTTAGTCGCACTCTCCCTGCAAGGATTATTCATTGAGCTGAGAATTCTGCTTCGCAAAATGTTTCGTTAAATGGAGGGACACTTGTGGGCGGTTTTGGGGTTGTAAAGAATTGCATTTCGTAGCGCTCGATGTCCACGTACGAATACTGAATTTTTTGCTTGGATTACGACCGTTTTTGCGAGGTGCTTTAAAATAGTTGAGAAGGTTGGTGTAACGTTCGACCAGGTGTCTAATATCGTCTGCGTGGAGCACAGCGGTGGCAAGTGGTGCACTCGTTCGTGAATCCACCGAGATGGTTTATGGCCCTCTGGCGCACATGGGACAAAGTGGACACAATGTATAAAATGCGTAAATTGGTGCCGCGAAGAACGTGCAACGGTGACTACCAGCGGAGGATCATTTCATTTGCCTTCCGCATACGAATGCTTAATATTCCATGCGAGACAAGGGCGATAAACTCGCGCCCTCCCGTACCTATTCAGCGATCACGTTACGCCGTTCTTAAACCACTTTACTGCCAATGTTTCCTATCAAAAAGGACAAATGACTCCGGGCGGCTTTAATATCCTTGCAAAATCACGAGCCTACTTAGGCGGGGCGCGCGAGTGATTCAGATTTTAATTTAGATAGTAATATCTGGTCGCTGCAATGTGGCCTATAATACCGTGAAGAGCAAACAAATTAATCGAACCAATAGATCATCCTGTATCCATTAAGGAACCTCCAGGACGAACGAACGCGGGTGAACGCGAAGTTAAGAAGAATAGTTCGCCCATCGAAGTCCAAGTGCCGCGAGCACACGCTGCAACGACGTAAAATTTCGTCACTTGTGCGTTTTTCGCGGTGAATCGCGCGAGGACATATGTAAATAACATATTCCCGAAACAATCCACGATAAATCACCTTTGTTAACATTTCTCGTACTGACTTCAATGGACCGCTGTGGCCACCTGATTGCTTCCCCAGGGAAGCCTTTTCTTTCGAACCTTCTCCCGCGGTCAGATGCTCGCAAATATATCGAAAATCGGCAGGCACTGACCCCTGAATACCAATAAACCATCTCCTGGTTAAAGTGTCTGGAACGCTTACCAGCGACAGTGGAAATTGTATTACGAAAAATGACAGAATGCCGCGTTCCCAACCGAGTCGGTTTAATTCCGTGCATCCTTTTAACTTCCCGCGAAGTCTATGACGTAATTAAAACCTATTTCTGATACACACTATTTGGAGACTGCTGTCCAGTGACCGCAAAATTTGAAAGCTAAACGCAGTATCCCATTATGTACTTTATTATGAAATGGGAGAGAGCGCAGAGAGACGATAGTTCATTGGGCAGAATAAGTGATAACTTGAAGCGCTATCTTGTGTTATCTTGCACAGAAAATAATAAGCCTAAACCTACTTTATTACGCAGTGTACTTCAATATACTCGGTGCTCGCAATAATACTATCGAAACGTTGGGTCCCGTAAGTGATGCTTCGATACAGACCTTTATTTACACAGAAAATGACAACGGTGCTCGTGACACTTGCGCAGAGGATCTTCCAAAGTTTTGCCAGAGACCAGGAACGATTCTGTGCGGAAAATCTGCTCGAAGCGCACGATCGTATAACCATACCTCATCCCGGAGCAAAGTGGCACGAGCTCCCGAAATTTAGCTTGGCAGGCGTGCTTCTGGGCCACCCTGCGCGATCAACATTTTTCCAAGGAGCGCAGAGCGGAGCTGAAGTTGCTCGGCCAAAATAGAGATCCCTATCGTCGAACAGCTCAATTTAACGCAATTCCTCGAAACGAGAACGGGGCGAGATAAGAGTCACCGCATCATCGCCAAGTCCGTGGTCTTTATTCGCGTTTGAAACGCGCGTAATCCCCGCGGCTCCGTTGGCACTGGCGATACGAGCAGCCGCGATCACTCTTCCTGACAACTTAGAACTGTTAATCACTCGAGATACTCATCGGAGCCGGGCGATTTCTAGCCCCGCGCCACTGGCTGTTTTCGAGGCCGCTATCGATCCTCCACGGTTCACCAATGGATCGCATCGGCCGAGGAATACGCAACAACGGCCAAGATTGCATGAATCTTATCGACTGGACAACAGACGAGGAATCGAATGAATTTGCAAAGGACTGGGCTCCATTGGATAATGATCTTAACATCTGAACTGTTCATCGGCTTTATGACTGCAGCGAGGAACAAAGTGCCACGGCGACACGAAAAGATAGAATTTTATTACGCGGACAATGGAATCGTTGTTTCATTAAGCTCGGAATGGGGTTAAATTCGCGAAGAGTCGAATAGAAATTCTCTCAGGTACGCGATCACGAGAATCTGATTTAGCCTGCCCCCCTCGTTCCGCCACAAATCATTACCCTATTTCTCGCGCGTTGGACACTACGCTATCCGAAATAATCTCGGAAACAAAATAGCTCGGTCCTCGGATCGGTAGGAATCGCCTCGCCTGGCTTCGGAATTTCCAGCGAGCGCCACGAGGATCGCCCATTTCACGGGTTTTAAACACCCCGGGACAAAGAAAAAAAACTCGAGGAAATCTGATTCCTCCCGCTGGCATTTCGCTGATTTTCTCGGCGGAGCGGCGTTTCCCAGCGAGGATCGCGGCGGATATGCTCGATACCCTCTTCCGATCTTCCCTCTTTGCCGCCCCCGACTCGCTTCCTGTCCCTTTTCCTCTGATCTATGCCTGTGCGCCATGAAACGGGTGTAAATTCGTCGTCTAACCAGGAACGAAGGTGACCCTTTTGGCAAAAAGCACCTCGACAATGGAGCCATTGCGTTCAAAAACGATCGAGTCTGGGGAAGAGTTATATTTTCACTTTCGATGGATTTCTGCGCGAGGGACCGTTGCACTTTGGGGGTCCTATAAATTTGTCCCCCGGTAGAGCTGGCTCGGGGCGATATCACGAGAGTGGCGCAGGCAGGGAGTAGTAAAGGTACGCGGGGGTGGTGACGCACCCCTGGATATGAACCTGGAGGGCTACGAGTGATCTCTTCAAAGAGCGATTTGTCGACAGTCAACATGACAAAGACATTAGTCGACTCCGAGTCGTCCCCCTGGCCCGGATTGAAACCAGCGCCACCCTCTGTCCGTGGTCCATTAAGGAAAAAGGGGGTGGACCAGGCCAAAGCTGGAGGGGATTTAACCGTCTCGCGAAATTTCTGCTAAGTGATCTCAGAGCATGTCACGTTACTACAAATTGCTTTTTTCCACCGTCGACCCCCGGCTCGCGCAAACACCACCCTCCCGCTGGTGCACCCTCAATGACGGCCGGTGTCTATCGAATGTACAAATAATAAGATTGCTGGCAGTCGGCACGTGACGCACGTCCGCGATCCTCTTTAGAAGCTGCGCGCGTGTGCGAAGCGGAGTGTCGCGGGGAGTTTGTAACGTTAACCCTGAGCAACTCTCCCCAGATTATGGCTGACCAGAGAAACAGAAATTTCTGAATGGGAAGCACAGTTTTTCTGTGTATATAAATGAGCGTAACAGTAGATTCCCTGTCATGGGATGAAAGTAGACGGTATTCTGCTTAGAAAATTTCATCCCCTGTATCGGTGGAAGTTTACGTTTCCCAGCGCGTATCCGCGGCAGGCATGCCTCCCATCCACCCCTTTCATTCATCCCCCAACATTCCAGCGATACGGACCGATTCCTCCGGGCCGAGGTCAGAATCCTGGGATTCCCTGGTTCCCCTCTTCCCCCGAGGCAGGACATGCTTGTCCTCTTCGCGTGCGAGTGTCAGCCACGTTCGTGCGTGCGTAAGGGGGTAAGGACGCGAGGGATTCTGCCCCGCAGGTACGTTAGGGCGTCCCGATGTCAGCGGGCCGGGGGGATGAAACGGTGGACGAGGAGGGAGGGTGAGCGGACGACAAATCTACCGCTTTGCTTTTTTTTACGGGAGATGCAAACAATTTCGGAATTGCGCTGTTAATGGAATTCTTCATTCCACGCGACGCGGGATGAAACCGTTTCGCCTTGGATTATTTTCGCAGATTGGGTAGGATGGCTGGAAAACAAATGCTGGGGCTTTAATACGTGGAATCGTATTCTAGTTGCTTCGGAGATGGAGAAGCGATACGCCGCGTAGCAGGGTTTTTCGCGGGGAAACTTTGCGACGTAAAATCCCCCGCGTACATTCCAGACTCGGCACGCAATGATAAGGGATGAAATTCCTCCGCGAAGGAAGTGACTTTGCGTTTAACACGGCCGCTTCGGAACAAGCGAAACGACGCCAGTCAGAGCTTGTTTATACTTAGGAATAAAAGGGTTTGCGGCTGGTTAAGGAATAAAACGCGAGGTACAAGGTAAAATTTAGTAGCCATTACTGTCCCAGCCGTTGGTCGGAGGGAGGGGGGTCGAATTATTTTATCTCGTTTTACGTCTGACAGCACTCTACATCGCCCCCCTCGAACGAAACTTTTATTTCGCCCCGCGTAACTTGTTGCAGAGACTTTTAATAATTTAGGGAGGGCAGTAAAGTTTTTATAATTTTATCGCCGCAGAATGTATAATTTACTGTCACGCGTAAAAAGACCCGCGCTTTCCTCCCCGAGGAGACTTCTGATCCCTGTTCAAGTCTCGTTCGAAAATACTATTATCTGTGACCGTTTCTCACGAACAGTTGGGGTTCGTGTTCCCTGGAGGGAGAAGCTGAGTTACTCCACCGTTTCAGAAGATACCTAGAAAGCGTCTCGGAAGTGTGGAAGGCTCGATCGTTAACGATAATCTCTGTGTAAAGGTAACATACACCGCGGACAAGAAAAATCCTGCGACTTCGTAACTCCTTTACATAGATCGGCGCCCTCGCTCCGACGACGAAGCACGTAACACTATGAATACTTTCGCCCGTTCATAACACGAGCCTCATTTGAATTGCAACGCACTTCGAGGATCCTTAAGCGACCTTGCTAAGTGTGCACACCCCCCGTAAACGCCACCCCCAGTGGCTTTTAGCCCCGTCATAACACTACCATGACACGTGGAGGTGTTTTCGTCAGCCATTACGGTATTAAATTATTATTATCACCCATTACTATATTTTTCCCCTAATGACGCCGCGACAGCCACCCCCTATAACGCGTTATTAGCGCGCGGGACAATGTTGTGGAGAATTAGGGGAAAGTGTCGCCGGCTATAATGCCGATCTTATGCTAATTTCCATTATATACAGCTCCTGATAGCAGGAAGGTCTCCAATATTTCACTTCTAAAGACCGTAATATCGCCCAAGCTTGCAGCGTTAAATTAAAAAAAAAAAAAAGAAGAACTGCCGCATCAAGGGCATCGACGTAGACGGTGAAGTTGTCAAGGGAAGTAATGGACATCGCGTCGGCGGCGAGCATTAACGCGGGCTCGTTTTATCGTGCCCGGTGACTGGCAGCGCGAAAAACAGCACAACTATCCGACGGTCCCTAATAATTCATTACGCGAGCAGCAGCTCATGCTATCGCGGCCGCGGTTTCTCTCTGTTTCTTTGATTTACAGCCGATGAAAATCGTGCAGGTGCAACGCGGCGCGCCAGTTCCCGTGCACAGTAACGAACGCGCCCAAAATTCGGCACGGCTATGAATATGGAAATGCAGTTTTGCAACTTCTTCGAAGGGGTCTGATTCGTTAGCCGGAGCGCGAGGCCGGCGCATCGTGAAACTCGTTGGCGAAGTTTCACCTAGCACCGTGAAAATGTTTCCCGCCGGCGTTTCGAAACCGATTGCGTCCGTCTGACGAACCTCGGAGCGCGCGGTTCATCCCCGGGGGAATAAAGGTCGGCTGCCATTCGGGGGCGGCAATGGACCCTACCCTCGGAACGGCCCCGACAATGCTGCTTACGCTTTACTACTGTATAAAAAGGCTACTTCTAAAACGAGCTGAAAAAAGTCACTTCCCAGCGAGAGCAATCGAAAGTTCTGTGAACTTGGCAGCGCGCGCTGGAAACGAATCGCGTTCCTCCTTCCAACTCGGAGTAAGTACATACGTAACTCTGAGCTCGGTTGCGGGGAGTGAAAATGGCAAAGTGGTGGTTGATTGTTAACACTTGATGATCACGCGGTTAGGTCTGGGTCTTTTAAACTTTCCATCGACCGGCGCTGCATTGCTCGAGGATATAATATAGAAATTGCAGTTACGCGGTTCGATCACGACTGTCTTTCTCCGCTGTTAAAATGGGAAGCGGAGGGTGGCGCTGGGTGCGTTCGAAGACGGGGCGAGGCGGTCAGCTCGAAGCGCGATGCGCCAGGAAGGCCGCAGGCTGTTGGAACTCCCGCAAAACAGGTTCAAACATCCGTAATCTTTTCGCCCTTTCCACGGTTTCGTCTCCGCGACGGCGTTCCACGTCCGTGGCCTTTCAGCGGAAATTTCCAATAACCCCGAAGCGAGAGCTGGCCAGGCTCCTGCGACGCGATCGAACCGCCCCGCGGAGGAAAGTTTTTCGCGACGGACTGGAGAGGCATTCGGAGGGCCGGGCGACCCGCGAGGAGACAAACATTTCCAATCAACGAACGAGCCTCGAGAAGCCGCATAGTTTTTCTCGAGTGGTTTTGTTGCGAGCCCGTGTCCCGGAACGTTTCACTCGGCCAACGGGAATGTTGAACGAGCGCGGAGAGCGTTCCGGGATTTACGTCGGCTCCAGGTTTGTAATGAGACCAATCGAGGGTGGCGCGCGTTTTCAGGCGACTGAATGGGCCGCGACGTCTCGGATTCCGCGACTTTGAAGGCAGGCAGGTTGAAGGGAGCAGACCTTGCGCGGGGGTGAAAAGAACGCGGTGCTTCTAAGGAGCTTGACGAGGCGATAGGAACGTTATATTTTAAGCTCGACGATGTTGTTACGCGGAACGAAAGTACAAGGCTGGATGGGAAGATTGTAGCGTAGCGTCATCATTTCCGTTCATTGAATAACACCCGCGCACTCCACGGGACCACAGAGGAAAATCATGGGGGCGTGGTAGCGAAAGGGACGCACCCGATTTTTACGTCGCTGGATTTTTATTGCGGCACAAAGGAGAAATTAGCGCGGGTAGCTGGGCGAAAGCTTAGAAATTAGATTTCCTTGGACGCCAGATGGTTTCGAGGGACGACTGCATTCCGTTTTCTATGATTGGCTCCGCTTTTCCAACGTGTAGACGGTTAGGAGACAATAACGGGAGCGATTCGGCCAGAGGAGCCGAGCAATTTCGCGACACGCGTCGCCCGTCTGTCGTGAAATCGTCATAGCCGGTGGAAAATGCTCCGCCACAGTTATGGCTTTAGGATGTAGTCGAAGAGCAATCGAACGAATGAAACGGAGCGTTGAACGTGCCACCCAGGCGAATTTGCTTTTGAAAGTGGCGGGAATATTGGGACGTACGCGGCGCTCGGCGATGAATTCGAACGTTATCGTGGCAAAGAGATTCCGAGGGACGGCGATTGAATTTTATGAACCACTGTGGCGAAAGTCCTTTGAAGATTAATATAGATTGATTCTGTTCCAGGTGCGTCGAGAATTTACTACGCTCCTACTACAATACCTTCCCTAACCTTCAATCGTTATAAACCCCCCATCAAGAGAAAACTCTGCAAACACACGCAGAACGTTCGCTAATTAACATTATGCAGCGCTCCGAAGCATTCTGCTAATTAAGTTCTGATCACAGCGCCGCCGAGCGCCTCCTATCAGTTATACGATGACACAATGAATTTTATATAAGCACTCACCGAAATTCCTGCCGCGTCTCAAAAGTCCCTGGACGCCCTCGTTTCCTTCGCCTGACTCGATCCTCAAAACCTGGCAGTATCTTCGAGTAGACTCGCTCAGTCACCTGGAAATCACACGAGAAAAAAACCTTCATTTTGTTAATTTATGGACGAAGTTCGGGGAACAAGCGGAACCGGAAGGATTCCGGTTCCTTTTGCTTCTTTTGCATCTAGATTGAACTTTACGCCGGCTAATTATCGACTAATCAGGGAGCAGCTGGAAAAATAGGCGAACCCCGAAGATTGTTATCGCGAGCCAGCCCCCACGACTTGGGAAACTTTAAGTAGGTCGATTAGAAGGGATATTAATATAATTCATTACGGAACCATTCGACTAGATTGTCGTTAACCTTTTCTATCTGCGAATTTTTTGCGAAATTGAGTTAGCGGTAATGTATTGTATTCTAATAGGCTGTACTAATCATATGAAATGGGAAGAATCAATTTTTTTTCAATGTGGGTTAGTCCGTCTTCACTCTCAATGCCTCATTTAAAGATCGAATAGTTTCATTTGTTATCAGGGCGTGCAGTGTTCTTTACCATAAATCACGTGTGTAACGCCGTTTCATTTAAGGGGGCGAAACAATTAATCGCCCCAAGACGGGGAACAATAATTCAGTCCGCTAGTCCGCGGCAGCGTTTTGGAAACCATCCAGTTAGAATCCCGCGGCGTGAGAATTTCGGTTAGCGCGCCGTATCAAATTATGTCTATGAATATTAATTAGATGGTAAATCGTGTCGTTTAGAATCGCGGCTTTTCACGCCGCCCGCGAATGCACGCGCGAGCAATGGAATCCGACCAGAGCAACGTGATTGTATTCCGACTCGCCATGAACGAACGTTGCAACGAACGCCTGGCGGGGGGTGAACGTATTATCAACTTCGAAATTATTCCGCAAACTGTTGTATCATCCAACGTTTCCCCGCCAACCAACGTATGCCGGGACAAAAGAGGCGCGACACCGTTCACGCGCGGGGGTGGAGAGAGCAGCACGAAGAGAAAAACAATTTTTTCATTAGGAAACATATGGCACCGGGTATAAAATGAGTCAAAATTGCGCGACCCATGTTGTTCCACAGGATGCTTCATCTAGGGTTTATACAAAAACAGACTTTTGAGAAAACCTGTTTTCGAATACCACTATTCTCAAAAAACTGGTTATACCGTTTTTAGAATTGTCACGTCCAAGCCGATTTCAAGTCAAAATGTTAACGTTTTTAATTAAATAATTACTTCATTTTTACATATTAATTCTAGTATATAAAGACGGGTTTTAAATTTAAAAACCTGTCTTCGAATTTTACAAATTTATTATAAAAAAAAACGGGTTTTAAACACCGACAAACCCTAATTTCGTGCTTGAAAAAATAGACTCTGAATGACAATAGCCTTGTTCAAAATTGGTGTATACCAAATATGTAAAGGAGGTTTGCCGATATCGTACCACTTAAGATATTTTGCGTTATATTTCGTATTTAGTATTAATTTGAACGCATGCTAATATTGGATATTGTATCTTGCAGTTTTAGGCAGCGATCTTCAAAATGGACTTTGTATTAAAAATAAATCGAGGACACGGTGTCCGTAAAATAAATTTTAAAACAAAATGTCGATGAAGAATAATGATAATCCTTTTGTCATTGAATCCATACAACCATTTTCACCGCTATATTACACACACCCTAGTAAAATAGAGTCATTCTAAACTTTCCCCGTAGACACGTGTACCCAAAACCATGCAACCAAGTAGCTTTAAGAACCCCGAGCATCCTCCGGCCAGTCGTCATCGCCCGGTAATAACATCCTGGAAAACGCTGGGGGGCAATCTAATAAATCGAGAACCCACTTTATTCGTCGTGAAACGAATGCTATCTCAAAGGTGTCCTCGTAAGTGTGCGCACGTACGACTTATTCACACATAAGACGCGAGGAGCACGCGGATGTTCGTCCAGAGGCGACACTAAAGATCATTCTAACTCCGTTCCGATAAATAAGTTTTACGCGGCCAGCGACGTCGTTTCTGCAAGCATTCGAAACGACCGAGTTTACGTGAACATCGTCGGTAGCGAACGGTTCGTCATAGGGTGGGTGCCACCTAATTTCTATTTCCTGCTTGCCAGCGATGACGTCAGGCATTTGTCACCGACCCGCGATAAAATTCGTTGTGCCCCTTGCCCGCCATTTGCCCAGGCCACTTCTGTCCCCGAGATAACGATCGCGCGAAGGGAGGTTTTCACGGTGCTTCCGGTAACTGGATAACTATAGGCTCGCTTCCATAAAATTTCATTATTATCATCGGTGAATCGATTTTACACAGCTGCCAGCCGTTTGACCATTGTCTCGGCGACGATTTCTTTACACGCGGTATCGACGTGTCGGTGGATATCCGCGATCCGTTCACCAGCTCGCAAATATTCGATAACGACACACGTTTCATACCACGCGCAAGCTGATTTAATTTAATTAAATTTCTATTGTGTATAAGTACTCTCCGAGAAACTACCAACATTGCTGGCTTCAGTCACTGCGCTATTCCAGGGATGATTGCCTCCCCTCCGTGTTAAGACAGCCACTTGTTAGCAGTCTAGTTAATATCTCTTTCAGCAAAAGGTACCAGTAAATTGAAACTAGGAAGGCAGTCCCGTGGATGCTTCTCAACCGTATCTCCACTGATCCGTGAGTGACACAGTACCAAGCTACCCCATATCCCCAGCCTGCCCGAAAAATCGAGTCGTCACGGTCCACTTCCCCTCTCATTGTCGGACAAACCGTGCAGGAAAGGGATTTCCAGGAGTCGTCAGCCGGAAGGGCGGTGATGTATCGACCCTGGGTCATCAATCTCCAATCGATTCACATCTTGTTAGCTTCTAATAATACGAGGACGATACCCTTTTCCACGCCGGAGTCCATTGTGGGAGCGCGCGTGCACGGTGTGCAGACGAAACTTCGGTGGTCGTCACGCACGGCTTGCTAACCGGCGCGGCGGGGAAAGTGGCCCAGCGGCGGCGACGTGCGCGACGATCGGCGAGTGGGAATCGCCGGGAAAGATACATGAGCGCGGCTGAGGGTAGGTGGATCGACGCAGGTCAGCCTAGTCGATCGATGAATCGTCGACGGTGACTTATGGCGACCTTTCGAACGTCACTCCACCCCTTAGATTCGCCGAGCTGAACCAAGAGCGGCCAGCAGCCTGCGAGCTGGAGACGCGCTCTCCTCGAACGGCTACAGACGTCTCGTTCGGATCCTTTTTCCTGGCGACGCGTGGACGTCACGCGTCCCCTCGCTTCCTTCGCGCGCGTCATTAATTTTAACGATCGTTAAAACGACAGCGCGACGATTGTGCGTCGCGCGCGCGTCTTCGGAGTCACGCGAAACAAGGGATGGTCCTGTTGATAAATGGCTGGAGGCCGCGACGCGGGAAATGAAAGAGCGGGGCCGGGCCGGTTGTGCGGAAAATCGCCGACGATTTTTGGGGTCGGAGGCACTGGGATCGGAGGAGGCTTGTAAATTGCACGGGTCGCAGTGGGACATTGATCGTGAGCTTGCAGTTCTCTGCACTTCGGAAGGGAGAGGCAACGCGAGGCGGGAAAAGAAGTTCGCTTTCTCTTTCGAGATCCGGAAGTGACCGAATACCCTACTGCAAGGGGATGAATGTTATCGATCAGCATCAGAAATAGAGCTACCATTAGCAGTACAATTCCCTGGCCCTGGGAACCTGAGGAAGACAAAGGCTGAAGTTAAATCGAACCGACAGGCCGGCACCCCTATCCCAAAGACGGAGGGGGTGGCAAATATTGTTCGAAAGCGACACGTGGATCCTTGCCACGCAGGAGGAACAGAGGGGCCCCCGATCGAGGAGCTTCCATGTAATCGAATCGGACGCGGAAGCTTTTAATTAAATCACCCGTGCCAGAGATAGTACCAGTGATTCGGAGCGCCGCGTAATGTTGCCAAAAATTCCCGTTAATTGCCATTTCGCGAACTGCCAGCGTCACACGGCACGTGCCAAAAATCCTTTCAGCTCCTTCGCTGCTGCCCTCCCACGGCCCAGCGATCTATTGATTTTGGCACTTGCCGCGCGCCCCCGCGACGTGGCCCCGGAGTTCAATAATAATCCCACCACGTCCACGGCTTCTTTCCGCTCCTCTCGTAACGGAGGCGCAATTATAAGCAGCCCAACGGAACGCTCGAGGATGCACTTGTGCTTCTTGTGCACGCAGGCACGTGCGTGCCACTCGGTCCTTCGATTATTCGTCGCCGGCCAGGATCGGAGCCGAGATACTCGTGGATTAAAGGGGTCGATACTGTATAGTCATCCAGCGGCTATGACGGAACCATGGAATCTTCTGGGTGGCGCGTAATTGGACGTGCGGGGCTGTAAATGATGGGTCAAGCAGAAATATGGGAATTCTTCGTGACAATGGAGGATGAAAGTTTTATAGTATCTTGCAACCCGTATCTTCGTTCTCGAAATAGGTATGTGGCATTCGCTATGCATAGATGAGCGATAGCTTTCTTAATTATCATCAGTACCCCTTCTTTCCAACCCTCTCTTCCTCCTTCTCTCTTCCTCTGTCGCCTGCGCTGAGTAAGAGGTTCAGTATGCGCGACTGGCGTTTAATGAAATCATTTCGAGGCTCGACGATACTCGTTTCGAAGAGTTAATTTCGTTATCTGGCTATTTAAATGCTGCCTCGAATAATTCTAGCGTTTCAGATGGCGCTGCGAGATGGCCTTCTTCACCCCTGATGGAAACGGTGCACTTGGATGTTCCTGCGTGATTGAAATTATCGAGGAGTTTGATGCAAATTTCTGATCCATCCCCTTTCTTTGTACCCCTCTTTTGTTTCCTTACAACGGACCTAACGATCCCACAATAAAGCGAGCCACGTGTAAATTCATTTTTCAAGCTCGACTCAGCGGAGCAAGAAATTTCACGACACTATCGCCGAGATACGCAGTCCGCCTGCCGACGATTCAAACTTAATTAACCGCCTGGAACCGAGTATCCTCTCCCACGAATTTCAATCAGTCCCCGTCCCGCCACCCAAACCGCGCCGAACTATTTCCGTCAGTCGAAACTTTCCGTGCGCTATAATTCGATTCTATCCGCGCGCGGATATCAATTTTAGCGAAATACCTCGTAGCGGCCTCGTAAAAACCTTGTATCAGATTGTCCTGTAAGTAAGTGCGTCCTCCCGAGTCAATCCCGTTCTTTACACTGCGCCGGCAACGGTCGGGCCATTATTTTCCGTATTCCACGCCGGAGAGGGCTCGTCGAAGCTCGAAGGAGCGCGGAATCGCTTCCGCTGTTTATACGAATCGTTTATTCGCCACCTCAGGGTAACTAAAGGGCCGCGCTTGGCGGGGATCCATTGAAGAGAGATCTCCGCGGTGCCTTAGCACCCGCGGGAGGCGTAGAATTTTAAGCGAGCTCTTAAATTTACTCGCCACCTCGCGGATAAGGCCGAGGGTTATCGAGTTATCGAGTTACCTCGACGAATATAAGGCACACAACGGGCTCGGGTCCTCGGGGCGGAGGAACTTTCCTGCGGGGGGAGTTGAGCATTGCGAGGATGATTCACCCGTAGGTTTAAAATGTAGGTACCAGTGAGAAGTAGAGGGCGATAGGGCAGAATACGAGGGGGTGAGAGTGCGAGGGCGGGGACCAAGTTTCGCTGGACGGGGTGGTTCGACGAAGTTGCGTTATTGGATCGTAGCCGCGTTGTTCACTTTCCGTGGATTACGGTGGGAGAGTGTTTTTTAAAGTTTCGGGGGTAGACTCGCGAACGTCACTCGACGTCTTGCAAGTGGAGGGATGTTGGAACAGTAAGTGCATGCAAAACGTGACATTTAACGCTGAATATTGGCGCTACGTAGAATTTGAAACAGCTACAAATTCTACTGTAACTATACAGGGCGTGAAAAAATAAAGTCTTTAAGGAAAAATATTTACTTACCTGCGTAAGTAGTCAATTTTTCGACAAACGCTGATAACTTTTAAAAATCGTGCGATCGCGGTGCCGGACATAAATGCATGCCATATTGGAAGTGACTTCTTTCTGCAGTAAATCTTTCCGCAGTACAGCATATGTCGGTGTAAAGTTATTAACAATTAGTTTACCTATCCCCTGAGACAACCAGCCCCGGTCTCTCCTAACCATAAAGGGTTCAAGGAATTCTCCTTTTCTATGGTTACACAAATAGAAAGTTCCCGCGGAGTCTCGATAAAAGATATTCAACAAATTAGCAAAGTCTTACCGCGCAGCTAAGTAGCGCGCAATAATATTAATTGCAAAAGTCGGGCGCCTCGCCAGGGATAGAGTTTCGAGGGTTATTTCATTAGTAAAACCCAACTTTCAAGTTAGTCCAGCTGCCCCTTTCTAAGACGAGGCCCACAGAGATTAAAAAAGTTCCTCGCGTTATCCGAGCTATTTTCGAGGAACAATTTATATATGAACCCACGCGTCCAGCTATAATATCCTCGAGCCCAGGACGATAAATCACTGGAGCCGAGGCTCCATCGTTCCTCGTCACCGTAGAGTGGTCTTTCAGACTTAGCATCTTGAGAAACACCCTTTCAATAGCTTTCACGCGGAACTTACTTCAAAAACCTGGACAGCCAGGTGGTGACTTGAAAGTCTCCTAAACCAATTCAATTCTTATGTGAAATCTTTTATCCTTTCAAATAGAAATGTAAGCTTCTCCTGTTTCAAAATATTTCCTGGTGAAAGTAATTGCAACGTATCATATCTAGAGGAAAAAAGATTACAGAAGTAAAAATTCAACCGAAATTCAGTGTCACATAGTCCTCCTGTTTTTCGTTCCCATTTTCCTCGAATCAACGTTTGTTCACGTGGTCCGCTAGATCTGGACGAAGGGGGATGGAAAATGGAGAGGTAACTGCTTTGCATAACAAAGCGCAGCTTTGACCCTCCGCGTTTGTACGAGTTATTTAGGATGTTTATAAGGATGTAACCAGCCGTTACAGTGTAATCGTTTTTTAGAAAAAGCTGCGGATATGTTTGAGAGATTAAAGGCACGAGGATTAAATACACGTGCTTGTACCTTAAGTGGAAAGGCTTTGTGAAGCTCCTTGTTCTATTTTCACACCCTCCATTACTAGAGTTACAGTCTAATGGCCCCTTTCGAAATTGCTCATTTTTTCAAAGTGAATGTTCCACAAAGGACCATGCACAGATTTTTGGAATCGCATTCTAGGATTTATGGAGATGAAGCTACAACACACTACAAGTGAAACGTCCCCAAAGGCTTTGAAAAGCTGTCCGATTAAAATATATGATCGAATCATTCACTTGAATGCTCGCTGGAGCGCACACGAGTAAGTACTCGGAGCTCGCATCAAATGCACCGTGAGTAACCTGCAATTCATTCCGCAGTTTCCCCGCGACGGAGTAAAAAATCCTCGAGATTCGAGTCAAAATACCGGAGAAGTTAAGATATGGAACCAAGGGCCATCCATCATCCTCGAAAGACGTCACTTAAGAATGTGCAAACCGCGAGAAGAAAGTGCTGCGGCGAGCCACCATGTACGATCCATGGATCTTGATATTCAGGAGCGCATCTTTTATCAAGTTTAGCAGGTCGTTTTGCAAAAATCGTGGCAGATATCTCTTCACTTGGTGGCGCTGAAAGGCGTCCGGCACCTTGCAGCTTCCCCACGACCACCTGAACAGCTGAATCTCTCGAAAAGATTTCAATCTCTAGCCAGCTACATAATTATCTACTGAAGCCAGACTATCACCCAGGTAAAAACTTCCTCCACGCTTCTCTCCTTTCCATTCAGCGAAAAGGAGGGCTCCCCCAACAAGAAACATCACACAGGACCCTCTGCAAAAGCCCATCCAAGTCACGCAGCCATCGACGACCAACCGATCATCCCCGCGCAATTAGCCACCGCCGTAAGCACGCAAGTGGAAGACAAAAAAGAGGAACGATCATCTAATCTGTCGAGTTACATCGAATGGGCGGTAAGGGTGACGTGATCGAGGCCTCGGTGCTGCCCGCACTCGCTCGCGCTCGCCCGCGCTTGGCCCACTCGAGCACGGCTGAGCTGGCGAGCGTGTCCTCGCGAGGGATTCGCGCTAGCCATCGCGTATCCGCGGACACATACATAAATGCATTATTCAGCCGGGCCTGGGCCGCGTGGCGGTGTGTGGGTACTGCATTTGCGTTACTTCCACAAGATTAAACTTGCATGCGACGCGAGGCTATGAAGTATAGTCGCAGACGGCACGGTCGACATGCGACTTGCTCTCGGACAAAGCCGTGGCTGGTTCGGCGGCACCCTACGCGCCTCCTCTTCTCGTCCCTCTGTTTCCCGCTTTTTTTTTTTGCCCACCCCCCACGCCGCGTCTAACCCTGGCAGCATCAGCGGCGCGCAGGCAAATTTCGATTTTATTACGCCCCCGCGCCATCCGTTACAAGCACGCCAGAGGAGGGAGAGAACCCTGAGGGAGTCGCGTTTCCCCTGGATTTCGGTACCTACGCGTTTTTTCACCCCCAGAGGAGGGACGAGCAGGCTGAGGGGCTGGCTATGATGCATGGAACGTGCTCGCGGCGACCTCCGCTTGCTAGGATTTCTCTCGACGGTTGTTTAGGAGCTCGACTACCTGCGGTTTCAGCTATTTCCTACCAGAGATCGACTGGCTTCCTCTTTCGTGCGCTTTCGCGCCGCAGGTATCTCTCTAGATGGTGATCGATTTCAGGACCGGTCGCCGCGGATCCACGTTCCGTTGGGTCCTCGCGAGAAACGCGTGTGGCGGCCGTGTTGCGCGGAGATCGTTACAGAGATTCTGCTGAATTGTGAGTGGAGGATGTCTGAGTGTAATTGGAGGTGGCTACAGCGGCAGGGGTGAGTTACACGTGGCTACGCGAAGGGGAGAAAAATCGTATAGTTAAGATCCCGGGAGCGCCAGGTGATAAGGCACCGGCCGGGTCGCTCCAGACCAATTTCGCCGGCGATAAAAATTCGCAGATCCGAGGCTCGCTCGGGCGATGTCGATATTCGAATTTACTGCGGCTTCCGGCTGGGAGCGGCATCCATTATTTGCGTATCGATGCCTCTATACCTTGGGTATCTCTCCGCGAATGTTATTCGGGATAATAGACGCGGGAACAAATATCAGCTTCGGGGAACAAGGATGTACAGCCTTCTCCCCCCGTTATGCATAGAATTTTGTTTCAGTAGAGTGGAACGGTCTACGAGGCTTCAAAGTTCAGAGTGTATGTATGAATTCTAACAAAGCGTTGAATTACAAATAGTGCACGCGGATTGGACTCCGAAGCTAGAGTGAGTTTCCGCAAGGAATTCTCTTCGAACAGATTGGTCCGCGGCGAAGATCAAAGACAGAGGAATCATGAAAAATGTACACTTTCCTACATTCGAAGGATTTTACGTGACCAATGGAAGGTGCCCGGTTTTTCTACTGGAAAGATCCCTCGTACGCACCCACTGTCTCCCGCAGTTGGTTAGATCGCTCGGAGGAGATTAGTTACTTTGTTCCCTTTTTTATGTTAATCTTTGACTAGTCGCCCGCCCGTGAATAGCTATATAGGAGGACAAAGCGAACATTCTGCATTCTGTATGATTATACCTCTCCGCAACTGCACGAATGGCACGCAAAGGAGGTCACTTCAGGGTTCGATGACCATGCGTTCGCTGTCCCATCATGCAATCCTACGTTTTCGTACCTTTTATTCCTTTGTTATTCGCTGAAATAACCTGCTAGCCAGAACCGGGATCGGAGTTTGAACGATCGCGCTTATTTACTTAGCGATCGGCAGGATTAAAACACCAGTTACCCTTCTACGTCGTCCACTTATCCTCTTATTACTTCATATCAGTTCATCGGCCACCTGGAATTAGACGAGTGAAACGTCTATCAGCTTCGTGATCTATCTGCGCCACCAACAATTTTAAGAAGCCATTCGTTCCAACAATACCCAGCAACCTGCACGGAGAAAAATCAGATTGGCGGAATGTACGGTGGAGGAAGAGATGTGACATTAACGAGGCGGATCCAGCATACTCCAGCAAGGAGGGGCGTATCAATTTTCCAGGGAAGCTAATATAATTGAGACACACTGTGTACACAAGCACGAATCACTACGAGGGAGTAGTCTCTCCTAAGGCTAATAAATCGTGCATAATTCAAGCCCCTTACGTAGTCTGCATTGCGCCGATACTTTTGAATAATGTAACCCGCGCCGAACAGGGGTGGCCGTGCTGGGTAGCATGCGCTTAAATACCCCGGCAGTTTGTACCTCTGACAGCGGAGGAGCCTGCAAACGCGGACGGAATTGATTTGCCACGCTTTTGCGCCGATTTATTCCGCTCGGGGCCGTATTTTACACGCTTAAGGCGGCTCTAACGACGTGCATCCGAACGCTACGCGAGACGTGAGAACTTTTAACGGAGAAATTGGCCGCCACCGTCGCTTCGACCACCTTAAACCGCCCAAGTCTTTCGACTTTACCCTGTTCCGCACAGAAATTCTATCTGCCCGGGCCCATTATATACCGATGCCCGAAAACTACACACCCTAGACTCTACATACCCTACTGCGCAATAATTTTCAACCCCTAGGGCCTCTACCACCCCGCTATGTTCCTTCTATTACCCTTGACACAGCCTTCTTTCGATTGCCAAGTAGAATCCAGCAGAAATTGAGGACCTTGCGGCAAATGTGCAGCTCTATCTTTATCAACTCTGAATAAATTAGAAAAAATTGATTATAAAATTATCGCTTCGACTCAACTTTAAAAAGAACACTAATTGAGAAATATATTTTTTTTACACAACAAGTAGTAGTTATTCGGTTGATAAGATTCTATTTCTATTTTTAATAAAAATATTAATATTGCTATTTTCATTTATTTTGCTTAAATCGTTCGTTCGATGTCGGCGATCGATGTAGAATTTCTTTATCGCGCACCAGCACCTATATCACACGTCATAACTCTAGAACTGTCGAAAATGGGTCCCTGCTGCAAGGTTCTCGATTGGTCCGATTCTCCGAGAACTCAGGTTCCACGAAGTATTGGACGTTAAAAGGAAGCTTCATAGGTGCAGCCAGTAGATGAATTTCCAGCCGGCCGTGCATGTCGCATGCAAATAACCGGAAAACTCCACGGTCAGCGGGATTCCAAGTTGATCCGTACACCAGCGGGGGCGGCGGGACTTGGATTCGTTCTCATGAGCATACGGGAAAGTTGCGCGGCACGCGAGATTTCGGGGACGACACCCGGCTGCTGTCGTTTCGTCCTGCTGCTTTTTTTTCACGGGACGACAAAGGTGACGGTGTAGCCCCGGATCGCCTCCGCCAGGCCCCGTACAAAGGAAATTCGAGCCTGACTCGGCGAATTAAAGTTTCATCGGGGGAGGGGAAGTTTCGAGACCGAGGTAAACCTGAAATTCTATTGGACCCATAGGAAACAGGGATTCAAGTTGGCGTTAGAGCTCGGCGCGCGCGAAACTCGCTGCTCTTCCGTCACGATCGATCGAACGCAACATCTTCTCGGCATCCAGCCACTCTACAGAATTACCGGAGCCGCTACGTCAGATTATGCGCCGAGTTCCTTAACTTATGCGGCCGAATTCATAGGATCCGAACAATTTCCGGTAGCTCCGCGGCTGGACCCGCGAGCTAGGCGCCTCTAAACTGTCACGATCCGACATCCAGCTCTGTTTAAAGAATATCAATAACTCCGGGGTTAATTCGTTCGTCGAGCTTGGAACACCTAGATCCTGAAATATAACTAAATTACATCCGGTCGCCTGGGATTCCGTCCGACCAGAAGCGCGAGTACCGTAGAATGCTTCGGAATGATTTTGATCTTTAAATTCAATAGCGGATGAGGTTGAAATATTCCTAATTTGACTAATCAATTTTGATATCCAAAAGCAGAATGCCCCAGCCGAGTGAATTGAAGTTACGAAAGCTCGAGGGAAGCTGAAAATTCCCGTGGATCGGCCCGGAGAGTCCCTGCTTCCTTCATTCCGGCGTAGGTACATCTGATTTCGCCGACGATTATCGAGCCGAAATACGCGATAAACCGATAACGATGGGATTGCGGGCACGCGTGAAGATGAAAGGGCGAGCGAGCATGAAAACCGGGCGTGTACTTTCATTCGCGATCGACAGGAGAAATTCCGAATGTCCGTGGGTAAGCCCGCGTAGTGCTTTTAAGCTACTCGAAGGGATTGCTGTGCCCGCCTCTTAGGGGATTACCGTGTGCATACACGTGCATTTCGTATCGCATCGTGCCTGTCCTCTGCGCTTCTGCATAGCCCGGCCGCCTCTCGAAAAGATTATTACTGTACATTCATGGGGCTCGCGTTAGTTGCCCCGGCTACTTCGCCCGCCGCAGAATTATCGAGCACTTGAGCATGCCTCGGCGATGTATTTTTCATGCCCTCCCGGCTTGTTCGCCTGACGTGATGAAACGCGACAAGTAGACGGATGAATAGATGAATAAATGGATAAAGGGGGTCACTCCGCCGCGATAAGGCTCCTACCGCGCGGAAGGATAGAGGAATCGCGACTCCTCTGATCACCGCCTTCGATTATTTCATTCCCGACTGTTCAGCAAGGCTAAACGAAGAATTCGAGACGCTATTATCATTGCAAGAGTCTAGGTCGTCGTTCAATTAATGATAATCCCCCAGACGCGACAGAGGTTTGTTATAATTCACCGACGCATGGAATATGTAAGAAATGTCACTCGTCGGTAAAGAGCGTCGCGAAGTTCGCTGCTCGCTGCGCGTAAATCAACGGTAACGAATATTTTTCACTGCCCGGCAAGTCAGGTGTCGCCCAGCCAGCGACATCCTGGCCGTTCAACGGGCCAGCAAAAAGCGTGATCGACGACGGAGATTTTCGTTCGGGGGACGTTTCATTCAGACTTGCCGAATAAAACTGTCGCGCCTGACGCACAGAACGGAATCACGCGCCGGGCCGTTTGGCGTCTGAAAATATATGTCCCGCCAAGACACTCCGCCCGACGGCGCTTTTTTTACTTTCCTCACGTACTACGATTGCCTATCCCTACGCTGGCGCGTATCTGCACTTTTATGACGGGCGCATGTTCCTTGGGAAATTTTCGCCCGGATACCTAACATCCCGCGACACCTCGTATACATTTAAAGCACGCGACACGAGATCGATGCATTTCGAATTATCCCGAACGTGATCGCAATAAATCCGAAGGCAGTTTCCTCCGCGTTTCCTCGGATAATAACCATATCATCCGGCAGAACGTAGGAGATAAACGAAACGCGAACAATTGTGCGACGATCCAGGCACAGTGGAAGCTGGGCGCCTGTGTTCGTCGAGTTCCACAATTGACTTACACATTGCGGGATCCATTGACCATCGGGCAAACGATGGGGTGACTACTCGGGAACGAAACGAAAACGAACTCGCCGGCCGATTAACGATTATTATTAATTATTTCGCTTGTCCTCTGGCTGGCTGATCGATAGAGCCCCGGTGCGATCGATATGTCAACGGGGACGCATTATTTCCGCCGTGCACATTAGTCCGCGTTTCGATATTGCGGAATGATTCCGTGCTGGACACGCGATTGCCATTACAAACCCGGAACCGCGTCCGCGTTCCGACGGACGAGGTCCGTTACATGGCCTGTTGGTATTTCGAAATAATCTGCCTATCGGATGAAGTCGCAATAATTCTCGCGCAACCTGAATATGTGCAACGAGTCTGGAGTAGGGGCGATATTTGGGTAGATAAATCAACGTTGATTAGAACGCCTGAATGGGTATCTTCTTCGCTCAAACTGATTGTCACGAAGCTACGCTGAGAATGAAGTACACCTCACTGCTCGCAACCTTCTTCGTCCACTGACTCGCGCAATTACGATAATCAGGGAGTATGCTTCAGAGTAATGTACCTACCCTCGAAGCATTTGATACCAGAAGAACAGTGGTTGCACCACTCAGCCCGGCACAATATCAGCCGCGGTAAGGCGGGCCCTGAAAATCTGAGGAATCTCGAATATCGGGTTATGCTTGCAAGAGGGATCGCCGCGTCCCCGCGCCACCTGTATAATTCGATTCCCTGGCCCCGAGACGGGGTCGCCTGTTGTCTACGAATGGCAAGGGAATAAGACTCCCGTGGAGAAGGGGACACGTGAACCGTGCTCCCCGGGTATTTGTATATCGATGCATCGCGACAGCCCCGGATGTCGCGAGCGAAACGCGAGAGATGGAATTGGAAATGCGAGAAGGCGACAGCCGCCAGACGGCTCCTATCTCAGGCCAGACCCGACAACTCTTTCGCGCAACGGAGGAGAAAAGATTATGCAGGCCGCCAGCGGGACGGCGAAATCAGATTCGGCTTATCTTAATTCCCGCTACCCCCTGGGGACGCGGGAGGGTAGGTGGATGAGGATGAACGGAGAGGTATCGCGCGTTGGATTTAGATGGGTCTCTTACGACGATCGGCCAGGCGCGTTCGAAACCGAAGCCTAATCCCCTGCCAGAGGGGACCGCTCCGCGTTTTCCTAAGTTCGCGCGCGCCGAAATTGCAAGCTGCGCGACGCTCATAACCGGCAACTTCGCAGAATTTGTAATCAGGTATGGCGATGGAATTGCGCCGCGCTCTCCGGTGAAACGGAATTTTCATCCCCCAACCTCCCTCGGCCCGCGATAAATTCTATCGAGACGACGCAGCGCCCTTATTGCACCCTCCTTAAGGCGGATTTAACGCACTGCATGCAGTGTACATCGATATCGCTGGCGAAATGCACTGGGGAGGAACGTTGCCTCGCTTGGGGGACGGGGTAATAATTATCGCCGGCTGAATTAAGTCGTCTTGGACCCTTTGTTCCGTGCGCGAGGCGATTCTGGAGGGAGGGTGCAATTCTTCTTCGCGTGGAGATGGGGAAAAACGGTGGAGGAAAGAGCCGGATGGTTCCGTTAGTACTGCACTGTTTGGTGCGTGGAGAAATTCGTTTTGATCAGGATTTTGGTGTTATTTGTGGCCTTGTCGTGAAAGCTGAATGATCAAGCCGCGACGCAGTTAATAGGCGATGACAGTGACAAACGAGAATGCAAACTACAATCAGGGAAAAATTACTACGCCCCGGCGTCCCCGTATATGCACGGTCGCCCTCGTAAAGCAAGATATACGAAACACGGATCGTAGGGGTCGCGCTGTACCTGTCAAGCGCTACCCTAAGTCCCCGGCGTTCCCCTAATCTAGCAAATCACTCGGTTCCAACACAGTGATTCCGTGATGCATGCAGCTGAAATGAACCTCCAGGGGGGGAAAGATAGCGGATAATGTACGAAGATGAGGGATTAGTAAAATCTCGAGTATATACGAAAGCCAGGGGGAGGGAGCGATTGGATCGCGGTTGGAATTGACTTTATGCGCGAAACGAATTAAACGATGGTCGTGCCTCGATGCCCTCGGGATTCCTCGATGAACACACCGTAGCTTTAAAATACTCGCGATGAAAAGACGGAGGAGTTCGTTGGAGGAGGAATATACACGGTGAATTTCCAGACGAGGCAGCGGTCACGAGGTCGCTTAGACGTTTGCACAGCCTTTCGCTCGGCCGATGGTCCTCGAAAATCCCTGAAACGACTTTCGAGAGAGCCAGTGGTACTGGTCGAGATCGATCGGACGGCCAGTGGCGGAGCCGAGGGAAAAGCGGAGAGAAAGGCAGCAAAGTGTAAAAAAAAAAAAAAAGAAAGAAAGAAGGAAACAGAATAAACGGATCTTTCGTGGGATGGGCGGAGGTGAGTGCGGAGGAAGAAAGGAAAAATGGAAGGAGGACAGGCGAGCCTTTCTAGGAGCGTATTCAAATTGAATCAACGAAGGAGTGGCTCCATTAATTAGCGCGAAATTGAATTAATGCGTCGATCGCGCTCGCACAGTGCACGGGAGACCTCAACGACGCTCGAATTAAACATTCATTCGGGCCGAAATGGGACTTATGTAGCCGGAGGACGTCGATCTGGCTCAATGAACCGGCAGCAAGAGAGAGGGAGACGCGGAAAAGCCAGGAGAGAGCTGGAGGGAGGACGGAGGGTGGCTGGTAACTGTGTTACAAAAGTCAAGCACGCGGGAACACTCGTGGCACACTGGACGAAACCATTGTTGCCCCAACACAGATGTCCCGAAGAGTCCAGGCCCATATGGTCGATCTTGCCACTGGATTGACTCTCGAAGTATCATCCGCGACTATTAAATACAGCAGGCGGGCGTTTTATTGGACCTGAACTCGTGACGCAGAGACACGAGCCTCTTTCAAAGCCGTTCAACTCGAAGAGGCTTCCATCCTTTCGTTGGTCAATCTTTTCAAGTAGAGGTTGAAGCCAATTGTTCGTTTATTAATGGAAACTGGGAGCTTCGATTGTGCTACGAAGGTCGAGTATTTTTTAAAGTTTTATGCAGCTTATCAGTTAGATATTGGGATAAGCGATACGACTTGGAGTATTCCACGAAGATGTTAAGATACACGCCACTTCGCCAATTAAAATTGTGTTCGCGAAAGGTAAGCACGTACGCGATGAAGGTTTTAATAAAAAGACACTGTCCACGTTTGCCCACGACTACACCTGTCCAGTTCGACAGAAGCGACGTCCCTCCCCACGGTAATTTACTCTATTATGGATCTATTATTACTCTGTCTAGAATGTTTAATCAATGCACGCGAATTACGGTTTTATTAAAGCGCAAGCAGCAAATCGCATCGCGATGTAACGGGTTTAAAAGTGTTCCCGCCGTTTGAAATATGAATCGATCCTGGATTCCCTGAAAACTTTGCTCCCCATTCGGTGAATAATAAATTTTAATATCCCCGGGATGCGTCCCGTGGAAACGAACGTGCATTACGTCGTATTTTCAACTTCGAAAAGGACAACCACTCTGATGCCCCTAAAAACGGGAACCAAAGCAAAAATATTTAACCACTGGAACGAACGTATTGGAATCGGTGCTATTCTCGGCTAATCATCACTCACTTGCCCATCAATCGGATTTATTTCCAACCTTATGCAATGACACCAGTGACTTATTTCAATTACAGACAGGATTTAAGCCCTGATAAATGATGTGTCCTGTGGCGATATCTTTAGCTCATCCGGGGAAATTATCCACCCCCTTTTGCGAATCTGCTTTACGACCGAAAATAGTGGCAAACGAGCGCCAGTTTCACAATCGATTCTAAAGTTCCCGACACGTGCTACGCGAGCGAAACATGTAGCACGCTATTTTCAACGACCACTGTAAAAGTTCCCGGGCCCCTTCCCCGTTGGACAACTGAAATTTCCCAGCGATATTCGCCTACTTACGGGGCCAGCACTTTTCGCCGTAAAACTTGCCGCGTATCGGCCAACTCTTGGCTCATTATCATACATCATCTCGACTAACTGACTGTCAGGGAAGGAAACGTTGGACGTGAAACGCGTCTGGGTTAAACGGGTCGATTTTTAAACGTCGAACGAGAACACCTTCGTCGAATGTTCCACTTGCTGGGTCATTCTTTCATTTAGGTAGGTTTTCGGTGGAGATCTTGAATGTTTGCGTTCTAACGATCATATTTGTTTAAAACGATTGCACCTGGCGGATGCAAACTGCGTCGATATGCCGGGATGCTCGGGGAAAGCTTGGAAAACCATGGTGGCTCGGGGTGCGCCGAACGTATCGATGAGTTTTAGGGGGTCGCGTCGGGAAATCGCAGAATAATTTCGCAGAGGTGAATCTAGCAGCAAAGATAACAAAGGACGTCCGTGCAAACGTTCCTCCTGTCCGATTTTGCTCCCGAGTAACGGACAGTTCTGTCTCTGTTCGAAATGTTATACTGGTGCTGCTTTTGCCAGGAGTTTACTCCGGCGATTTCACGGAATCAAATCGTGGGACACGCGGGGAAATGTGAAATTTTAATGCGTCTAGTAGCGCGCAGAATTAACGCCTGGATAGTTCGGTTCTTTCTCTCTATTCGCTCGTGAAACATTGCCAGCTCGATGGCTTCCCTATAATTCCGCGCCAGCCTTAACTTTAAACGCGTGCGTTTATACACAAATACATTAACGGAACAAGAGTGAATCCTGTTACATTAACGTGGTACATTAGTTTCCAATTGACGGATGCGCCATGTGCACCCCAGCACAATGTGATACGAATAATCGAATCGGCCAATCGAGCGAGCGCAGAGTAAATTATGCAGACTACGCAAGGATCATGATTGACCAATTTGATTCTGCATTATTCCCGCGTTGCGCGCCAATTTCTACAGTGTAAGCTCTTCGAGGCGAGCGCGTGCGAATATATGGGTTCTTTCAGCGAACATCGCAACGAAACACCGTAGCAAAGAAATCGAAAATTACTTGCCTACACGGATTTAGAAGAAGGCTGCAGTTCCCTCCTCGCCAGCAACGAGGAATGAATCTCTAATTACATTTCCATTACAACGAAGCTAGAATTTGTGAAAGGTGAATGTATCTTCAGAGGGAATAGGAAGTAAACAAGCTTCCCTTCTTTTGCAGGCGAAAATGAAAAGATTCTCGCGATAAACTTTCACAGAGGGACTCTCAATACTAGGAAGAGGCGTATACACCTGTTCCAGAGGAATTTTACGACTGCCAAGACAGCAATGGAGTGTAAATTCTTTGAAAGGCAGACAAGATTTACGAGGTCGGGTGTGTAAACTGAGCCGCGCCTGTGCATCTACCTGTCCGCGCCCTGCAAAAAGGGGCCATTTTCGGAAATTTCGAGCAAAGCCAGCTGCAAGCTCGCGGCCAGGTATAGAATTTCGCCCGCTGTACTTCGCCCCGTCTAATCTTCTTAGGGGATGAAAGATTGGAAAATCTGCGGTGGCCGAAATCGGGCACGTTCGGTATAGAATTATTCCGAGCTGTGAATTTCGAATCGCCTGAATTCTAAGCAGCGTTTTCTAGATGCACCTGTACACTAGTCTTCCCGGGAAACGTGTTTATTAGCAGTTATCGTTTCCCATTATAAAATTCGCGCCCTGAAGTGCGATATAATTGGTTGATACGAGCGCGCCGCGTATCTCCGATCCGTGTACAGGTTCGCGGGACTAACCGGAACGGATTTCGTGCGGAGGCAGGCAGCTTGAATCGAAAGCCCTCTGCCATTTCGTACTCTCGATTTAAAAGTCTGAAAAGTTGTGGAATGCGAGGAGGCACGCGATCGAAACCACAAGCCGCCCGCTTCAACCGTGGCATGCGCGTATAATGGTAAACATTCTTCAAGAAAGCGACGAGCTTCGTATACTCGATGGCCCTCTGTAACGTGATTTCCTCTGGCTTGTACTCTACTCGCCGTGCGCGACGAAATAATCATCCACGGTTGAAGATCCCGAGGCAGAGGCGAATTTCAAAGTAACCGCGGGGCGGATGATTTTCACGGGGACGGGGCGATCGTGTTCTCTACGCTGGATCGTTCGTGGAAGCCGCAAGTTGACGGCGAGAACAGCGCGGCGATGATCGGTAATAAAAATCGAAAGGAACTCGCTGGCGAAGTGGAAAAGTTCCCGGCTCTTTCTTTGTTAGCTGTTCGCCAGACCGCGGCTGGTCAAAATTTCACGAGGAATTTCGAGATTGCGTCGGATGAAAAAGTTCGGCGCGCGCTGCATCATCGACAATGGGGTAATCAGTCAGGCGGGAGAATTTCAGGTAAGTTCGCAGGTAGACGGGCTCGGAGCGAGCGAGAGGTATTGTTGATCGAGAATCTCGTTCGACTGGCGAGGATTCAGAATTCTGCGGGGGAAATAACAGTGGAATTTACTAAATTCCAGAAGAGGGGAGCGGCGTTTCCTCGCGCGAACCAAACCCGCGTGATCAATAACTGGATAACTGAATAAGAATAGTAAAAAAGACGCGGGGAATCGTCCTCCGTAACTGTCTCTTCGGCACAGCTCTGCGCGAGCAAGCTGACACGGGACAGAATTTCTAAAAGTCCTTACTTTCATTCGTCCTGTCTGACAACTACCCCCGCGTGTAGCCACAACTTTGCTAGACCATTTGTTGCGAGCGCAGGGTAGAAACAAGATTCCAGAGGATTCGGGTCAGAAGACCACGGAGAGCGCGCGACTGGATCCCATCGTCGAATCCATTTTTCATCGAGAGCCCGACGTAAATACATCCCAGGTCCGGCAAAAACTAAGACGAAGCAGCCTTTCGCATAAACCCGTCCAATGACTTTAATTCCTCAAACGGGGACGTCGTGTTTAACAGATAGGGTAACTCGGGGTAATGTGCCACAGTTAACTTTGAAACGCGATATCTCGCAGGTGTAAGTAGATACGGGAAAAAGGATAAAACTATATGAAAGTGTAACTAATTCTGTGTATTGAGTAATAAGTAGAGATATGTGACTTTTATAGTTCAATCAGAAACGTACAAATACAAAAGTCCTCGAATGTGGCATATTGCTCAAGTGGCGGGTAAATATGCCACAAGCTATCTCCAATTTTTGAGAATCAACAATATTTGAAACTATTCAAGCTATTGGTAACATGTGGCATTTTACTCCACACGGCCATAAAAAGAAGGATTGAAAATCTCTCCACAAAGTATTAACGGATGTGTGAAAGGTTATAAAATTCGTTTGTTAGTATACTTTATCATAATCTATTGATTTTATGTAAAACTGTTCATGCAATTGTATAATCTGCATTCTAGTTACAGTGTGAAATTAGATCAAGACGATACTTTTATAACTTACCATGATTTACTGAAAATTAAAGAAGGTAAAAGCCAAAATCTATTGTCGTCTCAGCAGTTACACTATATTGAACGGAATTAGTGCAAATGCAACGCCATCGGTGCATTATTTAAAAAATTATTGAGAAGTAGCATATTACCTGCGGAGGGATATTACCCCGAGTTACCCTACTCGGCGTATCCGCCGAATTATCGAGTCTCCACCGTGCCATTATTATTCTATCGACTAGAAACGGGCCCAAATTGCGAGATCGCGATACCCACGGTCAGGCTGGTGTCCTGGCTCGCGATATCGACCTCTATCAGAACCCCCGCCACCCGTTTCCGAGCTCCCTGGTGCCCGGCTACCCCTTTTCCAGCTGCCTACCCCTCCGGCAGGCCCGCTCGCCCTATGAATCAACGTTTAAAGCGTCGCGTGCCCCGACGTCGAAATCATTTTTCACGTCGCCGTTTGATTGATACAAACGCGATCTAACCGTGGCGAGAGCGACGCCGACGGTTCCAGAAAACGAAGCGTCGCCGTGGAACGGAGGGACACAAAGGTGAGGGTGGGAAGAAACAGAGAGAGGAAGCAGGACGAGGGACGACGTGTCCAGCTGGTTTTTACGCCTCGTCCTTTTGCACGGGGGCACGCCAGGGAAAGAGATGCCAACAATGAAAATGTCACTGGTACGACAACGGCGACAAGGCGAACCTAATTAAGACGACTAATTCGTTCTCGATGATAATCACCGGCGACTCGAGGCACCCTGTACATTTAAACGTTCATCACAGACGAGGTATAGAATAGACCCATCACCTTATGGGACTTCGTGTCGCCACCCAATCTGTATTACTGACCTAAATAAAAGAGAATTCAGTCGGCGCAGAAAATCATTTGCAAATCCAAGGCCAAATGTTACAAATTGCTTGATATCTCGAGTTCTATCGATTATAGTTAATAATAATTTATACTGGGCGGTTAGTGTAAATGTTGTTAACATTATTTGTCACAGCAATAGCCACTGGAATGGATATTTTAGCCGAAAATCCATTTTTGCCGAAGAATTCGCTGGATTTCGCAATTGTAACTAACCGTCGACCTTGTTTTCATCGGGGGACATCATTCCTCGAAGTCTACATAAGGAGCTCACAGATCTTCATGTACTCAGTCGTCGTCGGTCCTCCGGACTTGAAGGACCTCGGGGAACCCTGGAGCTGCCGAGCCACCTGGATCCACTGGACTTCCTGGGGACCTGGATCTTCCTCCCCCTCACCCCTGGAGCTGCCGAGCCGCCTGGATCCACCGGACTTCCTGGGGACCTGGTTCTTCCTCCCCCTCCCCCCGGAGCTGCTGAACTTGCTGGGGACCTGGTCAGGATTTCAAACCTGGTTCTTCCGCCAGCCTCTCGCCCCTCTGGCCTGGGTTCGTTTATTCGCTTGGTGCTGATGAAATTTTGGGGTTCGGTAAGTCATTTAAAATTTTATTGTTTCGCGAATGTCAAATCTGATTTCTTCGGTCGTTTTCCATCATCTGTCCTATTTCCATGCATACTTTCGAGAATTTTGCGCGAGTCGTTCTATTTTGTGTATTTCTTCGATGGGTTTGCATGATTTATTTTATTTCATGCATTTCTTCGATGGGTTTAAACGATTTATTTCATTTTCGTGAATTTCTTCGATGGTTTTCCCTGATTCATTTCATGTCTTCGATGGTTTTTCCTGATTTATTTCATCTCGTCGATGTCTTCGATGGTTTTCTCTGATTCATTTCATCTCGTCGATGTCTTCGATGGTTTTCCCTGATTCATATCATCTCGTCGATGTCTTCGATGGTTTTCCCTGATTCATTTCATCTCGTCTATGTCTTCGATGGTTTTTGTGACTTCTGTCACTCTGTCATGCATCTCATCGATGGGTCTACATTCTCTGCTCTTTCCTTCAAGTACTTATCTCTGCGGTGGTTTTGCATGCTCGTGCGTGCTCTGCTGTTGGTCGAAATTATCTCGATCGTCTCCAACTCAATAAGCTTTTCCTTAATTTCTTTCCAGGCCGACCACACCGTTACTAACATATAGTAGTTGATTGTTTCAGCTTTTCAGGTTCACCGTTACTCGGGGAAACTAGTGAAAAGTGATAGTGAAAAGTGATAGTGAAAAGTGATAGTGAAAAGTGATAGTGAAAAGTGATAGTGAAAAGTGATAGTGAAAAGTGATAGTGAAAAGTGATAGTGAAAAGTGATCGTGCAAAGTGACAGTGAAAGAAGACATCTAAGGTAGGCTAGGCTAATTTATTATAGTATGAAGTATTTAAGGTCCCATGTAAAATTGCCAAGCAGTCACTAAATCATTAACTTTGTTGTTCGTTTATTGGCTCCTCATCTGTGATGAGGAGGTTACCGCTGCTTCCGTTTGCGGAAGCAAGTGACTGAGCATGGAATCGGTATGGGTGGATCAGTTTCATCCCTTGGTGTTCTTGTCCAAAGGGAAAAGTTTCGGGCGTAGGGGGTGCACCTTTTGGTACACTGCCTGCGTAAGTCACCCGGTTCGATTACCCAATCTCCGTGTTGGACGGCTTGAGTCAGGTCAAGTGTTTGCTCCTGACGAGTCGCATCGGAGCAACAGGAATCGTCTGGGAGGCGCCGAGCGCTTTTCCCTTTCGACTTGGACAGCAGGGTGGTAGGAACTGCGCCGTCCAATACTTGTTTCACGCTTACCCTTCGCCTTTCCTTCTTTCCTGAATTTCTTTTAATCGAGTGATTGCTTGGCAGTTCCCTAGATTCTACATCTAAACCGAAGGGATCGATGGAACTTTGTTTCCATCCATCTCTTTGGTTTAGTAGGCTTCATGTACAGGGAGATCGATGGAACTTTGATTCCATCTATCTCTCTACGGGTCTCCAAACGCAGCAACCTCCTCGCGGTGAGACCTGGTAATCGGTGAGAACCGAGCCGATGGCTGCGATTGTCAAATATTCTAGTCGTATATAAGAATTTCCTTAACTTGCAATACTATGGTAGAATGTAAGAATAAAATATGTAACTTAAAATGTTGTTCGATTGTTCCTACCGAACCCCAGAATACGAATATAGTGTTAAGATGGAAGAATAAGTGCAAGTTGGAATATTTCAGCGAGATACTGGAACTGTTGAGTTTTTCACAATTTTTAAAGTCCTCTCTGCTTCAGCATTTTATTGAAATATACAAAGTTACAATTCCTTTGCGAGGTATTCCACGTTACATCATGAAAGCATGTCTTCCACAAATAATGTTGTTGTTTATATAAATTTGTTTTGCGTTAAATAAACCGGAATAGGACAGCAAGGTTAAAAGACGAATGTGATATCGTTTTATTTTCTTCCTCCGTTCTTTCCCGTTGAACGAAATATGTTCATAAGACGATTTTTAAATTGTTACTCTAACAGAAACATTTGTAAATCGCGGGCATTGACTAAAATGGCAAGGGGGTCCTAGGACCCCCTAAACCGGCGACACAAAAATACATTGCTTGATAGGTCTATTCTATACCTCGTCTGTGCGTTCATTAAACGGCTCATTGTACGCTAAGGATTAGGAAACGTCAAAGTTACACGGCCGAAAGAAAGGGTACCTTCACCTTCGGAGCTTGCCCCCCTTCCATTCGTAGCAGCGGTACGACTCGGTGGGTGTTTAATCGAAAATGGTCGGTCACTTGTTTCCCACTGACGTTTTGTACTTGTTGCGGGCCTCTGGCAACGGGAAAAGCGAAATAATACGTGCTCCTCGCGAACGGGTGCCCCTTTGGAAACGCTCTCGCCGATACTTTATCGGCGTTCCTTTTTCACCCGTTTCGCGCACTGTTTTCCGTACGGTTTGCGGGGTGAATGGAAAGGATCGGAATAAAAGGATGGTGAAATTTAGAGGGAACGTCGATACAGAGAGTACGGAGGCAGGAAGATATTGAAATGCTCTGTGTAGTATGCTTAACTGGTGCTTTGTCGATACGTGAAACTGCTGTGACCGGCAGGATACATTGGCGAGGGGTATCTACTGTTTTTCAAGTACGTATTTCTGAGTTTAAGGGAGTACGTGGGTATTAGACAGCTGAAATCAACGGTTGCTTTTGGTCGAGATTGTGGAGGCAGTAATAGCATAAACCATTTGCTCTTTTAATAATTCTTTCTTAGGGATATAAGACGTATTTTCAAATAATAATTTTTACAAAACATTCAAAATTAATTAATATACAAGAATCTATCCGGAATGACCCCTGAAAGCTTACCTGCATTGGGCCGCCCGTTACTTTTTACTCTGCAACTATGGCAATTCTTCGAAATTTTCAATGAAATCTTTTCTTAAAATACTTCTAGGACTTGTGGCTTTCACAAACAATAGAAAAAAATCGAATCTTTTACCTCAAAATACCCATGTACCCCCTTAAAATAGAAAACACAATCCTCTTTGTACTTCTTTCTCCACGTCGAGGTATTCGGAGTACGCGAGAATCAACGTGAATGGGAGGAGCAATTATATCGACTCTAGGTGCCGGTCAAGGAGAGCATATTTCTACGCGATCTTTCGCAATCAGTCGTAGCAGAGGATCACAAATGCGGGGGACAGATTTCCACCGAACAGTCGCTGTTCAATTTCGGGCAGTCAGATTAGCGAGCGGCCATTGGGAATCGATAGAAAACCCTTATTAAACAATCTAGCCGAATGTTTCCGCGCCGCCACGGGCAGCCGAATTATCGGTACGCGAAACGCTAATTTCGCGGACAGTGATAATCAGATCACGGCGGGCTATTATTTCTGCCGCTTCTCGAATCCGCGAAACGCGATAAAGCCTGGCAGCCCCGCGTATCGGGGGGGGGCGATTAAAAAATTAATGAACCCAAATGTCGATGGCTTCCAAATACTTCTACACGCTGCTTGTTTTGTTCCGATCAGTCGACAGATTTCCGTGGGATTGTAAAAATAAAACTGAAAATACGAGGCGCACCGAGAGAAACGGACGCCTGCCAGCAGAGTATCGCGGAGGAGGATGCCCAAACACCGATCGGTATGATATTTCAGGAGGTGTTCTATTCTAGGTGAACTCGAACCGCGAGGCTCGAAATTATGTCTAGGTCAAAGTTGTTTGGCCGCATTAAGATTAGGTTACTCTCCAGGTGCGGCGGAGATCTGGGTCAGCTTCGAATCAGGTCTCGGCTACGTTAACTTCGCGCTGGCCTGGGTCAGGCAGCCGATCACGTTTCAGGAGGAACGTGAAATATCGCTCCCAGAATGGAATCTATAATTCACGCGTGTTAACGTTTCGCTCGCTCGCCGGACGATCGACAAGCGTTAGACCGTTTCGGGATATCGGTCGCTGGCGATTATTCCGTTTTATGGTGCGCAGCACTTTGCCATGGGGATTAATTCGCCGTTGTATCCGTCAGTCATGGAAACAACGACCACGCGCCGGCCCGCGCCCCCCTGTGCAGTCGGTTCAATGAATTTATCTGTAGCAGCGCGTGCTCCCCGAAAATCATCGCGACCGATTCGACCGTCCGTTCTGTCGCGCTCGCCCTCTCGGATCACTTCATCCCGGCCGCCGAAGAAAGAACCGCGACTCGCCAGTCGAACGAAAAACGTAAATATTATACCGGCCTGAATGGTCCACCGGTCAACCGTCTCTATTCGTGCCCGTTCAATTTCTCATCGGGCAACTATCCTCCCCGCCGACAAAGGAAACAAAGAAGACGCGATTTACTCGCCGGCCACGAGGATGGACAGGCTTGTAACGATTCCGTCGAATATTCCGCGCGAGTAAATGGAGTTTCCGATGGGGCGGAACGGACGAAGAACGATATGAAACGCCAGACACCGCTGTCGCGGAGCAACAGAAATTTGATGTATTATCTGGCTCGTCCAGAGGTTGGCGACTCCTTCCGCGCTTCCATTTTTATACTTCAGAGAGAACCGTGTAAATTCAGGCAGAGTAAACAGTGCAACGCGTATGTGACGCGTAGCATGTACCAACGGAATCGCCGCGGAGAAATCGTTGGATTCAACGAGGCAGCAGGCTGCCGCAAAAATACCCTCCGCAACTTGCAGCCGCACTCGCACGTGGAACGGCGGTTGCTAGGAAAAAAGCGCAGGTATTTTCGCCTGCGCGGCCTGTTCCTAGCTTCCACGATACGGCGCATCGACTGTAGAAATAAAAACCACGAGCATGTAACAACGGCTAGCCTGCGAATATCCTTGGTGAAAGTGCTCGGCCAGTGGCAGTTTTTAACGAAGCGCCAGGGCTGGGCATCGACGTGAATGGAACGGTTCATTCGATCACACACCGTGGTCGGTCATGATTATGGGGGGGGGGGGGTGGGGGAGAAAAGTTCCGTAGGTGTATCTTTCTACGCTCTGTTCTATTACGGGATTCCATTAACAGTGTCCACTAGGCGTATCCTCGACGGGGCAATTAAAAATAGGGGGTGGAGGGAGAGAGTGGATGGAAAGAGGTCGCGGCGAGCTTCCTTTTTTCCAATTTACCGTGTTCCGTTGCTCGCCTAGCCGGAGTTCCGAGAGATCGAAGCTGTACGCCGCGGAAGATATCGCCCTCGTTAGGGAATAAGGGCCCCTCAGCGAGCAAATAAATGTGCGCACTCATGCCCGAGCGATTTCAAAGGCTGGCCATCGAATCATTCCCGAGGATGGGGTTGATACGAAGTGTAGGGGACGCTAAGACTTTCGGGCTATCGTCCGGGGGAGCGGAGCGCAATTTAACGTCGATGCGCATTCGAATATTCAAATATTCGGGGGGCAATGAATCTTGCTGCTCTTAGGTTATTAACGGGGCGGTTTTAACCAGCAGTTTCTATTATGCGCGGGATTAAGGGGGAACACCACTGTGACGGCCGAAAAAGTATCTACCTAAGATATTTTTAAAATTATTCCTGAAAAAAATTCTTAAAAATGGCTTACTTTTCCGGCCGTCACAGTGGTGTTCCCCCTTAAGGGGAGTGTTCCATCGAGGTACTTTGCGCGTTACGAAACAATCCCGGGGATCTATGAGTAGATAATAGATAAACGGATTAGTGTAATGTAAAGACGAATGCAAATCAAAGGTGAGATGCGGCAGGGTTTCAGATCGAAAGAATAGAAACTGATAAGACTAGGGAATCGAGTACAGTATACCTCCCCCGTTCGTTCATTACGTGGACAACGATTTAAATTCGATTCCCATTGAACCGCCAAGGTTCTTGGGGAGCTAAAATTGATCTTAAATCGACGAGCCTTTACCCTGTGGGGCTGAAGACGAGAGGAGCAAATCGAATCTACGCCAGCAATGAATCTTTCGTTCCTTTCGTTCATGAACGAGGTAACGGTTTAACATCGATTCTCCATTCGCCTACAAAGTTTTTCCAGGACCGCTCGCCGAGGAGCGTGATCTCGAATCCACGAGTCTCGAATCCTGTGAAATTTGAAGGTGAAGAGGAATGAAATAAAGGGGAACAAATCGAATCCACGGTCGCGAGGAAGAGGCGCGCAGATACGACGAGACGCCGCCTAACAATACGCTTCAGCCCCATTGAAAGGATTTTCGCGACACCCTAAAGTGGCCGTTGAAATCTCGTTAGGGTGCGAAAATGCGAGGCTGGAAAGCGCGTCACCCGAAAAGCCACTCGTTCCACGTTTTTCCTCCTCCTTCCAACCGTACTAATTCCTCTTTCTCGCGCTCGCACCGTCTCCGCCTGCACTCGTCTTCCTATTGTGCAGCCGCGGACGAGGGGGGGGCGAGATCCTGATGCAATTTGACGCGGCAATACGCGAGAAACTCTTTTATGACGAGACAGAGCTGCGGGAATAGCCGCGAAAAAAGATATCGGGGATGGGGTGAGATATGCGGCCAACAGTGGATGGAATACAAAGACGACAGTACATAAAGCTGACAGCACAACGAAGAAGCAAATATTCTAAACCTGTGGATTCTTTCGAAATAGTATAGGCAACCAAATACTTAAAACATATATATATCTAACGGTGAATTCATCTGAAGGGGTTAGGTAACCCTACAAATTTTCGACAATTCAATTTTTGGGATTTTTGCATATTCCGTTAGCTACATCTTTTCTACCTATTTTAAGCGCGACCGGGCCCCGAAATTCCAAAAATTGAAGGAATTGCAGCCAAAAATGTACGAGCCTGCACATGAGATCGCATAACGACAAAACTGCATGTCCAACTTTAAACGTGATTTCCCAGAAACTACGTTTTCCAAAACGGTGAACATAAAATCTCGAAGACCACTTCAACGATTTGAATGAAAATTTACAGGGATGTGCAGAAAACTATTCTCCACAATGTGTCGGGAGCACATTTTCAATGTAAATTCTTAAAAAGAAGATACAATCATATACATCAATGTAAAAATTGTAGCAATTTGTTTATCAAAATTTTGCTTCCGACACAAGATGGAGACTGTCTTACAGATTATAAAAATGCCTTTACTTTGTGCTTTAGGTAATTCACCTGTCCGGGATTGTGTTCACCGTCAGACGGTGCATCGCGCACACGCTCTCACATTTATATTTATAACCTTTTTTCCTGTAAATATATTTAAAATTTTCTTTTTGTGCGTTAAAGTCAAAGAAAAGACGATTAAAAATTACCCCAAAAATTACCTCTATATTCATTTATTACTTCAGAATCTGCGTTTGAAAAAGGGTCTGACTTGGGCTGTTGAGGATTGCCTACCCCTTAATATATAAAGAAGAAAGTGTTTGCGTGTTTGTCTAAACACTTTCGAACGGTAAACCCTGTGGTCACGAAATGTGCCCCAGCTCATTGTGCCTAGCTAATCCAGATGAATGTGACTATTTTTACAAAAAAAATAAATGAATAAAATTTTTTTTTATAAAATCAGTATCTAAATTTCGCCGAGTAGCAAAGCTAGTTAATTACATCTGTACAGTGACCATGAAAAGGTAACGAGAAAATGGAAATATCTACCCGAAAGTTCAATGACCCTCGCGAGGGAAATATTCTTTCCCTGTCGTTTGAATCTATCGCGCAACAATTATTTCCTGAAACACCCATGTCGAAGGAAGGCTCGCACCTGGGGCGATTAATTATTTAGGAAAGCATTCGCGTAGAGAAACGCGCGGGGCGTTGAAAAATCACACGTAATCGGCCGGCTCGTGGGCAGAGCGAAGAAAAAGCAATCGAAATCACGGCGGAGTGTATCACCCTCCCGGTGTTACAGTATGCATGCAGGGCGAGCCTCTCGCCCAGGTCTCATGCAAACACACGCGCCTCAGGACGTTACGAGATTAGCGCCGCGCGAGGCGAGTGCACGGGCGTTTTTAATGCATGCGCGTTAAAGGGGAAAATGGAAGGAAAAAAGGTGGCGCGTGGGCCCGGCGTGCATACACGTGTAATTGAATCGTCAGGAATCCGAGCGATTTGCATGAGGCCGCGACGAATGCTACTGCGCCGTTCATAATCGCGCGTGCATAAATCGTCGCGTGGCAAACGAGCCTTTAAACCGGGCTGTCTGCCGCTGTCACGTCGAAGCCCCGTGAGAAACAAGCCAACAGAATGTCTACACCGGTTTGCATGCAACGATTTTATTCCGCCGCGATTAAACGCCGTCGCAATGCAATTCGCTTCGACGATACTCGTCGACTTTCAAGCAAAATCCCCGGTACTCATAGAACCGGCGATACAGAAGAATAATCGATGTACATATTAGAGGCCCGACGCCGGAGTATCGACACAATGATACCGACCTGCGCAACAAAGGAAAATAGGGGCCATTGATCAACATTAGAAGCACAGAGCGCAACTCGAGCCCCGGCGACAATGCGCGGCTAGCCCTATGCTAGCCCGAAACCGGCTGCTGTTTAATGAAAACGGTATTGTTGCGATTCCCAAATAAATCGCGGCATCGCCGGGCCGGACGGTAATACTCCCGGTCGCAGCGTGGAAACGCGAATCAATTCGAATGGTAATTTAGTGCCGATGCTCCGGCGGATTATACTGGCCGAATAGCATTTCGGATTCCTCGCGAGTGCACAGAGTTACGCGTGTATATACCTACCCGGCCGTCCGCGCTAAGCGAGATACGCGTGTGACCTCGTAGTTCCGCTAATTTTTGCGATTCAGCCCGGCCGCGCCAAACTTTCCCGTTCTGCAGTATTAATGCGGCCGAGTCTTGTGCAGACTTCCACCCCCTCCCCCCCCCCCCCCCGAAGCTCAGCCCCCGCCCGTCCACCCCGTACAGTTAACACGCGCCATCCGAAACTTCCGACAAACTTTTCGTCGCTAAAACAATTTGGCCGGGGCGAGATAACGCGGACGGATAAAGCGCCGGGCCCAAGTTCCCGGCGACACTGCTCGCGGCCGTAATACCTTTCACACCCCGATCGCTTGATAACGTAATCGTTCGTATTAATCCTTTTTAACGAGGGGCCTGAGTGCGCGCGTAGCCGGCCAGCTAACGGCGGATACGTGACTTTCGCGGTCCAGCTAACAGGCACCTAGTAGCGCCCGTGAATTTATATCACTTTATACGACAACAATCCTCGCGGAACGCGCGACAGTCTCGCGGATAATTAAATCTGCCGCCGTTAAAGGGACGGCCTGGACGACAGGCTGAGTTACGAAGAGCAGAAATTCTAAGGTTCGTCGGGCGGATTAATTTCGCCGAAATGTCTCTGTATGTCTGATGCCACGTATTGCCGAGTACATCGACTGTCGCGAGCACTTACAGTGGCGGAACGCTTCCTCCGGGTGTCATTGCTCCAATTCCCGTTGCCGCAGAGGAAAGTCAACGTTAACTCGAATCGCGCGATCCGCCCTCCTTCGGAGCAATCACGTCAATGCCGGATGTGCTTCGCCTCCGTGTTTCAGCTCCACGTGCGACTTTAACGCGATGACGTGTCGAACGAAAGTGCGGCAATTTTGTTCTATGAGCGCGACAGGAAGCGTACGGATGACACGCGGTCACGTGACACTGCGTAGAACTGCCGCGGTGACCGTTCACCCGGAGCTGACAGTCGATGCACTTGCCGTGGTTTCGCGAGGTTAAGGGCCCGGTGAAGCGGAGCGACGATTTTCTGACTTACCCGAAATTCCGGGCAGCAGGGTCCAGCAGCAATGGATCACAGCCGGGGCACAACCTCGATCCTATCTCCGCGGAAGTCCTCGGGATTCACGGAACTCCGTTCATGACCACTAACCGAAAACGATGTGCGTTCGCTCGCATCTAAAATGCAACTTGAACCTTAGCCCGCGCTTTGGTGACTGCCAAAGGACCTAGGGTGGGGAGACACTACACTGCGCGCCCACGCTTACGCGAAACTGGCACTGGATGGCGGTACGGATTGGCGAACTTTGTCGGGAACTGTGGATAGGTAGCTACCTTCCAGGGCGACGTTATACCGACGCAAGGTAAGGCAGAGAACGACTTTACCGCTGCCTGAACATTCCTTACCGATAGCGGATCAACGCGTCGCTGGTCTCGTGAACGTGCTAATGAACTTGGCTTCCAGAATGGAAAGGTGTGCAAGAGACTGCGCGTCAGAGTATATGATTACGAAAGTCTCGATGTTTTAGGGTTTAGAGGGGCTGTACTTCCGAACACCCTCATGTTCGGAATTGGCTGAAAATTTTGAAACAGTTTCATTTTGAATAGATATAATGTTTGCGAGAAGGATTTTTGGCGACTTGAAATTTTTTTTTATCATTTTAGTGTCACTTCCTGTGTTACCGACACGTTGAAGGCGGCTCTAAAGCCACAGAACCTGCTGTTTTCAATTGTTTTTAAAAGGAATCGGAAATGTTCGAACAACCTAATCCATGCCTGTAACTTTGGTCATTGTCATTCCTTCCGCCTGCAAGATGTTTTATATTTTATTTTGGCATTCCGTGGTAATACATTGCGTCGGTAAGGTAGGGAATGACATCAAAATGGTAAACAAAAATTGAAGCGGAAAAAATTCTTCTCGCAAACAATATTTCTATACAAAATGAAACTGTTTCCAAAATTTCAGCCAATTTGGAGCGTGAGGGTTTTCGGAAGTTTAGCTGTTAGTGGGAATAGAAGTTTGAGGAATAGAAAAGAAATGATTGAATGCAATGACATGATATATCAATATCCTCGTTAAAAAGTTTGTAGAATTTCGATAATCTTGCTGTCATGTGCTGTGCACGTGAAAGTTGAGTGAATTGTCTAGTTTCTACCGGAAAAAGGAGAATGACAATGAGAATACGTATGTTTGATAGGCTCACATTCGAGTGCACTTTCTTTTTGGCTTTAAAACAATAATTCGTGACAAATACAAGCTGCCTACGAGTTCGCTGATAAATTCGAAACTGTTTTTGCTTTTAGTAACGTGCAAAGTGTAATTAACGAGGCTTAAACACTGATTAAACATCAAATTATCGTGGAATGGTTTGCCCGCACTTTTCAACGATCGGATGATCAGAATGAGTAATTCTAGGTGGCGTTGTAGTTGGTGATGTTACAACTGATGCGCGCCAATTTCAAATTGAATTTCGAAGCATTCACATCGATTGCAATGTATTTTTTCCATGCTCTGTTAAAATTAATACTTCTATATTCAATTATACAATGTATAACTTGAAAGATTCGTAATTGATTAAATTAGGTGACTGTACTGAAAATATTTATTGTATAACAAGATTGAAATAAAGTATTTCATTGAAATTTTAAATAGTTGTCTACAATTGATAAAAACCATTACAAAAATGGTAAGACACGAGTCACTTAAATTGTAATACGTGTGAGTAAAGATATTTATTCCAGTTTATTTCGAGAGACGTTATAAAGCGTACAACAGCAAATTGGTTTCATTTACTGAACTTTGCGTATACCGTATATTTTAAATGGCTTTAAATAAATCGCAATATTAATTGTCTTAACGAATATTATAATACATACACCGGAATTATTTCTAATTTCTTAATACATTGATTGTAATTTTATGCGAAGAGCAGACAGAGCACTGTTAAATTTCGCGCTCGAATCGTTGCGTATAGAAAGCTGCCACAAGATGGAGGTGCGATAGGCGATCGAGGCGCCACCGCACTTGCCATACGATCGTTCACATGGCAAGGGGCAGGGCGGGGTGTTGCTGACGTCACTTTCGGCAATGTCCGCCGACACTCGAGTGGCCCGATCTCGCCCGAACGGGTCAATGTCTGAGGAGGCTTCGAAAAATTCGTAGCTGGTGTGGTGTTCCCGTGCTCGACGAGGAAGAGAAGTCGTCGTTGATCGCGGAGGATTGATTTTGTCGCGTGAATCGAGCTCGCGCCTTTATCCCCTACTCCTGCTCCAGGTGCGAGGCGCCGTTGAAATTGCATAGTGGTTTCATGGTCGTCGAAAGCAAGAGGTGAACAACGACGGCGACGACGACCTCCCCTCGAGCAACGACGACACGGACGACGACGACGAGGACGACGACGGGGACGTCCACGTCCGCGTCAGGCACGGTCCTCGACCGTTCATCTGCGTGGCTCAACGCCCGTCGCGGCAAAATGTTGTGCACAAGCCTGGCAAGTCGACAACGTCGGGCCTGAGAAGTCGAGAAGCGCGAGGAAGAGTGAGGAGCAGTGACGAGATTCGTGCTATACCAACAGAGACAGAACGAGTGGGAAAGAGCGGTAGTGGTGGAGGTGAGGCGGTAGCGCTTCCCCCGCACCCACCGAAAGTACGGTTGCAGGAGTGAGAGGAGACGACGGTGGGAGAGAAAGAAAGGAAGAAAAGGCGAGAGAGCGAGACAGAGGGCTTGAGAGGGAGAGAGAGAGAGAGAGAAAGGCGGACAAAGATAGCGAGCGACTACGCCGTTAGACCGAAAAAGAGAAGACGAGTGGAAGAAGAGAACTGGAAAGCGCGAGTGGTTGGTGCGCCAGGAGTAACAACGGTGCAACAACGGCAACCGTCGGTGGCGCTGTCGGGGAAGGAAAGATTTTTTCTGCTTTCAATCCCACTAGAAGCCACGGCGAGGCACATAAGTCGACAGCGACCAAGAAATTCGACCCGTCAGCCGGATTGTCGTGGAATAGCGCTATATAGGAAAGCTACCAAGTGCGGCTGCGGCTGCGGCGGTGTGCCTCCACTGGCGAGCGCTACGAACCGTTCCGAAAACGTCGACCCCCGCCTCCTCTCGCGGCGTAGCTGTTCGCAACACTCCGCAACACTCCGCGCCCTCGTCAGGCCATTAGGTAGTAGAACCGCGCTTCTCAATCCGCGATACTCCCTGACAGTAGCGACCAATACGAACAATCGTCGCCTAAATTGTGTCAATTTTCGCGTAGTTGGACGCCACCGGCGCGGTAACCGTGGCCGCCGGTGGGCATCGTTTAGTCGCAACTAAAAAAGAGCATCTCGCGCGAACTGGTATATATTATACATTATATACCGTCGGGTCAGGCGAGGCTGCCCCATCGCGCGAAAGTGCTTGTGCGCGAACGGAGTGAACATAACCCGGGTGCGCGGCTGTTCCATCACGAAACGAACGTTGATCGCGAGAGTCGCTACCATCGCTGCCGACCACCATCGTCAGCCGGAGCGAGTGTACTCCGGACAAGTGTCGCGAAAGTGCGGAAACATTTTCACGTCCGCCGTGTTCCTTCCTCATCCCCGTGCCCCTTAACTCGCCGCTCAACCGTCATCCTCCATAACATTCTTCATCATCCTCCACGATTCTCCGTGTTGTAATTTCCTCTTTCTCGATCTTGCGCGCGCTTTGCTCGCTCGTTGCTCTTCCCTACCCTCTGACCGTCCTGCTCCCTTCCTCCATTTCTTTCTCTTTCTCTCTCCCCGTTCCGTCCGTCCATCCGTCTGTCTCCCTTTCTCCCAGCCGCGTAGTTCTGTCTCGCTCTCTTTCTCTCCCATCTCGTGTCCCGTCGATCGAGCACGGCCGTGGCGTAATATAGAAAGAACCGACGCGTGCGGACGTGTATGCGTGCGTGCGATGTGATTATCGTTCGTGCTGTCATTTATGTCCGAGGTGGTGACGACGACGACGACGACGACAGCCGCAACGAAAACGACGAGGACGCGCTGCTGGCCATCTTCGCGTGAAGCGGTCGCGAAGAGGAGGAGGAGGAGGAAGTGGCACGGCCAGCCGAGGCGGCGGCCAGCGGAAGCAGAAGCGGCACACTCCAGACCTCGGTGTCGGGTGGTGGTGGTGGTGGAGGTGGAGGTCGAGGAGCCGGTGAAGAAGAATTCAGGATGAGCGGCCGACCGAGGACCACCTCCTTCGCCGAGGGCAACAAGCTGCCCGCGAATCCGCCCCTGGGAGGCATGAAGATCAGCAGTGAGTACCGTAGGACATGCCTTAACCTCTAGCCAGCGTAGCTTTTACTCGGCTCTCGGGGCTTCTCCCCCCTCCCTTCCGTTCCTCTGCCCGCACCTCGCTTCTCTCCTCGCGCCATCGGCCCTCCCTTCCTCCCAGGATCTCCCTCCGCGCCCCTCCTGCCCCGCGCTCTTTCTCTCGCACCTCGCTCCGTTCGCCTGTCCGTCTCCGAATGCAGAGCTGTGCGTCTGCGTGCCGAGTGCCTGGGTTACTCTTGGGAAGGCGATGGAGCGGGTGCCCGACGAACAGGGTAGGGGGGATTTCTTTTTACCCGATGCTGCCTGCTGCCTACTGCTTGCTGGATACCATCTACCTACCTACCTACCTTCGGGAATCTCGCCGTTTTAGCGGGTGTTGTCTGCTGAATTCGATGTTTACGCGATACGCGTGCCGCGGGTGCCCGCGCCTCTCCGTTCTCGTCCCCCACGACGCTGGGAGAACCCGACCACGGTGCCCGTGGACGCCGTCCACCACGGGAACGCGGTGTCGCTCGTTTCTTTCTACCAGTAATCGCCGTTACGCCGCAACCTCTCCAGCCCTTTCAGTGCTCTTACAACTCTGCCACACACTTAACCAGTGCAGTGCGCGCGAACCTCAGCACCGAAAGGGCTGCCCGTTCTCGTAGTGATCGTAGTGCCGAGTTTGCTCGTCCCACTGGAGGCATCGAATGATCAATTGTGCACCAGAATGACAGTGAATACTTTCTTAAACATTTATATTCGGCCGATACCGCTATAACGACAGATAACCTCGACGTGTTAGACGTTTCAGTTGTGTAGTATGTCCCGACATTGCATGAGTAACTTGGAGTACAGAGTGACAAAGTAAGGAGTGACATTTGCTCGACAGCCCTAACCCTAATCCAGTTTTGGCATGCCACGTTATCTGTGTTCGTTGCATGATTATGAACTTCACGTAGGATTCCTAGGATTTTTCTGATCGATTCCACTTTCCATAGTAATTTTGCGCCTCGCAGTGGCGTCTTGCACCCTGCGACTTGTTCATTTCCACGGTATTCTTTGGCGAAGCACCGCGCAAATCTATTATCGGTTATTGGTTAGTATTTCAAACCGAGCCGAGCGAGTCCCCCGAGCAGCGAAGTATCTCCCCGCGTTTCATCTGAAGTACTAGGTTATTTGGTTCGCGAGCCATTTATTCCTGCATTGCTGAAATTTACACAATGCGATACTAGCGAACGAAGCACCATCGAGTGCTCTAAAGTATCGGTGAATGCACAGTATGGTAACGTCAATTAAATCTATATAGAGTACACATAGCCGCATAGTTTGATGCAAGGAAAAACTCAGCCTGAAAGCAGAATTATTTCTTCGAGCGACAACACGAGCAATTAAATACAAGTACTTCATGAAACAATGCTGCTTTGGCAGAGAGTAGTTTCTGAACGGAGGCAAAGAACAAGTTATTTCTGGGGACACCAAAACTTTGGGGCATAATTCTGTTATTAACGCAAAGTGTAAGATGCAGGCTAAATTTCTGATCACAAATAGAAATTCTCACGCATTCTCAGATTCCTGTGTATCCTAAGATTATAGAACAAAACTTAGCGCAAGGTTACCCAATAGAAATTGATTTTGATAAATTACTAGACACAGTTCTGATTGAATTTAATATTTATTATCGTATTAGCTTTCAGCAGATTAAGTCTCTGCATAGGATGCCTTACTCTCGCGTTCTTTTAAGCTCAGTTCCCAAGTATGATACAGGATTCTGTTATCAGAAATTCAATTCTGACGCGTTCCCTTATAAGTAAAGCAAACTCCTCCGTAATTGGAAGCTACTGTTTATAAAATCTCTGATAACGAGACAATATTGCCGATAGTGTAGCTGTGTGCACAGCTCGCGTCTCTTTGTCCTTTGAGCGCAAAGATCGAGGCTGCCGGTGCGTTATCCTCGTGTTTTTATCTGCACTCGAAGCGAAAAGTCACTGTATACTCTAAAGCGATTAACGGTTAACGTTCATTTCGACGTCCACGCTAGAGCGCACCCAGCGAGCGGTTCTATCCTCGAGGAACGTGCTCCCTCGGCGTTGTATCATGGCGGTGCACAATCGAGGGTATCATCTGCCTGAAATTTGGGATACGCCCTTCGAGTCCCTTTCGAATTTCAGGTATATACCTCCACTGCTCTCGGGGCGCGGTAACAGAATCGACGACGCCAGGAGGGAAAAAAAATTCGGGGATCCTTGCCGCGCGTTGCCAACTAGCACAGAGCTTGTAAAACTTCCAATTCCCCGGCGAGAAAGAATTCGGGACTCGTCCGTGCGAAGATCGAGACTTAAAAACCATGGAAATAAGTGCCGCGCGTTGCTCGAGTCACTCCGTTTAATAGCGGCGGAATAAATTCATAAGTCCGTACCGATTACCGGCGAGGCCGCTGTTCTCGATAATTCGTACTCTCTAATACTCGTGCCTGTAAAAAAATGCCTAGTTTCGAAGCGATTATAAAACAGTGCCGTCCGCCTGAACGTCCCGAGACGCGAGGACACGGTTATACGGCATGGGGAACACATTCCTTCGGAAAAATATTTGCTGCCCGGCGTTATCGATGCACGAGCCAGTATCGAGCGTTCGGCGAAGGACACGCGGATACAATGTACATACGCGAACGTTTATTAACGTCCTTATCGCCGGTTTCGGCGATTGATGCGCTGGCCCCGGCTATTGTTCAATGTCGCGCACTCGAAAAAGCGACGGTCGAAAGTGTAATTCCTGCCTCGCGCATCATGTATCGGGTCGCTCGAAATAAAGAGCCTTCGTGTCCGTGTCGATCGGCCGTCGTTTTTTATATCGATATCACCTGTCCGATGCCCGGCCGCATTTTTTGGCGGGCGTTCCGATCCGCGCGTGCAACGTCTACGACGAAATCGACGGCGGAGCGCGATCGCCGTTTCGGTTCCCATTGCCCGTAAATTCTCTCTGCCCAGCGCCTCCCAGATTCATAGCCTCCGCGCGGCCTGCCCGGTATTACGGGATTAAACTCGCGAATAGGATTAAGCTTCGATCTTTCCCCGGCCGCGAGTACGGTACACCGTTATCTAATCAATTTGCATAATTGCGCAAATGAATTGCCCAAGGCGGATGATTGTTATCGCGGCGCGTGTAGCTTTTTTTTACGGACACGCGGATCGGGGGAATTGATAATGTTGCTCGTTGATAATGCCGCTTATGTCACTCCGCCGGCCGGGATTACCTTGAAGCGGTTTTCTTGGAGTTCGGTGGAAATGCGAGGGTGATTCAGCGACGTCGCTCGATTTGCCTCAATTGGAGCCTGATTAGGGAAACCGGCGTAACGGTCCCTTTGCCCAATTAAATTTCTGCGATTCTACTTGCGTCGTATTATGTCGTTAGGGGACGAGGAACGAACTGCAGGGGCAATGAGAATGAAATAGAAAGACTCTGCGATTACCACACCGAAGCTGTTTGTTATTACTCGGCCCAAGATTTAATCATGGGATATTGAGTTTCGCAAGTCCGAGGTATGAATTACTTGTCTCCTGAACTTCGATCGTAAAACCGTTTTTCGTGTCGGGGATCCCATTGAAATTTTACACCGGCACCCGAATGGATCCTGTGGGATGGTCCTGCGGCCGCGGACCGCGTCAATTATTCTCCGCCGTTTTCTCTCGCGTGGCAAGTTTCTCGTGAATAAAGCAGTCCTCGCGCAAGCCGGGGAAATCCGGCCTAGAGGAGGAGAAATTCCTCTCGAGTGACTTTAAATTAACGGAGAGATCCCCGTTTTCGCCGCGGCGGCGCTTCTTAAATATTCGAATCCCTAAGACCCGCGAGATCGCCCGTAGGTTTCAGGAAGGATTTTGGAGCGCGGCTCTTCGATATGCCTTCCTGCATGGGCGCGCGATCCGAGGGTCCAGAGCGCAGGCGTAGTTTTTCTAAAGATAGTGTTCGATTAACACGCTGTCGATGACACTATTTTCGCCGTGCACGCGATGACATCGCGGAAGAGCACGGTGCCGGGTCGTGGCTAATTTAAAATTTTCATTAAAGGCCCGCGCGGGAGGGAACGACGGCCAGAGAGTTGACTGTCCACTGGCGGGCGGTCGCGGGAAGGGCGGCATCGAATTATTTCTCGTTTTATTCCGCTTTTGTTCGGCGAGCCCGTGCGAGCGACGCGTGTCGATGCGACGCCCAGGATATTGACCCAGTTTCCCTCGAGCGGGCGCGCACCGAGCCTCGCGCTAGCCATGAATGTGCCATGCGATCATTTCGAGCTGATGCGCCCGCAGCCCCGCCGAAGGGTATGAATTTTTTAAATCAACGGCACCCACCGCCTGCCCGCGACTCCCTTTTTCCCCCCGTGTCGCAAAGCGGCCCGGTCGATCTCCATCCGCCTCGGAGACCTTGAAAAGGGCCACCGCCTCGATCTCCGCTCCGCCAGGCAGGATATAATCACGACGATCGATCCCAGAATTTCCAGGATCGTCGGAGACAGCGGTGTACGTTCGGTACGATGCATCTGAGGGGGCTTGCGATTGATCGAGCGTTGCCTCGCAACGTTCATCCTCCTCCCCCGTCCGAAAGGGGTTTCGTTGGCACCAGACCGACCCAGTTCCAAGGCACACCCCGTATATTATTCAACAACTTTTTGAAAAGCCCGGTGACTCGGTCACAGCGTCGTCGCTTATCGCCCGTCGCTTCCTACGGCCAGGCGCTCGGGCCGGGGAGCTTCGCCGGCTGTTTGCGTAGCAGAAACGTCGATCACGTTACCTGCTCACGTGTCAGGATCTGGGTCAATATGCCCCCATGATATTGCAACCGTTCGCTCGCGACACGCGAATCCCGGGGCTGGACTTTTCCTCGCACAGGTCCCAGTTGCGTTGCAGCGCGATTCCTTCTCTTATTAGTGTTTGCGATTCGGAGCAGTGCCATCGGTGGCGAATTGGGGGGTTCCAGGCGAGAATCCGGGCGTCGTTAAGCGACGATTAGGCAGTGGCGGAATCGATAACCGCGTCGTTAAGTTCGCGGGAACCGTTGGTCGACGAGAATAACCGAGATCGGATTTATAAATAATCGCGCGTGATGGCCGATGAAGTAATCTCGCGTATCGATATCTCGCGGTTGCCAGGCAGAACGGAGACAATGCCGGTACCGTTCCTCTTCGCCGGGCGGAGGATCGATTATCCTTACGGCGGGGTTGCGCTGACCCCGAATTAAGTTCATTCTGCACGGCGAGATGGCCGCTGTTCTCCGATACACGTTCTCTCGTTCAGCTGCTAGCCGGCAAATGAGTACGATAACAGGAGGCATGGTAATTCGGCCGCAGGTACGTAGTATAGATCAGGCGCGGGCTGAAATCGTAAACCTGCCCTTGAAAAACCGAGCTGCCCTTTTCAAAGGAACCTCGCATGGAAGGAGCGTTTTAATGACGCTCTCGCGTCGCGTACGCGGAAACGCAGCCTCGGGGCTAGGTTTTGAAGCAGCAATTTGCGCTGCACTTCGACCATTGCACTGCCGCGTTTCCGCAGGCTTCTCCTCTTTTCCTGTTCTTCTTTCCTCGCTCACTCGTGCTCCTCGCGTCGTTACTTTGCCATTATTCGAACAACGTTTCGTCCACCTACCCCTGCCAATAACCAGCTTCGACTTCGAGACTAGGTATTCATCGTCCCGCAGTCGCGACAGGATCGAACGTTTCGTTCGCGCTGACCGAGTGAAAACTCTGGCTATTAAAGCCCAATTAGTCGGGGTAATGGCTTTTAAATTGCAAACTAATTGCCCGCGGGTCGAGACCGCTCGCAGCTTCGCTTTCTTTCGCAAATACTGCGCTCGCGTACGAGCCAGCGGAGCGAGCTCTCGAACTGCGCAGATAGCCGCTCGAAGGCGCGGTCTCAGATTTGTCGCCGGACCGTGGCCTCGAAACTTTCTCATCTGTTCCAGGGTGACTTCCTTGGTTCAGAGGGAGGGCCGCGGAATCTCCTGCATCGCCAAAATTCCGCAGCTCCTCTGCCAACTCGTTACGCGGGACGAACACGCGGATTCGCAAATTCACGTAATGCGCCACGAGCTCGCGAATATTCGTTAGCCGGAGTCGCTGAAAATTTGTACAGCACTCCTGTCCTCTGAACGAATCTCACCGATAACCCTAAGAGAAGTAGGTACCATTTCTCGAAACGTCGAGACAAAGATCCTCGGTCCTAGCCTCGAGGCACCTCCGATTAAATAATTAATCTTCCAAGGAGGTACGAATTTTCGGTAACATCGCCACTCGAACTCCGTGCGTATCATTCAGGCCACGTATTAAATTACGCTCCCACTGGCGTGCGTATTTAGAGCCGATTCGGTTCAAAGTTTAACTAACGAACGAGCGCAGCGTTACGCGACATTTCCCCGAGTTTTGCAAACGCCAAGACGCAATAGCGCTTGAATGGTTGCAAACGCGTCTGTATCGGTTTCTTGCGCTCCAAGGCCATCGCATTTTGCCGGTGATAAAATAATGCGAACGATCCGAAGCGACGGGCGAGGGGCGGGAGGGTGGGGGATCGTCGCGATATCGTTAGCGCGATTTTTATCCGAAGCCGGAATCTTCTAGCGTTTCGGCGAAGCGTACGCTCGGCCTAGGAACGGGGCTGATAACTCGATTATCTCGATGTTGATTGAACCGCGTTGTTTTACTCCGACTCCCTTTGAACGCCCACTCTTCCGTCTCGCCCATTCGCGCCGATCGCGCGTGCATCGCTTCAAACTTCGATCGTCCATGGAAATGGAGGGACTAAATGGTTTAACGAGGCACCGCCGAGAGTGGCTGAGAAAAAAGCCATCGCGGCTGTGTCTCCGCCAAAACCGTCGGGGAAACAAGATCGTCGTATTTTTCGAGGTGATCGATAAGCGACATTCCTCGCCGGCGATCAGCTGGCAACGATATTTGCTCTGCCATTTGCGCAGTATCGCGGATATCGTTCGTCGCCCGGCAACGTGGCCGTGATCGAGACGTTTGATACAAGAAATCGAGACGGCGTCGCGTCGATTGCTTTCTGGTAACCGCGGATCTTTTGTTCCCCCTGAAACGCGCATCGTGGAATCATCCTTATCCGCGCGAAAAAGGAATTTCTTTGTCGCCCGAGATGGGAACTAAATGGCCCCGCAGAGTCTACTAGATGGAGCACTCTGATACCATATTACTTCGCGTACAGAGCATTCGGTTTTACAAACAGACTCGAGAGGTCCTCCACTCCGCCCGGCAACGTTTCCCAACGAAACTCTAAAGGCCGCCCCCGAACGATTTTCCTCCAGTTTCCTCGACTAAACGCGCGCACTTCCCAAGAGCCATGCCCACTTAGAGATTAAAAACAGGCACCGGTGCACAGGCTTCTTTAAATAGCACCCCCCAAGTTATAACTCGCACGGGGACCGTATTTTTAAACCCACCGCGTTACACCACACACGATCGCGTACCTCTATCGAACTTTTTCCCCATTAGACGGCATTTATCCGCTGGCCCACGTACCCGCCGCGCATAAGTATGCATCGCGGCGAATCTGGTATCGCTCACGTTCCCCTTATCACCGCGGCTTATCCGAACCGCACATGGCGTCTCCCGCGACCAACCGACTTGGCATTACTCTCCGACTCCCGAGAGTTCCGATTTATTTCGGATACGGTTTCACGAACGTCTCCAACGTTTCCGTGTCTTTGGTCAGTTCTGACCGCGAGCCAGCCGATTATTTACGCAGGTATTACGCGGGCGGGTGCGTGTAAGCGGGTCCTCTCGACACCAGCGGTTCACAGTGTCAAACTCTGGTCATTTTACTTCGTTAACTGCAGCTTCCAGCAAGTATTTATGACTCTCTTTGCCCACGCTTTCTTCGAGCTCCCTTCCCGCGTCGTTGCGTAGCTGCAGCCAGCGGACCATCTGTCGCGGACACTCTAGGTGTTCGTTGATTTTGTGTAGTCTCCTTTGGCGGTCGATCAGGTGTTCTGGATTGGTGTTATCTCCGATGCACATTTTAAGGGGTTATGCTTAGTCAGGAGGCCGACGAATTGTGATTTTTTTTCTCGCAAACTATACAACTTTACTCGAGAAACTTTTTTTTGTTTGAAAGGTAGTACATTTAGCTATGTCTCCGAATTTTGGCGTTAAAAAATATTTATTAATAACAAAGTTATTTGCAGTCTTCTAGAATGCCCTGTTCGAAAGAGGGGTTTGCGGTGACCATGATTACTCGAAAGTGGATTATCTAAAATCGAAAATTCAAAAAGAAATTAGTTAACATATTAAATATCTAGTCCTTGGGCGAAGGGTTTTTCGAAATATTGATTTAGGACAAAATGACAAATGTTCAAACGTAAAATGTCGATTTTCGGCCACAATCCTACTTAATTTTAGTTAATTAAAAAAAAGCAACAGGAATAAAATTCCTTCGTTCAGGGACTAGATAATTTAACATATTAACTAATATTTTTTTAATTTCCGATTTTAGATAATCGACTTCCGAGTAATCGTGGTCGCCGCAAACCTCTCTTTCGAACAGGACACCTAGGAGACTGCAAATAACTTTCTTATTAATAAATATTTTTTAACGCCAAAATTCAGAGGCATAGCTAAATGAACTACCTTTCAAACAAAAAAAAGTTTCTTGAGTAAAGTTTTATAGTTTCTGAGAAAAAAATTCCCAAAAATCATACCTCTTTCAGGCTCCTGACTGAGCGTAACCGAACGCAATCCGAAGTGAAGAGGTCAGCCGCCGTTAACGCGGGTTCAACATTCGTCGCGTTGGATTCGAGCGGCCTCCTTGGCGTTAATTAAAACGCGCCCCGGAATTACACGGTCTACGGGAATGTTGCAAAACGCCTGCGTTCGCCTATGCAAATGTCACGTAATCGCGATCGGATTCCCCCTACCACGAGCGGGGACAATCATCCAGCGTGTAACTGGCGTGCGCGCACAAGAAATCGTTTTTATCTGCCCCGCTGCGAATGCCGTGCGCGTTATATAACGAACTTTTACGCGCGATCGTCACTGCACTTGATAAACTAATTAACCAGTAGATAAACACTTCGTCACAAGCGCGAGAGAAGCCCGTCAGGCGACAGTCTTAAGCAGGGGTGGGGGGGGGGGGGGGGGAAGCGTTTACGATCGATGGAAACGATGTCTTTTCTGCCACCTATGCCTCGAGCCTGCAAGTTCATCCGTCCAGGTGCGAATCGAGCGTATCGAGAGCGATCGACTTTTGCCGCGCTCCTCAAATTCGATACACCCAGCCTCGGTATCGCCCTGGATCTCGAAAAGGGCCCTCGGAACTCCATCGGCAAGCGGGCATCTCCAAGTCCTTCGTGGCGCAAGTGGAGCAGGTACTCTCGCCCCGCCCCTCGGAGATAATGAACGCGACTCATCCGCGTATTTTCGGAAATTAATAACGCGGGCTCTGGTAGCAGGCCAAGCTCGGCGCACAGATCGCGGCTTGTTTTTCTGGCCGCAAGGTCAGATGGTTGCGTTAAGATCGCCGACGAGAGACGGGCTCGTTGACTCTTACCGTTCCTCTCCTCGCCATCCTTCCGCCTGGCGCAGCTTGCCGTTCACTTTTTTCCGCGGACGTGGCTGCACTCGAGGAACTCCCGTGGAAAAGCTGCGCTTCGAGGGAGGCGAGAAGCCGCCGCCCCCCGACCCCGGAAACGCCAGCGAGCAAAGCGGCAAGGTAGACGGCGGACAAAGGATGGCCGAGACTGATAATGGCCCGCCGAGATAAAGGGACGGTTCGTCAGCGTGACACTGCTCTCCGCTCTTTGCCCTCTGCAGCCTGAGAGACGGAACAGTGGTCACCGGCTTCTGGCTCGGCGATTCGTTGAAAGGCTTTGCGGCGAAATTCTCCTCGATTTGGGAATTTCGAGGTCGAAGGGTTCTTTTTTATTCCTTGCGCCGTCCGCTGGAAGGGTGGAAAGTTTGAGGTGCGCATAAGTCGCGAAAGCTGGTCGAGTCGCCGTTTCATAAAGCGTCCTTGGAGTTTCTGGGGTTAGCCCGTGCACAGAGTTGCTTTGAAAGTGAAACGCGAAGGGAGGAAAGTGTTTATTTGGACTGTTTAGACTCTCGTCGAGTGGAGGAATTTGGAGTAGAAATTTCATGTCGCATTTGGCGAAGGAAATGGATCTTGAGGCATTGTAAGGTGTTCCTCCATTATTTCGGATCGATGCCATGAATTAGGTACAAAAGGGACCCACCGTTGTTCCCTTCCTCGGCTCGCTCAATCGAGTCCACGGTTTCGGCACGTTCGTTCCCATTTGGCGACTGTTTTATCCGTGTTTCATTGATGTTTCAAGTGGAACTTCTCGGCAATCAACGACGGCTTCGATGCGTTTTCTCTTTCGAAGGAAAATCCGCTGTTTGCCGAGCACACAGCGCTGTATGCTTGTCGTTATTATCGCTCGGCGATATTAGCTGCCAAGATGCTCCCGTGCGAATTCGTTCTCATGTTCACGCTCTTTCATAACGTGCACGCCAGTTTCGCGATCGTTGGAGACTCCATGGGAGAAAGCATCGAAGGGTGGTTTATCAGAAATTGATTTCTCCCGATATGACAGGATGCTAACCAAGCAAATTAGGTCCACGAGTGGTGCATTAATGCTCGCATCTTCCATTAGCACAGAAGCACCGGCAGTTAGAGCCACTTTCGCGTTTAATGTCGTTTACCGAAGACGTTGCCTAAGGAAATTAAAAGGCAATCGGGTGAGGAATCGACTAGTCATGGGATCATTATGCCCACATAGGGATCAGGCTAGCTGGGACATGAAAGGAGGAGTACTCCTACGCAAATTCTAGCCGTGATGTAAATTAGGTGTGGCGGTGCCTCCTCGACTCGCCAGCAGAGGACTTTCCATCAATTCCTACTCCCTCAAACTCCTTCTAACCATCGGTTCCCTTAATGAATCATTCACCCTCCCTCCAAGCACTCTCCTGTAGAAAATACATGGCTAGCCATGGCACGAGTGGTCTGAACGAATCGACAAGTCTCTTCCCAACGTGCCTCCAGCGGATTGAAATTAGGTGACGCTGCTACATCAGCCCGATAACATAATTAGACGCACTATTCTTAATAAATCCAAAGGGTTTCTACGAAAATCCATGCCTCCCTCCGCGAATGGAGACCCAGACGGTTTCCTTCAAAGTCGCCCAAGTTCATGGAAACTCGAGGCGTGCTCGATGCAACTGATTGCAGAAATCGCGGGCCACGATCTCGATCGCATTACGCTCTAAATGGCCGCCATTAAAGTTCCGCGATCAATTTCCCGAGCCACGAGCGCCAGGGCACCCGGACAGGCCGCAGAATTTGATTTGGCCGTGGCAACGGAAGTTTCCAGCGGCGGTTGCCGCGCGGAAACTATTGTTCCGTGCACTTGGTCTTCTATTTCTGACAGGAGGTGCCGGGATGCTGGCCTTGGCGGTAACTCTGCCAAGGTCAGAGTTGAGCGTACTATCGGAATAATCGCTGGAGAACCACATCTTGGATCCGAGGGCCGCGTCGACCTGACTTCTAACTCTCGGCCGGATGAGGATCTCTATTAAGATCTCCGCTCGCCAGGTGAAATCGATTGTTCCATCGTTGGCGATCGAAAGGGAATGGCAACCGAAGCCTAAGAAGGGAACGGCTGATCGATTCCCCCGTGGCACAACTTTGCGCCCACGTATCGATGCTTCGTTCGAAACGATTGGCCTTTGAAAGCGGCGCCACTTTCCTGCGTTAGGTGGCGCCCTCTGCGTCGCGATAACTCCCGATTCTCGGTTAGTAAAGCAGAGCAGGCGGAACCGCGCCGAGGAATTTCATGTCGCGCCCCTTTTCTCGAGGGCAATCGATAACGAGGTGGTTTTTCGTCTGTCGCCGGCTAGCGCGGGTCTGCAAAGCGAATCGAGACGGATAAAGGCTTTCGGAATTGGAATCCATCGATTTTGTTTCAATTGAAGTGGAAACGGGGCCAGTCCCGCCGCGTACGAGAGACGGTGTCGGAGCAGCTTCTTTTTCGAAACGAACGATTAGCACGCTCGAATTTCACGGATCCCCGGCTAAACTTTTACCAACTCGATAGAACGGAGAGGAGATTGAAGAGCCCAGCGGTCGGCCGCGATTCTAATTTCTCTTGCCCAACATGGGACGAGGTCTCCTCCCTCGTCGCGGACGGGATCCTCAGGAATCTCCTCTATTTTAAGAAGGTTACCGCGATTGCGGTGCATCCAGATGTCGAGCACGTGTCGTCAAAGGCTCTAAACAGCGGCGGAAAATAGACGTACGCGTGCACGAAAGTATCCAGCGTCTTCGCGACGATATACCGTCGCCGTCATCTCCATATACGCTGTCCGTTCTGCTCGGCCGGAGCGCGTGGCGAAGTCGCGTGCTACTTTCCTCTCCGCGAGTACACGGCCCCCGTGTACTCTCCGCGGGAACAGTTACGGAACATCTGGCCCGCGTTTCATTGACCTGTCATTGTCGACGAGGGATCAGCTGTTCCGCGTTTTGCCTCCCGACACGTCACTCTCATTCCGCTGCAAACGGGGGCTGTCCTTGGTGAACCGCGCGCTCACCTTTCTCCATTCATGAAACGTCCACTATTATGAGCGAACGCGGCTGCGAAACCACCAGTCCGCGCTGTTAACCGTCCGATGATTCCGAATCGCTACCGCCGACGACCCCGTTCCTATCCAAACCCCAGCCAATAACCAGCTCGATGGCAATCCGCTAATCCACAGCCTCCAACCCCAGGGACCGACCACCCGTTAATCGAATACGAAACGGCTCTCGCAAGTGTTCAACGATTTACCTGATTCCTACCAGGTTTATCACGCGATCGTCGCATGTTCTTCTGCCGCGATCCTCGAAATTTCACCGAGCATGGGTCCCGCGTCTCTCATCTCGGAAACCTCTTCGACTCCACCTCGCGCGACGATTCTCCACGTGTCTCATCGAAACGCTCGAAACGTAAAGTCAATGGGAATCCAATTGCACCGACCAATGAGAACGTAGTATCGATTGGGAGAACACTTATACCTACCGACGTGCTTGAGAGTATTCGTTTCCTTGTGTCCGCTTTCTGCACACCTTCCTCCCGGCTCGTGTGCTCCTCTGTCGGCCAGGGAGGTGAGCCTCGACCCTCGTTATGCGAGGACACCACATATAAGGATTCCAGGGATTACTGGAAGCTCGGGTGTTACCCAGCTCGACGGTCCGCCGCGCAGTGGACGAGAAACCGTCGATCGAGTGTTGACACACGATCGACACGCAACTCTGCCTGGTCTCACGTGCACACACGCGTCCTCGGCGCACGCTAGCCCTCGCGAACTTATCGGGCCACCCTACGAGTAACGTGAAATTAAGTACACCTGGGGGGATGAATTGCAGCTCAACCGTAATTATTGCTTGTCCATCTAGCTTCTACTCGTTGACGTTTAAACCCTACCTTTCCCGAAGTTTCTTTTTGTTTCATCGTTCGCGATGCTAGCCTTACGCAGCTTGCACCACGGTTCGTTTCAAAGCGGAGTGTTTCGCTGTAGTACGATAAGAAACACAGCGATTCTATGCCGGAGAAAAGAGTAGTCGAGTATTGATTGACACTTGCGGCGATGTGGAAGAGAGCACACGTTGACCCTTGGACGAAGGTTTTCTCGCGACGACTCTTGGGCCGCAACTTCTCCGCTTTACATACTTTCCAGACACTCTTCAAGTATTCATGGATACCGGAATGGCTCGCGCGCTACCAGTCCAGTTCCACGCAACTCTGGTTCTCGGTATATCTCCGCTGAATTCCCTCGAACGCGCCTGATAGCGGCGAGACGGAAAAATCTGTGATACGTTTGAAGAGACAGCCGAGGAGATCGATCCTGATTGTCTCTGGCGAGATACCGAGTCAGCTGATCGCCACGCGAATAAAGAGAAAACACGGATGGCTCTTCCTTTGTCGAGCGATGTGTATCGGCAATATCGCGCGAGTACTCCAGCGAACGTGCTCCCCTGGAGACGTCTAGACGCTTTGTACCGCCAGGTCGATTCAGACGAGGCCGGCGAACTCTCTGAAAGGGATAATTCTCGCGCCGGTCAGCCAGATTGGCCACGAAGCTCACGAAAATCCACCGTGCCACTGGATCCCCGTGAAACGGCACCCGAAGAGCTGACGAACGCCGGACACTAATGACACCGTCCAACCACTCGACTCGTCACGTAGGATCGAAGCATGTCCACGTAATATGGGAATCCAAGCAAGCACGGCGATAGCGCGCGATAACGCTGAAAATTATATGAATCCCCCTATCGGGCACGGTAATCTTTTCATTTAATGTATCTGATAAAGAGCAGTGGACGAGCGAGTCTGCTGCGCCGGGCTGCTCGATCTGGCGCAGCTGGTAAGCCCCGATAACGAGGAATAATTAAAATCTGCTCCGCCGAAAAGCGGCGTTAAGTTGCCGTATCGCGTCTGGCGATCGGCGAACCTGCGTTATTAGCCTGTTGCATATTAATGAAACTATTTCGCGCTCACGAAAACGAAAGAGAGCAGCTAATTCTCGGTGAATGGACCCCGTCCCGCCGTACGCGAGCCAGCACGTGACTGTTCTCCTCGTGTTATCGCAATTAACATACTCTATTGTACGCCTGACAATTAGCGCGCCGTAAGATAGCGATCTCTGTTGCTGATCGCACGAACTGAGGCTTCCTTCTGTCTCCTGGCCCGTGATCAATGGATCACTTCGTCGGTAAAGTAGACGCCACTACTTTCAATGTTACTTCTGCTGCGTGCGATCTCCTACGCACGTTAAGCTCGAACGTAAACGGGATTAAAGGCGAGATAAAAGTCGCAGCAGGGTGGAAGCTTTTGGTTTAGATTTAGCTGGTCACAAAAGGCGATCTTTCATCCAAAAATTTGAGGCACTTGTTCCACAGGCCTCGTTTGGGAGGAAATGAGACGCAAGGCCGAAACGGTGATATTTATATGACAAACACTGCTGTGTGTTCTTTAACAGAGCGAAATAGTCGAGGGTTAAATCGAGCCACGCTCTATTTCCTCAAGAAAAAGTGCGATGAAGCGTAGATACGCGTATCAAGACCACGCTGCCTCGTCCCATTATTTGCGTTCCTCGGGGTTCGATTTATCAAACACGTACCTAACGAGAAAATACACTTGCGGCCCTGACCCAGCTTTGAAAAATTTATTTTGGCACTTGCTCCGCGGGCTTTTTGCAAAACCCGCGAATCGTCTTAGCAAATCAGCTTCTCCGAGCCAGATTCTTGGCTGATCAAGAAATCAGCTGATCAGATGAACGGTTTACTCGCTTCTATTCCCTCTTGACGGATCTGCGAGACAATCGTCGCGTCGAGAACGTGGCAAACATTCGTCTGGAAGGGTTGGGGTTCGAAAGCTGTTGCGACCGCTTTCGGAGGCGAGCGAACGAATTGGATAGGTCGCGGTGCAACCCCGAGTGACAATTATTCGCGGCCGTGCTGGACGTTGCTTGGGATTTCGAATGGTACGCGAGCTATTTTCGCGGACATAGCCGCGGGGAAAACAACTGGTTCGTTCTATTAATAGTTATGGCGTTATCGGCATTTTTGCCGATCTCTTCTGCCGCTGGCCGACCGCGCAATCCAGAGAAAGAATAAATCATAAACCAGCGATTTCTCTGCTCCACTAAAGTCTAATCCGCTTTACAAACTTCCACCAACCAGATCTCGGTGCAACTTCCCCCTTCTGCAGTACCTTCGTTCATTTCCCCTCTTTTTTCAAGAGGACACACCGCCGACCAAGCGTCCCCACCCCGAGTTAAACCGATTTCAATCTTCGTTTCTGCACGATTGAAGCTGCTCCCCGCTGATATGTAAATCCACTGAAATTTCATCGGAAATTCCGCTTGACCGGTGGTTGCAGTGCCCGTGCGAGTCATCGGTCGGTGCAAGGCGAGGGGACGACGTGTTCCTTGGCAACGTGTCCGGTACATTTATAAATCTCCGCGATCCGAGAAAAATATGCCCGTCGTCCGTGACGAGCCTCTCGCTTGGACGCTGATCAAAAGCGTCTAAATTCGGCGACGTCACCTCTCTGACGTTCTCAGCCGAAGGCGAGCAATAATTCTTCGTATGGGTGACGTCACTGCGCCCGGAGGATCCTCGTTCTCTGCCAATTCTCTAACGAATCGACGTTCCCTCGCGAACGGGTGGCTTTACAGCGAGAACCATATGGCGGTGGCTGATAGATCCAAGGAACGACGGCGTTCCTCTGTTTCTCTGCCTTTGATGCGCGCGAGAAGCTCTTCCAAGCGAGTGGCTGGCGGCTGGGATCGACTGTTTTATGAATCATTGATGTCCCGCGCGAATGTGGGATTGTATGCGTTTGAAGCAGACCGATCGGCGTGTTTCGACTGCTCCGAGCAAAGCGATTGACCGGTAGAACGTACTCCGTCGCTTTGTGGTTTCAGGGTTGAAGAACCTTCTCTTTCAGATAAGCTGATGCTTACGGGACAAGGATAGCGTGTTGTCGTGTATCGTTTCTTAATTTTAGAACAGAGAATTACTCATCTTCTTACTCATCTTCGTTAGAATTACTCTTCCTCTGGAACGGCTAACATTTTACAAGGACGTTGCATTCTTCTGGGTAGAGATCAAAGGGCTAGGTTGCGAGCTCCTTTGTTTCCAAAAAGAACGGACATCACCTCGTATTCTAGAACGGGAGAGGTGCCAAATCGTTTTTTAGAATCGCCAGTTACCTCTGGGTGCCTCGGTCGAAAATTTAAGAAACCTTATCTATCCAACGATAATACCGAACATTGTCTATCTTATCTGCCGAATTACTCTACAGGCGACGTCCACGTATCAGCAGCGCAGATTCTTCGGATGAGTAAAAATAGGCGAATATTTTCGTCATAACTCGGGGATTTATACGTCTATTCATAGAGCCAGTCGTCAAGGTTCGTCCGAAGAGTGGTCCAAAGAAATTCGCATCTAAGTAGCGTGGAAACGAGACAAGCGCTCCGACTTCGGGGACCTTCCAACGATCCTGCGTCTCGCAGAGTCACTAGGACCCCCCGGGAATCGCTCGTCTGCCTCGTCACGCCAGATTTCGAGCGCTCTAATCACCTAGCGCTTCTCGGTGCCTCGAGCTATGGGGAATCTCCCGGTTCTTTGTCAACGCGCCAGTGATTAAGGACGAAGGAATTTCGTTGCGTTACGTAACGGAGCCGCTGCAAGTTCACAGCGACGATCGCTTTCCACGCGTTGCCGCGCATATCGAGGCGACCGAGGAGCGTTACGAAAGTCGCCGGAGTCACGTAGATCGACCGCCCGATCGGTGCATCTTGCGTCAAGGTATCTTCCGTTGACGCGAGCTTCCGTTCAACGTGCCCGAAAACATCCACGAATATTAATGCAGCCCATTCGGTGTCTCTTCGGCGACGGAATGCACGGTGGTATCGGATCGAGCCACGATTTCATATGCACCTCGTTTCTGCCCGATGAGCTAAGCCCCTTGACGTCACAATGGAGCGTGTTCCCGATCCGAGGGAACGGTCTTCTGACCATGTGCACGCGGCGCCGTTCGGTCCACCAAATATTTGCTCGCTAGAGAGTTATCCCCTCCGGCAACCACGGGCTTCAACTTCTGACAAATATTTTGTTTGATCGGTGCCCGCGACGGTAGCTTGTGCTTCTTGCTGGTCGTATTGTGAGCCACGAGCGAGTTCAGTGCTCAAGCAGGCACTCGCTTCTTTTCAGAAGCTCCTCTCCGTTGCTGGAGACTCTGGGCGCTACGTCCATCCACGGTGCTTTACGATTTGTGGCACAGAATTTTTATCACCAGCTGTGGCCTCTGTTTCGTGGTGTTACTCTAGAGACAACACTGCGGATCGCAGAGCTTAGAAGTGAAACAGAAGTACTTTCTGCCTGTGATGTATCTTTCGTCTAGCCACTGCTCACAGAAACTGTTATATCACAGTAGCGTAGCTACTACAGATAACCCAGTGCTCTAATACAAATTATCTTGTCGTCCCTGGGTATCAGTCATTCGGGTTCACCGTGTTACCCAGTCCATCGATAAACGCTTTCCCCGGTCCATGACCACAGTGACTTCTCTGGGTGTCACAGATTTGCGAAATGATTCAGCGATCCTCTTCCCTGCAATTTTCCCTACGCTCCTGGAGAAACGCGTCGGCCATTACAGTCGCGAGCAGGCGATATCGATACAAATGCCTGTCCCACGAGCAGACGGAATCGCCAAGTCACGTTCGACGTCACCGGCAGCAATCTATGTTAATACACAGAAGCTTCCATAGAGGAAGATCGTTCGTGCACAGGATATACGAAGTGGCTGCGGCAAGCCACGCTCGTCGCCTGACCCTGGGAGAGTGCGCGAGTTATTGATTACATGGAAACACCGTAATTTCGCTTTACTCTTGCCTGCAATAGCCTATTATTAAACACGTATCCTCGAGGCATCTCCCGGCGAGCGGCGGCGTAACAGAATCGAGGGACAAGATTGAAACGGAACTTTTTGTATGCTCGTTACCGCTGCACGCGCCAAACGGTCCGAGGATCTTAATTTGCCCCGTGACTCGCCGGTTCCCCTTAAAAGCCGGGTAGCTTCGGCCACCTTCAACGGAGCATGCTTTCTCACGACATTTCGCGACGATCGTCGATGTCCCTACTCGATCCCCCTATAACCAGAAATACCGTAAGGCTACCGAGTCATCTTCGCGGCTCGGCGCGACACACGTAGGCAGCTGATCCTCGGAAAGGTACTTTCTTCTCCTACACGCGTCTGGATGCAGCGTCAAGGAATTCAAAGTGGATTTTCTCGAAAATGAAGCAAGATATCAAAAAACGTCACTGTTGCTTTTCGACTTATAACAAGTAAATAAGTCGAGAAGAAGGAATACAATTTTTTGATATTGCGCTTCATTTTCGAGAAAATCGACTTTGAAAGTCTCGACGTTGCGGTCAGTCGCGTATAGGAAAACCTACCTCAAGGGGTTACATACGTTCTCGGCGCTTAATAATTGATCACTTTTGGTATTTTTTTCTCGAGAGATGTAAAGTAAATAAAAAATTTCATAATTGTATAGGAGGCCCCCTGCTTGGCGCAGTGGTTGCTGCAACCGCAGAAAACGAACGGCAATATATGACAAAAGTGTGTCAAATAATTTTCTTTATATAAATAAATGTCCCAGGAACAAGGTATAATTATAAAATTTTCGATTTACTTCGCACCTCTCGAGGAAAGAAATCCCAAAAGTGATCAATTATTAAGTAGGCGACGCGAACGTATGTAACACCTCTCCTGACCTCGAAGTCTTTCCATATCATAGATCCTGCTCGGGAAACCTTCGTTCAGAAGCGTTGGCAACCCGCACCACCACGTTTGACCTATCCAGCGGATATCGACTGTTCACGCGCGAAGGGTGTCAGGAACAAGGTATCGGTGAAGAGCTGGCGACTTTATACGCCCGCAAAGGCGGCTATCGCCGATTCATTAAGGCCTGCTCGCCTGCGCAACGCTTTGGCTAGCCGTTCATTAGCGATTAGCAAGTGGAGCACGAGGACTCTTTGTGCCAGAGACGGCCGCGCTTCCACGTCGGCGTCCTTTTGTCCACTTGCCCCGGCGCGTAGGCAGGGAAAAGATAGAGTGTCGCGTTGCGCGCGGGGGGGAGTCATCCCCTTGCAAAAACGTCGCAGCTTCTTGCAGCGGTCAATTTGTACCTTGATTCCAACGTCGATTAATTACCAGGAGTACCCTTTGAGCCGGCTGTCTGGCCTCTCTCTACGCCTCTTTCTTGTTCCACAGAAGAGACCTGGAAGCCAGCCAGAGGCGTACCAACCTGCGCCCGATGACGACATTATCCCGAATCTAGATTAGTGTGAACGAACTCGCCTCTGCCCTAAAACTTCGCCCCTTCCTCGCCTCCGTCTAGCCTCTTTTTCCGTTACTCGGAACCTGCCCACGGCGAGAAAGCCGAGGAGCGAGCCCTGGCTCCATCGGCCTAGGCCGCGGAAACTCGCGGGCCTCCGGCTGCTGGGACTTTTGAGGAGATCCCGGGGTGTCCTTGGGTGCGTTCAAACGCGAGTTCAGAGCCTTGGTGGACGGCTTTCCGAGAGGATTGGCCCGTGTAGCGCGTATACACCGGCGCGCATTTCACTCTGTCTAGATCGAACGGGGATCGTGTCCTCGAGATAAGGCGGATATAGAAGCTTTTGCCACGAAGCGGCGATCGTGTCCTTAGATATCCCACGAGGGAGCTGACGGTACGCGGGAATTCCAGCGGGAAACTGTTCATTTCTGAACGGCTGTAAATATCGATCACAGCTGTGTTTCGAACTGAACGTTTAGCAGGTGGTCTCGAAGCGGTGGTCAGCCCCGCGGTGTCAAGTCTGCGCGAGAGCAGTCGGATCGATCGGACCGCAATGCCCCTGTGGAACCGTTCGCGGCGGTTCGCACTCGTTTGAGAAATTGGAGGGAAAAAAAAAGGGGCAGATAAACGGGCGATCGTTAAGGGGACTTGCGTCAGATCGTATTATGCGTCCTCGGCCGGTCGAAGTGTATCAGTACAACGAGAATAACCGTTCAATGTACGGCCGATCTATTTATATGGCCGATCAGCTGCGCGGCCTGGTCATAACTCAATTGTGAGCTTCTTCGTGCTGCGCGCGTGCACAGGATGGTACGCGTGTTTGGCATTCTTCGAGGGACCCGTGGAGGGAAAACACGTCTGCGTGTCGGGCGGCAGCGAGTGCAAGGGTGAACCCTCGGAAACAGGTGGCGAGCAGAGTAAAGGAGATGAAAAGTTCACGGCCTCCGTGCGAATCCTTTGTATCGGATACGCCGGGTTACAGTAGCTTATTAGCTACTTCTTTTTTTACAGCGCTTCAAATTGTTTGTACAAAAGGAGTCTCCGTTATCGAAGTAAATAAGTAAGATTACTTTCCGAACGATAACTGTCACAAGATTCGGCGATCCAGACTGACAAATAAGACTGCATGTTTACGGCTTCAGAATTTTATTGAGTCACATTGGAGGACAATGGGAGCGATTTTCTTCGGATGCAAATTCTGGATGTATCGTCTTCTTCTGAATCATCGTTCTTGGATGATTGAGAGGTTCGAATTGAAGCGGGAGAGGTTGGAGTTTTAAGTTCCACGAAGCTCTATTTCGCAATCTCCCAGGAAAGCCCAGAAAATAGTCGTTAATAACAAGAGGTGTTATCTCGAGCCTGGTATTACCTAATAGCTTGCCGCGATTTCAAAGAATTTCGAAAATAACTCAATTCCACCGACTAAGAGGAATAATAAAGCTCGCGCTCCTTGATCCCTCCAATGATATCGAAGAAGAAGCTTTTAATGCAACGCATAAATATCTGACAATCGTGGCTTCTTCGAAAATACCGTTAAACAAACATCGCTTTCAAGATCCGAAGTGGGAAGTGGTACTTTAAACGTTAAATTACCATCGTTACTAGAAATTCTTTTTAACCGGAACGGCGCCGAGACGTCATGCTCCAAAGAGTTCTTTCCGCGGCTCTATTTTCTGCATTTTCACGTGCAACGGGAAGTTCCCGGTGGTTACGTAGCGCAGCATTTAAATCCATTAGACAACGATCCATTATTCATTTATTCGGTTTAGATAGTATTGGCCGATGATAACGCCCGTTTCATGCTACAGTGTTCCACGAAACGGTGCAATTATTGACGACACTTGTGTCTCTCGAACATTTCGTATCTATAACAGAGTAATTGATAACCGAATCTGCTGATGAACGTGGGATTATCAGTTGCCTATTGAAATTTATCGGCAACGTGCTCGAAACACGTAACGATAAATAGTACTCGATACCTGCTGCGGCTATTCGATCAATACAAAGTCTTCGAATAATCCACACGTTCCACGTGACTTCCACCCGAACTTATTCAGCCACCAATCGGACAGAAACCTTTTGCCTAACACTCGACTAATCTTAGAACTTTGGAACAGGAAAGAATATGCTATAGTAATTTCAGGATTAATAATTCATTGAAAGCCAGTAAACCACGAATGCTTCCACGTTTACAAAGTTTAGTAATACAAAACATACGACTTTGATTTAAACATTGCTGTCCCCTTCGAGTCGCACAGTAGGGTTTCACAAGATGAATTTTCTCTCGAAATGGTTCACGCCCTCGCGCTGTATCGACGGCGGGAAACAGTAGTAGGGATCTCTAGCTCTGATCGCTGGAACGTGAAATTTACGAGCCGCTCGTGGTCGTATTTATGGTCCTCCAGGTGCCTCAGATATGTGCATCATCCATTAGCGTGGTTCACAGGATTCCAAATTGGTTTTCGAGGAATACTTGGTATCCCGTTAGGGATTCACGCGGCTTCCACGTTAATTGTGCGTTTGAAATCTGACTGTAGCCCGAACCACAAAGCCTGATTCACCATGAACGAAAAGAAAACCAGCACCGAGAACGGTCCTCAAAAACGCCGCTCCGCGCAGCTCGTCCATACCCAATTAGCACGCACAATCGACCGACGGCTGAAAATATCGAAGATCTGTCCCATTTACAGACTCCCACTAACACGTTCCATCGCCCCGTTCTTCGGTTTCTCGCGGTCCCGCGTGGCTGAAAGCGGTACGACGTATTCCATCGGGAAAACGCAGTTCACCGTGCTGCCCGCATCTATCCCCGTGTATTTTTTTTTTTTAAAGACGTCACGGTATTTGCACCGTGTAGTCTCACGTTTGTGGTTCGTGTGGCGCGACGAGACTCTGTTATCTCGTTATTACAGCTAAATATAGCGGTTGCTCTAACTGGCCGTTCAAACACGATTTCAACGAGTCTCTTTCGGTATCGCTGGAAAATCGCACTCAGGCTGTTCGAGCGTGGAAAACTCTTTGACAGACCGATTGATTGTTCGTTGGCCCCCCGTTACTTCGAGACAAAGGAAGCGCTTTCACGAAGCTAAGGAAGAGGGAAGAAGTGAGATCGGTTTCAAGAGCGAGCGATTGATTCGACTTTGGATTCACGAAAATTCGAACCTGGAGGGGGACGTGTTATCGAACTGTGCACGAGCCAATCAGTCGAAGGTCCAGAAGCCGTAATTATTTCGGAGACCGCGCCTCGCTCAGCTTTATCCGCGACTTCACCTCGGGCAAGATTTTTAATTCCTCGATGGTTCTATTAATAGAAGCCCGCCGGACCATTTAAACGGGCCCGGTATCGCGATCGGAGCGCGAAACCGAACGTTTCCGCGGCGATATCCTTTCTCAGAGTGCTCGGGAACTGTTAGGCGCGCGTTTCACAAAACCTGCTGGCTCGCCGTGAAATTCTGCTTCGTAAAACTGGCACGTTCTACTTGATCCGACGCAATGTCCTTTATTGACGGCACACAATCAACTATAAATAGATTTTATCATGAATAATCCGCTCGTGTCGCGCGCGGTCCCGTAAAGACTTTATTGCTGCGAGCAAATGAGATATTCCTCTCCACCCAATCCAGGCTCGCCGATCCTCTTCGATAATCGACTCTACTGTACCCCAAGATATTCCAGCTTCTTCTTCTACTTAACAGCATTAACTAGCACCGTCGTCGCGCTTCAGGAACCAGGAATGCCTCGCAATTTGTACATATTTACATACTTCTGCATATTAATAATAATAATAATTATTTACACGTACTACCCTTTGGTTCAAACATGAGTAATATAATTTGGAATTAATTATTGATAGCTTACATACTAAGTAGGCAAAAGGTCGTCTACTAAGTTAGCTATTGCGCTCTTGAAAAAGAAAGTCAACCAGAGGTTCAACTTTGTTAACAGACTTGCATAGTCTATTGATAATGACACCATTACTGAAGGTAGTTTTGTAAGAATTTAGATGGAAGATGGGAAGCCTTCTCAGTATCCTAGGTGGTACGTGTAATTTGAAAAGTGTCAATATCTCGGTACAATGTATATAATTGTTCAGCACCTTATAAATGAATACCATATCGCACATAAATCTACGTTGATCAAGGGTACGCATTCCACTAAGCTTTAAGATCAGTTCGTAGTCATGACAGGTTCTAGAGAGGCGGGGATCCGATTTTAAACGCAGCAAAACGCAGAAACTTATGCTGAACGCTCTCCAGACATTTGACACAGCAACGCTGGCATGGGCTCCATATGCAGGAGCCATATTCAAGGTGTGGGAGCATAGGAGCAAAGTATAAGATTTTAAGCGTAAATATTCAAAATTCTCAGACGTTCAAAAGACCAGAGCAGTAACTTCGACGAAGCTCCGGCTTCGGCCAGAATTTTCGGCCATCCGACGTTCGGTAGCACTCAGAAGTGAAGGGAAAAAATGGTAGGAATGGGAGAGCGAGAAGCAGAGAAAAGAGCGTTGCAAGCTCAATGTCCTCTGTCGAAACTCCTGCCAAGGTAGCTTTCAGAAGTCGGATGAAAAGCGGGGGCTTCGCTGGTTGCTCGTTTTCGCGGCTAACATTCGCGATACTCCCCTCCTCCTCTTTTCAGGCATCATCCCTCCTCTCGTTCCCCCTCTTGGAAGCTGATTCTTCCGCGGGTAATGGCGATTGGCGGCGCGTTCGGTTTAGTCGCGTGCCGAGACGCCGCGGTACCAGAACGTCTCTGTCCGAGGTAGCTGCGTGAAGAACGCGATGGTCCCGACGACACACGCAGCCCAAAGAGGCACGATCAATCGGGACGGCGGCTGCTGAGGCTATCGCGTGATTCCCGAGTGTAAACCTGCGGTTGTTTCGGCCAACCTGGAAACGCAGAGGCTGGTCACGCGATCGCCGTTGCTTCGCACGACTCTGGGCTAGCTTCTACCTCGTTCGCGGCGAAGGAAGCGGCCGGCTTCGGGAAATTTTAGCTCCCCGATCGATGGGAGGAGGTGCTCCAAGTGTCCACGTTTCTTGGTGGAGGATCCTCAAGCTAGGGTTCAGGTAGCGTTCAGCGGGAGCAGATGTTCGCGTGGCGTGGGAGGAACATTCATAAGGATCTGAAGAGAAGAATTGTGGTAGCTTTAGGATTGTGAAGTACTTCAGTGCGGTAGCAGGTGTTGCCGGAGTCGACGCGAAGTTCGAGAGGATCGAGAGCGTTGTGGCGAGGAGAAGAGGTGTCGGTAGGAGGATCCTGCAGTCGTTGATCGATTGTGATTGTGGGACTTGAATTGTGGACTTGTTAATCGAGGAAGGAAGCATGCAGTGACCCTAGGATTCTGAAACCGTGATTCACACTGCTGCCAGGTGGTATCAGGTATTCGTGAAGTCGATCTGGGCCTGTAGGAAACCTGAACTGGTCAATTGCTGAACGAGAGACCTTCCAGTTGTTGCGAAGTGCTCGCGAAGGAAACTTGAACGTCTCGAAGGACCGAAGTTCTCGAACGACAGTACAACTAGTATTAATACAGTATTAAATCTTATCAAGCTGATCTTGAGCCCCTGGATCCTTGCTCCAGATCTGTGAGCTCGAACTTTACATATTACTCAGCGCAACTGTGATTGATCTCAAACCTTAAACCTCCGCTGCTGCCAAGAAATAAACAACACCACAAACTACCGTCTGAATGCTCCAAAACCGCGCTTAAACTGCCGGATCTCGAAGCGATCGAATCAAGTCGCGGCGAGTTAGTAATTCGCGGCACGTGGGAACTAGCGTGCGCTCGATAGAGGTCTCAGTGCTCCTAGCGAATAGCTATAACCGTCTGCTGATCATAGATAGTCTTCCAAAAATGAGCAAAGGACTCGTTCCCACATCCAACGAAACTGTGACGAGCAGCAAACTTCGAGACACTTTCAAGCCGTGCTCCTCGACACGGTATCCATATTAATCATAGTTGACTTTCCAAATACCAGGCATGGCCTGGAATATTTGTAAACTCGCGATGGGATGCAGACTTTCCTCGCTGTAGTGACGAGACACTGAACCGACTGATGAGAGGACGATTCGTGGTGAGATTCGGTACATTCTTCGGGCTCGTGAGTTGTGACAGTGCATCGCCATGGCACCAGCCACTGCCCTAGACTGGTCAGAGCCCTGCCAACAGTGGCGTTACCCGAAATTCTGCCCGCCCGGACAGCAGAAGAATGAAAGGGCGAAGAGCGCGATGGAGCTGAGGAGCAAAGACGCTAACACTGCGTACAAAAAGTTCTGCAAGTTCTTGCGGCGACTGGGGAACAAGAAACGTAAGTCGCGCATCTGGGCGTGGAAGTGGGCCCTGTTTCTCAGGCGCCCAACTGTAGCCCGTTAGGGGACGATCACTGAGAATCCGAGAAGCGAAGTTCGAAGGGAACCGAGCTCGTTAACAAGTGGTGCACAGTTTGGTGCCCCGGTCGATCGTAGGATTCAGATAAAAATATCTCTCGTTGCGGTACATTCTAGTCTCGTTACAGGATCATTCAGAAACGATTACTTAATAATTACGGCAATCTCAATCTGCATGAATGTCGTCCGATATGTTTACAAATCAGGAGTTCCATTGGTCGATTGTTAGGGTTGGCAGATCTGGGTTATTCCCAGCCTCCCTGAGAATCGCAAATCACGACACCTTGCATTCTAGTTTTTCTACTCCTCCTCCCAAGAAAGTGTTTGAACTCGAGGACGCACCGTTTCTGTGAGAACTAACAGTCACCGTGGCTCGTTTTCCTTTCAATCGTATTAGGGACATCGGCAGAGTATTGCAGGCTCGCAATATTTCTGCGAATCGCGGCAATGATAGGCATAAGCCTGCATATGATCCCTCACTTTGTTATGTATTATATAAAAACCTGCGCCATTTAACCAGAGAAAGGTTAGAAACACATGTCGCCTGGGCGAGGAAAGAACCATTCATCGAGAAGTAACACGCGACCGCTGACATTTATTCCTGGTTATTTATATTTATTTTTGTTATGCGCAACGATCCGCGTAAATTTATTTTTTCGTACGTCAGCAGTACGTCAGTCTGGCGTGCGATGGAGAAAAAAGGAGAATGGAAAGATATTTAAATTTGTCGAAGAGATCTTTGATCTGCATCTCCAGCATACGTAGCGGTCATTCCTTGCCACGTCGAAGTCGCTGTGCGCTCTCAATTACATAGACTGTCAGATCCCAACGAATTCCACTGTGGTTCCTCCAGTACGGAGGACTCGAGCTGGAATTATTATTCTCGAGGGTTTTGCAAAGTTGACTCGCAGCCAGTGCCTCGATAGTCGTCTTTCTGCGAAGATCCCGCTGACCAACTTCCCTACGACTATTAAAATATTTATAAGCACTCGTAGAGCATGCTCGACAGTGTTCTGCTGCTGCACAATCGAAACGGGCTTTGCGATGCTCTCAAACGTAAAAGAACACTAACAAGGGAACTTTGAAAGATTCGGAAATTTGAAAAATTCTGAAACTTTGCGAATGCGTAGAGAATTTCCTCCTCATTACAACGCAATTTTTGTTTGTTGCCCAAATTCACTCTAAGGGGGTGTAATTGACCGCAGAAAACGCGGTTATTTTCCGATTTTGTGCTATAACTCGTGAACTGTTAAATAATTTATTCACCAAACGATAGATCTAATTAAAAGAAGTAACTTTTGTATTGAAACTGTTTTCCTATCTCTTACAGATTGCGAGTTACAAAATAAAATCGGAAAATGGCCGAGTTTTCAGGGGTTAATTCCACCCACTTAGAGTGAATTTGGGCAGCAAACAAAAATTGCGTTGTAATCAGGAGGAAATCCCACATATATTCACAGAGTTTCAGAATTTTTTTAATTTTCGGGTTCGGGATCTTCCCTTGTCAATCACATAGCAAGAATATTCCCACTAGCATCGTTTTAGCGTCGCAAAACATTGAAGGGAAGGAGTAGGTGCTTCGATCTTCAGTTTGACGACTCTTTCCGCTATATTATCACGAATAGAACAGCCAATTTGAAGGTTGTTTAACGTGTAACGGCTTTCCGAACACGTGGAGCATTGTTGCGCAACATTGCCCACGAGAAGACACTTGAAAGTTGTTGAAACAATAGAAAAGCTTTGTCGAAAGATTAGAGAACGTGCGTTCTAGGAAACGGTGTAATTCCAGGTTTTGTACAGCGCGTGTTTCTACAGTCTCGGGAGCTACATCCAACTTGAAGCCCCCTCGAATCCTTATCATTTCGCTGGAAATTGTACCATCGACTCGTGATTAAAATCGATTAGAAACAAAACCTTGGCGTCTCCCCCTCGCCACGTTCACGCGGCTTCTTGAAGATCCTCTTCAAGTAAGAAGATAAATAACGATAAAGGGGAGAAGGTTATTCGAAGAAAAAATGTTAACGAAATGTCAGAGAGTAAAGCATGGTCCAAGTGGAACGTTATCGCCGGCTCTGCTGGTCGCGATCGTCCATTCGACGATGGTAAAAATCGAAGAGAGCCCCCCTGGGCCCAGCCACGCGTTTCCTGCTCCCTGTCAGGCGTCCCGCGAAATTTTCGATTTCGATCACGGCTACGGCCAGCCCCGCGGATTATTAGAGGCGTGAAATATATGGCGCGAGGTTATTTTCAGCCACGGTTCAATGAGAAAACCGGTCTGTAAACGCGGGCCTCGTATTATCCGTCGTTGCATCTTATCAAGGTTATCCCTCTCGTAGCCACGCTCGAGCTGCTAGCAATAGAATTGCAGGCGACTTCGCGAGCCGCTGCTCGATCCTCCGTCCAGCATGTTTCCGTTGAGAAACGTATGAGAACTTGGGGTGCAAGTTTTGGGGTGCCCGGGGAATGGGTGCCAAATTGTTGGCAACTCGAATCATTCGCGCAGTGCGACTGTCGAACGAATTGGTCTTGTAAAGAAGGCATCGTCGTTGCGAGAAAGTAGAATGCTTTTGTAACAGCTAACACAGCATTAGGGCTTTGTCTGTGCTCCTTTCAACCCCCTTAACGAGGCTTCTTTAGGCTTGAGAATAGTAGCTCCTTCTGAACCCAGCCTAGAAATATTTTGCGCCCCTACTCCCCGTTACTTTAGCTGTACTGTAGCGTTGTGGTTTTCGATTGTTTCTATGGGTGGTGCGATGTACAATGCAGGCAAGGATGGCAGCAAAGTGACGACCGTGGTGGCTACCCCTGGTGCTGGTCCAGACCGCCCCCAAGAAGTCGCCTACACAGACACAAAGGTGATCGGTAATGGCAGCTTCGGCGTCGTATATCAAGCCAAACTCTGTGATACCGGGGAGATGGTTGCCATCAAGAAGGTCCTCCAAGACAAGCGATTTAAGGTAAGGAAATATACGGAAAGGCACGGGAACAGAATCTCATTATCTCACCCCTTTCGCCGCTGAGACACTTGAAGCTCTAAGGGTTCCTTTCCACGGGTCGTACTTTTAGCAGACACTGCACCTCCGCGCGTGCAAATTGCCACGCGAAGCTCGCGAATTAGTTGCTTCGGGTAATTGATAATTTTCAAAGGAATCCTGCAGATGTTACCGTTACGGCGAATAAATTTCTGTCGATGGATTCGGGCAACGTTCGGATCGTATAGGATGCAAGGCACGGCATTGAAGAATTTCTTGAGAGCGCACGTGTTATTTATAGGTAGTCACAGCAGCGGAGAGGTTAACAAATACGCGTGATAAGATTGCGTGATCAAACTCCTGGGAACCGGAGTGGTTGTAAATGAAGGAATTCGCGCCCATATTTCTGACCGCTGCACTCGAGATCGTATTTTCAATCTTAATTCCTGAAAGCCGGAGGAAATTGCCTCGATCAATTCTCGTTCCCTGTATTTTAATCACCGGCACCACTTTATTTTTAATTGATAGTAACGTCTCTCGTTTACACTCGAGGGGGGAATGCGTTGCACGTCCAAGCAGATCGCGCGGGATTATCGGGCCGAGTTAGATCCGCCTTGTTTGATTAGTATATTTGAGGAACGATAATCTTACAATTCTGATCGTCGCGTCGAATCCCGACGGGGCAATATAATAATGGAGATATATGTGCAGCGATTCCGAGGGGAGATAATGAAACACGAATAAATATTGACAGGAACCAGCCACGTTTATTAATCGCATGTCTCTGTTATTTATAGAACAGAGAATTACAAATCATGCGCCGCCTAGAGCACTGCAACATCGTCAAGCTAAAATATTTCTTCTACTCTAGTGGTGATAAGGTAACTATACAATTTTATCTTGTCGACACACCGATCGATCGAAATTCTGTCAACAGTTCGTGCGCTCTAGTTTCAAATATCATCGTTCGATATACAATTATACAGAGTGTTGAATAACTACCGCTGCAACTAACGAGGGGGTGATTCTACATAGAGAAACAGATTTGCTAACGCAGAATCGACCCCCTTTCGAATCCATCGCAAAAATGCAAGACATTCAGTAAGCTTACACAAGAGTCTTCGTTCGAAAAGCGTTTTGCAACACTACTACCTTTATTTTTCCTTTTTTTTTTTTCTTATTCCTCTTCTATTCGTAGGAAAATTTCCACCCTTGCGAGGGGAGACAGACACGAAAATCTCTTTACAATGAATTACGTTTATAAGTTACTACCGAGTATTCGTATTAGTTTAATGCATGCGGCATTGTGTTATTTTGTAGAACATCTTAAACGCAACTAATCCAGTTTTTCATGTGGACGTAAGTTAAAAGCGTACCCAGTAGTTTGAGACAGTCCTTTTAAGAGAATCTAGGCAGTTCTGCTTCTTACACACATATAGAGGAACAATAACAAAAAAAAAAAATAATAACATTGGTTTTCATGATCACAGCGATGGAACGAATCTCATGTAGAACATTAAAATATCAATCTAGTAGCTAACGCAGCTTCGCTAGTTGTAGAAGACGATCTTCTCGAGCAGTGTGTTTGTGATTCAAAGGTACCCGCCACGCGTGAATCGCCAAGTAAAAAACTCATACTAATCGCGTTTCGTAGCGGTCCAGGCCGAGCTATAGACGTTATTCTGCACCCCAACGTGACTGTGCCTTTGAGACGACACACCCATCGCGCCGCGCGCTCGCGCACCTCCGTTAATAATCATTCGTTTGGAAATTCATTTTAGAAGGACGAGGTTTATCTGAATCTAGTCCTGGAATACATACCCGAAACTGTGTACAAAGTCGCTCGGCATTATAGCAAAAGCAAGCAGACGATACCGATCTGTTTCATCAAGGTACGTTCCTACGAAATCCGGCGAGCGCCGGTTAGTGTTTCACTGTGCGCAGCGCTCCGCAAACTTTCCGACCGCGAGTCGGGGGGGGCAAAATCAATTGACCGCGGGACGCTGCTACGGAGCTATCCTCCCTTCAACTGTAATCTCTGATATTTAGCGCGGGCTGTTGATTTTGCTCGAACCGCGGGCCCCACGGTGAAACAGGGGGAAGATCGCAGGATAGGTGAGCGTTAATCGCGTGTTCCTGTTGTTCCAGCTGTACATGTATCAACTGTTTCGTTCGCTGGCGTACATACATTCCCTGGGGATTTGTCACAGGGACATTAAGCCGCAGAACTTGCTGCTGGACCCAGAGACCGGCGTCCTGAAGCTATGCGACTTCGGCTCTGCCAAGCATCTGGTCAAAGGGGAACCGAACGTGTCTTACATATGCAGCCGTTACTATCGCGCGCCCGAGCTGATTTTTGGTGCTATTGACTACACCACAAAAATTGGTACGTTTCCAAACGTATGGCACAGGTGAAACTTACATTATATAATGAAGAAATTCCGTTACCCCCGCAGACGTGTGGAGTGCAGGCTGCGTACTGGCAGAGTTGCTGCTCGGCCAACCGATATTCCCTGGCGACAGCGGTGTAGATCAGCTGGTCGAGATCATCAAGGTCCTCGGTACACCGACGCGCGACCAGATTCGCGAGATGAACCCCAACTATACCGAATTCAAATTCCCTCAGATTAAGTCGCATCCTTGGCAAAAGGTAATCCATTATTATTCGAGCATTCCTCTTCTCTTTAACCGTTATCGAGATCACGTGTGACATTAATTACGCACGCTGTGTGGACACCGCGCGGTTAGGCACTCCGAACGATACTCCGTGTATCTTTCCAGTTTTGCATAACCGGCGATGTCGGTCTCTCGTTATCACACGCTCTGTCGTCGTTCTCGTGACTGAGAACAACCGTGCCTTTGAAAGCCGAGTGGTAGGGTTACGTCGTAACACCTTTGCATGGGAGTGAGAGTGAGAGCGAGAGAAAGAAACGAGAGAGGCAAAAACGAATGGGTTAAGGGGTAAGGTTCTGCAGAGTCTCGTTCCTTCTAATTGAACGGTCTCGCTACACCTGTCGTTATGTCACACTCATCAACACATGTATGTACTCGTGGTTACAGTTTATGCTTCAGCGAATGAGTGGACTAAAGTGTTCCGCGGAGCACCAAAAGATTAGAGTAAGTGGTCCCCTGCTCAACGACACTGTTTAATTACGTATACACACACAAACGGCTGGCAAATATCCCTTCTTTCTCTCTGGCCCATTCTACTAACCAACGTTAACCAATATTCTCGACATCTCAACGGTTATCTATATAGGATACGTGAATTTATCGCCAATCGACCCGTCGAACAGAGGATCGCCAACCACAATAAAACAATTCGATCGTTCATCATACCTGAATCATTTCATTGCTCCTTCCTCGATCTCACGTAGTATCCATTTTATCTGTCTTTATTTCTTTCTTTGTTCTCGCATCGTCGTTCTTCGTATTCTCTAACGTTTACAGCCTCGAAATTGTCAGAAACGGTGTATTTTGTGATTACATAAATTGCCGACGTATCGCTTACTCTAATTTTCTGGTGGTAATTGAAGTCGAAACGGATGTATGCGAACGTGTCGGTTCACTATCGTAACGAGTAAGAGTGATAGAAGGTTGTCTGAGCTGTGTTTACCCGATACCCGAGTTTATTATTCCATTATTTATCTTTCTTTTGCTTTCCGTTCTCTTTTGCGCATCAATTGGATCTTGATGGTACAGTTGCCGCCACGGGTGTTGATTATTCTCCACAGATATATGTTTCTATTTATATAAAGATCCTTTATTAAGAAATAGTACATACAGATGAGTGACTTCTTGGCAGACTTTGTCGATAAACAGCGGAGTAGTTTCAGAATTCAACATCTCATACCACTAATACAGCACAGTTGAATATGTCCTCGCCCTTCTCGACGAATAACATTCCGTCTTTCCCTGTTATAGAAACGTATCTTCTGTCTTTCGTCTCCATCGATTCGCGCATCAGGAATTTCTTTTCACGCGCCATGATCATTAGGCTTGTCACTCGCAAATTACCATTTGCTCGAGCACATCATTCCCCGACAGAGACGACTCTTAACAACAGTACTGATTTGAACAGGCCAGCGCGCTTTATTAATTCCAAGGAACTTAGTTCAACCCACCAAGTACAGGGTGTTGAAAACGAATTGGGCTCAGACGTTAGGATATACTGCTCCCCAAGACGAACGAATTTTTACCTTGTATTATTAGATGGTACCTGAAACGACCGTGTACCGTAGAGCATTATTCTGTTGTTGGTCCTTGCGCAAGAATCTGACAAAGCCGATGGAACACGTTTGTTTTTTAACGAGTGCTGCATGTCCCCAAAAAATGTCCACCACCTGGAGAGTTCTTCCACTGCCCCGTATGACGCGTGACACAATTGATCGTACGAACTTTTGAGCTCGCCTGAACAGAAGGTGTCGGCTGTTGTTTTTATCGCTTTCTCACAGGACTGCCGTGCGAGTTGCTAGTTTCACTTTAGCCAACGTGGACGACCGTCCCGGCCAACGCTAGACTCACCAAGTGCGCGTCTCCGCGATTGTTGCAGGTGTTCAGGGCACGTACCCCCCTGGAAGCGATGGATCTCGTTGCCCGGCTGCTGGAATACACGCCGTCGTTACGGATGACACCCCTGCAGGCGTGCGCCCATTCGTTCTTCAGCGAGCTGCGAGAAGAAGGGGCGCGACTACCGACCGGCCGCGAGCTGCCGCCGTTGTTCGACTTTACAGAGCAAGAGCTGCGAATCCTACCGATTCTGAACTCGACCCTAATACCGAAATACATGCAGACCTCGGAGAATCCTGGAGGCCAATCGGAAGCCACGAGTGCCGCCGCAGGGGCTAGCGGTAACTCTAGTGATAATAACGTCAACACCAACACACCCTCCACTACACAGAATACAGACCCCAGCCAATCGAATATGGCTTAAGCTGCTTTATTTTTTAATCGAGTTACAAACATATAAACTGAGAATTCACACGTTAGAGCTAGCCTTTTAACGGTGGCGAATAATGATGAGAGAGAGAGAGTGAGAGAGAGAGAAACCGACCTTCTGAGGAGGATGTCCCATCCAGAGAAACCCACACCATACCACCCAGCAACCCCCCCACAACCCACTCTCCCCCGTTGTAAATTGAGCTCAACGCAATGGCGATACGGGGTGGTCTTTCAGCTTTGTTCGCTTGAACACGGGAAACCAAGAATGAATCCTCCCCACCCCGCATTAATAACGGGTTTAGTTGAAACAAAAAAAGAAAGGGCACGACTCAGTGGCGTGCGAACGCTTGATTGCCACCATATTGCCAACTTGAATTCAATGTATATATATTATAGGAAACTGGCCCGTAACCTCTTTAAACGATAATTGCTATAAAGAAAAAAAAAACAAGCGAAGTTTTCTAGTTGAAAAATGTGTAATCTATAATGTCTAGTAGCGCGTTAACGTCGCTTGCGTCGTCATTTTATTACAAAAAAAAAATACGCAAAAAGAAAATGGAAGGAAAAAACACTGCGAAACCAGCTTGATGGGTGTCGATTGGGAAAAAAAAAAGGGAATCGAGGGAGAAAATGATCGCTACACTCTCGGCTCGCAAGACGTTTCACTCGCCAAGACTGAAAAAACTTGCGTTTCCACTGTGCGTACACGCGAACGATAAGATGACGATTATTATTATTAATTATTAATTATTATTATTATCATACTGGTCCGTGTTTCGTCCCGAGCGAAATAACCTGTAGGTGGAACATGCAGTGTAGAAAGATTCTTCTTTTTTTTTTTCCTTTTTTTTCATTGTGTCCGAGGATTCTAACGAGCATCGTCACCGGTGTGTGTATGTCGCATCTACACGCAGAGAGGTCTCGGTTGAACGCGCGAACACGTCAACGTACAGGTTTTCAATGTACACACACACACACACACACACACACGTACACACTCTACGCCTATACGGAAAGGGACGACACGTACACACATGAGTATTTGCGTGCACAATCTCCATTTATCGTAAGATGAATTTTCGCGGTACGGGACATGCTGCGGGTATTACACACCAGCACGACTAGAGAAGAGCCTCTTCAGATCGAAAGGAAGGGAGGAGAAAAATGATGGCGACGGAAAGTTTCTATTGCCGGGGCATGACGACCAGCGAAGAGACAGCCATATTCGTCCGTGCCTATTCGGTCATGCCTCGGCGATCCGAGTCGCCGCAATTCCTATCACGCTGCTATCGGCTATTCTTACCGAAAAAATAAACCATTTACGGGATCGTTACGCGTATCTCCCGTAAACCTTTTCTAGACTCGGGTTTCCAAAATGAGAAATAAAAAAAAAAACATTTTTTCACCCCTCGCGACGAACCTCTACGCAACTTAGCGGAGCGATTTTTTTATTTTTAAGCCAATGTTTACCACGCAAACTGTTCGGCGGCGTTAAACGGAACGTTTTTAAAATACTATCGTCTACGTTTAACGACACAATGATTTGTACACGCGTCACTCCGCAAAGGGATCCTTTTTGTGCGCATCACCATAATATATGCATGCTGTATGTCCGAAGTGCCAGCACATACACGGGGGAGGGGGAGAGGTGGCATCGGATACTCGATTGCGCGGGATGTTTCAGAGCTGTAGGACACCAGTTGGAAAAGAAATTCGTTCTTTTATCTACTTCTCGGTTTTTCGGCGAAATAGTATTTAATCAGAGTACAGAAAGTAAGGGAGGTCGAAGTGGTGCGGCTAGAAGAGAAGGCTGATGGCTTATTGGCAAGGAACTATCTCGAGGGCGGGTGATTTAAGGGCCTATTTCCTAGCGTCCACCGATCCTTTAGGTTTCCATTTACTTGCAGCTCTGAAACAGCCTGTAACCTTCTCCGTTACAGTTACTCGGGCTTGCGTGCAAATCCACGGGGGTTTTCCCTGGGAAACGTGGATCTCTCGAAGTCGAACAGTGTACACTGACAAATGTACAGACGCGTTTGTACAACATCGTAAGTTGACAAAACCCCGTGCAGCTGGGCCTTCGGGACATGTGCGATTAGCCACACATCTAACATATCATTGCGTCACAAGAGAACACAGAATGAAGGCTGCCGATGAGAAAAAAAAAGCATGTCGAACCGATTCAGTTCCTTTTTTATTTAGAGAAAGGACGAGCGTTTTGAAGGAAACAGAAACTGATGGGAAAGAGAGCGATAGGCGGAGAGGAAGGGACGGAGAGAAAAGGGAGAGTGTGAGTGGAACAGGAGAGAAAGGATCAAGGCAAGAGAGTGAGAGATCTTAGCATTCGTTTTAGAGTTTTATGAATGTTGATGATATAAATTAAGTTTTAAACAGTTAACCGTTTTTAGTAATGTACCGCATTGCTAAGAAGTGAAAAAGTGAGAGAAAAAAATACGAAGGAAGAAAATTACGTAAATTTCTGATTTCTTTTCCTGCGGTCCGAAAGGGGCGTGTTCGGACAATTTTTGATACGGTTTGGGACATTCAATCCTCACGCTCTGGCAACCTACACACATTGTCGTTTCGTTTGCGTCTTACAAAATGAAACCGAGTATGCTTATGTTATCGGTCGCGAAGCATTTTTCGGCACCACCAACGCCTTTACTGCATAAACTTGTTATTTATTTTCAAGCCTTCTTTCTTTTTCTATCTTTTCTGTCGCCCGCAGTGAGATGAGACGGATCACTTTAGTGGAGCCATCAGGCGAGCTGTTGATAACGCTTAGAGGTACTCAGATACGAACGTAAGTGTATAGTTTGACTTGTGATCAAAAGGTAATTCTGTAGATTTAAATTATTTATGTACTCGTGCAACTCGTACAGCTGGCTTGATGTGTCATCATCCGCGTCGTAAACGAATAAATACCTGTACATTAGGGAGCGGTTGGTTAAGAAATGTGAATGTCCAAACTATATTACATAGCGGTTCTTTCGAATTTCCAGGCCGATAGGAATTTCGCTAGGTTCAGATACAAAGCAGAAGAGGTCACGAATCTAGCTGTGAAACTAGACGAAAGAGGGAAAAACAGAAAATGACTATAAAGTACATAACGGAGTTTGAATCGAAGCATAGATTGTTGGTTATTTATCGTAATTATTATTATTAATAAAATAAATTCATCGATTTAGTTTGGTTTAATCTTTCTCATCTTGTCTTCACGTGACTTCATCGTCTGAGATGCCCGAAACGGCGGAGACACTAATAGTAGTGATTGTACGATTCACTCAGCAATTTTTGTACATTGAACGTGCTTGGAAAATCATTTGAGCGGTTCGAGACACGAGTTATAGGCCAAATCTGTGTGTATAGTCGCAAATTAAGATATATAACGAATAAAAAGCAGAATGGTAATTTACAGTAAAAAGAGAAACGATAACGATGAGTAATCATCGTGCGAGGAATTCAATGCACGGTCACTGGCTCATCGACTAGGTCGCACGCTAGTTACAGTGGATTAATTCCGTTATTTCTTTGTTTTTTCTTTTTTTTTTTAAATTTTCTTTCCACTCTTCCGAAGCTTGAACGCTAACTCGACCACAAACTCACACCTACAGAATAATATAGTGAATACCAAGTGGGGAAGAGCCCGTGTAAAATATTGAAAGTCTATATATATATAAATAAATATATATATATATAAATACATACATATAAATATATATATATAAAATTAAATTACATATATATATAAATATATGCAGATTAATTTTAATAATAGCGATTAATGAATAACATTGCTGCTGTTGTAAAGAAAAGAAAAGGAAAATTGATTAGAGAAGGGAAGGAAAAAAAAAGTTGAATTCTTTGAACACTATACTCGTCGTTTGCCTGACACACTATTTCATCACCGTGTTACCATCGCGAGGAACCACCAATTCTTTTCTTTTTACCTTGATTACGTCGTGCCGCACCCTCTCGATGCATCTAGTAAATAAAATGTAATAATTGTGTAAAGAAAGATTAATAAACTAATTTAATATGTATATATATGCATATATGTATGCGTGTGTGTGCATATGTATATACGTTCGAATCGCAAAAAGGGTATTTAATCACGCGCCGTGCCGATCGTGCGAGATCGCGTAGAGAGAGGGGCTTTCTTTATTAATTAAGCCACGAGTCAGTTTTGCGTTTGCCGGCTAATAGTTTATGACGATGGCCACTTTGGGGTCTGAAGGTCGTGACGTGTCTATACAAGTGTCACGTTTGTATATCGGACAATCGATCAGGATCAAACAAAGAATCCAGAGGCTTGTTTGAAACCGCTGCTTCCACACGGAATAGACATCTCGTCAGAGTTACCGCAGATCTCTCTTAACAGCTGTTAATCATTCGCTGAAAAATAAAGGCCACTTTTTCTGCCGGTTTTACGGCAATTCTGAGACGATGGACCATAAACCGTTCGCTACTACGAGAGAAGCCCTAGGATATATACGTTCTATCGGTTCGTTCGAGGTAGATTTTGAACGCGATCGCGGCGAGAGCAATGCCCAGCCCCGTGTATGTCCGAAATCTGTGTACATGAAGAAAAGCAAGCGCTCGAATCGTCGTAAGTTGTAGCCCATTGTCATCGTAATCTTAATTTCCATCGCTTCTCAGTTCTCAGCATCGCAGAACTGTAGCGTCGAGTGTTTGATATACATACAAGAATTATATACACATTTGTAATATCGTTTCGTTGCGGATTATATCACGATACTTCTAATGCGACCGCGTATGTCTTTTTAAACGATAAGGGTGATTAATTTAATACGAAATTCGTCGACGAACGAGAATTCAAGTAAAAATCCTCGCTGTGCTTCTCGATTCATTGAAAGAGCTGTACTCTTTTCTAACATGTGTAAAATAGAAATGACTAAGGGTCGTTTGCACGCAATAAAATTTCGTATTAAAGTAAGATTCACATTTTACACGTGTGTAACGTATCGATACTCTCTCTGTATACTCGTTAAATAATCTCGCTTTTCCTTTTGTCACGTGCCCTACGTTTCTTGTAATCGGGTCTATCGTTTCACGTAGGCAATGGATTCTCACGCTTTAATTGCAGATTAAAGAAATAGGTGAACGATGTAAATCTTGATTGACGATCTTCGCCGATATCGGTGTTCGCACGATACCATCGCGTTCGAACGCTTCGGGTGTATCGACATCTCACCATTTTTATCTAATTACGAATTAAAAGAGGAAACACTAGAGGCGAAAAGTTTTGGCTGCTCGAGATCGCACCTGAATGGAACCGAATGAATTGGGAAGACGCGGATCAGTAAAGCAGAAGGTGAAGATCGTGTCACGACACGAGTACCCTTGGAAATTTAATTAAGCAATATCGAGTACCAAAACCTTTCACCTTTACCGAGAAGCACGATATCCAATCGAAAAAGCGGAGGACGTTCCACGTTTGGTCGACGTTCGCTTACCGATACGAGTCAATTTAAAGGCGTCAGTTTTGATACACGCTTTTCCTCATTCCTACAAATGATTAACCCATTAACGCAGAAACTCGAGCAGAGGTTGTCAAAAGTATTCCGTCTATAACAAAACACTTGACGGGAAATATAGAGGGATATCAACAGTCCTTTTCTTTTATTTTTCCAACTAAAATCACCGCAAAATTATCGAAAGCTTCCTCATTTATTACAGTACATTGGTTTATCAGTGAAGCGATGGTGATCGTTAATGGGTTGATCGAAAGATCGACTAGCGAGACTCTCCGGTTTTGATACACGCGACTTTTCCCGTCTGCGCGTTTTCCCAAGGAGGCACTTGTGTTACTTTAGACTCTAGAGTAACATAGCGAGGCATTCGATTGTTTTTTTTTTTTGCGACGAGACACCCGCGCGAGGGGAGAAGGTGGGCGAACGCTTCGATCGAAGAACTTCTGGTACTTGATTCTAGAACCTACGACAGCTGGTCTTAGACTTTGCGCGCTCACTTTGATCCATCTACGAAGTCGGGTCGCAGGCTTAAGACTTGATCAGCACGCATCCTTTCTCGACTGTTGTAATGAGAACTGTACATGTACATAGAGAGCGATGGAAACAGTATAGACCGTTTAGCGTAACACTTTTTCGATATAGCCGAACGAAAGCGGTTGCGAACGGCGCCCCGGGGATAGACGAAAGGCGAACGGACAAGTTCTTCGAGATATCTCGAAACAGACGCTACGACAAAACGATCGAACTTTTGTAAGCTTTTTACTTTTGCACCACTAGCGATTCTGTCCGTACTACTTTGTCGTGTTTACGCGCGTCTCATTAGCGCGCACGGTAAGACGTTAACGTTAAAACGACGGAACGTCGGAGAGCAACGTCGCGGACGACCAATATCTTAAGGCACCTCTACTATTTTCCTAAGGCATAGGGGAGTCACGTTAGGGACGGATTCGGCGAGCCGAAAGTGCTGGGCCAGGGTTTAATTTCGCGTGCGAAACAGCGGCGGGTATGCGAACGGTGTAACCGTGATCTCTAGACTTCCGGTCGCCGCACAAACCAGAGGTACCGATACAGTCAGGGCGCACGTGCAGCCCCTGCTGCGATCTTCCCCCTCGACCATCACTACTTCGCTCTTTCCTTATCCCGGCAACTCCACCGCGCTTTGTACGAATTGATTGCTTAGGCCAATTACTAGGGCATCCTCTTCAGAAGTTCTCCTCCGGCAGTCCGTTGGACAGAGATCGAAGCTTACCGCGGTTTCCCTCGGAGCGTTCGCACAGTGGCCAGATTCGATTGGGCGAGAACGAACAGAGCCACGTGTACCCTCTCATAGCACCCCTTGTCCTCAGCATCGAAGGCAGTGATCGCCGGCACACTCTCGTCGTGAAAAATCGGTTTCATCGTAGAGAGACCATCCCCGTTGGTACGCTGGGACGTTGGCGCATCCGTTCTCCGATTTCATCCCCCCTCCAAGTGTGATATCGTTGCGGGCCGATCGATGCGTTCGCAATCGTCGCGCGGCGCTCATCACAGTCGGATCAGAAATCGGATGAACCAGCCGCCCGATCATTCTACACGATCCTACTCCTCCCCCGGGCATGCATCGATCTCAATCAGAGGTTTCCTTTTCTTGGTTCAGACCCGCGACAAAACACGGTAAAAGAATGCGAAAGAGGGGGCAGTGCGCTAAGCACAGGCGCGAAGCAGGAGTCGAGGGAAGAGGACGAGGCCGATGCGAAGCTGAGGGACGAGGAAGAGAAGGACGGGAAGCAGGTGGACGGATAGGAAGTGGCGCCCTTGCCACTCGTCACGCGAAGGGAGATCGTAGTAGTGTAACGACACCGATCGAACCACGTCTCGTGGAGCAGGTGGTTGCCCCTCTCGGTACGGCCTTGGACTATAGTCGTTTACTGTAAGCCCGCGAATCGGGTATGGTCGACAGACCTTGAGGCGGTTGTTCCGAGCACCGACCATACTCTGGAGTCCGTCTGTAGTTGCCTATTAGTTCGTTCTTGTAACTTCTCCTGTCGGCTATGGTCGTCCGAGATAATCCGCTGATTATAGTCCCTCGCTGTAATCGACTGTGTAACGGTTCACTTAAGTTTATCGGCCAACTATATCTTACTCGTCGACCGTAGAAGTCGCCTTCCTAGATTTGTATATCGACTATAATCCTCCGATCGAAGCGTGCTGATCACGGTCGCCGATCCGCGTGACCAACAGCTGACTGCGGCCCTGCGGGTCGACTATAAATCGAGCATCGCCCCCCCCGCACCCTAACTTAAGGCACAGGTCGTATGGTTACTTAAGAGACTGGCGGTGTCAACGGCCCTGTCCACGGCCCGTCGGCCGTGGCTGCCCAATCGCAGGCACTCGCCCCAGCAAGCAACTTCATTTCTAACTGACGCGCGTCACACGGAACGTTCGCGGTACCACGATTAATCACCGGCATCGTCGCTGGCCAGCCATGCACGCCGTACCGAGGGGGCCGCCGTTACGCGCGGCTGTATGATACTAGGGAAAATTGTGTTAATATACATAGTAATACATAAAGAAGATATTTACGGCGCAGTTAAAAGAAAAGAAGAGATTTTAAAGAGGGTGACAGGAGGCGAGCACGCGGAGTAATGGAGGGTAGCGTTAGTGTACTGCCGTGAACGCACGCCTACGAGATACGATAACGACGATCCGACGAGGCCGCGGAGAGGAGGGAAAACCGAGGGTTCTCCTTCTGTGTGCACGTGTGCGCGAGTGGCTGCATTGCGAGCGAGTTGAAGAGGAATGTCTGATGTGTGCGAACAAGGAAACACGCCCTCGGACGCGTTTCGCGAGCTACAGTTGGACGGAATGGGAGGATGGAAGGGAGGGACCGAGAGAAGCAATGCGAAGCATGTACACACACATATATATGTATGTAATGTATAAATACAGAGCGCATATATATATGAATATGTATATGTATGTATAGGTAATTACACACCACGGCGACACTATATGCGATTATAAAAAAAAAGAAGAAAAAAAAAAAGTATGGTAGCGAACTCTTATTACAATTGCTATGTTTATCGATTGTCACCGATTATTCAAATAATTAACGATGTTCTATAAATATCTAAACGACTACGATGAGACACGATGATGATATCCTTGTATCGTTCGTTTCGCTACGTTTCACTTTCTCGGATGTGTTTAGTTTTACACGGTCACGCATAGTCGATAATGGTAAATGTAGAATATCAATGGATATGTGTTTAAGCGAGGATCCGAACGCCTCCCGGTTCCGCGGGGCTCTATATGATAATACTATTATTGTACATTTTTGTGGTTTATTTAACAATAAAACGATAATGTTAACGGAGTGCGATTTCATTTGCCTCCACCCGTTCGCTGGCCACCGCCGCGGGCAGGGATAATTGTGCGCGTGCGATTGAACCCGCAGAAAACGTTTATTTACTCTCTGCCTCTTCTCTTTTGTATTAAATACACAGGCTAAATATATGCGCGCGTTATCTCGCGCCATTGTCTGTCCCCCCGTGCAGTGGGACCGACGATGCATCTCGATGGCAGTAAAGGAGGTACTTTCCGCGCCAGATCTTTGAGGATTCAACGATCCAGGCTTCTGAATGCGAGTCATGTCCTTTTTTGGAAGAGCCTTCCATTTTTCCTATTAGATTTGCAAGGGGAGATCGCGACCGGGATCGGCGCTTTCCACGTGGAATCGATCCTCCTCTGGCCAGTAGCCAGAAATCCTCAAAGATCAGCTCCGTCGATCAGGATTCGCGATATCTTCGTTGCCGCGCCATCCGTCAACCAAGAAGGACCTTTCGGATCATCGCGCCGCTCACCACTTCGTCGCCGTCCCTAGACTCTATGCATTTCCTGCTACAAAGGTACTGCAGCAAGGGCAGACGGTACTTGCCGCAGAAGTCCACGAACTTCACGTGCTCCACTCTGTTGTTGAAGAACACACCTGCGGGGGAGAAAGTGACGTCAGCTGGTAACAGCGTTATCGGGAGTCGCGTAATCTGTGCACGCTCGTTTGTCGGTGCCGTCGAGTGGAGCTTGAACTTTGAACGGTACTAGACGCTGACCTTTACACTTTGGATTGACGCAATGGTGGCCGCTGTTCAGATACACCACCAGGTTCCTCGGTATGCTCTCCTCGCCGTACCGAATGTCGTTGGTCTTGATCACTCTGGCGGCCAGCTCCAGCAGGGACGGAGGATTGTGGGTCATATCCGAGACGAACCTGACCACCAGTGGATTGTCCCTCAGAGACAGCTGAAAGAAGAGCGAGAAATGTCATCGCCGCGGCTGAAGATTCAGACGGAGCGCCCTGCGGAGGTGCTCGGATACCTCGGTCAGGCACTTCAACGTGATGATCTCGGTTGGCAGCGTCCTCAGTCTGTTCTTGTGGAGCAGCAACGACTTCAAGTTGGTCAGATTCGCTATGGAGCTGGGCAAGCTTTCCAGCATATTGTCGCAGAGAGCCAGAGCCTGCAGCGTCTTCAATTGGCCCAACGTCGACGGCACTTCCGTCAGTCTGTTCCCTCCCATCGATAGCACGTGCAGCCTGGAACGAGCCACGAAACTCATGCACATGTCGTTCGAGAAACAGACCTTCGGCGACTCCACGAAGGGACGCTGAGGCGCGAGCATCCTCGCTGAATGTTTACTCAGGTGTTCAAGGAGAAATGTTGCGGGCTTTCGGCATTTCGGGTTGCTGGGGAGCAACGAATTTAAAAGCAGGAATACCTTTGCAGCTTCCAGACATCCTTGCTGATCTCGTCGATGTGATTGCCGCCCAGGTAGAGGTACTTGAGCTCCGCGAGCTCGAGGACCTGCTCGGGAAAGTCTGTCAGCCTGTTACCGCTGAGATTCAGCTCGCGGAGGCCCGGCAGGTTCTCGAAGCTCTTTGGCAGAGAGTCGTTCGATAGGTTGTTGTGCTTGGCAACTAGACAGGACAGGGGACAGTCCCCGAGGAAGTCTGGCAGCCGATGCAAGCCGCAGTTCGATATATCCAACGAATTCAAGTTCGTGAACTTGACGATGCTGCGCGGGATGCTGCTCAGGCGGTTCTGGTGGAGCAGCAACGTGTCCACGCGCTTTGGATACTTCGCGCCGATGAAATGGTCACTCAGCAGTTGAGTGTCCAGCATCAGATAGGACAGGTCCAGTGTCTTCGTGCTGGAATCCGAGTCACTCGAGTCGGACGTGTAATTCTCCATTGACACGTCGGCCGCGGGGCAGAGCCTGTACGCAGAGTCGGTTGATCACCCCAGCAAGTAAGATTCTGAAAAAGAGCACACAGTTTTCAGACCGCTATAGGTGTAATCTGTTGGCTGGGCAGGGAAAGGTAAGTTATTTAAAAGTATTTGTTAATCGTTCTTAGTAGACTAGGGTTTATACAAAAACCGACTTTTGAAAAAAACAGTTTTCGATTTCCACTATTCCTCCAAAACCGGTTAGACGGTTTTCGAATTTTCGCAAAAAATGATGTTAAAATAGAAAATCAATACTTGTACTTATTTTAAAATTTTTCAGTTTTTTAATATTTATGGAATTACAAAAATATAACAAAATAAAATATACTCTATCTATACAAAACCAAATAAAGAAAAATAAAATAACTAAAATCCGTACAATTTTTTATTTCATTTAATATTTATGGATCTACAAACATATAACGCAATAAAATACACTGCATACAAAACCAAATTTAAAAAAAAATAAAATAACTAAAATCCGTATAAAATCTAAATTATAAATCTTTATTTCATTTCGTGTTTATCTTCCGAAAACATGAACACATGAAGATTAGTTTTATAGTACACTGACCTACTACAATATGCTTGTGTCCGAGGCGATTTCAAGTCAAAATGTTAACGTTTTTAATTTTAATTAATGTTTACATAATAATTCTAGTACATAAACCTGTTTTTTTTTTAATTTAAAAACTGGTATTTGAATTTCACAAATTTATAAAAAAAAACACAAGACAAACTCTAATTCGTGCCATCCCTTTGTTTTGCACGCGTAACCGTTGTCTGTCATAACTACCCCTGCGAATTCTTATTTTATTATACATTTCGCGTTTTGAGTGACATATACTTAAATAATGTCTATCGCTTAGTTGTTCGCGCACTTGGTAATATACGTATAGAGACAGCACACTGTGATACATTATAATCTACAGGGTGATCTAGGGTGATAACAATTCTTTCCACGAGAGCTGATCTGCTCCAATGTTTTTCAACAAGTGTAGTACCTACTATTACTAATACGAAGCGCGCACTTGTCAATATTCTCGGAAGGCGATTTGCAACTATTAGTATACATCTTGTACGGCACGGTGTATCTATATATATATATATATCTGTAGTTATGCCGTAACTGTTGAAGCTCTACGTGCAAGAAAGACAAATGCAATCGTTCGTAGGCAAAGAGATAAGCGACAATGAAACCCCAAGCAAATAACTTCATTAGTTTGATATCATTGAGGACATTGATAGCAATTTCTCGAGTGTCAATCCCCACTTCTTATAGACCGAAGTGACACAAGTTCGAAGGTAGTTATATCGAGAGATATTTCGATCCATCCTTGAACTTCCAGTTTCAATTTACAATTTCACGGAGCAGTCGCAACTCTGGCAATATTATTCAATTCCACTACCGCGTCCAAATAGTGCACGGTTTAGGTCACTTCACGGTCATGGTCTACAAATGATCAAGGTTTACGTGACAACCATAGGAATGGCAAAACATAGTCGGTCCAGTGAGGCTGTTAAAATTTTCAATGAATTATGAATCAATTGTAATTTTATGACTATTATCCTTTCTGTTCCGAGAGAACTGCTATAAAATGCAGTGTATTAACTAAAACTTTTATTCCATACATTTTTGTGTAAATAAGAAACTTTTATTTTCTGGCAAAATGAAAAGTTCGATAAATAAATTTTATTTATAAGAGTACAACGTTAGAAATAGCGCCGCATCGAACTTGTTCGAAACTCTCTGCTGTATCGCGCCACGTATAATCATTCCTTCGATACATTCATCCGCACAAATCATCCACAGCTCAGGCCATCGTTTTGTCAGACTTAATGCTCGGAGGAAAAATCGTGTCCGTCGCGGTTTTTAAACTGGCGCCTCTCACGTGACTTCCGGTCGATGGTCGCTGGCAAAGAGGCCATCGAGGAAGTACGCCTTTCGCTTTAAGTTTCCCTTCAACATTCATTGTCGTTGAAGCATTCCGATCGCGTTCGACAGACTCAGAGCGGTTCATTGGCTTACCTCGACGGTAATTCCGTTTCGTTCGGCCACTTGTTGAAAAGCTCTCCCCCTCTAAACTTCTCCGCACTGTATCTCGTCCAGGTTGGCCAGTTTCTGACCCGATTGAGAGCCTCGCGACACGCTCGACCGAGCGGGCGGTTCGCGGAAAAAACTGGGACGCACGATCGGACGAGGATCGAGACTGAACGATATCTGGTTTTATCAGTTCCCTTTATAAGTCGGCTCAGAACCGCTTGTCATCGCGAGTCAAAGTGCAGCGCCGTTACAACGATCGGGCGACAGTAGTTGGAAAATTTCGAATTTCCAGCACCGAGAATCTTGATCGACTGCATTTTCTCCAATTCGGGATGAAGCGAAATTAGCGGGACAAATGTATCACCATCACTGTAGTACATATGCGTACTGACTGGTCGATAGTTCTCTTATGATATTCGATTTCAACTGAGAGAGCAAGGAGGCTGTCCTTCGAAACATCTGTTTTCTATTTAACTAAATATCAGCTTAAGATGATTATTCATAATGAATGACACAAGACTCGTCGATAATACGAAGAAACGTTGAAATAAGGAACAGTTCCTAGCACATCTTGAACCTGATGTATCACGAAAGAAATAGTCTTCCACGCCAGCAATAAGTCAATGACTGTAAATAGTACTATCGTCGCTCCGATCGCATTGGCGTCGACTATTAAAAACGATATGTTAAATGCTTGTGTTTCTTATCCATTTCCGGTTTAATAAACAAAGCAAAAGCACAGAAGTTCGTGGATAGATTATTATCGAATTTCTCTTAATTATTGCTACTACGTTGGAAATATGAACTCTACATAAGACCGAATGTTTTCGAACTGTTAGTCTATGCCTATGCTTCGATCGCACGTGTGCAATCGTCTGCTAAATCAGTTTGAGATCGCCGCTCGGGCATGTTTCGTGCGAAAGAATTAGCGGCGAGAGCAATTTGTAATATAATAACGTTATTTTCTGCAGAATAACGTCACTCGAATATGTTGAATCGCGTAAAGTTGCTGCGAGTTGGTAGTTGATCGTCGAAACGCGGATATTTTCGTATGTAAAGTTACCGAAGCTTGATTATGGTTAGAAAGCGATGATACCCAAACAAGAGTAAAACAATTTATCAGCGCATTAAAAGATACACGCGATCAGACAGAAATAGAGTCACCGTTCCTATGCTTCTTTGAGATAAACAAGTGTTCCATGCGTGTAGCTAATTATCTCAGTTGATCGCCTATGTCCTTTCCTTCCGCAGAACATTTAAATTCATTTCAATGGCACTGCTTAAAAAGCTTACATCTTTACCCTTTCGTGAAGTACGATCGCTCTGTACGCAAGTTTCGAGGCAGATAAAACCATTCCGGAACGAGAAACACGAGGTGGTGTTCAACGCTATTCTCGACACTTGTAAAACAAAGTACGCAGACGTATTTGCACGGCCTGACTCGGCGGACGATAAATGGGACGAAGTTAGGAAAACTCTAATAAGACTAGGAAACCTTACGCCGTCGATCACGGATTCAATGATCATTGACATATGCCATAGTAACGAGTACGTAGACGCAGGGATATCGTATTACAAATTTTTGGAGAGGAGCAATTGTAGGCCTAGTATAGTAACCATTGGGAAATACTTAAAGTTGTACGAAGCGAAGCGAACTCCGATTACGGAGGAAGATAAAGCGCACATCTTGAACTTGTACAATGTTATTAAAGAGAAATTTCCGGCGTTCGATTATTTTACTGCCAATTCGTGCGTCACAGGTTTATGCGCGATAGGCGAATGGAAGGAAAGCATTGAAATTATAAAGCGCTTCGAAGCCACCGAGCGGGCGCTTCTTCTTCATGGATACAGCGCGTTGATTCATTATTTACTGGAGCATGGAGACGCAGAGCTTGCGTACGAATATTTACTTACTTGCTGCAAACGGGCTGCTGGTCCTCTAAGCTACGTGTATATAAGCTACTTGAACCATTGCCTGAAAGAGCCGCGCACGTTTAACGAGAAGATAGAGAGGTTGTTTAACTCGTGGGCGCAGTACGGTATTAGACCGCATCCTGTTACCATGAAGGAGTATATGACGGCTTGTAACAAACTTGGTTGGGATGCGAGATCGACAACCGTGACATTGTAAATAATATTCCTGAGTATTAGGGTGACTCTTATTTATTCTTGGTAAAAATTTTTTCAAGATTTTCTTCGGGGCACCCTCCAGAATAGTTCCAAATAATTAAAAAATAAATCCGTGTAAAGTTTCAGCTTGATCGGATAACGGGAAAGGGTGCCCCTGGGTCCTTAAACATTTAAATCATTATTTAACAGCTGGTGAAGTCGATTTTATATAATATCCTCCAAGTTATTGATTAAATAAAAAAATATGTCAAACAAAAGTTGTAGATCCGGACAAGGAGCATCTTTTATGTTGTATTACTTTTGCTCGTGCGACAAACGGTTTTCGAAAAAAGTCCGAAAAACTAAAAAAAACTTTTCCTCAAATTTTGAAAGTTTAAATGCTTCTAGAACACCTTTTATTTATGAAGGCGAACAGAAAAAATGGAATTTTTTTAATTATTTGGAACTATTCTGGAAGGTGCGTCAAAGAAAATTCAAAAGTCGAAAATAAGAGCCACCCTATTTAGTGAGTATCTTTACGTAGACTCCAGAGGATGTCATTTTCACTAATATGTTCTTTTCTTCCTTCTTTCTACACAGCTCGACTTGTCTGACGTGCAATCAGAAACTGATGGAGAAAGATTTAACTCAAGAGGAGTTCAAATATTTAGCCGAAACCATAAAGAAGAAATTATTTGTCGGAAAGGGTTACGAGGTAACTCATCCGCAGGAGCTAATAACGTTTATCGACTTTATTGACAGAACAGGGCCGTACGACGTAATTGTTGATGGATTAAATGTTCTGTTGAAATCAAAGTTTTTTCATAATCATGATTCTGTAAGTAATTCTAGATTCAATGGTTCTTTTACTTTCCTACGTTTTGGCTAATTATTTAAATACTTTTCCGAATTGCTTTGATATTTTGCAGATGAATAAGCTTCTTGAATATTACAAAGGAATGAAGAAAAAGGTGCTTGTTATTGCACGGAGACATGTGGCGCAACTGGTGAGGAAACAAAATCTAACGGCGAAAGCAAAGTTTTTCTATGTAAATGATATGTAAGTCTTACATTGGGGGGTCGTCCTTAAATTACGTAAGGCTTTTTGGAGGTGGGGGAGGGGGTCGCGAATGCTTATGATTTCTTATTAATTATTATATAAACCTTTAAAAGAATTTTAATAACTGAAAAAAATCAATGTAAAAAATATTACGTAAGAAAGGGGTTGCAATATCAAATCTTACAAATTCTTATACTGGGTGAGCGAGGGGGTATGAAATCGCCAAAATTACCCTTACGTAATTTAAGGACGGCCCCTTGATCCACGATACGTTTATTATGTGTTACATACGGATATCGATTGTATCCTCCGTATATTTTAGGTCGAAAGATGATTTATTTATGTTGTACGCTGCACTGACAAGTGGATACCATACTAGAATTGTGTCTGAAGATTTCATGCGTCAACATAAATTTGCTCTCAACGATGTCGAGCTGCGCGTACTTTTCAAGAGGTGGCAAATATCGCGTCAATATATACACAACCCTAATATGAAGAAACCAATGAACTTGAATCAATTATATGGTATATTACATGGTGTTCAGAAACAGAATAATTGTTGGCATATACCACTTCAATGCTCTTTAGCAGAATCGCAGAGAATAGACTTCATAGATCCCAATCAATGGTGTTGTTTAAAGATATGTACACCGCCGAATGAGTAGAAATATATATATATTTTCGTATAAACTTATAAATGATCTCAGTTATTTTTGTTATGGCTACCCCCTAATTTAATGTAAAAGGTAAGTAATCTACTGACGATGATACTACATTTCGCGTTTATACGTGTGAGAATAATTAATAGTCAATTAAGTAGAAATAAAATAATCACATATCTTAAAGCAGAAAGTGTTTGTGTGTTTGTCGCCTAAAAACTTTCGAACGGTAAACTCTGGGTTGACGAAATGTGTCCCAGCTCATTATGCTTGGCTAATCCAGCAAATGTGACTATTTTCACCAAAACAAAACTAAAGAAAAAATTTTTCTTTCATACAATCAGAATATAAATTTTGGGCGAAGCCGAGTACTAAAGCTACTATCGTATAAGCAAGTAATCAAAGGCCTATAATTTTAGATGCTACTTTGAAAGTGTATAAATTACTTTTAGAAAGTTGATAATTCATTGATTATCCGATAAATATATATTATATATTATTTCGATTATCCAATTCTCTGGGTCATTATTCACATTCACTCCTCTATTAAATAATTAATTTATTCGCTTTTCGTCTCTAATTTATGCACTGTTTGAGTTGCATTCGAAAGTAAAGAGCCTCGACAAGCCTCAGTTACGCTATTGCTGCATATATTACGTAGAAATACGTAGTCGTTAAACAGTTTTCAAAGCGGCGATTGCAGCATCGCATTCCATGTATTACAGAAGCGCATAAGAGTTGCTCGCACCAGTTTGCGATTCTGGGTGCCAATTTTTAATATTTTTCGGCGTATGACACGCGAAAATGTTAATTAAGTGTTTTGTTACACGTAAAGTACTAAAACACATGATCATCTTGCAATTTATAGCTTGTTTGAGCCACTAAATTCATTCCTGAAATTATGGATCGGTAACACAGTTTGGTTGGTGACATCAGTAACCATTCGTCGATGCCCTGATGCATTTTGAATGTACCGATCGTAGTAATACCAACATCACAGACGAGGTATTCGTCGATGCTTCAGTTTAAGGCGACACTTCCGAAAACCGGTCAAACCCGATTGGGCTGAAATTTTGAAAATAGGATTTTTGGCGACTCGAGAAAATTTTGTTTACCATTTCAATGTCGTTCCCTACCTTACCGATAGAGCGGAGGATCGGATACAACAGTTATTCAATGAAGCCTCATGATTAAGGCGTAAAAAATAATAAAACATCCCCCTGAACGACCGATTAGTATCAAGCTGATATCTCTTTCTAAGTTGAGCTCTGTTTTATAGATTTTAGGAGATTAATAAGGATTGAATAACTGTTGCAGCCGATTCTCCGCTCTGTCAGTAAGGTAGGGAACGACATTGAAATGGTAAACAAATTTCGAGTCGCCAAAAAACCTTCTCGCAAACGTTATTTTTATGCAAAATGAAGCTATTTTCAAAATTTCAGCCCAATCGGGTTTGACCGGTTTTCGGAAGTACAGCCTTCCTCCTCTATTTCCAAACCTGACATCGCAGCCGAAAATTTCAACTTTATTTCGTCAGACCATGTGCTGAAGCGTATTTGGGTCGTGATGAAAATTTGCTGCGTTAGCGGCGTGCTGCATAAATATGCAGATTCATCGTTTTTAAATGAGCCATCTGTCCCATGTCAATGTAATTAAATTTTTCATTTGAAATGCCAGTGGTTACAGTACAGTCTCGATAACAGCGATGCAAATAACGTTATTTATGCTATCTTTGTAAATGAACGGTGACGGTAATTAACAGGTTGTTCCCAGTTTGACTCGTCGATCACACTGTTCGCTTTACGAACGACGTTTCATTCGAGTCTTTTTCTTTCATTTCTTTCTATTTTTCCTTCGCTTGATAAAACAGTATTGTCCATCGAGTACAGAGTAGAAGAGGTATATTTTTCTTTGTGGTTAACAACCTTTATGTAAATATGTTAATTCGAGTTAACCATGCTCCGAGGCTGATTCATAAATTATGGCGTGGTCGTGCACGAACGTTGTGTCTCATTACAACAGCAGCGTCACACTTAAAGGAAGTTGACCATACTACTTTAATTCGGTACGTGTCGTGGTACGTTGTAATTTAGAAACGGCGGTATAGCGACACGGTGTAATACCGAAACTGGCCGACCGATGTTTATTTCGATACAGAGCTACGTGCAGGTTTAATAGCTGCGTGGACACCGACCGTACAAGATGCGTTCGACGATCGCTGTGATTCTCGTGTTCTGTTTTCTGAGTTTATGTGGATCACCGACATGCCGAGCGGTCGAGATCACCGATTGCGGTAAGTTCGGATTTCGATGTTCCCAACGGGAGACCTTTTACGCTATAGGATCATTTTAAATTGTGAAATTAAGTCGTAATACGTCTGTCCCCTTCAAATATACGTGCCATTTTCTTTACTTGGAGTGAGATCCCTATTGCAATAAATACTCGAACGAATTAAATGATTTTTAAACACTGTACTCTTGCTTGTTCTCTTCGTTTTTGTATATTCATTATATTATGATATATTGTACAAGAAACATTGCAAGTCATTTTCATTGAGAAATGCTTGCTTTAGATACGTAATATTTGAATAATGGACAGTGAACGTTAGTGATAAGCAGGCACAAGCATGCATCACCGCGATTGATAACTGAACGATCAACTTCGCTCTGCGTCTTAACGTCGCAAGAATGTGGAGTCCATTTGCATAGCTTTCAGGAGATAAAAAGTTGTTTAAAATAGAAGGAATCTTGACAATGAATGTTTTCATTAATATCAAAATTCATTTTCGAAGTTCGTCGGCACGATGTCCGCGATGTATTCGAATATTATTTTATAGCCAATTTCAAATTGTAATATTGTTAAAAGCGTACGCAGTTCGTGCATTCGAGAATTCGTAGAAATGGATTCTAGAAATATATTCCTCCGAATCGCTTCTCTACTTGTCTCTGATTGCCCCGATTCTGAGGATTAATAAAATTTTAACAACTACGTCACTTTATCGCATTTGTATATATCAATCCATGGGCGTAGCATAATCTTATTCGGACAAAGATGTTTGTTCGTTTTTTATTATTCATTGCATTAAGGTTAATTCCTCGAGCTCGAGCATACGTTGACTTCATCATTTCTCCATTCATGCGACCGGTACGAATGAAATGGTACTTAATTATCGATCAAACAGTGTATAATCGATGTAATGGTACGTGGTTGGTACAATGATGGAGGCAAATTTCCGCGGAAAAAAAATTCAAAGTCATGACACTGATTATTCCTTCTCGTACAGATGTGAAAATTCTTTTACGTAATACGGGCGAAATAAGGACCGCCCCTCCTACGGTTTCATTTCACATTCGAAACGCGAGCGTGTCAATATCTTCGAGATCAAAACTGTACAACGATATTCGAAAAGAGAACAGTATGTTTATCTACAGGAATGAAACGTTCAGCAAATTACATACCTTTACAGTTCGCTATTATTTACAAATACCCGGTTAAGATGTTGACTCAGCGTGTTTATACTCGCAGTATTTCTTACGAATGTTATTAAACCGGGTAATTCGTACAGCACATTTTTTTTTTCTTATACAGGCTCGAAGGTCGGAAAGTTTACATCGGTAACTTTGAAAGGATGTGATATGAGCAAATCTGTTTGCGATTTGGTACGAAATACAAATGCATCGATCGAGATAGATTTTACAGTTGGTGAGTATGCTTGTACAAAGCATGTAGAAGTGGCGGATTTAACAAGCGGCCGATGACCAGTTGCCGCTTGGGCCCCTGCCAAGAAGGCCCCATCTCAGAAAAAAAAATTATAACTTTATCCAACCACTATATTTTTCTTCCTGTACTACTACACTTAACCCGTTTTTAGTAAACTATCTACCTCTTCATTTTCCTGAAAAAATGGGTCCCTGAGAACGTTTGCCACCTGGGCCTTTATCCTTAAATCCGCCACTGTACTATATGTATACGTATAATTTTAAACGTGAAGCAGGTGAAAGGTAAAGGATGTTTGTCGTTACAGGTACAGATGTCTCATTAGTCGTTGCAGTTGTGCACGGCGTTATAATGGATATTCCTATACCTTTCCCATTACCAGGCGCAAATGCCTGTACAAACCCCGAGTCGGGGCTCACGTGTCCTCTAACTCAGGGTGGACCGTATCATTATCACACCACGTTACCAGTGCTGAAATCTTACCCTAAGGTATTTTGAGTTAATTTATCAGTTTTTAAAGTCACGTTCATAACTTTCGATTAAATTGCAGCTTTCCGTTACTGTGAAATGGCAACTGGTGGATGAAAAGAACGAGAACATAGTTTGCGTGCTGCTCCCAGCAAGAATTGTATAAGTAGCCGATTAATCGAATTAATTATGTTACGTTCGAGAAACTATGTATCGCATAACAAATGCATGCGCGTATGGAATAAATACAAAACCTATCATTAAAGAGGAGTTTTACGTAGCGTGTTTGATTTTGTCCGCGTCTTGCCTGGAAGTTAGCATACTCGTCGAAATAGACGCAGGATATTATTCTGTGACAGTAAATAATGAAGGGCTTAAAAATATTATTTATATTTCGTTTGCAAGTGTATAACAAGTTATAAACAACTTAAATGCTCAATAAATAAAAAGTATAATTAGTATCTATGCTGGCGTATGTTTTAAAAGTCGTTTACAATTTATCGATTATTGTGGTCTAAAATTTAGATGGAACCTCGAAAGTTATGCCCTGCTCCTCTAGGTAAACAATTGGTTTAGCTAATACGCGTAAGGTCGCGTTGCAACGAAATCTTCGATCCCCGCGTATCGTATTAACAATTAATGTTTGATTTCACAATATGCCTGTATGCTTAGGTATTCCTCGGGACATGACAATACATAGCATGCTACTTCTTTGTCAAGTCTACGTCGCTTCGTCTAATCTAGGATAAGTCTTTTGGTGATTTCAACCTCCTCACAATTAACATCAACTGTCCATTTCGTCGCACCTATCTTCCACTCGTTCAGTGTCCATTTGATGGATGGTCCTTTTACTTCGCTGTCTCACCGAGCTTTGCTGCCCGTTCCTCAATATCTTCTGCGCTTGGTAGATAGGCTCGTACTCCCTCAACTGCGCCATGAAGCCTTCATTAGGATTTATACAGAACCTTTTCTGCTGCACCATTGCGTACGCGCGCCTGAAAGAAGGCATTCACGTTTCAGTACAGCTGCTCCAAATATTACGCTGCTTTTCGTAAAACAGCAATTTACGTTTGCGAGAGCCCATATGTTTCCATAACATACGCCAAGACCAACGCCGCGGATCTCGATATCCCGGCGTTACTGTGAACTAGAACTTGGCCGCCGGAATTCAAGCCCTCGTCGATAAATGCTTTAACTTGCTGAAAGTGGTGGATAATGTTTTCCGTCGCAGTGTCGGCGATGTCCAAGACGAGGTACCTGCAATACGATTTATCACGAGGCATTGCGAGAGAGGTGCACCAGGTGACCTAGATAAAATGATCACCAGAGGTGTCTTGCAAACATTAAGACTATCATTTTATCCAGGCTCCATTAGTAGCAGTTGTAACATTATGTACTGGAATTTGTCAGGGAAGTTGGGCTTTATAAAATTTGCTTCCGTGTGATGTCTAACGCACACTATATGAGTTATGCCGTGCTCCAGTAGGCATTGTAGTTTCGACCGAATAGCTGCGCTGTACGGGCCGAGATATAATCCAGGTACCACCTCCTGATAAAAGATAATTGTAAATTAAAAGACGTATGTGCATGTAATTGGTACGGCGGGTATAATAAATATAGTAAATTCTTTGAAGCGTGCTCAAGCGACTTGTTAATTTAATATTCACGGAAGTGTTTATTTCCATTTGTTATACAGGGCCATAGTTGATTCCTCGAAACTCCTCTGATTCCAGAGTTTCTATTATTAATTATATATGTGTAATATACCTGCATATGTCTCCGCATTGTGTAAGTCCACTCCTTTGGCTCATCCATAGAGATAGGTATCCTCGGATAATCATCGGATCCATTTTCACTGGCGCTTTCCTGCAAAACGTTTGCGTTCTGAGTAAAAAGTGTGAAAAGAGGATACGTGACACCGTACGCTGTGCGTACTCTTAAGTCCCTTTAGAGGAAACTTTTACGCGAGGGCCAGAACATACAAGGATGTTCTTGAAAATGTTAGATATGTCATAATGACGAACAGGATAACCTAGAATTAGGAGAGCGCACTGTTTACGACGAGTCAATGATACGTTCGGCGTACCTCATCCTGGCGAGCTTCATTACTGTCTAGAAACAGCATGCCACTAATTTCTCACGCTCGGGCGTGCAGAAGCGTCGAACTTACACGAGAATATAGGAAATACGATACTTTTGCCCGCAGTTGATATTGTTTTTTTTTTAATGTGGCGGCCATTTGCGGTCAAATAAGCTATTCCAGCGCACTCTACTGCAGAATCTATGAAATATATTATTATCTAATAGCTGATTTCCAATTTTTCTGAAAGGATGTAACTGAAAGGATCGTTGGAAAATCAATGTTTCCATTAGAGGGCAACGGGCATCCTACGCGAAGACATAATAATTGTTTTAACACGCGAGGAAGAAGTTAGAATAGAAGGCAGAAGCTTCTTTTCAGATTTCCCGTAAGATATTTGGCACAGACAAGCGTTAAATTGTTGCATGTCGTGCGCTGGGATTACCGTGGTGTAATTTTAAGCGATTAATGTTTAATTCAACGGAATAAATCATCGGACCGATGCTTATTCGGCGCGCGCACACGTTGCTAACTCTCCATTCCTAAACAAACAGCGTGTAAACGTTTTTTCTCGACATTACAGCAATTAAGTACATCAAACATAACCTTTTTATTGTTGTTGCTGGTCTAATTGTAATTTTATACGTGTCAAATTGTTGCGAAGTAATTGAAGAATCGTAGAAAATGCTGTAAATGCCAAAATTCAAAAAAAAAAAAAATAGAGGTCGGAATTCTTCTAAATTCGAGTTGCAGAGGTGAAATACATAATTTAACATGCAAAATATACTTTGAGTTAAGGTAGTTTTATTTCCAATTGTAGAGGTTATTACAGCGGAACGGAAGGGAATGAAGAAAATTTTCGACTTATAGAGGTTTTCGAGTTATCGAGGTTCGACTGTAGTATAGAATTTGATTTTTGCGCAGTTACAGTGTTTTCTACATGGGCCCTTCAAAATTGCGATACAAAGACGTCTCGCGTCGTTTTTCCGAACGGCAATTTTTCAAAGACACTTTGCGGTAGTACCGTTCAAAATTACGATGCAAATTCGATTAGATCGGCGATAATAGATTAGCCACGATTTTATTGAATTCGTAGGCCTTCGAGGGTAAAACCGGGTGGCTGGACAGTTTAATTAGCGAGCGGCGTAGCTCTGAACATTGTGGCAAAAATTCTTTCGCTCGGTTTGGTGGCATTTCTTCGTGGATCGATAGCGATCTCCAGGAATGACGATAAATCATGCGTAAGTCCAGCATTGGCTGGTCGAGGGCGTTTTCTCGAAGTCTTGTAGGCGCTGCCGGATTCCGTGGCATAAAACTTCTCAGCCACAGATGTTATTAAGCGTATTATGGCTCCTTTCTAAAAATAATTGGTGTTCTAAAAATCGCATTGTCATAGAGACCGGCATCCGTTCCGCCTTTGGACTCTGCATTGCATAACTCGCCAGGCACACATCCAGGTTCAAATCAAGATGCTACATTTTTATCGTAATCAAATTGAACTTGAAATTAATCGCGGGAATTCCCAAATAGCCTAAGATGGTCTCTTCAATTCTTCCACTGTGCCCAACTTCCACAACTAACGTCTACTAAATTCTATAGAATAGAAGCAATGACGCACCCAGAGGGGTGCCAAGGGGTCGAGGCACCCCCAAAGAAGGTGTTCTGTAAAAAAGAAAATGAAAACTGGACTTTATTCTTTAAATAAATTAGTACACTCCCCTAACGAATTCAATTGAATTTGCATTAAAAATAATTTCATCCCTTCAACTCGCCTACCCCGCCGCGATTAAACCCTGCGCGCGCCACTGAATAGAAGAGACTTGGACTTGCGCAGGGGAATCGGCAGAAAGTTGCTAAGGAAACGGTGCACATATTTCGATATCGCTGTCCGAATTGCGTGGCAGAGGAGAGATTTCCCGTTTCACAAAGGGGAGAGAAACCGTGCACGCTTTCGGCCGCGAGCCGGAGCGGTGCAATTTAGTTACGAACTGTTTAATGCAAGATTTTACGAGGCAACCGATTCCCTGTTGCGGTAACCGGCGCGTAGATTTTCTTCCGGGATGTAATACACTTTTCTATACCGATCGCCACGCTTTCGCGATGAAAGTGGTTGCGCGCAGCGTCATCACCATTCGTAATTCAGCGTGTGCGCGCGGCGGGCCCCTGCCGGAACACGCTCGATAGATTTCGTGGTCGCTTGATGGACGAGCTTCCGCGGAAAATGGGGGGTATTTTACTCGAGCCCGCGTATTACGTTGGCGCGCGCGCGAATCTTGATTAGGATCGCGTGCAGATCTTCACCTTACACCGGTTTATCATTATTTCGTAACGCGGTCGCTGCGAAATTATCATCGGGAGTAAGAAGGCTTCGGTACTCCAGCGCATTGAGTCATCCGGTTCTGGCTGGTTTATCGTCACGCACAAAGGTGTCCGACGCGACCGTCAGCTCCGAATAGGCGCATCGCCTTGAAACGACCGAGGCTTCGCTTCGGCAGCCCCCCCGGGGGCAGCGGGCAGAGCGTTATCGGGGGAAAGACTTTGGAGAACGATGTCGACTGTAAATCAAGGGAAACGTTAACGCGCGGCAGGCCTGGCTATTTATTTTCCAGTTCAAGTGGCGGTAACAATGAGCGCTGATAGCGCGGAGTGAACGGCACTGTACGGGAACGGCATTCGACCAACTACGTCGCGCGCTGAAGCTCGCAAGACGCGTCCATTCCATATCTGTCGTTCTCAAAGTCACTGCCCGGGGCTCTGCTGCGACCAGATGAGATAATGCTGTACCAGTTCCACCAATGCCCCTCGTTCCTCCTAGCAGCTGACGGCAGGCTCCTTCAATTAATAAAGTGCCGTGGGGATGAGCAGGAAGCGACGAGATCAACTTGACCTCTATCTTTCTGCTAATAACACGATTCTGTGGATTCACGCCGTTCCCCGCTATGAGTCACCGATGCCACCGATGCTGCCACTTAGGTAGCTGTGGGATCAGGTCAGAAAATTACTGACGCGGATCAGTCTCCATTCGGAAACACCCTTCTCGTTGGTGAGCAATGATCGTCTCCGGAGAAGAGAGTGGAGGTTCGATCTGGCTGTACGAGAGGGGTTGCTCGAGCTCCCCTGTCCCGCAACCCGGTTCCCGCCACCGTGGCTGGTATATAATTAAATAATTAAGCGGCCAGCAGCCGGAGGCGTAGCCCCGTCGCCTGGAACTTTACTTTCTAAGCTCGTTGGCGTGCACGGTGCTCGCAGATATGGGAATCCGTGCTGCCCTCGGGCATCCACCGCGGGTTTGTTGCAATCGCCATCCTTGGGACCGCGAATCTGGAGCAGTTGGCTCGCGGTGGACACGGAGAACGACCAGAATCTACGCGCCGAGCTTAATTTCGCGGTGGCGAGGTGTCGTCTACGTTCAATTCGCTTTGCTTCCCTCTTGGGGCTAGTTTTGCATCGTTCTGGGGATGATCTGGATCGTTTGTCATCGCGTGACTCGATGGAGAAGCTTCTACGATTTCAATGGTCCTCTTTGCAACTCGATCTTCGGCGGAACACCCGCGACTAACTGTCGAATCACCCGGTACGTGGTCCCTGAGGCACCGTTCAGTGCCAGCGGCCAGGAATGCAGAAGAATTAGGAATCGCATTTTGCTATTCCTCGAACCGCGCTCTGTAATGTTGCAAGTCGAGCTGGGTAACGATGCTATTTTTTTTTATGTCGCTGATACACGCCAGGTTTCGCAAATTTGATTCATTGGCGAGTAGCGTTCTGGAAAAGACTTCGGGCAGGTTTAATTCACACTACCCGCAGTTAGAATGCAACGTTGTTTCTTTTATCATTGCGCATGAGCAAGAATTCCGTTCCTTTCTCCTTTTTAATTCGAAAACACCTGTATGCCCTGTACAGGGGTGGATTTGGACATAAGGTAAGTAGGCCTAGGGCAGACGATTTCGGGCGAATGAAAATGGAAAATGTTTAAATACAGAGGCTTAGGGCAGTCCTTAAATTACGTAAGGGTGATTTTGGCGATTTATTACCACCTCCCTCTCCAAGTACCTATAAGAATTCGTAAGATTTTATATTCCATCCCTCGCCTTCCTTACGTAATATTTTTTACATTGCATTTTTTCAGTTATTGAAATTCTTTTACAGGGTTACATAATTCATTTAACTTGGTTTCGTGATAGCGACGAAACATCGTTTTTAGGCTACTCGTGTTGAAAATTAGGCTGAAAGTATATTACGTGACTCCCTCTTCCTCCTTGTACGAAAGCGTAAGAAATTCGGGACCTCCTCTCCCCCAGAAAGTCTTACGTAACTTGAGGACCCCTTGAGACAACGTGAAAAACAATTCACTTCTTTCCCATTATTTCTCATATGTAAGATATATTGAATTCTTAAATTCTCGACTGGGGAATGGGAACTTTTGTGGTGCATCCAATTTTGGGGAGTGGCAAATTCAGGGATGCGACAAATTTTGGGGAGTGGCAGATTTTGAGCGAAACAAGTTGGAAAAGGTTTAAATACAGAGGCTTGACACATCTATAAAAGCCATTCACTTTTTTTTTCATATAACGAATTAGCAATGACTCATACGTGAGTTTCCATATTGAATTAATTTTGAACTTGTCTGGACTCTTTTAAATTCAAATATTTGATGATATTTCACAAACACGGCGGCAGATGTTTGTTGGCCTCGACTCGCCAAATCTCAAAATCCGTCACTGGTCTTGTAGACGTGGAATTGACGTAGTGAAATTTCGAAAATTTGCACAACGCGAGTCATTCATGCTGCCACTTTGTTCGCCTTCGTCGATTTCTTTGTAAACCCTGGTCATTCCACTGTGTTCTGTACAAAAGCCCAGAAGGTGGTTCCGATTGCCAGGTCACCCGTTACGTTACCCCTCCGGCAATGTCCAGTTGGCGAACGTCAAGAAACGCGACCGCCGGAGGAACAAGAAATCACATTCTGCCATTCGTCGATCGGGCACGATCTAGGTTCGCGAGGACAAATTCAGCAACCCGCCGGGCAGAAAACTGCGCGAGGAATGTATTGGAAACGGCCTGGCTTCGACGTTTAGCCTTACGATCCTTCGAACTGCTCCTAGCGTCACGTATGGACCGTGCCAGGACGATTTACGACATAATGATCATCCTGCGATCTAAAAAAGTCGAGATGAATGAAAGGAGCGTTGCGCATAGTAGATTTCATGGACACCGCGGCTTCTATATTTGAAGGCGCAGTTAAATGCAACATGTTTAAAATGTATGAAACGTTATTTAGTTCAGCGACGAGCAACCAGCGGCCCGCGGGCCGCATTTGGCCCGCCAGCCGCTGACCTGCGGCCCGTCTGAAAATTTCCTTATATCTTTTGAACTTGAAAAGATATCAGAATGAATTTTGCGCCAAAAAATAGGATAATATCCCTTTCTAATGTTGTATAATTATAATTTGCGTGTGAGCAGCTATTCTCGAGAATGAAAATTTTAAAAAGTGATCGTCGTAATCTACTCGCTGACGAACGATTAAATAATTGTATTAGCGTAGCAGTTTCGAATATCGCACTCAATATTGAGAAGCTCGTTTATGAGAAACGGAAGCAAGTACCTCATTAAGTAAATAGTAATTTAATTTCATTTAATTAGAAAAATATACGTACATATACCTGTTTATATTATAATATGTAGGTAGGTACATATTACTGTGTATATATTACTAATAAACAGTAAATCAAATTTAAAAAAAAAGTTTTATTGTAAATCAATGCCAGAAATGACAAATCCATCCCATAAATTGAAATTCTTTGATTAGTATATTTACGTATTTAATATTGCGGCCCGCATAGAGTAGTAAATTTCCACTTGTGGCCCACTTCGGACCAAAGGCTGCTCACCACTGATTTAGATCACGTTCCCTCGCCTATTATGCAGCCATTTAATTGCTCGTTAAAGGTGCTCGTTTTCATCCATGCAGATCGATTTCTATGCGATAAATAAGGATAGGATTTAAGTGATTTAGGCGCTGCAAGCTTTAACGTAACATGCAAATTTGCTAGAATGCTGATTGAAACTATTGAAAGGCGATAAATCGGCGCATAGTTTCGCCAGACCTTCCCAATTATTGCTGGGGAATTCAGGAGCCTTCACTTCGGGCAAGAAGTTCCGGGATAATTGATATTTCACGCCTCCGGGGGTGCGAATGACTACAGTGCGCCATGCTATGATTCATCTCTCCCAGTGATCTGTGAGAACGTCAGATCTGCAGAGTAAAAAGTCGAGCATTGCCGCTCCGTGTAATTGCGTTATTCATAGATGATCGGAGCGTGTCAGATTTTGCAGTAATCAAAGGTTTCGCCAACCGCCTCGCGATAGAGCTGACAGTTTCCCGCGCAGGGGGTGTTGACAGCTTCAATTCGCATCGCTTCAGGGATACCCGATTGCAATTTTTGCGCCGTGACCGGTATAATATCCATGTCCCACTGAAGGAAAAGCACGCGGTCGATTTAAGCGACCGTACGTTCGCCGTCGTTAATTAAACGCCCCCTAAATTGGCTTATTAGCATTAATTACTATAGTACGCGGTATAAGTGGCAACGGAAATGAGTGGTAGGTGTAACAGTAGGGGAGACCGGGGCTAGTTGATACATTATTCAGTTTTCAATTTTTTTTCTCACTTCTGTTTGCATTAATTACTTAATAACAAATATGCCGAAATATACTTTGGTCCTTCCTCTTTAAAATATAGTAATTGAAAACTTGAGAAAATACATACAAAATGAATGGATAAATGTTATAAAATTCTCTATACCGTCTCAAGACTGATTGGAAAGCGAAGACAACTATTTACTTTTTCTCTATATAAACAAAAACGGTTAAAAAAATTATTGTTAACGTCAGGGTACGCAGACGTACGCTGGATCGTAGTAAAGAATTGAACAACAATCTTCACAAATCTCTCTGAAATGGAGCTACATGTATACGGTGTCGAGATAATTCGTCTGTATCGACCTACCCCTATCTCCCCTACCTGTTACAATGTTTACTTCTCGAGCTTGCTGTGCGTTCACCTGCAACTTCAATTTTGCCTTCAAGTACCACCTTAGAAAGGGAGGAAAACGTTTCCTCGGATACTTCAGCAAGGAACCTTGACGATCGCCACTATGCCGAGCAATTTCTACATAATTGAACGCGCGAAGAGTGAGCGATTAAACTCGCGGAAGAGAATCGCTCGCGAATTCTATGATTGGCAGGAGGAACTAGGGCGCGACGGTGCTATCTGTTTTACAAATCCCAGGTTAAACCGCGAAGATTGATAAGCACTCGCGAGTTCCCTGTTCGGCAGATCTGATCTGGATGACCGTCCGAGATTTCTGTTCTCGCTTTAATTCTCGCCGTGGCTCTGAAACGCGCCAGTCCAGCGATTTTATCTGGGCAAACGGATTACCCAATCCGTTGAACGCGGAGCTTCCTCGACGGCGCAGAGTTAAATTAGACGGTAATCACAAAGTTGGATCATTTTTCTCCTCGCCCATGGGAAACTCGCGGCGCGTTTCGAGTTTCTGCTCGCTCGCCGGAGCGTGAATTTCTTTCGAACGCGTAGTTCGACGCAACGGTGGATGTGTCTTTTCGACGATCCTGCATTTGGTATGGGCTGTGTCTCTCCAAAAGCCGTTTCATAGGACAAGAGCGAGCATCCAGCCGGTTTCTGTAAGATTTCAAGATTCTGGAAGACTCTGAGGCTGTATAAGGAGAACCGCTAATGAATGGTAATCGCGCTGGCAATCATGTTACGCTATCCCGGCTCATTAGCAAGCGATTGAACTGAATTCAAATCGAATTGCGTCGGCAGCAGATTGATTTTTAACGCTACTCTGTCCGCTCACGAATGGCACAATGCAGCTAATTTTAAACATGCTTCCTTGATGCAATAGATATTTCATATGCATCAGTGAAATAGTTGAGGATGTGTCGGACGTTTTTAGACAAAAGTATATGAAAATTGAAATACTTGAATAGCTACGTCTTACGCATAGTAAATCTAGATGTGAGGAACTCGGACGACAGTTGGAGTCTTATTTTTACTCCTAGAAAGGTATCTTTCACATTACAAATGCTTTTTCAAGCATCATTTGCTAAACTTTTGGCAGTGAAAATGTCCTGAATTCACAAATTCCTCTACAATTTATTTCTTTAAAACTGTCCAGTGAAAAGAATTGAAACTTGGCAGATATTTTCATCTATCCATATACTACATGTACAAAAAATTTGAAAACTTTGGTACCATTTCTTCAACATTTTTTCAGCTGTTTTATCTGTCAAGATCGTCTCTTTCCATAAGAGAACGTGTAAAATCAGTGGAAATTAAAATCGTTTTAATTCAGCAGCCGTTTGGTGAATTCCTTTAAGATTTTTGGAGTACACCAAGAAGATTAAAGAGACCAATCTCTCAAATTTTCATCAACTTGGTACCATTTTGAAGATAGGTCCGATACATCCTTAACTCGCGTCTGGGGTAGAATCAGGACATCAGTGGCACACTCAGAGGGGGCCAAGAGGCCCTGGCACCCCTCAAAGAAAAAGGAAAAAGAGGATCAATGTAGCCGCGACTGAAGTAATTCAAGAGCTTTGTAAAAAGAAACGAAAATTAAATCCGAGTGCGCCACCGCAGGACGTGGAAGGTAGCGATGTTTCGGACCATTGAGCGAGCAGTTTATTACCGGAATTGGCATAATTCTTGGCGTGGAATATCGTGATCGATGTGGGGCACGATCGTACGTGAAATTAAATTACGATTTCATGCTCCAGCGAAGATTACAATCGCTTTTCAGCGGAACAGTGACCGGGGTCTCTTTATTACTCAACTGTAAATTGCATTCGGAACCTACGATGCGCAATCAGGAAAGAATTCCGCGATATTACCGAGTTAATTGCCTAAAATCGGGGGAGAGGGAGGAGGTGCCAATAGGAGGACTGCCACGCTTGCAAAATGATCGCCACGGAAGCGTAAACCGGCGGACGAAAGTTACATTTTTAATCCAGGCCGTGGCAGAGCGTTGTTACAACGGACGACTAGGACTGCTGGACTTTCGAGATTTTGCAAGCACTCCGGCGAGCCCGCCGAGATCCGCGCGGGGTTGTCTTTCCGTCCCGGCGCGGTTCACGTCCAGAAACAACGAGCGCAACAGGCCGGGATTGCGCAAAGCGCCGTGTGGCGACTGGCAAGGCAGTCGGCCATTCCCGCATAATTTGCTAATCAGTGTTGAAAAGAAAAAAAAAATAAAGGAGTGCACCCGGAGAAGGCCGACGGAGGAGAACCGGGCAGATTCGCACGAAAAATCCCCTCGGTTTCCCTGCCATTCGCGGAAACAAAGGTGGTTCCCTGGGAAGCCAGGCCCAACATGGAATGGTAGAAACGCAGCATCTGTAACAGGTGTTGCTGAAACGCGGATTACGTAGTAAATCGCCTGACTAACAAGGTGTAATTACGCTAGTTGAGCGTCGGCGGGTCCAGTTCAGAGTTGGCCATTATTCGAGTAAAACGAGGTTATTCTCGAATAAAATAAAAATTTATTCGAACAGTGCCGGACTCTTGTCCGATTTCAGGAGTTTGCAGCAATTCTACACCAATTCCTCTTTGCTCGCCTAATGAAATCAGCTGCTGACCATTCTCACGTTGGTCATTGTAATTCCGCGATTAACACTGGATCGAACAGTCAGATTTAAATTTCACACCGATCTGAGTCACCGTTGATTAAGGCCCGAGAAACCTGAATCACTCCTAATGAAGACATGACTTGTTCCCTGCGAAACACAGAGGAATGCTATTATTACTCCGCGGGAAACGCAATAATTGCCGTGCAGATCGAACCATTCCGTCTGGCTTTTTCCCGAAGAGAACTTTCTTCCTTCTAAAAAGCGAGCGTTCGCGTTTAACGTTAGATAATCAGTTCTGAAATATAATCGCCCGGCACGCACGGCGTTTTGTTTGAACCGTCGGCGGACCAGCGGGTCAAAGCGTTCCCCTGCCGTTGGAAAGATTGGCCAACTTGCACGCCCATGTAAAGGGCGGCCAGTTCTCTCGAAAAGGAGATCTAGCAGGCCAAAGGTAGCGGGAAAAGTCGCCTTAGGGAAACCGTGCCAAGGTGGAAACTTCGCGAATCGCAGCAACCTTCGTCTCTGAAGATCACGTAGGAGAGCCTGCCTGTCCTTAGGGGCGAGTTTTTCGACGAACCGTAGACGTTACTTCATCCCCTTAACCGAGAGACTGAGAAATCCGCCTGTATTCGTTTCTACTTTCTGTCTGGAGAGTAGGTGTCGATAGCACCGTCGTAATCGGCGACGTGACAAAAATCAATTGCGCAACAAGTGGCGCGAATTGATTCCGTGAAATCCTTTTGTCCCATTTGCCGCGGCTTCGACAGTTTTTCATAGCGGTTTCCAGGAGCACGGCTATCGAACGATCAATCGATCGCCGAGCGCTTCGTTTTAACGTAGCACGAAGTTATAATTAAAAATTCAGCCCGTTTTATGCGAATCTGAACAATGCAAACCCACGACCCAGAATTAGCTGCATTTACCTACTGCTCGCAGCGCGTCGGCTCGTTAGGTTACAGCGATCTAGCGTTTACAGCGCTTACGAAATTGGCGAGTCGTAAAACCCTGCCTATTAGCGAGACCCGCTGGATAATTGATCTAAATAGGGTGGGAGAGATGAAAATTCTAACTGAAATGCACCCGCGTCGGTCGCACAGAAACTCTTTTCCCCTGGCAGTTGCATAATATTTCTTTTAACGAGACTCGGCGCTGGAAGGATATTCTCCCAAGCAAAGGTGCACCCAGAGGGGGAGCCGAGGAGCCTTGGCTTTGCGAAAAGAAAAGGAGACTGTATTTTACTCTCCAAATAAATTCTTCCAATCATTTACTGAATTTTATTAAATTTGTATTAAATATATTTCTATCCCTTCAACTCGGCTCCCCTAAAGATTAAATCCTGAGTGCCCCACTGCTCCCAAACGATTCAGCCTTTATTCCATAGAACCGTTCTTCCAAAAAACCACTTCGAGAGCTCCCCGGATAGAATCCGTGCTACAACTTCCTTTCGAACTAACGTAATCAGCCCGAGAGATCAATTTCCCCTTTTCCACCGATCATTTCATGCGCTGCAAAACGTTGCGGCATCCCGTTTTGCGCCATGTCCTCCCGTTAAGATGCGTACGGGACGGAATTATGGTGACCGAGTGCGTCCTATCTGGCCGCATTGGGAAACGGAACGATTCGGCGCCCTTTTTCCCGGCCGAATTAAATCCGGCGTGCTGGCGTCCGAGAAAAACGTGGCACGTTCTAATTTCACGTTGGCAGAATGCTCGGCTGCGAACCGGGAACAATAAAACGGTAGGGCACCTCGACGGCTTTTTGCCGCCCGCGGTGATACGTTTTAGCTGCCGGCGCGTTGGCACGAATTTCTTGCCGCGAGCAGTAAAATTGGATTTTAGCGAAGCTTGCGCAACCGAGCGGCGGCGATGGAAGAGAGAGATTCGATCGGAGGAGCAGGGTCAATTACGGTGGATCACGGATTGCGAACAGCAATGATAGATATCGAAGACAAGCTGGCATGGTCGAGGAAGGTAACGGAGCACGTCGGGGCGAGGCGAACGGGGGAAAATTACCATGCGGTGGAAAAGGCGAGATCTCGCCGGGAAATTTCACAAAATACCCGGCGAAACATCGCTGCGATAAGCGTTACGTCAATACAGCCGGAAGTCGCGCTTCATTTTCCGTTGTGCAATTTCGTTTCTTATTGCTGCGCCGGGATGATCGACGCAGCAGATTGTAATTGAACGGACGCGAGAGAAACAATGACGCCGGGCAAAAATCCGGCTGGGCCTAATGCGGACTAATCGCGGGCAAATGTATCTTCCCCTTTACGAATATCCCCTTCACCGTGCACGCGTAGAAACCACGCAGGAAGACCGATCAATTTTTTACCCAGCTTACGCAACGGTCTTTTCGAGTCAAACGTGTGGAATAATATTCTCCAATTAACCGATAGAAAGAAAAAAAAAAAAGAAACAGAGCACGAGAGAGTAACGAAGTAATTATTCAAGCGAAAGGTACACGCGCGGAATCGTCGATGAATTTTTCGCCCGCTGTAATCTCTGGGCGTTTTTCTAGATCGACGAACGCAACTTCTACGTAGCGGCTATGGAACCAGGTCAATCTGCGACGATCGTTTTCCCTCGGTGAAGAGGTCCCCCCGGGCCAGGATTTTCGTTTTTCGAGGGTGCAGTGCTGGTTGCCGGAAGCGGAGCTGTTCTCTGCGGTCAGCCGAGCGCCGAATAAGGGGTCCGAAAGGGTCGAACGCTATTGGTGAAAGGGGTCCGTATGCAATGCAATCGTTGTGCCCCCGCCTCATCTTGGCTCCCTGGGCCTGGGCAGGGCACCGCTATAAAAGCATACCGCGTCGCCCCTCAGATACGTAGTGTTTTCCCGTGTACAGCACAAGAAAAATCGCCTACAATGAAGTTCGTCGTAAGTCTCCAACCTGTTACGAGCGAGTCGTTCGCTCTTGAGCGTTCAGGCTCAGTCACGAGACCGTGGGTCTCAGACTTGCTCCCCGAGAGGAAATCTTTTAACGAGAATATTTTTTAGTCGTCGAGACAGAAACGTTGCTATATCTTTGGTATTTTTTGTTGTTGTTGTTTTTCATTCGCGGTACTAAGGGAACACTAAGGAGAATTGTAGTCGTTGATTAGTTCGAGATTGTTCGAGGAGTGTTTTTAATATTTTCGTATGAGCTACGGGGAAATGGTAAATTGTCTTTGTGCAATTGCAGATTGTTCTGTTCGCCGTGGTGGCCGCCGCCAGTGCCTACCCCGGAGTGATCCCGTGGGCTGCGCCGGTAAGTGAAAAGCACGGGTTTCGGAAAATTCCGCGGCTCGATTGCGATCTCCGGTAAATTGCGAGTCTACGCGTAGTCTTTCGTACCGTTTCTATTACCATTAGAAATTTCAGTTAACCATTGCATGTTGCGTAACAACCTTCTAATAATTTCCTACATTCAGCGTAACGGAAGTCTGCCTCCACCGTTGTCTCGCTACGTTACAGCGTAAATTGTTTCTTCGCTGTCTCGTGTCACGTTCTTCTGATAGGTGCTTTCATCTTTCCTCGCAGCACCTCGAGAACTTCCAGGCGCTCTGCCTTTGGGAGTCTAGCGTCAAAGTAACATTGTCGAAGCAGCGCTGCAGGGAACCCGCTGCAGTAGCTCCGATTTTCTCGGCTCACTCATTTATTAACAACTGCTTGCGGCGACGTTCTCTGTTCTTCAATTAATTACTCATTAATTCAGTCGTGACTCCTCGACGCCCATGTCTCACCCGACAGAGCTTGGGCTGCAGGGAATTCAACGAGAAGGGAGACCTTTCGATAGTCTCTCCCATAATCGTCTAACGTTCTACTCTTCTTCTGGTTCATCGTTCGATCCTCCAGAAAATCTTGTCTCTCGCTGTTCTCCGCGTTCCTCGACAGCCGAGTGACTGGACACACTCGGCGGCCAGTAACCAAAACGTAACCAAAGCCATCTAGCTCGGTGTTCCCGAGAAACCGATCGCACTCAAACGAAATGGTGATTTTGAAACGCTTAGGTTTCGCAACCGTGGCCAGCGCCTGAACCTTGGCAGGCAGCTGCACCTTGGCAAGCACCTGCACCTTGGCAAGCACCTGCGTACGTCAAGGTAGCTGCACAACCTTCGTACGTCAAGGTCGCTGCACCTTCCTACGTGAAGGTGGCAGTGCCTCAGGTAATGACAAAGACGATTCGAGGGCGATTCCATCAGGTAACGACAGACACGACAGAAACGTCATCGATCTTCCTTCATCCTCTCTTGGTACACTGAATCTCTAACACCGTAGGCGTCGCGGGCTACCAACTTGCCAACGACGAGCAGCACACTGCCCACTAATCCCAATTCTCTGCTCCTGAGAGCCCTCAGACTTTCGCAGCGAGGTACCTGCAGGTGTACTAAAATTGTAGAAAGTTAGGAGTTTCCGATCAGCCTCACTGACGACACTCTGTTCCCTGTTCCTCGAAATCTCTTCAGCCTGCTGTCTTCCGTCATCGTTATTGTCCACCGCCGGTGATTTCCCTAACTACAGCGTCGCAGGTACCTCCTCATTTCCCATGATTAATGGGTCGTGTAATGCAGAACCGCTGGCTACCAGCCGCGTAACGCAACTTTCCAGCCGATCAGGGGACGGAATCGAACCCTGATTCATCGTCTAATTAAATCCCTGATCAGTTCGAGGACCTACGAACCTACTGACGAAACTGCGGCTGACTAGCCTGCCAGCGACTCGGATCCCTCGTGCAATTACGCCCCGTAACGAGTTGCTCTACTTCTCGCTTGTTATACAACGATTTCCACGTTTCCCACAGTATCGCTTAATCAATTTAGAAATCGGTTACGGTGTCCCTTGAGCATTCGCAGCTCCCAGCGCCGATACCATTTCCCTACCGAACGAGGAACTTTCTATAGGAAACACGATCAGGTAAAGAAACCTTTGCCATAGCCTCCCGACAGAACACATAATCGTGTGAAAGTGGCTACTGAAGTTTCACGTAAACATAAAAGTCACGGACAACAGGCGAATTCATCACCCACCCATAGAGACACATTCACGCAGTTCCTTTTTTTTACATCGCACTCCCGAGCTCGCGGAACGATAGGGGTACTGACGTTTCAAATGATTCCTCTAGGTACACGCTCCGCAAGTGGTGCACGCGATCCAGGTCCCCCAGCAGCAGCCGATCCCGCCCCTACATCCCCAGCCCCTGAACATCAAGGTTCCCCAGGGCCACGTCAATAGAATACCGTACCACAGCCCTGCGATCGTCAAGCCGCACCTGATCGCCGTCGAGGAGTACGTCGAGCCGGTGCTCAAGGTCGTCAAGGCTCCCGTCCACCAGCCCTGGGATTAAGGTTCCGCACCGCACCATCTGAACTCGCTGGTCCAGGGTGATCCATCCTGGGCGAGCCGTCCTGAGGTGCTTCACGTAGCGACGCCTTACGATACACAACGATAACCACGGCCAATCATCGAAATTCTCTTGGCGGGAAAGAAGCCCGAGACGATATACACTTCTGAAGCGTCCGCGTCGTCAGGTGCCAGCTCGGCCAGGCCTCGTGTCCTTCGTCCCCCAAGGGAGCGCGGACCTCTCTATCCTCGAATCAAACGGAATTCGTCCGGGGAAAGGAGAGTCGGAAGGGCAAATCAGTATTATCCAGCTAAAAGGAGCGTTGGACGATGGGCGCGAAGTCTTGAGGAGTCTGAAGATCGTCAACATCGACAGCCTCGGGATCGGCGAGCGTTCTGGACCACCCGAAGACCTCAGACCAGGCAGCCAATCTTTTTTTTTTTTAAGAAAAAAATAATGTCTACTTATGTTCTTTCGTTCTTAATAGAGCAGCCACGCGCCACACACCCTCGCGTGGGCGCAGCGACTTCTTTACAATCTCACCACCCCTCTGTCCCACTCGTAGAACCCCAGCTACCCCGTTTGGTTACGCGTTTGAAATTCTTGTGCGGCATGTGATATCGAAGAGGACACCACGACATCGGAGCCTTCATTGTATATTCTCTTTCCTTCTTTCCGCCTACTACCCCTCCCGCTACCATTACTTCTGCAACAACACTTTTATTTATTTTCTAATAAAAGTTAATTTTTATGTCTTGTGATAAACAAAGAACGTGTGATTACTTTGCGTCTCTCAGCCCTCGCTCCTCCGATCGCGTTCCGGCGATTGTAGATTAAGGTAGACGTTTGTCGAGGATCCACTTAAAGCGTTGCTTGGACCTAGCGATTTTGTTAGGTGATCAAAATCTTCTCTGTTCTCATAAAGCTCTGTGCAAATTGACAAGCACTCGCGTACACTCCCAGCGCGTGCGAAACGGAAGTCCTACGATACGAATCAATCCAATGTCGCCAGGGTAACCGATGGCGCAAACAGAAACGTTCAACCCCTGCCATCGTTTCCACAGAGCTTCGCGTTGCGAGAAAAACACATCGATTTCGCTTCTTCCCACAAAAGCCTTAGATCGCACAGAATTTGGAAATTTATATACTCGGGAGACTATGGTGCAGCTTAATTCCAAGTGTCAAAAGGTGCAGAGCCTGAAACGGGGAGAAATTTCGCAGGCATTCGAGAAATCTGTTGATTTAAAAAACGCTTCACCCATTTTGAACTTGGAACGCTCGATGGAACGTGAGTTTCCCTGAATTACCTTCCTTCGCATCTCTTCATTAAACACGCGAGCCTCGCGGAAGCAGTCAGGATTATGCCATCGGTCTTACTACGTAGCATTAACGAAGTTTCCATTTTGCAACCATCTTTACGGCTGCAGTTGTTTGAAAAAAAAAGGAACGCTGAGAAGGTTACGTCGTAAGAATTGTGCAACGAGAAAGCGGTATGATTCGTAAATCGTCTGACACGGATATCATAGGAAAAACGACAAGGGAAACGGTCACACAGAACAGCGGAATGAGTCAGTTTGGGGTTCAACGAAATCACTTAAGCATTTGGCCTGCATCGCGTAATATATGATGAATTTAATTTAATTGCCTCCCAATCGAGTTCCTATCAGTCATCGTCCGAGTGCAGGCAAGAATTTTATCGCGTATAAAAATCGGGAAATGATATAATCGCTTGGCGTTCGGCTGATGGCACGTTTCTTCTATGAGATACATCGATTACCGTTCTACCTTGCGTTTCACTTGGTTGCATAATCAACTTGACACTCGTATTCTCGCATAATAAATTGTGCGGGAAGTTCTCGCTGGTCGTTTTGCGCGGCGGAGAGAGCGCGGACAAAACGCTTCGAACATTACGGAAGGGCCAGAGCGCGCGTCTAATTACATTAAGCGTGAATTCCAATGATCCTTACGCAATTGAGCACGCAGAACCAATTAACGCGGGCAGTCCGTTGGAGAGATCCTATTGTCCGATTTTCATTTCCAGCTGCTGCTCGTGCATTCGTTGATGGATTATCGTGTACCGTTGATTCGCATTTGAAAGATCGGGGGCTTAGGGAATGTCTCCCTTGGTCACGCGGCGACTTCGCTGAATAGCTGATTATAATTAACGGGTGTGTCAGGTGCCGTTCAATACAGGGTATGAAATCGAGAGGGGAAACGTTGCAGAGAGTTCCAGTGCTCGGACAGATCGCCTCCAGCGATTCCCTCTGGCGTTCTGCTTGATTATGATTGAGCGCAAATCTTGCCAGCGATTTCTTCGCTAACCACCTGGATGCCCTCCAATTGCTGCAAATGCTGCTCGAAAGACCGAAAGTGTACTCGTGAATTCGCTGCCTGCGGGTAATTTGAAAGTGCGCGCAGGAATATATGATTTGAAAATGTGACCAGAAGAAACGAGTCTCTTAATAAAGTGATTATAAGAGATATCTTGATTGATAAATCAATTTTCGTAGGATACATTGTTTAATTTAGGACGTTTCACGCAGGGTTCAACGACGCGAAGTGACGTCCGCCGGTCTGACATGTGATGGCACAATGTCACTTCCGCGCGAGACATCGATTATGTTATTTACTCTGCCAGCTATTCGCATGATAAGAATATTGATCACTGAAGCAGCGTTTTGCGCGTTTTAATCGATCACGGGCAACCTAATTTCTTTTTCCAGCGCGTACATAAAGGTGCGCGGTATAATATTAGAAAATATAGCTGTCCATTTTATGGAATAATTAATTGCTTTCATTGCCCTCCGCTTTCTCTTATTAATGCAGCATATGCGAGGCAGACGTAAAGAAGTTATTAGTCTGATACGACAGGCAGCATTATGAAATTTTATCGAAGATATTTAAACGTAACCACATTCCGGTGTTTTATTTAAAGTACAAATTGCAATCGCGCGAACACGAGTGCAGGTAACTGACTTCTGCGAAATTCGATTTACGTAAACGCAACTCCGTTTATGATTCAGTTCCATATGTAACACCACCGAATAGGTTCTCCATTCCAATCTGCATACTAATTCCGAGTATTGTTTCCGGAACGAGAAGCGGAACTTGGAAACTCTTGAAAGCATGAACGACAACGATATCGATCACGGCTTTCAAGGAAGTGCATGTTTTAATGATAAAGTCTTCGTACGTCAATTACGACGAGGGTCGATTTGCCCGACTGTCTTCAAAAATATTTACAGTTTCTTCTAACCTTTTAAATGAAACTTCATACTTTCACCCTAACGATCTAAGCGCGGAGCGCAATTAAAGCAGCTTCTTTCTCGCCTGCTGATCCCTTCTATCGTCGCTTCTTGTCCATCTTCTTAACTCGCTTCCATTCCCGGCATCCGAATGAAGACTCTACTATCGTTCACCTAGAAATCCCGTCGTCTTTACTTCAAGTTCACGTTCATGGAACGGTACGTAACCACGTTATACCACCGTTAATTAGGAAGACGGTTTGCGATGCATAGAATCTAAATGCAAGATGCTCGCGGGGCCTACAGCAACTTGCCGGTAGAAGTTCATTAAAACTTCACGAAGGTATAGCCGAGCGTAGAAGCTCGCATAGAGGCGTTATTCTTCTAATGGGGAGCGACACACGCGGCTGGGGTGAACGTAACGACGGGGAACAGGTGAAAATTGACGAGCGGCTCGAAGTAACGAGAACCACTGGCAGGGACCAGGAAAATGTGAACGTATGGATAGCCAGCGTTGTCCCTCGAGGTTGTTCAGTGTCGTCAGTTCGATCCGGTCAGTGGGCCATTCAGCATGAACGAGCGCAGTGAGTACCTATATTTATACACTTTTCACTCACCGCTTCCTGATATTGCGTACCACCTTCGACCCTCTGCGACCTTATGCAACTCCTCCGCTGTCACTTGACGTGCTCGTGGTCGCGTCGCGCTTCAGACTTTGAAGTTACAGCGGTTCAAGCTTCGAGGAAGTTTGCCACATAGGCTCGTATAGGGTGCAAAACCTTGGTATATATATTTGTATTCCACTTGTTTCTTCTAAAAGCCGGGGTTTCACTTGGAAGTTATAGCCGGGGATCCACCTAGTAGCTTTGCTGCGCTATGCTAAATTTGGATGTGGTATAAACATAGCACAGCTCAACTTTTAATGAAAACGGTTCCATAAGGATTTATTAAAGCTAATTTTTTTAAAACTTAACATAGCATAGCTTAGCTTCCAGGTGGATCCCCGGCTTAATGCTTCGGACCAAGCTTGCTAGTAGAGTAGGCTCGTTTAGAGTCAGCCAAGGAGATGCAGGAGGTCGAAGAATAAATTAAATAGCAACGAAGGATGATTGTTTCGTTATTAGGGATGATACTCCCTACCCTCCTTTGATTCTGCCATTCCTTTCTTTCTCATAGAAGATGAGGCACAGTCGATTTACACGATCGGCAGCCACGCGAACCTGGTGCCTGTAAGATCCAGACACGCCTAGTAAGATCATGGAATTCCAGCCCTACACGCGTATCCAATTAGCCATTTTCTAATTGAAACTATCCCGTTTTTAGCTTCAAGAGGCGAAGACCGAATATGCTTGTGATCATCCTGCTTGTCCTCGCGGTTTCCTTCTTTATAGTGACTCTGGTACTTTCTATATTGTGTAAGTACCTCTGCACACTCATCGGCAATTACCATTATTACTGCCGCTTGCAGCAAAGAAAGCGTAAAGCTTCAGTCGCTTCATTGAAGCCACGTCAGGAATGCAATCTATTTCTTTCCGCAGACCTGACGACTAAACAGATGAAGCTCTGTGAAACTGAGAGCTGCGTTCGCATAGGTGAGTAAAGGGTTAACGTTTCGCTGGGTCTAATTAAGCTTACCCGTAACTGTTAACACAGTACTGTTAAGCGAACCAATTAAGAGACCTTCTACGAAACTTCTGTTCGTCTAGCTGCTAGTTTGAAAGGGTCTATGAACACGTCCGTAGATCCCTGCGACGATTTTTACCAGTGAGTACACCTTTCCCGCGGATTGATCAGGCACGCCGTGTCTATAGCACGTTGCAAGGTCGCCAAGTATGTTTTGATCAGTGAACACCACGGCTTTCGTTGTAATCACAGCGGCGGCACGATTATTTTCTTATCGCTGCGAGGAGAATACGTGCCCCGCTTTGCCGCGCATGCAAATCGCACGATATCCGCTGAACCTATCCTACGACCCACTTTTCCATCGACGAACCTGTAACCTTTCCAGATACGTCTGCGGAAAATGGTCCGGCGAGCACCCGATACCAGACACCAGTTTGACGAACTCCTGGTTCGAGGAACGCAGGGAGCGAGTGTTCAGGAAGATCAGGGAGCTCCTGAAGGAAAATGTCACGAACAGCGACGCGCCGTGGGCGGTGAAGCAGGCTAAAATATTTTACGACAGCTGCATGGACGTGCGTACGTTGGTGTTTTCTTAACCAATTTCCTCTGTGTACTTGAAACTTGTCAACCACTCAGTGCCGGATAGTTAGGACGTTGCCTCGTCGCTGAAGCTCAAAGCAATCAGAGCTGACCTTCGGTGTCGTTCTTTCAGACGCGGTGGACGATTTGGGACTGACACCCCTGTTCCAATTATTGGAAGATCTCCATCTGCCTATGATTCCTGCGGCATTTACCAAGAAGACTAGCGGTTACATCGAGCAGATGGCAAGGGTGAAGAAAGTTCTGGGAAGGGACGTTTTCTTCGGCTTCGATGTTATTCCTGATCCACGGAACACCAGCAACAACATCATGCTCATCGACACACCAATCACCAGCAGCCCGTTGCCCAAGTATAGTCTTGAAACCTGCTTTGTGTTGTTTTACATCCAATGAACGTCCCTTTAATTTGTCAGTGATAAGGAGCTGGAGAGGCGGTTGCACGCGATAAGGTCGAGATTCAGGAAGCTGGAGGACGAATCGGAGGACACGCTTTTGAGCAGGTTGAAGGAAGCTGAAGTGACGTTCATGAGCGACGTCATTAAGCAGATCCTCAATAATGGAACCCTCGACTCTTGCTCTTTAAGCGTCGAGACCCCGTTCCCCGAAGAGGAAGAGCTAGAGGAAGTCGTCGAGGCGCTTTACGACATGACCAGCACATTTTATTACGTAAGTGATGCATCCAGCTAATGAGGCTCGTTGAAGAAATTGGTGGCAGTAATTGGCCGATTATAAACCTTACATTCCCGAAGTTGTCCCGTCTGGAAAGCAACCAGAGCATATGGAACGAGGCGCCAACAGACATAGACTACATGTCGGTGGACAATCTTCAGAAGCTCACCGACCAATACGTCACGGGAGTCAATGCGTCTCTCACGCCTAAACCACTCTGGCGACCGTTCATCGAGTCGCTCTTCAAGGGTATCGACACTTTGGATCTGAATGGCAAGGACAAAGTGCTGATCGCTGACCTGGAGTATTTGAAGGACGTTGCCCTTTACTTGGCTCTCAGTGAAGAAGAAGAATTAGGTGAACTTGGGTGAAAGGTGGAGCGAGTGGTTCCCTTTCTTCTTGGTAATCCACTAGCTTCGTGTTTCAGAGACCTATATCTGGTGGGTGATAGTCGACATCGTTGTGCCCCATTCAACCCAGAGTTTGAGGAAGATTTGGTCCAACTACATCACAGAAGTGACCAGCGTGGAGGTCGGCGAAACCAAGTCCCTGCTCTGCGCTTCTGCTGTGAACGAGCTGATGGGTTAGTCAGACTTCCTCTCGATCCTACGATCGTTTAAAGGATCAAGGTTGCACGGAGTCCAGAAGCACGGTGTCGTTGGGGATTTCGTTGCGAAACTCGATGCTCTCTCGTAATTTAGGAATGGCCGTCTCCTGGTTGTTCGTCGAGCCTTCCTTCCAAGAAGACAAGGGCAAGAAGGTGTTCGAGATGCTGGACGACATAAAAGAAGCTTTCGCCTCGCTGGTTTCACGCACCGACTGGATGGACAGGCAGACAAAAACGGCGACCTTGGAGAAGAATAGGAAGATGGAGTCACAGATTGGCTTCCCCGACTGGCTCTTCCACGAGGATATACTTAACGAGTATTACGAGGGCGTAAGAGACACTTCGTCGATCGTTCCCTTAATTGTCTCCCTTTTAAATGTACCATTGACGAATGAAACGAACTTGCATGCTTTCAGATAGACCTCTCGGAGTCGGAGTACTTGAACAACATGATTCAAATCGTTCGTTTGATGTCTGTCACTGAGCTAGAGTGCATCCACGATATTAACTACAACAACTTGTCCTAGTAAGTTGCAGGTTTTGTAATAAATGGTACAGTGTGCATACAGGAATTATTCTCTGCGTGATTGTCGTTTCTCTCTTTAGCTGGGCCACCGACCCGACAGATGTGAATGCGTTTCATACGTACCAGTTCAATCATATAAGTACGTAGGAATTTCGACAAACAGTTACGCGAAACAATCATTTCCTCGATTTAAATGTTCGATAAGTATTAATCGGTTTACTCATTGATTCTCTAACACGCATGCAGCTATACCAGCTGGAATCCTTCAATTCCCGTTTTACGAGCTGGGTCTCGAGTAAGATCAGTTTGCCTAATGGTCCGGTTTCAGTGAGCCTACAACCGTTTCTCGATTTCAGGGCTCTGAATTACGGGGCCATCGGCACCGTCCTCGGCCACGAGTTAACGCATGGATTCGATAACAGTGGCAGGCACTACGACAGCAACGGGAACGTGAGGCAATGGTGGACCAACGAAACCATCTTCGAGTATACGGAGAAGACCGAGTGTTTCATAGAGCATTACAACACCTACTACGAAGTCGAGGCAAGTGAATGCATTCACAAATCACTCGAAATGTTCAACTGCGTTGTTCTTTGTCACCTGTAAATTTAAATTAGGTAGATTATCTAATTTTGATAGCAAGAAAGTTTTACAAAGAATCGCGCTCCTTATCGTTCCTGCCGTTGCAACAGCTTCATCTCTTGTCGCGTTAAGTGCCACCAAAGCTCGACCTTGCCAGGGTCCCTCCGCCCGAACCATCACTTATCTCGGTTTACACGGATGCCGACAGGTTAATCGCGAGTATGTCTGAACAGGTAGACGATTACATCGATGGGGAACGAACGCTGGGCGAAAACATAGCCGATAATGGGGGCCTCAGGGAGGCTGTCATCGCTTACGAAAGATGGAAGGCCAGACACGGTCAAGAGCCCTTGCTTCCTGGATTCACTCATCTCACTCACGAGCAGCTGGTTTTCCTCGGCTTCGCGCACGTAAGGCACTCATCTCGTGCATCTCCCACCAACGATTACTCAATCCCGAGCTCCCGCTGATGGAGATTCGGTGTTTCCGATTTCATCGGTGATATTGTATTCCCCTTCGGAATTCTGAATCCTGTCGACGATTTCTTTGTCCTATTCGGTACACTTAGACAGATGCTTGTAGGAGTGAATTTATACGATCCAAAGTAGGAGTGATGCAATTTTTAAGTTCAGTCAGGGACATAGGATCTTGTTAAATAAATGTCGGAATATATTAAGCAACCAGTTATGAATATTGAGAACGGTAATGTCACGATGTGATTTTGTGAACGACATGCGAGGTGTCGGATTTATGGCGTTGCTCAATGTCTTCGTGAATTACGTGTGCAATGGATTATTGATTTATCGTTGATCGATGTTTCGTTCTCTGCTTGTCCATGAATAGTAATAAGTAATAGCTTCGATTAATTTCAGCTGTGGTGCGAGTCGTACACGCCGAAGGCTTTGAAATGGATACTGGAAGATTCCCATTGCCCCGGGCATGTGAGGCTTCTGGGAGTTTTGAAAAACTCCAAGGAATTCAGCGAGGCTTGGAAATGTCCCGCGGGGTCGAACATGAATCCTCCAAACAAGTGTCATCTATGGTAACGATAGGGTATTTCGGTTAACGAAGCTCGATTCATTAATTTCTGAGTTATATGTGTCACCGACTTTGAGAACATGATTTGAGAAAAACGCGTTTAAAGTTTTGGGTTTGAGCGCTACACCGAGGAACACCCACCTACTTACACGCGTATAACTTTGTCAATTTTGGTCGGATTAGCTTGACACTTTCGGGGAATATTTTCAAGATGTCGTGCTTCAAGAAAATATAAAAATCGAGATATCGATTCTTCGAAAATTTCTAGGTAGGCCCTTAAGCATACAGCGGTTTTGGTTCTATTATAATTTCATCGTATCAATCGCGCAACAACACCTACGGCCGATACGTTGAAGTGCAACGGATATTGTTGAATACTGACAGGATTGTGACGGAGTGGTCCAATGTTTGTAATAAATGAATTTTATTTACTTACAAAGTGCGCCTGCTTTTGTTCTACATCCATACCAGCGCTAGGTATTCTCTGCTATCGAATAACCTTATCAGATTCGGTGTACAACGTGCAGTTAGAAAACCATAACTTACTATAGTTACAGACTACTTCATTTATTAAAAGGTAACGATGTGAAGATCGACCGAAGTGTCCAAGCCGATAATCATTTCACTTTCTTCAAATCTCATCCTCGCAGCAACGTCTGTTCCTTTCAGAACCAGACGTCTACCTTGACTACCTCGTCGAACCCTTGCGAATAGTAAGCATTACTTAGTAAATGTATCCGCCGTTGACGTCTGTCGGTTGAATGTACCCGTTGGAAGGCGTGACGTGTTGCTCGATGGAAGTGTCCAGCAGGCTGTCGGGGCGCAGCAATGGGTTGTTGACGGTGATGGAGTCTTTACTGAAGCTGTCGGACACGTGGAGGTTCAGAGGACTAGCAAGCTCCGCTGGGGGCACGGTCGACGACTGTACTGGGAAACCTGGCAGAGAAGGGAAGGAGGGTATCGAGGGTAACGAGGGTAACGAGGGGAAGGAGGGCAAGTTCTGGCTGACGGTCTGAATGAAGTCAGTTATCGGGCCCCTTTGGATCAAGGGGGTTGTTTTGCTATGGACTACTTCGTGCACGGAGTGTACAGGCTCCACGGACTGCAACGGTGGAAGAATCTCCACGGAATGCGAAGGGTGCAGGGTGTCTACGTGGTGGGCTGGTTCCAATGGCAGATGCGACACTGTGTCCACGGAGTGTACAGAGGCCACTTGCGGCAGAGGCGATAGAGTCTTCACGGCGTGCAGATGTGGCAGTGGTGATACTGTACTCACGGAGTGTACAGAGGGAAATGCTGGCAGAGGTGTTACTGCCTCTAAGGAATGCGCCGAGTGCAATTCTGGCAGAGGTGTTACTGCCTCAATGGAATGCGCGGAGTGCAATTCTGGCAGAGGTGTTACTGCCTCAATGGAATGCGCAGAAGGCAATTGTGGCAGAGGTGTTACTGTCTCAAAGGAATGCGCGGAGGGAAATTGTGGCAGTGGTGATACTTCCTCGAAGGAGTGTGCAGAGGGTAATTGTGGGAGTGGTGTTACTGCCTCAAGGGAGTGTACGGATGGTAGCGATGGCAGTGGTGATACTGTCTTCACGGCGTGCACAGAGGTCAACTGTGGCAGGGGCGTCACGGCCTTCACGGACTTTATAGCTGGCAGATTGTGTACAGTTGGCACGGAGTGTACAGTTGGCAGAGGTTGCACAGAGTGCACAGTTGGCAGGGGTTGCACGGAGTGCACAGCTGACAGAGGTTGCACGGAGTGCACAGCTGGCAGAGGTTGCACGGAGTGCACAGCTGGCAGAGGTTGCACGGAGTGCACAGCTGGCAGAGGTTGCACGGAGTGCACAGCTGGCAGAGGTTGCACGGAGTGCACAGTTGGCAGAGGTTGCACAGAGTGCACAATTGGCACAGAGTGCACAGTTGGCAGAGGTTGCACAGAGTGCACAGTTGGCACAGAGTGTACAGTTGGCACAGAGTGCACAGTTGGCACAGAGTGAACAGTTTGCACAGAGTGCACAGTTGGCACAGAGTGCACAGTTGGCACAGAGTGCACAGTTGGCACAGAGTGCACAGTTGGCACAGAGTGCACAGTTGGCACAGAGTGCACAGTTTGAACAGAGTGCACAGTTGGCACAGAGTGCACAGTTGGCAGAGGCTGCACGGACTGCACAGTTGGCAAAGGCAGAGTCTCCACAGATTTCACGGACTGCAGAGTGTGCAGGGGCTGCGTGCGTTGAACGATATGCGTGAGCGAGTGGGGAGCATGGAGGGTGGTTCTTGGTATTTCAACGGCTTGCGGCAGTGGATAGCTGGTCGGAATGCTCTTGGTGATTTCGACCGAGGTTAAAGGTGCATCTACGCGCACGGATTTCAATCCGCTTCCGTTGAATCCTATAGGAACAGCCGTTTGAACGGCTGGCTGGTAGCTCGCGTAGGTAGAGGGCGCATACGAGGCGATGTCGTAACTGGGAAGATTGATCCCTCCGATGGTGGAGTGGAGAGCTGGTAAGTTCTCACTGACCAGGGTACTGCCAATTACACCCTTCGTTGCTGCAAACGAAGGCACGTCCTTCACTGCAACTGTAAGACAAAGCGGAGACAAAGAACTTTATTAAAACCCCCGCCACGTTAACTTTCAGTGCCGACAAGCTTGACCTTTATCAAGCCACTATACGGAGCGAGAGAAGCCTCTTAAAATAGCGTGATTTATTTTCACAGGAGCTGCGCCGAGAAATGTCTGTGCATAAATTATTCAACATTCGAGATACATTCCTATTTGTCACACTATCGGAGATGTATCGACATTCTTTCGTAATCCAAACATTGCGCAGAACATATGGCGAGGTTCAATAAAAACATAAAATCCCTCTTACCTCGGGTCGCAGGCACGGTCTGGATTGTCTTGAGCGCGTGGTGGCTGCTTGTTTTCAAGGAGCTCTGAAAAATTACAAACCCAATTGTGACTCTCTGTTTTAACAGTTAGAACACGTTGGTTCGCAACTTCGCTTACTTTAAATAAGTCGACTACGGGAGTTCCATAAGAGGTGGCTGGTGGTGAAACAGCGACCGTCTGCATCATAAAATAAACATAGTTCGTTGGACAATCATACCTGACGATTTGATCAAGCGATGAATTATGTTACGCAGCAAGCAAACCTTAATCTGTTCCAGGGGCAGTGGAGCCACGGTGTTCGAGATCGTCTCCACATTCAGGGCGCTCGGTCCTACGACTGTCTCGGTCAGCTGGGGAATCTAGGTGAAAGCGTAACAGTTTCTCCATTAATCGTCACTTCAAGCAGGTGCCTCGGTCCTCCGATATGTAACAATCATCCATCGAGTAAAGCAATGCTTATCATAATTACGTGAACGGAATCTGCTACTCCATAAGTGGACACCGGCACGGAGAATCTGGCGGCATCAACGATCGGTGACAAGTAGTCATTGTTCAAAGGGAGACCTGGTTGATAGCCAGGTGGCCCATAGTTGAACTGTGGCAACGTAATCGGAGTGTCTGGGATGTTGTAAGTATAACCGATGGATTTCGTGGCCTCTACCACCGTCTCCGGATGATGATGATGGTGTTGATGGTAGTCGGTTCCATAGCGCGGATCTCCTGGCAGAATATCCTTCTTCTGCCTTTGGTGGGGCAGAGCCAGACAAGCTGACAAGCAGGTCTGAAATATTTCTCGAATTACACGACGGCTAACTCTGAACAAGCGCGCGAACTTGTTTCCAAAGGTGTTTCAAGTTTGGAAGATCAAGTTTGCTGTTTATGAATCCGATTCGACGAAGACATTAGCACCTCGAAGGTGAATTCTGAAGGTGTTACGTAAAAGGAGAAGTACGCGGTGGCTTTGCTCGGCAAATTTATAGCTGTCTACAGTGTCTTGAAATTTTGGACAAAGAAGACATGCGAGCTTGATGCGAAGGGATTCGAAAAAGTGGTTAGACACGAAGGTGGGGATGTTCGAAGGTAAATGGAAGTGTTTGCACCACCGACCCTTCAGGCATTCACGCCATAGCGTCGAGATTTGATGTTTGAACAAGAGCGAACTAAGAAATCTATTAGAATCGAGCGGAGAATATACGATTTAGATTTTAGATGATGTCACCGCGACGTCGTGAAAGGTCGAAGGGACGATACAGGAGGATCCTTACCAGAGTGATGAGCAGGAGCCTCATGTTAGCCGTATGGTGTATGGATGAGGAGTTGAGTATCATCCCAAAGATATTTCGACCTTTTATACTTGGCCGATGCTCCCTCCAGCTGATTTCGCAATCCGTTGGCATTGGTAGAACTAGATTTTTTAATTGACTCCTCTGGAAGGCCCGCGCCGCGGAGATTCACGGTGAACGAAATATTTTCGTGAATAAGCCTGGTATTGGTGCCTCGCCTGTCTGTGACACGCGCCGAAGAAAACAGAATTCCATCCTCCGTTTCGGTATTGGTGGCCCCTCCGTTCCTCTTGTTCTTCCCCACCTTTTACCCTCGATATTTAAGCAGCATCCATGGGAGCAAGGATGATTTATGCAAAACCGTTCTCTCCTCTTCCCCGCTCTTCCTCTCTGTCCCTTATTTCGGTCCCTTGGGCGCGAGCAGGCCCATTAACGGGCCTCGTCGCGGGCAGAAGAAGCATTTAAAAGTTCCGGATAATGAACGTCGGAATTCTGTTCGGTTTAATGGAGCGTATCTAAAGGGGTTCCAGTACTTTCTGTGGTTCAAATGCGATTCCCTCGGTCGGACAGTTAAATCGAACCGAGTTCAATGACAGCCGACGGGTGTTGCTTCACTTCCTGAGAACCACGTTGCGTCACGGCTATGTAAAGCTTTTCGGGTACAGAAAATGTAAGTGGACTTTGCGTTTTATACACGCTCGAAGCTTAAATCCTTGGAATTCCTATTGTAAACACAGCGGAGTGTTTTATTAGGGATTCTTTATTCTCGGGATAAAGTAACACCTCCTTTTATAATTCTGTTTGCATTCCTAGAACGATACGAAGAAAATCGCACGAAAGATCGGCCGGTTCAGCTTTTGGTGTCGTTCCGCAAGGTGACATTACAAATGTTTGTGTAATATTTATGCAGTTCCACCTGCCGCGCTAAAAAACGATTTCTTGGCAGATTTAAATTGTAAATGAATATGGATTATGGGTCCTATATCCTTGGCCTATAACAAATAGCCGTTCGTTGGGTAATTATATTACAATCTGTGGATCTGGCGAACCAATTTAAAGGACCAGGTTTTCGAAATCTCTGCTTCCAGTAAGTTGCGGCTACTTTTGGTAAAAATAAAATTGTTTCCGAGGAAGACCGAAGATGTAAGTCTCCGCATTGATCATGGAATCCTCGGATCGGTATTTCTGGTCGTCCGAGATCTCGGGCCCATTTTGCATGATTCGGTACAGTTTCTTCTGAAATTTAAGGCGCAAAAACTACCTTCTAGTTTTCAAATTCGTGGATAGACCGGCTGGAAGTATTTTCTTGCGCAAATCATCCGAGTCTTTTTCAATAAGCATTCTGTCGATACGATCGTAGGTCGCAGGGGAAGGAAAAGGATGGCAACCCTAATAAATTTAGCTATATTACGCAAAGGTTGCGAAACGGACCTCTTCGCGAGTTAAAAAATGCGATGGTTTTGATGTAAAAACTGAATGCTTTTATTGTGACGTGAGATTTGATTGGTTCTTCGTTTATTCTTCGAGATACCATATATTTCCTCGGATAAACATTTTTTTCCCTCATTTAGGACATTTTATAGGACATTTTAATGACATTTATCATGCCTCGTTCGCTTAAGACGACCAATATCCATGAATCCTTTTCTCGCAAGTATTAGGCTGGATTTGCAGCCTTGACCACCGAGGATTCCACACGATCGAAACTCTTAACTTTTTTCATCTTATCTGGTATGCTCGTTTCTACGCTTATGATGAATGAAGCTGGCCGCTGTTCTGCTCGAAAACACTGATCTTGCATTAATTACATAACGAAGATCTCGGTGGGAATGTGCGGCTTTGAGAAATCGTGGGACCTGATGCAATTGCTATTAAAAATAGCTGCATCTACCATTTCGTTCCAATAAGTAGAAAGAAGTCACGTGCAAAATCGCGTCGTCTACGCAATTTACGCAAACCGCAATGTTAGAATAAAATTAGAAAATAAATAATTACTTCATAGATCTAAAATATATATATAAAAAAAAAACAAATTCATTTCTGCACTCGAAATATCTATAGAAGCACCAGAAAACCTCCATGATCCACAAAGGGTACATGCTTCTGTAGAATTCAGTTTAAATTCAAGCTTCGAACCCCGTCGAGTATAGTGGCTCTATCTGTCAATAAAAGCTGGAAGGTGACTGTGTGTTCAGGATCTGGAGTGTAGCCTGCGCGTAGATTTCACCTCGGACAGCCAAGTAAAAGTTTGCCAGCACGCAGGGGCCACGAAAGAACATAGTTTACTGTTTCTAATGGGCATAGCTACTACTCATCTTCATAGCTATTTACTCATCTCCACGAATCAAATTAAATGCAAAGTGTTCTATTAATCGTCAGAGGCCTCGATATTATATTTTATTTCGTGTGCTTATGGACAGCAGTTGTAAGAACCGCTTGACCAGCGAGTTGCGGAAGGAAACGGTACTACTCGTGTTCCAATTATCTTTATTATCTCTCACGCAAATCGGTGTACATTTCACTGGAACGATTCAGAGGATTTTATTCAGCAAACCCCGCGTTACCAGACCGCTTCCTGCACGGTTACTTTCTGAACGTTTGCCACCTGATTTTCTTAGAGATCGATATTTCACAGAGATCCTCACCGTGGGAGGATGAAACACTGTACAACTTTATCTCGCCTTCGATATTGAATCCATGACCTAATTGACGACTTGTTCCTCATAAAAATTCCGATGTTTCTGGTCTTAAATATTTAGCAACGCCTACACTTCCTCCCTGACATTCACGCCAAGAAGACACTCCTTCTTTATAAAATATGTATCGCTGGCAAAAAGGATGCCTGACATCACGGGCTGCAGTTGGGTAACTGAATAATTCGAGTGGCTAAAGAACGGAAAACTGTGTTATATTTCTCAGCGAGAAGTGAACGTGGTCGCACACAATTACGGGTATCAAGTTTGCGTTAAACTTGAGGGCCTTTCCTCTCGCAGCGCAATCTTTCGCCCCGTTCCTCCTCGATTTGTACCTTTTGCCGTTTTCTGCCTTTCTCCTGCAAAACGAACAAAACGGACACGCGCTGCTTTTACCGCAGATGTTTATCGATCCTTTGTCCCGCGCAAAAGCAAGGAAATAGTGCTAAAAGAGCACCTTTCCAGCGAGGAAAATAGAATTCTTATTCCCGGCGATCATTAGCAAAGTACCGCGATCCCCTTGAAAAATTTAATCCTCCACGCGACTCGGAGCAATCGCTACATTTTTGCCATCGAACGTTTAAATATAGAGGACACGGTCGATTGATTCGTTCCGGAGGAAACAACTTCGAGTCAGTTCTGCTAGTGTTCCGTGGGAGAGATCACTCCGTGCAGGTTTTTGGCGCGCGATTGGCTGCTTTCATCGAAAGTGAGAGGAGAAAGAGGGCTAGTCGAATCGTGATTTTAGTGTTTTACTTTTGCTTTTCTGCAGAACCAGTTTCTGCCGCCCTTACGATAGGACCGTTTCACCGCCACCGATTGAACTCGGTAACTTCGCACTCGAATCGGAGGATAAACGTTCCCCAACACGCTTATTTAAACGGCACACCCACCCCGCGAATAATCGAGCCCACCTTTCCGGAATCAATCCCCCTGGAACGTGAGAAAGGAGCGAGTGACAGATTCGAGCGAACGCTAAGGAGATTCGTGGAAATGGATCGCATAGAACGTGGCACGTTTTGAGGATGATCCAGCTGGTTCGGCTTCACCGAAATATAAGGCGATAGGGAACGATCCCGTTGCTTCTATAATGTGGCAACAGTTGCCTGCGGAGGCAACGACAGCGAGCAGTTTGCTCGAGCCAGTGCATGCGAACGAGCGTGCTAGCGAGCAGAGAGAGAACCAGATGATCCAGATTAGTCCCATTACTTTGGACGTTCTTTCAGTCTCTGAGCGGTAATCCTTTCACCGTTCTCTACCTCGGCCGTGAATCGTCTCGCTGAAATGCGTGCCGATTACTCTCTCCATTTTTATAACAGGAAAGCGTAGGAAGCTTTACTTCCTGCAACGTGGCTTCCTTCATCATTGAAAATTTAAGGAACTTTGATTGGATGTGTCTCTGCTAAGACGAGGGATTTTAATAATCATTCTTGCAACGTACTCGTGGGATACTAGTGGTTTTCTTGTAAACTACGTTGACATTAACATTCAATCGTGCGATTAAATCGAAGGAAAATGGTCCTACATGTATAAAATTGCAGTAGACCAAATCCACGATGGCACAAAAATATCGTGACTCACACGAGACTAACCTCGGACAATTTTTTAATTATTTTATTCTTTTTTAATTAGTTTGTCATTAGGGTTCGTGAAATTAGACTCCCATGAGACAAGTTGCATGATTAAAAAATCTCATCTCTCGCGACTATTTCCATTATTTACATTTAGCTGTTGCTGAGATTTTTGTTTCGCGATAGAAAAGTCTCGTTTAAAGTCTCATGGTGGACTCGCAACTTAAACCTTTCCAACGAGCAACTTCTTGTTAAGATTGAGACACAGGCGATACGATTATCGGTGAAAGCGTGTCCAATGTGATCTCACGGGTGCAAGATGACAGAGTATCATCCGCAAATGATACCAGCTCCTGTTCAATTAACCGTTCGCAATTGAATTCCCGCTGCACATTTCATCCTCTGTCTCTGCAAGAAGCTGTAACCCCTCTCAAAACGAGATGTCATCCTAAGGAGTTGCAAGGAGCGCGAAGCTATCGAATTGCGCAAGGTCGTGTATTTCGCGCAGGCTATTTGCAATCCAACGATTCAACAGATCGAAACAGCTGTGATTATTCAGAGCCTGACGCTACTACTTACTTCCAGTACGTGGAGCTGTGACACAGAACAAGAGGCAACAAACTACATGCATCCAGTTCATTGAGAAAACTCGTCCCTCCGCTGAGATCCAAAGAAACGCGTTCCGCGATCGGGCAGAGGGGTGCTGCGCGACGAGGTTCGTTACGAAACAGGAACGTTATCTCCGCCCGAGTTCACCTGGAGGAAGATGAGCCCGGAGAGGTATATCGGCGTCGATTGCACTTGAAACCGAACGTGAAACCTCTCGATAGAGATAGGACGCGTCGGCGGTCGTCGAACTTCCACTGGCGCGAGAAGAGCAAGGGGAAAAAAGGGGAGAAGCGGAGACAAGATTGGAGAACGCAAGCCAGTCGGAAAGAGAGTGCTTTCTTCGTGAATCGGTGACGGTGAAGGTCCTCGTATATAAGCAACTGCCGGTACTGCAATTGTCAGTGTGACTCGTCCCATCGGAAGCGACTAATATATCTGCTAATACCTGGGAACCGGACGAGGATGTTTCGATTAGTAAGTTCACCATCCACGTTCAGAGGGTTCACGGACGCTTATTTCGAGAGGGGGGCCCAGAAGAGTCGGGACTGTGACGGACGGATTCCATTTCCTATTCCTTCCATTTGCTTTCCCGCCGCTGGGACTTCGCGAAGGTGTGCCGCCAGTGAATCGAAGGGCTCGAGCGAAGTGTAGTTTGTCATTGACACCCTTTACCCTCGGGCTTCGGTATCGAACTGGGGCGTGAATTCGCAAAGTGACTATTAATGAGCGCCGTGCAAGGAAAACGATCTTTGGGGAAAGTATTTCGACGGAGCCATTACTGCCACCGATAGCTGAAACGATTTTGGAGCGAAAGCTGATATATCACTCTGTCCTTCCTATTCATGCTTCTAAAGGAAGGTAGATAGCAACTTTCTACCAGAATTTCGAGGATGTTAAATAATTTCGAGTCACAGTTTAAAGTAGACGCATCGAAAGTTTCCCTTTCTTCTCCTGCCACGCCGGCTCCGAGTGGGACGATGTTTAACCAGATGGGTTCGCCGGGGTTCAGTAACCTTCAATCGTGATTGCAACTTTGCAGTTTTTGTTCGTACTGGCCGTGGCCGCCGCGAGGGCCTCCCATTTCTCCCTGGAAGGCCATGGTTTCGGCAGCGAGCCGAAGCTCATCTCGCAATCGGTCCATCTGAAGGAGATACCGACCAAAATCATCAAGGTGACGAAGACCGCCGTCGTCAAGGTTCCAGTCCCGTATCCAGTCAAGGTACGTACCGTGTCCCAGAACTAATCCCCCCCACTACCTCGCGCAGAAGTCATAGAAGCCAGTGTCTACTCCAAAAAATTAACCAGTTCCTGCGCGAAAATCATTGAAACGAGAAACCCAGATCGCCTGGAACTCCTCGAGACTCGTTGCGCCGCTCGTTCGAGTAGCCGACTGGCAGTGAAGCGCGTCCACCCCTTTCTCCAGACCGCAAAACGACTGGTTCCATTTCTCCGTAGACCGCGTAAACCGAGAGCCACGATCTGCCCCGCTGCAGGCTGATCTAGAAATACCTTTCTCCTCGAATAGGTACCGCACCACATACCCGTACCGGTGCCTGTCAACCATCCGATCGCGATCCCGTACACGAAGCTAGTGAAAGTCCAGGAAACAGTGCCTATCGAGGTGTCGAAGCCGATCCCGATCGAGATCCAGCAGCAAATACCCGTGGTGGTGCCCAAGGCAGTGCCGGTGCCTCAGCCTATTCCTGTTCCCCAGCCTGTGGCTCTGACCAGGCCAGTCTTCTACCCGGTACCACACCCGATACCTTATCAGGCGCACAGCGAGTCGGAGGGTGGAGGCGGCGGCGGCGGCTACGAGTCGGCTGGTGACCACATTGGCCACGAGTCCGAGAGCTACAGCTCCTACACGGTGAACGAGCAGGGCGGTGGATACGACCAGCAAGCTGTTGGGCACGGCCACTTCCAGCCTTCTCAGCCGGACTACACCGCGCATCATTGAGCAGACCGTGGCCACACCGTGCGCACGGTGCACTCGTCGGAGTCTGCCTCGTTAAGTTTGTGTTTGCCACTTGTTCTTGTTGGTTACTGTTACCTTTCGATATGTTTTTCTAATAAAACCTGATACGTACTTGTTGTAAACTCTGGGAAGCCTCGCCACTGTCCCCGCCCCACGTTCACCAGACTCGAGAAGGTTGTATAATAGGAGCGGACAGATGTTGTGGTCTGATCAAAGCGATCGTTCATGCTCCAATGAATTGGAAAGTCTGTCACGGCTTGACGAGTCATGCGGGTGATTCAATGTCTCCGTGTGATCTGTTTCCGGTAGTAGGAGTCGTTTCCGAGTTCCCTTCCGCACAGGAGACTCGCAGGGAACGTCCCCACCTTCTTCTGGAGCGGTAAACAATTTATAACGGCCGCTGGTCGAGCGGACAGGATTACCGAGAGAATCGGTCCCTGTCCCTTGCTTTATGGAAGTCGATTGAAAGCTGCCGATTGAAAGCTGTCTTGGTAGTGGAATGATAGATGCTGGATCAACGGCGAGTTGAAATTGGAATTGGATACGCGCATAAAGTTCATCGCAGAACCCAAATTTTCTTTAACGTTTGTAAATGACTTCGCAGTGGTATAACGTGATAGCAAGTCAGCCGAAGGCGACCGACTCTTTCGTAGAAGCCGATTGTTTTCCTCCCCTTGGTAATGGCCAATGCGCATTGTTCGATCACGGAGCGCTGCTTTCCCCTTTGCCGCGGTAACGAGGCACCTGATATATCGTGATCAGAATAAAATGCTCGCGTAATTCGTCCGCTTTATTCCGGGCGAGCGGTGCTCAATTTGGTAGGCCGCGCGGCCCATGCAAATTTCGTTAATCGCGTGCGGCAAACTGCACCCTTCACCCGCTTAATGAGCATTCCAATCGCCCGTGCACTTCTTCCCACCCTAGAATTTCGCTCTCGATTATTACAAGAATTCGCGACTGACTGCCCAATCTCCTCCCACCAAGACCACGCGTTGCGGCCTCACAGTATCCTCCTGAATCCGCCCACTCTTAAGCAGATAAAAATCGTCTAGCCTTCCGCCGAAATATACTACAAACCCACCGTGCTCCGAATTCGGACCCCCGCGAGTCTCGCGCGCCGGAGAATCTGATAGATCGACGAACACAAGCATGTCAAGGTGACTGCTTTCGCAACACTGCTCCAGTACTGGGCACCAGGCGCGCACCTCTTTAAGTCGTTTCAAGGCGAGTAAAGGACTACCAGCTTTCGTACGAAAAGAGTGACCTTTATTTTAATGATACGAGACGCGCGTCAAGTTACGTAAAAAAAAAGAGAGAAGAACGGGGGATTGACAAACAAGTTCCATGGTACAAAATTGTGCCTAATGTCACGGAAGCGAGACGCGCCATGGAATTTGCTGGACTTTCGTGGAAAGGGAGGTTTTCGAGGATCACCGACGAGCGGGGGCGTTAATCGTACCCCCTTCAGCTAGGGGAGCCAGTCTTCGAGTCATTGAACGTGATTCAGGGCGAGGCACGAACCACGGAAACTGGCGGTCGCAGTCGACGTGTTGGTGGTTGAAGTTCAGGAACGCTTGGGACTCGTGCTCGAGTGTAGCTCCTCCACTCGATCCCGGGATGTATCGCCGCGAGGAACAACTTTCCCCGTCGGTTTGCAGGATGCAGCAGTCGCTTCGCTGGTGGCGGTCGAAGCTGGCTCCCCGAAGTTCGCGAGAGATGGGTTGTTTACCACGAAGAGTAGCCACCGTTCCAGCCGTTGTATTGCTTCTCAACGACGACCGGCTGCGCGACTGGGTACGGGATGTGCTTGACGTATGGGACGGCGATTGGCTGGGGTACCTTGACGGCGTACGGAGCTGGCACTGGGACCTTGACTGGAACGCTGACGGGATAGGGGACTGGCCTGTCGACTGCGACCGGGACGTGTCTGGTCACCTCGACTGGGTAGGGCTTGGGGACGTGCACGGGGTAGGGACGGTCGACTGGAACAGCTACTGGCACCTGGAGAACACCAGAAAGGTAATGATTAGATAAATCCTCGAGTATTCTACTGAAATTTACAAGTACGCATTTATAATCCTTTCACTCTTCACGCTTTGTAATCCCGAACCCTGCTATTTGATCGTCGGAAGTAGATTTGATAACTTTGTTGAAATTGATAACTCTGCACGTGCTTTCTACGAAATCTAACGCGCAATTGTGGGATTCGCGATATTCCCAGGTTACGAAATCTATGTACTCGCTCGCATTGAGACGTTAATTAGCGTTTCCGACGATGAAGGCGCCGAGTACTAATCGCGCGATAAACAGAGCGTGATTGGAAGCTGGAGGTCTTCGTTTCCACGAGCTGATCGCCTTCATTACCATACTTGTAGTATATCGAATTTCATACTGTATGGGAATCGTTCCAATCACCTACATTCAAAGCGCTGCCCCGATGATTATGTCATTCCCGATTTCGCGCCTCAGTGGCACAATTTTGTCCGCGATTTCAGCCTCCGACTGCTTCCTTCACTTTTACTACGCGTGTATTCGAGTTTCGTTCGTCTTCTTTGCGCACGACTGGGCCCGAACAAAGGCGGATTTTTACCTTAACGGCGACGGGAACTTGTTTCTCGACGGGGATAGCGACGGGGTGCGGTACGGGAACAGCCACTTCCTTGGTCACGACAGTCGACACACCATGGTGGAGTCCAACTGCTGGCAGGCTCGAGTAGCCAGACAGGCCGGAGTAGCCAGACAGGCCCGAGTAGCCAGACAGGCCCGAGTAGCCTGACAGGCCCACGCCAGAATCCAGCCCGTATCCTAGCCCAAGGAGTCCTCTCTTGTCCTTTTTCGTCTCTGCCGCCTCTGTCTCGGGCTTGTTCTCCTCTGCGAGGGCTAGCGCCGCGAAGGCGAGGACAATGAAGAGCTGAAAAGAAGGAAGTAGCACTTGAAGGCTCGTAGACTATTTCACGAACCGATTTCAGTCGAGCAAGACTGCACTTCGCGATGACAACGGGTAGTTAGTAGGTACTCTTCTCCTCAGATATCTTAAACACGTCTAATTACGACACTTTTATAGAAATTTATTGACTAAGCCGCGTGAAATGGTACTACTTCGTTGCAGATAGCAGGCACTGAATGTGTACGCGGTTCTAGAGGGTGCTTCAACCCTTTTCGAATGAATGTCGACGGTGGTCCACAGCAGAGACCGATCCTGGGGACCGTCTGTTGCAGAGGTTCTAGTGCTCACCTTGGCGTTCATGGTGCTGTGCTATCGGACTTGGTTCGTCGGTGGTTGTGCGACTGATGAGATACCAAGAAGATCCTCTGCTTTTATACAGTGAGACGAACCCTTGAACCGGACGGCGGTGGTGGGCAGTTGGCGGGCCCACAGAAACGGTGAAAAGAAATTGGGCGTGGGGAGCGAGCCGGACTCCCCGAAAAGCGAACCAAGGCAAAGCTCTTCTCGCTCTTTTTTCTTGCGAAAGATAAATTATATCCCCCTCTCCTTTGATTAATACTTTGCGTCTTTGGTTACCAGTCTGCTGCTAGTCATCCACTCGGCTGCGTCAGGGTGCTGTCTCACCACGGTGCACTCGCTAATGGATCACTCGGGTGGTGTCAAACGGTCTGGTGACGTCAACGATCAGAGAACACTGCTGAAGTACTCCTGTAGGTTCATTCTTTCTTCCTACTGCTCCTTGCTTACTGTCAGCAAACAGGTAAATCCTTGGGAAATTGGGCGTTTCTCTTTCCTCAGACCGTTTTGGGCTTCGTGGGAAAGCACGTGGATAAGGATAATGTAGATTATGCTTTCGAGAAGCGGGGAAATTTTTCTTTTGTTGCGTTTCGCGTGTATGCGTCGTCTGAAAGGCATTCCTCTTTCCCTTTGGGACAGGACCCCCGTGTTACATAAACTGGACGAATTTCTTGCGATTCCACGTAACTCCGCCCGTTAATTGAACACCTGTCCCGAGTGAAAAACCGTGGCATGTCAAGCAGTTCTTATTTTAATGTCCTCGTTAACGGTCGCGCTGGCTAATACGCGATAGTCTGCATAAGCTGCTCCACCGATGAAAGAGTAGTTTCTTTGAATTAATAAAATTGAAATAGGTGTCAGGCTTTTTGTTCAAATTAAATTGCTCATGGGGATGAGAATTCTAACAGTTTCGACACGTTCTACCAATCACTGCTCCTTCTTTCAAAACCCTTAAATGGTCGCGGCAGCAGAATGTCGTGGGCCGTGATCTTTCGGCGAAAAAGAAGCAAATAGTCTCGTGCTTTAGAAAAAGAATACTTAAAATTCCGAGATCGGCGCTTCAACGCCAACGGTCGAAAATATCGCCCATGTACATTGACTGTGTCCTCTTATTTCGAAAAAAAGCGGTTTTAGCGCGCCCAAGTGTTTGTATCTGATGTGAAGCAGTTTAACGAGTTCTTCTTTTTTTTAAATCGGTCTTCTGGGATTCGAGTCATTATAAGAGTGTGGACTGCTTTTAATAGACCCAGCCGTGTCGTGTCATTTAAATGAGGAAACTCGAAAAAGTTTGCTTATAGCCGATGAAAAAAGTGTTTAACCGGAGTCTCCTGTGTCGGTTTATAATATCGCTTTCATAGCGCATTTTTTATACCAGCGCGTTAAGTGTCCATCAGACATTCTGGAATAGGTCATAAAGCAACAGTTGCCCGGATTACTGTATTAATAATTCCGAAATCAAACGAACGAGTGTCTCGCAGATTTGCAGGGTCTAAAACTCAAAAGGTGCAAACGAGACACAAATATCGTATCTCACACGAGGCTTTAATCTCGCGAGACAATTATTTCACGATGCGTTTCCACTAATGGACGAATTTTAATTTTTTCACGAAACTAGACCCTCGCGAAACAAGTTTCAGGCTATATTTTCCAAAATCTCATCTCTCGCAATTATTATTCATCATTCTTTATATTTAGTTGTCGCTGAGATGTTTGTCTCATGACAGAAAAGTCTCAAGTAAAATCTCATCGTGGATTCGCACCTTATCGAATATCGAGTGTTCAATTGGAAATTCAATGAAAATTCGATGCAACGTGGAAAAGTACTCTTTTCACTGACCTTGAACCCTCAACCTGCTTGAACAGCACCGTGAGTCCTTATAATTAATAGTTCCCTGCTAACAGCATGAGTTTCAGATTTTGCGTCAGACATTTTGAATAACGCCGGAGGATTCTCCTGTTAGGGATACAGGTTTGCGATAAAGGAATAGGCGAAGCAGCCTAACGAACGTGGAACAGCACGGGGGCGGGGGAGAAAAGGGGGTTTCTTTGTTCCGAATTTATGCAGAAGGACCCCCGTCTGCTTTGTTTGAGGGGGGGGGGCAGGACGCTCGGCATTCCAGCCGGGATGAGTCGATTAGATTCTGAACATCAAGTCCCTCCGGTTCACCTTGTTCTTATTAAGTCGATTGTTGTTTTGCACGGTTCACATCGATGATTCATTACCTTGATCGGGATAAACTAATTCTCGTAACCCCTTGGAAGCTTCGCGTAGATAATGTTTAGTGTTACAAGGTCGCCAGCGCCCGGAGCAACATTAACCGTCTAGTTGCGCGTGACTTGTTTCTTGCCGGCAGCCGTGATCCGAGGGTACCTTCACCGGGGAGGGGAAAAAAAAAATGCCGCGTACGCGCATATGAGAGCAATCCTCGCGTACACAGATCTGCAAAAGGGAGAGAAGGTAAACTGGCTGCTCAAGTTCAGCCATGGGCGTCGTCCTGAACTTGGGGCAACCTTGAGACCCTCAATAAAGTGGTACACATTTTTTCTTTCGGCCAGCGCGGTGCTTTCGAATTCACCTGTCCTTCGTGGACGTCGCCGCCCATTTACCACTCCGACCGGTGGGGCCTTGCTCGTATCCCCGACTGCTTTCGCCTAATCGACGGGGCTGGATCGGAAAGAAGCACGATTCCTGGAGTAGCGTGGCCGTGCAGAAACCGCCGGCAGGGAGTACGCACGTAGTACGTTGCATAAATCGCCTCCCGGCTGGTTTCGACACCGGAAACTGGCTTTGTCCTTTTCCCTTCTTTCCGACGCGCGAACCTCCACGGTCCGTTTCTTGCGCGCTCACGATGGGCCCGTTCTTCGCGACTGCACAACCGCGCCGCGGTGCAGCGAAATCGACGAAAATTCCGCGTCGCAGTTGCGTTTACCTCCACAGGGTGGGGTACCAGCGGTCGCTGTTACCTCTGCGAGCCGAGGAATGCCCGAGGTGGCAGTATGAAGGAGGCGGTCCCAAAATGACAGAAGATATTTGAAAGTGCATGTCTGCGATAGAAAACTAGAGACTTTGAACCTCGAACTACGGATTCCGCGATGGAAAATAGGGACTTGCAGCTTTCGTGCACGGACTTGCGACACCCAAAGTCGACTGCGTAACGGATAAATGGTATTATTCTGTTGCAGGTGCGGTATCGATCAGCCGTGTTTACATGTTTATTAGTGGTTTTGCGCGCGAAAAGGGAGGCAATTTGCTCCGCTGGAAATAGGCGGAACAGTTGCACGCGTTGCCTTGTCGCGTGTAACCCGCGATTGTCTCGTCGCATGTAGAAACCTGGCAGGATTTCACGTACGAATTGCGCTGCTCCCCCCCGTATCGTCCCGATCTGCGACATTGTCCTGGCCGTTTATTGTCATGAAAATCAGCATGATCGGCCCGTCATTGCATGCCGAAACGGCGCCGTCGGGTTTCACTTCGCCGGCGTGAACAGCAGAAAGAAAGTCGGACCTTTGTTCCGTCTGCGATGTCGATATCGTTCGATCGCGACACTGGAGGCTACTCGAAGAGGATCGATCGATTGGGCAACCGACGTGAAATTCCGGAACACAGGAACGTCGATGAGCTAATTTTATTTTCGAGTCGAGGCCCAGTTTTCATCGAATTCCCTTTCGGTCGTTTAAACGACGGCTGATGTTTTCCACCGAGACGGTAGCCGTGTGTGTGTGTTTTTTTTTTAAACTGAACTGGAATTCGAGCGAATAATTTTCCTTTCGATCGAGATACTTGTCTCGAGGCCCACGTGGAAGCTACCTTGGCGATTTTTGTGTGGTAATCCCACGTATGGATATTACTCTCGATTTCGTCAACGTCTGACTGTTTTCACATTTTGTTACTTCTCGGCCGGCAAGAGAAACCACGCGCTCGAGGATGGTAATTCTTCCGTGAATGTCGAATTAGGCGGCAGGATCTGGCTCGGAAATGGTGTCTTCCAGTGTTTCGCAACGTGTCAAGCGTCGATAGAGCCGAAGCATTTCACTATTATTTTTTTACCGAACGTATTAACGCTTTGGCGAGGTAGCCGCGAATGATGGAACTGCTGCAGGGAACTTGTATTCGAAAGAATTGCGAGGATGAATGAATTGGAGCTGACTTATGGTGCCACGTTATAAATTATTGAATTGTTCCTCGAGTTAAGCTGCATCGGGGAGCGGAAGATAAATGGCAGAAATTTGTCGAAATCAATTATTCCGGTGACCTGTTTCAGCTGCAGCTGTGTTTGCATAAAAATCGAATAGATCAGGCTTAATGGATTCGTAGAGGCCGATCAGTTTCTTATTTCGTTATTCCCGTGGAAACACGAGATCCATCCCGCGCGGACGTACGCGATCCCCTGCCGCGAGCGAGTAAACGTGCACGAAATTAACCCGGCGAGTGGAATTCGACCTGAAATTCGCGGATCACGATATGAGTTACGTGAAAGAAACTCGTTTTTATCGTTACATTACTTTCAGAAACGGACGCCTCGGATGGCCCTTACATAATTGCGCGGTTATTCACGCGTCTGACGTTGAAAAAAAAGAGGAGTGTCGCATAATCTTTCGGCGTTTCGGTGACAGTAAGTCGCTCGTTTTTCTCTTGGCTCGTTAAATAATCTAGCTTGTAGAAGAGAGCTGAGTGCTCGCTGGCCTACGGTTTCATCGATCGTCGTCGTGTAACCGCTTCGCAGGTTTCGTCAACCGATGGCTCGATTGGTCCAGCCACGGTGTTCCTCAGTTTCTAACTTTCAAATATTTTGCAAATGGATCGATTAATTCCGCGGCTGACATCTTTATTTACTCTTTCGACAGCCGGCTGGATGGCGAGGATTAGAGGTGTACGAAATATTTCCTGTCGGGTGTTATTTCTGTAGCTCTAGCGAGTTTCTACACAGACACAGTGGCAAGGTCGGCAATTAAGGATGACGTTAATTAGCAGATCCTGTAATATGATCGGAATGTGGTACGCTGCAAGATAATGATAGGCAGTGCATGGTACTTTCTAAAAATTAATAGTCGGTTGTATACATTCTTCAGAAGTGAATGGAGATGAATGGTACAGATGCGTGGTACAAAGTCGAAGATGTGGTCGAGCGTTTATTAAATCGAGCCTTGGAGAACTCGTGCTCGCCTAACGATGGCTTTTTTCGGGCATCGCAATAAGGACTTGCCGCTTCGAAGCGAGGACTTGCAGCGGAAAACTCTCGACTCCCGATCCTTCAGATGCCACTCTGCAGATAACCACTTGGCCACCAATTTTTCTTTCTTTTTTTTATAATTTCATAACCACCGCTAATATTTCCATAGAGATACGAAACACAAAGAAGTGTACGTTGCGTTATCTTCCCTGAAACTTGAAATCGCCGCGAACGATCTAGCGAAAAGGCTGACGTGCGCTTCGTTAGCCTGGTCCCTTTCCTGGAAAATCCTCTCCGCAACGTTTTGTTCGCGGCGAAGCCCTCCGCGCATAAACGAAGATGCAACTGAAAAGCCGGAGGAAAGTGCGCGGCGCGACCTGCATTCCACCTGCGCCGTGAGATGCCTCGAAAGAGGAGAAGAAAAAACGATGATCTGGGGAGGTTCCCAGATCGCGCGAAATCGCTGCCAAGGCTCCGAGGCGGGAACGCCGGGGCCTTCGTGGGTAGTTTCTACACAATGAGGGATCAGATAGCGCTGGGCAGAAGTATAGTAGTGGCTTGTCGCGCGAGGAAGTGTCGAAACGCTTCGTTCGCACGTAATTAATACCGCGGATATTCCCTGCGGTCGGGACGCCGCGGCGTTTTGCACGGCCGTACGTTTAATGTTTTTACGATCGACCGAAGGCATTCTCGCCTTCGACGCGAACCTAGGAGGACCTCGAATATCACGGCTCCGTTGCGTCAACCGCGTCACGCATGAATTTATAACGCTAGAGCAGCGCCGCTTGCAAGGAATCACGCTCGATTCGACGTTTCTTTTTTTTGTTGCGGTCGCCAGCATTAATGCGATGGAAAAAGGATCGGAAAGGTAACTGGTAATTCGAGCGCTCCAGTAATCCCTCGCGAGCACGAAGTTACGACACGATCGTAAAATGTGTTATAATATACGACTGCATCGTGCATATTCAATGACGATAGTGATCGTTCTCGATGGGAGAGGTCGAGCGATTGATAAGGAGGCAATTAGCGCTGCCGCGTTTCGGTGTCGACAGCTTCGGCCGCGCAAGCGGAGATAAAGCGATCGGCGAATAAAACGTGAGACAGATGTATAAAAAAGATTTATAAAATCGATTTATTGCATGAATCGTAGTTGCTACGGTAGAAGGAGAACGTGTTTTGGTACGGCGCTCGTCACGATGTCTTCTGCGATGTTGGGGTGGGGCGGTTGGGCGATGACGAGGGTGGTGGCAGGTTTTGGGGGGAGAAAAAAAATTTATCTAGTAGAGACCGTGTCCCAGACCGAGACCAAGACCGTGTCCAAGACCACCGCCGTGTCCAAGACCAACACTAAGACCAGCACCGTGTCCAAGACTGAGACCGTGTTCCTTAACGAGAACGGGAACCGACTGTTTAACGAGGATGGGCTGCGGAACCGCGACTGGAACGGGCCTGGGGACCTCGACTGGAACTGCATGAGGCACGGGTACCTGCAAGCACAAACAGAACGGTCAAATATTCGGCGAATTTCTATTTTTTATTCAGCTAATTTTTCAAGCGAAATTTATTTCAATCGAGAAAATTCAAGTTCTACTGGAAAACGGTAAGTCAGCCACCGCTGTCGTCGCGACTAACAATAAGGACAAACGAAATTAACGGAATTACGTAGGCAATCGAAAGCGTCGATCGTTTTGACTCACCTGGACGGGGTATGGGGCAGGCACAGGCACTGGCACCTTGACTGGAACCGAGACGGGTACATGCTTTTCGACGGGGACCGTGATGGTTTGGGTTTGGATTACCGGGTATGGCTTGGGGACTGGGACCGCAATCGGGACTGGTACTGGGTGGGGAACCGCGACTGGTACCTGGAAGAGAATCAAATTTCATTGTAATCGACGAACATCAAACGGTATCGAAGCTCTACTCTGATCTGTGGCTAGCTCCGGAAGATTCGGAGAAAAGTTTAGAGTCAGGAGACTTCGGGAGACGATCAAGGAATCTCGTGTTTACGATTTCTCACCTTTACGGCAACTGGTCGGTCCACGGGGACGGGGTATGGTTGTGGGACCCCGACTGGAACGGGGACAGGCCTGTCAGCGACTGCAACTGCGAGTTTGGTGTGTCCCAAGCCACCGCCGAGGTGGCCACCGCCGAGGTGGCCACCGAGGAGGCCATCATCATAGCCGCCACCACTCCAGCCTCCCAAACCCAAGCCCAACAGGCCACGTTTCTGAACCGCCTTTTCGTCGCCGGCGAACGCCGCGGAGATCAGCATCAAACATACCTTAAACGAGAAATTACGGACCCCTGAAGATAGTTTCGCTAGTTAGTCGAGAACTGTTCCCGGGGATTCGACTTGTTTCGACGTAGTTCAAATTAAATTCGAGCTTGGAAGCAACTCGAAGGGACAACCGCGGGGTAGGCGGAGCTGATTGCGCGTCTCCACCGAACGTTCACAAAAAAAAAAAAATGAGAAACTGTCGATCGGAATGAATCCCGACGATTTTCGTAGATCGATAAATCACTGATCGTTCTCGGAGTCACAGGAGAGAGAAGCTGTTTACGGCGACCGACGCGGGACTTAAGTTAGACGTACCAGGGCCCTCATGTCGAGCGACTGGCTAATACTTTGGCTAGTGTGTCTTGTCCGGTAAATTAAATTGGCTCTGTCGCATTGGAGGAAAACCACCCTTTATATAGGGAATTCACTTTCATTTCGCGCGTGCACCCCGCCAATCGAAAGCCAATGGCCGTACGGTGCTCTATCGCCACACCTACCGTACACTATTTACCCACGATACAGCCACATACCGTTACACATTATAATACATAATGTGCAGGAGAGGTTGTATAACACGCTAAACGTGCGCGCTGCCGGGGCTAGTAAATAGAGCGCTGGCACTTTATGCAGATACACATATATGCGCGCATGCATTTTCGACCGAGCTGCGGGACTAACGAGGAGACACGACAACTCCTCCTCGCCGGCATTTCGAGAGGGAACGCGGGATCGTGAGACTTCCATACCACGCGAGCCCTTCTGCGGTGCAGATCGCGCTGTCACGTCCTATTCGCATCTTGTGACGATTATTATTTATACGCACGGTGAACGAAGGATCGTCCTTCTTTCACTTCTATCGATAAAAGTATACTCTGACAGAAGAATCTTAAAGCGGGGAGTTTGTCTTCGATCGTTAACAGTGACTGGAAAATGGACACTCGTAGTTGCTGTGAAATTGGCCCTCATTTGCACTCGCATCGAATAGGAATTTTATTGCAAGTCATTGGATGCGTTCTGTTGAAAGAACTCTCTGTTGATAAACCGCGAGAGGAGAGCTAATTGAACAGCCGTAATCGGTGCTGTATTTTATCGAGCACAGTCGGAAGCACGTGCAGGAAATTATCGCGAAATAATTATGCAACACGAGTGAATGAAATAACGTGTAAAAGTCGCACGGGACGGGAAAGCGGAAGAATTTTGCGCTCGGAAATTTTTCACGCGCGAGCAGAGACATTTCCTGATTTCGTTTTTCCAATCACCAGACGATTTTCCAGTCCTATAAACGCTTTGCGCGGCTAATCTCAATTTTCGTTTAAAACCTCGGTAATACTTCGCTGGTGTTCGCAGTGTGTGGAATCGGGAAACGGAGATGGATTTGTAATGTTAGTTACTTAATAAACGATGCGTCCAGATACGTTAGAGGAGATCAGCGAACGGCGTCGCGTTCCGTTTGCTAAATGATACGCTGTTACTACTTGGAAGAAGCTGCACCTCGGTGATTCGTCGCTGCAAGTCTGTAATTGGTCGATTGTGCTCCTTCGTTTGATTTAGGATTACTTAGGGACACTTCTTTCGCACATTTCTAGCCGTGATCAGTAGTAATTACGAGTACACGTTCGGTGGATTACACGGCGAACGTTCACCCGTGACTATTATCTTTTCAAGCCGTGTAAAAGTGTATAAATCAAAGTACTTCCTGATCGCAAGCTGTGATACCTGTGTAAGAACAGTTACGCGTGACTCAATGGTCTGTCTTATACACAATTGATTAACGGTCAACCGATTAATGCGATTCTTTGGTGAAAAGTTATGAAACTGACTCACGATCTATGTGATATACTCAGCGCCACAGTATTTCATGGTTACAGCAACGTGGGATTTATAATCTCCCGTTTCCCTGCGGGCAAACTGTCACACCCCCTTTAAATCCTAAATGAAACATTGCCAGTGATCGAACATGATTATTAATCACACGCCCATTATGGCTTATACCCCGGGGCACGTAAATCCTGCCAGCTTAAAAAGATACTGACTAATCGATCGTTAAAATGTCGCGAACTGACTGGACCAATCGCGGTCGTAAGTAATCTGATAATCGGACGTGTGAAACGATCTATCAGTTTTGTATGAATCAAAATGGCAGTGTCAGTTACACTGCCATTGCTAGATCATAGAAAACAACATAACCGAGTTCCTCTCGGCAGAAACTCAACGACTTTCAGCAGCTTCCACAAGTCATCAAGCTCTTCAATTATAAAACGCGTGTAATGCATGTGTGACTCAGCTTGATCCCTGACCTGCCTCACACGCAGGCACTGAATAACTCGCTACCATTTCAGGCATGCTCTGTAGTTTATTACCGCGGCGCACGCTCAGTCTTATTCGGCGATCGTAACTGGCGTCGAGACACGACAATTTTATTACCGAAACGATCGTTTGAGTGCTTATTGGAGCCGTGAACCAACAGTCCCGTCGTCACAGCCTGGTAATTGCTTTTCACGTCACGACGAAGTGTTTGGAAACGGGTGGGAGAGGGATAAAAATAAGACTCCGTCATTAGCGACCCGAAGCTTAGAAAGCGTGACGTAATATAGAGTTTCGAACACCTGCCTGGTTGATTAAGAACGAAACGGGTGGCGCGAGGTGCTATCGGTCGCGATCTCGTCGATCTGCGCCGCAGATCGTTCTTTCACAAGCGATCCCTTCGACGTGAATGAAACGCAAATCGGAACCGATTACTACTCGTTCTGTCAATCTAAAACGTTCTCTGGCACGTCGTACATATAATAATCGCCTCCATTTGCTCCCTCGGTTTTTGCTCATTTCCCGAGGACACGCTTTTTTATCCCCGTCGTGCACCTTTCCATCATTACACTGTACTCGCGTCTCGCTGTTCCTTTGCATCAATCTGTAATGCATGCTGCAAACAATAACTGGTAACAGATCGTGGAACTTGGAGTGGATACGACAGTCCCTCGATGATTTCAGTCGCAGACTCTGCCAGTCACGAGTTCGTCGGTTCTTAAAGAATCTTCGTTACATCAGAAGACTACTATGGCTAGAGAGATATTCGGTATAAGTGTATTCCGAAACGTTTAACGATCTCCGTAGCTCGAGTTTGCGTAATAGTCTCGCTTCGTTGCTGCTCTTAAGGGGGGAACCTTGTGTAAAATGAAATTTTTGAACATTTTTTTTTTTTTGTTTAAATCGATAGGAAATTTCCTCAGGAATACGGTAGAAAAGTTAGAAAGTGATCAGAGATGTTCTTGTACGTTATTTTCAAAATAAAGTGAACGGTTGTATTGGGCGGAGCGGCTCAGGTAGTCGGCCTTCGTCGGGCGCTCGGCCTTTCTGTCCCTTCTAACTGTGTTAAAACCTATACTAATGTACACCAGTTGTTAGACCCACCATAGCACTGCCTTTTTCGGCGTCTATACGTGTACATTTGTGTGTATAACGGTTTTGAAAAAGATGCCCCTTCGGCGAGGGGTCCTCGCTCATTGTCAGTTCAGCAGCGTCTCTTGAGTGAAATCGGTCGTTTACAGAGCCTTATACGAATATATACGAATAAATTGAAAATGAGTCGAAAGCTGCAAGATAATAATCCAAATTATCGTCCGAATCGTCCCAGACGGCGAAAAGCTCCTAAAAAATTCGAATTTAAGAGTGCTGAGATAGAAAGTGAAAAGACGAGCGGAGGCGAAGGAACGAGCTCTTCTGCTAAGAAAATAAAAGCTACGTCGGCAGATGTAATTATTAATTTTACACATTGTTACCGAATTATAGAATTCATAAGTGTTTTTAGTGCAATATCAGATATTTCTGTGTGCAAAACGTGTAAACAAAAACAAACATATGGAGAAACAGGCAGCCGTGGATTAGGTTTTAAAATCGCCGTTACATGTGCGTGTGGAACTGTTTTAATCAATTCGGGACCATTTCTAAATAATAGTTTCGAAATTAACCGCAGAATTGTGTTTGTGATGCGTTTACTAGGCGTGGCACGTAAAGGAATAAATATATTTTGCGGCATGATGGATTTAGGCTGTGAATTGAGTGTAAGTGCTTATGACGGCATTATACAGCATATACATACCGCAGCGCAAAAAATGTATAATGACACGTGTCACAAAGCTGTTGAACAAGAAAAACAATTGAATGAAAAAAAGGAACAACCCTTGACAAGACTCAAAGTATCTGGAGACGGCTCTTGGAAAAAGCGAGGATTTTCTTCACACTACGGTGTAACGACGCTCATCGGTTATAACACGGGGAAAGTCATCGATTTATTGGTGAAAAGTAGCTACTGCCAAATATGTACGTTTTATAAAAACGATAAAAAGAATCCCGAATATTTAGAGCACAAAGAAGATGGGCATTGTGCAGTAAATCACAGTGGGTCTTCGGGTAAGATGGAAGTAGATGCTGTAGTTGAAATGTTTCTTCGCTCTGAAGAATTACACGGAGTACGCTACAGTAATTATATAGGAGACGGTGACGCTAAGACGTTCAAGGCTATACTCGATATTGAACCGTATGGTCATAATTTCAAAATTAAAAAGAACGAGTGCATTGGACATGTGGAAAAGAGGATGGGCAGTCGGTTGCGCAATGTAAAAAAGAGTGCAAAATTAGGAGGAAAAGGAAAACTGACAGACGTGTTAATAAAAAAATTAACAAAATACTACGGTCTCGCTATTAGGCGTAACAGTGATTCTGTGATTGAGATGAGAAAGGCGATAATGGCAACATTTCATCACCTATCTTCGACAAATAAAAAACCGCAGCACGACGATTGTCCCCCCGGCGCCGATTCGTGGTGTAAGTGGCGCGTCGCACAAGCCTCGGGGCAAGAATTTGATCATCCACCTCCATTACACGAAGATGTACAAAAACATATTCGCCCAATTTATGAAGACTTGTCACGGGATGATTTGTTAGAGAGATGTTTAGGTGGACATACGCAAAATGCTAACGAGAGCTTTAACGCTATCGTTTGGCGTTTAGCACCTAAACATCTCAACTGCGGTATTAAAATTGTTGAAATAGCTGCTTTTTTGGCTGCCGGCCTGTTTAACGAAGGATTTTCGTTTGTCCTTCAAACAATGCAACAACTTAGCATAGTAATTGGACAGCAGAGCAAAAGGTTTGCCGAAAATGAGGACAAACGCCGTATTCAACAGCAGGAGCGCCGCAGCCTTCCTTGGGCCAAAGAGGCTTGTGCTTCTCGAAAAGAAGAAAAAACGGCTGAGTTACAAGTTTTTGAAGAAGAGGAAGATCTATTTTATGGCCCTGGAATCGCAGATTAACAAAAAACTGCGGTAAGTCAAAATGAATTACGATTTTTCTGTTACTCAAATTTTAAACGCATTTTTCTCGAAACGCAAAATTTCGCATGCCGTGCAACGTAGCTCAAAAACTAATTACTCGATTTTTATGAAACTTGGCATATATATTCTATAAATAATTGGCCTCAGCATGACGAGCTCCGATTTCTTTATTTTTTATGTAAAATATTGTTATTAACAATTGTTCATAACCGAAAATCCGTTTCTTTCTTCAAAACTTCGCCATTTTTGCAATTTTGAAAATTTTAATAAAAGAAAAATGTCATGCTGAGCGTTTTTGCATAAAGTAACTATTCCATTTTGATTTTTTTGTTTCAGATCATTTTTGTGCATTGTACACTGCACGGCGAATTTACAGGATGCCATTTTCAAGCCGCCATTGCACCATTATTATTAACAATTAAAATTTATAAAAAATATATTTTTTTACATTATAACGTTAATAAATGGTATTTCAAATTTTAAATCAATCTGCGCATTACATTTTCCAAAAAAAAATTCTTGAAAAACAGACCATTTACATAAGGTTCCCCCCTTAACGTCATTTAATTACCACATGCATTCCATTTCGATAGGCTAAGTTATCTCGCGGGAGTTGTGCGTCGCCCGGCGTATTAAGCATTCAACTAATTTATTAAATCTGTAGGAACTGATCCTGACTGTGCGCGGTAGAGATATGTTCCTCATTACGAAATTGTCTCGCGTACACTGGTACGCTCGTTATTCGCGATTGTTGGCGTCCAATTCCTCTGAACGCGTTGTATATTACGCTTATAATTAGTGCCTGCTATTACGCGTGCTCAGTGTTCACTATCAGGCAACAGGGACTGTTCCGAAGTCACCGTTCCGAACGTCAGTTTTACACGCAGTCGCGAAAGCACGTTTCCCTGTGCCTCCATTTTGAGAGTTCAAGCGCGAACGGGGTATATACACCCATCGATCTGCAAAACGGGTTTGAGGTTTCAATATCGAACGAGTTACGTTGACGTCAGTCTTATTGGCCTCCCTCGAGTCGTGCCTCCAACCTCTCCTACATGTGGTTTCAAGTAGAAAAGATCGTATCGTTCGGCCAACCAAGTGGAACGGGGTTTCCCATCCGTCAGGCGCGATATACGCGTGTATACTAATAGCGGGGTGCAAATTGTAACAAATATAAAGGAGCCTGGCGAATTAGTTTCAGAGGAATATGGACTACTTGGATTTAGATCTAGAGAACTCATGACAATATCTTCTAAGATATCTGCATAGATCACGCGGTGGAATAATGCAGAATCGCAAGTCCTCGGTTTTCTGCTGCAAGTCCGTACTTCCCAGGTGAAAGTCCCTAATTTTCGATCGGGAATCGATAGATCGACTAAGCAGGGATGTCGAGGTGTACCCGTTAAGTGGGTTATTAATATTCATCCTCGGTTAACGAGGCGGTTACTTTTGCGGCTCTGCCGGAGTATCGTTTCACGTGGTTGCATTAGTTTCAGAGTTTATCGGGAGTATTTGCATTTCAGGATACCTGATATCCAACCTGACACGGAAAATGTATACTTTTACTGTCGCCTATAATCCCCGACAGCTCGCATTCTATGAAACGCACGGGTTTGTTTAATTGCACGGAGCAGATCAGCCTCCGGTTTCCTTCGCGCGGTGTCATTTCGCGCGCGTTGTGCTTTCAATTCCGCGTAACCTGTTTTGTAATTGGTATTAACGATCATAACGATTATACCGGTGTCACAGGTCGACCATCGGCGAGCGTCACCCCTTTCGATACGCGAGATGTATCATTCCAGATGTTCGCACCTCTGATTACTCGCTGATCAGTGTGATTAGTTGCACGACGCAAGGAATCTATCTCGTCGATGAAGCGAAGATCCCGCCAGCTTTGAGAAGCTTGAAACAGTATTTGACGAATGCGGAGGGGCACGCGAAGCGTTCCGGAGCAAGGAGGCTCAGAATATGGTGCAGGAAGGCGACAGGCGACTGGGAGAATAAAAGGACGAATTCCTGTTGATCCTTTTGCAGCTCTCACTTTCTGCCAGCGGTACGCTCGGTGAAAACTGTAACTGTGCCGCGTGGCTATCAAGATCCGCCTTACGTAAGACGAAGTAACATGCGAGTGCAAGACTGGACTGGGCCTTCTCGGTCGTTTATTACGCGTACGCGTATCCGGGGTACCGAAATAGCCCCTGCTCCTGGTCCTCCGTGCCCTTTCCCTGTCATCTTCCCTCCTTCAATCTCTCTCGCCTGATGCTTCCCACACCTATCACACCCAAAAGAATCTTCACAAATGAAACGTTTAAGCAACCAGCTCCTTTGTCGAAGGATTGTGCGAGTGGAGCCAATGGAACCAAAGCTAACACTCACGTGACAAACACGTCACTGCGGTAGGGTACCACTTTGTCAAATCGGACAGGTTTTAAGAATTCCACGGAACTGGTTCTAACCAGCGAAAGTCGAAAAAATTGGCGAACGAAAACTAGTCGGTGAGTAATACCTAAGTAGTAATTGTTCCGTGAATTCAGGGCCTTTTTCAGGAGAACCACCCACGCGTGTGCCAGCGCCGTGTCTTTTTAAACGGTGGGCACTTACGAGCACGTTCGCCTTGGGATTATTCGCCGGCGAATTTTCATGAAACAGTGGAAAGAAGTAATTCCCTGCACAATGGGTGTTCGCGAGCGACGACGTTGGCGTGACCAGGTGTCGATGCAGCAGGGTACCTGGTACAGGATACGTGAGAAATTTCACTGGAAGCGTACACACCCATTTCAATAGATCGTCGGAACATTCGGACAAGGTATTTATAGATAGGGCGCGGTATGCCCGCGAAGCGGATCCAGAATATTACTCATAGGTCCCCAGGGATTGAGCGAGACTGCAAGGAATTAGAAAAAATCCGCCGCGTAGATATTATCGCCCATTACTCGCGAGGTAACGACTCGTACCTGGTCCTTATCAACGCGTTAACGGGGCACACCATTGATCAAGATTCACGTGGATAACTCATCGAGCCGCAATTATGCAGTTGCACGGTCTACGCGGAGTGACGCAACCCTTAAGGTCGTCGCGCATTTTGGCGAAACGAAGAAATTAATAAGAATTAATTAATTGGTCGCTGCTCCATGAGAATCAATTGTTTATAAACCTTTCCCTTCGCATCGCCGCGCTTCGCCAAAATGCGCGACGGCCTTTAATTATTCAGACTTAACCATTAAGAATCTTTGCCAATATTATTATACTTCATTTTATCACCAAAGTCCCCTGTCCTGCTCGCGTTACGCACAGATCATTGGACTGTTCGAAGCGAAACAGCGCGAATATCGACGGTGGACGATCGATCACCCGGCGCCGCGACTTTTATCAGTGTCCATAGTCTGCTTATAAGTTGAAACCTGTCGACAGAGTCGCCGGCTAGACGGAACAATAGCAAGGCTAACTTGCGACCGCGGCATGCGTTAATTCCACACGGCCATGGCAGAGAACTTCTTGCGGTAGGTCGCAGACCATGAAGATTAGTTGCGCGAGCCGCGAAGAGGCGCCGCGGGCGTTTCGAGCCGCTGGTAATTCCCGTCTTGCTGGGTTACACGAGCTCGAGTTGCCTGGGGACACTTGGCGGTCGATGGGGAAAGACGATAAATCGCTGGACTGGATGGGTGGATGGCCAAGATCAATGCTACCGCGATGCACATCGGCACCTTCCTTAAACATAGCTGCGCCGTTACAAATCCCGGGAGCAGAGCCACGCGCTTTCATCGTCCACGGTTATCCGTTGCTAGTATTCATCAGCTGCTCAGAGATCCGAATCCAACGCAGGCTAATTACCACTGGCATGCAAGGCGACACGGGGTATGCAAGTAGATTGGTCACACCTGCGCGGTTATTCCTCCGCGCGGAGATTAAAATCATTAACCGGCCTAATGATCTACCTCGTCCCACTTCCCCCCAGGGCTCTGCCTCCGTGGCTGTTTTTCACCCCAGGAGCACGCCCCCGAGCCGGGTACCGGCGACCCCTGGGTCCCGGGGCCTGCTTGCCAGTGCCGAGATTGTGTAACAGCCTCGACTGGGTGCATTCTGCGAGTCCAACAGCTCTGTTCAGCGTTTAATGAGCAGCGAAGGCGTTGGGGGTCGATTATGCTTGATAGGTGAAGACTATATCTGGAAATAACTTTCGAATCTATTTATTGTTCGGCTGTGATGGAGATAGTTATCAGTGATCGACGCAGTAATTGCATCAGTGTGGAAATATACCCTCGATTGTTGCAACGCACGCTGCCCGCCTGCGCAGGTCAGGATTGATACTGCCACGCGTTTCTTTGAATACGCGTATCTCGCATCAGGCTTTCGCGTGTGTAACACGGAAGTTGGGGCCTCGTTTGAATTTCACGGGCCTCGCTGGCTGCCTGTCGTTTCGTGTGATCACCCGGGGAGACAGATCTTTACGAGCATCTATCTCGCTCGATATTCAAATAAGGTGTCGCTTGTGCAACCGCGGCGAGCCACTTCTAACGATGTTTCCATTCGATTCCCTCGCACAAACATGGATACGCCTGTGAAATCGCCGATGGTGGGTGGCGATAGGAACGAAACAGGCTCGCGGAATACATGACTGTATAATTAATAACGCGAATCGCTTGCAAATGATCGCGAAAATTACCTCCGATAAAAGCAACGTGAACGTCATCGTAAATGTTGGAAATTTCGGGTCGTTGCGCTCAGACGAACACGAACGGAAACAATCTTCCGGGAGGACTGTGGCTACTTGTACTGCATCTCTGCCGCGCGTAAAGTGGGCGTCTAGAATTCTAAATCGCACCAGGTTAGATCGTTTCGATAGCGGTGATAAGACTCACTGCACTCTTGGTCAACTGGAAACCAAACACATCTCAACACCCACGATTCTTCCTCCAAGTACTCCAACTCAAAAACGTATTCCTAATTCAAACTGTACTCCACCTAATTCCCGCGGTCTTGAAGTTTCAAGCACGAGTTGCTTTTTACCCGATTAACTCGCAGCAGGTGTGCAACGAGTTTAACGAATGGTCGCGAATGATAAGAGCGGCGACAGCGAGCTTGTAATTTCGATCGTCCACGCTGGTATGCCCAAGGAACGCGCGCAACGCATATATCAGAGCGTAGCATTCATATTCATGTTCCTGACCTCCGATAAGCCGAATGTGGGTCGAGCATTATCCTGGCGGACAGTAACCTGAATACCCGATGCAGTGCCGCGAGTTCTGCGCGTACGCCCCGGTTGTATTAAACGAAGTCGTCTCCGTGCAACTACCGCGGAGTAAAAACGATGAATATATCTCAAGGATCTTCCTCCCTTAACTGCATGTCCCTGGCGGGCTTATCGATTCAACATCTTCGATATGAAAAACTGTGCTTCTACCTGGCGACTCATTCGATACTAGCCCCGCGTAAAGCAACGATAGCCCCAGCGGCCGTGGTACAGGGACGCTCCGTTCGACGGAAGCCAATTACGTTCTTTTTCCTTTTCAGATCATTATTGGCCGCGATATATCTCGACAAAACGATCGTGATCCCACGGAACGATATCCCGCACGAACTGCATCCGATCGGAATCCGGTGAAGGGTATGCAGCGGCAGGCCGAGCAACAGAAGCGACCGTGCACATTAATCGTTGCGGCAGGCTGGTGTGCCGCCGCACACGGACCTGCAGGAGTGCACGCACGCGGGCCGTGCGACCAGGCATCCGCAATCACCGGATAAACGTTGTCTGGAGCGCGGCAAACTGTCTCAGGAAGCCTGTTACTTCGGCGCGGCGAGCTGGGGAATGCATCGTTCGAACGCCGTCGCGTTCCCCTGACGAAGATTTATGGCGAGAGCGCGCCGAAGCGGCCGATGCAAACGTGGCCCGTTCGCCCCGCTGCTTGGGGGTGTAAAGTAATCGGGTGGCTTGAGCAACGCAGCTGATCCGGCGCTGTCTCTCGGACAACAGGCTGCGGAGGTGCGCGGTCGTTACCGAGCTTGACGAATCGAAGAGATCTAGCAGTAAATTACACCGCGATCGCCCGTTAAAATCAATAACGCGGTAATCATACAGCGCGAGGGTGGGCGGTATGCAATTTCGCGGGCTTTCTGGTTGCTGTTGCGAAACGGATTGTCGGCGGCTTTATTATCAGCCGCGACAATGTATGGCAGATATCTTGTGGAAAGGAGGAAGGAATTCAGTGGTGGAACCGAGGGGGGGAAGTTATTTCATATACGTCCACTTGACGCAGTTATTGCAGCTCTCGCGGATCCAGTATCGGGAAAAAAAGAACGTGTTCTAAGAAGTGCCATTGACGTGTTCCGTTTCTACTGAAAAACACTGTCCACCTCTGTCTGACATTTCACACCTCTTCGTGCGTTTTTGCAATCGAGCCTTTCGATAAAGATCCTTGAAGACCTAAACAAAGAATTCAGAAGGCGAAACTGCTTCCTCCCCTTTCGAAACGGCGACTTGCTTCATCGAAGAGAGAATTGGAGTCGAACGGGCTTGTATCAAGATCTCGGTCCTCCACGCATTGGAAAATATTTGCGGAGGGTTCGTCGAGACGAGGGAAAATCGAAATCGAGGCTGGGTCGCGTCGATTCGCCTCGCGGTGACGCAACATTGGCACGAGAAGACGGGGAAATTCGCGCGGATTCAAGTTTTAGGAATATCCACGCGTTGGAATGGCTAATATGCGATTGTTCGATATTTTCATTCCTGGCGTAACGTTTCGCGATGAAAATCGTTCGATACCGCGGGAGCTCGCTTCGGAATAGTTGGAATTACTTTACGCAGGGTTGTTGAGGATTTCTTATGTAATTACTAGAATCCCGCGTGCCTACGTAGAGACCGTTGAGTGATAAATCAAAAGGGAAATCAGTGGGTCGTTCATTACGTACGATTGCGCAGCCTCGTCGTGTTCTTGCGTCTGTGCTCGTGAAATTTTACGTCTTGCCGCGAATTCGTGACGAATGCTACAGTTCTGCCTTACAGGGGATTCTCGTGTAACCGCTCCAAAAGTAGCTGACATTTATGAATTTTTTCTTAAAAGACTATTGTTAATGTTTGGTTAAATTGTTTTCGGATATAAGGAAGCATCTTTAAACTTGTAGATTTTTTTTATGTCGATTCTTCTTAATATAAATATTAATATTAATTATTGTGGAATCTTGCTAACCTTTTCGACGATGTAAGTCCTGTTGTCGCGACGTGTAGTACCTGTCACAGTCCTATGATTGCGAAGAAAAGAAATTTTTTTAAAGCTAGATAGTTTACGCTTGGACGGAACCTAAAATTTTAATTTTAGTTTCTATTTATAATTTTTTTTCATCGATATAAAGTAAATTTATCTAAGGGAAAAGTCACTTTTTCTTTCAAACGCTATAAATTTGTCAATTTTTCATTTTTCTTCTTTAATCCTTTGTCGACACACCTCTTTTTTCCATCAACTTTGACATACCTGAGTGGCTCACACGCAGAACAGTTTTTGAACGACTGCCATTCTCATCTGAAGAACCCAATCGTTATGAGAAAAATCATGGGTCAATTTTAAGGTCTGCAGAATGTATTCCAATAGTATTTTATTGAAATTTCATCACAGTTTTTGTAAAAAAAATCTAGATTACCATATATCGAGAAAACACGAAGAGAATCTTCAAAAAATTGTAACTTTTACAAATTCCAATATAAGAAGCTGAAAATCTACAGAGTCATTGTTCAGATATAATATTTTGAAAGAAAAAATAGTTTGTAAGTCGACTTTGGAAAAAAGGCATTTATTTTGCATATAGAATGTACAGAGCGTCAAAATCAGCTTATGGGTGGCTCACACCCATAGAGTCAACGAAGGGTTAAATTCAGCCCAAAGTTTAAGAAATTTTTCTTTTTATTGCAATCACCCGAGAATCCCCCCTTAATCCTAAAACATGATTAACTCAACCGTTTCAGTCTCCACCGAAAACGATGTAATCTTTAAAAGAATCCCAAGGTTCACGCGGTCCTCTGCCACTGGGTACCCCAGCCAAGTGTTCCCTCGGACAAGGTGGATGCACAACCTCGCTTCTTTTAAAAAAAGGAAAGGAAGAGTGGTAGATAATCGCCTACGATCGATTCTCACGCACGATACGCGGATGCGTTTTCCTCGGCCGACCTTGGTGGTAAACGCAATCGTGCCGCTTACCAAAGTGCATTACATCCGAGCGTATCGGTGCATGTATACGCGATGTGCATTACGGGTCTGGAGGCAACTGCATAACGCAGATTCTTGGACCCGATAGCCGCTCCGGGATTACGTAAGACCCATTACGGTACCAGTTCTACGACCCGCGCCGACAATGGGAGACCAAGATCCGCAGATTGTCCGTCGTTTGGGGTCAAATGCGCGATTAGAAGGGCCGAACGATACTGGATCTCGCTTTGTCTTTCCCTAGGGGGAGAACAGAGTACTTCCTCCTCGGCCATCCTGATCCAACAACGCTTAACTAGAACCCACGAAGATTAAACATTCCACGTAACTTCGTCCCTTACGTTCGTAAACAGCATCTTAGTACGATCTGGTTTCCCAGCGATCATTATAATATTCGCCATTCCAGAGCAATATCGCAAGAGCAGTCGCCGGCGCGCGCAAAACAGCGGGTCGAGGTGAAACTTAAAATTCAGCCGTACGTCAGCAGCGAAACCGAACGTTCCCCGGTGTACGCGCGCACCTACACGGCCGCTCGGGACGTAATTACACGCTGCGCTTTGATCGTTCAACGGATGCCCTCTATTTACCGGGACGTTTGAACCTGGACCCCCCGAGCAGCGGCTCCAGAAAGGGGAAGCTCGCCCTTTCCCTTCCGGCTGCAACGTTTCTTCGACAGGACCCGGGAACCGGTCGATTTTCATTGCAAGCCGGCCGCCTCGATGCCAGCCACCACTGGCCTAACGCGCGTGCAATTGCGGATCTGGAATTCTCTGATCGCGCGAACGGCGAAGGGCGAGCCGACCGATTGAAAGGGAAATCGTCACGGCCCCTCCCTTCCGTCCCAACGATCTTGCGGCTTTTCCTGCTCTCCGCTCCAACTGCAAGCCCCGCGCTGCGAATCGCCGTGGATTCTCAACGACTCTTATTTCACCAGGGCGAAGAGTTTTCCTCTTGATTGAAAATTCCGGGGGTTCACTTGAAAAACTCGTTTCACTGTGTTGGAAGTCTCAAGCGCCCACTATCTGTGCATTCTTCTGGGAACTTTTCATTGTGAATTCTTCCTTGGTGGTTCAGTCGAGGCGAGGATAGGAGCTTCGGTAGTCAGCGTCGAACATTTCACCGGAGCGTAGGTGGCGATGCATGCAAAGTTGGATTTGTTAAGTTTGGTGGACTGCGGCAAGTCGAGCGGTACCTTTTGTCGAACTCTTGCTCGACCAAGTGCTTTGTTCCGTTGACCTGTAAGCCTGAACCAGCCTTCTACCTTCTCAGGTGTGGGTTTGTGGTAAAGTTTAGATTTGAAGGTAGATAATGCTACGAGGAAGGCTTGATGACTTTTCATATCGTGTTGCGCGTGTTTCTCGTTTTCTGGTGTAACGCGCAAAGACTCGCGTACACAGGATCTGGGTCGTTTCGCTCTAGAAGCAGCCCACTGATCCACGGTGTTGATTTACTCGATTCTCTGCATCGGTACCTGGATGCTTTGCTAATAACAGTTGTTTCGCACTGTTTCAATTACAGTTTCTTTAACCCTACAGTGCACACGTGCATTAAAATTATCATTGGGCCTCGCAGGCCCGTATCTCCGAATCTAGATATGCATGGATATTTTGAAAAAACAAATTTTCACGTAATCTATTCCAATGGATCTTCATTAACAAATATATTTAATAAGAAAATGAAGTGCTGAACAAATATCTCTTTAACACTGCGAGTCGTCGTTATCTGAATCTTGTTCAATACCACGAGAACTGTGTATTGTAGGGTTAAACGTGAAAACCACGGTATTTGCTAGAGCTTACAATACCTTCGTGTCAGCGCACAGATAAAATTCAGCAAGGGAAAATGTTGTTTCTAGAAAGCGGGAAATGGAGTCGACACAAATCCCTGAATAATTCGCTCGAATCTAATTACACGGTCCGAGATCTGGTTGGTAATTTTATTAAAAGTTTCAAATTTAAAATTGTTCGATTACTTGCGATACCATAGAACAGTCGTATAACTCGCGACTATGTAGCAATTTCATGTTTCATGGAATTTCACACGTTCGCGGAATACATTTAATTTCCCTTTCTCCGCGGCTCGTTTCATCATATGTTAATCATTTTCCGCTGGCGATCGAGGCAATTGGAATTTTCGACTTGTATATTTTAATGGTAGACACGGATACCTTGATGATCAGAGTTTCCCTTTCGCAATCCCTGTAGGCTCGGTGTAACCTTAATTAAAAAAAAAAAATAACAAATAACGCAATGAATAGAAATCAGCTGAGGGCCGTTTTTCAGGCGCGTATATTCAAGCTCGGGACGGTGAAATCGTCCACTCAAGCTCGTCCATGTGGAAGAGGGTTGAAAGGTTGATTGCAGCATCAGTCCACTTAGGTTTTCGGATAGTTTTACGGGCGACCGTCGTTCGTTAACGTCCACTAATTTTACGACTGACTCAGCATCAGTCGGATTGCAGGTACGATCCTTCTTTGATCGCGGCTAATGAAGCACGTCCAGAGATCGGCCTGTCTTTTAGCATGCTCTGATAATCGTCCTTCTAAGAACGTCCCTCTGCGTCGTCATCGCTCGACGATTTACGCCTTTTCCAAAACTGCTCCTATCATTCCATTAAATGACCCGTAAAGGGAGCCTCATTTTTTTACCAGCGCCCGTGAGCAGTTCGAACATTCAAAAGGGGTAAGTCGTGGAATATTAGACAAGTCTTCAAGGGTTACATAGATGTATAGAGTCTTTGATGTTTCACACGTGACATTTTGGAGCTGAATCGCAAAAGTGGAATAATTTAGAGTTGGTCTTGAACCGAAACTGAGCTGGACTTACATCAACCTTGACCTTAATCTGATACTGATCTGAACTAGAAAATTGTGCAAGGTTTCTGAAGGAATTTTCAAAGAGGGGACGCGAGTGGGTGGAAAGGCAGATTTGGTAAGATTCAGGGGTGATGGGAAAAATTCATCCCAGGGCTCGCATAATATTTGTTAAGACTACTTGCTCCTGAAACTAACAGCTACTTATCTAGAGTTTAATACTTCTAATTTAGTCTTCTCTCAATTTACCCACACCACCCGAAGGAATTGGACAATTGTCTTCGACGAAGGTTAATTATTTCCAATCCTAAATATCCCCGAAAGGAGAATAATGGTGGCTTTACGTGTCACAAGAACGCGCTCGCAATTTTCCATATGACGTGTACGTGAACGGGAATTAAATCGCGTATTTGCGTAACGATAATGCTCTAGAAACTGCCCAGTGACGAACGTCGAGCAAAGAAGTGTCACAATGAGCAATTACATCGCAGGAGGCTCACCACGCCACTTTACCTGAATCCTTAAATTATCGTTTATCCACGTTTAAACACGCGCTGGACGTATCCGGACGCTCGTATGTAAATCACAGAGCTCTAAATTCGTGTTTCACGACACGACTGCGTCGCGTCCGTGTGCATATTCCAGTAAAAAGTTAGATCACAGGCAACGCGGCGTTCGACGTGAAATCTGGGCCAGACGGGTTTGAAACATTAATATCGTTTGAGTATGATAATGCCTGCGAGCGTGGTCGTCGGTCTGTGAAAGAAATCGGAGGAAAAACAGCATTTAGTGTGCGACGCTAAAAAGAATTAATCGTCTATCTACCAAGCCTTTAACTCTCACTTTCGAGCTTTAAACGAAATTGCGATTAAATCCAACTTTATTACGATAAAAGCAGTCCCCTGAGATTTTCCCCCGGCATTTTTTCTGTCAGATAAGGCTGGCCAATGCACAAGGAAATAATCGCGGATTAAATATCTGTCGCGCGTTACGATCACGTAGTGGCTTTTCTCGAGGGAATGAACACGGAACCGGAAACAAATCCTATGAAATCCAGAGACCAATCGTTGTCAAAGGAGGAAGTGAGCCGATCGAACGTGTTACACATCGACAGATAGTGCGCCTGCACTCGCGAAAACCGGTCGAGAGAATGTAGAATGATACTCTGTGTATAAATTGGCGAGCGTGCTTGGCATGTAAATGACTCGAAGCTCTGTAACGAGGTCGTAATCCGAATTGCAAGGCTGGGAACCAACCTCACCCCTTTTCATCCCCTTTCCACGTTACTCGGAACACGGGCATCTGCACTTCTGATTGGGTGGTGTTGAGCTGAGTGCTTCAGGGTGATTCTGATGACACGATTGAGTAGTCTTCTTGAGTACATTATTCACCCTCGCAAAGAGTCAAGTTTTGCCGAGCTTTCGAGCGATGGAAGACGACGCAACTGTAATTGAACCGCAACCTTCATTGAGATTAAGTCGTCCAGCATCGACAGTTAATCGAATGTTAATCTGTAATTCGCGTAAGGCAACCTTCGTACGTTGTTACTCGTGCGATTGATTCAGATACATAAATTGAATCGCTCCATGGATGTCGAGAAGAAAAACCGAGTTACACTCGGTTAATGCGCTATCATCCGCTTCGGTGTACTTATATAGAACTAACTGAGCCCTGAGTGATTTAATCGAAGCCAATTAATTCTTCCAGGGTGCACGGACGCCGTAGTCTTGCTCCTGAGAACTTCGGAGCTTGGTTTATGTAACGTCCGAAGCTGCTTGGAAAAAGTATTGGTTTCTTTAAGGGTTACTCAAGCGCCGATATCGGAGTGACGCACGCTGCGGGGGTAAAAATGCACGTTACGTAATAAGCACGAGACGTGGACGGTCGATTACGTGGGCAGTCGATGGCTGTGCCTGTGTGTGCGTGAATCGATGGAAAACGACACGCGGGAGCAGCGCGGTATGTATCGTGTAACATCGAATACGTGCCCGTTCGAGCGTAACGTTCCGCGAGAATGTTTGCACACGTTTTATATATCTCTGGGAGTACGGTGTTCCAGAGGTACCTTAAGTACGTACCATTTACGTCGCACGTAGCCACCGGGAGCAATAATTGGCATCGAGGTAGCAGGAACGGCCGCTTTCTCGAAAATCCCAGGCGCGCGCGCTCCAAACGCGATCGATCTCGCCCGTTTGTACGAAACAAATGCTCGCTGGCAACTCAGAGGCCTGCCTCCCAATTCGATTCCTTAAAAGTCGGTGAAGCATTCGCTTTCACGTTAATCCTTTCGAATTTCAATTCGATCCGTGGCGAACTGATATTCGACGAAGTAAAAGTACGCAATCCACCGTGGCTCATAAATTAATCGAGCAGCTGTGTATTTATTAAAAATATCGAACGATTTCGTAGTTGCCTCGCGAGACCACTCCTACAGCATCACTCGCTCTACATCTCGCTTAAGGGGTTAGACCACCTTGGCCAGGTCAAGAAATATCGCATCTTTGGCAATTTATTTCCAAGTGACAACAACACTTTTGTAGATAACAATTTTTCAATGAAGATAGAGACATCTTTGAATAATATATTCAATTTTTTTTTCAAATATCGAAACATTCCGAGAACTTTAAATTCGTTTTTCTCGAAACCACGTTTTCCGAAACGGTGTACAATGTAATTTCAGTCAAAATCTATAGATTTTTATACACTTTTGCGCAGGTGTTCTTAAATGTATTCTCTATCGTCCGACCGTCAATTTTGTCGATCGGTTGAGAAATAACAAAATAGCTGCACTTTGAAGCAAAAAGTTCATTTTCGTGTGTAAGAAAATGGACTTTATTTACGCATAAGTCAGGTAAAAATTAAAATATCGATAGGCGGTCTAGCCCCTTAACCACGAGGATAAAGTTCCTCGCCGCGCGTATCCACCCGTTACGTGTAATCGTTAGGGAATACAAGTGTTATAATTGAAATAAATAAATAAATAGAATAACCGGCAGTCAACGAATATGCTCCACCAGATCCCTTGTTTCATGTCTCGTTTTCATCGTCCCTTTCCACGATCGGTGGCTCCGTAGGTGGCTCAGTGGGCCATTTCCCTACAGTTGCAGCGGGGTCGATGGTGGACGGTGGGTCAGTGATAACGATCGGTCCAAGCGGCTCAACAGTCGGCTCCTCTTCTCTGACACTGTCTTCCTCCTTATCATCCAGATTCTGAGAGCCCTCCGTCGCGTTCAGTTTTATGGAAATCATATGCGGCGTCGTTTCCGAGTCAACTGCTTCAGGCACCGGTGGTATCAACTCCGTCGAAGGGACCATCGTTTTAATCTGACACTGACGACCCATGTAGCCGAGTGGACAGATGCACCTGCAATCGAGGATCATCGAATGAGCACACGCGCCCAATAGCAATTTACAAATTCAATCATCCTTTTATCGCACCAGGACCAAAGCCGTGGGTTTCGACCTAACGTGCTTCACCTGTAATTGCCATCTTCCTGCGTCATGCTAATGCAAGTCGCGTTGTTGCGGCAGATACTCGGATGCTCGTCGCAGTAAGTCAGCTTCTCGTTGCAGAGATCGCCGGCCCATCCAGGCTCGCACCGACACTCCCATGGTCGCTTGCAGGACCCGTGAACGCATCCAGGATATGGGACACACTCTGTGCAATTTGGACCTGTCCAGCCCACGCGACACCTACACGTCTGTGGCCGACGACATCCGCCGTGTTCCCTGCTGCATCCCTGCGAGCAAATCGCTAAACAGGGACAAGACAAATTCGAATCATACACCTTTTAGATACAGCGAGTCGCAAGAATCATTGGCACGCCATTTAAAACAGAATAACTTCTTTAAACTCGTTTGTACCAATTTTAAGAATGTCATTAAAACTCAGGAATCCAGAGAAAGAGACTTACGCGTCTGACAGAGAAGTCCAGTCCAGCCAGGCTCGCAACGGCACTCCAGTGGGCCCTGACAAGTTCCATGCATGCATCCTGGCAGAACAGCGCACTGCTTGCACTTCTGACCCTGCCAACCCAGTCGACACCTGCGGAACAGAACTCATAAGCCTGGCAATCCTCGTTTGCTACTCCTTCAGCGCCTAACAGGCTCCTCTGCACGCCCTGAATTGCCAGCTACGAGCGTTAATGGAACAAGAGTCTAATAAACAGGTAGGCTCATTGCTCCATTTCGCTGCTATCTCCACTGCTAACCGTCTATTACTCTTCAATTACGCGTTTCACCTGCATTCGCCGGGCTTCTCGCAGTACCCCTGGCTGGACAGGCAATCGGAGGCGCAGATCGGCTCCGAGCAGAACATGCCTTTCCACCCAGGATCGCAGGAGCACTCGAAGCTCACGTTACAGCTGAAAGTGAAAATCCGTCTGCGTCAATGGCCACCGCGGAATGGAATTACTGTTCGTTGATCGGCGTTTACGGGGAGAGCAAACGGGAAGGAACGTCTCGCGTTACACGGGAAATTAGGCTCGCCACTGGCTAAGGTGAAATCGGTGTTCGATTCACGGTCTGTCTTGGATAACGTTTTTCTCGGCAATAAGCGAACCACAAGTGGCTTGTTAGCGCTAGACTTGACAGCGGTGACCAGCTTATTGGTAACAGTATCACCTGTGATTGAAACATTATCGCCTCTGGAGGATTTTATTTCTGGAGACACTGTAACCCAGTCGGAAGTGGACGGCGGTTTCCACGGGTGGCGATTTATTTCGAAGGCTTCGATGGGGCCACGGATAAGCGCCAGGGTTGATTGGCTCGTTGATCAATCAGTAAGGACGACTTGGTGCGCGATACCTTTTGTTCGTTCTGTCAGTCCGTTCGCGTGTGTTAAAAAAGAGAGAGAGATAGAGGAGGATGAGACGTTACCTGCCGTGCTGACATCCTGGCAAAGCGACGCACTTGTCGCACAGCTCGCCATAGAAGCCCAATTTGCAGCGACATTCACCGGGTCGACGGCAGTAACCCTGAAGAGGGTCGCACCCCTTCCGACAGATTGGCACGTCGCACAAATCGCCCGTCCATCCTGGCCGAAAGAAAGAAACATGAGGTATACACAGGGGAACGTCCGTGTCGTTAGTCATCTTATTGTGCTTTTCTCCTGCCACGTCGAGGATCGCTCTTCGTTCTTTTGCTCTTTACCTGGCAAGCACTTTACTTCGCCAGCCTCGTCGCAGACGTAGTGGGAGTTCGGATGCTGGGAGGCTGGTATCTCGCACGCCTGTTTCTTCCATTTGGGCACGTACCTAAATAGAGAATGCAAGGTGTACACTTAAATTATCTCTGATCGAGGAATCGCCATTTCCACGGTTCTGGTATCGTCGTTATTGCAGCGGGATAAAGTAAAAGACCGCTACGTGCTCGCAAGAAATTTAATCAAAGTAATTGGATCGGGTTTCGGTTGATTGGCAAGTGTGGAGAGTAATAGAAAGAGGCATAATTGGGCAGCAAGGGAAGCGTGGCTCAAGCGACTCCACAAAGGGGCCCCGAGTAATCTGAACCCTGACATATTCTGTACACTTTCCTTTAATTACATTTCTCAATTCACTCCACGGCTATCGATTTACCAAACCTTCATTAAAGTCCAGGACACGTACCAGTGCAATTAATTCTAAAGTAACGAGATTGCTATGCGAATCACGAATGGAATTGAGATTTAATCCTAGACAGAAGTGGATCAGAATTTCGAGTAACATGTCTCAATCTCCAAAATACGCAATACTAAATGCTAGAAACTACTTGAGAGAAATAGGGATATATTTATGATTTTTTTTTCATATAAAGAAACGTCATATTTAAAAATCAACATATACACCTTGTTTTGTATACATTTAGCTGTATTCTCTCCGAAAAGAAATCTAATATCTTAAGAAATGGTGCCATAGCAGCCCCTTCTCCTAAAGCCTCTTCACAGTTACAGCATTTGCGGTACCGAAAATAACTCCGAGATTACTGGACCGATTCGAATACAATTTTACACGAATATTCCAAAGACTATAATCTACTACTTGTCAGTGTCGATGTTGGAATTTTTTCTTTTTTAAAAAAATGGCAGCTACTCAAAGTCAAGCATGTGATTTTCGACCTAAGTTTTCATCTTCTTTTGTTACTAAAAAAAAAAAAAACACGATACGAATCGTAAAATCGACCCGACAAGTACTAGCTTAGAGTCTTCAGAATATTCGTGCAAAATTTTATCCAAATCGATCCACTAATCTCCGAGATATTTTTGGTACCGAAAAAACTGCAACAGTGCGGAGGCCTTGGAAGAAAGTGGCTGCTATAGGACCATTTCTTAAGATATCAAATTTCTTTTTGAAGAAACTACAGCTTAATTTCTACCCAACAAAGTGTATATCTTGATTTTAAAATATGACGTTTCGTTATATGAAAAAAAAATCGTAAAAGTGACCCTATTTTCCAACCTGTCAAGGGTATGTAACGCCTTAAGTCAACGATTCGATCCGAAATGAATCTACAGCATCACGGAGCCCCGAGAAGAAAGGGAAGACAGCGACTTTAATAATCGATTGATGACGGTACCTGGGTCCAGCTGCGAATCCAAAAGGCAGCGCGCTAAGGCCGAGGACAGCCGTGACGCCGACGGAAGGGCCATCGCTCAGGGTGCCCAGTTCACCAGGACCGATCAGGAGGCTGAGACAAGCGAGCAGCAGTATCATCTTTGCTTGACTACCGAGTCAAGACTGAGGACGACCGCGTTCAAGGCGAAGTCTTGGATAACGGGACCTTGTTCGAGGTCACGGCACACTTTTTCATCGCGACGGTGTTGGTGGGTGAGGCGTGCACGTGTGTTAGCGCGCGTCGACGTGTGAACGCGTGCATGCGGCCTGCTACATGGCCCGCTGACTTTTTGTCGACTCACGACGAGTTTATTATTCCCCCGGGAAAGTTCAATGCACCTGGCGGAGTACCCGAAGAGGTGGCATTCCCCTCGGAGCGGCGGCAGAGCGTTCGCCGCGACCATGGAAAGGAAATGGACGCTCCTGGAACTTTCTCGGGAGGATACGTAAGCCTCCTCTGCCCTAGAATTCGAATGGTGTCCCTGGGCCGTTTTGGTCGCAGAGCTCTGCAGCTTTCTTTTTTCATCGAGTAACAGTTCTTACCGACTTATCGTGTCACTCTTTCAGGGGGAGTCTTATTGGAGCACTTTCCTGTCTAACGGCAAAAATCGGTATGGTTCTTTGGGTACTTCTTTCGTAGAATCCCCAGTCGCCGAGTGATTTGAATAGCTAACGTCGACCAGTTGGATTCCGTGAAAGATTTGTTTGCATCCTGCGACTCCTTTATAACGGGAAGCTTCCCCGCATGCCTTCGGGGAAAACCCTCCTCTTCTGTGTCCGAAAGATTCGTTGGAAACATTCAAGCCCCTAGAATCTGTCGTAAGTCCATTCGATATGGGAAGACAGTCGTCAGACCCTTTCGAAGTTCAATGAAAAGTCCCGGGGACCCTCGTCATTCAGATTTTTTTTCTCGCGGGCAAGGATCGTCGACAAAGAAGGGATTTACAGTTCTGGTAACCAGCAGGATTAAAAGTAAGGTGCCTAAGATGCAGGATTGACAAATAACAGAAAATAGGAGAATCCATTGCAGTGGAGAGGAAAATTGAATGTAAATAGAAGCTTCTGGGTGTACAGCTTGCGTGGTTTACAAAGGGCGATGCTTTGGCGGTAGATTCCTGTAAGGTGAATACTCTTTTCTTTTATATTTAACAACAATGGGTGCTACTAGAGGTGATTTATTTATAGTTTAAAGACTATGTACAAGCTTCGGTGCTGCTATTTACAAATAAATACAGTGGTTTCGCGCCGTGCTCGGCGTGGTTCTTCTTTCACGGTGATAGGAACTCATTTACAGTCTGTTCGTTGCGCGTTGAGCAAGAAGTTAGTTCATACTCCTACTGCGTACAAAAATATCGTCCAAGGGGATCTGTACATTTCCTGCTTCGAAGAGTGACGCGTCTATTACTTATAATCTCGCGCGACGTCTCTTTGTACATGTATTCCGTTCGGCTCCGCTCCCATTCCAACATCCTCCGTTCTCAAAGTTGCCACCGTTTTCCTTCTATTTCTCATCTTACAGCCTCTAAAAACTACTTAACACCGTGCCTAACATATCCGCTCTCGCAGCTCGCTTAATTTCGACAATGCCAATTAATTTACTTTACCTTACACCTATTCGGACAATGAAATTTACATTTTCAAACCGCGCTGAACGCACCGCTTCGAAAGCGCGAGGACCTCTGGATGCTCTCGAAAGAAGTACAATCCAGAGAAGCAGTACTTCCAAGCGATAGATTCAATTGTTCGTACACCAATGGTGGCAACAATCCGGCAAAATCAATCCTCCCTCCTCGTTACCTGAATCCACCAAGAAGTGTTCGCCGCTTTGGACCAAACGTATCCCTGAGTTTTGTCATTGTCATCGACGATGCATCGAAACGGCTCGTCGCACTTCAAACCTCTTCGATCTCGATTCCCTTCTTCTTCCTGCAGATACTCGTGAAAGCAACGATGGCTACTAGAACAGCGGCTGCGGCACTGCCAGCGAGGATGTCCCACGGGTACAGATGTCCCAGGATCTTCTCCATCCTCTTCACCTGGACATTATTCGGCCTAGTGTCCACTTCGATGGGGAAACTACCAGGTCCGTCGTTCGAGGTGATCCTGACCAGGTACTTGGTGCCAGGCAGCAAGGAGATCTGCGCAGAGTTCGAGTCCGCCTCTTGATTACCCATCAAGCCTCCGGCTTCCGGCTCCCAGGACACCACGTACGACTCCTTCTTCCCTGCCTCGTCCTTGTCCATGCCTTCGTTGTAAGCGTTACTGGTGGAGGGAGCGTTGTCCGCTGCCAGCAAGTCGTCGGAGCGATCGTCCTTTCTCCTGAAGAAGAACCTTCGGAATATCTCGTCGGAGATTGGAGACTCCTCTTGATTTCTCCACTCTGCTAGCACTTTCTCGCCGTACTTCTCCAGGAAGAATTGCCTCACTCGGTTGTTGAACCTAACCTGCTCCAGGGCCCTTTGCTTCTGCAACTGCGCCTGCACGTCCTTCCAGGACACCGTCGCTTCGTACAGGAGCCCTGCTTTCAACGACTCCAGCTTGGGCACCCATTCCTGCCAGCTGTAGTGCTTCACGCCATCTTCCATTACGACGATGATCCACGTGTCTGGCTTGAGATTCGGTGCCCGCTGGCCAGGATAGTATCCAGCCACTCGCCATTGCTTGTACAGCTTCCGCATTTCCACTGCCACGTCGAACTTGTCCAGCCTGATGGGCGCTTTCTTTGGTGCTGGCAATATGGAAGGAAGGTACTCTTCCTCCACCCTCGTCTTCCGGTACGTGCAGGCGGTTTGACACGCTGGACACTGGAACGTAATATGGAGATCAGCATCGTTTTGGGCGAAAAGACGCGGGAAGCTTTTTAAAGCTGCGGTTCCACTGACAAGGGAAGATCCCGAACCCGAAAATTAAAAAGAAATTGAAATTTTGTGAACAGGTAGGGGATTTTCTCCTGATTACAACGCAATTTTTGTTTGCTGCCCAAATTCACTCGAAGCAAGTGAAATTAACCCTTGAAAATTCGGCTATTTTCCGATTTTGTGTTATAATTTGTGAATTGTAAGAGGCGGAAAAAAGTTTCAAGACAAAAGTTAGACCTTCTTTTAATTAGATCTATCATTTGGTAAAAAAAAAATATATTTTACAGTTCACGAGTTGTAACACAAAATCAGAAAGTTACCGGATTTGCAGGGGTCAATTACACCCCCTTAGAGTGAATTTGGGCAGCAAACAAAAATTGCGTTGCGATCAGGAGGAAATTCCCTACATATTCACGAAGTTTCAGAACTTTTTGAATTTCCGGGTTCGGGATGTTCCCTTGTCAGTGGAATCCCACCTTAATGCAATTTCTCTTTCATGCGTTCTTTAAATAGAGGGTACTCAAAACTCGGGCAGCGAATTATCTGTCTTTAGCATCTGCCCTTCGAATGGCGCACTAGAGACGCGCAATAATTAACGATCCTCCTAAAAGAGACGTTCTGTTATCCTGCAGGAATCGTAGTCCTAGAGAACCCGAAGGGACGCTGCTAGAGCTTCGATCTAAACATTCACCGTAATCTGGTAGTCAGACGCTCCCCAAATATTTGAGAATGATTCCTATCTCCGGAGGGTCGATACACAGTGAGTTTAAACTTTAACGTTCCACGGCAAAGCGGCTCGACCTTCCGTAAGAATCGACAGGTAGTGGTTTCTAAGGATTTTCCCCTGGTCTCGGGTCTCTGTGTCGGAGACCTCCCTTTATCGTAGGGCCTTTCTTCCCGGTTTCGGCGTTCGACGATTACCCCCTCTCGCTTTATTCCCTGCGCTTTGAAGTTTTCGAAGTTAAGGGATTTCGCTTGATCGATTCGAATTTTCCGCCTGTTCGATACGGTGGATCGAACACGAGGTTAAGTCGGCCTACCTGAACCGGGAAGGGCCAGAAATCCGAGAGGATTCAGCTTATTTCAGTCTCAAAACGCGCTTGCAGGTGAATTGTCTAAAAAATGTTGCTAATTCTATCTACGGTCCTACCTAGGGGTGGATTTATGACGGCAAATTTTGTGGAGCGACAAATTTTGGGCGAAAGAAATTGGGTTTAAAAGCTTGAGACAATTTTAAAAACAATTCCCTTATTTTTCATACAGCGAATCAGCAAAAACTCAAATCGCCCCTATTCTGCGCACTTTTTTCTCTGACATCCCGAATTTCGTGCCTCCTCCTCGAAGAAGCTCAGCGAAAAGCTTGGGAATGTCTTGCTAGCAGCCAGCCGAAAAGCAAAAGCCCGTTTCACCGGTAAATTTACTTACATGTAGATACTGGTCGCCCTCGCAAATGGTCCTCGTCTTCTCCCACCGGTTCTCGAGGGCCTCGCAGTACTGCCAGCACTGTAACACAGCAAGGAAAAAAAAGAACGCACATGAAAGAACGGAGCGAGCATGGCAGGGGGAGGTTTCGAGCGTTGAACAAAAAGCTCTTGCACGCACGGGACACACGAGTAAAAAGGACGACGGCACTGGGACCGAGGGGGATGAAGAGGGAAGCGCGCGGGCCAAGGAACGCGAAGAAGGAAAGGGAGAATAAGAACCACCATCGGCTCTGGACCGTTGAATCGAGCGATTTAAGCGGCTATGGAGAGGACCGGGAGGCGGAGGAAAAGGGTGAGGCACGGGAAGAGAAGAAAAAAAGAGGAACGGCCACGGGAGAAAGAGAGAGAGAGAGAGAGAGAGAGACAAGAAGGGAGAAGATGGGGGCCGAATTAGCTCCAACCTGTTTCAGGCATAACAGGCACCGTCGTTGTTGTTGTCTTCATATTTATTGGGGTACCGTCTCTCGTGGAGCCCTGTTTCTAGATTCTTTTTTTCTTCCCTTCCCTTAGAGACCCCCCCTCCACCCCTGCCCACCCGATTATCCTTCAGCGCGGCGTGTTCCGTCTAAGCTGCTTCGTAGAAACGCCGTGGGTCCCCTCTTTCGTGCTAATGACGCCTCCAAAAAAGCAACATCATCGTCTAACAGCTTCGCGATAATTCCCCCCGGGTCTGCTCCCCCGTTTCCGTCGCTTTTTCGCCTGGTCGCGTAAACGGGATGAAAAGAGGCACCGCTCGATCACCATCGTTCCAGAAAATAACGGATCTCGTACCTAATATAGGAATTTCCGCGCTGATGCCGAATTTTCTCTCGGTACCCTATATTCTAGAAATAAAAAACCACGACGACGATGATCTATGCACACCCTCGCCCCGTCGAACCAGCAGCTCCCCCGAGAAGTCCCTTTCATCCCGTTTATTTCACTTCACGACCGCCTGGTCATTGATTTCCCAGACGAGGGGAGGCAATCTTTACGACCCTCCGTCGATCGTAACTCGATAACGGGCGCGATCATCGTCGCGCTCGATGAAATTTGATGGAGCGATCGGCGCCGCGAACGTTTACGCCCCGCGATCGCGTAATCGAGATCACAGACACGATCGCGACTAAACACGCCACCAACGACCCTGCTACTTTCTCGCGAGCCTAATTACGTGGGACTGCGACCCGGCGATTGCTAAAACAGGATGACGCGCCGGTTGATTGAAGCAAATACCCCGAGCTTCGTAAAGATGACAGGTCGTCGGGGTTTAATCGAAGGAAGCGACGTTCCGCGGTGCATTGGCTTAATGAGGCGATTACTGTCGATGAAGAGGGCCGGCTGGAAGCGAGTGCAACAGATTCCCCTTGCAGGAGAATGATCGTCGTTATCCGGGCGTAACTCCGACGTTCTCTCCGAGGGGGTTCCTTCTGACCTTCGTTAAGCCACCTCCGCGCGTCCGCCTCCTCGGAGAATCGTTATTCTAATGTGTCCCGCGGTAACGACTCTTGGAGGAGTCTCTCCTTTTCCGAGCATAAATTTGAATGGATCATCGTGTCGCCCCTCGTGGACTCCTCGATTCAGCCCCGATGATAATCCGCGCGGAGCGCGTGCACGCCCGGCGCATTCACACGCACGCCACCCCCTGGCTTTCCGTGGGTGTGCATGCAAGATGGCATCGATTTCCCCGAAATTAATGGACACCTCCCTCTGCACACGGCAAATGAGCAACGCCCCGCGTGCACACGCGCGCGCCGAGCGCGTTGTGCGTGAGTTAATCGTGATTCCCATCTGTCCATCTGCGACGTGTCTGTCCTAGGGGGTTGGCCAGGGTGTCGGGGGGACCACCGTGATTGTCCACGGCGCCCCATAAAACCGACAGAGGAGATTTATCGCCGCCGTAGACGCCCGGGCGATCCTATATCAAATTTCCAGACGATCGAGTCGTCACCTACGCGACACGCGGCCAGCATTCCTATCCGGAGGATATTTTCCGTGCCGCGAAGGATCCTCGATTGTTTGCTCTGACGCCGCGGAGATCCAGAACGGGGAGTTGTTTATCTTGGAGCGAATTCCTGCGCCCGGGACGTGCCGCTGAACGTTTCGGAGCGGAGGACCGTGGGCGACCGGGGAAGAGGGTCGTGTTAAAGTTAGAAGTGTCGTGTTGGGTGCACGCTGGGCGAACCGAGTTTCCTGACGAGTCCCAGCCGGTTCTCGTTCTATGGGGGAGGACACCGCGGAGGGAAAATGGGAACGCTACGCTCAAGATGCGCAGGAAGAGTAAATTGTGTGGGTTTCTAAGTGAGTCGAGCACCGGGGATCCAGAGGAGTATTTTTCGAGGGAAAGAATGCATTGCGGGGGAGTATGTTGCTGGGTATTATTCTTGGAAATGTCGACTATTCGGTACTAAGAATATAGCCTAATAATCCGACCACAATAGTGTTTCAAGAGTTCAGGTAACTCTGCGAGGTATAATTATCAAATTGTGCGGTGCAACATTTCCAAGATTTTGGAAACTAGAAAAGTTTCTGCTCACCATGCTGCAAGTAGTTTGCTGATGTCCCAAGTACGAGTCCCAAGTCCCATCGATTGTATGCTTCTTGAGACACTGCGATCTACACTGGGCGACCCTGATGATCGGTCCAAGATCGAAACTCTCGACGAGCGCGACGCACCAGGCGAAAAACAGCAACCACGATATCTCCATGTCCGATAATAATCGCACCCTTTACTTTCTCGACGACGTGTAAACACTCACTCGATCACTTCCCTCCAACCGTCCGTTCACTGTCGCTTCTTCGATAATACACTCGAACGGGGGCGAGTACTTGGAGCGACCGAGTCCTCGTTCGCATGAACAGTCCCGGTGTGGAAGCGAGACGCGTGTCTCGAGGGCGACGAGCAGGGACGCGCGTTCCTGTACCTCCGAAATTTCGAGCCGACTGCGACCCTTCGTAGGTCGGTACGTTCCTTATGTAGCCACGCGCCCCACCATTGAATTTCAGCTCGCCCCTACCCCCTAAAGGCAGCGCAGCATCCCTTGTAATTATCCGTGGGCTGGAGCCGTCCCTCGGCATATGGTCGACCACGCTGCATCCACCGTCCTTCTGCCCGAATTATTTCCCTCGCGGAGAAATAGGCCAAACTCCGGAAAGAGTTGGGATTCTGCTCGTTTCGCCGAAACGATTGGCCATTCCTGCCCAGTTGCCCTTTCTCTGGGGGTTTGCTTTTCAGGCGGGATAATACGATGCGGTTACGGGTAAAAATTAGACGGACTGAATAGCTGCAGAGCCTGGAAGGGTGTAACAGAGTTTCACAGCGTTTAGAGAAACGATAATTCTTCGGAAGCATTTGTGATTCTCTTTGAGAAATATTCGAAAGTTAGGTTAAACTACGAAAGTTCGAGCACGTGACGCCGGAGTTTACAGAGACGGGTTGGCTTAATATGAAGCAGAGATACGTGTTACATCTCTGCTGTCTCATATACAAATTAGTAAAAAGTATCTGCGTGAATTACTCGTCAGAAATCGTCGAGCAGATGAATACACCTCTACCAGACATGAATTTCACCTTTCCGTTCCTTCCTGTCACTCCACTAAATTTTATAGCTGCTTTTCCTACTGTTCCGCCTTTTACTTTAACTTCCAGCTATATGAAATTCGCTCTGTAACCTCTTTCGCACCCTTCAAGCATGCAGTGACACTATTTTTTGCAAATCAGCGTTAACAATTAATTATTAACTTTTACTTCTGTCATTTTCCAACTACACGCATATGATGTTAGTTCTTACTTTTGATTATGTTATTTGGCCGTCTACACTTACTTTTCGTGTACTCTATTGTGTTAGTTTGAGTTTTAAGCAGCTTTAAATGGTAAGGTTAATAACAGTTGACAGCTGTACCTCGCTAAATCTAACTATTCTTTTTCCTTTCCCTCTTTCTCGCTTTTTTTATATGTTTTCTATTGTAAAGTCTACTGTGCAATAAGGAATTATTATTATTAATACGAAATTTGAGAATTTTGATAGTGGCGCTGCAGGATTATTGAGACTGCTCCCTCCAGAATGCACCGTGCGATTAACGTTGGCCTCAATTTTCTCGGTGCGCTCTGCGCACAATCTGTCGTCGCGAATATTATCTCGGCGGAGAGCCACCCTCGCATTACCACCGCGTACTGTTTCACTATAATTATCCACGTGCCGTATGGTCCTCGGCATATGGTCTAGAGCACCATCTTAGGAGGAGCCGCCTTTACGACTCGCTGTAAGAAGATGAAGAAGCGGGAGGGGATGATTGGCTCGAAATTGACTGCTGGCGGGACAAATTAAATTTCGACGTCGGTGGATCGTGAAATCGCGTCGCTTTGTGACGGAACGATGCACGCTCTTCTTCGCGTTGTCCGTAATTTCCGGGGAAAATACAAGAATCGACTGTGTTCATCGGTGGTTTCCTTTGAACTCGCCACCGAAGAGAATCGTTAAAACGTAATTTCGCCGCAGAAAAATTTCAATTACGCTCCCTTTGTGACTAGAAAGAGGGTTGGCTCGGTGAATTTTCAGGGGACCGACGGAATTGCTTGTTGTTTTTAAGACACAGTCCGAACGGCTCGAAGCTCTACCGTGTTACATGCATTCTCGATAATCATTGTTCAGAATCGCAGTCGGTGTTCCATCCATTTCGAGAGAGTCCACTGAAAAGCGAAGAGGCTTCCATGAGCCGAGACACCCGTGAAATTCTATACAAGCAAACATTCTCCAAGGAAGCTCGGAGCTTCCAAAGAGATCGCTATTAGAATACGCTTCCGGGCATCGAGAATCCCCCAAGGAGAATCTCAGCGAGCGAAGAACCTCCCCCTGGCGGAGAGGAAGTAGAAAGCAGATAATCAGCCGACGTAACAGCGAGTGAAAGACCTTTCTCGAAATGCCCCGAGGGGTGACCAGGGAAAATTTCGCCGCAATTAGTTAGCATCCGCCCAGGACAGCATTCGCAGGGCGGCGTCGTCTCTGGACCTGTCCGTCTTCGAGGAGGGATGGTCGAGAGGAGAGAGGAAGGTCGGAGCCTGGCGGAGGAGGAGAGGCAGGAGAATCGGTGTCGGATGATCGCGATCCGAGGGATACGCATTATCAAAGGTCTCGTAGCACGATCCAATATGGTTTTCATCCGGCAGGTACACGATCTGGACCCACCCACCCACCTCCGCCGCGGCGAAAATAAAAGAAGCAGAAGTGGAACGCGAGAAGGAAGGGGCGTGGGAGGTGGGGGTGGAGGCGCGGGGTCGACCGATAAAGAAGCGGTGGAAGAGAGAGGGATGTAGGAAGGCAGAAGGTGGACGAAGAAGGGAGGAGAGGAGGAGGAGGAGGAGGAGGTGGAACGTATTCGCCGGAAGTCGTCCGTGCTCCCTAGGTGCCCCGCGCGAGCGCGCGATACACGCGGCTCACAATGCACAGGATGTGTACAAATAAGGGTATTTGTCTGGCAGGCCGATTGTAGGGTGAAATATACGGTGACGTTAAACGGGCCGAGTTGCATCCCTCGCCCTGTGAAACGCGCTGATCCGCGCGCTCCTCTCGTTTGTGCCCGCTGGCAATAGAAAAAGGCCCACGAATAGAGGTGGAGAGGAAGCATTCATCTAGGCAGCGTTTAGGGGTGGCGCTCGGATCCCCGTTCCCTCAATAGAGAGTGACATTTTATTGTGCTGCGGGCTTTTCTCGCACCTGGACACAGCCGATCACGGCTTCGCGCGACGCCGGGGATTTTACTATTCTACTATTCTACCGAACCGCCGGTCGTGAAATTGCTTTTAATGAAACGCCGCCGACAACTTCGCGCTCCCTCCCTCGGTGGAGCCTTGCTCGCTGGTAAATCGTTTTGAACGAAGCATGTAGACGGAAGATCATGGAGGAATATGTAAAACTAGATTTACTACTAGGCTTCGTCCGAAATTTAGATTCTGGTTTAATAAAAAAAATGATTTTTTGTGAAAATCGTCACATTCATCTGGTCACATCCCAGAGTTTATTGTTCAAAAGTTTTCAGGCGACAGACACACACACACGAACCTACAGAAGCTTTCTGCTTTATTGTTATTATTATTATTTCGACGGGAGAACCCTTTAGAATACAAAGCTTGAACAATTTTATTCAGTACAATAAATATATATAAAATAGCGTAACATAAACAGAGAAAATAAAATAAAACGGAAAATATAAAGTAACGAGAAAAACATAACAATATAAAACGACGACGTCGCCAAACAACTGAGCGCAAATTAAGGAGATGGTAGTCTCCTAAGTACCAGAGTCCTAATATATTAAAATGGTAAATTATTGTTTAAAAAAGCGCAGAAATTCTCGAATTTCTCTGCAAGTTTAATGGTCATCCTGCATCATTCAAGGGAAACGCGATCTTTAGAAATTGCCATTTTTCCATGGCGTTTGAATGCTGGGCAAAAAGTTTAATCCAACTGTCTGGCACATGCGTCCGGCTACATCCACCCTCCCCTCGAGTCAAATATTTATCCCAACTACCGTCGCATGCACAACGACCCGTCGTCCATGGTAAACACATCCGGCACGCGTCGCACGTGATCCCAGGAATTCATTTGAAGCTTTCACACCGCGACAGATCGGGGATGAATCCCGAGGGAATTCCTCCTCCCGCATGAGCATCGCAGTTCTTGTATTCCCGCCCGTCCGGAGCATTCGCTGCGCGCTCCAGACGATGGAATCGATCTTGCTGTTGGCTCGGGTGTCTCATTGTAGCGCGTAATGGAAACGTCAGAAGTTTATGGTTCGGACGAAAATGATTACCCGTCGAGGGAAAACATTTCAGGCAATTACACCGGTTTCCCACATTACGCTTCACCGTATTATCATTCGCCGGGTCCTCCCCCAGCGAAGATACAAAAGTTTCCCGGACAGGGCAGCCGCGTAAATGAACTTCAACCCCCCGTTCCCATCGCCCGCAGGCCCGAGTAAATATTTCCCCGTCGCGTTGCGCCCACAATAACACGGAAACGGAAACATATTTCCAGGATTCTCGCGCAAACGTGGCATTGTCCGCGTCTGTTTGAAGGTGGACCCTCTTGTTTGACGCACAAACTGTCCAGCCCCGAAAGAAGTCCACATCGGGGACGCTCTCTCGACGCCCATAGGTGTTAGATGTTTTCCTAGGACCCGTAATCCCTGGCGGTTTCTTCCTGCATACCTTCCCTTCGCCTCTCGGTCCATCCGCTGGTCCTCTTTTCCAACCAGCCAAACTATCATCCGTTAACATCTCTCGCACGATCCGTTCTCGTGTTCCCGCGGCCGCGTTGCCTCGTGAGCATTGTTTATCGACCATAATCCTCCACGACCGAGGATTACGTGAGTCTCGATTTTCCGCCAGATTGCGTTCATCCACGCCGAACACGAACTGACGTCGCTTAATCCTCGCGGGGAATTCGAATCGGGGACGTGGTCGCGCATTCGTCGAACATCGATGATCGACGTTCAGATCTCCTCCGCGCTTCTGTCGTCCAGTTTCGTGAAAAGGCGCTTTTCTTAAGGAAGAAAAAAATATGAACGGAAAGTTTAACAATAGGGACGTTCCATGCGAACTCGGACAGATTTCGGAGTAATTTTCGTAGATTGCTGAAATTTGAATCTGTTGTAGCTTTTAGTGATGTTTCAACGTACCTCAAAGGATTTTTCGACATTTTTGAAAAATGTCGATTTTACAGCTGTTTCAAGTTAAGTGCTAACTTTTTTTCAATACATTATAGCTATGGAAGTAGTAAACGGATGGAGATGAGCTTTACGGTGCTTATAGAGAAGACATTGAAGTTTCAAGAAAAAATTATTTCAGTTTAAAAAAAAAATTGAACAATTTTTGTGCAATTACTTTAAACAAACGCAGGTTTTTAACATCACCAACTTTCGGCAATTTTTACAGGGACAATTTTAAAATGTCCATATTTTTGAAAATTTGTCCATCAAAGGGAAGGATAGAACTATATTCTCCTTTTTTCAGATTTTTTAAATCGCGCCCGATGTTAATAACCTGCATTTGTATAAAATAATTGCACAAAAATGGTTGAAATTTTTTTTTTTAAACTGAAATAATTTTTTCTTAAAATGCGGATTGCGTGAATCGGTGTCCCGAGTCCTTTTAGCCACTCTGTCAAAGGGAAAGAGATTCAGTGAGATTTTGGTCGAACCTGCGATACTGACGATTTCGATTTTGATGCATCACCATTGTATGAAACTAGATAATAAGTGTTCCGCTACATTTTTAAATAGACGGCTCGCTCAAAGTTTACAATGGTACTTCGAGGTGCGAACGCGATGGGCGAGGCTAAAGAGAGCGTGGCGCATAACAAAAGAAGTTTGCCGATCGGATTGTGAAACGTCGGGGCGCGAAGCTGACCCTTCAACTTATCGGTCCTGGAAAAATATTGCGCTTCGTTTGCTCGGCCCTAATCCCCGCATACGTCCACCGGGGCCATTTTTCTCAAATATTATTCCAGCGTCTCCTCACCCCTCGTCATCCCCTCGCCAAAATCTGCAGCTAGTATTTAAAACGATTACTAAACCCAGTTCACATTGTACGAAACCAGTCTCGTTCCTCCTAACACCAAATCGCGCTCCACTTCGTTTCTACTCCACGTCTCCCTTTCACGAAAAAACCTGCGCTAGGTATGCATTGATCACGTACAGAAGAACTGGGCCAAGTCTCCAGGCCTTCTCTGGAGTCTGACAGCGTCAAGCTTCGCCCAATTTCCATCGTACCGCGAAATTGCCTTGAATTACCCCGAAGGGGACACCTCGCGTTGCACCTTTCCGTTCCTTACGATCCCCTGGAAATCGTTCCGTCGGTCTAACGCACGCGACAAAGCGGAAAATTCAGGTCGCCCCGTTGTTCTGCAGCCACTGGCGTCGCAGGCACCGCTGGCGGCTTTGAAAGCCAGTTTTCGCGTCAAATGCGCCGTCGACAAATTCTCATTGTCGGGGACAGGCATTAGTCGAAGACTGCCCTGTCGCGGAGCCAGCGGTGGAGGAATGAGAGATTCCTTGGGACGCGTCCCCCGGGAGGACAGGTGGTAACCAGAGGATCCCCGAATCGCTATTGAGCACTTAGCCATCTACCTTGCCTCTCCGGGGGCTAGGTATCCGCCAATATGTTACCCTGACAAATTCTCGAAACCGGAATTTATAACCCCCGACCGCTGGACCGTCCTATCTGACCGCCTGGGACATTGGGTTAGCTTTATGACTCCTGCGTCTTCGAGATTTCGGTGACGTCGGGGTCCTCTTTTTCTAATGGCTGTCCCTTGCGATTTAATCGAGTAATCAAATATTGTGTTTCTGCAGCCTTCGACTTAAGTACTTACGTTCGTCACGCTTCCTTATCAGGGGCCTTTACTTCGCGATTCCACAGAGTTTCCGGATTTATAGTTATGGTATGGCGGCATCTGCTCTCTAAGAGTACTATGTAGGATTGGGAAGGGGGATTGAGGGGGCTCGAAAGCGTCAGATTATTTTAGAAATGGATGTCCAATCGACACCCCGCGCACGTATCAGTTCCTCGTTCCCCTTCCGTCAAATTAACGACGTCACCCTTCCCATCGTTTCCGAGAGGCAGCCACTGAAAAGCACGCGCGAGCGAGCGCGCTATCCGAGCAATTAAGGGGCCCGAAACGCCCTCGGCTGGCACGGGCGAAAATTTTTTTCCACTCGCGCCCTTCGTAAATCACGTGAAAGCCGACGTTGTCGCTCGGTTTTACGACGCCAGTAACCTCGAATCGGAATTTTCGGGGCTGATTTAGGGGCAACGGGGCGCGAGAATGGCGCCAGCGACGACCCTGTCGATTCCACCGCCCGCTTGCCTCCTTGTAAATCAAACAATTTTCGTCTCCAGGCTTCCTCACGGTGTTGCCTTGGTTCGCGCGAAGGCTGGGTGAAAGTGAGGTTTCCCTCGTCAACCGAACGGTAGCAATTACCTAATTTACTGCGGCTGACTTTCGGTCGGGGTGCAAACTGCCCTCCGACCACCGCTTTTTGCAGTCTCAACCCGGGAAGGTCTTTGTTGCGAACTGACACCCTCTCGGTCCTACCAGACGTCCCGCAGCCTTCAAATTTCCCGAGGCTCCCGCAGTGTCGGTTTCCCGTGGGTCTTCCGAAGATTCTGGGACATTCAACTGCGAACGATGAGGATTCCCGGCGGTGAAGCAGAGGCAACACTGCAACCTCTGTTCCTGTACAAGAAACAGAGTTTCTTTCATTGCAACGTGGATACTTTCGCGATTCCTTTAGACCGTCAATCTTCCTCCGCGCCCATCCCCGTTCGCCAAGCCCCGACCGTGGAGATTTCACGGCACGAAACGGTGCCAAAACTGCAACTCCCATCAGGCTGCAACAGCGTTCCTGTTCCGCCGCCATTAATTCCTTTTTGCCGTTGCACCTCGGTGCTCCAGCGGTCACTTTTTTTGCCGTACACAATGGCCCACCGAGAGAATATCGTCCGATAATCTCGCATGCACGCGGTTTCACGCGTGTTCGGCCCGTTCGCCCCGTTTCAATGGGCCTCGGCGGTCGTTTTCGTTCGCGTCGCACCGGAACCAACCGCAATCCGCGTGTTCGCCGTGGCCTGGTAATTGCCGACGAAAGGAGAGAGAGAGAGAGGGAGCCCCTCGCCGAGAGGGAGCCCGTAAAAACCATTCGAAAGCTGCAAAAACCACGTGGCTGGGATCACGGTCCTGATTGCACCGGACCTGGTCGGCGTATTAAGCGACGCTGGCGCGCTTTTTTTCCCGTAATCAGCGGCCACACGGGCCCGGTACGCGGCCAGAAAATCTATATGAAAAGCGGCCGAACCGGCGACCACTTTGAATGGCGGCGAAAATGACGAGGCAAGTGCCAGCGATACAATTCGTTTCATTCGTCGGTGCCTCGGCGATCTCTATAATTTCACGCGTATTCCTCCTCTCCCATATCATTATTCCCGTACAATTTCATTACCCATCGATGCTCCTCGCACGCGGCTGCAACGAAGAGACGCAGGCTTTCGGAGTGGCGAGGATGCGAGGCGTTTTCTCGGAGCCCGATCCGAAGATTGTTTCTGGCGAGGAATTAATTTCAGCCGCGATCCTTCATCAGAAACGCGGGGAACTCGTTTTCAGAGCCGACTGACGATCGATCCTAAGAATTCATAGGGCAAGTCGAAGCTCGGGCCGCGGCGAGGCGGTCGGAGCCGCATTAAGGATACGGTGCTTAAAGCGGCGAAAATTGGCCGGGCCTCGTCGCGATCATTATGCTCTGTCTTACAACATTCATAATTCGTAAATAACAGCGTTGGCAGAGGGCTCTGTGGGGGCGCCGGCCCTCCGCGGGCGTTTAGCATATTTTATAGAGACGGGGAAGAGAGCTGGATGGAGGGAAGAGGATGGAGAGGGACTTAAATAGACCAGGGGGAGGGTGGCGGCTGCGGGGATCGAGATTCGATCGAGTACCTTTCCTTTTTTGCATTCTTACTTATCTAATAGTCCGATGGTCCCGTCGTCTTGTTTCTCCGTCGAAAAGATAATGGAAAGAATTATAAATCGGCCCTGAGACGGTGCTCAACGAGACTCAGAGGCATCTGCTCTGCAAGCTTGTTGCAAACGCCGAGTAATAGCCAGCGTCCAGTATCAAAATAATAATTATCTCGATCTGGATCTCGATCGCACGCCATCGCGGTTGCATGAACGGTTGCCCCGGAGTGGACTGGCGGAGACTCGAGGAGAGGCACGCAACTCGTGCTTGAAGGGTTAATTCGCGAGGCACAGAGGAGCGGTCCACCTCGTGACTGGCAGGGCGCGAGCATTGCATTGAAATTCAAATTAAAATTATGAAATTATCCGGGTAAAAGATGAAGCGGGCCGGAGCGACGGCCAATTTTCGGGCAATTTTGTGGTGGGCCAACTTACCCCCGCCCCCCGGCCGCCTTCCATTTTTCTGCCGAACTCGCCTGTAGAAAATAATGGGCTCTCGCCGTCGGCGACCATATGGTCGCGTGGTAGAATGGGCCCGGCGAGGAGCGGGCCAGCAGGCCGAATGGCGAAAATTCACGGTCACTTTGACTCGCACCGACGCTTCTGCTCCCTTTCGGATGATAGATCGCCGGTGATCTGGTCCTTTCAATCTCCTCCCGGTGCCAGTAACGCGCTAGAGCGCGCGGGGCGTCTGGCTTTCTGCTTTTCTTCAATTCCTCGGTCGACGAAGAAATTCGAAGCAACAGAAACGGCGCTCCCCGAGCTCCCATGTGCGTTAATCATTAATTTATCCTTAGCCCGTAAACAGAACCTTCTTCCTCAGCATATTCATCGCGTAGGTATCGCGTTTGCTTTTCATTCATTGCAACACGCACGGTAACAATCTGACGCGAGGGACTTCAGGGATTCCGAAGCTTTGCGCTCCCCTTGGAGCTCTTGCCTCCCATGATCGATTACCTGCTCGCAGGCTCCAGGCTTCGAAACTATTGCAAAGAATGATAGATAGCGCTCCAGCCTCCCAGTGCTTCTATGGACATTCCATATTCCTCGCGGAATGAATTATTTTTCCTGGCAAGCGGAAACAGGAATGCCGGGTTTCCGAATATGCAGCGTTTCTAGGAGATACGATCGCGCGTTCTTCTCTTGTTTTCTCCTCGAAATAAATTCCGGGCCGCGTGCCATATGTCGGCGGTCTCGAAAAGCGTTTTCCAATTTCTCCGCCGCGGATGCTCGGAGCAGATGGCCACGCGCTGCTCTCAGGACCTGGATAATTTCGCCGCGGTTTCCGTCGAGTTTCCAGCAGCTGATCTTCGAGAAGGAAGCGATAGGAAAATTTATCGCGGCCCCTTGAGCAGAGTGTCTGTCGGGGGCCCAAAGAGAGGCCGAGTTCTTCGGCCAAGTGGCTGCATGCGACAACTTTTTCGTCTCCACCGCGGGGGGCCATTAAAGTGATCACGTCGCGGCAATCTCGAGGGAGTCAGATTTTTCTAGATTTTCTAGGTAGTGCTTCGAAGTGGAGGCTCTTCTTTTTTCAACGCAGTGGAGGCTCTTCTTTTTTCAACGCAGTGGAGGCGCTTTTATTGCGAGTGTTTATGGGAGGTTTAGGGCCTGCGGAGCGTTAAAGTCGGCAACACGGTGGAAAGAAAACAAGCGGTTTTCTTCGCGATGATTTCTGAGTTCCTTTCTGAATGGGCCTTATAATCTTGGCAAACAATTCTGTATTGTTCGTGATCGGCTCGTTAAATTGGACCTGACGGACTTGGTGGAGCTTTTGGAGAAGAATTGAAAAGACTCCGTGGATTTAAGAAATTAGGATCTCGAATAATAGACTCTCCCTGGCAATGAGTTCGGTCTTTTCCTTTGAAAACTCGTGATTTTCGTCAGCTCTAAAGCCAGGCGATTATTCTCGTTCGCTGTATGCAAAAGAAGTTCGCATACTGCCTAATTAGTCAGTATTTCAGTAATACCTTGTTATTTCGCGCAGCCTCGATCGACTCGTAAAACTCTTTAGGAGATCATAAACTGCGCGCGACTGCAGCGCGGAAAAAGTTGCCGCTAACTAGTCAACGTTTACTGTAAATCATAAAGATAATTATGTTAAGAGCGCGCGGAGCTGGCTCATTAGGTCGCCATGCATCTAGCCGAGTCGCTTTTTTACCCATCCCCCGGATGTTAAAAAAGCCTGAAGGCTATCGAGTCCGGCCAGGGTGGGACTGGGGGGGGGGGGATAGAAAACAATTTGGACCGTTGGATCCGAGGCCGCTGCCTTAATTAGCTCCGCCGATGATTACCAATCAACAATTTGGGAATTACGAGGCACCGCGATTCCCAAATTACCCCCTTAATGTCCGGTAGTTAAGGGTAATTCCTTCATCTCCCGCCAACTAGAAGAGCCTCTTGATGTGAAAGCAAAAAGCTAACGTCTACCTTATCATTTAGACTTCATCCTTCATGCTCATTAAACATGTTGATAGTTGTATCGAAGCTCCCACTGTCTCGCGCGGTTTAAGGGAGCACCCCGCGCGGTACTTATAGTATTTATGCGGCTCAAAGAAATCTGTCGTTTCCTCTAATCAGGCACACCTCTGGTAGACCAGGTAACCGGTCTCTGCCAAGACGGCGCAGCGGCATAATAAAATAACGAACGCTCGACGGACCACGAAAAAAGCGTACCGATCCGTGTGCAAGAAGAAAGTCGACGTAACGACCGTGAAGGGTGCCCCTCCGCCCCGAAGTGTAGGCCAGGGTTCACACAATCGTGGCCGCGCGCGAGTCCCGAATAGATTTTTTTCACCCCTTAAACCGATCCTGGAGGCAGCGGGGCCGAGAGAAACTGTTAAATCTATTACACGTTCGAAGCTCGATCGTGATCGCGGTCCCGGGGAAAAGGGTCGGCGTTGAAAGGAAAAGGAAGAAAGGGGAATGAAGGTGGGACGGCGGAGGGGAGGACGCAGAGGGATGGAGGGAGTCTCGTAGGGTCGGTGGGCCAGGTTGCAGGTAGACGGGTGGACCCTGGAATCGCTCAAAAAATGAGAGGGCACGCGGTATACGTTTTGGACCGCCGTGTAACATTCCTTTTGCGCTCAGATAACCGCTTACGGTGTCCTCTTGCTCTATGGTCGAGCGGGCCGCTCGACAAGAAGAGGATTCGTGGATGGAAATCGCGATTACGTCTCGTCCGACCCGTCTCGATCATTTCGTTTCGCCGTTGCTTCGTTCCTTTCGTCGACAGCCTTCTGGATGGATCCTCGTTGTGCCAGAAGGGCCTTTGAAATCAGTCGGGACTTTTAGCAAACGCTGTATCCCTTCTACAGCAACATCAAGCTAAGGGGGGAACATTTTTCCAGAAACTGAGGATAAGGTCAATTAATTTATAATTATTAATATAAATATTAATCTAAAACTTATGCTTCTTCTTTTCGCTCGTCGATTGGGGTTCCCCCTTAAGCTGGACGAACGCAGACGAATCTTCGGAACCCCGTTGATCCAGCCACAGATGAAAAGTCGCGGACACGTCTGGAGGGTCGAGTCACCGGCGACGTCTACCGTCTTAATTAAATCAGACGCGTGTTCGAAGCTCCGCGAAGGGCGCGTAAGAGGATTTCGGGCTTAAGCGGGGTGGTAAGGACCTTTCGTACCAGCTGCCAGGGAAATCTTCCCAAGAGTTCCCCCGCTTTTATCGTCTTATCGGGCCAGAAACGGTTCTGTCGAACTCATGAATGCTAAGTGGATCGCGCCCCGTTACGATTCACCGGGCGAAAACGCGGCTCTTTTCACTTTACGCGCGCTGCATCGTGAAACTCGGCACGTTCTATAGTAATAGATGCAAGGTCAGGCGTGGCGGCACAAACTACGTGGACCAGGAGGAATAATAAAGCAGAAGGGAAGCGTCTTCGTGGAAAAGTCTTATCTCGAGGACGTTCATCTTCCACCCCGGAGAGCAGCGAAACAAAGACACCTCGTATATCCAGGCACGTTATCGGAATATTAATATCGTTCCCTCTGGCCGCGGCAGCCTTCGTCGGGGAACACCCTGGTGACAATCGATCGTCGGAGGTGGAAACGTGGAACGTGAAAAATCGACGCGCCGCCTTGGATGTAAGGGAACACTTCCTGATGGCCGTCGGTGATAATTCTTCCCGTCGTCGTCGCTCCGCGCAGACGTCTTCGAGGGTAGGCATCTTCGAGTTTCAGGGTTTGTTTCTCCTCCACTGTCGCAGTCGTCCCGTTTTATTTTCAGCCTTACAACTCGAGCTGTTTTAGTCCGCTTCGATGTTGCGCATTAGTCAAACCCGAAGTCTGCTCGATTAATCAACCTTCGTACCGGACTTCTTCTAGCCTCAGGCCTGGCTTTACGTGAATATCATCTTATGAATGAATAATCGGCGAATAACCAAGAGCCTGAAGCTCCTGCTATCCGAATTTAAATTCCTACGCTGCCAGTCCCATCTACGTAGAAGTCCTGAAAGAAGGGATTCCACGGGTCCGTTTCTTCTTTAACCATCGAAGTAGTTGAAAGTTCGACCGCCACGGAGTTGAGCCTCGCTTTTCTGGAACGCCCCGAGCGATTTGGCTCGGGAAATCCACGGAACCGTGCCACGGTTTTTTCCGCCAGCATTGAAAAGGTGAAGTCATGCACCTCGCGGAGCTATTCGAGCCTGGCCATCGGCTCCGACCCGGACATCTCCGTCAAAGAATTCATTGGCCCCGTAAACGGCTTTTTAAGTACACCCGCCATGCGCGACCCCTCCGTTTTAATGTTGATTTTCTGACTTAACGCGACCGTGCAGGCTACCGGTCTCCTTTGCATCCTGGCGAGGAATTCCATCCAGCTGCACGTGTGTCAACATCTTCCATCGATTGCATCGCGATGCGTACAACAAAGTGTTCATAAACACGGAAACGAGGATCTTGTTGGAGCAGTACAGTGGGACTATAAAACTCTAAACGTTTCAGCCTCTGTACCACTTGGCAGATTTCTTGTCCTCTCTCTTTGTGCGAACACTGGCGAAGAATGTGGACGAGGGTAGGAAGGACGTAGCTGGACAGAGGAGTAGCGCTTTATTCTCCGGGCCATTATTTTAAGACGATTAAGCCGTGAAGATAATTGCTCGTCGCAGGACGTCCGTGTGGCGTTTCGTTGGCAAGCAAGGGCGCACTTTTTCTTAACGATCCGCTTCGAGAGCGAGCATCGCGTTAGCAGAAGTGCCTCTTCGCTCGTCTCCAAGTGCTCGAGCGCCTATCCAGCCTCCTTTCCGTTTCGTAAGAGTGCTCAAGCTGCAAGTCACTTGGCCGAGCTTCCGCCGCGGTAATGCGTCGTGACGGCTGCTGAAGCCACGGAGGCGACGCGCGTGGTTATTCTCATAGTCCCAGCGACAGTTCCTGGCTCCTTCGGCGCGAGAGACGTCGATGCGTGGAGGCGCGACCGCGGTGGGCCTCGAGCCCTCGTCACGCTCAGCCGTGAAGAAGTTGAAGTTGAGATTGCACTTAACTCCTGGCGACAGGTGGCAATCCGTTCCTCAAGGTCCACTGTCTTCATCCCGATCCTTAAAGAGACCCAATTAGAACGAACACCCATTTGAAACAGCCACATATAAATTCGCGAATGGTCGTTGCGTAAGACGGTTCACCCGATGTTCCTCTCAACTTTCTTTCCTTCGAGAGCCACAGGATTCGTCCAGATTCAATATCTCTTTCGAGAATCGGATCATTATACAGATAATAAATAATTCCAACACGCAAGTGAACACCGTTTAGTTTTATTAATTACCGTAACAACTTCCCGCGTTATGGGAGCGCACAAATTATCTGCTCCCTATCTAACAACGTGCCAGTACTCAACGGGCTTGGTCACTCGCGCACCAAAGTCTTCCACTATTCCCTAATCAGTTCATTGCCGAAGGATTTCTAATTTACAAGTAGGCAAGAGCTCCAGGACGGTCACGCGTGTAGCTACGCTCATTCCTCAGATTCGGGGACTTCTCTTTGGACTCGCAACAACTACGTCTCGTCCGCGAAGCAACCATTCTCGCAGTAAGCGCAGATTCACGTGACTCTGTGGTACAAGGTCGGGGGATACTTTCGAGAACGTGCAATGCGGCTCGCGACGATTCAGCAGCGATGCTTGAGCAGCTAGTGCTCGAGGAGGAAAGTTAGGTTGCAGAAGCTAGAGGCGAAATCATCTCACGCAGTCGCGGCGGAGGGTTGCCTATCGGCCTCGTTGTTGTTCGCCGTGTTCGCCGGCTCCGTGGTCTTGTCTTTCAACCGATCTGTCGTCTCGGTCGTCGCGGGCTCCTCCCTTTCCAGCTCGACGTAATAAACGTACCTGGCGGCGTAGCAGAGCAGCAGCATCTCGATTAGCATCAGGGCATTGTAGGTAACTGAAATTCGGGCGGAAGAAAGTGTCAGCGCTTGTTCCTCTATCTCCGCGCGCATGCGAGTGTTACGGGAGCAGAACCTGACGCGTTACTCTCGCTACTTCTCGCTGGGAGCAGCCCGACTGCCTCGCGTTAAGAAACACGAGTTCTTGAAACTTCGATGTTAAAGTGCAGGGAATTTGAATCGCGAGAGAATACGTGACAGAAGTAGGTCTTCCATTGAGTTCTACGTCGCCGGTGATCTACTCCGTTCAAATAACACTAGCTGACGTAAGCCACTGCGTCCACGAACCTTGAAGCACGTCGACAGAAAGCACTTTAAATTCAGTCGTGAAAACTGGAAAGAGTCGTTGAATGATATCGATAAGGTTATCAGGGAATGCTGTACAGTAATGTGAACAATAGTTTTGTTATTAAAATAGAGGCACCGCGTCCACGCGCCTCAAGTTTCGTGGCTCGACCTCCACCCATTTTTCTACACTTCTTTCGAAGCCGAGAAGTACGAGGAGGATTACCATTCGCATAGATCTGCGGCGTAATTGGCGGATTACACGGGAAGAGGCCAGTCTGCGGCAGACTCTTCACAATGAACGCCTGCAGCTTCGAGAACAGCAGAACCATCTGGGACACCGTGGCCCTGCGGTGGAGTTTGGCTTCTATGGAAATGACCGCAGGTCAGAAAACCGTGTGTATACCCATTAACGCTATGGGGCACGGGACAATGGGGGCTTTCCAGGACCCTGGAAATTGCTTCCTGTCGCGCGTCACTTGTGTGGTCCTAGGTAATTGCTAACACAGGCAAGACGGTCTCTGTTCCTGCTTACTTCCTCGGTTCAATTTGCCGCCGTTCTCGAATTTTAAAGATCAAGGGTCGGTGGCCCGTTTCCCACAGCAGGAAATTGGAAATCTTTAGTAATCGAGTGACGAATTTCGATCGTATTAGTGAAATCGCTTTGTAGCCGCGTGTTTGAATAATTTCGTCCGTCAGAGAGAACAGGAACAGATTATGCGGGGGGGATCCTTCCTCTTAATTAAGCATACATAATTTTTACCTGGAGCGAATTCTTCCAGACTCTTCACGGTAATGGTCAGCCCGTATATTCCGAGAAGTATGCTAGCCACCGAGGTCGGTTGGAGGCAGACACCGTATTGCGTAGCGAGGAGCGGTTCCTCGATCGCCATGAAGAGGAATATACAATAAGTTACTCCCTGAAGTCAATGAGAAACATCCCTGTCAATATTGCTGCGCAGTGTGTCCCAGGAGGAACTTAGAAAAGCTCCTATCAATGCGCATGGTTTCTTAAAGAAACGGGAAGAGAATGGCCAAGGCTTCAAAGCCCAGGCAGAAAATGAGAGGTAACCTGGACAATGGGAAGCTGCAGGACCACCAGCCGGAGCCAGGACAAATTGGCGTCGGTCATTTCGAGAGCTGGAAAGGGCAGACAGGGCCAGCAGCAACAGGGGCCGACTTTCAGCATTAATGGCGGCGACTTCGTGACCCTTTTGCGGCCGATGTAGACGAGCAGCAGATAGAGCCGGTACAGTGATATCGTGAGGAAGATTTGAGTCACAGCCTCCGACAGCAACTGGGTCCTGGAAACGACGAGGGAAAACGTCAGTATGGTAATGGATCCTGTGAAGCAATAAATTTGTAAAAATTAGAATCCTCAGAGCCATCGGGGTACAAGTAGAATTTTTACCATCGTCCGTATGCATAAGTACTACTGGACAACGATAGAAGAGCATAGACCTGGGATGCCTCGTGTCGAGAATATTTAAATCGAGCATTCAAATTCTGTTTCTTTTTTTCTCTCTCTCTCTCTTTTTAACCGACCAAAGGAAAGCAGCGTCTCGGGCACACGTTGGAAATATCAATAGACTTTCGCAGCGATGGAATTCTCGTGTCACCGTCCCATCGTCCCCTTTCTTATCGCTGGACCCGATCAAATTTTCGAGATCAACCGCGCAGGTGTGACATGGTCCAGGGGCTGGGATTATCTCGGGGAAATCAAGATCATTAGTCGCGCCGGGTCTCCCCGTCTGTTTTCATCGTCGTTAGAAACTGTCTCAAACGGACTGTCCCCTTTTGTTTCGGCGTGACATTCGATCGCGTTTCCGATTTTCTTCTGCCCGCTAAGTGGATCTTCTGGTTTGCTACGTCGCCGATCGTTGCCCGGCGTCGACAGCCGAGGCGGTGTCGCTTTTTCGAACCGTTCAACATTTACCAGCGACTCGTAACACGAGCGGGGTAATTCGCCTTGCCGCGGAACCTTCAGGCCTCCTTCACCGTGATCGTATGAAAAACGAAGGTCTATGGGCGATCTGCATCACGAGTGATTAATGCGCCGTGGTTTTTGCAAAGGAGCAGGAGAATTTTACGACTCGCGGACTTCCTGGCTCGATTATTTCGCCTTCGTGGTTTACCTTGGTATCCCAATCGCCGTCAGGCTACACACGCTCGCGACGGGGTACACCGAGAGGATCATGATGCTGTTGGACTTGTACAGCCTTGATTCTTTCTGGTGGAAGATATTGTAGCAGGCGTCCACGGCGAAGTATAATGTCAGAGTGGAGAGGATCGCGCCGGAGGACAGTAAACCTATGCCAAACGCGCCCAAACCTGGAAAAATATAATTTACGACAATTAGTATTTCTTCTCGAGAATTTCTCGAGGAAAAGTAATGTTTTGGATTTCTCGAGAAATTCCTCACGAAACATCATATAAAATTTGTGGAGTAAAAAAATAGATCTCATCGCGATTTTTGCGACCAAATACGGAAATCTAATTCAGGAGAAGAATTGACTCTTCAAGATGAATTAAATTTGTTCAATCACAAAAGCATAATGTCAAGTTCTTACTAATTGTGCGTTTATTTTCCTTCTTTATTTAATTAAATAAAGTATTGATATTAATAGGATGTGTTTATTTATTTTAAGAAATTGAGTGTTTATTTAAATATCCACTTGCGACAAAATCAATCTGAATTTAAGGATATATACTATTATCAATAACTTTCTCGCGAATTCTCAAGAGATACAAAGTAAAATTTCTTTTCTCGAGAAATGAAAAATGTCGAGAAATCAAAACAACAACCACGATATTAAGCGTATAGTCCTCTTTTGGTAGAATCGTTCACGGTGTCTACAAAACCTTAGATGACTCCAGCAGGAATTTTCACTCGGAGGAAGCAAATACTAATTATTGCAATACGCGCATTATTTACTCTTGAGGGTGCATCACTGCGAAAGCAGTGATTAATGACGAGATTAAAGGTGGAAAGTAAAGATGAATGTCTCAGAATCAATTGATAAAACTCGGTAGTACAATTCTGGCTACAAGCACAGGTTGATTAATGCGTTTTCGAAAGACAAAGACAGAGAAAAAACCGACACCCGTGTCGTAGGTCAGGCTCGATTTACACGTCACGCTGGATCGCTTATTCCCATTACGAAATCATTCTAATGGCGGGCTTCTTGCGCCACGTGGATTGGGAAAGTTAGCGTTGAAGAAACGCGCAGCCACAAAACCATACAATAAATGCAGTTCACTGTTCCTTCGACTGTAACTGTTCGATCAGTGCCCCCCAATTTACATTGCCGATTAGATAAATCTAGGCGCTTGTGTTACTAGTACAAAGTAAAGCCAGGATCGTGCTACGGACTTGTGCGATCCAATGCAATTGCCCTCGCCTGCATCGCGTTGCAAAACACCATCGCCTCGTGGAACGTTTCCGAAGGATAAAATTCGCCCTCGTAAAAAATTGATTCCCCATCAGGGTGGACTAATTTATGCGCACGGGAGGTGTCCCTCGCATGTAGCCCCTTGCAAAATTTCAGCTAAACGCGTCGCGCGAAGAAAAAGAGCGTTTAATTCGACAATTTCACTCGTTGCCGCCCGATCATATTCATTTATTCTATGTTAGCTGTACTTTTTATTTCTTTTTCCACGGGTGAAAGTCCTCGCTACCGCGTCCAAGCCTATCCTCCATGCAAATACGAAACCAGTTTCGAGTGGCCATCATACGAGGCTAGCGAGAATTTCGATTCAACGTGAAACTTCAATTTTCTTCTTTCCTCCCCCTCGAGTTTCATCTTCGGTCAGATTCCCGAATTCTGGCTGCACGCTGTAATCATCGAGCTTTGCGGGCCCCGGCTCGAAGTGACCGTATCCTTCCTTTCCAGGGAAAAGTGTGGAAGCGGGCGATTATTACTTTCGAGTTACGCAACCATCCTTTTCGTGGAAGCTCGACGCGGTGCTAGTTAAATACGCGTACACCGGAATCGTACGGGGTTACGGGCGTCGAGCGAGACTTTCACCGCGCGTGCTCTCCTCCGCGCATGCTTCGTAGATCGCTGCGCGCCGAGGACAGTATCGCACGCATTGATCGCAGCAGAAGGGAACAGCTTTAATTGCATCGCAGGATGCGTCCCAGAGCCACGGAGTTATTACTCGCTCGGGAAGTAGTAAATGAAAAGAGACCGCCAAGTGTTCAACGCTATTAAATATACCACGCCCGGGAGCGGTTTCAAAATTCCATTCAAAATTCTGCATTAATTTTTCTTTCTCTCATCCATCTCATGACAATTCACTTAGTAGCTAGTCTTTCGACCAGTTGCGGTAGGAATATGTAAATTGCAAGGTAGCTTTAGTGTTAAACACATAGTCCAGGACTATGCAAATGACGCGTATCTATTTCTGGAGGCTTAGTAGCGAAGGCAAGTCGTTCTTTTGCAGAATATTTGACAAGAAAACCTCTGTCGATGAGGCCGTAAGTGCGCCGTGGCACCACCAGAATGTCCCCTAGCTTACTTTCTACTAACGGTGACAGTAACGTTGATACGTAACCGTTGTAACAGTAAACACGTTCTTCGAGTATACATAGCCGCTGCTTTCTTTCGCAAACAGTGGTCTCGATTTGTCGATTCGATGAAACAGAGTCTCTCCTAGAAATTCTGTAATCACTGCGGAGTACCGAGGCTGATCACACTGATTAATTTGGTGCCGATTGACCGTCGCGTTGTTCAGGGATCAATCGGGACAACGCAATGAAGGGCGGGTTTATTGTTACAGCGATTGGAAGCGAGTAGGGCTTTGATAATAGAAAAGGGAACTTACTTTCTATGTGCTCTATCGCGGAGGGCACGTAGTAGTGGTTGCAGGTGAGGTTCCTGAAGGAGTTCTCCATGTTCTCGAATTCGATCGACATCCTGGATGCGCCGGGGACACTTGCGATGCGATTTTGAAAGGTCACTTTGTCCCTTGTTCCGTCGATCGAGTTCTGGCAGCAGGGCTCACCAGCGGGAGAAACGAGCTCGCGGTCTCGAGCGTTTCAAAACCGAAACGAGAGAGGCGAAGGCAGCTGAGACGGTGAACAGTGAGAGTGAGTCCCCACTTATGCCACCCGGAGTTGCTGTGTTGTAACGGATCGGAAGAAAAATCAGTATATTCGCGATATAGTCTCCTATCTTGTTGATACTCCCTGTATCTTCTGTCTACTGACACCTTTAAACGACGATAACTCGATTTCTTTTCCTATTCGCGTGTAGGAATATTCAGGCGTGGATGCAGCGAGGTGTAATTGCTAGGATAAAAGTTCAGGCACAACTTTGCTTAGACTGTCGAGAGCGTTGGAATTTGTTGGCGTTTACGAGCCAGTAGTTTATAAAAGTGAAAGTTTTGGTAGAAATAGGGTTCTGATTTGACGATAGGGAAGGGTTGGTGTATGTATGGATGTCTGTAGGCCGAAGAATTGTCCATTGTATAGAAATTCTTAGGAGACAGAAAGTGAAGGAATGCAGATGTGGGTCATGAAGAAAATGAAAAGCTTGAACAGTAGGAGAAGTGGCGTCGAAGGTTGCTATACATTATTGAAGAGTACGTCCTAGATCTAGATAGAAGCAATTAATAAAGGAAATAAAGTGGATGGAACTAAACGACTGAAAGTAGAATAGGATATATCACGGAGGAGGTATAGAATAGATTTTACATCCAATGCAACATTTTTAAATCAAATTTTTATTACGCGGATTGAGGAGCCACGGGGCTATTGCACCGTGTCTAGAGCCCCCTTACCATTTTCGTGTCGCATGCGACGTTACCGGTGAAGCCTCGAAATAGATTGTAACGCTATGCGTGGTAGGCATTATGATTCCGCACGGGTAGAACCATCGATTAAGTACAGCATCGTCGACGAAGCTGTTTATTAATTTCGAAGGGAATTCGATCGCAATCCTCCTAGCGGTTGGAATCGTTTATTCAGTACTAACTTACCCGCCTTCGGTAATCGAGTTGAATTACTTTCTTCGTTACCGACCTCAAATGTAGAGTGCGCGTTAATACCACTGATTCTTTACGAAATCGCAAGTATAACAAACCCGTCTGTAATCCTATCGTATCTTTTAAAACACTTAATCTATACGCAGAGATTTCGCGAAATACCGAGAACTATAATCGGATGAATAATGTAGACGTAATCAGCGCTTTGGCATGAATTACTAATGAGACAACGAACACGGATATGTCACATTCCCATTAAAATACAATTCATCGCTGAAACACTTAATTACCTAATTATTAAGTGGATTGAACCGCGCATAAATGCATCTATAAGAACGAACGTCAAAGGAATGAATTTATTCATAATATTCCCAAGAATGTGAATCGCGAATAACATTCAAGATTTATGATTTTGTTTAGGTGTATAAACAAGTCTGACAAATAATCGAATGTCGAAATTTTACTAGGCTCACTGCGTCACACCAATGACCACATGTCACAAGAAAACAATGTGCGTACCTAGTTAATATTTAAACTTTATTAAAACCAACAACATTAACAAGGATAACAACAAGAACAAATCATTCCTCCCGAAACAGTCCATAGAAACTTGATCTTACTCAAATTCGACTGTCCTGCCTCACATGTCGCTCAACGACGTCGTGTATCGGTTAGTTACGCACTCGCATATTTAGAATGGTTCACGTCACGAATGATCAAGTGCCGGGGAACCTACGACATTAGTAACATGATTTCAAATAATAATAGCCTCAGAATATTAACGCTGCCTCCTGTCAAACCTTCCAATCACAAAATGCATGAAAACGCTGCCGTTAATGGGCCGGTCATGATGCTGCTACGGTGGCTAAAAGCAGTGCAAGAAAACAAGCCAGCAAAACCATCGAGTATGTAGTTATCATTACGGTTATGAGGTTAGTGACATACGAAAAACGCATTCCAGTCGAACGAGCGATGCCGATGTCGTACAGTTCGCAAACATCCTCGTATTCTATACTCTCACCTTCGCTATCTGGGTCATGCTCATCGCTCAGCAACTTAATATCAGTGAATTCTACGGTAACTTCTTCTTGGCCACATTCTAATTCCTTTTCTTCGTTGCTCAACGCGGAACTGTTTTCCGCGGCTAACAAGGGCCTCTCCTCTGTAATGGAAACGTTAGTAGCGCAAGGAATATTATCGCTTGCATCTCTCTTCAATAATGCCTCTAGCTGTTCAATTTCTTTCTCGTGTCCGCATAAACTAGCCGCTGCTAACTGTAAATCATGCACGGCTCTGGACAGATCGAGTTCTGGATCGATATTTGATTGATCCTTTGCTTCTTGCTGTTCAATCCCGTCCTGGCCCCAATCTACGCTCAGCGGTGTACCTTCTTTAGGAACTGTATCCAATACGTCGGTGGTCTTTGACGAGCTAGACAGGTTGTCGTTCACATCGTCGTGGCTGTAAGCGAGGGAGCTACGAGTGCTGGTGCCGGGCGGAGTGCTATCGGTTTCTATTTCAGAACGGCACGACGTCAGCGAATTCTTCTGGCTTAAACGGCTATCGCGTAAGCGATCCGCCACGCTGCTGAACGCCTCCGCAATTAGTTTAACATTTTCGTCCGCGACACGCAGATAGAAGTCGAACGCGCTATCGTCAGTCTTCTCAGGATCCTCCTCAGGACTAACGATTGATTCCGTCAGTCTTTCCACGTCCTCCTTACCAGTGGCCCGCTCGCGATCCTCCCCATTACGCATAGAATAATGACTACCTAACGTCTGGATACGTAAAACCGAGGAACTGTCGGGTTTTTTGCTATCATTCGGGCTATCTATATTTATAGATTGATCTAAACGAACGTTCGCCGTTTCTTCGATCGGTCCCGCTTCCGCATCGTTTTGCCCATCTATCAAATTAACTAAATCTTGGCACAAACGGCTGTACGTAGTGAAATCCGATTCTGTGTCCTTCTTGGACGATTCGTTGGATCTCGGCTGCAAGCAATCCTGCCAAAATTCATTGCTCAGAGCTTTGGACAGTATGTCGTTCGGCGGCGTAGAGCTTCGTGCTACCGTGCCGTCCTCGTTCTTCTGCTCCAAGCTCTGCACTTTCGTCGACGGCGAGACGTAAACGCGGAGCTTCTTCCGATGGACATTCGAGACTGGATGATTACCGTTTATATCAGTTCTGCTGTTCTTCAACGAGCTCTCGGTACGCCATCGAGTATCGTAATCAGACAGCTCGCCGTCGCTGACGACGCGCCTGAAGTAATCAGGTCGCATGGGCGACGATTTAATATCGACCGCTGGCTCGCTCATCTCGTCCTTCATCTCCTGCAGGCTGGGCTCCCTTCGAAGATGAATACGATCCTGATTTATCAAACCATACAGGTTAGCGGACAGAGATCTAACCGCTCGTTTCTTCTTCGTGGCGAACGTAGCCTCCTGATCTTTCGCAACGGCGCTTCTGCTTTCAGCGGCATTCCTCGCTGTGTTGGCATCCTTCCGTAGGGTTCGATAGGCCAAGTCGTCTGTAACAATGTCAGGCTCGCACTGCGGTATGTACGACGAACGAGGATGCTCCGGCTTGATCGGCGTTGTGTGCAGATAATCGCTCTCCGTGGCGGACGTCACCGGCCCCAATGGTATCCCGAACGGTGGTTGTGGATCGGCCACTTTCAACGTGTTGTTGGAGTGATGAATGCTCCGATAAACGACATCGTCGCGTGTCACGTCCGGCTCGTCACGACGCACCGGGCAATTCGGGGCGTACGGATAATTGTTAGCAGCGTCTTTCCGCGACAAGATGGGCGAGGCCATCAAGTAGCTGATATTCGACAGCGCTGATTGCCCTACCACCTCCGACAAAGATGTAGGCCTCTCCTTCGGGTGCATCCTCCTGTAAGCCATGTCATCTTTCGATCTATCAGGCGAATCCACCGAGGTGAACCCCACGGTGTCGTTGCTTCTACCTCGCCGTAGACTAAACTCTTCCATGCTGCGTCGTTCCGCCCGATCTAGCAGATCTTCGTCCCCAAGACTCAGACTATTGTATATCGCTTCTAACTCAGAAAGCGCTTCTTCCAGGTTCTTAGAACTCCTTCTCCTTTCTAATGCCTCTTGCTCGCTTGTTTTTATCTGTTTCTCTTCCTTTCTCTCGGTTTTTCCGCTTATCGAAAGCGTGTTGTTTGGTGAATTGTGTGGATGCTCCTTGGCGACCTGTTTGCAAGGCAACTTCGCATGGGAAGAGTCTACGGACCCGTTGGAAGTAGGCGAAAGATTATTATGTATCTTTTGTGTATCAGTTAGTGACGGGTGATTTCCGCGCGCTTTAACATCGAAATCGTTGAAACTCGAATTGAGCTGAGCGTTGCGGTCGTTTCTTCTGCGACATCGCATTGCTTCCGTTTCCTGGAATGCAGGCTCATCCACGTGCCTGCCAGTTGACTTGTGTTTATTGTTCGTACACTTCGATAAGTTACATAATTGCGTTGGGGTTACTGTTAAGGACAACGGACGCCGCGGGCACTGTTTACTGGAGCCACACCAACTGATCTCGTTATTTGACTCGTACGAACGCAAGCCCTTCAAGCCATCTCTCGGGGCTTCGCGAATATCGTCCATTTTCGTGCGCGGAGCATCGTCGTATTTTGTTACTCGATACTTCCCGTTGAACGGAAATGAATTACAGCCGTAGGAGAAAACTCTACAACGTGGATCTCTTGGCGGTGGTTCTGGCGGCGAGGAACTTTGATGCACGGACTGATTATTCCTTACATGATCGTAAGGTCTCGCATAGTTAGTGCCTGTTACAGGCGAATTTGAAAAGTAATTATTCTCTTCGTGATTTACGTACCGGTTGTCTTTCCGCAAAATATTTGCTTTCGCATATGTGTTATTTTGGTTCAAATCTGTAATATATCGTTTGGCCGGATATTTCGTGAGGTCAGTAGACGACTGTGTCTGACAGCTGGACGTTGGCACAGATGCCTGTCGCAAATTCTCAATGGACCTTTGCACCGGGAAGGTGTAACTGTTCGACGGAGTAATGAAACGCTGTGGTTGTATCGCAGGCTGAAATGGTTCGTTGCCTGTATCAAAGGTCTGGTTTCCCTCCGTAAAGTCGAGACTGCTGCGTTTATTAGCTATATTGTTCAGATTCTCCGGAAATCTGTGACCCTCGTCCCTTGATAAACGCTTTATATAACGCTCTGTGCGCGCAGCACGGCTCTTTCTATTACAGGAACTATTTTTCTGCATACTCTGCATAGCATTCTCAGTCTGATATCTCGTCAACGAATTACAAGATTTACGCGAACCTTCGTCCGAACTACTGTCCGCACAAATTTGGTCTCTTTTCGCTTCTATTCGAGCTTTCAACTTGCTCTTCCGTGCCTTTTTACTTGGCCCATCCAGCGATCCATCGCTGCTGCGAGAGTGCGCAGAGTCCTTCTGTAGATTCGACGTGTCCACAGAGTTCGCGGTGGCCTCGTTAGTCGAACTACTTTTGTTCAAATGTTTAGTCGAACTCTTTTCCACCGGACGTAAGACCACATTCTGCGACTTTCTGTTCAGCACTGAACGAGGCCTCGGTTGCCTGGTACAGTATACCATTTCTTCGTCGTTCGAGGAACTCTCGTAATCCCGTATCGAAGATATACGCTTCAAAATTCCACCAATCGACCACTTCTTATCTTTCTTCTTGCCCGAAGAAGCGACCGCGTCACAGACTGGCAAACGTCGAGTCGGCGGTAACAGACCATCCATTCTCAGGATGTCTTTCCCACTGATACTCCGCTTCTCCATCGGGAATAATTGTTCTATTTAAATATTGAAATACCTGAAAAGGATTTGCTAATATTATAAATTACACTACATTTTACTGTAACATCATTAACGTGATTATCTCCATTATTGCACACTATTATACTACTTTTACTTACGAATACATATATATAGAGATACAGGAGATATATAGGAATATATCGATGCAAATAGCTTTGCAACAATCACCACTGGACAGATTACATTTTAGTCGAACGACGATTGGTAGCCTGGATTCCGTTCAACCGATATGTTTACACTGCGAGCACCTTGAAACGGGACTTTCCATTACGAACAATTATATACCATCGCGTGGAACGCGTATAAATATGCAGTATAATATTGTCTGCTAACCTCCGCGCAGACGTTGGGCTCAACGATTCGGAGACATGTAATAGGCGAAGGGCGAATTCTCTGCACATTTGCCAAAAGTTTTTCGTGACTCACGGGTGTCAGCCGCAATCATTCACACGAATCGTTCGCCCGAATGAAAAGCTGCGGAGCTATGGACTGAGGTCAGTGCGTCGGGCGCAATATGTACTGATAACGCTGATAAGATCTCCACGCCTCTTTAATAAGGGCTTTCGCAACGCGTCTGTTGCACTGGTTATCTTGACAGATGATACTGTAAATGCCCGTATTCGTGGACTCCACTGGCATGAGAATCGCGCAGAACCGGAGGGACTGCGCGTCGTTACGAGCAGGGAATCGAATTATATTTGGAAAGCAGCGTAGGATGCCGAGGAGCCTCGAGACGTCCGCGAAACTGATATCTACTTTAGCGCTTATTTAGCGCTGCCATTACGCGAATGTCGGCGCACCAGCATTACGCGTCGAGCACACAACGATATCGCGCTGGACTAACACGAAACTGACTCGAATCAGATACGAGGAGAGAAGGGATTCATCGTGTCCAGACCCCACCCATTACCAGATCCCCCAATCTGTCGCGCAGAATCACGCACAGTAAATCGTGCACGCGTCTCTTTACGCGCTCCAAATGCGTATATGTATATATAAATGCGGACACGTTCATTTAGGAGAAGCTCCGTCTGTTTGAGTGCGCGAACGGTGATGGCATCGTTTGCAGAGTTAGAGCCTCTGACGATATCTTAGATCCGCGAGGTTGGACGTCGTCATTCTTCGGCTGACATCGGGAGTACGCGCGGAACTTATGAAAGCGGTTCTTTCAGCTTCTTTTTATTATTATTGTTTCCGATAATACGATGGAAAGGGGGGAACTCTTTAGCAGCGTTTAATATAATATCGAGAATAGAGAGTTTTGAGTTACAATCTCTCTGGGAATATTTATGTATGGCTCAGGAATCCCCCGATATTACCATGTTGGGTGTTGCGAAAAGTGCTAAAAGGTTCAGCGGGAAGAGCGTGTTATTATTTCGAAATTAGGTATTCGTGCTGCATCATTCCGGTTCGAGTACCATATACGGATGAACCAAAGACACAGCACGATGTATACACACGTATCTCGCGGAGCAGCAAGGAGAAAGCCGCTTTCAACATTAATTCCAGAACGTACCTTTGCTATATACGGGAAAAAAACTCTATAGGCAAAATCGATGAGTGCCGATCAATGGTTTGACTCTTACGCCTGTTCTTTGTATATTTTCGGCGCGAGAACGAATGTAGCCGTGAATAAAAATTATAAGTATCACTGTTGTGTGGTATTAGTATTAATATTGTATAGTCGGCGCAAATCAACGAAATTAGTACGATGATTAACGAAATGGCTTTTCTTAAGAGGGACACGACTTACGTGGGAAAGTTTTGTATATTACTGTCCGGGTGAACCATTCTCATTGGAAGTTATAGTTTGCACGATTGGTAATGGCAATTCCGTGATGTAGGATCGAATGATAGCAAGGACAACAACCGTGTGAGTGTTAAGCTTTTTCGTTTATTGAAAATATCTCTGTAAAACGTGTGTATATTGTGGCCGGGCGAGGTAAGCCGACAAAACCGAATCATTCGACAACGAAACGAAATCGGGTAGCAAACGAAGGAATACGGTGAAGACATTGAAAACAATATAGAGTCGATCGTATTTAGTATCTACATAAGTAAAGGACGAATCAACGATGCATTCGCTTACTTTTCTTTCTTTTTTTCATTTTTTTTTTAATCTTAGTATATTAATTATATTATGTATAACAAAGCGGTAACAACTTGTTAATTGTAACTATTACGGTAATAATCGTTTACTTTATATAATTACAATAATGTAATGTAAGGATGATCGTTAACTAATCGATAACAAACGAATCGTTTCCTCCTCCATCCTCCGTTCGTCTTGATCATCGTCATCATAATCATCATCATCATCATATCCCTCGTGTCACTTCCTCACTTCATTTTTCCATCTATTATCATTTCTGTTCCGTTTCAGTTGAAGCCCGATTATCTCTCTCTTCGGTCTTCGGTTAAATCGTTTTGTATTGTTTCTCGCTCATCCCCTCTTTCGTATTAATTATTTAACAACAGTTTTTCATCCCTTTTATTATTTGCTCTTTAATTTAATAATCGTAGTAAACATAGTAATTATTTATAATATTGTGCAAATAATCCATATTTTTTTTTTGTTTTCTTTATTCTGTTTAATAGTAATGAATGTCATTCAACGGAGGAGCTCTTCTACGTTCTCCCTTTCTCTCCCTCACTTTCTCGCTCTTTCTCGCTTCTTCCTTTCTCTCTCTCCCTCTCACTCGCGCGCGCATTCTATGTTTCTCTCTCTCTGTCTCTCTCTCTCTCTCTCTCTCGCTCGCTCGCTCTCGCTCTCGCTCTCTCTCATCCTCTCATTCTCTCGCAGTCACGCTGTCTCGATGCCTCTCTCTTCGCTTGCCCGCGCGCATCCGTGATACACGCCTGCGCGTGCGCGCTACGCCGGCGGACGTTCGCGCACGCATGCACGCACGCGCGCGAGCACGCACGGAGCACGCATTTGAATGGACGATCCTTCGCGCGTAATGTTTTCGACAGCTAGCTCGTTAAAATTGGATTTTTTTTGTTTTCTTAGCACATTTCGCCTATCTAGCTTGTTGACCCATGGCAGTTGCTCGTTCATTATACTGGCCGACAGGCTCCGCAGCTTGACACTTTACTCGATTATATTTTTTTAGTTTTCTGTTTTTAGCCCAGCTCTAGGATCTTTTGTTTCGTTATCATTATTATTATTATTATTATTATTTTTTTTTTTGCTTTTATGTACTTCATCGTTATTTATTATCTGACGACGTTAGGTTAATGGAGTTTCGAGAGTTTCGAGACACTACAAAGCCCTTTTGTTTTGTTCGCTATCCGTTTAAGAAAATTTTCGTGCATTTACGATTAGTTAACTTAGTTTCATTTTCCCATTTATACAATGCGTAACGGCAGTATCGTCCACGGAGAAAGTACGTTTAAACCTCGCCTTACCTCGCTTAACGAAGGAAAGCCCTATAATGTATGTATGTATATATATATATATATATTTTTTTTTTGTTTCTTTAATATCTTACAGCCGTCGTCGCGCAAAAGCTGGTATTTAAATGTACGTTTCGGTAAAACGAACGAAAAAAAGTCAATGAAGCACACCATGCATACTCGTCCACCCCCCTCCCCCTCGTTCCCTCTCGTGATCGTAGCAATTTTGACCGGTCGGAGCGAACGGTTTCCGTTTAATCGTTCCCGCGTTTAAACCCTTCGAGACGCGTATCCACTCGACCTCTCCTCGCGCTTTTCCTTTCATACCGACTGCCGATTCGGCGGAGCCAAATGTATATGCCTATCGACGATCGATAGGCAACGATTGAAGACCGGGGAAGTTGCGATTCAATCCAACACTCAGCCACGGCGAATCGAGCAGTGCCGTGTTCAAGATGATAATGGGAGCGGAAAAAAGAACGAGAATAGCAGCAGTGAAAGAAGGTAGAAGAAGGTAGAAGAAGTAGAAGAAGAAGAAGAAGAAGAGGAAGAAGAAGAAAAGGAAGAAGAAGACGTAGAAGAAGGAGAAACGATGTTCATTTGGTGCGCCTCTCAGGGGAAGAACGATTCCTACACGATCCGAAAGATCTGTATCTACTATCGTTAAAGAGGCCAGTGTGTTACGGGACACTTTCTGCGCACGCGCACACAATTCGAATCTCGTTTATTCGTCACGCCCTGTTTGCGCCATTAACGGTCGCGCGCTCATCCTGTGTCACTTTCTCTCGTTCTCTCTCTCTCTCTCTCTCTCTCTCTCTCTCTCTCTCTCTCTCTCTCTCTCTCTCTCTCTCTCTCTTTCTCGCTCTCTCTCTCTCTCTCTCGTTCTCTCGTGTTTTTTCTTTTATTGCTTTCTAGAAGTTCGCGGTTGCCCATTCGACAAAGTAGTATCGAAAATATATATGTGTATATTATATGCGTACAAACCACATTTGATTATTATCGAATTATTTGCACATATTACAGAGCACGGTGTAGAGGGTCGAAACTCAAGAAAGGGGCGAGAGGGGGTATCGGAGTAATCAGAGAGTGAGCCGGACGGACCATCAGATACGTCGTACTTCGATAGAAGAAGGACCGACGATCGTTGGATGAATCGTCGTCGATCGATCTCGTGCCTCGATTCGTTTCGTTTCGTCGCCGTCGCCGTCCGTCGCGTTTCCGTTCTGCAAATTACGGACGCTTCCGCGCGTCTCGGTGCCCCGTCGCGAGTTACCGCCCGCGATCGTCCCGACCTCTGCGAAGCGACGTCAGAAACACGCGCCCCATAAAGAAACAAAACAAACGCTCCGCGGGTCTCGCGCGCCCGTGCGAACAGCAACCGGTAACTCCTTGACTCTGCTCGTTTTAGGCGTGACAATCTCTCGCGCCGCTGTCGCTGCGGAGGCTCGACGATAGGTGGGACGCGACGAAACCGATCGCGCCGGGTACCGTGATCCCGGAGGGGCGGGAGTCGCGCTCCGATTTAGTCGAAGGCGTTAAAGAGAGAGCCGGATCCTCGGCAGAGTCGAGGAACGGCGACCCCTTGCGAACGAACGAGTCGCGAGGACGCAGCCCGCGCGCGCGCGGGTACGTTGCCCCGGCGTGCCCGCGAATGGATCGTCGAATGGCCCGCGACGAGAATCGTGAAATGCAATTTATAATATACGTAGAAAAGGTACGAGGACATTAATATTCGGACAGGCTTCTCTAAAGTACTTGACAAAGCGGACTCGACACCGATAGTGTGTGAATTATTTTGTACGAGTAATTTACAATGATCCTCATCTCCGTTGAGCCTTCGTAGCTTAAAATAATGAACATCTTTTATATTTCTTTGTTTCCTAGCCGGTCTGCTTCTCGCTGTTTCCGTCGCCCGTCTACCGCGAGGTTAGGTTACCCCTCCACCGCTTTCCGGCCGCCGCCTAACAAAACCGTCGCTTATTCACGTAATCGTCCGTAACCGTCGTCCACGTCGTTGTCCTCGTCTCCCTGCCACGTCTTTCACAAACAATCCTTCGAGCGAGCTGCGAGCTTCTTTCCACTTTACGCCCGTTTTCGACCAGCGAGAACGATCCCTGCTACGTTCGTTTGTTACCGCGTTTACGTCGACACTACCGCCACACATCTGTTCCCGGCCATTGTGCCAATTACACTGCCGATCCCTATCCCTTCTTTACCTTCTCGATACTCATTTTCAATCTCTCCCTCTCTTTCTCTCTCTGTCTCTCTCTCTTTCGTTCTTTCTTTCTTTCTTTCTTTCTTTCTTCCTCTCTCTCTATCTCTCTTTCTCTCTTTCTCTCTCCTTCAGGATCGCGGATGTAAACGTAGAAAAATAACGATCGCGCAGTCCGTGTTAACACACACGCACACGCATACACACACAACTGACCATTCACGCATTCTCCTTTGGTTTCGTCCCTATGCACTTCGCTGTCGACACATTCGTCGCGCGAGTTCGTCGGGATAACGTTCATTCGCGTGATCGCCTACGTGTATGCTAAATATACGTAGAGAGATACACGTGGGGAATCACGTTAATGGGGAAATAAAACCGCGCGACACTCGCATATCTCCGTGCATCAACGTTTCGATGCGCGTCTCGACACTGACATCGCGCCACCTAGAGCGGCGATCAAGTACTTACGTGCGCGGTCGAATTTAAACTTGCGTGGATTCTTCACTCGCGTCGAAAGCAAATACCGTTCAATACATTATTTATTTATCCTTCTCTCTTTCTGTTTGCCATCGAGCTGTTTTCTACGATTCAGAAATATATGTCCCTGTTTCCTTGGAATTCGAAATCTTAAATAAGGGAACGTCGAATTTTCGTTCTACCCGGTTTAGCGAGCAGATGCACGCAAGTATGTGACCGCCGCTTGTCTCTACATGTGTCGCGCGATGCGATTTATATCGACTCGCAGCAGAACCGCGCGCTGAGGGGATGGTCATAGAAAGAATATCGTTCGATATGCCTCTTTCGATGCAATCAGGCGCGCGATTCCTCGCGACGTTTAGCACGTAAACCCGTTCGAAATCGGCCTGGGAAATCGCATCCCTTCTGTCGCGAAGCGGCTCCCCTTTGGTTTTTGCTCGTAGAAAATCTCCGAGAGACGTGAAACCGCCTGGCGATACAACAGAAACTATATAATAAATATTTCAAGCCAAACGAACATCAAGTTGGTAACGCTTTAAAATCTCAACGAACATTTCTCGTCGTAAACTTAACGTTCCGTTTTGGCATCCGCGATTCAGCCGGGGAAGTCGGACGACGCGACCGCCTCGCCCGGGGACGACACGCGGTGACTTTTGAATTTCGGATACTTCTCTAAGGAAAACAACGTCGCGTTCCAATTCAAAGGATTATTCAGCAACTCGTCTTAAATGCTCGATTGGCAAGGTAATTTGGTCGAAGTGTCTCCCGCGGACGGCCGTGCGCACTGAAACACGACAGGGGCAGTCGCGTCGATCCCCTTGCTCGCCACCGTGTCGTTCGTTAATTCGCTTATCCGCGAGACGGGTTTACGGGCGTACGGTTGTCGGTTACAATTACTCGAATAACATTACACTATCGTGTATATTCATTTATTCCAAAGCGCGTTAACTACGTCGTGTAAGACTGTGTGTCTGTGTTAAGTTTTGCAAATGTGTAATTACCTAGCTGATGATGACTGCGAGATTCGTATTCGCTACCGCCCTCTCCGCCCCGTTTGGCAATGATCGTATTACATTTTCACGGCGTTACATCAGCGGCGGTTGATTCTCGTATACTTTCAACGAATTTCGCAAACAGCTACAGAAACGAGTACACGGGGAACCGAGCGAACTAGCGCGAAAGAGGAGGGACAGTTCACTTCGAAGTGGCTGCTCCTTGTAGCCAGCCTGGCAGACGTGACTATTCCTCGACTGCGCGCGGAATTGGGATACAAATTAACGCGAGAAGTAAACGTAAAGGCACGTGGACGAAGTCGTCCTTCTAAAGGACCGTAGAGAGAAAAAGAATCGTGTCGCGTCGATCAGGGGGGTTGTAAATGGTAATTCGTTGGACAACGGCTCTGCCAATTCGGGCCACCCAATGTATCGCCGTCAGATTCCTCTCCTCTGAGTAGAATATTCGTGCGCAGGCGATAGGATCGTAAAAAATGCCAGATTCATTGTAAAACGTGGAATATCAAATGATTAGCGCCTCGACGACCGAAGCGGTCGAGGCTCGAAGCGGGCCGCGGGGCAGAGAGGGAGGGAGCCACATAAAACAAAGCCGCGCACCGTATGGCGCAAAATTTTTTTTCAAGCCGAGCGAATGTAGTAACTACGCGTACATTTCACGAGTGAGTCTTTCACTTGTAACATTCTTCTTCACCACCCATCGTCATCAATTATAATCAATTACCTTAATCATCCTATGATCATCCTCACTATTATCATCAGTTATGATCAGCGTGTTTATTTTTTTCTTCTCGTTTTTTTTTTTCTTCATCAATGTTTTTCTCCGTTGTTCCGTCGTTTCTCTTCTCGTACCTTCTCGCATCCAAGTTTAGTTCAGAACTCCGATATACACCACAGCGTGTTGACCAGGGTCGATCGAATATAACAAATGTTCACCCGCGAGCATCGACCGTCGCAGCGAATTAACATCATTTATTTTTATATATATTTTTATTTTTATTTTTTTTTTTCTTCTTTTCAGCGAGTTGGCGGACCGCTGATAAAACCATGTAAAAAATCCAATATCGCGGATAGAATTTACGTAACCGGCCTATACTGTATTAGGGATGAAACGATCGCTGATTTCGTGGGATGCGGCGTATTTTACTGTCTCACCGTTCAACGCGGGTCTTCGTTTCAATTTGTCGTCCTCGTCGTCGTCACCGTCCTCGTCGTCGTCGTCCTCGTCGTCGTCCCGTAAATATGATTCCGTTTCATCGCGTTCCCGAGTATCGTGCAGCCAGCGCAGCCAGCGCGGATCGTCGATCGTTACGATTCGAAGCGTTAAGGATCGCGGACGAAGTCCATCGAGGGCAAGGATCTATCCGATCGTGGCCAACGGCAGCCTTCGAGCCCTGATTGGGGTTCGGGGAAGTTGGCTCGAAGGTTGCGTTGCGCTGGCGCGTCCTAGCACACCGATCGTCCTCCGCGCGCCCGAAACTAGTTCAGCGTGCGCCCCTCGATTCCTCTTCGCGTGTTCATCCTTATCGTTCCCCGTGTCCGATCCGTCCCGTTTCACATTGATTCCATCCAGGGTGCGGCCTGCTGCCGCGGTCGAACTCAGCCGACGAGCGGACGATACAAGCTCGACGCGTTGCACGTGCCGGCAGTCTGCAGATCCATTTCCAGCACCCTCTCGGCAAGCTCCGCTGTCTCTCCCTCCCTCGCGTTCTATCGCGTCGTCCTCGCTCGTTCAAACTAACGACGTGTCTCCCAACGATCGTGGCGTTTAGAGTCGATTGTAAAGGCAACTCGTTGGAGGAATGTATTTTATACAACTATAAGGCTGTCGATGGAGAGAGCGCGCGCGCGCTCGCTCGCCTGCTTGCTCGCGCGAGCACGAGGTCCGTGCGGGGGCCGTTGCTCCATCCTCCCCACCCTCCCCAGCTTGGTAAGCGGGGAGGAGTGCCAGGCGCGGCTGTCGGTAGCGAGATCGACGTGTCTAGGTCGTCGTCCTAGTCGTCCTAGTCGGCGATGCTGCGGTGGAGTGATCGTCGCACGGACGGGGCGGTCGCGTCGGTGGCTACGGCGACGCTAGGCTAAACGACGGGGTGGCGGCGGTTTTGTTGGTGACGTCGACGTACGCCGATCAGACGTCCGCGGTCCTGGAGGTGGCGCTCGGCGATCGACTGTGGATCACCACCCTGTGACCGTTCTTGGTCACGAAGCCATCGCTCTCTACTAGGACCGCGGTCTGCCTGACGCGCGGGTCCGTGTCCGCGTCGTCGCTCTCCTCGCTGTGCCCGCCCTGGCGCTGCTGCTTGTGCTTTCTCCAGGCGTTCTGGATCAGCCTCGCGCAATACTCCTCGCGCTGCCGCCACAGGGTGGAGGAGACCGGCTCGTAGCCGGTCTCGCCCGGGCGCGTCTGCACCTCGATCTCGGCTGTCTCCTCGATCGGGTTGCCCTTGCGGGCGAAGAAGTCCTTCGTCAGTGCGTCCAGTATGTCCACGCAGAACATCAGGTCCCCTTTGCATATGGGGATGTCCATCGACACGATCTTGTACTTGTTCGGCTTGTGTATCTGCAGCGGCGGCTCCAGCACGTCCAGGAAGTCGGACAGCTGGTCGTATCTGATGTACTGCGTCCCGTCCGGGTCGAACTGCTGCCAGATCTCGTAGTACATGTCGTAATCGTCGTCCGTCAGGCCCTCCTGCACGTCCTCGGTCGCCTGCGAGTAATTCTCCAGGATCACCGCGATGTACATGTTGATGACGATCAGAAAGCTGATCACTAGGTAGGAGAGGAGGTAGGCGATGCCGATGGTGGAGGAACCGCAGTTACCCGGGTATCCTATCTCGTTGTTCGGCTCCTGACAGTCCTCCTCGTTTATTATGCCGTCCAATACACCGTCCCAACCGGCAGACGTTGACATCTTGGTAAATTAAGCAGCTCAGTATAATGTGCTTGGCGATTACAAGATAATATGATACTAATAAACATCGCGCAACTGTTGCGCTCTGATTCTGATGAGGTTTAGGTAGATTATAGTTCTCGAAAAGATATTTCACACGTATCTTTTTTATCGGCGGACGTCCATATCTAGGGGGTGAAATCAGCCCTCAAACTTGGGGGTAAAAGACACGTTTGCCTAAATATCTCGGAAATTATGCACTATAGTGAAAAAACTTTTAGACGAATATGGTGCATCCTTTTATAACTAATTCGACCGCGTAAAATATTTTTTCGAGAACTATAATTTCCGTAAACCTCGTCAAAATCGGCGCGCAACAGCAGGGCGATGTCCCTTGTAAGTGGTTGCAGAGAGTCCTGTACAGCTTTAGTTTACAATTTGCATTAATGACAGTGACGCACCGAGAAGGAAAAAGGAGATTAATGTAACCACGGCTGAAGTAATTCAGGAGCTTTGTAAAAAGAAAGTAAAACTGGATTTTATTTTGTAAATAAATTTTTATAATCGCCTATGAATTTTATCAAATTTGTATTGCAAATATTTTTTATCCGTTCAACTCAGCTCTCCCCAAAATTAAATCCTGCGTGCGCCACTGATTAATGAGTTGTGCAATTGCTCCCTTTTGCGAATCTGGGTTGGAGGCTTTAACTCTAAATGCAGTTCAGAAATTAAAGTTTCCTAGTAAAAACTCTGCAAGACCCTCCGCAGCAAGCTCTTAAAATCACATTTCACAGAGTGCCACTGTACACATATATCTTTTTACCTGGAATAGCAGTATCATCGACTGTCCAAACGTCTTGAAATTGTACACGTCGTCCAGCCCACTCTTGTCCTTGACGTGCATGAAGAAAGACATGCCAAAGATCGCGAAGATGAACATGACCAGAAACAGTAACAGGCAGATATTGAAGAGGGCTGGCAACGACATCGCCAAGGCGAAGAGGAGAGTTCGAATGCCCTTGGCACCTTTCACGAGACGGAGCACACGACCGACTTTCGCCACTCTTACTACACGAAGCAACGTCGGCGAGACGAAATACTTCTCGATAATGTCACTGAGAACCAGACCTAAATGGAACAGAAGCAAAGCGTTAGCACCGACGGAGTAATGCTCAGTTTCGATTCTATTCTATGATAATGATCAGAGAGGAAAGGGTTTGTGCCATTTCGTTTCACGGTGCTCTCTACGTTAGTGGACGTTTCGTCTAATCGTCATGCAGACTGATTCTGTCACAGGAAGGTGATACTTGCAGGAGTGTTAAGTATCTCTAATTATTGTGGCTACTCTAGAGCTTGATACGTTCATTAGAAATAGAATGTACGTGGAGTAGTGCCTTCTAGATTCATTTGTAAGCGAGGTACCTATCCTACGATTATCCCAAAAGTTTGCAGTAACGAATAACAACGAGGATTATTCTAACCGTTGCACAATTACTAGTACACCCTCGTTTCTTATTCTCATCAATTTCTCTAATAGAAAGAAAAATGTCCCATTTCTGATGCATGGTTTGAGACACGATCCGTGGAGAAAAAAAAGGGAGACATGCGTCCTCTAGTTTCTTTCTATGAATTTTTTAAAGAAGGAGAAGCATGCACTGTGGATGCTCGTGGATGTGGGCTGAGAAGTTCGACGAAAGCTCGATCACTCGTTCTATTACGCAGCAGTGCTGTACAAGGAGATATGTATGCCATGAATTCTTGCTTGTTAGTCATTCGAAGGAATGAAAATAGAAAAAAAAAAGATGAGTTCACTCTAAAAACACTACGAATTTCAGTGTAGTCAAAATCTTTGTGATACAGACCCGCTCTTACCACGATTCTTTCTCTAATTACCGTTTGCACATCGATTCGGATACGTGGATCCAGTCACGTACAACATTATACCATTACATTCTAATACCGATTACGCAATCAGGCGCGATAGGCGAGGAAAGCCGAGGATGGTTAAGATAATGTTGTATTTGACGATTCCACGATGGGAACACGTTCACATTCCTGTAGGAGGGCGGATTCGATGGGGGGAGAGGGTGTAAGGGATCAAGACACAACATCAATGTAAGGCTACGTAACGTAATGACGCTGACCAGTCGTTGCGGCACACGTGAAACATCGAGCCTGTCCGCTTTTTCTTTCAAGAGTAAATGCAGTTCTGCGTGCAGTATAGAATGCGTGTGAGAGAGAGAGAGAGCTGAATAACAGGCATGCCTATCGTTCCGGGCCGACTACTAAGTTTCTAATCGAAATGTAGAATAATGGTGTCGATGATGGCAGAAAAGCCAACAGGCTCCATTTACGATCAACGTCTCGCCAGTTTCACTTGTGCCATACGACTGACCGAGCCATTACATTACATTACCTAATATTGACAATATAACAACAACAAAATCAAAGAGGTTCCACGGCTCCTTGAAATAGTGGTAGCGCAGGGCGAAGATCTTCATGAGACACTCGCTGGTGAATATCACAATGAATATCATGTTCAGATAGTCTAGAACGTCGCTGAACGTCTGGGTCTGTTGATAATGGTCCAACGTCATCGTCAGCATGTTCAGCCCGATGAACAACATGATTATCATATCGAACTTTTTGTCCGTCACTATTTCGAACACTATCCCCTGGGGCCTCCACTGGGGACAGAAAGTGGGGCGGTTAGAGCGTTCGATTAAATGAAACGGCGCCGGCGAATTGCCCGTACTTACTCTCGGCCGTGGTATAGCCTTGAGGGGCTTCTTGCTGCCCATCTTCTTCATGGCGTTGTAATATTTCTTCTGATCTTCCGTCATGAACATCTCGAGGGAACCGCCGGCCTTTTTCTTCTGCTCGTTGAAGTTGTCGATGATCACACCGATGAACAGATTAAGGGTAAAAAACGATCCGAATATAATGAAGAATACAAAATAGAAGTACATGTAGATGTTCGTTTCGCGGATTGGCTGCTTGTTGAGCTGTGGAAAATAGACAGAGGAGGCGGCAGTGTGGTACATACCCTGTAAACGCGGGTGTGCTGGCGCAACGTGGTATACTCACTTCCCTGGAATCGATGGCGTCGTTCATGATCTGAATCCATCCTTTGAACGTGGCCACTTGGAACAAGCACAGGTAGGCTTTCCCTACGTGGTCGAAATTCATCGGGGAATTCTCCCACGTGTAGTTCTCGGCTATACAGGCGTTCCGATCGGGAATTATCTCGAAGCTCAGGGTGGTTTTGTTCGTGTCGACGCACTGTCACAGTATGTAGAGATTGTTGGGTTAATAAAGAATTCGATTTAAGGGAGTTACGATGGTGGTTAAGGGCGGGTTTCAATGATGAATGAATAGAGAAATTAACGTAATTTGACAAGGAGGAATCGAAAAGTTTTATGCTCTTCTGAAAGAAATAGAGATAGATGAATTTCCTATATTGCGTTCCAAACCCGTAAAATGAAATTGGAGTGACTTTTTTATGTTTCTAAAATCCTTATCGGTACAGATAACTTTCAGTTGAAACAATCTTTAAAGTAACAGATGTTCAAAAGTTGCAGGAAGATATATTTCAAGTCACTTTGCGGTGTCTGACTAGATACGAACCTATTCCACTTCTCATTGCTCTCTAATTTTACTCCATAAATCTTACATCGCCATGGATTAGCATCTTACTAGACACTGTACTTAATACACACATTATTTTAAACACTGTTTCCAGTAAAATTTGCTCAATTTAAAAAATTATATTTGTAGATGTAAGAACACTGAAATTGCATATCGGTTTCCATTTAAAATATCAAGAAGCTTCTATAACTGAGATAATAACTTCAATTCAAACTGTTCTTCATAAATAATTATTCCGAAATTTAATTCAATATCTTCTGAACTATTCAGAAATTAGATCCCCCGATTGTTTCGTATATAGTTAATTACAGGATACCTTGTAGTATTTGCCGGCGAAAAGTTGCACACCCATGATGGCGAATATCAGCCAGAAAATAAGACACACCAGTAACACGTTGAAAATGGATGGAATGGCTTGAACCAAAGCGTTGACGACTACCTACAGGGCAAAAGGGAATCGTTGACAATAGTAACGAATATTTTCCACGCTGGTGAAAAGATTCTGTTCCTCTATGCGTCTAGTTATGCGTTTATATGCGCCTATGGTATGCGTCTCTATGCGACTACGCAGTGTGTACGCATTATCGTATGTGCAATTTAATTAATTTCGATCGCTCGCGTGGAAACAAAGGAACGAAACGCCGCGTGAAGAAATTGGGAACGTTGAATTACCGTTGCAATAAAAAATGTGCGCTCGTGTATCTACCGAGGTTTGATTTGTAAAAAATCTAGAGCAAAGCTCAAGTCGACTACGAAAGCACGAGGACAGGGCAATAAACGTTGCTTTTTCATTAAGAATCGTGGAATTATTGAGTGATGATCAGTGCTATCTGTGAATGAAGGCCCCCTGCCCTCTCTTAGCACTATATATTAAACAAAGTATTACTTCCAACTTATGCAGGTGTAACTTTTGTGCATTTTCTGAAATCGAGAACCAGTTGTGCGTCTTCAATGGGAATTATTACTTTCCAGTAGCAAGATTACTACCGTAATATTATATTTCAACGAAGAGTTTCGTGATTACAGAAAGATTGATAAATATGAGAATCCCTTTTGAAAATGTGGCACATCTAATCGTTCGCTAACTAAACTCAACAAATCGTGACGCCTCCTGCATTCCCACTTTCTTCCTCGCGACGTGTCACGGCCCTGCGGCCAAATCGAAAAATAGGAGACTAGACCGCTTGGCGAATTACTCGCTCGACTTACGATGTAAAAAATACTCGACTCTTCCTTTTCGATCAAACGATAAACCGAGGCGGATTTCTCATACTTACTCCTTGCTCGATTTCTGAACAGATGTGCCATCACACTGAGGCAAGAAATCTCTTTGAGAGAAAAGAAAAGAGAAAAAAAAAGGAAAGAAAACAATAAGACACTGCCTTTGCGTTCTTCACAAATTTCGATCGTACATAATGTAACGAGTTGGAAATCAATATCAAAGGGAAGAAAGTATTGTTAAGTTTGCCTGATCGTTGATCGATGTGACGTGGTACGTGATCACTAGTCGTGCAGTCGAATAGCATGCAAAGAAAGTAAAGGAGAAACGAAAGAGAGGCAAGCGGCATGCCAGCCTAAGCGCACATCGAAACGGAAGTCTCTGTGATGGGTAACAATTACAGCGGTGCCAGCTACAACGGAAACAGGCGACGATTCTCCATGCAGCGGAACTCGAAACGAAAACACAGAGTCGAAGCACGTCTACGGATGCTGAAGAGAGGTAGCAGCGTCGAGACTAATATAAGATTGGGTAAGATCAGTGTCAGGGCGTGGGCATGACAGTGACTCTACGCCCAGTATCTCAGCGACCTTGTATCGCGGTTCTTTCTACGTGGTATCACTCGAGTCTGTAATATGAGAACTATCGAACTTGCCCGGACTTCACTCTGATATAATATTCACTGGCATGTATGTGGGTCACGATGTGTGTCGGTGGGCTAGCGTTTGTATGTATCTTGGCAGTATTCTAAGAGTAAATGGCACGTAATTTTGGAGAAATTATATAGATACACTAATCAGGTAAATGTTCCCATTAGCGACTGTGTCCCCTTTGTTCTAATATCGCCTATGTTACACCATGTATGGATTATCTTGTGAAGAGTAGTGTAAAGGCGAGGCACTGCTAGGCCTAACTTCGATCTGGTATAATTTGTCTAGTAAATAGTGTATATTATGTGGTTCGCGAATGGTACAGTAGATGTGAGGAAATTAATATACGGGGGGGGGGGGGAGATGAGAAATTAGAGTAGAGATACATTACTGTACAGATATGAGGATGATAAGAAAAATTGTTGGCCAATTGTTCTTATCTTTCCATTGGAAGTATAACAATGGATGTGGGGTGTAAAGTTGAGAGTGTGACTGGGTGGTATTAATTGTAAGTGATACCAAGGGGGATATGGAGATTGTTTTTGTTATAGAGTGCTTGGTTTCGCAGAGGAGTTTCTCTGGGTGGGTGTAATTTAATTCAATACCTACGTTTGCGTTTCTTGGGGACCCTGCACAATTAGAATTGTAAAGATTTTGGAGAAGATATTTGCTTCGGTCACTTTCGTGGACTGCTTCTTGCTCGAAGTAAAATTAGCAAGTAGAAGTGCCCGATATATGATCAGACATAAATGCTGCATGACACGATTGTCTCTAACGGTACATTTTAAATTGCATTGCAGTTGCATCACTGGTGAATAGAATACTTTAATATCAATATTAAATTCGATAGATTTAACTGTAACATTGAAAATTCATTATCTGAATTGCGTTCTCTGTTTCCTTTTCTCAATAAGAGTTCAACGTTACCCATTTCTCATTCATTATTCTTCTTAATCTTGGTACAATCTTGACGGTGTATGGTCATTTTGATCGTGGAAAGAGGGGTCGCAAACGTAGGTGTTTACAAGCATGTACTGCTGCTGGAAAACATCAAGATAATCTTTAAGTCAATTACATGCTTCCACCCCGAGAGAAATGAGCTCTTCGTAGCCAATCCCTAAAGCAGAGTTGGGCATTAACTAAATAAAAAATTATTTAAATAACGGATAAAATAAAAGTTACTTTAACTTTAGATTATTTGACGAATGAAGTTAATTCTCTTATTCGACGAATAATTTTTTTTTTAATTTTATTCGTTATTCGAAATTTTTATTTAAATAAACATTTTGCTCACCTCTGCCCCAAACCACACAACCTCCATATCTCCCTTAACTTCAGAAACATTGCCCCACGTCACTCCTCAATTTACACTCCCACGTATTCAGTAAAAGGGGACAAAACGAAAGTCTCAATGAACTACAAGATCGCAACATTGTTCATTGACGCAAAGGCAGACAGAATCCAATAAGAGGTAAATATACATTATCCAAGATCGTTGATATCGAAAGTCTTTCGACCTGTAAACTAACTTAACAAGACCAACAAGAAATGTTCAATTGCCAAATGAATGAACGGGGACATAAAACTGTTGCTAATTAGTTGAAGTAGGTAGTTGCAATACTAAGAAGGCCGACGTTCATCGTACTCCATGTTTCACTTCAATTATTCCTACGGTATCGTTAACAAAATCCGTGCTTTCCAAGGATTAGATTCACTGCAATGGGGCCATTTACCTTATCCACTAGAAAGTGCATGTAATTCACCATAATGTTCGTTCACGAGGAACAAAAGTCTACGTGCCGTTTAAACATTCGCAATTTTAAGCTCAAGTGCATTCTCGCGATCGCCCTACGCATGTTCACGTGCAAAAAGGACATTTCTGTCGAGCCTCCGACACCGCGAGGCCGAGAACACATTCCACTTCTTCGAATTATGCTTTCCCGCTTCGTACACAAGTCACTTTTGAAAAATATATCATACAAAGGATTCTCTCCATCGATTATATCAGATTCATTAGAGTGTAACAGAGAACGTTCGTCTCTGGTTTTACGAAATTTCTATCGGCCTCTTTGTCGAGTCTCGCGACGGAAAAAGGAAAACGGTGCCGCCGCTTAAGTTTCTCTTATTCGGAAATTTGGCAAAGTGCTCCAGAAGTATTTCAAATCCAACAAATTCCTTCGACTGACGTTCATTCAATCGTAACTTCACCTCGTCGTATGGAAAATAAAAGGTTTAATAAGATACTCAACGGACTTTAATGTCCCTTTGGCAAAATAATTTTATTCTCGACGGCACCGAGAAAATTGTAATTGAAGAAGGCGAACGAACCGAAGATCGTCGACAAAGTTGGGCATCGCGTAGTGGACATCTTACTTAATCAACAGGGAGCTGATTATGAGCCCTGCCATTTTTCACTAATCGTTTGATTCTTCGCTCTTATCATTGACTGTTTTACTTTACTGCTTACTACGATTAAACATCGAGTGCGACGTCATCCGTGAATCAACTGAAAAAGAGCGAGATTCCTCGTCCCGAAAAGTCAGCTCAAACCATGGACCTGCACTCCTACAAAGTGCCATTTCCAAAAACGTCACCTCGCAACTCTCGACCTGCTTATTTCTCGGACAAGGAACCGCCCCTTGATCCGCTGTTCACGATACATCGGCGCACCGTCTGAAGCAACGTATGCCCAACTATGGCCGTCGATTCGTTCAAACGAAAGAAATGAAAGATAGGAGAAGAACAGGGAGACGGACCACTAAAGATTGTACTCTAAATAGAATAAATCCGATCCGACGGGGCTAAACAGAGTAATCGGCAAGGTCTGCTGAGACTGTGGGCTACATACCCGCATCCCCTGCATTCTAGACATCGCCCTGAGTGGCCTTAGGGCCCTTAGGGTCCTCATTGTTTTGAAGGCTTGGATCCCGCCAGCGCCACAGAGCGACGCTACGAAGTTAATGAGTGACACCTGCGAGCGAGAAACGAGAGCGAATCACAGCAACAGGTAGACCCAGGCTACGTACGAAAGAAAAGAGAAAGTAGGAGAAGAAAGAAAGTAAAAAAGGGAACGATCGTCGTCGTTCTGTTCCAACTGGAGGGTAGCGAGTAGGGATAGAGAGACAGGCAGAGTACAGATAGAGAGAAAGAATAGAAAAGGGGAGCGAGGGGGATAGAGATTGACCGTCGATGTGTCACTTCGTGTTCGCGAAGTCCTGATCGAGTGGATCGAGGATCTCGTACCCAAGCGGATCACACACGCACACACAGCCGACTGTCCCGTATCTGTGGAGAGCTCAGATTCCCGTTTGTACAGTGTATAATACACGATTTCTCAATACGTCACAACAAATATCCAGAGCAGGGGTGGGGGGGGGTTGGGTTGGGTTCGAAGGACATAGATAGAAAACCAGGTACAATGGCACACGTAGCGGTTAACAGTGAACAAAAATGTACAGAACTCGATGCCTGTCTGCGTATAATCACCGATGATATATCGAGTGGAGTGTAGTATTGTAGGGGGATTGCCTTTATAGCTTACAGGGTATAGCGAGCAGTAGTGAAGCCTTCCAGTCCCTCCTCGCAGAAATAGAGCTTCGCAACTCGAATTTCTGTACACAGCAATGATTAGATCTGAAGTTTGACAGATCATGTATAATAAACAATTTGGTGGGATTGTCACTGGGTGTTTGGATGAAACGTCACTATTACTCGGCACACCTGTACACCTACGTAACCTTCTTAGTTTTCAAGTCGAATGGAATTGTTCCGAAGGACAAATATGACAGACAGCGATTTTTTTTTTCCCTCAAGGTAGCCGATTTTTGTGCAAAGTTTCAGGATCATCGTACAGTGTAAACACACGGGGGTTAATTATACGCATACGAGCACCTGACAGTCGACAAGGCAGAGAGCAATGTACGGCTCGACAAGAATTATTATCGATTACGAGCATGATCAAATCGGCTCCATCCTGAAACAGATGAAAATGTTCGTCATACTTGCGATCGCGACGCACGATGCAACCATGAAACATGTGAATTGCGAATTTCATGTATTCTGAATCAATTGATTCATTTGGCGGCAGTGGGACTGATTACTCCACGCGCCACTCGGATCAATTAACGAACTTCGCGTGCAAATCTTTCGACTAAACTCTGTGGAATAAACGATGTTACTGTATAACGAGAAAACCTAATTTATAAAACACGTTGCCTCAGTGAGCGATAAAATGACTTCAGCAAGTGACTCGTTGATGATCTCGAGTAGGGTATTCAGATAAAAGAGACGATCGTGCGTCGCGATGTTAACAATCAGGATCCTGTTAAACATGTTACAATATATATATATATACGCGTAAACGTACGTAGTACACACAAGGAAATTCATACATTACACACAAAGCATGTAATATTATATATGTATAGTATATACATATATATGGATACACGGTACTTTGCACAACGATCACTGTGCCAAAAGACTGTCAGGAAAGGCGTACATAGACAATAGCCAGTACGACAAAAAACTCCGATTAATATATCAGTGCAGACACCAAGTAGAAACGCCAGTGTACCTTCAGCACACGGTAGTAAGGGCTAGAAATCATCATTGCAGCGTGACTGTCTCTGTTTCACCGTTCTTTCTACTTTCCCCTCGGTTCTCTATTGCTCCCATTTCGCGTCCAGGTCCCTCTCGTTCGCGCGACGGCTACGGGGAGCCGAAGATTCGCGGCAAATTTGACGGATCGACGTGAGCTCGTTAGAAATCATTTTCAGGGATATCTGTTTGCCTGTTCAACCGGCAAGCGAAAATGGGCCCCGTTCGTCCGTCAGATTTGCGCGATCCTTAGATCCTAGGCCTATCCTAATAGGTCGCCGCATCGCCGGACCAGACTTGACTTTTTTTTTTTTATTTCTCGTCGACCGATGACTTACTCTCATGCCCTCCCATCGTGACACCGCTCGCAAAGGCCTCAAGGCCCTCAGTGTTCTCATGGAACGGAAGGCCGGGATGTCGGCAGCGCCGGCCCAGATTGCGCCCAAGTTGATCAGTGACAGCTATCATCATCATCAAACATTGGTCAGATCGGGCGCGACACTCTTTCTCGTCGATATTAAATAGTTAGACGTGGACGATTGCATTGGAGTAATCCGCTGCGAGTTCCCCGCGCTGAGCCCCCACTTTGCGAACAGACTTCGAGCAATCGGGAGGAGGAAGGGGGAGGATGAACAAGACAAGTATCGGGGCAGCTTTTCGATTCAACTTTGAGACCAGTTACACGAGGTCCCTGTTACTAAAGTCGATTACAGGCGGAGGAACGTCAAGTGGACGACCTGTCCTTTGCTAAATATTAACCCACAGACGATTCTTATTTTTATATTATTTTATATTATGCTAGATTAGTGGGGGTAGGTTCTTTCGAGTGTTTCTGAACGGCCACCTGATTTTGCCCCGCCTGTAGGTGTAGCTTTCACTGAATTCTATCCCCACACGTTCTACTTTAGCCGGTTCCGTGTCTCGTGCAAAGTCACAGAAGGATTTCATTGAATGTACTGTAAGTTTTAGGAAAGGAGACGAAGATCGGCTGTAGTATAAGTATCCAGGTAATTAAGTAACGTTAGAAACATTAGGAGAAACTTTCATAAATGTCGTCACAGATATTACAAGATCCCCCGCGTGTGCAATCGTTCGTTTATCCTTTATTCCATCTATTGGTGATCGAAATGAATAATCGTACTTTTAGTGACACTCCTTTTAGAATCTTCAGATAAGTCTTGTAAACCAGATTCGTGCCGGTGGCTCTGGTTGTAAACAAGAGATTGCACACACGCGGATTGTGGAAGTAGAATGTGTTTTATAGGGTCTCGTCGGATCTGTGCGACTTACCATGACGATGATGAAATCAAGCCAGCACCAAGCGTTCGTGAAGTACTTTTTGAAGCCGAGGGCCAACCATTTGATCAACATTTCCAGGAAGAAAATCACAGTGAAGATTCGGTCCATGTAATACAAGATGTCTTGCAGAATGGGTCGTGCTTGAAGATGCACGTCTTCCAAGGCCTGCGCAAGCATCATGCCTCTTGTACTTATGCAGATTAGCTTCGTGGGAGCGTCGCGTCGAGGCGTTTGGATTATACTCACGAGAGCCATACTACTCAAAAGAATCATCAAAATGACGGCAGTCTCAAAATACTTGTTCTCGATTAGTTGGAAGGTCTTCAGTCTCAAGTTCGCCCAACCCTGCCAAAACGGAGCATCGTCGTCGCCAGCCAGAAAGGGGAATTTTTTGTAACAATTTTCTGGGCAACAATCAGCGGGATAATCGGACTCGATGGGGTCCTCGTCTGCTTGGATAATCACGTCGTCTAAAGCGCCCTCACCCTCCTCGCCCTCTTCCCCAAGATCTTGAGGAAATGTACAATTGTGTTGTTAATAGTTCACTTTCACTGCACTCGCTATACTCTGTTTAATTTACATTTTAATTTTAATTCTAATTCTCATTAGTTCAAGGGGGTGTGAATGCAGTAATTAGGGAAGATATTTTAGGATCCATTCTAGAGAACTCTGAGGCTTTGCGAGTGTAGGCATTCTTCACTACAAAATATTTATAGAAACTTCTTTTAGTTCGGCCAATAAATTCTACTCAATTATTTCCAAGTACATATTGCGTACATATTCATTTTTAAAGATACACTAGTTTATAGTAGTACGCTTGGAGGAGTGTCAAGAGGGGCACGGAGAATATTCACAGGGAAACTAATTATTTGTGAACAACATCTCGTACCTTCTTCTTGTTCAAGGTCCTCCTTGCTAGCATCCTTCTTCTCCTCCCCATCCAACGAATCTATACTACCCTTGTGGCTTTCATCCTTGAACGCCCTGTTCTTATGGCTGCCGTACGATTTGTTACTGCCAAGGGAACAACCGAAGTTGAATGTGAATTTCCAGTATCTACCGACACAGGCGAGAAAGACGACTAACCTGATGGTATCATCCTCGTTCTGATTAATGTAATCGTGGTCCAGCCTATAGTCACGATGGTTTATCGAATTCCCGATGACCTTGCTGTTGTTCATGCACAGTTTGCCCTTCTTCAATTTATTCTTTAGATCTCCTTCGCGAAAATACAAATCTATCTCATGTTTCGTTCTTTTACCATTGAGGGAGGAATTGCATCCATGATCACCACGACACGCTTACCATGAATAGTGAATTCCATTCCATCCCCGATAGCAACCTCGAGCTGGTTAAACTCCTTGGCACTCTTTTTATCCCTATACGCGTCGAGCTCGGCATCTCCAAGATCTAGGTCCCCATCGCGGTCAATTCCATCTGCACAGTCACGCAAAATCTCTAACCGGCCCTTATCAAATTAACCGCCGTCAAGAGTTAGACTCGAGTACGATACGTCGTACGTAAACGATACGTTTCATCGGTACCGACCGAGTGTGCGAGCTTCCCGCAACAGCCCTCCATCCCGTTGCTCAAATAAGAGGAAAGAATCGAGGAAATTGACCGTTGCTGATAATCCTCGTCACCTACGGAACTCTTATCTATTCTTCATGCAATATTTCGTAAGCAGCTCGACTGCCGTATTAGTCAACGATGTTAGTAAGTACTTGGGCGATTCTTAATCGATTGTCAACGGTTCAGGGGATAATCCAGAGCACCAGAGGGGAGGTGTGTTTTACGAGTGTGGGATAATTGAGATGTTAAGAGTTAAGGGAAGTTATGTGGTTTAATTCAATCTTATTATTATAGTCAGCACAAAATCAAAAGGACGTCAAAGGTTGTAAGAAGCTATCCCCCACAGCGGTTGATAATTACTCAAGTAGGATATTGTTTATTATCTGTTATTTTTTATTTTGATACTTGCAACTTGTTGTATTTAATTTTATCATGTATTATTTTAAATAGCAACGGTACGAAATAAATAATTATGTACTGAGGTACTTTTCTACTTTTCCTCCATCACTCAAGTTGATTATTTCATCGGCTTCATTATATTCCTGCTAAAGTGGTGGGTGTGTGTATGACAAATGGTATTTACTGTAAGAATAAACGTTCATAATTTTTTTCTGAATTCGTGGTCCAGATTTATCCCCCGAAATATTGATGTGCAATAAGAATCGTCCTGTGCGATTAATTTCATACGTGGTACACAATGGATCGCGTTGTATTTCAGATTCTGCGTAAACTTTGACGAAATAGTCTTAGAGAATTGCAAACAAATGTTTCAGAATATAATTTATTTATCCCGTATTTACTGTGACTTAGTTTCTAAAACTCTGAGTGTAATCGAGAAGTCCAAGTATAAACTTCTCGATAAAAGCATTTTGCAATCTGCACAACTGAAACTAAAAATTTTACTTCCCATCTTTACCATCAGTCCCCCACGTAATTTATAAAATCATTCAACCCGAATCCACGTGCGCCACGCGAAGCACGACGGTCTACTCCCAATATTACTCAGCAATACCGACGCAATATATCCTGTTCATCGATAGACGAAACGATCATCTTTCTCCAACGTCAAAATAATAAAGCAACGTATAACTGCCAGGCTAATCAGCGAAGCAAAAAATTAATCTGCGTGTCCACCCCCTCTCTCTCTCTCTGTTCATTAATCTCACTCCCAACCCTCCCCCAGGCCTTCGGCCACAGACAAAAATGTACTCGACGGAAAAATAGCAAACCGATCAAAAAGTTTGCGTAAAAACTCGAGCATGCCAGTCAACGCGTGTCAAGAACAAAATAGAACAGAAGAAAAGTGCATATACACGTATCGAACATTAAACTATAGTAATTCCTATGGATACAAACAAGATCTAGCTTGCTAAGTCGCTATTCGCACTTTGTATGCTGTTTTTCTTATCTCGCAGCCACCCCCAACCCCCACCCAACCCCCCCCGCGCCGTTTTCAAAGATCATCTAGATTTCGACCGTCGACTGGCACCGAAATCAAACGAGAACGGAAATAGATCGTCTGTTTAAAAAATTGTGATTAAAGCAGAACTGAAAAACAGTGCCACGAACTACACAGCGCACACAGCAAGCGATCTGATTGGATATAAACCTTCTTTCCAACTGTTGGACGGTCCCTCACCTGGCGCCTGATCGGATATCTGATTGGTGAATTTGGCTCGCATCATTTTAGCAAGATAAAGGACGTTTCGCTTGATCCACTTAACGAAACGTGCTATCCGATCGATCGCCTCCGTGATCTTGTTCGTGTCGTTGTCAGCGCTTGGCGCCGACAGATTAGACGAGCCGAAGTTGCTCAGCAACAACGCCAAGAAGAGATTCAGCACCTGTTTTATTCAGAGACACGATGGAGCCGGTTTTTCTGCGGCTCCCTTACTACCCTTCATCCTCAACTGGTCGAGTGAAATGATGCGAAATTCGTGGAGGGGTTGGAATAATTCAAGTCTAAAAAATTGAGAATGCTCCACACCAGCACTGAATTAACGACTTTGGGAAGTATCTAGGTTTGGAGAAAAATATAAAAAAAAAATTGGAAAGGAATGTGATGAATGGAGAGAGGGGCAACGGGATGAATTCCTGAGTGAAACTTTCTCGATCCCCAGTGAAGTGTAATGCGTTTAAGAAAACTTCAATTCCCCTGTTCTCCACCCTTCGCGATAGAATTAAAATTGACAAGCTACCGTGATCACTACTGAGCTGGTGAACACTACCCAAGTTCACCCTGACCAGTTGAGAATCGAGGTTGGCGGGTCCGCCGTTATCTCGTTAAGGAAACAGATAAGCACACCATGTTTTAGTGCCTCGAGCCCCATCTCGCATACTTACGACCAGGTTACCAATGACGACCGTGGCCAGGAAGAACGGTATGCAAGAGACATCGCCCACGAGCATACAGTCCCACATAGACTCGATCCATTCTCCGCACAGCACACGGAAAACGATCATGAACGAGTGCATGAAGTCGGTGAAGTTCCATCTGGGTAGATCGCCGTCGGGGAAACGATCGACGTTGTCCGTGTAGTTCTTGCCGAACAGCTGCATGCCCATCACGGCGAAGATGAAGATGATGATGCACAAGACGAACGTCAGGTTACCCAAGGCGCCCACGGTCCTGCCCATGATGGAGATCAGCAGATTCAACGTGGGCCACGATTTCGCCAGTTTGAACACTCTCAGCTGTGAATAGAAGAGTCATTGATAAGATTCGGATGGGAAATGCCCACTCCGCACTGGAACAAAGTACGGAACGTCTCCACTCTTTGCCTGAGCGTAAGCTTCTGTCGTTAAGGTAAAGAAGAAATGATTTAAGAAGAGAAATGAAGAAAAATCAGGAAAAATGATTTAAGAAGAGAATTTCATCCCGTCGAGGTAATTGTTTGTTAAGTGATAAGAGGGGACCAGAAGTGAGGGAAGAACTCACCAATCTGAAAGAACGTAACACGGAGAGACCTTGCACGCCCTCCAAGCCTAACTCCAGAAGAGACAGAGCGACGATGATGAAGTCGAAAATGTTCCAGCCCTCTTGAAAGTAATACTTCGGACTCATCGCGACCAGCTTGAATGTCGCCTCGATGCCGAATGTCGCCGTGAAGAACTGTAGTTCAAACGTGTATGTATTAATACAATGTTAATTAGAAAGGCAGCTAGAAGTATTAGAAGAAGAGACAATTCGGAGAAATCGTTCACTCACGTAGTTTCCCGTTTTGAGCACGCGTTCCATGTCCTTGTCCATGTCGTGATGGTCCAGCGCCATGAAGAGGGTGTTGACAACGATACAAAGGGTGATGAAAAGCTCTACGAACGGATCGAACACCAATAATGACACGTATTTTTGAATTTCAAGCCACAACCAGCAGCAGTCCCACACGCAGAAGATATCGATGCCACGCAACACCGCGGCCAATAGTTTATCCTTGAACCTGGGACCTTCTTCATCATCATCTGTCGGAAAGTAATGGGTGGAAACTGTAACGCGTGTTAGTCATTATGTTTGGCACCACTCTTTTTGGGGAAAGAGGTTTTTCTCGTTCATCAAGCTTGTTTCATTACGTTCAATCATGTCTCTTTTTTTTAATTGCATTTACTTTACTTCATAGACCACAGATTAGGTATATGCACACAAGAAAACAGGCAGTGACAGCAAACTATAAAGAAAAAGAACCTTCCAGCATTCTACAGTGCAACGAGCCACACGAACGCTATTACGTGCAGTGACTCACGGATCTTTCAAGACTCTTCAAACGTGACGAATTAATTTATTAGAAATACAAGAAATCGTATGGGTCGCGATTTAAAATTGCTGTCCTCTAAAAATGCCTCGCAATCAGTTCCAAACTTCCAAAAAAGAGAGGTTCTCCCACCTCTTAACGATTTTCCAAAAAAAAAACACCTCACAAGCCAATCTGTGAGTCACCGCATTTACGAGATGCAAGCAACAAGCCCGGAAGCTACGCCAGGGTACTAAACAAGCTGAACTCAGCAAACAGGTGATGCTACGGGTGTGTTGCAGTGAAACATGAGGTAACTTTGTGCGAAAGTGGTGGTGATCAAAGAAGACTGTGGGAAATTCCGGATTCTCGACTCGAAGGAGAGGGATATTTATAAGGAGCTCGCGGATTAGGGGACGTTTCCTTCGATACGTCGCTACGCTAGGTGCTGGAGCAACGAAAACTTTCATGTTCGAAGCGGTCGATGTGCGACGATGTTTGCGTGCGTACTTGACGTCTAATTGTCATTTACAAAGCCCTAATTGCGGTGTCTGGAGCGTCGAGGATGGCCGCGATGTAGAACGACGTCCCTAACGATGTAAGCTCGTGACGAAGCCTACTCGCCGACTGTGCAGCGCGAAGCGAGGTGCCGCTGGCAAAACGACTGATGTCGGAAACGAAAATCAGAACCGAACGCTCGCTGCGGTTTACGAGGAACGGACGTGTAAACGTAATCCAGGCGCGAAGCGTCCGGGATACCATCGTGCAGCCGCCAGCGGGGTGACATTAATCTGTGTCAGTGGCACGTAGGGAACAAACTCTGTTTCCCCAAAAGTAACTACTATAAACTGTTCGTTATCCATCCAACCAGTTCGAGGGCATTACGCAGCTGCAATTATTCATGTCATTTACTCTGTACACGAACATAATTAGTGGATCGTGTGTCGCGGGGCAAAGGGGGTAAATTCGCGCTCGACGATTCGATTTCACCCGTCGCCGTCTCGTTCGCTACGGATAGCGAGGAATAATTAATTGAAGTACGTGAAACGTTTTGAGACGAAGGGGCTAGGTTCTACGGCTCGTTGAGTTATCGATAATTCATGAGACACTGAGTGGACGTTTCCGCGCGAACGTCCCTGTAGGCGCCGACGCGATCGAGATTGAATCGAGGAAGAGAAGAGATAGGAGTCAGACTACTATGTACAGAAGGCGGTCAGACGAGACTCGTCAGCATTTAGTAATCGATAGAGGAAGACAGAGAGAAAGGAATAAAATAGAGATACGAGTAATTTGAAGAACGGTGTACATCGAATGGTAGGATGCTCATCACACAAGAGATACACGTCTGTGATAAGGGTGATAGAAACTGTAACAACGGCGAGTAAAACGGGAATGGCCCCGTGACATTACCTCCTTGCTCCGGTGTTCTGTTGCGACGTCCCGCGGCTTGCTCTATGATGTCGTTCAGCACCATCACGTCTGAAAAATGGGATATGGGTTACTTAGCTGTTAGTTGTTGTCTGACTATAAAAGAATCATTCCTCGTGGCGTTACCTTTCATATCGACCGCGGTGTGTGATTGAGAAGGCTCTATAAACGGATTGTCTTGTTGCTTCGCCTTGCCCATGGGATCCTCCAGGTCCCCCTCCTGACGTCAAATCGTACCGTGTAACCTTTTACTCTTCCGCTTACCATTTTTGCATACAGACAGAGTGGTCCGGTGATTATCGCCACCTCAGACATCTGCGCTAACTGTTCAACCCAGTACAGTGATCCTCCATCGGCGGACTAGCAAATCCACCACCTTCGAGTGACCAATCTGTACTCGTCTGAAAAGAGACTTCTACCCACAGCAATAGTCCCTCGCGTGCGACTAATCGACTGTATCAAAGCCATTGCAGTTCCCACCAGCCCAGCGATAATCACCAGACCACCCCCGCATCCTCCCGAGCGTGTGCCACTGTACTCACAAAATGGTACTTCTGATTGGAATCCGTGAAATGCCCATTGACGGAGGGGGGCCTGACCGATCGAATTCTCAGCTGGCTCTCCTTCGTCATCGGTTTGCCCGCGTTCGCGATGCCGCCGATCAGGTCGCCGTGCGAGGTGTACGAGAACCTCGACGCGTGCGACGTATAGGACGAGTGCCTGGAGCCGAGATTCGCGTAGTAACCGGACACGACTATGGTGCCGTTCTCCTCGGACATCGGCGTGACAGCGTTCGAGTCGTCGGCGTAGGGCAGGTGTTCCTGGGCGTCCAAGTACGTCGAGAGCACCAGCGGCTTCCGGTCCCCTCCCGGGGGCGCGACGAAACGGCTGCGGCCGTTCCTTATGGTGAACTGGTGGCTGCCGCGGCTGCTTCGGCGTAGATTGAACGGTGAGCCGGGCAGACTAAGGCTCGCCTGTAATTAGAAGAGAGCGGACCACCGCTTTTCTCCCTCACTGTTCTCTTGTGGACGTGAAAAGAGGAGTGCCAGGAGAGAGATATATATATATATGTGTGTATATATATATATGGGACGCGACACGGGGGGAGTGGGGTCTCTCTGTACCTCGAGAAACGGGCATCCCGTGAAGGGTGTCTCTACTGAACGGTCGCGCGAGAGCGCACAGGCCTGGTGAAGTGACTCGATCTGTCCCTATCTGTAACGGCGGGGCCATGGGGCGATATCAGAGATGGCGTGAACTTGGGGAGGGAACGTCTGCTCGCCTCGTGAAGCCCGTTGGAACGGTGAACACGAGGGGATGCACGATCCCTATGGTCTATCGCTCCCAGATGGTCTTAGAAGATTGTGATGCCCGATGGATGGGTTGTGAATTGATGTGACCGATGAGTCTACATGGCTACGCGCTGTCGAGAGAAATGGCAACGATTGGTGAGCTCTCGGACACAGAGTTCGGCGGAGATGCTTGATATCGGTTCGAACTGTTACGCTACTTGATGCTGGATCCGATGTAAACGCATGATAACGTCTGACGACATGATTCTGGGGATCACGGGTCGTGATCCTGTACAGCTAATTTGGTACGTACGGTCGGCGGTGACGAGACGCGTCGTGACACACATACCTTCCGCAGGCTTTCCTGGTAGGCATAAGTAAACTGGCCATTAGCGGCGCGAGAGACCTTAAGGGAAAAACAAGAAAAAGACATCTCCTACCAAAACGGCTCGTAACGTTGTCTAATGTGTACACCAACGAGGCACTCGATACGGATACGTTCAGATACGAGTAATACACTAGCAAAGCGTTACAATACACAGAGAAGTGATAGAGCAGAACATGTTACGCGCATAGATGGTACGGCTCGGCGAGACGCGGGGTCAAACGGGAGAGATTCAGATTTGCTAGTGTGGGAACGGCAGAACGGGAGACACGAAGATCGGTGGGACGCTTGAGGCTTCGAAGCTGCCGTTCGAAATGAGCTTTTGCAGTTAAAACTTCGGCATTTGTGGACTTCGAACGGTCTAGAGTTTTATTTTGCTTCTTTTATAGTCTGGGGATGCACCGACAAATAGAGTAGGTACAACGGTGGTCGGAAGAATTCTTGAAACCCATATTTTTACTAAAAAAAAAAATTCTCTCCAGTGGAATTATTTTATTTCTGTTACCGTTCATATTTTAAACTTTCTTTTGGCCACTACTGTGCGTTAGTATCATAATACTGGGTTGGTGCATATGAATTTGTCGATCGTAAAATTTCATTGTTAATGGCGAGAATACGATAACGATATTGCTAAGGCTTGCTTACGGCTCGAGAAGTCTCACAGAAAGTTAAAAAAATAAAATATCGAAAGTAGTTAAGAAGCAAAAAATATTTTCATTTAAACCTACTAAGTAGTATATTTCGCGATGTTAATATTCCATGATATCCAGTGTACAATGTTAGCATTTCTTCTAGTTCTCTCTAGTTCCAGGCTCTAATACCTCCGTGGTTCAATGTTAATATTCCATAGCAGCAGATGTCACTAATATAGTCATCAGTGACAGCTCTAGCAATCCGCAATGCCAGCACTGTTCAATATCAATACCACACAGCTACAGCGCCCACAATACACGATCCCAGTAGTACAGATCAATCATATCGCATCCCCACACATCAGACCGCGCGAACTGCATCGCGAAACTTTCAATGCCACTTTCCAAGGGAACAAAGCTTGCGTTCAAAAGACTGCCACCAGTTTTAACTGCACAGATATGACACGCTACACCGAATGGACACCGTAAGGTGCAGTGGAAGTCTCAACTGTCCCTTCGACTTCACGACAATCTCTTCCACAGCCACAGGCTTTATTAAACTTCGTACTCGAGTCGAATATTCGTCCCATTCTCGAGTCTACGATCCGCGACTCGGGATCGTAATTACATCCCGACAGTTCGCGACCCGACGATTCGTATCTCCTTTCTCTACTACACAACGCATGCGTCTTCATGCAAGACAGTACAATGAGCGCGTGAGTTTCACGCCGATGGCGGCGTCGGGGATACATTGGGAGACTTTACGCGCGCCGAAGTCGAGACTGGGATTGCCAAGGGGCTAAATGAAATTAAAAAAACCAAGACGTTTAAAAGCGTCCTAACGTGGTATGAAAAGGTATCGCAGGAACAATCGGTACAGTACAAGCATGCTACAGAGCAACAGACTTTACGGAGGGGCTCGACTCGTCGAAGTATACCGAGCAGCTACTTTCGTACTAGTCACACCTGCGCGGAGCGTTTCCTTATGGGAATCACCCGCAAAAGTCACGTATTCGAGGGACCACTCGTGTCCATCCTCAACGACCATCCCCTCCTGCTTACTTCACACCCTCGACTACCATTCCAGGCTTAAGCCAGTCCTCGAGCAATCGTCCACCATCCTGATTGTTCTCAGGACGCCCGTCAGAGCCCTGCGTATCCTTACGGAGCTCTGTCAGTCGAGCAGCCCGTTCTCTACGTCGCTTACCCGCACGCTAACGTTCTACCGTTCCGTCCGCATCAACACGCTTGATTCGCCGACGAGTCGAGTCGAGATCGAACAGCCTCGCGTGAACTGCTCTCGTGGAAGCGAGGTCTGGGGGTTACGGGGGGCGGCAGGCTCGATGAAGAGGAACATTAGTTACGGTGGTTACGTTAAAGGTGGAGAGAAATCGAGAACGCTAGATCGCCAGGCGGATACTCACGGCGCTGACTTTCCGTACTTTAGTGGTGGCGGTGTGATTGTTGATCTGCTTCACGCGATGCTCGCTGACAGACTCGATCGACCGGACGCTCATCCTCTCCTTGTTGTTGTCGTCGTTCCCTTTCTCCTGGCCGACGAACAGCTCGTAGCTGTGGCAGGAGAAGTCCGACGGAGACTTGACGATGTGCCCCGCGGCCGCTTGCGCTGCGGCCTCCTTCGCGGCTGCCTGGGCGGCGAGCTTGTTCTCCTTCGCCAGGGCGGCTTCCTCGGCTTCCTGCGCAGATTCGAGCAGGGAGAATTGGTGTTTGCGGTAGCTATTGCATTGTCACGATATTCCACGTCGAAACAGGGAAACAGAGAAGAACTTTAAGCCTCACAGGCGAGGGTCTGTGTGGGAGGAGCTTAGCGCGAAGAGCAGGGGTTGCGAAAGTCCTGACTGTAGACCTGGAACAAGCTGTAGCTCTTCTTCTCAGTTGTACACTGCTCTCGTTAAATCTTTTCTGACTACTGGAAACTGAAATTTGGTAGCTTCGCTTGGATCAGAGCTGCAGCTTGCTCTAGTTCTTAGGATTATCATGCGTAGAGGGATTTAGAGTAGGGAAGTGAACTTTAGGAGACAGGGGTGGACATCGCACTTCCAAGGATTGCCTCATCCACTTTTAAATCATCTTGCATAGTCTTGTAATTCATGTGTACTTGGAGAACGCTGTGAAACAAAATGACTTTGATAGAATTTTTGAAAGAATACTCTACCCTTATGGCTTCCTCTTCGGCAGCTTCCTCCTCCTCCGCCTTCTTCTGCAGTTCGTCGTACGACATGGCGACAATGGCGAGGATCAAGTTGACGAGATAAAACGAGCCGAGAAAAATGATGACGATGAAGAACAACATGTGCCACGGGCCGGCCGACCTCAGCACCAGCTGATAGAGATTCTCCCAGTAGTCCTGCGTCATGAGGCGGAAAGCGGAGAGCAAGGCCCAGCCGAAGGTGTCGAAGCTCGTGTAACCGTAATTCGGATTATCGCCGTACCCTTGTAGACACGTGTACCCAGGAAGGCACTGCCTGCGTTCGCCAAAAAATTCACCCTCGTTAGAAACAGAGAGCAACACCATCGATTCAAATACAGTATTATCGAACGGATTCCAATTACCCAGCTCCAGATGAATTTCCACACAGGGGCATGTTTTTCGCCTCGTCCACGTACCAATTAGCTGGGTGAAACAGTAAACGGGTATTACATAAACTCCTTAACGAGGTGCACATAAATTAGAGGGAGGGTTAAGTACAGGATGCTCCAAGATAAGTGGCCCAGAACCCAGGGGGTGGCGTATTATAACGGATAAGTTCAAAACGAATGATCGCTGAGCATCCCCAAGCACCCCTCTAGCTCTGGACCGCTCTAGGCTGAAGCCTCCTGCGAGGGGATAGCAACCGGACGTACGTACTTTCGTTACTAACGAATCGCTCCCAGTTATCAGCGGTGAAGTTACCCCAGGAGCCGTCCTCGGGAAAGTTTTTTATACACTTTTGCGTGAGCACCCCCATGTAAATCTGGAGGCCCATCAGCGCAAAGACGGAAAGAGAGAACATCGTCAGGATTATCACATCGCGCAGGTTCTTCACGGATTCTATCACAGCGCCGACAATGGTTTTCAGACCTAGACAACGAGAGAACAGGACAGTGGAGCTCAGTACGGGCAATTCCAGAGTAGACTTTCTGACGGGCCGTGACGGGCTGTGACCGTTGACAGGGGGGGGGATGAAAGGGCGACCACAGTAGAGGCACGATGAACGGAACGAAGAAACGAATGGGAGGGTGGTTGGGGGATGTTGCGAGGGACCGATCGGTGGCAACGGGGTGGGATCGGAGACAGGGGGTGATCGAGTGCGTGAACGTTGATCGGCGTTAATGGTAAGTTCGATGAATGATTCGTTTGATTGATGATCGGAGATATGATGCAGACGGGCGGATGATAAATGAAATGGCTGTAACGGAAGAAAGAAACAGGTGGTCGAGATCGAAGAACAGGCTGATTATCGTGATGGATGCGATAGAATGTGTACAGCGACCGCGACAAGTGGTGTCTATGAGACCTCTATTCACTGCGTTCTACGACCAATTCTATTTCACTAAGCATACCTGGTACAATAGCGACAGTCTTCAAGGCTCGGAGGACTCGAAATGTCCTGAGAGCGGCAAGGTTGCCTAGATCTATGCCCATCGTCACATAACTGCAATACACCCGAACATCACACACATTACAGTGATACAAACAAAAAAACAAAACGTTAGAGAAAAGATAGTTGAAAGGGGGTAATCAATTGTACTCAAACGGTTAATTACTCGCTACTACGGTTCCTAATTGCCTACCAAAAGACTGCTCGAACTGCGTGTAGTTTAAGAAATATAGCTATTACTGCATGCACGATGATGTTTTCATGTCACGGTATCACGGGGATCGGCGTATCGGTACTGTTCCTCCCTTTAAACGTTACGAATTCGCAGGATTTTCGAACTATTCGACAACGGGTCGCGAAAGGCTCTTTTGGACTGGGAGATTGGTGGCTGACAACCGGAGTTGGGCATTGTTTGAATACAATTTTTTTTGGAATACAAATTTCGGAAAAAATTAAATTATTCGAGAATAACGCCCAACTCTGCTGACAACGAATACTTTTCCTTTCGTTTTTCGCTCGTTATGCCGTCTTATTACATTTCTATTTACAAAATAATGCAAAAAGTCATTCCTCTACCCAAAGGAAGTGAAAACTGAGAAAAACAGGTTTTATATTCTAGCTTCTTCCTTTATGAGAAAAGGAACTTTCAAAATTCATTAAAAATTGTATCAGTGGGTACTGTCAGTCTGATGTCACAGAATACTTTTATGTTAGTCTCCCTCTTCCTTACAAAGTGTTTTTCTTTTTGAATAAGAAAACCAGAAATGCGAAGGTGATTTTATCACGACTGTGAAACGCAATGGTCAGTCACCAAGTATTATATTATTTTTTCCAAAAGAGCCCTTACTTGCATCCTTTCCCCACATGAATCGACATTAAGCAAATTAGCTGGAATAATTCTCGAGGTGCCGAGACTTAAGTCGAGTACTCGTTACGCCGAATAAACACACCATATTATTGACCATCTATCAACAATTACGTAATATATGTTATATATAGAAGATATATATATAAGATATATATGTTCTAAGCTACAACAATTAATAATAATAGTGAATTCGTCGGGTCGACGTAATATATGTATGTATGCTAGGCTAATCAACATTACGATGACAAGAAAAATACTCTTCGATTCGAGGTTCACTAGACATAATAAGTATCTCTATCCCTATCTAAATGAACTAATTTCATATATATTTATATGTGTACCTATTACAATGTTCGTGTAACTATACGTGTATGCGCGTGTCCGTGTGTCTGTGCGTGTAGGTATACGTGTAACACTGTCAATCGTGTTCGTGAAATGAGAATAGAAAGAATTGAAGTAATAATATCGGTGCTACACAAATCTTCATAGAATATTATATATATATATATATATATATATATATATAGTATATAGCGTTACTCAAGGTATCTAGCGAAGTCTACTGTCATAATCTGAAAATAATCTATCTTGATGCTAAATTAGCGTTCACGTGGATTAAACGCTTCTTCGCGGCGGACCGGTTGTTAACGGAGGTGGACGAGATCACTTAATAAATCGCTCCTATCGATCGCGATGCGGCTAAGATCGTCATCTTAATTACGAATCTACCCTCGAGACTAAACAAGAGACACTCTTTACCGTTCGTCGTTTTTTATCCAGCCATCGACTCAAGCGCAGTCAGATTAATTAATCAATTACAAACTTAGGTAGATTCGTCGATGATTCCCCTGAACCGAGCGTGAATCGTGTCTCGTTATTCCGACAGCTTTTAGTTGCATTGAAATTTAAATTAAGTCTCTAACCGTAATGACCATTTCGGAACGGTAACTCATGGAAACAATGAACTCACGCTTTCATGGGACTCAACAGATCTTACCGCCGCACGACATATCGATTTAATGATAATTATTCTTGACTCAACTGTACGAGCAACAGGTCAATTATTACCCGGGGCGATCTATGGTTGATCGTGTCACCATATCACTGTGTAATTATGGGCTTATCAACCTAAGGAGGATGCTCCTACATCGACACTCCTTTTTTTTTTAAAGAGCCCCCATCGATTCAACTAAAGAATTCAATTAATTTATGCGATTTTTAAGATCGTGCGCACAGATGTGCGCACCTCCCGATTACATATCACTATCCTCCCTCGTCACACGCTGTACTCTACCGTAATCGAACACAGTCGTACCGTCGTTTCGTTTTCGTTCTCTTATGCCCGTACCGCACGGTTTCGTTCTCTCTCTTTTTTTTATTAAAGAATAAGTTTTTAACTACTCACGCTAAAGCTATAACTACGAAGTCGAGCCAATTCCATGCATCTCTAAGATAGGTAAAAGGCTGCAGAATGAAACCCCTCGCCATCACCTTAACGGCGGACTCAAATGTGTAGATGCCCGTAAATATCACTCTGAAAACAACAAACACACCACCTCAGCTTTTAAATGCGTTTTACTTGAGCGCGCGCGCGCTTACGAACATATCTCTACATACTACCCCGTACTTGTCGCCTCATCGGCGACGCGCTCGCTTAAAAAGAAGGATAAACGAGAGTGACGTTTTAATACTCCACTCGTTATAGCCGGAGCCTTTTTCAGAATTCATAATCACGTGGAATTATGAATATTCTGGTAGGACAAGGGAGGCGAATTTTTGTAAGGCTGGCCGAGCTGCAAGTGGCACTGTGGATATCGGATATTGAAAGGAAGTACGATAGTTCGTATAAAAGAAGAATTTTAACGCATCCTCTCTAAGAATATTAAAATACATTAAAATACATTAAGACGTTTATCCTTTTAATCGAGCGATGTCGCTGGAGCCAAGCTAGACGGCAATGTCCGATCGCTATCGGTGTCTAATTTATTTGCAGATAATTTATTGCCGTAGACAAGTCAGCTATATCGAGCACGACCCTTGCGAACAATTGATTCCTCTCTCGCCGGCAAACGACCGAGTTACGGATACGAGGAAGAAAGATGTACGGAGGAAACGGCAGCGCGTTATTATTCGCACAGATCGCTCCATGTCTACGCTACCTCTAGAGAGACTAGGACAAAACTTACCAACGGAATACAATTTATCACAGTCTCTACTCATATATCAGAGCTATAACACGTAGAACATTGCTTGAAATATCTATTCTTTACAAACGTGTACTCGCCGTAAGCTTTCGATGGTTTCTCGCCCTCCCTCCCCTATCGGACGCGAATCGAAACGCTCTGAACGAGATACGGGGAACGTCGATTACCAATTCTCTGGCAACACATCTCCGGCTTAGGCTCGTAAGCACGCTAAGCTACGTTGATTCACAGTCACTGCAGAGCAAGCGAGAATATAGACATCGTATATGTCGGCTCATAGATAAGAACAAAATTTGTCGTAGAATGTACCCTCCGCCCTCGTCCGACTGGATCACCCGGGCTCTACTGATATTTCGATCGCACTGTTCGCTAAACGGCACCTCGTATATCGTTCGGGGTGTCGTCGTCGTTTAAACAATTCAGTTGCTCGACGGGAGAATTCTCGATTAGAGCACAGGGTGCCCGTTCGTACACGTACTCTTATTGATTCGCCTCCATCCGCTCGAGGACCACGCGGATCGACCTTTTACCCTGAACTTTTGGACCGGCGAGTGCGAGTATCGATCATTTTCGTCCCAGATTAATATCTGCTCCTCGCGAGGCTCGATAAAGCTACGCTCGTCGGGGATCGAGCCGCGGCGCGAGGCGTCCTCCTCGGAGCGATGCTCGCACGCGCGCCACGTGTGTGTAGAATTAAAGACACCGAGGGGAGAGGAGAGATACAGACGTAACAGAGGGACAGGCGGGAAACGGCGAGCACCGGGTTTTATTGATATACCCTCGCCAATTCGGTGCTCGTTTCACATGGAATGCTCGCGGGGAGAAAGACGAACGATACTCACTCCGTAGACTCGATGGTGGGCGTAGTGGGCATGATCATGAGTATGCAGTTAACCAATATTGTAGTGATAATGAAGAGGGAGAAGAGTGGGTGAACCAATATGTAAATGGCCACGCGTCGTATCGGGTTGAACGGGTCGAGGATCCACATCGCGTCTGTCGATGAGAACCTGAATATGTCCTTTCCCTTGCTAATGACGACGAAGGTCTGCGGAGGAACAACAGAATACATAGATAGTGTTAGGAAGATCAAGATCTGTACGTGCACGGGGTCTGTCGCATACAGAGTTGGGCATTAACTAAATGAACAATTATTTAAACAACGGATCGAATAAATGTTACTTTGACTTTAGATTATTTGGCGAATGAAGTTGCTCTTTTTATTCGACGAGACTTTATTCAAATTTACGCGACGCGTGTCGAATATTTTTTTTTAACGTTTATTCGTTACTTGAAATTTATTTAAATACAAATTCTGGCCATCTCTGATCGTGTGCGGCGCGTTAAATGGCACACCCTGTACACGAGGTCGTTTGTAGTGGAGCTTTAACCCCTTATCACATGGACTATCACGTTGTAAATTAGAAATAATATATTAAAACTGTGATATCAATATTTGTATACTTGTAATGGTATCCATGCAATAACGGGTTAGCGATTGTACACTTGAATTTTTAGCAATTGTTCTAACAGGAATTATGAATATCCTGAGCACAAGTTTTGTTTTTTTCAAAATTCAAACAATCGTCGCCTGACACCCACAAAGCAGCAGCTTGCATACGTAATACTGTTTTTCGTTGGGAAGAAACATAAACAGAAATACCCTTTGGTTATTATAGAAAGTGTCGATATCCTCGAGAGGTGTGGAGGCCAACTCGGGTGGAAATTCGTTGTGCAGTCGGACCGGGATCGGTGCTCCTTGCTCGAACATCGGATCCGGCTGAGGACCCTCGTCCTCGTCCTCGTCGTCATACCGTACCTGTGAATGGAAAAGCTTCTAAGTCACCCACGACCCTTACAGAGAAAAGCGAGATGCATAGCCCTTCATGTACCAATTACGCATCGAGACATCGTCACCGTTTTCAAACGTGCTGAGAATTATGTACAAGATAATAACGGCTGGTTATCACAGGTCTCGTACGCGCCTATCTCGCCAGAGATAAACGAGGAACTAAAAGAGCGAAGAGAAGTAACGGTCCGTCGGGTGGTAGAAACGAAAAAAGTGTTAAATAAACATTCCCAAGAAACTGGTATATACACGATCGTCGATCGGGGATGCACTAAGTCGTTAAATAAAAGAAAAGTGTCTCCCGTAATTCATGTCCTCTATGTGTGCACCGATTTATTCATAACCCGCTTCTAGACGAGCTTCTACGCGTCGTTTCCGTGTTATCGTTTCCTGTGCATCGCAAAGAAACGTCCCGAGCTTCAGGAGGACCCATAGCTCTGCTGATCGCGAGCGTGGTACGCTGAACCCTTCGAGCTCTGAGAACCCCGACACGTGTTCCGTCGATCGGCAGGCACGCGTGCGTCGCACGCCCGCGGGGCGTTCCGCTAGCACGGTTGCCGTATACGATCGAGGGTGTTACGCACGGGGTATGCGGTTCGCGGTCGGATCTCAGATCGAATCGTATATGTATAACGGAAGGTATGCCATTCGCCGTTGCGGTAAAATCAATCGCGAGCATATTTTATTGATCTCCTCTGCAGTTTCGGTCCGATGGTCAACAAGGGGTTGATTGCATAGCTGTGCAATTTTCGCGACAGCGAAACAGGAAGTATACAGAGCACGAGCACTCGCGAGTGATATCGCAGCAACGTTTCCATTTCGCGCGTGTACATTACCGATGGGCACACACCGACGTTGCCCCACATTTTCTTCCCATTTTCTTTTTCCTTTCCCTACCTCGGAAGCATCGGGAGCATCTATTCCGTGTCTAGTCTGAAAAGCAGCTATGGCGGCTAGTCGTATAGAAGGCGGTCTATATACGTGTGTACAGTACGAGATTGGTGCTAAAAGCGGGTCGTGAACATACGAACCTGAGCAAGGTCCAACGTGATCCGCTCGTTTTCCGCTCCCTCTCACCCGAATCATTCTCCCGAGTGTCATTATGTATTAGAAACTCGATGCCCGATACCACCCCCCCCCCACTTGCTTCCCGTATCCATCGACTACCCTCTTCGGCACTAACGATCGAATCGATAATGTTGGAATAAAAAGGAAAGAGTAAAGTAGAGAGAAAAAAACGAAAGTTTACCCCTTTTATTTATCCGAGTATGCAGCATGTAATTGAGGACCTTGTAGCGAGAGGGGTGTAAGCTCCATCTTTACCAATTTGGAATAAATTAGAAAAAACTGTTTATGAAATTATTGCTTTGACTCAACATTAAAAAGATAACACTAATTGAAAAATATATTTTTTTACGTAATAAGTAGTAGTTATTGAGTTGATAAGTTTTTATTTCTATTTTGGGCGAAAAAATATTCTATAATAAAAATAGAAATATTAATATTAGGAATATTAGAAATATTAGAAATATTAGAAATATTAGAAATATTAGAAATATTAGAAATATTAGAAATATTAGAAATACTAAAGATGTTAGAAATATTAAAAATGTTAGGAATATTAATATTAACAGAAATATTAATTATCGAAATATTATTAATAGAAATATTATGTCTATTAATATTAATATTTCTAACATTAATATTTCTAATTAATTTCTAATATTAATATTTCTAATTAATTTCTAATATTAATATTAATATTTCTAATTAATTTCTAATATTAATATTTCTAATTAATTCCTACTATTAATATTAATATTTCTAATTAATTTCTAATATTAATATTAATATTTATATTTTTATTTATTTAACGATATAGAAATTTTTTACGTATATTACACGTCACAACTCAAAAACCGGTAAAAATTGGATCTGTGCCCCGCAAGGTCCTCAATTATGCCGGATCATGTGTTTCCACCGAAACTCCTACCACGTCCAGTACGCTGTGCACAAAACAGATTCAACCACGTTGTTGATTAATTTCGTCGAAGGCTCGAGGAACTGTACGCTCGAGAGTGGTCGGAAATGAAACGATTGCTCTCGGTTCCCGAGAGCATTGATCCGAGGTGACAGTCGTCCAGGCTACCTGTACGATCTAGAAGCGTTTTAAAGGCTCTAAGAGATAAGATCGTCTTCTCGGCTGGATGCACATACACGAACCTCCTACGCCTCTAATAACCATCTACATATGTACTAAGGGTTCTCGTATACGCAAAGTCTACCTAGGTCTAATTTACACAAGCGAGTAGTGTCTGTCGATGAATATTCAGGCGAGCTTTCACGGCCAGAGCGGAGGATGCACGGTGCAGCAAGACGCGTTCGTCATCCTCGATCCGAAACCCTTCTCTCTCCTTCGCGCCTCGCGGTCGACAGATGCTTCGCTCGCGTGCAACATTTCGTACGGTGCGGTATCGTACCGGGCGGCAGTGCCGAATCTCCTTCGCCCTACCCCCGTAGCCGCGACTATTTAAACGAATGCGACTCGCAACGAGTTCGGAACGCGGCGCATCAAACCAGCGTTGCATTATGCAACGAGGAGCGGCAAAGGAGCCTCGCGAATGAAATTTCTCGCGATCGATACCCCTCGATGCCCACGGGACTATCGTTTTTCGCCCAAGACTGTATTGCGACGCGTACCGCGCCGCGATAAATCAATACCGATTCCAGGAGTGCGAGGCCGCGCCATTGCGAATCGCGTTGCAAATTCCCGCTGCTTCTGCTGTTACCGGGGGCGCATAATTAATGAATAGAAAAAGAAAAAAATAATGAGAGAAGAAGAAGGCATGTGTCGTGCGTATATATATATGCGCGACGTGTACGTATATCGTACACAATGGATTCTAGCGGCAAGCATTGCTGCAGATACGGGCATACGATCTATACAAGCGTTCCCAGGCGGCTGCGAGGCTCTCTACACGAGACGTCCACAGTACTTGACAAAATGCAAGCCGGACCGTGCAGTTTTCTCTACGTTACTTCCATTGTTCCGCCCGGGCGGCGGAGTTTGTTGAATTTGCTCGTCGTTAGCGGCACGCCTGGGCCTTTTCATCGAATGCGCAGCTCTAAGAATGGATTATCTTCAGTGACAAGAGATACCCTCTCGCCTCGCGGCTCGAACCGCCGACCGTTTGGATCGAGCAACAATTACTTTGCTTCTGCGAACGTGCTCCGAGTTTTCGCGGATATGGCGAGCATTCGGAACACTTGCTTTCATTGTCCGCGGAACTGCAGCAGGTTTTACGGGAGGCTGGCCGCTTGCGACATTGCGGAGTAAGGTGGGGAACGGGGGTGGGAAGTGTCTTTAGAGGGGGCATTGGGGATGGCGAGTGCTCTGTGTTTCTGGACAAAGGAAGGGGATGCTGTTGGGGGAGTATGGGTATTGAAAGTTAAGCCAGATTCATGGGGAGGAATATAAAGTCTTCAGCAATTGACAGTAATTGGCACCGCAAAGTGGGGGAACATTGACATGTCTTTGGAACATTTTTATAATACAAAAATTTTACAGTTTTACATTTGCTTTAAGTATTCTGTTATTGTGCATCTTTTGTGATTGCTGTACTAGTGTCAAAATGCATACGATTTTTATCCTTTCCCTTCTTTAATAGATGCTAATTAGCTGTCAATGTTACCCCGCGGTGTCAATGCTCTGCAGTTTACGATAGGTATTAACACGGACCAATTGCGTTCATCGAACTTCAACCACCGCATCGTCCGAGCTTGCAAGAATTCTCGCAAACTTCTCTCGCAAACTCCGCCCAGAAGAAGTAACTGGAGCTGCCACGATCCCGACGCGTCTTGTCAAGTACTGGTGCGACGGTATGCGCAACGTTTGCCAAAACAGAAGCGGCCAAGTCCGAATGCGTGTGTACGTTGTTGCCGTGCCTTGGGCGCGGATGAGAGCGAATCCGCTTGGTTCCAAGCCGGGGTACCAATCGATTCGATCCCACCCGATCAGGTGAGATTAATTCAAGTGTCATCGAGATTGAGATATTTACCTCTCCGTGCCAGTAAAACAAAAGCATTTAATCCAGCGGGACGTAGGAGCACGCTCGCGCGTTCTGTGAATTCGAGATACACGCGAAGGCTCGGATATAGTCGAGGAGGCGCAGGCAGGGTGCTCGTTTGCATTGTTCGCTAAGACGTCAAGACGCTTTAGACAGAGCGTGTACGTGTGGAGCGGAGCACAGCCAAGCGCGCAGTTACATGTACATTCTACTGTACGTGGGTGGATGGTGTGTAACGTCAGCGTGACAGACATACGGTGTGTATGTGTGTGTGTGTGTGTGTGTGTGTGTGTGTGTGTGACCACGATGTATCGTCGATAGAGATTCTCATCGATTCCACGGAATCTCGTCTCGTGAATAGCGCCGGGATGCAACGATTCTGCACGCGGTATATGTGATAAGACGCAATTGCTTTGGGGAGCGATTATAGGCGCGTGAAAGGGTCGATACGATTTAGACCAAACGGGGGATGTTTGACGCGTGGACGCCCACGGTGGATGAGATTGATTCGGTGGGACTGAGGAGTCACTGGTGATGTCACGATATTGGTCGTTTTTAGGGGGTGGTGCAAGAGACGGGGAGAAAAGAATTTTAAGAAGTTAGTTCTCCAATTGAGTAATTCAGATGTGTAATTGATAGGAAATACTGAAATTGAAGAATAGCGAAATTGACCCTCTTTTCGAAGGCAGTTGTCACACTGGGTCGATTCCCCACTCAAATCAATTTTCAATCAGCTGCTGTTTAAAAAGTACGTGTTAAATTAAGTGGCAAAAATTCCGAAGTGAAGTTTGAACATTGCAGAATACATGTAAATAATGTATCATCATGTTTAAAGAAATTTTGAATGTAAAAGTGTTGCAGAACAAGTTTTCTGCTTAAAAAGTCGTAAGATTTTTAATACTTTTAGCTCGAACTCTATGGGTATTCTCTTGAGATATGCTACTACGGGGGTCTTTCAGCAGTGGTCGGGGAACTTAATTGTTCGTTACGCACGATTAATAATGTTCTGGGCGGGGTGTATCGACACAGAGAGCGACAGGGATCGATAGTGCACCGTGGTGTCCGTAGAAATTAGGTGTCTCGCGTTGAAACGTGTTACACTTTTATCGGGTATTGGGTGACGAACGTACGATCTGTTCGGATCGATCGTAGTTTGCAAATGATATAAGTGACGAGCCTCTAAGCGTGGCTATGTGCGCGCGCTTGTATGCATGGTTTGCGTGTGTGTATATATATGTGTGTTTGTGTGTGTGTGTGTGTGTGTGTACATATCATCATGATAAAGGTAAGAAAGTTGGATGATAGAGAGACAGAGAGTGGTATTACTTAGCGTGACGCAACGTCTTACTTCTTTTTTCTTTTTCTTCCGTCCAAAACCTCCCTGAAATTGGAGAAACGGAGAAACATTCGTTACACACAGAAACAACACACAGAATAAGGGGTTCGCGGGTGGTTGATCGGACGGTTGTGAGAAGAAGGGCTGGAAGAGTTTGGACGAGTGAGTCAGACAGGGGGCTCGCTAATACAGGCAGTCAAATAGAAAAACAGTAAGACTGGATGATTTACGTAATACGGGGGAGGGATCGGGGATCGATTGGAGAAGCTTCCGAGAGATAGAGGCGCTAGAGAAGATAGAGAGGCAGAGTGGGAGCGGAGGAGAGGAAGGAAGGTATATAGTAGGGGCACGAAACAGAAATACATATGTATGTACATATATATATAGATACATATGTGTATACGTTCTATCTAGGTATGTATGTACATATAACGTTATATATGTTAAACATCTGGGCGTAGAACGATACGGAGAACGTTAAAGCGAGAGGACCGCGGGATCAGGCAAGCTAAGGGGGAAAGAAGGAGGAAGATATCGAAGCGTGTCAATTGATACCATCTCGACTCTCTCTTTCCCTCCTCTGATCTTGTTCTGGGTGGCTGTATGAAGGGGATAGTGAAAAGAGACTCTAATATTAATTAATATCGAATCCGTGATTGGATTGAAATGTAGGACGCGTATCCTGCCCGAACGTGAAATCTCTGATACCAATTCACAGATTTTCGTTCGTGGATGCTGAATGAAGTTGTGCGATAAATAATTTACATTCTCAGTGCTGTATTAAAGGGTTCATAGATTTGGAAATGTAAAAGTATGAATATCAAATTCTTTTTCCTTTCTAGTATTATAAACGAGGGAATATATCTATGTATATGATTTGATGGCATAGCAATGGAGAAGAATTAATTACATGCTGGATCTATCACTTCAATAATTCCGTTACAAATACTTGACGTGAATGTTCGTTATTCTTGCCTCGTGAAAATGTTGATAATTAAGTCTGAAGATGTTAGGTTAAAAAACTTGCACACGAAACAATATCCATGGTGATGTACACGTCAGAAGTTACGAAGGGATATAAGAAAGTATGGTTGGAGCAAGCATAAGGGAAAGCGAGGAAGAGGGAGTGAAAGGGAAAGGGGTCAGTATATGGTCAGACTCAGCTTGTACCCATAATGTCGCCTGATATTGTATCGCACTTTTCTTTTTCAAAAAATTTCTGGATAATATATTACCTAGTATGTATCAATCTTACAATTTGTTTGAATCTTAGAAACTTACAAACTTAGGAACTTTGAAACTTTGAAACTTTTAAACTTTTAAACTTTGAAACTTTTAAACTTTGAAACTTTGAAACTTTGAAAGTTTGAAGCTTTGAAACTTTGAAACTTTGAAACTTTGAAACTTTGAAACTTTGAAACTTCGAAACTTTGAAACTTTGAAACTTTGAAACTTTGAAACTTTAAAACTTTGAAACTTTGAAACTTTGAAACTTTGAAACCCTGGAGTCCAAGGAATCTCAGATTCTATCTCCCAGACGACCAACAATTGAAACCCTTAAAAAAATAATCAGTCTCGATACATCAGAGTCACAGTGACCGCATCTAATGCATCTTGAATACATTTACGAACGCACTCTTTGTAACGGAATTAAATGAACGCCATCCACATAGGACAATTATTCTAAAGTGACCAGTGTGAGTATTGAAGTAATACAGTCAGAGGGTGGGTGTCTACTATACAGCAAAGAACACAGAGGGGAAGAGAGAAAGAGAGAGGGGGACTACGACACAGCGATAATGTATGTACGTATAGAAACAGGCACAAATAGTGACACCGCAGACATCGAACTCGTACGCGCGAACACATCTTTGGTAAAACACAAAAACAATACATTATTCGACGACAGTCGTGTTCTATACACGCACATAGGGAGAGAGAGAGAGAGAGAGAGACAGGTGTACACGTAGAAACAAAAGTCGTCAATAGGATAGGCATGTATTTCCAACTACAGTTAGCAGTAGACCAAGCAAACAATCAACGCGACGGGTATAGGCGACAATCGGTTGTTTACAAGAAGGGATAGGGGTAGAAACACCGCAGCTTGTACGTACAAATATTGTATATAATAGATATGTATATGGTTAGTGAACATGAAGAAACAGATCTCGCAAAAAACGGCACTGCAGCTACGCAAAAACAAAACAATATAGATAGGACAGAGAGAGACAGAGAAAAAATAGAAATATATTTACGAGATAGAGATGTAGTAATAGTGAACGTCCATCGAGCGTCACGGACAACAACCGTGGGTAAATTGTACTTGAGACCGATCGATCTGTCCCACGAATACGGACATCCGGATCGTTTAAATCCAACCAACCCGGTGCGCCTAACAAATCTCTCGGTTCAAACGAGGAAAGAGGGATTGAATGAAAAGACGTTTCATGGAGAACCATCGATCGGCTCTCGAGCACAAGTGTTGATCCGTGAGGGGAGGGGGAAAAAGTTTGTAACGCACTTTAAGAGCGATGCTTGTACGTTCGAGGGCTCGCTATATAGATCTGCAAAGTAGAACAACCTGTACATCGATGTTAAATGAGCACGTTACGTACAACGATCGTGGGTGCCTTCTTGGAACTACACTTCACCGATCGCGGGGACGCGCGCGAAATTCACGGAGATCGATGGGGAGGGACGGGGACAATTAAATTTACTCTCTGGCAATGTGTCCAGGAGAAACTCTCTCGCCCGCGTTACAGCGTCGATGGTCAAGCTTGTCGTTCTGGTGTGCACGTACGTGGGTATTCGTTGAAAGGACATTTGGTTACATTGGGATGTTGAGTGGATGCTAAAGAAGAGTGTGCTAATAATCGACGAGGAGGATCCACGTGCATCGAAAAGGATCTCTTCGTTAATTTCGCAATTTCTCACCGCCAGCTTCACTTCTCAGGCACCACTTCGCTATGCTAGATGCTCTAGCATTAAAAATTGTAAAAAATTAACGAAGATCAAGCGCCAGATGTTTCCTTTACCCTTGAAATGCACGCGGACCTACGCTCCAGGCGATTAGGCCACACAGAAAAGAAACAGAACAACGAAAAGAATCGATTTCCAAATTCAGATTATAAATAAATGTCTGTTCCTAGCGGCGCGCCAGCAACGATTCCTCGGAATCGATGCTGGCTGTTCTACGCTGGCTGGAAAACTGAATAGAATCGCTTCCCTACCTCGCCTTCCGCTCTCTTCTTCTCGAGCTCCTTCTGCTTGGCATGTTCTTCGGCAATGCGAGCCTCGATCGTTGCCCGGGACTCCCGCGTGAACGGACGGAACAAACTTCTTTCTTCCTCTGATACAGAGTCAGAATCTTCGGACATTGTCTAAGCTGCACACAGCTGAGCCACCTTCCTGGACACGAGAAACGTCACACTTTAAAACCACAGCGACATTAGAGGCGCCAGGGAAAGGGATCTCGGTTGCAATTAAATATTTTCAACGAGGAAACAGAACAGATTTCGGGAATGGTCAGCTGGTGAAGTCGAAGAGATGTGGGAGGATGGAGAGCTGCAGCTGGAACGAACCGGATCTATGAATGGTGAACTATGGTGAGCGCATATCGGGGAGACTCTGCTGTAAACAGTGAGAGCGAGGGATAACATCTAAGAGTGAAAAAATAATCGTCGTCACAAGTAGTTTTAATCCAACCCTCGCCTCTCACAAAATTGAATTTTTATTCGACTGAAAAATAATTACTTAATAAATACACTGCCGTTTATAAGTATCTAGAGATTTGCTACAAATTGAATACTCTCCACCGCTCTCAATTTAAAATACCAAATTTTTTATAGCTGTTCAATAAATTTGCAACGATTTTCACAAATATTTATTTCCTAATACTCGTGAACGCCAGTGTAAATCCTTCTTCCAACCAACAAGTATCCCAATATCTATTTTTCTCCTGGGTATCTATGCTAAGAAACTCCACCATACCCAGGGAAAAAATCCTCCGAACCCTCGAGGCTATTGAATAACCATTCTACACCTCGAAGTCCCATCGGAATCTGCCAGAAACGCGCCTCTCTGCAAAGGAAGACGACGGGAATAAATTTTCGTTGCGCCTATCGAGACCCAATTTAACAAACGAAAGCTCCTCCACTGCTGGACAGATCCTCCTCGCTTTGTACACTATCTCATCGCACGACTAGTGGCAGCGAATCGGGGACCTAAGAACATGCCCGATGCGCAACTTCAATTTACCAGCCAGCCTCTGTAGAAGTGTACGGGGCGGACGGAGATGCGATCTACTCACTTTTGATCGGTGCTAACAGTTCCTGAAGTGTAATGTGCGCGTGTCCCACGATGCGGCGGGGTAATAGAGTGGCTGCTGCGGTGGCTGCGGCTGCGGCTGGCGAGGACGAGACCGGTGCTGGGAACCGCGCGAATTGCCGGCTAGAGGCCGGTGCCTGGGCGTCGATTCGGGACGCGTCGTGCCGTCGATGCGATTTGACGACGCCGTTACGTACGATCGGACGGATAAATGCGCCTCGTGCAGCACGTCGACTGCCGATCTGCCGATGCCCCTCTTTTCCCTCTTCTTGTCGATCGCCGTGACGCGCTCGCTCGCAGAACAGGTGCCTCTGACGGTGGCACACCCTGTACCGCTGCCACTACCGCTACTTCTAACGTCGCTTCCTCTGCTTTTAATGCTAGTGCTGCGTCTGTCGCTGATACTGCTGCTGCTGCTACCTGAATCTCGTTCCGACGAAATGGCGACGAGAAATGACGAACGCGCTGCGGCAGTGCGTGCTATGTCGGGGACCGTCCAACGCGAACCAAGATTTTTCATGTCCGACCTGCCGTGGTTCAGAATGGGTTCAGTTGAATGGCAGAGTGGCGACTTGTTAGCGAACGGGGGGTGTCGGTTGTTCGGAGGGATGGTGCTTCGAAGCTTCTGGCGTTAAAAGTGACAAGTGGACGGGGGCAGATGCGACGCGGGGTATTTCCTTCTTTAGCTTCGATTTTCTGGGGCCGTTTCGAATCTGTTACCGTTTAATTCCCCAAGCCTCGGAGCTGAATTTGAAGCTGCGAGTTCACCAGTCCCAACCGATCACTCTATAATTACTCCTTTGAACGTCGAAATAAGTGGCGCACTTTGAAAACCAGAAGCTCGTTATATGTATAAGTTCGTGCAACGTTAAAGAGTCTCAACACCGAAATATCTCGCTACTGAAATGCTACATGCTATTTTAACGGCCTCTATACTCACACATCGAGTGAAACCGAACATTTGGTGGGTATTCTATTGTTCTCTATCGACTAGAAAGAGGAGCACATCTTCCATGAATGTACGAATATTAGAATGCCGGTGGGACAAAGAATCAGCTGATCTGATTTGCTAAATCGGTATTTTAATCCGCATCCTTCATTTGCCAGCGATTGTTCTACAAACTGAGCTATCCAGGTCGCCCACTGATTCTTTATCACCGAGCAGTGGTGTAACCTCGATGGGAGCAAGCTGAGCATTATATCCCAGCTTACTATCTTTTCAAACGCTATTCATCGCTATTTGTATACATCACCTTTCCATGCGCTCAGTTATCGTTATTGGTACCCTTCAATAATCCCATTGGGGACAGATTTCACCGGCCAAGTATAACGCGCTTATTAAAATACTCCAACGTCCATATACTCACGTGTGAATGAAGCGACGGGTGCGATCAATCCGTTATCCGAAATAACATAGTCCGATTCTCGAGTCGATCGATACTTATCTGCAACAAGAGCGAAAAATCTTCGTGTAAAGAAGAGCAAGTATCACCCCCCCCCCCCCCAACAATCGCCAATCATCCACGTACACACAATCTCGAACGCGATCTAAAAGCAGCTGTATTCAAAATTGTATCCAAAACTCCACGCGAAGTGCAAAATCGCAATTATTAGCCCCCGAGGGAGGACCGTTTTCTGCTTCGGTTATACTCCGCCGACGTTCCGCAATGGAAACAACTGAAACAAGCTTTTCTTTCCCCAGTTTCGGTGAACAATGGCGGGATTATAGTCGCGTTAAAGCCCCGGCGCTTTTCGGCTTCGAATATCTTTCGGGGTGGAGCGAGAAACGATCTCTTGAGTTTTGTCGCCCGTGGAAGAGTGGCGGGCGTGCTCACGCATATTCACGACAACAAAAATTTACACGGAGCATGCGATATAGGCGGCTGGCTCGAGGAAAAGGGTGTCGGTGGTCTTTGACCGAGTTTCGCGCGGTCGATCATATTCCGCCGGAACTCGGTCACGCGCTTATGCATCGGTGTCGTCGTCGCGGCGCCAACGGCGGGACGCGCGCGCCCATACGCAAAAGCACGAAAAGTAAGAGTGAAGGGTTGATCGCCAGCGGGAGCTGCTAGGTATACGCAGGATCGGGGGCCGCGGCCGAGCCGTTGCGAACCCGTCCGGCGAGGAGTAGCGAAGGCGGCCGAGCTAATTTGGCGGAGAGCGGTCGGCGAGGCGGCCGATGCGCCAGGGGCCATTCTATCCTTTTAATTCGATTACAACTGGGCGCTAATTGCGACACCGGTGGGATCGCGAGCGGCCGCCTCGCATGTTTCCATTGCAGAACGGAGGAGAGAACGGCTGGATAACCTGTTCGAAGGCGAGGGGGGGTTCGATCGGCTCCACTTGTCGCCAAGGTTCGCCCGAGTAACGCGCCGCGGAGGGTTCTCTGTAATCCGGAATCGTTGGGGCGCTGTAAATTGGATACACCCGATGACACCGCGCGACGAATGTTATGGAGGCGCATAATTCAGCGGCGTAGAATGGGCTCGATTTAATTGCCTATTGCGGCCCTCGTCCTGCGGATAAATGACTACAATAAAAACGGCACTCTGCCAACACGCAGGCTGGAGTGAAACGGGGTCAGGTACGTCTATGGTAAATTAGCCTTCATCGGGATATCAACAAAAGCATTGGACGTTACAAGAGCCCTCTCCGCTGAAGAGAGTAATACTGCTCGTTTCTTGCGAGCGGCCCGGATTTACGAGGACGCCCCGGAATCGCTATAGCCGAGTACCGTTAAGAAACGCCTCGCACGGCTATCCGGCGCGGCCCGATTAATGGCAACGGATGATTCGATGGCTGCGTGAGAACGGATATGCACGAACGTGTGCCAGCTGTATCCAGAGCAAGCGCTGCTACGCCATCGAACTTGTACTACTTATTACGGCCAGCGCGAGGCACCGCTCAGTCGGCGGTCGAGCGGCACAGGGGTATCGAGGGAAGACGTTCCAATGGTCTTTTTGAAACTCCGATTTACGGATCAATACAGACCCAAATGCATACAGCTGCCAGTGGTGCGAAACGAATGCGCGATTTGCCGCGGAACAATGCGAAACCTTCGAGCCTCGATTCTGCTGTGAAATGGACACCGAGCTACCCTTCTACCCTGCTCCGGAAATATTTACTGTACTTCAAAATTACGAATAAACAAAGCTTGTTTCCATAATAGAACCGGGCCTCCCAGATTCGATGCGTTCACCTCCCATTAATTCGAACCCCATCGCGCGCTGTTCCGTAAAAAATCATCCCCTGGGTTGGAGTTTTGTGAATGCGATGGTATCAGGGCCGCGGGGGAGGAGGGACATCGCGTATTCGTGGTGGCCCACTGCATTCCCTGTAATTGCGAGGCTGCCATCTTGGCGAAGCGTAGGGCGCACGGTGGCGCCGTCGGTGGCCACCGTCGTCGACGGAAAACCCCTTTTCTCCGCGTCCGTGGCGTGGCACAGCAGCGACCCGACGCCGACGTCGCGTGACGTCACGAACCAGGCCGGGTACGTTGCGGAAAAACGTTGTCATGACGACGACCGCTGACGCTACACCGTCGCCGCACCGTCGTTACCACCACCATCCGTGATCGCCCCCCCTCGACTGACGTCCACCAATGCCAAGGCTTGAAAACGGCGAAAAAACGGGGAAGAGGGGGTGCCGTCTGTTTTTGCATCGCGACGTGTTATGCGACTCCTCTCGATCCGTCGCGACGATACGCGGCGGAGCGATTGAGATGATCGGTAATCGAATCGGATGTAGGTCATACGACTTCGATCGGCGAGCGAGAATCCCGTGGGAAGAGTTTCAAACGCACCTGGATGTGCAGTAGGTATATTTCGTGCTTTTAGGGTAACGAGTTTGAGTCAATCGTGACGATAATGGAGCGCTGGTGGTGGCAGTAACGCGGCAATAGTGACTTTGCTAGTCTCGGTGGAAGTAGTTGCAGATATGAATTCTTCAGATCGACCAATAATCTTCGTGTCTGTGGTATAAAGAGTCGCGTTATCCGCTTAATGGAAGAGTTTACATATCCCAGTCTATACTGGGATATGTAAACTGGCCGAGTGGTATTGCTTGGGAATACGCGGGGAGGCGGAGGAAGTAGTAGAGGACGGTGTCTTGCCGGCCGCAGTAGTAGAAAGTTACTGTGCTCCGCCTGCGGAGGATAGCTGTAGAGGCGGCCGGTGTTGGGTGTGCCTGATGTTTCAGATAATCGTATTAAAGGCTTATTATCATTAATTCCCCGAGCTACAGGTACCAGCTCGTCTTTGCTTAGAGCGAAGACGCTGCCTGTTACGAGTCAATCGTAGAAAACTCACTGACTGGTCCGACATTTATGAACGCTTATGCGATTGATTAAGAATATTAGTCAATGCAGGTTTTAATCGCTGGTTAGTTTCGTGGAATAATAGTGGGGCGAGGAATCGGGAATCTAGAACAACGGAGGTATGAAGGAGTCGGTTATAGCGTGCTGTACGATATCAAAATAACAGCATTGAGTACACAATAGAAATTGTTGCTCTCACGGAATCAGCTGCAATGACACGACCCACAAAAGACAAAGTATATCTGAGGCTAAAGTATAGTGCAGAACAGGGCCATGCGTTCTTGCGAGGACAATCGATCGATTGTCCGTTTGCCTGCCTGCCTCCTGCTTGCCTGCCCGCCTAACGCCTGACTTCTCTGGCGGTCTACATTGTCGGCTGTGCTTCGGAAGACCACCCTGCGCCAGATGCGACCACGATCAAGTGTTCACCATCAATGGATGGGACCTTGAACTCTTTATTTTCCATACATGTGTTTCATCACCCTTCCCCATCGAAAGTCTCGTAATCTCTCTCTCTGTGGAGTTCATCCCTATCGAGGATCTAATATTAGGACGATACCAAGGTCTGGGGTTGAATTAATAATTCAGGCATTATTCTAGAAATTGAAGGTGAAATGCGAGGTGTATAAAATCGTAATGCAGACGGAATTTAGAAATGTTGCAAATAGTTTAAGAGGCTAGGTAAGTTTCTGAGACTCGTTATCAATTGATTGAAATAAATGATTGGAGTACTTTGGAAATCTTTGTGGATTGTATACAATTAGGTGTATTAAACAGAGGGGTAGTATTAGTAGTATTTTATAAGGGTAGCCAAGTATTTTTAACTTAAATTTAATTATTCAATTTCCTTGTTTGATATTAAATCGTTTGTACAGCCCTTAAGGGATATTATATTGTTTTTCATTCACCCTTGCTGTACAACCAAATATTTTCTAGTTCACCAATATGATTTAGCTTAAGAGTAAAGCAAATAAAATCAATTACACAGAATTACTTTCCACCAAAGTGGAACTAATTTTGCGTCTGACTCTGGTCGACTGATACTACTTTCGGTTACATCGTATTAAATCAGCTTCTTCCTCTCTCGATTTCAACTTGCCGCATAAGTAATGATATTCTACTGTTCAAGTAGTTGGGGGAAAGACAATGGAGTGTCGTAAAATATGCTAAGAACAGCGACACATAATAAAATCGACGGAAACTCAATGCACTCGTACTCCTTTCTAAGCACTGGCGTTCGGAACGTCGCGTGAAGCATATCGCACCTGTTGCATTCGCTCGCCCATCGTTTACCCTGCAAAATCTCCTCCATCCCCTCCGACCCTTCATCCACCCTCCCCGTGTCTGATATGCGCGCGCGTTTTTGCTGTAACGTTTATTACCATGGCGTATTCGAAATCAAAAAGATGTGAACTCCCTACGAAAGATTATACCGCGTTATCTCTGATTCCCCACTTTGAACTGTTCTATTTTGAAGCTTGCAAACTCCGATATACTGCGACTCTCGAAAACTGAAATAGGTTCTAAAAATTGTAACCCTCGAGGTTCGTAAATCCTGATACAAAGCAGCTAATAAGGATCGGGAAGTCTACAATTGCCATTACTGAACACTGTAAATTCGAAAGGTGCAACTATCCCGGACTACAGGCTCTAAAATTACAATTCTTGAGAATTGTGCAAAACTTTAATACTGCAATTCTCGAGGATTGCGAGGTCTGACACTACAGTTGCTGAAAATGTAAAACTCTCCGAACGAAACCTTCGAAAATTGCGATCATCAAAAAGTGCAAGTTTTTAAAAAAATCATTCTTTGAGGTTAAATACACTGGAATTATAAATCTTCAGAAATGCTTCTTCATGCTCTGTTATTGCAATCTTCGAAGACTGCTCGATTTAAAATCACAATCTTCGCCGAGGAGTTACAATTAATTTTAAGATGCAAATGGCTTCCCATTAAATGCCACGTTTATGAAACCGATCAAACGACACGATGCACGAAACTGTTGCGTGTGAAATGCCAACAAGTAACGCTTACAGGATACTCCTGGCGGAATTAAATATCGTATGCACGGGGTATTAATGGCAGAGGCGTTTAAGCGATGTCGAAGGAATCGACTTTGACGTCACGCTTTTCTCGGACAGAATGGTCGGGGAAAATGCGCTTCCTTTTACCACAGACAATGTAGCTTTGATACGACCTTTGACATTACACGGCTGCGGTATCGATCTTTTATTTATCGAGGAAAATAGTTCGTCGAATTTTAAACGCAGCAAAGACATCGTTCCACGAACAAATGCCACCACTTAATCACGCCAAACTAACGCATTAACCACTCGAAACCATTAAAACAGAAGCAGCCTAAAAAATTTCGACTCCAACGTATTCCAATTGAAATATATTTGAAACACTGAACGTTGGCGAATATACATTCACCACGTTATTACCTATAAGCATTGCAACCCTTGGGGGTGTTACCATTTTTCGAAACTGAAGCATTAAACTCGGAACGACTTAAGATCCGTTCGATGAGTCAAAGCGAGGTGGGTTGGTCAATGGGGCCAGCAACGACCACCGAAATCAATCGATCGCGAGGCAATCGAAACGGAGACACTTGGAATCGGGTGCATAACGTGCCCACGCGTATTTCCTTGGGGGTAGGGTGGGCGAAAAGAAAGTCCCTGCGAAACGCCGTGGTGCACGAGTTTAGTCAGTGATCGATACCATCGCACGACTCTTAAGCGGATCGTGCACGTCGTATTGACCGGCAATTTTCGCGCGGAGGAAGGTCATCACGAGACACACAGGAATACAGGCAGGCGTATGAGCATACGGAGGAGCACGATACAACCACCGTCGCTCTGTCACGAGCGCTACGAGTACGACCTTCGCGACGGACACGAAGGGAAAACCTTATTTCACGTGCGGGGCCAATCTCGAGAAGTGGGCGCGAGACGAGTGGAGGGCGAGGAGGACGAGGAAGAAGAAGAAGAGGAAGAGGAAGAAGAGGAGCGCTTATCGTTATCGCGAATGAACCACCGACTGATCCCTGACCGGAGACGGCTATCGATCGATATATCGAGAATGGAACCAGCAGTCGCGCGTCACGCTATAACCAGATATATGTCGGTCTACGTGTGCGTGCGTGTGTGTGTCACCCTACAGATTCGATTCTCGCTATCCTTCCGACTCAATCGAAACTGCATAATGGTCACGGCGATTGATTCGCCGCGGAACGCTTTACGTCGCCGTGCTCGTTCTAGGGGATGAAAAATTCCTTCGTCCCGTCTCTAATTTCCGATCGGACCGATCGAAATCCCGGGAACAACACGATTATGAAACGGGGGAGATCTGTCAGCGAGGAGCGCCATTAGCGCCTTCTGGGGGTAGCGCACGCGGTCGAAGTAGTAAAATCAACGGTCGGCCCGACACCATGTGTTCACGGATCAGACCTCTTTTTCCACTCGCGTGTAACCATCGAGCTGATCGATGCCTGTCACGCATACACGGCCAAACACACGCACACACACACACACACACATACACGCGCGCCTAGAGGCACACAGGGTACGCGACACGCTGGAATATAGACAAAGATATGGTATAGAAGTTGCACTTACGGTCGAGGAGTTTCTCCTGGTAGCGTCGAATAGTCGCGGTTCGAACGAAAAGAAGCAAGACGTAGCGATATGGTGAAGAGGCACTGCGACGTCGGGGAGGGGCGGGTTCTGAGATACCTCCGCGGGCCTTGCTCGTTCAGCCTCGGCAAGGGTTAGCACACTACCAAGCAACGACACTTGTAAACTTTAACACCGTACCACGGGCAAAACTCTCCCTGTCCTTCTGTCTCTCTTTCTCTATCCTCATCCCTCTTCCCTCTTCCATGTACCAACAAACCGACGATAGAGGGAAGCTGGCCTCCGGATTGCGTTTCGGAGTCCGTTCCAGAGAATCTTCACCGACAAATTCTTCTCCCTTGTTTCCCTCCCTTCGTGTTCTTCGTCCTTTGTCCTTATCCTCGCTCCTCCGCCACCTTCTCTTCCCAACTTCCTCTGCCTTCCTCTCTCCCTCGCTCTCTCACTCTTTTTTCTCGGGCTCTCTCTCTCTCTCTCTCTCGCTCTCTCTCTCTCTCTCTATCTCTATCTCTCTGTCTCTCTGTCGCTCTTTCTTTCTCTCTTTCTTCACCGCAGCGGCAAGGACCCGCCCCGTGTCGCGCTACACAAACGTGTAGTGGATAAAGAGAGCGTAAAACTTGCTCTGCGACAACATTATCCGGCCGGTTATCGGTATCTCGGTGCAGTCGTCATTTCTTCCTTTCCTTCCAGTCTCGCCGCCCGCGTCGCAACGAAAATTGATCGCGTTGCGCGCGACGGTCCCTTTCTGGGGGACAGACCCGACGCGTTCTGTGCCCTCTCGTGCCGCCGTCAGCCCCCGTATTGCTGATTTTGCCACACTGGACTCGCGATCCTTCCCGTCTTTCCTTGCCTTCCTTCCGTTCTTCGTGCCCCTTTACGTTCCCGACCCGACCGGGTCCTTTTCCACTTCCTTCCCCCTGTCGGCACCCTCCTGGCACATACACGCGCGCGCGCACACACACACGTCCTCCGTCTCCGTACCGACTCTACGCCGATCTCTCTCTCTCTCTCTCTCTCCCTCTCTCGCTCTCTATCTCGCTCTCTCTCTCTCACACACTCTCTCTCTCACACACACTCCCTCTCTCTCTCTATCTCTCTCTTTCTCTCTCTCCTCCTTCACGCCACGCTCGCCCTCCCGCTCGCTCTGTTTCTCTCACTGTCTCCCATCACCATCTAGCACTTTCTCACTCTTCCTCGGATGCCCCCCCACCCCCCTCCCGCTGGCCCACTCACTTCTTGATCGCCACTAGCACTCACCCTTTCGGCCTCTCGACGTTATCTCTGTCCGCACTTCTCCCCCTGACCGATCCTTCTAAATCCACCCCCCGAGCATGCCCCAGGCCACGGAGATTCACACTTTTGTTCACCAGTCCTCCCCGTTCTCACTGTCCCAGGGATCACTCTGCGTCTGGCGGCGCACGTTTCTTCCCTCTTTCGTTCTCCGTTCTTTGTCCCCCAGCGGCAGAAAAAGCTTCTCCCGTGGACTGTCGCGATTAGACAACCCCCGACGCGGACGTTGTTGCACCGCCACGCGCCAATCTCGCGCAGCGGACTCAACTGGAACTAGTTTGGAGGCGCCCCACCGCGACCGCACCGTTCGCTACCCTATACGAGAGCTACCCCCTGCCACGCCACCCCCGTGTGCTCGGCTACCCCTGCGCGAGAGACTGTCGCAACTACGAATCCGTACGCGGCCAATCACGGCTGCGGCATGCGCTCCTTTCACGCTCGACATTCGCTCGGACTTTCCATTCCCTTTATGCCCATCGAATATCCCTGCTGCCGTAATGATCGCTGGTACCGGCGACGATGCGAGGGAGAGGAATTCGGACCGATGTAATTCGGTTTAATCGTAAGTGGTGACAGGTCGATAGCGTGGGCAGGATTCGTAAATTCTCACGCCCCGTGCTTCCGTACCACGGACGGATCAATGAAATTCTACCCTTCCACTGGCACCACCTCGCCCGCCGCCCACGTGATAACGAGAAACACGGTATCACACCGGCCACCCTCGCTACACCCGCCTGAAAACATCCGCCTCTGCAAGCACGCCCCGTGAGACTTTCGGAGAGCTACCCCATCTGGTCGGCCAGCGGACTGACGATCTGCACCTGCTGTGGTACCAATGCCGTTACAGGCGCGAGAGATTTCTACCATTTCCAGCGATGGTAGTGTCGACACAGACGAGGTATAGGATAGACCTATCAACCCATGCACTTTTCTGTCACCGGTTTGGGGGTTCCTAGGACCCCCTTGCCAGTTTAGTGTCGCATGCAACGTTCCCGGTGAAGTCTCGAAACAGATTGCAACGCTACGCGCGGTAGGAATTAGAATTCAAAACGTGTAAAACTACTTGGGCAATTCGAAACCCACGATTTACAAATGATTCTGTTGGAGTAACAATTTGAAGATCGTTTTATAAACGTATTCCGTGCAACGACAGAGAAAGAACAAAACAAATTTATTTAACATACAAATTTATATAAACAACAATATTATTTGTGGAAGACATGCTTTCACGATGTATCGTGGAATACCTCGCCAAGGAATTGCAACTTGGTATGTTTCAATAAGCTGCTGAAGCAGAGAGGACTTTAAAAATTGTCAAAAACCCATCCAGTTCCAGTCTCTCGGTAATATATTAAAACTTGCACTTATCCTTCTATCTTAACACTATACTCGTGTTCTGGGGTCGGGTAGGAACAATCGAACAACATTTCAAGTTACATACTTTATTCCTACATTCTACCGAAGTATTGCAAGTTAAAGAAATTCTTACATCTAATTAGAATATTTTACAATCACAGCCATCGGCTCGGTTCTCACCGATTACCAGGTCTCACCACGAGGAGGTTGCTGTGTTTCGAGACCCGTAGAGAGATAGATGGAATCAAAGTTCCATCGATCTCCCTGTACATGAAACCCTTAGCTTGCTAAACCAAAGAGATGGATGGAAACAAAGTTCCATCGATCCCTTCGGTTTAGATGGGGGATCTAGGGAACTGCCAAGCAATCACTCGATTAAAAGAAATTCAGGAAAGAAGGAAAGGCGAAGGGTAAGCGTGAAACAAGTATTGGACGGCGCAGTTCCTACCACCCTGCTGTCCAAGTCGAAAGGGAAAAGCGCTCGGCGCCTCCCAGACGATTCCTGTTGCTCCGATGCGACTCGTCAGGAGCAAACACTTGACCTGACTCAAGCCGTCCAACACGGAGATTGGGTAATCGAACCGGGTGACTTACGCAGGCAGTGTACCAAAAGGTGCACCCCCTACGCCCGAAACTTTTCCCTTTGGACAAGAACACCAAGGGATGAAACTGATCCACCCATACCGATTCCATGCTCAGTCACTTGCTTCCGCAAACGGAAGCAGCGGTAACCTCCTCATCAAGGATGAGGAGCCAATAAACGAACAACAAAGCTAATGATTTAGTGACTACTTGGCAATTTTACATGGAGCCTTAAATACTTCATTTTATAATAAATTAACCTAGGCTTCATTAGATGTCTTCCTTCACAAACACACTGCACTATCACTTTTCACTGCTATCTTTTAAAATATATTATCTTGTTAAACTCCCTTTCCCGCGAGAGGGTGGACCGGAGGAGCTGAAACAATCAACTACGTCATGTTAGCAATGGTAGAATAGGCTTGGGAGGGAACTAAGGAAATAATTATTAGGCTGCTGCCGATCGAAATGATTTGAAACATCAGAACAGCACGCACGAGCATGCAGAACCATCGTAGAGATACATACATGCAGAAGAGCTGGAAACATAAACCCAACGAAGAGATGCACGAGAGGGAACAAATCATGTAAACCCAGCGATGAAATCCACGAAATGAAATAAATCCTCAAAACCACCGAAGAATTGCACAAAATAGAACAAATATGTAAAAGTCATCGAAGGACTGCATGAAACAGAATACATCCTCCGAAGCCACCGAAGAAATGCATGAAATAAAATAAATCACGCAAACCCATCGCAGAAATGCATGAAATAGAAAAAATATGTAAAAATCATCGAAGGACTGCATGAAACAGAATACATCCTGCGAAGCCACCGAAGAAATGCATGAAATAAAATAAATCACGCAAACCCATCGCAGAAATGCATGAAACAGAACAAATCATGCAAAACCACCGAAGAAATGCATGAAATAGAACAAATATGTAAAAATCATCAAAGGAATGCGTGAAAAAGAACACATCCTGCAAAACCACCGAAGAAATACATGAAATAGAACAAATACATGCAAAACCATCGAAGAAATCAACTGGAAAGGAACAAAATTTAATTTTGACATTCACAGAATAACAAAACTTGAAATGGCATTTAACGAACCCCAAACATCGGCACCAACCAAGTAAGCTACCTCAGACCAGGGGGGGGGGTGGAGGAAGGACCGGCTTTCGAAATCCTGTCCATGTGTCCAGGTGTCCAGGTTGTCCAGGTAGTCCAAGCAGTCCAGACAGTCCAGGTAGTCCAGGTAGTCCAGGTAGTCCAGGTAGTCCAGGTAGTCCAGGGAGTCCAGGGAGTCCAGGGAGTCCAGGTAGTCCAGGCAGTCCAGGCAGTCCAGGCAGTCCAGGTAGTCCAGTTGGACAGCCAGCGCTGAGCACCCAGGGGTCGAGGTGAGCCAGCAGCTCCCGCGTTCCCGGAGGTCCTCCAGACCCGGTGGCCTGGCGACGACTAAAGATCTGAAACCAAGTTTAGGACTCTCCACTTCGGGAAACAACAGCCGTGATCACAACAATTCGAACGACTAACGTCAATTGCGAAAGTCAGTTAATTATTCGAGAAAAATTGATATTTCCGCTAAAATATCCATTCCAGTGGCTATCGCTATGACAAATAGTGTTAACAACATTTACACTAACCGCCGAGTATAAATTATTATTAACTATGATCGATAGAACTGGAGATATCAAGCAATTAGTAACATTTGGCCTTGAATTTGCAAATGATTTTCTACGCCGAATGAATTTTCTTTTATTCTCAATGTTTAATCGTTCGATACATTAATTTTAATGCTTGTACATATCACATAGTATTATTTATAATGTAAAAATATATTTCAGTTGAATTTAGTGTAAATGAATAGTTGCAGGAATATTTGGAGAAATATGAGTGACATACTTGTTTCTCCCCCTTAGTTAGTAACATCGACGAAGTATGGTTACTTTACGTAAATGTACATGTTCGTATAAAATAGATATTACAAACAATTAGAATAATATGACAGAAAACATTTTTTATTCACTTTCAAACATATATTTTTTGAAAAATGTGTTACAATTAAGATTAGTATAATTGACAGTTTTAAAAATCAGCGGGAATAGACCAAAAATGGCGGCCAGACTCTTATTACAGTGTCTAGACGCCACTACATTCAGTCCTGAAATTATGGGTCGGTAACACAGTTGGGGTGGCAACACGAACATCCATAAGGTCTATCTATCATATACCTCGTCGATGGTATAACGCGTCGGAAATTTCGTTCCCATCGTGTCGGTAATTTGGTCCATTTGGACCAGGAAATTCTGTGAAGTTAATGGGAATACATAATACTCGTGGAGGTGGCACGCCGGAATTGAGTGAGAGAGAGAGCGCTAGTGCGTTGCGACAAAGATAGATATAGATGGCGTGCCACTAACTTTGATTATGCTCTCCTGCTCTTGTACCAGGGGCACATAGGTCCAGGACTAGCTCGGCCATGCCACCTCCACTAGTATCATGTACTCCCCTTAAGTCGGGTGAATTTCCTGGCCGAAACGGACGAAATTACCAACGCGTTGCATTCATGCACACCATATATATATGTGTGTAATGCAGCAATTACCGCTTCGAAGAACGCTGGATAAATACTTACCTTTACGTAATACATTGCATAAAAACGTAACTGAGGCTTCTTGAGGATCTTTGTTTTCGAATGCAACTCAAGAACTGGTTAAATTCGCGACGGAAAATGAATAAATTATGAATGAGTAGGAGAGTAAATGTTTTCCGAAGATTCTTGGATAGAGAAATAAGTAGACACAGATTACAAGTGGAAATATTTATTATAAATCAAAACTTACATATTATTTAATAACAGTACTTGCACCTGAGAGCTACAATACCTCAAAGTTCTGTTGTTATGTAGTAAAGCGACTACTTCCGACAGAGAATGGACATTAACCTTATCCTAATACTGTATCACATCATCTACTCCTCAAGTATAAAGTAGTAGTAGACCAATGACAATGCACATTGATTTACAACTTATTTAAAAATATATTATTACCAATGTCAGAAACAAATTTTCTATGAAAGGAAACTACATTAGACCCTACGACAACAAAATAGTAAAGTAATAAATAATACAAATTTCACTAAGATAAAGAAGTTAAAAATTACATAGCGGATATTTTGCTGCTTCCTTGAAGCTTCACGTATAGGATAGAGGAATCTTCGTTGAGATTCTTACAATTAAAATTAAAACAAAGGAACAATTATACATATATATATATTTCTTTACTTTTCAGATAGATGTTTTTACTTCATTCACCTGAAACAGAATTAAATGAGTATGTGGTGCAATTATATGTAGAAAAAAAAGAATTAGTAATTCGATTGCACGCGATATCCACTTTAATGTATTTTAAAATCTAGCTGCCGGATCATCACATATCGTTTCATAGATGCGCCATTTCGCTTAGTTAAAAGTAACGAATTAAAATAGAATAAATAATTCGAATCCGAGAGAAATAAAAGTACTAATCCTAGGCCTCCAAGCTCTCAGGCGCAAAATATACATGTATCAATAAATGCATGTTTTTTTCGGGTAATGAGAGCACACATGAAAGTAAAATGAAAACACGTAACCATATAATAAAAAGAACCGATAAAGAAGATCAAAAAGGATTATTGATGAACGCAGGATAAAATTCGTCAAGTGACAAAGAAATTCTGCATTACATTTAAAGATTGCACAAAAACGAAAATGAATGATCATCACGACGACTGTAAATGATATATACCAGCGCTCAAGCTGCAATATCGAATCTTTTGAACTAGGCCAGTCCAAAGTATTTTAAGTACCTGTGGCGACTTCCTGAAAAAAGTCTTTTAAGATTAAACGATCTGGTTCTCATTCAGAAAAGCCTTTTAACTCTTTCTTTGCGACCGAGTACGCAAAATGTACTACGTACGCCTACTAAAATGTTAAGACAACTCGTGGAGATAGAACTAGAACATAATGCTTTACATTCGCAGGGCATCAATCGACGCGCGTTACGAAGAGTAGCACGTTTCATTTTTTTCTTACGGACAACTGCATGTAGAAAAAATGAAACGTGCTACTTTTCGTAACACGCGTCGTAATGTCCGTGCAAAGTACAGTAAACTCTCGTTATGGTCGCGCGCTGGGGATGGCGGCGAACGCTTAACGCATAGCGTCGACGATTCGGAGCCGCCGATGGCGCGAGAGAGAGACTCGGCGCAGGCATGGGAAAATACGAGGCGACACAAAGTATCGTGTTTTCTCTCTTTCGTCCCTTCTCGCTCGCTCTCGAGTTTATCAGGATTCAGAAGGATTCCAAGAAATAGTGGGGATAGTCACCGGGCGTACTACGCATGGTAAAAACGGGACTGTAACGAGGATTTACTGTATTACAAAAAGATTGGTGATTCTTCATTCTTGAATTCATAATGACTTGCAGTAATAACGTTAACACTTGTTCAGATAGCAATCTCCAAGTACTATAGTAACTCTTCGTACGTAAAAGAAAACAGCGAAGAGCCATTATAGATGTGCTTCGCGGGGAAAGAGTCAAAACGATGCATTTCATACGAAAGTTACAGAAACGTATCATTTAGGGCCTTAAAATGAACGAATTAACCGATTAATCTGTACGAGGACTCGACTAATTCAAACGATCATCATTCTGCCCCGTCGTAGCTACATAACGATTAAACAATTTCAGGCTCGATAAATATTTTGCATTCACAGCCGGTTACAATGATCCTTGGTTTCAAAGCAAGCGAATCACCTTTATACGAATGTGAAAAGAATAGAAATCCTCGATTCGAAACGATCAGTTCCGCGCAAAATAATTTAGATTTAAATAAACGCGTTTAAAAATCTCCCACTCCGACGAATATCACGAAATTCTATAATACATATATCCGTTTTGCTTGCGCTATAGTGTACATCTTCGTTTAAACAAATCAAACGGAGAAATAAATTAAGTATTGCGAATACATAAGTGTAATATACGTACTTAAGATTACGATTATAAATAGGATTGAAAGAAATCAACGTTGCTGGCAGATTGGGTCTTTCCACTACTGTAACGCGTATTTGTCTTGACATTAGCAAAAATCCAGGGATATGAACAGGGACAACAGAAAAGGGAAAAGATCGCTTCTCCCCTAGAGCGTGTTACATTCGTTAGTCTCGTATAATGATGACGATGATATACTCGCGTAATTCTAACGTGCACGGTGTGTGATCGTGTAAGAGTACATTTAATGCGAAGCGACATACAAACATTCCCTATGATAAATGTAAATCGTTCCCTTCTCCCAGAGCCTCGATCCCAAAGTTAGCTTTCATGGAATGATTATACGTTGTCGCGTCATCCTGGAGCATGTATGAGCAACGAGGGGATATGTACGCGCGTGTTTGAGGCTGATTGAATACATCACGGTTTTAGGTCAATTACACGCAGCTCTCTCGCTCTGGATTTTGATTCAGATGTGTATAATTACGTGGATACGTTCGAAGCAGGGGTAGACCAATTCGCCAACGCAACCATTTCCTATTCCAAAAAATTGTCAGTCGCTAGCACGAAGCCGGTAGGTTGGTTGTTCCGAGTTAAGTCGAGCAACGTGGGTACTTCATTACGGTGCGTCTGAATTGAAAAGCAGCTGGAATGTGCTGTATATACGTTAAACGATCCCAGGCGGACGTCAGACAATGTTTCCGAAGTAAACAATGCAGAGCCCTTTTATCATCCAAACATATCGTTCCGCGTATATTTCTCTCTTACACATAGGGTATCCTTTATTGCGCACGAGCGAAATACGTCCTGTCCTGAAACAAAAGGAGAAGCTTTTCTAGAAACACCATTCATACAGTAATGACGATCTTGCGTCCTCCTTGTGACTTGTACACTTTTCTATGCCACGTAGTACATTTATGTGTATAGAACTCTGAATATAACGAAACTGTGAATCTCTTTCAACGTTACTAGCAATTTAGGAGATACTTAGTGTCCATTGAAGACACAAGATCTGTAAGCAACTTGGATGGATATTACAGAAGCTGAAAAAAGACGTACAAAATTAGTTTCTATGTATCACAAGCAAAAGTCTGATTCAATATCAACGTGACATTTACAATGATCAATTACTGCTCACAGAAACAAAATTGTATATATGTACAAGGCAACTGTTAAATATTCCATGCTAACCTACACTTGGTATCCAGAGACCAGTAATTAATTGTCTTAACAAGGAATCATCAACTTCAATCAGATTATGCATTACAATTTTAAAAAAAGGTCTGCACTCTAGCAATGTCAATACAAAAAGGGGAGCGGGTAAAAGGAGTGGGTGGAACAATGTACAAGGTGGGATGGTGATGATAAAAATAAAAGGGGCTCCTCTCTCTCTCTTTCTCTCTCTACCCTGTGCATCGACACAAAACGTTGGAAAGTAATTACAATATTCTACAGATCTACAAATACGCACCTGCTACAGAAATCAGTTACTTTTGTCCCGTTTGCCGTCCAGACCAATTTGTACTCCGATGGCATCCTTACTTTATAAGTCCCGGCCCGCAGAGTACTCAAATCAAAGCGAAACAAAACGACAACGCAGATATCGGAAAAAACGACTGGTAACAATGGTGGTTAAAAAACACAAATGCGTGCGAGGAAAATTAATAATGCAAACCTGTTATACACATTCTCTGGCTCTGTGCAAAAGGAAACGTGTGTTCTCCTAAGTACGATCGGTAATGGCGAACGAGAAAGAAGAACATAGACAGATATTGTAAAGGTCCTACACGGAATGTCCTCTAAATGTGATCCGAATAACAACTATAAACTTATTCAGTTAGAAAATAATTTATTCGCTCTCTCGTTAAAGTCTCAAGGCACTACTTATATTAAATTATGCAGCGTCCATAGTTACTGATTGCAAGTTCAAAAACATTTATACCATATGTCGGATAACGTAACAATTTATTCTTCCATGTAGTTAGGAATTGCATGTCGTCTATAATGCATAAAGACGAGATAAAATTGGATATAAGGTGCCTCGAAGGATAAAAGTACCCTTCGTACGTTCTTGAGATCTTCCTAAAATAGATCTACACAGTAGCTTTTTCTACTCATTTGTCGCGCAAATGAGACGCGATCATTTAAAAATATACAATATAATATACATATATAAATAACATGAATTGCACGAGTCGCATCCGTTTCTTAGAAGTACGTAATACTTTGAAGGGGGAATTGTAACATGTTACATTAGTTTCGAGACACCTCACATCGCATTAAAAATAGGACACAATCAATGTAACCCTAAGCCAGATAAAAAATACTTTCGTTCGAAAGTGTAAATTAAACATACCGTTACACAGACAGGGCTAATAAATGTAAACCGATGACACGAATCATCGCAAACTCGAAGAAGACTGTATATGTGTTAGAAAATCAGAGTAGACTATACGAGAATATCGTAAAAGGCATCCGTTACAGAGATTAATGCATTATCTTCATTTATTGGCTCGTTGAAACAACGATCATCATAGCGTTATTAATCCTCTCTGCACATCAATTATTTTAAAGTGCCACCTTTGCAGATCTATACTGAACAATATAGTTAAGCAAAGCTGTCGCTACAATTGACTATTTGTAATTCGTGTGCGTAGGTTCATAGCTTCCTGGCTCGAGAGAAATAACTCGTACATAAAAATAATGCATTCGTTCGAACAATTGTTCCGTCTCATTCCGTCGGATCTTTCTGCCAGCCAAGAGTAACGCGTGAAACGGCAGACTGCGATTTCATTACGAGAATAATCGTCTCTGGAAGCTTCGTTTATTCTAATCGCTCTCTATATGACTGTGTATAATACAAGCGTAAAAAGTTTCAATGTAGTAATTACAGATAAATGATGCGAAGTGAAGAACAAAATGTTCCGTAGAAAGCACCTCTGTCAAATCCTGGTTAACGTTTTGAAAAAAAAATGGGGAATTCAAATATCCTCAATCGTTTTATTAAAAAAAAACACACACAAAGGAAGAACGAAAAAAAATGGTGATTATAGAACGTTATTATCACAGTTTACGAGTGGAAGTAATTTATAAAGACTGTACTTTTCTATGCAAATACGTTCCCGAAGCGACCATGGAAATAGAAACGAACGTCGTCCAAGTACTTGTAAATGTTGTAAAAGAATGTGCATTTACGGTGTGCTGTCGTCGCAATAATCGGGAGACACCTGGCTGCGGAAAATAGTTATCAAATGCCCAAAATTGCCAAAGGCCCATTCCTACGTTCAACTACACGTATTCCTATAAATGCTCGCATTTAAGAGGAACCGTTTAAAGGCATGTCGACGCGTTCATAACGTTCCTCAGCATTTGGGTTACACCGTCATTGAATGTAAAACAGATACCTAAGCGTAAATGCTCTTTCGGGCAACGTACCTTTAAATGTCCTCTCTCTCTCTCTCCCTCTCTCACTCTCTATATCTCTCTCTCTCTCTCTCTCCCTCTCACTCGTCCTAAGAGTACAGACCTTGAGTGACCGTACTAAGAATCAGTGTGTAACCGAGCATAAATCGAACGACAGGCAATACTACAGACGAAGGATATTCCTACGTGGAAGAGTGAATCCCGAAAGCTTGAAAGATCTTGTTTTTAAACCCGGGTTTGTTAGGACTAGCGTCGTGGTGGCCAGACTGTCCTTCGTGTAGCGCCCTCTGTACCAACGGCAGCGAGCCCTGTGATTGTGTGTTGTATCGCCAATTCATCAGAACGGGCCGGATAACGAAAAAAGAACAAAAAGAAAGAAGAAAAAGGATAGTAGACGACTAATCGTGTGCTACGACATGCAGTGCGACTAATATTTATTCAGATCATCTGACACAACTTACCTCGTCGTGTTGCTCATGCTCGCTGTTGGCTAGGCTCGATCGCGAGTCGCGTCTCGTCGATCCTTTCTCCTCTCCTAAAATCTGCGCGACTTTCCCTTGCTTCACGAACTCTAATGTCTGCTTCAAAAAGAGACGGGCAACGTGAGTATCAAATAGTCGCGGACTCCTCGATTTAGATGTGAGAAACGTTAGCGTGATCGATAGATACTTCTTTACTGACGGTTTGCAAATTCTTGTTAGATATCGTATATCATGATGCCCGATCAATTAATCATTCGCGATTAAAAAAAAAAAGGTATGGTCTTGTAACTCTTATGCTATAGACGCTACGACTGCTTCAACTTTCAATTCGATGTTATATAGAGTAAAAGCAAGTACGTTCTGTACGTTTCGAGATATTTACCCGAATTTGTTGCAGAATATTACTCAGTTATTAAACTTACCTCTCTTCGTGACCTCAAAGCGCAATCTTCCAGAGTATCCGCGGCTTCGTACTTTCCTTGCCTTCGGTACAATGCACCAAGGTTTTTCAAGGTTGTGGTGACTGTAGGCGAATCGACCTTAGCGGCTTTGTGCCAACCTCCGTATTCTCCGTATGGAGCATTTTCTTTATTCCTATGCTTGTTTTCTTCCCGTTCCTCTGCGACCTAAAAATTATGGAATTGTTTACCATTACATCGTAACTAAACCATCGCCGTTATAATCACACGGTATAAAAATATCTCCACCTGCCAAATTGGTTTATTATCGCCAGCAATAGCACCAAATTCTTTCTCGTGCGCTCTAGTTAGTACTTGTTTGTACAGAACTTCCGCGTCTTTATACTTCCCCTGTTTCAGGAAGCACGACGCGAGATTGTTTTTCGTTTTCGCGACGTTAGGATCGTCCGGTCCAAGTTTGGCTTCATAAATTTCAAGCGCTCGTTGGTAATAAAGTTCGACCTCCACGTATTTAGCCTGATTCTGACAGAGCAACGCGAGGTTGTTCAATTGTTTCGCAACGTCTGGATGATCACGTCCGAGAACCTTCTCTCGAATATAAAGAGCTCGCTTACATAGTGGCTCCGCTTCCTTGTATTTGCCTCGCTTCCCATATAAAACGGCCAGGTTGTTTAACGTCGCGGCAACTGCGGGATGGTTCTCACCCAGTGTCTTTTCACGTATGGCTAAGGCGTCGTTCAACAGATTAGCTGCCTCTTTATATTTATTTTGATCTCTATATACTAAAGCAAGGATGTTCAACATCGTGGCAACATCGGGATGGTTATGCCCAGAGGTCTTCTCCAAATCCTCCAGCGCTTGCTTGCAGAGAGGTACCGCTACTTCGTAGCGACCTTGACCCGCGTATTGGATAACCAAATTGTGCAGCGTACGTAAGCGTGCAGGTATTTCATATCCGGCGTTCACTTGTTGTGCAAATTGCGAAGGCGGTGTCGGCGATATCGCTGCAATAAAAGTCAGAGTCATTGCAAAGTGATCCTTACCAGTGGCATAAGTCTGTGCGAGCACAGAAACTTAGTGGAGCATCGTTCAATGTTAGTGAGGGCGCTGTTTGTGACTCCGCGTAGTCACTGAATTGTATTTCTACGGGGCGAAGGTTCCAGGAGAGACGTTAGTAAAACTCTTCTATACCTTTCGTACAGACTTAATGGGAAGTTCAGGCATCTCCAAGAGCTGCTTGACGATAGGAAGGAAAAATCAACATACACTTACTATTTCGATCATCTGCATCATCATCGGGGAACAAATCGACCACAGGGTCGTCTTTCGGTCTATCTTTCGTGCTCTCGTCGTCTGCGGAGGGATCAGGATCGTATTGTCTCATACTTGCCATGAATTCCAACTGTCGCTTTTCCTCTTCCAATTGAGCTACCTGCAGTTACGAATAGTTTCATTCCAATCCAACGCCAGAAATCTATCATAATTTGGCACAACGATACTCACCGCTTGCTCGCTGGCTTGTAGTTTCTGCTGCGTTCCGGCCAGCTCGTCCCTTAGCCAAGCGTTCTCTTGACACAGCCTTCTGACTTGTGTTCTAAGCTTCTGCTTCTCAGCCTCTATCATCTGTAGGTGGCTAGCTAGAGCCATCATAACTTGAGCCTCTCCAAGGCCCAATTCTATCATTTCGATGTTCTTCGATAGCAGGCTGGCTTTGTCCCTTGCGGCTGGCGCATCCTGAGTCTGCAATCCTTGCAGAAGCCCTCCGTGTTCTACACGGAGAGCTTCTAGCCCTTGGATGACAGTCCTCGCGCCAGTCACAATTTCTTCCTGTGTCATGGCCGTCATTCTACCAATGTTTTCTATCTTTTTGCTGCGAAACAGAAGGCCGTAATGTAATGGAGATTCGAGTAAGATGTGCATACAGGTTTAGAGGAAAGAAACAGGATAGTTGCGTTAAACATAGGTGTGGAGACTAATTGCAGGTCTGACGTCCTACGTAACGTAGACAATGATAAGCGGTAAGCTCTGCCTTAACCTAATTCAAGGAGAATTGACAATATTTGCAATTGTAACAAGGGCAAAAGGAAAGTTGGGTAACATAAGTCTTGCAGAGAGTAAATGAGAAACAATTAAAGTTCAGCGTTTAGCCATGGTAACCTGACTGCTGCTGTTTCATATAATCCGAGGAGAAGGCGCAAAGAAAAAGGTAAAACGAAGGTAAGCGGTATTTGGAACAACTTGCTTTACGCGCCAATAATTAACCGCAATCAAAAATAGGCATCGCGAGGTATTTCAATCGAGGCAAGCAGAACGTATCCGGCATTTGTAACGCCGGAGAGAAGAGCCTTTTCTCCAGCCCGATACCGTCTAAAATGATTCCATTTCTAAGGCGAGCATGTAATCGTCATAATTCCATTCGTACACACAGTCGTCCAAGTCGGGTCTTCAAACAGTTGGGGCTGATTCTAACGAAATTAATACCGATAGAAACTTACCCCATGTCAGGGCCGCGTAAAACCCACAGAAATCAATGGTTCGATGCGTACGCGCACGCGCACCCTCTGACCCGCTCGTCTGTTACGCGATGCAAGTCGCGAAGTGGATTTCCGTGATGAAAGAGCAAAGGAATCGGTAACAACGCTTGCACGATCGATCGGGTCGATCGGGAGCACAAATCGAAGGCACAGAGATGCACAAAGATCGGTCGCAGCGATGCCGGTTTCGATGAGAAACTTATCCCATGTCGGTGCCGCGTTAAACCCAAGGAAATCAATGGCTCGATACTTCGGCGCATGTGCAGGCGCCATGGCGTGTTCTTTTATGCGACAGAATGTATATAGGTATAGAGAACCAAGCGGTGAAATTTCGAGAGAGAAAAAGGAAAATCCATGGACGCGGCCGCGCGATCGATATGCACGACTGTCTGCAAGTGGTATGGGGTTCGTTTGGCCATGGGCAAGAATTACTGAAAGCGCTGAGCGAGGTCATGATTTCAGGGTTCCGCACCTGCAAACCTTGACCTCGTACAATCGTCCTTCCGAACCAGCCTTGACCTCGCGATTTCCACCGAAACGGTATATCGTTTAACGAGTCGCCCTCGGGCGAAACCATTTCCGCGTTCGACCATTAATCTGACTTCAATTGCTAGGGAAGTTTAACCTTGGAAAGCTGAGGTAACAAACACTATGTAACATTCGTAAACCGACGTTCCGCCATAAATGATGAGAGGGCGTGCACGAACCAGACGGAAGTCTGTCTGGCGCATCGATTTCTCATAAAAAGCTGCATCGAAGGAAACCAGCGAGCGAAAGTATTCGCAGCTGATGGAACCACATGCAACAAAAAATTCACTGCGGCTCTTCCGTGCCAAATTGCCCAGACATTTACTTCATTCGTCTGCGCGCATGCTATGAAAATGCTTCTCTAATCGAGTGCACCGCGCGCGTACGGCGATCGTTTTGCTGGACAAAGGAGCATTGGTAAAACGAGCCGTGCGAAGTTTCTAATGAAAGTGCGCGGCAATTAGAGCTTGCTACGTTTACGTAAAAAGCCAGCGGTATGTGGAATGTCTGGGCGGACGGTGCTCGTACGAAAAAGGAAGAAAGAGAGCGGGGAGGTGACGATGAAAATGGATTTTGTGTTAGGACTCGTAAGTAGGGGGGAACTACTTACATTCTATAAGCGTTCAGCGTTTTTGACATATCTGTTCTACCCATCGGTAACGTTGGACTCTGTTGGGCCTACCTAACAGCGTACAAAAGAAAAATCTCTCAACTTTCTACTATATCGATCTGTCTACGGTTCCCTCGGGGATAGTCGCGGACGTATTGTCACATTCAGTCAGTCGAATTTGTTGTAGAAAAATCATCTATACACCGTTGCTTCGACCGTACAAAAATATAGTATCTCTGTATGTACACTACAGTGTGCCGTAATGTGATCTCTAAATAGGGGGGCACCTCGCGGGATCGCGTTTAATTCTTTACTGAGGGGTTACGTTTGGCTTCGCACCCTGTCTGCCACGGAAGGGGGTGGTGGCGGACGGCGGGGTGGAGGATTGCGCATGCGCCTCGATTTCACGAGTGCCCCTTTACGGCAAGAAATGCGTGCATATGGATACACTGGCCCGTCCAGCAGATATAATGGAGTGAATGATGCGTTCCTGCATAAGAAAGCGAGCTGCCGTGCGGCACGTCCGTGTCGCACGCAAATTGCCGTCAGTCGGTCAGTAGGAATAACCCGAGGGTGCGTGAGGGTGCGATGAATGAAGCTCCTAAGAGGGTGACACGCGTGTATAGCACTTGAACGCATCGCGAACCGGGGACGCAATCTCCGCCCGCCCTTCGTCGTTCCCCTTCGATGTCTGCCAAGGGGATACCGATTCCTTCCCGAGCTCGAAATTTAATAATCGATCGTACATCGAATACAATACCGAATGCTGTGCCACTAGTTTTGAATAACAATTTCGCAAGCCACACTTCCGTACGTGTCAGTCGCATGCGCAGAACACTCTCAAATGTTACTCTCAAATGCGCGGTGCTTTTAAAAAGGGAACTTCATTAGGGGATTCAAATATGCGCCACTTAGGGGCTACCGAATTTAGCGAACTCGGCAACACATGGAAGTATATCTCATAAATAATAATCACTTTTCCCCACTGATCTCTCGGCTTTCTTTCGCAATTAAAAGGGGATCAGACGAGCCACAGAATGCCGAACTTTAAGAGCGTATCGCATTAACGCGAATGCCGACGCAGATACATATCGTCCAGACGAATGCGAGTTTCAAGCGGCAGCTACATTTTCGACTAATTAATTCGCACGGAACTGGCGAGTTTGTGGAACGTTTTAGGAGTACCCCGACGGCAAAAAACAGGCGTGCATAGAACGTTTTCGCAATCGTTCAGCTTCAAGGGGAATAGAGACTGGCTAGCCGATGACTCACGGCATGACGACAGAGAGCATTGGAAGTATGTACTGTAACATGTGCACGCGTGCTCCAACGAGAAGCGTGTATGCAGCGTGCACGCGCCGTAAAATTGCTTTCTCGAATTTCATTCCGTACATCTCTCGATAAAAGAATGCACCGCGAAGAGTTTGCCACGAATGAATGGAACAATCCCTACAAAACCCTTCTTACAGACAAAAATGTCCTTTTTGGGATATTAACGTTTTCTCCTCTATTAAGAATAACGAATGATAACAAGAGAAATAAAAGAATTCTATCGAAACGCTAACGATACATCGAACAATCCAGCAGCAATTGTTTCATTCCATTTTTTCAAAAAGTATTTAGTACACTCTCGATGCAGGGCGCTAAGGCTACGTGAACGATATTTTTCATGAAATTTTCGAAAGTGGAAAGGGGTTAACGAACGACAGGTAGAACAGGTACAACGAATCCTTTGATCGCGTATGGCGTGACAGCGTGAAACAATTGAAGCTCCATATTCGTAAACTATAATATAACGGCTGAAATGCTGATTAGGATTCGTAGCATGGAACGATCGCATATTCGTCTCAAGTTTCGGCCGTATATGTATAGCGATTTACGGCAAGAGTTTACAGCGCTACTTAGAAACTTACGATTAGAAACTTAACAAAGGAACCGAATATCGAATCGTATCGTACTTTTTCCACTTGAGGTTAGAAACCTCAAGCCCTTACATACGATGATATACTGCTACGTGGATTACATTCTCTTGCTCGTTCGAATATTTAAATAGGAAATCGGAGAACCATACAGCTCCGGTCAGTTCGAATGTAGAAAAAAGAATACCATGCCACCATATTGTTAACTCATTTCGTCGGATGCGATATCACTATGCCCAAGATCTATTATTCGCTTATCTCACATTCTGTGATTAATTGTCGGTTATCTGTATGCATTTATATAATAACACACGACGTGGGCACCTAATCCAGACCTAAACAGGATCGTGACATAGTGAAATTCCTCCTTCGAGCTGGCTTTCAATCCCTATCGTGGAATTAGCGAAAATTCGCTGAAACGACTTCCTTTCTAACTGCACCAGAATCGGGATAATTATCATTATAATAGTCGTCATGGTTGCTGATTTTCTGTCATGGCTCTACAGAAATCTTACGGAAATGAATCGAAACGGTTTACCACAGATTGCAACCGCCCACCGAAGGCGTGGCAATTTGATGCCCCGATGAACGATATCATTTTCCATTTGCGCGTATTCGAGGGAAGAAGAGAAAAGAAACAAAAGGACGATTTGGAATGAGGCGAAGATTGAACTTACTCTTGAGAACGGTCCATGCAGGGATCCTTCCTCTATTCAGTGTATCATCCCACTATCCTGTAAAAGGACACGATGCCTCGACGGACACGTCAAAGTCGAGTCTCCAGGGTAATCTTCTGAATGCGGACGATGTTTCACAAATTCGGCTCGTACGATACTCTTATCCGGCGACGACGTACAACGGGCACTGGCAGCGATAATATCGAGAAAAAAATACAGAGTCCACACACGGCCCACGGTTGCGAATTCGCCGACGAAGCGTAGTTTAAGGCTCGAGTGTATGGTCGCTAGATTCGCGTCTGAAAAATCGCCTGGAAAATACCTAATACGCAACGCGGTTAAAGAGGCACGAAAGCTCGTCCTCGCACGTTTGATGACAGAGACTAAGATGGCGAGAACCGTCGGAAGTTAATAAGAGTACAACAACCACATATTTCACGAGGCAGATTTAAAGTATATGAGCGATAACGTGATCTCTACAACCCACGGTGTCGTGGATTTTCGTAGAAACGTGTGCAGCTCGATAATCCGTTATTAGGCGTCTGTAAAACGAAATAAAACCTTCCAGTATGCAAGGGCGACCATCAGCCGATCGTGAAAAACGCGACTGAAGCGCCTCCACTCGATCGCAGCGCCAACCACCGGAATATAATGAAGGTTAAGGCGGTTTCGATGAAACTTCTTGTCCAAACGCGATAAGCATGCAGTTTTCTTTTCTAATCACTGCATTGCCGTGTGCGATTATACAATTAATTATATATTAGTAAATTATTTAATAGGAGTCGCCGTGTATTACCATGCATAGTCGTATGCGTATCATATACATGTAATCATAATAATACGATAAACTCAGTTTAGTTTAAGCAAGCGGAAAGTTACGCGTAAGAGGTAGGGGATTGTAGTGAGATTGAGAAACACTGTAAATTGCGGTAAACCATATTTATTTGAATAATTATTATTTGAATAGTAAATAGATACAATAGAGAACGCTTTTAGCAGGCCAACTTCCCAGTAACGATGGAGAACTATTAATATCGTTTTTTCTTCTAAAAAGAAACGCGTATCAAGATATAGAAGTATCGATACCGTTTTTTTTTAAAAATCTCAGTAATAATTAGGAATAATGATTATAGATAATTCGTGATCATCTTATTAAAAAAACAATTAAAAGTATTATCGTACAGATAAATATTGCTAAACTTGGGAACAGTTAAAAAATTTTATACGTGTAATGGCATTATAATCACTCCTTGGCCTAAAATAACCAAATGCTATTTATATTATGATAAGACATTGCATTGCGACTCTTTGTATCGTGGGAGAACTGATCAGTTAGTCGTCGTTTTTGCCGGACATACTTTTCGTAAATCATCTTCAATGTCCGACTACTGAGCATCCTTTCACCTTTTAAATGGCATCGATATCAAAATCATCCTCGTCATCAGAGTCTTGGTTGACTGCAGAAGGCTTCTGCGCAGGCGGTGGCTGTTGCGGTTTCAGCGATTGCTTGGCTCTATCATCGTATTCAATCTGCAAAGGAATGAAGAAACGATATAGTTAGAATTTCCTAAATTGTACACCGCCTTATTAGCGAGCGCTCAGAAGCTGTCCATTTCAACTCACCTCCAAATCGTCGTCTTCTTCCTCCGATTCAGAGTCTTCCTCCTCTGCTTCTTTTAGCCAAGTTAAAAATGGTGCGGCCTTATCATGAATTTCTTGACATAAATCTTTCGACACGTATCTTCTACTGACTTTGCTTGACCACTCGAATAAAGCTTTCTCTTCCAAAATATCAGCATCGTAAAATAGCTGGAAAATCAAAGTAACCTTTGCTGATGCGTGTTCATAACTATGATTAGCAAACGAGCCGTTTTACTCTTAATATACCTTACCTTTAAAATGCCAGGTACTTTTGGCATCAAAGCATCCTTATGCAGAGCTATTATTTGCTCGATTCCTCTGATTAGATACTTTTGCGCCCTGATGTCGTCGTGAGTGAAACGCAGCAGAAGCACGCGGTACTTTTTAGTTTGAACAGCGATGTTTTGATCGAAAAGTAACTCGGCCAAAATCAGCGGCGCCTTCGACTTGATCTCCAGGCGTTCGGCCTCCGCAACCAGCTCTTTATGGTTGTCCAGTTGGCCGGCGTCGCGGCGGCATTTCACTAGCTTGTAAAACATGTCCATCCTCTCCTTCTCAGTCTTATCGAGATCATCGCTGATGGTCATCCCCTTCGCTCCATCCGTCAGGTCTTGCAGGCGAGCTCTGACCGCCTCCTCTGACACGTCGACTGCCCAATTGTCGTCGTCCCCGTCCTCGGTCGCTTTCTTCTCGGGGGTCTCGACCACGATGTCGGTGGTGCTGGTATCGTTCTCCGGAGAACCAGATCGGTCACCATTGGCGGTAGCGGTGGTTGTTGTTGTTGTTGTTGTGATAGTGGGCGTGATGGTCGGGGTGATAGTGGACGTGATGATGGGCGTGATGGTGGCGGTAGGGGCGATGTTGTTGGTGGTGGTGGTGGTTGTGGTCTCGCCGTTGGCACGTTTCGAACGTTTGCCGCGTTTCCCTTCCGTCAGAGAGCTGCCTTGGACCGCAGGATTCGCACTTGGTGGATTCTTCAGGATGTAGGTGTTCAGCTTGTGATTGCTCTCCAGTAGACCATGATAACCGCAGGCCTTGCAACCCTGCGAGATGGTCAACTTCTTCGCGTTGACCATCAGCTCGGTCTCGGGATTATCGCAGGCAGGGCAGAGAACGTACTTTCGAATGAACCCGTCAAGGAGATCTTGCAATTTGGTGGCGTCGTGAGAACCGTTTACAATGAATCTCTCGTTTTTGAAATCGAATTGGGTTTGTGCGCCGAGCTCGCAGCCAAAGTACTTGGTCGGGTATGTGGCCGGTCGGCCGATGGCTTTGGCGACGTCCACCATGTTCACGATGACGGTCTTGATGCCGTTACCCTTGCCCTCGACTTTGGCTTGGATCCGCGGCATTTTGTAACGGTAAAACGCATCGCTGACGGTGCGGTTAACGTTGACGCTCCCCATGGTGACTGATGTTTCCGTCTCTTGCTTCTCGCTACCTTGATGTCCCTTCCAAGCGACAGCAACTTCCGGCGAGGCGTCGTTGTGAACGCGTTAGCGGATCCGCGACGGTGAGCGAGTGTTGCACGGCTGCGATTCTCTCTTTTTGGTCGCTCGCTGATCTGATCCCCTCGCCTTTACCTTAGTCTCTCGTTCAAGTAGGTAGCGTCTTTGTCCTCGTCCTTCTGCTTCTACCTTCCACGTTTCCCAGCGGCAGTTTGATTGCTGTGCAGCGACGTTGCCAGGCAATGGCTACCCGATGGTAGCTCGTAACGTGTCGAGTCAGGGTGATTTTCGTTGTCTGCGGTTAGGTGTGCCGCACTACCCGCTGACGTCAGTCACGTTTCTCTGAACGGCTGTAGCTTCCGATGCCTATTACTGCGGAGGAATAAAGAACAAACCAAATGTTAATCCCACTGCCTCTGTCCTCTGCAGATCACTGGCGAACACCCACCTGGAAAATTTTGAGGTCCTGTGCTTAGGCAGGACCAGGTGGTTCAGAAATCGTTGGGTGGTATCTTGATGCAGATATTGCCTCGGTTTGATGGGCAGAGGGGGGTAGTCTTCAATGATCATACACGCTGCCTGTCCGTTGCTTGTGCCCCTAAGAAAGCCTGGGTACCAGGTTGGTGTAGTTAACCCGCAAGTCGCTCGCAACCAACGATTATACCGTGCGAAGGAGATGATGTTGCCGTTTGTAAATCGCTTGGACAGTGTCCTACTACCACCGCCTTTGCTGTACACCGATCCTTTCCCTCTGGATGATATCCTGGATGTTTCTGAAAGCAAACGAACCACGATTACTACCCCCTGCTCGCTTGCAAACGGCAAGTGAATATTTTCGCGCAACTTCTACCGAAAAGCCTAGCACCACCACGACTAAAGACCTGTCCGAAAGAGTGGCTTTGTGCAAAAGAAATCAGCGAGCACAAACCTACGTTCAGTGACCCAAATCATCTCAACCTAAAGAACGCAACGCGCTTCCGCAGGCATCGGGATTAGTCTCACGCTCCCCGACGAGCGAAATGAATTTTTCTGGCCAGCTGTTTTGTCCATTCGCAATAAAAACACCGGACGAATCGTGAGTTTCGGTGGCAGGCCTGCTAAAAACGTTCAGGGAACAGGACCATCGGAGATGATGATTTTCACCAACGTACACGGGCTGCGGTCATTTGTGCGTGCTCGGTTGCCTCTCTTCTCGTGGAAATTTTGCCCAGTCTCGTTTACCTCGACTATTAGCGATCATCTGGCCGCTCTTTGGACGGGATCGACCATGCCAGAATCATGATAGCGAAAGTCACACGCGGGCGTGTCCGGCGAAGGAACGTTTCGTGGTATCGCCGCGGAAAACGAAGCAACGGAGGTCCTTGCTGACCGTCATTATCTCGAGGCAGAACAAATGAACTTGGGGACAAAAGATGGACGAGGCTTGGCGTGATCGGATCGTCCATGAGCTACTCGAATCGATCTTGTAATCCAGAACTCTAGAAGGGCGAAGGTGCGGGGAGCCGGAATTTAACAAGGGGATTCCCTCCGTCTGCCTGGAGGGGGTGTGTAAGGGTCGGGAATTCCCTTTCGCCTTCCAAACTAAGCGGATGTCTATTGAAGGTAGAGCTGTTACTTTTTGACCCGTCAGGTACTCGGCTAGCCGAAATAACTTCAAGCAATTGCATGTTTTATTGTCTTTGGTATAGTTTGATGTTAGCCAAAAAATGATCGAACAATACCACATTCAATGACTTGAAGTTGCTCCGGGTAGCCGGGTACGGCTAAAAAATTAACAGCTCTAATTGAACGTGGCTTGGACATCGTCGGAGGTCACTTTGACAGTCGATAGATTCAGGACACGCTGTATATCAAGCGATACAGCAGAAGCGCCTAATTAGTGGAGATTTAATGATATAGTAGAGGGAATGGGGTCGAAAGAAAGAACGTGATTCTTTCGTCATCGTGTTATCAGTGCTCCAAAATTTTCTTATCGATATACAAAGCGGCCTCGCATCATCTCGTACGTATAAACCAGCCTGTGTATTAACGGGATCACATTAATACTCGTGCTACTAAAATTAACTGCCCGCGCGCTATTTTAAGTATGCAAGCCGATACACGCTAATACTTCACTGTACTTAATTCGCATTATCGACGGGTATCGAACGAATACCCATATCACGCGGGTAACATTGAGATTTCTAGATATAAAGATTAACATTATCCGCGCACATAACAGGCATTAAAGTTACCGCGATCAAATTGCACGTATTACGATTCGTATGATAGCCATGGCCATTACGTAAGTTTGCGCGCTACACAATCCTTCCTTGGATTTTTATTGCGCCCAAATTGGACTCGTGCTTTGGCAGTGTTTCAATACAAAGACTGGTCATGGGGTCTAACACCGTTGAATTTTCATTTCCTCGTTTAACCCTTGTAGAAAACGCTGTGAATGCCAAAATTAAACATTTTGCTTTTTTTTATCTGAAAATGTTCCACGCGCGTAATAAAATGGTGTAGGTTTTGATTTTTGGCGCTTGCAGTGTTTTCTACAAGGTCTCTTCAATCGAAGACCTCGCGGCAAGAGAGGTGCAGCTCCATTTTTTTTAAATACGAAGTGTAATATATGTAAACAAAATTCTACATCGTTTGGTGCACGTTTGATGCAAATCCGACAACAAATGAGCGATTTATTGCAAATTTTGAGTCTGCAGATTTGATCAATTTGCCAAGAATAGAAATAAAAACATTTGTGTGAAAATATATATTTTTCAATTAATGTTCTCCTTTTAACGTTAAGTCAAAGCAATAGTTTTATAAGCAGTGCTTCCTAATTTACTTGAAGTTGGCGAAATGGAGCTGCACCGGCTCTTGCTGCAAGGTCCTCGATCAATTCATCTTATTCTTCGATTCCCCTCGCGCTATTTCCCACCGTTTCATGGAAATCTTATCTGAATTTCGAAGAGCTGCCCGGCGCAGTTCCAATCACGCATATACACCGCCGCCGCGTTTACTAATCCGTTGCGACGCGAGTGCCCGCGATCGGCGAAACAAGAGACCGATGGAAAACAATCGCGGTTGAGTATTAGCCGTAATTCAAGCACAGTAATTCCTGACACGAAGCCAGACGGGGCCCGCGGCGCCGTGAAACAACACTTCCGGCTGCATACGTCGAATGCAAGAGCGAAAGGAGAAGCTACGCCTCTATCCCCGAGGCTTCCGACACCGTTCTACGATTGCACGATGTAATTCACACCGTGCATCTCGAAAAACAAGAACAATTGCGCGCGGTCGGGGTTCAACGAGTCCCGCGCGGCTGGTATTCAATTTTGAGCGCACGCAATAGATTACAGCGTGCGCGATCGACTTCGATGCAGGTATCGGAACAGAGGTGTGGGTGAATCGATTCATCTGGACGACACAGTGGATTCGCCGAGATCGTTACTTTTCAGAGCAAATACCGAGGGCACATCCGAAGCATTTTATGGATTTTATCGACCTGGGCGGGGTTTGCAGTGCCTTCGATAGGTACAGGAAATCTTATGTAAAACCGCACCGTGATCCGCTTTCAAGCGATACGGCGCAACACAGCTGTGATCAGGAGAGCCCGGCTTATTATTAACCGTTCGAACAACTAAGAAGCTAATTGCTGTCCCCTCCCTCGAACGATTATAATTATTCTAAATCCAATACGCGGCGGAGAGCTTCTTTTCTCGTTCAGTTCTATACAATTCTAGCAAAGTAAACCGTAAGCCACGCGCAATGCAGGAAAAAGAACTGCCCGAGTATTTGACCAGCCCCGTCCCTTAAAATATTCATGATCCTCAAGTGCGCGGTGCAAAATAACAGCGTGGAATTGCAGTCGCGTTGGTTCTGCATCGATAGCCGTTTATCAATGCACCGACGAGTAGTGAAGGATGCACCACCCCCCCCCCTTCACCCCCCGATGTATCGATCCATTTCTAATGGAAACGGAATTTCATATCGCGAAACGGAGTAGCTGGGATTCCAAGCCGCCTCGGACGATATTCCACGGTAACATAATTTCACTGGAATGCTAATAGACGCTCGGTTAGATAGTTAGACGATGGTTAAACGGTGGACGCGAAAAGTGGATGCAGTTAACAGTCTGTTACCGAACCCGGCCGTGGTTTTAATTAAATCTTCCTCGCGACTCGGACGGTTTCGCTAATGAAACAACGAATGGGACACATTTTCCCTTCGCGAAGGGAACGGGGTTATTTTTTACCAGCCTATGCGAGTGGATAAGTCGCGGATTGTCGTCGACGTAACGGAGCCCCCATGCCGTGAAATCGTTATTTATTTTACGATCGATCGCGCGGTACAACGACCGGCAAATATGCGTTTATCGCGACCAAACAATCGTGCCGTTCGCCGCAGCGCCGCGGGTAGCCTTCGTAACGTTCGCAACGGGCGATCTGCATCGCGCGACCGGTTGGAGGAGCAAGGAGCGAGGAAATTGAAAATCGCGAGAAGTACGACGATCTCGAGGGGACGTCGCGCTCGTCCGCTTCCTTCGTGCTTCCCACCCCTGTGGCAATTCCCCAGGCTTATCAATCAGCGGACCGGGAGGCCTGCTTCGAGTCGTAGCAGGTCGACGGGAATACAGATTCCCTCATTGGGAGGCGAATAAGCTCGCGGCCCCTCGATTCCTGCGTGTTGGTGAGCGATCGCCGATGGAAGTGTCTCGAGAGGCGGACCGCTCGGCAGCGTTGGAGAGTGTTCCGTGAGAACTGGGATGACTCGGTGAACTGGGGTAGAAACGAGCAAATGAACCGGTACCGATGAGGTACTAGAGCTCTCCTCCAGCTCTAACGTACGTCTACTAATCCGGGAATCGTTGGAGGAGTAACAGTGCGTCATCCTCGGCGTAAAATCGCCAAGGGGAGCCGGAAAGTCGAGCCCTGGCCATGCCCGGACCTAACCCGAAGCAGCGTGATGCACGCGAGACCGTGGCGCACAGAATTCGATGGATATTCGCGTGATCACATTGGACGGGTAGTCCCGTGAGCGTGGAACGTGCGAAACCACTCCCATCGCAGCACGATAGAAGCAAAGCCGTGGTCACCCCGACGTCACCGGAGAGATACCAGCCGGAAGGTTGTCAGTAGCGATAACTCACTGTCACCGTCGAGCAGGCCCCGCTGCACGGCAGGGCGCATTTCGATTTGGAGAAAAAGGCCAGGGGAGCCGGTGCCGCACACGGTCACGTTGCGCCGTGTCGCGCGATACGCAAAGAGGCCACGTCAATGCACGTTACGCTGCTGGCGAGAAGGCGAAACCGACGGAGGGAGGGACGCCTGGGAAGAAGCTAGGCCCACGCAGGCTTCTGGATCCGTCTGCGGGCAGCACCTGGGCAGCACGATCTAGCAGCGGAGGCTGCCGATAGATCCCTAACTGGCACACTTCTTCTGTCCCTCGCTACGCCCGATAAACTTGAATGGGATGAACTCGTGGTGTCTAATCATCGAGGTCTCGTCCCCCACGATGCCACGTCCCAAAGATCCCGAAGGAATCAATCCACTGGCTAGCCCGAATGGCTGTTCCCTAGAGCTCAGCCCGAGGGGCGAAGATTCTCCTATCGAACGGCGAGACGGCGACGAAGGTGGAGCACGGACCGAGGATCTTTACCTGCTCGGTACAGACGCATAAGTCGTGATTTGCGACCGTGGCTGGAGCTGCTGTGTAGTGTCCGTGGTCTCTACGTCTTCCTCGAGACCCTCGCCAGGCAGGGAGAGCTAGATCGAGGAAGAGAATCGCCCGGTTTTCCCGTTGGAGGATATATCGTCGGAACAGAGTAACTCTCGCGGCGCTGGCTACGTGGACACCACACGGTACGACGGATTGCGGACGATGCCTGGTGGACGGGTGCTCTCTCTGCCGGCTAATGGAACTGGAATCGTCGTCGTGTACGCTCGCGACTCCGTTCGGCTCCCTGGATCGGCCTACTACACGGCCACCGTGCTCGCGCAAGCGTCCTCGTCGCCGGGTACGCCGTATATTGATCGGAACGTGGCCCGATCCGGACGTAACGAGCGACGCGGAATTTCTAGTACGGCGGTGGCGCGCGCCTGGACGTCAGGCAAGGTCAGATTTCAGCGATCTCTCGCCCACGAGGACCTGGTGCCATGCTGCACTCCATTTCCTTCGCCGGGGTGCCGCGAGGGCTCGGCCGGGTCAACACGACTCTCGCGTTGGGGCGCGACGGATCCGGCGGGCAGGACCGGGGCAGATTTCGGCTACCTTTGGGCACGAGGAGCACCGCACGCTGTGGACTCTGTGGCGGGGAGTATGGTTGCTTTCTGCTGCTACCGATAAGGTCGAGTTGAATATTGTTACGTTAGGAGGATAGTGGATTCTCGTTTAGGCAGAATGAGACACTGGCTGCGCTGCAAGTCGATCAGGGAAGAAATAGATCGGTGCTTAATAAAGGGCCATGGGCAATCCCAGTTTCGGCAACACTTGCCAGCGAAGACACGGTGTGGCCTCTGTTGCGCAGAACGGAATACATTAACTGTTTCTGAGTATTGATCCGAGTAGCCTGATCAAGGCGCAGACAGTAATGGGAATTTAGGAAGTGCGTAGCAGCGGAAATGTAATTGAAAGGTTCCCGTTTGCAGTAGCCACGTTGTGGAATCTTTGTGAGCACCGACGATAACGGAGGTTCTCTTATCATCCCACGGACCGCACGCACACTAGCCCCTGATCACAGTGCACCTATCTCCCGATAGGAAAACGCAAGTGTGCATCAAACTGTGTACTCGGAAAGGAGCAACATATGTATTCCCCGACTCCGATTCAGGCTTAAGGGGTTACATCCACAGACGCTCAAAACAGCACCAAATTAGAGGAATTTTTTTTGTGAGACAGAGGTTGAAAATTATTTCTATACTTCTCTCACTTTTAGGGCATGTATTAATGAATGTATTGTATAAATATTGTACAGAAATATTGAAAAATAGCCGAGTTATGTGCTCAAATTGACTAGCAGCGTAACTTGAACAATTTTTATTCGATTCGCTTGAAATTTTAATAGTATCTTCTATGGTAGATTATCTACAGAAGTACGTACGGATTTTGAGATTCATTAAAAACTTTTTTTGCTACAGGCAATTTTAGACACAATTTAGGCTTAAAATTTTAGGGACACTTTTCGGGTGAAACTGATAGTCTCTTCAAATCTCCACCATTTTTACAGATCGCCATGTACTTCTGTAGTAAATGTCATGTAAATAGTGAACATTTTTGGTTTTTTATCCTACGTCAAAGTTATATGGGACTTCTGCTAGCCATGGAGAGTGTCTTTTCAAAAACTGCAAGAATGGAAGACTTCGTCAACGCCATTTCGTTTAAAAAAAATAGTAAAAAATTTTGTTTATATCAATATATAAAGCAGAAAAGTGTTTGTGTTTCTGGGTTCACAAAACGTACCTCAGCTCATTATGCCTGACTAATCCAGACGAACGAGACTATTTTCACCAAAAAAATAAATAAATAAAAATTCTATTTGATAAAATCAGAATCTAAATTTCGGACGAAGCCGAGTAGTAAAGCTATACCCTGAAACATGTAGAATAAATCCCTTAAAAAACCTTTTTCATTTATTTTCTAATTTCGACCCCAAAGAATTCTGAAACTTACATATAATTTCCATGCCTCAAAGGTGGCCTAACCCCTTAATCGAACCCCTAAATGAAACCCTAAGTAACGCGATAAATAAAACGAACGATCCTCCCCAAGAATGGCACCCGTTTCCCATGAATATAAACGAAGTCACGACGTCCCGAATTTGCTGGACAAATGAAACTTCGGAGCAGCCCGGACTTTGTCTCGCCTCTGATAAGGAACGTACGTTCGCGATATCGGTGTGCACGAGGTAACGGGTGCGGCGGGCACAGTAACGCCCGCCTTATCCTCCGAGGCGCCCATTACCGAAGCCGAGCTGGAGGTCGGTATCGCGCGAACGAAAGTGTCGCGGCGCGCAACAGATCGGCGGTTATGCATTTCAGAACATTTATATTATCTATCCCGCGGCTCTGGCGCACCATGCATTATGCATTTTCTGGTCGCGATCAATCTTGCCCGACGCGCGGAAACGATTCGGGCAAGGCCAAATCTGCGCCGTGGGGGGGAGAAGATATATTGTGCTCGGGACAGATCCGTCGCGACGATACGGCATGCGACTTCTTATGCAAATGCGAGTGCGCCCGTTCCCAGCCCCCGCTGCGGGGGTGAAGGTTCCGCTGAGCGTTGCCGAAGGAGCACCGCGGCGCCCAGCGTGCCTCTCGCGAACCCTTCGCGCGACGTGGACGCTCGCGATACGCGAGCTCCCTCCGCGGAAACGATACCTGGGGGCGATCGTGCGCCGATTAAACGCGACACACAGAAGCGTATTGAATAACCGAATCGATCGGGCGGTTAGCGTGATTGTTTACCACAGCCACTTTAATATTCAACGCTCTCCACCGACTTTCACTTCGCGGAGAAGTTACGTAAGCCGCGAGCCCGGCTTTGAAAGAAGTAATCTTTCGAGAAAGCAGGTTGCGAATAATTTTGCGATACATCGCCGGTGGTTGTTACTATTCGTCGGGGTGTAGGGCGCCGCGATAGGAATTTTTCAAGCTCGTTCCGCTTGGGAATACTAGCTGAACGTATGATGGACCAACTTTGTTTGAATTTATGAATGAACGCGACCACGTGATTGGATGCAAGCTAGATAGCACGTGGCGATAGGGGGAAGCGTTTGCAGGCGCGATGGAAGAATTCCACGCGATCTGGTTTCGTATACTATCAGGTTGAGTTATCAAGTATGCGGTAGAATCAGAAGAAAATTTAGTTCACCCAGGCCACTAATTCTGACTGTAGCTTGTTGCATAAATTTCGGTATATTTCTGCGGCGTGACCAATCGCTGAGCTACTGTTTCGTATTGTATCGGATTGTTGAATTTGTTCCGAGTTATTTTCCAGTGCGTCGTAATCATACTAAGCTGCTCGCGCAAAGGAGGAGGAAGACGGTATCGATCGGTTAGGAAATCGTTAATCAACGTCGCTGCTACGTTATCAGGACTTCTCATTGTCCAGTGTTGACGTTCGTTTGAAAGTATGTAGTTCCAGGGAATCGATTTCGGGTTAAAGGCGCCGTTTGAGAGCCCCTGGGAACTGATTAAGAGGTATTATTTTGCATCGCTATCGGACGGCTATGCATGCTGAAGGGTCAAAGCAGGCCATCTTAAGCCGCAGATAAATGAAAAAAATACTACGAGTGTTACCGAAGGGAGCCAAAAGGTCTGATCGGTCGGAGACTGTTCCAGGAATCTGTTTCGAAAGCATACTTTTCTTTCCAACGATCGGGGATCACGCGATTCCAGCGCGCGGTTAAGACACTAGCGTAGGTACCTAAATCCATGGATCATTTGTAAAATTTCATTAGACACGTTTAGTCACTGTTTACCATTTTAATTGCCATTAGCATGAACAACTTAATCACTGATATTTTCCTTTTCCCAAAAACTCAGGGAATACTTAATCGGTTTCCATGATTTAGCTCCATTTCTATTGCATTCAAAATGGTCGTATTATCGAAGAAACTTTCACGGCGTTGTTTACTGAACAGTTTAAATTCAACTCAGAGGCAACGAATCAAAACATAAATACCGCACGAACAGAAGGAACCTATACTTCGAATTACGTGTTAACCTTTCGTGATCCCGCACCGAATCGATTTCTCCGTGCTCGATTTGATTTCGAAATAGAGATATTTCAAGATACGGCCGATTGTTTATTGGGTATGTAAACAAACATGTAGAAGCGAACGATATATTTTTTAATTAATCGTACCAGCGACGGTCTTATTAATCGTTTATCACTGTTTTACTTGACTTCAGATTCTAGATCATTTTGAAGATGTTTCCTACGTTCCTCGATTCAATTATACAAATTCTTCCGCGAGACTTATCTAAATTTTAAAATAGACGCTATTATCTGTTATTCGAATATCTATTTCAGGCATCTTCGATCTAGAAGACTCGGCAAGAAAAACAAAAATAGCGACAGACGAGATTTCCGTCGCCGCTTTCGAATTTCGCAATATATTAACGTAGCGTACACGTCGGTAACCATGTTCTATCGTGTAACCCATAAAAAATGAAAAGAAAAAGTTACATTGGTCGCGATTGCAATAGATAAAAATGCCTCTTGGTAAAATGATAAAATGGAGAGCAATTTCGAAAAGAAATCGATCTTGATATTCGATCAGCAAAAAGTTCAGTCATCCTAGACTCCATAGCATCATCGTTCAAACGAATACATAAATTTGTAGTTGCATTTCAAATATATAGATGGAGAGGTTAAATAATGTCGAATAATACCGTAGACACATATTTAATTAATCGATATACACAGGTTGAGTGTAAACTGCATTTACACGCGAGTGTAAATAGGCGCGAAGAGAAATTTCCCTTCTAACATACTTTATCGATTCAATTGGTAAACACTCGACGTAAACGATACAAAAAAAAAAAACACGCCTTTATGTCGAGGGAACAGGTTCAATCACGATGAACGTACAAAGTACGGATGCTCGTCTCGACGTAATAAGAGAAGTCGAAGGCGCTGCGTTCGTTTCGATAGACACGGTACGATATTTCGTTGCCACAGAACGTAGCGATACGAATTTTTATATTCTACCAATAGTGTCAACATGGAAACCTACACTTCGTCCGTACCGGTTGTGCCAAAGAAACTTTCGTCCTCGATAAAGTTGATTCTTACACTTGCTAATCGCCAGATGACGTTGCAATTTACACTCAACCCGGAAATGAGTATTACAATTACACGCGATAAATTTGGAAGAGATAGAGCAATGTAGCAGCTCCAATCCTCGTGTACCACGTACACACATACGATAATTGTATAGAACTAACGTTAACTTCATTCAATCATTACGATACCATAGTTTCTACGAACATGCAACTCCGTTTCGTTTGTTCTTCCGCGCAACCATCGAAAAAGGGCGAGAAACGTGATCCATTGGGACACGTCGATCGCATGCACGTTATCTCGTCTCGCTCGCACGGGCGGACCAGCCGTTTCGGTTCACTCAATAATTCGGTTCGCAATATCGATCCATTGTTGCGTCGCGGATGTAGAAAGGAGGGGACAAAACCGATGGAACAAAGGGAGACAGGTTGCTATAGAGTAAGAACGTACATATGGGAAAGGAAGGCGGATAGGAATGTTCGGATTTCCATAGAAATGAGCCGCTGCTCCGCGGATCGAGCACGTTCTCGTGTCCAAAATGGCTGGTCGCTAAAATTAGCGTCGGAAAGGAACGAAACGATACCGGATAGGACGTTGCCGTCGCTACCTATGCCCTGCTTCCACTCACCTTGACGTCGAAGAAAAGTCATATAAAATGGTATCGCCCTGCTGGACGGCCGCCTTCTAGCGTGAAAATTGAACGGTGGTCCGTGGGTGTATCGAGACAGATGGATCGCTCTGTCGGGTGCACCCCAGTGTCTCGTTTTACGTCTTTCTACGATGTGTCGCCACACGAAAGTCGGTCGGGGGAACGGTTCAAGTCGCGGCGACGTGACACCGTCTGTCCAATGCCTTCAACTTTTCCTCGCTGCCCTTTTCCCCACTCAATGGCAAACTATGCTTAGTGCCGTCGGATTCTTACGTCCGCTCGAGCTTTCCTGCGGCTTTGCGTGCTCTTGTGCTCTTCCTGACTTCCTCGCTTGCGACGTGCACACGAAACGTTCCGGCTTCTGAGACGGCTACTGTCTGAATACAACTGCAAGTGCTTCGAGAAAACAGGGCCGTAAGCATGGCTCCGCGACTCCCCGAAATTGATAGCGGCGCCTCTACCTTCCACACCAGTCGTTTTTTCCCGTGTAATGTCACGTGATCTACTGATATTACAGCTAGTGACGCAATAAAGGCTTCTCAGCTCCACTTCGGTTGTATCTTTGAGAACGATTCCGATAAAAGTTTCAGATAGACTTGGGGAAAAATTAATATGTTTCCTCTCTCTTGGGGCCGACTTTACTGTTTTCCTTAGCCATGCGTGTTCTCTTGAGCTTGTGCGTATCTCCAAGTACATACACACACTACCCCTCCCTCTTTCATCTCTATTTTTTTTAAGCATAAAGCTTGGAGGTTAGGTTTGATAGGAGCATTATGTAGCTGTTTTTGTATTTGTTGCGCAATAGAGATATCATTCTTGTTGAACAGTATCATGCGAACATGAGAATGTAAAAATTGATATGCGATAACGAGAGCTCACTGCGATTCGAACGATTTGAAAAAAATGGCGGCACTGTAATCGCGTTCAATTATAGATTACGACCCATACTTGCAAAATTGGGATGTTTTGAAAATTGCCTTTATTGGGATCGGTTGAGAGGTTAGCATTTTGATATTCGATACTTTTGCAGCGGTTTTATAAAATTGTAGCAAAATCAAGTACACAACTTTTTGCTAATGATTTATTAAAAGATCCCCTGTAGGAATACAAAATTAAATATTAATTATTTATTCGCACTCTGATGCAATATTAAACGGCATTGTGATACGTCAAACGAAACCGTAAATACTTGTGGACCGAGTAACATAACCTCTCGGTCAGTGCGAAACGTAACTGCGCACGTGACGTGCATCGCGGTTTTCATTGCGTATAAATGCATCGATTTATATTAAATACAATTACCAGTGTTACGGATATTGTTCATATTTATTCATACTATGTTAATTAAATCGTAGTAAATGTTACCGCAGCATAGTTTATATACAACGTCGAGTTTTTATCAATCGAAGACAGCACACTTCGGAAGCCGTTAATTACTGTTGATTATTACTTCGTATGCGTAATATATTAGAAGATATCGCAAAGAAATGACTTCGCCGTTTACTTGCATCACGTGCCATGTGGGATTCCGAGATCTGGAAGTGCAAAGGCAGCACTACAAGTCAGACTGGCACAGATACAATTTGAAGAGGAAAGTGGCCGAACTGCCTCCCATTACCGTGGAAGAATTTCAGAAGAGAGTGATCGCGCAAAGGAACAAAGACGATAAACAAAGGGAAGGTGAAACACTCAGCTGCAAGATATGCAAAAAGAATTTCAATACTCAGAATCAATATGAGAATCATTTATCCTCCAAGAAGCATAAGGAGAAGTCTGCGAGGCACGACAGTATTTCAGATTCCATGAACGAGGAAGCGAACGGCGACGCTGATTCTTTACCTGATCCTACGATGTGTAAGGACATCAGAAACGAAGAGAGCTCTAGTAGCAGTGGCAAACCATCGACCGACGATATGGAAGCAGAGTCGGACGTAGAGTCTATAGATTCGGACGAGTGGATCGAAGACACCGAGAATCCCGTGAAAAATAATGATTGCTTATTTTGTAGCCATCACAGCAGATCTTTGGTGCGCAACTTGAAACACATGACTATGGCGCATTCGTTCTTTATACCGGATCCTGAGTATTGCATGGATATCAAAGGGTTGCTTACTTACCTCGGAGAAAAGATTTTCGCAGGATTCTTGTGCATTTGGTGCAACGATTCTGGTAAGCAAATCCAAACTTCTGTTTGGTAGGTTTTGTAATAACGAGTAGTCGATTAATTATGTGTATATAACGAATTAACAGGGAGAAGTTTTCAAAGTGCGGAAGCTGCCAGGGCACATATGATCGATAAGGGGCATTGCAAAATGTTGCACGAAGGAGATGCGCTCGCGGAGTATGCAGAATTTTATGATTATTCGTCCAGTTATCCTGACGCAGAGACTAGCGATCTGAATACGGAGGTCGAAATACCGGAGTTAGACGACAGCGACTATCAACTAGTATTACCGTCAGGGGCCGTTGTTGGTCATCGATCTCTGATGAGATACTATAAACAGAACTTAAATCCAAATAGGGCACTCGCAGTGCCGAAAAGCGAGAAACTACACAAACTTTTATTACAATATAGAGCGCTTGGATGGACGGAAACGCAAAAGGAGTCTGCTATTAAGAAGGCCAGGGATATTAAGTATATGCAAAGAATACAGGCCAAATACTCTATGCAATTGCAATTGAAGGCAAATAAGCTGCAAAGATACTTTAGACCTCAGGTAAACTTCTAGATCTCACTGTTGTATGTATAAATATTATTGCGAGACTGCATTCCCATTTAAATTATATAATTCCTATGAAGATTAAATTGTTAGGCATGCTTATTGCATTGTATATTTATACATTTATTGCCGCAAATAAAGTTGTACTTATTTAATTGAAATCTGCATTTAATGGAGAGTAATGTCGGACAAGAGAAGCCGCGGGTCATTATAAACTTTAATATTTATTTGGCGGATATCTTTACAAAATAACTTGTAATATATTTTCGTAACACGCGACACCAACAAAAATATTCCTTGTAACTTTCACTTTATACTCATGTGGACCCATTTATCCAGTAATTCCTGTAACCATGAGTTAAATCACTGTTTTCGATATATCGTTATACACGGATCTAGAAAATAATCCGTGTCCTCTGCGCCCATGCGACGGCTGTAAAAAAATGCGCACACAATCGAAAGCGACGAAATACTGTGTACCACGCGTATACGATATACTTTCAATTTACCACCATCGAACTGTAAAATGTACAGGAGAGTTAACAAATGTCAAATTACAACACTTGACATACGTTGGTATTCTTTTGTAACGTTCGCAGACGTGAATTTTGTTGGGGCATGTTCCGCCACGTAAACCGGAGCAGCGAGCGTCGCGAGCCCGTTTCGAATTAGCAGAATGTAGAACAAAAGTCCAATGAACGAAACGCTAAGTGGATCTTTATTCTAGCATTTGTCAACTCTATTGTTCTTACTGTTTCTTTTTGGATTTTGTTTCTTTTTTTTTCTTCCTTAACAATATATCATTCAGAACACAGGCGAGGGTCAGCAACCGATGCTTCGAAATTTTGAATACGTTCTACGTGAAACACGCGGTCCGCCCTTCTTAGATACGATTAGTTTTGTAAATTCGTCTTTAAGACAAACACACATTACAACGAGAGCTGTTATTGTCATACAACGATACACATAGTTTACTCTACTGCTCTTTCGTAACATTTTTTCGGCTGATTGAAGATTTCTCGGATAACCTTAAAGAATCTCGTCCCTTCGCTTTCCTCTTAATTCAGTATCTTTACCATCAGCTTCAGAGCTTGATGAGGAGGAGCGGGTCTGATCGATTCGTCGAGATCCTTGTACAAGATTTCTGCCTCCACCTGAAAACCGTGTTTCAAGCATACTTTCTGGGAAAACATGCCCGTGGCGTCGGCTTTGAATACCTGTAAACGCGTGACGAATTAAACCACCTGCCAGGGAACAATTTACTTCTCACACAGAACATTTACATACACTTCGTACGAAGTACACCGCGTGCAAAGGTACCTCTCGAGGAGGCAGCGGGTGCATTGCAATTACATCTTGGTAAACGAAAATCATCCCATGCAAATTAATCGAAGAACATGCTGAAAGATAACCGAAATGTGAGACACCGTTGGACGATCACGCTTTCTACGACACCGTCGTGCTAGACACACAGAGGCAGATGCATGAGAGTCCGCTTTGCAAAAGCTTTATCCACGATGTACTAAAAAGTCGGTTCGAACATCGAAGCATGAGTACCGTCGAATCGTTTTGGCGATTGTGTGTACGAAACGAATACACTATTAAGGAGGTAAATGAATAGTCAAGTTTTGGAATTGTATATTATTTATTGGTATATTTATCAGAAGATTGCTGGGTATTAAATAAGCGAGACGGAATAACTGCAAATTATAATTGAAATTTCAGGATGTGCTGTAAAATTAGAACACGCCTTACGCTAGGGACATGATAAAGGTCACGAGGTCGACGATTCTAAATGAGCGAGATCTTTTTCGTTGAACTTAAACGCATGCATCAGACATTTACGATACACCACGATAGTTAAGCTCGCTGAACTACCTTGAAGCCGGCATTTCTCGCTGTTTCTATACTGTCTGCCATCAGGATGTTTGCCAAGCCCCTGCCGCGGAAGTTCGCACCCACGCTGAGGATCCGACACTCGAACAGCTCGTCGACATTGTACTTGGAAAAGAGATCGATTTTCTCATTAACTTTATAGAGCAGCCCAAAAATTATTTTGAACTTCTCGTCGCTTAGTTCCGCCAGTCGGCGTTCAGCTTCTTCGCGTTCCCCCTTCTTCAGGATCCCGTTCAAAGCCATACCTGCTATCTGATAGGACAGGTCTTATGATCGACAATGAACTTAATCTTCAAGGTCCGTGGACCGCGGAGGGAACGTTCGGTAGTCAGCAAAAAAGTTACAATAAGTAGAGTGTGTGAAACGAATCGTCGGGAGGGGGAGAAACATGTCGTCATTCTATTACAATGATGGAGATTCTACAGGCCTTTCTTCGGTGCCACTTACCGTCCCATTTTTATCCACCAGCATCCGCGAGTATCCCTGCTTTAAAGTGAGCTGGCAGTGTCTCTCCAACTCGAACTGGCTTTCACCTTTCTCACAAAGCCCGACTGCATGGTTCAGCGGCTCGTCGGCAAAGAAATTCCATTTCAAGTGGTGGATTGCGTCCTCGAAACGATTTTCCGGGACTTGCACGACCGTTAAATGATCGGACATCTTTGGGGGTGGTCACGGCACGAATTTTCCGCGCACTGAAAGGATTTTCCACGCGCGCACCACCTTTCAGTAGGGAGAGCTGGCTCATATGGGAAAAGGTCCATATATTGATTGACCCAGTTCGAGAAATTCACCGGCTAAAGTGATTATGCATCCGTCTTAATTATTCCTAAAGCGGAACGCCCGTTCCGGGTACTAACGCTGTGTCTATAGAAATCCATAACGTTTGCATCACCTTCGAATGCCAATAGAATCCATAATTAAAAAGAAACACGCGTTTACGGTTTGGAGCTGATTAAATGGCGTGCAAATATTACCAACTGAAGATGCGCGCTTTAATTGTGGGATATAGCGATTATAGGACGATGGAGAAGAATATAAACATGGACGTAAATCTATACGTATATGTACATGTTTATTAGTCATCATTTCTTACCGAATACTTGATTCTGTAACCTTCCGTAATGTATCCTTATCAATATAGTAACAATAAGAATACTTTGAATTGCGTTTATACATAATAGCTGGTTCAACAAAGCCTGCGATATCGCGATCAATGGGAGATCTATCACGCCACTTAGCTGTACTGTGAAATTAGTATTGTCTAAGGATTTTTGTGAGAGGACTAAGTTGTCTTATTTCGTCATACTTCATTGGACTCGCTCTTTAACACATTCGCTCAGAATCGGAACATACTTTGTTTAATACTTTAGTGTGTGGAAACAAGCTATTTACAATGTTTAGAATAAAATATCGTCGTCTCCTTCATCAAGCATGTTTGGAGTTTCTACTTCTCTCTCAGCAGCTCTCATTGCTTTTCTAATTACTTCCAGCTGAAAGAATAATTTCAATATTTGTGCATGTTCTCCATTGAAAACTAAGGCGCTGTAATTTTCTGCATGTAAATGTTACCTTAGCTTTTGCCAGCTTCTTCTTATCTTGTATCTTCTTTAACCGATAGAACTCTTCTCTCTCCAGTTCATCCAGCTCAGAAATTATATAGGCAAGAGTTCTTTCAATTCTCGGAATGATAACGTGCTCGATAGCATTTACACGACGGTTTGTGATCTTAATAACCTCGTCCAAGGTCACGAAACTCGTCTGCAACGACGCTAACTCTACTAATAGCTTCACCGCTCTTTGATAATTCTTCTTCAATTTTGCCAGCTGCTGGCCACCACGGGCCAAACCTGCTAATTCGTACGTGTCCGTGCCATCTTGGTACGATTCAAACACTGGAAGATTAACACCAGCGACGTTATCTTTCTTAGAACGGATTTTAATTTGTGCTTTTGTCACATTCTGTAGAACTACTTGATTGAAGTCTCCAGTCGCAAACTTCGCTTCGGCTAAGGAGAAAGCTGCTTCTTTCATCACTTCTCCCATCAGCGTCTTGGTCTAAATGGAAAGGCAAGAGAAAGAAAAGCATTATAATGCACAAGACAGATGATCATTAACGGATGTACGCGCAGTACATTTTATACCTCGATAATTTTACCCAGAATCATTCGGAAGCGCATTTGCAATGCATCTGCCTTTTTCTTCAACAAACCATGACCTTTTTGTGCTCCCTGTAAACGGGATTTCATTAACATTTGGGCGCTGAAAAAGAGAGCACAAATATTAATATCCAATGTTAGATTACTCATAGTTATAGAATGTTTATCTAACTGAAATCATGTGACAGAACAGACAAAATATGCAAATGAATCTGGGAACCTTCGTGTGACAATTATGAAATATAATCGCGATACCTTATCGAATAATAATGCATCGATGATATTACGGTATATTCAAAAACGCGATTTAAACGTTTAAAAGTCAATGTGTGATAGGGTTACACCCATTTAATGACGGATGTTCGGGGGTCGATATAATTCGGTCGAGAACAATAATGGATACGAAATAAATGAAAAGTGGAATCGACGAACAAACGAAGAGTGTTTAAGCAATCTGTGCAGGAAATACTTACCCCCGAGAGGGAAAAATTGCAAGTTTATCTTTTCCAGACATAGCTGCGAGAACTATCAAGCAGACAGGAATGAGATTGATCAGCTGACTCGCGGGACCGGAAACTTCGGAGGCAAGTGGAGTTGCGCTTGGTAAACCGCGAAACTTTGAAACCGATAAGATAGGGCGCTGGCTTATTAAACATCACTTTCGCGGACATTATGAAAGTTTCAGCAATGACACCAGGCATATTTAGAGTTTCTTTGTTTCTCTCGATATTGAAATATTACGTTTTAATTCATCGAGTATGCGAAATAATTGAACGTTGAAATTTCCCCATATATTTCAACATTACTCATTTCATAAACTACTCAATTTCAGTAATTCCATTAAAAATTCATCAGATTAAAGTAAATATTTCACGTGCCATGATTAATTCAATACAAAACCGAAAGTAAATAGAAATCGAACGATTCTCAATGGCGCAGAACCATGAAACTCGCTACTCGTTTGAAGAAATGAAAGCTTCTTTTATACAACGATTAATAAAAGAGGATCGTTGTTTTTCCATTAAAGATAACGATTCGAAGGATACGTTCAGAATAGACGTGTGCGCTGTCAATCTGCATAGCACGCATAAAAGTTGTTGGCAGCCGGGAATAATAAGAAGAGCTTGCGAGGAAATACTCATGAGAATGAATATTAATCGTCTTTAAATACATAGGTTTGTACGTGGTTAATTAATATGGAACGAAGCAGAGCCATTCTGTTAGATCCAGTATAGAATTATTTCCTTGCAGTGAACTGCTGACGGCTTTAAGAGAAGCAATATGATTCACGTGCCAGATATTTCTAAGGATTTTATTTTAAATAAGGCGGTTCGGGAAGCGACGAATATTTTACTTAAGCCATACATGCCGGCAATGCTATCGGAGTCCTGCCAAACTCCGAACATTTTCGAAAGTCAATACGAAATGATGCACCACATTACACAGAGCTGTATATCAAATTCGCAAGATTTTTTACTCAAAATGGCGACGATCGCGTGGGACTTTCTGAACGTTTTAAACGCATTTCAAAATAATGTCACGAGCCAAGTTGTGGGAGAAAGCGATGTGGGTCCTCTGGACTGATATCAATAAGGGAGAATTCAATGGGATGAATTTTGGTACTTTCAGTGCAGCTTCTATCGCGGATAGTGTGAATTGACGGCCTTACAGCAGGGGAACAAGTATTTAGCGCCGAGATAATTGATATAAGTATTTTTAATAACACTGTACAAACAAATTTCGTACAAGAACTTACAATAAAGCTAGCTGTCCAGGTTTTAGCACTTGTCTTACATTCATATTTATTCTAGCATCGGATATGTACGCTTTTGCTTTGTTCCAGTCATCGCGGTCCCACGTACAATGTCCCTTATTATTATGCGAATCATCGTCGTCCCAGGGTGCGCTACCGGCCGGCAGAATTTTTGGTACCCCGTGATACCTCAAACGAGATGTCTCGGACATCACCGCTATATCGCCGCTTCGTAGAAATACAGCACTAGCCGCATCGTCTTGCGTGAGTCCGCCAATTAGAAATATCGCCGTTTGACCGAAACTTATAGAAAACAATGGTGCGCCGACGTTGACTTCAGAATGGTCGGTATGTCCAGCCAAGGTCGAATTCATTCTGTAGAAATTTATAATTGCCGCTTCAGCTTTAAAGTCTGCGAGATCCAAAGATTCCGCCACAAACGAAGTGAGCAATGACAACTCGTCAGGCATTTCTGTCTTACTCGTTTCAGAGTATAATTTGGTATCCCAGTTATGATGATACCCCAATGTTGCCCAGCGTAGTTTCGGCAGCATAACTCCAGCTTTGCCTGAGTTTCTGAAATCAATATTACACGTCCATTTATTGCAAACACCTTTCTTTCGGTTCTCGTAGCGAGTCATACCCAAAACATGTATCCCACCAAGGTACATCGTCGCTCGAACTGTTGTGGGCATCTAGATTCAGTTTGTACGGCTTCCTCGAGTAATCCTTTAAACATTTTATGATCCAATACCGTTGTCCGTCAGTGGTGAATGGATTTTTTATAAAAATGAGTCCTGGTTGTAAATGCATAGTTAAGTAACAAAGCGTTTGTTAGGGAGTCAGCTGTGTTACCTGGGATGTCTAGAAGCTCGTAGATTTTCCAGTCTTTCACTGGTTTTAGTCCCAATGCACGTTCGCATTGTTCGTTTAATATTTTCCCTTTGAGATTGATAACCTAAAAAGCACACGACTTGAATACACTCGAAACGTGCAAGAGTTACAATGCGAATACGTACTTTACTGGAATTGGGATCGTTTAAATCGATTACACCTTTCAAATCTGGAGGTGGATCTCGACTTTTATAATATTTAAAGCTGTCCTTAAACGTCATTTTGAATCATGGACGTCGCCATTTTTTATTAATTCGTGCGCCGGACATTAGACGTCGCTACTGTTCCACCTCAATCCGAGATTCATGTAATTTGAAAGTAGATTTTAACGCAGATTCCTATGCGAGATACGGTTAAATGCTTTAGATGTTTGAATACGAATGTCATTTTGACCCGGTTGCCGCCTCTGACAATCGAAAGTATCGATGATCGAGCCGTGAACTATTCAAGCGTGGCGTTTCCTCGAAGTCTCCGTAGAAATCGATTTCGCAGCGATATGTATCGACCGACGCATGGACAAGCAATCGAAGATGAATCTACGACGTGACATGTGACTGCTTATGTAGCAAGAGACAGGCGAAGCATCCGTGAAGCGGGGGGAGCGCGTAAACGGCAGATCGCGCATTACGATCGTTCGATTCACATTTAGCATAATATCATCGCCGTGATCGCGAGCGCTAATGGCCAGATACGTATCGAAAAAGTGTGAGTGTCAAGCAATTCCTATTTTTCTCCTTTCGACCAACCCGTACGCGCACGGTAATGGGCCGTGACTAATTTTAGAGCGTAATTTTCGCATAATAACACTGCCGGGAAATCTATGATTTCATAGAGCCGAAGAGAGGCGCGTCGGCCGACTTCAAGGCTTTTCGAAAGCTCCGGGCAAATTAATAGCGCGCGCCGCGTCAAATGATCGTCCATTACCCGTCGCTTCCATTCTCCATAAATTCCACCCACCCACCTCGGTCACGACTGTTCACCTGCGCCCGTAACAATGCGAACGGGTTTTGCTCCAGTTATTAGGTTTGTGCGCAGGAAATAATCAATTTTTTTTTTAAATAAACTTTAAAGAGACGTCCCTCCTCTTACAACATAGTATAATTAATTACACAGTAAAACTGTACATAGCACGCCCGCTGTGGAGCCCAAGACTCGCGCCTTCGAAATTCCGAAAATGCAAATTTTTAAAAAAATTATTTTTCCCAATTTCAGGTACCATTGATTCAACGCAAAACTGTTACTTTATTCAAAATCTACTCGCGGCAGTGAGAGAGAATTTTTCTAAGCTTCTATTAGTGCACATTTGGCAGTGCTCATTAGCCCTGTAATATCGAATTGTCTCCACGAGAATGGCTCGATCGATAGATCGTTTGGGGAATGTACTATCGCGATACATATGCCGTTACGAGCGGGCATTGCTGTAAGCGAGGGAAAGGGATGAAAAGTTATTGTCATAGGTAGGTGAGCGCCTCGTGAATGCCGGCGCATTAAGGGAGTGCGTATTCTGACAGTTTCATGTCAACAAATGTCGTGCCCGCGGAGTCGCGCCCAGCCGTGGAGCCAGGCCTGCACCCGTGCTCGCGGCGTACTCCGGCTGCTCGGCCAATCGCGCGGCGTGGCAACGCCACCGGTGGCCAATGGCAGGAGTTCCCGGTGACGACGGGCGCTAAGAATAGCCTGTATGTATCGAGGCCGGTCGCGACCGCGAATTATCCACAGTCGTGCGCCGGCAGCCGACGGAGGAAGACGGTGTGGGGCGTACCGGGACACTGTGTTATCGTTCGCACCGAAAAGGTAGGACCCCCCCAGTAGACAGAGTGAAAAAACATCAACCGTCTTCTCTGCGGCGCGTGATAAAGCTCCTCTTTTTGTAGGTCGACTCTAGTACGTGGCTATTCTTGTAATACGGTACGAGGGTGCAATAATGTATTAAGCTGTACCGAGGCTGCGGGCAGAGGATTTCGACGGGATCCACGCGGGCGATTAGGCTGTCAAGTATTCTCAACGCTTACCAAGTTAGTGGCATTACAGTCTTTAGCTACTCCCTTGCTAGCATCGACTTTGAATACAGCGTACGTATGCGAATCAGTTATTTATCTCCGCGCTACGACTTCTCGCGTGTGCCGTTTTCACGAGCTCCAGTGAAATTCGTGAGATCGAGGAACAGGTGTGAGAATTATCGTAAATAACCGCGAACACAGAGTTCGCAGCTATATTCAAGGCCGTGCGACTACCGAGCGGAGCTTTATTACGAACATGTTGTATTGCCACGGCAAGGATCGAGAGAAGAGTATGTTAAACGCGACGTTTGCTTCGCGAGAGGAGTACACTGTCGTTCGCAAAGAAAACGGTTGCTCCTAGATTTACGGTTTAACGCGAGAACACTATCGGAGAACACAATACACAACTCGCACACCTCCCCACTGACTCTCATTCGTCTGAAATTCAGTCCGAAGCTCGGTATAGAGAAATCGTAGTAACTCCTGTGTGCAGTGCTTCCACGAATATGAAGTTGGCCGTGCAACGGTCGATTATCGGTTCACGCGATAGGATTCGAAATAGGTGCACTCTGTTTGAGCAAGAACTCACGTTCGTCCTCGTATCGTGGAGTAAACAAGAAAGCTGGGTATTTCTCTTGGCGGTTTTAATTCATGACACCTGAGGATGCGCTCGCAATAACCCGCGCGATTAGTGTTACGGATTACTAAATATAGCGAAACAGAGCGTTGGCAACATTGTCACGAATCTACCGAGGGCTGTATCTATAGCGTCCTCGCACGGTACCGATGCTCCCGATTGCACAATACTTCTCTTAGCCTAAACATTTGAAAGTTAAACTATATATTCGGTTAGCGGTCGCATCTTGCGCGGGCCGAGGTTTCCTTTTCTATTTTAAATGTTTTGGAGTGCGGGGGACAGAATCGTCGGCGAGAGAATTATATCCGCTGGTTGCCGGGCATTCTCCTTTGTGCGTCTACGCAAATGAAAGTGTATAATGTTTATATTGGCATGTAAAGTGGAGTTAAGTAGAATCACAAATAACCGTAATCATAAAACCTCATATTACGGCGGTTTAAGCGTGGGGCACGTTTATTATGAACGGCTCGGTGTTTACTGGAAATGCATGCTCGCCGGAGTGAACATATTTGTACGAAGAAAAACAAACGCTGCAATCGAGATATTTTTCGATCGATCTCCTTATTCGAATTCCTCGGTGGCATTTTTATTCCCCCCTATTTCTATTGCATTTTTACTACCAGTTATGTCATTCGTTGTTTCATATTTCTTCATTGAATAGCATTCGGATTTCTGATTCCCCGTCTTCATCCCCTGCTGTATCCGTGCGCCAGTAAATAGCCCGGAGATACTTAGCCGTGTTCGCGAAGCCACGGCCAGGTTAATGAAAATGATACAGAGAATTTTCGTTGCCACAATGAAGTGGAACTGGAGGATCTAGACCAGCTCGCATGAAATCTTCTCGGAGACTCGCCTTCGCGAAGCCATGAACCTTAAATGTTTACATTCGTTTGTAAACTTCCTCGGCGGCTGATAACCATTATACAACAATAATCTTATATTCGCGTTCGCTCGAGTCGATCTTCCTGAGGTGCAACTCGCTCGGCGCTATCGCCGGGAATTAGCATCAGTCGCAAGGTTGCAACCCTTCTCGCACGTCGCAGCTCCTCTTTATTTCCCACCGAGGAATGCAGAATTTCTCTGATAATCCTTGCCGCTCACGCGATTGCCGCATCAGAACAGATCGAAGCGAGAGAACAAATTCGCTACTCGCGTGCAGTTGTATCTTTTTAAGATCAGCTCGCGCGAGGAGCGCCGGACATTACCTGCCGCCAAAAAAATTTCTTTCGTCGCGAAGACAATGCTAGGAACAGAGGAAGCAAACATTGGCGATCGGCGCAGCTCGATTCTTCGTCTCTTAGACAGGGGCACGCGGTTTCTTGTGCAAACGAGGCTGCGCGGATCCTCATTATCGGTCGAATCCAATGACCTCGGACAACTTGACCTTGAAACGGCATTAAGTACCGCAGATCTATGGCAACGGGATGATTTAGAATGCGTTTTAATAGACGCTGCTGGATCTCGAGCCGAGGCATCGGCCAGGGTATTCGAAATCGTGCGCCTCGAGGTCTCTATGGCGATCTACAGTCGCCCACGATTTCCAGGCCCCGTCGGGCAAGGCGAATTTCTGAAGAGATCCCGGCGCGCATTATCGCGATGCTTTTCAAGTAATTATCGCTGGAGTAGGTCGGACCTCATCGAGAGATTCCTCGCTCCTCCGCGACCATGACCTTACTGACATTTAATTCTTAGATCGTCGACGGCTTCGAAACTCGCCCATACAGGATCTGCACGTGTGCTGGATAATGTGCGCATTTCCATAACTCCGAAGGCCGGCGAATATTGCAACTAGACCAATAGCCTTGCTTCTCCGTCTTCTCCTACCCCTTTTATCTCGCTTTCATCGAGCCTTTCTTCTCTCCCCTCGTTCTGCCTTAGACTCCGCGCCATTTCTCCATGCAAATCGCGCCTAATTGGTCGCCTTCGCCCGTCTCTCGAAGCTGCGCCGTTAAATCCCTTAAATTAATCATCGTCGTCGCGGTGAACGGAGTAATTTGCATAAAAATTACTCGAAACACAGAAGCTTCTGCCTCTGCTTAGTCGAATAGAATTGCGGCGGGTTCGAAGACTAACAGCTGCTTAGGAGTGAAAAGGTAAAGGCGCACGGGTGCCTTTTTTTCAGCAGAGCTCGCGTACGGCTCCCTGAGAAAAGATCGCATCTCAATTAAGGTTTACCGCGGTCAAGGGAAAACGGCGGGCGCGTATAAAAGCTCGCGGCTGATTTATTGGCGAGGGGCGAGCGAACGTGCGAGCTGGCTGGCTCCTCGAGTCACCATCTTACACACAGCTGATTACAAAGTCGGGAGATGATATAACTGGATTTGCAAGTTGTCACGGTGAAAGAGCGAGAGGCCGGCCGGGGGGATAAAGGGGGCCCCCGGTGGGGGAGGCCATTATTGTTCAAGGGCGTCAATGTACCGATTGAATTTAAAATGCTAATACGCATTCGCAGAGAAATGGCGATAGAGGAAGGATTTGCGCTGGGCGCGAACAGAATAGACCCGGCGATCCTTATTAATATAAACGAGGTGGTCGATCGGAATTAATGCGATACGTCGCGACGCATACCTGCGATCTCTTGATTCCGCGCCGTAACGCTGATCCTGCCTCGCGTGGGCGGCGGGTCATTTGCATTTTTAATATCCGCCATCTTTGACACGGATTCGGCTCGCGAATCGCTGCCTCTGTGGCCGTCAATGAAATTTCGGGGTCCACTCGATGCGCGCTAGCATCGCGAGCTTGAGCAATTTTCTCTAGCGTCGGTTTGTCTCGCGGACAAGCGGCGAGAATTGCGAGAAACGCCGAACGCGCGCGATACGAGTAATTAATACCGGTCGACCAGGTACTCCACCAAATCGCGGTAATTTACCATTCATAACGAGCGTTTATTCAGGCATTTATCCGCTGACGTTTCAGGACGGCACTTTGTTGCGATCTTTAAGACGAGACAGAATTCTGCAGAATTTATGTGGCAGCGGTGGTATCTTTAGAAATGCAAAAATCGTGTTCCCTCCGGGCGAGCGATACAGTTCCGTAAGTTTTTGCACGCCGCGCAAGAAATTTGCATCGCTTGCCTGCGAGCGTGAATGGCGGATTAGTATACTACGGGCACGAGCGATTAGCGTAATTAGGGTGGTTTTAATTACGAATACACCTGATCGAAGCTCGTTACCAACAGCATGTTGCAATTAAGATTCTTCCTTCTCGAAATGACCCAAAGAAACGGTGACTTCTTACAAACATCTTGTTTATTTACTTCCCTAATTTACAAACGGAATTACTATTATTATTATTATTAATATTCGTCTTTATTACTTGACACATCCAGAGACGAAAATAATACATGAAGACAAGCGAAGTAAATGGCGAGGCTGCAGTACAATACTGTTAGAAGTCTAGCCATAACTAAATAACTAACTAAACGATTAAAAACTAACTAACATTAAGAAACTAGAAATTTATTGTGACGCATAATGTAACCATATATATATATCGCCGGGCTTACATTTAAAATCAGGAAACGAATTTAAACCTCGAACATCAGGTGGCAGGGAATTAAAGTAATGAGCCGAAATATAAGCAAAGGATGATTCAAATCAGCCCTGCCTGTGTGCTCGACCGCTTTTCGGCCAACGCTTCGTTGCCGTATCGTGCGGTCGTACAGATGCCTCGCGCCTATATCGGTGTATCGAAATATCGCATCCTGGCATCAATGTCCACCGTTAGCTCGATATCCATACCCTCGACGCAGCGATCGCTTATGATACTTACCGATCCGCATTTCCGTGGCCGGGTCCATTCGCGCGTATTCGCAAGCGGCCGGAGTTCTCGCCCCCGAGACTCGCGGGTTCTCCAACGGCGCGGATTCTACTAGGAGTCGCGTTGCATCGGGATAAGGCCAACGACAGGCGCGATTATGATGCTCGTAATTTATCGCCGACAAGTAGCAACAAATCTGTGTCACTTCGCAGCGGAGATCAAAGCGACGGTCGAAGTGTTCCACCGAGAGCCGTGCGCGCAGCGCGTGCGGCTCGTTTCTTTTAAATTGCCTCCTGCGACGCCCGCGGAACGACGACACGCGGGGCGATAGTAAATAACGCCCGGCGTAGTTGTAATACCGCTAATAATAATTCCAGCTCGGTCCGAACTGCCGGCCTTCTTACGAAACGAGATTTCGTGGATCGTAGAGCAGGCGATAACAATCCAACTGTCTCGCTAGCAACGTCTTTATTCCCAGGGTAGCCTATCCCCCTCCTTCGCGTCGTTTACGATCTCCCTCGCGCACCCGGGACGCGTGCCTTGATGCGTCACGGCGCACCGACAGAGCTTTACCGCGGTATATTAGCTTCGAATTCGCCCGGTTGGCTCGCCGAAAATTCACCAGCGATGGTCGCATTAAATTTGCACCCCGCCGTAGACAGCTCGCAGCATCCCCGCGGGCCACGTTCCACTTGTTGCTCGTGCAGCATTTTTCCTCGGTGTTGCCAGTTATTTCCGTCCGCGGCGTCTATTTTCACGCGTCACCCTCCGTTGTTTATCGCTCTGCCCGCGGAATATCGATGGTGAACATCGACGTTGCACAGAGGTAGGATTCCTGCCAGCGTAGCGTTACGTAACTCCACCCCCCCTCCCCCGGGTCCGCCGCGCGAGGAAGAGGAGGATTTCGATGCGTAGCCGATCGCGCACGTGCTCCGCGATCCCAAGCTTCTCGCGTTTGGCTCGTTCGCGAGCCGCGTCGATGGTTCCGCGAAATCTCCCCGCGATTTGGGTCCCCGACCGAACGGGGAGAGACACTCGAGACGAGGCACCCAGCAGTCCTCCTTCTGCAGCGCTGCCGAGAAATCGCGTGCAAACGCGACCCGGTGTCGCTGACACCGTCCACGATTCGCGGGCCGGCCAATTTACCATCCTCGAACGCGTTTTCGATGCTCAAGTGGTTAATCGCTTCTGGGCGAAAACGCCACACGCTAGACGCTCGCGCTCTCCTCGGAAGTAATTCGTGTTTAAACCTCAAACTCTAGTGAGTAGAGTGTACGTAGTCGCTTGTTGCGCAGGTTTACCGTGGGTATCGTTCATCATTCTCGAGTAGTAATCTCGACAGTGGCGGATTTAAGGAATATGGCAAACGTTCTGGTGCACCCTGGAAACTGTGGGAAATAAAAAAACATATAGTGTTTGGATGAAATGGTTAAATCCGCCACTGAATCTCGGGACCAAATTTTCATCGCGATTAAGGGGATCCTCCTATTAAAATTTTCAAAAAAAATTATTTCTTTTATAACATATTTTATTATTATTATTATTATTATTATTATTATTATTATTATTATTATAATTATTATTATTATTATTATAATTTGACGGGTATTGTCCCCTTTAGTTTACAATGATAAGAACTTAAAAAGAAGGATCACATATAGATTAAAACTACAACTTAAACTGAAGCAACAACTAACACTAAAGATAGAAACACAATAAAATAAGTAAACCAGCAACAAAGTTGAAAAAAAGCTGAAGCTAAAATTAAAATTAACAAGGAGTAACGTGAGACCAGGCGGAAAGGAGAAATACTTCTTTAGGGGCTATACATGACAGAATTTTTGCGCAGCAAACCAAGCAGGTGATTTTTAAACGTACCTAGTGTACCGCGGAAAAAATCAACCCGATTGTTATAGGCGTTTGTTAGCCCGCGCAACTTGTTAATAGGACTGTGCACCCCATTTTGATAGTACATCGCCTGAAGATTCTCAAAGTAGGGTAGATGTACCGTTTGTGGCAAATTGCACTGTTTTTGTCCATGCGTATAAGTATCTTATTTTTAAACTGCTTGCAGATCATTATTATGTGGAGAATTTCACATCATAAATATTTTGTTCAGTATACCGCCAGAAATATAAGATAAAATATTACATTTATTGTTTACACGGAAAAATATTATATTTTTTAAGAAGCGGCCAAAACTGGTACAATACCTTAAAGTGGCAACAAATGGCGCGTCTACCCTACGTTTTCTTAAAACCGCGGAAGTCCTACTAAAAAAATAATCGACCGATTTAAAATTCGTGTTTGGTAGCGCCGACTTTATCGAGTTTATCTGAAAGTCCTCTGTCTTCGACCGGGTGATCGGAGTGTTCGAATTGTCGTTGCCCCGTCGTTTCTGGACTGCCTCAGTCGTCCGCAACCTTTCGAAGAAACAGTTAGGCAAAGGAAGAATTAATGGGGATTGATGCCTCCCCCAACCCGCATCGCGTCCCCTTCCCCCTTCTTGGGAAATCGTTCTCGAATTCCCGACATACGGGCGCGAATTCGTGTCCGGAGAAATGGGTACAGACAGTTGGCAGTTAGGGGTGTGCACGAGTTTCTAACCGCCTGACGCGCCGAGGAGCTCCAAAGTTTCTCGGAAAGATGTGTAATTTTCCTAGCCACGGAACAGTTACCTGGCGAGCTAGGAGTGGGCCGGCAATTGAGATTCAAGAGGCACTGTAATGACTGGAGAAGCGTCCCCAAAGTACATAACTACGCCGGTTAAAAGCGACTTCTTTGAACGAGCGACAGAAGGATCCTCCGTCCGCAGAAACATTCTTCTCGAGCATTTCATTCGGTGTCACAACGAATCCCTAGCGAGACTCTGCCGTGTGTCACCTTTGCTAGCAACCGCCAGCGCTGTTTCGCAATCGAACAATGTGTATCGAGGGAATTCTACAGAAACCGAGGGGCATCTCCAAAAGAAGGCGCGCGCGCAACCTCCCGGAATATTCTTCGGCCCGTAAACCACCCATAATTCCCCGCGACTATTCAAATTTACAGCGGAAACGGTCCTCTAAGATCGTTCTGGAGGGGCGGGATTCCAGGCCATAGTTTAACTCTCGTTTCAACGAGCCAACCTCGAAGAGCGCGCGAGTAGATCCGGAGCGGCGATCGACTTTACGATAAACCTAATTGCCAGGAAAGTTACCGGCGATGGCGGAGCGGCGAGAATAGAGTAAAGGTTCACGGAATAAAGATTAATAACTCTCGCTTCCGAGGAACACCGAGGCGTCCACTGTTTGCGGTTGATCCAGAGATATCAGAGCCTGCTGGTGGATTTACCAGAGACGTAATTCCGGCGTGTACCGCGTCGATGGATCTTTTCAATGGGAAAATCTCAGATAGTGGGGAAAATTTCAGGAACAACAGGAGGGCACCTAGAGGTGGCAGCCTCGAGCACCCACTCGATTTTTATCATCACTCTTCTGTGAATTTATACCTCTAACTAAGGGAACTTAAATACAAATCACCTACGTTCGTTCAGCCAGGTTCGAGATTCTGCTCGGATAAATTATAAAAAAAACGGAGGAGGTTGTGGGTGAATCGGTTGCATCTACCAAGTTCCATAGATCTCGGCGAACGTCAGCGATCGACCACCCCTTTTACTGGAAACACGAAACGAACGGTCCTGGCGGTTTCCTACGCACACTCTTCCCGCACTATGTTTGGCGGTCGTAACGAAATTTATGCTTCCTGTCCAGTAACGCGACCAACACGCTCGTTGGCCGGCCATGTAATTTACATACGGCGCTCGGTCGTGTGCGTTTTGTCTATGACCGTTTTGTGTGTCGCGAGTGAGAAAATCGGCGCGCGCGTTGCATTTCCCTGGGCTCGTCGGAGGGTGTGCGCCTTAAACGTCGATTATGCAGTGGAAAAGCTTCTTTTCACGCTTTGCTGGTTAAACATTTAGCGACAGCCGAGTCGCCAGCCTCCGGCGCCAGTTGCTTCTAAAAGGAAACTGGTTTCGGAGCGATTCCACTGGATTTTGAAAATTCCTGCTCCATTCACTTCTCGCGTCTCCTTCGAACAGCATTGGATAAATTTTTAGCAATTTCTTGCGAGTTTTAAAACTATGCAAAAAATCCGAGCCCTATATTTTTATTTATACGAACAAAAAAAAATCCCTAACTTGGTCTTTTGTTAGTGGCTTCAGAGTGGCTTTCAGTTCCTTAAAGCAAATGGAAAAATGTTAATTTTTAGATTACACAGCAAAATGTACCAAAAACATGCCAATGTTTCCTCAGAGTACGTTGCATATTTAGTAAGTCCAGATTCTCACGCGAAGACGTTTCAATTTATGTGCCAGAGATCCCCATGCGAAGGATTAAGAATTCGTAAAAGTAAAACGTGGTGATCTGTGGGCAAGCTGTAGCCGTCACGCTCCAGGGGCCCGGTAAAGTAATTCGCTGTAATTAAAGCGGTATAATTGGGTCAGATAGCGCCGTAATACTCTCCTGTTCCATCGTGGCCTCTTTGTGTTTCGGTTTCCCTCCAGTTCCCGCTACGCCGCTGTGTAAAACGGATTTTGCGCTCTTTTTGAATAGGCTCGTTTCAGGTCCCCTCTATCTTCCTCCTTTAGAATGTATTGCCCACCGAATCGCGCTGCTTTCAAATTACAATCTCAAACGTGAAGCACCTTCGCGTTGTCCTGCACCCACCTGCGCGTGGATTTTTACTTTATAGCGCACCTTTCAGCGAAAAATCGAGTCACTCGTGCACGGAATTCGCGTTTTTAGAAAGCGATCGAAAGCAACAGTTTAACAAGCGCGTACCTACCTCGGGGCACCGGCGTCTCAAACTCACGCCCGTGCCTCGACCTCTCACCTTCGTCGCACGCCTTCTGTTAGTCGAAATCTCTCTCCTCCGCTAACCTGGCCAACGCATATCGTTTTCCAGCGGCTTCGTGCTTTATCGCCGTTTCCCCTCGTGCGATTTTTACGACGGCCTTGCCTCTCCGCCATCGTAGCTTTCACGATTTTTCGTCCAGCCAGTCCGACTGCCAACACACGGTCCCGCTGGTATGTTTATAAAAAAGGCGTCGTAACTTGGCGAAATTGGCGGTTAAACGGCGCTCCGTGAAACTTACTGCGACCTTCTCGCGGGAATATACATCGGGAATCATATTTCTGACCGATCTCGCGGGCAACAGGATCGCGCAGAATCGTCGAGCCTCGAGTTTTCGTTGATAAGCTGCTGAAATATTGTTGGAGGGGCGGTGGGGAAAACTTTGAGTTCCCCATTTTCCTTGGTCACTCGTACTTAAAAGCTTCTGAAAGCGTGTTAAAGGCTTGCTAGTAATGCTGATAAGGGAAATAGTAAATATTGGAGTAGACGAGCAGTTATCTGGTTTATTAATTGTCCGTGGCTGCGTTTCATTCATTACCTCGCGCCCCTACGTTATTTCCATGCTTGTGAAACGTGTGTGGAGTCACGACTTTCAGGCAGATCAATCATGCTGCCTGCTTTATCAATTTTCGGCCACCTTATCAGGCTCGGAGACATTGCTATCTGAGACATTAGTCCTTCGGAAATGTATGTTCGTTGTGCGACGTATCGGGAATATTATTGCACGATAAGTTCAGTGATGCAACGTGCGCTTACACGCAGCCAGTCACGTGTGGACATTAACATTCTCTTTGCAAATCACTCGGGGCCCCCCTCAGGAGCGAATAAATTTAGGAAATATTGTTCCCCGCCATTAGTTCACAAGGATCATCGCCATTCGCGATAAAAGCCAAATTAAACGGTTCAGTGATCATTGCTACCTGAACATCCTCAGAACCACGAGCGAGACCCATATTTCTTTTCACACGAGGAGGGTATAGAACTCCCACAAGAAACACGTGTCTTTCCCATCGCCCCCAGAAGAACCCACTTCCCTCTGTAACCCTCGAATTCCTCGCGAAGCAACCGAACCACTCGCGTACATAATACCACCAAGTCCATTATTGTAACAAATACCTCGTTCATGGTCCCAGCAAACAGCGACTTAGACTCCGTACTCTACCCGCTGCACTCGACAATGTATCTCACTGTCCCCGTGTTGATCAAACCTCCAAACAGTTTGATTTCTCTTCCTCCTCTTCTCTCCTCTGGCCGTCGAAGGTGCCTCACTTTCTCAGCTCGTTCGGGACCGAGGCTCGTAAAGTAGGGTATTGATCGCGGGGAGTTTCGTAGGAGTTTCATGGGCCCTCGATACACGAGAAATCGTTTTCTGTTCCCTGTTGGCGATCGGGCGCGTTCGTTGCAGAAACGACAGCCGTAGGAATTAGGCCGCCCACGCTTATGTCGACGACCGTACCGAAAAAGCACGATAAAAGCTTTCTGGCCAGATGGGCACCGGTTGCGCAAGCTCCTTTGCTCTCTCGGTACCACGTCCTCCTTCTCTCTCCTCCAATCGCGGTACCATGTTCTCCCGGTTTCTCTCTTGGTACCAAGTACATACCAGCCTCCTCCCCTCTGGCCCCCTTTCAGTTTCAATATCACACAACATGCTCTCTCCCCCTTTCTCTCTCTCTCTCTCTCTCTTTCTCTGTATTTTAACATCGAAGGGTAGCATACATCCCACCCTCGTTTATATCCTTCCACTCTCAGTTTCTCTCGAATTTTTCTCTACCACGTTTCCACGGCCTCTTTCTCAGCCCCTTCTCCAATCTTTTCCTACCTTCTCTTCCAACGTTTACTATTTAACACTTTCATCTTTTCCATCAACCTCTCTCGCCTCCTTCGACTCGCACGACGATTTCACCTGCAATATCTCAATCTCCCTTTCTGCTGTCGCTTTCGGAGCAGTTTATCACTCCCGGAGTGGCTTGGAGCAACGCTCAGTGCATGCCTTCAACCGAGAGGCGAGATTTTCCACGCGCGCGCGCAGCTTTAATTACCGCTTTGTGCATTGGGAATCAGCTCGGTTAAGACCGTCATGCGCGAGTCATAAATACGCGTCAGCAACGATATATCGACGGACCCCTTTACGAAATGCCGACGCGAGATGCTCCGAAAATCCCGGCAACGCGATATCTCGCCTTTCGCGCGCACGGACCATCTGGCAATTAATCTTCCTCCGCGTCCTCTGCCCGGCCCCCTTCCCCCGCAACATGTGCCGCGATTCTCGTCAACGATGGGATCAAGTTCAACGTGTAGTCGAGAATATCAGTCGATTCGTGGTATAATCAGCTTTAACTTTGCACACAGCTAGTGCATACCGCGTATAATGATGCGTAGGTGAAACGCACGGCGCTCCAAATTCTACCAGCAAATTCAGGTCAAAGGTTCACCTTTATCCCTGTAGATTTGCAAAACTATAAACTCAACTTTCCCATCTAAATTTCAAACAGTGCTCCCTGCTAAATTTATTCTGCGTAAAATCGAGTAGAATCGCGTTTCTGCTTCAAGTTTCTTTTCAAAGTAAATTACAAAATTATTAAATTTAATAACCACCAACCAGGTCTCCCATTTTTGCGAATGTTTCTGTTCCACTTGAGAACACTACTCTTTGTTGCTCCTCAGTTATTATTTACTTCTCCCAAGACTCTTTTACTGTAACTTCTTCTACAAAAACTGTTCGACTTAAGCTTGATTTAAACCTAGAACGTTCCACGCGGGCGAGCCGTGAGAAGTATACATAAATCACAGCGGAGGATAAGTCGCGTTCGGATTACAGGCGATTTATGTGGCTGGAATTCTGTGCTCCTCTGAAAACTCTTTTACACCGAGTGGCTCGAGGATTCGTATTGACTTCAGAATGGCGGATAGACTGACAATAATATCGAATTATTCGACGGACTACTTATGAACCGATGAAATTATTTCTACCGCGTTCACGTTGATAAGCCACTGAATTCTCTGCCGCCTGTGCTCGAAGCTAGTTAGCACAGAAGTGGAAGGCAAGATCAATAGTTCCGTGAGGCCCGATTAAGTCCAGAGCGCATATCGAGAGGCCAATCGCCATAAACACCCCCGTCGATCAAACACTTCCCTAATCTCCTCCATCGATGAGCAGCCAGAAACTCCTACCCCCCCCTTTGTCGGTGTAAAATTACTTGGAGACCGTGAACGGTCCACCGAAAAGCCAACAAGGGTTCCTCTGTGCCCCGAGTTCCAGGCTGCACAACATGGAGCGTTGTGGTTCCGTACTATCAGGCGATAAACTCGATAAAGTTTCCGGCCGCAGGCGCGATTCCGTTCGGCGCCGGGGAAGAACCGAGCTGATTGCACACCAATTCGAATAATTAGCAGCTAGTTTTCTAGGAGCAAGGTTTCCGAATCCTTTTCCCTGCGCTCCCGCCGCTCTGCCTCGCCGTTGCTTATTGTGGCAACTGAATTCGGTCTATCAGATAAACCGTAGATAACGCTGTGTTTTGACATGACAAGAGTCCATGGACGATAAGGATTACCGTTCGCGAAGATATTGCTGGACGAAAATTGCAAGTTGTCCGTGGCTGTGCGGTAATCTTTCATCGAAAGAGCACTCCGACGCAGTGGCGAGGCTTACCTACAGTAGTTGCGGTACACAGTGGCGGGCGAAAGAAAGTTTACAACGTTTAAAATCGCGTAACTTTTTTAGAATTCGTCCAAACGACATGTGTTTTTTTTTTAGAAGCTAGGAGGATTAGTTTGCTAAGTGACGTGTTTCCTCGTTTTGTAAAAAAATGCAATTGGTCGGAATAGCAATAAAAAATAGTGGACGTCATTTTTTAAACTTTTTTTATGAGCCTGTAATGAAAATTCAAAAACCCGGTTTGTAGATTGCAGTAAGTTATATACATGCCTAAAATTTCATAAAAATCGGTTAACGTTGCGAGCTATAAACGCTTAAAGATCGCAGAATATGGTCGGAAATCACTGATTTCGGGGGTTTCGGTAATTTAGGAAAAAAGTTTAAAAAAGACATTTACAATTTTTTTTGCTATTCCGACCAATTGCATTTTTTTCGAAACGACGATTTTAAAAGTTGTAAACTTTCTTTCGCCCGCCACTGTAGGTATAATCGTGGCGTGGAAGTCAGTGGCGGATTTAAGGGAAAAGGCCCAGGTGGCAAAAGTTCTTGGGGGCGCATTTCTTCGGGAAAAGGAAGGCGTCGTTTACTAAAAACGGGATGAGTATACAGAAAATATAATAATGTTTGGATAAAATCATTTATTTATTTTTTTTTTTTTGAAGATGGGGCCTTCTGTACAAGGGCCCATTTTTCGGAAAAATGACAAGGTAGTTTACTAAGAACGGGTTAAGAATAGTAGTCCAGGCAAAATATGGTGTTTGGATAAAATCAGAATTTCTTTGGGGGGGCCTTAGGGGGCCTTCTGGGTAGGGGCCCAGGCAGCAACTGCTAATCGTCCGCACGTTAAATCCGCCACTGCTGGAAGTTCAGTCGATTCGGGATACATATCTTGGATTTAGTCCGGCGCCGCCGAGGGCTTTGTTTCGAGAATCTTTCGGCGAGGAATCGAAGCGAATACCGAAGCGTCCGCAGCACACATCAAAATCAAACGGTTTCTATTTATACGTTTAACAGCGTGCAGCGGCGACGGCTTCGATCGGACACCTGTTCCCATTCAAACAAACTCGATCCTCCGATTATTATTTCAATCTGTTGCATCGCCCTCCACGTTACACAACCGAGCGATTGCGTTATTCCTACCCCCTGTGTTGCACCCTCTCTATTATTCCCCGCACTGTTTGGTCCCAATTCCACGCTCCATTATACAATGGCGAGTGCAGGCATCGATGCTCCTTGATCAGGATTACGATCACGAAATATTCAGTCAGCTGAATTGTACCTCCGTTTCACGATCTCCGTCGACGAGGAATCTTCTGGGGGGACTTGGAATATATTCCTTCTGGGTAATTAACGATTGGAGAATGTAGGTGTATGTGGGTTAAGAACGTGAGGTTCCAGCTGGAGATTATTTTCAATTCGTATTCGAGCACTGTAGTGGATTTTAACCCTTCGCGATCGCACCTTCTTATAATCACAAATTGGTCTTCTAACTTTTAAATGATAATTGCAGGTACATTCGCAACAGTCTTTTTCTAGAAATGTAAATTTTTGATACGATGAAATTCGTAGTTGAGAAAATAGTTGTGGGGAAAAAGTGATTTTCTTCTGTTAAAATTCACCGAATTTTTAAAATTTCATATTAAGATATAAAAATTTACAGAAATATTACCAAAGGCATGTACTTCTGCAAGAAAATTGCTTGGGGTGCGGTACACCCGGTGTGACCACGACGGGTTAAGAAAGAAGTAGGAGAGGAATCTTGAGAATTGCGAATTTTAGCTCCGCTCGGGGATTTATCGCTTTGTTTCGCGACTATTTTCGTAGCACAATTTCAAAATCTAAACGTTCTTCCTCCTTCCGCTTCGTGGCCTCAATTCGCTAGATTCATCGTCGCTATCCTCTCTATCATCTTTCCGTTTAATCAGTGGGAATAAATACGCGAGGGACAGTGACAAGAGAAAACGATGGAACAAGAATTCCTTTACTCTCTGCTTCGCTGGACGCATTCACGAAACCCTTGCTCTTTCGTTATTCCCATTTCCAAAGTTCGTCGTGGTATTTTCACTTCTCCGTCTGTTCACTTCGTTCATTCACTAAACTTGCTACTTCCTGCCTGGAAAGTATGAATGTAGGAGAATAATTGCAGAAAAAGAGAAAACTACCAGTTTGAAGTTCCTCACATTTCGCGTTATTGAAATTTCAGTGCAACGTCTTTAGAAGAAAAGTAAGTTCGTACGATTAATATTCCTTGCCTTATCTCCATTTATATTTGCCCGAATTCGATAATAAACCTACCTCTAGAGCACACGTTTATTGCACTTTAAAAGATTACTCGTGTCCGTTATCAGTGATAAGCGATAAGTCCCTGTGGATTAAGGAAAGCATAAGGGAACCGAAATTATCATATTTCGGTCATAGCAGGTAAAATAATAAATTCCTTTCTATCCCTACCGTCCTCGTAGATCACGGCAACGGAGAGATTAGAAACGTTGAAGGTTAATGTCCCTGAAATGACGGGAAACAGCAACACTAACTCATTTATTAACGATTATCAATCCGTACGAAGAAGAGTCTGCCTCGTATTACCGAATCAATCCATTCATTCCCGACACACGATAAATCTGTCGAATTATAATCGCGACGGGTGGGGATCGAGAGGAAAATTTAAATAGAAACAGCCGATACGGTGTCCGCGATCAGATGCCTTGCGTCAAAGATAATAATTCTCCCGGATCATCTGCTCGACGCGTCGCATTCGATAAAGAATCCTAGTTATGAAAACGAACGAAAGCCTCGAAATCTCAGCTCCACGGCTTAAGGTCGTCCAGCTCCAGGCGCAAAGACCCACAGCTCCAGAACTGAAGATCCTCATCTCGAAGACTGGAGGCCTGGAAAGGCCCGCGATCTTTAACTCAAAATCTCGGGGCCCACGTAGTTTCAGCCGTCTCTCTCCTTTTGTAGTGCCATGGGAGGCATCCTCCTCCGCGGCATATAGGTCAGTGGGTACGCCTGGGGCGAGGAGGCCCTTGTCGTTGCCTCTGACTCCGAGCGCTTGCCCCATGGTTGATCCGGTCCGAGGGAAGTGGATTTTTTCGCCGCTGGAAAGTGTAACCGGCCCACGGGACCGCGAACACCGACGGCTGGGCCCGCGGTGGAAGTGGCGGCGGAGGAGGAACAGCGGAGGAGGAACCATAGAAGGCTACGAAGGAGGAGGTTGCAAGGGCATTAGGCTCCGAATACGGAACGATAAAATTCTTACGAAACGCGACTCTCGCGCGCACACATGCCGATCTCGCCGTGCACGCACGGGGACTTCGCACACTGGCGCGCGCGCGCGGCCAGGCAGTCTCGCCGAAAGAGGAGGAGAAAGAAGGAGAGAGGAGGTCCTCCGAGAGAGGACGTTGGGCAACTTCGGTGAAGGCGCAGCCGAAGAATTCGATGCCCGAAAACAAGCCCGGCGGAGGAGCTCTAGCCCGCTGGAGGACGCACAGTTTCTTTTCAAAGGACGCCAGACAACCGCTCGCACGTCAAAATATATTTTTGACGGGCATTGACAAGCTTTTAGCGCCGCTCCTCCTCCCCGCCACCGCGCGATGCCGGATTCGTTTTCGCGTCCCGCGGATCGCGCTTCTTTATTTTCACGATCTTTGTTCCGTCGATCCACCATTACGCAACGCTTCGGCCACGCGGAAAAGGTTACCGGAAAGCGACGATCGTTTCTCGATCACCGGCTATGTTCCATTAGGTATTCCTCGATCCATTTCGAGCCTGGAGCATTCGGCCCAAGATATGGAAGGGAATTTTCAGGGGAATTCTTCCGTCGATTGAAACAGGTAGGGCAGACGGGGGGCGGTACTAACACTTTGACTTTGGAATGCGATTACGCAAGAACTATTACAGTTTCAACAAATGTTTTTACACGAAAATGTTACTTACCTATCTGACATTATTGAGGCACATCAGGCTCGCTGTATGTCAAGCAATATCCAGGTTATTAATAAAAAATGAGAAGCGGAGAAAGCGTTACAACCGTCCCTGACCCCGGGTCAGTTGTAACACTGTTTGGAGTCGATAATAGCACAAATTTAACTTCACGGAATTAAAATATTTATCGATATTCATTGTAATAATAAATGATAAAAGTAAAACCTTATAACCAATTATGCGGTGTCGCAATTCCGGCAGAAATAGAAAACAATAGAAAACATTGCAGCCATTTGTCATTTGGTTTGCTTGTGCTGTGCTATAGGATTCCATGCAATCAAGACAATATTGTTAATGTTCTTTGTCACTATTCGGTTTTGTCGTGGTACAACCGAACCCGACTGCCGATGTTACAATCGCCCCCGACCAGGCTTTCGAACTTAAATTATAAATTTTGATTAACGAGAGACTTAGAAGTGATAAGTAACGATCAGTATTACTTAAAAAATGACCAGATTAAATATTAAAAAAAAAAGAAAAAACACGTACTTGCAAAGGGAGTAGGTATTTATATTAAAATTTTAAATCAGTAAGAAAAAGTTACTTTAGGGCGTGGAAAAGTTATTTTCTTCGCTATACACGTCTATTGTCTATCTATACTGCTAGGATATGGATGCGTGTATTCGAAATGGCATTCTTCCTCGTATATCCAAAATTTGTGTTAATATCAATCATATGTTTTGAGATATTTAACGTGTTACAATCGTCCCCGGTTTATCGAAGTAGCTTCGCATCGAATATTTAAATAATTTTTCAATCATTATTTTTCATCGTTATCACGGTGTTTTTTTTTGGCACCGGCGATGCCATTGAACCACGTGCACGTCGCATGTAACTCGCCGCAATCCTTGATAATCGGCGAAGGTCGGTTACACTCGGCGGCGTCGATACCGATCTCTGGCTTCCTGTTTCGTTATCAGGCCACAACGATTCCGAGCCTGAATTCCTCTTTGTTCTCGCATTGATCCCGGCTCAATAGCCGGCGTATCAAGGCCGTATCAATAAACCCCTCGTTCCCCGGAAAGAAGACTGCACAATAAAGGGAACGAAGCGTTCGCTGCGACGCGACGAGACAGAAAGACTCCGTTACTTAAACTTAATCTCGCCCCGGCGAACGTACACAGTCCTGCCTACCCAGACAGCCTATATCTTCCCTCCGCATCTTCGCGGGCGGATCGAGAGTTACGTGTACCAATTACTCCACCCTGCCCATCGAATCTGAACGCGAGTGTCTCCGGAAAGTAACGAAACAGTTCGATAAAGGAAATGAAAGTTGACCCAGCATGCCGAGGAAAGGGTCCAGCAGACTTCCTAATTACCGTAGCAGAAACGCTACCCATCAAGTTCCAACGAACCTCCGCTTCCTCCGTGGCGTTAATCTCTCTCATCTCTCTATCTCTCTGTCTGTTCTTGTTCCAGGTTAAATGGTGATATAAACGACCATGTACAACCTGAATGTGAACGTGAATCCTAGTCCGGCGGCTGCCGCGGGTCTTCTCGGTGTCGCGGCGGCCGAGGTCACGCCAAGGACACCGGAAATCGTAAACTCCCTAATCGCCATGACCAATCCCTTCGAGGGTTACACGACAGAGAGGAGCAGGGACCGTACGGATTCGACTAGCAGCGGTGAGCCGAGCCCACCGAGCGTTCAGCACACCTGTAGTCAGCTCATTAAAGAAGGTACCCATCCGGTGGTGTGCTGGCCTTGATATCCTACCGGGATCTCGCGTCTCCTGCCTCTCATTTTCTTTTGTTTCCTGTTTCACGGGGCCCGCGATGCTCCAAGGCTAGCCCGGCCTCGTCAGCCTCTTAAGCGCCGAATATTCTGGCCCCTAAGGCCGGCAACAACGCTCGCTAATACCGCGGAGGGGCTGTCACCGTTCAACCCCTCCGTTCGTAAATTCTCGCGAAGCTGCTTTCGAATCGAAGAGACATTTATGAATATCCGGGTATTAGTCAGTTTGAAACGGGGGCTTGCGGGTTGGAGCCGCGCGGAGGAAAAGGTTGAGCCGTAACGGTGCCTGATTTGAATACCGAATTGGCTCAGGGAGAGACGTTTGCGGAGTATACGCGTACATACGAGTACGGACTGCTGCTCAGCATTTGCTTCTGAAATAGCTTGCTATAAGGCTGCTTACGTAAACGAACACATAGAAAGTTGGGCATCGTTGAAGCGCTCTACCTTCCCTTCTGCCGTGCTCTCCTCTATTGTCAATTGCAAAAGTGGTATATCCGGATTGAATCGCGAGATCCCACCCCGTAGAAGGGCCCGTTGGAAGGGTCGTGCGCTTGGAGGAATAATCTCCCACGACCATTGATATCCTGCTCCGACGATCCCACCGAACTCCAAGGATTCTCTTCGACTAGAAATCTTCGTTTTAGAAAGGGATCTCGCTTGCCTCGGTATCTCTCGACTTGGCCAAACATATTCGATTCTTCAAACAGCCAAGACACTTTCATGAGCAAACAGTATGTCCTAATTTTGTTTACTGATCGGTGTGCGGTTCGTGATTGACGGTTTCACGCCCGAAAATTGCAGGGTTGAAGTTGACGCTGCAAACGAAGAGGCGGGCGAACGGCAGCGGGGACGAGACCAAGAAGAAGTCGAAGAGGGAGGACGGCAGCGCCGACGATGAGGAGGACGACGAGTCGGGGAACAGCAACGGCCGCGGTGGAGTAAGAAATCCTCACATACTGTTCTCGTTAAAACCGTTAAAACGGTACAGACGTCGGGCGATTGCGCTGTAAGTCGACGGTCTTCATCGATTTCAAGGGTCCTCGGTGCTACCCCCGAAAGTAACCCTTCGTTTCATCGGTTGGATTATCCCCCTCTGGCCTTGGTCGCCGGTGGCCAACTCGAGCCACGGCTTCCAAGCGATATAAACTCCCATATCAATGACTGTTACTATTACTAATCGATTCGCGATGCTGAAACGAGTACAAATACCGAGGGATGGGGGTGTGTTTCGCGAACGATTCCCCAGTGAACGAATTGTGCCGATTGGAGTCTCTCCAAGGCGAATGTATTCGTGTTAACTGAACGCTCTTCGTCTCTCCTTTGCAGTTGACGCCAGAGGACGAGGAGAGGCGTCGAAGGCGGCGCGAACGGAACAAGATCGCGGCGACCAAGTGTCGGCTGAAGAAGCGGGAGAAGACGGTGATCCTGGTGCAGGAGTCCGAGATCCTCGAGACGCAGAACCACGACCTGAAGTCGCAGATCCAGGAGCTGGAGACGCAGAGGCGCAGGCTGGTGGACATGCTGAGTCTGCACGGGCCTACCTGCCTGAAGCAGGGCGGCCCCGACAACTCTTATCAGCAGTACGCCGAGCCCGTGCACCTGCCCAGTTACCAGGAGAACTTTGTGCAACCCCCGCCGGCGTTGAACCAGCCCCAGAACTGCGTGACGGAGTATCCGGTGAAGGTGGAGGAGTACGAGGGTGACTTCTACAGGCAGGAGAGCCCCTACGTGCCAACCTCGGACGCCGGCTGCGCGGTCTAGTAGCTTTATTCTATAAGAGTAATCCCTGCCACGCCATGTTTCGGAGTGATCATCGAGGAAGTTCCGGTTTGTCGGAGGCACGACGCGGCCTAACTAGGAGAGGCGTCGTGATCTGGACGAGTGCTCTTTGGATGGAATCGGGCGTAGAATGTAGGAGTCGACGGGTATCGATAATTCTTGGAACGTAGGTCGCTGATGGTGCAACAGTCTCTGAGGAAATTAGTACAAAATAAAGTAAGGGGAGTAGTACACGTGGAAGACAGTGGCCCCTTGCAGGACTGGAATATTACTTAAATTTTAACCACCCAGAAGCGTAATGGTTGTAGCTGTTTTTTGCCTATAAAAAGGGGCAATCGTTAGCAGCTAATACTCTGGCAATTACTGATATTCAGTGGCTACTACATTTCAACGGGCCTACCCTCGCCGAGGGGTAATGAAATGGTCGTATGCATTCCAAAAAGACACTAGAGGACGGGAACAGCGACGACAGCCAGCGAGGACATTGCCCAGAAGGCATTTAGATATAGTCTCATTGCGAAATGCCTACTTGTTGGGTCTCCCTTATCGGTCCCGATAAGCCGAACCTTCCTGGATTTCCTCTCTTCTCGGTTTAATCGCAAGTCTGTAGCTCGTAAGTTTGATTATTATACCAGCGCCTTCCCCGTTTCACCTTCTTTCCCCTCCCTTCTTATTTTATTGTGTTTCTCTCTTTTTTTTTTTAACACGCCCCTTTATACTCAAAACGTTCGTCGTAGAACGCTTGAAGACATTCCTTGAAAGTAATCCTTTCTCGAACGTAAGTAACCAATTCCTTGAACATAAGTACTGCGACATTCTAAGGTGTAATTAATGTAATCGATTAATGTAAGATAGAGACGGACGATGTTCGCGGTGCTCGAGCAGAATTGCGAAACTCGCGAGCGCGTTGAAGTGTGATAAACACTTTGTACTCGGAGATTTGTTTCAACCGAGTTTTACTTACGGTGCATAACGCGGGTCAGCGATGACTCGCAGATTTCAGCATTGTTTGAATCAATTTCATTGGAATTTACAAGCGAAGTGAGTATCACTCGTGAATAAGGAATGATTTATTCTATCATTCAAATGCCTTCTGATACAATTCAAAGTATTCGTGTAGCCGTTATTCCTGATCGTTAGATCTGGACGAAATTGAAATTTGCCGACTCTGATGAGCATCGAGCACCGCTAAGACGTTTCGTTATTTTAAGAGCGAGAATCGAGAGCCTCTTATAAATCGCATCGCGTTAGTGCCGTTATTTTTTACGTGACTGTTTCTCGATTCACCAGTGAGGCAGATTGTAACTCGTGTAATTGAGCATGTAAGTCGTCTGATGTTGACCGCGACTATCACGCGTGTTGGAACGCGATCGCGAGACGCGCTCAAAGGATACTTATAATTATACGAATAATCGGATGATATTTAATATTATACACATGTGCATATTTTATATACAGATTACATGTTATATATATATTTACACTCGCAGAGACACGCACATATATATAGATATACAGAAAAGATATATATATATATATAGACGCGCGCGTCATTAACGATTAATGAACACTTAATTACACGCCGATTAAATGTTCCATTAATACGAGAAGAGCCGAACGACATACCTCAATTTCGTGGGTAGTTACCCTCCCTCTGTGCGTTTGCAGTGAAAATTGACTTTCTGATACCCAATTCTGCCAGTATATCGTGACTCTGATCGTGTAATCGTTGAAATTTTCATTGTTTAATCACGCAGTGCGTATATTGAGTGACAGTGATACAAGGGAATGCCAAAGAACCATCGGAGACATTGGTCAGAGGAAAGAATAAGGGATTATATTTTTGGTACACGCGAATATCGATGGAGAGAGAGTGCGCGCGCGCGCGGGCGAGAGAGAGAGAGAGAGAGCATGGCAAATGCACTTTGGGCTACGCTTAAGCGTTCTTGCAATTTATAAAAGCTAGTTTAATAGTGAAATGCTTCGAGTCCACGGACTAAAATGCTTTTCATTCACGGAGTGTTACCGCCAGTTGATCTAACGTAGGAGAAGATTTTTCTTCCACTTCCGTCAGACGGAAGCGAGACAAAGTCTTCCTCTAGCTAGTTGTTCTTCGCAGTATGTGATTTAAAACGATTAACTCATTTATGCCTGCATACGCTGTACAAACTACGAAATTTTCTTCGACAAATTCGATGGACTTCGAATGCGGATTTATTTTCTGTGAAAGTAAATTTTCTACGACTATATTCTTGTGGGTGGATTATATATAGGATACAAGGTATAAATGGGTTAAGCATCTATGAACGTTTAGTATGTTTGTAATTGTGCAGGACGATCGTCAACACGTAACAGTCACACACGTGTGGTGCTATATATACATACATATATATATATATATATATATATACATATTCGCTTTTTATATAAATTTTATTAAGTTGCCCGAAGAGAGTATTTAATAGTTTAATACACATGTTAAGCATGTATTATCAACGTTTATTTACTAATGCATAATTCCGCAAGTAATAGTATCAGACATATTGAAACGGAGTTTATATTTATATAGTATATATTATATGAATCTTTTTTTTTTAATTGTTGACAGTTCGAGAGAAAAATAAGAAATCTGGAGACAGTAGAGTTTTTATTAATGTTATCGATGTACCGAAAGAATTTAAACATTGGATCTGTAACAGACTTATTTTAAGCATTAATTAATTAATCAATCGTTTCGCCACGTGTAATACGCCGACTGTTTGAAAGTATTGCATTTTTCTTTATCAATTGTCAAAATTACAGTCGTTTCGAAAGTGTAGAATGTATTTTAATATTTACGTTTGCTATCCAATACATGACTGCCATTATTAAAATTCCGGATACTGTGCGCCGCACAGTATCAGGCTCATAGGTTCATCGTTTTATTAGTAACGTGTATTGAACAGTCTTTCTAGAGGATAAGTACGGAGTAACTTTTGAATAACGACACAGCGAACAGTATATAAGATTCTACTTGTTGTAACAAGATCGTACTATTGCCTTTTGTTACTGAGTACCTGGCCATGGATTACCATGCGACAGCTATTTTTCCTTAGGAGAAATACAACTTGAATTTTAAGTAGAAAAATGGCTGACAAAATTCTATCATTCTGCGACCTAGGGGAAAATCTTATTCTTCGAATAAAAGTGCCTTCGATACTAACACCTAACTTATTATTTACTTGTAAATAAAATAAATAACAAGGATAGATTTTACATTCTCGTTTTATTATAAAATTCACTATAATATAATACACACACTTTCTCATATTTCAATCATGATCGATTCAAAATGGAATACATAACTTTATTTCATAAATAAAGACGCGTAAAAGGAGGAAACAATGGGGGGAAGGTGGGGAAATAGTCTCGTGGAACCTTAATTGTACCTATTTAACTTGAGCTTACGAACCCCTGAAACATAAAAGCCACGATATAAATACCATTGCCCAAACGATGAAATTAGGGTTGTGTGTGTTTAGTCTACTTACACGATGATATTATTAATTGGAATATGGATTAATTTAACAAAGAATCCTATGAAGCCCATTATACAGAAACCGATCGCTGTGGCGATAGCGATCTTCTGGAACTCTGAAAGTAATCGTACGTGTAAGTCTCAGTTTGTGCAACTCCACTTCGTCGGGACCTTACCTTTTCGATCGGGCTTCGTGCACCGTTTAACAAGGCGGATACTGTCCTTTGCGAACTGCCGTCCCGGCTCTGTGAGTTTCTTCACCTGATCCATTATGTTTGTAGAACTGAAAATATATATATTTCTGGTGCTATGAAATTTGCAATGATCTAAATGCAGCTGTACCCTAGACTCCTATAATTAGAACGTTTGAAGGCGAAGGCGAAGATGTACGCGTCGCGTGTGTTTTTATAGTGATACAGAGAAACATACGAATCGGAGTTCGTACTGTTTCACTTACAGTGGATCAAGCACGGATACCTAATTTCCGACTCGTTAATTGCTTGAAAATAATCTACAGGTTATAACGGAACGAGAACCATTTCACTGCCGAGGCCGGTGTGAATCTTTTTTAATTAAATCGAAGAACAATCGATGAAAACACGATACTCACGTTGCGCACAACTGGAGAACGATTTACAGAGTGTTGTTTGACGTACGAAAACCTGCGGTCGTCAATGTTTGAGGCGCTACGTGGACACTACGCTGTGAAAACGTCACTTCCTGACCAGTGACGCTGGCATCGAAGCAGCGCGGCGCAAACCTGAACTGTATTTCGAATTGTTAAAAGAGTTTACTGCTCGGGGATTGTAATCTTGGTGAAGCGGAGGCGTAAAGTGGTGTATAAATAATGTGCGTGTGAAAAAGTATCTTTTGACAGAGGATGTTATATAAGAGAATGGGTCGGAGCTCGCGGAAATATAGTAAAATCATAGAAACAACTAGCAATAAAGGCACAGAATGCGTATAAAACAGGCTAAATTCATTATAACATTGAAATAGAAAATAAAAAGTAGAGAAATTGCGTTAACGTTTCATTTTTCCACATAGAATTCGCGAATTATTTTCGAGCAATAATTTACGCGCAATTAAACTTTCATCTTATAATACCAGTAACAACCTTCAGCAACAAATTCCATATAGATTCGACTAAAAATTAATCAGTTTATTCAAAATTCTTTAACAATTAGAAGATATAAACCCTTGGCTACAATCTGTAATACAATTTGAAGAGATATTGCTTGTAGGTAGGTAGTTATTAACAATTAAAGGATCCCATTCATTTGCTGCTGTAAGGACCGTTTGAATAAACAGTTTTTCAACTTACCGACAACGAGACGCTATAGCCACCTGGTGGCGAAACAACGAATTAAAGGTCGGGTCCATTTTGGATTGGCAATTCTGAAAAGTTAGCCGGGTCGCAGGATACCCGAGGAGGTATTAGAGAGAGGATGACAAATGAACAAATTTGTCATTTTCTGCGAATATTCTATGAACTTTTAGAGTCGCATCTCGAAGAATACACCCTTGGCTACTTTCCCATATGCTACTTTTGCAAGAGTTTGGTTATAATTAATTAGTTATTAACATTAACAGCTTGTAGCTGGATAACGGTACTCGCGATGCCGCGTTTAATGAGTGCTCCTCCCTTCAATAAGGCGATTATTTATAATATTTAAATTCTGCTCTTTACTCACTCTTAGAGATGTATAATTACAATATTGCTATTTAAGAATCTTTAAGATAACGTTCTGTGCATATTTTCTGTAACAACAAGTAAATTCACGTATTTCGAGGCGGTCAGTTGTCTATTGCACTTTAAACTACTGAATTCCGTTCCGAATAGGAACAGAAATTCAGCTGAATTAAAGGGAACACATGATGCTAGTGGAGGTGGCGCGGCCGAGTTGTGCAAGAGAGAAAGCTAGCGTGCGCGACGAGGATAGAGATAGGTGCCGTGCCACTAGCTCTGGCTATGCGCTCCTGATACTTTTCAACTCCTGGTATCAGGAGCGCACGACGCGAAGAAGTAACGATCGTATTAGAACGAGAGGGCACGCTGTTTAGAATGAGAGAGAGAGATACGAGGAACGAAAGGGTTATTATAGTTGTCAGGTACCGCGAATAAAGAACACTTTTCTGGCTTCATAAGTATTTAATATAAAACAAAACGTGCGTAACACTTATTACAGAGAAACAGCCAAGGGTCCATGTTTTCAATTGTAAGTGCAGTGCTGCATAAAATCAGTGGTAGCAGATTCATAACTCATTGATTAATGCCAATAGACGGCGTCGAATATCTTTAGCAACTGTGCCTAAGAAATGTTAATAACTACTTAATCGTAGTCGGGATAGTTGTAATTATCGAATAGATTAATAACGAAAGAAACTATATCTTAATTTATTTAATAATAAAACTTAAAGGGTTTCAGTTATGTGATCGAAAGGAAATATAATTGCATGTGATGATTGATTTTTAAATGAATCTTGTTTAGCACGCTTACTGACAGTTTTACAATTCGAAATAGTGATTCTATTTTCGATCGACAATGAGCCATGGTATCAGTGTGTTTTTAACCGTAGTCCGCAGTTACGGATATTGCCAGCCTTTACGTTGAAATGGAGTGAGAGCAAAATTGGACGTGGAAAATGAACAAAAGGGCGGTAGCCGTATTTTGGTAGAAAAGGGTCTCCGACGAGCACGAAATTCTGTTCGGCTGGCAAATTTCAAAGTTGCTGGGGAGGCATGACTCGTTTGTGAAAATCATTTAATGCAACATACAGCGGAGCCACGAATTTCGAGGTTATTCATTAGACACAAATGGTGAGTGGGGATTTTATTATTCAGGAATATTTGTAATGTCCCGTGGTCGTTTGAATAATACGGCACTTATTCTCGCGAATCCTATTTGCGACAATCATCGCGATAGTGGAAGGGGTACCGATATCTATATAAGGATATGTCTCGTACCATCATCCACATATCAATTGTCAACAATTTATTTCGCGATAAACTTCGTATTTGACTAACAAACACTGATCTTCCTCTAATCTTATTTATTCCTTTGCGTCCATAAGTAGGATCTGTACAAATGCCATTTGACAATTAAGATCAGAAGTAAGAATTCGAAATGAATTTCAGTGTTTGGCGATATTAGTTTACACGTTCGGGTCTGGTAAGTTGTCTTTTGCACACACAAGTGTAAAACACTCAAGTGATTATTCGAAAATTCACTAAGTTTGTAATTAACTCAGGTGTGCCTTGACATCGATGATTTAACCAGGGAAGCTTATCGTGTCTCGTTTCTATTTCAGTCGGATTCTGTGATAAGTGGAAATTTGTTTGCTGCTGCTAAACAATTAGCAGATAGTGAAATCCAACTCATAAAGGCTATAGAAAATTCAAAGGCAAATAAGAAAGGTATTACAAACACTATGTCTATGACAGCCAAGAAGAATGCCAAAAAATCTGCTAAAGCTTTCAATGTAAATATGAGTCATAATGTAAATCGCCGAGATTCGTAAACATAATGGGAACGATATAAATTTACCCGTTGGTTTCTTAATCAGGTTCGTCCATCTGCCGCTTTGGTAGCAGCTAAGCGCGACGCAGCGCAGCGACACATGGTTCAGGGAAAGAAGTCTAATAATGTGTTCGTGCGCGATATATATCAAAAAGCTATAGACGCGTACAATCTGAAAAGAAAGGACACCGGCCTCGTGTTTGAACGATCTATGGCAGAGCACGAGTGTCTTTGGGACCCAAATTATCCGGAGAGCCCTGCTAGGTTGACAAGAGTTCTGCAGAGATGCGAAGAATTAGGTTTAATAAGTAGGTGCAAGCTTATCGCACCAAAATTAGCTACGGAGAGTGAAGTACTCATGAAGCACAGTCAAAAGCAAATCGATATTTTGAAGGCCACTGACAGATGTACGGATGTGGATAATTTAGAGTTACTTTCCTCTAAATATGATGCAATTTATATACATCCTGTACGTGAATATTTACAGAGCATTGTCGGTTTAAATTACTAAATTTTGATGCTGAATTATTTAAAATTGTTCCAGTCTACCTACAAGCTGTCCCTGTTAGCTGTGGGCTCAACAATAAATTTAGTGGAAAGTGTTTGTAAAGGAGACATCCAAAATGGAATGGCTATTATAAGGTAATTAAATTTTGCAATTCATATTTTTGAAATTCCCGATTACATTGGACACATTAGGTAATTGGAAAAATTTATTTAGACCACCTGGACATCATGCAATGAAATCAGAATACTGTGGATACTGTTTCTTTAATAATGTTGCGATTGCTGCTGAAAGTGCTTTGAGAAATAATTTGGCTAATAAGATTTTAATCGTCGATTGGGATGTACATCACGGACAAGCAACCCAGCAAATGTTTTATAACGATCCACGGTACCAACACTATTTTTGTAATTCCCTCTGTATACTTCGGAATGAACATTTCTGTTATGCTTTTCGTAGAGTAATATACTTTTCTATTCATCGCTATGAGAACGGCGAATTCTGGCCAAATCTTCGAGAGTCGAATTTTCACTTCGTCGGAGATGATTTAGGACAAGGATATAACTTTAATGTACCACTTAATAAAGTCGGCATGACGAATGCTGACTATTTGGCCATATTTCAGCAAATTTTGTTACCAATGGCATACGAGGTAATAATTCAATTTACTAGATTGGTGGTACGTTTAGTCCAATTATTTATAAATTTTGTTTACAATCGTAATCGTAAAATGGATAAATTTTAATTGTAGTTTCAACCAGATCTCATAATAGTGTCAGCTGGTTATGACGCAGCCTTGGGCTGTCCAGAGGTAAAATAGTAAAAATACTACTAATTAATATTTCTTTTCATCCTAGTTTAATCCCGATTTTGTGATTGTTTCGGCTGGATTTGATTCCGCAATTGGGGACAATAAGGTTAAAGATGTTTCTCTATCTATTCATATATAACTAAAAGTTTTACTAAATTTGTTTCGATCTGTATGTACATATATATTGCTTTTACACTGTATTTTTAAGTTTTAATCGCTTCATTCTTCTACGATGTTAAGGGCGAGATGTTGGTGACTCCCGCATGTTATGCTCACTTACTATCGTCATTACTGAGCCTGGCATCTGGAAAAGTTGCTGTTGTACTAGAGGTATATGAGAAGTACTTTAAACGTGGCAATTATTTGAGTTTAACTATCACAGATCTATAATCCTTTAAACATATTTACGTTCTAGGGTGGTTATTGTTTAAAATCATTAGCCGAGAGTGCAGCGCTGACACTGCGCGCTTTGCTGGGCGACCCATGTCCTACGTTACAAACTCTCGAATTGCCTTCTTTAAGGTGAGATCGAGAATCTAATATGAATTTATAAAAATTCCATTATAAGTATCGATTACTGTTTCAGTATACGCGACATGATTCTGAATGCGATCTATGCTCATAAACCATATTGGAAATGTTACCAATATCAGGATATCTACAGTATTAATAGCACAATAAATAATAAGGAAGAAAGTAGTAACGAGCATTTACCCGTAGTTGTATTTAAGTAAGCAATGAAACTGTCCTGAGTAAGAATATTAACACTAGTTCCAAGTACGTGAACATATAAATTTTCTCTATTACAGAGGAAGTGATATTAAGCAAGAAGTGTATGAAACCCGAAATTGTTATCCAGTTCAAAGTAAAGACGTTATCGAGTTGATAGAAAATCAATTAAACGCACTAATACAGCGTAAGTTTGTGATCCAATGTTTCTCTCGATGCATTCGTGCGATTTCTCACGTAACAAGTAATTGTGTTTCAGTTACTACTTTATCTAAGGCATCGAACAAGGTATGCGTTGTTTATGACGATAGAATGTTAAATCATTGTGATATATCCGACGATAGTCATCCAGAGAAGCCAAATCGGATTAGTGGTATCTTCAAGAAGTATCAAGAGTACAATATACTGGATCGATGCTATGTACAGCAGGTACGCCGACACTAAAAACTCGTTAATTTATACATTTCCGTCTGAATTGTCACCTGTTTCTCACTGGCTGTGTTGTAAAGGGGCGATGTGCAACGATGGAAGAATTGTTACTGGCTCATACGAAAGATTATATAGATACAATAAAGGACACCGAGCATTCGAAACCTAAGGAGCTACAGAAGCTAGGGGCAAGCTTCAATTCAGTGTACATGCATCCTGAAACTTGGGCAAGTGCCTGCGTGTCTACTGGTTCGCTGTTACAAGTAGTCGATAGCGTGTTAAATGGAGAAAGTCAGTCCGGTGTTGCTATCGTAAGGCCTCCGGGACATCACGCAGAAGAGGACACAGCATGTGGCTTTTGCATTTTTAATAATATTGCCATAGCAGCTAGATACGCCATAGAATTCTACCACGTAAAAAAGTAATTATCACTTCTCTTGCTTGCTCTCGAGAATACGCGTGTGCAACGAAAGTAATAATGCCTCGTTTTTAGGATATTAATAGTAGATTGGGATGTACACCATGGTAATGGAACTCAATCTATCTTTGAAGAAGATCCAAGGGTTCTCTACGTGTCTGTTCATCGTTACGACAATGGCAGCTTCTTTCCGAATTCTAAACGAGCTAACTATAATTATGTTGGCTCTGGATCAGGAGAAGGTTTCAACGTGAATATACCATGGAACAAAGTCAGTCTTTTCGAATACCGTGCAAATCAGATTGGTATGAATAGAATGGCGTTATTAATGTATGTGTTTTATTTATACACGCTATATATAGAAAGGGATGGGCGATGCCGAGTATATAGCAGCATTTCAACAAGTAGTAATGCCAATTGCTTATCAGTTCAATCCAGAACTGATCTTAGTTTCAGCAGGCTTCGATGCATGTATCGGCGATCCACTCGGAGGTGTGTTACGCGACTTTGTTAACACTTTCCATCATCGCACAGTAAAAATTAAAATCTCATTTTCTAGGCTGCCTGGTAACGCCAGAGATGTATGGACACTTAACGCACTGGTTATCTTCTTTGGCTAATGGTCGCGTTGTTCTCAGCCTCGAAGGAGGCTACAATATCAATTCTATTTCTCACGCGATGGCTATCTGTACGAAAACGTTGCTCGGCGACCCTTTGCCGACGCTAGAAAGCAATCAAATTCCATGCAAAAGTGCCATCCAGAGTATAAATAACGCTCTAAAAACGCAGAAGCAATTTTGGCCCAATCTACTATTCAATCTGGCTTTGCCGAAGGAGAACGTGCTTCCCAAGGCTAAAGTGCCCCAGAGGAAAACAAACGAGCAAGTGAAAATCGCCGAGGATCTTTCTAATCGTTCTGAATCTAAGATAGCGCTGGAGGAAATTGAGAGCGAGAAGTTGGAGCTGAAACTTTCAATTGACAAGCGTTGTTTAAATTCGGTATCAGACGAGGAAATATTGAAGTTACAGAACGAGATGGAGAATATAAAGATAAAGAATTCGTCGAACGACGATACTTCGAAGACGAACGAAATGCCGTGTAAAAAGTCAGCGAGTATGGAGGATACTGACACTGCTGCGTCTGTCGAGAAAGGTATGATACGTTAGAAACACGTACGCGGACGTGAATGTAGGTGATTATTACTGATCCATGTTGTAGTTTTGAAATGCGCGAGAGAATGTGTGAATCAGCATAGGAAAGAAGGATTTTCCAAAAATAATTTCAACAACTCTGACGCTGGTAGCAGCGACGAACAGAATGGAGCGGGTGGTCAAGCAAGTGCCAATGCAAACTTATACGACTATCTTTCGCAAAATTTACAGGTAAATGATACATTCGCGAACATTAACTCGACGGGACGAATGATTGTAAATTATACATCTTCTGTTCGTTAATTTCATAGGCACTGATAGATGGAGAGATGTTTGCTGTGGTACCTTTGCGAGAGTGCCCGCATCTAGACAGTGTCAGGGACGTGCCTGTCTCGGGGATTAATATACACTTACCGTGCATGGAATGTCACAGCACCGTTGAAAATTGGATTTGCTTACAGTGCTATACTATCCACTGTGCGCGCAGTATTAACCAGCATGGTATGCGGCACGCCGAAGAAATAGAACATCCTTTGGCTCTAAGTTTCAGCGATTTGTCAGTTTGGTGCTACAGTTGCGAGGCGTACATCGATAATCCGGTGAGTCATGATTTCAGTACACACGCTGTCGAGTTTAAAAGCTTGGAGTACCCTCGAAAAAGTATTTGCTTTCATACACCTCTGATACAAGTTGCTTCTTAAGTCCCGAGCTGAAATTTAACAAATTTTTAGCGACTGTATGCTGCACGCAACGCCGCGCATCTGAGTAAATTTAACGAAGAATTGCCGTGGACGTACAGCAGCAATGAAGTGCAAATATGTATTAATAAATATCCTCATTAGTGCTACAAATATTCTCTAATACTTGTAAATGATTTACAAATCAAAAGTTTTATTTCAATATTTATTGGCTATTCTCTTTGCATTTAGATAAATTAAAAATTGTTATCACTATGAGTAAATAGCGAATAGCGATGTATAGATCTTTTAATTCTCCGATAATCAAACGTGTAAATTAATTTTAAATGTATACAGTATTTCCGTTTATCAATGCCTTATTCTACTAAACTGAAAGTAACGAATTTAAATAATGTTCTATTTTTCTATGTAGAGTAACGATTATTAGGTTGGACAACTATATTAGAAATGAAAATGTAGATTAAAATGCAGTGCCCATAAATGGATTCGATTCTACAAAACTATTTATACTGTAGTCATATTTTTGTAGATACCGTACAGTTTTATTATAAAGTTTCTTTAATCGTACTATGCCCCACGTATGTACCATATGTATGTACCAATGGATTTTAATTTGGTGATCTCAAGACTATCATACTTTTTATGGACAAGCGTGTTTGCTTTATTTCGAGGAATCCATAGATATAGTATTTTACATAATTTTTTATTCTTCTGGTGTAACAAATATAACAGTTATAGCGATGTACTGATAATAAACGTATATTACTTAACTTTATTTTGTACAAATGACTAACCAAATAAAAAAATTTATATATCTTTCACAATGCGTGTACAGTTTTACGTTTATTAGGCACTAAGTACTCTATTCGTATTAACGACAATTCGAACTGCTGAAAAGCATCGACTACATTATCCACGATATCGAAGAACGATCTTACCGAGAAATCGTTTATATTTGTTAAACGCAGGAACTTATTAGTAATCTTTATGAATGGTAATTTCTCAACCGTAAGATGCGGATGAAATCTATTTACAATATGGTAACTAAATAGCTTTGTATTATTTTGAATGGACATGAACTCTCCCATGCCCGTAGCAGGAAGGGCATAATACAATCTATACGGTATACTTTTATTAACATACTTATGTTCACATTCGCGAAGTTTCAAGGCAATGATGTTACATACATCCTTTATAGGTTTCGAACCATGTTCGTAAAGGTGGAAATCTTTAGTTAACTTATATTTGTGATTTCCACTGCTTATGTACGTTTTCCTGGTGTTTCTTAAATGCAAAAGTGCCGTTGGTATGGAATAAGTGTGGGATGTGAATAAATGTACATGCGTAAGATCGGGTTTCGCTTTTAGCTCAGTCGCTATGTGAGATGTCAGAGGTAGAACTCCGCCTTGATGAGCATACCCATAAAAGAGAGTCAACGTGATATTCAATATAAACCAAATGATCTGCATCTTACTGGGCTTATTTCTTGCGGAACAGGCATTAGGGTGAACGTTATTTTCAGCAATTCGTGAAACAGTATCGACCCCTGATGTCTGACTCATATTCGGCGCGTATAAGAAAACTAAAGGTAGTAATGTTGGTATTATAAATCGAGGCTCTTGATGAGGAAATACTGATAGCAGCGCGATAGGCATAATAAAAGATGCTGTCATTAGACCAACGACGCTTTGTATACGTGGCAAATCCAACCATTGCGCTTTTATACCGCTGTAAATAATTATCCTTCATTATCGATCTTATAAATTCCAGTTGTTAGAATGGTCTAAATAGTATCGGTAAGTTATTCACCTATGCAACATTTTCCCAAATGTAACGAGGCCAATGATTCCAAGAACGTTATACAAAAGAGGTACATTCACTAAGAAATGTACATAATGAGGATGCAAACCGTGATTCTGTAGGTTCTTAGTGTTTACGTTGTATTTAAGAAAATTGAGTGGCGTCACCACAAAATTATTCATGGTAATGTCAAGATTGCCTATCTCCGCCATTGTTAAATAACCGAAATAAAAGCTGTCGACTAGAATGAAAAATACAGCCGTAGGTATTCCGCATACGATCAAAGTTAGTATTCGAATGTGAAAGTCTCCGAAACCTACAGTCTTTGAACCTAAACCTCTTTGCAGCCAAAAAAAGATGGGGGCGAAAGCAAAGGCGATAAATGTCGGTCTATTAAATATACCGATTATAGTAACAGTGGCAATTTTGAAACAGTGATTCAAAGAATGCGGAGGCAACGAAGCTTTGAGCTTGTAATATTTTACTCGCTCTACTCCATTTTTTGCTGTATTATATTTATCCGAAAGGTAGTCACTTTGGACAACTACCTGAAACGATAAGAATCTTTTGCAATATCCTTTACTGTAATCTGATTTATATTAAAAGTAGCATTATGATATTTATACCTTTTCCGAATACGCCATACAATACGATGCATAATATAATAATAAAGCTGTTAGTATCAATTCGATGGTGTTCGAAAACGTGCGCGTTCCATAAACGAGCATAATGTACGAGCTGGCGTAAGCGATCAATCTTATTTTGTAATTCTGTCCGTACATGTAACATATCTTGTACAGGCAATAGTCCGATACAAAGGATAGGCCACACATTAACAGACGCGGAAATAATACAAGAAAGTATGGAGACTTTAACGATGTGCCAAAGTAAAAAAGGATGTACTGTGAAAGTCTCTTTAAAATTGTATATGGTACGCCGACAGTGATTTGTGGTATCAAAACGGTTCTAATAGGGAACGTAGAATTGTATTCCCATGGTTTGTTAACGTCGATATCAAAATGATCTCCTGTAAGATTAAAAGTTTTTATGATGCGACATTGATCATTCTTAAATTGTAAAATGTTATGATAAAAGGATGATGATAATCGTTACTGCGCTTTTAACTCACCTGATACAACTTCGATGGATTGAAAGTATTCATCGGGATGAATGTATCCCGTTTGTGGGATTAGTGTCAAAATGATTCTTAAGCAAGCCAGGAACCAGTAAAGGCCTATTTTTCTTTTTACTGGTACGGCAGGTCTGTATTCGTCTATTGACCTGCGGTACTCATTTTTGGAGTGCATTTTCTTGAATGAGTAATTTTCAGTCTAAACTGAGCTTAGCGTGTTAGATCAGTTTAGTGAGATTACGAAAATTTACAGAATTTCTGCTCGTTAATACCATCGTTTCTTTGGTTTCTTACAAGGTAATGCAACATAAACTTAAACCACACGATAAAATTCGGATGATTCATTTCATGAGAAATATAACGCTGACAACAAATAAGAACAATCACCTCGCACCTACAAATACTGTTTTATGAACTCAATCCACAGACGAGGTATAGGGGTAGACGGAACATCCGATGCATTTTCCTATCCCGGCAGTGATGCTAGAATCGTGGGAGGTGGGTCACGTGGGACAAGTGCTTACCCCCCAGCACGACCAACCGTCGTCCCCTACTTTGCTCTCACCGCAATGCACACAATCATATTTCTACTCCTTCCGTGTGCATTGCCTTTCGGACACTTTGGGACACTCCAGTGTCCAAGAGTGCATTATTATTGTTTAGTCAATTAGAATTATTTAGTTCCTAGTTTTAGCGTCTTCTGTATATCGTCGCGTGTGTCGTATTCTTATTCCAGCCTGAGTCGATAATGCAGAGTATATCTGTCGTAAATTTATCGACGAGTGCTTTAAGGGGGTACACACGTCACGTGACCTGGCCGATTCGGCAGTTATCAACAAACATTATATATACAAAATTGTATTGAATGTTGAATTGGGCTAGTGAAAATGCGCAGACTGGATACGCGTGATTATTATGTGGTCGGCTCCTCGAAGTGACAGAAAATATAACCTAAATATATGCTATATGACAACAAATGTTTAGTGGCTATTTCAGCTTCAAAGGCATCGCCTTAAAGTTGCAAATAAGAGGCGCAGGCCTTTCAAGAGGCGCTCCAAAATTCTGCGTCTCTTCGTTAAACAGTCACTGTCTCGAAACATCTGCGCCACTTCTCGCTCTTTGATTTTATCTCCGGAGACATTACTTAGTGCCACCTCTTTTGACGGCATGTTCTTCTGTTACAAAGCCGAATTTTGTGCATTCTGAAAATTTTTGCCAGATTTTGGCTCAGGTATCAGGAGAACATGAAGCGAAAAGAGGTATTCTGAATTTCAGCTTCGAAGGCATCTTCGATTCTCTCTCCGAAGACGTTACTTAGTGCCACCTCTTTCGACGGCATGTTCTCCTGTTACAAAGCCCAATTTTGTGCATTCTGAAAATTTTTGCCAGATTTTGGCTCAGGTATCAGGAGAACATGAAGCGAAAAGAGGTATTCTGAATTTCAGCTTCGAAGGCATCCTCGATTCTCTCTCCGAAGACGTTACTTAGTGCCACCTCTTTCGACATCATGTTCCCCTGTTACAAAGCCCAGTTTTGTGCATTCTGAAAATTTTTGCCAGATTTTGGCCCAGGTATCAGGAGAACATGAAGCGAAAAGAGGTATTCTGAATTTCAGCTTCGAAGGCATCCTCGATTCTCTCTCCGAAGACGTTACTTAGTGCCACCTCTTTCGACGGCATGTTCTCCTGTTACAAAGCCCAATTTTGTGCATTCTGAAAATTTTTGCCAGATTTTGGCTCAGGTATCAGGAGAACATGAAGCGAAAAGAGGTATTCTGAATTTCAGCTTCGAAGGCATCCTCGATTCTCTCTCCGAAGACGTTACTTAGTGCCACCTCTTTCGACGGCATGTTCTCCTGTTACAAAGCCCAATTTTGTGCATTCTGAAAATTTTTGCCAGATTTTGGCCCAGGTATCAGGAGAACATGAAGCGAAAAGAGGTATTCTGAATTTCAGCTTCGAAGGCATCCTCGATTCTCTCTCCGAAGACGTTACTTAGTGCCACCTCTTTCGACGGCATGTTCTCCTGTTACAAAGCCCAATTTTGTGCATTCTGAAAATTTTTGCCAGATTTTGGCCCAGGTATCAGGAGAACATGAAGCGAAAAGAGGTATTCTGAATTTCAGCTTCGAAGGCATCGCCTTAAAGTAGCGAACAAGAGCTACACCTTTCATGGGCCTTTAAACAGTTCTCGGTTAATGTGATGCTTTTGAAAGACTCGAAGCTTGTAATTTCTGAATAGTATTCCATGGGCACTAGTTGCAAAATTTTCTTCAATATCGACTTATTAACAAAGGAAATCTATGGTATTCTTAAGGAAATACCATAGATATTAGAAATTTGGATAGGAATATGTAAAAGGTATTTCTGAATAATAATACAATTTGTTTCAAGTTTCTTTCATTTTATTTGCATAAAAGGCCTTTACAGTGTTACAATAAAGTATAAGGTATATAAAGTCACTATTTTCTTGTGATTACTATCAAGGTTTCCATCATTCCGTCGAAATATTCCGAAGTTAAAACCTGTAAGAAGAAAAATATTTTTAGTAACTTGACTTGTCTATAATTGAAAATGGGAGAAACGTTACAACATTTTGTCACGTATGAAAATATATTAGTAAAGGGAATAATTTTATTATGCAACATGTTTATTGAAATTAGTCGTTTTAGATTTTATATGTTTCCGGTAAGATTTAATATTAATTCCTACCACTCGTAGTACTGTAATCTTATTTTAGAATCAGTCAGTAACGTTGGGTGCGACACGAGCAGCGGCCAATTTAGCAACTACCTACTCTGAAATCTGTTGAAATGCTGTGCGTGTGTGCGTGCTTGTACATGTGTGACATGTTTAGAGTTTAGAGTGTGCCGATGCGATGTAACTAATCTCACATACTGTAACTAGAGCGATTATTAATCTTGGATATTTCTGCTTTACAGGTAAGGAATTTTTACATAAAAGACGTTAAACCGGCTGCATTTTCGACTGTTCATTGATACGAAATTTGCACAAGATACTGCTTCAGCCGAATTACCCAGTTACACTTGTAACATTTCATTGTATTGCATTTCACTTATTTGAATAAATTGCAGCTAAGTGGTAAAAGAGTTTTTTTATTTAACAAGCACTACTTACTCCTTCCTATTCCAAATCACATATAAAAGACATGCTAAAAAGAACACCTAAAAAGATCCTTCCACGCAGAGTGGTTTTAAAAATCTTCGCATTAAAGCACTACTTTAAATATGCCATTCACTACTCTCAAACTCTATCGACTTTCGTTCAAGGCTTCTACTTCTCTTCAGAGTCATTACTTTGCGCTACCTCTTTCCACGTCATGTTATCCTGATACAAAGCCCAATTTTGTGCATTCTGAAAATTTTTGCCAGATTTTGGCTCAGGTATCAGGAGAACATGAAGCGAAAAGAGGTATTCTGAATTTCAGCTTCGAAGGCATCTTCGATTCTCTCTCCGAAGACGTTACTTAGTGCCACCTCTTTCGACGGCATGTTCTCCTGTTACAAAGCCCAATTTTGTGCATTCTGAAAATTTTTGCCAGATTTTGGCTCAGGTATCAGGAGAACATGAAGCGAAAAGAGGTATTCTGAATTTCAGCTTCGAAGGCATCCTCGATTCTCTCTCCGAAGACGTTACTTAGTGCCACCTCTTTCGACATCATGTTCCCCTGTTACAAAGCCCAGTTTTGTGCATTCTGAAAATTTTTGCCAGATTTTGGCCCAGGTATCAGGAGAACATGAAGCGAAAAGAGGTATTCTGAATTTCAGCTTCGAAGGCATCCTCGATTCTCTCTCCGAAGACGTTACTTAGTGCCACCTCTTTCGACATCATGTTCTCCTGTTACAAAGCCCAATTTTGTGCATTCTGAAAATTTTTGCCAGATTTTGGCCCAGGTATCAGGAGAACATGAAGCGAAAAGAGGTATTCTGAATTTCAGCTTCGAAGGCATCCTCGATTCTCTCTCCGAAGACGTTACTTAGTGCCACCTCTTTCGACGGCATGTTCTCCTGTTACAAAGCCCAATTTTGTACATTCTGAAAATTTTTGCCAGATTTTGGCCCAGGTATCAGGAGAACATGAAGCGAAAAGAGGTATTCTGAATTTCAGCTTCGAAGGCATCCTCGATTCTCTCTCCGAAGACGTTGCTTAGTGCCACCTCTTTCGACATCATGTTCTCCTGTTACAAAGCCCAATTTTGTGCATTCTGAAAATTTTTGCCAGGTTTTGGCCCAGGTATCAGGAGAACATGAAGCGAAAAGAGGTATTCTGAATTTCAGCTTCGAAGGCATCCTCGATTGTCTCTCCGAAGACGTTACTTTGTGCCATCTCTTTCGACGGTATGTTCTCCTGTTAGAAAGCCCAATTTTGTGCATTCTGAAAATTTTTGCCAGATTGGACATACAATATGTGTGCACTAATTGTAAGCCATCGATGTACAATAGGAAATTTTTTTTTAATGTAGGTTAGTCCGTTGTTGTTCTAATTGCCTGAATTACTATGACATAAACACGATAGCGATTTCAAGTGATGTATATGTAACGATAAAAGCGTTAATTTAGTAAATGTATACAATTCCCAGCAGTTCCTATGTCAATGTATGCCTAAAATGAATATAACCTAACCTACAATCGTCCGAAAATGCATACATTGACTCCATCATGCTTTTATTGTGGCTCGTATATCCAGCTATCGCTGCAGTTTTGCTAGGAATCCACGTTGGCAGTCCTCCCGAGTAGGCGCCATCTCGTATATACTACCTCAACTAAATTTGTCAAGTGACTTGCTATGTATTATCGCCAATGTGGCTGAACTCTGATTTGGGAATGTAGTCACGATTTTTCGTTTTTCGTTCTTATATGAGCAGATTTTGGCCTGGGAGAGGTCTCGTTCGAAAGAAGAAGATTCAATGCGGAACGCTCTGCTCACCGTTTGAGTCACAAAACTCTTTTAGTGACCTAAAAATGCTTGGATTCTGCGGGTATATTTTGTCGACTTTTGCTTTACTTTAGACACTGATATTATTACATATCAACACAATCTCGTTGAACCATGAGCAGAGCGCTCCCCATTGAACCTTCCTCTTTCGAATGAGACCTCGCCCAGCCCCAAATCTGCTCATATAAGGACGAAAAACGAAAAATCCCGAATCCATGTTTCGGGCCAGATTGTGTCGGTATACAGCGCCCTGCATTACCCGTGTCTATCCCCTTAACATAAGCGAATCTTTGTCTGTGGCTCTGTGCTTTAGTTCACGGACGATACACGTCGAGTAAACTGTTTTTGTTTCACTGTGACGACGTGAAACAGTGCTTTCAAATTTCGAATAGTAAACAAAAGCGAATAAATTGCAAACATGAGCAATTCAACTATTTCCGATCAGTCGCTCATGGACAAGTCTATGCGCAGTGTTTTCGGTACAATATATTACTAATTATTCAATTATATTCCATTCAGTAATGCCGCATAACCTTGTCATACATGTAATTCTTGTTTACAGTCGGGAATATCCCGTACGAAGCCACAGAAGAAAATTTGAAGGATATTTTCAGTGAAGTCGGGCCTGTGCTCTCTTTTAAGTAAGCTCATTTCAAATCTCTTATTCGCCGAAATTATTTTACCCTCCCACAGCTGCAAACCACATTTCCAATGGCACATTTTATTTTATTCAATGAACGTAGAATATTAATGGCGATGAAGTTAATAAACAGAAAATTAGTCCACATCCATCTGCTGCTTGCTTTCACAGTCGTACAATCCAGCGGGATTATAGTTTCTAGGTTGATTTTGCAGAAGTTTATAGTAGTTGTGCATTGGAATATGTTAAGTTTGACGATAGAATTCAACTTAATTCATTTCAAACGGTTTTACATAGATTAGTATTCGATCGAGAAACAGGTAAGCCTAAAGGGTATGGCTTCTGCGAATACAAGGATCAAGAAACTGCCCTCAGTGCTATGAGAAATCTGAACGGTTATGAAATTGGGGGAAGGACATTGCGCGTCGACAATGCTTGCACAGAGAAAAGTCGGATGGAAATGCAAAGTCTTTTGCAAGGTCAGAATACTGAAAATCCATACGGCGAGGCAGTGCAAGCTGACAAAGCTCCCGAGGCGATAAGCAAAGCTGTCGCGTCTTTGCCACCCGAGCAAATGTTCGAGCTGATGAAGCAAATGAAGCTCTGCGTGCAGAACAACCCGAACGAGGCGCGCCAAATGTTGCTCCAGAATCCTCAACTGGCGTACGCCCTGCTGCAGGCGCAGGTAGTGATGAGAATAGTGGATCCTCACACGGCAGTTAACATGTTACATAAAGCGAATCCAATACCAAACGTATTAGCATCCTCCGAAAAACCAGTCGTACATCCAATTGTACCACGGATCGAAGAACCATGGGCTCCTACACGTCCAGCGCCAGTTACGAATCCTCCAGCAGCAATCTTTGCTGGTAAGACGTAGCGAATTCTAGGAATAATGTTGGATAACACTTGAACATTATTCCTAATATCTAAATGCAATGATTTGGAAAATGAAATGCATCTTCACCGTACGTATCTACATAGTGTAATATCATAACAGGGCAGGACGTTGATCTACGAACATTAGACAGACAAATGGATCCGCGCTTAGCTCGAATGGATCAAGATTTGAGGGGGCCTCAGCAAGTACAACCGACGCCTGTTAGCGCACCTGCCCCTGTGTCCACTACCACTGATCCCAGGGGATTGAGTACATTTAGTATCGCAGAGAAGTTAGTATTACTTTCGGATGAGAGAAGATTCGTAACTTAATATTATCATTGAAAGGTTTACTCTTTTTTACAGCGCTCTTCCTGTCGAAGGAGTGGAGAGGTTTCATAATTACTTTAGATAATTTAGAACAGTTATATTCGAGAGTCCCTAAAAGCATTATATCTTTTGCAGCTTTTGTCGTGATCCGAGAACAGATAGATTCGGTAGAGATCCAAGGGACCCTAGAGATCCAAGGATGCCTATTGATCCCAGAATTACGAAAGCTAATCGTACGTTTGCCAAACTCCGAAGTCGTTTTAAAATATTTACTCGTCTTAAGTCTAGTTTTCACAATCTGATGATTTTGTTTAGCACCGGCGCCAGTTGCACCACCAGTAGTACCGAGGCCCGTGGCTGCACCAACTGCTCCGCCTTCGAGTGTCGCTGCAGCCAGTGTTGTAGCTCCTGCTACTTCGATCGCGGCATCTACAACGTCTGCAACTTCGAGGCTTATGGCAGGCATGTCCACGTCCGGGAATATACCCAGTGGAGCATCGGATCAGGAAAAGGTAAACATTAAATCAATATGTGTGTGTGTGTGTGTTATATATTATACAAAAATATATAAAATATTATGTAACGATACGATGAATGTGATATGGAAAAGAACATGAAACTAACCACTGATTTTGTTACAGGCCGCGCTGATAATGCAAGTATTACAATTATCCGACGAACAAATTGCAATGCTACCGCCCGAACAAAGACAAAGTATTTTAGTACTTAAAGAACAGATCGCCAAAAATACACGACGCTAATCTATAGATTTTTAATCTACAAGGATTACAATCCTTTACCGCGTTTTCTTTACGTATCATTGAATCCGTTTAAAAGTTGTAAAATTATAATTTGTAACCTCAACATGGGACGGTCAATGAATTTAAAATAAAGAAAAATTGTTTCTTAGTAATACAGAACGAATGAAAAACTTAGTAATATCACAATAATGAACAGAAAGATCCATACGATTGTATCTTCGAATTTAATCGCTTCGAACTAATTTACTATTATAAATAGCGTAAAAATAAAGGTTCGCAGTCTATGAATTTTTGTTCGATTTGAATTGGAATAAACCTTCCTCAATGAGCGCGCTGTACATAAGCTCCTTGCGAGTTTTGTCCACGTACAATTCAACGTACATGAAATTTTCATCGACGTCCTGCAATAACCAATATTAATAATCGGCGCGCACACGAGACACGAAAGATAGTATAATGCGCATTCACTTACTTTGACTGTCGCTATGACACGTTTATTATACATACTCTCTAATTTAGATAATAGAGCATTGCGATCTGCTAAAGAAACGACTTCCACGTTCCACAATTTGCACTTGATTGCCATAGCTGGAACTTCAATCCATTCTTTCTTCAAGCTATGCAACTCGTGCCTTTATGTAAATAAAAAAAAAATAAGTATGTGATAAAATGATGCTTCCGTATTACGATTCCACTGCATTCTCATATCTCTACTTTCTTACATACTTAATTAACTATCGCAGTGGATTAGGAAAGAATGTTTTTCTCGTAGCTAGATTTCCAGTACCAGTTTTTAGACGAGTATGTATATGAATGTTGACTTACATTTCTGGATCCACTGTTCTGTATTCGTCATTGCCGTAGTCGACGAATAGCAATTTGATTTCAATGTTATCTGTGCCATCAATCGACTCTGTCTCTATTATAAGGCATCTGTACCAAAGGCCGTCAGTGAATTGAGCGCAACACGGTGTGTCTGTGAACAGAATTAGGTTTACCATAATGTTGCCGGAGATTGTTATTGATATTAGAAATAATTCCCGGCACACGTCACGAAGTAATACTTACGGGGGCTGAGGCTTTTGATCACTGGCTGCTTGCACGCTTCTGTTTGCAACTCATTCATTAGAAGTTGATATTGCTTATAATAGGAATGCAATACCTAAAATAAGGAGAATATCGAATATACTGGCATATATTTGAAAGTACCATAAGACGAAAGACATCCCGTTAAAGTTGATTTGTATACCGAGGAGTGCACGTTTTCCTTTAGCTGGGCGTAAAATTCAAAAGCACTGATACTACAGCACAGTTCTATTTCGATGAAGTCTATTTCGTCCGGGATATCGATCATTTTGTAATTCATCAAAAGATTCTCTGTAGAAATCACGTATGGCGTTGAAGCGCTTATTCCGCCCTTTGCTTTGCTCCACGATAAGTTCTCCACGTCGGTCGTGGTGCAGCTCTCGTTCTTATTTTCGCCCGAATTCGAGTGCTGGAACACTACGGGAGATCCACTAATAACCGGATCCTTTACTCCCTCGTCGTCTGAACAAAATAATTCTGAGTTTTCTATAACTATATCTGCATTCTCTGTTAAAGACGAGGTTTCAGAAACGTTACTATCATTCAAATTGCAATTAATATTCATTCCCCATTCGTTGACGAGAAATGTAATTAAGTCTGTCTTCTTGTGGCAGTGCTTGTTTGTTTCCAACAGGGTTACAGAAATCTGAAAGTATTTCCCGTATACTGGCGCTGTGTTTTTTTTTTTTAAATTGTCAACGATGGATTCTGTATTTCAGAAGATTACTCACAACAAGGTACTCTTTGGTCCTGTCTAACACTGTTACTACGCATTCTTGTTCAATGAGAAGGCTGTGTATTTTATCCAAATCATCTATCCTCCACTGCCCATTGTTGTCTCCCTGTCGGAGAAATGAATAAAAATACATTGATTAATCGAGCAGAAATATTTTAGCAGCGGCGACATTGGATCATTTAAAGCTATTTACCGGGATTAAGCTATAGATTATACATTTTGTACACTGGATTGGAATGTTCTCCAAAACCACCTCCTTCTTCAAATTTCCAATCGTACATTCTTCCACATTTCCGTAATCTATAAACTCGACCTGTGGCATGAAAATTCTCGGTTATTAGTAAGTGTTGCGCGAAGGTATGTCTACATAGTACAACAGATAATAGAATCTTTACATTGAATAATTCATTCTCCTGAACTTTAATCACTTTGCCCCGATACCAATTCTTGTTCGCGTGGTATTGTGCGATGCACAGGTCTCCGGCTGCCCACACCGTGTCGCAAGATTCTATCGTACAATTCTTATACAGCTTCTCCAGTTTCGCTTCTATCTTTCGCAGTTCCGTTAAATCTGGAAACGTGCAACGTTGGAGAATTAAAGAGCTGCGTGAACACTTAGTAATGGAGTCGCGAGAAGTATGCACACTTTGCTCTTTGGAGTGAAGATACAGGTAGCCATTGTGATCCAAGTAAGTAGGTATAGCAATAAATGAATCTTTAGCTATAGGGTCTGGCGGCAGCCATGCGGATAACTTCGGAAGCGACGGGATATTGTCCAATATCTCTTCTGAACTATAATCCCCGCTGTCTGATTCCGAGCCCGAATAACGCAGGAATGTTTTCGATACCTCCTTGTCAATGCTCTCGATAGATTCGTCCAGCTCGTTATCAATTTTTTGCCATTTTACGTTTGTCTCACATTTCGACAATCTCTCCATTTTCTTTATCATTTGCCGCTTCAATTCGATCGCCAGTATTTTGTCCCGTTTCTTTGCGTATCTGGGAATGCGACAATGATATGAAAATGTAATCGAAACAGGGGGGCAGGCATAGAATCGAATTATTAGTGTGAAACATTTTAAAAAGTGTCACGTACTCTTTTATAGGCAAGGCTACTCCCTTTTCAACCAGCATTCTACTGATAGAATTAATTTCAATCCTTGTGGGCGTTAAAGGACCGTCCATTTTCGACTGTTTAATCCATAGCTCTACTGGTATCGCAGAGTCTTCCACATCTTCGTCTTCCTGTGCAACAACGAAGAGCAAACAGTTATAGAGAATTATATCGAACAGCGCAGTACTTTTAGAAACTGAAATAAATAAATGAATCGAATAACTGTTTCATCTTTGATCCTCTAAAAACAGATCTCGCCCTGCATATTCCACGAACCTATTGCACTCGGTAGATTTAAAGGAAACGGGAACAAGTTCATTCATAATATCATACATCGTTATAATTTAAACAACAGACATCTTCGTATATAGTACTATTATCGGATTCGAGTGTCGAGAATTTAAGAATTAGCTTCGAACCCACCCCTAATTATAATACTGTATAAAGCACTTACAAGTTTCGATATATAGAACTTGCAGTAGTGGTTGCTGTTGATAATCGCGCGCAATTCCTCGCAGGATAGCGACGGCCAGCTCATCGATCCCCCGCACGGTAATATGCCAGTCAACTTTATTTTAAAAACGTATGTAGGCACTTTGAAGAACGGCGGATACAACGATTGTATGTCGTTTAGCGTGACGGTCTCTTCGAGCCCTACGTCGTACAGAAACACGCGCACCTTGTCCGGAGACTTTATATCGATAATTCGGCCGCGATAGTACATGTAGGTCTTCGAGGAGAAAACAGCGCAGACCGTATCCTTGGTCCAAACTTCTCGTTTCTCGGAACGGAACTTGCTGTAGAACTCCTGTATTTGCGCGGTCATTTGGTCGATGTCGCGCTGCTCGCACGTGGCATCGGAGACGTAGATGCAGTCTGGAGATTCCGCGTGGTGTATCGCGACGCACACTTTAAAAGGATCTTCGGCGTCGTCTAATATGCTCTTCTTCTTCGCGCTCTTCTCAATTATGCTACTAATATCTGGCATGTTGTACGGCTCCTGAGGTGCCATTCCACCGACGACGTTCCTCTTCGGTTTGTTTTTCTTCTGCCGTTTAGGATTACCGTCTTTATTGTAGAAGCTACGTAGGGAAAAATACCCGCAATTACATACGTGGACTTTCCGATGTTGGGCACATCGTAAACAGACGAAGATCAGAATTATCGTAAGGCTTGTTTAGAGTATTTACCTCGATCCTGCATTCACTGCTAGGTTGTTTTTCAGTAACAAGTGAACGACGCTACTTCTATCGTAAGTGTACATAGCAACGCTGTACGTGTCGGAGAATTTATCGAAAGCAACGAGCTTAAAATTCTTCGTGCTCATAAGGAACTTCTTCAGGAACTCGTTCGTGTCGTCGCCCCATTGTTTCTTAGGGTTGCTTGGTTTTATATTTTTCAACGAGACTTTAATTGCCTAAGGAGAGGGATTAATACAGTTGCTTGAAATTAAGCCTTCGAAGGCCTGCGCTACGGGAACTTAGAATTCGACTTATCTCTGTAGGATACTACGCTTCAAATCTCCTTCAAGTTTACGTATCAATTTACAATAGCGCATGATAATCCAGCGCGAGGAAATATACATATTTTCAGACAAACTCACCTGAGTTCTGCAGCCCATGTACTTTCTCGAAAGTGATCTTATATTATCACAACTTAACGTTAAACTGTATCCCAAGTCTACGTAAAAAACCTTTACAGTGTTTTCTGTAACTTCGGACACAAGACCTCTGTGCCAAAGCCCATCAGCCCCTGGGGCTGCGCATGGTAAATCTGCGCGGATAATTAATACGCATAATAACAGAAAATGCATTTCCGAATTGCTCGAAAACAAGAAATATACTTGTGTCCGAAACGTTACCTTTACACGGTACAGGGATTAACGCGGTAGCCGATGTGTTTTGCTCGTAGTGCTCAGTCATTTCGCGTACCATTGTGCAAAAGTAAGACCTGTTTGCGTGTTTCTACGTAACAGAAACAGAAATATATACATAGAAATAATTGAAGTAGTTTGAAAGCTGAATGATTACGAAAATCATGGACAAAGAAGGAGAAAAGATATCCGAAGTTATCAGAATAGGTGATCCTCTGCACGGAACGTGACATACTGAATAAATGAGCCACAAGAATCACAAGAAAACTATATTACTTTCTGAACGTATATAACATTCGGCGATTCCACGGACAGAATTTGCACTTCCGTGTAACATTCTATCTCCAGCTGTTCCTTGTAGTATTGCCTCGCGGAGTCTGGGTTCGTCCTCTGCGAAACAGAGAATCAGCCATCAACTTTCTGACCCGCCATCGGCGCAGAAACGATCAGAAACAGCGTGGTAATTACCATTAATTTATTCGGCGACACACAGGTAGCGTACTTCATGTACGTTAACGAGTCTTTCACGGATATCAGGCCCGAGTCTTGGGCGGAAATCACGCACAGCTCGACGTAATAAGTGTCCCCAGTTATCATCATGATGGACATCGAAACCATGGCATTTCTGAAACAGCGAACACAGTCATTAATATTCGTCTGAAAGTGCTGGATGGATTACGAACGATGGATCATCGGCGTTACTTACGTGCAGACTAGTTTCTTGAAGGTCAGAATAGCATCTGGGTGCCATTTTCCATCGTTTGGGACAACATCGAACAACGTACATCTGATTGCCAGTACGGGCATCATGGCGAATTGGGGAACAATGTTCCTCATCCTGGACAGAGGGACGTTTGCCTCCTCCGTCCCATAATCGACGAGCAGGGCACAGTACTTCGCGTCACCTTTGGCGTCTACTCTTTTCTCTGTAATGCGCCCGCGATACCAAAGCCTGTCCTTTGAAGATTGCACGACGTACAATCCATCTGCAGAGGACAATCAGTAGCTTCGTGGTACAAGGCAGAACGATTACAAGGGATGGTTGTCTTTATCTCGCGGATTATCTCTGATTTCATACTCAACGTGACGTCTGTGGGCGTGATCCCCCAAGTGTTGGCCATCGTCGACAGCCCTTTGCTGAGTTCTGTGATCTTATTCTGATTCTGCATCAATTGCACGTAGAACCAGGATGGATCGACGACGTGGGTGATGCGGACCATCTCGGAGGATCCTTGAAATTCGATAGAATGGTTAGTGGTATTTTTAATTATAAATTTCTTAAGGGAATAAGAGTGAAGTTTAGGATACAGGACTCCAGAGGAACAATGCCGCGATCGCTTACCAACAGCAGGCAGATTGTCATTCTTTCGGGAGTGCAGAGAGTCAGTCGACTCGGATTTCATTCTCATAGACGAATTGGAGCAGAATCCTGTGGAAAATTAAATTCGCCAACGTGAGGGCCACGGAGTAATTGGCTGGGCGCCTTCCGCGGCAACTGGTTCTAGAAAGAAGACATTAATTTTACTTGGAATGTTGATCTCTTCTGTAAGTGGCTCCATTTCGTAATCATCCGGCAACAATTCCGTTCGTTGCAAACTGAAACTCGACACAGCGGGCATCTGCACGCTGCAGTGCTTCTGCACGGCTTCCACGATGCTGTTGTCAACATTGAATCTGCAAGAAAAATCGTTCCTATTTCCATTAGGGAACCCTAACGACTATCTTATCGAGTGGGAGCTTGGAATTCAAAGTCTTTATGTTTGTACATCAAATTATGTTTGAATATGTTTGTCGCATTGCGAAAGGGACGTTTTTACTTCACTTTCCAGCCCTCGGCGTCCCTTACAGGATTAGCTGTACTATCGACCAACAAGAGTTTTATTATGCCTGCTCCGGTTTAGTGAAACACAAGCGAAACGGACCTTTGTTGCTCGCGGTTAAAAGAGGTATGATAAAAAAAAATATATTTCCAAGCCGCTTTATAACGCAACCGTAGGCACACTTCGCTTTAATTAATTACTCTTATGCCGCTCTCCCTCGCGCTCATTCACTTTTCGTTTGGACATCTGTAAGCTGCTTACGGATATAAACGACAGGGGATTTGTCCGACTCTGCACCATCGTCGGTGCCGAGGAAAATAAATTGTTCAATACTTACTGGAGATTTTGATTTAACAAAAGCTTTGGATTTTCACTGTGCCGAGGGACTTGTGCTCCATGTGTTCCAAGACCGTTCAGGGAATTCCATTTTATTTTTTTTTTTTAACGACACGAATAAAGAAAAGTAAAGATAATAGGAAGAAACATGAAACTGAAGTGCGTTAAAGGGATTCGGGTAATTCTTCTTTTTTTCGATTGCAAAGTGTGACAATGACGGCGGAAATAAACTCCAAATTATGGAAAACGTAATTTAAGAGTCCTTGTAGAAAACACTGCAAGCGCCAAATTTAAAATACAAATTTTATCGGAAAATGTTCTACATTGGTCATACTATTGTATAGAATTTGATTTTCCTTGCGCTCGATGTCTAGAATTACTAGTTGCAGGCATTTTCAAAACAATTTTCCGAAAGAATATTTGGGGACTAGTTATTAAGGTCAGTCGTAATAGCAATCTGTTTTAAGGTTGAAATTGTAGAGACAATGTTTAGAAATATACAATTTAGAGTTGGTAAAACCAGAGAATGAAATTAATTCCAATTTTCTGCATCTTGCACGTTGCAGACCGTTTCTGCATTTTCCTACTCTCGTTAATAACATCAGATCTGCTTATAAAAGGCACTTCCACTGTCTTGCTGTAGTGTCAATTTTGAGAGACATTATTTTTAGTTCAAAATCTAAAACGCAATTTCCCTTTTCCGTAAGCAACTCTCGCAATGAAGTAGCAATGATAGAAATGATCGTGAACATTTCAAGAAGAACTTAGAACATTGAAATTATAATACAGGTGGGGCCATTGCAGATGACACTTTTAAGCATTGTTATAAATATTAATTTAGAGAATGGCTACAAATTATTACATAGTGCTGCCTAACAGCAAAGTGTCGACACTTTGCCATAAATATTGCACTTTATTTATGTACGAATAAAAATGTGATAATTGTTTCTCTGTTGAAAGGAAGTATAGTTTTAGGTACCTGATTTCCTGGTCGTTCCGTACGGAATTCACAACCAGATGACACGGAATATCTGCCAATTCCTCCAATTTCCGTATCACCTGCTGCAGATCCACTTTGTCCAGATTTTCTTCGACCGAGGCGGTCACCTGCAAAACGGGATGCGTTCGAAGAATACGAATTTGTAATGTTCAAAGCACCGAACACCGCTACCACTACTGATAAAGAATTCCTCGTCTCTTATCAGTAAAGCACAAAAAAAGAATTGCCCGAAAATTAATCGTCAAGCGTGGATAACGTTTTCTCGACATGTCAGCTCATTTCAATGATCGTTGCCCGTTCCTAATAATTTTATTATGAAAATTCGCGTCTCCCCTGTCACGTGCACACGCTGTAGCTAGCAGGGGAAGATTTTTAAATATCCAAACGTCCCGTGACACGCGGAAAATTCGCAGCATCATCTGCGATTTCATCTCGAATTACTTTTGGCAGCGGCACGTCGCAGCGTCCTTGCGGGAAAAATTTGCGCGTGTCCACGTCCAAAATAATAACCATGCGCACGGCGAGAAATTAAAGATGTTAAAATAAAACAGCTAAAGCAAGCTGAAACCGTCAAAAACCTTTGCGCGATTGCTACTTTCTGTGATTAGATAGTACCTGTCCTGTAGTCTACTTTTTCCATCGCTCCACTTGCATTTGGCACTTTTACCATGAAACTTTGGAAGTTTTAAATTTTTAAACTTCCGTGTCACGTGGGGCAAGTAACTAATCACAAATAGGAGGCATATTAATGACTAGGGATAAGGTTTATAAGCAATGATTAGTCGCAACGAATTGCAAGGAAATCCTTACGAGTAGCGCAGAGTGCAATCGTTCCTCCAGTCCCTTGAGCTGCTCGGAGATTTCATCAATATTCTTGTTACGCGAATTGCGTTGCTGGTGCAACGTCTCGATGATCTTTCTCTCGACAGTTTGCAGAACACCGTGCAAGTAAGCGAAATGCTCTGTGATGGCAGCTTCCACTGTGTCAGCATTTTGAGTTTGCGTCGGGTAGAGCGCAGTTTTCTTCAATTTCTGAAACGCAGAGGCGTTGATGTATTTTTCATTATATGTAAATCTTTATATATAAAAACTTATGGAATATATTGAGCTAAATTAATTAATAATTTGATGAACCCATAAATTTTATATATATATTATCAAATTCGATAGACGAACACTTTGGTACTTAAAAAAGCCAAATCTCTGGATCTATTGTGGCGTCAACGTGTCATCGCACAGCACAGAGTAGCTACACACGCGTTATGCAATATACTGATTGGCATTCGACTAGTGGTCCGAGCTGCCTGTTAAGAAATCGAAGCATCTTTAATCGTGTCACGGAGTGAAACGACTTCTGAGAAGCAATTCGGTGAGTACACCTCTGCGTCTACATTTAAAAGATCGTGTACTTTTTTATGGATCTATGAATTAGAGTGAGAAGAATCTCGAAAGCAGTGATTCTCGTTAATAATTCATGATTACCTTGAGGTTTTTCACTGAGAATATATGGTGAGACGATAAGAGCTTGATCAGAGTAAAATTCGAGAACTTACTTCCATTCATACGAGAGGAAAAACGAATACAGGTTTGTGCAAGTAGATGTTGAAATTGCGCGATTTATAATAATTGCTCCAAATGGTATTTAATTTCAAACGTAAAAAGCTATTGGAATTTCGCTTCCTATTTTTCGCTTAAAGTTCCTTGGAAAACGTCTTGTTACTTATTTACATTTCCTCGCGATTCCCGTAGATCTAACCGCGGGACTCGCGAAGGAATCGAGTTGTTGATTTAATCCCGAATCGGGGGTATCCAGTTAAATAATTTCGAGAATAACTTTGCGGAGGATAACAAGGAATTCGTGCTCGTCCTCCTTATTACGCTAGTCGTTACGTAATTAGACGTTATACGATCAAAATTCCCTTCTGTTTAGCTACGCTTCATAGAGCTTCTGTTAACTTTGCAACAAAAAGCCGCGACGAACTCGTCAAACAAACACTTTAAATAAAACTCTAGATCGCACAGTTCACTCTCATCATAATATTACCACAATTATCCCAACCTCCACTTTCTGTTTGCACGCTGCAGACGATAAAGAGCATTACACATAATACGCTCTGAAAAACTGCATATGAATAAAGAACAGCAGCTCTCCAACATACATGCGCGTTCACCAACTCTTTTCATTACTCTGATGTGTAACGTGGACCCCGAACAAATGCTCCGCGTCTCATTTTAAACACCTATCATATCAAAAAGCACTCCCACGTATACCGTCGTTCATAAGTATTATTACACCTGCTGCGTTCCCAGAAAATGTGATATTTTTGTACAGTGGCGCAGACAGATGGGGTGGGGCCAAAGGGCTCTGGCACCCCCGAAGAAGGGGCTTTGTGAGAAGAAAAGAAAACTGGATTTTACTCTTGAATAAATTTTTCTAATCACCTAATAAATTTTATTGAATATGCATTAAAAATATTCTTATCCGTTCAACTTGGCTGCCCCCAAAGAAAAATAAAAAACGAAATTTATGTAACCACGACTGAAGTAATTTAACAGCTTTGTAAAAAGAAAAAAAAATGGATTTCATTCAATAATAAATTTTTCTAATCACCTAATGAATTTTATTGAATATACATTAAAAATATTTTTATTCGTTCAACTCGGCTTCCCCCAAGATTAAATCCTGAGTGCACCACAGATTTGGTACAGTTCGAATACTTTCCCTGCTCTTAATTTAAAACACTAAATAAAGTAAAGTTTCTTTAAAGTAGAGTTCTTCAACAAATTTGCAACTTTTTCCACAATTATTCTACACAGAGTAGGTATTCCCAACTCCTAATACTTATGAATATGCCAGTGTCGGCCTAGAAGAATAACACCAAGAGAGAATACACCATCAGCGAGTAGTTGTTCCTCGAGCAGCAGTTTACTCATCGATTCAAGGATCATTGGATTACGAGTGGCCAGGGCGTGTATCCTTCGAAGTCGAAGGGGAACACGTTGGCGAGCGGGCCCAGAATATCAACGACCAGCTATGCAGGTTGATATATATCGATACACATCGACGTGTCATCGTTTCACCGTGAACTAGAAGGTCGGCCGAGCGGCTTTCCATCGGCGACGAGGATCCTCCGTGAAGGGAGAGACCCATAGCTCTCTGCCGCGAAGGGAGAGCGGCAGAGATTGGAATGGCCGGCAGGGAGAGCGAAGTAACAGAGGTGGGCATAAGCTTAACATCGCCGAGCGGACCAACGACCGAACAAACGCGCCTTTCCTCAGTCTTTCACGACCTGAGGACCGCTTACCATCGCCGGCGCGCGTTCCCCGTCCGCTCGTTGCCACGCTCCTCTCTCGCCTGTGCTCATCCGTAACGCCGTTGTCACTTCGGAACGCGACTTCGTTAGTGCCGAGGATGAGGCTCGTTCGCCGTACGCCGAGGACCTAGCTTCGCTTAGCGCGGAGGGGCCATTTGCTGCAGAGGGACGCGTGGATAAAGGGACAGGAAGAGGAGGACCATGCGGCTGCACGAACACCTCTGCGTGCTGGCCTCTGTTGCGTTCGTTCTGTCGCTCGTCGGTGAGTCCCGTCATCGTTCTTATCCCGTTAACTGGGACAGACGAGTCGACTCGTCGCTTCAAAATGCCCACGGGCGGAGCAACACGAGCCACTCGGGAAGAGCGGAGGTAGAATCGTTGCCGTATGTGACACTTCGGTATGGAGAACATCGGTTGACTCGGCTCCGATTCTTTCTAAATTGATAGGGGATGTTCCTTGTCGAGATCTCATCGACGTAACGATGCTGCGGCGACAGTAGCGTCTGTGTCGCTGGCGTGTCACGCTTCGTAATCGACGTCTTTCACTTTTGCGATGAAATGCAACGGTTGTGAGTGAAGGTGCTGGGGTCTTAGGATCTTATCGCGATAGGCTTGAAATTTGGGTCTGCGCGATTGGGGATGAGAATGCGGACGTCGAAAAAAGAGGGAGCTTATCCGTTTTAAATTTGTAACAGAATGCGCAACAATCTGCTCGATAATCTCTACCCCGACCAGGTGAAGAAATTTAAGAAGCCATTGTTTAGAATATTTAGATAATAATGATGCTCGTTCGGATCGTACGAACGTCGAGAGATAATGAGTGACGAAGTATCCCATTTCACGGCGGATAATAATGCAAAGTACGGAGGAAGGGACAGGCACGTGACGCCTGTAACCGTTGGAAGAAGTTTTATTCGCTGGCTGGTTGGATGGGCTGAAATCGCGCGCGTCCCGGAGTTGCGCTTCAAGAAAGGAAAGTACCGCGAAATATTAGTGATGCAAGCCATTGTCTCTCGCCCCGGCATTCTGATTACCTTTTCCTTCGCGAGTCAAGAGTACATAGGCCTATTTCCAGGACCCAGCGATACATATAACGAAATTCTCACGGGCGTAAATAGTTGTGCCGTGCCGCGGGGACCTAATATGGACACCTAATGCCATACTTTCTCCGTCGAAGACCAGCGCTCGGCTGGCGAAGCCCCGATTAATTCCACGCTAACAATTATTACGATCGTGTTACCGTTTCCCAGACACGTGAACCGCGAGAAATCAATTATGACCGCCCCCCTCCTCTCAGCTACGAAACCAGTCATCGATCTGTACAGGGTGAGAAAGAAGCAATGGCCACGGATTTCGTAGACGAATCCACCCCGCTCTATAAACAATACACTGGCGTTCCTGAGTACTAGGACGCCTATTATTCCGCTTCTCTGTGCAGAATAATTGTGAAAAATCTAAGAAATTTATTGGATTGAACTCCCCCAAATTTTCCTTTATTTGGTATTTTAAATTAAAACACATTCTGCGCAAAATACAGCAGGTGTCCTAATACTTATGGAGAGCGGTGTACACTGCAGAAGCTTATCAAAACGAAGCTTATCGCATTTAAAGCCTGCGCAACTACAGTACAAACGCACGACCCGAAATGTAAGGGCTCCAATCAACCGACCTGTACAATCTCTACAAATTTTTTTTGTGAACTCTGACACGTTCTATCGAACTTGAGCACACTTTGAGCACAAAGCTTGGCCCGCGTAATTCACAAAAGTGGAGGAGCCGTGGACATGGTCGTTCGTAAGGGATGGGAGGAATCTCGGTGCACCGTCATCGTCGTTACAGCGACGTCTTCGTCCGGCTGGAACGTCTCTCGCAGAGAGCCGCTGCAATCTTGTTTACCCTGTTAAATCAGCCGCAGAGAATTCACTTTAACGTCTTGGCGGTGCGCAGCGTTAATTATACTGCGTAAACAGTCAAAGGGAGGCCCCGAAGGAGGGCGAAACGAGTGGAAGTCGCGGGGCGAGACCCTGCCACGGCAGCGAAATTCAGTTCATCCCTCGGCTGATGGAGGGTGGGTGTAGAGCAGCGCGGGAGTCGTTGAAACAAGTCTTACCGGGGGGATCGGGGATCGATACTCGCGGATTATCCTCTGCTATCGTCAGGGCGCGGCGGTTCGTCGAGATTTAATTAGCGGGATCGACCGAGATCCACGGGCAAACTCGGATTAACTCGCGGACGTTGAATTTATTCCACGCACTTATCGAGCGTCGCGATCAAACCCCCATCGTAATCGACACCCCGGACGCGACTCGGCAGTTTGTTCCGTTTACGCTGGATCCTTCCTGTCGCGTTAATTCCGCGTATGTAACCGCGGACTCGATCGTGGAAACGCGTGCCATCAGCTTCGCGAAATGTGCGTGGGCGGTATCGCGAGTCCATTCGTGTTACGCGCGCTGAATAGCGATCGGACCGACTGGATCGCTTGACACGAATAGGACGAGGTGACAGATCGTTTTTCGACTGCCTTCGAACGATCGCGATGGAGCTCCAGCCTTGTTGCGAACGCTTCTTTTCGGTTGTAGCTGTAACAGCCGTGGCGTTGAGTATTGTAAGCGAAAAAGCGAAACTCGGGCGACGGGATTCGAACCCAAGATCCACGCGGGTCCTCCGCGTACTGGCCAGCCGCCTTACCGATTCAGATGTTACTCTCTTCCGAACTCTACAAGTACCCAAACTAACGGAGCGTCATATTGATCCCTGGATGCTTCGAAGCAAATTAGGTAACTCGGAGCAGAGTGTCTGACTGTAAAGGTATCTTCTACTGAATCGAGAATCACTCGGGACAACGTTCCTCTGTAAGTACCTACCTCAAGAAGCATTTCACCGATTTACCTAATATTTACTTAATATTTACCTAATATTACTTCTCAACGAACACAAATCTGACGAATAGAAGTTAGCTATCGCAGGAACAAAGTGCCAAGTCCTCCTCGTTCACTAATTGTGGATTCGCGTTTGCAAGCGATAGCTCAAAATGCCCGTGCGCTCGAGCCGAGGATTTATAAGAGCATCCGAGGTGAAACGATGATGACATCCGGTGCGCGATGGTTTTGCAGAGGTTCAACCGGCCCGAGCGTTGCGCGTAAAGAGAGCGAGGCTGAGAGAGCGATCCTTGAATGAAAATTATTTCTTCGATCTAGACCGAGCAAACCGCTCGAAGTGGAGCGCCTTTCGAATCGCCGATCGAGCGGCAGAGGCAGGGTAGGTGGGAGAGAAAATATCTCGTCTGTTCTCGGCTCCTGTGCGCCGCGCGGGGAGGAAGCAACGCGTGACTCTGAAAACTCGATAAAGCCTAAGACGCGCCACTTTCGCGGGGATCCTCGCTCAAGCAACCGCTGTCCAATTTGCATTTCGAATGCCGTCCGATCGGTAGATAAATACTTAGTAGTATCCGCAGTTTGCTCGCTTAGAGAGCCGCTCCTCCGGATCATTTTATGCCGCCTAACTCGCTCGCCACGATTTCCATTCACGTCTCCTTTTCACTCCGATCGGGGGAGGGGGCCCCTTGAAACGCTCCGCGTCCGTCGATTTCGATCAAAATTGTAATCAGAAATATTCGCGTCAAATACCGTTCCAATCTCCCTTCTGCTTGTAACAGTTCGTACCATTGCTATTACACTGGGAAGTGTACGTGCGAGGTTATTTATACATCAACAATTTCCTTTTAATATCGCGGACCACGCGGCTTCTTTGTGCTGCATAAAAGTTTGAGATTATAGTATTGCAATATGTAGAGTAGAGCATCGTTTTCTTGGTAAATGTCACGCTTGGTAGACAAGAAGAAGAGGGGTAATATAATGATCTTGAGGGGAGGTAAGAGGGAGGATCTTTGGTTTTGTTTAGCAATTTTTTTCTTTTAAATAATGGACTCAATAGAAAAGCTGATTAATGGTATTTGTTGTACAGCTTTTGAGGATTAAAAAAAATATATTTTTCAACAAAATGGCGATTCAACAAAATTAATTTTTTAATCTTCAAAAGATGTATACTAAATGCTATTAATCAGATTTTATATTAAGGTCATTGTTTAAAAGAAAAAAAATCGCTAATTACACCTATGATTTTCATGCGTCCAAGGTTGCACCCTTCCTTGAAGGGAGTTTTTGTAAAGTGTCTCCACGTTTCTAACGTTCTTGTGAATGTAGGTGAGTTTTGTTTGGAAGGGATTTTAAAATCATGCGCGTGTGAAAAGTTACAAAGAGATAGGGCCTATCATATTGGTTTCCAAAATGTGTCTGACCACAGAAGGACCATTTTCCCTTGTTCCGTTGCGCTTCACGTTTATTTCGCGCTTCAGCGTTACGAATCAATTATACCTTTCTGTATCTCACGATATCGTTCGAGATACACGCTACCCCGAACTGTTTAATCAACTTTAATTCGTCAAATGCCTACACCCCCCTTTTTATATTTTGTAATCAATCGCTTACAAGCCTTCAAAGACAGCCGCGACGCGGGCGTGTAACGATTTCTTCATTAAATTTAATGATGTCGCAAAGCTGAGCCACTCGCGCGGCTAGAGTTTAAGCGAATTTAGTACGCGGCTTGGTAAAATCATGCTCATTTAATACGCCTCATTATGAATCGTCTAAATGTCGTCGAGTACGTGCGCGAGGTTCGAGATATAATTAAAAGTTATTATACGTGTATGTAAAGGCGTGGATATGTAACACTGGAAGAAGACAAGTCTACCTGCTAATGATGTCGCAGAAGCGTCGACGGAGCTATATCCCGAATCTTAAACAGAGTTTTCACGCGGTCTGCCTGATATTTAAAAAAAGAACTCGCCCATAAAACTAATGTTCACGCGAGAACACACTTTAACTGAGGACCTTGCAGCGAGAGGGGTGCAGCTCCATCTTTACCAACTTCCAGTAAATTAGAAAACACTGTTTATAAAATTATTGCTTTGACTTAACATTAAAAACAGAACACTAGGTAATTGAAAAATATATATTTTCGCACAATAAGTAGTAGTTATTGAGTTGATAACTTTTTATATATTTTTTTGGCGAAAAATTATTCTACGATAAAAATATTCATATTAATATTTCTATTTTCATTCATTTGCAATAAATCGCTCATTTGTTATCGAATTTGCATAAAACGTGATGTAGATTTTTTTACATATATTACACGTCATAACTAAAAAATCTGCACCCCTCTTGCTGTAAGGTCCTCGATTTTATTTAATTAAAAAAAGGCGGATATATTTGTTTTTCTTTTGCTAAAAAAAATATGTGGTTGACGATATCTTGTGGTTCAAACGCAAATGGATAAATCTATCCAATCCGAGGGCCACAAGAATATCCAGAGTGTCCATAATCCTTTTTTGCCACTGATTCCCTTTCAATTTTACATTTGTAAATCTTTGCAATGGTTTACCGCATTAATAAAGAGTAAACTATATTGTTGCATTTGAAGAATGATGTTGATATCCAAAGCAATTTCTATCGCGTCAGATTCAATGATCGGGCTTCTGCTTTCGCCAGTATCCACAGTTTCGCAAATAGTGAATTGCTAATGGTTACTGAACCACCCTGTATATTACTTATCGTTAGGGAGCTTTCGATAAGGCGCATTATTGGGACGCTACAACCCGAGCACGATCTCATCGATTTTCCTAAACGGCGTCTCTCCACCGTGATAACAACCAACAGTAACAATTAGACGAGCACTAATACTATTTGCGTGATTCAGCTCTAACAGGCTCAGTTCTGCGAACTGTTTAGATTATGTGGCGAGTGGAGGAGCGGGAGGAAAGTATTATACAGGATGTTATTATAAAACAACTGCGGGTGCAAACTTGCAAGTTCTCAAACAACTCTGTGTACAGGGACGAGTTCAAAACGAGCTTGGATTTGAATGGCAACTGTTTAAAGTTCGAACACTCAAGTAACTTCTTAAAACCGTAGAAACTTTCGTCACATCTTTCGCGACTTCATCGGCAAATTTAAATGTATTCTAATTCCAATGTTCATTCGAATCCTCGCGTTACAACCTTCCGGTTCGTTCAGCTGTTGTTTCCAGTCGTCGATATCTTTTTACCAAGATGCCGTTGAATAAGAGAATAACCAAAAGGAAGGAAATTCGAAAGAAAGCGCGTTCCGCGGATATTTCCGTCGCTAGCGGGGAAACAAAAGCGACCAACCGGAGCTTCGAACTTCTTCTACGGGGGATAAATCGCGTCACGGCTAATACTGTCGTCACGCGTGAACTGCGATTTCTTTCGCTGAGAAACCGACGAGGTTTCGTGCTTTTATTGGAAACAGCCGCGCGGGGCCAAACGCTGACCGTGTGGATGGAAGTGGGAAAAAATCTGACGGCCCGGAAACAGGCTTACCTCGAACGCGGATGTCTGCTTCGACGTTTCATATCATCGCCATTGCAACATTCTCCGCGAGCGAATGCGTGCAAGGACGTGAGAGATTCAAGGGAATTCCTGTGCGTTGATATCACGTATGCAGATTAATTAATAGCGATTATAACAACATCGAGTTGAGTGGGGTACGATTGGAGGTGGAAGTTGTTTTGTTAGCCGTGAGGCGAAGAATTTGTCGCGAGTTTAGTAGCGGCACCGAACACTGTTATACGCAGAGGTGCTTTGTGTTGGAGAAAATGGAAGACCGAGGGGAGGTTTGACGAAAATTTATGGGATATTTGTGCACCTTTTGTGGCGTGAATCATTGAAGCCTCCTGAGAGGAGAGAAATGCGCAGCAAGTAGAAGCGGATCGTCCGTGGTCAGACACACTGAATTACTGCTCGCATATATTTTCTACTTGTGCAAGCATCGTGTGTTATTGGGAGAAGTGACAGCAAAGTGTGCTAGTTAATCAACATTATAATATAGCAAAGAATTTCGAGACTAATCATGTCCTGAGTTTCCTCTGCGATTCTAACAGAGGAGTGCAATCCTCTCGAACTTAACTTTCCCTAGCTTGCTTTCTACTCCTCATCGATATTCTATATACAAGAACAATGCATAAACCATCAACTGCACATAAATAAAACCTGCAGTATTTCTAAACAAAAAGCACCTATCGAATCAACAATTTACAATCCCCCCCGGTCTGACATTTCTCTCTCTGATATTCCCTAAAGAACTCACTCTGCGCTGTGCATTTATCAGCTAATCTTCGCTCAACTATGGATGGGTATTTTCGAAAAACTCGTCACACCCTTGACCGCGGACCAGGCACTTGGGTGGGAAAGTACTTACGAGCGGTGGCGCATATCTTGCAAAGCTCTGTGGACCGAAATGAAATCCGATTGGACCGCGTAGTACGGCGAGCCGGGGCGTCGATTTATTTTTTTTACCGCGGAATTTATTTAGTTACCTGGCCCCGCGCAGTCCGCGCAAATAAATCTGCCGGGCGAGAGCGACGCGTGACTCGTCGTCGTTCGAGGCCTGCCACGATAAATTCCATTTCGACGTCGCGCGGGCAAACCGACGCTGACAATAATGCATAGGCGCATAATCCGCGACTCGCGCGAGCCGCGTGAATGCACCGATCCGCCGATACTCTTGCACCTCGTGTGAACGGGCCAGTGCTACGGGCACGGCCACGCGGGCAACCGTTCCACCCTATGCACAGGGTGTTCCTTTCATCGCGGCTATCGGGCGCGCGCGTCTTCTTCGATGGCGATCGCAGGACGCGGCGAAGGGAATTGTTTGTGCAATATAAACGGCATACGAGCGTTGCGGGAATATTTATAGGAATATTTGAGATTTAAGGGGTGAAGTTAGTAAGGTTTTGAGAAACACGCGTGGAGATAGAATTCTAAGGGTTCTGTCGCGGGAGATTACTCCTGTACAGTTTTAGTATCGGTGAATTAACTCGGACACCTCGCGATCGCTAATCACCTCACGAGGGCAAGCCACAGGCCCGAAGATTAATAGATATCCTGTGGTATGTTGTGATCTCCATTAGTTCGTATGGGAAATAGAAATAGGAAGCCTATTGACACTTTGTACTACTTAGGCGTGATTTTTTATTTCGTACTTGTTTGTTGTTACTAGTAAGTTGTAGTCGGAGAATACCTTACTAGAATAGCTTAGAATTTTTGGAAACCCTGGCGGTAGATGAGTTTCGCACCGGGTTAAAGATGGAACGTTTAAATCGTTGGGCGAGAAAAATGATACAGCAGTTGAACAGTTAAATGCACGGATATATTTGTTTTATCTGAAGCTGCGCAGGCTTTTCGAATTGTATCCGAGCCTGTGACGCAGCAACTGTAAATTTATTAGCCGGTTAATGTGTTGCGCATTAACAATTCATTTTTCGTGAAAATAATGCGATTCGAAATGACCAGAAACAAGGGATATTAATTAACCAAACGTAACGGACTGCGCGCAGCAGTTTCAGAGGAAAATTATGTATTCGGCGTGTCAATATTATAGAAAATCGAAACCGGACGGGCGTTAATATTTGAGAAATTTCGTAGGTTTTGGAGGATTTTTTTAAATAACTTTCGAGTCGCGTGGCCACGGTGCTTGGATGCTAGCAGAGGGCGGTATAATAGTCGAACTGGAGATCAACGACAATTCGCTTGGCAGCCGTTCTTGCAATAAACATATTTCAGGCGACTGGCACGCATCGGAACGGACGCGAAATCGATCGAGGGCAGAGAATATTCATGACAATTATTACCAATAATTAATCTTTAATTATAACAGGCAACGCTCCTCCTTTTAATTATTACCGCCAATAATTCATTCGGAATTCATAATTATCATTTTTTAATTTACAGATGCGCTCGGCAGCCTCTGTCATTGCGTGACAGAGGATCGATCAGGCAAATCGAGTGTAATCCTAATATTATTCGCTAACGTTTCAACGATGCTATTTGCCTGAAATATAATTTCATATTTACTCGCCTGGATGCAACTAATTGTTAAGAATGCTGCTCGCAATTCAAATTAATGTTTCAATGAAATTTACACTCGTACCTTCAGATCGTTGAGAGTTATGTAAATAAGTAATTCCACCATTTTCCATTGCATTCGAATTGCATTAGTCAAGAAGTATTTTTAATCTATGATACTGAAATAATGATCGTAGCCCCCTGTCTACAAATTTTTAAAATATAATTTCCCCGCTCCACGAGAGTTTATAAGAGTAAAACCGAATGAAACAGGAAAGCTGAAGACGAAAACAGTGAAAATGCGGGAGTAGCTTTCCCGTTGCGTGTATTTTCCCTCCGGCACAGTGGATCCGACGGATTTCCAGCGTGGATGGGAAGTGTCTCGACGAGAACAGAAGCTGGATCAGCCGAATAGCCGGAATTACCTTCGAAACGGCATTAATCGGCCGCGATAAAAGGCAAATTCGCACGCGGGGGCATTAATTCTTCCCCCTCCGCCGCTCTTCCACTGTTCCGCCACCCCCACCAATAGCGGCGCATCAATTATTTTAATAAATCGCGCGTTATAACGTGCACCGTAGGATCCCCGTCGAATCCAATTAATCGTATCGCATATTCAGAGAGCTGGGTTCCGATTAAAATTTCGCCAAAAAATACTTTGCAACGTTAATGCTCGCGCGAAGAGCGCTTGACTCGTCGCTTATGCAATTGTCGCGCAGAGAACACGCGTGTCCCTCTTCCACAATTTTCCCTCCCTTCAATTCATATTCCTCTGATAATCCCTCTACAAGAAACCCCGGGGAATTACGCGTCTAGATTTCTATTAACCTAGATAATCAAAGCCACCGATCCTCCTTTACCATCTCGGTCCATCTTCTGCTAAAGAAGCGTTGGTTCCCCAATCTTTTTGTTTAATATCAACATCGTTAGAAACAATTCATCAGAAATAAATATTCATTTCCCAGACGCGTGCGTAAGCACTAGTTTCGACCGGTGCCGTGATTTCTGACGACGTTCAGAACCGTTCATCCGTGGCGAGTAGGCGAGAGACCTGAAAAGTGGACGCACAGGAGGCTGTGCTTGTTCCTGCTATCTAGGCTAGCCGCACGGCGAGGAATGTTAACGTTCGACTCTGTTAGTCGATCGAGCCTCTCCCTCTCGCACCGATACCACGAAGCAGCTGATCTTCCCGCAGAGATCACTCGTTGCGATACTTTCGGTATGCGTTTCTTAATATGGCTCGCGAGGAGGTAGCCGGCTCCAGTTGCTGAAATTCCACTGGCAGCTGCTCGCAGAAGCTTGCAACCTCGCGCGTCTATACCCCGAGACTCTAGGAAGACACTAGCGCGACATTCCCCCGCAGCTCTTCCTAGGCGAATCGTCCCTTCGATCCTTCTTCCCTCCAGCGAGCTAGAATTCGCCGTGAAACGAGGAGCGCCGATGGAGGTCTCATCCTTGACACCATTTCTACCCCTCCAGCAGATTACACTTCTGTTTCCAGTCGTTCGGAGCCTCCTCAAGGCTGCGGGACGAACGGTCAGCTCGAAAACCGGGACCCAGGAAGCTAAGGCGAGAGTTCCCAGCCCCGTGGCCAGATCCACTTTCAGAAACTGGAAATCCTTGTTGGGTGCACGTCGGTCCGCAAGTACGACCGTGTAACCTTGACTCGGTCGCGGAAACAGTTTCCCAGGTGGCCTTGCTCGGTCAGCTTTCCGCCGAGCGTATCGGAGATTTGCATTCGAGAACACTTAGTTCCTCGCCCGCCCCTCGAAAATCAGCTTCGCGTCTTGTTTACGATACCGAGCGCGTTTCGTGGCGGCGCCGATTTCGCGCAGTTAAATTCCGTCATTCTGTAAATCTGGTCGAAGTGAATTCAATTGAAACGATTTAAGTCACCCTTTGTTTCTGGAAATTATTCCTGAACAGACGAAAAGGAGAATAACTTAGAAGTATTATAACTGAACACTAATAAAGCTCGTGCAACTTTCATTGCACCGCTAGACGCTACCCCGAAGCCTAGCTTGTTAATCCCTAGGCCTCTCAAGCTCGACCTCATTAATCCTGCTATTAAGTTGTGTCAGGAGCAGGGCTGTCCTTGATTAAACATCTGAAGCTGCACCGTCGAAGCTTTAACGGCATTCTACAGGGCCTGGGCGCCCAGGACGCGATTAAAATCGAGCCTTCATCCGCGCATTCCTGCTTCGTTTAAAGCGAACTTCCTCTAATGAATTCTTCAGATTCTCGCTACGGGCAGAAACAGCAACTTGTCTGCTCCGCTCGTTGCGCGGCTCGTCGACGTATCGGCTTGCTCCGGGGCGCGTCCGCGGGCACCTTCGTCCCCCGTCGCGTCCGAACTCGAGGACTGACGTTCCCTCGACGGTTCATCGGCGTCGTTAAACCAGACACCAGCGGACGTCCCCGTGCAAACAATAATTACGTCCGAAATCACATTACGCGCACTGTGTGTGTTACACGTCAAAACTCGCGGCGAAGTTTCCGTCTTGGGGGGTGGAGGGGTGGAAGCTTGCGTGCCCGAGTGAACCTAGATATTCACCCTTGACGTAACGAAGTTGCTAAGACGGTAAACGACCCGTGCCTTGCCCCGCGAGAGATCGACTTTAAATTACGTTCGTCCGAAGGAAGCGCCTTCGACGGCCATTAAACTGAGGAATCGTCGCAAACAGTGGAAACGCAGCGGAGATCGATAGAGTATCAAAAATACACCATCGCGTTACGGAATAGTCCTGGAGCGTCGATCGGCGAATATTTATCGCAGGATCGTAGCTCTCTCATCGACGGAGCTTTAGAAATCGAGAGGCACGCTCGCGACGACGAGTGAGCCCTTTGGCAGCAGCGAGATAATTTAAAACGTGACCCTTTGATCACGATGTCGTGTTTTTTTTCTATCAATCCAGAGTATTCCCGTATCCTTCGCTGTCTTGTTCTGGAAAGGCCACGCGAACGTCGAGGATTAAAACGATTTCTGGGGCGTTACTTGGGCGTCAGTTTTGCCACCCTGCTTCATTATTATTCGACTGGGCGTTACGTGGAGCAGGGGCAAGTCTCGGCGAAGACGAGGAATGAACCGAGGGACACAGAGATCGATGGTATCTCCTCGGTAATCGAGTTTCGGGGACACCTTGTAGAAGGAGGTTGCGGCTAGGCGTTTTCTCTCGTTGAAAGTTTATCTCGGGCCAGCGGTCTAACAGGCGAAAGGCAGATTGCAAATTACCAGGTCTCCTGAACTAAATGAATCCACGACGATTGTATTTCAATCTTCGCCCGTGGCTGCCTCGGCTAACTGAATTTCTTTGAGGCTATTACCTCTCAATTTATTCTTTACCTAAAAAACCCGAGACCCGGGATTGATGGAACGGTTACGTGACGCCTCGAGCAGCGTGGAGCAGTTCATGAATGGGAGTGACAGCGTATGATGATCGTTCCTAGTGTGCTTCCACCTCGAACAATTGTATTCCCCTGCAACGATCGCTGCGATCTAATGCCACGCACTGCCTGCGTTTCTGAGGAATTTTCTGTTTATTGAAAATTGTTGGAGAGAATCGAGTGATAATGTGATTGTACGATGAGAACTCCGCAATCGAATTAGGTGGTAGGGGTAACTCGAAGAGTACGGATTTTTTGAGAATTATTTCCACGCAGTTTCGTAGATATGTAGAAAAGATGCAACTATTGTTAATACTTCTTCTCGACATCTCTCGCCGTTCTTAAGATATTCCACGAAAAAGAAAATTCTGCATTTCTTTTAAGGGGTGATTCCACCGCCTACAACTGCACTATGGCATCAATGAAAAATAGGCTTGTCTTGCGCATGAACCACTCTACTTGCACGCAAAGTTGCATAGTTTTGCTTAACTTCCCTAGTCAGTTATCAAATAGAAGCATACCTTCTAAGTAGAGAATCAGTTTCCCTACACTTTACCTTCGCATCGTCGTTGGAATATCAAGGGAACGTAACATTGCGATCTTCGCGAGTCACGTTTGCGCAAGCATAATAATGAAACGGAACCCTGAAGCCCCGGTGACACAATAATTACGCCTGACGCATTAGCAAGTTCGCTGTTTAATGAACGAGAAGAGACCAGCTTTCGTCGCCCGCGACTGAAAAGAGCCGACAAGGTGAAGAAAGAGGAGAACGAAACCTGAAAGGGAAGTTGCGTAGATTATCGCAACGTACATCGTCGAACAATGAACAATGACTACTGAGAGCGAGTCATTAGCTGACTCGTGGGGTCGCCTGGAAAAAAGAATGTAACGCTGTCGTTTCGCGCGCGCGTTTCCGGCTAGGCAAAACGTAAGCGCGGCTGTTTCCTCTTGTCTGGTCTCGTTCCAATGGTAACCTCATCTTGAACTGCTTTTTAATAAAAGCACGGAGCACGCCTCGTCCCGGGGATGATATTTTCTAAACGTGCAACGTACCTTTCTAATGATACTCGTGGAGTATTGCTTTGCTTTGTATCGTGGAGCGAAGACGAGAAACAGCTAAATCTTGGAGACTTGATTTTATCAAGGTACCCTAGTCTATCTGTTCCCGAAGTTTCATTGATTCTGATTAACCGTCGAGTTCGAGATGGCCATTTATTACAGAACACCCTGCACGATATTATAAGAGATTTCTGAAGATATGCAAAAAAATCGAAACGTAGGTACAGCTGTGATGAAAACATTTCACCGAGTAGTTCCTACCAATTGAGCCTAGTTATGCAGAAAGCTACCAACCCTCAAAATGACAAAAAATTAGTTAAACGCCGTAGGGATTGCATAATTTTGTGATCTTAATTTTGCAAGAAATTATCAACCCATAGAAAAATCCTTACATTATACAATTAATAAAATTACCAAGACATAGTTTCATTTTAGATTAAAAAAACAGAAGCTACAGAAAATTTAAAATAATATTAATTATGCTACTCGCTATTAAATAACTGGTTAGAAAACCCTGTAAGATAATAACAAGAAATAAAATATACCCGATAGAAATAAATAATCCTCCGTTCCTTTACGCAGTATTTCTCTTAAAATATAAAGACTTAATACAAGATTTCCTCGTTACTGAATATATGACAGAAATTTCGATCGTTCAGAGATATTCCTCCTCGTCTACCCCGCAAAGTGATCAAATTCGAGCAGGAATAAATGGTTTGCTGGCAGAGGCGCGTTCGTGTGAACGACGAGGATTTTCCGTGTACACGAATTTTACCCCGGACGACGATGTTCCACGCGCACGTTCTACGCGATAGATAATTTCGTTGATCCCCGGGTCCCTGTTTCTCCTGATATTTGTCAGACGTTTCGTCGACGATTGAATTGTCGACGAAAGAGTCGGGGAAAGAAAAGCTGCGAGGAAACACGAGAGAATGGCAGCTTAGGTGCTCGTTCTGCCTTTATAATGCTAGATGAAATGATGCTCAAGAATGGAGGCAAGGAAAGTTGATTTCCCGCAGCACGTAACTGGTAGTCGATTTGTTCGCCAAATCTAGTATTCAGACACTAATTTCTGTGCAAATATTTTCTTTCAATGATTACAAAATTGTAAAAAAAATCCACGAATTAAAGCTTCCTTCAATTAAACTCTTCCTCTTTGCGAGGTGCGATTATTTCTATTAGTACTATAGCCAATTCAAACTTACTTTACACGTGCTGCAAAGTGTTCCACTGGTTGACATCTTACCTGAAAAAAGGAGACAAAAACTGTCAGTATAATTCAGGGTGAACAGCAGGAGTTTTTACTAACACAGTTACATCCCTTTATTACTGACGACAGAACCCAATGGTTTGATTAAACAGAGTGAAACTTGAAGAGTCCAAGAAGCCTGGCAGCCCAGACATCACAATCGAGCTGCGCCGGAACATAAAATAACTAAGGTAGCTCGTAGCATGGAAGGTAGATAAGCTCGCGACGATGGAAAGGAAATGGGGAAGTGATTTCGAAGCAGGGATCGGAGGGGGTGTTTGCACGATCCCGGCGTGTCGTGGGTGGCGGAGAAACGTCGAATTTAAAAGGCTTCCACGGCGCACGTGACTGGTCAGACGGTGCCGGGGTTAACGTTATTTCGACGAACGCATGGCCCACTCTGCTCTGCTTGCCCCCAGCTCTTTGTTTCTATCGTGCGGAAGCATCGTCCTTTATATTGCACCTGGCGCGGACCTAGGAAACCTTGCTTACGACCAGTCACGTGCTGGCGATACAGGCGGCCGTGTATCGCGCCGGATAACAGCCGAAACTGATGATCGACGAGTGAGCGTTCCTATCCTGCGCAGGATCTCGAACTTCGTCCCGAATACAGTGGCAAATATGGAACGCCGGAGTTCCAGCTTTCTTCTAATAAAATCCACCGAATCGAATTGTCTGGGATGTGTCACGGCGTTACTACTCGATAGAGGAGAAATAAGTTCATTCGGAAGAATATTTCATCTTCTCCGAGTGGGGTTCCAAAAAAGAAATATGGGAGTTGGTAGTCTTGCGCGGTCGGGGAACTGGAGAGTGGGATGAAGGGAATGATTCGATTTGTAATTTCTGGTTTGGGAATGTAATTTTGTGTGATAACCTATTAGACACCTATTGTTGTTAATATTTTATTAATGTTAATGTTTTCATTTTTTTAGTATTTTTTAATAATTATATAATTATTAATATATATCAAAATATATATATTGATGTTCTGATAGTAAACGATTTTTTCGTATTTCCATATTCGCGAGTAATCTTGAAACGCATCGGAAAAACTTGTGGCACCGAATATCTATCCATTCGTTGGTGTTTTCACCTCTCTTTGGGAATACGAAAATGTCCCCTCGTAAATCGTGCGGCAATATCAGATCTGTATAGAAGACGTTAATGCTGTTTGATAACTTTTGTCGGGGCGTGGATGTTATCGTAAACTACGTTTAGCGACGTTTGAAAATTATTTTCATATGGATTTCGTAGTAAATTGCAGTAAATGAAATGCGCGCGGCATGAAAGGTGCTTTTAGAGAATCTCGGCTGGAAACTATTTAACTCGTTTTATTCAAAATGGGTAGTTAATGACATTCGACAGCGCCGCGACAAATTCGCCCCGTAAATACTCGAAAATGAAACGGGGTTACCGTTGTGTAAAAATGTTGCACGGAGCATTCAGCTCCGCTCCAAATTCGAAACCATTACGGGCTTTGAAGAACAAAAGAAAACAGAGGAAAGATATTTTACACGTCGTAATGTAATATACGTTTAATTGGGAAAGAAGTTATAAATCAAGACGTATAATTTTTTTTCTTAAATTCCTATATAAGTGAGATTTTTATGCAATCGCCACAGTGCAACAAGTATTACACTTTCAGAGTCGTAGAAATAAGTGATAATGAATACGCGCAACAGAAATCCGAAGATACCGATCTTCGTTTGGAGTGAAATCATTGAGGTACTTTTCAAGCAACGTGGCTGCGCGATATTCAACTCAAAGGGGAGTTCTGCAGGATAATTAAAAAGATCGAAAGGTGAATTGGGTCCAATTATCATTATTAGGCGGCGGGAAAGCTTTGATTTACAGCTGGCAGTTATAAGAACTTCTTTCAGACGGTTCATTCCGACAGGTGTTATTTAATTGATCAATTAGAGCAGACTAATTAAAACGTTTTATGTTAATCGATCACAGTTTCCTTTGATTAAACCTTAAGACTGCTTCTCTCATTTCCGACTCGACTTCTAACGAATTAATAAAATGCATTCTTAGAAATATCACTCCGGAAGTGTCTGAAGCTGGTTAAATAATTATTATTGACAAGGAACTCTGATACTGGGTCGCGGATGAAATAAGGGTTCTTAATTTATTTGTCAATTATTCGGCCGAAAATAATCTGCACAAATATTCACCCCCGTGCCGTGCGAGATTATAACGAGTCGCTGTTGCATAAATGCGGCGAAACGTCACTGAAAATTGAGCAACAAAAATTCATTGAACCGAAAGGCTCGACCTTTAGTCACTACGGGAATTGTAATTTCGCGTCAGTAACTTCGACGGTCCCTACTTACAAGTTAGAGGGCGTTATAGAGTGTTCTGCACAATACACACTCCCTTGTGCACAGAGTTGGCGATACGAAGGGAATTATCGTGCGACACCCCCGAACTCGATAATTGGCTCCTAACAACGCGATGTATTAGTTTCTGTCTTTAGGCGCTTATACGTACAAATTCTGATAACGAACGTTAATTCAATTCCCAGTTATAGTTTGTGTACAGAGCCGGCCAACGATGAAGATACCCGACGAGATGAAAAGTGGAAACTTAGAGGGGGAGATATGGATCAGGCGGGGCTGGAACGATACCGTGATGAGCAAATAGATCGATAATTAAACAAACAACCTAATTCGATTACCCTTTCGCTAGAAGTAAAACGTACAGGCGTGCTTTTCATCCAACTTTTCCTGTTTGCTGATGGCTAGAACATTTCGAGCTATTCGGTTGAGTTGTTCCCAAAGAAATATCGAGAAATCGATACGCTCGAATTTCACTTTAATCTAGTAAACTTTTAATTTGCTGATTTACTAAACTTCAATTTACTAATCCACTAATTTACCAAACAGTTTAATTTACTCAGACGTCCCGATCTCAGAAATCTGATTAATTTCGTTCGAGACAATTTGTAAAATAATGCGTGCACCGAAGTTGCAGGAAAATGTAAGCGAGATTTGATTAATGTATGGATGCGGCTGGGCAAAGTGGGAGGGTGAAATGTAAAGCAGGAGTGGGTAGTGTACAGACGCAAGGGAAAACAGATAATCACTGATCAGACACGATTTACAAGCGAGGTGAGTGGAAATGCGTCGGCCTTTAATTCTTTGAAAATTCTATAAATCCTGTGTGGCCATTTTCGAACTGTCCAAGTATTCGTGCAATCTAATGTTGAGGCAGACAGTGAATTTTTATGGAATTATACTATGGGGGCCTGGACTTATTTTCAAAACCACTAAAAAGGAAAAGTACTGTAAAATAGATACTCCACATAGAATATCCTCAAAACTCGTTAGATCTCGAATGGTAAATTCTGGAAACAATTTTTCTAAGTTTCAACAGAGGATGAAGCGCAGTACTTTGCATCCTGCATTATAAAACGTCAGAAGCAGTACTTGTTTAAAGAAGAAGCGCACAAAAACTCCTTTCGCCGTTGAAGGCTCAAAAAGAAAACGATAATAACGCCCTGCTGATCTCTTCGAGCAAAAAACACATAGTTACGACATCACAATGGCCGAAAATGTGACGAGAACCAGGATCTTAACAATTACCGAATCATTCTTCGCGATGCGATCGCAGAGGTTTTGTAATCGATGCATAACCCTTCCTTTCGTGGAAGAAAAATGGGTCATTACAAAATCTTGCCTGTAGGCAGTACAGGTAGATCGAATCGAGATGATTGGAGCGATTACGTAATCGCGCGGAATAATATTCGACGATACTCCTTTTTTACTGCGATAAGGATCTACGCGCAGACAATTAGCAAGCTAGTGTTAATCCGCCGCGACAGGGTGACATTTTTCCCCTCGCCGACAGATTAAATGTTCGAGCAACCACAGCTAAATATCGCATATTAAATGGAAACACGTTAAAAAGGAAATGCCACGAGATATGAAATATCGAAGATATACACATCAACTTAAATATCTTAAAAGCAAATATGACAACTGTTCCGAGACTTTTGAACAGAGCTGGTGTACATATATATTTCCCGTAAAATATGATCGATATAAATGACGCGAGAGACGTCTCGAGGACCTGGATTCCTTTGACGTCCACCCGCTCGGCTGGAAAGCTCTCGAAGGAAAGAAATATACCGAAACAGCAATGCAGCAACGTCCCAGTGCCATTGTACACGCGTTCCCTCGTCTGGTAGCTACGATTATTCGCCATAATCGTATTATTCGAGATAACACGGCTATCCGCAAGCCTCGCGCGATCTGTGGCTCCGGATTCGAGTGGGCGGATGCACGCATAGCCCGAGAACGCTTGCCGTCAGTTACCTCCTCAAGGGAACGTAAACACGCGACAGCAGCTGAATCCTGAGCAACTGTAGGTACCATATCGAAATCACCGCGAGATCAGAAGATTCGAGGCTCGAAAAGATATTCCCAAGGCCCTCCACGGAAATTCGTCGTTTTGCCTGCACGATGCGCCTCAGTTGTCTCCGAGACGAAGGGCCTTTGCACAGAAGGCAGCACTTTTGTAGCTGGCGACTGGCGTTTCAGATGTACTCGCTTGGTAAAAATGGTGGTCGTTTGAAAAGGATGGAAAGTGCCTATTGTGAGTTATTCTAGCGAAGCCTTTTGAGTAGGTCTAGCCTCCGTTTCATGGACCGAAGAGGATAACAAATGCAACCTACATTTGTCTCCCGCTAATAAGAGCGTAACGCGTATGATACGCCTCGTAGAGTCGCATGGGGATTCGATTGGCCTTCATCGACTGGCTCGGTGACTAGGAAACGGAGGCAGAATCGAGAGGCGCGCAGGGAGGTCGTGCAAGTTTTAATTTAAAGTTCCGCCTCGACGTTTATTTGAGTTCCGTCGTAAAAGTTGATTTATCGCGGCCCGTCGTCAGTAATATTAATTCCGCGGGAGTTGGCGCGAGCGCTCGTTACACGTGCTTCAGTTTTATAGGATTAATAAGAACATCATCCCCGCGGCAACTAGCTGCGAGAGCTTAATTGGATCACCGGCCAAACAGAGTCCGAGCGGAAGGTGGCGGCTCCGAACGACTCAAGGTGGGAGAAATTTCAGCGAAAGGACCCCCGCGAATGGTCGCGGAAGTGCGGTGGAAAAAAATTCTCAATTCCAACGAGACGATCGTTCTTCAGTTTCGCGCGCCCGATGTCGTAAACGGAGAGCGTCGTCGAGCATCGACAATATCGTGGCAGCGCGGTGAACGCAACACCTCTATAAAACGGAATATTTCCCCGTCGAGCATAGTTCATTCTCGGTGCTCTCGCCCGACACGGCGCAAAGTTCGTTTCGCGGTCTGTGAAATACGCTGGAAATTTGTTTGCGTGCACGCGTTTCCAGCCAATTGGATCCTCTTGCGATACCTCCGTCGTCGCTAGTGGCACTAGGAGAACGTCTGTCGCGCAAGTGCCGGCCCCACCAGAAATTGTTAAATATTTCACAGTTTAGGAAAATTTGGGAAAGTTCGGGAACTCGCGTCGGCTGCAAACGCTACTTAGCTTACGTAGATATGAAAAAGGAAGCGTTGAATTTCTTTTAAAAATAAGCACACCGCGATGTAGATTTCTCGAAGGTAACAGGATAGTCTCGATAGCCGTTGAGAGACGCGAGAGCAATAAGCTGGAGTAGTCGCTTGAATGATTTTATTCCTGAAGTTCACAGCAAACGCCATCTGAACTTTACACTGCACGCGTAAATTAAAATTGCACCATTGCATATGTTGGGCCCACATCTCCAAATTTAGAAATGCATGAATATTTTGAGAAAAAAATTATTAAAAAAAATATTTGATAACAAAATGAAATACTGAACAAATATCTCTTTGACACTATGAGTCATCGTTGTCTGAATCTTTTTCAATATTATATATATAATGAGAACACTGTAGGGTTGTCGCTAAGTTACTAAACCTTTTTAAACAACGTTGCATCGATGCACAAAAATCACCACTGATGTAAATCCGTTGGAAATAGTGCAAGGATCGAATGCACTGGAATAGGACTTATAAAATCCTTTCATCGAAGAGCTACAATACCGTTGAACGGCGCAGTGCCGCCGACAAAGAGGCGGAAAGCGACGAGAGGGAGGCAGAATTTTTAATACAATCGCGTCTCGACACATTATTAGAGGCGTCGGTTAGCGTATCGTCGAATGTCGCCCAGCGTGGCGCGCTGAAAATCGCGTCCCAATGAATAAAACCGTCCCATTTCGACTAGTAAACGTGAAATGTCATTGTGCGCCGCGTCGATGCCGGATCAGACTGTAAAAAGAAGAATAATGAACGCGGGCTGGAATGCTGGATTACTTTTCCCGGCGACGCAAATAGACGGATTTTTAGCCGCCGCTGATCGGAATGGTATCAATTTGATTGGAACTTCCACGATATCCGATGCTCGTTCAGGTTCCATCGAATCTTATATCGGTACTTTCCATTTCACCGACTCTTTGCCTCGGTCGTGCTCGGCGGGAAAACGGATTTCTTGATACTTCAAGTCCGCCCGAAAAGCAGGGGCACTTCGATGCCGGTGGAAAAACGAAGATCGCTCTATTTTAGATTAGAATGTGAAAGCGAACGAGTCGCGATTATATCCCGATTACATTTACTAGCGAAGAAAGAGATATACGCATTCCAATATCTCCGGCTACAAGTGCGTCGCGATGCAGGCTTCGTGATACAACGCGTGGATACAAAGTCGCATTCATTCGTGCGCCTTTTCTCGTTTATATCTCCTTTTTCGCTCGCTTTCTTTCCTTTATACGGCTTCAACCTGCTCTCCCTTCTCGATTCTTTATTTCGTTTCTGCTCCGCGCGTAGAGTGTACAAAGAGACACCGAATGTCAGAGAATTCCTGGCAAATACTGCCGAGGGCTTGCGATTGCAGTGGTGTAAATCGAAGAAGACGAAACCCCCGGGGGTGTTTAGGTACCTAGTATGATAAAAACTTAATTTCTATAAACTTTTATAGAAATATAAGATAAAATCCACCGACAACAATTTCAGCATCCATTGCTGCCTAGCTTGCAGCGACTGAACTACCCTTAGCAACTCACACCTTGAACGCAGCCAGTTAATTTCCCTAGACTCGTGAGAGGGCGCAAATCCTCCGCCGTTGCAGGGCGAAAACGATTTCTAGAGAATACAAAAACGATTTCTCTCTCTCCACCTCTCTCTCCCCCCCCCCCCCCGATGGCAGTAGTGTCTGGCCCTGTCGCTATGAACGAAAGGCCATAAAAGCGAAGCTTTCCATCGACAAGTTCGGGCTCGTCCAGGGGCGTGCAGCTCGCGCAAACACGGCGCTCTGCACCTAACTCCGTTCGTTCACAGACGACGGAGGCGTCGTACGTGTACCGAAGGTTTTATAGTATTAACTGAAATTGCAAGAATCCCCGTAAACTACAGAGCTTTAGTAGGTACACTCGCCGATGTACGTACAGGGTGGCGCGGCAGAAAACTGCCCCCTTTTCCGGGCTCTTCCGCGGAGACTGGCTAACTTTATGACTTTATCTCGCCCCTCTGACGTCTGTAATCGCGTTAGCTCGGTATTCCTGGACCCAGCCGGGTAGCGTCTCGGCGTCCACCATTTCCAGATCGTGGATTACCTTGTCCCCGCGATCTTCGAGGTGCCCGCGCAATTAAGGGCAACATCGGCTGTAATCTTTCCTATGGAAATGGACAACTGTTACGGTGATCAACAGAATGGGCCAGAATCCTCCTTAAGCGCGTTCGTTAACGAACTATTCTAGATTGCGGATAAAGTGGAGGAGCTAACGTCCCCTGCCTTTCCATTCAGGCTTCCCAGTCTACCGTTACCCCTTTCTGAAAATGGAATAATAATTTACCTCGTTGGGGTCCATTAGTAGCGAAGGTATGGATTTATTCTGACTTCGCGGGGCGTTAGGGGGCGATAAGACGCGGCGATTGAGTGGAATACACAGCGCCAGGGGTGTGGGTCTGCGCATAGCCAGGCGCGCTCGTAATACACGCATCTATTATTATTCCTTTCGTCGGGCTTCACTGGCACTACAAACGAGGGACTGTAAGTGCACCATTGGGCACGGAGAAAAATAGCGGAGGAAACACGTTTGTCCCGAGGGGAACGGGGAAATGGTGACAAGAGGGTGGCTCGTGTGCTAACAAATGGGTGGGGAGGAGAAGGGTGGTATTAGCCGACGGGTGCATCTGCAGAAGCTGCTCCCTAGTTATGGTGGATCGCGCCAGTTTGCCGAATCACCCTGTACATTTAGTTGTATCTGGGCGAGCGATTGAATGCGAATGGGCCAGCCAGAACGTGAGTATCCCTGACGTCGGCGAGCAGCCGGGCTTTTTCCAGTGACGAGAGGGATCAGGGGGATGCGCGACAGTAAAATCGAAATTGTCAGAGCTGCCGCTTTAGTTTTAGAGCCCTGGGTTACTGCCGTCGGCTCGTCCCCTCGCCAGCCACCCCCACTTCGCCCTCTGTGTATCCTATCGTCAACCGGTCTCGCCCCTTTCGACCCTCCGGCGGCCGCCCTTTCCTTCTGCCTGGCGAGTAATAAGTGCCATCCCACGTGGACTTATAGAATTCAATCAGGGAGTCCCGATGAAAGAAGGGAGGGATCGATCCGCGTTCACTTAATTTTTACAACTTCCGATGGCACTGCGCGATACGTTCCACCCCTTTATGGCCCCCGGGCTTTATCGTCCGCCGAGGAATGTCTATGCGCTCCGGGGAATCTTAAAACCACCCGCCGAGGTTAATCTATTCTCGATGGAGCACGCGTAATACGAGAAAGAGTAACGAGCGGTGTCTCGAGGCCGCGATAGAAATTGATCCTCCGCGAGATCTTTGGCCGGACGACGTTTCCTTGAGAACGATGGTTCTCCAGGTCTCGTGAACCCGGGGAGGTTCGAAGGGAATTGCGAAGGCTCTCTCCGGCACAAGCTGCGAATAATTGCGCTGCAAGTGCCGGGGAAATTGGACTGTCTTGCGTGATATCCATTGGTATGGAGTCTTGTAAGATACTGTTAAGATTCTTTCGATACAGCTTCTGCTATTTCTAATGCAATGTCGCCCTTGTTTCTGGTGATTAGAAAGTGGAGACACTATTTTCTAAGTCTATACTGGTAGCTCTCATCAATTCAAGGGTCAATCAGTCGAATCAATAACGATATTGAAGTACATTTTTTAAAGTATTCCCATCTGATGCTCACCCAGAGCCTTCCAACCGCCGATTAACATTCTCCGCACGATGTTCGGGCCCGAAATCACGGTGCGGACTTAATATTATCTTTCCAAAGCATCGCGGATCTATCACTCGGGCTAATCCGAGCCGTAGCCCCTCGTGAATCGAATGATCAAATACCGCGTGTTGCGATAGCGTGTCGATCTCGAATACGAAGTATTCGGCAACGGGGCCAATGTCGTGCGAGTGTTTTCTCGTTCTTTCAGCTCGAGACAGCAGGGGCCCCATTATGCAATAGCCATCGCTGTGCCGTATAATGCGCTCGTATAATACAAGCCAGCTGGCCAGAGACGAACTCTAGCTGGGAGCCAGTGACCCATACTCGCCGGCTCCGAGTCGATGGAGCTCGGTAAATCCGTGTTTTTCACGCTTTTCCGCTTCCCACTGTCAGCTCTTTGCGGACTTCTATTTTTATTTAACAGTTCGATGATCTTACGTGTTTAATTAAAGCACCGACCGACGGATACGAAGCGATGAAACCAAAATCCACGGCCAGCCAAGTAATCGGTGTAATACCGTACAAAATTCCTTTCGGTTCTCGAGTGGATGGAAGTTTTAATTGAAATAGAAGTGTTGATTCGAAATACGGCCAGCAATAATGAATTTAGAAGTCCCGGAAAGACTTCGGATGCAGGACTTCTCAAAGTTTTTTTTTATGCTCGATTTCTTTCACGTTGATTTTCAAACTGGACAACTTTTCTGGCCAATTGTGCGTTTTGATGAAGTATCGCTGTTTACGGTAATGGAAATGTCGGTTTCAAAAGGAAAGTCGATGCACGCAGTTTGTCACCGTGGTTACGCGATAGCGCGGCAAATGGATAAAAGTAATCGACCTCATGGCCGATCAATTAAATAGATACACACCTAGGAGTGGGTGCACTCGCCGCAGAAAACACTCGACTCGGTATTATGGCTCGCTCGACGCTCGTCGATGTATGGGAACGATAGAATGTATATCGTACGTCAGCCTCGAACTTTCACTTTCGCATATGAGACTGACAACGCGACATGTCTACACGTGCAGCCCATTCACGCACACCTACGTATTCTACTCTCCAATCACGGGTCAAACATCACGCGAGCTTTCGTTTCATCTGTACGCAGACGTTCGAGACGAATTTCGGGTCTGAGTTGCTCGGTTTTCCAGTTTCCCTTGATTGAACTCAGAGGAAACTTAAGACCTTCCACACGTGAGTCATGCAACGAAGAAATCAGGTTATTCCAAGATGGTTAATAATAAAATAAATAAGTGCTAAAAATCGCCAACAAAAAATAACTGTGGCGACCACTTCGTATAACGTAAGCTAAATTTAATAAGCTAAAGAAAACACATTCAAGATAAGTATTTCAGAATATAATTCTACCTTAATAATTAGAATAAATAAGTGCTAAAAACCCCTCAGAAAACACTTCGCGACCCACAATTTGGGAATCACTGGCCTAACATATTTTCTCGAAAAAGAGTTGGCAACATTACTCGCAGTATACAATTTTACTCAATTTAAAATACAGGTAAAATTCAATTTAAGTACAGAGGAGACAACTCCACGTTTTGTAGATTACAAAACAAGGATCAAACTACAGCTGCAGCTAGTAAAATAGAAAACTAGACACCCTATTTGGTAGAAATTATAGCACCGTCAACCCCCGAATCTCCAACCAGAAGAAACCCCAGCCACGGTTAAGTACGAACTTGCCCAACGTTGACGTTCGGAAGACCTAGCAGAAAAGATTTAGGGAGGTGCACGAAATCTTCAGCAGCGAGCTGGGAGGCAGCGGCCTAGCGGAGGGTAAGAGAGGATTCAGTTGCAAAAAGCGCGGATAGAACGGGAGAAAGAAGGAGATGTTCGCAACAGTGTTGCTAATCGGATTTCCCTCGGCCGTGATTTCCGAATACGCGGGAATGAATTAGTAACGAACTTATACGTCGGTCGGCGCCGTTGGGACGGCAAAGAGGCTTAACCCAGACAAATTCAAGAATGGAGCAACAGGTTACAGAGCCGCTTCCTCTGGAGAGGAACGCCCGTCCTACACGTACTCTTACTCCTGTCCGTGGCCGTAGTTGTTTTCGTCGTCGTCGTCGACGGCGACGACGACGAGCGACGTCGTCCCAGCATATTTGTTTTGTACACTGTGCCACGGCTCGACCTTCGTTCCTGGGAGGCGGACATAATGGAGACAGAGAGAGAAAGGATCCACCGACATCGCCTGCTTTCTCATTTATGCACCAGGAGACATATGAACGACTCGGAGCCAACGCCATTCAGCCTCTCTCTTTGTGTGAATTCTCGAGACATTTATTGTTGCGTATTGAACGTTTATTCGTTTGTATCGATTGTTCAGATTCACGACGCTCTCGTGTCGGACAACGCCGGCAGAGATTTCTGTCTGCAGGACGTTTTCAGCGCTGCCCCGTGCCTTTGCAAGATGGGAGTGGATTTGGAACAAATGTCCCATGTGTTGCGAGGGTTAAATTCGGGAAATGTGCTTGTATTATTCACTGCAGAGAATTTTGAGACAATTCCAAAATTATTTTAATATGGAAACTCACATATGAGTTACTGCTAATTCGCTATATGAAAATGAAGTGAACTGTTTTTAAAGTTGCCTCAAGTCTCTGTGCTTAAAGCTTTCCCAATTTCTATCGCTAAAAATTTGTCGCTTTACAAAATTTGTCGCTCTCCAAAATTTGCCGTTCCCCAAAATTTACCGCGCCCCAAAATGTCTTTTTGTACTGCGATTGCCTTATCGGAATATAGAACTCGTCCTGTTGACTATTTCAATCGGGAATAATGATGATAGGTATGCAAATTTGCCTTTCTTTCGTTTAAATAAAGATCCTTTCTCGGTACGGATATTACTTTATAACGATCAAATATTTACAGACGCGCATAATAGTCTCGCTTGGCAAATAGGTATTTTGTATTATTTATGAAAATGCGCGCCATGCATCATCGTTTAATCGCGAATGAATTCGGGCACGTGCAAAATTTATGTAATCCAATATGATCGCTTATAAACGATTCGATACAGCCGGTCCTTCATTATTTCCAACGTTTGTTGTACATATTATTTCAGACAATTATTTCATTGAAACTCGTTCAAATAATTACTCCGCCCAGAGAGCAAATTCCATCCCACCCAACCAATCCGTATTCAAGTGGGCAGAGTGCAAAGAGTGCAATATCGTGGCAAGTTTGCTTTTTTCTATAGACAAAAAAAGGAGCAATTCTGTACCTTTAAACAGAGAGGTCTCTTTTAAAGAGAGCAATTTTATTATGCATTCAGAATAATTCCACGCGAGCCCCTACGAGAATTCCGATTCACTGGCTCCCGGCTACAAATGGAAAATATAGACGGGGTGTAAAATAAGTAACGGTCACGATATTCGACGAGCACAAAGAAAGTAGTGCTTGAAACGAAATTTATGTCCGTGGGAATGAAGATGCTTCTTCCATTTTATCTCCCGCTATTTTTTACAGCGTCCAAAAATTATGGGAGAAATCGGAACCCATAGATTTCTCAGGGCCACGGAAACTGAAAAGTTCTTCAACAGCTTCGTTTCTGAGTAACAAGTAGTTAAACTATAGAAGCGATTATTAGTTATAGGCTATGCTAAATGATCACGTCACAAAGACAAATACATACTCAGATTGCAAAACGATGACACACTTGTCGATTCATGCCATAAAACATCGGCCAGCTTCGACTTTCACAATTTTGGGACACCTTTCGTAATTCCATAAACGCTTGGAACCTTTCGTGATCTTTGGACGTTACTCCCTCGCAGTTGCTAAGCTACTTTAGTCACGAACAATTAGACGCTCAGTTACTTACTATTACTTAGTCGCTTAATTTCGGATTTTGCAACTCTTAACTTGGAGCGAACTGTAAGAACCTGTACGTTAAGGTGGATTTTAAAAACCTACGTGTGCAATAAAGTCGTATTATTATTAAAATGCGTAAAAGTAATTATCGAATTAAGGATTGGTGGTGGGGGTAACTTGGAAAAGTACGGATTTTTCGATAATTATTTTTAAAAAGAAACTTCTATGTTTTGTCAAGGGGTTATTTCACCCCCCGAAACCGTGCTATGGCACCAACAAAAATAGGTTTGTCTTGCGCATGAACTTGCACACAAAGTTGCATAATTATCTGAATTTTAGGGTTGCGTAACTTCCCTTGACAGTTGCCAAAATTATATCCTACACTGCCGAATTATTCTTCCACAAAGAATAACTATTAATTCACCCTCTTATAAAATAACATACCCTAAATATAGCCACAAATTCCCTTAATCGTTCCCTACTAAGAAGCCTTTCTTCACCCTTCGGGTTCTGTAAAATGGAATCGATGTCTCGCCTGTTCCACGCGAAAGCTCGCCGAAATTTCGCGCGCGCTATCGAAACGCGAGCAGCCAGCTCGAATTGCCTCGAAAGGCAATCGTCTTCGGGTTGTTCGCGAACTGCGAAAGGCTGAGATCTCCGTTGGAAACGTTTTCTCCTCGGCGGCGCGCCATTATTCATCGAGAATTAAGGGGCGCGAGATTGCTGGAATTGCAGGAAACGGCGGAAAAGTAATACCTAATGCACGCTGTAAAATTGCTCGCGTCGAAAGCGTTCCTCATTGTTTCGAGATCCGACTTAAATTGCGAACGCATCTAATTTGCGGCCTGTTAGTATGCAACGTCGCGGCGCTAACTTTAACAACCTCCTCGGCCTCTCTGGGTGAAAACGTGCAGCCCTCTTCCTTCCCCCTCCCCATCGGCCGCTGCCCCCCGCGTCTTTTCCTTTTTGTTGATCGCGAGGGATTACGAAACAATCGCGCATGGCTGTAAGCGAAATTGATTAAGCAACGTGGAATAACGGAGATTCCTACCGACAAAGGGCTGACACGCGGCCGTCGCAGAATTTCGCAACAGTAAAGCGACGGTGCTGTTATAACACCGCCTCTCTTTCTCTTCCTCCGTGTACTTTCCGTTTATTCCACGCTGCTCATTCTCTTGCCAGTGGAAGGAGGGTGTAGAGGAGTCGAAGAACTATGGGATGAACGTTCAATCTGATAAGGGTGTTTACCCTGAGGGCTAGGTGTCTGGGGACTAATAAGTTGGTAGAGAGATTTCAGAGAAATTCCAAGTCGTCGATAATCCCTAAGTGAAATCTATTATTTCCTTTGATATTCCTCTTCGTTATCAATATCCCATGGTCCACCAAATATATCCGGCAGCCCGTTTGATTACGCGAAAACCTCTGCTGACACTTGTCGAGCATTGGGGGCAGAAGGCAAGTATCGAGATCCAACGATACGGCGCGCGGGAAACCTTAAAATCCTCGATGTTTCCCAGCGGGCAACGAGAGACACAACAGCGAACGAAGGTATATGAAATGTATAGAAAACACGTCAGAACAATTTTCGTTCGGGAACCGACTCCGGCAGAGAGATATCACGGAGCACCATAATAACTCACGTCCAGGAAAATCGATAAAGACAAATAAGCTCTCGGATTGCCCGGCGCCCGCATTACCAATAGAACTCTTTACTTGTTCGCGTCTGACGTTCCCTAATGGACGGAGGATGTTACAATGCGGTTAATAATCGGCCGAATAATCGACTACCCTTCTCCAGGCTTTACATCACGACACCCGCCGCCTCTCGGTCTTTTATAAATCGTTCGATTATTTCCGAGGAACAGCCCATGAAGCATTAATGGAAGGTCTTTATTAGAACGTATCGGATTAATCAACTGGGTAAATAAGTAAGCGCAAGTTTCTTGCTATTATAATGTAGAGTTCCTTCCACGACTAGAGGAAGATTTGTATAGTATGTAACATTTAATGTAGGATGGTTTAATTCCCACGCTTCTGAATTAATTAATTTCTCCAAGATTCACAGGAGCTTTAATTATTATTCTTCTATTAAATGAGGCATTGAGAGCAAAAACAGGCTAACCCGTATCTTTTGCGAAATTAAGTTAGTAGCAATAATGTATTCCAATAGGCTTCGCTAATCAGATAAAATGGGAAAAATTAATTTTTCTTCGATGTGGGTTGGTCCGTTTTTCCTCTGAATGCGTCAAATATGCTCGAAATTCCAGAAAATACGTATTAAGTTATTACGGTTTAGTAGACCAAAATCGTTAAAATAATCCCATAATTCCTGTATTCTTCAATCCTTTAATGGATTGTAAGCTTCCTTTTATCAATGCACGTTGTAAATGCACCCTCGTATCCATCAAAGTATCAATTTTCCAAGTGATCCAGACGGGTGAGATTCGCAGTGACGCGTTGAACGTGATCGATTGCATAATGGGTGTCCCAAAAGTGCGGGAACTCGACGAAGGAGCAGGGAGCGGAGTCAAGAACGTTTCAGTTCCGGCACTTCTATCGCTAGATAGACACTCTGGATAAGAGTGGAATTTAATTGAGAGCCATTGTTTCCGCGTTGGCTCTTCCTCGTTTTACTGGAAAGCCTCGTATTAACAACCAGCCATAGTTAACTATTATTACGTCACCGACGGGGTTCGAGGACCGAATGCGAGATACACGCGCGACCAAGTGTTTAAAATTCTTCCCCCGAGTGCGGTAGGCTCTGTGCGCGCAGCATAATACCACCAATAACTCCTACCTCACGATTGATTAATTAATTGCAACGAGATGTTTGGTTCAGCAATGAGCTCCAACGCACTCTAAACGCAATTCCGATCACTTTCATACTACTCTTAATCAGCCACACACTGGCTTAAAAATTCGAGACACCCTGCACAAAGCGGTCAGTGTGCAAAGAGGGTTGCAATGTCATTTATGCTAGCGGTGAAATGAAAGCTTCAACTCTCAGCGGTAGGAAAATTGAGTATATAGATATTTTTAAATTAATTCCATTGGACATAATTATACGTTGAAACTTATACTCCATAGACCGAGGGGTTACCAGAATAGGCCAAAGATACCAGTTTCAAGCTTTCTTCTCGCCAGCACTCGCCCCGTTCAAGGAGGTAGTAGTATCGATTAATTTCCCTCAGTCCCCCATGCCCGTAAACCGCCGTGCAAGTAGAACAAGCGAAAGAAAACTGCTCCCGCGGCTCGCCGGGTCGCGAGACGATGGGGTTAATCGCAGCAGTTACCTGTAATCGTCGGCGACAGGGGAAAAAGAAGCGGCGACAGTCGTAAACCATTCCGTGAAAGACGTGACGAGGCTTGCGAGGCGCGCGCTGAACCGAGACACGAGGAGAGAAACCGCTTGGCTTATCGCGCGCCAGGCCTCGCCGTGGCGTTTCCACCTTCAGCCCCGGGACCCCGTGCAGCTTCCCATGAGGAATCTTTTCCCTCGCTGGGAAAGCGTATAAATATGGCCTTACCGCGAGAAACCAGTCGATGCTGGCCGGCCAAGCCGTCGGGTGGCACGCGATGCGTGTTATGCCAACGTCCCGGCCCCAATCCACTGTTCTACGAGGCTGGTGCATCGCCGCTGAATCCGTTCCTCCCAACTGGTTTGCTGCCTCCGATGGAGGTTGCAATTTTGTGGAAACGCGCTCTCAGCCACCTCCAAGTAAGGGGGTCTTGTACCGGCTCGGTGCCCACTAGAGGTCTTTTTTTTTAGAGAAGAGGAAGTGCCGAGTATTAAAGGCAGGGCGCTTGATCCGGGGAATGTCCACGTATGTTTAAATTAACTGGAAATGTGATAAAACATGTATCGAAGTTGGCAGACCAGTGAGCACGTCGCCGTCGGGTGCAGCGAAACCCTTATATGCACTGGAATTGCAAGGAAGCGCTAACAAATCCTGAATAAACAAGCCTGCACGATGCGTTTCCGAGTAATATGTCCGTTATTAAATGTCTACGTGGTCCAACGTGGACCCACATGGCCGGCTCTCCAGGAATGGATGGCAATAAGCACGATGGTCTTGAGCATTTCTGCCGGCTAGCTTTGTTTTGCTAATTAATTCTTATTTGTACTGATTTCTGTTTGGTTTGTTTGCTGATGGTGCGTTTACTGGCTGTCAAGCTTTGGATGTATAATAAATGGGTACATAGTGGTGCATTAAGATAGAAGTGTATCTATGTTTGGTTTTTTTTTAAATCGAGATAATAATATGGGCTGCTTTGTACCGCATTATGTGCAGTTTAGATTACTGGTTAGGTCCCTGATATGATTTTAATCTATGGAAAATTGATAAGCGAAAGGAAACTGTGAATTTGGGCGACCGTTTTTTAAGAATGCAGATTTTCAATGCACAACTCGAAGCTTCCTTCGTCGGATGAATTTATCGTCCTTAGTACCGTTCAGTTTGCAAAATATTACAGTAATCACGCTTAATATCGTTTTTCAGTGAGGATCTAACGATGAAAGATCGCCTGTAAAATTACGATAAATAATGAGCCCGAGGAAAGAGGGGAATGAATTTCTGTAGAAACGATGATCTACGTCTTGGGAATGAAAATAAACTGAAATGAAAGTGTGTTTTCCATTTGTTAGGGGATTAATGCAGGCTTTATTCTTTAAGGAACGGAAGGAACGAATTTAAGCGTTTCTATCTCGAAGTTTTCATCTGCAGTTCGAGTAAACAGACACATGGATACTTCAGTCTGATTTAATAGGATTGTTGAAAATGTGTTCGTGATACGTGTCGTTGGTAATAGATAGTTACATAAAAAGAAGCTATGCTTCTCCTAAACAAGTGAATGTAATTATGATTTAAGAAGCTTGAGTGGAAACGGTGCAAAGTGTTTACACGTTTTCAATGTTCTGATAGAGTTAAAGAACTACCAGTTGAAGCTGTTTCTGAAATAACACACACCTGAAGAGTTACAGAAACGTAAATACACTTCCAGTAGTTTGGTTCGTCGAGTGTCTGACCATATACGATCGTTTTCCCCTTGCTGCTTTACACTTTGCTATGGCCCTTTATGTAATTGAATTTCAGAACAAGACACTGTAACGTTGTGGATATATTCGTTAAAAATCTTTATATGGAAGACAGAGAAATACCCTACAGGTGTTTAAAAGGAAGTCCAAGTCAAGATTTGCTAATTAATCTTTTCATCACAACCAGTACAAATATAAAGAGTAAAGCTATTATTTTCCTACACACATATATTAATACAATGAAAATACTGCACAAAATAATTTACACGGTCAATCACATTCTGAACTGATTCTTTCAATCTGGAAATCTGATCTGCTGATCAAATAAACAGACGTTTCACAAAGAAGGCACTATGAGGCTTTTCTGGTGAATTTTCAGTAGATTAATCAATAATCACGCCCACGTCTAAATAATTTATTATAGTCTACGCGAAAATTACTAAATGGAATTGCTAACTGAAAGAGTTTTCTTGTATCTACTCTGCGACTATCGATAAACTTCAAACCGAAATCAAGAGTAGTAATACGTTAAAGGGAAACTACTAGCGAGTGATTTCTAAAAGTTCCAGTTATTTCAATTTGAATAAGTAAAATAAAAATTGAGGTATAAACCTAAATTCAATGAAATTCAATTTAGAAATTCATTACAATTACACGTAGCTGATTCCGGCATAGCTTCACTTTTCTGGAAAGCAATCGATTACTTGCCGATTCAGTTTTCCGACATCCGAAAATATCTTTGGACGTTTAAAATTGAAGCGTATAGCGAAAATGATTGAAATATCGCAGACAACACTCAGTGTCAACATTAATTATACTTTCATCGGCATATTTTCACGTTGACGAGGAGACACTGTGGCGCACTACAAACGCATTATCAGTCAATATAGGCGAGGCGGAAATAGATCCGCTGGCAATTGGAGAACAACTATCGACCCCGACGTACTTCCGCTAGATAATTGCATACTCTTTCACTTAACTCGGTCTCGTTAATAATCAGACGGCTCCTGTGCTTCGATGTACGGCTCTAACTTCATTAACTATTACATGAGACCCATAAACGTGATTCAATCTCGTAATTTCTGCAGTGCACATTCTGGCCACTAGAGTTCGTCTTTTCTAATCACGTTAAGGATACAGAGTCTCGTCGAGCGGTATCTTCATTAACGAATTTGGAAGTTCAGTAAAAAGCAATATAATCGGTTAAAAAAATCACTACTACAATTCAAGCGTTCTAACACCAACTTTCAACCAGGCTTCGACATTATTTGAATAGAATATTTTAGAAATAATTATTCAAATAATATATCTCTTTATTTGAGTAGAAGTTATTATCAAAGACTCGTCGGTTAGTTTACTTGAACAAGTAAATTTTATACTTGAATTAATGTCTCAAGTCTGCTTTTAACTCACATACCGCACCAAAAGACACATCAATTAAAAGATCTGTCCCTTCACCATCAACATCCGTTCAGTCACGCAACACGAATTTCCCTCGAACACCATAGTTCTACGAATAACTAACAAACAACCTGAATTTACATACACGTTACATCCAACAATCGTGCCATCACGTGTTTCCCTCGGTTGTAATTCCATGGCGTTCCGCGAGCGTATCGTCGCATTTATATTCCACGTCGACCCGTAAAAATCCCAGCTCGCATAATCGTGCACAGCTTTGATCCCAGAATAAAATTCCTTCCCGTCTCAGGCCTGTTCGAGTCCCCGAGAAAAAGAGTCTCGCCCGTGCGCGCCCTCGGCGTAACCGAGAGAAAACGGTCACGTTGGAAACGCAGAAGTGCCTTGCCCGCGTCTACGGGGAATACAGGGAAAATTCAGCAGGTCTACGTGGGCGCGACAATTACGAGGGCCACGAGTGGAAAAGGGCAGCACTCTCCGTGACTTCGTTTACTCGCCTAGGACTCCCTGCTTTTTTTTCAAAAAGCTCCAGACGCGCCCAACCTCGCACACCGAACTGTCTCCACCGATTGCGCTGCTACACGTCTTTCTCTATCCTTTCATCCTTTTTCGGGTCTCGTTACGTTGGATCTGCATACACAGGCGACTCCACACGAGGAAAATGAATAAAAAAAACACACACACACGGGATAAAGTTTCCCCGCGCGAGACTTCGTTTGCGAGGAAATCGATTCCGAAGGTTCGTTTCGTATGCGAGCACGCGATTAGGTTTCGATCGCTAAGTTGGGCATTTACTGTCAGAGGATCCAGGTAATTCCGCGCGGGGAAAACGAATGGAAATCGTATAGTAATATCGCGCGACGCTATCTGTTCGAGGAGATCGATTTTGAATATTCGATACGGAAGTGCGCGAAGTTTCTGTTTGACGAACTAGGTATACCGTACCCTGGCACTTTCGAGGGTGATTTGGAAAGTTGTAGGGAAGCGTCGATATGAAGCGCAGAAAGGAATATTCAGCTTTTCATAGCGACTTTTCATGGGAGAGCTACATTATGCATTTTTCTTAAGACAGCCCCGTATTATACCTTACGCAGCATTCTTTATGTCGTATCCAAGCGCGTAAAGATGAAAGCAACTAACTGTTTAAATGGAATTCCGTTACGATGCCCGTTTGTCCTTAAACCTCGTGTTATACGGTGTTTTTACGAGGCAAAAGAAAAGCCAGCCGCGGTGCAAAAATTTCACGACGTTTCCGCGTTTCATTCCGATGTCGCGTCTCCCCATTTTCTTACCCCCTACGTGGTTGCGGAGAATTTATTTCGGCTCGCTGTCATCGCCAACCCTTTTTCCAGCGATCTGGTTTCACAATATTCGCTGTGCCCTGGAAATATCTGTGGCTGGATGCACGCGCAGGGAATGGATAATGCGGTGGTGTTACTCAATGCTTAGAACTTGGCAATCTTGAAAATTTTATACGAGCGTGTGTGCGGAATCTTTCGAGAACACTTTTCCCGAGATGCAGGCTCTTGCATCTTCCGGAAACCCTCGCGATCTGAATTAGGGATATCACGAACCGCAGGAACGCGAAACGTAAGGGACCAAGAGGGATTGTTTCTGGTCAGACACACTTCGCGAAGAAATGTGACTGGAACTCTCTTTGTAGCTCTTCGCGTGTGCACTGTTCAATAATACAAATTCTTTCGAGTAGAAGCTTAGATACGTCTACGATTTTACTCCAGCAGAGAATGTAATTAACAGGAGAGGAAGTAAGTTAAGGGGTTACATACACCTAGGACCGTGATAAGAGCGGATTTTTTTATGATTTTTTTACCTATGTGTAATTTTGTTAATCAGTTTTTTTGTGAAACTGTGGCTATTACAAAAAATCCGTATGATAAAGGCTTTCATTAAAATCGGTTCGGTAGATTTTGGAATATAATGGCACCGATTTGAAAAACGTAATTTTGATAAGACAGCGTGTAAAGTTTAAGGTACATGTTAAAGTGATATAATTTTTTTTTTTGAATTTACAAAAAAATCGCCGATTCCGGGGCCACAGAATCGACTTTCCTTTGACGTTGTAACTTCTGTGAATTCTTTATTGAAAAAATCAATGGCTTCGACTAGTATCCTCAATAATATCCCTTTCTTCCCAAAACTTGTCCTTATCGCTTCGAAAGCTCCCTCAATTCCATCTAATACCCAATTCCTTTCTAATGATCCTGAGCCTACCAGACACTTCAACCCTTCCGAAAGAAGACTCCAAATATTAACCACACCCAAAGACTGAAGCCTCGAAATTCTTCCGAGCATCCACGAACTAGCTTCGAGTAATATTAGATTGCGATTCCAAGCTATCCCAGAGATTGGACCATCTCCCCGCAACCCCGTGGAATAGAAAACAGAACGCTGCGCAAAGCGCGCTGCTCTAAACAGCATCCGCTATTAAAGAAACCAGGAGCGAACTCGTTTCGCGCGAGAAGTCAGAGGCGTGCCGAGAGACCGTAGAAATTCAGCGTTTAGCGGCGTCGGTGCCAAAAAAGGAGCCGTCAAATCTTTTACAGCGATTCGTTGGGGCCCCTATTATACGGACGGAGCTGAAACGCCTTACCACCGACCGTCAGAAAATTGAACTGGCCGTCGTAGCTTCGGGGGAGGGTATGCCTCGACTCCCGCGTATCCATTGTCCAGATGCCCGTTCTCGTTTAGCGTATACGTGGCCCAGGATCGTTCCGTGTCCCCGTGCACCGCGGCTTCGCGTGAGCAACCGTCGACAGAAGAAATTCGACGGTTTCGATTTCGCGGTAACGGCGAGCTCGATTACTCTCGAGAGCCGTGCAGCGAGCAATCGGTGAGCAAGAGGGGAAGGACGGTTTGTAGCCGAGAGGGAGGCGTGTTGCGCCAGGAGACTGCTATCGTGTACGGAAGGAGCTGCATAATTCGGTAGACGATATTAGATCTCATTGTTAGCGGATTCGATAGACACGTACAGAGGCGTGATGTCGCTTGCTCTCGCACACGCGGACCGAATCAAAGGAGAGCAGAGAGAGGTGTTCAGGGTGGCCTGAGCGGAGCTGTTGCTTGGACGTCTCGATGGATTGTCCTGTGTTCGGCGAAAGTCGTTTCTGTTCGCGGGAAGCTGAAGGCTTCTGGCGAGGCAGTTTTTCAGGACTATATAGGATCGCTGGTACTTCGTCGGTGGGTTATGAATTAGGAATTATGGGAATAAACGATTCGAACACCGGATGCAATCTTTCTCCCGACTACTCAGAATCCAGTGCTAATCCTTCAAAGGTTCAAACGCAATCAGATTACAGAGATAATGTCGGGGAATGGCGACAAGACACTCTAAACGATTGGAAACACGATTGTCCACGTAGAGAGCCAGCATCCCGAAGAAGAAAATAGACGGAACCCACAGACAGTGCAGAGGACCCTGCCACACCACACCCGCCTCGTATTTAGGTGCACAGAATTCGGCGGGAAGCAAAGTGAATTCCGCGGCAGTGTGACGTTAATAAATCCTGTTTATCAGCGGCATAATATTTTACGAGTCCCGCTGCAGCCAGTTAGAAATAGTCGGGGCAGATAAGACAGCCAGCGTGTTCGCAGGATATCATGAATACATTTGCCAACTTCGTTCGGCAACGTCTTCTAATGAAGTTACCGAAACACCCTGTATGCATGTAGGCCAGGTGGCTACGAAACATCCGGCGCACGGACGGGAACGCAGGAAGGAAGGAAGGGAGGACGGAAGGCGGAGGTGAGAAAAGGAAGAGAGTCCTCGAGAGGTGGAAATGACATTTGTATGCATTGCGGCCCGTATTACAGTAGAACCAACTCGATCCAACACCTTCCTCTCCCGTGTCCCTCCCTGCCTCCTGCGAGTTACTCCGTGATTACTGTTTTCCTATGCCACGGCGTGTTGCCTCGGTGACTCCCAAAGGGAGCTGCGACGACGTCCGCGTCGTCGACGTCCTCGTCATCCTCGCAAGACACCGAGAACACGGCGCTGACCTAACGCCGACGAGAATCGACCGTGACGTTGCTGTCCCCCAACAACCCAGGACTCGATGTGTCACTCGTTCTCCCCTCGCCGACGAATTGCGGAAACGCTTTTCCTCGCGCCGGGGCCGAAGTTGTGTAGCACTCGGTAAACCGTAATCGCGCGCAAGGGCTCCGTTGTTGAAAATCTCAGATTTTCGAAGAACGAGTTACCTTTTTCTTATAGGAGTTTCTTAAAACTCTCTGCTTAATTTCAAACGACATCTTCCACTGAACCGCCCCTTAAAACCTCGTCACGTAATTAATATTTGCCCCGATATAATTTACAAATCTCCATCAATGGAGATTAGCAGGACTGATAACGCGTTAAGCGCGAGAAATTCATGGAGAGACTCGGCTCCAAGGACCTCTGACAGCCTCCCGCTCGAAACGAGCAACGGTCTCGATGGCCCCGTATCTCGGGGGAAAAGAATCGAGCCGTCCAAAGCGGCCGCGGAAATGCTTCGCGACGCTCCGGCAAGTTACAAAGCGACGAGGAGATCTCCGGCCATGTGTGCACGATCTTCTAACCCCATCCTGGACAGGGATTACGTAACGCGGAGACGTTTACGTAAGCTTTGGCCGAGGCACGATCCCGTCTATAAACCGGCTCATCCATCTTTCGCGCGTCTACCGACCTGTAAATCGGCCGAGAGAGCGGCCTTAACGGTCGACTAGGCGGGACACGATGCTTTTCCCAGAGGTTTTCGGAGAAATTGCGATGATAGTTAGCAATCGGGGGGCAGAGGGACGTCGGCGAGGTGGGAATTGCTCGGATACCGAGTCGTTTCCAGCGGCTGCGTCGACCAGGCGGCAAGAATTCCTACGTGCAACGGGGGAGGATATTTCCCTCTTTATCGTTGAGATAAAAGGGAAATAGGTAGCGCTATTTCGTGCGAGAAATCGTTGCTACCCCGATGCCTCAAGGACTGCCTCGGATGCTTCATCTGACTGTTACACTTTTCGGGGTGGATCTCTCCCAGCGTCTTTGGTTGCTTTACATATTGAAATAGAAGGGTGGATAAATGTCGTTTACGAATGTATGAGCCTCGTATCGATGGGACGCTAGGGGTGGTACCTTACTGTGTGGTATAAGCAGACTTTTCTTATCGGATGGAAAAGAGGATTTGCAAAGAAATGGTGGTGCAGCTTGGAATCCTTAAAGAGTTGCTGTTAACACATTTCTTACCGGGAGCCGATTGATAGGCCAGCTTTTATTGACCGGTAGCCCAAAACTCGGCGTTTCTTTTATTTCGGTTATCGACCGGTCGACTAAAACTCGGCTGTTTCTCAGATCTGTTAGCGGCGGTAGTAGAAAAATCGTTAAACACATCCACACTTCTGTAAGATTCAATTTGAGAAATTTTTCTCCATAACGCATGTACTGAAAATCACAGAGGGGTGCACTGATAGTATCTTCCTGCGTTTTGCCCTCTGATTGTACGAATCGATCTCACGCATTCGTATACCTCGACGATAAATTCGAAAAATCGAAATCCTTGGAAGGAAATCGTTTAATTGTTAAACCAGCCTGGGCGAGCACGATTTATGTGTTTGATCGTCGAGTGGCGTTCAAAAAAAAAAGGCAGGAATAAAAAGGCCTGCTGGCAGAAGATGCATTCTGCCCCCCGCTTGCATTTCGTTTACAGTTTTTATTTTCATCGACGTTTCGTTTCCAAACTCTCTATCCGATTTCTATATATCACGCGAGGACATTGTTTAACACTATTGTTTGTTTCGATATCGTATTTCGTGCCGCCGCACCCATAAAAGCGAGCGCCGCTGTGTCGGGCGTAATTCGTGAAAAAACATTACAAAATGCCCGTGCAAATATCGCGCGGACGCGCAAATGTCGTCGCAAAGCTCTTTTACGGGCGCGGGCCGTGTCGACGGGCGAAAAATATGATTAGCAGAAACGAATGGACGCGACGAACGCGCGGCGAAGACGCGATACAATAACTCGCGGATCAAATAGAATGGCCCCGAAACGGTCACGCGTGCTGGATATTCGAAAGCAGGCATCCGCCATTTCCTTCTTGTCGAATGATTTCCGAAACTCTCGTTTACAATATCGAATATGGTAGTAAACATCATACCAACGGAAAGTTTAATAAACGCATAAACGCAGCCGGAACATATCAAACCAATATTGCCCGATCCACTTCACCATTCCAGCGGGGAAAAGGAATGGAAAAAAAAAAAAAAAAAAAGAACGGGACTTGGCTGATCGGATGAACATGAAATTTTGTATCTATTGTATCGGCACGAGGGTACGATTTTCCATTTAACGGTCTCCCCCGTTGTGCAACGATTAACCAAAGCCGCGCGCTTTTTGTTTCGCTGGGAATGCGCGATTCCCAGCGAAACAAAAATTCAACTCAACTTCCGTTTAAATCCGACAGCGTGAATGCGCAACGCCGCCCGACTGGCCGCCCCTGTAACTTTCCAGCGCGAAAATGGGATCGCTCGTTCTTCGTCTTTGTTGTGCCGGGTACAATTTGACAAGCAATTTCGCCGTTTTAATACAGATTCGCGTAAATTTAAAACCCATTGGCGGAGAGGCAGGGTGTAGATATCGTACGGCGGCGCGTGGCTTTTGTCGGCGGTTTCAATGAAACCGAATACTAGCCGTGGATCCTCACAATGCAGAAATAAATTTGCACTCGCAAATGGGGGGGGGGGAGGCGCCCGCTACTTATGGCTGCTCGTGTCAAGCTGCGCGACCCGTAAAGCAAATTCCCGAATTATTTTCTTTTGTTCCGACGCCCCGGCCGGGCTTTCATCGGCACTCGTCGGCCGACTTTTATGACTTTTGTTTAAATCCGGCATTAATTTCGCGAGATATAAAATAACCTTATAATCGTTAATATCCGCGTCTTTGTGCTCGACAGCAGGCCTCCACCAATTCGGCGACGCGCGCAACCGTATTTTGTCCATTTTGCTCCTTTGTTTTCTTTTCTCTTGTCTGATTCAACGAGTTCTTTGTTAATGTACTGTTTACTGGAGCGTGGAGCGTGCAGGACGAGGCACGCGGAATTACCACTTCATTTACATATGCAGAATATTGCCACGGTTCCCATGGTTTCAGGGGAGAAGTTCAGTTAAATGAAATCATTTTAGAACGAGGCATTGCAGAAGATTGTAATATTTTCGAACAGTTTACGAAATATCAACGAAAGAAATGCCGTTCAGGGCCTACCTTGCAGCAAGAGGGGTGCAGCTCTATTTTTGATAGTTTTTGAGTTATGACGTGTAATATATGTAGCAAAAATTCTAAGATTATAATTCAATAAATTCTAAATTTATTGTAAATTTTTAACATGCGCCCATTAATGTTTTGCGCAATGCGGATGCTCCAGATATGAAAAATTCGCGAAAAATAGTAATAAAAATTCATCAACTCGATAACTACTACTTATGATATGAAGATATATATTTCTCAATTAGTGTTCCCTTTTTAATGCCAAGTCGGAGCAATAATTTTATAAACAGTTTTTTATAATTTAGGTACTAGAAGTTGGTAAATATGGAGCTACACCCCTCTGGCTGCAAGGTCCTCAATTGTACTTTGCAAGTGCATCGCTGCAATTCTGAGAAAGTTGAGATTGTAGGAAGACAGGCATTGTTACACCATTCTATTTTTCGCTCACAATTATTTTCTATCCCGTACGAGACAGTAGCTACAACTCATCCAAATTCTGTGACGCAAGCCGTACGCATAAATAACTTTAATCCCACGTTTTACGGACTACGTTAGTAACGCTGGCTCATTCCGGCTCGTTCCCTCGTTCTCCGCGACAAACTGTAGAATATAACTCTTCCTCTTTATACAACCCTATTTTTATCCCCGGTCACACTTCAAACTTTCCTTTGACGTCCGCCCCACACTTACGTCGTTATTTCATGTTTCACCGCCACTCTTCTTTTGTTTGTTAGCCAGCGTAAACATTCGCCAGGCTCGCGACTCGCTGGCTCCTTTGTGCAACTCGTCATTCCGAAATAAATCAGTTATCGTCCCTCAAACGCAACGAGACCAAATAAGGCAAGAAGGAAACAGAGGTCCCGTACAAAGGGGAGCGCTTTTCCTCGTATCCACGCGAATCAGCCCCACGGAAATGATCGCGTGCGGCGAACAGAGCAGCGCTGTTTCGAGTCGTGTCGGCGAAATAACGCATCCCCGTGATCTCTCTTTCGACTGGAGACGGATTGAAATATCGAGGAGCCCCAGTGAAAAACTGCACGCCGCCCGATCGAAGACCTCTGAGACTTCCCCGGCGTGCAGCGTATAAGCTCGCATGAATTCCGAGCATTTATTCGCTCCAGCGGCGAGGTATGCCTCCGTGGATTAGGGGGAAGGAAAGGGGTGGCTTTGGGTCCGACCGCTTCCCCGGAGCAACTCGCGATCCTCTTTGTGGCGATTTATATATCGCAAACGTGCGACTATAATTGTAGAATTACGCAGGAGGGAGATTATAATATCTAGAAATCAGAAACTAGATAGGTAATAGAAATAGAAATTAAGATCATCGTGTTTAAAACAAGGAGCCTATCAATCTATGAATACCGTTGAATAAAGAAATCACTAAGTAATCCTTGGTCAAAATCTAGAAACTCACGTTACGTTGGAAAATAAGTTCTCTTCGAGTCAAGATCTTTTAAATTTCAGCTCTTATAAGCCTCTTCAACCCCCACACTCAGACACCCCAGCGAATATACATATCTACTCTGTAAGTGGAAAAAGTATACTCGATTCGCCGGTGGGCGCAGTAAATTTCGCAGTCGATTATCGCCGTGAATTCCATAAATTCCACGCGAACGTCTCTATCCCCGATAATAAACCGGCCAGCCAAGCGCGTGGGCGGGATAAAGGACACCGCCAAATTAGACTGCAGCGGGGCTCAATGGAATCCTTTGCATGCATTAATGCACTCCTGTGCAAACAGAATGTGGGAATACGCTGGAAATGAGAATACACATCGCAATCACTGCGGGTACATTTGATTCCGCGGTTGTGTACACACGGCCCGCACCCTTCTCCGCGCCAGGTCGGGCAAGACCCCGACCGAACGTGTGGGGAAGGTGCACGCGCGTGCACTTTGCGGCCTCGCGCACGCCAAGCGTATCCTGATCCTGCGACTCCGTGTCGAAGCGAACAGTCAATAATCCGCCGTTTACCTGTTGCGTGAACCCTGTCACCCTAATGTCTTCTCCACCCCCTCCCCGCCTAGAGGACCCTTTCGGGGCTACACGGGCATTCATCCATTCCTAACGGCCCCCGGTCTTCCCCTTTTATCAGCTCCGATCGACGTGCTTGCGAGCAGCAGTAGTCGTGACGCCCACGGTCCCGAACCGTGTCCACTAAATTGTAAATTCGGGTGGAGTACAAGGAGCGGAGGATTTATCGACGAGTATCGTCGACATTGATCCAGGCACAGTGGGCAGTCTCAAGTACGATATATCACTGAGGTCCTAAAAAAGGATCGGGGTTAAATAATGTTGGCCGATGAATGACGTCAAGCGTTAAATATGCCGCAAGCTAAGGGATCTTCCTAGCGTGACTGCTGAAAAGGACTAACAGTAAAAATATCCATTTATAGCGGAATAGGAGCATCTGGGTCCTGAGTAGGTAGAATCAGAGGGTTGTTAGGCGCAAGTTTTTCAAGGGAATGGTCGTTGGAGCAAGTTCTCTATTGCCATGGTAATTCAGGATCGTTCGAAGAATCGAGGGGCGCGTGCTCGCGAGATCGGCGAGGAGGGTTGCGCGCAGTCATTGCTGAGGGAAACCGGGAGGGGAAAGATGAAAGGCGGAGTGGCCTAAGATTAAAAGGTCCGCGAATCGACGAGAGGCTGCACAGTCAAACGGATACCGGCCCCGTGTATTTGCAACGGGCAAACAGAATCAGTTCACGTGGAAAGCTTTTCTCGCTCTTTTTTCTGCGAAATTTCATTCGTCGGCTGACTCGGCGGGGGAGCAAAAAACGTTGTCATGGGAAATTCGACGCTGTTCCCTTGCCACCCTTGCGCGTTGTTCTTTGCAAAAGATCCTCAACAGTTTTCCGATCTCACGCGTTATCGCTTTTCCGTGGGAATCGGTCGCTTGTTATTACCAGTCAATAGTTGTACGTCTATCGCGAAGATTACGTGCCAGGGCTGTAAAATTTATAGGGCGTGGTATCGGGAAATAAGAAGCTACAATTCTGTGTATTATTCAAAGGAACTTCTATACACGGTATTCCGATGATCGACCGTTTCTAATAATAAAGGCACGGAGTAAAATGGAGGCTCATGTTCAAAGGGAATTTGAAAGGGTAAGAGGGTGCGTGGAATCAATTTATAACGAAGACTAGCGAGGAGCTATTATCAGCGGTATTTCACATATATCCACAGATATTCTATCTTCCGTGCCATTTTCGGAAGCGAAGCTGTTAGATGTACGATCACATCGGAAATCACAGCCGTGAGTCGCAGAAGTATCTCTCGCGTGAGAAGGCCCTAAAAGAAAGAACACCGCCAAGGCTCTCCTCGGCACCGTGCAAGGAAACTCGACCGATAATCGTTGAGTCGTGCCGCAAGGAGCACTGAGGCCGTCTCGACTCCGAGGATGGCCGATTGGCACACCTACCGCGCATTCTAAAGGCACCCTACGCTTTTACATCACCTTTCTAAACCGTGTCTGGCATGCGAAGACGCCTATCGAGGTGCAGCGAGAGTGAAAACGCTCCAACCGTGATGTGGCTCGGCGAATATCGCTGGACAACGAACGCGTGGAAAGTGTGTCCGCCGTGATTAACACGTCCCTGTCATACATGGCAGAAAGTGTGAGGCAACGATCGTATCGTGCTTTCACGATTGCTGGATGGTCTCCTGCACCGCCACTTCTCTCAGAGACATCCACTTCCGTGGCACGGTAATTAATCGCCCGAGATTTCTCGCATTTCTAACGCGCTCTGTCGCACGATTGGCTAATTAAGAGCGCTTGATCAACTGGTGCAACCGCGTGTCTGCTTTTCAATTTAATCGACTTCTATGTTGGTACACTAGGGAACCATTATGATTGCCTTTAGGGCTTTTAAACACAACTGCCGAGTGAATTAATATACAGAAGTAACGAGGTTTGAATTAGGTTTGAAAGAAGGAAATTATTGTGGACTTTCTACCGTCAGAATCTAAGCTAGAATGATTATAGAATCGAGCTACTCTGCACACGAAATCTTGCAAAAAACAATCGCACCATCCCCTTCGCTGGATATTATATTAAACAGCGCAGCAGGCTCGGAGTGATCAGGGGACAGACTGGTCGGGAGAGAAAGATCCCATGCAGGAGGCGAACGAAGGGTTTGCGCGATCCGTTGCCGATACGATTCGTCGCTGTCAATGTAAATCAGCCCCAACGCTGGGACACTTCGTTTCGTTTATTTTTCAGCCTGGTGTTTTCGCCAGACGGAAATCGCGATGCAGCGTTTTTTTTATATTCAAACTCTGCCTTATTGATTTCTACGTCAAATGGCTTATTCCTCCCTTTCCCGGTCCACCCCCAACCGGCACAGCAACCCTCTCGGTCTCTCTCTCTCTCTCCCTCTTGCTCTCGCCCTCTGGCTCTCTTTCTCACTTTTCGCGCGTATACTCGTCCCATTTCCATGGAAACCACAAATGAAGTGCTCGCAGTATAACTGCGCACGGTATTCTCATTTTCATCAAAATTCGCACAGGCTGCTCGTCTTCCAGACGTCACGATCGCCCGACCTCCCCAGCCATCCCTCAACTTATCTCCATGCACGCCATAGTTCGCTCGAGGTCGAATTCTTGCAGGTGGAAATGCAATCGCGGTTATTTGGACCCCCGATAAATTCTGCTGACATTTGGAGGATCGTAAAGGGCGACGTTAAGTCTGTGGAGGGATGCGCGAAAGTAAGGATTATCCGTGGATGATCAAGGCCAGTTCATTTTGTCACGAGCATGGTATTGAGGTGATCACAATTATTATACTTAGCTACTTAATGAGATAATCAAAATTATTTGTTAGCTATCTATATAATATCTACAATTACATTTTAAGTCACACGTGTCTCAATTACCACCTGACATCCTTCATTTACATTCCTTTGCTCGAGAGAAACGACGGCGTTCTACGAGATAAATCCACTAATTCATTCGCGTAGACAAGGAAGTTACATGTATTACAAAACTGTTAGATCTTCCCGATGAGCTCTAATCGTACATCTAGTTGTAAAGCATCAGTTTCAATGCTCGCACTTTCGTCTAATCGTTTCTCAGCATCGCCTCTGTTCCATTTACGTCCACATCCATTTCAACGAATTTACTTCACGCTCTTGCTACGGCTCATCTTCGCACATACCTAACGAACTGCTCCCTTCGCGATCTGATCTCGAAATCGTTGGGTCAGAACAAGGGGAATCTACATTGAATCGAGTACAGATTAAATCCAGGGTGGATCCGACGAGATACAAGCTTCTGATACGCCAACGGAGTCGTCGGCGTGATCGAAGATCGACGAATTATACAAGTGTCGCGAAACCGTCAGCTGTTCCCCACTTGACAAATTCTGGACGTGCGCGCTCGCGAAATTCCATTTCCAACGTTACCACTCCCTTTTCTCCACGTTATTCCGGAATATCCTGTGTCCGATCCGTGCAGGATCGTGAAATTTTTACACGCCAACGGGCACAATGGCCGGGACGAATGCGTTTGATTAAAAACCGGTAGAATTTCACTCGCGCTTTTTTTGCTCTGTTAGATAATGAAATCTTCTCGAACGCTGGAAATCGGCAAGTTTATTAAAAACGGCACCGAGCAAACGGTGCACCTATCGTTCGTGGACCACATTCCCCAAACGATTTATCTGGTAAACGCTAATGAACGTGCTACAATCGTGGAAAACGTTGCTGCGTACTGTACGTCGATCCCCCCGAAGTTTCTAATTCGATGTACGGTAAGCTAAGCTAAACGACAAGCCGATTGTCAATTGTATCACGTGGAGGGAAGAACAGCTTGTTAATTAATATATGGGTTAATTCTCGAAAAAGACTTACTACTTAAACATTTCGTATCTTACACACTGGGGGCGACGACGGCAAAGAACAAATTGAAGTGTATTTTACGTTAATAATTATTTCGATAGTCCTTTACGATTTTGAATTTCATTTTACTGTTTTCGACATCCGTGTCTTTGCTCCGTACGAGAAATTGCTTTCAACGCTTGCGGGCAGTCTATTTACGACGAGTTGGCGACCAGATCGACTGAAGTTTGTCTAAAGACGATTTTTTCTTAAGGAATGTTCTTAGATGACAGGTCTGATGGCTGGTCAACGCGAAACTCGAGGTAGACGCAGAAGTCGCGATTGAATCGCGGTTTCGTGTGGCAAACTTGCGGAAAGGGAACCGCAGGAACGGAGACAGAGCTTGGAAAGCTGAAAAGAATCTAACTTCGCGCAACTTTCAGTCGAATCAAACGTCAACATGTTTGTTAGACGAAAAGCGTTTAAATAGTGTATTTAAATTCGGGCTGTAGGTGTCGTGGACAACTTAAAAATTCTTCTCATTCGCTATTTTAAATTCTAACGAAGTATGATCTCAAGTACAAAGGTATTTCTAACGCTAGGTACTTTTCATACTATGATAATTGTATTCGCAATAACATTGACTCTTCTAAAATATGAAATGGCGCTAATGGAGTAGCTATAATTAGAATCATTTTCGCTGGGACTTACCAATTGATGATACATTCATGTGAATAAAGCTGAGGTTAAAGGCACTGTGCACACCCTACGCTACACACGAACCACAATAACAGGCACAGCCTGGCGACCCCGTGTTTACCATTCGCGACGCAGACGAAGACTGAACCCTACTCCAAGTTTAGGCAAAAACCATTGCCCTTCCACGAATGACCTGATTGGTGGGTAGAAATATGTCTACTGGCTTACTACTGCGACCGCACGAGGGGCGAGTTCGGGCGTGGGGTAAGAATCTAGGTGGTGGAAATGGCGGAAAATTATGAATACGGAATTCTTCATAATCACCAGTGATTCTGGAAGGATTCTTGTTTTCTTATTTTTTTTTGAGTGATTGACCGTCAAAGGTTTCGTTTACACACGATGCTTGGAAGAGGCCAGCTTGCTGCTAATAGCTAATAAATTCTTTAACAATATAAACTCGATTTGCGGAGTCCTTACTAGTTTTAAAATTAATGATAGGACAGTTTGTTTTGAGAGGAGAGTCTTAGATGATCCAACACCCTCTTAAATCACACTTAGCCAGCTTCTGCTCAAGTGAAACTTTGACAAGCTGTAAGAAATATCGACAGAATGCAGTCTTTAAAGCTGCATATTCGAATTGCCTGGCAAGATAGAACCTCTACAGTTCTGTTGCTGTACCTTGCATGTCCTACAGTATTTCCTTCCATCCCACCCGATTGAACTCACACCCCCGTCGCTCCACTCCCGAAAAATTCGTTCGCCATCCATACGGCACTGTTTACCTTCAATGGCTCGCCATCCACTGCGTTCCCCATTTAAATTTTAAATTGCTCGAATGGAATCGACGATTCGTCCCTCTACTTGCCGTCGATCCGCCGCGCAAACTTTTTCCACGGCACAATAAACATTTTCCAATGTGCTCGCGCCGAAAGAAACACACCCCTGCTCCTTGCCACGCCGTCGTGTCTTGGTCGCGTACATATGCGCACAAAGGGACATGCATAATCGCCCTCGAGCTCGGATAAACACGAATTAGCAAACTCATATGTATACAGGATGCTTCATAGCGGGTGCGCGCAACTATAGGACCGAATTTAGTGCGAGTAAAAATGCCAAGAAACAGCTTAAACGTCTCACTATCAGACTCTGATTCCAAGTTACACAAGTTCGTACGTAGGTACCTATGTACGTTTCAGTTCTTCCATCTTTAACCAGTCTTTCAATAAATAAGTGTCCTAATTATTTACAAGTCTCCTCCCCTTAAAACGTCTCACCAGCACCACTTTGCTGCTGAGCAGCTTGGCTTCCCACCCACAACACCGTCAGTCACGCACCTACATAACTTTCTCCGCTAAAACTAGAATATCCACACGAATACGTTCCATCGTTTTCGTCTACCGAACTCACCCCCGAAGCGGTGCTCGCATATTATGGAGCAGCCTGTCCATCGACGCGATCCAAAGCGTTCGCGAGCCACGCTGGCGAGTTTCCCACGGAACACTTGTCGCCACGGGGATACGCACGAAGTTTTCCCATTTTTTTTTTTATTCTATTTCCCTACGTTTTCCCTAGCCTCTAGCTACCCGGGAGCGTCGTCTACCGCCACGTCGCCGCCTCCTCCAGCCCCTTTACCGCGGTCCTTTCCCCATCGAGCGCCGCGACCGTCGCCCCCTTCCAGCCGCACGGCGAATTTTCATGTGGTACCGCGCGATATTAAAGTGCCGTTTCCCTGGGATATTTGCGCGTCGCGAAACGCAGGAAATAGCTGCGCTACTCTCTTTTTCCTTCGCCCGCCTTTTTGCTCGTTCCGCGATGCCATCGGGTCGAGCAAGAAGAACGAAAGGTGAAGGAGGCGAGGGGCGAGGGTGTTAGTAGACAGACACGTTGCTTTATGATGTTTTACAAAATATACGCTTGATCCGAGCGTTCGCGCGTCGCGTAACCGTCGGCTGTCGTTTAGCCACGACGGCTCGCAGCTTAATTTCGCCCCGGGAATAATGGCCACGCGTGTGTAAATAGACAGGCGGCAAAGAAGCATCGTTTCGCGAGGCAATTGAGGGAGATGGCTCCGAGAGCCGTAAAAAAATTCGGCACCCCGTTCCGTTGTCTGGATACGCACGTACGTAACGTGTCCGTTCGCGTTTCATTCCCGTTGCATCTGGGGGCGCAGAGGAACTCGCGCTTTTTCATAGCCGCTGCGAATTTATCAGGGAGCAATTGTGCTTAGCGTGTCAAGATGGATTAACAACCGTATAATATCTTCTTTCGTGAACCAGCGATTACGATACCGCTTCGCAGCCTATTCTGCGTGCCAAGCTCGACGGCCAGTAAAAGTAGCTATCCCTACATCGATCGAGAAGCTAAGGATCGAAGGAACGGAAGATCCAGGTTCATGGCCGTGACCATTCGCAAAATACGCCCAGGAAGAGCGTTTTTCCGCGCGGAAGCGACGCGGGATCGTTGGGTCGCGAGGGTCCACTTTAAAATCGGATAATTAATCAGAGGGGCGTGATATAGCGCGGTTACGAAGAATGAAAACATTGTAATAGCCGGCCGCGTATAATGAGCGGAAACCGCGGAACGTGCGTACTGCGTTATTCACGATACATTCGTAGCGGAGGGGGCCGGGTTAATATCGCCCTGGTCGCGTATTCCGCCGGAATTAATGGGCCCAAATTTGGAATTCATTAACGTCAGATTCCCGAACTGTCGTTATGACGAACCGTAAATTAAGTGGTTATAAGCTTAATCGAGGGTTACGCCGTGATACGGCCAGAATTCGTGCGTTCGCTGCCCGCTCTGTTTCCGGCTCGCCGAGCACGAGGCGCGCGGGGATTCGCCTCTGCGAAACCGGCGCGGCGCCTCGGTTGATCTTTACAGACGCGTCGAACAGGGAGAGGAATAATTCCATGCCGGTACAGAGGGGCTCGCTCGATTTTAATTATGATTTTCTTACCGCTGCGGAGAATATCATTGTAGAAATAGAAAGAGCTGGGCGAAACGAGATTGCCCTCGTTGCGGAATACGTTCTGCTTCCACTTATTCCCCTCCATTCGTCGTTATCGCTCATCGTTTCCGTCGACGTTTCGCTTATTTTCCACGGCAGTTCCGTTGGGTTTACGTACAAACCGGGGCTCGAAAAATGCTCGAATTCTCAATTATGACCGCGCTCGGAACATTTGGGATCGCGTGAGAAGAAAGTGAGGGGATCCTTCTGGAGAGGAATGACTATTTGTCGTTATCGCTCATCGCGGTCGGTGCTTTCCTTTTGCTAATAGACGGAGGAAGGAGCGGAACGGTGTCTACGCTTGCGTAGCACGCGAAGGGTGTAGTACTCGTGGAAGTCAGAAAGCCTGGGAACATCTGCGGACTGAGTAGACATTTCTACATACTCGAATGAGGTTCAAAAGAATTTGAACGGATCACCGGAGGCGAGCCCAAAACTAAAGCAATTCGCTGAGCTACATATTCGCGGGGTAAGGTGGAGGCAGGAGGAGGAAGTTTAATCGAGGAATTCAACCCTTCTTAACCATTCCACTTGCTGAACTCAACCGTTCCGCCTCGCAAAAGAACAGACTAACGTCAGGCTTCCGACCAGAAGGATCGTCGACGCGTCCCTCCCCTAGCACTCTCCCGCGATTTCACCTTTGAGCTGGCCGCTCATCCTACCCAACGGCGCGCCACCGCGAGAAACCTCAGAAAACGCAACGTTTGTACGAGAGGCGGGAGAGTAGAAAGGAATCTCCGACAGTCGGCCAGTACGGATCGATTAATTATTTAACGAAGCTCTCGGCACCCTGTGCTGTTACTGGTTACCCATGCCCCCCCTCCCAACCCTGTCCTAACCCCCCTCGGCTCCTCATCCTCGCCGCGGCGCACTGTTTAGCCCCGAAGCAACGTCCGTTCCGTTCCGTCTGTATTTCCATTCGTTGCACATCCTTCCACTACCAACGGCTTTCTCCGTTAACCACCCTCTGCCAACCCCCTCCTTCCTCGTTCGACCGTGCCTGTTCGGCCTGAAATTTCATCGTGAACGGAGAAATCCGTAACTGCGATCGCGAGAGAGGGGGCGTCGCTACGGACTAGGATACCTGCGTAATTAGTTTGCCTTTGATGAGAAAACTCGCGATCTACGCGTGCTACGCAACCATCGCTATCTCCCGAATGGTCTGAGGTTGTGTCAGCGATCGCTAGTCGATTCCCTCTGTTGCCAGCCCCGAGATAAGCCGCGCACATCAGGCTCTGCATTTTCAAGCGGCGATGTACGGGCTTTAAACACCTGCGGCTCGTTTAGCGATCGGTGCAAAGATTGCGCGTGGTTCGGGCTGTAGCGATGATAGCAATGATCGCATAAGCGATGCGACATACTTTTCGGGGAAACGGGACACGCGTCCACCGTGGGCTGCTGAATCGCGTCTGACCATGCGCTGACTGTTTCTACTTGCCCGCATCAACTAGACACGAAACCTCTTCGCGGGAGTCGAGGAGGAAACTGAACAGGCGTTTTACTTAATTGATTCTCGATCTTACACGCCGCAGCAGTACAATTTTAAATACCAAATGTGTAATGTGTGGCTATTTTAACCACCGAGAAATGAATTACAAAGGTATTTATTTGAAAACTGAAATGTTCCCATTTCAAAAGGTTAAGAAGATTCTTGAAAAACTTAGTTTGCTCACACGATGTCCGTCCTCGGAACCTACCCCAATCTCTTCAAACATAAACATGTGTATTTCACTTACAATTAGTTGAGGAATTATTAGCCTGCGATAGTTTAAAGTTAAAGTCTGCACCCCATTGAAATGTATTCATATCCAGAAATCATGTCCAACGTTACCATTAATCAATGAATAAAGTATATCGTATTATTTTCAACGACGCTTCCCCGCCATCTCCCAAAGACACGTTCTTCCCCAACTTCGTTTTCATTCTCAGCCGCTCGTGCTCGGGTTAAAACACTTATTGCACGCGTCTGCACCGAAGTTCCGTCGGAGCTAAAATTCGAAGCTGACTCCGCTGAAAGTCGTCTCCTCGGAAACGAGACCCGAAAGATCGTGGTGGAGAGCCGTTCGCGAAGAAATTCCTCGAGCGTCCGGGGAAGGGGGCGGGTGAGCTCGCCGCTTTTGAAGAGGGATGGTAGAAACACGGTGGACAACAGAGAGGAGACGCTGGGGGATCGAGGGAAATAATGACGCCGGTGAAATAAAGGAGAATGGACGAATGACGATAATCCGTCGGATAGTTTGAAAAAGGAGAAGCCAGCTTTCCAGAGGAGGTTCTTCAATAGGGAACGAAGTGGGTGTTACAGTTTCGTGTCTAAGTACCACTTCGAATATCAGAAATCTTCGTTCTTAGAAAGCAAGCGATGGGGATTGAAACGGCAACGCTGGATTTCGAACTGCTTTACAAAAGAATTCTGTAATAATATAAGCAGCGCTCTAACGTCGCGATAAAACACTCGGATCGATAGGATTTTCCCACTAGTATCTCGTTCGAGAGTTCGATTCGTCCCCGCGGAATTCTCTTGCGTCTGGATGGGCAATATCGCCGCGCATGGCCTCCCAAATTTCATAAAACACGCGCGAATAAGTAGGGAGGCGAAATCAAATAACACCTGCTGTATTAAATGCCACGAACAAACGGGTGTAATTATTCGTTAGCCAAGCGAATATTAAATAATTATCAATGATTCGTTGCGTTTCCACGGGCGAAAGTAACACGCTAGCCCGGCCGGAACTAAATTAACGCGGTTGCGTGTAATAACAAACGAGTTGCCGCGGATCGATCGCTTGTTGCCCGAGGACTGAGCTCTGAAATTTGGAGGAACGGAGAAAAAAAGTTGCAGTCCATTTTAGAGGAACGATCGTGCTCGACGAACCGGCGTGCATCGCTGGGCCCCGATACTGGATATACCCTGGTTAATTAACTATCGGCGATTTACGAATTCGCGAGCCGCGGTATTTTCATCGCGGCCTAATTATTATGATATTTGTTGGAGAAACATAGCGCGCCCTGGCACCGTGGAGCGGCGTGCACGCTCGAAAAATTGAGCAATTTACGAATCATCGTTCTCCCTGCCTGGGAACATCCAATTTCGGTCGGGTAATTACCCGGTCGTTAATTAACAAAGGACCGGGCAACGCGCTCCGGGTTACTTTGGGAATGCTTCGGGATGGAAATGGAACGAGTATTTTTTCTGTTGGCTTTGAGACGAGTGAAATGATATCTCCACCGATCGATCGACATTCATCAATAGTCGTACGGTACTGGGAATATTTATTGCAATACCGCGAAATTGACAAAGTAGTTGGGGTCCAATTTATTTTAACCAACTAATACTAAACGAGATGCAAGCGAATATACACGCTAAATATTCGAGTGTTGCAATAAACATTTCCAGTACTGTATATGAGAATCGACGGTGGAAGAAATTAAAAACTTAAATTCACTTAATAATTAAGGAGGTGCCCTCGTGTCTGAGTTTAATGACTAAGTTATCAGCTCTTCAATTTTTGCAACTTCGTAATAGACAAATGATTTTAAAGGACAAGCCAGTGCACAGTGATTCCGCGACAAGTATTATTGGCTTTAATTTGCAAACACGCGAATGCAAGGGGTGAACAGTTCCCAGAATGTTTTAGGTTTCGGTGGCAGGCAAGCCGAGGGTTCGCTATGCTTCTAGCTGGCGAGGAATTCTGGCTGCAGTGTACTGTTTGCGCGCATTGTCGTGTACGTGTTACTTTGGCAGGAAAGGTGGATACGATCCCGCGTTCATCCCATTTGATACCGGTGCGTCCGTGACGGGGAAGCTAATTAACGGCTCATCGACCAGCCGAACTTTATGCGCCTAAACGCAGTGGATTAATTCGTGCATGGACAACGAGACGGTGCGCGACGTTTACAAATTATAAACTACGTACACCTACAAGGTCTTCGTATTTGCAGAAAAGAGCAGAAAATGGCACCGAAGTTGCAACACTGCAGTTCAAGTACCATTAACACTGAGGGAGGCATTTTCTGAAGTTAATTAATTTTCTCTTCCATACTTCGACTTTCTTAACCCTTAAGAGGGCCTCTTTCAAGATAAACAACCCTCTGAATAATACGAGTCGCCTCGACGAACGAATTGCCGTTCGCGAGCGAAAGTATCCCCTTAATTCGTTTCCGTACACGCGGGGGTAATTGTAGGGATCATCGAGGCACCGTGCACTTCATTTGCCCAGGAATAACTCGATTTTCCCGCAGCCCCGACGCGATGGATCGATCCGAGTGCGTTCGCCTACGCGATTATAGGTTCGCAATGTACACGGTAACCCTAACGATTTCGGAATTTTGAATATTTCAGGCGAGCGGGCGGGCGAGGGCGAGAACGCAATCACCGGCCTGTCCGACAGAGGAAATGTTTAACGACAACGGGTATACAAAGCTGAAATTAATTAGCTTCAGACTTCCGAACCTGTTAGCTCCGATAAAGTGGACGAATCGGCGGTCGTGTGTACGAACCTGCCCGTGAATAACGCAACAGCTACGACCGTGCGGTCCGCGTAATCGCGACGACGTGGCCGCAGAACTTTATTCCCTCCGTTTCCCTCTTTCGCCTGACCGTGTCCGGGAGCCTGTGTCCCGCGAAACTTTGCCCCACCGCCGTCGCCGTCTGAACGGGAGCCAACTAACTTCCCTCCGTCGCGTCGGGTCGATGGTGAGTGGGTCAAGTCTGCAGGGCCCGCAGCTTCGCCAGCGGAAACGTCGAGGCGGTGGCACACCGAAAACATTACGTCTCCACCCTTCGTTACGCGCTCTGGCCTCTGGTAGTTTGTTTGGAAACTGTGCCAGCACTTTTCACTTCTTCCCCTGATGTTCAAGGGATGAAGTCGGAGGCCCAGTTTGTGATTCCTATCGATAGTCGAACTACTTTTTTCGTCTCACCTAAGAAAGGGAACATTTAGGGTCATTCTCGTGGAATTCTCTGGATTTTTCTGCAGGCCTGATTGGTGAAGTTGGGAACGAAAAGAACAGCTGAACTATGCTCATTCCACTCTGTAGACTCCACATACTAGAATACACCCCTGTTTCACAGTGTCAATCAGAAGACAGTAACGTAAATGGGTTCGTGGTTTCACCACCGTTAATGCTGTGCCCTGATGGCAGGTGAAACTCGGAGAATCAGGCGGACGATATAAAAGAGGACACTCGGAGTGTCGCGTGCCCAGTCGCCAGGGGGTTGAAGTCGATTCGCCTTTTAAATAGCATCGATCGTGTTTCAGTGGGGGCGCGGGACACCGAGGGAGAGAGGCATGGAGGCGGGAAGGTGTCGAAGAGAGCGAAACCCCTGGACCCGGAGGAGGAGAGCCACGACAACGACGACTACTACTACGAGGACGTGGATGAAAGAAACAATCCGACCAACGAGGCACCGGCCGTGCCGCCCGGATTCCTCAGTCCCTCTGTGAGGGAGTACCTCGATCTCGGTAAATCGATACCCGGTACGTAAACAAGATCATCTCGCGGAAAGTTGCCCCTTTGGCGAGCTGTTGCTTCCCTCTACAGCGCCCCTTTGCCTTCCTGCCATCCTCCACGGCTGCAGGAATTTCCTCTGTTCCCTCTGCTCTCTTTACACCTCCCACCCCTTCGCTCACCTACCAACCCATCCTGCTCCTCTACGCTTTCATCCTCCGTCGAGCTCCTAGTTGCCCACGTCTTCTTAGTCTTCTTAGTTCTCTTTCCCAAGTGTCCGTTGGAAATCGCGAGAGGACACGTGAACGCAAGCTGATCGGCTTCGCAGAGGGAGCGACGAGAATAACGGGGGCGGGGTAACTTTTACCGAAAGTGTAAATAAGTATCGAAGGAAATGATCGGAGATAGATGCGTGGACGATCATCTGGTGGTGAATGCGTCAAAGTGTAATCGACGCGCGAGAGACAGGAGATCCTTTGGCGTTCAGTAATCAAGGTACCGTCGACTGATCTCGTCCAGAAAAAAAGGAGGAAGATAAAGTAAGAAAGGGATGATCGATCGCGTTATTAATATTTAACCATGTCCCGTTAAGTAGAAGTCACGCTAGTCTGCCTTCCATTAGCTTCTTTGAAGGTTTTTCACTGACCTAACGTAACGCAGGGCACCCGGACTTTTCTTCCCGCCCTTTGTGCACGAGGCACCCGTACACAGGGAAGGCCGCTTTCCCTCGTCCTTCGATAATCGATCGATCGTAAAATATTCGCGCAGCCGGCACGTACCGGCGGAAAATTCCTATAATGTAGTCTACGAAGGGTTGCTTCGAACCCCTGGCAACCGCTTTATACGAAGTACGGAGAGGAGAGCGCCGCCGGGACGGGGATTTATGCGAATACGCGTTTAACGGCCGATTATAAAATTTACGCGCTAAATTAAATGTTATTAAGCGGAAGAGGTCCCGGCTTTCTTCTGGCGCAGAGCTGATACCGACGACTCTGAAGTATGGCCCGGGAGATAGCGGGAAACGAGGTTAACACGTACGCGACCATAGACATTTTGCAAGGACGTAGTCTCACCGTCGACTACTGTGCCCCCGGTACAACTGTGCACCAGGAATTCACCGTGAAAAAGCGAATTGAATATGCGAAATGAAATATTACCGGGCGAGCTGTCGCTCGGGAGGAAGTCAATTAGAAAACTGATGAGACACGGTTGCATTTAACTGCCCCCCCCCTGGTTTCAGTTCATGTTTCTACTGTACAATTAATTGTAGTTCTATTTGTACGCGAGGTTTTGATTTTGATACACTCGCTTTGGGAAATGAGTAGGGAATACAATCCCGGCCATTATTTACAATCCCGGGATTGCGAGATTTTTTAAAGTCTACCTCGGGATTCCGAGACTAATCCTGAGATTGGGTAATTGTTAATTTCAGTAATTAAAATGATTTATTATGTGTTAAAATTCGAAATCTTTATTTAAAGTAAACAAACTTGCTTTTTATTCATTAGTCTGAAACATTGTTTCGACAAGTTGCAAAAAATAAATATACTTTAGTTAGTTATATGCGACTTAATATAATTATTTAAATAAATCATTATTATTATTATTGTCCTTATTATTATGAAATGACTATGTTTATTTATTCTGTTTATTTTTATATCTTTTAGGTATTCATAAAGTAATTCACATTTTTAACAAATCCCGAAACGCTCGGGATTATTTATGTCAAATCCCGGGATTTTGGGAACCCAAAAAACAGCCGGGATCGCGGGATCCCGGGATACCGTATCCCGGGATTGTAGTCCCTAGAAATGAGATACCATGTTTTCCCTAATGTATACTTGGTTTCAAGTAACGAGATCTCTCGTGGTATTATTCAACCTATTAGGAGCAACAAAGGAATGTGCACGCGAATGGGTTGCTTCTCAAAGGAAGAGGAGCTGATGTAGAAGCCTGAAAGAAATATAAGAAATTCAGGGAAGTTTGTTGATCAGAATTTTGAAGTTCAGATTAGTAGCATGGAGTGACTACCCTCTGTATATAGAGGGTGAATAGCGAATTATCCCTCTTAATCCTTCCTTCGAAACTACTACAGACTCTGCATATTGCAGCGGTTGCTTGAACGATAAAATTTTGGAGGAAATAACGCGTTGAGTGTGCACGCTTGCGCGTTATAAATATCTTAATTGAAACTAGCAGCGTCTCACGCATCTATCGCCTCTTGCTCCTTCCCCCGTTCACCATCCGCCATCCTCTTCAAAACGGGCAACAATTTAATAGTACGATATCCGATTACGTCCTCTCGAGCAACGAAGACGACTTAATCCGTCGTAACTATTTTTCCCCTTGGTGATCCGATTAACGTCGTCCCAAGACGGATTTAACCGTTTCGACGATTCGGTTGACCGCACAGCAGCGAGTCTCGCGTTACTTCGATTATATTGATCAGCAATTCTGGGACAATGAAGGTGTCTGGCGTGGTGTTGGGCCAGAATCGCGCCTCTATTTCCGTAGTGATGTTATCGGAAAAATACAAGACTTTTCAATGCTGAAACCCTCGTCAATCCAAAATTTGAGGATCACTCGAGCACGGGGTAAAAGACACTCGCACAGAATACAATCAAAGCTGAATAAGAGCTACTGTGATATGCAAAACTAATTAATAAAGAAGACCCCACTGAAACACCCTTGAAATTCAAAAGAATCAAGACTGAGCACAGAAGGAACTTCAAATTTCAGAAATACCTTCGAAGATATGAATCGACACGATTGCATGAACTTCAGCATAGTCCGCATTCTAGCAATTCTGCAACCACGTCACGAGTTAGAATGATCCATGGATAACCAGACACGTGCCTCGTTTTCAGCAACCGAGTAATTCAGATTAACCTCGAATCGCGAGTTCTCCGAGGCGATCGACGTCGGGACGCCAACTTACATCAGACGCAGATACACCGATCTTGAACGACAGGCGACTGGAAATGAAAGGAGCAAGGAAGTTTAAAGCAGACGACCTTAAACACGACAGGGTAACGAGGAAGAAGAGTTCGCGGCGAATCAATATGGCGCAGGGTAAGCTTATCCCATTGACTTAACGGTTCCCTCGATTTCCCGAAGGGTCGCGACAGAACCCAGACCTATCCCCACGTTCAGACGCTTCTGACCTCGTTGCTCTCCCCTTTCGGCAACGCGGCCCTCTCGGCGGGGATAATGAAATACTCGAGCCCGGGACGCGACCTGTGCACCACCAAAGGCGGCAGATCCTGCAGAAGCATTCCTGGGGCTGCAGGGCTAGTGCGAAAGGCCACGGACGAAATGGGAGGTGGCTAAAGAAGAGGCTTCACTCTCCTTTTCCGCCAGCATCCTTCCCTAGCTCCATTCATTCCTTCCCTCCACTGATCACGCTCTTCTTCCGCTTTCTGGCCGACCCGTAACCCGTGGGTCTCGCTTTCTGCGTTTCACGATGCACACGAACGTGCCGGGGGTAGCGCGCGCGCGTTCTCCACAGGACCAGACAGAGAGACAAGCGAAACGCGTGAGAGAGGGTGACGTTGAAGGCGGGGGAGAGAGAAACGGTCGGGAAAAAGAGGCGAGATGATGCGAGGCGAAAGAGGGGAAGCAGCAAACCTCGACCCATTCGCCTGGCTGACTTTATGACGATGGCTGCCACGGGGAAACATAAAAGAGAGACAAAGAGGGCGAAACAGAGAGGGTAGAGGAACGGGGGCCAGAGAGAGGAGAGACAGTCCTGGCTGATGCATTTCCCGGGCGTTCGTCCTTCATTTGCCAAACAGTGGGTACAGCCTTCTACCAGCGGAGCGAGACGATCGCGGATCGGTGCGGGCGGCTTGGCGAGCCGCGCTCCCACCCTTTCTTCGCTCGATCGTCCTTGGAGCCATCCGTGTCCCGTCCTGCTCTTTTACGCCCCGACTCTGGCGCGGTTCCAGGGGACGGAAGGCTCCCGTCACGCAAACAAGATATTTCAAGGAGGAGGATCGATACGATGTTCCCGATGATTGTTGGAATTACAGAGAGGTTTTCTGTAAACCCGTTGCTACGCAATCTGATACCAGATCGCGAGAGGCGACGGGGCTCCTTAGGAGATATAATGGAGGATTTTGTACGTAAGCCAAGGGTATCGCGCTGTTCTACGTTACAAAGTGAGCCCCCGCTTTCATTATACCGCGGAACCGCAGAATTTGCTATGCAAATGGCGGCAGTGTATTCGCGGTAGCCGCTTCTTAATAAATTGCGACGCCTTTTGTGCGCGCCGCGGAAATTTTGCAAAGGGACCTATGCTTCCCTCTACCCGGCAATGGCTACAGCGATTTTTTACCCCTCCCTTTTCAATTCGCTCTTGGGGCGAGTCGAAACTCCTTGGCAACGTTACGAAATTTACCATTCCTATTTCCTTGCCCGAGCTTCGATTTTCCAGGCCATTCTCCGAATCTACGTTTCCTTTCTCTAGAGGAGACAGCTTTCGAACGGGAGATAGAATTCGGAATGTTACTTGCGACTGGATGATTCTGATAGCGATGGGTATACGACGGTGAAACAGCGATTTTTTAATAATATTGACCTTAAAATGTAGGACACGATGAGTATAAACAAATTCTGTTAAAACATAATTTTTTTAATAAACTACTGAACCTAGATTATTTTCGAATAATACTTGCAGTGTCTTCACCTAGATCTGGCCTTTGCAAGAGAATCCTAATCGATCCGACAATTGGAAAACTTTATATTTGAAGCAAAACAGCATTATCGACAAAATAAGCTTTAATAATTTATTCCATCAGTAAAGAAACAAAGTTCGATGAATTCAATTACCTTGACGACAAAAAGAGTGGGGACATTCCGTATTTTGTTGCAGTGCAGTTCTGTAGTCGCAGTTGCCACCAACAAAATATGCTATAAATCACGAAAAATGGTCATTCCCGAGTTTTCTTTATAAAACGATCGAGAGTCGATGGCTAACATTCTAGGATGCGTTTACACTCATCGAGCCCTATATTTCCAGATCAGTTTTATTGAAAAATCGTTCACCCAATTGCCGTCCTTCCCTGGCAAGAGCTAGCCAACAGAATGCTGATGCAGCAGGGATTTCCACATTCTTTATCCCCCAATTATAGAATCACCTCCTAGACGCCTTTTCCATCCCCCTTATCCAACAAACTCTCCAGCACGTAAACGGGATCCAGCGCGCCGACGACACAGCAAACAGAGCGTCCTTAAACCGAATCCATCGTTAGAAGCTCGCCAAGTTGGAGTCACGTGTTTCGCGCGGCAGCGCGAGAGTCCAAAAGAACGAAATAATTAGAAGGATCGTCGACAGCGACGGCAAGGGATGAGGTAGGTAAAGAGGACCTGGGAATGCGTTTCGCGGTGCCGACGCGGAATCCGCCAAAGTTATAATTACCTGGAGTACGACACCGCGATGGCGCGCGGGCTACAACGGGTCGAGGAGGACAAAGGTGGTGGAAGCGATTGAAAATGGAGGGCGTCGTCGCGCGTGGCGAGCAGGCGGGGGTGGCGGTGCTGGTGGATGGAGGGACAGAGGACGTTTATTCCGTGCGGGTACACGGGGAATCTTTTCCTGTGACAAAACAAGGTCGGACAAGCGGTGGAAGGTGCGAATTTCGTATGGATGTCACTGCGATACGGACGAGTTTGTGCGACCACGGCGCGGAAAGTGCACGTCCCGTCTCTATAGACCTGCACAGCCGCCCGACCCTGTCTCTGTCCCGCCGCCGGGGGGCACGTCTCTGTCGGTCTCTGTCGCCGCAGCATCGCACAATGAGCGTATTCCTGCTTCGACGAGATCCACGCGATGCGCCACGTGAAACTATGCTGGCTCGTCGAATGAGATTCGAATAGCTATGGGGCAGGAGCAGCGAGAGCAGCAGGAGGTGAGAGGGGAGGGGTTTTCAACGAGGAGGTGGTGGAGGCAAGGATCGAGGCAAGCCAGGGGCCCCATACTGATGCAAAGTTGTTTAGACGGACGACAGAGGGGGAGAGAAAAGCTCGCATGGTTGGTTATAATTCGCTAAGAAGCTTTGCCACCGGGAAGCGAGGCTCTCCCTTGCACGTGGACCGATCGTCGTTGCTTTTACGCAATACCCTGGGCGCGTTTATCGGCCTCTTTTCGCGCCGCGCCGTTTAGGGGCTGCGTTCGGTATCGGGGAAGTGTAACGAATGATGCGAAGCGAGTAGATGCACTCCGGGGGTACAGTGTTCAGGGAATCGTATTGTAAGCACTAGCTAGGAGCCAACTTTTATATCCCGTAAACCGTGATTTCAGGGAAAACCACCCCTTAGAGTAAAGCATATTTCACGGGGAAAGATGCCACTGTAATTAGATAACGTCCCAGAATCGCAGCGATAAGCTACCGTGCGGGCATCCTAGTAAGAGTAATAAGAATGGAAATTTCATTTGTAAAGACACCGTTCGCGCGGTAAAACGCGGCGAAGGGGAGGAAGGAAACGGATCCAGCCCGGCGTCAGCAAATATCCGGGAAGCACAATGGAGTAGCTCGCATAAAGAAAACAAATTGCTCTAAGAGTTTTCAGTCTCGAATTGCTGGGCTGGAATAAATAAGCAAAACTCGTGCACGCGAATCAAAGCACATTTTCCTACCGATCTCCCTTCCGCCCCTATTCCCTCCTTTGTACAGCATTCCCTCGCCGTTCGACCAACCAGTCCCTGCTAACGAGTGCCAGCGATAATAAACACCTTTCGCTTCCTTGGTTGTTTCTCCTAGCCCTCGTCACCGTCGTTGTAGACAATTATCATGAACTCGCATGGAAACACGTAAGCCTCTTTTTTTTTTTTTTAATTTCTTTCTTCCTTCCGCGCTCGTACGCTCGGCGGGGAAACCTCTTTGCCCCAGCCTTCTTCTCTTTTTTTTCGAGATTACGCGATGCGTTCGCCTGTAATGCGCCTACCAACGATGTTTCTCGTTACCAGAGGCATCCATTAACGTGTATACGCCAAGGGATTTCATCGATTCGCGACGCGCATAATGGGACATCAATCGTTCGAGACCGGATATAGCCGACTGAGGGGAGCTCGAGGCTCCTTCCGTTCCGTTGCTAATGTCTTTAAACTGTCTGACGTTGTCCTCCTTCTCTGTCGAAGCACGTTAACGAGAATACTTTTTCGCGATCGTTCGTTTGTTTGGAGCTGTGAGAGAGATCGGGTCCAAGAGACGCTGCGATGCAGAGGTTCTGAGACAGCGCTGGCTGAAGAACATAATTTAAACAAGCTATTTTCAGGGGCATATTCTGCCAAACTGCTTCTTATTGGTCCTTGAATTCTAACAAGGGGGTTAAATAGTGCGCGGTGGGCGTAAGGGTCGATAGCTCTGTTGCTGCCACAGTACCACTGAACTTGCAGTATGTCGCGTGGAATTGGTATGGATTCGATCCCAATTTTGCGAACTTCTAACTGGAATATTAAATTTGATTAAATGTAGAGTGTGAGAAATGTACAAAATGGTGGACTAGATACCAAGCAGTGAAATAAATCTTTCAGCAAATATGCAAATATACACCACGCAATCTCTGCATCAGACACCACTTCTCAAAATCGTATTATAAAATCATTGTCTAATTAAAGTTCATTTCCTAGCCCAGCATTAAAAAAAGCAAACAATTCTCCAGGTCACAGTCGACATTCCTCGAATTTCGTCGTAGGCGAGTGGCTCAAAAAGATGGCAAAGAAGTCATAGTTTCTTAGAGAGGGTTGCAGCGAGCCGGAGCGCGGCGCTCGGGCCATAAAAGCGCGGAGAGGAATGTCTTCGTTGGGAACAGGAAGGCGTTCGTCTAATTTCGTTGCACGGTTGGACGGTTCGAAATGAAATCTCGCACGCAACCGAACCGTACGACGAGCAGCCTTGCAAAATACGGGAAACATTTTTACGACGGAACAAAGTTCCACGTTGGTCTGGCCAGGTGTGGTTGAAGCCTTTACGCCCGTATTTACGGGGCAGGTCGTCGTAAATCCGCGCTACCGACACGGTGCTTCCCTGATTAACCCTTTGGAAAGTGAGAGACATGCAATTACCCGGCGACTTATCTGAGATAACACGATAGTCAATTCCGAGTTGCGCGTCGAAACTTGCCACTCTTAACCTTTCCACTGGCTTTCCATCATACGCGTATCAGCCTTTCACGGGGCAGCATCCATTTTCTGTGCTCCTCGACGAGCTGACAGAAAGAATCCGTGTGTTTTCGAAACGCTGCACTCGGTGGGAGTCTACTGTACCAAACACAGCGAGGTGGAATAATATCGTCGAGGATCTTCCCTAGAATTAGGGCTTTGCGAAGTTGCAACTCAAGGGAGACTGCTGAGGCTGAGTTAGGTCACTCTCGAGGGGATGAACGGGGCCTGGAGATTAGCCTTCGATTGTTAGACAGTTCGAGATAACCTCAGATGGAAGAGACAGGGTTGGAATCGTGGGTGAAACGATGAAAATATTGAATTAACCATTCGCTGTATGACACTCTTCTCCAATGGCAATCCCTGAATAGCCATTCTACAATAGAAGCATTTAGAAGTTCCCTTTAACCATTGTAATAATCGGACAGCTCCAAGAACGCCCAGTACATACATAATCGGTCAAATACGAGACGTGGCTGTACAGTTGCCAGTCGACGACGACGAACGTCGATACCTGGCAGAGCGCCTGCTTTGTGCAGGTAATACAGGTGTCAGGTGAGCCGAACACGTACGGTGCATCTCGCCCCTTGGCATTTCCAGCGATTAATCGAGGATACATCTAACCAGAGTAGTCTGTGGGCGGGGGCTTTGCTCACGTTCCAGTCTATCCGTTCACGGAAATCATGCAGCTAGAAGCGAATCGGTTCTGGGGAAGGGACGATGATCGTGAGGCTCCTTGTCTTCGCCAGCTATCGTCGGAATCGTCCTGTATCCTGTTAGGTCGGTTAATGAGATTTCCACGCTGAAACCTCGCCTTCGGAAGCGCCTCCTCGTTTAAATAATCATTTCACCTGGTGGAGACTGGCGACTCGATTGGAACGTTGAAATCACTACCGGAGTGATCATCGTTGGAAACGATAGATGCCTCTTCTCGCGTCTGCGAAATTTTGTCACACTCCTGATAACTTGATTGACAAGCTTTAATCGAAGAACAGAGGAATAGGGAATTGAGCATTGATATTGCTTTCATTGGTGTGAGAGTACTTGATGTATTACGAATACTACAGAGTGTTATTTGCAATACGATTTTTATGGTATACCATATGTAGAAATTCGGAGCTTTGTAGTTGCTTACAGGAGAGTACTGTTATTTAATAGAAATATCTACCTCATCATCTACTTCTCTGAGTAAATGTGCACGAAAAAAATGAATGGTAGCACATCTGAAAAAAATACTTGGCTCAACTGAATAAGACCGCGTCAAGGACGGTAAGTCATTTTTATTCGACTCTAATGGACTACCTTGGAGAAGTTCTTTTGACGATGAAGGGTCCTACGCAACCTTGAGTGTCCAGTGAAGGGAAGATCTTTGAAATGTCCGCGTAAGGAGAAACAGAAGTGGTAGTCAGACGATGTGTTTACCTACTGTACTATCGAGAATCGACGGACTGTTAGATGGATACAAACTAATACTTCTGAAGTTAATATCACTAATTTTGTAACTGTTTAGATAACAAGAGACTGTTCCAGATGCAAGAACATCTGTGGTCCGTAGTCTTTCATATGAGACATCATCTGCTATTGCTATCTCTACCGAACGAATCTCTGAGGTCTTCATTTGCACCTCCACATTTGGCATTTCCTGGCCAAAACACATTCCCCCGTTAAACCCAGCAACGATTCTAAGAATAGAGTAGAATATGTCCCAAGCATCCAGCCACAAAATACTTCCAACCCTCATTTTAACTTCCGAATGAAATTCTCGCGTCACCTCCACTTTCCTACAAACTTCTCAATTTCAATACCCAAATATACGGCCCCTGCTTAAAGTACCAATCTCCTGCACCTCTTGTTTCACACAGTTGATCAACTCAGCATCTGAGAGCCACAATCCATCACCGACAACAACGACTACCAATTAACCCTCCCTAAACTTTCAGGTCGTCCAGGTACGGACTACCCAGTGCTAGGCAAGGTGCCCTACACGAACTTCTACTGCGACGACCAGCCATACCCAGGTTTCTTCGCGGACGTGGAGACGCGATGCCAGGCCTGGCACTACTGCGACATAGACGGCCGACAGGCAACATTCTTGTGCCCGAACGGCACTCAATTCAGCCAAGCAGTATTCGTCTGCGACTGGTGGTTCAACGTGAGGTGCGAACTCAGCCCCAAACTGTACGCCATCAACAGCCGTCTCTACGGCAGGCCCACCGAGAGCCCGACCAGGCCGCACCGTCTCATCACCAAGGAGCTGCTCGAGAACATCTTCGTCAGACGGAAATGATTGGGTATTCCTCGTGAGCTTCCCTTCGCGGACACTCAACGATCGCTCGACGAACTTCAAAGAACCAGGAGCATCCTGTGCCTTCGTACGCCGATCAGCAGGAACAAGGAGATGGTCCAGGACATTGGATGTGGAAGAGAGACGCGGCGCGCTCGACGGAAGAGAGAAACTACGCGGTCAAGCATGAGACAAGTAGGAGAAAACGGTGGTTCCTGGCCGTGCGATAGGTGATCGATAGGAAGGTAGCAGCGACCGTTTCCCAGACAATATTAGCGCCCCTCGGGGAGGGAATTAATCACGCGAGACTGGTACAAGTGTCGTTGGTGCGCCGGCGAATAATATTCGAAGTGGAGGAGTAAGACGCTGGTTCGGCGGAATGGAAGAGGAAGAAAAGACCGATGAGCACCGCTGCGCGTGCTAGTAAAAGAAGGAACCGGAGGTGGAGGAGGACATCCGTCTGCGATCTTCTTTCCCTTCGGGTGGTTTGACGCGGCGGAAGGCGCGCTGCACCCTCGGTGTGGTTCTTAATCGTTGATGAGATCGCATTCGGGACGGGTGAAGTAGCTGGAGCTTCTCTTCCCTTCTCTCGTCGACCTCGTCATCATTCCCGCGGCTCTGTTTCTCTCTCTTCTTCGTGTGCAAATAAAGAGCGCCGCCGGAGCCGATCTTTACGGGCCGAAGTAGCCCTGCTGCTTCCCAGGTAGCCACCCAGCTCGCTGAAAGCGCACCTGTGCGGGCATCGACCGTCCGTTCCGATCGATCGGCGAATCGAGACGCTAGCGAGACTCCCCCGTATCGTAAACAGACGGGGATTGTCATTATACACGTGTCGTGGTGTGCGGTGGAGAATTTTTCTGCTGGATAAAAGTCTTCGCGAACGATGCACCAGATCCTGGGTAGTCTGATAATAATTGCGGATTGCGGGGAGCTCCAGTCAGTGCTATTTTATTTTTGGGCATGTTTGCGCGTATTGCGAATAAGTTGGGAACGTTCCTGTGGAATTGTTGGTATAAATGATAGTGTGGATGACAATGGGTTTTAACGAACTTAACTTGGTGTTGAATTTCCTGATGGTTCGAAGGGACTTCAGGCTATGATCTATATAGTAGATCGAATCAAGCAGATTATTCTCTGGTGTAACAAGTTTATCCGTAATTCGTTAGTCTAACACCGATAACCAGGGCGAAAGTAAACACAGCGAGTTCTATTTTAACCTTAATAAACGTTAACGTGATCGAACACACGAATGCCAGGACAATGAATGCAGAGGAATTAATTAGAAAGAGCTCCGAGTCACATAGAACACGGAGCACTTGCTCTCCATTATTCAAAACCTCGATCTACAAAATTAAAAAAATAATATCCTCCATATTTTTCAATCCGATCACCCCAAAAAGAATGAACAAACAACTAAAGGTACAATCGACAGGAGCTTACCAAGCACCGATCCATTAGGCTCAGCCCCTTCTCGGACGCTCCTGCCGCTCGACCGGCCAGTCCACACGATTTTATTCCGTTATTGTTCGATTTAACAAGGAACACAGTCCGCGACGCATCATGCATGCAGCCGTTTGATCAGCTTATGTCTTACAATCGCGCGGGCACTGCGTAATTGCTTCGCGTTCGCCCGAAGGCCTGACGCTTCGGTTACCAACGAATCAATTAACGATCGGTCATACGTGCAGCAATCGCGATTACACGTGCAACGATCGCGATTATACGCGCAATAATGGGACCGGGAAATTGTTGTGCCATGGCAAACAATTCGACGCGGTGTGCGCCAACCCGAAAAGTGCATTATAAACGGGGGGCATCAGAGAAACGGTATGCTTCCCCCCAATCGTAGCTGGCGCATTCTAACGCTGGATCCTCTGATCGAGCGATTTACGACGATTCTTTTAATTAAACGTCGATCGCAGTGTCTAAGGATGGTGATCATTGTTTGCGTTACAGAATTTGTTAGATACAGTGGGACACTTTTCCGCGAACCTGTTATCTGAGTGGATACTGTGTTGCATGGCTGATGTACCTTATGAATGCTCTGGTGTGCGATACATCTTTTGTAATGGAAATTCTTTCTTAGCTACCGAAAGTAAGCTTGTAGTACTGGTTGCAGAAGTAAAGCGTCAGATAATTAAAGGATCGAGTATGTCTCATTATTAATACACCAACCCCTGCTTTGGGTTGTCAAAGCTTTTATGCACAGAGTGCTAATTGTTTATCCGCGGAAGATGTACTACCTACTGTATTATACTTTCGTGTTGTTCATATTTTAAGGAAATTTCTAACGAAGTACCAATTAATTAGTGTCTTTGAGGCACGTGTGTCTAACAAGAGGCAAGAGAAGAAGACACCATCATATAATGACAAGGGAGGACTTTGTGCATCTTTGATTCGGCCAGGAAACTTCCTTAGGTAATTCTGCAGAAGCATATGCAACTAAACGAACCTAAGTATTTTAAGTTCCTTTTTAGGTACGTCGATTAATAAAAAAATGATGAAACTAGGATAAATTAAGTATATACTCGACACAGAACATTTCAAATGCAACACCTTATCTTCCCGAAAATATGCCACCACAAATTTGTCTCAGCATTAGTAAAACAAGGCCACGAAGATGACTCACCAATATCCCCAAACCTAAAGCTAGAATTAACCAGCCTAACCAAACACCGATCTGGTTAAAAATCGAGGCGAACCAATGAAACGGAAGGAACTAGTTTCCACTGGTGTGGGTCGGTCAGTTTTTGGTGTCCCGATTTCGACTGCGCCCCAAGTGCACTCGAATTACATGTAGATAGAACGAAAGGGGTGGCGAGAGGGAGCGAGAGAGCAGAGCCAGCCAGCTCTCGGCCAAAAGTCAATGCTTTCAAGAATCGATACCCGCTAATACAATTGTGCACGCACAACGAACCGAACGAAATACGACAACGGCAGGTTTGCTGGCAATTAGTAATGGCGTGTCGTTCGATCGAGATATATTGTGTGCACGGGCTGTCGCTTGAAAGCGATCGTCGTGTGACCAATTTCTCTTTTCATCGACTCATCCGCCGCCGACACTGTTACTTCCTACACCCACGACCCCGCCGCGGCATTCGCATTCTAAACGCTGGGTCTGCGAAGCAATGCTGTCGCGAAATTCACATGGCTACCGTGAAAGCGTAGATTTTAGTTTCAGATAAGTCTGGGTTAAGTTGAAGTGCTTAAGAAGGGATTTTACTTTGCAGTGACGAAGAAAATGGAAACTTTTTACGTTTTCTCACGTGGCCTGCAAAGTAGTGCTGTGAATTTTGAAATAGAAATTTGCAGGGTTGATAATGTTATGGGAGTTCGAAGGAGATTGGAGTGCTTCATATGTCATCGTTATACATAAGACGAATTACAGAGAATTGGCAGGATAGAATTGTTTTTAAAATTATTGGCACAGATTGCAGGAATGCACGAGTATGTGAATGTGTGTTATTGTCGAGAAGAGGTTTTTTCATACATTAAAAGAGATTGACGGGTTACTAGCAAAACCATCGTTACAAGTTTAATAATTCTTCAGAGAAGTGGCTGGCTCAGAAACAACGGAATACAAGCGATATAAATATGGTGCTCCATGCTGCTTTAGAATTCCCTTTGTACATTATATGAATGCAGCGTAGTCGAAATAATATATAACCATGCATCAGAGACTGCATATTCTACAGTGGTTAAATAATTCTTTCAAAAATGGAAGAATTAAATAATAAAAATTTCGAAAAAGAACATTACGTTTGAGTCAAAGTTCCCCATAAAGTAATCCAATCACGGATTTATTTCTCTATCCCCGAGCACGAATAATTATAAACAGCGAGCAACTATCTTTCACAATTTCCTACGGAAAGTGTGTCGCGATGCGAGCTGGCAGTGGAGTACAAGCAAGAATAGTCTAAACACTTATTTTCGCTGGGAAATAATTTACTATCAATTAATTAGCAAATTCTTTTCCACGGATTCGATGAAACAGAATTTCCCAGATTAACACTCGTCGAATTATTAATGAAAATCGTAAGAATCCTCTATTTTCTACAGAATGCTATGGACCAGTTTCGTGAATCGTGGCTGCACACGACAGGCTCGCCGATGAAATGCGAGTTTAATACAGCGGGTGGTGGACCTTACGCGGAATCAAAGTAAATTAGTTTGGAAAAGTTTCCGATGGAATGTATCTTTAATGAGAGACGCCGCCCTTTAGTAGCCATCCGCTAATGAGGAACGGTTAACGAAGAAAATTGCTGAATAATTAAAAGTTGCTTTTGTCGAAAATTGCGCGATTCCAGTCGGCAACGCGCTCGCTTGAAAAACGTCGTTCAATTAAGCTCGCGAAATCTGTCTCCTTCGATGCGACGGGATTTATTTCTGCCTCGTCCTTCGAGGCACAAAGAAATGCCCGCCTAACGAGCGAATTGATCCAAAAATAATAACACGAGAAAAAGTGCAGCGAAAAGAGAGAAAGAGAGAGGGTGAGAGAAAAAAAAAACGGAAGAAGTTAACGAACGAATAAATAAAGTTCCAGCTTACGCTTTAATTGTCCTTAATTCAAAGGACGCGCTAACTAGAGGCCGCAAAATTAATAATAAAATATTCCGCCGGGTATATAATTCAGTCATGCGCATGATGCAATTAGTTCTAAAACTCTTTCGGGGCTGAGTGCTGTAATTATCCGCCGGCGTGCATAAAATTCTGATTAACTTCGGGACCGGTTGTATCAAAAAATAGTATCGAAGTAACTTTCGCGATATAAAGTCTCGTTGTTGAACGTGAAACAAACAAAAAGAAGGGCAAAAAATATCTTCTGATGTACATGTCGGGTCTGAACGGGGGCGGGTTCGATGACTTCTCACTGAAAAACTAAAACTTCTGCCAAAGAAGTTCTATCTAAATACCTTGGTGGCAGGCACGTTCGCGATTTATTTTTGCGCGAATAATTGCATTTTCATGTTATATTGCCCATTACGCGATATCCTGTGTATTTCAACCCCGACGGGTTTGAAAGTTACCGTTCGGAATGTTTATAAATTTAAACGAACACATTGCGCGAGCGAATTGCGAATTATTCCACGAGGTGCAGCTTCCAACTCATTTGACAATCTGAATTGCAAAAAATCCAGGGGAAACCGCGCGGTTCGCGCATAGTTTCGCTGTTTTCTTCAACTATTTCCCCTGTTACTTTGACGCCGTTCATCGATCCGCCGCTTTTTGTTGCTAATTAAACGGACGTACGCGCCCGGTGCGTACGAAATAATGCTCATTTTAATCGCGAGCATTGAAACGGGCCGAGCTACTGTTTGCCATTAGGGAAACCTCCGCGCGTTCATTGGGCAGACGCATGGAGGGAATATTCTTTGCTTTTCAATTTCGGCAAATTTCGTACCGACGAGCGTTAAATAAAAACACACTTTCAACGAATGGATGATAATTCGCAAAGAATGAAACCTCTCTCAGAAGATAAACTTCATAACTCATATTCTTCAAATTTCTTCCATTAAGACAACGTTCACTGTTGATTCTAACAACACTGACACATACAATACAATTAGGAGTGCAGTGAATTCTACGAACCTCCACTGGATCAGGCAAACACAGCAGAATTCAGTATGCTGCCTCAGGTGCGTGAATCGGATGGATCGGTCCGCGAAAGCACCCTTACCTCCTCTCTGCGGACATTATACATCCAGATACATGATACCGTGGATCCAAAACGGTGATAAATCCAGGCCAGAGTTAGGAGCCCGCCAGGAGGGATTGTCGCGTCCAGGTGGACGTGGATTGGCGAAACGATCGTGCGAAGAGGGCAAGAGAAGAGGAAGAATGCAGGGAGGAACGGTTGCCCTAAGAGAGGGTTGGTCTAAGAATCCATCAACGAAACTGGTAATCAGCTGGAGCTCGCACGAGCCACTTTCAGGGATCCAATCTCGTCTGGCATTTTTACCCTCGCCCCTTATACCCCGCTTTTATTCCGTTTCTTTCCTGCGCTACGCGTTCCGTTTCCTCTTCCCCAAGGGCGTTCCTCTTACGGCTGCCGAATCGTTCCTCCTCTTTGTTGTCCCCCTCGTGAAGATCGTGATCGGAACGTGCGTATATCCCCTCTGATACCTCGCCGAACGACGGATCAGTACGTCCGCCACCGGCGATGGGGAAGGAAGAGTTTGCTTGCAAGTTTAACTGGATGATTAAAAGTTCTGTGTTGCGTTAAACCTGGAGCTGCTGCGAATCGAGATATAATCCTTCGACGTACATAGACTGGGATCTCCGTTAACCGAAAGAGTCTAAGATGTTAAGATACCTTTTTCATTTTCATGGCAGACAACCCAATTGTCATGAAAACTATCATTGTTGATAAGGAGAAGCCTAACATCGGTACTTGTCACCCTCGTTCACCATGAAACCTAAGTGAAGCTGCAACCTCACAAAACGCACCCAGTGGAGTCTCTTACAGGGCCTCAGCACTGGTGAGTTAACTCTGGCAGCCTTGGATCGTCAGATCCAAGAACAACAATCTAATAACACTATTCCGAAGAATCTAATTTCAGAGAGCAATCTTGGTCCTCGGGCCAGTCTTATCGAAATTCGTCGCGGAGAGTGGTAGAGTGGCGGGGGTGCGTTTTCCTACGGGGAGGCTGAGGTAGGTGGAGTGAGGTCTGAAATTGTGGAAAGTGGGACCGTGAAAAAAGCGGAGGGTCGAGGACGGAGGATGGCAGGATGCAGCGGGCGCCTTTAATTGCAGGACTCGCGGCACTTTTAAAGCCGGATGCAAATGGCCCATAAAACTCGCCGGCTCGGTGGGGCTGGCTCATTTACGAGCGCGGAAAGTTTTTAGGTTCTGACGGGGCTGCGCACGGCGAACGAGAGGGCCTGCTTTATCGGTCTACGAGTTCGAAAGTAATTCTCTTAGTTGGCGGTGAGACCAGCAGGCAGCGATGCCTGGTTAACTCTCGCGAGGAGAGCGCGCGCGGTTCCTTCGGCTTTCTTACCGATCGTACCTGTCCCCGCGGACGAGCAGTTCGCCACCGTCGCGTAAATCACGGATTTCCGCTGTCGAAACGCGACCGCTTACGGTCCCGCGATGAAACCAATTCCTCCGGCCGAACGACCGAGCTGATTGCTTCCCCTCTTCGGGCGGGAAGACTCGCGCGGGCGACGACGGGGTGGCTTCTGGGGAAACGTTTGTCTTTCAGCCGAACGATACTTGCAAGTGGGACCACATCCCGCTATAGGGCGCAGGGTACTGGTGCTTCGGAAAAATTGCCGCGGAAGCGTGGAATCATACTTTTCGAGCGGGATTCGTCTCTAGTTTTACGGTTCCTGGGCTTTCTGTCTTCGAATTCTGTTGAATTAGCTGTTGCGCATGCAAGAGAAGGAATACTTTGAACATTTTACCACATAGCTGGAGCCAGAATAACGATAAGAATGACTGACAGAATGGAGGCAAGGTGAGAAAGTTACACCAAGTGTCACGTAAGGGGGTCGTTCTTGACCACTGATCTTTTATTTATGCGGAAAGCATAGAGTCTGCGCATTGAGAGAGCAGATGGAATTGATGAGATATGTAACGAATTCCCATATTTTCCACCCCCGGATCCAACTCACGTATGAGCCAATCATTACGATCTCTCCTCCCCATCTATTCGTTACCCACGAGTCTTTCAAGGACCACTCTCCGCCAACCAGTCCAGACAGACACATCAAATAGCCCAGCGTCCTGGGTCAGAACAGTTACGGACGTTTCATTAACAACAACAGACGATCAAACACACAGCGCCGCTCGTGAAATCGACCAGGAAGCTCGCGGTTTGACGTTGCTTATCGCGCTCCTCGATGAAAGACAACCACCGCGGGTAGTTCGCGGGTGGCTAAGTGGTGGTCGTGGATGAGTGAAAAATGTCGATAATTCGGGGAACGGGGCCTGGTCGCGTCGCATTCGCGGAAGGATGACGGGAAGAAAGCTGCGAGGGCGAGGGGGCGAGGAATAGGAGTGCTTGAAATAATCCGCGGCATTATTTTATTCGCGGGTCCGCGGTGCAGTCGATGCAGAAAGTTTTCATAAACGTTGCTCGTGGCCACCAGCTCCCTCTCTCGCCCCTCCCACCGCGTTCCTCCCACGCGTGCCACCCCCGTCTCTCCATCTCCCTCTCTGGCAATCCCTCTCTCCCTCTGTCCATCGAGTTCGCTGCTCTCCGTCACTCGCTACCGGGGTACTCGCAACATGCAGCAGACAACGGTTAATCAATGGGCTTCAAGCGCAGGCTCGCATCCCGGGATCTTTCCTGATGGACAGCGGCAACAGTACCAGCAACAATGCCGGCATGCTGGTCGTCGCGGGTGCGACGAGGACGGTCGCTCTGGAAGAGGGTTGTCGGGGGGTTGCAGGGAGGGGTCGAAACAGCCGGAAGAGAGAGAAACGGGGGAGGGCTGGACGAGGGGAGAGGGGCCAGAGAGCCGCGGGCACGTAAAACTAGCGAACAATTTAAACTCCCCTTTCAAGTCGTGACTTTGTTTATGCGAACGAAAATAATTCGCTGGCAAACATCCCCTCTCCCTCCGCCCGGTCAACGCGGGGAAATAAATGGTGGCTGAGGATCCATGACAGGGTTCGAGGCCCCCCGCGCGTGGACACCGTGAAGTTGAGAAAGATTTTTCGGGAACGACGAGGACGCGGGGAGTTAGGCTAAAAACGATGCGGTGTTGCGCGAAGGCACCTCGCGATTACTCCAGTAAGACATCGACGTGGTGTTTAAATTTCATGATCACGTTACACTTACGTGCGCTCGATTTCTAAAAAGTAGACCCTCCGTATTTACCGCATGCGAGACTTGATACTCCAGTCGAAGAAGTTTCATTACTCACCTGAAACAAAGAAATATAACAGTTTGATTAGCACGGAAAACACTCATATCTCCATAATTCTGTTATCCTAAGCCTCTAGAATGAATAAAAACTTGAAACCCTAACGACAGAACTCTCACAGACTCATTCTCCACTCCGTCTTCCTCTTGTCTCACCCCAAATAAACAAGCAATGCCTGTTGCGTCGTTCCACAGTGGGCGATATCCTCTGGCGAGAGAATGGGGGTTGAGAGGACACCAGTATTTCAATTCTAAATACGAATTTCACCCTGTCCTCCGTGGAAATCCCTCGCGGAGGTTCGTGCAACCAGTTGTTGCGCGCGTAGAGGCCGAAGGGCGCAGATAATCGACGCGACTCCGCGTAGGAGGAGGGTGGACGCAGGGGTGAAGCAGGCCGTAGCCAGGCCGAGGGAGGAAAACACGAGACGAACGACAGGGGAGATAGGAGAGAACCGCCCCGAGCCCCGCTGGATATTTTTCCCCGTGTTTTTTTTTTATTCCAAGCCCCGCCGCTCTCCCTACCAGCCACCCCCCGCCCCTCTATCTCTACCCGTTTTTTTCACCCATTCCGTTCGGTTTTTTAATTCGTCCGATATTTCCTGGTCGTTCGCATGTTAATTTTCGGCGACCAATGACGCGGCAGGCCCGCGGGCCACAGACGTCGATGATATTTCGCGGCCGTCGACGCACAGAGTGCCCGGTAAAATTCTCGATCGGTCGAACACACGTTTCCCCTCCATCCGCGTTGCCCATTTCGTTTCTCCCGCCCTCCCTCCGACGCCCCGCTTCCTGTCCCTCTACGAGGCTGTTTACCACCCCATTTCCACAGCCAGCGTTATAACTTATCAGCGGCCACGTTACCGAACCGCGCTCCAGGGTGCAACCCTCCACGTTCAGCGGAACAACGGCGCCCTGGCTGAAGGGAGATTCGCTGCCGGGCTTTCGAGGGTGCGATCGTTGAACATGTTCGTCGCTGTAATACTGAGACTGAGGGCTTTTCTTGACTGTCGCACTTCGGTTATTATTCAATATCTGCGTTCTGTCTCGAGGGTACTGGAGACAGAATTTTCTAGTTATTTTTTTTCTTCTAATTACCATCCCATTTTTAGATATTTTTTACTTTAGTCGACGAGATTTAGCGATCTGTGGTGATAATGCTGGAGTGAGTAATGGTACGTGGAATTTAATACGATACAGGAACTCCAAAGCCCTGGACGATGCTGTAAATGAATGGGGTGATCCATTAAAAGGTCGTGGATCACCATCGCTCCACGTCCTGTAGTTGTTGGATCGATCAAACAGTAGCGAAGTGATCTCGTTGTCTCACGTAAGCTCGAAGATCTCCTTCCCGCGTTCACGGTCGATTCGACTTTTGCGAACCTTGTGAAAGTTGCAGCGGGACCAGCGGGAGGAGAGTGGCATCCGAGAGAAAATAAAAATGACCTCCATACCGGGGACCAGTTTAAGCGTTTTCTCGAGCATTCGGGACAACATCTTCGGCTCTGTGGGACGGGAGAAACCGCGGCTGGCCTCTAGCTGGAGACACGTGCCTTTGGATCGATCTTAACTGCTTAGTCTTTTCGATGATACTTCCTGTTCCTTTTTCAGTGTATCGAACGTGGCAGATTTTCATATCGTGCGAGGAATATTGAAGTATTAGCGCAGGGACTTCGTATGAATTTGGCAAGGTTCTTTTTTGTCAGAGGAACTCTGGGAAGTGGAAGGTATTGTTGGGCCTGTGCTTAATAATGCCCAACGGGAGTTACGTACTTTGTAATAACGAAGTGTATGGAAAAAAGCTTTGAAAAATAGCAAATAAAGCGAAGGAAAGGTCCTGGACATGGAGATTTCGACGCCCGAGCGTACGCCGGAAGTGGATTACCAGGCATTGCAGTCCCCTTTGTCCCTTCCATCGACTTTACAGCCTAAAGCCTCGAAACGTGTTCAGCCCGATCGAGATCATTTCAATAAACACGGACAAAAATATTCATTGAAAAATACCAGATTCCTGAAAATTACAGAGTCAAGGAAAACCGTGTCATTATTGAAATTCAGGGACTCAAACTGAGTGCTCGAAACGTCACACCATATTTGCATCGATTGCCAACCATCTGTTTTTCACGCTTTTAATTAAAATGACCGTACGACGAATATATAAAGAACCTGTTCTTCTCCATGCAAGTTTCATCTTCTGGGACAGAAGAATAAAGGAATCGATGAGTGAATGATGTCAGATACTTTGCTCAGGAATCTGGATGTTTTTCAACGAACACACCTCCACGCTGTGTTTTTATAATTTTCATCTCATTAGTTCCACATTCTTTCTTTCGATCCCAGCGCTGGTTCTATTTCCATTGTGGAAGGCGAACGTCACCCAGCTCAGGCAAACAGAAAATAAAGCTGCAGGTAGAAACGAGTAGCGGGCTCGTCGACGAGTCGTGGTCTAGTCAAGCAACCGGTAGCACAGACGGCGACCAGGAGGAAAGATTCATAGGTGAAAAGCAGAGGATCCGACCTTGATAGGAGAGGAGAATCTGCCGACAGCTCGGAGAGAAAGCCTGTTGCTTGAGCTTGACATTGGCCGACATAGGCGTTCAGCCTGTTCTTTTCTGGCACGAATTCGTCGTCCGTGTCCCCGAATCTCGAGGCACGAATCGATACAGCCTCTGCCTTTATACGGTGAAAGTACGTAAAAACTTGACACGCCGAGAGATCAATCTTTAATTTATGCTAACGAACGTTATTAACTCATTTAGGTAAATGTCCCCATTTTCGCGGCCTCGCTCCCCTTTTTTGTCGGATCATTTTACTCCTTTTAATTAAACGCGACATATAAACGAGTATATTAAGCAGAACGTGAGCGTCAAAGGTATGGTTGCAATAAATATCAGTGAAACGATTTAACAGAAGTTCCAAGAAATTCTCTGGAATATTTCAGCTCAGATAAATGCTTGTTTAATTTTAAATCGGAGCTTCAATTTAAAAACAATAGACGCCGAATTTTGTCGCTGCGTACGACGGTGTGGAAATAACAAAAAAAAAAAATTGCGAGGTGCCGCGAAATACGTGGGTTTTTGCTGAACTGGATTAACGTCACGAAGGTAGTTCAGCAAAAGGGATTGGAATTGTCAGTCGTCTAATTTAGGAAACACGGCCGTGTCGAATGAGAGACAAACGACCCACGATGCAGTGCAATTTTTCAGCGGGAACGCAATTCTGCGCGGCATCGTGTAATGTCACGCAGTTCTGCTGGACAATGCGGATAACAAGCTCGAAACGTAATTTTCTCGACACGTTTCTATGCATGAGTCGGATGAACCGGCGACGCAAACGAATTCCCGAATCGCCAATGGAAGAAAATGATGTAAAAAGGCGACAGAGGCGTAACGACGCCCCTTCAAGTCCAATCATTAACGCGGTAATTTTCAATTCTATACACTTTTTCACTGACTCTGGCATTAATAATCAAACTGATCAAAATATGCCCTGCACATTCTGCATTTATTACAATACACTAGAAAATAACGTGAAATCAAATTTCAGTTAAAAAAGATCTCTAAAACAAATATTCTTTATCAAACTGAAAATTTTTCCACCCCCCTCCTCCTCCTCATCGTCAACTGACTAAGTTCGTACTCAAAGAATCATCAAATTCATAACCACTTTCATCCACTCCGATTCGTATCTCGAAATCCTCTCGCAAAGGCAACCGAACTTCGCCAGAAACGAGCTTTTATCAATCTTTAAATTCAGCTTCCGAAACAGGTATCGTTATCAAACAAGCGCCCTCAGTTTTTCAGCTCCTTTGCCTCGTTCGTTAGAGGCCATCGATATCGCTCGATGCCCCCGGAACACGCGGCCGCCGGATAGCCCCGGAACGTGATTAAAATCGAAAAAATGCGGCAAGTTAATGGGGAAAGAGGGGGCGGTGCAGCGAGCGAAATGATATCTGGCAGTGTCCCGGATACGTAAACGAGAGGCGTGTGTAATTTGGCTGAAAATGGATTTGCTTTCCATCGACACGCACGCGTCGCGAGCGAGGCGCAGGCAGACGGTAGCTGGCGAGTATCAGGTGTCATATGAAGTGTAGAAAAAATCGTCGGAATTACAATGGTATTTGTTTTCTAGCGTTTCGCGTGGCGCCGCGTTCGTCGATAATATGAAGCTCGTGTTTCTCGACAAAAGCCAGCGCGTCGAAACTTTTCTGCCCCCTTTTTCCATCGGCCGCGCGACAAACAGAGCCAGCAAACGTGTTTAGCGTGCGTCCGCGGATTCTGATGCGATATCGGATACTATTCAGCGAACAGCCTTCGATACCCTGCGTGCCATCATTTCCCTTTGTGCTAGAACCAAAGGAACTGCCGAGGATCGAAGGCTTGCTGAGGAGACATGAAGTAGCAGAAGGATTGTGCTTCTAATCGCTCACCAAGAACTTTGGATACCGAGTAATTCTAATACTAAGATTGAGTAGTTTCAATACACGAGCCGATTCCACTTTGGATTCAATGACAACGAAGCCCAGCGTTAAGGTCTGATCAGACTTGGAACGCGTGGCGGGGGTGGAGGATTTCCCGTTTTGACGAAGCAGTGGACGAGCTGGGAATACGATTAACGCGTTCGAGAACGCGCGCTTTCTACGAGAACTACCGTGGATGTGGCTTTGACAGCCGCGTATAACGCGTTTTCCTCGAAAACTCCGGTAGTTCCCGCGTTTTTCTCTAATCGGCAAAACCGCCGTAGAGAGGCGCGCGCCCCCGTTTTTTGTCGTTCGTTTTCCCTTCACCTTTGTGATTCTATTTTTCTCCCCTTCTGCCGGTATTCCGCGCGCACACGCCGGCACAATCGAAACGCGCGGAGAATTAATATTTCGCGTCGCAGCCGGATGTATCCGTTATCGTTTACAGGCTGGCCCAGCGGCGCGGAAAATCGCGACAAAACGATCCTTTTGGCCGGCCCCCGCGCATTACGCGCCCAATGTAACGAAATAATAGCTGGCTGGTCGACCTGCCCCTGCTGCAACGCGACACGAGCTCCCTTTGAATATTAAGTGGCCTAGGAATCGCGGCGCGCAAGCATGGACCGCCGAGTTGATTGTCATGGAGAGGATAGACGGCGAATGCGGGACATTTTCCTGAAAATTATCTGTGGGAACAGATTTAATATCGGTGGGTGGGCTTGAGCATACTCCGATTGTGTTCCTAAATCACTCAAAGCTCACCGTTCCACTGACAAAAACACTCTACGAGAACCATAAAAGGATGTAAAATCTGACTTCGCTGGAGCAGGTTATAAAGGCAAGACGGTACAGTAGAAAATGGGAGTCCAGATAGAAAGCCATCAATGGGGGTGTGCGCGGGGAGGAAGGCGAAAAGAAGGAAATCAACGGAAGACGAGTGGGATAAAATGGACTGAACCGAGGAGGAAGAGATAAAAGTAAAAGCAGCGCGTGGAAATTAAAGGATAGAAGGGGAGAGGAGAGAGGCGAAAGAACCCGTAATCGCCGGTTGGTGGTTACTGGTGCTGCTCCACTGGCTTAATCGCATTCAAACGGCTGCGAATACATCGAGCTCTTCCCCTGGAACACGTGTTCCTCTGATTTTATCCGATGTTACCCGCCCCGACCCTCCGCGCCGGTTCGACACCGCGCGTGCACACACGGCCACCCACACAGAGGGCAACGGGCCGCGTTTAGTAACTCTCCTACGCGTGTTCAAACGTGCCAGCTTCATGGAAACGGATCGTCGGGTGCAGGCCGCGTTTGTATCCCGCACCGCGGACCAAAGGCAGGACGGACAGAGGCTGCCCTGTTCTGGATCGTTGCATGCCTGTTCCTCTGCTTGCCAAAGGATACTCAATCGCATTGCTGTGTCTCTTCGCCCGAGCACCCCGAGCCCCACCTCCTTTTCTATACGCTCCTTCCTGCTCCGTGCAACCTGCCCCTCTGGCCACCCCCTTTCTTCGCCGGCCGTGCATCAAAACAAGCGCTGCACGCGCCGGTGCAGCGACGCACCGATTGCTGCTTGCCCGATGCACCGGGTGCCAACCCACACAGCGCACTTTCGGCTCTGAGAAATGAGTACCTACTACTTTCCGAGATTTGCAGAATATATCCACGCGAAAACACGTCGACGCTACTCAAAGCGTTAACGCGACTCAATTTCAGCCACTAGAGTTATCTATTTCTCCAAGTTGTGGCGATTAGAATTCTTTCCCTCGAGCCTATGCTTTACGTCGAATAAAACGAAGCCGCGATGCTGCAACATTGTTTATTGGTCAACGAGCGTGCAGCGTGCATAGGGAAGCAGCCACAATTGCGCCGGGTTGACACACCACACCGTTCCCACCATATTTTCTTTTTTTTTTCGTCGTTCGGGCGTCGTTTCATCCGGCACGCGAATCGTGCAATTGGAAACCGACTAGGTATAGCCTCTATCAGCCGCAACACCGAGGGAAATGGAACGCGCGCGTGTGCTTCTGCAAAAAAAAGGTTCCCTTATGTTCCCGCCCCGACACACTGTAATTTTCAATCGCATATTCCGTCATAATTTATGGCCCTGCTGGTGGCTACATCTGACACGCGACTGTCGGCTGCGAACGTGTCCACCTTTGACGAGAAGGTAGGGAACATTGACTTCGATGGTAACACACATGTCCAATTACTCTTTGTAGACGATGCCTGCTCAATTTCAACTGGCAAAGGGTTCTGGTTACTTTTCAGATCTTCGGGGAAACATTAGACTCTGACGCGACTTTTGTCACATGGAATTAGGGTCTCAAATGGTTTGGTATCTAGGACTTTTCTCAAGTGAAAAGGTGGTGGCATGTTCGCGACCTCGAAAGAGCACGCTTCAAGTGTACATAGTTCAAATGAAGAAGCTCAAATTTCGAATTAAGAAACGTCCTGGTATCTCTTCATTTGTCGTTTGTTAAGTCATCTTACACCTCACTGACCAAGTTAATATCTACTACCCTTCGTTGCTAGCAAGTCCTCTCGATGGCCGAAGAAAATGGTTGCAAGTTTCTCGAGCGACGCCTTCAGGAAGTGATTTAATTCTCTTTGTCGCAGGCTCGAGTACAGCATGTTTTCGCAATCTCGTTCGCTAGGATTTACGAAGGAAAGTGTAAGCCGATGGTCGGCGACCAGCAGCACGTACACCACGGGGAAAGATTCCTGACACAATACACGGTGATCTTTCCTGTTGGATCGTCTACACGTTCCGCTGGTGTACACGGCGACTGGCTGTACGTGCCCGACCGAGAGCCCAATGAGATCCTATTATCATGAAAGAGACGCAAGGGATCTCTGCCACTGGCGATTAAACCGGTATTAAGCTGCGAGAGCAAAGAGAATAATAACATTTACCCCTCAAGTCACGTTTCTTTCCCTTTTTAGCGTTCATAATTAGTAGAGTCACTCTTCCTGGCGTTAATGGCTGGGATAGTTTGAGCCTGGCTGAATCTTGATTGTTTAACACTTTCCCTGCGAGAATAAATTTCCCTGCTCCACAGTGGATGCAATTTGAGGCTCCCCATACGATTTTTAATACGCTCAGGAAGCCATGCATCTGTTTCTGTGAATCCAACTGTGAAAACGATGAAAGTGGCTTTAATTTTGCCTGAATTCTGTTGTACCTACATCGAGAGCATTCATTTCTATATCCAGAATAAACAGCGCACGAATCAAAGACATCGATACCGTCGTCCTTCGTATCTAATTTCCCATAGTTAAAAGCTGTCGAAGTGTTGCTTGCTTTCGTATCTCCCACGACGGCTTAAAGCTTAAAGCGACAAAGAATTTTAGTGAAAACAGCGTGGCTTAGGGGATAACGCCCTCGGTAATGCTCTAACTCGTATTAATTATGCAGGCTCGCTTCAATGGGTAATAACACCAAGGACTCGACGCACAAATTCTATTCTTCTATGCACGCGCGACCGCGTCATCTTTTAGGCTCCTTCGATGGAAATTGAGGAAAGGGGCGTGGGTGTGCAGGCAGTGCACGCGTGCGAGGTTAAGCCGTGTCTGAAGTTTAAGCCTTTCCGATAAAATATCCAGGCGGAATTATCGTGGCCGGAGCTTTCAGTTTATCGAAGCCACTAGTTTAGTCGAAGTCAGTTAATATACACTGCACCACAAAAATGAGACGAACCATTCAATTTGATGCTCCTAATAGCGTATACACACTGCCAATAATTTGCCACAATTCACGTGTACGCAGTCTTTAAAATTGACGGCTAGTCGGCGAAGCTGCAGCGTTAGAGTTTTGAGGTATAAGTTGGGTACGACCCTTCACCGCGAGGATGAAGTGATGGACAGTTAATTAGAGACTTTACCATCGAGTCAGGGCTGGAATTCCTACGGGACTTCACCGCCGGAAGCAACCGACTCACCATTATCGTTGAGTAAACTGTGTACGAGTCGCACACTTTCTAAACATCCGATGCTCTTTTCTTCTTCCTCCCCACTTCTTTTTTTCACTGAAACAGAGTTTGATGTCTGTTCTGATAACCTGCCATCCTCAAAGTACACTAAGGCTGAAAAGAACCAGCAAGACCGTCCGCGTAAATAAACTTTCTCTTCAAGAATTTTGTACCGATTTAATATCCTCTTATCAAATACTCAGCTAAGTTGCTCGCCTCGTTTCGCCGATACACTAAAATTCGAGGAAATATTTCAAATCCAGAGCAGTTCCAAAGTGACATTCCTTGACTAATATGGTAACAGGTTGCAATCTTATTCATCTTCATTCGTAAAGAGATTCTAATTATCTACATTCGAAATGTTGAGTTTACAGGAATCTATGAAGCTGCTTCCCCTTTTTGAACAGGCCTTGGAATTTTTTAAGTACCTCCTGGAAAGATTAAGCCGGACTCTGCTCGATGAAAGGTCTACCTTGAACGCGGACACTTTGGGATTTACCGGGGGAGCAACTTTACCAACGAACTAATCAGCTAAGAGAGCTATTCCTATTGAAATTCGCATAACAAGGGTCCGCCAAGAATACACTCGGTGTCCAGGCTCCGCAATCTGCGCGGATTAAACGCGAGTCCTTAAGGTGAGCCGTCCTAGCCTGAACTCACGCCCACTGGCGAGTCGAAGGGAATTGGAAAACTACTAAAGTGTCGGTGCAACGTGGAGCTAGACTACTTGGGGATAAATGGGAGGACGGGCGCAACAAGTATATCTGTGGGCTTGTCGCAACTTTTCTCGGATGTATTTGTCTTTTACACCCGCACGGTGGTAGTGCCTAATCCTCTACCGAACGATTTCTTTCGTGAATGCGTGCACCACGGTTAAGCACCGAACTATCGACACACGAGGATAAATAAAAATCTTCTGTCAGCAGACCAGAATTTTGTTAATATAATTCGTTTGATCTCCATGATAGGACGCGCTGCAGAATAAAAATGGTTGGTTTGTCTTGAATTTTTACGCTGTCAAGTTGTACCTACTACTGCTTTTTCTTTAGTTCAGAGAAAACTACTTTGGTTTATTTATTTCGTTTCACCGAAGATTACGCGATTGAGATACGAAATGGGGATAAGTGACAGATGTACTTGAACGAGATTTTAAAAGGCATACTCCCAGTCCTGTTAATCCTATCAGTCGTGTGGTTGTTTTGACACGTTTACAGAACCTTGGGAGGTAAGCTCTTGTTTATACGATGTATAATCGCGCGCGTTTACCTGTAGAAAACACTGCGGAGAGAATCGCGTTTCACCAAAGGGAGGGGGACAATTTTTTCCTCCCACGTTTCTCCCTCAGACGAAACGATACGCGCCCGCCGCGTTTCAGTGGACATGTTTTCCGAAGCTGGCTCGCGATACGCTAGTTTTAGCGTAGAGAATATAAAATAAAACACTAAAGCAGCCAACTGTCAGCGCGAGAGAGGGAGGGGCGGAAAAAATTTAGGAGGAATTGCGATGAAATAGAGCGTCGAGTCGAGGGTGTGGCGATACCTCTTGCACTCGCCGCCAGAGGGTTTTCCATCTGATCCTATTCTCTCGAGTTCTCCAGCCGTCGATCCCGACGTGCGAAGTGTTTCGAAAAACCTGGCAAACACGGCAAGAAATGCAGGATAAATGTGCCGGGAGACGTTATCTAAATAATCGAGCTTCGGTCACGAGAATTTATTTGCAATAAGTGCTGGGGAGTATCTTTTGCGAGTGAAAAGGAGGATTTTGATTGGAAAGATTTTTGCGGTTCGAGGTGATTTGTTGTCGTTGAGAAACGCATCCCGCCGTGATTCTCGTGTTAGTTAAAAATTTGATGGGAGTAGATAAAGGAGGTGGAATAGGGACGATTTTGGAAAAGATAGAAGAAAAGACTGTGCCGTCGTTTGCCTATGAAAATATTTGGCGTACAGAATCTTTCATTCCGTAATATATTGGATTGTGTCATGAATAAAGAATTTCGAGCAAAATTGGTTGCCGAAGGTGCAAGTTCATCAACGTTTCTACCATCCCCGCCACGCCGGTAAGAACCCGAAATTTCCACAGAGGAGGACCGCCACAAAACCCCAAGCTTTTCATCGAAATTGAGGGGAATTTGTCTTCCGTTTCTTTTTTATTCGGTTTCTGCTTCATTTTTCGATTAAATGGTGCAGATATCGACAGGAAACATCGCGTTTTCGAAAGCGGGCTCGACGTAGCGCGAGCGTTTTCGCCACCGCAAAAACGAGAAATGTTGAAACAGAGAGAGAGAGGGTAAATACAGGCCCAGAGGGCAAACGAGGTGAATGGTTCGGTGGATGTACTAATTAAAAATGGAAATTAAAAGACTCGGGGCTCAGAGCTCGGTCGAAACAAAATGCGGGCAAAGTGGTTTACGAAAATCATGGAGGCGAAGTGCTACATCGAAGGCGAAAGAGACTCTCCACAGTTTATTCTACCAACAATATCATTCTGAACATATCAATATATTAACGGAATAAATACCTCTTTCAATCGATACTAAACGAGACACTAACCACCAGTTCCGTCAAACATCGACTATCTCATAACTTTCCCTTCCTCTACAAGCAACACTAATCCCTGAGCCCGAAGACGCGAGCACCTTTTAATCGATCTTCAAATTAATCGACACTTGACCGATCAAGGCCAATCAAAGGCCGATAGAGATCCCAAAGTGCCTCAGCACTAACATTACCCCTTCAAAATCTAACCACTTGGAAAATACGGGATCTCTGGTCGAAAATATCGAAAGCAGATCGACAATCGACTGGTGGATCCTAAATCACGTTTTTACCGTGACGTAAAGGCCGTCGAAAGGCTAATTACGCCGACAGCGATAGCATCAGATTAATCGCCCGTAAAACCCAGCGTGTTGAGGATTTTTATCCCCCTTTTTTATATATATATATATATATGTATGTATGTATATATCAACGCCACTATTTACCAGGCATCGTTATTTAACAACAGATCCCCATAATTTCACACGGTTTTTCGTTAGCGAAAGCGCAGCCCCGTCCACGGCGTCGAAAAAACCCGTCAGAGGGGGTGGTGCGGTGGGATGATCGCATAGCAACGGATGATCCGTTAAAATTGGTACATGACAAGCCATAATTCTGACTGATTAAACATGCATGGCATTTACTATACACCGCGATTTCGTGACGTGGCAATACCCGCGGTGCGCGCCTCCTCTCTCGTCCCTGCGCCGCCCTCCGCCCCAGTACGTATTTGCTTCAATTCGCTGTTTATCCGTTAAATGCAGGATAAACAATGGATCTGCAGCTGCACGACCAATAATGGCGGCCTTACCGTGGGCACGACCCATCGATTCGCACGTTTTGTGATACGAAAACAGAACCCTTACCCCCCCTCCCTGCCCCCCGGGGCTCTGTGGTCTTTGGCGAACGTGGCAGTAATTGACCACGTAAAAATAATCCACTCGCGGATAATTGGACTTGTTCCTTTGCATCCGTGTAACGAGCTCGTTACCGGTAACTTCCCGGTGGCTCTCCCGTGGCCTACGCGATAAACAGGGCTTATAAAAAAGGGTGGCTGAAGCTTCGAGTGCGGCGGCTGTGACTATCCAGTGGAGAAGGGACGTTTGTGTTAACTGGTCTCCAGAAACGTTTGATAATGAAGGTGTAATCTGGGGAATGAGCGTATAGTTGCTGAAATGCACTCCGTGAGGTTTTAAGTATTCGTTTGAAGGTGTTAGACCTTCCGTAGATTGTGGGAAGAGCGGTGACTATTCGCGAGGTATATTCAATTATATGAATAGCCACTACCAAAGAGTTGGATTTCATTCTTGAGTCTCTTAAATGTTCAATTTTTGAGGATACTCGGAATTTATAGTGCAAATTCGTTTATTCTAATTGTAGCTTGGAAAGAAACGAGGAGAGATCGTAGACGCAATGAGAATTCATTGTTATACTTGTAAACGGTAAACGTGATACATTAAAAATTATCATTAAAACGCCAAGAATTACGCAGAAGGCCGTCATTTGCCGTCGAAATAATACGCGAGTTATTAAATTACTTTCTTCCGACCGCCGGTACGGTGCGTTTGTTTTTCGAGTCTTTAATTAGGGAGTCCGATTAATAATTAATGGGGTGAAGATTAAAAGCCCAAGCTGCCGGCAAACTGCGGCCGAATTCGCGAATTAATAAGTACGAGGGAAAACACAGCCACGAAATATCGCGTTCGAACCGATCCCAAACTGCACAGTGCTCGAACCTACCCCTCGAACACTGTTATTCGTGGCATTAAGATTTTAACCCTTGCCTAGTGAATGCTGGTTCATTTCGACTCATTTAAAACTCACTATAATCACAATTATTACCATTATAGCATAAAAAAATAAATATTGTAGACCAGCTAGGAGATGAAAATTTATTATAAAAGTTTATTCGGAACATTGTATGACAGAAATTAGACTTTGGGTAGAAATTGGTAAGGGTTAAGTGCGATTTCTAAAAGGGTAACTATAATTCTGCGTTTCTTAGAGGAACGATGTCTCTTGAAACTTAGACAAGAAGCTCCGATTCTGTTCGAGTAAACTTCGCGAGCTAGTTTCACGCACGATACTGGGACTAATTAGTGGTCAGGCGTCCACGATCTTCGCCGTGGGTTCTCAACACAAGTGAGTCGATTGCGAGGAAATCTACTAAGGGGCTAAATTGACGCAACAATTTGACCCTCGGGAGATACGTTTTTTTCGGAGCAGATCTGTTGTGCCGAGTTCATTGAGAAATATAGTGTCTCAGATCTTAGCTTTTAACTCATTCACTACTACGCTCTACATACTTGCAACAATAATAATTTTGCCTTTTATTTGGGTAACCAAACTGGACGTTCACTTTTTTTTAAATATCAAAAGCTTAGGGGACAGTCGGAACATCAAATTGAAGCATTCGGTACACTCTCGGTCCCCCGAATTAAAACTGTACACCGTACTGGATAAGATTATTCGGAATGTAGCTCGTCCTACGAACAGTTCTCCGAATGCACGTTGCGAGTGACCGTCGACACGTTGCATGAACAAGAAAATCGATTCCCGACACCCGACCGATGCCCCTTTTCAGCGTGGCAGCGTGGAAAGTCGGGGCAGGCACGCGGAGAGCGCGTTAAAACGACGGGAAAGCGCTTTTCCCGAATTATGCAACGAGGAACGGGGAGCGATCGCCACGTGCGCCCCCGCGCCCGGACGATTTTTTTCTCCCGGCGAGGCAATGGGATAACACCTAATGGAGAACATTAATAATTGCCGCGAGTTTCTAAAGCGGATTTGCTTGGCCAGTAATTCGACGCGGCCGCGGATGATCGGTCGCCCGAAATACTCGCCAGCGGCCAATTCGTCGATCTCCTCTCGATCCGGCTGAATCTGTCTCGCTAAAAAAAAAACGCTGGAAATAATTCGGTAGCCACTCGCCGTCGAATAATCCGAGTTTAAATAATACATCTGCCGTGTACCGCATCGCCCATTTCCGCTTACGGGATCCGGAAAACATTGGGAGACACTATATAGCTGCGGGACGGTTACTATAGCGTTCTTACCGAATTGATACGTGTGTGCCGAAGATAGACAGAGGAATATTCTGAAGCAAAAGGATCGTGTATATTACGAACACAATAGTGCTTCCTATGCTGCACTTTTGTCTTTTATTTTTCTAACGTTATCGAATACTTGTTGAAATATAAAGAAATCGGCATTGAATACGGTAGATATTCTGATGTGTGGGCGTTCGGGTATAAAATATTAGCGAAGGCATCTAGGTAATGGGACGGACAGTAACGAAACGTGAAACACCGCAGAATCTTGGTATTTTAGCGAAGGGGGCAGGAGACAAGGGGTGGTCTTAAGGAACACGGTGTCTTTCCTGCAAACAATGTTCAATACCGGTGAACAGGGAGAATATGTTTTACGAATACGAGGCAAACTCCGAGGAAACTCGGAAATATTGGAATCGAAGAGGAGAAGAATCGCAATCTTCTTTCGGGACGTTTTAGCGTCGACACGTCTAGCGGAGGAAGCAGTTCGGCGAAGAAACGGTAAAAGCGAGGAAAAAAGCACGAAACTTTTCCGAAGCTCGACGAATTTTACAACCGACTTCGTTAATCCGGTCCAGAACTTCAACCCATAGACGATTTACTGAAAGAAATATCCCTTGGACTGGAAGAGCTCAAAGATCCATTCGAGTCGAAAAAGTGAAACAGTCGGAACGAAATTTTAAGTCACATCGATTTGCAATAGGAATTTTCAACGGCGATATTAATGTGGCTGAATAACTGGTATTAATTTCAAATGTCTTAGGCAACAAACATTCCTCGAATTTAACGTCGAGGAATAAATATTAAAAAATAATGTAGAGCTTCTGTTTCTCTATGTATAATGGATTTCAGGAGTACAAATGGATTCTGAAATACAAGGAGCAGTGCAAATGCGCGTGACTAGAAAAAGTGAGACGAGCGGAGTGACTCGAAAGCGTAGAAATGAACAAAGTAGAATCAGAAGAGTGGCTGGAAAAGGTAGACAGAGTAGAACGAGTAAAATGAATACAGTCAGTAGACCGTGAGTAATGCGTAGGATTCAGTAGAAAGAGCAGAAAGTCTAAAACGATTAATAAAATCAAAGAGTTTATGACTTTCCTTCTGCTTTGAAATGCACTTGCCACATGAAAAAGCCTCCGCACGGTTAAGCCACCGTTTCACCTGTCCCCGCATTCTGGTTTCACGAACGATCCCTATTTTTATGACGCAGCGAAGATATATCATTGTAACCAGCGTTATCAAATAATTTTTTACGTATTTGCCACTGGCGGCTGGCCAGGACCATTACCTACTCGAGAACCCCGCTCGGAGACGAGCGGATCCTAGGGTAGACCAGCTCGCATTGGAAATTCGGACGGATTTCCCCTCGCCCCCTCAGAGTCGCGCAGAATGCTGAACGTAAAATATTTCCGCGCTGTCTAAATGACTTGGGCCCGCGCGAATTCCTTAGCGAGCCGGGACAGCGGAGGAGAATGCTCCATTGAAATGAAGAGAACTCGCTCGGCTGGAAGTGCTGCAAAAAGGAAGAGGGAGAAGTGCCTCGTTCGCGTGCGCAATTACCCCTTGCAATTAAGCAAACTTGTCCTAAAAAGGCACACACCTGGAATAAAATGAAAATAGTTCCATGTCCTCGCAATGCCTTTCGAAATCGGCAGCTTCGAGCAGCGTCTTGCGAGTTCACTTATCGACTCCCCGACGCCTCTTAGATCGCGTGTCCGTGTATCGAATAGCAGCGATCTGGCTTTGCAGAAAAAAAGAAAGGTAAAAGGTGAGTGATTAGCGCGACGTAGGTACTGTGCGGTTCAGTCTGACGTAACACATGCATCGAGTGATTTGCTAATTTCGTTGCGAGGAGGTTTTCAGTATGTTCAGAGTATCGGTAAGTAGATTTTACTGAAATGGCACCGCGGTGGAAGTGGCGCGCAGAGGACGCGATTTCGAAACCTTCTAAAGGGCAGAAAACCGTGTAGCTAGATCGCGAGAAAGGTGAAGCAACTGGAAGTAGAAGTGCATCGCGCGTAGTCAGACATACGTTCGAATCGATATAGCTGTGTGCAAGTGGAATAGTTTTTCCCTTGTAACTTTCAACGCTTGGATTCTTTTTGAATTATGTTTATGCACTTCATCGTTCAGACTGATCGAAGCTCGGAACACATATACGATGGGAACGTTCGAGGTACAGGATGCATATTTCGCCGCGTTGCGCGACGTTACGCAATCGCGAAGCATTTAAATAGGAATACCGTACCGTTCACTCCTCGCAACGGAAAATAAACGAGGCGAGAATAGCAACGTTCCCTAGAGAAATATTCATGCCTTTCCTATCTCATCGGCAGGAAGAAGTAAAATTTCATGATCGTCCATAAAGGGAAACCCGAAAAGTTGAAACGTTCGGTGTTAAAGGTGCATGAATAATGCAAGGGGCAACAATATAGCTTCTGTTCCTTCTTGTAAGGAACGACTTTAATTAAAACGTCGGAAATTTTGCTCGGTCGGACCTTGAGACGCTACGAACTTCCTTCGTTCGCGCCGTTTCGAAATTGGAATAATCCAGAAGCTGTTAAATCGATTTCGTTGCGGTGCAGAGTTGCTGTCTGATACTGAATGATCCTTTGACGCGATACGTCGCTGCCTCTTACGATACATTAATACTGTAAGAGCTGGGTGGAACCGAGCGTGTTGGTAATGACGGAGAGACACGGAGGAAGCTGTACAGAGTGACACGTAGATCGCAACAAAGCTTGGCACGCTTAAATTATACATTTCGGTCTATTAAACTTTCAGCAGTGGCTTCCACTCATCTTTTCTCAAGGGCGGAGAATTATTCAATTTCCGAATCGGACAAATTGCTTCAGATTTTACAAGTACTAATTTATTACGATTTGCCAACCGAATTTCAAACCGTTCTCTACGATTTCTATCTATTCCTTCGCGAGGAAACAATCCCTTCGCTATTCCTCCGAGCTTATTCCGTGCCAAAACATTAATTTCGCTCTTTAAAGAGTTCCAAGCGTCGGATTACTTCCATTCTCGCTCGGAGCCCGCGCTCCAAGCATCGAGCCCTATTCTCCGGTGACAAGGAAAAACTTTCCCGTCTTGTCATCGGATCATTCCAGCGCGAGTAGTTAAAGTTAAAGGCGAAACGTACTTCGATCGACTCGAGGACGGAACTTTTAATTGGTTGGCATGCTACAAGGAGACGATCGGTGCGTGCATAACGAGCGTCTTCGCGTTTTCGCACGAGCCCAGGCGTGTACGAGCGCATTCCGCGCGACTGGCTAAATACGAGTAGCATTTCCAAGCTCCAGCATGGGCGAGGAGTCCTCGCTCCAGCCAGCAGACAGGCGTTACGTGGCCAGGCCGCGTGCGTGCACCTTCGCTTTCGCGATCGCTCGACTTTCGAATCGAGCAGACTTTCGGAGAACGACGCAACTTTATGGGAAAATTTATCAGCTCCTAACTGTTTAGCACTTTGCTAACGATAGGAGGGTGCCCGACACCTGGCTGCTCCGAGGAATCCAGACGAAGCTATCGAGAACATTGAGAATCGAGCGGCAGGAAGTCGTTCAGGGAAGAAAGCGTACTGGTCCGTGAAGCGTGTTGTTGTTTGTTTATTTGTGGGAGGAAATTGCCAGTAGAATGCATTCTAATTTTTTTTTTATAGTACCCTGTATTTGTCTCCCAAGAGAAAGGGTCCCCCCTTTTTAGTGCGGGGCCATTATTAATAGATAATATTTGTGATAGTTTTAAATTCTAATTTATGCATTAACTTTGTCAAGATGCTTATAATGAGACCTGAAATCCTATGTCCAAGCATGAAAATTAAAGCAATTCGCAATGAATAGTTACAATTGTGTCTCATTGGACTTTCCGTTGATTTTCTTATTCATCCGAGTCTACGTGCGTGTTTTCAAGCAAGTTCCGCGTGGAGCACGCGGAAGAAGTAATTTGCGTTCATCAGGGAAGCGAAATTACGCGCGCTCGCGATGAAATTTCTCCAACTTTTGATTTGACATTCCCTTGAAACGCCAAGTGAATGATCTAATAGCATTCGAAACACATCGTCCCGACGTAAACGTAATTACTGTGAAAGTCCAAGTAATTACTGTAAATCAGAGATGCAAAGGCCGAAGTTTATACACCGATGCTGTTACACCCGGGGAACTTTTAATGCCCACAGTGAAATATGTAACTCCGGATAACTAATTTTAAATAACTTCGCGGATCAAGCGTGGAAATGTTTTTTAAATTATTCAGCGCATCGCGGTGTAAATCACTGCTGGCGGAATGTCAGTGCAAATATTGCGAATTATGCAACGCGCGCAATTAAAATGCCCGCGGAGAGCGTTATACCGCTTCGAAAGAAGAACTCCAACAATTTCCACTTGCAGATCAGTCATTTAGATATCCGATTCCAATTAAGTCCTCGGGGCTGTAACGTGTAATAGAAGCTTTTACATTACCCGCGGGTTTCAGCTTTACTGCCCTCGATAGACGCTCCAACTTTTACAGAATTATTTTTTCCCGCGGCGGTAAAGCGTGTACACAATAAACAAAGCTGACGTGCAAGTTGTTTTCCAATTTTCGCGACGATGCGGTAGTTTTTGAAAGCGTTTTCTGCAAATGGGCAAAATGGAACGATGGAGGCCGCTGCAAAATAAATCGCTTGTAAATAATGTACGCTCGAGCGGAGCTTCGGCAAGGCTTCCACTAAAGGATTATCAAATGGTGATGCAATCGAAAAGGGAATGAATCCTCGTGCAAAACTAAATCGAAAATGCAGACTAACCTGTTTTTCGCTGGACTCGATTCAAAGACGAAACCGATTCTTACTCCACTTTCGAAGCCAATTTCCTTGACAATGAATCGACGCATAAAAGAGTTTCATTCCCAAATTCTCGGCTTACTTTTACAAGAGGAATCAGCTCTTCAGTTGCGCCACGATTTCAGACACGCTATGTAAATACAGCGAGCACAGTTGTCCATTCTATGTGCTCGATATATTCCTGCGCGCATCACGAAGTGCCCAGCGTAACGCTACTGCCAACGAGCTGCAACTGACAGGATCGAGGAACGCGCGCCGGCCAAAAAGAAAGTACACACGAACGCAACGGTAACGGACAAGATTCAGGCTGAATCGCTGTTATAAACCCTGAAAGCTGCACCCTCTCCCCCGAGATTCATGTAAACTAATTTCCCCGGGTAGGAAAATTCGGGGAACGTTTATCAGCGGTGGAGGCAGGTAAATATGAAGCGGCGTGGCGGTTGGAGCGAAGTCTCGGTGCCAGGGTCTGGGAATCGACTGGATTCGTTGGAGAGTCGGCTCTCGCGGCGGCGAGTGGATGCAAAGAACGAACACTCGGTGTTACTGACAGCCCGCCGGCAATTTAGTCGATCAAACTGCTCACCGCAGGGCCGTCGAAGGTGGAAAACGTGAGGCTGCTTAGTTGAATCGGCTTCTACCAACTTGGCCTGCCTACCGAAGCGGGGCTAGTTCCTTTCCCACGAGCCAGCACGCGCGTTCTCGCGTCATCGTGCGCCCGCCAGAGCGGGGCTGCCGCAATGACAGGTTAATTAATCCTCCCGCAACGGGAGCCCGGCCATTTTTCACCCGCGGGCAACTCGTCGATTATCCGCGTTTATGATGAATTGCGAAGTGTGCACGAAATAACGTTGCATCGCGAGGCTGGAGGGGGACGTCGCGACGAGGTGGGAGAACGCGAAGTTCCAGGTGTGTTAGGGGTTGGATCGAAGACGAAGTTGCTGAGAGGAACATGGTGCCTACTGATTTCTGCTTGAAGAAGCGCTTGAATTGTTACATCCAGTGAACGTCGAGGAGGGAAATTTGTTGGGGGGTGTATCAGCTAATAGGGGGAGTTCCCTTAACGCCGGACGGCACCTAATATCGGACATTAGGTATATCTGTGATATTTCTTTACGTTCGTGTCGAGGTTTAATCTCTTCAGAATTCTAGACTCCATTTTTCCCTGCCTCGTTTGAGAAAGCGATCCAATTGTTCCTCGGTTTATCGAGTCAGAGCAAAGATCGAGTCTGCCCGCGGAGGAGGAAAGAGTAAGCTCGAAGGAGGAGGCTCTCATTGTATCATCGCGATATACTGATGCAATTTTCGACGCAGCGGCTAGTTAAGGGTGGAACCGTGGAACAGTCGACGTTGCCAATTATTTGCTGCCTCCATGGTTGAAAGAGTTAAGACGGGGAAAGGATACCAATGCACCGTGCCCGCTGCAAATTTACTTATATGTATACGCTGTGCGATACGGCGGACGCGTCTAATCAACGGTACTTCATCCCTGCGGTGAACGAAGTTTGTCTACAGAGCAAGATGCCAGACAACGGCCTTAAGGAAGACGCCATTCGCAGCTGCGAGCCAGTCAGGACCTAATTTAATCGGCGCGATGCGGACTGGCCGATCCCCGCCAACTACGCCAGGTACGTAGAGCCTGGTTAGAGCTGTAACCGAAGGAAACTAACGCCGATCGATCTAACTCCTTTTACTCCGATTATATTCGAGCCAGGGAGGCACGTACCGCTAAACAAATATATTTCATGGAGCAGGTACGAGCTGTACGTGCTGTGCAACGGAAGATCTCCAAATACAAAACCAGAGATCACAGATTCGGCTGAAAATTGTAGTAAAAACTTGGAAGACTAAGCTTCGTGATGTGACAGGTGATTTCACGCCTGAATAACACGATAATTCTATTCTGTTATTGAAAATCGACTGTGTAGGGTGGGCTAGAGGATTAGAATAGGAAAGCTCAGTGCAGGTGAATAAAGTTATAAACATAAATTACACAGTTGGTAGCTGACGAAAATAAGCCTAAACGAAATACAAGACCTACAGCTTCAGAACTACACGTCCACCCTTCCATACACATACACCTGACTCACAAGAAGTGTCTTTTATAAACTAATACTATCTCCTTTCACACTTATGAGTAGCTAGCACTGGTGTGTCATCTAGAAAAGTATCCACCCGGAAGCCGAGGGAGCGAAGTAGCCTTCCAGCCTCGTAGTGCCCCTCAGTCCAACCTTGCCAGCCCGCAGAAATAAGAAACGCTCGCTAGTCATGGGCAGTGATTGTGGTGAAGCATGACGCGGCGTTTGATCCGGTTCCTGTTCCATCGACCAGGATCCCGTATGACAGGTGAGATTACGTGGCGTTCCCATTCACCGTGGGTCCGTGCGCATAACCCAGCGCCGGGCGACAGAGTTCAACCGATGGATGCGAAAGCGATCGCGGAGGTGATCGATTTACAGGGAACCGTGCAACACCGGCGAATGATTAAGCTAGTTTCAGCGAGCGGATGACGTCGGGGTGGCCGCGAACGAGAGGCAGGAGAAAGGACCGAGTTGGACGGAAAGGGTCACCGTATCTTGGTCAAGAGGTAACGAAGTAACCGATCGTTTTGTTCGGGGAATAAAGGGAGTCGATAGGCGAGAAGTTGTCCGAGCGGCTTGGAGAAAAGTAATCGGTTTGTACGCGACTCTCGGCGAGTGTAACAGAGCAGAGGCATGGATAGAACAGGGAACAAGTCTGGTTTGTTGCCGATGGAACATTTCGAATGGCTGTGATGGAAGGTTTGCGTTGAGAGTTACAAGGCTCCAGAAAGCCTTGACATCTTCCCGCTCTGGAGGGTCCACGTGAATTAAAAATACGAAAGAAGTAATTCGGAAGGTACCGAAGAACCAGGTGGAACCAGGATGATATGGAATGCTTCCTAGGCAGAGCTTTTTTTATATTTTTTTCCACGAATCGGTGTTTTGTAATTAACGTGGTGCGGAAATGCAGCGACAAATGAATAGAAGGGATCGAAAGCCGACAATACGCGTCGAAAAGGGAAAGCGAAACCGCCGGTCGGACATCGGGGTTGAAACAGCGCGGAAGTAATTTGCACGAGGGAAAGGTGGCCTCGCGGTGGCGGGGTTTCAAAAACAATTAGCAAAAAAAATTAATTAACAGCCGTTTTAAAGCCACCCGACTAATTATAGCGGCCGTTGGTCCGGGTGGTGCATTTTAAACGACCACTGGGCAGATTATTTTCCTATATTTTTCCATAATTCGTTGGCCCGTCGCGCGGCCGACAGGGGGGTGGCCAGGCCGAGGCCCCGCGAAAATAAACACACGTGGGACTTTTATACAGCCGGCCAGGGACGCCGCCATTTCCGCCGGACAGTTTCACGGGCTGATCTTTGAAGGACCAGCGCGCGGGCAAATGCATTACACGCGTGCGCGTGCCCCTCGCGCACGCCATTCGAATTTTAATACACTTTTCGCCGCTAAAACGACTCCATCGCTTCAATTACGCCGCGGCTCAAGGGAGAGATCGCGTCATTTTTGCCAGCCCCCGTAATATTTCCCCGCTAATGCAAAGGCATCGGGGGTGCAGTAATATTTGCATAAATCGCAGCCTTTCGCCGCCGTAGTCGCTCTCGACCGCGATTAATCGAGGGGGAAAGAAAAAATAGAGAACGAACGAAATCCGGTCGAGCACGCCAGCTCCTACCTCGCGTTTGTCAGCCCCGCGATTATGAGCGGGGATTTAATAAGCGAATTTATCTACCAGAAGGGGCGGAGTGGGGAGCACAACATTAACGTAATTGCGTGAACAATGATGGCTGGTCGAACGGTAGTGGCTAAAAATTCGTCGTACAGCAAAGTTGGAAAGTAATGCTGGGGGAAGAACACATCGCGGGGGGGAAATAACGAAAGGAGTGATCTATTCGATGACTGGTAGGCGATCGAACTACGCGACCCAATTTTCTTGGCCGCGAGTCAATTATGAAAGCAGCGAGCGCGGTGGCGGAGCCAGGAGCGCAGACACGAATGGGCGAAGGGATGTGCAATCGAGAAAAGTGGAAAAGGTTCGTTTGCGCGGGCGGAAGGGAAATAATGGATGACTGGGGAAAAAAGAGAAAAATAATGCGGAGCTCGGATCTCTGGGGGATGAGGCACCAAATTTGGGTGACTCGGGCGAAATGCGGTAAAACGACTTGGGATGAAAAGTTTTTTCTTTTTAAATGATTCAAGAGTATTCTGTTGTTCTGCAACAAGATGGAATGGTGAGAATATAGCTGGCGGCGTCAGTTGCACTTCGACAGTGGGACCACCAGCCAAATCATGTACAACGAGTTTTTGGAAAAACATCGCAGATGTGTAGAGCAGTCAAAAGTTTGTATATGGTAAACTGCTCGGGAAAGTTTTCGCTCCAGAATGCTTCTTGTTAACTACGGGGGTTGTAAGAGAAAGTTTTTCTGACAGACAGTATGGTTTGTGACTTTGTAAAATTTGATATTTTGTCGTAGCTGAAACGAATACGCGACTCTTAGTATTTTGGCTTCTCTGTGAGCCTGCAGAGGTGTTGTGAAAATTTTAGAGAGCACGCGCCTCTAAATATATGGCCTATGCCTTTCAAATATGATAGTGGGGTGAAGCGAGACGGTGGGAGGATTGCCTTTCAAAGGCTTAGAACAGCTAATTATGTTCAGTTCCCACAATAAATTATAGAATATGGCTTCAATTACTCACGAGCGCTATCGGACAACATTTCTCACTTTCTGGATACAGCACATACCTGGAAAACAAACAAAAGCTCCGTGTTACAACCGCGGAGACAAATTTCCATACGTTCGGCTTACACAGTACACACGGGGAGATGAATACAGAAAGAAATACAGAGCAAAAGTAGCCTATAGTAATAAAAATCCGTGTATCGTCAACAGGGAATACTAAAAGGCCAAGATTTGTCCCAATTCCAGTTCAAGTAATTAACCATCCGCAAACCCATTCTTACTGCAACTACCATCGAAGGGAATACTGCTTCGGCATGTTCTACAGTGCCCCTTATACTGTCACGATTACAGCACAAAACGCGAAAGAACGAAAACATGGAACAATGGGAATCGGAAAAGGGAACGGGAATGCGGTGTCCTCGCAGGGCCGTTTACTTACACGTACTTATCTAGGGTGTGGTGCACACACGCGTGCAAATTTAACCCCGTGTACCACGGTTTTGCATAAACACGCTTGCGCGAGTGTGTGCGTCACGCGATCGCCCACATACGACAGAGAGGGAGAGAGAGAGACAGAGAGAGGCAGAGAGAGAGAGAGAAAGAGAGAGAGAGACGTGGCACGGCGGTCCCGGTCAAAAAGCAAAATCAAATAGAACGTTGCTCTATTAAAAGTCGAATGAAACGCCGAGAGGGGTTATGATCGCGCGTTTTAATCGCGCACAAATGACGCTGGTATGCGCAACCCGACCCCAAATTCTACATACGCCTGGTTCTGTAAACTTATCGACCTCCGCGGCTCGGTGCATCGCGCGTTTGCCACGAGACAGCTGCATTTTTCCGTCCCCCTTCAAGCTCGCCTTCGACACTGACACGGATGAAATACAGTTGCGCGGAAAATCGCGGATAAACTTTGCTGCCGGATACTCGCGATTTTATAGGGCGGGGAATATAAAGCCCCCAGTATTTTCCCCGCCGTTCTCTTTTTTTTTATTATTATTACAACGCGTGGCTGGCAGCAAGCGTACCCAGGCGATACCCTTGTCGCGCTGGGTAATACCGTTTCCGATGAAAATACTGTGACTCACTGCTGTGTGGCGAGCAAGAAGATGGCTCGCGGGGAAGTAGATGAAAAGCGTGCGTCAGGGTTTCCTTGAGTGGAGCTTCAGGTCGGAGCTAATTGGTTTTTGAAATTTGAAGGGTGGCTGGTTAACCGATTGCGAGGTATTTTGTAAAGCTTGCGGGGAATGTTGAGAACCTTGTGAACTGTTAGGTAAGTAACTTAATAGCTGGGGGAAATTCCAATAATGGGCTTGTATGAATATGAGTTTCGTGCTATGCTCTAGATGAATTTGTGTAGAGTTAACACGGGGATCAAATGGAGGAGTATACGCGGAGATGGAAACAGCAACAGGGTATCACTTCAAATTTCCCCCCGAAAAGTGATAATTTCCACGGGTCCAAGTTCGACTGAAAACCAGCCGCACAATGAGGCAATCCGTCTCCAAACGCGACGCGCGTTACGTCACTTTCGGGTATAAACGGTTACAGTGAAACAATGACAAATTATTAGGGAAACAGTAGATACACGACAGCGAACAAAGCCGCAGTCCCTTTGGAGCTGAATTTCTGGCTGCGCCGGGTCCAACAGGGTTTCGGTGGTAATGCGCGCAGCGGGGCCGAACACTTTGAGCGTACAAAACAAACGCGAAACGATGATTACTTAGTAACCCAGATGGGCAAATAAATGAGTTTACCTAGTGGCTATGCCAGATAAAAGGACCAGCCGTTTATAAGCAGCCGTACCTTTGAAAAGGACGCTAATTCCGTTTGATAGCACGAATTTCAGCAGCGTGAATTTCAGCCAGCGTGGAGCACACACGCTGAGGACTCAGCCAAATAGGCACAATGGGACCTTTTCAAAATTTCCACCTCTGTAGACACCCGCGATACCTTTCTTTTTTATCCAAACGACACCATTTTTTAGCCCACTGTCTATTTGAAGAAGCAATATTTGAATTATTGCCCAATTTATTTCACAAAAATTACAGCCGAGGCGAACCAATTTTGTAATCCAGACGCCTGCGTCCGATGACTCTTGATTTAACCAAAAGGACTATGGAGGGGAGAATTTCATACCGCGCTACGAATTGAAATCTTTACGGTGGATTCGCGTGGATCAATCCCAGTCGGCTGGATTTAATTTAAACACATCGCGATAACTTTATCAAAAATTTCATCCCCCGTGTCCTCCGTTTCCTCCCTTTTTTTCACAGACTTACTCCACTCCCCCGCGAAGATATTACATTCCGAATTTCAACTGTCAATTCCACCAGACATCGTTCCATTCAGGAAGAGCAGCTGCGTGCTCTTTACCATGCGATCGATTTATCGAACCGTCCGCGCTACTTCGCCACTTGTAAATTCTATAACGAATCACGCCGCTGTTCGGGACAGAAGCCCGGCACGGGGGCATGCAACGTTATGCTATCTCGCGTTATAAAAGTCGATTAATAAGCCGGCAGAGTCCCATAATCATCGGGTTTCTTCCATCACTCATGGTATTTTTGCGCGAGACACGACTGTCAGCGACATTACCATTCGATATGCGCTCCCTGTCGTGCACGTCGAGTTAAGGACGTTACTTCGATCGGCCCGATCAATAATAAGCCATCGTCTGCACTCCCGGCTAAAAATATTATCGGACATCCATGGAATTCGACGATCTTGTCCTGCCAGCAGGAAATTCCAATAATCGGCTGACGAACGATTCTTTTTACGGCGTAAATTATGCGCAGGGCTTTCGTAATATGGAAATTTCTGACGTAATGATAGTTTCTATGTTAAATGGCTCAATATCAAATTACAGGCCGCAGGTTTTACATAAATATGTATATTTGCCGCGAGTTGTGCCCTAAGTTGAATCTAAGCGCATAATGCATTTCGTGGTCCCATGGGAAGAAAAACATGAATCTTAAATCCAACTTAGATGTATCAATGACTAAGCACACCAAGTATATAATTTCCCCATCCCCAGGATAGCATCCCCGTCGTTCCAGCGTCAGTAGTGTCAAGAGCAATTAGAAAGTGGTAAGGTTACCGAAGACACGCTTCCTAATCGCTTAGGAACAGCCAGCAGGCTGGCAATTACCAATTAGCATCGGTGTAAAGCCATGCGAATCAAGTATTCACACGCGTCGGATATTGGATAGCGCAACACGAGCGGAACACGAGCAAAGTTAACCGCAATAATCGCGGCGCATTATATCCAAGCTAACGTGTAACAGCCACGAACACAATACCGAGCGCTGAACGGGCGCTGATCGTTTCCTCCCTGCGAGCACCGAAATATCGCTGGACCGTGCCGCGCAATCGATCCTCCGCCCTCCAAGGACAGGACTGCTCCAAAGGAACGCGCCTAACTTCTGGCTAATGCCCGTGGAACACCGTGCTCTCCGAATCTGCCAGCGGGTATCGATCAAACCGCGCGATAACACGCGAAAGGGGAGTCCTCTTTTCCACCGTAACGACCACCCCGACCGAGCAAACCGCGCGCATCACTTTTTAATCAACCCTTCGCCGCACTTCACAGAAATATAAACGCGTATAAAATATGTAAAGTGCAAGCGTAACGCGCCGCGTGTTACCCCGGCAATCTCGCGCTCCCCAATTATGCAGCTCATTTACAGACAACAGGGGGTGCTCAATATTTACGCAATTGTAGACGGGGATTGCGCCATCAAGTCGTTGAATATGAATACCGACCTCGTCTAGCGGGCCAATTATTAATAATCTCCACCTTTGCGCCGAATGATATTTCGCCTGAATCCTCGACGCTGCTCGGCAAGCCGATGCTCCCGCGAGCATCGAGGGCCGACGAGGACCAGATTCTTACGCAATCGCCGGCATGTCCCTGCAAAAGTTGCCAGGAATGTTCGATACGAGGCAACGGGAGGGTCATTTTCAGTCGTGACGCAGGCAGTTTCGATGGTCGCCGATGGTTTCGCGGCTGGTGGATGGAGAAAGTGGTAACGGAGGAGCACTAGTGGCATTTCGAATGCAAAGAGGCATGCTTGGCGGGGGGATGCGTGTAGGGTAACCGAGCGGCAAGTTTTAATGCAACCATCCCTTCTTCTAGACGGGAGCTGCAGTAAAGTTGGCTCGACTGGAACCAGCTAAATTACACCGATCTTTTATTGCGGTGCGTTTATACGTGGGGCGCGGGGGAGAAAGTGCGGCGCGCCGGGTATCGTTATACTGGAAAACTCTTGCGGCGGACTGGGGCCATATTCCAGCTCGTTCCAAGTACAGATTCGACGGCGATTGTAAACAAAAATACGACCCTGCCCACCTGCATCCAGCCGCCGTATACGCGGCGATTCGTAATCGCGTGTCGATGCTTCCGGGCGGTAATTCCGGGGCACAAGGCGCGAGAAAAATGTTGCTAGGGGAGGTCGAGTTTAAATGACGAACGATGGAGAACGTATGGGAACTTTACGGGAAAGGATATTGAGAATAGGCTGTGGACATTACTTTGGGGGCTGTAATCAGTCAGAAAAAATCGAAAATTTCTTTACTTTAGTTCATTACTTTCGGAAGTATGACTTTCAGCTGCAAATGTCTGCAGCAAATGCACTCCCACTGTAGAAACAGGGGCAGATGCACTTTCATACGCGCTGCACTGTTAACAGTTACTACTCTAATACGTTCCGAAGGCTTGTAACAATTTTGCGAGGTAGGTGTTGTTGCTCTCGCGGTCAAAACTGCACTGGCTTGCTCAAGACTGCGGTCGACCTTAGAAGGATCCCAGTGTTCATCTCGAAATTCGAAGTACGTACACGCAGACTGTGGCCTGCAGTTAACGAAGATCGGAGAATCGGTCGCTGGGAAATATTCAGGCACGAGGCTGGTTACTTGAGTACAAAATTCATGATGTGATAAAGCCACATAAATAACGTTCGCTCTACTACTAAACACATCACGTTTCTTAAGTCCCCTCTTTTCCGAGCCTCCATTAGTAATCAGTTCTGAATAAATTCAACTGCATATAATATTCTGAGCCTGCAGAAATGGCACTTGAATTTTTACATTAAACTCCGAAATTTGCGATTTTAAATAAACAACTTTTATTTTATTCACACCTGTGCACTCCACTGCCCTGCATATTATCGAATCCCTATCAAAAGGGCATTAGCCGCTACCGTAAGCCTCCATAAGTCAAGAGGCATTAGTGGTCCCTTACCACAAGTGCTTTAAACGAATTCCTGCAGGTTCAAAGCACAGATCGGTAGCGATTAATAATAACCTGAAACACATTGGAAGCGTTGCAACGTCACGATTTAAGGGGGTGTTTACGCAAACCTCGCTCGCGGCGTTGTGCCGGTGGAGGGCCATCTTCGTGGCAGTTGGCGCATATTAAAAGCCACCCTGTACACGTGACGTCGCGGGGCCTGGTGTTTTCCCGGGGTTGGGCAGGGACAAACGGAGAACAGGGGATGCGCTTTAGACGGAACTGCGGGGTGCGCCTCCGCCATTAACTTTGATGCGCTTATAAAACGCAGCGGGTTTGAGCTGGCAGCGTCGACACCGGCGTTGCATGCGCGTATCACGCGGACGTGTATGCATGCAACGGGGGAGTATAGAGTTTCCAAATTTAATAGCCCTGTGTGTCGAGCAGGACGCAGGAATGAGGAATGGGTACACACCAAGTACAGAGAGGGAGAGGGGTGGCTCTCGACCATAAATACGGCAGCTGGTTGATTATATGGAGCCCCATGTCAAATCGACCGCCCGCCCCGCACATTTCCACCACCTTCACGCCTCCCACGCATCACCACCACCCGCCCCCGTTTCACCCTCAAACGTGGCCACGTTTTATCCTCGTTTCCATCTCGTCCTAGCTGCGACACGATCCTCTCCCAATGACGCCTCTCCCGCTTTTTCTCCTTCCTACACACCTCCTCCCCTCCACCCTTGCCTTCGCGTTCACTTGCTCTCTTCCGGGGTTTCAAGATCGCGGAGAGGGTAACGCAGACCTGGCGCGAATTCGACGGGGTATACCTGGACAAAGGAAGGGAAGGTGGATCGAGTCCCTTCGTAAAATTCAAAGCTAGATTCTATCAAAATAAGTTTACTACGCAAGAGATACTACTCGCAAGACAAGCTTGACCATTTTGTTTTTATTCAACGTCAGATATAGCTGATAGATATCAACCTTGAAGTAATTTAGTCGTTGCAATTATGCACTCTGAACTCTGATTAACCCCCGACTCGAAAGGGCCATTTTTCCAAGCCTGGAACGAGGATGTGCGTCAAGAGCTGTAGGTTAAATGCCTGCCATTGCAGTTAACCTGGACAATGACGACAGCGTCTCCTCGCATCGCTCGCGGCATTCATAATCGAGCGAGGCGGCTGGTTTTTGGAGCGCGTTTGTATGTCCGAGCGCACCGTTAATCGACTATGTGCAATTATTTACAATATCCAGCAAATTCAATATTAATCAAAGGGCTAACGACTGTCATTTCGTATTCCTGTTAATCGTAAATTCACCGATCCCCCGTAGTTCTATATTATCGTCCGCTGAAAATTGCATAGCTCTCCCAATGATGGGATTACTTTGGCGTATTTCCCATGATGACGTGACGCACGTATGAGCGAAAATAACGATATTCAACACGGAGACTGTCTAGGTACCTTTCAGCAAGTTTTTCGTTCCAGCATCGAGGTATCACTGTCAGAAAAACAAATACCACTCATCGACATAAATCTCGCGCCTTGAAGAAGAGAACATGCAATGGAACGACCTACAGACCTAAACTTGCTTTCACCTCTTTCGACATAAGTACTCGCACGCTCCAGTCTGAAGATGACACAGCCCTCCAATAATAAAACGACCTACGAATCTACTTCCCTCGTCCCTGGTACAGAAGATACAAACCCAAGACTCATCATCCTAATATCAAACCACACGCGTCACTTATTAGTATCGCTTCTCGAAAAGCGAGGCTCATAGATGACACCAAGAAGAGAAGCTAATTTAAAAGCTTACCCCGAGGTGTACATGAATGAAATTATGGGCCAAACTGGATCCTACGTCCGAACTATCCGTCGTTCAAAGGCTAATCAAGGACCTACCGCCAGAAACTCGAAACCCCATCAACCAAACTTCAGCCAGGACCAATCCTACGAAGTAAACGGCTCCATCCGTGCGACCCAGAATACACTTTCCCCATTCAGCCGCCTTTTAACGACGCCCGATCGAGCAGAGCGGCGCGTAACCAGCGGCGCAGGCATAATTATTTAAACAAGCGAAACAATGGCGAGGTATAGAAGGGGCGAGTGGTTACAACGAACGAATGCCGAAGTGACAGGGTACGTGACTGGTAAACGATGTGCTTGCGGCCACTTGTAGCGCACTGAACAGGCACGTGTGCGGGTGCAGGAGTCGCGTGTTGCATTCTATAGTGAGGAATGGGGCGAAGAGCGCGATTACACGAATCGCGGGCTATGTAGAGGCCGAATGCGCTCCGGCTTGCCAAGCAACAGTGTGCTTCCCCACCCTCTCCGCTCGCCCTCGCCCCTGACGGTATTTCTGCACGGTCGTTTCCATTCGCGCGCCTCTCCGGCGTCCCATTTTTTTCTTCCTCGACCAGCGAGGACCGACGGTACGCGAGCCAGAAGGGTACAATTTATCGTCATCGAGGCTGACGATAAAATATCACGCGGATACCAATCGAGCAGGTAATCCGTGCGTATCTGTTAACGGAATAACGCGGCCGACAGCTCCGCGCTGGGTTTCATTCCGCCGAACGACTGGAAAACTCGCTACGGTCTTGGCAAGCTACACGCGCCGGCTCTAAATTATGCATACCGCAGGCCGACACCCTCTGTGAGCCAGCGAAACGAAGATCGTCTGAAATCCATGGCGTTAACTTCCGCGGTATGCCCATCCATTAGGGTAACTTTTGTGGGATCCATCACTTTGTCATGGAAAATCACCCTCCCCGCTGCACGCTTCGTTACTGGTTACTCCATGCGCTGCATGGTTTATTAAAGCCTGTAAGAAGAGCTTGCGCGGTGAAAGACTCTTTCCCGGGGTATATACGGCGGAAAATCGTGCGGCGTAGCGTCATCTATTGCTATTATTCAGGGCGCCCTGTTTTACGAATATGTGCCCCTTTCCTTCGGTCTGTGTCAGCCGAATACTCGGGGCAAATCGTTGAACGCGACACGCTGAGACGAGGAACTTGGAAAGCTCGCTGGGCCGGCGGAGGGCGTTGATCGTCGAAAATGAATCAGCCAGGTTGTTTCTCGCGAGACCCCTTGAGCAAGACGCGGCAGCTTTTCATCCCCCTTGCTCGTCGCGACGGTATCTCGCGGAAGCGTGTAAACGGCGCTCAACGTGATGCAATAAGCGTCATGTTACCGTCTGATAGAGCGAGCTATCGGGTGGCTCGATGCTTTCAAAATATGCGCCCCGGCGAATAGTTTCTCGGAGTAGACGGAACTTTAATTAGAAGAGCGTGGGGGGCAAGCAGGCTGAGAGGAATCACAACGAATCCGAGTTGAAAATGCGGGATCCTCCTCTGGGGACGTGGCAGCTCCTTCGATTCGCCGAAACGTGGACGGATCTTTGCTATTTCTGCGTGGAAATACTTCGTTATTGTGTATCGCAAGGCGCTGTGGAGATATTCCTAGCCCCTTCGTCTTGATTTCTAATTCGCCGGCCAGAGAAATTGCTATTAAGACATTCTGAATCCCTGAGGGCGTTGCACTTGTCTGCGGAATAATTATAATCCATGGAAAACGATTACACAAATTAACGCGAGACGCAGAAAACGCAAACTGTAATCTGTTAAGTTCGTTAGTTTAATTAGAGCGCGTCTGCTCTAGAGCCACGCGTCACCGCTCGCTGGATAGACAGACAAACCTTCTCAGGTGATTAGGACTCAATCTAATCCCACGTAAGTCCCTTTCAGCGATAGCATCTCGTGAGAAAGGTGGAGCTCGTAATGCCAGGAGAAGGTCACACACCGCGGCAACGGATGTGTCGCCGGTATAAATCGATGGATAAGCTCTCCGAACACAACCAGGCGGCGTGGATCACGAGAGCGACTTTCCGCGGAATGCGAGACATCCAGATTATCAGATAGCCGGATAGCGACCGCGTGTAGGCAAGAACGGGCACGAGGAGATTTAGAAAGTACGAGTACACGGGTTATCCTGGCAAATGCATAATTATTCCGATGAAAGTCGACCGACGTCGCTCCAGAAATGGATCACCGTTTAAGATTGTAGCTACGAGTATCTTTTCTTTTAGTTTCGCTTTCGTCTCTGCTGGCATTATGCTGCGAGTAACAGTGGGAAAGCTGGGGATGTCTGAACGGATTTTGGGACGTACTATTTAAAAGATTTGAGACTTGCGTGAATTTGTATGATAGTGTCTAATATACTGCGGAATTGATAAATTCTATGAAGGAAACTTTAAGCGTCGTTCGTCAAAGGCTTGTAATTAGAAACTTTAGACAATTGAAATATGTTAAAGTAGATTTCCACTTTTCTGAAGAAGCAATCAAACCCGCTACCGTTTTCAATGAAACCCAGACCTGTAATTAGTCTTTCACGCCAGTCACGTAACGTATTATTTTCCAAGTATCTAGCGAATGGCGCGTTTGGTGTAAGGCGAAACTCGTATTAACCAATGTGCACGGCGTTTAAGCCATCAGCGTGTGCGACAGGCTATAATTCCATTCGACAGAACGTGCTGCTAACGGTGTATAGCAGGACTTCTAGAACTCTCTTAACAGCGCGCGCAAGAAGCCAAACAGTGTGAAGTCACTGAACGCAAACTTTATAATGCAACGATATGATAGTGCAAGGTGCGAGGTGAACTGAACAGTAACGGGGCACATGAGTTCATTTTAAAAAGCTAATTATTATAAGACTACTCTCCCTAACGATGCAACGAACGAAATTGATACAGTGCGCGAACAAAAGTATTGGCACACCCTTTAAAACAGAATAACTTTCTTAAAATTGGTCCAAACGACTTGAATTTTTTGAGAAGCTAGAAGGATTAGTTTACCAGGTGACGTGTTTCGTCGTTTTGAAAAAAAAATGCAAATGGTCGGAATAGCGAAAGGAATAGTGAAGGTCGCTTTTTCAATTTTTTTATCTGAGGTTGTAATGAAAATTTAAAAATTCCGTTTGTAGACTTAAGTAAGGTGTGTATATGCTGAAAATTTCTTCGAAATCGGTTAACGCAGCTATGAGCTACAAACAGTTAAAAATGGTGGAGATCAAATTTTTCGGCCTTTAACTAATAAACCTGAAGATTTTATCATGCTTATGTTTAGAAAGAAACAGGCTTGGAGGAGTTTCGAGTGAAATCCAACGAGCTGACGAATCAATTAATGCACAGAGATTATTCCTTTTTCAGTACTGTAAGGAGCTTTAATAAAATATAATTCGTGATAACTGGAGCCGATGAAGTGGACAGCAGATTGTAGCAGCGATGCAGCGAGCGTTATCGGAATACTTTTCACCGGTGCTGGTGGAATCATCGACGGGCATAATATGCCGCGGAAAAGAACGATCAAATATAATATAAAATCACTCGAATAATTGATTCCGATTTAATACGCTGCATTAACGGAATTGTAAATTTCAGCTTTGTGAGAGGCGCGCGTCGGCCGCAGCGCCATCAGAGCCAAAGGGTTAAATCGTAATTAGCGGATGGCGGAGCGGAACAGATACACGAATAGAATTCTAACGACGCGCAATCCCATAAAAGCGGGGCTCAGCCCCTCCTCTCTGTAGCGCGCGATTTTCCCGGGTGTAAAAGAGTTTCCGTGGTTTTTATTTAAATTATTGCCTCGAGAGTTTTTAATATCGGACACCTCGAAAAAGCCCTCGTGCTGCTTTCATTTCACAACGCGCGGTTTCATCCCAATTCTGACAATTTTCTATACCCATCTCTGTGGAACGGAAAGCTTCAATGACACGTACCCTTCGTTACCAAGTGATCACTTTAGGCTTAACCGTTTGACAAGTTTACCCCTGCGAATCATAGGCAGAAGTAGAAGAAAATAGAAAAAAAAATACACTATTCAAACCAGAATTTGAAATTTTATTAGACCGTCACTGGATTAATCGCATAAAGAGATTTTCAAGGTCTTGAAAGATCTTCCAAGGAGTCAAAGAAAAAATTTACACTTTGCCAAGAACCTTTCGCCAGTCCAAAATACCACGAGCTATACCTACTAAATCCACCAATGCTCCCGCGTGCATAGCCAACTGCACCCCACCAGCGACAGTTACCCCAGGAAGTCAGCAATTTCGCCTTAACCACCGTTTCAAGGCGAATAAAAAATTTCAAGACGACACGCTGTGTGAGGGACGAGGGGACTCTCTATCGAGGCTCGTGCACGATGGAGTGATCCGCGGGGGTGAGAAGTAAGTCGAGCGCGGGAAAGAGAACGGCGGAATCAGCGAGCGAGCTGGGTGGGAGCGAGAGGGCCAATCAAACCGTCATTTGTAATCAATTAAAAGCCAATAAACCCGGTGCTGATTGGACTGTCAGGCAGGAGAGTACGCCGCGAAAACCGGGACAATAATAGCAGGTCATTAACAGCGGCATAGGGTTTATTTCTATGGGAACGCATGGCCTGGCTGTTCTGGCTGACGTCGAACACTCGCGATTCCGCAATGCAATCGTTCGCTCCCCGGAACCGGCGGTCCTGACCCCCGGAAAAGGGGATCAGCCGCGCGTTTTCCGCGGCGGGTTTCGCGCGGCTATACGTGTAATAGCGCTGTTGCTTTGTGCCCGGTTTCGAGTGCCGTTGGCCTCGTCTCGATCGATCGAGGAGCCGAGCGAGTGCACTCGTGGGTCGATCGAGAAATTACGCCGCTCGCTTACGGGTAAATCGGGGCGAACCGCTCGCGAAAAAAGGTGGAGGGCGCGTTCCATCGCCCGCGAGAAACTGGCGGGGACGAGGAGGCCGAGGGAAAGGGGGAGAAAAGGAGAAAGAGAGCGAGAAGAAAAGAGCGAAAGAAGTACAGGCGGCAAGGGTGTTCGGATTTCAATTACGTAGGCCGGAAAACTGGCGAGGTTCTCGTTAAAGCAACGAGCTTGCACACACTCGATGGATTTCTTCTTTTTCCTTCGCCCTCTGCGCGCGGATTCGAGATCTCCGGCCGAAAATAAATCCGCGCGCTCTCCGCGCCGGTAATTGCGGGGAAGTAATGCGATCGAGCTACTTTTTTTCTCTGCCTCCACCTTTCTCTAGCTTAACATCCAGCCCGCCCCCTCCCGATCTCGAGGGCGATTAATTCCTGTTCTTGCGATTAGGATCCAACGTCGGAATATTCCAGGTCTCTCGAATATTTCCACCGGTTTTCACTGCAGAGGTGTCGGGGCAAATTCAAGAAGCGAAACTCGAGCGCTACGTTTTCTATTATATAGCTAATTGTGAGGCTCAAACGATTGCGGATAATGAATACGAAAGCGGGACGGTACCACCGTGTACTACATCTACGCGCGCAATTTATAGAGGAAAAAACAATGCAGGGCTGTGCATAGACAGATAAGCCAGAAAGAGTTCAATTTGTTGCGGCGGCTAGCAATTTCAACGATAAATATTTGACAAAATCATAACCATAGATTATCCGGAGGCACCGCAAATCAACGTATCTCGGCGGAACAGTTGGTATAAGTATGAATTGAAAACAATGTTTTAAAAGTTACACCATACGGAAATGTGCGTGGATGAGAACGCAGTGGTCACGTTGCTAATTCTTCGCAACGAAATTAAAAATAACGATAACCATCCGATGTATCGTGCTCGTTTTTTAGGGCAAGACGAACAGTGGAAACCATCCAAAAGCCAGCGCATCTTGCACAATAGAATATCCCTCTTTGCACAGGGTTGTTTCTACAAACATTTCCTGTCCCATCGAACCCACAAGAAATACTTTGCGTTCTCAAGCGACTCATCGTTAATGCTACACCTTCCTCTTTAAACCAATAAACCATGAAATATCTCGGTCCAGGAAGGACCTGGTACCAAACCCCAATCGAAGCTGAAGCCTCTGCAAAGGTGGCCAGAAACTGGGGTGATCCTATGCGCTCCACAGCCAGCTTTAAGCGCAGGCAGCATCGATAACACCGGCGGCGTCATTGGTTATCGATTTCAAAATTTCAATAACGCGGATCTTCACCGTCCCTCCTCGCCCCCGTCGATCGCCACCCTCTGTCTTCATCGCGCGTCGCGTTCTCGTCCTTCGTGTATCTCTGTTTGCCCGTGCGGCGCGGAGAACTATTTCCGCCGCGGGCGAGAATGAACGGCCGCCATTTCGCGGCTCCGCCGCGGGGGTTGGAGCGTGTGCGTGCGCGGGGGACTGAAACGAGTGCAACGGAGACGCGGGCGCGGGGGTTGAAGCGCACGGAGGGCGGCCGAACAGGGGGGAGGGTTGAGATACCGGGGATTTAAACGCCAAATTCAGAACTCCACCACCCTTCTCGCTTCCTTCTTGCTCCCTTCTTTATCGCCACCTTTATCTGTTCCACCGCCACCCCTACCGCCGTTTCCACCCCTCCCTCTGTCATTCTCCCTCTTCCGCATCGCCTCTGTCTCGCCCTCCCTTCCCCGCCTCCCTCGTAGCTCGAGTTTTACGTCACTCGATATATGCACGCGAGTTTATGCCGGAGAGCCGGTAATTCCGGCAGTTTCGCGTGAACCAAGCAACACCGAGGGGAGAAAGGGTGACGCTGGAACAGAGAAAGATGCAGAGAGGGAGGGAGGGTGGGTGCGATGGAGGTGGATGAAAGAGAACGACGAGGAAGAGAGAGATATATCTGCCTCAGGAATTTCAGAAGCGTCACTCGCGAGAGCGTAACTCCGTGGCCGTTTCGAAGGAAATTTAAGTTTCATGGGATCGAGGCAGCGACTGTGCCCCGTCTATGTAAACGGTCGTTCGTATGCACTTGAAACGAGCAGACGGATGGCGCGATACAGGTGCACGCGCGCGATAGGTACAGAGGAGACCCCGTTTCTCCGGCTGCACCGGTTATTAAAAATGAGTATCGTCTGCGCCCGAGCCCCGCAAAAATTGCGTCTGTTCCTATTTGAATAATGTCTCTGCTCGGGCTGTCTGCCCGGGACTCAAGAAAATAACCGAACAAACGGAGCGCGGCCTGCAAAAATCGCCCGGCAGACTCCGGGAACTGTTGCTCTTTTTTAGGGCGCCACGACGCTTCTGCGTCGGAATGAGAACGGTAGAAAATCAAAGGGCAAACATTTCTTACGTGTCAAGTGATCTTGAGAATGGAAACTGGGGATAGAGCGTAGTGCTGGATTTGTTTAAATACTTTTGTGAAAAACGATACTGTCACAGAACACCCTCCGCGCTGGATCAGAGAAATCTCTGCAGATGATCCTTAGATCTCGCGCAAGTGTATTAATGAATGACTAAAAGTGGGCTACGCGCGAGTAAAAAAGCTCACTGCTTGCTGCGGACGCTGAAGTTTTAACGCAAAATGGGATAGCGATCGAAACGAGCGGAAGAAAAGGAGTAAAAACGAGCGACCGGCACGTACGGTTGTACAAACCACTCGGTAATAAAACTTTCAATTGCATTTCTCCTGCGGAACACGATAATTTCCATATAAGCTACGCCCGACACCGCGTTACCCTCGGGCGACTGAATGCTTGTTACACGCAAGCAAACAGAGACGGAAGGGACGGGGCGAGAAGGAAAAACGGGGCGAAAGAAAAGCACGGTGAGCACGCTGAAAGGTCTGTCGTAGCACGGCGAAACGTAACTGGAACTTTTAATTACATTTATCTGATGGAGATGACGCGCACCCCACGCGCCTCTTTCTTCCCTTTCCGCCTTTCGCTTTCTCTCTATCTCGCCCCTGTGAAGCCACTCGTCGTGTCCCGTCTCCCGAGTGCTCGATTCTCAATTACACGGACGTACGCGTGCCATTTACGCTTCTCTCAGACGTGTACGAGAGCTAACGACGGTGCAACCGAGAGCCTAGATGCCTCTACCTTAATGAAATTGCCCTCGTACCAACCCTTCTTTTCTCGCCGAGTCTTTACTCGCCGCGACTCTGAATCAGAGACGATCAATTCTTTCCCGCGAATCGCGATGATCGCTCATGCACAGCGCTTGCAAGGTGGCAGTAGACAAGCACTATGTTCCTTGTTTGAGTGGGTGGATGTTAATTACTCTATCAGCAATTGCCACTTTGAACGAGAATAATGGGACTAAAGTGCATACATTTGCGTATCAGAATTCGAGCTCGGTGGATGCATTCTTTCCCCGTTTGCACTTAGCTGTCTGCGAAACTGAAGTCATGGAATCGCAATGGGACAATAATTATTATGCCTCTGTGTTTCGGAAAATCGCGGACCTTTTGAACTGTAAATGGAATCTAACCGTTCGTTTTTCAAGTCCCACCGAAACCATCGACGGATCCACTGTTTGGGCGGACTGTTTTATTGGATGCCCTATAAAAGGCGGATAAGCATCAACGAGCTGGACATAGGCAGAAGGTAAAGCCTGCCGCAAAGGGACGCAGGGTCGCTCGTGGTCTCGTTATTACGTTTCGCGGTTGTCCGCGTCGATTCGCTATGGATACCGTTGACGAAACATCCAGGCAGTGTTGATTACAAACAGCAGCAACATTCAAAATTCAATAGCCTAGCTCACTTGAGATTACAACATTATCAATTCCTATACTCCACAATTTTTCCGTTAATGTGCACGCGAAACTTAGTATTAGCTACTAGAAACATGAAAATGAGCGAAGCACCGTGAAACTTTTATCAAATAATTCGTTAAAAGCACGTGTATCTATTCAAATCCAGAATCAACATTTCACGAGTCTACCCAACGACCGAAGGAAAGCCAAGCAGCGAAACGCAAATCGTCGCGATAGGGTTCGGAGCATTCCCGGGACAGTCTTTCGAAAAGAATCCCAAGGGAGGGTGGCGTCGTGGAAACGATCTTTCAAGAATTTTACAGCCCATCCATCGCTCGTATCGCGTCGAAGCACCTAAATAGCGCAACCACCATCCAACAGGGACAGACAAAACGAACCACACACCACACCATCCACTTTCCCCCCTCTCAGTGTCAAGCTGTCAAGCAGCCATCCACTTCCGTGCGCCGTCCATCAATTATGCATCATCCCCTTAATTCCTGGCGAGCAAAAGATGCCCCCGTCATGCCTCTAAAAACAAAGCGGCCATTTTTCCGCGCAAGGTCCCTGGAAGATTACAACGACGTGGCTCAAGGGAGTAACGGCTGGTGGGATGCAAAATACCCGGGCTTCCAACGGTGCGCACCTGTAATTTAGACTTTACGACCGCCATAACCGAGACTGTCTCTGCTTTCGGCAATGTGTCCCGACACCGACCAGGCCCCGTCGCTTTAGTTATCGTCCTCCCTCTATACGTTTCTATTTGCGCGCAGCTGATTTTATTGATCAACGGAGGGATGGCTGTCTGCACGCTAGACATTGCTCGCCGTTAAGGACCGCGTTTCGCGCGGGAAACACCGTCGCCGAGCGAGGAACAGCTCCAGACCCGCTTCTGGATGGAAAATGGGCGAAAACGGACGCGGGAGGAGGGAGGGAAATGAGGGGACAAGGCCGAAAGGAACGAGCGTTTCGTCCAGCGCTTATCCAATAACGTCTGCGCGGCCGCGCGACGTGCCGCGCGAAAAATAAATTGCAAATTAATGCGCGCCGCGACGTGTTATTAAATGAACGCGCGCGAAAGGCGACGACCGCTAAAATTTGCATCGAACCAGACGCGCTGGCCCTCCCACCCTTCCCCCTGTTGTCGATGCAACCCCCAAGAGGATTTCGCTAATCCTAAGACGCGTCATAAACGGATTTCCGAGGCGCTAAGCGGAATCGGAAAACGAAATCTTGGTCTACGAACGGCTAGGGAAATCCTCGTCCACTATGGAGGGTGTTTTTGTAAGTGGTTGACTCGTGAATTCAGTGGACGCGGACTGTTAGTCTCTACCTACAGTTTGGTAGATAACATTTGCGAGGTGAATAGCTCGAGAAGAAATAAAAAACACGAAATTCACTTATACGGGAACGCATCGAACCCGAGCACGCCGATTTTGATGAGACGCCGCAGATTTGCAGAATAATGGAAAATATTTGACACTTGTTGTATGTTGTGAGTTTTTTAAAGACGAATTTTGCCCCCTGCTCAGTTTTTACAAAATCTCAGAAAATATGTTTCCGAACCCCGACTTTAGGGGATGTTTTCAACCCTTCGACATGGACGAGTGCCGATAACGAAAAATTTGTCTCAAATATTTTTCAGTCTCATCAAAATCTTGTCAGTAACTGATTTAACACACTCGAGACCTGCTCCAACAGTGGACTAAATTTCAAGATTGTACTTTGTTGGAAACGACGCAAAAGAAAATTATTATTCCTTCTATGTACCGTTCCATCATTTTTCTTACGTATCACTTGAACTGCTATTGGCTTCGAATGTTTCGAGCAGATCGAAAAACGCGACAATTCTGCCCAGTGACGTGGAAATTATAATGAGTAAAGTGTATTTTTATAAATGATGAAGGTAATCAGGCGCACGAGCGTAAAGCAGCAAAAGCTACGTAGGCTCCTCTATATGGGTAACCGAATCGCTTTTCGCACGGTTTTTTGCTACTGTTTGAGGAGGAAGACTGGTTATTCGGCAAGTTGGCTGGCTCTTTCGGTCGCGCCAGCCTTCCAGAAGCGGCTCGGCATGATCGCTTTCTCGTCGGCCGCGCCAATATTCCAGGTACACCGAATTAAATTCACGTTGCACGTGCACCGCTTCGGTTGGATGGCCATTAGCCATCAGCGAATTATCCGGCAGGGACGAGCGGATTTTCTCGCGTTCCCAGCACGTCATACGCCGCGCACGAAATATTCGGCTGGAAATCTTGCTGAAATTTACATGAATCCCGCTGAAAGCGCGTCCCACTGCTATGATAATCGGCCAAGCTTCGAATTTTCACAATTTTGATCTGCTATAGGACCGAACGTCAAGATCCTCTTTATTAACACTTCGTTATTCCGTGAATGACCATAGGCCACTCGAACGATGACTGAAAGCTGTATGAAACGAGGGAGAGCATTTTAACGCGCATCGCCCGAGACGAGTGCCATGCGAATCTGTATTTCGTTTGACTCGCCGGTGAGGCAATTTCGCGCGTCTCTGCGCGCTAAGAATTCGCTTACTTCATTAACCGACAAATTGTTCTAAATAATGTGTCCTCGTTGGCGCGTACAACGTAATGTGCATTCCAACGAAACACAGAAGCGGTTGCCGTGCAGTCACTGGCCGGGGCAAGCCTGCTGCGTATCTTCGTACCCAGTAAATACCCTATTTCCTTGAAAACGAAGCAATTGCGCGAAGCAACTTTTACTTATATTCGAACGCGTTACGAGTTACCTAACACCTCGTATACATATTACGGCAAAACATCGCGGCGCTGATTTACCTGCAGCATAGCGAGGAACTGTTCCAAAGAAAGTGTGATATGACGAAACGAGAATTCTCTATAACGAATACGTCGTTCCAAGTAGACAGTAATGTGTTTATAACAAGTGTCTGATATTAGAGGACCGAAGGAAAGCGTTGTCCGTCGCCCGTGATAATCGCAATAACATAATCCTTCCATGGACATTATCATACCCGTGCACTCCGAGCAGGAGCGAGGCGTTTGTTTGAATAAATGATATTAACGGCGGTGTTGCGAGAGCGTCGACAACGATTTCACACTAGTTCATGGGGGAATCAGCTTCGAATCGGTCGCGGGGAACAATATTCGCGCGCGGACCGGAGCGTGCAACCAAAAATCGCACTCGCATAAACGCGTCGGTTATTAACGAGTAAAATATGCGATCGATCGCGCAGACGGGTAATCTGATTATACTGACATCAGTGTGTAACATTCGAACGTGCAGGACTAATGAACGATAAACGAGAGGCGAAGGCTGGAAGATACGTGAGCAGGTGGGGAACGAATTCTCGATCAACTTTCAGCCTTCCATTAAACAGTATCCACCCGCCGTTATTAACCATCAATATTTGCGAATAGTTGACGTGAATTTCGTGCTCCATGCAACGCGCGCTGCCGGCCGAGATTGATTTTCTTCGCTCGTCATTAATTTCGACGTTATCGAATCGACCGGGGCGGCGCGAAAAAATAACGCTCAGGCCAGCCGCGGCCGGCGCGTGTTTCGCAACTGTTACGATGCAACCTGGGAATCGTGGTTATGGACAGCAGAGCTGCTCCAGTATTCCAAAGTAACGAGATCTTAAGCTACACTCGGAACACACACATATTGTGCAACTGAATATTCTGAATGGCTTCGGTATGTAAAAACTTCTCCAGATACATGCAGAATTTATAATATTCGGATGAATTGCTTGTACTTGATCCTCTCGAGTAAGAATATCGAAGAATTCGAAGAGCTTTGATGGAATTGTTTTAGTTGAAGAGGACGAAGTATTGTGAGTATCCTTAATTAGTTTGGACACACCGAGTTTCCTTTGGAGCTCGAGTATTTGAACTGTTTCAAGTGGTAATTGATTAATGGAGCATTACCTACTCGATTAGATTCGAGGACTCGGGTAGCCCGAGGTGAGTTAACAGTTACGTACGAGATACGACAGAGGAATCCTATAATTCTAGGGCATTAAACGCACGCGACTTTGGAATTTTACTCGGACCCTGCGTTTCCGTGGCTTGCTTTCACGAAGAGATACGACGAATTGGTGTCCCGGCATCCTTTCACTTTCTTGAAGGAAGAACCAGCCGATCGGACACAGGAACAGAGGCCCCGTATCCGCGTACCCGGCGAATACCGATGATATCTGCGGTATCTAAATTGTACGAGACGATGATCGTCGAAGCTAAACACCAGATTTCTTGGTAGAATTCCCTATATCCAAGGGTCGTTAACCTATAGCACGTGGCACTGTAACTTCCTTGATACGTAAATCAAGCTGACTAGAATCTTAGAATTCACGATCAAGGTGGTATCGTTTAGGAAGAAATCTTGAAAAATGCTGAACTAATCAACCCAAAGCTTAGAAACGCTAAATCCTTCAACGTTTAATACCAGCAGTGCTGATATTCCTTTGCACAGTATGCGAACCTTCAATTTTAAGGCCCAGTTGAATTCGGTGAAACTGTTTTAGCGAATCTCCGCCCATCCAACCGTACATCGACTCTGGCCGAGAAACTTGTCTGATGCATCGGATAACAAGATCGTTACTGTTCCAGTTCTACCCGCGGATCGTTTTACGAGTGGTGGTCAGAAGAGATCCAGAGATGCGACGCAGCGCGGATGATATTACTTTCCAACGACTCGGGACAATGAAGCTAATTTATTCGCACGCACACGCAGCCGCTCGTGCAGGTAGCGAGGCAACGGTGCACGTGCAGCTGCAACTAAATGGCCCCCTATTCCTGTCTCGAATAAGATCTCTTCCGTATAAAGCATATTCGAACGAGGAAGGCATAATCCGTGGCGTCGCGCTGCGAGCGTCGAACGAGTTCATTCGCCTAACGAACAGTTGCCTCTTGTTTCCCTTGGCCTTCCTCTTTCACAGCCAAGCCTTTTGAGTAACGAAAAGTACCGGCAAACACATGTAACAACTGGCTGAAGCTAAAACGGAGTATATTTACTCATTTCGCCCGAGTGTAATTACTGAAACGTCGGGATGAGTCCACCCGTGTCGTTTGATTCGAATGTACTTTCAAACGATGAGTTTCTTTTCCTTGGTTAACAGGTGCAGGCGAAAAGGATTCGGAAGAGTGTAAGGAATAAGTAGAATTCTTTATTTAGCTAAGGGTTCTTAAAAAAAAAAGAAGATCGTCCTATCTTTCTTAGGCATGAGTGAAACCAAGTTTCCACTTAGTCTGAGACCTCTGTTTGAGAGAAATGTTTATGATAAAACATTTTGGCAACTTTACAAAATCTAATAAGTACAGTTGTGGACACGGTGCCAAATCGTGGACACTGTGAAATTCCGCACAATGAGTTCTGTGAAATAGGGCCTTCTAAGGCAGCGCTTCTAAAACCTTCGATAAATCATAGCATGACAAATAATCGTGATTCAGTTCGTTAACTGAGACTATACTCGTGCGGTGGCTCCAGGTTGCTCTAAATCAGTTATCTAGGTCAGCGGTCGATCCTTTCTCCCTAAACCTAATATTCGAAAAGGCTGCTGCTCACAGCTTGGCCAGCCAGACAAATGTAGTCGTCCTTGGCCAAAACCCAAAACTCCGAGTGGCGTAAAAGCGAAAGGCAAGCTCCGCTTCTGAAAATTGCAGGGCGAAAAGAATCGATTGTAGTTTGGCGACTGTGTGAATTCTGACGGAGCAGACTGCAAAGACACGTGTCTAAGTGGGTGGCGAAAAGAATTAAACAGATTGCAAATAGTGATTTTTGGGGGGAAAAGGTCGTTTCGTGGGCGAGGCACTGGCTCGAGGATCCTTGAGCCACTTCTCCGTGACTCAGGCTGTAACGTTACATATAAAATATGAAAGAACTTTACTAAGGTGCCACTAAAGTCTCTTTACCGTGGAAAGTAGTAAAACACTTCAACAAAGGGATTAAAACTGATAGAAATTAAAAACTACGAAGATGAGACTGAAAAAGTCTGACCCTAATCTTCCATTTTCTAAACGATTACTGCAAGTAACTTACAATGAGCCATACGCCTAATTGAATGCTCCCCATATTCCCTACGCAACTACCTGCATTTAAAAGAGATTGCAAGTGCATCTCACAGGTGCATCGTTGCACTCTCACAGAGTAGGCTACAATCTCAATATAGATCCACAGAGCAAAGCCATTTTACCAATTATCATTTCAATAGGAAAATCCGAAAAATATGTTGAAACTCAGCCAGCAATATGGAAGTATGAAACTCCTTCGATTTCGTATCGTATCGAAGAAATACCACGATGAATAGGAAGTACCAGTGTTCCGGCTTCCCCGGTGGCAGAAACGTCACGATACGATTTCTCGGTTAGAAGTACACGAGCTGGTGATATTCCATAACTGCGGGGGTTTCCCGCGGAGAAAGAAACCTTAATAGACTGCGTTCACTCTGGTAAAATTGGGGAAATCGTAGCACCCTCGTAAAGGTTCAACCACCTACACCTTTGCGGAACTTCGGTGACGGTTTTCCGCGCGGAGGTTGCTTTTCCATTTTCCAGTGTAAACGGTGAATACGTTATTGCAGGGAAAGAATTGAAACTGTTGCGTGCCGCGGAACTGGTGGAACAGCGAAATCATTTCTCGCTCTTTTATTCGATTCGAGTAAGGGTACTTTTCTGCTGGTGTATTAAATTGAACGGTACTGCATTTAATGGTGTCTCCTATTGTTAGTACACTTGACGCGTTGCAGGTTTATTTTGCTAGCAAGCGTAGTTGCAATCTTCGAGATGCATGTAGTTGTGATTGTTCTATATAAATTCAGAGGTTTGACCATGGGTGATAGAAGAAGTTTAAATGAAAGTAATTATTGCAGTATGTGGTGATTATTTCTAAACGTAGCTTCAAGGTTCAAGCTATGTTCTTTTTGCAACTAGCTTCTCCAAGAAGACACAATTTGCACGTGGAAAACTCGAGTATGATCAAATGTAAAAATTCATACTGACGCGAGAAAACTTCTTTCATTCCTTTCACGGCGTTTGACACAAGTTAAGAAACTCTTTGAGCAATAAAAAAAGCTTTGAATCCTCAATTAGCGAAATTCCAGTACGTACTTTTGCACCAGCAAGAATGAGACCAGCCAGTGAATGGACCCGAGCAACGTTATTGAATCACCTGATGGTGTAATTATTTGTAACGGCATATAGATGAAAGTCTAACAAGAAGCTGTTCCAATTCCTATTGAGATATCCACTTCGGCAGAAATCGAGTGCACTTAAACTTGCTTACAGGCACGTTCGCCGCTAACCTTTTTCGCGACAAACGTTTCCGGCTGGCGTAATTCCTAGTATGCAGCAAGGTCTGCCGAGGTTTCTTTCATGAAATTACACGAAACACTTCTTGCACCTCGTGCTAACGACAGGCAGAGATTTAGTCAAGCTTGCAGCAATACTTGCTAATAAGTGGATAAGGTAACACATGATATCCAGCTGAATCAACGAGCCAGTGCTTTAATATGCAATTCAAAATTAACAGCCGAGGATATTCTGACCAATATCGAATCAACCTGCTCATCCTTCAAAAATAACTTCTCAAGGTTTACGACCCTTGCCACTACTACATTCCAGTTTACCTTCGCCATAAATTATACATACTTTAAAACGCCCAACATCCTCCCAAATCTATACCCACACAGTTGTAAGATCGAAAATCTAGAAGAACGTAAAATCAATTTATCAACAGGGACTGAATGCCCATAATTTCAGGAAGAATCCATTTGAATATTCTTTACTACATTCCTCGGTACGTCAGCACTTGGTTGAAATGTATTTAAAATTAATTAACGCAGCATTCTAATTACATTCATGGCTCCATTCGAAGGACCCGGCTCTAAGGGTTATGGGACAGCCACTAATTTGCACGCACCTGTTGGTAACCGGTGTCGTGGACGCGTATTTTCCAGGGCAGACGAGATTGGGCTACTTTCACCGTTCTTGAAATTCCAATTATATCGTTTTCAAGGCCAGGGTGGCATCGTTGCCCGCCACAGGAATCAACGACCGAATTCCGCGGCTTTCTATCCGCCGCAATATGCTTCGTACGAATCCTCCGAGCACTCTCGCGATATCCGGCTACACCCGTGGCTCCCCGCCGTATGAACTTCTCGTCGAACCGAACAATGGACCCCCGCTTTCCAATGGAAAACATTCACGCGCGCCCAATTCAATAGGGCCACAACGAGTGCAGCAACGGAACCGTTTGAAACGAGCAAAACTTGTTGCCGCCCCCGCGACCATATCGGGGCCTTATTAAATTCTGTTACGTAAAATTCGCTACGGATACGCGAAAGAAATTCCAGCCTGCCGCGGTGCTTTCATACCTGCCACAAGTGGATACGGCTATGGCATGGCACACTTCGGGTTCGTAGTGGGGAATTATAGAGGAGCGTTAAATTTTCTACCCAGTCAGTGGTGATTCACGAGGCTGGATGATTTTATGGGGATTATAGAAGCGGTTGTAGAGATTCGAGAATTTGGTCGAGCTTGGCAGATGGCACACGAGAAACTTAAATTTCAGTAAATAGTGAAGTTAGAAATTGATATCCGTTAAACGGCGGGGAAAGGAGTATTCTGATGTCAGAAGAAGAATCATGGCGTGTTTTATTTCGTTCCTGAAACATAGTATCGGTGAATATTCCATAAGAAATGTGGGAACCGAGAATCCGTTGCGACACATGTCTCGCCCACTAATCCTCGAATGTTTATTCATATGCGTATTGTCTGCGATAAGTACTTTGACCTCCAATTACCTGCGATTAATGCAGTTTGAGTCTTTTTCGACATTGCGGGACTGACTGCATTTTAGAAGTGAATTGCAGGGAGGTTCGTGGCTGTTTGGTTACAGGATTTTACTGCTTCCTGTCGCCGGTCGTGGAAAAACAGGGAAAAATGTAACGCAAGAACGGAGATTAAGCTTTTGTGCAATCTCGGCGGAGCTCTGGATTATACGTGGGAAGTGGAGGATGCAACAGAGCCTGCTTGATGTAAGAAACTAGGAGCGCGTGCTAAAATGGGCTCCTTGAAGAATCGAATGCTGCGTGGCGTTGCAGGGGCTAGCGAAATGCAACCATTAGGCCCTTTTCACACGAGACACTTTTGTGACTGGTGTCTTTTATACATATTCGCACAGCTTCAGGAATGTATTTGAAGAATTGCAATACGTTCATTACTAGATACGTATGTTAGGGGTGGACAAAGCTGTTCAGTTTTCTGTCTAAAATTACAGCAGGTGTATGTGGCTATATTAATGCAAAATGACAGAGACGCATTTAGATCCACCAAGATTGATGACAGAGGTTTAACAAGCAAATTACTACGTCGAGGAAGATCGATTATGACAGTGAATGTGTTAATTATCACCTGGAAAGTGTCTCCTGAATGTTGATGCAGAATTTTCTTGAAAATAAAACCTCGCATAATAAAGCTTCATCCGCCATTTTCCACTTATCTTCTCGTTGGAACTCGACCTCTTCAGGGTCCGATCATCCTGCTTTACGTACCACCCCGTAGATTAAGTGCTATGGGCTACGTTTCTTTCGAGGACGGATGACTCGTTCGGTCAAGAGTAACGCAGAAATGCTCTGTTATAATATTGATAACGCGAAGAAAACGGTACCATTCCTGGGTATTTTTCCGCCCCGCCGAATAAAATTTTTATCCCTTCCACGAAATGGGGGCGGTCGAAAAAAAACTGTATAATCGCTACATAATCGGATCAAAGCGCGGAATTCTGAAAGCCGATTACCGACTAATAGCATAATGAATTTTCATACGCGCAAAAAGAGTCGGTGTATAATAAATCACAGGTCGGCCAGCAGTGGTGTCGATGAACTCGTGATCCATCCCCGAAAGTAAGCAAGAAAAATTACGTGATTGAATTTAATAGCACTCTCCTATTTAGATGATTCTCTTTCGATTGCATTTTTAAGACTTGGAACATTCCAATTTTCAGAGTATCAAAATTATTTCCATTTGATATGCAGTGCAGAAATGTTAATACGAACAAAATGTAATCGCATCTTCCTCCTTTTAATGGAGATACGCTTTCTATATCCAGTTTGAAGATATCTATCTGCTAATGTCACCTAGCTGTCCTCGCCATGTCACTTGGTCAATGTATTTTCTTATTATTTGTTACACGTGGAGCCACACTTGCACCACAGGAAATTTACCATCGAGATTGTGATCGCACCAGCATTGACAGTTAAAGCAAAGTTAATAACCAGCCTGTTAGAAAACATCAAAGCTCCTCCAAAGTCTGCGGAGGAATCCCCCCGTCTCCCCGTTAAACGTCTCCGGCGAACTTGTATCATGAGAAAAGTTTCAAATTCTGCGCGGCAGCCTTCAGTAATTTGTCTCCACTCGCTGAATGCCTAATAATATATCCGCGCCTGCAATTCGGGGGACTTTGATTCCGGAGATGTAGAGGAACTCTCGGGGAAAGAGTTGCGAAACAGAGAACAGCGGGGAACGTCGTGCCAACTTGTTCTTCCTCGGAGACGGATCAGCGTCTGCGTCCGAATAACCTTCCTCGAAGGGGCATCGCGGGAAAATAGAAGGAGTGCCGTGATAAATGGATTCCCCGTGAAAAAATACCTCGAAAATACAGAATAAAACTTCATACGTAGCTCCGCTTACGAGGAACTCCAGTTTCGAGGCGCTTCCAGCAGAAGCGAAAAATTTATATTCCCTTGGTATAATCAACAGTAGGATTCCCTTTTTTTCGTCAGAAAATAATGGAAACCTTCGCAATTGAAAAGGAAGAAACCAGACGAAATGAAACCTCGAAGTCTGCAATGCTTTTAATGACCAAAGAAAACGCGTCAATCCCAAAGACTGTGTATCCGAAAATTACAGATCACTGCCTAATTCGTTTCTTTACTGCGAGAAGATTCGAGATCAATTTCCTCGAGAACGAAGCCTCGTGGGAAGTAACGCATGCTTTACACATTCGATCGATTTCTTCACGAGGAATCACCCCCAGTCGGTTGCACCCGGCTATTGTATACCGTAGCCTGGATGACGGTCTGCGAACTCGAAATGAAAGTTCACTGCTAATGTAAGATCCCTGTGACACAATGAGCATTCGTCATGAAGGCCCTTCAGCGGGACTAGGTCGGTCACGATGTTCGTTCTTTCCCTCCGCCCCTGCGCTCTGAGCATTTCGAAACGGAAGAAGGACAAAGAGCTCGAACTCGAACAATAAGACCTGATATCGTTCGGTTCAACCGTGCTCCCGCCGCTTCCTCGCGGTTTTTTATGCGAACAACGCTCGTCCCCGCATGGCTGCTCATCCTGGTTGCGCGTGCAAGCCATTCTGGCAGGCCGACCAAGATTATTGTATAAAAATCGCACAACGCGGATGCCCCCAAACGCGTCGAACACTCAGCCGACCGGTTCGTCCCTTGTGCAACGCGTGGCAACGTCAATTAGAAATTTTTCCTAACTCAGCTGGCATTAACGGTCTCGAACGGTCTACACGCGACCTCGCGGCGAGGATTGTGGTGGAATTGCGCGCGTGGTTAACGAATCGACTTGAACGTGAACAGAGGTCGTGGGTTGAGGTGCGGATGCTCTTTGAAATGCAAATCTGCGACATTTGCCGGTGAAATAGATTAACATTCTGTTGAAAGCACAGTATTTACAATTAGTGTAGATTCTTTCAGTGATGATAATTGGTATTCTCGATGAGAATTCCTGGGGAATATTTTGAGTCGCGAAGTCGAAGCTCCGGAGGGAGCGCAGGCTACGGGCTACACGCTGAAATCGGCGATTAGGTCGTTGGGTGTGAAGACGAGCACTGCTCCCGCGAATGCTGTAAGCTGTTAGACCACTTCGGCAAGGGTGATTAATGGCAGGGAAACGGGGCCGAGCCACGGTTCCCTATCGACTTGCAATGGAGAATGGAAATTAGTCGGCAAATGGGAATGCCTGGGCGAGGAAAAAAGCTTTTCGTCCGCTGCGAGAGCAACAGTTTTGCGGGGCGACAATTAGCCGTCGCAGCCGCTGATGTGCTCGTTATTGTCACTATTTTTCACTGGGGATAACCCAGATTAAACTCGAGCCTGAATTTCCATTCATAATGAAAGCGCGAAAAATTGCGGGAATGGCCATGGCGGCGCGTACGCACCCGCGACTATGCGTATCAACACATAGGAATTATTTATACGATGCCCACCGCGAATTATGGAAACGGCTCGTCACCCACGCTGGAGTATACACCATCAGCTGATCGATTAATCGGAACGAATCGTTGCCAATCGGGATAAGATACTGAAACGATCAACACTTTATAGGTGATCGATTTGTTCGCTGGTGGAAGCGTACAGCGTCGCTCGTGACTATCGATACTCGGGAAATTGTTTTCGGTAGTTCTGCTACCGTTGGTGCGAATTTTTTTAATTGTTTAACACATTCGCTGCGATTGTATTAAAAGACAGGCACCATTTTTATGGCCAGAGGCGAGGAATTCTTCATAGAGATACTTTTTCGAGATTTCGAATCGCGTGACAAGTATTTTTCGCCACTAATATTTTTATGCAGTCCTGGAAGATGTTGAAGGGTAGAATTGGTCAGGATAAAAAATACTGACAAGCGTTTCCAATTAATTATTCTTTTATAATCGCGATGCAAGTGCTATTGACCCAGCGTATAATTATTGTACCGAATACAGAAATAAACTAATAATTTATACATTCCCGTTCATTGCATTTGTCGGGCACGTTAAATTTGCTCCGTTAATTAATTGGCACGGGAAAGAAATCAAATTTGCATAAGTGGAGCTCGCGAATTCGGCCAGCGAGTAACTTGCGTGATCCTCGAACTGTTTAGGTGTCCGAGATTAAATCAAAGATGACTCGCTATTACGTACGTTTTGCAATAGTTGATTATCTGTAACGACGCGTAATCGCTCAAGGCGATCACTTGAAACTAATTACGGATGCGCATCATTTTCACTCGATTCATTATACATTCTCGTTCCATCGCGCAAAATTATCTACAAGTCGTAACGACTTAGCACAGAAGTAATTACTTAACTCCATTCCACACGTGTTAGGTGAAATCCATTACCTGGCGGAATTCAGTTCAGAATTACAGAGAGCTGTTTACAACCACAGCCCGGTTAAACGCGGGGAGTAATTATTTACCCCTTAGCGCTGCACGTTGTTGATGTAAAAAGCTTCGCGAGCACTCCGACGTGGGCAGACGCATTATTTGAAATGTGAAATAACAGATGTCACGAGTGATGCGATTGTCCGAGGTAATTCAAGATTTTAGAAAGAATGGAACAAATTATTCTTGAAATGTTTCATTTAAATACCAAGTCTGTGTGATCATATCGAAACGAGATGGCAGAGAGAAGCTGTGTTTTTAAAGAAGATAAGCGTGTTCAACACCGAATAGTTTCAATTGAAGTTAATTAAGACAGTTTGATGCATATCATAACTAGTGTGGTACAGTGAAAAGAGTTTATAATCTGATATGGAAGTTTTGATAAGATGAACAAGCTCATTCTGGGTAACTACGTTCATACGCGGCAGCAGTAGCATACAAAAATTTTTAATTAGCATCCTTACGTTACGCTGAATAACCACGTTCACTATCTATGCACAGAACACGGCAAAAATGGCCCAGAACAAATGTTTCTCTGATGGTTCGTTCGATAATCTCGAGAAGGGTAATTGCACGTACTTCTGAGGGCGACATGTCTATTTACCTAGTTTAGACTGACACAGAGAAATATATACTTCCAATCGTTAGTCAGTTCCAGGAATATTTAGTGACAGAAATGGAAGCGCATCGATCGCCCTATAATCTTCAAAGAGTGCAGAGTATAAACCAGAAAAACATCTAGAAAATATTTTTTAAACAACAAAGATCGAGGTCCAATCCTTTCCCCACATTTCTGAGCATCGAAGAACCGTGAAAATGGCAATAGTTAGAAAAATTTGTAACAAATCGTATCTGCGCCTAATTTCCGTGCCAGATCCAATTACACAACAAATCCCCATAAAACCATCTGTAATTTGTTTCAAATGCAAGCTCAAAAGAGACTTTCATTGGAGATGTTGCGAGTGTGCTCGTTTCGCGGCTCTTTGAGCCTCGCTAATGCATGGGTAAGTAAATAAATGAAGGAGAGAAAGAAATAAAAATAAAAAAAAACAGGGAAACGGTTGGAGGGTACAACCGGTTTAATTAAAAGCGTGTAATTAATCGTAATTATGCTAGTATGTAGATCCCTCTTTTCGCCCAGCCGTGACGTTTTGCAAAGCGGGTGGCTCAATGGGTAAATAAATCAACGCCAACGACGAGAATAAAGATGATGAGCTGCCCACTAGAAACGGCAGCTATACAAGACACTCGAGTCCCGTTTTGTCTGTACATTAAAACATTAACTTCGTGTTACGTGTTAAATTAACGAAGTTCTAAACGCCTCCTCGACTTTCCAGGCGACACGGAAAAAGCTGCTCGTATATAATTCATTGCTGTATAGGCATGTTTGCAAAGCGACGATATTTATATTTACATGGATCACAGCGTGAACTTGTCTCTCGAACCTGCGCGAATTAATGTTAACACGAAAAATGGAACTATGCAAATTATGGAAAGTGGTCGGTTCACTTTCGAATCCATCCAGTTCCAAACACCAGGAAAGCAGGATGTAATGTACAAATTTTATCTCGTTTGTGATCGCTCACTAGGAGACACTTCTGCAATAAAATGGTACTTTGAAAGTAGAAATGTGTGAAAATTGACGGGTAATTAAAGAGCGCACTCCTGAAGTGGTTTGGAACACTTTGTTGCGCGGAGAGAAAATGTATATTTGTATTCTATGGATTCTGTGGTTGGAATGAAATTAACTGGTTGTTCAAGGAAACTTCCCCCTCTGCGAGTCACGTGGGACAGGATTTCTATTTTTTTATTTTCTACTGTAACGGTATACCTCTGTGTGTGAAAGATAAGACATGGAATGATAGGGTTAATAAAATGAGTTGACGAAAAATAAAAATTCAGTAGATTTGAGCAGCCAGTTGAATTTGATCTGATTATAGATTATAGATTACGATGATAAGAATATTAAGATTTCAAACTAGTCACAAGTCTGACGGGGCAGAGAATTAAAACAAGAGTCTTTTAATTTCAAAGAACTGACGGAAACATGTAATTTGAAACGACGATTTTTGCATTCATTCAATACAGAAACAGAAATTCGATCGCATTATGTAGAGGCACGCTTATGCAACGTTTGAAAGTCGTTACTAGCAGAAAAATTACGTCATAAAGGGGAACACTAAAGAAACTGCATTGGTAAAGCTTCAGTGGAGGTAGGGTAGGTACCACGTAGTTGCTGGTGTTTCAAGGAATTTCAAGAGTTGGAAAATTATAGAAACCTTGAGAAAGGAAATACCTTCAATGAATCTTAGTACTTCATCTAACCCACTGTTCTAGATTTCAAGTGAAATAAAAGAAGCACAGTCTTTAACCCCAAAATTTGGGCTACTCCAAACCCATGAACCAACTAAGCAACTCGACTCGAATCATTCGATCAATCTTACCCCCCAGCTGCACCTTCTAAAACTTACACAACAAGCCACCCTACCAAACACGATCATAACCATTCTATATGCGATTCTTCGAAGGTTATGCGTTTTCGAAGGATCAATTAAGAGCAAATATGCACTCAGCTGTGCCTGGGCTGTGTCACTTACGACAGAAACACTCCAGAGTTTGCCGCGTACTGTGGATGCAAGGTTTTAGGACCGTGCGAGAAAATCAGGCACTAGACTTCCAAGCTAAGAGACAAGAAAGTGCATGCAGTTCTGTTTTTGGTTTCCTAATTCCTCCCGAGATTCCTGGCGCCAGCTTATTGCAGAAAAATTCGGCAACACTTCAAGCTTCCCTTTCTACCCATACGCCAAAAGGACTCTGACCGTGGAACGCATAAAGAAACGCAAGCGTTTCGACAGAATAGCACAGGATTGGAAAGTACGCGTCCCATGGAATATCGATGCCAGCGGAGACTCGCCACACGATCGATCCCATCAGGTGGGCCCGAGTAAAAGGGGGCCCCCTTCTGTTTCCATTCGGCTGGAAGGCGGTCGCAGGTCTGAGCGTCGGATGTAAGCGCGCCTCCACCCGCCGCTTCCTTTCCTTCGTTCCCACCACGTCGAAGGGAACAAGTAACGCCGTTCACGGGGAGGGAGGGAGGCCTACCGTTGGCAAAAGCAAAAGTCGAGGAACGTACGATCCGTTCTGCTCCAAGTGCCGAGAATACTAGCGGCGGTGTGCCATCGGAAACCGCCAGTTTCCGCGTGGACTTTGTCGCGTCGAGTAACCACCGCCGTTCGACTCGTCTGCCTTATTTCCCCCTCGTGCACCGATTCGCGCCGCGTGAAACGCTGCTCCGCTGAGACACGGCTCGCGGGTGCATGTGTGTCTCGAGGACTACGGGAAAATGCGGTCACCGAGTGTTCCCGCGTGCCTCGTTTACGTTCTGCTGAGTGTTCTGGGTGAGTAAGAGAGTGGCTGCGGGAGGGTACGCGTAAAGCTCCAGCGACGCGGAAGGATCGACCAGTGACGCGGGCGAGCCTGCACGTTTCGAAGGTTTCTGCCAGTACTGGAGGCGCGAGCGTCCGCGAGTTCGTTGCTCGCGAAGAGGCCAGGGGAGGCAGGCACGGGGTAAAGGTGTAAAACGAAGGGGTGCGTCTCGAACGCGGAAACGCACGGCGAAGCGGCGTTGAACGAGCACCAGCACGGTGTAAACACGTATTCCGCGACACGTGCCGCCTCCGTGGTCTCGCGGGAATCGATGCGAGCTAGATTAGGCGCCACCACTATATCCGGGAACAGAGGCTGCGGCGAAAATTCCGGCGCCAGGCTCCTCGTTCAGGGGCAGCCGAAAACACGCGCAGCTTTTCCTGTACGAGGTCCCGTTTTCGGGGGAACGGCGTGGAAAGGGTTCAGAGGTGTGCACGGGGGTTTAGAAGGAAGCGTATGAAGCAGCATGAAAGTGTACATCAGAATATTAACTTGGACCTTGATCGATTAAGTGGTTAAAGATAATTGCACTTGCGGGGACTTCCATCGTGCACTTTCAATTTCGATATTCTCTGGGAAGCAGCGAAAGTTACAGAATCGAGTGTCTGCGTGCGAGGACAGCATGCTATAATTAACCTGAATGGTAATGAGTGCGATACAGCGATGATATCGATGAGGATGTGGGAATGAAAGTAATAATAAAGCAAAGCGTACCTGGATACACGCATGCACCTAGATTTCCCCACGTAGTGTTACCTTGAATAAGAAGCCCCGCCCGAGAAAAGCTCGTTGCACAATTCTCCATCACTTTTTTTTTTTTAACGAACAACAGCCCCGCGTATCTGTTCCCATTAAGTGGACACTCGGAACGCGAGGTGAACGCGGCTGTGTTTCCGGTCAGTGTCTGGCCTGCTCCAGCGACGACGGCGAGGACGTCGTCGTCGCCGAACACCAAGGGAAATCAAGCGTTCTCCGGTTTTATTTGCATAAAATGATGAGACTGGTCACGTCACGTTCGAAACGTCGCGTCGGCCTCACGACTTGGTTCGCGCGGCCCGTTCACGCTGATTTTCCTCTCGAATTTCATTACGCGCTGGCCCCAACGGTGCCACGACTCCGCGCGTCTCCGATCATTAAGTCCGCAAGTAGATGCAAATTAAAGGCAGGGCTGGGAGACATTTTTCCCGCGAAATTTTTCAGCCGCGTGCGAATTTCGAAACGAGAGATCCGATTTTCGCAGACGCGCAGATATCCGGGCGAAATTATTCGTGGCTCGTGTAAGACTTATCGATCCCCTACGTTCGGTAAGCAATCTCCAATTTAGGGTGCGCGGACAGCAGAGCTTGCTTCGAGGGTGGACACGAGGAAACTGAATTCTCTGTTAAAAAATTCATTCGAAACGCCTGTGACTTTTCGGGGTACACGTTCAGGGACCCTTCTGAGGAACCGTCGAGGAACGTTCGTGGAACACGGAATTTACGAGGGAAAAACGGGTGCAGAGCCATTAAACGTGTACGGTGCATCGCGACGCGAGCGCAAAATTTTTACGGCCGCCTGAGTACCGAACGCTGACAAAGGTCTTCGAAAAGCTCTATTTGCCTCTTCTCCTTCGCCAGAGCCACGTACCCGCGCCCCTACGTTCCTCTAGAAACGATTTCCTCCTTCCTCCTCGATCGTGAAATGCCGCGCGACGGTGTTTCGCCGTGTTACGTGCTGTCCTCGCTCGTTTTTCTCCTTACAACGAATCTGTTTCTGCCGACGAGGCGGCCGTAAAATGTAACGACGTTAATTTCGTGCCCCGTACGCCTCACCTGAAGGCGAGCGCATGGATTCTTCTATGTACGAAATGTTTCCACCTGGAGGAAGCTCGATGAAAGATTCCTTGGTAGAATCGTCACAGGAGCTGCTAGAATTTCCAACACTTTCGTGTCTTTTGACTTCCGAAGTGGCTGGATTTATGACGTGGGCGTGACTGTCTTGACTCTTTTAAGATTAACGAACTTCTGCAGAGGATTGCCGTGATATCAGGCCTTCGTTCTATTTTGAGCTTGGAAACTGTGTGTGGACGACTAAGTTCTACTGATTTATTGATCTTGATCACTTGCAAGTCTGTTTCGTAATGCACATACGATGCATACCTACCGTATTCCATAAGTCATAACGGAATCCAAACGAATAGACGAATAAAAAAGCTCCTCGAACCCCACGCAACGAGAATTTCGAAATCCATCAACCCCTCAGTCCCAACGGAAGGCAGCAAAGTAAACCAGCCGAAAACTTATCGATCCGAGAATGATCGATGCGGTTGCATTCGGTCCCCGGCGCGAGTCCTTGACGAGCGGTCGAATAATTGCGCCCGAAGTGGCGCGTTTCAACGTAAAAATCCCGGGGAGGAGAGCTCACTCAGGCCAGCCAGAGAATACATTTCGCTGGAGTACAAATCGATTGATCGGCCACGCGTGGATACTCGTAGACACCTAGCGGAAACGTGACCAGGAGGGGCGGCAGAAAAAAAATGGGGGATGAAAGGGTGGCGCGCGTAAGAGAAGTAGCGCGATACTCCGCAGGTAACGCGCTGGTATTTATGCAAAGCTCTTCAAAGGGTCGCCTATCTCGTCGCGACGAGGCACGCACGATCATCGAGTGGACCATGCTTTCTTTCAACGGCCCCAGTTAAACGGGAAACTATGCGCGACGACGCTGGAGATTCGCGGGCAAACGTAGGGTTGGCATCCTCTTTTGGTTTCCACGCGGCTGAAAAGCGCAGACGAAGCATGTGTTTCAGATTGAACCAGCGAGTGGCGGGATTGTTATCGGTGGGAATATAATTCACGGGGATCAATACCGTTCCATCATCCTCTGTGTCTTTCCTATTACCGCGCTGCTTCAGTTTTGTCGCGTCCTAGCAACCGTGACGAACAATGAAGATGATTCATTTTCGCCGCGTTTTCAACGCCCGCCGCGGCGTACAATGACCGGCGTCGATAATAACGAGATTCAAGTAACGCGGTGCATTCGTCATTTGTTCGGGATATATTTATTAGGCCGGGTACAGACTTGAGGCACGAACGCGAACGAGGCAAGCCGAGGCAGAAAGAGCATGCAAGTGTTGCACGTCTGTGAACTTCGCGAACGTTCAACACTTGCATGCTCATTCTGCCTCGGCTTGCCTCGTTCGCGTTCGTGCCTCAAGTCTGTACCCGGCCTTAGACCCGCGTAACATAGTCGTTAATTCTGCTCCCGCCGTGTCGCGCCCCAATGGGAATCTATTGATCTTTATCGCGCGTCGTTGTCTCCTCGATGTCCATGGGAATTAACTACTACTGGCAATTAACTAGGGGGCTTGTTCAATCCTACTGATTCAATGCCACCGCAAACTTCTCCACAGCCGCTGGACAAGAAATGACAACTTGGATGAACGCTTCTTTTGTTCGTAGGGTAGCCGAAAACGTTTGATATCGACTGTTAGAATATTAACTAATGACTGGTTAGAAGTGGAAGCTAGCTTCGAGTACCTACACACTCCACGGCACAGATTTCAAATTCACCCGTGATTCGAGCGCAAGAATCCCCCGGCGAGGGTGCAAGGAAAACTAAATCCACCGGCTTTCAGCCATCACACCCGACCCGTGCAGCGCTTTAATGCCCCTTGTTGTCCCCCTCGCAAGCGCCCAGAGGCAGGGGACAGCGTGACTAGGTTTACAGAGACGCGAACAAGGATTGTTCGATCGAAGCGAGGAGGACATTGAGCATTGAGCAGCCATGTGTTTCGCGGCACCCTCGAGGGTGCAGCAGCCACCCACGTGACCGTGCCCCTCGCGATTCACGGTGCACAGGGTAGCGTGCAGAGCATGGACGCTGACCATGGGTATATCAAGCAGTGTAGTACCTGATCACCATAAAAATTTATACGCCATCGTTCGCGACCGTAAATTGTATTATCGAATACATACCGCCGTCGCTTCGCTCCCTCCGTCCCTCTCGTCACCCACCGCCGCTACCTTTTTTCTCTCCTCGGTCCCACCCCCGCGAGTCCTCCGCCCTGATCCTCTCGCACCCACCCCTCCGTGTACACCCCTTCTCCCTGGGCGGCACAAGCGAAGTGGATACCCCTGGCACTTGAATTTCCCGAGCTTATGGTAGACTCTCATAAAAGGTTCGCCGCGAGATGCAAGAGATGCAGCCAGAGCGGGGTTGGAATCGTTGGCAATAAAGCGTCCTTTTTCGCATTGTGCACAGTCTGGCGATAAATTACGGCTAAATCGACAGGATCGCGGCGCCCCAACCACGAGCACCGTTACCCCTGTCTCTAATGAACTTTGCTTTATCCGCCACGGATTCTTATTTCGCGGAAGCTGAAGGGTCGAGGGAAGCGGTGTCCCTCATCGTCTCGTCTCTGAGAAAACGACACGAGATTAGGATTTTCCTGGACGACTCCGAGTGAATCCTGCGCCAGCAGAAAACGAAGATGGGGACAAAGATTGTCTTAAATGCAGATGAATTTACTTTCCCGAGCGCGTGATCTTGATAAAGCAGCAAAACGTCCGTCGAAACTGCTCGAACACCTTAAAATTAGCAAGATGCGCTAGTGGATGGGCACAGTAGCGAGTGAAAGTTGAAAAAACGAGTGAATGAAAGGTGTTATGGATTTGCATCGCTGACACAGCCCCTGGAAGACTCGTTAGGCCTCGTAGAAAGAGAAATTGGAATAACAAGAGGCTTGTCCTAGAAACTCGCGGTTAGTATGAAAATTCCAGTGGCGCGATACTACTGGAGTGTCCAGTGACGTTTTCCACCGACGGCCAATAACATTCATAACGTCATATCCGGATGAAAAGGCGCTTTTAAAACGTCCAAATAAATTAAAGCCAGAATTTATGGTATTATTTGCATTTATATATATATTTTTTTTACCCGCGCGCGCGTGGACCTGCGGATAGTTAAACGTGGAATCAACATGCGTCGCGGCGCATCGTCGCTTTTTTACGCGCAAGCGTAAAAAGTGGCAGGTGACAGTAAAACACGGGCGCAAATTTTCGTTTAGCTCTTTTCTACAATCTCTTTTTCCCCCTATTTTTCGGCGAGCATCGCGCGGTAATTGTAACAAATGTTATGAGCGGTCTCGTGTCGTCTCTGGCGCACGAAATAAACGAACCGCTGGCGTTTAACGCGTAGATCGATACTCGACTGGGAAGGGCGTTAAAAGAGCCCAGAGGACTTGGTTAATTAAGCCGTCGAGCGGTGTCGTTCGCTACTTAACGCTCGCGGGTCACTGGCAAAAGAAAGAGCAGAGTATCGAGCACGCTGCCGGCAAGTGTGATTCTGACTGGCTGGAAAGTTGCGCGTCGATTGGAGGCGACGGTGTTAATCCTGTCGTCACTCGTTAACCATGAAGGGCTCGAGCCAGTTCCACTGCACGTACAGCGGTATTAATCAAGCTGACACTGCAGGGACGCACGGCCAATTAGGAATTACGTGTTCATTACGCCACGGAATGTTTACCCACTTGCCAGCAAGTGCTTGGCAATCGAAAAAAAAGCACGGCGAGCGATTTATCGCGGAAACTAATGCTGACTGGTGGAGGTTTCCTTCACACTTGAGAGGAGCTTTCGATCGAGCCTTCAATCAGGCCATTATTAAAAACTTTCGATACCTATGCCTTTTTATGATGCATGCCTCGTTATCTCCACCTTACTTGCTGCAGTGCCTATAAGGAATACAGCGCGGTTGCGAAAGCTGCGAGAGTCCCAAAGTTTGCAGCTTTGAGATTTCGGAACAAGAGATCTGGAAACCTTACCTCACAAAAAATGCTAAACCTAAATAGGTACAAGGGCGGTTAGGCAAATATCATCGCCTGCCATCAGAACTGTTTAGTCTCATTCGTCCTCTTTCAACATCTCACGCAGCCCAAGTACCTGCTATGAAAACCTCCGAGGCAGAGGACGAGGCCAGCACGAAGCTATCCACCCTCGACTCCACTCAACAACGCGTGATCCCTGTTATAATAACAATCACCGAATCAGAAAGGGACACGACCCGACGAGGGGATTTTTTCTGTATCGTCAAACGCAGCTTGTAAAGCATGCCCGCGAGTGTGGACTGGCTGTGGGACGAACGGGGCAGCAGCCATCGATCCCCGGAACGATTCCGTTGAAAATTCGAGCACAGGACACGCGATTCGAACGAGCGGGATTACACAGTCGACCGATAATTAATCGGCGTATGGATGAACGACAGAGCGATTAGTAGGACGTGCGCAGTAGCGACATTCGAATCTGGCTGTCGTATGCGCAACAATGCTTTGGAATTCCGACTATATTTGCCGGGATTAAGTACTGCTCGATTGGGATAGCAGCCAGATGATAGTACCGCCTCGATTTCGATCCATCGAGCCCTCCAATATCCACCCCCGATAATATTTGTACGAACAGAGAACACGAGCCGCCCCACTGTTTGCCGTCGCATTTTCGACTCTTTCTTTCCATATTCATCAAAAAAATGATCAGTTTTTGCACCGCCCGAAACGCTGGCCCGCCATCGCGCGCACGGCTGTTGGAATTCCGCGAGAGCTTTGCAACGGTCGGTGAATATGGTCGTGGAAAGCGTATCATAGATAAAATAGATGGATTTCTAACGCGACGGTGGTCACGTTCTGACGAGTGCTTGGATGGATGTAACCAAACGTCCAGTACCTTCGGTTGATCCTAACGAATTCATTAAATCAAGGGAGGGTCTTGCGTGACGAAGCAGTGGATGTTAGTACACCCTGCCCGAAAATGAATGCCCCGGCTGCACGAGCGTGGGAAACGCGTACTGCGTGACCAAGCCGTGTTTGCTTGGAATTTCACGCTCCTCGAAAACTGAAAAGGCTAACGCTCTAGAGAATTCGCGCGCATACCCGAAATCTCGCAATGGACGTCGATAAAAACTATCCCCCGGCGCGGTCAGTAATGGAAACATTCGCCACGAGGAGAATAGATCGATCAAACGATCCGTAAAAATCCTTTCACCGAAAGCTTGCATCACGGTACGCGTGACACCGCCGTTACGTATCTGATTATCGGGCGGAAAGCAGGCTGCCGCGGTGTTCGATGCCACGGCCTGAGCGTAAAAGATTGCCATTCCCACGGATTACAATGGAATACTTACGACTGGCTAATAAAAAGCAGCGGTGGTTGCGATAAAACGGGGCTCTGAGCCTGGTCATAAAAATTCCCTTTGAGTGACATATTGCGACGCGGCGGAAGGGGTATTTGGCAAGCAGAGAGCGTAAAAACGACGGAGCTCAGGGTCGGTTGTTTCCTTCTTCCGCGGGACATTGGCGACAGAGAGAAATCGATTAACTACTTACTTTAGCCCGAAGGTCGGCGGTCGGGGCGATCGATCGGATCGAGCGTTGATCGAAAACGTCGGCTCAAAGTGGTGTCGTTTATACCGTCGTTAATTTCGTCGGGGCTGGAAGAGATATCGATAGCAAAAAGGAAACAGCTCGCGGCAACGTTTGGCGATAAAATACTAAACGCGCGACGAGGGTGGACGGTTCGGTGCGGGGTGGATGGGCAGGTAAAAATAGAGGTGAAAGGTGAACGAAGCTCTGCAGCGAAAAACCGTACCCCGTTGCCCGTACAAATATCCGCGCAAAATGTCTGTTTCTATCCGTTCCGCGGAGAATTTTTACCTTTCAGCGATACAGTCGCTATTAGTATGACGTTCGGTTGAAAAGCTACGGCAAAGTTATTTCCAGAAATAACTTTTGTCGAATGTGCCCGTTCCTTTGGAAGTCCCCATGGCGGAGCGGTTTCGTTCGTGCAAAACGGATCGGGTCGGCGGGGTACCTTTTCTGCTTAACTTATCACAGACCACGGCCACACGCTGCGCGGAGTGGCCTGGCTACAAACGCCAAACGCATCGAATAACCGCCTCGCCTCTCATCTTATTAGAATACACTTCACACGTATGGAAACAATAAATCATTTCCTTTTAAAGAAGATCGATTTGAAAGACCCAGTGAACGGGTGAAACTCTAATGTCGCGGCGCCATTGAATAGTAACGATCCAAAAACGAACGTCGAGGCGAGTTAAGTGGAACGACATAATACAGCTTCATAGGGAGAATACTTAATAAACTGCCGCGTTTCGACTGTTTCGGTCGCCGGAGCGAACGCGAAACGTCGAGCAACAGTTCTTCATCAGACCCCACTGCGCTGCATCGTCCTTTGACATGCACACACTCTTTGTGCCGTAGCAAGCCGTTTCTGCTTCTTAGATTCCCCTCGGGCCGGGGGTGGACAAAATTAAAGTTTACTACGGTTTCAATATAATCCGCCAGCGTTCCACGTACGTGTCTACGTATGTACGTGTGTGTGCGCGCCCCGTTTGCAGGCTGGCTGTGCAGGATGATCCCGGGCGAGTCTCTGTGCGTGAATCGGGCGAGCAGCGAGGGCCAACGAGGTTCAGCAAGGCATAATATTTCGGATGAAGGATATCGCGTGTCATAAAGCACGGTGCAGACGTCAAACGGGGAGGACGAGATGTCGAGCTGGCTGGCCCGTGGCAACGAACGCGAAACAAAGGATAGCGTGCACGCTCGGGGGTTGGAGGCGGAAGATGGTGAACGCGGGAAAAGAATAAACGGCGGAGGCCGGGAAAGACGAAGGGGCCACGGCAGGTCAGAGGAGGAAAGTAGGGATTCGGACGGAACGAATTCATAACTTTGTAGCGTAGAAAATTTTACCGCTGCTCGTAAAAGAGCCACGCTTATACGGTCTGGCCAATCGACGCCGAGCAAATACGCGAAAGACGGGGCCCGACGCCCGTTCACGATGCAGCCGCGTATTCGCACCGCTTATGGAAAACGCGGCCGATGGGTCTGAAAATCGATGATGATCGGGGGGAAGGAGAGATGGAGATCAACGCCGTTTCGCTACGCTATCCCGCGTTACGACCGATCATTCAGCTACGTCGCCGTGATGAACTGTGGCGAAACAATTTTCATAACTTCTCGTTCTTCACTGATGCATATATATGCAGGAATGCTAATAAATTAGTAACGATAAGCCCGAAGGTAAGATTTCCACGATGTGGCCATTTAGATAAATCAATGATACGGGACCAGGTCAACAAAACATATTGTATCGGTATCTTCGCTGCGCCCGATACAAATGGCCGTGGTTCTGCGTTTAGAGGTCGTTACTGGAGCCCATCGTATATCACTGAATTACTATAATTCGCAACACCGAGATGGATTTTTACGGCCATTTGTCGGCCGAGCGAAGAACACGTTCCCCACCTTTTACGAGCCTGGCGAACATGTTTACCGTGCGTGAAACATTCCTGTTTACACGCTACGATTTTAGCAGTAACCAGCGAGGGAAAAAGGCGCGTGCAGGCTAAGGTGTGCCATAAATCGCGTTCGATTCGACGAAGAAAAGTCGTACGGCAAAAGCACCGCAGGAAGTTAAACTGTTTCCTGTCTATAAATCCTGGCTACACCGCGTCTGATAAATTCTCACGATGAATCGACTGCAATTTCTTCTCATTTGCGATATAACACCGGACGCTACTATCCGCAAAAAGCTCCTATACATCCGTCCAATTTCTATCGCAAGAAAAAAGCGTCCAAGAGCGATCTTATCTATCTTTAATCCACTAATCAGTTTCTTCCTTCAACTAAAACCTGCAAGAACCAGACTGTGTATCCAGAGAAACTGAGCGAGCGAATCAACACGGAGTAGAGAGTCACCATCGCGTACGTGTACCGAAAAGTTCGGCCAGCTCATTCGAACCCACCGTTTCCACCCCAGAATTCACTCGTCTGCCCAAGACTCTAAACCAATTACCCTGTCCCCCGAACCGAAAGATAAAAAGAAATATCCCATCATCCGCGCATTCGTTCCCCATCGACGGTATTAACGATTCATCCCGCGACCGTGAGCGATCGACGCCGGCCAACGGGAGGCCCCGCGAAAAAGCCGGGCAGGGCGAAGGGCTAAACGAAAATAATGAGAAACCGATCGAAATTACTTTACAAGGTCCGCGGACGGGACGGGTGGGGTGGGTGGCGCGTGCTTACACACGTTAGCTCTAACCGGAGAGGGGTGTAAAGGGTGGGGGGTGGCAATGGAGAACGAATTTCTCGGGCGACTCGATCCAACTTCAATTGGAATATCGAACGAAATGACAGCGCAAAGGATGCAGGCTGATGGCGCGGTGGTATGTGCAGCGCGGGCGGCGCGGCAGTGCGTAAGTGGACGCGGATAAACGGAAACCAAACGTTGAGTTCGGTTAATGTCCTGCGGACAGCCGGGCAGATGAGGTTGCCCTGACGTTGATAGGTTCCCAGGTGGGAGTAGAAGAGAGGACGGCCGCTAGGAGGGACGCGAGGGGGGCGGGTAGGTGTGCAGTGGGGAAGGTTGAACGTGTGCGGGAGGGAGAGAGGGCGAGAGGGTGCGGAGCACAGGAGGGTGACGCGCACAGACACCAGCAAGGATGGCTTTACAGGCGAGGGACTGTAAAGTGGTAACCACAGAGCACGGTGAGGGAGCCATCGGGAACAGATTGCAGCACCCTTCGCCCCTCCCAACCCCTATACCCATCCCCTATCTCTCTCTATTGTTTCTCTTTCTTCGCCTAGCTGCCCCCGTTATCTCGCTCCAGCGAACGGTTCGCCCAATCGGCGGACGTGTATGTGCCCTGACACCACCGCCTGTCGCATCCTCGTTCACCGTTTCACGTCCCTGCTTACCTCGCGGGCACAAAATACCTGACAGCCCTATTGCCAGTCCCATTAACAGGTGTTAGAGCGCGCAATTAACTCGAAATCCCGAAGCCGCTCTCCACGCGGGATTGATCGCTTCTGCTGCCCTCCTCTTCCTTCGAAAATAACCGTCCGCTGGAATTTTCGCCCGGTCAGCTACGTGTACAGGTCCCCCCGTTCTCCGACGAAGGATTCAAACACACGCCAAGCTTCTCAGGGAACTCGGAACACGGGAAATACCGTGGAAGGGGGCAAGACGTGTATCGAGTGCTAATAGTAGATGTAGCAGTATCGAGAATCTTGTTAATAATATTCGTACTCCTATCTTATTGCATGGTAACGCTAGACCACACACTGCAAAAATGACTGCGGCAAAACTACAGGAACTGGAGTTGGAACTTCTTCATCATCCTTCATACTCACCAGACCTAGCCCCCACTGACAACCACTTCTTCGGAAATTTGGACAACTTTTTAATAGGAAAACAATTTAATTCCGACAATGCTGTAAAACTGGCCTTCCAGAAATTCATTGACTCTCGTCCGCCAGGGTTTTATACCACCGGCACGAACAACCTGCCGCTTACATGGCAAAAGGGTATAGACAATATGGGTGCATACTTTGATGAATAAAATAATTCCTTATATTTGTAAGTTATCAACCAACTTTGCCTGTTTCTCTACAAATTTCATCCTTGACGGCCTGATACCAGATGGGTGCGCCTACAATCTGATGATAGAAACACGAGAACGCCCGCAGACCCCGCGATCGAACCGAAAAATTGCTTCACCAGCAGCCCCGGGGCAAGTGCATTAAGTATCCAAGCCGCCGATGGTCAGCGATCGTAAAACTCCAAGCAAAAGTTTCAACCGTCTTTGAGGGGGGGGGGGGGGCAATATCGAATGCCGTGAATACTGACGAACAAATTTATACGTCTCCCTGGCCATTTCCGCGGGCAGTGTACCGGGATACGTGTTCCCAGCCGTGAGGAAATTCGTTGCGCATAGTTGCGCATTATTTAATAGAAATTCTCAGTACGGTGTATTAGCATCGTGCACGGTCCATAATATGATCGCAAACAGGGCGCGCGGGACGGCGATATAAAACGCACCGTGAAAACTTCCAGCATCCGTGGGGGCCGGGCGAATTCCGGGGATTCTGAAAGTAGTTTCTTTTCCGCGGCGCGATAACTGGCAACCACAGAGGCCGAGGTCGAAGCACGCTAATGCAGTTTCCCCGAGAAGATCGGTGGGATGGGACGGGATTCGGTAGAGAGGGCTGCTGCAGCCACCGTTTGACTGGGGCCGCCATCGACACGACGGGGGAACACAACGCGTATACGCGGGCGGGCGTAGGTACCCCCTTCGCCTGGCCACGTTTAATCAAATTCACGGATTTCGCGTGGAAACGAGGATTCGAGGAGCCCGTAGAATCACGGTGTCCGGTGATGGTGGTCGGAACCAGCCGCGTTTACCTGGTAAAGTTCCGTTGTTGAGCGCGAGACAACGGGAGGACAGGAGCGGCCAACACTTACGCCTGAACACGGCCGGGATTGGAAGGAAACAGAGAGACAAAATCCTATTTCGCGACACTCGACTATGCTTTTTAAACGACTATCCAGCCGGGCTTGTCGCCCAGCCAACGGTCCACGCCCGTGGCCCGCGCGTACCGCTCCCAGCAGTCTCCTCGATTCTTCGATCAGCCAGAGCCTGGGACCAGTGGATCTACGATGCATTGAGAGCCGTCCCACGTACACAGATCCCGATTTCGCTTGCAATTTGCGCGCCCCCCAGCGAAACGAGTGCTCAGGGGGAAATCAAACGGAGGCCCCGAAAACGAGGGAGAGAAAGGAGGCGTAGGGAGGAGGAGGAATATTCGAGGCACCGGCAACCCTGATAATGGGGAGGGCATTTGATCGCGTGACGGTGGAATGCCAGTCATTAGGAGATGGGATTCTTTGGGAGTCCTTTAATTCGACGCGCCACCGAAATAATGGGTTTCGTGGTTCGGATCAAGTGTAAGGGTAGTTTGTGTTTACGGGAGAAGTCTTATTCTGAATTGCTTTAGATGAGTTTCTTAGGATATTGGAAACATTGTAAATAGATTATACGCATTATATTGGCGTCTGCATGGAATTTTCAATGCACTGTTGAATATGATACAAGTGAGATGGTAATTTAATTAGAAACTCCTAGCAGCTGTTACGAAAGCCTGCATCCCTTGATCATCACCTGCGGAGCTTTTCTACGCATAAAGCTCTGCCTCCATCCCCTATACTGTAACACTGAACCTGAGACTGTAATCTTAATTAGAAAACCCTAAAGATAGCTGTTACAGAGACCTTCCAATAATTCTTTGATCATCGCCTCGAAGGATTCCCTGCGCGCAAAGCTTTGCCACCTATAAAAAGCATCCCTCAGACTGTTCGCCAACCCGATTTCTTGTTCGAGCACCAGTTTTTGTGCACGAGCGACTTTCAGGTAAAAGTTTATCCAAAACCCGGTAAAGAAACGCAAGTAAAACCTCGAGTACACTGAAGAATTCCCCATTCGCAAATATAACACAGATGAAACCCAACTGGAAGACCACCACCCTACTTCAGAACCTTTAAAAAAAAAAAACGTGGGTCAGACGATCGATCACCCTTCTGCGCAAGATATTATCATCAGTCTACTATTTGATAGTCTCGTCACAGAGACTTCCATCGATCTGAACATCGAAATAACGGAACCTAGGAGACGCGGAGGAAGAAGGGAACGCAGGAGACAGGAAAGGAGCGGAGAATTTGCGCGAGGAAGCCTGGAAACTACATGGCGGAGGTTCAGCGACGGGGTGGAAAGACAGAAACGTGTATGACGAATATACACGATGTATGTACCGGGACGAAGGATTGGTGTACAGGGTACATAAAGGCAGCGTGGCACATAGGACTAAAATACGTATACTACATACGTATGTACGGATTGCAACGGCAATTAAGTTTTACGGCCCTGCATCCAGGGAGAGACGCCTGTTTCGAACGCGTTGAGTGCCGCTCGTAAAACCAGCTAGGGATAACTGCACAGCGCACCCTGTTTATCTCTTTCCACTGCGACGCAGGTAGACGAGAGACGCGCTTAGTATCGAGTACGAACGGGCGCGTACACGCGGGAAATCGCGGCAGCAGGAGATCGATTAAAATTCCAATGATCGTCAAACAATCGTGCGTGGAATTCGTTAGCGACGGGCTGAATTTACGATACGGGATTACGCGTTACCCTTGAGTGCAAGGACATTTGGATTACGATGAGAATAGGTGTGGCAGGAGCAGAAAATTTAGAAAGATATGCATTTGTAAATTTAATCGATAACTGGAAATTTTGGTACAGTGCAGAAGGTGGAATTAAAGCTCAAGTGTAATATTATCGCCGCGGAAGATTTCACACGAAATATTCGAACTTTTGGAACGGCGATCGAAGAGATTGAAACACGTTTACAGGTTTCCCTTTCGATTAGTAATTCTAGCGTTAATTCTTCGCAATTGACGAGCGGGACACTCGCGGATATTCGATGGAAGTATACGTCATTTCACATCGCGCTGCCACCGTGACACAGAGGATGGATCGACGGGCGCATTATTATATTTCAAACGCACTAGAGCCCATCGATGGCGTTTGATTGACGACAGGGCATATTGAAGTACGCGTTATGCCATCGAAATTCCTCTCAACGGCTTCGAAAAGCAAGGGAACAGGGGTAGCGAGGCGCGGAGGGGCCAGAGGAAAAGCTGTTTATAATAACCAGGCAGACAATTAAAGTTTCCTCGAAACTGAAGAACGTCAAGCATGGCAGGGAGATACTTCGGACGATTTATTTAAAACCTGCGCGAGGGCAGTGGGAAATTAAAAAAGTTTTAATATGCTTCCCCATGCTCTCGACCATGGAACGCTTCTAACCTCTGATATGTTCCCTCTAAGATCATCGACTTCCTCAAGACGATTCTTCGAAGCGGACATCCGAGACGGTACCGATAACGACACCTAAATGTTGAATGGATTATGTCGGAGAAGAGACTCGGGGTTCGAACGGGGCTGGATAAGGGAAACGCGGATTTCGGTGGAGAGAAACGAGACGAGGGAGAAAAGAAAGGGGAAGAATGTGAAACAAAGTGCGGGAGGACGCGTGTTCGATTGCCATGAGAGAGTCTTCCACTGCTCCTCGTTCCCCCTCGAGCAATTATGCATAATAGGGGTAGCAGCTGGCCCGTAGCCACGTCTACCTGTTGCACGAGAGCCGAATCGCTCGTCGGCGCGAAACTACGGCGCCGTTCAAGAGGCCGTACCCGAGGGTGGAGGCAGGTCATTGTGAAAGAAAGAGGCCACGCGTCGGTTTAGGGTTGGATTTTCGGCGTCCCGCTCGGGGAAACGTGAAATCGTGTCAGGGGGTCAGCTTCGAGCGGCTTCAACATCCCTGTTGCGTGCTCGGCAGATCTGGCCTTTAGAGTATCGATGGCGTGTTCAAGGTGTATCTGTTTGACGACCCGTTGGAAGATCAACTAGCGCGGGGATGTGTTGCTGGTTCCGGTACGCACCGGAAATATTAATGAATTTCTGACAAATATGATTTTCCTCAAGTGGAGGGATGCGTGATGATAAGGAAGAGTTTGTGGGAAGCCGTATTTTCGGATTATTTGGGATTGAATTGTTTAATATCTGGTTGCAATGGGCGCTGGCGTTAGGAAGCACAGGAAATTTAATATCTACAGTTCTGATGGGCTATGGAAAAATTCAGAGGGAAGCGAACGAAATGATGAACCGAAAAAATATAACCGTGCCAATAATTCTACGATACTGCCTGTATCTATATGCACTACTGTTAAAAAAAATATATGGACACTATGTGCTACAACCCCTCGAAACTCCTCGGCTTTCATATGAAACGTTTTTCAATATTCGCGTGAATCAATTGAAATGAGACGCTTGATATGTACACTAGCGGACAAAAAAGTTACCACTATTTCGATTTGTTCTATTTTTGTTATTTTTTAGCATATATTTGGGACTGTGGTATGTTTAATATGCATATTCTGATGTAGAATTTAAAGCTGTATAAAACCCAGTTAAAGTTGAAGTTATTTAACTGACAAACAAAAGTGTTATATGACATTGAACGGGGTAACACATTTCTGGGGTCGACAGAGAAGTTACCACGTTTAGTAACTTTTTAGGTTGTCCTGAAAGCAAAAGGTGTCCCCACAAAATATTAGATTTTTTTCATTAATGTTCAAAAGTGGTAACTTTTTTGTCCGCTATTGTATGCACTTTATCTCATGACTGATCATGACTAAAAAGTGTTAGAAACAGTGACGAAATTATGAAAGTAGATCGGCCTCGTTATCAGGCGTGCCCACTGCGAGATACTACCGCTCAGAATTGAACGAAGTTAACAGCGAACTCGATTCTCTATTTAAAACAAACGACGACGCGAACGCTAGCTAAAACATTCCAACAGAATTTGTGATTTCACTCCGCTAGAAACCCTCGCTTCAAATTCCACTAAATACCCACACAGCTCCCCTGTGCAAACGCTATTGTCATTCTAACGTCGTTTTTACCACGCAAAGATTTCTCTGACCATCGCTGGAAGGCCTCCAATTTTTGCAGACAGAAGAAACCGCCGGCGAAAGTCTTCCTGCCATAGTCTTTCGCGCTAGTAGCGTCGTCCGCAACGTCGCCCAGCTCGCAACAGAGGAGTCCAACAGCGTTTCTCGAACTTCCAACGAAAAAAGATAAAAGCGAACGGCCCCAGCAGCTTCTGGATGGGAAGCATTCGCCGCGCTCGTACAATCGGCGATTCAAGTTCCAGTTTAGCTGTCGTTAAAGTTTAATCCGCGAATGATTTGTTTCGCTATTATTGCGGTTAGGAATTGAATCGCTAACTAGGACGGCATTGTCGCGCGACCGCTGTCCTCGCAGAAGGGAAAACAGAAATTTTGAACGGGGGCGCGGTAACGCGGCTAGTCTTTTGTGCGCCGCGCGATTCGCAGAGACGCGGGAGTTAACAGTTGTCGGCGCGAGTTCGCGTATAGGAAATTCCGAATACAATGCCGCCGGTATAATTAATTGTTTCCGTGTACCGTTTTAATATAATTATACAAGGTAGCCAATGGTACTGCTAATTGCGAAAGTTTGCTCGGTCTACGCCCTGCATTCCCGCGAACCCCGACGGTTCGCTGATGTCACCACCCAGCGGCCGAGCTTTTTACATGTCGCGTGACCCACGGGAATTATTAATATCACTTCTAACCGCAATATACGAACCGCGGGGCGAACGCAAAAAAGTATTATTAAGGGCTGCTTCGCGGGAAATGGTCGTTGGCTGGCGACTAATGCTCCAACCACTCTGCGGAGCTACACATCTTCCTTCTTACTGTTATCAGTCTGCCACTTCGTCATGTTATAGTTGTTAGTAAAGGATGAATGACGTACAGAGACATCAGTGACTGTTATGGTATTAAAGAATTTTCAAGTATTGCTGAATTGGGGTTGATTGGTAGGAAACAGAGCTTTTTGAGAAGTATGGCACGAGATTAGAAGATTATAAATATGTATGGAGGAACATCAGTCTTGAGAAAGCTACAGTAAGAACATAGAAGATGTGGTTAAAAGCATGGGATAAGTTTAACAGGGTAGCAAGTAGATGAAAGTGTAATAGAAGAATTGTTTTAAAATTTGTAGATGTTTTTAGAGGTCTTATGAATCTGAATAAATTTCACTCGAAAGAATTTCGCAAATAATACAGATTTGAGAAATTGTAAATGTAAAGTGACACAGTTCTAGCGCGTCTGACCACATAGGAGCCCTTTTCCTTGGCATCTAGCTGGTCTCCCAGTTCAGTGATACGTGTCACATTATTAGGGTTTCACATTATCCTATGCGTAGCGTCTTCTATGAGAATTATCTTGAAACTTCCTTCAAAAGAAAATTACATGGTTTAATATAAACTTCGTAAAGGAAATTTCATTCAAGATTCTCCAATCTAATCACCCTTTACCTTATTGGGAAACTTTTTAAATCTCCTTTTTCCACACCGAACAGAGAAACACATTCCAACTTAATCTTTTCCCCACCTAGCATCCCCTTCGCGCAAATTCGTTTTAAAGAGAGCCGAACTCGTCATATCGACGATAATAAATTACCACGGCACGCACGCAGGCAGAATACTTTCCTTCGCGAAATGATATTCCCAACTCCCTTTGTCTCCCGTGGAATTCCACCAGGAGATAAATAAGAACGGAAAGGAACTGCTAACGAAAGATCATTGACGGTCGTTCGAATTAAAGGCGAAAGGAGGGGGAGGGCAGATGGTTGCGCAACGAGGAGTATCAAAATTAGCGAAACTTGAGCGAGTCGCGCGCGCTCTCCTTATAAACGAGCAGAAATGTATTTCAATGGAGGGTACAGCTGCCTGGAACAAACAGACAGGTATGAAAGGAGCGGAAGATGAAAAAAAGGAAAAGACATTGGCGCGGAGCAGAGAGGGAAGTGCAGAGGACATAGAAGAAGGGGCGGCGGAGAAGGAAGAAGATAGCAGTCGATGGAAAAGGAACAGAAAGGGATGAGGCGCAAAGTCAGAGATCAGACGATGCGAATAATTGAAATTTTCCGGAACGAGAACTTAACTTCTCGTTCGAAGGGGCGCGCAACAGAATGTGTACGTATCCCCGTCGACCTCTGTACCGCCCCCATCTATGCAAACATTCGTCGCACCTCGTTGTTCAGGAGTTTCCCGATACGCTGGCGTGCGAGAGAGAAAATCTCAAGAAGCCCGAGTCCTGAAGCCAGAATGCTGAAAAAATTCGTGGCTTCTACGGGCATATCGTATGTACCTGAGAAATCGAGAGAATCCACGTGGCTACGAAGTTCGTGTTTGAGGAGACCCAGGAGGGCAGAAATATTGTACGTTCTCCGGAGAGAGATTGGAAGGCAACCTGTCTGCAGCTGGATTGCCGATTTAAACCGAGTACCTGGGATGCTCAGCTGAAGAGAAAATATGTGAAGGCGATACAGTAAATAACAGAGTGGTACTAAGAAATTCGTGAAAGTTCCGAGAAATCCAAAGGGTTCGATTATCGTGCAACAGGGGCATTCCTCTAAGTTGCTGTGGACTTGTTCACTTAAAATTAGCTCTGGAATCCACTAGAGCAGGATCCGTATTTCCTTCTGGCTCGCCCCGTGCAGACACACGAGCTCCTGTGCACACTCTTTGGAAGCATCGTTTCAGTCGGGTACGTGACTTCCGTGTCTTCACAGTACACGCAGCAATTCGATTCGTCTCAGACTGAATAGACACACCCTCGCGCTCTTACCCCCGAGAATGTTATAACAACTTTTCGTTATTCCGCGCGAGTTAACGGGAATATATGTGAAACGGAATGGAGTTTTTTTCCCCCATTCCGAGCACCTCTCATCCATACTGAAATTACTTTGCTGGCTGCAGGCAAACAGGGCGCGCAGGGGTCCTTGGAACCGTGTTAGCAGCGGAACACGCTCGAGCATGTACATGCTCCAAAGATGTAACGATCTATTTCACGAGCACCGACAGAGATGTACGAGCAGCTCGATGAAATTGAAACATTAATGTCGACATCGTTAATTAGCAATAGGAACTCGCCAATGTCAATCGAATCGATAGGTGCATCCAAAGTGTGTCCCAAACGAATTTCTCCGGATCTAAAGAACAATCTTGAACGATCCCAGTTTTACTTACAAGCACTGATACTATCTTCCTAACTTGATATCCTCTACCTCTGCCTACAAGCTCCTCCGCAACGATCTTGCCAAGCAGCCAATAAAAACGTCGACCTTCTTCGTTTCACGCTTTCGTTAGCCACCTCCCTGTCGCCCGTATCGAACGTTATAAAAATGTCTATCGCGGGGAGCACAGACGATGGACCTCTCTAAAGGACTCCGAGCGCCGTTTCGCCCCGAGTAATGCAATTACGGAGAGCGGGAGCCATCGAAATGGAAATTTCGCGACGAATTGCCACGGCACGCCGGACCAGAAACATTCAGGCGACACAAAGAGCCCAGCCCCCGTGATGCCTGTCGTCCGCGGAGGCGTCGCGAAAATAATAACGATAGGTATCCCCGCCTCGTGGGAGGAACAACGACGGGCGGGTGAAACAGCGAGGGGCGCCGGGCTGGCGGAGGAAAGAAAGGTTTTCGAGGAAGGTGCGTTAATTAGCAACTCCTCGCAGGAATGTGGATACCATTAATTGGCAAGCCGAACGAAGTTGGGCATTTAGAAACCGCAGCCAAGCTAGTAACGCTCAACCCATCCGCTGCGGGAACCGCTTGACGGAATGGATGCCTGAAGAGATCGCATCCACTGTGTCTACGTGTCCGCATAACGCGCTCGCGCCTCACGCGCACGGAAAAACGCTCGTTACCCGAAAACTCTCACCGAAGGCCAGATTTCCTCTGTCGCGCCTTATCTGCCTGGATCTCGCCGCAGCTTCTACTCTTCCCGACGCGAGCACTCCACTTCAAGCCCCCTCTGTCCAGCATCCAGGACAGCTAGACGGTTTCGCGCCAGAAAGAGCGGGCGAGTCTCTTCAGGAGTGCTTCTGGTCGTAAGTGAAATTAGTACCGACCGTGGGTCAGACCGTTTGGTCGTTCCACTTGCAGACAGAGTCTCATGTACAGTTGGCTAATTGCGGGGCGATGAAATTGATTATTAATAACTCTTTAGGGCACAGTAGACATTACGAAAGACAACATATAAGAAGAGAAGGAAGAGAAACATAGTTAGAAATTATATAGTACACGTGAAAGTAAAAGAGTGCAAATTAACACTAACAATGTATACGGAAAATAGATGTAGAGAGCCAAATAAGGTAATCGCGAGTCGGGACTAAAGTCGCATGTGTGACGTTGAAAAATAACAAGAGTAGGAGTTAAGAGTTAATTGCTATAATGAAGTGGCTGTGGGAAATATTCATATTTCATGCGTGCTGAGAGTTTTCAAGCACTGAAGTCTGTGTTCCTGGGTTTGGAAAGATTTTTTAAAGACTGAATACGTGACTCGGAGACTGGCGCGGGAATTTCTTGGTAGTGTGCGATAGTAAACGAGTAATCGAGTCGACGTTGAAGTCGTAGGATCAGTGCACTGTCACTGTGAAAAATACTCTTTCTAACGCGACACTTAAGCGGTCATTGGAGTCCACTTTCCAATTATCCCAGCAGTTACGGAGCACCAAGTACAGGGAATGTAACATTACTCTGTTAACCACCAAGTGCCGTTACTAGCGTACCTACGCGATCGAGACATCGCTCTGGAAACATTGTACTTCCCTTCCAACGATTCTGTAATAATTCCCCCCGCAACGTTCATCCAAGTGCAAGTACATGCTGCATAGAAACTTGATGGAAGATACCTATCAATGTATCCCCAGCAACGCCCGAGTTGCGCGCCACGCGAATTTGACACGCGGCGAAAAGGAAATCACGAACAGATTGCATAACGCAGCCGCTCGTAACGCGAAACATCGATCGGCAGACAGTATGAAAATCTAGCTCGCTCGAAAGTATAATAGAACAGCGTATCGCTGGACACCGTAAAGTCAACGGACCAAGGCACAGTTAGCCAGCCATTCGCTTTCTCCGGCTCGCGTGTTACGTCTATAAATAATAAAGCCACGGCCATTTCGACTTTCTCGATCGGTCAAAATCGCCACTTCCAATCTGGATGGACCGTGGCAGAAGAAAGCACCTGCGTCGCTGCGTTACACCTCGTTTAATGAACCGGAACGGCCCAGTAAATGCGCGCGAAACGGGCCGCTTTTAATTATACCCCACTAATTGCAGGAAGAAACGAAAACATTTCGCTCGCGAACGAAATCCGTTTCTCGTACCGCACGCTGATGGGGAGCGACTGAAACGACGTAATGCACGGCGGGCACCTTTTCACCACCGGCGGGTCCGTTTTGTTCGGTGCATCAACTCAAAATTCACTTTGTCCCCGTCGTTTAAATTCTATTTGAGTCCCCGTCTTATTGTCAGTTAAGATTCGCGCTGCTTCCCGGGCGAGTCTCGTTCACGGCATTGTCCCGACCGTGGAGCAATTATGCGTTACGACTGCCGCTATAATAAGCTCCCATGATCAATCTCCCGGCGTTTAAATTCTTGCCGGATTACCTACTTTGTTTAATGCGATGTCGGGGGGCAGGCGGAAGGTGTCCGTAATGCATAGCGCAGAAAATGGAATAATCTGGATGTATCTCTCCGAGGAGATAGTTGGAAGCAAAGAATCACGAGTCACGGTGAAGCCGAGTGATCTTGAATTGATGACTGGAAGCGAGTGACATCGTTGGTCATAATTTTGCGAGTAACAGTGGGATTACTTCAGTGTTGCAGAATAAAGTGAAAAGTAAATTTATTGGTCATGTAAAAATCATTTGGTACAGGTGAATGTTTTTGGTGATAAATATTTTTAGGAACATTGCGTGAATGATGAGGAAGAGATCTGAGTATAGGGAGGATTTACATTTACTCGACTAATTGGGTATTATGGTTGAAAGAATGTTGAAAGACGAAGCGATATGGTGAGAGGAGAAGAGCAAGGGAAAAGGGTTCGTCTTTGGTCAGACGCGCTGTGCGTATTGGAAATCATTCCAGCGATACTCAATTAACGACGAAGGCGTATCATTTTTGCTCGACTGCGCCACCTATTAGGCATTTTCCCCATTCCATTTCCGTGATCTACGGTGCACCCTTTGCGCGGGTCGATTCAACGGAGCAGAAACAAGCTGCACAAATATAAGAGGAGAAGGTTTTCGATTTCTAAGAGTGCACGCGGGCCGATGCGATCATTAGCACAAAGCGCGCCGGGCAACGGCAGACATGCAAATTGCACGAACGGAAGCCAATTATGATGCTCGGCCTTTGACAGTTTATAATGCAATTAGAAAACGCTTCCTCCCTTAACGACAATGTCGTCTTCGTTGCCTTTCCTCGTGGTTGCCTTTTCTTCCGCTCGCTCGCAGCCGTTCCATGGCTGGGAAACAAATGTTCGCCCCCACCGGGATCCTCGAAAACCCCTTTGTGGTGGTACACAAAGCTCGGCAAGCATTTTTGTGGAGCAGTTATTGTCCGCGTTACTCCGCAGCTTTCTTTCGGATAAGTAACACTGTCCTTTGGCGTTCTTTGCTCGTTTACGTTACCGTCGACGAGCACCAAACGAGAGACAGACCGCCAGTTGGATTCCTTAACAGAGTCGTTGCGAATATCGATCAAAAATCAATTCCTACGCATGCGAGAAGAGGTAACATCTGGAAAGAAAACGTACAAAGAATCGCGTATGATTACAAGTGATTCGGTATACGAAAAATCAGCAAGTTTTGTAATTTTTCTTCGGAGAAAGTGCAGCATCGCTTCAAGACACCAGGGGCTTGCATCCGTGACTCGAGGTGTCTGGAGACGACCCCGAATCCCATCAGCAGCCCGAACCGAAACGTGACGGGCGAGAACAGGCAGTTACCAATCCGCAGTTCGTTATAGGGAGATGTTCGTGAAACAAGGCGGGCGCGAACCCCCGCGGAGAAGCCCGACCTCGCCGCAATACGGAATAACAAAAGCTCAGCCGGAGCTTCGGCGGGTGGAAACTCGATAGGGAAGTGACCATAGGGAATCGACTAACTTAGTTCACGGGATAAGCGCGTGCACCACAACGTTCGCGGCCGTACGCGTACACCCCCTACCCCATAATCATCCTCCCTTCGGCCTCCGCCGCTATGCTTACCCTGCTGCTCGCAGCCAAAGAGCACATCTCGTGCAGGTGTAGTCGCGCGCAACCCATCGATTATTAATACGAAGTAGTGAGCAGATTGCACCCTCCCAACCCCCCCTCGTGCCGCCCCTATTCGCTGGTTCGTCGGTCTGAGGCCCTCGATCCTCTCTTACGCGCTCTTTCGATTCGCCTTGCCGCGGCCGTAACGCTTGCTCTCCTTTCCACGCTCGAAATCCCCTGTCGGGTATTACGCTAAGCACATTAGTCGTCGCCTCTCTGTTGCGATTACGCCAACGTCGTCCCACCGAACCTCGTGCGTACCGTTTATGGCTGACGTGCAGGGAAGATAAAGGCCGCGTCGGTGCGCGGGATACGCAGGCTGAAAAGCTGAATTAGATCGACGGAGGCACGGGCGGGAGGGTTTCGTAATTTCGCGAAAACACAGCGATTCTTCGCCGCGGTGGTAGGTCGGCGACTGTTGCCGGGGTGTGCGTGCACATCGCTCGCTCGTTACTTATCGAGGATACCGACTGGCGTGATTAAACGCATCCTTGACAGTGTTCCGCGGCGCCTCGAGTGCAATTACTGCCGCGTACTTGCTTTCGTTACGATGAATCACGGCGAAGCCACAACGATTCGCACTCGAGCACCTGTCGTTTCGCATTTTCGCAGCGAACGGGCGCACAGGCAGCTCTGTCGCGTGTCCCCTGCTGGCTGTGCCTGCGGTTTTAGGTCTTTCAACGAGTTATTATAGTAGCACATCCCTGTGTCTTTTTATCTTTGAATTTCAAGATGCGAATGCCCTGTAACGTCTTAAAACAGGAAGACGAAGATGACGAAATTGCAGGAAATTATTATTATTATTATTATCAACGGGAAACCCTTTAGAATACAAAAAATATAACAAGTAATACAGGGAGAAATAATAGAGGTCTGTTGGGTAGCGAATGGGGAGACTGGAATTTCGAAGCAGACGACAAAATTTCACCGCGAGTACTTTATCCGTTTTATTGCCAGCCGAAAGCAACGTCAAATGGGAAATGACGGGATATCTCGAACCGCGGAGCAAACGTGTTATTACTCAGAGCGATACTTGTGGTGAAACGAATCAGCATCTCCCTCTAAGTCCCTTTACGAGCGCCTGGAGTTTGCTTCGCTTCGTGTTCGTTCCTCCCGCACCACCCCATTACCATGTAAAACTCCGTGGCAGACTCGCGCGGCGGGGCTGCTGGAATACTTTCGTTATTTGTAACTGGAGACGCGCACCCCTCGCGAAGTTCAACCTCCGGCCTGTCTAGGTGGTGCGAGAACTGATCGCGAAGATTGTAACGAGAGAGGACAAGCCGTCCTCGCGTTTGTAATTTCAACGCCCGAAGACAGTATTCGCAGCCTTCGAGCCCAGTGGAAACTGCTCGTTCGAGTGTAAGAAGTTTCGCGTGAAATGTTGCCAGCCACCGATACACAGCTCCCCTTATCCGTCCGTGAATGCGTGCGTACGGGTGTGCACATGACACGACTCTCTCCTCTTTCTTTGCCCGGCTTGTTTCAACGGGCACACCAGCATTTGGTCGAGTGAATGCAACTTGATTATCACTACCGAAATTTCAGAACAGCTGCGATGACTCGTGATGGAAATTTTCTTGCAAGTCGAATCTGCTTCCATGAATCACGTTTTTCTGGATTTGCGACAGACGACAAGGATAATAATTGTATAGGATCTAAATATTATAAAGAGACTATGTGTGGCAGATAGGAATTTTTCTAATGGAAGTTGGAAAGTTTAGAAGAGGCAGCCTTTCGACGATAACGATTTGTTTCTAGGTGCTATCGAAATACGGGGAACGTTCTACTTTATCAAACGGATATGTAGAATCACTGAAGAAGAACGCGTGCAGAGGCGCGCATTAATAATGCTAGCGGTTGCAGATACGATTGCTTATATAATAAATGGTACCTATTCAATTAACCTCATTAGCCCGTATAGGTTCACAAGGACCAAATTAAATTTACGAGCAAACTCATATAAATCGCATTAAACCGTCGAGTGTCATTTTCCATCCCGTTGAATATTTCCCATTTGTTAAAGAGACGAGAATCTTAATTTACGTGATTACTCGCGTCACGCTTCATGAGCGATAATTTAGATGGTGAAAAATTCGTTTTAATTGCATTCTAAGCTTTGTTCTGCTACGTAGAGCCTTAACGACAGGTTCAGCCACAATTAAATGAAATCACCAGGGTATCCCCATGAAATCTGTCTCTGGCGAAAACTTTTACTCATATCGCCTGTTCTCGACATCCCTCGGCAGAGATTTTAAATAACGTCGAGCAGCTCTGTCCACTCTGAACGAAGGTGTTCGTAATTCCACTTACCACCCTATACGCTCGATATTTTCATAATGTCCCAGCCGACTCATTAGACGCCTGAATAACATTCAGGCCGCGTCTGCGCCACTGTATTCCTTCTGCATAAATGCAATTTACACCGCGATAAAATGAATCGATTCGTTTCATCCGCGGCGAGAAAATATATGTACCGCGGAGTTCGCCCGTATCGAATAATATCGTCGCCGCAACAAATTCGCGGGACCATAAATATTTGCAAAGGGAAGGATACGCATTGTCGGGGCGGCGCACAAAGTGCAGTTATCGCAAGATTTTAATATCCAATTATCAAAGCGTTTCATCGCTAATTTTATATTACCTGTATTCGCGGCCGGGCCAATAAGATCGGGCGCGTAGAATCGATTTAAATTTGCGGAATACCTGAACCGAATAGTTGAAATTATTCGGCCAAATGAACGAGTCAGCTGAAAATTCAAATAATAGCAGAGCATTTGCGCCGCAATTATGTGTGTTTCAATAGTTTCCGCCGAACGAGATCCTACGAGTCGCTAACTTTTCTAACAGACGGAACCGCAGGCCCGAAATAATTCCGAATTAACCGTGCGCAATGTAATTAAATATAAAACATAAATTGCCTCCGCCCGATTCTCTGCCGCCACTGCTGCGAGACAAGAGAGAGAGAGAGAGAGGAAAACAGAATTTTCTCCGATTTACAATCGAGGCCGCTATTAACGGCAGTTTCTAAATCCATCCTTGGCAGTGACCAGCAAGTACCGGTCTGCCGTTACAGCGACATCGTCCGGATCTTGGCTCTGCCCGGAGCACGCAGCGCGTTACGATCCACCAAAATCCAAACTGATCGATTATCCGTTGACATCTCGGTGTTTGCGCATTTTCCGCAGAACTACCTATTCAAGCGCGAGCGTTTGTTGACCACGATATCGATGCGAGGCTCCATTGGAACCTTTGTTTAATCGGTAATCACATGATCTGATTTCGCGTGGTTAATTGAGCAGCTAGGACCGCACGATAATGTCTGCGCGCGAGCTGAGCGTACAGTCTGAAGCTTCGATTATCCTGCGATTGTTCTGGGGAAAAAAAAGGAAAAACAAACGGGAACATCGGTGGCGATTTGGAGCGGGCGGTTAAGAATTCGCGCGATTTAAAAGTATTCTTCTGTCCGCGGCTCGCTGTGTACAACATACAGATTAACGCGCGCAACAGAGGAGCGTATAATGCTGGGCAACGCCGTGGCAGCAGAGGAAGCGGGAATGCACGCGCTATTGAGCACACGCGTCCGCTATGTTGTATTAATTTTCGTTTGCCGGCCTTTCGTTGCTTAATCGAGACTGCATTGTCCGCCAGTACAATCGAGTGGAATCAATCGATCGAGCGAAATTCCGTATTACCCTCGAGGATCGAGCGCGCGTTCAAAGAATAGCCGCCTAGCTGCGCGGTTACAAGTGCAGCGAATCTGCGGGCCGAAATTCGTACGGCTCCGCGTGTGCCATTAACGAACCTCGTGTCTCGAGACTTCTTCTGTTTGCACGTCCTCCACCCGCGTGTTTTGTCGCATCATCGATTGAAAGTTTTAGAGATCGACGAGACGCGGGGAGAAGCAATGCTTCGTTATAAAACTCGGTTAGGAACAACGAGGTAGGGAAGATGGGTTCTATGCTGGATTTAGGCGACGAATTATTGTACACCCTTCGAATTTGTCGATTTACTGATTCGTGGTGGAAAGAACTTGGGAATTGTAATTAGGAATTTGAGAACTTGGAGATCCTTGTTGACACTTTCTGAATTGTGAATCGTGTTACTGTACCTCTGTTTGAAATCAGATGCACATGCTCGCATGTTAAGTGAGAAGGTAAGAGATAATGCTTATGAAGGTAGATATGTATGTGGTAAGGTAGGGATGGTTGTTCAACACTTTTACAGGAGTTGTCAATTATCTACATTCGTAGGAAGAAAATTCGAGAAGTGACAGACAGAATGCAGTTCGCTTTGACCACGAAGAGAATTGAAATTCGTACGAGTCTGCGCTATTAAGAAACCGTCTCTCGAATTCGTTCAAGTACTGTGCCACCATTTGCATTCGTCCGGCGAATACAGTTTTGCAACGTGCATAGCCTGCAATTGGATAATTAGCTATTACGCCACTAGTAAGTGCAAACGACGAGCGTTTAGCGCTCCTAATGCGTGAACCAGTTTCAGAAACGCGAGCGCAATGAACAGATACATCTGTATGTAAATGTGTAAAGGAAGTTCAAGACAGCTTCCTGAAATGCGTGCACACCCAATAAATAATTGCGAATGAATTGAAAAATCAATAATACTGGCTCGAGTATCCCAGGATATCGAATAAGGAAGGCAAGCGCGACGGAAGTGGAAACAGAAAATCAGGTATCTTGGATGCAGCCAGAGAATTAATCTGTCCCAAAGGTTTCGGTGAATGGCCATCGGTGAATTCGACTAAATCCCGTGAACATCTCACGCTGGGTATTCCAATAGGAGGCGGTAATGCGCGGCAACTCCCGTCGAAACTTACACACGGACCGTTCTTGTTCCGTCTAATTTCACAGCTTTGTATCCCCTTAAGGTCCAGTTTCAGTTACAAGCTAAGCAACACCGCCCTGTACACGGGGGCTGCTAGCAGCCGCGTTATCCGTCGCCGTTGGATCCTCCACTGGAATCACCCCAAGGCACCCCCCTGCGCTCTCACGAGCACCCACGAGACCCAAATACGGCGATGCCTCGCAACTCGCCAGTGGAACGAGTATCGTTACGCGGCTCGTTTTCCGGCTTTAATTAAATGACGCGCAAAACGCAGCGGGGTCGCTTCTCCAGGTTTCCAGAGCCCCGTACTGAGATGGGTCAACCGTAAAACAGGAATGCGTGCCACCCGCCCACCCACGCATTAACACATTTATAGTTATTTTTCCTCACAACTTTTCCTCCCCGCCTATGCAGTCTCTATGAAGGAAAAGTTACGCAGATTTAGATGCAGTTCACCTACTAACGAGGGGTCGGAAGTGGCACCCTTCGATGTCTACCCCTTCGCGTTATTTGTGATTCACGATCGAAGATCTTTCTTCACGTGCTGTGATCGTTACATTTCAATCTGATCGATCTCGTTAGTACATCGAACGTCGAATATACATAATTGCAAGTTTGGTAGTGATCTCTATTAATTAATGTCCTCGATGGGGGCGACAGGAAGCAACAGCCCCGAAAGTACCTATACACCATTGGCGAGAAAAAAGGAGGAAAGAAATCGACACGCAACAACGATTAATTACCGATGATGCTCGACGGGCGCGCGTTTCTAAAACGATCATCGTTAAAACCTCATTTATCGAGAGTTGATCGCATTACCCCGCCGCTCATTCCGCTCACCTTTTTCGATATCGAATCGGAAATTTTAAATGGGGGCTTTTATAACGTGTAATTATAACGCGTATTCTCTCATCTTGATGCCGGTGCGTGGCAGCGAGGCAAAGGAAAAGCGAAATACGCTCGCCGCTCCATGCCGGGCGTGTGTACACGTAACGAAGGTAATTACATGCACGCGATACGAAAGCGAAAGGGTCATTACACGTACACTCAACGCGGGGAAATACAGCTTACAATCCCGATTCCTTTCAATTCCTCTTTACCACGAAACTTGATACAATTGTAAACCGTACGCAGAATCGCAACTCTTGAAACCCTTTCGCTTCGAATATGTATCTGGTTTCCTTTATCGCCAAATATAAATCTATTCTTCGGTTTAAGAATAATATCATTCTATTCATCTTGGTGGCAGGTTTCAAAGACTTTGCAACATTGTTTTGCTCACAATTCACGATAGATTTAACAGTATATCCTCAACAGAGATAGAAGTAAGCGGATCAGAAAATATTTTCTATTCCGAAGTCTAGCTAATGGAAGTGACAATTGGAAACGGAGGAGGGGGATGAAAGTTATCGGGCTTGATTAGAAATATCTGGATCAGCGGTTTTAGCGGAAGGGATTCGGGAGAAATGGTGGACACGAAGGCAGAGGAGCTTCTGAATTCCGTTTGCGTCTACTTCGTAGTTGTCTCGCAATGAAACTCCGCGCGTCCGTCACGCTTCCAAGTCACGTGCGCTCGAAATAACGTAATCCGGGAGACCAATAGCCGCCAATTAATATTCCGTATCGAGATACCGATGAATCGGCACGACATTCTGCCGGACACGTCGAGTTTTCGTGTCGCGCCGCAACAATATGTTGCGCAACGCTGAAATCCAGTTGCAATTTGCCGCTCGTACATATATCGTTATAGGAAGTGAAACAGACACAGATGGTAATCAATCCGCGGAGAGTCAAAGGTCCCATTAGAGGTAGAACATTGTTACCTCTCTGCCAAAGGGACAATTGATTGGAACATTAGCGCACACTTGCTTCCCTCTGCTTTGTCTTCTTCTGCGAATACTTTTAAGAATATTTTCAAACTACTTTCACTGAAATAAAAAAGAAGAGTGTTTATACCAACTTGGTATAAAAACGACGGGGTTTCCTCTTAGCAAAGGATTATACCGATCGACTGTGACTTGAACGGCAGGTGCTTAAAACAATCCATTCGATGGTTTCATATTTGTTTGACAAGGCTCTTTGTACGCAGTTGTCCATTCAGTCTCGTCCGCGACTCGATCAAACGAAAATGTACGTACGCGATGGTCGCATAATATAAAGCAATCGTTGCGATCGTAATTCAGAACGGCAGACACAAAAGGGGGCAACGGCTACGGACAATCGGTATCGATGGTGGGCCACAGGTCGATATTCACAATAGACGGGTGGGTGAAATTACTGCGACCGCCGGCTTATTTATTGTGCGCGGGACACGGAACGAAGGGCCGGGTCGCGCGGGAAAACAATACAGGGCCAGCGAAATACTTGGAGCCGTTCCTCATTTTCAGCGCGCGAAAACGAAAGTTCTTAACGAGTGAAAACTTACCGCTCGCCTTTGTTGGGGAAATATCGCGCGCGCCTCGGATCGAGGACGGAATTAGTGCGGCTCAACGTGGGTAGGGTACGCGGCGAGGAAAAAAAAACACTCGTGGGAAGCAGAACGAAACTGCGACAACAAGGTAATCAAATAACAAAAAATTCCACGAGGTGGATGCAATCGAACGAGTAGTTCGAGGACGCGAGTACAGTAAATTCTGGTACGTGAATTTTCACTCTGTTGATCTACGATAGTGGTTTATACGTTACGTTAGCGATGAGGTATGGCATGCGCCGCGGAAACGTGTGTTTCTGCACGCCGCAAGTGTGCAATGCAAAAAGCTAATGGTCAAACAAAACGCAGCTGTCGTAGGTTGCCTTAAAATGCTCGTGCCTCGAGAATTATCGAGTCGCTGAAGATCTCTGCGCGTACCTTGAATTCTACGAAAGCATTTGCATTTCCCCCTGAAGCAACCTTTATAAAAACAGCTCCGAATTGCAGCGCGAAGATGGCAAACGATACAGAGGAAAGGAAATGGGAAGGAATTACCGTCGACCGTGGGACGACCCTTGCTAAGTCGCGCCACTGGACCCAGGGACGTTAAATATTTTTCAAGATAATGAAGGCGGAAAGGAGCATCGCGTCGTTCGAGTGCTTGATGTGGCGAGCCGTGTCTAAACACCGCCTGTACTCGCCGCGCGGAATCGAATTCGCCGAGGACGGGATGAGGAAAGAGGGCTGAGGGAGAAAGGTCGAGCGGGTCCAGTTAGCCCCGAAGGATCGTGTACATCTTTATGCAGATACAGACGTTCCACGGGGCGCTTTGTAAATTTTCTGGGCGAGCACCTCTTAGGGGCCGTGGCACACGCGCTTTGCGGATTTTTCAATCACGGTCCGTACTGACAGGATTAATAAAGCGGCGTGGGCGCGCGCGCGCGCGCGCGCGAGCCACGCGAAGAGTTTCCAGACTCATTTCATGCAGAATCGAATTGGATTTCCAGGTCGGGGACGGTGTGTATATCTGTGTTAGGGAGAGAGATACCGCTGGCGCTCTGGTCCCTTTGATGTGCCACGCTCGGATACCGTCGAGCTTTCTCTCGGCGATGCAGCCCCGCACTTTGTTACATCGCCACTAAATAATCGGTTTATAAAAATTCATGGCGAGTCTGGCGAGGTGGCGGCGGGTTTATATCCGCCCACACATTTCCCAGCGTCAACGTGCGACCAACTTCGACGAATCGAAAGAGACCCGACGAAGACATGCCCCCCTATGAACCAGCTACCGATAGTTGGAATAGTTTTCCTATCTCTGGTATCTGAGTTAATACAGTACATATTAAGATTTAAATGAAACATGAAATTGAATTTCGGGGTGTCGTTGAATCATCTACTTCGCGAATTGGTATATGGCTTCGGATGAAAGTAGGTACACGTCCTTTTGACGAACTCTAGCAACTTCTGGCGTCTTAATTCTATCGAAAATTATTCTACAAAAAGAAGCACCGGGTCCAAGGAAACAGACCAAACAGAAGCCGAAGAATTCCACTCAACGGACCGTTAAAGTATCGCCCGCTGAACGGAGTAATAACGCCCGACAAGTCGATCGAGAGGCGTCTCGGTGAATTCGACAGAATCTGGTCTAGCAACGGGTGAAAGATTGAGCCGTCCTGTACGATCGAGGAAGACGAGAATAACGGGAGGGGAAAAGGTGGTCGCAGAGAGTACGCGTAGGGTTGAGGGTTGAAGCTAGAGGGTAGAGCCGGAGGATTGGTACGTTTTTAGTGGTTGCAGCACTCGAACGTGCCAGAGCGAATATATCCTGCACGAGTGGATGCATGCATGCACACAGGGAGGGTGGGGAACGTGTGTGTACGCATACGTATCCGCTGCCTTTATTCTTGCTATCTCGGTGTGCACGTGCAAAAGCGCCGGACGGCTCTCCGAATATTTTCCTTCTAATTTAATTTCACTGGCCGGAGTGCAGCGCACGCATTACTTCGCACGTATCCGCGGCAAGAGGGAACAGATTGAGATCGAGGAGAGCGGGGCGGGGTTGGAAGATGCACGCTGCATCATATAACGATGCACGCCGGTGAGTTTTTTTAAAGGGTGGCGATTAGGAAGGTACGCCATGCGGTATAAGGAAACGTAAACGCGGCGGGTTCATTTTCACCTCTATCCCGACGGGTCCGCGCCGTCGGACCGGTCGTAATATTTCGAATCCCTGCTGATTGCGCGGCCCCCCGACTGCGCGCCACACTCAGACACGACACTTGAATTTAGAGGAACTCACGGTACATCGGATGCTCCATCTCGTCCGCTGCCTCCACTTCTACCCGCTTCCGCCGCGTTAAACCGTTTCGACTGTATTTCACGCGGAGTGCTTCTCAGGGTATCGGCGTCACCTCTGAATCGAGATTAACCCTAAACGTGCACCAACCGCCTCGATCCTAACGCGACCACCGCTCCGCGGTCATTTATGCCTCAAGAACTTTTTTTTGGCTTTACAAGCACGCTTCGGAGCTTCAAGATAGCATGCCTATCTAATTTCTATGAATCGCGCTGATCGTCACAGAACTCGAAATCGTTGGACGTTTACTGCACCTCGATCGATTCCATTTTACGTCTGTTACAGTGCTGTCCAGAAGCTGTGCCGCGTCATCGGACACGAACTCGACGCAGGTTGCAGTGGAAGAGGACGATGATGAATCGTTGGCAGACATTACTCTCGACGAATTCAAGGAGAGGTACAGGAGACTGATACCGTACATGACTTTCTACGTGGCTAACAACTATGTCAGCGGACAGAGCCCAATCTCGCAGAGCTCCGCGAAAGAGGTGCAGACAAGCCCACTGGTGAGGAACAATCAGCAAAGCTTTGCCAGAGTCAGCAACGTGCCGAGGAAAGGGAACGCTCATCGCGCGACTATACAGAGTCACGAGAAGAAATTCGTCCCCTCTGTACAATACGATCCTCAGAAGATGGGGAGCGACAACGACTATTTCATGCCAGTGAGGTACAGCTCGAAAATCGGGTACGACGATTATTCTTCGCCGCAGCAGCTCTACCAAGATCAGCCAGCAACGTATCCCGAGCTAACGCCTGCATCTAACCCGATCGCACGCAAGGAGACCAGGTACTACGCAAACGTGAGACCATTACGACCTTACACGACAAATGGCAGAGATCACGTGCCAAGGAAACAACTGGCGAAGCCAGTCCACGCCGGCATTCGAGACAACTACCTGTTCGATTATAACGCTCGGCCAACCTCTAATGCCGCTATTAATTATCCCGTTAAAGACTTTCAGGGACATCGCCACCTTCCACCACCCCCGTACGTTAACTTACAACCCCTCGAGCCTGTCCCGGGCAAGCAACTCTCAATGATTCCCCAGCCACCCCGAAACCCAAATGTAAACCTGGATCAACTAGTTGAGAGTTTCCATCTGAGCGAACGTCTGCCAGAGATGCTGAGCAAGGACAACATTGATAACAGCTTTAAGACGCTCGTGGAGATCCTTAATATTCTGCACAGCACGAAGAAGGAAGAGTATCCACAAGCTCAGGTGCCTGCGGTAACCACGTTAGTGTCACCGCCGTCGTCTCAAAGATTCCCACAGAAAACGTCGCGTTACAAAGTTCGACCGCAGACACGGCCAAAAGTGATCACGGAAACACGATTCCAAGTGACACCGAATCCACTGTACTTGACTGATGATCCCGAACGTTATAAAGTGTCGTCATACGAGGAAGAAATAGGACCCCAGCCAGCAGCTCGGCCGAATTACAACGTCGATAGTTTGAGCAACAACAAGGTGGTGGAATATTACATCCCCGTGGTTCAAGATATCCCAGCGGCGAAGGAGAAAGAAGTGTTCCTGCCAACGATTAGGCCGCATGTGGACGACACCACCGGGCATTCTTATGAAATCACCGAGGACCTTAGCGACGACGTGTTGCAGGAAGAACGATTCACCCCGCCAGTGATCACCACCGAAAGCCCAGTTTACAGTTACACGGAACCCAATGAAGTTTCGCCCACGAAACATGCTGGCCCACAGACGTCGTTGAAGTATGGTGCCACGCGGGGAGAACCGAACGTTGATTACCCAGCCTATTCTATCATACCACCGACGAGCTTCAGTTGCAAGGAGCAACGTTACAAGGGTTTCTTTGGAGATCCAGACACTGGATGCCAGGTACAGTTTCTGGTATTATACAGTGATGGTCGAAAGGTGATGGATAATAAAAGTAGTAGGTACAATTTTATGGAAAGGAAGTATAAATTAGAATACCTACGCCCCCTTTGGGAAACTTTGAGAATATGTAAAGGATATACAGGTATGTATTGCGAAAATTTTCTGCTGCCTAAATTCAACGGGGTATTTTCTGATTCTCTGTTATAACTCGCGCATCACTTTGACCAAATGATAGCCCTAATTAAAAGAAGTAACTTTTGTCTGAAAACTTTTTTTCTATCTTTTACAGGTCGCGAGTTAGGTATAACACAAAATCGGAAAATAGCCGGATTCTAAGGGGTCCATTTCACCCCCTCAGAGTGAATTTGGGCGGCCCAAAAAAATTCGTAATACATACCTATATATCCTCTACATATCCACAAAGTTTCATACTTTTGAATTTCCGGGTTGGGGACTCTCCCTTGTGAGTAACTTATTCCTATCACTTTTTCATAACTTTGAAAAATAAAAAATATTTAAGTATACATTTTTAAGTGTCCCATCAAGGAGTTCCTCGGAATAGAACAGTGATCCAGACATGCTGTGATATACAAGTACAGAGATATATTTTTCCAAGTTTCTTTCACCATCACCCGCAGACCTGCGTCTATTGCGATGATTTATGGTGATAATAATGTTATCTTACAGGTATGGCACTACTGCGACCTGAACGGCGGTAAAGCATCGTTTTTATGTCCGAATGGCACGATATTCAGTCAAGTGGCACTAACGTGCGACTGGTGGTTCAATGTTAAATGCGAGACAACAACGCAATTGTACGTGTTAAACGAACGACTCTATAAATACATATTGCCGGTAATGCCAAAGTTTCCCGAGGATTTCACGGGCCCCGAGGTAGATCGGTATTTGGAACTCAAGTTTAAAGAGATGGAAGCGAAATTGAAGGAAAAGCTGAAGAAACAGCAGCAAGAAGAAAAAGAGAAGCTCAAAGATAAGTCGCAAGCGGAAAAAGAGGAGGAATGATTAGTATATAAGCTTTAGTTAAATTATTATAATTCTGTCAATTTAAGCGTAGCTCGTATTGGGCATGCCTTGTTGCCATTATTTGTTATGGATAGCAACGGACAATAATAGGTTGTGCTTCCCACATCGTCGGATGTCAAACCAATTTTGTGAAACTCGAAAATGTGCAATATGTATACGATAGGTTTGCGTGTAATTGATAAGTAGTACGTTAGAAAAATTTTGATAGGAAATCTGCGTACTGAAAGAATCAAGTTATCCTGTATCGTGGAAATGTTATACAACTGCGGCGTTTAATCGAATTATTGAAACACGCGACAAGCAGTTAGGAATACTCGATGCATAGAGTAACTTATAGCGTCAATAAGTATTTCGTTTCCCTCTAGTCATATTTGTACTGCGTAATTATTTATACCTGGATATACTATACTGTTTTATAGAAAATTTATACGTTTACACATGCATTACACAGATCAACGATGGTCTTAATTTCCTTAAGGATGTCACATATACAGCCTAACATATTCAATGACACTTGCGTAAGACGATGGTTTTTTATTAATTAAAAATTCCCACTTTCGATGAGATACTTTATAATCGTTAAAACTATATGTGGCGGTATACCGAATTTTCCACTTTAAACTTGTACTTAATATTTCGTCGCAAGTATTAAATAAATTTATTTATTTATCGTTTTCTACTATATATGTTATCACTGTATATGCAACATAACGACGAGCGTTTGGGTAAAGAAGATATAAGTCGAAGTAAAAAAAAACTTACCTTTGCTGCTTGACGAACTCGTTGCAGGCTCTCGCCGACTCGCTGCTGTACATTGTGGAATTCGAGCAGCAACTGTTGGTTCTGAAACAAAAAAAAAGGAAAAAAGTATTATTTTGGTCGCTAACATCTCAAGAAATTTTTAGTAGAATATCGATTAGTATACAAACCTTGCTTGACAATGGTAGATAATTATGTTTCTTATGCAGGCGTAACATACAGTGAGAGCATCCCGCAATCTCGCAATGTTCGCAATAATATCCGAGGGGTTCTTTGCACCGTTCCGAGCAAGTATTTCGCACGATAAACGAACTATCGTTATTTCCCTCGGATAATACGATCTTCGAGTGGTTTTGCAACGCTCTTCCATGAATCTGGCAAAAGATACAGGTAGGTTCTCGCTTATCAAAGGTTTCCAGCTTTATTTATTGTACACAAAAATATAAGACTAACGCATTGTAATGAAAAATATACCTTGGAATAGCAGACAAAGCAATAAAGAGCATTGCACTGGGGGCACTTTATTGTTGCTTGTATCCCGCATTCGTAACACAGGCCTGGAAATGAAAACAGATCGCTTTATTTCATTCTCGACAATGGATCAGAAACTCTTTGCCTCCCGATGTAATACAAACCTTGGGTACCCTGTTGCTTCAGTTTAGAGTTAATCGGCTTAGAGAAGCAAATGTCTAGATCGTCCGTATCGACTGGTCGATTATGCGACACCACCATTAATCCCAATACGTACATATTTAAGGGTAACGTAACATTTTGAATATCTTCGAAGTACGAAGTCATATTACAAAGAGGACAAGGTTTATTAAGATGCGTCTTAGCACATTTTTCACATATAACGTGTCCACATTCCAATAATAAAGGTACAACCCCACGTAAAGGTACAAATTCTGAAACAAACGTGTTAAGCGACTTCTTTAAACGACTGTTGCACACACCAGGAAGAAGGAATATAAGTAACTCTCAACCTCGAACTATACATCATTCTAACCTCTATGATATTTATATTCGCGATCCTTACGTTCGGGAAGGAAATTAAGCTAACAATGCTTTGTAAACCTCCATCCACAAACTTCCGTCAGCAATACAGATTTAACAAGATAAATGCCAAAGAATATTCCCGAATCGATCGTTTAAACGAACCTACTTACGAATTGTAAAACTCGCCGTTTATTATCGGTATATATGATGTGTAAGTACACTAAATACGAAAAAATAAAAAAAGCCGGTAAACGCGTGGTTGAAAGTATTCTGCAATTACCTCGAAGGAAAAACTGGTGTTTGCAGTGGGTGCAACAAACGTTTCGAAGTTTTGTTGGTGGTAAACTGTAATTATGCTGGAGTCTATTATCGTTTCGCGTGCCGAATATCTTCTTCATCGTGAACTGACAATTAGTATGGCCACTAATTTCAGACGCGCACTATCACGGGCTATAGAGCGGTTTACAGACTGCACGCCGCGACACGACCATGTGACAACAAGCATCGAGCCTCATACATTTGAATGTCAGCCCAGTGCCGGCCCAAGAGCTCGGCACCCACACCCTTCAATTTATGGTTAAAAAAGTAAAATACTTGTCACACGATAGGCCTCGATGATAAACTAAATGGAATATGCACTTTATTCGACTAAGCCTGTGACTATTAACACGATGAAACTGGATTAACTTGTTACGAAAGCGTCGCCAGCAGGTTCACGAAACTTTGAAAGGATAATGCGCGGGAATTTGGCACTACCTTATCCAGTTCAGAGTTCGAATGATTTTCGTTCGGCAAATGTTTCGGTATATTTTGGACTAAGAGTAGCCGAAAAATCCTGTTTTCTTTAATAAGGAACTAGCTTGTGTTTTATTATGATAACAAATTTGTCGTATTTGAATTTCTTACTTTCTAAACAAACCTGACGTCAAGAGTGCAATATTAATTTGACCAGTTTTCGTGTTTCGTAGTCAAACATGGTGAATGTGCTGTGGACTTTAATTAAAGATTGAAAAGATATTGTGCGCGTATTGTGGTTGTACATAATTAATTCAAACAGGCAGCTACATAATATTTCACGTTATGAATATGTATATTGGTAATATAATATCGGAAGTACAATGTTGTTTGCAACGCCATGTACATAGTAGTAGGTGGGAAAACATTGATACATTAACAAGTTTGGTTGCATACACAAAAAATATAAAATTCTTACTTTACACTGTGTAAAGTACTTTGTAAATGATTGTCTCCTTGATTCAGATCTCATATACAACTTGATGTAGTGAACGATATTAATAATGACGTGTACCTGATTCTCGGAACCGAAGTAACTCGTACTTGCGATTTGGAGCGAAATAAAGATGTACTTTGAGGATAACGAGGATGAAATAATTTCTAAATAATTCGCTGGTTGAGAAGTAACGTACGCCAGGGAGTCACGTGATCGGTAGTTCCTAGTACAAAACCGGTGCAATTGTAGTCACGTGACTAGAAGCATCTCACGATCCTAAAGACAGATGACGCCGCGATCTCGAGAGCTGCACAATTTGGCAAATACAGAAAAAGGCAAGTGTGGATGTGGCGAAGTTATGTTGGATCCATTGGGATCTAGGCGCGGTCGCGACCAAAGGTCCGTTATGATCCCACCCAGCGCGATCGCTCCAGCGAGCAAGAGGATCGTAAACCTCGATCGCCATGTTCTGACTAGATATACTAGTCCTGCAACATTACAACCACCAACCTACCCGCGTATATAGGTGCTGGAGGATCGATACATTTCATGAATTTTAAATACACAAAAAAGACAGCAGATCTACGTTCTCCGTAAGTAACGTTTCTTTCAAACACGATACTTCCTTTGGTAAATGCAAATAAGATAATAGAACGCCAGTGAAACGGAAATGCGCAGCGTAACTAGGTACGAGCGCTTGTAGGCATTCATTATCAGAGAGCGTTTCATTTCGTACTTTGAAAATCACGTCGCTGAGTTTGGCTCGAGCTAAAGGGCCGATCAGTTATCCTTCGCGATAAGCGTCAAGAGCTGTTAGCTTTTAAGAAAGCAGAGATAGAAAGTCCGTTTGTAAATAGTCCGGAGTCTATTCATAAATCGTCCCTTGGATCTCGATAAGTGTTACGGATCCAGCGTGTCACTGGCATCCTCAGAATTCTGTATGTCAACAAATAATAGGTGACTCCCCAGTGAGTACACCTTGTTATGGTTTACTTTTTTTCGCACCGTTAGCCACACGTCGCCTCGAATAGCTGGCCGTCTCGTTCATCCATGCCGCGTGAATTCACGTTTTCGCATTGTTTCACTCGCCCATAATCATCGTATCGTTTAAAATCTAAAATCTAAAGCGATGTCGACACAGCTGCGGCCCATCGATCGTCGAGACTTAAAATCCTCGCAACTACGTCTCGCATTCGCCTGGCGCGAGGCAACGCAACGTTGCGTTGCGGTATTCCAGAAATAATTGCAGCGGCCGGCCGACGTGCAGCTCTAAACAAAATTACCCAAGATCCAGCCGGCGATAATTCGACTTTTCATCTTTTACGTAATCCGCGGGGGGATCGCGCGCGCGGCTCGCAGGTTGCGGGATAGGTGAGGCAAGAAGAAGGAGGAAGTGAGATATCGGATTTAGGCCGCCGCTGGAAACAACAGTGTACGTACTGTACGTAGAGAGAAGCAGTCTCTGGACTAGGCGAGCCGAGCGAAAGAGCTGTGGCAAGGTCTAGGCTGGCTGGTATTCAAGGTCGCGTGCACAGCGCAAAAGCCCCCGGATCTATCCCCGCCCCAGATTTCTAGCGCCCTTTGCCTCTCTGCCTCTCTTGCTCGCTCTCTCTCTCTCTCTCTCTCTCTCGCTCGCTCTTTCCGCCTCCGCCACCCACTCATCCCTCTTTCTCTCTTGCATTCGCACATTTCACCCACTTCTCCCCTCTTCCCCAGCTCCTCGTCCCTTCCACGACCGCTCAAACATTTTCTCGCTCTTTCCAGCAGCTACAATCCCCGCGGCTCTCCTCTCTTCCTCCGTCCCTCCGTCCCACTCCCGCTCGCCGCGCTCTTCCCCTCGTTCTCCTTTGCCCTTTCCGCATGCAACATCGATTTACCCATAAAAATTCCCCGCGCTCAACTCTATCACTCGACTATTACTTCCTGCCCGGGCCTCGGCGTCTCTCGCTAGCGGATCCGCCGTTGTAATACGCAACAGAAACTATGATCGATCCGACGCGGATAATTCAACATTCGCATGCCTGGCGCTGCTCAAAATCGCTTATTTACATGCCGCGCGCACGTGTGCCGGCCAGATACACGGGCTGTCGCGCGCGAGCAGGCTAGAGCTTGGGAACCGTGCCGGATAGAGCGGGAGAACGAGCCTGCAATACGTGCGCGTCTCGACGAGAAACGGAATCCCGTGTTTATACCAACGGATCGCCCGAGTATTGTCTGCTGTGGCTGACGGACGTGTGCTGTTGAAACAATCGCGGCTGATGGTAGACATATTTCTGATATGAATCTCGATAAGAGCGGTGTACAGCGAGGCGCGAGGAGCAAGCCGGACGGAGTCTCGTAAGAAACGTCCGGGGAGCATATCTGTCGATTTGACTTGCAAAGAAGTCGACTGAACGAGTCCACTATATCTTCCAATCCGTCGGATCGTTGGAAAGTAACATTCCAATCTTGCTGCAGCGCGAATTCCCCATTAGCTTCCGATACGAGTCGGGATATGCTGGATCCGATCGCTAGTCACAATATCCTGGCTCGGTTCTGAATTCAATTCCGTTGACCTAGATTGGGCGGTACGCGACAGAACGGGGGATTCATAGGCTGTTTCCTTCCTCCCTCCTCGCCGTTTACACTGAATGGTACACAGATCGGTTGCCGTGTTCCAAAGCTGTGAAACGCGTCCTGCAAATTCGACGAACGCGCGTCTGTCGGGCAAAACTGCGGGGCGGAAAGAGCTTCCTCTAGGTCTAGGAGAAGAACTCCTTGTTCTTTCAGGAACGAGATAGAGAGAAATGGGTGGTCCAGTTTGAGGGAAAGAGATCACTGAATAATTTTGAGCCGGTGAACGAACGAAGAGCCATCGATTGAAATTTTCATCAGGCTTTCGCGCGCGCATGTACGCTCAATTATTTATTCACGGAAATAACGAACGGACAAGCAGACGCCTGGCCGGAGAGCACGCGAATGAACAAGGGCCCGGATCGACGTGAAAAATGTCACGATATTTGAAACGGTTTTGCAGCTGTTACGGAGCAATGGGCATTTCCTCCCCGGTTCGCCGCCGGAACTTTCGGGGAATCCGGCGGCTCGACTCCTTGGTGTCCCGCCGCGGAAATTGCTCTCGGATGTAACTGATCTCGTATCGCCTGGTCACGTGTGAAATTCGCGCGTACGCTGCTGTCGCGGCACATTATTATTAGGTTCCCGTGGCCGTATAAACGCGACGGCGGGTCTACAGCGAATTTCAACTGATATCCAGCCGCTTGTGTTTCAATATTACGGTATTCACGTTCCCGCGACCGCACGCACGCGCGCGTTTTAAATTCATTTCACGGAGTGCAGCAGCGCTGGGCTTGAAGAAGGGCGACGCGCACATCGCTCTCGACGTTTTCACCAGCGGCTCGCGTAACACAAGCGCCTGGAATTACAATATCGGATTTCATTTTCCGTCATAGAGCGAGATTTCTCGCAGAAAGAACCGGGAGGATGCCTCAAGTGAAATTCGCTGAGCGGCGAACGGTTCCGCGCGATCACCGCTTCTCTTGTCCTCCTTTGGAGCAAGGCACGAACGTTTATCCGACACCAAGAATAGACGGGAGGCTAGGATGTGCTCGCTTCTAGCGGACGCAGCGCAATAAACGGAAGATACTTTTAGGTACGAAAGCAACGATATAGGATAGATACAGGACGTTTGAAGAGGGGAAGATGAATCAGGAGTACGTCATCTCTGTCGAAATGTACGGACACTTGAAATTGCAACCGTTCGCTGTAACAGTGGTTGTTAATGATTAAATCGTATATAATGTAATGATTAAATCGTATATAAAAAAAAATCAACTACCCGGTATGTCGTCCCGAAGTCAACAGAAAACTTATAGTTTCTCGGAGAAAAAAAATTTCCACGCGCATACTAGGATATCGATCCTCCCTGTTCTGTTACTTTACGCTGCTCGAACATTGGGCCAGCCCATTCGTCACGCAGCCGCGTGATTTATCAATTACTCGCGTCGTTCGTTATTTACGGGGAACTTCGTAGTTCAATGATAATCATTTAATTCAAGCTGGCGTTCCGTTCGTTTCCGCCCGGCCGCGTTGTAAAATCCTTTACTCTCGGCCGGGGGGAGTCCCAGTAGCTCCATTATTTGGGTCGCGGGGCAGGCCGAACGCACTCGTAAACATGTGCAATTTCCGTGCACGGCGCTCCGCGAATCTGCATTCAGCGGAACGAAGAGCGATAATAAAAAGCAGGTGGGCAACTGTTGGCGGAGTCGGCTGAATTCCACAGGAATTTTCGAGCCTTCCCCAACGGGTAATAACGAGGATTCGGCCTCGTTTATCACCACTTGTAGCTCTACCCCCGGTCCTGACCATTCCAGCCTCTTTCTCTCGCTCGTTGCCAACGAAAGGAAGAAAGCGCACCGACTATCTCGCTGTCGAGCCAGCCGCTTATAACTCGGCTCGCGACGCGTGGCCCCTTTCAGCCCCTTACTTTCAGACCGTTTCCAGTGGCATCGTTACTACCACCTTCACCCTACGTCCACTGGCAGGCCTGCAACCGAAATCCTTGTCTACAGCTACGTGTAACTTCCGAGCAGACAAAATGTGTGCTTCACGCGCGGCACAAAGAATCTACTCCTTCTGTTTTGTTAGCAAGTGTCGTTTCCCTCGAGGGAAGCGAGCAGAGTCCGTCGCAGCTGTTAATGAATTCTAGAGCACGTCCCCACCTGTCGCGCAACAATCATTCCGTCGCGTTAGATGCTCCGTAATACGATGAATCTCGGTAGATCACCGATAAACATTCAAGCTAATGCCACGAAACGTTACCACCCCCCCTCGGAGGCTTTTCATTAGTCTTTGACATCGTAAGATACACCTACTTTGCGATGGGAGCAAAGTTTACGGAGATACCTGACGTATTAATTAACTGCTGCGTATTAATCTCCGTCGAGTAATCGGGACGAGTAACGGAATGTCGTCGCCGTCGTCGCGGCACGTAGCATGAAACTTTTAATATTCCCCGGCATCTCTTTTTAAAAGTAAAACGCGTGCATAAGTTGACTGCAGCGGGCGAACGATGATAGATTAGCGACGGGATCGAAGGCGTGGTAATAAGGAGAGGAAATTAACAACTTTTCTTTCCTCCGATCGTCAATTTTATTGCCACCCCGCTCGCCCCTCCCGTCGTATTCAGAAGTCGCCCTGGGCACCTTCATTGCCAGGGACTCTATCCCAAGGACCGAGATGCAACGGGATACACTGCGACGGGGATGACTAAGCGAGAGTGGCTGATAGTCAGGCCGTCTCTCTCGTGTTCCTTCTGTTATAATATCTCGTTTTTCATCCCCCTTCAGTCAGCCATATTTTCCCGGCACCCAGCCTCCTCCCCCCGGCCGCGGAGTCACCCTCGTGTTTTCATGCAAACGACGGCCCGTGCCTCGCTTTTCTTCGCAGTTTAAACGCAGCATCTATACGAATTCACAGCGATACCTGTTCCGATGCAACCGTATAGCCACATTGTCGGCAGCAACAATGACGACGACTTGTTTTTCTTCCTCTGCGTCTGCCTCCTCCTCGCGTTCTATTCAGTCGTTTTCCGCCACCTTTCCTCCTCGCTTCCGATGCGAAGAAATGGGGTGCATCCTTTGAGCAGAGGTGTGTCAGCCAGCGAAATCTTCCAATTATGACGAGCCAGTTGAGCGACGGCGGGTGTCGGTTGTAACGCTGGTTGATTGTAAAGTCATTAGTCGCTGGAGACGGTACGGAGCAAAAAGAACTCGCCTTTTAACAACAGCGTGTGCTGTTGAAATCTTAGAAATAGCCTCTTGGAAGTATCGTTGCCTGCAAATAGGAGATCTGGAGCATCCTATCTGTACTTATCAATCACTCCGATTTTTAAACGTTACATCTTACTCTCACCCTCCGTGAAACCCGAGAGGGAACCAGTGAAACGACATAGGTACTTAACTACATCTGGCAATCTTAAAAAGACTCCTAGCTTGTACGACACTAAGATACGCGTAGGATTTGTGCACTGACCAGGCAGGATAATTTCACACCTGTACTCGGCAAATATTTGTTAAACGATCGACGTGGATGTTTTGCGGAAAACATGAGGGGGTGCGGTATTTACCGAGAAACAGGCGAAACATGCGGTTGGCATCGTTGTCGCGAGGTTTTTTTTTCCACGCGGGCGTTGAAATATTTTCACGGTGCTAGCGTGCACGTGCGTTACAACGTGCCCCGTGGGGCAGAGGCCAGCCCAGTAGCGAGTCACTAGGCCACTGCCAGTGGAACTACGGTCGAACACTGAAATATCTGCGCGACTTGGCACACATAGTGCAACTCCACGTGCGATGTTGCTTTCGTAGGCGACATTCAAAAGAGAGGCGTGCACGTAACGGGCCTGCGGCTAATTGAAAAATCGAAAGTGAAGAGTAAGTGGAATGAACGGGAGCGAGACAGGACGGTCTCGCGCCGCTGTATTTCTGGTCTGCCGCGAGAGCAATGTTTGTCTGCGCGGGTACGAGTGGAGCAATCAGCGAATGTTTGCCGGCCCTTCCCAAATTCATTAGCGCGCGCTTTTCATGCCGGGCCGAGGGAAAACATTTCGCATTTCGATAGCCGTGCCAGCGAAAGGTTCGCGTCGATATCGGCCGCGAAGGAGCGTCTGTCGCGGGCACGCGGGACACGTTGTTGCAAATTGCTTCACTTTGCTTGGAAGCTGTAAGGTAGAGACGAGCGAGGCTGTTGCGGAACCCCCGACACGTAACTTTTACGCGGGCAAAAACGTGATACGAATGGCGGATTTCGGAACGCGCTTCGCGGCGGTTTCGAAAAAACCAACCCCTCTCCTAACAATGGCGGGCGCGCTCCGCTTCCCTCCTCTGCTGATTGAATTTATAATTTCTCAGATGAAATTTGGCCCGGCGATCAGCGTATATCACGGCAGCGTCGATTTATCGTGGGATCGCAATTTAGTGCTGCGCGAGCTGTTAGCAAACCGTCGGCTACAAATTGATGCCCTCTGGGCCCAGTGTCGGTAAATTAATAGAGCCGGCGTTAGGTTGAATCGATGATACGCAATAAATTAATGAAATCGTTATTGCACAGTCTGGCATTATTTAATCAGCGATGCACACTTCATTCAAGCACAATTTTCTGAATAGCCGTGTATAACTAGATGCTCGAATAACACGGCCAGCCGTTTGGTCCATTGTTCATCGATGTCGATGATACACTGTAGGACGCTTCATGCCACTGCGCCCCTCGTTAATGACACCGACGACACCGGCCACCGCGACGCCCATAGACTGACAGCCGTCTGTTTCTTCATTTTCTCGTTTTTTTTTTTCCCACCCCCCGAGCACACGCTGCACTTTTTTCCTTTCCTTGATCGGCGCTGGGACTTTGTGGCCATTGGGATGGCAGCGAGGCATGAAGTTACCGGCAGGTTGCATCGCGGAGTCACGCGACAGCCCGCTAAAAAGAAAAAGGCTCGACGATCGGTGTGAAAAATATGGGAACGGTGCGATGCAATTTTCTGCCGTTGGCTCGATTTTCTTTTGACTTCCTCTTCCTGGACGATCGCCTCGTCGTTGTCTGGCCCTCCGGTCCCGCGTAACGCGCCATTACGGCTCGTCCAGCCCCTTAACCTGCATCTGACGGCTAATAGGTAGTAATTATTTGAACGGGAGCGCGGAAAAGCTGGGGAGAGTTTATTAAGGCTGTACCTCGGTGAATCAAAAAACGAAATTTCATCTGAATGGAGCGTCAGGTCTGCGCGTAAGCCGCGCGTTCCTTTCCATCCCTTTCTTATTCCATCCTCCTTTGTCCGCGGCTCTTACTTTTCGAACGACGGCCCGGGAACGTTGTAATGCGGCCAGTTAGCGACTCCATTCCGAGATGTACCTTGAATAAGACATCCAACGTCGCCGCTCTGTGGTCTTACTGAAGGATTTGGGAGGGGCACAATCCTCGCGGAACCGGAGTAAATACTTTATTTCAATCTTTAGAGAACCGTTGTCTCCCATTTTCAAGAAAATCCACAATACGATCTTTTCAATCGTATAAAGTACAGTGCCGTCGCGGACGGACGTCGATTCAACATCTCAAGACCGCGAGCTCGGAGAGTCGCGGATGTAAACGGCTGTTATTCGTTAATCCGTTCTTGAAGCGATTAATTAACCGGGCGGTTAGAAGTTGGGGCCAAGTTGTCGAGCCTCGAGAGCTTACCTCGGCCGCTGGCTCGCGATGTAATCTGAAATTCATACACACTTGTGCATTATGTAGCAGAAGCATGCATAGGCATTACGTAGGTGAAAAGAAATTTAAGATTTCCGCGAGCTGGCTTGAATACAAAGTGAAACGGATGCCCGAGTAGGTTCCCCAAAATGGAGGCAGATAATATGAAAATTCCCGTTTCCTCTCACGGAATCCCGTCTAGCTAATGCCTGCAGTTAAATACCATCCGCGTTACACTTTTCACCGAATATCACGGCCCCTTCCTGCGAGCGGAGTGACCCGAAAAGATTACACCCGTGACGTGCAGCGTTGTCCGTACGGTAATCGTGACGTTGCCCCGTCACCATCGCGATGTAACAACCATTTAACGCCACCCCCCGACTTGGGGGCTGTAACCGTGCGCGGTGTTATCGGAGGCGGCACGTAAGATCGTGCGAGATACACGTTAAGCCAGCGCGATTTCAGATCGATATTCGAGGGCAAAGCGGGTTGTTTTACAAGAGGAGAACTGGGCGAATCGAGCGTGTTAACGCGAGGGCTTGGACTCCTACGTCGCCCTACGTTCATATTAGAGTAACGCCAGACGAGCTGTCGGGTATTAGTAGATAGTTACCATTCGCGTGCCGCCGCTCGATGCTGAGGACCTTGATCTAGGGCACAGTGCTCCTGCGACGTACACTCACAACCGAGGCTGATCACGTACAGCGAGGGGGACGGCTGTAAGATGAACGACGACGAGCCAGCCGTGCAGACGGTCCACGAATCAGGGTGAACCGAGTCGGCGGTGGTAGCCTGGTAGCAGATTTTTCGAGGAGCAACGAGCGACCGGTCGCAAACCGTTTGGCACAGATATACCTAGTCGTACCGGCCGAAGTGGGCGCCGGATTACTGAACTTTCAACGCCGACGTGGATAATACCTAAACTATGGACACTCCAAGTATATTTGAACGTGGATCGAGGCTCAGCTAGAAATACATGGATCCTCTCCCGTTGTAACGACCGCATCGGCGACCGTCCTGGAGCACAGGGTCTAGGAGCGAATAGGAGGAGGTGGAGTTGTTGGGGTAAGGTGGAGGGAGTGTCGGGGTGGACGAGGATCGAACGATAATATCGGCTGCGTTTCGTTCGGCCACGAGCGTGCGAGGAACTCGAGGACGAAAACCGCAGCCGAACCTCGGCGACGTTCTCAGTGGTCAACTTCGAACACAGATAGGACAGTGGTCCAGGGAGTAGCGAGAGCCTGTGGACGAAGATGAACGGAATACGCGCAGGCGGAATGGGGGTAAATAGACGGGCAGGGAGCGAGACGGATAGAGGGAGGCAGGGCGCTCGGACAGAGACGGCGGAAGGCCGGGAGCAGATAGACCGATAGAGAGGGCGAGACCGTGGCAGGTGCAGGAGAGGATTCGCGTACGGGCGGGTGAGTTGTGCGTACCAATCGCGGGTGCAGGGTACGTCCGCAGGCACGCAGGAGGAGGCGAAAACCGGGCACAGCCCCAGGAGCGGAGGGTTCTGGCAAACGGGGCAAAACCGCCCACGCTGTTTCCCGGGGACCGGCGCGCGTCTGCTCGCGCTGCGGCGAGTGCAACACACCGAGTTCCGCGCGCGAAAAAGGGCTTCAACGCGACTCGGTTGGGTGGTGGCCCGCTGTTCACTCGTTGGAGAGAAAAAGCAGAGGCAAGAAGGCCCGCGGAGAGAGAGGGAGGACCGGAGAAAGAGAGGGCTGCGCGAAGTAGGAAGGGTGAAACGGAAGAGGAAGAGGAATAGGAAGAGGAAGAGGAAGAGGAGGACAGAGAGGAGAAGGAAGAAGGAAGGCTGGCGGTGGGTAGGGGGTCGGAGAGGACGGGTGAGGTGGCGGAGGTTGGTCGACGGGGGTGGCGGCCGATTCTCGGTTGGTGGTAGTGGTTTCGAAGGCTGTAGGGGCGAAAGGGGTGGTAGCGGCGACGGCGGCGTCGGCGGTGGCGGCGGCAGCGAACATAAAATCCGTCGCACATGCCTGGTGCATTCATTAGGGGGATGTGCCCGTGCAGCGTACACGTCGACCTGCATCCACGCCACCCTCTCTCTCTCTCGGTGCCACCCCTGGCCTCAGTCGCGCTCCGCGGCCAACTTGGTGCACACGCCACTTTGTTGTTCCTCCCTCGCGGAGTTTCGTTCGCGTTTGTACGCCATCGCGTCGTGTCGCGAGACAATCGTGCCCCGATATTACGCTTCGATCGGTCATTGATCGCCGATTCAGAACGGGACAAGAGCCAGCACGTTAGCCGAGCCGTACCATCTGTGTCTCGGTTTCTTTCGCTGCCTCGCATCCCTCGGTCGGACCGCGTTCGATCATGACAGAGGCGAGTTAACGCTGCTGCCCGGTGAACATTTACGAGTGCGTTCCGTTCTCGGTTTGTCGTGTGCGCGAATCCACTGCCCATGAACGTGACCACAGAGACAGCAGTTACACCGTGAACGGAAGACAGAAGAGGATCGCGGGAAGAGGAGCTCGCCTCCAGGGTGGATCTTCTTTGGAAGATCGCCACGGAAGATCTTCCCAGGGATGATCAACGGGGATCCTTCTCTGATCTGCGTCGCCGGCTACGGGTGGCCGACAGGATTTCATGTTCACGAATTTCAGTAAACCAGGTAACGATGCGCCAAGCCCGCCCGCACGGAATCGGCGCATCGATTTTCAGATCCTACACATTTCGAGTAACGTCGTCGCGCTGCACTTTCGTCGGCCTGCGTTCGATTTGCGCGCTCGGCCCTCCTGGCTGCACGCGGCTCGCTTCGATGGGAGACGGCAGACACGCGCCTATTCTGCGGGCCCGCCGAACTGCCTACCCCGGAACGGGGCTCATCGATCGCGTGATCTAGAGGCATGCGTCGCGTGTTCCTCCCTCCGCCAATTTATGCCCGTAGACGGCAAGACGCGAAGAGACGACGGACAAACGTTTAAACCACCCTCTGCGTCCAGATTTCATCAGCTCGCGACTGGGGCCCGTTTGTTTGGCCGACCTTTGCTCTCGTTGTTTGTTTTTACGCCAGCCGATAATCGAGCAGGAAAATAACGGATACGGTCCGCGATCGATTACAGGAAATATGTAGAATTTTCGGGGTGAAGACGGATTTATTGGTAAATTCCGTAAACCGATACGCGAAACTGGATAGCTTAACGGATTTCAATAATGTGCTTTGTAAACTCGACTGCATTTATTGGATCCGTGCTCGATTGAAACATAAACTGGCCCAGTGCGGGCAAAAACGCGCGGCAACGCGATTGACAATTTTCGAGAATCTGCGGGAACGAGCGTCCCCGTTTTACCACCGCTGTAAATTTCGCGATTCGTTCTATGGTAGATAGTCACGAAGAATAAAATGTATAGAAATTCTCTTAAAATGATTTAGAGTTAGAGAAACGTTGGCGGCACACGCGCGACTTGATAAGCTCAAACACTGACTTTTGCTCAATTCCATGCAATAAGCTGGTTTGTACAGGACCAATAATATAGAGACTATTTTTGACAATAAAATATTGGAGATAACTATTGCGCAACGATGTACGATATTTGTGCAGTAGGGGAAGTATTTCCCATCGAATTGTATAGATACATTGTGTATATACCTACGTATGCAACGAATAAACGCTACGACTGATTACGTACTGCAATTACAGCTTTGGAATTAATCTGATTACATGATTACGAGGGCAATTGATTATTTAGTCCTCATTTAAAAACTATGCTCGTATACTGTGTAATTAGTATTGTACATTCTGCGTTTCATTCATAGGGAACTGAAGGGAAGCTTGCTGTATCTTTGAGCAAAAGTTTTCCACGTTTCTGTTTGAGTAAAAATTTGAGAAAAAAAGACCATGTGACCAGAACTCGTTTATCCGGATCCGGCGAGGTTAGGTTCGATCCGGATAAACGGGAAACTAAATACTCGAAAGGTATATATTACATCTAAAGTCCTGCGGGAACCAGTTTCAACAAATTCCAGCGCATAAATTCCCGAAATTCACTGCCGCATTTACCATCGAAATGCAAATCGAAGAAATTTTAAGCACGCCAGTTTTTATTCGAATATCTACGGAATCGTTTGCTGAATATTTTGTCCGGCGCTGTTGTACGGTATGCAAATAGACCGTGCCATAAGTTCTTACATGGTGCAGAGCAGCGGACAAATATTGCGATAACGGTATATCAAGATTAATTTTTAATCCACCGCGATGGAGGGGCAGGGAGACGATTTATAATTTATCGCGATGTACGTAGAGTCGTCCGGTATTTCGAGTTTCGCATAGATTAAAGTAAAAAGTTATCGTAGCGACAAAATTGTTCGCGTTAGGAGCCACCGAGCCATTATCGTTCATTCTGCGTCGCAACGGGTGCCAGACGATGGTTTCTATTAAACGGGTTGGGCGAAGCTTCTGGCATAAATCGACGCCAAACAACGCGTTCACGCTCGATCGTGTTCGGAAACGACGAGGAGTCTAAGGCTGAACGGGGGAAAGGAATAGGAGGACAGAGATGCAAGAGAAAGCGATTCCCGTCGTCTCTTTCTTCGTCTTTCCCCTATGGAACGTACGTCGCTAAGACAACGCACCAATCGAATCTTTCGATCGTAAGAGACGCGGGGGAGGAAAACTCGTTGCGGTATACCAACCGCTCGCGATTTTCGTCCGTACGGAGCGTAACGCGTACTCAAAGATGAAACGCGCGTAACTACGTCGATGCATGCCCGTTCAATCGCGAGAAGCATGCCGTGCGTTTGAAGATCAAACGTTGAAAGCGTGCTCTCTCTTCTCCTGTGCTGCACCGCTGCATTGTCGCCGGGGAAAATGCATGGCCGAGCGCAGCAGCGCGCGTCTTTTATCGAGGCCGTATTTCATGCGGACTTCTTTGCTTGCGCATTAAATTTTCCTCGGCCAAACGAACCTGACGCTCCCGGTTCGACCGTCAGATGCGTGTACCTATCCTGACCGCGATGCGCGCGCGTAGTTCTCCAAAGATGCGTCTCGACGCGTCTCTTGCCGAGAAGGAGACAGACAAATGGACTGGCACGCCGCTTAAAAATGTCGAAATGCTCGCGCCGCGCGAACTCACCGGCGATCGGTAGCTGCGCGCGCAGCGGCCCGCGAGCATGCGCGGCGCGAAAAGATCGCGCGAGCTGCGTGGCACCGCTGCGCTTCCGGCGTGCATCGCGCGAAGATCGTCCCTGAAGATCTGCCAGATGCACGGAAGACAGAGAAACGATTTTTTTTTCGCCTCGTCGCGCGACTTCTCGCCGCCACCTATAGCCCGAGAAATGCTGGCGTATCGGGGCACGATACGTCGCGGTGACTGCTCCGACATGTTTTCCTCGTGGAACAGTCAAGGCCACCGTGAGATAATTATGCAGATAACGGTGATGCTCGCCGGTAACCCAGCTGCGTGGAGGATCTACAGGTCCGTTCCTTGCCAAAGATAAGCTTATACACTCTTCTTCTTCTCTGTGTCTGTCCTTACAGCGTTCAACTTTGATCCCCCCACACTTAAACGTCGCGCTATTGACATTGTCATCCGCCCGACAATATCGCCGGCCAGGCGTAAAATTTTTACGCGCTCGCCATTGTCAGCGCTGCAGATGCTACGAAAAGGCTAAGCCATCCCGCGGAGTAGAGGCGACTCGTTCAAGGAACCGGTTCGCACAATTAATTGCGTAACCGTTTATTTGATCGGGAATGGTGTCGCTAGTGTCAGCCGAGCGGTCGGCCTTTTTATTGGCCATAGGTACATCATTCTTGGCGCGATAACATCGGCTCGGTCGAGATTAAAGGGCGCCCGGACCTGTCCGTAGCTAACTACTCTGCCCTTTCAGTAATTATTCCGCGCCGGAACAACTAAATCCAACCTGATACTCCGCCCGAATGCGATTATTCGTTTTTCCTTTCCCGCTGTTATGCGCCCTCGGCTAATTCCGCCGCGGACGCGCGGATAGGGAGAGAAAAAAGAGGGGCGTCGCGACAAATTTTCTGAAAATAGAGTTACGCGCGACGGAACGCGAGCAGATTTGAACTAGACCACTCTAAATTTCTCGCCGAGGGTATTTCGAGTCCATTGTAGTTCCTAATATACTTTACCCCCCTTCTCGTATAAATCACGGCTGTATTAAAATTACGGCATCGCTGGTCACAGGGATATAAAGGCGAAGCCTTCTTCGCGGAACTACTATGTATCGCGTTTCAAACATTTTCAGCTTAATTTGGCGTTACGAAAAATGGCACGGTCATGCCTAATGACGACGTTAGAGCGTGTACACCACTAACGTTCTCAGTTCTTAGAAACACGCTCGAGATAAATCCAATTATGCTTATCGCGTTATCCGCTTAATACACCGAATTCCTATTTACTAACACAACCTCCTCCTCCCTCCCCCCCCCCCCCCCCCCCATCGACATACCTTCAGCCGAGGACAAGCGCCGCGGATTGTAATTTTGCGCAGTGCCAATCAAAGCGTGGATTAAATCTGTTAATGGCCGGGCAAAGCTTGTAAATCCATATTCGAAAACCGATTAAGGAGATTTTCCAATTTTCCCGCTACCTATTGATTTCGTATGGTTAACGCGATTATCGCACGGCTCGCGGGCGGCCGAAATTAATATCAGAAGGCTGACAATTTGCGTGAATTGCCGTTTATCGTAGTCAAATGAAGCCGAATGAGCCCTTTCGCACTCGATGATTTTCCGCGAAATGTAATCCCCTCTCGCGCTACGTAAACGCGTGACGCGCGTTTACCGCGGAGGAAGAGAGACGGGAACTATTCAGGCGCGAATCGCCGGAGCAGCCGAGATCAAAGCGTGCAGGCGATCTTTCGGTTAGAGCAGCTCTGTTGTTTCGCAAAGTCTATCGTATAACGGATTTTAAAGTTTCCCCGCCATCGCATCTTGTTAAAGGATCCATGAATTTTACATGGATCCCATACATTACAATGATGGAGCAGGCGATAGACAAGTTTAAAACTTCTCGCGGTTACGTGTAGTAGTTTGTTGCATTTTACAAAGGTTCGTACTTCCGTGTAATACGCTTGAGAGTATTAGAACGCTTCTTGGCAGGGGCGTGAAAATGTTTGATCGAGAGGAATTACTATTACAAGGCCTGGGGACCTTGGCGATCGGTTTCCAAATATTATATTTATAGGATGTTTCAGAGTTATGGGCAAAAACTTGAGGAGGTAATAGAAATCAGGGAAAGAATAAAGTATATCTAAATGAATTTGGATCTATCGATTAATCGTTTCTGAAGTACCTACTCAGTTATTTCGTCAAATGCTTTTTATACAATAATAGAATCTAATTTTTAATTACTCGTTGCCATTTTGAAAAGCTGCTACTGTTATGAATAAATTATACTGTAATGAATATATAAATCTGATTAATTCCATAACAAAACCTGTTGTTCATTAAATATTCATTCTTTGGGATAGCCGATTAATTTATCAATTATTAAATAGTACGTGTAATCGAACGAAATAATTGTCTGCTTACGGCTTGAAAGATTGAAGATTTCAAAAACAATTAATTTACAAGCCCATACCTAGTAAAATTTGTTGACTTCTTTTGGTGATTTCTGTTAGCTAGCTTGTACCAATAATTCTGAAACGCCCTGTATATTTGGCTTACCGAGGTCATTGTGGAATTATTTAAAAATTTTAAGTGAACCTAGACGATAAACCGCAGTTGCACTTATTTGTATTTCCGACATGACGCTAAAGCAGTTTTATCAGCGAAAGAAGTACCCATTCTTTAAACAGGACACAATATTCCTTAAATTATCTCGCTTTAGTCAGTGTTTAGTCAATTAGATAAATGCGCTTATCTTTACATTCGTGTAGGAGGTAATTAGACTACAACATTTATTTACCCATTTGAATATTCACCGTTCGTGCCGGCAATTATTCTACTTTACAGTCTACATTACTTTAAGAAATAATCAAATCCATCGTAATTTCTATAGAAATATTTTTTCCGAATTAAAGAGAATAAATACGCAACATAAATTACTTATAACATCTTCCGAAAGACGAATAAACGTCGAAATGGACGGTTCTATTAATTCGTCGCTATGTTCCATATCATAACCACGTTTATGACAGTGTTAATACAAGATTACGTGAATTTCAAAGAGTAAAATCGTTTAGTTAAGTCGAAACTGTTGAGAGAAGTTCTGTCGCGTAGCTACGAACGTTTGAATTTGAGCGCCCTTCGCGCCATTCCCCACGGCAGATGCACGAAGGTCAAAAGTATTTTAAAAATAAGGCCGTAGGCATTGGCAGATTGGTATGGCAGTGGACGTTAAGGGTCGGGTGGCGTTGTAATGGCAAAAAGTTTGCGAAAGGTGAGTAATCGTCGGGACGATAAACAAACGCGGATCATTGGTGTATACGGTACGTTAGTTAGCTGGCGCTGGGTTTAGGTAAATAAAGCCGCGTGTGAGCGTGTTTGAATGGTTAGAAATCGAGCATCAACAAATCGAGTTTTCGCGACAAGGCTCGTGGCTAGACGAGCACGTCCGACAATGGCGCCCAAGCCTCGCGAATATTGACATTGCCGAAAACATTATCTTCGAATATTGGATATTATCATATCCGCGGGTGACACGTACTACGTCGCAATTAATATTCTAACCTTCTTGTAATTTTCGTTACGTCAGTCGACGTTATAATCGTGATCAGAAGTGTTTCGTTGATCGCCGAGGTTATGCGAAAAAATGTTTTCGGCACGTATAGTAGCGACGCGTGAACCCTGAAGGGTTTTACAGTTATACTGCAATGTGGCACATTTGCAGAAGCACGGAGGAAGTTGTGTGGGTCTAGAGTTGCGATATAATCTCCGAGGAGATATCGTCAAGCCGATATAGGAGAGTGTGCGTGAAGAAGGCGTGTGAGTTAACGTTTTAAGGGTTAGGGAGTCATTCTGTAGTCAGGGTGATCATAGTCTCTAGTGTGGACAGCTCAGGGCAGCTAGTTTGGTTGTAGGGACGGGATTGGAGATAGACAAGATGGACCAACAGTATTGTCTACGGTGGAACAATCATCCAGCCAACCTCACAGACGTTCTCAGCTCGTTGCTCGCCAGAGAGGCACTCTGCGACGTTACCCTGGCGTGTGTCGGAGAGACATTCAAGGCCCACCAGACGATACTCTCTGCATGCAGTCCATATTTCGAGAGCATTTTCCTCCAGAATACCCATCCCCATCCAATAATATTCCTGAAGGATGTCAATGACACGGAAATGAAGGCGTTGCTGCACTTTATGTATAAGGGAGAAGTTAACGTTAGTCAGCATCTACTACCGATGTTCCTTAAAACAGCGGAGGCGTTACAGATTAGAGGCCTCACTGATAATAGTGTAAATAACAAGGCGGAAGAGAAAAGTCCATCGCCAGAACCAGAAACGCAAACCGGTGTTAGGCATACAGATTCGCCTAACCTTCAGCCTCTTCCCGAAAAGAGGAAAAGAAAGGCTTCGGGCAGCTACGATGTTTCCCTTAGTGGTCCACCCAGTGAACGGTTCATGTCCGATTCTCAGGTATGTATTTATAAATCTTCTCCTTTTCTGCATGCTCCGTTTAAGTTTTTATTCTTAAGCAATCTACCTGCCATTTATTCTCATATTCCTGTAATTTCTGTTCCTCTCGCGCAAGCTTAGGCGAATAAACAATTCGAATAGGGTAAAGTAAATTGTAATACAGCCCATTGACAATATTATAATTTTCTTCCTTTCTAAATATAGATTACGTTAAATTCTTCAATATTTTCTATTTGAAAAAGATACATAAGCTGTCTATTATAATACAGCGGTTACTGCGTTCGATAAATTCATTATAAAGCGGATTGTTGTCGACGACTCTTAAGACTTCTATACATTTTAGTATCCGAGTTATTAATTAACCCATTTGTGGTGTTTGCATAGTAATGCGTAATAGAGAATAGTAGAAAATTCACGTTTCCCAATTTAGGTGGCTCTCATGAATTCGAAAATATTTAAATCTATCATATTTTGCAGCATAATGAATAAGATAAACATATTCGTCTGTTTATTTAAGGTTTTTATCGCTGTTTGTACGCGTAGAATGCTTTAAAAATTGCGTATACTTTGCGTTGTTTACAAACGCAGTTTCCAATACGAGATTGCCGCAATTTTATTATTTTCCGACAAACACTTTCAAAGCATATGTTCCCGCGCGGTTGCGCGCGTGCGTTCGTGCATGCGTGCACCGTAGCACATGTATAGACACATGTCTGGCCATACAAACTTTTCTTACGTGTAGCGCTTAAATTCGGAGATAATAATCGTACGTCGTTATCAATTAATTACATATGTATGTGATTGCACAGCTTTTGAAATGTATGTACTTATAACCTTGACATATACAGTGAATATCTAATCTGCGGTACAATATATGAATCATGTAGTACGGTATCGACGCTTTTCTCGCGGCATTTTCTTCGAAAAGTTTCGATGTATATCAAAATATTCGCTCATACTTTTTCTCCGTTTTACACAATGCAATATTAGTAGAAATTTCACTGATGACATTTATAACCAAAGGTAATTTTCGATTTTATTCGGCGAGGAACAGTTTTGATTGCATTATTTACAAATTTGCATAAAAAATATCTAAGTCACATAATTGTGTGACTTAATTGTGACGTTTGTACAAAACGCAGTCCCGGATGGTTTCAGTATTTCTCAAGTGGACACACTTTTGATTTACTGTTTCCAGGCATCTTCACAATGTAGTTACAAATCAAGCCCTCCTGTGATTCCAAAGTTAAATAATGCCTTGGGAGGTGAAGTGGAAGATGGTGGTCGACCTATGTCTCCTGTCTCACAACCGCAACCTTCTATCAAACAAGAGCTAGACCACCATTTGCCGGACTTCCATGACAACATCTCCCTACCGGTGAGTAATCTTTTCGTATGGTAGTAAAAATATTGTTACGCCATGCATGATCGGTATATAATTCCTAGCACGTACATAGCGTATACTGGAAAGTAATCTGTAGTTGTGTTTCGGTATGCCTGTTTCTTTTTAAAATATCAATTGTTATTCTCGTACGTACATGCTTTATTTATCTATTTAATTTATCTCTTGGAAGTGATTTACAGAATTCAAGCGATTATCCAATCAGAATCTGGTGATTTTTAAATATTTTGAAGCTCTTACTTTGTATATGTTTAAATATTGTTTTACTGTGATTCTTATTACATTATTGAAACGAATATTTTGAGTGTTAAATGCATAATATATATCGCTCATTAATTGAGAATTTCTTTCAATATTCATTACATATATATAATATCCAAGAAGTAGTCTGACGTAGTTTGACGTAGCGTAGAATTAAATATTGACATCCTTTGACTGACTTTATTTCTTGTATCATGTATTGTTCTCATTTCAGCATGTTATTCTATCTTCTTTCGTTATAATATTTTGTAATCCATGTATATCTTGCCGAAGAAAATTGTTCCTTCGACCATAGTTTCTGAACTGTTCGTGAAACCATGAGACATGCCAAGCATATCATGCCACAAATATAGTTTCGTTGCTGTTCCCACGACTATAATTCTCTATTGTGTTTCTACAACTACTCAGTCCGAACAGACACGGGAAGGAAGGGATGTTGAAATAGACAATAAAAGAAAAAAAATTTGCTTCTTATATGCTGAAAGGCAAAATGAAAGATGTGTTGATTAAACACATATCCTTTCCTTCTCTGTTGACAGACTAGTGTGGAGTGGGAGGTTCGGGGAGATGGGAAGAGTGACGAAACTATGGATGTACAGAATATGACCCAAAACCAACCAGATTCCATTCTGATACAAGTTTCTCGTGAAAACACTATCATGGCTGGAGGTTCTCTGTCTATCAATATGTCAGGGACTACAGCCGACTGTTACGGGAGTTCCCAGAAATATTCGCAAAATCAGTCTATGCCTCTAAAATCGTCTTCGTGCAAAAGCAATAACGCAGTGTCGCACCACCTATTGTTCGATTCGTTGCCCGACAGCGTGAGCGTAAAAAGATCCCCGTATAATGACGATGCGCATAGGTCGATAATAGTGAATCAACAAGGGATGTCAGTAATTCAATCGCCTCTGTGCAATGTTTCGCATCGGTCTATTCCAACGAGTAAAAAAACGGGCAGATTCAAAGTTGGCTGGCTAGACATGTATTCCTGGCTTCAGTACGACGAAAGGTCGAATCTTATGTTTTGTAAATATTGTAGAAAGTGGAGCGATTCGATTCCTGAAATACGCACTTCATTCGCAGCAGGAAATGGTAATTTTAGACTCGAAATCGTGAATCATCATGATAAATGTAAGGCACACAATTTGTGTGTTGCCAAAGAAAGTGAAGCAAAGGATAGTTACACTTATATCGTGGATACCTGTTGATTTTACGTCAGTCGCAACTGGCTCGCGATCAGCTACGCTCAATTAAAATTCGGCGGGCTTTCAGTCATCACGAGATAGCGCTTCTGGTCGAAGAAAAACATTTTTTACACCCAATTATTACAAAGCTATGCGTGCATGTTTTACATGTTCGTGATTATTTAAGACTGTGCGAGTGATTTAACAGTCATATCACATTCTTATGGAGCATGAGTGTGTATTATGTGCATCCTCTTCACAGTATGACTTTGCCATAGTAGTTGGACAATTCCGTTTAGGGTCGTCTTCCTTTTTCTATTATACCCAACGTTATTTTAACATCGAAGCAGTACCTATATATGCGAATCGCAATTCATGCGTGAACATAAACTCGGTAATGTGCATTTTTTCGATAGAATTTTTAAAGTATCCATTGCAGTAAATGAAGTAGCTTAATCCATATATTTTTCCCAAGTATTTGTGTGTATTCAAATTACGAAACCGTCGATACACAGAGTACTTAATGGACTTTATTTGTGTTCTGTAGGCTCGGTACTTCTCGTAACTTCTGGTTTAATATGTACATATAGGAACATTCTTTAATTTTTTACCAATGGCTATAGAGGAATAATATATTTATAGTAAAAATAAATATGTATCTAGTAATGATTAAAGCAGACGAACTGTGCCTTTACGAGTCGATTAGATATGGATAGAAATCTTTGAACTCTGTATTTTTACCCGACGATATTTATGACGCGTTGTATATCGTCACTATGCATTGTTAATCCTGAAATAATATTAGAAAAGAAAGAACTGCCAAAGCATATGCATTTTAAAAGTGTTGCCCTTCTGTGATGGATATTCTCGCGTTGAATATAAACGAAAACTGAATACTTTTATCGCGGCTTGTCCTTTATGAACGCGATAAGTTAATCTTCCCCTTCACTTGTTACAATTAAGATTGAAGATGTAAATAGCAAATAAATGAACGATTATTATAAATTCCATTTATTATTATCCGTATACTCTAGTTATTTACGGAGTATTTTATTTATATCGTCTTCAAAGATTTTCAAACCCATCGAGTTTCTGTAATACTTTGATCCGCGAAAAAGAATCTGATACTATTCTCATTAATAAATACCGTTGCAATTCATAACTTCGTCATTCCTTCCACCAGCATGCGTTATTTTCACTCTTGTCTGTATTTGACATTATAAATGATTCTCGTGTGGTCAAATCCTCCACGTTTGAAAGTGATCGTACACTTCTGACTCCAGGTCATTCCTTAATTTGTCATAAAACACGAACGGGACAATAACCAAGCACCGACTGCAATAGCACAGAAATGGTTGGTTAGGCACGTTGTAGCATCCCTTTTCAGTGGTATTTAAAATATGGATGGTGTGGTGTGCAGGGCCATCCAGGCGGGCTGCTAGGAGAGGAAGGAGGACCCACAGCGGGCACGCTCGGCGATGGCGTGTCGGGGATCGAATCGTCCGAACCCCATAATCCCCCAGAAATGGTCGACGGACTCGATGGTAAGACCACCAAACATCTATCATTACGATCAAACTTTCATTTAGATATCACGCACTTCCCTCTGCACGCTGGGACTGCGCCGCGCGAGCCCCAAGCCTCGTAGCCGGCGCGACGCAACAAGTAACGCATACAGCCGCCGGTAATCGGTTTTTCCCGCGATTGTTCGCGGGTTGTCATCCGCGGATCAACAAGTGCCCGATGCGGCTTTCGACGGCCGTTAACGGAGCAGCGGGGGAAATACGTGATATCTAAGAAATCGAGGGAGATGTGCATGCACGTTTGCAAGGATTTTTGCGCGTCGAGTCGTACATAGGCGTACGAAGCGAGCATCCCTCTATTTCCGAGTCTGGCAAGCGTAGTGAGTGGTAACTACTCTTTAGAAAACACGAACAACTTTCTTGTTGGATGGATGTATGTCCTGTATGTGTATGTATATACATATATGCATACATGGGCAGTGTGTGCTTGTATATATATATGGGTATACGACACAATTTACATATATATATACATATATGTATATATATATATATATATCCTTGGTGTTGTGGTGATGGTATCGTGCATTTGCTATGTTCACTGTGGTAGTTACAGACCCGTAAGTGTGTGTTTAATATACACGTATAGGAGTATCTAACAAATACGATGGTTTGGGCAAAATGGTATCGGAAAAGTGGAGGGCAGTAATTTTGTTAGTATCAGCAAATGGACAGTACTCCCTGTTTGGCTGAATTTGAGACGGTGTGTGACCGATGATTGCGAGTACGTGGTATCCCGTATGTGTTGCGTTTCTGTTTTTGCTACCCTATACATATACATACACATCGGTGGGTCGGTGTATGATGCGTGACAGAGTATACATACTATAACGGAATCGTCCGGCAGTGCGACACGCGTGTGTGTGAATGCGTTGCCCGCGTGGCAGAACATGTATATACGTGTGTCACATGTAGATTATAAATCACGGTGTAACTCTGTAAACGGAACGTATATACATATATATGTATATGTATATGTATGTATATATACATCACTACAGCGGGATTCTCTGTGCATGTCCTTTCTTTTACACACTGTTTCTCTCTGTCCTCTTACAAAATACCTTTTATTTTATTCCACCACATCTTTACATATATCACCGCGCCAGAACCGATCTTTACTATTACGTTCTCACGTGACTCTCTTGCGCTGTTTCTCTTTTTTTTTGTTCCTCTCTCGACCCACGAGTACACCCATAGAGGCACAATCGCCCGCACATAACAGAAGGACATAGGCATAGACATACATGTACACGAGCAAACGGAAAGATACTATAGTAACGAAATTCAGCGCCTCGCGTGCGTTACGTAAACGATCGCACGGATCGGTACGGACGTCACCGGATCCGATGGCAAGAAGAGTGACATAACGCGATCGTTTCTGCTGGTAGCAACGATTACTCTTGAGGCGGCTCTCGTCGAGAGTGTCTCAAGGGTATGCTCGTCGTGGCGTCAGTAGCGAGGAAAAAGAACAAAAAAAAAAGGGGGATTCTGTTGCTAACGCGACGGCGTCCGTCTGAAACTTTTCCGAACCTGTTGGCGCTCGATCTCGTTGAAAATCGTCGTTGTCGTCGTCGTCGTCGTCATCGTTCATCGTTCATGATCGTTGACTCGAGAGCCGTCGTTGCTCGTCATGGACAAAGAACCGAGTCCGTCTGCTGTAGGCAACGTTGCGCCAGATCCCGACGTTTCCGCGTGTAATCCGTGCGTATGGGTCTCTTGTATGGAGCTACGTCGATGAAAGAGGAATAGCGGTAGGATGAACTTTTCGGATAACTCGAATCGCTTTTTTCACCCCCGATCCTACGAATACGAGCGTTCGCTCGAGGAAAGTATTACACTGTCAGCAGTTCTCTTCATCAGTGGTTCTTCCGCTTGCGTTGATTCTTTTAACGATAACTATCTTTTCGTCTTCATCTTCTTTTCTTCTATTCTTTTTTTTTTTATTGTCGGTCTTCTTTCTCTCTCACTCTCTCGCTCCCCCCCTTCATTCTTTTGCTTCTGTTCTATTCTACATCTTGTTGATTTGTTCCTTTCGGTTGTGTGACGACATGTTTTGTGCTAGCTTTTGCGTTTATTTGTACTCTTGACAGTGATGAGACCAGTAGGTGTGCGCTTATTCTTTTCTTTACGTGATTTGACGTTTAAATTGGTTTTGTTACGAGTAGGCATCTGACATAGATAGAGTACACATATATATATATTTCCACCGAGTGCGGTGCTTCTGAGACTCTATACCTTCGTAATTTCTGATTGGAGAACGTAATTTGACTTGAGAGAATCCCCTCTTTTCTGCAACTCTTTGACTTGACGTAGAGTGTGACTTTTTCTCTGAACGGTGTATTACACGTTTCCTTTATATTATTACGTCTTGTATCTTATGATGAGTCTGGTAGAGATTGTCGGTAATCAGAGTGGCATCCAACTAAAAGTTATACATTGAAACGGGATGATCTTGTATATTCCAGGAACATCAGGAACTTGCAAAAAAGAGAAGGATATAAGTAAAGACAGTCAGAATAAGTTAGAGCCCCCGGGCCTCGCCACGGAGTGTTGTAAGCTCTGCGGCAAGAGCGTAGCGAACATAAAAAAGCACATGAAATCGCATTTCCCCGATAAATATCAGTGCCAGATCTGCATGATATCGTTAACGAGATCGGATAATCTGAAAAGGCATATTAAGTTGAAGCACGGAATACGAGAGGGATCGTTGATATCGCCGTTCATGCGTTTAGAGCACAAGCACTTTCTAGCGAAATCGGAACCAGCTTACCTCACCTAGAACGTATCCTGCACGCACGCGAACGGCGGAGAGTAAAACGCGGGGCCAGGCCGTCTATAGTCTAAGGTTTTAGCGGAACCTTTTCACGGAGGGGAATGCACATGGATGTGTATAGTGCGTGCGGGACATCGAAAGAGGATGCTGAACCGAGAAATTGCCGCGGTGTTCGTTGCTCTCGCGTTCCGTGACGCAGGGAGGACAAGATTAGTGTTAATCTACTGTTCGTCGGGTCAGTTTTGTAACTCGGCATTCATCACTTCGCCGAGCTAGTCCACTCGGTTTACTTTTAATCGTCGTATTCTTCGTTTAAATTATTCTCATAACGAATCCATCAAAAAAAAAAACTATTTATTGTCGTACGTCTCTACATTCTAATTACTTTTAAGGGTTTTACTTTCCTTTACTTGCGAGATAAGTGTTCGGTCCGCGCCTCGGTTGAAGAATTAGAGGCTACCTACCGCTAGCTGCCCTACGCTCGTAGAGTCGATCAGCTAGAGATCTCACGTCGGAGTGCTTCGAGTACAAATGAAAGAAAGAGAAAAAAAAATAGAATAAAAAAATAAAGTCTGATAGTGTTCGTAGACTACCTCCAGCAGATGATATCGTCGCGTACGCGCGACGAAGCAGTACCTTTTTCTGTCGAGCAACGCGAAATCACGGTTTCCAAGTGTTACTTACACGGCACGGAAACTGGACGGAACGGAACGGAACGGAACGGTTCCGCCCCGAAATTCGCGGTCGCTGTTAATATACGCGGCGCATGGAACTGAGTTTTACCGCGCCTCCGCAGCTCAGACATTCATTTCTGCCACAGAATTTCGCCCGGCAAGAAACCTCGAGATATTGCCTTTGATTAGATTTGCATAAGAGAGAGAGATACTTCGAACGTTTAAACGTGCACGGCGCGTTCTATGCTTTTCGGGGGGATGATGATTTCCAACCGCGAGGAAATTCCCCTCGAAATTGCTCCTACAGTTTCGTTAGCAAGTAACGAGACGCTGTGTGTGTGTGTGTGTGTGTGTACCGTTGGAGCATTTCGTCCAGTTCCATGCCCGGTGTACGATCAAAACCTGTATCTCGTAATATATACATATATACGCATAGGTACATGCCAGTCCTGTTCCGCAGGTGGAGGAGATCAGTATTAAGCGAAAACTATTTATATGCATATTTAATAGATCATATATTATATTATTATTAATATTTATACCGTAGGTTGTGAAAGACGTCGAAGACTGAGTATAAAACTGATTCTCTTGTGGGCCGGCGAGGCTCTAAAATAGTCATGATGAACTAGTCTCTGTAGCCCGAAGGCTGTTGCAAGAACAGATTTTTCATAGAGGGGGTTTTTTTATGGTGCCTTTCCTTTTTAAGTACAATACTCGACTATTCAATAATCGATAATCGATATATATATATATTTTACACATGCAAATATATATATATATATAATATAATATAATAAAAAACTACGGATATAATATACGCCCCGTGTAATGTGTAACGGGCGCGCGACACGGTTCCCTTCTTCTATCGACAGTGCATGACATCTAATAATCGAGCATCGATCTTTCTGGCGACGCTAGTGCGCGCACACTGCCGCTCCTGTATGTGTCGGGTGGTAAAAACCCTTCCCTTGCAGTGAATCCGATCAAAGCGAATAGAAAAGAGAGAGCTCGGGGGAGAGCAGGCCGAGCGCCAATTGAATCACCCCGTTGATGGCCGTTTTTCACACACGCCTTTTCTCTATTTGCAGATACGACACTTTTAACACCTCAGGGCACTGAGTGCGCGCCGCTTACGTACATTGAGAAAGTTAATCTGTCGGACTATTTCGAAAAGTTGCCGTACACGTACACTAGCAAATGCAAAATATGCGGTCGGGTCGTGTCGAACGCAAAGAATCATTACTTGACCCACAATCCGGGCAATTACGTCTGCCCCCTGTGCGGTTGCCGTAGGACCCGCCTGGATAATTTGAAGGGTCACATAAAACAGAAACACCCCGAGATATAAATACCGCAGAAGTCTACTGGCAACCCTTGCAAACTTGAGCTTGCTTCTCTCCGCTTTTATCTTCTACTTTCGTCAGTTTTACCCGCGGGGCGTAGGCAAGAAGCTGTCAAGAGTTTGCGGTGGTCGTTGGAACGCGTAAAGGGAGTCGTGCGATCGCCACCGAGATCTCGCCGTACACTTCACCCTTACCTTTTTAGTTTCATTCGAACAGGAAGGAGAGCGTTTTTCACAGCTTGCCCTTTAATGTTATAAGGTCGAAGAAAACCGATTGGAGGGTTTATGTTTAAGATGCAATAAAGTCACTCACTAGGGACAACATTTCACCCTTCACTCGTTACGCTCTCGAATTCTTGAACGCTTCTTGTTTCTTTAGATCGCTCGTATGAATATCGTCGCACGCGGTCAGAGGTCGCTCTTCTTTCGCACTTCGTTTGCGTCACGCGACTGACCTTCGACAATCGTTTCGCTGGCACTTTCCTTCGTTCGACAGCAATTCACGGTGAAAACGTGGTCGTTATAAGTTATAATCCACGAGAAACGTAGGGCGCGTAAAGCATGCGGGAACGGACGCTTCTTTCGCTCGAACGGCGATGCTAGTCACGCAATACGGTCGCGAATTACGAAGCTTTTACGACGGGGCGACCGAGGAACACGGCCCCACCGTGTTCGGCCCCGTGATTCTGTACTTATTAAATCGAAGGAAACGCGGTGTCCCGATACCCGTATCGATCTCTTCTCGCGGCAGATATGCGGATTTTGGGACGGACAAGCGTGCCGGAATTTATACCAATATTTAGTAACGATACCGAGAACCGATATAATCAAAAACCAATGAGAGAACTCTTAAGGAAAAGTCGTTCACCGTGTGAAAGAAAAAAGTGAATCGTAATGTCGGTTAATTGAAGTGGCACGTCGCCTTCTGCTCCGCTTTGATTGACCATTCGCCAGACACCTTGATTAATTTCATGAATTTCTCGCGACGCTCGGCGAGGGAGAATCTCTTCCCTACACCTGGGCGTCATCAGGCGAGACACGTTGTCACATCTCGACTAGAACCAGCTACTTCGCGCCGCAACTCCTCCGTCGGCCTTTAACGGCGCAGGGAATCGGTGGGTTCGTGCATTAGTAGAGCAACGACGCCGGTAGAAGCCAAATGGAAATTAGTCTTACGCGACTTTGCGACCGTTCTCCTCCCGGTCAAAGGGCGTTTCACGATTAACGATAAAAAGCGTTCCGTCGTTTTCCACCCGCCCGTGACGAAGACACGGTCCATCTGCTCCGCCCCTCCCGCCCCCCGTTGCATTTAATTACATCGGGCTCCCTTCATTAACGTAATTATTCTTTTTCCACGCATCTTGCGCCCGTAGCCGATCGATCTCCTTCGGGAGCTGTCGTAGCTCCTTTCTATTTTTCTTGCGTCTTCCTGGTTGGCAGCTTGTTAGGTATGTAGCCAGGGCCCCCCTAAACTACCACCTTCAACAGCTTATTTATCCGTCATCGTGCGATAGAAATTGTTCGAGGGAAATGCGTTTCTTTTGATCTTCGCAAGTCTTACTTTTCCAATACGTCAAATTGGTTGGGATAGCTTTTTTTGTCGATACGATGTCGAGGTAATCTTGAATCTGAATGTTTGTATGAAAAAGAAGTTTATCGTTCATTCATTCCTTTATGCGGTACGGTAGATTTTGCTGCAGTGTAAACACCGTTTCCAATATACGTTGGTTGACTGTTGTATGACGTTACATATATATTCAAGAGTTTATCACTTTTAGGGTCACGATGTCGTGGGTCATCCAAGCTTTTCCTTAGCGTCACGATATTGTGTATGACAGGAAATACCAAGATAGACATTGCAGAAGCTGTGCGAAATATTAATCTCATTTGTTCGATTTCTTTTTCAAGGTGCAACCATTCGAGCTTACACACACGAGGCAAATCCATCATTTTTTTAAGGAAGCATACTAAAAGTCAAAGACTCGACTGACACACTTTCCTTAACGTCGAATTTCGAGCGACGCCGCATCGAAATGGTAGATTCGTGTACCAGATTTACACGACACAGTTTTCCATTCCCATTTCCATTTCCATTTAGCGTAACACGGTTTCAGAGTTTGGCTAAATACTTTGGCCAAACAGACCCGCAGTTCCATCCAAACATCTTTCTGTATTACCTGAAACGACGAACTTAACCGAACTGCTACCGTGTCCGAAATTCTTCAGCGCGGGATTCTAGTAATGCCAGATACGCCTTGCCCATTTCTACCCATTCCGTTAAAAAGTAACGCATCCTACTCACTCGGGTCTAATAACAGACTTAGTTCGCAGTCCGCGAAACATCATCCCGAGTTTAGCGACAAATGCCGGTACCTAACCGCTAGACGTTCTCCATTTTCAACGTCCACCCCATTCGCGTTGCACATTAGCGTATCCACCAATAAAATTCCGTTGCACCGGGAGCCAGCGCGACAGGCTCGCCTGTCGGATTTCCGCGGCGGAGTATAACGCTTCCGTGGCCCCAATTACGCAAGTCATTCACCACCAACAAACGTTCTTAGCCGTGGTCGATTTTTTCCTTCCGATCGACACCCATTTCCATCGTCTCCAGCGTTGTTCGCTCGACCGTTCATCCCCGATACTATTACTTCCGCCTCGAAAATCACTTCTTTGGTCTCCTCGTGCAAACCAGCAGCCGCGCGGGATAGCGTCTATCGATCTCGAACAAAGCGGCTTCGAGGACGAAACGGCGTATTATAGCTCTCGACGGTTCGCGGGGCTATCGGTTGTTTAATATTCTCGAGTAAGGGGTTGGGGGCGAAGAGGGTCAGAGAGAGAGAGAGAGAGAGTTCCTCGTCGGTCTGGCAAAAGGGGTAATGTACTAGAGTACTAGACCAAGAAACTCGTGGGCGGGAGGCGGAAGGTCCTTTCCGTGATAAGCTCCTTAAAGGCATATCTTCTCGCCCTTATTACAGGGCCGTGCTTCACGGATGAACGATCGGAGTACGAGTCGGCGGAGGTCCTCAATAAGAGGATCACCAAGCGGAGGCGTACCCCGCTGCAAAGAGTTTCGTTTTCTCGAGCACGCGACAAGAGGCTTTCGCCTTTCGTCCTCGAGCGTGCCCGCGCTTCCTTTAAACTCCGCTAGCTTAGCCAATGGAGGAGAAGAGCTCCTGTGGCTCGTTCTTCAACTCGCCTCGAAACTAAACGTCGCGTGTCTGCGAGACAGCCAGCTCGTCAGAAGTTGCGAGCAACTCGATCCTCGCAAAAGTAGCCTGTTCCTCGGCGTGATTCATCGTAAGCACCCAGCGAGCTAGGACATCAGGAAACACTTCAGAGCCTAGCCTCGCCTAGCTGGGTCTCTCCTTTTGTGCCTCGCTCCTGCGACCTTGTAACCTTTTCGGTTTTACCTGTAACGAGAGACAATCGCGAGATACGTCCCCTGTACAGGCGCGACAGAGTTTGTTTCGTTCGCGTGGTTGTTTTCCCGGAACAGTCGCGACGGCATGGACATCCGAGTGACCGAGTTTCGCGAGCTCCCGAGATCCCCGCGCGGCAATTATTCCTGGTGGCTGCGGCCAGTATATCCTCGGGATTTTTCTGCCATTCAGAAACTTTTCGTAAAACTTCTTCGAGCATGTGTGTATTTTTCCAGCCGTATTCCTGAAGCGTGGCTCCTCTGAGTTACGGACCAGTAGCTTGCTGAGAGTGTCTGGACAATTAGCAGTTCGATTTAGCGGCGTAGAATTCGGGCGCATCTAGATTAAATGCAGTAGATAACGGACTATCCCTCGGAACTGGATTGAAAAAGTTATCCTAGACACGCTGATTAAATTGCTGCATCCTTCCGCGTTCAGCGATTTAATGCGCGCACCTGTTTCATTCCAGCTTCGAGTCGTCGCCATGTTCTCGATAATAATTTCCCCATGCTTAATACACTATTTAATAGCTGTTAATCCCTTTAGAATTCCGCGTCATTTGAATCTCGAATTATTCAGACGACGAGCATTATTCGAACGTCGCATTTCGACCAGCACGTTTGTTCAAACTAAATGTTTGCGCACTAAAATGCACGGACAATATGAAATTCAGATTTAAACGCACAATTCAAATCCACCGAGGAACTCAAGGCTTGTCTTCTTTGGCCTCGCCTCTACAGCCACGTGCTCGAGTGCTATTTAGGCTTGTGTTAGATTCTGCATAGACCAGGCGAATCTTCTTACAAAGAATAAATTTCTTCGGTGAGAAGTTTATCAGGATTATCTACTTCGCTATTGCTATTCAATTGCTACACATTCGCACACGTATTTTTTCAATCAACACTTTATGGTCATACATTCGAAGAATACTGGAATAAAATGGAATCGTAGAACCACGTCCTCAGGCTAAACACTATTCCTTCAGAATTAAAAATTGATTTTCCCCAAGATAAAGCATCGTTCCAACAAATGTTATAACTCATTCACCATGCAGTTCTTTTTCATGGAAAATCATAGTTGTCCGTTACGAGACACATAGCACGCAGTGTGTCCAACAGTCGTTATATTCAAACTCCTCTGCCCCTTTTGTTTGCCCATTCGCGTAAAGCCTCGAGCGTGTCGTTCTTCCCGCTCAGGCGGGCTGCGCGCGATCAATCAGCGTTAGTTATTGACTCCTGCCCGCCCGGATCCACTGGCTTAGGCGAAATGATACGTTATGCGGGGCATGCTTTCGAAAGTATCGCGGAAAATTTATAGATTCCGTGCACGTGAGAAGGTGGGATTATTTTTAGCGTATCGCCGTACGTTTCGAGTCCCGTGCAGGTTGTGGCAGAGAACGGAACTGCAGCGGGATATTTTCGGGACCGTTAAATGCTAACGGGTTGCCCAGAAGTTACTTGAATGAATATGTATCTCCTTAATTCATGTTCGCGAGTAGCTGGATCGGTGAGCGTAACTTTACGTGGTTCACCAGCCGCGAGTTCTCTGCTGTTACTTTTCACCCAGGGGGGCGAGGTGACTGGTCCGTCAGTCGCCCTTCAATCTTTATTTCCTCGTAACTGATAGTCGCGCGCCGACCTATTGTGCCTCAGATCCTCGCCCTGGCGCGAGCGTACCGTGTCACCTGGTTTTCCAACGAGGGGAAAGCATCCATGGGGGTTTGCTCGCGCGATGCGGAGAGTCGGAGGGAATCGTCACCGAACTATAGCCTCCCGAAACAGTTTCTACGGCAGTTGCACGGCCGTTCCGTTGAATCCACACACGTACACGACGCTGGGGTTGGCCTCCCCATGCGTGCACGTTAGGGGAAGCCGAATGCATCGGCGGAGTACAGAGGGAAGAGGGAGAGAGGGGTCGGGACACATGTAGTGTTACTCTCACCGACCATCTTTATCCTAGTTTCTCCATTTTTCTTACTGCTTCATACTCTCTCTTCCTCTCGTTCTCACTCTCGCTCTCCTTTTAATTTCCGCGGCACAGTTGCGTGGAAACGCAAACGCGATGATCGATGTCGGTGTATGCAACTGTCGGGTTTCGCGTTGCAAAGATCGCGCCGTTGTTAAGCTCTGAAAGGGATCCCTCTGTCCTTTTCGTTTTCCCTCGCACGCTAATCAACTTCCACCCCAATTTCCCTCTTTCTCTCTCTCTCTCTCTGTCTCTCTCTCTCGCTCTCTCTCTGTTACAGTGTTGGCCAGTGGTGTCTCACTGATGAGAGAGGGGGTTGCCCCGCAAGGTCAGGCAGCAGGGGTTCCAGCTGCCCTGCTGGATGCCTCCGCCCTTGCAACTTTCCGAGCCGCGGAATGCTCGTGCAGGGGAGAACGGGCGGTGGTGGTGTGGCGTACTGGTGGTGGTGGTGTGCGGGCCATCAGTACGATATGTTTGTCCGGATAACTGGGGACGGTTCTATGTCGTTCTCTCAACTGCACAGCTGCCCTCCATTGTGGCAAGTCGGTCAGCAACCGACGGCATCCCGTAAGATCACGCTCAGAAGGGTAGGTCACGACCTGGACCCGTCTCTCTTGGATGGAAGTCGGTATTCAGATGCAGTGGTCGATGCGTGTCAACCATTTTTCCATTGTTAGCCGCTAATGGTTCACCGTCGTCGAAGGGGGAACGGATTCTAATGATACGTTTCCAAATCATTTGGCGGTGATATTCGAGTTAGAGCTTGTTGCGGGTGGAAGAAATGTACTTGGGGGGTTGCGTCTGGCAAAGCTGCCGTGATTAGGCTGATGTTCACTCAAGTGAACGCTATATCTTTTGGGGCGCGAGGTACTAATTGTGGTTTTCTTCAGTGGTTACAGGGTGGTGTTCTTAATAGGTTCACCTTAAAAATTATATCAGTGTAAGTGGCTTCACATCTCTGTGAAGGGTAGTATCGTCTACGTTTCCCTTATTTCATTTTATTTCATACTACTTAGCGTGTTACGTTGAACCTTACAGAGTAATTTTCAGAATACGGAACAACATTTCGTTGCTCGTTCTTTCTAAGTAAAATTCAAAAGTATCCAATAGCAGACGTCGTCTCTTAAAGTCTCAAACTTGAAAAGCAGCTATTGACACCCATCAATTCCTACATGCCAAACTCATTTCCATCCAAAAATTGCTCGTCCTGGTCGTGATCAACCCTTATCAGTCTAAAACTCGCCACTATATTTGTAGTTGCGTGACGACGCGCAGCAATGACTTAAAGACACCCATCCTAATCCTCACGATCATTCATCACCTAGCCATACAGCAATGTGCTACCTCTGTAATAGTTACTCCTATCTAGTATCTTTCATCTAAACGCACGGTTAATGCCTGCGTAGCATACTTTACAGAAACACGCATACCACACTAGCCATTCCCTCAAGTTGCAGAAAATTCAGCCCCAAAGCCAGTACCTCTGGATAGACACGCGTTAGAGTCCCTCGCTTCTGTCTCGATTCCAAGAGCATCTCTTTCAAGGCACTCTTTCTATTTTCGTGTATGACTTCCACCGCTGGAACGTATAAATACGTTGGAAAGCGTTACGGAAAAGCAGCACTTCGGTTGATCATTCTCTCTTTCTCGGGAGGTATAATTATAACCCTGCAAAGTAATCGAACTTTGGCGACACCGAGCTCCGCGGGTCGCAGCATCGCCGGGTAGAAAGTATCTTCTGGGCCTCTCGATATCTTCTTCCCCCGTAATGTCGTTTATTCGCAGAAACGATCGCCACGAGGCGAACATTTCGATGCACACTGGAATTTTTACGTGCCTCGGAGCCACTGGGGATAGGTTCTGCGAGACAAAGGATGAAACGGAGATGGAGGTCGAATGATCTCGCCGGGAACCGTTTATTCGAAACGGACCGCTTCGAAGTTGCAATCGGCTTGATTAGCTAATACAGCTGGCGAAAGCGGCGATAGCCACAACGCCAGCTCGGAAGCTATGGATCGTTTCGGAAGGTGGCTCGGTTGGCCAGCCCTTGGGCGTGCCAGTTCTCCGTTTTCGGCTCGATTTGCCGCTCCATACTTCTTTCCCATACCGATCGATCCGCCGGAACGCGCTTCTGGAGGAGGCACGCGTGCACCTGCATCATCGGTAGCTTAGGGTGAAAGGGACTTTGGCCTGGTTTAGGAAGCACATTCGCCCTGATTCTCCGCGCGATTAAACCCTCGCATCGCCGTTTTGATCTCGTCTAGGCGGTGCGGAGAGTGCTCGCACCGCACCCCAGTCTTCTGTAGAGCGTTTCAATTTGAAATAACGGCGGAAGCGTTCGCAGTACGAAGCTGGCCGCTGAAAGCATCGGTGTCGGAGATTCATTGGTTACGTTCAAACAGCTGCGAAATTTTCTGAAAATTCCGGAACGCCTCGGCGATTTTTCCTAAGTGAAATCGTTCCCGTTTCAATGGTATCGCTCTGACGTAACACCGAATTTCGTATCGCGCGAACGAAGCGTGTGCCGAGCGAGCCGCCGTTTTACATACATTGTTCACTCCGACGCGTTGAATGTCTTCGGCTAGGAACCGCTTGGTACCGAATGGTCCCAGCGTTGCTGCTTCGGATGGAATCTCTATAACGAATCTTCGGAAGTTTTACAGTCGCCGCGTGGACCGTGAACGCCGACGTCGTTCCACAGTCGATACGGCGATCGATCCCTCGTGAACGACTTTTCCTCTCGACCGAAGTTACACCGTCCGTTGTTAAATCCGGCACGCCACCCATCGTCGACCGTCGCAAACCGCGCCTGTTCGCGCCGCGCAAGTGCTCCGCCTCTTTTCCTGACCTGTTCGACAAACGAGGGTTCAAAAAAAAAAAAAAAAAAAAAAGGAGAACAAAAACTGAACGTGCCATATACGCCTGACTGTCTGCACCAGCGTAGATTAATGCCAAGTATCGTAAGGTATTTAAATTAACCGCTTCTGGAGGACCTAACAATTACACTTAATGTACCTAGCAATTAAAAATCCTATATAGATATATATATAATAACTAGGTATGGATAAGCGACGAGGAATCGAATGAAACAAACAAGAAATTTTTTTTAAATATATTTATATATATATTTATATATATATTGTAATATTTTTGTACTGATGACCAGATTTGTGAAATAAATACTTATGCTGCAATCCAATCCACCGTGGGGCCACGGGTGTGTCTGTATTTTATCGCTGACGGGAATTGTCGCTCGATACCGTTGCAAAACACCTCGAGTCGGGGCTATTTTTGGGAAAGGGGTGGAATAAAGAGACACGAAAAAGAGGGGTGCTTCGTGGTCGATGCGCTTCGACGCGCCGCGCTGCTGATACACGCGCGGAAGTTGTTCTTTCGGTGGACCGTGAGGCGAACGGTAGCGCAGTCACGTTTACGGGAAAAAGCCATGTTTTGTCTGGAAAAAGAGGAGATTCTCGTTTACCTTTGGAGAGTGGAAACTCTTCTTGAAACAGATGCTTCTCCTCTCCGTTTTCAATGTCTATTAATCTCATATCTATATATATCTCTCTCTCTCTCTCTCTTTGGCTCATTCTCTATTTCATTGTCTGTCGTTCTTCCTATTTGTGTATTTACGAGATGAACTGTGTATCTGCCTTTGTCGTTCATCCTGAGAGAGGCACACACGCAATGTAACCGTTAACAGTAACTCACGCTAACGCATTCCCATCGGTGAATCTAACATATCTAACCGAAGAATCCTTTACTAACCAATGGTATACTCTTTTGTACTTACCAGTTTTGTGTGCAAGATGTCCTATGATGGGTGGTACATCCGGTAAGCAGGCGATTCTACTTGAAGGAGGTACATCGAAATCGTGGAATGGACTTTTTATTCGTATAGACGCTCGTTTTGGGGACAATTGATTTTGAAATCCGTCGAGTGCGAGACGAGTTCGTGAATGCTCGCGATAACTTCGAGAGGCGTTGCACAGTATTAATAGTTATTTTTCGTGAAAATCCACGAGATCATACTTCTAGTAAATGATTTTTAATAGCTGTATGAACTAAAAAGAGGATTGGGAGCTCCTAAAATACCAAGAATTTCTTAGGTTCCCGCAAAATGTACGGTTCAACAAGACAGTTTATTACCTAAAGTCAGTACGTTTATCCTTCTGCACGGATTCTCAGGGTCCATTTTCTCGAAACAGAGCGCCGCGCGAGAAATTTCTGCTCCACGTAGGCATACTTTTGCCTTCTTTTTCTACGAAGAATCGCCTCCTCTCCGTGTTGCGGGGGTTGTTACGGGGCAGCCCGGTGTCTGTACAGTATATACATAAATGTGTAAAGGAGCGTTGTACAAAGTTCTCTTGCAGCGAACGCGACGTCGTCGGCGGGTCGACGGTTAAACCCTGTAACCCGGGTGTGCAGGCTGCTCCCCCGCTACCTTTGAAGATCCCTCGAAATAAAAGCGCACGGGACTCTGCCGGAAATCAGATTTTATTGAAAATCGAACCAGCTGCGGGACGTCAGAAGTTTTAACGTCTTTTGAGCCGGCGGCCGAGGCACCCCTTTTTGCCTAACGTTCCCAACCACTCCCAGCCCTGCTGCCCCTCACGCCCTCCCCCCCTTTTCGCTCCCTTCGCCCTGCCCTTCGGGGCTCATCGATCGGAACTCACTGAAATGACCTTTTACCTTCCACCGGGAGGAGCCTAGTGCCTAACATATCACGCAAATATTCTTCAAATTGCACGTTAATCGAGGAACTGAAGGTAGCGTGAGCGCAGATGTTGATCGATACGTCGACACGTTCTATCGAGAGTACAGATACTTGACAACGTACACGTATTTACCCACACATACACAGGCACACACATACGTACGCCTGCGCTCGTAGACAAACTCGAGGTACCTAGGCGCGCGCAAGCACGTTCGTGCATATATGCATACACATACTGAGACATGCTTTGGGATACTTACTATTAAAATGGAGTCTCTACCACTGTTATCTCGAGCGCTAGTCGAGGAAGCTTGTTCCCCCTTGGAGTGATGAAAATAAAAAGATACCTCGTTCTCGTTATCGACACAGGTACACGCACCTTGAACTACATGCATCCACGCAGCGCGAACCATTTAAGTCTTTGAGAGAACATCGATCGGTCCCTCGGATGATTTCACCCTTTCTCTCTCTCTCTCTCCTCTCTCTCTCTCTCTCTCTCTCTCTCTCTCTCTCTCTTTCTCTCTCTTCTCGTCTCCTTTCGCAGGACTCCATTTTTACAGATCATAGAACACCTCGAATGAAACTTCCGTTCCGCTAGTGGCTAGCGATGGGAGCAAATATACTCCGAGTACAAGTTAATTCAACAGTTCAGCATCATCGTTCCGGTCGAATCGAATCGCATTCGTGAAGATAATTACTCCGTCCGAAGCATGGGCTGATTGCACAAGTCTGATACGTTTCGCGCAGATGGCATCGCCTTTGTTCAGGGGCGGGATTATTACTTGAATTGTGGTCGGGTCGCGTGGGCTTGGAATGGCGATTGTGTCGCAATCGAGAAATCAATTGTTCAGGGCAGAGAAAAGTTTAGGTATTATTATTTCTCTCGCACTTCTATTTACGCGGGGTGTGTGGGGGGGGGGGGGGGGAGAGGCAAGTTCGCAAATGTTGAAGACAGGGATAGGAATTATGTATTTCAGCTGGTGAACGATTCGGTTTACTAGACGACTGATCTTTAACGAAGAATTGTATCCAGATTTTTGCAATCAGTGCAAATGTATTCCTGAGATCGATTTCTATTATGACGATACCGGAGCTCGAACGAGAGGCACCTCAGACGTAGCCAAAAATATCGAATCTTTCAGGAGTATTCGAACCTTATAATGTAGAGTGAATCGTTGAAACGATCCGAGAATCAGTCCTGTTATTATAAGAACGTGAACTTTGTTCTACAATAGTAATGTCAGTGATTGCAAAGAATATATCGCAAAAAGAAATATTAAATACATGAAAATCAAAGTTACTTATTTCGACAGGGTTGATTCGCAGACCAACGCGAATTTAGAGATTCGTTCATTTTTGCAAACAGTATATATCCTGAAATTCCTCGAGCTCATTTTTAGATCAGCCTATATATTATCCAAGGCCTGTCCAAGTGTTCGGATATAGTTTGAACACTTTTGGCCAAGCTCCACTTCCGCTTGCAAGTAGTTTCATCATTTTTCGAGACGCTCGTATAAGGTTCGACCATTATTCCATTACGGTTCGATCCCAATTACGCGCGCATTTATCATTCCCTTAAGCCGTAAACACTCGTGCAGTATTCAAAACTTGTTTCGCGTGGTTTCGATAATACTCACAGTACCACTCGATTCCGTCACCACTCGCGCCTCGGTACACCCAGTCGACGATTAATAATACGCTTTCTATCGATGCGCGTTCAATAAGTAGTTGCCGGTTCGTTCGATGCTGCTCCCGAGGAAATATTTTATGGGTAGATTCTGTCGATACATTTCGCGGTGGCGGAGAGGAAAGGAATGCTAAAGTTTGAAACGAAGGAACGAGCCTGATAGGTGCCCAGAGGTGTTCTGTGTATCGCCAGGTTGGGATATTCGCAATTATGTTAACCAGTTTGTTGTTAGGAGAGCCATTAGCGTGTACTGAGCTTAGAGAGTGCTCCGTTACGCGTTGCTCTAATCCGGTTCTTATCCCATACTTCAAGGTCCCTGCGCGCACTTGTACATACTATTCGAGACATCTTCGAGGAACTTGGAAAGCTGAAAATCGCTGCTTGGCCGCACTAACGATCGACGCGCGTTTCACTTCTGGTCCTATTTGGATGATGGAGCGTAACCGTAACAACAGGTCCGAATTAATCTTTGGAGAGCTCGCTTTTGCCTATGCACAGAACTTGTAAATAAAACTTGTACACGTCACCCGCCATGCATTCACTTCTGTTCGTTGCACTGGTTTGAAGTTTGAACGGCCTTTTAACCGAAGCTCTGCGCCAAAGTAAATGTGTGCTGCACTTGATCCCAATTGTACAGAGTGTTCTGTTTAATCGTGTGATAATATATTATTGTCGTTGCTTAGTCATTCGCGTGGTAAGGGAAGGGTCGCGTCATCGGGGCGATTAACACGTTCTAAGTAAGATCGAACCTTGTCGACGCGCGGACACGCTGAACGAATATAGCCTCCGTAATAAGGGCCGAGGTATCTGAATCAGATCAGCGCCGAAGTAGATTGCTCTCGTAATTTGTGAAACCATAATGGAGTGCTCTCTGAGGAGCGCAACGATCGGACCGAGTAGAATTCCAAAGTAAATCGCGATAGATCGGCCGTGTACAAGAGAAACGGCTGTGCTGACCGAGGAGAGGGGGGCTAGCTTCTCTATTTGAGACTAAAACACGATAAATGCAGAGGAAATCCTTAGCAGAGCATTTTATAGTAGGATAATATTCAGCTCGAACGGTTAATCAAAGTCCTGTGGTATCGTAAGGGCAATAGAAATGATAACTCGAAGGGTTGTAACTGTAGCAGTCGGTAACACGTGGTCGGGATCAGTGGCGGGATCAGGCATATCTCGGGCAGTGACGAATCTAGATTATATCTCTTGGATTTCAGTGGTTTCAGATAAATTTATGATTAGGGTTAGGGGTATCTACTTACAGTATGATGCGGCAAGTCTTTAGTGATCTACAACAACCAATTGATTCTGCCCCTGCCATAGATCTTCCTTTGCTACCATACTCCTCAACATTCATGAATATTTTTCACATCAGTCAAGATATCTAAACTTAGGTTTGCAAAGAAAGCCGGGATTTCCATTTTTTAAATATTCATTTTTATTAGTGTTTGTTAATCGTTCGTCAAGGAAGTAATTAATATCCGCAAGTACACGCGAAGCTTGATCCCACCACTGGCCGTAATTACAAACTGCAAGATTTTCCTGCGTTAGCCCTCCTCTCGGTCATCGCGCGCTTTCAAATCGCAGTTCCACGAGTTGGCTCTTCACCACAGGGTGAACGTTTGGTTTCCCTTCTTCTTTCTTCGTGGCCGTTCCTCCCATGTCGATCTCGTTACGTGCAGCCGCGATTTCGATCGATGCCCCTGGTCGCCGACGACCCTTCGTTTCGCGCGGGACCTCGACCTCGGACAGGTCGGAGGGAGGAGGTTCGCTGTGGTGGCGGAGGAGAAGGGCTCTCGAGGCGGAGGAAAGAGAAGAGAAACACGTCTGTAACTTGTGACACGGTCGTCACGATCACGGCCGTGGCTCGTAAGTAGGATGGTAAAGGAAGGGGAATATTAGAGGGAAGGTAAAGAAGAGGCTCTTTTTTTTAGGAAGAGGAGGAAATGGTGGATATGTGGAGGAGGAGGTGGAGGTGGAGGCGATGGAGATGGAGATGATGGAGGAGGAGGCTAGAAAGACAAGCAAAGAGAGAGAAACTGGGACTGAGAGAACGAGAGGGAGAGAGAACGAGAGGGAGAGAGAGAGAGCGAGAGAGAGAGAGAGAGCGAGAGAGAGCGAGAGAGTAGATGAGGGAAGATAAAAAGAGAGAGAGAGAGAGAAAGAAGCGATCGAGCCGCCGTCGACACAGAAAGTGGGCCGCGGGCGGCTCGTCGTCGTAGGTCGCGTTGGGAGGCCAACAGTTGAAAGTGACTTGTCTTGTGTTGATGTTGCAGGTTCAAAAGCCTGGCACATGCGGCTGACCTTTGACCGGGTGCCAGGCGGCTGCAACCTTCACAGGTGCAAGCTGTGCGGCAAGGTCGTGACGCACATCAGGAACCACTACCACGTCCACTTCCCCGGCAGGTTTGAGTGTCCTCTCTGTCGTGCCACGTACACACGTAGCGACAACCTGCGCACGCATTTTAAATTCAAACACACCGAGGCAAGAAAGATCGATCTAAACGAGTTCATGACGGGCACCTTGGCGCTCCCGACGATGACTAACGATACCATGAACACGCTGTCCTAAAACGCGCGGGAACGGGATACACACGCGTCTGTATATATCTTATACATACATACGTATACATATATACATATATACATATATATATATGTGTATACGAGCGCGATATCTACGCACGCGAAGCGATTGCGAGGAAAATCAGAAAAAAAAAGTAACAATGGATAATGTATATTATACATATATATGTGTATATGGTGAGATGATTCAGAGAGCGCGGGTGGCTGCGCCGGCAGGGGGGTATTGTCGCAATTTCTCGATCACACGATACAGCCCTGGTGTCACGGCCACGTTTGGAGGCCGGGTCTCTCTCGGCTTTTTTCTTTCTCGAACACCAAATCTTTTATAGGTTCTACGCTTAACGGATCGCCGGATAGGGAATGCGTGGGAGGAGGGTTGGGGGTGGGGGGGAGCAGAGTTTCTTTTTTGTAAAATCGTACTGATGCGTACAGGTGTCAGTGCGCGACGTGTTGGAGTGGGGCTTGTCGTAGGTTCAGTGAAAAAAAAAGAAGAGAACAAAGAAAAGGAACGGGTGAATGAAGATTTGCGAGGTATTAAATGGAAGCGAGCGAACCGAGTGTTTCGCGCACGCACGCGCGCGCGCGCGCGAAAGATCGGTCACGAGGGCGCGCGCATCGATCACGGGGAACATGTTTCTTTTTCACGAGCAGATCGAGTTCTCGTTTCGTCTCTGGCGCGACTCGAACCGGTTTTTTTAACAAAATCGATGCGACGACAAAGTTCCTTCTCGATTGCTGGCGGACTGGCCGTTTGTTGTTTGTTGTTGTTTTCTCACTGACGATCGGCGCATCCGAGGGCGCGCCTGGCCGAGGCGAATCGAATGTTGGCGCGGGTCGCTTTAATCCTCGGCTCCCTACGTCCCCGTGGCCGTTGAGCGCACCCTCCACGCCGGGGTCGTCCCACGGCGCACGCGTGAACGCGCGCGTCACAGATGTGCTGGCTGTCAGCGCGTTACGCTGTTTTCGGAACATGTCCAAAGACCGGGCAGCTTTATTTTTTTCGCGGGTGAACGAGCGCTGCGCCGATCGACGATACTAAAGAGAGTTTAAGCTTGGGTGAGTTTACGATTCGCGCATTAATATTACTATATTATTATTAATAATGGGAGATTTAATGGAATTACAATATTATGCATATATATGTATACATATATACATATGTATATGTGTATATTGTGGGAGCAAACGTGGTGCCAATTCCTCCCGTAGTTGCTGTTGCCAAGCGGCCGGGCGTCACAAGCCTCCGTTCGGCAGCCGGAAACAACTATAAATAATCGATTAGTTAATTAAATATTAATTAAACGCGGTTCTACCGGAGGTAATTCATTCGATACGCAGGGTGAGTCGTATAGTTGTTGAAGAGTTTATAGTTGGACTTCATATTAGAGTGTAATCGTGTGTCTGATCGGCGTTCAGGGATCGCTGGGTTAGGTGGCAATATCAGGGCCGCGCACGTGCACGGGCCAGTTCGCGGGCTTTCCCGCTCGAGGGGGGGGGAGGGGGGTTTGGGTTATACGTTAGGGGGTGATACGGGGCGGATGATATATCCGGCACACAAGGAAACACAGAGACACACGACGGATAGAGAATTAGGTTTGAATGAGTGCGAGGGTTTGAACGTATGGTATGGTAATGCGTATACGTATATGCAGATACACGCACACACGGCGAGACAGATACAAATACGTACACCAGTATACACACACACACGTACACACAAAACACCCTCGCGTAGTTCCGGAACGACGGGGGTACGGCCACACGCAATATTATATCAATCGACTAACAACGAAATCTTTTTAGTCCTATGCATCGTTTCTAAAGGTCTTTTTTCCCTTCTTTCGAATAGAGATACGAAGCGGCGCTTTGCAGTTCTAATATGAGCTCTACACTATAAATACGCGTTATTATATTTGTTACTCGAACACCTAAAGTCTATGATATTTTGCGATCCAGGCTGCAACACCCGCGCGGTTTGTATACGCAGCGGATGAATAAAATAGTGGAAATCAATGAGAGACATTCCACAGATTCGGGACTTAAGTGCATAGGCAGACACGAAATGATAAGGATTTAACTTGTATCGGATTGAGTTTTTAGTACTATATATACATATACATACATATATACGTTATAACGTTATTATGATAATCCACTGTTGTAGTAATCGACACTGGTTGGACATAGTTACGTTTAAATATCGGTCAATTTTATTCAGGAGGGATGGTTACGTGATGTACAACCGCATCGTTACATGTTGATATTTAATTGGTTGGGGTGCAATCTGTTTGTTCTTCTTTCTTCTTTGTTTGTTTTTCACGCGGAGAAATTTATAAATATATATACATATATACATATATTAATATTTACTTCTTTACACATATAACAGTAACTGGATATAGGTTTCGACCTGTAAACACGCAGAGGATATACAATGCATATTACACATATACATATGCATGCACGCGTGCACGTACGCATGCGTACACGTGGAGATTCCACCGTCACGTGCATTCACATGTACTGGGTGGTGAAGCGCGCGGGGGAAACGCATATGTACGTGTGTTTTCTAGCTAGGAAGCGTGGATCGACATCCGAGTACTCCCACGGTACTCTTGCGTGTACTCGGCCCGCCCGAGTACACGTCGACACAGAAACACGAGTCGAGTCCGCTAGCTATTCAAAGAGCCAAACCGCTATATTGTGATCAAATGATATTACCGTCGATCTTCTCTCTTTTGCAAAAAGGGCACTTTGCATAGTTAAGGCTATTACCGAACACCCATACACATATTATTTAAATAATATATATATATATAAATACATATAACCAGAATATTAATATATTACGCAGATGATTAAGTATATATTAATTAATATATTGGATAATTTATTCTATTTTGTTTTATCGTTTTAATGATTTTATATATGTGTTATTCACTGTTTATGTATTACCACGCAACACAAAAACACAAGGAACACATATTATTATTATTATTATTATTATTATTATTATTATTATTATTATTATTATATCACAGTAACACAGTATACGCAGAGTTTATTATTTATTAATCGACGGTGGGGGCAGGGAGGATTGCGTCTAGGTGCACTTACAAGGCCTACATTTCGACCTTTACGTTTCTCTCGTTGTCTCCTCGTTTGCTATTTTTTTCCACTGGTTTTTCCTTGCGACGCGATAACGAGAGCCAATCTCTACTCGCCGATCGCAGTTATACATGTTAATTTTCTTTTGATTTCATCTTACACCGATTCACACTAAATAACACGCTAGCCGAGTGTTCCGAGTGCTGATCACGAAAATTTTTCATAACGACTCGAGTTTCGAATCTTAGCTTTAGAGTCCACGATCCAGAGAAATAAATTTTCCGACGCTTCCATGCTTTCCGTACATCCGTTCCAGGGATAAATCGAAATATCGAGGCCCGTTTGTCTCAGGCATGGTTCCAGGGTGCTCCCGTTATGTCAGCCGCGGTTACTTTCGTGGAAACGACGCCTTAATAGTTGGAACTTGCGATCACAGAGAATCGAACCGGAAACTTCAGTGGCAAAGACTAACCAATACATCTCGAAATACAGAATATTTCGAACCAGTGGTACACGCTTGACGGATCAACAGAACTCAGAGACGATAAAAGTTCCCAGTCCGATCATTAAATCATTCTACAGCACACGGAATCGTACAAAGAACTACGGGTTTGTCACTTGAAAAGCATTGAACATCTCACTAACGATTGCTCCATTCCGTGACTTCGTATCGCCCACTCAAGCTTGCGCCTGCAGTTTTGAAACAGCCTGTATGCATCAACCAAAGCTTATCGAAGGAGAAGTTTCCTCTGTATAGAACGAATTCTTTTTAAGCGTTTAAAGGGCCGCTAGTACGGCTTTTATAGGTTCGCGAGATCAAGGAGAGCTAGATCGGTCGTGGGCAAGTTCTAAGTGGATGTACTCCGTGTGTGTTCGTACATAGAGGATCCGCGTGTCTGACCCCGCACGGTCCGTCTCTCCTGCCGTTCTCCAAGTCGATACGCGAGCACCTCCGTTACTCCAACACCGGTTGCCGACTAACTTTCATAGCGGGTCGATGGTGCGCGCACGAAATTACGCCCCACTGTAGTTAGGTTACGGTTACACGTAATTGTTGGTACACGTTTCACGTGGAACTTCGATTTTTCCCTTCCGCTACAAGGCCCTGCAGCCCAGGCCGGCTCTATCTACATTGAGATGATATCGCGGCCGCGAAATTGCGCTCGATTACAGGCGACGATCGCGTGGTAGATTTATTATCTGGCTAAAGACAGCCAGTTGATTCTGTTGATTAGAAATTTTCCAGTAATTCTGCGGCACAGAGTTTTCTCTCCCCCTTTAAAATGCTAATGCAAACGAGAGGAGTTTAAAGATCTCCGGCTAGTCCAAGGTGGACCCGAAGCGTGAGGACTCCTTGGATCTTCGAGTCCGTATGAATTCTTTCCGGTTTCACTCGCGGCTCCTTATCTCACGTCCATAGACAGTTTAAGTTCCTTTGAGGAGAACGTTCAGTCGTCTGAACACCATAATAAATCCTGCCACTCGCAGTGGAATTCTTCCGCTGGAGAATTTTCATATCGTGTTCTGAATAAAAGAGGGAGGCGCGAGGTGAAGCACCACGCCGAGCCAGCCCCCCCCCTCCCTCCCTCCCGAGAAAAGACCACGGGAGATTAAAATTATCTCCCATACGATCAAAAGGTTACAGTTATATCAGTATGAAAGATTTGAACGTTTCAAGATCTTTTAGATGAACCCGGGACAGTTAGGCTCGTTGGAGATTCCTCGAGCTTTTTATCGTTACTTCGAGCTCCCGCTCGACGGCCCGACTTTGTAAATATAGATGGACGCCAAAGCGATTTAACTGGCCGTGGCAGTCGGCCATGCTTTACATATACATATATTTGTACTTAATTACGAGTTAATTCTGTTTCACCAGCGAAATTTGATTTCTATCTTTTATCTCTGTAACACGGGATTCGATTAACGTCGCGGCCGAGTGGACCGAAGTTTCGCGCCGTGCGGAAAATTATATTCCACGGAGACAGTGACAGTTAGCCCACGGCAGAGTTCGTTGAAACAAAGTTTCCATGTTTCCGCGATGCTGTACGATTTTTTATCGCCGATGCCGCAGTCCGATTTGTTCTCGCGCGTCAAGCCCCGATTATTGTTGCACGCTCGGCGTGCAGCGATAGTACAATAGCGAGGGTGGCGATTTATCGTGAGAAAATGGATGAAAAAATGTGCAATAAAAATTCTTCGATACTTCTCCGATTCAGTCTCTCGAGTGAAATCAATCCGCGGAGTCCAACTTACGTTTACCTGCTCGTATACCGCATGAATAGTAAAATTCAATCTCCCCAATAATGCGGCCTGACACACGAAACTTTCGTACGCACTTTTCATCTATTTCTTGCCCAGTGAAAGCCGTTTCTTCTAAATTACGTCGGTCGCGAAGGAGCACCTCGTACATTCCCCTGGTTTTCGTAAATCCCCACGCGAAGTTGAGGCGTCGCGATCGAGAGCCGCCTCGAAATTTTACGAGCCGCCGTTCTTATCGTCGCGCTTCTGATACGGTGTTTCAGGGAATTAGTCGCGCGGATTGACGTGTTCGTGACGATTCGTCACGGCAGGGCGGTGTTTTATTACAAGAATCGCGTTGGCGCTATATACATATATATATAATTAACCCCATGGTAGGCGGTATCGATCGCGCGCTCTCGACGTCGCCCCCTTTTTGAATCGCGCTAATACGTCTGGACGTGTCCGTCGGTTTCGAGCACTGCCAATTTCCGGGATTGTCCACGCACAAGTCGTCGAACGGTGGATGGTTAATCGCGAATCACCGGACGTAGCGATGATCGTATATCGAGACCACGAAACGTCCGTCTGGTGCGCGGATAGACGCCAGTCCATCGCGTCGCGGTGCCTTTAAATCGAACAGCCCCTGACCATCGATCGAAGCCTCCCCTGACGCCCTCGGGAAGGCATTCAAATTGAATCGTCCGTCGATCGGCGATCAAGCCGCGTTCTGGAGCACGCACAAACTGATTCCACGGCTAGCTCTCGGGCTCGTGCCCTAGGTAGACGCGCGGCGTCTAGAATTCACGAGTAAAATCGCGCTTTAGCTACTCGCAGAGCAGCCAGGCTGGAGGAACCACGGGATCGTTACCAGCCATCTAGACAAGCACCGTCAGCCAGCCTTTTGTAGTTTACACCGGCGAGTCAGGCAATCGTTCTGCGCCAGTCGTCCTCGTTGTTACGTGCCTGCGATTCCACTTCTTCGCCGTGCGCTTTCAGAGAAACGGGGAGGGGTAACAAAAAAAAAAAAGCACACATGGTTGACTTAGGAACGGTAAACGGGATCGCGAACGGAAGCGACGCGACGTTCAGCGGGTACGAAAAGGGGAGAGCAGAAGGGAGCACTGATCGTGGGATTAATATTCGGATCGGGATCGATTGTCCGGGGTCCACATTCCTGTGTTCACGGACGATCGAAGTTGTTGGAGTAGAGCGTCGAGGAATGGGGTAGGGAAAATTTTGAGTGGGTGAATATTCGGGTCGTATTATAGTTTCTTCAGGTATTCTGATATCTTATGTTACCAAGAATTGTTAGATCTAAAGTTACCGAGTACTTGGAGTTTTCTCTCCAGTTTTTGGCCGTAGTTCTTCAGTTTCGTCACAGAGTCGCCGCTCCTCTGGGAGCGAGGAATTCCATGTTAGTTGTATTGTTAATGCAGCATGATCTGTCGCTCACTTTCTGTAACGTCCCAGAAGGGTGTCACAAGTCGTAGATATTTTTCCTCTATTCTCCAGCCACTTCTCCCCTATTGCAGGCTATTCCCTCTTGCCCTTTCATCCCCATCCTACGTTTACCTTTGCTACTCCGCTCTTTCCGGTCTGCATGCATTTATCTCACCGGTGAACCCTGTTTCCCTCCCTGCCAGCCGCGGGAGGAGCGATCCCGACTCCGGGAGAAAATTGTCCGCAACTCGTGACAAACTTCCGGACCAGACCGTGTATTGTGCTTGACTCTCGCGAACTTGTGGTAACTGTTCGCGTGAGGGGTGTCAGAAAAATGACGCCGAAATTGAGTTCCCTCTCGCGCCGAGTCGCGATTAATCCTTCTTCGCTTGGAAGTGGTCTGGCGGCGCGGATAATACTTCGAAGCTGTTGGAATCAATCAGTCCGAAAGAATGATGAAACATCACGTAGAATCGATGGAATTAAACCGATTTCGCTGCCGGCGAGTTACCCTTGCACGTTACGGATAGAAAAGTGCCCTGCATTGCTCCATCTCCGATAAAACCGATCAGCCGACGATCAATCGATATTTTGCCGCTCATAGTTCGTTAATTAACCTATCAATCTGGTAATAGCTAGCAAAAAGTAGCAGCCCGTTTCACGAGACATCGGCCGTGCATGGGGTGGCTTGTACCGTGGCACGCGCGCGCAGCTACGCAAATATTTCCGGTGGCATCCGCGCGAATCGATGTATAGGGTTCTCGTTTCGTCTTCAGTATTCGATCGGTATGCGAATCACTCGAGGCGCGCCACGTATTTCGAGCCGATGGGGCGAAAAAGGAGGGAGGGGCGGGGAAAATGACGCGAGGAGTACCCTGCGAGCTTCGGTAAGAGGATCTCCTCCGATACCGATCCACCCGAGTAACTGGCAAGGGAATCGACCACGAAATCCGGATACAACTGGTTTTGGCTGCGCATCGATACCGAACGAGCGAACTTTCCATCCATTTCACCGACCAGACTTGTAACTTACACCGAGTCGCTTCCGTCTTCTCGCAGCCAGCCGTCCCAAGTCGCCCCCTCGATTGGCTAAAAGTTAGGTCGTCGGTCGTTCCCCTGGTCCCGATGTCAGACCCTTTCATCCGTGAACAACCCGACGATCGTTTTCGTAAACGTTAATATCCTATCTGAGCTCGGTTTCCCCGAGTGTCTTCTCCGAGAGTGTTTCTCCCCGGCGTTCCTCCAGCCCGTGGCTGCGACGAAACTGCAGTTCTGCCAAGTTGCACGGCCGCGTTTAGACGCTTGGCGTGTCGAGTGCAGCCAGTTTTTTTGTCCTCCGCGTTCGAGCTTTAATTCTGTAATGGGCTTTCGCGTTAATAAATACCAGCTCGCTGAAAAACACGGATGCCGTCAACGACGTCGACTCCGCGCTCTGACGGCTCCTGTTAAACGTTTTCCAAGATGGTGGACAGCCAGTGCGTTAGCGCGTAACCGGGTTTCCCTGTCTATTTGTCATTTTGTGTCGGCTATCGGCGATAGAACATGCAGGATAACCCCTGTAAGAACCGCGACAAGTTGTGGGTGGAAAGTTCGTTGGTTCGGTAACGGTAGAGGTGGAGGAAAGGGGGTGAGAATTCTATGCTCGCTGTTCGTGTACCCAAAAAAAAGTCACGAAAATACGTTCTTTCCAACTCGCGAGTCGACTCCCTTTCTCGCCGTGATTCTTGACGTCCGTCGTCCAAAGTACCTCGTCTCGGTGATATTTCGAAACGGCGAACTCAGGGGCGTGCACGCATACGCGCACGCACGTAGGGCTGAATGTAAGATCTGTAGAAGCGCGTGGAAGGCACACGGAAACACGACGTGCATGCATCGACTAGTCGAAAGAGAGAAGAACAGTGGCGAACAGTTAACGAAAGAGGGAAATACTCGGCGCACAATTGCACACGACACGTACACTGGCACACATTACACAGAAATTGAGGGAATATCGAAGTGACCTGCACCAAGCGTGCTTCGCACGTTCGGCTGGCGGTCGCCTGGCTGTTATATCGAAACCTTGATTAATTAAACGGAAATCTCTACTATTGTACTACTATTACTATGAATACTATTATTGCTACTGCTACTACTATTACTACTACTACTACTATTACTACCACTACTACTATTGCTGCTGCTGCTACTACTACTACTACTACTACTACTACTATTACGTATAGGTATTTATATATTTACAGTTGCGTGGTGTGGAGTGGAACATTGTGATATAATAGATTGGTGCTAACACCTTATTGAAATTGAAAATGAATTTAAAGAAATGAAAAAAATCGTGCAATATTGCGATAGTAGGGGGGAGGGGGGGCGCGGCGGTGTCGCTCGCCGAATAAAGTTAAGTTTCTCCGTGGTGAGACCGGCGGGAATGGAGCGAGGCACAAAAAAGAAACATACCTAATGATGAAAAAAGAAAAGAAAGAAAACGGGGAAACAAACGAGTGAAAATCACGTTTCCGTTCACTTTTCCGAGTCGTCGCGCGACAATATCGGCCCCGAGACCGATCCCCGCGATGTCCAGCTATTTCTAATAAAGATCGCGACCGCGCGACGGGACCGGACGCGACGATCGCTCTTGTCCGTCTTTCAGATGGGAATTTCTTTGTCCCCCGACTTCCCTTCTCTCTTTTTCGCCGCCCCTCTCCCAACCCCCGGTGCTGCCGCCCGTTGCCCGAGTCTTTGTTACGCATTCGCGCGACAACGTTCTTGCTGCCCCATCGATTCGGTCGCGCCAACGCTCTCGAGTATCGTTTCAGTCGAAAGGGGCGTTTAAGAGTCTTGAGAGATTCGACGGAGCCCCTCGATGGATCTAATTGCCTCGGGAGGGCTGCCGGGACGCGGGGATTTTCTACGAGGTATTTTAACCGTGATTAGATTAAATTGCAACGCGACGTTAAATTGCGAATTATCGTTTGCGCGAGCAGAAACGTCGTAGCGATCGTGATACTTTTTATTGCTTGTTTAATCGTTAAGAGGGGTCGTGATGTTCCGGCGCTTTCGTGGCTCCCGAGGGGTTCGTCGAGGCTGCCGGGTTTCTCGAGACTAAGCATGTGTTCAGAAAGATCGAATCTGAAACGATAGTCGAAGGGATTCGAGGCTTCGTAGTTTGGTAGAATAGCGGACGACTCGGTCCGATTATTCCTTTCACACTTTGGATTGATTTTCTCGGTTAGAGTGGGCCCCCCTTCCCCCAAACTGATTGTACTACTTGGAAACCTGTATTCGCCTGTTTTTGGGATCGTAGCTACACTTTGCTGGATTGTTCGATCGGATTAGGGACCAATGCCGACGTTCCCCAAGGGTTACCTCGCGAATCCTGAGAAATTTCGTTGGCCGTAGGAGGTCGGGCCGCGGAGGATTATTCGAGCGTCGCCGGTGATCGTTCGTCTCGAAATTAGCACACGTCGACGGGACGGGGCGAGATACGGTATCGAGGCGGTTGATCGAGCCCGCCACGTCCAAGCGGCAATGGAACACGAAGGCTGGGCAAAAGAGCGAAGGGTTGGAACGGGGGCGGCGGAGAGGGGATGGGGAAAGTGAGTGGAGGGAAGTTGTTCAGAGGAGAGGGACAGATTAGACGAGCGCAAGAAAAGCGACGAGAAGGAAAGAAACTATGGCTGTGCAAGTGAACATTATGAGTGTAGTTACATAGGTGTAGGTGTTACCTAGGGACTAGGCTTAGCTGATCATAGGATAAGGGGCACGTTTACGCGTTTCGTTTTCAAACCTCGGCGAGCGACAGCGTCCCATCCGCCATTGTACATTACCGAACTAAATGAAAAAAAGTACTATTATTAATATCTCTTTATATATTAATATATACAAAAGTACGGATATAATTATGGATATATATGTATATACACACACGGTATATGTATATATCTATCTTCGTATGAATATAAATATGAATATAAATATGAATATAAATATGAATATAAATATAAATATAAATATATATATATACATATACATTTTGTTATTTTTCTCGGGGGATGATGATATAAAACTGTAATAATTGTAAATCGTGCACAGGGGGGTGTGGGGTGATCGGTGTTCCACCCCTCGTGCGACTACTAAGCGTGTTCTACTCATCATTTGAAAAAAAAAAATAAGAAAAAAAGCGGAATAAATAAGAAGGGACACACGAGTAAATAAGTGATAAGGAGAATAAAAATCGGCGCGATTGTTAGACTGAAAGTTGTGATTCTGCACGGAATGTGTAAATAGGGAGAAAAAGAGCCTCTATAGATTGAACGTGTAGGTGAGAAAGGCGAGACAGATTAAATCGTTGACCGTTGCATTTTCGCGTGTGCAAGGAACAATGAGAGAGATAGAAAGAGAGAGAAAGAGAGCATGTGTGTTAGTGAAAGTGAGAGAAAGGGTGAGAAAGAGAGTTAGAGGGAACGTGTCAGAGAAGAAGGAATCGAATGGACACGGGATATCCTTCTTACACCCCCAATCCTGAAACCCCAAAGCCTCCAAAGAGAATGATTTCGCTGACCCCTTGGTTCCATGTGACCACTTCTGTTGTCGTCCGTCAACATCCTGCTACCGTCTCGCTTCTTTCTCTCCCTTTTCTTCCGTTCCTTCGTTTACTTCGTTGCGACACACAGAAAACTTATGCACACGGGCCACTACACACACGCGCAGACACGTACACGCAAGGCAGAAGGCAGCGTAATCGAGCGACGCTCGAGTGTAGGAAGTTTAGGCGCCACCATTTCGAAAAGGGACACGACATCTCACGTGACAGGGATGCTTTTTGGGTACGGCGAGGTTTTTGCTGTTGCATCGCGTCGACCAGACGACGTCGACGAGGATGTCGATGACGCGGGCGAGCTGTCCGTCAGCCGTTCGCGTGGACGACGGATCCTCGTCCCCGTGACGTCGTCGCGGTGGTCGTTGACGACGACGGCGACGACGACGGGAACGGTCACGCGACGGGCGCGCGAGTTTCCATCGTTTTCCTATTCCGAATGAATCATTGTATCAGTCTTTGGCTCCGATAAACGTACAATAGGGCGCGCTACCGATGAAAAGCAGAATAAAAGGGAAAAAGATATATAGGAGAAGGAACAAAAGTAAGAAACGAATAGCGATAACCGCTGACCACGCAGAGATACAAGGACTAACGATCATAGGGCGTAATCGATTTTATTACGAGAAATTATTCTTACTACTTCTTATTGTTACTACGATTATTATTCTTATTCTTATGGTTATTCTAACATGCAAGTGTTACGTTACGATTGCAATTATTATATACACCTTTAATTATAGTGTAGATAATATATGGATGATGAGGATAAAGAAACAAAACAAGGAAACAAACAAAAAAAAAAATATGGAGAATTAATCACATGTGCATTTAATGTATTTCATACTAATTTTTTGATTAAACATAATTGTGTGTTAACCGAGCCGTCTATCTTTCTTTTTTTCTTCCAGATCATTGATCTCTCCCTGCAGTTAACTGCCGTACTGTGCTCGATCACTCGCTTGTCCGTCGATCATTTAAGCAGAGACGGGAAACAGAATGGATCGCCGCGCTCGAAGATCCGCGAGTCTCGTAGAGCACCGTACGGAAGTTAACGCATCGCTGAGGGGCATTTAAGCGTGCAAAATGCAACGATGCACGTGAGTGGACACGAAATCATTGTCATTACACACGTTACGCGGGGCTTCGAAATTTCTTCAGACAACGCTCCCAAGGGGAACTTTTTCAGAGCGAGGGCTTTTTTATCGAGACGCTCCGATTTCAGATATCCTGCTCGATTGTCAATTTCAGACCGTGTATCTCGCCGAACGATATTTCCGTTCGTCTGCCGACATTTCCGGCTGTTGTCGTCGGACCCGACGGTCAGGCGTAGGTATCGGCGTCGGGAAAACTAAAATTACTGCTCGTTCATCAATGCTACCGATAATTCCTTCATCGTACACGGTATATCTGCTAAGATGCAAGAATGTTGCGAGATTTGAAGCGATGGTGTGTAATAATTGATATACTCTGGGACGAAGAAGATAGAATAACTTTTTAGGTAACTTTCCTATCCGTGAATAACACCACGGTTAAAAATGTATTTATCCGGTGTACAGGCCACTCATCTTCCACTGTACCACTGTATCTTCCTTCGTGTTTTGAAATAGCCTCGCATTGTTCTACATACTCTTCCTTGGATTACGTACTCCTACACCTTCAAGAATTTCTACCCACACACATGTTCAGACAGTAGGTTCTAACAATTGTTAGAGTTAACTCTGATCCCTTTCGATCCTCGTTCACTGCAGCCACATCCCTCTATGAATTTTTCAGTAGAACACTGTGTCCTACATCTGCTCGTACACACACATAAAGATACTCGCACCTATCCTCTGCGTCGCGTCTTATAAATAAGCTGCACTTGTATCTACTTGCCTTTCTTGTACCGTGTACATTCCTTCTGATGGAATAAAGATTGCGGCCCCGATCGATCCATCGACGCATACCCGCGATCGACAGGGCAGTCTTCGTGGGACGTTCTCACCGTTCCGACAGGAAATCGCGGACACGCCCGTCAGCGACTGCTTCTTTCGCCTCATCGAGCCGCATCGGTACGCAACAAGTTCCCAAGGATCGGATCCCGGTGCTGCTAGTAAGTGGTCGCGACTCGAACCGCCGAGGATTCCGAAGTCACCCTAACCGGATGGTCGCCAGTCGCGGAGCTCGTCGTTCAAGACTCTTGCGTGCTACTCTTCCACCCAACCTACCGTCTACTGTAAGAGATTAAGAGATCTTTATGTAAGAAGAGAGCCAGCTGCGTCCACCCCCGCGTTCATGTATGTATCGCGGTGTACACCTTAGAAAGCCTGCGCGCATTTCACGTTCTCTCATCCGGCATTTCGACGCGTGGAACGGGCGTATAGCGAGGTACGGTCGCGAGCTTCTGTCCGTCTAGGTGGCAGCGCGGCCTTACACGCACACACGCACGTCGGGCGCAGAGGAGGCGAATGAAATAACGGAAAGTTAAGAAGTTGAAAGGAATAAAGTGAAATAGAGCCAGAAATAGAGATGATGCGGCGCCTAGTCGACGCGCGGCGATTTCGTTGTCGGGTGCTTGCTGACCCTGTGGTTTCTGTTGTTGCAGAGCTGAAAAATTGGCGGATATCGCAAATATTTGAGAGACAGAGTAACACGGACGAGAGGAGGCGGTGCTCGTTGTGCGGTAAGGTCGTGACGAACGTGCGCAATCACTATTACGTGCATTTCCCGGGAAAGTACGCCTGCCGACTCTGCCCTGCGGTTTACACGCGCAGCGACACTCTCCTCACGCACACGCGTACCAAGCACGCGCACGCGCAGTAGCGCACGCACGCGTGCCGATAGCTCGCGGATCTAGCGCGACGATCTCTTCGAATCGATCAGAGCACGCCCTTCTACGCGTCGAATTAGTCCTAAAGGTTGCCGCTCCAATGTGCGCCGGCCGCACATTGGAACGGCAGCCTCAAGGGTGATGCATCTGCGACAACACCTCTGTTCTGAAGCGCGCCCTTGCGGAAATCGTAGCTAGCCCTCGTGCGCGAACCTTTCGAGAGATTCTTCTGTGCTCCTGTGTCTCGCGATTCACTGCCGTCGAGCTCCATCCTCCCAGCTCCGTTTCCATCGAGGTGTCACGTCCTAGGAGCTGAAACGAAGCTTGCAGGAAAAGGATGTGTCCGCTGCAAGTAAGCAATGGAATTCATAGGATCTGTAACGTCAGGGTCGAGATCTCTTCGAACACACACCCTCTCGTCTTCGTATTACGATAGAAGCAACGTCTTCGCTACGGCAACGTGTCTCAGGACTCATCTTCATGGATACGATGTTGCTCCTTGTTGGAAGATTTCATACCTTTTCTCGAGAACTTTTCAGAGCTTCCGGGTTCTCGAATCCCCGCGATGTCCCACACCCAGCTCTCGTCCAGGATTAACACCGCGGTGGCATTTTCTGGTATATCCGTCGCCGAAGGCTGCAGCAAATGGACTTCTCCTAATGTGCGAACAACGAAGCGTCCGCTAACACGTGATCAGAAGTTCTGATTCTTGATAATCCGTTTGGAGGCTTCTTAAACCTTGTCCTCGTGGACGATAGACTTCCTGCCTTCTTCAATAATCACATCCACATATCACGTCCTTTCTACGGAAACGGGATCGCCTGCGTTGCAATCGCGCAGCAACGAGTACGCTGGCGTGTGATAAACTGTTCAGAATCTTCTCAAACTATTACGTAGCACTCCCTACGTGTCTGCTATGATACCTACAGTAGCGTAAGATGAAGAGCGAAGCTGAAAGGAGGTACGGCGAGGAGCAGTAGGTTCGCCCGCCACGTTCGCACCTCGGGCTTGGGGACAGTTGCCATCGAGGCAGCCGATTTGCTCGAACAAATTAATAGCCAGCCGTGAAACTTGATGAAACCAAGGATTTTATGTTGAAAGTCCCCTGGTGGCGAGCACGCGAGCTACCGCCCACTTTATTTCATTGATTTTCCATACCACGAACTTGAGCGTCCCTATTTGTTCGCGTTAAGACATCATTAGTTGAATATTCAGAGGCTTCTTCTTGTTTCCAGTTAAAACTTCCCTCGTCAGCGCCGTGGAAATCAACCGCCTCGTTTCTTCTTCTCGAGTTCGTCTAACAAGGGACGGGAAAAATGGCGCCTGCCCTAGTTTCCGCAACACCCATCGTTGCATCTCTATTTCCGAACGGTATAGCTGTTGATTTCTAGATAATTGAAGGCGCCTATGTGTTACGAACCGAACAGCCCTCTGCCCTTTTGGTTCCCGCGAGTCTCGGGCTCGAGGTCCCCAATCTACTGCTCGATAGTGAGCTGCTGCTTCCCCGGGATATTAATCCTGAGTGGAACGGTTCGATTCCGCTCGACTTCTCACTGCTCCGTCGCGTTACTAACACCGTAAACGTGCCAGCGGAAAATTTGATGGCCACTGTTAAACGTTTTACGCCGCACTAAAGTCGGCGAATTCTACTGACACCGGTGCACGGATTTCCTGTTTTCGGTGCGGTGCACACGGCGGAGTCATCGGTAGTCTTTCTATACAGAAAACGTCACGAGAGTGGGATGGAATTCAAGCAACATTTTCTTATAGTGGAGCTAGACCAAAAACGAGGAGAAACAGGGTCAAGCGTTTTACCAAGCATCGCAACCAGTGTGTTCCCTTTACAGATATATCTAACGTTAAAGTTTCTTGGAGGGTTGATTTCGAGTTGCCAGTAGAATAGGTAGACAGCTATATCTGATCATCCAACTATGAATTGGGTCAGCCATTACCAATGCCAATAGAACATCCTTAGCTAACGGACAATATGGAATCGAAATTCCTCAACACTTTGTGGCAAGAATTTAACATTCTTCGTAACATTAACCGCAATAACAGCGTAGTATTGTACACCCAGAGATTCCTCTTTATACCTCCACTCCACGGAGCGTACAGCACCGTAATAGAATGTCCCTGGTCGCAGAAAAATCCAGATTTCCCTCTATTTGTATTCACGCGGTTCGCCCACCTAATCCGAGCGACGGGGCGAGTTAGCTCTCACTGTTACCGCGAATTCATAAGAATGGGGAGCGTTTATTAGCCGTTCAGCGGGCTATTTAAACAAATCCTCGCTCGTTTACGGGAATCGCCGTGAACAGAGGAGCTGCGGGAATAGGAGGTCGCGCGCGTTTTACGGGGCACGGCCCGGGGAAAGCTGGATTTAAAGGAAAACGTCGCGGGGAGACGGTTTTCAGATGTGCGGGATGATCGACGTTGAATCCTAATTCTCCGCGTCTTTCCCTCTTCTTCAGTCTCGCTCGCTATAGATTCCGCAGCGTGCCCCCCGTTAATCGTAACGACCGTGTGATTCGGCTGGGCAAATATTGGCACCTCCGTTTTCCACCATCTCACCTTCTTCCGCCCGTTTCGCGAACAAGTCCCTCCAGTTTCTGGCCCGGGCTGTTGAATGTGTACAGGCTGCTTCAGAGGCGTGTGTCAATACTCCGGGAGAACGGTGAAGCCGAGTCACGAATGGGGATTGAAAAGTGTATGGACTTCGGTGGCTAGTTGGCGCCGGGGAGTTTTGAAGGGGTGTTGAAATTATTTCTGAATGGTACGTGTATTTATGACGTTGAGGGGGTAGCTTCGTCTGGCTATCACCTCTAGGGGTTGTGTGAATGGTACATATATCTGTTTCAAGGGAAATATGTATCGATACGTCTTACGCCACCCTGTATAAGCTTCAAATTAAATTGGAACAGATTCAACTGTGCAACTGCTGCCCTTATGATATGTGAGCTTGCTTTTACTTTCGAAAGATTGCAAGCATTCGCCTGTTGATTTATGTTGTCTGCTCTTCAAACACAGTGGGTGGAGGGACGGGGTAAGAAATGAAGCAGTGGGAAGGACAAAGTATTATGTACACCTGTCACCTACGTGCATCATCTAATTAATGATTTAAGCTTGTACTTTTAAGTATCGACGCGTACTTTTGAAATAGCCTGTATCCGAGCATGTCTCCGACTTTATTTGAAGGGTAAGCAGCGACTAAACGAGAAGAGCCAGTGCAAATACGGTTTGCTTGGCCAAATTGCGATTAACCGCCTCAATAAATTCGAAAGTGTCTGCATTCTGCAAACTTCTGATTTCGAACGATTAGTACTGCCAATGTGATGGAAACGTTATTACGAAGGCGAGATACTTGCGTGGAAATTACATTCAACAATGACCATTAGAAAGAAGTAGCGCATGTGGAATGTCTTCGATTGCTATAAATTATATGGAACGTTTAACTCATTCAAGATTTCAAAATACATAAACGTAGTTCGTGCTTCGGCGAGAACATTTTACAGACGATTCCACTGTACTTTTAACTAAATTTGCAATATATCCCCGGCTGTATATCACGCTGGACTTCTACAAGCTTCTGCTTTAATATTTCCCAACTCGTGATGCGATATTCTCTCCAATTCCGCTCGTAAATCTTCGCCCATTAACGGCGTTTCCAGTACGGTCGTTTAAAACCCAGCGTGACTCGTCTGAAATCCAAAGTTGCGAGCACACTCTGGCTATATTACTCTCGCAACCTGCTGGACGCGTGGCGCTGCGCGATCGATGGAAATTTCGATAAGATCGTCTCGTATCGCGCGATACGCAGGAGGATTTCAATGCAAAATAAATCCAGCGCGACACGCGAGCGATTTATTACGATTCCGGCGAAAGTCACGACGGCTGGACGGTAGAAAATAATCAGCGCCAAGCGTTAAGACTCCAAAGAGTAGGATAGAAGCTGTACTTTTCCACTACTTGTACCTTCGAGGCCCCCTTGCACCCGCGGCAAGAGAAATCGGATGGGGCCTGTGCGTTATGTCGCGAACTCGCACCCGCAGTTTTATACTTAACAATAACTAGCTTTAAGCGATCACTTTAATCGTTCTTTGAAAGACATCGAGACTGCACTGTACATTTTGTATACAATCGCGAGGAAATATACGGAGATACGGTTGTGCAATAAACAGCTTCCATCAAAGGAATCGTGGGCGAGGAAAGGAAAGGAAGCGAGCTGAGACTTGGGATTTGTCAGTAGAGGAGGCGAGGATTAAGGAAACGGACGCTCCGTCGAGGTTGCGTACCAATTGTATCCTAAATGCTCGTGATTATTAACTTCAGTTCAGAGGCCTCTTCTAAAGGCGAACACATCGGTGTCTTATCGCCTGATCTAAATCTATTTATCACGCTACAAACGTGCTCGCGACGGTAAAGGATTCTAAAGCTCGCAATCAGACCAGGCTTCTCTGAAGCTTGTCAGTATCGCGCGTCCAATTCGTCTTAGCTGCCCCATCAGGATCGTTTACCTTTCGCCAGCAGACGAATTCGACGGAGCTCTGGGAAAGCACGACAAACGATACTCCGGCGGGGGTGCCTGAGAATCTGAGAGGCCCCGCGTTCCACGGAGGGGGGCCTTTTCGACGAGAAAGTAATTTTACCAAGCGTGTATCGCGAGCGCGGCAAGCCCGGCTCTCTGCGATCAGACTCAAATAGGATTACTCGCGGCGTGCTGCTCGATAGATGGTGTGTAAACTTCTCCGTACACGTTGTCGATAACCAGCCGGCATAACCGTGACGGTATAGTTGTGTTCTCCTGGCGTGGATTATCAGAACCGGCGAGCGTTTGCCTCCTAGTAAACTCCCTGGCAGAGTGAAATATTCAACGGCTCAATACCGTGTGTACACCCCCTAGTTCTCGTTAACAGGCGTTCGCGGTTTACGCGAGGCAAACTGCTGTTTTTCCGTGATCCACCTTTGCTCTTTCGAGATTAGCTAGAGACCAGGGGTCGGTAGCACGCGAAACTTGGATACCGGACTGGAGAAGGGGATATCAGAATGGATCTTACAATTTCCTTCGTTTGCCAAACGAGTGATCTCGCCTAATGGAGCTGTGCCATTCGTGCGATTCGCGGAGACCAAGGATCTGCTGGTCGTTCCACTGAATCACGATTCGAATACATATTTTTCATCGGAAAAAAGGAGGATTGGCTGTGGGATTTGTTGGAGCTATGTTTATCAAACTGTCAACCAATTTCAGAGATGGGCAATGTTTTTATCTAGATTGACGTTTCGAACGAATTTTCATTTTGTGTCGCTCGAAGCGATTTTTTTTTCCAAATTGTTACAAGTTTACTGGAATAACGTCCCGCGTATTTTTCAGAGTTTCAATTCCAGGCAAGCTATTTAAAGTTTCGAGCAAAACTCGTATAATTCTTATCTTCCGCTGTTTCGTAAACTGGTTTCGGATAAATCCGTTTATCCGTCATTCGCGAGTAAAGATAATCCGGACGATTCAGTTCCCCGGAGTGAAGGATTAAGGTCAATTATTTTCCTCTCGATTCTTCATTTGGGTTACTTTTCATCATAATACCCAACTCGGTTTTTGCTTTCACCTAATCGTCCAAGCAATCGGTAGATTCCTCTTCTCCAAGTTCAAGTGCACATGTGGAGGTAAAACTTAAGTCTCATCGCCCTTCTTAGAAAGAACTGCCCACCTCTGAAACTAGATGGACCACAAGAAAATGGTTTGGATCTTTTATTCCCCTCAGTATTAAATCCGAATCCAGACCAGTTTCTTCCGCTCAGCTGTACAAATGCGAGTGGCTACCACGCACGACGATACATCCATCGCAAACAAGACCGATGCTCGTATCTTTAAGGATTACCACGCTCGAAAGTGGTATCGGTTGCGATTTAACCAGCGTAGGACGATCAGGCGACCGATATGTAAGCTTCTCCCTGTATCGATCGCCGCCTAACGCAATCATAACTTCGCCGCATCCTCCATAGAAGGATTAGAGGGAGCGGAGGCGGGGCTCGTTCGCCAGTAATCCCCGCGATAATATCGGCGAGCGTTCGAGTGTTTTTTTCTCGCCCCAGGATCGCGGCCGACGCCACGAAACGTGAGTATCCCGGAACGTTTGTGAGGCTTCTGTGTCGTGAGAGATGTGAGAGGGATGAGACGCTCGTGCGCGTGAATGAAGTTTGAGAGTCTCTTTATTTGTTGCTTCCACGCACACCTGCTCCTTTTTCACACGCACACAGACACACGGTACACCAACACACCGCTTCAACCCCTTTCCCGTACCGCGGGGCGGAGGACCTGGATGGAGGGAGCGCTATAACCGCCCCGTCCACGACGCTCATCCGCGCTGATACCGGCTGAAAGATTGACGGGTGAAAATTTTCGAAATCCCAGCCGTCCGAGCTGCCCCAGACTCGACTGCGTGCCGTGAACAAGAATCGATAATTACTCGGGTTGGCCCCCGTCGGTGCGCGATCGGAGGATGCTGGCTGAGTCTCGTCAGTCTTCCTTAGCCCGGAAGACTGGCGGGGCTGGCCGCGCGCATCGATGGGTCGCGACACGCTCGTCCCCTTCGGCTACAGACCTGACACGTCCACCGCACAGAGCAAAATCACGCAACCCCCCACACACGAACAGAGCAAGCAAAAAACAAGTAAAACAAAGGAATGAATATAGGGTTGGAGAGGGAAAGTGTCGCGCTGGAGGAGACGATATCGCATGAAAGGCCTGTTGGGTTTGCAGGTACGATGCCCAGCGTGCCAATCGGTCTCTCTTATCACGAGATGTTCGCCATGTCGCTTGGCTCGCCGGCGCTGTGGAGATGCCGGGCCTGCGGCAAACAGGTGACCAATCGTTGGCACCACTTCCACATACACACCGCCCAAAGGTCCCTGTGCCCCTATTGCCCGGCTACCTACAGCAGGATCGACACCCTACGCTCGCACATACGCACCAAGCACAGGGAGATAGTGTTCGCCAAAGGGTCCTTGTAGAGGACGCTGATTGCCCCGCGAAGGAAGCGGCCACCGCCACTTCCGCCACCCCGTTTCTTCGACGACAGGCTCATCGCGCCTTTCTTCGGATTCGGACTGCCCTGACCGAGCCTAGACGCTCGCCATCGACCATCCGCGCGATGACGCCCAACTGTCTCTGAGAGGAACGCATAGTCGGACCTTCAGCGAAGGTTCTCCGCCGTTTAAATGGGTTTTCTTTCCTTTTCTTTTCTGTATCTCTCTTTTTTCCTCTTTTCTTTTCTCTTCTTTTCTTTCTTCCACGCGAAATGTCTCGTCTACCGACAAAGTGTGTTAAGGTCTTGAAACGATGGGACTATTCGGAGCTCGACGAATTCTTAATGTCTCGTGGCTGTAGGTATTGGGGATATTTTGGCGCAACAGGGTTTTGATTTTGATCTCGATGAATGGGGATAACTTGGTGTACAGATACCGAATTAACGGTGGAAACGTAGTGATCATTGTTTCACTCCCAAAAGATTCCTTCAATAGCCTGTACTCGTGTAACTGTTTTAATAGGTCGATACTTCCAGCACTAGTTATCGGTACACGTTTCAAGACCTCCAAAAGTGTCGAGTGACCAAGGACTCGATAAGCTTCAGTTATAATTGAAGTACCATTTCATTTCCTGAAACAGTCTTAGAAGGTATCAGAGTCTTAACCAATTGAAGAGACTCGAGATTCTTGAAACACAGGAGTTCCTGTGCCAGCAGCGACAGCCGCGTGGGGGTGACTTCGATGTTTCAAGATCTTTACGAACCCTCCGTAAATATTTGTTTGCAATCCTCTAGTTTCGACTCACATTCGTGGCGTATACTTAAAGGACTTAAACCAGTCCCCGTGAAAGAGGATCTTCCAGGATGTGGGACACCAGTTCATACGTTTGATTCGCGCGGGCACGGACGTTCCCTCGAGACACTTCGGTTCGGTTTTGTGACAGTTTGACTATAATCGCTAAAGACACGGTTCGCGGGGCAAATCCATGCAACGAACGGCCTCTGATAGGTATCGCGCGAATATGTTTCGCCAGTATTTCTGCACGGCTCGCGATCTCTCTGATCGGTGTGGTCGCGAGTACCAGGTCTGCAAGAGGAGACAAGAAGACGAGGAGGAGGAGGAAGAAGAAGAAGAAGAAGAAGAAGCGTATAGTGGAAGCACGAGTGCCGGTGCAACGCGGCTGGCACGGTGTCAGAGAATTTTGCGAGGACAATCGATCGATAGTAAAACGTTTCGAGTGGTCTCCTCGAGCTCGGTGCGGTGTTAACCTCCGTTTCTCGGCTGGTATCGATTGTACTTCTCCGCTTCTAAACGATCGTACAAATCGGTGGACACCGAAACTCGCTAGGATTCGTGTAAATAATATCCAAGTCTCGTAGATTGGCTCGTTTGGACTCGCAGACTCGTTTGAATCCCGATCACCGGCTGATCTGTTCCGTTTCCCCGGCGCAATAGCTAACGTTCTCGATCGCGTTCGATCCCCTGCAGCCTCTCTTCTCAGTTCCACCCCCGATCGCATGGCCCGGACGGTCGCGAGGCGACAAACGGACACCGAGGGTCGAACGGGACCGAGCGAAAAGAGTCGGGCAGGAGGGAGGAACGCGCGGCAGGAACGCGAAACAGAAAGTCCAGCGAGCTTCGAACTTAACGGTCTAATTCTTAAACTCAATGGAAGGCTGAAACGCGCGCTGTGATCATCGAACACCGAAAACTCAAAGGGTACTACGAATTATAATCGCGGTCGTAATCGCTGTTACGTGTATCTTAAATGTTGTACGTTTCGTTAGGCCACTAAGCTCTGCTCTACGATCACGTGGAGCGGGGGGTAGACGCGGGAAAGATACGTTCTCGGGTGTTGATCGTCGACAGTATTTCGTACGTGTACGATGTCCAATAGCAAACAAAGTTGTACAGAACGGAGCGGAGCCCGGGGCCTCGGAGCGGAGGATTCGTTCCCCCCGTCGGATCCTATTTCGAGGAGCAGTCTTGAGCCGTGAGTACACGATGATACCCGACGGGGATCACGCCCCTGAAGCTCGCCAGGCACCCAGGAATCCCCTCTATATATTACGTGTAATTACATTTCTCTTTGGACCAATATTCTTCGTCTACTAACGGTAATAATCATTGTCGAGGCTCGTAAAGTACCTAACAAACCTCTCGTCGGTATAAGAATCTTCGAGCGTGTGGTTCCTAAGTTATTTCGTAGAGTCTCGAGCGAAGCTCAAGTCAAGTCAGCGTGGAACTTATGTGATACCGTAGGGCTGATAGATTAAGGTTAATTTGCTTGTTGCGTGGTAAAGGTGCCGGGGCAGACACTGTTTCTGCACGCCGATTGGAACGAGACGTTGTTGACGACGTTCGCGTCATTCGAAGCGAAAGCCACGCGTCTTCCCCGTAGTCTGATTCACTCGCGCGATGCCCGACAGCTTTTCAGATCCAGCCTCGGTGAATTAACTTCTCATCTCTCCCTTCCTTTGGCGCGGATGCGTGGCTTCCCCTTTTCGAATTCCATGATTCGCGCTCGACTCAAAGTGAGTTCCCTGTCCAATGACGTGGCCGGGTTCCAGCTGATCGAGATCGCCCTGTCCTAGGCGAGGAGCCGTGGTGCTGTAAATAGAAGACCGCCGATCGAAGTGGTGTGTCGTCCCGGTGACGATAATGGAACTTTGACGTTTGTTCGATCAGCCTGGACGGGTGTTGGCTCGTCATCGGACTTGTGCACACGACCAAAATGGAACCTAGATTATACATGCATATGATACACACATACAAATTACCTATACGCATAAATATAAACACGTGTTTGTATATGTACGTGCGCAGGGTGAGTCCTGCGATTGGAGCTAGCTTCAGCTCCTGTTTCGTTCGAAATTAATGAAACTGGTGGAGGAACGCATCCAGTGCTATATCAAAATCCGAGGAACTCTGTGTTTAGAATCTCAAAGTAATATTAACGGGAAAGTGTATCGTCCTATTCGCCTGAATTGGTTACAGAGGTAAGCCGTTCATTTAGCTTTACGGAGCACTTAAGGAAACTAATTCTGTAGTGAATCGCGTGAAAAGACAGTTCATAAAACCCAATACTTTGCGAAGTACTGATTATATCAAAGAAGCGCAGTTACAATTCTCACTCTGCCGTTCGATGCTTCCCCTATTATTTGTCCTCCGTGTTGAGTGAAACTGGAGCCACGACCTGCCCCAATTCCGCGACCCACCCTGTATATGCATACATATATTTATACACATCCACGTGCCGGTAGTCTGGTGCAGCAGAGGAATCGCGACTTCGTGCAAGGCTGTGTTTCATTTCCCGGCTGTATCGACTGCCCCTCCATCGATAGCTTACAGCCGCGATTTCAGGTGTCGGGGATGAAAGTTTTCAGGGGCTCGCTCTTAAATCCATCAGAACGCTACGTGGCGGGCAAGTCATCGCCGCCATTCTGCCCGCGGAATTTATTAACTCACAATTTAACGGCTCCCAGGTGCTTTATACCAAAGGCGCTCTTATGTTCCAACCTAGCGCGGAATTAAGTGAACTTGGCCCGCTCCGGCGAGCGGGGCCAATTTATTGCGGCAGCCTCTACCTTTTCCGTTGATTTTGCGGGGACGTGTAACGAGTCAGTGGCTCCCGCGTTTTAATCGCGGCCTTTAATAGGGAAATTTTCACGGGGCCATTCTTGTGTCTTGAATATCTCTGTTGCATTCGACGAGTAAGAAAAAAGTGTCAAAGGAAGAACTTTCGAACCTTCTTCTATACGAAGGAGGGCTCTGAACTGAGATCAGTGTGATATTTTCTGTGAGGCGATGCTAGAAAAGCATGTAGGTATTCACAAAACAGGATGATTTCAAGGAGGCAGTGTAGTATCGTGGGAAATGAGAGGCAGACAGCAATCGTGCAGGCCACGTGCTCTCTGCCTGTCAGACAGAGGTTTCTGTATCTCTGATTTTGAACGCGAGAACCAAAGATACTCGAGCTTTAAAATCTTTTAAAATAGCTTTTTCTTGTATCACAGGGTCATTCCACGCCAACTCGATCACATTTTTTCCTCGAAGTCTCGGATTTTGTTCAAACTTGAATATGTTGTTTAAAAACTACATGGCCTTGAATTTTGCGATTTTTCCCTATATTCGTGAAATTAACTTTTCGATCTAGAAAAAAATTATATAGGAAGGCCCATCCTTCCACATTAAAATGCCGTAAGAATCAAGTAAATCCGACAAATAGTTTCCGAGATAAAAATTCATAAATACAACCAATTTTCACGAAAATAGGCAAAACTCGCAAAATTCAAGGCCCTGTATTTTTTAAACAAACTCGAAATCGACAATATGGTGAATGTTTGAACAAAATCCGAGACATCGAGGGAAAAAAGTGATCGAGTTGGCGTGGAATGACCCCATACAACAGAGATATTCAGGGCGGCTAGAGTAAAGCGGGAACTTTGTAGACACGGTAGTTTTATAATTACTTCAGACATTCTTTATCTTTTTATGCATAAGCAGACTCTTTTATACGTGCCCCAAAAGAAACATTTAACGAGTTTGTGGTGCTTTGATGCCGGTGAATACTCTGACAGAAACAACTTTCTTTTTATATATTTTTACATACTGTGTTTTACATCCAAATTTTTAAAAAGTGAGACATGCTCCCTTTCTAAGCAGAAGAGTTTTATTCAAGCAGTCTGTATCGAATAGAATAGTCTTGGCAAATTTCTTATACCGGTGTATCAACTGTTCGATGATTATCTGTAGGATTTTGGGAAAAGTTGTCTGTTTCCAGTGCACAAATTTAATACTCGTGAAAAGTTGACGAAAACATAGCGGTTTGCGTTTTAGTAGTGCTCGATTTTTTTCGGAGACTTTACGACAGCAAAATTTTGCGAAGCACATTTAAAAAGTAACTGATATTTTAATATCAATGAATACTCTCAAAGTTACTCGATAATTCTGCTGTAAATTTTTATTTAGATCGGTATTTTACAGTAGAATTTTATATAACGTTTTAGCGATAGAGATTCGGCTGTAGAAACGATTAGCAGAGTAACGTCGATCGGACTTGTAATTTTTCGGGAGCCATCAGTTTCGAGTAGAGAGGCTTACCAGCGCCGACAGCCGAGAATTTTCGATTTTTTGATTCCCCGTCAGATTTCCATCAGCGCGAACATCCCTTGCACGTGACGGATGCTTTTAAAAATTCCACGAGCCAGTATTTGTAACGCATTATGAACGTTTTCATCGATGTCGATGGCTCTTTCGTTTTGGCGCTCGGGAAATATTTTTACCGCTCGTGTATAAAGCTTTCAGTCACTTTTCTGCGCAAAAAAAAAAAAACACGGATATTATAAAAGCCAACACTCGTTTGATAAACAAACCGAACTATTTAGATTTTCTATTCTTTTACGAAATCTGCGCAGAGTTACTCAAACGTAGCTACTTACTGCCGTAAGAATATTTATTCGACGGTAATATTTCCTGAATCATTGGGTGCGCAGAATGTTAAAGAAAAAGAGGTGCTCAATAATCGAGGAACATTTAGTATTATTCACAGTTCATTCTGCATTCTGCAAACGTACTTCCGTTCGCGCCGTAGCTTTTACAATTCAGGAGTGTCTGCGGCCGGCTCCATCGTCCACTCGTACTACTTAAAACGTCGCCGGTGGCAGGGTCCCGACGACCAGGCAAAACGAAAACGGTTCCTACGCGGTCAGCCCGGGGACAAGAAACTCGATTTCTCGCACCAGCCTATCGTCACCCGACCGAATTATTGCCCTCGATTCCAAATGTTCCTTAAGTTGTTTCGCGAAATCGTTTCTGTCGCATAGTAATCGTGAATGGGTGAGGTGCGCGCGGACCCCCCCGGGGGAGCGCTCCGCGGCGATGTGTGAGAGTGTGACTGTGGGATCGAGATAAAAGAGAGACAAAGAATTAACGAACGAAAATATGTGATAAGGTGTTCGGAGAGCGCGAGTCGGCTCTGTCTGTGTCGCAAGATAAGATTTCTTCTGGGCCCGTCATTATCGTTCGCGATAACGCGCCAGTCTTCTCTATTTGATCGGGTTCAGCTAGTTTTTGATACCCGACGCCCGCGGGAACCGACGTGATTCACGTCGCGACGGTCGAGCGTCGGATCGCACACAATCTATGTAATTGTATAAAATAATCGGTATCAAAAAAAGTGTCAATATCTCGTGTTTCTCGATGGTACTTAAGGTTAATCCGCGGCCCATACGGGCCGCCCAGCTGTTTGTTAATAGTACTTCCGTAAGACCCAGGGATTGGGAGCTGGAACAACCACCCACTCTCTGAAACATTCTCGAAGGATCCTCTTAGCTAAATATTACGAACAGCCGATATTAGGGGCTGCGTAAATGACGGCTGGCGTTCTAATGTCGGTTCCACGGTGATCAGAACTGTTGGCGATGTTACTAGTAATTCTATAAAAGATTCAACGTGTACGATACATGTAGCGAGCCTGCACTGAACAATGAATCGAAAATGTGCAGTACAATTTTTCATCGCGAGGCTTTGTTTTAAAGCGAATCAACTTTGACTGAGCTACTACTTAGGAGCAAGCACGCTTGGCGAGCTTCTAGCGTCCAGATTCCTAACAGGAGCATAAAAGCTTTGGGGATCGAAAGGGGCTGAAAACACTGTAATTTATCCCTTCATGCCTTTTTCATTCTATTAAATGGGAATATAAATAACCAGGCACTGTATGTAGATAGCGAAATCCATTCGATCGAATTCAACCCTTCAGCTGCAACGCGATCTAAATAGTAACTGATCACTGTGCTCTCTTCCACGTTGGCCACTGCGATAAGCAGCAGAAAAAGGGAAATGCAAAGGATAGTTAAGACCCAGGACCAAACCTATACGGTGCTTGCGAACGGAACTCTGCTTTGTTGCAATTATTCACTGCATTCGCAGCTAAAGGGTTAATGGATATCTCGTGTACATTTTTTCCTACAATTACAATTCGCTAACTTTAGCAGAGCGACTCTGCCGTGAGTTGTGCTGTAGCAATGCCACCTTGTTAGCGAATATTAGAAGCGCGCATGCTCCAAGCATCTTCAAAATCGATTTTTCTGGAAAAGAATGTGTCGCGCGAAAGAATTTTCCTGGACATCTTCGAATCGTTGATTCGTGCTGCCTCTGCTTGTATATACCAGCCGAGCCGTTATCTCGGCACTTCGCAGTCGTTTCAGGAGGGAGTTGTTTGCGAAACATTGCCGTCGACGGTGGTTTCCGGTGGCAGTTTCCATCCCTGGCAAGATCATACATTTTCTCGTGGCACGTTCCTTCCTCTTCTGGCCCGACCTGCGACTCGGGCCGAAATCGCTTTTTTTTTTGTACATAATCCTGCGTTTCGGGGCCACGGGGTCCGAAAGGAAAGAAAGAATAGAGACGCTCTGTCCGGTCGCAAGTCCTGGGCCGACCTTGCGTATAAACTGAATTGCTCGTTTATATGCGATGTATTTTTGTGAACAGTATTGAAAGTGCTGCTAAGCTGTACAGTCGTCATAATGGTAAATGTATTACGATGTACCTATAATGTACATAGATATATTTAATTAAAGTGAATATGAATTTGTGTAGATCATTCGTTTCTCTCTCCCTGATGTAGTTTGGAGTATAGGTACCGACACGCAGCCAACCTTTTCATTTTCAACTTTCAGTTCTGTTATTGCAGCGCTGTTGACGTGTTTGGACATTTTAATATTTTTTTTTTAATTCCACCACATTTTAGATCCCTTGTCACTCCTAAACAGAGCAAATTAGCTAGTTCTTTTAATTTCGATTCTAGTATCAACTTAGTGACGATTTTCGAGTACGAGGAAAGGCATTCAGAGCAAAAATGGACTAACCCACATTGATAAAAATTTTTTTTTCCCATTTTATGTGATTAGTACAGTCTATTGGAATTCATTATTGCTACTAACTCAATTTCGCAACAAAAAAAATGCGGGCTAGTCCGTCTCTGCTCTCAGTTCCTCATATTATGCCTTCCTAAGTACGTATACAGAGAAGCTAAGTAGTACGTTGTTTTAATAATGTTGATTCACAGTGATTATTCTGCGAGGTCCACTTTAAATTCGTTTCCGAATAAAGAGGTAAAAATATCGACTTATGAACACGACGCCCGTGAATGTGCGGTGAAGTTGCTTTGTGGTGGCCATTTCCATTTACAAACGATTTAACACGATCCGCGGAGCGTGAGGCTATAAATATTTTTCGGTGAACTTTATTTCGCACTCCGAACGTTATAAATACGCTTGTATTCAAATGCACATACCTATTCCATTTCACACTTGCATTATGTAAAAAAAAATTCACGCTTCGCGTTCCGGTGCTTTTATTCGTTTGAGGAAATAAAATTGTACAATTGCTTACGAGCCGTGTAATGTGCGCACCTTCTTTGTGATTTGGAAAGCACCGCCTTACAGGCTGTAACTATTCGTCATTATCTTATCAGCGATTCTATAATTGTCCAAAGATCAGAAGACCCAACTTGTTGCGAACATCTCGGGGATACCATTGGAATTCGCTTGCGGGGACGCGCTTAAGTGAATGTACAAATAGAGATTCGTCGGCGATCAAGCACTTCGTGAAACAGCTCGAATATTTCCTGTCAACAATGCCGCGGCATCGTTTTTTGGCGATCGAGGACGCGAAGTCATACGATTGAGGGCACGTGACTTTTATCTCGCGCGATGCTCCTTACATTCTACGGTCTTTCAGTTACGAAAATAATTTCGAGCACCGGAGAGATTGTTCTTTAACTTCTTTAAAACGAAGCGCAGCCATTGGTTCGACAGACATGCCCTTGCGCTTCACTTCTTCAATCTCTGCTTTTTATTTTCTCTTTCTTTTATCAGTGGCCATTAACGTAACTCCCAGCTCCGACCAATAAATATTCGTCGATAAATTTACATGCACGCGAGAATAGCGTAACTTTCCTTTAGCAGAAAATGAAATTTAAATCGAACTCCGCGCCCGCTCCTTCGACGCACAGTATTGAACAAAGAGTTGCTCGTAGAATCGAACTTCACAGCACAGATATCGCGATGGAAGCATTGAGACGGCATTTCGTGCGTTACTAACTGCAACTCCAGAGCTCGGCGCACAAAGTTATTTGCTTTCCTTTAAGGAGGCACGATGACAAGTTCCTTACAATTAGCCGTTGCTAGCGATGGAACGAAGCTCGACGCGAGATCACGGGCATCGATCAAATTAATACCTTCCGACGAGAATTCAGTAATCTTCGTTCACTGATCGATCCCTCGTTGTAATACTTTACGAGGCCAGAGTAGTTCGATGGCAGAGATATCTGAAATTTCCTCTTACTATTCCTTCGTTAAACTTTGCCGCTCGTGGTCTAACAACGGTAGACTTCCAGCACCTTCTGGCGCTAACTTGGCCCTTTAAATAATAATTTTTTTCTTGCCAGAGGTTTTTCTCTTTAATTTCCTGCGTATATTAAATTAATATCGTTACTCCAGCTCTGGGAACTATTTTTGCTTGAATTTGCAGAGTGTTATCTCTGTGTATCTCTGCGTCCGGAACGCAGATATTTCTAATCGCACTTAAAACTTTTCCTACGTCATCCTTTGTGCTACCGAATCTGACTCACGCTTTCCTAAATCTGTGCTCCATTGTCATTTCAAGATTCTTTGAAAGACTACACAGTTTCTTAGGCAGTGCAATTCATTGCAATTGCAAGTCTCAGTTAAGACCGTACCAGATCTCTGTTCCAGTTCAGGTCTGTCCCAGTTTAAGCCACTTGTATTCCGCGACTTCTGCGTGTAAATGAAATTGAGGCCGTGTTTGTAATCTATCTGGAATGTTAATTCTTATGGGATATTCAGCCGTTACAAGTTGATGCAGTCGCCACAGTGATTCTGCTAGCGTACGACACGATATTTCGCTAATCGTAAGTATGCAATCAGTGCAGTGCTCTTATCTTTGTTGTTCTTGTATACCAAAGAGCTTATCTCGTTCAATAAATAAAGGAATTAATTGATAAGTCACCTCGTTCTCTTACTGGAGGACAATTCTGCTAATCAAATTATTCAAATGATTTGAGCCGCAGCAATTTTTGGTGGCTGGCTACTTGAGGCTTTAGATCCCATTTATATGGAAATCGGGACCCTGGGTAGTGGGTACTATGAATTCCGATATTCGGCAGCTTTTTGCTTGCAAACTATTCCCCAAATAGAAGAATCAGTTTCGTTGCTACAATAACAGCGCTGGATTATCTTTAGCATATTTGAAGCAATAGTTATATACCTTATGCATACCTCCGCCCACGCGTGCAAACAAAATTATCTTCGAACAAACACTTGGTTACAAACTAACGTTTATTATACAAGTAGCCTCGCAAAGTCCGGGCGTGTTTCGTTTAAGGTTTAATTTCAATCCCGCGCCCCAGCGTGGCCGTTACTTTGTCCAAAGTGCGTGATCGTTTCGCCGGCGAACATCCGTGCTTCAAACGCGATTGCTTTCGAGTAACGTTCGCGAGGAACGAAAGACGAAAAGCTCGCGAAAACGATCGAAATTCACCCGACGGAATTACACTCCCAGCGCGAGATGTGTTCCTCCGCGTGAACAGGTGAGGCCAGCTGAGAACTACAGTCTGTTTTCAAATGCAAAGGTTTTTTTTTGAAAAAGCGCGGCAAGTAAATGGGATAGTTTGCACTCGAAATATGCCGCGAGTATTCGGTCACCGGCAAGCACACGTATGTACATAGGAATCATATAAAGGATCAAAGCGACGAATTGCATCGCGAATGAGAGCGATTCCTTTGCAGCGAAGCGCGTTTCATTTAAAGTCGCGGTATGCACCCGCGCCTCCTCGATAATTGTTATCGTTATATTGCCCGTTTTATCGTTTTATAGAGCTAGCTAAAAACACGGGCTTGCTTAATGCCACGAGCCGACCAAAATAGAATAAAAAACATTAAATCTCTGCGCGCAGCTACTTGACGATACGTTCAAAACAATTTACCTCCACTTAACGTCACTTTACTACTAATACTCATCATAAAAGATGCTCCCAAGCAAAGTATCCGCTTCGCAGGACACTCTGCGAAGACGCCGCGTGCACAAGGGAGCGCAGGTCTCTTGAAAAAAATTCTGCACAGTATTAATAAGAGGAGATTGGTTTGTTTATAAAAAAAAATGATAGAAAGTACAGGAAGCTCGTTAAAAGCTCCTTAAACCGAGCGAGATAAGTAGAACGACACGGGTCCCGAGTTCCGTCGCAAAGACTGTCCAAAAGAATACCGAAGGGAACGTAGCTGAATTATTTCAGAAGTTCGTTTCGCGTTATTAAACATTCCTCGAATTTCCCTGGTATTCCTAGCCCGGCTGAGACTTCTAGCCGCGGTGCCGTCGGTGTGGCAAAATAATTTGAATAATCTCGCCGAAGAGGACTTCCGGCTAGAGGAAGGCGTAGTTTCCTGGTAAGTTGGACAGGTGTCGCTGGCGCAGGCTTTCGTACGTATGCACACACGCGAGCTGCGCCGTGGTACACGTGATATCTTCGCGATACGATAGGCGTTTACGATAGGCTTCGAGTCACGGCCGTCCGAAGTGCACGTGAGCTTCAAATGAACGGGCTCCCGTTTCATTCAGAAACTAGGAAGCCGCGGTTCTGTTAGCCGCGCCTCGAATCTGCCCCGTACCCTTCCACCTGGTGCCAAGACACGAGGTTCGCCTCTGGACGGATCGAAATGACGCTGCAGGCTATTAAATGGAAAAACGGCAAACTGGAGATACTCGACCAGATACTGTTGCCGGCGATCTCGCGGTACGTCCCCGTCAACGGCGTGGAGGATGGCTGGAAGGTCATCAATAAAATGCAGGTACACATTGGACAGCGGAGTTGCACACCTCCGCGGTTAGCTCCGACGGTTCGGTCGGTTTTTACGGGAGCTTTAACTCACTGTTCCAGGTTCGAGGCGCACCAGCTATTGCCATTGTCGGTTGCCTGAGTTTAGCAGCGGAGCTTAAAAGGGAGGAACCCACGGACAAAAAGAGCCTGCGACAGGACGTCGAGGGCAAATTAAATTACTTGGTCTCCGCGAGGCCTACCGCCGTTAACATGAAGCTCGCGGCGGACAAATTAATTCACTTAGCTAATAAACTGAGCAAGGATGAGACCGTTAGCGTGGCGGAAATGAAGGGGAGGTACGTAAGCCTAGCTCGAAGCGGATAGATCGCAGGACCGGTGTCAGTACCGTTGGTAATGGGATTCGCAGGTTTCTCGACGCTATCGAGGCTATGCTGGAGAAAGATATCGCCGATAACAAAGCTATCGGGGACTTTGGGGCGCGAGAGATCTTGAAGAACGTGAACGGCGACAATTCCGTCAGAGTTCTGACGCACTGTAATACTGGCAGCCTTGCGACAGCAGGTTATGGCACAGCCTTAGGTGTTATTAGATCACTTCATAAGAGAAATAGTCTTGGTAACGTTTGCATGTCTTTAGTTTCTAAATCTCTCGGGAGATTCAAGAAAATTGCAAGTACTAATTAAATTTACAGAACACGCTTATTGCTCCGAGACCAGGCCTTACAATCAGGGAGCGCGACTAACGGCGTACGAATTGGTGTACGAGAAGATCCCGGCCACCCTGATTTGCGACGATATGGTGGCAGCGTTGATGAAGTCCAGAAATATTTCTGCGGTGGTAGTGGGCGCCGATAGAGTCGCGGCCAACGGCGACACGGCCAATAAAATTGGAACGTATCAGGTAATTTGCGTAGCTCGTAGCTCTTACTAGCTTCCGGACGTTTACCACGCTCCTAACTTTTCCTGGAATCTTTCAGATCGCTATAGTAGCTAAGTACCACAATGTTCCTTTCTACGTGGCAGCCCCACGGACCTCCATAGACTTCAGCATCCCCAGCGGCGATCACATCGTTATCGAAGAGAGGCCGGAGAGGGAGCTGACCCACATAAACGACCAACGAATCGCCGCGCCTGGGATACAGTGCTGGAATCCTGCCTTCGACGTAACCCCGGCTAGTCTTATCAAAGGGATCATCACAGAGGTGGGCGTCTACAGGCCCGAGGATCTGATACAGTTGAAGAATTACGAGAACTCATAAAGTGTAGATCGACGCGAGCGACGGAAGCTTATTGGTGCATTTACGAAGAATTAATTGGTGCTTCCAATGTTAAAAACAATTGTTGGCTGGTCTGTTTTTTATTTAAAAGAAAACTTCATGTTACAATTAAATTGTTGGCAGGTTACGCTTATTTGAAAGGTTAACCCTCGAGAGAACGCGGGAGGAAATGTATCACGCCGTGGACATGTACGCGCTTGCGTTTAGGAATGCCTTATTAACTTCACTGTGATTTTTACAAATATATTTTCCATGATAAATGTTTCGAACGAGCACCTGTATTGTATTAAAGCAGAATGCCGATCGGCGAGATCGAGATTGTAAAAAAATACAGGATAAATCGAAAGTCGATACTCGAATGGATGTTGCGATTGCGTAATAGGCTCGCCACTCACCAGGTGGCAGTTCGTACTTGAAACTCGACCGAACCGGTGTACCCGCTCGTTCGTCTTAACATTTCCGACGCGTAAACAATTTAATTTTAACACAAAACGGATTCTTTAACGCCAGTTCAGACGCATGTTCGTACGTCTATATTTAAATGCGCGTCGCTAACTTACTTTCGCGCGTTACAAAAGTGTAGATATAAGCTCCAGCGTCACCGCCTCCAACCGCGACGATCCGTGGATTCGCTAGCGCGTTAATAACCCTCGGACTCATCACCGATCGGTGTGATCGTTCGATTGAACGTAATAACCATTGAACTCCGGCGCGAAACAGCAGCGCGCACCGAAGCCACACCGCTGCCCGGCACCGGTGACGATAGATTATCCCTTGGATCGATAAGTCTGTCGGATCGTGTCAGTCGCGGCGGCGAGCTTCTCTCCCAGACGTGTTCGAGCGTGGAAACTGTGCGCGTGATTTCGAACGGGACGGCGAGTGCAGGAGGCGGTGTGTCGGGGGCAGATTTATCGCGGCGGCGAACGACGAAATCGACACTCGTCGGCCACGAACGCGCGTGGAGTTCCATCAGGAAAACTTGAGAATCTATTTTCGCCGTTGAAAGGCGCGCGGGAACACGTTCGCCGCGGGTTTCTCGAACCGCGGTGCTTTAGTACGGCCAGTCTCTCCGTTTCGTGCGCAACTTCGCCAATCCCGGAATAGTCTCGGTGGTTGCTCGTACGTTTCTCGAGGTTTTTCGCGCGGCTGACACACGGGTCGACCCGCGGCCACCCGAATCGCGCCATCTGCCCGCCCCCCCCCCCGTTTGGTGGTCCCCCGTCGCCCCAGGGAAGCCGTCCAAGGTACACCAGCGATCTCTGAAACTGTCCGCTGGTCGCTCGACCGATCGTTCACCCTGGAAGCCGATACGGAGAACGCGACGATGGACGCCACGGACGCCCTGGACAACGGCGCCCCGGGGGACGTCGAGGCGGTCCTAAACAATAACGGTAACGGGAACAACAACGAGGACGAAGGGGCGCCCACCGTCGAGGAGACGTACGAGGTGACCACGACGAAACGCAAGACCATCAGGACCAGCTATAAGATCCAAGAAGTAAGTGACGACATTCGTAAGTGACACGTGCGATTACAGGGGCTATAAGGCTCGTAGCTGGCGCCCCTGCGTGGGCGTTTATTGCGCGCGAGTGGCCCGTGCTTACCAACGCGTACTTAAATCGCACCTACGACTACGAGGACCGTTTGTCGCGCATTAGCTTCTCGCCCGTTCTTCGCGGCCTCCCGCCGCCGCTATCCCTGGGCTTTCGAGATACGATTAGGGATTTAAAGCGCTCGTCGGCGGAGTTTCGGCACGCGATTCGCGCTCGCCAGAAATAAACGCAGAAGCTCGTTCCTTCGCGCGGAGCCACCGCGGGAGTATTCTACACGGTTCATTCTGATGTTCGTCAAGGATAAACGGACTTATTTCGATCGCGGATTTCGGCGGGATTTACCAACTTTATTTGGCGCGTAACCGCGCTCGACGCGCCTCGGGCATTATGCCTGCTTTACGCCGACAGTGAATAAACTCGCGCGCTAACAGAATTCCGAGCTTTCCTTTGGCGAACGACGACTACCCCCCTCCTCCGGGGGGATGTTAATTTCAAATTTTCTCACGCGTATCTTATTTACATGTTCCTCTGGCTTCGAAATCCTCTTCCCTCGATCTCGCGCTTTATTCCCCGCGGAACGAACGGGGGTTTAGGTTTCGTTCGTTGGGAGCCCGTTTTTCTCTGAATAATTCGGTCGGCGAGTCGACAGGAGGACGCTCGAATAACTGTGCGCGCAATTAAGAAGCTTGGGTGTATCTCTTTATTAGTTACATAACGAACAGCGACCGAAAATATTGGCGAACACGGGCGCCAGTGTTTAGCTCGACTCGGAACAAAAGCTCCGACAGTTGGTTCTCTAATTCCGATGGTTTACTTGTCGATCTAGGTTCCTCTCTTCGATGCGTAGGTAATCCCTTTCCGCGAGCCTGGGTTTTATATTCATGGAAATGCGAGCAGAGAAGCGGGGCGAGTAGAATTATCGCTGGAAGCGGACAATTCGTAAAACTGGGGCATTAATCGTGCAACCGGTTGCGATAAAGTCGTCGAGGCAAGTGGTGGCTGAATTAAACGAGATATCGTTATCGGGGAGGCGAATTTCTTTGTTCGGACTTCCGTCGGAAGGGTAGATAATCTGCGCTCTGCCTTTCCTGCAAATTCCACAATGTTCTCGGTTGTGCATTGATCGGAATTGCATCGAGGGCCATTTGCTTTCTGCCCTGGAAGAATTCTAGCGCGCCTTAGGTTCACTTACCAAGCAACCTTCCGCGTGCGTCATACTTTTAATTACGCTCCGATTCAAATAGAATTTACGAAGTTTTACCCCGAGTATATACATTGAATTTACTTCGCTCAAGATTCGGAGAGACTTACTTCCCTCAAGCTCCTCGGGTCCTCCAAAGTAGCAATTCCCCGATGCAACGTTTCTCTCGTTCGCGAACTACCCTAGTTACCAGGCTCTCCCTTCTCTCCGAGCTCAATTTCACACAGAATCTCGAAGACTTCACCCCAGGAACGTGCGAAACACAGGAGCCGAGCATCTCCGGGCGTTCGATCCTTCAGCAGCGAGCGCGCTGGATGTTTAACGACGAAGGTCCGCTGGAGGGACGAGATTTAGTGGACGCGACAAAGCGACGCGCTGCAACGCGGAATAAGAAAGATTAGTCCGGCCGGCATTAACGCGAAATGAGGGACAACGGGCGCGATTTACTCAGATTCTACGTCATTGTCGGTAAGACGGTTTTAGATCTGGCAGCGAACTCGCTTCGAACGGAGAAACGAGCGGAACGTAAATCCGCCTGATGAATGCTCGTCGAGCACCGTTCGCGATTGGGACTTCCGATTAACAATAATCGCGTTATGTTTCGCGGTGATCTATATCCGCGCTGAACTCGCGACCGTCGAATAGGCGTCTCTTCTATGAATACCCGCCAGGCTCGTTGTAAATTGATATATGTCTCGACTGTTGCCTGATTAGCCCCTTTTATAATCATCCTTTCTCCTACTGACCACCTCTGTCCGACTATTGCTACTCGCCACTTGCGGCAGTGGGGCGATTTCTCCCTTCGTCCTTCTTGGCGAAAGTCGTTTATTCCTCGGCAACGGGAAGAACGGGCTTTCCATCAAGCGGCGCACAATCGAAGTCAATTCCCTTCTTTCTCCATTGAAGGGGTCGAGGGGCAGAAATTTATGCGGCGTGATAATTCAACGGCTGCCCCCTCGCTTCGCGGGAATGATAATAACGATGGGGATGATTTACTCTCGGGTTATCCGCGGCTGGGAGGCGGCCGCGTGCAGCATGGCCGCGCACGTGTTTCAGAATTAATGCTCCTGGACGGCCCAAAACTATGTCTATCTTCGACACGTCTATATGGAACGTCCGCTCGACAACCGGCTGAAATTATCCTCTTGCCAGCCTACCGATCCGCCGAGTTATTATTGAAATCTTCGAGCGATCCCACCGACCGCGCTGGCTTTAATTAAATAAATATTTATCTAACGCGGCAATGCTTCCCGAGACTGGTACCCCCGAGTCTCGCGGGCCACGCGTTATTTTCGCGCGAGTCTCGCGGATTTCGCTGGTAAGGTCGCCGAGGCAACAGGGCTGCTAGCTTTTCAGGGGGTGTTTACAACGTGGATCAGGTTTGATTAATAAATCACTGAGTTCCGAGCAACGATTACTTTCAATAAATTCTTTGCAGTTAAGGGTTGCAAGAAAGTGGAGGCAGAATTAGCTGAATATTTTTATGTTCTTTAAACCGGCACATTGTGTCTGTATTTTTCCAGCTGCCTTCTGCTCTGAACGCACTCCCCAGCTCCCTGACACTGTTTTAACAGATGTTCTAATATCCACGTCATCCGTTCTCTGTCTTCTTTCTATTCTCCCGACATCCGTCTTGTAGGTAGGTTTCCGTCGTTACCGTTATGGATCAACAAGTGTAGAGCGAAGCCCCAGTTATCGAGCAAGTATTACGTTTCGAAAATGCATCGGGTATATACGTACAAATTGGCGCTATCAATTTCCTGCTCGAGGAGCATGGGAGCAATTAAAGATCTCATCGCAGCCCGAGCACCCCGCGAATTTCCAAAATCAATCTTCCCAAGAAACCCAGACCTAACCCAGATCCTTAATCTCATATTTTCAACGTAATTAGTCCCTTCTCGTGAAAAATCATCCGATCCCCCTCTCTGTATCATCATTTCACCTCGTGGTACAGTTGTTACGCTTCTATACTTGCTCGTTTCCTCGGTCCGCTACCTACGTTCGCCCCCTCCCTCTCCCTGCCAGGCTCACTAAATCTATCAGACTAAAATAGCAAACAGGAAGCGGCTGAATGAATTCGCGCGGTTCCATTATAGGGTATAAAACGGACTCGATCGAGTGTAGGATTGACTTTTTCGCTCGGACAGCGACGCGAGGACAATTATGAGGAACAAACGGAGGGGTGTGGGGGCGGGCTGGCTGGATCGAGCGGAGGCGCGCAATTTGCGACTTTGAATCGGCGTGCCGGCGCAAACGAGAACAGATAATCGTCCTTTTGTCCTGCAGATGGGACCGCTTAAGTCGAGCAAACGCGGCTGGAGCCGTCGCGTCGGCGTCTAAACGGCCAACGATTGCTTCGCGCTTCGCAAAAGAGCAACGAGGAGTCCAGCCGCGCGACTTAAAGTTAGCAGCTTCTCGCCTCGAATCCGAGACGTTCCTTTGATAGATCGCCTCGCTACGTTCCTGCAAGCGCCGCGGACTCGCGCGAGATCGACAGCCCGCGCTGACGCGCTTTTAAAATAGAACACGAGGGCGGAACCGTCTCCGTGGATTTTTCTAACATCCATCAGCTGGAATATCTGCTGGAAGCCATTCGTATCCAGCTTTCTTCCATCGCGCTTGTTTCGAGTGGACTTGCTCGCGATGGAGTTCGATGGAGGATGGACTTTGACGTTGGGACCTGCTCAGTGGAGTTTTGGATTTTCGAGGGCCCTTTCGATCTCTTCTGTCTATACCTTTTAGGACTCGTGATATTAATAACCATGGGTTTGCGTCGCAGACCCCATTCAGCATCGTGAACTCATCATCATTCGTAGGACAACAGCGTTTAATCTTCGACAGGCTATTCTACCTCTCTGACTTGAGACTCGAAAGAAATAGGAGGCGGCGTTCAGCGACACAGGTCCCAGTTTAAAAGCTGTATCAATCGCGGGCAGGCTTTTCGCATCGGTCTCGAATAGATTTCGTTCGGAAGATAATTCTGCTCGCGGCGACAAATCCGTGCACGGGTAGAAGCAGATTGTTCAGGGGGATTTATACCGACACTGTGCTGCACGAGGACAAAATACTCTGCAATCTGGTTGACGCGTATTAGCCCCGCGCTTAAATGCAAATACGATGCTAGGTGGTTATTAATCTCGCCTTAAGGTAAAACGCGGTGGATTTATGAGGTGATGCTAGCTCGAAGAGTTGCGTGATGCCCGGACAACCACCGCTGGGCATAACTTTTCCCTCTCCCTGCCCTCCATCCGTCTTCTAAATCAACGGTTTGCAAATTTCACCGGCCATCGTGTTAGCCGCCGGCAAAAACGCTTTACAGCGGTCGTTTTCGTGTTCGCTATCTTCCAGTGACACGGCGTGCAAATGCGAATACGTACCGTGGAGAATTAAGATCGTTGGCGATGGTGGAGCGCGCCGCGGAATGGACTCCGAATCGCTTAGAACGCCTGCGTTGTAGTAGCTGGGAGATTGTAAGCGAACGGCGATCGGCTATCGGCGAGAAATATATAAAGTACCGTCAAGAACCCAGTTCCCGATCACTTAAGAGTAACTGTCGCGGGTTTTTAAACGTGTAAAGGGAAAACTTAACCAAATTTAAAAGATTTTTTGTTATTTCAGTAAATCTACGTTTTATCTTTAATTTGGTATTACAAAAGTGCACATATAATATTAATTATTTTATAATTTAACTTTGAAAGTGGAAAATGCAGAGGGAGCAGTTTCTGACCACCTTCACACGTTTTACTATGAGCTACCAAATTTTGCGTATAAATTTCAAAATACTACATAATTATTTAGTAATTTGGTAGAATTAATTTGTATCATAATAAGCTTGTTATTTGGTTTATTTTCCTAAACTGATCAGGAATTGGGATCTGATCATGAACTGGGTGCTTGACGGTAATATTGTATTCCAACCTATTTCTTCTCTCTGCAAAAGTTTGTCCATAAAATAGGAGAAAAGATCGTGGACATGTGAAAGTCAGATGAGATCTATGAGTGAATCGACTTATCCTTCGGTCGATCCATTGGCGCTGCTTCCTGAGAGTGAAGAAACTTATTCTATTATTACCTTTCAAGCCCTTTTCTTTAAATATAATTTATTACGTCGTTGACGTGAAATTATAATTCTCTTCCCTGCAATAAACCACAGATTGGTTATTTCTCCGAAGGAAGCCCGAAACAAGCAACGTAAATTGTGTAACGCTAACTCAGCAACGTAAGGTGGAAGAGGAGCCACTTAAATCGCTTCTCCGTCGGGCTGGAAAATAATTCAACAGTTGTCAACCGGACGAGTAATTGAAAATTACGATGATTAATTGGACGTCAGCAGCACGGGGAGTAATTTGTGCGACGAATTTCGCGAACTACGAAAGAGCCATCGAATTTACGCGTGGACCTTCCCGTCCAGCTTCCTTATACATTTCTCCGATTAATCGTAAACGACGATCACTTTTAAACTTTCCTCCGCCGTTTCCGTCGCTGTTTAACACGATTTCGAACTTTTTTCATCTGCTAATTAAACAGAACGAGCTGGACTAACACGTTTCTCACTTGTTAGTGAAATATGCGCTTGGATTCTTCTTGCCGCGTTTATACGACGAAACGAATTCTTCATACAACGGAAGACTCCTCTTAGATAATCTTACTAAGTAATGAAAATTACTGTGGACCTATGGTTGTCAGATATTTTATAAAAAACAATTCTCGTTTCCTGAAATTGCGCTGTCATTGTTCCATAAATACTCGAATTTACAGTTAAACTTATATTGTTAAAGTGGACAGAATTTCCTTTGGCAGAGAGCGTGACTCTGCTTATCCTAGAATAGTAAAATCATAGAGCCAACAGTCGTGGCCACTGTTTCCATGTTTCGTTGACATTCACCTTGCATAAACAACGAAGGTATATTCTTCAAGCCTACAGACTTTATTTGCACCTCGACCCGAGGACCGTCTTGTAATCCTCTGAATGGGAGGGGGCAGGGTATGAAGGCTGTTGGTTCTGAAATGGCCATTTAGCCAGTAAGGGACCGGCGACACCAGAGTTTCCAGCAGCGTGACATTATCCCCTCTATCCCTGGTTCCTGAATTTTCTGGATAAGGGTCAGTCTTGTTTATCACTTGGAGCGGTACGGATGCGTGCCCCCTGGAGCTTGTAATTCCATTCAGTGGTCGGATCAATTTGTTACAGTAGAGTCTATCCCGTTTAACTTAATTTACAATATACGCGGCGTGTCGTGCAGTGAGCAATAAGATCTGGATATCGTTAATTATTTCGGGAGCCGAGCTTCTGGTTTGACTGACGTCCCCGGGGATCTTGAGACAGTGTCGACTGTGAGTAATGATTAGTTGACAACTAGCTTCGGTAACAAGTGCATTTTAAGCGGATGTCGTTTGCGGAATACAGCGTGGTTGGCGTATAGAATGATATTTGCATTGAAACAGAAACAGTTTGCCATGGTAATTGGAGCCGGGAACTTTGTGGGGAATATTAGCGTAGATTTATTAACCTGTCATGGTATTTAATGGCAGGTAGTATATACTGTGGCATAGTTAATGATTTAGTATCACGTTAGATTTCATATGCAATGTAAAAGCTTAATGATATGGATAATGAGACACAAGTTTTTTTTTTTAATTTTTTAGCGAGAAATTACTGTTCGGTTGGATCATATTTTTAGAAGTTTATTAAGAAAGTTTTTACTATGACGTAATAGAATTTAGGTTTACTTTTCCTTCAGTTCCTTCAACTGCCTGTTGAATTATTCTTTCGATCGCACATTTTAGGTACCTCGAATAAAATTTTACTCAAAGTCGAAAATCATGCAGAATTTATTCCTTTACCTATTAGCGATCGCCGAAGCGTCCTCCATTTTTCAAACACCTCGTAGACACGAGGGAGGCAGAGACACGCTTGTCGCTCTTACGCAGAAAGAACGGTGTGCAATTAGAATACGTATCCCGTGGATCGCGAAATTCTTGGCACGGGCAACGGTGTCTTGACAAAAATCTCGACCCGCGTTTAGGCCGTCCGACCTTGCGCCTCGGAGATCGTAAGGTGACGACACCGCAGCCCCTGTAATTCACACCTTCGATAAAATTCTGAGCATTCGTAACATCCTCCGCTGTCAAACAGCCGTGATAAACAAATAATCAATCGTCTTGGTATTTTGTCGTTACGCCACCGCTTCCTAATTACTAATTACTCTTCCTGTATAAAATTCTGAAGTTTACTTCAACTTTATTTTAGACTTTTATTCAGTGGTTTGGTCTTCGGATTAGGAAGTCATATGGTAGATTAATTTTATCTGATTAATTCTACGAATTAAGAATTCCTCCACTTTTCAAAGTATACTAAAGTCAAGGTACCGTTAATTTCAAATGGCACGTGTGTGGAAGGCGGAAGTACTTGAAGTGTAAAGCGTTAAATTTCCACGAGTTAAGTCGTCTTTCCTAGTTAACAGGTTTCTCTGTATCTTGATACGTATCGATTGGTAGAAGTGTAATGACAAACTTCAAAGGAGGTGGTTACTTTATGCAAAATAGGTGGAACACGTCAAATAAGATCCCTTCGCTTTTGAGAAAATTGACTATGAAAATTCTCGGTGCAGATTCGAATGGTTCAATAGCGAATATAGATACTAACAACCTCATCTAGGGAGGAGATCCATTGAAAGTAGAAAGTCGTTTTTAAAGTGTTGTAATCGGTTGCACACGGTGTAGATTTCTCTCGAATTACTCGTGACAGCATCGTTGACGCCGCGATGACCTTGCGTAGCTGCTATCCGCAATGACATCATCGCGCACGATTAATGTTTCCGCCAAAATCGTCGACCCAGACTTCATTGGCCTCGCTGCGTACAGGAGCGTCCGCCGATCTTGTAATTGTCGCGATTCGCAGCGTCATGCGCTCGAAACACTCTAAAATTACAAAGTAATCGTCGTTGATATTCATCAGAAAGTCTCCACCTCTAATATCCCTCGTACTTGCCGTAGAAAAGCAAGATATGTAATTAAGAGACCAATTACAACACGTTGCCTTCAGTACCACGTAGCTTTTGTTCAACAAATTTTCTCACAAAACAAACACTTTGCAATTTAATTAGCACGTCGACTGCCACAGAAGTCACCAATTAAAAACGTATTCGCTTCTAGCGTAGAAATTTTCCTTACAAACTTCTGAACAGTGCTAATCACGGAATATTAAGCAACGAAATACCTACTCTGATCCAATATAAAAAAAAGAGTACATGGTGACCGAAATTAGTACACCGAGAAACTTGTATCCAAAAGGCACAGACACCATCCGCAACGAAGCACCCCAGCAGCCTCGGCAGAAATACTCGGCTGATTTCTGAGCTCCGCCAATAGTGCGTCATCGGGTGCCCGATGGAGCTGGTGCTCATAAGTCAAGAGTCGACAGGCGTTATTGACAGAAATGCATTTAGGTGAGTCGCGTTAGGTGCGAGCCACCGGACAGTTGGAGCCGGGCGATCCGAAAGATATTTCGAGCCAGCGTTTATGGACCTATCCATAGATAATCGTGCGTCGCGAGTCTGACGTCGATAGCTGCGTCTGCTCCGCCGTAATCCCACGTCATTACTAGCAGCCAGACTTATTTATATTCGTCGGCGGAGTAGCGTGCCCGCCGCTACTATTTAGACCTGTTGCAGCCGGAATTGGAATTCCCTATGCACGGGCGAGCGGGGTAGCCATCGCGGTCGGTCCGTTGGCAACGTCCTTCCCGATGTGAGTTACAGCGTCGGGACCCGGCGGGCCCTGAGACGTTCGGACCCGTTCAGAAATATTTTCGGGGATCCTCTTACCGAGCTCGGCCCGCCGCGGCGCTCCCCTGCGCGCGTGCACAATCTAGAGGAAATTAATGTGGACCCGCTAACGCTCGAGAGATGATCGTTTTATTCGAAAAGTGTAGGAGGAAGCGCAGTAAGTCGCGTTATTGATTGTCGCGATGAAAACGAGCGGGTCGGCGCTGCCACTTTGTGCAACTGCTTGTATATGGGCTGCTTCACTGCGCGGCTGTGCTGCGCTCCCTTTTCAGAGTGCAGGGCGACTTGGGAATTGTTTTGGGAAACTCGATGGCGGGGTTTCAGTATCGAGTTATGTATGAATCGTGGTACTTTCGTTTTCTCTGGTGATTGCTCTGTTTAGTTAGATTTATTTGAGGAAGCTGAATTTTAAGGATGTATGGCAAAGGCGTTGTAGGTGTGGTGTCGGGTTTACCAGGGAGAGTTATATTAAATTAGAATTTATCTCAGGTATCTCAGGTATCTCAGGTTTTATTTCAGGTCGATTGCCAATCTTTTGTTCGAGGTACAGGGTAATTAGGAAATATAGGACTTGCAGATGTATTTCTTTAATTCGAAGCGTAAAGGGAACCTGCAAACTTTGTGACGTGCTCTATTCAATCCTCCTGCATATTCGTTAAGCACAGAAATACTTATTGCCTCACCCGAATTTACGCAGTACGCATAATTTTCCTAGCATTATGATTGACAAAATGAGTCGTACCTTGGCCACGACTTGTTTTAGCCGAGATAGCCAGTTACACATTTTTGCAATAAATAAATTCTGCAATAATATTTTCCCAGTGCTAATAATAACAGAGTGTTTATTCAAGTGATGCAATCGATATGTCCAATACTGTATACGCGTGTTCCAGGTTCGACTAGCCTTCTGAAAAAAGATCGACCCGCCGATGCTGTTAATTATTCAAGCTTCCAGGAAACACTTAAAGTGTACTCAATTAATTCCAAGCCTAACCCATAACGTACCTTCCATCGTCACATCTAACCACTCAATCCATTCCCCGGCAACATCTCCTCCGCATCAAATATTTCACCATACCTCCAATAAAAATATTCAAGCTGTTGATCGTAAATAACGCACCCCTCCACGGCTAAAGCCTTTCAGCATTCTATTCCGCGTTAAACTCCACACCCATCGTTCAAACCTATCCACCCTGCAGGGTCTCGAATCGAATTTCCAACCTGAGCACCCAACGCGCCCCGAGCGCGCGCGGTTCGTGGAAGAAGAAACTTAATCAAGATGGTGGGGACAGGGGGATGCAGTGTTTTACGTACGTCTGCGACAGACGAGTGTCGAGGCTGGGATCCAGGGGCAATTTCGTCGGTGGGTGATCGCGAGCGCGCGCGCGCGTTGCGGGCGTGTCCGTGACGAGGGAAGAGCGGGTGTGCGGCTTCCGTTTTGGTTTCTGGTCGATGCCTCTGGCGTCTCAATTAGCGAACGCTCTCTCGTTGGGTGCTCGGTCATGCTCGACGCACCGAGGCCGATCCGCAGCCGATTCTCGAAATAGATTCGCTTAGTTGTCCGTCCTCGCTTTACTGCCTGATCCTTTCCTCGATTTTATACCCCCCCCCCGAGGCCGTCCGCGGGTCCCTCCCCCTGGAACATCGGTTGCTTCCCGATCGACTTCACGCTGCACCGCTCGGTCCAGCTCGATCTGCACCGTCGCCTTTGGACATCCGACGAAATGGAGCGGTGTGTTCTTGAGTGTACTGGCGGGAGGAGGAAAATCGGTATTGGGTTTGTTCAGTTCGTGGAGGATGAAAGGATGAAGTTGAAGACTGGTTGTTTCTTTCGTGGTTTAAATTGGAAATCGGGTGTTTAGTGTAGAATTTGAATGGGTTGAAGTGTCGGGCGGTGTTGTCGAGTTAGGAAGATTGTATTTAGTGTACAGAATGGGTTGCTAGAAGCAGATAGGTTTCTTCTTCGTTTTGGAACGAAGGCACGAGGGAATGTTTGCGACTGGCGTTGATTGATTTCATAGAAAGAGGATTTCTTTTAAAAAATCATGCATTTTGTTTAAACGAAACCATTCGTCGGTGTCGTAGATTACAGTGTGTGCGTGCAGAACGATGTAGACGAAGCCGTAAAGGAGATTTAAAGAGAGTAACAGTTATTTTTAAAATAAGTTCGACGACCTGTGATATACTGTTGCGTAAGATCGCAAGACTCTTTCCCGCAGCTTTAACTCCAAAGAGAATAATTAGGTAAACCGTTCCTAGTGTTCTTTTATTCACTCAACAGGTGAGCGAATACTATGAAGAATCCTGAGTAGGGAGATAGGAATTATTCTTTACCCTTCAGCCAACCGTTAATATCCTTTTTTCAACTCAAGTCGATTTATTCAGACGCTTATCCCTGAATCTGAATTACTACAATACTCCACCTACGCTTAATAATTAAGTCAGCCAATTTCAGCGAAAGGAAATAAATTATTCTTCGTTCCATTCAATTTATTCTCCCCCACACGAACTAACGCTCCCGCGAACCTTGAAGCTCGTGCGTCGATTCGTTTTATTTAGACACCTCTCTGAATTCAAATTCTTACGAAGCTACCCCTGCATTTAATCGTCAAGTCGTTGAATATAATTAAAGATTCCGAACAGAAGAAGACTAATCCTTCGTTTCCCCCGACCCGTCGATGAGCGGTGTAAACTGATCGTGTACCCCTAAACTTAGACGGAGCTTCTTGTACGATTCGCGTTTGAAATCGGGACGGAAATACGACAGCAAGTGGGAACGGCGATCGCGTACTCGTCAATTTTAATGGTGTTCGGCGAGCCAATATGTGGGGTAACAAATCGCCGCCAGCTGGTCGCGTCGGACCACTGCCATGTCCTCAGTGGGTCTGCAGTGTCATTGTCCTTGTGCGCTCCCAAGTGGATGCGCAGAGATTTGTTTCTTCTCAGAAGCTCCGATGATTCTTCATCCTTTTGTTTCTCTCCTTTTAACGAACGAACGAAAATAGGAGCGGACTGCGAATTAATTGGGGGCGGATCGAAAATCTAAACCACAGAGGAGCAAATGGTGTTTTATATAAATACAATTTACGAAGCATAACTTGAGGAAAGTGATCGATGTACTATTTCGCCATCTTCTCGTGTAATTCGAAGAAATTCATTTCTAACACACTCTAAGAAATTCTACTCGGCTTGCCACGGTCTTTGTACTTGTTCACGCACTTTGTCTACTCGTTCCTCGAATCTTCTTTGTTTCCACCATGATTTCGCCTCGGAAGAAAGGCCTTTTTCTGGCCAGGCCACTCGCGCATGCTCGTAAAGCGACCAAACGAGCTTAGAGGATTGTACTTACATCTCGCAGATATGATTTACGGCTCTCCTTTGAAGGTTTTCCCTCGTTCGCAGAGGAAAGCGTGCAGACACCTTGCCCGCCGTTTCTTTGGCTTGATTTACGCCAGAAGAATTCGCCATTCCCCGTGTCATCGGAGATGTCGGCGTCTCTGTCAAGTATAGTCTTCCATATTATAGTACTTTATCGCTGACGGATAAACAGCTGTTCCTCCTTGCTTGTTATTCGAATGGAATCGTGCTGAACTAGTTGAACTGTCGGTCGATTGAGAAAATCAGTTCTTTGGTTGGTAATCATTCCACTTTCTAGGCTTTCGTGTGGATAGAAAGCTAAGATAGTCGATCGAAACCTTTTCAAAGCACTGCGAAAGCTTTCACGAACGTGTTTGTGTTTAACACGTAGCCCCTGTAGAGTTTATGCGCTTATAGAATTGAAAGATGCGCACGAAGTTTGGAAAGATTATCCGTAGGGAGTGTCTGGACCTCTAGACGCTTGCTAGGACTACGGAGCACATTAATTGTCTCGAAAAGAAGGAAGGATCTTACTTTTAGTAAATTCATTTACCTGTCACATCTGCACTCCTCCTCCATTTCGTTCGATTTCCCCAAATATTTCAAATCCCAGAATATTCCCTGGCCCGAAGAAAGATGCGAACGTAGTCTCCAAGCATTTCCAGTCAAAGAATAGAAAATTGTGTGAGTATACACTAGCAAATCTGAACTGAACCGTAAAACAGAAAGCAACTTCGTAAATTTGACAGAATTCGTTTAACATTAACTTCGCGAAGTCAAAGAAGCACCTTCCAGCAGCATTTCACAGTGGACGGAAAGAAGTTTCTGAAACAAGTGTCGCACGTGCCATAAACATTGGTGTCGGCGCTCTCTGGGCTAGAAACGTGTGGGTCTCCTATGAATAAAAATAAAGACACTTTTTGCTGAGGTTCTCGTATTTTTAATCAAAGGCTGAGAGTGGACACGGGGCGCGCACTTTCGCGTCCGTCGCGACAAATTTTTCCTCGATTCCGTCGAAAGTGCTTTCGCAAAATATAACCTCGCGACAGAAATAACGCGTTCTCAATAAAAAGGCTCCTTGTTATGCAATAACCTGCACGTGCCTGTGGCCCATGACAGACGACTCGGCTGTTTCTTTAAACAAACAATTACCGCGCCCGAGGAATCGTGTCTCTTCACCACAGAGCTTTCGTAAAGAGAATGCTTCTAAGGTCCAGCGCTAATCTCTGCCTTAATATTCCATTCTGCAATGTTAATTTTACATTTTTACAACGTCCATCTCGCAAGTCTTTGTCGCTGGCAGTTTTTACTTAATCGACTTGGAATTGGGATAATTTGTGCGCATTCGGCAGAAAGTAGTGGAAATCGATTGAGGAAGGTCCACGTCCCAAAATACTAAGCTCTTTCGATGTAACGTGGACGAAAACAATCATATTGACCGTGAGACCTATGACGTAAGTGATACCAACATCGGGTGGGAGTCGGTGGAAGGGGACATAAAAATATCATCCTACTCGAAACCCTCTCGAGCGTGGAAAGTTTCTTCGGCTACTCTCGCAGCGGCCTGCGAACACGGGAACAACTCAATATTCATGGGAGATTTCGGTAAATCTTCCCAGTCCCTTAGAAAATATTGTAGAAGTTTAAAATACGATTAGTGTTAAAATAATGGAGACACGAAGGAAGTGTGACATCCACCGATTAAAGGATGAAGTTGGAAGGGACGGGTTGCTGGAATTGCGAATATCAAACCGCGTTTCAAACCAACAAATTTATACCGCGGAGTTTCCAACCATTTCCAACCCGAGGAACCAGAACAATCCACGGAACGCGAGGCTAATTAGGGAGTAGAATTAATTACTCGCGGAATGAACGTCAAAGAAACTGCGACCGAGAACGTGCATGCGTTTTCTGTATTTAACTAATTATGGCTTCGTTTAATAGAACAGTCGCGAGGTCCGCGATTTTCTTTCCTACTTGGATGGAATGATTAGAATTCGACGTGACCCGGTTCGTTGTATTAAGCTTGCATATTTGCTGGACGTTTTCTTAGATATTTTCATATTTACGTGTCACACCACGCTGCCAAAAGTTGCTCGCCTGCAATTTGCCAAATCTGATGTATCGCAGTTCAAAGACTCGTGCTGTAAATAGGTATTTTGGCTGTTTATTACTGTCAGATCCAAAGGCAGCGTTCTTTCTGTCATAGAATCGAGAAATAGGTTTCGAAGTTCAATCTTTTATTGGGTAAATATTTATTGTCATCGTTACTTAGAAGTGCTATCTTAGAGTTACCTTACATCGTAAACTTATTCTAATTCAGAATTGACAGTGCTAATTCACATCAGAGTTAATTTAAACTCAACTTGAATTTCAAGCATATTGAAATAGAACCTGTCACAGATGTAGAGGAAAGCCTTCGGCATTGTATTCGCCTTTATCAGGGGTCAAAGAATTTAAAATTAAGCTTTGAGAATTACTAGTATTATACAATATCGGTTACTAATCACAATCTTTATTTGGGTGGCTATATTCCAGTCAAAAGAGTTACATTGGAGGTTCATTTATGATCCTATAGATCATATATTACGTAAGGGTAGCCTTCGAGCATCATAACACGTGGGATAAGCATCGCTCGAGTTTAATAATCCACTGATAGGACGTACAGGACTACATTTCCAAGACGTTCATTTATCTTTAAAAAAATTGCATCTGTGGGCGGTAACGTAGCCCACAGTTTAATAAAGCTGGTGTCGCCAGGATCCTCATATTGCCCTTCGAGGGTCTAGGCGGGTTTTAATAACGAAAACGTACATTAAGTGAAACAAAAAAGGCGGTCGAAACTCGAAGCACGTTGCCCTTTCTGAAATCTCAAGCCACATTTTCCTGCAAGCTCAGCAATTGGGACGATAATTAATACTCAAACTTTTTCAGAATATTATACGAAAGCTCCTTCGAGGCAATCTTTTATCTACATGTACAATTTCAATTTCATTTCCTCCCTTTCTGAATTAAAATGTATTCATCATTAATAATCACATACATTTCACCAGTAAAATCCAAAGGAAGCTTATTCGAACGAAGATCCGACTCTCTCAAAGATCTAGACACCAGCAAAGAAATCCTATTCCAAGAAAATTTAAGAATCCTTTCCAAAGGGAAGGAAACTGTCTCCTTCCTAAACTCAAAGAAAATTCATTCTACCAAATCTTTATCGAAATGCTCCTTCCAATCCAGATTTATTCGATGAACGCCCGAGTCTCTGCCTCTTGGTAGCCAGGACGTAAGCTCGCCTCCATCTGGCGGTTCTCCGAGCAAAGCTTTCCGCTCCGTGAGCTTTCAGGTTCTCGCGAAAGCTTTCAGCTGGTGTTGCCATCTATCTGGGTGTGGACTAAACGGAATTACGTTTATAAATAATCCATTTTGTGGGTGGTTACTGGCCGTTCCCGTCGTTTAACATCGAACATCCATCGGCGCTATAAATCTGCCATGAAGCGCGATCGCGGAACCAAACCTGGCCAGACGGTGTTTGGATCTTCGATATATTAACTTCCCCTTCGCGCACAGTTGCATTCTTTGCTGGTGCGATTCCTCCTCCATTTCCTCGACGCTCTGTGTGATTGCATAGCCTACTGAACATTGTCGGCTCGTTTATTGGTTCGCTCGAATTAAGGGAACCCTACCGGCGAACATTGTTATGAGATTTGTTTGAGTAACGCATAGGATATCCCATGAAGCATAGCGGCAGCGGATCCGGGGGATTTTCCACGAAAAAGTACATACAAAGTGGGCGCAATATTCCGCAAATAACTTCCTATTCACGTTTTATGAACTATTCGGATGTACAATATTAGACGCGCGTAAAAGTCCGAAGTCCATATAAACATCGTAGTTTGGCAAGGTTCGCGCGTTTAGGGCGGCGATACTACTGGTGCAGTGTTTTGAGAGCGTTATAATGTGTCTACAATATTAAACGTTGAGTGTACTTATAGTAGACACGCAAGGCATAAGTCGCTTAATGTTTGTACGGTGCGACCACCCTCATCAAAGAATTTTCAACCCACTTTACGATCCGGCGGACAGACTTTATATAGAGGCAGAGAGATCTGCAAATTACCTCCGCGGGATATGGTTAGAGGGATAAGCAAACAGGACGTTGCGAATATCGTTTAGGTCTTCCGCGAACCTGGTAATAATGCTTCAGTCGACAAAGGCATTAATTAATGCCCAGACCGAAGCGATTCATCGCTCGCAGAGAATGCCGTCTTTCTCTCGCTTGTCTTCCTACCCAGCTCTTCTTCCGTGTTCGAATTGTTAGATTAACTATAGGGGCTGCGGCTCGCACAATCTGAGGCCGCTGCCAAAGAAATCTCGGATGGCTTACGATGAGGATTCACGTCGTCGGGGTGACGACTACCTGGCTTGCTGTCTCGAGACTTAGCTTGTTCCTTTGGAAACTGACGCTTCCGGAATGTCGCGCTAGCGCTGCACAGCGCCAAGCTGCTTTAAAGTGACTCCCGAGCGAAGAATTTGATGTTTCGCAATGCGTTTTGCGCAGCTGCATTCACGTGTCCCCCTGCACGCAGCCATATTTGGTGCTGTTTGTATAGTGGTAGAACGAGCTGCGCTCGTGAATATTTATGTCTGAGGTCCGCTTCTTTGGATCGAGTAGTAGTCAGGAGAGCAGACGATTTGTTATCATTCAGATGGGTTCAGTGCACAAATAGAATTCAAAGATTTAGTTATAATTGCTTCAAAATGATTAAAACGCTTCTAAGTGTATTGAAATATGTGTGCAACAGGTACTGTAGGGTGATAAATAGAGTAAATAATTGCAATTTAATATATCTCGAATTAAGAGAAATATCAAACATTTTTCAGGAACTGTTTTCGTCGCGGGAGTTCATCCTTTTATATCAACATTATCTCAATTGTTTTAAATAGCCACGCACGTTTTCAGCTACCTACGCTGGTAGCCCATTTCTTGACGAGTAAAATGATGTAACATAGTCGGGATTAGAAGAAGATTATATGCAGGGAATAATGTGTAAGTGGCATGGAGTTTTCTTTCTCCGTGAACTGGTTGCTGCTAGGACGAGCAAGTGGAACCGCTCAGTATGTGGTCAGACATAGATCAGTAGTGTAAGCCGTGGGCGCGTCTAACGTTACAGCTGAAATTGTTTTATAAATACCGATTGCTATCAATAAATAGAACATTCTAATATTGAACATTGTATTTGCAACGTATTATTTCGAGAATTTGTTGCTCTTTCCTCGAAATAACATCTGAGCGGTTAACGACTTTTATCGACGGTTTTGCTATTATCACGTTTAGACGATGCTCACAGCGTATATGTTTTTCACTCGTTAAAAAATGGGCTACAAACGTAGACATTCAAGAAGATACATTGCTGTTTGAAGAATGACGATAGACTTTTTGTTGACTTGCATACATCCGATTATTCACGTGGGAAGAAACAAACTTCTCGAGTGGGTTGTCGTGAACTTTAGGTTTCAAATAAGTCTCTCAATACAAAGATCTTAGAGCATCGGATAAATTATCCCCCAAGATAGTGCCAAATTCAATTCCGAGGAAGAGGGACGCTTGTGTGGAGAGTTAAACGAGGTTGGCTCGTAGTACGAAGTTTGGTGTCGCGATGACACCGATGCATTAATACCTTATTAATCGCTGGTTTGTTAACCGAATAGCGACACCGATTCGAAATAGTACTTGCCTTTAAATTAAATCATCGACTATTTTACATCTGCTCAGCTTGTATCCAATAATGTGAAGTAATTTGAAATTTGCAAATGGCAAAAATAATTTATCAACTTCCCACACTAATGATATATAAACCTTTCAGTTAATTTTTGTTGGTGGTATTGTGCTATATACAAAGTTTCAAAATTTTATAATAACTTGATGGTACATCTCAATTGTAATTTAGTTTAATTACACAGACATTCAGTAACAAGTTACTTGTGTATCAGATGTTAACAATTAGTTGCTTTATTTTGATTAGAATAATTATTCACATTGTGGAATATCATTTTTCTTGATTAGACAGTACCTTTATTAGCGTGGAAATGATTTTGATGCATCATTTTTCGTACTCTGGCTGGAGCCAGTAATCGAAATAGAACGCCGTTGATCGTGAACCTCAGCTCCTCGACAACGGTTCTACCAACGTTCATAATATACAGTTTTTTTTTAGAAGCAACCAGAAATAAGAATCACCGAGGAAATACTATTTTTCTACGGGAATCGATAATATTTCATGGTAAGCGAAATACAATGCGTGTCGCTTTATATTTACTGTCGTCTCTCCTCGATTACAATATCGAAGTTGAACGTTGAAATTAAGTATAGCGAAAGTGGCCAAATAAATCACTGCACACGACTCGTTGAAAAATAACAAATATATCTTAAGAGGTTAAAGCTGGAAGCTCTTAAACATAATTCTACGTTCATCAATTTTCCTTAAAATAGTATTAACCATTATCCATGCACCAGCCGGGATATTTAATTTCTACAGTTCCCCATTGCCTAAAGCCAAGAACCCCACGAAGACATAGAATTATCAAGATTCAAATAACATTCCAATTAATTCGAAAAAAAATTTCTCTAACTCTGTCGCATCACCAGTGTCCTCTTTTATACTTCTGTGGACTCTCGATCCTTTCCCGGTCGTCACTCCTTTTCCACAAAGGATCCGTGCTCGACAGTGACGCATAAAATCGACATAAATATAGCGGTTCGAGCGGCCCCGCTCGTAAACGTAGAAATGTCTTACGAGTTCATTCATACTGTCGCGGCTGTCAGCGTAGCCAGTTGCAGAGGAATTCGATTTACGGGGGCATAACGTCGATATTTGATTTATTTATCGGGCTGCGTGGCCGAAATAGAGACCACGGCTCCCATTATTCTTCGGCGGATGCGCGTCACGCTTCCCTCGCCTCTGGGTTGTTTCGTTTTTTCCGGGTTTTGTCCGCCCCCACCCCTCCGCCAGCCCCTCTGCCCTCGCAATCAAGGCCCTTTGTTTCCCTTAAGCTCGGGCAGCGCTGGATATTTGACGAGTGGCGCTCGAGGAGAACCAATCGACGCTTCCAGTGATAAATTTCGATGGAAATTTATCTGGAGGACGGGGCCGCGGGAGCGCAATCCATCGCGGATAGAGGGAAAATTGAAAACTCGCCGCTGCTATCGCGAACACTTTGCGCCAGAAATTTTAAAACTGGAAGACTGATGCCCCGCACCGCCGCCTGTATCCTTGTCCCGCGTGTGCCGTGATTTATCACCGATTCTTGACTCAGGGATGCGCGAAATACGTGGACGGCGTAGAGCGGGATGGAAGGAGCTATTGAACCTGTTATCCAAGTGTTTTGTAACCTGGCGAATGTGAATGCAGAGCAGGAATTTTATGGATCGTTGTCGAAGCACATATTTGCTTCTGGCAGACGTCGTATGACTTACTCTGTCATGGATTTCTAAGGATCAAAGTTGGGACTATGGATCTTCAATTTGGTGGCAATCATTTCCACTTAAATACGAGTGAGAGTAGAGCAGAATTTTTACCTTTGATATCACTGTTCCACGTAACGAGGACCATGTGGGTAGAGATGGATTTTTCAGTGAGAAGACGTTGAAAAGTGCACTATTTCTTTCATTTCAAGGTTCCATAGATCCATCGACAGAAAAGCACTGGGTGGACGGTGCCTCGATAATCCCTTGACATTGCGCGCTCCATAGATCCATCCGCGACAGCTACGTAGGCTCGCGATCACGAGAGCTCTGATCGCGGTTCTTTTCGCGTGGCGTCGGGGCGACGTCGTGGTGGCCGTCGACGTCCTAATTATACATGTTTCTCCGTATTTCTGGAATTAGACTGCGGATGGGGCGCGGAGCGGTTGACTCGCGGTGAAGCTGAAGCGTGCTTCGTAAGCTCAGTCGCGCGTGATCCACCTCGTATCGCGCATTCGTCCACAACGAAGAAGCAAACACCCGCGGAGTCGTATCGCCGATTGGTCGCGTCCTCGTAGGCAACCGGGTTCGTCCGATGGGGCGAGCACGTAGGTATCGATCGTGGGCGATGAGTCAATCGATCCTCGAGCCCCGTAATCGAGGAACATTCTGGAAATTTGGTCAGAGGACGAAGCACGAATCTTTTGCTCACTCATATCTGATGATCTAAAAATCTGAGGAATTTTGCTAGTGGTCTAAAGCAGGAGGAATATGGGATTCCAGAATTTTAGGATCCTGGGACTCTAGGATTTTGAAATTCTAGAATTTCAAGATTCTAGGATGCTAGGATTCCAGAGTGCTAGAACTCTAGTGTCCCAGAATTCTGGAGTGCTAGGATTCCAGAGTGCTAGTATTCTAGAGTGCTACGATTCTAGAATTCTAGGATTCCAAGATTCCAGAATTCTAGGTCCCCAGATTTGAAATCCAGAGAACTATCAACAAACATCCACCTTTGCATACCCATACCTCGGAGCCCAAACACCGAAACCCTTCTGATCAAAATATCTCAGACCTCCACCATCTTGTGCCCGAAGGATTCCTCGATTACGCTGTTAGTGCTTTCGCTTGTCGACGCGCGGAACGGCTGGATTACCGCTCAAGGATTATCGTTCAAGGTGCAAGACCTTTCGAGTGCGTATCGTAGCTCAGTGAAGGGATTAGGACTCTCTGGCGAGATCCAGTGAAATTTTGACAGTGAGCATTCAGTCTGAGGGACCGCGCGAGTCGTCATGGCGACCACGGAGGTTTTCCAGGACTGGGACTCGCCCCACGAGACCATCAGCTCCATGACCAGGAAAAGCACCACCCGTAAAACCACCACCACCACGACCAGGCGGGAGGTAAGATCGTTTACGAAGACGGTGGATAACGAAACAGGATTCGAATCAATCCTCTACTAACTTAGCGAGCGAATTTAGGTGTTTCCTTCTTCGTGGCAGGCTTCTAGCAGCCGCTGTAAGGTCTACCTAGTCTATTTGAGACCTGAAGTAAGCCCGAGAGTTAGCTACCCGATGGTTTGCCGTCGTGCTACTTTATTTTAGCTAAGTAGGTAGTGTAGGCTGTTATTACTGACGTATTTTACAAACAGCGAGACATGGATGCCCTGAGAAACGAGGCTCTGGCTTCGGACTGCATTGTCGTGTAAACAGATTCTCGCGAGTAGCATTCGAAGGCTTAACAACTGTTTCTCGCGAGAGCTTCTGGCAGTAAAGTTCCGAGGAAATTGTTTACACGTCTCATCGATTACCATTTTGCAGGCCTGCGATTTTATCGACGTCAGAGCATCGAGGGTCGATTGAAACTTGCCATTGAATAGTTATCTTTGAATTTCTGTTTAAAACAGAGTATCGAGAAACTTCGTTCTTCCACTGCGGATATCTCTCTAGCATCATCGCGAAGATATCGATCTCTTTTACTATTTCTGAAGCATCAAATTGCTCACAGATGCTCGAAATCCAACAGCACTTGCATCACGAGTATCCGCAGCTCTTATCGATATTTATAGTGAACCCCTAATCCCGCTAGATCGTATCGCGTTTGTTTCATAGTCAGCATCGCCAGTGCGCTATACAACCTTTAATCTCCCTAAAATTAGACATTTCTGGGACTAAACCGCAATTCTTCCGTCACATAATGAAATTCTAACCGGTACTATACATTCCTCTAACCGCGGCTCGTCCCAATAACTGTTTACTGCGCGGGAAACGACAAATAAATTTCCTGTACAGGCCGATAAATCAAACCAGGTGGAACTAAATGTGAAATAGGAAGATTGCCCAATCAAAACAGCGCATGCTTCAGCCCCATCTTCGCCGCGCAAATATACCGAGGCACGCATCTTCCAGCTGCTTGTATCTCTGCGCGAGCACTTCGAAGGGGGATTCGAAGTCGCCCCGCGTGAACATCGTGATAAAAGCAATCGTTGGATTACCCAGCGCTGACATTCCTCCGCGATCTTTGATCACAGATGCATACCAGCTGAAACCTCGGAATGGCCGCTAAATAAAGGTGGACGGGGCGGGTGACGTTTGTGGCGCGAGCGGACATCCAGCTCGAAACCGCGGGTAATTTGCGTAACGCAGCCACGCTTTTGGAAGCAGCGTTCTCGGAGAAGTTCCTGCGTTTATAGGAGCGTTGCCAGTACCCAAGGCCGATCTGCCTCTCCAACTAAAACCGTGATAAACACCCGTGAAAATCGCGGGCGCACGGGATGAGTAATCGCGGCTGCTGGCTGCCCGTGTTCCTTTGTCCACTCTTCCTCCGCTTGTCCCGAAAAATTGCTGCTCTTGTTAGCAATGGGCCGAAACCTTGAGCTATCGGCCTCGGTGCTACAGAACTCTGACGGGACGCGCTTGAATCTTTTTTAGCTACTTTAGGTGTCCGATAGCTGTGGGTGGAGTCACATGTTCCTTTAGAATTTTTAGAAGTAGGTTAACGCGTGCTTGGAACACACAATGCCGTTTTGCAACTTTCATTTCACGCTCCATTTACTTCTAATTGTCTGACTTTTGCCAACGAAGAGGTTCCGCTTTTTAGGCGAAGCTTCCAAAGGCTAGCGCCAGGCTCGCGGCAAAGTGCCATTAACTAATCGCGTGACGCAAGCAGGAGCTTTTGGAAGGAAGTTCGACAACGTTCGTTATTTATATTAGCGATGGGAGTCACTGTTTCGCCGTCGCGGGTTGTACCTACTCGCGGGAGAATAAGAAAGATCGCCACGCGGCTGTTCGTTAGTTGTCAGTTCTGGGATTCCTTCGCGCGGGGTTATTGAATTTTTCTCCGCCCGATTTCGAGGGGCACGTCGCGGCGATGAAAGACGCGCGAGGCCTCTGGAAATAGAAGAATGACACAAGAGTGAAGGCCTGCACCGCGCGAGCCGCGGATGCACCGTAAAGCTGCTTATTTTAAATAGGAGCAACGTCGGCGCGAAAAGCCTGCACGAAGGCTCTGCCGATGGAAATAGCGGAGGTCGTCTACGAGCTAACACGCTATATCGTACGTTTCGAAACCGCAAACGTCTATGGAGACCTTCGATGATCTTCCGTGTGCCGATCAATTGCCGCGTCTCTGGTCCAGATCACCAGTCTCGTTCCAAATCTCCGTTCTGGCCTTCGTTCAGTCGTCATCAGAAATGGCAAGGTTTCCTCGAAGCATTCCACTTCTTCCCTCAGCTGTGAGCTTTAACTACTTAGTCTCACAAATTCCCGCAGTTCTGCAGCCCATCGAATTTAGCAACCCTTACTGTAAACACCTTTTAAACCAGCATCCCCCAGTTTCGTGGTTTACTAGGTACTGTAGACGAAGCTTGTAGAGTAAGAAGAAGCTGTAGGTACATTCGAAGATTGCCTCGGAAAGGGAGGAGAAACGAGACCATACAGTGCAAGAACGTCAACACCGATTCATCCATCTATAGCACAATCTAAACCAATAAAAGGAAGACCCTAGTTGCACTGCGAAGTTATTGCTAGCCACCCTGAAATCAGTCTTCCACCGCGAAGTTAAGCTCCGACGGCAAGCAGCAAGTCTGTTCCGGCCGTGCGGCAACGACGATCCGCGAAAGGAGTCGCCGTAAAAGAGCTCGTCGTGCGCCATTTAACTTTCCTCGGAAAGACTGTTCCCCCAAGATTCATAGTTATGGGAATAATTAAGGCGCGTTATGATGCATCGTTCCTGCCCAGCGATGCATCATCTGCGCGGATGATAAACGGACACGAGGCGGACCAGGCGACCCTAAAGGCTGTCTTCCGTAGGTCCTCCCCACCCGGGCGATCTCTTGGCGTTCACCTTAAAGTCCGCTCGAGAAATCCGGCAGCGGGGGAGGATCGCTCGCCGTTTAAAAGATTTACGCCCGACGGTGGGGGTGGATCAAGGACCGGATTCGACGAGGCTCGCGGCAGAATCTGGTCGTGTAGTTGCTTCGCGAATTTATACGTCTTGGCAGTGTCCGACGGATGAAAAATGAAGACGCTGCCGCATCGTAATAGAAGTATGACTTAATAGACACGACCGACCGTGAGCTTGCGCGGCTCAACGAAATAAATGGTTTGAGGTGTACTCTAGCATTCACCTTCTGCGTTGGAATGGCATCTGGTGGGCTCGAAACCTGTGCACGTCTCGGGTCCGGGTATTATTAGGCTGCCGCATATTGTTAGCTGCCGCGAGCCTCGCGGAGCCAATTTTTTTAGCAAACAAAACTATTATTCGCGGCTACCATCGACTTTGTTTACCGTGATGGGTTGAACGTCACAAGTGCGGGGAATCCGTGCAGCATCGACGCTCGAGGATTCGAGTATTTTAAGTCCCCGTTGCGCTTGTCCAGTTTAAATAGATGGAAGGGTGTTAATTGTCTGGGATTTAGAGCAAGTTTCTATGCGGTTGATTAGATTCAGTGTCTAAAGCATTGCAGTTAGAAATATCCCCGTGATTACAGGATATTGGGACTAATAGGTAGTTAATGGTAGCTGTCAGGAGATGAAAGGCGGCTCGCCGAATGACAGGAGGTGAAGCGTTGTCGTGGAGCAAACTGTATTGATCTTTTAAATAGTGACGCGAGCTTGTTAGAGTTTCCTATATCGACAGCGACGGATGTTGCCTGTCATTCGTCTTTCGGTACTGAGAGGTTGACGCAAAGAGTTTTGGCACTCTGATCTCCTATGTACATACTTTTAGCATGGTGCGCATATTTGCGTCCTGAGTGTTCATTGCGATCAACCTTGAGTGCCGGCGAAATAAACAATATCCTAGGTGACATTATAAAAGGCAAGCTCGCGTCTTGTCATCCCGATTACCGCGTCAGGTTGCGTGTGATACGTACAATTGTCCACTGATCAATGTGCCACTTCGTTGAGAAAACACATAGAATTCATTTGCAAGAAAATTTCTGTCTCTCGACACGATTCAATTAGTCGACTATGATTCATTACCCCAAATCATCCTTCTTCCGCTTCGCGCCACAATTCTTATAGGCATCAAGATTCGAACCGTGGCTCTCCGCAGTAAAAGTCCGCCTCGCGAAATAAGAATAAGAAGCACGTGCGCATACTTTTCCCCGCGGTTGGTTAGATGTCGCCGAAATATGCGACATCTGGCACGAAACTCGACCAGAAATAGCGGATCGGTGAAATGATGGAGAATAGGGAATATTACGCAATGGAAGTTTTACGAACCGCGCGCAGACGTCCCGGTGGAAGTCTGTCGTTGGAGCAGCAGGAAACTCGCGTCTGAGGGTGCATCTATTGCTTAGAGACGAAACGCGACTGGCTCCTCTTACCGTGACAAATTGTCGCTGGGAACTCGTTAATTCGACACGAGTACAAAGTTTAGGCCTTTTGGCGTGCTTCGCCCCGACACCTGGCACGATTTCTTTGGCTCCCGCCAACGAGAGTTTGCTTTCCCCCCCCTGCAATCACGCGGATGATTAAAATCCCATTAACGCCGTGACTTCCAAGTATCGCGCTTGTCGTTTCGACGACGGTTCCGTGGCTGGTGACACCGACGTACCACCATCCTAATCGAGATTTTCCTCGCTTACGTAGAACCCTGGTATCCTGTGCAGGAGTGTCGAGAAGAGTACAGTTGCTAGATCAGGAAGGGTAGTTTAGCCTCGAAGCATTGTTTGATTAACTAACTCTGAAGTAGACGAGGGTGCGTAACTTTGAAAAACTCGTGTCTTTGCAAGTTATTCTTATTTTTGTTACAAAATTCTTATTCCCGCGAGTACGATACTCGTTTCTTTATTTTAGCAAACAAACTCGTTCATTCCTTAGCAGGAAATTTGAATAGGAAACCTTCTACGCCTGCATCCCCCCCGAGGCCACGTTTATCCCGCGAGTTTAAGTTCAGAACGGGTATAATTTAACCGTGTGGATTTTGGCGAAGCGCGAAATTCGCCTGCCTGAATTATTTACGAGACGTAAGGCACACCTATTAATCCTGCTTGCGACTGGCACCATGATGCTCCATCGCAACTTCGAATCCGCTCGTCTTCCGGTGCCAATGGACTTTCGAAAATCGTTAAACGAGAATTAACCGCTGCTTACAATAGATGCTTTGGGCGTTAGTCACCTGGTGTGCTAATTCCCTTCAACGATTCCCAATCTGAATACACGTGAAGCAGAAATTCGTTAAGAGAATCTCGAGAGAATATAATGTCGTAATATAATTATTCAGTCTCATCCCATTTGAAGAAACGTTTTAAGTACTAGAACCTAGAATATAGAAGCACGATTTTTCAGTTCAACGAAGGTAGTGGCCCCGGCGAGAAGATTTGCGATCCACTCGTTAAGCGAACAAACTGTGCTAGCCTGCATTTCCCGCTAGCAACGAGGAGCATGCCGGCAGTGGAGGGTTAAAAATCTCAAGTGGCAGCGGATAAAAGAATTATAACCTGAAATTGCCTTTCCTAATACGGGGCCAGTGTCTGAAGAGCGTGTGATCCTCTTGGAACGCTCTCGCCGTCGAAGCAACTGTAAGAGATAAGAGGCGAGGGTAGTTAGACGCCATGGAGGAATCTCGCGAGCAGCACGCGTCAAGTAGAATCTCCGTGGCTGGGCGCAGCGGAGATCGCGGAGGAACGGGAATTTTTCTCGCTCGCTCGCTGGGATAATGGCTCGTATTTTTAACGCGCGGAGGGTCGAAAACGTGGCTCCTTACGTTCAACAGTCCGCCAGCAGCTGGCTGGCTTTATTTTTTCATCGCAGCCAGCATCAATATTATTATTGGCGCCGAGGAACTCGCAGATCCGCGGGCTTTCGCGAGCACTGTCGGAACTGGGTCGAAATATTCGCGTCCATCAATGAGAGCTTCTCGCTCGCTGATACTTCACTGCACTACTTCTTCGCGCTCCGAGGAGCTGCACACACGCCGGGCACTCTGGGAGAATCGATTCCCTGGATTTCCCTGTTTTTCTTGCAGCACGAAGTCTGGGGAACGTGCTCCGGAAACTTTACGTCCAAATCTGAGTTATGGGATTTTGAGGGAATTCATTTCGGAGTGTACTGAAACTCTTTTCCCCGTGGGTTCATTTTGAATACTCTAGAGTTTGAATTTTATTATAGCCTTTGAATAGTTTCCTACCATTCGCTATTGAATCTGCATCTTCATCAAGTGTTTCGTTAGAAATATATAATTAAGGTGGCGTTGGATATCGGTGTCTGACTTCAGAGGTATCTTCTACTCAAGTTCCCTTTGAAATGTAGTAGCTCTACTTGGTGGGCATGAAATGTGGGAACATATATCACAGATTACATTACGTCATTTACCATGCAATTATTCATAAATCCGTCAATCGCCTTGGATTTCAATTCTTCGAAATTCTAAGCTTCCATCTACACAAATACTGATGTAAAGTATTGTTTCATGGTCAGTACGAAGTGAATTGTGACGAAACATAGAGCACCTATCCATCCAAATTTTTGTTCTTGTCAAAGAGTTACTCAAAGTCTGAAGTGCATCCTCCACGACGTTGCACAGGCGTGAGCGCGACTTAAGGTAACGCGTGCAGCTCTTTCAAGTCTGTCGCGGTGGAAGTTCTCGTGGAAGACAGGGTCTTTGATCTTTGCTCTGCGAAAAGAGGCTGGACCAGCACCTCCCCCGACTCGTTTATAAAAATACATCCGCGAACAGCGCTGCTATTTCGACCCATACGATCGATTCACGGGTGTATTTTCAGATCTTGGGCGACCTTGGGCGATGAGAATACACTGTACTTCCCTACTCATACGGATGTCACTCGCTGTCTAGAAAAAAAAAAGAAAGGATTTGCAGTAGATATCCCTCGTTAAATTTCCCATCTCCTTTTGCTCCGCCCTACTTGCAATTTGTCGTAAATACTTTCGTCGTAAACGGTGGCGATGAATTGCAATTACTGTTGCAAAGGACGTTGCACCCATTCGCTGGTTGATAGAACGCACTGATGGAATTCTACGCGTGAACGTAGAGTTACTTTCACTACAATCTTCTGTAATTTGCATGCAAACTTTTCTGCAATGGGTAAGAAATCATCGCTAACTCTATAGACTTATAGATTATGCATCGATTAATGGCGCACGCATACTTTCGTTCAGCAAGTTCTATTTGTGAAAGTGGCCATAAAATTTCTCACGTCGGGGCAGTGATTTAATAGGGCCGAAGTATTCTGGTCCTGATGTGTCCGAATTTAGTGGATTTCACTATGATTCGAGTTTAATACGCGGTTAGAGTTTCACTCTGCTTAGAATTACTGGTATTAGTTCTCTGTAATGAGATGCTTGTACAGAATTCGAACACGTTTCACTGTTTTCCGATGGTGCTTGCCATATGGTTGGCCTCTGTCATCAGCAATGATCGCTGGTCTATTTCCCAGTTAAAGTAACTTTACCAGATGCAATTAGAAGAGAATAGGTCAGATACAATGCAGCTGAATGCACTGGGTGCAAGCGTTCTGTCGTTGATCTGGGTTGACTGGCACGTAAATAATCCCTCGTGTCAATTCGACTTAAATTTAGCAGGGGCGAGTTTCAGCCCGCGCCTCGCGCACGGCAAAATCGATCACGGAAACGTCTCGAACTAGCTGCGATGGGTCGGTGGGCCCTGGCCATCGTTTAAAAATATTTCCGATCCACCTTCGGTGCGTGTAGGTCAGAGAAGCTTTCGCCAGACGTCGCATCGGAGCGTTTTAAATAAAAATATGGGAAGCGAGTCGCAATTTCCGCGGGATTTTTTATCGCCAAACGAATATGCTCACCTCGCGGAATGAAGCACGTGCGAGACTAAACAAAATTGTGCTTTTCGTTCGAACAGCGATGCTTAACATTCGCTTTGCGCGCCCAGTAAATTGTTGAAACGGTTTCAAGGAAAATCTCTCCCCGTGCTATTCGGAATTTTGATCTCGCGCGAGTCTACGTTAACATGCAAAATATGTTTTCGCATTTTACATTGCGCGGAGGGTACAGAAACCGCGAATAAAGATCCTAGCGTGCGATTTTTATTTTTCGAAGCAGCCGTTTCGTCGTTCTTTCGCTACGTTTCTTTTTCTACAAATATTTCATCGCTCCGCGCGAGCGCAAGGAAGACACCTTTTTACGAGAAATGATTGCACAAAATTTCGACGTTTTGGGGATGATAGAGTGCGTGGAAAATTTGTAGTAAGTCAAGCGTAGACATCGATTCTTATCGCTCATTTTTTCCAACGCCCGTGATGTCGAGAGTACTGATTAGTCAGCTAATTGCTGGTTCGTAAACGCACCTTACAACGCTAGTAAATTTAAATATTCGCACGTCTGGCGCGGAAAGAACGTGACAGGCAAATCAATCTAAGCGCAAGCACAGCGTTATGTAGTGCAGTGGGTTAGCTGTGCAGCATTGACATTCAGTTGCTCAATCATTTGCATAAATTTCTCGTTCCTCCCATACATCACTCGCACATTTATCTCTTTGGCATTTATAGTAAAAGCGGATAGCAGTGGTGGGATCTTGAACGACTCGTAGAAATCTTTGGTACTTACAACCTACAGCTCACGGAAGAATGTCTTCATTCTCTCCATAGAAGATTTTTCAAAATACTATACTTTCTAATCGCCACGCTTCCACGCAACTAGTTTCACCCAGCAACATCTGGTACTCACAATCAACTAACACACTCGCGACTTAATCCATCTCCCACCTAATTTCAATAATCTCCATCACCTTCCAGAGGAAGTTGTAACGAGCAGGTACCCACAGAAGCATCGCGCCAGAGACTTCAGCGCATGGCGCATCCAAAATACGATCTCCCTCGCGAGTGACTGTCGTAATTGCCACGTGGCAGTCCAGCATGAAGGATGAAAGGAAGTAGTACAAATCACGAGGCAAGAAGGGCACCACGACCTCGCGAGTCCAGGGCCAAATCTGGACAAAGAGTCACGCGAGACGCGTTCTCGCGCCGCTGCTCGCAGAGAGTACAGTGACGCGCGTGGAATTTTATTTTTCCAGCCTCTTTGTTGGCCGAATTCATCGCGGCGTGCAACGATACTTGGAAGCAGCTCTCCGTGGCCCGCGGTATAATGGAGGCGAGCTTCCGGCCATGAATAAGCGATCGAGAAGAAAGAACGAGCCATTGTCGGTGCACGCGACAGTCCAGCGATCAATGGCAACTTGTACTGTTCCCCGATCTAAAGAACATGCAGAACGATAAGAATTCTGATGAGTCGTGACGCAGCCGATCGTTTACATCTGTGTGCACTGTTCGAAAGCACCGATGATGAGACGGGTCACCGTCGGGGGACTGTTGTTGCCATTTTGGATGGTCGTTGAATCGCTAATGCGTTAACAATACTAGCGTAGTGGAAACACGCGCTGTGTAAGAGACCTTGCATCTCTGATTGCCTGTCTTCGCAATCTTTATTCAGGTGTCGCCCTCGGGTGTCTAGGACTTTTCAAGATGGGGAAGCTTTCATGAATAATAAACACATTGGAGATAGAGGTACACTGTCAGCGGTGCACTATCATTTAATGGAAAATAGTATGGGAGATATGCGTTTCTGTTTGCAGCCGACGAGTATTACAAATATTTGATGGCATTTAGAAATATTCGTAGCCAGAACGCCGAAAATCGGAGGGCGGAATTTTCGTTGGCCGGTGGAAATATAGAGAAATATCCAGAGAAATCGAGATGCCGAGGAATCTTTCGTGTAAATATCTAACAGAAGTTGCAGAGCCAAAAAATCCGTGGAATCCGCGCGATTCGGATCGTTGATACCGCAACGAATGGAATTCCGCGATCCGTTCCCTCTTCAATTCCGCTCATTATTCCGCGACTACCAACGTATTCGCGATATTTCATCGCATCAACCGTTAAACGAAACATTATTACGCGGAATTAAATACTTCCCTCGCGGAATGTCAATTACCGTGATATTATTAAGACAGCCGAGCGCAGTTTTGCTAATCCCTATAATCTGATTATCAGTCTAATGGGATTGGGTCAATGAGTCCCAATGAGAGGGCACAGAGCTCTACGAATAGTTTTTCAAATTTTAAAAATTTCCCTCCTCTGAAATCTCAGTAATAATGAACTAGCAGTGAAGATAGTACAGCAACCCTCTAAAAATATTAATTACAAGCAAGAAAGGCACCTTTGAAGTAAGCCCTTCTTAAAATTTCTAATGCTTCATCTGTATTTCAAACGAACCGTATCCCATGGAACACGCGATGCTTTATTTCAATATTTCTTCTCTATGAAATAAAAAATTCACGACCTAATAATCTGCAGCAGATACTTTCCTACGAAAAAAGTTAGAGAGACGCAAACGTACGTTTTAATAACTTAATAGTCACCTGCCCAGGCAATCTCGCGTGCGCCTGTGTGCCAGATACTAACGAAGCCCAATTTTTGGATTAACGGCGTGTCACTGTCACAGTATCTTCACATTCCACGCTGCTTTAACATTGAACACGCGCGTGCAACGCAGGCCAGCCGCGTATCGGACGTGAAAAAGCCTTGCTCCGCATTCTGTCGGCGCCGAATCTATCTCGGAACGCATTTCAGATGCATTCGATGCGGTCCTCTCTCCTTGTGGACAAAATTAATAGACCCTGAGGACGACGTGTCTAATACCGTCCACAGACCAAATGACAGTCGCATTCTCGTTACGCGGGGCATTCATTCGTTCATCCGTCACGCACCAGTGACTGTCGTAAGGCTACTGTGCTTCCTACCGTTCATCAGCGAAAGAATAGAATTTCCTTGATACTTGGGTAAGTCGGGCTGCACGTGTCAATTCTCGGGAGCCGTGTGATTTACCTGTAAGTTTAAATTCAAGTTCACGGTTCCCTTTAGTGGTCTATAATTTTTCTTCTTCCCTTTCCTCTAATTAACAGTAGTAGATCCAAAAAAGGACAAAAGCTTAGACACTCTCTACTGATAATCCACAGTTCTCCACTCCCCTCATGTGTCTACAGAAGGTACTTTAAGGGATGCTACCCTTACTCTCAGGCGAATCAGAAAACATGTACTAATCACAGAGTTGTTGCTCAATCCGGCAGAAGTTAAAGTGCCTACGATTGAACACGCGCGAATAGAAGCATTAGTCGTGATTTGATTGGCGAAGCATCGCAACGTCGGACCAGTTCGCCACCCACGCGTGGGAAACTGACTCGTGAAAAGGTCACTGTTGTGTACACTTCCCCTCTGCTTTCGTTACGACGTATTGTTGTTAGCGCTGAGACGAGGTGCTCGCAATTAATTAACCGGCTACCTAGGCTATCTTGCCGTCCGAGGAGTGCATCGTGGATAGCCATGAATGGTGATAAAAGCTTGATAAAAACCGTGCTAAGAATAGCAGGGATACTAGGGAATTCCCTTCAGACGCCGCAGATAAGAAGCTGACGACTCTCATCAGCCTCGATTCGCGTTATCCAGTAACACCTTTGCATCGCGTACAATCTTGCCAACTTTGTTCGCCAGCGCCTGCTTGCGAAAGCAATATTATTAGTTATCGACGTAATGACGCAAATCTGCGTCCTTAATGACTGCCCGGTGGCATTTAAAGTGACATTTCAGCCGGATCTATCGTTTACTTGGAGCAGCGCGCTACCTGCTGAACATTATTTCTTGCTAAAAATACGCTCAAGTATCTATAAACATTTAACGCCGATTACATATTCTGCTTTCGCGTTTCGCGAATTTTCGTCCTTCGAAAACTGGAGCGCCCCCAGCTGTAACATCGACAGGAAACATTTTTCACCAATACTTTCCTTCTGTCTTACATGGTCGCTCCTCTTCCGTTTATTTAGATCCCGACTGGCAACCCAGTTCTCACCGTTTAAACAGATTGTTTATCGCGCAACAACTTTCTACTGCAGGGTGCGTTCGAGAAGACAGGGAACGCGTCGTTAACAATGGGCAGAGTGGTTAAATTGCTTCCTTTGGAGGGTACTTGTGTTCCTTTGGGAAGGGTTCATGACTGCGTACACTTTGAGCGCATGTTTTATGTATGGTAGGTTTTTCAAAGAAGGACGCTTAATAACAGTGGCGTTCCGAGAAAGTTTTTCGAGCCAGTAAACAGCACGTTGCTCCACAAAATCCGAGTGATGTCATCTCGAAGACTCGAGGAGTGAGCTCATCGCACCTACGTGCTCGCGGTTAGGTAGAAATACCGCGGAAATCTCAGGATCTTTTGCGAGCTCATCTCACCTTATCCCTCGAGGATGGCACGGTTTCTACCGTTGCCCGAGCCACGACATTCTTTCCACCGATTATCGACCGTCACCGAGTTGTTTTTCTCACGTCGTTTGCGCACGGCGCAAATATGCCTTCGCACTGTCCACAGCCGCGAATCGATTCAGGTTTCCTAGTGGTTTTACGCGCGAACGTTAAATTGGTCTTTAGGAGAGATTGGGAACATGCACGCCGGCACGAAAAACAAATTTCCGTGTCGTTGTTTATGTATTTTACCATCTGCACGGTTTTATGGGGTATTTAGGATATATTTCTTATACAAATGGTTTCTTAATAAAATGAAGAAAAAAAATTCAGTAACCTTTACTCCTCGTAGATTGAAACTTGTGTAATCTAATTGAAGTTTTATCTCTCCTCGAAAAACATTTCCTCTGTTCGCTTTATCACTTTATCGTTAGAGATATGAGAATTCTTTCATCTTGACCTCTATTTTACAGTTTCGCACTGTCACATCTCCATTGGGAATTTTCAAATAACTTTTGAACTCGCATGTTCCAAACATAGGGGTACTAAAGCAGCCCTTATCTCAGAACTAAACTTGGTAGCTCGAAAAATAGTTGTGCTCTTGAAATCTAGTTGTAACACCCTATCCCCTTCTTCCCTGGTAATTAGATATTTAAAATGTATCCTCGAGCCTCACCCCTAGCGTCATTCAAAGCCAGCATACACGCGCGTCTTGCGTTCGCGCTAATAGGCCAGCGTTATTAATGAAAATGGCCGGGAGTCGAGTTAATTCGACCTGAAAACCGGATGGCCCTTAATTGCCGCGTGCTCGGCGACGATCACAGGCTGCGTTTTTCCGAGTGAAAACGCTGAAAATAAAAAGCAGCCGCGTCCGCGTATGGGACCGCCTCCAGGCTGCCAGTGAAAGTCGTTGAACGCAACCGTCGGTTGTTTGTAGACTTTGCTAGCTAGCGTGTCGCGCGATACCACTACTACTCCTGTTGGCGTCCTCTCATCGGGCTTCCAGCATAAAAGTCAGTTGTTTAGTAGTGCTCCAGCTCCAGAGGCCTCGTGTTGGCTCGCGTGCCACTCCTACCTGCTGCGTCTTCTTCGAACCTCTAATCTCGCCGTCGTTCGGCCTAATCGTTTCATTCGATATCGATCGAAGGCTGCGTTAGCTGGTGACAGACGTTCCATAAATCCTTTCGAGTAAGTACTAATTGAATATACGATCGGTGGGTGGTCCGGGGAAACGGTTTCAGGGGTCGCGTGACAGAAATCAGTAAACAGTGTTCGCTTTGCGAAGATTCATCTCGCATTTATTTGACAGTTCATTGCTGAGTGCTCCTTGGACGTATGAATTATGTCGAGTTGATATATACGTAGCGTGGGAATCGGCACGAATGCAACAGAAAGGATTTTAACTACAGGTTTCTAAAACTACGGGCACGCATTGTCAATTACCACCGGATACTGGGGATCACGCTTTTCCAGCATCAGTTTCTTTCAATTTAAAATACATAGAGCAGCAGCCACTCGGTAACAGCACCAATTTCCCCCAAACAAGCTTCATCATAGAGCAACCACTCCATCAATAATCACCACCGTATCGAGCGATTGAAAAACATCCACCTCATCCTCCACCCGCGCTAGCGAACGGTTCGCGAAACCGATTGCACAATATCGGCGTCTAGGCATGCAATCGTTCGCCATAACGCGAACCTTGGTCCGGCTCGGTCGCTCGCATGGCCATTCTTCTCAATTACCGTTCGCTCCACTCGATGCGCGGGGAATCATAATGCCGAGCAGTTCAATCCGTCGCGATAATTGGTGGACACGTTTGCATTCGGCGGAGGGGGTCGGCTGTTGTCATTAAAGAAAAGTGCCGTTAATTAACGACGTCCCGATATTTGCTCTGCCCACGGTCGCTCGTTTCGCGTGCCATTATCACAGCGGCCGACATGACATAATACAGCGGCGAGCAGCGAAACGCCGCATCAATTAATTGTACAAATGCCTCGATCGATCAAACAGCGTTCCCCGCCGCCGTCGCGGCCCGGTTGTTGTTTTCGTTGATTTAATTTCCGTGCCGACGCGTATTGTTGCCGGCCGAAACGGGGCAGAAACGTTTCCCGCGTTCTACGGCGCGCCTCGATACGCACCAAGTCGATCCCCCCGTCGGCCGATCGTTCGATAAAACACACCGGCGATATTTATAAGTCACGCACCGACACCGGAAGATCGTATCGGGGGATGCCTGACCTGCGACAAACGGCGCGGTCGCGAACAGGAAGTCGCCGCGACCAGGAATGCCGCTGCCTCGTTCTTAGCCACTTATTTAGACGCGTGCAACTCGGCGAGCTGCTAAGAAAGTGGGAAGATGTTGGTAGGACGTAACGATGGATATCTGACGAATGGTAGATCGATGTACCTGCTTTATGGATACGAAAAATATAGGAATTAATCTTGATTGATAAGTCAGACAGTAGTATAGTCCGGCTCTCACTATCACAATCTCAGACACTCGAACGCCACGCTATATGATCTCTTATCATTGTAGATTACGCGGTTATGCTTGGTATCGTGGATTACATTTGCTATAAAAGTAATAAGTGCACCAGGGCGGAAGCGCTTGGCGCTAATTGTATAATAAAACTGAAATAGAAGATAATTCAGAAACCATAGAGTAATAGGAATTATTAGAGGCCTCCGTATCTTATCCTCTAACTGAAGAATTCTCGCGTCTTAATGGGAATTGGCGATAACAGCGAAGAAGTACGAGTCCGTCGATGAAAGGCGCATTCCCCTGAAGCGGGCTCTCGTGGTGTGCGCAAGATGCTTGAAATTTTCGCGTTTCCGCGCGACTTCGTTCTCCAAGTCACGTTTTGGAAGAGAAAGAAGGTTCAGGGCCCATTTCCTGGTAGGCGGCCGCGGGGAATGAAAAGCCGACACGATGACCCACATCGCGGAACTGGAGATCGATACACTTTCACGATTACGGGACCTTTTACGCTCGTTCGAGGCCAAATCGGGCTGAATTGCAGCACGACAGAGCAGCTGGCCGTTCGCCAATCAGGATCTCTGTTTATACACAAATCGACGGACAGAATGTATCGATCGCGCGAGCCTCTCTGTTGCAAAAGATGCATTTCGATGTAAAATCGGTGGAAGCCAAATAAACGTCGCTCGCCGCGCGCTTCAACTCGATACAAGAGGTGGTGTAACGCATTTTGGCGGAAGTGCTTGCTACTACCATGTTCAATAAATCTCTTTCGATGATTTATGCTGCCAGCTGACTCGTTTATCGACGAGAATCACAGGTGTATAGAGGGAAATCGGGACTGGTTAACGGATTTTAGTTACAATATTGCTCGTGACTAGTCGAACGACAGTAAATTGCAATTTTATCACACTTGCACAGGTGTTACTTGGGCCAGCAGGTTTATTTTCCAAGGATAATATCTGGTGTTATAATTCTCGAGGAGAACATGAAACGAAGCGAAGTCTGTATGTGTATTGGCATCTATTAGGATGTATCCTGGAGCACTAAGTATCACTAATTAGAGATTGCAATCATGCTTTATTGTGCAACACGATTATGATACTAAAGTGTGAACTGTTTCATACAGCGGCTATGGTTCAACTACTCCATACACATTGCATTTTTTTCACGGTAGCTTGATCCATTTCGCCATATTACTTCTTCGAATAGTATAGTTCGAAGCCATCTCTTATATTCAGCGCTAAGGAACGTATCTGCAATCTTGGAATACCAAATGAAAATTCGAGCTTACTTTACACGAAACTGGCTAAACGAGTCTCCATATATTTCAGCGTATCAGAAAGTGTGCCTTACCCACACATAAATTTCGCGTCAACTTGACCATCTCGTTCCAGAGCACAGAAAAAGAATTCCGGAAAGAACTAGATCCGCCACTGAAACGGCTACTTTCACGTTTTACCCTCGGCTCGATTCGAGCTCGGCGCACCTCGATCGTGCCTCTAATATAACATTATTACAAGTAATTACGTGCATTACGATGTACCTACCCACGCGGCTCGCGACGAACATGGAGTAACGAACCAATTAATTTTCTAACCTAATCTAATTAGGACGGGAACGAGCTCATTCGGCGTTCTCGAAAAATATGTTGGAGCCGCGGTACATCTCGAATCATTAACTCCCTCTGGTCGAAGGAACCTCGGGCGCATTCGATGGCCCCTGAGGTTCGTTTGCAACGTAACGGTCGTTAAAAGTCCACGCGGCGTGACGACAACGGTTCCTGTTGCAGGATGAGCTGTTTTCAGGCAGAAAACGGCTTACCTGGGGCCGCTATTTCATCAAATAACAGGTTGCACGCTGTCGATCGCTGTTACGTTGCAAAACTTCACTGCACTAGGTATCGGGGCTTGGACACGTTCTCTGTGTGCAATAATTGTGGAAAACGTTGCAAATTTATTGAAGAACTCATAAGAAATTTTATGTTATTCGGTATTTTGAATTAAAAGTAGAAAAGTATTAAATCTGTACCAAATGTCACATTTTCTGCATATACAGCAGCTGTCCTAAGCAGTGCAAATTATTGTCGCTGAAAATTCTTAATATCTATTTGCGCATCAAACTTTCAATCCCTCTCCTCTTCCACTGAACACTTACAGCTGTATTCGCAGTAAAGGTGGTACCATTCAAAGTGCAGGACGGTATAATTGGAAGGAAGGAAACACAAATTTCACTTTTTTTCTGTGGTTCCTATTTTCCTGTAGCTTTCCAATTTCTCTCTCGAACTGAACACCAAGGCATTGTTTGCATTCGCGATTTATATCAATCGTGTACCTCGAGCAGGAACAGCTCCAACTATTTGCTCCGTTATGGGAGAAAGACACCGAAGGGAGTCGAGTTTCCAATTTCTGCGCTCGGAAACTCGAGTCGATCCAGTCGCCAACGGCACGATACGAAAAGAAACTATGACGATTGGCACGCTGCGACATGCAAACGGCTATCCACAAAATAACGGATTGTCATTACGGGAGCGCACGGTGTTGTGAACATTACCCGTTACCCTAACCGATTCTTTACTTACAAAACGTCTAACCGAGTTTAGCGGAATCGATAGAAAAGCTTCGCGGTTTCCTAGGATTCTTCCCTATGTCTCCATTACTCCATGCTTCGCCCAACTTCGAATTAAAGTATCAAAGTAAACCCCCAAAACCGCGATCGAAACGTAAATCGGTACGCTTGAACGCGAGTTAAGTTCTCCTGAATCCTGGATACGTCGTGTTCGTTTAAAAGTCGATTTTTCTTCGGTGAGGTAAGCAGATTACCTCGACCATAATCGCGCAGATCGGCACGCAGATACCATCGCGCGTGGGTGGCGAATAAACGCGGCTAGCGATCGCTCCCAAGGATATCATTGATCCTCAATAACGCGTGCGAATAACGCGCGAGAATGTCTCTCGACGGTACAGCAGGTAGAAATCCACTCTTACCTCATCTATGTTCACCTGAAAGTGCAAGAACTGCTGCACCTTCTCGATTAGCTTCGGAATCCTCGGGAGTCCAAGTTTCGTAACTCCGTGCCCGACCATAGAAGGTCTTTCGCTCGACGCCTGTTGCTCCGTTTAGACTTTAGCGGGACATGTCGATAAGTTCGGTTAATTAAGCGTTACGTTCGCGAGGCGTCCCTCGTGTCTTGCACAACCGTGAACTTCGTGCTCCTCAGACACCGACTGCTGCGATTTTTCTGCAAACTGACTGCCTCTCGGAGCTTCGCCGGATAAACCGTCTGAAATCCTCGATTTACTTGGAACGAGTGCTTCCATAGATTAGTACATAAATGATTCTGGGTCAGATACTAAATACAATAAAATGTTAGATGATGTAATAAGACAGTGGGAATAAATGTAGCTATCACTCCACTCTTCCAGAACTCTTTAAATGCATTCCTATCTGGCAGATTAAAATTCCTCTTTAGAATTCTCACTCAGCTCCCTGTTATCGCGCCACTGACTATCTAAACTGCACATTTCATCTGTTCTCTCGCAAGTCAAGTCACGTTTAAGACAATTAAGGCTAAACGAACCTAAACCAGACCTATTCCAACAGGTCGACAGATCGCTAAGTCCACGGTGCTGCGTTTACATCTCCATGTAGCTTCACACTCATGCGGCGGAAAGGATTTTTCCTAAAGTCGACAGCACAAACAGCGGCAGCTGAAGTTTCAAATTTTGAAGGCAATTTCACGGCAGAATTAACGGGATTCAGACGCGTGTTACTTCACGGTGCGCGTTCCTGCGCCAAGCGTGAAGTCTCAATTCCCTAACGGCGCCTTGTCAATGTTAATTCTTAACACCGTCCGGTCAGACGGGATTTATTCCTCCTCGTCGAAGATAGGATCGTCCATCGGTTGATTGACTGTCTTTCCAGGACGAGACAGCCCCGATCCATCCGCTTCGAGCTCGCTGCGCCCTAGCATTTTCTGTCAACGGGCAGACAAGAAAAACCTCGGCACTGTCAGAGGCATAGTTCCGCCGGCGATATTTCATTCGCGATCGGCCCGTTCGAAATAAATAGTCGCGCCGAGGCGGCTTAGAAATGAATGAGCACCAAAAATACGCAGCCTTTCGCAGCGGCGGTGTTTCCTCGTTTTTCTCCGCGTCTGCTAGCGAACAGGGCGTTGCCTGTCTGTTCTGACGACTGTCGTCCAAATCTCCTCCACAAACGTGAATGCAATTTTAGTACACCATCGCGGACCGGTGCGTGCTATTTTATAAAATATATCCTAGGGGCTGGGAGCTGAATGTTCGGTCGAGGATATTTCTCATTCAAATGACTGGTGTTACTTTGCTGGGGTTCGGCTTAATAGCACTGTTTTCATACACTATTTCCGAGTGAAGTTTTCTTCGTTTCGCTGTTCTTGTTGCATGGTGGCTGGTCTTGCTATTATTATCGCGTGTGGGGTCCAAAGCGACTTGGATATAGGGATTAAGAGAGAATATAGGAGGGATTAAGGAGATGTTACTGTACAGCCATCATAAATCTGGTAGTGGTCGCTGTTGGCTACACTCAAGTGTCTAAGCTTGACCACTGCACCTTCCTTAATTACTTGCACTTCTGTGTGCAAACATTTCTGCTGGAAACTCGGGGCTTTACTATTTATATAATTGTTTTAATGGCACGGGTTTCTTTGTCGTTTCGTGCAGATCGGTTATTAAAAGGAGATAGCCAGAAGTTTAATAGGTGGATTTAATGGATTTTTGTGTCAACCTACAGATATTTAATTCGTTAGAATTTTGTGGTGTTTTAGCGAAGTATTTTCCAAAACATGTTGAACACGTTTCCCAGGAATCGATCGACCCTCTCTATTTTTCGATCTCCTTTATGCACCGACGCGGTGGATCCCGATTCGTCTGACTTGAAACGTCGGCTTTGTGGGGTCATTAGACGCGCTTTTGAAGAAACGCCGACCCCTAATTGCGTGCATGGCTCATTAGCGCACCGCTGACGCAGGATAGATCGTCTCCATTGAGGTGCTTCTCCTTTGCATATTTAATTACCGATACTTAAACCGACCTAATTTCGAGGGACCGCACTCACGGGAAAAGTAGCTTTTGGGCAAAGAACGTGAGTTTCGAAATCGATTCTACGGGCAGGTTCAAAGGTGTTTGTCATTGCAATGGCGAATCATTAACATAGTTTGAGGAACTATTAGATCAGATGATGTGAACAGAGCTTCTTCAGCACTTTCTCAACTATTCTTGACTTAAATAAAATGATTTAGAATTTCGACCGTAAAGAATTTTTAAAACTTAAGTATATACCCCTTAACCTTCTTCTCATTGTGATCTATCAAACTTTGGAAACTATATTCTACTTGTCACTGTCCGCAACTCGATAACTTTATCAAGATCTACACGCGACGCTCTCTCCCAGAACAAATTCCCACCTCCTTTTTTCGTCCGATGGCCGAAGAAGGGCATAAATTTACGGGCCGCGCAGGAATACTCTATCGAGCTTTCCCACTTCCAACCAAAGCCCGCCGGTCAAATAATACCATTCTATTCGACCCAATAATTTGACTAGGTCCAAAGGGGTATGAAATTTTTATCGCGTGGAATAAACTGTCCAAGCGGATCGTTGCAATACAGGTTTCTGGACGGGCGTCAAGCGGCTCGCTTTGTTTCCGTTATTATTAGAAACAGTGACAGCAGTAGCATTCAAATACCGCGCGGAGCACATAAATTTTTGCTCCTAGGGGCGCGCGTCCGAAGAACTCCCGGGTTGTTTCTTTTTTAAGAGCTTTTTCACGCGAAAGCCCCCTCGCGAGGCTGAGGCCGTTAAAGCGTCGCGGAATTATGGCCGCGTCTAGACGGGGAACGATGCTCAGCTTTTTCCCGCGGCCGTGAAAGTAAGTCGAGCGGTTTTCATTTGGTTACGCAGAAGTGAACCTACCTGGAAGCTGTACCAAACTAATTAGCGGGTAGATTTCCCGCGGCCGGCGAGAGCATACCCGTTAATTGTAACGCTGAAAGTATCATCGCAGATTCGAAGATCTGTATCGAAGTTGCTAATCAGATTCTTGGCTTCATAGCCGTTTTGTTATCCTCGCGTGGGGCACAATGAACGCCGCTCGCGTTTAAAAGCGAAGAATTTATTCGGTGGGAAGTCTCGCATTGCATCATACAGGGGAAATAAGCACTAGCATTGATACAATGAACTGTTTGCTCGAAGATTGCGCGACTTTGCCGCAGAAAGGGTTCCGGGATGAAAATATTTTAAATAAAATAGCAAACCGTGGTCTTTGTACCATAACATCGCAGTTTTAGGCTCATTGGTCCCAAGTGAAGACGATCTTCACTGCGTGAAATGAAAATAATTTTGTGCTAGATGGTTTTCGTTGGACAAGCTCTTTCTTGATAAAATTCTTGTGTCATATCAAAGAAGCAGACCTGTATCTGTACCCAGGAAGCACAGTACTTACAGTAAAGCCTTTGCGCAGTCTAGCACTTTACCATACACGAGATTAAAATTATTCCTCTGTTACAACAAGACCTCTCGCTTTTTCAAAGAGCGAGTATTGGACAATCCTGGCCATGTACGAGAGCAGGAAACCACTAGCAACAGTTGAGTGGCTGGATCGCACCAGGGAGCCCAGCGCCGACACCTGAATCGCCCCGCAACTCACTGGGAAGGCCTTATATGAGCCTGGCGAGCTCACAGATTCTAATATCCTTTCACCTAAAGCAGCAGCTCGGCTGAGCCGGACTTTCCCGCCAATCCTGATCTTGAACGTTCAATCTAAAACCCAGCGCTCGTGTCCATTTAAACGCCGCGAGAAGCGTTGCGTGCCTGAGGTGCACGCGAACCATTCATAAACGGGCGCGATCAAGCAAAAAGACGTGCGCACTCGTTGGGTGCAGCGGTGAGAGATTAAGCTGCTGGTATTAGCGAGCGCAGGGGTGTAATCGTTATTAATGCGGGCCTAGGTCACGGGCGACGGATCGTCTTTGGTGGCGGCTAGTTAGTTCACGAGAAGGCCAGTGGCCGCGCTCGCGCTCACTATAAATAATCATGGCGCGGGGATGTCCAAGTATAGACCGTTGGGAGTTTGCCAGCCTGCGAGGAGGCCTCAGCTATTTTTGAGCCTGTCGCCGCTACGAGCGCTACGACGCGCGCGATAGACACTCTCTAATCAAAACTGCACGGCCGAGGAACGACAGAGATGGCCGCTTCATGTCTTTCCCCGACAATGAGGCAGCAGGCCTGCGCAGTGCTCCCACCTGATGCACGCGAATTTTCCCCGCTCCGCCGTGCATCGCCGATTGCCGGTGTTGCGCGTGACCTTGGGCGGGATTGATTTATCGTGTTAATTACCTGCTGAAGGTCCACGCGCTCGACCCGTCCCTTTTAGAAAGCGGCTTCGACTGCTGACCCTCCTAACGTAACGTCACGGTTAATCAGAATTGTAGAATATTCGCGTGACCAAAATTGTTAGGGCCCCCCGGGTCCGTGTTGGCGGGCTGCATTTTCATCCTCACCGTAAAATCATTATTATTTATACACGGTACTCTTTGACGTGGCTTCCTTCGTCTGGTATCTACTTATGTTTTATGGGATAACGCAAATATTTGTAAAAGTTGTTCAAGGCAATTACAAAACAATTGTGAGCTTCGAATGATCAAACAGCCTTCAGAATTGGCGGTATCTTGATCTGACTGAAAAATGGCGAGATGAATTAGATAGAACAGTGAGAAGTAAACATCGAGCATCAGGAAAAGACCTTCGGATGCAATTGCAACGCGTGTAGAAAGAATTCCATGGAGGCACAGTAAGACACTTGTTATTAAATCTTCTAAGACCCATTCCCATGCAAAATGAACCTGCTGAAATTTTAATGCCATCTTTCATATAAAATACAACTTAATTCTTCTACAACCTAAGGAACATCAATAAACATCACTCTCCTTTAATACTTGCAGTAATTTAATAACACGAACTCGCTATTGATCGAAATTTATTAAGGATCCACTAATTTACATCGCTGCCACGTATGGGCCTGTTTTGAACGAGCCGCCACAGGTTCGATAATTTCGATATCTGCGCGACGCTGGACGCGCAGAGACTTTCTCCATGGGCTAGATTCTATACTCCATGCGGTATAACATCCCGCAAAGTTGATGTCAAAAGCTACTAAAATGACAATTGAATGAAAGTTCTGTTTTCCCTGGGGACGATTATCGAGCCTGAATAAATCTCTCTCGCGTGCCACAAATTCCATCGTATCCGGCAAGCGGAAGGAAAGTTATTTGCTGAACGACAAATTGTACATCGGGCACGTTCGATTAATTCTTTGCTCGAATATGGTATAAGCGTCAAAGGGCGCTGCCGCAATCAGCCGTAATCGGTGAACTGGTCAGTAAAGTGTGCGTCCGCCGTGAGAAGTGGGTGAGGTATTTGATTATTAGTGATTCACCCAATTCCGTATTTGACGGAACCACTGACGGCTGAACGATCCTGTGGTGAACGATTCGCTAGAAGTAAGTTCGCTCCTCGTTTATGCATAACTATCCCGCATAATCGGGCGCAGTACCTCCGTTTAGCGTGGGTTGTCGATTTGGCAGATGAGTTGTCAATGAAAATCGATCCCGAATTATCTGGGGCAAAGGGCATCAGCCGCGTTGGACAGTTGCCGAATTTAAATGCCTGTTGTCGATTTGCTGATCGTTCAATCAGGAACACTGTTCGCCTCTACTCTTGCGCCCAGTGACGAGCGCGTACCGTGACGAAATATCTCGCCGCTGATATCATTGCCCTCGAAAGAATACAATTCGTTATTCCGGGACTAATTCCATTGGCGTACGCGCCGCTGCCCTCGCGTCTGCTCCTTTCAATTGCTCCAGTGTACCTCAAGTGCAGTCGTTCCCGTGGATTTCAGGAGAGTGATATTAATCATTTATACGGAATTTTACGCGTATCGAGAAGCAGTAGGACTGTTCTGTGTATATTTAATAAGAAAATAATAACTAACATAAAATAGCGGTAGGAGATGCGTTAGCGTTCGCAGAGCGATTGGATGTTGTTTGTTTTGTAAAATCCATTGGTCACGCTAACGATACAACTAGTAAGATGTCACGGAGATACTCTGTAGTTGACCAAGAACCGTGGGAAAATTTCCAGACTTCCGCATCAACTAAAACAACCACTATGACGACTGCAGCTAAGCTATACGGCAAGGATCTGAGCGAGTACGACGACGTCGATGTGGACGAATTGCTGGCACAACTTACTCCGGAGGAAATCAATATACTAGCCAAAGAAGTGGATCCTGACGTAAGAATATCGCCGGCGATAAGTTTCGACGGGAATTCTCTGTAGCCTTTAATCGTTATTCATCGTATTCTTACAGGACAGCTTCATGCCACCCTCGGAACGCTGTAGCTACGAATGTGACAAGAGCCCAACAGGCCCGCTAAATCGTAAGAAACTTATTGAACACATCAACAAACAGGCTTTAGAGACACCAGATATACCCGAATTGAAGCCCTATGTACCTGGTGTTATTAGAGGCAAAAAGGTGCATATCCCGTGCAGGCGATTATTTTGTGACGCATGGAAAGTACACGGTATCTGTATATACGTTTCTGCTGTTGTTTTCCAGTGGGTCCCTCCTCCCCAGGAAACTGTGAAAGAAAAAGAAGCGGACGAGCAAATCGCTATTGATCTTGGAGAAGAGTACGAACAAGCATTATCGAGTGCTACCCAAGAAGAAATTATTGATCTTGCTGGTATGTTGTGACTGGAATTTTTAATGCGATATGTAGGTTACATATATTTAATACCGGCTTTCTTTTGCACAGCTATTCTCGGATTCCATTCCATGATGAATCAAGACCAGTATCATGCCTCTCTATTGAATTCTGGCCAGCCTGTCGGTTTAGGTTGGGATGGGATCACAAAAGCTAGTCAACCGAAACCTTATCCAATGGAGCCACCCAATGATACGGACATCGATGCCACTATTAAACAAGTCCGAGAGGATAACGCTTCGTTGACTGAATTAAACTGGAATAACATTAAAGTGAGAATCCGAAATGTTTCAATTGCACAGGCTGTATTTATTATTAATGCTCGCTCGTCGTTTCGCAGAATATATCCGACGAAAAGTTCATGCAACTATTCGAAGGGCTGGAGATGAATACACATCTCGAATCCTTAAGTTTAACAAACGTGGGACTCACGGATAAGACTGCGCAAAGGTTGGCAGAGGCATTGGAGAAGAATTCTACCCTCAGAGTACTCAAGTTAGTACATCAACTGATTTTACTAAGTAGCGAGACGGATGAAATATCAATAAATATCGAAACTTTCATTTTCTAGCGTGGAAACGAACTTCATAAGTCCAGCTGTGATAGTGAGGCTCATGAGGGCGCTCCTTAAAACAAAATCGATCGAAGAATTTCGATGTTCCAACCAGGTAGATAATCGTTAAAATCCAAGCTACATTACTTTGCGACTTGCAGCTTCTTGCATTATCTAATGTACGTCGTTCCTGTTTTCCGCGCGTAGAGGTCACAAGTGTTGGGAAACAAAATTGAAATGGAAATTACACAGTTGGTAGAGCAAAACCCAACGTTGCTTCGACTCGGCCTCCATTTGGAGTTCAATGACGCTAGACATCGCGTGGCTGCGCATCTGCAACGCAACATTGATAGGAGTGAGTACAAATACGATATCTGTGAAAAATATTCTCTCCGCGAAATTTTCGATTCTGATCACAGAATTGTGATAAAAAGTTATGTCAAATCCATCGGAATGTGTAAGATTCCAAACAGACATTTGTTTTTCCGAAAAAGATAAGAAAAACGTTTCTTATGTTTCTTGGGTAAAGTTCTATTACTTAGAAATTTTATTGTTTGTAACTTAAGTGCCATTTATCAGTCGTATCTTATCCCAGATAGCACACGACGTCTATATGCCGTCTTTAAGTCGTCTTTCAGACTTTCAAAACGTCTGCAGACGTCTTAAAGACGGCTTATAGACGACGTGTGCTATCTGGGTTAAGTGTCACCAGCTTATTTCTGGTACAATACCAGTTATATTAGCGATATCGATATTTATTAGACTAGTCGATTAATCTATTTCTTCCAGGCATATCGTATAAAAATATTTTTAATACTCATACTACAAGAACTCATGTTATACACCCACGACAATGAAAACAGTTTTTAACGGTTACTTATAATATTTATCCTGAGATATGTGCCACATTGGAAACTTTAACCGAAGTACCTACTTCTACACTCTAAAGAGACTTGTTCGTACATTCATTCGCGCTAGAGCGATATTTAAACTGTTCATTTTTCGTTTAGATGGGAGCAATTGTATGGGGGACCATGGAGATCATACGACGAAATGCTTCTAACTCTTCTGAATCTGCTTCGTAGTCTTACATAGCGCTTTATTAGCACATCATCATTCATCCATTCATCCCGCTAAATTCGTTTATTATTTTTCTAGCTAGTGGCATAGAGGTAACTATGAGACCCTAGAGTGCACCCATTCGATATCCAAATCTCCCGTACACTGATTCTAACGGTTCTAAAACTTAATCGATTCTCGTACTCCACTGCACTCTTCCTGTTTCACGTTTTATTCCATTTCACACTTCTTTTCAAACTGTCCACATTAAAGATATCGCAACCTAGAGAATTCATTGGCCAATCTATTTTCAATTTTCAACCAGGTATAGAGCCAAAGGTTTGAGTACTTGAGCATTTCATTCGGTATGAATCTTTTTAAATTGTCCTTGTTCCATTACTGCTTATGGCTTACGTAACACCGACAATCCACACAGCAGATAGAAGCTGTGACTCATGCTTTTGTGTATATTCGCTTAATTAGTGAGACAAAAACTGTGTTCGATTACCTGAAGTATTTCACGGGACAAAGTACTCGGTGTTGTATTTGTTTCGCTGAAGCTTTATTTGATACGATACACGCGCAAATACTTTTTTATTCTCGGTGTGCACATTTAAAAGAGAAACCGTATTATTTGAAATGATTCTAGGCCAGAATCTTACTTCCTATGTATTCACTTTACAGCATGTTTCACACGTCCTTCACCCGGTCCAATGCAAACTTTTTTATTTTCCCCCTTTGCTTTGTTATTCACACATCCGATAGTCGAAAATACATAACAGGCATACGCGAAGCTCCTGCATTTTATCGTGAAAATATCACCAAGAACTGAGTTCCCACCTTGATATAACTTTTTTTTAAATAGTGTTGAGAATCTCAATCGATTATTTGTTTTACTAGTCTGTCGTGTGGAACGCGCTAAGGCAGAGAGCGGTGCAGCTGCGAAAAATTTCATTATCCCCGTAGGCAGCGTAAAAGACAGAACGTAGCGCTGATTAGCGCAGTGAGTAGACTTAACTGTTCAAAAATAAATATCTGTTACCCCAATTCTGTCTTGAGAACTTGTCTTTGATGCCTGTTTTACTTGGTCTACCCAAAATGTCCGTGACAATGTCCAGAATGTCTATGAATGTCGAGTCGAAGTGATATCCGTCGAAGTAGTAGCATCTGATTAAAAACGTTAGAAAGAATTTCTCTGCCTGTTTGCGACAATGTGCATTTTGCATCGAAGAAATTCATTCGTGTTTTTTTTATTATATTTCGATCTAACAGTGACGACCCTTTTATTGTCTTGTCTTATGAAAGAATGTTCATACTACTATTTAGTAATATCGAGACACGAGGTGATTCAGCACCAGCACCAATTACCTATAGCGCTAGTAATATAATACTGCTAGCTGCAATAGTAACAGTGTTGGTGTAGATAGATATTAACACTAAGTATCGAGTAATTAGTAGCATAATTAACACTGGCAATAATACTAACTTTAGAAATGATCACAGGATTACTCATTATAGTAATATGGTATTAAGTAACGTAAACTAACATCAAAACTAGTATCAGCAGTGAACATTACCGTCATGTATTCATGTTCATGCATCTCTCGCACGATTTTATCTTGAGTTGCTCGCATCCTCCTCCTTTCCCTTCCGCTCTGTTGCACGCCTTCTAACGCCACACAAAACACTAACGCAAGGGACTTATGCGGGTAGAAGGGAAAAGGACACTTTACACAAACGTACCACATTATCTCAGTACGCATATCTCGGATTACATTTTCAAGCAGAATTCTTGCATCAATCATTACACTTTCTTTTGCAATGTATCATCACATTGGTATTGTATTCCACGTCTACGCTGAAGACGATAAACTGAAACGACCATTATGGCGTGCTATGAAAGGCCAATTATACTCTATTTAGTGTACACGACTTTACCACCCACCGATGAGAGACTCTACGAGTCAGAGCTGCGATCTATACTTACGACACCTCTATTCTTTCCCAACAGTACGGAAAGACCTAACGCTGCGGCTACAGTTCCGATTCTTTAACATGAACCACAGGAAACCTGCCTTGATTCAATGAAAGGTAGCTACACGTTGAGTGGTGCTCGATCGGCAGAGTGAACTGCGCGTTGTCGTTTTCTTTTTAAACCAGCTCTAATCATTATTCGCACTTTTGCAGCTTCACTAATTCCGCTTCTGAGTAGACGCATACCCCTGCGTATCCGAAACACCACCAAGGGAGCAAAACAAACGCAGTTTCAGGTGACAGATAGTGTATAGAACGTTCGATAGCTTATTGATCTCGAGCAAACGGAACAGTTCATCGCTAAGTAGATTTTAATAAAACTTTCCAACCCTCGGCCACCGATCTTCGGAATATCAAAGTAAATTAGGTAGTCTTATGGTAGATCTATTGCGCTAGAAGGCGATAACACGGTGGCTTGCTTATTTGCACGAGTCTTCCAATTCTTTAACCAAACTCTATTCTAAGCGTGGCAAGCAGTCTTCAATTCTACAGATGAGTTTTGTTAGGACGTACCGAATATCTTTACAGATACCTTATTCGAGACTAAAACTGCGTAGAGTTATTCGATCAATCAGCTGTCCGGATTGGGAACATCGAAGACGAGGCTTTCTGCTAAGTGGTCACGACTTTATCAGCGAGGGAAGTCTGTTAAAAAGTGGACAGGAGCGTTCACCCATCGGTTTACGCTAAGTGTCCCGTTCGGAATGGAACGTAGCTATCGCGCAGCCGATAATGGGGCCGAAAAGAGAGTTTCGCGCTTGATCTGACACGTCGTTAACTGCGAATCTGTGTTCGTAGACAAGCTTTAACTCTGCTCGACGGCCCCGCTGCTAGGTTTAGGTACATCCTATCAAACCCGATGAAGTCGTGACGCGTTAATTTCCACGCAAGGCTCCAGCAGCTCTGTTCGCTTTGCGTGACGTCCTCTCGACGTTAAATGTCGAGCAGCTTAACACGTGCCGACGTAGGTGGTGATGGGATCAAGCGTATCGCGAGTAGTATCAAAATCGGGTACAGAATAGGCTGACCCTAGAATCTGCAACCTAGGGATAACTGTTTCAAACAGAAGCATAGGGAAGATTAGCAGAGGGAAATGTTGCATGATTCAGAAAGATCTATCCTTCTTTGAGAATCTCTTTTCTGTAGATTACGAGTTTTTAATAATGTACCTATTTCATATTTTAGGTGAGATTAATACTTTGTATTTAGATATTTAATGGCAATCAGTGGAGGGGAGAAGGTATTATTGATTGCAGTACTTATGAAGATTACATTTGTTCCATTTCTGATAATGATAGGTACAGTAGGATATTGGGTAACTGTTCGATCCCATCTCTAAACGTACACTACAAGTCAAAAGTAAGGGACTAGGTATGTGAGTGTCGTTTTCCTTTATGGTAAACAAGATTATTTCCTAGCATTCGTTCTGTATTGGAGCACAGTAAATTATGTAACAGGGATAGTTCATACACTGTTACATTCCATGCAGACTTCCTCACAAATATTTGAAGAAAAAATGTTTAGTTCATTTTAAGTACCTGATTAGATGCAGGGTTAAAAAAACACACTTACCTTTCACTAGTTGAATTATTTTATACAGGCTGTAGAAGTACGTTTCTCAGAAATATTTCATTCTTACTACGATCTCTGGCTTCATAGTTTTGATTGGGGTGTAGTTCAATTCACCCTCGCTCGCTGACACCTCGTGCAGGTTAAATCGCGTTGAAACTGTTCCGTTGGATCAACCGCGAGCTGCTCACGATAAACTTCTCCCCCCGTGCATGGGGGTGGTACAACTCAATTAGCCGGTCGTTTGGAGAAAAGTTGGTAGCCAGATTGCCGCTTTGCAGTTCAGATTAGCTGCTTACGTATGTAGGAAAATGGGAGTAATTCCTTTCTGTCACGCGATTAACTTTCGATGCTGGTGCAAGACATTCGTTTCATTTAAAAGTATTCGGTCCCTTACTTTCCTCTTTTCGCAATTAACTCCTTGCGTTTCAACGAACTTAGGTATGCCGTGGAATTTACTCGTTGATTATTCGGGCTAAAGCAGGTTGAAAATATGGAGAAAAATTTACTCGTCTTGACCCCCGTTTTCGAGTAAAATAACAAACTGAAGATACAGCCCCTATGTTTTTTAAAAATCGATTAGAATTAGATTTTTAATCTCTACGTTCTTATGCCGCAGCAACGTTTTACTTTAGGAGCTATATTTAGCAGAAAATTACACCAACCTGCAGTAAACACTATTCTATTATCACTGTTATCGAATGTGACGTGCATCGACGTGTGCAGACTAATATAACCAGTGTCCACGACCAGTGTTTTATCAATTGTTATGAGAATAACAGCGTGATACTGTCCTTTTTAATTAACAACGATTTTGTCTTACAGTTCTTTCTGGATTTCTTATCACTAACAGAGCGACGATACGTCGCTGAAGTTTACCTCGAAGCTTCTTTCTTTTGCATGAAACCGATGAAGCCTCGTTTCCGTTTGCATTTGGGTCTACGAGGTTTCATTTTCTAACAGAGACCACGCGAAAGGAGCTTCGATGGTACGAAATATTGCTTCGAACCGAAAGACTTCGCATTTGCGGTGATTCCCATTTGCATCTCACTGTAGAACGCACTGATCTCCAATTTTTCAACTCTGAACAAGCGAAAGCTTTGAATCGGGAAATCGTCTGTGTCTGGCGCTCGATTACAGAGGGATCAATCTCACGCGGGTCGATCTCCACGACACGAAGAACTTGACGATGAATAATTCAGTTTTCAACACATTAAGACATCCAGGGGAAAGCGAAAACCTTCGGTTCGAATTCTACGACCGCTCGACTGAATTATTGCAAGGTGAAAAATCACGAGGACAGAGATATTTCCCTTTCTCTATCGCGCGCCTGGATAAACCTCGTACGAATGTTTGCACCCTCGAGACGGAACTTGTTTAATTCGCGGACGAAGTCGATGATGGATGTATCAAGCTGGAAATGGGGTGGAAAGAGCAGAGCAATGTTCGCGACGGGGAGCACGATTTCAAAGTGAATGGAAGACAATTAAAAAGGCAACGATCGCGCGCCGGCTCCCTCGTTCCTCCCTCTCTTTACAGTGTATTTTATGTCGTCGCCGCTCGATTATTCCTGGCCAGCATGGAAAATTGCAATTTTCCCCGGGCCGAATTACGCTGCTAGCAAGGCCCGGCGATGCTTTGAAAATTTCACCCTTTTAATCGAGTCACGCGCTGTTCTTTGTCCCCTGGAAATGATGATAATTGATTCGGGAGCTCCGTTCTCAAAATAAAGTAGACCCGGTCCCTCCGAATGGAATCGTTTCATTGCTCGAAAAGTTTGTTTAAATTGTTACCTCGTTCAAAGCAGACAAATCTAACAAATTAGAGGAGCGCTCGCACATGAGAGTTCGACACGCGTTTCGATTTCACGGATGTATTAGAGAAAAGTGAGCTTCATTTGTGAAATTTTGTTCACCGATATCGGATCACATAGGCACGATAAAGAATAACGAATAAAAAGTAAATAGCTGGCCTTTTTCAATCTCCCATTCCATTGGTAATGTAACAGACACGTTACATTATAGCGTTATAGGGTATAAAGCTTCCCGCGTGTAGAGGCGCAATTGCGGAATAAAAATAACTTATTGGACGGATGCTCTTTTTGGAAATTCCATTTGCAACAATCATCTGATACATGGGGGGAAAGCTTCTCTTTTAACCGAACGGAAATGCTAGAAGCCCTGAAACAAAATTGTAACCATATTCCCTGAGCGAATGAAACATTTATTTTCGTTCCCCGTAGTTCCGAATCGAAGGCAAACAAGTAGCAGTAAGAGAATAACATTTTTTAATACGATTCATTGCTGCGTTCGTTGCTCGGGTTTTCTGTTCATCGAGGAAACATTCCCCCTGCAATATTCGCGGTCGAGTGCGCGAAGAATGTATATAAAGCAGGGGTTGAAAGCTGAAATAATAAAAGTCCTGGGTTTTCAAATGGTTTCAGAAATCCGTCACGGCGAACGGTACCGGTTGCAAAAAGAACGCACGCATTACCGTGTCGTTTTAGCTATTATTTTAATATCGCGGCCGATCCTCTACGGAAGAACAAATTGAAACTGTACGACGAATTCTTTGCACGTTGTTTTGTTCCTGAGAAAATCGATGTTCCCAAAATCCAGGAGACATATGCTCCACTATAGTCCAGACGACTTAATTACCTTCTCGAGGCCGTCGAATGCACCCACTCCCTCCACGTCGTTTATCCCCACCGCTCCACCAAACTTCGAGACAGATTTTCTCTAAAACGAAGCCTCGTACGAGGGAATTGTGCAGGGCAATTTCGATACACTTTTTCATAGAGGTCTCCTTCGCTTTGTAATGGAATTATTTCGCTAACAATTTCAATCCCTGGCGTAAGAAGTGTGCCGTGTTGAATTGTGCGCGTCACGCATATCCTTCGCCGGCATGCCACCGATCGGTGAAGAATGTTCTTTTTTTTTTTAATTGTCTTGACGACGGCTGAGCGCATATGATGACAGTGTTTCGGGTGTCTGTTGCAGTACGGCAGTCCCGGCTCGGGGTGGCGACATCTTAACGCGAAGTGGCGTTCGCCTAGGTATTATTTGTACATATATTATATATTTATTTACCATATGTTATACGTCTATATATATATAAGATATGGAACACCACTTACTTTCATGCATCGCTCGCGGCACACTGTTCCCGCTATAATTTTACACGAGTTAATTCGGGATCGACAAACGTAACTATCGAGGAAGCTTTTTCCATTTTATGTATAATTATGCCTTTTGTCAATATGTGTCAGAATAAACATTGTCGTTCTCCGGCCTTTGTTTCAATCCCAACGAACTGTCACGGCGGGTCCGCGTCTTTGGAAAATCTGCTGTCCGTAGACGCGACGGCAGTACGGTCGAGTTTCCGAGTTTAAGAATTTAAGTTTCTTGTTCTTTTCTTTTCTTTTTTAATTCCCACTCTCCACACGCTTTCGTTGTATCGATTCTCTGCCTCGCTCGAGGACGAGCACATCCACGCTGTACATACTGTTCGTCTTGCATGAGTATCTGTACTTTAGCGCAAATTGAACCGCAAATAAACCGCTCTGGCACTTTACCCCGCCTTGTTTACCTGGATCACGTATGGTTCTCTTTCTCTTTTATCAACGATTCTTTCAGACTGCGAGCGACGATCCGAATTTGACCCTTAAGCCAATTCTCCACTTCTCTGTCCATTGTCGAGGCACTGTCAGTCTCTTTGTCCATGAAATGCTGCTTTCGCCTTGTTCCTCCCCTCGAGTAGACTGAAATTTTCATTCCGTTGGCTGTTTATTGCATTCGAACATAAATTATTACGACGCATTCGAGCGAAGTGTAAGTATTCCACCGATGTGTGTCGCGTCTGTGAATAAACTCGGTCTCAAGTTTTATGGAAAATGGATGTAACGGAGGTATCTAACGTCAAAACAATTGTATCGCTTCTGTTGCAGCCATTTCTGCAAATTGAGTTGTTATGCTAAGTCAAATCATACTGTCAATTACAGCTATCACAAGATTTCCATCTTCCCTTAATTCTAGCACTTACTCCGACACATGCTATTAATAAAAAGTACCAGTGCACCTATACCATCTACATTTGTCGGAAAAATACTACACGTACCATAGATTCTTTAATTACACTTTAATTTTAACTAGGGGTGGGTTCGAGTCTAATCTTTAAATTCTTGGAACTCGAGAACGAGAGTTTGTATGGCTTCTAACTCTCGAAACTTGAACTGCTGATTCTATTTTGTAACTGGAATATCTTGCTTTAAGAACTGAAGTGGGCAAAATTTTTGCAGAAATTGACCATAGTTAATTAAAATATAACAGTATCATTTTACATTTCTTCTTATCTGGGTTTCAAGAGTTTCGAACAACGAATAAAGTGCGAACTTTCGAAACTCGAAATTTTCTTGGCTCTCGAGGTTTCTACGCTCCGAGAAACCCACCCCTAATTTTAACCAAATCACTCTTACAGTGAGCTAGCTTCAACGAAGGTATATCGCAGAAGGAAAAACAACCTTAAAACCGTACGTGAAACGCTCCATTATCTGTCACCTTAGAGAGGAAAGTTTCAGTTACGCAGAGGCGGCCGGTCAGGTGGACGCAACAATTCTATCAAGATAAAAAGACCGCGTGTGCGTACACAGATCCGACATTCATTCGAGGCCAGCTACCGGTTTAAGGGTTGAATATGATCTGCCGGCTCTGAATTCTAATTGTTAGTCGGTGCTCGGCGAAACTTCGCCGGCGATAACGGGGGAAAATATTTCCCGGGCGTAACGGCGCGTATATCGCGCCGCCCGGAAGCCCTTTTTATCGGCGTGCGTGCTCCCAAGTTAAAGCTCCCGGTCGATTTCGAGATTGCAACGGGCAACGAGTAGTTAACTACATGCAGCTTGTATCGCGCCAGCCGGGCCACGTGTTACTTCATATAATAGCGCGTTTAAACCTATCCACCGTGACTTTTTTAAAGCCGCCCTCCCCGACACAAGCTCCCATCGTGGTAATCGTAGGACTTACACCCTGCCACGTACCTCCGGCGACGGGCGTTTCGATTCCACCATTGTTCCAACTTTATCCTGCAATTTCCTTCCACGTGCACTCGAAACGCTCCGAGTTCCAATTAACCACATTTCAATACCATTTAATGCCCGAAAATTATAAGAATCTTCTAAGTTTCGACGGCAGCTGTTGAGGATCTTGAATGTTCCGGGATCCTGAGGGGATGAAATCGAAGAAAGAATCGAATTCAATAGTGGGCGTAGTCATTGTTTTAAAGTAACAAATTTGGATCACCGAAATGGTCAGCTAGCGATCGTTATTCATCGGTGATTTATGCAAGTCGATTCTTTTGAAATGAAATGTAATTAAATTCCTTAAGGGATCTAAAACGTAAACGTTTTCCCTTTGAATTGGATCCAACTCGAAGCCTCTCGAGGCCATCGCTTCCTGCACAACCTACTAAATTCCTCCGCCTGCACCCGCGTGCAGAAAATTCAATAAGCTTTCGGATTTACCGAGATCCGTGTACACGTTAATCTTTCTCGATCATAACTGGGGAGCACTGTGTTTTTCCAAACATGCAAATCGTATTGTTGGAGGGGAATTTGTATTCGGTTGGACACCGACGAGAATCTCGTTGCACGATCATTTTGTTTTCACCCTGGCACCGATACGTCCTTTCGCCGTATTTCCCGCCGCCGGTGCAGCGGAAAATCTACCTTTCTGGCGTGTTTTTTTTTTTTAAAGGAATATATTTTCTTGTTTTAACGTGCACGCATTGCACCTGGAAGTATTTCACGCACAAGCATCGCGATTGCACATTAACGCAGATATTGTTAATTTCTTGTTCAGCGGTTACGATTCACGGTAGGATATTCTGGTTAACAAGTGCTAGTAGTATTTTAATCGTTATCTCTTTAACGTACACTGCAGTATTAACGAGTAAAGGAACGCACATTGATGTCAAAGTTGACTAATCTGTAGCGCTGAATGTGAATAAAACTCCGAAACGCTGAACGAACGATCCGACGACGGTGAAAGCACCCCGGTGCAATTCCTTTCGCGTGGAAAGAGGAATGGGTGCGTACGGAGCTAATTGAATTTACGTCGATTTTATGCGAGTTTCCCTTCGGCCGTTTGTCAGCCGCTTGATTGTACGTAGATTTTGACAAGGAAACGAAAGTAAAAGAAACAGAGGGTCGGAAGAATAATAATAGGGTTCGACTACCTGTTTGTCCGTTGCTCGGACTCCCTGTTCGCTCCTTTGCAAATGAACCCATTTGTATTCAGTCGTACGGCCAATTCGTCCCTCCTCGATACTGGAGTTGGCATTAAATTTTAGAATGCGAAACGACGCCGTCCACCTCGTAGGGAAATTATTTTCAGTATGGGAAGTCGATTACTGGCTGCCGCGTGTTTGTGAGTGGACAGTAATTGAAGGAATATTTTGTCGGGGTTAAATTAAATTTCGAGAACTTTAATTAAAAAGCATTTATTACGCGTTACGTAATAGGTAGTAGGTGAGAAATTAACACATGGTATCAAGTGCATTAGTAAGTGATACTAAATACACTTTTGCTTAATGCAAACTTGCATTAAATGGTGCGGAAAGGATTCATCTGTTCTTTTAAGAAATTACTACGAACTTTCCCTTCGTTATACCTCGCAAAATATGATTTTCTGGTGGCTCCCCTTTCTCGTTAAGTATGAGAACCTACCGGACTAACATCGGAGACACATTTCATTGAAGCAGTTAAGGTAGTAGCGTATTTCGTGATCGCGTGCACAAGGGCATGTCATCACACATGGAGATTGGTTTCTGCATTCATATTTGGCGCACACCGCGTTACTTTGTCCTGTAAAATCAGCGGATAAACGCGGGACCAACGGGAATGGGGAGCAGGGAAGGACTTGCGATAGAAATTCGAGCCAATTTATTCGGCAATTGAGGCTTCAATTACTTTTCCAACCGTGCTGCATACAACCGAGTTTTTTCTTCCTCGACTTGCTCTTTTTATCCTCGGTTTCTCCATTCTCTTTTTTGCTTCTGCCCTCCATCAGACATCGCCGACTATTTCTTCTCATCTATTTTGGATTTTACGCTATCATCGATACTCTGCCACCTTTCTCCGCCGTTTCTCTCCTCCTCCCTGCTCAACGAATTTTTCACAGGATATTATTCTGTTCCTCTATCACGGCGCTCGTTCATCTCGGGGAAATTTTATAGTATTGGCAAATCCACGCTCCTCCCATCCCTCCCCATTCGTTTGTGCACCAATTTCAATATCCCTACAGATAGTACACTTGTGTTACCCGATTGCACTTTAACGTACTCGTTAGAATGAAACGGTGATCGTCATTGGCTCCATTCTTCACACAAAACACCCAACGACACGCGCATTATTACTCATACAATCTTCATTACGCGTTCACGATTAAATTTGCATCCTTGTTTGATATAAAACCAGCCTTCCCGGTCTTTTCGAATACAGTTGATTTCGAAATTTCTGAATCTGTGACAGCATCACTTGAGGTGCGAATCCACGGTAAGATTTTACATGAGACTTTTCTATTAGCAGCCAAAAATCTCAGCAACAACTAAATGTAAATAATGCAAACAGTCGCGAGAGATGAGATTTTTAAAAATATATCACGAAACTTGCCCCGTGAGAGTCTAATTTCATGGAACTAATAACAAAATAATTAAAAAATAATGAAATAATTGTCCCATGAGATTAAAAGTCTCACGCGAGATTATTTTTGCCGCCTCGTGGATTTGCACCTTTCAAAAGCGAATCTCACGTGACAGACCTCGGACAACTCAAAATCCAAAATGTCGCGGACCAACGCAAGCATGTAAAAAAGGACCCACAATTCACACTGGCTTTAACCACCCAATTCATTTCCTTCCCCTGCAGCAAGCGACGTGATAAGTGCTGAAACTTCCCTTTTTTCCTCCAGCACGTAGAAGAAACGCGGCGCGATGTAATTATACACGCGAGACGGGGAATTATTCAGCGCGGTGACAATCGTACGGGGAACCGCGATTCCATTGCACTCGCAGTTTCATCCTGCAGCCGTGCAACAGCCGTCGCCTCCTGGCTGGCGCGCGCTAATAATTAATTCCCCGTAAAATAGGGAACGACGGCATCTCGCTAGTTGGGGGCACGCAGTTGTATATCGCGGTGAGAGCCGTAATGCGGGGGTTATTAACGGCCCTCCCCCCTGGCGTCCCGCAGCTTGGTGTTCGGCTTACGTGTTACGTAACGACGCTGCAATGCCTCGATCCGATAACGCGGCTCACATTCGTGTGACACCGATGCGTTTACGTAAACCAACCGATCGATCCGCGTTTTTTGGCACACTGGCACCCTCGCCTTGCATCGTGTAGCCACTTGTGCAGTAAATGCAGCCGAGTGCACATCTTGCCGTGGCCTCAGATCGCCTGGATGGGGGTGGTTTTTGCCTGGACGAGGAATTTCGGGGAGTAGTTGGTCATTTTATTCACATATTATATTGTTAGAGCAGGAATTGAAGTGTGTAGTGGCAAAGGAAGATGAATTCTTGAATTATAGTTCGTGGTACTGTAATAATTACTGAATTTTAATGTGACGTTTCGTAAACATATTATTCTTTGTGGAAACTTTGACGCCTCTCTGGATGGCCTGCTACATTAACGTTAAGATCGATCGCACCCCCTTTTCTTTCGAAGCTGGGTTAAGTCTGATCATCGACACACTGACCCCAATTACTCTGCTCAGCAAGTTTTCCATCAGTTGAGGAGATCTCTGGTCGGGGGTGGAAGTCTTCAGGTATCTTCTGTTTCAGATTGGACTATACCCGACTCGAATGCTCAAACAGAGACCCAGTTCTAATCAATAAGGGCACGGTTTAATTTGTCGCAGATTTTCGTTGATGATTCTATGTTGAAACTTGAAGTCTTTTGTTGAAATTGGAAAAACCACATAGATTATTCCGGAAGCCAAACTTCCGCCTTGAAATTTCACTTACGTTGAACGTCACAACGAAGGAAAGGTTTTAGCGTCATCGGGCTTGCACCATTGGTCAGCGAGAAAACAATTCTCAGGGGACGTTGGGTGACAGCGACTGGCGAAGTGAAATCGACAAGGCCGTCGGTCGTCGACGGAGGAACGGGTGGAGGATCTCAGGGAATGACGTTACCCCTCTGACGCAATAGGAACGAGGAAAGGAAACTTCGGAATCACCGGGGTCGGACGTTTCACACTCGATTGACGCATCACTGGGTTTCATCTTCTGCAGCGAGAAGCTTCTAGCAGTTACCCCGCCATTTTCTCTTCATCCGTTTCCCTCGCTCGCGTTCTCGATGCAACAACCTTTTAAGAATATCCCTCCCTCCCCGGCCTCCGCCGGTTCGTCGTCCCGTTGGAACTTAATGTGCCGTGAAACGAGGACTTTCCTCTTGTCTTCCTCGCTTCCGAACTCGCGAGCCCCCCGCCTCCTTTATCATTAAATGCGTAGTTCTGCTCGCGCGAAACGACACCAGGGGTTTAGTGACAAACGTTGGTTAATAGAATGTCCTTTCGTCCGGCGAGTTGTAGCTTTTCCGGCAGGGGATCTTGTGAACTGTACCGCAAACTGCGGGTACTATTTCGTTGGTGTCTCGCTGTACCTCCCGTACAAAGAACCTTTTAATCGTTGCACAAAGTAGCTCGTGTAGGGTGATACGTAACTTGATATTTTGAATGAACAGTTTTCCTAGAGCTTGCATTCTGCGGGGTTATTCGGTTGGCTGAGATGTGCGTTGCGATGGAAAGGAGTTGGTCCAGGAAAATCTAGTGTTGCATACATATAGGTATATTTGAAGGGTAAGGGAAAAAACGAGGAATGTCCATTTTTCGTACAGAACTATCGAATCACAAAGGGTTCTAAGGTTCAAATAAAGTTTTAGTATACTGGTTAAAAACAAGTAATGTCCACTCTGCACTGGAACAAAAAACCTTAATTCTCTCGATAAAGCTGTTTTGTGCCATTCCCTGTGTTTCCCCCTTGCTCTTCGTTTAAAGTGTTAAGCGATTTTTATTCGAAACAAGTCTCAAAAGTGTCATCCTAAATGATGCGGGGATATGGTTGACTCGTATCACTGAACTGCGAGAAAGAATACGGTCCGTGCAATTCTTTAAGTGATGGCGGTCCGCGTACGGTCAGACGTGCCTTGCTCCCAGTAAAAGTGGTGCTGTATTCGAATCAGAATTTATCCAGATTAACGAAAACTTCGAAGATTTAAAGATAGAAGCTCCATTGGAGAACTGAAATTAACCTCCAGACCAACAAAAAACACTGAAATAAAACAATTATCGTTAGACACAGTGCGCACTGAATGATAAACCAATTTTTTACTAAATTTAGAAGAGTGCCTGAATTCCCTACGAACACTTACTTAAAAATTGATAGCACCCCGACCGAATTAGTCTCCACCCCGCCAGCGGCGATGGAAGTAACTCTTGTCGTTCGGCAACGAGTGACGTTGAAACGTTGTAATAAATCTGACCTAGAGAGCTCAGTCAGTCTCCCGTTCCGTTTATAATACTCGATCAATATTCGAAATACTATTCGACTGTACTCACCGCGCCGTTTGGATAGCGAAACTTTTCGCGGCCGCGTTTCATTTATCTCCCGCTGGCAGACACAGCCGCTCCGTATTCTGCAAAAAATTACGGCGCGCCAATAAATCTGATTTCCACCGAAAGTTTTCCGTACGGCGGTCGTTTGCAATTTTTCGTGATTTGTGGGAGAGAAAAAAGCCTCCTTTTCATCGACGCTCGATCATCAGAGTTTCATAAAAAAAAGAAGCGACGGCCACGTGGATAATCGCTAATTGTTCGACTATTCCTTTTCTCGTGGATGAAAGGGGTGTTATATAGGCGTTACGAGGTAAAAACTTACTTTGAAAAAAATTCAGTCGAACGAGAAAGGCAGCGTATCCTGTCGCGAATCAAACGTTTACGAGTGGCAGGAAAGGGAGCCAGCAAACACGATATTTCGCGATACGAGCTTCGACGCGAAACGCTGGAGAATTAATGTATTTATAATCGTTGAATAACGAACAATTTATCCGTGAAATATGTCAGGTTCATTTGTCACCGTTGCGAAATCGGAGTAGCGTTTGTAGGAGCAATATGTGGACCACGGTTTGCCATTCAAATATCGACTATCGGTGTCATTTCTATATTCAAGTTGAATTTATTTGTTAGCTGGCATCCAGGCAGTTTTTGCAAGCTTTACTATGGCCCAGTACCTGCGGTTGGCCGCTGTACTTTAATTCGTTCTCTCAAATCTGCATTCACAAATAGATGCGAGTACATTTCAGTTTAAGGATAATAATCCTCCCGCAAACCAATAATGCTTTCATTCGAAAGGGAAGTGCAGCGTATTTAAATAAATGAACAATCACTTCGTTATTTTTAGTTAAACGAGAGACATGGCTACTTAGTCCGCAGTGATCTCATTTCTGACGCATTACGAGTGTAGTGAAATAGCGAGTGACGGCCATAAAATTTCGCCAACTGCGCCCTGCATTTTCTCGCGCCTCTCGGATGCTAATACGCGCAGTTGCCGTCGCATAAAGGGCCAACGACCGCCTCGTGTTTGCGTTTTAAACAATATCCCGTGTAATAACGTCGCGCTTTTCAACAAAATCGATTCGCCGCGGGCCACGGGAACCTCTTTGCTTATCGAGATTGGCGAAAACGATGGTGACACGTTAAAAATGCTCGCGCGTAACTGCGCGCTCTCGACAGTAATTTCCGACCGAGTCGTAGTTTAGTTGAAATTTCGCCGCGGCTGGGATTTGATGCTAAAAAAAACTTGAAACTTCCACTCGATGGCAAGGAAATTTTTAAGTGGAGCAGAAAGTAGAGCGACGGACAATTTACACTTTCCATAATTCATCGATTAAATACAATCTTCTAATTTCGTATTTATTACACAGATGTACTTTTTCATATTTTTAGTACACTCTGTGGAAGATTAAAAACGTTTGCTATTAAACACCTCGAACCTCAAATTTCAATTATTGGCGATTAAAATGAAGATCTCACTTTTTTTTTCATTTTACATCTTCTTTTCTGTTGCATACATTTGCATAATCATTTCGATGAAGTTAAACACTCGAGATAGTTCTTCTTTTTTTCGAAGAGGTAAGCTCTCCGAGCCATCAAACGAGAAATTTCATCGTAAAAATAAGCGTTTCGCGGCACGCACACCGCCGCCGCCGCGTTAATTATTTGAAGCTTTACGAGTCGCGTCGAGACGGAATGAAAGAGACACGACGCGTCGCGCGTAGATCATCCCTTCGAAAGATGCTCGCGATGCACACCGCCGGCCGTCTATTTTTTTTACTCGTTTTCGCGCTCTCCCTCATCTTTCCCCCCCTTTTTTTATTCCTCTCGTTCCGCTTTAACGCCGTCGCGCCGCTTTGATCTCCCGCCTCCGCCTCGAATCCATTTATATCGTCGCAGTCGACGATCGCGGGTGAACGGCGTCGAGGTAACACTCAGCTCGGACATAAATAATTCATTACACGCCGCATTCACTTCCATTTGTAATTCGGATCCCGTGTAATAAGGATTCCGCGACATTCCTGCGGGTGTCGCACGCGTATGCCTGTCGAGGGTGTCTTTCCACTTGATCGAAGGCGATTCGCGGTTCGTTGTGTATTTTGGGGGCTCCTCGATAAATCAAAGTAACTTTTGCGGGTAATTTTATTCAGGCTGAAGTTTGCGATACATGTGTCATATATGGGGCCGTCCTTAAATTACGTAAGGGTAATTTTAGCGATTTCTTACCCTCTCCCTCTTCAAATCTAAAAATTCGTAAGATTTTATATTCCAACCTCCCCCTTCCTTACGTAATATTTTGTACATCGAATTGTTTCAGTTATTAAAATTCTTTTAAAGGTTTAAATGAATTAACTCAGTTTCGTGTGTGCGATGTAACATCATTTTTTAAGCTACTCATATTGGAACTTCGGTTAAAAAATATTACTTAAGACGCTGCCTGACTCTCTCTTCCCCCCTGACAAGAAAACGTTAGAAATTTGCGACCACCCTTAGGTAATTTAAGGACGATCCCTATGAGCCATAAACTTTTGCGAAGCAATTCGTTACCAATTTCGTTAGCTAAGGTTTGAAGTCTGAAGAAGGGCGACAGTAGTTGTTTTATTTAGTGACATTACTCTCTGTTTCGTAATAAGTAGTACACATGATAGGTGAATTGAGTGACTAGAAAAAGGGAATCTCGCATTCGTCACTAGTGAAGCACATAAATGAAAAAAAAAACATCACGATAAGAATATAAGTGAATGCAGCACCCACCTTGTATTAATCAACACCTTGTACACAATCTACCGCTGCTTTTTCGTTTGCTCCTATCTTAAGAGGGGTTGTTCAGTAATTTCTGTTCGGAGGAGATGCAGGACTCGAAGTCACCGGATCGTTCGATTCAGTTCACTGATTGCTGACCCTGCGACTTTTCGAGCGTGTTCTCACACGGGGCCATCGATGGGTGAATTCTTTTCCACAGATCGGCTGCACCGCACGGGAAGGACTTCCCGTAACTATACCATCGGCTGGGCCCTGCAGCGATGATCACCTGTGCCCACAACCACGGCTCCGACCTCGATAGCGACAACGATGACCAAGTTATTCTCTCGCTGAAAATATATCGCTTCAGACTTAAAGCGTATAAAAATACAGAAAACGTGCCCGTTTAGGGAACATCGCTTGCGGAAGGGGCTTAAAAAATTCTACAAATTTCCAAAGCTTCGTTTAAAAATTCCGAGTGCCTTGAAATTCTAAATTTCAACCTTTCTCAAGATTCGCTAACATTTTTCAACGCATTCGATCTTCCTCAGCCAAGAGGATTTTTTAATAGAGAAATGTGCGATGTTTAAAGAAATAGAAACAGGCTTCGTGTGAAACACAGGCGCGTAGGATGGACGGGAATGTTCCCATGATCGAACACCATCGATTACTTTCCTGCGCGTTTTCGCGGTCGAGTCCCGCGGTTTCAGTTTCGAAAGCAGCCTAGCCGTTCCGCTGTCGCTTCCTGTTTCCCTTCCGAGCGCATTCAGACCACCAGGAAGTGTCTCGTTTTCCCAGCCGGAAGCCAGGGAACCCGCTGAATCGCACCTGACCACTTCCGCCAGTGGATCCAGTGCTCTTGCGCCCTGCCTTTACGCAGGTCAGTGAGCTTGAACGTCATCCCAGGCCTGGATCCTTTCGTTTTCTTATTTTTAACCGTCTTCGGTCTCGATAAATACAAACCACGCGAACCGAGTCGTTCACTTCTTTGCTTTAATTTTGAGATACTTAAATCGAGCACTGTCCACGATTTCCCATCGTTCAAAACAGTTCAGTCGGGCAACAATCTCCCTTTCCTATTTAAGGGAACGGGAAGACGTTACTCCGTTTAGTAAAAAAAAAAAAAACAGTGGAGCAGTAATTTGACTTTTTCGCCGATTAAACTGTCGACCGACAGAAAATCGGTAATGCGCGCTAGGTTCAGCACTGTCGCGACTAATTTCTGTCCAATCGTCAATTCTTCGTTCGGATGTTCATCTCATGAACGACGATGGAAATGAACTGCTCGATACGCACAGCGTGGAATCAGGTTCGGAGATAGCATCCGCCGGCGCGAAAGTGCAACAACGATCGCGATTGATTCGCGTCATTCAAGCGCAAAGGACTCGCTCTCGTTCACGGCGCGTGATTATTTTCCACGTTAATCGCGTTTCTGCCGCTTTTACGCGACACTGCGAAACACCCGCCGCCAGCGAAAGGCTCGAGCGAATCTCGATCGTGGGGCTCCGTGCTACGCGGGGAATCAGCGAACTCTGCTCGCATTGCCGCTGCGAGGTGGAACTCCGTCAATGGAATATCGAGACATCGCTGATATATGACGTAACTATGTAATCGGAAGACATGCAGTGTAGCCAGAAATTCGTTGACGGAAATCATAGTCGACCAGGCTCGAAATCGTACTCGTTTTAAACAGTTTGTCGAAGAATCTCCCTGGAAGGCTCCAACATAGTATTTCGAAAGCGTGGAACGACCTCGGTGGTAGTGGTGACTTCCGGCTTTAAAAAAGTATTTTAAAACCGTTGAATTTTTTAAATTTTAACCGTCGAGTTTAGTACTCGCTGATTATTAAACAAGGGACACTTAATACGAAAGCAAATCTGAGGAGAGCTAGAAATACAGAGTGTCCCAGAATTTTCAAGTAATTTTAAACATACGAATTATTTATCAGGGATGAAGTCGCGAATCCTTCACATTTATTTCTTCACCAACAATCGGTGAATTAATTCGTAATTAATGAAAGTAAATCTTTTTAGCGTAAGTATGTAAAAGTCGAAAGGCAACCGTTTTACTTCATAAATGAATTAGATAAATGACAGTAATTATTTTTTTTTTAAAAAAATCCTTCTTTCTTTAAAGAAAGAACGTTTCATTTTTGCTCCTAAATCATTCTCTCAGCGTCGGGGTGCGAGACACGCCACCGCAGTGTTACGTGGCAGCCGCTTTAAACGAATCTTTCGGCGACAATCACCGCCCCGAGGTCGCCGAGATTTTCCCTGAAATATTATTTTTACCCAGCATCGCCGTGGGCGGCCATTCGAGGAACGGCTGACCAGGACCCTTTCGTGCGGTCGCGTCGAATATCGTCTGTAATTGAGAGAGCGTTCCGAGAGGATGTGATCGCGCGAATGGATGGGAGAGAACGGTGGAGAGGATGTGATATACGAATCATTTCTGTCGCTTTTGCCGTTTGAAGGCGCGCACCTCCGCGCCCAGAGACACCGTGGAAACCAAGGGCGGCTCGTGGCGTCGCGAGATGTAAGAAATTTACGAGTAATATTAATATATTGCGACACTTGTCCTAATGTTAGATAAGGAAACGCTCGGAGGGAGGTGCCGTCGAGCTCGAGAATGGACCTTCTCGTTAACTTGGCGGCATCTGAACGTGGCACTAAATGAAGCACGTGATTGAGACGGATTTACCTTGTATGTGGTGAATATTTCATGTACGTCCTGCAATGTATGGTGTGCTTAAAGTTTTATATAGCGCTGTGGGGCTTAGACATAGCGAGTGCTCAAATTCAGACCTAATCTCTTAATTGATAGATAGGCTATATCTATTTTCAACTTGGACCTAATTGAGACCTAGCTTAAATCAGGGATCATTCGAATCAACGGTCACCGTATCTTCCTGTAGAAGCTACCAGCTCTTAACGATCAGTCTCAAAATAGACGAAGGTTGTGGATGTTTGTACCCATTTCCGTCACAAGTGGTACAGGTCAATAATATCAGCCACGTTACTTTCTTCGGCACTTGCATTTTCCCTATGTCAAAGTCCATTCGTTGAACATTCTTATCGTTGTAGCGTTTGCACGCTGTGTAGTGTATAAGTCCAACGTCGTCGAACGCGTTTAAGTGTCACGGTTGCTTCGAGAGAATCCTCGTTCGAGATCGCCGAACGACATCGCGAGGTAATAACTTGGCCCGCGATTTCGATTCAACGGTACTCTCCATCCGAGCGTTAGTCGAACGATCGGGGGATGATTTTCCTTTTTGAAGAATCGGCGAAACATTGATCCGTTCATCCCCCGGCCGCTCCGCTGTAATACTCGCTAAGGTACTAACGAAACGTTCTTCTAATTAATTAGCATACGAGATCAGTCTGTAAATATTGTCTTCGCTGTCGTTTCTAATAGTTCGTGGAATTGTACATGTAGCGTAAGATGAATGCACGGGCGTGTGACCGAACGTCGCGGATATCGCTTCGCGAGGGGTGGGTGGAAGAAGATGAGTGAAAGGGGGTATCGAATGGTGTAGAATGAGTGACGAGCGTTTTGATCAGAGGGTCAGTAGACGCATAGAGTGACAAAACGGGTGACGCAGACTAATTAGACGAAAAAGTAAAATGGAAAAAATAAATGGCATATTGTAATCATTCGTCACGCTCGCGGCCTTTCGAATACGCGTTCTTCTTCTTGTAATCAACGTATTCGCATTCGCACTCCGGCACACCACAGGTAATCACGTATTCTATTGTATACGTACGAGACTCAACTGCACGCGCACGATCAAAGCCTTGCTGCTAGCCTTATATTGTAACACGAAGTTTAAATAAACTGTCGAAAAACGCAATACTCCCAGCGACTCTTTCTTCTCCATTCATTTCGAACCCTTCTGTAAATATTTGGGACAAAGTGAATCCTGATTCTCTCTGTACTCGGCGCTTGCTATCACGTCATATTACCAGCGTCGGTGGACGTGACGGAAAGACAGGTACCCGTTCGATCACCGAAGTTACATGCATCGCGTGGCGAACTGGGAAAAGATGGGTGACCGTTTTTCTCCTGGCGCGCCGCTTGTAAGTGGGTGAAATTTTCTTGGTGGGCGGGTATGGCGTTCCACGTCGAGGTGTTGTTGTTGTTATCGCTCTTTAGGGTCTTTTTAAGGCCGAAGCAACCCTATATGTTGCTAGAAAATACTTCATATTATACCTGAAAGAGAATCCCTATACAACCAGAACATATCAGTGTCACCTGACACGCGAAGTAATCGCGGGTAATGTAGTAGTACTTGAATTAACAAAAAAATTACCCTCAGCTACGATTCGCTAATCAAGCGAAAGGGAACTAAAAAGGTAAATGGACCCTTATAATATAACCCCAAGATCCCTCGATGCCAACTATGCGACACCTTCAAAATTCTCTACCCCAAAAACCTGCGACCCATCATCGATGCCATTCAACCTGTGGAGGAAGAAAGGATGGCTTCCCAGATACGTCGCCCCTACTCGTCACAATTGGAAGCGCGACGAGCTGGTCGAATCTGTAGTTAGTTGGACGCTTAGACAGTGGATGAATGGAGTCGTTTGCAGGCACGCGTTCGCCCAGCCTGGGACCGTGTCCCATTGACAAGGGAGTAAGTAAGGACGCGGGGCGGGCATGGGGGGACGTCTTATCGCGCTGCAGAGCGTCTAATCCGCATGCCGATTTCCGGGCTGGTGGTCGGTGCGCGTTAGCCCCGGTATCCATGCTCCGGCGAGTATATTCGACTTAACGATCGCGGATTATTGAATGCAAATTGATTCCGGGAGTTGCTGCCGCCGGATTCAGCCGTCTCAGTCGAGTTTTCGGCTGCTCGCTATGCGATTCACAGCTGTGCTCCAAATTGCACAGGTGGTTCCCCCGTAAGTGTCGCCCTCGCCTTGGCAATTTACATGAAAACGCTCGCTTCGCGCCCTCGACTTTGTTCCGCGTGTGCGACTCGGGACGGAAGTTCGGTTAGCGGGACTCGGCGCGCTCGTATCTTCGGTATCGGAATCGTGACTGTTTGTGCTGGTCGGAATTAGTGTTTCCCCTCTGCGAAGGATCGGGGATCCATTCGTGGCTGGAATTTCGGACGAAATTCTATTTGCCAAGCGGGGGACGACAGGATGGGGTATTGGTGTTGTAAATCCGAGAGGGTTACGTACAATTCAGCGCGAACTCCGAGGTCGCGTAGCCTCGGGGGTATACTTCCTTCGTGATCACCGCTTGTGTTACTTTTGGGAGCGATCGCAGCGAACAGGGTAATCTGTTTAATGATCCTAGACGTATTTCTTCGGCAGCTTAATTCCGGGCGCATCTACTTAGCGATCCTCGTAATTACCCAGCTGGGTTTGTCACGCGAGACATCTTCCCCGGGATGTTTGTTGATCGAGTCCAGGCGGGAGTGTCGCAGCGGGGGCGAGAAACGCTTTCTCGGGGAATGTGCGCTTGCCACTTTTCAGGACTTCGCATCAGTTGCCAGGAAAATTGCACGGCGATACGAACTGCTCTTAATGAGACGGACGCGAAATACGTAATTGCGTGACTGGCCCGTTGGGAAATTCTACAACGGGATGCACGAATTCGGGCCGCGTTTGGGGGAATACCTAGGGAGTTGCAGCTCCATTCTGGCAGTATCACAGTAGAAGCTCAGCGTTATTCAGGTAATTAGTCGATCAAATGACCTTTGGTATGCTGAGTACATTTAAGACCTTGTAGAGAAGGTAATAATAGGGTGATCTTGCCCTTACAATCTCCAGTATAATCTTCCACTTGTTGGACTCGGTATGTTATTATAGAATAATTCTGCACGGTTTAATGTATAGAGGGTGCGATGCATTCAGAATTTCGGGGTATTGGATTGGGAATAAAGATAAATTAGATAAAAGCGAGACTATTTGAGATAGTGAGGTACGATGGATTGAGATTTTGCATTTCTTGTCGCGAAATAGAGGAACGAAGTATAGAATATTATGACTCGAATAAGTGGGTCGTAATTTAAGACAAAAAGGGAAGAGGAAGAAAATGCTGTTGCCATATTTTCTGCCCTGTTGGACGTAGTTTATGCTCTCCTTGATATCCTTATAGACATGGAAATTTGTTCTGTGAAATGCAAACTAAGGCACCGCGCCGCAGACCCTGAATAATAGTCGGCTAATTCGATTTTTTACCGCGTTAAGCTTGCACGAAACTTCCACTTGCTTTGCGAAACAGAATTATCGTCTCTCACGGATGCCACGTGAAAAGCATCGTGGAAAATATTTCCAACGTATGCGACGCATACGAGTATTCCTCGTGCGCAACGTTTGTTCTTATATTATCTAATAGGACGAAGGGAATCGCGTAAATGGAAATTTTTCATTCAACGTCGCAAATTATTTAACTGAAAACTTTCAAGGTTCGAGAAATAAAATCTGTGCTTGCAACTTCGTGGGGTTTCCGCGACCGTCCAAATTTCAATCTGCTCCCGTGACAAAGTTGCAAACAGAAATTTAACCTGTCACGGAAACGCCACAAAGTCGAAAATAAGTTCCGAAACAAGAAATGAACGGAAAGTGGATCGAAAAATTGACCAGTAGCGGAGTTCAGATGCTCGAACCCAGAATATAGAATATATATAAAAAGAACGCGCGCTAATTATTGGCACATCCATCAGGTCACTGTTCTAGAAATCAAAAATAGAAACTTTAGCAGCTGAATTTCAAATTTATTTTCAGTGAAGAACCGCAGCACTGGATGAAGATTCATACGAAATATTAATTTCTGCTGCAATGATATTATAATATAAGACACATTAATAGGAATATCAGATATCGATGTAAGTCCCTCGTGGATTTAATAACCGCGCCGCAAGTTGGCGAATTAGAATTACGAGGTAAAAAGGAAGCGGGAAGCTTTTTGTTCGCATACGGGAGGGAAGGGCCCGCTGAAAAACGGGCGTCGATCGAAACTCGTTTGCATGGCGTATTGCTGAGAAAAGGAGCAAAAAGCTCGATGTCAGGAAGTCGCAAAACCGATTATCACCTTCAAGTAATTATCCAAGCAGCATACTCGGGGCCAAGTATCTGCTCTTCCTCTCACGCCCACGTAATTATTCTAACTTGAGCAGTGGGGACAGGGGGAAAAAAAAGCAGAAAATGACAAGGGAACCGGGGAATCGGATTAAAGGTGACGCGTCGTGAAAGCTAGTATCGACCCAGTAGGACGTTCGAAACTTCTTCAACAACCGAGTCTTCCTAAAGTTCCAACCTGACGCGTACCCATAACTCTTACAGCAGCAGAGCATGTGAGCCTCTAAAACGCGAGCTTGAACCTCTCCAAAGTGGTGGAAATTACAAGAACATCAAAGCGACTGTTCCCGAGGCCGTTCCCGCGTTAACGGATTAACTCGAAGCTATCCTTCATTTTTCTCTGCAATTTACGGAAAGCTCCATATTTACGTTCCATCCCGCGTGATCGGGGAAGGGTGCGGGCGAGGCGGAACGCGTCCCGGTGCCGAAGTATTCGTGGGGTTCGGAATTTGTTAAGGAGGGAAGCGTGACCGTTGCAATAACAGTAAACGACAAAGCAACGAACGCGTCGGCGCTCGTTTCAAATGCAGATCAGCGGGAAGTGGTAGCGCGGCTTCATTTCCGGTTCCTACGAGCGATTCCGCGCGAACGCTAAAACCAACATGGGCCAGCGCCGGTCGCGTCCGCGTATATCGACGCCATTTTAAATGGAAATGCGACCGAAAGCTGCCTCTGGAAAAGTCTCGCTCGGTCCGCTCGTGAAATGGATCGTAAACTGCGACGAAGCGGAATTCACTTCTCGATCGCTGGTCGCTGTAGATCATTCCCGCGTCTACTCGGACTATTAATTAAAAAAAACACTGTGCGCGGCGACGATCAGCTGGAGAATTAAGCGGGTAGGTATACTTTCCGTCATTGGGCCAATGCGAAGTGACGATAAAAGTTTCTACCGTGTAATAAATACAATATCCTTCCTTAATAAAGGTTCAAGTCGGTGGAGGGTTCTGAAGCGATTCCACGGTGTCAGCGCATAATGGTATCAGGGAAATCCATTTCGATCGCGAGCTGATAAACGTCTTTGAGTTAATTTAACGCTATCGCGCCGGAGCTTTTGCGCGTAGGTACGCGGACATTGATTCGATTCGCCCCGTGGAAAACGCGATCCCCTTCAATTTGCTTCAATTCGAAGGAACGCCACCCCGCTGCACATCTTCCCCCCCCCCCCCCCCGGGCTGGATCGTTGCATTTATTCAATTATGCATTCTTTTATTTCGCCTCGCCCCGTCGCAGCACGCGTTCAAAGGGTACACCGAACATTTCCATTTTCCCGTGTCGTTCCATCTCCGGCAAGAGCAGCGCCCTCCACCCAGACCACGGACCCCGCCGTGGAACTTTGTTTCAACTTTAAGCGACGTCGTGTTTCCAGCCCGCCCGCATCCATTCCAGTTACAAAGTGTCGCGCGACGAGGAAGTATGCTTCGCTATGCTTTAATCGCTCCTTTTTCATCCCGAAACCGTCCTCCATTATCGTCCACCGGGGGCTCCCCCTCTAATCTGCTCAGCTTTTCCTGCACGAGCTTAGAGACCACCTCGTCCCTTTTTGCGCTTCGATTCAGAAACCTTGCCGTGTAATATCATTCAATGGATTTCCCATATTTCCACCCAGTCCGCGTGGGACAGGCTGCGATTTTTTAAATGGCACAGTGACGATCAAAGGGGGCTTCGAAATGGGAAAAATAACTGTACTGCTATGGTCTGGGGAGATTGGAAATGTGGATTCTGTGGGATAGAGCAGTGCCACCAGAATGTCGAAGTCTATAAATTTATATATTTAGACGCAGATGTGAATTTTAAACACTGTCTTCGCCACCAGCTTATGATGATTAGTTTAATTTCTCTGTAATATTTGCTACTAAGTCCATTGGTAAAAGTGTCATAGGAGACGGGTTGAATATCTGTTTTCCATCTACCTGGAGGAGACTCTAGTAATCGATATGGCACACTGTTATATCTCCTTGCCAATTTGCCCCCGATCGACCGGCTAACCGCAAAGTATCAGCTTACTTTCCGCGGAGCCAGATGATTCTGATAAAAGACGCTAGATCTCCAAACGAATGCCGTTTGTTCCCCAAGACATCGCGAAGGGATAGGCCAGCCAATCGATAGTTTCCGGCTGGAGCGCAGTTTGGCTCGGCCAACTTGAAAATTCGATTAAGAGACCCAGCATGGAGATTCTCCAGGAATGTTCGTCGAATTTGAGACTGTAGGACGCGGGAAGAAAAGTTCCTGGCCGCCTTTCCACGGCAGCCTGGGAAAACAGCCCTCCCGGGGCGGAAATTAGAGATCGTTCTCGCCAGGAGAATCGAAATCGATGGCCTGCGCCGAGCGAGAATCGAGCGAGCATAACGACTAGATGATTCTCGTCCCCAGCCTCTCGGGTAAGAGCACTAAAACTTGGGAAGCGGAACAATTAGTCACTTTCGAGCTCGAGTTTTCAATGAGACATTTTCAACGAAACTGTTTAAAAAGGGCGCGGGAATTTGGTCGATCGACGCGGGCAGATCGATCCCCGAATGGCGCGGGCAATTATATCGCACAAATATCCCATTAATCCGAAGGAACTGGATTTTTGCAAACTGTCGTAATAAAAAGAACGATTACTTAGTCCCTTAAGCGCTTGCGATAGTTCGAAGAGAACTTTCCTCTCAGACGTTTTCCTTTTTCCGCGGAAACAAAAGAGCACTCTGGCCTCATTAATGTAATATCATTAAAGGGACGTCGCCTACTGTCAGTTTTATTAAAACTTGAGGGAATTACTGAAACCGTGAAAACATTATCTTTCGCGCGTTAACAATAGAACGTGTAATTGAAAAGAAGGATCGCCGGGGGAGTTAAGTGAAATCTTTAAAATTTCATTCAACCTGTACGAAATCTTCTATCGCAGCTTCCCCTCGCACCGTGCCAGAAGAAAATACGCTGCAACTATCGCAGGTCCTCGGGTTTGAATAATTTCGAATTTTCTCGTGGTCCTCTTTGCAAAACACAGCTTTCCACTCGGCTCTACTTATCCCGAGCGTTGCGGATTAACAATAGCAAACATAATGCCTGCAAAGAGTCCGTTCGCAAACATCGAAGCTCCTGTCCTTTGCAATTCCTGCACTGTCCACTCTTTATTCGTCGCCTGCGAGACAAGAGAAAGCATCTCCCAAATCCCAGCGGGGCCCGAAAAAATCCCACGCTTCGAGGCACGGAAGATGAAGGTGACGAAGGAGTCGGATGAGGCGCGGAGTTAATGACAGCGGCGCAGTTGCGGCAATCGAAAACTCGCTTGTTTTCTGCTAGTTCGCCCGCTGGTGTACATGCAGCCTCAGGAGGACATAACAGTCATTATCCGTGGGCGGCGACAAAGCACGCGCTCCCGGCCAGGAGGAAACTTGTAATCCCGGCTCGGTAAAGTTGTCAGCACTGTGCGCTAATTATAAGTTCGTTAATTGGCAAGTGGACCCTACCGTGATGTCCTACGCGTCGGCACGAGGCGGGCAGGGAAATGACGATGACGGGTAAACGAAGATCGCGTCGTCCATCGTGATCGACTTATCAAGATACCAGGTACGATACGGTCAACTTGGGCAAGGCTGCTCGGTGAAAATTCCCCATGCTACTCGGCAGCTGTCCTTGAATTCACCGCACCGCAGATATCTCAGTTTGCTCCGCAAAACTGAACGACACCATCTTCCACCCTGCTTCTCTTACTCGGAAGAACAGCGCACTCGAGATGGACTGAAGAGAGTGTTTATGGCGTGGAACTATTTCCCCGGCAGCGGCTATTTCGACCCTATAATAATCAGGTACGAGGCGGGCATAAGGCTGGAAATGCCCTAAACAAAGTGCACCAAGCCATACGAGGCGGGAGTTATTTCAGGGGCAGTTAAGTTCCAACGACTGGAGCCGTTGCTCAAAGAACGTCGCAGCCGGGAGGGCCGCGAGACGTCACGATCGCAACCCCCGTCTGGGAATTGCTGGGGCGCGAGAGGCGCCCGTTTCCGCTGGGGAACTTCGCGCATTTTCAAGCCGCTCGCATCTCGAACTCGCAAAATACCCGATTCCCGTGGCGCGAGCACGCGGGCGGAAGCAAATTACGTGTCGTCCCGTCGCGGAAGGCTCGGAAGAAACGCCCGCCATCCAAAACCCGGCCCCGGGGCGTCTGTCCTCGGGGCGCACGGGGTGTTTTCTGATCAACCGCGGTGAAATGTCGATAATTCAACGGGGCAGGGGGAAGAATCGTGTTTGACAACCGAACGGTTCACTTTTCTCCGCGGATGAATCGTGGAAAGCGTTTCCACGCAGACGTGTTCGAAATAGAAGCAGCCCCCGCGTGTCATTGAATCCTCGAGCAGCCCACGTACCGATCACCTCCGGCTCCCACAAGTCTGTGCACCGAAATGGACCCTCGTGACGTCCATTAGCAGCGCAAACGAATTTTTAACCAAACAATATTTGCATGCTCCGCACACGGTAAAATAATAACAAATTGCTGACTAACTTTTTGATAAAAGATTAAGCTCACCATCTGTGGCATCTATGCCACGTGTTAAATATTAAACTGCCCCCCTGCTTCATCCGCGCTATCGTTTTATATAATACGCTCCTCCGCGAGGCAAACTAAAGCGAGAAAAATTCAAATGTCGGGGCGCAGGACGAACGAATGCACGAGCCGAGCTCTTTTCCGCGGCGGAGGGTGGGTGTGGGAAAGGGGGCGTAGTAATTATTTCCCCGGTACTGGAAAAACATATCTGGGGGGATAGCTGAAGACGACGAGTTTAAACGGTGGTCTGCTAGCCATCGCCTTTGTTGTTCGAGCGCGCATTAATACGCGGCCATTTTGCACGGTCCTGACAAAAGACAATATAATGAGACGCGCAGCCGCGATGAGCCGTGCAGTTGTCCGCGGCAGCTGCTGGATGCTAATTGCCGGCTGTCCGGGGAAATTATAATTAGACCGCGCAATCAACGTCGACACGGAATTCCTTGCCGGGCCGTCTTAACGAACGTCAGCCCCGAACGAAAAAGGACGAACAGGTTGTCGCATTTTTCACCGCACCCCTCCCAGTTCCTTCCTGTCGCTGCTCCTTGGACGGCTCCCAGATGCCCTCGCGAGTGAAAAGTGTACAGTTCGTCGCAGAAATCGGTTTCCCCCTGCGCCAACTTTCCGTCGCTCGAATTTTGAAAAGTAGTCGCAAGTTTCGGTGGACACCGAGGGTCTTCGGGAGGCTATTTAACTGTTAGACGCGCGGCGAATTGGTGCGCAATTTTATTATTGCGAAACTCTGAAACGGTGGGAGAGTAAGGTGAGCTAGAGGTGGGCGTTCGAGTTGATTTTTCGAAATTTTGACGAGTGGAAAGTATTACCGGTGTTCAATGCCGAGGAAAATACCCGAATGTTCTGCTTCGCGCGTGCGATGCTGTAGACTCTCCTGTCAGTAACGTTGGCTCCCTGTTTTCTTCGAGGTATTCATAGTCGAAGCGAAACTGTGCCACCGTTAATGGATTTGTTCGCTCACGGTTCCGCTCCTTTATTCAACACGGTTTTCCTTACTTTAGTGTCTTCTGCACTTCCCGCGAATAAGTTAACGCGAAATTCCTTTATCTTTACACGGGGCAACTTTACGAGCTCGAGCGAGACGCTGGATATTCCCGAACTTACCAAAAGTTAATCTACTTATCTGCCCAGTTTCCTCCTGCTTTTAGCATTTTCCTCGGAGCCAATGATTCTGCGTAATTGAATGCCTCCGTTGAAGCGAAACGGTCGAGCGGCTGGCTAGCTTAGCCAGTCGGATCGGAATACTTAGCGTCTCCCAGCGAACGTTATTTATCAATTTACTCTCTCTCTCTCTCTCGATTCTGAATTTTCCTTGACCGTGCCTTTCGGCGCCACTGCAGCTTTCGTTGAGACGGAAGCACCGCGGACTCCCCAGGGCAAGACAGTTTCTCAAACCGTGTGCAATTTTAAAAATATAAACTCCCGGGCTCGGTTCGTTCTAGGGCCAAGTTTCTCCCAACATTTCCTGCTAACAATTCCGCGGGCAGGTTAAAGTATCAGGGGCCTGAATAAATAAACGCAGCGGAAATCAGTGGATCCTGTCGTCGGCTGGAAGTGAAGTTTTGAAGAAGTCGGTGGGAGATTCAACTTTAAATCGAGGAAAATCGTCAGAGGAAAACTCATTGACGGCTGGTGTATCGAGAACGGCGAGCTCGGTCTGCGACAACACAGTGGAGAGTCGACGGAGAAAGCTCCAGCACGTTTAAAGGTCGGCAAGGGAACTTTCCTAGCTGCTCGGTATCCCTTTGACTCGGAACGGTTCCCACGGAGAATCGACATTTCGGGGCGGCAGAAAAGTGGCGGTCTCCGCACGTTACCTTGGAAGTCGAAGTAGATTTACGGGTGCTTAATGAAAAAGCAATGCTCGGCTGGCGATACGCGGTGCTTTTAATTAAAGATAGCTGCAGGAACGAGGGGGTAGTGTTTCCTTTTCATTTTGCTTGCTCGTGCAAGCGCGAGCGCAAGGTCCTCCGAGTTCTCGAGTCTTGGAGAAACGCGAGAAATTTGCGATAGCCGCAGTGGCGGTCGGTGGGCTCCTAGCTTAACGATTTCGGTCGACTCTTCGCCGCGAACCAGCGAAAGGAAAAGCGAAGAGAAAGTGGGCCGATTATCAGTGACTTTTACGGGGCTTTTGTGGGTCGAAATGCGATCGAAGGTGATCGTGTCGATCGGGTCGGACTATAAATAAAACCGAAATCAGATTGAATCCCATTTCGAAGTCGTACAATATTGGCGATCTTCCAATATCAGCAGCGCGGGCTCGTGAGTACAATTCGCTTGGCTAGCGGAAATCCAATCCATTTGGCCTGACCCAGAATTCCCTGCTCGTAGATACCCCCAAGTTCATCGTCTTTCAGTAGATTTCAAATATTTATGTAAAACAATGGCGCTATTCGTTGTGCTTGGCTCGATGAGGGCGCCCCTGCGCACCGAGGCTTCGCCGGAATTCACTTACTTCTGTAATATTATTAATTCAACGCCCTGCACTTAATTTCAGATTAATTAATTCTGTTTGCTTGGCAGGTGCTGCAGGATCTTAATGGTAGAAGGTTGTCAAGGGTTTCGCGGTGGTTTTTCTTAATTTTTGTCGCGAGGGAGAGTAGAATTTTTTAATTGTTCTTCTGAATTTTGAACAGACAGAGGAAACATTAAATGATCTTTGAAAGCCTGAAAGTATTTTATTCTTTATTAGGAGGAATTGTAAGAGAAGTAGTCGTGGCTGGAATGATAAGAAAGTACCAGAATTCTGAGATCATCGTTAAATATTTTTACCATTTGGCTATTTATTAATTCGTTAGGAAAAAAAGTACTTATGATGTTATCGTCGAAACGCGTAATAAAATTATGAACCGAGAAGTTTCCAGATAGAGGAGAGCTTTCCCTTGATTAAAAGATGCTAAGAGGCGATTGCCTTAGCCGAGAAGAAAGTTCGCTGTAAAAAGATGCTTCCGGTTAGTGGTTGATACCACCTTGATTGGGGAAATAAAAAGCCTCTATCCAATTAAGACAAATCAGCGAAAAAATCTCCGCAATTACGGGAATACCTTACCTCGGGAACTTGGATGGGTGGTGTTTTCATTCAACGACGAACCAGCCACCATTCCATCACGAAATTTTAGTTATCGATTCGTTGGAGCCGAGGTATTCTCAATTTATTATCACATGATGAAATTTGGAGACGTAAACTGGACCATTCAGTCTTTGCATTAAAAATATCTGAATGTCGAAAAGGAAGTAAATTATTAGCTTCTTTAACGAAACCTTTTCTATTTTTAAAAGTAAACTTTGATTTCCTTCGTCATCTAAGAAGATGTCATTTCGTCCTATTAATGTGTAACATTTCAATCATAATGTTTTACCTTGCAAAACGAGATGGCAACATGGGTGAGAAGGACTAAAAGTACAACACTTTGGAATATTGAAAATTCAAGACTTTATCCAGAGGATTAAGAGAGTGTTACAAGTACGTTCGCTGTCCATTGTTTGCCTACTTGAGCGTGGCGTTTAATTCTAGTGAAAATCAAACGAAACGAGCATTCCAAATGCTTTTGTACGTCTGCCAGCAAATCCATGATAGAGCGCCATGGTTCTGAATGTGAATAGAATCAATTATCTCGAAAGTGAATAGGTAATGACGTCATTGTCATGCGCGCTGCGGATAAAGCCACGTGGTTCATTAACGTCTAACTCACAAACGTCGAGTGGTTCATTTAGAATATTTTAATCGTTTCACGGCGGACAAAGCGATGCGTCATAAAGTTTTTAACGAGAAGTACACGGACCCTCGAAATTTCATCGAGAGATCGTAAAAGTGGCGAGTTATACAAGGGGTAGCAATGCGTAAAATAATCTCGATTGCCTGTTCCACTCCACGTTATTTTATCTCCGATTCTTCTAGAGACATTTCACTCTGCTGACTTTGACACAGTTTACAGTTAATTTATTTTAAACCATCACCGCCTGTGAGTAACATAATATTTCGTATAATAATGTATTATCAGTCAGCAGTCTCCAACTCCTAGCTCTAGTTAAGAGGTCTGCCTATGCATGGGAATGCTGCTAATAATCACAGTGAAGTTCGTTCGTGTTGTGTTAATTAATAACTAAACGTCTACTAATTCAGTCTGCAGAAACTTGGGTCTCGATGTGAGCGAGCGGCGAAGGTATATTATGAGAAACTAATTGTGTAAATTGGAAGTTTGAAATTCGTGCTGTTGCGGCAGCTAATTTTCGCCGGTGATATAATAAATTACCCACAATTAAACGCGATGTAATTGAAATGTCTATCACGTCCCACGAAACGAACGTGGGCCGCGCAACGAAAACCAGGGAGCCACGATAAACGTTTGCATGACCAACAAAAGATATCCCTTTACTTTGCATGCAATAAAAAAGTATTAAATCAACCTCATTCTCCAAACATAAAATCTCCATCCTCCTTCTGAACCCCCTTTTCAACCCTACCACCGAATCTTTAATCAACTGATTCTACAATTCAAACCTAGCACACACTCACAATCAGTAGAATACATTCCCAAGTTCGCCTGTTTTCAAATTACCCTCTATCCACATAGATTATATCTTATAATTTAACTTATATCTTAATTCAAGGTAATTTAATCTAATAATTTTAATAAACTATCTTTTTAATGGAGAATAATTGGTTGAAATTTTTAAAGTTTTATAAATTTAAACATCCTCTCAAAAAAATAATTAATCTTTATACATTTTAATTAATTAAAAATAAATTATAGAATTCTATAGGGTCTTCTCGTCCCATACAAAAATCTAAGCATTTTTACTTAGAATTTAAATTAATAATTTAAATTAGGGACAGTAAATAATTCATCAACTCGTTCATACAAGCCTTCGATAAAAAGACAAATTATTATGCTACCTTTGTGCGATCAAAATACTGCTTCCATATAAATAATTCATTGGGCAGAGCAGACTTTAAATTATAAAACAAAAAGACATTCAAAATACCAAAAAATGCCCCCATTAATCCACGTAACAACGATTCCGCGGTACCCAAAGGGTAAACCAAACTCCACTTTGTGGGGTGATTTTATGGGGATTTGAAACAGCTTGTCGGGGTCCGCGAATCGAATAGCTGTGACTTGCTTAAAAAGCGTGCTCCCGCTGACAGACCTTTTCTTATGAAAATTTTGTCGGCTGTCATCGGAGCCATTGGCGGGGACACCGTTCCCTAAGGACGAATTTTTCGAGCGACGCCTGGGTTTCGTGTGGCGCCGAGGACGTCACGGCCAGGACATTATCCCTGAATAAGGGTTGGCGAATGTGCGGCACCACAGATCCTTGCCGCGATTATCGGAAAAACGATCTCCGTCTGACGTGTGATGGCTTTATGAGCGGCTCTCTGCTTTCCTTTCGTCGTCCCTCTCGCCTCCATCGACGGGATGAGTCGGGAACGCGATCTCCTCCGCCGCCCGAGGAGCACCGCGTAGATTACAAATAACGCCCGAACGTAAATACCATCTCTAGCGAGGGGATGATCGAAAGCCTCGGCGCGAAGGATTAATAGATCAGCCCTGTTCGTGGCTGGAGCAACCCCGTTTAAATCAACGCTGCGAAGGATCGCTCGCTGGGTCCTCGAAGAATTGAGGTCTGATCAGGGGGTGGAATGATCGAAGGGGGGCGAAACTATTCTTATGAAAAGACGTAGGGGATGTCGGAGGCAAAGTAGGTCGAAGCTGTGGGCTAATTAATGTCCCGATGCTAAGCTTCCTTTTACAGAATTCATTAGGATTGAAAATTTATGGAATGCGTATTTGTGAATTGGTATATTTGATTTGCGAAGTTACTCTGGACGTTTTGCCTCTCTGATTCGCTTTGTTAATAAAGTTTGTGGGTAATTGTGCGGGGCAAAATCGCGGTTGACGAAGTAAGAAGTTATAATTTCATGTATTTGGGGCTTCAAGCAGCGTAAGACTTTGCCGGAGTTGTTTAAAAGGGAATTAACCATTCCCAAATATTCATGCATATTCACGGCATTGGGAAGTTCGTTAACGCGGCAGTTTAATCATGTCGGTATTATGCCGGAAAATTTGATCTTGCAAATCCAAGCGACGTAACGAATGTGCTTTCGAAATTTGCGAACCGTCGTCGGTTGGAGCAGCGTGCAACCGTTTGTTCCTAAGGGTGGCTCTAGATCGCTCTAGAGCCCTCTGTCAACCAGGATTTAAATGGCATAATTCTAAATAAAGGAACTTATATTCGCGAAGTGGAGCAATAATAACGATAACACTAATTGTGAATTTCTAAAAACAGATTGAAAACAAATACGCAAATTATTATATTAATTAAAATCCTCATCGTTCATCACTTTACAACCTACTATATTCGACTATCTTCCGCAGCCATCGCTCGAGTCTACTCACCGACAACATTTCATCCCCATTTCTGACCAGGCAAAGTGAACGAACATCCCCAAGTTAAGGGGTTCATTGTGGACTTCCCCCCAGTTACATTTCCCAATGAATTCACTAACTGACCCACGTTAAGGCGCGTTACATCTATCCGGTAGATCCTTTGCTTTCGTGCCAGGTCATCGCTTGACCACGGTGTATCAGTTAGTCTGGCTCACCTTCATTTATGTTGCATCAAGACCAGAGCAAGAGAAGACCCTTGTTCCCTCTGCGCACCGAGACCCTCGTTTCCGCTCGCTCGGGGGCTTACCGATAATAGTCCGGCTCGCGAAATAACTACTATCGACGAGGCGGATCGTCTCGCGACTGAATAAACAAAACACGGCGGGCGAGATGGGCCCGGTATAATAATTAAGCGGGGCGAAAGTGTCGGCGCGGATGGTTGAATTAATTCGTCCGCGATGAAGAGAGGCATCGGTAGACGGGTAGCAGGGCTGTTGACGCTGGTCCTGAAATAATAATTCCCCTCGACTGTTTGCTAACGAGGTTACAGAGGCTGAGATTATTCCTGGAGGTGGGCAGGGTCGAAGGACAACGCGAAGATGAAGACACGAAGGCCAACGACAGGACGACGGATGGTCACAGGGGGAAAAGGGAGTGCACTGTCCTCGACTGCTTTTAAAAATGTATGAGCTGCGTTCGATACTCGTTCGATGGAAATAAAAACGTTTGCGGTAGGTTAGTGAATATGTTCGAACTCGGTGAGTGATAAGGGACATGTGTTTTAAGAAATTTGGTGGTCAGTTAATTTGCAGTCGTAATTACGAAAATTACAGTTTTTATGTTCGTTTGTTATTGTTTTCTACTTGCAATTATTTCAGTTTGTAGAACTCCCCTAGTAGCATTTCTGGTTGGCCCACAGTATCCCCAAGTTGGAAACTAGTTGGCCATCAAAATGCCAACAATAAATGCTACTAGGGTCGGTTAAGCTTCCCAACAGCGTTACCACTGCAGGCTCGCCTTTACACACGTTGTCTATGCTAGCTGTAAATACTCAGGTTTCTTCTTTTTTTGTTTAATAAAGACGATTAATAATAATAATACTATAATAGCAGGGTTCCCAAAATTTTAGTTGCGATCAAATATAGAAATTACAAATGTATTTATGCATCCAGAAGATCTAAATTTGTTTAGTTAATGAAAGAAGATCCCGAGGAAGAGTTTGGAACTCGTTATCTGTGAATTCTGAGCCAAGGGAAAGCTGAACACTTTATTCCCCAGTTATCGTGGCCGCAGAAGTAACAGTCTTCTTCGAGCCACGAGGATCGCGCTGTAAAAGTTAGAAGACCAAGAAATACGCCCTTTGATCCGGCGCACTGCTTCGTTAACTTCCGAAATTCACGATCCATTCGCCCCGGCAGGCCATCGTTCCCCGGCAAGTGTGCTACGCGAACTTATCGCTTTCCATTCGCCGCGTTTGTTTGCCTCGTACGAAAAAGTGCAAGGCAACCGATTCACCATCGATCGCTCATAACTCGCCACTTCAGGGGTCGGTGGCTTTTCGCGTTGAAGGTTTCGCGAAGCCCCACGGGCCCAATAAAACCGAAACTCCCCCGCTCGTTTCGTTCGCACGCCTCGCGCTCTGCCTCTGTTATATACCGGCGTTATCCAGCGTACGGATTTTAAATGTCACGAGCGCAAGACGCCGGGCGGATGTTGCAGCGTGGATCCTCGTAAATCGCGTCCCTCCTCCTTCCAAGTCCCTCTGCTTCCGTGCGTAATTTCGTTATAATCTTGACGCGGGATTCCACGCGGTTTTACGACTCGTTCGCTGCATCGATTCTGAAGACGTTCCCCCTCACCTTCGTTTCGCGCACGAGCTTCGATCCACCGAGTTGGTCCAAACTTACCGAGTAGTTAATGCATATTTTGTATAATTCTGTGGTATTTAAAATTTGTGGGAAAAAATCGAGTTCAGAGTTACAAAGTCAAGGTGGAAATCCTCCCCGTCTCCTTAGATGCGAATAGAACAGACGAGTTGGCATTAAAAACTTTTAACACGTGGAATTCCGACGGGATCCTCTGTTATCCAACGCACGCGGAGAATATTCTAAACCAAATCGAACGGCGTCGCAAATTGAATTTCGCTCGATCCCGTATCGAAGTAATTCCAACGCGTGCGCGCTTTAAATTCGACAATATATACAGAGTGTCGCGTCGAATTTCAAACTATCTGGAAATATACGCTTTTGATACGCACCCATTCAATTTCACCCGTGAATAACTTCTCGCAGGATCGGTGTCGAGGGTGGACGCGAGAGCGCGAAAAATAATTTGATCGCTAATTTAACTACTTACGGTCTTATTCATGCACTCGCGTATGACGCGCGTAACGAGACACGCGGCGCCCGCGTGCACTTCAATTAGCCTTATTAATTATACTCCACCCCTCCCCCGATGCAAATTACATTTGTCCCTTTGTTTTAATTACCATCGGGCAAATGTGTCATTTAATATTCATGGTGCGCGAAACACCATGCGGTCTGCTCCTCCCATAAAAATTAGATTCCGGAACAGTGACGAGGACTTTACGGTTCACAGTACCTCCTTCCCTTTATTTCCCGTTAAAAATCCTACGCGCAATATGAAAGTATCGCTCGGCTCATTATCTTGCTGAATTACCGAGCTATCGACCATGAGAATCCTTTCTCATTTCATCTTCAATTCACGCATGTTTCCTTGCAGCCTCGAATCGAATCGATGCGAATATTCGCATTATCGTAATCCGCGAAAGCTCAGAGTTTAAATGGGATTAGTGAAATACAAATGGAGGTGTTGATTTTCTGTTTACGAAGATTGCATCGTTAACAACGTAGCTAGTTCAAAGTGTTTCAAGTTCAGAGGGAAAAGAAGTAGGTGAAAGGCAAAAGTAGGTACGCCACGCGTAACCGAGGATCCTCATTCCACCGAAGTTTGACAGCAGTTGCGAATGGAAAGGATACCGAAACACGAGAACAAAGTTAAGTATCGCGAGCAGCGAGATTGGACAACTTTTATTTGAAACCGGAAGGAAGCCTCTATACGTGACTTCTGTTGTCTTCTCTTCTAGAAGGGCAAAGTTTCGAGATGCCTCGAACATTTCGCCGCGCGAACGGCCGCGGCGGTGAAATTTTTCTAACGAGGCAGATTTTAATGCCCCTCCCAGCCATCCACGCCCAGACGAAGAACGAAGGAATTAATCGCTCCGTGCAATCGATCGCGTTCGCGACGTTTCGAGCGTGTTTTTCTAGAAGACAGAGCGGTAAGAGCCCCTTAACGAAGGGGCAAAGGGATCGGAGGCGCGCTTGCATAAAAGCTTCCATCAACTTTGTAAAAATCTTCGATTGGCGACGACGCTGCGCGAGGCACTTTTGCCGCGAGTACCTCGCGAAATCATGCGCCTGCATAAAAGTAGACACACGCCTTTGTCATCCTTCAAACGGTGCGATAAAATTTCACGCGCGCGCGTAAAAGCGGATTGCAACGAAGAGGTAAAGTGCGAAAATTTGAAGAACAGCAGATCCATTCCCTCTTGAGACTTATTCGAAGGAGACTGTTCCATCTGAATCGCCAGCCCTGTGCACAATCTCTCCGCGAGAAGTCAAAGGAAATGCTTATCAAAAACCGTCGGAAAATTGTCCTTTAAAATTTCCAACTGATTAATCTGCGAAGCCATCAGATATATAAGCTTCATTTCAAAACACCAAGCGGACGTCCAAGCCTCTGCGAGGAATCATCGCGGAAAAAGTACAAGCCCTCCGTTACACATTCCTCTTCAAATAAAACAACTTGCGCGTGAGCAACTTTCCCGCATCCTCGGTAAGTAAAAAAGTAATTCGCTCGAGCTTAACATACCGCAGATAAAAAGGCATGTTCGAGCTGAACGACCAGTTCGCTGTTAATACACACCGTAATCCTCTCGCCGACAATAATCTCGTTCATTTAGTATTCCCGATCGTTTCGCGAGACAGTCCTCGAGCTATTTTCAATTCCTAATAATCCTCGGGCGAATGGTCGACACTTTTATCGCCGAGGCACTTCGGCCGTCGTTTTAACTGCGGCTTTCTGCCTGGAGTTACGGTCACAGAGACAGTCGGTGGTTTTATCGCCGACCTTTCCAGCGACTCTGCTAAACGATGACACTCTTTATTACCCGGCTGCGTTAGTATATACGTCTAACAGCAAGCAGGAGACAGCGGCGAGGCTTGGCCTGACTACTGCCCGAGCTACGCTACTGCGAACGCGGAGAGGCTCCAACGAAAGTCGGCCACGAATAAATCAGCCGCGCTGCCGCTTTGACACAGCGAAACGGGGCATTCGTCCGGGACAGGAAGCAACCGACAATATTTCCTGGCTGATTTACTGGACCTGCTCGTATCAAAGTTTTTATCTCGGCTATTTTTTCCCCGAGGCATTCCGCGGGATTGTCTGGGGAACAATGGGCCGGGAAAATGTAAAGGCTGGGGCGCAATTATGGCGGATTTTATAAACACCTTCCTCGAGAGAAGGATGAACGTTCTGCTTAAAATGTGAACAATTTTATTGCGAAGTGTTGGAGGTTGTAATTGAAAGTGGATGATTAGCGACAGCAGTTTTATGCGCAGTGTGCTAATTCCCGCGGTGGCACTTCTGGACTTCTCCAGGCAGAGATCGATCTTTGTAACGTGTTGAAGGCAGAAATCTGCTGCGTACCCTTGCCGATAAGACAACTAGTTGGCCCAAGACCAAACGCGTTCCTCTGTTTCCTCCCCTTCCTCTCCGCAACATCGTTACGTCCCATTATTTATTCTTCAAAAGTTTCCTCTTTCGTCGAGGCTGCTTCTTCCTGTTTCTTTCTGGGCTATTGTCTTCCCCCTCAGATCTATTAAGCCAACGATGAATCCACTTTTTTCTTCGCAGACTTATAGCCTTTTAAAGTTCGTATCGCCGTATGCCGGTTCAATCGTTCGAAGCATTAGATTATCCAGTTACTTGATTACTTAAGAAGAGATTCGTTCAGGGAACAAAAGGTTTGGAACAATTACTACGTGCACTGAAAATTAGGAAACAGGAGTCCACTCGTGGTCGAATCAATTCCGCTTCTGATCGCGGCCCATCGATAAGCCAGCAATCTATTTGCTCCACGCCCCATTCTTTTTACTCCCAAAAACCGCCACACTTTCTTCCCCTCGGTACCTGGACACCTCGTTAATTGCCTCGGGCCGACCGAAGGGTTCAAAGGACAGCAGAGACGAGTGTCCTCCCATTCCCATTCAAACATTTCGTCGTTCTCTCCCAAACAGGCAGAACAACGAGAACGAGGGATTTTTTTTGCTCGCACCGTGAAAAAAGGACATCCCACGAGCACCGAGGAACACGTCTACGGGGCTCGTGTAATATGTTCGCCGACAAATTGAACAAGCGCCCCGGCTGAAGATCGCGGGGAACCGGCCCCCACCTCCCACCGCCCCCGCCGCCCCTCAGCCAGACAATGCGATCTCTGTTAATTGAAATGCAGTTTGTGCGCAATCAACGCTTCATCTCTTGAATTCCATTTCCCATAGTGATTCCCCCTGTTTGAGCTACAGGGCTGTCGTGTCTGCGCGAAGCGTGGAGCGGTTAGTACAGATCGCGGGGCTAGCGCTAAGATTAATTAAAAGCTTGCCTTGGGACTAGTCGGCCGATCCATAGCCAAGTGCGCGCGTGCTCGACGAATTTTCGAAATCGATGTTCCTGGAAACAAAACACCACGCTGGAGAAAATGGTATTCCACGATCTCCGTTACGCGCCAAACCTCCCCCTAACGCGTTCGCTGCTACACCCTGCCAATTAGTCGAGTGCTCCACGGATTTTCGAAATCGGCTTCCGTGGAAACGGAGTCGCGTATGAATCAATCTCTCTCTGGATCCTGTGCTTGTTCTTTCCGCGCAGAACCACCACCCCTCTAATTGTACCTACTCTCGTGAAAGATGCTTTGTCGTACAGGTTAAGACCAGCAAGTTGCGATACAACGAACTCGATTCCGCTATTCAGAAATTCACAGAATATTTAACGATTTGTGGATCACATCGCAGTGCCCCATTCACACGGGACACTCCCCTGCCTCGGCATTGGCGTCTCCAAAAAATTCACGTGTGAATTTCCTATCTTTTTCTATCTTTCTGGCCAACCGGAATGCTGCTTGTCCAATTGCGACGTTTTTTCAACCTTCCGATTAAGCTGACGATTCTTAGCACTTATTTATTTTAATATGGTTACATTGCCATATTCTATTAATCATGTAACACTGATTTCTCATTTATGAAAAGAAGAAGCTGGTTGCCCAGATGCAAGAACAATCACCACACTAAATAAGATAATTAAGTATATTAAATATCTTTAAGGATACATATTTTTTATGTGTTTTCTTTACTTTATTAAATTTACCTTATCTCATATGACGGTGTCGAGATTCACAAAAGGTTGGGACACACTTAAATAACGTATAAATCCTGACACGCTGCCACGTTTAAAAACGTGCACCAGAAAGCTTCCTGCGTCTTGGGGAATGAACGATTCGATCGAACGTCTATGGAAAGTTGCAGCGACAGAAAGATTAACGCGCGGTGTACAGGGGAAGCTTGTTCTGCTCGCAGTAGAATTTCCGCGAGACTTGGCTGGATTATTAAAGCCCGGGGTTAATTGTAAAATCGCGGTTGATCGCTGCACCTTGCTCACTTAGATGTCGGGATTAGCGGCGCATAAAGTTTTTACAACGGAAAGTTGCGACATAAAGCATCATGAGTGCGGCCGCGGCGTTCCCCTAACGCGCACTCGCGCTTATTTATGCCCCCAGCTAAATCATTCGGGCCATTATATCGGGTTATAAAGGCTCCGCAAACCTGGCTGCGAAACGCCAGCGCTCGAAAACCGCGGATTTCCGAAATCTCCTTTTGTCCGGCGGCGCGATCGGTGATCAAATACTAGGATCTTCTTTTTGTCACTCATTTTGGGAACAGTTTGAGGCTTTAAAAAGGAAGATGATTCGTCGTATATTTCCGTCAACTCGCGTGGCTCGCGCGGTATAATTCTTTGATGCTTTGTTCCCTGATGAATTGACAGTAGTTCTTTTTAGATACGAGTCTGCATTTATTTTTCCTACAAAGAAGTATTATACTATCGGATGCTGCAGTGAATAAATTTGTTCGTTAAATTTTACGCAAAGATGGGACGCGTAAAATCAGATTCGCTTCAGCTACGACCTAACACGTAGAGTCAAGAATGGAATCCTCTCCACTAGCCAGGCTCGTTTCATCGAATATTAACGGCACCGCACCTTCTGCGCGCTGTATTATGAATTAAATCGGAGGAAGGCGCTGACACAATTCGCTTTAATTCCATTATTGAGCAGAGTTTAACAGAAGCAGCTCGATCGATCCAAGTCTCGTCAGCGGTTAAGTACTGATCGATTATTAAACCGATCTTCAGTGTACGCGAACGTTCTTTGACTTGCGGTATCACTGACCCGACCTGTGGTTCGCCGATACACTAAAGGCGCTTCGAATCATCTGCAATATACGATGAATCTTGAATAAACTTCATCCGATTACCAATCCGAGAACGATTACTAAAATCGATATTGCTTGGAACTAATACCTGCTAAAGGTTTCACGATTCCAATCACTAATCACAATCGGAGGCATAAAATTTGAACGAGGGGGTACATTCCTTCGAAACCTCGAGGTTTATGTTCCACGGAATGCTTTGGAACTTCGTAACAGGGCGAAGTACAGTGCCTCTCTGAGTCTGTAGCGCTAACAGAGCATTTCTGGAAAGGTACTCACCGTAGAAATTCGTCAGTTTTTCTTGCATTGACGCACGCTTGGAGTCACAGGTCAAGGGGCGCGATGGCCGCGACAGGAAATGCTCGAGAGCTTCTCTCTAGCCGGGATAATACATGCAAATATAATCCGGCGGGCTTTCACGGTGCATTTAATGTTTCACGAGCGTGCGGAATGGATATTGCACGCACGTGTCATAGCGCATGCGTCCTTGCGAAACGCCGAGGGGGCGACGGGTCCGAAAAAGCTCCGTATTAGTGTCCCACCTGTCTAAATTATTGCGCAGGCTTTTGTTAGCGCTCTATGCAGTTCTTGACTTTTAGCGTTATCGTCGAGCAGTTATTTTCGAGGCAGCCTACTGTAATGCCCTGTCTGGCGAGATTCCGTTGCTGACGAGAGAGCTGGCTAGGGGGTGGATGCTCAGAAAAGGGAATTATTTATTCGTATGTCGAATGTACTTTGTCTCAGACTTCATTGTCGATGCCAAGGAGGAAACGAGCTTTGTTAGCATTCTGTACAGCTTCTCTGTCAGAGTTTTCGCCTCGTACAGCTCCTGCGAAATAAGGCACGATAAAACGCTGAGAAACAGGTGATTGATACTGCGTAAGGAAAAAGTGCATTAATGAAACAAGATGGTAAATAGGTTTTCATGCTTTACCAACGTTAATGGATTTTTTATCATCTGCGCTGTGCTCAGAAAAGTATGATGCATGCCCGTGACTGTAGAACATTTATGAAATCTCGTGTTTTATTGTCAGAACGTACAAATCGATAAGCTTCTGTCAATATTTTATGTACAAAAGCTTCTGTCAATTTAATCGGAACTCGAATATACGCTCTCCGCTTTGTTTTGTAGCACGATTTCGAATGTAGCCATAATGTACGTTGAAATATCTACGCAGAATTAAATGAATTTTCTGTGATGATTCAAAGCAAAGCTGCAGGAATCGATTTACAGTAAATATTCGTGATAAACGTTCGAAGGGGTTGGGTAACGTTCGCCGGACACTGGTCGACGACTTTTCATCGAGATTCAGTTGCTCGGCGAGGTGATAACCAAAATCGGAATTATGCCCAGCAGAAAGGCACGAGCGAAGAGTTTGTCTCGTAAAATGCAAAAATATTGTTCCAGGAATGGATGCTGTATCTCATTCTGTCTGTGCGCCGCGATTTTTCTCGTCTCAAATCGTTGGGAAGTCACTGGAGAGGAGCCAGCGGAGATAAAAATTTAAATGAAGTTTGTTAGTTCGATGGTTGTTCGGGCAAATAGTGTAATTTCGATGAATAATGCCATGCATTCCGAGTACGTAAACTTTTTCCACCTATACAACGTCTCCAAGTTGTGTAACAATCTGAAGCGGTCCGATCACTTATCAAAGATCATATCAAAGTTCAATTAAATTAGAAACTAAAATTAATGTAAACACGCCGCATGCCGGAATATAAAGCACCCCAATTACTGAAATAGCGCAGGCTATATTCCTACTCAAATTTTCCTTCTAAAAAACTCGAAGAGCATCAGAAACTCCTGCGAAACTCCAAAATCGCCTAAACTGCCGAGGACACACAGTTAAAAAGAATGAATTATTGCTACTCAACCTTAATTACTATTTACACATGTATCCGACATTTCCCACCCCCACTTATCCAGAAACAAAGTCTCGCCGAAAGAAAATGTATTTCGCACTGTCCACTTTATGCCGAACACGCTGCGTCTCAGTTGTCTGAAAAATTGATGCAGAAAAGTTTGAGAATCTGCAGGTCCACGCGTCGTGCACGCAATTCTCCTATTTAAAACTCCTATTTATTTCCATTGTATATTTTCTCTTATTCCTTTGCTTGCACTATATCTCGGCACTATTTCATTTTGGCTTTAGGTGTTCTTCTTTGTGTTTCTACTTTTATGTAAATACTACTCCTCTACTGATCTTTTCTATTCTGTATGTATCAAAGGGTTTTCCCATATGTATGTAAATAAATAAATAAATTCCAGCGTATCCCTGGACCAGCCTGTCCAGAAGTGCAATCAATCGACGAATGTTTTATCGGTCCGTAAAAGCGTCCCGGTTGGCGACAGAAAAATTGAACAGGAGGTACTAGTGACTCGGTCCGAGGTGGATCCATCAAAACGTCCTGCCAACGGGTCCGAAGTCACCGCCACGTGCACTGCGCCGCCTTTCTGCGAGACACCGCTACGGAAGAATGTGCTTCACGGGGTCCTGCAGGAAAGTCGGAGCTTTGGCGGCCGGATAAAAATTGTCTGGGAAACTTTACACCCTTCCGAAGGAAACAATCTCGCGGGAGAACAGAGTTCGGGAGTCGAGGGACGTCGTCTGTCAAACACATCCATGTATCCGAGCGTGCTCGGGGCTCACGTACGACGCAAGGATGAAAAGAGTAACATACTTGTTCCATTTGTAATAAAGAATGTACCGCATCCCGATTGAAATGAGTGCACGTGGCCGTCGTACATCCAGATTCTGTACTATGTAATGGTGGGTGGCATTCATCCAGGGTGTCCAAGCTGTGGGTCAAGCTCAATGCAAATTCCTCGTGGAATAAGAAATGGACTTATCCTTTTTACGATCTAAAGCTGTTCTCAAGGCACGAGCCTATACTTCTAACTTTGTAACTATATTTTCTATTTTATTGCTTTGAGTTTCTGTGAGCCAGCGTTAGCGATTATTATTATCGTATCTCCCCCATAAACAAAGGAACCTCCACGCTATCCGTACTCCGCGATTTCATATGCACCGAGCAAATATTATGGACACCATTTCGAGTTCATTGAAAGTTATCAGTGTACTATCCCCGGTGAGTTTACTTTTGATTAAACCTGTCGCCCGATAATGCTAAAGTAAGATTAGAAACAAGGCAGAGGAAATCGAGAAGCTATGGGGTGCCGTTATTCAATTGCCGGGAATTTTACGGGTCGGAATTTATCGTTTGAATCGGATATCCGGTAGCAGCTGATATACAGGCATACGCGGGCGGGGAAAATCGAATAGCCTTTCCATACTTAAATCAACCGCAATAATGTATCGTCGTGCATTGAACTTCGGCTGGATATAATTCGCTGGCCTACGGAAATCCCGGTTATCCGGCGTGTGCGTGCGGCTGTTGGATATCGGTTATTAATTATCCAAGTAATAGCCGCGTAATTGGAGGTCCCTGGGGGAGGGGGTGGTTGACCCAGAGGGTCCGGCACAGTGGACGCTGGTACACCGATCAAAACTTTGGATACACCCCTATTTGCATCCCCTTCTATTATTCACTTCTATCAGCCTCGATGGAATGCCCTTACCTTTTATTCATTTACTCTTACGCAGAATCTGCAACTGACTCCACTGTTCGTGCGGCACCTCGCGCTTCCATCCCGCGACCCTTTTAATCTTTCAGCCCGCCAGAAGGACGGAAAAAGTGAGCCGCACTCGTCGCGCCGACAATTTCCACGCACGCGTCCTCGTTGTAAATAGAATTGATTAGCATACCGCGTTACAGCGAGTGATGCATTTAAATGGATTTCGAATAATTAAGTTCGAATAACCATCGCATCGCTAATGACAATTTCCAATATGTTGCCGTCCGCCGAGTGGGAAATGATTACACGCAAAAATTGATTGCACTTCGTTAATAAATCATTAACGCGGCTCGTCCTTATCGAGTGATCCGCAAATGCACGTTAAAACGTCGTACGGACGTGATTAATATCGAATGTAATATTAAATGGCCGAGGGACATTGCATTGAAAGAGTCGCCACGGTTGATAACGCGCCGCGTGCACGACACGCGCAATCTGTAGAATCAGAGAAGCACCCGTACTAGTTCATAGAGTTAGTTTAAATAGAGAGCGAAAGACATACTGGCGCGCCGCATAAAGAACATTCTCCGGCGAAGGAAGAGAAAAGTGGAAATTCGTTCAAGTAGGGGACAACGTGTACCGCAGGGATATTCCCTCCAACCTATTTACCCCCTGTACGACAGGGGAGTTTTTCCCCATTGTCATGTCCCTGTTTATCCGTTTACGCGGCGCGTCGGTGGCCGCAAAAAGCGGAAGTGCCGCCATATTCCATTAATATGCTTCGCCAGAGTCGCGGTGAGCCTCTCCCGTGGCCCCCGACGCGGATAAGAATCCGGGGGAAGAAAAAACGAAAGAAAAATCTCGTCGGATACGAGTGGGTATTGCGGTCCTCGTGTCGTTCTCCAACGGCCAGGCTTCCACGCTGTGTACCCGGATCACCGTGCACGCTCGGACAGAATGTCCATCCGCTTCGATATAGCGGGAGTCGTTGTCCTTTTACCGCGCTAAGCGGTTATTTTCCAATCTGCTCGCCGATATTGGCTTTATTACGTTTCCCCCCCCCCCCCCTACTCCGTTGCTCTTCTCAGCCGCTTCTGTTTTCCTACCGGTGTTCTTGCGCTTTTCACTCATCTTCATTGTCGCTGTCCCCTTATTGCCGCGGAAAAACCACCACGGATGCTGTTTGTTGGCCCGCGTAATGGCGCGGAAACGGTTCCGCCGCTGGACCAGCATTTTTAGACGGCTCTCTGACGGTGCAAGCACGAGATCGCCGGGATATTGGGACTTTGCCTTTCTCAGCGAGTAAGTTATCCGTGGTTTTTATTCGCTGCTCGTACAGTCGGCCACGAAAATAATAGCGTGCCCCACGGCGCGATTAAGTTCTGCGCGTACAATGGCAACGCGCGAACACATGTTGGCTTTGCGGATGAGGGGAATTCATGTTAAAGGCGAGGGATTGTTGGGTTGTCGGTGAATGGACGGGGAAAGTTAATGTATGTTAGAACACGCGTTGGTACTTTGATCGCGCATCTGAATCTATGTTTGCCGGGTGTAAGCACGATTTCGATTGTGTGGATTGTAAGTATCTATATTTTAAATACATTTTATGCGGACCGAGTACCTAACGTTGTTTCGCTCCGCGGTTTATTGGCAAATCAATTTTTTACCATATTGATGATACCCGATTACGTTGATGGTAGGTATACCTATGTAGCCGGTCGATTTGCATTATCGTGTACAGGATATGTTATTAACAGTAACGACTCCGGATTTATGTTGTCATGAAATACTGGTCAATATTTTGTATTTGCACAAGTGAGCCGTTCTATAGATACACATATTATAATAATAAGCAAGGAGTGCTGGTGACATTAAATTGATTTGAAAGCAGGCGTTCAGTAAAATTGGCGGCATATATCCCGCTAAATTGTACGTGTTATAAACGAGAGTTTACGTTAAATCGCCGATTTCAAATAAATCCAGTAAGCAACGCTGGTTATTTATCTCCATGCGTTTTCATTTAAATCTTTAGTCGACTACTTTATAGCATTTCTAAAATAAACAGAATAAGCCGGGGGCGTTTCTTCCAACCGCGCTATTTTACACATTATTATTTATTCCGTTGCACAAGTGGCATGAATGTAACGCGAAGCGTTATAAAACTCCAGGGAAAGAAGTCAAGGATGTAAAACGTTGTGCAACTGAATTTCCACGGCTCACTTTTACTCTCAAGAACCAAAGAGATGTATCGCAGCACCGAAGCTGCAGCCTGTGCTGTTTAATTGCGAAAGCGCGATATTTCAATCGCATCTCGGAAATAAATTCAAACAAAATCGTGGACAGCAATATTGAAAATGATGGTATTAATAAATTTCCTGAAAGTGTTTGTGCCCGTCCCCCATCGTCGCAGTGCGCATGGAATTGTGCTATCCGCAACATGCAAATGCAAAGAAGTACCGAGCATGCAATACGATACATTCAAACAGAAAAACCGCTTGAATGGACGGCGCGGAACTTTTTACGAGGCCGATTCCAGAGGTATCCGTAAATATTGATTTATTTCTTCATAAATGCGGTAGCAATGGTTACTGGTTAGTAATATTTCAGTTTAAAGCCGAGCTCCTGAAGAACCATCAAAACCAATGCCATTCCACGCGCCTGTTTGCAGGAATCGGCAAGTTAAATGGATGAGAAATATTTGCACAAATAAATTCACGGAAATTAAAAATTCTTAAAATATTATTCGTTACGCGACAAAATTATGTAGGTATACCAAAGCGGCCATTTGAACGTGGAAATGCGTTTATAAATTACTGAAAGAATTAACGACGTCGCCATTTACCTCCGTCGAAGTTTGAACGTTTAATAGGTTTTCTTGCCAATGAAACTGCGTTGACTAATTTCGATATTTGTTTGCTCGTTGGTTTTCGCGCGTTAATGAAATTGCATTTAGCTTGCAGACTAGCTTCTTCTGTTTAAAGGCTCTGTTTAGGTTGGTGCATCGTAGCTCCTGAATCTTCATCCGCGCCGCGCGTTCGTTTCGAATCGCGATTGCGAATTCGCAGCTCCCACTTTGGCCGCCACTTCCCTTTGATCCAAACGGTGCAGCTACAAAGTGCGCTTCTGGCAATACGTACCCAGCTCTTTCGAAATCCGCATGGCGAGGACAATCGCTGAAAGGAAGCTAGAAGACCGGATCTTCTTTCGGATTTAACGGGTAGAAGTGAAAACGGGTTTCCAATTTAAAGACACTGTACGTGTAATAAGCAGCTCGAGGTTTTTCCATTAACAGAACCATTTTTGTAGAAAAGAAATCGCTGCGAAGATTCCTCTAATACCATTCAAGAATGGTAATCTTTTTGGCGGGTGTCACTCAAAGGGTTGTTTGCGAAAAACCACCCCCAAGGATCAAATTATACTTTTCCACTCGCAATAATTGATTTACAATTCTGAAAAAAATATATAAAGTACAGCTAACATGTAGCTATTCTTCCCACTCGATTTACCTCAGATTCATCAGCCGTCGTATAAGTAGAGAAAGGCGTAGTATCATCCACGCAGGACATCGCTAAAAATATCGCTCGTTAAGCGGGCGAAATTTCTATGAAAAAATTGCGAAATCCTTGGGTCGTTCACAGAAGAGGAGGAATAGTGGGTGGAGAGTGTGGGGTCCCGGGGAAAAGGACACGCTGGTGAGCAAACACGGGGAATTATGCGACAGGCCAGAGAATTCCTAGGGAACAATGCCCAGTGACGTAAGCGGTATTTCGTCGCTGAAGAACGAGCCACGGGCCAGAAACTAGCGGCGGTCTGACGTTAACCCGGGCGCTGCGGACGAGAGCTGGCCTGCTCCACGGGAACGTGCAAGTACTCTTACGAACTTGCTCTCGATTAATTACGGGAAACGACGCTTAGACCTGGGGAAAGATCTCGATTTATCTGACAGCGTTATTCCCTCGCGGGCGGATCAATAGCTGGTAATAGGTAGCGATGGGATCAAGTTCGATGGGTATCTGCGAGTACAGCGCCCGAGTAGCTAAGTACTCATCAGTGAGTCACAGAAGCCAAGGTGAATCAATCATCCATCAAAGCTATCAGAATAGCGGAAACTACCATAACCCTGTGTAGCATTACACATTTATGGAACGCAGGTAGGAGAGTTTTGTTATTGCCTGTGTCGTGGTTGGTTTTCAAGGCGAGAAACTTCGGAACAGATTTCCTGGATACTCTGAGGGTTACGCTCGGAGTTATTAGGCCACATCAAGTTGACGCGAGGTGAATTAAGCGCTTGTGCAAAGTGGGGTAAGTACCACTGGAGTACCGAATATATGGCGATCCGAGTTGCAACTGAGTATGGGGTAATTCTGTTCGTCGGCTTCGGAAGGTTCTTTCTGAACTTTCTCTGTGGTTTCTGCGGGATATATGCAAGTTCCAGTGGAAGATGGAGGGTGGTCTTAAAACGAGAGAAAAGAATTTGGGGCATATGGTATTCAGAAGTATAGGAAGTTTTCAGTCAATCTTCAGACTCTCCGCTCTGTGAATTAATGATCAATTATTCATCTGAACTTAATTTAACATTGTCAAGTTTTTAAAGATGTCTCGAGTTATTATTTTAATAGCATTACGTGTTTCAGGAAAACGAGAAATAGCTTAAGATTGTGAATAATAATTGTTCAGAATTGAATTCCTATTTCACTAACAAGTAGTAGGCACGACATTGGCAGCAACGTGATATTTCCGAAGGCAGCGGTACAGCATTCGCACGTATCCCGTTAGGTTCCGATGCTGCCTGCGAAATGCTTGATCCCATCACTAGTAATGGATCTGTTGAACACGTCGAATGGCTCAGCGGTATTACATTCTCTGTTTCAAGAACTCGTGCAGCCGCGTTCGAGGCATTTTTCCAATGAAACACATCGACTACGTGCTCAGCCCTCATGGCCTGATACTTTCGTCGATCCTCCGGTTGATAACGAATGAGAAACTTACGCGAGTCTCCGGGCCTCCGTACACACCAAGATTCTCTAATAAAAATATTTGAAACATCGATTCTAATTTGTGATTCGCTCTTCCACTGTCATTTGACAATTTCCCAGAGCGATTTAATCACACAGAGTTCGATAAAGAGCTTTTTCGAAATCGAAATGAATTATGAGTACAGCAGCGTTTCAGAAATTGAAGCAGCATTTCGATCTGTTAAACAGAGAACAAGCTCTGCAGCTTCGTGAATTTAATGTGCATTACACAAATATTCGCGCACGAGGCTTGCTGCCTCGCTGCGGGGAGAATTTCAAACGCGGTGATCATCTTTAAAGCGGCGAAAATGTTGTACAGCTACGGCGGCGAGAGCGCGAAGTGGATGAGGGTAAACTAGAACCGCGAAATGAGTGGCATACACCTTAAAAAGGTGTCTGGACGGCGAAGAATCTCGAGACAGCCTGTGAATCGTATCTCGCTGGCACGAATGGATGAATTCCACGGTCGCAGCCGTGTGCAGACACGCGTGTGCTCTTTCTATCGAGTCTGATCTCTGGGGCTCTAGACAGGCTTTAACCATGTTTTTTTTTTCAGCTGAAACGGTGGCGGCAGCGTCGAAAACGTGCGATTATTCGCGAGTAACAGGGAACCTGTCAACTATTCTATTCTTCATCCCTCTTACGACCGAGAGAATTCTAGCAATCAGAAAGTTGCAATCGAAGGCGCAGCGGATTAATTTCCCCTGTAACATACAGGGGTGGTTGAGAGTTTGAAACGTAAAAGACAATGACACCCAACATGATTTGTGAAGAAGAAACTATCAGTGGCGCTCCGGAGATGATTAAGGGTAGCAATTTAAATGTAATGAAGTTACTTGTACGCACAGTGGCGTGCAAAAGTATTCGGCCACCCTTTAAAACAGAATAACTTGTTCAAAATTGGTCTAAAGGACTGGAGTTTTTTTTTTTTTTAGAAGCTAGAGGGGTTTAGTTTGCTAAGTGATTCGTCGTTTTGAAACAAATTGCAATTGGTCGGAATAGCGAAAAAAATAGTAAACGTCGTGTTTTTCAACTTTTTTGTCTGTACTCGGGATGAAAAGTTAAATAACGCCTTTTGTAGATTTAAGTAAGTTGTGTACGTGCTGAAAATTTCATCAAAATCGGTTAACGAAAACTGTGCTTTTCACTAACTTTAACTGTTTGTACCTCATAGCTGCGTTAACCGATTTTGATGAAATTTTCAGCACGTACCCAACTTAGTTAAATCTACAAAGGGCGTTATTTAAATTTTCATTACGAGTACAGACAAAAAAGTTGAAAACACCAGATTTACTATTTTTTTTCGCTATTCCGACCAATTGCAATTTGTTTCAAAACGACGAATCACTTAGCAAACTAATCCTTCTAGCTTCTAAAAGAAACTCAAATCCATTAGACCAATTTGGAACAAGTATATAATATTTGCAAATTAGAATCGAATGAAAAATAGCATTCCTACTTTGAAATATACAATTTATCGATATTGCAACTCAACTGTTAACTTTTAATGCCCATGCAGGATTAAATATCGTTTTATCAAATGCAACGATGAAGGGGTTAATGGATATTTATTAAACCATATTTAAGCGAGCGCTCGTGATATTCGAAAAATTCGCCACGAAATGACTTGAAACACGTATCGCCTGTAACACAGAATGCTGTGCACGAGTGTGTGCACAGCAAAATTACACCTATGCGAATGTGGTTCAGTATTGTAGTGTCATTGTCGTTAATTTAGCGAAAACTTTTCAACACTGCACTCGTGTAAGTGTGCACGTACTATCGCGCACACGCGAATCTTGATCCGTCCTGTAATAAAGTATGCATGAAGCCAATAGCAATTTAAGCGCGCGCACACTAAATCTGGTTTGCAATTAGGTTAATCCAATTCGATGTTGCTAAATTAAACGTTAACGACGGATCATGGTGTTTCATTTATGGCATTGATGTAATATAAGCGAGAGTGTAACTGGATCATCGTAACTGGATGATGAATTTATTTCCGAAATTCTCGCATAATCGACTGCAAAATATGGACATTCAGTTTTCGCAGTATTAGCAACCACGTCGTAATTAATTATAGAATAACCTAAGTAGGTACAAATAAAATTTACAGGTACAAATTAAGATTTTAAGAAACAAATTCAGAAAAACTTAGGTACAAATTAAGATTTTTTTCTGATTGAAATATTCCATTAATTCTAGAAACATCCAATTCAACCGATTTCAGCCTCAACTTTATATCGGGGTCGCGCAAAAGTTAGGATTGCTAGGAATGATATCGATCGCCCTAAGTGGCATTCTGTACAAATATTTTAAACTACTTTGTACCAACATTCTCGTCATTTGCACTGTCGATAACCGTCTTCCTTCGTGTCCCGGCTCCGCAATGAAATCCACGAAATCGATTTTCACGCTTTCCACCTGCAACGTCTGTTTTCGCCCCGGGAATAAAATGTACCGAAAAACGTTTCACAAAGGTTTCAAACGCCTTTCTATGTATACCCTTTAGCCGTGTCACAGGCAACAGTCAGCTTTGTCCTGGACAGGCTGCACGGGCCGTAAAACGAAGCGCAAGTTCCTGTTTCTCTGTTCCAGCAGCCGGTACCCGAAACTATTTGCCGCATTATGTGCCTAACAATCGTGGAACGCTGCCCAAGTAACAGGAGTTGAAGCGGAAGGTGCAAGAACCGACGATCGCGTTTCCTTATTACATTCCACCACGCATAGATCAGATCCGGCCCCAATTACCTGACAGATATCTAGCTTCCGCCTTAAAAATCCCGGGTCGCTTCGACTAGTCAAAATTTCATTCTACATCGACAGATAAAGTGCCTCGAAACGTCACAAATTTGAGGGTTTGAAAATTGAAAGTTCAGCCCAATTATGGAATACTCTAACTCCTCTGCAATTTCATGAAGATTCTTTAATTGTTCAAAATGCCAGTAGAAATCCCTCGATTTTCGAGGGAAACTGAGCGATCGTGTAAGGCAGCTGCAGTAATCGCGAGGCGAGGCGTAAGAGTTTCGCGACTGATTCGTAGTCAAGGTCGCAAAGCTTCGCAAATCCGTCTGGAAAGCCTGTAAGCTTGAAGCAGCTGTGCCGTGAGAGGGCTCGATCGCCATCCCGGAGGAAGTTTGAGGGTGCAACGCGGCCGCGGAATGCGCTTTTCATGGAATCGGGTAGTGTTGTCTTTTGGTCGGTTCCGGGCCCCTCACTTCCGGCTGATCGCCTGCAAATCCCACAAAGAGAAGCCACTGCGCCTCGCTATTGCCGGAGCGGGGTTCAAATTGGATGTAACGTCATCACTTCAGGGGATTCGGCGGCTTATTATTAGCTGCGTTATTGATTTCAGCCCGGTTTCCCAGCGCGGTAACCTTCTCCTGCTGTGCTTCCCAGGTGATAAAGGTTATCGCCGTCCTTCAATAACGCTGCCCTGCCCCGGCTGGGCTCGATTCTTATTTTCGCGTTTAATGTCGGTGCGCCTCCGTGTGCCCTTTATTACGGCTATAATATCCCATCAAAAAGCTGATTTCACGCAATTTCAGGGCCCCAGTTTAACATTACAGAGGTATGATACCGTGCTGATGCTAAATCTTGATGTTACATTGAAATTTCGCTGATGGGTTGGAACGTTGAATGCGCGCTGCAACATCAATCGCGGATCTACTATAAAGTAGAAGTTAGATCCAAGATTTAGCGCAAGCCTCCGACGAAGAGCACTACTATAAGTTGCAGATGTGGCCGAGAAGCAATTAGAAGTTGGGGATTCTATTAAAGAACCGCTGCAAATCGCAAGGTCAACTATTAATTACCGCAAGCTTTGGGCTCCGCTGAAAAGCTACAAGTAACAGGTGCGACTGAAGCACCGCCACGGGTGGTCGATTTGATCGAAGAGCTGTTGAAACTCACAAATTTAATTAAAGAACCATGGCCAGTTGCAAGGTCAACTAATAACGTGCTCCTCAGTTGCAGCTCGCATTCAACCGGTTACCTGTATTACTTTGTTCACATAAGTTGCCAATTTCCTAGAAGCTCTGTATTAGAAGTTGCAAACTCAATTACTGGGCCAGTATCTATTGAAGGTCAACCGGCAGGCAGCGCGAGTCGCGGCCTCGATCGGAAAAGTGTTGCGGCGAGCAGCGGCTTCAGAATTAAGGGACTGTTGTAGATTGCAGGCTCGTCCGAAGGGAGGCTACCGCGCAGAGGGTGGTCTTTTGATACGAGCAACGTCCCCGGCGGTACAATCAAAGTAAATCGACGTCATCTAATTGCCTTCATTAATCTGATTCGCTTTTACTTTAATTGCGTTAACGCCGGCTCTAACGGGATAACGAATTTGCATCGCTGAATCTACTCGCCGAAGAAAAATTATTCCAGGATTTTCGCGCTAACGAGGTAGATAAGCTTGTCGGAGGTTAGTCCCGGATTTTCCGATACTATGCTGGATTATCGTCGAGCCAACCCATCCGCCGCTTTTTCCCGCCTTCCGTCGCGGTCCGCAGCCTTTGTTGCGCGCCGCGCTTTATTACGTATTACACGTCCATTTTCGGGCCTCATTATGCGGGGAACGCGTTTCATTCTGCCGAGTGATAAGCACACGTGAACGCCGGTGATTCACGACCCCTTTTGTTCTGTAGGTACAGTTAGCCACGATCTCAAGGGATGCAAGAGGGGCAGTGAATAAAAGTGGAAGGCTAGAGGATGAACGTTGCACTGGTAAAATGATATTAATCCATTTAATTCGAGCAGAAAACTGCTGGAACGATTTAAAAAATTTCTTTGCCGCGTTGCGAAGTATAATTTCTTTGGTTGGTCCACGCAATGGTGTGCCATGGTGCGGTCATTTTAGAATGAGTCACCGACTGTTAATACTGCTTTACTGCACGCGCAGACATATTTATTTAATGCTATATCGCCCAGCTCAGGGCTGCACAGGGTGCTGTTTCCAGCGCCTAGCGGCGAGCAACCGGCCTTGCGTCGAACTGTCCCGTTGCTAAGGGTAGAATCAGCGAGGAGAACTGCAGTTGTGTACAAACGACTTGAAATCAGCCACTCGCGTTCTTTACGAAAACGACAAAATACCGCTGCGAAACGCGCGGCTACGAGCACGCACCTTCACTACTGCAGTTCTCCTCACTGATGAGGACCTTAGGGGTCATCCTTAAATTACGTAAGCGGGGTCGCGAATTTCTTACGTTTTCTTACAGGGGGGGGGGGGGTCAGGTAGCGTCTTATGTAATATTTTTTATCCAAATAAAAACTGAAGTGTAAAAAATATTACGTAAGGATCAAATCTTACGAATTCTTATACTGGGTGAGGGAGGGGGTAAAAATTCGCCAAAATTACCCTTACGTAATTTAAGAACGCCCCTTAGCAACGGGACAGCTCGACGAACGGCCGGTTGCTCGCCGCTAGGCGCTGAAAACAGCACCCTGTGCAGCCCTGGCCCGGCTCAACCCCCTCTCATCAACTACAACTTTCCACCCGTCAGAATCAAAGTCACGCTAAAAGTCCTTCAAACGGAGAACTTCCGAAACCCTCCGCACCAGGTCCATCATCCGCAGGAGCGTCCCCGTGGCGCGCGAAAGTGAGAAATATGGTATAATCCCTCTCTACCCGTGTCCATTATCGTTTCTCGCGACCGCCGAGCGTTTCCTGTCGTTCTGTCGAAGCCTCGGTGCATAGACGCTTTGCAATTGGCGACAGAAAGTAATTCCAACGGTGAAAAGCAACGCGACGACGTTTAATCGGAACGGAGCAGCGGCCAACTCCGGGGGGTGGCGCGCAGGAGTCGTCGCGTTACGTTCGCACTCAGCATTCGCACGCGAGCGTCGTGCCCCGCCGCTATTTGTTCAATTGCGAGTATCCAAACAAATGTCGAATTACTTGGCAGCAACGGCGCAGAGTTTCGGCCCCGAGCATAATCGTAGCCACGAGAGACGGGGAGTTAATACAAACATATGCAGCCGGGGGGATTGCACGCGAGCCCGAGCGTGCAGCCCGTGCACGCGTCCACCCAGTCGACACCCCGCGCTTTCACGATTACTCCTCGTGTCCACGAGAAAACCGATAAGGGAAAATCAACTTTTCCGACTGGCAACGCGCTAAACACGAGTTCCATTAATCGTCATCGAAACACTGTTTGCTAGATTCTTGGCGTGTTCTGACGCATTCTGATGATACTCTGATGACATTCTGGTGGCTGGTATTTTGGGGATATTCAAGTGTTTTGTATTTCACTCTTTCTGCGTCCTTAGAGCGGTGTTGCTTGTGTCAAGTGAAGGTATTGGAAATAGGGATTGTGACTCGAGAAGCGTCTGATGTGAAAGATCGTTAGTTGTTTTATGTATAAAGGAACACTTTTTTTGTTGATTGGACACAGTCTTCTTTTCATAGGCGATGATTAACTACTGGTGGCAGAACTGTGAAGACGTAAAGGTTTTAGAAATGAACCTTCGGTTTCAAGAGGAATGAATTTCGAATTTAATGTGAATAATCTCTTCTTTAGAATAATTTGCGAACTGCCGTGTTAATTGCTTTGTTATTTGAAAGCTTTTAAATTGCCCCCTATGATTCTCGAGAAACAGAAGCGTGGTTGATTTTTTAATTGAAGACGAGACACTGAATTAAGCTACCTTTTAGAGTTATTTAAGTAGAATCCTATTAATTTCGTAATACGAAGAGTGGCTGCAGGAAAGTAGAGCATAAGAATGTAGAGAGACGCGCAAACAGAATCGTTGATACCGAAGATGACGGTACAGAAAATGACAACGCGGCATAGTATCCATCTGTAAAAAGGTTCATTCCAGGAGTATGGTTGGTTTGCTGGCTGAAATATAGTAAATGGCCTTGCGGAGGCTACGGTGGATGGATTGAAGAAGAATTACGCGAATTCGTATGTGGTCCACGTTTCAGAAATACGAAGTAATATCTTGTGGTTTCATTCTCGTCTATAGCCACTGTTGACCTAGTTCCCTTACACGGAGGATACGTTCTCACAAATTTTCAGCTGATTTTCCAGCTGCTACTTAAGGCAGATCTCAAGGTTTTTGGGAGCATTGTTAACTTCTTCTTTAAAATACGCTTTTACATCCCAGAGATGATGGTTTCAAAGGAATCTGATCCACGTTAGTCTAAGTGCTTCGTCTTTGGTATAAAATATAAATGCGCGCGTTAACATTTTGAAGAAAACTCATTTCTGATCCTTTTATCCGTTCTCTGAGCAAGAAACTACATCAATTTTCAGCTAAATGGAGTAGGTACATCCTTTTCGGCGATGAATAATATAAGATAGATTCTTGGTAGAAGAAAAATTGTAGTTGCTTGGGAAAAATTGATTTCCCTATTGAACAAATTATTCTGCACGCTTCGAAATGCTTCTGTAGAGGCAACTAAGGCAGTAGATACGAATAACGAGAATACTTAATACTTAAGCAAATGCAATTACAACCATTGCTCCCTGGAAAAGGTGTGCAGCCGTTGAGTTGACTTAATCTCCATACTTGAAAGGCGCAAGCTATCTAGCAGGAATTATTAAATAACGCGTGCAGCTTCTCCAAATCCGTTGCCAAATTCGTCCAATTAAGAGATCCCATACGCGTAAATTTCGTATTACTTCTCACAACATCCCGGAGTTTCGCCTCGGAATACAGTACCGAACCTTGCACCAGAATTAATACAAACAGACGCGAGCACACCTGTACTGGAGCCGGTATTTAACGACTACGGTCCTGCAGGCTGATTCTCAAGCAATCAGCCACAATTTAAGCGTACATACATTCTACTCCCCTCGAGAATGAAAAACTATGTTCAAAATTAACTTAACGTTACTTGCGTTACGCTTAAAAATCGTCTTATAGAAATAGTTACAAAGACGAAAAGAATAACCCTAATGCAAGATGAAATACTTCGATAACATCCTGAAAAATTTCATCCTCCAGGTACAAAATCGGCAGCAAAGCGAACCCCTTAAATTCAACAGAACCCACCTAGCATTCTTCTTAATCAACGACAAAATATTCCGAATTATACAGCGAAGCAGTTAAATAACAGTTGGACGTGTAAGATCCAGCAGAGTAGGACACGTAGTCCCTGGCTCGGTCTGATAGAACCCACCTCCAAAGTTGGACCATCCATTGCAGAATCAAGCCTGTACAGATAGCCCTGGCGAACATATCATCTCGAGGCCACGCGTGGCGAATAGGAACAAACCCCGAAGAGGCAGCCGTGCGAGAGAGATCTCCGTACGAAGATGTGTGGAGGTTACCGTTGCCGAAGGTCGGAGCCGGGATTAGTACGTAGGTGGCTGCGGATAATGGATTATCAGCCGGTGAAATTAGTAAGTGGCTTTGTCGTAATTACAGGGAAGCCATCGCGTTCGTTTGTCAGCAGGGGGATGTCTTTAATATCGGCTCTGGGCCGCTCCCACTTTCTCCCTGAAAACCCCTCGCGTCGAGCTCTGTCGCACGTAATACCGCGCATACCGGGACGTCGCCAGCAGCAATGAAAAATTACCTGGCCTTTGTCGAAAAGGAACGACACCAAAGCCACCGGATGATGAAAAGGAACGAGGATCATCCACCCCTGCCTCCAGTTTCTAACTCGCGCGCGCCCTTCGCCCTCGCGCGTCAGCATTCCCGCCACGAGTTTCGAATCTTCGTCGTCAGACTTTCGCCGGGGCGATTAAAACAAACTGTCAGAGTGTGGGGGGGAATTAATTATCGAATGGGGGCATTTTTCAGGCATTTACGAAAATCGAAAGTTTGTTTGGAACTCTGGGTTATCGGTGGAAGCTTTGGCTCCACATCTCGACAAGTGTCGTTGTCAACGCTGCTTCGTGTACTAAATTGGGTACTTTGATATGTGTAATTAAGTAGATTTTAGGTAGCTTGTAAAATATAAGTTAAAATGCTCAGTGACTGAGCAATCTCTGCTCTTCTTCGCCGAAATTCTCTGCTTATTTCGGTCACCGAATTTTTAAGTGCTGGGCTAATAGCTCGAGGATAGTTTCTTCATTTTTCGTTACAAATGTCGCTGCGTCCATTTTTGTTTAACGATATCACGAACGATTTCTGGTAACACCCACTTCTGCATAATGCACGACGCTGTTTATCGCACCACTTCGGTGTATGATTTGACGTCGTAACGACGGAGTCGTTTACCCTGCATCCGTTCCTCGATATCGACGTTATGATGATGGGTAGTATTCATTTTGCAACCCATTTGGGAAACTTTTAATGAGAAACGGAGGTTTCAAGCGACAACGGTGAACTGATTTCGAGCCAACTTTCAAATTACATGTTAATGAACGAATAAACTTGAAAGTACGTACGTTATGTTGAATCTTTAAACGGCCTCTATCGCGCTGCGAGGGAGGAAGAATAATTTCATTTAAAAACGGGATAATTTTATGCCCGTTTTACATACTAGTAGCGGGTGAGACATACAAGGGGAAAAAGTTAGAGCCACGTAGCTCCGCGCAAAAAAGCACATTAACTCTGAAAACCCTGAAGACAATTTTCTTCAGGAAAATTCCCTTCAAGAAAATTCTCTTCCTGTATTATATTTGCCCATTGAAATTCTACAAATTCTACCCTTAACTTTTCGATCGGGCATTTCATTCCTCGCGTTACTTATTCCAGTAACTTCTTCTAAGTAGAGTCGATGGTTTTCAGATATTTCCCCTAATGAGCGAGATTTTGCTGGATAGGACTTAGACAATAACGAAATGAATGACGTACTGGGGATCTGGTAGACGATCGAAAGCACTCGACAACGTAAATATCGAGGAATCATTCAAGGACTAATTGGCCAGTAGAGAGATTCGATGAACCGCTATTCGCGAGATTTCGCGACGGGGATAATGAATTTCGGCTAATGAACGCTATAAGTTCCATTTGGAGAGCAGGATAAACAATCAATTAGCGAATTGCCGGGGAGCAGATAGATTATAGACTTCACGAGGACATGGCTCGCGTTAAAAACGAGATTTCAGATGGAAACTGCGTTGAAATACAACGCCCATTTCGGACGGGCGATATTTCGTTATTAACGGATCAGGAGGCGCGTTCGCGAAATGCAAAATCGGTATGGTTGTTTGTACGAGTTAAAATTGAAAACTCAATCGATGCTGAGCAGGGGTGGGAGCTGATAAAATCACTGCCGGACGGCATGAATCAGCCGACTTTCCATAATATTGCTAAGAATCCCCTCGTTTTTCCTCGACGATACATTATACATTAAACTACTTATACAGTATCAACAGTCACTTGAATCCACGTAGGTATGCATAATGTATTTAAAAATTAACAAGTTCGACGCCTTCTTTCCTAACCCAAACATATGAATAAAACATTCCAACCACTAACGAGAAAACAATCAAATTTCGTTACAAGCAAAGTGCATCGCCAAGATCGCCCTGTTATTACGCGCACTAAGAAAACTCGAAAAATGGTTTCTGAAACGCTGCTTCCATTCTCTGGGAAACACTCGTTCCTCGGCGATGCATTTCCTTCAGGAGAACGCTTCGGAAAATTGTGCTTCTCTGCGTTCATAATCCCAAGCAACCTTAATTCCACCAGAAGAAAGATCCACCGCAGCTCGATCCCCGACTCAAAGAAGGGAGAATTAGAGTCAGACCTGTCTTAATGTTAGCACTTCCCTTCGCCGCCGATTCGTTCGCCGTTTGCGTCTGCTTTCCCGACCAGCGCGCGCGGGCAAATGAAACAGCGCGTGTCTGGATGCAGTTTGAATAAAGTAGGGAAAAGCATGATAAATCGTTTATGCGGCGGACTATCGCATCGCGTATCTAGTGTCCGCCTGCTCGAGGAGAATCGTACTTTTTCCCGTTATTTTTCAACCACTTTATCTCTATTTATTTCGCCCGCGTCTCGTAATCGCAACATTCCCTTATCGCTTGAAATTACACACGACGCGAACGCGCGCGGAATAATTGGTCGCATTTATTCGGCCCAGATAACGCGGTTCGCGGATACTTTTCGCAACGGGAGCGTCTGACGCCATCGTCACCGAAGGATTCTAGCGGATTACTTTGCGCACCTTTGTTAATAACAAAAGCACAGAATATTAATCTAATCGAGCAGACGAACTGCCCCAAAACTCGACGATTTGAGGTCATCGTGCCTCCATTCTCGATTGGCATTAAATGTCACTTCGAAATTAAATTCTATTAAATAATCTGTTATATCGCCTCTGAGAATGGTTTTTGTATCAGATAAAATTGCAATCTTCCAGCCGAAATCTCCCCTTTGCAGTTTCACGAGTGAAAGACCAACAGTGACGGAGGAACGAGATCCTCGGAGCAGATCGTTAGCTGTCTGCTGACACAATATCCCCCTCTTCCCTTTCGTTTCCATTCGATGTAACTCACAGGGCCGTTTGCCGCTGTGCTTCGTGAATTTTGCAATCCTCTTTACAACGGAACGTCGCTTCGCCGGCCTTTTACATGTAAACATTACGAAAGCTTTCCCGGGGACTGGGAAAAGGCTCGAAGAACTGCGAGACCCGTTCATTTTCCTCGCCGTTATTTTTAGGACCCTTTTACTCAAGAAAAGGCCAGGGAATTCAGTGGCGTTGGACGTTTCCAGTATCGCCATTCATGAGTAACGTTTCCTGCTCCGAAAGGGAGGAGAAGGATAAGGGACTTTGGTTTTCTTATCCATTTCCCCTATTAACCTTCTCAACACCTTGCCCACTTAAGGGAGAAAGGCCGAGGAATATTCAATTACAGAGTCACGGGTCAATCGACGCCCTCTTCAGAACCGGATGTGGTCCATGGGTCGCTAATCGAATAACTCTGAAGCAGGGAAGTCGATTGTCTCGTAAGAAATACACAATCATCTCCCAGTTCCTATCCAGCAACGCTACCCTTCGCACTCTTCCCTTTTATACTCCTTAACTTCTTTATCATTCATTAATATATGTTCTTAAAAACCATATCTTCTACTTAACGAACGTGAAATTACAATCGTCTATGACCAATGTATGGCAACTGTAAAGACTGGACCTTTGATCCAGATGTATAGGAAAGTTCAACGTTCATCGTTTCGTGACTAATCTCCTTTTAGCTCCAAACGAGTTCGCGATCGTGGCACTTTCCATTAGCCAGAGAATTGCAGCGACGTCTTAAATTCGGTAATTAACCGATCGTGATCCCTTCACTTTACTCAACCATCAATTGCTTGAATGTTATCGATCCTAATGGAAGTTACCTTCTATCCATTAGACTTACGTATCCACCGCCAGTGATATCCACACTTACGGTTACCTTTATCACGTGGATCATTGGCTTTTAAATAAATATTTCGATTCGTTCCACTGGTGCAGATGGAATTCAACATGTCAGAAGGCAAGTCCTACGATTAAAGTGCCATAGTAAATTCGTAACGGAGAGACTGTTTATTCCTTGAAACGTCAAAGTTAGAAGAAAGGAGTAAGAAAAATGAAAATTCCAATTACCTTCGGGAAACGTTGACAATATTTGAAGCGCGTCGAGAAGCCGTTTAGCTGAGCAGGTGGAAGACGATATCGTTGAAGAAATGGAGGATTACACGCGTCGTTGTTCCAACACGAGGCCGGGGGAAAAAAAAGTTGCGGCGTGGCTCATTTCAGAGGCCAAAGTGAAATTGGAAAACTCTCCTCGCTTAATTCAGCCCTTCCACTGTCACGCGCAGGACAACCTGTTCCAATTGCATTAAAATTCCTGGCCTGTCCGTTGGCCTGACACCAACTAGGTTATCCTTTTAACTCAGGACGAGCCGAATAACTGGCTGGCGAAAGAAGGCCTGTAAGAGCCGCTTGTTTCGCCCATTTTTGCTCGGCGTGTCTACTGGCCCGCATATAAATCAACGAGATCGATCATTCGCCACTAGGCTGCTCGGACGAAGGGGAAGCCTGGGGAGGAAAAACGAAGAGAGAACTGGGGAGCAACGAAAATTTCACCGGTCGAGTGGAACGAACGGTCGCGTATCATTCAACGGCGATCACTTAGCGTCAATCTCATCGTCTTGGTGATTTATCGTATCGCGGAATATTGTGTAAATCGCGCCCGAACCCCCGTACAACATAATACCCCATAAATTCTCGGCGGAGTTTGTGTTGCGTGATCGCGGGTTATCAGAGTGCTGAGTAATCGACGGTTCGGCAGAAGCTCGGGCGAGAAAACGGAAATGAGAACGAATTACTTTTTTACTGTCGCGCTCTTTTATTGCTCGGCTCGGACGCACCGTGAACGACGGACGGGAGCCTTTCTGCTTCGAATTTGCAATCGCTGCAGACGCAGCATCTGCCTCGCAAATTCACGAGATCGTCTGTTTTCGTTTGCTTACTAATTGTGACTACAGTGTACCTCTAACGTATTAAAGTGCCACGTGGTAAATTCGGTTTCGTTGCAGGTAGGTAGACAGGAAATTTGCGTGATTCGAGGAGGACAGATAATAGAAGCTGGCACGAGTTTTGGTGGAGCTCGACGAAAGTGTGAAAGGAAATAGTTCTTCTCGCTTCTCCGGAGATGGTGCAGCAAAGGGGAAAATTTTTTTAAACCCATCCAACCGTCTATAAATCTTGGTTCTTGCGAGCATTTCGTAATGTAATTTGCAGGGAGTTTGCACTTGTTTTCCTTTGGAAAGTTTGCTGGCGAAACGAGTAGCCGGATAAAGCGATACGCTTCTGCTTCCTTCTTTCGAAATTCCACGAGTTCCACGGAAATTCTCCCCCTCGAAATTCCCGAATTTGAGCGCTAACAATTTGCACGAGTTAAACACCGCAAGTTTCCCTCGTCTTTTCCTCTGTTGCCTTGCCGGAGATTAATAAAACGGCGCAAGAATGCCTGCGAAAATTCTTCGAGATACGCTCCGCGCTTTCTTCTTCTTGCGAAGAGATTGTTGGTCGAAACAGATTTTGGCAATTCCGGCACGTTTCGCGCACGGTACCAGGGATTTTGAAGAAATCCTGACGCTTCTTTCGATAAAATAAACCATTACGTAAGTCAGTGCTTTGGACATGCAGAATTCTATTTAAAAGACACCTGCATGTTCACTGCAGTCTGTTGTACGCGGAGTCGCTACTATTATTTCCAGCTGCTTGCATCCAGTGTGTTCTTTGATCTCGTTTAGACACGCCGTGCGTCGCGGCGCCCGTTTCCTCCAGAATTCTGCAGCATCCTTCAACGTTACGATATCCGAAACGAAGATGAACTGCGCCATGTGAAGCATGGTAATCCAGTTGGTAACACACTCCATCTTTCCGCTTATGTATTCACGTTTGCACGCACGGCATTGTTGCTTGGAACAATACGATTAAAGGATCATTGGAACTCATGGATGACGACGCTACTGCATCCAGCTTCCTTGCCGGTGCCTTTGCGGCCCTCTTTATTCGTTTTGCATGCGAGGTTCTTTCCAATCTGGAGCACATTAATCGCGGAATGCCAGGGACGCTCTTTGACGTAAAGTTTGATTATACATTAATTAGCATGGCGTGCATCTCTCGTGGCATAATAATGGAGATTCGAGACAGAAGCTTGAAGGCACGTCAAGAAGTCGCGTTCCATATTTAACCGCGTAACGATTGTCCGTTCTCTTATGACACTTCGACGTGAATTACAGGAGCTATATAACATCGTTCCCCTCGAAATGAAGCTTCTCTCCCGGCAAACACGCCGATTTATCGTCTTAATTTCGAAAGAAGAAGAAACAAGCCTTTATCTGCCTAGAGAGCGAGGGAAATGTCAAAGGGGACAGTTTAAAACCTGTTCAAACACTGATGCATTGTTCGCCTAAGGTAGTTGGACCTTAGGGTGAACTCTGCGTCAGTATTTGAACTCGTCGAGTTTGAATCGGCGGGTTAAAGTGCGACACCTGCGGTTTTCGTAAGTCAGCAATCAGGACAGAACGAGGAGGCACGGTACTGAGAAAGGAGGAGAGGAAGGGCGATGGGGGAGAGCGAGGGAGAGAGCCCAAATGAATCCTACCTCTTTGGGCACTAACCTGTAGTACTAACTAACTAACTAACTTTCACGGTCCAACGCCCACTACCAGAGTAATTAGCCTGGCTAACGAGCGATCGTTATACAGAACCGCGGAAAAGTTAACGATCTACACCTTACAACGATCGACTGAGATCTATTGTTCCTAATATAATAGCGTTATTGTGAATCGAGAAGCCCCAATCGGTTGAATATTGACCCTGCCAGCTGAAATCAACAAGCCGAACACTTTGAGTCGCCTGAATTTCTGGTACCGAACTACTGACGCTGGATACTATACTCTTTCACTCTTATCGTTTGTGGGACACCGTTCAGATAAATTCAGCAGGGTGCAAGAAGGGTCATAAATTAACTGTTCTTATCCAGAAGAAAAGGTCCCTAGTCGTGACTCCTTAAGGAAGGTTCCAGTCGAAGTTTATACTCTTTGATGTAGCACAGAGGAACAAAGGAGAATGTTGGGAGCACAGAGTAATTTGTGATCAAAGAGCGTGCTGCGATTTCTATATACCTTTGAAATGGTTTCGGCAAGGGAAATCGAATGACACCACATTCATGTTGAAAGTCAGATGGGAATACCTTTGAAACTGGACTTGAAGAGTGGTGTTTCGAGATTACTGGCAAGGGGAATGGAAATAAACTCTCGTATAAGCGAAATGATCGCTAAAAGGAGAATGTATGCTAGTTAAATATTGTACATCCTATCGATCATAGAAAGTTTGTCGAAATATTCCAAGTCATCGTAACACTTAATTGAAGTATCCTAAGCTTTACCTCAACGAAACAGAATTTGGAATACATTACCCAGTAAGATTAGAAATTATTCAATTTACCAGAAGTGGACTTTAAATCAGCGAAAAAAAAAATGAAACATAAGTTCGATGAGTGACCGAACTAATAAATAGCTGTAATAGGTTCATTATGCAGGATAACAACGCATTTCAGTAATTATGCCTCCATCATCAAAGCCAGTCCTTTGAATAATTCATTCGCTCAATATCCTCGGTTTGAAACTAAGCGAAACCATCAAATGGAAACTACAAACTGGCATTCACGAGTACAATAATTATTTCGGCGTTGTGTTCTCGCTCATATACGCCAAACCATTCGCAAAAGACATAATAAAGTATTATGCATCTGCGTGCAACAACATTGTTCCTTTGGATCCCAGAAACGTATTATATTTTACAATGTATTGTTGAGCATGGCTTTCTCTTTACTTATAGAGAGTTGTAGCAAAAAGTCACGATTGTATTGAATTAATCAGAGAACCGTGCAATTCTATACACTGATAAACGACGAACTATTTAAATAAATGAAGATAAAAATTTATAAGATAATGCGTAATTTTTTAATATTGTTCACTAATTACTTATTCGCCTACTGTCAATTGGGAACAAATTTTTATGGACAACGTAGTCCACGTGCAAAACTTCAATGCCCGCTGATTTACATTCATTTAACACCACGCGAATGTTCGACTCTATTCGATTTGGCGCTTGCGATAAAAGCGCCTATAAAAGCTTCCAATAAACCACTTTTAGTCTCGAATATCAATGAATTTTTTCTGCCAGTGGCCATTTTAAGAATTCCAGGGGATCTCTACAAGCTGCATTTATAATCTCGATCCAACAGGTACATCTCGTAAACCCTGTTAAATTTACATTAAAATATTTCACTTATATTATTCGAATAAAAATGGACTGTAAGGATCATTTGAATGCAGGAAGAATAGAAAGTGGGTCGTCGATATTTCCAATCAATTCGATGCATTTTTCACATTAGTTTCCTATCAGCTTCGCATGCTTAACGAGAGAAATCCAGATTCCTGGTGAAGCAGGTTATCGATACGATACATCCGTTTACAGAGAAGAGATTCCGCCAGAATCTTCGGAAAGGAAACACGTAAACGATTTAATTGCACGGGGGACTGAGAAAACGAGAATGCAATGGGGATCGAGGTTTTCGACGAAACCGGAGCGTTTGTCCGTGATACGCGATTTCCGTGCACTTGTGCCTTTCTTACACCGAGACTTCTTCGATTCTACACGCGCGCCACACGCGATTTCGGCATTTGTCAAATGCTAACCCCCTTTTCTGGCGATTAACCCTGTTTCCAATACCCGCGTGATCTTAATAAGAGAAACAATATTTCCGGGACGAAGAAATCGTTGACGCTACTGAAAAGTCGTGACCGTTATCGCTGACTCTGGTTCATTTTCATATTAACTTGACGAGAAGACATGAATATGGTCTTAAAGGGTGTATATTTTACAATCGAGTGGACAGATGCGGGATTCCTAATATACTCTCGTCACTTGAAAATTCCACTTGTTATTAGGTTGATATTGCATTTGACGAATTCTGTTAAGTGAATTTGTGGAGATTCTTCTGAAAAAACAGCACTGTCATTTAAACTGAGAGACTGGTTATTTTAGACATTGCTATGCATTAATATATTCCACATCTGGCAAAGTGTTTTGAATTTTTTAAACCTTCCAAGTAGACTGCTCTTATAAAATACATGTACATCCATGCATATGATAATGAGCGGGGTCGCAAAAATAAATCCCAAAATTTACATATTATGAAACAAAGTACAGTGTGTACAATAAAGCTTGTCACTTAAAAGTGGAAGATGTAAGTGGACTATTGAACTAATAAACATTTCTTGGAATAAAAATTTACACCTTATTCGCACACTGTGCCACTTAGTGAGATCTTATTAAACCTTCTGCCGAGTCACTATTGAATCTCCTCAGGTTTCATTTCCTCCGCTGCATAACCGTTCGCACGAGTCACGGCTAAATGATTAATAAGTCTATCTTTGCTGCGCGAAGTTGACGCGTTACCTTGCGTTCTTTAGCGACTCAGCAACTTTCTGCTACGGATATTGATTTACCAGGAAACTATAATCCCCGAGCACTCACGTCGAACCATCGATCTGTTTCCCGCAAAAGTCTGCTGGTTATTTAATCTGTGTCTTTTCGGGGCTATCGCATACCATCGATCGGTCAATTATTAATCGCTGGGAGCTAATTAGCGGTCGTATAGCTTGCCACGATTAGTCGACGAATCACTCGAACTTGTACGAAAATTTCAGCGCAGCTCCGTGCTTCCTCCTGTTTCATTTTCGCCCGATCGAGTCGCTCCGTTCGAAGCTGATCGACGTCTCAGAAACCCATTCCGAGATATTCGTGCGCCGAGATGGATCTGTCGCGATTCGAATCACGGTCGGGTATCGCGACGATATTAAGTGAAGAAACGACGGCGAGCTGATTCGAAAAGCTACCTCGACCCAGATGTACTCGTTCCTCGAGAATGCATGCCTGCCGATGATATATGACTTTCGTATCCCGCGAAAAAGTTTCAAGCTGGTCTGATAAAACAAGCTCGCGCGGGGCACGCTGTGCGCGCGGTTTATTAGACACAAAGTCCGTAAATCATCTTACGGGTTATTAATTACGATACCGGCATCTGTTATTTTACAAGCGGAAAATTAGCTTGCAGTATTACGCGGCTGCAGCATCACTCTGCGCCAAGATTGCTAATACGATTAGTTGCTTGGGACCATAAAACCGAAGCCACGCGAAAATGATCGGATGCGGGGCAAAGCTGTTTTAATTGATACCATCTCTCTTCCCCCCCGTGTTGTTTCTATGCTGCTCGCAACTCAGGGGATTAAAGAGATGCGTGTTGAATGATTAGAGAAACTCCAATGTTTTACTGCTCCTTTACCAGTGGGAACAGTGAAATTTGAATTGAAGGGTAAAAGGTGTGGATGGTTAGGCTTAAAAAATTAAATTATAAATCGAATGGAATTCTTTCCAAATATCGAGAAACCGATGCATTCTTGTTTGAGGTCCGTGTACTTTTCGCGTCACAAGTGACGCCAATTTCGTGATTCTCTGATATAAAAGCATGTATTCGCATGCCGCATGGCTGTCAACTTACCTGCGCGCAGGCACGATATACTTCCAAGCTTTGCTTATCACCATGACTGGTTATTTTTAAAATTGAAAATTTTCAGAGATCCATTCTAATTTCTCTGAATCACCCGTGGAATGGTAATGTTACATCGTCACGCCAGCGACACGTGGGTAGGGGACATTTCAACTTTGAAAAATTCCTCGGACAAGATAGGAATCTACGTTTCGGAAGAAGCAGCTAGTAGATTTTACGGCGCGTACCCCTGTTCCCATTTACAATCAATATTAAACGATCCGAGATCAGATACAGGAACGGCGAACCTCTGAAAGCCCGCGGAAATTCATATGTGCGCCATATTTTACAGCGCGCCACCTTTGCCTCCCCGAGCGAGAGCGCGCGCTACGCTCGAGCAGAAGCTGTTACAAGCCGAGACGTTAATTTGACGAGACATTACGTCCGACGTATTAATTCTTGACACGGCACTGTACACGTGCTGGGTGCCGTTTCGTTACTTGGCGCGGGACAAGGAGCGGGATGGCAGCTGGGTGAAAGAGGGAACATGGCTTACCAGGGTCTAAACTAATCCAAACATTCCTTACACGACTAGCGACATTCAGGCTGCGCATGGTAGTGGAGTTCGCAATTGTGATAACGCCCTGTTGGCAGAGTCAAGTCGTCCCACCCCGATGCTGGAATTCAGTTTCTACGTCGCAATTTGCTCGGCATAACGAGCCATCCTGAAGAAACCTCAGCCAGGGCGTCGAACACCGTGTCGTTACCCACATATGCCCGTGCACCTGCAGGTGTATCTAGGCCGTGCATGCAGCTACCAGCTCCGGGGGCTGCGCACGGGTTAGACCTCTTAATAACGTGCCACCTATATGTACACACGGACGTACACGCGCCGGAACGATGCTCCCTTATCCCACTAACTGCACCACCGAGCACACATGGCAGCGCACGTGAACGCTGGATCCTGATGCGGTATCGATCGGCTGCGTGTATCACGAGGATCTCCACCGACGCCCCGGCAACTGGCTGGATTTTTCAAGTAGGCGATTATCGCGGTACAGGAAACGCTGGAGCACCGGTGTCTCTGCTGCTATGTCTGTTGATTTAGCCCTGTGGACGTTCGCTGCTAGCGGGTTGGGATTAAATATACACGTTTCCGTGACTTTCTGATGCAATTATGTGTGTCTTCCATTAGATTCTTTTGCAAGTAAATTCGTGAGTTAGAATGCAGTAATTGATTGTTGCTTAATAGAGGCATTAGGAGACGGGGTTGCTATTTCGCAATTTCTTAAGATATCAAATTTCTTCTTGGAGAGAACACAGCTTAATTTCAACACAGAAAGGTATATGTCTTGATTTTTAAATGTAACATTTTTTTATATGAAAAAAATGATAAAAATAACCCCGTTTTCCGACTTATCAAAGGTATGTAACCCCTTAAGCTTCCAAAGATTGGTCATTCATTTCGGGGAGCGGCTTTTACATTAAAATATGTATCTCTGTCTTATTTGTTTAATCTTCCCAGGAGTCACATTTTCTGCCATTCTATTAGATACATCTGCTTTCTGTATAATCTTACGTGTTCCACTCTTCGTTTGCATTCCGAACTTTCCTGCGTTGCCAATGTGGCTGCCTGCCCTGTCTATTTCGTAGAAACATGTCACTGGGCGCGTGTAGAATCCAATGAAAATAGAATCCACGGAGGATTACGGGGAAAAGGCGAGACATAAAAATCTGAGGCATCACAATGGTCCACGGCGTGCACACGCCATCGGACGCGATCATTATTTTCCGGAGTCAAGGGAATCCGTGTCGGGGGCGACGCCGCGGAAGTCCATGCTCCATCGAGAATCGTGTTGGTAAGACAGGCAGAGAAATATCGCAGTTTTATGTGTCGAAAGATATGGTTATTTTATGTGACAGATTCGCGAACCCCTTCCGAAAGAGTTACAAACGTTCGCGCGTGCAATTGTTATACGCCAGAGTGTCTCTTAATGCGCTGGCAGCACGCGAGGATTCACGATGCGAAAGCGAATTCTTCTTTTTAAATATCCACGTGTTTCGCAACGAGATTCAAAGCAAGGAGAGTCTTGAATGTCTCTTTCAGAAGTCAAGGGACAATTGCGTATATAACAATTGGATCTACTTAGTTACGCAGAAAACTACCAACTCTCGAAATGACAAAAAATTAGTTGAACGCAGCGTGAATCCCATAATTTTATTATCTTTATTTTGCAAGAAATTACCACCCCATAGAACAACTCTTACGTTATATAATTATTAAAACTACCAAGCTGCAGTTCCATGTTAGGCTTAAAAAACAAAAGCTACAGAAAATTAAAAATAATATTAATTATACTACTCAGTATTAAATAATTCATTATAAAACAAAAAGAAGAAATAAAATATACCCAATAGAATAAAGCTACTTTTCTTTAACAATTAAACTCTTTGAACTAAAACTCAGTTTCACATCATTGAGGGTTGGTAGCTTTCTGCATAACTAGGCCCAATTCTAATTTATTAGAGAGTGGAAGCATTTGGTTATTATTCGTCGGGAGCTTTCCCGTCGACATACAGACAGGCACGGATGAGTTTTTGTGTTACTGGCTACGAGAAAACAGGAAATTCGTAACTGGAGGAATGGTATACGTTGGAGGGTGGAGGACCTTGAAAGCCAAAGTTTATGGGGGTGATCTGGCTGCCATAAATTACAGCAAGAGCGTCTAGAAACGGACTGTGACACAGACCCTTCTTTTGTAGGACCTACTAACCCAGGGAAAGTGAGGATTGATATTGGACCATCGATCCTCGCGCGGGCCCTGGACTGGGGCATGTCTTTCTCCGACAGGGGACGCGACAGTTTTTGAATTATACTCTGAGAATTCTAGTAAAGTTACATTTCTTGCAATATCGATATTGACAGTTTCCGAAAATTCAATTCTTTCTCCTACGGGAGTTACGACACTGCATGACTCATGGGTGCTTACCCGCGAGTGCAAAATGCCACGGACTTTGTTATCAACTTCGTTGGAAAGGAATGCATCACGGAATATGATTAAGATTAAAGAAAAAAAGTTCGACATATATATTCGAAAGAAAACCCTGCGTAACATCACCAGCGAACAAGACATTGCGTCTTCCAGCGTGATGCGAAACATCTCGCGACACTCGTAAATTGGTGAAAAAAGAACAGAACGACCTGATCCAATTGTCACAGAACGGGGGATAAAGGGCAGCCAGTGCGGGGGCGATACGGGAGCGCAGATTTTGTAAAGAGCCTTGGGTGAAGGCGGTGTGTGCTCAGGGCGCTGTAAACTGTGTTGAACTCTCGTGCTTTCTGCGATGTGGAGGACCAGCTGAGGATAGGGCACGAGCGCTGTACATGCCGAAGACGCATTAATATTAATGTACCGGGATTTACTGCGACACGGGCTGCTCGAGCCTCATGGGTAGGATGTATGTTTACAAATACGTTTCTCAATGTAGCCACACCACCCCTCCGTCCGTACGGTTTGCCTTCCATCCCCGCAGCTCCGCGCTCTGGCCGCGTTCTTCCTTAGCGGAAGTAGCAAGTAACGCTGGCAAACTTGGACTCCCTGCATCTTGCAGGGTGTCCCCTAAGGGGGCTTCCGGCCCGGTGTTCCCGCCGCAGAAATGGTTACGCTAAAGTGTGTCAAGGCATATCTTGCCTTTTCTCCTCGATGTACATTCCCCTCTGAACATCGAGCCAGCCCGGGTTCTCGTTGTGAAGTGCTCCAGCATGTCCTTGCATTCGCTGCATTCCTCGCTACGTGTACGGAGAATATCGTAAAGATGAGAAAGCTGCCGCGCGAGGAATACCGTGCGGCGAGACGCACGAGAGTGACAGATGGGTAACGCGAAACGTATATACGATATGTATAATGTGTCGTCTTCGCGGGACAATTGGCCCTGTTCGTGGCCGAGCCGAAGAATATGCCCCGCCACGAGCTTCGGGGGTCTATTACCACTTTCCCTCGGCTAATAGACTCCGCAAAAGGAGCCCCGCGTCGACGTAGCTTTCCCCGAGGTGTAAACATCTGTAGATCACGTGAAGGGGACAATGGCGCCGTCCAAGTTTGCACGTTGTCGTTCCTGCTATTGTTTAGGGCGTCTAGACCACCCCCGTAGCCTTGAGGCCAGACACTCAACGTGTTCCTCTCATTGACATACATATACCATTCCTCTCCATTGGAGTGTCTCGGTTTTTTATACAAGCTGGGGTGACGTGGCCTACGTCTGCTCGGTGGGCAAGGGCGACGCAGTACTCGAATAGCATCATCTGCGTCTTCGATATTAGGGTTCCCTTGGAAACATCTATCGATAATTTATTATGGTAATTTGGGAACATCTGGATAGGGTATTCTAATATTAAAGTGATTTGTCCGTGAAAGGTTTTAATCTTTTAATCGAACTTTCAATGCATTATGCATACGTTTCTTCGAATATTTGTTTTATTAAAATGCTTCGAAATCGATGTTTTATTAACGACAGGTCTCGTCTATGCAATGGCCTGTACTGTGAACAGAATTAGGCCGATAGTTGTAAAATTAAAACAGATTTAACGGTCTGACAAATAGAAAGGTGTTGGTTGATAGGGATAATAAACGAAAATTATTCGCACAAGATTATTATCAGAGGTACCATGGATTGGAAAAGCAATTAAAAGTGGTTGTTCCTACTTAGGCTGTCGATCTGTAATTCAGTATCGACATCGACGTTCGCCAATGTTCAGTGTGTGCATTTTATAAACATTTTATATGAATTTTAAGCTGTTGTGCTGTTTTTAGTACATCACATTCCATCTTAATTACTGTCAATTCATAACGCATGCCCGACAATATTCGATTCATAACTACATCACTCACACAGACATCAGTGCGATATTTAACATAGAATGAAAAAAAACAAGAGGTAAAAATCACTTCCTCTCGATAAAGCGTTCCGTTATTCCGGATGCAATATGTTTCGTTCGTAAAGCAGAGAGGGAAACTAATATTTAACTAATTACTTCTACCTTAATTGACTCAAATTATTGTCTCCCATATTTCCTGTTCGCTTATAGGAAAAATCATTTCACAATCTTCCTATACAGTTAGACAGATAATTGTTTAATCAATGAAGTATAATTTCAATTATTCTCTAAACAACCCCTCGAAACATTCTAAGCAATCGCTGTAAGCAATATTCATTAAACTGATTAAATAAATTTGAAAGCTTCGGGCATATCCCTAGAATAAGCGCATCGGGCCTATTATTTTTACTCAGTTTAAGCCAGAAATTCTATCGAAAGCTTAATGTTGATAAATGCGTTATCGAAAGTAGCGCAGATTTTAACTGTCAAGGGTTGATTGGACGGCAACATGGTATGTACTATCAAAAGCACACAAAACTAGCTTTAGTGAAAAAAATTCAGGTTTCCTGGTCCTATGATGAAACTGAACCTTGGCTCGCTTTGGCGAGCTAAAAGCAGGTAAAGTAATACGGTCCGATAAAGCCTTTAATTAAACCGCCCGCGTGTCACGATTATTCTCACGCGATATAAAATTTCTGCCTGTAATTCGCGTAGAATGGCGCTGGCTGGATAATCTCAGCGCGGCCCCCGCGTAAATGCCTTTTTCGCGATATTTTGATGCGACAGATCAGAAGCCAGATCGGGATAAAATTCATCGAATGACTCTCGCGTCGCGCCGTAACCGTGGGCATTCGGGATATCGCGCTGGAATTAAATGTATAGACGTGAATTAACCGTGCACGCGAATGCTCCGCGGCCAATACACGAGGAGCATCGGCGATCAGAAAAGACTGCAGAGTGTTGGCTGCTCAATCGAGTGTGGAACATCGCGTGATCGATGGCTCCCTGCTCGTTCGCGCCCGCAGATTATCTGTTTCTGTTTTAGAACGTCCGCAGTGAGATATCAAGCCTATTCGTGGGAATCGTTCGGACGGAATTTTCGAATCGCGGGATTATAATTGCTTCGTACGATACGCAACTCACGGACTTTTGTCAGAGGGGTAGCTGAACGCAGTCTGTCAGAGCGCTCCCTCGGCATCTCCGAGAAGATTAATCTTGCGTTGAAATAAATGCTGGCGAATGATACCCGATATTTATCGTTATTTATCAAAGCAAATAAAACGGAACGCGGTAACGCGCTTTCACGGACACACGTATTTTATTGGGTAACGCTCTTGTCGAGCTGAGACAGTCTCTGTAACGCAAGTTTAAATTATATAGATGGCAGATTGCAAATCAAACGATGTGGTGTACACACATTTCCATATTATCAAATTCTATATTCCGTTCTTCGTTAATGATTGGTCTAATTTCTTCAGTTGTTTATTTAAAACAGTAGAACGTTTACGTTACGCTATTGCACGATGGGTAGTACGCAAAAGTCTAGCTTTTCGTCCAAGCAAGCAGTCATAGAAACTCGCGAGTACGTATACTTGCTTAAGTAACCCCAAATTAGATCGTGGGCGAGGTCAAACAGGCGTATCTGGACTACTAATTACCGCGGGGGATTGGGGGAAACTTAGCGAGACTCCTGGTGTACGATTGAAGCAGGCGAACAATAGGGAAGTTCCGCAAACCCTTTGCGTTTATATTCGCAATCGGGATCTTTCCTTAATCCTCATTGCCCCGGGAGGTTTCGAGAATCGGTCCAAGTCCACTGGCACTTGGGGAACGCTCGTTGAACTCGCGATCGAGTTTACTATTATATCGACTCTCGTCCACCCGGAGCGATACGACGAAGGGAAAGGTTAACGTCAAGCCTGCAGGGTGGTTCCGAACCAAAAAGCAAACCCCGATTGCCCTACATCGCTGGCAACTTGTCGTCAAAAGAAATTGTACATCTCGAGTCACGTGGAAACAGCTCGGAAAGTCTACTTCGAGTTTCCGAATTTCTAGACTTCGCGACAAAGGAAACGATAAGAAATTCGCGTCTGGTTCCTGAAATGTTTTTCAATATCAATTTGCCAAACATGTTCTCCCCGCTAGTGTGTCCTGTTAACGAGTGGGCGACGCGCTCCATCGAGCGCTTTAAGTCCCTCCCGAAATTGCCGCGGGAAAGTTTCGCGAGCGTTTCGTATGAACGAGTAATCTCGAGACTGCCACGGTTCCGTTTGTTCGTTGAATTATTAACGGCGGCGGTCACGAGTCTATGAGGGTGCGTGTTAAAGTCGCGCTAAGACGCAAGAAGTTGGGAGGCAGCAAAGCTGGATTTAATTGATGGCAGTCGATGAGTACTCCGATGTTCACCGCCTCTGCATACTTGGCTGTCTGGGTCTTCTTTGGTCCATAACTCGCGGCTCCTCTCAGATCCCAAGAAATCCGTCTTTGAGCGGTTCTCGGGGTAGTCTAGTCGATAGTTCGCGTACAGGCATTGTTCTAGTACAACGTGCAGCAGGCTTTCTAGCTAATAAGCCAAAGGAGGAAGGTGGAAGAAGCAGTGCACGACCTTTTCCTATCGCCATTCCCTAGTCCCGGCCTGCAGCTGCACGTGGCACGGATTCAGGGGGCGAATCAAAGGGAAAGCAAAGACGCGGCTTCTTGGCTCTCTTGTTGGGTCGAGAAAGTCCTGCGGACGTGATGTCAACCTTTGTCGGCGACGCAGTTAGGGATTTCGTAGTGGTCGGTCAAGGAGAACGGTGGATGAGCAGAATGACGTCACGAGCTCGGTAATCGTCCTCGCGAATAATATTGCACTCGAGAATCTTTACGGGAGACTTGCGTTTAAAGGAGCACGAGATAAATAAGTGAACGGCGATATCAAAATGGCTAGACTTGAGTGCCACTGCGTTTTGAATCGCAATACAATCGCTAGCTCATCTATGAACAAATCGTTTCATGTCTCATTCTATCCCCGGCCCGCCATTCGTTTCAATCAATTCGACCCGCTCGGAATACGGTATTTATCAAACATCCAGCCCCGTATTATTTCCAATATTTACACCCAAAATATGATTTCAAATAGATCTTGGTCATACCGTTCACAGAAGAGAGGAGAGAGAGAGAGAGAATCGCATCACCATCGGCCGTTCACGAGCCTCTCTAGGTTAGGTGTCCCCATCGTGGCGCGCGGCTCTGTGTTGAATGTGTGTCGCGGTGAACGACGCTGTATGGAGAACCGAGCGAGTGGGGGAAAGTCGGCCGCGGAAGAGGGGAGACGACGGTACGGTAGACCGAAGACTCGTTTCGGCGGTGTGGTGGGGGCCACGGGGGTCCAGGCATGGAGAGGGCGCAGTTCCGCGCTATCCTCCGTATCGTTGACACGTCCTACGAAAAGAGTGCGGAGTCAGTCGTTACGTTTCCATCTGTCGCGGCTCGTCTCACCCAACGGCCCACGAGTCACAGTTCTCTCGCCCCCGAGTAATTCTGCCCTCCCTCCCAGGTCCTCGAAGGCTCCTCGCAGTTTGCCAGCCGTTCCTTGACGCGCGAACGGGAGACGCGCCTCTCCCATTTCGAAGATCGCGCGTGCATTGGACAGTGCGCGTCAGCCCGAGCGACCGTTTGGTCGCCGACTTTGAAAACAATCCAGATCGCGCGTTCCAAACCGTCGACAGGCTGCGTTTGACAGCGCCATCGATCGGTCGTAGCCTCGATCGTACCCGTTCACGTACCTCTTGTGCCGTGCACGCGTCGGGACTGTCCGCGTAAAACAGTGGATTTTGTGAGTTTCGTGCGAGCGTGACATTCCCCTTCGACCCGAGCAGCGGACATTTCAACGATGCTGTCCACCAGCTGCGTGCTCGCCACGGTTCTCGTGATCGCCGCCGCGACAAGAAGCATCGCCATCCAGACCATGGACGCCAAAATCCGCGACGACTCCGACTTGTCACAGGTAACGATGCTTTTTTAACACTTCAGTCGCGTCCCAGCGGAACACTTTCGCTTGGGGCACGGTGAATGACGCTCGAACGGGCATTGTGTACATACGTACAGTTCCCGGACGGTTTGCCATTCAACTTTCCTGGAAAAAGAACGGTCGTCGACGAACGACAGCCGTGTATTCGAGCCGTGGAATGTTTGTGCGCCCGTCAATGTTTTGCCCGTGACCTTCTCTAGTGCCGGGCTCTTGGCACAAGTTTTAATATAATCTCGCGGAATATTTTGCGATCTATGGGAATTCGCGGGAATAGATGGAATTACGAAATCAAAGATGGCGTCTGGTCAACGGCACTAACGGCCCGCAAAGGTTACTTTAAATTTACCGGGCGTAATCTCGTTAGAGGCCGTTGTAATCGAATTTTTATTGGTATCATTTTTTCATTAACGTTGTTCTGCGCAGCGATGAAAGTAACGGCGGAGTTTCTGACGCGAATACTACGTTCGAAAGAGTAGAAAATTAGTTTAGGCTTTTTTTTTTTAAAGGTTTAATTGAGTTTTTTCGTTACTTTCCTCCGTTTTTTGGTTTTCTTGGAACTCTCGTGTCGTTTTGGATTTTCTTTACTCAGAAAGATTGGTCTTTTGGTTTCGCGTAATACGTCACGAACACTTCCATCGAAATCGTATCACGTACAATTCACGACCGATTCTGCGCTTAAGCGCTCCGAAGTGTACATAATTAATTTCCTTTTATGTCGCCATCGAATTGCCAATAGAATCGATAACAGGGTTTTTTGTCGATGTGAGTGAATCACTTAATTTTAAGACCCCTCCAGTGCTAACCTTTATAGGCGAGGTTTACGCATCGTCTCGGATCATTCCGTTAATTAATGACGTAATAAAGGAGGGTCGGGCTAACATAAAATCGTGAGCCTCTCGACTCTTTGCGTTACCTTATTAAATGGACGTCCTTTCTTGCCCGCCTCTTTCTTACAAATTTTCCTTTACAAGGAGTCTTTGAAATTTTATTTGCAATAGAAGACAAGCTTTATTACAAGATTTAGTATTTTTTCAGTATTCTCTCCTTCTTTCTCCTTTCATAATAAAAGGGATACCAATCACATCATGGAACTAAATTTTCAAGTCACAGTAGAAAAAAATAGAATGATAGTTTCAATTGGCAGTTCTATTGCACAGTCTGCTATTTAACAAATCTTTCATTTTATTCGCAGAAAAGCCCACTAACATCAACTGTATTCTCGTGCAAAGAATCATAATATCACTTACAATTACAATTCTTTGCGTAAAAAAAAATGTATCGATCACAACGAAACTTGTATCACCAAAGATGATCCTGGGCAGGTTAAAGTGTTTAATCCGCTAGTTGATCCAATCAATTTATCACACAATAATTTCGCCAAACACGATTTCTCGCGCGCGTTGATCGGATCTCGTCATTTCAATAAAAACGTTTAGTTAATGGACTGATCTATAATAAATCCCCGGGGATCCCGTCGGCGGCTTTGAATTCATCGCAGTGAATATTACAATAATGCGTATCCAGGTTCGAAGGCAGGGCGAAACGGGTCCCACCCACCAACTTGTTGCTGCGACAAAAATCGTCAGGACGTTTTCGCTCAAGGCTAGTTTCAGCTCCGATCGATCTGGCAAACTACTTGCCTAGCGAGCACGGCAGTCGAAAACTCGATTTTCCCGGCTTTTATTTCGTTCCGCTCACGGCTCGAACTTCCGCGATTCTTTTTATCGGCGGAAATGTGATTTAACGCGTTTAATCTTTCCCTCTTTTGCGCGCGGCGCCCGCGAGCGCGAGGAACTTGTAATTTCGTTTCCTCCACTGTTATTAACACGTTTCGGCTCATTTGTATGGGGTGGAAACGTTCTTTACTGCGGTTCTGCGTCACGCATCCAACTCGATTTACAAGTGGTGGGCGTCCCGTTTCATGTAACTAAGAAAATAACGATTCCTGGTCCTAGTATGTGGGACAGAATGTATTTCTAAAAGGCTTCGTTGTCGAGAAGTCATACCAGTGAATAGAAACTTTCGAATGGACTTTGTAGAGAATCATTTTTACGCTATCGTGTAAGACCACAAAAGTGCGGCTGGGAAGCGATGTGCTATATTCTGGTAGGCTTGAGAAATGCAGAACCGTGACAGTTTTTATGTTATTTCAATTTTAAGTGTCGCGAAACATTCATCATCTTCACGTATTGGCAATCCATAATTCATTAGTACCGTTTACATTCGCAGATCGTTCAATACTTTGCGCATGTACAGTTCAAAACAACGTGAAATTGACAATCGATGAATTCTTAACCACCCTCGCGGTAAAATGCTTCGATTGCATCAATTTAAGTAACAGATTACGGAACGGAAGCGCCATTGGATTTCAATTCATCATTTTGCTATGAAGAAAAACGCGAATTTGCCGCGTGAGACAAGTTGCACTTTTCCCGTTCCTTGGGTGGAAAGTGGCAGCGTTACGCGGTCGCCGCGTAACTAAAACGGCCATTGCCAATGTCAAAGTCGTTCTCCGCTCCCTGTCCCTCTTTTCCTCACTGACTCTCAGCTTCTGCCAGCAAGTGGCGGCCTTGCCTTTCACTCTTTTTTTTCGTACACTGCCTACGTTAAGTCCCGCTAAGTTGTTCCATTCATGCCGAAGACTGCAGGTGCAGGCAGGTGAACTGGTCTGTTGCGCACTAACACGCTCGCTACGATAACGACCCTGCCGACCTTCGAAGGTTCTTCTCGATATTAACCCTTTGCCCCGACAGGTACCGCCCTCGCGCACAGCAAACTTTAAAGAAACCTTTGAACCACGATTTTTATTAAACTTGGTAAAAATGGAAGAGCTCGGTGAATTCGTAGGATCAAATGAATGGCCGGCTATAAAATTATAGGAACTTCGAATTTATGGAATTTATGCTTGTTTCGGAGAATTCAAAGAATCTAGAGAATTGTTTGCTAAAATTCAAGTGTTACGCGAAAACTTAATACAAGTTTCGTGTTTTTGGTAACAGTTGTATGAATAGAAAGTCGAAATGGATTTTCTTTCTGCCTGGTATTTCGTGATTAGAACACATGGAATTTTCTTTCCCGTCTCCCTGGAATGTTTCCTTCAAAATTTAAAAAAAAAATGGAAGGTCGAAACTTCCCTAACGATACTCTAAAATTCGGCGTATTTTCAAACATGAATTTTTTATGTGTGTTGCTGTTACTGCGCGGAATCGTTCGATTGCCGAATTTTCTCGAATTTAAACTACCTATCGGACGTACCTAGTCTAAAATGGAAAAATTCATGTGGCTCCGGGACGTCGTTATTCATGCTCTGTTGAAAATACGGCGCGCTGAAAATTTCGGTTGGCTAAACATCGCAGCAGACTGTTGCGTATCTACATTATAAAAAGAATGACTCAGAAATGCCTGCGTTATTTTGCTATTTTTGTTACAAATGCCTGAATTTTACAAGAAGTTTAATTGCAACGAATTGTGCTCAACAAGAATATAATTATTTTCCCTGCTCCATTCGTTACTGGCAACGTGACCTAAATAATTAACCGCCCAAGTGCTGTTAGAAGTAGCAGAATGAGGGAATAGCTGAAAGAGGAATCATGGTACCGGATGTGATTTTTTCTACCGGCGACAGATGGTCTTCAGAGTTCTGGAACGTAAGGAACTCTCTCGTATCTAGAAGTCGTTTCGTCCCGGAGGCGGACCGTATGTCGACCACGGGATTCTCGAGTTTTCTTTTCCCCCCTACCATCCAGATACCCTGCGTGTTATTATATCTCCATGGAAATTCGATTTCCACTGCTCCCTCTATTACACAAGTAGACTCCCGAAACAAGGGCTAGAACAAGTACCATTTACCTCTTACTCACGAATTCGTAGTACCTTCGGTATCCACCTTACAACCGAACTTGTATTCATAATTTTTTCACGGGACCGCGTTTCCCGGTTTTGAAGCACCTCTGTGTACCGTAGCGCGATTTCGTTGGTCCCGCGCTGTTCTCCGTTTACAATGCGCCACGGAAGGTATTTTCGCGCGTCAGGTGTTCCTTTCGTCCCTGGTCTTTTACCCGGCGACTTTGTACAACATTTGCGTACGCCCCGAGTTCTGTAACTAGCTTCGATTCGTTCCGAGGGAGCAGCGCGGCCCCCGATGCTCGAAATTAAGGCAAATATTTTCCCAGGGGAAGTAGCGGAATTTGCGCGAGCTGGCTGTGCGAGCGAGCGAGCGGTGAGGGCAAGGCTTCTTCGGCTGGTCGAACGGCGACTTGAGGTGAACGAACAGTGCAGGGCAACCGTTGCTCTCCCCAGCCTCTCTTCTCTCCTCTCGGCGATGCTCATTCGATCCTCCCGCGGCTCTACCGGATATTTTTAACAAGCGGTTCGTGCTGAGACGAAACAATGCCGCCACAGTGGGCCCCGCTGTGCACGGCGCGCTTTTATACACACTGGGCTCCGTGCACGCGATACATCGCCCCCGCGAAAGGAGCAGCTTTTCCCACGGATCAGCGTTCGAAACGAGGAAACGCGCGTTTCCCTTCGTTCGGCTGTTCGTTAAGTAGCCATTCTGCGCAGATAGGCCGATAGGAGCGCAATAAGCACCGCGCACTTCGCTTTCCCGCTTGTTAAACGGAATTTGCGGTCGTTCCTTTATTGCGAGCACTAAGCGCGCGCGCACCTGTGCGCACTGCGACAGCGATGCTTTGTTTAAACGAGGGGAATGATAGTTTGTTTAGCATTGAACGTTTCCGATAATGCTGTGCCCAATACGAGGAGAGATATAAATTTCTGCCGGTTTGGGGGTTGTACGAATGTTCCTAGGAATTATTACTTTCTACTCTGCCACTTTTATATTCGTATAGATGTTTCTCTTTCGCGGCACCTACCGTGACTTTGAGCAACAAAAGATGCACTACTTGTAATCATCAGGAGGAACTGAATTTTATTCCAAGGTAGTTATGAACTGGGATATTCATAGTTCATATTTCTTCTAGACAGGTAGAGGATCCCCTCGTTACGAATTCATGATCGTCGGCCTCTACATCGCTCTTCGTGCTTCCCTATTATTTCTAATCAAATACACCAGTGTAACACAAAGATTCCCCGGAACTCTCCACACACTTATAATCACCACGAAGGAACGTTCCACGTATCAAAAGGAGATTCCACCTTTTCGCTCGCGTAAAGTGGTCGCGGTACGTATCGCCCTATCGGAGGGAGTCTTCTTCAAGGGGATGGCCGAGGCCACGAATCCATCGATCCTTGGAGCCCACGTACATCCGGGATTGAGCGGTTCGGGGCATCATAAACGCGCGCGCTTTCGCGATACATCCGTCGTTCGTATCGGGACGATAGCGGGAAGGACGTATCACGAAAACTGGAACAATACGTCGCGTAGGTGCCCCGGGGCAGCTGAAGAAGCTACCAGTCGCGTTACTCGTAAAATATGGAAACCCATAAAGATCAGCTCTAGCTGCCCCTCTCCTCCTTCGCCCCTCCTTTCGTGCGCCGTGTTAGCGAAAAGGCGTCCGGGAATTTTCCGAGTGTTTCTCGTCCTTCTTTGTTCTCCCCCTTCTCTCTGTCTCCGTTAGCCCTCCTTGGGGCTTTTTCCTCCTTTCCCGTCTCCATAAGGCACACAACCCACACCCACACACGAGCGAGCTCGTCGAATTCGTTTCTTTATTTCGCTCGGTCGAGCATTTTTCCTGGCGCCAACTTTTGCCGCGTCCTTTCCTCATAGTCGCCGCGTGTTTCTACAGCCCGGAGGGATTTCCCTTTCAGAGGGAAGAAAAGCCTCTGTGTGTATATACGTACGGGGCGCACTGCTTTGCCGTGCAAAACGCGCCAACAGGGAGTCGGGGCGAAGAAAAGCCGGCGGCCTCGCGTTTCCGAGTGTCGACTTGGGGGAAAAAGGTGGGGCGGGCCACGATTGCTCGAAGCCCGATCGGTAATCACATATCCCGAGGAGGTTCGCAGGAGTTGTTGAAACTGAACTATCAGCAGCGGAACTTTACTTCCTCCCGCTTCTTTGCTGTTGTCGTTTCGAGAGGGCTTTGGCGAAGTCTTGTAATTGCGGGGATGGCACGGGGTCCTCGCGAAATCAGGGTTCAACAGAGAAGGGGGTGGTTTCTGGTGGAGACGTTGAACACACGGGTCGTTTGTTTTGCACTATGCAGGATAAGTTTGGGATCGATTGGTGATAGAATTTATAGGGGCAGTTCAGTTTTTGATGGAAGTTAATCTGTTCTCTGCTGGCCATTGTTACCCGTGTAATTGCGACTGATGCGTGCACTGGGAATATCTATCGATCTTAGACGCATCGAAGGTCGTGGTAATAGGTTGCTTGGCTTGTATTTGTCAAGATCAACATCACTATGTGCCGCTGCAGCTCATGACGTTCAATTAGGTGTATGCAGAGTCTCTACGTGATCGAGCACTTAAGTTCGATTGGTATTAAATAACTTGGTCCGATGAATGGCATATCTTTGAACGTGTGTTTATGTAACATTCGCCAATAACGAGAACAAAACATTGTGCAGAACGAAGTAAGGTATTTGTAATAAATAAAATCGCGAGTCTTCGTAATTTGCGATCGGGCGAAATCGAATCGACTGTTTCTTTAATCGTTAGAACTGTAAATCGCGTCCCTTCCCCGTTTATTGGCAGACGTCGGAAACGCTCCACGAATTTTCGTTTAATTCGCTATGTCTGATATTACGAGCTTCCCTTTATTTCACGCGAGATTTTCTATCGTTATCTCGAGCGAAGTTCAGGCTGACAGAATACTGATACACTCGAAAACGTATTTCTGCTGCGCACTTACGTCTTGAAATAAAATCGGGCAATTGAGTCGGTTAATTATACGAGCAGCGCGCAAGAAGCTCACTCGAGAGGCGGGCTGCAATTGAAATGTGACTGTACGGATACAAAGGGCGACGAGCTTGGCGGGCTTTCGTAAGAAAACTCAATTTCGGAACGAGTCGCGTCGTCTCCGCCCCACGAATTTACGAATTCTGCTTCTGTGTCGCTAAACTTTACGGCCGTACGAACGTTTAAGGAGTAACTCGCCCCTTTAGTTTTAGGTTTTAATCTGGCGGAGCTCGCGAACGCCCGCCAGCCTGAATTCTTGACTTAATAAGCGGTGATCCGCGAGGTGGTAGAAGTAGAATGGAACTAACGCTGGAAAAATTTCAACGGAGCATTAGAATTTTTAATTCTGATTGGCTTCAACGCCTGCAAAATTCTTGAATTATTGGCGATGTGCTCTGAGAGAGCGGTGGAATTTTAATCTAAAAAAAAAGATAATTAAAATCTGCTCGAAATAAAGAAAACGAAAGCTAAAAATTGAAGCTTCATTTTACAAAGTGGTCGAAGGTAGCTTCTTTTAAATTCATTCTATCTACGGTAACGCTAAGTCTATTCTACGGTTCACCCAAACTCATCCACTTCTGACAGATCCAATTTCACCCAGTTTCCACGCAAAAATATCATCCGCCGCACGTTTTGGAGCAAACTCACTTTCTCCAATCTTTTTCGTTCTTCTCCAACCGCACAGTCCTATCTCTGATCGGTACGAAATAAAATCGAGCTCCTAGGTTCAACGTCAGCAAGAGTGCAACTCCATTTTCAACAGTTTTTGAGTTATGACTCGTAATATACGCAAAATAATTATACATCGTTTGATGCAAATCCAATAACAAACGAGTGATTTATTACAAATTTTCAATCCGCACCCACTTCGTGCAATATTTTTGTTTTGGGCAGCTCCAGATTTGAAAAATTCGCCAAATTCGAAAAAATATATTCTTTAATCAGTGTTCTCTTTTTAATGTTAAGTCAAAGCAATAATTTTATAAACAGTGCTTTTTCTAATTTACTCCAAGTGTTGTAAAGATGGAGCTGCATTACTCTTGCTGCAAGGTCCTCAATTGAGAGCGACAGGTAGAGTGTTAACTGCCCCCTTTGACACGATTGCGCGGTGGAAAACAGGGGTACCGAGGAATTATGCATGAGAGACGAAGAAATCGAGCCTGTGGGACACAGTTACGAATTCCATTGAAAGGGTGCCGTAACCTACGTTCATCCGGTATGCGCTCGGTACACTTTGTTACGCGCCCGCCACCAGGCAGGTTATAATACGCGTCGATGTAAATTATATAAGTGATACGCGCTATACCTACGCCAAGCCCACCGTCTCCTGGAATACCAGCACAATGCGTCCCCGTGATATAATGGGCATACCGCCGCGACTTCTGGAACATTGGTTAAACTTTCCAGCCCGCTTTTTGGATAGGGAATTCTTTATGGCCGCGGTGAATCTATGCCCGAGCTTTGTCAACGTTCCCTGGCCCGTGGACGCTATCGACCACTGGGCAGCTGAATAAAATTCACGAATCTTCGAATTCTTACCGGCGAGACTCAATTAAGTTCTCGTGTGGCCGAGGGATTTGCAAAAGCGCGATTCCTTCGGGGAGGACACATCGCGGAAGTATTTTGCATTTCACTTTAACTTGTTTACTATTCATCTGTGTTATTGGTAGGCATCCTTATTTAATTTTCATTCGACGAGGCATTGAATTATTCAAACGCTGTCGCGAAAAATAGAGTTGAACTCAATTTATGGGCGGTTCTGTGAAGTTACAAGTGTTCCCTAAGGAGGCTTGAATGTTAAGGCGTGCAAAATGAATCGTTGTTGCGATTAGTTAATTGCGTTATTTGGAAAATGAATCTCGAAAATCTGATCGTTTATATTCATACGCTGTGCCGTTGAAATTCTACCCGCAGATTATATCGAATTGACGTTCGCTTCGTATACCGTCGTTATGGAAGTCATTATAGGGCGAGATTATGGAGTATCTGGTGTTACGAGGTGTCTTATAGTAGGGTACTTCCAGACGATGGAAACGAAAGCTATCGTCTTACGAGTAATGTCGCGGGATTAAAAAAGATTGAGCTGCAGGAGATCGAGTAGCATACTGTTTCGTCATTGTTAGCCTTGGTAGGCAGCTGCCTTTCCTGGTCCTTTGGATGTATAAAGGTGAAATCAGACGGCCCGTGGATCGGCGAGCCGGCTAGGCTCGTCCAGGCTCGCGAATCGACGATCCATGAGCGTTCTCACGGCGCGTGGGCTCGGCAAGTCTGCCAAGCTCGCCGATCCACGCGCCGTCTGATTCCACCTTAAGAGATTCTGTCGTCAGCGTTACTGACAACTGTTATTTCGACACGTAGAAATTGATATTTAAGAATTTCCAAAGATTTAGCAAATTTGCTTTAGGGAACTTAAACTTCTGTGCTTGATTCACTTTAGAATCAATGTTAATCGGCATACAAAATATTTGAGTGGAAGAATAGTAGAGGTTTCTAATAATCAAGGTTCTATTTGACACTTCATCGACAGAGTCACAAAAAATTCCATATTTCCAGTTTCGATACACATATTTGCGCATCTGCGAATGTAACTGTATTTTTCACATAAAAATTGGCGGAATTCGAAAGAGATTAGGGTGAAATAGAGAAGGTTCTCGAATGTAAGATAGGACAGCTCTGCAACTGAAGGTTTAATAAATCACAGACTGTCTCCGATGTGACTAACTTTCCTTCCCCTAGCACGTGCCTCTGCTACGTCTACACGAGCATTCATTGGCATGGCGTGGAAATTCATCGTGGTCACTAACTATTCCGAACTGCCGATCCTTTCTGCATGCTACTCCAACTATCTTAAACTGTCAATACACTGCTTACCCCCACAGACCGTGGACCCTGACGCGAAAGTTTGCCCGCGGTAACGCGAGAAACTGGAGGAAATCGAGGGGACCTAAAAATCCGATTGCATTTTGGGGAGCTTTTGTTCGAGAAGTTCCAAGCCCGACAATAAAAGCACGCGGAATTTTTCGCGATGTTGAACTAGCGCTAGATTCCAATTAATTTTCAGAATTCCGCGAACCCCTTGAAAAGCTCCTGTAGCGAAAAAGCCACCCCTCGAGCTTTCAAGAGGTGCCCCATTTTTAACAGGACATAGAATCGTGCGGGGTTTGTCCTTTGATAGCGAACTTGAGGTTTCAGAGGTCCCCCTACATGTTTGTCAAGGAAATTCGTTTGATGCCTTGGGGGGTCGTTACGTTTAACGTAATCGGGGGCCATTACGAATGCAGATGCAATCTCTGGTATCACTGCTACGATACGAATGAGCGGCAATTCCATGTATCGATCAAACGTCTGAAGCGAGAACGAAAGAAGGGAAATCATTCTCCTTCCAGCATGTTATTAGGAGTTTTTGCATGTTACGATCTGACCACCCGTAATAACATAATAATGCGTTTAAGACTTATCTTCATATAATAATGCGCCAGTTCCTAATCTGAGAAATTAAATCTTAATACATGCGCATGGCGGAGAGGTCGTCGCCGGCTAAAAAAGCTACGTTAGGTCGTGACAAAAATATTTTCGCCCAAGGCTGTGTAAAAATTAACGTGGCTCGTTAATATTAATATCCGCGTTCCTTCGCGTTCGGCGCATAAAGCCGCGCAGCGGTTCGTTAGGTACTTATATTCTCAGGAAGATTCGTGACGTTTGAAGTGGCGTAATTTTTTCACAATAGCTTCGCAATGTCATAGGCTGTTCCAAAAATCTCGTTCAGCGAAGTTGAGTGAAAAATAAATGTATCGACGACATTATTATACACATTTCAAGTGGCTGTATTGTAGAAGCATACTTTCTTCGTTCTCAGATCTTATTTCTTTCATGCTAAAGATGGTTTCGTCTTATTATATCTGTTCCATCGACAATGCCTTTATTTCTGTACTTACTGCAACCATTAGAATCCACTATTCTCGAAATTAATTTTACATCCTCTACCTAACTTAATATATTCACATCTTTCCTGTCAGCTTCGCGATATATTAAGTCCGTATTTCACGAGCTTTGAACGGACATTCTAGCTGCAGTTGTCAATATTTCATGTTCCTTTATATTTCTATTATTACCGCGCGATCCAAATTCATTTCGGTGTATTTCCTTCGTGTAACCCGCCCGTGGAATTCTATTTCCTTGTTACCACGTACAAGCCGATAACAAATATCCCAGCTAACTTCACCTGTAATACCTTCCCCGTTGCAAAATCCCTGCCAGACCTCTCCAGCTTCTGAAAATGTATGTAACGAGGCCATTAAGGCTATTTCGAAACATCGCGAAATATCTCGAATCGTACTTCTCGTCACCGGTATCGAATACCGATAAAAAAAACCTATGACAGTTACCTAATGAAAACGAAGGTGACCTGGCTGTCTCGTCAACCATTTCATCCGCTCAAAAATGTACAAATCCGAGGATTGCGGAGAGATCTCAGGCAACACTGTGTAATTCAAAAGTACGGCGAGCAAATCACGCTGCGCCAGCCGGGCGTCGCGGGCAAATTATTTTCAAACACTCGTTTGCGATAATAATTCTTCCGTGCTTTCGTACTTTTCTATGCATGGAGCACGGCGAGAAGGGTGGCTGCCCGTATGACGAAGAGAGCGCCGAGAAATTACGCTTTGTTCCCCGAATCTACACCCGCCGCGGCTCGTCCATTCGCAGGGACAAACTTCGCGTGCCTGCGCGATGAGTCAATCTCACAGCATTCGCCGCTGCTGGATAGTTTAAGTGCTATAATTACTCGAAACCGAGAACGCTCAAGCTGCTTCGGGGATAGAATGAAAGGAGCTGGTTACGTTTCGTCGCTTCGTTCCGCCGATGATCCAGCTTCGTGGCTCCGCTGGGCCCTGCTAACGATGACGTTACTGATAAATACGAATAGTTAGCCGTAGTTTGGAGTTTTGACAGTTTAGGCAGTTCGGCCGTAGATCAGACCATTAACGCTCGCAGGTGTTGAGAAGATAGCTTGTTTTTAAGAGGAACTTTGAATGATTCGGCGCTGGAGAAGCTGGCTTTTCTGTGAATTACTTTCTCGGTGAGATAGGGGTAGCTATGTGGATAGTTTGTTACTGGGTTTGCGAAAGAAAGGCGGGTGGTAATGAGTTGATAATTAATTGCACAAATTTAGTTGCTTAAGTCGGGTAATAATCGAATAGTCCCTGAAAAATGATCGAATATCTCCATAGTACGGTAGCGAAGTGATGGATTCGACTGAGGAGACGTTCAGAATCTTTCGGAATATCTCGCAGTGGCTTCCTTTATCTCCTAATAAATCCCAGTTAACACTAGAAGCACGGGCTACGAAGAAACGACTCATTAATTTTGACGATTCTATAGACTCATGGGTGGCATGATAAAGACACCAATGTGCAGTTGAACCAGGCATACCGTGTACAGAATTCATTAAGTCCACTTTTGATGAAGCGCGTGGCGTCACGGTGAAATTTCGTGAAAGCTGCAGAAAATGTGTGAGGCGTGGGTGGCGACTACTTCCCTGACCCCGGCGGCTGCCTTCACGTCGGTCAAAATATCTTCCGCGAAGGCTAATTGGCAGAAACGAAGTGTGAACTATGCATGGGGGCATCGTTGTACGGTGTCAGAGCTCTAGCGAGGTGTGGGTGAGGATGGGGTATGATTACCTCCTCAATTACCGCTCAATGCTATCCTCTTCGCATAATTCATAACATCATATATACCCTGAACGAGATTCATTCAATCCTCTTTCTGCAGTCCGTGAAAGTGAAATTTCACGCTATTCCACTCTGTTCTCTTTTACGCGAAGAAACTTCTAATGACCATGCAATTCACTTTCTGTTGGTTAGTGTCACTACGCTTTTTTTCTGTAGTATGTTCTTTCGTTAGGAAGGAATTATAAATTTTACGAAATTACTTTTTCATAAATGGAAACCCTGCTGGAGTTGTAACGCATCGAGCAAGTATTGAATTATGCATGGATTATGCACTTGTTTGCATTCAAGACTTCTTTAGTTTCATTTTTCTTCATGGATAAGCTTCTGTGAATTGATTAGAGATTATAATTCGACTCATCTGGTTTCTATATTACTAAATTTTTCTGCTTTAATTGGTTTATAACGTATTACATTAAGTTTGTGTGTCTGTGTCGCACCAAACACCTTGGAGAAGGTGCGTCAATTATTCCATAAAACATTCGACTAGCACTGCATCAACGAAAGCATTAATAAAGGATTTATTTAGGATATAAGACTTCGAAATGAAGTCGTTCGTGACTTGACGATGGAAATACGAAAGTACGAGACACCCGTTGTGTGGTTATCGCGAAAGCAAAGCGAGGCGACGAGGATGGGATGCTCGCGCAATAGGAAGTGGTGGTGATTTCTAAATTATTTAGTCTAGACTAAAGTGTGTCATGATACGAGTCTCATCTACTAGCGTAGCCTGTCTCTAATTTACACAGCGAATATTATGCACACCACTTTCGCAAACACGATGATCGCGAGGAAATTCTTGTTTTCGAGAATACTACTGGTAGATAATTCACAGGATACAATTAATTTCTGTCATCGTAAAGGATAAAACATAAATCTACCTGGAATAGTTTTTACTTAGTTGGTACGCACAAGAAATGTGTAGTCAGCTATCGTCTTTAATGCCCAAGTCAAATATTCTGTTCTTAGTTGTCATATTTCCAAAAAGAAGCATTCGAACGATATTATCTACCTCGATGCAAAGTATGGACTCCACCAAGAATAAGCGTCTCGTTTCGATGCAAGGAAAGCTGTTTTCCAGGTTTACATTCAGCAGTATGGTCTGCATATAGTTTCTACTTATTTAGTTTTAAATATAGGTACCACAGTTTACCCCTCTTTCCCATCGCCACGTAATTCACTTCCTTCAACGTGGCCATATCGCATGAATAATTCTACACAAGTAGTACATGTCTAATATTACCTGTAAAGAATACTAAAAATTTCAGCAATACTGCGACGTCAGATTGAACGAATATAGGTCGACCCTTCATTTCCCTCCACTGAAATTCCAAATCTTTATTCGATTCTAGGTACGATTATCGATACTCTCGTCCATTTTTAACAAATTATATCCCCTATTTCCTTTCCTCGCTGCATTCCATCTTCTTTTGAAACCCCGATTCCTTCGTTATTACAATTCTTTCCCCAATCTCGCCCTTACACCAGGTCTCACCTGTGTTCTCGTGTCCCTTGACTTACCTTACACCTAGATCCTATCCTTTATACAAAAGCCAGTCGACGTTTCGACGGCAATTTGTGTAGTATACATACCTACGCGAGGGCAGGGCGACGCAAGGGGCCCATTTATGGTCAGACCTGTTTCAAGCAGATCCTTCTCCGATTTTGACCCTATTCCTGATGCTTATCCTCTCGAATACCAACTGAGCTCCTTTGTTGGTCGCCACGACACGTGCCAGTGTTAAGATGAAGCCTCCAAGTCTTTTCTTCTTCCTAGCCATGCAACATCACACTCTCTCTCCTTTACAATCGCTAAATATCCCCCACCCGAGATACCTGCTTTATGTACATCTATCTTAACGCACAGTAGTTTCCATTCCCTCTCGTCGAAGGTACGAACAAACATATCCTCATATCTGTCGCAAGTGTTTACCTCAGAACAAACGATTAATTCCCAGCACGATGCATTCAGCTCTGAATTCGGCGCGTTTGCAGCAGCGTTGGAATAGTTTTATGACACCATCGATCGCGTTCGCCAAACGCAGCGCGGACGTGCAAGCACGCGCCCGTTTTTCCCCCCTCGATGGGAGACAATTGACTCGAGCGAAGTAAAGTTAATTAAAGAGCACGTCTGGGATGGCCAAAGGAGACTGACACGGTTGGCAGCGAGGGATAGAGGGAAACGGGGAAAGGGAGAGCCCGCGTATTTCTCGCCTGGCACGGATACATGCACGGGTAACAGGGGCCCAGAGAAACAACTGCGATCAAACGAGACGTTTCGAACGCGCGTATTATCGTTTTTTCCTTTCGAGTTAACCCCTGATTATTGTCACGCGACACGTCATGCGAGACAGGGTACGGCGAGGGTGGAACACGAGGGTGATCGATACACAACGGGTCTCGCGAGGAAAAACCAACATGAAATCGCGTGCGTACACGCGGCGCCGTATCGCTGTCGTCTGGTGCGGCCGAAAAAAAAACGAGCCCGCGATTTATATGCTAATCGTAGAAGTTCCTCGGTGATCGCGTCACCAACGACGGCGATTCGTTCCGATTCACCTAACAAACAGCGCCCCAAACCCCCGCGGACCGCAATTGTCCACGCGTCCACGCTTCTACGACGAAGTTTGATTGATTCTCGGCTCGGCCGCGGGTAGAGCTTGAAAGAGCTTCCTCTTTGCGAATAAAGAGGCGAGTAGAAGACGTTTCGTCCGCGGTGATCAGGGTCGCGTGACGGTTTCGTTATGGGTGGCAGGGAATTCCGTTGTTGCTTGTAATAAGTGTGGTTAATGGGTGTAAAATCGAAGGTGATAGGGAAAAGGGGGGAAATTGCAGCAGGATTTCATCATTGGGAAGAAATGGCGGGAGGGAAAGTGTTTGAGTTAGAGTGTTTTATGGAACTGCGGGGTTTTCGAGTAATCGAGGTTCCTTCGTTGATCCGTGAGAGGAAAATAATTCAAAGAAATGTAGCGGCAGCTGTTCATACGTTCAGTGAACTCTGTGGTAATTTCTAATAATCACATATCTCATGCCTACTAATAATTTTTCATTCATAAATCTTTGTATTAATTTGCAGAGAGCTCTGTTGCGATTTTTGTTTGGCAGAAGTATTTCCGTCCTATCGTGCATCTGCTTTTAAATATATTTTTTTTCTGACACAAAAGGTGAATACTCATAACTCCGTCATTACATTTTTATCCATCGTCGTTAAATTAATGTGGTCGCCGGTAGCACGTCGCATCGAAGTCGAGACACGATCGAATCGGATCTACTCGTTCACGCGCCACCGTTATCGCGATTAAACTTGTTAGTTCAGCCGATATAAAAAGGACGGGGGAAAAAATATATATAAAAAAAGCACACGGCACGCACGCTGATTTCGTCGATATGCAAGGCAGTATAGAAACGAGATTGAATTTTACGTATGTTTTTTGACGTTCCGAGGTAAAATATAACGGGCGATCGATATCTGGGACGCCAAATGGATTTTCCTCGACAGATGTTTTTCACGTTATCGAACTGCGCGGGATACGTGGACGTTAATCCTGTTTGCAAAATTCTTTTGACTTCCGTTGGCCATTCTCCGCTTTGTGCCTGATAACTGTGGTATCGATTGTTTTATATATTCCTCCTCTAAATCTTGTAAAATATGAACGTTGGCGTTCTTCTGAAACACCAATGTTGTTCTATTCCTTCTGCTTGATTTATTTTGAAGTTAGAATGAATTTAATGCCGCTAGGCAGACAAGATGTGGATTTAAGCAAGGGTAAGGTTTAGGCGCGTGGAATTTTTTTGGGAATGTTTCCGTGCAGTAAGCGATGCGCATCTAATTTATGTTCACGCGTGGTTAATTAAGAGAAATGTTCCATAACGTAGCAATTTTGTCCAAGGGCAACGAAGCAGCGGCTGCAATTCCACAGGCGATTACTTACAATAATCTCATTCGCCGACAGGACGCAACGATTAGCGGATTATTAAATAAAGAGCTACTATTTCGTACTGTAAGTCCCGTTAAGTCCTTAACCAAGTTGCTTAGTCCGATTACAGGTTACTTGGGGCTACAACTTCGTGTAAACTTCCTCCACACTTCGCGCGACGAGTAGAGTACAGCATTATGGGCGCAGTAAACGAGAATGGAACAATAAATTTCTAGTAGAACGAGGTCCGACGTCCCTTGGTTGGACAAATTATTGTTTTACTCAAACGTAATTGCCGACCCAATATTCTGCTTGTGCAATATCAAGGAACACAAAAGGCGTTCTTCTAGAAACCATAAAATTTCTTTCCCTTATCTGGAAACCCAGAGATCGTTACCATTTCTTCAACAAACGAGAGACTCAAAGTGACGTTTAACAGACCTTCAGGAACCTGATCATTTTCCCCATTTACCTAACATTTCAGTCATTGACCTTCGAATTACCGAATGGAGGATCGAAAGTCCCGCTTAAAGAATTGAAGGCGACACACTTCTATCTTGATTGCGACTTCCGTGGCAGCAGTTTTTCACAGCAGCCCGTAAGAACAAAGAGATTCCGCTCGGGGTGGAGGCGAGATCGATACAGGTCTCCACTTGCGATCCTTCAGCTGGAGCACGCTCGATTCATCTTCCGTCTGACACGCGAATTATAAGCGTGCAAATGGAATGCCCCGCCTTACGTTGTTACGAAAACAACCGTGCAATCGTATCGCGAGCAATTCATTAGCATTAGACGCGAACTTCACGGACAGTGCGCATAAATTAAGCGTGTCCAACTGCCAACCCGGGCGGAAACGCGCGTTCGGCAGTGTATTTCGTCGCGGGCTCGAACGAGGGGGGTTGGCCACCGTTGCGGTACATACGCAAGAAATAACTGAGAAGTTTACGCGTTGTCTGTTGCGCCGCGGCTCTGCGAGATGAAAGAGCATTTTATGCACTTTTTCGCCCACCCAGCTGCATCGCATTGTAGCCGGTGTTCGTGCAGCGGCTGGTAAATACCGTACTCGTTACACGAGAGTATGTACTTGCTAGGTACTTCCTGGATGTGCTCGTGTAGCCGGCGATAGCTGGCTGTACTTGGGCCCCGCGTATAGCATCGACGCATCGATCAGTCGCTGCTTTGCGATGGAAATGCGTGATATCCCCCTACACAGGTCATCCCATCTAACTTTGTCGCCTCATGTAATTCTATTTTCAATCCCCTTTCTCTGGGCAATTCGCGTTTTTAGGTCGGGCGCAAATTTTAGGAAGCCATCGCGTGTGCCCCGGGCGAAGTGGAATTTGATAAATCGTTTTAAAGCCTGCGACCTGGTAGGGAGCTTAAGATTTAGTGGATTATTGGGTGCTTGAGATTTTGCGATGTATTCTGAAAGTAGCGATGAGACTTTGTACGCTTGGCAAAATGCTTTCTCGTTATACGGGGAAATTAAGAAAACTTGCCACTGAAAGAGCTCGCGTTAAATCTGATTAGGGGCTCGTAAATTTCAATCCTTTACAAAAGTCCGCCCAAGAGACTGGGGAGCCCCTTTTAGTTTCTCAGAGGAGTTTTATGATTTTCCTGGGGATGTCGTGCAATGAGCACACTTTTGTGTTTAGAAGCGTTCGAGCAGCGCGAATTATTACTGAACATCGGGGTGTTCGTTTCTCAGTTGAGTTTCAACGTTCTTTTTCCTCTTTTCAAATTCTCGAAGTCGATGAATTATTCCGAATTGCTCGAAGTTCGCGATACGAATGCTTCCGACACGGAAATGTTCGCGTTTTATTCGCGTCTCCTCTAAAGAAATTTCTGGAGTTTTGGGAGCTTAACGTGCGAACGAAACAACATATCTCATTTAATCGCAGTGGAATTAAATCAGCGAGAGACGTTCTGCGTAGTGAATTGATGAACGCTACGCCATTTTCGACAACATTTAATGGATGTTTTAATCAAATTTCTTTGCATTCGAGGCATGCTCGTACAATACGATAAAACATGCAAATTCCATTGCATCAATTCTCGATATACCGGTGCGAATTTAACTTTAAACAGCGAAATTGCGTTTCTTTTTATTGATGCTCGTTACGTGCACTTTTAAAATTTTAACGAAAGCCTGCGTCTACCCGCGACAATCGCAACAAACTAATAATAATCCCTATTTTCACACGATTTCTCTGATCGGCGACAATCACATTTCTTGTTACAGAGCACACTTGAAGAATACCTCAGTTCCTCGATTACCTACGCATTATTACAATCCATGCCAAACTGCTCACCAGTTAATTCTCTCTGTAGCATTGATAGCAGGTTTAATCTACCCTTTGTACCCGTAATTGCGGAACGAAACGTTAATTACGAGTAGTGCATAATCTCGCGTTATTCGTTTGCAATTATTCCAACGGGTAATTCCAGCCGAACTCGTCTTTCGCTCTCGCGAAGCTGCGCAAAGATTGTTGGCTAAGCTTCACCGTGAATTCCACAATGGCTGATTACGTTGGGTTATCAATCAAATTAGCGAGATGCAATCATAGCTTGAATTCCGCTTGTCGCCACAAGCGATTGTAGCGTTTTATCTCTCTTGAATGTATCCGGATAAATTGCGAGTCCACCTTGTTTATCTTCCGTTTACGGGCCATGGCTCTTTCGTCTCGAATAAACGTTTTTATCGCGCAGGCCCCTGAAACAGGTCGGCTTTAATTACTCGAAAGTAATGAGATTGTTGGGATAGACGCGGCACTGTCTTTCTCGGGGAAGCATTCGGTTTGTCGTTGTCCAGTTCGTTGCTGGTCAGCCCTTTGCTCCTGGCGAAATGCTCGGGGACACGCCTAGAGAGAATAGGTATCTACCCGGCGGAATCGCGTGCAAATAGAAATCACCAGAGTTTAAAAAGAATTTTAGAAAATTTCTACATCTATTAAGAATTATAAATACACCCAAATAACGAATATAAAACCAGTAGTAGGCTATGGACTCGAGAAACAAAATTGGGGGAATCTTATTTGCAAAAGATCTCACGGCCATCGTTCCCAACTCTCAGCCTAGACTTCATAGTAAATAGCGACTAATCCACACTCGCGATGAAAGTAATGATAGCGTGATTCACAGTCACAAGCAAGAGAGGAGCCAAGCAACCGTTTCTCAGAACCGCGATGAATCACACAACTTCCAACATCTCGCAGTACCGTTCTGACCATTTAGATTAGTCCGTCGCGAGAAGAATTGCCCCTCGGCCGTAGGAAACGTTCATTTTTCATTTCCCCTCGGCGACGGGCCCCGAGACAACCAAGTGCATCGTCAAAGATGCAACGCGCGAAATTGGCGAGATTACGATGTCAAACACGCTTCTGCACGCGCGAACAGCCCAGCCATTTAAATTCCCCTTAAGTTTCCCAGTCTTTGTGCAAGACAGATTATTTCCCCGCGCGGGCTGAAAAGCCTCGCGCCATCCCCGTCGCGTAGCGCGTTGCACCACCGTTTCATAATCGATAGGTTCGAAGCGCCGCTTTATCCTGCCAGCCGAGGAGCATAACTCGAGGCGTCGCGCATAAAGCCGCGCGTGCTTTATGGCGGGGCCCGTGTTGCCGCGAAAAATTTCTGTCAACCGGGGGTGGTATGCATCTGGGTCGTCCGCAACGAATCGATGAACATTACAGCTGGCGTCGGCCGTTGTTCGCCCTGTCGTGCGTCCCAATTTTACGAGACCATCGGAACACGACGTGTCGATGGTCCGAGAAAAAGTAACACACCGCGCGTCGAAGCTGAAAAGTCCCAGGCCACGTCCAGTGCTTTTGTTTACGCCCGTATTTTACTGCCAGACGCCTGGCGAGACCGAGGACGCGGGAACGAATAAAAGGAAGTCCGGAGGTGGATCGCGACCGCAGAAATCGGCTTCGGATCGGGTACGTAGACTCGGCTGGCCTTTGTCCGTTCAGCTGCTTCGAAAGTATCCGTTCTTCTCGAAAATCATCGAGAACAACCTCCTTGTACCTTCCTGCCTGTGTTCCTCTGGCAGACGTTTGCCAAGTGATTTCGCGCGGAAGTAGGTCGATCGTTATAGCCGCTCTTTCGGAATAGGGTTTGAGGCAAGGGATGTCTGTGAAATGGATTTAAGACGATGTTTCCCTTTTCTTACATCACTGCAGTTGCAGTCTTTGTACAGAACTCAGCTGGGTTCGTAGCTATTTGGATTCGATCGGTGGCGTTCCTTTTCGTCCCTCCGTTCTGTCATGTGTTATCATATTTGTAGCCTCGTGCCTGACGGCGCGGCGCTGAGACGCTCGCAGACCTTTGACAAGCTTCCCGAAGTCGCGGGTCACGTTAAATGGGGGTTAGTGACGCGTGGCTGTCGTATGAAAATTAGAAAGAAATTGTGCATCGGTGGAACGCGTACGTGGCTAGTGCTGGGAACGGAAGCAAGTTCAAAGCGTTCGCTTTACGTAGGCAGCCGAAGCGGGGCGTCGCTTCGACAATGGCGCGTATCCTTTCGATCCTTTGTTGCCGTGATTCGAGGAAACACGGAGCAATAGAGGGTTTCCCGTGGCAGATGACTGTTTGCGCTGAAAGAGGTCATAAACCGAAGTGAAATTCATAGGTATCAACGCGTTCGTTTTGAAGAAAATCGTTCGCTCAACAGCATCAGAAATAATGTCTCATCAACGTACAGTTTATTTATCGTACGAGGGATTAAAAGCAATGACATTACGGGGAGCTTGATCCCTCGACCGTCGATCACTCGAACATGTAATCAGAAACTCTGGTACTCGAGGTTTGGAAACTGTTCTGCCTGGTTAATAGAACAGGTACATTAGTAGGGATTTGTCGAACTAAGTTGTCTTCTCTCCCCTTGCCCCCTCTTTCAGAAATTCACCGCCCCACAGTGTCCTAGAAATTCTAGCTCGCAGCGTGATTCGTGTTTCCAGGACCTAATTTCATTCACACGAACGCGATAGACCCTTAAATCGATTGCCTCTCCTGATCCCCTACAGAATGACAATTCGTCTCTGACATCAGTATTTCCTATTCAAGTTACGCGGGAGAAGTGCGCTTTCGCGTCAAAAAAAGGCCCAGGCAGGGGCAGGTAGCGTGACGTTTTGTCAGCGTGCTAGAAAGTTTGTCAAATCGTTCCCCAGCCGTTCGCAGAGGTGGTGACAACAGTTTATTATTGTATACTCAGATAACGTTTACGCAGCCCGCGAAAATAAACCGTCGTTCCGTGTTAGCATTTTCTCCTCCACTCTGGCAGCCATGGCGCCCTCGTTTCGATAATATTTGCCGCGGATCTGTCGTCGATGGAAATCAATGTAAACACCATAAAGCACCGGTGGCAGTGTGCTCCCTGTAAACATATGTGCTCCTTAAGCTTACCGAGCCAGCCAATTGCGAGGCTCCAGAGTATCGTCGAAAAACATTAATCCGGGCAGATCGATTGGTCGATCCGAGCGGAGATCACGGAGCGCGAGCAAATTTCACGTTCGTAAACTGTTTTTGAATTTCCTTAGCGGGCGATTCAAGATTGCATCGGGCTATATACATAACATGTTTGATAGCTTTAGATATTGGAAGCTCGGTGTACAGAGAAACGCGCTGCAAATATTTGCTACATCTTTCGTGTTAATCGACACTGTAGTTTAATCAACGATCGGGCTTGCTACTGTAGCGCGCTTCGAAAAGCTTACATTTCAGTCCACCCTGATATTTGGTTTTTACGGAACCACTGTATCGTTCCACTTCCCTCAGGGCTTGGGGCTTGTTTCATGGGCGATTATTCCCCGGAAGCGTGTCCTCCGGCGATCCCCGGGTACCTGAGCTGGCTCATCAGCCCCGAGCCCGTTCAAGAGGCTCGACCTCGTAATGAACGACTTGCCCTCGCATTTTTGGCAGATTGTGTAGCTCAGAAGTTTACAGAAACGAGGGCGGCTCTCTATAATCCTTGATATTCCCAGTAAAATTTAAACCCCGCGCAGTTGTCTCGCGTCTTCTCTTTAACCCGCAAAGTGAACGTGTAAAAAGACAGCACCCCGGAACTGTGCATATTTCACGTTAACCCCCAAAAAATGTGCGGCGGCGAGGCGCAGGGAAACTAGTTCCCAGGTACATTTTCGGCAAAATGTTTTTCCTCCCGTGGGGGATCGTCTTGCAGCGAAACAAAGCACGGTTGGGTTGTTAGACGGACAGGTAACAAGCTGCTACCAGGTAGCAAGGAAAATTCATCATGGAAAATTACAAGCGCACGGATTCAGAGGCGTTTCTCTTCTTGCTTCTTTGCCCCGCTGTGTTTTTAGCTCGACACGATATTCATTTGCGAATGAAACATATAGGTAGCGTGAAAAAAGTGCGCGATATAATTTGCCACGCGTCTTTGTAGCCGTCTATTGTGCTGCCGCGCGATTTGCACGCGTGGCTGCGAAAATACGCGCACGCACCGCTGCGTTTTCCCCCATTTTCGCGGCGGCGGCGAGGATGCGCACAGTATTTAGGGGATTTTTGCTCGGTACGTGTGATCCATCTAGTTGATGAGACGTTCCCTGGTACGTTTCAACTGGGATGTTATTGTCTCGCTGAAATTCAGATGCTTTCCTGGTAATTAGAACGTATCGGGCGTGCCGAATGGTTCGTTAGCCTGTCTTCTCAATTTCCATTGTTAGAATCCGTTTCTTGGGGGAGTAGCTTTATTTTCATTCGTTCGCATTTCCAATGGAATTACACATTCATATTTGCTCATATTCCAATCGAAAGTTCGCGACTTCCAAGCTCTGATTTTCTAGGCTGCGGCTACCAAAAAATTGTTTGCCGAAGCCACTTCCGCGGCGTGCATAATGAATAAATTTCGTTCGATGTAAATCTCTGGTGGAGCGTTCAGGAATATTATATCGCGTGCCTGATACACGATGGCTGTTCATCCTTTCTGCCCTCGATTTATGATGACATTTTCGGAATAGGTATGCAAAACGATGGCCTCCGTCAGTTGACCCCAAAGTGGCTCCAAAGGGCAACTTTTTACAAAATATCTTGCCTCTTAATCTCGCCAACGCTGGAGGTTAACTCCCTAAGTAGAGGAGGCAGACAGATATATCTTCCTCGTGAAATGGATAATAGACTGTACATGGTGGATTGCATACTTTGATCGTCATCATTGTTTCCATTCAATTTCAGACAATTTATCTAAGAAAACTGTACAAATTCATTATATTACAGCTATCGCAAATCATTTCCTTCGAAGCTTTAAAAAATCGTCCTCTCTCTCCAATGGCACCCTACCTTTTCCCATTTTCAATAGTAAAATCATATCTCGCGGGACTTGTTGAATTAATGTTCGCAGTTGTGAATGAAATTACACTGGGTAAAGTTTCGTGGGCATAGTAATTCAAACTGGAAGAAGCTCGAGTCCAGTCGGATTCCCCTGAAGTGGTGCGTACTTCAGTGGTACACCGCGTGTATGGTTGAAACGTTAGATATAGCTCTGCAGCCAGGGAACTGCTCGCAAAAACTCCGTTCCTCGATTAAGGAGTTAAGAACGGAGGGAAGAGAATCCTCTGGGCATCGCAGAGATGAGAAATCCTATTAAGCGATCCTACATTCTGTCTTCATAGTGCGCGTATCGCGGCTGACGTTTCGAAACGGCCCGGAAATGGAACGGATGCACGGCAGAGGAACAGGCGGGGAGAAGATGGGGGGGCGAACGGCGAAAGGGAGGGAAACGAACGGAAAAAGGGCTCGAAGGGTGAAAGAGGGACAGGCAAGCGCGGTGTCGGGGTCTGAATCTCGGTGGGAATGGGGGATCATCGTTACCGAAAGTCTTCGACCGGAAATCTTGCCGACAACATGGCCGAGCGACGTCCCCGGCTCCCCATTCGCTCGTGCTTTCTGCCCTTTTCGCCGTTCAATTTGCACTTTTCCGCGTTCACGCGCTCCCCCGCGCCGCCGTCCTGCTCGGGCGTCGACTGGCGAGGGGACGTTCGCCGATCGGCCTTTGTGTCGGGCGTTTTGAATTTCCACGGTCAAGCTTAGACAGACAGAAAATCGCTAGCTGTGAATATTTTCAGCCGGATGGGGGGAACTTACGAGTTACGAGTTTCACGGTGCTGTTGCAACTGCACGGGGCGTGTGAATCGTCTCTGTTCGATTTTACAGGGAAACGCGTGGAATGGAACTTGAGGAGTTCCGAGGGAGGAGCACGATGAATATACTCTCATTGCGAGATCGTTATATCGTGAACAAGGTGTGAAGTGCGATTGAAGTTGTTTGATAATGCAAGATACTCTGGCGATGGGGTTGCTACGGTCAAACTTCGAATACCTCTATGAATTTACTATGTAAAGGGAAAAGGGAACTTTGGAAAAGGGGAAATCTAGGTTAAATTAATCTTGAAGGTTGATTTTGGTATCATTGAAAATAACATCTGACCTTCTGCTTTTATTTTACAGAGTATTCGATTCTTAATGTACTATTAGGGTGTATAATTCTGATGGAAGGGTTGCATAGGTCATTCCATTCCGGTGTTTGTTTCCCATATCGAATGATAACATCCTTTATTTATTATCTTGCCCGAATACCGCAGTGTAATTAAGATTTATCGCCACCGTACACCCAGATAAGTTCCTCGTTGCGCCTTTAAATAAATGTCGAGAATTAAGTTTCCACGGTCGTGTTCGCGACGCGATAAAGTACGGGAGGACATCGTCGAACACGGAGCAATGTTGGCTGGTGAGCTAATAAGTTTTAAAGCTTTACAAGTTCGCGTTCACGAGGGCCCTTTAGTCGGGGAAACGAGGAAGGTGAACCGGAAGAAATTTCATTACGGTAGATCGCGCACTTAACTACCATCCCCCGCGGCACACGCAACCGCTCCACTTTCAGGTCTGTCAGAACGCGTAACGTTGTCCGTTGCTGCGCAATCTTAATTACCTTTATTCACCCCTCATCCACGTGTCTCTCGTGTTAACCAGAAGTATTAAGAAACCGTGAAATACCCTTGGAGCTGGCGTTAAAAAGTTTCAGATTAATTATCGCCGGTGACAGTCTTCCACTAACTTCTCAGAACCGAAGCTTCTGGGTGATAAAATAAATATCGCGTCGCAGCTATTCTCATCATCGTAGTTTTCAATTCAAAGTCTAAATTCGTGATTTGTTCTGTGGTAACTGAGGACCGAATGCTTCTCACATGTTTAGAACCCAAACCTAAGAATGCTTGAAAATTACTATCAGTAAAAGCGTAATGGCGATCTCAATATTTAACCCAAACTTCGAGACCACCTCCGATCTGTTTCCTGAAGTTCAAAAGAGTCCATTCGAGATTGAGAATCTATATCTGCATAACAGCATACCGAAACTTCCCTCTGTGTCCCTATGATTTATTCCATTCACTTCTGAGTAAAATGTAAACCGCTTGGAAAAAGCTGTAGCTTACAGAGCAGAACAAAGGAGGAAATTTTCGACCCGTCGTGTGAAGGAACGAAATCCTTGACAGGAGAAACGGCGTATCCTCTGAGAGAAGAGCGCGCGATATTCTGCCCCGAAAATTCACCGTCCAAGCTTTTACGAGCTAATTTAAATCACGTAGGTATTTTAGAACCTCGCAACGTCAGACGTAAAACGTAACGGGATTGATGTATGAGTGCAGCCTCGGTTAAATATAAATAATATTCAACTTAGCCTTTCCGCGCTTTGTACGATTTCCTTCGAGCTAATGCCCGACCTAATGTGCCCGTGATACGGGGAATATTCGTTTAACGTGCAAGGTAAAAAGCGCGGCCCTCCGCTCGGGCGATCCACGAAGAATGCCGCAAGACGAATTTAACGGCAAAAGGAGAAAAATCGGATATAAGTACGAGGAGATCCGGAAGTTCTTATTGGATTCCCTCGTCTATCCTCGCGCTTGGGTTGCGGTAAGAACCCTCGAGTCACGTTTCTCGTCCAAGAACCAGAATCTTCGTGAGCATTAGGCACGTACAACATGTGTAACCTACATTCGAGGAACTCTGCTTCCCGAAGACCTCCGGAAGGAGAGCGGATCCCCAACGGAGGATCTTGCATAAACGAACGTCGATCGTTCTTTTCCGAGTCGGCTGCGGCGAGCCGAAGCTTATTGCTGCCACATCGTTGAACCGAACTAGCCAAGTCGATCAGCCCTTTTTTCGAAATTCCAGAATGTTTCAGAGCTCTCTCAACTATTTACAACTCGTTGGTTTTTAAGCGTTCAGTCTCCTCCGAAGTTTAATAATGAACCTATAGAGCGAAGAAGCGTTCCCTCCCTTAAGTATTTTAATAATCCGTCTTGAGTGGTTCGGAAGAATGTTGCGCTTTTATAAATTCCTTGCGGCTGAGGAATCTGTTATTTCTTGATTTAATATCACGAAGGCATCTTTTCCCTCAGCTGTACGTGCCTATCTTTATGCACACAGAAATGAGTATTTTTTAATTTAATTTCATTGCTCGGTTCGTGTTACTTCCATTTGCAGTTGGGATTGGCGGTTGCATTTCATTTCGTATGCATTTCAAGGGTCGACTATTAAAGGCCCGAAATATGGCTTCGACGTTGAAACGCGTGGTGCTGTGTTGCTTTCGGATTTCTCGGGGAACTGTTACACCGATAAACACGGGGGATGGAAGTATTTATCGCGGCTGTAATTCTGATTCAAAATCGCTGCCACAGGGGGGAACAGAATGATCGTTTATGCCCCTGATTTCTGCCTCGGTCTACCGGCGGGTTCGTGCTAAGTTCCCTCCTCTAATATCCTGGATATTAAATACTCCTGCCTGAGCAGATAACGTATCGCCCTGAAATTCTCAAGGGGCGCAGAATTCCGTGCCCGCTAACCTGGCAGGGCAACGAAATGAGAAAGCACGGCCAACGGGGTACACACACTTTAAATCCAAACCCGAAGAATTACACCTTGCTCTTCTGTCAAATGATAGGTAGGTACTTTGCTTAGCTTCACTCTTCTCCAAAACAAACGATGATCCAGGAAACAGCCTTGATTATAAACAAATCCTTCCAATGGTATATCACAAATTTCCACGTGCTACTTATAGTCCCCCAGAAATGAAACGTATCCTAAATCAAAAGTGTACAATAAAACCAGGTAGCTTAAACATTTCCCTTAGATTTCCCTAGCTGTGAAGCATCAATAAGCTATTCCAGGATTTGATATCTCGCGTTAGGGGGAAAAGAACACGGGTTTTCTTTTCTTGTATTATGTCAAAAGCAGCGATTAGAAACCAGCTACTTTTTCCTCCTCGGTATTGTGTGTCTTCCTTTCGGTCAACCGTAATATTCAGCAGTATCGGTGGCTGGCAATGGTCGGTACAGTTCGATACGCGGATAGTGCCGCCAACAACGATCAGGTGGATATATCGGGGACACACGATACAAAGGCAGCTCATACGGGTAGTATCTGGGTTTCGGATGACCCTTTCAGCCTTTATGCGGTCTTGTTCATCTCGTCGTTCATCCCCTATGTCACTGAAACTCTTACGCTCTTCCTCCGCCTGGGCAAATAAAGCTGGGGTGTATCAAGTAGTCAGGCCGCACCGAGATTGAAATATATAGTGTAGCAATTAAGCTGTATAAATTTCAGCAGAACCACATTTAAATTCGAACATATTTCTAAGGTGTACTTGGGATGTTACGTGCTTCGGTGCTGAAGAGGTTCTTAAGGACACTTTGATTCGACGTAGGGGTGCGTTTCTTCTGAGCTCGAAGTATTCCTTAATAAAATGCAATTAGAATTAAAAAATTGTGTGAAGTGTGTTTTGTAGTGCTTTGAAATTTGACTCACCTGAAAATTTAATTAAATTCCTTAAAATCCATAGTAAATATTCATTTTTCATTTCATTCTCTATATATTTTTTATAAAGATTTTGCAAGCATTGGAAGTTCGTATTCAGTGTCCCCTTAATTGTATTAGTAGATGAACTTGCTATCTTTCGTTTGTGAAAAGGTATTTGGTCCAAATAAATTCCAGGCTTTCTGCTGTGAATTTTCTCCATTTCACACAGCGAAAGAATTTTGCTTGCGCTTCAACGACCGTAAATCGTACTAAAAGCATTAATCGTGCACGATGTATCTCGCGTCTAATAAAATTTTACTCCGCTCAGAATTGAAATATATGGAATCCGTTTTGTTATTTCAACGACCTAACGTTATACACGTTCGTATTAATAACATCGCTAATATTTTATGGGCAAAATCCCGTTTGCACGCGCGTTGAGTACCCTGCAGTGGCGGCGTTTCAAATTTAAAAAAAAAAAATGTGAAACACCTTGTTTGCCCCCTACCACTCGTTAATTCGCGCGCTGTTAGCTGGGACGCGGTACGAAACTCAAATGACCAAAGGGTGGCCGTTTTTTTCATTTTCTGCACGTTTGATATGACATTATGCGCCGCCGCGGTGCGCCTCAATTTTTTATGCCGGCGCTGAAATTGAAACAAATTTCGATCCCGCGGTTTCTTGCCACGTCGGCTCTCTGCCTGCTTCTTTCCCGTCTCATTAATAATTGGATTCTGTTGAAAACGCGTTGCCAGATTGCTTTCTCGTCCCCAGCATTTGCTTTCTGATAAATTCATCAGCTTTTTTCCAGGTGGGACAGAAAAACACTTCGCGCGACTTTTCCCTCGCCATTTACCATTATCGTCGCTATTATTTTCTGTGTGGTTTGCGAGGCGAAATTGGTGCACGATGGGCCATCTATTTGACGGGGAACCAACTGGTGTAATTGTTCTGTGCAAAGTGGAATCGCATTTGTAGCTTATTTTTCGCTTATTTTTAGCATATTCTGTGTGTGCCAATATTAGGGCACGCTGGGGTATTTAAAATTGGTTTAATCCTAGTTCGTTACGTGGAGAATTTTTGGTACAGACGATTCTTCTGAATTATACGATATTAAGCTACAATTCTGAAACGAATTATTCGAGGAAGTTCGAGTGTATGGTATATCATCGCACGATTTGACTGACGTTAAACATTGAACCCGTTGAACAATAAATTCAGCAGAGCACACGCGTAGCTGGGAATGCGGGGACACTTATAAAACGTGAAGCATTCTCCGGTGGAAAAAGAGCAAGCACGTGATAATTGCGCCATAATTTATCTCGTCGTGGGGTAGGGTGCAAAATTTAAATACCAACGACTCGGGAACTGTTTCAGAGAACAGAGAGCTTCAGCTCGTGTTTAAGTTTATCCTCTTCCCCAGCGACACACTGGATTCTTCTTCGATAGTATGTGTTCTCGCGAACTGAGTATTCAGATCTCACGGTTCGATACTGAAATTCTGTTCCGCGAGAAATATTAATAAAGAAACTGCATGAATTTTTATTAACAAGAACAATTAGACTTTCCGCGTTCCAATTATACAAACTCCCCATTCCCTCCTCATTTCCAATCAAAACTGTAGTACAATACTACAAATCAGAAGAAATAGAAAGTACTCCGCACCATAAAAAGACATCAATCTCAACGTAGCACACCTTGTAAGCCGACGACTCAAAGCTTCCAATCCCCAAGAGACCCGAATGATGCTTCTCAGGAAGGACTATGTAGCTCGAAACCTCGACTCAGACAAGATTTCTTAATATTGTATCCCCTTTAATCCAGCACCCCGCCCAGCAGAAACACAATACCCCTGGGCGCCACACCATATGACACCCACGAGGACGAAATATTGGGCGGTCGATTTGGCCTTCGTGGGGCATCAAACACTTTTCGCTCTATATCACGTTAATGGGATATCGAGTTACGGGGAGGAAAGTTGAAGTGCTTCCACAGCCTCGAGGACCACGCGCGCACGCGAGAGAGAGAGAGATCCCGCCTCCCACGTAAATGTTACGCTTTCTTTTCCTAATCTGGAGCTTTCACGAGCGGGGGCAGGCGTGCGCGCAATTCCGCGTAAGCTGCGACGAGGCGCCAACCGCGGCCGCATTTTCCAGGGAAATAATATTAAGTTTAATTTGCCGAGGGTACCGCGACTAACGCGGCGCCGTATTAATGCTCTCCCTTTTATCTCGTACTTAATAATACGCTCGGGCGGCTGAAAATATTCCGAGTCCTTTTTATCGAGTTTAAACGTTCGTGCTGGCCGTGGCGCGTCTTTGTACAAGGAACAGGGGCAGCTGATTTACTCGCGGGTACGCTGGACGTAATTATCGCGCTAATACCCAAGTCTTTGCAAAATCCTTTAGGTACTACCGACGGAGCCCAGGGTTTCGTGTCTCGTGGACGGATGTGTTGGAGACTCGTGAATGAAATGGGACTGAAACAAGAGGTCGATCTTCTGATTCCTCTACATACCCCGCCGTTTTCTTTTCCCCAGCAGAACCAGGTATCCCGAAGCGCTGGCAGTGCTTCCAAGATAGAGGAGCAAGTTGTTAAACTAGACATCGTTCGAACTGTTCCCCATTCCCCGCCCCGGAGTATTGCAGCCCGTATAATACATCGCGATAGAATCAGGGGAAGAGGAAACGTTGCCGCAGTGATCGAGAATTGCATTCAGTTGTAATCGATGCAAAATGCTGGGTGGCAGCTCGCGAAATTCGGTCTGGAAGTTTCGGCTGGGGCCGGAATGGTGCAGTGCAATCCCCGTTTTCTCTGCAGAGGCTTATCTATATAACGGGTGAGCTTAAAATAGTTCAAGGTCGTTCGGTATCGATTCGGAGGAGCCGAAGTTCACGAGGTCGGTACCAGCTTGCGTCAGTAGCGTCCTATAGCGGCGCCTCAGCCTCGACACGGAAACGTTCCAAGTCCTTAAAGGATCGCGGGCCGAGCACGACCTGGATACGAGATAATTCGATATCCTGGATGACGCGTGCAGTCCTTGGGCAGGTGTAACTAGGACGGGACCCACTTTTAAACTGGCTCTCGCGATGGTAGGGCACGAGAGAGAGAGAGAGGGGGCGAACATGGTCCAGGCTGTTTTCTACTTCACACTACCGTCGTTGCGCGAATTGGCGCAGGACTTGCAGACCCAGCGAGCCTGGGTCGACCGAGTTTTAGGCTTGCCCGACCTTGCGAGGCTTCCTCGAGCACGTAGCAGCCTCTGCAGGGTTGCGTTGCAATTTAAAATCTCCGTGTCCCCGTGCAATTCGGGGCACGTTTGCGCTGCAATGATTATAGACCCGGGTGGACTCCGAACTGGGTCAGGGAATATTCGTACGCCCGCGGTGGATGGATGGAGGAAAGAGGTCGCGGAAATTCGATGACACCGAGACCCGCCAGTCGGCTAAATTATAGGCGCATTTAAACACTCCTGTAAATACGATCCCGTGTCATGTTTGCCGGAGATCGTGCATCGACGCACGCTCGCGCGGATCGTGGCGATGTACTGTCGACAAATGAAGTCGTTGCGTGTGCCGCGACGTTAAGAGCGGGTAATTGCTCGAACACGGCTAGATGGAGCTGGATAAAGATACGGTGCAACTCCGGCGAAGAGAGAATAGGATGCTCATTAATATGAAAGTCCTGTCTATTAGGTATCTTTCTCTACGATATCGGGTAGGTTTAAACACGGACCTGGAGCAATCTAAAATACCACGTCTCCGTATATAACTACACGTACAGACACCGTAGAAGGTGAACGTTTAGAACGAGGGATTTGATCGTTAAGACGTGCCATAATTTTGGGGTCCAGCATGATGTCTCGGTGTAACTTAAAATTCCCCGTTCCGCTTTAAATTCGCCGCGCGAAAGGTAAATCGCGCGGCTCGGGCTTTCGCTCACGGAATTACACGCTTAAGCAGGCCCGCGCGAACTTCCGCAGGAACTTCCTGAAATAATGGCACCGTTCCGTATTCAGACGGTAGTGCGCGGCTGCCCCCTTCGTCTTCGAATAATCCGGGATCGAGGGGGGCTCGGCAACGTCTTGGCCGTTGGCGGCCATTTGTTTTCGGGTCTCTTTCCTAGGATCATACGCAATATGTCGCTGCAGCCTGGAACATTTTGTCGGTGCCACGAGGGGTGGAGTTAACCCCCCGTGAAGGGGGACGAGAAAAGGGGTGAAGCACGGATGAGGGACTGCGGCATTGGCATAACCGATGGACTGTCTCTCCGCCCAATGAATCATGGAGAGTCTCGATCGAGGTCCCTTCGGCTGCCATACTGCGTCATCCCGCGATCTATCGACGCGTTCCAACCCCTTGCGCAACACCCTCCGCTGCCGGCCCTTTCTTCCTAGCGGATTTCGGCTTGAACGATCTCCGGCTTCCTCGAGAAAGACCAAATGCACACTGGGTTACGTCTGTCCATTCGTCGGAAACGATTCAATATTTGTCCGCGTTCCTCACCGAGCTGCCTGCACACCGCTGGTCATAAGTTTCGGGCTACCCCGTCCCTGTTATTACTTCGGAATACAGCCGGCTGTATTTACCCGCGAGTAATTGCTATTTAGCTGCGCGACGTGCAAGATTTTAACGCAGTCGAAATTATGCAAGTGGTTTGTGGAGAATTCTGTCGTTCGGGGATGATAGCTGAAAACGGAGAGGAATTGGGGAGGTGGAGACACCATTTCTTCCTCGAATGCTCTGCTGTCTTCCCTTTCGCCGGGGGAAGTGTTTTCTTTTTATATTAAGACAGTTGCGAATTTTATGTGAATAGGATGATGATGCGATAATGAATTCTGCGCCCTACATTGAACTACCCCACGCAAAGCGGTTCAAAGTTTCACGTCACACTGCTACAGAATTTGTTGATACTCACACCGGACTACTTGGTGTAAAATTGCAATCTAGGTTAAATGGCTGATACGATGGTTAAAGGCTGATGTTTCGAAAAATCTAGCAGGCTACCATGAACTAGTTCTCTGCACGAACTACTGGCGAAATCGATAGACTGACGCAGTCGAATGCTAGGCGATTGTAGGCCACCATTGCGATGAAAGTAAAGGGCTCTGTAACGCGTTACATACGAATGCTGCTACAAATTATAGGAATGTCGAAGATTTTTCTAGAGCTTCTTTCTTGCCTTAAATTCTTTCTATTTCCTTGTACACCGAGCTGTATTCTCCAGAGACGACGCAGTTTCTTTAATCTAGCCACTTGTGCTCCACTTGAAACGTGTATTGATCCTCGAACAATCTGTAGATTCTATGCTCATGTACTTCGTGAATTCGAATGGATAATTGGGAGCAAATGAAATTATGTGTATCATACCTTTCGGAGGAAGAATCTGAGAAATTAATACAAGTTCCAATTAAACGAGTTTATACGAAGCTAACCGAAAGCAACCGTTAAAGTAATTCATTAATAATGTTTGTTGGTGTCATTTGCGCGTGCAAAGTAAATGCATTGCAACCGAGGCTCGCGGATTTTAATCATTATTTACAAAAGCAACCGGTCGAGGGAATCGTTCTAAATTGTCGGCATGTTTGCCGAATTTGACGTTTTCCAGCGATATTATTAACCGCGTTACGTCGGGCTGTTACGCGAAGGCGACCTGAAAAAGAGATGGAGGGATGGAGGCAACGAAAGGGGAAGATTTCAAAGCGAACTCTGAATAAATGAAACATTACACGGTCGACCGTCGCGCGTTTAATTAAGGTAAAACTTCTGACATTGGTTTTTCCTGTTTAAACGTTTATCAAACTGCATCATCGACATTGGTTAAACGAAACAATTCCACACTGTCCCCGGCGTTCGATTAACGGCCCAGAAACAAGTGGCTACAGATTAGATCTCGATTTACTCACTCTGCAGATGAGGACATACACTGCGATCCTACAGTCGAGGTTTAAAGAAATAAGAAAATTAATTTTTTTACATGTCTGCATTATTAACTTAATACGAGGCTTTTCCTGTTATGCTGGCGCCACTAGTATATTTTATAACCCCCCATCTGTGGAATATAAACTTCGAAACACATATAATTCTTTCTAACGGGACTATATTATATCTGTCACCGTTTAAATTTTCTCTTGACCATTACTGTATGTCCAGAAACTTTTCTACACACTGGTGGAAAATACTAACAGCTCTTGTTCTGATCAACTATTCCTTCCAGCGAAATTCCTTGAACCTAGTTTCTTCGAAGAGAGTAAACAAAATCCCCGAATACAGGCTACTCATTTCTGGGACAGTTTACGTTCCTGCACTGTATCCTCTAGTTACAGCAGTTTCAATGCATCAGCGGTTAAATCATCCCCTATCAGGCCCAACGAATTCGTATTCGCTGCAAGTTGCTCGAGAATCGCAAAAGAGAGTCAGGGAAACGTCGGAGACTCAGGCTGTTCCGCGTGCAACGGGTTTACAACTTGGAACCGAGGTTTTCGGTTTTGCGGGGATCGCGGCGCAGCTTGTCTCGGATAAATTAGCGGATTTGCGAGTCCGCGATGCGTTTTAAAGCCCAGGCTTATTCAGTCGCGACCAGCTGAATGGACTGTTTCGATGGTATCGCGCGTATCCATTCTGGCTGTATCGGTCCCAATGGCCCTGGAAAATTGACATGGCGCATTATGCCAATGAATGCGTTTACTCTGGCGCCCCGTCGATGTTTGAATACTCCCCGAGGGAGGAGGCTCCGCGCGTGTACGCGCCCGAATCATTTTATCCGGCGCTTGCTTTTTTCCTCCTCCTTGTCAACGATCCGAATAACTACCACGGTTTTCGCGGCGGGCTTTCTTTCTGCTCGGCACTCCGTTAACGCGTGCCCTTGTGTCTTAATTGCGTTTCTAAACACGCGTGAGTAGCTTCCATTGAGTGCCGATGCTGTTGTGCGAAACCCACGTTTCTGTTGCACGGTGCAGCTTGTTAATTCTGCATCTTAATGATTAATCCACTGCACGTCGCACAAAGCTACGCCAAAGTGTATAAAATCGAATAAATCACCTCCTCTGAATCACACCAGTCATTCTACTGAAATAACAGATCCGTAGCACGCTTCAATGCGCACTATGCACTTTTCATATTAATATGTGACTCAAGTGCGACTATAATTAGCGTCATGGCTATCGCCCGAGGGAAGTAAAAACCACGGAATTTACGTGATAAGCATCGGCTAACCAGTTCGATGGAAACAGTACCAGCGTTTCTGGTACCACGGAACCGTTCGACCTGCAGCGATGACGTGGCTGGAAATTCGTCGAGACGCAATGCAGTTTTTGATGCTGACGCCGAAAGGCCGGCGTCAACCCCGACAATCGATACGTTTCGCCCTGTTTCGCCCTGCTCCGCCGGCGGGTCGAGATGCTGGCCGAAATTTCGTAATCGCGGCGGTTTGTCGCCGAATTGATTCGGTCGGTCGGGACGTTAGTAAATTTGTTGAATTATTGCGCGCGCAAACGTGCGGGCCGCGCGAGCCCGCCTCGCGGGCGCGTGTGATTAATGGCGGCGGAGGATTTGCGAGGCATTTTACAGCGATGAAATTGGAGAAACGTTGACCTAACCGCGGAAATATTACACCGCGCGCGAGGTGCTGAAACGGCGTCGCTGTTTGTTTAAAATACCCGCCGCGCCACCGCGTGCCGCGCGTATTTAAATCGCCTTCCTTCGCGCTCCTTCGACCGATCCTCGGCCGGTGAATGGTGTAGAATGTCCGCTTTATCCGGCGCACGGGCAATCGAAGCGTTTCATGGCTTTTTTAAGCTTCAAATGCGTTGAATTCAACAGTGTCGATTACAATGCACGTTTCGCTTTGGGCTGTTGGCTCGATTCGCTCCCAGGCATACTGTTGTCACTGTTTCTGGTTTAGAGCGAAAGCATGGAGTAAAATATTTACACAGCTTGTTTGTCAACGGCGAGGTCGGGCCGATGCGTATTTTATTCTTTCCAGATAAACGACCCTCGTCGTTTCAAATTTTTATCGACTGGAACATTTTGCGGGGGGAATATTCCATTAACGTCGATTCATATCCTGGAAAACGATATCCCATTCGTATTTGCACTGCTTGCGAATTGGTAGTGTTAGTGTAACTTTGCTGACGTATTCGAAATAATCGTCTTCTGATTAGGCAAGTTTAATTAATCGCGATACACGCGAAGATAGAATCAATTTCACCCTGAAGCGACAGCCCTAGAATCAGGCCCAAGAATTGAATTTTTCGCAACTCGGAAACACAGCGCTAAATTCGTTTCTGAGGAACTGTTAGAGCTGCCGTTTCGTAGACGGAAGATGGTCGATAGCTCGACACGATGAATCACGGTATTTGTGCAGGCAATGAGGCACCGTGTCGCTATAAATACTTCTTTGCAGCCGTCTTTCAATTCAGGAGACGCGCGAAGTACATGAGGGTGGGTCTGCGTTCTGCAGACGATCCTTGACTTTCGCCGGCGAATCCCTTGGCAAACGAGCACCAAGAGAAATACACAACGAGGTATAATCTCGGAACACTCGTACGTCTTCGTCTGGTTCGTTCGAAGCCTTCGGCCGTGCTTCTACGCGCAAAACAGTCGGGTTTCCACTATCCTCCTAGAGGAGAGTAATAGGAAACCGACTATCCATCGAAGCATTCTTCAATGAATTCTGCATGCCGGTATTCACACCGTCCCGTCGATTCTGTCGGAGATCCCATTGAAGAACCATTCGACAGACAGTTAATTCACGCTTTAACTTGATCCAGATAGCGGCAGCGATCTTGTATCGACATCACGTCCAGGAATAACCGACGGCTGAAGTGAGTTCATCGGCATCTCTTGCTGCAATTTGCAGAATTGTTGCGCTAATTGTGTTATCTTACGTCGGTTGTCTATCACGGTGGAGCCCCGTGCTGTGTCAAGAATTTCGATGGATGTCTGTGGCTGCCGCGATAGAGGGGCACTTCACGGCCTGGTTAAATTGACTGGCTGCATTCTAGCGGGCCTGGTGAATTCCCTTTAACTCGCTCGATTAATTCGATGGTATTTAAGGAACTCGTTGCTGGGACTTCGGAGGTAGTTCAAAGGACTTGAATTATGTATTCGCTAGGAGCCGCGGAACTAGTGTTTCGCGTTTAACTATTGTTGCTGGATAGCAGTCTAAGGGGTTGCACTGATTATCTGGTGATAAAGTGAGTGTTTTGTTAATAGATTCAATATTCTATAAAATGGAAAAATTCTATAAAACTAATCTAAGTATAAAAATTACATAAGACTTCAAAATGTGAAATGCTGCTTCCCAATTAGGAAAAGGCTTGGAAACTTGGAATATTTCTTTAAGTATAAGATCTATTGTGTCAATCATAGTATTCACTTCTTGATTAGCTGGGTTCTGGGTCACACACTGTTACATCTGCAAAAAGTGTAGGGGGTAATACCATCAATAATCTAAGAGTAGTTAAGATTAGAACAATTCCAGTGTTTGAAGATAGTTTTTTGGCCCGTTAAAAATTTCACGGGGAGAATAAAAGTAGAGCAACTGCATCCTCTGATTTATAGTCTTCAGGAATTATGATTATGCATTAATGTGAGGGTATGCAATGATTTTCAGGGTCGTTCCCCTCAATTTCGCTTTCCCTCGGCCTCAGAGAAAACTAGTTATTAATTAGTCCCAGTGTCAATGAATTTCGTAACTAAATACTGCGTTCGCGGCAGTAGGCTGGGCGTAAACGCAACCAGAAATCTCGACGGGGAAAATGTGTGGGTGAAATTGACGGTGAAACCCCGAGACGCGGGCAGAAACGCGGATTGCCTGAATTTTTCCACTGGCAGCCCACAAATTGAATTACCAAGTTCCGAAGGACGTACGGTGCCGCTTGTTTTAAATTCACCGTGCTAGCAAACTTTCCCGTTCCTTCGCTGGTGCTCCACTTTGCTTTTGAATGTCGGTGATTAACATTCGTTCCCTTCTATCCGGCGATTGCTTCTGTTACTGTGCGCCCATGCTTTGAGTCATCCGAAATGGAAAATAGGAAGAAGTATGGATTAATAAATAGGACTGTAGAAAAACAGTGCAAGTGCCAGAATTAAAAAGAACAAATTTTACGGGGAAATGTTCTACAGTGGTAAAACCTAGGTACTATAGTGCAGAATTTCATCTTCGGCACTTACAGTGCTTTCTACAAGGACTCTTCAATTGGAAGGTGGTATTTTTTATATAAGGTTTGCAGAGATTTCCAAAGGCAGACGAAATATGCTGCACTCTTCACGTTCTACTTCGTTCTATTTTCAATAGACAAGTGATGAAATACTTTTGAGGGGTTAGCGTGTCTCCAACCTCCCCAATATTCCTCATTTTCGTGAACTGAATTGCCACCGCAATTCCGCAGCCCCCGAATAAAACTCAAGTAGCAGTGAATGGCTCGGCGCGAGACCATTGAAGCATCCGCGTCCCATTACGCGATTGAATTGTCTAGATACGCTCAATTCATTTACGATTTGTCCCATCGAACCACTTGGAAATCACCGCCGTTGTCCCGTCCGCCCTCGAAACGTCATTTTTCCGCGTTCCGGTACGCTCTCGTAAATTTCAGAAATGTTACGTCTCGATAGAACGGCATCGATTCGCCGCAGGACAATGCATCAGGAGTCAGACCTAACGCCGGAAGCTCGAACGTTTCCGTCGACGTGCTGTCCGCGCTTCCCTTCGATCCGCCGAACGGGTGAGCGAACAATCCCTTCGACGTAGGGAGGTGGAAACGGGGAAAAAGAATGAAAAAAACAAAGGGGCAGAAAAAATATTCGGCAATCTTCGCGGAAGACACCCAGCGCCGCGTCGTTTGTAACTTTATTGTCAACGTCCGCCAGTCGCCTCTTCCTGTCGGCCCCGTTCTCTTTGTCCGCGCTTCCGCCGTTTCATCTTCTCAGTGGATTTGTTGCAGAGCGTGTTATTATTGCAGCTGTTCTCGCCGCGAGGCGAGATACATTCTGCCGGCGGTGCTAACGCGCCACGTAGCGCGAGTATCATTGTTTCCGCTGGTGAAGCTTTTTTCCTTTCGCTGCCGTTCCTTCAATTTTCCATAGGGCATCCTCTGGAGGAAACACCGCGGGGTGAAAGGTACACGCGCACGTTTTGCTGGACGCAGGGAAGTGTTAATCCCGGGTAGTTCCGCGGTAGGATTGTTTTTTAAACGCAACGTCGTTTAGGTATGGACGTGGTAGAGTCTGCGGTGAAATAGTATCAATATCAATGAGATTCGTACGAATCAAGTTATTGGATTCACTGGTTCCCTGGGGAAAACGCTAACGAAGGGGAAATTTATATTTCAATAACCCGCGATGAAAATAATTTCTATACCTACCGTGTGCCAAATGCACAGCTCTGCGGCCCCATTAATTGTTACTAAAAAAAAAACAAGGCAGCAAGGCTATATTCAAGTTTGTTTACTTCGGAATTCTTTTAAAAGCACACTTCGTTAACAAGAATGGGTATTTTAATTGGATTGAACGCGATCTCTTTCGTCGATGCCTCCATCTTTGGGTTCCACGGCGCTCGTCGACGAAGTAATTTCAATTATCACATTAGCCCAGTCCAAAGGCGACAGGACTAGACGGAGACTGCTGAGAAGCGCGACATCGAAGGCGTCGATGGATTTTTATCATTAATGAACGTCCCGTGGTGAAAAATTTAATTAAACGGCTCGAGCACAAGGAAATGCATCATCTTGCCTCGATTCTCCAAGCTCTCCTCCCTACCCCTCCCACATTCTGCTTCTCTCTGATCTCTGACGAGAGTTTCGATCAAAGTTAACTGTCCCGTGGACAAAGGAGGCGAAGATAATTGGAGTTACAACGGCCAGAGAGAGCTTATAATTACCAGATACGTTATAGGACACTGCTGGATCATTCCCTCACGGCTCAAACTGCGACCGTCCCGGGAGGAAAGTTCTGTCCAGATGGATTAAGAACCTCTGACTCCTTTATCGAGATAATCGCGCGGAACTTTTTTCAATTTCACTTGGGCGCTTGTTTCCAAAGTGAAAGAGCCCCGCTTCCACGGGCCCCCCTCCAGCCCCGAAGCTCATTACTCCACGCGGAGGTATTCCTTCTTCGCCCCTTTGTGCCCTCGCGCCGAGATTAACCCGATGTCGCGTGTTAATTCGTTTGATCCTACGCGGAAGCGAGCTTAACGCGGAGTTTCGTGACGATCGCTGACCGCGTTAACGACCGGTCCAAGTTCCGCGCGGTATTCGCGAGTGTGGGGTTTAAAGCGCGGCGAAATTGGCGAGCACGTGACTTCTAATGAAAAAAACGAGTAAAAAATGTGGAATAGATCTCTGTTATTCATTGCCCAGCTTCTGAGAAAAAATGATCTCCGAATATGAACTCGCTGGGAGATAAGGTGGAAAGAAAGAAGGTTATTTGTGGCTCATAGTGGATGACTTCTTCTGAGCCCTTTTATTCCAAGGAATAACGAGAATGGATAGACTTGGAGAAGCGCTCCAAGTCTATCGATTCGAAAACTGTTCGTTTTCATGGACACTGTGCGATTGCCTTGAAATAAGAGGAAAGCGTGTACAAGCGTATATTCGGTTCATTGGTCTAGGACACTGATTAATAAAGTTGGCGTAGAAGGCATTGGATATTGAGAAGCTCGAGGTATTCGCCCGGATCGATGTCTAATTTGAAACTTGCAGGAAGCTGGGAATTCGTGATGGAAGTTTGATGAAGGTGCCATCGCGGCACTGTACGTACTGTGATACTCGTTAAAATTCTCCAAGCGTAAGAGAAGCTATCTTCTGCCTCGGCAATGTAACCGACTCATTTGTTCGCTCTCCCATTGCGGAATGGAAACGTAATCAAACGACGATAACAAGGAAGAACGTCCGAGCGAGGCATTTCTCTGTCAGCAGTCGTTTCTGCATTTTTCATTCTACAAAGGGCAACGGGGAAGGGCGCGATAGCACGCGTTCTTTCTATAGTTGTGAATAATTTCTCAGCCCCCGGCCAAGTCCCTGTAATTGTCCTTACCCCGAAGCGACTGAACGGCCCGGCTAATGACAGGCGTACCCTGCTAGTTCGAGATTGTATCATCAACGTGCGCCGCACTCATTGCATTACCCCTATGTGCGTGTTTGCATTTTACATTTTACATTCGCGGCTAGTCGATCCTCTGGCAGCGACATACCAAGTCTAAAAGAGGTAATAAAACGAAGTGGAGAATCCACGTGGGTCCGATATTCGTCTGACTTGAATCCAGTGTATGGTGTCCCTTAAATATCGGACGATGGTGAATAAAAATAGAAACGAGGAAATATTTATTAGGGTTGCTTTCCTAAAATCGAGAAAACTGTCGACTTGACTGTTCATCAGCCGGCATAACATTTTAAATATGCATGTCTTATTTAAAAGTCTTAAAGTACTTCATTATTCGCAAATGGATTTATTATTTATGTGCTAATTTTTTTATAGAAATTAAGTATTCCCGAGTTTGGGAATTAAAAATACAGGGCCAGAGTAAAAATTAGGAGCTTCCATGTCTGGAGCTTATTGCATCACCAGATCACGCTGTCAACCCATTCATAACTGAAGATGCGGTATGTTATCTTGCTACCCGTCAAAATGTGTCTGATTACTCTAATTGACGAAGAGTGACTTTTATTTAAATCCGTTAAACCCCCGAACTTGGTTACTGTTTTCTCGAAGCCAAGAATATAATTCGGTACTCCTTAACAACGTCTGCATACACCATTCAGTGATGCATTCACCGAGTTCGGCCCAAAGCTGACACTGATTCATGCCACTTGACACATACGTGTCTTGTGAAATTTCCGGAGCTCGATTCTATTCTGGAACTTCCAGCGAACCGATGTGTCCTTTATGCTAGTCCTCGAATCAATGAACGTTTCTGCCAGTAGGAAGTAGTCGATATCCCTCTAACCATTCCCAGTTTCAAGTGAAATAAAATAATGAATGAATAATCGTGCAGCACTATTTCCAACGGCACTTTGCATTCTTTACTTCCGTGAAAATGTTACTGTAATGTTACTCTCAATGAATAAATTAAATAAAATTGGCGCTATTTTCAGCTTACTGAGCGAATGAAGCTGTAGACCCCGACGAGATACAATTATAAATGCCATCGCCACGACATTCACATTTAATTACAACACCTGAACCAGGGCTTGAAAACTGTTATAATATCGAATTCGGTTCTCCAAACGGTTATGAAGAACCCTTATTCCGAATAACTGTTATGACGAACCGAAATTTCCAAATATTATCTGTTTCAGTTACGGTTCCTATTTCCTTCCTCATATCGGTTCCATAACCGTTATTGTTTCGGTTCTATATCGGTTCCGAAACGGTTCTAGAATCATTTCTTGTATCGACTTCTCCTTAATTGATATCATTAATTATCGTAGCTGCAGATTACTGTATATGTGCATATTCTTTACAAATTCCTTATAGAAAAAGAAGAAACATTTATACATATCATATATAATAAAGCGTTGAAATAAATAAATCAGTTAAATATTTTTTACATTCACACACACTATATCATTCAGAATAGGATGTTAAAAGTCTCTCCTGTTTCTATAAGGATTTCGTAAAACAGATGAACATCTACAGCAATCTACAGCTACGATAATGAATGGTATCAATTAGGGAAAAGTCGATAAGTATAAGAATTGATTCTGGGACCGTTTCAGAACCGATATAGAACCGAAAAAATAACGGTTATGGAACTGATATGAAGAGGGAAATAGGAACCGTAACCGAAGCAGATAATAGTTGGAAATTTCGGTTCTTCATAACAGTTATTGGGAATAAAAGTTCTCCATAACCGTTTTAATCAGAACCTTTACATAACAGTTTTAAACAGTTATTTTCGGAGCCGTTTCACGCCCTGACCTGAACCATCGAAGCTTGGTTAATGAATTAAAAACTATGCGATTACTGTGGATCAGTGTTCACCTTGAATTTAATTTGACGGACACCATCAACTCCGGACACGAAAAATCACATATGAGAGTCCGTAATTACTTTCCACCTCCCCTAGAATAAAAAGTAATCGAAGCTTCTCGAAACATAAGCCATTGAAGCGTCCATTATCCTAGCCCCGGCCTCTTTCCTCCAAGCTGACATGACCAAAAGCGTGGCCACAAAAGGCGCACTCGAATCCCTCTTCCATCGACATTCAAATTTCGTGGCGGTAAAGTCGGTGACAGCGACGTCGTCGGTGGCTCCATTTTTCAAAGCAACCTTGTGCCAAAGAGTACGATGTTCCTGATCACGGTCGGCTTCTTCTCGCTTCACTGTCGCTTATCGTTTCCGCTCTTTTGCGCGGCAAATAGGTCGGTCGTGTCACGCCGTCGGCTTTTTCCCTGAGGAGAGGTTCGACCTCGATGGGTAATATCGCCGTCGACGACGCCCGTCTTCGTTATAAAGCGCCACGTCTGCCACTGATTCTCTTGACGAGCTTCCAGGCTAATGGGATCAAGCGTGTTCGACCAGCAGCATTGCATACAGAGGCCATGAAATCGCGGCTGTTGGTGTTTCTGGTCAACTTTCTACTCGTTCCCACCGGTGGACTCGGAAACGCCTCAAAGGAGCGTCTCCGAGGGCAGCTGTCAGCTGGTATTTCTTGCAGCTTGTAGCTTGTTTGAGACTGGTGTCTCTGAGAGGTGGCGCGATAATACGGTCGCTTTGTGGATCCAAATGAAAGTATTTATTAAAAGACTTGATTGTGCCAGACACTCGAGGTATGCTTCTGTGAAGTGAATCCCAAGGCAGATAGGTTTTAGGTAATTCTACCATGACTTTGTTTCTAATTAACTTGCTTTAAAATATTCTCCTCTACTCTTCTGAGAGAAATTTCATCAGTTCTTTAACGACTAAAAACAAACTGTGGCTTTAAAAAAAATCGGTATGACAAACACTAGATATTGGTGTGAGGAATAATCGTGCCAGGTTTCATTCATATGAAATATCATTTGCACCGATTTGAAAAGCATAGTTTCGAGAAAACAGCCTTTAAAGTTTAAGGTACAGGTTAAAGTGAGATACTTTTTATTTTAGGGGCCTTAGAATTTTATTGACCATTCTTTAATGTTGTAGCTTCTGCAAATTCTTTATTGGAAAAATCAATTTTTTCGACCATTCTAAGTAGGTATACGTAACCCCTTAAATCCACCACTGCGTTTTATTATTCGCTCTGTTTTTACATCTGTTTCTTGCGTTTCTGCGGTTAATGTTATAGCGTGGTCAGGGGTTCGGAGTAAGTGATAATTTATATTGGGGGGGGGGGCACTGGAGATTCCGCTGAAATTGGTATTAGCTATCAATTATTCGGTATGCATAACTTGGCCAGACAGAATATTGTGTTACTAGCATTCCTCGCGTATTTCAGAATTCCCTCAGCCAGGATAGCCTGTTGAATAAAACAAGCATCGGTAATCATGTTCAATTCAGACGTTCCGGCTGGCTCGATGTAGGAAGCATCTGAGTTGAACTTATCCTGTAGTTGACAGTTAACGGTTAGTGTTGCTGTAACTTGCGAGGGACGGAGTAATTCCCTGCTGAATATTCATGTGTTATAAGGTCCGTCAGAAATTTGCTGCGTTTCGGCGTGTTCCGTCCAATTTCACACAGAAATAACTAATAATAGCCGAGTCGTGGAGCGAACGAACATCTGGCGACCAATCGTTTCCACTGTCAAGGTTGCCGCTGGCCGATTTGGAAGAATGCCCTTCTGTTTCCTCGAATAAATGCGCCCACCAGTCGTCCTAAAGGGAATTCTGGAATGTCAAACATCTTGAAATTTACGGCGAGCCAAATATCTCAATGTTTCGGGTGTTCGACAAATTAATGTCGAGTGAATACATTCTACTTCCTATTAAAAATCAGCCAAGTTAACACCCACGTGCTATTAATACCAGAAAACATCCATAAAAATGATCCGACAAATATAGGTACATTAAACTCTGCGCTCCGCGTCAACTCGATATTCCACGGTAGAAGCAAAAATAGCGACAAATTACTGGAAACGCGGAAAAATGGAAGAAAAAACCAAACCTTCGCTTCGACCCAAAAATCCCGTCCACTCCAATTTCATATTTCACTGTGCCGCTGTGTCTGGCGATAAAATGGGGAATCGCGTCGCTTAAATTATCATATATCACGTCGGTGATTGATCTACATGAAAATCTGAAAGCGACGCGGACAAGCAGCAAAATGAGTGACGAGATTCGATTGGCGAAATTAAGATGAATGTTTGCTGAGAGAGGCAGAGGAGAACGGCTGCAGTGCCCGATAGATTCCGAAACAGCTACGGGCGCCCCTCGACTATATATCGTTCTTAGGCGAATGAAAGGCGACACCACGGAAATCGTGATAAATGATAAGAAAAAAGGCTGATGGCCCATCGGAACGACGGAGAGAGAGAGAAGAGGGAGAGAGAGAGAGAGGAAAAAAAGGGAAACGACGGTGGGAGAGCACGGCTCCGGAGGCTGGCAGAGATACGGACGTGTTGGTGAACAAGATCCAACGATCAGCCTCCATTTTTACGCTCATGAAAGCCTCGCGATGCAGGTATTACCCCCAGCCGTAATTCCAACCCTAACACCACGTAGCTCGGTCACACTGGCTGCAGAACGTGAATCACCGTGCAAACTTATATTAACGATACTTTACGATGCGGGCCTTGGGGCTGGCTGCTTCACGCTCTCCTTATTTGCGGACGGGGGAAAGCGAGCCGTGGCTAGGCGTGAACCACCCTAAACTGTACGGCGGTTGGCCATGGGGGGAATAGGGTTGTGCCCAAGATTGCTTTACGCTGGTATCACCTAACGGTGTTGCTTTCGTTACCAGCCATCGGGCCATTCTGCGAAGATTGCATACTTTTCTTCATTCTATTAGACACATACTCGAAGCGGTTGAAAATCCTGTGCACCCCAGAGCAATCGATTCTTTGAAATTCTGTAACGCTGCGTGCACAGATATTTGTATAATCTTTCCTAAGCAACATCCCCGCGGACCCTTTAAATCCTCAAGGCACAGTTGTTCCAAGTGCAAGGAACAGTCGACTTACACCCCCCAAAAACACTATATTGACTCTCGTACTTACGTTTCCCTTATCCTCCATTCACCACCGGCGCTGTAGCTCCAAAACACACCCCCGGTTATAACGGTATCTTTTCCACGCGCACGGTGTAATAAACTGCGGGCGCAACAGCCAAGTCCCCGCGGCCTTCCCTTCTGATTCTGGCCGCAGATTTTATCGCCGCGCTGTCGTCTTTTGAAAAAGTTCGTATTACTTACGGGATCACCGGTCGGGAGCCCCACCAACGGATATGTATACCATTCGGCTTTTCGCGCTGCACGGAGAGGCGAAGCCAGACGAGGAAGCCCGTATCCCGGGCGTGGAAAAATAAGAAGCGGGGGTTACACGGTGGATGACAAATTACCAGGGATTACGTTACTCCTTTACTCTTTTCTGTCCTCCCTTCAGCGTGGGCCGCCGTCCCCCAGCCCCTCCCGACGTTTTACCCTAGGCACGTCGCGGCCACTGAAAATATTACCCGGCGTATCCCGTTTCGTGGTCTACGCGGTGCCTAAGGGGGCGCGAGTCTCCGCGAGGAACCGAGTGGATCTTTGCCAGCGGCCTCCTACGTGCCGCTATGCTGAATTAGTTCGCCCCCCCGAGCTTGCCTTCTTTTTTCACGCCGCTCTCGGATTAATTTTATTTTAATAACGAACGACGACGCCCGCCAGCGAGTAACCGCTTTGCGCGCACGGGGACGCGCTACATTTTCCGCCATCAGCCTCGCTTCTGTTTCCGAGAACTGAATTAAGAGGGATTTTTCAAACTACACTGCCGCGCCGCGTCGGTGTGATGACATTCCTCTTTGCTGAGATATTAGTTTTGCTATTGAAGATCTTTCTCCCTGCACTTGCTGGATTATTAATGGCGCTTCGGAATACAGAGTAACGTAGCGCGGAAGGCTAACACTGCGAGCCGTATATTCTGGTATCTATTCGAGTTTAATTTCATTTGCATATCGAGAAACGAGTGAATGCCCGGTGGCTTTTGAAGTTCGCTACCTATACCGAATTTTCAATCCCAGATCCGCTCCCGTGTTATCCTACGTACACACAAATCCTCATAATCTGTCCGCGATCGCATTAACTCGATGGATGCACCGAAACGCATTGTACGCCGGGAGTGATTCCCTTCTGACGATGCCTGGGGCCCGTGCATTCGGTGGCGATAAGAAGTTTCTGAAAGGGTGCCACGGATTTGTTCAGCAGCCGCGGGATTACCCCGTTCCTCTTCCGCTTGCTCCTCCGCCGCGCGTGTTTTATAGAGGAAACAGCCATTCCCGAACCCGTCGGCACACGGAGTGCATAGAAATGCATCGGGTGTCTCGGGAGAGGTTCCTTCTGCTTGATTTCCTAGCGGTGCAGCCGCGTATATATTCACTGAACGATACTTTATGGGGGAAGTTCCTATCACTGGCTACGCAGCAACGTTTTATCAATTGCATAACGCGCGGTCAGAGCTCCTGGCACGGTAATGTTTTCGCCTGGCTTCCAACTCTTTCGCTTTTTATTTAGTGGCCTCTGGGGATTGCTTGTGGCCACTGGGGCTGCTCGAGTCAACGTTCCTTTGGATTCTGGCGCATTCGGTAGGCTTGCGTAATAATCTGCTGGATTATTAAGAACTCTGAACGGTGGGTCTGGTGCAAAAGGAAGGTCGGGTGGAGATGTGATTATTTGAATTGGTGGATTGTGCTGGGAAGGCAGTTAAAAAGTAGCTCTGAGTTTCGAGAAGTTTATTAACAAAGACTCTGAGGAAGAGAACAGTGTTGAGTTCACCGTAGTTTATTTAATTACTTAGCACCTATATACGTCAGTCAAGCAGAGTGGGTGGAATTTCATGTTTCACATCACACAGGATACACTTGTGATCTTTGACCTGTGTGATGCAATCATCGTAACCCGAGGTTTAGCCTCTAAGAAGTGGAAGTAAAGTGAAGTGATGGATTTCAGGCAGCTCTGCAAACGAATTCAGGATAAATTTCTACGGAATCGAGATAACAACGATCATCAAGCTCCTTTCCGATGCGGCATTGCTTGCTCAACGCGTTGGAATTCCCTGTTCCCCTCGGGAACCTCCTTCGGCATCGACATACCTGTGTTTCCGCATAGATTCGCCGGTTGAATACGCCCGTTGTTACCTGCGAACCTAATTCCTCCTGGCATTCATCGACCTCGGAACACGTCCCCGCGGATCCGCGACATGTTCTTCGCTTCGTAGACCGCAGGCTCCGTGGCAGGCGTTGATTATGTCGAGTTTCTGATGCAATCCCTTTAACGGAAGCTCGACGGGCATTTTTGGCTTCCCGAAAGGTTTCGGTTTGCTGAAATAGAACGTACTCGTCAGCTGAAACGTTTGATATCTCGTAAATGGAATTATGATTGTCTTTCTTCCGTCGGAGTGACACGATGTTAAGTCACAATTACTGGCATTATTTAAGGGACTTCTTGGACTGTTTTGCAAGGAAAATTCGTGAAATATCTGAAGTAGTTTCTGTTAGGCAGAGCGAATCAAATGCCGATGAACGTCTCGAACATTATTTTAGGGGAAGCTAGAAAATTATGTTTACTACTGTCAAAGACGATGGAAATGTTTTCTTTGTGGACATTCTCTTTCGGACGCAGTATTTTATACGAACTAGATATTTTGTGACGAGTACATTCGTGGTATCGTAAGCTTTGAAGAATACGATATTTTCGTCGAAATTGCTTCTGTCGGAGGGCAAGAACAGGACAGCCGGCTTCTAGCTTCTGAATCAGTAAAACAGTTTCGGAGAGTTCATTCTATTTTTGGGTCAGCGAACAAAGAAGCAGACTGTGGGAGGTGGTGCGAGTCGCCACAGATTTCCTTCGCGATGATACTTGTACGCCTGGCTCCTCAACTTACGCTTTTACCCTCGAGTTGCACTTTCGATCCTTAGTTCCTTAATTAGAACCACTATCTAAATGTTTCATCGTCCTTCTTTATAACCACACTTTCAACTCACTACGGTTCCTTTATCTAATCAAACGAGTCTCTTTTCTGTTTCAGGTATGTTCCACCTCAAATTCCACCTAGAAATCATCAAAGTGGTCTCCATCTTCCTGTGAGTAATAGGTAGCCACAGTTTCAACAAATGCTTGAATCAACCTAGATCGATTTCAGCGGTAAAAGGATTCCACTAATCGTGGGAAGAAAATGACAGCGACGCGACAGGTGTTTAAAGCGACGCACCATTAAATTGCTTCCCGCGCACTTCCATCTTGTTATTTTTCATCGTCGAACTCGCTGGGTACAGTTTCACGAGGTCGCACGAGACAATAACTTTTCCCATTTGCCGGGCGTTATTACGAGCAGCGCACTTGGTTACCTTTAATTATACGCCCCTTGTTCCTTTGTGCTTAAAGCATGCGACGAGCAACGGGCGTTTTTCGCCTCTGCAGTCGAGAAATTGTTTACGGTCGGCTGTCTGACGTAAATGGCCTGAAGACGCGGGAGCGCTCTTTCAGTCGTGAAAATTGCAATACAGGAAATCGATCGATCGGGTAGATATTCCGATCCGGGTCATCAGCCACAGGTTCTTTAATGAGCTCGGATTATTCATTCGCGAGCGGATTAATACGAGTATAAGGAAGGCATACGTGCTCTCTGTTTAGATCTGCTGGATTGAGTTGGTGTATAAATCTATAACCAATGCCATTTAATTGTCGCTTTAAAATACTCGTCGTTTTAACGTCGAATCAACGACCCGTTGGCATCGCTGTGAAGGAACTCACCCTGGTGTCCTGCTCGATATATTGAATATAATTTGGAAAGTTCATAGAGTTCTAGAGTTCCTGCTTTACGCTTCCTAACGACGAGAACTTTTGCAGCAACCTAATAAGAAATTCGAGCAGCAGTTTGACGAGCAAAATGAAAGTTGACTCGAGTCTAATAGAGCTAAACAGAGCAGCAGGGTTTGCAGGGAAGTTGGGCGCATCGACGCAGCAACGAAGAACGTTCTGTGCGCCATAGAGCGGGGCTTCGTTCCGTTTGCAAACACCTACGATACAAATTCTTAAATTACGCCGACTAGCCGAACGAAACGGGATCCCTGAGCAAATTTGAATAACGACAGGTGGCTGAGCAATTAGCGGCAGGCTGCGCCCAGGAAAACGCCCCTCCCACAAGCGGAGCCCTAGTAGTACATTTCACTTGGGCTCGGTTTACCGATTGTTATTTCGTTATTTGTTCGGTCGAGATATTTGTACGTTTGCCTCCTGACACCGTCCAATTAAAAACGTTTTACAATCGAGCCCCATGATGGTCGCTCGGTCATCTCGTTAAGAGCGTTGCGTAAAACAATTGCAAGTGCTCAAGTGTTGCGTCGATTTCTGAGAAACGATGTTTCTGGTTTATCAAAGTTTCATTATTCATCCGGTGAGAATAAAGGAGAAAATAAATTTTGAATTTTCGGATTTTCAGAATTATCGCCAACAGATTTAAACTGGGATTAGAAATTCAATGAGTCGGAGAATAGGGGGTGAGTCTTAGAAAGCAGCAGCAAATATCCTTTGGATAGGGGATTTCCATAGCTGTAAACTATGTAGGAATATACCTCAATCAAAGAATGAATTGAATAATGGTAGCATAAGCTATGTGCAGACTTAGTTAACGAACAAACTGCGCGCAAGTATGAGCGGATATTCTTTAGCTGAGGAAATGGGCCTTTTTTGATTACGCGGTGGAGCTCATTAGTCGTCGAGCAGAAGTTATCGGCGTAACTTTTGGCTCTCGACGACAAAGTCCAGTTACCATGGTGGTCGTGGTCAGTAGCCAGCGACATGGCTCGAAGGTGAATATATGCTAATATTATAGTACGCTGGCCTGATGAACTCGAACCATGGCGAACGCATATTTCACGTAGGAACGCCAGAGTTGGCGTGTATCTGCTCCTGATAAAAGTTCGTCGGGCTCAGCGAAACGACATTTCCGAGTGATTTGAATACCTGTGGCCGGCCATTGATGTGGACACTGGTTCGTTCCCTTAACCCTTGACAATATACCAAAGCTACGGTGGAGTAACCGACTTTAGCTTGTTGCAGGCTTGAGAAATAATAATAATAATACGCCTTTATTGCACCATCAGACTATGTTAGGTTAGCACATAATTAGTTGTCTTTTTTGTGGTGTAATGAGCGAGATTCAGCAAAATGCTGTTTTAAAAGCTTACCCTTGAACGAGTAGGATAATTGTTTTACAACTCACTCAATAATTCGACAAGCTAAACATAAGTTTATTAGAAAAACGACAGTTTTTGGTCCATCATCAAAACATTCCTCCGCCGTCTCGATGTCTGACCACGCACCGCCCATACTACTTAAGCTGTATAACTAGGAATAGAAGTCTAACTCGCCTTTCTTCCACCCTACCATCGTCATATATCATCATACATCCCACTCCCTGCGAATTGTTGGACTTCTACCCCACCTGAAACAGCCACATCAGCTTTTATCCTCGAATAGCCAGCAATTGTTCCAGAATGAAATTCGAAGTGACCCCTAGGAGTCAGGCTTTCGAGGAAGAAAAACCACCGTGCAAAACGACATTCCGCGTAAAGTCACATGTGGCGGGAGTACCCTGGCGCAGTACGCAAACTGTGGTGGCAGTTACCCCGCCAGGTCTTAATTAATGTTAGCCCGCGATACCTCCCTCTTCGTCACTTGCCAATCCGTTTTATTGTCCGCGGGCTCCTTGAACGACAGCAGAATTTCCCCGGAAGTGCGCGCGGGGCTGGAGGAGTTTACAATGGAGAGCGGTGTTTACTGAGGACAAGACAGCTATATCGGAGCTGATTAAGAGGCATTCTCGTGGGCAACGAGGGGGAGGAGGGGGAGCATGTCTCGTGGCGACGTCTCCAGAAGACGCGGGTCACACTGGGAGCGGTGATAAATTAAGGCAGCATCCTTGCTGCGCCCCACACGCGCGACTGCTCCTTTGCTTTTGAACGAGACACACCCTCCCTTGGCTTCCTCGCGCCCTCCCCCCCCCCCCCGGCTGTCTCACCGCTCTGCTTCGAGCAATTCCCTTCTGGGTATGGCGCCATGTGTTACGGGGATGATATACGAGGAATCGAGCGGCACGTGAAATATCTATGGGCCAACCGAATGTTGGAGTCCCCGACAGGACCGGCGAAATCTTGATCCCGTTGAACTATACCGCGGACCCTCCTGCTACACCGGAGTTTATCGCCACTTCGTTTGCGCTGCTTTATTGCGCGATCGCAGTGAACCGGTGCTCGTCGTGCTGCAGGAATTGAAAGCAGGAGCGCTGATGAGCTGGACCAGGCGCCGCGCGAAGAGGAGAATGGCGGTGCTTGAATGATGGAGTTTTGGGTGCTTCGGAGTAGGTTGCTTTAAATTAATTCTTTACTCCGGTGATGTGGGTTTTCGTGATTGCGTGAATTCTGCGGAATATTAGAATCGGAAAAATGGAAGGTTTGTGATAGATGTAGGATGACCACTGTCCTTCTAGATGATTGAAGCATTTTGTAAATATTCTGCAACTGCCGGTGTGGTATGATTCACCGGAAAGTTTAGACAGTGTAACGAGTTCGATGGACCTTTCAAATACAACTGAAAAGAAGAATGCGGTTATCCCTGCCCGCGACATTAGCAGATTAACGTTAATCGCAACTTCTGCGTTTCACGAGGCGGCCAGAGAACAGACATGCCCGCGATAAATGCGCCTGTGCGATGGTAAGCAAAATTTCAACTTCCTGGCGCAGCTGCGACTGACGACCCGCTTGTACTTCCTAGATGATCGCGGTTCATGCTGCTTTCGTGACTCGAATGCTGTTATAAAACGATAATTAGGGGGATATCGAGTGCAGCTGGCTACATACGACAGGAACACACATTTCATTCGATATTTCCACGTCTCGATTGCGGATTCAATATTTCAATCATTTACACGCGCAAAGACACTTCTTAACATCCGACAGCGTTTCTCCGACTCGGTTCTCCAGTTACCGTCTCTGTCTCACAAGCTCGACAAAGCCGTGCACGATTTTTGAATCCTGCAGTATTCGAGCTGCGCGAAATCCGCAAGCACCGAGAGGAATCCCCGGTAAAACCTCGCTGGAAGAGAAGGAAAACGTATACGTTGGCCAGCTGCTTTGTTCTTCGGAGGTGTTTGAAGCTGCTGCTGCAATATGTAACGACGTGTTGGAGCACAGCCTCGGGGCATTCGATAGGACGATAGGATAAGGCATTATATGGGATGTTAGCATGAAAAGGACTCGGTCGTATCCCAGTGGTCCCGAGCAGAGTTTCGGTATCGGAAGCTACTTCGCCAGAAGCACGAAACAAGTGGAAGGCAGAGGGAGGCGACAGTATCACTATATCCTCGGTATCGCTGCACACTGTGGATACTTTAAAACGTGGTAGTTTGAACGGGAATTATGTTTATTTCTCGTTGAACTCGCATTTCACCATCATGGATTTGATAGGTACGCGAAACGAAAGGTTCTTTCGTCGATCTTAAAGCAAGTGTCGTAATTTTTATAGCCGAAGATATTCGATGCAGCTTCTGGATGCTGTGTTCAGTATTTCTGGGCATCATTCTGTTATTTTATAGCGAAACCTGCATGCAGATTTCAGAATTTTCGATCGATCTCCTTGTAAGAAGCCTGGGCAGTGGTTTTCCTCGGGCAATTCAGTCAATTATCGCGAGATACATTATATCAGGTGCCAATTAAGTCAGCCAGGCCACTTTATCATCCCAGGCGATTGGGTCTCGAGTTCCCTTGCAACCCTATACAACAATAATTTATAACAGCTCGGGCGATGGCATTGTACGTTTTCATCGACGGAAATTGAATGGTTTCTATCGCCAGTTTTCTTAGCTTCTCCATTCCCTGGCGCGCATCCCTTCTGCTTTCGAAATATTAGCATCTTCCGCGTGTCAGCTGCTCGTGGCTGCTCGAGGATGCAGGCAGGCACACACCCTCGAGTCTCAAAAACACGTGCATTAGGTCGGCACGCTTGCATCGCATTTAATCCGGGGATCGAATTCTGTAGAACGAACTTTGGTCAACTGCTCCTTCGCGAGATACATACGAAAAGTGTTTTCATCGTGGGAGTCCGAATGAATTTTTTAGAATGCCGCGTGTCTTCGAATGGAGATACCCTCATACACGGGACTTTAGACGCAGCAAGTTCGCACTCGTTGCTTTGCAAATTTGCAAAACAACTTGGCCACAGCTACGAGGCGCTAGGAATAACTAGGGCTTCCCTTAACCCTATGTTCAGAGAGAAAAAGCAAGCAGGATGCATATCATTAAATAGGTATACCTGTGCAGCTTTAATTCCAGTGGCAGACGATTTCGAGGAGTTAATATTCTTCTTCCAATGTATTTTTGTTTTTTTGTAAGTTGTTATATTTCGTTCCTCGACGTGGTACCCGGTGGCTGAGGGATCAATAAAATGGATGAGAGGCGAGAAAGATGGCAGAAACTTGACGCGAGCTAGGGAGCCTCCTTAACCGCGTACGGACTGTCGGCCTCGGTAATTATCGGCGCTCAAGTATTTTTTAATTAAACCCTAGCGTCCCACGTCGGCATTCTGTGAAAATGATTGGTAGCCAGGACAGATGGGAGAAGGCTCCTGTCGATATTCTCGATATCGCGGAGGAATGGCCATCGACAGGACACGGCATTCCATGGCCTATTTTTGCCTGGTCTTTGTCCCCCTCGTTTCGACTAGGGAGCGTATTAAAGCTTCCCTTTCCTACCAATTAGATACAAATAACAGTGGCAACAATCGTCGCGTTCAGTCGTGCATTAGGAGCGATAATTTTGTGACGTGCTTCCCATCCCAAAAAGTGGTATCAAATAGATAAGAAATTTATTTGAATCGCGTTGACAGAAAATTTGTCTCGCGTGACAAAACTTTCCGTATTACTCGAGCTATTTCTGCTGCACAGCGCGGTGTTCGTGAAAATCGGGGCCAGAAATTAAGCAGGGAAGCGCGGAAAATCGCGATAATGCTTTCACGCGCATTGCAAATCCGAAAGTGTACTCAACGAGGCGTTTGTCTACGAGTTATGCACGCGTCTTTAGGAGCAGCCTGCATTTGCACCTCGACCAACTTTTATGACGGTCACGTACCGAGGGGAGAGCAATTTCCATACTTTTAATACGCGAATACTGCCGCGAGAATATTAACGCTCCTGCTGCAATTACAGTTGCGCGGAATTTGAACGATGACCAGTGCTCTTGTTTGAATTTACATTAAATTATGTAGGCTAGAAAATCTCCTCGAACCCCTAGCAATTTCATTGTTACAAACTCGGTAACCAGTACTGCGATTCTGAACCCCAATAATCGTTATCTAATCTAATTTCCACTTTCAATTACCCAATTCATTTCTCCTAGCAACCCTAACATTCTCTGCTTCCTCTGCTGAATTTTTTGAAGCCTACCTACGCCTACTGTCGATCTTCAAATTTCTTGAAACCCTAGTATCTCTCGTAATATTCAGAGATCCTTTGAATATTCATTTAAACACAATCTAGAATCGATCTCTCGACTCCACAGGCCAACTCGAAATCACGAGCACAAGCACGCTCAAGATGAAGTCCAGCGCGGCTGCCATCGCTCCCCTCGGTATCATACAGGGCTAAACCCGCTGGTAGCCTTTCTCTAACACGCGTGCAGCTTGTCGTGCCACGGTATTCGTTAGAGTTGAGCGCAGAATGTTTCCAAGCTTCGGAGGTAAATCCATTTCGGAGGTGAGCTGTAGCTCGAAGGCGAAGCATAGTAAATTGTCAGTAACAAGCGAACGATCCGGATTAACGTTCTCTATTGGCAACGTTTCAATGGTCTTTGCAGGCTCCCGTGTAGGTAGCCAGGTTCCAGGGAGTGTTCCTGATTCGCTCGTAAAATCCTGGCCTGGCTCTGCATCCGAGCTTCGTTTTGCACGTCGCATGTGTCGCGGAACGTTGATTTCCCAAGCGCCATCGCTGTGCACACGGTCGCGCTCCTCTTCGTCTGCGATCGGCCAATTATGAAGCTTTTCCCGATGCTCCCTTTTTCGCTTGCCGTTTCCCTGTCGCTGTTGTATTCCTCAACTGGCCCCTCCCTTGGGGCGATTCGTCGGTCGTTTGCGTGCAAAACATTCGATTTCATCCCATTGCATTTTATTTCAATTACACTCGCTAGAGGAGTAATTCCTCCAGTTCCATTCGAGTATTAATAAAAGCGGATACAAGTCTCCCGAGGACCATAGAAGGAAGATTAATGGACGAATGATGTCGCGATGAAGAACAAATCCAGATCTCTAACCCCGGGTTTAGTGTCAAAGCCGCCGGTACAGGGGTGTCCCCAAGGCTTCGAGCAAACCTGGATATACCTTGCATCACGATCAATATCTCCAGACAGGTATCACGTGCGACACAGTTGCGTCGGAGGAGAGTCCTCTGTGAACGGCTCTCCACATACCGATCGCCTTATAAGAACGAAGTAAACAGCACTCGCAATCCCTTGCAACTAGTACTCTTAGCCACTCTGCACTGTTCTCCGCGCCTACCGAAGTCCAATCCAGGCCTCACCACAAACGATTATTATATTCATTATATATATCGTAAACCTAACCACCGATTCGGCCTGGTATGTAATTGGCACCCTGAAACCCCGGCCCAACGGTCCAGAATTCGCGGATTCCGATTGCCCCGGCCCTCCGTTAAACGTAGGAATTAATAATCGCGGTGACCGCGCAGGAATGACTGGCGCGAGGCACCCGGCGTTTCGACCAGCGGCAGCTGGCTGGCTGGCGGCGAAAAGTTTCCAATTTAGTCAAATTTTACGCCGTGCTGTCTATCTATTTACTTTTCCATGCGCCAGCTGGTGCGCCAGGTATAACGGGTTTACGTACCTACCCGTTTCCTCCTCCCGCTGTCGTAATACTCCGGCCGAGTGTACCGAATTAGGACGGGGTACGATCGTCCACGCCGAAACGTTCGAAACTAACCCCTCATTTCCGTAAGCGGATTTTCTGTTGCTCGTGTGCTGCGCCCTGTGTGCACGGGGGTGGGGTCGGGCGTGTTGGTGCTCGAACGGCGCGTATTTGGGGAGGACGCGTGTATGCAGAAGGACCGAGAACGATAGACTGCGCAGGAGATATTCGTTAGCGAGACTCCGGCTATAAAGTGCGGTATTAAACGCTCGGGTATCAGGTGATCCTAACGGGTCAAGCGATTTATCCGCCGATCGGGACGCGCGCTGAATTAGTGCGCCGTAAAACGGCGTCGATGGTAATCGCGTTCGACTATTATTTTGGCCGGGGTTTCGGGGAGGGCGGTGATAAGCAGCGGCGTGATGCTCTGTCGGGATTTATTGTTCCTTGGGTGATAATGCGCGCCATGAGTGAGGAGTAATGTTGCGTCTCACAGTGCGGCACGTAATGGAGAAAAATCGAAATAATCAATATTTAATTTTGATGTAGTTATCCTACATTACCATTTGTCCGAATTTAAGGAATTATTATTCGTTCGTGTCTGTGATTTTTTTTTAAATAATTGTTGTTGTACCTTAAATATGGATAATATGAACAGAGGTGTATATAATGTTAATTTCCAATTACAACAAATCACCTTCTTTAAAAAAGCAGTTTCAAAAAGAACGGCGGTTCAAACCGTCCTGTAATTTTTATTGTTCTGTATCAAGAAGCTATTGTATCATATTGACACATATTTTTTTCTGCTACAAACTGCTACACTGAATCTAATTTACCTTCTTATTAGAGAAATCTATTCGTAATTGCAATTTAGTTGAAGACAAAATCAATAAAATTATCTATTATTTATTTGTGTTTAATATCTATTTCATATATGTACATATATGTTTTTTTAGTGTTTTGTTAATACTAATACTGCCTCTGATTATTTTATTATAACAGTCTAATATAATTTTCATTATTATTACTATAATTATGTAATAAAACTCAGTTGGGGACCAGAATGGGGGTCAGAATGGGGACTAAGTCCCCATTCAAGTGCCGCACTGTGCGTATGTTCGTGAAGAAGCTTCTTGTAGTTTGGGATGTTTGTATTAGGAAGGTACGAGGGCGAGGAAGAAGGGGAAGTTTCTACCCCCTCAGTTTTGCTAGTGAAAAGCATGTTAGCGTTAATGTGTTTTTGAGTGGAGTCGAGGGCGGATAGCCCCGTGCTGTTCCGCGCTCGAGGATTTTATGACAGCAACTTGGCCTGCGTGAGGTCTTGGAGGAGGGTGAATGAGACTAAACAGCTCTGACGGCGGGCGATGACTGATGACCAAATTGGGTCTCCCAGCAATTGGGTGTCGAAGGATTGTTTGAACGAAGAGAGAGAATTTAGAGACAACAAACGGCCCGTCGGTTTATTGCTAAAGAATGGAGACTCTGTTCTTTAAGGGTCTGGTCACGGAGTGTAGAAGGCGAGGGCATTCCTTCTGGTAAGAGGAGTGTGATGAAACACACATTCCAAAATATTTCTGAGAAGAATATATGTATGTGATGTATCTCGCGGATGATAGGTATATCGTTATGATAGGAATTGGAGGGAACAATGTTTCAGACGACGCAAAACAACCCCTGAAATTTGCATCGGGTTTCAAGAACCGAGGGTGATTCTAGTTTTATTTGATACGTGTGAAAATGAATCGAGTTCCTCCGTGCAATCGCAGCACACATATCGAGTAATGGCAATGAGCTGTAAACTAATTTCGACGACAAATATCGACTTACATATGCAATGTTTCGATACCGACACTGATATTAATTACTCCAGTAATTGAGTTAATTGGCGAATTTGGTGAAGCCGCAAAATCGATCAGCAACCATATTGGTGAACCCAACAAAATCAATTAATTGCAGTGCTATACTACTGTGATCCTGAATAGAGAATCAGAGAATCTGATAAATAAGGTATGATATGCTCGTTGAACCGTGCTTTGTATAATCAAATCTATTTACTTAAACACTCTTGCAACTTCATAGAAAATAAAGAAAATTCTAATTTCTTTGCAAAGTTGGTCTGGAAAATATGTTTATTAGTTTCTTAATATCAAAAGAAACAATTTAATCTATAATCAGCTCGTCATCTTCCTTAACACATTCACTCCCACCCTTAAGGCAGGGATTTCCCTCCAAATAAATCATCTTGTTCAAAACCTGAGCATAATATCTGCAATATTAATCTCTTCACTTGTTCCCCGCTCTACAGACTAAATTCACATACCCATTAATGTTTTTTAAAATTCATTCTGCCCATTAAGAAGCATTAATCTAATTACAGAAAGAAGGGACCCGACGTATCAACTAATTGGATCTATTAAATTTCGCCGAACGAAGGCACAGTTGCGAAAAGAATTAATTCGATTTGGCTCGGTTTTGCGTAGGATTCTTTGCCGCTGACGCGGAAACGATTGAGACGTCCGTATCGAAATGGCCGCGACAATACGTCGATTAAACCGTGGGCTAGGGTCCCCCGAGGATAAAACATGAAACTCAGCACGGCTTTTTATTCCCGCCCGCGAGGAATCGACGTCTCGACAATTGCTTTCTATCGTTCGTGTTCACACGGGCCGTTCGTGACAAATGCTCGATCGAGAGCTTTCGCGGCGGGCCACACAAAGAGAGAGGAACGAGCACGGTCCCGTGCACCTGCCACGGCAAACTTGATTTCCATGGAGGAAATTTCGCGTCACCTTGGTCCCCGGCTCGCGCAGCTTGTCCAAAGTGTCGAAGATATTTCAGTGGAAGACAGTGGGAAGCCTTCCACGCAACGGATCGATGGGAATTTTCCGTTTACGTGGATGCACACAGCTGTCCCCGCACTTGGCGTGTTTCAGCCACCATTTTTTCCACCGATGGAGATCATTCGGCGAATGAAGACTGCCGGTTAGCTTACAATTCCCAGTGAATGCGAAATTTCGGCAGCTTTTCCGGGGAGAGGCAGATAGATTCGTTGGAATTGGAATTTACGTACATACGTGTAGCAATGGATACTTCTCACGAAATCTAGTAAAGTCAGCGGAACGTTATGAAAGTCGAAGCTGAGGCTTGAGGGAACTTTGTGACGAATAACATTATAAAAAAAGCTATCGATATTCAAGTGCACTGGGAGAATAGGCACAGAAACGAGGAGATTAATTAAGGAGTCAGATACTGAGGCAATATGAGAAACGTGACTCGCGAGTGTATTAAAGCTGAATCGTACATTACGTGGGATAATGTAGCGAAATATCGACTGACGAGCGTTGGTAATCGAGCACTCTCCTCAACGCGCTTTCACAACGAGTTCTCTGCAATTTCTGTTTCCGATATCCCGAGCAAAAACAGACGGGGGATATCGCGTTATCCCCAGCGCGAAAAAAGCTCGGCAGTGATGTCGAACCGTTTACGGGAAGTGAAGAGGGGCAAAAACATGAATTATCCGCGCAGAAGAGCCCCCCTCTGGAGCTGGCTTATTGCAAGCACGGCGACGGCGATAAGTACGCTTCGATCCGAGTAAATAGAACGAAATGAATAACAGTCGAGCCGAGGAAAACGGCGACGGTGCCGGGCCGGGAGTGAAGAGGACGGAGGAATCTCGATCACGGGGGTGGGTGGCGAAAGAAAAAGAGGGATACAAAGATATTTATGAACGGAACCGCGGCTGCTTTCGACAGCCATTGAATCTTGCGGTGCATGTACTTATGCGGAGATATCTCAATGCGCATACGAATACCGATGAAATATACGTAGTGTACTACTTCAATCTATTAATGGATTGCACATCTGTGGACCGTGTATTGGAGAAAAACTACGGAACGTATTGGAGATAGAAGATTGCGAAAGGGCTCCTCTGTGGCTCTAACAATATTCGTAGAATATCCCAGAATATGGATCGCTTGTAACTTTTCTCATCCATTCAACTAATCAATTACTGCGTCATCTTAAATCCCTCAGTTCTCATTTAAACCGGTGTTACAGTGAAACTATACTTGCCGAGATCTCAAGCAGCTGACCTGCTGAAGATGACTGTATCTTGGATGACAGTCAGCTCAAGTTGCTAATGAATTTGCATTAAATACACCAAACACTCGACCACCAATTAAACCCATATTTCGTCGACGAAACGAACGCAGCATCCCCACGGTTGCACCACGACGAAAAGCTTGCCACGTTCGCCCCAGGTTCCACAAGGTCGCTAGGGGCGACGCCATGTTGCAGCACCCTAAGCCTCTCCGACTGAGGACTCATCGATTCGTCGAGCAGAAAAAGAGTGGTCAAGGGTTGCAGCTCGAAAAAAGCACGTTGCCCCGCGCTGAAGAGGCCAGACCCGTCCACACCCCGCGATAGAGCACGAGCAGTAGGTCGGAAGGGACTCGTGATTCATGGGGGTTGGGCTGACGGTCGCAAGGGTGGCGCCGCGGGAAAAAGGGGGTCGAATGCAAAGCAGAAGGCGGGCTTGAAAAGAGGTCCCGATTGCCGTTCAAAAGCATTTGTCGCCGCGCACTCCCGCCAAGAACTGGCGCAGTTTCGACGCGTGCACTCGCTCCGCTGCCTTCCACCCCCGAGGAGTGCGCCTCGCCTCGAGTGGAAGAGGAGAAAGTGTCGAGGGTGGCTGGCACTTCTAATCGGCCGTGAGCTCTCGCCGCGATACCCACCGCCGTCGAACCTCCTGCAGAATATATTCGTAAACCTTGTTTCCCCTCGAGTGATCGCTTCGAACTTTGATTGTTTGGAGTGCGGCGCTTGTATTCCCTCCACCGTGGACGAGTTGCCCGGGCAGTTACCGTCTATCGCGTTTGTTTGATTTCATTTGACGGTTCAGCTGGCCTCGGCTCGCATTCCCCGCTTATTTTGATATCCAGTCACTGGGGTCGTTTCGATTACTCCCGCGGCACTCTATAGCGAAATGGCGCGTCCTCGAGCTGATTTGTGCTCAAGAGTTTTCCTCTTCTACGATAGCTGTTTCGATTCCTGGTCATTGTTCTGGGAGGCGGCTTCGCGTAACACTTTTTGCTAGCCGCTCTTGCAACAGTCTGAATCCCCGTTTGGCAGTGGCAAGCATCCAAGGGGAGAATGTCTACGCCGTTCCTGCCGTCTCCCCCCCATGGCTGTCCTCGTCTCGATTGTTCCAGCCTCGCGAGGGCCACTTGAGCAGAATTCGGGGGCGCGTCCGCTGTACCGTCGACCTCCAGCGCGATTGTAAATCCCGAACGATGCCGGGGAGTGCACGGCTCCTCTGTAACATTCTTTGTACCGCGGGGGGAAAGAATAATGGCAGCTACTCGAGGAAGACACCTACAAGGGCACTCGTTAGCCGAGCCCCTTCTGCGTCGGGGAATTGGTATTATTTCTCCTTTCAGAAACTTGGCGATTACTCGCGATAACACTTCTGTCGTACTTCCGCTGAGATCGCTACCGAGAGAAGCTGAGAAGACTTTTCGCGTTCACCGTGAAGACTTTTAAGCGCCTCGGACGATCAGTGACATTATATTCTCATTAGGCGTCTCTTCGCACGCGCTTTATCGTTTCTCTTCAAGGCTCCCGTGACTGGCGTGCAGACGAGGCGCGGGAATATTTTCTCCGAGTTGCACGCGGCTGATACGTGGATCATTGTTATGCAGATTCACAGGTAAACGGGACGCGAGGAATCGCTCGGCCATTGGCGCACTGTACTAATGCGTGAGCCTGTTGCCGAGAACAATGAGCTGGCCTGCGAGCAGGATTGTTGCAAACGGAATGTTTTAATAGCGCTTATGGATCCTCGAGAAACACGCCTGTCGGCGCGCACACGCCGCGCGTACGTTCTAACGGCGCGAATTCATCTTCCCGCGCGAAAGGCGCTTAACTGGATGATGAATTATTCAGCCCAGTGTCGGTGGACGGGCTGCAACGTTTGCACGTGTCTTCGCGGGTACTTTCAGCCCCGAAATCCGAATTTTCAGCTCGGCTCATCTTCATTCTATTGAATTATCCCATGAATCGTGGCGCATCTTCCTCTGGTGTTGGTTTAAAAGCGCTCCTCTTAATTAGGCGCTATGTGCAAGTCGCACTTCAGCGATAAATCTATGAATTTCTATTTAATTGTAAGATTCCAACGAGCTTTTGGTCTCAAGAGGCAGCCTAATTAGTTTCTTCGGATAGGTCCACAAATTTTGTAGATTCTGAGCCACTATTTTTGAGAACTCAGGTCGTAGGAATCCTTTGCTCCCTTTCATGAACCCTATTGCCTAGTTAAAGCGCTTACTTCGCAAAGTAGCGTATCGCATTTAACATATATCGTATCCCTCGTCATTTCCACTTTAATTCAATCTTCTGCTTCGCTCGTTCACACGACCAGCTGCGGAATATAATTCGTCGATATTTATTTAACCAGCACCCATAGTTTCATGTGCAGAAACGTCTCTAGTGTCCGCCCCAAAATGCTGCGCGATACGCGAATCTGTTTCCGTCGCATTTGGAAACCGTGCAACTTATTCGCACGGTCTTCGTGGAACTAGCGATACGTGAACAGAGTCTAGTGCTCGGTTTGACCCGATAGCTGCTCTGAAACTCTGAAACATCGATCCAACTAGGGGATGGACCAACCGTGAGAACTGATCGTGCTCCCCTGCTGAAATCCACGTTTTGGAATTGATCGCGGAACAGTGAAGCCTCTGGCCCGGCTCCTTTTCCCTCCACCATACGCGTTTATCATCGAATGGTGAAATTCGATGATGATTACACCGCCGCGGAATAAAACCTCCTCTCGCACCTTAAATTCCTGTACACTGCTACGTGTGCCGCTGGAACGCATTCTTTAAAAAACTGACTAAAATACTCGCGGCACTAGTCACGGTTCAATATCGATATTCTTTCTACATTGAACGACCTCCTCAGTGACTACCTATTTCTATCGCAGTTTGGCCACTAAACGAATTAAACACACGAACAGACGACATTTGTGCCGCTATATAAGCAGACCATAATTGCAGCAGAGCCTTGTTAATTCGGACTAATTGATAGACAGGGTAGCTCAAATTAAACGGAAGTAACGGATTAAATCGAATTAGCGGCGTTCAGATTAACGTCGCTTTGATGCATTAGAAAGGGGAGCAACCGCGGCAAATCTGCCATAAAATCTGCGAGCTTAGTTTAATTTTATCTTCTCTGTCCATTTAATTCTTTAACAGTGCACAACGAGTTGCGCGGCAAATTATTATCCGTTTAAATCCACCCCTATGTTCCTATAACAGCCACGGTAAAGTCACCTGCCTCGGACGCTCAAAGTTCAAACGTTGAAGAGGTTGCTTCTTCCCAGCGGCGTTTATGCATCTCGAACGGCGGTTTCCGCAGAAGCTGCTGGCGCCCATGCGTCCCCGAAGCTTTTCTGGTTACGTCGCGTCGTAACTGTCTTTCCCGTTGACGCGGTCGACCCTCTTCTTCGCTGCCTTCCGCCACCCCCGTGGCGTCTTGGTCCGCCGTCCCCGTTGTCGTCGATTCCCTCAGTCCCCCCTTACTTTTGTCCCCGGAGTGCACTCACGCCTACTTAGAGGAACGAGGTTGTCTGTCACGCGAAATCCCTGGGACCTGCCCCTCTGCACGCCGAGCAAAACACCCCATCCGCTGCGCTCTGCAGCCTGATCGATCCTGTTGATCCCATCAAGCGTGCTCAGTTTCTATTCGCACGGTAGGCAACCGCGTGTTTGAAAGATGGGTCGAAAACAGATAGCCAGACGCTGTTTCGCTTTAGCAGGGTTTATGGCTGGGTCGGGACCGCGATAGAGCCCGGTAGTGATTTAAAGGGTAGTGATACAGGATAGTGATTTAATGTCGCGTAGGTATCGGGTGCGACCTGACGCTGTTTAGAAACTTTGGCAGCGGTAAATCACTCGACGTCGTATTGCTGAAGAATAAGGAGTTTGTTTTTCTAGAGGAGTTAGGCATAGAGCGGGGACGGCGGGGGTGCGTTCTGGTAATAATTAAAGGGACTGATCGAAGTCTTAAGGTCAGCGCGACTGGAAATGAATTCTTAGCCCCGTCAGACTTGGCAGCTCGATAAGGACACGATAAAAATACGCGAGGGCTAAAGCGCTTTCATTAATCAAGTACGATGCTTCGCGAACGATAAGGGAGAGAACTCCCCATCGCGAGACCCGTGGCTACGCCAACTTGGTCGACTTATCGAAACGAGATAATACCAGTTCGTGACACGAAGCTGTCTTACACGGAAGCCAACTTCGCAGTTACTTCCACAGCACTTACCTCAGAGGCATTTCACCTTCTGGTCACGTGGTTATTTAGCCAACGCGAAAATTACTCGTGTTTCTTCGTTCGATGCTCTTTTCCTTTCTGATGGCTGAATGGTGCTGATCAGTATTATAATATCCTAAGTGACTTGGACAAGTGTTTATTAATTTCCAATTTTAAACTTTTAGTTAAAAGTTTCAGCCTCTTGTATTCGATGGGAAGCCAGGAGATATCTGATACGTATCTATTTCGCCAGTGGCACGATCTAAAGCATTCATATCGCGACTTTAATCTTCTGGAATTCTCATATCGGTTTCCACTGCTGTTCCCTCGAAGATACCATCGATCCACGTTCGCCACGAAATACTTGTCGCCTGGAATGTCGATTCGCCATATCGATATGTCTCCTTGCTACAGGGAATAATACTTTTCCTCCGCGAGCGTCCAGAAACGCATCCCTTCTGAACTGTGAACAGGGGCCAACAGAGGGAAGCCCCGTTTCTCTGGTCGATCATTACGTGACTCGTTTCCCTCCACCCAGCCGGTCGTTTTGGAAGCTTTATCGAAAGATCCGTCGAGAAACGGAGAGCCTCCTCGGCTGTCCAGGTCCTCTGGGACGTTCCCCGTGGTCGAAGACATTCCTCCGTGGAATCTCTGACAAAATGGCGCTCGACGAAGGAAGATCCTCCGAGCAGCGATTTCTTCCTCCGCGTATTACGTACATTCGTTCCATCCCCTGGAGCACCACTGTGGCTGCGTCCAAGACGAGCACGATGGGAAACATTTCTTCCACGGTTTTTATCGTCATTACCCTCGCGGTTCTCATGCTCGTCCAGCTACCTTCCCACGGACGACGGCAACGGTGGGTGGTTTCGTCTATGAATTGTTATCGACGATAACGAATTCGTCGAGCGAACCGTGTCACGTTTTATTCCGCATCGGGGGGGAACTCTGCTCGAGCTCGTTTCGACTCGACGTGCCGTGACGCCTTGCCAGGACAAGATACGACAGCCGAGATAAACCGAGACTCGTTGCTGATGATCATCGGGCGCCACTTTATGGAAGATTTTACGATGTAACGCGGCGATGGTGCCTCGTACCGGTGACTATAAATTTGTCCAATTCGATAGCGATATCGGAGCGGCTAACGGGAATTTATTTTTGTTTGCCACGCTTTGGGTCGCTGGAATGATGGGGAGCGGCGGAGGGGTGGAGAAATGGATCGCGGGATCTTAATAGGAGTTCAATTTTTTAGCGATATCTCTGCTGCCGGAGCCGTGGGTACGCGTGCACTGATAAACTTCCAGCTGAAGCAAACATTGCTAGAGGATTTGCAGTGTAAATCTGCTTCTATATGTATTTCTGTCAAATAACTGAAACTTGTAGCAAATAGACACCCCGCGTAATTAGGAACAAATATAGGCTGTCCTGTAAACTACTTAGTGAGTTTACATTTATCACATATTGTGTCTGAAGGGTGAGGAGAAAAAAAGTGAATGTCGCAAAACAGCTTTATCGAGAAAATTAAGTGTTTTGTAAGCACACCAAAACTTTAACGTTTTCTTACAGGGGCTTTTGAAGTTTATAACCTTTCTGGTTCGAAAAACCTCGTTTTTGTAGGACTTTCTTTGCTTCGTTTTTCCTCCCACACGATCTTCTTTATCTAAAATGTAAAATGTAAAGGCAAGCTTGCTCTTCTCCAGGTTTTTCAGAAACACCCAGCATCGGAGACTTCCATTCCCATTCAACTTTCGCTGTGTCCCCCTTCAGTTATTTAATAATCCGACACTATAAGCGACAGTGATAAAACCAGGCTAGCACGAGCAATACAATTGACATTTTCTGCAAGAGATAAGTATCCCCTGCCCTCTACCCGGCACCGTGGCCGCGTAGAGTCCCCCCGAACGAATTACCGGCATGCCCTTATCGTACAATGATACCCGTGCGCGTCCGGTGTTCCTCCATTTCATTGATACTCGTACGACAAATCCCCTTTTCGGGGATTTATGTTCTCCCCTAACGGCGAGCAGTGAACGGTGCAAGAGCCACAGGGACGGGGAAGACGGTAAACGAAAAGGAAGGCGTTACCAGTGTTTTGCCCCGGGGGTATTGACAACCCTTAGTCGGGATTTAGGGCGGGGCCCCGCGTGCCTCGTGCGGTTGATATATGGGGTAACACGGCCACATCAAAAGAAACGAATATTCCAGCTGGTTTGACGCGCGCCGCCGCTTATTGACGGAATGCAAGGCAGCTGCATCTCTGATCTATTGAATGCCGGCCGAGGGCCGTGTAATGTATAGGTAATAGCGAGCCCAGAGTTTGCATGATAAGCGGTGCTCATTGATTGTTTCCTCTTGGCCGGTGTAGCTGGGGGTAAGTGCTTTGAAAATTCGGCGCATGAATAGATGGATCAAGTTGGCCGGTGTAACGCAATAATGGATCCTTTGAGTGGGCTCTATGATTGCGGTGAGTGAACCGCGTTTAATTGCAGTGTCGCGTTCTGGGAGGAAGGCACACGCGGTGGGAAATTATTGGGTGGTAAAAAACGATCTTTGGAACGTTAGGAGCCGCGCGTCGCTCGTTGAATTGTGCTATGTTGATAACGTAGATTTTGAAAGATGCGGAGATTAATCTGCTGGTAATGAGAAATGGAAGATTGAATTGGGAGGTTGTTATTGGATGGTCTTGGGGAGGATAGAATACTCGACGTGATTAAAACGGAACAGCCAGATAGCGGGTCGGCAGTCTGTGTTGACGGAAAAGAAACGAGGAACCGAATTTTCATTTTTCCAAATTAAGGCACGGTAGATTGGGAAATCTCTGGGGAAGCAGGCTCCCGGAGCGGGGCCGCGCGGCTGCCAATTCGCAGATTTGACGTTATTTCAATTGAAACGATCAAAAGCGTGGATCGGTGCACAATGGAATGGGACGAAACGATTGCGCGTAATTGAAAACGCATGGCCGCCGCCTCGATTCCCGCTGCAGTGAACGACGGCTGAGCTTCGCGTCACCGCGTAAATGTTTGTTAAAAATGGATCAGCCGTTCTTTCGGAAACCTTACGAACGCTGGCAGTTCTAGTACGTCCTCGATCCATAACTGAAACCTTTAGAAACAATTATAACGGAACGGTGGGGAGGGAATGCTGTACGACTATCTGTTACACAAGTGTTTTACATTATTTATATCACTGATTCTTGGAAAATTGCGGAGAAAATTATGGACAAGGGTGTGGAGGCTTGATAAACCCATTGAGAATTTCTAATAGTGACTCCTGACTTCTATTAACGCTCCCAATCTCGACTACGTTCAAATATATTTACTTGCTATAATAGCGTCTCATTTTATATTTCAAAAGTATCTCTTCTTAAATTCCACCCTGACACATCGCACAAACTAATATTTCCATATCATTTCCGCAAGGAGGTTCCTGCAAGTTCAGGCATTCATCCACGAACAGTCCTCGCGATTCTACATCCCCTTCGTCCACCTTCGCACACTCAACAACCCTCGCAATCAATTAACCTCCAATTTAAAAAGAAAAAAACAACTAGCATTGTACGCATTATACAGAAGGACTCGCGTTTAGCGCGAGACCAGGGGGAATCACGGGGACGGGCGTAATTATTTCGTCGGCTGACGAGGAAAACGGCGAGGGCGAGCGTTTCCATGATGGCGGCTCCCCCCTGTGCGTAAGCTACAAGGCGTCGCAGAATCGATCCCCCCTGGTAATAGAATAATCTGGAAACCGTTGAAGCTCCCGGTGGCCAGTATCGAGCCCGCCGTTGTGTCGCGGCTCAGCTCCTGTAAACAGCGGGCTTCCTTCGTCGACGACACACGACACGGCCGACAGCCAACGGTGTCCCGCTTTACACGCGATCGTTGCTCCACAACCCCGCGATGACCGCGCCGAATACATACGTCCGGTGTACACAGGGGGCCCCGCGGCTCGTTTCCTTGTACGCAAACGATCGGTACATTGTACCTGGCTGCGTTATCTCGCGATCGATCCCGCGGATCGGGCACGCCACACGCTTCTCAACCCCACGACCGTGTCAGGAGTACTGGGCCACACCCACGACACGCGTTCAGCTTCTTTCTATACGCGAGGCTCGTGCGCGGAAGCCTCGCACAGTGGCACGCGACGCGCGAGGAGATCGGGCGCCTGTCGCGATGCCCGCGGTCGCGACGTCGCGTGGAAATCCCTCGTTTCCTGGAAATTCGTATGCACGGGGTGCTTCGGAGAGGGGAGCGTAGTTTTCGGGAGCAGGGTCGAGGGGGCTGGGTGAGAGAGGATTAAGAAGCTGGTGGTATTGTAGCTGGGTGTATGATCGAGGCGGGTGAAGGGTCACTTGAGTGATTGTCAATTAAGGGTTTCAGATTTTCTTGTACAGCTTTTCTAATTTTGAGGACGGTGGATTATTTATTGGAGCAATCGGTCTGTTTTCTGGTTTAAAAGTAGGTGTGAGAATATTCCAGTGAAACATGACGTGCAGCAAGCAGCCTCAAACTTAACTGACCACTTATATGATCCCGCCATTTCTTATCAGTAAGTCGTAGCGAAACAGTGAAACCCCTCAAGAAACACCAATCTTCGCATCCGTTTCGCAAACTTCCAGCAGTATCAACTTCCTTCTCGCATGTAACACATAGCCCATGGCTAGCAAGATGCACTCAAAGTTCAGTGCATTTCCCTGTAATCGATTCCTTAGGAAACAACAAATCCCAGGTTTAGAAGACGAAGAAGTTCCCTCGAGAGGGTGGGGGCTAGGTTGAAAATTAATCGATGCCACGGTGGTTTCACGCTGGTAACCGAGCCATGACTGAATTTCATTAATGCGTCGAACGATTTCTAGTCTGCGGAGCTCGTCCCGCTCTCCCACGCTGAAAATAATCGTCCGTCCCGCTTCGTCGTTCGCCCCCTTCTTTCCCGACCTCTCTACGGGTTCCTCGCCCCCGCCCTCTTGCTTCTAAGCACCCCGGCGCGAGACGAACTTTCGTAAAATTAACTTCACTCAATTAAGCCCCCGCTCCTCGAATCGAACTTCCACGCCTGTGCTCGTTCTCGCGAGACGCGTCCGCCCAGGGAATGGCCGAGAAGACAGAAAACCAGGGGAAACGAGTCTCCTTCTCTAACCACCTCTCGCCCCTCTGTTCCTGCGTCGACTCGTTTCCCCCGAGCTTCCATTCCCGGGCAGCAGCGCGCTTTCCCGTTTTTAGGCGAGGCGCGATCGCCGAACGTTTAATCCACTCAGCGCGAGCCACCGAGGAACTTTCGCGCGGATAATCGATCGCGCCCTCCTGCTTTTCTTCCGCGAGGGATACCTGGCCCCGGTTGATGGGCCGTGGGGAAGAGTGGGGGGCCAACATGGACGCGCGTGGACGTCTTCCGCAATTTCCATCGATCCCGTGACCGCACGGGGGAAAACGTTTGAATGACTTTGACGAATGCGGTCGTTCGTTATACAGCTTTATTGGCCCACGCGCTGTATTTCATCGGCGGAATACGTGCCTGGACTTGGCGCGAAAATATCTGGACAGTGTGAAAAACAGCCCGTTAAGCTGTCGATCATTTTATGGTGTGGTTTTTTCGAATGGCGGAGATGAGGGGCGGCGTTAGAAGGCGATGAGTCTAAAATTTACACTGTAAATCAGTGATTCCCAACCTGTGGGTCGCGAAGTGTTTTCTGGAGGGTCGTCACGGTGTAGTTTGTCCGAAATTAGGGAGGGTTTAAGTCATCGGTTCGCTGGTCTTGAATTTATTTAAAAAATACAGGCCAGCGAAGTTGGCAATTTTTGCACAGTTTTACGAGAGTCGGGTCTTTTAAAAGGAACGGGACGGTGAAGCGTAAACGTTGCCGCTAGGATATCGGTACACTTTAGCCAATGGCAGAGTGTCTGGCATCGATAATGAGGATATCGAGCGCAGACGATTGATTAATTCTAGCCACGTCCGCGCCAGCTAACTCTTCTCCCTTGAATCGCTACCGATACTCGCCTAACCGAATAATTATTCGGTTAATCGCCATTGTCATCGGACCGTTTATCGGTTCACGCGATACGGTCCAGCGAGGAGGGTCCTGTCAAAGGTTATTCAGGAATAGAGATTGTTCTCGGTATACACCGTGCCGAAGTTTTAATCGTTTTAGATACGATCCTCTATCGACAATTACCGTGCGAACAGCGCATGAAACCTAAGGAAACTGCTGCCCAGCAATAAATTCAAAATGCAGTTCAAAACGAAAGATGTGTTCTACATTCAGTAGTCAATTATCATTCTGCTTCTTTCCTCGGCTTCTTCGGTACAAATAATTATAAATTAACTCTTCTCAGGCAAATCTCTTACTGTCAAGCTTACTGAGCTATGCTGATGTCATTTGCGAACCATTGCACACGGGAAACTTCTCCACCGTGCAGAGTCGAGCATTATCTAAATAAAAAATCAATTAAGTAACGTATCAATATACTTGATCCTCATTCGACGAGTAAGAAATACAATTTTCATCTGTTATTCGAACTGAAAATTTTTATTCAAATAAAATTTTTGCTAACTTAGCAGTGAGCCTGGTTTCCGAGCGATATAATAATACAGGGAATGTGTGAAAATATTCGAAATACATTCGTCCACTACGTAAATCTTGGCAGCCCTCGCCGACGATGCACTCCAGCGTGTGAAAACTACGAAAATTCCAACCGGATGACGTCGAAAACCGAAACGATACAACGTAAGAGGATCCAATTCGTTTCCCCTGTCACCATGTATGGCAAACAAAAGTGGCGGCCATAAATATCTAAAAAACATGGACTGTCGTCAGGATCGTTGCACGAGGAAGGGGCGGAGGGCGGCGCGGTGAACCGTTGACTTTGACCGACCTGTTACGAGTCAAACGGCGACAGGGGCCGATAAATCACCGGTGATTCGAATAAATCACGTATTATTTCGAGCAGGCAGGGGCGGCGCGAGGGTTGAACGGGGGCGGAGGGGTGGTGGCGCGAGACGCTGGACCGTGCGCTAACTCGCCGCAAAACCTGGCCTGTGTGCTGCACGGTCAGCCACTGACGCGTGTTTCAATGACGAGAGAGATGATCGGGCGGGGGCCAAAGCAAGCCCCGATCAGATATGGGCTCGCACACGCGTGCACACCGCGGTTTACCGCGGCGGTGGTCGCGGGCAGCAACAGAGAAAGAGGAGATACACCCTTTGCTGGGTCTGGATTTCCGCAAATCCCGCCCTCGAATTCCACGAATTGGTCCACGGGTCTATAGGGATTTCGCTATTAGCGATGGTTTGTCGGTAACGCGTTCCTGGCCACCCCGGTGTTGACCTTAAGGCGACTTTGCACGGCCCACTTTGGTCCGGCAACGCGGCTGATTCGACAAAATTGTAACAATGAAATTCGAACGCGAACGTTCACGCGGTTCGTTGAAATTGGACACGACTGGTTCGCTTAAACGTGGCGTCGATGCAAATTAAAATGAAGCTAAAGAAGAAACGGTAGAGAGAGCGAGAAATAATGGAGTCCGTTCCCATCAGAATAATCGAGAACTACGACGAATTATTCGTGATACTCTTATTGCGTTTGGAAACAATTTTCCTTCGCGAAAAACAGCAGGCTCTGTTAACAAACAACACATCGACACTACTGAAATAAAACTTTTACGCTTTTACACGTGTCCAGTAATGGACAGCCGTGTTGGACAAAAGTAGAAACTCACTTTGCTTTCAATTTTGTTGAATCAACCGCATTGTTCAACCAAAGTGGAGCGTGTAAATTCGCCTCCAGTTGCGCGTTGCCAGCTACCCGTCGTTGGCAAGTGCAGCATTTTGCGTGGTAGATTTGTTTTTATTTGCGATTGCAAGTTATGAAAGATGTGAAAGGTTGAGTAAAATGGATGGGACCATGGGGTAGCGGGTTAATTATTTAGCCACCGCCAAATTCCAGGCCTCTTTCTCGTACACTTCTGCGTCATTTTATAACTCTCTTCCTGCTAATGTTCGTTCTATTCAATCTGCTTCCTCCTTTAAATGTGCTGCCACAACTTTCATTCTTAATCAATATCCTTAGCTTTAATTTCAGTATATATACTCTAGTTTCGTGTTAATGGTTAGGTATACAGCAGCGTTCACGCTGAACCTTGCCTTTTGCACTGTTGTAACTATATCGGTACTGTGAAAAAGTACCTGCCTTTATATATAGGCTATATGTATGTACATATGTAGACGCAATAAAGACGTAATAATAATAATAATAATAATAATAATAATAATAATAATAATAACAATAATAATAATTATACCGAATTTTGATCCAAATAATGTGCAACATCGTAGGAGAGACAGAACGATATCCTTGCCAGTGCTTTGACTAATTTTGCATAAGCTTCACGCAGGAGCGACATTAACATAAATGTCTTATTCAGGACAGACGGAATCGCAGCAGGATTGTTTTACACCCGCGCATGCTTAGATGCTGCGTGTAATTCTGCCGAAAGTTTACGGGAAGTTAGCGCTCCGATTATGCGAGAGAATCAAAGTTTATTGTAGTTCCCGAAACGAAGCGTCAGCGACGCACTATCCGAGCATTAGACACTGTTCAAACTCTGACGCGTCTTAACTGGAATGGCACTGTTAAATGAAGAGCTTACTTCCAAGAGCCGTTAAGTCTGACGGGCACCAAAACGAAGTTATCGAAAGAAAATTATCAAACTTCATTTCAAGGAAAAATCCACTCACCTCTCCATCGAAATCCACTTCACCCCAGCAGTCCATACACCCCTTCACCCTACCAATTCCCAATCAAGTGCACGCGTGCCAAACTTGCCTGCAAAATCGATTTCCAAGAATAAAAACCAACCATCCTACTCGCGCCTCTTCGTGAGTCGCGCGATCCATCACGAAGCACCCTTGAACCCTTGCAAGCTTCATTTCCTTCCCTTCGAGGCGGTTTGTAAAGTAGGCTGCTCAAACGGCGAACGCGATAACGCGTTGGAAATTCAAAGAGCGATCCCCCTCGTCCGTGTGCATCGGATTCGAATCACGGCAGAGATCGAGACTCCGGGGCACCGAGCCGGGCCTATCGCGGTGCTCGTTCTCTCGTGGACAGCGGGGGGAATCCCTTCAGGAGCGACCTAATTTGTCGGGATCATTTGTATTCGGCGTAGACCACGGGGTTGGCGAGCGTCCCGCCTCGTGACGGCCACGGCGGAAAGAGTGAAAATAGAGGAAAACCGTGGAAGACGGCCTGGCCCTGGCGCACCGCGGTAAGCGGGGTGGCGTAGGAGGAGGCGCTTCTGGTTACGAGGTCCCCCGTGTTACATTCTCTGGCATGGCCCTGGCTACTTTGTATGCCGGCAAGAAAATCCCTCTCGCCGACACTGACGTGTTCATTCCTCGGGAGTCTGTTTGGGCAATTGCACTCGACCCCGTCCCGTTTTAAGGGTTCGCCGACGTGCACTCCGAGCCCCTGCAAGAGTCGGGGTCCTGCGTTCCACTGGATCCCCGCGAATTGCTCGCGTGATTGTCGACCCGCACGTTCAAGTGGCTGTTGGTTTGTTTCTGCAGGGAGGCTCGAGGGGCTGGTGAGTGATTTTTTTATGCAACTGGAGCAGATATGGGGGGGACGTATTTGTAAGGGATTTGCAGACTGGTGATTGTTAAGCTTGTGTTGCTAGAAGCGAGGGTGACATTTTGTATATCTAAGTTATTTTTGTTTAAGGTGCATCTGCATATTTCATTAATTGTAACTAACAGTTAATACTCTAGAAACGTTTCTCCACTCCAAAAGGAGGAATCTTCGTGTGACAATATCTCTTCGGAATGTACTTCCCCATGATTTCTCCTTTTCTCCCCGCGTGGTTCCCTATCGCAGCCCGCACCGATCCGTTCTCCGCCGCCCATCGGGCGATTCGTTTCAGAAATCCCAATTTGTCAGGTGAGAATGTTGCGGAACGAGCATCCCCGCGCTATCTGCGCAACTTTTCAACGATGTTCCAGTTAAACGGCGCCTCTCTTTCTCCTTCCGATTGTAATTTACCCGAGACGTCGCGATAGCATTATCGAATTCTAGAGAGAGGGATGGCCACGTTCGCGTGCTCGTCCCGCGTGTGAGAAATGGATGGTGCCGAATATTTATAGTTTGCGTTCTCGGTACGAGGGACGTTGTATCAGATGCGTGGATACACCTTATGCTGGGTTCTCACGTTATCGCGTGGCGAACGACCGAATCATCCCTTCGACCTTAATACAGCCCTCGCTGGAGTGCTCCTACGCGGTGCGCGCCGCGCGAATTGCCTTCTATTAACCACTCCTCGAATTATCCATATCGAATCTAGTTGCAGGTATGTTTGGTTATTGCGCCTTTGGTCGGGGGGTCTATACTCCATGTTTCTCTTCACCGACGAAATTACGTTGCTGCACTTCGGCTGCAACGGTTATGGCACTTCTCTACATGCTTGAACGACCTACAGCAGGCTAATGTACACCAACTGAATGACTGTTTTGGAGTTTTGTGCAAAGTTACTGGACGCTTGGTACAGACCCCTGGGGGTAATAATTCGATTAAGGCTTTGATTGCCTGGGATTTCGGTAGAAGTACCAATCGGGGTTAAATATTCGTAAACAATGCTGGATGAACGTAATAGAAATATCAACCGGAAGCTTTCTTTTTCCTATAGAAGAGGGAAACAGTAAGTTACTCACAAGGGAACATCCGGAAATTCAAAAAATTCTGAAACTTTTTGAATATGCAGGGAATTTCCTCCTGATTATAACGCAATTTTTGTTTGCTGCTCAAATTCACTCTAAGGAGATGTAATTGACCCCTGAAAATCCGGTTATTTTCCGATTTTGTGTTACAACTCGAGAACTGTAAAATATTTTTTTTTACCAAATGATAGATCTAATTAAAAGAAGTAACTTTTAATTGTAACTTTTTTTCTATCTCCTACAGTTCGCGAGTTATAACACAAAATCGGAAAATAGCCGAATTTTCAGGGGTTAATTTCACCCGCTCCGAGTGAATTTGGGTAGCAAACAAAACTTGCGTTGTAATCAGGAGGAAATCCCATACATATTCACAAAGTTTCAGACGTTTCTAAATTTTCGGGTTCGGGATCTTCCCTTATCAGAAGAATCACACATTTGTGAAATGAAACCATTTCCCCCTTTCTTCCATCTTTCAGAGCTGTTGTAGAAAGGAATTAGTAAAGTCACATGTCTGGAATGAAATATAATTTTCTTGCTAGAATGTATTCTTGCTATGGGTTTATCGACGACGAAAGCTCCAAAGCAAATTCTCTAAACCAAGAAAATCGACTTCCTAAAATCAAGAACTTCCGCAAGACAGTTCTTCCCGCCATCAGAAACAACTCGTACCTTTCGGTTGGTCCGGTTAAATTGAACAACCTGTACGTGCAGAGATTTGATCGGAGTGCACACGTCATTACGTATAGAGAATGGCATTCTGCAGCTGCACACAATTGTGCAGTAGAAAGACACACGGCATGGCACATGATACACGATTGGTGCTGCAAAATGGACGGGGCATTTCGTTGGTCGAATAAATCGCGCGAACAATGTCCATTCGACAATTCCATAAGCTCGGAGACTCTCTCGACAGATTCTCCTATCAAAACAGGGAACTATTGAATCTGCTTAAAACTATTAAAAATAGAGAAACTAATTTTCAGTTCGCACGAAAACGTCTTTACAAAAACTTCGTCTAAAGAATTCTAAAATAAATGGCCCTGGTATTTAATCAAAGGACCGACATTTGGCTGAAAACTGGAATCAAAGCGACCGTGGACAAGATAATTATAATTAGGGGAACATGCGGAACAGTGGACTAACGAAGCAAAGTAAAGACAAACCGTATACAATGCAGGCCCGTACGTGTTCACAAGTTCAAGTAGACGTGCATTCTGCGAGCTTAGTTAGAAAAGTGTGCAAGGTAATTAGAATGACACGTACGTCTGCACGTGCTTTTGTACCTGTCCCTTCTGCTTTCACTGCGTACGTGCCCCTCTAAGGAAAGGCATTTCTTCTGAGAATTCTTCCTTAGAAAAAAGTCTCTCAATACACAATGGTCTCCGTGTATCCTCGAAACGTAGAGTGTCCTCTAGAAATATTCAAATCTTATGGTATCTTTAATTCACTTTCTAATTATAAATCAGATCCCACGTTCGCTTTCGCTATTTTAAATGCGCGAAGCCTGTTAAAAACGTTGGACAGTTCAGTGGCACGTGAAATAACAGTCGGCGCACGAGAATTCGTTTAGCAGGTCCGCGGGCAAATGGATTCCCTGAAATTTCCATTTGATTGTGTTATCGCGCGCCAAGATTAAGCGGCCACTCGTAAATCAGTATTTCACGGGTCGAGCCTGTGACAGATCAGGCACGTTCGCCGTTGGAGGGGAAGTTTTCGGTAATTCAATTCGCCGGCCCGTGGAATTTCGTCGTGCCTCGTCCTTTAAAGTGGCCCTGTCCCTTCGCCTCGCTTCTTTCGCTCCTTAGCCCCCTCTCGCTGTCTGTCTGACTGCGCTACGTGATTGCGCCCGTAAAGCTCGTCCCCCAGTCGAGCAAAAGAATTTACGGAGGCGTTTGCACGTGCGTGACATCACGTTCCCCGGGCGCACACCAGTCGAACCAGGGGATCCGCAAGGAAAAAAACCATTCCAGCTTCAATGATCCGTTTCTTTGGGAGCTTCTCGCGTTGGGAAGCTCGTCTGCTCCCGCCCTCCTCGAGGCACCGTCGGCGCGCGGTTTTATGGCGGCTGTAACTATTCTTCCAGTCCCAGCTTCCATCAAGCAGACGCACGCTTGAAGGAGTTCGGACGGCGGCTCACAGTTACGACGTTCCGTAATTCGGCGCGACGAGAATGGGTGTCATAGTCGATACAGTTTGTCGAATAAAAGTGCATTACACTGGAGCGTGCAATGCTGCTTCCAGTGGCGGAATTAGTCTTCTCTGCAGTTCTTAAACGAAATACTCGGGAACTATCCCGAACGAGTTCGGGATGTGGATAAGTGCACAGTGTTGATTAAGAGGAGAACCCGGTGTAATCTGGCAGAAATAAAGGTCCCTTTTGGGGAATTTTTTGCGAGGAAACTGTACGTGCAATCTTTTTAAAACTCTCAGGCTATATTGCTACGTGTTCCAAGAAGTAAACAAAATTTTTTTTATGTAGAAATCACGCAGTAATTCGAAATGGCGCAAGTGTTTCGGAAGTAGGACTCAAACAACCTCGAAAGCACCGGTGCGAACGCAGACATTGCCCAATTACGATGTCTCCAGCAAAGCACAATTATTCTTAAATAGCCAGAGCATCGAAAACGAAAGCAATCCAGAGGCCTCTATGTGGCGCAACATCTAAGCTCGTTGCAGATGCCTGCGTTGCAAAGGAAGTTGCAATTGTCTCCGCCATCCATACGCCGCGCGGAGAACACCGTCTCGTCCCTCTTCCTCCTCCGTTCCTCTCTTTCCTCCCTTCCGCAGCACACCCCCGCCAGCCTCGTTCCGCGCAGCAATCTCTCCTCTTTCTCTCGTTAACTAACGCCCTCGCTAACTCGCCCGACGACGAGCTCGTGAGCCAGTTACCGTTGCCAGAGGCTGCGCCAGCTAATTTCGGCAATCAGCACCATTGTGCGGTGCTCGATGTCACTTAAATCTAAGCGATTCGTGCCCCCACCCCCCCCCCTCCTCTCCCTCTCGGTTTCCTCTTTCCCCCGTTCCATTGTCATTCCATCCCCCCACCGGTTCTCCGTACTTTCACCCGTTTCACCGCGCGGCGGCTGCGTTTCTCCCCCATCGATTCTCAATTACGCGCGACTGTCCGTGGTTGCGCGCAGGGCATCCGCGAACGGTGAAATATGGCCAGAACGAAACGCAATGTTTGCCCGGTAGCTTACTTGGAAAAGCCCGATGAAATTTCACCGTGACCTGCTCGCCCGCGCGCCGCGCGGGGCTCGTTAGCGCGGCTGAGTTTAATCGAGTTATTTCTCGAATTTCGTTTCGTTTCGGGGGGGCATATGCGTTTTTTCTGTGCAAGTCTTTGGGCACGGGTAGGTATATTAAAGATCAGAATCCTCGCTGTACCTATGCGTCCCCTTATTATTAATCCCTTCTACCATAACAGATCACAGTTTGCCCTAAAGTCTCCGTGTCCCGCCGAATTGTCTCCTTGCTCGACGTAGCGCTAGCACTCGCGCAAGAAACGGTCAAGTTTCAGCTCGTTGCGGAAGGGGCGCGTGCTTAACATATCTGGTTGAACGACGCTGTCAAGTGACACGAACGCTGACACGGAGTGACCACTCTGCCCCGAGAATTTTCAGTGAATAGCGTGATTAATTCCACGCGCGAGTGGGTACGGGAGAGCGAGAGGACCGACCCCTCCGGATTCGTTCGCAACGCGTTAATGTCCGCTGAAAACCCCCCTAATCCGCGTTTCACGGGACCGAGCGGCGGAACAAACGCGGGCGCGCGTAATCGTCGCGACAGTTCGGAGCTTCTTCTGTCACGCGTCGGTCGGGAACGGCGGTCGAAATGCATAAACCGCAGTTGCCTCGTAATATGTTTAATCGGTCACGATTTTAATCGGTGGCGCACGGTTAACCGCCGCGCGCGGCGGTTATCGGCCGGCGCAGCCGTGCGGCGGCAAAACACGCGGAGTAACCGTCATGTCTATATCCTAAACATTTTATCTGGTTTAACGAGAGTGTACGCGCCGTCCAGCTGGAATTTAATGATAAGATAAACGCGCGAAATTATCGTCACGAATAATAATGCGTTTGCGAATGCAGTGCCGGGCATCCACGGCCATTATAACGTACAATGCCTGCCAAAAGTTTCGGATCGGTAATATTCGCGGGAGCGGCGTTTAATGGCGAGCTGTCTGTGGGCTAATTCCGCGATTCATGACGGAGATATATTTTACTTTAACGGGTATAACACTTTACGGGACGAATGCTGTCCTTGTACGGTAGTTACCAATTTCGTTGCGGTTCAATTCGAATAAGCATAAAGAAACTTCGTTAAACTACAAGGAGACTAATGAGGGACCAAGGAAGATGGCTGTGTCTAAAAAAAAAAATAATAAGTACCGTGCAGTTTGGAGTACCTATAAAATGCTACGGAAGCTAATCAATCCCTTTTTGATTCCACTTCACAATTATCTTTTACAGAACCTTCCATTCCCTTACAAATTATAACAGTACTGAATTTACCATCAAGAGAGACTCAAAGGATATAATATTGAGAATATCTCCCATCATCCCATAAAATTCCACTCTTCCCGCGCCGATAAATCTGCCCTGCTTCGCAAGAGAAGAATTCGGTTGTCACTTCGGTCTGTGAATACTCCGACGACTGTCCTTGGCAGACAGTTCCTCTCGGCCAGTGGAGCAGTTTCGCGTCATTGCCAGCACGTGTGTCTCAATTCGCAGCTGTCGCGCAGAAGAAGAGCGGCTCTCCCCACCCACGAGCGGCAAAAATATTCTCAAGTCTTGACCGGACGCGGCGCATTTATTCGTCGACTTCTGCCGCGACGTGGACGCACACGAGCCCGTGGAATCCCGCCGAATACATTTCGGACGGCCCCAAGCTGCTCCGCGGGGGCATAAGTCAGAAGTTTTCCAGGCCGTCTGCTTGGAAATGCTTCTAAGTTCGGCAACGGAAATTGCTTTAGTTCTGTACGCTCGAGTGCTGCGAAACGTAACTTCAATTCGTTGGGGCGTCCTTCTTCCTGAAATCTCGATAATTCCTGCCCGCGCGCTTTTATTCCCATGATAAGAAACTCGGCACGATTAACATATTTATCTGAGAGGTAGAATGGCGGAAATGTCGTTGAGTCACACTACTGGGGAAGATACCTTTAGCAATCTGTACGTTCAACGATCTTGGATCAGGGCGGATTCAATGTGGAGGAGGTTTATATTAATTTTGTGGTCATAAAATCTATAAGTCTCGATAAATTGTACACCTCCTCCCTTAAAAAAAACACCATCTTGTTTCATTTAAAACCATCGTTATAAACTAAGAAAATCGGATGACGACTTTTGCGCCACCTTTTATTAGAATACCACTCCAACGACCCTCACCCACACGAACGTCGCATCAACATTAATTTTCCCAAAACACCCACTCCCGCGCTATTAAAGCTCTCTCGCGGTTTCCGCGCGAGTATCAAACAGCCTGAATGAAACCGAACAACCACAGCCAATCATTTGACTCTCCCATTCCGTTTTTCTGTCCCGTCGCCGTTGCAATAGCAACCCATAAATAGCAGCCGCGTAACCAGAGTACTTCGCAGCATCCAGCGGTGCCCGCGCCGCGCCAGCATTTCGCCCCGCTAAAATAAACGTCAGATTTTTTACGACGGCTCTACGGCTCCGCCTTTTATTCCCGCGAAGGAGGCAACGCGGCGAGTCTTTAACCAGCTAAAAAGACCGTAAATTCTTAATACGCGTTCAAATTGGCTCAGGTGCGAGTATATCCGCGTGAGTACAGCGGCAAGTACAGCGCAACAAGGTGCATAATATCTTCTCATTCCTTATGCCCGCTCCCCCCGCGCGCTCCCAGCTTTGTTCCCGGCGCGAATATAGCCACCCACGCACTCGTACCCCGTTTATTATTTAACTTTTCGACCGCCACACCGCGCGCACTATTCCGTATGCCCCCGCGCGGCAAGCGTGGCCGAACCGGAGGCGAACGTTAGGCGAAATGGATTCGACCAAATGAAACGGAATCCGACGAACGCGTGACCCGATGAAATTCTCGTTTTCGCGGTCGGTTTTAATGAAATTCTGCAGGCCGAATGAAATTTGCCCCGTAACTCGGTTACTGTCAAATGGAAATGACACTACTGGCGGCCAGCGACGTTAAAACGGCACGGGGATCATCGTTCGCGATATCGCGCACCCTGAATTATCCTAAATGCTTAACAAGAGGACATAGCGTCAGCCAGCTTTAGCCTGTGTGCACTAGTTATTCGATAAATCGTGGCAAAATGAAGCACCGCGAACTGCGCGGAGCGTAAAGCTCGAGCCGCAGAGATGAAACGGCAGTTGCCAAAGACTTGAGGGTAATTTGCATCGATAATACAGCGTGGCTCGCATGGAAATGCGTATGCTGTTTCGCAGGAACGAGATGAATCAGTTTGGTCGATGATTATTGATATTTTCGGCTGTGCCGCTGTGATTTTAATCGTCGCGTTTTGCGCGTTGGGATTTAGGATGATAGAATGTTTATTGTGTTACGATACTGGATGAAAATTGTTTTGGAAAACACCTACGGGTGTGTACACTTCGCGTCATAAGTCAGTGGACAGTTTGGGAAGGTGGTAGGAACCTTCTAATCTCTTCCATAACTCCTTTAATTTGGGCACGTTTTTCTTATCTTCCTCTCTACTTCATGCCACGATTTCTCAGTTGGATTAAGATCAGGTAACTGTGGATCAGAGATGGGCAAAATTTACTTTGAATAAAAAAATTTAGTTCGAATCTTTTCGTTTCTATTATTTGATACTTTATTTAAATAATTTTTTATTTAGGCAGTGCCCAACTCTGCTGCGGAGGCCGTGACATGATTTGCACTTCGTTACTGTTTTATTAATTCCTTTAATCAGGAACTACCGTTCGAACAGGTGTTCAAAGTATACTTGAACGGGAATATACTTATAATTAAGTAAAGTTATAGACGCAAGTGCGAGCGAAAGGGCACGTAAACGAAATTCAACCGCTATTTAAAGCGATGCTCGCGGAAAACATGTCCAAGTGGCTACGTGAAATCTCGCCACGCGGGGTCAGCAGTGGTACCGGAAACAAGTGGAAACTAGTTGGAACTTTCAAGCAAGCTTCGAAGGATCGCCATTAACGAGCCTGACCGTGAGGACAAAGTTCGACAGTTTGGCGTCTGGGATGGCCACGGAGCATTCCTCGACGTGCTCATCTACCTAAGCGCCCCCTTAACGTTTACGTTCTCACCTCTTTCTACGACACGAGCGTCGCACTTTTACAGCAGCCACGGGTTCCGTAAAAGTCGACCAACCCTTGGGAACGTGTCGCGAAAACTACGCGAGTATAGTTCACGCCATCCTGACACGGGGCTGGGTGCCATTACCCTCGTGCAAGCCAGCCCCCATGACATAATAAAAAAGAGTGGCCATCATTCCTGCACCGAACCACTCTGTCGACTGCAAGCACCAGACCCCCGTCGTTCATATCTTTTTCTATTCGCTGACCGATCCTCGCTTCTGTCGGAAATATCAAGCGCCTTTTTCCTCGGGGTCGCTCGCTTTTTGGGTGCCCTGTTTCTCGAAGGGTGGAGCAAAGAACACTGGAGCCATGTGATTTCAAGAACTGAGAATGAGATGTAACGAGAAGCTCTGAGGAACGGAAGAAGTAGTTGAGCACTGAGAAATTGTGCTACTTTTCTTAAAATATTCACACCAGCCGAAAGAATGAATAACATATATAAGAGGACGTAGTAATTACTGTATTTGAGTGGGAAAGGTTGATGAAGGCTCTGTAATCTCTCAAACACACATATTATACTCAGATAATTGGTGCTAATGAAGTTGTACAGTTCTCAGTGATGGAGTCTAGAATGGGCACGGTATCAGTGGCATACTCGGCGTTTGTCCCGCCCAAAGATTGGCTGTTCACCTTTCTGGGGGTTAAGAGGCACTTAAAGTGTGCCGTTGGTTCGGCCAGCGCTGCGTGCAAGACAGGGGTGGAAGCTAGAGGCCGTTTTATCGACGATTACAAAAATTGAGTGGTCGGCGGGCTTCCTGCGCGACGTACACCCCCACGAAGATTTATGGGCGCGAGGATGTCGGAGGTGGTGTGTGCGCGTTAGCCCCGTGTATACGGCTTAGAAACGACGCGATGGAGTATGTTTATTATCAATTCCCTTGACTCGAGTATCGTAAACGCCAAGGGCAGCTACGTTTCACTATCCGACGTACTGCGAATCGGCGATGGAGGATTGAAAATGGGGTAATAGAAAGTTTGGGGGGGTGTAGTAAAATTTGATGGTGAGCCCCGCGGAGAATCGAATCTGCTTTTTCATATGCAATTTCGCAGTTCCTGCTTTCAAAAGGATCTATGAACTGCTTCGAATAGCTACTTAATACTTACGAGGAAACATTTACAATCCGAAAATTCTGATTTTAATGAAACGTCGTGTATGTAAATGTAAAGCATATTGGTGTAAGTATATAAGTAGCAATTATTTTCAGCTGAAATTCACTCTGAAGGGATGAGATCAGCCCTTAAAGCAGTGTTTCCCAACCTCGTTTGAGACGCGATCCCCTTTTATAAATATTTCCTTCCTTTCGTTTGTGAAAAATCAGTGTTACATCATTAATAAAATCTGGCGATGAAACCACATTAAAAATAATTAAAAATAACCGTGGCGACCTCTCAGAAAACTCTTTGCGACCCACAGGTTAGGGATCACTGCTTTAAACTTATCGCTTTTTTTCTCTTTTGTAATATAACTTTGTAACGGCGAGAGAGAGATCAAAACTTAAAATACAAGAATTGTTCAATTTCGTATGCTCCACCGCGTTACCAAGAGAAAGATAAAGTTCTACTGCACGCGATATTGACATTCCTCAAAATATCACGCACACGGAGCTATCAATTTTCAATTTTCCATTCGACCACCCCTGTATCTCGCCCCTGACACGTGCGGTGGTCGCGCCAATAAACGGTCTGGTGAAGGGGTATTCTGTGGAAACGTCGCATGATTCCGCCACGTGTTACTGGCGGGACACCTCGTTGAAGGAGTTAAGATCGCGAGGCGAACCGGCGAGACGGAAGCGGGCATGCACGGATAGGCATCCGCGTTTTGCACTCGCTTGCACGTTCACGGCGAAGTGTATCACGGTAGAGGGAGCATTCGCGTGTAAATCTGTCAAGGAGGCCCCGACGGCTTGTATCAGACGCACACACGCACTCCATCGTAGCCTTAAACTTGCTCTCTATTCATAGTCACGTCAGCCGGGCCCCACCCACGCAGCAATAATGCATGCGATGAATGCACATCCGCAGCCGGTTGCAGCAGCGTGTGCGCTGGACGTGAAACGGGCACGCCACGCGCTCCCAAACGCGTGCCCTGCCCGGGACGAAGTTACACGAGCCACCCGAATTGACCTATTCACTCGTCGGCGGTACCCTGAAGCGAGAACAGAAACCACATCGCGAATATTACAGCGTAGCGATTACTTCAAGGTCGACTGACTGCAAGCTCGATTAAAGGAGCGTGGCTGGCAGTATCTTTCTAGGCGGTTTCTATCTTTTTATCCCCGTCGGAGCAAAGCGAAGGGTTTCGTTTTAAAAAGTTCCGCTGTCCCTTCCGTCCGGGGATATTTTCGATGTGTACTGTATTATTCATTTACTCGGGCGTCCAAAATCAATCTTCCCCGTGAAATAGAGATTCTCCAATTATTGGTGCAAAGCCGTCCAAATAGACTCTGTTTTCCGTTTCCGCGTGCATCGGGAGGGCAGAGGAATGTTTGCAAAAATAGCGTTCGCGGAAGGAAGATATTCTCGAAGCTGCGCCGAAATGAAAGGCGGGCGAGGAGCTCAATTCCGCTTTCATTACCCGAGACTCTTTTCTGTCGGAAAGCTGGCGCAAAAATATATTAATTGTAAAACACTTTGTAGGCGGACGTGTGCATATTCATAGTCACTGAGTGGACGCCACCCGAATCCCTCCTACGGTGTATTCAAATGTTACCGGGGTCCATTTTTTCCTACGTCCGCTCGCAGCCTTCCTTTCCTCGTTCTCGCTTTTCCTCCGACGAAATTGCAGCGCGGAACATAGCCGGGGTAAGCCCTGCAACGAGGGGGCGAGAGTCACATTTGGCGTCTTCACCTGCGAGAGCATCGCTTAAGGCACTTCCGCGCGAAACGAATACGCAGACCCGTCGATCTCGCACGAAAAGGGTAGAGGACGCGACACCGTTCAAAACTTCCTCGAGCTTTGCCCGTGGAACTTCCAACTGGATGCGACCAATTGAAATTCTGAAACTCGAGACTATTTTTCAGAACGCTCCCACCTGATTTGCAAACCAAACACGGTGTGTTCCTCACCCTTGCACTAGTCAAAGCAGCTTTGTATTAAGAGGAGCCTTCACGGCACAACAGACAATTATTCAGACAATAGAATTTTCTCATTAAGCGTCGCGTGTACAGTGTTTTCGCGACGCGGCGTAGCCCATCGTCGGCTCCGCGTGCATACGAGGGCGTTTAGTGGCGGCGTTACGTCGTCCTGCTCCTACGTGGTTAGCATGTGCACATACTGGCCTATTAATATGCTCGACATAACGCGAACGGCTCTGGTAAACTCCTGCCGAAGAAGGAAATTGAATGCGAGCCCGCCGAGGAGAGATATTCCTCGGAGCGCATCCATGGGCCGAGGAGGGCGCCTCGCGAAATCCCGACGGGGGATTTTCTAACCACCATCGACGATCGTTGGGGAGGGGGATTTGTAAGCGTGCTGTAATTGCGCGGTAAATCGAGCAGAACGATATGGTAAGTGAGCACACTTTCCTGCGTCTTCTGACACGGGGCTCACGGTTGGAAAGTAACGTCGCGAGGCTGCCGCGGCATTACCGAGAGAATTATTATTATTACTTGGGGGTATAACCCTTTGAGTGCAGCACCAAAGCTGCACTAATTATAGAAGCCGTCTCTGAACTGTGGGTAATTAGTTTAACTGATTAATGCAACTGATTTGGTGCGGCGGAAGGGTTGCAATTAATGCAGCTAATTGGGGGCTACTGAAGTGCGAGTTTTTGAGTTCGGAAGGTGGTGGATTGCTTGTAGCGGTTGACGTAAGGCGGTGATGGTTTGTGAAGTTTGAAGGCTCTTTGAATTGATATGTGAACTTGGAATGGAGTAATGGGGTTGGAATATGTGAGAGGAGTGATTTGTACTGTGGATTGAGGATTGCGTGGAAAATCGTGGGTGCTTGAGGGGAGCCTTGATGCTATTGAGGATTTAAATAGAAGTAATTGTTGCGAAGGAAGCTGTTTAGTCAGTGGCTATTGCAGATGTTCTCAAGTTTTGAGAATTAGGTCACTTTACAACTTGAGTAATTGTAGAAGATTTTATTGATTGTAAGCTGAAGTACTGAAGACTTGGAGAACGTGAGTTTACAAGGGTCTGTTAAGGCTTTTGTGATCTTTTTATTAAATCTCATTAATCGTTTAATTGTCCTTCTAAAATTCTGAAATACACTACACAGTATAGGTTATTCTAAGAGGAATACAATTTTGAAAAACGAAGAAATAATCTAGTATATAAACGCCATCATTTAAAACACGAACCCTTTAAATAATTACAGCAACGTATCGGAAATTATTGAAGATTTTCTGCAAAGTTGTTAAACAATTGTACAAAGCTTCCCTGATGTGTATGGAAAATTTGTATGCTCCGCAGAATTGCGAAGCTTTCAATAAAGGAATTCTCGTGGCTTTGTACTTTTATGACGCACTTCCCACGTCCACTGAATAATTTTATCGCAAAAGTATGCAATAAATCTGTCCAATAAAAAATCGCAGAATTTTAATATTCATACGATGAAAATTCAATTTTAAATCGGGGATAAATTCATGTAAACAGTTTATCGATATTTCAAAATTACACTTTCCAAGCGTAATTTGCGCATGGAACGTTTATTATATCTTTTAGTAATCCTTTTGCAGGGCTTTTAATAAATTTCGCAAATAACTCGATTCTCTGAGGATTCTACGGTTTTGCGATTATCCAGAATTTCTATCACTGGTAATATCATCACTGGCATTCAATAATACCACTACTTAGTTCTACAAATTTCCCATTACTCGAGATTATATTCGTTTGGAAACCAAAATTATCTACTATGTATTTCCGTGGTCAATTCTCTAAAAAGTCAGCCCACGTAATGCAGCGCACATGGCTTACTGCTAGCATGGTATTACGTAGAATCTAAAAGCTTCTGAATAGAAAAGCGGATCGTGCTTTCTCTGCTGCATCCAGTGTCCAAAATGCTGTTCAGATTTCAGCCATTGTACCATTATTTTCATCACAGCATCCACGAATATTTCGTCATGCAGTGCATCAAGAGTGCGTGGTAATACTCGTATTTTTTCAGTTCTATTTTTCCGACCAAATATCGCACATGCGAGTGACCTACCTAGATTTTCAAACACTAATATAAAAAAATATGTGTTAATACTATTCTTTGTTTGTTCCAGGTACAGTGTTGGTTATCTCCGATCAGTTTAATACGCATCAGTGATTATTTGTAAGTAAAACTTCATCTGAATTCCATATTCTCTTTCTGAGAAAAAAGCTTCCTATCTATCGACTTCATATACTTGCTCTCCTTGTCTCATTTCCTAAGATAGATCTCTCCACAAAATTCTTGGCAATTTTTCTTTCAATATCGGTTAAAAATGATATAATTTTGAAGTCGAATCGAAGTAAAATTTTCCGAATTCATCGTTTTCATTTCCTAAAAGTTCTTTCGTGCTTTGAAAATCTGGACGCGCGTGGCTTTTTATTAAATCATAAACATGCTCGGCGCGTAATGTATTCGGAACGTTTCCGTTGTAAGTGTTACCCGTGGCTGGGCGTTCGAGCACAAGGTGCAAGGCATTTTCTGTTTCGAGAAATGTTCTGGTTCGAGTTGCTCACAATTCCGGTCGAACGTCCGCGCCGTTCGGTGGAATCTGCATTCCCCCCGGGGCACCTTTGCCAAAAGAATTCGAAATCAGCCGTATATCTGCGCCGCCTGCAGATTTCGAGGCTCTTCCATATGAGGTCGTAAATATTAACACACGTCCACAGGATTTCGTAGCAAGAAAATCGAGAGCGAGACGGGGGAGTGGCTTCTAGGAATGAAGTTAAACGAAGTCATCGTAGCTTTGATCTTCCGTTTCGCGTCTACTACTGTTATTCAATCTTCGTACCTACCACTGTTAACGATTTAACATTATTCAGCGTTAGAAATGCAATACCCCGCATGCTCCAATCCTAGAAGCTTTTTTTAAAATAGAATTTCATTCGGAAAAATGTCACATCCAGGTAAAACTTACAAGGGAAGATCTCCAACCCGGAAAATAAAAAAATGATGAAACTTAAAGGAGATATTGATATACCGGATTTTCAGGGGTCAATCTCACCCCCTTAGAGTGAATTTGGGTAGCAAAAATTGCGTAATACATACCTATATATCCTCTACATGCCTCCAAAGTTTCATAATTTGTTTAATTTCCGGGGTGGGAGTCTCCCCTTGTTAGTAAAACATAAACGCAGTACGTACTTTCGGAATACATCTTCCTTTGCGCCGTCACAAAATAGCTAGACAGTACTGACTGTATTAATCAACTAATATTACCACTGCTTCCGCGATGTGTTAAGAAATTCAGTTCCACATTGGCCTAATCCCTACGTTAATAATATACAAAATTCCCTTCAATTTGCTTCTAAATTCCCGCGTAATGAACTCAGCTTCGGAAGTTCAATTATTCAACCTCCATTTCCTCAAGCAGGATCACCCCTTTACAGTTACACCACCAACAACAGTTCATCCTGCGCTTCCAGCATTATCACTACCGCGTTACAGCCCCCCACGGTACATCCGTTCCGTTCCCGCTGAAATAGCCATTCTCGAGATTCCACGGGACAGGCGATCTTCGTTCTCCACTCCATCAATTGCGCGACATTTCGCGACACCGCGTGGTGCCACGGCAACCGTAGACCCGGGCCCTCAGCGAGAGGTGGAGGAGCGACGTAGGGAAACGGGATCGTCCGCAATTCGCAATAAGTGCGGCGCTGGTACGTGTAGCGTAACGTTTGCAGGGTGCCTGCGCGAGTATCGGGATACCTGGCACGCCGAAAGCTGCACAACGCTGCTGCAAACGATCCGTGTAAACGTTGCCAGTAGATGGAACTGATTGCCCGTCCCCCGTCCCCCCCTGCGCAAGGCAAATACGTACGAACGGGAGCGTAACGTTATGCACCAGCTCGCACTACAGGCCGTCTCTGTTCCTAAAGAGATTCCCCCGCTCGCGAATTAGCCTGCTCCGATGCATCCCCGTGCATTCATTTGCCAGGCGAGCGACACTTGCACGGCCGCGCGCGCGTTCTTCGGGCGCAAAAGCTCCGCGATACACTGCTTGCCAGTGAAAGTGAGTGATCGTGTTAGGTGCTTCAATTGCAGCAAACGTGGATGCATGAATCGCGGGTAACCTGTTAGGCGGAACGGCAAGTCGACGCTTTGAATCGGTCTCTTAGTCACCGAGATTATACAGCTGCGGTTGGAGGGAAGCTTAAGCTGCGAGGAGAGACGAGATCGAGATAGTTCTATCAGAAAGAACTGCGTTTAAAAATTGTATAAATTAATTAACAATTTTGTAAACCAGTTAAGTTTGTCATGCAGAGATGTCGACTAAACTTTCTGTCGACCATGATTGTGGTTTCGGTGAGGCTTTTTTATTGAAATCATGTGGTGTAAGGAAGTTCCTTTTGATTCAGGGTTCATGGTTTCAGTAATGGATTATTTTTATTAGCACAGACTTTCAGACGTTGTCGTAAGTTCCTTGGATTTGCTTGATTAACAAGAGAATTACTGATTTCGTTTATGAATGTGGAGAGGTGTTGTAGAAGGTTGAGGAATATTCGTATAATTATTCGAGACAATAAGTACAGGGAAATGGAAGTGCCCCCCTCTGAAGTTTCGTTTGTTGAGGCGCGTATTAAAAATAATGAAGAGCCTTAGAACTTGTGCAATACGTCTGCAAGAGCTGCACTGCGTAAAGATGCTTTTAATTAGAAACGTCGGAAGCCGTCTACTTAATTAAGAGATAAATCCTGAAGGGTTTCTCGAAGAAGCGACTCGGCATGCTTGAACTCGCCTATTTGTTCGTCTTAAATTTGCACTCTGTTTAAATGGCAGCGGAAATCACAGCGGCCGTCTGTCATCCTCTCGGTTACCATTAATGCTCTTCGGCTGGCTAGCACGCAACCTGGTATATCGTGCCCCTTAAACGTACCGCTTAAATCCTTTTTTAATAATGTCGCGGCATGCGAGGGAAAGATTTGCCTGCTGGAAGATTCTTGGCTAATACATCATCGTGTAGACGTCGGTTGGCGAAATGGATTCGTGGTTCTTTTGTGTTGAACGAGCAGTTTGAATAGCCTGGCCTCGCGCAGCCAACGCCGCCCGCGTATACATACTTCTTTTGTCGTGAAAAGTTTAGTGTGTCGGGGCTGAAAATGCAGTCGCGCAAATTACTTGGAAACTGTTTCTGCGCTGCGCGGGAGAAGATGGAAAGATATGTGTTCTCCTAATGTTACGCCCGCTAATAATAAAACATCTTCTGTATTCCCTAAATGGTAGATCGCTTCTCACGGTATATTTCGGCCTTTTGGATTGTCTACGTTGTTGGAGGCAACGTGAAAATTAATTGCATTTGGGGAAGTCTACTTGGTAGAACTGCTCTCGTTGGGCCACTCACTGTAAAGTGTAAAGAGCAGTGGCAAAAGCTCGAAATCTTCATTAATGCCGACCCACGTTTTGCTATCTGGGTGATATCTCAGGAAAGTGTTGTTCCTGGTCGGATTACCGACGATTGACCCGTCCCTCCTCGGGAAAAATTCGTAATGGCTACGTAATCCGCAAAGGTTGATCTCCTAAGAACGTAATGAACGAGCCGAGAGACTTTTCTATTGAATTCGCCCTTTAACGACCGCCATAAGTACCAAGGTTCAGGTAGAATGCTACTCCCAGAGGAAAAACGGATTCGGACCCTGCTGGGATCTCTGCTAGTGACAGATTGAATTCAGAATCGAGTTCGTTTGATCTAAAAGTGCTACTTAATCGTTACGCAAGAAAAAGAAGTTTAGGATATCGCCACGAAAATTGTGGAAAACGAATTTTCATATTAAAGTTCCCTCGATTTGATTCGAATATTTTTGCGTCAGCGCAAGGGTTACGAATTCGAAGGTTTAAGATATTAATTATTTTCCTGTTATACGTATGCTTCTTTAATTTCAAACGAGCACTTAGAATGATTTCAGAGTCACTATCGCTTTTTTGTTCTTGGCAAGGCTCCTAGCATTTCGCCAGAAAAAAGGCTTCGCCTGTGAACGCTCCTCAATTACTTCGCAATTCAATTAATTCCCCTCGTTTATGCGCGATGAATCGCCCAACGATGCTGAAGAATCGCTCGAGGAGCAATTAGCATTACCGGCCACGCGTTAAGCGTGAAAATGAAAAACAGTGCCTGGAACTTATATTCCCCGCGGAAGGATAAAATTTCCAACAATCATCGAGCGGAGCACCGCGGCTTTTCATTCATTTTCTTTCCCCTTTGAACATCGGGAATACCCCAAAAAAAAAAGAAGGGAAAAAAAACGAGAAAACCACAGACGAGAACTCCAAAGGGAATCCTTCGGTCGTTATTTTCGATCACCACGAGTTTTTCGAGCACGCTGAAAGCGCTTTTTGACTTTCCACCGATCAGGGTATCGATCGTCAGACATCGGTCTGACAAAGGGGGGCAGAAATTACGGTTTGATGAATGCCCCGCGAGAATTTCCTGCCTTTTACCAGCGCGGCCCCTTTCACGGCGCCTAACTATCGACCACAATGGCCCCGTTCCGCCAAAAAATGACACGGTCATCTCGGTTTCACTTAATCCGACCGAATGCCGGGCTTACCCTCGCGACACCGTCAATTTCCTGTCGGCCACCCTTGAGCCGGCTCCACGGTAGCGATCACGAGCTTACAGTGTTTCATTATACGCTCGGCCTACCAGATGTCACGGGGGTTCCTAGAGGAGTGACACCGTGACCGAAGTCGTTAACGTGTGAAATGCATCTGCCAGCGAGCCTGCATCTTCGGCCTGTGTCGTTTCTTTCTCTGTCCCAGCGGCCTGCGCAATCCACGCCCCATTGTGCCCCATTATATTTCGCTTCTGCTTTATTTCCCATTTAACCGCGTCAGTGCCAATTAACTATCGGAGCACGCGTTGCCTCGTCATCGTTGCACGAGATGATGTTGTTTTCCTGAATCCGTGATCAGGCTGAGGAAGGAGTGTGAATGCTACGTTAAATTCCTGGGCTGTGGACATTCAGAGGTGGTATATTACCAGATCCTATGGGAATATTCGTTCTCGTTGCGGATAATATGATGTAGTCACTAGGTGATGAGGACAGAATTTTAAACCCTAAAAAATTACACTTCACAAACTCCCCGAGTGTGTTTCAAGTAGCTAGCTCTACGCCCTCCACCCACGGTACGTGACTTCGAATCCTCAACCTTCATCTAAAGTCTAAATCTCACAACCACGAGCCCGCTATCGCGAATTCCGTAAGAGCCCAACAGCACCAAGCCCGCCCTACCTTTCTACCGACCACCACCCGCAAACTCCGACAACCGCAGGCACCTCTCGCTGAGATACCGTTCCCAAAGACGGCTAGATCCTTCGCCAAAAGAATCCCTCGCTGGAGTAATTAAAACACAAGAAGTATCCCAGGTGACCCGATGATATCTGGAAAGCCGTCCTCCCGTGGAACGTAATTTCGTGTCTGAGAAATCCTATTAATGCCGCATGAAACGGCTGCCGTCCACAGAGCGCGGCGACAACGGGCGTCAGCGATCGGAATCGGATCGGTACGGGCCAGGAAGAATGGAGCCAGACAGCGGCGGCTTTTGTGCCCCCCTTTGAGTTAACAATTATCCGAGCATGAAGAGCGCCTCCGTGCCAAAAACCGTCTGCTCCCCTCAGCTCTGTGCCCCTCCTACCCCCACTCGCCTCGCGAACGTCGCCCAGATGAATGGGGAAAGACAAGAAGATAGAGAGCAGTCTCTTTCATCAGATCCTTCCGACTCCTTTGCCTCTCCTTCCCGCCTGTCCAGCTAGGCCATTCCACAATAGGAATCACGAGGCTCGGATGGGAATACACGGTTCATTAGTTTCCAACGTTTGAGAGAACGTCCGACCCACCCCCGCTCTTCGCAGCCCCACCTTCGCGATTCTTCCACGGTCTTTATCTTTTAGAGCGGGAATCCTCCGTATTAAACGCGGTCAGGGCTCTCCCTCTCCGCTCATTGGCTGATTAGATCCACCTGGCGAGCGTAATCCTGGTAACCGTGAATAGTTGCTCCTCGGAGCTAGTGGCCGCTTATTCTCGTTTCCTAGCCGCAATTACGTGGCCTCTGGTGTCCTCTGACTATCTCTTCGCCGTTTCTTTCCTTCTCTCCCACTTCGGCCACCTTTTCTTGGATACCGCTCCTTTCTCCTGGCTTCCTCTTGAGTGCTTCTACTTTGGTATTCTTGTGCAGGGGCTGTGCGTAGAGGTTGCTTGATATAAATGTAGATTCCCGTGCTTCATGGAATTCTAATGGATTCATGGTGTGAATTGATACCTCGGAGTGATATGAGATCTATTATACTCTGCCTTGCTATGGGGAGGTAATTGATGGAGGAACTTATTTTGTGGAGTCTCAACGTGCTTGTCAAGCAGGTTGGATGGGAAGCTTGCCAAAGTTCTTCGTTAAATAATTCGGGTATGATGTACCTCGATGAATTCCTGTGCAGTGACAATTTGAAATTTAAGAAAGATTCCGTTTCTTCCGAATTGTTTACCCCTTGAGATCGGTAAAATCGACGGTGTCGAAGGTGGTAATTTCAAGTGGCACACCAGGTATACGTGTAGTGACAATAGAAGCTCTCTCTCTCTCTCTCTGTTAGGAAATTTCCAGACGACTACGCGGTACGTGATACGAATGATGCATTCCCCGTCCGGTGTGACTCACGATTGATAAGGATTAATAGCTCGGTATCCTTTGTACAACGGGCCGTAGATCTTGTGCCTTTCTGTTTAAGTTCGAGCACGGCCCCGTAACTTTTCTGCAAGATAAATCAACGTTAACCAGATTTATAACCATAGTCGAATGTTTCGGGCCACCCTTCCGCTCGTATCGATCTCCATTGCTCTCATCGTTTCAGCGGGCTGCTTCCCGCTTCTCCCCGGCCTAATGCATACACATCGGGGCCACGTACGTGGCGTAAAACCGTGGCGAATTTCAAAGCCACGACTTCTTCGGGGCTGGATGAAAAATTGACGACCGCCAAATGAAATCCCCTAAGCAGTATACTCTCAACGACTTTCAATGTGAAACTGGGCCAGTAACCTAATGAGAGACCCGATGCAATCAAAAGGAAAGACACTGTCAACTCTACGAAGATATTTTAAAATACTCCCGTGGGATATGGAAGGGGATACTTAAAAATACCAAGGACACTGCAAGGATATAAAAAAGAAAGCAGAGCGGGGGAGATGGATGGTCTAGAAGAGTTTGACGGTTGGTGGCGCGGTATCCAGCGCGAAGTCTCGGCGATATTTCAGGCAAATAAATCCAGAGCCTCATATCCAGAGGTGGCGATGGCGGCGATGGTTTCGTTGGCGTTGCTCAGCGCCCCCCCCCTCCTAAATTTCCTTAACGCGACGCGCGTATATTATTCGATCCTGAGGGCGCGTCGGAGGGAAGTTTTGTGCCCGACGCCGTTGGAAATACCTCGCGACGAAGGGAGAGGATAGGTATCCGTGGCTGGAGGAAGGCAGAGCTCTCCCACCATCCTGCAAGAGCATAGACAGCACATACCGAATATCCTTTGCGGAATCCTGTCTGCCTTTGTAACGGCGTTTCCAGCGTTGCTGGCTGGCTTGCCAGGCCAATCGTAGGAAAGAGAGATATTGAATCGATAAAACCCTCCTCCGTCGAGTTTTACGGCACGATCCTTTTCCGGGACAATTTACGACTTCCGCTTTTTCCCCCAGCTATCCGTCGTTTGTGCCGATTTCGTCTGCAGCCATGTCTCCTTTATTAAATCCGAACACCGGCTGTCTTTCTCCTGCCGATTCGATTTCTGCCGGGACCCCGAGCAGCCCGCGTGCGTGGAAAGTGAATCGTGCGCGATATTTGTATGCTGCGGAATTCGTCGCTGCACCACCAATGAAAAGTGGAGCACTTCGATCGCGCAGGGGGTCGAAAATGGAGAATGCAACTTCTTTCGTCTCTGCCTTCGCTCTCGATAATGCTACTTAGGTACTTCTCCTTCGTAATTCTCTGCCTGTGCTACCGAAGATGCTCGATGTAGCTTTAAACTCTGAGCTTGGGTATGAGCGAAAATCGAAAGTGGGTGGCTGGAATGATATAATACGTGATTTCGATTTATCGTTACCGAAGGAATTGGTACTTTCTAGTTAGGTTCTAAATTCATCCCCGTCCTCTGTATTCCTCGGTGAAGATTGGCGAAGGGCGTTCAGGGAATGAAAGTGTGACGGTATTGGACCCAATTGGAATGTTCTTAAGAACGGCGGCAGGCAAACGATGCGTCTTGAACGGGAAGCTCGCGTGGTTGCCCCTCGTATAGCCGAGCTATTATCGTCCACGCCCACTTCAATTAGGTTTCCACATTGCTATCGTTGCCGCATCAACGTTGTCTTCTATTCTGGAAGCGCCAGGTCGGAGTGTAATCGACCTTACGGCCGGCCATTTCCGTCCCTAGTTAACATGAATACCGAGCAACGGCTCCGTCCACGGCGACTGATAATCTTGCTTAAGTAGTATTAGACGTCCCCGGGCGGAGTGAGATTGAAAAGCGCCGCCGCTTCCCTCGGATTCGCGATTTCATCGAGATTTCGTTCGCGGCTCGCGGCTCTACACGCCAGCGACGATTGTTTGCCCAGTTTTTCCGCTTTTCGCGGTCCAATTGCTGCGAGAATTGGACACTTTTCGTCGAAACTGCTGCTACTTGGTATGGAAATCTGAGTACAGCTGGCGTTTAAGCTGGATTGCTGCGTTATCGGTTGTGTAGAATGTGCTCGTTGGAAAGTGAGTAATATTTTATTTTATATTATATCTGATCTTCAGAATTAATTAATAGGAATTGCATATATCCAAACTCTCGGCGGTTTTATTTCGGAGTGATTTAAGGGTACGCGCGTGCAACCGATTTAGCCGGGTTGCATCGGGCGTCGTAATTGATAAAAGTCTGGAAGGCGGTTAAAGAACATCGTACACACAATTAACGAGCGCCTTCGGGAAGTTTACGCGCTCGCAGCTGCGAGCACGCTCTGTCTACGCGTTTTAACGGATTAATATTTCACTTAGTCACTCCGCGAAACTTGCGTCTCGTTAGTCTCGCTTTGAAACGTCTGTCCCGCTTGGAGGGATCGTTCATATTTTCCCCGGGGTAATTTGTTGGCCGAATGGAAATTCCGGGACGCGCGGAAGGTTAATTGAGAAGAAGGAAAACTGCTCGCAACTGCCATAGTTTGCGAAACGGGAAGCCGCTCGTTAATCTCTCTCCGCGGAAGTATAAACGGCTGTAACTCGAAGAAAACACAACTGGTTAGGAAACCCTGTAACGCCCCTAGTCGCGACGGGGAAAGTGCGCGGAGGGCAGCTCCGCGCGGCGATATTGTTCTTTTCTCACCTGCGACACCGCCGGCCTGGATATATACCCCGGTAACTTGACGACGGTGCGACGAACTTATCCACCGAACTCGCCACTCGTAACGGCGCTGACGCACTTAACGGGGATGTAAATCTCGGCGGAACGTCGAGTACCCTGGTCCCCAGACGCTGGAATGATAAGTAACGCCCGGCAAAATTAATAACACGCGCAGAATCTCGTCGATCGTTACGTTCGCGGATTTCTAGCAGAAATAACGACGATACCAAATAGGGGGCTTAACGAGGGCTGGCAGAAAATTTGGAGGGAAGCAGATGAAAACATTAAAAGAGATGGAACTGTTGCGAGTGCATTGAGGATTGCAGTAGCTGGGTGCAGAAGTGTCTTACGTCTAATTGCCCTTTGCATATAATACTGTTGGTAATACTGATAATATCAATTGTTCAGTACCATACCGAACAATTTAATATGGATGAAACAAACTCAAGATCCACTTTTTCAAGATACTGAAATCAGATAGCTGAGGAGGCATGCGGACCAGCAGCTTAACCTCGTTAGACTCCTCGCGTACCCAATTATTGAGTACCACTACTGAAATCGCAGGGTTCCTCGCAGAGTCTTCGAAATTCACAGTGACGGTGGAGCTTTGGTGGGAAAATTAATCTCTTCCTTCCTTTTGCGATCGCGACTTTAGTTGGCACTATTTAGCGGCTAGTTCCTTTGGTGCTTCCGCTTTATAATTGCCATCGCAGGTGAAAATAACGCGCGAGCGCAGCAACGTTCAAGCGCGTCTTTTGAATTCGCGGTTCCGCTGGGATGGTCGATGCCGCGGCTATGAATTCCAGTTTAAGCGTGCACGTCAGGCTGGCATGTGGGCAACCTGTAATGTAATTGGAAGTTCGTGGTCTCGACGACACGCTCGGCTGTCTCTATCGCGTCTCCCCTCTCCCGCCCGCGTGTAGCAATTTCGTTTAATGCCCGCATACGCGCGGCCTTTCCGCGCGGAAAGCCGATATTGCCCGGGCGTGAAAGAATCATGGTGAAATTTATGGCCCCCACTTACACGCGGCTGCATACAGATCGTCGCTTACGCGTGCATCAGCCGATGAGGAAAAACGCGATATTCGTCGCGGGCGGGGGCATTAAGCGGACGGTTGACTCCATGACGAAGTGGAGGACCCCTCTGTAGCGTGCGTTGCGCGGGCACAGTGAAGTGGCGAAAGTAGCAGGTGCCAGAAGCAGCGGGAACATTGAGTGTACTCTTAGAATTGCTGAATGCTTCTTGGATACGCGTTACCATCAGTAATTTCTTTGTAGCTACGCTTCCAGAAGTATAATAACTTTGTAAGAAATAATTTTCTAGATAGTACCTTTTATTATTTCAATCACTTTGCAGATTAACAAAAACTTGATCTGTTCCGATATCTTAAAATGTAATAACATTAGAATATCTCAAATCTACTGCGAAACTAAATAATAATACTTCAAACGGCGATGGAGGAGTAAACAAAATCCTGGGGTACGTAGGAATGTGAAGAAATGAGTGCAGCCCTGTTATAAGTAGCGAAGAACACATTGGTGGCTTCTACTTCCAAGAATATGAATGTACATAATACCTGTGCGGGTATCAGTAGAGGTACAGCGAGTTTGAAAGAAGTATTTACAAGGAAGTGAGTACGCGAACCTCAAGAGTTAGCTGGAGCATGTCACTTCTCGTTCACTTCGTATTAACCTCGATGCAGGATGCAGGAGACCTTGTAACGGGATTTGTTAGACACTCTTGAGTCTTTCAGCTTCTATTAGTGCCAGCATTATGGGATCCAGGCTCTCGGTATATTTCTAAATTCTGAAATGTAACGAGTGCCCCAAGCGTCTGTTTCGAGGGACGCTAAGAATCAAAGGATACAGCCCATTATTCCATGGAGTCGACACGAAAATTGAAGAGGCTGGTTCCATACGGGTGAACGTACTTCTCTCGGCGGGCGTTCCTTTTCGTAGCGTAATGCACGGCCCAGTCCCGATAGAAATTAACAAGATTAATCGCAATGAAAGCCCGTCGCAGCAGGTTCGACGGACAGTGGATGACACACTCGCTGCCCGATGACGGAGTGGAAGCACGGGGCGACCGATGATTCAACCTGGACGACAATTTAGTCGCTTATCGCGTGACTAACGTGATTGGACGAATTAAACGCGAGGCCATGACGAGCCGTGCCGTGTATAAGGTCGCCGATGCACAAATGACCGAACGTGCCTTCATTAACTTCGACGTATGCAACTCTGGTCGACGCCAAAGGGCATTAGCCTAGGACGTGATGCGATCGTCTACTAGGAGATGCACGTGCGAATATGTGTACCTGCCTGGCCACGTATCCTCCCTGTCTATGCGCGTATACAGGGTGCTCCCCGAGGTAGCACACTTTCTGCTACGCTAGACAAGCGGTCGTGAACCGGCGAGGCCGTGTACACTGTTCCACCCACGCGATTTCCTTTTAAATTATTACAGGCACGCTGCATTCTGCGCTGGAGATTCTAGCAGACAAGTGGCTCAGTTTTGCTGTACTTCGGTGCAGAAATTTGATTATTTCCACTAATTAGATTCGCATCATTGTTCAGTGAAAGATAAAGGAGCAATCCTGACTTGTCGTCGAATTTGCCTATTTAGCGTTGCACGTCAGGAGAATTAGGGAGAATTAATAATCTACCAATACTAATTGCAATATCTAGAGCAACAAAATCAGTTTCGATGGACAGTGTCCTTCTAAAGCTTCGAATTAATTTTCAATAGTAATCACGGTCTGCCATCGACCTTCATTAATTTCCCCTAAATGTTGCAAAGCAGTAAGGAATAAAATGGCCCCCTTTGTTTCGCGATACGATCGATCCCTCATTTCCCCGGGAGTCGCAGGATAAATTAAACGTCGTTATTTAGGAAGTTTCGGAACGTTTCAATAATCAGACGTGTCATCGAGCCCGGTGTAATGGGATCACAATTAGCCCGACGCATTTACGGCTGGTAATTAAAATCCAAACGAACGCAGACCAGCGATCTCGTCGACACAGCTTATTACCGGAGACGCGTAGCGGGGGATCGATCGACATTCACTCTCGTCAGACACGTGTTAAACGTCATTAGCCCCGACAAGCGAGGACGTTAATTACACGGAGATCGAGTAAAGTAGGCAGAGGTACCGGTGTATATCGGCTCCAGCGCGGAGGTGGCTGCCTGTTATCGACTCGTTTCGTGTCTAAAGGATGGCCCGTGAACTGATTGGCACATCGACACTCTTTGATATCATGCGTGCCCTTTCAGGTACTCTGTGATGCTGGCGGAAAAAAGGATTAAAAAGGGGAATGAAACGCGACGGTTTGACAAAAAGAGGAGTTGACCGTAATGTGGGATATAAATGCCTGAAATTTAGTGACAAAGGTTCTCTTACGGGTGTCCCTGAGTTTGCTGGTCAAAGGGGGTTAATTTGTTCTGTGAGTGAGAATTTAAAAAGCTCAGCTACAGAATTTGTGGACCTACGAATAAAGGAAGCGATAATTAATATAATTTTTTGTCTCCGTCATGGTTTTAATACCGTTCGTTGAATATCATTGTATCCGCAGAAAAGGCACCTAGAAGTAGGTTTCTGGAGTTTCGTGGTACTGAGAGACTGTCGTGTCAGTGCACGAGGAGATAAAAACTGGCGGAGCTTATTAGTAAAAATATTCGTTTAAACGAGGTGCCATGGAAAGTGTAATAAAACAGGACGGAATTCGCCACGCCTCGACTCGTTATACATTAATTCCGCCCGAAAGGAGAGCTTGGAGGTTGCTCGATTTTTAGAAGCTATTTTCGTATTCCACGCGCCTGCCCCACGAAAAATTATAATTATCGTAACGAGCTTCGTACGAAAACAATTTGCAGTAGTTAGGAAAGTTGAGAACCTATTATTCCTAAAGTAATAATGATTATGGTAATATAGCGGGGTCGGCATTAAGCGTATAATTTATTAAACCTCACAGAAAATGCAGCTTCTCTATGGGAAACTATTAAAAGAGGGTTCTCAAACTATCAAATCCCTTTAAAACACGAATCAGTACGTAGAATGAAAATAAAATACACCCCGTAGCCACGCCGTTACTACATGAAACATTTCGTTATCAAGTGGTTCATTACTCGGAGGCAATGCACATTTGCTCGCTGCTTCCGCGGCAAACTGTTATCACAGCATGTAAATCCTATACAGAAACAAATAGTACGTAATTCCAAACAGTTACACTCTTGAAAATCCTACTACAATTACAGAGTGAAAATACCGGAGAAACTAAATGCTAAAATTAAGCAGATCGTGATTCTTCCATAATTAAGAATTGTGTGCCATTATTAATCCTTCAAAGAGACAACATACCTACCACTATACATACAAATTTCCTCGTGACTAAAAAGTATGCCTATAGGTTTCTTCCTCTCGCAATACCCCCTTAAATCAAATATTTCTTTTCAATAATAAAGAACCTATTATTCGATGCTTCCACTCTACGATATACAATTATTCGCAGCCACTGCCCTGCCTCAACAATCTAAATACAGCTGTAGAAGTAGCCCGCCGGAGGTGGCAGGAAAAGAGGGTTGTTACCGTTTTCGCCCATCGATTTAATCTCGTTGATTCTTGTCTCATTTTTCCCGATCATGTTCGTAAACGTTAACACCCCATTCCGTAGAATTTCCGGCACATCGCCAGCCAGCCTTCCTGTAGACACGAGAGGCTGGCGTGGATAGAGAGCGTGGTACCGTTTCCATCGGTTCATCCATCAATCTATCGGGCCGGATCTCCAAGGTCGTCAGGCGTTCATGGTTATCGATCACACTCCCTCGAACCTTGCTGTAATAGCTAATAAATTTTGCCGGTGCCTCGGACGTGGTCTCGCGGAGATCCAGACAAACGACGCGGTCGCCTCTTGGTCCGGTGCAAAATCATAATCGCCTTGTAAACGATGGTTACCTTGCTGTGCTTTCGCTGTGACCAGAGGTGTCGAACCGTGGATCCGAGCTGGGCTGCTTCTTCCTCGGAACGGTGCTGCAACGGTTGCAAGTTATACACTGCACTTTATTGCCACCCTGCCGAGGTGCAACGCGAGCTTCGGCGACGTGTTTCTTATCGAAGCATAAGTATGGCCGTAAGCTGATCGATCTGGCAAGCGGAAAGAAATGCTTATAGTGTATGATTTAAGTTTGCGATCTACTTAAGAATGCAAAGATGATTTTTAAGCTGACATAGTGTAATTCAATGCAGAGTTGGGCATTAACTAGATAAAACATTATTTAAATAACGGATTAAATTAAAGTTACTTTAACTTTAGATTATTTGACGAGCGCTTCAACTTCAGCGACGAATACATTTTTCAACCTTAACTTTAACTTTATTTAACGTCGAAAAGAGTTAAAGTTACAGTTGAAAAATTTCTTCGACGCTGATGTTGAATAAAAGGAGAAATAAAAAATTAACTTTATTCGACACATGACGAATAATTTTTTTAACTTCTATTGGTTATTCGAATTTTTTATTTAAATAGAATCTGATTCTATTGTGAATGCAGAGACCGGTGATCAAATCTCACTCTTCTACGGCTGCTGCTCGTGGCGTTTCTCTCACGGCTGCTCGCAAGGGCCAAAGGCTAAATCCACATTTAGTTCATGTAACGATCTGTAATCCCCCTCGGATTTCTGCTTGTGAAACATATTTTGAGTACTTGTTCCGAGTTTACTATACCTCTTCATCATACCTAGAACAGGTAACGTCCCCATACGCACGTTGCTACCTCTTTTTCCCGTTTTAATACACGGTGCTTCTGTCGAAAGCTTTGACCAAGCTTTTTAAAGCATCCACCATGGTAGATGGCCGAAGCAGCGCAGGTATCGAAAGTCTAGCAATGATTAATCGCGTGTGACGGAATATTTGGTGGTAAAAAAAAAAAAAAACGGTCCGTGGCGAAGCATCTCCTGCGATTCGTCGTTTGTCACTGGCACGTTACAGGGACACGACGAATCGATCCTGACGCGACCGATTCGCCTCGTATCTCCATTCGACGCGTACATCATCCATCTGACGGAGAAGAATCGCGTAAGCGTGCACATCCTGGCGAATTTGGACATTTTCCGCTTCGGTTTGCCGCATTTGAACGGCTCTCCTCCACGCGCAGCACAAACCGTGCAGCGCCACCTTGCGTCAATGTATCTCGAATTATTTCCCGTTCGAATACATACATTTTGTTCGTTTCGTGACAGCATCGAAAGTAATCATTCCGAATGTCAATAATTGTGCTGCAACGTAAATCACCAGCCAAACTGAATCTTGTAATATTCATTTGGATGGTAATTCCGCAAGAGATACCGTTGACTTTGACGAGTAACTGGAGTTCTGATCTCAGCCAACGATAGACGGAAAAAAGTTATGTTTCTGGAGTGCAGTTAGACTTAAAGTGGCTCGTTAGTCCCAGGACGTCGTTTTGCCGGCGTCGTAATGATAACGGCGCCCGCCACTGACGTCGTTTTCTCTTAATTCTCCTCCTTGGTCCAGCCAGCAGCGTTTTCCACGAGGGACAGGGTATCGTTGGATAAAGTCGTGCGTATAATTTCATTATTATCTTTCTTGGAATGTAAATTACGGCGATATGCCCGCGGCTCGCGAGGCTCCCGGCTGTTCGCGGTTGAATTCTCGCCGGCCACTTTTCATATTCACGAGCCGGCAAGATTTGCATGGCTGCGGTTCGATTGGCAGACATTTTCGAATCTCGGCCAGACGAGGGAGAACTAAATTCGCGCCGCAGCGATCCCGACGTTCGCGTGGATACGTAATCTTATTAATAGGGATTGGTTTGGATTGAAAGAATCGTGAATGGTAAAGTGGAATTGGAAATTCTCTTGCCAGACCTCGCGTGTCACGTCTTCCAGGGGATTCTCAGGCACCTATCGCGCGTGAACTTGTTGCACTTTTGTCCGACCACCGCGGTCAGATTAGGTATCAAAAGGAGTCCCCTTTCCTTGAGAATTCCTTATTGACGTCTCCCAAGAATAGCCGAATATGGAAACGTCGCTACGGGCGCAGCAGCTGCGAAACTTCTTCCACAAGACGTGGGTAGCCTTATTACATTTTCATAACCAGCGGAGAACGTTCCATTCGAGGGAGTAACAGGCCAACTTGGGGAATTGAGTTCCATTTTCTCGCTTTTTCGTTACCGCGAACGATCGTTGAAAACGTTACGCTATAGGGAAACCGTCGTCAACAATGATGGCCGTTGCGTGCATGCAGAAGAACTTGCTAGAACTTGTGAAAAACAAGTCCGTAAACTATAGTCCCCGCTGAAACAATCGGTTCCCGCGTCCCCTTTTCGAACTTCCTACATTCCAGGGTCTTCTTAAAATATAGGAAGTTTCTGTTACCCGTGTTTTAAAAAACACAACTCTTTCGAGCAAACTTCTGCGCAACTTTTGCGCAAGCTTGCAGAGGGAAGTGCATCCGAAGGAGGACCTAGCCCATTCCGTTCCACCTCTGCCCCCCCGATTGATCTCATTTTATCGATGTACAATTTATGTCCATCTGGTTTGTTGTCTCGCATCTCGATGACAGGACATTCTACCTTTACGACGTCGGCCGTTTTATCGAGGAGGGACGGCGGAGTCGTAACCCAGTGATCCAAGTCGTAAGGGGCCTCGACGGGTGGTCCAGTCGTCCTCAAAACCTTGGTTCTGCCGTCGGGGCTGGATTACGAGTGCACAGTGCCTCTTCGCGCTCTGTTTCACCGTCGGAACGTCCATAATCGACTGCTCGGTAATAAAACTAGCGCAGACGGCACCACGGTTCTTCTCGTCGCTCCGAACAATGCCAAGATACGAATGGTGGGCTGGGATCCGCCATCCGGAATAGAACAGTGGTCTCTTCTTTTTCCGCGGAAATTATCGGGGGACAACGAGCAGAACGGGGAAAAAAAGCGGTTCTGACGATGAAGCAGTGGCTTCGATCCCGTTCTTGCTTCCTACTTCCGTTTCCCTTTCCTCCACCGCGGACGTGGACGAATGGTAAGCTGAAATTTGTTGGCTGACGCGCCCTTTGATGAGGATGGCGCGTCGAAAGAGATCTATGGCGCCTGGTTTTGCATTGTGCTGACCGTACACAGATACTTCACCGAATTTTGCTGTCTCCAAAAGCGACTGAACGTTATCTGATCCGGAGCTCGATTTCTCGTTCAGTTGTTGCTCAGCAACAAGCCACTTGACGTTTATATTGCACGGAAACGAGTGAGAAGTTGGTGGAAGTTTATTATACGCAAATACCCCGTCATTTTTAACGTAAAGTGCGCTAATAAACGGTGGATACGGGTGACAGTGTCAGAAGCTAAGGTGTCAGCGCGACACTAATGGAACATAATGCGCGAATAGCAAAGAGCTGGGTGACAAAGGGGCACGAAAGCTTTGTCAGTTGCGAATATAGCCTCGGATAGTGAAATAACACCAGGCGGAAATCCTGGATGGTGCTTTGTGATGGTTTAACCACTGACTCGTACATTTGCACCCTCGTTGTTGAATATTACACCATGGACGTTTAAACCTGAGGCTCTGCATAAACCAGCACAAGTATTCCCCTTTATTCCTAACGCAGTACAGTTGTTGCAGTTAGGCGTCTCTTAGAAAAATCTTCGATGCACCATTCAGAGAATCAATCAGATTCCAGTAATTAAACTAGAAGAAATGTTCGTTAGAAAAATCTGAAACCTGAACTGTAAATCAGCTTCAACCAGTACCATCCAAGTATCCGATACCTTCGTTCCAATTAGCCCTTTAATTCACACCACCCAACGACCTGCCCACCCACCACTCTCAGCTACATAGACAGATAACTATTAGAAGAAGAAGTTAGATACGGAAGAAGCGCGTTCATTTTCCCATCGAGGTTCGTGTACCACTTAATTTGCCTCGGTGCTCTTGATCCAGTTCCGTGGCACATCGGAATCTCCGCTATTCTGTTGGCTCTCAACCCAGAAACACGGGCGTCGATGTTTCCATTGTTGGCCGTAGTTAATCTCGCCGATCTGCTCGCCGCTGGCTCGATGCAGGCGACACGGGGTCTCCCCGCATATCGCGACAGAACGGGGACGGCAGAGGAAAAAAGAAAACAAAAGAAAGGCGGAAAGAAACCGAACCGAACTCACCCTTTGAAACTCGTGGCCGTGGCAACGAGAGGCGAACGCGTCGTCGCCCCCCGTCCCTCCCCGAAAAACCGCAACCCGGGACCGGATGTGCACGCAATGTTTAGATTCTTCATCGTGGTCCACCGCATACACGCGTTGCATGTGCACACCGGCCCGTGTACAAAGGCTTGCGGTAAGTATGCGGGGATCAAATTTAATCCCTGGTAACCACCTCCCCCCCTCCCCTATCTCTCTATCTTCTATTTCCCTCTTTCCACCCTTCTGCATGCGTGTAACCGTGGCCGTGTGCCTGCCATGTGTTTAGCTCCGTTCCTCCTCGCTCTTCCCAGCCCTGCTCTCTTCCTCTTCACCTTTTTGCATATTTACGTTACTGTTGGGAAGCCTGCGAAGGGGCATTAAACAGTTGCAAACATGTAAATCTTGACGGTATTTATGCTCCTCTTGGGAGGGGTGCAAATCTGTTCTACTCGGTGGTTCGACGGTTTCTGGAGATTTAGATATTTGATGAGGCATGGTGGGTAGGGGAGTGTGCCGTGTTTTCATTGGAGTTCGACTGCGCAGAAGGGATTATTTATAATACACGGGAGCGGGCAACGTTTGCTTTTGTGGCTGATGTACAGATGTTTGCAAGGTTCCCCTTAAAGAATCAAAGGTATCATGAGGCAGAAGAGTATTAATGACTACCCGGGTTAATGCAAGGTTTAAAATAAAAGCGACAGTATTTTAGCATTTGAGTTGGTACGCCCTGTAGAACCACGCTTTTCAGGAGGTATTGTGAAAAGGTAGAATGCAAATATCGCAAATGTACCCTGAGATCGGCAAACGCATCAAAATATCAAATATGAATGAGTAAAAAAATATGCGTAAAAAATTCGAGAGAAAAAAATATAAACATCTGCTTTGAACCAAAAATGCACTGAAAAGCCGACCAGATTCGATCAGAAAAACGCACGCAGCTCGGCTTACAATGGTAGCAGCAACACAAAGCTCCACTTGTTTGGTCGATTATGACATACGGATTACAGATTTCAAAAAGTCTACTTTTTTGTTTATATCACAACATTACATAACAGAAATCTGTGCAGCGGTGTTTTGTACTACGAACAAACAGACAGAAAATGAATTTGATACATATATAGATAGAAAATTGAACTTTTTCCGCTGGTATATCATGATAAATCTTGTTTATGCCTTTCGTAAATATTCAAATTTATTTTATTAGAGTAATAGAAACGATTATTAATAATTAATAATAATAATTTTCTACCACAACCCCCGAAACTTAATCATAAGTGCAGAAACTTTAAGTCACATCGACTCACCCTTCCTACGAATACTTTCAACCCCCCGGGGAGAACCACCACAGAAATCGCCAGTCCGTGTAACGCGCATACCCCATTACTTTTCCAACCCCGTACACAATCACGTCAACGTATAATTCAGGAACCCCGCATCGATAGACACGCCTAGTGGCACCGAAAACGGAGCATCGAGAATATCAGAGGCTGTCAGCGAGGCTGGAGACCATCGACGACAAGTTTTTCACCCGTGTCACTTTAAAGGGGCCCCCCTGCCCCGTTCTCACCGTCGCCGCGTCCCTCGTCTACACGGGGTGGCGTTGGAGCACGATGTTTGGCCAACACCCTCCTAACCCTGGAACGACCGAAGTTGTCGCGCGTCAAGACTGCAACCCGCAAATCTCGTTACCCCTGTTTGCCCTTCTGTCATGCAAATAAGTGTAACAATCGCACTCTTCCCTTCCCCGCGGTTTTCAAGGGCGGCAGAAAGACGACGAGTTTTTACAAACGTCAGCCCCCCGGTGTCATACGACCGCTTTTACGGCCAGCCGTAGGAAGGGACTGGTCCCAGCTTGGCCTGGGATTACGCTGTTTTTTCACGGCACTCGTCGGCACCGGGGTTATTTACACAGTGGGAGCGTGTTTGACACGTCGTTAAAAATGCCTCCGCGATGTTAGCGCCTCCGTGTGCTTAACAAACGCCCGCGTCACGCCGCTGGCTGCGCGATTCTGTTTATAATATCAGAGGCGGCCGGATTACGGGCAGAAAGAGTGGCTTTGTTACCCCGGGAAAACAACGGCGGGGCTCTGTCGCGCGAGTTAATGTTGCATTCCGTTTGAGGGCTTTGTCACATTTAGCGGGGAACGCGTGGCGACGGATGGCAGGCAGGTGATTTCGCCCGGGGATTCCTGTGATCACTCGTATGAAGGGGGCATGTGCATAATTTGTACTCTAACGAGAGGCCCGCTGTCGTTGATTTCAGACAGCGCTCCGAGAGATTCCGGGGTGTGAGGTTCACAGAAAATATTACGGGGATGTTAACGTCTCGTGTGTTTGGAGAACTTCTTGTATTTCCAAGACAATAAGGTGAATGACCCAATTTCTGCTCGTGTCCCCATTTCTGCTCATTTCGTATTTTTCTTATTATTATAAGCGTCACGTTTGTACTATAGTTGCAAGAAAATAATTCTACATTATTTAAACATTTCACCTTCAGATTCATCATTCCTCTTCGATACGTGTACATATCGACTTTATACCAGCTTCCACGCAAAAGAAATGAAAATATAGCAAGGTATAATTTCCTGAAACATGCCTGCAATTCCACGAACAGAGGCGACATGGAAGCCGCTAATTCACCGCGGCTTCCTTTATATATCCGCGCCACGATCCAACTTTTCCCATCGATTCGGCCATTGCCACGCAAGAAAACTCCGCCGTGCAACGGGTGCTCGTGCCGCCATAAACTGTAACGAGATCCAACAGCGACGGGGGAGGAGGACGAAGTCGAATTTGTCGGTCACCCGTGCCACGGAACAATGCTGGAAGTTGAGCGGTTTAGCAAGTCGGAGGAGCGAAACGAGCGTGTGCGGTGGCGAAACAGTACAGGAACCGAACAAAACAAGCAGCTGGAAACAAAACACCGACCAGCCAGCAGCCTGGTCGCCATAATTAATATTCAGGCATTAACCCGCTCTTTCTCTGCTTTTCTCGGCCTATCCCCTCCCTCTCCCCCCTGTGTCTCCCCCCCGGCCGCGTTTTCCCTCGGCGCGCCAACCGCCCTGGCCTCCGGCCGACCATTTTTTATTTTTCCCCGAGGCGATAAATTTACATTTCATCTCCTGGCCCCGGGGCTCTGGAACCGTTTTGTTAAACATTACCCGTGGCGCAGTGCGGCATATGGACACGGCTCGTGCTAAGAAGAAGATTATGGGTGCGCAGGGACCGGGCCGCCGCGTAATTTCGCGGTGACGAAATTATCCGCGGGGTTTTGCATTTTCCAGATTATGAATTTTAAATCCGAAAGCCACCCGGGAATTAATTTGCCCGAGGTTCAGTCGGGACACGTCGGCCGGGGCCCATCTGTGTAACCATTTAGCAGGACCCTAGGCTGCCACTGGCGATCACGCTCTTGCTAGGGGATGGTTTCGAGCTGAAAAGCCCGCGGTGGAATTGTGTTTCAGATGCCAGCGTCGTGTAGTGTGAAGGAACGGTTGGATGCTGGAAAAGGGTTGTCGCGGTAACTGGGAACTGGACGTTAGCTCCGGAAGGAACCGGAGTGACGGTTACTGTGTACCCTTGTGCATTTTCTTTTTCGAGTCGACCTAATTTCGTTTACCTAACCGGAGCATTTGTTGGAGGAGTGACGAGTACGTCGCCAGTTAGGCGGCAGCAGTCGTACTTGCGCTAAATCCCACGCAAACTTCGATAACGAATCACCGTGACACGTACACGAAGCTGAACGTGCACCTTCCTGATGGCAAGCAGCGTGTTTCCTTTGCCAGACGTGTGTGTGCCTCCGTCACCCTCCTCTGTTTGCACGCGTTGCAAGCAAATAGAAGCTGCAACGTGTCCACAATGAAAATCAGCCGCTCGTCAAACTGAAATACCCCCGATCAGGGGATTTGTTTTAGCGCTGGACACGTCCACCCGGCATCTGCCATGGGGGATTTTTCTTGGAGGCTCCGCGTGCGTCCTCGCCGCGCTCCCCCGTGGTTACCGCGAGCAAACACCGAGGGGGTGTAATTTTTACAAATTTAATGGACCCTGGCCGTGACACGAATGCTCAACGCCCTCGGAAGCTCCTCAGTCTTGCACCTCCCCTGCGCTTAACTTCCTTGTAACGCGAGTGGCGAAAATCTAGCCCGACATAAATTATTCAAGGCGGACTAAAAACTCGACGATCTTGGGAACCATTTTCACTTTGTCGCGGAGCAATTGCGTCGAAAGGAGAACTGACAGAATACCACAGTGGTTCCAATTCTATCGTACATTGCAGCCATGCCGCCTTTCGAGCGATCCTGTTTTGCTAATGCGATGTCGTAATGCCTCCACGCGCCTTTGTTCAAATCCTGCAGCTTTCGCGCGTGACCGAAGCTCCGCGACACAGCAAAGGCCTCGCCAGGGATGCAGGAATGAAACGTTGTAACGAGTTTACTCGATCGGACAGTTTTGGTGACCGAGGGACGCAGAGGGCATAGGCTGCCGGGGTTGCGATGGTTTCAGCCGCATCGAATTAAATCGCCAGCGGCATGGCGTAGAACGCGCGGGCTGAACAAACGCCGGTCGAGCAATTATGAATTCCCTCTTTTGGCGCGGTGCACGCCGGTGGACGCTGCTTCAGCAGCTAACCCCCTTTTCCTGCCCACTACTCAGTTAACTTGGCCCTTGGTCGCCGTTTCACTCGCGGCTCCCCTGTCCGAATAGTTAATTAGCACCGGGGAAATTTGCATTCGGGGGCAAGAAGTTATATCTGGCCGGCGTGAAATTGGCCAAACCCACTTCTGTCTGTTCTTTACTTCCGCGGAGCTGCGCAACGGTACATCATGGCGCTTAGCCTCTTTTAACCTGGATCTCCATTTTCCTCCTTGTTCCGAGGAATCGCGACTGCTGTCACTCCTTGCCGATGCACGCTTTACATCTGGCACGGGGATGCTTTATCGTAGAATAATTCCGTGACGCTTTCAAAGCGTATGTAAATATGTGACAATCTTGAAATTTGTGGTATTTCAAAATGCACTTTCTTTGGGCAAGATATCTACAACATATTTATTGCGAATCTATCGTGTCTTAGAAGAATCGAAAGTTGATCGTTTCTCCAGCAAGGAAGCTCGTCGTGACAGCAATCTGATACAGAACGCAGAATTGCCCGGGTAGATTAGATTTCAAGTTTTAAGTAACCAGCCTGTGATTGGTTTCGGGCAACAATGATCCCCTGGCGAAGAAGCTGGGCGCGCAGCTCGTGCTCGTGACTGGATCGTTGATCAGCGGTGATTTATGAGCGCGGAGCGGCGCAATAAGTTGGTACGTCGATAAATCGGCACCGAGAGGGAAGCCGATAACTTGTTTTGATGCCTCTCCGCGCCGAGTTTCGCGATTCTTCGGAGGTGCAATTTCGCCCGGAACGTCGATTCCCGCGTGAAAAACGGAATAGGTTTCTTATCATGCCGGGAGACTGACGAGCTCCATCGCCACTGGGATTTCCCGCAAATTTGTTGCCGCTGGAAACTAATTATCGACAGGAAGCCGACGTTTCCAGCGAAATAGACGCCTTAAAGAATAGATAGTAAACCGAGCTGGATTTATACTTCAAATTTATAATTCAAACACGGTACTTTTCATCGACCCCGTTCGACATCAAGAAAGATGGTACGGCACTACTTTACTACGTAAAGTCCATTGAATTCTCGACAATATTTTATAAGCAAACCCCAGCGGAAGATTAGCCAGGATTCTGGGATGAGAAATAAAATACTCTAGCCACAAAATAGAAGGCTTGGAAGTCACTGTCGTGCTCCACATTCAATTAACCAGTTCTCAGCATAGCTGTCAGGAATGACCATCAAGTAGATAGCCAACAGTCGTGCCATCCGACACGAAAGAGGATGGAAAAAAAGAGGCCCACGGGTATTATCGAGGGTAAGCAGCTATCTAGATGCAGACAACCCGCTGGAAGCAATTCTCATTTGTTTCCCGCTTTTTAATCCAGTGCCTTGGAAGCATCATGTCCCTTTCCCAGCACTTGTAACAGCTTTCTACGCTGCTTTCCCTATTCAGCCGTGCACCGTCTCGCGAAACGTTGATATATTAAAATCTCGACATAGCCCTAGTTACTCGTAACAAATACATTCGCCGTTCGCAGTGCTCTCGTGGTTCACGATGTTAATTACTTACACTTGTGTGAGAAGAAAGTTTTAAATTTATGCTGTAAGTATCGCGTTAGTATCACTAACTTATCCCAGCAACCCCTGAATACATGGAATATCAATTTTAACAGAACTATCTCAGTTCACATTTTAAACTATCCCTTCACAAGGTCCCACTGCACTTCGAAATTCCGTAAAAGTTCCCCAGTTACCTTTATTAGAATCCTGATAATTACATCGAGATACTTGGAAGCGCGTTACAAGTAAAACAGTGCAACAGGGAGCGCCGATCGGATTACCCAAGGTCCGCGAAAATTTTGCCCCCGCATTTCATCAATCTTTCCCCGTCTTCCATTAATTCAACCTAAGAAACGTCCCGGAGGCATGGAGCACCGTCCTCCCGGGCAGCGTTATCCAAGCTCACGTTTAACGATATTCCAGCCGGAAAGAGGAGCCGCACTCCTCCGCTGGGAGCTGTGTAAAGCGGTCCGATCTTTTGACCAGTCGTCGCCGTATCGACAGCCCGGGAACAGGAACTCGTCGGGTGAAACTACTCCGCATAAGATTTTCTGCTCGCCGAGCTCCGGCGGCCCGGTTCGTCGACGTCGTCAGCCTTTCGCCCTCCTCTCCTTTCCGTGGATATCTCCGCCGCCCTCGGGCTCCGCCAAAAAGTAACGTCGTAAAGATCGAGATAATCCGGGCCGCTACGTTTCTGGGTAGCCTGCCCCCCCCTCGGCCACCCCTACCGCTCTGGTATCTGACCCGTACAATCCTCAACGTCCGCAGCCGGTAAATATCTTCCAGCGTCGTTCGAAGCAGCCCACGGGGCGGCGGTCGGGTGGCTGGCCGGGTTAAGTCGGTCTTACGATTTTCCTACCCTCGCAGCGTCCTTTTCAGCCCCCGGCCCGCTATCGTGCCAGCCACCCCGACGGGTGTCAGCCTCTTTCTCATCGCGTCAGATCCTCCGGTCGCGCTGCTGAGAATTCCTCGCAGACTTCCGCGCGCCGCGAGATCCGCCACCGCTCTCTCCCTCTGCACTCCCCTTTACGACGCGTGGGAAGCATTTTCTGCCTTTATGACGTAGAAACGGGGACATTTCGCGGATACCGCTGCGAGGGGCGGCGAGAGGGGAGTCTGACCGGGCACGCGACATAGTTGGACGAATTTTCGGGCGTTATCGCGGTCGGCCGTTGCGACGGCGCCTGCAGTATGCGAGGTTGAGGATAGTGGGGCAAATGCTGGTAAATATAATTGGGGGAATTAAGTGGAATTGGGGTGAATTTGTGTGGGTTGGTTTTAGTACACTCCGGTTGACAGGCTAGCTTTTATGTGTTCGGTTTCTTTGGAGTGTTTGGGGATTGTGGGTAACTTGAGGGATCTCTTGGATAGTGTAATATTGTATTGTAATAATGCTTATTGTAATAATTTTACAAGTAAAAGATTCATTTAACTTTAAAGTGCCATGAATTGTTGATTTTTCTCAAATTATATTTGGCTCGACAGCATTATTTTACAAGCATATCATTTTATTTTTCCGATTCATCGATGTTTAACCCTTTATTGACGCACCTCTTTTTTTCCATCACCTTTGACATACTTGGGTGGCTCAAATCCACAGCAATTTTTGAACGACTGCCATTCTCATCTAAAGAATCCAATCGTTATGAAAGAAATCATGGGCCAGTTTTAAAGTCTCCAGAATGTATTCCAATAGTTTTTTTATTAAAATTTGACCACTGTTTTTTGTAAAAAAAATCTAAATTTACCATATGTCGAGAAAAGACGAAGGAAATCTTCAAAAAATTGTAACTTTTACAAATTTCAATATTAGAAGCTAAAAATCTACACAGTTGTCGTGCAGATATAATATTTCGAGAAAAAAATAGTTTGTAAGTCGGCTTTGGAAAAGAATCATTTAGTTTGCATATAGAAGATACAGAGCGTCAAAATCAGCTTTTGGGTAGCTCACCCAGATTGTTAATGAAGCGTTAAAGGAGATACCATGCCGACCATTTTTCCTGCAGTGGTCTAAAGAACCTCGAAAATCATAAATAATTTAATACAAAAACAAACTATTGCAAATAAATCTTTTCGTCCACGTTATGAATTAATAAATCATAATTCACAAGTATTTTGCTTTATTTTCTGTAATAAAAGCCCTAAAAAAATTCCTCAAATCATTCATTTTCGCCGCGGCTAAACGTATGCAACCCCTTAAGTCATATAAAAGTTTGGTCCCCTGCGCCGCATCTGTCTCATTAAATTCCTATGAATTCAGTTTCTCAAAATCAACAGGCTACCAACACAAGTTAGTATATACAGAACACTTCTCAGGAAAAGAGCACTGGGCACTAAATAAACTTCCGAACTGTGCCCTAACTCCTCGACATTCCCCAAAATAATGAAACGAGGGACGTGTGTACATTGTACACATTTTCGTCAGGCCGAGCCCGCATAAGGAGCCGCGGCCGAACTTTTCGTTAGTGTACATTCCCTCCCGCGTCCCTTTTACCAGCGAGCCCGAGAACAATGGGCTTCGATGGGAATGCAAACTCAGCGACGGGGGCGCGTGCAATATACAATGCAGGAGGAAATCGTGAAGGATAACCAAGTGGTCTAGCGCGGAGTAGAGAGACCCTGGGAGCAGCGGCTAGAGGGAGAGGGCAAGAGATGAGTAAATCGTACAATCGCCGGACCCTAGCGGCATCCATCAACAAGATGTATGGACTTCCAAGAGGATTCGGCCCCACTTCAGATCGCTGATGCGCGAGAGACGTTGCCCCCGAAAGCGTCGTTTGCGTCAGCCTTGAAAACAAAGGAGGAGGAGGAGGCCAACAGGGGCCGAAGAAGCGAGAAGCCCCGAGGAAATTACTTGTCTTCGTGCCACTCGTTGCGAAGTATCGACAAAGAAACGCATTACAGCGCGGCTGGGGATGGGTTTGCTTCTTCCTGGCCGGCTAGCAATTAGTATTTACAGCCCACTGGATGTGGAACACCCCGTCGACCCGTGTTCCGTTCGATAATCCGACGCTCCGAGCATGCCGCGCGGCGGAATTAGGCGGAGAAAAAGTCAGGATGGGATGTGATTACAGCAGAAGTCGAACGAGCTTCTTGGGGGCAGGAATTGAAATAATTAATGACCACCGAGTAATTAGCTGGTCACTGTTTTCCTGTCCGTGAGCATCATAAATCTACGACACTGAAAGTTATCTATGGCGGAAGGGGAGTCACGGATTGTATCTTTGCGCGGTGCGATATTAATGATGGCCTGTATCGGGCTGAAGGGCGGCGATGCGGCGGGAGATAACTCGGAAGGCCGATCCCCGCGCCCGGGATACCTGCAGCCAGTCGCGCAACGCGGGATCGCTTTGAACCCCCAGTGTCGCGACCTTTTAATGGACAATTCAACCGAGTTAATTATTCCGTCCCGCGGAATGAGTCAGGCTTCCCGTGGACTCTTCTGCCCCGCGAGAGCCCGGCAATTCACGTCGCCTCGCTGTTGGGAAGAGGCAAGGCGGTGGCAGAGAACAGGGCACCGGGGGGCAGGGTCGACTTTCCATTCATTCGACTAATGGACCCACGGTCTAATCTCGTCTTCCGCGATTTAGCTCCGTATGACGAGCGTTACTCGCCTCTTCAACGTCCAGACGGACCGAAACTCCTCGATTCGACTGTACGGCACGGCCAGTCGTCAAACTGTCCTCGTTAATCCTCATTTAACGAGTTGTGTTTCCGTAATCTGGGAGCGAAATCTTACATTAATTCCGGAGGAAGAGGTCGCCTGGAAAAGGTTGCTGCTGTGGGCTCGCGGGATTGAAATGCTTAATACTTCTTCTAAATATTTATTCGCTGAAGAACCAAGGCTAAGTGCCTGCTGCATTTAAAAAACAGAGCAGCGGTGTTCAGGCACCACGAAGGTGTTCCGATCAGCCCTGTTACAGAAGCTATAGCACGCTGCTCGCAAGGATTCCGTTTCGCATGGCCTTCCCTGTCTGAATTCCAACGTTCACTGGCTGTTAGACAGGGAAATAGATTAGGCTTGGAGCAACAACGTCCATTCATAATTTCGCGCCGCAACTGGGGACACTTGCTTGGAAACTTTTACCCCCTCGCTTTGACAGGGAGTTTATAAACGTAGCCGCCCGTTTATTATCCCGTCACCCCTGGGACACGGGCGTAAAAAATAGAGGTCCTCCGGGGAGGCGGGAGACGGAGGGAGGAAAGGATTGGGCGTGGCTAATCGCGGGCAGAAGGCAAGGGCGGGCAAGGAAGACGACAATCTCTCGGCTATGAATAAATTTCATCGAAGGTCTTCCACAAGGGCTGCTCTTTCACTTTACTTGTTCGCTTACTTTCGCCTCCCCCTTTCCCTTCCGCACCCCCACCGCGCTTGAAGATTATCGCATGTAAGAGGCTCTCGCATAATGTATTTGCCGCTGCTCCTCGTACTACTGTCTCTGCTTCGTCCTCGAGCAGTTTTCGTCGTTCCATCTCTGCTGTCTACTCTAAACTGTGCTCCGCTACGAATTACTTTGGCAGGGGATGACGCGAGAGATGTAAAGTGTTGATTAATCGACTGGATGATAATTTGAGGGACTTTAAATGGGATTAGAGGGGGCATAGCAATGCTAGAATTGGCGAGGTTGAATGTCGATTAATGCCGAAGTGTCGTTGGAGGTTCGATTGTTTAATTTTTTTTCCCTCCCCCGAAGTATTACGAGACTGGAGGTCGTTTGTGTTCGGACTCTTTTCTGATTCCAATATTTCTCGAGGCACCACATAAAAGGGAGCCTGGATTCGATACCTTCGACACTTGCTATTTTTAGAACCTGAACAGATGACGTGAAATAATGGTCCTCGAAGCCCTGTGAGAGATGCTTCTCGTAAAACTCCACCGGCTAAATTTATCCGGCCCCGAATCTGGACTTGGAATCTCCAATCAGAGATGAGATAAACCAGAAACCCGATTAATTGCACGTCGATGAAAGGCTCGCTCGAAATTATCCTTATTACGATAGCACGAAATTTCAATCGATCGAAGACGCGTGCTAAGTCATAATTAAGAGGATTAATAAGTAAATAGACTAGATATTTAGAAGACGCTGGCCTAGGAGCGAGAGAGAGAGAGAGAGAGAGAGAGAGAGAAGATTTGTGAGGAGGAAGAAAAATAGATGCTGAAACAATGGAAAGCGAGGAGAAGAGTGAATGGATGGTGCGAAGAAACTATAGCCGGACGGACGCCTCATTTAAGCCGACATCTTCGCCAACTGGTTACAACTTTTTCCATTGACTAACGCAGATAGCGTCCGCTACGAAATGGTTCTTCCATTCTTTGTCCTATTCGCTAGCAGTCTTTATGGACTGCTGCCTCGAAATAGTATACGAAAGGGTATTATTCCTAGCGTGCACTGCCACCGATTGCTTCCTCCCTTCTTCGTTATTCACTTTTCCTCCAACCCACTCGACTCTCCCTTTCTGTCTATCCGATTCGTTACGAGAGCGAAGAGTCTACACACGCGCCGCGCGCGTCCTAAGTGGTCGAAGGGTCAAGCTGCTTTTTCCCGCTTCATAAACACTTCTCCATCCCTTCGAATTACTTTAATTTTGTATTTCATTTCGGGGGTGAAGAGGGATTCTAACTCCTCCACCATCCTGGCGCTCGCACCCCTTAACAACTCTCGCTGGGAGATCATTAAGCATGATTTTTCCCCGTTTGCTTATCCACCCCCCAGCAACAAAGCGCCTCGCGCGAAGATTTACGCGCCGCATTGTTCGCGAAAGAGCCGCGGTCGATGTTGCGAAAACTTTTTCGCCCTCCCCTAACACGCTGCCTCGTAAAATGCTATCCCTTCACCTGCTATTTCACGTGCCCTGCGAGAAGCTCCTCCGCCCTTCACGTGTCAGCTTCAGTTCCGCTGCTCGTCACCCGCGGGCACTTAGAACATTCTGGAGGAATGCGAGACGCATCGCGAGCGTCCTCCCGAAAGAATGCATTCTCTATGCCCCGCGGAACGAACAGTCGATTTCCCTGAATTATTCCGGCAAAGCCACTGGCTCCTTGCGTGTTAACCGAGTTACGTTCCGATGCTCATCTCCTGTTGGTTGAATTTCATTCTCGTTTCGCTCACGTAATCATGCTGGATTTATCAGCGTTTAAGGCTCCGCCAACTAATTTCCGGCACGTGCAATTTCATGCACCTCTGATGTTTTAACGCGCACCTGCAGCACAGCGAGCTCGTGTACACGGTTGGTGGTAATTTTCGGCGAGTAGCAGTGATCTATCAATGTAGACGCTTCTATTTCAGGCGAGGTGGTGGGACTTTCGATCTGTTGTTGGCATCGATTTCTTATGGGGAAGAGCAGATGTAGCTGGCGTGCAAACTCGTTCGATGAACTCGAGCAGTTGTATCTTCGCGTCTAACAAGAATCTAACAGTAATTATTTACTGGGACATGAAAAAGCTTGGTATCTAGACTCGAAGCATTCTTTAACCCCTTCTGAGGGGTTTCGAATCCTCTGTTCCACTGCAAAGTGGTCATTAGCTGTTTTTAACCAAAACTTCAACGCAGAGATGGGATTTTTATTTAAATAAACTTTCGAGTAACGAATCAAAGTTAAAAAACGATTCGTCATGTGTCGAATAAAGCTAACTCGACTTGACGAACGGATGACGAGTCATTTTTTTAAACTTTTATTCGTTACTCGAAATTTTATTTAAATACAAATTTTGCCCATCTCTGCCTCAACGTTATCTTACGGGGGCATTTGAACTTTATAACCCTTGCGTTTCGACAGTTCTGTAGTCCCAGTTGCCACCAACAAAAAATATCCTGTGAATCGCAAAATCCCGAAAAATGGACAAACCTTGTTTTTCCCCTTACCATCGATATGAAGTTGATATTAATCAAATAAGAGTTGTCTGTGCATTGGTCTTCGCAGCAAGATATGTCTAAATAACCCTTGAGGCGCTGTGTGTTCGTACCTCGATGTACGTTCCATATAATTTAATAACTACGAAGCTCCCCGTTGCTACAACGGTGTGTAAAAGCAACATCCTTTCGCGCTGCTCCTTTTACCATGCAACAGAAACGCCCGCGAGGACACAGCGTCTGATGTACCGCGAACAACTGCAAACTGCTCCAACATCTTCATCCTTTCTCGCTTTCTTTTCCTGTTCCCCCGTCGCCTCGCTTTACCTGTCCGCGTCTGCTTCAATTTTCTCAAGAGAGCGTCTATATATATATATATATATATATATATATATATATACACCGGCGAAACGACCGACGAGGATATTCCTTAAGCACGTCATCTACTTTGTACTCTAGTGCTTCTTTCTCCTGCCTCAGCGAGAAAAAACTTTCTACGAAATTGTAAGCCCGCGCTGACTCCGTGGGACAGGGAGTTTGAACGAATTTCTGCGCCCGGCTTCTGCCAGAGTGGTCAATTTAAACGGAAGCAAGCTCCCCGCGGCCGTGCGTGGATCTATTTTATCACCGTAGATCCACTTTTTGGTACATTCCTGTCGCTGGGACGTTTTTGGGGCAATACACCACGCTCTAGAGCATTCGTGACCAGTTAGCGCAGCTGTTGCTTTCATTGCGCTTCGAGTTGCAGTTGCTTCTATTGTGTTTAGATATTGGGGGGGAAACAATTGCCTACTCGCGCGCGGCGCTGGTTGACGGATGAAACAAAACGTGTTCGGGGATGGCGAGAGCAGTGCCACTTAAAGTATAAAATGCTGTTACAAGCTTTAAAGCGAACGCACCTGAATGCATCACCGTGGAGTGTACGTTTCGCCTGGAGTGTACCACCTGTGCTACATTAGACCGCCGCGACTTGGCAGTGATGAATAGGAAGGGAGGGAAATAAAAAAATTGCACGGATAACACGGCCCAGGAAATATGAAAGAATTCTGGAGCGTCTTCCAGCTTCCTGGCTTTCGGCTGTACAGGGGAAAGTGGAACAGGGAACCTCCACAGACGTATAACTCTGACTTGTACTCTTCGTGGGCGGGCAAATTAAAAATTCGCCCACTAACAGTCCACTTTATCCTTAGGTCGGTGTAAGATATTGTTACGGTATGCAAACTATTCGTCGGTTGTTTGGTCGCATTATATAAATGTTGTCGACACTTGGTAATCAAGAATGATCGACAGTGTAGAATTGCGTTCAAGTTTCTATTTCTGTGAATTCGTTACTCTTCCTAAAAATGGCGAAACAATGTGATTAGTAAGGTGATATTTTAGAGTGAGCTTATTGAATAACACTGAGTGTATTGATCGAAGTAGAGTGAGTGGTGGGCAAAGTTATCACGAAGAGGGACCTTAATTCTTTTATGAGGACTAACGAGGGGAAAAGTGTGAGAGAGGGATGGAATTCTTGACACTTATTCTTTGATGACTGTAGAGTGATCGAGTTGAATGGAACTACTATTCGATAGTTTCAAAAAGTGTGTCAGAACTGACTTTTCGAGATAAAATGAATAAATTTAAATTTGAATGATAATTTGATAAAAGAAAACGTGGATTTTACAGATGTATTTTCCCGAGAGGGTGCAATCCTATATTAAGTGGACGAAAGAGTGCGAAGATCCAAGTGATTGTCGCGTGACGGATGCAAACGAGCAAGTACCTATAAAACAGCTGCAGAACAACAGTGGTCGTGGATGCATATAATTGAGGGTTCGGCGATAGATTACGACAGGGGTAAACTATGGCTGCACTAGCAGGCGTACATACACAGTTAATAGCACCGCAATGCTATCACATACGTTATAGCCTCGTCACATAAATAATTGCGCGCTCTGATCGGCTTCTTCGCATCATATTCCACCGCACCTGCATATTCTCGACAAATGCAACTGCCAATGCTGTGAAATTTAACCGCCAAAGTGGGGCTGAGCAAGAGCCGCGTATTCCATTTAATTTGCAGGTGAAAATATTCAATGAGGAATATGGGAAGCAATGTTAATTTTACAAACCAGAAGAAATGGAAATTTAAATTAGAGATCGATGGTCCGGAAGGTTGAAAGCACAGTTGTAATTTACAAAAAGGAATCACAATTAAACCGTCATTAAACGTTATTCGAAACTGATGGACGAGCAAGTACAAAAGAAATTCTATTGCAACAGGAAAATGCAGTAAGCAGACCGCCTAAGATACATCTAACTAATATTCCACGCAAATAAGCTCGCGAACCGTTCAAACTTTATCACCAAGCACAAAAGTGCCTGACACCCCGAGAAGATTAATTATTCCAATCTGTATTAAATTCTATTTTTCCCCCGAATCTGTGGAAGTTTGCAGCTCAATTGCCGAAGCTGCGCGATCCCGTGCACGATCAAAGGCCGAGCGTGAAATTAAAAACGATTCAGGGCCGTTCACGAGGAGCCCCGTTGAAACGCAATGAACGTGGACAATGTGGCGCGCCGGAAATGATGATAGAACAGTGACGCAGGCGTGCACAATCGACTGCTGGAGGACGGATCCCAATGAAATTGGACTATGGGCACGCTAGTGGGCGATGTGTGCCTCCTGGAGTATTCGACGAGGTTAATAACCACGTGCGGGACGGGCGCGCATCTGCAATTGTTTAACCAACGTCACGTCGGTGTTGCCTGATTAAATGACATACGCATCGCCACGGTGTCCCTTGTAATAACGAGGCGAACGACTACGTAACGGATGCCTTTAACGATGATCGGTGTCGTAATTACTCACGCCATTACTAATCACGATTAATGAACAGGCTGGCTCTACTGAGACGAAAAACACGGGAATCCCATCACGTCCTCGATATCATTCCCCGTTTCAACAATATTCCCCTCAAAGCATGCGAGTATATCGTATGTCAGAAGAACGTCTGACTAATGCCTGACCTGTTCCACTGCGGGAGCACTACTGCATTAGTAAAATCATTAAGCTCCTCGTTCCCCTTTCGCTAGAGCTCCCGAACATAACATTCAGTGCATCATCCGTTACCTATTACGCTGTCTGACCTTTGGATAATCGATCTACGTGGCGGAGGAATAGGGAATATTTAGAAATCGGCTGATGCAGTCGAAGCCGCACGGTGATCCCGAGGAAAGCGTGACTCTCGTTGGAAGGTGGCGCGAAATAGCGGAAATAACAACGTGGCGCGACGGGGGTGGGCTCGATAATTGAGGGCTGGGCAATAGATCGCGACAGAATTGGACAATGGAGGGTCGCTAGCGCCGTTAGTCCTGTCTCTTCGAGTGGCCGACCCGAGGTTAATAGCGTTGCAGTGGCACCGTGGCCAGGGAACGGTCGCAACTGGTGCCCCTGTGTCGCTGTCCCTCCCAACCCCCTGTCGGCCATGGTCCTGTACAATTTCGTACAGGATATCTCGCATTAAGGCCGGTTCGGGCGACTATATTACGGCATAATAGCGGCCCACATACGTGTTGCCACGTGCACCATACGCTGCACGGTGCCGTCGTTAGATGCACCAGCAAATTGACAGACTGTGCGAGCCTTTGCTGCGCCCCCTGGCTTCTACGCGATGCACCTGACAGCGGTGTCACGCATAAGGTGCTCTGAATCTTGGGGTGTAGTCTGCGTGATCTATGGATCACGGGCACGTGAATTTGGGAGCGGAGATCGCGGAGGATTTCGTTAAGGAAGGTGTTTTCTAGTTGAAGAAAGTACTACCAGTCTTCGTCGTTTTCATGGTGGAAGAAATCTTTGCGTTTTGTGTAATCTGGATAATGTTTGGAATGGTGTTAGATTTCCATATTTGGTAACATAAGATGTTTCGTGCTTAACTTCTTTCCTACGAATTTGTAACTGGATGTTCGCTTGAAAAATGGAAGCGACTCGTGCTATAAGTCATCTACGAAGAACTCGTCCGGAGTAGTTATAAACGTACCTACTCATACTCGACTGCTAGTGCTGGCAGAGTCGTTAGGTGTCATTTCGTAATCGTTTCACCTGGAAATAGTCTCGTTCCCCTTTAATCCTTTCTACTAAAGCGAAGAAGGATAATGATTTTTTACAGGCGATGAACTGAAGTAGCCGGGGAAAAGCAAAAGGTACTTCTAATGTAATAAGGAACTCACGGGGGATGAAAGTTTCCACCTACGAAGTGTAACTTTTGATATATATATATTAAACTAACGCTCTTACACTGCGCAGCGGGCAGCTTGCGTTCTAATTCATCCTTGATTACGCGGTACAGGCCAATTCTTAATTTCGTCTTAGTAATACTCGTAACAATAACCGTAAGGCTTAATAAGCGCGAGCGTTACGCATGGTCGTAATAATAACGAAGAGGAACAGCTGCGCTGAAAGTAAAGCTGACTATTTACGGTAAGGAATGCTGGATGTTTGTGTAGTGTAGGTAATCTTCTTTACGAAATAAATAAAAAAGGGCAAGGTCAGTTTGACCGGTCGTGAAGAACTGTTATACATAATCTAGCTAATTATTACTAAGCTAATTGTAGTTTAAATAAAACTGCATCGTTCATCATTACAAATTCTAAACAATTCGATTGCATAACTTCATAGAATGCAAAAAACCGTTAAGTTTTTATTGTAATAATTGTTTTATATCTACTACAGTTTTCAAGATGTACAGAAACCGAAAACGGGAACATAGGAATAATTTCTTAATAATTCTATCGAGGTCCTCTACAAACCTGCGCAGCTTCCAAAAAATAGGAATGTCCGGGCAACCGAACATCCCTTGTTAGTCCAATAAAACTCAGATTCAGTGAAATAGGGGTAGTTTTCACTAGATCCCTATGTCACTCGGACCGTTGCAGCGATTTCATTTACTTCTTAGACTGAAGGCTGCATTGAATATTTAGTTCTGTGGAACTCAGATCCCACCAGCAAATAGGGGTGGTTGTCAAGAAATCCCTAGTTGAATTCGCCATTGACAACTATGGTATAGAGATCCTCCCAACGACTTCATTTGCTTTTTAAACTGGAACCGACCTTGAATATTTAGTTCGATAGAACTGAGACCCCGGCAGTGAGTGCGGGTGGATCTTACCAGATCCCCAGCTGGATTAGCCGTAGACAACTATGGCTTTTGGAATCTTAGCTTCGGCCCGTAAAGCCGAGATTGAGCGGCTGGAAGGTGGCGAGATGGCAAGGAATCGAAGAGGGGAGAAATTGGCTGCGCTTTATCTGTAGTTTACTGACGTTCGAAGGGAGGCGATTACCTGAAAGGGTGCAACTCCATGCGGGGGTTAGCATGAATGGAGGGAGGTGCGCTTCTAGGAGAGCTTGAAATATCGTGGGTGGTGCGCGAAGGCGAAGCGACGACTTAATAACGGTACTTAGTGTCGCGCCAACTTTATAAATTTTGCTTAATCCCCGCTGACAAATCCACCCGGTCCCCCGATTTTCCCGCTCTGTAGATTTTCCCTCTTCAGCTTAACGCACACTGACGTCTACACGCGTGACCAGATATCAGGCTGCGTACGCAGAGAGGCAGATCGATCGAAATTTTCACGCATTCGCTACCAAAGACCTATCAGTAAAACCGCTCAGATAATACTGAAAAATAGTAGTGTCGTTCTATCGCTGAAAGTAGACCTCATCTCGATGATTATACTATAGTTCAAGGTTTTCTCAAGTCCTAGAGGCCGGATCTAACATGGACCCATGATATGGCTATCTGTTGGTGAAAATGATAAGGCCCCCCTCTTTTGCATAGCTTTCCGTCACGTTCCCCTAGCTCGATGACGGAGGCACGCGGTTCGTGGAGCGGCAGATAAGCGCGCATCCACAGAAATCGGCAAGAAGGGGATCGATCGGTGGACGATTGACTTGGTAGGCCGGCGCTTATGAGGATTAGCCGCGGCGCATTGCACATTATGCAATTGAATCAGCGCGCTAACCTCGATCAAACGTGTCCAGCGTCTGTGGCTGCATATACACAGCTGAATATTACAGTTGCGTCTCCCGGCTTCGCGGCGAGCACTCAGCTTCGCCAATATCGAGCTTGCCAGCTAATGTAAACCGATTTCTGTCCTAAGAACGGTCTCGCTCGCGGCAGAAACTTGAGGATGCCTTCACGCTGCATCGAGCTCTGCATCTCCCCTGGTGTTGGTGTCTAAGGTATTTGGTCTCACAGAGGAACAATTACAAGTGGAACATCAAAATTCATTAGCTAAAAGAGGATGGTAGGATGTGGTGTAAATCTGAGTAGCTCAGGCACTTAAAATATTTATAACATCGTTCCATAGGTCACAAGGAATTGTGAAAATACAATTATTTACCGGTAATATGATGGGAAAATTATAAAAAATGCAGAAACATATCGATGGCTTAGTGCAGAAATAATGTATGTCCACTTTTAGCGTTTTCGAGGGAAACAGGTTAAAATATGTAATTAGGATTTATAATACAAAAACCGACTTTTGAAGAATCCGATTTTCGAAATCCACTATTTCCAAAAAACCGGCTAAATCGGTTTTCGAATTTTCATAAAAAATGTAATTATAACAGAAAATTGATATTTGTACTCATTTTAAAAATTTTCAGTTTTTTATATTTATGGAATTAGAACTCAAGTTTCACAAAAAGTGGACATACAATATTTGTGCACTAAACTATCGTTGCTTGCTTATGTACCATCTTCTTATGAAAAGCTTCCTGAATTTCCCTGAAACATCAAGGTTCTCAAGACCCCTGAGCTCAAACATTCTGATCCGACAAAGAAACCCTGTCCTCCTTCTTTCCCTTCAATTGCCACCCACACTTTCGAATATCTCCTGCCAGCTTCATCCGCACTCCCAGGGGCCCATTATCACGGTCGCACCCTTTACAACCAGCCCCTAAATCCAACGTCTAATTACTTCGAATCAGCCGGTGATCTAGGGTTGACAATATCTTGCCCGCGTAATTGTCTCGAAACAATTCCATTGGAGCAACGCGGATGACAGCGTTATATAGGGGCCACGAACTTGCCAGCCTAGAATTCGTACGTGTGCGGCTGCGGCGGCCGGTGGAAATACAATTACCCGATAATACGCTGCGGAACGAGAAGACCGGGACGCGCGAGTGGCTCGCGAAGACGTATCGTTCTGGCTTACGTCGCGGAATATGGGTCAGTAAATCGCGTGCAGCGTTCCCCCTGGTTTCTCCCGACCGATCAACCCTAATCCGATCGCGGCTCGCGTGGTCTTGATTCCTTAACTCGGCCGAGCGATCTTCCGCGGCGCGCGGCTAACCGGCCGTTTTCGTCGCACAGCTTTAAATCCCGCGACAGGGATCTACGGAGAGCCGAGCCAGGAAACAGGAAAACTCGAATAAGACCGCCGCGATACAGCTGGCACGCGATCAAACAATCCCGTCGTTGCCGGTGCCGCCGGCTTAAGTTATTTTCCGTGTTACCCGGTGTATCGTCATCGCGGCGGGACGCTCCGCCGTGTCCCACCCACACCGCGGAAATGGCCGCGTATAATCGGCCGTGTGCCTGTGAATACCAGCGGGGACGCGAGCAATGGGGCGGAACTCCATTCCGGCGACGGGCCGTTCCATTCGACCGTTTCAACGACTTTCTTGCGTACGAGTTAAACGTCCCCCGCGGAATGCTTCGGACACGGAGGTACGCAAATCTTTACAGAGCTGTGAGTAACTGCTGTTGCGCCGGCTTTTTGCGGGGCCGTTTTGGGCTCGCTGGCTCCAGCGCCAAGTAGTTTGATTAACGATTCCCTTTTTCGGCTGTCTTCGGAGCAGTTCGGTGCTGCGGTATGTGGTGACGTCTGGGGAAGCTTCCCGACGATTCTGTTGGCTATTTCAAATGCGATTGCGGCCGAGGGAGATGTAGTGCCTAACCCTAAGCATTTAGGTCGTCGATTCTTCGCGATAGCTAAATCGTTTGATTTAAAGAATAGGATAAGAATTCTATGAATACCCAGGGATCTTCTAACTGCATAACCCTGGCAGCAGGATGACGTAGTCTCGCGAGAAGTTCGACTCCCGCAGGCCAGGACTTAGAATGTAGGCCAGATGGAGGAAGAATTTGCGTGCGGGGGAAGTTGGCTGGAAAATCGGTCATCGAGGTTGCGTAGGTCCAGCGAATTAGCATTCCGAGCTTGGCTTTTTAATTTCGCGTGTCCTGAATGGAAAAGCGAGCGATGTCCCGAACCTTGGACGCGTAATTTTCAAGCAATATTTGCGGTGTACGGTGGAATAAGGGTGGCATGACCCCGCCGCAAAAGTGGGTTAGGTTAGGGCAATTGTGACGTCACTCTGCGGCAACCTAGTTACCCTCCTCTCCTTCCTCTTCCACGCGGTATCACCGCCACTACTTATAGACAACACTGCGGTAAAGTGGCGAGGGCTATCCTGTCAACCGCTCTTTAAACGCTCAATTTCCCCCGTGAAATCACGATTTGGTGATTTTTCTGGTAACTTCGGCACAAGCCTCGGGGTTCACCTGTCAGCTTTCTGTCTTCAGGCTCGATCAAGGACTTAGGCTCTTATCAGTGTATCAGGGAACTACCACTAGTTGTGGGTGCAAAAGTCATAAGTTAATTAGGGATGTTGCAACTTGATATACTGGCGATACTGTTATCAGAACGTTGGAAAGTGGTGGGGAATATTTTCCCTGAGAAATCGACGAAACAAATTGGTATCTTACAGTCCTGCAAACTGAGTTGTATCATCGAACTACCTATTACAATTTTATTAACGTGGAGTTACCGAGTTATGGGGTCCTAAGAGCTTTTGCGCGCGACTGTACATGGAGGTGTTCGAGTGTGAGAAATGTTCGCAAAGTGCATAGGCTTTGTCGCGTAGGAAAAATGGGATTGACTATCTCCGTGGAAGTTCATGGCGCGGAACTTGCACGCGACCGGACAGATCACGGTGTTGCGAACGTGTTTCGTGTCCCTAATGTTCCTCGAGCGCGGCGGTTACGAGAACGATGCTATTTTCACGGCGTTATGCCGATAGTGTGTAATTGCTGGCAGCACGGGTTCGGATATTTAGGTTACCCCGTAAATCACTGGCCCCACCCACGCGCACAAGCTGTCGGTGGGTCAGGTCAGCGAAGCAGGTTAACTACCACCTATCGCCCGTTCTTCCAGATACGATGAATGCGAGTAATGCCAGTCTTCTCGCTGATATTACGGCGAATTGTTCTGGCAATCGTGTTTTAGTGGAAGCAGCCCTACTTCTTCATTAAAGGCTTTGATCGCCAGGGTGCTATCAAGCTATTAAGCTTCTTCTGGTGGCTTTCCAGCCACCACTGTGTGCTCGTGTCCTCAAAAGCAACAGAGATATTCGAGCTTTCAACCATAAGCTCCACTGGCATCTTTTAGTTCCACCCATACACTTCTGACGTGGCAAACCAAGTGCCGCGTAGCCAGATCAAACGTATCTAAGGAATATGAGACGCTGACCGTCCCCCGAAGTGTTTCCATACGGTCGTTTAGCTGTCACGAACGTGGGACTTGGAAAGAGAAAGCGATCGACACTTGGGGGTGTCATAAATTAGACCTTTGGCGGCTGGGGCGCGGAAAGGCACTCCTGAATGTATCGTTGACGACCCACGGTTGCTTCCTCGTCGAAAATTCTACGTTTACCATTTGAACTTTATTTTCTACGCTTCGTATTCTACAAGAATACTAAAATTATACGATGCATAGCTTGAAATTCACTTGCAAGTAACCCTTCATTTTCCACTAGCCACCTACCAGCGTCAGGGTAGAATGTATCTCCATCCAAGTCCTTTAGGAATTTGAAGAAAGAGGCCATCAGACATGCCTGGAACCTGCCCCGAAATATACGACCCTGCAACACAGTTAACCCCCTCGTCTGAACCCTTAACGGCCCCAGACAACGCCAGCCAGAAATCTCGTTTGCTAGGTACGCGGAACTGGGTCGACAGCGGCCTCCACGAACCGTGACCCGGTTTCCGATTACGTTTTCGAGCCATTACGTTTCCTGTTCCGTTCGCCGTCGACGTGCACCGTCTAATCACTGGTTTCATTGGCCGCGACGAGGAGGCAGCGCGAAACGATCCGTTCCAGCTCGTTTAGCGTTACTTCAATCTCGGTTCTCCTTACAGCGGATTAACGTGGCTTGGTCCGCGGCAGAAAATTATGTTGACAAACGCCGCCGGCTTAGCTGCGCGCCGGAATGCCTGCCGCGTCGACACTGTTTAGAATCTAATTAGACTAACGCGTTTTAGCCCGCTCTTGGGCGCAGCCTGCGTCTCCAGTCGCTCATCTTCCGACGAACTTGCTGGCCGCAGAGTTGATGATTGATAAGTGTCTTCAATGATATTTCCTCGGGATTGCAAATGGCAAGTGGCACTTGTGTAGTGGATCTGTGTCGCGACTTGGCAGTGTGTTTCTTGTGAATGGATTTCCTACGTGGTTCCTTTCTTTGGGGATGCATTGAGATATTCGTGACGCGAGAGGAAATAGAAACTTTCGTACGAGGTGATGAAGAAGCTAGCGAACCACTTGCCCTTGAATACAAGTGCAAAGTTGTTCCCCGGAATAGTTGCATCCAGGTACTTTTAAAATATCTTGAGAATGATGGAAATCGATTTTATCGTTCCCCTTAAGTCCCTTTTCGTGGGCGTGCCACTCCGCGCGCTTACAGTTCAAGTAGATACTATTATGGTGAGCTGTGGCCAAGGCACAGCAATTTTCACGCCAATCTCGCGTCCTCGAGCGAAAAGAACAAGCCAAGTTTTGCCTTCGTGCTTCTCGCGGCGCATCGTATGAATTTCTATCGTGCATTATCCGTATGAGTTAAGCAATGCCCGAATCGGTGGTCGTAAAAAGTTTCCTGCGCCAGAGAAAGTGGCTAGACTTTGGTCGTTGGAGAATGGCCAAACCGTGGCATTGTTCTTCGCGCAGGGAATGGCAGCGATGAAGTTCGACTAACATTATTGGCGGCGTGGGCTTCGTATACGCAGCACCGTTTCTAATTATTTCAACGATACCTGTGCTTTACGTTTATTCCTCTCGCGCCCGTAACTTGTGGCATTAGTAACGTTGTTCTCGAAATAGGAGCGTGTTTTGTAATACTTCTTGTCAGAGGATTAAGAGTTAATTTCATTTTATTTGTAATAATTAGTATTATGTAATTGTTAGTATTATGTTCTTACGGTTAGGCTTATTAACAGTTTCTACTGTGTCCCGCCTTGACTCTTATCTTACTTTCTCTATATCTATTATATCTTCCACTTAATAATTAATAAAGTCGTGGTAATAATAATAATAATTTACCATCTTTGCAACTACTTGCACGATGGTATGTAAAGCAATGCAGTGAAGATATCTTTTGGCTTGTGGTAGTAGATTGAAACCACATTTACTGTAAATGAGAAAGGGTTTAAAAGTACCTAGACGGATTTTTTTTTTAAATTTTGCCCTTATTCAAACGTTATGGTAACGCATGAGGAGCTCGTAATATCGACTCATCGCGTGCTGGGTTTTTCAACGATGGAACCAAGTTCCAGAATAGGAGTTGTAACTACTTGTAACTTCAGAATATCCATAGCTTTTATATTGAATGCGTTTTCCCTAGCCAGGGTAATAAAAGGTTACAATTCTGATCGAAATAAGATTACTTCGAATGTCGCGCACTATGGCGCTAGCGCACCTGCTGCTTCCCTAATCTATAAAGGTCGCAGCTACCGGAGTTAAGCTGCGTCGATATCAGAGAGCACGATTGTCTGAAATAATCCAGGAATTTTTTAATATCCTCCAATTCGTTAACCACTCCTTTCCACACCAGTAACGATCTTTATCCACGAGTATTTCCTGCTGATTCACTGTCGATCTTTAATGGATTGCTTCGCCCCCCTTTCCCGTGAAAGCTGCGTAACCGACATTCGCAGAGATCCCTCTTGTAATAGCTGGCGCAGTATTGGCGATATTACGAATCCATTATCGCGTTATACATATTCCCTTTGCTCATCGCGATCATCCTTTTTCACTGTCGAGACCGAGCCAGCGTAAACGATTTTTCGCTGAAACGAATTTAAAGGAAAATGCAAATCCCAGTGTTGATCTTCTCTTTTTTATTGCTGATCCATTCGTTTCGGCTAGAAGGTTACTGCGAGTGTTTGTTGCAGCCTTGTTTGTTCCTTGTAAGTTTCGTGCAACCGTGTGTTTTCGAGGGAAATAGAAGCATTAAAGTTAAAGTACCTGCGCTCTAAATTTTAGCATTCTATTTCTTAGTTTGTGGAATCTAATATGCAGTACTGCACCTAGTGTATTTTCCGGGTTGCATTATGTGGATCGCCGGGTACGCAAAACTTTCACGTATACAGGAAATCGACAGGAAATTGGAATCCCCGAAAAGCGGATTCCGACTTCGAAACTTGAGGCGAGTGTCGCTGACAGAGGGGGGTCTTATTACTGCGAAACGCGTCGGTGCAGTTTTCGTGCGATCTTGGATACATAAATTCTGCCATTACTAGGCGACGTATAACGATTCACTTTATTCCCGTGGATAAATCAGTATTATATAACAACCGTGGCCATAGGTATCATCCTTCCTTGAAGATGGTTTCCACGCGACGAACGCCACTGGAGTGTCGCGTAGCATACACTCGTCAATCTTTCCATATTACGGTGTTCGAATTGTCCTTTCTACGAAATAGAAGGAAAGCTGAGACTTCAAATCTGAACAGCTCCGAAGTACAAACGTCACGTTGAAAATTCAAAGTTGCGATATTCAATTTCAGAAAAATAGTAATTGTAATATATTCTTTATAATTCCAGCTTTATCCTATTTTTTTTCTTTGTTTTCAGCTCTGAATCGAGAAATACCTTTCCTCTTTGAATTAAACTTCCACTTCCCATAAATATCACACACCCCCAGTTAACCCTTCGTGGCCACGCCTTGTAATCACAAATTGCTCACATTGGTAATTAATGAGTTACCATTTTCACATTTTTTAATCTCTTAACTCTAACGGTCTTTTTCCAGAAATGTAAATTATGATATGATGAAATTTGTAGTCGAAAAAGTAGTTGTTGAAAAAAAGCGATTATTCTTTTTAAAATTCGCCAAAGTTTAAATTTTTAATATTAACATTTAGAAACTTACAGAAATATTGACAAAGACATATACTTCTGGAAGAAAATTGCCCCGAGTGCGAAACCTCGTGTGACCACGAAGGATTAATCACAACAAACTCAGGCAAACTCATTTTTCACAAAAATAACAGCCTATCTTTGTCGCACCAAGGTAATACACGAAATTGAATCATAAACAAACCAACAGACAAGGAGACGCAAGGTGCAGCCGTGTGCTGCTATTAACCTCGCCCAAAGACGGCAACCGCGAGCGTTACGTTCGCACAGAGCAGCGCAATTCCATCCAGCACAATATCACGGTCTGAAAGAATCGCGTCCCAAAGGGATTAAATTAGCGGGGGGGAACTCAATAAAAAGGTTCCCTCGCGGGGAGGGAGGGCCACCGATCTTCCCATCGAGATAAGCCGGCGTCGCGGGTAATCTCGTGGGCGATTTTGAAGCTGGAATTCGGAGAATCGGTGGCTCGCTCTCCTTCTCCTGCGCACGCCGCTGGCTCCACGGAATTGCAGGAATTGCCCTGGCCGCTTAAGCCCGCCGAGATTGCTTCCTGTTTCCCGCGCGACACGTACTTATTTCGCGGAAAGAACGACCGCGCGATAACTGCGCCGATGGGCTCGAGCGGTTGATTCCGAAAGGAGCGAAGACGAAAATGGTACCTGCGCCAAGGGAGGGTTGGATGGGCGGTTGGTTGGCGCGGGTGGAGAAGCGACGTCTCCGAGGTGGCAGGAATAGACGTTTCCTGGTGGCGTCGGTAAGAGAAAAGCGGCCGAGAGGCTTGCTGCAAATGGCGTGGATTAGATAGCTTCCCGGAGACGAATCCGCGCCCCCTTCGTTCCGCGGGCTGGCGACGAATTCCTTTTCAGTATTACGCTCGTCAGGGAATATGGAGACGTTCCTCCTGGCTGGATGCTGAGATGTGTTTGGTCTTGTTGTCTTTTATGCGACGTCTGCGCCGCGCTGCTTCATGCACACCTGCCCTGTGCATCCAGCGAGATGCCAACGTCTTCGATATACGCTCTCCTACTGTGCTATCTAGTAATGGAGGGCGGTGACGATCGTTCCGCGGTTGCTCCGAACCCTTTCATGCAGAAGATCGTGCCGGAGTTCAGGGTGGCGTGCAGGAACGTGAAATAAATGGTTTGACGCGTAATGATGTTACGTGGCTTTGGTAGGTTGGTTTCTGAGTGCTTGGTGTAGATAAATCATTGCTGCCATTGATACTTTTAGGGTGGTTCATTGTACGACTGATTCGATGTGAAAGTATATAGGGACGGTAGACTTCTAGTTTTGCAGTTTTAAGTACCTGCTGCAAACTGCAGATATAGTCAGAGACTGAGGGGCATTTTAAACGATTCCTGTCTGGTACTGTTTTATAAATATTTAAGTCGCTTATAATGCTGCTGCTGCTGCTCGTCTTCTTTAGAATTGGAACGGGAAAATGGATAAATGAAGGGATGAAAAAGTTTGAAAGATCCTTACAGTTTCAGGGCTAATACTCGTTTGTGAAAGGTATTCGAACGCTCGCTGCAGCTTCTCGGTTAATTAACAAAGTTTTTCATGGGTAACTGGTACGGAACGAGGGGAAAGAACGAAGCAGAAGAATCGCAACAGGAGGAGGTTATCCTTGTCGCGGATGCCAGAGACGAGCAGTAGCTTTTGGCAAATAACGTGGCTTAGCTAGCTTCGTGCCAGAGATCCCGAAGAATTACCGTGCCCTCCTTTATGTCGAGCAGGGAACGTGACGAAGTGTCTCTGCACCTTCCCTAATCACGCGCAACGTGCAAAATATCATGGCTCACCTCCGATTATGTCAGCTCCGCGACAAAATTTCGACAATGTCTATTAAAAAAAATAAAACACGGTGTGCAATGGCGTAACAGAAGGCTCTGCTTCTAAAAAAATTAGTACAAGTAAAATTTTAAAGGAGCATAGAACCCTCCATTGCCCATATCTAAACACAGAAGACATTCGCAATTATTCGAAAGCAGCTTTGGCCTCGGTGGACGTAGCGGCCAATACGATGAAGCCGATCCTCGAGCCAAGAAGCATCCAGACTGCTTTCCACAGTTTTTCAAGCCGAGTTGGACGCAAGGTGATCCGTTGATTTGAAAAAAAAATAGCATTGCTTTTGCATAAACCTTGTCGCGGCACCGTGCTACCCAATTGGACTTGTCGGAATCGAGTTTCCGTTTCGATCAACGGTTATCGGTTTCCACCTCTGTTTCCTTCGACGGGCATTCCGGAGGCAGCCTCGAGAATCGCACCGTAAAATGTATTCGCGGCAGGCAATTTTCGAATGTCCGCCATTCAGCTGGACGTGGCGCCGAAGCTACGGTTATTCCGTTCGGCCGAGCTGTTGCTAGCAGCTCGATTTCCATTCGGGAGAAATCGGCCGGAAGGTCGCGAGGGTTAAATTAGCCGCGCGGAATGAAACACGACGGGTAGCTGGGAATTCGGCTACTCCATCCGCCGTCGCGTCGAAATAGAGGATCAGGCTCTATAGGCGACCTGAAAAGGGGGTCCTGGGTGCCTGGGAAATCGTGGCACGGTCCGCCAGTAGGCGAAGCTATGTAAGAATGCAAGTGAAAATTGTAAAACAGGTCGTACAATTTCCGAGGAAAGTGACTGTGAGTCTGCTAATAAGATCAGAGAAATTCATAACAGGTACTCATGAAAATACAAAAGTATATAATTGGAATTTAGGAATATTTACTTTGCCTTCTCTGTTTCATTCTGGAATGCCCCGATATTCTCCGTGGGGTTGCACAAGCACCATAAACTGAAATGAAAGTACAACGTACATAACTGATCCATCGCCCACAGTCCTACGATTCTCCCACTTGTTCCCCAGATCACCCAGTCCACATCTCCAACAGTACGGGAGTCGGAAGATGGCAAATCATCCATGCTTATGTTCTGTGCTGGAGCACGATTGTCCTCGGTCGGCCAGGAAGGGAAGAAAGAATCGGAGGAGCGAAAGTGGCAGGGGACAAAGCCAAAAGGACAGGCCCGTTGAGAGAGGCGAACAGGGAGAAACAGATGTGCAAGGGACCGTCGAGGATAGGTTGCTTAGGTAGCGGGGTTTCTCGTAATTTCCCGAGGGTAAAGGCAGAGAAACGTGCCGGTGTGTCCCGTCGTCCTTTTCGTCCTCGCGCCGCCTCCGTCGTCGTGGACGGAGCCGCTAATCTCTCGAGTTGCACCGCCACGAGTCCAGCTACAGAAACGTGGAAATGGAAAGTTCTCGCGATGGGTCGACGTCATTGCCGGTCGCCGGGAAGGAAAGAGCCTCCCCTCTCGGTCGACTCTCGATAATCTTGTCCACACCGCCTCGTTTTTCGTTTTATATCCGAAGCCACGGCCGCAGAGCTCCTCAATGGCGCTCGAATCGATCGTCGACTGTAAAATCGAGAACGCGCTCGGTGATAATGGACCCGGCTCCAGGCTAGATGGGATCCTTTGTGTGCCTCCCGAGCTGTGGTCCTGATAGGATCGCTAATAACTCCTACCCTCTGTCACCAACCATCCTTACAAACCACAACCAGCAACTGTTTAACGCCAATTTTATAAGTACGCCCCTCATCGCAGGAATTAAATGGCCTTATAGCGACTCAAGATTAGACCGTTTACAAAGCATCCTTTGAGCTTCGACTCGAGGCTGCCTGCTGCAACTGGACATTCAGAGCCTTCAAACACCCCGCACGGTAGGACGTTTCCTAGATCTGCATCCTTCAGGCTTTGCAAGCGGACAGCATTCGCGAACACTGAATTCCCTGGCCCCCGATCATAGAGACCATTCCTTTTCGTTTAAGGAGTTTTGTACGGTACGTGGTAAGTAACTAGCGTCGCAGACTTTGCGATAGCCTTGGAAAGCCCGTTTCAGAGGATCACGTCGAGGGAATGGCTGAGTTTTCTATTTCCGCGGGTTTATCGGGGCCATGGATAAAGATACGTGTCGCATTCGCCGCAGGATCCTCTCGACACGCGGGTCAGGACCGCTATAATCGTCCCTCTGACGTCCCCGTGGTATCAAATAACGGCGGCGCGATAAATAACCGCGCGATCCTCCTCGAGATCACGATACCGCTCGAAAACGTCACCGGCACGTGAGCGTGTCCCCATCGAAATCCAGATGAAAGCACTTGGCCGCGACGCGATGCACGCCCGCCTTTATTTATGACAGATTTACAAAATTGGAAAAACCACCTCGACCCGCCCGGCGCCCCTGGGCTCTCGCCCTATTCCTGTAACGGCCCGATCGACCTCTGCTTCCACCATCGCCCCCGCAGAATTCGAATTTATGTCCGTCCGATCTGTCAAGGGTGGCTCTTATTGCCTGCACGCGCTCCAGTTCTGCTGAATCGGGGCAAATTAAGATACGACCTGAAATCCACTGGGTGCTTTTCGCGTGGACGAAATTCTTGGGCAGAGAGGATTTGGAAGGACAATGATAGTAGTGAGGCTTGCTTATGGAATTGCAGGGTTTTCGAAAGTAGCGTAAGAATTAGTCTTTTTATTGATGGGCTTGTATGAGTGAGTTGATGAAATATTTACTGTCTCTATAATATAAGTTTTAAGTAAAAATACTTAAATTGTATTATGGGACGAGAAGACCTTGTAACATTTTATAGTTTATTTTAATTAAGTATAAATTTAATTGATATAAATTATTTTGTTGGAAGGATATTTAAATTTATTAAACTTTAAGAAATTATAACCAATAATTTATACATATATATGTAAGTTATTATTATTATTATTATTACTGAACAGGTATATTACCCTTTAGTTTACAATGGTAAGTATTACAAAAGGATACTTATAAAAAACTTAGTTGAATAAAGAAGTACTATGCAAATTTTACCGTGAATGGAGCGTGATAGGTGTTAATTTTTCATAGTTATGATATGATCAGTGTTGATTCACTAGGGAGTGTTCATTCACTGAACAAGTCACCCTATAAACTAAAATTAACGTGGAGTAGGTACCGTACGACCAAAAATTTATTTTTAAATGTGACGAACGGGGTGAAACATTATCGACAACTGTGAGATAAAGATTTTTTAACCCAAGTTGGACCATAGGCTAGACAGACGTTCGCACTTAAATCCTCGAGTGATTAATGAATAAAAGAGTCAGATAGATCTAACCCAAAACTATTAAAAAGTAACACAAGACACCACTCTCAAGACCTACGTGTATACCTTCCAAGCCCTGCGTTCACCCCCCAGATAAAGGCAGCGGCGTCTAGCCACTGTCGAGCCTCCGTCCGAGATTAAAAAGGGATGCACTAACGACATTAGCATGAAAAAAGCGGAATCGCCCGTCGAGGAGGAGATTGCCCGCGTAATATCGCGCTCTCGTGGAGATGGCGAGTTTCGAGTACGTCATGCTCGCTGAAGAGGCATCGAGCGAGGAAAGGTAGAGCCTGGCCTGGCCGGCGGCAAAACGAGAAGTAACATGTAAAAGAGCCTTCCGGGTAGAATGAAGCTCGGTGAAACGGACGAGGAGGAAGGGGACAGGTGTTCGAAGCTCTTGGTAAATTACTCGTCGCGGCGAGGTCGGCTTCAGGAGAGCGGAGACAAGAGCTTGTCGATCGTAGACGCCTTCTATACCTGGATAAGTCGGTGGCTGTTACACCGTCTACCTACCAGTCACTAATTTGCTTTCCCCCATCCTCGCCACCCGTTTGCATTAAAGCTCAATCGCTCGGCGAACGACGGCTAATAACGGCGGCGAGCGATTCGATTTCTCGCGGCCCGTTTCCCTTTTTGTCTTCCCACCACTTTCCATCCTTCCCCTTGGATTTATTACGCCAGCTTCGCGTCTATCGGCGACGTCGCGTTGTGTCGGTAATGCCGCTGGTTTTCCCACGGAATCGAATCTCGAGTGGTTCCGAATGCTCCCTGGCGATGGTGGCATTCAACGGCTCGATGCAAGGAAAAGCTATTCAGAATCGTAATTGCGTTATTAACGTCCAATCCTTTTTTCGCTCGCCACGAAGCCGATTGGAAGTGTTCCCTAGGCTTGTAATTAGCTTACGAAATTGATTAGGATTAATTGGAACTCTTACGGGCCAGGGTTCAAAGCTGCACAAACTACTTTCCCTTCAAACCCATGTTCCTTACCATTTTCTCATCATTCCGCTCCGTTACATTAAGTCTCCTACACCCATCTATCAAAGCGAGTGCACGCGATACCCATGAACTGCCTTCGTTTAAACACCCAGTGTTATACATGCTCCTGATAAAGATAAATTGAACTCCCTTAAGCTTCGTAGATGAGACATTCCCGCGTCGAACGGTACTCCGCGCTGGAGAGCACTCTTCCACCGTGATCCTCAGCCTTCCTTTTCTTCCTCGGTCCTCCGCGTCCTTTAATCTCTAGCTGCAGCGAACGGCCGTTACGCGTTATACCCTGTGTACTCCATTCCCCCGCAGTGGCTTATCCCTTCTGATAATTAACGCAGCGCCCGATACTATTTATATGTGATAGGAAACTCGGGCGCTCGGCTTAGCCTGTAGCCCAGGCTGCTACAACGGCTCGGCACCATGGCGTAATTTCGTCGGGGCGCACGCCAGTGCTTCCAATTACCGCGAAATCGTATTAATCCCCGCGAAAATCCCGTGTCGAGGTGATAAACGCGCCCCGACGCGGCCACCAACGGGATTAGACGGCCACGCCACCTGCGGCGAAGATACCCCGTTTACACGGGCCCCCGACACCTCCGAGGAAAAAGTTTCGCAAGGAACTGAACGGGGCCCGGCCGCCTACGCTGATCCTTGTTGGCTGAGAACGTGTTCTTTTGGCTGGCAACCCTCGTTGCATCCTCGTGCAACCGCCCTTTTTTGCTCGTTCGCTGGATTACTTCTTCTATTTTGGGTGGTTGGCGGTGGCGCGAGTTTTGGTAATTGAATTTCTTGGTGGGGGTTGTTAAATGTGTATAAAAGTACGCGGAGGTTCGGTAGTGTTGGTTAACTCCATCGTTGGACGTGTAGTGGATTGGGATCTTCATAGTTAGCTGACTGAGGGTGCAGGGATCGTTGTAATAGATTGCAATGATGGAGGATCCTTCGTGAAATATTTGGTACTCCAGGTTATATCATGAGTAAGGGATATTGTTTGCGAGTCGGTAGTCAGCAGCTGGAAAGAGGAAGGTCGTATGTTCAGGGTGTAAAAAAAAATTGTATGTCATGGCTTACACAGGATCGGTGGAGATTTTTGTTAAAAAAGTGTGCCGCAAAGTTGATCTTGACCTCGAAATTCAAAATCCAATTTTGTTATTCTATTTTCGTCGGTTACTTGAAATATTCTTTGGGGCATAGTTCCTTTGACACATTTTCCCGTTTAGCGTGTCAAACACCTTACAATTAAAAAATTTGACCCTGAATTTCAAGGATCACTGGCGTGGAATGAAAATTAGTTTAAAAGGTGTCTACAAATTTATAAACGATGCCAGTAGTGTAGCCTTGAAATTGATTGAAACGGACGTACTGATGGTAAGAGTAGAGGCGTGCGGGTAATTAAAAAGCCCATTAAAAGCTTTCATACGCCTGAAATATTTAAACAAAAATTCAACGCACACGCGGTAAACCACCCTTTACTCTGATATTTCAATTTTCCCATACCGGCGATGTAAAAGCGAATGTTTCGAGGCTGTCGTGCCGTGCTGAAGAATTTTACACCCTAACCCAGGGTTGACGTTTTAATTTTCGTTACAAGCCCTCCCCTTTTCGGAGTCACCTGTACTCGAGAGGCAAAAAACGAAAAAATGTCCGAACCAGTCGTTTAATCTTGACGCACAGTGGACGTCTGCATGACGTGCTGGTAACGGAATCAACTTGTATAGAGAACATGCTATTCGGGGTCGTAAAACTTGCTCTGTTTGATTCCGGAAAAATTGCTGCTGGCATAAAAAGATGATATTTTTTGGGCAGTGACAGTTTTGAAAAGCCCATTGCGATGTGACGAAATTCGGGACACCCGTAAAAGCCTGTGAAAGGATAATCACGATTTTCGAAACGTGAAAACTCGGATGACGACGATGTCTGTTAGAACTCCCATGAAGATTAAACGATTCATCGAACCGCAACCCTTATTAAGTCGATTGCACGCGGGATACTGTTCCAAGTGCAAATGCGAGGTCCCCGATGGGTGGAACATAACGGGGAACACTAGGTACTTTACTGGGTCCGGTAGTCGAGCAGGTTAGCTTCGAAAATTATAGGGTTACGGTCGCTTGGAGATGGAGAACGAGGAAGGGTTGGAACGTCCACTCTGTGGGACATCTGTTTCGTTTCGCCGCCCTTTTCTGTCGCACCCCCCGCGGAAATGATCGTGAAAACAAACGTCGTGGTCGCTGCAGGTGCCGCAAGCTGGTTCTTGACGGCGGGAAAGAGTTATTGCCAGTCAACAGATCGTTTTTCATCATTATCTCTTCCCCATCTGCATGGCTGGGAGAATAAAGCGTCCGCGCGTTTCTCGAGCCTTTTGGTTGATAGATTGAGTGTACATCTGTGTGCAAATAGTTATGTCCTGTTTTTTCCTTCCTATTTTAAATTATTCCTCGTGCCAACTGTTGATTACAACCAAGGAAACTGACCTCATGTGGAAGTGGTTGCTTCTGTTGATTATTATTTCATACCTCGGAAAAGCTCGAAGTTTAGTCAGAGGTTTCTAAAATTTCTGCTCGATGAAAATGGACGATTTTTCGTACGCCTCGCAAGAACTCCTGATGTGGGTGCGAGTATTTTATTCGAACGTTTAACTACTTGGATTTCAAGTGACCTGGACCGAATATTAATCGAACGGTCGATTTGTAATCGAAACGCGATCTCGTTCCCCATCAACGTCAACAGTTTATTGGAATAACAGTTCATTCAGGAGCCAGAAGACAATCGCGGAAGCTCAACGGTCCTCGAATATTTGTTCGTGGTGGTGGCGCGTGCAGGAACGCTTCCCTCGTGGAAAATGTGGCCACTGTTGCGGCATACGCGCGTGAATTTCGTTCAGTTTAGAGTAGCTGGAACGGGAATAACGACCTTGATGTTTTACTAAGTGGTCTGGTCAATGTTTGCGCTTACACGTTCCACTGGGATCGGTTTCCAGCTTTTATTACTGCTCGCTCAGTTTCTTTCTCCAGCCGATTCGATCTTGCGAACTGATAAATTTGATTTGTACGCTTTGCTGCAGGGTTCCTTGTAAATCAGCTGCGCGAACGTGGACTTATCGTCGGCGATAAAATGTTGCAAATGCGATTAATAGCGGGTAGGACTGCAGGGGTCGAATGAAATCACGATTAGGGTGGAATTTATTTTCGTGCCAGAGATTCAAATGTGCATAAGCTGAGTGGAGATTTAATTTCTAAAGAATTTTTTAAAAAAAGGGTGTTAAGAGGGAACACTGTTTTCTAAAATAGCTATTAGCCTTAACCATGGACTTTCTGCTTTAATTTTTCTCTATCTGCAAACGGGAGAACGAGCATAAGTTATTCTGTCTCTAATATACCATACATCGAATTCTTTACATAAGGATTCATTCGTAGTTACTTGATACGTGAACTTCGCGTTAATCGATCATGGAAAAATATTTAACCGTTGATTGCAACAGTCTTGCAGAACCTACGGATCTATGGCATCCACAAACAAGTATCTTCCACTCCCATTTAGAGTTACCTAAACAGTAAAGTACCTGTACTACCAAAAGAACCAGACCTACAACCAAGAAAAGAACTATATCCCCCAAGTTTCTTCTAAACACTGACAGACGCACAACCACCCCTCGAGGGAGCAAAAGTAAAGAGCAAGGAAGCCCAGTTTTCTGCCTCTGTACGTAAAACGAAAAGCGAACAGAATATAGACCAAGGATGAAAATAGTTGGAAGCTAGTTAATGGTGAAAGTTGAAAAGCAAAAGACAAACGTGAACGCAACTGCAACGAACAGTCACGAAGGGAGCAGGGGGAAGAAACATCGACGAGGTGTAACGTTGCATACGACGTACGGTAACGCGTTTTCGATATTCTCCTTAGGATCGGCTACGTGATCGCCAGTGATCGAAGACTGACGCGAAACGCCGCCATTACATCTTTCGTCCCGATATCTCTGGGGAACATCGCCCGATTTCCTTCAATCCTCCCTCGTAACGACTGCTTCGTACGTCGACGTCGGCATCTGTTCCCGTAGAACATTGCGATCGGGATCGAGGATAATGGGTCTCAATGTTATCTCGAGGAAAACACGTCGGGGAGCAGAGGATCTCCAAAATGGCTGGAGTCGTATCAAAGAAAAAGCTCTGTGCGGTTGTTTTAGTTTTAGGACACATGTTTCTTTGGACTGTGTACCAGTTAAGTCACAAAACACGTGCATAAAGATGGCGAAGAATAGAAAATGGTTTCTAACACTCTCGGCTGTCGCACTGGGCCAAAATCACCCACAATTTAACTTTGAGGTGTAATATCTTTGAGGCATAATTTGAAAATGGTACTTCTTGCGTCATGTGAAAGTAATTTCATGTATTCTAATTTTATTTATTAAATTTTTATTTTTTTTATTAAAGTAGCATATCTCAAGAGTATAATCACAAATTTTTAGCTAAAAATATTAAAAATTAAAAAAGTTATGATTTTTTAAGTAGCAAAGCTTTTTCTGCAACACTTCTTTTGAAATTTGTTTCTTACATGATACTTTGAATATTAATTTCCAATGATGAGCATATATTCTACAATGTTCAAACTTTATCCCAGAATTTTTGCGACTTAATATAACAGATAGTTTTTAAACAGCAGCTGTTTGCAAATTGCCTGGGTGGAATCCATCCAGTGTGATAACTTATTAAAAAAAATAGGAGTGTCAACCGAAGGCTAATAACAGGGATATTCATCCAGATACCAAATACTTTCTAAATAATCTCATATTCTTATTAAGAGATCAATATTGGTGTCCCAACCCTTCGCCGTCATCTGTACCCTTTAATCCTTCAGATGTCCAATTCCCAGCCTGACAACCTCGCGGTTCAAGAAAGATACAATTACAGCCAGGGGAACGATGGAAATAGCAAGGAGAAGAAACAGGAAGGGGGCTTAATTTCTTTCCGTCGATTATAGGAGGGCCGTGGGCTATCAGAAACAAACTTGCCGCGCCGAAAAAAGCCGTCGTTTCTCAAAAAGATTGATCACCGGCCGTGCACGTTGTTCGGAAGAACGCTGGATAGGGGGGGCCAAGCAAGTGGGGGCTACGTTCGTTCGTGGAGCCGCGAAACCGCAAAAACGGACGTCGGCGTGCTTCACGGCAATATTGCAGCTGCACTTACTAGCAGCAGACGTTAGGCAGGCACCACCCCCGCGTAGACCAGCTTGGGGAATTCCTCGCGATAACGTTTGCCACGGGATAGAAGGGCCGAGCAATGGCGGGGAACGATGCCAACGGGGGAACAAATGGATCTTAGGAAGCCGCGTTACTTGCCACTGTAACCGTCCGATGGACTCCGAAGCGTTATCGCCGAGTGAGTTGCAAGTGCACTGAAACTTCATCGCAATCGTACGGTGCACGAACATGCCATGGTAAACGGGAGCATGCCTCTTCCTTTACATGCTTCTCGTTCATCGGTCATCGGCGCCAGAAACGTATTGCCTTTTGCAATTCGCGGGGCTCCCTGAATGGGTACACAAATTTGCGTTAATCTCTAGTTAACGTCGATGGGCGAATTGTTCTTGAACACCTGTTCCTGGGTTCACGAGTCTCAACACTCTAGCGCACTATCGTGTCCATTCTTATATATATATATATTTCTTGCGCGCAGAGTAAATCGAGAACTCAAGGAATACTTGTTTAGACGTCGAAGGATACCGCTGATTCTATTCATCAGTTATTCCTCGATCCATCTGCGAACCAGACCGCGAAGAATTTATTTCCCAGAGCTCCGCGTCGTTTCTATTTTATTCACTGTGCTACGGGAAGCTCGACAATAGAGATCTGTATCGAGGCGTCGATGATACATTAACGATAAATCTAACGGGGACAGAGGACCGGCCTAATGCACCGTATCGTTGAAGATGGATGAAGCCGTCGCGATAAGATGTACCAAATCCTGAAACATGGTTGTCATACGGAACGCGTTCCGTGGTCGATCGATTTAACGTGGAAACTCGAAGCAGTCGAACAGGCCGCGACATAAAACCGGGGAAAAGGGGTGAGCAGACCGAAGATTTCTTGGACGGTGTTCTAGAATCGAACTTTCGGTCGGCTCTTCGAGTTCCAATTAATGAGGACGCTAATTAAGGTGAATCGCAGGGAACGGTGACCCCGCAGTCCCATTATTCCGAGCGAAGAGCAGTTAGTAGATGATCAAAGAGCAGTGGGACGAAAAATTCCCGAGTTTACCCTTCATCGAAATTAATCACGGGAAACGACTGAACGGCTATCACAGATGTCTTCGTCGAACGATTTCGATGCTTTCACGAGACCCTCCATGGAAACGCTTTACGAGGGACAGAACCACGGTTCGTTAAAGCTCATTCAATGAGTCGATAGCTCCCTTTTTCCAGCATTGCTACGCGGTTGGTTTATAGTAGGCACTCCGAGCGAGTGAAGCTGAACAATCGATGCCTCGAAACTCTATCCTTTATCCACCTGAGACGCCACAAATTCATGTGTCTGCCTACTTGAACCTGGGGAAACGCAAGGACCATGTGAACACCATTCGAAACTGATCTACCAAAGCCCACATAGATCTTGCAAACACCTAGATATGCTAAAAAGATTGATGTCTGTTTCATTTAGAGTGCTGCGATTTCTTTAAAAATTAACTTCTTTGCAGTCGGCCTTGTAAAAAACAGTATTTGTTAATACATTTTAAGAAATTAATTTGCTGTTTGCTTTCGTGTGAAATCTGTTTAATTGGAAGTGGGTAGCGCAAATCACTGCAGCGAATGGCGGATTTGGAATCAGCCCCTATAACTGTATTATACAACTAATATTTTTAAATACCAAAATAAAGTATTATAGCCAAAGATGTTACATAATTAATACAAGGAATTACAGCTGCAATAATGTTAATGCGTTCTCGAACAAAAAATTCTAAAAGCACCTCAGCTTTTATGTTCCTCTAGGTGTATGTCCCCCCTTAAAACTTCAAACCCAGTGCAATCTAGGAAACCCTACCAAGCCAGGAATTCTCGCAATGCATCCACTACTACGTAACATCAAGCCGCGTTCGCCGTCCCAATTGGGACTTAAGACCAACCATAAAACAGCTCGACAACTTGATGCAACAGCGCAGCGCCGAGGTAACGCGGATTCTCGTCGGTTAATGGGGCGGCGCGTTTGACACGGTCAAGCCCCGGGGTGAGACTTAATTGAGGCGGACAACGTATCCGTCGATTTTACGAAGCACGTTAATCCTCGAATAATTTCCAGCGGTAGGAAACAAGCAAGCCGCTGCAGGAGGACTATTATTCGTCTGGCCGTAGCACGGGCGCAGCGGAGATTTAATTATGCACCCGTCGCGAGACACAGAGGCTGCCGCGCGCGCTGGGACCAAATCCCGCTGCTACGAAGCTCCCAGCTTCCATTGTCATTATCCTTCCGTTTGATCGTCGGACGATTAAACATTTCGTTCGTCTAATCCGCTTACAACGCCAACCTGACAGTGTGTAATTGCATCGGCTCGTAAACGAGCCCTCCCCGCCGCCGCCCCGTTGCACGCTCACGTATGCGTGGCCAACGCTGCATGATTGCATCCCTCCGCGCTCGCGTCTTGATTTACGGTGACGTGTGCCAGCCCCGCGCTTGCTTAAAAGTCTCCCGTGCTCGCGCAACCCAGCCAACCTTTTGGGGAAACTGACGCTCCCACCCGTCCCCTTCTTTTTCGGCATCCGTGCGGCAGAAAGCGGCGCGTTGGTTGCCTCACTATTTCCGCCTTTAATTCTCGAACGGAGGGAGGTATGAAAACGGTGGCTGGTGTTTCTGATTGCGCGTGTCGCCTAGTGACGAATGCGCTTTAGGAGGAAAATTCGCGGGGGTTACTGGTGGCATCTGTTACCTCAGAAAACAATCAGCGTGGAAGATTTTGGCGCGCCACTGGCGGAGTAGTGTAATCCCCGAATCCAATTTTGGGATTCCCACCACGTGTTTTCGGGGATCTTGGCCGGGCCCTCGCCAAAGGGAACCTCTTGGAGCGTGGAAATTCTCGTACGGAGGCGCTCGTACACCCCCATAAGGTGCCCTAATTCGATATACGATCAGAGATGAGCCAACCAGTCAAGCACCTCCTAGACTTGCCAGCGATTAAGAGGGTACCTTCCGTAAATTCCAAAGGGTAGGATCTACCCCGGGTTCCACCCAGACACTTGGAAACTTCCAGACCCTTGTGTGTGATCTAACTTTTCCCGCCCACTCCACCTTTATCTATCCATCCATCTTCCTCTCTATCGCTCCCTGTCCCTTTCCCCCGTGCATTTGTCTCCCCCCATCGCGACCCCTGTCGGCCGACGCCTTCGAGATAATTGCGGGGAAATATTATTCTTTTGGAGTGCAAACGGGCACGGTGACGTTATTAATGTCCCCGATAACGGGATCGCTTGGAATTTGTAGAGGCGTCAGGGAAACGGGCGTCGCATTATCAAGCCCGGGAAATGGATGTCAGAAAATCCCGCCATTTAAATAAAGACAAGGGGTCCGCTGCGCCCTCCCCGGAGACGGCAACCACCGTTCGAGTAGAACGTCTGGAGACATCACAAGTGTCGATTAGTGACGTATGGGATGCCAAGTGTTTGATGTCTAGCTTACGAGAGCTGTTCAGCTTTCGCCTGGGGCAAACAGCGGTGTTGAATTGCTTCGCACTGAAGCTGAATTAAAGAATGGCGCGAACTGCACGAGTTCGGAATGTAATTGAATTCGTTCGCGATGTTATAGTACGATATTCGCTGTTTTCGGAGCAAACTTTTAATGTTACGATGCGTGTTCAGTACTTCAGTCGGATGTTAAACGCCGGGGATATTTGAGGGACCTGCCGGGAACTTGGTCGAACATTGATTAAAGCGACAGAAGTTTTAAGTGAAAAATCTTAAATTAATGAGATCTTCGGGGGGGCGCGGGAGTGCCGGCGTTGCAAGTGCTTTAATCGCTTCCTCATTCGGCTGAGTGCTGAAACTTTTACTTTGACTAACTTCAGAAATGATAGAATTCTGCCCGGTGTATAGTTCTTTCTACTTGAGCGCGCGAAGATTCACGGGATTAACGCCTCGCAGCGACGGAGGATTTACATCCAAGTAATGCACAATTCATGAAACACCGTTTCGCGGAGACCATCCCTTTGTAACGGTCAAGTCCGAACGAAGAAAGTTGGGGCAAAAAGTCGTGCAGAATTTCGTGGTGTTTTAAACGATGCGTTATTCGTACACTTCGCACCCGTGTCGGATTAAACGAGTTTGAAATACTGCTTTTATTCGTGCACTTGCAGAGGAGGCGGAATTAATGTCTTGGATAAATTTGCTTTTCTTTCGTGCGTCGGGCTAGCTCAATCTGGCGTTCAGCATTCATGCTGAATCAACGGGAAAGGGTTCCGTTCCCGAGCAATTTGTTACAGCGTACTTGAACGGAGTACCTGCACTTTGTTTGCTGAGCAAGTGTAAGGTCTTACGTTCGTTTCTGGGATCGTATTATGCAGCAGAGCTGATGGGCCATTCTGAATTAAAAATGAGGGACTTGAGTAGAAACAGACTCAAATTTAAAAACTCCCTACACATTCAAATAGAAAGGTGCTCTATACATCAGACAAAGCAAGAAATTATCCCTCTCGCACAGTGCTTAGGATGGTAAATGTGAAAAGGTACCTAAGAATATGGAAATGAAATGTGTGTTTTTATAAATTGCCACAGGAAATCGTAGAAAAAATTCTCCATAAAGTGACAGGACGAGGAAAGGAAACAGTAAGAAAAGGGAGCGATGAGGGTGTCGGAGAAGACACGAAGCTGCTGTCAATAAAGTGAATACCCATAAAAAACTTCAAAAAAGTAAAAATATTACGCGAAGTACATGAAAAATTCGAGAACGAATCGGAGAAGACACGAAGCTGCTGTCAATTAATATGTCGTGTTTTCGGCGGCGCTAGGTGAATACCGACGGCTGATAATCTCATCGGGCGTTTCGTCATCCACGTAAACAAATGTCCCGTAAACCAGTGCCTAAATTTAATTTCGCCCCACCGACCGGGAAAATCAATTAAATGCTCGCGCGGATTCTAAATGCACATCGCCCCTCTATGTAAATCCGCCGGCGGAACGTTTGTTCGTTTCGAGCAAATTGCGCACAGTTACCGCCCGTTAACCTTCCTCCTCCCTTTTTTTTCCAACCTTTTCATCGTTGGATCCGCTGTCCTGAAAATTATTCGCCAGCATCGTCAAGCATAGTTACGTCGATTCGATTTCGGCCGCCTGTAATTAACAGCGCAACTAATTTCCTATTCTGTTGGACAAGTAGTCTGCGATTCGCTCGCCACGCTCAACAATGAATATACGATTCGAAATCGGTATGCATTTAATTTTAAGAATGCTTAGGAGATCGGTAACTCTGTGCTACTCAAAGAACAGAAGAGTTTCTGAGTGATCGTGAGTGAGGAGCAGAAGAATGGTACTTCGATGGAAATTATATAGCTTCGTGGGTGAACACCAAGCAATGACGAGTGAGTGGAGGTGGTGTAGCTACATATGTGAGACGATTGGTTAGAGTGAGAGAATTTGGAAGGACAGCAAGCAACCAGACGACGTATTCCTAGCGAACAGAGTCTTCAGGTAAGAGCACTGTGACGAACCACATGGCAGTTCCCTCAGAACCTCGGGACCGAAATCGTGTTCCTTTAAAATCGTCCTAGCCGGTAATCGAATCTAACATACACGTGTTCGCGCGAGAGGCTTCCGTGAAAACGACTTTACTTCCTCGGGATGGCGGAAGAACAGCTCGTGGCCCCAGTGGATTTGATTTTGTACAGGACAAAGGAAAGTGTTGGTTAGGATACTGGATGAGAGAGGGAAAAATGGTGCGAGGTGTAGAAACGTAATAAAGCCGATATGGTTCGGGGCAGCGTGGTGGAGGGTGGACAGATTGGAAAGTAACCGAAGGACCAAAAACGAATCGAACAACAGCGGGGGAAAGATGAAAAGGAATGGGAGAAAGAAGCCCGCCACAGGGGGAAAGGGAACACGCCGCGGAGCTGGCAAATTGAAGCTCGCGTAAGTGGAAAGCCAATTTGGAGTTTCTTGTTGCGAAAATAAGATCGCGGAAGAATTATCGGGTATCGTGATGGCCGCAGCACGCGCTTCCGCTGGAGCCTGTTCGAACGGCGAGGAACGTATCAGGGAAATGAAATAAAAGCTCTAGCCGACAGCTCGCTGTTGGGATCACACTTGAAAATTGCATTTACCTCAACACCTATCGAAGCTAATCGTTACTGAGCCCTTTTACTCTATTTCCCTCGATTCACTTTATGGACTTGCAGGGAAATTCAAATTGTTCTCAGAAATTGGTAACTTGGAAGATCCTTCTCAATATTAAAATCTACTATTTGATATCAGCACTCTGCTGAGCACTAGAACAAAATATCATTAGGTGATGTCAGTACTCTAATGAGTGCTAGAAATAGATATCAGTACTATTTGATATCACTGCTCTACTGAGCATTACAACTATAAATATCATTACAATTTTGATATCAGTACACTACTCAGAACTAGAACTAGATATCATTACTATTTGATATCAGCATCATTTAATATTTACCAGCAATCTTACAACCAGCCCTTTCGATATCCACCTGTTTCAAGCGAGGGGAAGGTTCGCTAGCAAATGACCGAAGGAATGGGCGCGTTGTAAACAGCTAAAGGAAAGGATTTAGCTGCCTTTTTCCCCCATCGAGTTGCAGGCTCGCCGTTTGAATATGTGGCCTCTGGAAGAGGATGAGAGACCGTAGCCTGTTTATCTCGCGTTTCAAAGGATCGCCGGAACCAGGTGGATCGCGCGCGTCTTTCGTTTACGAATCGGGCAACAGTGGAAAAATGTGTAATAGCCGGGCCGGGCTGGCCGCCTTTGAAATCCACTACTGGCAGAGTCCGTGGGGCTGCAGACACAGTCAGCGCCGGTCCCAGAAGAGCTGGCGCAACTACGCTCTGCCTCCTTCTGGAAAAGAACAATCGCGGCTGAAGCACATCGCCAAAGGGCACTCTATTACGCGACAAAGCTCCACAATGGCGAGTAAATTCCGACTGGAACGGGGGCGCGGAGGCATCGCACAGGGTTCCTGCTGCGGATACACGATGCATTCGACGATCTCCACGCGTGTGTGCGAGAGATTCGCGCGCGTGTGGGGAGATTGGCCACGGATGGCCGTGGTCTTCGCGTACCGTGATTTAGGGATTGTCTCCTGCTTTTTACGGGCGGATCTCGTGGATGTTGATATTAAACGGCCAGTTGATTACGGCGGGAAATATTGTGCTTAAATAGAAGACGATATTGTGAAACTGGGGAGGATATTCTTCCCTTTAACGTAGAAAACTTTCGTCGATATAAAAACGTACTTGAAATTTTTAGAAAGAGTCAGATTTGTAGATGCTCCGCGTTTTAAAAAATCCTTCCATGGACTTCTCCATCTACAACCGTTTCACTGGCCTACAATCACCCGTGCAGCTCTACTCGCCAGCTATTTAGGTGAAGCCCGACGCAACATACGTCGTTTTACACGCCGCAAACCGATTGTCGTTATCGTTGCCGCGCGCGGAACAATCCCGAGTGAAATATGTCGCCATCGGCTGTTTCGTTACGCGCCGGAGCACCGCCCAGACGAGTAAAAATCACTGTGCCGCGTCGTATCGCGTTAGAATTCCGCGAGCGCACCCGAATCTGCCCCCGAACTGTGCAGATCTGCGCGGCAGGGATTCGAATGACGCGCGCCGCTGCCCGGCCATGGAGAAATACTTTAAACGCGTAATTATCGTGGCGCGAATTAATTATCTGCCCGTTGCCGCGGTCCCGCGCATAATTAAATTATGACACGCGCGGTCTCGAGACTCGTGCCGCGGGTAATTATTTAATTACGCTCGCCGGTGATGCACGGCCGATTGAGAGCACAGCCCGCGGAGTTATTATTGAATATTTCAGGATTTAATATGGCCAAGTGTCCCCCTCGTAACGGGAACAGAGATCTTCCCTCGGTTTATCATCCAAGCATCGAACAAATTTTTACGGGATGATTAAAAGGACTCGGAACGAGCTGTGTACAACTCTTTCGCAAATAGAACTGCGAGGAATTGGCAGAAGGTAGCGACTGACCGTTCCGTAGTTATTTTGCAAATTGAATTCCAGCTTTTTGTATAAACGGAAGCTTCGGAAAATTTTTAGTAGGTAACCGCGATGGAGGAGCGCTCAAAATACACGTTATCCTCGATGTAAAATATAAGCAGCATGAAAACGTGATCGTAAATCGTGGGCACGACGTAGTAAATACGAATATCAATGGTTTCTGTTGAATGTTTGATGGTCCGGTGCGCTGAATCTGTGGCATGAAATATGTAACGTACCGCGTTCAATTTTCGATCCTCTGATTGAAAGTTTAAACAGCTGCATGATTCTGGTTGTGAATGAGATGTAAACGGGTGCGCGTCGCGTCTGCGGAGGAGATGCAGTTTTCGGAAACAGATCCGAGTGGGCCGCGTAACTTCGTCCCGGCAGCAGTTGGAAAAACGGGGGGTAGCACGTATTAATTAAAAAGAGGAGAGATGAAAACTAACGAGAAAAGTACCGCGGTCGTTCCGAACAAGGCAAGACTAGCGAAGCCTGCGGTAGGTCGCGTTGCTGGAACTTTCCTTTTAAAGATCGCTGTGCTCGCTTGATATGGTTGCCCGTTGCTATTAGTTCTTCCCGTCGTTTTTTCTCTCTCGATTCGGGGCAAAGTACACGGGCCACCAGAGAGAAACTCGAAGGGAATTCCGCGATATTAAGTGCTGAATTCTTCGGTTATAAAAGGGAAACTTAATAAGTGAGACTTCGTTACGTGCTTCGAGGAAATTGAAAAGCTACGGGGCAGGTGAGGAAAATGTGTTTAACTGAAGACAGAACGGGGCGGGCGAATGAAAGTGACTTTCAGGGAATTATGGGGTTGCTTGAAGGATTTCTATGAATAAACTGTCACGCGTGATGATTGAATTTGAGGTTCAAGCAAGGGTTGCGATTCGACACAAGGGGATGGAAGAATGTTCTATTATGATCCCCGATATTCGCATACGCAATCGAGTTTCTTGGACAGAAAGCCCCTTAGGACAATGGTCACCCTCGCTTCGCTAGTGGCACGATCTACTGGGCACCGATGATATCTTGTAAAATAAGAAACACCCGAATAAATATCGATTGGATGTACTTTCCGCGCTGATACGCCACATCTGCCCAGGCTTTTGCATCTGTTGCGCCCAGTTGCACGATCAATCAAACGGAATATGACTGAAGTCGTGTTTACACGCCTTCGGGCATAATTCATTAGTTGCAGGATTAGTCGCGAGGCGGGAGGTCGATCCAGCCAGCGGCGATTTGCAATTTCGCGACAGCTGCGAAGGAAAAGAATTTTATTATCTGGACTCCGCGTTGACAGATATATTTTTGAAACCAAGCCCGATAAATCTCCTCCCCCCAGGAATGGTGGTTACGGCAACGTCCAATAATTGCGATCGTTTCTGCAATAGTTAGAATTCTGAAATAGGAATTCCACGATTGGTTCTTTCATCACTTACCCAGTTTTTGCAACGTGCGCCCGGATGACACAGGTGCAGAGCGCGCTCCCTTTTCTCGCCTCGGCTTCTAATCCAACCCCTCTCGCCCGTGTCGCCTTTTTTCGGCCCGGCCATTCCTTTCGTCGATCCTTCGAGGCATCGACGACGCGAAAAAGGACGAGCGGGTGAGCAGGGAGGACGGATTATGATCGGATAACCGAGACCAGGATTTTCTATGAGCGGGGATTTGCTGACCTCGTTTAAATCTCTCCGGTCCTATTATTTTATCCCCATAGACGTCAGCACTTCGCAAATTCCTTGTACACATAGTTCCCAACGCGCGGAAACTGGAGCATTTGAAATCTGCCGCGTGACGCGTGACGATATCACCATTTCCCACCGATCCATTAAAACTCCACCAAACACACTCGGTTCCCGAAGAAAACGGTAAAGGAACCAGTGTTCCGCGGACAGCGGGACGATTTGATTCACGAGTGCCCGCAAGGAGGGATGAAAACGCGGCTTGTGCGTGGCTCCAGGTTTATAAGTGCGTCTAAAGAGCGGAGTCTTTGTTGTTGCGCCATCGGCGACGGCGAGGAGTTCGTTAACCCACGGTTTCGGAAACAACGGCGGTACAGAAAGAGAGGGGCCGCTAAGGGGCGCGGGAGGGTGAGTAGAGGGAAGAAGAAAGCTGGATTTTGCTGGAGCGTGCACGGAATATCGTGGAGGAGTACGGCTGGCGCAAAAAGGAAAACAAATTAGCTCGCTCAAAGAAACGTGCTCCACGGTATATTAGAGTCGTGGGGAATTCCATACAGCCGGGGCCAGAGGGATGCTGGAATTTTCCCCGGCTGCAACCGGATGTTACGTTATATGGATGATATCGGATCCGAGAAATTAGATTGGCCAAGTCGGAAACAGAATAAATCTTGCGGTCTCGTTGCTGTTGTTCCCTGGCAGCGCGGTGGCAACAGAAAAAACGTCCCCATTAATTTACCGATTTTCTCTGTTATCTGAATTTCCGCGATGAGAGATCCTTTGGCACCCTTGTTCGTAGCTCTCATTTGGGGTAAGGCCCCCATCGTCGACGCCATCCCCTTCGTCGTCAATTCTTCTTACTCATTTGTTGAGAGCTGCGAGTGAAATGCGTGGGGAGGATCAAGGTTGGAAGTGCTGTACTCGGTAATTCATTGAGTATAATTTTGATGGGGTATTTTGACGTCTGAGGTTACTTATAAGTTGGGACTTTTTACCCTGCTGACATTAATTATCCTCGTAATATAAATCTCCTACTGGAATTTAAACATTCCCTTTAATGGCTGGCATCCTAAAAATTAATCAGCCCATCGAGTGGTTATTGACGAAGGAAAGAGGTTCGACTCGTCCACGGTAGACAACAGCCATTGAAGCAGCACAGGTCGCCAGCAGAATGCATAATTACCGCTTGGTCGCTGATTAATTCTTCGCAACTGGGTCCGAGAGCGGCACAGGCTTGATTTATAGTCCCGTTTACTTCGAATGGAAATCTCGACCCGTCTAGCACCCTCCACGGCAAGACTTTAACGGCAAAAGGGCAACGGATCTTTCCGCTGAAAGGTTGCTCTACCCTTTTCAAACCGGCAGAGGGACGTTCAGCAACACAGAGACTTCGGGCAACAATACCCGCTCGCTTCTCGAGCCACAAATCCCCGTCCTCTATTTTTGAGCATAAGAGCGATGGCTTTCACCCCTTTTCCGCGAAAGGCCTGGCGCGCGTACAAAGTGACGCATTTTCCTCTTCCTTTTGCCTTCTGCCATTGATTTTTTTTTCTTCGCCCGAGCTCCCGCTGCCGCGAAAATGTCTGTTTACTCCGTTCGTTATTCGAGCGAGCGCCTTTCAGCCGAGCGTCTTTGTAGAGTTCGAATCAACGAAGGGCCCTGGTTTCCCAGGTTTCGGGCGCGGGTGTGTTGCGCTATTTAGAAATTCAATCTTTCCCGCAAGCTGCGCCTCCCTTGTCGCGGGGGATCCAAAATATTTCCGTCGATGTTGACGATACAAAGGAGAGTTTGGATAGAACAGCATTACAGCTGCATTCTGCTTCAGGAGACAGCGATGGCTTTCAGATCGCGACGAATTTCGTATCCATAGCAGCAATGTACCTATGTACATGCATTCTCTTGAAAACAAAGCGTCTCGAAATTTCTCTTCTACAATTTCGAATCTTATGCTCGGAGTACTGCATCTTGAAGAGACTCCTCCATCTTCTGCCTCGAATTTCGTTACCCTTCGCCGAGACCTGATCTCAAACTCAGGACCCACTGCGGACAATAATTTCATATCGAAGGAAGAGACTAGAGCCGCAAAGATCGCAGGGGGATGAAAAAAAAGTAATCTTCTTGATAATCATCGCTCGGCAGTGATTTCTGGGCAGTCCTTCCGGTGCCTGGGTGGCGGGAAAGCTGGTCGACGATTCGTTCTTCCGGTATAATTTATGGCGCGACGATCGAATTGATTTAGAACCCTCGCGTCAGGCCGACCAATACGCGGGCCGGGCATCGGCGCGAGCCCGCTTAAAAGCCGAGTAAATAAACGCATCCCTCGTGCCAATAACGTCGCCACGAATCCCGACCAAGCGCCGAGGGAGGGAAACGCGGCAGGGTGAAACCTCTTACGGGGATGAAACTCGATTTACTTCGGATCCCACCCTCGGTCTCGATGAGCGAAGGGGATACTTGGACGCGGTAAACAAGGGACCCTGGTACTCGCCAGAGAGATTCTTTTGAATCCTTACTCGACAACTTTTAAACGATATATTCTCGTTTGTCGCCTGACAAATCATCATCCCCTCCGCGCGATTCTAACGGCCTATGAATTCGCCCTTTGCGCGAGAGGGCTCTATTTAAGCTGCGACGCGAACGACAGCTTTGAAAGGTGAAAAGGCACGATTACAAGATGTCCGACGTGCCATCTCCGTGCGCTTTGCTTCGTAAACTTTCATCCCCTTCGCAGCAATATCGTCGGTTGGTTCTTAGTTTCCGGTAACGTCGCCGTGGAAGTTTTTAACGTCGCAGTAAGATTTAATCTAGTGTGAAGCAACTTTACTGCGAGGGCAATTGAGATGTTGTGGCTGCGAGGATTAAGTTTTTGCATGAGATTGCTACTGTGCCGTGAAAGGGGGTTGTTTTCTTCCGAACAAATGATTTCAAGGTGGTTTGTAGCCTCTGAACTGTCTAGTCGATAGATCAATTTAAAACGAGGAGTTTCGTTGCAGCGTATCGAGGACATAAAATAAAAATGGCTCGGAGTTATGCTACTGCATCGAAGCACTCTGGTTAGACGCAGATTCTAACGTTAACCGGGGATTAATAGAGACACTTACTACCGTGCGCGCGTAATGAGCTATTCGAGACTTTAGTAGATACTTAACCGAACTGGAGTATCGATCGACTCCGATAAACAGCCGAGAAATGCTGTATCCGAGGTTACGTCACTGTTCAGCTGGCCAAGAGAACCGCGGAATTGGTGCGCCCAGAGCGCCGCAGCACCTTCTTGCCGTCGTAAAACGCATCCATATTTCGGCCAAGATAACCTAATGAACCGTCCATTGCTCCGCGCTCACCTGCAGCATATCGGGCTTTTCATAAACTAGCGCGATATCTGAACTCGACTAATCATTTTGTTGGTCGAGAACCGCGATATCGCGTAACAAACGGGATCGACTGTATGAATACGGTGCTCGGCACCGATTCTGTGTTCCACTGCGATGCCTCGCACATTGCAAACTTTTATTCATCACTTCAGGCGCGTCAGTTCTTTTCTTTTAAAAACCATTTAGAAAAGTAATGTTCCATCTTTGTAAACAATTTTTTGTCATTTTGAGGGTTTGTAGCTTTCTGCATAACTAGCCTCAATTACACTGGGAACTCAGACAAAGTAATATTTACTAATACGTTCACCTATAAGCGCCCTTAAAAAATTTCGAGCTCTGCGTCTGATTGCTCGCCTTTTGGGGCACTCAACGACGATTTTTGCTTTTCAAGTACCAAGAAACTAGCGATCGCCGTGTTCCTCTTACAGCGGTTCCAGATTTCCAGCAGACTTCATATGCAATAAAATTAGTCGTCACCCTTCCTCCACGCGTGCGTCACGAAAACAAATAAAGTCGACGCTCCGCGCTCCATTTCCGCGAAGGGGGTAAAAAATTCCCGCGAACTTCGGGACGTGGATTTAATGAGAGCTCTTTTCTCCTTTGTGCCGTCGAGTGGTTATAAAGTTAATCGGGGCAGCAACGGGGTAGCTTTGGAAAACGCCGAAAGTCGTTGGCGGCGGGTAGGTTGGATCGAGAGAGCTGCCAGTTACCCATGAAGTTACTGTAACCCATCCACTTCACCATCCAGCAGCCAGCCAGCACAAAAATTCAGAGGGACAGTGGGGGTGCGAGGGGCTTGGCGAGAAAGAGACAGCAGCCAGGCGTTCTCAAGTCGGTCGCGATCAATTAAAACTTCGGCCGGGGTTTGATTTATCGAACCATTTGAACTGATTGCGGCCCCGCTGAAAGGGACCAGTTTCCACCCTTTCGATTCTTTTCGCCGTCCCGGAGGCTGGTTACCGGAAAACTTGGAAGAATCTTTTACGCCCCGATGCTTGCCGTCCACTCAGCCTCTATTTTCCCGCGCAGCTCGCGCGCGCCCTATTTACACAGCTCTTGGTCCAGGACGTTTGCAGATCGGTTCCTCGTGACACGTCATCCTACATTGATCGCCTGCGCCGGTGGAAGCGTCTTTGTCCCGAGGATAATTCTCAAGGTAATTACGAGTGATATCGGAAGTAGTTGTCGCGGAAATCGGGCGCCTTGATTGTTACACGATGGAGTTCTCCCTCAACTTCGCAGCGTTAGATGCATCCTCTGCTTACCCGATAGCAATTCAAGTGCACGGATAACATCCAGCAGGATATTCAGCACGAATTTCGGGGAAAGGAATAATCGGAAAATTGTCTTCGAGAGAATCACATGTCACGTGATCCTCCCTTTGCTATTTCCCTCGAACAACAGCAACAAAACTTCCATTTCCGCGACACCCCCTCAAATTGCATCCCCCGCCCCGCCCCCCAAGGAAAGCCGCGCAGCCCTAGAGTTGCTCCGAGTTATGGCGCAATCAATTGCATCCAGCGACGAGAGGCATTCCGTCGGAAACAGGATACAATTTGACGTGGAAACGCTGGCTTACGTTCGATTCAGCATGGCTGCACTCTATCAAGGACGATCTGTTGTTCCCACGAGGAGCTTCGCTCCTCGTTCATCTTCATTATCGCCGTGCCTGTCCTACGCCGTTGGGAGCAACGGCGGCGCACCCTCTAAATACGCTCCCGCGGCTCGTATAAACATTTGAATATTTATGAAGGATGAATGCACCGACAACCGAACGCGCGCGTGCCCCTGCACCTGTGCACGCTTGTTTTTCGATCGTGCGATCCCTGTCAATGAGCAAATCGCTCGGTTCCAGCCCAATCGAGATTCAGACTCGCGACAATCCCTGCCACGTCCCCCGTACCACTTTTTACCCCGTCTCGAACAATACTTTTCCATTTACATTCGGCGATTGCGCGCCCCGCACGCATCTCTGTTTGGCTACCAGAATTTCCCTTTCTTACTCGCTTCTGTGCACGTCATAGTTGGCCCCTTGGGTTCCCTGTGCTCCTCTGACCCCCCTGTTGGCTCCTTTCCTCGTTCGTCCGCCTCGTTCGCCGCTTCTCCCAGCTTCCGTGTCGAACGGGGTGCTGCGAGATCGGGGTTGCATCTGCTGTTTGTCCGGCGATTTTACAAAGCGGAATTTCCTGCAGTGGCGCAGCTTTAATGCCTCGGGAGGAAAAGGGCGCCAATAATTTGCAATGAAAATGGAGCGCGCTTTTTTTCCCCAGCGCACAACCCCCGGGGTTTCTGCTATTTAATATACAGGCGGGCGTCACTCGGTGGCTGAGCAATTCGCAGGCGAATTCGCGAAATTATTATCCGCTTGAAATGCATTGTTCAGTGGGTTTATTTCAAATTTTGACACTCTGGCGGGCACTACCCGTCAAACGGAAGAGATGAAATTTTGGTAAATGCATGCAAAGTAATTGTGATTTTTATAATTTGCTTCGTATATTTGTCAGAGAATTGGAGAGAAAATTGTTTGATATTAATTCTTTTAAAAAAATTTCTAACCAGGGCATTAATATAAAGGATACATCCCTGGAGGTGCAGTATTTATATTACCAAAAGTAGTTACGTCTTGAAATTTCGTAGCAAACTTTACGTAGAAGACTCTGTGTATTATTGTAAATTTAATTAAGCATTACCATTATCCTGTGCCTACGTGTATTTCGAGTAGGTACCTATTCGATGAGGATCGAAACATGACGAGCCGTGTCCATAAACTCGATATCGCAGTGTTCCATTTTTTTTCCGCGCGGCCGCAAAAATGCCTGGAGACTGGTGAAACTGTCCCTGTTTCGATTCGAACGTCGACAAAATACCGCGTCGCCACATTCAAGGTCCGCGTTGAACAAATTTTCGGTTCGGCGAAATTGCTGGACCGATGTGGAACAGAAAACCTTTCCCGCGCCTGAATAAACCGTTTCGCTGCGTGCGCCCCGGAAAGAATTAAACGCCCGCGGAAATAGTGCACGCGCCGAAGAATGACCCCGTTTGTCAGGATAATTTCGAGGAATGCAATTATTTCGATTCGAGTATCCGTGGACGGTTTAAACGCCTCCCCTCCCCCTTGTCTAAGCGCGTATAAAATTTTACGGCCACGAGTTTCCTTCGTAAAAGTAAAAGACCGGGTTCCGAGGCACCGGGGCGGAACGGGAGTGCTACTGATTCTGAAATTATTCTAACTACGATCATATCCATAACCGTAATAGGCGGAAATTATTGGTCGATTTCGGATAAAAGTTTGAAATGCGGAATTCCCTCAAAACTGGTTCGCTGCGTTTGAATATGAGCGTGAATTTCTGGGGGGGGGGCAATGCGGTTTTGGTGAAATATGGACGTTTTGCTTTTTGAAGGAAGAGGAATAATTTCGGCAACGTATGAAATGATTGATCGCTGCATTCATAAAATTCGGGTGGGTATTTGTTGCGTACTGTCGGAACAAAAGTAATCAAGGAAATGTTGCTGGAATTTGGGGTGCTGAAAATATGTGTACTTTGACAAACCGTTGATAAATCGCGAAATGAGTGGAATTATTTTCATTACGCTATAAATACTGCATCTAATGAGTTACTGATATTATTGGCACGGATAGAAACTTGGCAGAGAATTTCGGAATAAAATATTGACGAAAACGCTATTCAATATTTTTTAATATTAAATTGTTAAAAACAAAGAGTACTCCCAACGTATTTCTATAATAATGTCGACACCAAAGGAAAAGCATATCTAAATATGACGAATAAAAGCAAACTAATCAGAACCACGTAGGTTCCTAACTTTGACTGCAACGTTACATCTCATCACCACGACTTTAATATTTGAAAATCAGCTGATAGAAATTAATGTGTGAGGAATCAGATGATATCTATCAGCCATAGCTATCTGCACCATTAATCTCGCTATTCACCATGTTCACATGAATACTATTCGCAAACACCATTGCATATTTAAAGCAGCATTGATAGCAGAGTTCGCTGAACAGTTATATCGTGCTCGCTTACCATGCATATCGCCTCCGCGGATGGATGTCGGAAGAAGCGCGTGGCACAGCAAAGACATCTCTCTGCAGATAGCTATGGCTCCCCGAGCATCCTTTCAGGGAGCAACTCGGCCACTCGACGCGGCTGCGTCAACACTAGAACAAAGTACCATTACCGTTAAAAGCTTTGAATCTAAATGCTTTATATTTCAAGCGCGGCGTGATTCGTAGGATTGGTTATTCACGGCCGCTCATAAAGGGCGAATAAATATCTCGGCGAGCGGAGTCCCCGGTGATTAAAACGAACCGTAAAATAGAGCCCGCGGCGGACAACTGAAAAAGAATTTACGTCGCGGGCGTCGTGTTCGTCAGCGGCAGGGAAAAAAGCACGATTCCTCGCGGGCGAGATCGGGGCCAATAAAATTCGCGCGGACGTTCGCTGAATCGCCGAGTGTGTAAAAATCGGGTCAACGAGACACGCTCGGCGAAACTCAAAAGTTCCACTGCTCCCCGCCTATCGGTCGCGTCCGATTTCGATCGGGTATGCCCCTTGGTTACTTCGCTTTTATTATCGCTTGTTTGCGAACCACCAGACCGAGACCTGGCCCAGACTGGGGTTATTCAGAGGAGACACAAAGGATTGGGCGAAAGGTTAGAGGAACTCGATGAAAGATATAATTTAGGGTGTGTCTGTGTTAGAATAGACTCCGAGGCAGTTAACATCCTTTTACCATCTATATACCATCGATCTCTAGAAACGAACGAGCTGCCAGAAAAGAGCCCGCCATTTTCTCAGCGTTTGAGTTCCAAGCAGGCCAGACGATGGCCGAGGAAACGATTGTTAATAACCGCGGAGGATACCAGTTGAGTAATTCCGGAATAATGCTACTTAACCCCGGTGCTCATTAACTATTTGGATCGCGCTGATTATGCCACTAATTGATAATCAATATTCAGCATGACCATTAAAGCCGCGGGGGGGATATCGATGCCAGTAATGCTCCTCCACTTCCGGAGCCTGCTAATGCGACCGTTAAGCGAAGGAAGCCTACCGAAATAATCGTAATAGCATTTCTGCATTCGGATTCACGACACGCGTTCGACACGGCCGACATTTAATGTTGTGGAGCCGCACGCGTGTCGAATATCTATGCTCGGGGCTCCTGCGAACGGTCCCGTTGAGCTTAACTAATCGCAGATACTTTCCCTCCCGCGCAGCCTTGTTTGCGAAGGAAAACGAGCTACCCTTCAGCCGCGTGATCTGCGTGATTTTGTAAAAATACCTGGTTCAGATCGTTCCTCCAGAGTAGCGAATTGCAGAGTAAAACGCGTACCTGAAAATGTGGTGGCAAGTAGTCGTCAGGATAACGAGGGGTAGGAATATCGGAGAGGCATGAATATTAAGCGTTATTGGGTACCTATTGGAGGAAGCACAGAGGAAGATATTCCCCTGGAATTTCTGAAGAGCTTGAGTACTTGGTGTGTGATTAGTGAAAGTTAAAATAGCTTCCCGATTTCCCATGAATTCGGACGGTAAAGTTGGGCACAGATGTGTTTGTACACCGTGTCGCGGGCTCGTGTATCTTTCAGAGTAAGCAGGGTACCTAAATGAATTTTTATAGAAAAATCGTATCGGATCCGGCAGATTGTTTTGAAAGAATCTTGTTTATGCGTGTCGGCAACCAATCAAGCTGGATTCAGCCTCGACAGTATTAAGCGCCCCGATAATCATTTTCGAATTATCCATGCCTCACAGGCGCGGCCTGAATCGGCAATCGATCATCCCCTTTTTAAGGGTATTCCATCAAGAGGGGCCCAAGCGAAGGGAGAAGGATTCATGAGATGTCATGCGAGACCCGGAGGATCCAGGGGAACTCTGATCCACGCAAGAGGGGTGGAATTTAAGGGGTCGCCCGCTCGGCGCCAGTCGGAGACCTTACTCCGCAACGAAAATTCATTTCTTCGAGTTGTTTAGAGGGGGGATGCCCCGACGATGAGTCACGGCCACGTTGGGCGGATTTCCCGACTGTGTCTCGCGTTCGTCCGAAATTACGAGCGGAGGATCACGAAATGCGCGCCGTCCACCCCTTGCGCACTGATAGCTGGAATTTGGAAGATCGGCCACGCGATCCCTGATAGAAAAATACTGCACCCCTCGGTGTTTCGAGGGTCGTCCAGCAAGGATTGATGCTTCTAATCAAAAGCTAGGGTCGTCTATCTTTTCCCTGCGTTTCTCACGATTGGATATTCAGTGGAATGTAAATCGTGTAGCTAGGCTTGATTGTGCTTATGAATAATACGTTTCATATGCATAGAGAATTTTATCTCGGGAAAATGAGGAGTTCTATCTATTTCAACAGCTCACTTGTTCTATCAGAGTGGATAAGAAGAACGAATGCGAATGGTAGGATCGAGAGCGTCTGCTTTTCGATTTTGTGGAAATAAGAGCTGAAAGACACAACCCTGCTTTTGACCCCTCGCGGATCTGGTGTCTCCTCTTCCGGAATCCACCCCTTTCCCCACAAAGGCGACCTGCGCGGCGCTAAGGGGTGCGTTGAGTTTCCTTTCCGTTTCACTTTCACCGTTGCTCTCCGTTCGCGTTTACTTTCGCGATATTAACGTACGCAGGGAACGCTGGCTAATGAGCGGACGAGGGATAAGAAACACGCAAGGGAGAACTTTAATTGCGAGCGATACAGGGACGATAAAGCCAGAAGAACCAGGAGTTGGATAAGAATTTGAATTAATTTGGTAATAACTTTATGCTACGAAGGGGCAGCTTTCCACGTCTCTCCCCTTTTTTAACGGAACTTTTAACTAAAACCAAGACCAACCCCTCCATCGAGGTAGATTTGTGAGAGAAAAAATTGAATTCAGAGAGGGAAAACGGATTGAATCGCACAAATTTCATCCGAATCCGTTCAATCCAAGGCGAGCATACAAACGCTGCTCACCACCCCGTATCGTCTTTGTCGGTTTTCGTTGCGTCTGCGGTGGGATGCGGCGCGCATATCGAAAACGCATCGCGAATGCATTATTTGCCGCGTTATTGCATGCTCCGCTGAGCCCTCTCCTCCATTGTAAATCGGCCAAGTGTGCTTTTGTTGGAAATATTGCCCGGCAGGCGTGGATTCAAGGAGCTGGAACGTGCGCACTATTAATCTGCATATTATATTATTGCACGTTACATCACGCGCGGATGATCCGACTACCGTCATAAAGTCACCACCGTGCATTTCCTTCATACTTCTAGGGTAGCCCACCGAATTCGCCTTGAGATAAACTAATTGCAGTTCGAGGTTCGACTTCACGGCTGGCGTCCTCCATTCTGCTTCTCGAAAGTTATTCTATACCCATTTCTCCCCATAAAATGAAGAATTAAAGCTCACTTCGATGGGACTTGGAACTGTAGCCGAATTCTAGTATGGATATCCTGAGTTTCTTCGAGAAAATCTGACTAAAATTTGAAACAATCGAACTTTAAAACTCGTAGGTCGAGACTTAGAAGATCTAATTTATATATTTACAAATTATATATTTATAATTAATATAGTACTATATATTTATAAATTAATATAGTAAAAGTAAAAAATGTACTACATATGTATTTTATCAAAATATTCCTTTTATCAGGCGTAGGTATTACTTTGATTTAAATGTAATAAAATTAGATGATTTTACATTAGATTTAATTGTAAATGGATCTCCGCGACATCTGAAAGTCCACGAATTTCCATCCAGCCTTCGAAGATCCTCAATCTTCTGCAAACATATAGGCGAATTAATCCATTTCGCTTAGGCATAGTAAATGCTGCATGTTCTGTGACACTGTTTGTCGCTCTTGTACGAGTCCTATTCACCTATTCACCAAAACTTGGGCGACGAAGTAACCAGTCCCGCCGCAGTATGGCGACATTTTGACGGAGCGAGTTGACTCGACTTCCCCGATCGAGGGGGTTGAAGCCACATCTCGGATCGTCAGATTTACGACGCGAGACTTGACGATATCAGGCGCGCGATGCCATTCTCAATGAATTTGTCGGGGACGGCGGGGGGGGGGGGTGTAGACCGTTTGCGGCTCGATGTCGCCCTTGTCGTTGCGACGCGATGCACGATGCACATCCCAAGCGTGGCGCGGATGCATTATTCGCCGCATTATTGCACGCGCCGTTGAACCGGCTCCATTGTAAATTGGTCGGGTGCGCGTTTGTTGGAAATGTTGCCCGAGGGGTGGCGGCATTGGGCGCTGAACGGCCAGGCGAGAGGGGTAAGCCTGCTTCGGGCGCGGTAAAAGCCCTTATATTGAATACGTGGCTTACATCTCAATATCTCGATGCACTTACTCGACGCGGCATCGATACGTCTTGCCCCTGGCTCGAGGAAAGGCTGATGGACACGTGGCTGCTTCTTCGAGCATAAATTTCACCGCTACTTACAGGGAGCAAAGGATCTCCGCGGTGAAAAGCTGGTAGGCAGAAATTATGCAAGCTTGGGAGAGATAACATGGATGGGGGAACATTGGAAAGGGGTGTGAAGGAATATATACGGAGTGGTGATTCGAAGGAGCCGAGGAAACTTTTTCCACGTGTCTGGTATAATGGATTGTATTTCCATTTTGGGATGGAGATTTAAGTGTTGTTTTGACTTGATTAAGTCTGCTAGTTGTTGATGGAAATGTAGATTGGTACCCTGCTTGCATTTCTGGGTGGTCTAGTTCTGCTCGTTGCGCACGATGCAGTGCGTGCTCTCAGATACGGAATGCACTGGCATTTATATTTTTGTACGATTTTTCGAATGGCGACAATAGAGCTGCTGCGACTGAATGAGCGACTGTGTCCAAATCCTATATTCCTACATTTCTCATCCCTTCATGTTACACGATGAATGCGAAAATGCGTGGGAGCAAGTTCACTTAGCAGCAGCTACTACTTTCACTAATGGACAGATCAAAATGCACTTAATGAATGTGTAGGATATGAGATGAATACCTTGTTTCCATCATCGGCTGTCATATTAAAAGGATAAACAAAAGCAATGGGGGTAACTGAAATAATGGATACCTGTGATGTTTTAGATGCAGAATGATCTGTCAAAAACGTTGAGGAACTACGTTTTACACTACTCGCCACCTCGTGGGATACTCTGTGTATAGAGATAACTTTGCATATGCGTACCATCTTGTGTTATCACTATTCTCGAAAATTTAGACAGTCCGTATATTCTGCGGAATAGAGTCCCTTCTTGTTAAACTTATTGTCTGTTTGTTACCATTCACATGGTAAACTTTCTTTTGCCCCGCCCCCGCTGCCCATAAATCTCAACTAATACCACTGTCCGCATTGTAAAACGTACGTTCCGCACTTTGAATCGGGGCGCTTTGTAAACTAAATACTCGGCGGAATTGCAGCCCCGTCCGTGCTCTGTCCACTCGAATTTCCAACTAGTCCTTTTTAATCGTGCATCCCCGCTTCCTTCGGCCTCGGATTACCACAATTCCGCAAACAACCTCGTGGCACAATTTCGGGTCCTAAGGTCCGGCTGGATAACCGCCGAGTTCGCCGAGGCTCCAAGCGGATCGCGAGGAGATTTCGGAGTAATTTATCCTACTTGATGAGATCTGTCGGATCCCAGCAGTCGGTGGCGTAAATGGCCAACCGTTACCCGTGTATATTCATTTTCCAAGCGACGAGTGATTCTATCTCGCGTGAATCCACAGCTCCTCCAGGAAATGCTGTTCATCCGAGTATTCCCCTGCTGTTGGGCCTAAAAAATCTTCTGTCCTGCGCAAACGCGTCGGTATTATTAGATCCTCTCGTTCCAAGCATATTTCTCACTGTCCTCGCATAATCCACGAAGGTGGAAAATTCAATTTTACATGTCAAATTCACGTTTTCTTTTTCCTCTTTCTCCTTCTCTTTCTCGCTTTCGCATATGTTTTCTTTTGTAAAGTGTACTGTGCAATAAAGAATTATTATCATTATTATTATTAAATGTTCTGTAATATCTTTTCACGGTCACAGCATTGCTTTCAGACACAGTTCACTTTGAAATGTGGCACGAGCATTGCAAACGGCACTTAACTAAATAATGTTAAGCCTCACGGCTTATTCAGACTCTATCGGGGACGTTTTCGTTGGACCTTCTCCGTTTCCTCGCCGTGGACCCTTATTTTTCTCCACTCGTGCTCACCCCGATGAATGAACTCGCATTAATTGCCCCGAAGACACAACATGCCGCCATTACTCAAGGGCTTCGTTACAGGATAAGTGGGCAGTGAGGTTGACAGGAGGGGCGAGACAGAGAAGGGCGAAACGATGTTCCGTCGTTATTTTTCACAAATTGGTCTTGCAAAGCTGCGACCTCCAGCGAGGATTGAATTGGCCCGTGTTGCAAAAGACGGAAAAGCTCGACACGCTGTGCGTGGCTTGCTCGCTTTTTATTCATTCGATCTCTTCCCCCACATTTCCTTATTTTCCACGCAAAAGTTTCCAAACAGTGAGACAGGTTTACGATACTGGCCTGGCTGTTACGCTCTCTTTTGTCTAAGAATCTCCGTATATTCAGCTCGCAGCATCTTCAATTTATCCATCTATCATAGGGAATATTTATAAATTTTAATTAGAGGTGGGGTTTCTTATTCCCTTCAAATTGTAAGTGATATATCCAAGGAAAAGCAACACCTAAAGAATTATGCTGTACTGAAAATAATTACACTTGGGAGAGCAAAAGGAATTGAATCTTGAATTTTACACTTCAGAAGAATTAGAACTAATATCAATTTTTAACTATCGTAACAGAATTACTTCAATTTTCCACCAAAATGTGCTGCAAAATTACAAGCTCAGCAACTTGTAATTATTTAACAAAGAAAAGTGATGAATCTACGTACTAGCAGTCTATGTTCTGTAACATATCGGATATCTAATGTTCACCAATTTATTATACGCAACCGACAAACTTTGTGCTTGGTCTTGTGCACGTGAACCAGTACGCCACGAGATAATTGGGAAATGAATTCGTACCGAGGTCTATTAGCTCTTCCAACCCGGTCAGATGAAGCTGACAGGAAATTTCAGATTAATTAGTGGAAGCTGTACTGGGATGCGGTCGAACGACGTAGCTCCATATTCCATAATGATCGGTCTGCCTTCGTGTTACGCAATAATATTAGCTTACCCCTATCCGGTTATAGGAAACGCCTTGCAGCCACGTCAAAGAAAATGACAATCCGGTTCGATCTGTCCCGGAAACGATATAGCTGCGTTCACGTAACACTGAGTAGCAATGCAGACTAAAAAGGCTACACAGAATTAATTTTCTACGTCAATTTTCCTCCAACCATTCAACGCTGAGTCCCTGAAAATTCTGGTTTTAATCCCTGGACGTGATAATAGCATTTTAATACGAGTATTATTCTAAAAAAAAATGCGAGGGAAATTTCAACGATTTTTTGCCGAGTTCGAGACACTGACAATAAGATTCATAAGTTTAACAATTCCCATTTTATGCTTAATTATGTGGAGTTATATGCATATTTGAAAGCTTGAGTTTATTTAACTCCCAAGAATCGCGATGCTAAATGTAATAGCGAAAACAAGTATGTCCTCTATGGCACACGTATGTGCACACGTCGTTTATGTCAGTTTTCCTTTTCCTTGTAAATGGTAGAGGACGACAAATGTCCTTCTACCTAAACCCCAGAAAAAATTGGTGCCTAGGGGACATCTGGAGCTCAATGGCACTATCCGTTCTTGTTTGTCTTTCCAGCAGTGCAAGTATAAAGTTGTGTTCGGACACGAAAGGCCCAGGGCTGCCTAGTGGGATAACTAGTTCAATACCTCGTGAATTCTGTGATTCAATTCTTAATAGATACCACGAACTCTGTTTGCACGTTGATGATACTTTATTGAGGAACAGAAATTGATAATTAGAAGTCAGAGTTCACTTGGCCACAAACGACTCGACCGTGTCAAGATTCTTGGCCTCAAAACGTATCGAAGTAGCCACGTTTCTAATTGCAAAAAGAATGCATGTTATTGTAAAAAGAACGATCCTACAGTCTCCTCTTATCGTTGCACGAGAAATCACTCTGATTCCATTTGTACCTCGATTTTCGCCCTCCCAGTTATCCTCTTCCAGCGTTAAAGGCATTACAAAGTTCCAGCGATGAAATCTACTTAAGTTCTCGAAGGCATTTCCGCGTCTAGCTGCTCCATCCTCTCTATCTCTCTATCGTAATGAGACTGGATCCCATTCTGAAGCTATCGAACTGTTTACAGAATTTCACCCTAATTTCGTTTGCACTATTTGATACGATAATGCTGCTGCAGTACAAGCACTCTTTCCAACAGAGCAATTTCTTCATCCACTATTGCATCTCCGTGCCTCTTGACTTCTTCAACGACACGAGACAAATTTGTAAGGGAAAGGTGGCGAATGATACATCTCAGATCAGCTTTGACGTGCCAATCTTGTTAAAGGGAAATAAAGTCTTTTATCAGTTTCAAATAATTGAACAACGATCAGATGAAAGCTTCCTGTTAAAGGGAGATCAAATTTTCTCAGCCTTTTCGCGAAGTATTGCACGTAACATGGCTAATTGAAGAGTTCTTTTACAAAGTATACTATAGTATTAATATATGATAATTCATTGGCATGTAGAACATTTTCCCACAAAGTTTTTTTTCTAATTTCTGTACTTACATGGTTTTCTACAAGGACTCTTCAATTATTCAGAGGAAAATGCATCCACGACTGCTTTTCTTTCAACCGTCGCAGCTGATGTTTTAAAAAGTCTTTTCCAGTCGCTGCTCGAGTGCTTAAAGTAGCTGTGCACGTTCGAACGGCGAACAGTGCGATGACGTTGGTAAACGTCGTTACGGCTGCCCTATTTCCGGACCCTTGGGACATGTTAATTAAGCTGGCTAATAGGCAGGCCCAGCCTTGGCTGGCCATCAATCGATTTAACTACAAATTCAATTGGACGTTGCTTGTTGGACGGGAAAAATAATTACTCGACTGAAAGGTCCGTCTCCTCTGACGCGATCAAAAAGCGCATGAAGCTCGTTAACTCGTTAGCTTCGCTCAGACTTTTACATTCTTCCATAGTTGCCAACTTCGTTTGAGTAAAACATTCCTTTTCTTCTTTTCTTCTGTTTCTTTTTTTTTTTTTTTGCGCCGTCAGAGCGGATCTTGTGTTACCGGGAAGTTCAGGAATCTGTTCGCCGGCTCGTTACGTTCTGGAAATATTTGCCCTCGAAACACCGGACTTTCTTAGCGTCTTCGATGCCAGCGTGCCTTGCGAAAGCGTTCGATTTGCAAAAAAATAAAAAAGTATAGGGGAAGTTTGATAAACAGGTTACCGTGAAACAGAATAACGCTGGGTAAAGAGTCAGGATCCCCTTTGAAATCGCGCTGGAAGGCGCGAGGCTCAAAGCAAACTAAGTTGAATAAATCAAAGGCTATTCCGCCAGCAACAATTTGATGTAGCATCGTGAAAGCCAGGCACCTCTTGCTCTTCCGACCCATCCGGCGGTAGAGAGGCGGGTTTAAAAGAGAGAAACGTCGAATGCGACCCCGGTAGCCGAAAAAGAAACGGCTGAACTCGTTGAAGTACGCATCGTTGGCGAAAATCCTTTAGCGTCGCGCTGCAGCGTTTTTAACCGTGGAACGCGGAACTACTTTTATTTAGGCGATGTGCGCACGTTCTCGCGCCATTCTGTTACGACATATTTCATTCAGTTTCTGGATTATTAAACATTCCGGCGCGCGGAAAGTGCACGGGCCTCGGATAGAATAGACACTCGTAGACACTCGGATACGTTCACGTGCGTAGAGTCACATCTAATTGCCCAGGATTCCTTCCCTAACCTCCAATCAATCGAATACGGTGCTCCATGTGTTTAGAGTTTCTAATTTGAACCAGGATCTATCTTCAGAAATAATAGAAACAATTTTAAACTAACCTTCCAATACAAGCTTATAATCAATTTTACACCACATTCCTCAACATTTAATCCAGAAATGGGCAAAATTTTTATTTAAATAAAAATCTCGAATAACGAATAAATGGTAAAAAATAATAATTCGTCGTGTTTCGAATAATCTACAGTTAAAGTAACTTTTATTCGATGCGTTATTTACATTATTTTTTATTTAGTTAATGCCCATCTCCGGATTAATCCAAGTGCGCAAAATATACCCTTAAAACCTTTTCCCATCCTGTGCACGAGTCGACAGTATTACGTCATATCCAACGAGAAGCCAAGAGCCTAATGAAAGGTCGACCAGCAGTCTTTCTTCGGGAAATAACGTATTCGTTTGTCGTTTTCCGTGGCTCCACTGCCTGCCCACGTGTTTTCATTTCTCCCAGCGAAGAAACGTGACCCGTGGCCTGTAATACGCCCCATGTGGATCGACTTCGCCCCGGGTTAATTACGCATTGATAACTAACGAGCTTCCTTTGTGCGAGTTTTCGCGGAGACGAAAGACCCCGGCAAATTTCATCCGACGCGCTGGATTAAACGCCGTTGCCCGCGCGGAACGTGAATGACTAATTCGGCACGTACAGCCGCGCACTTAATCCGCCGTGACTTGAGTCAGTTGATCCCCGTATTAGTCCCTGCGCGAAGACGCGCGGACCCCGTGGCGCGGAATCGATGGGCAGCTTCGCAATCGCTACGGACGCGGCAGCGCGTTAAAATGCGCACAGGAACGTCCGCGGGCATCAGTTCGCGAAACACTGAGGCGTCTCTGGTAACACGCACGTTCGTTTTTTCTCTGTTACAGTTTTATCAACTGCTGGAGGCTAGTCAGGTGGCAAACACGACCCTCACCTACCGTCACGTGACAGTGTTCGCGCCAACGAACCGAGCTTTCCAGAAGTATAACGGGACTACGAAGAACTTGGTGCTCTACCACATGTGTAAGTAACTCTGTACCTTTGCGGTGGATTAAAACGTTGTCATACATTTGGATGGTTGTTTTAAGAATGACTTTAGCGACGGTAATGGATATAAGTTTCCCGATTGGAAATGGGACAGTTTTGTCGGACTGCGTGCCAGTGTTCTGGTAAAGAATTTATAAATTTGAATGTTCGCTTTCCTCTTTGGTTTTTTCAGCGAGTTTTCCATGGCAAGGGAAATAGGCAACTCCTGTAACGTGCCTCCCTAAAAGCAAGTCAATATCTTTGACTTTAGATTCTTTAATGCTTGCCTAATATTGATATTTTCTGGTTTCGGATTACAGAAGCCTCCGCCTCGCACGCAAGTGCACCGTAAATGCAACTACTGTTTGTGTTGTTGTAGTTTACCTCCGCCCTCGCGTGTGCGTTAACTTTCATTAGGGCGGAAGTTGCAGAATGATATTAGTCTTTACGGGCCTCTGTTAACGCGGCTTTTAGCGCGCTCCATGGAAATCTGTTCCGGACATTTGTTACCAGATTCGAAGGTATTGGCTGCACGACTGCGGGAATTAATTCGGTACTTAACAGCTGCGAACCCTAGTTGGATGTTCGTATAAACATGTGTGATGTACTTCAGTGGCGTACCCAGAGGGGAGCTTTGTGAAAAAAAAAGAAGACTGGATTTTATTCTTCAAATCAATTTTTATAATCATCTTAAGGATTTTATTGAATTTGCATTAGAAATATTTTATCCGCCAAATATTAATTCCATTGCTTAATAATGCATTCGTACAGAACACACTACTTGTCACAGAACATCAATCTCTCCACCCAAATAAATATCCCCCAGGATCCATTCCCAACGTCATCCAAATGTTTCCAAAAAATCTTCTATGCACAGATATATCTCGTGCCTCGTAGACGACGGTGTGCGTATATTTCGTATGTTCGGTGATGTATTCGTGGCTCGTCGAACGTGTTTAGCCTGTTTCCTGCTCCCTCATACCCACGTATTGGTCTAACTCAGTCCTGTCCACGGGCAAAGCCTCTTATGCGGTTTTGTCCTCCTGTGGCTAGCGTATTGGGTTTGTATTGGGTCTGCGTATACAACCTGGACATGAACTGAGCGTGTTCGTGCTTCACGGTAACGGGGACAAAGTGGGGGACAGTGTTTTGCTCCCAGCAGCAGTTTTGCATAGAGCCGGCGGGTCTAACTGGTGTATTAATCTCCCGCGAACTTGGAAATTCGACGCGTCGCTCTTTGATCTTCGTGATCACCTGCATACATGCACGTACGTTCGCGAAGTCGCCCAGCGCGTGGAACGGCGCAGTGCGCCCGCTCGCAAAGGGTGATTCGATTAAAGACGCATCGAACATGCACAGAGGTTCCAGCGACTGCACCCATAATTCAAGGTTCCTCGATGCCCCTGAAAATGCCACGCGAATAATCCGTCACATTTGCTACTGTACGATACGGTTACGTGCCCGAATTGACGACCAATCGATGCTCTCTCCCTTGGAGCACTTCATGCCTCCTGTATTATAATCGTGGTATATGTACGATGTGTGTACGTTCACAGACCTACTATCCTGTAACACTTAGTTGACCAGGGATTATTACATTCGATACGCCGGCCCCTATCCTGCTTTACAGTTCCCATCATAATTGATTGATAATTCCACTGTGCTTCCACTTTCCATGCGTCTGACTAAATACCTCCTCGTTCTACTTGCGGCGCCAACCACTGGTCCGTTCCACTGGGATGTGGTTCAAGCAGAATCGAACCTCTTTGACTATTATTGTTGCAAATTGTGGCTACCGCCGCTTCTCTATGTTTCGTGCTGCAGAGCTTTTCTTTTAAGATCTTCCAAACATCTCCATATTCATCGAGATAGTTTTGTTAGCGAAGACCTTGGTATTTGAATCGCCTTGTAATTGGAAGTAATTACAGGTACGTCGGCATCGCTCTCGTCTTTTTAGCAATTCAAAGTGTCCCGTGTGCATCGAGGAGCGTATCAATCGTCTCTAATACCCAACGGGAGCCTCCGCAAGCTTCCCAGACACGCCCTTTCTTGGCTGACGCGATGCCACCTCCGCAATCACGCGTCGCTGCACCTTCGGCCGCGTTATTGCGATTGATTGCAATCGACTAATCCCCGGTAGTAGCTCCCGAGCCTGTCAGAATTCGTGACATTGCCCCGCCGCTTTGTCAATTACCGCGAACGTCTCGCTGCCGAATCCCGCCGACAGCTCCAACGATCACATCAAACACTCTTAATGCGCACAATTACGCAGGTTGTTTAATTATTACGCGACCGCGGTGATTGAGAGTTCCGAAATGTTCGAATGTTCCCCGGAGGGGGTGTCGATTAACCACGGGAACGAGAGAGCCGTGATTGGAACGCCGTGCAGCCGCGCTTTTTATTTTTCATTTCACTGATGAGAACGCTCGACGTACACGCGAAATATAAATGGGACGAAATTTTGAGACTCAGATATTGGAGGGGTGCGGTTGCGGTAGATATTTTGGTTCTGGAATTGAATTGGAACAGATGGTAGGGAAATTGGATCTAAAATTGTGCTACAAGATGCAGAAAAACTGTACTCCAGATGTTGGACGTACCTACGGAACTTCTAAATTGTTTCATTCGAGTCGTGAAAAGAAGAATCGAAAGAGGGAAATGAATAATTAAATTAGAAATAACTATAGAAAATTAAAGACAGCTATATTAAAGCACACAATTCAAGAGGATTCGAATTCTTCTGGGTAATTTCAATTAAGTCCAGATGTTCATTCTGCACACATCACCGCCGATAGTCGTTCATAGTTGTCTACGCTGATAGAAGGAACGCTTCCAAACTGATACAGGCGAAGAAGCAAAGACAGAGACGAAACGATCTTCTCTTAGACGACGGGATAACGCTACCAAGGGAGAACCTAATCGCGTGCGGTCTCGATTCCATTCGAGAATCGAATTCGACCACTATAGACTATAGCAGTCAACCACCGTGAAGGATAGACTTCTCTAATTGTCAAGCATCGATCAGTGGGGCACTGAGATATCAGAATTGAATCGATTGCCATTGGTAAACTTTTCGACGCTGTCGTGCGTGAACAAAGCACGCCCATTGTAGTAAATTTGAATCGAAACCCTGCAAGTCCATCTAAAATTGAAAAGAATATACAATTCTACAACTCCAAAAGCGTTTAGCACTTGAAGAGGGTAAGGAAATTATCAAATGGATCAGAAATTATCAAAATCGTCATACTTCTTTGTGTTAACGCTAAGTCCGAAAAATATATCCAACTGCTGCACAACGAGATTAATAATTAATGTAATTTGGCCACCCAGTTTAGGGGAGTTACTAATAGAAACAGATGGCTGTAATCCTAAAGCGTCATGCTCCGTTAGATATTGATTGTTTCACGTGCGAGCTCTTGTACGTAACATGCACTTGATGAACGAGGGAACGGCTGACACGTAGGCGTGACGAAGCCATGATTTTATAGTCGCAATCCTCTTTTGCACGATTTCCTATATCCGGCGGACCCCTCGTGGCCCGAGGCGTCTTCGCGATTACCACGAGGAAAATGCACACGCGAAGGAAACAAGGAATTAAGAAGGGCGTTGCCGCTTTATGAAGAAACTTCCTTTCCGCCGTTTAAGACGCCTCGAGCGAGAAGGGATGAGAGACTGTCTCTGGGAGCGTTCGAAGTTGCCCTACGAGCGACAAAAATTTCGTTCCAAGTTCAATTTTGTCGGCGAGCGAGAAAAAAAAGGAAAAAGATATCCACCGCGCCGGTTTACGACAGTTTTATTGAAATTCCTGTCCTTTTGACGTGGCGGATTCTTAACGTCACTTGCATGCACAGTAATTCACATTTTTAAGATAGTAGATTTGGTCTTTATATTCATTCCACCGTCTGTCACTTCCCTCGCTTAAAAACAACTCTGAAGTCTCTATTTCCTTACTCGCAAACGTATATTGTGCGTATGTTGCCCGGGGGGACGTTCACTTTGTGCAAGTTTGATTGAAGGGGATGAAATTAAAAGAAAAGTGCATCCTTTACTGCTGCAGATTCTTTAGAAATACTTTTCAGAATAAGTAAAAGTTTTAAAAATATTTCAAGCTTTCTCGCGTTTCTTAGAAGTTCTGTAAGAATAGAGGGAAAGTTTAAACTGTGAAGGGTAACACAAATACCACAATTTAGCAACGAGGAACGAGTCATTGGCAGAAATATATTAACATTTATGCAAATATATAGAAAACTTTCCTTTGACACTACATATACGTATCAGAAATAAATATTTACCCCGAAAAGTAGAATAGCGAAGTAACCAGTCCGGCAAAATAAGAACACATCTGTCCACGAAAGTAGTCAGACAGTCTATTCAGACAAGTGAAATCAGACGTACAATAGTCAGCCAAGTGAAGTGTCACATATGTAGTACATATAGCCAAACAACTACATATGTATGTGCATACATACATAAATAAATTCGGGCTTCGTCCATCGCGGCAAGTAAAGTTCAACATATTCTAGTCAGACAAGTGGAAGAGAAGCGCGACCTAGCCAGCAAGTGGAATAGGTCAATCTATTCCGAAACTACACCTTCAATGAATATCCAGCGTTGCAAATATACATTAATCGACCGACAGCGTCTTGGGACAAGCAATATTCATGATTTTCCGAGCGCCTGCACAGAAATAGCTTGGAAACTCAAAGAAAAAGGGAGGCGTGGCACTTATCGCCAGACTCTCGCAGGTTTCACGAGAGGAAGAGGCGGCGACTTTCATTAGGTCTTCTTCGCGTTTAATTCGCGATGAATACCCGCGTCTAGGGGGGTGAAACAAGGGCCGCGTTGTTCGCGCGAAGAAGGGTGCCCCGGGGTATTTGTAACCTCCGTCGCCGACAGCCAAGCCGAGTCACTGACGGATAATCGTCATTCACGAGGCGGATCTCTTTTTAGGCTCCCTCCCGACTGCGTGCAGGGATATCAACCCCTTCGACGCTCGGAATGCTCGAGGGTTCTCCCGTCGCGGGGGTAACGAGGAGCGCGGCTCGATTAAGCCGCGCAAAAACTTCCTTGCCCGAAGAAAGCTGTTCAGAAACGTCGGGCGGGTTTCTTCGCAGGAATGTTGGTCGAAGTACGTTCGCAAACGTGCTGCGTAAGTTTCAGCGATTATTAAGAAACACCGTCCGAATAATATAAGGAATACCAGCGATGCCGCGCGCAAAACCCTTCCACACAATCCAGCGACGCTCGTTCTTGAAAAACACCCTCGCTGACTCGCTGTTTCAACTTCAAAGACACCTGGCAGACAGTGGGTGACGCGATCCACTCGGTAACCATCGCGAACTGCGCCCGCCTGTGATGTCAAGTGCTTCGAGCGACGGCGAATTCACCCCGCTAAGGGTTAAAGACGTCGTCGTCGGTATCGGAAGGGCGGCAGAAGGGGGCGGTGGGAATCAGGGTTGAGTTGGAATAAGAGAAACGAAAAGAGGGCGATGGTAAGTGTAAGCGACGAAGGGGAACGGGAAGTTTGGGCGGCGGAGGTAAGTTAACTGTTCGGCTGTTCCCGTGAAACTTAAGGACCGTATATAGCCAGGGGTAGACGAGACACGGAGGACTTTGAAGGAGCTCTAACCAAGAAGAAGAACCTGGTTACACGGTGCTCGACGTAGCGGAGAACAAGCCGGTTAGGGCTGCGACACATCTTGCGGCTCCTAGCCCACAGGCCAAGCCAACCTCTTGCCTCTGTTTGTCTTGTTATTGGATGGAGAATTTCGAACACACTCGACCGGCTGGGTTACATCGGTGTGGAAGCAGCCGATCACCGAGTTCGTCGTGGGGAACTTGGCCACTTTATTTGCGAATTCAAAGCGTAGAATTCTGTAATCAATTTCTTAAGTGACGTAGAGAAGCGTGATAATGAAAATCGGTTGAAGAAGTGTAAATTTCGTAACACTGGATATCTAGATGAAATTAGCTGCCTCGTTGCTTGTGGTACATGCAGAGAGAGAAGAATGTGAACAATTGCAGTTGCATAATTTTGTTCGTAGGCCGCGAGCTTTTTCCCCCTTTTATCGCTCAAGTGTCTTGAATTATTTCGCGATTGTCTATCGAGCCGCCTTCTTGGATTTCTCCAGAGACCATGCGGTCTGCCTCCGCGTAAATAATTGAAGACAGGTCCACGGAGTTCGATGAAACAAAACGACTGAACCAATATTATTCAGCCGAAGGCAATTTTTCAAAGGAACTTACTGCAAGAACGATTCGATATAAGAGAACGAGGAGAAATCCCATGCCACTTGTTGTCAAGAAATTCCGCCAAGTTCTCGCGGGTCGTGGGCGAGCCAATAAACAAAGAACTCGCGGAAAGTTTTCCGCGCGAAGGAAGAAACGGAGCTGCGCCAATGAAGTTTGCAATCTCCGTTCTCGATTAAATAACAAACCATTGCCAGTTGGGAGAACTGATTCTTTTTTAGTGATACTGCAATATTGAAGGAGGTCTTTAGAAGCTTTTATGATAGCTAGAACTTCCCTGCTGCGAGCCCGCATTCCGTTTCGACCCTTGCAACCGATTATCTTAGAAGCACTTTAATTAAATTCACCGTAGTGACTCAGAAGAAGGTACCCGAGGTTTGACAAATACTGCAGTCCAAAGAAAAGTTAAATTATTTGACGCCTATAATTGTGTTTGTTTTCTTTTGTATCTTTGAAATTGTATGCGAATGAAGTGGGAATCAGGGAAGAAATACTATCCTACACTTTCGTTATTAGTTGAAGAAACTTAAAACTTGAGGACCTTGAAGACTCAAGATAGACTTGAGGAACTAGCAGCGAGATGCTTCAATTTAAATTCCACTTTCTTCCACATCACCCTACTCACAGAAAAGAAGTAACTGCTCCGCACATCCCTTGTCCGACCAACGTGTCAGTGAAAATTCCTTTGGATGGTAGAATAACAAAACCGTTCAATCCCATCCGTACTTGCACCCACGATAAACAATTTCTTCCGTCAAAGAACAGCAAGGATGTTCAGGTTCTGCGTTGAACATCTGTTCGTCTGAGCGAAAGAGGCTGACCGACCCTTAACCGCTGCGGCGAGCTCGGAGAAATTTCGCACGTAGCGAAAAGTTTCGCAATTAGTCTTGGAACTTCCATAATTTTGCAGCTTGAGCCGTCTTGTTTTGCGGCGAAACATTATTGTGCTCGGTTTAATTTATCATTTCACCTCCGCCTGTGAAACTCGGCATTCTCTTGTCCGCTCACCTCACATCCCCCTCTTCCCTTTCTTTTTTTACACTGCCTTCTTCCCTTAGCAATTTGCTTCCTTTCCTTTTTTTCCCCCCACCCCCCCCCTCCTCACACTGTCTTCCCCCCTCGTTGCAGAGGGCACAGACTACAAAAACAAATTAAATCTCAATTCTGAGGGAATTGCTTCTGAAAGATAACGCTAGTTAAAGGACGTTATTCGTTAGATAAACGGCGCGATTGCTACCGGCGCAATTTCAAACGCTAAAAACGAGACTCCTTAAACTGCGCCAATGGAAACTGTTATTATTCCCGTTGATTTGTTTAATTCCTCGGGCTCCGCCGCTTCTGAGGTTGGAAATGGTAAAAGCTCGAGTTGCGAGCTTTTAGTGGAACAGTTGCTTCCTTAATTCCTCGCGCACATGTTTGAAATCATCGCAGTGCCAAGAAATTCCAGCCTGAATGAAATTTAACAGTTACATCAAACTTATAGACGTTCAATGAAACAAATCTGATTTTCGCAGCCTTAAAATTGCGCCTTGTTCTTCTTAACGTTGGCATTCTTCTATGAAACACTCAATAATGAGCAGTGAAGCTGTCAAGCTTATTTCGTTTGCAAAATCGAATTCGACAGAGGCTTTTATAAGATATGATCCGCGTGATCCTGTATGTCAATTAAAGCTGACTTATTCTAGTTGTTCTTCCTGCTGCGATATTTAGCACAGCGTTGAGTTTGACGCGACGTTTATCAGGTGTTTCCTCATTACAATATCCTGGGAGAATAGATGTTTGCCCTGTCGGCGACACGTAATTTAGGCTTGTAATGTTTGTATGCTCTTGCAAATAGCTTGACGTTTCGCGTGGCGCTTAAGCCTGGCTACACGACCATTATCGATCTTGACAGACGCTTGGACGTATCGATCTTGAGCGTCTACTTGCCCACGCTGGAAGGCAGGTCATTAGACTTCAACTGTATAATTTATTACTTATTATCAGCGGGAGAGGGGTGATAAAGTCGAACGCGCAGACAGAGTGCAGATAGGAAATTACGTTATACTGTATTTTTATTAGAGAACAAATCGCGAAGCGAAAGGTATTATAGATTTGTAAAAGAAGACCACACTTTTCGTAATGTATATACGCAGGTAAATTAGGTCTAATTTGAATCCTGATTCTTAAAGAAAGTACCCTAAAGTTGCATTTCCTGAGGACTCGATTATTCTGAACACTATCATAACACACGAATAAGCTGGGCTGATCGTAAATTGGAAGAAATTGCAGCACGTTCGTTCGATGAAATAACTGGCCCTTGCGACCTTAGAGTAGATTTATAATTCACAGATGGCGAACTATTATTCCGCGAAAAAGCTGCAACGATGAGTGTCCTGATTCAATTACCTGTCCAGGACCTTGTCCAAAGTGCCCTGCGCGTCAAGGTATCGATATCGATGTTGCCTGTCGTTTCATTTCCTGTCGCGTGCATTTCGTAATAAATCCTATGTTAGGCGGGGTTATCTTTGTAAGCCGCGCAGGTATCGTAGAAATGAAACTCCGATCCTCTTACATTATAATCATCATCGAAAGATTCGTTCGAATCAGCGTGTCGTCGTTGTGCATTCAAGTAATAATGAGAATACGAAGAACGTATATACCGAGGCTCCAATATACTGGAGCCTTGAATACAGAAAGAAAAATTTGAGAAACTGGCGAAAAGGAAATATTCAGAAACAGCTCCCCGACCAAGGAACGATCGGTAATAAAATTCTCTCTGCACTTAAAGGTTTAGCAGACACCGGGAATCGTGATTCGTCTGCTCGGTTCCGTATTCCCCGAAACTATTCATTGTATTACGTAGAACGCCGCAGAGAAGTCCCGTCCCGGAGATTCATGAAACAGGGAACAAGAAGGTTACATTTCCCATGGGGGGCGGTATTCTCCTTTCATTTTCAGACTTATTTCCATCCAGGATGGAAAAGAACCGAGCGCAGTCCTCGCAGACGGCTCTGAGTAGGTAGGAAGGGTCCACGGGGATTGCAAGAGACTGCCATCATCCGTTCTGCGACGCGAAAATCAATCTCAACAGCTTCCGGTATCAATCTCGCATCACACCTGAAGCGCACCCGACCGCATCTTCCGAGCCACCCTTCCGGCTCTTTCTTGGCTTTATCCTTTCGCGGAGGGGCCGTCTTGGAAATCGTCGACAGTCAGCTAAGAGAAAATATCGGGGAGGTGGAAGAAAAACGGAGTCTGTCGAAGGCTCTCGAACACGTCTCGTCTAGGAAAACGATGGGCGGCGTGTTGCCCGTTGTGGCGAGGAATCTGCTGCTACTGGAACAATCTGCCGAGGAAAATCTATTCTGCTGGTGCAAACTGAGCTAAGGCTGCGTGGCCTTGTTCATTCGGAACATACTATACAAATGGAACGTATCCCTATTGGTTAGGGTGGTGCTTAAAATTCAGCTTTTAAAATATCGCTGGGGCACCCTAACATTTTGTCTAACTGTCCTTTTGGAGGTTGCTCCCCGCTTATTAACATTTTAAATGAAATTTTTTACTTAAAACGAATTCATACACCCTCTATAAAGTAAATATGTTTTAAGAATACAATACGTCGAAAAGAAAACTGCATTTTTATTCTTAAAAAGCACAAAATTCAATGCCTGTTAGCAACCCTTAACGTGCAACTGAAAAAAATAAAATTCACACCACATTAAGGGTGAACATACCGACAGGGTGCAGCTGTGAAAAAATACAAAAATAATTTTTTGGGGTCAAGTAGCACCACCCTGCCAATGGTGTTTGTTTCGTGCTCGTTTAGGTGATTTAGGGCTACCTAATTGCGTGACTTTGGACGAAAGTAATGAGAAAAGAGAAGCGGGTAATTATATCTTGGGAGTCGTGAATATTTATTGATATATGGTTTCGTTTAATGAAATTGCTTCGTGAGGGTGTGAAACGGAAATGTAAGTGAAGGAAATGAAAGCAGCAGGGACAGGTAGGTGGTACACAGAGTACCACATCCCGTTTAGGAACCTTTCACCCATGAAATACCACTCGACTACGATTCGTTGAGCTGACAATTGTTACGAGCGACACGGTTGGGTCCCTAGTCGCTGATCGATGGACGTCCCTTGTTATTACTACTGTTTACCAATTAGTCGTCGCGCAATTATAATTGGTAATTGCACGCAGACGCGAATGTCGCTCGCCACCAAACCCAGAATCACCAATGCCATTCATTTGCTCGCGGAACCAAACCGCAAGCGTACGCGCCGATAATTTTCAACTGCGCTTGAGAAAAATGCTTTTCGAGCGCGCAGCGCGCGGTTAATTGAATTGCAGTCGACAACGAAGAGCTGTGTTAAGTATGATGTATTTTTTCCGCTCGTTGCAGTAATTATTACTGTCATAAGTATCCTGTCCAGTTCTCTTTTCGAATTTTGAGTTTTAGTAAACAAAAGCGAGTTAGATTATTGCCAAAGTATAATGCCACCAATCGACATTAAAGAATGCAAGTGCTTGTTAATATTCCCTATCGTAAAAAAGAATCGCTTAACTGCCCTTATACTGCAAAAATTAAAGGCGATTCTTGGAAGAGGAATACTAAAAACCTGCCTGCGTCAGACTTTAGTCCTTACATCCTCGTTTATATCATCAACACCCAGACACCAGTTTCATCCTTCACTAATAGCTCCACACAACCAAATCTCCCAGACCAAACGGAAGATACTATTTGTAACAAAATTCGATGTTTCCAAAGACGCCCGAGTACCCAACGACCTACGCAGTCTGGTGTACATTCAATCGCTCCTTTGTCGATGAAAAATGAGCCGGTGGAAAGCTCGGACGTCCATGGCCCGCGATCGTGCGCGGCTCGAACCTGCGGCATTAATAATTTACGATCCCCGTTTGATATTCGACCCGGCCACCGCGAAGATATTTGCCTTCCGCGGGAAAGATATATTCGCGCGGGGGTTCATCCGCCCTGACTAGAATAAAGGATCGGCATCGTTTGTCGCCGAGCAGATTCCGCTCAGCGATACGGACACGTTAAAGGATATGCCCAGAGGATATCGGAGGGGGGGTCGCGGCGATTGAGCACGAATGCTCCAGAAGGTTAAGGCAGCCCCGAAGGGTGGAGAACCGATTCCCTTTCATCGCGACTGTTCGACCGAGCTCGGAGAGCGCACCTCTCATAGATTTTTCTCGCCAATGGATTCCAGCTCGGACAGAGCGACGTAAGGAGATCGATTGCCACACGAGGGTGGACGGAGATTGAATCAGCGGCAAAAAAACGAGCAAATCATTTTGTACCACTTTCTGCATGGCTGCTCCGGGCATCTGACTTCCTCGCGTTTCGAATCCGAAATACGGTGATCGGGTTCTGGGTAAAGAGCTACCGGATGCGCAAGACTCTTGCAGCTGGGCAGCTTTGAGGTTCGAAACGGTTTCGGTTAAGGTAATTACTATTTGTATGTGACCAGGAACAAAGTGATCCGAGGGAAAGGATTCTGCAAATGCACAGTAGGGGTGGTGGAGACCTTAAGCAGCTCAGTTACATAACTCTAGGAAGTGTCTCCTGTAGGAAGTTAAGTCTGAAACGCAACACGACTTGATAATGTTTCAGTCAGGTTGCAAGCTGATACCTAGTACTGATACCAGAGGAACAATGGCCAGCAGACGTCTCGTCATAGCCGTGGACGTTTTAATTACTGCGAAGAATAAGATACCCTGCTCCTTCTTTCCTGCACCGAACGAACGTCAATCAAGGAACTTTTTAACACGTTCAAACAATTCCTTCCTTTAACTTCATCGTGATAATACACCCATCAGTGACGACTCAGACGCCACATAAAACCCACCTTTCATTCCCTCTACATTTGCTTCTCCCTATTCCGATCGAAGCGCTCGGGCACACGAATGGTTAATTACTAGCTAAAGAATTCTTAAGACTCGATTATCCAGATCCGCAGACTCTTCCCTTGAACAAACTATGCTGCAAGTGACGCCATTGCAAACTGGATTGTCATTGAAATTAATGAAACGCAAGTGTCGCCGGTTGGACGCGAGCGTCGTCGATGTTTCCTCCAACGATCGCTTCGATATTCTTTCGCTGACAGGCAATGCTGAAACGTTTCATCAACAGCCTGCAAAGGACTCTTCCAGCCTCCGACAGATACACAGCCTCCGACCTGACTCTTTCCTCTCTCTATTTTTGTTTAATTCCAATCCCGTCGAAACCAGAATCCACAGAATGAAGAAAGAGTGTCAGTGGGCGATTGGAAATACTGTATATCGTTGCTGCACAGAAGCCAAAGTCTCCGCTGAAGCGACTGGCCCGTGATTTGTCCGCGTCACGTCAGACGGAAAAATCCGCCGTGGGAATTCAATTAATTCTCCTCGATATTCACTCGTCCGGCCCGTCGTCGTCGACGTTAAAATGCACGAGCGATTGCGATTGCGACTGCTTTTGCTGGTCTCGTTTCTTTTTACTCTCAGCCTTATTTCTTTCTCTCGCATTCGGAAACGAGCGTCCCGCCGGTTCTCCCCTGTTCAAGGGCGATTGATATTCGGGGCTTTCGAAATGGAGGAGGGAGCTGCTCGCAAGGAGGAACGACGGTCGGGGGAAAGAAGGGGAACGAGGAAACCAGGGTGGACGGTGGAAAATCGTATCATGACTGGAGCCAGCCGTATGCAAATGAGCGACACGCGTCATCAATATGGATCTAGGACGGTAAATTATTCCGTGGATAAATGGTTACCGCGGCGATCTCGAGCGACGCGTTCAATGGAATCATTGGTTTAGCAGCCTGGAAAGTTGGGGTCTTTTGTACCCTAGTTTAATGTTCCTGGACCCCCAGCTGGCAGAGGAAAATAGGTGCAGCCTTAATGATTTCGCCAAGGGGCTGGATTAAACCTGATGACGCACTGATACCAGTGGTTCTCGTCTAGGGAAGTGAATAAAAAAAAAGGGAGAGAGAAAAGTGACGGGAAGAAATGGGGTGTGGCGCGCGCAAGTGGAGCAGGTCAGTGACTGGTCAGACATTGAGAAATATATGGGCAGACAGAACTGGGAAGGAGCTTCACTCGAAAATGAGATTTTGATCTTGTAAAATTATACGTTACATATATTGAAGAAATAGAAGATACTCTAATTTTCCATTAGAGAAATGGTAAATCATACAGAAAAGGAGGAAATCATTAGATATAATAGTCCACGTGCAATTCAAATAATTCCATTACAGAACAAACCCAGCGGCCATCAATCGAAGACCAAATCATCGATGGATAGAGCAAGAGCTAGGATCGAATGGTAATTTCACGAATCAAGTTTCTATCAGTGGTGGTGACGAGGAAATGATTCGATCTCGGGATAAAACAGAATCATACATCCAGAAATTACATCAGCCACAGTCGCGCTGGAATCAGAACAATGCGTGCTGGCTACTGAATCGCAGTCTCGCATCACACGGAAATCTTCAGTATGGATCATACTGGTATTACGAAACAGGCTTTCCAGCCCGTATGCGTCGGCTCAAAGGCACAGGGAGATTAATCGGAGATGCGTCAAAAGCGGTTCCACCCCTTCGCCTATGATAGATAAAACGTCGCATATCCGTGCATCGAACAGCGAATCAAATTATTATGCCTCGTTTAAAAAACCAGCTTTCCCTTGTTCGCCCACATTGGACGCTTGACCACAGACTTTAGTATGCCGGGGCGCGTGCAGCGAAACATTTTTCACGTGAGCATTTTAGGCAATGAAGTCGCCGAAAGACAGAATTGAAAATATGGGCGACACATGTGGCTAATGTCAACACGGAGATACTACAAATGTGGGAAGCTGTCAGCGTGGGTGAATTATGCGTGCACGATACAGTGAATTTCAATGGACTTGGCAAAAATTAAAGGCGAGTCTGGAGGCCACGGAGAGGACCACGTGTGGTGATAAAGAATCTATAAATTAAGCTTCAAATTTTCAGAAGAATGACTTCAAATGTGCACCCAATTAACTTGCAAACTTCAGGAAATTGATTGCACGTGTATCTTTTATATTTTTACTTATAAATAGTCTTGGATGCCAGGCTGATATAAACCTGGGACAGTTCTATATGCATTTGAACCTAGATCAGCATTTCCATTAACTCATCGAACCACATGCAATTGGTTCTGTATTTCTGGTGGGAAGGTACCTACTTCCATCGATTATTTCCTCGAGCAACAGCGGTTTCCTCGATTCACATGGAACCGCTATCAATTAATACCCATTGATTAACAAGATATCCGATCGTTGGAATAAGTTAGTGATGTGAGCCACAGGTTGCATGGAATAATCGTTGTCCCTCGACAGCACAAATATTAAGTTTCTGTGCCATCCAATGTCGGGCGCCGATACCGCGAGCTCTATTTAGGAAAGTTTCAATCAGGCCGCAACTGTTCTGCGAGGGGACGCGCGAATTTTGTATGCCGATGGCGAAACGGGCCGAAACCTCGGTAAGGGTGTCGAATGCAACGGGGTCAACGTCTGTTATTCGGAAACAATCGCCATTAGCTCTCCGCGGTGAAACAAAATTATCGCTTTGAATTGGCCGCGAAATGTGCATTACGTTGATGCACACGTTTGATACTCGAGTGCACGTGATAACACCGCTGACGCTAAATATTGTCGGATTACTGCCTGCAATATTTCATCCGGCTGCACGTGCGCGACATACTCGCGGAATAATCGTGCACCAACACCCCCCAATATTCTTGTCACACCTTTTGTCACGCATTTATAGGATTTATTGGTAACCTTGATAAATTGGCTTTCACTGAAACCTCAATTTGTTTCGAGCTAACTACAACGAAGCAATCACGTTTTTAGAGACAAATTCGATATAAATTAAATGAAAGGGGAATCCTCTATTCTCGGATAGAACTGCATAGTTTAACCTTTCGTTACACGCGCTGTTGAAAAAACTAACATTTGCGAATTATTATTTTTTTCTGCCTGAGAGCAACCAATCGGTTTTGAACCCTTTTCCTAATCCTCTAGCTATGCCTCCTGCACTTTATGAAAAATCCCCGGCTCTTTTAACCAGCTTTTCAGCCCGGATGTACGGCGTTGAAGAGAAAAAGTCGTCACTTCGTAGAAAGTGCAACGCGCGTGTAATAGTTCATTAGCAAAACACCACAAAAATAATTAATAAAACATAAAACAATACTTATTTATAATAGTACCCATTTACTCTGTTCCATCTTTTTTTCTGTTTTAAAGACAGTTACATCGCTTTTTGGTTTTTAATATAAAATTATTTTTAAAGGAAAGTCGTATTCTTCATTTAAAAACACTTAGAATATCATATAAAACAAAGAACAGGTACAAAATTAAAAAAAAAAAAACAGTATAAAATCGTGATGTAAAAAGTACAACGCGCGTGTGACCATGTTATGAAATGGGGCGCGTGTAACGAACGGTTAATAGACTTGCGTGGAAAACCGGCTGGCCCGCGATGAATCGTTCATTCTGAATTTTTCATCCCCCCGTCGAGTGGGGTGCGTGAAAATGAATGGAAAGCTTAACCTTGAATTCCGAGCCGAGGATACACTTTACTGCATGTATGTTTCAATGAATCTCCACCGATCCAAACTCACTGATCATTCTCTCACACTCCAAATGCTACACGCCGTTTGAGAGGCGAAATAAAGATCGCGTGACATCGTTTGCAATAGTTTTATTAGAAAAGCATGGCACGATGGTAAAAGACTTGGCAGGTACAATGAAATCGCGTAGTTGCCCGCGGATGGAGTCTATTGGGGATCAATGAAGGCGATGATCCTTACAAGAGCCGTTTCACGTGATCCGTTTTCCTTCGGGAACTCTTGATGAAACCGAGGAACTCCAGCTCGGCGACCGCTTGAGTAAAACGAGCTCTAAATCTCCGTTAAGGATACCTTTGGCCACGCGATAAAATTCACACCGAGAGCACGTGTGAATTATTCAAACAAGAGGTACACGCTGTTGCAGCGAGTTATCTCCACCGGCCAGGATTCCGCCATTACGAGCTACGATATGAATTCCAAACCGTCCCGGTGGTTAGACAAATCTCCGCCGCACTCCATTACCATCGAAGCGGCAAGTGTGGCTGGGACCGCTAAATGAAAAAGGATACTGCAACTTTGGATCCACGTCCCGCTGGTCCTTCGTGTTGCTCTCGGGGTCCACGATGATCAAGAATGCCTGCAAACGTGCGTTTAATCCACGAAAGAGTGTCGACCCATTACCACCAGACACAGAACTTTGGAACGGACGAGGGTTACGAGAGATACGCTCTTGGAAGTGTTAGAGAGTACACAGCAAGAAGATCGAGAGATGAGATCTCCTGAGTTTGGATTTGCGAAGAGAATCGAAACGAAAGCGGTAAAATAGTAGAGCTAAGCTGAGAGTGAGGGAAATATAGATGGGAGATAGATGGTTCACTTGAAACTTATGCAGAGTAGGACACACCTTGAGTGGGTGGTGATTTTAAGAGTGGTCTTAGGTTTCAAGGTGAAGTCTGACCAAAGAACAACCCACCTAATACAAGTACGTTTTACCACAGTTCCCAGCTGCATGCAAATTATCAAGTAATAATACAGATATTTGTTTAATACGTGACGATGTTAGACCCCCGATTTTCCTTGACCAGTAGCCGGTTGCGTTTGGTCAGTGAGCTTTCAAGCTTCTAACAGCCACAGTCTATAGAACGGTTCCGCACCCGCTCCAAGGGGATTGGAGGCCCATTTACAATGTCGTGCTCGCGTGAATCGCTGGTAGGAGCGATTAAAATCACGAAACAGGGACGGGCGGGTGCGTGACCGTAAGTGTAACCTGAATTAACCTGTAAACATGAGCACGAACGGATTGTTACCTGCAGCCAGTCGTACATATTGATCAGCTTCCTGGATTCCAAGTGGAGCTTGTAAATTATACTGAGGTCGGGCAGCGTGGACGGAATGGCGTCGTCGTTCTCCAATTTGCAGCACTCGCACTGAAATATGTATTTCCAATTAACTTTGGCCCTCGCCTCGATACAGTTTTCTATTAGGGGCGAGCTCATAATCGATAGCCGTGGCCGCTGATTGCACAGATCGATAGTCTGTGATGAGTTAAAAATCACGGGAACTTGTGGGCTCGCGGCAGTAACAAATTATTCCCACAAATTAATTCGATCGAGGGGAGGGGGAGGGGGAAGAATAATGTATAAATCGAGATGGATTGCCATGATAAATGGTGGAAGACGGAGTGAAACATTTCGGGAACTTTTGCTATTCTTCTTTTGTGATAGGGGTATTCTAAAATTATCAGACAAACCCGACATGAAGATTACAGAAGCTTTGTTTCATTTAATGTGACCTGGCGCTTGAATTCCCGAAGGAAATTGAAAATAGAAGAAAAACGTGGGGTTATTAGGAAACGCGAAGGAACGTATGTAGTACGATTAAACAAGATTTATGATGGAAAAACTCCCGGTCATTTTCATTACTGAACGATGCGAAACACTAACGAAAAAGAAAGATAACAAACCCCGCGAACATTTTCTGTCCTGAGCCCGTCGTAAATCATGCACACGAATAACCGAACCACAGCACTCAGCAATTTCTTATACGATATACCTGAGTAGACACACCGCCCAATACTTATCGCGTCGCGTTTCTATTGCATCGAAGCCACGATTAAGATTTCAGTGGCCTAATAGCGAAGTGACATTCGTTTGAACTAAAATTTTTTAAATTGAATTAATCATTATCGCGCCGCGTTCTAGTAAACATTAATTTTTCGAAGTATTAGCATCACATATTATCTCGCTAGTTTTGCCTATCGCGGTTGAAAAATTCCTAAATTTAAATTCTAATCGCTGGTATCTCTGAAGGAATTCTTGACTTATTGTCTCGTAAACAATCTGCATGCCGCGGCTTGTCTTGTTTCTTTAATTGATTATAAAAGACTTCTCCGTAAAAACCAGTCCTCTTTGACTTACGTTTAAGTACACGTGTGGATCGTTCAAGCCACTGTGCACCGCAGCTCTCAATGATCCACGAATGTGTTGTTTGGCTAAATTGCCATCGCTGAAGCAGAATATTTCGTTGGCCGGCATGCGATTCGGATTGACCAGGTGGACGGAAAACACCTTCCGGTCCAGGTAGTTGATCACGTCTAGCTGCGCCTGTTTGTAAGGCGACCGTGACTGCGTTTGGGACATTCTCAACAGTTTCTAAACGAAAAGCCAGATGATACTAGAGTCGCGGCGCTGAGTCTTGATTCGCGGGTTACTGCAAATAGTGAATTGCATTCCGAACCTCTTTTAGCTGGAGCCGATTGAGTTTCTCACCAGTGGCGAGGATGTCTGCGGGCGTTACAGCCACTTCTAAGCTAGCTTCCTCGACGATCGCTACATGACACTGAAGATCCGTTTTAAGCTGCTTCATAACCGGATCTCTCGATCTGTCCATGATCTCAAGAACGGAGTTCAATTTCGCGAGAAACTCACTCTTTGATAGAAAGCCCAGGAGCTGCAAGCACTCTTTGTACTCGTGAGACTCCCTCAGATCGTTCAAGTAAACCGCTTTCGTGTAGAATTCGCGCAACTATCATTTTGTAAATTATCGTCGTGAGTGGATTGTTTATACTGTTTCAAGCGTGTCTGTTTAATTGGCTCGTGGTCTCCGTACCTGTTTACCCATTGGTGAGTTTGGCAATGTCGCCATGAGATTGTGCAGACACTTCAGGATTATCAGAAAACGATGCATGTATCGATGAAATTGTTTCAACAAATAGATTAATATCTCCTACAACAAGTTTAGTCTTCATATCCCTGAATCACTGCTTGAAAATTTCGTTCGCTATGTTACAAGTACCTCAAACCTCATGTTATCAAGCGGTCCACTTTTATTCTCCTCTTTCTGTAGTTGCTTGATGTACATTTCTATCGAAGGTAGCTTTCTGATCTCTCTGAAATCCTCATCGGTTAAAGTGGACAATCTGCTTCTTATTTCTTGCGGTTGGCAGCAGAGAGAGTTCACATTGTTCGCGTAAAAATGTTGTATCATGCATATCTAAATTGAAAGGAGAATTGCTCTGAAGGCGTTTAGGGCTAATGCCTAAAATCCCAGAATCTAAGAACTGAATAGTAACAAACCTTGTAACTTTGCAAGAAACTCTCCACTGAGAAATCATAGAACAAAAAGATGTCTGTTAACAGCTGAAACGCTCGTCCAGTTAATTTAAATGGTATTTGTGTGCAGAAGACAGTGTTTTCTAATACATCAGACAAAATATTGATTTGTGTTTGTGTGTGAAAAACCTGATTAAAAAAAAAATTGCAATTTCAAGCAAGTCTCCCCTTGTAAACTATCCAACAGTGAATGCTCGCTACTCACTTGAACATTTAATTTGGATGTAACATCGTACGATAGTGATCTGTGTATAGCGTGCAAGGTAGTAGCAACGCCGAATATAAGGATAAACTTCATTGTCTTTGAATATGAACTAAAAGAGACACAAAATCAATAACAATGCCACAGATTCATCGCGAGAATCACAGTACCTCAATATTAAAATGAAATCGTGTAATACTGCAGCGGGGGAACTTTCGAAGTCAGTTATAATTATAACGAGAGGATCGTTCGGTTCGCAATGTTCCTGATACCATTCCTTTAAGGCTCGCATTGTACAGTGACATTTTCTAACATGCGTATCTTCGTTCTACAAATAATTGCCCCGTAAATAACATTCGCATTTCCTTCGCCTTTGAAATACTTATTTTAAAGAGGACTGACCACATTCCCAACGTTCATCAGCTGAGATACTGATTCTTCTAAGATAGTTCTTACATTATTTGAATCCCTATTCCATACAAGTGCCACGTGTTTTGTGATCGGTTCCAATTTAGATATTATTCTGTCGAACATTATCGCATGATCGGGGACATTAACTCCTGTAATATATTTATCGTCAATATACACGGCTACGAAACAGCTTAGTCTAAGCGGTCGTCACCTGTTAGTAAAATAGCTGTCTGTATTTCATTCTCCAGACTCTCTATTGGCTTTTCTTTGACTTTGGAAACAAAAGATTCTAAGTCGATCAGAATCTGTTGGAACATATTCGACCTTATGTCCTAAAATTTCAATAGAAATCATCTTAGAAGGAATCGAACGCTACTTGTTCGCGCAACAGCGTTTAACCTATCGACAATACCTCAGTGGCTTTTTCAATGCTAGTCCACGTCTCATTGTAAGCGAGATACCACGGCTCCTCGAAATAATCTGGAGATCTCAATTTTACCCTCTTATCGCCAATTTTGTAATTACCTTTATGCGCAAAGACACCCTAAAACGCATTTCGAATTTGATCATCGTGAGAAGCGACGAACATTTCCTAACAGTAATTGGAAGATACGACCATATTTTCAAAGGAGACAGTAAATAACAAAAGATAATGGCGACAAACAAAAGCGCGGTAGAATACATTTTTAGGAACTCTTCGTTACAGAAAAATAACTCCCGCCAAAAATGGAGGAAAGAGTCCGGAACGAAGAAAAATAGATCGATAATTTTACGCGCAAGTAGGGATCCTCGGAATATCGAAGTTCATAGATAAGTTAGCTTATGTTAAATGTATGTTAACGGACAACAAGTACCGAATATATTATTCGCGACAACGAGCTTTATAATCCAGTAAAAGTAGTGATAAGTCGGCGTTAAAACTGATGTAACCAGCGAATAGCTCGTAACGGGTTTGAACTGTGATTTTTACATTTCGAGGTTATTGAAGTAGAAGCAACAAGTTGCACAGTACCTTTGACACTGAAACGTTGTCCATTTTGATGGGAAAGCTCGCTAGAAATCCTGGATATCAATTAACTGACCGAGAACTGTAGAAGTACAACAAATCACTCAACTGACAGGTAAGAAACACAATCAACTGCGACACGAGCCCGCGCCTTTTTCGCCACTGACGCCACGGTTAGTTTCGAAGACTCACCTAGGTGACGCTACTTGTCAACATGATCCGCCATTAGACGTTCAATTGTTCAGTTTCAGAAGCCCCATCATTGTCGGTTCTTTCGAGTGGGTCTACCTCGTGAATTTTACTGCTAAAAGTTAAAAGTGCTTAATTAGTATTAGTTTTTTCAACGAATTTTCGAGGGGTGGATTTGGTAAGCTAAAGTGTTTGTTAAAATTTTTCACCGTTTCAATCATATCGTAACTGTCCCACTGTCCCACGTTTTCAACGCCTTTGGAATTTAAAATCTGTAATTAAGATTCATTTTTCTTGGGTAGAGAAACTCAAAATTGTCGGATTCGAGTTTGTACGAGTATAATTTCAGTCTCCTTTTCTAGTTAATGAACTATACTATACATTCGGGTTCTATTGATTAGAATTTTGCATATCGGTTTCATTGTTAGAGGAAAATGCGTTGTTTCGTAACGTTTCTTAGCAACATGGCGGCATATTTGAAAAAGTTTCTTTGCGTCCTTATTGCTAGCTGCTTAAGAGGGGAGAGTTTAATGTTTCTGGGGTTGCGTTGTAATTGCAAATGAAACGTGAACACTATTCGAATATGTAATAGTGCATAAAAATATAGTATAAAAGAATTGTTAAGATTTGAATAAAGAATACAATATATTTCCATATATAAATCGCAAAGACATCTTCCACGTTGTAATTATAAAGGAAAAATAGATAAAACAATTTGAACAAATTTTGTTATATCGTCCATATTTTTCAGTCATTGCGGAACAAACAAATTTATATTTATTTCATTTATTATAAAATTTCGTAGTACCAAAACCTGCAGAAGCAGAAAATAAATTTATTGTCATCCAAAAATTGCCCAAAATATGAAATTTTTATACTCATCCAGAAATATAAAAAACAGCTAGGGCCTTCCACAATATTTCCACTCTACAGACCTTTGATATTCACCGAACAGTGTACCCAATATAATACTTTAGTTGCAAATACAATAATTTGCTTGTACTCAACCAAAAACTCTTAAAAAAAAATTTTCACAACTTTCTCCGCTCCAAAAATAGCGTTTTATAGCGAAGAAATTTTACAATTAGCTGACAATGAGACCTGGAATTCAGAACGAAATCCCCCATTTGCAAACGGGCGGAATTTTGATGTTCACCGAACGGTATGAGGGACAACGAGCGAATTTTCAGCCAAGCGGTCGTGTCACCCGAATTTCGCGAGCGTAAGCTGCCACGATCATCATCTGAATCGCAAATCGCGTCGATTGAATTCATCCGAGGTCGAGCAAACAATCCGGAAACCGAGAGTTTGATGCCACGTTTCGATGGGGGAGGGCGACAGGGGTGGGGAAAGGGTGGTCGTCGAACTTTCGTCGAACTGGTTCGTCTGGGGGGCGAACGGTGCTACTTGCTGGCCGCAGAACTTGCCTGCCAGCAACTCGTAATTGATTTAAAGAAGTGTCCAAACAAGATGCTGCGCTTCGTGCCTCGAAATGTACCGGAATACGTCCACGTCGGTGTGCGAGCCGTGTAAACGACCGTGCAACGGCTACCGAAACTGAGATTATTCCGAACTCGCGAACCGCGCTTCAGCATTTTTTTCTCTCGAAGAAATTTCGCGTGTCCAGGTTTCAGATCATTACCATATCAAACCACTTGACAACAGATTTCGACCTATTGCTGTTGCAAAATTTAACTCAACGCAATTTTCAGTTCCTTTCAAAGTTATCTGTAAATTTCCATAATTAAATTTTTATTTAAATAAAATTTCGAATAACGAATAAAAGTTAAAAAAAATTAGTCGTCATTCCTTCGTTAACTGGAGCTAACTTTATTCCATCCATGACGAATAAATTTTTAAACTCTTATTCTTTATTCAAAATTGTATTTGAATAAAAATTTTGCCCACTTTGAAAAATAGTGTAAATCGCAGTACTTTTTAAGTGAGAACAGCACGGAGTTTTCTTCCACGGAGAGTCGTTCAGTTCTTAGTACTAAATTGTTGTGTTCTCTTGCTACACACGTCGCAGGTCTTAATTATCTGGATCCAAATGTAGCCAGTCTACCTTGGCGCCAATTAAGCTGGTTAATCGAGGTCTCTGTTCGGTCTTCCTTGAAAGCTTCCAGGATTATACCGAGTGTTATACTCGTAACATCAAAGGATAGCAGAAATATCGTTTTCTTTTGCAGAAATACAAAGAAGTTACTTACTAGGCATTAGAACAGCATTATGCCTCTACATGAACTTATTCCCCCGCGCTGTCGCTAGAGCAAACGCTTTTCGCGCTGCACCGTGCGATATGCAAACGACGGTAACGCGTTTTCGTTTCATCGTTAATCCCCTGACACGTATTTTCTTTGTTAACCGATGCTTCGAAATCAGCTCGAAAGTCCGCGCATTCAGCGGCGAGCTAAGCCAAGCGCACTCGAGAAAGGGGGGTGGGGGTCATTTTGGCAGGGGAATGGGGGAGGGATATAAATCGATTGCACAAGCAGCTTTGTACGAATGTTCTCGTTTTGTGGTCGGCCATCGCACCTGTGCCCCAAGGGGTATCCCGGCGAAAATAAATGGGATTCGATCGGGGACTTAATCATCCGCCTTCGTTGAAAGGGACGTCTGGGACAAAACGATGCAGAGATCATGGGAGGCTATTGATCGTCCCATGGAATATATTTGTCTAGTTTCCTTGGCCGTTGCGTGCGGCATTCGTCGTTCCAAATGAATTATTGCGCGTGTTTTTTTTTGGAACCTACTCCCCACATAATCGAAAATAACGATTTCTAAATGTCTCGGAGCGAGTACCATGGATAATCCTGTACTTAAGTTCCTACGCTGCTTAAAGTTCAAATAGATCAATTCAAACAACTTAATTCCGAGACTTCTGTCATAGAACTCATTTATCAGCTATCAATAAAATTGAAGATTAGGTTATTTCTACAAAATATACCAATAACTCTGTAACTCTCTCTCTGTACTCCTCCTTTCTAGCATTTCCATATACGTAGCTACAATCTAACTGATTATTAAATGGTATATCCAAACCACTCCGTTCCTCGCGAATCATTCGTTCCTTGCAGAATGAAAAATGAAGGAGCCTTTTAGAGTGTGGATTCAGGGCAACTCATCCCCACAGAGTCTCTTACCTCCCATCCACCTCAAGATGTCTCGTCAATCACAGAGTGTATTTGCATACGATCTAGGCAAGACCGATCCCCGCCGGTGAAGGAATCGTTCCCAGATAAGTTCCCAGCCCGAGCCTCGTAAAAAACGTTGATCCCCGTCGAAGGAACACCGACTCGATACTGAACGGTAGAATCGACCGCGTTTCCTGTTACTCGGTAAAAAGCGAGTGAGCGTTTTCACTGGAACGATGATGAAACGGTCGCTTTGCCCGCCGTCAGGCAGGGAGCAACAGCAGCGGGATCGTGTCAGGAACTTGTCGAAGCTGTTGCGGGCTGTCCAGCGGATGGCCGTTGCGGTGGACAGCCGCAGAAAATGATTTCCTCCTGAACGACAGGTCCCTTTAGTGGCGGGAAACAAGAGTCTCTTGTCCTCGCCAGGTTTCTTCGAGCCTCGGATGGGAAACTGTTGGCAGTTTACGAAACAGGACCCAATTCCTCGCGTTCGTAATGAGGGCTATTGTTGCCCTCGCCGCCGCGGTCCCCTCCGCCCTTACGCCGAGATTGAACGTCCCTCCGCAGGATGCAGAGCGATATCTCGCAGCGGCGTTCGGAGGCTGGAAAAAACCTCAGGATTACGAGGACGTTCCAGTTGGTAACGAGATAATAAAGCGACCAGCTTTGTAGCTTCGCGGCAGACCCTTTTGCCTTGTGCTTTTCCTCTTTTGTTCGAGCTCCAACCCCTTTCCTTGGTTCTTTTTTTTTTTTTAGTCTTCTGGGTCCCTTTTCTCGTGGCCGGCTCTGTCGTGACGATTTCGAGGTGAAATTCGCCAGCGTGATGACGGGAGTCTGTGCTTGAATTTGGGCGACGAATAATCCCTTTGTATTTCGGCTTTCGTAGTGATAAAAGAGGGAAATTGTACATTTGGTGTTATTTCGTTCTTTTCTTAGTTCTGTATTTCTTTTAGCGGTAGCTTCTGTACCGTGTAGGGCCTGGTCGTGGTGGAAGGGTGTTCCTTTACGATTTTACTCGCAACAGTCATTTTCTCATTAATATAGTGATTGGAGATACCTATTTTTACCATTTCCGATCAGAACGCTTCTTTATTTATTTATTTATTTCTCTTTTACGGGTAAAACCCATTTTGTAACAAACAAAAAGAATACATCGAACATCACAGAGACACTTTACTACTGAAAACACAACAGAGTATACAAACACGGCGATCAAAAAGAGCATATGGCTACAGAGACCTAATTTGATTAAAAGTTTCGAATGAAGCTTGTCTCTGACATTCTACAAAAGCGCAGACTTGACTGTGTTATTTTGGGGCAGGTCGTGAATTTTTCTGGCCGCGATGTCTCTACACTCAATTAAAACCGCTGTATAGAACTCATCTTCCATTCAGCACGGACAATTCGATCTGGAAACGAGCGAATGTTTACCTATCTCGAAGCGAAACAGAAATGCTGGCATGCTGAACACAATTCGCCACCAGCAATTCATGCGGGACCTATTTTTCAAAGCTCGATACTATCGAGCATCGATGCACGGTACCTCTGCTACAATCTAACCTTCCTCCTGTTCCTTGTTGCGATCAAATTCGATTCTGCTTCGATCAAAACCATTTCATTCTTCGTCATCTGTATTAATTAATTCCATCTTCCTTTCGCTAGAAATCCCTTAAGTACGCCTTCCAGCTCCGATCACCCGGTACACCTGACTTTAACCCCACAAAACTGTTATCCTCCCCTACCATCAATTTCCAGCAAAGTTAACACGACAATCAAACTTTACCCCGAACTTTCTTAATCCACCAAATCTCCATTTGAAAATGAATTTCTTTCATACGAGAACGATTAACGTGGAAAATAGCGAACCGATTCTAACGGCGAATCGATCAGTGGATCACCCAAATGAAATATCAATTAATCCCCGACGTTGTCATAGAAAGTAGATTATGTGAACGCCCGTAGCGGTTCGAGCGCGGAGTATACCTATAAAGTGTTTTTGATTTCGTTTCAGCCAACTTTCCAAAGACGATCGAGAACCTGGGGGCTTCGATCTCGTCGGAGCTCGAGGGTAATCCTCCCTTATGGGTCACCAGGAGGACCGGCACGCACGGCGAGGAGGTTTACATAAACAACGCGAAGATCCTCACGGAGCAGAGCAATTTCCAGTCGAAGGTGATCGTCGGCGGGGACGTGAAGACGCAGGTGAGACATTTAATCCGCAAGTTTGATTAAGACGGGCCGCGATTACAGGGAGAAAAAGATCGCCCGCCGGGGCGGGCCTCGGTCTTCCCCGTCTCCGGTGGATTTTTCTGCCGCGGTCGTCGCGGTTAATTTAATCGCAAATTACTTTTTTACGAGCGTAATCTCGCGAGTAATTAGGTTAGTTTACGTGCTGCTTTGCGTGAACACGACTTCCGGCGTTCAAACACGATTTCCTCGGGACTGCAACCACCCAAGAAGTTGGTCCAAGCCGCACTTTCCGAGCTTGCGGTCGCCTTCTAACGAGCTTTTAATGAGCTGCACAGGCTCGCCTTGGCCACGAGTTTGTTGCGTTGATGGATATCGTTGGCTTCGATAAGCTCGTCCAATATTCTTCACCTGCAACCCCTCCACGAGGGTGGAATGTTTCTTATTGATAGGGCGGTTATGTCGCGAATCAGAATCTAGAATAGAGCAACGCTGCGGGGAAAAGACTACTCCGTGTAACCCACTTTCTGGACCTGTCTTCTTTACCTCGATATTTATCAAGCCTCTACTTAAAATTCTTTTGAAGTGGCTTCAACATCGACTTACAAATTAATTCCACGCAGGACACAAGAGTTATCTGGAGCGAATTCTCATGAGCTATTGATCAAAAGCGCAAGGAGCCCGACGACGCAGTGAAGAGAAACTATTTCGAGGGCCGATATCTTGTTCCCATCGTATATTCAATACTATCTATCATGCCTATCTTCCAAATTTCCTCCAGCGAGCATGGACCCCAATTTCGACTTATCAAACGAACCCTTTAATCTGTAGATCAAGTATCACCAGCCAATGAAAATCGCCGGGCTAGGACTAATCCCCTCGACGAGCTTGTCCATAGATCAATCCTTTTCCTCCCTCCTCCCTCGCCCCTCTGATTCAGCCCCTTGGTGGTATTACAGAAACTTTTCTCATCCACTTAACGCAGAAGTTCTATCACGACCCGATACTTGTTACTCGTTAACAGAGCACGAAGGTATCGGATCATAATTAATGTAGACAAGAGTGGGCTAATCGAATAACTTTTTACATTCTGATCCGCCCAACTTCCAGCTGCCAAGGTTCCGCGATAAACCCGCGAAACTTCCTTTCGCGATCTTCTGATTAACTCGTCGGGAGCCACAACACTTTCCCAGCGAGCGGTGCTTGACCCACATTCTTTTCTGCATCGTGTGATTCTTATAAAATGATTGATGAGGCTGCTGTAGAAAACGAGGGTGGTCGATGACCCGGTAATTCGACACGGTCGAAACACTAGCAACAGTTTATTCAACAAATGGGAAATTCTCGAGAAACTTCTCCCCTGGCTTATCCATTTCTGATGTCGAAGGAAATAATCACGATCTCCTCGCTTCAAGATATTCCATTAAGCAATAGAATTTCATGCACCGCTATCACGCCACAAGCTTCAGTCCGCGAAGATCCTGAACTCTGTTTAACGTCCCTTCGATTAACATCCGATCATCGACACTGGCCATTCGCCTTCCAGGCATTATCCTCCTAGCAGAATCGCGGCTCGGACAAAAGCGTCTTGCCTCCCCTTCGGCTGAACGCACTCGATGAAATCTTCTCACGCGGCTTCTCTCTGCCCGGCTGAGAAACTATTCGCCAAGCGTTCGACCGCGCCGCTGGCTGATTTTCAATTTACCCCCGGCCGCTTTGAGACGCTCCATCCCCCGCGCTTTTTCAATCCGTTCTTCTTTCGCCGGGGCTCCTCTACCCTGTCCCGCGCGCCATCTTTCCTCTCCATTAACCGTAACTCTTTAGGCGATCCTGGGCCAGCGGGGTCGGCGCAGTTATTCGGGCTGGAATTCCTTCAAATTGTTAAGAAACAGGGACGAGGCTTGGCTGGCTCTCGCCCCGGGCAACGCGTGGAGGGAACGCGTTCCAGCAGCGTCTAATGAGATCAGAAACCCCGCGAGCCTGCTGAGATTAAAAACGACGCTGCCCCCTCTTCGCCTCGCGACTCCGCTTATCCACCATCGCCCCAGACTCTTTCGCCGCGGCGTGTGTGGTATCGTGGAATCTCCCGTTTGATGATCTAAGTCTAGACGTAGCTTTCATCGTGGACAGATCCGAGGCGCATAGAAGATACAAAGGTCCTCGTGAGAATTCTTTACCTTGGGAGGCACGCGTCAGCTTCTAGATACATTTGGGTTGAATATAAAGTTCTGGGGTAGGAGATGGCAGGTGGATATTAAAATACTTCCAATTTCATTCGAACGAAATTTCCCTTTTTTTTTCTTATAACACAGGGAATAGTGGTATCGTAGGAGCTTGAGCAGACGGTTTATGAATCTGCATGCTTCAGTAGCTTAGCCAGTGTCATATTATTCACTTCCATAACAGCTACTTTCATCTCACCTCGCCGATAAATTTCTACAAATATCTGAACACACACGGGCTCGGCGAAATCAGCAAAGGCTCGATAATAATCTATTAGCCAGCGCGCAGGTTATGCATCACGCATCAGACGAGCGTGGAGATTCTTTTATTTAATTACCACACGGTAGGATTAATCTGTGCTTTTTCATAAGTTTCTCGACTCATGAATAATCCCGCCTCGCACCCCTCTCCCCAGTATTATCGTGCCTCCCCCCGCCTTCACCCTCGCCCGCGCCCGTTTATCGTGGAATTCCGCGCGCGGCGCCGTTCTCTCGGCAGAATAACGAAGGCTGCGGGAAATTCCTCCGAGTATTTTTTCGCTGGATCCGCCGGCCGTGTGATGTAGCTCGGCGAGATCGTAAACGTTAACGGGTGCCTGGGACTTTGTCAGTTATTACAGTGCTTCCGAGTTGATCTCGCGTTCCTCCGAGGATACACTTCCGCGGGAACGCGGCGCCGGAACACACAGCCAGGGCGGTTTAAATAAGCCGGAAAATATTTTTATACGATTTCACGCTGCCTGCCCCTCTCTCTCTCTCTCCGCCGTGCTCCCTTAGCAGTCCCGCTCCTACGGCGACATTAATTTCCACCGTTGTACTCCCGACGTAATCTATTTTCAGCCTTCTCCAGATGCCGGTAAGAAAGGTGGCGTAGTATTATCGTGGATAAATCGAGGGTGGTCTGGGCTATCGCTGGGAGCTCGTGGCGCGGTCATGGGGATGGTATTTTTTAGTGGACGGATTTTATTCCGGTGATCGGGGTGCACTTTGATCGAGGAGCAGGATGTTCTGATGGGAGAGGGCGGGTTTTATTGCTTAGGATCTGGGGTGCGGTTTATTCTGCCTTGTGATTTTATCGATAAGGATTGGAGGCGTCGTAAAGTCGGCAGTTTTGGGGGGCAAGGATGGAAATGAGTTGATGGGAATCTGGATCTGGAAATTCCTTTGTCGAGGCTTTAGGCACCGTCGAGGGTGGAGTGGTTGTATTTTGTTTGCAAGTAGTAGCGTTGAAGTCGATTTAATTGCATGTGAGTTTGCAGAGAGTTATAATAAATCTGGGATTTATTTCCATATTTCTCTATTTAGAGACGAGAATTGTATCTATATATTTGCTTAAAACGACGAGAGAGAAAAATTACAGCAGGGTAATTGGAAATTCAGTAGCCTTCGATGACCACTTGATTTTGTCGCAATTGTGTCTGGACATCAGACTTCTTTTTACTTCAGGTTAGAATTAAAAGCATCTGCACAATGTAAATATAGGGGAATCATATTTTCTCTGAGAACCAAGAAATCACAGATATTAGGGAAAAGTTTGATTTGAAATAATAATGGTTAAGGTGCAGTAAATTTGTGTTTCAATTATAATTCTTGTTTTCCTTCGTCGTTTCTCTTGCGTAAGCACGAAAGTAAAACAGTGGGTTAACTAATTTTGATGGGCTAAGGGGATGGTGCGTTCTAGTAGAATGAACAGGTCAGCCGATGTTAATTACTAATTCAGAAACGTTAAGCGGAAACTTTGTTCTCAAAAATGATTATAGGGTAGACCGGGGCGAATCGGATCGAAATAAGAATTTCGTGCATATTTCTTACATCGCGATAGAAATGAGTATTCCGATCGTTCGTACTACATCTGAAGTTTCGGGGCGAATCGAAATATTTCTCACTTTTTCGTTTTTTGTTTATAAATGAAAGATTTTTATGTTTAATTCAATTTTTACATATTAATGTTCAAGGCGAAAGTCACGAATATATAATAAAAAAATAGTTTTTTAATGTCTGACTAATATTTGTTTACCATCAAACACAAAGTGATCCGATTTGCCCCGGTCTACCCTACTGGGAATGGGATCGCAGCACATTGTTGGCTACCCGTTGAAACTGAAGCATTACTTTCAATGGAGGAAATTAAATGATAACGTGCAACGACATGTATTATGAATTTTATGAAGCGAATATTGTCGTAGTTGCTTGGAAACACAATACTTCACCGAGTCCCGGTTTTATTTAAAATTGTTATCTCGTGATAATAAAAAAATATTTATTTTCCAAGGAAGATAAAGTCAAATATTAATAACTGGAATTTATACTAAATGCAAATTAAATGTACGTAACGCAATAATAAATTATCGTGCAAACACTGATATTCGCAGATATTATCAATTGGATTAATAAATACATATTACAGAATCGCTTGGAAGCGTAAATGAAGTCGTAATAATACCTTTAGAAAATATTTGTCGACTGCCCAATGATGAAAGGAAGTAGGGAAACGTCCCTTGTCTCTGTTACATTGAAATAAATTTGATTATGGAAGCAATCCTTTGTCAGCGAGTCGTGATTATCAATTTCAGTTCTAAAATAAATTTACAAATACTTCCACGCGTATTTCCTCGGCTGTAATTCTCTCGATTAAAAGTACGAATATAATAAAACGTAAACGAATTAGGGACAGAAAATTATGATACGTCAGGTACTGGAAACTCTCGAACGAATTTAACCGAAGTGAACGAAGTGGTACTGCGAAATTAGCTCCAATCAACCGAATCAGTCGAGGTAAATTAAAGTGGATCTGAAGCGAAGTAGAGGCGAAGTGAAATCAAATGGACATTGAACTGAATCGAATGGGCATCGTACCGGAGTGAAATAACCATTAACCTGTTATCGGATCCGAGTCGAATAAGAATCACACTGAAATCAAACTAAACCCAAAGTAGTAACAAACAAACCACGACCAAATGGAAAGCGAATAATAATTAAGCCAGGCTTGAATCACAGCCATTAAGACATAAAAAAAAAGAATCCATCCAACATTAAATAAGATCTCCATTAAAATCGAGCCAAAATCGTGTAAAAATGAACGACAAATCGGAACTGTAATATAATACAGCAGAAATCGAATAAGAAATGGATAAAGTAAATTCGACGTGGCCTCAGCTACAAGATACACATCAGCAATGTTCCAATTTAAATTTATGATCAATTTTTATTCATTACATCATTTGCATAGAACAAACACCATAAAGTCGGGAGACGAAGGAAACGTCGAGGACACTGTAGGTTTGTTTTTAAAAAGCTATCTCCGCTGGCAGTGAAATTCAACGTTCATCCCGATGCGATATAAACGAATATAGAATGCACGCCTGTGCTTGAAATACGCCTATAGGAATAATGCGCGCATATCCGCTTTCAATTCGATAGATATGTAAAATATATGCCGTATTCGCGCAAACTGGATACGGAGCGGCGAAATATTTCATCGATAAATCGATAGGATATTATCGCGAGTTACGACACGAGACAATTTAAAGCTTCCTTGTTATTGTTTGCGGAAAGTCGAAGCAATTGAACGATACTAGAATGCCGGATTGTTTAATGTCGCCATTCAATTGTTATGCAACTATGCAGATGCGAATGGGGTCAGAACTATTTATATTCGAAGCTTCTGTTTACGATAGTATCAGGAAACACGAAAAAGATTTGCTGCTCATGTTTTATGAGAGGGACGTTTTAAGGAGATGACAGAAACCTGATGCAGTAATTTAAAATGATATATTAACGAAAGTACCCTGAGCATTTGCGCTTTTGTGTCAGGACTTCAAAATTTAATTGAAAGAGGAATGGTTGTGGCCCAATTTAGTAACAGCGGTAATCACTAAAAATTTCAATACGACAGTTAACGAGTTCCCTGTTAAATTAAGTATAGGTATACTAAGCTTCAAAGTGCCACTAGGAAATAGGAGTTACTTCCACAAATTTTGTTCAAACTACGAAAGCCCATAGATTGAAATTGAAGCTCCCCTATTGCCCAACCAATCTACTACCTACAAACAGAAGATTTGAACTTCTCAGCCCTTAAAGAAGTGCCAATAACTTTATGACTCACATTCCATTCAGAGGAGAATGCAGTACTCGCCTAAAGCTGGACAGCGATCTCAGCGGGCTCGTGAATTGAGCAACGACGGAATTAACATTACGGACAGCCTCGTCCCGCGGAGGTAAATTTCGCGTTTCAAGGCCGTTCCCGTGGTCGCACTTTGCGTTTCCTTCATGGCACAATTCCCTTTTACGAGACACTCCGGCAGCCCGTAGAGAAACTTGTCCCAGGAGCCCGTGGAATGCGACGGGACAAAAAGGGAAGAAGTATCTGGGAAGTTGGCTCCGCCGCGGTAACTCGATTTGGGACGAAATAAAGCTGAGATTTCGCCGGCGTGAACGTCGCCGGCCGAATCTGTTTCGTGCCAAGGGACGAAGCGGGGGCGCCGTTACGGGCTTGTTAAAAAATGCACGCCACGAGGGAACGCGGCAAGATGGTTTCCAATGGCGATGGGAACACGATCTGGGAAGGCCAGGCAGGACGGGGTCAGTGGAAGAGGGTGGGTTCGCAAGGTGGAAGGAAATGAGCGTGATAGCCGAGCAGATGAAATAAAAATCGCGTTGGTTCTTGAGGGATGAGGGATCGAACCACCCCACTGCAGCCCGGTTCGACGAGTCTCCCGTGGACTTAAAGCGGATAATTTCGTTTGTATTCTTTGGCGCGAGCAACGGCCCCGGACTCGAGAGCTTCAACTTGGAAACTCTCCCCCTTTTTGCCACGAACGAAATGTTTTATTATCGCGATCGAAAGTTGCGCGAACTTGGCGAAGATTTAAAGTTCCGCGGGGTGTTTTGATTCACTTAAACTGCTTCCAGCCAATTACAATCGCGTGGTCTACGTAGCAACGTAGCCTTGAGGGTAGTGGTTGGGGGTGGAGTTTAAGATCCTTCGCAGTCTTTGTGGTCTGCGCTGTTCCTTTGCGCTTTCTCGTTTCACGTCTTCATATTACCGTTGGAGCAGGAATCGCGGCTCAAAGGGCGGCTACGCGAAGTTCTACGTGTCGTTTCGCGCTGCCTCGCGATCACAGAATAATTAACGTCGCCATGGACGTCTGAACGGATTAGGGCACGCGATGTCCAAACAGTCGAATTATTCTAGCAAATTTCGTGGCATTTCATTAATCTTGAAGGAGCACACCGAGTAGTTCGCAGTTTGTCGGACATCTCGATCGAGATTCATAGCACCAGATCGCTCCGAACGCCAGCAGTGGCTAGTTCATTAATGTCTGCCAAGTAACCGATGCCACGAGCATTCCAGAAGCGCGAACAGCAAGAAAACGTCATGAATTCCGTTCCCGATGGGGATTAGCAGGGGACGGTCGATCTGGTTTTAATCTGGCGTAACATCCTCGCGCATAGTAGGGGGAAGATAGCGATAGGAAATGGATCGGCGCCATGGTGTCTCGACGCCACACCCTATCGACCCCAGAACCGCTTACAGACTTACTGTACGGGACGAAGAAGAGCTTCGGTATACGGTTACATTGCTTGCAGTATTTTCTTGCAAAATGTGTTTACTTGCAACCCTTGAAAAGGATCGATTCTAAAGGGAGCAAAGGGGCAGGGATGGTGTTACACGCCTTGCGCTTCAATTCAGGAAAGGAACTTGAAACACTGGGTCTAGCTATGTTTCAAAGCGAGGAAACAGGTGCTTTTACATTTGACGGTCCATTTCAAAGGATAATGAGTGCAGAAATTATTCTTTTTGGGGGTTGTTAACAGCTGACAGCTTTCATTAAAAATTTGAGAAAATTGATGTTTAAAATTTAACCCTTCACTTGTCTGAACTACGAACAATAATTATTAATGTCTCTGTACTCTGAAATTTAATTTTAAAAGCTTCAAATGTCGCGTTCACTATTTCTAAGGTGAAATGAACCCCAAAATCCTGTCGCCCTCTGCATCGGCGTAAACGTGCCCTTACAGCAACCCCGCGGAATTGAATCGCTACTTTATGCTCGCGATTCGCCAGTCCATTGCTTATCGCGGGCGGTCTTGCGCGTGTTTGTTGGGGAATAACCGGGAGCTGGATGTGTTTTTACGTCTTCGTATCACTTACCGTCGCGCCGCCGTTCTTCGTGGAGTAATGGCCTTCGGAAGTGGGGCGAACCGAATGAATTGTTCGGCGTGACCCAGAAGGAGCTCCCGCGCTTGAACGCCGGGATTGAAACCCTGTTGACTTTCTTCGGTGAATATTTTAACGCTAGCGAAACAACGGGTGATTATTCTTGTTTTGAAAAGGCTCCACCTTTGTTCGAACTGATTCCGCAGCAGACTGAAGTAACAGTAATAATGTAAATTAAACGGGGACGCGGTACTTAAAAGTGTGTATATTTCTGCTAGGTATTACGTGTCGATAAAATATTATTCTTACAATCATCAAGCTTGCATGTTCAGATTCAACATTCATCGAGATTTGGAATGTATCAAAATGTGGTGGGGTGCGATTTCAGTTTCCGCGTTTCATTGTGTCGTATGTAAATTTTGTTTAACGCAGAACGTTCCATATACGCAAGCTCGTAGCCACGCGATGCAGACACTCGAAGTCGCCGTAAAATTCCGGCCCATTAACTTAGTATTCGTTAAATTACACGTTCCCGGGGAATGCCGCGAAGACACAATTAATTACGAATAGCCATAACGAACCATTCGCCTGTTTTTATTAATGGCCGCGCTCGAGGGTGTAAACGTGACTTCGGCCCCAAGACGGCGGCCAGGATGGGGTAAACTTCGGATTAACGACCTCTTGGCGGAACGTTCAGCCTCTCCCTCTCCCCGTGTTCTGTCATCTGTAAAAACGGCGACGGAATGAGGCACATTTAAATCGGAGTACCGAAATATCTCTGTCGTTCGGACCGTAGTCGATGGAATTTCGCGAGGCCCTTCAATACGTTCGGGGATCGAACAGTATTAATACAGGAACATTGTGCTTTAGAATTCGCAAAGTGATTTCGCTCTAAAAAGCATAGAATTAGTTTGTATATCGTTAGATCGCCAAGAGGTTATAATTATTATTAACTTCGTTAAGCAGAAATAGTAATGCCAAGTCTACATGACCACAGAACATATTGTCGTCGAATTAAATGGTTCTGTTACTCGATGTTGAATTCAGCTATTCTGTTAGGGTACCATTTTATAACAAGATTGGTAATAAAACGTGTCCGGCTTCCATGATTATTATATTATATTAACATTGAAGGATTGGTATTTTGTATTTCAGTCTCTAATTAAAATTGTAACTCATTGTTCACGTGATTCATTAGTTCTCTAATTCGCAAATTATATCAGCGCAGGGTAAACATATTGATTTCGATTAATTTGATTTAACCATCACAGCGAATTCTAATAACATTTCCATTCATCAATTATTTCTACGATTTGGCGAGCTCAGTGGCGTAATTAATTTAATTTAGTTCGCGGTGCAAATGATCACAAAAACATATCTCTTTATATTTCATTATTTTATTCAATCAGCGTGCAGTATGTATTATAACTACCTACATTTCGAACTCCCATAATGAAACCAATTCGCGAAAACATAAAATAATCCATAGTAAACACAAATATACCGACAAGGGGGAGAAAACACTGAATCCACATTTTAACCGAATGAATAAAAGATACTCGTCCTTAAACGATTGTATCCCAGCCTCTCCTACGATCAAGCCCCGATGAAATATTCGTTCATCTCCCCCACCGTCGGGCGCCGCGCCCTCGAATCCGCGACGTTACCATAAAAGAATAAACACCCCACGAAAACGCTGCCTCTTTAATTTCACAGGCCAAGTTCCGCACGGAACCATTCCTCTAACCGCGGCAAGAGAAATAGCAGACGGTCTCCCCTGAAAGATGTACGTCCGTTGTCCCAGAAGTTCACCCTCAAGAAATGTCGTGTCTCGGGAATACGAGGGGAGGCTTTCGCGCACGTAACAGTTTCCTGTAAAATTCATCTGTGAGGGGGTAGAAAATATATACGCCCTGGGTGAGCCGGCGGCCGAGAAGGATTGTCCGTCGCAGCCAATCGAATTTAAAAGTTGCCAGACTCCCCTGCTCGCCCCGGGAGCATATGTCTGTATATCTATAGGTGCACGTATCAATCGCGCGAGGAATTAAGGATTCGTCTCGGTGCCTCGAACCTCCCTCGCCAATGATTCGTGTCCAGCGGGGGAAGATAAATGGTCGTCAAAGGAGCGCGGCAAGTTTCCCCGGTCTCTCTCGCGGGAAAGAGAGGGCGAAACGATTCATTTCTAGGGACTCGGTCTAGCATACAAACGCGGGTCTCGTTGTTTTTTCCACCCCTTGTTCTCTCGCGCGACGCGGCGTCCTCCGCAGCGTCCTCCTCGTATAAATGGAACACGACCCACCCTCCCGCCCCCCAGTGTTCCTATTTTCTTTGTTATCGTACAATCTCTGTAGCCCCTTTTCTTTATTGAACACCGACTGTGCAGCTTTTAGCCTGCTCCTCCGGGCAAGAAATGTTTCCATGAGGAGCGGTTTATAAGCTGGAATCGACAGCCATCTGGAGTTTCCTCCTCTCCTCGCGATTTACCGTGACCGGCTCGATGGTGCACCCCTATGGACTCCGCAATCGCGAGCTTGCGTGAGGCTCGAAGTCGAGGCACGAACGCAGCTCGGCGAAAGTGACCGATTTATCGCGAGACTGTTATTTGAAGCCCGAGATAGTATTGTTTGCCGCCGATTGTTTATTAGCGGGGGGGTCACATAGAAATGAAACAAACTTGGGCACTTAAGATATTTTAAGCCGCAGACTCTACGGAACCCTTGGAATCGCTTGCAGTCTATCATTCTGCACGGTCGCGTCCCTCGGTTCCCTAAAAAGAAGAGTGCTATCGGGTAGAAGGAGGAGCCCGGAGATAAAAGAATCACGGCGATCGTGAGGAAAAGCGGATAAATAGCGGTAGGACGTTCCAGTCGCGAGCTCTGGATAGTAAATGGCGGTGCACCTTTTCCAATGAGGGCGGAAGCTGGAGAGGAGGCACCGTCCTCCCCAGTTCCGCCGGGGGGTATTCGACTCGACACCCATGAAATAGTTGCGTTCCTCCGCCGCAGAATAAATACCCCGCTGGGTTCCTTGGTGTACCCTTTTTCCTCTCGTTCCTCACTTTATCTTCTTCTTCCATCGTTTTCGCGTCCCCGTTTCCTTCAGTCGCTACCGCGATGTCGTTTGTCTTACTATATCTTCGCCGTGAACGCCACCGCCACGCTTGTATCGCCCGGCTCCTCGCAGCTTCACGAGATTAACTGTGTACCCTAGCGTTTACAAGCGGGCCCCGGATCTCCGCGGGCAATTCACTCTCCTCGAGCTCGTTCGACTTGTCGATTTGAAACGGCACCTCGCGCCGGCCGCAGGAAACGAGCCACCCCTTTCTTCTGAATACCCACAATTGCAGTGTTTTTTTTTCTTCATTATTTCGAAGGATTAAGGGATCTTGCGTAGCGTTCTGAGCGATTAGTCTCGAGTGGCCAGGATGTAGGATGGTAGGGTTGAGGTGTCTGATGAGTTCTTGACGGCCGGCTGAAGAGGGTTGAGTGGCTACATCATAACCAACACGTGTGGCATAATCGCTATCACTCCATTCACATGAGCTTTATCTCGAACAAGATGTTTAATCGTTCAACGACCACGCTTGAATCTCGGGTTCGTATTAGGGCTGTTACGAATATACTAAGTATTCGAGTACCAGTAGAATTCGAATTCTGATTCGACTATTCGGAGTGCTCGAATTTCGAATTGTACCGAATAGGAATCTGAGCATGAAGTTTGTTTTGGACGTGATCATTTTTTCACACTTCATCGTGAAATTCTTTTCATATTTGTCTTTACGTTTAGACTCGTATTCGCTACAATCTGAAATTCGAACACTTTGAGTTATTCGAATAAATTATTCGTATTCGGAATTATTTGAATAGTTCCACTACTCGAATATTTCCGACTCTAGTTCGTATTAGCACATAATTTTAAATTGGGTTCTCACCTTGTCGTCGCCTAAAATTCTCATCTTTTCCAAGAAGTATTGCTAATAACAAATAACGCGTGTAGTTTAATATTTTGGATGGGTCCAAATAGACCCTGAATCCATTTTTTGGTAGTCTACTTAACAATGAAAAGTTCAGACAGAAATGGTTATCACGAGGAATAGCTGGGAGGCTCAGAACGAGCTAGTGGGAAAGCTTGAAATTAACCCGCCACTGTGAGCTCACCAAATACGTTAGCACGAGCAGATTTACCTATTTAATGGCCGAATTGACAATGGCGCTTATAGTTTCAACGTGATCCCAGTAAAGCGTAGTGTTTCAAAGGTTGGTAACAAAAAGCGGGTGCCAAGTGCTAGATCGAGTAAATTCGGTGCTAGATCGAAATTCGAACGCGGTGCGCAATACGCCGAAGGATTTAATTGATTTGGACTTTGTATATCGAGTTACCCGAAACTGTACGACTGGTCCACTGATAAATATCGCTGGATTGAATTTCAAAGAATCGAAGTCCCTCTTCGATATGATTTCGAGTAAACATTCAGGAAATTTTAAGCACAGGTGTGCTTCTTTCATTTTGTTTCAGGTTCTGCACATAATAAACGAAGTGCTGGAGCCAGTACGTTCTAATTCCGCGGAGATGCCGATTTACAGCCCTAACGCCTTCGAGTTCCTGAACCAAAGTGAGAATCTTGACTTGGGTGTTCACCGAGTTCGGTGAGTATCTATTCAGTTTATATCTGTATTACTTAAATACGTAGGTAAATACATTACTTTCACTGTGGAAACGCTAGATTTCGATTTAAGGCACAATAAATCGCCTTTACACGCTACTGGAAAGCACCTTGTTGTACTATTACCCGGCCGAAAGAAGATCCCCAAGAGGCGGGCTTGGGCGATACAGTCCGTCGCTATGACGATTGGTCGAATCACCTATTTTGGCACACTTTTAAAGACGCGACACACGAATTTTGGTTATTGGCTGAAGTAGGCACATACATTGTCGCACCGCGCGACGAAGAGAGCGCACAAAACACATCGAGATCGAGTGGAATAGAGCGATCTGACCGACGAACGCCAAAGCAATAGCGTAGGCATCTCAGACGGTTAACCATTAATATATAATAACATAAAAATTTCCTTATTTTTTAAACAATCTGTGCGAGATTGCGTTTGGGCTTATTTTAATCAGAAAAATCTAACCAAACCAATGATAATACTTTCCTGAATATATTGTGAAAAATAAGGAAATTTTTATGTTATTATATATTAATGGTTAACCGTCTGAGATGCCTACACTATTGCTTTGGCGTTCGTCGGTCAGATCGCTCTATTCCACTCGATCTCGATGTGTTTTGTGCGCTCTCTTCGTCGCGCGGTGCGACAATGTATGTGCCTACTTCAGCCAATAACCAAAATTCGTGTGTCGCGTCTTTAAAAGTGTGCCAAAATAGGTGATTTGACCAATCGTCATAGCGACGGACTGTATCACCCGAGCCCGCCTCTTGGGGATCTTCTTTCGGCCGGGTAATAGTACTTGCAGCTCATTTTGATTTCACATCTTTTTTTATATTGTTATTATTATCTTCTATTTTTGGTGATATTATTTTCTTCTTATTTTTTGTGATTCATAATTTTTTTCTTACGTTTGTATTAGTTTCTTCCATTTTTTGTTGTGATTTATTTGATAATACTCTTTTTCGTCCTCGACTTTTTCCTGTACTTGGCGTAATTTTTTTACTTTTTTTAAGTTTTATTATGGGGATGTTTTTTATAACACGTATTTCACAATTTTCTGGGGAAATTTTTCTTTCAAAGAGGAATAGCTTCTTCATTGTTTTATATAACAAATGTATTTTCCCGCAGTGCTCTCCGCAATAAGCAAAAGCCTTTCAATAATAAATAGGGACATTTTTACCAATGAAACAATGCTTTCCTCGTAACAGTGTCTTGTTTCGCCCCTTTTTAACGAGCATGCTCTGCGAAACGAATGATTGTGTGTATTGTCCTTCGTGCTGCAGCCATTGAAACGCAATCATGTATCGGCGAAAAAGCACGCTTTGATTGCGCGTCGTATCGGAAAAATTTAATGAAAAACACGCGTTCCTTATGGTAAATGTTGTTAAATGTGTTATCGTTTTTCGACTGCGGATATTAGGCATACCTTGAGTCCCACAAATAATAGGGACACCCGTGCAATAATTTTACTCGATATGTCAGTAACTATACTCGTGACGTAGAAAATAAATATTCATAGAAATTAAAATGATTGTAGCATGCTGTATTTTTACACAAAATTCTTCGTTGTCACGCTGCAAGGTATTTCTTACATCTTATCAGAAATGTCCTCCCTCTCGCGTAACTTCCAAACGAAACATACCCGCGAAGTCCGTTCACGTTCGCCGGAAGATGAAGATAGAGCCAACTTCCGTAGTTGTTCTCGAGTAACTTCGATGCTCACTTTGTCAAGTCTTTATCGATATTTAAAGGCACGCCGTGGAACCTGCCACCCGAGAAAGTAAAACTTGAGTGAATTAGCCTCTTCCCTCCAAAACTTCTTCAAGCTTGCCTGCATTTCATTCAGGGGCGGATCCAGATAGGGGCGATCGCCCCCCTCCCCCTGAAGAGTAATAAACTAGAAAAATATTATGACATTGTGTATTTTTCTGAATAAATAATTAATGTGAATTTTTTACAAGCAAATTTTAAATCTTGCAAAAGAAGGTTAAACAAATGTTCTTATGCACTTTTACATATTTCACCCCCTCCAAGAAAGGCTCCTGAATCCGCCTCTGATTTCATTTACCAGTTCGTTCTGAGCAGCGTTTTCGCTTGTTCGTGCAACGTAAGGCATCCGGGGTTTAAAAACTTCCGCAATATACTTCCGCGGAAATTTTTTCGTACAATATTTCACGGGGATTCGCCAGGTTTCGTCGCGCAACCGCAAACTTTACTTTCCAAGCATGGTCTCGGTTCGTATAATTCTTGTACTTTAACGTTCATTTAATAACCGACGGATAATAATAAACCAGAAAACGACAAAATTCAAACAAATAATTGAATATTTGATTTGAAGAGCACAATTTCAAACCTCAGGAAAGGTTCTAATTGATTCCGTTGGTTCGAAATATACGAAATGACGATTTCCTTGGGTTAAATGAAGAAACACGTGTTATTTACCGAATAAATATCAATTAAACTCTTCCAGATGTGAATCCACGCATTTAACGGGTACTAATAATTTTTTTGCAGCACCTTCCGACAGCGGGTCGTCAAGGAGAAAAAGGAGGAGGTCTTCAAGGCAGACGGACGTTTCACCTTCCTTATCCCTGTTGAGGAGGGTTTCAAGGTAAGCTGCTTAGCAACCTTCCCATATCGATCATCCCGAAAATACCTTAATATCCCCTGTTGCGAAGCCCTGAAAAGATTCGGGCAATGGCGGCGCGTCCTGCTCGTCACCGACGGCGACAAATTCTGATCGATTAGGTTCAAGATGGATCCAGAATCCATAAAGCTAGCCGTGTGATTAAACTCGCTTATCAATGGATTATTCTTGATCGATGCAATACCTAGTAATCATCCATCAGTGACAAATAATGAACCTCTACCCATGATAATATTCAGACTGTACAAAATTCAAGCCCAGCGTGTCAAATAAATAAAAAGTATTTAGTTACAAAAATGAGAAGAAGAGGTTAATAACGGCCATGTAGTTCTCGGTTCTCAAGTTTTCACATTAAGCCATTAATCGCGGGATTGATATCGCACAGAAAATGATTAATAGCGACGTGATCAATTAAACTTCGTCGTCGAACGTTGATCTTATCCCGCTCGGCTTGCATCAGAAAGGCGAAACGCTAAATGGTAGCGCCGAAGATTACGCAAAGTAGCTGGTAGCGCCAACGACCCCATTAAATGATCATGTAGCCAGCAGGTTTAATAACAACAACAACCTGGCGACAGCACCCCGAGATAGGATCTGCAATTTACCAGTGCCGGTTTCCCGTAATTCCGCGATTAAAGTCGCGTGCGTTCGATCGGTCCCCACGGTCACGCAATCAAACTTTGGGGCGTGAAATCGACGTGCAACGGGGGAGCTTTCCGCCGAGCGACTTCCAGAAACTTCGCTACGCAACGGCACAAGAATACCGTGGGCGTGTCACGGGGAAAGAGACCCGTGTACTGTGAAAGACACGTAGGGGAGGGATACCGTGCCGAAAAGTTCGCAATTTTGGAAAGTTGCTCGAAACGAGGCCATCGTATCCGGCGCACCCTGCCGCGGTAGACTTCGTATCTCGATTTCCGTGCGCCCCGTTTCCTCGTGCCACGACTTCCGTGCAACTTGATCCTTTTAGCCGGGGATCTAAAATCCCCAAGCTCATAGAAATCGAGTCGCTCGAGATCTCCGCTCCTTTCCTAGTCGCTCGAGCTCTTCGTTTCTTTCCGAGCGCTACATACGCGGCACACAGCGTACATACCACGTGTGTCCGTGGCAGAGTTGGCAATTATTCGAATCATCTTGGGAATACAAATTTCGAATAAAACTTATCCGAGAATAACGAATGAAGTTTTATCTTGAATAAAATAGGTAGGCCACATACTGTCGCGTATGTACCTACTCGAGGGTTGCCAAATGACCATCGTCGCAGGACGTATCGAGGAAAGGGACAGTCTGCTAGAAAATGAAAGCACGTTCTCAGCGGGGAAGCGGAAATTACTCAAGGGTCGCCTAGACTTTCGCTCCAGAGTCTCGCGCTGCATGTCGGGGGATATCGGATACGCATTCGTACCTTGATCGTACAGCGCGCGCGCCCGTGTGTGCGCGGTCGCGGCGGTGTAAAGGAAAAAGGCAGAATCGAGTTTCGGGCCTGAAAAGCCTCGTTCCGTTCACGGCGAGAGCGATCGAACCGTATCGAAAAGCACTCGGCGCAGCTCGTCGTCGGGGCTTTTCCAATCGAACGACGGTCGATGCCTCAATGCTGGGATGTAAGGAGCCCTGGAGCTTTCTCCTCTCGAATGTGGGGTCGTCAACGCGGCCATTACCGCTTGCGAGCGGGAAGAAAGAAGAGTCGAATTAATAACGGCCGGCGAAGAACGCTAGGGGGCGAGAATGGCTTTTGTGTTTTCGGAAAACGAAGTTCTGCTGAGAAAGCTCTCGCCGGTGATAGTCGATGGAGGGAGCTGGTCGGCACCGTGAAAATGTGAAGCTAGAAGAAATCGCTGAACGATTCATACCGTCGGATTGCCGGGGAAATTGATAATGGGAAGGGGAAATGAATCGAACGAGGGGAGATTCTTTCTGTTTCCGATGGGTAACAGCAGAAGTGATATCGGAGACAATGCGGTCTCGTAGACAGAAGTTCTTTTCTATAACAGAACGAGGAAGAAGTGGTGGCTAATCTACTTTGCAAAGGAAACCCACGAGGCGTCTGACTTATCGTAGTTCCTAATCCCTTAAACCTGAACTGCTGCAATTGAATGAACCACGGGCTCCCTAGTTTTGGCGAATTTGTTAACTGTGCAAGGCACTCGAAACTATGGTTTCGTGAGACTATGTTCTTCGTCAGATCCCATACTAATACCCACTTTTCACGGTATAATTGAAGGAAATGGTGGATAAACGACACCTCTTCCCCTCGTTCTGTACCCCCTAAATTCATTCCTCTCTGCATTTAATATGCAACCGCGAATCTACACGCAAAGGCAGAAAATGAAGAACGAATTAGATTCTAGCCCAAAGTGGCGACAGAGGTATTAACCGTATAACTTACGGAACGTGTGCCATGGGCAACGACAATACGCTCCAGATCCGCGGTAATTAACTATCAGCCCGTGCGTTCCATTTCCCGGGCGTTTCCAAGCAAATGGACGGGAAAGGAAAGACGGCGAGGAGCTAGATAAGGGAACAAAAGAAGTTTATTTCTTCGGCTGGCGGCGCGAGCAATTTCCTCGCGGGGGTGGTGCAGCGACGACGAGGGACGGGGAAAACAGGGGGAACGAAATCGTTTCGTCGGTAGCTGTGTTACGTGATTACATCTTACATGATACCGTGAATAATTCCACGAAACTGGGAGGCACGTACGGCTTGCAGCCTGCATCTGGAATTAGCTGAAAGAAAGACTCGAACCCTGAGCACAGAGGGGGGGGGGAGCGGGGTGAAATTCTAGACGATCGCAGGAAATACCAGGTCACGCCAGCCGCTCGAGCGAGAAACAAAAAGTGGCGGAAGAATGTCGGTCTTTGTTCGGGCCCTGGAATAATATTACTGTTAAACCCGGAAATCTCTATAATGCAAGAAATGGGGCGGATGAGAGGCGGGGGTGACTCTTCGTCTCGAAGATAGAGTCAGACGCGCAACGTAAAACGAAGTAGCGAGCAGCGGCTGAGGTTTTGCACGACGGAACCTCTGTATCGCTACTTGTTCGGGGAATTCCACTGCCTCGGGTGATCCGGAGAAGCTACACACGAGAACCGCGGAGGTAAAGAGAGAAGATAGAGAGCAGGGTACAGATAGAATTTGAGGATGGAACGACGAATGAACCGAGGACTGAATACCGCAGAGTCGTTGCCTTCGGCCTTGCTCTTTCCGCCCCTGCCTTTGTGATCTGATCGACTTCGCTTTGCTCTATGATTCTCATTAAACGCTTCCACGGAGGATCGTCTCAATCTCCATTAAGCAACGAAATGATTATCGCGATATCACTGCACTTCCGTTCTCCTTGAAGGAGACCTTTAACGTCACCCAGTAATTCAGCATTACCCATCGAACGATCCAAAGAAGATCGTTCATCACGAAACAGAGCAGCGTACACGTCACAGAGCACAGCGTACCTATCCCGACGCACAGTGGTCGGAATAGGGGTAGTAGGGAACATTCGTGTATAACTTTTAAACTATAAAAGATATCGCAATGAAATTTGCGCCAACAAAACAGAAGAAAATTATTATTTTCTATGATGTATAATTTAATATTTTTTACATTTATTTATTTATTTATTTTTCAATTTTTTAACTTATTTGTGATAAAAAATTTAATTCTGTTTATTTGGTTCCTCATTTAATGCTCTTTAAGTGATTTGAATCGCATGTTGGGGAAACTATTCGTTTCCGAGTTATAAGGAAAAGTCAAATAGCCATTTGAAAGATTATTCCTTGTCAATTGTAAAGAACTTTGACAATTTTCTGTATTTCATTAAGCATTAGTTTTTTAATACATTATGAACAGTAATTTTCAGTTAACGGTGTTAATTCATAACGCAAAAGAATACTCTTCATTCTAGAATAAAAACGGAGAGAAAATATGAAACAGGGTTGTCAGGGCATTTCTAAAAAGGAAGCATTTTTTTCTGGTGAAAAATGCTACCTTTAAAATGTCCAAGTTTAAGTCTTCGTCCCAAATACAATTTTTATTAATTTTTATTAATATTTTCAGTTTCGGGACTGTTTGACATTTAGGAAGTAGTACGCATTCAGTAGATTTCGATAGGCGAAAGTTCATTTTTGGGCCGAATGTCACCTACTACCCCTGTTCCGACCACTGTGCGACGTCCGCCGAAAAAGGGACGCGCTGTTAGCGAGGTCCTCCCTGGCGTCCTGGAAGTCCTGTGTCGCTGTAAACGGACGACATGCTTTATCTGTGTCAGGCCGGAACGTTGTTGCGACAGAGGGTGGCCGTTAATACGAATCGCGTGCAACAACGTGTGTCCCCGTGCCTTATTACGGATCGGAAATCAATCGCTCATGCCCGGGCTTCCTCATCCTTTACGGCGGAACGACCTTTACCCCGGGGTACGTAGGTAACGAGGAGCGTGTAATCATCAGTCCAGCGAGTCGACGAGGGCGCGAGTATGTGAGAGGGAGGGGGGGATGGTTATTTCGTGCCCTTAACCGGCTCGTTGCCTCCCCCGTGACCCTAGGACGCGTTACGCCCGAGCCTTCCACCCCCTTTGGCGGTGCGTCTTTCACGTAACCGTCCGCCTACGCGGTTTTACGCGATTACACCGCATTAGGGGCCGTTTACACGGGGCCTGTACCCGCCAGGCCAGAATCCCCGCGAGAGAATCGGCGGCTGGCGAAAGTGGGACGGGGAGGGTGGTGGGACAAGGGCTGAAACGTTGTTGCCGGAAACTGGGCGCGTAATTAATGGGGACGCGGTGTCTTATCAGGGGGTTAATTAAATATTTTCCACCGGTCTTGATGCACCGATGGGGCGTGGCCGATGTTTCCTCGAGTTTGCGTTAACCTCCCCGAAGCGGGGAGAGTGGATCTGTCTGATGGGTAAAGTCACTTGCGAGGTCTATATGTATATGCGTCGTGTATTCATCGTCGCTTGTTTGGGTAGTAGTATATTAACCCATGGACGGCGGCTAGCTTGTGAGGGTCCATCTCGACCCTTTAATTATATTCATACGCATCTCGGGATGAGACTTTACGACAGACCTTGATGTTGTTAGCATCTGGAATTTTATTCCTGTCCTCTTGAAAGTAGTAATACTAAGGAGTGTTAGAGGGAATCAAAGAAGGGTTAATTAGAGCTTCAGGTATCGACGTAGTAATCATAGACGAGTCTATTTAGTTGGGTAATCCTTTTTCTGACGAATTTTCTCTAATTCCATCGCAGCCAACACCGAGGCCGGAGAAGGTGGACCGCGTGGTAATTGATGGCCACGTGATACCTAACCACGTCCTCTTCACAGCGGCCACGCCTGATAATCTGCCCTATGAGACCCTCGCCTTCAGTGACAACGTCAAAGTTACCGTCAGCTTCCTCAAGGCGCAGGATAAAGGTGAGAATTTACTTTACGTCGTACAATAATGGTCTACATAGTTTAAACTCTGAACAGTGACAAAATCACCGTACTTTAAGAAGAAACTACAGACCCGGACAACTAAATAGAGACTCGGAACAATATTTTTAGTACAGGTCAATGTGTCCCTTTATTTATACGCGGACATTAAATTCCACCTCGTCTATCAATTGCCCGACGCCGGCTAATAAAGTTCGTTAATTGCCAATTAGCAGGACATCGCCGTTTCGCCGATCATCGGCGCCTAAACTTGCCGCAATTTTCTCGCCCGGGCTCGTAATAAGTGGGCGAAATGGAATCGCGTCGCGGCTATATAAATTGCACCGCCGCGCCCTGCTCGATGCGCGAATTATTTAATCTTCGCTGTTCCATCTCGTAATCGATTCGCCGATGGCGCTTAGCATTCTTCCGGCGCGGGCATAATATATATCGCCCGGCGGATAATTGGAAGCGTTATTTTCAGTTTACGTCAAGTCCAATACCCTGGTGGGCGACGCGGGTCATCCGACTGGAGTCGTGCTGGCAGAGATAGTTAAAGCGAACATCCCTGTGCGAAACGGCGTGGTGCATCTGATTCAGCGACCGCTGATGGTCGTCGACGCCACTGTGAAGGACTTCCTCGAGGTCAGTGCTCGGTTCACCCCTCTGTCTCTTACGCGCTAATTAGACATTGATGATCAATCTCATGGGAAATCGAATGACTGTGACAATCACGCGTCTTATACCAGTGCAACGTCCCAATCATACCATACGGCATACATCAACGTCTGCGACGTAGGATGATATTCCTGATACTCAGACGTGAACTAATTCGTCACGCACGCAATTTGATGTGGCGAATGTAGTGGAATCGACAGGTGCAAGCTCGAAAGGCAGTGAAGGTGGATTTGTAATTTACTTTAGAGTAACGATCGAGGCGATGGACACATAGCGCGGGAATCAGTGTGCTATGATTTGAGAAATAGTAGGGAAATTGCAGAAAAAAGTATTTTAGGAATGAAATTTATAACAAGTAGTTTTTGTTAAGCTCTCCTCTCGCTGAGTCAGAGATATGCAGGTGTTATTTAAGGTGCCAGGGTATAAGGATTCATTGTATATGTTCCACATTGTATCTTCAAGCATGGTAGGTCAGCGAAGAAATAATGGCGAGATCCTCCATTGTCGGAGACGTTATTTCGCGAGATCCTTTTGATATCTGTATGAAATGCTTTTAAACTGTCTCTGGTCGAAACGTCGGTATTCTTCGTTCTCCCCGTTTCACGTCTCAGAAAGCTTCGATCACAATGGATTTGGCTTTGTCCAGAATCGCCCGCGGGTTTCTGACGCTGGTGAAACGCTCAAAGTTTAACCAAAGTTTAGAGCATCGTAATTCAGTGAATCAGGACACTGGTGAAATAATTTCGAAAGATTCAGTTGGAATTAGGGAGATCTCTAAGCAGGTATTTTATATAAAGAAAATTCCTCCGGTGCGATGAATATCTTACCAGTTATAAATTCTTTTGCGTCATCAAATTATTTCCCCGTCCGCAACCGTTCGGTTTATATAAAAATGAACTGCATACGTGGTTTCACAGACTAGAATACTTATTCTTCCTGTATCTATAGATTAGATAAAGCAATCTGTGGCGAGTCAGGGGAACTCTGATGGAAAAAAAGTGTGTCAAGAGCCGCGTAACGTATGGATCGCTGTGAAGCTCGATTAACAAGATTTCGAGCGACAAATGGCCGACTACAATAGGGCGCGAGCAATGCAGTACATGCTGTACGATTTCGGAGGAACAGTCCATCAAATTTCGCGCAGCAACGATTACCCCATTCAGTTTGACTGATGCGGCTTTCGTGGCCACGTAACATGTGTCAAAATATATGTATACAACCGTCGCAACTGGCAGTGATTACACGTTTGCGTTGTATTACATCGTATCTATACAATACGGCGGGGATCCTTTGACATTAGCCCATCCTACCACGCGGCATGTCACGTTCACAGTACACACACGCGTCGAAACCGCGAATACTAATGCTCCTAATGCATCGTGCAGCCGGAATTCATAACAGACGCCACGGTCGAAAATGCATCGCCTTCGGATCGGCTTTGAAATTATTAGGTACGTCGATCGCAGTGGCCTCAGCTAGGGGTGTTTGACCCTGGGGTCTCGAAAACTCTCACGAGACTGTTCGAAGGAGGAAAGTTCACTTCGAGATGAATCTCACTCGTCAGTATAGAATACTCTAGCTCCCCATATCTAAGCAGCTTCGCTGTGACTTATTTTTCAATGACAGATTTCTTCGCCCCGTGAATTCTAGTTCCACTTCATTGCTACTAGGCTCGTCCCCATCTTCCATAAAGTACACTTGAACTACTAAACAAGTACTTGTTGCTCCAACTTTCAACCGAATAAGCTGAATTACCGAATTCCTTCTGGGAATTCAGAATTCTCAAAAGGTCACACCACCCCTAAGACAAGACCCCCTTTCACAAGCAATCTCGGCGCGCCCTTCGCGCGCAATCCCCTAAAACGCTCGAGAGCAGAGATACCGTTCCAGCGCTATCAATTTGCGAGGTGGGCATCATGCCCAGTCCGCGAGATAAGCCGGGGTGTGCGCGTCTTGATGGAGGCACGCATCGGCCGGAACCGGGGAAAAGAACGTAAGCTCGTAAAGATTCTATCCATCCAAGGCGCCCGCCGTAATGATTCTAATCTCGACGGTGTTCGCAGGCTTTTAGTAGCGCGTAGACGCGGCGAAGGATGCGCGATAATGCGACCGACGGTTGTATATCGGCCTGGTGGCTGGCCAATTTCATTAACACTAACGGTTTATTCGTCGGGTAATCCGTTTCCCTGTTCTCTCGCCCGGCGGAACTCGGGGTGGCTGGGCGCGTTACTCCGGTGGCGCGGCGAGATCGTGTGTACCTTTGTACTTCCTTGCTAAATCGGATTACAGTCTCGTGTCGCGCCTCGTGTACATTGTAAAAACGAGTTAATAGCAAAGACGAGCTAACGTCCTAGCTGGTTCAACCCCTGGGAACGCGTCTAAATCCTGCGTTCGTTCTCTTCATCTCCTGCTTCCACAACGATGGAATTATTGGATGCCGCTGGAGAAAGGAAATAGGCGTGGTTCCACCCTTTGTCGTCGTCTTTTAGCCCTCTACTGTTTGGAACATGCGCATGCCGTGGTTGGATGTTGTTTTAGGCGCCGCTTTCAGAGGGATGATTCTGGTGATAAATTATCTGGATGCTTTTGGACGATTTCTCGTTGATCTTGGAAAATATACTTGTAGGTGATGAAATTAAAAGAAAAAAGATCTATATTTTTATGGTCGAAGAGAGTAGTAGCTTATATAATTTATCATCAAACTTGGAAAGATATTGAATTTGAATTGCAAGTTTAGAAGAACTGCATTACTCGTTGCAAATTGACGCATCGCTCAGTGTTCTAATTAAAAGTTACACTGTACTAGACATATGTGCCGTGTTCTGCAGTCCGTGCAATTTTTTAATTTCACAGTCCAAGTAATAAGTTAATGCAAATTGCAGGACTTTACATTGTGACTATCAAAGAGCACAAAATTACTGAGTTCCCTTCTCGTTAGTTGCGTGGCCATTTTAATTGCATCCGAAATAAAGCTTTGCCCCGATTCCCTTTGCTATGAAAAGTAGCCATACCTCGTTCGATTTACATTCCAACAAATTTACCTCAGAACTGTGAATGTAAAGAAAATCGATCGGCACAGCAGTAACTGCTACGGTTTTAATCTCTCGCTCGCCAAGCAGGTTGCAAACTGCAACTCGTTCGCGAGAATAAAACCGTTGAACAATATACAACTCGAACTATCGCTAAATAGAATTTGCGGTGTCCAGGAAATTGGCGAAACAGCCCTTCGAGCTTAAACCTGCAGAAATGTTCCAGCACGTTCGTTCCCAATCATTCGCGTGATCGATGGTCGAGTACATCGAGGAACAAATAAATTGTACGCGCGATTGCATTCCATTAATACTCATTCGTTCCACCGCGATGTCGGAAATGGATCCTTCAGAGGGACGAGAATATTTTCGCTTGCCGACGTTTGTGAAATTTCATACTCAACGTTTCGACGCGAATCGGAATCAGAGCTGAATACAATGCACCGCTAACGTCTGAAACTTTCTTTCGTCCGAAAAAGCATTCCCCGCGACAACTCTGTCCCCGACGCGCCCGTTCGAATTCACATTTCTCGCAAACTCGAAAAGTCCCTCTGAACCGCGCCGGGGGTCCAGTTCCGTCGGTTCGACCCTCGCCGTTTCGCCACCGACTGCTCATCCATACTCGTTCCCCGATAGAGATCTCGTATCGATCGCCATCTCATCCGCGGCTGACAGTCACGCGTGATCGTAACACGTGTCATGTACGACATATATGGATGTATTTATGAGAGTATATATATATATATATATATACAAACGTTTTACACAGGACAGCAATGGAATGTTCACGAGACAGCTGTCGTCACATGCGATATATCGATTGTTCTTCAGCAATGATCCTCGGCACGTCTCGCCTACTGTCTGCACCAGATCCTCTCGGGCTGGACGTTGGATCAAAGGAGGCCCCGCCGAGATTATTTAAGCTTCCCAATGCACGCGATATATCTCGTGGCGTTCTTTGGCCCAATCGACGGCCCGTTTTGTGTTGTGTATTTGTGCCCTGCAGCCACTCGAAACGGCAACCGATACTCGAGAGTGCACCCCTCCTGGGATCAACTATCCTCCCGTTTAGGAGCTTCAAACGATTATCGTGCTTTCTGGTTAAAGAAAGGGTGAGGGGTTCAATATCGCGGGGTGTTATTCTCAAGATTGTTGGGACCGTTTCAGGTGGCGCCGTACTAACCACTTACTTTCAGGTTCACTCGAATCGACACAGAGAACGAGACAAGCAGAAAGACTCGAACAAAAAAAAAAAAAGAAAGAATGAAAGACAGCTAAAGACACAGTAACGAATTTGGTGTGTAGGGGAGCACAGAGAACCCGTGTTCTGCCGTCACTGCACCGCCTCGTGTGTCTCACCGCAGATCTCTCGCCTTTGCTCGCAATATTCACCCTGTCTCTGTTAGATCTTTCACCCCCCCCCCCCCTTCGACCCCACTCAACTGTGCTCTCTTGCCTTTACGTTCACGCATCTTTGAGCGAGGGACACGTCTCGCACGTGCGCCCACGCGATTATACACTGACTTCCAGTGGGTGCTTACAGCACGGGGACACGAGGGAAGGATCCGTCGTTTGGCTCTCCTCCTTGCAGGTTTATTGGTGGAACGAAATTGCGGCTGTCAAACATTTGAAGACTGCAAGCCTGCGGGAAGCATTGCATTAGTGATTTATAACTCTTAAAATTTTCACGTTCAATCTAACAGTTAAGTTTCTTTAACAGCTCATTGAAAGCTACGATTCGAGCTGTAACTAGATTATAATTTTCTCTCACTTCAAGCAGTCACACGGGCCCTTTAATGATTGACCCGTGCTACTTTCATTACAAGTGTTTGAATGAAACGGCAATTCAGATATAAGAAAATTTTAAACGATACTCGTGAAATTAAAGTTAAATGAAAATACCAGAAGGCGAACGGCGTACTTCCCTCGTGTTTTCGTGCGCAGTGATAACGACACATGAAATGGTAACACGTTACAGTACACTTGTATATAGATACATACGAGCTCTCCGTACACATGATCACCGATTCAAGTCCAACCCCCACGATCAAAAGAGAATCGAAAGTGGCTACTCCTCCCCCCGTTTGCTTATTATCTAATTTAAGAGTTGCCCCACTTGTATCATAGCGAGCATCCCATTTGAGCAGCTACTAGAACTTTCGGAATCGTTCACGCCTGTTTACACTTATTCTCGAGTTCCGAACCTCCCTTTTCGTGCATTCGCCATAAGGCTGTTGAAATTGTGTGCCTCCCGTCGTATGTATTTGTATATATATATTATCTATCTTTGATAACGCGGCGCAGGTCGAGTGTAACGATCGCAAGGTATCCGCCGATGTAAACGGGAATCAGGCTGCGGACGGTGCTGGTAAGCGTTGAAGAATCCTAGGGCACGTTCGTACCGCTGGAAATGAACGTGGACGGCGGTGAATGGCTACAAAAGCGTTTGAAAGAAATATCATTTCATCCCTGGCTGTGGGTAGCGTGCTGCATTATTAATTTTCACGCCGGCTAAAATGTCGACGATAAACTATTGATCGACCTGAAAGAGTTGCCAGCTCGCCACGCTTACAGCGTGACCGCAATGGCACCGAAATTTCCCCACCGATTTATCACGGGAAAGTCGCCGGTGATCAATTTTTAGCGTGGAAATTATGTTGGGAATTCGCGGCGCTATAAAAAGCTGCCGGTGGTGTTTGACGAGGTAGATTAAGATTGAACCGAGTTTCAACTTGGGGCAGAATATTTTAACAGACTTGAATATTAAGTAGAATGTCCCTCGAAATATTGACGCGATGAATTAATTTCTCCGAGTTAAATGGGAATGAAAATTATCGCGGCGGAGGGGAAAGGGTGGGTGAATTTTATACGTGTGAAATATTTCGCGACAGATGGGCAGGGATGAGACGTCAAGCGTGCCTCGTTCCGGGAGACACTTTTTAAGCAAAACAGGTACGCGTATCCTATAAAACGTGCCTCCGCTTCGAGAATAAGAAATTTCGTGTTCCCCGTGCTCTTTCGTCGGCCATTCCAGCACAGTTTGGACAGTCGGTGACAGGTCTTCGTCGAAATAAAATCTTTAAGCTCCCCTCCTCTTAGGTAAAGAGGGAAGAACGTGGCTCCGGTCGGATGAACGAAGTTTCATGAGGTCATGAAAAGTTTCTTATTCGCGAACGTGCGAGGACTTGCTGCCCTTCGCCGCTGCTCCTCCAGCCGCGTTCCCCCGCGGGTTCCTTTAGAAGAAAGACAATTCGTCTTACGCGAGTTGAAAGCTTCCGGCCCGCTAAACGATCGACAGCTTTCTCTAAAGAAGTTCAATGTTTGCATTATCGGCTCCTTGGGCGAAGCCAATCGAAAATTATGCAGAGCAGCCGGGCCCCTCGAAAACTTGTCTGCTGTTGTTGCACCGCGTGGACTTTCCCTGGAAGAATGAGAAGCTCTAGTCTGAATACAGAGTCCCGATTTTGTCTGGATAACGAACTTCAGAACTGGCTCCAAGTTGGTTGATATTGTAACGTAGAATATTTATTCGTCAGCTATTCGAGGCAAGTGCACTCTGCATTGAACAGCGGAACTGCCATTCATACCATGTCCCATTGCTAAAGTTTCGTACGTGGGCATAGTGTGCGAAGGATGTTAAATAATTAAAAACAATTCTCGGGACTCTCTTCTTAGTCTACCTTTGTTCCTATTTTCATTTCAGAGCTGCTCTATTAATTCTTCTAATTCTTTCAATCCCATTTATTAGCTGCTGCTACTAAATTTAAACACTACCTCTTTCATTTTGTCTTTCTCTGTCTTTCAGAGTATAAGCAACTTGAGTTGTGACTGGCATAAGTTGGGTGTTCTCCCAATACACAATCGTCCTGTTCAATTCATATTCAAAGACCGATGGGAATTCTTAATTTTCCTTAAGAGTTTGAATACCCATCCCTTCTTCGGTATCGAAAACCATTTACCTTCGTCATCAATCATTTGAAATATTAAAAACGAAGGGGATGTCTCCCCCTTCCTTTATCCCATCTACTTGTAACGATTTCATCGCCCTCCCTTTCTCCCGGCTGTAATGTTCCATTCCTATTTCATTGTTCGTTATCGTCACGTTAGCGGGCTGATTTATTCGATGAATGAGTTTCTGGCCGGGAAGCAACTGTAGCCCAGTCGTTCCGCGAGTTTCCGCAGGGAAGAATGTTGAACCGATATAAACGGCGGCCCGCGGAAAAAGCAATAACGCGTTTCGACCTTTCAATTAAAGGACGGAGGTAAACGCAAATTGCCGACCCTGCGGTCCGACCGCCTTTTAAATTTCCCCGCTGCCATTTAAAACCCTGCTTAAACCGTTCCCTTATCCCCGCGGAGCCATCTGGCGAAATAATTAAAGGAGGATCGCATAAACCTCGCATTATGCCGCGACTCGGCTGCCTCTGTGCCGCCTCCGTTTTCTTGCTCCTTCATTCATTTCTGTCGGTTGCAACGCGCGCATTCGGCCATCTAATAAAAACAATTTCCGCGGAACGACGCGATTCCGTTACCGCGACTTACTACCTTAATACATTCGAGCGTTTAAACCGCTCCCTCCTTACGACCTCTGTTGTAGACTTTTTATAAAATCCAAGCGATCGGTGAGACGACTCTTCAACAACTGCGTTGAAGTTTCTCCCAGCCAGGGCCATCGATACGCGCGCGAGCTTAGGATCTTTGTCAGAGAAAAATTCGTAATTTGTGCGGGCAGAGTGTCGAATACTGGAGATTTTACGATGACGAGGAATTCTTTGAAAGGAACTGGTTTAGAAGTTGCTTGAAGGCAAAGGATCTGAATGATTATGAAATAATATAAGGGAAACTAAATAGAGAGTTAAATCTCTTTCCTTGTAGTTATTTAAAAAAAAAAATTCGTTCGAAGACGAAGTTGCAAGTTGAAGAATTTCTGGAAAGTTCTGATGAATAGATTGCCCCTGGTACAGTGACGAAGATGTCCAAGGTATCAGAGCTGTCGAAAGTTCGATCGAGTCTGGATTTATACGATTGCTTCGAAAGTTTCGGGGTTCTTTAATGGCGCGAAGGTGATTTTGATTCGTACGAGCGCGAGTCCCTCCTGTCTTCGACACCTCACGTGCATGAATTGGCAATCGCGCGTGCACTGATAACGTGCGATCCGCTGAACCGTCCGTGATTACGAGGAGAAACTGGAACGCGCACCTGACGCTGTTCCCCCGATTACTCGAGGAACGACTTTTACTTCGTGAATAATAACGATTCAACTCGAGACCGCGGACGTGCTCGAAATGTAATCACACCCTTCGCCCAAGAAGGGCACGTTTGACGCCTGCATCGTCGACGAAATTGATAACACGGAAATCTATTCGCGAGAGCAGATGGGAGTGAAGAGGAATTCAATTAATTTATAGTTTAGATACTCCTGGATGAACTTTGCATTAAATTCGAGACACTGTCCAATAAATCTTACATATCAGAAGTTCAGTAACACCACTTTTGGGAGCGTCTAATTTTCTTATTCGATAAGAAGAGGCATTGTTGTCTCTAGGAAACTTCGTAGAATACAAAGGCGATTTGTGATTCTACCGGCGGGAAAGTTTTATTTGATGAAATCATGTACGAAATCAAATTACGCCGACGCACAATGAAACCTGTACAATACCGTCTGCAACTGCATTCTCGCGTCTCCTCCATCTTCAGCGACGACGTCTGAATTGCATTACCAAAACAGGTCTCGATGCAGCCCAGGGGAATCGATGTTTCGTGATTTATTACAAAATTCATGGAACCCACGCTTCCGGAAGCATAAAAACACTATCAATCGAATTTTCTCTATTCGTCTGATTAACGGAATAATTTCAAGCTTCTTAATAACTCATTTCTTTGTCAACTTGAAGATTGCGCCTTGTTGAGCCGAATAAATAGGTAACTGTCTGTGAATTTTTTGTACAAAAACGGTCCGACAAATTGATTTGAGGTTTGGCAGGCTGTTTCATTGTAAAATTAAAATTTCTTCGTGGATGCTATCAGAAATCGAAAAATCCAGGGAACCCTGTTATCGCGCGGAGTTCATTCGCCTGCGCTTGCACACGCGCGTCCACGTTTGTTTATGGCGTGTACGTCCGTGCAATTGACACATCGGGCGCATCCGTACGTCGCATTCAGTAGCTGAAACCGTCGTCAAACTTGGCACGTTGACACTCGCAAAATCATAGGCGTTAATGAATTGTCAAACTGTCGGGAGAGAGGCAAACGAACCTCCCGGACGTTCGGCCGCGGGTTGGCGCGGAATTTTATATTCGCCAGGTTGACAGAACGCGACACGAGCAGAGAAAGCTGCGATCAGGCCGAGGCGAGATATTTTGTTCGCCACTAGCCGGGGGAGAAGCGAGGAATAATTAAAGCCTCGAAATTGCGATCTGTACACTCGACTTCCGCCACCCGGCCCACGATAATACTTCTGACACACCTGTACTGTCCCTTATTCTCGGATTCTCCAACTTTTCAGACTCACAGATATCACTGCAACGTCTGTAACCTTGCGGAGGCATCAAAGGCGCAGTGGTATGTGTGACGAAAGAGGAAGCTGCGATCACTCCTCGTCGGTGAAACGATTCAGTGATACACTCTCCGCCGACGGGGATCCTCGTAGCGTCGAGAGAAATTATTCAAACAACCGAATGGTCAGTCCGCACCCTCGTTGAATGCAGAGAAACTTAAAATCATTGTGTTTGCAAAAATCATCGCGCCAGTGGCCACGAATAATTTCTCTCGAGCGTACATGGTAGGTACCACACGTGGACAGATTGCCACAGCCTTTTGATATAGAATTTTTACAGCACCCCGTAGTACACACTGGACCAATCGTTCGACAGATAAGACACAACCAAGTGACTTCTCAACTCCCTCCCCTGACCCTTCTCTTTGCACCGCGCAGAAAGATGTTACTTGCAACCGCTTTTCCTGAGTCTATGCAGACAGCGTTCCTCTGACCTCCACGTGTTCCCCGAAGGAATCGCCCCCTTCGTCGTATTTCACGCACAGTAGGATACGGTAAAGCGAGAGCACGTGGACGTTAGATGAGCGTGTAATCGAAGGAACAAAAAACATCGGAGTACCCAGTCTTCCCCTGTCAACCACCAACGAACGAATCGAAACTGTTCTCATATCACAAGCAAGTGTGTCTCTTACAGCGAACGACCTAACTACAAGATTACCTTTTTTCTGTTTTCTGTTCGCTTCTTATGTTACGGACCAACCCTGGTTTCTGGTTTCTCTGTGCAGTCCTTCAAGGTAATTCGCCGCCAGCTTTTTCTCTAGTTTTCTTCTTCCATTTCTTCTTCTCTATCTCTCTCTCTATCTATCTATCTCTCTCTCTCTCTCTATCTCTCTCTCTCTCTCTCTCGCCCTATCACTCTATCTCTCTCTCTCTCTTTCTGTGTCTCGATATATACATGTACATATATATACATATTTTTCATTCATCACACTACGATGTCTCTCCACACGTCTATCATTCGCAAACGTTTTATATCGAGCAAATTTCTTTCTACCCCCCTCTCTCTCTCTCTCTCGCCTCTCTCTTTCATTTCACGACTCTAATTCATTCTGTCTCTGCCATTTCGCTGCCAATATCTCTTTCATGCGCTTCCTTGCCGCGCGACGCAACATTTTCTCGCTCACCCTCAATAATAATCCGTTTAGTGCATCCGCTTCTGCGCATATACCACTCTCGGCGCGCCACGCGTCCTTTGCGCCCCTCGTCGCGCGTGCTCGTTCCCTCTCGTTGGAGACGGAGAAACAGTGCTGGGAGATTTGCAGTCCGACGTATGTGTATTATACATTGTCCAATCACCGACACTCCGAATTGTAACGTTAATTCGGAGAGCTATTCATTTGTCGTCAGGTTTCGCCGATGAATGTGAGGTGAACTCTGGGCGATTTGACTGTGTTGCGCAACTTTGGACTATGTAAGAAACGGCGCAAGATCCGATTTTCGCGATTATAGTAGCGTCATTGCGTAAATACTGGGAAGGGTGCGAGTTGGATGAAAAGTATACGTAAATGAGACTTTTGGGGAAGCAGGTTCGAGCGACCGTTTAAAAATGACTGGAAAGAGATCGCTGCGCAGCAGAGGAGCTGTAACATTCCAAAGGGTGGTGAAGCCCCCAAAGCCTCGCACAATTTATCAGAAAGATTTCTCCGAACCGGTAACTACCTTTTCATGCCAGACACTTTTAAGGCTATCACTTGGCATTTCTGACATACACATTTCTCATCTCTTTCTATTTCCCTCGCGCTGCCATCGCCTCTGCCAAGTGAACAACATCTGAGTCGCAAACCCCGAGCCTTGGAAGTGTCTCGCGTGAAAAGGGCCCGATAATTTCGGCGTTACCCCCGCGAATCGATCAAAGTGGAGCGAGCGCCCAGCTGGACAAATAGACAGCGTCCGCACAGTCAGTCGGGCCGTCCGAGGAACCGTTTCTGTGTCTCCAACAGTGGAAAACGCTTGGCTGGGAAAGCGCCACAAGTGGACAAAAGCACGTTCGCGGCGCGAATACACGATAGTACACGCAGAAACGCGAGCACAGCTGGCCGAGCCATCGCGATGCTTTCGATGTGTGCCCGCGATTCTTTCTTCCCCACGTTTCTACGCGCGCACGACTCCTCCTCCCTCTTGCCTCCAGTAAAGGACGAAAGCACCGTATCGATTTCGAAACACAGCCACACCACTGTGTGCTGATTTTGCATTTCATAGCACCGCGTTTTCACGCGAATCATCGCCCCTCTCTTCTTTTTTTTTTTCACCTCTCGCTGCGCCGTCCATCGGGTCTCGCCCTGCACGCGCGACACACGCGGCACGTACGTGTGCGCCAGCGTGTGCACGCTCTTTATTTTTTTCGCCCGCCACGCCCGACGGAATCGCGCTTTTTCCACAACTCGTTTTTTTCCGCCACGGCCAACGCGATTTTTCCGGCCGTTTTTTTTCTACCGCGCGCCTCCCGACCCGCTCTCGCGATTTACCATACAAATCGACGCGTTCGTAGTATTTTTTTTATTCCCCCTTTTCGGCAGCGACCATTCATAGACACAGTGGCAATACTTGCGCGCGGTGCGGGCGAGCTTCTTCGATCTCTGGTGCGCGAACCTCCGTCGCGACCGATCTCCCGTCTTCGGGGGTATTTCCCGGGGATCCCATGATTTGTCCGATATATTTCCAAATCTGTTTAGACCAGCGGTGCGCAGGGAGCCGTTTTTAGCGCCTAGCTGCCGGCAACCCGCCTGTCCCGTTGCTCGCAGCTAGGCGCTAAAAACGGCTCCCTGAGCACCCCTGATTTAGACCTTGGGGCATCAGGAGAAAGGAAGGCACCGTCGAAATTTCTTGAATTTTAAAATCTAACTTTTTTGAGAAACACTTTCTAGCCAAATTATCGGAATTGCTGAAGAAATCGTACGTTGTAATGATCACCCTATTTAAGGGAGCCTGACAATTTTTTAAGCGACTTTAAAGGTTTTAATTCGGCCCTGGTCGTGACTGTTGGGAAACTGTAATCTGTGAATCACTTTCACGAGTGAAGACGGGAGAAATTGGGGCAAGGGACTGTTGCATAGTTTAATCAAAAGGTACATCAGGCTTCCCTTGAAAAAAATACAAATATCGCAGCTTCACGTGCACATTATTAAACCCCCGAGAAGAATATACGATCAAGGGGAGACAGATCCCATTAAACCGGGCAACGTATCCTCTATCAATTTCTCTAGCTTCGCCCAGAAGAGCAGCTATACCCGTGCCGGATCTCAGAGCCACCCTTCGCTGCACGGAAGCTCGCGTGCACAGGGGGAAATTCTTTCGTGACGGAGTTTCGCCGGCGCGCTTCGAAACGGTTCGATTGTTCGCGGCACGCGTTCACCACGGTGAACCGTCGCAACTTGCCACGAACTTGTTCGCCACGTTTCAAGCTGCGGGAAGTAGGCGGCCTATGAAGTCGAAGAACTTGTCATTCGCGAAGATTGGCTCCGTCGTTTATCATTCGTTCCCCCAGAAAATCGCCCGTGGAAACCTGAGGACGTGGCTCGCGTGCACGACCCATGCACCCCAATGCATCGTTACACTATGTGGCTGTTGTCCCCTGTCCCCTTCGAGCCCGCTACCCTTCGGCGTCTCCTTTTCGTCCCTTGATGTTAGACACGCATGCACGATCGATGTACCTGAATCCATTGCGTAAATAGGTATGCTTGCCACGTGCTGCTCGTTTGAAACGATCCAGGTTGCATCGATGCAACAACCTGAAGGATCGTGAAAGGGTTGTTTTCCAAAGGTAGGGATTGACATTAGTGGACCTTGAATAATTAAGTTGGAGTGAAAATTGGGAATTGCATTGAGTGGGTGGTTAGATGGTATTTGGTTTGTTTAATTTTTTTTTTATTCGAGATTCAGAGGGTGGGATCACTCTTTGACACTTTTGTCCAGTTTGTGTTGCTCTACTGAAATAAAGAAGGAGACTTTTTGGATAAATTTAATGTAAGAATTCTGTGCAAAGAAGTATGCCCAAAGATGAGGTAGAGGAGCAATTAAAAACTGCTGACAAAACGTGGAAAGATCGGTCGGCATTTTATAGTTGGCAAGCAACCCTTCTCGCTTCCTGGAATGTTGGATTAAGTTGTAATTCTGAGGGACTAGAATGAAAGAATTAGGTTCTATAATGCAGTCGTTAATCGAAGAGAACTCGAATGAAAATGCAGTTGTTAGTGACTTGGGAATTTTTACAAAGAATCTTGCTAAACTTTTACTCGTTTCTATGCATGCTTGCTGCTCCGTATTGTGCAGACGTGCGTACATACAATACATGCACACGATTGATGTATTTGGCGACGTAGAAACATCAATTTAAGATTGATACATCGCTACTGAAGAAAACAAGATTCCTACATCGTTCAGTTGGTGAACTGCTTTTAAACGTAGTACTCGACGAATGAACCGCGATGACTTACGACTTAAGGGGGTGTTCTCGTCTAGAAGGCCAATTTTTTGCCTTTTCTTAGGGACGACGCACAAAAAAGCTACACAGTTTTTTCCTATGAGCATTATCCACGCGTATTTATTAACATTTCAGTAAGTTGTAAAAAAATATTCAGCCATATATAATAATAATTAACAGAGGTATGTTAAAAAAAACAAAAGGATTTTTAATAAGTAAGAGTATAGCTATGGCTGCTAGCAGATTTATAAAAAAAAAATAAAAATTCACAAAATGGTGAGGTTTTGAATTTAAACTCATATTTGGCGCCTTTTTCGTCTTTAAACGACTTAAAAATGTAAAAGAAATACTCTTTCTTTCTACCAGCTAGAATGATATGTTTTCTGAAGGTGTACCAAAAAGATGGATCAGATTGGCTCAGTAGAAGTTGAGATACCGTGCGCACCGTCCTAAAAAAAAACATTTCTTCATTAGTCATTATTATATATAGCTGAATTTTTTTATAACTTACTGAAATGTCAGTAAATACGTGTGGATAATACTGATGACTAAAACCTGTGTAGTTTTTATGTGCGTCGTGCCTAAAGGGGATAGAGGATCTTGTCCCTCTAGACGAGAATACCCCCTTAACTCGTAGGAAAGTCCAAGATGTAGTGTGTGCAGATTTTACGAAGAAGTACGAGAAAAACTGTGAGAGTTGTATTACATAATTCCAGTGTGATGCATGTGACAACCATATCGAACGGTTCGACAGACGACTGTAATATCCTCGGTGTCCAGCACGCGCGGATTCACGCGCTTCTGTCGTCGATAAATTCCTATTTCCTGGTCGTGTCCAATATCGAGTGAAAAAATAGAACAGAGATCATAGCTGGTCACTGTCTACCTTGATGAATATATATCCTACGATAAACAACGTGATTGTCGGTGCAATAAACAAAACAGCTGGTGGTCTTCTAATCGGAAACTTGGGTTTTGAACTTTCGTGTCTAATTCAAAAACGCTCATACTATTGTTCATTAAATTTTGCCCAATCAAGAAGCTTTGCTTTTCTTAAAAAATTGACCTGAAGCCTGAAGTTCAAATTCTTTTCCCGTCCTTTTCATTTTTATTCTTTTGTTTATAATCAAATGTTCACTTGTAGGTATAGTAGTGATGTGCCATAAGAAATATTTGAAGCTCCTTTCTGTTCTCTTCAGGTAATTTATAAAATTATTTCTTATTTTAACTGGGCAAATTATTTTGTGTCGACTTCTTGTTATGGCAACAGGCTTGACTGGGCAAATAAGTATGAGTGGTAGAGATTGATCTTCCTCTCTGCTTTAGGAGCTCTATTTTTAAATGAGTTCGCTTCTCAGAGAATTTTATTATTACAAATTATTATATCTCATCGGAACAATGTTCCGAATTAAAAAACTTCACTCGACAAAAATTTCGAACCCGCCCACCTTCGACGAACCTGGAATTCTCACTCGCAGAAATACGGCCGCAGCTGAAATGAAATATAATGCGGCGTGGATCAAAGTTGAGGAAAGAAATCGCGTATAGCGAAGAATCTTCCGCGAATGTTCTGCCGAGCAGAGACAACGCTCTACAAACAAGACTCGTAAATTCCGAGGCCACGGCTCCTTCGAGGAGAGAACCGTGCTCCATCAGGTGTAAATGCAGCCATATTTCTTTTCTTAAAAATCTTACGCAGTGGGGATTCGCAACTGGGGAGAAAAGAACGTCTGTTCTCCAACTCGACGAATTTTTCGATATCGCGAATATAATGGCCCTACACAGCTCTGACGTGACGTTACTTTTAAAATTCTTTTTCCTCAGACATGCAAGCGTATAAATAAAATAATTTCTATAACAGGGGGAGGGTAGAGGTTTATAATAGATGTCCTCTGTAGAGGCAGTGGAAAACGTTTCCATTGGTGTGATGCATAGAATCGATAATACAGCATTATATATTAATTGTATACCAATATATCATGCAGAGAATATCATAATATTTATTTGTAATATTTATGTGTTTATACAGTGACGAAATGGTAATTTTTCTGCAAATGTTGTTCCTCTGATTTCGGTCAACAAGCGTTCATTTTGAAATTGTTTGAGTGAATTGATATTTTCTTTTTAAAAATTCTTTCAATACTGTTACACGTAACAGTGGAACGAGCAATTACCTTCCATATTCGCTAATTTGCTGGAAAGAATAATTTTATTTATGAATTGTGAATACATTGTTAACTCGTTTAACGATTGCTTCATTTTTTTTTTCATTTTAATTATCAAACAACATGCGAATATTTATTTCTCATTTGCAGCATCATATTATCCTCGTTTTTTTATTAAAATTCGCATCATATTCGGTACCATAATGAAGCGTTATTCGAAACAGCATGAAATACATATTCGCTAATTGGATCCATCGTTCTCGGAGTACGCTCGTTATCTTTTCCTATTCTTCAATCGTACCTTAGTTAATGAAAAATATAGGAATTCACCCGCTTGATTAAAGTTTTTACTTCCCTTCCAATATTAGAAGAACAATATTTGAAGCGATCGTTCAATATCTAAAATACCTTCAAAATATTCTTCTTTAATTAATACTGTTTTAACCAACCTCCACTATACGAATGTTTATTCAATCCTTCCCGTTGAAACCTATGATCGAGATTTCATCAGTACCTACAGTATGCGCATTCGTTGTTAATAATTCTGCCTGGTTGTCATTTCAAACATTGTACAGTGAAAAATATATGATCCTATTAACAAAATGAACGCCCTGCAATCACCAAGATATAATATTAATTAAAATCGAAATGGAATACTCGAATGTTATTTAAAGTTCCAAGAGCCATTAAAATTCAGCATGATGCTCCATACACAAATCGTAAGGAACGTAGAAAGCATATCCTCCGTTGAAGGAAATAGTTTTTATCGCGTGCCGTTCAAAGGAGCGTTTCGAGTGATAACGCTACACGCCGCGCTCTGTACGTTGTCCAACGAGACACCAGCGACAGCAGCAGTTTACAAAACGGCGGAAGCTTCATTTAAAAGTTGTCCCGCGGCAATGGAAATTAATTCCGCAACGAACAGTCCGATAGAACAGAACAACCGTCTGTGTTCGCGTGCGGCCGCATTCGTTATCCCACGTAAATATTTCGTTGTTTGAACGCGGTCCTCCTTTGCAATTAACTGTTCCAGCTCCGCATTTTCTGGCGCTGCTTTATGCGACCAGACTAGAGAAACGTAACCGCCGCGGAACGAAGGAGGAGCTCATCTGTTAAGCATCGAGAGAAAAACGGAATTTATTAGAACGCGAACCACCCCTTTCCCTAAGCACTCATTACCGTTCTCTCAATTCAACCCCGCAGGTATAGGTACTTAAAGTATCTTCCTAAAACCTAGTACTCTTGAAATTCAGCATAGAGATACTCTGGGCTAGGAAACAGTGCAGTACAAAGACTTTTCACAAAGTTCTTTTAAACTGATAGTGCTCGTAATTTACTTTTGTTACTTACAAGAAATCATTGTAATTTTAGCTACCCAACTTTAAGGGGTTGCGCCACCCCGAGTCGCTCAAAGCAGCACCAAATTAGACGATTTTTTTACGATACTTTGAGGTTGAAAATTATTTCTATACCTCTTATGTTTAGAGCTTCGCGGGACAACAGATAACTCGGCCATTTTTTAATATTTCAGAAATAATTTTAGAAATAATTTTCAACCTCATTGTATCGTAAAAAAATCGTCTAATTTGGTGGTGTTTTTGAGCGTCTCAGGGTGGCGCAACCCCTTAATCCACAGCTCAGAGTTAAATTATACTTGGTGAAGGCTTGGCATAGATTCGATGAGTATACAAATATAACAAGGAGCAGGGAACGTTCGTATGGTGGATTACATATGTGGATCTTGAACGCCTCGCAGTAAGGGGTTAAACCGCATTGAAAAGAGCTCGAGAAAGATGGCCGGGCGCGTATTGAATGAGGCCAAGTTAAACAAAAAGCTGCGCGCAGGGGCTGGGGGGGAGGGAATGGGGGTGCGGTGGAAAGATAGGGAAGCATTTTCTATCTTCTCTGTCATGACGAAGCGGCGAGCCTTATTGCTTTGCCGCGAAAAGGGACGGCTTAAAAGCCTCGGGGAAAAAATCTCATTTCGATGCAGCCGTTCATTCTGCGGCCGTTAGCTACTTTCTCGATACACCGAAAAAAGTTCCTTTGGTAATCGTGCTGGACCCCCCTCCCACACTCGCGTGCTCTCCTTTCTCCGTGGTCCCTTTTCCCTCCAGGACGAACAAAAAGCCTTTCGGTACGGTTTAGTCGCGAGCCAAAGCAATTTATCGAACGAATTTCCCGGGGAAATGATAGCCTTAATCAGGTATATTTTGCCGCGTTAAGCAGGATATTCGTTTAATCAGGAATGAGAAGGTGGGATGTTTAAACGATCAGGTCGTTTGTCCATTCTATGCATCACAACAATAAAGAAATGGGGATAGATAGACTGTTGGTGAATTTGTGGCTTGAAGTAAAATTTCCCTTTATTTATTTTTGCGCGTGCAATCTTAAATATAATACGTAAATACGCAATAACTTGGAGGTCCTTAAAAAGGTATCTAAACAATATATCAATCCTTCTGAATGTCTATAGAAACGAAACGTTGAAACCCCTGTTTAAAGTTCGTGAAAGGGACCTAATCGAGAAGTGAAAATTCACTGTAAAAAATTGCAACTTCTTCAACTTAAAACGAAGTGTAAACGAAGATACTGCGCTCGATTGACTTCTAGTTTAGAACGACTGTGTTAGATAGCGATGATGAGAATGTTGAAAATCTGGCCAATTTTGTTGAACATAATTTGTTTTTCTTTTCTTTTTCTTTTTTTTTTTTTTTTGGTGATTTGGAAACAGCGCTCGAATGAATTCTTAGTTATTGCCTGAGGAATGCACCGTCGTTTCTTGCAAGGAAGATTTGCGGCGATGGTACAAATGTTTTCCGACCGATCCCGAACCGATTTTCAGTCTCGCCGAAACAATAGTTGCGCTTCGCTGAAAGAGACTTCTCTCACATGTTCTCCACTCTTTTTATTCCCACACGCTTTTGTATATTGCATTCTATCGAGCGACACTTAACCGGGTTTTCGACAAATTTTTTGTCCAGAGGCAGCGTTTAACAGCGAAACACTTGTTCTTTTTGCGATAGACCACGCGCTTGAATAGACGATTGTACTATAAAAACGTGAGTAGCAGTAATATCTAACGCTTCAGATATCCCTGTCTTTGAAAATTAATTTCTTTGTGCCCCCACTTTGTACATATTCTGCAATATGGCCCGCGTAAAGTGCTACGAATTGTTCTCCCCGAAGCAAAACAGAGATATAGTTCGCTTTTCCATGTAGAAATATGGTGGTCGATTAAAAACGTGCCTCCTTGAAGCTGTCTACTTGCTATCGGGATTGCTATCAATGTTAAATGCACCACACAGTGCTACAATTATTCCCAAAGTAAGAAGAAGGATCTCTTCAAATTTGGAAATTAAAAAAATGTCCCTTTTTATTGATCCTTAAATCTCAGAGCTTGGTTTTACCCTACGATCCTAATATCTGATAAGGGAATTGCCTATCTGTTATTCCAAGTGTTTCACAGGAAACAAATTCGTAGCATCGCACAAAGTGCCCATCCACTATTCTCAGCTCCGACACCACGCATCGTCTAGAAGTCTCTGATGAAACGACAGTATCACACAACACCCGCGCGTTACTCGAAGACACCTCCCCCAAGCAGCTTCGATCGGAAGCGTACCGGGAAGCGAAGCGAGTCTCGTAGCCCCCCGATCTAGAAGCCAAGCAAACCAGCAACTTACGGACCCGGAGTGGAATCTTCCTTGTAAATCGCCAGTGTCTAGCGAGAGTACGCACTGCACGTTTGCACTGCTAGCCTCTGATTGTTAGCTCCCTTGAATGTCGCATGTTGTCAAGGACGAGAGCACCGGTACACGATATGTTTGGTCGACGAAACGCGGGGACGGCTTCGTCGACACGGTCATGAATAGAGAAGCATATTATATAGCCCCCGTGACATTCACAAATCGGCATAGCCACCAGATATCTCATGAGACATGAAATCAGTGCATTCGATCATGAACGCTGTTGCCATTCATCCCTTTTTTCGAATCATCTCATCACGCCTGATCTATCGCTAAAATAGTCTACGTAACATACCACTATCATAAAAGTACGTTTGTAATTCTCGTAGCCTAAAACTATATTGTGTCTTTCACAAAGATCCGTCGAAAGTGTTATCACTCTAGCTTCGGGATCACACGTGCTCCAGCTGGAACAATCTAGCGTCCAGCTGGCTTTCATAAACAATGGTTGCAATGGTGCACGATCGCGACGGGGTGAACTGGCCGATCGACCCGGCTCCCAGCGCGTAAATCGCCATCGATCTCTGGTGAATTTCTTTCTCGGATGCTGGTCCGTTACCCGGCTCTTTTTGCGGAAAATAAATGCCACCAGGCGCGCCGGTAAAATGATCGGGAACGAGAGATCCTGTCACGCCGCGATTCCATCGAGTCCGAGTGATTTTCTGGGGCCCCGACGCGTCCAGGGGCCCCCTCCCGGTCACAGTTCGCCTGCTTAAATCTGCGCCGGAAATTGTACACCTAAACGGTTCATCGACGGGTTGGCGATCGTGCGCGCCCAGCTCCTCGTATCGAAGATCGCAGGGGCGACGATGCTATCGGCAAGATTGATCGCGTCGCGTCGTTCGGCCGATCCCCGTTCGCAACGTCGCGATGTGATCCTCGAAGGTATTCATATGGTTTATATACTATCAAACTGTTTACAGGACTTTTTGTCGGGGTGACATACCTCCGACCGCAAGCGTAACCGTGAAAGAGAATAATAGTACAGGCAAAGAAGGCGTGTTCCGGCTATTAGACAGATTTTAAAGCGAACAACCCGATATCGAGTTCACCTTTGAGTTTTTCTTCGAGCCCACCTAGGGATCTATTTTGCCCGGTTCTTGGATGTTGATTGAGTACCAAGGATCAAGCAAGGACGCGTGATACTTTGTCGAGCTTTCGTTTTACGTTCGCGCGTTACCAGTGAACGGAATCTTGGGGCATTTCGAAGGAACAGTATTTTAGAATGTGCCAGTAGAATTTTCCAGTAGGTGAGATGGTGCTTTAGGGGGTAAATGTAAAAGTTCTGACGGTTTTGATCAACGAAGTGCGATAGATTTGCATACTTCTTTTAATATGCAGCACTCACTGCTTACTGGGAAAACAAGTGGAACGAAGGATTAATAGGCGAAAGCATCAGAACCTTTTTAGGTACTCGACTGGTCCGAAAGTACATGTTGATCTATTGAATCGTGCTGTTTAAGGACTGCCCTCCGTGCCACCCCCTTCCCCAGTTCATCGAGCCAATTCGATACCCGAAAACCATCAATCGCTACTATTTTTGCGTGTACGTTCGATGAATTTAATCCCAATAATTTGACGTTGAAGGTCCTCTTCGAGTACCGAGTATGTGTGTAATTTATTTAAGCCCCGAGCAGAGTACCATAATTCCTGACGGTGAAGTAAGTCTGTCTATTTTTCCATAATCAATGAAATTCTATTTTTCCATAATCAATGTGGTTATGTCTAACGGAAGTTACGTTTAAAAAAGCATGTTTATAAGAGAAGAGGAATGCCAACGAACGAATTTCCAGGAAAATATAATTAGAGAATAGAAATAATAATAATAAGAGAATACATCGTGGGGTGGCGTAAATTCACCCTCTCCCCAATACCATTTCCTCGCAAGCAGTACGATTCAATTGCATCTACTTGGATATCGACAGGACCAACAGAGCCGCTGATGCCCCCTTTTTCCACCATCGATCACCAGTTAATAAGCGCGTGTTCGTGATTCGGTAACGTTGCAGAAAAACGAGCTCGCAGTCACGTGTCTGTAATTCACTAATTCCCGCGGGGCGACGATATCAGTCCGTGTAGTTGTCGCGACTACTAGACCGGATAGTCCGTGCGATCGCGGCTGGTTATTATCGCGATAACGATTTTCATCGGCGTAACCGGCGATCGAGCGTTTAATTGCATGCCGATATTAAATTACTATCGGCCACGTGTCCAGCTCTATTACACCGATATTAACGCGCGCGGTTCTCCTGTGCACAAAAGAACGGAAGCAATTACACTGTCGTCCTGTGCTCGCTATCTTTCTAACCCCCCCTCACCCCTTAGATTTTCTCTTCCATTTTCCCCTCTTTTTTTTTCCGTTCACCGCGTGTCGCGAACACTGGCACGCTCGAAGCCAACGATTCGATTAAAATTTCAATTATTGCCGGCCATCGTCGATAACTCAAGGGCTTTCCCGTTTGATTCGCCCGATACGAAATTCTGGTCGACCGTGGTCAGACGTTAGAGGACGAGTACGGTTTTCTTTTTTATTGATCGTAATACACCGACAGCGGCTTTCGAGTACGGTTCTGTAAATTCTACACGGTTTTCTAGCTCCCCCCCAATCGAACGGACCTCTTTGTCGTTCTTACGCTCCTCTCTGGTTCAATGTTCAAGGCGTTCAAGCTGGGAAGAGTGATTTGGATGGTGGCGTAAGATTCGAGTCCTCGTTGTTGGTGCCAAGTGGTATGAGCGTTAATTCAATCTCAAATTTTAGACATTTCAAAAACCATGTATTTGGTTTCTGTTCAGACATCTAGAGTTCAGATGAAATCAGTTGATTGTGCAGAGGGAGGGTAGCCAAAGAAGATGAGGGAGGCAGCCCCTCGGTGGTCTTGAGTAGCCAATTGGTTTCGTTCCAACTAGGTCTTGAAAGATCTTTCTTACCGTACCTCTTTCATACTGCTGCACCAATCTCGCGTTTCTCCGTCCATTGATAGTCGAAATGAAACAGTCTGGCTTTGTGGATTCATACCACTTGCCCTGCCAGCAAAGAGTTTCGCTCTTCGACACTTTAACGGGTGCTCCTAGTGGGACGGCTGGAAAGGGCGTAATTTTTCGGGGATTAAAAAAAGAAACGAGTATCGCACGTTTGTAGCTTCATTCTATCACCTCTTAGGACCATAAGAAAATAAATTGTAAGTAAAAACAGCGATTTATAGCGGAATAGGAGATCTGACATCAGCAATTGTAGTTATCTCAAACACAATCAAGTCTGGCATCCTGAAGGATATTTTTACTTACAAATTTTCTTTACAGTCTTAAAATGTGATTACAATTGTACAAACGTGCAAAATAATAAATGGAATACTTGTTTCTTTTTTTAATCCCCAAAAAACTAAGTTCTTTCCAGCCGTCACACTAGAAACACCCCTTACAGTCTAAGCACACTTATCATTTCCATGCCGGCGTGCCAGTGGTAGGAAGAAGAAGTCCTCTATCCTCTCCTTTTCCCACCACTGTCGCGGAACCGACACAGGCCTGATGTGTGCAGAGACCTTCATCCTCCGTCGACGCGACGTCCGCTCGTCTCCTATCAGATCGGAGCCCAGCTTGAACGCGCGCGGCGTGCACATATCGGGTTGAATCGAGCTTTGCCGGAACGTGAACGATAACCAGTGGCACTTGGTTGCTCCGCCGTGGCGTTCTTCGGCGGGAGATGTGCAAGAAGGTAGACGATAGAGACTCACTTCCAGCACTTAAAGAGGTAGAGAAGCGAGATCCGCGCGAAGAAACCCCACTGTCTTTATCTCGAACTAATTGCCGGTCGAATTTTCTATCAATTGTGTACATGTGTTTATTACTCTTAATATTGACTCAATGATGTTATTCTGTGGTGCTTTGCATGTCTCTATTGGACTCTGCATGTCATATAGGGCATCGTAAGTACTTATTAAATGAACTCATCAGAGACTACCGAATACACACGACACCCGCAATACTACGGTAGTGGCGCGTTTGTCGCGTCGCGACAGTCGGAATGGCCGATTCTAGATCGACCGTTCGTTATCAGATCCGTGTATATCAGAAGCTTCTGTTGGTTTTTTATAGAGAACGTGCAGAAGGTAGTGAGCGTGTAAGAACAGTCGGGAGAATCGTCGAATCGATGGGCTCTAGAATTCTCTAGCACCGCCGCCGGGTGCTCGATTATATCGAAGGAACACTCGAGATCGCCCCTGGTTACTTGCCTTTTCCCTTAGAAAATTCGCGCAGTCTCTAAACGTACATAGCAGATCGGGCACAGTCCCTGGACCGCCCGAGAGTAGTCTCCCGTTTTTTCCTCTCACCCTCTTTCAAAGGATCTATTCGATCGATTTTCGAAGAAACCGACTGTACTTACTGCACTTGAATTTTTAGATTAATTTCTTAGATGTAACTGCGACGAAAGCGTGATCGTCCACGAGAAATAATGGGGAAGGACGTTTCGTTCTGGTCGATCCGAGCGGCTCCCCGGGAATTTTATTTGACGAAGCGGTAGAAGCGTCGAGGCAAGCGTCGAGCCAAAAAGGTTTTGGATTTCCGCGTGGTAATTGTAATCGCGGATTGAAATGATCGCGAAGCGTAGAAAATCGATGGAATCCTTAAGAAGATAATCCTGTTTTAAACCCGCAGCTTCGAACCGCTTTTCAAATAAATGAACATTCGAATCGAATGCGACGAATAGTTTCTGGATTTTCACCGCCACTAGTTAACTCCCGGCAAATGACCAAAATTTCGAGAATTCCACTCTTTCGTTTGCAGCGAATCCGCGACACGATCGAAATCCAACGAAGTCGGTGAGAAGCGATTGCAAATACCCTTGACGCGTATAAATATTCCATCGCTTTCGACGTTCACGGTTAAAGTCTTTTTGGCCTGATTAATAAACCAGCTTGCGGCAGTGCCAACAGAACGAGAGTCCTTCCAACGATTGGAAACATTTCCAATTCGAGTTTCTTAATTTTCTTCACTCCCCTGTCCTCCAGTTTCTTCTTTTTTTTCTTCCTTTCTTTTTTTACTTTCCCATCGAGGCTCGACGTCGTTCGCAAAAAGCTCCCACCCGTTAATTTGCCCCCTGACGTAGGAACCTTAGAAGTAGGCCTGTTAGATTCCCGCTGCTTACCGATGTTAGTTTCGCGACGATTCTTTTATTTCGACGATCCTCCGCTGGCGGACAAGCCGACGATTCTCCTTTGTTATTCCCTCTGCCCAGCGTCGATATTGTTTCTTCGCAACGACACCCTGTTGATCCTCCCTTTCGTCGCCTACCGCCGGTCGAGTCCTCGAGGAACGCGCGAAACGGAAGATTAACGGGGAAAGGACAAGCGCGAAGCGTACGGGCCGACGCGATGAATCGTTCCATTTGAGAGGAAGTTGGGAAAAGGAGACTAACTGTGCCTGCGCGGGCTAGTAACGGAGTGCCTTCGAATTTTTATGAAGCTAGAAATTATAGAATGCCAGGAAATTGAGCGGTAAACCGAGAAATCGGCGTAGCTCGCACTGCAACTGAATAGAAAGTGCTTCCCAGTTAAGAAAAGTGAAGAGAAATTTTTTAATAGATTTTTGGCGAACAGTGATTTTGAAGTAGAATTTTCTTAGACCTGTGGAATTCTGAGTGTTGGACAATTTCAGTAGCTGTGAATTATGAAACTCCTTAGCTGAGCGAGTACGGAAACCATTGAATAGAAGAATGGCCCTTTACTTCCTCGTCAATTGGCACGATTCAGTAACTAGACATTCAGAATTCGAAGCTAAGAATATCAGCTGACTTTTTCCACCGATAGAGTAGACCTAATGAATTTGCCAGCTGAAACTTTCGCCTGTTTCTAACGAAATTGATTTATAAACTGAAAATTAACAATCATGTTCCATTAATATTGAATCCCCCTCTGCTCGATCAACACCAAAGGCTCAGCCATGGCCCTCGATCTTCGAATTCCGAATGCTCCGAGCAGCCTGTAGAAAGGGAAAAAAGGAAAACGATGGAAGACAGGTGGAAAGCTAAAAATGACTACCAATGCAGCCACGTATCCCTCCTTCCCTTGTGTTTTCTGGTTCTTTATTGTCTGTTTCGCCAGTCGTTGATCCTGTCGATGAGCACCGAGAGACGAGTAAGGTGTCGCAAACGATTCGATTAATTACCTCCAACCTATTGTACAATGTATTCTCACTATCTTTTTATCCTGCGGCCCAGTGCAAAGCAGTTATTAATATACCCAGGCTGAAAGGACTACAAAACCCTTATCGAAACATTTTTCAATAAGTTTCTCCCAAAGTCTATTAGACAGTGGATTATTAGATGGTAAGAATACACTTTAAATCGTTGTCTTTCAAATTAAATGATTATACGCGGACAGAAGGACAAGAAATCGTGATTTTGATGAGGGTGTGTCGACGTCGCGACGCCCGAGGGACGACAATGGGCGACAATGTTCGTCTCCATTGCGTGAGCCCTTCGTGCTTCGAATTGACTATTAATTAGAAGGACTTTGATGCACAAGGACTCGCTGGCGAATGGATTATTCCGTCGTGTTGAAGAGCAACTGTTGACGGGGGAACGTCGCGAATGTAAACGTTGCCCTCCCTTTGATTGTACAGGGTGATTCACGGGGCTGGAATGGGTCGTAACTCTTTTACCGTTCAAAGTGGGAAAGAATTGCTGTTACATGGAGCACGGTCGAAGATTCCATCGACGGAACAGAGTCGTGACTATGGAAATCTTTTGAGTAGCCTGAGTCGTGCTCCTGTGTATGCAAGTTGCAGGGTGGAGCAGACGAACCGAGTGGAAGGCGTTATATATTTTAAAAATGGCACTTGATGTGTTTTTTAATTGAGATATAAAGTAAAATTGAATTCCTCGAGCCACATGTGATATTGAACCGAAATTTAGAATTTGATTGAAGTCAGAATTTGCTTCTGTACATGCGGAAATGTGGCTGAATAATATTTTTACTGCGTGCAGAATAAAGGGGTGACTTGTGTTAAGAAAAAAAATCATCGAATGACTGTATTTTTAATAGAAATTACACACACAGTGCTTCGCAGAGGAACAGATTCAAAGTACAGAATAGAATTTTTCTATTTGAACTTTTATTTCGAAAAAACGTTGATTTGTTTAGTTATTTTCTGTTTGGAGACAAAGAAGAGGTATGGCCTGTCGCCCTCGCTTGAATTACTCCGTATCACTCTATATCCAATAACTTTAATCGAAATTGTTTGTTGAAGAAAGCACCTCGTATCTCGGAGGATTCCATCGACAGTGATTTCAATCAAGTATATTGCTTCTGGGAACCTTTGAGTTTTTTCGCGATTTAATTGCCCCGTAACGGCTTGAAGCTTTATTTTTGTGTCTCAATACCTTTCCCCGTGCCCCTTGCGAGCATTTTATTTGGCATTTCTACGCGGAAGCGAAATATGCGAAGTGGAGCGTGCCGTTTTATTTAATAAACACCTCGAAACATTATATCCTTCGAAGGTGGAAAGAAGCAAAACCATCACGTTCCGTCTATCTTGTATTACACACCGAACTTTAACCAGAAATTTGCATTTTGACCTGCCACGTTGCAGTAAGAAAAAATGTTCCTTCCATACGTTTCCCACGATAATTATTTAACTCGCACCAGTTTATGCAAATCAAAGGTGACTTCCTCCAGTTCCTCTCGAGCAATACAAGTCCACAGCTTCGCAAATTTCGCGTTATTTAAGCATCGAGATTCTCCATCCTCTTTCGTTACAATATTTTTATTAAGCACTTCCATTTCTTTCTTTTCATTTATTAACAGTCCCTTCGTAGAATCATCCTGCCAGCACCTCGAAATCGATAAACAGAAATCTCTTCTCTCCATTTAGGAAAAGGAGGACGGGCCAGTGTACAAGTTTTACGAGACCATTCGAGATTTCGGGGACGATATCATGAACACCATTAGTCGCCTGCGCGATGTCACCCTGTTCGCGCCGAGCAACGCGGCCCTCGAGGAACCAGGTGTTCAGCAGATCCTCCAGGACAAGGAACGGGTCAAGGAGATCTTGAACCTCCACTACGTCAAGGAACGGCTGCCCCTCGACAAAATCAAGAACAAGAGCGTCAGCCAGGTGAGTCGCTTAACTCTGCCTATCGTCTAGCTTATTTTCTAGCGGTAGATCCTTCGAATCATCTGGAACGTACAATTAAAAGTTTCGAATCGCTTCGAACATTGATGAAAAGCTGATACCTACCCTTGGGAGTTATCAGAGACATTTAAAAACCTCGAGTGGCTTCATATCTGTCACATAAGCTTTGAAAGCCTTTGGGATTTGAAGGGCAAAGCAGTCTCGAAGTTCACAATAGACCTACACTCTAAGTCTAATGGCTTGGAAACTCACGATGGTCCTTTCGATCCCGATACTCCTCTGAATCCCAATAGGGTTCTAGATCCAAGTACTTCCCAAACCCTCTAAGAAGACACGGGGTCTGGGCAGCACTTGGTATGCCACTACTTTGCTAAAATCTCGTTGGTACTCAATGATCCAGGAATCATTGAATTTATAGTGGTTTTTAGGCAGATAAATTATTTGAAATGCCAAAGAAATTCTATATTGCGTTGAAGTGATGATCCTGTATAAAGAGTCCTCAAAATCTTTTAACTTCTTAGGGCCTCCAAAGGTCTCAATCCGGTTCCGAGTGAGAGATTCCTGGTAATTTACAAGATCGCAAAGAACACCGTGAATTAAAATATAATAGTGTTCAAGGAGTCTATAGGTTCAGTAGTTTCTAACACCACGAGAAAACAGAATTAGTTCCAGATCTCTATGTTTTACTAGACCCTCTTCAAAGCCCCGCTGCTTAAAAGTATTCTTGTAATCCTCAGTTTAATGAGAAGTTCGAAGATCCCGGTAGTTCTCAAGATCATGGGAGACCGCAGTTTCCGAGTAGCCCCAAAATCCCAGCGGTCTCCGAGGTCCTAGCTGCCTCGAATGTCCTTATAGTCTTCACGGTCTTAATAGTCACTAAGATGGTACGAAATCCCAAAGCACTGCCACTCCACTAAATCTCGATAATCCTAACTACCCTAATAACCCTCTAATTCCTTCGAATTCTTAGAGTAAGGAGTATCTCGAAAGTTTCGACCATTCGGAGACTTCGTCGACCTTGCAGATATTAAAAATTCAAGAGAATTCTTAGAAATCGCCCTAACTCCAGAACATTAAAATCGAGTATCAGTAAAAGTTGTAACATTTGAAGCGATTCGAGCTTTCAGACAGCTAAATTCCTTGCGATCGTGCAAGAAGGGAGAATCAAATATCAATCATTACTCGTTTGTACCTTTAGTCGAGTCTTGGCGTAAATTATAAACATTCGACCGTGCCCTTTCCCCCCATTCCTCGCGATTCGAGTCCACACACGAGCAGCTAAATACCGCTGTGTCTACACAGGCTTATAAGTTGATTAACTTAATGCTTCTCTGTTTTGTTTTTTTTGTTCAAAGGAATCCTCGGTCGGAAAGCATTTCGCTGGGGTAAATACACATTTATACAGCCTCCAGTGTTTCCGTTCGAATGCTAATTAACTTTCATGCATCCGTTTTCTTCTTCTCTCTCTCTCTCTCTCTCTCTCTCTCTCAACCGTTCGCCTCACTTACTTCTCTCGGTGTTGAACCCTCTCTGAAAGCTCGTTGCCGCGTGACTTATTGTACTTGTCGTTGTCACCGCTTCATCTTCAGTGGATCACACGTGGCAGCGGGGAGAACCTTCGAATTGAATATCCCGGCGCACAAACAGACCGTACGTCCTTAATGCAGAGATGCCACGCTGTTTACGAGGAACTTATCCACGAGTTTTCTGTCTCACGCTTGCTTTCTCTCTAACGCTACTTGTTCACAGCTTCCAGGCTAATTAGACACCTAGCAATGTTGGGTTCGCTGCGCTGGTAAGATCTGTGTACCGCGATATCTTTGCGCGAGCCTGCGGTGGCCGTGAACCCTGCTAGTCTCCCTATTTGAAGTCTACGCTACTTAGAAATTGAAACAGAAGCCTAGGGCACGGTTAACGAAAGGTTGTAGCAAGTAACGACGGAATTGTACAGCTCGTATAATTGACAACGAGAAAAAATAATTCCAAACCATTTCCTTCGGGATTTAAACTTCATCCACCGCCACTCGAATACTACATTTCCCACTGAAACGATTCTTCATCCCGCAAAGTGCGAAGGCACGAAATCAACTATCTATTCGGAACGCTTGTTAAGCAAATTATATCGCGCGGCATTGGTGCTTGTATAATTATTGCTCGACTCGAACTAGACGGGCACAACTGAGCCGCCATCCTCGAGTACATAATATCGAGTTCGGTTCCGTCGCTCGCAGGTACACGAAGCGCGTTAAAACAGCAGAGGGCTCTCTGTTATTCCGCCGAAAAGTTTCGCCATGCTGATTGGATGATAATGAGCTACGGGGAGCAGGGGAAACGAAGCAGCGGCCCTCAGCCTAGTCCCAGGGAACTTTGACGGCGCCTAAGCCCTCCGTTGTTATGACGTCAGGCGTCTTTCGGCAAACTTTTACCTTCCAATCCACTTAATCTAAGGAGGCGAGCCACCCGTTATCGGGTTCGAGCAGGAAGGCTCATTTTCATTTAACGCCTCCCCCCCACCGTAACTTCCGGGGCCGTTTATACAACGCGCGATTAATGTAACACTCGTCCCGGAATTCGATATTCGACACCGATATTTTAGCAGTTCCAATAACGCGCGTCACATAACAAACTGCGGCTCATTGGCCAGCAGATTAATTCACGGATCTCGATGAACGTTCCTAGAATACTTCTGCCGCTTCCTTCGCGATCGAACGCCACCCTCCACCCCTGTCGCACCTATCGATTCTCTAACAATAAGCCTATCTCTTCCTCGCTAGCATACTTCGCACGAATTTATTCCGCAGCCCCATCCGAATCGCAAGCGACCTTCTACAGGATGTAAAAGAATAATGGCCACAGCTCTCGCGGGTACGATTTACAAGCGGGTAAGCTTCTGCGTGTACCGGCGGCACGCACGCTCCGGAACCGCCGCGGCACGGTATTCAATTAAAGGACACTTTATTTTAAACCCGTGGATTACGTCGTTTCCCTCGAACGCGCGAAAACTACATTTCACCGGGCGAAAAAGGAAACGGGGGTCGCTTAATCGAAACGATACACAGGGCCCGTCTGCAAGGGTGAAAGAATAATTCCCCGTGTGAATTTATAAATTCCGCCCCGCCTTTCGGATACATTCGAACGAGTATTATCCCCTCTCGTCGCATTGTTCGCGAATTTGCCGTTTGTTTACACGCTCAGTTTTACAACGCCGAATTTATATTGCCACGCCGGGGCGGTTTTTGCAAATCCGCGGGCACGGTGGGGGCGGGGGAGGAGGTGAAAGATCGCGCTTTTTGCTGGTATAATAAACGGCTGAGCGGCACCGTGGAAAACACGGGGCGCGTGTAATCCTCTTCATAAAACGGTCGCGGGTGAGATACTTCGAGTTCGCGATTGTTTCGCCACGCCAATTACGGCGGCGAGGGTGGGTGGATAATGAAAAACACGCGTCCAACTAATTGTGCAACTTATAATTTGCAGTGTATTGCTGTAAGTCTGCGGGATGCATCTGTGCTCCGCGAATGGGTTGTTACAACAGGATGGAAGGAATTTGAATATTCAGGAGGATCCTTCCCTCTTGTCCTCTTTGAATCAATTGCGGTGTCAGGAGCATTCTGTTTTATAATATTTAAGCTGCGTGTAGGAGACGATTCGAAGAAAATGGTTCAGCTAATTTCCACTAAAAGTGATTATTCACTTGTAAATGAAAATGGTATGTGAAAGCATGGAATCCGAAAAGGGAGTATTCGTTCTTCGATTTCTACATGGTTATCGCGTTTCGTTGAATCGCTAAGCAATGAAATCGTCGGGCAATGGTTCGTTTAAAAACAAAAATTTGTCGTTCACGTTGAATTTGATTGTTTTCTTTGAATATTTCCAAGACAAACGGCTATTCCTGTTGGCTTAGTCTGTTGGGCGTCGAATCGTTGTCGTTTCCGCGGAGTCTCGCTGTTTTCATAATCGATAGCACCTCTGGGCGCGAAAATACCAGGCGGCCGCAGGGAAATTACGTTACTCGTGATTAGAACGATTTGCTCATTGTTTACAGTAATTAATACGCGCATTGTGGTGTGTTAAACGAAGGCAGGCGAAGTCAATATTGGGACGAACGTTCATACGCCACGCTGCTAATAAATGCTCCACGTATTACTGGTGGATGTTGTTTAATAACCAGCAATTAGCGACCTGGATATTAGTGCGCATCCGCTGGGCTTTTATCATAATCCATTCGTAGATTAATTCATGCCGCTGGCGAGGCTTCCATTTCGCAGACCTCCTTGTCCGCTTGTTAACTGATAGATAAATCTCTGATCCCGATGTTGATAATCAGATTAGGGGGCTGGAAGTGGGGCAATTCTTAATACGGGACTAAAATTCCTTCGTGAAAGCCAGCGTATTGGGTATCGTTTGTCCAAGGAGTCGAGCCGCAACCCTTCGCAGCTCGTACATCTCCCACAACTGTCTTCTATTAACCAGTCTGACTAATCACGGAGCAATACCACTTGTGCCAGTTTCCAATAGATGCAGAGACTTTTAAGATACGAAATAACTACAGCTTCTTATCAAAAATCGTGGATTATATCGCCGAATCAGTCTCTAAATCATTAGTATAAATGTTAAAGCAAGGCTTTAATGATTACTCTGTGATTTTATCTTTCTGCCCAACTCATTGTCAACGCTCGTTGAAAGGAATAATACTGACAAAGTTCTCGGGGTATTTCCAGTCCACCACACCGTACATGCGGTGCAATATTTTGTCGGTCGTTAGTCGGTTGTCTGGCGTCGATTGGACGCATAATGAGAACCAGGCCTTTATCATGCGCGTTTACTGCACTTTGTTTGCCCCGGTGGGATGTTAATTTATTAACAGACAGACCGTATAATTAAAGGCAGTTCCGTATCAGCGTGCCCAGTGATTGAAGCACGGGCATTGAAGTAATTAGCTATATCGGTGATTTCGCGTAATTGCGTTCACAGATCAAAATCGATAGCAGCCGACCACGGAGCGGAGATAACAACGCCTGCGGAATGTGTAACTCACGGCATTGCGCCCTAAACCTTCATTCTGCCGCATTGCATTGAATGTGCGCAAGATATTCTTCATACGATTATCGTTAATTTTACCGTAAAGATTCGCGTACCTTCCATCGCTAACTAAAGCAGAAAGCTCGGTAGAGAAAAAGCCCTACACGTCGGATTAAGAAGGAGAAAGGTTGAAATTTTTAGTATTACATAATCTGTGGATTTACCACCGATATCCCTACAATAAATCAAAATTCACCCATTAAAACTTCGCGAATCAGCGTTTCAGCGTACCTTTAAATAAGGTGCGTCCCTCGCAAGCTTCACAGCTACTCTTTAAAGCACTCGAAACCTTTGGAACGTGTAGAGTATGCGAACGAAGGTCTCTTCATTCCTATACACCACCGTTTGCCAATTAAATTTTCCCACGGAATCCTTCCAAACTCACTAAAATTTGGAATCCCCACAGTTTTTTGCACAGCGCGCTACGAATCCGCGCCGGCTCAAATTTTGCAGCCACCTGCGCATTTCTCGTTGAATAATTTTACGCACTATTTATCACAAGATAACGTTTCGCGGAAGCCTGAATTTATATGCAACGCTACGCAGCACTCCAACAATTTGCTGGAGTGCTTCGAGCTGTCCCCAGCCGATTCAAAGGAACGATTCCCTGAAATTTGTATATTGGAGGTGGTCGATTTAATTACGCGTTACCAGGCTACGCTCGGGACGAGGAAGCCGATAAAGCAGCGCGGCGTACAGCTTTATTTCGCCCTTTAATCGTTCCTGGAGTGCGTCGGGCCGACCGAAATATGCGCCGTTTTTATGCCAGGTGTCGACCGATTTGCATTAAGCGACGCGCGGGCCCCGTGCTTTCGCGCCAATTTATCGCGGGGGATATGTTTTACGCCGGTTCCCTACTTTATGACGGGCCGCCCCGGCTCCCGATGAGACGATAAAACAACCGGTGGAAGGAAAAAACAGGCCCGAGTCTCGTAACACGGCGTTCAGTTTCATACGCGAGATAACGCGACTCTCCTTTTGCTCTTCCGTACCGCGGAGCAGGCGCGCGTTTCCGTGATTAATTCATTCGGCGTCGTTCCGCGGGACGCGATCCCGTCGCGTCCCCGTCGCTTCGTTCGCGATTAATCTGTCTTCTAACGGAGCGTTCGATTCCACCGAACCGCGGAACAATTAGGTACACGTCTCAGCGTCAATGTCCTTGATTATTTACTCGATCCTCCGATTAGAGTCGTTATTTACGGCGGGACATGTGCGCTGGAAGTTAGTCGATTCTGCCTGCGAGAAGTGGCGAGATTACGCGCAAGTGCAAATAAAGGGCCGGGCGAGCGGGGAGGGAGTAAATCGAATGAGACGTCGAATGAGGAAAGTAGGGTAGCGCATGATCCTGCAGGAATGGAAAGTAAAGGGTAGTGATCTCCCCGAGAAAGAGGCTTATAGGAAAATTCTTTGTAAGGGGCGTGGATTTTCACGGAATTTATTCGATCTGCTCTTTGAAGCAGGCAGCCCCGGGAAGACGCATCTATCTACGGATGCAGCGGCAACTCCAGATCAGAAAAGTAGCCGGAAGTGGCGCGGAGTGCAAGCCGGAAAATTCATGAGAGAGGGATCAACCGGAAAAGGAATCACTGCCTTTAAGTTCTCTGCCTGTCTCCCTCTCTCTCTCTCTCTGTCTCTCTCTCTCTCTCTCTGTCTCTCTCTCTCTCTCTCTTGCTCTCTCTGTCTCTTTATCTCTCCCCTCGTCCCGGGTTTTCCTTCCTCTTTTTCTTCCCCGTCTTCTTTCCACTCCTTCGTTTCCGGCCTCATTAAACTTTCTGCGAAAATGCGGGGCCCCCGATGAGGAAACAAATTTTCAACTTCAAACGGTATTTGTAAGTCGAATACGCGAATTACACTCCCAAATACTTCGCAGACGCATCTCTGAATTCCTCTTCAGGCTCTCGCCATGGCTTTTTGTTAATTTACGCACTCTAACTATACTTTGGTGGGACTGAAAAGGGTATGTCTGGATTAAGAAGTGATAATCTCTGTAAGGTTACACGTACAAGGAAAGTCTCCCAGGTGTTCGTCTCCGATTGCTTTGGTTTTTGGATATGTATTTTCATGTAAAGTTTTACTGGACACAATTTTGTACCCCTTATGAACTTCGAGGGGTGGTTTCACTCCCTAAACATGCAAACACATCAAAATATTTCTTATTTTGTTTATTTCTTAGTTGGACCATTTAATGTTCCATTTCGTAAGATATTCTACAACCGCGTGACCTTTTATGGAACTTATTGTAACATCCTTTCTTTCTATCCCCGTTTAAGTACGCATAGACGCACACATAACGAAGCGAACTTATTGCTAACTGTCTAACGACGTTCCCCACCTTTCTCTTCTTTAAACTCTACAGGGAACTCTCAAGTAGAGGAACCCGCGTAACTTTTAACTCTCTCCCCGTCTTTCGTCGTAACTGGCAGTTAGATATGTACGAGTTCTTGTTTGCACGAGGCTGACTTTCGACGGTTCTTCGAATAAAATCGCGACACGGCCGTCTCGTTAATTATAAATTATCCAGCAACTTTCAGTTTTGGCACTGCACTCGATTTCACGGGGACAGAGGTGCAATAGAGTGTTCTCTCTGATCCACGAATTAGACAGGTGGCTAAAGTAGCCTGTAAATATTCTAATCAGTTTGCAAAAACATTCTAAGTTTTACCAGTTCATATTAAAATCATTATTTACTAGTGAACTTTTCTACATTTCCAACCCTTTATTTAGTGTATCACAAAGTATGAATATCGTCATTCAGTTCAGTGATTCTCTGCTTAAAGGGGAACACCACTGTGGCGGCCGGAAAGGTAACCCATTTTTCAGAATTTTTTTTTCAAGACTAATTTACAGTTTTCATAGAAAATTTTTACTACCTACCTTTAGTACAATGTCTTAAGAGACTATGCATAAAAATAAATAGAAAAACATGCATAAACTTTGATATATTAATTAATCTTCTAAACCCTCCGCGCGAAATTATCGAATGTGTAACTATGGAACAGCAGGTCCGAAATCAAATTTCATTTTTTTTTTATAAACTATATGAGCGTAGTTTGCGTTGTACGTGCGGATTCTTTAATCGAGAACAAATTTTTTGAAATACGCTGGAAAAACTACACTCATATAGTTTATAAAAAAAAATTACATTTGATTTCGGACCCGGTGTTCCATAGTTACACATTCGACCAGCGCGCGTGGGGGGTCTAGAAGATTAATTAATATTAACAAATTTATCCATGCATTTCTATTCATTTTTTTTGTATAGTCTCTTAAGACATTGTACTAAAGGTAGGTAATAAAAATTTTCTATGAAAACTGTAAACTAGTCTTGAAAAAAAATCTTAAAAACGGCTTACTTTTCCGGGCGTGACAGTGGTGTTCCCGCTTAAGGCTGCTTGTAAAAATGCCACACGACTGCATCGCCTCGCGAAAAGTGCGGCGTATCGAGTATGGCGAATTATTCGAAGAACCGGATCACCTGTCCTCTCTGTCTGTGGCATTCTGTCCGTGTTTCCATATGCAAAGCACGCATGACTTGCTTCCCAAGCGTGTCACGTGCGCTCGTGAGCGTTTCCTTCAAGATTCGTTCGTTTCTTGTAGGTGCCCACGGCGGCGGACAGGAAGAAGCTGTACTTCAACGTGGTCCAGGGGCCGAGCGGAAACCAGACTGTGACCGTGGAAGGTGGCGGCGTGAACGCGACAGTAGTCACCGCGAATATCGCTGCCACAAACGGAATCATTCATATCATCGACAGGGTCCTCGGTGTCCCGTACACCACTGTCCTCGAGAAGCTTAGGACCGACCCGATGCTGAAGTAAGTAAAACTGCGCGTTAATATTCAACAGGCTGCAACGCGTCAAAGGAGAATGCCCACTCCAAGCCATTGCTTAATCTTTCACGAGCATCGAACGAGCAAAGCCAGGATATATTCTGAGATGTCCTTCTCCCTCTGAAATCTAGAGCAAGTAGCAGTCGTTTGTCATAGAAGTAAGAGCAATTCTTTGATGTTTATGGTGAACGATCGAATTCAGCTTTCAGTGAAATACTTCTTGGGCCTTAAAGTCCAAGGAAGATACCCAGGTGTTTTATGTTCAATGACTTACTTGTGTAGAGCTACTTCGATGGGAAATAATGAGTATGGCGCGAGGATCGATTGCGCGAAGGAACAGGCGTCGGTGAAATTTAAAATCCATCAGTTTGGGGAAGATAGTCTTATTTATTCCGCTGCTGGAGCGTTTCTTCCGATGCAAAGAAGTTCCCCTCGGCTCCACGGCTCAATCCCATTGGCCTGCCTCGAATTTAATTAAAATAACGCAACAAATCTCCATTCCAATTACCGTGAACGTAGCCCGCTCCACGGAGGAACTATAAACAGAGAATCTTACTGCGGGAATTGGATGTTTCCACCGGCGATCCATTAAATTCGTATCGGAACACTGTTGTCCCCGATACCTTATTGATACTATCCCCTTGTTCAACTTAATGGCTCGCGATTTAAGAGCCTCGCAAACGTAAATGTGCTAGCCGGCTGAAGAGACTAAATAAGCCGTAGCATTTTTTCGAAATTGCGTCGAAATAATTCCATTTAACTGGCATTTCGATCGTGGATGTCGTTTGCCTCGACCACAACGAAGTTTCTCGCGGTGAGTCGCGAATACGTATATCAGTGGATTCTGTGAAAACGGCTGAGTTACATTTAAATTTGCACTTAAAATTAAAATTTAATTTAAAAGTTAAACTCAAACTAAAAATTTTGTTTATAATATTATAATTCATAAGTGTATATATTAAATATGAATTAAAAGTTAAATTTAAACTTAAACTGATACTTAAAATTGAAGACACTTAGAAATTCGGATGTTTCATTTCCAATCCTCGTTAGCGGAGGAATGATTAATTCGCGTTGCCCACTAAATTCCAGACGAACCCCAAAGCGCAAATTACAACGTGCAGCCGAGCCCATTTCGACGTTCAGTATAAAAAGCTACAAAACACCTGCCATTGTTTTAACGTGCCTGGTGGCAACATTCGCTGCCGTTCCCGTTGAAATATAAATGGCCCGCGCGCATCAGCGTTCCCCCGTGAAAAGCGTACATTTTGCTTTCGTTAAATTGTTTTCGCGGAATCGTTACGGCACACGCCCGGTGCCGCGCGTGGTCCGCGCGGGCGGATCCATCGCGATTTAATCCCCCCCCCATCCCCCCTCGTTATTTCAATTACCGACGCATCGGTAATGGAAAATCCAATTAAACGATATCCCAATAACCGGCAAATAAACTTGCGCGACGATAAAATCCCATTAAATAGCGCGCCCGTTGACTAAACATTCGCGCGGCGCTTGTCCAACGTTCGAGCGATCAAAAGTTTTGATTAAATCATACGGTGTCGAGCAGATAACTCCAAGAGTCAATAAAAAAAAAAAGATAGAGGAAAAATTCAGGGGACCGGCCGTTAAATATCACGGCAGTTTAGATAACGATCGAATACGAAGCGCTGCACGGTGCGCGTTCGTTGGCGGGATGGATCGAATATTGTTGCTGGACGTCGCGACGAAACAGGCCGTCTTGTTGCAACGGATCGGGGATCGTCGCGACGAAACAGGCCGTCTTGTTGCAACGGATCGGGGATCGTCGCACAGTGGTCGGAACGTGGAAAAAACCCTAAATTATGAATGTCAGTATTTTAGGTATCGATTATTATTTTCTGGTAGCCAGTGAATCAATGTATCTTGCTATGAAAATAAATATATGTTTTTCTCTATAATAGGGAAGAAAAATGCATCTGAAGTAGACCTTTCGTATTCTAGTGGGACTCTGAAAGATTTCGAACCAACGCCATTAGTAATATTACTATTTGTAAAAAAGTCATATTAAATTATTTCTTTAATATTATATTAAGTTTGATGTTTAAGAAGTAATACGAAGAAAAAATAATTACAAAATATTGAGAAATGTTGAAGTTATGAGTTTTTTTCCACTTCTCCTCTATGCGTCCGACCACTGTGCGTCGGGGCGACGAGCGTCTGGGAAATGGTCGGCTGTGCGCAGGCTTTAATGCCATTAGACCCTTTATACGATAGGTATCTTTACTCGATGCACTGGATGGATGATGTCAGCATTCCATCACCCGGCACCATGACATCCTCGCTAGAGCCCATCCATACCAGTATCTCCCTACTGGCGATACGTCACTCACGTGCGTTTAGGAATACCGGGATCCGGTATCATCGATTTGTTTGCCCCTGCATTCTACCCTTTCACCGTTTCCCATGGACCTTTATGCGCACAGACCAGCCATGAAACGAACAATAGCTGCTCGAAGGCAATTCGTCGAGAGGCTTCACTTCTATCTTGCTTGACCCTCGTGCTTAGCCAGCTTGTGGACGTTTAGTAGGGATGTAAGAATGACTGTGCTATTTTCTTTGACACGAATTATGCCAAGCGAGAATTCGGCTTTTATGTCGCGTCAGGTTGCCCTCCGGTTTGATTGCAATTTTCACTTTTGAAAAGCAGAACGGGGGTAAGGCAGCTGCTTGGGGCGTAAGATTGACAAGGGGCGGAAAATGATCCTTTCGTTGTTGGCATCTTTTAAAGTAAAGTTTTAAATTAAATATTACAAGTTGTACTATAAATGTTTTAAGCTACGAATAAAAATTTAAAGTGAGGTCACCAAGAAGCTCAAATAAATGTACCTGTTATAAATAAAGGGCGCAAGAAGAGCACGAGCCGGGCCTGGAGATAAGTTAATTATTTATACATCGATGGCTTAATGCACAAATGTCAGCTACGTCCACTTTTAGTGCTTTCGAGAAAAACAGATTTAAACAAGCAATGGTACATAAGATTCAGGGCTGTACAACGAAGAAGAATGTTATTTTTGGTAAATTTGTGAAATAGATTTATATATGTGATTTTTATACAGCATAAAAAACAGTGAGGAACTATCTGTTGCATATAAAAACTCCAATTTCGCACAAAGTGGACATACAATATTTGCGCACTAAGCCATCGACATGTTCGTTGAATTGTGAAAGATTAAGTGCGACCGTGATAATTGGACACTTTTAGGGACTTCGGTTATCCACGATCGCTGAAGAATTTCTAACATTTCTCCGACCTTTTTCCAGCTCCACGTACTTCCTGGGACAACGGCGCGGATTCAACGAGCAGCTGGGTGACACGACGAAGCGTTTCACGTACTTCGCTCCGCGCAACTACGCCTGGGACGTGGCTGCTATCAGTTACCCGTCTACATCCAAGAAGCTCTTTATGACTGACTTCAGCTACCACGTGAGTATTCCTCCAAAGCCACTGTGAACGCTACAAAACAATCACTTTGCAGTTCCCCCGACTTGCAATTTCAACGCTTCTAAATTACTGATTCGTGACCAGAGCCGTGGCGCACCCAAGGGGAGGCCTGGCACTCCCCGAAAAAAGAAAAAGGCGATTAATCGTAACCATCACCAAAGTAATTCGAGAGCTTTGTAAAAAGAAAAGAAAACTGGATTTTATTCTTTAAATAAAATCACCTAATGAATTTTATTGAATTTGCATTAAAAATATTTTCATCACTTCAACTTGGGTTCCTCCAAGATTAAATCCTGAATATATTCACTATTTTCATCGCTATTCCGACCAGTTGCATTTTTTGTCAAAACGACGAAACACGTCACCTAGAAAACTAATTCCGCTAGCTTCTAAAAAAAACCCAAGTCGTTTGGACCAATTTTAAAAAAGTTATGCGATTTTAAATATTGTCAACTTACTTTCCGATGCGACTGTACGTTTCTCTTTCTGATGTGTTGTAAAAGCGGGGCATAGAATTAAAAAATCCTGTTATCATTGATTTCAGACGAAGCAGATCCTGGAACGACATCTGGTGATAGCAAACGAGGCGTACACCATGGCCAAGCTGAAGGAGATGAAGCACAACGACACCATCGTCCTCACAGCGGTCAGAGACAGCCTGAAGCTTCGCGTCCGAGAGTACAGCGAAAGTAAGTGTCCGGCGCACCTGTGTCCGATCAATTTGCATAAGCACTCTCTTGCAATTTCTATGATATACATATACAAGTACTCTCAGTATACGTACACTCAACGTTTACGTCAGATATATCACTTTGCCAACGTAACTGTGTGCTCGGGAGTGTTGTCGTTGTCGTTGTTGGTAGCGAGCCGGATGAATATGTATCGATCACCGTTCAGGCTCCGTACGAGAGCTCTGCCCTATGTTCAATCTCAAACCTGTTGCTATTTCGTTGTATCCAGATGACAAGTACGACGAAAACGCGATCCGCCCAGAAACTTTCGGTGAGTGAGTTCAGTGTTTAGACGTCGCCGATGAGCGACGACACGTGCTTTCACCTGTACGACGCAGCGCACGATATCCAATTGCGAACGGTTCTACGCACTGTCACGCACCGCGTCCAACGCGCGTACACCCGTGCCCGCGTCGCTGGCTTTCGTTTAGCAACGAAGTCGGCTCTCGTGGTCGAGATAAAAGGGATCGGGTGCGATCCATTTGCTCGAGTCAAACTAGTTTAAAAGACCGCGCAGAGGTGAAGTAGCAAGCACTTTCTGACAGTCGTTGCCTGTGGACGCGCTAGTTCAAACACCACCGAGTTTAGATTCTCGGAGTCCCGTGAAAGAAAGATATTAAGATATGTGCAAGATGTGAGAACGGTAATAGCCTTGGTTTCCACCCGGGTCTCCTGGGGTTCTTCGCAAAAGCTGCTGTAATATTTATCTTGAATTTACCTTGGCCATGAAATTCGGCATCACGTTTCTGCCCTCCGTTTCCGGGGATTCTACTCGACCAAAGAGCGGAAAGTTGGACAGGAATCTTGCGTCGCAAACGAACCGTTCTCTCGCAAAAGATTGTCAAAGTTCTGTCCAATTAGGTCGTGCAGAGTTACTTTCTGGAGTGGAGAGCTTGTTCCATTTTGTTGTTCTTTTGTTTGAGGAAAAAACACGTACAGGTCTCCATTCGTGAAGTGTACTATTTACTGGCTGAAGCTTGAAAACTTTACTGCGAGAGAATTATTCGTTTACGACATATGGGGTCGTCCTTAAATTTATTTTCTTTTATCGAATGCATAAAAGTGGCAGATGAATTTTGCAACAGATTCTTCGGGAAGAAACCTCTGACGATTAGACACTTAGGGTCCAGGACCATTACTGTTTTTACGTCCTGTATAAAATTAATAGATTTCTGCGGACTTTCAGCGTGCACAAGTGGTTGTTCGCAATTTTATGAATCAATCGTGTCGAGAGTCCCGTGGTCAGTGGCAAATGCTTACTCGATACTTTTGCGAATTAACAAAATTCACAGAAACAGTAACGTACGAGGCAGTTGTATGTGAATCGTCTTACCACGTGTCCTCGTTACGGCTACGTTCAATTCTAATCAAGTACGCGCGTTTCATGCAGGCTCAGTGCTTGAAAGGAATGCTTTTTGTCCTGAAAATAACGTAGATCGCGCTTTGCTTTCACAATTGTTCACGTCACTGCTTGTTGGTCGTATGCCTGCACGAAAACAAGGGTTCTTCCTTCGATCTACGTTTCGTTCTCTTTTTTTTTTAAGTCTCTTTCGTTCCATTTTTCACTCTTCTTCTTGTCGCGGTAGAGCCAAAAGGAAAGTTAAGTTAATAATTAACTTGTCAGCGGTATCCTACTCTCCAAATTCAGTTATTTTTCTATCGAAACTAGAACAGAACTTTAAGTAACCGCCGTATCCTATAAATAATTTAATTATCGACATCACGTGGGCTCTTATTAAGAGGTATTTCTTTTTCTTATCGATTCAAGGGACAGAGATATTGCAGGCGATAGAGTTTGGTGTTGCACTTCGTAATGCTTGATAAAGTACGCTAATAAATCAATAATCTTCAAATCGCCGCGATTTCACCAGGCTCCTTTATCGGAGGCAAACAATTTTACCAGTTGACTAACGTGCAGAGTTTTACAGATTTCGACGTGTATAGAATTAATTGACTTAAGAATTTATGGATTGTTTTCACGGTGAGTATCCCTACGAACTTCGTAAGCTTGTTAGAGTAAACATAGAGTCAGTTTCGCGTGAAAATGCGAATATTTTTGGCCGTGTAGTCGTGCTCATCGTCGTCGTCACTTTACTTAAAAATATCATTCATAGTTAACACTTCGTGGTCACGCGTGGTGTATCGCAGCCGTGAATATGTATTTGCCAGTATTTCTGTGAATTTGTAGACCTTAATAATAAAATTTAAAAATTTACTGAACTCTAACAGAAAATCGCTTTTATCCGCAACTATTTTTTTCAAGTACAAATTTCAACGCATCAACGCTTACATTTGCAGAAAAAGACTGTTAGAGGACTCGAAAATACGAGAATGCTAACTCGAAAATGTGACCAATTCGTGATAATTAGAAGGCGTGACCACCGAGGGTTAAAAAAAGGATCATACGAAGAAATGATTCTCGTTCGAATTTTTATTATTACACTCGCACATTGTGAGCTTCGTGTCACAAAAACCATTCACTATCTGCTAAATCTGAGAAGATTGAAGAGCAGAAAAGGTTCGCCGAGGTTATCAAACATTCCTCTCGGTTTAAAATCGTGAATTAAAAAGTAATTTAATCGCACCATCCACGTGGAAATCCTCTTTCGTTTCAAGTTTTAAACGAACTTTCCCCGCTAATCGTGATTCTTCCGTTTGTTCATTACGTGAAATTTTCTGTCACGGTGATACAGTATATCGTGTAATTTTCATTTGCGTAAAAGCACGGAAATTGAAACGTATGAAATGAAGAAATACGATATGACGTTAACGCGTTATGTTACCCGTATAATTTAGATAAACGAATCCATTTAAAGCCCCTAAGTCCCGTGTTTAACACTGGCGAATGAAAATTATGTATCACGGCTCTACCAAAATGGTATTGTACATTTACCATGTATTACTTCTCGGGCCGCTATCGGTCTGCCTGCGTTACCGATACAAAACAGAAGCAACTGCAAAAAAATAACCAAAGTTGCAAATTTATTTGTCGTCCCGCCGCGCGTTTGTCGCGTTATCTAAACAAACGGTAGGTCGATTTGCACGTAAATTTGTGTTCTGTCTATTTCGTGCCAGGCGAAACTACGACGAGCCACGAATAAAACTTACGGATTTGGATAGCTTCAAACGTTACCGCGTGAAATATATTGCTCGCCGCTTCCTTTTGCAACTTTACTCTTGCAAACGAGGCGCAACGCTGCGCATCTCTAAATCGCGCCCCTCCTGTCAAGTTACATTTCCCTCGCAAATTCCAACTTCTAGAATATCGAAATCAGTATTAAGAAAAATATAAGTGTTTCAGCAAAAGATCATTAACTAAACTTTGAAATTTCCCCACGTTTCAAAATCTCTCCCCGCAGAAATACCTGCAAAACGCGTTCGTCTTTAGAAAATAAATTAATTACCTCTAACGAGCTCCGCTCTTGCAAATCTACTTGCCACACTCCACGTTCATAAATTCGTATAGTCGGCCACTTTCCTATTCGTGTTCTATTTTCGTGAAAAGTAAATAAATAATTAAATCGGCGACAATTAGCTAGGCGATTACTAATCGCCCAGAGTGGCAGAGGTGTTTCATTTTAATCACACCCGCGAAGGAATCGCAGGTAAACCGTTAACGAGCCGAATTAACGCGAAATCGCGGAGAAAAATCGTCGTATCGCCAAGTGCATGGCAACTTCGATTGCTTCCGGCCATGCTCGACGGCCGGGCGACGAGGGGCGCGGGAAGAGCGCGCACAATTATAGGCCGAGGCTGCAAGACGATTTATTATGCACCTTTCGACCACCATTTAAATGCAAATCCGTTGATTACCCCTGGGTGCTAATTGCTACGTGCTCGCGCGGTCATCCGCTCGGCCGCAAATTGCGAATTGCCGAAAGCGTTCTAGGCTGTTTACAGCGAGCCCCGCGGTTTTTTGCAATTCGCGGAAAGAAGGCGCCCGGTGGAAGGGAATAGGCGCCCTGGATAACAACAAATGTAATTTAACGAGGGGCGGGGACAATGGCGGGAGATGTAATTTAACAAAGGGGGTGGGAGTGGGAAAACTGGGACAACGATGGGAGCAGGAATGAAGATAATAGACATTCTCTTCGTAAGAAAGGAAATAAAAATATAATAACGTAATTAAGGTATAATAAAGCGAGGAAAGGGGGCGAGATAAGAGTCACGGTCCCAATTACGCGCAGGGTGCTATCCGAAGTATCTCGTATCTGTCTGCTTAAAAAGATGGGGAGTAATAGACGGTCGATGAGATTTTTTTTTAACTTTTAACTGGTCCTTTTGGTTGCACTCTGTTTAGCTACGGATTTTTCCTTTACGCGCGTGTCTCTCTTCTGTTCGCTCTTCTACTCGTTTCAATTTTTCGCCCGCTTTTCGATAGCTCGAACGAACGAACCTTGAATTTCACGGCGCTTCTTCCTGTGTCACATTTCGCAGGCTTCATTGGCAATGGAAAGAGCCACCGAGCATTTTGTACAGTTCTGTTAAAGTGGCTTTCGAATGTTTGGTAAAAGAAATTCTCACGCGAGTTACTAAGATACTTCTTAAAGATCTTCCTGCATCGTTATAATTATTCAATTATTTTAATGGCCCCACATCTCATGACACACGGTATTAATACTATCAACCAGCGATTCATATTTCAATCTTGCAAGCTTCTGAAATTCAAGATCTCTTTTAATGGGGTAGGTTACCCTCAGCAGCCCGGAATCAGGCCCTTCTTGAAACGCATATTCTGAAGTAATGAATGAATATAGAAATAATTTTTCTTTTAATTTTCAAACGTCACTTTAATGCGCAAAAGAAAATTTTAACTATATTTATTGGAAAAAGAGTTATGAATATAAATGTGAGAGCGTGTACGCGATGCACCGTTTGATGGTGAACACGATTCCGGACAGGTGAATTACCGAAAACACAAAGTAAATGCATTTTTATAATCTGTAAGACAGTCTCCCTTTTGTGCAGGAAACAAAATTTTGATAAACAAATTAATACAATCTTTATGCGGATGATTCTGACTTTATCGTTTTTTTGTAGGAAAAATATTTATCTTTTTTTCAAGAATTTATATTAAAAATGTGCTCCCAATACATGTAGGGGAATACTTTCCTGCAGCTCCCTGTAAATTTTCATTCAAATAATTGGAGCGGTTTTCGAGATTTTATGTTCACCGTTTTGGAGGACGTAGTTTCTGGGAAATCGCGTTTAAACTTGGATATCGCTATCCGATCTGATGCGCAGGCTCGCACATTTTTTACTGTAATTCCTTCAATTTTTGTAATTTCGGGGCCCAGTTGCGTTTAAAATACGTAGAAAAGATGTAGCTAGCGGAACGTGCAAACATCCTAAAAAACAATTTTCGATAATTCTGAGGGTAACCTACTTAAGCATACTTTCTATAAAATAGTCGGAACAGAATCAAAAGACTGCTAAGGACTCATCAATTCCCTATTCTTCGCACGAGCCAGCTTTTCCTCTGATCATAACTATCGCACAGCCATTTGATCTTGTTCCTGCTATAACCAACGACGAATCGACCCGAAAGCATTAAACGAAAGCAGCCTTAGGGGGCGCCTCAGAAGCATCATCTAACTGGCACGGTCAACGAAGGGTCAGCCGTACGAGTGCAGCCACCTGCATTTCGCGTATCCGCGCTCGGTAGCCTCAGAACTCGATTCAACCTTAATTAGCGTCGCCCGATTCCATGCTCCATAAAGCCAACGCTCATCGGAAGCCATTCATCCGTCGCTACAACATCCGCAATTCGCTTCGTTCATCCCCTTCCGCGAGAGAGGAGGGGCTGCGCTGCGGCCACCATTCGTACAGGTCCACTGATCGAGAACGGTTTCTCTTTGCAGGTTACCAGATCGAGTGGGAGGGCAAGTGGATCCGCGTGTACCGTCCCGACGTGGAGTGCACCAACGGCATCATCCACGTGATCGACACCGTGCTGCTGAAAGACAGCGACGTGAGGGTGACGGGCGCCGCGTCCGCCGTGTGCCTGGCGCCGCATTTAATCATGATCCTGGTGGCTAAGTGGCTGCTTTAAGGGCGCGTGCCCAACGAGAGTCTGTCATAGGTGCACCTAGGAATTTATCTCGGGACCGTCTCCGATCGTCCTTGTCTAGGAGAGCGCGGCGGGCCGGGGCGCGTTCCCGAGCTGCTGGCACGACGGCCGTCTTGGGGCGCGCTCGTCGGGATCCACTTATCCCTCGAACGGTCCCGACGAGGCCCGGGTACACGCGGGCCCGGGGCCGGTCCGCGTTCCTCGGAGTGACGCCGCGCGAGCTTGCGCTCCAGGGCCTTGCCCTCCGCCCCCGAAGAAGAGCCCTATCTAATGTGTTCCCTGAGCAGCCGGCACGATCGACAGATCGGGGACGATCCTGAACGAAGGAACTCTGGGTCGGGGCTCTTGGCTGGATCTGCACGGGGCATCGCGGTTCCCGCCCCGATCAAGAGCCCGGACCGCTGACAACTTAAACGGTCGAAGCTTAAAAAGGAGGAGCGTACGATTTAGCGGTTACACAGTATCGTCCTCGAGGAATGGTTAACTGCGCGCGGGGCGGGTGTTGCGACGTTTAGGGATTCTCTTGATTTGAAATCTGATCGTGTACCGATAGGGAGCGTGCGTCGGGGTCTCGGCGGCGCGTCTCCGCGGCGACGAGGACGCGGCCCTACTCCCAACCCCCCCCTCTCCCCCCCACCGCGAGAGAAAAAAGACATTTAGCAGTGACGATCGCGCGGCGGGGCGCAGCTTCGCGGTTTAGAGACGCCCATTGACCGTACCAAATAATTAATTAACCGTACCAAGTAATTTAGAGAGAAAAAGATGGAGGTAACGAACGAGGGACGAGCGTGGAGGCAGAAGAGAGATTTTCGCGGAAGCTTCTTCGAGCTTGAGGGCGACGAGGGATGGCGTTTCCTTGGGCCGTCTGTCTGTTCAGTTTCTCGTTACGCTGACAGAAACGCTTTTCCTTTCAGGGTGCAGCTGCAATGTCACGGCTCGGTTGCGCGTTTCCCGGCGTCCCAGCCGTCTGCACGGGCGAGGAACGGCCGCGGTAACTCACCGGACGAGGATCCGTGCCCTTTCCACGCTGACACGCCGCACCGGGCCGGACGGACCGGCGCGCGCGCGTCAGCTCGGATTCGAGGCGCCGTCGATATTCAGGCCATAACTTTCATATACAAATACGTCTCGCCTAATTGTGGTACTTCGATTTCATTACCAATGATGCGCTGTAGTTCTGTGTATGTGTGCGTGTGTGCGTGTATGCGTGCGAGCGCGTCATTTCTGTCCGCGGCTACGAGTCGCGTCGCGAGGCACGCGGATCGGGACGCCTTGCCGACCGGAGACACCGGCTCGACCAACCCTGTGGATGTACATACGCGCGAGCCCGAGCCCGACGATCCAGAAAACCGCAACGCCCAACGTCTACAATCGACCGCGGCGTCGCTTTGCCTCTCGGCGCACGGCTCGCGGCTTCAGGGGTGACTCCAGATTACACTTGCTCTCTGTATCATATCGTACTACACTGTCTACTTACTGATAATACTGCCACGTCGCATTGCAGGCTGGACAGGCTTGCAAACGAGTTTTTTGTACAATTATCGTCGAAAGGAGCTCGAAGCTTTACACAGTAGCGACTTGATCACATTCCCCGACATGGTGCAGTCTACTCGAAGGAGTCGTTGCCTCCCAAGTGTTTCTTCGCTCGGCGGCTGGACCGTGTTTCTCCTGGTTAGGTGTTTGATGCTGATCCAGCGGTTTTATGGTGTCGGACCAGCAGGTGAATTTTCGGGTAATTAGCAGGGAAATAAGGTAAATCGCGACGGAATGTAATCGCGCGAAAGCGAGTAGTTTCTTTGAAAAATCTACGCGAAACATGGACTAGGCGGAATGGCGTAGGTCCCTTCCTTTCAGATTGAATGTGTCAGGATATGTTTCTCGTTGCGCAGGATCTCGGTTAACAAAAGTTGGATCTGAAAGCACTCCTCCCGTGTATAATTATGATTACAAACATATCGCTACACCTGTATTTACCGTTATTACGTATCGTTGGCGCGCGAAGTCTACGAAATCGGTAATTCAATTCAGTGGCACACCCTTAGAAATCTAGGGTAGGAGGCAGGTATTGGCGAAAAAGGAGCCTTCGTCGCGTGACTCGCTCTTTCAGTGTCACGGTTCCTTCGAGCAGGCTGTACGCGTGACACCATAAAATACTCTTTTCAGAAATTCTTTTTCCTCATCATATTGTACAGTACCGTATTTAATATATCTATACATATACGTATATTTAGGGTCATCAATGCCAACGCATCGCGTCACAGTTGAGTCGCCATCGAGATTACTGCCGCGCTCGCGTTTCACCTAGTTCTGTCAGCGCGGCTCGCTCGTTCGACCGCTTGCGATCCGGCAGCTGCTACCAGTTTACACCGAGGCGATTTAATAGCTGGCCGCTATTACGCTTTGAACCCGCAACCAAATATCAGCCGAGGGATCGCAGAGGGTTTGGCGCCCGCGAGCTGCGTGATTTCAAAAGGAACGCGAGAAGGCAAGAACTACCGAGCAAAAGTTTCCATTCCCCCCGGTTAGTAAGAGCTTAGCTATATGTGCGCGCACGAGTAATCGCAACGATAGCGCGCGTGTCTCTCGAGCGTGGAGAAGGATGGGCCATGAGAATCAAAACACCGCAGTCAGATCAAAGACTCCCATAATAGGGTTTGAAGGGCGAGGGGGGGGGGGGAGGAGGAGGGGAAACCTGAGAGTTCGAAGCGGAGGGAATCAGAGATGCCTCGAAGTTTCGCTTCCTCTGGCGGAAGTGGATGGCGAGGGCGCACTTGTCGCGGCGACGGAGGAGGGCAAAAGAGTCGTTTAGAAACCGAAACGCCGAAACTTAAAGGGGGAAAGAAGAACAAAAAGACATCGAGCGAACGGGAGGCGGCGCGGCTTTGTCGGCCGCTACCGGTCGTCTCGCTCGCGTTAGAACGAGAGACTTATAAGTTAAGGATACGCATTCAGCTACCCGCGATTCTCTGCGCGGAAATGGGGAATAAATGAAGAGTTAATAGGGAATTCGATGTTATACGTGTTGATATCAGTCTATACATATATATAAAAGAAGTAAATGAATAAATAAAAGTATATATAAATAAATAAATATATATATAATGAACAGAGATATATTGACGAGGAAGAAAGTACGATTTGAAGAAAGACGAGAAAAACGGGACAGAAGAAAAAAAAACACACACAGAAACACTATCAGATGATACCTTAAAAACTTGTTGTTGGGATGAATTGATATTATGAATTATTATTATTACGAATTATTATAATTATTATTATATATATATATATATATATATATATATATATATAAAGTATACATAAACTCTAATAAACACTGTTTGTTCGTTAGATGAGGATTAACCGATAAACGATATAAAAAAAAATGAAAAAAAATAGCGAGACTCTATTCTCTTCGTGTAGACGCGTCTTTTAAATGTTCAGCTTGTTCGAGCATACGCCGAAACGAATCGCATATTCGCAGCTCTGCGTGTGTCTGTGCCGTCTGCGTGTACGTTTGCATGCCTGCGTGTGGGACTGCGAAACAGTGTGAATGGAAATGTAAGGGACAGAATTCCGCGAGGAAATGTCGCACCGAACTCCGCAAAAGTGTCGCGTTCAGGAAAAAAACAGCATATCCGACGTTCCCTTGTGTTCCTTTCGCTAGATCATTCCTTTTTATGGCCACCCCTGATCGCTACGCTTCCATTTCGCGACAAATTCTCACATCCGCGATGGAGATCTAGCTGGACTCGAAGGAAACGTTGAAACAAGGCGATCCAGAAAAAAACTCAAACAACGATTAAACACCCACGCGAGCCATTTTCTTATCAGCTCGACGAAAGACGCCAAAATACCGTGAAACTCTCAATTGATCTATACAGTTACTTTCTGGAAAGATTGTGTTTGGAACACCTTTAGAATTGCAGTGTTTTTTTTTAGGGGTTCGAAGCTAATTTGTAAATTCTCGAAACTCGAATTCGCAAGTTTGTGAGGCTTCGAAACTCTCGAAACTTGAAGCGGTGATTCCGTTTTGTAAGGGGAATATCTTGCTTTAAGAATTGAAGTCAAGGTTTTTGTATAAATCTTTACTGACAATAAAATACAGAGAAAAAATATAACAATACACAAATTCTTCAGATTCTTTATTCGTTGATTTTATACATTTTCTTACTTAAGTTTCGAGAGTTTCGAATCACGATGAAACTGCAAAATTTCGAATTCCCGAAACTCGAAACTCTCTTGGCATTCGAGGGGTTTCGAGGTTTCGACGCTTCGAGAAACCCACCCCTAGTTCTTTTTTTTTAAAACAGACTAATCTAAATTTTGGTGTCAATCAAATTTACAATCACTTGTAGCGCTCGTGGTGGAAGTATCTAATAGTAATATGAAAGACAGTTACGCGATGTAATTAGATACAATTAGATCAAAATTGACGGACGTACTAGGTAGAATAGAAATCTCACGATGTCGTCTACAAGCTTTAATTCGCATCAGTTTTATTGGAACTCTTTTTGTCCTCACGCAAGATCGCTTATCGCTACCCAACATTGCCCTAAGTTCGCGTCTACTATCCTTAAGAGAAAAAAAAACTCTGTACCAAAGATCGATATTGCTGCAATTGCCAAAACATTGAGACTCGAGACGCCACTTCTTCGATGCTTTGATAATCTTTAAGTGCCATTCGTATCAAAGGTCGACCAGTCTGCAGAGGGGAATTCATATCACCTTAATTACTAAACCTTCAACTCGTCAAACTTCCCAGCTGAAAAATCAGTGCGAAGATATCGACTAAATTTTCAAGCGACCAACACGGAGCATCGTATTTTAGCCCCTTCGCCAAAGAAGCGCGCGTGAAGCGCAATTGAATGGATTTAATATTCAATCCCTCCGCGTTCCTCGATCCTCAGCGCTGACGTAATTAAACTTATCGTTCATTCGTCGACTTATTTATCACGCCGGCCGCATTTTCGCGTGATTATTTGTACATTTTGTACATACATAAGTGCACGCTTCTACGGCAAGGACGGGGATACCGTCGCAGCAGGCGCGTTTAGCTTTCCCGATGCAATCAATGGTCCAATTAAATCGCATTCTTAACGCGTACGTCTCTAACGATTCGTTTCTGTCGACTCTTTTCTTCCCTCGTTTATTTCAGGACTCGTCCGCTCGTGAGCCAGGTTTGTTCGGCGGGTCGGAAAATCAGCGTCCATTCGAGCTTAATTCACCGCGCGTATATGTTTATAATGGGAGGGAACAGTCGCGGCGAGGAATTAAAGGGAAGAGAACAAAAGAGGGTGAGAGGGTTGCTTGTTCTCGCGTCGAAGGGATTCTGTCGCTGCAAAAACCGTCGGGAGTCTATGTATTCTGGAAAATCTACCTTTTGTCCCTCAGAGTAGCCACTAATTCTAATATTCAAACATGTATAATTATTCTCTAATTTTTGTAATCAATCGTAAGTAAAATTACCTCGAAGATTGTTCGCGCGCGTTGTAATTGAAAATCAGACGGCTAAGGTGTTTTTTTTTTTTATTTCTATTACCTATTTCTGGCACCTGTGTGTTAATTGCGCCAGCAATAATAAATATCGCTGTAAGCTATGAAACTTAAAAGTTTCTGCGATTCCAATTGCCTTTTACTAAAGTAACTGCGTTTCTGTAGCACCTTCTGTCTGTTTTTCAAATAATAAACGGTGTTAGCCTGACATTACGTCAAAGCTTCGCATTGTAATTAAATTCTTGTTCCTCGAGGCAATCACTCTGTCACTTGACTATGTTGTTACGTTGCTACTATCGCTTCTTTGACGCGAGAACTTGCTACTTGTGTTCCGGGGTGCGCTAGAATTCAATTCTAGCGTTGAAGCATCGCTCGAACGGTTTATTCTCTAAAAGGGGTAGCTAAAATCTTGCAAAGGTGTTCTGCTAATTCTAACAGTCAGGCAACTCCCATCGTTCAGTAGCGCACTGCGGCAAAGTTTAGCTACTCATCGCAGAAACAGTTTGCATAGACGTTCGTACGTTTTTTGCGGTGGGAAAACTTCGCGCCGTGAATGCTCCCGAGCCACCAGTGTTTTCTCCAGCCACGCGTCGCCGTTTGCATTCACTTTCGGCGGGAAGCGCCGCGTAGCTTAAACAAAATATTAAAAAAAAATAATAATAAAAACGGGACGCGACCTGGCGTTTCCTTTCGTCGTTCATCGTCCTCGACTCGGTGAATGTAATCGGCGAGGAATTCTACACGGCGCCGTTACGTCGCGTGGATCATCGCTAAGTATAAGGGTATAAGTAGGTAACCGAAGTATAATAGAGAGGTGGGCGAGTTTTTAAGAAATTACCAGGCGGAACGTGAAAAGAAAAAGCCATAAAGTGTAAGCGATTTAATATTTTAAGCGTTGGTTTAGGCACCGGTCAGATTAACGAGATTTAACTGATATAAACTATTAAGGATTATTTATTAGCTATTATATATAATATATATAAATATATATGTATATTATATAACTATATTGTAGTAGGGAAATCAAATTTTACGTACCACAGAGCTATTTGTATAAAAGCCGTTTATTTCGACTGTATCGTATTTAATTGCCGGCAGTGCAGTGCAGTCGGCAATCGTTTAGGTATTACATAAAGGGTGCCGCAAAATCTCCGGTACGTTCGGGGAGGAAGCGATCCCTCTTGGGAAAATTAATCGAACACCTGCGATAATATTCTTTCGTGCAACCGTTCGTTGTTGAGCAAGTCGCTTTCGAATGTTACAAGGTTTTCTGGATACTCGATAAGTGTTCAATTATACTTCAACAGCTCTACCTTGCACACAAGTCTATTACGGTAGACGTCACCTCGTACCCTCGAAGTGGATCCTCCAAATTCTTGTCTCCTCGAAGGAAACGCTCCCTTCTCCAACTGTGCCGCGAGACTTCAGGCGACCTGCGCATTTTAGGGAACTAACCAGCAGACGATTCTAATTTTTTCCTTAGCGCTTAGATGTACGCGTGTCACGTTCGTATTTTCAGAGCTAATCATTAAGTTTTTGGTATCGCGGGGGGGCGGCAGAACTGTGTAAGATTTTTACGAGGGACATCACGTGTTTCGAGCCACCTGAATTTGCAAATGTGTGTGTGTCCGTATTCTCGGGGCGAACGACGCGTCAGCGGTGCCCGTTGGTTCTGCAGGCGGGTGGAAAGGTTCCTCCTCGATCGCGAGAGCGCCGCAGGAACGGAGGGCGCGGACTGAATTGTCGTTTGCCCGCTGAACGATCATGTCACTTGTATCTCGCTTGACTACACTGTGTAGACTCCGGTCGCTTTTGCTGTATGATTTTACAAAGAATAAAGAACACCTACAAGACAGTTTAAGTGACGTTTGTTGATTGAAGCGTATGGGGTGCGGTATTGATTTTAAATTTTGATTACTGGGTACTACCCTGACATTAACATTCACTTAAATGATTTTGGTGGAAGGAGGAAGTCCCCTCGTACAGCTCGAGGGCCCGTAAGGGTGTCCTGTGTTTTGTACATCTCATCTGGCTGAGAGATAACGACTCAGGGCCCAATTTGCCACATGGCACAAGCTGAGGCCTCGCGCTCTATGGGAGCACATTTTAAAACCTTACTTGTTAGGAGATCTCCAGGCACCACTTCATAATAGGGGCTGCATGGTTGAGCTTAACCAGATGTGGCCAGCACGACGCAACGAAGGGCCCGACTAGCGAGACACCACACCCGTCGTAAATTAGCACCTGGGTCCTTTAGGAGTTTCCACGAAGGACAATAGGGGACTTTCCATGGCGAAGGAAAGTCAGTCTTCTGCGGAGCTCGGCATAAAATAAATTTATAAAGGCTCTGAAAGCGAAGCACGCATAGTAAATTAACAGTTTCACTGGCGTCGGCGTGTTTTCGCGACCTGGGATATGCAACCTGTGCACTGCAGTCGCGTGATTTCACACCGATCAGTTTTCAAAAGCGCCGAAAGTATCATCCGAAGGTCCCACAGTGTTTGGTTTCAAAACAAACCGAGCTCGAAGCTCGCTTTGTACTTCGCCACCTCAGTAAAGCCTCGCTCGCGCGAGTCACGTGCAACCGAGAGCGGTTGGGCCAGCGCGCAGATGAGTCAGCCACCAACGGAGGTTGAAACTTCTATATCTCCCATTAAATATTTATGATAGCATTATATTATTACGGATTGCTGAAATCCTCCTTATTAAAATAAGTCTAAACTCGACCTGATTCGGACTATTTTTAATTACGCATAACGTACAATATAGTGGTAAAGAAAAAGGGTAACAAATCTTAAGATTTTAAGGAAGCAACTAAATTTAAGTCCATACCAGAATGAAGAAGTCTTAACACTTTTATGCAGTGCTTTATTGTTGTATAATACTACACAGCTGATTTTTCACTGCTTGCGATTTATGTCTCAGGTCAGCGTCTTCTCTAGAATATTATAAATAAGCTTCACGAATTCATCGATCAAAATGTTTATGTCTCGTGGATCTGGGAATAAACAATTCTGACACAGGGATTTCATTGTTGTAGTAAGCTTCATCAGACCCATTGTTCTCACGATTTTAGCTGGAACTGTTGTGCGTGTTTTACCGATGTACAGACTACAGTTACAGAGGTGCACCTCCAAAGGCTCGCTTTTAACAAATTCAAGATTTTATAAATGGCAAAGTGGTAGAAAAGTGTACAAATGTATAAGTAATGTTTTTTTTATTTTCTGTTTCTTTCGAGTATGTTAATGAGATCCTGCTTACCTCAGTTTAATCTCGACAAATCCACTGAACCGCGTGGCAGTTGTATAAAGTCCTCTCAGAAACACGCAACTGCTATTATAATAAACGCGACCATCTGCAATGGGAAGTTTGGCCACTTTCTCCCAAACATTCAACAAGTATCCATTGGCTAAACCCTCGAAGAATATGTAGTACTTGTCGGAGCAATAAATAACGAAACCAGTTAAAATGTCTCTGGAATGTTCTTCTTCCTGTGCCTTGAATCATGTTTAAAAAAATAACCTGTTGCAAGAGCTTAAAAAAAATGTTCTTCTCGGAAATGTTGGCGTTATTGAATATTAATTAAATGACGAACTATTTTGGGGTATTAAAAGAAAACTTGACGAATTTTAATATTTAGTGTCAAAATCTTTTTTTTGTAAAAAGAAACAAAAAGTAAAAAATGTTTTTTGTAAAAGAACAAAAAGTACCATTTTTGTAAAAGCAAAAAAGTGCCCTTTTTTGTAAAAGAATTGCTTACTGTATAATTATAAAAGGACACTTTTTGAAAAATTAAAGTTAACGTGCTTTTGTTGCATGAAAACATTACCTCAGCTTCGAAATCCTCATTCGAAGATCCCCGCGTGACCGATAAAGGGGAATTGTGAGAAGAAACTTCGTCCAAGATATCACACGCCAAATTCAAATTGTTTAAAATCATGAAAATTCGATTGAGTATATCATCACGCTGAAGGACATTTTCATAGACTGCCCGAAGATCGCAAGCCAAACGAGCTTTAATCTTTACGGAGGTACCAAACGACATAAGAGAGTCGCTGGTGAGGGGAGAATCTTTCCCCCAGATTGAGACGTTCTTGTCATTCTCGTCACCCGAATTGGGACAGTATATACTCCGAGGATGAAATAAACTGCTCGCCAGTCGCACTTCCCGAGATCCTCTTAAGAAATCGGATAAATCGAATGTGGCTACACCAAGCAACACTTCCTGCACCGATACTTCCGGCGCTTTCGATGATTCTGTTTCCACTGATCCAGCATTTTTAATTCGAACGCCGATTATCTAGAATTACCAAACGCATGTTTCAAGTTTCTAGGTATAGACACTTTCAAAAAACTTTCACTATAGTATTACATTTAATTTACTTCAACAGTTAAGAATTTCGTTAAGATGAAGCTTATCAATTCTTCAGGTCGGAAATCTTCACGGAGAAAACATTTAACAAATTGAAAATATATTGCTCTAGCAGGAGTATAGTAAGCCGTAACAACTGTACGATCAACGAAGGTAGTTTTCGCGTAAAGATACTGGTAATTATTTGCAACCACCGTAGCATCAGGGAAATTTGACAGTTGTTCCAATTTAATCGAAATAGGATTCAATCTCGTTCGAAGTTTCCTGTTTGACAAAATATCTTCGCACTGCATGTAAATCAAGATGGATGAGACGGTTGGTAGTTGAGGCGTTTCATCGTAAACGGTAATCGTACCCATATCTAAAGACAATAACTCATTGTTAGTTAACGTTGCTGTAAAGTTGTGTATAAGTACATTAATAAACGAGGTAGGACTGCTTTCCCAGCTGATGCGTAGAGTGAAAAATGGGGGACGTCGGCAGGTCATGGTGGGGATAAGCCCACGATTCTGGTATCAGTGGCGCCGCGGCACGGCAGCCGACTGCGGTCTACCGCGATCGTTCATGAAGGTAGTTGCGGGTGTGTTCAAACGAAGCAAGTTTACTCCATCTCAGACCACACATGCATTATTATTGCATAACGATACGTGTGTGTATGCATGCGGAGGATGCTTGACAGTGTGTATTGAGAAGTATTGTGAAACTTTTGTTACTGATGCCGATAATTAATGTTATAGCTTGTTATTTGTTAACAAGTCATAAAACATTAAAGTAGCTAAAGTAGAATGCTCAATTTACCAGAAAATAAAGTCTCTGCAGGTAAATTCATTTCGTGGATAACCTCTTTTTTTTTCTTTCGTCCTTTTGATTTCTTTCTTGCAGGTCTTTTAGTACGAACAGGCTTTTTCGATTTTGGTCCTTGCTCTGTTGAAGCTTCAGTTGATATGGTAGGCAATTGAATATTCAATGATTCCGATGGGAAACGATCTTTTTTTAGCATCTTCCAAAACTTGCATTGGTGCGACTTGTCTATTGAAATTCTTAGTAAAACATTCAGTCTTATTCGGAAGGCTTTGATGAATGTCGTAATTTTTTTATACCTGGTATCGCATCAAGATATGTGGCTATACTGAAATCACCATCGGTATCATCTGTTATCGTTATTGGTTCTGGCACTGGCAGAGCTAATGGTTTAGCTACAGAGTCAGATTCAGACAAATCGAGAGGGTATATTTCAATAAAATCGTGTGGTCCGATGTCCACAGATTCATCGCGTATATAAAATCCTTTTACTTTGTCCTTCTTGGCTCTGTGATTTGTTAAAAATTTGAGGAATACTCAGAACATTTACCTTAACTATTTCGTGCATTACTCTAATGAAATTTATATCAAAGTATATTTGTCTGCCAAAATAATTTCTACAGAAAGCGTTGAAATTCTTGGATGTTATAAACTCGACCAACCTTTCTGAAAGCTTTCCTTTCCCATAAAACACGCGATAGGGGATTGCATAATTAAAGAACTTTCGTAACTGCGCTTCATTGAAATGAACCAAATGATGAACAGAGAACATGACCCAGAATGTTTTTTCTTTGATTGGACATGGCACGGATCTTATGCACTTATCACCATGTGCAGTGTATATCTGAATAGTTGAGGTCATTATGACCAAACCATTTCCATTAATTAATTAGTCTTTGCATAAGGGAAACATTTAATAAGGGAAAAGAATAACAAACTACATGTAAGATCCTTAAGATATAAATAATTTTATATTCCCTATATTAATTGTTATAATAATAACATACAGTTATTTTTCAGACCAAACAGAATTTTATTTGAATAATAAAATTTATTTAAATAAAACCTTTATTTATAAGATCTATATTTTTCCACTATGAATAATAACAATTATTACAATTTTAAATTTATTATACTATCTAATCTTAACAATTAAAATATGTTCATCTAAATATTCCCCCCTACGAAAAATTAATTATGAAAAAATATAAATTTATCAGAAAAATAAAACATAACCCAATTATATATTCCCAATTCATACTTATGCACATTACAAACAATTCAGAAATGATGAATATAAATACTTAAGGAAATAAGCTTATTTTAAAATGTACACAATAAGAGATATATAACAAAGATGTACCTAAGCAATTTATATGTTTAGAATTATTTAAATTTAGTAGAAAATGCGACTTCCTAATATTACAATCTGTGGGGCACTATATACCTAAATATATTTGTAGTAAAACGAGAAAATAGAAAATGTATGTGATTTTCCTATTAAAAACGTGTATTATTATTGTACAGTTATTTCTTCTATTTACACGACGTTTTTAAATAAAAGCAGATGTGAATGTAGATATTGTGTATACCTTTGTGGCAGTATCCCAACAACGGCAATCGAATTTAAAAGTATAACCTGGTAAAAGATCGTATTCGACGTGTATTTCCGCTAGCATTTCACCAATATTTAGAATATTTTTATTCGATTCAGGAACTTCGGGTGCATCTTTCAGGATTTTCTTTCTGTTACCCGGACGTTTTTTCGGGTTTTTAACCTTACCTTTAACCTTAGCTTTAACGGCACTCCCATCATTCTCGATATTCGCATCAGATTTAGCGGTAATCGAGAATCCAAAAGTTATTATAAAATGCATATTGATGCAGTGAGGATTACCTCCTGGCTATATTATTATTCTATTCATTTTAAAAATATTTTAATATCTTGTAACATTTAATGCAATTATAAATAATCGAAGTATTTGTAGATTTCGATTTATATGACTTTGGGCCGTTGTCGTATTTACGAAGTACTGTACGTAAGAAGCTTAGTCTGTAAAATAATAATTACTGTGATATTTGCGAAGCAGCGTTCACTCAACGGGCGCGCACAAATTAATATTATTCTATAAATTAATAATTTATCAAGCACGTGTATATTGATTGTATTTCCCGCTAAAGGATTTCGAGAAATTCAATATGGCGATTTATTACTGATTCGACTAGAAACACCACGGCGTCAGAAGGATAATACTAGCGAAGGAAGCTTGTTTTATAATTTCTGTAATTGAGTTATTCACGGTCTAAGTTCTCATTAATATAAGTACGATACAGTATTTATGCTGCGGTGTTAATGTACATATCAGAGTTCCTTTCCATTTATCCCTTTTAAAAGTAATATGTTTGAAGGTGCATTAAAAGTTTTTTACCATTGAGTTCGAGAGAATTTTTATCAACAATGTCCCAGGACGACGACGTAGGATTTTTGTACAAAACAATGAGTAAGTTTGAAGAGTAATGCAACATCGTACCGTTTAAACCATCATCAGATAACACGCGAATAAAATTTCAGTACACTTAGCACTAAATAAATCTACGAGTTTTCTTTTAAAACTAAACTAATAACGTAAGCATCAACTATCTGTTAATGTACTTATAACAGCATGTGGGAGAACCTTGTTAAAAATACAGTATTTTATAAAATGGACATATGTAAATAACCGTTTCATTTTTCCGAGAAATACATTTTAGAATAATGTACCGTACATACTCTTTCATACACTTCTATCTTTATACGAAATGATCGTGGCGTTAATTAAACATATCGTTTTTTCCTCCGGAAATATTGTTAATATAAATTCGATTTAATAAATATGTAGCCATTCAATAAATATCTATTCAATACTCGGTAAAGTATAGCGGAGATGGTATACAAAAGATTAACCTGTTCCAATAGCCGGCATATTACGCGTATGTCAGCTTTTATGAAGCGACGGCTCGTCATGTCCATTCAGTAGTGGGAGGACATTTGAAAACTATACATATACAGTCGTGTACGATGTGTCAGTAGAACCGAACGGCAAAATAAGCCTGTGTAATTCGAGGAGTACAGAATAATCCAATAGGAGTTATCGAAAAGTGTCATTTTAAGGCTAATATGACTAGTTTCTGTATGTATTTGTTGTGGATGAAACGCATAACCTAAAACTTAATCTTGTTATAGATTTCTCAAAAGCGCATATCTTTTTAATTAAGTATGCTGTTCAGTGGGCAATCTTTCGCCGTCATTCTTTCCTGTTTCCTGCAACGATAGGTTTAAAATATTGTGCACATAAGGAATTCTAATACGCCTCCTTTCTTTCAGTCGAAAGAGACCCGAAAAAGAGGAGGGTCAAGCCAGTGGGAACGGCGCCTTTGTTTGATTTCGATTTAGGCGAAAGTTCCGATGACAGTGATTTCAGGATCGAAGATCATTGCGAGGAGTCTGATGACGATTCGGAGGATTCTAACGACATCGGGAAAGGTAAAGTACAGTATAAGAATCCCGAGTGCAAGAATAAGCTAGGGCGTGACGATTGAAGTTGACTAATATAGAATTTGTTGCGTATGTACAAAAGAGGAAGAAGATGCGTCGGAAGAATCCGACGACTCCTTGGAGGATCCGCTACTCGGTAGAAAAGAGAATCCTAACCTGACCGTGGGGGACGTGATCGAGCAGGCGAGGCAGCAAGCGCAAAAAGGAGGCCCCCTCGATGATAAATTGAATAAAATGTTAATTTGTTGTGGTTGTTTAGGGGACAGAAGCGATGATATTAATGAAATTGTTGAATGCGATGGGTGCGGTGTTAGCGTGCACGAAGGTAAGAATATGGAACATAATTTAATTTCTATAAGTATTCGAAGTTTAGATTTCATGTGTTATATATATATATATATATATATATATATATGTAGGAACAGAAGAATTGTACAGTTAAATTTATTTCAGGATGCTACGGTGTGTCCGATGTGGAAAGCTTTTCAAGCACAGATTCTTTATGCCAGTCGGCGCCATGGTTTTGCGAAGCTTGCAGTGCAGGCATTGAAGATCCTTCCTGTGAACTTTGTCCAAATAAGGGTGGAATCTTTAAAGAGACTGATGTCGGCAAATGGGTCCATTTAGTATGCGCACTTTATGTACCCGGCGTTGCTTTTGGAGAAGTATGTAACGGTTTCACTTGTATTAAATCACGAACGTACTGAAACATTATTTCACACGTATCATACATATATGTAATTATTTTAGGTGGATCGTTTATCGAGTGTTACGCTCTTCGAAATGGCATATAGTAAATGGGGAGCAAAGCAATGTTCTTTATGCGAGGATGCGCGTTTCGCTCGCACTGGCGTGTGCATAGAATGTGATGCAGGAATGTGTCATACATATTTTCATGTTACCTGGTAAGAACTGTTCACGAAGCGTCTAAGTCTTTACAGCGCATATAGTTGAGGAGGTAGTAACATCGTGTTTTTACAGCGCACAAAGAGAAGGTCTATTATCCGAAGCTCATAGCGAAGAGGTCGATCAAGCTGATCCATTCTATGCGCACTGTAAACTTCATTCCGATAAAACTCTCGTTCGTAGGCGTAGACGCAATTGGTTAGCTCTACAATTGCGAGCTCAATACCGGCAACAGTTATTAAAGCAACCCAATCACTTAGACACCGAAGAACAGCGTAGAATTCAAAGGAAACTGTCCAAGCATAGGCATAAATATTTAGCTCACAAAGCATCGCGACCACCGCCATGGGGTAAGTTAGTTAATATAACAGAAGCGATGCTAAATATTATACAAAATATTCTCGCTATTCGCAGTGCCAACTCAGAAGATGCCTAGGCTATTAACCACGTCCGCTTCCGCCTGTCGGCAATTAGCGAGAAAGGCCGAACTTATGGGCGTTGATACGGCTGCATTGGAAGCACAGGAAGCACAACTTGTAGCCTTAGTGGACGTTAGGAAAAAGTGGCATATTCCGCCTGCTTTCAGTGTAGAATTCATTGGTTACTACTTGGACCGAAATTTGCGAGTAACATCTATGAAGAGACGATTGCAAGAGCTTCTTGATATTAATTCGCAATTACTTAACGAGCAACAAAGGCTAGATAGAAAATACGACGAAGTAATGAAAGATAACGAGGAACAAATTCGAGTGAATGTAACATTGAAAGAGAAGATAGAGATGTATCATCAAGTGCTTCAGAATAGTGGCTACGGAAAGCCACTGCCACAAATCACTGACTTGGCGAAGCCGAGGATAGCGCCAACTCTAGGTAAGTTAGGTATGTGCTACGTGAGACGTGCAGGTGTATCATAATTTTCAATAGGTACAGGTTTAGGTGTACCAACCGCAGCAGCACTAAAGATGGGGGTAGGATTTCCATTACCAGTTGGTAAGGGGGTAGAAGGAGTACGCGAAGGTAGAGTGTTAAGCAGCCAGGCGCAAGATCAGAACCATAAGGGTGAACTGACGTTAAGGCATCAATGTGGGATATGTAGAAGATCTACGAACCAGCATCTCCTTGCAAAATGTGATACGTGCCATCTTCATTATCATTTATCTTGTCTTAGTCCGCCCCTTTCTCGTATGCCTAAGAAAACAAAGCTTATGGGATGGTACGTGCGTTATCGTATTAATGTATTTATCGACACGTTCTTGCATTAAGATATAAATACGAAGTGCATAAAATTCGAAGTAATGCTCGCCTTTATCATCCTTTTGAAGGCAATGTTCCGAATGCGATAAAGAGTCGTCTGGATCAGAGGTTGAACGCGTCGACACATCAGCTCCGCGTAAATTAAGGCACTGTAAGGATGACTCTAATTTAACATCAACACCCCCGCAAGAAGTGCAAGCGCCCGCAACACCAACCACGCCTAGTACATCGAAAAATTCTTCCACTAGTCTTAATAGTGTAGCAAATATCACAGCTCCTGACACACCAACAACACCGAAAGTAATTATTATTCTATATTATTATCTCCTACAGCAGTGTATTTATTTCTACTGCAATTCATACTCATATCTGCAAACGAATCGCGTACAGGTGACTATAAAACCAGTCGGACCACAGCCTCTATCTTCGACTCCTATTCAGTCAGGGGAACCACTGTACAATCACCAACCTATCAATAACGTGACAATAGCGACGAGGGAAGGATCGCCCGAATATATGGTAGCTTCAGCGGATGGTACAGAATCTGTTTCGCAAAGAAGCGCGAAGAAGAGGAGAAGGTTCGTAAAATGCTGTGTTATGGATGAATATAAACTATAGAAGTTTGTCGCGTGTTATTAGGGAGAAGCACAAACGGTACACTCCTGATCCAATTACGGGTGTAAAGCAAAGGAAACGAAAACATAAAAGGAAAAGTCTTGACGTAGAGAATCCAGAAGGACAAAGTCAGCCGGAAGTTCATAGGAGAATAACAATAAAAGTATAATTTCGATATTTTGTTATAATTGTCGTATTGTCCTCTTTCTTATCGTAATATTTGTTCCGTTAAACAGATAAAGCCAATTCCAAGACCAGAGGGCGAAGTAGCATCTGAATCAAGTCCGCAGATGTTCATCGCCACGTCTACTAGTACCGAAATCACGTCTCCACCCCCGCCAAAATTACCACCGCCGCCTGTTCCGCCTTTACTTTCGAATACTGCACCTGTAACGGCAAATGTACCTACCAATAGTACGAGTAATAGGGTATCTACGGGGAATGCAAAGAAGGGGAAAGATACAGACCTTTTAACGCATTGCAATGTCTGTGATATGCCCGGCACCAATCAAAATCTCGTCATGTTAGTTTACATAGATATATTCAGTGCCTGCATCTCAAGTGTATTCCGAATTCATGACTTTACCACTTTTCGCATCTCAGGTGTGATGAATGTAAAAAATGCTACCACTTCACCTGTCTTGATCCGCCAGTTAAAAAATCGCCCAAAAGGAGAGGCTATTCTTGGCATTGTGCAGACTGCGATCCTAGTGTAAGTTGATCATTCTTTATTATCTGGTATTTATTGTAACACTTACCCCCCAAGATATGTTTAAGGTACTTTTTATTTAGTCAAGATAAGATAAGACAAAGATAAAAAGAAGATAAATTCGTGAATACCGAATGCTAATTTTTTGTAAGAAGAGACTAGATTAAAGTGTGATCGATGCGAATACGTGACGAAATATAAAGTACTTTAATGTTAAAACACATGTAAACCATAAATTCTCTGAATGATCGTAAACGTAGAAAGAACAATCTTATTAATAACTAGTTGCTAACATTAACTAATTATTTTCAGTAAAAGCTGTGCCCACCTTTATTTATTGAATAATCGAATGCAACGTTCGATTTACGAAATATCGAATGGCAATTAGTTATTAATACGAAAAAAAAATTTAAATCTCACTTTTATAAAAGAAAATGGGAACAATTCTTCATAAAAGATGGATAATACACCTACACTTCATATAATTTTGAAGCAGGCCAAAGTAACAAATTAGGCTAAAACTTATTTATGGATACTTTTATCTTTGATCTAAAATTGTCACTAGGATAATATATATTGAAGTTAAATCAACTCAATAAAAGAAGGAATCTGTAATAGTAAAAATATTTCTTTTATTTCAGGCCTCTGAATCTGAGACTTAATATCAACAATTTTATGTCTGCAGCTATAATTCTACGTTTAAATAAATTAAGGCATTGAATGTCATTATGTTTTTTGTAAAATACACAGAATATAGATAAATCTTTTCCTCCTATTCAAGCAAATTTCTTGAAAATACATACTGCAAATCTCGCTTATAAAACTTAGAAATATGTTTCATAATTTCGATGTTTCGTCAGCAAACTTCTTCGCACTTATTTCCAATCAGTTGCATTGTTCAGTGTTTTATAATTTCTATATTTTTACATACATGTATGGCGGTTGTATCAAGAATTCCGGATAGTATAAACTAATAGTACAAAGGTAAGAAGAAATGTTTTCAACAAAGTGGAGAAACTTAACAAAATTTTGTATTCGCAGGAACAGAAAATTATTATACATTACAATCTCAAAGTTTATTTCATTATTTACAATAAATTACATTGTCTACATTCCACAGAAGATGTAACTCAACATTAAACATATAAAAGATTTAATATTATAATTGTTAGCCTGAATAAATCGATTTTTCGTTTAATGCTTCTTAAAGATTTAAAGTCTTCTGCGCAATAATGCAACGCGTATATATAGACTCCCAAAAGCAAGCTAGGAAGGATTCATAATTCACGAAAAGACAATTTTCGTTTTATTCCTACCAGCTATAAAACCATTATAAAAATCTTGTGCATTCATACGTTTGCCACGAAAAACGACTTCCTTTACAGAAATGCAACTTTCGTCTTTACATTTTATAATTAATGCCTCGCTTTTTATATCATATACCGAGACACCTGAAAGGGCATGTTTTTTTTTTCTAAAAAAAAGCTCTTGCACAATTCGCCTGTAATATTTTTGTACATTTTGATGTTATGTATAAAATCGTATATTTACCTGGAGCTTCTACTTTAAGGATGGCTGCGATTGGTTCTATATTTTTAACATCACGCAATTTTATTTTTGTATTCTGAAATGTTGCAGTTAATGGATGCAGGCCTAAAAGGGCGCGATGCAAGTTGTACACATTTTTCGCAGACATTTCGTTCCACTTAATTACAGCTATTTCCGATGTTATTTTCGGCGCTGAAGAATGTAACATAAATTAGCAACGCGTGCATTCTTATTTACATTTTCGATTGCATAAATGCACATTTATACCATATGTTACATTTTCTTCATTTTGAGGCGTTGCGGATTCCAACAACTCTGGTAAATTTTCAAACGTTTCCATCAACAAATTTGCTCCAAGTTGTGCTAATCTACTATACAGTTCTGGCAATGTTTCATGGTCGCCGATGTCAGTTTCCTTTTGCAACACTATTTCCCCTACGTCGAATCTGAAATAACATCAAATCTTTGAATATTTCAAGAATGTTAGTAATACTTTCTACGAGACGAAATTTCCTGCATATAAATAACTTTTACTTTTTAGGCATTATTTTCGTTATGGTAATTCCAGTCTGTTGATCTCCATTCAGTAATGAATAAATTATTGGCGCTGCTCCTCTCCACCTAGGTAACATACTACCATGAACATTCAACATGCCCCTGTGGAAGATTAATCGATTAAGCCACAAAATCATAACAGCCCTTATCTCGAATAAGTCGTTCTGAATTCCTTTGCGAACAAATCACTTACAATGGGAATGCATCTATAATGTTAAGCGGGATCATATGGCCAAATGAAACGACTATCCCGATATGAAACTGGGATACATTGATTTCCGGTAGCCATTCATTTATAATAATTCCTTTCTCTTTCGCATACTTGATAACTGCATTCTCTTTTTTTTTGTGTACAGTAACAACCTCCAATCGCTGCAAAGCTCTGGATTCACTGTATAAAGGATGATGTATGAAAAAAGAGCCACAGAAGTGTTTGACTTAAACTGTAATACAAAGATTCCTTACTACTTATTGTATAAAACTTTCAAGCTTTCCACCGCGAATTCATCTGTGCCGAAGAATAGTACGTTCCATGGACCATTTCTGGGTGTACTGTGCGATTCTCTGGTACCGGCGTGATACTGGTTATGTACTGTCGCTTTAACCGTAGACAGCAGTGTTTTCTTGCATTTCTTTAACGTACAGAAAAATGGTGTTGTTCTGAGTGCGACGAGGTTGAAATGCACCATACTGGCTATACTGTCATTTAGAAAATGCTGTAATGTACGTTTCCAAAATATCCATTGCGGAGTTAAAACTTAAACTACACACACGGTTATGTTACACATCGTCACGCACGATAGTATCGTGACGATACACTAATCTTGTATGTATAGCAGGCTTCTTGAACCTCGGGAACTTAAGCTGGGTTTACATTAGTCTAGTCACTGGATCCAGTGAATGGTTTGACTGGAAATCGAGTCGATGTCTATATTATTCCAGTTCCAATCCAGTGCTGGACTGGACTAATGTAAACCCAGCTTTACTGCTAGAGGGCTTTACATACCTCAATTCAATTGAAGAAATAAACAACAAACTTGATGCACATTGCACACTATATAATGCATCATTGTGCGGTATTAAACCGTTACTTATCCATTCATCTAAGTACTTTCAATAACAGAGAATACTTTATAAAAGTATCCATCTACATATTCCAATTGTACAGTAACAGTATTTGATCAATGGTAGAATTCAAAGTAAAGTCGCAATAGGTCCGTGCGAATTTGAAAGAGAGGTATGTAGATATTTAGTGAGGGAGCTCGACGCTGTTAACGTAATGGACTTGTTTTATCGCACTGTATCGCACACCTGGCACACCTGTTGAATATGATTCTGTATTTCATATATTCTTTCGATTTACAGCGTTGAATTCATTCGTAATAATCTGAGTCGCATTCACTGTATCTTGCGGGATGTCGCGGATAAGAAGACTCTCCATACGCGGGATTCGTAATTTCGGCGACGAGAAGGAGGAATCTTCAATTCGATTTTCTCGCCCTATGACGCTTATTCTTGGCCCAAATGGCACCGGGAAAACGACTATTATCGAGGCTCTCAAATACGCCTGTTGCGGCGAATTTCCGCCTAATTCCGACCGTGGAAAATTCTTTATTCATGATCCACATTTAACAACCAGTACTACGGTATAATTTTTCTACTGTTATTACGTACTTACAGTCATTGTGATTTACCATTTATATTTTGTCATCCTTGTAACTCGTTTGACTGTATTAGAAATTTAAGAAACATTAATGTATTGCGATCTTTATTCACTCAGGTACGAGGTGTTGTAAAAGCAGAAATAGTCGAAGCCACAGGGAACATTTATACGATATGTAGAACAATCGAAGCTAGAAAGGCGAATGTACAAGTTATATTCAAAACTCTTTGCAATGCCCTCAGCAGAATGGATAAAGATACAAGAGAGGTGCGTATGTAGTAAAATATATTCGATACAATTTTGGAGGAAATGGTATTTTTCATACATTATTCTCGATTTCTGGGTGAACTTTTTTTATCCATTCGTACAGGTGGTATCGATAACCAACCGGTGTGCTAATGCCGATACAGAGCTCGGATTAATAATGGGCGTTTCCAAACCAATTTTGGATTATGTCATATTTTGCCACCAGGAAGATCTCAGTTGGCCATTTCAAGATGGTAAAAAACTGAAAGAGAAGTTCGATGAAATTTTTGATAGTGTCAAATATAACACAGCTCTCGAGAGCATTATGAAGCAGATTAAAGAGTTACAACAGAGGGTGCAAATGCTAAAAGAACAGAAACGAAGCTGCGAGGTAATCGTCAACGAAGTGGAAGAGGTCGAAAAGAAGCTCGAAGATTATAAAAAGCGATTGGAGACTACCAAAACAAAGATAGCAGACATTAACGCGGAATTGGAGCCTGTAGATCAAAAGATTAAAAGGATAGAACAAATGAACTCTGACTACAAAGATTTAATAGCTGAAGAAAGTAATGTTTCCTTGAGTATACATAAATAATGTTCTTCGCAATTAAAGCTTGTATACAAATGTGTCTACTTATTTTTGTTCCTGTTTAGAAAGAAAAAGAGCAGAATATGATATGTCCAAAGAGCAATTGAATAGATTGAAAGAAAATATACATGAAATCTTTGATGGAACGATGGCGGAATTGCTGGTCGAGATCGAATCGTATCATGAAAAATTATTGACAAAGACAGATGAAATCAGACAGGTATTCTATGCTTTTTATTGAAGCAATAAAGAAATTTTAAACATTGAATTCTGTTTCGTTTCTGAAATATCTAGTTCGAAACAAGATTAAGGGACATAACTAAGGAAGAATCGAAGATATCGAATATGTTAGCTGATGAAAGAGTAACCAGTGGTTCTTTGAAGCAACAAATTAAAGATCATGAAAGAAAAATTATTCTTCGTAATAAGATATTGAACGAGGCACTATCGACCTGGAATCTCAGGACCATGGATTCAGATGTTTCTGAAATAGGTTTGCATCTAATATCATATAAATAAGAATAGATATAAGTTCATAGACATTGTGCAATTAAAATATTTTCGATCCATCAGAAGTAAAAGCTCTTACTACAAGGCTGGAAGAGAAGATGCGCGAGTTAGAGCATAAAGTAGAAGATAACAGAATAAAACGAGAAGGCGAAGAGAGGGAACTGCAGACGGAAGTAGATATTTTGCGGGACGAATTTTCAAAGCTGCAGTCGGAGAAGAAACTTAAAGAAACTGAAGTAGCTGAAGTGAGGGATAAAATTAATGAGATAAAGATGGAGACCATCAAGGTTATATATTTATTTTGTGAAAAATCTAAAGGATTTATTTATGTGAGTATAATTTTACTTGCTTATTTACTTACTTCATTCGTAGGTTGCTGCAGGGGCGAATAAGTTAAGTTCCATTGAATCAAAACTTCAGGCAGTGAGAAATAAGGTCCAGCAATTGAGTGAAGCGATGGATGTAGAAACCGAAAAGAAAGAAGTTCAAATTAAAATTAAATTACGAAATGAAACAGAAGCACTTTTAAACGCAACTGACGAAGAAATAGCTTCATTGTTGAAACAAAGTTCGTTGCAGGCTGAATTAGAATTGCATAAATCTAACTTGATCTCTAAAGAAGAAGAAGTACAAAAATTGAAGCTTAAACACGAGGACACAATAATGAACTTATTGGATATCAAAGAACTAACTCGCATCAGATTAAAAAATAGTCTAGATGCAGTTCAGAAAGAATTGGTATTTAAAAGTACAATCGGCTGCATAGAAATAGTGTATCTGTTTTACTAATTTTATTACCGTCATTAATTTCAGACAAGCCAAATAGAATCTATTACTCGAGAGATTCAAACAGAAGAACATCGCAGTACTACATTGGAAACAACAATATCACACGTTGAGCGTGATTTGAAAAAGAAAAAGAGAGAAATAGAGTGTATGTTCGAAATTGATACGATACAGAATCCATCGTAATATTTGTAATTAACGAGAGATTTTTCCTGTTTAGCCGATAAAGCAAAAGTATCGTCAATTTGCAATTACAAAGACTTCGATGAAGCTTTGTTGTTACAATCGAAAAAAGTGAAAGATCTTGAGGACAAAAGGGGGGTGTATGCTCATCAAGATGCTGCTTATAAAGACTATATAAGGCAACTAAAAGAAACAGATCCCTGTTGCCCGTTATGTCACAGAGGCTTCGATACACACGAATCTGTTGCGAATTTATTAACGGAAATGAAAGCAGAAATGGATGGTCATCCGAGTCGCTTGAGGGAATGTGAAACAGAACTGAAGACGCAACGAGAGAAATATGATAAGATGTTGCAATTGAAGCCGGTAGCTGATAAAATAACGCAATCGGAAGAAATTGAATTGGACAAATTAACGTAAATTATAAGTAATTTTGCACCTTCATACATCCTTTCTGTTGCCAATTTTACAATAATTTGGGTAACTGTTCTTAGGAATGATTTAGTGAAGTCTAAAAACCAATTGGCAAAGTCACGAATGTCTATAGGGGAATTGAATGAAACTAAATCCAATCCTGAAAGTAAATTAACGATGTACAAGAACATTATAGAGGATATTATATTATGGGACAGATACATCAATGAAATCTCTGAACTTGAACAAAAGATTGATAATCTCCAAACTCGCATGAGCGGTGCAGGTATCCTAAAGAAATTATTTTTTTGCAGTTGAGGATAATATTCGTAATTACAATTTTCGTGGTCGTAGGAATTAAGGGAGAACATAGCCTCGAAGAAGCTCAAGCTCGAAGAGAAGAATTGAAGACGTTTTTAAAAGGTATCCGCATCGATATTGAAAATATACAGTCTAAGATAAATATTCAGAATGACAAAATGCATAATGCGCGGGAGGAACAGAATGCACTGCACGAGGAACAGCTGAAAATACGGTCAGACGCACAAAAATTAAAACAGTTGAGAGATAATCTAGACGAATTGTATTCAAAAGAAATTGCAGTTGGAAAGGTGGTAAAGGAGTTAAGGGAAAAGGCGATTACCGCAGAAGGCGAATTACAGTTAGGAATCGATAAATTAACGAAAAGGAAAGTGCGTACATGTATTTTATATAGTAAATTATCTAAGTCTCGCTAAATTCAGAATATAGAATTTGAAGTGTGATCGGTCTTTTGTTTAGAAACATAATTGGGAGCAACAGGAGACCGATAGAAAATCAGTAACGGAGGGAAGTAGACGCTTATCTGAGTTACAAAAAGTACAATGTGATGTTGATGCGTTTGTGCGCCGTAAAATCCCCGAGGCTTCGGAGCGTTCCGAGATGAAGATAAAGAATCATCAATGCTCAATCAATGAACTTATGCGTGAAAAGACCGATATCGAAGCTACGATAAGTAACTTGAAGGAAGAAATCGCTCGCCAAGAAGTGCGAAAGAGGGAATTGTCCGACAACGTTGGGTATCGAAAAACTCTTGAAACTACTAAAGACTTACAACAACAATGTTCAAATTTAAAAGAAAAGCTGAGCACAGTAAATTATGCCCAACTAATGGATGAATGGAAGAACTCTCAGAATCGACAGCAATTCTTGCTCCGTCAGGTGAATCATGCCAGTAGATTAAGTAATATGGTCATCGAAAAATTTGTGAAATAGAAATTTGAATGTGATGTACGTTCGTTTTTAGAAAAACGTAGCCATAGGTAACCAAGAAGAATTGGAAAGGATGGTGCAACAGTTTACTCTAGATTTAACTAAAGACGTGTACAGACAATCTCGCAAAAATTTCAAGCGCAAATGCATCGAATTCAAGGTAATGTGTTTCAAACGAATTATTTTACTACAGCTTATTCTTCACATTTGTGATATCGTGGTAATTTATGTCCAAATCAGGTAACTGAGGAAGTCATATTGAATTTAAAAGCTTATAGTAAAGTATTAGATGTTGCTATGATAAAATACCACGAAGAGCGTATGGCAACGATTAATACAATCATAGGGCAAATGTGGAAGTTTGTCTATACTGGATCAGATACAACGCGTATAGAAATTCGTACCAGCGCTACTGGTGGCGTAGGATCTGCAAGAAGAACGTATAACTATAAAGTAGTCCAAACAAAGCATGGCCATGAAATCGATATGAAAGGTCGCTGCAGTGCTGGTCAAAGAGTAATATTTATTTCATCAGAAAATGGTGCCACCGAGAACAATCAATTAAGTAATTCATGGACACCTTGTTCCAGGTTTTAGCGTCGATAATTATAAGACTCGCTTTAGCGGAAACCTTTTGCAAAGATTGCGGAATCCTCGCGCTGGATGAACCAACGACAAACTTGGATAAAGAGAATGCCCATAGTTTAGCAAAGGCATTGGCTACGTATGTCCTGTTTTCATTTAACGATCACGATCGTTGTCGTTGAAAATTTTCATGCCGCTTATTTATCTGTTAAAGGGTCGTGCAATTACGGTCACAAAATCAAAAGAGCTTTCAGTTAATCATAATTAGCCACGATGAAACGTTTTTGTTCAAACTGGCCAATCTAACTAACAATAGAGGCATTTATGAACTTTATCGTAAAAACAAGTATGTACTTATGCGAGAAATATGTTTATACGCATATTCTTTTACTTCTGTTGTATGATTGTACATAATTTATGTGTATTCTGTAGCGGATACACGGCAATTAAGCATTATTATATGGAGAATGGACATCCATTTGTGATGAACACTGTGAAAGAGGAAATATCATCCGAGGAAGAGGTGGATAAAAATTCAGGAAATCAACCAGATAAATTGCAACCGGAGGCGAGCTCGCATCAAAAGCCGTCTAATAAAAATACGCATCAAAAACCGTCTAACAAGAATACGCATCAAAAACCGTCTAACGAGAATACGCATCAAAAACCGTCTAACGAGAATACGCATAAAAAATCGTCTAACGAGAATACGCATAAAAAACCGTCTAACGAGAATACGCATCAAAAACCGTCTAACGAGAATACGCATCAAAAACCGTCTAACGAGAATACGTATCAAAAGCCGTCTAATGAGAGTACGTCTCAAAAGAGACGTATGTCCGATTCTGAGAACGAGGATTGTAGTGAAAATAGGTCAGAAAAAAGGAGATTTAATTTCGCGTGAGGAGGCCTTTATCATGTTAAAAGTCTTCACTTTCGAGATACGCAAAGTAGTCTTCTTGTGGGTTTCATTTCCACTGCGACTTGTTTAAAAGCAAGCATCTTTTATTTAATTACTCTCTACAGTTTTATACTTATATTACTATATTTGCAGTTGGGCTCTAAAACGAACATTTCAACTGTATGTGGAATTTACAAATTTCCGCAAACAAACAAAAAAGGTTTAATCTAACTAAAGCATTAAACATTGATTATTTCATAAAAATTTCGATGAATCGCTCTTTTGTGTTCCGCAGTTTAAAATTTTTATAAATGCCCTGTGTTTCTTCCAACATGTATGTAAAAATAAAAGTAAAGCTTTAAGAACGTTCTTTAAAGTCGTATTTCATAACTCGAGTACATACCTTTGTTCGTTAATAGATATATCTTTCAAATATTGCCGCCTTTTAATCGAAGATGTATATGTCGAGTATTGACTCGATCTCGACAATCGAGTTTTTATCGTACTCGGTCGATAAAGGTGGCGAAGAACAGGTGACGACATCGTTGTCATACTCGTGATTTCATAACACGCCATTTTCTTTGTGTGAAGTGCTGGTCCAGAAGAATTTCACTCACTATTTTCTACTCAATTCAAGGTAACGCGAGACACCATTAGTGTTTTATTACCCGTTCGAACACTGGTCGCGTCTCTCGACGGGCGTCACGTATGTTTCTTAAGATACTCGTCGAATCCTCCTAGTAAATCTTAATTGTCGCGATCGCGTGTTGACAGGTTTTCAAGCATCGCAGTTAAGCTGATTCTATTTTATCCCCGCACGATCGTATCTGTTATCGTCCCTTCGTACCTTTTTTTAATCACACTCTTGGCATGCACTATGCTTTCGCGATAATATCGCTCGAGCATCGTAGACGTTAACCGCCAAAATGCGTATTCGAAAGATCGTTTGCGCAATGATTTTTTTTAAGTAATGTACATACATTGTACATACGTCATTACAAGGGGAGTACTTTTCCTATTCAATGATTCACGAGAAAAGTCATGCATTCGTAGTGCCCCGATCGTCATTCCTCGTTTATATCGTCTCGCGGTGTGATTTTCCGTTCGAAGTTATTGCAATTTAACACCATACTTATTTCAAAGCGGAAATTATCTTACAACGGAATATTCGATTTGTCATTCTTATTTCGCAAGGTATCGCACTTTTTCTCCTTCTGCAGCGAAAGTCACGTATTGTATTTAGTTTGCCAGCATAATTCGTGCGGAATATATACCAACTTTATTATTTGAACTTTGTTGTTATCTTTCTTTAATGTATGCACATGTAGTATACAGAAGATAAATTGCAGAGGCTATCTGTGATTCATAGCTATACATTTTGGTATGCTCTATCTATTTTTCTTCTTTGCACGAAAATAATGAGCATTCTATAAACAGTGCGCCATGTAATGTTCATAAACAATATTTAATAGCTTCTCGCGCATATGACCTATTAACAAGATTTCTGAGAGATAAAAGTTCCTTTTATTTTTAGTTAGCAATGGCTTCTCGTAAGAAAGTATTGCTTAAGGTTATTATCCTTGGAGATTCGGGAGTTGGAAAAACATCGCTGATGAACCAATATGTGAACAAGAAGTTTAGCAATCAGTACAAAGCTACCATTGGAGCAGATTTTCTTACCAAAGAAGTTATGGTAGACGATAGGATAGTTACTATGCAGGTAAATATGCATTCATCTATAAAACCTGTAGCGGTAACAGTTCCGTTTCATTTTAACTAATTCCTACGTTGCTTTTCTCCGATTTCGGAGTAGATCTGGGATACAGCTGGCCAAGAAAGGTTTCAATCTCTAGGTGTTGCTTTCTACAGAGGCGCCGACTGCTGTGTACTCGTGTTCGACGTGTCTGCGCCAACTAGCTTTAAATCCTTAGACTCATGGAGGGATGAATTTTTGATCCAAGCTTCTCCCCGGGATCCAGACAACTTTCCGTTCGTTGTACTTGGGAACAAAGTTGATTTGGAATCCAAACCGGTAAGAGCGTTTCGAATATTTCAGACGCGAACGCGTTGGCACACCTTTTCGTCGAATATTATTCTACGCTCTTCTTATCCTCGCTTTTGCTGAGAATGTAATACGTTGCAGGCCTATAGTAAGAGAGCGCAGCAATGGTGTCAGTCTAAAAACAATATCCCGTACTTTGAAACCAGTGCTAAAGAGGCTATTAACGTTGAGCAAGCCTTCCAGACGATAGCGAAGAACGCTCTGACTCAGGAAAGCGAAGTGAGTTACATACAATCGCTTCGACGTATGTAGATTTTCCAGCATATCTCCATCTGGTTAATATTAACACGCTATTGTTCCAGGTGGAATTGTATAACGAATTCCCAGACCAAATTAAGTTAACCAACGACCAAAGAAACAATGGCAAGGGTGACTCTTGTGCCTGCTAGGTCTTGGAGAGATGATAACTTTGGACAAGCACATAGATGTACAGGTCAGATCGTACATTCGCGTACCTGCGCATTTCGAAAAAATACTACGTCGAGCTCGGAAGTCCCAAACGTGCGCCTCGGTCCCCTTAGGTTTCATTTAAGGTAATTCAATGTATGTACACCACTGGATAATTGCCGGCCGGAATTACACGGAGCAGCGAACGGCAACGCTGTGCGCGATAATTCGCGAAGCGACTCGGTTCGAATAGTACAATTAAAATATTTCACGCCGAGGTGCGCCCGTTTGGCTTTCTCGCGCAAGTGACTATGTTGTATTTTATATCGTGTGTTTGTGCTATAACTTGACTCTCCAATGGTTGGCCTTTGGCTGGTCGAGCAATGCGTTCAACACATTATTTCTGAACATTGTAATGCTCTCTTAGTGGGTACGGCGAACAGTATCGAACTGCCCTTTTCAATTGCATCTTTACGACTCGTCGTTGACGTCCTTCGTCGTGGAGTGATACTATGTTGTTTCCGAACCACATAGGCGTAACTGGTTATGTGAGGAGGAATATTCACCGGGTCGGGAACACACCTAGCGTAACAATTAGATCATCGCAAAAGAGTTTGCTCATGATTCATTAAGTACAATCGCATTTACGGAGGAGCTCTAGAAATAAATTAAGATTTGTGGGTAGACACGTTTGGCCATCCCTCGGATGCTGTTTCCTCGTCGAATGAAATTGAAATTCTTTCACGGTTCGATGTGATCGATAATAGTAAGAGATAATTTTACGGAATGAGATTTTTGTCAAATTCATAGTATGTACATTTATTCAACTACCTCTGAGTTTCTCTATCAATTCGAACCTTGCCGATCGTCATATCGCCGGAGATCTACCTGGCTTTCAAAAACCGTCTACATCGATCGCATACGTTTGGAAAACGGTGAATTCGTTTCTCGTGTTTCTATTATCAAAAGGCTAGTGTTGCTCTCGATGCGCCCACAATACTTGCGTGTTAGTATTTCCACGTATCCTTAAATTCCTCCTAGAAGTAAGAGTCGCGAGCCGCGCTGCATAGCTTTCCGAACGTTTCAGTTCTAGATGATAGATCGGAATACAATTAACGTCGACAGAAGATTGTTCAGAAAGACGTTCTTGTATTACACATATCATGCAATGTAGAGAGACTATTTTTAAAAGATATACATGTTTGTCGATTTGCTTTAGCACGACGGCATGTAATTAAACGGCAATTGTTAATTTTGCCCGAGAAGGTAATTCGAAATTTCTAATAGTTTGATTTTTCTACTTTGATTTTTATATATATCCTTGCACTGTGAAGGAAATAATATTATTAAATTGGTATGGAAATTATGCGACGCGGCGCTGACGATTACGTTCACATTTAAAATTATAATTTTAGATCTAAGCTACGATCTTGAAAAGTGTAGAGCAAAACAATTACGTGAGCTGAATTGATACATACATACCTATAAGATTTCTTATGAAAATGGTTAGCATGTGTAACATATGCGTACACGCATGATCGCGCAGAGCCTTCGACGCTGTAACGTGCGTTTATCATATATGTACGCGTATATACGTAAATATTGTATATGTATATAAATGATAATCATGATGATTATAGTTATAATTATTAATATAATTTTATCAAAATATGTTAACGATAGATACTATAAATATTATCATTATCGCTGCTGCTGTCGCCGCCGCTGCTATAAAACTACTATTGCTACTCTTAGGTTTAAGTGAACTAAAACAAAAAAAAAATAACAAGGTGAAATACATTTATTGCAGACAAATGACGAGGTGGTCGAATTAATTCGCAGATGTGCCCGTGTCACGGATAATTATCGCCTGACCTGAAAACGAAAAAAAAAATATATACAAGACCATCATTAATCCCCTATTGTGGTTCGATGTCTATATTGTTAACGAGATGAGTGTCTGTTAAGATAGCTAGTAAATATAGCAACCCTGTACGAAGTAGCGTGTAAGATTTAAAAATATAACTGAATACCACCAATTTAGCAAATGTGAAAGATAATAGAACACTAGCTCTTTTCAAGTAAAAAGGTAGCCCGCAAATGCAAGCATAGCTTTTATTCGAGAGTTTCGATGTGTTGTTACGTTCCAAACCGATGTAAATTTGAACATTTACTCTTGTACGAATGTGAGAAGAAGTATTCGTTTTTACACGAAGCAACTTTACCGCCTTTTTTAAACTGACTACATATTTATTTCAATGGAATCTAAACAAGATATATGATAAACGTATGTGTACACACATATGAGTATACTATGTGAATGTTGAACTAAGGGTATCTACGAGTAGATTATAAAATGCGTATAGAATATTTTATATTAATGTCATGTATGATATCACGGCCTTTGTTAAGTTTTAAACAAATTTTTACGATTGACAAATACACGCGCTCGCGCACTACACATACATACACCTTTATAGAGAATAAATTACGTTCGATTACAGATAATATATAAAACGAATTAGAGACATTTCTATAATTGGTAATTATGAAGAAAAAAGTCTTTTGTTTTTCTGTTGTTCAAATACAGTAGGAATTTGCATAATCAGGCATATTAAAAATCTCGGAATTAGTACATGTGCGGCAAAGTAGGTGTATCGGGAACATATAAATTCTAGGGCATGCAAAAATCTTCGAACTGATTAAAGGCGGAGTTTCTCTACTTCATATTCACAGTTATTTTAAAGGACACTTAAATTTATGGATAAATTTGATGAAAAGCACCACTTAAGATGAAATTGATTTATCCGCGATATATATATATTTCAGTAACTAATTTGGACCATCTTTAATGAGTTTAATTTGTTTCGTAAATTAAATATGTAAATACATAGTAGCTTAGTGCATTTACAGTGTACACGATGTAACATGTATGTTCCCCAATACAGTTTGTTTTAAATTATTGTTTCTTTACCTTAGTTTCTCTGTTCTATCATAAAATACTTTTCAACATGAAAATCATGCGAATAATAGCTCAATTTATTCTATCCTCATTCAGCTTCCATTGAATACTATACATATGTTATACATACAAAGCCACATATGCTCCCGATGAATCTATATAATATACGTATACAGTATGCAGGGTGAGTCTTGCATTAATAGTTTAATTATCTTCATTGTTTTTTAAGCCAACAAAATATTGCAGACTGTGGATGGTCTGAGTACACATAAGCAATCATTTCGCATTAACATTAATAGCTCCTGTGTTTAGGTAATAAGAAGCTTTATTTTAAACTACTGACCAGGGGCGGATTTGGGTAGAGGCTAAGGGGGTACACACGTCACGTGACCTGGCCGATTCGGCAGGTCGGTATTACAGCATTTTTTTCTGCACAGAAATGGTAATACCGATAGATCGACGATTACCCGGTGAACGCGAGAGGGAGCTGTTTGCTATTTCTGTATTCTATTCTGAATAAGAAATTCTCAGCTGTTCCGTTATACTTATAAAAATTTAAACGGAAAGTCGGCTGGTACTGTAAACGTAGAAAATTCATTGTACATTTTAATTACTTGAAATGTGCTTATGCTACAATATTCTACGTTAGTAGTAAGAAATTCTAAGTGAAAAGGGAAAATAGATGAGGGAATGTCCCCAGAAAATGAAATTTGTTAGGTTAGACATTTTTTTATTAGCAAAGCACCGAAACAGAACACGAAATACACTTATTACACGTCCTCTGCAGAAAGCAGTTATCAACAAACATTATATATACAAAATTGTATTGAATGTTGAATTGGGCTAGTGAAAATGCGCAGACTGGATACGCGTGATTATTATGTGGTCGGCTCCTCGAAGTGACAGAAAATATAACCTAAATATATGCTATATGACAGCAAATGTTTAGTGGCTATTTCAGCTTCAAAGGCATCGCCTTAAAGTTGCAAATAAGAGGCGCAGGCCTTTCAAGAGGCGCTCCAAAATTCTGCGTCTCTTCGTTAAACAGTCACTGTCTCGAAACATCTGCGCCACTTCTCGCTCTTTAATTTTATCTCCGGAGACATTACTTAGTGCCACCTCTTTCGACGGCATGTTCTCCTGTTACAAAGCCCAATTTTGTGCATTCTGAAAATTTTTGCCAGATTTTGGCCCAGGTATCAGGAGAACATGAAGCGAAAAGAGGTATTCTGAATTACAGCTTCGAAGGCATCCTCGATTCTCTCTCCGAAGACGTTACTTAGTGCCACCTCTTTCGACGGCATGTTCTCCTGTTACAAAGCCCAATTTTGTGCATTCTGAAAATTTTTGCCAGATTTTGGCCCAGGTATCAGGAGAACATGAAGCGAAAAGAGGTATTCTGAATTTCAGCTTCGAAGGCATCCTCGATTCTCTCTCCGAAGACGTTACTTAGTGCCACCTCTTTCGACGGCATGTTCTCCTGTTACAAAGCCCAATTTTGTGCATTCTGAAAATTTTTGCCAGATTTTGGCCCAGGTATCAGGAGAACATGAAGCGAAAAGAGGTATTCTGAATTACAGCTTCGAAGGCATCCTCGATTCTCTCTCCGAAGACGTTACTTAGTGCCACCTCTTTCGACGGCATGTTCTCCTGTTACAAAGCCCAATTTTGTGCATTCTGAAAATTTTTGCCAGATTTTGGCCCAGGTATCAGGAGAACATGAAGCGAAAAGAGGTATTCTGAATTTCAGCTTCGAAGGCATCCTCGATTCTCTCTCCGAAGACGTTACTTAGTGCCACCTCTTTCGACGGCATGTTCTCCTGTTACAAAGCCCAATTTTGTGCATTCTGAAAATTTTTGCCAGATTTTGGCCCCGGTATCAGGAGAACATGAAGCGAAAAGAGGTATTCTGAATTTCAGCTTCGAAGGCATCCTCGATTCTCTCTCCGAAGACGTTACTTAGTGTCACCTCTTTCGACATCATGTTCTCCTGTTACAAAGCCCAATTTTGCGCATTCTGAAAATTTTTGCCAGATTTTGGCCCCGGTATCAGGAGAACATGAAGCGAAAAGAGGTATTCTGAATTTCAGCTTCGAAGGCATCCTCGATTCTCTCTCCGAAGACGTTACTTAGTGCCACCTCTTTCGACATCATGTTCTCCTGTTACAAAGCCCAATTTTGCGCATTCTGAAAATTTTTGCCAGATTTTGGCCCAGGTATCAGGAGAACATGAAGCGAAAAGAGGTATTCTGAATTTCAGCTTCGAAGGCATCGCCTTAAAGTAGCGAACAAGAGCTACGCCTTTCATGGGCCTTTAAACAGTTCTCGGTTAATGTGATGCTTTTGAAAGACTCGAAGCTTGTAATTTCTGAATAGTATTCCATGGGCACTAGTTGCAAAATTTTCTTCAATATCGACTTATTAACAAAGGAAATCTATGGTATTCTTAAGGAAATACCATAGATATTTGAAATTTGGATAGGAATATGTAAAAGGTATTTCTGAATAATAATACAATTTGTTTCAAGTTTCTTTCATTTTATTTGCATAAAAGGCCTTTACAGTGTTACAATAAAGTATAAGGTATATAAAGTCACTATTTTCTTGTGATTACTATCAAGGTTTCCATCATTCCGTCGAAATATTCCGAAGTTAAAACCTGTAAGAAGAAAAATATTTTTAGTAACTTGACTTGTCTATAATTGAAAATGGGAGAAACGTTACAACATTTTGTCACGTATGAAAATATATTAGTAAAGGGAATAATTTTATTATGCAACATGTTTATTGAAATTAGTCGTTTTAGATTTTATATGTTTCCGGTAAGATTTAATATTAATTCCTACCACTCGTAGCACTGTAATCTTATTTTAGAATCAGTCAGTAACGTTGGGTGCGACACGAGCAGCGGCCAATTCAGTAACTACCTACTCTGAAATCTGTTGAAATGCTGTGCGTGTGTGCGTGCTTGTACATGTGTGACATGTTTAGAGTTTAGAGTGTGCCGATGCGATGTAACTAATCTCACATACTGTAACTAGAGCGATTATTAATCTTGGATATTTCTGCTTTACAGGTAAGGAATTTTTACATAAAAGACGTTAAACCGGCTGCATTTTCGACTGTTCATTGATACGAAATTTGCACAAGATACTGCTTCAGCCGAATTACCCAGTTACACTTGTAACATTTCATTGTATTGCATTTCACTTATTTGAATAAATTGCAGCTAAGTGGTAAAAGAGTTTTTTTATTTAACGAGCACTACTTACTCCTTCCTATTCCAAATCACATATAAAAGACATGCTAAAAAGAACACCTAAAAAGATCCTTCCACGCAGAGTGGTTTTAAAAATCTTCGCATTAAAGCACTACTTTAAATATGCCATTCACTACTCTCACACTCTATCGACTTTCGTTCAAGGCTTCTACTTCTCTTCAGAGACATTACTTTGCGCTACCTCTTTCCACGTCATGTTATCCTGATACAAAGCCCAATTTTGTGCATTCTGAAAATTTTTGCCAGATTTTGGCCCAGGTATCAGGAGAACATGAAGCGAAAAGAGGTATTCTGAATTTCAGCTTCGAAGGCATCCTCGATTCTCTCTCCGAAGACGTTACTTAGTGCCACCTCTTTCGACATCATGTTCTCCTGTTACAAAGCCCAATTTTGTGCATTCTGAAAATTTTTGCCAGATTTTGGCCCAGGTATCAGGAGAACATGAAGCGAAAAGAGGTATTCTGAATTACAGCTTCGAAGGCATCCTCGATTCTCTCTCCGAAGACGTTACTTAGTGCCACCTCTTTCGACGGCATGTTCTCCTGTTACAAAGCCCAATTTTGTGCATTCTGAAAATTTTTGCCAGATTTTGGCCCAGGTATCAGGAGAACATGAAGCGAAAAGAGGTATTCTGAATTACAGCTTCGAAGGCATCCTCGATTCTCTCTCCGAAGACGTTACTTAGTGCCACCTCTTTCGACGGCATGTTCTCCTGTTACAAAGCCCAATTTTGTGCATTCTGAAAATTTTTGCCAGATTTTGGCCCAGGTATCAGGAGAACATGAAGCGAAAAGAGGTATTCTGAATTTCAGCTTCGAAGGCATCCTCGATTCTCTCTCCGAAGACGTTACTTAGTGCCACCTCTTTCGACGGCATGTTCTCCTGTTACAAAGCCCAATTTTGTGCATTCTGAAAATTTTTGCCAGATTTTGGCCCCGGTATCAGGAGAACATGAAGCGAAAAGAGGTATTCTGAATTTCAGCTTCGAAGGCATCCTCGATTCTCTCTCCGAAGACGTTACTTAGTGCCACCTCTTTCGACATCATGTTCTCCTGTTACAAAGCCCAATTTTGTGCATTCTGAAAATTTTTGCCAGATTTTGGCCCAGGTATCAGGAGAACATGAAGCGAAAAGAGGTATTCTGAATTTCAGCTGCGAAGGCATCCTCGATTCTCTCTCCGGAGACATTACTTTGTGCCACCTCTTTCGACGTCATGTTCTCCTAGTACATAGCCCAATTTTGCGCATTCTGAAAATTTTTGCCAGATTTTGGCCCAGGTATCAGGAGAACATGAAGCGAAAAGAGGTATTCTGAATTTCAGCTTCGAAGGCATCCTCGATTCTCTCTCCGGAGACATTACTTTGTGCCATCTCTTTCGACGGCATGTTCTCCTGTTACAAAGCCCAATTTTGTGCATTCTGAAAATTTTTGCCAGATTTTTGCCCAGGTATCAGGAGAACATGAAGCGAAAAGAGGTATTCTGAATTTCAGCTTCGAAGGCATCCTCGATTCTCTCTCCGAAGACGTTACTTAGTGCCACCTCTTTCGACGGCATGTTCTCCTGTTACAAAGCCCAATTTTCGCCAGATTTTGGCCCAGGTATCAGGAGAACATGAAGTGGAAAGAGGTATTCTGAATTTCAGCTTCGAAGGCATCGCCTTAAAGTTGCAAATAAGAGGCGCAGGCCTTTCAAGAGGCGTTCGAAAATTCTGCGTCTCTTCGTTAAACAGTCACTGTCTCGAAACATCTACGCCAGTTCTCGCTCTTTGATTTGCTCTCCGGAGACGTTACTGGATGAAAATAGTCTTGGAAAAATGTAACAATAAATAAAAAAAATTTAAAGTCTTCCTATATCTACCGCGAATTACTTTTTTATTCCTGTTATTTTAAAAATAAATATAATATTGAAGTGAGATTATTTCCAATATTATTCCTTTCATTCATTTTTATATAATATCATTCAGTATAGTATGTCCTCCTCTGTACTTGGTTACAATAGCATGTCCAACTTCCAAGCATTATTGTCGAGTTATTATTATAATTTTGCAGATTTTAACTTATACTACTAATTACATACTTTCAGTGATACCTATATTACAATAATGCAAAAAGTATTTATGTAATTATAAAGTACCATTGAATGTTTGAACCTGTTTTTCTCAAAAACGCTAAAAGTGGACATACAATATGTGTGCACTAATTGTAAGCCATCGATGTACATAGGAAATTTTTTTTTAATGTAGGTTAGTCCGTTGTTGTTCTAATTGCCTGAATTACTATGACATAAATACGACAGCGATTTCAAGTGATGTATATGTAACGATAAAAGCGTTAATTTAGTAAATGTATACAATTCCCAGCAGTTCCTAAGTCAATGTATGCCTAAAATGAATATAACCTAACCTACAATCGTCCGAAAATGCATACATTGACTCCATCATGCTTTTATTGTGGCTCGTATATCCAGCTATCGCTTCAGTTTTGCTATGAATCCACGTTGGCAGTCCTCCCGAGTAGGCGCCATCTCGTATCTACTACCTCAACTAAATTTGTCACGTGACTTGCTATGTATTATCGCCAATATGGCGGAACTCTGATTTGGGAATGTAGTCACGATTTTTCGTTTTTCGTTCTTATATGAGCAGATTTTGGTCTGGGAGAGGTTTCATTCGAAAGAAGAAGATTCAATGCGGAGCGCTCTGCTCACCGTTTGAGTCATAAAACTCTTTTAGTGACCTAAAAATGCTTGGATTCTGCGGGTATATTTTGTCGACTTTTGCTTTACTTTGGACAATGATATTATTACATATCAACACAATCTCGTTGAACCATGAGCAGAGCGCTCCGCATTGAACCTTCCTCTTTCGAATGAGACCTCGCCCAGCCCCAAATCTGCTCATATAAGGGCGAAAAAGAAAAATCCCGAACCCATGTTTCGGGCCAGATTGTGTCGGTATACAGCGCGCTGCATTACCCGTGTCTACGTTTCATTACTACAGAAATAATATAGGAGTAATGATGATTGATCGGTGAGCGAATCATATGCAATTTCAGGCTTTCGAAATTTATATAAGACAGAAGAAGATCGATGCGCGCGTTACAATTTCCAAGATGCAAATGTCAGCGTACCAAATTATGCTCGTGTAAGTGACGGCACGCGTGAACGGGCCCGCGCTTAATTATAAACCACATATCACCCCCGTTTCAAGTCACTTTTGGAACACCATCGAAAGAATGCGGCAATCGATGAAGCAGAGAAATTCCTGCGATCTTGAAGGGAACCTAAGCTGGACTTTCCTAAGGCCCAAATATTAACACTATTGAAGGCGCTCTTTTCGCTGTGTTTGTCGTGCTTTCATTTCTGCCGCCACATCTTCGAGAAGGGTAAATAAAGCTAATCGCCCCGCTCCTCTATCCCATAGAATCGTCAAAAATAGATTGCCTCCTTAAGTGTATTTGCATACGCTCGCAAAGTTGATTAAATGGTAAACGAGGTCTGGGATAGGTCTGTCAAACGCAGAGTAAATGCCACTCGCCGTTTGTGCAATGCCTAGCGCAAAAGCAAACTTTCGCGGAGCGGTTCCCATCGCGCGTACGGTTTTCTAATCTTACAGATAACTTATCGATCATCGTTTTATTAATAGATAAAGGTGTTCGTCGCTCGTCGTTGATCAAGAATGCGAGAGGATATAGTCGATTCGGTTGGGAACAGTATTTGGACCGCGGAGATTTCAATAGCATCGGCAGTGCCTCAAGAGTTCGAAGAGCGAGGTCTGTCTGTTTCCGTCAGACCGATTGGATCCCTTGCACTTGCGCCGAATATTCTGCCCGCGGACTTAGAACCAATCGGGCCAAAAAAGATAAAAACAAGCGTTCTATCTTTTCCAAAAGAGGTACTGGCTTCGTTTCGTTACGTTTCCCGGGAATAAGGAGTCCTTAATGGAGCGCTTTTACAAGGACACTCCAAGGATCGCGATGTGAATCTACGAAATTCACGATCCGCTCAATCCCTCTATCATTGCGCGTGCTCTGATTGCAGGTACGGCTCGATTAAGGTGCTCTGAGGGCACGTTTCGCGTGCACAACATTTACGGGGATGGGAATTGCATGTTCCGAGCGATCAGCTACATCCTATGGCAGAACGAGGACGAGCACCGATACCTCCGTACCATGGTGCGCTTCATTCGCGTGTAAAACTAACTCATTACGACTCGTTACAATCATTGGGAGCAACTTTGACGCTAATTTAAGAGACACGCTCGCGAATCGAAGAAAGGCTCGCACATACGGATACTAGTTCGCTTGGACTCCCAGTGTAATTTCGACGTTGACATCGTTTTCTAAAGAAGACGAATACAGGGTGATTCTCTCGGTGCACCTGGTCAACCGCGACGAGGTCAACCCCCCGTGGTGCCTCTCCTAATTTATGGATTTCGACCCTCGAAGGGGTTGGAGTACCTATTAAGAAGTAAGAAACCTTAAGAGGTTCGAAAGCCATAAAATTTGGTCAGGCTTTCGTGGGGGGTTGACCTCGTTACGGGGTACGAGGCGGCACCTCTTTGACGGGCGTCGTTGGAGAATCACCCTGTACTAAATATTACTAAAAGATGCACATTTACTTCGCAAAATTTTGAATTCTACTTTGTTCTTCCACGTACGTGAAATTTTTCCACAATTTTATTTATTTCTTATAAAAATTAAACGATAGCCTTACAGTTGTGGGTGGGTATAATACTAAAGAAAGATGTGGCCAGTATCTCGTGTTATTCTCTATCGGCAGGTGGTGCAGCACATCAAAGAGAACTGGACCGAGTACGGGCCCTTCGTGATAGCCGAATGGAACATATCTGAACGTCAAACTTATTGCGATTATATGAGCATGGTGGGCACGTTCGCCAGCGAGTTGGAATGCACCGTGGCCACCAAGATGTACAGCATGAATCTGTCGATCTACCGAGAGATCAACGACAGGCACGAGCTGAAAAGGGTGTTCCACAACCGCGTGAGCTTGCAGTTCGAGACAGCGAGGCTCCTGTTCACTGGAGTATCCGACAGCGGCCACTACGACATTCTACTACCGGATCCTTAAGCACCGTCAAACCCCGACGCCACTTTATACAATAAATCTCGTATACCTTGCGCATATTCTACAGTCTTTCACCAAATACGCTATTCAATCACGCGCCGTACTCAGGTGCTATTGTCCAGCGAAGTAGCCAAGCATTGTACAAATTTCTTTAATTCTGAAGTGCCTCTAGTGCCAAGCCTGTTATAATTGAGCAGCTTTTATGGCGGTCCTATTTGTGTTATCAGCATTCACAGACTACCAGAGGCTTTCCTGTTTCTATTTATCTTTTCGTCGAGGGTTTATTAGAGAAATGAACGAGACCTAGGCTGGATCGTCACAGCCCTGCGACTGAATCCACTGTGTGAACGACGTTATTCCATTGTACACCAGGCAGCTGGAAAAAGTCAATGAGAAAGATAAATATCAGTGGTCCTTGATCTGTTGTTCACTGTCAGTTTACTGTGTGATTCGTTGGTAGCCTCGGAATTAATTAATGGAATGAATGCTTTTTGCTTCGATAAAGGAAAATGTGTCTCGTGACTTGAAATGGCTTGGGAATGACTAGCCCCATGGTCAGGGGCGGATTTGTATATAAGCTAAGTAGGCTGCAGCCTAGGCCGCCACAGGTATCTTCGGCGAAGGAAACTGAAAAAGATGGCAAAATGTTTTTGCCTGTAACTTTTTATACTTTATAAAATAAAATGTCTATTTTCCCTAACTTTAAAATTCACATTCTCTCTCACATAGCAAGTTATTTTTTAAACTTAATTTTAGAATTGTCTCAACTCTTTTAAATTAAAATATTTTACGATACTTCGCAGAAAGAGCGACATACCAAATCCGACCCTGCGCAAAGTTTTCAAATCACCCTCGTACATAAATATATGGCAAACGTGATTAATAATCACTGATTATGATTCTGTACCTTATTCGATACAGAAGTCTGGAGATCCAACTAATACCCAGATTGCTCTGATCCGTCCTGACAGCTTGCACGATGTCCCTGGCTACCTGCTGCTCCCTTTCCTTCACCGTGCTTTGATCATGGACAAAAAGAAACGAGGCTCGATAAATACAAAGAAGCCCCACCTACGATTCTGGTTCTAGAGAAGAGAAGAATCGGCCGAAGCACTAGCTGTCCTAACGAATTCTCAAAGCTAGTATCCAAAGAGCCCCAGGTTTATGACATTACCTGTGTTCCGCGATCGGCGAGAACGCCAGGAACGTGAGGTAGCTGCTGTGGTTGCTGAGCTCCTGGCACAGGGTCTCCATAAGACCTGCGTAAACCAATTAATATCGATCATTCGCCCACGTCAAGATTCCGATTACCTTGAACGACGCTGTCACCAGATACTGACTGACTATCGCTGCCCTTGAGCCATGATACGCGTCGCGAGTGGACGCAACCGGTGTGACAGCCACGATATGCGCTCGATCGCGTTGCAACATCAGCGGCAAAATCGCCCAGACCATCTGCGAATACGTGAAATAGCTAGCGTTCGTTACGACTGACGGCTGAGCAGCTTCCTTTCGTAGAACGAGCCGGACACTTGCTACGTTTCGTACTACTTCTCTTTTCATGGTGGTTCATGAAAGTTTCAAACGGGCTGTAAGAAACTCTGAAGATGAATCGCTACTTGGACAAAAGCCCGGCTATTGCTTCCAAGAGCTTCGACACCCTCTTTCTCCCCTCAGATGAGAGGAATAAAACGAGTATAAGATATATCGACTGGATTACAATTCCAAGGTGTGCCTTGAACACTGATCCACCTCCACCCTTGGACCACCAGAAAAAAAGCAAGCGTTCCCACTTTCACATTGCTCGTGGTACTTTTATTACTCGTCAAAGGCAAGATTTACCCAGAAATGGCTCATCAAGGTCCTGCTGGCCGTGTCGAAGATATCCTGGTTCTGGGTCCCCACGCAAGTCACCAGAACGTCCACCCTCCCCCTTTCGTCCTTGATCTTCCTCGCCGTCCTTCGTATGTCCTCTTTGTTCGATAGATCGCACTCGTGACCCGATACCGTTGACTTTGTCTGGGCCGAGTCACCCTTCCGGTGCCTTGGCCTGATTTCCTCCACCTCGGGGTAACACGTATCCAACCTGCGGGCTAAGTCTTCGATCGATCTCGAGTCCTCGCCCACGCAGACCACGGAACATCCATTTCTCACGAACTCCTCCGCCAGGACCTCGCCAAGGGGCGACGATGCACCGGCTACCTGAAGAGGAAGACGTGTTCTTGGCAAAGGAGGCGCGAGATAGGGAGCTTCGAATCCTCACCAGGACCACGTCGCCGGTCAAATCCCTCGGCGGTTTCGGCAGCAAGGATTTAATGACCCCGAGGACGGTCAGAAAACAGGATAGGAGGGCACCGATCAAGAATTCCACGGTCAGGAACAACCAGACGGTCGACGGAGGCTTGTCGACCCTCGAATTTACAGACACTACTTCGTCCCGCAAGACGAGCATCGTACGCTGCAACGAGATGGTCCAGATTAACAGGGGAGGAACTGCAGAAAATTCGATTGCTTCAGGAGCAAAGGAAATGCCTATCTACTATCCCCCGTGAAATTTCAGTTAACGAGCCTGCGATCGTGAAAGTATAGTTTCCTCTTAGGAATTCAGTGGAAAATTCAGTGGGCAACAGACACATGCCACATATGCATCAATTTTCATTCCTTCGTAGGGTAAACCAACCAGTAAATGACCGCATACCAGTGAATGACCATTAGGCAAAGAAATGTTTATAAATGCAGCGTAGTTGCACTTTTAATATCCTATATTTTTAGTTACAAGTATTAAGCAAACATTGATAAGTAAAATTCTTATTAAAAGTATGCGGTCATTTACTGGGCTTCTACACGTTTTGCATTTTTCTTTTTAAATTACGATAAGAATAAGTAATTAATTTTATAGAAACATCAAGAAAAATAAATTTAAATGAAACTTCAACAGTTGTTTTGTTGTTATACATAAAATTCAGAAAATTATGTAATTTTCTGTACAAGTAAAACAGTTCATCCGTAGCACAAACCTAATTTTTTGTTGGCACCATAGTACCAAAAAATGCAGAATTTTCTTTTTCGTGGAATATTTTGAGAACGGTGAGAGACATTAAAAAAAGTTTAAACAAAAGCTGAATCATTTTTTTATCTGCAATACTTTGTAAAAATAATTATCTGTGTAATAATATGAGCTACTCTACTTGCCCAGAAAGTTGCATAATTCTCTGAATTTGGGCCCATGCCACTCGGCTTCTTGGGGACACGTGACCCAATAAAGTTAATTTCTCAGCTAAAATTTGACACTAAGTAGTCGTCGTTTACGATCTAATTCACGTGCCGTTCAAAATAATTACAATTTCGTACCGCGCCTCCCGCGAAAAGAATTTTTCCTCCAACTTGCGCTCCTCTGAAATCATAAAACGCTGGCATGTGGCTGTTTTCCACTGGGCCCCTCACTTGCACAGTGTGGCCCGCGACATATCTGCCGCTCCACTGTCTTGATCTCACGCTCGAGCGGCGCGGCGATCTTTTTCCATTAAAGAAGAAAGGGAAAGGGGAAAGGATAGATACACCATGACTGGAGGAACCAGATTTCGTGAAGCAACACGCGGAACTGTTATACAACTATAATACCCGCGACGCAGGCGTGGCACCGGGCGATTCGTTGCACGTGCTGCAACCACTTACACGGCCCAATTCCTTCCGCGTACCGAATGACTTTTTTCTATAAAACCCTTTAACGACAGCAAGTCCTGCTCGCTGGACACCTAGCTCGATAAAAAAAAACCACGTCGAATTTCTTGGGTTTCTTTTTGTAACGCACGCTGCACAGCGGTTTTATGCCAAAGTGGAAAACAAGGTGTCTGTAGGAATGGGAGAAACTAGTATCAATGAACGTAGGCGGTACGATGAAGTATTCGAAGCCAAAAAGGCACACGCAGGGGCGGATTTGTCTGTAGATTGCAACCTAGGGCCGCAAATTTTCGAGAGTGGCAATTTTAAGGAGCGACAAATTTGGGAGCGACAAATTTCGAGGGGCGGCAGATTTGCAGCGAAAGAAATTGGAAAATGTTTAAACACAGGAGCTTGAGACAACTTTAAAACCAATTCACTTCTTTTCACGTAGCGCATTAGCAAACACTCACGCGTGAGTAGCCGTGTTGAATTAATTTTGAAGTTGTATCGACTCTTTTCAGTTCAAATACTTGATGGTATTTGCCTGAAAGGAGGCTTGTTAGCCTAGAGGCGCTAAATCCGAAATTCCGCCCCTGGGCACACGCTGGGAACGAATTTTACCAAGTTATGATTAATGATCATGTCATACAGGACTCCAGTCACCCGGTTTATGTTACATTTACTTTGAACACGGAAGCAGAGCCGGCGTATTGGAAGAAGTAAATGGCCGAATAGAGGAAAGCGCTTAAAGGACCAGCTGCTCGGTGCAATGACCTCGTGGTGGAGTGAACTACCTTGCGCCCTTGATGTCAGCAACTCGCTTCTTAGAGATCTACTTGGCAAGCGCGTGGAGCTATGTGATATAACTGCAAAGGTTCTAGAGAAGCGTGTCGTGAACTTGCCTCCCCTTTCATCACGAAGTACCATCAAGGTGAACGGCTGCGGTTCGATTGCCTTGGCTCGCTGCAGGCATGCATTCGGATTCTAATTACAGAATTATCAGTAATAACTCAAGAGATTAGTAATAGATCTAGCAAACTTTGGAGAGATCTAAGACTCGCGAGAGGTAGCTCCGTTTCGCAACACGTGTGGTCTGCTCAGGCGAATACGACTGGCATTGGAAATATGTAAAGGACACTTCAGTAATCCTCCGAGTACGAAGGACACACGCGCGCGAAGCATCTTCGAGTCTGGCTAACTTAAACAGCCAGAGGGAAAAGTACTTGGGACGAGGCTGTAACGAATACGATCATAACGCCATTAAGAAAGGATCCTCGGAGGATGGTCGCTGATCATTGGTCATCGCTCCGAACGATTTGGAAGGTCGTCTAGAGTTCCTCGCGTGATTTCTTGACCGTGTGGTTGTCGAGAGGTGGGTTTTATGATTGAATAACATCAGTAGGAACCTTAAGCCTACTTCGGTACATCCGTGGTGATTAATCAGCCCCGTCTCTTCAAAAGAATTTCGGCTGACTCGCAGGCTGGAGAAATTTGGAAATATCCCACCTCTCTCGCGGGAGACACGAAGGCGTGTGACTGATGCTGCGCGAAGATATCCTGAGCCTCATTTCTAATTGAAATGGCCAACGCACGCGTCATAAAGTACACGCTAGAAACCGCGATAGGTGTGCAAAACCTTCTACGCAATGCGTCTCTGTTTTTCTTATAGAGAACACTGTAAGCGCCAAAAATCAAATTCTACAGAATGGTATTACCATTGACACTTGCAGTGTTTACTACAAGGACTCTTCAATTGGAGGATGCAATAATTTCGCTGGAAAATCCGGAGTCGAAATTAATGCGAAGTCGGCGCGTAGGAGAGACATCACTACTTCAATTAATATCGAGTCACGTTCGACGGGCACGTGGTGCGTAAATTAAGTAATAATTACATAAGTACTTCGCTCTGTCGTGAAAGCGCAGTTAATTATAAAGTTGCGTGCAGATATCTCTTGGCGCATTTAACGATACAGTTCGCAAACGCCTTTTCTCTCATCATCTTGCCAGAATTCGCACTGACGTAAAGTGTTTTCGAGAGTCTCCTAAGCGATTAGCTCAGACTTCTCCGTTACTTCCCCTCCGAAAATATATTTAACGCATGATTCCCGTACGCAGCAAGGCGACAGCAATACAAGAATAGTAATTCATTCGCGATTATATAGGTACTGTAAGTGAGATGCGCTGTTACGTCTGTTTCGTAACACGTGTTTAGAGCAGTCCGCGAAACTGACCTATCGTCGCGGGAGTTGCAGTTAGAGGTCGACTGAAGACGCTGCATCTAGCTCTAGCTAGACGCAAAACGCACTTGATCTAGACACAAAATTGTCGTCGTGTACATGTACCTTTAAGATTACCAATTCGTGTGCTTAAAAGTCAATGGAATATGGACGGACGGCGCTTTAAACGCGATGGTATACAATTCCATCGAGACCGACAGCTATTTTTCGCAATGAAAAGTTGCCGATTTTCTCATAACGAAACTACCATCGCGTATTCATACATCGCCCACGATCAGTTTCCCCTAAATCAGTTTGCAAATTTGCAACGCAAAAGTGAGTTTTAAGCAGCTTCAAGGTGAACCTCGTTGTCCAGACCAGGAAATTCTACCTTCATTTTTATTGCATAGCTCCAGTTTCCATAAATAATTGCCAAGGCAATCCTCTTGCTAAGCATTGTCCCAGCAGTGCAACTTCTTTCGGATCGAAAACATCTAATATTTTAGAGGAACAAGTTACATTACCGTGTATTAATGATAGAAGCACCGGAATGGATGTTGAGGAGCTGGAAGGTGTTCTGCAGGCCGGATATCCTGGCTACGAAACAGATACCACACCTTGAACCGTAATTCCAAATAGGCACGATGCAATTAGCGCTGCTTGGTCTGCAATCGTAGCCACGATGAAATTAAGAGGCTGGCACGTGAAGCGAGCATTGCGACTGCAAGGAGGGAGGACAGAAATTCTAGGAGTTAGATCACTGGGTAGCACTGGAAATCGAAGCACTGGATGAACATCCGAGCAGCACTGAACCAGAGCTGGAAGACCCTTGGCGTAAGTAACGAATGCAACAAGTCCCCGCTCCACCGGACAGCGCGTTTGAGTGGCTTGAACTTGACTGAACATCGGTTCGTTGGGATATCTTGGGTTGGGATCAGGTGAGACCAGCAAGTCCAGCACCCTCCCCTTTTCGAGTTCCCGCGCTTGATTCACTTTTCTCCTGCACGGTCTTATAAACAACCTCGGCATCTCTCTGCTCTGTGCTCTTCGAAGTCTCAACTTCAGAAGACTTCGGTAGTAACCCACTACCGAATTTCGCGGAGGGGCTACTTTCCTGCTTCCAAAGTTGCACAGCTTTCCTCCTACTTGCAAAATGGCAAGGGCGTCATGTCGAATAGCAGCGAAGCAACAAACAGACGTGACAATGATGCTGCACATTCCTTTTTTACAGAATTCATAGTTGCATAAGGACTTCGTGCTCGGAAGCGCTAGCGCGTAGATCGTCGTAATTGCAGACAGCAACAAATTCAAATGTCACGCTCTTCTGATCAGACACATCCAGCCAAGGGAAGTTCGAGGCCGCGAATTTAGTTTTGCCCGTCCCTCGGCACAGGTGATTGCTGCGGAATGTTTGCGGAATTATTCGCACGTGATGCATTAGCAAAGGGCCAAGGGTTGAAAAGTGGCATGCTAATTACGTTGTTTGAAGTGCAGAACTAGCGAAAGAATCCACGGCGCGAATTCCGTTGCATGCAAATCCTTTCAACCGGTTCGGTTCAATATCCATGGTCAAGGACTCTAGGCAACCGTGCACTCTTCAGAGGAAACGCGACATGGCTTCTCTCTGTCTCTTATAAACAGTTCGCTCGGCTCTTGTCGAGCAAAGACGCAAGGTGCAGTCGAATCGCGACGCGTTATGAATAGATAAAGCGAAAAGCTACAAACGCATCGTAGCAATAATCTCTTCTTCTTCTACTGCTAACTCATTTGGTCTAGCACTAATTAATCGTAATCTGAATGTCTTTATTACATGTCGCGATCGTGGATCGTAGTTTGTATTTGGCAGCAAGGGAGATTAATGGAACGTAATAGTACCTTATGCAACTAATAACGCGTCACTTCGTGGCGTGGCTTTCGCCAGGGACGAGTTTCGCCTTTTGTTTCCGTTCCACGTCAGATAGGAAATCTAGAATCAACCTCATCACGGTCTCGGGAACGATTCTGAAGGACAAACAGGGAGCCTGTATGATTTCTGCGTTTTAATATTGCTTCCAGAGAGAACTGAGGAGTCTGACCTGTTGATCGCGTTCAAGGTAAGAAGACACCGGGGTATCGAGTACTCGGTGTAATTTCTTCTTATCGCTTTGATCACTTCCTGTGCCGCGTATTGCGGGGATAATACTCCAAATATATAAGGGAATCTGTGAGAAAATATTCCATAAAAGCTTCCTCGCAAACGGAAGAATCTTGAGGAGTTATGAGAGTGGGGACCTTGCGACTCACTTTCTACATACCTGTACTTTGGGTCTCTGGCTAATCCAGTGTTCACGTAGAATGGGTAAATAGTCGTGAACCTTATATTGGACGTTCTAAGGTCCAGTCGCAGCTCTTCGTGCAGCGCATCCATTAATCCTTTAAAAGGGAATGTCGAATTAAAATTTCATATTTTATATGCGCTATTTTTAATATTTAAATATTCACCTCTTACTGCAAACTTCGAGGAGCAGTACGTAACTTTCTGGGAGACACCGTAGATCCCACACATGCTGCTCATGCAAACTACGTGCCCCTTACCGTTTTGCAGCATGCTTGGAAGGAAGGCCTCGATCGTCTGCTCGATAGAGTGAAATCGGTATACCAATAATTTTATTTCAACTCCCGATTTACACCCTTACCCAGAAGTGCGAGAGAACATTGACGCTGAACATCTTTTCGACGATGTCTGAATCCTGATTGAGAAAGGGACGATGGTACAATACAGCAGCGTTATTGATCAGGATGGATACCTCCGGTACCCCTACTTTCCTCATCAATCTCATGGCCTCTCGAACCTCCAGCCTCTTTGACACATCCACCATGAAACCGTAAGCCTAGATCACGCAATGTCAGAGGCCACGATCGAGAAGATGCTCCGAGGGTGATGCCTACCTCTCCGCCGTTCTTCGATACGGTGCTTATCGTAGATCGATTTGCTTCCACGTCTACATCCCAACAGACAACTATGCAACCCAGAGAAGCTAATTGAACGGCTAACTCGCGACCAATTCCGTGGCCAGCACCTGTAATCTGACGGGAAGATCCTAATGACGATGAAGTTATTAATATCATATTTCACAATTTACCAGCACCGTTTCCCCTAACAAACTCTTTGCCTGGTAAGGCAGGATCTCTTTAAAAGTCGCCACTACCATGGCGAACGCGATCTTCACGGACAGCAGGAAGAGATTATAGAGCAAATCCAAATGAGTCCATCTAAGGATACTCGCTATGCTTGGCATCGTGACTCCTTTGGTTAATTCCCGAGACTATCCTTTGCAGACCTGCAACTATTTGCGAGCTCAACAACGCCGGGCGATCGTTTTTCTTTTCCCTTCGTTCACGCGCTGTAAACTTCATAGATCTCACGCTCGATCGCGCGATGACGAGGCAAGTTAAATAGTACGAACGAAAATGTAAAGTACGTAAATATCTCTGAGGCACTGGCAAACGAGTATAAGTTACAATTACTAGTTTTGCAGGAAGACGCTTGGAATATTTAAAGCGCTATGTAAGATCAGGTGTTAAATTTGATAACGTGTAAGAAACTTTTATTTTTTAACTTCTATTCACAGAAAAGAATATAAGAAACTGTTAAAGCTTGAGGTAAAATTTCACTTATACTCGTTTGCTTATGTGATCAATATTCAACCCATGCATTCAAATTCGAATTCGAATCACGGTTCCCGCGTTCTCTGCAGCCACGAACTGAGCTGATCATAGATTCGACTATGAGCAGTGTGCGCGTTTCCAACGAGCGATAGTGATGGCAAAGTACTCGCTTTGGTCGTTCCATTGAACTGTATTGATCCGCAGATGTGTTTAATAAAGTCACAATGATTTAAGAAATGAAAAAGCTACTTCATTAGCAGTTTCGTAGATCATATTCGGCGATCAGTCAGGATAGAAATATCGGTGAATGTGTACAGCCATACCGCATTCAGTAACGAGAGGTCCAAGTGTCTCAGAGAGTTTCCCATCTGCGTTGAAATGCTCATTCAGTGGAAGGAGGCATTCAGATCCTTCGTGGCAGAGAATGTTTTTATTCTTTAATAGCCGTGATAATATCGTCGGCTTCTTGACTCGACAACCGCCTTCTTCTTCCACACGATCGACCCTTTAAATGTAATTGCCAGCCATGGATATACGAGGCATAGAAGTGACGAATCAATTGCGCGTAAGTTGAGGATCCATGCTTTTGGCTTGGCATCCTACTGTTTCGCATCCACCTAGTTACATTAAACAGCTTCAAAAATTCTGTAGGATTATCTAGGATCCTGCCTCTTCATGCTGCCGTGATCGCCTCCTATCATTCCTACTCACTTTCGCATCATTTTCACCGTATTGTTGTAAACATTTTCCATCTAGAGCACAACAGTAACACACTTGATGCATTCGACTAATCTCGCGATAATCCTGTGCACGATCGCAGATCCAGATTAAAGATTGAGGGGAAGCAAAGAGTTACGAGTGCTTTTCAATTTTAATGCACCCTGCCCTATGCGCATCAACGACACTCCTAAAGTTGCTCTGTTATGTTCTCCTTTTTCAGAGCGCAATTCGCGCGAAGTTGCTAGAATTAGGAGTACGGTACGATGAAGAATTGCCGGACTATATTTTAGTAATGGTTGTAAATAAGAAGTCCCGCCAGCAAATGCACGACGATCTGCACCTGTTCTTGGAGAGTTGTACGACGCCGTTTGTCGACTGGTTGCACGACCAGGTGCTGAAGAAGCTGCAGAAAGTCACTGTGGCGAAAAAGAAATCGAGGGAGTTCGTGCCTACGGTTGTCGTCAAGCAAGAGGAGGAAAGGAAAAAGAAGAAGCTATCGACGACCTCTTTCTTGGAAGATCAGGCCGTTAATCTAGCCGGAGACAAGCTTCCTAGCAAAAGCGTCAAAGATGACAAGTCATTCCATAAGCAGAGCGTGAAAACCTCCTCATCTAGTCAGAAATTAGATACAAGTCAAAGCAAGAGCGTGGATAAGACTGCGAAGGGTACGAGTCTCGAAAGTAAATTGGACGGGGCGTCGAATCCAGCTGTTCCTCAGCAGTTCGCGTCGAGAAAGACGCAGCCAAACGACAGTCAGAATGGAACTGGAAATAAACAGACGCCTGCTATTGAAACTTCCAATAGTAAATCGGCCGATACTCATACAGACGCGAAAACGGACGATACGGTGTCCAGGTATCTAAAGAGGCCGTTGGACGCGTCGAATAATTCCCGCGACAATTCGGAAAGAAAGCAGAACGAGGCGAAGCGATCGAAGATCGAGGAGGACGCGGAGAGCGCGGTAGAAGACAATACCAAGAAATTGAAGTCCTGCATTAACAAACCGAAAGTCACGTCCGTTGTTTCCGTGAAACATCGTCTCGGAGTGACGTCCCCGAGAAAGAAATTTGAGATTCACAGGGAGAAAGCGGAGAATGAAAGACACAGGCAGAATGAGAAGCGTCCCGAGAAGCATCGGTCGGAGGGCAGTCGCAACAATAATTTCCAGAGAGGGAGAAACTTTGATGCGGACGAGCGTACAAAGAGGAATCGCGAAATCGAGCTAAAGCACAATGACTCGGATAAAGTGAGCGATATCAGGACCCGATTGGGCAGCTCCAAAGTCGAGAAAATACCTAAGGCCACGGAGTTAAGAGAGAAGGCGAATTCTCAGTTGAAATCTAAATCGATAGAGAAAACGACGGGGACGATCAAAGATCGCTTAGGGCTCGCGAGTAACAATAAGTCGCAGAAACAGTTAGGGGGTAAAGAGGTCGTAGAATTCAAGAGTAAACCTTTAGAGCAGGACCGTGATACATTAAATAACAATAAAAACATTAAGAACAGATTGGGACCATTAAAGAATAATTTTAGGCCAGTAAGCATGAAGGTTGGTTTCAATCCGCCGATCAGACGCTCCCAGAGCAGCGAGAGCGACGACTACCTCAATCTGGGAGCCGAGGAGGAACTAGACGATGACGAGCAGTCTGCGGGGAACTCTGGTCCTATTAAATCCCATATAATAGCTATTAATAAACCAATGCCAGCCAAGACTGAAAGAAAACGGCTGAAGTCGTTGGAAAGGACCAGCAAAGAATCTAGCGACGCGGAAGACGTTGAAGATACCAAAATACCCAGCAAAGTAATCGTAACGCCGAGACCATTGAAGCCATTGCAACCTACTCAGAAACGCGCTACCCAGTCGCTTTTGTTAAGGGCTGTGGCAGAAGCCAATCAATCTGTTGTTACTCAAAAGAATCCGGAGCCCTCTTTATTGGTACGTGTAAAATGCAATAGATAAGCCCTCCTTTCGGTGAATAATGTTGCTGTTGCAAAATGATTTGTTACGATTATTTCGAAGCTCCTACCTTTCATCAGCACATCTATTTTCGTAGGACAAGAAACAAACGTTAAAACGCCTTAAACCTGCTGCTGTACGAGACGTGAGCCAAAATTTATCGGTACACCTGAACTGCAACAAGAGATTGGTGATGGAGAAGATACAGGTTGAATTGAATACGGATGTCTCGGAGACGAAATCGAAGCCTTGTAAGTATGTTCTTCACATTTCTATAAATAAACTTATAAAACGCCTAAAATAGTTTCTCTAATACATTTAGTATTGTACGGTCTGTAGATGTGCCTCAACCGGTTACCGAGGAACACATGGGGGTGGTAATGTCCTTGTTTCAAAGGAGCGACGACAACCAGAAGTTTCTGGTCACGCTGAACGGCTATAATAATAATTTAATCAAAGACAAAACTATCTCCGACGACGACGAGCGTTTGGAAATGGAGGTAGTTAGTAGATTATAATTCGTTAACGGTACTCGTTATATGTATGTCCCACGAGCTTCGAGTTGTCAGTTCAGTAAGTTCGCCACCTAATGCCATTTCTGTGACACGTGCTCGTAGGTAAACGAAGACGATGAACTTGCACTTTTAACAACTCAAAATGATGTGTATGCTCAGAATGAGTCAGAAACGTCTGTTTTTCAAGTAACCGAGGTGGAGAGCGAGGGCGACACGAGTGGAAAGGAAAGAGCAGAGGAGAATAACGAGAATTGTAATACAGAGAATGTTGAGAAGACTGAGGAATTACCGAGCAAAAGAAGAAAATTAAGCCCTATTGTGTACAACAGATCTCATTCACCGAGTCCCGCAGATTCCAAGTCCAGCCCCGTAGTAACGAATCTAGTAGTGACCAAACGTAAGCAATGCAACTTTCATCCCTTAGCTGCTAATCGTAAGAGTCCCATACCGTTCATTCGTTTCGTTGTTGCAGGTGTGGACAAAAAGCCATCGGCAGAGAACGCGGTAACGGTTATAGACAAGTCGAAGGAGAAGTGCAGATACTGGCCAAATTGCACGTTAGGAAACAAGTGCTCGTACCTTCATCCCATCGTCATGTGCAGGTTGGTTATTTCGATTCGATGGCTTCGGATGATCTGTCCTAGTATACGATCGCATTTAAATTGTCACGATGCTCTTTGTTCTGTGATTGTAGCGCATTCCCGGCGTGTAAATTCGGGGATAAATGCGCTTACAAGCATCCTAAATGCAAATTCGGCTTGTCCTGCACAAAATTGGGATGCGTGTTCTCTCACCGCGCCCAGCAATGCAAGTATCATCCCTTCTGCACCAAACCAGCTTGCCCGTACTCGCATCCGGCACCGGTAGCCACGGAAACGACCAGCCAAAGAGCGAAATTCACGTGGCGCAGGCGAGACTGAGCCACAGACTTGTACAGGTGTACAAACCCCTTTTCCTTCTAGCGAGATAACGAGCCGCGCGTCGGGCAAGGATACCGTCGCGAAACCTGAACGCTCATTTCCAGGCGAAATGAGATTTACAGCCAGCAATAAACTCTGCGAACGAAGTAACCTATATTTCTAGATTAATACTGCCAATCGTGTTGCGTTAGATGCACAATTGAAAGAGTTCGTTGCTGATAACCACGCGGAGATATAACAGCAGGACTTTATACGGAGGAAATCCAGTATGACTAATTTGTAGGCGCGTCGGTTATTGCACGGGTGCGATTAGTGCCGGTGTACACCGAGCGAGCGTAGAGAGTAACAGTAGCGATTTTCCGATAGATCTCGAAGAGGCATGCTTCGCGCACGATTTGTTTGTCACAACATTGTGATAGTATTCTTGCCGGCACGTGGAGTGTCATTCTACCTTGTACAGACCAACGAGTGCACACTCGATCGTGAATCTTGCCGTAAATCTCGACATTCGACTCCCTTAATCTGTATTATATATCAGTAACGCATGGACTGGCCATGTAATATTGAGACGAGCGGCTTGCATTTGTTGATTAACCGCGTCAAATTCAACCGCAGCGTAGCTTTACTCGGTGATTCCACCGGCTACCAGCGCTGTGCTATCTTTTGCTATTTCCGAATCCAGTTGAATGGGTTGCGAATTGTATCAATTTCGTTCGATACGAGCGCATTAATGAAATGATATTCGATATCGATGTAACATGATGCTCGTTGGAACAAAAAAAAAAGAAAATAATAATAATGCGTTCTCCGGTTATTCTTCTCGCCTTTTCTTTGTTGGTAAAAAGGCAAGTATTCTCTTTGCGTGATAGAACAAACACCTGTTTCGTGTATCCGAAATTGTAACGAGTTCTATTTATTGATGGCTGTGCAGTAATCGTAATCATTCTTTTTATTTTAACGGGACTAGAGGACAACCCAGGCCCCGTAACGTTCACGTAATTTATCATTTGTATTATTGTATTATCGTAGAGAAATGAGAGAATTAGGCTTCGAGCACTCGATTATCGTTCGACACACCATTGATATTGAACAGCGATTAACGCGCGAAATCAGATAGCTATTACAACGTCATGGATCTTGTATAAACGACTATAAATACACGGTTATGTCTGTAAATTTCCAGAGATTTATTCACTTTCGTTGCTCAAGGGTAGCCTCTGCCAACAAGCACTCGAGCGTGCAATTCTCCTCGGGCACACGGAAGTGCTTCCCGTCTAAATCTCTTGATTTTACGCTTTCTTTTCACCCGAGAGCCACTGTGGAATAATCGAGAAAAGACCACGACTTATCGCGCAACCGCAACATTTTCATATTCATGATTTGTAAAGTGGAAGTCGGTTGGCTTCAATTATACGTTCGTACCCCCATCGCATGTACTCGATTCGCCACGATAAACGTTGTATTTATAACACGTACCACGGTACCCGTAATTCATCGCGGCTGCTTTACACCACCTTCTTTTACCTGAGCGGCAACAATAACTGACCCCTGTATTATGGCAGGCCTTCCAGCTGCCCAATAGCAGTCTCCGCAGCATCGTGACGAGGGAAACGTGAAAAACAACCGACCCGAAAGTCGTACGCTTTGATAAACAATGCTCCGAAGGCTCTAACAATTTAAATCGGTTCCCGAGAATGGACCATGAAATTATATTAATAATAAGATTCGCAACAAGAGGATCGAATCATTTCGTTTTTACTCGACCGATTGTAATTCGTAGCGAAATTAGCAGAGGAAGAGATTAAGTTCTTGATGTTTATAAAGATACCTTTTGCTGGATTGTTTTATAATTCGACGTTTGGAAACATTTTCACGGAATTATCGCATGCAATTCTAGCGAAATAATTTGATGCATCTGTCTCGTCGCGGGTAATGACAAAATTGGCGAGAATGATCGGAGATGATGTAACGGGGATTTCAGTACGCGTGTCAATAGATTTTGTTATTCTGCAGTTTACAGTATTATTTTCACGCGGTGACGTCACCGGATTATGGACTTCGACGCTGGAGAACAGTCTGTACAAATAAGCTGATTCACTGAAAGGTTCCCAGACCTTTCAGGATAAAGGATGCGCGTGGCCGAGGGACGAGGAGTATTACAGGGGAAATGAACGAACCGATACATTGCAGAAATTGTACAAACATTTTTCTCGGTCGTCCTTTCAGCTGTCTAGTCTCTAAGCGTTTTCATTTCACGAGATTGTATTTGCCTGATGATTAACTGAAATTCAACTCCGCTCGATCACCGACTTTTTAGTAATTTTTTAAATACCGGTGTCTGTATAAATGTAAACAGTGAACATTAAAGACAGTGCTTCAAATACTACGAGAATAGTACTGATTTAAACAATCCCTTCCTCAACAGTTTCCTACGATCTTAAACAAAAATCATTATTTTTTATAAGATTTTTTTTTCTCTTCTTAAATGAGCGGATCAGTAATAGCGAAGGGAAGAAGAATTCGAGAGAGTTGATCCAGCAACCGCGGCTGATCCCTTCAGAGCGATATAATTGATGAGAAACGCGACGATAAGGCGTGCTCCGTAAGAAATTTTCAGAAAATACCCTGCCGTCGCTGTGGCCGTATCCTCTAGGCTTATCTTATCTGACGAATTGACACGATGCCTCTCGTCACAGCTCTCCGTTGTTCCGTTCAGTTTTCTTCTGGAACTCGCGCGGCTACCTCGACGGCTCACGTGGAATCGCGCTAGCAATTTCCACGGAGCAGTGCCTGCCGAGGAAAGTGTACGGTACTTGCCCGGGATCTCTTTATCGAAGGAAACAAGCTTCCGAGCGATCGCCGCTGCGGCCGTGCTCTCGTTTGCGAGAGATAACTTCTCGCCAGAAGTACGTGACTGCTTTCTCACTTCGCGGAGATTTCGTTGATCTTCGGTGCTTCTCGTCCGTTTCTGGCAAAGGGTGAGCTTAATCCTCTGCGCTCTACAGCCTCCCCTCGAGCTGTGCAATTACGTCCGCGTGCTGATTTTACTTTGAAAGAATCCTGTACCAATCTGGAGACGACTTGTTGCGAATGGGAGGATCCCACTGTTCCGATTAGTCGAACTTGAAATGGGAAGGGTGTATTCGTCGCGGGATGCGAAATAAGACAAAAGATTTTCCAGGAAGGTACTTGCGGGGAGGATTGTAACTGGCGTATACCTCCGTAGGAAAGGTCCTTGGAGCGAGGGAGAGGGGACGGCTGTGACCACCCTCTCTTCGCGGGGTGGTTGTCGCAGGCAATATAACGCAGGCACGGGGATTATCCTGGTCATTAAGGTCTTGAACCTGGAAGCGTGGTCTTCGAGACATAAATGAGCAGTACCGTTCTACTTATGGGCATTCACGGAACTGATGGAAAGAAGAAGCTGGACTGCGCCATGGGTGTAAAGGCAGAAGTCACGAACAAGGTTTGTGACCTATTTCTTCGCGGTACTTTTCCCTCGATTTCGTTTTTATTCGCACTTGAGAGACCAAAAGGGAAGTGTCTTTGTTGAAGCTATATGAACATTGTGTGCGCGAAGAAAAGAAATAGGGGAGACCGGGGCTAGTTGATACATTATTCAGTTTTCAATTTTTTTCATTTTTGTTTGCATTAATTACTTAATAACAAATATGCCAAAATATACTTTGGTCCTTCCTCTTTAATGTATAGTAAACGAAAACTTGAGAAAATATATACAAAATGAATGGAAAAATGTTGTTTGGACGAAGGCAAAATGTATCAATTTACCCCACTGCGGGGCAAGTTGATACTGCTCTGGGGTGTGTTGATACATCTGTAAAATATCCGTTTGATGAATAACTAATAAATTTGAAAAATAAAATTTTAAGCTAGATACTTTTCCAAAATGAACAAAGACGTATTCTAAAAGCCAAACAGATTTTTGAACAAACATAGGAAAACTTTTTTACTTATATTTTTGTATGCCTTGAATATCCCACTTTAACATGAGGTGTCTTCTTCTTTTTCTTAATATATCTTAATAAACTCATTTTGTCAATATTGTATATTTTTAACGATATTGAGTCTTTTTCTATTGTGACACGCGCTTTTTCCAAAACATCTTGCGATATTTCGCCACGATTCGCTTTTCTGATATAATTTCGAACAATTTTGTAGAAACAAAAGGAAAAAATCCAATTAAAAGTAGTCGGGGGAAATTGATACACTGTATCAACACACCCCAGAGATAACGTAGCAACTTACCCCAGAGGAAATCATGTACAAACATCTCCATAAAAAAAATGTACAGCACATAAACAAAATAACAAAACATAATTACCTTACCTTCAAAAGCGTCAATGTTTTCAAATTAATTCGGGTTATAAAATTCTCTGTACCGTTTGAAGACGCATTAGAAAGTGAACACAACTATTTACTTTTTCTCTATATAAACGAAAGCGGATAAAAAAGATTGTTAGCGTCAAGTTAACGTAGCAAAGAATTGAACAACAATCTTCACGTATCTCGCTGAAATGGAGCTACATACATACGGTGCCGAGATAATTTGCCTGTATCAACCTACCCCTGTATCAACTAGCCCCGGTCTCATCTTTAATGAAACGCTGTGATTCTATTTTGCGACTGCGTGAACTTTCAGAAGAATCTCAAGGGAGCAGCAGACATCCCTGAATATCGGGAAGAGATCGATCTGGACGAGTATCGAGATTTCCCGGAGGAGAAAATTTGGAGCCCGGAGGAGGAGGTGAACGAATGGCTTCCCTTTTACGTCTTCATGGCTCGTTCAGTTCTCACGTTCGTTCAAGAGAGGCAAGGTATTCCCAACAGGGAGGCGATGGAGAATTCCTGCACAGGCTACGCGGAGCAGTACATCAGCGACGTTCTTCACGACTCGGAATATTCGCCGGAGGTCGCTCTGAAGACCCTCTTCACGAAGGAGCTGCCGAGGAAGCTAGTCACGAGATGGACGGGAGCGGATATCGTAAGTACTGCGCGATTAGGTATTACGTAAAAATGTCCATCAATTGGCAAGCGATGTTGACCGCATCTTCCACTTGATCTCATTGTTGTCTCTTTGTTCTTGATCGCCTCGTTATCCACGCGATTGCTATATTCCGCAGGAACTCTTCATTCAAGGGATAGCCAGGCATGGAAAGAACTTCGCGAACATACAGAAGGATACGCTGCCACTGAAGGAAACGGTGAGTTTCTTCCTAGTCCCTACATTTCGTAACTCTTCTGGGCATCCAAGAGAAATTCTGAATGATCTTGCAGAAGGACATCGTGGACTTCTACTACGCGTGGAAATGGACCGAGTCGGCGAAGAAGCTAAGGAATAGTCGCCGTCGTCGTCAGCGTCGCGTGAAAAGGCAGCGACGCTTTCCATCGATCGCCTGCGTCTTCAGCGAACTATCATCCCCCAAGATCGTAACTCGCAGCGTGGCTGCCGCCTCCAGGCTCTCCTCCTCCAACGAAAATGAACGGCAGCCCCGCGGTATCGCTACCCCCGTCAAAATCGCCGGCTGCAGCAGGAAGAGAAAACGGAGCGACTCGCACATCGTTCGATGACACGAGCCGCCCCCGTAGAGAATAGACTGAAGGGACACCGTTGAGCAGCAAGAGTCTTCCAACTCTTGGGACTGCTAGTTAAGAATTTGCTACAGTTACATTCTCACGCCTGTAGCAAACAGCTTGTAAATTTTATATTATTTATACTCTACGATCTCGTCGGCGGACTTGCGTGTTATTCACTCCTCGATCCAGTTCGTTAATTTGCGGTTCGCTTAAAGTTAGGGATAATGGTGAATGGACGAGGTTGTGTGATACTCTGGAAGGTCCCCGGGGGATGTGCGGATCCATCTCGGCAGAGGGGTAGTCAGAGTTTTTAAATTTTTAAATTTATTCCATACGGTCGGTCGTTAAATAAAAATTCTCGGTAGTAGATGCTAGCACACTGTAAGAATGTAACGGCGAGACACTCCGCGGTTCCCTGTAACGCTTGCGAAACGCGTTCGGCGGAAGCCTGCACGCGAGTGGCGAGCTAATTGTAAGATAATGGCGTAAACTTAACGTGCGTGTCGCTTCGCGCGCTTCCAAGTATTCCTGTCGCGCTATGGCACATTCGTTTCACCGTTCATCTTCGATGAACCGCGCCGCGTTCTGTTGCCACGGCAGCTCAACCCTTCGGGGACACGGCGGCGACGCTCTGCTCCAATAGTGGTCCGTGGAGTGAACATACTGGGCCGAGGTTTCGAGCGGCGAGAGTACCGTGAACACTCGTGTCGCCGACCCCCAAAGGGTTAAAGGCGTAAGGGTAGTTGCTGGCTAAAGCCACAGACTGCGTAGACTGTGATTGAACGAAAGCTTGCAACGCAACGCGCCCAGCTTTCTTCCAGCCGCTGTCGAGGCTGGAGAAAGCTGAGAGGGTTTTTACATTCGGCGGAGGCGCAAAAGACGTGGCGTACTGGCAGATCCTACTGTGTATAATCGAAGGTTCGGATTGACGGTGGGAAGCGAAGATACATGTTAAGCGATTGCGTTGCAGAGTTCGGTTCACGGGTCTGCCGGTGCTCCGAGGATTCACGGTAGATCGAGTTAGGTCTACGATGTGGACAGTTCGACACTTATCACAATATGTAACAGGCAGTATCGCTGAATGCATTCGCGTGAAATACAGGTTTCTTAAGGATTAACACCGTTGAACAATGTAGCGTTAATGATCTCTATGTCGCTGATGGTTCGAGAACGGGAATGAAAGAACGACCTACTTTCCTCGCGTGGAATTGAATTGTATGTGACGACGATTGTTTGTAAATATAATGGAATTACGATTACAGCATTCAGCTTTTAATTTGCTCGACGAGCGTGGTCGAGTTTCGCGTTCAACCCTTTGCACTTCGAGCGAGCTGGTGCTCGCCAACCTTTGGCGCTTGAATCTCGAGGATCAATTAAATTCGAAAGAAAGAATAAACAAGTTATCAGCAATAAATCCCGATGGACCAAATTCGTTGGTGTTTCCTTATCTCGAGGACAAGCGAAACCCGGTTCCAAATTGATCAGTTACAACTTGGAGAAGGGTTCAGCTACCTGAAGCCCAATAATCCAGCTGTCGATTCGCACAATAGAAATAATTCCGATAATTCTATGAGAAGTCGGGCGCTACCTGTGCTGTAGGCGAGGGCGTGTCGAGCGCAAAGGGCGAACAAGTGGGTGAATTTCGAATGATTTTTGAACACTTGCATCGCGGACAGAAAAGAAAAACATCGGCGAACTTTCAATTGCACGCACAACACTCTCTCCCAGGTCTCGAGACTTTTACTAGCTCACGCAATTTTATATATAAATCTATGTTCCTTCTCATCTTCGCAGTTTGGGACACTTTGAAACCCTTTTCTGTACGCTTTTACAGTGAACTTCCTCTCACCTAATATACTCGTTACGAAAACTAAAGGGAAACACCGTAGAATGAGTTCTCTCGCTTTGAGAGTAGTAGACGAGATTGTCATCGTAGAGTTTTATTCGCCACTTCTCACCGAAATATTCCAATGTTAACCCTCGAAGTTTCGTAACGGCTTTAGAATCTACTCTGGAAAGTTTTGCGATCCCTTGGACAAAGTAAATTCGGAGATCGTCTGCAGTGGGCTAGTCTAAATAAAAGCCACGTAACTGATGACGACGATCTCGATTCGAGGTGAATTTGCACGTAAATTTTCGCTGGTCGTTAACTTTTAGAATAGCGAATAACATAAATATATTACTAGGGATAAGAATAATAATAATAAAGAAATGTAAATGTATTTTACTCCAACGTTTACCCTCTTTAACGCTTCCGGTACGAAGTGTACTTTGACGAAGCGAAGCTTCAATTTCGACTTGGAAAGCAAAGTGTTTCTTTCGCCAATTCGTACGCGAACACTCGAGCCACTCGGCCCGTTGGCTCCTCAGCTTTTCGCGTTTCTTTTCGACAAAAGAAGTAGCTTCGCAGAGGATGGGATAAAAGCTAAAAATTTGGTCGCTTCTCCCTATCCAAAGGACAATCGACACTTTCACGAAGATAGAACACGAGATATTATTTAGAAATAAGTCACGTTGAAGGCTCTCAAGACGCCGTTGTTCCTTCCCTACGTGTACTCGCAGGTTGAAAGGAACTGCCGTCGTTTCAGAAAAGTCGTTTAAGTGGTCCGTCACGCTTCTGCAGTAAAAAAACCCTGTTCCCCATCGCAATATCCTTAAGCCATGCTCTTTAACGAGTCGAACGATACAATAGACATCGCAGCATTTAATTAACAGCATTAACAGCTCATCGTCCAGCTGTTTTACTGCCCGCCGTAAAACCAGCGGCGAGTTTCCGGCGGTCCCCGTTTCGCGTCATAAAATTTATTGCACCTATGAAAGCTGCAGGTCCATATCAAACTGACAGCACTCGATTGCTTTAGCGTCAAGGTTTCTTAAAACGTTCCCCGCTGCGCAGCGATTATAAAGGTGAGGAATATTCTGGAGCAAGGGTGTCGCTGTTTGTTTCTTAACAGCAAGTGGTCTATCGCCGGATTGCATGCCGTCCCTGATACCTTCCCGCCTACCGCTTCCCTTCCGCCTTCGTCCTGGGGGATTCCCGTAACAATTCCTTCACGCGCCAAAGGAGCGAGGCTACGAGCAACACAGGAGTTTTACGGAGGCTGCAGGAAGTTGCTTTTATCTCTCGGAATTAAAGCAGGGAAGGTGTACACTCGCCCTTTGCTAAGATCGTTGCGTCTATCGGAGCGTTCAACCCGTTAAAAGCACTCGGCTCGTTCAGCAAGGATTCCGTGCAGCTGGTGCACGCGAAAATGCAGAATTCCACTCCGTTTCTCTGAAGAAGGCACGCGGTCTCTCATAGACGATCGAATCGAAGTCAATGAAAGGAGGATCGCGCGACCCCATACACTTCTCATCACGCTCTCACGTCCGCAGCAGCGTATCTCGATCGCAACGTACAATTTTTATATTAATTTCACTTTACAATAATAATAATATATATATATAATAATAATATAATTACAAATAATTCATTATTCATAATATATATTTGAATATTTCACTAGATTTGTAGAATGTCTCTTTTTTTTTCGCCCTTGTTTAGGCTCTAGCCAGGTTACGAAGGGGGCCAACGGCGCTTCTTTTCTTTCCTCCCTTTCCCCAACATTTTTTTTCACATTTCTTTTGACATTATCACAGGAGCCCATTCCCGGCCACGTCCCAGAGCCGCGCTTTGACACATTACCCCGGGTACTAGATTGCTGGAACGACGCGACAGAGTGGCGAATGATAAATTCCATGGCTTCTCGTTCTCCAACCGATGGGACCTAATGTCGATATTTTCAGAGCCTCGAGCCATCTGTATGTCCCGGATTGTTAGCAACTCCGCCACCCTTTTATCACGTGCCACTCTTAGTATTTACATCTCACCGTCCGAATCAAGGGCAAGGCGGCCCTTGAATAAAACTAAAAGAGTATCCTCTACCCCCGTGTCAAAATGAAATTCGTCAAGTTTGTTGCCCAGAGATAAAGTAACCGTAATCTCGGTAGCTGCCCCGCGTAATCGAGATCCCTACCGTTCTACTAAATGCTTTGCCCGACCAGTGGCTGCGAGACTGACCAGTCGACCGAGCCTCTCCCTTCGAGCCACTAATTTTTCCCGTGGAAATATTCACATTCGGGGGAGACAGCAGGAAGGAAAACACGTCGCTCGATAATCAGTCCTTGTGCTTCTCGTATACTCGTTTCCATACTTAACGCTTGTATATTCCACGTCGATCAGACTCTCGTCTAGTTCCCACCCCACCCACGCCACCGTAAACACCCCGTTCCCACCCGCAGACCTAACCAGAACTCCTACAGAAGATACACCCAGATTCGCCACCCATGTTGAACCGCGAAGCAACGGAAGTGAAACGAAAAATTACTGCCCCGAGTCGAGGAACCTCGTTGCTCCAGCGACGGTGGCTTTAAGAGCCGCCTACAACTCATTATTCCCGATCGGTGTGCCTAGCAGTGGCGCCGTGGAGTCTGGACAAGTCTGACGATCCTAACGATCAAAAGCGGACCACGCCACTCGTCCTGAAGGCACGCTCGTCAGTCGTGAAACAGGAAAGTCCAGGAACAGCTACGAGTCCGATCTTTCCGTCCCCGGAGGGACTCGTCCTGGAACAGCGAAAGTCGATTCCCTAGGGCGCACGGCCGTTCTAGGGCCGGGCCCGAAAGGGGCCTGCAGCCTGCAGTCTCTGTGAAGCGTCCTGAAGCACGCGTTTCCGGTCACTCGGCGGAAGAACACGCGCCATCGAACCCAATCATTGTCCTCTCGACTGGCCGCCACGAGGGACGACCCTCTTCCTCGCCCTAGCTCGCGACTCGTCGAGGACCCGACAACGTTTTAGAAGGAATTATTTACATCGCAGTGCATTGTCCGGGAGAACCACATGATCACAGCCACTCGGTGAAGCAGCCACCGAACCACATAACCACTATGGGGACGAGGTACGTCATGAGGGCTCGGGACAGTGACATTTTCTGCCTGGTCGCGCCACTGTCCGCGGTGGACGTGCTGTTGCTGTTGTTGTTGTTGTTGCTGGTGCTGATCTTCGGGTCTACGTCGACCCTGGGTGGCACGGCCTCGGGGTGCACCGCCGGGGGCGATTGCTTCGGGGTCTCGGGCGGTGACAGCTTCGGCTCGTAGCCTGACCCCTCCTTAAAACCGTCCTCGTCGTCGGTTGTCGTGTTGTCCTGGTCCGTGCTGTCCCCTGACCCGCTCCCTGACCCGTTCCACTCCGTCTCCTCTGAAATTCAGACGACCCAGAGATGATATCGGCGACATCGCTGGCTGGGCAAAGAGTAACAGGAGCGAGGCAGCAGGAACGCAGCTGGAACGCAGCAGGAACGGCGAGCGAAGGAAATGGAGGCGAGGCAGGTAGCTCGTTGGTAGGATCCAAGAGTTTAGGATTGCCGTCACGTCGCCTGGGATATTAGTGGAGTCATAAATAGCTGTCCTCCATTGACATTGAGATTCGATAAGCCGCGAGACAATAGCCGTCTACAGCAGGCAGACACGCGTCCGCAATCGTGCATCTGCTTAACGATTCATTTATTCTCAGACGAAGCCGAGACTCTACTTCACCAGTGCTATCTCTTCAGAGATCGAGCAGCCTTAACCATCCAAGAATGAGCTCGGCAAGCCGAAAGATGCGACGCGTCCATTCGGCAGAGTGGATTCCCGATCCGCCCGCTCATTATCCGGATTCGATTGGTTGCCTGTTTGCACGAGCGATATGTACACCGAGGCCGATTATACGATTGCCTGTCCTGTACGTTTTAGCTAAATAGCGTGCAGTATGCATTCGCCGGGATATCCGACGACCGCCGCGCCGGTGTTTGCTCTAATGGAAACGCACGTTCGCTATGATTCCGAACGCATCTACGCACGAGACCGTTCTCACGGTCGCAACCGTAGCCCCGACTTTAATGACAAACGACGACTGCGAACGGGACCTTGTTAAAGGGAATTGTTAATGCAACAGGGGACTCACCCGTGTCGATCCAATCGACGTCCTGGCCGTTGAACGCGGACTTCAGCCTGTTCGTGATGGTCGTCAACGCGAAGATCTGATCTCTCACGATCGTCGGCCGAGGCCCCGAGCTCCGCACTTCTGGGTTCAGGATCTGAGTCTCTCCGTTCGACGACACCGGGTATATGTACCTGCAACAGCCAGATCATCCGGCTCGGTTAGGTTCTCAAGCTCGTTTCGCTCGACGTCAGCTATGGCAGAGCTGCACCGAGACGCAGGAGTAACAGTAGCAAGGGAAGCGTGTTACCATAAAGTATACTCACTTGTCGACGTGGGTGCCGTTCCAGCACTCCTTGGTGTTGCTGGGTGGTACCACGAGGCCGTCGTTGCACAGTTTGTAGGGCAAGTACACCCAGAACTGACGGGAATCCCTGACTCTCTGGCGTATCTCCTTCACAAGCTTGTCCAGGATGGCGGCGGTCGGGGCACGATCGTCGGTCGACGTCTCCTGGTCGAAGTTGAGCGTCTCGAGCTCCAGCTCCCGATTGTCCCTGCGCCTTCGTCTACCCAGCACAGGCCTGCCGCAGCCGGTGAACACCCTCTGCGACACGTCGTGGCTGTTCTCCTGGAAGTTCATTATCGCCTCGGAGATTTTCAGGTTGATGGGGCGTACCAGCATCTCGATGTTGAACGGACCCAGCAGGCGATCCGCCACCTTGTCGACCGCCTCTGTAATCGGAGGAAGGTACAGAGCGATTAACGGAGTTCAGACAGTACAGGGGACTGCTTTTTCTCTAGTCAAACCGGGGCCAGACAATTGCAACTGCATTTTGCTGAAGGAAGATCGATAGACTACGCAGGGATCGAGGAGCAATTTGAAGTGGATAGCGTTCCGGTTGGCAAGGATTTCTGAGGATGTACTCGGCAATTATACTCTGGGCGAGGATGTTTTCCCACGCGACTGGCAATAAATAAAACGGACAGCGCTGCATCGACGTCGCTCGGATCATATCGGCCAGCGCCAGACTATAATTACAGCTGACGGAACAATGGACGGGGGAATTACTCACCGACGAAGTGATTCCATTCAGCATCCAGAGCCGCATGCTGGGCCAAGCAACCCTTCATCACGTTGGCACACATGTCGCCGCACGCTAGCACATTGCCAGTGATCCCGCTGCACGACGGACAGACTGTCATCTTGGTGAGTGCAGCTGCACAGTCCGCAGACGGTTTCAACTGCGAAAACAAAACGATTTTCGAGCTGTCGCGACGTTCACGCTGGACTACCCTCTAGGCTCTAGCGGAGGACTGCGCGGGAAAGGGGTCGCGGAGCGTAGTTTCCGGGAGGATAAGTCTCTCACCGACTGCATATTTTTCAGGATATCCGCGGCGACAGTCAACGCTTGGCCGAAGGCCCTGGTGGCAACGAAGGACCTTTTTATCTGAATGCCCAGCTTCTGGGGAACGTCGCCGAACGGTCTCATCTCCTTCATGTGATCGCCCACGCACTCCAAGTACTTGTTGTTGAACTTGTACTGGCTATTCAGCACCGTGAACATCTTCTGGTAGAGAGTGTTGAAGAAGTTGTCCATGGCGTCGTCCAGGTCCACCTGCAACAATAACGAGGAGTCCAGCAATCCGCAATACAGGGATCCGCCGACTGTTGGAAACGGACGAGCGAGAGGGAGGCCCTTGGTGAGCAAGGGGAAAGGGGAAACAATGAACGTGTAAACGAGATCGTCGAACCGTACGATTAGCCGGATTTCCCATTCATAGATTCCAACCAGTTTCTATTCCACCCAATATTCTAGCGATCGAAAGGAATAATCGTGCAATTCGCCGGGCGCATTATCGAGCAGCGGTGGAAACGGAAAGGAGGAGAAAGGATAAAGGCAGGGGGAGGACGAGTCCCCGATAAATTCGAATCCTCCGAATCCGCGAGGCGAGACGCAATATATCGCCGATATAAATTCGTTACCTCCAGCGACGCGCGACACGCCGCGATTGCAACAATAATATATTCATGCAGGGCCATTTTCGAGGGCGCAACCGTGCACGCAGACCGACCTGAACAGGTCCAAGTGGCGCCGGTGAATAATTCCCGCCGATTTGAATGACAATCGACCCTCGAAATGTCGTCTCAGTGGCCTCCTTCCATCTTCCTCTCTATCTATCGCTCTTTCACTCCTCTCCCCCCCCCCCCCGCCCCTACCTCCGCGCGCTTCTTTTCGCTCCTTTTTTCTTTCTGCTTTTTATGGTCGATACGACGTGACGGGCCGATGCGCGATCCTGCACGCGCGGCACGTATGACGGATAGTAATGGCCATTCGATTCTCTTCCCTCCCATTGTTGCGAGGGGGTGCGATACGGCGCGGTTACGAGACATTCGAATCGTTGCGAACGTTATTAAAATCGGCGATTTCAATAACCCGAGTCCGAGTCGATTGGGATATTATCGGGACTGGAAAGTTGCCGAGATTTTTAACAGCTGGGACCTCTGAGTAACTGAGACATAACTTAACTTCTTCGTGGAGATTATTAGATTCGATGATTTTAATAATCCAAGTTCGAGTCGACTGGGATTCGAAAGTTGACGAGGCTTCGAAGAGGTAGATTTATTTATTTAGTTATTTATTACGGGACAAGCTCGATTTGCACAATAAAGAAAACAGTGGCATAAGTGCAAGAAAGAAAAGAGGAGAAAAAAAACAATAAAAAACAATACCTCAAGCCGTAAAAAAAGAAAGAAAAAAAAAAGAAAGATGTTAGAGTTACGGAGGCGCTGGGTTCCAGTTTCTGGAAAACCACCCTCTAACGGTGGTTTCGATACAAGGAGCAACTCGGCGGATAAAGGGAATTCGTTTGATAATTGCAGGGGCCGACGGGAATCCATGACCTTCGTCGACACGGAGGGCTGACCGTAGGGGAGGATATTTTCTGGCCCTTTATCGGGAAAGGCCGCCACGAGCCCCCGACCGTCAAAAGCATTGATTAAACTGGCCTTCGCGCGCGTAACCTCGCCAACCCCCGATCGCGCGACCGAGTCTCGTTGCTCGCGGTTAAACTCTGGGATGGACGAGGGTCGTTTCGTTCCCGGAAAGTTCGCCCTACGCAGCAACTTAATAAAAGGGAAACCCGGAGGACAGGGGGGGGGAGGGGGTGCAGGAACGCTGGTTAAATTCTGTCGCCTTTGAAAATCGAGCCTGTCGCCGCGCCGGCTCTATCGATTCCGCCTTGAAATTTCGTTTGCCTCGTCACCACGTCGACGCTCGATCCCCTTGCGCGAGGCACGGTCGAAACTTGGGAGCATTCGGAACGATAGCGACGAGGGTTGAAAAGGCAGCAGGCAGAAATTAACGGACGATTGTAGTTTGCATCGCGTCAGGGGATGAATAGACGATCACTCACCGTTCCCTTTGCGTAGTAATTCTCCAGCTCGTTAAACAGGTCCGTGAAAACGTACGCGTTCTGCTCGTAAAGGATACCGTAGGTACTCTTGAACATCTCGTGGAAGCCCTTCTTACTGGCTGCCAGGAGGTCCTTGAAGAAGTCTGCGAAAAACAAACGAAACATGTATCACCGTTAAGGTGGAATCGCGCGCAAAGATCGTCGATTCACGCGCCGTCTGATTCCACCTTCACATCCTGTCCTATCAATTGGGATACTTTGGGGATCGATTCTACGCAGAGGTAATCATTTTCCATGCAAATTTCTGAATGGTCAAGGGTGTATCCACGTTTGAACCCTCGGAAAATGTGCACATTTTGTGGATTTTTTTACAAGTCAACGGCTTGATGAAGATTTCACATTTTTTTTACTACCTTTACATAGTATTATGAACTATGTACACATTTTCCGAGGGTTCAAACGGGTATACCCCCTCAAGCAATTGACAAGGCGGAACGTAGGTTTCTGTTGATTCTGTCCCAGTTGTTTTAAGAACCCGTTGCTCGATAATTGCAGGCGGAGCGATTCGCGTCGATCTGCCCCGAGAGCAGACACCCTCTGTTACCTGAGATTTGCAAATCAATTACAAGCCCCTGGTCCCCTTCCGCCGACTGGATCACGCGTTAACAATGTTTGGCTCTTATCGGATGATGGAGTGTAAGACGCTCTCTCCGGATCCTCCTATCTAATTTGCAAGCGTTAATTAACTACTTTCCGCCCATCAAAGCCAACATGTTACCCAAGTTTCCGTAACGCCGCGCCGTCGCGTCTCAACTTCGAGGACGACTTCCGGCATTCGTCCGCGTCTACTTCTCCCACGGAAATAAAGAAGAATCTGATAAGTCGAAAGTTTAGACAAGAAGTCTCCTCATCCCTCACCGAACTCCATAGAATCTTGGCTACGATTAACTACGCGATGAAACTGTTCCGAGTCTCGCGAAATAACTTTCCTTATCCCTCTATTGGAAAGCGGACCGTGCGGCGTCATTTCTGTGGCTTGTCCGGCAGATTGTCAATGGCGGTATACGAGTCTGATCGCAGGGTAACGGAGAAACCGCCGAAAAGGGGGAAAGAAAGGCGACAGCCGAATTGCGGCGCCGGGCGGCAGCCTCGACGACGCGTACTCTGAACCCGTTCTCGTCGTCACTTCAGCCGCGAAGAATGTGATTAAAATTCCTTTTAACGACAGCCAGAGGAGAGGGCGAACAGGTAGGCACGAGCCCCTGTGTAACGAATCGTCGACAACCCCGACGACGGCGACGCCCAGCAAAAAGCTCCGCGCGAAAAAGGAAGGAGGCACTTAGCTTCGCGACGACCGGCTGAAACCTCGGTGAGTTTTTAATTCGCGATACGCTCGTCTGCTGGCCCCGGTTCCTGCGCAGGATCGAGACTAATTCTCGCGAGAGACCGTGGAACCTCGAGGATATCCCTAGCGGAAGAGCGTCGGTGTATCGATGACGGAATAACCGCAGGTATCAAACTCCTAACGAAGAATCTTGATAGAACGGCGACCGTCCCATCGAGTCCTCTTTAGCAGATACCATTTCCCAAAGGGGTGTAGCTGACATCTGGAAGCCTCGGACAATACTCGTAGCTCCGACCAGGATGCTTGACTGAATCGAATGGTTGTTAAGTGCTTTACGAACCAGCGAGATGGGCCAAACGCTGGGAATCCCTCGAAACGTGTAACGAAATTGCTTGGGGGAATCTTGAGAGACCGAGGAGACACAGAGGGCCGGGAATCTGTACGATTTCTTGCCCTATCGGTCTCTGGGACTCTCCCCCGGCAATTCCCCCGATTTTTCTCAGCTATCCAACGTCTCCGTCGTCTCAGCCGTCCACTTCACCCCTTCGCTCTTTACCCTTTCTCCTTTCGCCCGCCGGTCTCTCACATCATCTCCCTTTTCCACCCCCTTTTTTTCCGCGCCGTCGTCGCCCCCTCCCTGTCGTGCCATACTCTATCGCGCTGAGTGGCGGGCAAAGTGGGTACGTAGCTAGATGCGGCTAGGTAGCAGCACCTCAAAGGGAAGCACCGTCAGAGAAGCCGCGCCGGGTGGAAAGGGCGCGAGAAAGATTGAAGCTCGAATGGAGGGACCGCCGGGCGGCGAGCCGAGCGAGCAGAGCGAGCCACCGAGAGCTCGCGCGCCGCGACGCGTCGTCGAGTAATCTCGTTAATGAGAATATCGTTAGAGACTCGGCGAATTTCACCCGGTAGCGCCGTCTAATTTTCACGGCGATCGCCAAAGTGACTCGTGCCATGGCGCACTCCCTCGAAAGACAGTCCCATCCCGCTCCGAGTTCCTCCCGTTCGCAGCCGCAATCGCCACAGACGCGATCCCGAACGTCGGCTGCTGTCCTCTCGCGAAGTATCGAGCGCACGGATTCGAATCTTTAAAGGGTCCGCTCGAAATCGTCGCGAGCGAAAGGAGAGCCGCGTGGAGAGGTAACGAGATCGGCGTGCGGTAGGCACGACATCAAACGAGGATTACGTGGTTGAAAAACGGGAGCGGGGATTAAAAGATTAGCAAGATTACTATCTCACGAGGCCGGCCGAGTTACTAGATTTTCCGCCTCGCGATCTCGCCTTCTGCGCCTCGCTGGTCGACCGCGCGATGGGTCGACCTTTAAATAATCGTTACGGAAGACAGTTTAAGGGGTTATGCCTACCTGCAGGGTCTGAAAACCCAAGTATATTCGGGATTTTTTTTCTTCAATTTGAAGACTTTTTTTAAATAAACGGTAGTATATTCGAAAGTATATATTTTAAAGTTCTTGTAGTTTTTTTTGCAATGCGATGTCTAAATAAATAATGGAATTATAAGCGATCTCTCGATAGCCTTTTCTTTTATTACGGTGATCACTATAGCTACGACCTGGTTCATCAGAAAGAAAAAATACGACCAAATTTAGTGAGTATATTAGATTAGCTTGTCCTTAATCGTGGGTTTTTCATTTCCGTTGGGTGGTTGTTATTTTACAGATGGAAATAGATGAAACATGAGCGCGATTCCGTGGTGGAAATCGATACTTTTGCTACGAGAAGTTGCCGTTTTGTAGCAAATTAATATCTTGGGATAATAAACGATTAAGGACAAGATAATCCAATACACTAACTAAATTCCCGCGAATTTTTTATTTCAGATGAACCAGGTCAGAATTAGAATGTTCAGCGCAAACTACTGACAAAAAAAAATCGCTGCCAGGAGATCGCTGATATATATTTTTAATTATGTATATTTTCCATCGCAAAAATTACCACAAGTAGTTTAACATGTACACTTTCGAACACACAAAGGTTTATTTGAAAAAAAGTCTTGAAGTGTTTTAAAAAAAATCCCGAAAATACTTGTGTTTTCAGACCTTGCAGGTGGGCATAACCCGTTAAGGAGCGTTCGGTTATTCGCGAGGCATATTAAGAGGGTTCCGCGGGAGAAATCGTTCTCGCGTTGGAGAGGCATCCCTTCGATTAAGGGTGGAGAATGGAGGCTCGTGGGAGCTGATCACCTGACGCGAGAAATGCATCGACGTCTGCTTGAATGGCGAGTAGCCGTTACTCCAGAAATCTCATTTCGAGCCGCTCCTTGGCGTATCGCGCCTGGAAACCTGGTTCCCGCCTGTCGATGCCACACCAGTCCTCTCCGTCGTCGAGGACGTCCGGCCGATTAAACTGCCCTGGAAAGTCCTTTTGTGACCGAGAGCCGGCATAATTGACGGGGACATTCGATTTTCCCCGGCGACAAGCTAGGAAACAGGTTCCAACGTCGAGCTGATCGCTCGCTTCGTATACAATTCAGACTGTTTTGTAACGCTCGACGCTTTCAGCCTCTCCGCGGACAGTCAACGGATTACCTCGCTTCGATTTTCAGGGGGGGGGGTAAAACGAGTAGAAAGTTTTCCAGCCGCCTTGCACCGGCGAAGAGGAGGCTGAGATGGACCGCCGCGGACGTGGATGAATCGTTTCGGTCGGAGGGTAGATTTCGAGGTTTTCTACGCCGAGGGTGGCCGCCCGAAGTTATTCGCGAAGGGAGATACGCCTTGGGATGCTCCGGACGCAGAAAGAAGAACAGTCCACCGGGTCGGGGAGAAGTTGCTTTCCCTGGTAATAGCGAGCAATCGCGAAAAGTTGAGCGCGCCACGGAGCTTCTAACCAATTTGCAGAATCAACCCTCGTTCCGCCTTGTCACTGTAAAACGTTCCCGGGTGGAATTTCACGCGGCGTTGGCGGTGAAGTGATTAAAATCGCGAAAGTCTCGGGGAGGTACTCACTGTGAAACCTGGCCCCTCTCGTCGACAGGACCTGATGCAGCCGGTGAAGAGTTTCTTTGGTGGCTTTCTCGTGTTTGTCACGTGCCCTCGCCTGCAATCTCACCTCCATGTCCGCGGAGCAGCATACCTCCCCGCCGCTCCTCACGCTGCCGCATATTTTCAGCTCCTTTGCTGAAAAAGTCAACGGGAAACCAGATTAAAACGCCTCGCTCTTTGCCCAGCTAACCCTGAAGGGAATCGAGCTCTGCGTCTTTCGCGAGCGAGCCCTTAAGCTCTTCCCTGAACGTCCGCAATTAACACATGGTACGCGCGGTACTGCCCTCTGTAGAAATTAGCGCGGGCTGTGAAGTCGAAAGGTTATCGAAAAATAAACGATCGCAGCTGCAGATAGATACGCCACGGTCTGCCTAATTCGTTTCCACCCCCCTTTCCTTTCCTTCCCTTCGAGGGAAACCTATTTCACGGGAGCAAATGAAGATCGTAGTCACCGATGATCTCGAAAAATTGATTCCTCGACCGAGCGAAAGCTTTCCCTCGCCGAGGAAATTCAATTTTCCGTGGCTGCGAGAGAGTGGCGCGAAGCGGATGCGTTCTCGTGTGAATTTCGTCGAAATTGCTCCAGTCGTTTCGTATAAGTCGACGAACCCGACCGTTTTCGCGATCAAACAGGGCTCGCGACTACTCGTTTCCGAATGGAAATCTGTTGGGCCTGGTGCTCGAGGTCCGCGGTGCTTAATCTCTCTGAATGACGAGCACGAGTCCGCGAAGAGAGCTGAGATAATGCCAGACGACTCAGTTGATGCGTTTAAAAAGTTAAATTCGCGGTTGATTGTCGCCGCGAGCGAAGAATTCGATTGAGCGAGCAAGAAGATCGGTCGGAAATGGGTAGCAGCCGGGGCAGGGCGCTTCCCTCGGAACCGAAGCGACTGTTGCGATCGACTTGGTCGTGTTTGAAGAAGGAAATAGTCGCGAACAACGGGCGAAACTTTCTCCGGAGTTCCGTAAATGTAATTTAGTTTTGAGAATCGGAGAAGCGACAGCAGTGTACACAAAGCCGAGCGGGGGAGGATTGGAAGTCGCGTTGTTTCGCTTCCCCCGAGGAACGAGCGGTCTAAGTTTCCATGGAAATTGAATTTTCTCCGTGAAATCGGGTAAACCGGAGTGAGCTAGGTTCTCGGGTAACACAATTATTAGACTAACCGCGAATTTTTCATCAAGCTCCTTCCACATTTCCGAGGCACCTGCCCGCAAGCTTTCTTCCACCGCCAGAAATTTCCCCCGCGCCGTTGCCTCGGAAAGGTCCTCGCGATTATCCCCAGCCCCGTTGTTCCGCGGACGTTACAATAAGCCGCGTTTCCATAGGTCCGATAATGAGCAGGGAAACGCCACCCTTCGCTTATCGGTTAGTCACCGGCTATATCGCTTATCTGCCAATATTTCCAGTCTGCCGTCTAAGTAAGCTAATTTCCAGCCACTCGGAACTCAGCGTCGAACTCTCCGCGCCCCCGGCTCGGGTCCACCCCTCGGCTGGCTCGTCGCGAACTTTCAAACGCGCCCGTAAAAGTAATCCTGATTCATTTCCGCGGGATTGGCCGCGTCGCCTCCGCCCAGCCTTTTCTCCCAGCCGCGCACCCCTCGGCCGCCATCGGAAAGAGTTAACGAGAAAAGTAATCCGCAACGATTACTCCGTCGCGGATATAAAACAGCTAGCCACTGTCTGAGCAACGAATATGACGTGTTTCCGTTCGATCCCTCCCTCCACCCCTTCGTTTCCCTTTCTTTCATTCGCGTAGGGACGCGCGCGAGAGGAGTCGCAGACATCCGCCGATCATCCAAATAATATCCGAGGGTGGAAGCTCGGGAGCGTAAAGCGGGGACTGTAACTATAACCGTTCCAATTCGTCGAGGCTCCCCTTGGCTAGCCATTTCCATCGCGCAAACCAAATAAAAGTCCTCCGATAAATCGCTGCGCGAACGATCGAGTGGGGGAGGCACCGACGTTCCAGCATTAAAGGCCCCTTGTTAGCAGACACCGAGACGACCCTTGCTCAAGCGTCGCAACGCGTAAAGGCTGAGTGCACTCCCACCAGGATGCAACCGTGCACACGTACGCGCGGAGAGGGAGGAACGGCGACGGAGTTACGCGGTGCGCCGTTTGTTAGCGTCTTGACGTCGCTAAGACGCCGGGATTTCCGTCGCGACATGCTTCCGTGTCGAGCTACATTCACCCACATCCACCGACGTCCACCGACACCCCCGGCACACAGGATGCCAGCTGCTTTTTCCGTGCTGGCTCCCTCTGTCTCCGGCGGGGTTGCGCCAGCGAAAGGGAGGCTCAAATCGACTGGAATTCTGAAAAACGCAGACACCGAGGACTTGCACGCGACGCGGACGACCGGCCACGAGCCCGGGCCCGCTGGGTGCGTCAGCTATCGAAGTCGAATCGTTATTCCGAGCGCACCAGCGAACCCTCGAAAAGTTTAGGGATTAGCAGTGTCTACGTCGGAGGCAACTCGAGCCTGAGCTGCGTGTTTCATCTGGAAACGAATATTCCCGATACGCAAGTGCCCTCTTAGCCGCTAAACATAGATCAACGCTGCGCGATCGATTCGATCCGATGTACGTACACGTGTTTCACGTGCACCGGCTTAACAGTCGATTAAGTCCGGATTAATCGAGCCGTGGAAGCTTGCGCTTTTTTTTTTTAGACAAAAGGTCAGCCTTCCCCCTCGTCGCCTATCGATTCGTCTCGGAGTCCACGCGATCCTTAAAACCGGGGACAGAGGAAGCCGGTGAATATTCATGGTTCATTTTTCGCCGCAGCTCGGTCGGATCGGGGCAAACGGGGGTACAGGCGTTCGACGTGGCCGATCAAAGTACGGATAATCGAGGAATTATCGAGGATTGCGAAGATAATGAGATAAAGGGACGCGGGCACGTTGGAATTTCATTTGCAGCGCAGCTCGATGTTTGTAACGGCTCGACCGAAACAAATCATCGGGAATTATTGCCAATTCTCGCCGGACAGTTCTCTGGAGATAAAATAATTCAAAGGATAAAGGAGGGAATTCGATCAAATTCCTGCCTCTGCCCTCGCCGCTCCTCCTCTCTGGCAGCTTCGGCGGGAGCAGTGGAAACTCAGCCATTCGGTGCGCTGTTCCCTGAGTCTCTTACTGGCTTGCTACGCAAACTTTTACCGAGTGTGTTTATCGCGCGCGTTATCAGTGGCTGGAAGCAAATCCTGGCAGCGTCGCGGCGCCCTTTGACTGCCATTTAAAAGAGCGTTACGAGCGGAAATTGGGGAATTTCCATTGTAAGTGGATTTTCGCGGAGCGAAGAGCGGCAAGCCCAATCTCACGGCGTATCGCCAGCGAAAGGGTGAGAGAGATTGCGCGAGGGCGCTATCGCGGTCATGAAAAAGGCCAGGGAAATGTTGTTGGCCCCGGGGGGGATGGCTTCTCGCGCGAGATCTCTCCCATCGATTTCCCATTTCCATGATTAACGAGTGGACATCGTTGCTCTCGAAACCCCGAGCTCCTGCATCTCCAATGAAACGGACTCTTTTATTCGCGAATGCTGTCGCCAGCTGTTGCATCGCGTTTTGGGATTGCAGATGAAAGTTACGGTACATGTTTCCGGCAGAGAGGCAACGACATTCAGGGGAGCGTCCCTTGGAAAGAAGCGGCGTCGAAATTCCCTCGGGGTGGGCCAACGAGATGTTTGCGATCGCGAGGAAGAGTTCTGGGAAGGTCGATCGGCGGCTGTACCACGGCCAAGGCGGAAGCGCCTTGGCGAAATTGAAAACAGGGTGGAAATTAATGGGAGTTCGGACGTGGTTGCCAAATATTTGCGTGGCAACCGGCTAGGGAGCATTTCCATAAAGGTGAATCTCCCCCCGGGCTCGGTAACCGGCGGCTTGTTTTCCTTGGATCCACTTCGTTCGATTGGAAAAGGGAATTTTCTTGGCGGATAACTCGGGACGCGAGGGGTAAGTTCGCGGCGTCTCGTGGGGTTGCGCAAGTGGCCCAAATGAGATGAGATAGAACGAATCGAGGGCTCGAACAGGAACCGTTGGCCCGATCGCGTGGTAAGCAATTACGGCGATGATAACCGTAAATTGGGAGTCCGCTTGTATAAACGCTGACGGACACTTATGATGCGTGCATTTAATCGACGCTTCCGCTCGCGTGAGCGTTTTGTTCGTGGCGTAGATCTGGATCTCGATGTCGTGACGTCCGTTCATTGTTCAACCGCCGCGGTGTCTCGTGACTCTGTTAGGTGGTCTTCGGATCCCGTCGCTTTCGATCCCTGTCGCCGAAAACGTTCCCCGACGTCCACGCGCGTGCCTAGGTCCATAGGAAAGAATAGAGTCGCCGCGCCGGTCCCGTTGCCGAGCTGTATCATCGGGGCTGGCTCTCGGCGAGACACGCCAGTGGTTTCCGTGCATTCACAGTGCCGAATATTCCCAGGCAATGGGCGAAAGGACGCAGCAACAAAAAGTAAGAATAACTGCGGGGAGAGCGCGAGACAGGGAGGACCGATCCCGACCACCCCATCTGCGAAACAGCTCCTCTCCACGGGCTATCCTTTTGTGTTTTCCATTATCTAGAATGACGGCGGGCGGCGTCTGTGTGCGTAAATAGGCAGAATCGACGCACGCGTGCTTTCCAAGCACCGGCCATTATGGGATCCCGCCGCGAATCCCCATTAAATATTTACGAGCAAGCCGAATCGTCGACAAGTGGCGGGCTCGGGAACGCGGTGACGGGGCTTCTTCTTGCGAACCTCGCCGATCAATTCCGTCGCGTCGTCGATGGGAACTAGCCTTGTCGCGTCTAGACGAACGTCGCCTGGCTTTCGCAGCTGGGCTTACCGAGAATTCCATCCACTTACCCGCGACCGAATAAAACGCGAATCCAATTGGATCAAGACGTTCGACGCGCCTGCGGTTCGGTGTTGCTTGCAACTAATCGCTTCTAGGTAAAAGCACGCGTGTCCGTCCTCGGGATTCCTCGCTGCAGAATTGCACAATGCCGTCGGGACTCTGCGCTGCTACCAATAGCGCGGCAGTTCGAAGCGCGAATAGACACGCGTGCCTTCACCCAGAGGCGATCAGAGCGGGGACGTTCCATGCGAACTCGGACAGATTTCGGAGTAAGTTTTCGTAGATTGCTGAAATTTTAATGTTGTAGTCTTTAGTGATATTTACACGTAAGTACTTCGGAGGATTTTTCGAAATTTTGGAAAATGTTGATTTTACAGCTGTTTGAAGTTAAGTGAAGCTAACTTTTTTTTCAATACGTTATAGCTATGGAAGTAGTAAACGAGTGGAGATGACGGTGCTTATAGAGAAGACATTGAAGTTTAAGGAAAAAATTATTTCAGTTTAAAAGAAAAAAATTAACCATTTTTGTTAAAAACCTGCATTTGTTTAAAATAATTGCACAAAAATGGTTAAATTTTTTTTTTTAAACTGAAATAATTTTTTCTTAAAACTTCAATGTCTTCTCTATAAGCACCGTAAAGCTCATCTCCATCCGTTTACTACTTCCATAGCTATAATGTACTGAAAAAAAGTTAGCACTTAACTTCAAACAGCTGCAAAATCGACATTTTTCAAAATTTCGAAAAATCCTTTGAGGTACGTTTAAACATCACTAAAGACTGCAACATATTCAAATTTCAGGAATCTCCGAAAACTTACTCCGAAATCTGCCCGAGTTCGCCTGGAGTGTCCCAGCAGCAAAACCTAACTGCAGAAACGCGACGCGGCGTTTGTCGCCCCCTGCTCAACAGCCTGCCTTTGCGAGCGAAGCGGTCAGACCGCGTAACGTCCACGGGTGCAGGCACAGAGGAACCAAACGCGCGATTTTATCGATCGTTCGACCCCGCAGAGCCAAGCGTGTGCCCGCGACAAAGGGCTCGAACCGTCTAAAGTGGGACTGGCTGGCTATTGTAACAACGTAGCACGGCGATGGGCGCAAGTTATGGTTTACAGGCTCGGCAACACCGGCCGGCCCCCGTCAGCGAAATTAACGATCATGATAATTGTGCCAGCGTGAAGAAAGGGGGAATCCTGACACGCTCGACGCTCGCGAGACCTAGCCCAGACCGGCTCTTCTTCTTCAACCCCTGTGAACGCGCGCAAACACCACCGAATCCCCCTTTCGCGCCCGCCACACGTACAGCTGGCACCGCCGATACATACAGGGTGTCCTCGCACCCCCGTTTGAAAATCGAGACTCCGTCGCGCGAAGGTGGAGGGTAAGGCCGTCGAGACGTTTATCCGCGCGAGGATCGAGTGGACTTGGGCTGGGGATACCGAGGTCTGATTCCGAATCGACCGCGATGCTCCGTGGATCGATGGCGAAGAATTCGGCGAGATCAGTTCGGGATTCACGGTCCTCGAGCACAACCTCGATCGCAAGGGTGAAAGTCGCAACTGCATCCAGGCACGTGGACATATATACTTTTAGGTACCTGGGAAAACAAGGAAAGTTTCTGTTCCATCGACGGCAGCCGCAGCGCGTTGCAGCGGATTTAGGGTGTTTTAGGGGGGCGAGGCTTAGGGAATGGGGTGAGAAGACATAGGGTTGCTAGGAGACACCCTCTTCCACATGTTATATTGCATTACCCCTCGCAGTTCGTAGGGGACGGTGGATTGGGTTGCACGAGAGCTGGCAGCCAGTTCGACGGGGGTGTCTGCGTAGAAAATGACAAACCTATCCTTGGCTGCACACCGTCAAGTGCCTAACCTTTCCTTCGCCTTTCCCACCCGCGAGACTCAAGCTGTACCGTCAGCAAACCGTCTTAAACGACGCGATCCTTCTTTCCAGGGACGCTGGTCAACGTCCACCCTGCACGAGCAACCCCCGCCAGCGCTTCGCGCCGCGATCGACCTGCACGTTTAGCCTTTCGTCGCGCGATTTTAGGGGCTGCGGGCAGGCAGCGACGCGTGAAAGCGTGCTCGAGGACGCGCGAGAAATTGGGATCTTGGAGTTTAAATATTCCTGCGTGGAGCAACGTCGGGGGACACCACTCGCCCGGGGGATCCTCCTCGCTGCGGACAGAAGAACTCTGGGCAATCTCTGGCGTTCACTCTACCGCGCAGATTAAACCGCGTGTACAATGTTCAACGATCGTAAGAAGATTCTTAATTGCCGAGACATTCGTGCCCAGAGGTCGGAGGTGTGGCGGGGGAAGGGAGGACAAAAGGTGGCGAAAATGGAGAGGCAGTCGGTCTAACAGGTGGTCCATAAAATAGCTAAGCTTCCAATAAGCCTCTTGTGGCCCGCACCCCTCGGAACCAGGGCACATTCGACGGCACCTGCGCTAATTAATCGGTCCCCTCCCTTTCAACCCTTGTTTTTCCATCGTAATTTCATTTTCTGTCGGCTAGACGTCCACGGAACTTTGGCAATCGCTCGATTTCCTAGCTCGGATCGAAGAACAGGGAGAGCTGGTGTCGGTGCTCGGACCACCGTGCCAGACGCTTTCCCCTATTCTTTTTATTGCTGCTCTCTCCCCCGTTCCGGGAAGAACGAGACAACGCGACAGTTCGGTTTAAACGTCCGCCGCTCGTTCGCGGATTCATTCGTATTCACGTCAGCCACGGGCTTTCGTATTCGTGGAGGAATCGGCCCTCGTAAACCAACGACCGCCGGGGGAATCATTATAATTTAGTTAGTCGCACATGCGTGGCCTCGTATCTCGGCCGGGCATAACGTTCCCGGCCGAAAAAGAATGTGCCGTCTTTTCACCTGGCCGTCGCATACAAATCGCCGGCGGGAACCGGTCGCGCAATTCCCCGCACGTATTACACGGCAGGAAAAATGAAAAGCAACCGACGATTATATCCCATAATCGATGTACGCCTGTGTTCCATAAGATATCCGCAAGACGCCGTGTACCCGTGGGCCGGACGCCCGTGTACTTACTCGCGGGGACTTATTTTCGTCTTCAATGGAACGACACGCCTCGTCGATGCCCGGCAGTTTATGGCCGATTTCAATGAGGACGTAGCTAGGTGTAATATTCAGATCGGTGGTCTTGTTCGCTGGGAACGGTGGCTGCAGTTAAACACTGCAATTTCGGGGCACGTCGGTGATCGGCGCTGTACTTCTCGATATTGAAGCCGCTGGGGGAGACGAGCTTGGATAGCTGAAACGTAGTTGCAGAGATACTTAAGGCGGCTAGATGGATACGCCGTGACTGCGGCGATGGAGATGTAATACGTGCGGCGAGGAATTGGTATTGCGGTCTTTAGGAACAGGATGCTCGTAGTTAAGAAAAAGAGAGGAATCTAGTTCTGGATGACCAGCAGTTGACGTCTTGTTTACGAGAGAATCTTGAGCGAATGATCGTGGACGAGATTTCTATTAGGTCGACGTAAAAGTTCGTTCTGATATGTTACAAGGAATAATTCTATTGTATTGTCTTTCTATTATTGCCTCTATATTATGCATCGTCTAGCATTGAACTATATCCCACGCTCACGCACATTATGCGCAGACATATCATCTTCTTTCACACACTCAACGCTCCACTCTTTTGCCATCCAACAAGGAATAATTGTAGGCATTCGGCGTTTGGGAACGGCCTAAGGTGAATGTCCCAATTTCTCCTCGTTTAGGGGGAAGCGGTTTTATAAGAAAACAGTAAAGCATAAAATAATGATAAACAAAAAATAAAGTGGCTTCGAATAGAAGTAGGGGTTATGTTACTAAAAGTGTGGTGAGCAGAAATGCGGACACGACGGTGATTCACTTGACCCTAAACCTACTCGCCTATTTTCTGCTTAAAGAAATTAAAAATACAAAAAAAAATATCCAAATCCAGAGCACAATACAGTATCTATTTTTGTTATCAAATAATAACTTTTACTGCAGAAACTCTTTTCTGCCCAATTATCCAACACAAATTCGCTGTTCCTTAGCACAACCAACTAGAACACGATCGAAAAATCATGAGTCTCTCGTTTTAAGAGTTTCTCGTTGCTTATGCTGCACTTTGATAAGCCCCAAGCTCGTGCAGCACTCGCGTAAATGTTCGATTAATTTAGAATTATTTTGTTGCAACTATAGTACAAACGTACCGCTTATAATAATAAGAAAAATACGAAATGAGCATAAATTGTGAGATTTACCTTATAGTGCGATTGGAGCATAGAGCGTGATCGGTGATTCGGCATTGAGGGAATTGGTAACGCGACTGGCCAGTAAGCACGCAGAGGCCCCGCAGATCTTGGGTTGCAGTCCCGTAGCCCGAGGCAATCTTTTTCGCCCGCGGAATCGTGATCCTCGACATCTTTGTCGAACAATCGGAAGGAAGCGTCAGAGGCCGCCACGTCGTGATTGTTTGTCAGACGTGACGGTGATCCCGCGGCAGGATCGATCTGTCTATAATAAACTTCGAACGCTGGCAGGGGTTCGTATCAACCGACCTGGAATTCCCTCGCGTCAGCTCCTCTCACGAAAGGGGAGCCGAGCCGGTGAATTGTGATTCGTGGACCGCGTCACGCGGGCCACACGACTTAGGATCAACATCCTGCCGAGGAAGAAGGGGTTCACTGACCACCGCCGTCGTGTTTAGAAAAGCGCGCCGGACGTTGTTGTCTGTTGGTCAGTGCACCCGCGACGTTGGTACAGCCGCCGCTCTAAACTTGGAGCCCGACGATAAACACAGGCATATTTTCCGCTTTGTAAACTCCGCGCGAGGGACCGGCCAGTTGGGGAGGCTTTTACTTCAACGTAGGTGGAGGCCCCCATTGTCCCGGAGGTCGCCGAGTCACTCCGCGAGCGGCCACCCTTCGTGTGCTTGTAATTACTCGCTTCGAGGCGATTCCTTTCTACAAACCTCGCATCCTCGAATTCTATCTCACATGCCAACTATTCCCGTCTCGTTCAAGGCGGTAACCGAGGGCCAGAATCTTCACCATCCCCTTGAATCCTCCGCGCCCTCGGAAACTACGCACCGAACCCTTCCAGCCCGGCAATCTTCTCTACCAAAACAGTCGATCCTTCGAAACTTCCGACCACGCTTAGGTCCCCCGGAGCGCAGCCCGCCCAAGCGATCTGATTGCTTTAATTTGCCCCATAACGCGTGAATCAGGGCACATTCGCGCGACATACGGGCGGATCGGCGCTGCACCGCCAACCGCCGGGGTCAGGGGTGTTAATATTTCATCCTGTATTATCTTGAACGCCCCTGCGCCGAGCAAACACGCGCACGCACGTGGCCAGAGTATATTTATTTTATCCGACCCTCGTATGTCAGTAACGAGCACCATGTCGCCCGAAAGTGTTGCTGGGAACGTTGCGTGTATTTGCTTTCGGTGGCCGGTTGAACGAAACCCGCGGGAGGAAGCCTTCTTACCCTTAAATATTCCGGCCTAGAAATAGATCCGATGCCGGCGAAACGGCACCCGAATCCGGCGCAAAGTGCATCGCCGCGTCCATCAGTCCCCGCTGGATTGTCCGACGATCCGCGAACGTGCTGGCTGATAAAGAACGGCTCTTCCGGGAGCTGGACAGGTGTGGAGCTCTAGAATCTGGGGTCTATTGGATTCCAGAAATAGATTCCGATCGGAAACGCGGATTTCCAGTATTACGTGACAGTATTAGGCCATCTTGATTCGAGATCGACAGGAGATCGAAGGCGGAGCTAGCCGTCAGCGGGTGTCACGCGGTCGAACTGGGTTATCGAGGAGCAGCGAGTACAAGAATAACTAGCGGAAGTGACGACGCGATTAAACACCCGCACACTGAAATTCGAGAGCGCGTCCCGATACTGCTCCTCGATTGTTCGAATCGGTGATCATCGACCCCGGTCGTTCGTTCGCGCGGTCGGGAGTACATTGCTGCTCTGATAAAAGCTGGGCATGCATTTATACTTAATTCAGGAAGCTGAGCAGTGTAGAGGCTATCGATGATGATCGTTCGTTCTTTCCGTCACTTCCTGGCTTCGCGAATCCGACCGCCTGATATCCGAGAAGCAAATCTGTAACCATGTCACAGTCTTCGCAGCCTCGAATGAAATCGAGGCGGTAACTACAGTGGCTCGCATTAATATCTCGCATTATTTCTTAATGTTAGTTAGTTTCTAGTCATTTAGTTAGTTATTTAGTTATGGTTAGGCTTATAATAGTATTGTACTGCAGCCTCGCCATTTACTTCGCTTGTCTTTATGTATTATTTTCTTCTCTGGATGTGTCAAGTAATAAAGACGAATAATAATAATAATAATAATAATAATAATAATAATAATAATAATAATAATATTCGGACACTTTTTAAAATCGCATAACTTTGTTAGAATTGGTCCAAACAACTTGAGTTTTTTTTGAGAATCGCGAAAATTCCCGAAATCAGCGATTCTCGACCTTATTCTGCGATCTTTAAACGTTTGTAGCTCGGAGCAACGTTAACCGATTTTGATGAAATTTTAGGCACGTATACAACTTGCTGCAATCTACAAACGGTTTTTTTTTTTGAATTTTCATTACAAGCTCACAAAAAAAAGTTTAAAAATCGACCTTTACTATTCTTTTCGCTATTCCAACCAAATAGATTTTTTTTTCAAAACGATGAAACGCGTCAGTTAGCAAACTAATCCTTCTAGCTTCTGAAAAAAACTCAAGTTGCTTGGACCAATTCTAAAAAAGTGATGCGATTTTAAAAAGTGTCCGAATATTAATGCGAGTCACTGTACATCGCCACTGTTATCGCGCGTCGTCTACTCTGGATATGACTCAATCCTTCGTCGATCCCTCGAACGTCCCCACAACCGACCATCCCCGCGAAGATCCCGTGTCTCAGGCGCGGCGACATCGGATGCTATTACTTCCCTGTCGTTCCACGCAGATATCATCTCCCTGGCCGCAGATACCATCGTCGAGCTAGGAAATCGACGCGATGGCGGACAATGGCAGGGGTTAATGGCGTTGTAACCTCGCCCGTTTCGAACGACGCTGCAGCGCGTGCAAGCCCTGCACCGCAAGGTGCGTCTAGGGCGCCAAGCAGCGCAAGAGCTGCTGGTATAATCCTGAATTTCAGAGCAACAGCAAGTCTCCTGGATAAGTCGTAGCACCGCGATGAAATTAAGGTGCGCTCCCGGTTCTTTAAATTCCCCCGGCTCCGGACTTGAGACATCAAACCCCAAGCTTGAAATTAACGAACAGAAATTCCGTGGAATAATACGGGACCACTTAATTGCTGAACGAGTAGGATTATGTAAATGTGCGCGTCAGTTACACCCACGCTCGTCGCGGCAGCTCGTTTCACGGATTACGGCGTCACCTTGGAGCGCTGGGTCATCGCCCAAAAGCATCCCCGCCGTCGCGTTTTTCTAACCTTTGTCAACCCCCGCAAAACTTCCACCACCGCGCAACGAATTATCGAGGAAATTAACGCGCCGCTGCACGCGCCGCGATTTCCATTCGGCTCCCGGCGAACCGCGACGCGCGCTTTTTCCAGCGACGACAGAGATTGAGCGGTAGGAACTGGCGTATAAATCTGCCACGCGTCGCGCAAGCAGAGATGTGTCTGCCTATAAATACTTGTACGCTACAATGACTTCAAATGGATCGTTCCCAACGAGTGTAAGCGTTTCACGCTATCAAGTGCAGCGAAACGCGGGGGTCCCGTGACTTCTCGCTCGTGCGAGACACGGCGGATCCTCGTCGAACGCGGCTGTGCGCGTCGTAATCGAATAACCAATTAATCTACCAGGGAATCAAGAGTCACTCTTCTTCGGAGCTCCCGTACTGGAGAAGAGGGGAGGGTGATGTGGTTCGTTCGTGTAACGAGCGATTCCTGATCGATCTTGGTGGAATGGTTCCTCTAGTAGGCAATTTGTGCGTTCGGAAACGAATTGCAATTTGAGTTACATCTCTGTGTAGGTAATGAATAGTATTTTTAATTGACAAGGGAAGTTAGGCAAATTCAGAGAATCGGGCAACTTTGCGCGCTAGTAGAGTAATTCGCCTGTAACGTAAACCTATTGTTAGTTGGTGCCATAGTGCGCTTTCAGGGGGTGGAATCACCCCTTGGAAAAAATCCAGAGTTTTCTTTATCGTGGAATATCTCGAGAACGGTGAAAGATATCGAAAAGAAGTTCAACCAAAAGTTACGTCTTCCTTTTATATCTACAGAACTGTGTAAAAATAATTCTCCAAAAATTCATACTTTTCAAGTTACCCCCACCAGTAATCCTTAATTCATGAACATACTTTACTTGCACACACGTTGCATAACTTTCTGAATTCTCGGCTTGCCTAACTTCCTTTATGAGAAATGAGCGATAATCTTTCTCTATTCTATACCTACCTACATATTGGAAGAAAAGCTAGAAAAAGCTGAATTACGCGACCCCCTATCTCGCGACGCTTTTAATGACCAGAGAGATATCAGATTGGATCGAGTATCGAAAATTACTCGTTCCTGGAACTTCGATAACGAGCGACGTTTAACCAACTTCTACGCGAGATAATCACCATTTCCTTTCTCCCCCGTGCTCCTTTCCCGTTCACGTGTCCTCTTGAAACGGCGATTGTTCAATATGCTACAAAAGCGCCCCCCGATAAATCAGTTTCATAGGTCTGGGCCCGGCTGGAGATTTACGGCCCGCGATTTTTTCGGCGCGAGTATCTCGGCGCGGAGCCGCAGCCGAGCAACTGCCGTAAAACTGCGGCCGAGATACTCGCGAATTCTCTCTTCCCTCTCATCTCCGCCATCCCATTTTCCATTCTATGAAATGTGATTCGACGGAACAGCTCCTCGCCTCTTGTCATCCGTCGTCTCAGGAATCGCTTTCGAAAAGCATAGCCCCGCTGTTTTGTTCGAAGCCGCCTTGATCTCAATCGATGCCATTCTCGAAGCCGGAGATCATTAACCTACTACCTCTTCTTATAACTTGGGCGTAGCGCTGGGTCTTCGCGCAAGTTGGCGCTCCAGTTTCTAAGCTTCTGAGAGAATATTGCGCTCTCTCGCGGGGCCACCGTTGGAAACCTTTCGCGCGGTGCTACGTCTTCTCGCAAGTTAGCCAATATCTATCGTAGAAGAGGACGAACTGAAAGAAATTCCTGCAAGCAGTGCAAGCGCGTAATCCTACCGACTCGCGACGGAGATCAAGACCTGCAGCGTGCTTCCCTCATTTTCTTAGCCACCTCAAGGTATCGGTATGCTACGGTTGCGGAGGGCCTAAAAATGAAAACAAAGCGGGTGGTCTGGCGAGCAACGGCACAGAAGCTTGCCAGACGAAGGAGTTCAGCTTCCACGACACGCGGTGCTGCCTCTGCTTCAGTTCCTCTGGCCCTCGGCGGTCGATTCAAAGTTCAATTTACATGTACGAGCAGTTTCGCGAGCGGACCGGTTGCCCGGAAGCCAGACGGTGGGGCCTGGCATCCGGCGCGGCTCATTGTCGTCCAGTTTTCGAGCAGAGGAGCTCGTTCCGAGGCGGTGAAAACGATGAGATCACTCGCGTTTGCTCTTGTGAATCATCGTCTGGCACAGGGACGAACATAGCGCGCTGAGTCGGCCGTCGCTGTGGCCGTTTCCGCGGACCCCAGGGGTGGAAAACACGCGAGACCCAAGGGTTCGGCTGATTGGAAGCAACTATGTATCCGCAAATCTCGAGCGCGTCGCGAGGAACGCTCGCGTTGCTTGCGACTGCAGCTCGCAATGAGGAAAGGGATGGGACAGAGGGTGTCGGGACGTATATAACACGTGACGTAAGTGCGGTGGAGAAAGCGGCAAGGCTTCCAACAGCTTCGATTACGTCTTCTACCCTCGCGAGGATACAGACGTTTTCAGTCGATTAGGGATTAAACCCATCGACCCGTGGAAAACTTGCTAACCGCTTCGCTCCCTCCCCTGATTCGATGGCCGAGAGGCTCGATCGCGTGTTTATCGTGGACGTCCACTCCGGGGGATGCCCAGGTGGCACGCGAGCCCGATCGTTTGATCGTTCGATCAGGTCGAGCGTAAGGAGTCCTTGGGAAACTTGGGGTTGCGTTTTTCGTCGATTGACATAATGGGCCGAGGGGGCCAGGGCGGAGGAAGAGGAACGGCGCCGGGCAATCTTCCAATTTCGCTCCAATCAGCCGGGACATGTCCTCCTGCATCGAGCTGCGTCTTCATTCAGTCGCTCAAGTGTTACTCGCGCGTCCATTATTCGCACGCACTGCGTCTCTTCGCGGACGCAACGATGGACGCTGATAAGAGCGTTTAATTCGCGGAGGCTGGATATTTGTCTGGTAACCTGAATAGTTGCCCCGCAGGCAGTCATTATCCTCCCAGAGGCTTCTTATATGAAACAAAATTCTCGCTACACCGTTCTAAGGGTCAGCACGCACTGCCGAAATTATTACAAGCAGTCCGCCTCCAATTACATTTAAAGAAACCAGAAACTGTCGATCACATGGACTTGGGATCTCAGCTGCGAGAGCAATGAACTCTCGTAAGATTTCAAGCAGTCGCGGGGACGCCAGCTCCGCATCTTACGGCCCAAAGTTTCGCCATCGAGTAGAAGGGGCCGAAGAGACGTGGAGCAGAGTTACGCGTCCGCGAGGAACCGTATCGATCGCGTGGTTCGCGTCAGGAAGTGGCCGCGGGGGTGAAAGGCAAGAAAGAAGGGGGAACGACTAGCATAATTCGAAATCCCTCCGAATTCCGCCGATGGTTGGCCGCTAGGAGCGAGCTAGGCCACCGCGGGCCGAGGAGGATGGAGGAATTGGTCGTGGAAAAACCGACAGGGGAACCATTATCGAGCCTCGCGCACTTTCCAGGGGAGCGATTATTGAACGCGGTATCTCGCAAGTGGATGTTGAAATAAAAAGAAGAATAGGGGAGAAAGCCGAGCTATAACGATAATGGCAGACGTTAATAACGCCAGCGGATCCTCGAGGATGGAGGAGACTGGCACGCATGTGAGCCAGGATAGAGCAGAAAAGACGAGCCACGAATCTCCATGAAACTCCTCCACGAGGCTTATCTCGCTAATGAGGCTTCACCATCTGACCATAGATTGCCTCTTTTTATTTCCGAGCCCACGCGTGCCGGAGGTCCACCAACGCGACATTGCGCCATGCTTTAACCGTCCATTGTCCGAGAACTGGGATGCTAATTCCAACGCTTAACGTTCCAGTAGTTTTTCTCTTTGCTCGACTAATTGTTTAAATTCGACAATTTACGCAGACTCAGCGGACAGGCCGAAGCTAGGCGGTCCTACAGCGATATTTCAGGAACAGCCAGACACAGAAAATACTAGACAGAAGGGACGGGCAAAAAATCGCACTCTCTGGTTTCGAGGGAGCAACTCGATCGCGTCGGCTGAGCGCTGAACCACCCCTCGACAGTGTCTACCTTCTCGGACGAGCAGACGTCCCTTTCGCTCCCCGCTCCGTGGCAACATGGTGGCACGAGGAGGGAGTTACAGGGCTCGGTCCATGCAGCATGTGTTCGTATCACCTGCCCCAGCAGTTGCCAGCCCAGTTGCAGCTGCAGGCGGGCGCGTGTGCAACGATACACGAACAAAAAGGCCGGCCAGGAATCCGGCCGAGGTTTCGGTACGTAACTGGAATGCATGGAGAGACGAGGAGCAGGGAGAGGAAGCGAAAGAATCGAGCGAGATTATCGTGCGCCTTCTTTCCTTGCCGTGGCCGCGCGCGGTTAATCTCGCGGGGATCTCCTCGACCGAGCAAACTTCGGGGTACATGTTGCGAACTCGAGAGATTTTTACTGGCCTTTCGATTTCTCACGTGCTATTCCAGGCGAAGCTTCGAAAGCTGTGCGAAACGGCTGAGGAATGAGGTAGGCACCGAACAGCGGCAACAGCTTTGCGTACTCTCGAATGGCCAGTTTCTACCGAGCGGAACTGCGTGTCCTGTTCCACTGACGAGTGTATCAAGAGACGTTGCTCCGGGATGAAGCGGCGTGAGAGTTATCCCGCGTTTTATTGCTCTGAGACTGGCAGCAGCGAAGTATTCACGCGGGCCAGGTGAAAAAGTCTGTCCGACACGGGTCCAGGGCGCAAAGAAGCGCACTCGCCGCGCAAGAACGTGACAACGAACGGTCAGAAGCCGGTCGGGAAGGTTTCGGTTGCAGACGGAGGGGCTACCTGGGCAAGCAAGGTGCATTCTTCGGCAGCGCCACTTCTCTCTCCCGGCCAGCGAACGCACAAAACCCCCACGCACGTACGAGGCAATATCAAAGGGGCCGGTGCTTCACGAGCGTGCACCGACACACCGGCCCGGTGCATCTTCGACACGAACAGTCGCGTGCATCTAGAGAATCTAGACCCTGCGAGCCAGAGTCCTCGAATATCTCAACGGTGGCATCTGCGCTCCCTTTGACTCCCTCCGCCGCGCCCTTCTCCCGCGGCCTGTTAGCAATTTCGAAAATCGTAGCAATTCCTGCGCCGCGACAAAACGCACGGGTGCACCTACATGTATGTGGAATAAATGGGCTGACTGTCGCCACAAAACTAGATTTTAAAAGAAATTCTTCTAGCATCCCTTGTACACCTGGCACTCGCAAAGTGTCGGTAATTGTTTTAATTGCCTAATTCAAGACTCAGCTCTTCTGAGAACAATACATGTTACACAGTAGACGCTAGAAGGATTTCTTTCAAAATCTACTTAGGTGCCTGGTCAAAGTTACCCGATATCATTTGGCCCGCGCGGTAATTGCAAAGCCGCGCTGTAATTTCAAGTATGCGCTCGCGTATCTTTCCTCGGTATCGGCGGGCAGTAACGCCGGCCAATTAATGCAGGCTGAAATACGATCGAAGCGTATCGGCCTTCCGCGGAGAAAATTCTCGATTATGAAGGAATTATCGAACCCCGGTGTCGATCGATCGACCAGCTACCTAACGAGCGACCGAAATTCCTGGCGAGCACCGAAATTACTTTGAATTTGGCCTCGCGAGTAGTCCACAGGTGGAGCGACGCGGAGCAAAACGATTCGAGCAGATGAGCATAACTAAATTGCGCCCGAAGGGCGTGAAAATCGGCTGGCGCCCACGTATCGTAGCAAATAACTGCTTTCCATGTGTACGAGCGTTGCGTTGAACAAACGCGGAGGCACGGGTGCGTTCGTGTTTGCACCTGTACAAATATGCACTTTCAATCGGCAATCAACGAACCACTGTACACCGGGTTACATAGAAAGAGTTTGCCGAAGAGGTGCGAACATTCCAACCGGGGTGAGAGCACGGGTGGCAGGGATCTTTAGCAATTAAAGTTCCTGCGGTGCATAGAGCGTGGAAGGCTTCCAATAGCGGGTAAGTAGCTTAGAGATAGTTCTATCAGAGAACGTCCCGAATATTTTGTCTATTTTATCGGTGGTGGTCCTCCGATGAAGCAAGAAAGAGGGGCTTCGCCGTACGGGGCACGAACCGAAGGCTTTCAACTCTTTCGAGCGCTTCGTAGCGGCGGAACCTACTGAGGGTCGTCGATAAATTAAGGAAACGACAAATTACGAGTGGAGGAGAGGAACTGGTTGCGCGGGGATCGACTTCATTCCTTGGCTGGCTGTTCACGAAAATTGTTGGCTACCTCGTTAATTATAAAGCAAACTGCCAGCCGACCGCTCAATTGCCACGCATAACCGTCCACGTCGGCCAATTAAAATGTGTTATAGTGCGTCCGTAAAATACAATGATCACCGACAAGCTGCGCGATCGCTCGCTATTAACATTGATCGAATTCAATTATCATCGATCAACCAGCCAAAGACCTGCGTCTTCATCGAGGAGTCACGCCGATCGTTTCCTCCACTTCACTGAAAATTATTGTACGATAACGCAAGTATGTTTACAATAGCTCACCGACCATCCCGGTTCCTTTCGGACAAATCGAGCTCGTTAGAGGGTAGGGAAGGGTAGACTGGGGGCGATAGTAACAGGGGGGCGATTGTAACGCGTTAAATATCTCAGAACATGTGATAGATATTAACACAAATTTTGGATGTATGATGAAGAATGACATTTGGAATACACACATCCATGTCCTAGCAGTATAGATGCAGAATAGACATGTATAGCGAAGAAAATAACTTTTCGATACCCTAAAGTAACTTTTAAAATTGTAATATAAATGCCATCTTTGCAAGTATGTGTTTCTTTTTTTTTAACATTTAATCTGGCCATTTTTAAAGTAATACTGATCGTTAGCTATCACTTTTAAGTGTCTCGTTAATAAAAATTTATAATTTAAGTTCAAAAGCCTGGCTGAAACAGAGAGAAAAACGCAAAGGTCGTCAGGCCCGGATTCTACTCGGTGCATATTTCACGGATCGCTAACAACCGCTCAGTTGTGTTGGAATGCAATTTTATAAAACTTGCTTAAAATAACCCCGCGAGTGGCCAATCGAATGGAGAAATGCCTGGCGCTGACCGCCAGGATCGGAGAACCTGTTCCCTCTTTCTTTCGTTCCCAGGCATCAACATCTCGCCTTAATATCTTCACTAACAAGTAATCGAGGCTCGATCCAAATGGATCTCTCGAGTCTGCATTCGCAGGGAAGTCAGCAGACAGTACCACGCCGGTCCCGCTACGGTTGCTGGCTAAACAATCGTTGCTCTCCAATTTCGGCGCCCATTAATAAATCAGATCGGTAATTAGCCACGCGTGCGCGCGCCTGCGCGATTAGCCTGTCGCCAATTGAAGCCGCGGTTATTGTCCCCGCCGCAAATTAAATGGCTGTCTCTGGTAACTGTGGCCATGATCGACAGCGATTCAATTCCCCGAATTATCGGGCCGACTAACCATCATAATTGTCTACTCGTGGCGAGTGACTTTCTTCGCTCTGCCTGCTGACAAATTGACTCGACGCGCGTTTCGTACCGAGGCGAATGGAACCGAGCCCAAAGTGCCAATTATATCGTTAATCGCGACGACACCGTCCGCCCGGATGATCGGGGGGACCACCAGGTCGGACGGGGGATGCTTCTGCGCGACGCGCAACATCGTATCGGTAAACAATTACCGGCTGAAGAATAGAGAGGAGCACGAGGACGGCTGGCTGGCGAGCAGGGCGACGAAGGGTAGAGCGATGAAGATAGGAGAAGGAGTTAGAAGAAAAAGCGAGAGGAAGTCCGGTGTTAGTCGGTTACGACACGGGGGAAAAAAGGTTGCTGCTGGCTGGCGCCACTCGACCACCGCTTCGCACCACCTTTCCTCCTCTTCCTCCTTACTATCCTCCTTATCCGTCCCTTCTCCCTCCTCCTCCTCCTCCAGCAACCACGTTCTCCTCTGCGAGACCAGAACAGCCTCGCCGGGGAGCCGTTTCGCGTTTTATCCTCAATTTCATTCCATCGTGTCGCGGTTCGATCCCCTGCCAAGAGGAACAATTCCGGGAACGATGCCCTTTAATCCTTTCGGACCTGCGCGTCCGATCCAGCCGTTTCGATCTATCCGCCCGGCGCAATTCCTTAATTGCTGTGCTGATCGCGAGAATTCTTTTGCGCGGTACGTATCGTAACAGCGCCCTAACGAACGCGTGTTTTTTTTTTTTTCACAGAGGCGCGCAAATTGAAACGCCACACACCGCGCTCGCGACCGGCAAGGGCTCCCAATTCGTTACCGGGAATTTAAGTGAAAACTAGTTGGCGGCGCCCCGACTATCGTTCGCGTTTAATTGGAGGCGAACGGCGCTGCTGTTATCGCCGAGCAACAAAGTCCTCGAGCGTGTGCTAATTATTCATCCATCCGAGTTTCCACCGCGATCGCTCGGACTAGTTAGCGTACGCTAACTAGTGTCGAGTGCGTGCTCCATGCTGCATGGCACGCTGACGGGGGCTTGTAGACATAGACACGTGTAACAAACGTGTCTGGTTAGGCACTCGAGTTTCCTCGCTTCGCGTCGTCAAATTCGCACAGGTGTTTCGAACGAGTCTTCTTTTCCCTGCGCCGTAAACACTGGGTTTCTAACGCCGGCCCACTGATTCGAGTGCCCCTTTAACTCTAATACGGAATTTGTAAATTTACACGGATACTTAAGTAAATCTGGGTCAATTTGGCCGAATACTGTACGTTTACTAGAAACGAGCATACAAAAATAAAACTCAGACCATTTAATTGTTGCGTCTTATTATTTTAAGAACTCTTTAAATTTGTACGATGAAATAATTTTAAAAAATTGCTATTATTATTATTTAAAGACACGAAGGAGTTTCAGTCGAAATAATACACTGAGCAGTAAAGGAGGAATGCGGATCTGTAGCTCGATTTTGGGTGAAAATGATCCACTTTCAAGATTCTCGATTCTATGTTTAATCTTTTATAGTTAGACACTACCTGCGATGTCGCGCAGCTCCGCTGCAACTTGCAAAGGGTTACGCTTGTAATTACCGACGATTCTTCTGTGGAAGCGTTCGTTCCCCAGCGCGTCGACCGCGGGGGATGAAAACGACGCGGCGATTCAAGAGAATAATCGTCGCAGGGACACGTAATCCGTCACGCGATTCCCGACGAGCCCCAGGACGGTGCGAGTAACGCGACAGAACGACCAGCCCTTTAATTGATTTAATTCTGGAGGGCCCGGCGAGTCGAGCTCGAAGCAATTGACAGGGTCAAACGGTTGCCGTGCCGCGGACACGAAGTGCCATCAATGATCACGCTTTGATATTTCTGCCGCGGTAAATCACCGTCCGCGACACCACGCCTGGCTACAATTTGCGCCACTTCATTCGCGTCGCTTTTGCAACGTTCAGCGCGGTTTCTCACGCCTGAGCTTTTGCGAAAGTAGCCTACGTTCTCCTTCAATGCCTCCATTCCCCGCGCCGGAACTTTCTGGAAATTCCGTGTGAAAATGGAAGAGGAGCGACGAAGAGAGGACGGGAAGAAAAAACGGGGAAAACGAAATTTCCCACGAGCTAATGGAGGTTCGAAAGACGCGAGGAGAGGCTCGTATCGACTTCCGCTCACCTGTGCAAGGTTGAGCACCGTCCTGATGGAGCCTAACTCTCCCACGCGTCCGCTTCGCGTTACCTCTTTCTCTGCCGTTCGATCCTCTCTCGCGCTCGCTTTGGACCGCTTCTCCTCTCGCCGCCCGTCCTCGTCCTTCCCTTAGCTAATATGCTCCTCGACGGAGCCTTCTCCTTTCCTCTCCTTTCACCCTGCGGTATGCTTTGAAATCTGCCGCCCGAGGTGCCTCGGTTCCTCGCTTCCTCCCGCCGCCATCCTCCCCCGGTAACCACCGCTGCAACAGCTGATTCGCGAAAGGGGTCAGCTACCCCGAAACTCTCGCGTCCCCCTTAATATCCCCTGCGCCGCGGCGATAAGGGCCGCGGGAGGGGGGAATAATTTCCTGGTATCCGCGCTGGCTAATGTTCCCTCGAATTTCTTCGACTATCGACGGAGAACTTCCTGCTATCCTCCGCTGATGAAGGGGCACGGGGCTCCGGCCACGCTCGTGGTAATAAGACGCGTAAGTAGCGTAATTGCGTAGCCAATAGCTGGTCAGCCGAGTAGTTAAGTTCAGTTAGCGAGGAGCGACCAGCGAATTTACCGACTGTTAATATTTTACGTGCGACTCCTCCTCCCGGCTCCAAGTGCGCAGGGGCCAGCGTAGTTTCATTAACGCGGCAAATAATGAGGTGCATCGCAAATTTGTCGAGTAATTCGGATTTATCGGGCACCCCGCTGTGATATTTGCGCGAGCATCATTAACGCCAAGCGTTAATAACAATTGTATTTGCCCCGTTTAATGGATGAATCACGGTGCTCACCGAGGGACCAGGTGGAACGTGGTTTTCAAAATTCGTCGGGGTGTGTATGCGCGTCTGTGTGAACGTCCACTGCTGTCGAGTTCTAAATAAATCAGCTAAGAACTTTCTTTCCCCCTGAAAGTTTTATTAAAACTTTATAGGAGAAGAAGCTTAGAGTCCTGTTTCGGTGCGAACGTAGAAAGCTTGGAGCCTTAGAGGAAGGATATTGGCCTGCTCGATGGTTGAGAACCACCATATCCTCCACTGTCACTTCCAGAAGCCGTAACTGCTCCTTATCCGAGATCTACAAGTTACAAAATACATTAGACCGCCATAAGTAGGTACGCTCGCCGATCTCTGGACAGCGAGCAGCCTTCCATGTCGCCATGCTTTCCTATACAGTCTCTCTCATGCATCACGTAATCATGATCGATCCGATAAAACGGACATGTACGTAAAACTCCTCCGCGTTACACCCTCGCGCTGCGTTACGTCCTGCGAAACCTATCAAGCGCCGTAGATTACAAGATCTAAGCTGTTGTCGGGTACCAAACTTGTCCGAGCGACAAGTAGCTACCAATTCCCAGCGTTAACAAGATCGCAGTTCACCGCCCAAACTCGATCTAGTTCCGAGTCCCTTAAAATAAAATTGTGAAAGCAGACGCTGGTTTAGGCGGTCGAGCGCCAACGTCGCGGGATATCGGTCGTGTATCGGACGCATTATGCTAATCGTTCGATCGCATCGCTTCTTTCCCCAGCACGGAGAGGCACATTGCGCGTATGCATCCAGCCAACGGGGGCCGGCGATCTTATCGAGCAGAACGAAAGGACTTCCTGATCCCTTTTATACCGGGGTGTTCCGCCGGAGACAAAGAAATCGTTTCGCAGGTACGGCTCGGGCTTCCACTCGAAGCGAGTCAAGGAATTCTAGCCTAATGACTCCGAAACGAGAGGTAAAAATGTCGACTATCTCCAAGGAATCTTCATAGAACGAAGAACCTCCGAAACTTGGACGGCCCGTGAGAATTTCTTGCGACACAGAGGAAATGCTGGAGCGCATGATAGTTCTCTCAGGAGGCGTAGATGCAACGATACCGCGACGTCGTTTAAGCGATTGCTCCGCAAATTTCTCCGTTTCTGCCCACGCGGTGGAACATTAGAGGTTTCTACGATCTAATGGAATTAAACTGACCTTTTGTTCAAACTGACCTTTAGCGTGCAGCTCCGTAAGTCGTTCGTGTGCCAGCCCGTACGCGTCTCGCGAGTCAGCTTCTACCTCAGGCCCCCTCCAACCTGAGCTATTAACGTGGGGATCGTTATTGTATCATCGTAGGATGGAAGACGCTTCTAATAATCCAAGAGGACCGGTGACTTTCGACTCTAGCCTTCTTCAAAGATACGCGAAAGCTACGAGACACGATTCGATTGGACGATGACGAGCACCCGCGAGAACGCCAGACGCTGGCGCGGAATAAGAGCGATGTAACCGCTTGTAATCGACGCTGGAGAACCACGGTGTCGCGGTTTTCGCGGCCACGAGCCGGGGTCAAGCTGCCACGACGAGTTGCACTCGAGTTTACACGTGGCTTCGGTGTAAACGCCGCCGCTGCAGTTCAGTTTAATTTGAAGCTGAACGGCTGCTGGTGGGGCCGAGGCAAACTCGCTTGAAAAACCGCAGAATCCATCGGCTGGGTACTCGAAATCCTTGGCAGAGCCAGCGACCAGCTGGCGGCAGCCCTTCCACCGCAGGGAGCAACATTTCCAGATTCGTTCCCTCTGCGCTCCGAAATAATTTCATTTCGAGTCGTGGAATTACACCGTGGGGCTTGGATAAAAATTGAAATAATCCCAGGACCTGTGGAGGCGACATCTGGTAGCTGGGAGATCTGCGGAGAAATTGAAAGGGGGCCTGGGAAAGCGATGGGTAACGAGACGTAGCAAAGATCGATTTTCCTCCTCGAAAGATGAACCTATCAAAGTGAAGTGCGTTGAACGTAATCAGCTGGTTCGTGGACCCTGGCGCGAGTGAAGCTCGTGGAAAGGCGCAGAGCCCGAGAGGCGACTGGCACCAAAAAAGGAGGCCGAAAACCAGTCGCGTTCGTCGTAAAAAGGCGAGAACACGTCTCGAGAGAGACGTATTTACAAGACAGCCGCGTCCAGCTACCGTGTATTCGGTCGTCATCGCGGCACGGCCAGGAATTTTATGAAAGTCCGGCAAACAAGTGGCCGCTCGAGCAAACACTAGTCCGGGAACAGGTAGGAGGAACGGACACGCATAAATGTGTTCCCAGGAGCCAGCCAGATATTTCGAAGGGCGATCGTCCGATTGTTTAGACTCGATGGCTCAGGTTAGGCCGCCTCTCCTCCTCCGTTCCTCCGCTCCTCCACGCTTGTCCTTTCCTCCGCGGATTCGATGCAGCTCGTTCCGATCCACCCTTCCTTCTGTCCACCCACCCTTTCGCTCTTTCTCTCGGGTCCTCCGTGCAACTGGCCCCTGGCCCTCTCTCTCTCTCCCTCTCCGAGCCTCTCCTCCCCACTGTCCCGCGTCCCTGTACTCTTTTCGTCTTTTCTTATTTCATCCCGGTTTATTTTTTTCGTCTGCAAGCCTCGCATACCTGACCGCCACGAGTGCAGTCCCGGTAGTGATGGGCACCCTCCTCGCAGCCTCCGCGGCCATTTATTTCTGCTGTCGTCATCTCTCCTGATGGACAGTGTAATAATTATCTCCGCTGTCCTGGCGGACCGATGTCGTTCGCAGCGACTCCGACACTCCGCGGCCGAGTAAACTCGCGCTAAAAGCTGCGGCAACGTGTCGTGCCTCCGCGGCCCTGGAATCCATTCTCCCGCTGGGTAAGTTTAATTGGTCCAGTGGTATTTAACGAGCGAACGATGCATCCGCGGATATGCTTATTCGGAAAGGATTTCGAGCGGATCCGGAGCGTGTTGAGGCCATCGCTAGCGGTGCCCTGCCGCGGAGAACAGGCCCGTGAACCGGGAGAATCGAAAAGAAGCAACGTGGGTAAAGAGAGAGAGAGAGAGAGAGAGAGGGAGGAGAGAGGCAGAGGGCCATCGTTGCATCGGTCACAGTACCAACGATGCAATGCGTGCAGCTATGTCGAAGCGCACCAGAAGGCACTGCATTTAAATCTTCGCCGGTGCAGCCGGAGCGGTTATCACGGGGGATGTTGCATTTATTCCCTCTTCTCTTTTTTTGGAGGGCCGCCGGTAAAAAACGAGACAGGATTTTATACAATTTTTCCGCTGGCACGAAGTGACCACCGATGCGACTATAAAGAAAACTGCCATTTTCCCCGGCCGAGTTTGACTCGAGGCTGAGGGGATTAATCGCCGACGCGGAGGGAGCGTCGAGGAAAACGCTCGGCGCAGAGGGCGGAAGGGGAAGCTTAGATAATCAGAAAGGGTAAATCGTAGCTTAAGCGACAAGCTTCAGCTTCGCCCGCGCAGATAAGGAACTCTATCGCGTCGCGACGATAAGCCGAGCGTGTCGAACAGGACAAGAACGGTAATTGAATTCCCCCGGGGTGCGGGATTTACGCGCGGGCCCCGTCTAAAAGCGCGATATTTATGCCCGGCGGGTTATCGGGGTTGTCCGAAAAATTATAGCCAGGCGACACACGAAACTCCTCCGCGGCTTTTGATACGTTAAAAGTCCCCGGCGTGCACGCGGAGAATAATGGTGGCGGGTAAAAAGAGAAGCTGTCAGAGGCGAGAGAGGAGCGCTCTTACTCGCTCCCCCTTATTCTCTCGGTCGCGAGTTCAGTTTACACGGGGCCATTAAATTTACGACATCCGCGCGATATTACTGGACCCATGTCCCTTGTTAGGCCGTGAAAAATGAAACCCGAGTGCCTTTCCGTGCCGGCAGAGTGTTCCTAACCGCGGACTTATAATTCGATAGCAGCATACCGGCGGGGGCGTTAAACCCCCGCGAAAAACCTATAACTCGATGCTACAGCGTACAGGTGAAACCGGACTCGACGTTAAACCGCCGGTGAAATTTCGGAATTCGATAAGCGGATGGCGGAGGAGCTCGCGAAAAATCGGTTAGCTCAGAAAGCTGACGAGCGATTCGATGTCGTCGAGCCGAGGGAAAATGCGTCGAGATCCCCTGGACGCGTGTCGCCTGACAAACGGTTAATCGTTTCAAAGCCGCTCTTCGGCTAGAACATCGATGGGTTCCAGCCGCTAAAAAGCAGATCCCCCGCGCCAGGAAACGCGACGTGTAACTCGCCTCGCGGCCTCTGAATACGCGCGAGCGTGAAAGGGAAGCGAGAAAAAAGGGCGCGTGGAAGAAAAGGGGCGCGCGGGGGGGTGAAAGGTGTCGGGTCTCGTCAGAGAACCAATCTGCGTGCGTCAAAGGTAAAAATGATAACCCGCCAACAAATCGCGAGGCAGCTTCTCCGCGAAACAAAGGAGGGTGAAAGGTCACGAACTACGCGAGCAAACGTTATCTCTCCCTTTTTCATTTACCCCCTCTGGATCTCGCCCCCTTCCCGCGCTTATCTTCCTACCCCCTCGCCAGCCAGCTCCGTTTCCCAGTGTTTCTTGCTGCTTTTCAATTTTCTTTCACTTCGCGTGCTCCCCGTTTCTTCTTCTCCACTGTTAGAGGGAGGGCAGGTGAAACAGAGAGGGGGATCCCTTCGTCGGGAACTCGAGAAACTCCGCCGTCGTACCTTTTCTCGATACCATAACTTCATATCGTCGCGCGGAACTTGTAACTCAATGGCGCACCCTTGGGAGAATTGATAACTCGAATTAAGACACCCCTCTTTCGATGATGCGTTCGTCGCGAGAGGCTTCGCTGAAACTGACTCCCAGGTGGAATTCTCTGCCGACGCCGGTAGGTCCGTGGAATCTGGAAAGGTACGGGTGCTCCATCGACGGTGAAACGGGGGTAAAGCGAGGCCCCGAGTAATTGGAATTAGTTTTTGAAGGTATGCGCGGGTCCGCGGCCGAGTCGTCGGGCGAGGGAGCAGAGGAATGCTGGGCATCCTCGAATAATAAGACTCGCTCGATTCCTCAGACGCGGCTACTTGTCGCTGAAACGAACGCTGGCGGGAGCCTCTTGCGAACGCTTTAACGCGCCCTCCGCTTTCGTTCGGGAGCTACACGAAAGTGACGCGAGCCAAGTGTTTGAAAGAACTGGGGGAGGACGATGGGGTCGAATCAGTCAACTAGCCAATGGAAATTGGAACGACGCGCAATGGCCCGCGTCATCTTTTCATCGACAGCGCCCCAGTCCATTCTGCGCGAGGATCGATGTCCACCCTCTCACCAGCCGACCACCATGGATGGGGCGAAATGCACGCAAGTGTCTGTAGCAACGCGTCGAGTACAAAGCGGCTCGTTCAGCGGTTCGAACTGATTGTAGGCAAGGCCGCTGTGAGACCGAGCCTTGTGTTACATGCAACGCTATGTTCTGCATCGATATCAGTTGGTGGAAGCGACGTTCCTGGATTCCTGCCCTCCGTTGCCTTGACTCCTGGACTATAGCATGCGCCGACATCCGGATGCTACATGAACGTACTTTATCGAGAAATCAAAGGGCTACCTTCGAAAGCATCGGCTGGTTTTATAGGAATTTTGACTTCTATTATAAATCGGGGAATAATCTCAAATTTGCTCCGTCACGTACTGCAATTTTTATGCTGTAATATATTAGTAGTAAATTAGTAGTAAAGAACGAAAAGTGGTATGAAAATTGTATTGCAATTTTCGAATTCAGCAGGCAGAAATATTTTTAAAAACAGCGGAAATATGGAAGAAAGTTTCTCCCTCGATATTGCTAGCGTGATATCGATCGGTTCAAAGCATCAGTCCTTGCGAGTACATATATACTGGGTTGTTCAGAAACTTCGTACTGTGTTCGAGAGATTAATTGCAGCTAAAGGTTTTTACTCTGTATTTAGTGGAAATGGAAGAGGATTATTCGCGCATGCATTTTTAAATAAAGTGGTAATTCTGTACGAAAACACTGCCGTTGAATTTCCCTCCGCTTTCCCTACGAACTTGTAAGCAATTGCAAAGGAGCGCACAGTGCGTTGCTCAATGGACAAAAATCTAAAAATCAATATTTGTTTTTGCGATGATTTTTAACTTGACCGCAATTCAGACTCTTTGTTATACATATCATGACTTTTCCATCCTGGATGCTGTCTTCAGTTTTAAAATAGCTATCAAACACGATAAACGCGAAGCAAATAATTTGACACACAAATGTTTCGAACAATAGTTAGTCAGTATTCAGTTGACAACAAATTGCAAAAGTAAATATTGATAGAAAACTTTTCATTCAATAAAAAATCGAGATCACCTCAATTTTTTTGAATGCAACCCTATATTTTTTCTCCACCAATCGATGCATCAATATATTCTGGTTAAAAAAGTATTAGGGTATATAGGTCGAAAACTGATTAGTTCAGAAGTTATGATTTTTGTCCCGACTTCCCATTGATTCAACGCACTGTGGGACGTGCACAATACCATGCACACGCATCATTTGAGATTTCCTGACATCCTCCGATGCGTGCTACGCAGAGTCTTCGAAAAGAATGCCTAGCCCAGGAATCCCCCGTTCCACGAGCTTCAGGGGTAGCAACGAAAAGGATCGAGCGTGAAATGTTTAGACGCGAAAGTTCGCCAGCAGAGCGAGAAGAAAACCGTCGTCGTCCCGTCGACTTTTTCCCCTGGACGTACTACTCTCCGGCATCCAGTGCTCGCCCGACGGAATCGTTTAAGGGAATTATCCCGCGCTGACGGGATCACGCGCAAAATGCTCCACGGCGAATCAATTACTTGACGCGCACGTAAAACCCGTCCTTAGCGGGTAAGCCCGCGCAACAAAATGTGCCCGTATAACGCTCAAAGGGAAACGATCGCGAGATTTACATTAATTTGTAACCATTACGCCAGCTGGAGTCCAGATCCTTTTCCATGGCCCGAAACGAGCCCGCCGGCGCCATTCACCTCGTTATTACTTCGCTGGAATATTGGCTGCTGGCGTTAAGAAACCCTGCGCGAGATTCTTGCCAGGAAAGTGGTTTATACCCAGTTGAAAATGGGTCAGAGGTGTACACGTATTTAATGAGGAGCAGGAGGGAAAGTTCCGGACGAATGTCGAGAATATTGTTTCTGCTGCCTAAGATCAATCTAGATTAAACTGTTGCAGTCGATCAGCCACTCACCACCGATACGAAACCACCCCAGGCGTAGCTAGCTCTCCGTGCTTCGTCAGTCTACTTACCTGAAAAGAAAAAGGGAGAAATTGTTAGTTATCGCTCGAAGCCGATACACATCGACTTCGTGCGACGCGAGATAATATCGTACGCCTGTCGATGGGGAAGTAGGTACTTGTTAAAGTAATGATCACGTGCCCGAGTCAAAGCTGCGTAATTTGTTAACGCGCTCTCCTCGGTCGACATAATAAACTGATAAATATATGGGGGGGGCCGAAGCGAGGCGATGTTAATGGAAGCCTCCAGTAAGGATGACTCTGTCTTTGGTAAGTCGTGCAGCCAGGAAGTATCTCCCGAGGCTCGTTGATGACCTCCGCCACTCCCTTCAACCCTGACACCCCCACCTTTCTAATAATTAATATCGCAGTATCCTGCGAGTGCTCCGCGGCTCCCAAGTTTACGTACGAGCTGCCACTGTGCTCGATCGGCAGCTCGAAAGCCAACGAAGCAGAAGGAAGCCACGGGAGCACCTCGACGCTGCCTCGGTAGACGCGAAACGTCTCCTCGCGTGATTCGATATTTCTAAAATCCCTGGAGATTGGCCCGCGCACACTTGACCCAGAAAGCCGATGGACAGATAAAAATCAACGGCGGAGCAAGGAGCCGGGGCAGCAGGCGGCCGGTGTGAAAAGGATAAGAATGCCAGCCGAAAAAGGGCGGGCAAGAATAGGCGGAGAGGAGGGAAGGAAAGGAAGAAAGGAGAGGCGACAGAAGGGCCGCGGTTTGAATCGACCTACACTCGAGAAACTCACAGCCACTCGACGACGCACTCCTTGACCTTATGTACCTTCCTTCCCAGCACTTTTCAGCTACGGGACATCTCTGTACCTGCCGCCTTCAATGAGATAGACCCGCGAGAGGGAAACCACCGTGGAAATTTCGCGCACGTTCGCCCCAGCGTTCACATCGTTCACGGTTTACCCTCCACCCATTGCTACCCTTTCCTTCGCAAACAGCTGCTCCCAGAGGACCACGGTCGAATCAGTCAGCGAGGATCCTCGATGAGAGCGAGGGAATCAAAGGCTGTGGCTGTCTCTTCAAGTGTTTTCTTGTAAGCTGTTTTGGAGTAGCTGGCAGCGAAATTGTTCCTTCCAGAATCTTTCGCCCAAGTAGAGTACCTACCTTGGGTTAGTCTGTAGCTAATTAAAGAATTAGTCGGTGTAAATTGTAGACGACAAAGGGAACCTCGCGCGATGGGACTGGAAGCCAGGATCTGCGGGCTACTCTTATGAAAAGAGTCTTTTCCGAACTATACAAACGCCGAAAGCAACGGGACGCCAACCGCGCCATAGGGGAGACCAGGGCTAGTTGATACATTATTCAGTTTTCAATTTTTTTCATTTTGGTTCGCATTAATTACTTAATAACAAATATGCCAAAATATACTTTGGTCCTTTCTCTTTCATATACAGTAAACGAAAACTTGAGAAAGTACATACAAAATGAGTAGAAAAATGTTATTTGGACGAAGGCAAAATGTGTTAATTTGATATCAACCTGTTCCTACATCAACTAGCCCCAGTCTCTCCTATCATAAACAGGAGGAAAGGAAACGATGCCGCGGGAATTGCAGGGATGATTCACTGGCACCATTTGAAAGACACGTGGCAGAGGTAGATTGAACGGATGAAGACCTCTATCCCTGATTGCTTGGGTTTGCCGGAGCTCGCGGGTAACTGATCATACGGTGGAAAAGAATGAACGATATATGGGTAATCGCGCGGGCACGGTGCCTCCGCTACGTACATATCGAGCCGCGGAGCGTTAAATCGCTTACTTATGCATACGGCGGGTGTTTCGCGCACCGTTGCGCGTAGATTACAGTGCTTGAGACGCGATCGTGAGCGGCGAAACACCGAGGAACCGATCGCAATCACCGGCATTCGAATCCCCGACACCTTTCCACTTCGTTTCCCCTTTTCTGCTCCGCGAAACGGCAACCGCCGATAGATTCATTCCATCATCGACCTGCCCCCTAGCCGAACATCCACTTCCTATATCTCTACGTGCCAGACATTTTAATCGCGATCAAACGGCGCCGCTGCAATTTCCTGCGCGCAACACGCCTCGAGTGTTTGGCCGTGACAGTCAGACTGGGCGAAAGAAACTCGGGAAAATCGCGTCAAATTGGCTACTACCGCGACTATTCTATCAAACTGTGATCTAGACACCGACACCGTACACTCAGCAGTAACATCAACGGTCATCGTTGCCCTGACCAAGCGCATCTAACCTTATCAAACACTCCATGGCTTCCTCTGCCTCTTTCTCTACTCCAACATCCCAAAACCAAGAGGTTCCTCGAGCATTCCGCTCCCTATTGGCCCAGCAAAACCAAAATCCTTCGTTCCTACAGTGATGAAACAGTAACCCCCTCAGAGGTTGGTCCATTTCCCTGACGAAAAACCGCCGTGCCAATTTCGTCCTTCGAGCTCCAGTATTGTTTCCAGAATCAGAGCTATCGACGATCGATGATAGATCCTCCACGCGAATGGACTAATCGACCTACTGCCAGCCAGGCGAGCAGGCCGACTGCATACCTACACTCGCATCGAGGATGTGCAGCTCTGCTATCGTAGCGTGAATCTCAAGATTAAGGACAGACCTGCCCCAGGTACCCACGACTGCCTGCACTGCTATAATTCCAATCGATTCCCCTCTTTTTCCAGTCCGTTCGCTGAGTCGCGACCCAGGGACTAGAGATAGCCGCCTTTGTGACGGGAGTAAACGGAGGATGAACGTTTCCTGGATGGTAACCGAGATCCTGCCCGCCGATCGGCCAAGCTGCTTGACACAAGGCTATCTAGCGGATCGAGTAGTTGCTTGCTCGATCGGCGATTAATATATTCCTGTTTTTCGTCGTCGGGCTCGAGTTACACGGGGGATTAACGCCTCCAGCTAGGCTGCAACGCGGTGATCGTTCGACCGTTGCGATACGGTGTTCACGAGTCAGTTAATCGATCGCGTTATAGATCTGGATGCGTGTTTGATCGATGAGGGAGTCAGGTCCTAGCGACGATGGAGGTTTCGGTTATTCTTCTGGCTGGGAACGCGGGTAGGCGACAAGTCAATGGAACGGAAGTCCTCCGCGGGATGAACAACGAATTCCACTGCACGTCGATGGCCATTCATTCACGGCCGTTTACTTTCAGACACCTATCCCGACCCGCTCGTGTATTTTCCCCGTTTAACCGAGCGGAACGCAATGAAGTCCATTCAGTGTTCGTGGCGGGGCGCGCAGAATCGTTTTCGTTTGCTCCTGGTCAGCGGTGATTCCTTTCAACGGCGCCATGGGTCGCGTTGAAAATTTCCGCCGCGAACAGGGACCGCGATTCTTTCCGATCTCCCGCCAGCCAGCGAAAGGGTAATCTCCACGTAGCCAGCCACCTGATTGCTGAGCATCCAAAGGATTTTTCGAATAGGCGCCAGTTCGCAATCGACAACGTCCAATCCGGATTTAACGAACCCAACGAGCCTGCCCGACGCTTCCTTCCCGCAGCGGGTGTGCGCGTTCAAACCCTTCCTCTACTAATTACCGAGTCGATTATCGCGATTCGAGCACGTTTCCACGATTCGACACGTAACGCCGCGTCGAGGCCTGAAAAGGGAGGCCCGCGCCGCTGCTGCCAGACGGGATCGCTCGCGGCGACAACCCCGGCGCGAAACTGCAACGAGATACAATCGTGAGCCAGATTAACTTGGACGGCGGGGAATAAAAGGCTTCGCGAGACCGCAGCACGGCCTAATGAAGATTTCTCAAGCGCCACGCACGGGATCGCGTGTCCGGGAATTGTTTCGACCGCCGATTGCGAAATTAGGCGGGCTGTCTGAGGCTCGATCGGCCGACGAACGACGGCTCCCTCGAAACCACCTTGCTCACCTCTTCCATCGTCCCCGTTCCTCGCCGGCGCACAGTGGTCGCGGAACGTGGAAAAAACCCTAAATTATCAAAGTCGGATTTTTAGGCATCGATTATTATTTTCTGGTAGCCAATGAGTCAATGTATCTTGCTATGAAAATTGATATTACTATTTGTGAAAGTCATCTTAAATTATTTCTTTGAGATTATATTAAGTTTGATGTTTAAGAAGTAATACGAAAAAAAATAATTACAAAATATTGAGAAATGCTGAACTTATAAGTTTTTTCCACTTCTCTATGCGTCCGACCACTGTGCGGCGGTGCTCTAACGCCACTTTCTGTCCCTCGAATCTCCACTTGCTGAATATCTGCCACGTCACCCCCAGGATACATAGAGGAGAGTTGGTAACTCATCGATTCCTTTGTAATTACAGAATATAAACGATATATGAGATAAATCATCAACGAGAAGTGGAAAGAAAGTTTCCAGCTTGCATACTATTTTACATGTAATATTAATTTGCATGCAAATCAGTGCCAAACGGGAAAGATAAACGGTACGATATGGGCAACGCTGTCTTAATCCTCTACAGAATGAAGACACTTTTCTATTCCATCTGTATGAGCCACGGCAGCGAGCAGAGTCGATACCGTTTCAATCAGACGCGATCGTCGGAGAGAGAATCGTGCACGCGTCGTCGAGCAGAAAACGGGGCCCATTGTGCCCGACGATGGTGCGGCAGCGCCCGAGCTGCTAATGTATTTCCATTGTCGGGATTCTTCTCGGCAAAGCGGTGTCAGAGCACGACGTCGAGTAAACTTTCGGGCAGAAACGTGGGCGAACTCCGTGTCTGTCTCCGGCAGCAGCCCCCGTCGCCGGAGTTCCACCGGTGGAAAGTTCCCAGATAAGGGGCGGTTCCGCGGCTGCTACCAACATTGTTACATAAATAAACACGACTCTCCGTCTAGACATCGGGGTTTATCGGTTTTCATTTTGCTTCGAATCCCTTTTCCTTCGCCCGACCGCCAGCCACCATCCTGCTCTCCCGCGCTGAGAAAACAGGCAGCCGCGAGGTCTGGTCCCTGCTTCCACGGTTCCGGTAAACCGACGTATTAAGTCCACGGAGGTAGTTCGCAGCGGAGATCTCTTCCTCAAGAATGGAACTAAACATCGTCGCTTCCCTATCTGCTGACTGAAGCATCGTGAAAAGATCTGTGCGCCAGGCTCTGAGCTTTCGAGTCCTAAGAAATCGTCGTGATTTAACAGCGAGCTGTAGCAGGCAGTGACAGTGGTTCCGCGAGGAATCTTGGTCCCAGGCCACAAAAAAAGGCGGTCCTCCCACGTAGTCCTGCTTCTTTACACGCGGGGACACTGTCGCGGGCGTGTGTCTTTTTGTGTCTGCGTATCGTGTTAACCGCGCACGAAGAGTAGCGTGGTGAATCCGTGACGCCAGGCGTTATATTTACCCTGCTCGGGAGCTGGAGAAAAAAGAAAGAAGAAGCAGAAGCTCTTCTCGATAGAAATCTCTTAACCCCAGCGGGCCGAGTTTTTGCCAGCGCCACTTGACGACGTTTCGGCGCGAGCGCTAGCGAACACCACCGCGAAACTGGATACTCCAGGCTGCGCAGCACTGTTCTGCTCTGCGGACACCTTGAAATTCCTCGCGGAGGAAACAGAGCACCGCCAGCTCCTGCCAACGTCCACTGGGGGGCGCAGATTTCTTCGGACCTTCTATCTAATTAATATCAATAGATACCTGCAACTGATCTTCCGTCTACACTTTCGCTGGTGATCGCTAATTAACTGCGGACGATCTTTCGTTTAATTATTCACCCGCCGATAATAATACTTAATAACGAGAAAGTCGCGGCACGAAAGAAACTCGATCAACCCTCGAAGAGCTCTCCGTCCGTTGACTCGCGCGCAAGTTATTCGAGCGCACGTGGACCGGGAGCTCGCGAGCCGAACGACGAGCCATTTCGCGGCGAAACGGGCCCGAACGAGCGCGAGAACAATTTCGCCGTTGACAGGAAGATATTCGGTAGGTTCGCCAGTTACCGCTGAGCCCATTAATTCTCATCGACCGAGGGGAAAAAAACGCGCCATCCGTATCACTTTCAGGCCGCCCCTTACGTTTAACAAGCTTTTGCTCTCCGAGCCTTCTCCGCGCTCGTTCCCGGGGCTTTCTCGCCCGTCGCTGATCTCGTTAATCCTGCTAATACTGGCTCCTCGGTCCCGCCGGGGGATAACACCCTGCGGAGAGGAAAAACGCTGCCGCACAAGGGTACATCTGCTGGCATAAGTCGCGCCTCTTCCTCGACGCTTCAGTGTTACACGAAGTGTAACGTATTCGATAGCGTCTGCTTAGAGAACGCTTCTAGCAGAGGCGCTTATCCACTGTCCAACCTCTTCGGAATGCTTGTCCAAGCAAATGAGGGCCAGTGGAAGGCACCCTGGCTATTATCGTACGAAATTAACAATGGAGCCTGAGAAGAAGCATCAAAACGGTCCAGCAACTCCTCGCGCCGCTGACCATCTGCTGGACGCCCCCGCAGCCCTGTAAACGGCCTTATCGGCGAGCCTGGATTCCGCAGACGAACAAACAGCGGCGGTAGCTGGAGGAAGCTCGGGGGTAGGAAGCAGGCGAACGAGAGAAGCAATAAAGCGTCGGGCTGGGGTTAACGGTTGAACGTGATCTTGTCTAACAAATCGAGCCGCGCGATACGTTATTCCAGCTCGATCATGCTCGAGGACATCGCAGCCGAGCAATCAAATGCCGACGGACGTGCACGCGTTCACGTGTCCACGGACAACCGCAGATCGAGGGACGGGATAGGAGACGGAGGGGCGCAGTGATTACGGTCTGCTGCTGTTCAGTCAAAACAGAGGGGGCACTGTCGAATCCTCCACTCCTCCATTCTGGATACCTCTTCCCTGCGTTATCCTGTTATCCGTTCCGATTCGCGATCGGATCCGGGAATAAGCACGCGCGGAACAGGCGACCGTGGGACCCCGAGCACACGTGCGGCAAGACTGCCCGATATAAATATCGCGGCACGGCTACGCGAAGTCGAGCAAATCTTTTTGGACCTGTAATTTATTCCCGGGCGACTTTTACGGGAGTTCTTGGCGCGCTCGCGGAACGGGAGGTGAATAATGGTTGATGGGAGCTGACCGTGGAAGGGGAACGTGAATGGATATCGTGGGATGCAGGATGTATCTATGCTCGAAGCTGAAGGGATCTTAGACTGAATTAGCGCCCTCCTTCGGAACGACTGCAGACAGACCTCGCTTCTTACCGTGAAACGTGAATGCAAGCGGAGCACTCGCGCAGACAACGGCACCGGCCTACGAACGGTGGATCGACGCGGATCGATATTCCCCTGCCTCGGCGGCTTTCATCCACTTCAAACGCGCCCATTCAATTACATTTCCGCGGGAAATATAGCCGTCGCGTTTTCCGCGGATAATGCAGCTACTGGGTCCAGAGAAACGGGACGCATTGGGCTCCGTTTAAAGCGAATTAACCGCCCTGAGAAAGCGTCGGGGACCTCCGTCCCGCGATTTACGAGCTGGCGTTGTAGCGCTACAGCGTTAGAGCGCGACCCGCTTGTATGCGTGAGTATAATTAACAGCGATCGGGACATTCCACGGTGGCCGATCGCAACTCCCCTCGGATCGATAACCCCCGCTTCGAGATTGCTTTGACCGGCCGTTTCTTTGCGATAACTCTGTCATTACCGCGGCAGCGTGGCTGTTGACAAGTCCCACCTTATCATTCCACTTTTAATTTCGCCGCTGACTGGAACGCAGACAGGGGGAGGCTCTGGCGAAGTGGAATGTGTTCGTTCGAGAGCTGGATTTCTCCTTAGGAGGGACAAGTTTCGCTCTGGATGAATGGTACTCGATATTATTTATGGGCCGGCCGAGAACGATTTTTAAGACCAACAGGGCAGAAGCAGTTTCTGCTCGACACGGTCTAAGTATAAACGCGCGGGAGCTGTAAAAAAGCGAGCACGCGGGATGAAAATAGCGCGGCCACGGTTTACTGTTACCGCCAACGCAATTTTCTCCGTTAACGACCATCGTAAAACGGGGGTTGATACACCCTGAAACAACAAATCGTTCTCGCGAAAGGGGAGGCCCTGAATTCGAGGCATGCCCGCCCCCGACGCCAGCCAGAGGATCCATCTGGATTAAACGCAGGCAATAATCACCGTCGACGGGAGATTTCGCAGAATCAAATATAAAAGTCCTCGCCAAGGGGGGAACGGTTTCCATTTACGAATTTTAAGCTCGCGCGATTCTTGAACCCAAGCATAAAGTTGCCGAGTGTAGAACATAGGGGCACGGAAAACTTCAGATGTCGAAGAAATTAATTTTCTACTGCTGTAAGAAAAAGAACTTAATGCCGGCGATCCACCTGGAAGCTAAGAAAAGCTATGCAGTGTCTAGCTGTGCTATAAAACATAGAAAAAATAACGCAGCCTAGCTTAACTTTTGGTGGAAACGAGTCCATAAAGATCTATTGAAGCTAATTTTTCAAAACTTCCCGGATTTTCTCCCGGATCAGTCGAATAAATTCCTTTGGATTAGGGGTGACCGGGGCTAGTTGATACACGAGGCAAGTTGATACAGACAAATTATCTCGACATCATATATAGGTAGCTCCATTTAAGCGAGATATGTGAAGATTGTTGTTCATTGACGTTAACAATTTTTTTTATCTGGTTTTTGTTTATATAGAGAAAAAGTATATAGTTTTGATACGTCCAAATAACATTTTTTCATTCATTTTGCACATATTTTCTCAACTTTTCATTCGCAATATATTAAAGAGGAAGGAGCAAAGTATATTTTAGCATATTTGTTGTCAAGTAATTAACTCAAACAAAAATGAAAAAAAAAATTGAAAACTGAAAAACGTATCAACTAGCCGGTCTGCCCTACCACCTAAAGCAACAAATTCTAGTATTTCCTCGCCAATCTCCCAAGACATCCATACCTACCCAACTCGCCGCCACTTATCTCGCGAAGCATAAACCAAAGAGGAATTCGAAGGTATACCTACGTCCAGCGAAGGGAAGGGGCACCGAAAAACGTCACGTACCCTGGCCAAGCTTGCAGGGATCGTCCAGCAAGCACCCAGCACCCGTTGCCCGAGACACGTATGAATTTAACGCGGCGGATCGTCCAGGACGTGGCGAACTACCGCGGCGAATTACGGTCGGGTGGCTGTACGACGACGATAGGAAGAAAGACACGTGCTGCGGTCCGCAGCTATCAAGCTAACACGTGTCAACGAGCGAAACGACGCCGACGGACAAAGAGAGGATGTAGAGCGAAGCGCGGTTAGCGGAGACCAGCCGACGTCGTTCGGTTACCGCTGCCAGCACCTCGTTAAGTGCGCGTAATTTCTAACAGGCCACTGTTAAAACTTCCGCGTACAGCCGCCACTTTCGCCTTCGGGCCCGCGAGCATCACGAGCATCCTCCAAGCTTCGTTTCTCTCGTTAGCTGGCAGGTAAGAGACGGAGCGAGCGCTGCAGGATCTATCGCGCAATTAGCGATGCGAATTTTGCGAGGTTTAGGCTATGATTCGCGACTGGCGCGGGGGAGATCGAGAGGCTAGAGGATCACATTCGGTTTAGCGCGCCAATCTGGAGATAGTCGGCGAAAAGGGTCCTCGGACGCATGCCTAGGCTCTGGAAAGCGAGGCTGACTATTCCGCTGATGCACGGCTGATAATTCCTCGTGCAAACAAGGCCGATGCCGCGACTGTGCTCGTTTACGAGGAACAGGTTCGCCGGGAGAACGTGTTACAGCGTACACGTTAATAACTTGATAATATATATTGTACTAGAATGCACGGCCGGCGTGTGTTGTCTTAACATGTGAAATGTACAACCAGTTCGTGCGGGCACGAGGTGGTTTTTTCCCCGCGTCCAAGCAGCGAGAAGCAACGTATTATTTCAACCTGTACCATTAACGTTCTCTCGGCCGTGCTTGCGCAACCGTCGGGCACTCTCGAGCCGATCTTTCCAAGTCCAGTGTCGAGCATGTCCTGGCCATAGAAGCGATTATCCTCCGACGATATACGACGCTCTAAGAAATCGGATTAAGATACATTTTGGGACACGTGCCTGCTACTCCACGCGGAATAATTAGGGGAAACTTTGCGGATTTGTTGAACAACGATTACCTGGTATTTTAGATTAAAATAGTATCAAAAGTTTTGTGGAAATACACGTGCATGCATCCTCACTCGCACACCATAGGCCGCTGCCTAAATGCTGGCTACATACAGCAGGAACCACCGAGGATATTAACGATTCCCGATAAAAGAAACTACCAGAGCCGACGAGAAAGCTTGGACCGTCAGTGGACGGGTGCGCGCGAGACACCGTGGAAAATCGAGGGACCTGGAGGAGCAAGTTGAAACGTTGCCTCGGAGGCATTTCTTTCGCTACAAGCTCCGTAATGAACCGTCGCGAGTGTTCCTTCTTTCCTCCCCAGAAGGGGTATTGTCGCGCAGGAGTGGGCTCGCGAGGGCCCCGAACGTTTTTAACGTTATTGTGAGGAACCTTCAGATTTTCCTCCGGCCGGGCATTGTCGCCCCATCGAAAACGAGAGCGCGAGAGGACCCTGCTCCCCCATCCCCCGCCCCATTCTTCTCGTGGCTGCAATCGAGGAGATCGTCGTTAATCTCGAGAAATGCAAGAGAAAAGAGGTTCGAGGAGTAATTAAAGCGCAGACGAGTGTCTGATACCGGGCGGACAGAGAGATCCGGCTGGTAAGCCGAGGATGGAAATAGAGCAGACAGACGAAGCAGCGAAAGAGGATAACGAAGCCGGAAGGAGGGGTCAAAGGGAGGCGCGTAGGAGCAGCAGAGGGAAGAGAGGAACAGAGAGAAGTTTCCTTTCATCCGCCCGCAAATATTTTGTCTACCGCTGCGGCTGCTTTTTCCCCGCGGGTATATACCTACGCGCTCTCCTCCGCGTCGGGACGTCGAATTCATCGTTAATTGTCGAGAGGTTAAGTGCCGCGGATCGTCGAATCGCAAATGGGACGTCGGCGGGAAAGAAACGAGGGGAACGCGCCGAATTTCCAGGCACGACGCTGATCCTCTTGATACGAGGAGCAATACCGCCTTTATCGCGGCCCCCCTCTACGATAAACTGCCATCGAGACCTACCACCGGCGGCGGAGAATAAATTCCGCAAAATTGTCGACGACAGTGGGCGGTGTTTTGTTCGAGGATTCATCGAGAGCTCGGTCGTCGAGACGGTTCTCGAGGATTCCTCTTACGTACTAGACCGCAATGTCAACGGTGATTCGCAACTAGTCGCGGACGAATGAAACGTTGAAAGAGAAGAAAGACAGAGGAACCGACAGCGCGCGAAAATTGCCAGATAATTATATGAACAGAACTGAACAGACACAGGTTCCTAACGATACATTATGATCGCCAGTGTTGTGCCGATTTATGGATAAATATTCCATATTAAATTAGCCGATGTCTGGTCTCGAATTCGTTAGCGAGTGGTTCTCTCCCCGCCAAAACGCGTCTTCGTGGAAAGGACTCTCGGGGTCCGCGCACAAGGATCCCCCGCCCGCTGCGCCGCGACACTGACGTTAATTGCTTCGATGATGAATGAAGACCGCGTCGATTAATTGGCTCGCGATTCCACGAGGAACGGCCGATGCCTTAAGAAGCAAGTTGCAGCAGGCTGCGTACATCGCGAGTCATCGGAGCAACAAGCTGCTATTAAACACACTGACGGTCCAAAGTTTCGGTACGCCCACGGTCGAAGCGGGGCATGCAGCTTTCGCGCGTTGCGCAAGGTGATCCTAGAAGCCTCAAGCCGCTTTAGATGAGGAAAGAGAGGAGGGTTTAACGGACGAGTCCTGTCGCACTATGCAACCATTCTATTTCTAATGGTAGCGCTAGATATTTAATGATAATACGGTTGGAGGAACGCGGAGAGGTTGGCGGAACAATGCGTTGGAAGGCTGCGAGGCATCGGAGGAATCCACCTGGATGGGCAAGGATACGCTCTCAGGTCAGGTGGCCACGCGAACACACGTATATATTATACGATTCGCGAACTATAGCCACCCTTGGCCCGAGGAATGCACGGTGGTATAGTTTATGCGTTGACCACATTCCTCTCCCATGCCTTGAAACGCTCCTCTTCCTCCGTCTCTTTCATTTAACGCACACCTACGTTCCTCCGGGGCCCCTGCTCCTCGCTCTTTTCCTTCCCAACAGTCCGCGGTCCCTCCCTCCTTGCATGCGCCCCGTTTCTTACTTTCTTTTTATCCCCTTCAAGTTACGCATTAATTCAACCGGACCTTCGGTTCTGGAGCTGCGTGACCGCTGATGGGGTGGCTTTTACGGCCTCCTCGTAGTAATTCACGCAAGTTAGTATACCCACGGTATCCTTTGTGATTGGAACGTAGGATAATATCTCAGGAGCTTCCATCCGTCCTGCGGAGCTCGTTGGAATAAAATATTCTTTTACGACCGCGTAATAATTCATACAGCCTCCTTTGTGATTGGAACGTAAGACAATCTCCGGAGTTTCCCTCTGCTCTGTGGAATTTATAAGCCACGGTATAAGACGCGTCGAATTGATTCCCTTGGATCGTTGCAAGACAGACGCCCGTGATCAGAGGCTGGGGCCCCAAGACGTGTCCCGAGGCTTGAAAGATAGCCGCGGCCGACAAACTGGAAAATCGATGGCTATCTTCGCCAGTGCTGGACACAGGCGGGGACAAAGTACGCTAACAAGCGGCGGAATTAATGGATTGGAGTCGCGCGCGGCCAAATAAACCCCGTCGACCGTTCCCAGTCGCGTTCGATCGGTGTAGTTGCAGCTGCACGTTGCAGGTACCCGTCGCGAGCCCCTGACGGCGGCTATGACAACGTGCAACCGCGTACATTTAATGGACGAGCCTGGCGTAGATCGCGCGGGTACCTGGCCGCGCCGACCTGGCTGCTGGCGCAGCTTCCAACGCCCCTGGCGACAGATCTCCATTCTCTGGTCTGTGCGCTCGAACGGGCGAGCAATCTGAGGCGTACCAGAGGCGGGAAGACAGAGAGATCTGAGGGAAAAGCGAGGAGGGAGGCTAGGAAAGTTCCGAAGAACCCTGTTCATCGATCCTGCTTGATGAATTTACAAACGTCCGGCTTTCACTCGCTCGATCAAGCCGCGGCTCGTTGAATTTCCAATGAATTCGCGGACAAAGAAGTCGCGGGCTGCGTTGGACCGCGGCGCGGCGGCGAGCTCGAAAGCCGCCTATAAATCGCGAGGATCGAGCAAGATTTATCAGACGACGATCCAGCAATATCCGCGGCGGATCGTTCACGCATAATCGAGCGCCGAGGCAAGCGTTCCTCGATCGCAATATCCGCGCCGCCACTTATCCGTCGATCAATCTCCAGCGCGGCAAGTTTCGCGCATACCAACCAACGCGTTAATTAATCTCGATCGCGTGTAGTCTGGCCCACGCAGTTGGCGCCTGTCCCGGCGACCGAAAACTTCGGCTCCATCGTCGTGTGCAATGAATGACGAAAGCAGTGCCATTTGTATCTTAATAATTTGAAGGGACTCTGAATGAATAGCTGATGGGACTATTCGAATTCTTACAAGTATTCGAATGCTACGAATAAATTTCGAATATTTCAAGATTCGAATATTTCAGTATTCGAATACTATTCGAATATTTCAGTATTCGAATGTTATTATTCGATTATTTAAGTATTCAAATATTATTCGAATATTTGAGTATTCGAATGTTATTATTCGAATATTTAAGTATTCGAATACTTCAGTAAGCAACTGAATTATTCGAATTCTCGAATACCGGAAAATTCGACAAATAGTCCCAGCCCTAGTACATACCAGGAACTATTAGGAAGCCTCTGTATTTCGGTTCAACATCCCGAACTTTGCTCCACATCGATGAGACGGGCGCGATTAAAACATAAACGAGTCGGCGCGGCCGCGAATTCAAAAGCTGGCCGCCCAGCCATTGACTCGTCGCGATTGTCGGCGGAGCCCGATCGTTTCGGGTCCCGTGCTCCCCTGCACGCACACACGCGCCGAGCTGGCTGGTACAGGCACCTATCTCTGTCAGACGCGCCGTGTAGTTAAATGTGGGAGCGCCTTAGGTCAGACATAATAGTGTGTTGGGCTGCAGGTTAAACTGGCGGGCAGCGAGCAGGTTGATACGGGCAAAGGAATGCTGCTGGATGGAAAGAGAGGGAAACGGGCTAAACGGGCTAAACGGGAGGAATCCAGTCGCCTCCTCGCCCCTCTGTCCTTCCTTCCTTCTTCCCTTTCAGCCCTTTCTTCCTTTCCACGTTGCTGAAACACACCGGCCACCACGGTCCTCCGTCTCTTCCATCCGCTCGACTGCCGTGTCGTCCTCCTTTCATCCCTCTCATCCCTCTCCCACTGGAAGCGTCGCATCGACCACTATAATGGATCCACCTTTCGCCCCTCCACCCCTTTCTTATCTTGCCAAGACCCAAGGCTCCCACCTTTCGTCGCATTTCTCTTCTTTCCACTGCTCTTGGACACCGTGTCCCTTCGATTTCGACTTTGAAACGCCACCCGGCTTCCGACGACGCGACCATTCGATCCCCGCCATTCGACGAGGGTCGAACGGAAGGGAGGCAGGAGGATATTTTCAGGGACATTAGTCATTTCAGGTGGCGGGTACATTTCTCTTTTCGTGGACGGGCAGCCTCGACTTTCTTCCTGGCCCCGGTGTGTTATTTGCATTGGAATTCCGATTAAACCGCCCATCGCTCCCCCCTTCGCCTCCGTCCTTTCCCCCTCTTTTTATTCCACCAACATGCTGGGCCCGAGAACTTGCGCGCTTTCCGCGATCGATCCGCCAGATAGCGGGACATTAATGATTCATTATCTCCATACGTCGTTGCTCGAGCCGCTCGATCGAGTGATCACTGATCCCGGATTAACGCCGTGTCCGACAGACTCGCTTGCCCACTCTTCTCCTACATTTTAACCACCGTTCCATGCAGAAAAAACGATCGTCCAGGATACAACCCCTCCCGATACAAGCGCCGCGAGTGGAGCACCGTCGAGGAAACACCAAGGCTGCGTACTTTTCACCCCATCCCCTCAGCATCGAAGCGGCCCGGAAAACCAACCCTTCCAGGGGGATATGCGCTGCGATTTCGACGGGGGTCGCGACAGAGGAACTCTGCCAGACGAAAAGAAAGCGACCCGCGCACCCGCAGCGAAAGATCTAACGCCTTATCGCGAGATCGAATGAAATACCTCCGAGACGTTAGGGGATCGCGAGGATAATGTATTCTGGGACGCGGGGGACCCGTTGCTCGTCTTCTCGGGAATTTCAACGAGTCCCAGGCAGAGTATCGAGTGCACTGAGAGAGGGCACGTCGGCCAACTTGGCGGATGGCGTCTTCCGACGATTCAACGATCGTCAAACTTCCCTAACTGCACCGCTCGCTCCGAAGCCAAAGTCACCGAGTGCCTTCGCGATTAGGCGACTCTCCGAGATGTCGCGACCGCCAGAAGCTTCTACCTGTAGAGACTGTCACAGCGGCTGCAATTAAAAGTTTAAAGCGAAACGCGCTCCGGAGGTGGCATAATTTCTTTCGCTCAAATATTTGTACGCCGCCGCGGAAGGAGCCTGTTGTTACCGTCTCTACACCCTCGCCCCCACCCTGTCACTCCCGTTTATCCGTCAGCGGGCGTTCAAAGGACACGCGAGCCCCACCCAAGCCGCGAACAAACTGCCGCGTTGAATTACGAGGTTGTCTCCCCTTTCGCGGCACCCGAAGCCGCGGTGGCGCGATAAAAGAGTTATCAAACGCGGTCGCGCGATGAAGAGGTTCGCCGCGGCGACGGTTTCGGTATCTGTGGCGCGCCCCCCGAGAGGCAAACACGGTTTATCCGGCGGCGACTGAACAGCGGGCTTAAACCCGTCGACGGCCTGCACTCCGGCGGCTGTTATTTATCGCCCCGCGTTTCAGCAAACAGCAGGAAAAACACGCGTATGTAATTGCCGGCTAGCTGCCGTGATCATATCGAAACGTTCTGCCCCCGCTCCGGCGCGCGCGAGCGAGAGGGATGCGCGGCAGACTAATTGAGAACAATTCGAGCGCTAAATGAACGCGAGCGACGGCCGCGTCGGCAAAAATCCGCTCGTCGCGCGCAACGGCCGGAAGAAATTTCGAATCGAATCAGACGGGCGGATTTTCCGAGTCGCGCCTCCGACGCGACGCGTCGATTTGCGAAGACGCGTCCCGGCCAGATGCACCTACTCCTCCCACGATTTTTTTTTTTTCCACGCGCTGATCGAAACCAGCCACGGCTGATCGCGTCGCGTTTTTCACCCGCGGCTCGGTCCCTTGCCTCCTTCTGTTTGTTTCGGAGCTGATGGATGTTACAGCCGCGACCAACCAGACGGGGGGAGAATCGATTCGCTGGTTCTCGGAGCTTTCATTTGTACCGCTGTTCGTAAGTACGTGTTAGGAGAAAATACGATGTTTGGTGCAGATTCGATAGCTTTCACTGCTTCCGCGAGAAATTTGCAACGGTTTTTCAGAATTATTCCGCATGGAGTGGGTGTCCTAATGCACTTTCGGCACCCCCGATTTTGCGCTCTTGCATCGAGGAACAGTGCAGCTCAGTGGCTGAACCGGGGAAACTCCTTGTTCGCCAGCAGAAACCGGCGGGAACAAAGGGGACACCTCGTTCTTTCTGTTCCGCGAACGAAACGAGCTTACAGCGGTGTAAACTCGCGCCTACCAGCAGGATCAATTTAAATGGCTATTCGGGACGGTCGAGTTACGTTAATTGCGATGTCGGAGGAAGTCCATTCATTAATTTCATTGTTATTCCAGGCCGACAAAACTGGCGGGCGCCCCCGTGGAAAACAACGACCGCCACTTCCGCCGTTCACTCTCCCTCCGCCACTCCCCGAGGCTGTGTTTTCTGCGCTCCAAAACTGGAGGGGAAAATCTGCTCGGCCGTGCGAGGAAACGCTCAATTTTTCGGCGCGTTTTCGAAAGCCCTCGGCAGCGACTCTCAGCGCCAGAGAGACGACGCACGAACAATCGTACACCCCTGCGCGTGGAATCGTACGTTTCGAGTTAGAAGAACGATTTGCAAGGTTGATCGCGCCAGAAGCTACGGGAGGTGAATTTCCAGGCGAGCAGCGCCGCGTCGAGGGGTCGCGAGGGATGGGGAAGAAACGCGGGGCGGAGAAAATGGAAACGTTGCTCGAATAAATGTCTAATTCGAGGAGGGACATGCACAGGAAGCGCGGGTGTAAATTCGGAATGAAGGCGAGCAGGAAGCAGTCCCGGGAGGAGCGTCGATCGCCGTGCAAATAAATAAACCAACCTGGGGTTCTGTTCCTAGACGACCAAGGTTATTAAAAAACGAAGAGGAATGCGACAGGCGAAGCGGCACGGGAGAATCGAGGACAAAGGGACGGGGGAAGGGAAGCGGAAGACGAGCAGGATACCTCGCGGGCGGAACAATGGCCGAAAATTGCCGGGGCGAAGTCGCTGAGAGGAAAAAGCTGCTAGATGCTGGATTTACATAAGAGCCCGCCAGCGCTCGCCAGCCATTCTTACCCTGCGAGCGTCGAGACTGCCTCGAAAGACGCTTCGCGAGGGGTAACAGCCTCCGAAAATCCATCCGCGATCGTAACTCCACCCCTCGCAAGGTCAACGCGATCCCATCGTCGATCATTCCGAGTAATTACCACCGCGCGGCGCCGCCTCTCGATATCAATTTCATTAGCTCCGCGGACAATGAGGCTCGGGCGATAGTCGAGCAAGCATCCAGCGAGGTTTTTGAGCAAACCGTGAAACGAGGGACTGGTTAATTACAGACGAGAAGAAAAAGCGGCCAGCTCGACGTTTATTACGGCGATTCTGTTGATTTAATAAGCCCTCGGCGCTTCCCGGGGACCCTTCAATTAAGCGATAACGTCGCAACGCATCGGCGACAAGCCAGTTTCAATACACGGCGACGTTACTTCGGAGACCGTTCCGCCGTCTATCACTGAACTCACTAATTACCGTCGTTCACGCTGGAGAAAGCTCCTTCGTTAATGCTCGCGAACACCTTCACGGGACAGCGCCCGGCGCGGTGCGCGGCGTCGGATTAAGCTTTAATTGCACACGGAATTCGACACGTTTTAATTAGGTCGCGCGATCCGCGCGTAACAAGACGCGCGGTTGTCACATTCGACGGGGGGAGAGAGAGAGCCTCTAATTATTGGCTGGCCGTGCGCCATTCGAGGTTTCGAGGATGATCCGCGGAGGACCGCGATTGGATTCGCGTCGGGTTGCACCTGCGAATTTTAATCCAGTATAATCGGCAGAGATCAAGGCTCTTTTTCGGATCCTTTTGTAGGGAAACTGCACGCGCAACCTGTCTAAAACTTCCAAGCTCTATTATTTAGCGCGAGACTATTTAGTCATTTAGCAAATTCACGCGTGGTTAATTAATTAATTAATATTTATGTTCTAGACGGTATATACTCTGTTTTATGTATATATCTTGTATATTAAGGGATTTCCCGTTAAATATAATAATAATAATAATTATATGTTTGAAGAAGCGAGCAAACATCTTCTTTTGTATAAAAATAACGCGGCAATCCGCATTCAGAAGTGCAAAATTAAAATAATGGCGTGTGTTTGAAAGAATAGTCGCGTTTTTCGCTGAAAAATTTTACGCTAAGTGTGCAATAAAACTTATTAAATTTAATAATATTATTCCGGATTGAGGTCCATCCGTGGCGTAATTTTTTGAGAAACCCAAAGCTATTTCGTTTTTTTTATGCAGGCTGCATGTAGTGGAATATCTTGAAATTACCGCGTTATTTTCAAATGAAAAAATGTTTGTTCACTTCTTGAAATACATAATAATATAGCCTGGGAGTTTTAAACAGAATGCGTGTACAGTTTCCATACAAAAAAATCCCCAAAAGGAACCTTAATTTCCGCCGATTACACCAGCTTCCCTCTTAACAGTGGCACGAAAGGGCTCGGAGATCAAGAATCTGTGCGCGACAGAATTCAATTGAGAGAGGCTACTTTCCGCGTGTTTAATATTGCAATTGGAGAATTTTCAGAGGCCCCTTCCTGTTCATTCTTCCATTTTACGGTTGCGCGAGGCGGCGCGTAAAAGGTATCCCCCAGCGGTGTTTCATAAACGTTCCTTTTAGCATTGAAAGCGGTAAAGGGGTTAACGAGAAGCGATGCTATGACACTCGTAAACAATGGGGATTCGCGGAGCCAGCGAGACGGGAGATCATCGGCAGATTTAAAACAGCGATTCGAACAAAACTCTCGCGCCAGCGGAACAATTAATTAAACAGTCGGCCCGTAAATATTTAGCAGCGTGTCACCGTGCAACCATCAGGGCGGCGACTGCAAATTTGCACAGTCGGCTGCGCGCCAAACGAAAGCGATATTTATTGTCGCGATAATTACATTCCGCGGTGGCCGCGGCAAAAATTCTGCCGCGGTATTCGCGAAAAATCCCCACTGAAGCGTAACAGTGCCTCGCGAACAGTTTCCACGTGGAGCAGGCCGCGGATGGAGGGTTAAAATAAATCCTGGGACCCTGAGGAAAGAGTTTAGGATACCCAGTAGCGAGATCTCCTTCCCACGATCGCGCGACGCCAGGCTAGACATTTTACGAAACATGGAATCGCGTTTTCTTGCTAGATAATGGCCGCTGGCTAGCCACGCTATCGGGCAACGGCTCGCGCAGTTTAAACAACTCTTCCTCTCGTCTCTCTCGATAAACGTCCAGGGCGAATACTCGCGGCCGTTAGATGCCCCTTATCAGATTTATTGCCGGGGAAGAACGCGCGCAGCGATGCACGGCAGAAAATCGACGAAAGAGACAGAGGGACACTTTCTCTCGCGCTTCTTCTTTCGTCTCCCCGTGCTCCCTTCCTCGAGCCGTTGAACTATTCGACCAGCTATCAATCGTTTATTCGCGCCAGTCGCACTATGCTTCTGAACAGCGATATAGCCCGTGGAGTCTTTGAGGGGACTCCTTGCAAAACTGTTGCGCGAGCCAATCGTTTAGTATCAATTTCTTCATTCGGTACGTGTGATACCACGAACCGCCTCCCGGCTTATCGCGTCCAAATCGATACTTATCGCTCGCTCCAAATGGAGTGTAAACACGGACGCCCACGCGATAAAATTAAGAATCGCCGGCAGACCAGTCGAGAGCTAAGACTTCCTATTTAAACAGCGAAAGAACCGCCAACGAACCTCTGTATTTGCGGATGCACTCCGGCGATCCTTATCGCTGAGCGCAGCCGCGACAGTCGTTATCTTCCGAATGCAACTCGAGGCGCATCGATAAACGCGGAGAAGCAAACAGCGGGTAAATCTTTTACCGTGCGAACATTCAGCCAGGAGATCCATCGCCACGCCGCTGGTTCGGCTAGTACTTACCTGAAACAAGAGGAAGATCCCGGATTAAGGGGACGGAATGGTGTTAGGCAGTCTCGTAATCGCTGATAAAGTTATCGTTCAAGAAACTTGCCGCGCCACGAGGCCCGAGGACAACTTTTGTTATGCAATTACTCATTTTATCTGAGATCACCCATCTACGATTTTATCGCCGCATGGTTTACGAATATCGAGTATTATTCCGCTACGAGCGGGGGCGGAAAATCTCTCGCCTCGAACAGCATCACTGATCGCCCGATTCATCCGAAGGAACATTCCACCGCGAGCGCGATTCCCGCCTAATCGAAGCCAAGAAATTATATAGGGGAGACCGGGGCTAGTTGATACAGGGGCAGGTTGATACACACGAATTATCTCGATACCGTATATATGTAGCTGCAGTGCAGCGAGATTTGTGAAGTTTGTTGTTCAATTCTTTAATACGATCCAGCGTACGTCTGTGTACCTTGATTTTAACAATCTTTTTTATCTGTTTTCGTTTATATAGAGAAATTGTAAATAGTTGTGTTCACTTTCCAATCCCTCTTGAGATGGTATAGAGAATTTTATAAGCCGAATTAATTTGGCATCGCTTTGAGGCTTTTGAAGGTAAGGTAATTATGTTTTGTTATTTTGTTTATGTGCTCTACATTTTTTTTCCCTGTGGGGTAAGTTGATACGTTTTCTCTGGGGTATGTTAATACAGTGCATCAATTTTCCCCGACTACTTTTAATTAGATTTTTTCTTTTTATTTCTACGAAGATTGTTCGAAATTATATCAAAAAGACAAATCCTGGCGAAATATCGCAAGATATTTTTGAAAAAGCGTGTGTCGCGATAGAAAAAGACTCGATTACCATTAAGGCAAAGCGCGAAAATATACAATATCGACAAAATGAGTTTATTATGTATATTAACAAAAAGAAGAAGACACCCCATGTTAAAGAAGACAGAGAAAAAAAATTTTCTATGTTTGTTCAAAAATCTGTTTGATTTTTAGAATACATCTTTGTTCATTTGAGGCAGTGAGAGCAACAACGGACTAACCCACATTGAAAAAATGTGTTTTTTCCCTCTTTTATGTGATTAGTAGAGCCTATTGGAATACATTATTACTACTAACTCAATTTCGAAAAAAAATTGGGTTAGTCCGTTTTTGCTCTTACTGCCTCATTTGTAGTCTATATTTTTGGCGTTGGATATTTCGTGTCTGCCCTGAGTGTATGATGGAATTTAAAGGTAAAAATTGAATCAACACTCTAAGCGGAGATACTGCGTTATGGTTTATTGTTTAATCAAGGAAAGATATTCCTTTTCTGATTAAGCCGAGCGGGCCCCGATATTCTTTCTCTCGGCTCTCGTTGGAGCCATTCGTTCTTTGCGACTTGTATGTTACAGACGTATATTCCAGCTCCTTTCCTAATTAAAGTTTTAGATTGTAGTTACAAAAAGACTTATTTTATTAAATCACCTATCCCACAACCAACAGTTGGAAAGGTATCTAGGTTAAAATTGTATTTTTCAAATTTGTTAGTTATTCATTAAACGGAGGTTTTACAGACGTATCAGAATGCTGCAGAGCAATATCAACCCGCCCGCAGTGGGGTGAATTGCTACATTTTGCCTTCGTCCAAATAACATTTTTCCATTCACTTTGTACGTATTTTCTCAAGTTTTCGCTTACTATATATTAAAGAGGAAGGATTAAAGTATATTTCAGGATATTTGTTATTAAGAAATTAATTCAAACAAAAATGAAAAAAAAAAGATTGAAAACTGAATAACGTATCAATTAGCCCCGGTCTCCCCTACCCTCGTTACTTCCGGTCGTAGGAGGCCTGACCCGGGCCCCAAAGAAGAGGAGGGTAAGAAAGGAAACGGTGGGCGAGAGGGGAGAAATGACCGAGGGAACGAATGCACGGCTGACCTTCTGGACCTTTTGGACCTCGAGGCAGCGAACAGCATTCCCCGCGGACGCCATTCTTCGATAGAGGGGCCCCGCGAAGGGGAAGGTTCGCGAGGAGAGCCTCTACCTTCGAGAGGGTCTCTGAGACGGCTATAAATTACCGGCTAATATCTCATAATTACCGAGCGAACCAGACTTGAGGAATGCCACAGCAACGAGTCAGCATGCAGGTACGCGGATAAGCTCCCCTGCCCCACAGAGCACAGCGGAGCGACCCTCCTTCTTTCCCACCGACGAGCCAGACGGCTTCTCCTCGCCAACTTCCGCCCTGGTCCTCCACCGATTTCATCTCACTCTTCCCCTTCCTTCCCCGCCGCTCGTTACTGCGGGTATATTTGCATACTTTCCGCCGAGAACCGCGAAGAAACGCCACCCTTCCAGCGTCTCCACTCCGCGCGGGGCAACATTTTTGATTGGCCCCCATTCAAGCTGCAGAAATCCGCGGCATGCGCGTCACGAAAATGCAATTAACTTTTACTGTAAACGCTCGTCCAAACTCGCGCGGAATGGAGCATCAGCAGCGTTACAGGGCTGCGCAAATGTCGAAGCCTCGGTAAAAATCTTACCGGTGCAATCTAGCCGGGGTTGCGTTTAAATTCCCCACCGATTTCTCAGCATCCAGACGCTGTCTCACCTTCGAACTGGGTCATACCTCGGCCACGAGTGGCTGGCGTATATTTAGAAACTATCAGTCAGTTTTTATGATTATTTAACTTCGATAAAGGTGTTGACTCGTCTGCTTCATCCGACGGGTTAAATCCGGAGCCTGTGGCAGCGTATCGATCGTGACTCGGCTTCCACTGGAGATCTATTATTACGAGTAACCGACTTTGTCCGGCTTTCGACTGGATTTCCGAAAATAACGAATGGACCCAGGAGATCGAAGCCACTTCGCGGCGACTGTCACCGTTTCGGGATCGAAACTTTTGCGCGGACCTATATAAGCACGACGCCGAGACGTTCGAAGGATTGAGAGATTAAACGGTTCCTCCGCGAGAGAACAAAGGCTTCGAATGTTAAAAGAAACACGCCCCCAGCAGGGTGCTAGAACGTTTTTGCGTCGGCGGGGCTGTTGCTTGCCGTTCCGAAGTTTGAATCCTGCTCAACGACCATCGAAACTTGGCTGTAATTCGAGCGGAATTCGAGTGCGCGATCCGCCCGTCTAATATCTGTCGCTCGAGTGCCCCGCGCCGTACACTCTACTTCGTGCTCCGCGAAACTTGAGAATTCCCAAATTTCGGAAGCAAGCTACGAAACGCAAGATCTGCTCGGCGCTTCGAAATAATCAGAGCACAGAGACTGGACTCCCGATGGAAAAACGGGAAGAGAAATGGCCGCGGAAGGCGAGCCTATAAATCAGCCGCGAACACAGAGGCGGTGGACACTGTTTCCCTGCTTTCACGAGCGAACGATTCGCGAACTTCGATTCCATCTCGGCGATCGATCCGTGGATGCCAGGGGAAACGGAACCAGCAGAGTCGGACGCGTCACATTTTGCCGCTGCGTCCTCTTTCAGCTTCGCGTTTACCTAGATTCCGCGCGCTAGATACGCACCCTCGATGCAGAGAATAGCGTGGCAATTTTCCTATCGAGAGATGCCGCGAATGGGTCATTTGGAAATGGTTCGCCGGAATTCTGGTACAAAGGATCGCGCGAGCGTGCGCCTCTGCGGCTGCTCCGCAGGCAACGGCGAGCCCCTGGAAATTTCGGGGATTAAAGGGAATCATTTAACAAGCTAATTTGCCCCGTCGACTCGCAAGCAGCATCCGAATGGCATCCGTGAACGCCCCAGAGGTATTCACCAGAACCAGCCTCGATTCTTCCACGATCCCGCCAAGGCAAAAGCGTTCGGAGGGAATGCCGAGGAATGCGCGCTCCGTTCGGCGACTGTGCCACACCGGGCGAAAGAAGAAGACAAGTAAAAACCAGTTGCCATGCTGATCACGGTTCAGGCGCGACAAGTGTGCGTACAACTCCATTCGAGGGATAGGATCACGCGAAACGATTGATTCGCTATCTTCAAAGTCCCTTTCTGGGTAGATACCTTACTCTTTCTAGACAGCACCGCGGTACTTTTACGGAAGATCCATGGAATGGAACAGAAGCCTCCATGGAACCTGTGAAGGAAAGCGAAAGCTTCTCTGCGACATATTTTTGTAAATTTCCAAGTAAATTTCTGAAGCCTTCGGGCACTCGTAATTTCAAATCTAGCGAAACCCAGCTTCCCTCGGTACAACATCGAAGACATCGATGCTCCGTAAAGCTTCCAGCGCGGTTGACTCGCTTACGGTGCCCAGAGAACTCGAGGGCCGATCAAAATTCACGGGAGACGATTCCGGGGGCAAGAACGTTCTCCGATTCAATTTCGCCCGGCTAGCGATACCGTGCGTCAGCAGACTTTCCCCTAGCGGAGTCCTTCACGGCAATTTGCCCGATGGTTGTTTCCGAATCGGAACGGAATATCACGGAGGAAGCAATTTTATCGAATCTCCCCGGCTGGAGAGGCCCGCGGTGCTTCTGTGTGCGGACTCCGTGCCCACCCTCGTCACGGAAGATGGCGGTCGCCGGGCCGGCGAAGGGTGAAAGCGCGCGCTGTGAGAAAGCAAAGCCCGGGAAAGTGTTTACCAAAGGGCCCCGACGTTAAGCAGAACGCCGTCGTGTCATAGATAATGAAACGTGAACGAAATTTCGCATGCTCTCTTCTACGACAGCTTCAAACAGCTGGGAAGAAAGGGACGGCCGAGGATGGAAAAGTGTTCCGGCGTTCAAAGGGCACCAGCAAAGGCACGCAAAGGGGCTGCTGATAAAACGAGGATCGCGATGCAGACACTTTCAAACGCGCTGCAAGTGGTTGCTCGAGACGCTTCGAGTCGCACTTTCAATACTGCGCGCTGTGTCTGCTGGATGCCGAGGGAATGGGATGATTTCTGGTAGAGAAGGAGGAAGCAGCGGAAATTGGTTGCGTAAGGCGAGCATTCCATGAACTCGGGTAAGTTCGCGGTACTGGTTACTCCGTGATACTTTCTGATTTGTCTGTAACTCGAAATTGTCCGATTCAATTTAGATGGAACATAAATGAACAGACAGCGTGGATCTTCTGGTTTATGTTGCGGTAAAATAATTAGTCAATTGAAGGTAGTGTGATAGAGTGAGAGAGCGCTTTTGTTCCAGCAGCAAATTATTCGTGAAATTCTTCGCGCTAGTTGTGGACGATCGCTTGTTTATGTATTATATGTGCTTTAGAAGATAAATGGAAAGTTCAAACTGCAAGTAAGCGATGGTAAAATGACACTTTAACAAGTCTTACTCTTGAAATTATCGTACAACAAGGCATCAGTGTTATTTTTGCTTATGAAAAGTGACTGAAGTCTTATCTTTCTTGTGCATGAGACTGCGTATCTGATTGCGCTGTTTGAGAAATTTTGATGGTCAATACCAGAAACAATATTTCCTTACGTCTCAGATAGCTAACGATCATGAAACGATTGATTATACACAAAATAACAATATAAAATAATAGAAAATTATAGAAAATTATAGAAAATTATAGAAAATTATAGAAAATTATAGAAAATTATAGAAAATAATAGAAAATAATAGAAAATAATATAAAATAATAGAAAATAATATAAAATAATATAAAATAATATAAAATAATATAAAATAATATAAAATAATATAAAATAATATAAAATAATAGAAAATAATAGAAAATAATAGAAAATAATAGAAAATAATAGAAAATAATGTAAAATAGTATAAAATAATATAAAATAATAGAAAATAATAGAAAATAATAGAAAATAATGTAAAATATTGTAAAATAATATAAACAAGTAGCTGGTAAACATATATCGGGCCAGAGAGGACTATTACCGAGTTACCAGAGCTATCACGGAGTAACCAGAGTATGTCTTGAAAATTTAATTTTGTATATTTTCAATTAAATTAACTCAGTAAATTTCTGCAAACCCATTTTATGTTTGTATGATGTCTGACCTATCATTATATCGCAGACTCACTTTCAGAACATGTGAATATTAGCAGTTAATAGACAAATTCTAAAACTATCATGGACCCACCCGAGCTTACCCTATGCATCGTGGCGTTTTGTGAGACTAAAACGCCTCCGCAAGCTTTTCTATTATCAGCTTCTTAAGGTACCAGCAACGAAAGTGGCGCACGATTGCCCAACCACTTAAACACGTGTCCCTTCAACGGTCACGCGGGAAATTAATTAAGCAATTTCGCCTTCTAATTAGACGTTCGACGCTGTAGCATCGACGACCCCTCGAGCTCGGTTCTGTGCTCTCCAGGTCCCGATCGTGAGAAATAAAACTCGCCGAGTCACTTTCGTAATTCTTACAAATTACGCGCAACCGCCGAATCATTCTCTATTATCCTAATTACATCGACTGGTTGAGGGATAGCGTGCGTGACGCTGGTTCCGCGAGCCGGCCTGCCACCACGGTGCCCTTTCGTTTATGGTAATCAGGCCCAAAGGTGTCCCGAGGACCAAGGGAGCCGGGATGAATGGGATTCGACGTGGAAAAAGCCGGCCGATCGGAACACGCACCGCACCGCACCCGATCTCCTCCGCCTTCCCCGGGGCTTCCTCCCCCCGCCCCGACGATTCATCCGCTGGCACACATCTTTTGATGGATGGACCAGCCTCCTGATCGATATACGGATCTCGGGCGATCGGTATTCCAAACGCCCACGTTTTCGCGCGATGTTTACGAGAGCACGGCGATCCCACACGACGATTAAGCAATGGGGACGACGATCGATAGCCGGCGCGGCTCGGGCTGCCTGTCCGAACGATTCATCAACTTCATTTCGACTCCAGCCTTTTTTCATCAAGCTCGTGTGTCTGCTGGATTATGGATTCTCCAGCTCCGCCTCTATCGAATGAATACGTTCTGGGCATTACATAGGCGTTGAACAGCGAGTAGCTATACCGTTCATCCAACGGGTCAACTAGCTTTATAGTTTACAGTATGAAGAACAACTGTGTAATACAGCAATGGCTCACAAATATCGACTGTCACGGACTCGCTGTATATATACCCGAAATTTGTGTTGAATGAAGAACTCTGTTGATAACTACATAGGTCCCCATCTCTCAATGGTCATCTCGTGCATTTGTTTGTAGCCACGGACGCGACCCGTTGAATGAACAGTAGGTTATCGAGCTGGGCCCCCAAAGGCGACGCGATAAGCACAAGCAAGTAAAATCACTCGTCAGCACGCGTCGCGGGTATTGCTGTGATTCTATGATCCCAGGGCGTTGCGTGGCAGACTGAAAAACGGTGCGAGTACCTACAGGAAGAACGCGGCCGAGGGTGATGTGTGTACAGATGCAGGGGAGGCCCACCCAAGTTTCTCCCCCTCCCACGGTTTTCCCCTATCGCGTCCGCGTTATTTCTGCTCCCGCTCCTGTATTTATCTTGGACGCGATAGGGACGAGTGAATGCGCGCTATGACACATTCCTTGGACATCACGCAGGCCACATCCCCGCGGCATTGTGCACCTTCGAGGCAACAGTCATCCACCATGTGTCGACTCGAGTGCCTAGTTAGCGTTGCTCCCCGATGCAACGATAAGGAACGAGCTGAGCGACGTTCAAGTGTTGGAGTTATCGCGCGGCCACGTTTTCGGGGAGCTGGGGCAGGGAATGCGACGCTTCTGACTCACCGTTTACTCTGGGGATGCACGCGCGACGACTGCGCCACTCGAGCATCGAGTCTGTGTGTGGAACTTTGGGGAAATTGGGCTCGCAAGTGTCGACGAATCCAGGGAACTTGGGGAAGTCGATTGGCAAGTGTATTGCAAAGTACAGAAGTTCTCCTAAGTAAGCTGAAACCGAGTTAAAAAAAATAAAGAAGCACTAAAATGTATAAAATAATTTCGTCCCTTATTTAATCTACGACTCTTATATTTTTTAGGTCGGCGCCAGATTTACACAATGCAAATGATGAGGCGCCAACTTAAAAAATATGGGAGTCGTAGATTAAATAGGGGAAAAAATTATTTTTTACTCTTTAGTGCATTTTTATTTTTTTAAGTCGGTTTTAATTTTTTAATTTTTTTTGTATTTCTAATTTTTTAGTTTTGTATATATTGACACAACATCTCCTCCTTTTTGAAGTCGATTAATTAAAACGTAATTGCTGCCGAAATTCTTGCAGGTAAAATTAAAAAATAATTTTATAAAACACTATTAACACCCAAAATTAATCCTTAACGATTTCACGATGGGACGATGGACGAGCCAGCGATCTCTGCGCGATCAGAACGAAGCGTACAAGCGAACCTGACGAACGCAACAACTTTTATCCCGCGAAGCTAATGAAGCTATAAACGCCGACACGATTAAGCGAACGGCGTTAAACGCAGTGGAACGATTAACTCCAATGAGCACGCGGTCCTGACAGATTGCGCCAGGCCACTCGAAAAGTTCATAGCCCCCGAAAGAAGCGCACATGTCACGGTTCCCCGAGCGCTGTTACTTTCGAGTGGACCAGAGTCGTTTTACATCGTGTTCGTGTTACTGCGCCAGATGTGCAGGCCCGACGATTCAATCGGATACAATTTTGCTCTCCGATTCGTTGCCCGCGCTGGAGAAAAAAAAACGCATCCCCTCTGCCGCGCGAGATTAGTACACGCCAGCGACGGACATCTTTCCACAAGCAGAGGTCTAAATCTACTCCCCCAAAAGCGCGCGTAAAAACCACCGCGTCCATTCCACTGGAAGAGAGCCCGGTACACACGTGCGTACATATTTCGATGGATCACGCCTGGAGAGGATCGATAACGCGAGCAACCACCCGCGCACCCTTCAACAACGAGAAGACCAACGACACTGGTCAGTGGAGCGCGCAGCTGGGCCCGGCCCCCGGCGGTGTTTGCAAACGTATCAAAGTTTTCGCTTAATGACGCTCTGTTTGATTTGCAAATGAAGCGACGGCTGATGGGGCGGTGACAGTGATCGCGCCGAGGGGGCGAAGGAGAAGCGGTCTCGGGGAATGCGTTTGACGCGTGTCACGTGCACATGTCAGCCCAGACCGCACCACGTCACACTCATTCTGGCTCGTTCCACCTGGCAACCCTCTATCGACAAGCTTTCTGTCAAGTTCGTTGCACCCCGCCATCGATTTTTCTGCCAGCGGTCGCCGTTAGTTCCGCGCGATCGCCCGTTAATGCTCGGCCGTGCCGCCCGCCTCGTTTCCGCGTCTAATTAGAATACGCGCCGGAGCTGCCCGCTGCAAATATCATATTCAGCCCCCGCAGCGTTTCCACCGCGGCGATTGCCGTTTGCCCTGGCCGCGGGCACGATGCCTACGTGTAACTCTCGTACGCGATCGTTCGGATCGCTGCTGCGAATCGATGGGTAGACAACATGATGGAGGTAGGTGGGGGAAGAGGAGCCCTTGGAGATTTGGGGAGGTTTTGATGTCGATAAGAGCCAGCGGCCACTCTTTCCACTTGGATACAGAGCAGAGGGGGAATAATCGAATTAAAGCTCATCGAGGCAAATATCACGGGCACTGGCCACCTTTATCTCCCTCGCGCGAACGTGACGAGAAAGCACGAATGGGAGCGCAGACGTCCGGCAGCAGGGGAACGAGATTTGCTTGATTAACATCGCGCTCTAAATCAGCCGTTGCGCGTAAACTACCAGTTGTTGCATCCGGCCTCGCTCGTAATTACCGATGCATGCAACTTACGAGCGAGTCGGAACGAGATCGGTCAGAGTAATCGTAACTCTCCGGCAGGAACGCCGCAATGTAACGCGAACATCCCCCAACGGCTAGCCACCCGAGCTTCCTTCTTGGCGGTACAGCGCTATTGAAACCTCGAAAAATCGATTTTTTATATTAGTATTAATTTTGAAAGTGTGATCCTTTGTGAAAATTTACAACAAAGTTCCACGAGGAAATTGGAATAATTACGGAAATTATAGCGCTGAACGTAACTGAGTGCACCACCGAGTAACGACCTCGCAGAGCAGTATTGGCGTAGGGGAATTAACTTTGAATCCATTTATCTCGAAACTATATTTTTAAACACCGTACGTCACCGTGTACATTATAACTTTTGAACGACTGAATATTTTCACTTGAAATTTTAACTGGAGGTGTAGAATTCCTTTCTCTATAACATGGAATTTCCGCGGCAATATTGGACGTTTGTAAACATTTTTATAAACGATTAAAGACGATTTTCTTCCGTAAAAGTGTGGGCAAAAAATTGGTTTGTGTAAGTTTCGCAATTTCGGTTTAAATTCGCCAGTCGAATTCCACGTTGTAGATTTTGGTGTAGAAGTTACTCACTCCAAAGCATTTTGCTTTGAGATGATTGGTTAACTTGATACTACGTATACCGAATACATCTGCGCACTGCGGAGGACCATCTTCAGCGCTTAATAATATCAACAAATTTGAATATTCCGACAATTTTTTTTTTGGTAATTACTCAGAAACGCGTCCACAATAAACTGTGAAAATTACGGGAATAGTGATTACTTGGTACCTAAGCAATCCAACACAAAAGAAACCGTCAGTTTTACGTGCCCAATAGTCCTGTACTCCCTTAACTTTCAACCCCCTACCCTTTAACTGCCTTCACGAGCTCAGTATATTCCTTCCACTTGGCGATATCTATTTCAGATCTAGTTGAACTCCGCGAAACAGGACGCTCAATTTCCTGCCGGCTGGCCGGCCCGACGAAAACTCGGACAGTAGACGTTAAGCCGGCCAACCATGGGAACCGAAACCACCAAAGTTCCGCGGCGTCCAATCCCGCTCGCGAAATTCACGCGCGCACACGCTCTCGCAGGCCCCGTGAATGCTGGCCGCAGAATGCACATCCTCCCGAAGGAAACCGGATATTCCTGAGGCTCCGGGGCGACGACGTTGGCACCCTACGCCCTCCGACCATTGTCCCCTGAGAATTTCCTTCTGTCGCGCGGTTTTTGTGCCGCCACGACAAAGGTGCACGCATGCACACGCCTGCACGCACTGCACACGCGTCTACCTGCGCCCAACCACTCTGCACGCACCGACAAACCGACTCGACACGTCACAAGCGGAAGAAAACGATTTCTCCAGGATAAAAACAGCTGTGCGGAGCCTCGCCTTCTTACGCTTCCATTACTCTGATTCTCTATTTCCTCTGTTTTTACTTCCGAATTATGCTGTTTGTGACTATGCACTTACAAAACTCAACAAACAAAATTGAGTCAACTTGTTTCGAGAGCTCGGTAATTGATAAGATTATTATATTGAATTATGATACGTATCATTCACTTATCGTTTCTTTGAATTTAACAGGCGCGTCGTATTAATAATAATTTCGTAAGTTTGAAGAATTTTTCCCCCGCGACGTAGGAGAGTGTAATTTCGCTTTTCTCCTTTTTCCGTTTCGACTAACTGCAGAGGCAGAGGCTGTCAGGTTCGTTCTGACGCATCCAGAACTACCTCGTACACAGAATATTTAGTCGCCGACTACACCGCGACTTTTTACTTCCCCCAAGCGGTTCGTCTCACTTTTCCAGCATTTTATTTCGCTCCTTGTTACCCCGGTAAGTGGATTCTTCGGCGAGTTTTCCAGTCCCCGGAGCGAACACGGCACAAAGTGCAGTCGACTTGAATATTTACACGCGCCTAAGGTATCATCTCTCTTCATGCATGTATCTCCAACGGCCGACATAATTCTAACTTTTACTACGCTCTGCCCGTATTTCCTCGGGCTTCCCCCGTGCTCTTACCGGAGAGGACGAAATCCACCTTTTTCCCAATCCCCACGAACGCGTCTAGGGGTAAACAGTGTAGTTGCTGGCCACCTAAGTCAGAGGTTCACATAAGCGTTGAATTATAAGCCTTGCTTCGATAGCTTTAAGAACACAATTAGTGTTAATAGCTGCAAACGACTCTGATAGTCTAGAACTAGAATTTGTTTAAAAAAAGAGTAGAAGGATCCACAAAAATTTATAGACTACACTGTTTACCCCTACTCACCTAGGACCTTTAAGCTGCTCCACTCGTACTTCGTCAAATTTAAAATCGTAGCTAGAGAGTTTCAAAGGAGATCAGGAAAAATTAAAAAAGCAACGCTGTGCTCGCATTTGTCGCGGACGGCCATTTTTCAGCAACAGCAAACTCGTCAAATTCCCCTACGGTTCTCTTCAACCCAGGAACGCATTATTTTTTATTTGCGCGATCCTCTCGGGTCGCGTTCCGAAAGCGCGCTTTCCGCGCTTCTGTTCGAGATATTAAGAATTATTAGGTTCGCCCGGCGGGAGAAGGGTCTGAGGTTTCATTCTTCTCCCGACAAATTCCCGCCACGAAATTGCACCGCTGTCTTCTTCGCTCCTTAATACCGAGTCGAGGATCCTCGATTTTTGTTTCCTCCAACGACTGAAACGATTTATAATCTTCCCCTGCAATTAGACTGCCCCGCGTGATTAGAGGCTTCGTGAAGATGTATGTACATCTCTAGAAGCCTTTAGAAATCTTATCCTCCACTCTACTGGCGCACTCGGGATTTAATCTTTAGGGGAGCCGAATTGAAGGGATAAAAATATTTTTAATACAATGTCAATAAAATTCGGTAGGTGATTACCAAAGTTTATTTAAAGAATAAGTATTCTTGAATATTTTTTTTTACGAAACCCCCCCTGCGGGTGCGCCCTCTATAAGTACACGTCTCATCCGGAGGCTGCGACAAATTCTACTAGCCTTTACAAGCTTTCCCACCTGTGGAATCCAGCGTATCCGTTTCACTTTGGCCACGCATCCCTTGGAATCGCGTTAGCCGATTAAACAATTAAAACTCCAGGCCCGATTCGATCCTAATGCCGCGGAGCGCGGCCAGCAAGCCTTACGCTCGCGGCCTGGCACCGCGACAGAATTCATCCCCGCCCCGACTAGCTTTTACAAACTTTTCCACCTGTGGAATCCAGCGTCTCCATTTATCATCGAAACGACCACCTGTTTCGTACGGCCGACGAAATTTGTAGCTTTTACAAGCCGCGTCGCTTGGAAATCTGTCTGCCCGAGGGCTTCCCTCGGAAATCGCCAATCCGTATCGTTATCGCCGAGCTATCGTATCGCGTGTGTACACGAGCCACGATGTGCTCGCCGAGCGATATTGCGCCCGAGTTTCCGCACACTGGCAGAAACATATCCAGCGGGGAGGAAAAAAAGGAAACGTGCTCGAAAGGACGAGACGGGGGCTTTAAAGCTGCGCGACACGGGCGAGCAAAAACTTTCCACCGCGAAGAGGGGCCACTTCTGCTTGGAAATTGCTCCATCAATCGAATCGCGGGGTATCGCCGTGTTTTTCGTCCGGAGGGGTTCGCGCTGCTTGCTATTCCAGCCACGGCCGAGGAACTCGCGTCGCAAAATCGACCGGAACTAAATTAATTAACGGCTGCTCCCCGTGAAACTCCTGCAACGTGGCCACTAGATACGTGACCTTGGCGAGAGCCACCATAAATCGAACATCTAGCTTTTTGCTCGGCTCGCCCGGCTCGCTGTACCATCGAGCGGCTAAGGAAATCGCTTCTTCGCAGCGCGAGTACAAGCTTCTCCAACTGTGCTGCTGAGCGATAAAACGCGAGGTCGTTCGAGAGCGAGGATTCAATTTGGAGAGGGTGGCGTTAAATCACCACGGGCGCGTTCGCCCAAATCCCAGCGGCTCGAATAAACAAGTCGTTAAAGCCGCGTACGCTCGCCTTTACGAGGAAATAAGGCTGTAAAATATCCGGGGACCAAACAGACTCGCGGAGGCCGGGGCCTGACCGAGGGAAGGATCATAATCAACATCCGTGAGCGCCGGCTGATTCTGATTCCGTTAATTGTCCCTGCCACTCTGGCGACTCGCCGCGCGGCAAGCAACGATTCGAGAAGCGAGAAATAAAACGGTAGTAAAGGTTGCGAATGATTATGACTTTCGCAAGTCCCGGTGGCTATGGGGAAACGGCGCGCGATGGTATCGAGCGACCTGCATCGAGTGAAATTATCAGGCAGCTGATACGAGGACAGAGAGTTACTCTGCGAGCCCCTTCGCGGGTTTAAAATAGAAGAGGGATGGGCGAGATAGCAGGGGGGAAAAAATAACGTTCGATGGCAACGCAGGGGCTCTAGGCACAATGCCGAGGAGGAGTACGCGACGAGGGAAGATTGGATGCGTCGTGATAGGGTCCTCGGAAGCCATATTGCATCGCGGTGCAAGGTATTCTTTAAAGTGCAAGGTTGTGACGGTAATTCGCGCGATTCGAGCAGCCACGATATCTTTCAACGCAATACCGAGGCGGGTCTGATAGGTACGAGGCATTGAGAGCAGAACGGACTAACCCGCATTGAAAAAAATTAATTTTTCCTATATTATGAGGTTAGTAAGAGGGTAAAATACTTTAATTCTTTTCGCATTAAGTCAACTTTAATAATTTAATCAGATAGCCAAATGTATGCCTCATCAAATATACTAACCGGTTTAGTGATATTTCGTCCACATAATTTATTAAAAATCAAACACTGAAAAACTGACCTACCAGACTCGGTGGTCTCCCCTGCACAATTTCGCAAAAATGTGGGACAGTCTGTTTTTGCTCTCAATGCCTCGTATAATGTGATACAATGCTTCATGTACCTTCTGCTAAATTTGTAATAATGTCTGTACCTAATTAATCCACAACATTAGGTCAGTCGAAAATTTCCTTCGCTTTATCGAACCAAAGTGTTTATCGAAAGTGAAAATATACCTATCATATATGTTTTTAATCGAAGTACTTTCCTTGGCTATCTGTGACCTTTTTCCCCTGTTCTGACGAAGGTGCATGCAAGTAGAAGAAAGTGATTTTTTCACACACGTAGGTAACCCAGGCCGAGCAGCGAATGTAACTTTAGCAGCTCTCGAGTCTAGTGGTGGGCAAGCAACGTGCGCGTAAATTGTCGACGTAGTACGGCGTCGATATTAAAGAGTCAATTACACCAACAGCTGCTTAATGATTATTTACTGGCAGCAGCCGTTCCGTACCTACCTTTGTAGAGGACGCGTAACGAAAGCCTCGAGGTGGCCGCCTCCGTGAAATTTAATCGTTTTACAAGCACCCGCCGCGACAACCCCGTTGTAAATTAAGAACCGGGATCGGGAACAGGATCGTTTTAACGATCAGACGTACATAACCCAACACCCCGCGATTACTTAATTGCGGAACGGCGAGGATCGAGCGCGAACGCCGGCGTAATTTAAAAGCTGGGTGCAGCGAAGCTTAGGACAAGAGTGACAGCGAATTATTCGTCAGAAGCGGTGGGAGAAATCGTAATTTTGTCAATTTCAAATTTAAAATATAAAAGGAGAGAAGCGAAGTGCGCAACTCCGCCATCCAATTCACTGGAACTTGAATTATATTCTCTAATTCTAGCAAAACGGTTCGTTACGAAATACGAAGTACTTTGGTCGAGTATAATACAAGAAATAATATGTAAACACCGAGACCATCGACTTCCTCGCAGCCCCTGGCATTCTAAACGCAAAAAACTATGAAGAGAATAGTGGGCAGAGAACTCATTTTCTAGAAACTCGTGATGGTGGTGGAAGAATGTTCGAAACCACCCCCGTAATCCCCACGAATATTTCACGACGGAGGGGCCCAGTGATCCCAGCCAAAGTACCGCGCTCCTCTTCTCACTCCGTGTTGCAACCAACGGAGAACGAATAATCAAAGAACATAAACCTCTCGTACAGATCCTCCTAATATTAATTGCCGCTGAAATTCGGTGCCAATGGCCTCGGAGGAAAAAAAAGAGTAGTGAGGTAATCGAAAAAGTAGAGAAACGACTATCACCGCGGCCCATGAATATTTATTACGTACGATAATGCTGCTGGTCGTCCAGGAATCATTTAAGACGTTTACAGCGCCGAAAATTAAAAGAGTTTACGACCGGTGAGCCGTAAAGGCAGAGGAATAGCTAAAAGAACACCTCGATCGACGAATCAAACGTTGCTCTATAACCTTGATCATATCTGAATTACACCAGCCTCGGCCGAGCAGCATCTAAGCACGATCAAGTGCGCCCGATTCTTCGTCGTTTCGCGCCACTCGGCCCGCTCAAAGGAGCTAACAGCTCCACTAATCAGATTCCTCTTTGACAATCAATTCCAAGGCCAGCCCCCTTGCCCGGCAACTTTTACGCAGATCAAAGCGACGCACCAGGGTATCGGACGTAACAAGAACCTTTAGCCCCTGTCCCCGAGAGATAAATCTCTCCGTCTGTTCCCGACAGATTAGAAAAACGACTTTTCCCCGCCAGAAGCCGGGGACCAGCCACTGCGGAGGCGAAAAGGTGTCACGCTTCTTTCAGCTCTCCGCGGGATGAAAACAAGGAACCGATATATATCTCTCTCTCTCTCTCTCTCTCGAAGCCGCCCAGCCAAAGAGTATCATCCAGCCGCGCGTCTTTCTCCCTTCTCCCGGTCGCCGACGAGACGGCAGAGGGGCAGAAAACCGCGGCGGGCTTTTCTCCCTTCTGGTCTTTTCGCCCTTCCGTTCGGGGCTTCGTGTCGGCGACAATCGCGCCCCGGCTCCGCCGCGCAAAGGACTTCTCCACGGCGAAAGAAGACGGAGCGTAAATACCGGCGCGGTTGTGCGCGAGGCTTTTAATCAGCGAGCATGGAAAATTCTCTTTATGCCGGCGTTCCGTGCACCCCCGGCCGCCATTATGCCCGGGCTGTATTTTTTTACGCCTGTACGTGGCTTGTACGGCGCGATTCGCTTCTCGGCTTCGACTGCTTTCGTCGTTTAATTGGAGGGTTCAAGAGGGAGCTTTGAGCGAGCCCCTCTCCCCGAGACAGATAGTTTTCGAATGGAGCGAGACGATTTTTGTTCAACAGGGGGGGATTAGGCTGGCGTCTTTGCTGGGGAGGCGACCCAGTTAACGGGCGAGGTGAAGAAGCTTGTCCTAAAAGCTGAGAATAAACGTAGCGCGTGGTCGATACTCGCCGCGGGGACATACACCAGGGGGGATGATTCTATCAGAGGCGTCGAGGCGAAGAGAAAGGTGGGACGAAGGAGCTGGAGCGATTAATTGGTCGGCTCGCGAACGGTCAGTCGTCACCTCCGAATTAAACGCGTCTACCTGTTTCATCCTCGAGCGAGCACCGACTCGCCCGCTATTTAATTAGAGCCGGACGTTTAAAGGAGGCCAGAGGAATATCATATTTAGACCGCGCCTGGAGCTCGGCTACCTGACGTAGCCAGCGTACTGGGCACATTGCTTTAATTAAACTTAATTAACTTAACTCCGCGGAGACGTGATTTCTTCGGTTAGGGTCCTCGGCCACGCGGTACGCGTAGCTCAATTAGACCCCGCGTAATTCTTCCGCGCGACGCTGCTGTTGACGCAAAGCCGCGGGGACTTAGCGCTGGACACCGGTTTGCTCCGGTGAATGTTTCGGCGAAAGATCGAGGGAATATTGGAGGAGCAAGGATACTACCGGGCACCGCCGATGAAATTTCAACGGCAGAGTTTTGTTTCGTCCCCTTTGTGCCCGCGTGTCCCCTGGCACATCCCTGCGCCTCCCTCGCTAACAATGAGTCCTTAGGCGGGCTTTTAGGGAACGTGCAAGAGCACGAACAGCTTGGAGGAGGGACGCAAGTTCGCGCAGCCCCAGCGAATGGAAGCGTAATGACTATGGCCACCAACGTCCTCGACGGCCTAGGCGACGAAGCTGTTGCGTAGTCTGGGGGGGACGACTATCGCCAGGAGACCCGGGGCCTAATATCGGTGTGCAAAGTACCCGCCGAGCGCCCTGCCAGTATCCTCCTTTCTCCAACCCTCTGCTACATGCCAGCGCAGTGTCAGGTAACGGAAGGGAGGTACAAACCCAAACAAAACTACGCGCTGCTCGCCCCCTGCGGGGAAAACGTCGCTGAGGCTGATTTCGACTAGCGAGGAGAAGCTCGCGGTTAGATTCGGAAGCCTTGGCGCTCGGGAGTTTCTTCTTGTTCACAGAAAGCGGAGATCTGCAGGGAAGTGGTTTTAATTGAGAGATCCTTGAGGTGTCGACACTGCGGGTTAAACATCATCCACGTGGAAGAGGCCGCCGATTGTCCAGCGGGCTGGCTACCTCTTCGGAGAGACTACAAAGGACGCTGCCACGAGCGTGATTTTAAGGGTCCGAGGACGACCTTGAGGGAAAGTACCGGTTCTGGGTGAGTGGAGGGCCGTGTCCAGGGTGTGGAGTGATCATCGTCGAAAGTAAGGGGCAAGATTTTCAACGTCACTCGAAACGGTCGCTGCTTTTACCCAGCCCTGCGGTGCTTAGCGCTACTTGGACTTTACGTGCGCAAGAACAGCGGAGGAAACAGATTTCAGTGGCAAAGTCATTAGGGAGAAGGGAAGGATACCCATTTACGAGAGCCGTGGAGAAGGGGCGGCGTATGCAGGTACACGAAACTTCAAGATGCGTCTCCGTGCAACTACGACTCCACGAAGTTCGGAGAAAACAGGAGATTCTATTATCGTGGGTCAAGGGGGACTGTTTCGCATCGAGGAAGCATGGAGTGAACGACAGATGTAAGGATTACACGTGGACGCGACGTTTCACGATCACCTTGGAGCCGGATCCTCCTCGAAACGTGGCAGGCTTGCATACGAAATCAAGCGGAGTTCGAGCCCGGCTGCCATATTTCTTCGAGGAAACGTGTTTCCCATTTTTCCCCGGGCCCTTGCATATGCATCTCCGCCGATCTTTGCATTCCGTGGACGGCCACGATTCTTGCGGTGGTCCCGGTGCATCAGAATTCCCGATCCAGGGATGCCCGACATCCACGCGTAACGGCCAACGAGATATTATTCACGATCCTCGAAGGACCCTGCTCCCCCTAATAATCGAGCAAGGGCGACCCGATCTCGGGAAGCCCTCGCGAGCGTTTCTCGCATTCTTTCGGCCTAATTTATCGCCCCGGGGCAGCGAGCCGCTCGTTCGCACGGGGAAAAAGGAGAACGCGAAGCCTAAGCGCGGTACCCGATGGATATCAGTTGGAGAGGATCCTGAACGAGCGGCGCGTAAATAATGCACGTTACAATCCCTTCGTGGCATTGTGTCAGCGCGCCCCGTATAGTATATCAAGCAGAGGCTCATCGCGCGATGGGGCAAACAAGCCTAGCTGGTATACCCGGCGAGAGAGCCGCGCCGGGGTTGGTTATTTAAAAAAGTTATAACTTATAACATCGACCACTTAACCGTGCTGGCCCCGACTATGTATAGAGTCCACCGCGGGACCCGCGCGTCCCTCTGCGCGAAAAGCTCCCTTTCTGCATTCCTCGTGGCCCGTTTCCTCTGGTGGCGACGCGTTCCAGCGAGTTCCAGGCTGTCAGACCTGGTCGCCTGTCATAACTTACCACGAGCTTGTCGCTTTGCTACCCTTTCTTCCGTTGCTCGACTTCGCGGACAGCGTTTTTCCCTTCCGCTGTGCAAGCCGGTAATCGCCTAGCCTCCACGCTCTTCTTTCAACCGGCACACGCTGCGGGAAACGGTGGTTTCGCATGAAGAGAGATTCAAAGGCCGTATCTCGCTGGACGAAACGCAGGCCGCAAGGTGAAGCCCATTTAAGGGTGCGCGAGCAGCTTAGTCGCGCCGGGAATCTGCTTCATTGGAATGTCGCGCGATTAAGGCGAAAGAACCGCGTGTATCGTGGCGTTTAGTATTCCTAGGCGATTTGTAAACAATCCAAGGGAAAAAAAATCGGGTAGGTTGTGACACAAACCGCGGTTTTTTACGTGAATACTCGGATATTGATGAAGTAAGTTTGATATTAATATTCAAGGATAAGGTGAATGTCTCAATTTCTGCTCGTGTCCCCATTTATAATCATTTCGTATTTTTCTTATTATTATATGCGTTACGTTTGTACTATAGTTGCAAGAAAATAATTCTAAGTTATTTAAACATTTACGCGAGTGTTGCACGAGCTTGGGTCAATACATACATCGCTATTTTTCATGAGCAGAAGTACAGACTTTTAGAGGATTATATATTTAATTGCAAATTACTAATAGTTAAACATCTTGAAATATCTTTCTTAAATAGTTTTTCAATTGGTTGATTTATTATTAAAGAATTAATCAATTACTCTGCAAATTTTCATCACAAACAAATTTTTTGCACCTTCTTTATGACGAGTAACCTCTTAAATCAGCAGAAATTGGGTCATTCACCTTAATTTTATTGATTATAGGCCTGTGATAGTTAAAGTATGACACAAATGGCATGCAAGATAGTATCAGGCATCCGAGAGACGGCGCGAGACGGGGTGTCAGCGCGTCGTCTGTTTGGTGCCGTTCCTCGCTCGCGTTCGGCAAAATTTACCTAGTTTTTAACGTTCAAATTCTGTACTTTTGCGGATCCCCTACCCACGTTCACAGCGGCTACGCACTTGTTTGGATGCTGCCTTTAGTTTCGAAGTTATAAGACGAAACATCATCTCCCATTTTCGTCACCCTTTTCGTAACGTCGACTTTTTCATGCATGCCCCCCAGTACCGTAACGATTCTAAAGACGTATTCACGTCGAAATGCCTGCTTGAAATCGCGTCCTCCGCGTCCCCCGCCCCTACGAGGCGGGACAATTAATTCGTATACCGGTTCCGCGGCCTTTAATGAAGAAATGTATCATTTATCAGGCCCGATTCAATATAACACGATTCATAAATCAATTGTTCGCGGCGCTGTGATAGTGGCCGCTATCGGTTTCATTTATACACGTACGGCGAGGCCTGACTACCCTGCCGCTGACTCGCCTCGCTTTACACACTAATGGAGCCCGACATTCTTAAGCTTGATACACCTCCAGTCCATTAACAGCTCCGCGATTCGCGATGCAATAATCCACGACATCTGACGTTAAATGAATGTGCTCTAATTTCTGACAGCACTGAAAGCCGCGTCAACTTCTACAGTGACTATTACTCTGTCAGTCCCGCCGTCAAAGGGATTTTTATAAAAGGGGCTCCAATTGTGTCTGAACGTTAGGATTATTCGCGAGAAGCCAGGAAAAGGCTGACCAAGCCCGGTTAATCAGCACTTTCATTAGAGCCGTCCCCGCTATAAACAACCGTAATGCCTTGATATGAAATTATCCTTCCACCTGAGAGGACCGAGGATGATTAAGGGACGAAGACGACGCCGGTGCGCCGCGAGCGAGAACAATGGCCGACAAGAGCGCAAAATACGACTAAAGTCAGCCTGATCATCCCCTTCTGTTCCCTAGCTCGGAGCTTTCCAAGGAACCGCGGGAGGGAGAAGGGACAGAACGATGATGCTGGAAAATTCTCGAGGATTCACCGGTGGAGTCTATCCGATAGCAGCGTCCAGCCGGAGTTCCACGACACATACGCGGTTACTTTCCCTACGAGTCATCCTCTCCCCGAAAGAGAACGGGCCGACCTTTGGGGCAGAACTGGATGCACGTTCGCGCACCTGTTTGGGCATAAACCGACCAGCCCCGGCCCCGTTCCGCCCTATTGCTGAGTAATTTCCCTGGAACGAGCCGGAGGAACGGCAGGGAAACCTTGAGGATGCTGTCCGAGGGAAATGACTGAGTAATGGCGATTTCGATGCTCGTTGGGAGGTCGCGTGCACCCTCAGCTTCGCAGATGTTGCAGTGAATTTGGGTCTACCGATAGATAAACGCGGAGCAGAGCGACTTCCTTCGGGGCCATTAATCTCTCTCGCGATTAAGCAACGCGGCTTGCTGTTCCAGATATGCTCACGAGCGACTCGCGGTCGTAGAACGCTCCTTCATACCCTGCCCGACACGCCAAGACATTCGTTCTCGTCGGTGCTAAGCTCCTTGGCAAAAGAGCAAGGGAAGCCTGAAGAAGATTCTCTACTAGTCGCGGATAAGTCCCATCAATTTTACCTCCGGAATTCTACGGGCTGTGAACGACAGAATGCTAACTAGCGCCGATGGTGTAAGCGAAAAAGGGAGCCTCGGGCGGTGGGACTCCGCTTTTACTCTGTCCCGAGAGCTGCGCAAATACCGAAAGCAACGGGGTGCCACCTATGTGCCGGTCGTAGGCCATTCCCAGACGCCGGATGCCTACAATAGCGAGGAAGGTCCTACGCGATTCGTCGATCAGATGCTCAGCAGATACTTATCCATCTGCTGCCAGGCGACAGAGGATTACCTCCCTTAAACAGAGGAAAACGCGGCTGGCCACCGCGACCATGGGGCTGGAAGCATCCGAGGCCGAAAAGTGGCATCTTCTGCGAGATAATGAGCCGTGAGGTCAGGTAGAGGGGACCTCGCAGCAGCTGGTCACTCGAGGGTCCGGGCGAGCAACGGCGGGGGAGGAAAACGGAAGGTGCAGCGAAAGATCGTAAAAGTAAAAGCTCAGGGTCAAGGCTCCGCTCTGCAGGCCCGGGCCACCGGATGCTGTTGTAGCTTGGCGTATTAACTACTCGTTAAACGACGGTATTTTTTTACGATCGCGCTAACGTAGAGCTCGAACGCGGAGGTAGGACGTGCGTGAAGCGTCCGAGGCGGGCCCCGAGAGCATGGGGACAGATTAAAGAGGAGTGCTGATTGATTTAGATTAGTTGTAACAGTTTCCGTGACACAAAGTCCTCTCCGTTGGCCAATTGATCGCGTCTGGGAACTGTCATCGTGCCTCGTCACCGTTAACGGGAACCAGAGCGAAGAGAAGACGGGAGCAGCCAGATTAGCCTGCCCTGTGTCCTGGCCAGGCTAACAGCGTCCGTCGCTCAATGAAACCGGCTGCAACTTGTTCCAACGTCTCCGACAGAACCTCCGGCCCCGGCGGAGCAACGTGCGCGATGTTTGGCAATAAGTTTCGAGCGTGTGCAGGGCGGGCCGTTTGTTCTGGGCCGCGAGAATATCTCAATAATTTATCGGCGACGATAGGAAACGTATAATATACAGGGGTCGGAGGTTGCTGGATCGGAGAGGAAAGGAATCAGCAAGAACTCTTCTGGATCGATTACGCGTAATTCTCTGGTGCGCGGGCAAACTAGTAATACCTAAGTCAGAATTATTAGTTTTGCAGCAAGACACGTAGAGTACTTAAAGCGCTACGTAAGATGAGGTGTTAAATTCAAAGGACGTGAAAATTTATAACATTTACGTCAAAAGAAACTTTCATTTTTAGCTTCGATTCAGAAAAAAGTAACTATTTAAGCTTGACGCAATAAAATTTGACTCGCACTCGTTTGCCCACCCACTACAGGATTACACGCGAGATGGAAGACAGGGTTCGATTTCATAAAGAGAATTGAAAGGAAATAAGAGTCAGACGAGAACAAACAGTATCGTTTTTCCCACAGCTGTTCCCTGGAATTTCCCGAGTAATATCGAACCAACGAATACATAATGCACATACAGATTACTTCGAGCTGGAATTCGCGGAGAGGCTCGTGTCGACGCGGCATCCGTTCCGCGCACTAAATACAGTAGTCGCGATAAAACGCGAAACGAACACCTCGGCGCTTTTTTACTCGCTCACCCTTCGCCTTCCCTGCTCGCTGCCTCGCGCTGTAGCTCTTTATCTATCGTGAAACCCACACGGCTTCCCTTTCATCACTCCCCGATAAACGCCGATCCCCAGCTCAAAAAACAATTACGAGTATAAACCGTTCAGGGGTACCATTTTCATACGTTCATACGCGCAGAGAAATTTCAGGCGCAACCGTCCATCAGAATATTTCGAAAGAAGTCTCCGACAGGTCCCTTTAGCCTGATCACCTCGAGTATCGACCAGTTTTATATCCAACGATAGGGAAAGGTGTAAGACAAAGGAGTTCCTCGATCAGAGAGCTACGACCCTTTGGACTCGGATGGGAACTCTTTTGGGGACGCTATTTACGAAGCTTCGGGGTTGAAGAAACGAACATGGTCGAGGGTAGCGTGGCACGTTATTATCGACAGGGTGGAGGAGGCCGCATTAGGGGCCATCCTTAAATTACCCTCGGGTAATTTAAACCCCCTTTCTTACGCAATAGTTTTTTTGTTCAGATATTAAAATTCTTTCAAAGGTTCATATGATTCATTTAACTCGGTATCGCGTGTGCGACGAAAGTGCCCTTTTTAGGCTACTTATATTGAATATTAGGTTAAGAAAATATTACGTAAAACGCTCTTAAACTCTGAATACTTTTTGCCGAGAGTGATTACAACTCTTCACCATTTATCTTCGCTGCCACTTAGGGCCCAGCGGTTTCCGTTCAGTCGAGTATAAAGACGCTCTGCGGTACAGTCGAGCACAGTTTGGAAATTCAGGTCAAAGGCAGAAGCCTCGGGGATTATGATATTAAAAAGGTTTAATCGTGCGTCACGTTAACGGCGTGTACAATTTCTTTGCTATCTACTCGGCGCGAGTAAATACGCTCTTGGGGCTGGACGTATTTGATTGCAGTGGCCGATAAGGTCAGGACGGTTCGTACGGAATACGTACCCGGCTGATAAACAGAGACTACCTATTGTACCGGTGCGAGCAAAAGCGGGCAAAAATATTTCCTAGCACCGTGCTAGCCAGTGAAACCTTTCCAAACTTCTCGGGCCACGCTGTATCGGACGAACGACGTCTGCGGTAAATCATCGTGATGTAAACAACTGTGAAGAAAAGTTTAAGCGCGCTGGCAGTTCTAAGTGTTTATTTTATGTGCTAACTTTTCCACTGTTGATAGGGCACGCGAGCTCGAGCGTGCTCGTGTTCCGAGCAGCGACACGAGAACTTCCCAGAATTTTTTCCTCCCCCCGTCTTTAACCCCGCTTATTGCCGCCCCATTCCCTTCCCTCGTAGCGAAACCACGGTTTCATAATACATCGGCCGTGAATATCACGCTGTACGCGTCTCTTTGCGAGTCCGCGACGAAATTTCGATCGTCGATGTTAATGTTATATTCGTAGGCGATACGCGTATCGCACAGATGTTTCGTTTCGCTGGCAAAGGATCCGGGCGACGCTTGAGACGTTTGGTAAACTGTCTCGGAGTCGCCAGGAGATTGAGCGTGATTTTCGTCACGGAGGGTTTGGGATTTGGAGAGGAGCGAGGGTCTAGAATCGTTCTTCCTGAAACTGTATGCTTTTAACGCTCAAGGAATTCCTGTTTTATTAAAACCCTTCCGCAAATTCCCTCGCCCAATAAAGTGCCACTATATATCATAGAAGAACTTGTATGAAACGGAAACAGAACTCGTCCTGGGGAATAATTTCGTCGAAAATTATCAGATACAGTAGGAATTGGATATTATTCCGAAAGGGGCCGGTGGCCGATCGAGATGAGGTTTGGGGAGAGGGGTGGGGGTGCGTGGACCCTAAATCTAAAATTGTAGCTTCGGGTATTTATTAGTTTCCGAAATATTAATAAAAAAATATTGTTAATTTTTTTTTGAGAAATTTCTTTGGACGTTGGTGCTGCCCCCCCCCCCCTACGCGGAACCCTCCCGTCCCCCATTTCTTAATTTTGAAATTTTGTAGCCACAGTCTCATTTTTAGCATCGCCAAACTCACATCGGTTCGCTACCGTGATTTACGCGCCCCCGCACTAATCTAGCCCCAACCAATACTAATACCCGGGACAATTTGGAAATTGGAATGCGTCGTGTCGGTATAAGTCAACAGAAATATTGTTAAGAACAGCGATCGTGGTAAGGAGATTAAAAAAATCGGTAAGGTCTACCCTTTTATGCGCAATTACTCCTGTATCTTTTTAACGCATTAATTACCGAAGCTAAAATTTTATATTTGGAGTCTTTCCACAAACCTCGTAATACCTACAAGTCGTATCTCGATCGGCCACCGGTCCCTTTCGCAAGTACAGCCCAGAAATTATATTAGGAACGTTTAAGTATTGGAAGAATTCAGATCCAGGAATGTGGGATTATAGATACGCATTCTTATGCTGCAAGAAACTTTTTGACCGACGCAAGCCGACCCGAACCGACTGGACACGAACGAATCCATCCCGAATTTACTCGACACGATCCTATTAACTCGAAATTTCAATCGAACCCCAGCACGGGATATAAAAGTTCACAAAATCAGTCCTCTGTGAACTCTGCAAAATCCAAGTCTGATTTTCGTGTGCCCTTTTACAGATCAAACTACTCCGGGCTAAATGAAAGTTTAAATTTAGGCGCGCAATTATTCGCGTGGCAACCAACATGGTGTCACATGCAACTTGTACGATTGGGGCAGCGTCGAGACTGCGACAATGCCGCGAGCGAAGATTAAAATGTAATATAATGCTTACATGATATCGCCTCCTTGGGAATGTCACTGGCAGGAAAGCCCTGGGACTCGAAGTAGGGCCTGACAGCGTCACATTTTAATCCGGCGCGTACCGTGGTCGTCGAGACGCTAAGGATCAGGATGGCACACAACATCGACGGCACGCCACTCATAATTATTATTCTCGCCGGGAGCACACGCGACACACTCACGAACGGTTTGCGCGACAGGTACGCGAGACGCGACACTTCTGTCCGTACATTCGCAGCTCCGCGACAGATTTGAAATCGCGACTTCGCTCGGCGGCTACCGCGGTGCCCACGACGGCGAGGTAAAATTCAAAAGGGAACGGTGAAAGAGGGAGCGACGCGACGCGATGCCAGCTCCGCTACGGCTCGGGACGTACTGATTCGTCTCGTGGGGGAGAACGCGTGCCGGCGATCAGGCGCATGCGCAGTCCACCGATGCTTTTAAAAAGTCTGTCTGTTTGAATTCTTGGGTAAGCACATTAATTGCGCGCCACGATAGTTGCCATGCGCGAACCGGTACATTTCTTTGCGTCCTATTAGGTATATCGAGCTTGAGAATTTTTAATATTCGTAAAGTGTTTGAGGAATTGTCTGTCTTTCGAGTGTACTTAAATTTAGTTGACGACACATATGTCAGACATTTTGAATTCGAGAGAGCAATTTGGAGGAGAAATAAATCGAGCGATCGTGCGTGAAGTGATTCAAAATATATTTTAGCACTAACAACGGTGAATCGTAGAAGAAACGTGTAACACAAAATGGGCGAAAGTTCAAATCTACGAGCACCCTTCGCTTTTATGAGTATTATATATCTCCTTTTTTAAATTCTTCACATTATAAACGATATGTATACATTACTGGACGGAATTGGTATTATCGTAAAGTACAAGTGGAACTGTGCTATCAACTACCAACATTGCATTGTTCGTTCTACTCTGATCACACAGTAAATGCTAAGGAAATACCTAACAAGGGAACATTCCGAACCCGAAAATTCAAAAAATTCTGAAACTTTGTGAATATGTAGGGAATTTCCTCCTGATTATAACGCAATTTTTGTTTGCTGCCCAAATTCACTCTAAGGAGGTGTAATTGACCCCTGAAAATCTGGTTATTTTCCGATTTTGTGTTTACAACTCGAGAACTGTAAAAAAAAATTACCAAATGATAGATCTAATTAAAAGAAGTAACTTTTGTCTTAAAACTTTTTTCTATCTCTTACAGTTCACGAGTTATAATACAAAATCGGGAAATAGCCGAATTTTCAGGGGTTAATTTCACCCCCTTCGAGTGAATTTGGGCAGCAAACAAAAATTGCGTTGTAATCAGGAGGAATAAATAATTATTTTAAAATATAATTTTTCACAGTGAGTGAAATTTTTTGTAGGTATTTGTTGAATAACAAAAGCCTTACCTACTTTTTGCCGCTTTTTCAAAAAAATTTACTTCTTTATTGGATTTTATTGATTTTAGCTTTCTCTTTCTACGAAATTTGGAGACTCTGAGACTTGTATAATGATTTTCTAAATTAAAATATAGACATAACTTTAAATTCATACCTGAGATCAAACGTTACTAACTTTTTAAATCATACGATCTATAGCAGACTTATTTGCTTTAAATGTGCCATGCTCTACTGCTTCACAAAATGAAAAGCATGTATGCAAACTGCAATGAAATCATCTGCATAGGCAAAACACTTCACTGAATCTTTGCATCCGTAATTACATACTTTCAGCAGCATACGAATGCATGCAGGCATAACGCGCTTTTTATTTGAAAAGCATAGAAAGTAAATGATTGAAACGTAATAATAATGATGAAGACATAACTATAGAAAATACTTGAATCGTCATGCTTGCTTGCACTGTCATACTTACGTACACGATCTACATGTAAGTGACTGTGCTATGACACAAGGGGCAAGCATTAATATTAACGACGTCGCGCTCCGCGGCGACGTGATGTCTGCATACGGTACAAATCCACGCGTTACTGAGATCCATCAGCGGTTTCCCAGAAACGATACAAGGGGGAAACCTGGTCATACAATTGGGGCAGGCGACACACCAGTCTGGCACAAGGCTCTCGCAATTTGTACACTCCGCTTTGGAATCGCGCACATCGTTTGGACTGTGGTTGGTAAAAATATCCACCGCCAGGTTCTCATACTCCTCCCTGACCAGTTCTGAGACAGCCTCCAATGATTCTAGCTTAATAAACGCCTTAGAACAAACAGTAAATGCATGGTTAACAGCACTGGACAGAGCGAGCAGGCAGTAAATGTCTTCAGGTTGTAAAATGTCCTCGTACTCCCTGAGCCTCAAAGCCGTTTTCATGGCTGCGTCAGAATTCCCTGAATACATCTGCCTGTGCGCCAATAACAGAAAGTGATACGCTTCTGCACCCCTCCAGGCGTTCTCTATCACCCGAGTGTCCTCGTTGTTCTCAGTTAAACCCATCACAATGTTGCTCCGGCCTCCTTTAATTGCTGGCGCACTGATGATGTGGTTCTCGATTAAGAGGGCTGCTAAAACATAGATCTTCTTCACGCGTAGTGGATTCATCCTGCTCTTCGCTTGTTCCTCAGCCAGCTGCAGAAGCAACTTAGCCGCCTCCAAATTGTAACTTGCTTTCTTGTAGAGCTCTATCGCCTGCAGCATCTTGCCATTCGACAGAAGATGATTGGCATACTTACTCAACAGTTCTCCAATTTGTGCCATTTTGTAAGTCCTTGCCAGTTCCACTGCCTGATCCCAATGATTTAGACGAACGCAGGTGTCGACGGCCAGTTTCACGTCTCCATATTTTATATAAGCTGCAACTGCCTGAGAGCACATACCAACAGACGCTAACATCCTCGCGACCGTCCTCAACAGAGGACTCTTGTCCGGCAGTTGTTGCACAGTCCCAGCCAGCTGAATAAAGTCTTCCAGCTTGTAGTAGCATTCGACCAGCTTCTCCAAGTTTCTGCTCTTCTCGTAGTACTCCTTCGCTCTCTCCCAGTTCTGCCTTTCGGCGTAGTACTCCCCAATTTTGTTGTAAGCATACTCCATCTGCTTGTCCGACCCGCCAAGACCCATCTTCATTAGCTGCACCACGCGAAAGTAATCTCCCAGCTTTAACCGCAGCGAAGTTGCCAGGTCCCTTCGGTCCATGTCCAGATACAGCTTCTCTGCCTCCTCGTAGTTACCAAGGAACGCTGCCACCTCGGCCTTCTTTAACTGATCGTTGTGCACGTTCTGCAAACGCTTTATAAACTGTATGCCCAAGTAGTCGGTGCAACGGACCATCGCGTTCTCCGCAGTCTCCAGATCCAGCTTCTTCAGCGCCGATTCCGCCAATAAACGCCACAACCGCGGATGCGGATTGTCTTGAATGAAATTGTTGGCTTCCTTCAAGCCCACTTTGTCCAGCAACTCTCTGGTGTCCCTCAGAGATTTTACTTCCAAATCTACTATCAATTCGTTCCTAGTGTCCTCCGGCTTCTGCATCAGGTCGTCTAACAAAACGCAGCGTATCTCTAAATCTCGAAACGAACAAATGTAGCCGGAGCACGATATCGGTTCTTCCGGATCGAATTCTCTTAACACATACATCCTGGTCTTCTCCATAATTGCGAGCAGAGTTGGGTTATCTTGTGCCCAGCACATGGCCCACACATCTTTCCTCTCAAACTTGGTTATACCATCCCCTGATTCTCCATCCTTCGAATTGGTCCTCTTAGAATCTATCTCTAGATCCAGCATGGTCAAAATACCATTTGCATCCATTATAGATGCACGAGATGAGTCGCAATTAATTGCGATCTTATAAAGTTTACAGGCTGTGTTGTACCTGTTGGTGAGAGTTATCTGTGGCAAAGAATAGCGCTGAATCATCCCCGACTCTCTGCCTATCAGTAAAACAGTCTCACTTGCAGATAAACAGCAAATTGGATCCATAGTGGCTTTCGTGTTGATGGGTGCTTGGAAAGATCTATCTTTGTCTAAGTCTTGAATCACCTCCGTTACTCCAGTCGGAGTCTCGTCAATGTGATAAACCTTGTCCCTCTTAAACCGCCCTGCATGCAACATGGTGTTGCGCGGAGTGCGATAGCTCCATACCAGAAAATTATTTTTCGACGCAGCGATAATAACACTGTTAGTCATGGTCACCCATAGTGGCTCCAAATCTATAAACTTGGTGTCTATTGGCGTAGCTATCGAATTACAAACTAGCAGGGCAAACTGCTCGGGCCTTTGTATAAGATCATTCTTCACTGCCAACACGCAATGATCTCCGTGCGAATCAATTGATATCAATGCCTTTACGTACTTAGTGCAGCACGTGTTGTTGATTATGTTCCAAAACATAATGCAAATGCCATCTTTGCTGATCTTCTCATTCGTATAGACCACTGTGTTACTGAAGTAAGCCCATTTGTAATCTAAGCGAATATTTGCAAAATATATGTGAGAATCGACGGACAGAGCTACTCTCAGAGATCCTCCTTCCCACGCGCAACATGTGATCTCTCTGCCAGGTATTCTCAGAGTTCTCACGTGCTTACCGAATGGAGTATAGAACTGAATGACATTTGTATCCTTTGTCTCCCCGTTAAATAGCATTGGCATCATACCTGTTACTGCCAGCAGAGAGCCATAAGTATTCCAACAGCACCATGCCGCCGTCATCCCAGTTTCTATTACGATTGGATTGTCGTCGTTTGTATCTCTCATAAGTTGTATTCTACCATTTCTGTAGCAAATAGCCAGAGTGGGGCATTCCAAAGCAACGTAGCCGTTTCTCCCGTCGTACCATTGCATTGCCATTATCGTTTGAGTTTGCCCACTGTTGAGCGATGTCGTGTTTATCTTTCTTAAAAATACACCGAGATTATCATAAAGATGAACTTCTCCATTCTTTACCCCGAATAGTAGTAATTTTCCGTCGGGGGACCACTGTACAGCAGCGAGAAACACGTTCTTCAGTTCCTTTCCCCAAATTCTGTTACCGTCGACCGAGCCCACAATGACTGCGCCATCCTCGTAAACTATACAGACTTTTAAGCCGTCCAAACTCCATGCCATCCCTTTGACTACCGATTTATTACAGTTGTTTATCATCTCGTCGTACCAAGAACCTTTATACAGCATCCAAACAATGATCACGCCGTTCTGATCGCTCGAGGTCAACTTCTGGTGCTGCTCGTTCCAAGCGAGAACTTGCACGTGTCCATTATGACCTTCCAAAGTCTGGTTCATGCTCAAATTACTGGCAGCGGTTAAATGTCTGGACTTTCCACCGTTAGTGGAGCTATTCGTGCTAGAATCAACTCGAAGTACTTTTAACAAACCGTCCTCCCCTCCCACCGCTATATAACCTTCCTTCTGATTCCATGCTATACAATTAAGCCGGTAATTATTCGGTATCGCTATCTTTTTACTCAGATACACAAACATCTTGTCGGCGTTGAGTAACAAATATTTAATGCCTCTTCTTCTCTATTACACAAATCGCTGAAAAATGTAATTATACAATCTCTCAATGACTGTGTTATACATCTCAGAATATAATATTACAAATTGCTTGGAATTACTTTAATGTCGAAGTTTTGGAATCATTTTACGATTCCTACAATTATGGTGAATGATTCATACGCTTCTTCATGAAACTACTCACATTATTGAACAGTAGTCAAGTTGATAGTACTTGTCATTAGGGATGACAGCGATCAATGAACAAAATTTTTATTCTCTGTTGCACATATTTTCAAAATACATCGTGGGGTTTTATATACATTTCCAAGATAGGGGATTCATTTATTTACGCATAAGCGAACATTTCTAAAAAATTATGTGGTATAATCGTAAGCCAAATTCAATGAAAGGTTATTGTAAACAATCGTGATTGATTGCACATGTATATTGTGTTTAAGTACGTCAAATGCAATCCCATTCACATTGACGCTTACAAGTGTAGTGAAAAATAATGAATGGGACATGTATTTCGAAGTATGCCACATTTTTGGGGCAACATTTGAATTTATTCATTTGATTCATTTAAATTTATGGTCGCAGGATGTATTAAGTGTTAAGTCCAGGCCCGAATTAAGATTTTTGAGGCCCGGGGCTATCAAACCTTCAAGGGCCCCCGTGGTCGAAAAGCGGGGGGTTAAAATGTTTAAACAATTACGAGTTTAAATTCTCTTCAAATGGGATACCGTGTATATGTCACGTGTAATATATAATTCCCAAAAATTGTAAAAATGTAAATAGATATCATAAAGGTTTAAACAATGAAATTTTAAAATAAAAACATAAAATTGGAAGTTGTGGAACTCATAGTCAATTTATTTGAACTGAAGGCCCCCTTGGAAATTGGGGCCCGGGGCTGCAGCTCCCCCCCTATCCCTCCATTAATCCGGGGCTGGTTAAGTCATGGGGTAAAAACAACTTTGTGATTTAAAGTGAATAGTTTTATTAAAAGCTAGATTTTTTTTCGATATTCGAGTTCAATTTCCTATATAAAAATATGGTGTTCCATAATCCATCATAAATTGCAGATGGTACTTGTTTACTTCGTAAGTATAAAAATAATAAGAAAATCACCTGCAATTTATGATAGCTTTATACACACATGATACTGTACATACAAAAATATTAAACTTCATCTTGTAATCCCTTTAATGGGCTTAAACACTACAAGATTATGAGATAATTGTTTTACAACGCCTTTGCTTCGCCATAAACAAAGCCAACATTCATATACTTCGGGGGACATGCTTACAATTAATGTACATACTTCTGGATTTTCGATAAATATATCAGGATCGGGGTATTCAGTAATAGTTGTACAACCACTGATATCAATGTGCGTCAGCGTTGGTGTGTACTTTAACAACAAATTCAAAGAACCTACGCCCACTCCTCGATTTCCTCCGAGCATCAGTTTCGTAAGATTCGACGCTTGCGACAGTATATTCTTCACATCGATATCCAATAAATCGGAGGCAGCAAGCTCCAAACATTCCAAATTCACAAACGAAGAATTCGTCTTATTGAAAATGTTTTTTACTAAATTAAATTCGCTTGAGAGAACAGTGTTTGATAAATTTAAATTAAGCAGCTGTCTTTGTAAGGAAGCGGAGAGGCCATCTTCGTTGAGGCTGTTCCAAGAAATGTCCAAGTTTACCAAGCTACTGTTGTTCCAAAGGAACCGCAAGTTACGCAGCTTGCAATATCGTAAAATTAAGGTCCTTAGCTGGGTCAGAGGAGTGAGAAGCTTATAAAGTATTTCTTCGCTTGTCGATCCAAGTGGATTGTAACTGAGATCTAAAAGTTTAAGTTGCGAGGGCAACTTCTTTAATTTGCTTAAGCACGTAGAATCTATATCGCAGCCTTGGAGACACAATTCTTGCAAGGTGGATAATTTTAAAACACAGTCATTCAGAAGGTTTCCTATTTCGTGCAATTCTCCACTAGATACATCTAATATTTGAACGTTCTTTTGGTATTCTAAGGTCTTGAATACTGAAACAAGTTCTTCTTCGCTGATATCCGCCTGCTTTAACCGCAAAATGAACGTGTTCTCGCAAGACTTCAAACTCTTCGTGACGAATTCTCGAACATCTGAAAATATTCAGAATAATAATCATCACGAAGATTGATAAATATATCATATATATAATTACCTATCTTATAAGCTTTACAAATTGTTCCATAACGTTCGACGATGGACGGTGTTTCTAATTCAATTACTTCGCACCTTAAATGTTTAACAATATCTCCTTCGTTAAGAATCGTGAAAACGTTAGCAGAATTCACCACGATGTCGTCCATGGTTTTTAAATCGAACTTTGCTTTACATCCGCAATCGTCATAAAATTTCTTTTCAATGTCTGTTATAATCTCTTGCACCGATGGCTTCGTTACGCTCGAGAGTTCCACCTGCGTCTTAAATATTTTATCTTCGACAGAAACGTTTAAAATAATTGATTTCATTGCAGCAACGACTTCTCGTGGTTCGTATTCCACAGGCGATGGGTTTGGAGGCGACGGTGTTCGAGAATCAGAATCTTTAGTGAATCCTACTGATAACAGAGACATTTGTTGTTTTCGTTTGTGCGATCTGCGTTGATTAAAGGGGTGGACAATTTCTGTATCACAGCTATCATTGCTTCCCTCTTCTATTAAATCGATCTCCTTGTCCTTTGTCGCAGGACTTTCGTCAACCCTTTTCTGTCGCTTCGAATTCTTCTCGTGATCAATATCACTGTTACTCGATTTCCTTTTCATTTTCGAAATGGAGTTATCGTTAGTGTGCCTTTTCTCGCTGACGCTTTCGTTCATATCATCTTCCAGCCAATCGTCCGAAAGGACCTCCTCGCTGTTCAAGAGTGGATTTCCAATACGCTTGGTACTAATCGAAGATGTAGCAATCGGGTCACTCCTGTGTTTCAAACTGGCTATCGTTCTTTTGTAATCCTCACCCGCAGAGATCTTTCCACCGACGTTACGCTTCTCATCGACATTGTTCTTTGAACTACGCGGCGATTTGCTTGGTCTTTTACAATTCTTTCTGCTGCTCACTGGAATCATAGCGGACAACTTTCTATGCATGTCTTCGTAATCTGCCTCGTCTTCGGGGGATAAATAATTTGCACGGTCTTTCCAATCCTCTAAACAATCCAGCACAGTGTCATCATCGTTTGCCTTCAATTCCACATTTGCTCCGTGCTTGATTAACAGTCGCATCATTGAAATATTACCACAAGAAGCTGCGTCGTGAAGGGGCGTAACTCCCATGCACATTAAGCTACCAGGATCATTCACGTCCGCATCATGCTTTAGCAATAACTCAGCAACTTCCAAATGGCCATGATTGGCGGCTTCGTGAAGAGGAGTCCAACCAAAATGATCTCTAGAATACGTGGGATGACCGCCTTCCAGCAATGTCGCTACAGCTTCGACGTTCCCGTGGATACAAGCAACGTGAAGCTGGGTCTCTCCCTTTTCGTTTCTTTTCACTGCAACTGATTTTCTATTGCTTCGCCTCTTATTCATTCTTATGCTTCCTTTCGCTTTCAATTCACTTTCTACATCTGACAGATCCTCCAAGCAAATGTTTGCACCAATGTTGCCGTCCTCGGACTCATCATCGCTGTCCGTATAATTGGATAATGTTTTCAGCATGTCTAATTTCTCTTGGAGCCTATTAATCTCATCTGTTTTCCCGCAATTGTTCAAATAACTTAATCGTTCCTTTAAGACAGACACCTCCAACGAAACATCGCCGCAAGCTTTTGCGTTGCTCAAGGCTAACTCGTAAGCTTCTTCGACCTGCTCGTCAGTGTCTTTGGTGTCTATCAACAAATCGGCCAAGAATAAAGCGGATCTACATATTTCCCGTGGATCCGCGCAGAGTTGCAATTCTTTGCGAGCAAAATCCAACGCCTCGTTATATCGTCCCACATCCTTCAGGGTCTGAGCTAGGCTCGACAGAGCTGCCCCTGTACGATCGCTTTTGATCTCCTCTGCACACGCCAACATCTTTCTGTAATAATCGATCGCTTTCTCAAAACAGTGCGCGGCAATCGATGCATCTCCTAGTACTTCGTAAAGTTTCAGCTTACCGCTCGCGCTTTCCTCTGTGCTCAAAGCTTGCTCGGTCGCGTGTAGCGTTGCCACTATTCTCAGAAACTTTTCTGCTTGCTGTTTCAGATTTTGTGGTAACCTGTCCGTAACGTAAAGGGAAACTAAAATTTTCCGCGACTCGTGCCATCTTTCTACTTTCAAAAGTAACTCCGCCTGAAGGAATCGCGCCTCCGCTCTCAAGGTCGCGTTATCGATCTCCGCGGCCGTTTTGAAGTGGTTTAACGCCATTTCGTAGTCCCCTTGCCTTTCGTGAATGCCTCCTAGAGCGATCTGTGTTCTATGAAAATCTTCTCGCAAATTGTGCGTCTCGCATAATCCTGCAGCTTTCTCTATTAAATCTATAGCCTGCTGGTGTTCTTTTTGAGTTTCTAACACCAAGCCCAGGTTCAGAAGTAATCGCGCCCGCATCGTGAACATCTCTTTCAGTTCGATATCCCTCTCTCCTAATCTGCATAGAATTCAATAGATTTTCAAACTAATAAACACAAATATAATATCATATTTACACAAAAGTAGGATATTATACTCGTTGCAAAGACGTATGCTCTTCATGTATGCTTTCCTTGCGCTTGCAAGCGCTTCGCTCTTTTTCTCAGACTTCTCAGCTAAGCTCTCTGCCCAGCAAAAGTACGTTCTGCCTAATGTAGCGTAAGCGCGCTGTTCCTCCACTAAATTCTGTATCTCCTTGGCTCCTTCTGCCTAACACAAAAATATCGTTACTATAATGGTGTTATACAATCTCATAGGCTACAAAACTTTGTCTAAACAAACCCAAGTAGTGATTCTGATGCTTCAACGCTTCCTCATAAGTACCAAGATTCGCGTATATCTCTCCAATCATTCTATGGGCCACCGCAATGTTCAACTTGTCTTCTAAGGTATTGCAAATTTGTAATTGCTCTGTATACTCCAGCAAGGCATCGTCGAATCTACCGCTTTCAAAATACACATCCCCAAGCTCTTTGAGAACTTCAGCCAACTGCTGAAGGTTGCCATCTCTTTTTGCTCGTTTCTTTCTTTTAAATAATCCTGTCGATACATAATTATCATGTATACAATACTTAAAACAAGTAAGAATATCTACCATGCTATTACTGTACATATTTTGCTCAGTACCTGTTCAAAGGGAAGGGGCAACAAGGGATTGTTAATAAGCAAACATATGAAATTATCAAATAAAGGCCAACAGCAACACTCACTTTCTGTATCCATTGTATTCAAATGTAAATTGTTTTAGGAACAAGTGATTCACTTTCGATACACTGTACTAGATTCAAGCTTGCTTTGTTCCTGCAAGCATGGTGGTTGCACAAACACAAAGGCAACACGAACCAAAAATCATAGTTACAGCTGAAAAGTACGGCACGCTACAGCAAACGCCTCATAACGGTAAAGAAGGAAGCATCAAGTGCCATTCATGGAGAGACTAAACGAAATCGTTACTAAACATCGAAATTACCATCGTTCGTTGAAAAGACACGAGGTATCATCATGCTTAAAATCAAACGTCACGCGAAGAAAGAATATATCTGAGATACTATCTCCTGCTAAGAGAACAAAAGGTTCCGTGTAATCGGAGTAACGCGAAACGAGACCGTGAGAAAACAACTGTAGGTACTCTAAATTCCTTTGGCATTGAGCACAATTGATAATCGCTTCTTTAATTGATTTTACGATTAAAGGGATGACCAGTTTACGCTCCTGACTTAGGATACAGTTCTCTTTAGGTGAAATTTCGTAGTCGTGGGAGCGCGTATGGCCTTCAGGCTCCTCGATTTTAAAATTCTTTAGTTAAGTGGGATCGCGCGTGAATTTCAATGACTTCATAGGTAATCTACGGAGCACAAATACTGGCTGGTACGAGGCAGTACCACCATAAACGAGGTATAGAATAGATCGCGCATCCAATGCACTTTTCTGCCCCAGGTTTCTCGGGACCTAGGACCCCGACCTCATTACCATTTTAGTGTCGCATGCAACGTTACCGGTAATCTTAAAACAGATTGTAATACTACACATGGTTAAAATGCTGAAAGGTGTGTGTGTGCTTGCATGCATGTGACTTGTTTAGAATGCGTAAAAATGGTATTTCTTCAAAGCTCATGCAAGCTATGAATTACAAGATGTCATTGTTTTGTACTTTGCGTATAGTAGAACCCTATCATGTATCATACGCCGAAAAATATTAAAAATTGACGGTGTTACTGACATTCCCGTCAATCTCTACATTTCGCGCATGCTAGACAGTGCCCATCCTACGATACGTAAAACTCATAGAAAACAATGGATCGAAACGTTTTTATAAAATTTATATTTGTCATTTTCGGGACTCGGCGTTCGGTATTCAGAATCGCTTTTTAAGACTAATTGTAAGATCGTCTATGTAAGCCTGCGGCATCCTCTACTAGTGTACTAGACTAGTAACAGAAAAATGCACTGGATAATAGGTTTATTCTATATCCAGCCTGTGTTTTTATATAACTGCAAAACTTTAGTTGCATACTTGAGGGAAAGCGAAGATTGGATTATAAATCTGTTGCATTTCCGTATGTAGATATAAATCATTTTCATCATACTTTGCATTCTAATCGCTAGTAGGGTTGCGATCGAATTCCGCTCCGAATGGGTAAGGTTGCACGCGACACAAAAATGATAAGGGCCAACGGGTCTAGAGCCCCCGATCTGTGCGGCAGAAATTTACATTGGATGTAAAGTCTATTCCATAGCTCGTCTGTGGTTGTAGTGGGAGGATTCAACAGTAGGTAACCACTAACCACTAACCCGTGGCGCTTGAAAGTTCATTCATTCCGTGGGAGTTCAGTCGGGCCGTGTTGCGGGTCGCTGAAAGGTGATGGGTGGTGTGTCTCGTGAAACGTTAACACGAAGTTGACATATTGCGCGGAAACGGTATCTGGACGCGTCTTCGTTTCCTTTCTCACATCTTTTGATGGTCCCTCGTCAGATCCACTAATGGCAGCAGAGTTGCGTAAAGATAGGTTCACTGGTAAGTCGTGGATGCTCCCTGGATTAGAATCGCAGTAACTTCGGATCGATACGCGAGATTCTCTTAATACGCCGATGAATCTCTCCACGATGGTTGCTGTTTAATTTCTCTCCGTTCTAACATCCCTCGAATCTCTTTTTTCCCCTCTGTTTATACGTCGAACGAATGATCTCTTGTACCAGATAAAAGAGTACTTGACGGAATCATTCTCTCCGCGCCTCTAATTGCGGAGATAAATTGCTATTAATTAAGGTGTTCCGTTAGGAGAAACGTACGAAAGAGATGTCCCTTTCGTTGGGCATTCTACGAATTTTATAAATCGAAGGTGTGTTTTTCAATCGATTTAAATAATTACCGCGACATGATATCGCAGGATATTAATTAGCTCTTAAGTATCGCAATCAAACATTTATGTGTTGCTCCATGTACTTTACACTTTCTGTTTTACTGCTTCTGTATCATAAAATTTACCTACTTAGTGTCGCATTAAATGGAAAGTCACTTGAATTGCTTTTGGACGAATTAAGAACATGGAGAAATAATTACAGAGACAGTTAGCGGCGTAAAAAGTATTTATAGCGAAATTGTATACAGCGCTATTTCTTTTTTTAGACTCAGACATCCACGCGTGCATGCCATTGCATAACATGTCTGTATATTTATTTTAAAATCACTCTTTACAGTGACAGAGTACGGTGGGAATTTACATTGATAGAGAAGTTGTCAAAAATAGTTTGCATTCAGTCAACTTATTTTTATATCCACAAGCTTCATCCGCCTGATCTGTTTAGTTCTAGTTCAACCGAGACTGCTTCTCTATTTTTGTGCACCGGAAAGCTCCACAATGTTCAGTTGCAATACTGAAATTCATCAACTATGGAAGAAAGAAAACTCTCAAAATCCTGTGACATTCTGGCAAGATTGAACGGGAACGAGCACAAGATTTTTGAAAATCAAAATCATTGTATCAAGCCATTGCCCGCTGCATTCGACGAAGATGACGCTGAAAATTTAATAAATCATAAAGATATCAATGATTCCACGAAAATCAATAGCGGTAGTAACTCCTCAAAAGTGCCGCTGTCTTCAAAAGACGCCCAGGTAATGTATCGCAACTGTTCGTCGATTCTCCGATCTTGAAACGCGACTGATCGATGTCCAAAATTTGAAAAATCTCAGGAAAAAAAGGAGTCGTGTTCTGGGAAAGAAATTAATCAACCACCCTCGCCAACCACTCTACAATGGGGTAGAGCTATAGCCGAGGTAAAGGAACACGCTGTAGCAAAATTACAAGATGAACTTAAGAAAGCTCACGAAGAGTTGAAATTAAAGGACGAGGAAGTCACGAGACTTTCGAGGATCAAGCAAGATGTCGAAGCTGAATTGGAGGAACTCACTGCCAGCCTTTTCCAAGTAAATCCCACATCATACGTTTTCACTTTTTCTCGTAAAAGATTTCGCATTGAAATTCCGTCTATAAAACAGGAGGCCCACAACATGGTACGAGAAGCGAACGTACGCCAAGCCACGGCGGAGCGCCTGTTGGAAGAGAGCCGTATGAAAGCGGAGGTTTTGGCTGCTGAAGTAGCAGCTCTGAAAACATTAGTATTAACTTCGACGCCGGCTAAACCGAACTTTCATTTGCATCCGCAGATCGATACAAAGAGTCGGCCGAATAGCGAAGATGGTCAGCAAGGTCTTTTTACGAGGAAACATCGGAGGTAAAAATAGGGGATTCGCTAAATAAATGAGAAGCTTGCGATCGGCGTTCGTATAGGATCCCGAATGTTACTGTTTCTAGGTCACCGTCGCATTTCAATCTAAAGTACGGTCGTGAGAACTCTCCACCGGATTCCCCGCTGAAAGAACAAAGGCCGTCTTTACCGTCAGATCGGGAGACCCTAGAAAGGGATTGGAAGAAAGATGCGGACAAGGAAAAGGACAAAGAATGTAAAGATTTCGGCCTCGAGGTTGACCCTAGGGTACATACAGAATTTCTCAAGTGGAAATCTAATCCATGCGTGGACAAGGGTGACCCTTTTGTTAGTAGAATTTTTAAAGAAGACATCGACCTCTGCCTTGATTTCTCTAATAAAGAATTAGGTACAAAAGTTAGACAAGCTGTTCTCGATGGTATCATATTCATCGAAGCGATCAGTGACAAGACTAAATTCATCTTTCCAAAGTAAGCCCCGCGTTACAACGCGAGAACGTTATATTGTTATATCGAACGATTTCTCTCGATATTAAAAGGAACATTGTTCTTTAGGAAATGTGTGCTACTTGAAGCACCACGTCAATGTTATTACCGAATGAGACTTGGGGATCAAGAAAATCAGTGGCATAGCATATCACAAATTTGTCGTAATCGGGTGAGTTTTCGAATTGTACACGTAACTCACAAACAAATCGTAGGATATCTTAATATATAAAGCAGAAAGCTTCTATATGTTTGTGTGTTTGTCTGTCGCCTAAAAACTTTCGAACGATAAACCTGGGGGTCACGAAATGTGCCTCAGCTCATTATGTCTTACTAATCTAGATGAATCTATTTTCACAAAAAGAAACTAAAAAAGTTTTTTTTTTATAAAATCATAATCTAAATTTCGGGCGAAGCCGAGTAGTAAAGCTAGTTAAGTATAAAGCTGAATACGATTTTTGCAGATTATAGCGGTCTGTGACTTTTTGAATTACCTACGTTATATCGAGCGTGGCCTTGTCAAAAGCTCAGGTAAGTCTGAGATTTTAATTTTACTGAAAACTAACAAGAGTGATTAATTAAAACGAATGATTTTACTTTATTTGACTTTTGGGTCATGAAGCGATTGAAATGAGTGTTCTGCTTGGAATCAAGATGGGACAGAAGCTTCGGTTAGTGTGTCAATCGTTACATTATATGTCCAAGCTCAAAGTTCATTTAAGAGATAAATTGAAACTACGTAATTGACAGTACAATACGTGTTCGTCCAAACTGAACGCGCGATATCTCTCACGTGCCGAACAACAAAGTTAATCTTTTAACACCGCGAATATGTGGCTCTTTGTTGCAGTTCACGATGTTTATTGGGAAATCACACGGTTACGAAAGGAAATGGCGTTCGCTCGCTTGGGCCTCGCGCTGTCATCTTAACGCTCTTCATGGAGGACTTCTTCTAGTCTCGAATGTAAGAAACTAGGCCATGGATCTGTTATTATCACGAAACGTAGATTGTTAAAAATTTTAATCGTTCCAACTAGCCTCGATCTTTTTTTCTACCCAGGATCGAGATTTTATAGAGTAAATGTTAAAGTTTTAATATATAAAAGCTCTCAGATTCCTCTATTATAGCGTAAAACGCTTTGAATTTATTTAAAAAGGACGTTTGTACGAGCCAGTTCATGAATTTCTTCGGATTATTGTTTCTAATGTATCGAGTAACAGAAACGATATACATCTTTAACGATCTGATCTGATTTATATAACTTATTATTTATTATCAGGAGGAAATACCGTTTCGATCTGTTTCAAAGTGCAATGAAATATTTCTAAGATATCGGGGAACACGGTGCCTTTTGACTTTCCGCTTATCGATAACGTGCGACTAGCTTTTAGTTTAAGCTTCATAGTTAGCGGCGATCTAATCGCGTCATATAGAAAAAGTTATTCCGTTATTTTTATAATTTATTGATGGCTATATTTTTTATTCCTTTTAAATTGTACAACGGCAGCTAGCAACACGGGCAGCTGCATTTACTCATGCTAGACAACAATGAGAATCTCTTTTCCATATTATATATGTAGCTCGTCGCTTGACACGATCTTTTATTTGCAAAATTTTCGTTACCTTGTTTTCTTTCTTCGTTAGCTTGTGTTCATTCCAGTACTATTTTTATTCGTTCATAGACGTATATAAACATACCTTTGGACACTAAAAATATGACCCTAGATTTATCTAAGAGAATCTAGTTTGAAAATCAGATATATTTAATTGAAAAGGAAAGGCAAAGTATTAAAGGGATTACATATAATGTGTCTTCATAAATTGATGAAGGTTGTGTCATGAAACGTATTGAAATAATATGATTATTTCAATATAAATAACGTTTTCTTAACATATAAGTATATAAAACCTTGGCTAAATATTAGAAGAAAATGCCATACATAAATCGTTGATTGAAAATCAAAAACATGAATGTCTATGTATATGCAAGTGTTATTATACTTTGTACTAGTTTATTCGCGATAAAATAATTTAGATATTAATTTCTTTAAATCCTCGTTTACGATAAAACGATATTATATTAACCCTTCGGTGGGCGCGCTCTTCAGACTTGCATGAGTGTGGATGCGTTGCGGTTTTCACACCGCAATCGAAGTTGTAATTGTTTTACCTCTAAATTTAGACAATTTTAGGTCTCACAGAAGAAAATTGAAATTACATTAGTTGCTGAATAATATTTTATTCAAAGAACATAGAATATTAATGGCGATGATGGTAATAAAAAGGAAATTAGTCCACATCCATCTGCTGCTCGTTTTTACAGTAAATATACGAAATATAAAATTTGCAGCTAACTGCCACGGGCGCGCCCACTGAAGGGTTAAACACAATGACCATAGATTGTATTAACCTTTAGAGGGCCGGGATTTTTTCATTGAAATAGTAAATTTTATTTACTTAAAATTTATGCATATATACCACGAAAATGTCGGGCAAAGTATCCAAATTCTTAGGTGGCCAACCCGGCCCTCTAAAGGTTAACAATTTTTATATTCGATATGACACTAAAGACACGAGTTTTGTCCAAAGGTACGCAGTTCTCCCCTATAGGAACGATTGTTGTATTATATTCAATCAAAGGAATACGTTCTGATCTGTTGCAAACATTAACTAGTACCTGGTAATCAGCGCGCATATGAGAAAAGTGTATACTGTTAAGGGTCACATGAAACACTATACATAAATGTCATATAATTAACATATATGACTAAGGTGATAAGAAATGTTTCGAATTATTAACAGTTGATGTGTACTATAGCTAGACTTTAACACACCCTACTCCTGATAGAAATTTTCTTTCATCCCCTTCGCGATTTATTTCAACTCTTTCCCCTAATATATCGCGTATAACGAAACGTTGTTATTGTTATACATAAAAACGTTTCATTCTTCGATGATGATGAAACTTTTTATGCTATCTTTTTTCCGTGTTTTAGAGGAGTCTTTTTTTATCTGGATGTTAGATCAAGGGTGTCGTCGATATAGAACAGTTACGCTTTTTATTCTTCCATTAAGTAAATCTCGATTAAATTAAAATTGTTTTTATACCTATATATATATATACAGAATCGATTATTAAGGATATGTTTCCTGCGTATTAAAGGTGCTTTACAATAATTATTAAGAAAGGAACTGTGTAATATACTTCCAAATATAAAACTCTTAGTCTAATTTTAGATAATACTTGGTCTCCTAGTAACTTTTGTACAATCAAATTAAAGGGAAAGGAAGGAAGGGAATCTGTGCTCGAGTTACGCGAACGTGACTCGGACAGATCGTAATCGTAAATCGATTTAACTACAAAGTCTATGTCTCTCGAAAATAAGGGATTCCTTACTCGGAATAAGTTTTACTTTCCGCGGAGAGTACAACGATCTGCAACTGTACTGTTTCGAAAGTTTATGCGAGATGTTTAAAAGCGTTACTCAAGAAAATCCGATTATAATTGTATTAAACGTATTCATTGAACATTAATTACTGAGATGACGGGAAGTAACGGTGTAACGATATTCGTGTTTAACGGTCAATTAGAAGTATTCTCAGTAGTATTTGTTCAAACCGTTCAAAGTTGCCAAAGATCACTTCCATGTAACTTTCATCAAGACACATGAAAATATGTTAATAGACGTAGCTTAGACACGATCTTGTATGCTTATTTAGATGCAGAAAGACTAAAACGAATTTGTCGCATAATTGTGGAGAAAGGCGAGTTAATAATAATTCTCAACGAATCAGGCGCAGTGTTAACTATATTTAAATAGAAACTTTCGTGTTTAGTACGGTAATGCTGAAATGTACGATCTTTAGTTATTAAGAGGCTCCGTGCATTGTAATCGTCAATATTTTTTGACCTAATTATTCATGAAATAAATTTTTGTTTTAATATCGAGGGAGCAAATTATACTTTTTACGTTTATACACATATGTGTGATGAGAATGTGTATCCACAATAGACGATGTACAGGTCGAACCTCTCCTCCCGTCTGTCACCAATATTCCATGAAAGTTTGCAACAGTCGATAAAGATACGATCTTTCGTACCCAAATGTAATAATAATTTCCAGCGGATGTGAAGTCCGTTATACGCGTACATTCATTGTTCGCGATACAACCGTAATTGCACGGAAAATTTACAACCGACTAACAGATAGTGTCAAGTGGCGAATTCCACCACTTCGTCGTGCGCGATTGCTCTGCCCCACCACGATTAGTATTTTTGTCAATCTTCTGCGACGGTCTGATCACATTTTTATATATCGCGTATTACCGGTTCTGCCCTTTAGTTGGCTTCGACGGTTAGTATACCTGTATCGCAGCATGTTGAAAGTTGCTGTCGTACTTGCGCTCTTGGCTAGCGGAATAGCCTTGTACTTAAGGTAAACCCTTTGATCTATATGTATATATATATAAAATTCGATCAAATCCTGTATATAATTGTAAAACGTAAATAACATTTTTCCACTATTTTACATCGATTCGATCTTCGTATGTACTGTTATTTCTGTGTCAATACTATTTCAAAAATCGCGAAGTTTTATAGCATTGCTTATTCACTTGTTCTATGAAGCTTATTAATTTCTGAGTTATCAGTTTTTTGTATTTGCGGCCGTGGAAATTTGTAATGGCTATTGCTTGTTGCGATTTTCACTAATCTAATTGTACCAGTAATCAATTAGTTTATTGTAGAAGAAAATTATAGTTATTACTACCTATTAGACGAGTATACGCGTAAACGTGAGAAGAAAATTTGTCTTTAAAATACGAACAAATCGCGCTCTAAGCTATGCGCTACAGGCTTCGATCTATAAATAAACCAAACAATGTCAAGTCACGAGAGCCAATGCCGAAAGCGGTTGAAACAAGTATCAATTAACGTCGCAACGGAATAAATTGCAAGAACCTTGATGTAATCCGAAAAAAATCGATGCATAATGTATTCAAAGGCAAAAAATTATCAAGTAGTATTCGAATATTACTTTATCCGCTAACATATCGACAGAATCATTTCGAAAGAAATTAACGATTGGAAGAAATTGAAACTTGTACTCACGGATCTTTTGATGATTTATTAGCTGTGTACTTCAGTTTATCTGCTATTTTGACTGAATAGTGAATGATACTAAATCTTATCGTTTATTTTATCTTTTATTTGTAGTCCGTGAAATGCTGTATTATTTTTAATGATAAACCGGTATCACAAACCTCCATTCGGCACGGTTACATACCTACGGAATATTTTTATCTATCGCAATATTAACGCTTAAAATAACAGATAATCGAAATTCAAACTTGGTTACGTAAACTTTATTTTTCGTGTTCTTCGTATCGATACTCGTATTATAAAAAAGATGCAATAATACTTCATTTAGATGCTGCTCGAGCAATCTCGAGGTACCAATTTTACCGGAAACAAATTGGGGCTCGAAAAACAATGGAAAGGAGTCCACCGAAATACGGCCGTTTAAAATCGATGTTCCACAATCGGTGGGTAGTAAATTAAGCGATGTTTGCTCGGTATATGTAAATTACTAATTTAACAGGTTTAACTTGTCTTAAAGGTTGTGGAGGATCTGAAATATCGTATTACACATAGAAGAACATACACAGAGCCACTAGAAGACACAGCATGGACTTACGGTATCTCTACAAAGTACCTTAATACGATACTTGATTACTGGACAAGCAAATATAATTGGACAGAGAGACAGGCACTGCTAAACAAATATCCTCAATTTAAAACAACTATCCAAGGTGATAACGCGTGCTATTAAATAGCACTAACTTATAATTGTCCAAGTTGATTGTAAGCACACAAAATTTCAGGTCTGGATATCCACTTTTACCATGTCCGACCAACAAATCTCCCAAAGGACAGAAAGTTGAAAGTTCTGCCTTTAATGATAATACATGGATGGCCTGGGTCCGTAGTCGAATTTCAGAAAATAATACCCATGCTGACAACACCCTCGCCAAATCATGATTTTGTATTCGAGCTGATCGTACCATCGCTCCCTGGATATGGGTTCTCGGAAGGAGCCGTTCGTCCAGGAATGGGAGCTGCTCAGGTACAGTTCAAAAAAACATTCTTCTTTAAATGCTTACTGTTTCTCGTTTCATGAAACTTTTACTCCTTATACAGATTGCAGTGATATTTAAGAACCTCATGCATAGACTAGGATTCGAGAAATTTTATTTACAAGGAGGAGACTGGGGATCACTCGTTTCTTCAAATCTGGCCAGTCTTTTCCCAGAAAAGTGGGTGAAACAAATTCGCATCCAGAGAACGCCACGAACATATATATATGCTGATACTTTCTGCTTTCAGAGTGATTGGTGTGCATCTTAACATGTGTAACTTCAATCGACCAAGTAGCTTATTTTGGGGGATCGTTGGAAGTTACATTCCCGCCTTGATTGTTGAGAGCGAGCACTATTCAAAGTTCTATCCTCTGAGTACTGCTATAAAAACTTTAATCGAAGAAACTGGTTACTTTCATATACAAGCTACGAAGCCAGATACCATAGGTAAAATTTCTTTCATTTGCAAGTCATGGGAAATCGAATGAAACCGAACGTGCAACAACACTTTATGAACTCGTAAAACTCTGTACATGTTAGGAGCTGCATTGGCATCCTCTCCAGACGGTCTGGCAGCGTATATCATAGAAAAGTTCAGTACATGGACGAACAAAGCATACAGAGACCGCGATGATGGCGGGATATTAGAGAAGTATACGATAGACGAACTCCTTGATAACGTAATGGTATACTGGGTGACCAACAGCTTTACGACCAGTGCTCGTCTATACGCCGAATCCACAAACTCAGCGTACAGAGCTTTGAAAATTGAAGAGTAAGTTAATAATAAGTGATGTTCTTTATGTTTTCTATATTATTCGTTTTACTTGTTTCAGACTGCCTATTAAAGTACCCACAGGTTGCGCTATGTTCCCTCACGAGTTACTTGCCCAGCCAAAAAGTATACTGGCAAGCAAATTCCATAATATAATTCAGTATAATTACATGCTACGCGGGGGACACTTCGCGGCTTTCGAGGAACCTCGGCTTTTGGCTGACGACGTGTTCAGTTTTGTAAAGAAGACGGAAGAAATGACAAAACAGTCGGAACAGAAAAAATAATTAGGGTTAATGGAGATTTCATCAGAAAATCTATTTGATTGTGGTATATTTTTTTAACGCTCTTTAATAAACTGTTCTATTAAGTATAAATGAACATCTAAACCACTTATAATCGCTATCATTTACAGTTGAAGATACGCTTATCTTATTTTACACCCTATGGTCCATAAGAACGAGATAAACTTTATCTCGTTTCATCAGCAGTTATATACAAAGCCCCTTTCATCTCCGTTTCACTCGTTAAATGAAAATTAACGTTAGTAAAGCCACTGGTCATCAAACAGTGGCAGCGCCAGATTTTTCAACGTTCTCCAATAAAGTTTGCAAATTGGTCTCAAACAGTTCGCATCTGATGGGCATTTCCAACGAATAAAAAGGGTTCTTCAGAGCATAGTCTGCGTATAGTTCGTACACTCTCTTTAATAAAATTTCTATTCCACTCTGCGTAGGCTCTGCTACGACAATGAATTTAATACCAGTTAACGTTTGGTAACAGTGCAGTCGAAATGTGTCGGCCTCCAACATTTCTATTCCAGAACAACGTGGCTCGGGACTCAGTTGACTGGCGATTGCAAATAAAGGGTAGAACATGGACGCTAGGAAGATTTTTTCATTTGTCGTCATCCTCGCGCGACTGAAACGAAGTACGAGAGGATAATTCTCTGGTTGCTCCAGTAATTCGAACACGTCTTTTCCATTCTCTAATTCTTGCCCTACTATGGGATTGCTGTTGACCGCTGTTAAAACGTGACCCACTGCAACAAGTCCGCAGTTAGTTTCCTTGCTATTAGCGCTTTGAATATTTTTCTTACCATTAATCCCGTCCTTCTGCCCAAACGAAACGACAATCTTTTTGTTTTCATAACTCAGTTTTATATCCAGCGGATAGTTAAATGTCTTTTCATTTTCAATTCGTGGAACGTTGTGATCATGATTAAAAATCAATCCTCCCGATTTCGATACGATATAAACACCATATATGACCATCGTTTTAGTTACACTTTAACTAGATTTATAATATAATTGACGAACCTTTCAATTCCTCATCATAAATTTTATTAAAATACACTTATGTTTATTTATACGATAACTGTCAATGTCAATTGTTTTAAGGTTATATTGCAATTAGGATTCACGCGAAGGTAATCAACTATGGGATACCAACATAAAGTGCACCCTATTTCAATGTCACTAGATATTTAAATAATTTTTTCAGCGATTGGATTTGTCACGCTACGATGGATGGAGGGGGAAACATCTACAGGAGCGGTGGTAATGTGTGCGTGACTGCGTAGGCGCCATCAATGTAGCTTTCCCCCTCTATCAGTGTAGCTTAAGCCCGCGGATCCCTGTTTATATGCTCTAAAGGTGCGATTTCATGCTTACGCTCGACGCTCGTTTTGAGCGTCAAAACCAATCACGTGACTGGTTTTGACGCTTAAAACGAGCGTCGACCGTTAGCATGAAATCGCACATTAAGGGTCAGCTAGTAATTTTATAAATACAGCGCCGCTGGAGCCCCTCGCTGATTCCCGCCAATTCTCGCGCGGACTACTGCAGAGGAGAGAGGCTATTTCATCATATTTCATCTCGATTCTGTTTTAAAGGACTTGCTTGCCCGATTATTGTTACAATGGATGAAGATTCCCGTTTCTCCCATAAGATTTATAAAAGTGATCCGTTATTGTTCAAAACCTACGTTGGCATGGAAGTGAACATTGTGACGGAGGACGGTACTGCGACTTCTGGTGTCGTTTACACCGTTGACCCTGTATCAGAGAGGTTAGGATCCTTGATGCAGCGTGCTCACTTATTCCCTTTATATCTCTCTCGATTACTTCTATATCATTTTACAGTGTCGTATTGCTACAGAACTGTGAACAAAAGCGTTTGCAAATTATCTTCGGTCATGCGATAAAAAAGATAGAGATCCTCTCGGACAAACCGTGCGATTTGCCGGAATTGTTTATGAACGCGCCGACGAATCTTCTTCAGTCGACGTTAGAGGAGCGAAAGAGAATCGTGATAAAGATGCTCCAAGAAAATCGGTTCCCCGTAAAAGAGGAGAAAGGTATTTTAACGATCGAGGACGTACTTTCCATAAAGCCACCGTACGAGCCAAACGATTGTGTCTGTGCAAACAGCATTATTTTAGGTAGAATTCAAAATCTATTATCTGGTATGCAAACCTGATACTTTGGAGGAAATGAATACCATAAGAGGGACGTTCTAACGTATTATTGTTTGTGCTTCTCGATTGTCGTTTATTGTAAGATGTATTTTGAATTAGTATCTCAAAGTACATGGGAACGATTGAAAGGGAATGCTGGCACCAATAAAGAAGTCGGTTTTATTATTTAAAACTGTTTAAATTCGTTTAATTACTGAAAATTTGACTTACAATATTTCTTAGTAACATGCATCATTAATAGCTAGAAATGAAAGTTCTCTAGGCAAGCAAGCGAATCGTAAAAAAATAGTTTATCCTTTTACAATCTGAATTCTGTTTCCCTTTCTTGCCGTAGAATATTCATTATTTTATCAGCGTTGTATCGCGCACAATAAAGTTCCGTTTAACAAGAATTTCACTTGAATTTAAACATATTTAATGCGTGGCACTGAGTTCAATTAACTTCAACTTAGATACTCAAACTAGACATTTTCAAAATTAAATACAAGTTATTTTTTTCTCCCGAAAAAATAAATCGTTTGTTTAATAAGGGCACTCTAAATACAGATGTTTTACAAATTGTGCACGCCTGTAAAAAGTGACTTAAGGTAAAGGAAAAATGTTCGTACAAGTAGAATATTTAATTTACGAAGAAAAAAATACATAATATTACTTCTCTAAAAGAAAACGAAAACTTGTTTTATAATTCGAATCGCGTCGTATAACTTTTTATGACTGAAAATAAGGACGTCATTCTCGTTTAAGTTTTAAACCTTTTGCTGTGGCAACCGGATCGGAAAAGTCACTGTCGGAGCATTTCTCTCGGCGATGGCTCCGGTATTTTGCCGCTGCACGCACTATGCTCTATTTCTGTGCATCAAGTACTCGTGTTTTAACTGCTGATCATATATTTAAGTGTCCTTAATACGTATCAAAGAATACTAAGTGTGCGATGTGGGTAGCAATTCTGCAAAGCTCCGAGCCGCTGCACACGACCTGGCCGCCGCCTGCAACAGTATTCGCCACGGCAAAAGGATGAAAGCTCGATGTGTAAAATAAATGCGATCGCGGCAGTGTGTCCGGTGCAGAATACGTCAAAGAGCTTCGAGCATTTACTGGGTAATAATGTTCCGAATGTTTCTCGATGTTCTAGAAAAAGTATCCAACTCCTTCTAGCTGCGCTCTGCCGACTCGTAAAAGAAACCACTACCTGTGAGTCACTTGTCCGAAGTATCTTGTGTATCTAAGATCTGCTGGCATATCACAGCCACCGATATGTGCGCATATACCTCTACGAACCCGGTGCACGTAAAAATACGAGGGCGATTGAACTCTGACGCACTCCTGGGGCTTCTCCGTTAATTATCATAGTAATTCGTTGTGCACGCATCAAGAGGACTTGGAAAAAGTATCCATTCGTGTTAAACTTCTATCATCGTTACACATACCGAAGAAGCACTTCAAAATAATCGATCACTAGTTCCTCGCAGCGGGGCCGGCGTCTCCTAATAATTCACCCTGCAGTTTGATTAAGAAGTATAACGTGCGGATCGATGGAAAAGCATATAAAAGAATGCGCGTAGAGTTCTTCCAAGGCAATATCTCTCCACGGAAATACAAAGAGCTTCTTTGGAGAAAAGTGAACGTCCTAGAGAGCCCATTTGCTAGGTGGTAGGTCATTCGGTCTCTTCATCGGTGTAATACTCGATGGGCGCTGGATCGCGCACTTTACGGGAGTACTTCAAGCCCGAAGAGTCTGCGAGGCTTTCGATATGTGACAGCACCTGGAATTCAGATACCATGAAATAGGTAAGAGGAAGACATTCCTCTTCGCTCAGCTTCGTCTCGCTTGATTCGCTTACATAATCCAGCTGCTCTTTCGTGTGCGCAGCGGATAGACAGAACCGTATTCTGGCTTGCATCAGCGGTGTTGCTGGAAATCCAACACCCACCACCGCTATGTTACATGTCGTCAAGGTTCGCACAACCACACTGTTGAATCAGAAAACAGTGATTGGAGTTCGATCTTCCATTCGATTGACAAATTCAACGTTACATTCGATCTCGAGATGCATACCCGATCTTAGAAAACAAATAAACTAGCATAGGTACGACAGGCGAATCCTCGTTCCCATGGATAATAACTCCAATTTGGTTGAGTCTGCGCCTGAAGTACCTGGTATTTCTTGCCAATTGTTCCGTTCTCCGCCTCCCCTCGTCTGTACCATTCTCGCCAGAGATTATTTTCATCGAGGTAATAATTTGCTGTGCTATCGGCGCAGACATGGCCGCTGCATAGGCATGCGCGTGACTGTGTATCCTTAAATGATTTATTAGTGTCTAGAATTATACAGTTATCGTTATTTCTTGAAAATTTCCAGAAATCATAAGTATGATCTTGATCAGAACAGAATCTATTCGCCGATTAGAGGAAAGCGCCCCTCGAGCCTTTACAGCCATTTTCCCCCCTACCTTTGACCCGGCGATATATCCACCGGCAGATCCGAAACTTTTTGTAAATGTTCCCATAAGTATGTCCACTTCGCGTGGATCGATCTTATAATAATCGCAAATACCTCTTCCGTGCTTGCCCAACGCGCCAGTACTGTGAGCTTCATCTAAATAAACATATGCCTGCAACGTGACAGTTCAAAGCCGCTGTTAGAGAACGATACCAGGGCTCGCGAATGGGTTCGTTAGCAGAGACAATTCTACTCGCTTTGTACTTCTTCTTCAGCTGCAAAATGTCCGGTAAATGTACGATGGAACCTTCCATGGAGTAAACGCCTTCTACTACGATCACTATCTTTCTCCAAGCTTCCCCACAACCTGGTTGGCCAGAAACTATTGCTGTTTTCAGGCAACTCTCTAAATGCTTCACATCTGCGGCAGAGGTAATTCAACGTTTCAAACTCTTCCACAAATCAAATTGATCTCGATGCAATCCCCTTACTGTTATGCTTGAACACTTTGATAGTGGCACCGGACAACCTCAATCCAAGGATCAACGAGGCGTGATTTTTCTCGTCGCTCAGCACCAAACAACCCTTGCTCAACAGCGAAGGCAGATTGAGAGCGTTCGTGGCGAACCCCATTCCGAAAACAATCGCATCCTCTACCCCCAGAAACCTGGCCGTCAATTTCTCCAATTCATCGTGATACGGCATGTTCCCTTCGAGATGGAAAACCGATTATCATAGACGAAGAGTGATTACCGTCTGGGAAAGAGGAGCAGCTAATTACTAATTACCAAGCTCGAGGCGAGTACTACAACTGGCGCAACCGAACTTTTTCAGAGTCTCGATACTTTCATCGGCGCATTTCCCAGTGGCCTCAGCGAAGCCCAAGTAGTTGTACGATCCTAAATTCACGCATTCCGTGGTCGTTCCAGTAAACCTGCAAAACGGAATGAACGGTACAGCAGAATGTTAATGGACGTTAACAAGGCTGGAATTGGCGAGCAATCGAGCTAGCCAGATCTGGCGAATTTAATTTCCAAGTTATGAACCAGTTTTCACGCACGCTAGTCTTAACTCTTCTCGAGCTCTCCGTCGCATTTAATCGAGGCAAATGTCTGAAATCAGCCGCTAAAGAAATCCATGTGTCCCAGGCAGACTCACCGAAACGTCCATCCGTAATCTGGCGTTACCCTATCCTTAAGCGTGACAGTGGCACCTGGAACAGAGCATATCGGCCTGTTCCAGCAATCCCTCACTCTCCTGTACACGTAGCGAAGATAGAACCTCTCGAAATGCTCGTAGAGCGGCGCGTAACCCTGCAACAAAGATTCGTCGCCTCAGTACTTAACCCGTGCCCCGCTCGCTCTCCTCGAGTCAAGCGCTACCAAGATTAAGCGCTACGCTCCTTTGTTCTATATTTTCCACGTCGACCTGTAACATTCCAACCGATGCTACCCAGTACCGAGAAGGGAAGCTTGATTATTTTCGACCGCGACGCCTGCTTTCAATATTATCGCAACCGCATCGCTCATCTGTTTTTCCCCCGGCGCAACTTTATTCCTCCAATATCGCCTCGCGCAAAAAAAAGCTAACGCGTATCGTTCGCCAGCCATGTTTTCAAAGTATTTTTTCCCCGTTAACGCAAACAGAATCCTCTCTGCCCATAGCTCGCTGCTTTCCACTCTCGATTGGTTTATCTGCAGCCACTTGTTCTCCGCGTGAACCGCCACTTTTACAATTTCATTATCCTAAGAATATCCTAAGAACGACAAACGGATTACCAGCCACACCGCGCGATAACATTCTATAGCAGGCATATAACATCGCAATGCGGTGTTCCCACGATGTGGAACACTAGGGCACGTACAGGCCGCCCCAAAGTACGCAGGACGTAGCTGACAGTAGGCGATTCTATGCGAGAAAGGTGTGTTGGAAATGCACAAGGTGGATTACGTGGACCGAGGGATCGACCCTTCAAAATTTCGTCGCGATCGCATCCAGTGTCGCGTATTTTGGAGCAGCCTGTATGAATTATTGTTGACGGAAGTTTACAGTCCACTCTTTCAAGCAAGAGCATTTACATCCAGCTTCTATTCCTCTTTTTCCGCGCGAATATTCGCTCCGTTAGATCCATGTATTTCCACGTTGCATGTATCTACATACGTACGCTTATCGCTCCGCGAGATTAGATACTAGACCCCCAACTATGTGGAAGATCAGACCACCGAGAAAACCTTATTGATATATCTCTGTTTAAGACACGAATGAAGCTATCCGAAACGGAGACATGAATACTTGTTTTTCGTAATTGCGATTCAAGTTTTCTTGGATGCGCATTAATTCCCAATTCATCCGATGGACGGTCGACCACCAACAGTGGCACGATTTAACGCAATTTGGGTATGACTCGCTTCACCGTTCGCATCGGTTCTCTTCGCGGCAACGCTTCCAAGTTCCCTTTATCTCGAAGGACTTACATGCGTATGCCCGTCGCCTGTAAATGCGTGACTCATCGAAGAGAAGAAGAATAGCGGCTTATCATCCACGATAGCGAAGCAACCCATCGACTTTTCGTTTGCCTCTAGCCCCGCATGATTTCTACTCCGGTGGATCGTGAATCAGATCAATTCAACGAGCGTCTTTCGTTCGACTCAATCGCGTCCAATTTCGACTCGTTGTCGTTTCAATTTATTTCCCTTTTATAAATCGTTCTGCAGCCGAGAGAGAAAGAGGGAGAGACAGAGAGAAATTGGGCTTTTCGTGTCGCACCCGTTCTCATACTTCCATTGAATTTCGCGCGAGCGAGCCATTACCTTTAATCCGACCCTATTCAATGCGTTATCTCAGGTAATAAAAAGAAACGCCCGATGCAATTAGCTATCGTCGCATTCCCGGCCACGGAATTTCGCTCTCGGATCCAATTACAGCATCTTCCGCGTGGTACACAGTGTAGGAACGTTACAATCGAGCCGCGAGGCGTTGAAGAACGCAGACGAGGCCACCGAGGACAGTTCAAGGTCAACCTTATTCCATGCGCAACAACCGTTATTGAGGCGAATCCAATGATCGCCAAGCTCGTTGAAAAAAAAGAAACAAAAAAAAAAACGATGATGTAAGTACGGTCTCAGCGAGATAAGAACATGTAGGTTGATCTTGGAATGACCGTGACACTCCTCCTTGCCATTCCGAAGAGAGGACTTACCTCTCTGTTGTACTCTTTCGCGACTTTGGGCGTGAAAAACAAGTGATTTATGAAGCCCAGAATCATGAGGATATAGAAACCGAGGTGAGTCAGTGCTGCTGTGATGAACGGTACCCTCTCGAACGATTCCTTCGACCTCGGCTCCGTCGACTCCGCTTTCCTCTCTTTCTCTGGAAACTAAGCACGGTTTCAAATGTAGTCTTATTTACGGAGGCGTGTCGTCCCAATCACTCGCGTTGGCGACGTACGCACAGTTTTGCATTTCCTCGCTGCTACTATCAATCGTTACATTATTACATTATTCATAGCGTGTCGAGCGATAAATGGTAATAATTGAACCGAGATAGTAGTAGAGCCACACAACGTCGATCATTAGAGATAAGCCCGGCGACAGATAAGTCGATCTCCCGGAATGATAGCTGATAGCGCCATTCTTCGAAACTTCTGTACTTGGAATTTAAGACAAAAAAAAGACTCGCGGTCATGTACGCATTCGTGATCGAGCGTAACGTTTTCGAAGAATACTTTAAATATTTTACCATAGATAGTTGATCGGGGTCATAGCTCCTGCAACGGAAAAAGACAACCGAATATCGACCTTAAAGGTTTCGAAAATTTTATAATCCTCGTTTCCGCATTTCATCTGCTATCAACATCTACGCGTAATCGCGTGTCGCGATCCTCAATAGTTTCACGCATACTTATCGATGTGCTAAACTTAATCTTTTGAGGTTAGATTGGGAGGGGGGCATTGCTCCCCGTATCAAATTGTCGACAATTGAATCAGTTAAATATTGAGTGAACTAAGTAACAATTTATAGCGGCTTAAAGCGTATTAAAAGAGATGGCAATGGTTCGTATAATGAAGACATGGAATGCTTCGATTTCTCACATATTTAATTTCAACATTTAATATCTTCGATCTGTAAATTAGTTTCGCTTAACTCGAGGGGAAAGAAGTACATGATTTCTACATCTCATTTAATGATAATTAAATACATTGAGAAACAATAATTCGATGTAAGCACAGAAGTAGTTTAAAGGAAAGTACGAGATAATAGCGTTTTTAATTCGCTGGCTTCTACTCGAACGTATGGCACGAGTTTCGTGACGAAAAATGTTGGAAAGCTCCCACCTGACTTAGTTCGTTTTACTTTTAATTGATTCAATTCGAGCCCCGAACGAAGGCGGTCCTCATTTGCAACGGCTAAAACCGAAACAGGATCTTCTAGTTCCAATTTTGAATAGAGCACCGCTAATTGCTTATGTTTGAACAATGTAGTTCGATTAAAAGATTTCTACGCGCAATTCAGTGACTGACAATGACTGGAAAGGGGCAGAACATTCGAATGCGAGCAGAATCGAGTGAAAAACGTGATGTCCGATTTCGATACACTGTATCAGTTCGCAACGGATCCCAACCGTCCGAAATTTCTCTCAAGTAACGAGTGTAGGTTTTAGGCGAGAAAAGTAAGCGTGACAGGTGACCATCTAACCTGTACACGTCCATTGCTTTGAAAACCGGCATGCCCATTAGATACGATGCCATCGTGAAAGCCGTTTCCGGTACTTGTTTTCTCCTCGTGGTTATTCAGCCTTCTCCTAGTGGCAGTCCGCGCCGCCATTTTGCGAAGGGCGAATCTTTTCACCAAACGCCGTAGGACCGGAGGGAGAGGATAAGAGAAAAGAGAAAGAGAGCGGGACACGTCAGTACGGTACGATGGGCAAGCAAAGACTAACACTCGGGCCACGCGTCGCGACGTAAGCCGCGCAAGCGCATCAGCTCTGCTGACTTTCTGACCGAGATTACGGAGAAATAACGCAGAGATACGCGGGCATGCGCACGCGCAGACCAAAGAAATTAGCTTAATTACACTAAGATTAGTGGACAATTGAGAATAGCGTTAATTAAACTAACCATGCGAGCATCCAAATTGATTCTCTCCTCTTATCAGTTTTCGAAACATCGAGGCAAGTTGAAGTACAAACTCGTGGATTCGTGTTCGCATATACAATGATTATTGCACAAAACATGTTCAGTTTCTCTACGTATTATTCCAAAATTCATTTATCTATACTTTTTAGTAACTGTTCGTCGCTATAGGAGCGTCATTTTAGCGCTAACGCCGGCTTTGCGCGTGCGCACTGGCGTACCTTATATATATATATATACGCGTAGACCGCAACTAGTTATATGAAGCGAATTAAGTACATATTTGTATACACTTAGCTCAATTATTTACCCGTGTTTCGTACGTTCCACGCGTGGAGATGAATTGTAAGGTATCGAGCGTCCCTGTAATCTTGTTAATAAGTAATTATAAGGGGAAATTCTCATAAAAACATGTTTTATCGTTTCGACAAGTTTTTCCTCGTATCCTTCATTGGCGCTTGATGCTTCATTAATTAAAAACACGTATCGGGTATGACACATCCGCGAGCATCATCCCGCACCTAGCATTTTCAATGTGACTCATATTCTAAACTCCTGCGTTTCCCTCCAGCTTCAGAGTCGTGTGGTGGGAGGTTCTAGGTCGATTTCCATTGGTCGAGTCTCAGGGACGAATTATTCCTACCTGACCCCCAGGTGTGCTCCATTGTTTAAAACACGCTGCGATGATACAGTCAAATACTGTCTTAAATCGCTTCGCGTTCTTTATCTCCATCGACAAATCATCGATCAATGCTACTCGCAGACACAGTGTCTTTTTAAAAACTAGTCACGCTGGTTGGGGTTGCGCGATTCACTACCCCGCGTCTACACGTCCCTGGCGCAAACAGCGCTGGTGGGGAGAAAGCGCTCTCACGCACACCCTGCGAGATATTCTGTCACGTTCCGTGCTTCAGAATCGAATCCACCCGTGGATGAGCGAACGTTAAACCGGTTTTTATTTTTCAACGTTTGGTAACTTATTTGTTAGCGTTTAGAGAGGTAGCCCCGCTGCTTGCCAGCAGGTGAAAAGAGAAGTCGCGAAAGTTAACGCTCTGCCGAGTTCGTTAACTTTGAAAAATTCAGCAAAGTGAAACTTGTTCGGAACGGATTGAAACGTCAACATCATCGTCATCAGAAATATCGGGGGCCATTCTAACGTCGAGCGTGCCGATAGTTGGTGGAAAGTGCGAAAAAGCAGGCGGTCCATCCGTAAAAAGAACCAGGGGAAGGAATACTGAAAGCGTGCTAAAAGGAAAGTCGAATTCTATGACAGGATAATCGTCTCCTCGCGTGTATCAAAGATGGCCGAGTTGAAGGAGCAACCAATCAGGAGGGAGTACGATTCGATGGACGACATTGAGCACCTCGAGTTCGTTCAGGATGGACAATCGAGCCACCTTGAAGCTCACAGTACCAAACCGCAGGACAAACCGTTGCAAAACTTCGACATGGAGAAGGACATGATCAATTTCTCTCTGAGCGAGTCGGTGAGCGAATCCAGGGGCGAGGATTCTAGGAAAGCGACATTGTTACTGTTAGAATCGGAGAAGGGCACGCCGGCGAGCGGCGGTGATTTTGAGGTTAGATCGAAGGAACCGGAGCCGGACTTGTTAATGGGTAAGATAGACGACCAGTCGGAAGTATTGAAGATCGAGCCAGTAAGTAAAAAGGAAGAGGAGAAGCAGGATAAGAAGGCTGCACTAAAGGAAGAAATTACGATAATTAAGCACGCCGATCACGAGCCGGATATCGTTTCTGCTGTGGATAAAAAAACGGACGATCAATGGAACGTGATAGATATGCCCGAACCCGTTCCGCAGCCGAAAGCTCCGATTTCGAAGGAGGAGACGAAAGAGGAAAGTGTAAGTGGGTCTGTGCTCGCCGATTTGGAGAAAAAGGGACTAACCAGTGCGCCGGAAACCGGGGAGTCTGAATTCGAATCGGAAGTGGAAGCCTCGCCGGCGAAGAGTTTCAAACCGGTAAAACAAGAAACGAGAACAGATCGAGTGGAAGAGCTGGAAATCGCGCCAAAGGAGATATTCAGCAGCATGGGAACCGGTGAGTACAATTATTCATTGTGCTTTCTATATCGTAATCAGATTAGAATATCGCGGATCCTACTCGCGTGCACGTATCTCTACCTGTAAATGATTATTATGAGGAATTATTGCTGTATCACTGTACATCTGTATTTGGCGAGCTTTAAATAACCGTAGATTAGATTCCTCGCGATTAGATTAACGTTACGTTCTCGTGAGTGAAAAAAAAAATGTATCCAACGTTCAGCTAGTTTTATATAGCAGTGATATTTCTTCGTTACAAACACTTGCGATGCGACGACTCCATTAGCGACTTTCAAAGCCTCGAAAGCAGAAACGATTAGTACGATACGTTAATTAATTTAGCATCTTCGCACGAAGTGAACCACGCTTCCGCTTGGCTACAACGTCATTGCTTTTCTCAGCCGTAACGATGCAATTACTTATTCCAGACGCGTCTCATTCTTCTTCACGACGTTTTTTTGCTCCCGAGCCGGTTTAACGAGAAACCGATGTGCGAAAAAAATAATTCTGGGCAGTGCGATATTCATTTCTCAGTACCGTAGACCCTCTCACTCTACGTACATTGTTACGCAGACATAGTTGCGCATCGTTGGATTTACGATTTTCAACTATTGCGCAATTATTGCCGGTATTTACAACTTCTAGGTGAAAGAGATAACTGTGGGGTTATGTTGCTTCGTGCGAAGCTATCGCCATTAACGGTCTATTACATTGTGTACAGTTGCGTCATTCGAAATCAATCTTCGACTCGTGACTCTATCGTTATGATACAATACGGTGCGAGTCATTGTTCTCGGAGATAGCATCTTCCTACCGTTACATTCGTATATGACTTTACGATGAGTAACGGTAACCGAAGATTTTGCATTCAGAGTTCTCTGCAGCTTACATATTCATGGCTCTCGTTAAGTCAATCGCTAATTACCAACACCTTATTAGGTTAAGTTTATTCGTCGCTCCGCGATAAGGACTGATAATTCAGAGAAATCTGCGTTATCTGTTTCTCTTCTACACTTTTAACAAGACGATTAAGTTGTTCGTCGTATTATTTAATTTAACATTGTCGAAATTAAAGTGTCCAGTAGCCACGAGCTGCAAATATCGATTTCTCAGCGTGCAAATGTACGTCATCGCGTAACTATGTGCGAGCAACGATGTCGGTATGCGTCGAGCGACATTTAAACGTCACCGCAGATTTTGAATCTCTGCGACGTCAATTAGAAAGCTAATTCAATTCTTTTCCATTGACATTTCAAAGATGTATATCTCTTCAAGAATTTAATTTCGATGGAAATAATGGAGTGTTCCAACGGGTAGGAGGCAATATCTTTGGAAGTTTTTTGACTGACTCACGTCAGCAGCATGACGAGTGGACAAGTCGCAAGTGGTTACGACATGTTGCACCATACAAGAGGCTCGTATACCTCGCGTATGGTTTCCACGGTGGGTCGAAGTTACCCGTATCTTCCCTGTATATTGATCCGCAGCAGGGATACCTTACGACCTCTTTTGGTTGAGCCAATGGGAACACGCAGCCCATGGGAAAATAGAATCACGCATAAAACTACTCTACCATCGGAATGCAGGCGTTTATTGAAACCGAAGCAACGCTTACAAAATCATTCCTTCTGAACGGTTCACCGCCCAAGCAACTTTCTCGTTCGCAGTAGAGATACCTATTTTTACACGTGATTTCGAGGTGAAAAATTTCGCGTCTGACTCATGAATTATTTCCGATCGCGACAGATCACGTAGCTTCTTTCTTACCGCCTTTCTTCGAGCAGCGACAAAAGTAGCTTCGTGGAAACGTCAACGAGTAATATCATTTCTTCGCATCTTTAAATTTAACCAATAATGATATTGATTTGAAATTCACACAAAATGTTAGAAGAACAACCATCCTCTCCATTATTCGCATTAAAAGTAGACACCACTTTCCACTGTAATTTACCTTAAAAAACATTTCTCGCGTAGCATAGTGTTTTTCTGTTTCCGAAAATAGTTCCAAGTCTAGTTACAATTTGAATTCTCGCCCTCTGACGACGTACGCCTGAACTTATCCCTCGCCGCCGTCGTGCGCGCCATCTGTCGCGGCGGAAAGTAAGTAGCCGAGCTTCGGCGGATTCCGTATCAGTTCGCGCGGCGCGTCGATCGCGCGGCACCGTGGTGGGGGAATATCTGGAACTGTCCCGCGGGTCGATAATGGCCATCAGTCCTCTTCTTACCTCGAACGTTTCCGTGTCGGTCCGGAGTGACGCACTTATCTACTACGCGGGAGAGTTGTTTCTATTCGAGCCGCTCGAGATCGTTTTCCGTGTGCGAAGCCAGAGCCACGATCGAGTGCAGCGCGATAACTAAAGTCAGTGGAGGGAGATAGAGAAGTGAAAATAGCCTGACAAAAGGTTTGTGCCTCCGAGGGAAGTGCGTCGTTCGCGCCGTCGACTGTTGGACTCTGTCGGGGTAGTGCTCGAATGCGATTCGCTCTTGGCTCGATCGAGACGCAAGGTTAGGTGAAAAATGGAAGCGGAGCCGGCGGTATGCCCTGCGAATTTACCTGCGAAGGAGAAAGACGACACCGGCTCGGTATGCCAGAAACCGTGCTCCGTCGTGGCCAATGGCAATCCCTGCTTCTGGAATATTCTTGATCCATGTACGTTCGATCTTTTTGCATCCCTCTCGCTCATCTGACGCGACACACACGAGCCCGATACGTTACGGGGCTAGCTGCGTCACGTACTAGGTTGACAGAGTGCGCGATACGACTCTCGATTAGCGGGGCGCTCGCTGGCCGGGGCGATTTTTTTTATGCAATCAACTCATCTGTCACATAACGCACGAATACAAATCAAGTGTGATTTATCCTCGCGTATTACATGTGATCGCAAGTGGACTTCGTTCAGTCAGTCGCAGGGAAGTAGGGAGGTTAATTTTTATCGTAGCGAGTTAGACGAACCGTTATTTAGGGTAGAATAGGCGAAGCCACTCTCGTCGCTCCAACCACAGGAGTGTCCTTTACAATGTTAACCGGTCGCGTAGTAAGATTAAAGGAACTCAGTGGCGGTATATTCTGATCGAAAGCTTAGTTGAGAGTAATATCGTTAATCGTATCGAGCGTGGTAAATGCCACTGACGTAAGAATCTAACGGTACGCGCTTCTCGTACTATTCGTAATTGTACCATGAATTCAGTGAGTCAGAGGGTAAGAAGGAAGTATTGGATGTAGAAAAAGTTGATGTCACTCTGTGTATTTATGAGAGATCAGCAAAATTCTCAGGGTCGCGATGCTTAGGTGTAATCGTCCATTGAAAAGAATCTAGGGTTCCATTGAAAACATTGCAGAGTCACTCTCGATGTAAGACGAGTCTCTTGGTATAACCTTAATGTAGGCTAATTAAGGAATACATCGAGGTGCATTTAATTCCTTTTTGCAAAGCTAATACGCATCTATTGGTATTTACGTTTTATCATAATGTATTAATAACTTGTTTTTATCAGTAAAAAGTTTGCCGGTATTGATTGTTTTCTGCATACCGATGGGTACAGATTTTATTCTGCCCCAGCTATAATAATATACGTAGAGTCGGGTTCTGCTTCTTTTTTCTTCATTATCGTAAAGTTGAAGTTGTTACGAGTAGTACGAGGTTTTGTAAAGGTGGTACGGTTCCTAGTGTAACATTTGAAATGCAGTTATTCGGAGCAAACGTGAAAACGTTTGTTCGAGACATCGGTAGCAACCAAGGAAATTCTTAGAGCTGGCAGATATTACCTTGCGCGCTTTGCCAGTGATAAGATTAATAGATGAAAGATTATTAGAAGTATCTGTGCCTGTACAGTAGATTCAGTGAATTCCGTTTCGGTTCTAATTCATTCTTGCGTGCGTTTTTCTTAGTAAATTAGTATCTTAGAAATAGTTATTATGAGGTACGTAAATTAGTGTGCCTGTCGGTAATTTGCGTTAAAAACGACGAAAAAGATAAGGAGGCCGATAACTCTGTGGCCACCGGGTGCAACGACTGCACATGCGCAGTAGAAACGCGATTTTGTAAGTGGGTTATTGATCGACCAGTATCGGTTTTTATAAATATATTGCACGCGTATTATTGCGAATAGCGATTTTTGATAGAGCAGTAAGATTTTCGCGAAAGATTCTCAGGTGAAACGGAAAGAGTTGACGAGAACTTGGAGTCTCCCTTAAATTACTATTCGGTTATCATCGATCCTTAATTAACGTCGAATATTAGGCCGAATCGCGCAAATTACCGTACACACCTTCTGTAACATCAAACTCCAGTTGGACTTATCACTGACTTCGAAAGACGTTATCCGTTGGTAGATACGTTATCTGCGAGTTATTCATTGATTTAAAATAACAGAAAGACAAATAAATTGTGCGATTATATTTCTCTACACCCGACAAATCTGCTGCCAGCTACGATAGGTCCAACGCGTTCAGAAAACCTAGCTTTTATTAGAAAAGCCTCGTGGCCTCGATAGTAGGTAATTAACAAAACTCGCGAGTACGTCTTATATAAGACGATCAATAGTTTTGATTATCACAGTGGCGATTCAAGAGGTCCTTTCGATTTTAACTCCACTCAGTTTCGTATTTCGACGAGATACCGTAAACTGGGGGAACATTGGCAGGTTTTTCAGACATTTTGTTATATAATGTGAGATTTAAAATGTTTACATTTGCTTTAAGTATCCTATCATAACGTTGCATATTTTGTGATTGCACTGCAAGTGTTAAAATGCATAAAATTTGTGTCCTTTTCCTTCTTTAATGCATGCTAAAAACCTGCCAATGTTACCCCGGTACGGGGTAATATAAGTTTTACTAATCTGAAGTCAGTAAGATACACTGACCCTTAAATTTCTTTATTTTATTTTTTACATTTTAACTAAAATCTAATCGCAACATTAGCACACAATATAAATAGCATTAACAGGTTAAATTTTACTAATCTGAAGTCGGTAAGATATGTTATTAATAATACAATATATAACGTAACAAAGTTACCTATTTGCCAGTCGATTATTGGACAACATCTAAAGGCTGGAACATACACGTCGAGTAATTTAGTCGAGTAGCGAGTAATTTAGTAATTCACCATTGTTTTACTAAACTACTCTACTAAATTTTAGTGTTCACACGCGAAGAAGTACTAAATTACTCGCTACTCGACTTAAATTACTCGACGCGTCTGAATCAGTCTTAATCGCAAACGTTGAAACAATTGAACACCTAAAACCTCGATCTGGAATGCGAATTTACATGCTCATGCGCATAGCTGCGAATGTAACCCCGTGCTGCCAATGCTCCCCTAGTTTACGGTATCCTTCGTTTCGGAGAAAGCGGTTAATCAGCGAAGACTGCCCAATGTCCGTTGATTGCATTATTCGTAAGGATCAATAGGTGAAGTGAGGCGTAGATCTTAAGTGGATTTGCCTGAGCAAAGTACAGAGATAGGAGTCGAGGTCGAGAATTGCGTAATACTCCACGGTGTGCTAATTACACGGCGTGTCGCGAATCAATTACGAATCGTATTTAAACGATAGACGGTCCCTTTTCGCGACATTGCAACGCCACCCTAAAGTGTACGTAGCTTTAATATCAGATAGTTTCGCCGAGAGTGGATCTAATTATTTCGATCGGCGCGCACGCACGTGGTAATGAATTGAAATAGCAGTAGAGTAATTTTAACCGGGAATTATTTATTCCTATATAATTATTATTTTCCTATACACGACCAACGTTATTTACACGTGGAGCGTAGGAAAAAAACCTCACGCTTCCCTTGGACGACTCTAGATTAAGTGACATTGCGGTTGTCGATATTTTTTCTCGCGGCTCCTATGGTTATGCATTCAATGCTGACGCGATGCTTTTATACAATTCTCTTACTTTCCAGCAGAGTATCATTGCGATAGTAGCGCGGGTATCGTAGTTTGCAATCTCTACGGCACAGTTACAGGCTACTACTCTTATAACATTACAGACTAGTTTTTGTAGTAGCATTAGTAACTAATGGTTGCCAGACAATGTCATAATTCTTCTACGGACCTGTTATAGACATAGTAGTACTCTGTATGGTCATAGTGCCACTGGTAGCAACACGATACTTACCACCACGCGTCGTGCTCACATCTTATCACTAAAAGCCATCGTCGTTCTCTCTTTTTTTTCTTCACCTCGGTGTAAGACAGTTGTCATCGAGCACGAAAGCCTTTGGATTTCTTTTCGCCATTTATTCATTCCACGGATCATCGTAGAGTAGAAGTATACGTTATTCTGAAGACGATGGGAACTAACATAATCTCGATTCTGTTCTTTACAGACGCATGGTTTAACCCCGAAAGACTGAATCCAAAAGGTAAGACAAGCCTCGACGTCGATGTCCGTCTGCTTATTTATGTTCAGTCTTTACATGTGCTTGCCCTACCTACTTCAGTGTCTTTTATTTTAAAACCCGCCTCTGCGACATTAGCGTAGCTTAAAGCGACCAGACAAAAATGCCGGCCAAGTATTCAGCGTCTATCATATACGGGATGTGACCCCACTTCAACCTTTTTGAATCGCTTACCAAAGAACGTGTCCCAACGGCTGACTCCTTTAGTAAGCCTGATTAATTCTTATCGAGCAGAATTTAGGAGATACCAGATTCTTCTCGATATATTCCAGCGGATGTGTTGAGACAAGTTCAATTATTTATCGAGCAGATCAGTGATTCCCAACCCGTGGGTCGCGAAGTGTCTTCTCGGAGGTCGCCGCGGTTGTTTTTAGCTGATGATTTTTTTTAGCACTTATCTATTTTAAGAAAAGGAAGGGAATATTTACCGTAAATTATACAGTTGGGGCTCCTATGCAAGAAAATTCTCGCCGCCCAATTTGGGGGCCCCAAATTTTTGCACCTGTTTCCTATTTAAGGAGGAACACCACTATGGTGGCCGGAAAAGTAAACCATTCTTAAGAATTTTTTTCTGGAATAATTTACAGTTTTCATAGAATTTTTTTTTACCTACTTTTAGTACACTGTCTTAAGAGACTGTACAAAAAAAATAAATAGAAAAACATGCATCAATTTTAATATATTAATTAATCTTCTAGACCACCTACGCGAGTTGATCGAATGTGTAACTATGGAACAGCAGGTCCGAAATGAAATTTCATTTTTTTTTTAAATTTATGCGTACTTTTCTATTTATTTTTTTATATAGTCCCTGAAGACATTATATTAAAGGTAGGTAATAGAAATTTTCTATGAAAACTGTAAATTATTCCAGAAAAAAATTCTTAAAATCGACTTACTTTTCCGACCATCACAGCGGTGTTCCCCTGAATATACTTTGCCTTTGTGGGACGTTTATGTGGGAGTTGGATTCCTTTATTATTAACCCCTTCGGCTGGCACCCTTATGCGACGTATATCTTGCATAATGGGTGCCACTGGTTCTAGGGGGAGTCGCAGGTTGCTTGAATATAACAAAAGGGGACCGGGTCTGAAAAAAGGTTGGGAAACACTGGAATAGATAGCTGGAAATGACCAACGAAAAGCTTGCAACTGGATAATCAGCGACAGCCATTCGATACAATGTATCATGGCAAAGTCCCACTCGAATCGCTCGAAACCTTTGGACCGTCTAAACAGCCTTCCAACGACAATCTTTCGGAAAGAAATCAGAGATACATATTATCGAGCGACATGACCGATCCCGGAGATTATCTGATTCGCCTCAGCAATTGGAGCGCGTTCGTTGCGACCTGGGCATTTTCGAGAAACTCCTGCACAATTATTACACCGCCATTGAAAGTGTCTAAGACTCGATCTATTCGTTCAAACAAGATGTTGAGAAACCACTTGTGAATACAATGGGCTACTTTCACTGTGCTCTCTAACAAAGCCACGCCTAATTCTTATCCCTTTGTGATCCAATATCTTTTCCACGCTACCACCGCTGTCATTTATTTACCTTTAGCGCTGCCTCCCACTCGCTCCACCATATTTGTTACATAAGAAAAATCGGGCTTATCATTGCTGCAAGTGTCCCTTTCTTCCCTCTACTGCCAGGGAAATTGATTCGCCCGAACCCGCAGGGGAGCACATAATCCCCGCGTCGGTCAAGTATACTCTAAATCAGTCTCAGCCTGAAATTCGTTCGAGTTCACCGACCCGCCCGCCCATTTTTCCATCCATTTCCCCGACAATCGGTCGCCTGTTTCCAGCCTCGAGTCTTGCAATTAGCCTTTCGATGCCTTCGCGATGCTGCAACACACGGCGCATTGCATAACGCGCGCCGTCTGCGAGGCTTCGAGACCGCTTCTTGAATCATAGCTGCTCGTCACGCGACTGCGTCCGGTTAGCTTCCTTGGCGACTGCCGATGAGGCTGCTAGACGTGGGTAGCTGGTACACAGCTATACTCCTTGCGTACTGAGCAAGTGTTTTCTCCTTTAAGCAACAGCTACCCAGCTCCTTAATGTTTACGACACACTGCAATCGGCAGATTGCAGTCGGCTTTCCTCGACCATGCCCCCAGTTAATTGCACTGTGTTCTCGTAGTAGAGGTCGCGGTGCTTGATCCGAGACATCCGCGTGTCGCGCTCTGGGTCAGGGGTTCGGGGCAAAGGTCCGGATATTAGTTGGATTCTTAGACCGCGATGAAGAGTAAGGGGAAAAATCGAGGAATGTCCATTTTTCGTGATTTCACACGGTCTATGGTTGGATTCCCGTCCGTGATCCTGGCTCTGTAGCCGTTCCGATCTCGTCAGAGACGCAGCAGTCTCGTTCGACGGTACGATCCTCATCGGAACCAAGAGCAGCGTCCATTCGAATGCTCGAAATCCGTCTTGGCGGAATCCAAAAAAGCTAGAGACGATTGGCGGCCGTTGCGGCGGCTAAATATAGTATCCAGCCGGTTCGAGCTTGGTGCTCTGCCAGAAATCTCGACCAGAGAACTCTCGATTTCCCCCGAGTGCTCGGCCGCAGTCCGATACCGACGGAAGAGTGACCGCCTCTCCGCGCGACCTTTTCCCGCCGTTCGTCCTTCCCTCGAGCCGTCCTCGGCCGCCGCAGCCAACGGAGGGAGGAAGCCAGTGTCCAGCAGCGACGCGGAGAAACATGGCCATCAAGGGGGAGGAACGTGAGTACAAAGGGGAAAAAGGGTTTGATCGTAGACCCGGGGAGACTCCGCCGCCGGGCGTTGACAGACTGCCAGCGGAAGGTGGCCAGCCGCGCAGGCTCGTTACATCAGCGACTCCTGGGTGCGGTAGGTGGGAGGTTTTCGAAAAAGTTAATGATTTTAGCGTCGAGCTCGAAACCGGGCTCTACCCCTTCGCGGGCTCGACAGCCAGCGCTCCGGAGGGGTTCGATCTTGGACGCGGTGCGAATCGTGTCGCGAGGAGGTCCGCCTTTGAATATCGAGCGCTCGTAGTTTTGACGAGAGGTTGCGAAAGCAGCTCTCGGTAGAGGCGAGGATAGCGTCGGGATGGCGTTCGTTGTTAATCGAGATAGATGGAAATGGGAATTAAAGGGGGACTGCAAATTGGTCGCGGTGCGACGCTGGCATGGTACATTGTACCTGCTGTGCGCTTAGAAAGATTTTACTTTTAGATTGGAGCCGGTCCAACTCCCCGCAAGAATTCTTTGTTAAAATTAATCGAGACTATTGCCTAGAAAATTCATCAAAATGTAGACAAGAGAAGTTCGGCTGCTCCAAGAATTCGATTTTTCTTTTAAACGGTGCAGGTTTGTGGAGAATCTCGGTAGAAGTATCAGGGAACCTTTCGCTCGTGCCCATTTTCGGCTCTTCGGGGTGAAAACATCCTTTAAAGGTTAATGTGTCGTTTCCTACTTTCTTGTATATCTGGAACACTAATATAAAAAAATTATTACAATGAAAACTTGGTGGGGTTTTATAGGGCATGAAGCCCCGTTAAGTTTTCGTTTAATAATTTTTTCAAGATATATAAGAAAGTAGGAATCACGCATTAACGTTTAAGGGGCGTTTTCACCCCGCAGAACCGTAAATGGGCACAAACGTGAAAATTGTCCGATACTTCTATCGAAGCCCTCTACAATCCTGTACAGTTTAAACAAATCGGAATGTTCGTGTAGCCGAAGTTATCTTTTTAGTGACGCCTCTCCAGGAGGTTGCATTGCGTTGATTTCATTTCATACTTTCATTGGATCACTTTCTATTGTAATTAGTAATCGAAAGTTTCGCGTTTACACCAACCTCGAAGCTGCTGTCCCTTCTAGCGTGGCGAGCTGAGGAAAGTCTCTGTTATTTCGTATTTAAATTGTTTTTATTTTAGGAAAGGGGTGGACGCGTCACGACGAACTGTCCCAGAGGTAGAAAGCTTGCACGCTCGTGAGTTATGAATGATGAAAGGCGGAGGAGCCTTCGCAGCTGGGCGCAAAATAATGATAGCAGGGGGCCATTCGTCATTTAAAATTCGATGAGCCGTGTGTAATTTTCCATAGAAAGGGAAGACGCAAACGGAGGGTGGTCAGGTCGAGGGTAGAACCGTCGTCAGGTGTATTTCTGGGAATAGCGAGGGGGGTCGAGGCAACGGCCGACGCTGCGACGCCGGGCGTCGCACTACCGGCGACGACTTATTGATTTTCCGCCGCCAAACCCCGCCCGGCTCTTCCCCTCCATCTTTCCCATTTGGCACGTGAGGCTGGTGGACACGTCTTTCATCTTTCGACTACGTACACTTTTAGAGTCTGGGAACATTCCTATCTACACCAGCAACAAGGCTTCAGCCGCGTTCTTGAAGAAAACAGAGGCGATAAATCCACGGCCCTTGGGGAACGATGCCACTGGACGGTTTTGGAGAACCAGTGAAAGCACGAGGCAGAAGAGAAACATGTACCTAATGGAGCAGTACTCTGAATGAATGGATAGTTTAAGAGGTTACACCGCTTTGGAGCGTAAAAAAACAGCTGTCTTTAAGAGTTTTATTTTTGGGGAGAAAATGATAAAGAAAATTACAAATTCATAACGAAGCATTTATTGCACAGCTATTGAAGTACGCGAAAAAAAATTTCATTCTTTCTTTCGAACAAAATGGTATCGCAGGGACCAGTCCACGCGAGCTTCTTTCTGCGCAAGATAACTTCAAACCAGTCGGACCTAGACAAATAAACCCAACATTTTTATTTTCTACACGATATTTACAAAGTAAATATGTAGGGATTTTTTAAAGTATGGTTTTTTGTGGAAATGGTAAATATTTGAAAAATCACGTCGTTTTTTACCTAAGAATTTATCCCTACATATTTCTTTAGATCGTTAAATTGAAAAGATCCTCCGAAATTCTCAAGCGAATCCAATGGAAATTGTACAAGTTATGCTGCGCACCGATTGTGAAATCATCATTTCGAGAGGAACGCGTTTAAAGTATTTTTGCGACTATAAACTATCGTTTAAACGATGAAGTATTTTGCATTTTTGAAGCGTTGTAACCCCTTAACGAACGATTCTTTAAAATTCGGAGTCGTTATTGGAGACTTTCGAATTGATACCAAGTCGAACTTTGTATCGAACTATGCTCCCTTCCTTGTCTGCGTGGCAGAGTTGAGTTACGTTCGCGTATCGTAATCACACAGCGGAGACGTTCTGTATCGATTATAGCTTGCTTCTTCATACCTCTAAGCTTTTGTAAAGGCCGCGACAAAGCGCTATTTGACTGTGTTAGCGCGTTGTGCTCTTTCGTCTATCGATTGTTACTAATTTTACGGACGCCGCTTGGGAGCACTGCTGCCCGCGAATCTAGGCGTTCATTCAAAACGCTTCGGTTGATCCGACAGGTCTCCCATTTTCGATCGATCGGTGTACAGAGCGAGAATCTCGGCGAAGCTTCGTTGTCGACCAGTATATAAATCCTTCGATCGGGGATTGCGACAGGCGGCATAAATTCGTTTGGCAGAATCGCTCGAACAGTGGTGGACGGCGTTGCTGGGGGCCTTGGGGACGGTTTAATAGACTGTTCTTTTTGGATTAGAGACAAAGCCCGATGCTAATGCAAAATTCGAGGATCCACCAGCTGGCTATTATTAGGCCCCATTCAAGGCTGTTACATCAGCCGCTGCCATTAATCACTGCTCCTCTGATCCTTAATTACCGTGGAATATCTTGCTTCGGCCGCACGTGGACACGTATCTATCAACCTTTCAATTACCCCTGGTGCACCATTTAATTAACGCGTGCGCTAGAAATAATTAGGGCAGCCCTAGGTGGAATCTGCAACATTCCAAAGATTCGCTTCGTCCTAAATTGGCTGGCGATAATCGGTTTAAGTTCTCCAGGGGAGCCACGCTTGGTGTCGCGATCAAACGCGGCGCAGAGATAGCTGCTGAATGACTCGATTTATCTGGCCTCGAAGATAGAGAACACTTGGCTGTCTTTTATCGTTATTCCACTGACACCACACGCTCCCTTCCTTGTCCCCGTTCGTTCTCCCACTTCGCCGACCCCTCCTGTACACGTATGTGTCTCGATAGTATCATGAGGCAGTCCCATGTGCAAAAGAAACCTCGAAAGAGGAGGTAGCTCGCTGCGAAGCTTTCCTCGTTTCCGAGTGGTCTGCCAAGTCGCAGGTGGAGAGCTTGCCGAACGAAAAATGTCACGGAGGAATAACTTAAGGGCCCCCGTGGACGATCTGCCAGAGAAAGGTCCCGGTGAGTCCACCCTCGGTTTTCTTGTATTTCTGGAGAAAGGATCCGGTTCTCGGCTGCCCCGAGTAACATATGGCACGCGCCACCACGTGCTCGCCGATCTCACCTGCGCTTCTTTGTCGCTGGACACTTCAATGCTAATGAGACGGGTATGCGTAATGAGTAATCGAGAAAGGCGTTCAGTAGCGTGCCACTGAACTTGTCTCAACCTTCCACTAAATGCTGCGCTCGGTAGCTAGATTCTGTTAGACAGTAAGTGACCTGAAAAAATTGGTTATCCATCTTCGAGGTGATTTGGTTCGCCTGGAAGTTATAATCGGATAAAGTGTAAGGCACTGAGGCTATACTCGCGAAGCCTGCTTGCTGTGTGCTAGGCGTATTGATATTTTTAGAGGTAGATCCAGTTTGTGTAGTTTCTAGGGGCCACCCTGTATATGTACCTTGCAAACCCATTGCTAGATTGAAGTGGAAAGGGTCGAATAAATATGTCACACCCATATCGCTGCAGCTTTATTTCAGTGCGAATGCGAAAGATCTTAATGTAACTGTTATGTAATTGATTGGAAATGTGGAGTTGCTTGAATCGTGTCTCTTTCTGTTTTAGTGGCAGCTTTAATCTACTGGCACGATCCAAAGATAACAGGCCCCGTTTTTGGATGCATACTTAGCGTGCTCCTCTCGCTGGCCTATTTCAGTCTGATAAGCGTCCTTGCTTATCTGTCTCTCCTAGTCCTCACCGGTACCATTGCCTTCAGGATCTACAAGACCGTCCTCCAAGCTGTCCACAAGACTTCCAATGGGCACCCCTTCAAGTAGGACCTTTAAGCTAAAATTAGCAGCTCCTTTGACGTCAAGGAACGCCAAGTGCGAAGCTTAATAACCGATTCCTTCCGATTTCAGGGACATCTTGGACCTGGACTTGACAGTACCCGCGGAGAAGGTGCACAAAATCGCGGACGTAGCCGTTGCACACGCGAATGCAGCGGTCAGCGAGCTTCGCAGGCTCTTCCTCGTCGAAGATTTCGTTGATTCGTTGAAATTCGGCGTTCTTCTCTGGTGCCTCACCTACGTCGGTTCTTGGTTCAATGGCATGACTCTGATAATAATCGGTAAACCTCAGCTTACCTTTACCTTAAGACGAACCGATTCGTAGTAGCCTGCAATAACTTATTGTATCTCGAATCTCGATGGAATAGCTCTCCTATGTAAGCAGATAGGGGAATAGTTGTACGTATATCGGTTTTGCAAAGTATTAATAGGACTGACGTTTCGACGGAGCATTCTGTGACGAGATCATAAATTCGGGGTTTAACGCGTCTCTGCCGAGTCACCGAGATGGCTAATGAGGTCATTGTTCCCGTTCAGCTACGTCAGAGCTCCGAAATTGTATCTAGAATAGACGCGTTCATTCAACTCTAATAATAGCTTATTGTTAGAAAAGTGCGACGATATTCAGAAGAATTGTGCATGCTCCTATCTCTGTTGTCGCAAGTATTGAACTCGTTTTTTATCGATCTTGTTTTAGAAGTGATTGCCCTTTTCACATTGCCGAAGGTCTACGAGACAAATAAGGCGCAGATCGATCAGAATCTAGCCCTGGTGCACGGCAAGATCAACGAGCTCACCGCCAAGTAAGCGTCATAACTATTACAAACGTAAACGAGAAAAAAGCAACTTTGTTACTCTCGCGCTCTTGCACTTCGTTGTATCACGGTTTGCAAGTAGCATGTGCCTTGCGTGGGCAGCCAGCCACTTGGGGCATTGAATATTAATGCTGCTTCGCAACGAAGCATATCGGGTGGATACAGCTGATGTCCCCCCCGACGCCATAGGCAATCATCGTGTCGGGCATAGGTGTCCATGACGGCGTAGTGCATAGTCTATTAAAATAATTTCTAAAATTGGCTCTTCACTAGGCGAAAGGGGAGGTAGTTCTAGCTGATCTAAAGTAACCCACTCGTAAGTCTATAGAAATTGTTGCGCTATCACCGCAATTGCTCATTATCACCTGTCTTTTGAAAAGGCAGTGGAACGTGAGTTTGCGAATTCTGATTCAGGATTGCTTTTGAATCTAGATTATTCGACAGAGTTTGTAAAATATCGGCGTTTAACTACTGTTTCAGGGTGAAAGTGGCGATACCGCTTGGCAAGAAAGAGCCAGCGAAGGAAGAATAAACGCAGGAACATGTAACCACGCGGGGCGAAGAACTTAAGCGAGTCTGTCGGGCAACTGAGGAATCCATGCAGGGGATGGGAAACAAGAACGACCTGAAAGGGAAAAGGGGAGGGCCGCGGGAATAAAGCGAGGAGTACGGTTCAGTGGGGAATGACGAGAATGAAATAGTGCGAAGATGCAGGAAAGACATAAAGATGGAAGGATATGAACGAAACACAAACGTTAAAAACAAGAATATTATACTACGAAACGAATGATACACAGAAAAGTTCTTAGCGTGATAAGGGTTTAATAAATGAGGTAAAATACTTTTTAATTTTTGAAATTATCATGACGTACGAAAACAATTATAAGAGTCGCTACAATAGAGGCATGGCTTAAAGGAAAAGGAACTGTAAAGAGGGAGCGTTTAATACATAATAGAGTGAAGGGAGAAAATGCAGAAGAATCAATAAAATAAGATTGTTTCCGAAAGAATGACCCAGGAGAGAATGTGAAAGCTGAGATGAAAGCATTGCAATAGATCAGAAATGGCAACGAGAGGATCCAGAGGTGTGTAAGGGAAGAGATTAAATATTTAGATAATGGCGATTGGATTTCATTGTCCGACGACGTAATGCGAGTTTTCCTTTCCCGGATCTGCACGGTGCCCCTGTTGATGGAAATAAACAGGAGGAAGTAACGTTTAGCGATCGCGTTAATTCGTTGCGAGGATAAGAGGCGGATAGAGTTCTTTAGTGTACTCTATACGAGACCGTGAACGGTGCAATGCGTGTGTCTCTTAGGGGTTTCTCGGGTTTTCTTTTCTTTCTATTTTTTTTTTGTTCTTTTTCCTCGCACTCTCCCATACCAGTCCGAACTGAATCTTCTTCAGTTACGGAATGACATGCGGCCCCATTAAAATTAATAGTCGCTCGTTCTCAAAACATTTGTTTAAACCGCGGTAAGAGGAATGTCGAATGTTTTTCATGCGGAAAGATAAAAAGAGGTGCTTTTCTATAGTCTTTAGTAAACTCGCCTTCTAATTTATAGTTCTTATACAGATTCAATGGTGGGTTTCGAAATCTAAAACGTGAAGAATTACTGCACCGGGAAATCATATTTTTAATGGTAGGACTATATATTCAAATGAATCCATTTCTCTTTTCCAACAGCTTTGTGAAGATCGTACACGCATGATGTGTGAAACTTGAACTATTAACGTTACGGTATGTGCACACAGTGAACGTGGATCACGCACGACTATGTTCAGACGTTAGAAAACAGATTTTCTGTTTATAGAATTCGGTCGATTATAGAATTTCGGTCATTTTGTTAGGGGGAACTGATCTAAAATAATTACTTTAACCATAATCAGGTTGAAATCTGTATATTGTCGGTTATTTTAAAACATCTTAAGCTTCTATAAGTTTTGTATTTTTAATTTTCAAAGAAGAAGATGGTGCAATTCTACTTAAGTGTATGATTTTAGGTCAGTTTCCCGAGCTTTTGTTGTTGGATACTACTTTTATTTTCTTTCTGCTTTGTGTACATATACATACTATATTTTTTAATCGTTTGTACTTCAGAGATCAAACGAAAGTACGGGTCCTTTAATAAAAAATATTGTTTATAGTCTATTAAAAATGGGTTCACTTTTGGAGAAGTAAAGATGAATCGATCTTTTTGTTCTTTCACACATCTATCTGAACAACAAATTAATTTTACGAATCATTGTTTTTACAGCTTTTCAAATATTTTTGTTGGTAATATATGTAGTGCCTTTTCAAAACTGTTGTCCGTTTATCTATTGTCTACACTAAAGCCTCTAGCTCTGTTACCACGGAGAAATGAACTGTTAATGGTTAACAGTAATACTCAAATACTATATAATGAGTTTTTACTTTGCGCTTATTGGTTGCCTTAATAATAAAAATTCTGTTTTTTTTATGCAAGGAGGAGAGTGTGTATGCATGCGTGCGTGTGAGAAAGAGAACAAGAGAGGAAGAGTGTGCGAAAGAGACAGAAGTTTGGAAAGTTTATTACCAATTGTTAACTGTATTGCGAATGTTACACATTTATCTTGAATACTATTGTACAGGTCCTATTTAATTAAAGAACCGATTAACTTTTAATATATTTACGAATTAAGGTGTTTACGCCGCTTGCGCTTAGGACATTTACGTACGATTAATTTTTTACCAATTGTATTCAAGGTTTACTTAAAAATAGGCGGACTTGCATTAGATTTAAACTTTCTCTATCTAAAGCAAAGTAGTTTCTGTTACGTTAGAAGTTGAAGCAGTTACAATCTACGTAGGACCCAATTTAGTTACGTTGCGTGGAATTCAGTTCTATCTCGTTGAGATTGGCGAAAGAGTATAAATTGTTGTTTCGGGAGAAATGCGAGATTCATGGTGAAAGGTGTCACTTAACGAGCGATGTCCTCGATAGATTTTGTTCCGAAGCTTTCGTTTCATAATCTATTATTATCAATTTCATATAAGATCCTTACACTTCAGAATTTATCGCCGGTTGAAAGTATATTTCCCGTTGATACAAAAGTCTGTTTTATCAGCGTGGTTAGCTTGTCGCGCCGCTTTATCGATCGTTATTTTTGGGGGCATTCTTACCGACAGGTTTACCATTTAAATGAAAGATGTTTTGAAAAATCGAACCGACTCGGTTAATTAGTGGGCCCGCATGTCGATCGACCTCTTGATCATCGATCATTAACAATTCTTCAGGATCAGTGAGAATGGCGACGAATGAATGTTGCGTGTGCGCGTAAAAATAAAAAATGACGCCGCCAGTTTTTTCTTCGGCGTCTCGAAGATTTTTTCTTCGATTAATACAATTATCGCTATCACATTACTAAGTGTAACTATATGGTTAAACATTACGGTGGAAAGTTGTTGGCTGATTTGCGAGTTTTTATTACAATAATATCGTTTCGAGTAAATCGACGATGGTATTGAAGTTCCATTAGAACTTTCTTAAATCGTGTCCGATCGTTGACCATACTTTCACGAATACACTCGATCGCTCTCAAATTTCAGAGTCCTCAATTTTTGCGCCTGACATTGTTCTACAGAGTGATTTGAAACGGAGCTCTTTCGAGCTTTCAAATCTTCCAACAATGACTACCATTCAACACGATCATAGGTTCTTGTAATACGTGCTTTAGAACACTCTGTACAACGTAGGATATTTCAAAAGTTGGACACTCTTAAGTCGCATCGAAGTGTGGGGTCTACAGCCGTGTGCCCTTTTCTTTAACGGTGACACGATTTAATAGAGCCTCGGTGAAACTTGCCCGGTACCATCGTCGTTCTTTACTTCATAATATGATATCCGAAAGGAGACGACTAGAATGGAGAAAGAAATGCTAAGAATATGGATAGAGAGGCGGAAGGGGAGTCCTTTTCAGAATGCGACTTGTAATATGCGTATCGCTTATTGACGTTTTCATTATTGCATCTGCATCCGCACGATTAATTTATAAATAAATTATATTAAATAAGACACTAAACGGGGGGTTGTCTCTGTTTCCGGTCCTCTAATTTCTTCGAACCGAAGAAATCCATTCAGTTTATTATCCTGCTTTTATTTAAAAAACTCCTTCCAGCCAGCGTTCCATTTATACTTAAAAATACTAGCCAGTGTTCACTACATGATTTTGTTATATTTCAATTAATAGTGGTTCATTTATATCGTCGATTGGTATCCTACCGGGCTGAGAATTTCAAATGTGAATCACAGATGGCGCGAAAGTGCTTAAAAAATATTTCTCGACTCGATCGGTGTTGCAACTCTACGTCACGTGACGGTCAGCTACTAACGCGCTTGCGCGACCTTGGCGCAAGGTGACCGCCTCTAGGATTGCCAAAGCTGCGCGTGTTATTCGTCTCTGAGCAGCGTTCGCGTGCGGATCAATCAGGGCACCGGTGTCTATGCATATGCCGTGAAAACCGGTCAGTTCTCTGGCCAACGATCGTCAGCTACGATAACAGAAATCGCATCCCGCTTGTAAAGAACCGCTGTCCGTAAAGGACGTGGCCAACAAACAAAGCATTCAGCGTCTGTGTCCGGTAATAGATTCACCAGAGAATCTTACGCGGAAAACAATCGAAAGTTCAATTAAAGTTAAAGTGTCGAAGTAACGAAGTCGATCTGTGTAGGTCAGCAGAAGTACTAGGCCAAAAATCGAGGGCAGAATCGTGTCAGATTAACGAGCGGAGAAACAAACAGCGGGCACGCAGAGATGTCGGCTTCAGAGGTGGATCACGAGAAGAGGAAACAAATCTCTGTGCGCGGGATTGTTGATGTGGAAAATGTCGGGAATTTCAAGAAGACATTCAACAGGCATCTGCATTACACTCTGGTGAAAGATCGTAATGTGGCCACGAGCAGGGATTACTTTTTCGCGTTGGCACACAGCGTCAAGGACAACTTGGTGTCGAGATGGATTCGTACTCAGCAATATTATTACGAGAAAGACCCCAAGGTACCTTTCCCTTTAAGTATGCCCCTCCCTACTGTAAAATTACTTGGTTTCGTATCGTCACTTCTCGTGTCGAGGGGTACTGAACAAGTTTTTCAACGCACACTCTGAATTTCATTCGGAACATATCGCGATGCATCGCTAATAGGTGCGTGTCACGTATCGTGCCCCGAAGCTTTGCAATTTAGTGACAGATTGACAGCCGCTTCGGCAGCCTTCGGCGGGATTGCATAATAAACAGATTTCTGCTCATTCTGTGCGTCGCTGTCTGCTTGATAGCGGCGCGTATATGATATGTCATCGGTCAATGACTCTCCCCGTTCGTTCGCGGCTCGAGAATAAAAATGAAGGCGAATTTCGACCAGCTTAACTGCGGTTAATGCGATAATTACGTTAGCTAGATAATTCACTTATACGGGATACACCGTCGGGCCGGGATTGTTCGCCACGTCGTAAATCGTTTAGCGCAAATACATATGCAATACTTATTTATATGATAGAAACGCTATATCGCGTGGCGGGCCTTCAAAATGCAGCTGCAACACGTTGCAGCATCTATTTTCGTTTGGCCTTACCATCGGCTCACCCTGAGGTCTTGAGCCAAAACAGTTATCATTCTTTTCCCACAACGTCACGCCGCGACGATAACAGCGTCCCGATTATTGAAACTGCTCCAATTCCATCGACAGATTATTAATAATTGTTTATGAATTCGTTCCGCATTATCGCATTAATTATACATGTTTTCTGTTGATTGTATTGTGTTAGAATCGGAGGCGAATCAAGTGACCGCTTAAAGGACGAGAGATTTCGCAGTCTGGTCGGCCTTGATCGACCAGATGATTTTATTCCAGTTATGGTTACATATATGTCCGTTAATCGCGTGACTAATTATAGAACTTAATCGCTGCAACCTGACCCGGAACAATTATTCATAATTGCTTCGAAATTTTCGATGCTCTTCTCAGCAATCGAATGGACATGAACATTTAGATACTCAGATAGTCACAGAGGCCCAATTTCTTCAAATCTGGGTGAATTTTGGGGGATAGAGGATGAGATCATCCAGAACCACGGATTTGGAGAATGGATGGAGGACAGGAGTAGATAAGATTTCTCAAGATTTTTTATGGAACCAGGGGAGGAAAACTGCTGGGGGAGCAGAGCTTGGGCGAGGGCGAAGATTACAGCCAGGCAATTTTGGATAAGGGGAGAAGAAAGGAGGTCGGAATGGAACGAAGGGAAGACTGGTAGTGAAGCAAAGAGATTTATGTACGGGAAAAGGAGCAGGACGAGGAGAATAAATTCTGCGTATCGTAGGACGGACGAGTACAGGCCGCGAGAAGTCATGGCACTTAATTACGGAAACTGCTTGAACAGCAACTATTAAAAGCCGAGATGTCACGTTTCGCACGTTTCCTGGGTCCGCTTTTGGACCGACTCCCGTATTATTTCAGAAATGCTTTCGAGAATTTCAGCTGCCTAAAGTTCGGAACTTTCCGCGGGCTGGTTCCCTTAAGTCGGTATTTCAGAATTATTCCCAATCGCCTATAAATACGCGATTATGAGCACGAGGAAGAGTGGAAAAAATGTGGACGCCGACGCGCTGCGATAAACATTAGTTTCGAATGACCCTGCTACCCCGGGTCTCGCGACTCAAAACGAGAAGTTAATTTATTTTTATTCACGGGCCAATGGAGACCGCGGCGACACGAGATTTACGTTAATCGATTTCGTAACGGAAGCGCAGAAGACACAATAAGATTTAATTTATGATGCTGTTACAAAACAAGGTCAATGACTTTTATTTTATCGAATCATAGTTCAGTGTCTTCTGTGCTGAACATTTAAAAATGTTACGCGTGCGCGGCAGATGGTACTTATATTTCTTTAACATCTATTTTCGAAGAATGGCGTAAGTACAGCTGTTTAGGAGTACCATAATTAACTGTTTGTAGTTTATACGTTCTGATGTTGTACAACATTTTGTTTCAGAGGGTGTACTACCTTTCCCTGGAATACTACATGGGAAGAACCCTTCAGAATACTATGATCAACTTGGGTATACAAGGGGCTTGCGACGAGGCAATGTACCAGGTCAGTCTTATGTGTAACGAGTAGAACCGTATGTAATAGCCACTTTAGTTTATTCTCATTGTAGATGGGGTTGGACATCGAGGAGCTCGAGGAGCTCGAGGAGGATGCTGGCTTAGGTAACGGTGGTTTAGGAAGACTCGCAGCCTGCTTTTTGGATAGCATGGCCACCCTCGGCTTAGCAGCCTACGGGTACGGTATTCGATACGAGTATGGTATATTCGCGCAAAAGATTAAGAATGGGGAGCAGCTGGAGGAACCAGACGATTGGTTGCGATACGGAAATCCATGGGAGAAAGCTAGGCCCGAGTTCATGCTCCCCGTGAATTTCTACGGAAAAGTTATCGATACCCCTGAGGGGAAGAAGTGGGTGAACACGCAGGTTCGTACAAGAGAAACGTAAAATTCCTAGAGAAGCTTCTCCATGTTCTTGCATTATTTACTGATTTCTCATGCAGGTTGTGTTTGCCATGCCCTATGATAACCCAGTTCCTGGTTATAAAAATAATGTAGTAAATACTCTTAGATTGTGGTCTGCTAAATCACCTGTAGAATTCAATCTGAAATTCTGTAAGCAACGTTTCTTCATTAATTCGTACACGCGGCTATTTATTTGTACGCGAGCGTGTTGCAAGTGATAACCATTGCTTTCAGTCAACGACGGTGACTATATTCAAGCTGTGATCGACCGCAATCTGGCGGAGAACATCACTAGAGTGCTCTACCCTAATGATAACTTCTTCGAAGGAAAAGAGTTGCGATTGAAGCAGGAGTATTTCATGGTGGCTGCCACTCTTCAAGATATAATACGCAGGTCACTAAACACTCCTTGACCGACGCGTTTAATTGGCGCTTTGTTTATTAATTTGCTCTTACAATAGCGTAATGTGTTTCATCACCGATTCTTTTCATTTTTCGGTGCATTATCTGTTTATTCCTACACGAAGTGGAATTATCTTGTTTCTGAATTGTTCTTTATCGCTATTAAACGTACTTTTAGTGTGTGCATACGAGGACTGATTAGACGCTCGTAATTACATTTTTGATAAGGATTTTGAAACCATTCCACTTGGTTCGGTCGTCTCTTATAGTATTCGGTTAGCAGATACCACAAGTCACTTGGAATGTTGTTACCCGCAGGTACAAATCCAGCAAGTTCGGCTCGAGGGAACACCACAGAACAGACTTCGATCAGTTCCCTCAAAAAGTCGCTATTCAGCTAAACGATACTCATCCTTCTTTGGCCATTCCTGAACTTATGAGGATTCTCATCGACGTCGAAGGGCTTCCTTGGGAAAAGGTAACCAGTCACTCGTGACCAGGGACGGCGCGAGCTCTTGCGGGGCAAAAAAACGCATTTATATCGAACTTTTCAATTTTATAGTAATAAATATCTATGGCAAGAGCCCCGCAAAATTTACGGTGAGCTTCCCCTGGACTGCGGGGCCAGGGGACGCGCTGAACCCGCCTCGCGCCGACCCTGCTCGTGACCAGTAATAGAAGCCTAATCTGGTAAATTTATGGAGTCCGATGAATATTCACGAATGTTTGTTGTCCTCTGTCCGGTAAAAGGCTTGGGACATCACGACTCGAACCTGCGCCTATACGAATCACACGGTGCTCCCGGAAGCCCTCGAGCGATGGCCAACGAGCATGCTGGACAGCATCCTTCCTCGACACCTGCAAATCATTTACCACATAAACTTCCTTCACCTGCAACAAGTCTCCGCCAAGTACCCGGGGGACATGGATCGTCTTCGTCGCATGTCCTTGGTCGAGGAGGAGGGCGAGAAGAGAGTCAACATGGCACATCTCTCCATCGTTGGTAGCCATGCCATCAACGGTGTCGCAGCGATACATTCGGAAATCTTGAAATGCGGCGTGTAGGTGTATCCTATAATTTGTAAACTTATACCACGACTAGGAGACATTCGACTAACATCGCTGTGTTGCTTCAGTTTCAAAGATTTCTACGAAATGTCACCCGACAAGTTCCAGAACAAAACGAATGGTATCACACCAAGGAGATGGCTTCTCCTCTGTAATCCGAATCTGTCGGACCTGATCGAAGAGGTGAGCGTCGTTGTCTTGTATTCTCAGATACGATAGTGGCTCGATTGACCTAATGTTGCGATCTTATTCGTGTGTGATCAGAAAATTGGCGACGAGTGGACGGTGCATCTGGAGCAGCTGGTCCAACTGAAACAGTGGGCCAAGGATCCGGTTTTCCAGCGCAGTATCGTGAAAGTGAAGCAGGAGAATAAATTGAGACTGACGCAGATGCTTGAGAAAGATTACGGCGTTCAAGTGAACCCCGCCTCCATTTTTGACATTCAGGTTGCTTATTCCTTCTCATCGCGCCAAAATTAATTTGCCGTATCGCATAAAGTCCTAATCGTGTATTGTGTAAACAGGTGAAACGTATACACGAGTATAAGAGGCAGCTTTTGAACTGTCTGCACGTGATCACTCTTTACAACAGAATAAAGAAAAATCCGTCCGCACCGTTCGTTCCGCGGACAGTGATGATTGGAGGGAAAGCAGCGCCTGGCTACCACTTAGCTAAGAAGATTATAAAGCTGATTTGCAGTGTAGGGAACGTCATAAACAACGACCCGATCGTGGGCGACAAATTGAAATTCATCTTCCTGGAGAATTATCGAGTAACCTTAGCGGAAAAGATTATTCCAGCCGCGGATTTGAGCGAGCAGATTTCCACAGCTGGTACCGAGGCTTCTGGCACAGGAAACATGAAGTTCATGGTACGCTTTCATTGGATTGTTAAATTACTCTTCGATTAATTCGCGTGCGAATGACTGGAGTACGTCGTTTCCCGTTTCAGTTGAACGGCGCATTAACGATCGGCACACTGGACGGCGCCAATGTGGAAATGGCCGAAGAAATGGGCACGGAGAATATATTCATCTTCGGTATGACCGTCGATGAAGTAGAAGACTTGAAGAGGAAAGGGTACAATGCCTACGATTACTACAACAGGCTCCCGGAATTGAAACAATGCATCGATCAAATTCAGGGTGGCTTCTTCAGCCCTAACAATCCAGATGAATTTAAAGACATCACTGACGTCCTGCTGAACTGGGATCGGTTCTACTTGTTCGCTGATTACGAAAGCTATATTCAAATGCAGGATCATGTCGGCGAAGTTTATCAGGTGCGTTCGCGAGTACTTTTATTCGTTACCAGATTCGGAGTACCTTTTACGATTCTTCGTTCTACTTTTTGGGCTTTGTTTCAGGACGAAAGCAAGTGGGTGGAAATGGCTATTCACAATATTGCTTCGTCGGGGAAATTCTCATCTGACCGTACGATTGCGGAATACGCCCGTGAGATTTGGGGTGTCGAGCCATCTTGGCAACGACTTCCTGCACCTCATGAACCACGAGACATTTAAATCATAATTTACTTTTTTTTTTGGTCAACTTACGTTTTCGCTTATTACGCACATTATTAACGATCGTCATTTTTTTTAATTTCGTTTTTTGGACAAGTGTGAGTAGTTTTGCGGCGAAAGCGGCAAATTATTCTCACTTGCTTGAAAGTATATACTGCCTAATTTTTAAAAGCTATATTAACAGCCATCGACTGATCAACGAAAAGGAAGGAAAGACAAATTCAAAAGGGAATTTCCTGTGTTCCTATGGTCTGCTTATAGACGAAATATGTTAATAACATTCAGAGGTTCTTCTCTTAACAGCAAGAAAACAGCAGTCTAGTCTAAAAGAAAATAGTTAATGCAAGCATCAGAAGCTATTTTACTCGTATTTTTCTACTTGTAAATAAAATGCCCAACAATAAGGTTAAAACAAATGAGTTTATCGATTGTTAACAAACTCGGACATTTACGAAAGAAGAACTACTATCTACCTTGAACTTTGAGTCCTCCATTATGATATTACTATCGATATTTAAATCGTATATTTAATAATGTTCATGTTGCATGCGTCTATTAGTATTATAAGGGTGCTTATCGCCAAGTTTTGGAATTAAATTTCTCGGAGAAACAGGTATCGCTGTTTCTATTTAACGCAATAAAATATGTATCGAAAAAATATATACGTTATACATATATGTTAACAAAAAAGAAACGAATTGTTCATCTTTTCTGCTTTTCCAAACACGCATCGCGAATTAAAGCAAGTGGGAGTAGGAGGAATCGAGTGTCACGTGCACTCGCAATAAATCATATATACTTCGTTTTATCAGAGAGTAATGTCCGTAAACCAGGCTACGATTTTCGTGCAAACAAAGGAAAATGCTCGCCGTGAATTCTCGTTTGTCGATGAGGGCACAACTCCGATAGTGAGTACCGATCGGAGATATAAGAATTTTGGTCATAAACAATAGAAACAGATTTGCCAATAGAAATTTTCAATATCGCTGTCTAACCTGTTTCTTCGACCCAACCTATCCACTTATTGTCCAACGCCGCATCGAGGCTTTGTTACATATGGGAAGGCCGAAGCTTCACTTGGATTAATATTGCATCTCTCTTCAAGTATCCGCCAAATTAAACATTTTGCCCGTGCTTCTGCTCGATGAAATTGTCAATTAGCCTTGACAGACTTGCATAGAAACGTCTGTTGATTCGATTTAGCGTATAAAACTATAAATAGATTGTAACGAACTAAATAGCATTCAGCTCTGTGGCGTCGACAAGAAAATAACAGCAGGTTAGAGGCTAAGGAAAATCAGTTGATATAATTATTTAATGCATGTTTCTTAAATCCGTTTATTACGATACAGAGGTGGCTTATCATCGAACCTAATCTTATCCTCCATCCTTATCTAGGACCTTATCATCCTTCGAAAACACGATCGCTGAACCGTCGGTTCGTGTTAACAGAATAAAGATGACCGAGTGCATAAATAGAAAAATGATTCCCATGGAGACTAATGTCGAGGATCAGAATCCAAACTTTGACTAGCTTCTATGTACGAGTCCGTAACATTTGTCCCAACGAATTACATTCCTTTGAGACACTCGGTGTGAAAAATCAAGCCGATAACACGTTTATACAAGTTCATTGATAAATCCACCTTACGTGGCAACTTCTACGCACGTTTCATATACCGGGTGTCCTAAAAAAATGCAATATCCTGTAGCTGTAGGCATAATAACATACTACGATTTCATCTTTTGATATTTCCATAGATCGTTCTATTTGCAGTACGACGCACTGACGACACTTGCATTTCTGCTTCAGAATGTTTCGAAACCAGCCCCATTGCAAACACTGACGCTGACATCGGCCATTGTGGTCACAGGCTACATTCCTCCTGACGCATTGAGGTGATTCTTTCCTGTAAACAGACGCGCTAAAACGAAATTTGAAAAGATCGATGGAAAAAGCAATTATTTGCCGATACTGCGTTGCGATGTAATTGAACGAGTGAAACGTAATCGTTGCAGGTTTTCGGTAAATTTATTATGCAAAACGCCTGGGAACATCGCGTTACACTTCAACACGCGATTGGTCAGAGGCTACGTGGTACGAAATACGAAATTCAAAGGATGCTGGGAAGAGGAGGAGACGTGTTCCCCTGCCGGGCACAACGTCTTTCGGCGCAACTCTTACGTTCACATTCTGATATTTTGCACTGCCAATGAGTTCCAGGCAAGCAGCGTTCTCAGTTAACGGCTACGATCGCCAATGCCTTTTAAGAATGAACCGAGAAAGTATACACTTGTCCTAGGTTGCCGTGAACGGGGAGCATTTCTGCGCGTTTGCGTACAGGATGCCCCTGGAGAGTGTAACAAGTCTGAAGATCGATGGATCGCTCGAGGACACTAAGTTCCGACAGCTCAGGCTGTTCGTCTACCCCGATCCAGAGATATGCAGACCAAGCACCTGTTTGAGTCTATCGAGCAATCAGACGCTCGTCGAATCCCTCGTAGGTTTTCTTGATCACGAACTTTTTTTTTCTTCTTCCCTGAACGACTTGTAGAGAAAAATAGTCTTACGCCTTCGACTCATAGTGGCTGAAAATTAAGTTGTTCGTTATATTCTGTACACAGACTGTTCCAATTACGGTGGACATTGAAAGCGAATTCAAAACCGGGAGTAGACTGTTCATTGGCGGGAGATTGAAACTTCTTCCTCATTCGTGAGTTTCAGTAGTCTTCCCTTTAATGAATTAGTGCTCTAACGACCTTAAGCTCTTACCCTCGTTCATTCTGTAACAGGTTTTATGTGAACTTACAAAAGGGGAAAGCGATCTACCCGCATCCCGTAATTGCTCTGCACTTAAATCCCCGTTTTCTGTACGGCAGCAGTGCGCCCTACGTCGTAATGAATTGTTGGGCAAACGGATGCTGGGGGCACGAGGAAAGACACGGGGGACACTTGTCCTGGATGCCTGGCCGCGATTTTCTTTTAACGTAAGCTTTCGAACAAACGCGTTGCTTAAGAAAGCAACTTTATTTATGTTTCTTTCCAGCAGAATTCGGTGTGAACACGAGGTATATACAATATGGCTGGGTGACAACATGATCTGCGAATTCAAACACAGATTAAAATCATCAAACATTGACACCCTCAAAATCTCTGGGGATATCGTACTTTATCAATTAGCTATGACTCAAGCAGCTTGAACAGATGTTTCCGCGAATATTTCTATATCCTATTCACTTTAATAAAACAGCATTTACTTTCTATCTAATCTTCCAGTTGCAAATATTGTTGCAGAAGACTGCGCTTTCTATACAACAATACCATTTGCGAAGGATTGAATCAAAATTTCCCACATTTTCGTGGGAGATTGTAATATGTGCTAAATGTTTAGTGAATAAATAGACAATAACTATTTAGTATTAATGATGCAAATGATAATAAACTTTTGCTCTATGTACATTTATATTTTCGGTCTTCCGATCTTCTGCCAGAGATGGGCAAAAAAATATTTGAAATAAAAATTTGTGCGCCATTGGGCTTATCCGCCACTAAATAAAACATAGAAGTTTATTCCGCGTGATGTATTAAAGAACGCGGATACGCGTGCTCAACGAAACGCTCGCGTGGCCGATCGTGCAACCAGAAGGCTGCAGGATTCTCGGTGGACAAAAGGTAAAACACATTGTAAACAATCGTTAAATCGAACACCTGAGAGCTGTCGTGTATCCCTGCAGCGTAAATGTGTGCATAAATTGACCGCGTCGCGTTATCGCGTCGTAAACGCAGATAGGACAGGAGGCATCGCGGACTCGAGCTCGCGAGCATTAACAATCGCGAGTGATCGCCTGGACCATGGTAACCAACGGATCCTTACTCAACTTTGATCCGCTCTTTCGCTGCGCTTCACGACCGTGACGTAGATAAACCAGTGCGGTTAATCGGTCCACATCGACGAAGGACTTCAAAATATCCTTTAATCTTCTTACTACTTGTTTCGCCGTATTTCCTTCTTCCTTGATTCCTCGTGTAGATATAATCTTCCACACCTGAATCATTAAATTTATTTCAATGGGAAAGTGGGGTCTTGTTTTCTTGAAATTTAAGGCGGATAAATAAAGGAAACGAAAACATACAGCGAATTAATGACTCCGAGAATCCTCAAACCGCAGAGGCCTCGCGCTGAAACAATGCGTCATCACAAAGTTATTTTTACAATAACTACGAAAAAGAGACGAGACGTACGGAGCGGCGTTCGGTTGGAGCCGATCGAAAAACTCTGTCACCGACAGAATCGGTGTTTACGTAATTCAAGTAGAAAAAAGAAATGAAAGGCAATTTCTTCGATGTCTCGTCAAAGGAGATAACTGTCGTTCACAGATACATCTGTCGCAAGCAGATTTCAACCCCCACGAGCAAGGATCCACGACGCCGCGTATAAAAGTATCGTGCCCTGCCGGAGCTTAGGGCACATCCAGCTTGCACGTCCAACAGGAACAATTATTGCATTCGCAGCATCCGCTTCACTGAGGAGAAACAGTAAGCCGGTTAAACTTGTAATCCCCCACTTGCACACTTATTTTCATAATTATACAAAAGTGTATCTCATACTTAACTATCGCGCGATTAAAAGGGAAAGCTTATCGACGAGGATTTTATCATCTGCTGTGTGGTGTATTCAGGAATAAGGCATGGCTTCGATCAAATGCATGGTCGTCTTGATCGCGATTCTGGGAATCTCGTACGACGCGTTGGGGGCGATCGAGGACCCGGAGAGGAATCTCTTGGGACTAGGCTTCCCGTACGACCGAGGACTGGTGAAGAGATGCACATACAATATTAATGAACATTTATAGAATAGGATGATTTCTCGTTTGAAACACTTTCGACGAAAAACACGACCTAGCTTCAGGAAATGTAGGAAGTTATGGTTTCAGGATAACGATCTGCAACTTGCAAGGCTGCTGCTGTTACCGCCCCACCTGTATCATCCTAAACGCAATTCCGAACTCATAAACTCGCTGCTGGGCTTACCGAAGAACATGAATAACGCTGGAAAATAAAAGTTCTCGGATGAATCGCTGTTGGAGACTCTATTATAATTAATGAATCTTAATGTAAACGGAGCTACGCTTCATTCATCATGTACATTTCGAAGAATCTCCCGGGCTTGTAACGTGTCGAACTCTATAAATGTAAAAAAATATTGCGTCGTTGATCTCTCCTCAATCCCTCACCTGTTGGTAGCTCTAACGATTATCGGTCACTTCTCACAAATACTTGAACAAAGTAAAACGAAGCGTATAAACATAAAAAATGTTTCACGACCAAGCAACTTCTGAAAGAATCGACATTCATTAACATCATCGTATAATGTCCTCTTTTCTCTGTACACGCTTTTCATTGAATATTATGACCCAAGTGCGGAACACCGAGTATTATGAAATTTATGTACAAAGTTCATTTCGTAGAAAAGCACACCGTTATCCTTGTCTTTATTCGTATGGAACTCGTAGGCAATTAAAACTTGAGGTGGAAACCACCGCCGACGGGAGGCTGCCTTCCGCCTTCCGTGAGACCCATGTGAAACCCGGAATTGCTCAAATCAGCGTCATCTCCGTCTCCTAGTTGCTTGTACTCTTTTCCTCCGCTCGGTGGTTTCGGAGAAGCATTCGTTGTTCGAACTCCGAGCTCCGATTTCGCTGGCCACGTGGGAAACATCTGCGGGTCGATCGGTAAAGGTGCTTCCGTGAAGTAGCCGTGCTTTAGCGCGTCCTCCGCTGTTACTCGTTGTTGGGGGTCGTACGTGAGAAACCTGCAAATACATTTAAGAGACGATAGAGAATAAAGTGTGATTCCGACACAAAATTGCTACGCGACGGAGAAAACATACTTATTCAACAGCTCGACGCCCAGATCCGACAAGGATAAGCTGAAGCGCTGTCTCAAATTGTTCACAGGATAATGAGCGAATGGAATCTTCTGCACCATCGGCAGTTTACTGTATCCTGGCCATATCCGATCGTTCGGTGTGCCTAATTCTTTGAATATTCTATTTAACTGATCAATCTCTGATTTGCCAGGAAATAATGCCTCCATTCTTAGTAATTCTGCGAAGATGCAGCTGAAATAAAGACATCCCCGGTTAGTAGTCGTAATTCTAGAGAAGTGGGAGAGTATTATTCACTCTTTAAATGGTTTCCTTACCCTACGGACCACATATCGACGGGAGTACTATACTCTTTGCCGCTCAGTAGCAATTCGGGGGCTCTGTACCAAAGCGTTACAACAATCGGAGTATATTGCCTCAGTGGAGAACCGTACTCTCGCGCTAACCCAAAATCACCAACCTTCAGAATACCTCGATGACTTAGTAACAAATTCGACGTTTTCAAATCACGATGAAGTATCCAATTGTCGTGCAAATGTACGACTGCCCGTAACAATTGTTGCATAAGGCATTTCACCTCCCCTGCGAAAAGAAATCATTATTTGTACACCCTGCTCCACGCTCTCTCATATTTTTACCTTCAGCCATTTACCTGGTATGAAAACCTGTTTCTTTTGCTTCATCGTTTCCATCAACGATTTCAGATCATGCTCCACATAATCCATCACGATAAATATCTTATCCGTGTTGCTGCCGACGACTATCTCTCGGACAGTAACGATATTCGGATGTTGCGCTTTTAATAGAGTGTTTATCTCTCTGAGGCTGGTGATTGGGAATCCTTCTTTCTCTTTCTCCATCTTCAGTCGTTTCAGGGCCACAATTTCATCCGTACGTTTGTCGCGTGCTCTGTACACTACACCGTACGTACCTTCTTCGATGCGGTTTAGACACTGAAATTCCTCTACGCTTCTACAGCCTATAGAAAGATAAAACATTAGAAATAGACCGCAAAACTGCAATATACCGAAGAGTTGTTCATTCACCTTGAATAGCTGGTAAATATGGAGGCAACTCGGGGACCTCCACCTTCTTTTCTTCTTCCTCCATGTTCTTGGTCGCGCCATTCGAGTCGACGTGGCCAGGGGATTCCCCGTCGGAGTGATCAGACTTGGCTAATCGATCGACGGATAAGGGGCTTGGATTATTGTAATCAGACCCGTCATTCGATTCAGCGTTAGAGCCTTTGTTCGAATTGTTCGACTCGTCATCGTCCTCGCTGCTCGATTCAGATGAATCGGAAGAATGTCTGTCAGAAAATCTTTCGTGTATACTTCTTTGGCCATCGGAGGAATGTCTGGATCTACAAAGCAAATATATCAAATCAATTTATTTCAAAGATATACAATAATTTCCTTTAATTCGTTCAAGCATATAATCTTACTCTATGGATTTGGAGCAAACTTCATCCGAATGGATGGGACTCGGACTTTCGTCCGACAGTTCCACGATAGAAGAGTCTTGATTGTTGTCGGGACTCAGCGGCCGCATTTCTCCTCTCTTCATTCGTCGCGCTTCCAACTCCATTCTAGAGACTTCTTTTCTCCTGGCCATTTCCCTGTCTGCTTCCAATAATCTTTCTTTCCTCAGCTCTTGTTCCGTCATCTCCGTCGGATCCTTCGTCTCTATCTGTATTTCATTGATTTCCATTTCATCCGCTTCCTCCGTAACGATCTCCATCGCTTCGCGCAACTGTTTCTCCCGGTGCTCTTTCTCCCGTTCCGCTTTCTCTCTGTCCCTATCGCGGAGTCTGTCGTGCTTGTGCGATCTCTTGTGACGCTTCTCGCTTCTCTCGGGTCGTTCCATTAGCTCCGTTTCCGAATATTGCTCCTCCATCGCCCTCATGCGCCTGTGCTCCTCCATGTGAATTTCACGACGTTCCCTTACATCGTCTCCAATACCACGGATCTCGCGACGCTCTCGCATATCTTCCATTCGTATTTCTCGGCGCTCGCGCGTATCACGCAAGTCACGAGAGTCGTCCAGACGAATTTCCCGCCGTTCTGCCTTGTAATCTCGAATATCCCGCGAATCCTCTCGCCTCTCTCTTCTCTTATCCAGCAATCTGTCAATAAAATACTACAATAGACAATAGTATAATCGCATAATGAGCCAAAAGTAGCGCAGCAAGTAAACCGCTTCAAATATCTCAAATCTTTTATACCTTTCTCTCAAATCCTCCAAAACACGATCTCCAGTGCTCCTCTCTTTCCTATCGTGTCTAGATTCTCTGTCCCTATGACCATCTATTCTTTCTATCCTTTCCATTCTCTCTCTGTCCCTTTTGGATCCGTCTGAGCGCTCCTGCCTCTCTAAAAGGTCCGCTCCATGTCTACGGTGCCTGTGCTTATCCCTGTGCCTGTCCTCCCCACGATTGTGGTGCCTAGACTTTCGTTCCTTCTCTTCCCTACGGTCCCTCCTATCGCCGTGCTTATCTCTCCTTCTCGACGAGTAAGTCTTCTGATGTCTGATGACAGCCTGCGGTGGCTTTATGTCCAGAGAATCGGCAGTATCTCCGCCATCCTCCTCTGAAAAGCTTTAAGTATACTTTTCTCAAAATGACTTAAACACGCGCTATGTTAAAAGAAATGAAAAAAAGATGATTTATCAGGCACAACCAAATAGTGAAAGAATGTGAGTTCAGAGAAAGGTTATACCTGCATCGAGAATTTAAAGTAACATTGCTTATGGGGATGATGAAATACTCTTCGACTGTTCGAAGTTAAAGGTTACGATCGGAGGTTAGAATCTAACGTCGAATTGTTCGTTACCTAAAATCATCCATATCCTTCGAGGGGCTTTTCTTTATTTCTCCGTCTTCACTTTGATTATCAATATCCATGTCAAGTCTATTTTCTGACATGTTACGAGTGAAGGTACATTTATACAGCCGCCGTCACGGGCACGATCCGAGTCGGACGTTTGGAGTTTGCGCGGAGGAAAATCGGTGAACGCTCGTTGAGGCGAGACGAGCCGCGTCCGAGGCCTATCCGTGCTATATCCGAGCGCAAACATTGGTCAGATTCATTTGACTGCTCTACGCGTACTTAGCGAGCATAAAATTCGCCAGCAAGCGCCCATCGATTTCGCCGACTCGGATCGTTCTCGCGTCGGTGGCTGTATAAATTGACCTTAAATACACATCGCTGTTCTCCATGCATACCTTCTGGCGTGCGGAGAATGGGACGCATCCACCACACTCGCGAAAAAATAAATTATATCTCACGCGCAAAACTAACTACCCACAATGACGTTTTGTCTACCATTCGTCGGTGCATTCGAAACCCGTACATTCTTCGACTTCTCATCCGCGAGCAAACAAACAATAAAACGATAAACCATCGCACCGCAAATCTACCACTTTTCAGTCTCTATTGCCGCGAAAAATCATCAAGCGTTAATCAATTCTAATGTAACTTACAGTAAACAGAAACAGCGTGCCTTCCTGTTTGGCGCGTTTACAATGGGGTATTTCCTTGCGCGTGCCTATTCCGTCGTTCCCATGAACCTTTCATCTGTAGCCAATAGGAAAAGAGATCACTAAACGTCGCTGCGAGCGACTGTGCCTGCGGATGAGGATTCGCCCTCAAGCGGTACATGACTACCTTCAGGCTGATACGAAAGAGCGCGAAAGAGGAGCAGGGAAACGGCAAGGGAAAGGTCTCCAGCAGTTTTGTGATTATATCACATTTATGAGGACCGAGTTGTCCCTTTTTAACATCACTTTACACTATTTATGTCTGCTGTACGGGTGCGTATAAAAATGTTATGGTGACAGAGCTGTAACGACACAGAGTTTGGAATATATGAAAAAGCAGCGGGCACGGATGCGCGCAACACCGGTGACTTAACACCGATGTAACGCGTTTAAAGGTTTTATAGTAATCCCAATGAGAAGCAGAATTACAGAACTATGCATAAATTACCGGAACAAAGACTTCATAGGAGAAATTTCCCGCGAGTCTCGCCCCGTGGTAGAAGGAATACAAAAAGGCATGCGAGAAGATACACAATGGGATCCATCAATGCTGGAGTGTCGCATGGAGTTAAGAGACCAAAGTCAAAGCCTCATTCAGATACTGGAAAAAGTAACTTGACTCACACCGTTGAAAGTATGAATAATTCCAAAGAGAATCATATGAACAGTAGTGCAGAGAATATGGATGCAGAGGAGCAGCAGAGCGCAATAATGATAGAAAGATCTGCATCCCCAGAAATTGACCCTAATAAGCGCTTTTTTAAAAATAAACGAACGACAAAGAGAATCTACACAGGTACAGAAACTACAAATAATTATGTTAAATTAAAAGTTACACCAAGTAGTAAAATTGCTCTGAAGCGGAAGAGTAGTCCACCCATCAGGCAAGTTCACAAAAGACCGAAGCTAATGGACATTTCCTTCGATACCACTGACTTAACGGTGGATGAACCAGAATTAGAAGCAACGATAGAGCAGAAGAGTGTCGCCGACATATTGAAAGTGCTGGAAGATGATTGGGCTGACGATGACTATGATATATTGGACACACTAACTAATCGAAAGCTGGATAACATTTCGCCGTTAGAACCAGTAGCCATCCTAAAAGATGTTACTATGACGCCGGAAATTGAACTTCATAATATGACTGCCGCATTAATGCCTTTAGAAACTATTTCCTTGAACAATAATTTGAACAATATTAAAGAGAATAAACAGAAATATTATCCGCTATTTAATAAGGAATCTTCTGCTGTTAAAGTAGTTGAGTAAGTTTTAAAGAATCTAAGAGCTAAAGCTGTTTCTCCGATCTAATCTAATTTCTGTTTTAGGGAGACTGGTAAGAAATCAGGGAGCAGCACGAAAGAAAATATAGGTTGGCAGTTGCGTGCAAAACGGAATGGCAGCGACAATCAGTATCAGCTGGACGCAGGGCAGAAGAATTTTGGGGCAACGCAATGTAGAGAATGCGGTGTTGTATATCAAATAGGGGATCCCGAAGATGAAAATGCTCATCTAAATTACCATAATAATAAAAAGAGTCTGAAGTTTCCTGTGTGTTGTTAATATGTATACATAGAAGAAATAATGTTAATATATTGAACGTTCGTTAATTGAGAACTCCTCGTTACAGGGTTGGAAAACGGAACATGTAATTATGGAAGATCCTTTCACGTCGGATCGTGTAATCTTGGTGGAGCCAGGTGATCCGAAGCAGTATTGGAATAAAGTGGGAGACATCTTAGCGTACGTGGACAGAGATTTGGGACTGGTAGACACAAAATTATCAGACTATGAGAATAAAAAGGTAACTATGTATGTCTTCTGTTATAGATATAGGTTTGTTCTGACGTTATTTGTTTTTAGGTGTACTTATATGTAAGGGACAAAGTTATCTTAGGAGTCTTAGTTGCGGAACATATAAGCACTGCTCACCGTATGATACCCGAATTATTGGAATTAAATTGCTGTACGGCAGAAAGCACTCCTGCTAAATGTGGAATAAATGTTGTCTGGACTGATATGAATCATCGCAAGCAAGGCATAGCTACTAAACTAATTGATATGTTGAGGTAAACGTTGGGCATTACAAAAGTATAAACTACATTTCTTCTTTTATTAATTCATACTTTTTTCGTCACTTTAGATCGAACTTTTATTACGGGTATGTTATGCCCCTGGATGATATTGCATTTTCGATTCCAACTTTGAGTGGGAAAATATTTGCCGAGAAGTATACGAAAACTCGGAACTTCAAGGTATACACTTAAAATTTGGCATCAACTTCATATTTTCTTTTCAATAAAAATTATAATTTTTGTAGCAATAGCATTCGTCTATGTCAGGGTTGACTAACTGGTGCCTCCGCGAGCCACCAGTTAGTCAACCCTGATCTATGTTATCAATCTTTTTTGTTTTTGTAACAATAACATTAGAATGCTACTTGCGATATCGATACATTTAACGTTTACAGATTGTTAGATATATTTATTTTTTTAAATTGTTCTTCGTTCAGAAATTGCTTTACGAATAGGTAGTAGAATCAAAAATTTAGGTAGTGAATCATTTCTGTACTGTAGCCAAGAATATTTCTTAACTCTTTTTTTCTGAACGAAGTACACAACATTTGTTTATTTTTTTAATACTACTATCTTACTGTTTCTTGAAAACCTACTATCTTAGTACGGGTACCTAATTCTTAACAATTGAATCACTCTCGATGGTATAACTTTCGTTATTGGTTTATTTAATATTTAGTATTTTAAATTTGATCGATGGTGTTTAAAAATTAAAGATGTTGGTAGTGGAGAGATATTAATATTATTAATACACATAACAAAGTTAATGTGGAGGAGGTTTATTACGCTTAAAATACATTTAATATTTTTATTATTCATGTACATTTTTCATACATGTACATAAAAACATGTACATCAAATAAGAAACTGCCTGATATAAAAAAAAAGTACAAATGAAACAGTTTTTGTTTATAATACTTTCTGTTTAACCAACTTATCTCAGAATACCAGTAGCCTGCATAGGATAATAAGCTAATGATAGCATACTTTCAGTTATCTACCATCTTCTATTACCCCTTCTGTTCGAATAGTTGCCTCCGTCTAATCGTTCGCATTGTTTCTCTTGTGCTCGTTTCTCCTTCCATGCTCCGTATCTATCAGCCATTTGGTGCAATTCCGTAGGAATTTCCTTGAAAGAAACATGTACTTATGCACAGCTGTTGAAATCGCTAACTACGCAGTAAGTAACTTACTTGATTTGCTTCTTCTAGAAGATTAATTAGTTCTTTAGCGAGAGACCAATCTTTCCTTGTCATGAACGTTATACTCTCTCCTGTGCGCCCAGCGCGACCAGTGCGTCCAACTCGATGGACGTACTCTTCTATATCTCGCGGGAAATCGTAATTTAACACATGCCTAAGGGAAACAGTTACTTCAATGATATATCTAAAACTATTTAATCGAATTTACACCTCGGCGCGCAAGATTACACGTACGTGACATCTTCAATGTCGATTCCGCGACTCGCAACGTCCGTCGCGAGAAGTATCTGAACTTCCCCAGTTTTTAAATCTTCTAACGCCTGCTCTCTGTCAGACTGCTCCCTTCCTCCATGTATACTTTGGCAATTTACCCCTTGCAACGCTAAATCACTCGCTATGTCATCGACTCTGGACTTTTTCCCAAAGAATACTATCACCTTGTCCGTGGGACCCATTTGGCGGAAAAATTGATACATCTGTTGGAAGAGAAGCATTCCATATTGCATCCCGTCGAATGTCATCAGTAAAAGTACTTTTTATAATATTAACCATATTTGATTTTTCATCTTCGTCGATGATGTAAAGTCTTTGCACCACTGTATGCACAGTAGCCAAATCGAGGGATCCAACGAATACTTGAAGTGGATTCTTCATATATGACTGAGCCAAACGCCTAACGCCTTGAGGCCATGTGGCACTGAAACGTGAACCAACAATATTATAATCTGCTCAAAACTAGGGACGTTATTCTAACTTGCTCTGTTTTTCTTTTATAGTACCTCGTCATAACTGTCTGCCGATCTGGCCTTACGTCTAGCAAAGTTTTCCTAATTTGTGGCTCGAAACCCATGTCAAGCATACGATCGGCTTCGTCCAGCACAAGATACGTGACCTCCGTAACGTTTAAAATATGTGCTTCGACAAGATCGTTCAGCCTCCCAGGAGTTGCGATAACGATTTCTACACCTTGCATTACAATGTTGACTTGGTCTTTGCGGCTGCCACCTCCGTACACGCATACCCTTCAACAGTATTTTCTTGTTGAAAATATTTCTCGGGTAACGCCCACGCGTCCAATTAGAAATGGGTATCGGTAAGTAAATAACGGAGTCACGCAATTTACGATGTTACTTACGCTTTTATACCATGATAGGAATACTTGTTCACTTCTTTTTCAATCTGCAATGCCAACTCTCTGGTTGGAGCCATAACAAGGACATTAGGGCCCTTTCGTTCTGCCCGTGGTGTCACTTGGCCCTCGATGTGGATCAAAGCAGGCAGTAAAAACGCTAGAGTCTTCCCTGAATGTATTGTTCGCGGAATTAGTTTCTTGTTTATTTCCGGTAAAGTCATAATAATGATAAACATCTGGAGAAACTACCTGTGCCCGTTTGTGCGATTCCAATGAGGTCTTTACCACTGAGGAGAATAGGCCACGCTTGACATTGTATCGGACTTGGCTTGACGAAGCCTTGTTTTCTTACTTCTTCAAGTATCTCGGGGTAGCTCTAAGTTATAATAATCTTATTCAAGAACATTCCTCTTTTATCGAATACTCAGTTTTAGATGTTTCTACCTACCTCGAAAGCCTGCTCAAATGTTTCAATAGGATTCGGAATGTGAAACTCTTCTGACTGTTCGTCTTGCTCTTGAAACATATATCTAACTTCTATATTGTTATTTGTTTTCCTGATGTGAGCCACATGCTCTTTTGTCATATTAGCAACTATCGGATGTTCTTTATAGAAGTCTTTGATGATAGGAGCACATTTTGACCATTTCTCTTTTCGATAATCATCCTAGAGTGTGTAACAATTAGAAAATATAGTTGCATGCAGTTCATTTCTTAGACTTATGTAAACTTACACATTTTTTACTAGCGTTAGACCAATCGAACGCATTGAAATCAATTTGTGGCTCGTCATCCTGCTTTCTATATTCCTCCTCCCCTCGTGGTTGAAAATTTTGGTGGGAATCTCCTAATGATTCCTCTATCAACTGTTTCGCTTGATCTTGACCTTCTTTGGAACCGATTATAATAACAGCAGTAACGTCAATTCCTGTTGATCTGTCCACCTGTATCGGAGTGACTTTGAGATAAAATAACTGTAGGTGTAAAATTAATTGTATTATTTCTGTTACGCTTACACGAATCTTTGTATTTGTTTTGTCTTCTAACTCTCTGATATTAGATCCGCTTTTGCCAATCAGCTTTCCCACTTTGTCCGTCTCGATGTGTATAGTTATTTTGTCAGATTTCTCATCAAAATTGCCATTTTGCCCCCTGTCAGAATAATTATTTCTTCGATATCTTCCTCTGTCTTCGTGCCTCGAACCCCGATTAGAGTTGGAGGACGAATAGGATGTACTTTTATAATACTGTCGGCTATTCTCCATCTTGTAACGATTAATCCGGCGAATAAGAATATTTAAATAACGAACAACTTTTATCTGAAATTATATGAAAAGTTTAGAAATATTTCTTCCTACCTTTTATATTTCCGTGAATACAGAATCTTATTCTGAAACGAGGAATACATTAGTCTTATTTAGGTACCTGTTATTGACACGTGGTCGCATTGACATTGCCAAGTTCTACAGATCGTTATTCAGAATGCTTCGTAAACAATAAGATGTTTTAAATTTCACTGATTACATTCGTGTGAGGAAGCTTTTCTGCTTCACCTTCACAGTGTCTATCTAGAGGGGTGTGAGTACTAAAGGTACTAAATATTTGTGAGAGAACGAATGCTAGTGGAATATTATCGAATTTAAATACAACCTTGAGGATTATTAGAGTGAACTTTTATTTCGATAAAAGTAAGAAATTAATAACTTTTTCAAACTTATTGTTAGATATTACTTCGAGGATAAATAATCTAGTTACTAAATTATTTTCAATGGACGAAGTAATGGCAGCACTGTACATTCAATAAAATCATCAAAATCATTTTGGACGTCTGCTGCTGCGCGATTCCGTGGGGGATTTTAAATTAGACAGCGGGTCCGTACCCAACACAGTATGCAGATTCTGAGTGTATTTAATTTTTCCGGCATGAGCCGCCATTTGAATTTTAGTTCAAACAGAATGTTTCATAGCTTAGGGGGCGCGCAAATACTGATCCAAAAGTTTTGCTGGAGTTTCTAACCCCTGTTCCTGCCCATCCTGCGTACATTTGCGTCGCGGTGAAAAATACCGACTCACCATTGCCTATGAGTGATACACTTTTTTTATATAAAAATGTAGGTTCATCAATTGTAATTTATCTATAACGAATCTGAAACGCATACACGCGATTTATAGGTTACGCATTTGTAATTTTAGACAAAAGTAAAAAATTCTTTAACTTAATTGAGGTTAACTTGATTTTAATGTGAAAACAAGCGTAAAATGAATTTGTGAATTTTGCGTAGCTCTTATTTGTAACAAATGGTTACCGTTTCCAGTTATAAAAGGGAACAGCAATTGATAGGGTTCAGTAAAGACTAGACATTATTCTTAATTTATTTAATATTGATTATTTTACAAACAGGAAAATAGAATCATAAAATCCTGTTTTCATGTAAACAATATCACTAAGGAAGAGGCAAGCATAATATAGTGCCTCAGACATAATTATATCTTTCCTGGAAACGTTCCTTCTTCTATCTGCTCATCCCACTTTTCTATCCAAACCATGGGGCACATCGAATTGTAAACTTTCTTGAAATATTGACAAGCTTCATACTCCTCGTTATGACGCTTTTTGCATCGGTGAAAGTCCAGATAACTTGAGAAGCAGTATCTACGTGCAAAATAGATCAAAGGTGTTTTTTGCATATCGATAATAGAGCTGGAAATATTAAATGTAGGATACGATTTCATTCTGCCGTTACCTTGTTTGATTTTGATTCGGGAACCTCGGGTCATACGGCGCTGTACACGGTTTAAGGTCGGTTGTGTCAAGGGTAGGTAATTCAGGAGATCCAATTTTCGTGTAACCTACCATACTGTTTGCTGCTTAACAAGTTATAAGTTACTTAATTTATTATATTTACTGAACGCGCTATATATGTCACCCTCCCTTTCTCCCAAAAAGGCAAAGTCTTTCGTGCGTGTCTCTCGCTTTAATCCGTTTGTCTCTTGCACCACTTAACACTATCACAAAACAATAGTTGCTTCCTCACTAGTCTTTTCCCATTATTACTGTAGTACATATAATAACATTCTTTAAATCGAAGTATTTAATAATCCAATACTATACGTTCATAATTTCTGATTAACACATTTGTACATTATACGATTGTAATTGAAAACAGAAGAGGATTTATCTCGTCTAAGCTTCCCCGGAACGCGCGTTTATCCAATAATGAAACGTGTCACTTAGAAGCCTAATAGAATCCGAAACAATTTGAGCATGAGAAGTTCTCGAAAATAGCCGTTCCTCTATCTTTAAACGTGATGACGACGTAATCGAACGGAGTGGAGTATTTTTTTAAAAGCACATTCATCATAGTCGGAAATTGAAGTAACAAAGTAAGTAATGAAAAGCGAAATCAGTTATTTGACCAGCGGCCTAGTGTTATCTTCTTCTTGGCAACAGACCTCTCTGTACTTTTTCACTTCAGCCATATAGAGGGACCAAGCATCCTTGGGTTGTTCAACAGTTTGTTCAGTCTTTGGTTTAGCAACCATTCCAGTTTTCAAGATCCTCCCTCCCCGCCTCTTTCCCACCATCAGAGGTGGGGGAACCACACTTTTCTCCTCCAAAACAGAAGTCGTCGGTTTTTGTGCGGGTTGCATCTGTTCCTGCATCTTTTTAAACATCTCCATGAAGCTACCATCGTTTTTGAAAGCATTTGATTGCGGAGGAACGACTGGTTGTTGTACAGTGGTCTCGGTATTATCTTCAGCGGCGTCCGACTCGTACGACGGTGCTCTGTGGTACCTACGACTTTCTCTGCCTCTGTGCCTATCTCTGCTTCTGTTACGACTGCGGCTTCGTCTTCTGTCTCTGGAACGCGATCTTCCTCTTGATCTAGATCTTGATCTATCTCTCCTGGAATATTTCCGCGACCGATCCCTATCCCTATCTCGGTCCTTGTCTCTGTCGGACGAGCGCGATCGTCTGTGCGACCGACTCGGAGGGGATTTCGAGCCACTGCGTCTTCTCCTACGCCTGTCCTGTGGCGAATCGTTTCGGGAGGTTCTACTGCTCCTATAGTCCGACGGCGACGGCGAGCGGCGCGACGACATTCTGTTTTTGTACCCATCGTATGTTGTATAAGTCGAACTATACATAGGAGGCGAAGGCGGAGCAGGTGGCGAGTCTGTATTCGACTTGGAGCTGCGTTCGTGCCGCTTTGAATCCATTGTTGCGCTTGAGTGCCTCACTCTCCAGGCTGAATGGACAGACGGACACCTATAAGGATAGAAACTGCCTTCTATAAGTACACTGCTCATTTCTTCTTACCACGCCTTTATCTGATTGGTTTTAAATGTACGCGTTTGCAAGAGACAAGCGGAATTACAGCGAGAGACCAAAATCTATTTCGTTCGGCATCGAAGCAAAGAGAGCTCAATCAAGGCTAGGATTTTCATCAACTCTAACGATCTCTGGACTCGTAACATCAATCAGGTTGTACATACTTTTTATTCCATTTACATGTTATACAATAGAAATCCAGCTTTGATTGTGTACCTAATTCGTTACTACAATGATGGTTTAGGTGTCTAAACAATTAGTTAAACTACCACTAGTATTAATTTATAATATTGAAGGTATATCTTTTTGTAGAATTTAATTCTGCATTCTTGTATAATTTCATAGCATTTCTCTTCTTTTACGTTGCATGAAAAGTACATATTAAAGTGACCAGATATTTTTTGTTCCAATTCGGGACAAGCAAGCGAGCAAAAAAAAAGGTTTAACAGATCAGTGAGGAGAACTTTTCCATAGTTTATTAAAGCATTTGCAATATATTTAAAAATACATATTTGTGATTATAAAGTGATACATTGAAACGAAATTAAAAATATTTCTTTTTTCACAATAAAAAAAGTAGAGGAAACAGTAACTTTATGCCACTGCGAAAATGTAAAAGGTTACATGTCCAATCCGGGACACTTTGCGGGACGTCTGGTCACTTTTTGCATATGATATTTTCAACGATATTGCACGTTATACTGCTTATGATAATCAATTCGATTCGACTGATTACAGTACGATACTTTGGATCGTAACCCTTGTACTCGTTTATAGGAAAATGTTTCGTTCTGAATTATACTTGGTGCTTTAAAAGCATTGGACAACCGGAAACTTTCTCGAAGGTGTAGGCACGTTAAATCGTAATCGAACATATTTGATTTATACAATTTTTCGTTTCGAAACAACACAATGGAAAACGGGAAATCATCGAAGAAGGGAACGGAAAGTAATTTTGCCCCTCTCAAGTAACTACCCGTATTTTCAGTGTCAAAATCTTTGATAGGCTTTTAACGGGCGAACATTTAATTCAGAATTAGAGCAGGTAATAAAAAAAAGGAGATAACGGGGAGGCAGAGAGAAAGAGAGAGAGAGAGAGCAAGAGAGAGGTAGATAAAAGAACACGAAATTTGGTAGAAAACCCTTACCCAAAATTAAACACGGCCTTCGATTAGTGTCTGACTGTTTTCACGGGACTACTACAAGTAAAGTATTTTTAACATTCTCTCAAATTGTTCGTCGACTGTATTAATCGCCTAAATATCCTATAATTACACAAAATATTCTCATATAAAATACCTTAATCAGCCGTGCGATCGAAAACAAAATGGCCACTAGGCAAACTGCGCCAGACTGTTACGTCATGCATTTACGTCTAGGACAGAGTTAATATCGGAATCTGGAAGGCGCATCGAACAATATAATACGCACCTCAAAACTTCGCCGATAGAGTTCGCTTAATCTAGCTCAAGCATGCGTATTTAATCAACGATTAAATAGTAGTCTTTGAATTGTAGCTTGAATTCCCTGAGGTTTAATATTCCAGTACTTATTCGGACATGAATTCGATAAACATTTTACTTGTAGATCGCAAGTTGTTGTGTACTTTACAAATCTCTCTCGAATTCTAAGCTGCTCAGTAATGATTACGCCCGAAAGACGTTGCTACGAACGAAATATTATAAAACAAATATTGTATTTTTATCTATCATACGTGAATTATTTTAAATCCCTAGATTAGAGATTTCCAACATGGCTGCTGGCGGTACCAGAGGACTTACTCGATTTACAGATTATTCTTGTTTCGTATTGTTATGCAAAATTATAGAAAGAAAGAACAAAGAAATTAATATCGATGCTTGTAACTGTTCTTCCTTGACGATCCCTTGGAACAAAGTTACGATTCTGGAGCAAGAAAGCTGAATAAAGAAAAATCAATTGCGGGTCTAGGGTAATTTTCGAATATCGCGGGATTATGTGGACCGGAACGAGAAAGACGAGAAACAACGCAACACGATGGTTTCCGTGATGGTAGCGCTACGGTCGCTCCTCCACATCCGGTCGTCCATCTTCTTTTGGTCATCGTGTAGTGCACGATTGCGTTCTTGTTCATGAACGTTCGTTATTGATCTTATATTTTCAATAATTCTTACACGTTCGAATAGTAGTTACGAACGTTCGCTAGTCTGTACGTTATAACCATTCTCTATAGTTGATTTTCTCTGGATTATCGTAAACATTTGGTTTATCGTGTGCTAATGCGTGGTATTTCAGAAAGCTCTCCGACTCGCGCAATGGCGGAGGATTTGGATGTGGAGGCGATGCTGGAGGCGCCATATAAGAAGGGGGTAAGGCATTATTTCTTTTTCCTTTTTCCTTCTTCTTTTTATATCTCGGTTTGCTCCTCCGAGGTCCTGACTTTTCTTTTGTCCCGTAAAGTTTCCCTTAATCTCGACGCATAGAGTCTAATTACGGTGGCGTACCGTTCTGGGTATGTTCAGTCAGTTGCGTTCGAGAGAGAAAAAAAAAGAAAAAAAAAAGAAACGTCCGTCCTTTTCTTCCTGTATATACATGTAGAACAAAGTACATCCTTGTCTCTCATATCGACTATTGATCAATACCTCCGTTTTCTGTACTTATAGATGGTACGTAACATGTACCCTCGCGCTCGTAGGATGTTCGGCAGCGAGTTCCTAGAATGCACTTGAAATACGAGGTATTAAGAAAAGCCATCACTAACATCATTTTTACTTAATTCTTTTTTCTTCATATTTTTCTTTTTTTAAATTTTATTTTCTCAGAAATCGTAACGTTTCTTTATTTATACGAGGTAGATAGAATTGCCACTGTCACCTTCTAACGACCGTAGGGAGAGGAAAGACACGAAAGATACATAGAGAAAGAATGCGAAAAGAAAATTTGTTAAGTGCTGTTCTGCCATGCGCCATGCTGTTCGTTTTATCCCTTATGATCCGCGTAAGCATGGGAGAATAAATTACACAGTCCGCGCGATGTCATCGCGTACGTAGAGTCGTTTACATGGTGCTCGTGATACTCGATGTTAGAAGGGCGTAACTTGCAGAACTTTTGCGTTCGTTAGGTCGGAATAGTGCAAGGTATTCCGGCGGTTTTGAAAAGCGGAGCACTCCCACATTGGCTTTGCTTCCATTTTCAGTTTACAGGAGTACTTACATATTATGCATCCATTATACATATACTCACATACTTTTGGGAAACAGCTTACGTTGATATAACTGTTTGATATTAAAAGCTTAGAGGGATAGTATTCAAGTATTTTTACTATTGAACCCAGGCATTAGAAGATCAGTTTGAAAGAGTTCTGTATTCATTCCGGATAGGAACAATAATAATGTTTAGGGTTTGAAATCGCTGGATAATATGTATATTACATTTTGACGAATCACTTCAAACTAATTATGAAACTAATTTTGCAGCATTAATAATTAAACTAATATTTATCATGAATCTTATGTTTTAATGAAATTGTATGTATTATTAACAATTTTTTGCAAGGAACAATAACATACGATTAACTTATGTTATTTATATAATACATAGGTACATAAACATATTGGACTGTTATTCCTAATCGTTTGATCAGGATTAAAGACGATGCGTCGAGCAAACTATTTGCAGCGTTCCCTTTCTTTAAGACTGTTATGGGTAATTATTTAGAAGTTTTCCATCCACACCGATTTCAATGATTTTTGGATATGATGTTGGGGACACGATTCTGAACAACTTTTTCGTATACATGTTACTGCCACTTGACTTTCGTTTCTGAGATATTTGCGAAAAACTTCTTTTGACTTATTCCGACGCAACGCATTCCACTTTCCAACTTGTCCCGGGTATTAGTATTGGTTGGAGCTAGATTAGCGCGAGGGAGATTAGATTATCCGCAAGTTTCTGGTTCAAATCTCTAAACTGACATCAGTTCGCTATCATGCTTTACGCGCCCCCCGCACTAATCTAGCCCCAACCAATACTAATACCTGGGAGAAGTTGGAAAGTGGAATGCGTTGCGTCGGAATAAATCAACAGAAGTTTTTCGCAAATATCTCGAAAACGAAGGTCGTGCGGCGGTAACTTGTATAGGATAAAGCTGTTCAGAATCTTGATCTTGATAACATATCCAGAAATCATTGAAATCAGTGAGGATGGAAAACTTCTAAATAATTACCCTGTTATGGTTTCTCATTAATAAAGTATATACCGTCCGTCCTATTGGTAATTCGAGTATAGTGCTTCGTAAATAAAATGCATGGTAAATTGGCAAACAGGATTAATACTATACACAGTTCACACGAGAAAATGTTTTAAAAAGTACTCACGTGTATGACCAAGTTTTTGCAGAAAAAATGAGTAGTTGTTCACGAACCATGTCGATAAAAAGAAAGTTGGATAATTCTAACATTCCCTGTACATGCATTTAACACCACTATCATTGCTCTGTTGCGTCGATGCAGTATATCACGTACATGCTCATTCTTAATCGGCTGAAACATTTTCTCTATACAGCTAAGTCATCTTCTGATATATCTACTGGAAGCTGCAAATGATCGTATTTCTATTATGAGATAGTTAATTTCGGTATTACATGCAGGGGTTGTAGGCTAGCAATTAGGGTTCACATCTCGTGTTACATTAAAAACGTACTGTCTTTGATGAGGGCTCTCTTTTGCAGAAGAAAAAGGATGTGTGGTTGGCCATTGGTAGTTTAAGACCAAGGCATGCTCAACCCAAGATTGCAATGCTTTCCTAAAACCCGATAAAACGATTGGTAAGTTTGAGCCAGGTGTACGCGAAGTGTCGCAACACTATGCTCGCCCCGTCTCTCTCTCTCTTTCTTCTCTGTCTCCCCATCTCAGCCCCCTCAGACCAATATAATCTACCTGGAAAAGAGAAAGAGCACGAGAGTGCACCATCGTCCAGCGGCAAATAAAACTTCGATAATATGATGCTCGAACGAGCGTTGTCTACAATGGTTATAAAGATTAACAGAAGACAGAACTTCACTACCAATATATTTTATTTCTGAAACTGCTGTCAGACTTTGAATTGTACAATTTGTACATGATCTATCGTTACAAAATTAACTAACGTTCTATGATTTGCTTTTTGTCCCCTTGTTCGCGCGTCCCTGCCACATCGGCTGGCTGGCATGGCATTCAACTGTTTGCTGTTCGTAGGAGCAGGACTCCTCATCCAAAGACAAATCCTCCAAGGAGAATGGGTCTAGCCGAAAATCATCTGGGTAAGTTCATTTAGCGTAACGTAATTCATTTAATGCTACACTTTGCGCTCGTTGCCTATACTTATTACCTAACGATATTAATACTAAATAGCGTGGATGAGTTTCCTATGCTTTTAGACAAAATCTTAACTCTGTTTTTCACTTCTAATAATAATAACTCGGTAATATCTTTGAATGGTTAAGAGCACAAAGTGAATTAAGATTACCAAATGAAACTTAAGAATGTAAATAGGCATCTCCATTATTTTATTTACTGATGAATTTAAAAAAATCACATCCTGTAAAGTAGAAGAGAGTCTTGAAAGAAAATAACTTTTTCTATTTTAATTAAGATTTTCATTTCAATTATTTCAATTTCCAATCCTCTTGTACTTCACTGCTTTGTCTGAACCTTTAGCATTTTAAATTGAGGCATATACTCGATGGTCTATAAACATTTCAAAATAGTTGTGTCACACGCATATAGCCACTTGAAGTTATATTCTCTTTGTTATAGACCCCATACAATTAGTGTAAATGCTGGTTATTTTCATAATTCCAAAGGTTAGACCTGACGATGGTAAGTGTTTAGGAAGAACATCTGTATTACAGATTCTGTTACGGACGTGAAATATAGTAAATAATCCTTAGTGGAGAAAATATATAGCCATGAGAAGGTATGCAGCCAAGTAGAATTTTCAAGCTCCCACTTCTACAATTTAAATTTAAAAAAAGCAGATAATTACTATTAACTGATGTTTTAAATGAATAAAATCTTTACCACTAAGGGTTCGGATTAGCAAGTTCGTATACACGATTATTTCGTAATGTCAGCAAAATGATCAATAAAATACATTTGTTGCTCATATCATAAAGTATATTATTAATTTAACGAAGTAAAAAAATCTTAGTCCAAACAACGAATGTTTATTTTATAGGAAGAGCAAACATCGTTCTCGGTCCCGTTCTCGATCGCGAGACCGCAGGGAGAAAGATCGTCGCGATCGCGATAGAGACAGAGACAACAGAGAGAATAACAGAGATCGCGACAGAGACAGAGATCGTGATCGCGATCGTGGTGATCGTCGACGAAGATCGAGATCAAGAGACCGGAGAGACCGCGATAGAGAAAGAGACACTAATAATGAGAGGGACACCAGGGATCGCCGGGACAGAGATCGGGACAGAGACAGAAGAAGGAAACGATCGCTCACGCCGATTACACTTCCCAGAGCAAGACCGCCATTTGGAAAAGGTGTCAGCCCCCTTGGAATGTAAGTGTACAAGTATTGCAGCACACAAGCATTACAATCAATCATTCAGCTTCGTATCTCTAATATTCTATTTTACATTTCGTGTCCGTTTATTGCAGTAGAAACGACGAGCTAACGCCAGAAGAGCGAGATGCTCGGACAGTATTCTGCATGCAACTAAGTCAGCGCATACGTGCTCGCGATCTAGAAGAATTCTTCTCCAGTGTTGGCAAAGTTCAAGATGTCCGACTAATCACCTGCAACAAGACAAGAAGATTTAAGGGTATAGCTTACGTTGAATTCAAGGATCCTGAAAGTGTTACGTTGGTAAGTTAATCACGAGCAGGGAAGAGAAATTTTAATCTCGAACTGACTTTATTATCACCAGGTTCATCGTTACATTATATCTCGTTTCTTTGTAGGCACTCGGATTATCTGGTCAGAAGCTTCTCGGTGTTCCTATAGTAGTACAACACACACAAGCTGAAAAGAATCGCATGGGTAACTCTATGCCTAATCTCATGCCAAAGGGACAGACAGGGCCTATGAGACTATACGTTGGATCTCTTCACTTCAATATCACGGAAGACATGCTTCGTGGTATCTTCGAACCTTTTGGAAAGATTGATAACATTCAATTAATCATGGACCCGGAGACTGGTCGGAGCAAAGGCTATGGATTCTTGACCGTACGTATCCCGAATTACACGCTGGATTTATTTATTCGGTTTCTTCAGTTTCCTCTGAAATACTAAATTTACGTTTACAGTTCAGGAATGCCGATGACGCGAAGAAAGCTTTAGAACAATTAAATGGTTTCGAACTTGCTGGAAGACCTATGAAAGTTGGCAATGTAACGGAACGTACAGACTTGATACAAGGACCGTCGCTGCTCGACACGGACGAACTGGATCGAAGTGGAATCGATCTTGGTGCTACTGGAAGGTAAAACATACCGATACGATTCGAACATTTTTCAGACTGTAACTGTAGCTAATGTCTCGTTGAAAATTGCTCCCAGGTTGCAGTTGATGTTCAAATTAGCGGAGGGAACTGGGCTCGAAATTCCTCCTGCAGCTGCAAACGCACTAAACATGGCTCCTGTTATGACAACGCCACAACCACCACCGCAAGCTGCACCGCCTATAGCAACGCAGTGCTTCATGTTATCGAACATGTTCGACCCTCAAAAGTAAGTTATCTTAATTACATTTTTACGATGCGAGAAATGCATATCTGTAGACCCAGTGTTAGATCTTCTCTCCTTTCATTGGGGGAACGTATATGCTATATAAAATTCGTTATCTTGAATAAGTGTTCCATGTAGATACGTCTGTGTATATGGAGAAGGATAACTAGACATCGCAATCAATAATTAAATTAGAGCGATCGAGAGATTGGAGAACAATTGCGGAAAATATTTGCTATCGTTTCGTTTCAGTGAGACAAATCCAAACTGGGCGAAAGAAATTCGTGACGATGTGATCGAGGAATGCAACAAACACGGTGGTGTGTTGCACGTGTACGTGGACCAAGCTTCTCCTCAGGGCAACGTTTACGTTAAGTGTCCGTCAATTGCCACGGCTGTTGCAGCTGTGAACTCGTTGCACGGTAGATGGTTTGCCGGTCGGGTGATCACGGCCGCGTACGTTCCGGTTGTAAATTATCATTCGCTGTTCCCCGACGCGATGACTGCCTTGCAATTGCTGGTCCCAAGCGCGCCCCGAAGAGGGATATGATCTTAAGCGCTCCGGAAACCAGTCGCAAACCTGTAAATTCCTGTAGTATTACGTTCTTTCTTACTGACACTGAGACAGACACTTTTCTTACTATTACAGAATCATTTAAATACCATTTCCAAGCCGAGGGTTTAAGCATTAATCGCTAAGCATCACAGCAGAACAGAAATATCGTATAACTGTGCGCGCGCGCGATTCTGCTACGTTCTGTTCGCGCGAGGCTGCGAGGAGCCTGAGTAATATTTTGTTCAACGCAAACTCTTGAGATCCACTTGCTCGAACGTCAGTGGTCTTTTGACCAATTAGTTCACAATGACACAGGGAGGCCCACTCTCGATACACATCTAGATGCTTCGTTTGTTATACGGATACGAAATTGTATTTGAAAATAGTTATTTATTAACACAGTACAACATGATTTAAGTGTTACGTGTGTGTCCACGTATCGTCGTTACACTTTAACAGATTCAGCGCAGGCAAAGCCGCCGGACACTTCGTTGCCTTATTTGTTAGCTGCACAACGTGAAACGTGTCTATTTGACGATTGTTTGGCGCTATCGGCGCTCAACCTGTTAAAGTGAGAGTAAATTTTAAGGGTATTATCAAGGAAATAAATGGAGTTAAAATTACCAGTACGAATATCAATTTAAAACAATAATAACAGTTAAATATATATATATATATTACGGAAGTTTCTTTAGATATCAGTGGCGACTACATTAAAGCTCACAGCAGAGGTATTTCATTAGGAAGGGTTTAGAGAAACGCGTGAAATACTCCGAGGGGATGAGGGGTCTGCAGGTAATGAATGTAACATGTTCATTTTATATTCAGAGAAGTAATGGTACAATGAATATTTCTAATAATGTTGATCTACTTGGGACGATACAAATTGCTGCAGAAACTAATATTTAAGGCACTAATTTACACGTGTACTTTCTCTTTGCGTTCTTATCTAATTATATACTTGATATATAATGGCCTTCTAATTATGCAGACACTCTTTCGGGATCGATCAGTTTAATGTGCAGAGTGGATCCAGAGATAGTGTCTCCCATTTCTATTAATATCCTGCAGAATATATTGTCAGCGAACCTCTAGCTCTCTCAGCATCGTAATACTTGGAGAAACGATAGATTATTAACGTAAAGTTTCGCATTAAGGAAATACACATGAAATATATACATCTATTTTAAGATTTACATCGATTCCATTTAAACATAGATTTCTAATTTCATAATACACATACCAAATCATATGATGGTGTTACTTCCTACGGTAGATACCTAGAAAAGCTTACGGAATACTCTCGTTATCCCTGCAGACCTCTGTATAATTCAAAAATCAATTCACGATAATCTGTATAAAATGTTTTGTAAATTAACACGATTCGTACATAGGCATATAATATAACACGGCTCTGTAACTCTTCGTATTACTCGAACTGTGGGCGTTTGATAATTAAAAAGTAAAATTAATGTGATATGCAATGTGGGTGTGAAAATCCTCTTCTAGAATACAAATGTACATGCGCAAAAGGAAAAAAGATGGAAACGTATTTCTGACATTTGTTCGTTCATATACACGTGATAATTTAAGTGATTGATAGGTTTACGTAAGATTTTCATTTCTTATTGTAGAATAGAATACAAAGATTATTTTTTAACCGTTCGCTGTATGTATTTAACTTAGACTATAAATGCTATTTTGAAAACACTGAAACGTAAATCTTATTGTGTACGTTTTATAAAATTCTACAAAATTGAAGTTATTATTTAATAAATTAACAGAACTGGATTGAAAGCTATGCATTGAATTACGAGGCAACGAGGCTATATTTTGTAATAACGAGCAGGAATGCTTATGTTTAGTGAATTCCTTTATGTGGACCATTTTAAATCGGCATACAGAGAAATGTGATCGCTCGGGAACACCACGGAAGGAAGACCTTTGTATAAACTAAGCTCCTCTTCGCTGGGCATTGGTACAATAAAGTATAAGGTATATAAAGTCACTATTTTCTTGTGATTACTATCAAGGTTTCCATCATTCCGTCGAAATATTCCGAAGTTAAAACCTGTAAGAAGAAAAATATTTTTAGTAACTTGACTTGTCTATAATTGAAAATGGGAGAAACGTTACAACATTTTGTCACGTATGAAAATATATTAGTAAAGGGAATAATTTTATTATGCAACATGTTTATTGAAATTAGTCGTTTTAGATTTTATATGTTTCCGGTAAGATTTAAGATTAATTCCTACCACTCGTAGCACTGTAATCTTATTTTAGAATCAGTCGGTAACGTTGGGTGCGACACCAGCAGCGGCCAATTCAGCAACTACCTACTCTGAAATCTGTTGAAATGCTGTGCGTGGGTGCGTGCTTGTACATGTGTGACATGTTTAGAGTTTAGAGTGTGCCGATGCGATGTAACTAATCTCACATACTGTAACTAGAGCGATTATTAATCGTGGATATTTCTGCTTTACAGGTAAGGAATTTTTACATAAAAGACGTTAAACCGGCTGCATTTTCGACTGTTCATTGATACGAAATTTGCACAAGATACTGCTTCAGCCGAATTACCCAGTTACACTTGTAACATTTCATTGTATTGCATTTCACTTATTTGAATAAATTGCAGCTAAGTGGTAAAAGAGTTTTTTTATTTAACGAGCACTACTTACTCCTTCCTATTCCAAATCACATATAAAAGACATGCTAAAAAGAACACCTAAAAAGATCCTTCCACGCACAGTGGTTTTAAAAATCTTCGCATTAAAGCACTACTTTAAATATGCCATTCACTACTCTCAAACTCTATCGACTTTCGTTCAAGGCTTCTACTTCTCTCCGAAGACGTTACTTAGTGCCACCTCTTTCGACGGCATGTTCTCCTGTTACAAAGCCCAATTTTGTGCATTCTGAAAATTTTTGCCAGATTTTGGCCCAGGTATCAGGAGAACATGAAGCGAAAAGAGGTATTCTGAATTTCAGCTTCGAAGGCATCCTCGATTCTCTCTCCGAAGACGTTACTTAGTGCCACCTCTTTCGACATCATGTTCTCCTAGTACATAGCCCAATTTTGTGCATTCTGAAAATTTTTGCCAGATTTTGGCCCAGGTATCAGGAGAACATGAAGCGAAAAGAGGTATTCTGAATTTCAGCTTCGAAGGCATCCTCGATTCTCTCTCCGAAGACGTTACTTAGTGCCACCTCTTTCCACGTCATGTTCTCCTGTTACAAAGCCCAATTTTGTGCATTCTGAAAATTTTTGCCAGATTTTGGCCCAGGTATCAGGAGAACATGAAGCGAAAAGAGGTATTCTGAATTTCAGCTTCGAAGGCATCCTCGATTCTCTCTCCGAAGACGTTACTTAGTGCCACCTCTTTCGACATCATGTTCTCCTAGTACATAGCCCAATTTTGTGCATTCTAAAAATTTTTGCCAGATTTTGGCCCAGGTATCAGGAGAACATGAAGCGAAAAGAGGTATTCTGAATTTCAGCTTCGAAGGCATCCTCGATTCTCTCTCCGAAGACGTTACTTAGTGCCACCTCTTTCGACATCATGTTCTCCTAGTACATAGCCCAATTTTGTGCATTCTGAAAATTTTTGCCAGATTTTGGCCCAGGTATCAGGAGAACATGAAGCGAAAAGAGGTATTCTGAATTTCAGCTTCGAAGGCATCCTCGATTCTCTCTCCGAAGACGTTACTTAGTGCCACCTCTTTCGACGGCATGTTCTCCTGTTACAAAGCCCAATTTTGTGCATTCTGAAAATTTTTGCCAGATTTTGGCCCAGGTATCAGGAGAACATGAAGCGAAAAGAGGTATTCTGCATTTCAGCTTCAAAGGCATCGCCTTAAAGTAGCGAACAAGAGCTACGCCTTTCATGGGCCTTTAAACAGTTCGCGGTTACTGTGATGCTTTTGAAAGACTCGAAGCTTGTAATTTCTGAATAGTATTCCATGGGCACTAGTTTCAAAATTTTCTTCAATATCGACTTATTAACAAAGGAAATCTATGGTATTCTTAAGGAAATACCATAGATATTTGAAATTTGGATAGGAATATGTAAAAGGTATTTCTGAATAATAATACAGTTTGTTTAAAGTTTCTTTCTATATATTTGCATAAAAGGCCTTTACAGTGTTACAATAAAGTATAAGGTATATAAAGTCTCTATTTTCTTGTGATTACTATCAAGGTTTCCATCATTCCGTCGAAATATTCCGAAGTTAAAACCTGTAAGAAGAAAAATATTTTTAGTAACTTGACTTGTCTATAATTGAAAATGGGAGAAACGCTACAACATTTTGTCACGTATGAAAATATATTAGTAAAGGGAATAATTTTATTATGCAACATGTTTATTGAAATTAGTTTGGCCCAGGTATCAGGAGAACATGAAGTGGAAAGAGGTATACTAAATTTCAGCTTCAAAGGCCTCGCCTTAAAGTTGCAAATAAGAGGCGCAGGCCTTTCAAGAGGCGTTCGAAAATTCTGCGTCTCTTCGTTAAACAGTCACTGTCTCGAAGTCTATCTTATACCTGGTCTGTGCTGTTATCGATGCAGAATAAAATAGGATTGTGACACATCTAGCGGATGGAATTGAAATTAGGTAGAACAAGGTTAGTAATGTTTATTCTTTAACTAGCCTGGGTTGTAATTTTTAACCTGTTCCGTTGCGTATATACATATGTAGTAGGTGGCTGTATAGCATTTCAAAGTATAAATGGAATTAGTCGATGCAGAAGGACAGTTACAGGGACAGTGATGTGGCGATATTATGAATATTAGATTGTTGCATTTTCATTGGTTAAACGGTCTTGCACCTAACTATCGCGATACGCTGTGTACAAGCCTTAAGATTTCCACCTTATCACCCTTATCTGTTACCTTTGACTGTTGCAGAAATCTGTCAGCTGTCAGGCAATCTTTTTAGGGATTGTGTTATTGTGTACTTTGACCCACAGTAAATATGAATTGAAACTCGCATGCTGCGGTGAAAAGTGTCGAATGCAGAGTTGAGATTTTGCGAAACGTTTCGATTCCCCGAAAACGAAACATGGGTAACAGATCCAGTCTTCTTTTGCGCGAAGAGGAAATAGCGCAGATCCAGGAAGCCACTGGATGTAAGATTTATCCACTAACCAGCTGTGTTACCTTGAAATCTCGCTTGCTTTAGAAACGCAATAATAATTTCAACATAGTCCTTAATTTTTAACATAGAAATGATTTTGTTACTTCTAGTCATTTATTTTATAGTTCGCCGTAGCGATGCTTTGTATGAGCTATTCTTTAATATGATTACAGTTACTCCGAATCAAATCGAACGTTTGTATAGTCGCTTCACGAGTCTCGACCGTGGAGACTGCGGCACGCTTAGCCGAGAGGATTTCCTCAGGATTCCAGAATTGGCGATAAATCCTCTCGGCGATAGAATCGTCAACGCTTTCTTCGAGGAGAGCGGTAACGACAGAGTAAATTTTCTGCAATTCATGCAGGTGCTAGCTCACTTTAGACCTATTAAGAAAAACTGTCCAAATAGATTAAACTCCAGGCAAGAGAAACTGAGATGTAAGTATAACGGCGATCCTACGAAGTCGACGGATCCTGAAGGGGATCGTAGTAAACGCATTGTTGTTTTTAGTTGCTTTCAAAATGTATGATTTGGATAACGACGATTTGATATCTAAAGATGAGCTCTTAGCTATTTTGCACATGATGGTCGGGGCGAATATAAGGTAAAGCAGTTGTTTCATTTCAATTCTGTGACACGAAATAATGGTTGCAAAATTGAATGACTGGTGCATATTCGTTTTAGCGAGGAACAGTTAACTAGCATCGCAGAACGAACCATAGTAGAGGCTGACGAGAATGGCGACGGAGTAATATCGTTTGAAGAGTTCTGTAAAGCATTAGATCGGACAGATGTGGAGCAAAAGATGTCTATACGATTTCTTAGTTAATTTACTTCTTTGTTTCTTATAAAATAATGTACAATTTTCCGATGCATTTGAAAGATGTATTCAAATTTATAACGATTAATAATAGAGAATGTAAAATATACAACCTTATTTATTCTACGTAGAAAGAGAATTTAACAGCGTGCAGTATTCACTGACGCACGGAAAGATTTGCAATTCCTATGAAAACAGATATACAAATTTTAACTAATATAAAATTTATACTCTTTTTCCTGATTCTTACGATTTATGGTGTATAAATTCCATAACTATTACAGGTTTGGGCAACATACCGTTTACAAATGTCTAAACAGATAGTCAAATGATCTTCCGAGAAAAAAAAAATACAGACCAGATTTATTTATGACAAGAAGTTCCACTGAAAAATAAGTTATGTACTATTGATGACGTATTCGTAAAAAATGAACAATACAGGACATCTAAAACATCCATTACATTAATACTATGTACTTTATTTGTATACAAGTTATATCTCGACTTCGAAAAAGGAAATAGTTGTTCAGGAATTATGACGTACAATTATGTAACTCCGCTGTAACCGTCTGATAACTTCTGTATATATAAACTTTTACTATGCCTATGTTGTCCTTATTACTTAAACTGCAACTGTGTGCCTCATCATCAAGCCCTCGGTACTTATAAATTTTGCATACAAAAAATGAGAGGGGAACGTTGGGCCCCTCTATTGCTGCAATTTTAAGCCGTGGACGACACGGCCAGTTTCTTCAAATGCTCCATAAATACTTGTAGACTCACGTCGTCGGTCAAAACAGGGGCTCCGCTCTCCTATATTGAAACAAACACCGATTACCGTCTGCAATCGACAACTGTTGGAAGGTAAAAAGAAAAGGAAGCTGCTAAACCTCATCCCCGAACCAGTGGAATAAAAGAAATTATTTACAGTTTATAAATGTTTGTTCCGAGAGGAAAAATGCCTTGACGCCAACCACCAGTGAATTGTGAGAATATAATATCGTACAGAATGTTAAGGTGTGTAGTGAGTACTATGCTTATTTAATATTAGCACGAGAATTGTATTAACCGCAAGATAGAGTGAAATATCCCAATACCAATATTGCTGTAAAGTTCTAGGATAACAGTGAATGGCTGTTAGACCCTTCGACACCATTGTTTGTTAAAATATGTTGCGATAAAGAAATAAATACTTTGGTGCAATGTTGTGGTAGATACAAATTATTTAGATCGTTGCCCCGTAGTTCCATTACCAAAGCAAATCGAAACGAATATGAGAGAAGATACAATTATCAAATGAATGAAAAACACACCCCACTGGGTATCGGCATCCCCTGGTTGCAGGATCACGGTGACATAAAAAAATATTAGTTACATATGATTGATCTATGTATTTGACGGCTGTGTCGTCAAAAAATATCAGCATCAGATAAAGTAGTCTGATACTAGATATATATGTAGCATCATATGTATTTCGTCGATGAGAAATTTACTTACCGCTCCGTAGGCGTACATATTATTATGAGTCTGACTGGGATTCACTTTGCTCAATAAAAACCTCGCTTGTGAACCACCCTGTTCGGTATCGATATACCTAGGCGCGGGGAATCTTCCTGCCAATATTTCAGCTGCATCGTCGACAGGCGCCGCTAACAATTGCCGGAAATTCTCATACTCGGGCAAGTCCTGGTATTTCAACTGACGCCACTGAGCAATTGTCTGCGAACCGAGCAATCCCTATGTCGTGACCAAGTCTTTTATCGCGTTGCATTAGCAAGAACAGTAAGGCAATTACTTCTCCGTGGAATATAAGTATTTGGAAGAAAGTGTCCATTAACAAGATTCTATCGGGTTGAATGGACGAAGTGTCTAGCAGAACTGGCTCCGGAGGGCCGCTAAATCCGTAACTGTACAAGATCGGTTGCACCATTATCAATGAATTCGTTAAATCTTCCCGCATCAGCATGTGTCTGTAACATTAAATCGAGCAGTTGCGATGAATTAGCTTCCTTGACTCGTCGAAGCATGCGAACAGAGCAGCCTACCTGTAAAAGCTGGTTTCATCTGGGGAATTGTTGAACACTTGTAAGAACTGAGATCTACGTAAGTGATACATAAACTGAGGATACAAAGAGAAGTTTTCCGCGAGCCTGAAGCTGTTCGGGTCGTCTTTAGAGTACTCTCCAAACTTCTGACACTGTAAAGGAAACGTTTCAAGTTGAGAGGATCGCTCCATCGATAGATACCAGCCAGAGAATTTAGTAAGACACCGACTAGTCTAATAAGCATTCGGTCCACCCATCTCAATACGTCTGGACTATCGTCGCTTTCTGCCCTGAAGACGGCTAGGCGCGACATGAGGACGGCAGCCGCTTCCTGGTCGAAACCAGCGCTTATATGATGAGTCGATGTCGTCGCGTCTGCCCAACTGTAAATAGAAACGCCACGATACTGAGCTCTGCAATAAAATCCGTAACGTTCGATGTACCGTTTATTTACTTTCTAGCGATCGTGGTAACTCTGATCCTTCGTTGGCCGCTGCTGTGCTGATACTGTGTGATAAATTGAATGCAGCCCCTTCCACCCTGCGGAATCGGCGCGGTGTGTTGGTTCACGACTTCGAAGAACAGCGCGGTCGTGGTGGAGGGAGTTAGCGAGCAGAATTTCCACTGGCATGTGCCGCCGAATCCCACCTCTTGCTCTCCGACGCTAGCCCCTTTCACTCCCAGGGAAACGCAAGGCCCGATCGCTCCGGAGACTTTGATTTCTCGCGACGTCTTGATGTCCAACGTCGCGTTAAATGCCATCTTCAAGTCGCCCTTGCTGTCCTTTGCGAACACGCGTTGGAACGTTTGTTTAAATAAAGAGGAGTTGAAGGAGTCTCCCATGACCATGTGGCCGCCAGTTGAGTTGCAGCATTGCCTCATTTCCAGCAGACCGGTTTGATCTAGAGCGCAAGTGTAGATATCTATTATGTGCCCATTGGTCGCAGCCCGTGCCGCAAGGCCCTCGTAGTGTTTAGTTGCCTTCTTCATATGCTTGGCATTATCTTTGTGGATATCGTGGTGCGATCTGATAGGCTGCCTCAAATCGTCCGTTACAACCTGACCGGGACCTTGAGAGCAGGGTCCACCAACGAACAGCATTATCCTGGAAGCATATATTCGTTTAGACGCTACCAGAACGTGTTCGAACACTCATTACAAACACGATACGTGCCTAGCTCCTGTATTAGCGTAGCTAGCTTCTAAAAGACCAGTAGCAACAGCCAATGCAACACCAGTGGATCTCAACGGGCGTTTCCCTGGGCCCACGGGCCACGGATCGCGTTGCAACTCTCCCAGAATGTCCGTTAAACTCATATCACATTTATGTACAGGCTGTAAAAAGCGATTAGCCGGCGGCAGCGGTTGCCCACCCGGTCCTCTCTGTTGATTTGGATTCTGTCCCGGTATTGGTCGGCCGATTCCTGTAACAGACGAAAGTGGTGTATATTCTCTGCCATTGCATTAAGCAACTATAAAACGTACCTAGCATGTCTTGAACTTGCTTCGGCTGCAAGTCCTTGGTACCACGGAAAACGTAACTCTTGCTGCATCCTTCGCAACCCAGTTCGTGAACCTGAACCATTCTTCCAAATGTAATCAGGCCAATGAAAGCATTGGGCGGAAGTAAGGACAGCGACATTTGCAACGAATCTTTAAGAGAACCCAATTCCTCGTCGTCCATGCACGTATCCACGACCAATAGGAATATGGGAGGCAAACACTGCGCTCTCTAAATGCGAGTAATTAGTAAATCTGTAGCACATCGACGAAGAAGCATTTCGGATTGTTGATGCTTACCATTATAGTGTATTCGATTGTTGAATACATTGGTATGAGTTCAGCTGGCTGATGCTGCTCCGAAATAGCAGCATATTGCGGAGGGAACTAAAAATATTAAGCAATGAATTACATGTTTCTAGAAAGTGGGACAATCGTATTTAAGGGGTCATTCTGGTAATCACGCTGCAAAATTCGGTAACATTCAGGTGTTTTAAACAATTGTTCCGTGTACATTATAAGTAGATTAATAAATGAAAAAAAAGTTTGACATTGTTATTCATTGCGTTCGCTGAGAGAAAAAAACCTGAATGTTGCCGATTTTTGCGGCGTGATTACCAGAATGAATACCCCTTTAACTCTGCTGTGAGAATAATCTCTTTCTGCTTACAGGATTCCTCTGGAAGCAAAGATTGCACACCCATAGTTTAGCACGGTAATCCACCTGGCATAGTGGATTCAAAATTGCCCTGCAAGTGGACCGTGTGCAAAGGACTGGATCGTACTGTATCGGCGGCAGGTCTGGCCTTTCTTTAATCGGCTGATACAGGGTTCCTAATGGCACGACTAGTCTTGTGGCGTCCACGCGAGAGGAGGGCCAGACGTTCCAAGTGAAACGTACGCCGTCCCGGTCCTCATTCTGCTGAATGAAATCCTCGTATGTGGTCATGTTGCTGGAATCACGAAAGCCTATGTAGCCAGTACATCTGGGCGATACTTAATTCACGTTCTGTGTACAGTTTTCAAATATGTGACAAGTGTTAAGGTATGACTGGGTGTTCTAGGTTAAACATACCTAAGCGAGTTAACGCTCGATTATCGCGAGCTCCCGATTGCGCGACCGAAACGATTCGAAGTAACAATCACTATAAAACTCTCATTGTTACAGCATGTCCATTGCAAAAGGAATTACAAACAACACGATCTCACCGTACCAGCACGACTCGTGCCGTCATTGAGGCCACGTCACTTGGAGGCTTGGAAGTAATAATAAGGCGCATGCGCGAGCCTCCTTTTAATGACACTAAGCGATATTTGAATGAAAGTTTGCCAGCGAAGAGTCTTACCACGAAAAGAAAGTGGAATTCGGGAATCAGAAGGGTATCGTTTCCACAGATCTGCTTGTAACATTCATTAGAAATCATTCGTATCTACAATAACAGAAGAAACTATAGAGAACCCGTGCGCATAGACCTTTGTACTCAATAGTCCCTTGCGGGACTTCGGTAGACCGCTTCCTTCCCCGTGGACATTTTTTTTTAATCCCATTACCAGAATTCATGACTACGTAGTAGCGCGAGGAATGAAACTCGAAAAAGATGCGAAATGATCACTTAATATCAAGTGAAATATGTTCGCGAATAAAGTTCATAGTTCCCCTTGTGAATGAAACGTGTATACCGAGTGCAACGATTCTCCAATGTGGCAGTAATCGTGGCGTACAGCCGGGCCAGTTGACTCATTATGCTTTTGAAGATCGTAAAGTAGGAAGCGAGGTGTCATCGAACACACACTGCGCGTTGTGGAAATGGTAGGAGTTCCATTCAACCAATCAGCCGCGAATTGATAACGACCGATACTTAATGAGCTAGCGGGTCAACTGTTTACTGTCCGTATTTATTATTACTAGGGATTCGAATCCCGACTAACCTCTGACACCGTGCAGATCGTCCGCGAGAATGGATAGAAGGTAAGGCGAGGGTGGTACCCGCGGATCGTCCGCGATCGCTACTTTACTCAACGTCGACGAATCTTTGTTAGGTTGGACGCATCGAGGTCGGGGTGGCGCGAGGATGCCTCTAGTCACCCTAAAAAGAGCAAGAAACGATCCAGTAAAAGGAGCAGTGTGCTCGGCCCTTGGGCGAACAGTGTGCAGAGCAATCAAAACAGCAACGTGGTGCCTGACATGGAGTATCAGCACGTAATGTGGCAGTCGAACGTGCAGCAGAACGTTCAGAGCAATGGACAGCGCCTCTTCACAGCAGCCTCCGACCCGAGCATGTGCGGCTACGCGCAGATGCCTATGACTTACGCGATGGAGCCCGTTTCGTTGCCAGCTATGTACAGATTGTACCAGCCAGTACCATTCTCCGGTGTCAGGCCCGTGCACGGTAGACCCAGGCGACATTGCAACCAGAATCATCCGATGAATCTGGGCGCGAATTCTGTAGCGAACGGGTACACAAGTCTACAGGAGAACAGGCTGGAGTGCCCTATACCCGTTAACTATCAAAACGGAGACTACACGAGCCTGCCGCCTACGGCGAACAGGAATATTGAAGTCAACGGGGACGAACTGAATTCGGAGCATCGGAGGTACTCGGATCCTGGCCTCGGCTCTGCGGAAGCACCGGCTCATACGCAGAGCGAAGAGTCTGACAGTGGCGACAGTGGAAGTTCCATCACGACGATTGGGCGTAGCAATAAACTCGTTCTGTCCCTTATCGAGCAGGTTCGTGTCTGTTCTGCGCTGGGATCTTGCATCTGAATGGTAAATACATGTCGTGTATTGCTTGCAGATGACAGAACTGAAAAAGAGCAACAGCCAATTGTTTAAAGAGTTGAACGAGACGAAGTCCGAATTGAATAGCATGAAGGCGAAGTTGGCACAGTGTAAATACAGCACCTCTTCAGATTATCAACCAGGAATGTTATCAGGTAAATATTTACAAAACTCGTTATATTGATTTATTGTTACAATCTGCGAATATGCTGTATTTCTCTCGCAACTCCGGGGATTTGTCTTTAAGTGCTAGTTCCTCTAAGGGATTATAAATTTTTTTTAACCGTTCCAGACCTGATTCGAGAAATCCGGCAAGCTAACAAGATGTGCGAGGAAGGATTGGTTACAAAGGTCAAGTCCATGGTAGATGAAAAGATGAACCAGAAGTTGCTAGAAGTGGACACCTTAAACGTGCGTATTAATTTCCTTTAATAATCGTTCTTTCCATCCGCGGGTACGGGATCAGCCATTGCGCTGATTCACTCCGAGAACAACAAATTCGAAGCATCGCCAATGAAACCCGAATTCGGGCGAGTGATTCATACTGTTTGTCCGACCCATTGACTCACGATTACTTATCATCCCGTAATTTCGCCCATTTCAACGCAACGTAAAGGAGTTAAGACTGTACAGTCATTGTACAGGCTTTGTACGCTTCGATATGCTGCAAATAAATTGATTCTTGTAGTTCGTTTCACGTACGAAGCACGAGGTTTTAAGGAAGAATATAATGTTCGAGTCGGAAGATAGAAAACGTGGGAATGGAAAACAAAAACGGGTATAGAGCTAGGAGGCCTCTCTCGACTTTGCAGTTGGGGTACAACGGTGCGCAGACGTTTTCGGCGTTTCCACTCTGCGGTCATGGACATATTGTTTGCGTAGCATTCGTACGTTTTGTTTGATTAGGACGGGCCAGGTGATCTTCGGGTCCCCTCTCTCGTCTTCTCTTTTTTTTACAATTTCTCTCCCTCGATTATCGCCTGCACGCGAATTTCCATCGATCAGCCTCCGGGTTTCTGGACTTTGTTGCACGCTGATCCTCCACTTAACAATATCTGAATAAAATTTCAGCTTCGTTCACCCTTTAAGGAACACTTCTACCGCGGCACGAAAAGGATCTGCTAGCTAAACAGGTCAATTACCCGGTGAATTCCCCCAAATCGACGACCCGAAACCGCCTCCATCCCATGATTGGGGGGCGTCGGACTACTCGAAAAGGGGGAGGTCAGAGGCACGACTCGACGCTTGATAAAGCCGGCCTGACACCGGAGAACCTAATGTAGACGTAATACGAAATATCCTTGACGTTGGGCAGAAATGATTAGGTTTCACGTAAGGGCGGCACCTACGGGGGCGAAAGAGTGTTCCGACGAACGGGGAGGTAGAATCGGGTGGGCGAGGGGCGAGGAGGGGTGAAGGATGAGGCACTTAGCGGCTGTCACGGCCTCTCCCTTGGCCTCCTACCCTCCTTCCTCCTTTCCCTCTTTCACCGGGTCTTCTCGGGTTTCAACCATCCATTAGCCTCATCAGTGGAAGCGATGGCCGTCCGCGCCATGCTTGCCTCCGACGCGTTGCCAATCTCGTAATTGAACCTCCGGGACCTTCCACTTTCGTGCATGTAAATTGTGCCCCTCGTCGTCGACGGCGCCCGACGGGGGATGCTACTCGATACTCTTCGTCGCGACGAGAGAAATTCGTGTCTATCGCGCGCTCTTTAGTTGGAGTCGCGGTGAACAGCGCTCGTAGGATTCTAAACTTGGGGGTGAATGAGTGAACGGTACATTTACTGTTTAGCAGTGGCGCACTCAGGATTTACCCTCGGGGGGGATAATAAATATTTTTAATACAAATTCAATAATATTCAGTAGGAAGGTGATCAGGTATACAAACATTTATTTGGAGAATAAAATCCAGCTTCCTTTTTTTTTACAAAGCTCATGGAGTACTTCAGTAGTGGTTACATTAATCTCCTTTTTCCTTTTTCTTTGGGGGTGCCAGGGTACAGTGGAAAACAGGCACATGTTTCTTGATTTTTTAAATGATTTTATATTATTCAAAATATCACAGTTTTTAGTTTAATGTTCATAGATTTCTATAAAATAAAAAGTTCTGAGAGATATGTATAATTCTTCTTGGAAAAAATTACGGATCCTTAAGAAACGAAAATTTATGCATATTTGGCATGTGCTTGCTTTCCCCTGACAATGAGCCCCTCAATTGTACTGTGTGTGACGCAGGGGCACCCTAGGTTTTTTATGATATATTGTATCAGAGAGTAATGAGTCACGTGATATTCTGTACAAAAGTAACGAGTTGTATTTTATTCGAGGCTTGCAAATCTTAACTGTTTTTTTTTTTTTTTAAATGATAATGCAGTACGCTACAAAGTCTTGCCATGGAAGACCACTGATATTGTGCTCTTTCGTTATCTGATGGAAAGAAATTGCACGTTGCTATGTAAATTGTTTGATTTCTTTCGAAACAAGCCGCGGCATCTTATCTGTGCCTGGGTATTATTGTCTCCCTTATCTTTATCCTCGTTTTCTTGAGGCGAGAGGAGACTCAGACCCTGGCTCGCATCGAGGAGAATGTTTCTATATCGCGGCTGCTGAAGATTTGAGTAGAGGCGAGCAATGAATCTCGCGAGGAATCAAGCTATGTATTCAGAGATGAATGCCTCTGTTTTAGAATCAAGTTTCGAACTTGTTGGAGGAGAAGCAAACAAGCGACAGGCGCTTTGCGAAGCTGGAGGAGGAGGTGGCGACGCTGAAGCTGAGCGCAAAGTGAGTACCTATTTACAGTTTGGTTTCGGCTGCTCTATAGTTGATATCGTAAAATAAACTTTCGTGCTCGGGGTAATTATTTTCTTCCATCGATTAGACACACGGTTTGGTTGTTGTTTCACGCGCGATTCGGTAAGGTACAAGTTTTAGCACTGAGCACAGTAGATTTCTCACGCGGAGCTGTATCGTCACGAATGATTTTGAAACATCGTCGATTTTCATGGAACACGTGTGGGGTTTAAGTAGACTTCTTTTCAAATATTTATTTTCTTTTGGTTTCAATCGAAACGCAAAATTCGCGTATTTTATATAAGGGTTAAGTATTCTTATAGTGTATCAAACATTCCACTGTTGTGATATATATATCGATGACTTAGTGCAGAAATATTGTATGTCCACTTGTTTTCGAGAAAAACAGATTTACACATGCAATGGTACGTAAGATTCAGGGACATACAACGAAGAAAAATATTATTTTTCACAAATTTATCAAATAGATGTAAGAATAACAGCGAAGAATTATTTGTCGCGTGTAAAAGCTGAAATTTCACCAAAAGTGGACATACGATATTTCTGCACTAAGCCAGCAATATTTTCTTTCATCGCGAAATTTTTATCGAATTTTTCAAGCAACAACGGAGATTGTACAAATATGTTAATATCATTAATTAGCCATGTCTTGCAGTAATTCTTTCTAACGACTCTTCTACTTCTTCCCCTCTGTTCCCCTACTTTAACAGCCGCTTTGCACAGTCTCCATAATTTTAGGCAACGCGACACAACTCTATTCATCCTCCTCACAAAGAAATTCAAAATTAATTACCGCATTCTCTAACTCCTCCTTCCTTCTCATCCACCCCTCGATCTTCTAATTTCATCTCACTCACAAAGGCTCTAAGAAGCTGTAACTCGCTTGTATCTTCAAAATCACTTAACTCAGAACCTCTACTATCCTCGAGTAAAACGAAGACTCTGCAGAAAATCTTCATACGGTCTACTTCTCTGCTCCCCTCACTTTCTAACTTGCACCCTCTCGGAAAGATGCTTCACAGGCACACATACCTGGCCCTGCAACTTCATCGTCAATCGACACACAAGCTATTAACTAACACACCATCTGTATCACGCTATATCAAAACAAAGGCTCTTCAAAAACCTCCGCACCGTCTACTATTTTACTCCCCTTCCCCAGTTCACCATTTAACCAACTCACACAGGTGGTACGAAGCTTCGATTCGCCTGGGTTCTCCGCATCGTCCGATCCACGGGCTACTGGATCGAGGCAAGGACTCCGTGAAAAGCTTTCGTACCGTCTATACTTCTCTGCAACACTTCACCTCCCCGCCTGTTCAAGGTTAACCAAGCTCGAGAGCTCCGACTCGGAGATCTCTTCGTTCTGTCTGTCGGTGTCCCTAAGAGTCATATACCCTCTAACTCCCGAAACCGTCCTAACGCACACGCAACCACGAGCGGGAGAACACGCGCGATCTCCTGCCCCCCCGAAAACGGCGGCTGGCTAGGCTGACATTGTATAAACTATAAACGGTGGACTTGTATTGGCACTTAGCAACGAGGGCCGCGAGATCGCAGCCTTCGAGGAGGAGGCGCTGGCCCTGCGACGGGAGCTCCAGGAGGCGCGGGCTTCGAAGACCCTGGCCGAGAATCACGTGGCAAAGTGCGTAAACGCAAGATCGGTCACGCCCGTTGCTTTCGAAACGGCCTACGTAACCAGCACCCCCGTGCGTACCGCTCTCTCAGACACGTGTAACCTGATCCCAGCCTACTGGCCACCTCCCTCGTCCCCGCAGAGCTTCATCTCGGCACTGCACACCCGAGCCGCCGAGAAGTCCAGCCTCTACAGTACCGCCGACTGTAGCACCGTGTCGCCGGCGGACTCGTGGAGCACGGACGACAACCGGGGCCCGGTGTCCAGCACGCAGCCGGCCCTCGTCGCCACCAGCGATCTGGAGCGCGAGGACGCCACCCTGGAGGAGACCTCCAGCCTCACCTCCTCGGACAACCATTTCGAGAGGGAGAGCAACAAGGAGGACCGGGAGGGCGAGACCGTGGACGCTGGATGCGCCGTGGACCTCGAGCAGAAGGCCAGTAAGGCGGAGAAGACGGGATGCGAAGAGGAGAGAGTTAGCTGGCTGGGCGAGGACAAGGTGGACTCTACTCAGGGCGGCGTGGCCGTTGAAGGCGAGACGATATCGTCCAGCGGCTCGGAGAGGAGAGCCAAAGGCTCGAGGTACGAGGCGAGTAAGAAAGAGGACGATGCCCAGCGCGGCCAGAAGGCTGGCTCCAGGCGGTCCAGGAAGAAGAAGGGTAACGTGGTGACGAAACGATCGTTCAGCGAGGCGGACAAGTCGGGGTCCGACGGCGCGCACGACCCGACGGCGAGAAAGGGCCAGAGAACGGTGAGCGTGGACGAGGATCGTCTCGGTGACGATGATGGGAGCCGAGCCATCACCGAGATCCCGGATGTGGCCGTAGTCGGTGGTGGCTCCTTCGTGCCGAAAGATCTCTGCTCGACGGGAATCCTCACCTCCAGAGTCCTGACAGCACCTTCACGCGCCACCTACACCACCGCCTACATTTAGGCCACGTACGCGCGGGGCCCCGTACAATACGCAAACCACTCGTCGCCGTATCGCAATGGGGGCTTCAAGGGCTTGCTAGAGGCTACTACTATGTACATGTCGAATAGCACGTAGGTCTATCGTTGTTTAATCCTCGAGTACACTTTCGCGACCCTCTTCTTGTCGTTTCGGCTCCTCGCACGCTCGGTCCCACCGGGGGCTTGCTTCACCCTGCCGGCTTGGCTGACCGCGCGCGTCTTCATCAACGTCTCGAATCTTTGAGAAATGACTCGCAACCGAGCCGCCAGTGTCAACCAACCCTTGGACCGTCCGTTCAAGCTGTTCTTCTGCCCCTCAGTCGCTTCTATTTGCGCGAAAAGTAGCAGAAGAGTTTTGCGGCTTTTGAGGGAATCTCCCTTCGAGAGTCTATGTAAATTAATCCACTCTGGCTTGGGATTTTCTGATCAATTCTCCTCGACTCTTCTTCTACTTACAGTCTGTGTACATTTTAATAGTCTTAGAGCGGAGACGGGAGAAGCTGTGCGCGCCGAAAGATAAATTTATTATCAGATGGGACTAGCTTCGTCCAATGTTATTGGCAATTCTTCGGCATTTACAGCTTGCCTTTCCATTCCGTAGTTGTAATTACATGTTTCTCTGGTCGCAACAAAATCAGACAGTCGTTCGAGACTTTTAGCCTCGCTCTATACAGCGAACGTGTCGTGCGAGGGTCTTTGAACTATATGGCGAACGATATGAAATTGATTTTGTTTCGACTGTAGTATGATACGCGCGCGTGAGTGTGTAATTGACTGTATCCTCGTTTATTGTTGGCATGGCTTCGCAGCTTGTGTAGCATGCGTTCAGTTTCCGTGTTTCTCCCCTTGTATTAAGTTTTTCGTTTAACTTACGAGTTTATATTCCTCGAGTTCCGAGTCGTTGGACTTTTCAACTGGCTCGACTTTTCGCGCACATTCCACACGCGTCGATTTTATCTTTGTTTTAGCAATATCTTCCGATCGCGGTTCTTTCGCGATGGAACCTTTGTCCTGTACATTTTTAGCGTAGGATCGAATGACACTGAGAACTGTAGGAGGACTGATTATTAACGCGACTATTTTATAACGCATTTTACACAGTATTTTTTAAAGAATAGTCTTTTTTAATAAAGTTAGGACACTTCTACTATTCTTATATAGAAGATACGCTTCTCGTAGACGTAAGAACAAAACCATCGACACGACTGACTAGCATTGATCATTTTTTATTAAGTAACTTAACGGAAAACGCCAGTTCAAAAGTTCCACCATGCGCTGAGTGTTTCTAACTCTATGAATCTGTCTTGTGTTTTAACCAACGCGATGGAGAATCTACTTTTAACCATTTTTTTTTATTTAGAAATATTTCTCTTGTAGATCGTCGAGGATGAAAACGATTTGAAAGCAAAAGAACGATCATTGTACCTAGGTGTGACTTAATGTTATAAAGTAATCCTCGTTTGTTTCAAACAGAGCGTCGATGTATACACAGAAACTCGATTCGGTGATGGAAATCGTCCACAAATAGTCATGTGCACCCAGCAATTCGACAAACGATCAAGAATTACATTAATTTAACGCTTCAAACTGGTATTTTCACCCTTCTAAAATCTCCACCGTCGAACGCACTCGCAGAGTCCCCTAGAGCCGCGTAGAAACGTAAACCAACTCGCCCGCTCGCACGTTCGCGACGAGCGTGCCGCGACGAGTTCGGAGATCCGATCTCGATCGTCGCGGAGCACGAAAGTAGAAGAAGGGAGATGGTTTCGAGTCGCGCGTCTTTACCACGTTCTCGGCGATCTATCGGGCAAGCTCTCGTTCGAACGAACTTCGTGCACCCTCCACGGCAATCTCCAACCCCCATCATCCCTCCAACCACCCGCAACAAGTCCGCTGTTGGGTCAGGGGAAACCGAGACACGGCTGTTCTTTCTGTTCCTCTAGCTGGCAGCATGGCTTTCAGCTGGTGTACCGTTGCTTTTGCCGCTTCTAAAGACAGTATTACAGAGATATGTGTGGGCCGTGCCAGTCGGGCTGGAACGGCCTTGTGGCACGCATGTAACGTTCAAACAAAAAAACCCGTGATTTGTCAGAATGGAGAAGCGGCTGGGCGTTCAGCGTAATAAGATGATCTCTGCCACGGACGGGGATCCAGGGGCGGACTGTCCTAGCCTGGCGAGGGCGAAACGGGGCGGATCCTCCTCGTCGGAGGGCAAGCAGCAGGAGGACGAAGAGGACGACGGTGACGTGGACGGGGACAACGAGGCGGCATTCAGGGAGTCGGTCCTCGACCGATTCATGGAGAACGGTATCAAACTCTCCGGACCAGTCACCGACCTTTAGCCTAGGCACTCGCCAGTTCCGAACGCGGCTGCCGAGAGCATTGGTAGACGAGCTTCTGAATTCTTTCGCGAGGATGGAGAATGGTAATTTGCTGGCGTCCCTGTGGCCAGCTGGAGCAGCATTATTGTGTCGATGGATTACTTTCCTTGCTCTCTGAGGAAATTAACAGGCTACTGTTGATGGAGAACAGTAGGTGGACTCTTTGGACTTAGGTGTCTCTTTTTTCGTGGAAGAATACAACGGGGCGTTTTCTTAATGAAGAACCGTTTTGGTTTTTTAATTTTTTTGGGTCGAGGCGGGGAAAGAATCATTGTTGAAGGTCTTCATAGTTACATATCTCGCGGAACTGAGAACGCGAGGGTGTGATTCAATCGGATTGAATCGGTTTGGGAAAATCGTGGTATGCATTGAGGGCAGTGCCGGATTAAGACCTTAGAGGCCCTAAGCTCTTGACAGATTTTGAGGCCCCCTTATACAGGGTGATCGCCTCAACGCAATGTACGATTTCTCGGGCATTTCCAATAATTTGACTAGAAGTGTTTCTAACGAAAGTTAGATTTTAAAATTCAGAAAGACACTTGGCCTATTTTGCTTATTGGCTAATCCAGCACTGCTCGAGGGGTAAGGAGTTTCCATTATGAATGAGAGAATCAGTGGTGAAACTTCGCGTGAAGGAGCCCTCGCGTTTTCAACCCTTAAATCTGACATAATCGACAGGGTTACAGGACTAATGGCAGTTCTAACTACTTGAACTATGCTTTGAGCTCGATTGCAACCTTACCTGTGATCGTTAATTCGTCCCTATTTTCTGGAAGAAATAGTTCCTCAAGGTTCTTGCTACGCAGCCGTGCCTGTCCAGCGTGGTCCAGGTTCGTTGAATGAATTCTCGCGTTGCGATTAGGGGTTGCTTTGAGCGTAACAGTCTCTCCAGTGCGACCGCGGGAGCTTTCTTCTTACGTACGTAGCAGTGGAAGGTAACTAGAAGCAATTCCTCTTAATTGATAAGCGTTAATAAACTGCATCAGTGACGAGCAACCTTTGGCCCAGAGTGGGCCCAAAGTGGAAGTAGCCTGTACTAATCAAAGAATTTTAATTTATGGGGTGAATTTGTTATTTCTCACGTAGATTTACGACTGAAAGAATTGCGGGCCGCGAGTTGCTCATGACTGGTTTACAGAATAGATATTCTCGAATCAAGGAATTCGGTTACGTGCGCAGATTTATATTTCTCACTACTCTAGCGCTGGAAAAGGCTGCAAAAGTAGCTAATCGATTAGTTCGCGTGTTCTTCTAGCTTATTTAAAATTAGCGACCGCAGTGCCTGGCCCAGTGACGAACTTGATGGAATTGGGTTGACGTTGCCTTCGTCTCGCCTGAACCAACGTTCTACAGGGTATACGCGTGGCAAAATTTCCTCTCTCAAACGCTTTTATGTTTATCCGCAGTCTCGGGTAAGCGGGCAGCTTTATAGTTAATTGATCGTGCGGCAATTGCGCCGAGACGGGGGTCACTGTCAGCGCAGGGCGTTCCGCGATTCGCGGCGCGATCCAAAGGGGACGTTTCATCGCGCAACGACGCGGGGAGAGATCTTATTTGACACTTTCGATTCGTATTTTTAACAATCAACCCCTCTCGATTCCGCCGCGAACTAGGTACCATTCTGCGAGGAGGGAGCTTGTTTCGAGAAGTTCCGTTGCCTCGTTGGAAGAAGCTGACGACGCCAAGTACTTTTAGGGATTCTTCGAAACTACCGTGAAGTTTTCAGCTCCTAGGGGTCGTCTTTAAATCACGTAACGTTTCTTTTTGGAGGGGGTCGCGAATTTCTTACGTTTTCTTACAAAGGGGGGAGAGGGAGTCACGTAGCGTCGTGCGTAATATTTCTTTAATTTTCAATACGAGTTAAATGAATTATATAAACCTGCGAAAGAATTTTAATAACTGAAAAAGAAAATACGTCGGGAAGGGGTAGAATATAAAATCTTACGAATACTTATACCGGGGGCAGGAAGGGGCTAAGAAATCGCCAAACCTACCCTTACGTAATTTAAGAATGGCCCCACGTGACGGTAAAGGAAGAAGTGCGGTCGCATCGACTGTCACGTACAATTCGCAGTATAATTTCATAGTGTTGCAGCTGCTTAGTGTTAATTCCTTAGGATACATCTATAGTTCTATCAATACTTTCACGACACCTCTTCTCGAAATATTAAGGGAGAGTGTGTAATTTACCGCGACGAAATTCCAAGAGAGTACAATTTTACTTCTTCAGACCTCATCGTCGGCAACGTGCATCGACTTCGAAATCGTGTTACCGCTTTTCGCGCAGGCTCCTCGAGATCTTCGAAAAAATTCCCCGTAAAAGGATCCGTAGCTTTTAACAGCGGGGAGATATATTTTTTTATGGAACAAAGTAGGTAAAACTGACACAAGTTGTACATAGGGAATACGTTTCTTTTTCACCAGAGGCGATCGATCTTTTTGCCGCGAGTAGAATTATCCTGAGAATAACATTGCTGTCGCTGCAGAAAGACCGTCGCTTTTGCAGTATAATTTCTGTTAACGTACTAAGGGTAAACGTCGATTCTTGCGTAGACAGAAACGAATATAGTTATAGACCGAACATAGACAGCAGCTCCACGTTATCTAATTACTCTCCACTAACAAGAAGAACATTGTATATTGTGCACAGTATAATTTAAGGCCGTGTAACGTGCTTGTTCTTAGTATTAAACACACACACACACACTCGTGAAGACAGTATTTTAATAAAAGGAAAACGTAAAAGTGGCATTACTTTTGTCCCCGAGCGTTCGAGAATATTTCGTGGAATTTACTTTCTATTTTTTATATCCTATATGTACACGAGAAGTAGAAGAGTTTTGCTCGCAACGACGAAGCAGCTTCGTTTATCCTCGCTGCAGTCAAAATAATTAGTGGATCTTTTTTAATGGCTTTATTCCTCGAGTGGGGTTTCAAAAATTCACCGTGGATGGAGCCTTTCTTAACTCCTCCATTCCTGACGCTTTTTAATTAACGACAGGATCCCCTAATTATTTTGAGCAGGGTGATCGTCATCTGGGAAATGAGAAATACACTTCTCAGACACGACGTTGTAAATATTCTGCACATCCGTAATTGAATATCATTAGGCGAGTTTTAAAACGAAAGCGGGGCGTGGTCCACTTTGTTTAAGACTTCGAAGGCTACGCAAGGTCCCTTAGAATCGCTACGATGGCAGCATCTTCTATTTTCATAGGAAGTTTTTCGAGTTTAATCAGAATATACCCGCGACACGCTGAGTGCGAGCAGCGTCTTCGAGCGTTTCGGGGCGAGCTAGCGTCGTCCGATTAATGGGCTCGCGATAACCGGCGCGTATTTAATAATAATAATAAATGCTACGCAAAGTACGCAAACAGAAGCGAAAATAATCGATTACTTCCGCCGTGCGGGAGCGTTGATTGACAAAGTGATCGCAATTAATTCGCGCACGGTAATATTTAGCGATTAATATTTGCACGAGGATCAATGAAAAATGAATCACGTCGAAGGGAATATTAACGCGTTAACGCGATGTTTTTCCGCGAGAGATTTACTGTACACATCGCGCTAATTGACGTTCCCGTTTGCAAGAATTAACGAGCGACGTTCCATCCGAATCGCGAGAATCCACGCTCGACATCATTTAAATTCTCATAATTAAACAACCGGCTTTTTATCCAAATATCAACAATCAGCGAGAGATTTTTCGTTCGATTTGCGGCAATCGACGGCTGCCACGCCGCACGGGGAAGCGATTTCGTCATCGTCGCCCTGCCAAAATTCTAACAACCCCGCGTGAATTTCGCGGTGGTTTTGATAAAATCCATCGAGGGAAGTAACGCGCGATCAAGTAACTTATTATCGAACGCTTAAGGGGACTAGGCAGTCAGAAGCTGGCAAAAAAAAAAATAATAAACTGGCTCTTTTCCCTGGCGAAAAATCAAGCTTCTTTAAAATTTGCCGTTTTACAGCCGCCATTTTTATAATTTGGATTTTTTTTTCTTTTTCAATAGGTTCAGGGCGGAACGGGGGTCAGGGCAAAGTATCAATTTCAGAGAATATTTCACAATTCAATTTCTTACGGCCAGAATCACTGCAAAATTACAGCAGCTCCAGAAAAAAACACCTGTATATCAGGCAACTGCAGCGCTGTCATACATATGTATATATTATTCAAATAATTTTTTTCTACTGTTTATAGTATCAACAAACATTACCCAAAAGTACTAGTCACAATTTGTATTCATCTCCTTGTAATTAATTCGCAAAAAATACTTGATCTTCGAGCGATCTGACTGCCTAGTCCCCTTAATGCGAGCGATCCGTTTCATGAGAGAAAGATGAATAATTTTCACGAATATACGATGAATTATTGTAAATAGATGGAACGAAACAGTTCGCCAAAAATGATACTTATCGGTGACCGTAAAGAGCGCCAATTAACTCGCGTTTCATTTATATATCCTTCTGCGGTACTTAATAGCGTACGATAATATAAAGAGAAATGCGAATGCAAATTTTCGGGGAATGTTAATTGAATGTTCCCGCCGTGGGGTACAGAGGGCTGTATTATTAATGGAATAATAAACTAATAAAATAAACGTTGTAGGGTAATGATAGAGCTGATGTATACTTAACGCGGTACTTACAATCACTCGGTTCAACGTAACTCGAGGTTGAATTAACATTAATCCGTATCCGATCGACGCCTAGACACGTTCTAACGCACCATGCATATCTTATCAGCTGTATAATCTCGAAGTGCCATTAAAATCGTGCCCAACGCTCAGGTCTCTCGTCGTATCTTCTCTATCGTGTCAACGAAACGCAATAATCGGTAGGAGCCTCACCCTGAAAAGAAAAAAGTGTCCTTCGTACCGCGAACATTTTACCACGTACGGCTTAAGTTTGGGGCGTAGCGTTAAGGGCGGCGTGAACTTTCCGCAAACGCATATACAATTAGTTGCCGACGTTCCTCGTGAAATTCATGCGCGACACGTGGCGCATAATGGTGAATAAGGAAATGTAGCGACATACTTTGTACGCGGCTCGTTTTAAGGAATAATTTGTGTATACTCTTGAGATTTTAATAAAACGGAACATATGGATGAAACTCGACTGCTAGTTATTTACCTACCCACCCAGTTCGTTATTTTCTAATTTCCCTCGGTTCCTATTGAAATCTCCGCGATAAGAAATTCCGTGGGCAAGATTAAAGGGAGGCTTGAGATCGACGAATTTAATCAAAGGGACTGTAATTTTCGTGCCGAGCCACTTCATTAAACCCCTGGACACGGCCTCCCGTTTCTCCAGCGATTCCAACCACCAGGACCAATATTTTCCTACCGTCGCCTCTCGCCTGTGTACAGGGCGCTCCAAGTGTTGTGATTAGCGGGACGCGAAAGATGTTATTCTTGTGTATGGATGTTTGTCTTCGCTGCGCAGCCTCCCACGAAGATCGTCTGGAACAGTAAAAGGCCCGATACACGGGTAGCGTTGGCGGCGGCGATGATAGGAAAACATTGTCTCGATCCCGGCTGGAAGTAAGGAGCGGGGAGTACAGGCTGTTTCATGCCGAACCGTAGCCGCGTGATCTCGAGTGGCTGGGAGAATTCCGACAAAGGGGAAGAAGATGTACCGATCAACATCCATTTCGCAAACACCTGATACTTCTTAAGGAAAACGTCCCTGTCTGCTGAGGTAAAGTTAGCAGAGAAAATGGCAATCTTGTGAAATCAGCATCCCTTCCCAAAGAATGCTCGAGTAAGAAACGGTAAGTGCTGCAAGTTACATTGTATTTCAACCAGGCTGTATTAAGGCTATATATAAGGACCCAGTTCCTGATCAGAACCCAATTCCTGATCAGTTTAGGAAAATAAACCAAATAATCAGCTTATTATAATACAAATTTATTCTAGCAAATTACTAAATAATTATGAAGTATTTTGAAATTTATATGCAAAGCTTGATAGCTCATAGTAAAACGTGTGAGGGTGATCAGAAACTGCTCCCTTTATATTTTTCACTTTAAAAGTTAAATTATAAAATAATTATTATTATGTGCGCACTTTTTTAAATACCAAATTAAAGATAAAACATAGATTTACTGAAATAACAAAAACCTTTTAGATTTGGTTAAGTTTTCCCTTTACACGTTTGAAAACCCGTGGTGGTTACTTTTAACTGATCGTATCAACCCTTCTCAAATCAACTCTCATATTTATAAAAACTTAAAATAAGTCATTTATAAAAAAATTTGAAAAAAATATTTAAAACATATATAGAAGCAAAAAGATAAATCAAATTTAAAAAATCAGCTATTTTACTCAAATAAAATAAATACCCTATAAATAACCCATAAATATACATTTTTTAAATTAAAATTTTATCAAAATTCATCACTATAAAAAAATATTTCCTATAAACTAACCCTGAAAATTCATCAAGTTGAGAGGAAAATTTCCCACAAACAAATATCTAAAAATTATCACTGAACAACCCCCAAAATAATTGCCTACGGAACAAAACGGCAGTGACTACAGAGTTATATGAATAAATATTGCGGAGTAGCGAGGAGGCACGGTTCCCGAAATCTGCCGGATAAGTTCCAGCTGGACGTAGCCGTAAAAACGTTCCGGGGGTGTTTATTGTGGCCGCTGGACGCGGTTGCGTCACAGCGAGGTCGGTTTATTGTCGGAATCCGAGGGAATCTGCCGTTTTGCGCCCTTTCCTTTACCCCCGTGGCGTTCTTTGAGGCCCGGCCGCTGAGCGGTGCAAAGCGCCGCCATCGTAAATCGATTATCGTTTTACGACGGGATTCCAAGTCCCCGTTCGCACGTCGCCGCTTCACCATCCCCTCCCGTCGCCACCCCCGCGGAAAAAAAGTATTAAGCCGGGGCCATCCCCCGTTTTACCTGCCGCGCCAGGTACTTACCGCGGTTTTATTGCGCGCCCTTTGCGAGACCTATCTTCCGGCCGTGTCCCGATTCTCGTAATACCGCGATTATCTGTAATACCGGCTGGGGCAGCTAGCGCGGAGAATCGGCGACGGCCATGTGTCGCGATCCACGTAATTCGGGACGGGAGTTTACGGTAATAGTCGCGCCGAGCAAACAACCCTGCGGAGGTCTTGATCGATAATGCACGCGTGGACAAAGGAGGCGGGTGAAGAGGGTAGAGGGTGGATGACAATAAGGAGGCTCGAGGATCATCTGAGAAACTGTTGCTCGGTCGTCGTTAGCTTTATTGCTCGTATTAACCCTTCGCAGGGTGACGGTGGATTAGACGCGTGGGCAACGCCGGAGCCTAAAGTGTTTTAAATATCATCGAGGTAGACCAGTGTCTTTGTAACGCCTGGGCGTTAGGAGCTACAGCGACGGAGGCTCCTGTCCGGCTGCAGATAATTGCGAGGGACGAAGAGGGTAGTTTTCGGAGATATTGTTATATTCTAATCGAAAGCTGGAATCCCTGGCGCGATCGCGATCGCAGCGGGGTTGCGATACATACGTGTAACTCCTCGTCCGTCCCACTTCCGGTGGCGGACGAGGTTACGGCGTAGCGTTGTCCAGGGGATCGATATTTCGCGGGGGCAGCCCGTGAGAGTGCGGATAATTGAAAGGCCCGTCGGAAAATCGTGCGAGTCATCGTGCACGGAGGCGCACGAACGAGGGGGTGATATTATTAAAATTGACTCGAGGAGGGGCCGGGGGTGGCGGACGGTCGAGAAATCGCTGCTAATTCGAGGCGTTTGATCGGCCGCGCTTCATCCACCACCTGCCATCTTTTTCAACGTGTTCATCGATCCGCCGCCGCCGACGCGATTTCCTACGCGTTGCCGCGTTATGAGGCGAAACACGGTCGCTGGGAGCGATAGAGGTTGCCTCGCGATAACGGCGCGACTTTTATCATTCCCAGGGGCGGCAGTGGACGTCTCGGGCCGTCGATCGCTGCCCCTCGGAATCCAGGGGATTCTTTTTCGGTGTTTGTTCGGGCGGGCGAGGTATTTAATTTTTGGGACCGGATTCTTCGGCGGGGCGGTTAAAATTGCGAGTCCTAATGGGCGATGATGGCACCGCAAACAAGCAGAAGAAAGGAGAATGGTAATAAATGCGAAGCTACTAGTTTTCCTTCCCGAGTATCTTTCTTCCGCGATGATAATAACGCCACGGACTGGAGAAAAAAAAAGAGACGGGAAAGTAGTAATTGAAGTCACCTTCTACCTCGCTCGAAGCCACTCCTCGCCAATTAAATGGAAACGTGTCCACAGCCACTGAACGTCGGTTACGGGTTCTTTTTTTTTTTTTTCGATCGGCCTGATGGCCTGCTTAAAAACTTTTGCCTCTCGGAACGTTTGCACGGACACGATGAAACGGAAATTTAACGAAAGATCCGCGCAGACACAGGGGCTGAGGGTGCACACCGGTCCTGTTTGTACAATCGATTCCTCGCATGCTGCTTTCATACGTGTGCAGAGATACGTCCTTTCTGGCTGGCTGGGGAATATCGGGTATCTCCTCCTGCTCGCCTCTGCAACAAAAAGCTCCCATTGCGCGATCAAGTTAATTACATTCCTGCTCCTTGCTTATTACATTTACTTTGCGATCGCTCGAATCGTGGCCATTTTCTTCCAACAGAACAGACGCTCTGTGGAAGCGACGAAGTTGAAAGAGACGGGGTAGGTTTGTAGCGGTTGAGGATGCAAAGGGTGAATTTCTGATACATCTTTTTAATGGGGCGCATTAACGAGTCGAGACACAATTTATTATTAAAAGGAGAAGTCTCTATAAGTGGCTTATTTTTTTTTTATCGACTTTTAGGAATTTTTTCAAAGTTACCAACGCGCTAATCCTTTCGGAACTTTAAGGGTACTTTATTTAACATTATAAGAAGTAAGTCATGTTTTTAGGAGAGTAAGATTATGATAAATACGAAAGAAATAGAGCGGTAGGTATCTTAAATAGGTTTTGAAATGTTCTGAAAGCGATTTATCTAATTTTTTTCGATTTTTCCGTCGACTTAAAGGGTCTTCCCGCCTTAAGATACAGCGTAGTATACTACACCCTTACTATTACTTTTATTTTTTATACTATTTAGTACAAATACATACCACATCTGCACATCTCATTTTATGTATACATATATCTTTCCCTGTTTCCAAGCCGCGAAATGACTCTGCATATTTATCTTGTTCTTTAATTATTATAGACTGTCTCTTACTTACTTAACTATATACTTCGCTGTAACTAAAGGGTACTCCCCGTTAAATAAATCAATACAGATTATTCGACGTACAACGAGCCTACGTTACCGTGCACCACTGATTTCAACATAATCGACGGCTGAGACGAAGCAAAAAAACAGAAGCCATAGCCGACGATTCTATGTGACCCAACTTTCTCCCCGGGAAAACGATGACGAAGCCAGGGGAGGAAAGTTCTCGTTCCGTGACTAATGACAATCGCCTGGCGCGTGGTACTTCGACACTAAACAAGATAGCACTGCTTGCTGACGCGAGGATCTCCCGTTTCTAATGTTTCACTGACTAATCGGTCATCGAGTTCGAGTAAACAAATAAGATCGTAAAGGACGCGGCCGAATCTCGCAGCAGGCCGCGCTAACGGTGGACCTTTGCACTTTTGAGTCACTTACGATTTACGGCCCTCCTTTGTACCCGAGGGCCCGGAACGCGTCGGGTAACGAGCCACGTTTCACGTTTGTTTTTCTCACTACCAGTTCGCGATGATTCAGGGGGTAACGTTCTGGCGGAGCGCGTGGTTCCGCGAGGACCCACAGAGGGGTGAGTGAGTGCTCGGTTTTGTTCTCTGCCATGGGAGACATTTTGGCTTTAACAAAGAATTTGGTACATTTGTACAATCATACAGTATACTCGTTTTGCAACGGACGTTTATTTCTTCTAATTTTTTTTTTTAAGTATCTTCCGGTTAAGGTCGCTTCGGAGGCTCGTGATTATTTACTCGATATTATTTATCGGACGCCTACCAGAAAAGAGGAGGCAACAAATTGCGCAAGCCTTGTGTACGCACGCGTTATCAAACGCGCCGTTTGCCAGCTAAAAAGTTTGTACAAACGGCTTGGAAGCAGCGACACGTCGTCGCTGGCGATTGCTGGTTTATTGATCCTGCCAGCGCCTCGATTATTACTTGCAAATATTTGCCGATTTGCCGCGGTGACAAACAAAGCGATGCAAGCCACCGATTCGAGTGGCTTTGCTCGTGCTTTCCACTGTTTATTTCGGCAGCTGTTCCGCATTCCCAGGGACCTGGGGTCCCGAGACTCCCGAGCTGCTCCAGAGGAACGTTAATTTATGCTAATGCATAGGAGAAGAAGCGGAAAACCGACGCGATATTCTGGTGGTTTTCGAAACGATTCGACAACAGGCGAGATAAGGTCGGTAGATAAAATCGTGCCCAAAGAAACGTTGCAAGAGTTTGTTAAAACAAATGTCCAAACAGGAAATCATCGTGAATTGTGGAGATAATAGTTCTGAGAGCAAAGTAGGTATTTTACGTACTCTAATCCTAACTAAAACTGAAGCAATTCGTACGCTAGATACATTTTTAACGGATCATTCCGTTAGCATTTGAAAAGCAACAATTGTATTACTTTTATATTTTTCATTTACTGTAGTTATGCAGTTTAATAAATAGGAAAAAGTTTCGTTGCATCACTGTAATTATTTTCGTCGCAATAAATTCCTGAAAACCCCTTAAACGCCTTGGTATCGCGAGACTCACCCTCGATCGGTAATTCTGTCTCCCGGGCGACGAGTTTCCCAAGTTTCCCAAGTTTCCCGCGAGCAAATCCGCGAGATTTAAGCTGCCGGGACCAGCGGTCCTCCAGAACGTGCGACGAGTCTATTATTTTTGCCTCGGCCGAATTGAGGGGGTGGCAGGGCTCTCCGCGTCCAGGAGATAGGTCGACGGGCACTCGGATTCGGGGGCTGCAAATCTGGGAAAAGGTCGGCGAGGCACGCACAGCACGTGACTCCTTCGGGGGCTCCGTCTGCTCCGCGTCCACCACGATAAAGCACACGCGGTGTATCGTTTTTTAAGCGACTCAATTTCGGCCCTGCATCCACTTATGCCACCCCCTGACCCTGCCTCCCTCTTCAGCGCGTGTAATTTTCTCGTGGAGCGGAGAGAGGGAAAGAGCGACGGGACATCGTAACTGCCGCACGATTCAAGAGAACCCGAGGTGTACGGAGGAAATACAATCGAAATGGTTTAATGGAAATTGAAAGGATTAGTAACTATTGCTACATCTTTTGCTAGATTTCAGGGCGCTAGCTGGGCAATGTGTTGTTAAATCCCTAGGTAGGAAGGGAGTTTAAGAATAAGCTTCGAAACGAGAGCGTCGAAGAAGATCAGAGAAGTCAGCTGGCTGGCAAACGTGGAAGAGTTCACGGATCCGGGGTTTCCCCGTGGCGGGAAAATTGGTTTTGCCCCGATTATGTCGGTGCTTAATGCGGTTCACGCGCACCGAGGTTGCTCTTCTCTCGCGCAAATGTTGTGACAGCGATTTACGAAGTCAAAGGGGCGAGATTTGCACGGACTTAGACACCATGCCTGTCACGACTGTTAAACTCTTTGCTTTCGACTGCCCTGGTTTTGAGGGTCGCCTCATTGTTGGATTTGCCGGTCAGCCGGGCGCAGTGATAAATAAGATTCTTTTTGCGGGCTGTTGTCCTCTGCTCTTCAGGTATCCCCTTTATTTTCGCAAGGGTGCGGAACGGGTGGTTCGAGGAAGAAGGCTGGGACCTGAAGCTCGAAGCTCTTTCTTCGTGTTTTAGTAATTCCACTGCTTCGCATTACGCGATACCGATTCCGGAATATAGAAACCGCTGGTTCCGCAAAAATGCCCTTAAATTTTACGACAAATTCCCCTCGTCGCTCTAACATTTCCACGCGCCTAAAAACCAGTATTCTTTCATCGGTGTTTGAATACGTTTAAAGCAGTGAAAGAGGCGCGAGTCAAGAGGCTGCGACTCGATAAAACTGTGCTGTCATTTTTATAAGGAGACGGTGGAGGTGACACGAGGGTAGACAGGCGGGTGGAAGGAAGGACGCGGAGCTCCGCAGGGTCCGAAGGATAGCTACCTGGCCCACGTGGGTGGTCCACTCCTGTTTTTCCTATTATTAACGCCATTGATAACTGGTCGGCGCACGGGCCGTGGAACAGGACAACCAACGCTCGAAAAGCTGACCGTGCTTCTCTTTCGACATCGCTAAAGACCAGGAGTTTCTACCCTAATTTTCTATCACATTCAAAGTACAAAGAATATTAAGCGGTCTTTCCACTGCGACGCCCTGATAAAGTACCGCTGTCTGGAATTTTTTTTTGTCTCAAAAAGAATGTGTTTACTAAATTGTGGTTTTCTCCTATTTATTAATACGTGCTTTGAGAATGCAAAATTATTTTTTTCGTATTTTTTTAATGCTTGCTTGCGCCAAAAATGTTGTATTCCCAAAACACATATTAATAAATAGAAAAAAACTTCACTTTAGTAAACGCATTCTTTTTGTGACAAAGAAAGTTCTAAACAGCGGTGCTTTATCAGATCGTCACAGTGGAACCACCCCTTAATTCTGGAGACAAGCAATCCCTCTTTCTGCAAATCCCCCACGAAACATTTACAGTTCTCTAATTCCCCACCCACCAATAAAATCATCAAACCCACAAATTCCCACCCCTCGTCGGAAGGAAAGATTCAAGCTGTCCAGCGTGTCCTAGACTCACATGCGTCGCCGATTTTTCAACATCCCCTTCGTCACCTCGTCACCCAAAATCCGCGCCAAGTGTCAGGCCGCCTTAGGAAAATAGATGGATCTGGTCAAAGGGAGGGCTGAGACGCGGGGCTGGCCTAGAATACCTGTCACACGATTACGGCGCGAGGCTTGGTCCCTCGGTGCCAAGGGGTTTGTTGTTTCAAGGCTTTACGAACAACAAACCGCCGCCCCCGCTCGAGAAGTCAATGTTTCCGTGAGTGGCCGCGAAATCAGGTGCATCCGCGGTCGGGGCACGTCCGAAAAACACTGGCCTGAATAGCTGAATAGCTGGGGGTACGCGAGCGGACTGGCGAAACCGTCGCGCTCGCGAAGGAAACGCGGGTAAATAGCCGATCGCCACGTCAACGTCCACCGTGTCACCGCATAAATCACCCGATTCACGAGTTCACGAATTCACGACCAGGGCTTGAGAACTGTTATAATATCGATTTCGGTTCTCCAAACGGTTATGAAGAACCCTTATTCCGAATAACTGTTACGAAGAACCGAAATTTCCAAATATTATCTCCTTCAGTTACGGTTCCTATTTCCTTCCTCATATCGGTTCCGTAATCGTTATTTTTTCGCTTCTATATCGGTTCCGAAACGGTTTTAGAATCAATTCTTGTATCGACTTTTCCCTAATTGATGTCATTAATTATCGTAGCTGCAGATTACTGTGTATGTGCATATTCTTTACAAAATCCTTATAGAAAAAGAAGAAACATTTATACATATCATATATAATATATATAAGGATTATATAATATATATGATATGTATAAATGTTTCTTCTTTTTCTATAAGGATTTTGTAAAGAATATGCACATACACAGTAATCTGCAGCTACGATAATTAATGACATCAATTAGGGAAAATTCGATAAGTATAAGAATTGATTCTGGAACCGTTTCAGAACCGATATAGAACCGAAAAAGTAACGGTTATGGAACTGATACGAAAAGGGAAATAGGAACCTTAACCGAAGCAGATAATAGTTGGAACTTTCGGTTGTTCATAACAGTTATTTGGAATAAAAGTTCTCCATAACCGTTTTAATCAGAACCTTTACACAACAGTTTTAAACAGTGATTTTCGGAACCGTTTCAAGCCCTGTCCACGCCACTCGCGCACCCCGTCGCCACCGCGGCTCGCTCGGAAAATCACTTCGACCTCTGCGACGAACGATCCACGACTGAGCGCGAAGCGTGTCAACGTCAAGGGCAGGGCGAATCGAACGATCATTCTAGATCCCAGGTGTGGAAGCGAGGGGACGCAAATAAATCGGCGCTGGAGGCCGTTGATCTCCGCTCCGTGTCGTTGAAATTTCGCCCTCCCAGTGGAAAGTAATTGCTGGTGAATGGCAGGGGCGCTCGCTTAAGAAGAGGAGCGCGGAGATTCGGCCAAAGCAGGTGAGGATCGATCGCGACCGCGATACGCGTAATCTAGGTCAAATAGCAAATCGTTATTTAATCGTAGATTAAGGATCGTTACTAATCGAAACAAACACCGTGCTCGATTGCGCACTTGTGCTACCAACCGGCGCGGCCCGGGGAGATGGAGGAGAGGGAGAATGATTTGTTGTAACGAAGAACGCCGCGAGCTCCGGGAGTTGGCGCGAGCGCGCGAGCGCAAGAGCGCCGCCGCGCTTGGCACAATGTAGCCACTTGTTTACAGGGACAATATTTTCATTCCGCAAACAATTGGTGGCTCGATAAAGACCCGACGTACAGGTGGGTGCTCGGATCTAACGTTGTAACGCCGCCCGTTCGTGAACGCCTCTATGTATGTGTTTACGAATCTCTCGAGTAAAGTATTAGCCGACTCTAAACGCTTGAATCATCGGCAGAGAAAGAGAGAGCCCGTGTGCTTCCGATTCGTCGGCCCCTCACGACCTCCCACTAGCGATATTTCACCCCCTTTCCAACCCCAGCATTTCTTTTTTTTTTTCCATCCTTCCCGCCATTCTTCCAGGCTCTGTTTAGCTTTTCCATGGATAAAGGTAGCCCGCTGCACTTTGTCACGTGCCTCTGTTCGAGGTGGACATTCTTTCTCTGAACTCTTCCCACCCTCGTGTCTCTACACGTTTCTCGTTATAATACCGATCGGGAGATCGAAACCGACCGCGACCATCCCTCGGAAAAGATGCAACGCTCTTAGCTCCAGGTCCCTCCGCGATAAAAGGGGATGTTGAGTGTCTGCGATGGTCGCCGGAGCCAGGGGGGATGAATGGCAATAAAAAGCGAAAGGAAAACCCGTAGCTTGTGTTTAGGGGCAGGCAATGAGGAAAGAAACAATGGCGGTGGGCCGACGTGCCCCGTAGAGATAATCCTGCGGTGTTTAGGACCGAGTAACCGCAAGAACGAAAACAAACGACGGCCTCATCGGGGTTGGAGTCCACTCTTATGGTCGCCGCGGATAATAAGCGTTGCTGAAGTGACTGTAAACCGAGATCTGCTGGTCGCTGATGGAACCGATACGCGAGACTGCCGTTCACAGTCTCGGATTCTCGCTAAAGAGAGAACACACCCCCTGGACACCTTGAATTTCACACTCTCCTTTCTATTTCTATACCCGTTTTTTAATCGAAAAAAAAACAACAAAAACACGAGGAGTATTGCCAAACCAATGAGAGGCGAACCTCCCTCCTCGGCATTTATCTGATCGGGAAGGGCTTTTAATCGCTGGTGAGTGAACAAAATACAATGGACGACGGGCATCCGATCGATAAAGTGTCCCACCACGTTGCCAGAGGCCCCGTAGAATTCGGCGCCAATGCAACCGATAAGAGGTATTTTACGATAACGACCGCGTGCATCGATTCGACGGTGAAAAATTTTTCCATCGTAAATGAGAATTTCAGCGCGTTACACGCGGCAAGGGTGCACCGTTTCGCAGCTATTGGCCGATGGCAAACACGATTTTCAGCTCGATGCTCAGTGTTTCACCTGAATATTTGATCTCCGTCTCGAGGTGTATAGCGGAATAAAAATAATGCTCCGCGCGCGCGGAGGGAGTGCGGAAGGCAAATATTTAATAATCACGAAAACAGGAAAACATTTGGGAAAAAGTAGCAGCATTTTTACCAATCAAGAAATTAATCGCGATCCATCGAAATGCAGAAGGGAGGCTTCAGTTTGCTGAAATAACGCTCCCGGCCCACCCTTAAATGTTAACCGCCGACAAACACCCGGCGTTTGGACGAACGTGACTTTCGCCCTGGCCGTTCGAAGAGTTTTAAAATAATTTCGAAGCTGGGTTTAATTAAAGGACAATTTTCGACGTGTGGCGGGGTTACCGAGATTACTCGACACTTAATCCAACAGCAGAAGCGTTTCGCGAAGCGTGTTTGCCGAGCGTATTACCCGCGGCCGCGAGCGGCTTAATGAAGTTAAAAATGCACTTTGCGGGCGGACGTGCGATAATGATAATCTCCGGCGAAAGAGAAAGTCTGGCTGGGGCGAGCGATTTTTCAGGGGACCGTGATTTTAATTGCTTCGCCCGCCGTTGCGCGGCCAACCCCCTTCGACACTTTTTTTCCCACCCCCCCCTTGGCTCGCGAGAAAGTCGAAACATTTGGCTCCGCAATTTCGCGCCAGCCTGTTTTGTATATTTGCGCTGCTGTAATGAGGATGGAACGTGTGCAGCCCCGCACTGGGAGGGAGGGGGTTGGTCCGAACGAAATTGGTGTCTTTTCCACGGGTGTGGCTGGGCTGGGAATTGAAAAGAGAATTCGAAATGGAAGCGTGCAATTTGCGTTCTTAAATCGAGCAGTTCGCTTCGAACGAGAGCAAAGTTTTTTTTTGTTGGTGGGAATTTAAACAAGGGTAGTTCTGAATCGAAGTAACGTTCGACGCACTTGGAACTCGAATGTGTTTCGCAGAATTTATTTCTCCGCGCAGGAGGATTTAATCGTAAAAGGGTTATTTACAAGACAGAGATTGCTCGACACGTCGGTATCCCCATAAATTTCTTCCGCTGCTCCATTTCATTATCTGTTTAACGAGAGGATCATCCCACAATTTTAAGCGAACCACTCGTCCGCAAACGTTCGCTGATAATTCATGCGAAACTATTGAACGATTAATCAGGAATTAGACGCGATATTTAATTCATCGTTAAACAACAGCCCATCCGGTTGCATCCCCATAAAATTATTAATACACGCTCGCGCTCGGTTGTTTATCGCAAACCGCGTCCGCGGGGGTTTGTCCAGTGAGACTGTGTCGTCGCTGGAAGCGCGGCACCCAACGTTTCTATTACTTAATTTATCGCGTGATACGCGCGTCAGCGAAGCCGAGAATTAAAAACTTTAATCAGAAAACAGCCACTGAAAATGAATTTCTCTTACGTCTCGCGCGTTTCTTTTATTCGACTGGAAATTCCGGGGGGAGGCTTTAAGAATTGACGAAGAAATTCTCGCTTCGAGTCCGGCCGATACACCGAATCTGTTTTCCCCTTTTACAACCCCGTCGTTCACGCGCCGTCGCATCGACGACCAACGTTTGTGGAAATTAGAAGAAAAAGGAGAAAGTTCCTGTTGCGCAGCGATGAAATAGGTCACCGCAGCGATTTAACGACCCGCGGATCGTGTTAAATGTTTAAACAAATTGAGGCACATCGAGCGTTCCGCGACGGTTCCTTTTCCCTCGCGTTTCTTCGCGTCCTCTCCTCTTTCGTTCCCTTGGTAATTCAAAGTCACCGGAGGTTCGAGCAAGCAATTTGCCACATTAGACCGCACTTTGCACATCGTTGGAAAATAACTAGGCAGGGTAGCCGCGAATCACTAACTTCACACGCGTCGTGGCTCGTCAGGCGCGTACTTCACACCATTCTCCCTTCGTCCCCCATGCTTTTCTGCATTCCCTTCGAGATTTCTGCTTGCCCGAAAAACTCATGAGCGATAAAAGCTGACAGCTCGTTCTGCGATACTTTGAAGCAGAGACGCTGTCATTTCTGTGTCATTCGGTGGCACCTTGATCCTCATTTCGGTATGAAAAGGATTACAAGGTTCGTATTTAAGCAGATCTAATAAGAGAGCACGCTATCGCCGGTATCCTCGTTGATAAAGAATATTTGGAACGTGAGAGATACGCGAAGGAAAATGTAAATACGTTGGATTTATGTTGCTCAGGTTCGGCCGCGCGCACCCACGATAAAAAGGGGAACTGATAACACTTTCGGTTCTCCGCTATGCGAGCTTTATGGAAGGAGAGAGGAATTCGTCGAATAGGAAACTCAGGAGCGACGGAGCGGAGCCGGGCGACGCGCAATCAATCAGCTTCTCCGCTGCCGACTCTTCGATTTCTTAAAAGTTTCTGGTTCGAGTTCGCTGGGGGAAGGAGCCTCGAGAAGGAGCCGCGGGAAATTGATGGGCTGACGAGGTTCGAAGCGGCGGGAATCGCGCGACGAAATCGAGTCGAGTTAAACGAATTATCCCTCTGCCGAAAATCCGATCTCTTTTGATTACGCGCGTTTAATATTCATGGGCCCATCGACGGTTAATTATTCCACGCGATAAACGATTAATCCACTGTGAAGCTCGAAATCGAACGAAAAGTGCGAATTAATCGGGCAAGCTTAATCGTACAGCGAGGCTCGCAAGGGTAGTTATCGATGATTCAGGCGCGATAATGTCTTCAGAAATATTGCTAGCGTGTATCGTTTGCGAAGGGGAATGCAGAATCTTCTGCTCCTGTCTTTATGAATATAAGTCCAGCACTTCTGGAAACGATTTGAGCAGCAAGTGGAGAACTGCAGGCTTCGAATTCACTGTAAATATTAGCGAATTGGCGCGAGCCCGTTCACAATTATTACGGTTAAACGTTACGAATGATTTGCAACTATTTGTTTGTCATAATGAAATATTAACTGGCCTGTTCAAATTGTCTAGTCGTGAAATAGACAGTGGGGTGGAATCTCGTATTTGGATTGACTTTATTAATCAAAATTTGCTAAATTTACCTAGGTATTACCACGTTCTACATCTGAATGATAGATTTGAATAGTAATAATTGAATTAAAGATCGCACTGTCGGCTTTAGCTCCCAGTTCGGACCCTTTCGTGTGTTTCTAATCGAATAGACTATTCTCAGTTTGAAAAGACACAAAATTCGCTGATGTACAGAGCACTAGTTAACACTCGAGTTCAGTGGCACGGTAAACGATTAATATCAGCAAAGTTTCTGTTAGAAAATCTACCCTGCAGCTGCACATGTTACTCCATTTGGTGTTAGAAGCCAATTCACACGATTGGAGTAAAGTCAGACGTCCCTGTCTTCTGAAGAACTACAAGCAGCACTTCATTCGACATCCAACGCCACCAAAGAAAGCCGACCCAGAAAACAACCTCCCCACAACCTACTCGAAACCCCTGAAACCTGAATCATCGGTCGCAAAGCCTTCTCACAATCAACAAAACGAACCTGAAGCTCTCCGTCGGCGTGGTTGCACCAGGACCATCCTCCTGGATCCCCGAAAATCGGCTTCGTCGTCGTTGATACCACGGGGGATGATCGGCCGCGATGAACAACCATCTGAACTCGAACCGGACGAAGATCGAGGAAGTCGTCTATACGCGATGATTGGGTAGCAGAAGAGAGGAGGCGGAAGAGGTTGAAGAGGAAGAAGACGAAGCACAAGGGGGAGGATGCGAGAGAAACGGTTACGGGGTGAAAGTCAAAGGCAGAGGGTGGAAGACGAAGATGAAGACGAAGAAGAAGAGGAAGAAGAGCGTGTTTGGTGGCCGCGCGACGCGTGACGCGCGCGATACGTGTCAAACGCGTGGCGGACGGACGGTTGACATGACATGGTAGGAGCGAGCGAGGCGACGGAGCCGTCGGGACGTGGTCGTCAAGGCGTCGTTGTCGTCGGCGTCGCGTCGGCGTCCCGCGGGATTGCGCAAGCGGGCAACGCGGCCGCCCGCAGCTGCGCGCTGGGGCCTCCGTTGCTGAAGCGGACGGCCGAGCGTACGCTGGCATTATCGCGCCACCGATTCACGCGATACGAAGGGGACACGCAACGACCCCTTCGACGCGGTCCTATTGGCCGTCGGCAGGAGCTGGAGGGGTCAGAGAGGCCCGGATTGGCCGTCGTGGTGAAAACAGGCGCGGCACCGGCTCCGGGGAGTGGGATGTGTTTGAACAAGATCGGCAGGCTGAAGAGTAGCGGAGAACACTCGCTAACCGGCCTCCATCAGCACACGGCACACAGAGAGACAGACTGGGTGAATGAGGGAGAGTGGAGGTGAGGCGGCTCAAACAGGCCCCGCTCAAACAACCGACCTGGCTCTGCTGTTGTGTGCTCAGCCTGTGCTGGCCGCGCGAACACCGCCGCGTATACCTTGCTACACGTCGTCGTCGCCAGTTCTGTCTTCGTAGACCGCGCCGGTATTGTTGGGACAACGATCGATCGTTGATCGGACCGAGTGTGGCTGCCTGTCGAGCGACCGAGCCCGCTTGGCCAGCGACGACGAGTGATCTTCGTGGCCCTCCCGCCGAGGGAGGACTTGTGACGCAAAAGATTTGGATTTTCAGTGCGGGATCTGTGTCGTCCGGGGAGCAACGTGTTGCTTTGGACCGCAAAGTGGTGAAGTTTTGGTGTGCACTCTCGGGACGTGGCCTGTACGGAGTGAGAGCGAGGTGTGCAAAGGTCTGTCCCCCTCTAGTGCTCGATTTTTGTGAGAGGGACGGAGTTGTGCCAAGGATTCCCTACCACGGGGGAGAAGATAAAGGGATCGTCGCACTACCAGCAGCCGTGGTACCGCGGTTTTCATGATTCCCGTTTGACGAGGAGCCAGCAGCCCGCCACTCCGGCAGCGGTTAGCTCTATGACCATGCTCCAGTCGCCGAAGCTGTACGGCGACGCTGGTGGCCTCGGCGGCGCGATGACCAGCGCCGCGATGTCCACGATGGGCAGCATGGCGCCGACGTACAGCTCGATAAACTCGATGGGCTGCGTGTCGATGGGTATGTCGATGGGCGTTGGAGTCGGGTCGAGCTGCAGCCCCCAGGGCGCCAGCGGTTTCAACATGAGCTCCATGAGCTCGGCTATGGGGATGGCCTCGATGGGCGGCGGTGGAATGCCGGGATACGCGAGCGGCGCTATGGGAGGTGGTGGGGCCTGCATGAGCACCGTCGGCTACGGTCCGCTGACGCCCGTCGGCGGAGCCGGGGTCAGCAGGGATCCTTTATCTCTGACCGAGCCGGACTCGCCGAATTCCGCTCTGCAACGCGCTCGAACCGACAAGTCCTATCGCAGGAGTTACACGCACGCGAAGCCACCCTACTCCTACATCAGCCTGATCACCATGGCCATCCAGAACGCGCCCACCAAGATGCTCACGCTGTCCGAGATCTACCAGTTCATCATGGACCTGTTCCCGTTCTATCGGCAGAACCAGCAACGCTGGCAGAACTCTATCAGGCATTCTCTCAGCTTCAACGACTGTTTCGTCAAGGTTCCTCGTACGCCCGACAAGCCTGGGAAGGGCTCCTTCTGGACTCTTCATCCCGATAGCGGAAACATGTTCGAGAACGGTTGCTATCTCCGTCGACAGAAGAGGTTCAAAGACGAGAAGAAGGAGATGACCAGGCAGAACAATAAACACCAACAGCATCAGCAGCATCATACAGGAGCCGCCGCAGCGGCTGTCGCGGCTGCTGCGGTCGCTGCAGGGCACAATAGTCCCACGTCTCATGACCTGGCTCACGCAGGAAAGAAGACTCCGTCGTCGCTCCACCACGGGTCTCAGCAGCAGGACGACAAGGACCTTCACTCTCTGGTGTCCTCCCATCATCATCATCACGCCAGCCTGCACCAGCACCACGCCGCTCTCAAGAGCGACGCGACGGACATCGGGGGCCTCCTGGGCCCTGACCTGGGCGCGGCGCACGACGAGCTCACCGCCATGGTCAGCAGGAGCCTTCATCCTCACCTGATCTCCGATCCCGCGGCCCTGCACCACGGGATGACCGGCAGCCTGAAGCAGGAGCCACCGTACACCGCTGCCAGCCATCCGTTCAGCATCACCCGGCTACTGCCGGGCGCGACGGCTGGCACGTCGCCCGGCGCTCAGGACTCTAAGCCGCCCGAGATGAAGATGTACGAGCAGCTGCACCAGAGCTACGCGAACTTCGGCACCTCTCATCATCCTCACGCGCACTCGGCGCCGCCGAGCCACCACCATCACAACGGCATGCATCCCGGCTCCAACACCGGTGGGCCTATGCACAACATGACCAACCATCATCACCAGGAGTACTATCAGAGCCCGCTCTACCATCACGCGACGAGCGTGGCCAGCAGTAGCGTGCCTCCGCCGCCATCCGTCACCAGCGCTGCTCCGGGATTGTGACATCACGCCACACACCCCTACGCCTTGGCCTGAGTCGCTGCTGCAGCGGCGTATGCCGCCAACGCAGCCACGAGCATCCCCTCGACAACGGCCAACCTCGCTCCCATCGCGATCCACCATCATCCGCCCTCGTCGTCCATCTCGTCCACGTCCTCGTTGTCCTCCTCGTCGTCGACCTCCGTGCAGCCATCAGCGGCCATGTCCTCGGCGCCGCCACCGCGAACACCCTCCGGCCAATTGCGGCGCCGACGACGATGCGAGGACAACGAACCGGACGCCTGCTGGCCCGTCGACGACGACTACGACGACGACGAAGAGGACGACGACATGGAGGAGGACATGGTGTGACCGACCTGGGACGAAGCTGGACTCCGAGGTACGGGGACGACGCAACGCGACGCGTCTGGACGATGCACAGTGGGGAAACTTTGCGATTTTATGGCCAAAACTACAGAAATGAAAATTTTCAATTTCACAAATTTAATGCGAATGTCAATTGATGAACTATATCAATTTTTCTGGTCGAAACCTCAAAACTTATTTCTAATATATAAAATTCGGCACATTTACGTTCTAATATATGAGAAACTAAATTATCCGAAAATCAGCACTCACAAAAATTACGAACGATAAAGATTTTTGTATTATTTACATTTACACAGCTTTTTCTTTGTTAGAGCATGCCTCTGCTACAGTGCAGCAGGGCATAGCAGAAGGGTTATCGCTTCTGACGACAAACAAACATACATAATACAAACAATCAAACAGAGTCGTATGTTAGACAAGACACACTGGATCGTGTTTAAAAAAAATGCATATAATTACAAGATTAGCAACTATTAGCGATTAATAATTTCATTTATAGAATCAAAATAGTCGAACGTAAAATAGGAATGAAAATCATTGCAGGATATTCTGGGATTGATAACTATTTTATGCATTGAAAATTGATTCTTATATGAAAAGGTTATTTCAAAAAGCACTACTTTAAAAATTGTATAAATTACGTATTAAAAACCGAAGCATAATAATTTTGAGGACAAGAAGATATCTTACGCACCACCGGTAATTGAATCCATGCCTTCAAGTTATTTTCAGATCTTTGGATAACACAATATAAGTGTTCAAAGCAACTTGAAAATCTGGATTAATTCTTTGCGATCGGTCTAACCTCGCGTGAGCATAAACATTTGCGAGTCTACGCGAGCTTTGTATTAAAACATTTAGCAGTAAAATTGCTGGCATTTGATACCGACATTAGTTCTCCAATTGACATTTGCATTTATTCTGTCGAATTGAAAAATTGATTTCTGTGGTTTTGGCCATAAAATCGCGAAATTTCCCCACTGTGCGATGTCGCGAGCGTCGGGTTACTTTGTCGGGGGGCTCTCGGTATTGGTGGAGGGTACGGGTGTTCGGGGCGTCGCGACGCCAGGTCGCGGAACCAGGCTGACTCGGAGCAAAGGCCACGAGTCGGGCAGCTGCGAATTTTCTTTTGGCAATAGGTAGTTTCTACGCTAGTAACACCAAACTGCTCCTCGGGGTAGCCGTGAGCCGTCGCGTCTCTTTTACACGCTGCTCGAAATAGTCTCCATTCGAGTATTCGACGGTAGCATCACTTTTTCAGTCTTGAAATTTCAATGGTTCTCTCTGATTGCCAAGGTACGTAGTGTCCCTTACCTGTTTCGAGCAGCGTATCGTTTCGAGAAGCACAGTCGACGCGATGCCCGCGCCAAGCTCTTCTATCGTCTCGATTCACGCGGGAAAAATGCGTCGGGACGCCAACGAAGCGCCACTCGAAGAGCGTGACTCACGGCTACGCGTAGATACGATTGCAGTGCTGTGGTACTTATTTAGAAAGGGAGGCGAGGAGAGCCTTGGGCCCTCTGCCCTGCTCGAGGTGACGTTCTCCGCGGTGACTTCCGGTTTCGCGGCCCGTCGCGACGGTTGTTCCCTCGAAACGCGTCGGTTTTCTGTGATACGCGACAACGATGCACGAGGCGGTTTCTCATTTCGTTTTTTCCGCGCGCGATTCACCTCGGAGGCCAGTCTTTTGCGTTTCCTTTCGTTTCTTCCGCAATATACGAGTGCAATTTCCTTCATCGCCGGGAGGAAGTTGAGAGGAAAGGTGTCGGTGAGCTTCTCGGGGCTTCGAGGCACGGATGCGGGTCTTTCTTCCCCTCGACGTTCTACGATACTTTCGTTGCCAGGAGACTGTGTTGACGATAGCTGAACGTACACTCAATGGTCGTTGAGGCGAGATTCCCTTTAATCCGAATCGAAGGAGCTAGGAAGCAGCTTTTTCAAGGTAACAGTAAAAGTTGCGAGGCACCTTTAGCAGCTGAAAGACGAGGTCCGTGTAAGCACGCGAGCCGATAGTCAGCGTTACGAGAATAATTATGGCGGGACTACGTTGTACGGGTTGTTGGAAGTGGAGTGTTTGGCGATGCTCCTTAGAGAACACTGACCCTGATCGAGAAAGTTGATTCTCTTCGATCTAAGTTCCCCTGGCGACCTTGAAGCTCGCCGATGTTAGAGGCACTAGAAGTAATCGCTCCCAGATTGGGACAAGGTAGATGTCGCAATTCCTCCAAGTTATAGTCGCGGTACACCTGCCCAGATGCGAAGGAGCAGAAATTGAGCGTTACCGTGGTGAGTTCTCCAAATGTCACGATCGGTTGCAGTTGCTTAATTGGGATTCAAATGCTCCTCGGGAGGTCTGCCGTGCGATTTCTCAGCCCCCGGTGTTGTCGAACGCGAGGCACGCGGGACAACACCCCCGGACGATTGCCACAACAATTTCTGACTCACGATTGCGTTCCATCGGAGGCAAATAGCATCGTCGACAATCGATAGACGAGTGTTTATCGAAGCCACAGATTGATACTAGAAAGCGATAGCAAAAGTCTTTTTAGGATTATCTGTATTCCTTCGATGACACATGCCTCTTTCACCGGTCGTTGATCTCGGTTTCTTGATCTCCTCTCTTCGCTGTCACTTATCGCCCGGTATTATTGTTAAGCGTGTTCATCGAAACGCCCCCGTTCGTTCGATAATTAGGCATTATCGAGTGTAGCGATCTATGCTGATAAGTCGGAGTCGCTCAGCGAATTTCTAGCCGGACGTTAAGTCTCTTCTTCTCATCGAGACGTATCCGTTCAAAGTGTTTGTATATTTATTCGATAACAACCCTCTGGATTTTTGCACGGTTCGCACTCTCTTTATGGAATTTACCTTCCGCGCAATTCGTTCCCCGTGATTTCCAAGCATCTCCATGCGGTAATACGCGCGACACCTTCCTGACGGTTGTTAACGTCGTGAAAGTCAGGCCTCTCTCAAAACGAGATGGAACGAAACGAACGTCGGAGAGAAAATCATTCTCCGAGGAAGAGGAGGGAAGCGAATTTATGGCCATAAAAACAGAATCCTCCGCGATTCGCGGCAACTCTCCGACAACATCTCGCGCGTTTTCCCGTTTTCTAACTTCGCGTTTCCTGGACCGTGTAGACAGTTGCCAGCGCGAGAGAGCTCGATGTGTATATTTGCGTTTATACTTCGATTCATTTCGCTGGGGGACCTCGGTGAACTTCGAATAAAATTTCCTCAATTTCTCTTACACCGATCGCTGAATAGAAACTGCAACATATTACTTTACAGTTGAGTGATCCACAGTGATCTTCGCTTAGGGTAAAGCCACCCCCAACAACCGCAAAGAGCCACCATTTCTGATTCTCTGATTCTACTTCGTCGCCTCGAATTCCCTCGCACTTCCACTTCCTCGATCAATTGAAATCGCCCAGCAATCACGACCAGAACAGCTGATAACGCGAAACGCCAACGCAACACAGTCTCCGTCGTTCGAGTCGCAGATCCCTTCGATTATTTCGCCTACAGCGCGTGGAGAAGACCTCCGAGGCCACTCGGTGCCTCGAAGCCCGTCGAGAGATCGGAAACACGAAGAAGAGAGCAGGCCCCGTTTGGACGGCTCGGCTCGGAACAGCGAGACCGTCGGCGGGGAGCGAAAAATGTGATAACACGTGAGAGATAAGTCTAAATTAAATGAACGCGGGCTTGCAAACGCGCCCGCCATTCTCCGCGTAGAGGCGCGCGCTCGCCTGTACGCGCACTTGTGTACAAACACTCGGGAAGAACACACATTGAGAGACACACGCACACGCACCCGTAAGAATTTTTGTTGAAAGCGTCGCGCAGGACACGTCCAGTGTTTTTTTGTATGATACGTGTAGATAGCCGCACAAACGTAACGCGTACGATGTACAATATTATACATATATGTTACAGAGAGCTATATATATATATATAAATATAAATATAAATATATAAATAAATGGAGTCTTTAACGATACATTATGTTAGGTATATACATATTATATATATAGAGGGAGAGAGAGAGAGAGAGAGAGTGATTGATCGAGTGCAAGAGAGAGAGGGAGCATTGTACCGCGCGTTTCAAAAGCATCCCCTGAGCAGCTGGAGCCCTCCAGGCACCCCAGAAAAGTCGTTCCAACCATCCCCCGCTCGAAAGGGTGCCTTTGAAACACGCCCCTACCGAAGGGACGCCCTGTAAATAGAGAGCGAGAATAAGAGAGAGAGAGAGAGAGAGAGAGAGAATGAGTGATAGAGTGAAAGAGTGAAACGAAACCAGGGAGATGCGCGCATCGCGTAAGATCACTGATCATTGTGCGAATTCGTCGGGTCCGAGTTTCTACGTTGTTCATACGCACGTCCGTTCTCTCATTTCTCACCGTCGTTCTCTGTCCATTTCGCGACGGCCGCGCCGACCGCCAGAGCCTCGGCCACCCCCGTCTCCCGTGAGCGTCTCTGAACTGAGATCGACGGGGGTGGGCGGGTCAAGCTGGTGGACTGCGCGCCGTGCGGAATTCGGAAAATTCTCGAAGTCATGATATCCCGTCGCCCGATATCTTTCACGCTTTCATTGTTCCTTGCGTGCCCCCGACACTTCCGCGCTTCTTCGCGACGGATCGGCGGTCTTCGGCGACCCCGACAGACTCACCCTTGCATCGCCCTATCGCGCTTCTACCTTCGCCGACGTCGCCGCCGTCGCGCCGTTTTTCCATTCTGCCGTTCCAAGACGAAGGTGGGCGACGATGGGCTTCTCCGTCGTTCTCGAAGTGATCGGTCGACGCGCATCCGAGCGCCGTGCAAGGACGGGGGAAGGCTCCCCAGCGTTAAATAGGGAGAGACGACGCGAGTGAACGAGGATGTAAATGTTTCAATAAATCCACGTATTTCTACGAAAGTACTCTGTTTTCTTGGCTTCTCGATGCACTCCTACTATCCCGCCACGATCTCACCCTCCTTTCATCCCTCTGGATTTGTTGGTCGTTAAAAGGACAGAGCAGCCTGTCTTCGGCGGAATACTGTGATCGATTGTTAACGGGGTTGTTTAAACTTCGACTTAGGTCCGCTGACTAGAGAAACCGGCTGCTTTAGACTCGTCGACGGGCTCGCGGTTCTGCGAGTACTCTCATTTCTCGCTGGAAAGGTAACTGTTTGATAGCGCTCGCTACAAGGGGAAACGCCGGCCCCTCCACGGATTCTAATCACGCGATTCTAGATTCGATAAAAGTGAGAAACACGTGTGTAGCATTTCACTGGGATACGCGAGCGGACGGATCGAAAATAAGATAATGCGGCGCTACGTGTGTACGAACATTTCGCGCAGGCATCCGCGAGTCTCATCTCTGCGCGCCTTTTCGGAGAAGCCTAAGCCGGAGGACTTTTCTTCTCCGGGACTCGGGACGTGTCAGAGTTGCTTCGGGGGAAGATACTGTAAATAAAGAAGGACCGAGTACACAGTCGACGACGTCGACGTGTTCTCCAGATTTCTTCTGCAGTTTTTCCGGAAAACTGCGTTTCAAAAATTCTTTTAAAGAACACGCCTCGGAGTGTCGCTCTAAACTGAGGCTGCATTCGAAATTCCATCATTGTTGCCGCGCCGTCTGGCTATTTCATCGGATGCTTGCGACATGTTAGTTCTTTTTTACGCAAACATCCCAGCGAGGGAGTTTAAAAGAAGAGAAAACGCGACGTTTCCGCGAGATAGCGGCGTTAAGAAATTCGCGTCGCGGTGTTTGACTTCCATCTGTGGTGCAGTCACACTCGCGGCACTCGTTATTGGACCATCTCGATGAATCGTAATCTCCTGATCCGCGCGGGCAATCGATACGGCGCTTATTAATTACGGATTCACTTGGCGATTCGACGATCACTCGTAAAAATTCGACCGGATTCCAGAGGGGGCGTCATTTCGGCAGACAATGCCAGCGATACGGATCTGGCGATACGATCGATTCGTTCGACGCGTAATAAGAGATTAACCGGGAAAACGTGGCTTTGAATCAGTCATTGGAATCATCTGGCGTGTCTGGTAAAGGGAAGCCTAAATGGAATCACTGCTTTTCCTTCGTTTTCGGATTTGCCGATCATGGTATCTCGATCGACTCTTGATCATAAAAATTATAGTACAAGCTGGTCTGAAGGACCTTCATATGCTCACATTTTAAATGAAATTATCATTAGCCATTTCTTTGCAACTCTTTGACCAACAAACTTAGTTTTCTTTCTATCTCGTATCAGATTCGTTATTATAGTGAAACGCAAAGATTTTTCAGTACACTGGTCGGCTGACAAGTCTACAGCCAACGCGTGTTCCCTGGCATATTGATTTTCTCCTTTAGCAGATACGGCCAACCGAATTTACGGCCGTGGTGGTTTTATTATCTTATCTGCCCCTTTTACGTCACCCATTAAAACTTCTTATTACACCTATCTAGCTTCTATTGCTCTTAAATTGACCCCTAAACCGAGCGTCACCGAGCTAAACTCCAACTATAACACTCTTCCACCATACTACAATCGCGTTACTATAACGCCTCGCAGCTGTTGCGCCAAATCTACTGTCGCACCGCTGCGCAGTGGGGAAATTTCGCGATTTTATGGCCAAACTGCACAAAAATAAATTTTTGAATTTGACAAAATAAATGCAAATGTCAATTGAAGAGCTGATATGAGCATCAGATGCCTCCAATTTTACTGTTAAATGTTTTAATACAAAGCTCGTATAGACTCTCAAATATTTATGTTCACGAACTCATATCAAAGTTCCGAAATTAATTTCAAGGCATGGATTCAATCCCTGATGGTGCGTAAGATATCTTTTTGTACTCAAAATAATTATGTTTCGGGTTTTAACACGCAGTTTATACAATTTTTAAAGTAGTGTTTTAATATCAAGTAGTTACGCAGTAAATGTCAAAAATATTTCAAATGTATGCTGTAAAAACGGCAAAATTATTTGTTGCATTATATCGTTGGTACAAGATGCCCACTACTCTACACAAAATTTTAATTCATGGTCCTCGCATAATCGAAAACGCTGTCCTTCCAATTGGACAGCTTTCGAAGGAAGCTCAAGAAGCACGGAATAAGGATATTAAAAAATACCGACAAAGTTTATCTCGAAAATGCTCAAGGGAAAATACTATGAAGGATGTTTTCAATTTGCTTCTATTATCGTCAGATCCACTAATTAGTAATCTAAGAAAACTTCCCGATAAGAAATTAAAAAGCTTGTCATCAGAAGCGATAACCCTTGAAGCAAAAAAATAAACGATTCCGACTGGGAGTACTAGTTTTAAGGGCATATAATTTCATAGGTTTAAGTGTATGAATGTAAATAATAAAAAAATCTTTATCTTTCGTGATTTTGGTAAGTGCTGTTTTTCGGATAATTTATTTTCTCATATATCAGAACGTAGAAGTGCCGAATTTTATATATTAAAAATAAGTTTTCAGGTTTTGACCACGAAAATGGATATAGTGCTTCCATTGACATTTGCGTTAATTTTGTCAAATTAAAAAATTTCATTTTTATGGTTCTGGCCATAAAATCGCAAAATTCCCCCACTGTGCGCTGTCTCGCGTCCAGAGCTGCGACGGAGCCGCGTCGAACTGAGGGAATTCGCAATATTAGCCTGGTTATCACTGATCGAGACGAGTGGCGATCCTCGGTAAAAGTTACTCCAGCCGAAACGATGGTCGAAGCGAAGCAAAGACGCCGGGCCGTCGTCCCGGGCCAGCTCGACGAGTCTTAGTTAACGGGTGGACAATCGAGGCGCAATCTCCCGCGGATTATTCGGCATGATACACAGCCAGATATACATTGAGAGGCACTACAAACCTGTGTATCTCGCCAATATTTGACTAAATCATGAACAATGTTTGATTGTACACAGGCGAGCGGCGGCGGCGCGCGCAGACACCCGCGCACAACCAACACCCCTGTGCATATACGCGGACTCGTTCGATATACCCTCTCATCGGGACACGGGCAGCGGGAGGGCGCGCGGGGAGGGAGTGGAAGGGTGGTTGGAGAGGGACGATACCAGGGAAGAGCGACGGAGATACGCGGCGGTGCTAGGCGGAGGCCCGGTAAGATGAAAAAAGAAGCGGCAAGAGTGAGCGAAGTCTGAAGGAAAAGAGGAGCGGGGTGGAAGCGTCGAGCGAGACGACGGGATGGGCGCAGGGCTGCCTAAGAACAGGGGAAAAGGGGTGGAAAGCTGGAGGAGCGGGAAGGTAAGACAGAGAAAGTCGAGGGATGGATGGAGGGGCGCGGTGAAGACCGAGAGAAGAACGCGAAGGGAGGAAGAGTTGGGAAGGTCCAACGAAAAGGTGAAGTGAAAGAGGGTGGAGGGGTTGGCGAAAGCGGAAAAGAGAGGTGGAAGCGCGGAGTGAGGGAGACGACGGCGGAGGGGTGGTAGCTGGCGAACGATGCCGTTATCACGTGGTGGGGAGTTGGAGGGCCGTCGTGAGGAGCTCGAGAGAGGAGGGGAAGCCGATATCGACGGAGAGGAGAGGCGAGCGGTGGTGTGCGTGCGTGTGCGGACCTTCTCCTCTCTTGTAGCCTCTCTCTCGACGTGGAAACGCCGCGGAGAGGGCCGCCGCGAAGGAGGATACGAAGGGCAGGAACCCCCTCGCCATGGAATTTAACGCTTCATCGGCTGGTTTTATCATCGACGCGCTCTTCGGGACACGACGATAAGCGGCACTGGTAATTCGAGGATATTAAACGGGACGCGGAGTATAGTCGTGCGTACGTCGTTGCTGCTTGAAGCTTTCCGGGGGGGGGTATAGTCGTTGGATGATCTTCAAAATGGGTTGGTCACGCCGACCACTTGCACAGAATTTGCGGCATCGCTAATTAGCTCAGCGATTTTTTTGCTGGTCCTCTCTCAAGTTTTAAGATTAGTATTCGGAGAGCCCTGGTTGCGGAAGGCATTTCTTGTTCTTAATGAGCTTGTCTCGTAAATCAATTATTATTATTATTATTATAATTATTATTAAAATGGTACCTGAATGCTATGCTACATGATATCCTGGATAGCCTTGAAGACCAGAATGATTTCGTTATTGATTTTCCGCGACATCGTGGCTCGATTACTTGCACGTTACAGCGGTTTCATCCCTTCGGTATCTCTATGCCCGTTGTGCACTGTGCCGTGGGTGGCGCGAGTGCGTGGCTGCATTGCGCCGCCTGTATGCAGATATTTGCACGGCCGTACATATAGTACATGTGCACGCGGTGTTAGTCAGGCTAATTTGCAGCTTCGTTAATTTATGGTTGCGCAAGCGTGAATTTCGCGTCGCCAGCAAAGGCGAGGAGTCAAGGTTCGCGGGGAATCAGTGACAAGATGTCTGACCAGAGACGCGACGACGCGACCATCTACTACTGCGCCGGTTGTCGAGCAAATTTCGTACACTCGCCTCAAACGATTGTGGCCCGATCCAGATACGATTGTATTCGAGCTTACTGGGGTTGGCTTTTTTGCATCGCTAACATTCTGTAGTATTTCGTGAACATGGCGAGGGCACTGCCAAGCCACAGGTTCCCGTCGAAAAGAATGGAAACGAATGTTATGTATTTCGTAGAGATGGCAAGGGTTAGGAAACCAGAATACTGAGATGAATAAAGTCTTGTGGTGTTTTATTCGTAGCAGTCTTCATAGATTAAAATCTAAGACGCTCATTATTGGTGGAAATGTGCGGAGCAAAGAAATACGCATTCATTTCAAAATCTACTATCCGTTATTTTATAAGTTAACAACGGGAAAGTGAACACAACCGAAGCAATGTAAATTAAATTTTGTGGCAGCCTGTCACTGACAGGGCTACGCGAACGAGTGTCATATCAGATGGCGTCACAGTAATGTCTCCTCGCGAAGTAGAAATATTCTAGACGGGAATCGGCGACTTTACAGTGCCCTAGGCCACGTTCATGAAATACTGTAGAATGTTAGCGATGAAAAACAGCCAATCGTGGTAAGCTGTTCCACAATCGAATCTCGATCGGCCACAATCGTTTGAGCCGAGTGTACATACATACTTTCTCCGCCAGCCTTCCGTTGAGTATCGTTCTCCCTTTTTAATTACCTGTAATTTGTCGAGCACGCTGAGCGCAGCTTGGTGGAGGGTTAAGAAACGTTGCTGCCGTTGTGTGTTAATTTCTTTAAATAGCGAGGAAAGAAGGAACGACGAGCGTAGGAAACTTTTCCTCGTTTGTGGAGCGTGAAGCATCGGCGATATCGTGGCAAGCCTGCCGCCCAACGGACGATTGAATAATATCAGATAAGGGATATCTGTTTAACGCCGACTCTACTGCAGCATGCCGATCTCGATTTTTCTCGCCAGCTGGACTCTCGCATAAACGAGCGCTGCGCAAATGCGCGGCGCCTTTTTCCACGGAATTCCAGTATCGACGTAATTTCCATGACGTGTTTTCCGCGAGAATTCCTATCCAATATCGACTACTACGAACGCATCGCGAAGCGTAATCTCCTTCAGCCTTTTGTTACTTAAACTTGCCGTACAAAGCCACGTTAAATCGAAGCATTTTCTTTCGCTACTAGCTCGAAGAAAGTAGCGCGATAAATTCCCTACTGTTTCCATTTAATCTTTGGAGTAAGACTCGTCTTTTCGCTGGGTGAATTGACTGCAATTACAAATGACAGATTTTTCCATTCAAATAATTCCGATGAGGAATGATCCCTCCCCCGCACGGGGAGGTAGCGGATGCATTAACAATGAAAATATTGTTCCGTTCGAGAGCCACGCTCCAAAGTGTAATAACAAAAAGTTTGCGCGAAGGTACGATCGATTAGCGAATTTCATTTTAATGGAGTGTAATGGCTTTTATGGAAATACGATGTAATTCGCTGCACGGCAAACAAGATAAAAATTGCAAACAATTTTGATACATTTCACGCATCGCGTCCGGCATTGAGCCCACGTATAATTTTCAATTTAATTTTATAACTGGATCGCGAACGCGCCGGCTTATTCGCTCCCGCATTACCGCCTCGCATCAGAATCATTTGACACAAAAGATCCTGCACCCTCAACCCCTTCAGCGCTACGAACAATCACAAGCAAGTAAAAGCGATAAAAATAAAAGCTCGGAGTCGCCACAACAATCCCGAAACTCGCGATCAAACAGGTCCCCATCGTCGCCAGCATTTTAAATTGCTGAAACTCCGCTTGGTTTCTCTGCTGATTATCCCCAACCCCCTCCGGAGTCGATATTTCATCCGGCCCATCCGCGGATCAATGTATTCCCGTTGCACAGACAAACGACATCGCCGCGTACGAACGTTCACGACGAAATCTGACAATAAGGGGGTAAATACCCCCGCCGCCTTCCGCGGGAATAATCTAACGAGCAAACGACGGGGGCCGACGTAACGTGCGTTAACAGGAGTTTGACGTTAACCAACGTGGAACGAGCACCCCGTGTCACTCTGGTCGCTTGAATTAATTATAAGCCATCAACAATTACAGCAACGCGATCCGACGGAACGATAGTCAGGAGGGAATGGCGGGGGGGTGCGTGGGTCGAACGTCGTACCCTTTGCCCATCGATCGGGGTCGATTAAATATTCCGCGATTAAGTCGAGGAGAAGAGCGACGGTAATTCGAAAGGAGGGTAAACACGCGAGCGGGGGGAGGGAAAAAGAAATACCGCGGTTCTCGCGGCCGGCGCATTAACGAGAGAGGTTAACGGGACGAATTGTTTAACTTTCTGCGGAAATTAACGATGCCAGATAGCTTTGCCTCTGGAGCGTTGCTTTCGCGCAATTCCGCGGCGTTATCGCCTTTGTCAGCGACGTCGGTAATCAGAAATACGCGACACATCCTGAACGCGACGAGATCGTCACAGGGGAAGCTTAATCATTAACCGAGAGAGCAAAGCCCCTGTTTAGCTGTGTTGTTAATGTTACTGTTGGCAAACTTTTCTTACCGGGTGCGCAGAAACGTTTCGTCGTTAAACTTTCAATGGGGAGCCGAGAAACTTTGCTGTGTGCTTTCCGAACGACAGAATCTGGGGAATAAATCTTGATAGCATAATGCCGCTTCATGTTTGTCCTTTGCAACCGCGCTTTGTTAACGCCCCATTTGCATCCACTTAAGGGAAGCAAACAAACAAAAAAATGTATTTCGGGCAAATACCAGGGAAATTTGCGGCGAAGAGGCCGGTGGCGGATAGAGATAAGTAACCTAGCCTCAAATATTTGTCCCATCCGCGAGAGCGTCGGTTAATTGTAGTAACGTTAATTAAAAGGGCCGCCGCGGGTATTATGTCACGCGTGAAACGGAATGGAATAACATTTGCCTGTATAAATTGCACGAGGAAAAAAAAACAGCACGTGGTTCGGGTTTTTTCGTTGGTAATTAATTTGCCCAGAAAATTATCATAGAAAAAAATTTGTTTGTTAACGCGAGGGCGGAGTGCACCCCTTGTTTCACGCTTTCGATACAATTGAAAAGTCTGCACGTGAATTTAGCGACTGTTTGTGTAATTTCGTCGAAGAAATCGCTGGTCTGTGTCTGGAAGGGATATTCTACTCACAAGGGAACATCCCAGAGCCGGAATTTAAAAAATTCTGAAACTTTGTGAATATGTAGGGAATTTTCTCCCGATTATCACGCAATTTTTGTTCGCTGCAAAAATTCACTCTAAAGGGATGTAATTGACCCCTGAAAATCCGGTTATTTTCAGAATTTGTGCTATAACTCGCGAACTGTAAAATAATTTTGTTACCAAATGATAGATCTAATTAAAAGAAGTAACTTTTGTCTTGAAACTTTTTTTCTATCTCTTACAGTTCGGGAGTTATAACACAAAATTGAAAAATAGCCGAATTTTTAGGGGTTAATTTCACTCCTTTCTAGTGAATTTGGGCAGCAAACAAAAATTGCGTTGTAATCAGGAGGAAATCCCCTACACTTTCACAAAGTTTCAGAATTTTATGGATTTTCGGGTTTGGGATCTTCCCTTTCAGCCACGACCAGAAAGAAAATTACAGTTGTGCCGGTGATTATGCAAATGAGTCATGTACTTTTGGTTTCGAGATATTTAGACTGTCGCGTTTGGGCGTATTAAAAAATATTTCTCCATTATTGAAGAAAATGAAAATATTGATTTATTTTTCAAGTTTCAAGACTAATGTTCAGAGAGCCCTGGTTTCAAGTGGCATTATTTAGATGTAATCTGCACATACACGGCGAACTCTTTATAACTCTTAAATTCTTTATTTCTTTTGTCTTTATTTCTTTATTTATATACACGATGTGTGTTGTATTGTCTGCTCCAATTATTTGTATTGCATACGCTTTGTTCATAATGGCCTTGGGCCGTAAATAAATATTATTATTTTTATTATTGTCAAAGTGTTTCACAACATTTACAGAGAACAACTGACTTACACCACAATCAAACTAAACGAATTACTACTTGACTTTCATAATATTGGAATATAGATGAATACAACATAAAATAATAGAAATCCCATTTTTTTTTGTTTTTCTTTGGCTGACACCACTTTTATATCCACCAGTTGTCACCTGCATTTATTCACTTTACTATATCAACTTATCAGCCTACGTTCGCCCAGTATCTTTCCCCCGGCTGAATGAGCGTTATCAGAATAAACCTACCGCGGTATCCTTGAAATGGGGAGCGTATCTTGTGCGTAGCGTCGCAAAATCTCCAGACGCGCAAGCGAAAGCCGTGGAAGAATCAGTAGAAAAGGCGCCCCGAGACAGACCGCCCTCCTTCGCGGTTACTCTTTAACCGGGCGACGCGTATAATTTCTTCTGACACGGCAGGATTAAGTACATGGTTCGGAGCCGCGATTTTCGATATATCTGGGCTGGACGAAAGGCAAAGTCTGTCGACGGTTTGCACTGGTGCACGTGTCCAACGAATTCGCGGAGGCTCAAGCGGAGCCCGAGCTCGGCCCGGTTTACTTAGGTGCGGCCGAGGAATTGAAATTTTCGTAAACGGATTAGGGGTCGGCCGCACGACAAACTCCTTGTTAATTAGAATGTAATCCAGGTCTTAATGGGACCGTCTCGCTAATAAAATCGGCGGCACGTTACGAATCCGACGGCGTCTCAGACACCGGCCAATTTCCGCTGGAAATTGGAATTCGGTGTCTGGGGCGCCGCTGGAACTTGGGGAAGCTTGATTGAACAATAAGCAGAGCGAGACTCCCTTCAACGAGACGCGTAGTCCTTCGCCGCATCTCTCTGTTGGAGTATCGTCGATGGGAGGTGTGCAAAGGCTAGAGCGGTTCGTGGGAAAATGGTGAACTGTCAGTTGATTTTCTTGAAATAAAACGTCACGCTGCTGGAGGGCGTTACGGAAACAGCTTTTCCCTTGGCAAATCGTTTTTTCGTTACAAGACCGAGCGCCACGCTCTTTCCAAAGGAAAATACCAGCCTCGGAGAGGAATCGATTCCTCTATTTGGTTATCGGGCGTTACGTAACGCCTGTAATCTCGCGCGCTGTAAGTTCCCCCCCCCCGTCCCCCCGTCTTCCTCTCGTAATTTCCCCATACGCCACCATGGCGGAGCTCGTACGAGTGTACACTCGAGGATTCGTCGTCGAATGTCTCTCGAGGATCGAAATAAACGCGTCGCCTTCCTGGAAAGCGTGTTGCGCCAGGTGAGAACGTAGGTAAATGGGGGGAATGACGAAATGGGTTTTTAAAGGAGAGGAGGTTCGAGAATCGAAGGAAGAACGGCGGAGAAGAACATAAACCGAAGCGTAGAGAGTTAGTTCTCGGGGAAGGTTCCACGGGACAGCTGAAAATGGGGATCGGCATGAGAATTCGCGGGGACCAAGACGCCAGAAATCGTAGCGGGAAAAAAGGCGCGGAAGACAAAAGCGGCGAAGAGGAGGAGGCAGGCTCGCAAGAAGATTCAAACGGACAGAAGAGGAATATGGCACAGAGAAGCGGCGGGGGAGGGGCGAGGGGGAGAGAGAAGAAGCGACGGAAAGGTTCAGGAGATTCAGACAAGCAGACTCCGAGAGACAGACACGAGTGGAGGAGGACGGAGAGACGGGCGAGGAAGAGGCGCGGAGAGAGAAAGAAACGGCGCAGCGTGTAAAACGAGGCGAAGAGGAGGGAAAGACGCGACTGCTGACGCGTGTGGGAGCGGCTATCAGTGAATATGAGCACGTTTATCAGCGTGGGGGTACGGACGCGTCGGCCATGTTGAACGAGCCTGCGTTCTGGCTCCCTCCCGTCTGTCTCTCCCACTCTCTGCTCCTCTCCCTCGTCCTCTCGCGGCTCTCTGTCCCGCGCTGCCGTCTCCGTCGCTCTTCCTCCACCGGCTACAACTTTCACCCTTTCTCTCCGACCACCCCTCCTCGCTCCTCCGACCCTCGTCGTGGCTCTCTCTCTGCCTCTCTGTGCCTCTCGTTCCAGGAACCGAGACCCGATGTCTCCTCTCTCAGTTTCGCCCACGCGCCCCCCATGCGCCCTTTTCCCTTCCCGTCCGGCCGCGCGCCTCCTCCCGCCGCCACCCTCGCCGCGCTCGTCGCTCTCAGTCCGACGAAGGCGCGTCAATACCTCGTCCAAGCGTGCTCTGCCACCCCGCGAAGTCTCGTGGGCCAACCAGAAGGCAAGCTGATACCCAGGCGTAGCGATGGCAACGCTTTCCTCGCTCGACCGCCGCCGCCGGGCAGTCGACTTCCTCTCCGCACCTCCCCCCCACCGCGGCCGCTGAAAATCACGGGGAAAACGAAGGAGACGGGCCACGGATCGCCGGCCAACCCCTCGAGGAGCAGCCGCGGCTCCGCAGCCGTTCACTGGGCTACCGGGCAACTCCGACGATCGAAATCGATCCGCGAGATGACACGACCAGCATTCAAAGAACCGAGGAGAGCCAGCCAGCTGCTTGGTAATCCTCCAGAAGCTCGCTATTCGAAAGCCACACGGGCTATTGGGGGACGCGGGCGTCGAAAGAAGGCGATGCAGCAGTCGACCGACTGGGTGCGGAATCCGCTGGAAAATGAGTGTAAGTATCGATGGGAATCCAGCGAGCTGTTTGGTAAGGTGGTGATCTATGGAGGTCAGGGAACAACTGGTGAATGTCTTGGACGAAAAGTTACTCAGTCATCGGGAGGAGAGGATTAAGGGTGACCTGCTGATTGAAATCGTTTCGACTTTGGTTCGCTAGGGAAACAAAGGAAACTGGACGATCGAAATCTGGGACGAGGCAATCTCAAGGACTCCTGAAAGACCGAGGGATTCCGCTCAGTGTTCGGAGCCGTCGATTTTATTCCCCGAATATTCCAATGCATCGAACATTCGGCAAACACACCCTCCGACCTAGACAGGCCTCCTGATCAATCAGAATTCATGAATGAGCCGAGAATCGCAGCCGAAACGAGAATGGGCCGCCGCAAAACCGCGGCTCCTCCATTTTCCCGCGTAGCCACGGCGACGTAGGGAGGAAGGAGCACGCGAACCGCTTGAAATCCACGTCGCAAAGACAGACGGGAGTCACCAGCCTATGAAATATTAAAACACCCCGTGAGACAGGGGTTACGCGTTCCCCGGGCCTCTCGTCGAAATGAATTCCAGGGCAGAAGCAGCCTCCGCGAGCCGACTGTTCCGGGGGGATGCTTTCCCTCCCTGCGAGGGGGATTTCTCGAAACTACGGATCGACGATGCAGGAAACCTTCGGCATCGAAGCCGTGGAATTTAACTGCACAGCTGATCCCATCAATAGAGCTATCTATGCGGCGAACCAATATCTCACTGATATTGATGTGTTCTCCTATATCGTGTGATTCATTCCGGCACAAATTGCTCAGTCGACTCTCCGAGTAACTGTCTCCGATGCGTAAGCACATATGCTTTGGTTGTTAGAATAAGTTACCAGACTCATTTCTCTTTGCACTAGTTAAGATGTTTTGTATACTAAAGGGTACTCCCGTTGATAATAATAATAATGATAATAATAATAATAATTTGTGGAGGTACAGTAGTTTCGCAGTCGAAGCTTCGGGAAATAGAGAGCGAAGGGTGGGCATCGATAAAAAGGAAATTTAACTGTTCTATGTCGTCCCTTAATCCTTAATTGTTCGACCGCTTTGCTTTCTCTCGATGAACTTAGAGGAAGACAGTCCCTCGGGTTAATTCGTTTCGTTTGAAACGGACCTTTTGAAACGGGCGAAAAGTGAAATTATGACCCAACGCGGTGGTAATTTCCAACACTCCCGTCGAGGGGAGAATTTGACGCGCGAATCGAGGTCGTTTACTCTGCGGAGCTCGTCGCTGATGCTTCGTTTTTCCGTACGGTTTCACGGCCTGATTTCACGGTTCCCCCCCCCCCCCTCCCCGCGAAAGCCCGCGTGTTTGTTCTTGAAATTCGAGTGCCCGGCAGCTCGCGCGATCGTCATGCACGGCGACGAATCCGCGGTATTTCTAAATTGCGCGTGCGAATTAAAACGGCGCCGGCTCGTTTGCATCGCGTAAATGCACGAGCTCCGCGGATTACTTTTCTCCAACGATCCGCGTTACAGCTTCGCCGCGGAGTTAGGGTAATTCCTAAATTACCGCGTGCTTTGTATTAATTAGTTCCCCGGAGCATCTATTTACTATCGACTCGATTGATTTCCATGGCTAAGCAGAGTTAAACCAGATGCTCGCCCGACGAGCCGCCAAACGAGGCTGCTTCGAGATAGAGTTCTTAAATCAGGACCAATAACGGCATGTTTAATAGAAGCGAGAATTAGTTCCGCTACAGAAGACAAGCCTAATAAAACTCTGATGCGCGTGAACCCCTGCAGGCTTCTCGGGCTCAACCACCCCACGGTCACGCCCCTACGATACAGTTATTGTCGGGCTTACCCTTTGTACTTCATTATAGATGAATGCAGCTAAATGCTACGCTCTGTGACCTACGAACAATCGCTCCCAGCGCGCGGAACCTATGCGTCCTAACCGGCGTTTAGCTTACGACGCTTTCCCCACCTAACTATTATGTAACCAACTCCGCGATCAGTCGAGATGACTAAAAATTTCCATAAAACCGTGGAGAAGCCTGTCCTTCGACGAGCCATCGCCACCATCCCCCCCAGATAATAGGGTGAGCAAACAGATCTGTCAAAACTAGTGCATTCATCGCGGCCAATCCGACGCGTCTGCTCGGTCGGTGCATAATTCCACGGCCAGGCGACGACGGATCGCTTTTAATCCACTTTTTTCTCTCTCTCCCTCCCCTCCAAGTTTCCCTCGGCAGGTCAAGCAACAGCCCGCCGATCCCCACCCCAGATGGACAAAAATTTGTCGAGGGGCGAAATCAGGTGTGACGGATCAAAGGCGACCGCACATGTTCGTTCTCGTGGGCGGCCGCCCCTAAACGCTTAATTGTACGCTATTATCCTTAATGCGATTAAGTGCTGCAATTGCCGATTGTTTTAAACGGGATCCTTTTGTTGCAGACCTAAACCAGCTGGCTCGAAAAGCGATCAAAGGGCCGGGGCCCAGCGAGCGTTCGCCGTTTGCTTTTGCATTGTAACGCGGGATGTAACGAAAGGCAGCCCTGCCACCCGAACGATTCGGCTGTTTGTTATTGGTAAATCTAAACAGGCGCCGACGATGATCGTTTGCCAGCTCTCAAAGAGAACACCGCGTGATTTTGTCGCTGATAAGCGGATCCGCTGCGGCTGGTTTTGCAAATCGGCCGCTTTTCCCGCTCTGATCTCGAGTCAGGCTTGTAACCGTTCGGCTCGAGCAAATATTGGACCGAAACACGCGAAATGGTCGCTTTTTTTTCCGAGGCTGCAAAGCTGCTGGCGTTCTCCTCGTTGTACAGCGGCGACGGCAAAGAGGCCGAACCGATTTGTAATATTTGATCGGACCGTAACAGCGCAACCGCTGTGACGGACTTAAAACCGTTTCAGTAGTTGCAAGATTTTTGTTTCGCGATTCTTCCTTCAGGAACGAATAAAAATGTGGAAAGAAATAATCATCTCGAGCTTCCTTTTCATATAACACGCATCATCGCTTTTCAATTCCCCCGTAATGCAACCCTGTGCGAAGAAATGTTATTCTACTGTTTTAAATCACTTCTGTACAGTGTTCTGTATGTTTATACAGAAGAGAGAAATTAGGGGATCGTTGGGAATCGTTGAAAACAGCCTCAGAACGCGTTCGAACGCTGAGTGATGAATTAAAACGGCACGCTCGCTATTGATTAGGAATAATTACCGATAACGAGCGCGATTAAAAGCCAGGGTGAACGTGGCGCGTCGTTATTAAATGTAAACAACGATGTTTTTAACGATCGTACCCGTTGATTTCGATTCCCCCGTCGCCCCATCGTTCGCGCTCCAAATAATCGGCCGACACTTGCCGCGTCAGAATTATTTTAACTGGCCAAAATTTCGCAGTGAGTAGGAGGAGGGGCGGGCTGTTTATTTTGCGCGCATAAATTACCAAACGGAGTAAAATCGAGTGTTCTCGCGCGGCTCGCGAATTCGTCGATGGGTCGGTTAATGTCGCGAGAGATAATTGCTGGACGCGACTTTAATCACTATTTGGGAGAGAAGTGACAGAAATATCGAATTTTTCCAAAAGTAAGCCTCCGGACTCTGGGTATCGAATGATCCTTCAAGTGGGCGATCTTTGAAATTAATGGGACTTTGAGGTTCCTCTATTTTTTAGCTGGAACCTTTCAATTTTGACTCAGAAGGGAAGATCTCGAACCCGAAAATTCAAATAATTCTGAAACTTTGTGAATATGTAGGGGATTTCCTCTTGATTACAACGGAATTTTTGTTTGCTGCCCAAATTCACTAGAAGAGAGTGAAATTAACCCCTAAAAATTCGGCTATTTTCCAATTTTGTGTTATAACTACCGAATTGTAAGAGATAGAAAAAAAGTTTCAAGACAAAAATTACTTCTTTTAATTAGATCTATCATTTGGTAACAAAATTATTTTACAGTTCGCGGGTTATAGCACAAATTCTGAAAATAACCGGATTTTCAGGGGTCAATTACATCCCTTTAGAGTGAATTTTTGCAGCGAACAAAAATTGCGTTGCAATCAGGAGGAAATCCTCTACATATTCGCGAATTTTCAGAATTTTTTTAATTTTCGGGTTCGGGATGTTCCCTTGTCAGCAGTGTCTAATTTTCTTACTAACAATAAGAAAATGACAATGCAGAACACACGACCAAAATTAAGAAAAACTCCTCCACGGTCCCCATTAACAATATTAACAAAGTATTCCCTTAGAGGATCGATGCCCATTATAGCTCGTGTTCACTTTAGAAAATTAATACGTCGATTCCGAGTGCAACGGTTGGTTCGTGGCTGTTGGACGTTGGTCTCGGGCGGAGACAACCGAAGAACGAAAGAGGAGAACGTCTCCTGTGTTTGCTATCGGGAGAAGCCGACGGAGGACCTGTTACAGGGGAGCATGGACATTATATAATTAATCACCGCTCATCCATCAAGCATCCCTGACAAGGCGGTCACCTCTCCGATAATAGATTCCGCCTGGTAACAGGGAGACACTCGAATGGACGTGGCTGGAGTCTGATAACGCGGTTCACCCTCTATCGCTGGTCGAAAGATAAAAATTCTCCGAGCGAAATTGCTTGTACTAGATTATTTCCTGCTCGTGGTAAGCTACACTGAACTCCTGCCTTTGCAATTTGGTGATTAACCCCTGGTGGGGTTAATCTTCACGCATCTTCGATGCAAGTTGAGTTTAAACCATAAAGGGAAGCTGAATGTGAGAAAGAAACGCGCTGTATCGCGGCCTGGATATCCTCGAGAATCCTCGGGGGTTAGCGAGGTCTTGGGAGCATCGACGAGGGGTCCTGTTTGCGCAGTTCCTTGGGGCAAAGGACGATCGATCGCGATTCGCCAGTTAACCTGATTGCCTCGAGTAACCATTTCCGTAATTGTAGTGGACCACGGTCATCTCTCGATCATTGTCTCGTAAATCCACACGCCGCACTGGCCGTCACGTCGCGGCCGAGTTGTTTGCGCGATCCCAATGCGTTCTGATGCGCTTTTCCGAAGCCCACCGTCCAAGCGAACCAAAAAATCTTCCCGCCTCTCCTCGACGGACTACCATCGCGACGGAGTCAACCCGAGTCGAGTCGGAGTTCAGAATTTCACGTGATTTCTTTCTGTACTTTACTACACTGAATTGGAAGCTAGCTCGTGACTGTTAGTCACGAAAAATAGCGCGGACCGGCCAATAAAGGGAATCGTGGAACGCGTGCAGGAAATGAGGGATACGTGTACCGAATGCTCGTCTGCAAATGGCGATGCAACGACGGGAGTGACAGGACGTGCCTCGTCGAATGGCGGACGGATTTGTACGGGGATAACTAAGGGATGACCATGGTCAGCAATCATTACGCCGATGGCCACGATAAGCAACAGCCAAACGCGATCGATTGCCACGGATCGTGGAAGAATGCACGATAGCTTCGTAGCATTCAGAGATCACGTACCGGATGAAAATAATTCCCGCCTTGGTAATCAGCACCCCCCGTCGAGGGTGGAAGATCCAGGCCTCTGTTGGCATTGATCGTCTGTCATAAAACGATACTCCAAAGCAACAAGGGAATATGTATTAGAACAGCCGTTAGAATTAACTCTACTTTTTTTCACCGTGGCCGAACGGCTAGGGGGTGCGAAACATTCGAAACGTCCGAAACGGCCGCAAACGCTGCGGCACAATGGTAGCGGGCGAAATGAACTTCGCAGGCCCCGGACAATTCGATCCTCCTCGGTGTCGTGAATATCGAAGAGAGAACGACAGAGGACCAGGAGCAGAGGGAGAGAGACATTTGCACCCTTTGCGACTGGAAACAAATAACGAGATCATTGCTCGCGCGGAAAAATGTCCCGTATGTGTATGCGCGTTCGACAAACAGCAGGGGTGGTTCGCAGTGATTCGGTGGATTCCGTGCCGTTCGCTCTACTAAATGCTGCTATATTCCAGCTAATTCCCCGGCCAATCCCCTCTGATCCCCCTTTACACGTACCTTGCATCCCTTCTTTCCTCGACTCATCCGCGATCAACTCCGAGCGCCGTATGCACCCCGCCGACAACTGCGCCGAACTTCGTCTTGCCGCCTCCGAGCGGCCGATCTCGTCCGTCGAATCTGAAAGCAACAGTCTTCGTAAGCTAAGGTGAATGTCACAATTTCTGCTCACTTAAGAGGTAACTCGTCATAAATACGGTGTAAAAAATTTGTTTGTGATCAAAATCTGCAGAGTAACTGATTAATTCTTTAATAATAAATCAAACAGTTCAAAAACTATTTAAGAAAGATATTTCAAGATGTTGAACTGCTAGTAATTTGTAATTAAATATATAATGCTCTAAATGTGCGTATTTCTGCTCGTGAAAAATAGCGATGTATGTATTACCCCAAGCTCGTGCAACACTCGCGTAAATGTTTAAATAATTTAGAGTTATTTTGTTGCAACTGTAGTACAGACGTAACGCGTATAATAACAAGAAAAATACGAAATGAGCAGAAATGGGGACACGAGCAGAAATTGGGACATTTACCCTATGCTACATCGCGGACACCGCGTGCGCCGACGGGGGTCGAGCGCTGCCACCTCTCAAGCATCGATTCAAACAGTCGAAGTTTGAATTCTGTTGAGCTGGATTTGTTTGAATTTTAATGCACCAGGTAGTCAGTTCGCACAACTAGGCCCCTTAGTGTAATTTTACTTTATTTTTATTTCTTATTTTACTTTATTATACGAATGAATTGAACTTACTTCTGTGAGGGCGAAAGGGTTGACGCGCGTTTCTGCAGCGTGTACGGTTAAAAGAGCAATAATCGTGGACAATGAACGGAAGGCCGCGATTAATAGACCTGTTTGCCGCGTCAGAGAAATGTTCGCTGCCCTGCGACAGATTCGGGGCAACTGCGGCGAGGGTGTTCAATGGGGATCCGGCTTAAGATCGCACCGTTTAACACCGAGCGCCGGAGAGGAACCCCTGCGGCGCGACACCCGTCAATAAAACACCCCATGAAATGCTAACTATACGCGTTGCGGCCTGCACCCTTCGAGCCGCGCCACTTACACCCTCCCCCGTTGTTCCGGGGCTGTCTCGTGGCCGAAGCTGATCGATATGCGCGCAGCCGGTGATCGATCGCGACGGAACGCTAAATGGCCCTTTCGATCCAGACAGACGAATCTTCTTTTCTCAAATTATTAGAATCGTATTAGCTGAAGCATGGAATTTGTGGCCAGCGGGTTGAACTGCGGGAAGATGACAGCCAATAGCGTGGCTTTCCTAAAGGGTGGCTTATACTATCGCGCAGAAGTGAGAAGAGATTGATGACAATGCGCATGATTGCAAAGAGGACTAACAGAAATGGTGATTAGCCGCGAAAGTGTGCAGGAGATTGGTTCCTCGCGGTTCGAACCGCTCCATCGTCGATTATCGACGCGTCGGCGTGGCTTCCGGTCCAGCCAGGCTCGCGCGGCCATTAAACGGGAATAACCGGAACCGTCCGGTGCTCCGTTGTGTTTGCCAACGTATTTCGCCAGATGAATAATGCCTTTGTTTAACGAACATCGCGATGTGCCTGCTCGTTGGCGAAGGAAATGACGATTCGCGTTAGAAGAGGAGGGAGTGAAGGAAAGGGGTGAAATCGTGGATTCGGAGTGTCGATATGGGGGATCTTCGTTCGGGGGTACGTTGGAAGGAAGAAATTTGGAAGATTGTTGCAGAGGGATGTGACCTAGGTCAGCAGTTCCTTGACCTGCATTTATTTCATTCCCGTCGGTGCTCGTGCTTGGAAAAACCTCCCCGAAGATAGAAGTATGCCCAAGGAATTAAACGAAGCGTGGATTAAGGGTCGCGTGGCAGGAATCAGGATGCTTCTAGCCTAGACCCTTCTGCTGCATGTTTGCCACTGTATTTCGTAGGATGAACCGAGCTTTGGGCATGGTAAGGCTCTGTTGACAGCTTAGCATTATGCATTCTTCGGCTAGAAATATGCGAACGCGGGCTTTGAATCTCTGCATCTGTCCAACCACCCTTTATATTCCGCAGGGAACGTCTAAATATTGCGAAACGGATGATGATGGAACTGTGGTCCAGTAGGATTCCCGCGGAGTTTCGTTGAATCGCCAATCTTGAGTGGCTTGTATTTTTTAACGCAAGTTTTTGATTCACGTTTCGCCACTGACTAGCTTCCAGTCCCTGTGCGAGGTGTAGTCAGCGCGGTGTACAGAGCTGCGTGTTTTTCGTTTGTAAAAAGAAGCAAGGCTCTTCGGGGAACGAGTCTTATCGCGGCAGACGATATTCAAAAGACGAGCAATAAATTTCAGGTTTAGTAGCGTCTCGACGCGTGTTACTCTTAATTCTTCTAGCACTCGCGACTTCTCGAGGCATAGCAGGCTTCGTACGCTGGATTAACGGTGCGAGCATACCGATAGGTGCTAAAAATCATAGTTCAACTGATGAAGATGGGCTGCACGTGAGTTCAGGTAGAATAATAGAATGGTACGGGCGTACAACTATAAAATTACAAGAGATGATTGAACTTGAGGGTCCGTCATCTTTTTCCTAAGTGAAGAAATTCAATCAAGAAGAGATTGCTATTGAAGTGATGGATCCCAGAAGAATAACATGTCGAGTTTCCCTTGATTCCACGAATTTTTCGAATGCAGAGTTCGTCGATGTTTCCGAGAAGTGATACCAACTACGGATGATAAGAAACCGCGCACTGCGTCATACAAAGTGACGAAGAAATGAGAGAAAAAGAAGGGAGCCGATGACCTAGAAAAATATGAAGTTCCATGGAACACTGTGTAATACTGTAGTAATTAACATTTACTACACTTCAACAGTCTGTCCGTTCTCGCTGAATTTGTCAAGCTTGCTGTCAAGTAGTACAGCCTTGAATAAGTCACACCTCGCTTCTTCGTCCTCTCTTGTCAATTCGTGCCTGAGAAATTCAGGTACATACTGTATCGCTCGAAGATAGCGTCAGTGGAGATTCTAACACCCGTGCACACCCTCGTACTCTATCTTCAGCATTTTCTCCCACAAGCTCGCGAGGAATGGACGAGTCGCGTTCCTTCGCCTCACCTCGACGATAACAAGGCGAAGACGCGATTTCAGCCCAGAATTTCTAGCGAAATAGTCGGTACAGCGATACCAGGCCGAGTTCGCGTGACGATAGCGCGTGTTTGCACAGCGATAAATCGACATGTACCTGGCGCCCGTCTCCTTCGCCATCCCGTCATCTTGGTCCCCGTCTATGCCAGAAATAATGCGCTCATTGTTTCCCGTGCACGCGGAGGGTCCGCTGGAACACTGTGCCCTTAGAAACTGTCGCGACTAGGGGGCCAAAAAATTGCAACAGCGCTAAAAGAAAACCATACGAAAGGGAAGATCTGCGGGAAAAACTGGGACACCGTTCGCAGCTAAAACTCTCATCCCCCAACCTGAAAACACAAAGGGACATGCAGGATTGGCTGTCCAGCAGTGTTTAACGCGTGTGTTGGATTCGAGAGAAGTACGAAGTGGGTCTGAAGTTATGTCGCTAGGTCCACTCCACCGTTTCCACGTGCATGCACGGGCTTAGGAGTGCGGCAGGTTAGGTCTGATCGTGAGTTGAGTTCACACAGTCTACTGATAACGTCTCGGGACCGACGCGTAGAGGTCCACAAAGGACCACGTCGTCTTCCCAGCGAGAGACGCGATGGTGGTTGTTCAGGTAAATGGTAAACGCCCCGGGCACGGATGCGTGCCTCAGGTACCTGAGGAGCCTTAGCCGGGGACGGCGAAGCGGGCACGATCCAATGTTTGACCGTCATTGCTCGGCAAACAGCGGCACGCTCAGGATTTCGTCGAAAGGGCCCCGATAGAGAAGCTCCGCCGAGTGGGGCCCCCGACTTCCGTCCACGGCTTTCCCCGTCATCCTTTTCCCCGAAGTGCCGTGGTTTTTTGGCCTTCGTGCCCCCGCGTCCTCTCTGTTTTCTCTTCTCCCCGTCTCACGCTTCTCGGCGGGTCAGCTTTCGTGGCCCTCGCGGGCGAATGGAAATGAAAGGGTACTTTCGGCACCTTTGAGAAGAATCTGGGCTCCGCTGGCTGCGGCGTAGAAGAGAGATCGATTAGGTTTACTCTGGGAGACTCCGGCGGACCCATTTCTCAGATGCACTTTCGAGTGCAGCTTCCACTTGTCAGTGGAACTTTCGGGCGAATCCGTGACTTCGACTGGCTTGGTTGTCCTGCATTCGCGCGAGAGTCGAGAGTGCACGGTATCGACGGGTGGATCGCCTGGCGCGGCAAGATCGATCGGCCGATCTGTCGAGAGACACGGAGTTCCGGCACGCTTCCTTTGTTTTACGTAATTTCCACGCCAATATTAGCACGCTGCGTTCCAACGGCGTGTTCCGTTCTCGACTTCGTGTATTGGCCCGTGTGTACTTGGCAAACAGACCAATCAATGCGCCGATGCCTCGACTCCCCCGCTGACTTCGCGGGTGTATTCTGATTTTTAGCCTGGCCGCGAGACGCCGGAGAGCTCGGGGTCCCGAACGCGGAGAGAGAAGGAGCAGGGAGGCGAAGACGCGGGCAGACCTGGCGACGCGAAAGACCGCGAAACGCGGGCTGGAAGGAGGCCAGGGGACATTCCATGCGAACTCGGACAGATTTCGGAGAAAGTTTTCGTAGATTGCTGAAATTTGAATGTGTTGTAGTTTTTAGTGATATTTAAACGTACCTCGAAGGATTTTTCGAAATTTTGAAAAATGTCGATTTTACAGCTGTTTCAAGTTAAGTGCTAACTTTTTTTCAATACATTCTAGCTATGGAAGTAGTAAACGGATGGAGATGAGATTTACGGTGCTTATAGAGAAGACATTGAAGTTTTAAGAAAAAATTATTTTAGTTAAAAAAAAAAAATTTTGATAAGTTAGCACTTAACTTCAAACAACTGTAAAATCGACATTTTTCAAAATTTCTAAAAATCCTTTGAGGTACGTTTAAACGTCACTAAAGACTTCAGCGTATTCAAATTTCAGCAATCTACGAAAATTTACTCCGAAATCTGTCCGAGTTCGCATGGAATGTCCCCAAGGCAGGTGTGTCGGCCACGGGGACATGGAGGCGAGGGAATACGCTTCGGCGGACGCGGAGAAGAAGGTGGACGAGCAACAGGGAACGTTAGAACGTCGACTTCGTGGGCGTCTATTTGCGTAGATCCAAGAGATCGGACAAGTGGCGAGGCCTTTGTCGGACTCTCCGTGGGTGGTTCCCTTTCTCGCCCCTTCTCTCCCTCGCTTATACATTCTTCGCGTAACCCCGTCCGCTCGAGGGCCCTCCCACCCCCCGGAGTTACCGTCACCCCTTACGGCGACCGCCATCCCCCTATCGTTTTCCTGGACATCGTTATCGTCCTCCTTCGCCCACCGTCCCCCTGCAGCCTTCGTCTAGCCGGCTGTAATCAAGCGAGCGCGACACCGCCATTTTAAAGTCGCGATGGAGGAAAGTGGAAGGCGATTGGCCCCCAGGGGTGGTTGGTCGAAGGGAATGATAGTTAACGCGACGAATATGTCTGGCGGATCGATCGGACTTGGCGCTGGGGAGTATCGAAGGGGTGGATGAGTAGAGTTCCGTGGAAGGTCGACTCTGTTTTATATGTAACCGCCACGTAGGAGTACTTCGTACTGGATCGACAAGATCATGGCGTGGGACGTTTTAAATAATTACTATAGCGAGAAATAGCAAAATCTTTAAAACTAATAATGAAAACTTGTCCTCGCTTATTAATCTAACCCAAACTAACAGCCTAAAGGAAATAAAATCGACAGTGTTGCATTTTATTACCGATAACCCTGAAATACCGAAGGTGCGGCGTCTCTACGCGATCGAATAATTCGCTTAATATATCTGCGGGCAGGTTATTTGTTATTTGCCAGCGCGATGTATATTTTCCAGTTTCCTGAGCGTCTAGATCCGCCTAGTGTTTACAGAGGCAACAGCAATTTTAGCATTGAACAATTACTAAACGCGAGTGTTTAACGAATAGCGAGGTACGTAATCGAATAATAAGCTTATCGCGGAGAGATTGTATTAATATTTGCTCCAGTCGCAGCCCCATTTTTCCGCGCGATAATTAATTGCACCGTCGCGTAAGCCCGTCGGTCGTCGAATCGTTGGCTAAACACCAATCGCCTCCCGATATTTTCCTAATACCTGGCGTCTGTGGAGCCACGGCGCAGGGTGCACGAGGGGGGTGAAATAATACGCCTTTCCACGGGGATGTTTTTAAAGCCAACAAATAAAACCGAGGCCTCTTTAAATATGCTTTGGAGTCAGGAGATCGCCGCGAATCGAGCAACCCTTACTTACACAATCCGGCGTCAATAGAGGGTGGAAAGTCGCCGTCGAACGACTCACGGGGGACGAGTAAAGTGCAGGAAATAATGCAACGACGTTTGTCGAGGCTGCACGGTATATAGAAACACTCGCCGGCCACCGTTCGTCCACATTTTAAACACCTCGTTAAGAAACGCCTCCCTCACCCCTTTATTATTCCCTTTACGCTCTCCTTCGTCCTCTTAAATCTCTATTCCAAGCACACCGATTCACCCAGCACTCGTCAAGAAATTAACGCGAGCAGGATTCTCTAAAAGATTCCCCGCGCACCCGACTCGGGAAAGGTGTTCCAAAGGGGAGCGCAGGTCGCTCTTTTCACGTGTGTCTCTTCCTTGCACCTTTCCCCGGCAACTCCTGGCATCCCTCGTCCCTCGGTGCCGATCGTTTATAAACAGGCATCAAGTATTTGCCGAGGAGCGGAAAATTGACTGGCGGACGTAAATTCGACGCGACACAGGGGCTGGGGGTTGGAGGACGCGGCGGCTGCAAGAATTTCGACGCCTCCGTCGCCGACTGCGCGATGGCATCGGGGGAGGTTGGGAGGCGGTTGCCAGGCGAAATCAAGTTTCCGGAACGGCGGAGAGACGGGTTCGACGATTTCCGAATGTTTCCCCGGAAATTCTCGCCTCGCTTCCTGGGTTCAACACGCTTCCGTTGGTTTGTACATATCGCCGCGCCTCCCTTTGTGTGCAGGGGGCGGCGGATTTGCACGCGGCGATCGACCATCGAGAACAACGCGCTGCGCGCCTCCTCATCCTCAGTTTCGCCGTTCCCTCTGGCCCACGCAAAGAACTGCCGTGGCCCGAGGGCATTTCTTCCGCCGAGACTCGAGGCCGTCGTATGTGTCGCGCCGCAGATCTGCGCGGGATCGTCGCTGCTCGCGAGGATGCCGTTAAAAATACGCCCGATACGCTCCCGTATTTGCTCGCCGTTTCCGACGACGGCTGATAATGGGTCCTCGACCCCCTTCAGATAAAACTGCGCGCCACCTTACGGCGATCGAGGACCGGTAATCGTGGAGATACCGCGGCAATAGTTTTCACCGATTAATCGATGGAAAAAAAGCGGACTGTTTGCGCCCGACCTACATTACATTGTGATAATGGCGATCTGCGATGGTCGCGGCGGAACGCGATCGTTTTCAGCGCCGCGGGAACGATAACATTTCGCCGACGGGGGATGCTGGAGCTTCCTTTTGGTATTATGAAACAGACGGCTGGTCGGAGAAGTCGTGTTTGCATTTTTCTTCCATCGATCACCTCGTTACCTGGTCTCGTCCGCCTAATTGCTCGGGTCTTCTACTTCGTGCTCGTTTCAGAGCGGACAGAGAGGGTTGGAGAGGGGCAGACCAAGGTGTCCAAGAGTTTCCGAATGTTTCAATTTCTCGGTAATCCGCGGCAATTTAACGGAAACGCTTATCGATCCACGTCGCTCCCGCGCGTTGCGCCGAAAAGTATGTTCATGCTAACGACAAGTAAACAAACCGTGCGTGTTGGATTCCCGACGCGGTTGGGTAATCCACCTATCTGGCCGCCTTTTTTTCATCTTCCTCCGCCGCCTTCTCGTGGAACGAAATGACACACGCGTGGATAATTGGCTGCGCCGCTTTCCCAACGACCTGTGCTTTCGCGAAACGATTTGGGGGTGGTTTCGGCTGGAATAGAAATTAAGTGGTCCATCGACGGATAATATGGACACAAGCTATCTACAATAAGCTAGCTATTCCTGAACAATACTTAAAGGCTTCAAAGCGTCTTAGGCAAGGGTTGAAAACAGCCCGGAGCATCGAGGAATGCACTGGACATCGCCTGCGTAAGGATTAATTAATAGCAGCGGCGCAGGAGGGCTGGTTTTTAGGTAGAGAGGGGAGGGGCGTCGCTAATTGGTCGCGCAGCGGGCCGCGCAAAAGTTGCCAGAGAAATCTGAATGAACATACCTTGAATCGTGCTACGCGGTTAATACAAATGTGTATTACCGAGCAAATAAATAAATATTTGGTCATGAGCGGAGCAACTCAAATATGTTCAAGCAATGTCAGCAGCATCTCTGCCCGTCACTCTCTCTCTCTCTCTCTCTCTTTCCCTCCCTCTCTTCTGCTTCTCTTCCCCCAACCGCCCGCGTACGTGCACACACGTACGAGCGACTCGTGCACGTGGGAGTGTACGTGCACCACACGTGGAAACGCGGTGGCACACACAAGCGAGAAAGGGAAACGCAGTTCATTGGCTTCGTGTCTGATTCTCCTTTTTCCACGCTCCTCGCTTTCCCGACGTCCCTCCGCCTGTTTCACCCTGTTTCACGCTTCTGCTCGCGTGTTTTAATCCGTCTGTTTCCCTGTGTCTTCAGCGTTACCCCGCTTTTTTCCCCCCGATTTTTTCCGATGCCTCTCCGCGGTGCCTTCCATTTCGCTCCCAACATCCCCGATCGGTTCCTCAGCCTCGGCGGCTGCTGTTCTCGCTCCGCGCCTCTTCACGGTCCGAGGTCTCTCTTTCGCTTGGAATTCCAGCGGGCAATGGCGTCGTTGTAATATCAAGCAGCTGCTGAGTTAATATTGATCGTAAACAGATGTAAATAGACAAGTAGGGATTCGATTGTGTGGGAACGTACATGTGATGCAAGGGGACGTATCGATTGTGCGGCGTGTTTGAGCTTTGTGTTTGAATAAGTTGTGTTTCTGTTATCGAAGAGCAGCGCCAATTTTACAGCCCCATTTTTTGACTTTCTCCCAGCCAGATTCTTCGTCGAGGCCTCGACTCTCCCAGTTCCACGTACTTCCGTCATTTTCTGCACGTTCACTTGCCACCTAGTCCTCCCTGTACCTCCAACCTTCTTCCTCACACTCTACCGTCCCTTGTGCGCGTTTGCGTGTGTGTGTCCCTACCATTATAACGTCGTTATACGCACGAGGATACACAGAGAGCGGCGTATCCGTATCCACGTAGGACGGCAGGCGATAGCGTTCGGGTACAATATGTACTCAGTCTACCCCACGGTTGACTCTTGGTATTTGATTCTTGAATCATTTTGTGTACAAGAGGAGCGGTTAATCGTAGGTTAAATATTTTGGCCAATCGAAGCTGGGGCGCGCGCGAACACCAGCGCGTCGGCGACGACGCCGGGGCGTCGATCGTGCGTCTTCCTCTTGTTCGATCGATCGCTCGCGCTCCGAAACGATTCGGCCGGAGGAGCGCCTCGAGCCTTGCCGCGTTTCATGAAAATGGAAGCGTCAACGACCGGAACGATCGACAGAATTCTTTAGAACAGCCTTCCACCGAACGGATCGAAGTCCAGCGGTGAGTAAAGTTATCGAGTCACTGCATTCAGAAATCGAACGCACTATCGCGCGGGAACCTTTAGCCTGCAATTAGGCTTGCGTATCTTCGGGCCACCCTAGATATTATCCTCGAGACAGATATGTAAAGCGTACGTATGCACGGGAGAGCGTACTATCTGTTTGAGCAAAGAATGATTATGCAGAGGCCTCTATCTAATCGTGGTTGTTTGTTGGAGACGGAAGGTCATCCTTTAAATAAAGACATTTTTCTTTCACGTGATTGTACTTGGAGAGTGCGACAAACGATTGTACCACGGCTACTCGACACCGGGATCTATCGACGTGCAAACAGTCGCGCGAGATCGGTCAGGTTCTCTGAATTTCTGAAGAACATTTCACGCACACACACACACGGTGACTCGTGTCATGGGCAAGAGATGTATGTAGAGACACATGGGGAATCGTGTATATTTATATAACTATCTTTTTCGGAGCGGGAAGTAGCTATGCAAATGGAAGAAGTAGAATTAGACAGCGAAGAGTCAGACGAGGACTAAAATCGTCTACAGAGGTGAACAGTGCCCTTCCGATTCAGATCACCGTCGTGGCAGATTGAAAGGCATCGGTGCCCGTCGAACACTGACGAAATCAAATTTATTAGCGTGCACTCGAAGACGGGGGCGGGCGGAGGGGCCAATTAACGAGGCACCGAACACTTGTGCAAACCTGGCCAGCTCGTCGTCGACACGCGATTCCGACGAATTCGATCCCGAAGGCATCGCCAGCGATTGTTTAAATAGATCCGACGTGTCGCGTCGCGTTTCGTTCCACATTTCGAGCTAGCGTGGAGCGGCATTGTCCCTCGACAGACTGCCGTGGAAAGGAATAAACGTTGCTGGTAGGGAAGGTAAAAAAAGAAGAACATCACCGATGCCCATTGCAAAGGCAAAATCGAGCTTGTAGATACCTCTTATAATAATATTTGAGTTCCCCGAATTGGATCCCAAATGCAGCAATTAATAGTTACAAATATACCTCGGTTTTCTATTTTTCCTGCTCGAGCATTCTCTATAGTATTATTATTATTATTCGCTTTTATTACTCAGTAGATATACAAAGAAAAGAACTAAGTAGTAATACATTAAGGATGAATCGGATCTATCTTCAAAAGGGTACCATGTTGATGCAAATTTGTGAGATTGTTCTTTTTAATCTTCCTGATGTGCTCGAAAATTTTTTAACAAATTCACTAAACGGTTGCTGAGTTATAACCATTTTAATCTTCACTGATTTTACATGTACTCTTATGGAAAGCGACAATCTTGACAGATAAAACCGCTGAAGAAATGTTGATGAAATAGTATCAATGTTTTCAATTTTTTTGTACATGTAGTATATGGATAGATTAAAATATCTGCCGAGTTTCATTTGTTTTCAAATTGTATCAGTTATTTCATTTGTATCAGTACATTATTTATATTTTCTATAATTCAGAGAAATATACTGTGAGTGAACCGCAGCTGCAGCTTCGAAGCTACAGAATCCGAAGTCTCATCGAAGGGGACTTTCGCCTCCGGTAATCAGTCGGCGTTAAAGCGGCTGTGTAAAAGTTAACCGTGCCGCGGCGAAACTGGTAATAAAATTCCGCCTGTCCCTGGATTCCACGTACAAACACGCACACCCACACAGGCTCGCCCGAGCATGTGCACTCGTTACTAAATGTACCAGCCTTTACCGGCGATATCTATCCAATCTCCAGGTTCATATCCCACCCCATAAATACATTGGCTGATAACGGCGGACTACGTTCCGCCGACGATAAGATACACGTCGGGAAGGAGCATTCGTGCCAGGCATTCGTGGTGGAAAAAAAAAATGGGATGAGACAGAGGGGGGAAGGTGTAAAAAGGTATCGCTCCACGCTCAGCCTACGAACGCTCATTACGCGCAGAGTTGGGCATTATTCGGATAAATTTTTATTCGAACGATCTCGAATAAGAACTGCGAATAAAACGAAGTAATTTTTTATTCGAATAAATTTGCATTCTGAATAAAAATTAAAGGGTAGGTCGTTCCTCTGGCTGCAGTTTCGAAGGGAACGTGGCCAGGACATTGATTGATTTTTCAATAAAATTTTATTAAATCACGAAGGACGCGATGTAGGTGCAGAATACTATGAAGAACGCAATTCATGGCCCTGAAATGGCACAGAAAGATGTATTAAGAAAAATAGGGATTACTTAGTTGTTACACGAATGCCTGCGGAGGATTGCAAAAGTAGTGGACAGTGGAGTTCCTGTAGTCCCTCCTATAATCCGACGGAATATAATCCGCGGAGTATTGAGTATAAAACTCGCAATTTCGCATGCCGGCTTTTTTTTTCATCGGGATATAGGCGCGAGAGATGTTAGGACTCTTAGGTAGAACAATGACGCATCAGCGCGTGACTGTAATTAAGTTGCTCGTGATTAATAGCGGGCACCGTGTTGCCTCGTTCCTCCTCTGCCGCCATTAATTTACAACTCTGTTTAAGGCTCTCTGGCCCGTGCGAGAACCGCTACACCCGCCGTCCGCCATAATTTTGCCGCTGAGAAACAGCTCTGTTTGCATACCCGATAAAGTGTACGCTTCGGTCTTCTTCTTTTTTTCCGTCTCTGTTGCCGCCGTATAGATCGTTGTGTTCCGCGGGGCTTTCATAAGAATAGAATCGTTGTAACCAGAATAATGCCCGCGGCTATCTGATCCCGCGACTTTTATCACTCTCAATTTGCGAGACGGAACTTCCTTCGAAATCGCGAAGAGTGAAAGCTTCGATTGTGTGATATAACAGCTGGAGTGAGAACGGTAAAGGAGACCGACCCGCCGCGCTCTTCGAGCACCGAACAGAATTTCACGCGAGGACGATTAAAAACGATAATACCAATCGAACGAACAATCTCGAAGATTACTGTGAGCTCAGCCCCGGACAGGCTCCACGGGATAATGGGAAATTAAGAAGCGAATCAGTCCGGGTGAACGAATTCCCGCGAAATAATCGAAGGAAAAGAAGCGATCGACCCGTGACGGTGGACGCGGAGAAAAGTCTGATAGCAGCGGGACCGAGGGGGCGAGTTTGAAGTTCGGAGGGAGGGTGACGGCTTCTTCGTTAATTTAAGAATTTGCCTCGTTAGTCAAATCATGTCCACCTCGTTGGCCCTGCAGCAGTTGATACAATTAATTAAGCAGTCTGTCGGTGTTACCAGGTTCGCGGAATCTGATTAGAGCCCTTCGGGGCCACGCTTCTTTCCACGGACATCGTTTTTTTCCGGATATCGATGTCCATTAGCCTCGCGGATTAGTCGATTCTGCTGTGCGCGTGATGGAGGGGCTGCAAGCTTGCGAAACGGAATTTACAGATGTTTGAGAATGTTCGAAGGTGATGGGAGACTGATTCTTTAGCTGTTCTTGATGCATCGCGATCTATATGCGGGCATCTTGTGATCGTGGATCGAGCCACAGATCTAGATCTATTTTTTATTCTTCTTATTTCTTAGAGCAGAAGGAACGACTATGGATCGCGATAGGCATTCTTCTCTCAGAATGGCGTGTCGAGGGTTGAACGCGAGTGGTTTCAATTCGGCCTGATGCCTTAGTCGATCGGACACGGGCCTCATCGTCCGAGGATGAAGGATCGGTGGATCATCTTCGGCGGTGCGTCGTAAAAAATTCATTACCCGCCCGAGGAATCGATCGTGAGCCCGTGTAATTACAAGTAATTACCTGGCCCTCGAATCTCGCGGATCTCTCAGCCTTCCATCCGCGACTTGGGCAACTCGAAGAGGAAGCACGCGTTCTTCGGCCGGAGTGTCTAACGAGAGCAGAGGAGATTGATCGATTCAACGTTGCAATAAAAATTGTACAGGATGTTTAGAGAAAAAGGGTTCAGAAATTAGGAGTCTCCTGCTTCCTCGTGGATTTCGTTCTGAGAAGAAGAACAATGCCTGGATCGGAAGGAATCAGGAAAATACGATAGGAAGAGAGAAGATTTCTAGCTCTATACTATATTATGAGCAACGCTGAATCAATGGTGATTTGCCTATCACGATGCACTGCATCTTTCAAAAAACCGTAGCTATAGTTAACACGGAGCAGCTCGCACAGATTTGACCGATTCTTTTGGCGAGTGAACGGCCGGCTGGTGCAAATCGCGGAACACACTGCAAAATTAACGATTTGTCCCGCATCGGAGTACCTAATGGCGGCGCGCGAGACAAGCGCATTCCCGATGCCGACAAAAGATCTCGGTGAAACTGCGCTCGGCTCAATTCCTCTCCGTTCTGTTCTGAATATTCTAAATGGACACTCAGACATTCTACCCTTCAATCTCCGGTCTCTTCTTTCAGTATCCACCGAGCATGGCAATGCTTAACTAACCATTTGACGATCGATATATAGATTTAATTTCGACGAGTCAGACTTGATTACAAGAAATTTGTACCACCGTTGCGTTTTAGCTGGATCACGTATCGCAAGCAGCACGAGCGAGACATATGGCGAAGCAGTTTTGTATCGTGACGGAGTTACGTGGGCGTAGCGTGTCAAGCGTTTTTACGAGTCGACGAGCCGCACGAAAGCTCGTCACGTCCAGGCGCGTATTCCGAGCTGCGGATGATTATTTAACCCCGTGGAGAGCATATGTCGCCACCCCCTCGCGGCCCAGGGCCGTCTAACCACGGGTTATCGCAATTAACCCGCGTCGAAATCGAGTCAGCGATAGGGATCGCGTATAAAAAGCCGTTTTATTCGGCCACCGTGCCTAGCTGCACGCTATTATACCTCGACAGGTTGCAGGCCATTACGCACTTCCGGCTCTGCCAGCTCTGATTCGCGTCTTAATCGAACGTATCACTGGGGACGATCTAGCAGCAGGTTCGAGGGTTTCGAAGCGCTCGCAACTGGGCTAGCGAAGAATAGGAAAGGCAAACGGGTCAAGGATTTATGGGCGTGGATGGCGCCGGATCCGAAGGTAAATTTTGACTCTGCGAAGTGCCATTATTGGTTCGGATAATGCGAGTGCTCGCTGGCGATTCTCGCAGAGATTTGCAACGTTTGTGGAGCGATAAATATTAAGGAGGACGAGCGACGGGCACGCGGAGAAAGATTGCGCAGGATTGTTCGAGTCGGGCGTGTCGAAATGCTCGAGAGGGTCGTGTTACGGGATCGACAGTGTGTACAAGGAGAGTCGGCCGAGTCGCAGGGTGAAACAACCGGGAGGGTTGACACTGGGACTGAAAAAGTCAGCCTCGCGCGAGCTGCCCACCCTCTGCACTCGCCTCGCACTTAACCACCTCCGCAGGACATTGCGATTTCAAAGCAGGACACCCTTTTGAATACGTACGTAGTTTCCGGGGAAACGTCGTCTAATCCTTTGCGAGACGACTCCTTTGAAGATTAAACGAATTCTCCTTGGGCGAGCCGAGGCTACGTCGTCTCAACTTTTTTTTCAGTACTATTCCCCAGATCTCCTTAAGAGGGAATCCTATTCTTTGGGCTAAAAGCATAGCAAAACTTGGGATTTTTTTCTCAAGAATTGCATAAAACATGGTCCAAATTTCAGATGAATCGAAATGCCAGAATTCTTAAAAAAAAATCCTAAATTTTGCTATGTTTTTAGCCCATAAAATAGGATTCCCCCCTTAAAGCCACCAAACACTACAGGAAACTGAACTAAATCTACTCTGCAGAGGGCGCGTACCGAGCCCTCTCTTCTTTCGTTGTGTTTTACGTTAGGCTGCCCTGAAATTCCGCGACACTACGTGCGCTACTATCTCCAGCCGCCTATAAGTCGATTCCCTTCGATAAGAACGCGTGTTCCATCCACCTAAACGCGCCGCTTTTGTAAACGTTCGAGAAGGGGGCAGAAAATCCCGCGGCCCGGCCTGGCTGCACGCAAGTTTCAGTGCTTTCGAGCAGTTATGGAGGGCGCATGCCTGCATATTTCATGAGCAAACAGACTTCAACCCCCGTGGCATGCGCTGCAACCAGCCCTCCCCCCCCCCACCTCCCGCCCTCCAGCCCTCCTCGCCAAGACCAGCCGAGCTTCGACGAGTCTGGGCCCCGCTTCAAAAAGACTTCGCTGCGAGGAAAGCGCACGGGGCCGAATTATTAACGAACTTCCGCCTGGTCAACGATAAGTCTCCCTTTCTCTCTTTCTCCCTCTCTTCCTCCTCTATCGTTCCCCTTCCCTCTCCGCCCGATAGTACACCGTTTGATCGAGCTACGTATTAATTACCCTAGAGCGATGTGGCGCGAGGCAGCCTCGACAATGTTTAATGACCCACGTTTGATTAAACGTTTATCCATTCTATTTCATTCGAACAACTCATTAATCCTCCGTATCTCTGAACAGTGTGAACCTTCTCCCGGGCTGCTCGCTATTGAATTCACCAGGATGGTGATCGCCAGCTCATGAATAGAGTGGAGTGTCTGAAGCAAGCCGCGCTCCAACTTCCAACTTCTTCTCTGGAAAGTGGCAGGGAACTTTCCACGTCGGCAAACGGTAGACGCAAAAAAAGCCGACTGTTTGCCTTCATCTGTTTCCATCGGGGCAGGCAACACTATCGTCTCCAGATCGGATCGGTGGACGCCCGATAATATCGCCGGTGTGTTTGCCCTGTCTCGTTTTAGTATCGTGCCGCTCCTGTACGCTAGCCCGTTGCTCTTTCCGAAGGAGAAATAAGATGTTTTCGCGCGTGCACGAGCAAAGATTCGCCAATAGGCAGGGCAAACAGTATCGGCAGCCCCGGGAGCAGGTGGATCCGCGATTTACGAAAATCCAATAACCGGACGGAATTTTTGTTTGCGCCGAACGGGATACGCGCGCCGCGCCGTCCTCCATTAGGAGCGTCGTTGAACGCGATTTTTCAGCGATCGGTAAATCGACTGTGTTAATATTATCCCGACACAGGAAGCTGGCCGAGTAAACGGCCCCCACGCGGGCATGGGAAATATAGCTTCTAATCTGTAAATACAAAGACTCGATAACAGTTTCCTCTGCTCGCGGGGTTGGATTTTTTTGCTCGGGCCTCGATGCTGGCTGTTGTTTTCAAGGAAACTGTAAATACAGAGGAATGACTGTATTTCGCGAATTTCCCCTCGCGATACGCTGCGGCGGTAATAATCTTTTAGTTGCGATCTTTCTTCAACCCGCTGAGCGAGCAGATTAAGCACCCGCTGTTTGGATTCCTCGATTAAAAGCATCGACTGTCTCAACAATTGGGGGGCTGAGAATCATAGTGGAGTAAGTCCAAATTTTGATAATTTCAGATAATAACAAGTTTTACGTCTTAAAGACTCCGTCTGTTTACTTTCATAACGAATTAAGTTATTACTTCATTCTTAACTGAGAAATAAGAACGTGTCTCTTTAGTACTTAACTAACTATTTTTGCCCATTTGCACGTTTAGGGGGTGAAACCACCCTTCAATGTTCATAAGATGAGGTACAAAAGTTCCTATTGTTTTGTACTTACTTTTAAGTACATACATATTTATTACAGTTGTATTTTATACCTTTAGATGTGTTGCTACACCTGCAATATATGCGTAGAGTTTTTTATAACACTAAACGCGAAACGTTACTTTACGCGAAACATCATGCTAGTGACTTATACCACTATGAATCTCGGTGCCCCAATTCATTATCAATCTACACGCCTCTGTATCATTCTTGCAAGCTGTACCAAGATCTGCCGGCCGACAGAATCTCGATTCCTCTTCCCAGCCAGGGCAGAGAGGAATTAATTTCAATTAGATTATCGCGAGCGGGGAAAGAAAATCACGGCGTCGCGTCTCGCCCCGGGAACAATGGCGTATCGATGCTCTCTCGAGCCGCAACAATGCGAACAATGGCAGGTCGCGTGGCAGGGCTGCCGGTTAATATCGCCGCGATAAAGGAGCTGGCGATGTTTTACAAACAGCTACGCGCCACGTGCGCCCGCCCCCCTGTCAAAACATTCGGAGCGGCTCCTCCTGAACCACCCCGTTGGTCCAGGGGGTAACCTGCACCCCCGTCCGTTTCCGTTCCTCCAACTCGACGGCGGACCAAGCGACGTTCGAATCGTGCGCGCCTCGTGGGCACACGTGGACCACGTGAATTCGCAGGGGGATTGCCGACGGTGAGACCAAACCCGTGGATCGTTTGGCTGAGTCGTTTAAACCTGGAAGATAGGTTAACTCGCCGTTTTAGCAATGGCGGGACTCTGTCCCCTTGGAAGTTTCCAATCGACGTAGAACTTGCCTCGTTTCGAATGGTTCCAGGTAGTCGAATGTTAGAAATTTGTAACGCACATGCATGTTGACCAGTGGCACACTCGGGATTTAATTTTGGGGGGACCTGAGGCGAAAGGATAACAATATATAACTAAGACTTGTGGCTATCATAAACAATCGAAAAATTCCCATTTTTGACCTCGAAATACTCGAGTACCCCCTTAAAAAATGAAATCCAGTTTTCTTTCCTTTTTTCAAAGACCCTTCGGGGTGCCAGGGCCCCGTTGCCTCCCTCCGGGTGCGCCACTGATATGGACCCTCGCGCGTGTACCGACATCGAGGCTTTCAAGATATAATGAAACTCGGAGCACGGCGTCGTTTAAATAATTACGAACGGCAGAGTGGTTTAAGATGAATTCCTCTTGGGGGTGCGAGAAATTGAAATCTGTCACGTGCTGGCCAGATTTCTCGAGAGGAGTCCACTCGACGTTGATCAGACGCGTAATTGGGGACGCGGCAGAGAAGTTCCCACGAGCAATCGTGGGGGTACTTATTTAAAAAGCAATCGCCTTTGAGCGGCGGAGAAGTTAATCGCGAGCACGATACCGGCCGATGTAAACTACCTCTCGATGATACTTCTAAGTCCATCGACGGTCTCTGTGCTTGCCAATTCCCCGGAGCGACGGGCGCATCCCCCCACGAGCGCGTTACTCTCATAATTTCCCATGCACTCTGCTCGTGCGCGTCGCTTGGAGGGTCGGCGATCGACTCTGTTGCCCCGGTTTCTAGAAACGCCTCGGGGATCGAGCGTTGGATCACTGTTTCCACGAGGGCACTCGGCAGATCGAGGAAGAACCTTCGCTGGGAAGCAAGTTTCATTGTAAAAGAGACTATGGAGAGTACAGTCTTGCACCAGCGGGGTGCAGCCCCCGTTCTAGCAGACCAGCTAATTAACCCCAACTTTCTTGCCGTGGAGTCGCCTGACGTACAGCGACGTACCTTCACTTCCTAGCTGCGTAGGAAAACCCTCGCGTCGACGAGCGTTGTGGCGTACTCTCCGACAAATCAACTCCCCCGCGATACTGTTTTCTCCTCGATCAAGATCGAATCCAAATAATCCACGCAAACAGGGCGTCGCGCTCGTCCTGCACGCGTTTGCGCCGGAATCGGCCAGCGAGGGCCCCGCCCCGAGAAATAAACGGTCGAGGCACGCGTTTTACTTGGACTTGATTATAAACGCCCGGGGCACGCCGAGCGGCCAGGCTCTCCTAGTTGACAGAACAAACAGGTGACGTTCCAGAGATCGTAGGACTGGTAAACATATATGCTGGACGGCCGCAACGCGTTACCAAGCAAACAAGCAGCATCAAAATGCATTAGCCGATTCTGATAATTCCGATTTACGATGCGCTTATGGCCGCTAATTGTCTGATTTATCGACGATGTCGCGCTAATGCGCTTAACACCCGCTACCCTCCCCCCCCCCCTGTCGGGGATTCGTTATCGCAACGGTTTCGCTTCAAATTTGCGAGCCCGCAATCAACGGCGAATCCTGATGGCTTCTGTCGCTTAACGTCGCCTCAACCAACGATCTCCAACCCCCTATTCATTATTTCCTCTCGGATGAAACTACTGGCTATCCCTGACACTATCTCCGACTTCTCTATAGTTAGTTCACTTGTCTTCGAGTTTTTCGCGAATCTTGCCGTCTGCGCTGATTCTGAGTGTCCTCGAGGATAGTTGAAGGGTTTGGGAGAGAAGAGAATGCTTCCAAACTCCTCGTTTGGGCCCGAGAGGAAAGGCCCAAACATTTAACTCGACGCGATGGTGTTGCGCTTTTATTCGGAGAGATGGATATCTGGACGAGGTGGCCGTGAAATAGGTAAGAGGAAGCCCTGGCCCATTGCCCGTCGCCCACTTTCCCTCCCCAAGAGTGTGTAGAGCCCCTCGTATTTATACACACCGGCGAATGTATATTTTGTACATATTTACATTACGTCGGTGTATTTGCACGAAATGGTTATACGGGAGGATCTTTAAATATTAAAAGAATATTTGCCCGGGCAAATGTCGGGTAAATCAGCCGAGGAGGCGGGGGGCACAATGCCGGGTCTTCATTATTTCTAATCGTTCGCCGACGATTGCGGGATAAATGGCTACGATATTTTGAATCAACAGGAACGGCTACGCGAAAGCTGGCTGGAGGCCCGAGTAAATATATGCAATGTATACAACGATAAATGCCGGAGTTATTCGCGTGTCTGTGCGCGACACGTTGTCGTTTCACGCTGTGAGACGAGGTGTATAAATAGAGGGTGTTTTGGTAGCTAATTGTTGCTATAGTTTTGATATTCTTGGCAAATTATCGCTCCAAGGCCTGGCAAGTGTTGCGCACGCTATGCAACTGTTTGGCAGGATTCTACTGTCTCGTGGTTAGGGGATGATTATGGGTGACGAGAAGTGCGTTCGATGGCGATGTTGCGGATGGTTCTAATATGTTTAGCCGCGGTGAAAACATCGATATCAAACGAACGATCCTTCTTAAGTGAAAAGACAACCTATCCGCGTAATGGACCCCTTTGCCGGTACAGATACTGATAATACTACTGCCACTTGTTCATCCTCATAACTGAAGACAATACAGAGTTTTAGGGGGGATTGCGCCATGTTGGACCGAAAAATAGGTAATTCTTTGTAATGTTTTGTATAAAAACAGTTCGACAAATTAATTTGAATTGTGGCAGGCTGTTTTATTGTATCTTGAGCTATTGTTCGGACATTTTGTATGACAGTGAAAAAATAACAGAATTACAGAAAAAACACAAAAATTCAGAAAAATATTTCAAGGTACAATAAAACAGCCTGCCTAACCTCAAATTAATTTGTTGAATCGTTTTTCTACAAAAAATTCACAAAGAATTACCTACTTTTCGGCCCAACAAGGCTCAATCCCCCTTAAGGGGTAACACCACAGTGACGGACGGAAAAATATGCCTTTTTTAAGAATTTTTTTCAGCAATAATTTAATTTTTATATAAAATTTGTATTACCTACCTTTAGTACAATATCTTAAGAAACTATTCAAAAGAATGAAATTTATAATCTATGAATTATGGAACTATGGACAACATAAACTATGGATGTGTAACTCTGAAATCAAATTTAATTTTTTTTATAAACTATACGAGCGTAATTTTCGTAAATTATTCCTGAAAAAATTCTTAAGAAAGGCTTATTTTTCCTGCCGTCACAGTGGTGTTCCCCCTTAATCCGACATCGAGTCACTAACAATAAACGCATTACACACCTTACCAGCACCCTAATCGGGCACCAGGCGTTAATGTCTTGATACATCATTAGAAACGATCCACCGCTAATCCACCCCCTCGCGGCAAAGGCCACAGTATCTATGGGGAGCCAGGGCGCACGGGGAATGAAAAATTAATTAGAAATCACGGAGTCGGACCTATCCCCGTGACCAATAACCGCGCGGAGATCTCGAGACCGCCAAGCACTATCGGAACAAATGAACTCACCCCTGAATCCTCGAGCCGCAGCGACGGGGCGCGTGTCCTTTTTCGAGCCAGACGAAGAAGGAGCGTGAAGTGGTGCGCAGCCAGGGGGTTTGTGGGGATCTAAGCAGTTATACACGGCGCCCAGCTGGGGCCCCATGGTGTCTGGTGTTGCGCACGGGGTTTACCACGGGGGTGGTTTGACGTGCGCTTTACCCCATGCAGCGCGCTCGCCACCTGTTCTCCGGCTTGCCAGCTCCTGGAAAGCGGATTTGCTGGTTAATTTGATTGTTTAATACCCGAGATGCCGCGATAAAATGAATGTGGCCGAGCGGGCTGGTCTTGGCTCTACGGGGGAAGGAGTTTCGAGGTAACCTTTTCGACGGTTTGCTTTAGTTTTCGGGTAATGAGAATGGAATGGCTTCTAATTTCCCCCAGTAATTGAAATAGCGTGCAAGTCTCGCCCCCTTTCGCTTTACTCGGCACTGTATCGCGTTACAGGCTATCATGGAATATTACCCCCAATCCAATTATCTGTTTATCGATATTTCCATGACCAGTGGAGATCGATCGATTGGCCGACCCACCTTTGTGTGAATTTAATGTAGGGTAAGAGCTTCCATGTAATTGACATCTGCTGATCTTTCTCTTCAAACCTCGAGTTTGGGTGTTCCTGTGCTAGGGAGCATCGATGCTTCTTACTTCTTTAAGTAAGATTGCGAGTCAACGAAGCTGACAGTATTTGCTAAAGAAAACGCGAGGATCGTTTGGCCTATTTCGCGGAGCCCTCCGATTTACAGCGTACGCCCAAACTATTAATTTGATACGCCTCGCCGGGGAATATCGATACAAAGTTGCTGCTCCAATATTCCACGGTTCACGTTGAATTACGTCGAACCAGCAGTTTGCCCTTTGCTTAGCGGCAAATCGTAATGTACACGATCGATAGTCGACGTTGCCGCGGGTTACAACTTCGACATGGTTGACTTGCAAACTTAAGAGTTCATTATGGCCGTAGTTGTGTTGCCAAATTCTGCAGCCACTCCTGTGTTCCGCTCGATCCTACTTCACAATTCCAACCCGATCCATCTATAAAATTAACGCGCCTCTGATACCACCCCAAAAGTATCAGACCCGGTATGTTAATATTCCCAGTGCCCAGTTCTTGCCGCATTCCGCCAACTCGCAACCGCTCGAGGGAGCGAGCAGAGACCTCAGGCCTCAGCCTCCTGTCCCGCGCCATCTTCCACGGCGCTGGGGACATTGTATTCCCGTTCGGTGGAATTTTTCGTCACGGCGACACCTCGATCAATATTTACACAGCCGGGAGTGGAGACCACGTCACACTCGACCTTCCGCGGCCATATGTGAACACGAGGCTGCATGCGACGAATCGCGCGTGTTCCAGCGTGGTTCGCGCGCCCGCGGCCCCGGGTGCACCTACGGGTGCACCCGCAGGTCCACCTCTGCCGGCGTCTGCCTCCTGCGAACCCGACAGTCCACTCGAAGCAGGCTCGGTGAGAAAAGGATCGATCCAACGGCCCCGATAAAGACCCAGGAACCGTTAGATCGGTCGAGTACACGGAATTACGCAAGTGCGAGGTGTCCGCCGCCAGGCACGTGTCGCGCAGAGCAAATAAACGGTGCACACTCGCCGCTACCTTGGCACCACGTGTTAACCAGGCTAACCAAGATAATCACTCATTACGAGCGTTTAGCGTGGTCGAGGAACCGAGTCGCGAGGCGTCGTCGATCGCCCTCGCCGTCGTCCCCATTGGCCGACGCTAACTCGTGGAAATAATTCGCACGACAAATACGCGAACCTTCGCGCCGGGTTAGGCGATCTATTTCCCCGCCGAGGCAACGCGGCGAGGTGCGAATCGATTTCTGGGACCCGTGGTGGAACGGGGAACGATCCTTGTTTCTTGTATCTTCGAAGATGTGTTTTAGATCGTGATCGAGAGCTTGTCCGATGTCACGAGCGTTTGAAGAATCATCGTCGAGGGTTGGCTGCTCCGGTGCGAGAACAGAGGGGTAGGGAATCTCGGCGATCGGCCCATGGAGCAGTAATTACTGCCGCGCTATAATATTTAACGTGTCGCGTCTTAACGACGATCTGGGAACATTGTCGAAACGGTTGCTTTGACGGGAACAGGCGTGCAATAAACGCCGACGGAACAACGACGCTGTTTGCCCGGCCAGATGGGGGGTTCTGTAACTGTTACAACGGTGTTTAACGTTCTGACGTGTTCGTGACAATTTAACAAGTCGCATGCACCCAACAAACTGCGAGCCGACGAGTGTGCAAACGTTGCTGCAACTAAGGCTACAGTTCCGTGGTAACGATCGGTCTGTGTGCGTGCGCTGTGTCGTTGCTGTAATCTGTGCGCTGGTAAACTTCTGATACATTCGAAATGTAATTACAGGGGAACTACGCTCCTTCTACGATGCAATAATTCAGAATCCCGTCTAAACTGCCTCAATTTCATTGAAAGCAATCGAGTTCTCAAGCAAGTCACAACACAACTAGGACCGTCCTTTTAATTATGTAAGGCTAATTTTGGCGATTTCTTTTATTCCAACCCTTTGCCCCTTTTTTCAGTTAGTAAAATTCTTCTGAAGGTTTATATAATTCATTTAACTCGATTTTAGGAAAATACTAAAATTACTTTTCTGGGATATTAATAATAAAATTTGTATTCATTGAAAATTAGGTTAAGAAATATTAAGTAAGACGTTACCTCCACTCCCTCCCCCTCATAAGAAAACATAAGAAATTCGGGACCCTCCTCCCAAAGCCTTAGGAAATTTAAGGACGACACTCTACTTGTCACGCTAGGCACTTCTAATCGCTTGGCCTACCCTCAACCAACTTCGGCGTCTCAAAGAACCTACACCAACCTTTCCTTTCAACCCCCAAGTCCACGTCTCGCCACATATGTGTCTCTGAAGAAGTTGGTTCGCGAAGCAGCCATGCCAGACAGAATGCAGCAACAGCTTGGACGTTGGGGCAGGTCGCGAGTACGCGCCGCTTAATTCCACGCGGCTCGATGAAGAGATTCGTCGGGATCGCGCGCGCGTTACGCGAGGAGCAACGTGGGGGGACCTTCCAGGACCTGGCCGGTGTTTGAACGACAAATATTTTGCCATCAAACTTCTGTCGCGCGGAATGAGCGTGTCTATATGTGCAGGGCTAATACAAAGCGTTTCGCGGGCATTTGCTAAAATCGGGTTACGCGTGACACCCAACCCCCTCTGGAGAACGCGTTTCCGGTGGCCCTAGCAGCAAGACCGGCGATATCCGCGCGATAATGAATTATCTAAACGCCCGGTGAAAGCACGGGACGCGTTTGGGAAACCATGGTCGTTCCACTGTTTGGACAGAAATCTTGGGAGGATCGCCGGCGCGGTATTAATGGACGCCAGTTTGTAGTTGTTCTTCGTGATCGCCGACGGGGGCTCCGTGTTTTCGGTGGGCCGAAATCGGTGGAGGCTCGTAGAGAGCTGAGGATTGAAAAGCTGGAGGGTATCTTTACTTGAGACGAAGGCACCGTGTTGCCCAGGCTACTGGACGCAGCGAGGAGGAATCGTTGAGATTGGAAGACCGATATCGGCGTAGCAACTGAACTCTAAATTCTAAAGTCAAGGGTGTATTGTAGTGTAACTGCCTCGACATAATAGCGACATCCAGAATAAAGAAAATAAACCTTAGTTTTTCCATTTTGGATGACTATAACAGTCCCAACACACCGCTCAATAAATTTTTTTGTTTTTTGCTGGTTCATCAATATCAAGCTACATATGTATAAAATAAAACGCCGTATCATTTTTCTGTTTCAGATTACTTGGTAGATAAATATCATGCACACCAACGGACGACGAATTTTGTGCGGCGTTCTGGTCGATCATACATAACTACCATATTTATGGTTAAAAATTAATATAAAAAAATCCCTAGCTTCTTCAAAGATGCACCAAAACATGGTCCAAATTTCAGATGAATCGGAACGCTGATTTCTTAAAAAAAAATCCCAAATTTTGCTATGATTTTAACCCAAAGAATTCCCTCTTTAAACTAATTTCACACACTTGGAGCTCGATAGAAATCTACAGGGGATGGAAATCGCCAGTTTCAGAGCCAAGGAACTCAGGATCCGTAAGAACTTTCTATCACGCCACAGGTCTGGCAGTTTTCTGTACAGCCATTAGCTCCGTCGCATAACGCACAATCGTTAGCTGTCTCGCTGACGAAACGGCGCCACCGATCCTCCGCATACAAATTCGAGGAGCGCCAAACGGTATTCGACAGCGTCATCTCCATCGAGCAGCCTCGCCGTTGAAACTTTCACCGAGTACAGGTGAAATTGCTCCGCGTACGATATTTCCGCGAACAACTGTGTATAGAGTGATGCGCCTCTGCTGACAGAGCACACATTTCGATACGCGTACACCGCGGGATTCCCAGATAATCGGTGTACAATTATTTGCTCGGTAATAAATCCGCCGCGGTTTTCGCGGCGGGCCCCTCGATTTTCGGCTCCTCGCCTGGCGACCAAGATGGGGATCATCGGATAGAAGCTCGGTTTTTCAGGAACCGGCCGTTCGTCCTTCTGTTTCCCTTCTTTCGCGGACGCCAGCAGCGATCTTACCAGTCGCGCGTTACTCAACGCTCACAGCCCACGGGCGAAATCTCGCGTCCTCCACTTACGTAACTGCTATTGATGCATTAACGGAGAGGAACGTCTCCAAGGACGTGAAATCCTCTGTTCTCTGTGGAAACAGCGTGCCCAGGCGGGAAGCCTTTGATCGTTTCGTCGGGCAAAGTTCGTGGATGGAACGTCACGATTCCTCGGCAAATAACGACGTATAATGTTTCGCGATAATCTGCGACGCTGTTCACGAGCCTCGCGACAGGATTGATCCGGTAATTGCACGAGAGCGATGGAGCAATAGAGGGATAACGTAACTGCAATCGAGTTAACCAAGCGAGCGATGCTTGTAGCTGGGATCGTAGAGAGGCAGACTGTTTTTCGAGGACGATTGCGCGTACCTATACCGAATGGAATTAACTGCGACGGTGAGCAAGGCCTAGTCGATTGCCTTCGATTTGTCATTGGCGAGGACAGGACGAGGGAACAGCTTCGCGAGTAACTGTAATTCAAATTTTCGGCTGCCTGACCAATTAGCAGGTGCTGTTCCCGCGTGAATGATTTTATTATTTACGCTGTGACGGGCGAAGATCGTTTAGCCGACGCTCGCGAGACGGACAGTCGATTCTAGTTTTCTTCTCTCGAGTGGTGACTAATTCACGGTGCCGCGTTAAAATTGCCAGTATTTTGTCCCGGCCACGGCGCGAAAACATCGCTGTTCGATCTCCGATGCATAAATATGCATCGCTTCGGTTCGCAATGAACGAAGCCTCTGTATGAACACTCTGTATCTATAAATATATTACTTTGCGAGAAGCATTGCAGGCGGATTCACAGAGCGGGAGTAGAGAATTGCCAATTACATCTGGAGTATTTCTCAGAAACGAATGAAAGTCCCTCGATCGGGCAATAGATCAGGAACGAAAAGCTTGGAAGCTTCTTAAATAAAAATTAAAACGGTCGCGCCAAGCGTACGCACGCTTGAAGCCTCGTCGAATCGAAGACAGCTGAAGCGGAATATGAAAAGATCCGCTGGCAGAGACTCGGCGCCTTAGGAGCGTGTCCGTCGATCTTTGCCCATTGGGTCATCGTGTTTTCGCGTGCACGGTTACGAAAGGAGGTGGCGACATTAATATTTCATTAATATTCCACGAGGATTCCTGGAAAAGCGAGAGAGGCACGCTTTATTAATGCGCGCCGTGTGTACGCCGCTCTTATGGAAGCGTCGGTGTCTTCAACGAGAAGAGAACGGGCAGGAACGGCGACAGAGAGGTAATATTCCCTCGCCGATGGCCGATGGATCGGAGAAAGAAGGAATTTCTCGTCTGGTCGACGGCGACTGGTCGGGCCGGTGGTAGTTAATTAAGTGCTAACAAGTAGAGAAGCAGCTCGCGCAGCGAGCCACCTTGTCCCGGCGTAAAATCGTACCACGGTGTCCCAGCGTAGAAACAAAAAGACCGAGAGCAGGAAGAAACGGAGGCGATGCTTTTACGCGGCTACAACTTTATTATTTTATTCGACCAGCCTCTCCGTGGACGCTGATGGGATTTTATAGGCTCCCTGTTCTATCTTGGGAACGCACGAAGTTGGAATCGCGCTACTGGTACCATTTCTGAGTTCCTGTAGGGCAGAGTAGGGTAAAATGGAACGCTTAACTTTGGAGGGTGGTAACGTAAAATCGGAAGGGAAACAAGACACGGGACTTCAACGGAAGTCTTAGTGGACCTTAGACTATAAGAAATTCAAAGGCTTTATTAAGAAAATTATAGAGAACGCCTTCAATTTTTATTCGTAATAAAGGTGCTCACTGTCCAGTGGACACTTTTCTCTGCAGATGAAAATATTAATAGGGACGAGTACAATTGCTTACCAACCCCTCCTATTTCTTCCATTCCCTTTCTATCCTCTGTTCGCCAGTTTTTCTCCTCCGTCTACCGTGTTCCCGTCGACGATCGAAGCGGACGGCGGAAGGAAGAAAGACGGAAGAGAACGAGGGTCCGAAAGCGACGGCGGTGGCTTCGGGGTTGAGGAGCGAGGGAAAAGAGGCGAATTAAAATTCATGAACGCTTCGAGCGGCGTCGAATTAAAATTCATGGCGGAATTATCGCCGGCTCCTCGAAAACAAAGGAACGGAAAGAGTTAGGAGCCCACTCACGAAGTCGCGCCGAGGAAATCATCCCCGGCTCGACGGTTCCGCTAATGTCGTCGACTCTTTCAACGCGAGCGCCACCCTATAACCCAGTTAAGCCCTCCTGGTCGGCGGGCGAGACGTCGATCGTTTAATTACGTATAATTAACCGAGAAGTTCGACGATTCCTGCGGCGGAGGGTGGCCCAAACGACAGAAAGATCATTCGAGAGGGCGACCCAGCCGAAGACGGGGGTTGGTGATCCGCAACTAATTATATTTTCACCGACAGCAAAAGTGAAACTGATAATCACCGCGCGAAAATGGAACTGGCCGATAATATTCGATATCTAAGAACCTCAGAGCACATTACACTTTGCTGAGGATCCCACGATATCCAGTCCACGCATCATAATTCGCTCATCCACGGCAATCTCGTGGAAGCGACCGAGGGGGTGGCCCTAATAAAATGCGGTTAGCCAGCCCCGGGGGCCTCGTGCCGCGAAAGCAGAACGTATCCCGAAAAAAAGCTCCATGAAAGCGTCGTCTCCCTTCCTCAAAACAATCTGGCCGATTGTCCCGCCGGTTGGGGAGGTTCTGGGGGGGTGGGTTGTGCAGCCTCGATCTTGGAGCTCTGTCCAAGTGGCCCCCAGGGGGGGTTGCCGGCGTCCCGGGCGCAGAACCGAGAGAGACTCGCCGCGATACATTCGACGAGCAAATCAGAGCTGGTAATCCTGAGCGACAGGGAGGCTTAGCGCCCCTCCTGGAAATGGTAGCGGCGAGGGTGGCCAAGGAGGGAGGGTCTGGGTTAAATGCGCACCCCCAGTCCCGTAGATCTTGCATTGTGCACGCTCGTACGGGGCGATTATAGCCGAGCACCATCCCTCCAGCGACGATCCTTGGCATCGGTAACCCCGTTGCGATCAAGGGTCACGAATAATGCCGGTTAAACGCTACATATTGCTCGGTTCGCCTGCAATTTGCTCGGGGATTTGAATAACGATTTGTCGCCCGGCTTCTTCGACCTCCCTCTCTGTTACTCTGATCTACCGGAGGGGGCGTCGGGGCGAGCAGGCGCACGATAATCGCTGGCTCGTGTTGATCAAACGCTTATTTTCGCCTGATATCCGGAGGACGATCATTTGCCACTGTGCTCTTTGGTTTCGTCGTCCTTGAGATAGGGGGAGTTTTAGGTAAATAGGAAAACGTCAACCCTCCAGCCGTATCTCGAAGACCGGACAACAGAAGGGATGCCTATTCGTCGCGAAAGAGGAAGCTGGGTCTTAAGAATTCACGTGAATACGCGACGGTGCAGGGAATATTTTCCTACAATCTCTGGAACACGGGGAAATGATCGAAGTCTAGGTTCCTAGAGGGAAAGCAGGACTCGACCGTCGCTTTTCATCCCCCGTGGCCACTGCGCTCGCGGCCCAAAGAGGCGAAGGGCGAGAAGTGTATCAATGGACCACTCGAGTTCTGATGTAAAACCGCAGCTTGGCGTGACACAACGAATTACTCGCAGGACCGCTCGAGGACGCGCGTGTTGGCGCGTGAAAAAGGAAACCCCCACGTGGCCGGTCGAGGGCCCTCGATGTCATCGCTACAGAAACGTTACTTTCGTCTCTCGATCGCGCCGAGCGTTTTCGGGACACGCTGCATCCGGTCGAGCCTCGAGTGTCCACGACCTCTGCGCCACGAACCGGGAGATTTCCTACTTTTATTCGGGACAGTGTGGCGTTGGTGGGCGTCGCGCGGTTTAATTGCGACTTCGTTGACATTCATCGGCAACTGTCACCCGGGAAACATCCCTTAGAGGGCGACAGGGGTGCGACAGCAGCGTGAAAGTCAAAGTGGCCGCGGAATTATTGGAAAACCGTCGCTGACGATCCATCAGGACACGGAGATAGAGAGAGCGAGGAGGAAAAGAGGGAAACTAAGCGGTGGATCGTATGGGGCCGAGGGGTGGCGAACGATAGGACAAGACTCCAGAAGTCTGATGCAAGCGTAGCCCAGGAACTTTTCCACAGAGTCTCGAGGGTAGAGGTTCAGTCGCATTAGACTGGTAAATTCGAAAAGCACCACCCTCCCCGCTCCGCCGCGAACAGAACCACCCGCCACCCTCTCGAGGCTTCGCCAGCACGGCTCCACCCCCTCCGACCCTCTCCGATCCCCGGCCAGCCCCGAGGGGATCGGGGGTTCTTCGAGACTTCCAAGAGTAATATAACAAGAGGGACCCAAGCAAGGGCGCGGCAACGAAGGGAGGAGCCAGGGAGTTTTATTAATTTCGAAAGTTCCCAAACTGATAATTAGATCCCCGCGGACTGGGGCCGCCAAAGGCGAAGGAACTTAATTTCTGGGTCGGTCGACGGAACGGCACTTACGTTTAATTTTCTTTAATGTCGCTTCCTCCATGCCTTCGGCGATCCCGCTTCTGTTTTCCATGAAGTTATTGTACCCACGGTCTCGTGGAAGAAGCAAAAAGAAGGCTGGGTAACACACCTTGTTGGTAGCATTGAGATGTTCGGATATTCGAGCCGCTCTGTATATTCCAGAAGCATAACGTTGAAGAAGAAAATCAAATAATTGTTGCTATCTCGTGTAAATCGAAGATGCGGTAATAAATGAATTTTAATTATCTAGCATATCCAACTAATTACTTGTAGCTCCGCTTAACTAGCCTCTCGAACGATTCTTTCGGCACACAACCATTCACGCCCCAACTGCGTGTGAAATTCTAATGGTTACCACCACTCTATATATACTTTTATTACAAATAAATCAATATAGCGATGGTGTGCTTAAGCCTCTCTCAACACGACGGAGTTGAGTCAACGTTCTACCGACGGTTCGCGTTGTTAGTCAAATAGATCCGAGTGTCATTACCGTATCGATTCGTTTATACGACACTTGTCTGGTAATACGACAAAAAGCTTGTTTGCTCGGACTAGTCGATATTTATCGTGGCAGGGTAATCTGATTGACTAATCGGGGATCGACTTCGGATACTTGAAATATCAAATTCTTATGGAATAAATGGAAAGACAACTATTTAAGGGGTTGATGTTACCTTCGCCTAATCATTCGAATACAAGTCCCTATACCCAAGAAAACTACCCTTTCTTTACAATCTGTGTCTCTGCAAAAGCTGCTGCAACAACTCCGAAAGAAGGGAAAAGAATATCGAAGCTTCTACTTCGACATCCAACCCCTAAATCACGGATGTATCTGTCGCGGGAAAGGTGTCGCCGGCCGGGCAAGAATAACGTCCCGAGTATACGTTCACCGCGGTCGACGAGCTCTCTTTTCCACCCCCTCCAACCTCTTTCTCTGTTCGCCACCAGCGAACACAGTCAGACGGAGCGTAGCTGTATTCGGTATTGCGAATGTTGACCCGAGGTATATTTGTCCAGCAATGGAGGAGCGTCGGTGGTGGTGGTGGTGGCCGAGGGGGTGGGCCCGGTTCAAATATTGTGTCGCTTCATTCAGCGCCGCGACGATCATAGACGCATCATTCCGGCGTCGCGGAACACGAACACGCGCCGAGAAAAAACGACGGACAAACGAAAGCCAAACAGTGGCTTTCACGAAATGGAAAACCCCCGGCCGGAGGGGTAGAACGTCCAGGGGACTATCAGACCTTCGCCAATGCGTCCCCGCAGAAAATCCTCTGCCGCGTCTTTCGCTTACTTCTCGAGCGACCGATATCACCCTCGTTACCCAACAAATTACCCTCGTTAGCCGCGGGAGGCGCGAGATTTACAAAGCTGATCTTAAATACCAGCCACCGGGCAAGCGAATAAGTGGCAGTATGCCGACAATAACTAAGCAAACAGTAATTAACTCGTCGAGCATCGAACTGTGTCAATATTTCCTGCTCGTAATCGCACACCCGTTAGAGAAGCCTCCTGATCGGTGCCAAGAAGCAGATATCACTTGGGCGAATCAATAAAGCGTGTTTGACTCAGTCAAACTGCGTGTCATCGCGTATCCATTTCGCCAAACAGGTACACTCCTGTCATCCCCGATAATTGTATGCCCGCTGATTACCACTTCATTTCATGGTAAATATTTTCACGCAATTAACAAAGGTGCATCGAGTAACTTTGATCGATATCGAGGGACAGAGGTGGGGCGTTGGAAAGTGAGGAAGCAGGATAACCGCCGGGATCCTCCGTTTTAATCAACCCTTTCGATTCAGGACCAGGGGCGAGCACATGCCGCGGCTCTCGGTGCGTTTAAAGCTGCCAGCCGGCAAAGATACACTGCGAAGCACAAGATACTCTCGACACTCGAATTAAGCCCCGCAGATAAATGCAGCGACTTGCTTCGATCCTCAGCCACGTAATCCCCGCGTTAGAATCGCATACAGCTCCACGCGAACCCATGAAGGCTCTACAGAGTGCCCCGCGTAAACCCTTCCACGGGCTACTTCTCAATAACCCTTCTTTCACTACTTCCAGAAACGACTGCTCCACAAACTGAACTCGCTGACTCGTTACATACTTCGTGATTCAACTTCCCTGTACCCCTTCAAAGCTCGGCAAGAGCGACTGAAATATTCCAGCGCAGCAATTGCGGATGAAACAGAAAATACACAAGCGACCCGAAAAACAGTTAAGAGCTCCCTCCTCGCGAGTCTGCGGACCAGCCAATGTGGATCAGTCTGTACAATGGAGGGTTCCCATTATAAGGTAGCGCGATTCACCGTGAGCGTATCTATATAATACTTAAACGGCAGGATACATAACGCACATATAGAACCGAGGCGGCAAGGATGAAAGGCGGAGCCAGCCGCAGCCAACCAGCGGCTAGGATTTCCATTTTAGCTCGTCTACTCGCAGAACTAGCCCAGGCTGCTCCTCGCGGAGGATCCTGCCAGCCACCATAAATCCATCGCGCGGCCGTTCTTGAATTTTATGCGAGCCACCTTTTCGAATCGCCCCGCCGTGAATTTCGCCGGTGTCGCGAGCAAGGGGATTTCCCAGGGGATCGTTCGATCTACGTGATGGGGAATAATGGATCGACGGACGGGCGCGAAACTTTTTAACCAGCACAGTTCGGCTCAAGCCTTTGATCGACGATGGATCCTCCTCCCTCGGTTATCGCCAACTCGCGCGAGAAAATTCTGCTCCCTAATACACCGCGGCTTGGAAGCTAAGGATCTTTGCAGCTGTACGAACTGATAAAAAGCCGAGCCCGTGGACGACTATACCTACTCGCGTGTTATTAAGCCCGTCGGAACGGGGAAAATGCGAACCGTACCGCCAGGATGTAATTCACTAGAGTTCCCTAAATTCCGCTTTAAATAGCAGGAATCGCAGCTTGTTTAATCAACTTTATTCTCTCGTACGCTGGGCTGTGTACAAATGAATTCATTGCCGCGTGTGTGAATCATTTAACTCGTTACAGTAATGAAACACCGCGGCGGCTGTAAATAGCGTCGTATATAAAAAGCAGATGTTAAATGATATCGCTGCCGCGAGTTTAAATAACGCGATCCGCCGCGGAACAGCGGGGCGCTTCGCAGACGCTGGTGCAATAACAATTTCTGTGGCACAGGGGCTTGAGAGCGGCGGGATTCAGAGAGAGGAACAATCACGAAGGAGGTACTAAGACGCCAAGTTCGTTCGGCGATGCAAGCTTGTTGTCCTTCGGTCTACAATTTTTTCTCTATTTACTGTTCCAAGTGGGAGAAGCTCGCGGTTCCCCTTCAAAGTGAAAGAACGCCGACATAGTCAGACGAGAGCATCAGCTACCATCGCCAGAGGAGATTGGGGAAGGAGTGGGACAAAGGGTGAGCTGTTGCGCAGGATAATCGCAGGAGGATAGGGAACGGGTGTGGATGAATCGCGCGGGGCGTTCAGCATTCATTAAATCATAGGAGAGCCGCGTAGTTTTCTGCTCCGTTCCGCTCGCCACGGCTCGGCGCCGGCGATACGCGAGCACGTTGCCCAATGAATAGGCCGTGTTTGCATAGGTCCCGAGCCGCAGCGCGCGTTCACGGTTGCGAGAGGAGAGCACGATGGGGTAGAATTCGAAACGACGCCCGAACGAGGGAAAAAGAAAGGCAGAAAGATGGAAAAGAAAGAAGGAAGGCTGGCTCCTATGTACACTCAGCTGTCGGCCTGTTTTTACCGTCGCTCTCTCCAACCAACCCCATCCATCTCGCATCGCAACTCGGAGTCGATCTCTGCCTGACCCCCGCGCGCAAATCCCGAATATTCGATCTTACGTGCGATGCGCTCGCTCGAAATGGACGCTGGATCTACTGGCTCGCGTTTGAACATTGAATTAGTGTTGTTAAAATGAGCTTCGAGCCGCGAGCTTCAAGAGCTCGAGTCGCGGTTCAAACTCTAAAGGCTCGAACCTTTAAGGCTCGAACCCTGTAGCCGTGAGAGCTCTAGCCTTTAAAGCTCGAGTCTTCAAGCTCGGAGGCTCGAGTCGTATAAATTGTAAGAAGTGAAATGATTATGTTATCGTCAGCGCAATGTACTTCGGTTCCCCTGACGATTGAAACAAATCGGTTAAATCGCCTTTATAATCTGCTTTATAAATCGCCTTTATAAACCTCGAACTTCGAGAGCTCGAGCTTCATATGATATTAGCCTTAAAGGCTGAGTCATTAAGGTTACCTTAACCTTAATGACTCAGTCTTCAGGCTTAAAGCTCTGAAGTCTCGAGCTTTATACAACACTACATTGAATAGATGGACCGTGCAGTCGCGAGGTCTCCCAAGCGCAAGCCCAAAGGGAACCCTGTAGTAAATATACCGCGAGGACAGAAACGACTTTGTGCCAAACACATTTTGTATTCCAATTTTGGCTACGAGAAATGAAAGGTGTAATTTCTGGACGCGTGCCCTGTTTTCTGTGTTACAAAGGAGCGCGTGGAAACAACGGGGTTGTTATTTTACATTCATCTCGAAACGCGCATTGTCCCCGTCGACCTGCTGAGATTGCGCGTGCATGATTTAATGAGAGGTGCCTCGATTGATCGCGGTGCCCCGCTGAATTTCGATGCGAGCCTGACACATTGGCCGCGGTATCGCGAGCCCGATGGAGCGCGGGGAGTAGCGCGCGAGGAAGAAAGCAGAGGAGGTGGATTCGCGGAGGATCGGGCTGAAAGGGCGAAGAAGGAGCGCGCAAGAAAATGAAGGCGAACTTTCCCGACGGAGTGGAGGGGACGAAGAGAAAGAAAAGAGACGTCGAGGGAGCTTCGGTCGAAAGCTGAACGATAATACTCCGCGGTGCTCCCCCCGAACGGTTCGAGCGGGATAAAGGCCCCGCTTCACGGACGAGTGAGAAGCGAACCGAGGGGGTGGCAGCAGGGGAAGAGCAAGAGGCAAGCTCCAGCCAACGGTGAAGAGGGACGGCTATAGCTTGTAAGTGAATTTTATTGCGCGATTATATTGAATCCCTGGAAGCCACCAGCCACTGTCAAACCCCCACCCCGGAGCTCTTCCAACCCCCTCGAGAAGCTTCCACGCGGTGCTCAAACGGTAATTCGAAATTCGTCTACGTGTCGTTCAATGAGCGACATTTTTCTTTCGGATAAGCCTCCGTCGTTGCTCGATCGAGAAACGATGAGTTGAGGAAATTGTTCGGCTTTAAACAGATGGAACAACTCTTGCATTGTGGATTGTGCAAGTTAGTTTCCAGCTCCCTTTGTTGCGAGATTAGAAACTAGTAAATTGGAAGAACTATTATACGTCCGAGTCTTTCCTCCATTTAATAACTGACCACAAACACAGAGAGTGTAAAGTGATCAGTGTCCAAGGGTGCAGAGTAATTAAGAAAACACTGTTCACAGTTACTTGAGAATGATATAGAGGGATACGGAGATGCGCAGCCATGCCACAAGTGGCGATCCCGTTATCCAGAAAGGAAAGCATTAAGTCACGGAATAACAGGGAATTTCAGGTCGGCGGTGAGCACCACTTTTCAATCTCGAGGGTTGCACGGTAGTTACCGCCGGCGGATACCAAATCGAAGCTCTTGCCCGCAGGGATGTTTGCACGTTGGATCACGGCCTCCATAGCAAAATTCACCATAGCAAAACCTTGCTATTCCCAAAGGCACAGGAGTCGACCCCGGGTCGGTCAGGGATCTCTACAGCTTCATGTGCCTATGACCTCGGTTTCCTTGATTCCACGTCGCCCTGTCAGCAAGCGTCACTGATCTTCAGTCGTTTCTAATTATTCTTAATAAACCATGTGCAACGCGTGAAACCTTGTTTACCATTCAAACAGTTTCTTTCCTGAATTCCAAAGTATCTTCGCACCACGAAGAGCAAGTACCCAGAAGCGAGCACTGAAGAAATTCAATGAATCCGCCAACTATACTTCCGTGAACTAGAGGACGAGCGAAAGGAAATGGGAACGTGGTCGACAAATCAGCGGGAAGCAGGCAGCTAAATACACGAGAGTGGAAAGAAGCGAGTAGCAGCGATTACATTTCAAGCTGTCGTCGTAACTGGCGTAACGAAGGACCGGGGCGATGGATAGTCGTGGAATTAATTCAACTCGACCATCTTTCCCCCCCTTCCGTGCCATCTCGAGGGAGCAACTGGCTGCTTCTTTGAAGAAGGGCCAATAAGATTGTCCCCGCGAACCTTCTTCTCCTGTCCTCCGGGGAACAAGGCGAGCCCTCTGCTCAACCAAACTATCAGATCTTTTCTGCGAGCAAAACTGACCTCGTCATAAAACGCGCGAGACGAACTGGCCGGTTGTTAAAAGAAGGTCCAAGTGTGAAATGTCACTGCTCTCTGTGAAATTATAGCGTCTCTTTCATCTTTCATCCGCCATAGGATACAAGGAAGAAGACACGAAGCGTTTTGCAGGATTTAGTCGGGTCGAATGGTACGCGACAGGGGGCTGCGGTGTATACGATTTCGTATGATTTTTAATAAACACCGATCAGACAGCCAGATGTACCGGTTGGCCACTTGACTCGGCATTCGGGAGAGCACTCGTTCGGCTTACCCGGGGCCACTCGATGCACAAAACTGACGGACGGACAGGCCCTATGCTGCATCGAGCATATTACGTCCCAAGTGCGCGGAACAAAGCTACGCCATTGTTTCGTGCCGTCAATAATCCACTTGCCCTGACTTCGAGCACCGCCACGGGGCGGGCACAATTGGAAAAAGCACGGAGGAAGCCGGGAAACCGTTGCCCCACGGGGTCCATCGTCCCACACACCGAAGAAAAGGGAAGGCCGGCTCCTATTCCGCCTCGGTTTATCGCGCAAGAACCACCACTAGGAGACAAAACCCACCGGCGAAAGATCAGGGAGCCCCTACTTCCACCGGTGATCTACAGCGGGGCATATTTGTGGAATATTTTCGCCTCTCTCAAGGTGGAGGTAACTTGAAGCCAAGTCTTCGAGGTTGAAAAAAAGAAATGGGACAAGTGCCCTTTGCTCTTCGATCTCTAAAACTGCGGAGACCATTAGGGGTGCACCTGAGCGTCAGTGGTGGAACACAACCCTGAACCCCGAACGCTGTCTTCGACGTGTTTCTAGAATTCCGTGGCAATCCTCGAAGCAGCTCGATGTTTGCTAGAGGGTTTCGAAGGAGCGGGTGACTGGGCGGCTTTGAGGATAGTTCCCGAAGGAGGGCACAGCGAGGACGAAGACCCGCAGGAGGAGCGACAGGGCGCAAGAGGGGTGAGTTGAGACGAGGTAGTCGAGGTAGTCGGTGCTTAGAAAGAGGGAACACGGCTGGATGGCCAGCGACTCTGATTTCCGTCGGGAATTTCGCCCTATCCGACGCAACCAGGCGAAGCCGCCTTTAATCATTCGATTGCCAACGCTTAGAGCCGGTCCTTCCTCGTTCAGCCCGATATCTAACCGCGCACGATATTTACTTAGCAAGTATCCGCTGGACCGGACGTTTCTACACGCGAGAACGGTAAATTGATTTGCCGTTTTTCTTGCCGCAGCTTACAACCTAGACAAGTCTCCTCATTATCAGGCAGGGTCTAGAAACTATTTCTAAATAACAGAGGATTCTCCTTTTGTTCACTCGCTTACCGTCGATGAATTAACAGATATTGCGATTCAGCATGGAGTGATTTAGAGTACTGAATTATCGAGGAGCATCCGTACCAACTTTGAGTAAATTAGGAAAAACTGTTTATAAAATAATTTCACTTGACATTGCAAAGAGAACACTAATTGAAAAATACATATTTTCACAAAATAAGTAGTAGTTGTTGAGTTGATAAGTTTTCATTTCTATTTTTGGCGAATTTTTCAAACCTGGAGCTGCCCAAGACAAAAATATTGCACAAAACAGGCTCAAAATTTAGAATAAATCGCTCTACTGTTATCGGATTTCCATGAAACGTGTACCAAACGACGTAGAACCTTTTTTTTACGTAGATTACAAGTCATAACTCAAAAACTGTCAAAAGTGGTGCCGCATCACTCTTACTGGAAGGTCCTCAATTTCTTTCTGTCAATTGATTTTACTGTACCTAGTTGAGGAGACGGTTGAGAAACAAATACATCCGCTTCACCACGTGAACGCAGTCGCGTGTATTCCGATATTTAAATAAACCACGAGCGTGGCTAAGTTCCAGCCGCATGGAAGACCGTGTCATTTTGGCGTGCGCTATGCTCGGTCTCGGCAAATTTTCCGGCTCGTCGACCTGTTAATGAAGCAGGAACAGCAAGCAGCGAGATGGTGCGGAAATCGGTGCTCGTCTACGATCTGCTGAGGACAAAGCAGTCCCAGGAAGGGTTCTCCGAGAAGGAGATCATCGAGCAGATCTGCGACAAACACGACATCGTGGCTGGGAAGGCTCTTCGCAGTCAGGTGGCCGTGGCTCTTCGTCGCGGGATCGACTTTGGGATCCTCACCAAGAAGAACAACAAATATAGGTGAGGACCGTGTCCTTCTAGAGTCTGCTGTAGAATTTTCATGCGGAGAGGTCGAAATATAGCTGACGATGCCTAAAATCATCGATTCAGTCGATTGATTAACAGCTGACTAATTGCAGATACGATCCTGATGGCGCGAAAGCCAGCACCACGAGTCGCAAGACTTCCTCGAGAAATTCTCGAGGTAGAAGAAAGAAGAGTCCGACCAAATCGACGAGAATGAAGCAACGATCGAACTCCACGCGGAATAAAAAGCAGAAGCAGCCCAAGATGCCGAAACCCTGGACGCCTAACAGAAGGAACCTCGCTAACGAGCCTGCCTCCAAGGTCAAGAAGATCTAGATCCACCCGAACGATCATGTGAACCCACGCGTTTGACTTTCTAAATGTTTACTTGTGTTTCATACGTCGTGTACTTTTCGAGAATGCTTTTTAATATAACGATGCCCCTTTTCCTTTGTGATTCTGATACACTGATCCATTTTATTCGACTGCCCTTCTTCTTCGTTTCCCACACGACCTTTTTATTCATTACTCTACCGCCCTCCACCTGCAAAATACCACTGAAATTGAAGAAAAAGTGGGAGCCCTAAAGCGCAACGATGGACGAGCATTCGCAGCGACGTAGATGCGTGGAAAAGTTTTCCCATGAAATCCACCTTCCGCCCTGAGGATCCAGGATCCTGTTAGGCGAGACTGCTTCAAACGCAGCCGATTCTCCAGCGCGTAATCTCTGCCCGGATGATCCAAATAGGTGCACCCGCGTGCCTTGGGAATCCTCGCAAGCTTTCGCTGACCGTTCGTCGATTAGGCACGGCCATTACGTTCCCCGGAGCTTTCAAAGGCGCAGCCTTCTACGCTTTCATCGCGACGAAGGCTTGGCTCGAGAGTTGTGCAAGACCGGATACGCCGTGAAAATCGCCTCGAATCGGCTCAACTAATCGTCCGGGGTCGTCCGAGGTACGAAGCACCTGTTATCGATGCAACGATTGCGGTGTACCTGGCCATCCAGTTCCCACGTGCAAGTCCACGTCGAAAAGAATTATTATCCCGCAGTGGTGTCGGGGTTTCTGAGCAGTGGATGCTTGAAAATGTAGCGCCGGTTGATTAACAAGCTACCTAAGTGAAGTCGTTTTTGACAAACAGAAGAAAACTGTCCCTCATGGAAATCTAATTGAATTCCGCGTTGTTGAGTGACAGCGTATGGGTGGCTAAGAACAACGAGTGGACGTATCGTCGGCACTGCCGGCAAGGCTGGCTTTTGTCCCTAAATTGCGTACTGCTTGATAGATCCACAACGAAGGCTGGCTCTTCCACCGGCGAGGGTCGACGCTCGAAATGGAGGAAGGGCGGCAAGGTGCGCCTGAAAAGCTGCGGATGACCAACATATGTTCTGTCGCGAGCAATCTGGCAATTATCGATAATCTAGCTGCACGCTGATCACACGTTATGCAGCCAATCGGGGATATTGACGAGAGTGAAGCGACCGAGTTAGGGTAGCCCCTGCTTTCATGGAAGCACGTTTTAGTGGACTTCTGGAAAATGGGGACATTACGTGGACGTAGCTGTCTGGGGAAGAAAACCGTTTGGTGACTACTGATTCAGATATTTCCGGATATGATTTAGAAATCTCTGGATGGCTGGAATGTTCAGCAGAATATCCGAAATATCCCAAATTTCCCAAAGTTGGAGTCTTCCTCGACGCTGAGCCCCGATTACGAATATCCCGCTTGGAATATTAAAGAGGCGACGAGCTGACAATGAGGCACGATCGAATTGTGCCAGACACCGGCGAGAAATTCTACACTAAAGAACCCAAGGAACCGAGCCGCATTTGAATAACGTCTGGCCCCATTGTCTGGGCAGAAAGAAACGTGGAAATATACGAATTAGCGAGTGCACCGTGAACCCATCGAAGCAGAAAGGGAAGAAGACCCAGGAAAGAATGTCTCCTCGACACTCAAACGAGCCGTGAACTTTATTGTCTGGATAATCAGCCACCATTTAGAGATCTCTCCTCGACCCCTACACTAGGAATCTTTGTTCCTCGGTTCCTCGACGAAACTCTGGCGACGACGCTCGACGGGACGCGTGCTGCAGGTGTTCCACCTTTCGATTCCTGCGAGATACAAACGATTTTTCATTGCAACGGACAGCCATCGCGCCCATCGACACGTGTCGCCTCACGAGACCCAGAGGAATCGTTTCCTGTTCCACCAGTTCTCACGAAACCACGGTTTTCGTTATGTAACAACAGGGTTACGCGAACGACACCTTATCGTGGCTTTTCAATTATTCAATGGGGCATCAGAACGCGATCTACCACTCCCGTTTCTTCTTTACTTCACTCATCGAACGGGAAACTTAAAATCTTCATGTTTTGTGACTTTTGGAAGGCAAGTTTTTAGGAGCCAAATGCTAATACTAAGTTTCCTAAGTTCTCTAAGGGATGTCGAATATTATCCAGCACTCTACGTTCCAAACTATGTAGCTGTTGCGATTACACCCTCCGAATGACCATTTTCCGGAAATCTGTCATCGAGCATTTCCCCGGGGGACGTTAACGAGGCTCGATTAAAACTCGAGTGTGCGAGCATAAAGGTGCAGTAATATATCACGCTTGACGCCAATAGAACGACCAGCCTCCGCAACAATAAACCGCCTAATTAGTTGGACACGAGACGCCGCGAGGCTAGTCTCTTTGTTGGGCAACCCTTAACGCATACTTAGCCCCCTCGCCCCCTCAGTCACGCGTATAGAATAATTTCAGCGGGCCGATTATCGGCCTTCACCATCGGCCACCTCTTCACCTGGCCCCTTTTATCTGCCTCCGCTAACTTCCATTGCCGATGGCCGGGGGAGTTCTACGAACGTTCGTGGAACGACGGGATTCGCCTGGCTGAGGGAAACAGGTACGCGAGCGACTGTTTCCTGGCCACTTGGAATTTCGTTGCGACGCGAAACACGGTAACAACGCGTTTCTTGTGGCGAGCGCAGCGTCTGACATCTGGGCGGCCGTTATCGCGGGCGTTATCATTTTTGAGATTAGCCTTAGTAGTCGGGCGTTTGCTTTGCACCGTGGTGCTTTCTCTGTGTACCCTGGCTGTATCGCTGTCCTGCCACACCAAGCTCCGCTCCTTCCACCGACCATTAAGCTACATTCACAGGGAAGTCTACTCTTGGACAGAGAAAAACGTAGCGAGACAGAAGGAACGAGGTGAAGTAGAACTACAGTCCATAAATTTCGAAGGGATGCGATAGCTGATTTTATTGCTACATTAAGAAGAATCAGAGAAGAATCTGCTGTTAAAGTTTGTACGATTGGAAGGATTAGATACTAGTCGACTTAATTTAATCTTAAGTCACTGTTCGTGTAAATTGTTACCGAGTTATTCAGTTGGATTGGTCGAGCAACAATTGCCGTGTGAAGAACGCTTAAGTCCGGGGAAGGGCGCGACAGTATTCACGAGGAGCGCTAAGATCCAGCCTGAAGGAGACTATCTGGAAGATTTTCCGGTGTGAGAACGCGATAGCGTTCCTGCCTTGGCAAACATCAGAGCCCACGGAGGCCTACGGTTGCGTTCGAGCAATCGAGCGGCCGTGAGAAATCTCCTTTAAATATCTCGTATTAATCGCGCGAGATAACCACTTCCTGAAACGCTATCCAAGGACAATGAAATAACACGCAAAAACGAAGGAAAGATCCCTAGGACACGAACCTCTGTCACTCTCATACCCCGCGTATCTCCGAATTCCTCCCTCACCCCCAAACAACGGAATCTCATCCACCAGAATTCTCCATAAACAGGGAACATAGAAACCCTTCGACAGCTCCCAGGCAATTTCTCTCCTCCTCCCCTGAATTTCATTCGATTTCATTCGATCGCATTCGATTTCATTGGATGCCCTAAATCAATCCAACGTCATCGTATTTCTGAACAACAAAAAAAATCCAGGGGAAAACGGTTTATTTGCGCACGACGATACCTGCAGGCCGCAGATTCGCGATCCGAGCATCGGCGTTAGCGTTCAGCCGTTCGCCGAGCGACAGATTTTTAACATGTAACGTTTAGTTTGACATTTTTACGGTTCCGTGGAGTAAATATTAGAGCGAGCTGGAAAGCCAGCCGTTGAGCTTTTTCGTGACGCGTTAAATTCGGGCCGGCTCGGAAGCAACGAGCCGATTGTCGCGCGATCGCCTGCAAAAATATCGCCCTCGTCGATGTCGCTGGGTATAGCCTCTCCGGGGCCACTCCCATTTATTATTCTCGAGCGCACTTGCAGCACAATGCCGACCACGAGCACTGCAACCTGCTCCCGGGCTTCCTTTGACGCTGGGAATAACGCGTCATTTGCACAGGCCGCGATCGCGGACATAAACCCGCGGCTCCCGATCGTCTATTGCCCACCAAACTGCCTTTTCCTTTCCTCCAGTGGATCCAACGAGTCTGGTGATCGTCGAATTACGAACGAAAACTTGGCCAGGGGATTGTGTTGTGGTAGGGACGAGGGAGGGATGATTTGGGTCTACTTATGCAGAATGCTACCAACCCTCAATGATCTGAAGCTGAGTAAATTTACTTTGGAGATTTTAATTTTTAAAGAAAAGTAGCTTTATTTCTGTTGGCTGTATTTTGGATTATTTCTCATTACTTTTTCACAATGTTTTTTTAATGAGTTCTTTAATAGTTAATAGTATAAGTACCTACCATTATTTCAAATTTTCTCTAGTGTTTTTTTTGGTAGTTTTAATAATTGTATAATGTAAGAGTTGTTCCATGGGTCGGTAATTTTTTGCAATATAAAGATCACAAGATTATGGGATCCGTACTGTGTTTAACTAATTTTTTGTCATTTTAAGGGTTGCTAGCTTTCTGCATAACTAGGCCCAATTTCCTCAGGGTGCGAGGAAAGGTAGAAGTTTAAGGTTGTTGAGATAGTGATGCGATAGAGTTACCAAGGGGATGGAATAAGTGCATGATCGATTCGCAAGCAGACGTCCATCGAAATGGACACCTTCGCGTGGCTCGTCGCTTGGAGCCACCCCTAATTATCATAGCCGATTCGAAAGGGCCTGGGAGAAAAATCTGTGGAGCCAATTGAGCTGGCTAGGATGACGAGGACTGGACAATGCCTCACCCCCTTATCGACAGAGGGGATGTTCGAAGAGAGGCGGCGTGTGAAGGAAGAGACATCGAGGGAAAGAGAGAGAGAGGGTGGTTGGAAGTGAGAGAATGCGCGAGTGGCGGTGGGGGCGAGAGAGGGCGAGATAACAAGGAAGCGCGGAGAAAGAGAAAGAGAGACACGGATCAAGGATAGTCTTTGCCAAATACCAATATTTGCGACCGCCCTGTTGGTACCTCTGCTCGACTCGACCTGACCCGACTTAACTCAACCGATCCAGCCGCAACTCAACTCTCGACTCCCTCTCCTCGTCGCCCCACCCTTCTTCGTTTTCTTCTACTTTTTCTTCTTCCCGTCGCTGACTATCCACGGGATATCGCGGCCTCCGCCCGAGTTTCACCCCCGCGACCAAGGAAATCGTCCCGCTTTCCTCTCGTTAATACGCCCACGATTCCGATCGGGGAGCACCGATGGATCCGGCCCTCAAACAAACTCCAGCGATCGATCACGCCGACTGTTGCGTGCCCCAGCGTCTGTGTTCCTTACGATTTAATGTGTCAACGACTCCCCGACAGATTGTTCGCTCGGTTCGGGGGTGGAAGAGGCTTAACGAGGTATTTGGAACGCTTCTAAATGGCGTGCAAAGTGTTGCTCTAATGCGCGAGACTGAAACGCCTGTCCAGTCGGCGGTGTACTTAGATCCTTAAGGTCCTAGGCACGAAGCCTCGCAGAAGAAGAACCGCGGGAGGGAATAAAAGCAGGGGGATGCTACGATGGAGGAACGTGTTCCTCAGAAGTCCACTCTAAAGTTACAATGTATCAACCCCCCGGGCTATAAAGACTACAGAATCTCAGCTACCCCGTGTCTTCGACGTGTTCTACGAGCACCCTTCTGGAATCAGACCTGCAGGTTCGGATCGCGCTGGAAAAGTAGCCGTCGAAGCCGCTGCGACAGAGCAGATTGATTTCAGGCATATGCGGATGGTAACGTAGCCCGATTGGCTTCTCGCCTGAGGGCATGAAAATGGACAGGGAGAGAGAGCGTGAGAGCGGGACGGAGTGGGAGCAGGTCGCGTCCGATGCAATAAATAATAATTAGGCGCTAATTAGCGGCGGCCATGTTGGCCGCTGGCAGTTGTCGGGGGCGCAAAGGGATGGCAGGGGTGGGGTTCTCGTGGAGGGCGGTTTAATCACGTCACACACCGACGCACCACGTCCTCGCTTATGGCCGTCTCGACGCGCACAGATCCCTCTCCATGTACGTGTGCACGCGCCTGCACGCGTGTGCATGAAAACGAGCGCGCGCGCTGCTTGTCCCGGACATGTTGACGATGTAGGGGCTAGCCCGTGCGGTCGTACGATAATACAACGAGCACGAGGGTGGATAGCGGACGCCGAGGGGGGGCGGCGGGGAGCCGTGGACGCTGGACGCTGGATGCTGGATGGTGGATGCTGCACCGTGGGATGGCGGGTGCACGAGGTGGTCGATTTCACGCGGTCGATCGCTGGACCCGCAGCTCCACCCCCGTACGCTCGCGCTTTCGCCCCATTCCAAGAACCCACAGCACCTCCGCCGTCATCCTCCCGCGTTACGCGGAGAAACAACCGCGTTAATGTCTAACGACACCGCTTCCAGGAAAGCGAAAGAGCAGTTCTCGAGAAAAAATGGGGTAGTACCAGGTTCGAGATGAGGAACAGGGTGAACAACTTAAAAATTACGTGCACGCGAGCGAGTCGTGGTTATCTATGGGTATAGATAGCTTTGCGATGGTTTTACTATTTGCAGACTTCACATTATACTTTCCTGTTGCGGTACAGGCTTCATAGGTAGTGTAGCGAGGTTTATAGAATTTTCTTCGGAATCTGGCTACGACAAAGCTTTCGACAGAGCTATGGAAGTAGTAAACGGATGGAGATAAGCTTTACGGTGCTTATAGAGAAGACATTGAAGTTTTAAGAAAAAAATATTTCAGTTAAAGAAAAACATTTTATAAATAGGCTGCCATGAAACCTGGACATCCCACCCCTTCCCCCTTATTTCACCCTCTTGACACTCCGTGATAATCGAAGTTTTACCCGGGCAACGCCGGGTACTTTAAGCTAGTAAACCTATATTTTAAAAGCTACCAGTGCAAGATGAAGGTGAATTGTGAATTAAGATCGTTTAGAAAGAATACAAACTGTTCCCGAAGAATCTACACGCGTGTCTTTTCGAAATTCACGTTTATCCCGCGGCTCCGCATACCCAAGTGTCCGTACACGTGAGCGCGCAAGATTAGCCTGTGGGTCTAGAAGAGTTTGTCTCTATCGTAAACAAAGTCCTGTCCAAGGGTGCCTTAAAGGGCTCGTTAAATCAGCACGGGCATCGCCGCCCTTTTACCTGCAAATTCTGCGGAGCTCCTGTTGGTCGAGTCCCCTCAAATATTGAAATTGGCTGCGGTTCTTGGTGCACGTCGCATTCTTTCAAGGTGCAGGCGTCAGGGGTTCACGAGGGAGGACGAGCCATGTTGCACCTGTAAAGTAACTTCATTTAGTCCCTGCCCGCCAGCATCCAAGATGCAAAACAGAATTAGATTAAATCACCAAAGTATCGCAGAGTCTAAAATGTTCAACCCCCTTCGAGATTCAATGACCTCTTTATCAGCCCTTGGTTACATGTATTCTTATTTCTTCTCCCAGATCTGATACAGACAAAGCCAACCTTCGTCCTTGCACTCCCAATGAACTGCTCAATTATTTTTCAATGCACGTGACTTTCGAGCCATCCACCCCTTCACACCGAACAATCTTAAATCAATTCCTAATCCATCCGGTGTCGACCTCGCCGGATCAAAGTGCCGAGAAGCTCGACGCGCCAGTGAAATCGCGGAGCGATCGACGAGGCGCGCAGCGGGCATTTTAAAATGGCGAAATTGCCAGTGTCGTCGGTTGAAATTCATTAACAGGGCGCTGGTAATGGGACAACGATGACGTTGCGGACGGGTCGGAGAGGAGCGCTGGACGAAAGCCTGGCTGGCGAGCCGGACGGAAAAACAAGGGGGTAAGAGAGAGAAGGAGCGAGAGAGGGTGGTTGTCGTAATTCTGTCGCATTACCATTTAGATTAGTTAGATTTGCAGGTAAACAGGACGCGGCCGATCACAAAACACAAACATGAATACGCGGCGGCCGCCGCTGCCGCGTTGACATTTTAATTTCATCGCGATAATTACTTTCAAACGGATGGCTTTTTAAGTAGATTAAAATATTCCTGCGCCGCGGACACGTCCGCATTCGTATAATTAATGCATTTTGCAGGACGCATGGCCGGTAGAGGGAGGAACGAACGCGCCCCGATTCGGTTTTAACGCTGCCAGCCGCGTCTGCACGCCATTTCGACTCGATTTTCCGATTCGTACCCCGTACATTTTCCGGTGAGCATTTCACGTTTCAGCGGGGGTGGTGGAGTGGAGCTAATTTTTGGGTAGACTGAGGATGCAGTCTCGAAATCTTGAGTGCTTCCAAAACGATTCCTTTTAATTTGTGACTTTAAAAAAGCACAAATGGGTAAGCTTCTGTTTACATTGCAAATTCTAGGTTCTAGAGGAACTAAAGAAAAATTAACTCCGCAGGCATGAAACAATAGCTCGCGCGTTCAAGCGCAGCCGATGATTAGAGAGCAGAAACCTGTCTTGATCCTCTCGCCCTAGTATCTCTGCGCGATCAAACAACGATCCCGATGGCACAGGTAGGAGGGAAAAGAGTACATACCTAGGAGAGGGGTTGGTCAAGTGGAAGCGCAGCAGCGATTGAATATCCCGGGAAATGCGATGCTCGACTCATATATTTCAGCGCTGTTGTTCGTCGAGGTTAAAAAATTGCGGGGACTTGCGAATCCGTTCTCGCAAATTCGGGGAGGAAGGCTCGAGTGTCCTTCAAACAAACAATATGCTTTCCACCTGCTTCGAGTGCTTGAACAGTGGCGGTAAAACGGTCACGAAACAGCGACGACGGGAATTCCCCGCGGTAACTTGTTCGACGTACCCTATAATTTTTGCACGCAGCAAGGATCACGTTACGCTGAGAGGAACTAGGTAAAGAGTAGCTAGGCAGAAGTGCCGAGCACATTTCAGGCTTTATTCAAACATTTTCGCACAGTGGTATCAAGAACTATGTGGAACAAACATGTAACATACTCTCGGTCGAAGCTACAGCATCTCGAGCAACCTAAGCACAAATCTATAAGCACTCACGGTGCATCCCCCGCAAAGAACACTTCCACGCTATCCTCAGCGACAATTCGAAGCCTCCTAGATCCACGGATTAACACCAACCTCGACAAAGTCACTCGACTATCCAGCGCCCAATACTTGAATCTTTACGAATCGATGGAACGCGACCGAGAGATGATCGAGGCACGTACATATACGGGAGGAGTTTTCGGAGCCCCAGCCAGGGGCGCAAGGAACAAGGATCGATTTAAAGGCGGGCGCAATTGGAGTACAATAAATTGACGTCGTTCTTCGAGCAAGGGTAGAGGGTGGGTTTAAAGGCAGCCTCTCCCTGGGGAGACGGATGTGGAAGAGGTATCGCGACAGACGGGCTGCAGCTCGTGTAAACAATGGCTCCACTTCCTTCGGCTAGGTTAGGCGTAGGTGGATCAAGGGGACGGACGCGGAGGTGGGTGGCAGAAGCGTGTAGAGACAGGGCACGCGTGTATGCGTGAGGTGCTTATTGGGTCCGCTGGGGGCTGCTGCGGAGCGGAGAAACAACCCTCTGACCAAACACGGCAACATCAATCAGCACCAGTCACTCGAGCGTCGACCATTGGCGCCAACATTGCGATATTGCCTACATTTACATCCGCCAGGGAAAAACGTACCCGCACGGCCGCGAGACGTCGATGGGCCAGTTAGTGATGGGGCATTCAATCCGGCCTTTTCAAAGCTATCGATCCGGCAGCTCGTTCCTCGCGCCAATCGCTTTTCCCGATATTAGTCGGCCATCCCCGGGACACTTTGCCTGCCTGTGTACTCTTTGTGAAACGACTTGTTTCGCTGGCAAGTTTCGCGGTCACGCGGCCGCAGCCTGGCCGGGCGTGGGGTGATCGATAATTTCGACGTTTGCTAGAGGAAAACGACGAGCTTTCCACGGAACCGCTTGGGAACTTTAGGCCGGGCATCTGGGGTGCAACCACTCTCCACTTTCAGATATTGGCAGGAGAAACAATAGCTACGAGAGGAAACTACCCTCGCGAGGGAACACCTTTCGTCAGGCCGACGCGAATAGCCAAGAGTTATATTGACGTGCGATGTTTTAAACAGTAGTATAAATTGTATTGGACGCGACTGCAAGTGTATTTATATTCGATTCGCAGCGCTGAACGATTAACAGGTTGCACGGCGCAGTTTTATAATTACCGGATCGTGTAAATACCCGATAAAGGGAGGGTAACGGTATTAAATTAATTCGAGACCCGCCCAGGGAGAGGGGTGTGCGAGAAAATTCGTCGGGGGAGGGGGACCCTGCTACCCCGAGAATTATGCGCGTCAGCTTACAATAATATAGGTACTAATGCCATGCAAAAGCGGGGCTCTCGGGCAACGGTTGTTCCGCGATCGATGCAAACACTCGACATTGTTTTCCTTAGCCTCGAAGGATGCGTCTTAATTTTTACTCCCCCGCGGTCTGAGTGGCTGCGCAAAGATAACAGAAGGAGGCGAGAGTCTGCGAGCCTCGCGGAGGAAAGCTTTCGGTGTTCAAGGGAACGGGGGATGGATTCGAATCTTTCTTATGAAATAATTTTTATAATGCAGCGATCACGGGGACGCGGCTAGCCGTTATTTGTCCGAAGGACGCGACGCACTCAATCTAAAAAATCCTAGAGGGTATTTGTGGAACTCTCTTAATCCGCTCGGGTCTGTAAATAAGCTGGCTGGTGCGCGAGATTTGCGCAACGTTTCACCCCTTCGGAGGATGCAGCCTGATTCGCCAAGGCTCTGAATAACTTCTTTATAACTGTATAAATAATTAACCCCTCGGAGGCGACGTAGTTGGGAAGCTTCAGGATTCTTCCAGGAACTTCGGCGAAGATGTGCAATTGAATTTCTTTGATGAGAGTGCTATTTGGCGAGCGGACCTCCTTCCTTTTCGAATTTGAATATTTAGGATCGCCCAGATTTTAGATGAAGAGAGCGTGTTGGAAAGTTCCAAGTAAATGGCGAGGGTGCTGGATGGGAAGGCTCGTGGGAGCGAGGGGCCCGTTGCATCTTCGAGGTATTAATAAACAAGCGTTCATCCCCCGAGTGATACGGAGCAATCAGCTGAGCTTTCGACCCCGTTCACCGTGATCGCGTAGAGAAGGATGGCAGCGGTGATCCTCTGTTGTCACAGTGACTCAGTATTTGGACAAGCACCCCGTGCTACGGCCAATGAGCGATTCAACTTTCGGCAAGGAGCTCTCTGTTTTTCCCTTTATCCTGCATGCTCAAACATCTTGGCTTTCCGTCGCGCGAAATGAGCTAATAATCATCGAATTCAGTCCCCTAATACTCGATAGTAGATCTTTGAAAGTACAGTAGCGGACAAAAAAATTACCACTTCTTCGAACCACCCTACTTCTATTACTTTTCAATACCAACTCAAAACTGCTGTATGTGCCTAATATACATACTCTGAAAAAGAATTAAAAGCTGTATAAAACCCAGTTACAGTGGAATTCATTTAACTAACAAACAAAAACCGTACATAACATCAAACAAGACAACACACCTTTAAAGCCAACAAAAAGTTACCACTTTTGAACATTAATAAAAAAATCTAATTGGGTTTTATACAGCTTTAAATTCTCGATCAGACTTGAAAAAGTTACAGGATGTGTAAAACATGTGCTATTTCGCGCCAAACCTCTGATATGGTCCGTAAAAATTCGAGACTTTCATCAAAAAATTAAAAAGTCGCGGATTTTGAGGTCGTGTTTGTGCGCTACTAAAATTCGGCGACTTTTTAATTTTTTTATGAAAATCACGAATTTTTAAGGACCATATCAGAGGTTTTGCGCTAGGTGCCACATGTTTTACACATCCTCTAATTTTTCCAAGTCGATCTGAACCTCCGTTCATTCGCAAATAAAGTTTCCGGGCAAAGGTGACGCTATAGGTTGCCGCTTGACCTGTTTAACTACCAAATCTACAATTTTGCGAATTTTAATATAAACCGAACAGCATTTTATTAAAAAAAGATAGTACTTTCATAAAATGAAATAAAAAGATCGATTTTTCGACTGCCTATTACCCTTGATATAATTCTCTCGCGAGTGTCTCGGTAACTGTATCGCAAAGTTTATACACCAGCTCGCTCAAGGAGGAGCTCCGCACGTTTCACCGTGATTCATTACGCCGTAAGTAGGTAACTGGGATGTTTGCCCCTGCCAACGACGAACAAATTGATTCGATAAATATTTTAACTTTATTTGCCGTCCGCGTAAACAGATATTACGAAGCGCGGTTAAACAGAGAGGAGGTAAACGATCTTCGATACTAACTTCGATACTCAACAACCTGTGATATAAGATCATAACATCAGTCGCAGCAAGATGCCCTCTATCTCGCTACCAACTTCCCGATCTCACCCGTAACCCTGAAAGCAGAGAACTCGCTGAGAGCACCCAGGAGACGATCCGCAACGACAATGTGCCGCGATGGTTTAGCAACGATGCAGGATCCCCGGTGCCATCTTTACACGTTGTCACGTCGGCAGGTATGGGTATCCGTCCCATTTGCAACTAGTCGCATTATTGTTAGCCCTAGGTATGTACCATACCGCGCGGGTACACAAACGCCTGTGTACACACGTATCTCTGGCCCAGGTAGGTACTACGTACAAAGCTGCCTCGTCCTCCCGAGATCCATCGAGCTCCGCACGCACATGCACTGGTGCAGCACACGCACACGCCCGCACAGGAGCCCGTGGCCGTCTACATGGCGAAATATAAGGACAGTTGTCGACCGTGTGCTCGTGCATGTGTACACCTACGTGTGTGCGCGCGCGCGGCTGAACGGGCGGGCAGACCAGGAGGCGGTGTAATATAGAGAGCGGCTAAAAGCGAACGTAATTTCCTGCCCGCCTGACAACGCTACAGACATGTTTGCGAACTCGACGCACACAACCTACTTAGAGCCTACATGTGTCCCTACGACAATGCCCTAACACAAGCTTGATCTAGTCCCCCGCAGGTATATGGGCGCTAGCGAGCGCGCGGAGCGCGTGTGCGCCTGTAGTTGAGGACGCGAGCATTCCCGATGCGACCTGCAGCCAGTCTACTCCGTCGCCCTGGGGGGCTTTGATCGGAATACAGAGAGGCCGGCCCAATCGGCGGATGCCTCGATATAAGTCGCTGCATCCAAGAGCTGCGGGGCGTCTTCCTACCGGATAGCCATCCTCACGTGGCCTAGGTATACGTGTGCCCCGCGGGCAGTTAGACGCGGGTCAGTTTGCCGGCTGCCAATTTGGGAAGTAATTAACTCGAGATTAGCAACTCGGGGTGTAGTAGCCTCGAGATCAGCGGTTCTGAAGGCAGTCGGCTGGTTGGGATTGGGATGGTGGACGAGGTTCTAGCGGGTTTCTTACTTTTGGAGGATCGCTCAATGAATTAATAGCAACGCTTTGGCTTTAATTAATCGAAGGGACAATTAGAAAGCAAGGACAGAGTAGGTACTCTGAGGATCTCAAAGGAGCGAACAACCTGTTTCCTTGCGCAACTTGAGGACCCTGAATTTTAGGGACCAGTTTCAGGGAAACCAGACATGATGAGGAATCGTTATACATAAGATACAGATCTCTATAGAAGCTTCCATTCACGAATTCCAATAGCTAGCAGTGGAATCAACGAACCCCTGATTTCAGCCACTCCATATACGAAAGTAGAACCTTCGCAACCTAGTCTCCAAATATGTCCTAATCCCCAAATGCCGCGCTTCGGTTGGTGCGGCGAGTACCTACACCTCGAGTTCCCAGAATAATTTCGATGGCAGACGCGAGACGTCCAGTGATTTTGGTAACAAGCTCGACAGACACTCGAAGGGAATCTGTGGCGAGGGTGTAGGGTAGGACGTCGCCGGTCGGGCTCCCCTTTTCACCGTTTTATTGAAAGCTCCGCTCCGATAGCGGTGGAATCGACGGGCACTCGCGCGCGGCCGCGCGCTGCCTCGTCCAAACATTTCGGACAGCCTAAGGAAACACATTTGCCTGCGGGCAAACACGGCCGACTGTGGTAAAGCGAAGCGAGGCGCGTCTTCGCGCTGCGCCTCCAGGCAAAGTGGAACGCAGAATGTGTCTGGGACTGTTTGCATTGCAGGACAATATTCCGAGTCTTTTGAAGGACGAGCCGAGAGGAGCCGTGTTATTTCGTCTCTCCTTCCTATCCCGGCTCCGTTCGTTTCTTTTATAGCTCCTTGCCGGCGCGTCGCATCGCTTGCTTCTCTACTTCTGCTCGGATCGTCCTCGTTCGAGGCAGGCCATTCCGAGCGAGTCCCCACGCACGTGGACGTCACGGACCACTTACTGTATAGTCGAATCTCGCCGAGATTGCTCGCGAATCGATGATGAAACCAGGAGGTAGATCCTTTGACCAGGTGTTCTTCGGTGGATACTTAAAGGAATTGGGTGGAAATGGTGCCCCAGGTCGATTCGATCGCCCATCGAGGAGGTAGTGCTTGGAAGCGTTTCCGAGACTCCAAGCACGAACAAGTCTCGCGGAAGGAGCAGGGGTGCGACATCACGGTACGTGCATACGTCCATGCATACATGTGGCAGCATAATAAGTCCACGGTTAAACGCGTGATCCGAAAGACAAACAAATGCTACACCCCTCCCTCGGTCATCCCTATCGCTTTTTCTATTGAAAATTCATCGTACGGGCAAAAGTACGCCAGGGTGGTTGGACCCTATCCGTCGGTGTCGCCCCATCGTGAATCAAGCCACCAGCGATTCTTCTCCTCTTCCTTCCCGGAGGCTTCCTTCCCCCCTTCTATACCGTCCCTCTTCTTTTTCCAATAGGGAGAGCACGGACCGCGCGGCAGTCGCCCCGGGTTATGAGATTTTATGAGAGCCAAAGCGGTTTACGCACGTAGGATTTCCTTCGATCTGCTTTCCTCCGCATCCCTTCGATCCACGATACCGGGAAGGCTGGACGGTTATAGAGCCGGAGGAACAACCGTGCCGGGATTCTATTTTCCCTCGACGTCGCAGGCGGAGGATCTTTCCGCAGGATCGTTCTTCTCAGTGAAGGAAATAAAAGGTTCGATCCGGCGATCGAGACGTCACGGATGAAGACAGGTGTATGACGGAGACCTGCATCGAGAGGAATGGACAGTGGGCGCGACGCGTAGGTGGTCAAGAGGACTCGAAGAGTCAAGTTTATATAGGTCACAAAGCTAATCCACATTGCGAAGAATTTAGAGGTAATACAATCGCCTATGAACCATCTAGAAACTCGCTACTAATCGCTTCTAAGGGGGCCGCGAGGATCGACGCCGGTGGGGGCCAGCGCGTGCCACTTGGTCGGAATAAAACGAGAAGATAAATATGAAATTAAAGAGATGGCTGCGGAGTGACACAGGGATAGAAGGGGGGCATAGGAACAAAAAAAGAATGAAAAGAGGAGGAAAGGAGCGCAGGAGGGAAAGGCTCTCTCATCGGCGTCCCCCTTTTCCGTCGGGGTCTTCGCAAACTCCCTCCGCGAGGCCGAAATTCTCCGCGGCGGGAAGTCGTTAGGCGTTTTCTGACGCGAGATAAAATTCTGGGAAGCACGTTGAAACGACTCTCTACTCCGGGGCCCTGGGTATTGTTTTAACGTGTTTGAGTCAAATATTGACGCAAGTTGGGCTCGCAAGCCGGAGCCAGGAACGAAACGGAACGGAAGAGACGAGGAAAAGGAAGGCGACGGACGGCGTGGGGCACGGGGGCCACGAGAGCGAGATGAGATGGAGCGACCCACATAACATCCACCAGAGGACGAGAGAGCAGCGGCGTCTCGCGGTAACGAAGGAGCAGGAAGGGAACACCGAGTAACGAGAAAAAGAAGAAACTCCTCTCCTATATTCTATCTCCCGGCTCGTTTTTCTCCGCCTATCCGGCATATCGGTGTTCCCACTTGTATGTATGCACGTACGATCGAATGCTGTTTGAATTTGCTGGGGAACGATACCGATGTATGGCGGATGTCGAGGTTTGCCTCACTCCTCGGCTGCAATTTTGCGCCGCGACACTTATTTTACGCGCCGTTACTAATCGCTGACGGGTAATCGTCGATGTAATATAAAGGAGTATCTAATTGCGAGCCGCGCGCAGGAATATTTGCCACCGTATGGATTTCATCGGTTTCAATTTCCTTTAATGGAACGAAATGACATATCGAAGATATTTCCCGGCTTCATTTCCACCGCGGCAGGTTAATTAGAAAAATAATGAACTTGTTTGTACTCCTTTCCACCCGTACTTCATTAAAAGAGGGGCCTCGGATGAATAATATACCGTTCCATTAATATTAACCTACATTAAAACGGGCACGGTAAAAATAAATAATGCGCTGTTTAATCAGCAGCGTTCCCTGCTCACGGATCCCCGCGTTCATTTATCGAGCGTACACTTCCATCGAGTGTTCGGCGAGAAATAATTTCAATTATTCCCAGCTTATGACTCTTTAAAGATACCTAATATTTATAACAATACCACCGGCGAAACCATTGCCAGACTCCTCATCAGAGATGGAAGAATTAGGTTGAACCAAGTCCCCTGTGCTAGATCAAACAAGTATCGGTCGATCATTGATCCTTTGGAGCAGGAAGGAAATACATTTCACTATGGCGTAATCTTGGAAAGACTTCAGGCTCGTGCGCGAAAATCGTTGGACAGATAGGGCTCCTTATCGATTCGCCTCCCACGAACGAATCGCCGGCTGTTAGATCATCCGCCGGTTAAGACAGGGAAACGAGTTTGCGCGGGGTACATAGAGGATGATACTCTCGGACGCGAGTGAAAAGGACGACGGAACAGGTTCGTGGAAAAAGCCCGGCACCAGGGGGGAGAAACCGGGCTCAAAGTCGAACACCAAGATTTAACACTTTGTTTGGGGGAGTAGACGGTTGCATTCCGCGTTTCACCTACGGCTCGCCTCTGTTTGCCCACGGAACACGAGTTAATAACTCGAAAAATCCGCGCTCAAAGCCGTCGCCTCGTATTCGGACCGTTTTCCCTGCGGGCTGAAAGCAGCGGCAGCTCATCCCCTGCGCGTACACTCCGAATTAAACGGTTCCTTCCTCCGCAACGTCTTCCCTCCTTCTTTACCACCAAATATCGCGAGGAACCCTCCTAACACCTTCAGATATCACGGTTAAAATTCATCCCTCGAGTGACCAAGCGGGGCCACTCGATCTCCCTACGCGAACGTGCGACGTGACGAAACGATTCGCGAAAAAATCGCAGGTAAACACGAGGTTGCTCGGGCACCGCGGGCCGACCCGAACACGCGAGAGCCTCCAGTTCTCGAGGACGCTTAATCGCCAGCGCCAACATTCCACGGGGGCTGGGTGCTCGAGGGTTGAGCGGCAGCGAGGACTGCAAGGATCGGCGAAGGGAGCAGGAATGGATGCGCGACGTTGGTCATTGTCCGCGGTAGAAAAGACACGTATACACCGCGTCCAGCGAGGAACGGTCGCCGGTCATTCTTCGGGGCCATTTCTTGGCCATCGCACGGCATTTAGGCAGAGTTTACCGGGGCGTTTCGCTGTCTGAATGGCCGTGTAACGTATTGCAAACATTTTACCGTTGCGGGGCGCGCGCTGCCCGGCCAACGCCGACGGGACAGAGGGGGCTTCACACAATCCCGACTGGTAGGGACATTGTGCCTAATGTTTGGACATGTGTTCCGCTACGGTCACGCCTTTTGTTATCATATTCTATGCATGTTTGCCCGCTTAAAATGTTGTTTTAGAGCTTGCGCCACGCAGCGACGACGTAGCCCGCCTTTTCCACCGACTGACACGCGCGCACCCGTCAATCCACCAACCTGAGCCGTCTTACTCTTCTTCTCGCGGCACCGCGAGACCTTTCGCGCTACCAGGGGATGATTTCTAGTCTCTTAGCTTTCGAATAGTTCGCAGTTTCGTGAGAAAGAGCAGCGCGCGATGTATCGCTGGAGATTGCAATTTTAAGTTGCACTTCGACAATCAAGGGGGGTGGGTTTCGATGCTGACTACGCGCTTTAAAGAGCTAACGTGTTTGCAGCGAAGAGTCTATAATAGGCGGATTGATTGCCACGGAATCACCGGGCAATTTGATTAAAGTTTACAATGCATAGGCAAATACGTAATATGAGTGGCGTTATTCCATCCGCGTGGGTGAGGGAGGGGGTTCGGAAAAAAATGTTGGCAAACTGGGGGGAAAAAAGCTGTAACGCGAAAGTTTCGCACTGACAGGATGTAATCTTGCTCGCGATGGAAATCCTTTGTTGTCCGTCGTGTTTGCTGTCGTTTGTTTATGTTTAAACACGAGCCATTAATAAAAATCCCGGACATTTTTTCCACGATTCATCGAAACGATGGGAAACGGTTTGTGTAAACTTGCTGGTCCAAGGAGCTATCTCCGCCTCGTTGCTCGCACACGTGTCTGTGTGTGTGTGTTTTTTTTTCTCGTTTTAATTGCAGCCCTATTTCCGAGTCTGAAGTGCGTGTAAAAGTGCTCGGAAACGTTGATAAATATTTGGCGTACATTTTTGTCCTCCGTTACGCAGTCGATTCTAACGCGATGGAACAATGGAGAGAAAAACTTGATACATATTTGCGAAACGCTTCGTTCCTCTGTTACAGCCTATTTACCAAATACGCGAGTGCGACAGTGCAAATCTCCTGCGAGGGGGGAAAAAAATCCTCTGTATCTTAAACGCGGACTGGTGATCCGTTTCCCATTCGCAGCTATTCTGTACTTCGAACGGATGCGTCTGTTTTTATTTGCTCTTGCGCAGTTCTGTCGCAGTTTCTCTGCGAGGAGTCAGCTTCCCTTGGAACGTCTAATCGAGTTTTCCTGAACGCTTGCGTTTCTGAGTTTGCTACGCAGCCCAGCCCGACGAAGGTGTCATACATCATCGGGCCTCGAACGCGCCCCTTCGTGTTCCACGCCCTGACAATAAACGAGGGACATTATATACGTAATCAAAGGTCGGCAGGGACGTTGTGCGCCCTGAATGCCGTTTCCTGGGGGCGTGTGGGGCGGCGTCGCAGCATTCATCGGTGCCTGAGGAACAGACAACCCCGACAAATTGGCTGGGAAAGACTCTATAGCCTGACTTCGCTCGCCGAGGCAAGCTTACTCCCGCAAATTCATATTCATACTCCTTGTGTCGCGGGGTGTAACAAGAAAGGGGTTGAAAATAATTCCCACTATTTGATAGAAAAGAAAGCAGCCTGGAATTTCTAAAAACCAACTCTCAAGATGAATCAAAGTAAGGTAAATGTGAGTGAGTCGGTGGAGCAGGAGATAAAATTCTGATGAAATAAATAATACCTTCTTCATTCAGCTCTTAAATTTATCTACAATCTCCACGATGCACGTAAAGTTTCGACAGGTTTCGAAACTCGTAATCGATCATCGATTCGGTGCCCAGCCGACGCAACACTCCGCCCCTTCATCGAAACTTGCTACTTTCCCAATTCGATCCTCGTTTAAGCGGAAGCTGGAAAAAGGGCGAACCGAGGCCCAGGCAAGAGCGAGGAGCCAGTGCAGATCCATTCAGCTAAACGTGAAAGGAATTCACGAAAAAGGCACAACATGAATTTCACGGCGATTCAACGGGGCACAATGCCAGGGGCCCTGGACGTTTTGACTTTTGTCCGGTCTTTAACCATCACGGTTCCTCGCTGCCGGTCCCTTGCCTCTTCAATTTCACCGGACGTTTGCTGCTCTGGATTCGAGCCCTTTCCCTATTCAGCGTCTTCTACGAGTTCCGCTCCAAGATGGACTGACAGCCTTTGTTGAACAACGAAGAATGCATCGCGTATTCATTTCTCCGTCGATTACGCTCGCTTGCTATATATAATTGCATCTTCCAACGACATTAGAAATATTCCTCGTGACCTGCCTTCTCTAAGCGCGAGCCTGCCAAATTAGCTTGGCCTCTGTTTCCGTGCTTTTCAGCTGTGCATCATAATTTCTTATCCAGAGCAAAGAAAGAATCGAATCGAGTGCGATAGATCCTACGACCCTAAACTAAAGGTTGGGAAATGGACGGTCAGCAAACTCTCGATCGATGCAGCACGGTCTCAGGCGAGCCTTCGTTTCCTAATCCTATCGCGGAGGATATCTTCGTCCTCGAGAAGACAGTTCGTAAGGTTCGCGTGTATCGAGCAGGGTGCGGAGGCCTCAACCCCTAAAATTACCGACCGAAAGGGAAGGAAAGGGACCGCCTGCCTCCGAGCATGGATTGGATTGGGTCGGCTTACCGTTGATTTAAGCCAATCAGCAAACAGCCAGCCACCAGTTCGGGACCTCAACATTGATCTCGTTAGCTCTTTGCAAGTTCAATGTTGCGTTCCGCGCGCATCCGGCGCTCGCTCCACGGATTCGCACGCTTTGCCCGCCAAATTCTTCCCTTTTGCCTGACTCCTTCCAACCGCGATTCCTGCCGCCCAATCTTCGATATTCCTTAAGATACTTTCGCAAGTAAAAATCACAATAGGCGCACGTGTACCGCGCGTGATCACGCGGCTATCTTTCCCTCGAAACGTCCAGTTTAAGCGAGCTCACGCTGCTCCAGAGCTAACCCAGCTGAATCCAGCCCCTAAATGCCGATCGCCGGAGGAAAATCGTCAAGTTTCCCCGCAGCCTGCGATTCGAACGAGTCCCCGTTCGCGCGGCATAACTATACGACTAAAGCACACTCTCATAAAGTCGCACACGTCGCGGAACAGGGTTCATAGAGCGGCGTGGAACGAGCTGGATGTTAGTATTTTAAGCCTATTTAAGTGTGTTTGTCGTATAATATTGACATCGCGCACACAAGCAAAGATAGCACGTGTGCGCGCACACACTCTCGCCCGGCAGCACACGCACGGCCCCTTTTTCACTCTCTCCTTCAGCCCTCTCGCCATTCCTCCGCCCCTGCCGCTTCCCTTCTTTCTCGCCCCCGCTGACTTCGTCGCCTCTTTCGCGTCCCTCCCGCTCGCCCCGCCGGAGGTGTAGGTGCACACGTAAGAAGGCACACGCACGGGCGAGAAGAGGAGCCAAGGGGACCTCGACGAGTGAATCAAATCGCGGTGTGTGCTCGGCAAACGACGCGGCGCGTCGCGACGCCTTCTTTTCCCCCGTGCCACCGGAGAACGTGAAAATTCTGGTTACCACCAGCATCGAGATTAGCCCCGATCGATCCTCCCGCTGGAATATCTCAATGAAAGCACCAACATCGCTTTCTCTCGCTGCTCCTTCTTCGAGGGTGGAATATTAGTGATTCGGGGGCGAACGGTGTGTGTATTTATGGAGCTCTGATTGTAGCTAAATTCAGAATTCAAGTTAAGAAAGAATTCCACGCTTTCTCAATTTCCTCCCAGTCCCCCCCGGCAGCAGCCGCAAACAGTGAGGACAGATCTATATCTGAGAATGGAAGCCTCGTTGACGGCCCCGGAGTTAAAACACACGGGAAAGCGATCCAGGGCGAAGTAGCAGCAGCCCAATCACAATATTTGAAGACAAACGCTCCCCGCCCAGTAGCCTTTCCGATCTCGATATCAGAATCAACAAGTAAACAGCAGGGGAGGGACAGGAGGGGAAGGGAAAGCCCCTGCGGAGGAGAGTACAGAGAAGAAAGCCGCGGCTATTAAGCAGAGCTTGAAACGGTTCCGAAAATAACTGTTTAAAACTGTCATATAAAGGTTCTGATTAAAACGGTTATGGAGAACTTTTATTCCAAACAACTGTTACGAAGAACCGAAATTTCCAATTATTATCTGTTTCGGTTACGGTTCCTCTTTCCCTCTTCGTATCAGTTCCATAACCGTTATTCTTTCGGTTCTATATCGGTTCCGAAATGGTTCCAGAATCAATTCTTATATCGACTTTTCCCTAATTGATATCATTCATTATCGTAGCTGTAGATTGCTGTAGATTTTCATATTTTTTTACAAAATCCTACCGATGTAGAACCGAAACAAGGAAGGAAATAGGAACCGTAACTGAAACAGATAATATTTGGAAATTTCGGTTCTTGGTAACAGTTATTCGGAATAAGGGTTCTTCATAACCGTTTGCAGAACCGAAGTCGATATTATAACAGTTTCCAAGCCCTGCTATTAAGGCACCAGGATCGCTACCTGCCGAATGCGCCTCGAAATCGTAACTTCCGGGCTCGCGCTTCACGCTTCGACTTTTGCTTGGAAGCCCCGTGAATGGGCGTCCCTTTTAATCGAACGGACTTGCCGGAAGATCGGCAAGATTTCGCGCCTCGAGGGAGGAGCAGGCTGGCAAACGGTAGCCAAAAGGCTGTCAGCGACACTGGTAATCTCCTGCTAATCGTGACAAATTACGGGCGAAGTTATGGGACCACGGGTCTTACGGGCCGTGGAACGAATGGGGGACCAAGTGCCAGGTGGGGCGTGCCCGCCCCATGCTGCGAGGCAAACAATTATGTAACACCATGGAACATACCACCGTCGCGACGGGGCTCCTATCGCCGACACGAGGGCCCCCGACGGCTAATCGATTACGATAAATTATGTTTATTGGCGAAACGTATTTTACACTTATCGGAGCCCCGACAAAGCATTGGGTAAACGTTTGTGTACTACAAACCTTTCTCACTCCTTTCTGTTTGCCTCCACCACGAGGAGTCGCGAACGGGGGTAGTTTTCGGTGGAAATTTCGCGAGTTACTTTGCTCTCTAAAGAATATACCGTACGGCTGGTTCGATTTACTGAGCGCCACTGTGCTCGTCGATTGGGAAATTAGTACCTAACAATTCCAGGCACGTTGTCTTACGTGATTTTGACGTTTCAGAAAGCAGTTATACGAGGAGATGAGAGTGATGGTTAGAAACTACCGTGTCACTCGGATGTTTAGGTAAGATATTTGGCCTAGCAAATATTTGGAGATTGTCTACAGCCTCTAACCACTGCGCACCACTCCATCGACTCTTCCATTTAATTAACGACGCATACCAACGTTCCAGCTGTTGATGCAGCTTAACAGAATCGCGCCATCCAAGATTACCGTCCGCATTCTTCTAATGCCCGAGATGAACACCGTGTCAGGGGCTCTTTTTTTTTAGTGTCACGCGGATTAGGTGACACTTTTGCGTGAGAATTTTTAATTTTTTTTTAGTGAAGTGGCAGATAGTAATGAAAGATTAATTTAGTGAATGTGAAATAAAGGGATTCTCGAGTTTCTGCTACGAAGGGGAGAAAAGTTCTCGTTGCGAAGAAAGTACACGGAGCTGCGTCGTAAAAACGTTTTATGATGTTCCGTGTGAACCAAGCATGGTCGTAAACCACAATCCCTTCCTAATATACCGCAGGGTGGTCGCGGTCCTTAGAAGAAACCGCAAGTCCTTTCCAATAATGTGGTCGACCATTAACCGGTTGTTAGGGCCGTTCAGTTTACCCTTAGCCATGCTCGTTTTATGGTCACATGTGGAATATTATCACGCGCCGTCGTTCAGGGCTACCAGGCGAACGAAAATGCGCGAGCCCTCGGAAATTCGTATCTAATGTCTGATCCTTGGAATGAGAAACTTACAGTGCGAATTTGAATAATTCAGGCGCATAGAATTTTGTCGTCTTTTTCCATGAAAATTCTTTGGTATTCGAATGGGGAGAAAGGGCCGTTATCGAGCTCCGGCGGAAATTACAAATTAATGTGAATTCGAAATGAACATACAACCGCGAATGTAAATATTTCAAGGCACGGAAGCAGTACAGTCCGAAAATTAAAATCCATATTACGGAAATAATTAAACTCGCTGTTTATATTGCACTTTATCGCAACAAAAATTCCAAAACGGTGCGGGATGAAGTTTATTTTTAAAAAGTACATACGTGTGTGTATTACACTTTGCCGATACGCTCGTTTCGATATAAATTTAACAGGGCATTAAATGAGTTTCCATCATCTGGCCGTTATTTCTCATCAATTTTGGAGCTCGTTACGCTGGCATTAATAACTCCGCAATTCGCTTCTTCGCCCTTGAATTACCGGTGTCTCAATCATTTCCTCGAAGCCCCTAACCGAAAGAGCCACTCGACGATATCCAGCAGCCCTGTTTTCTCGCTCCATTACAGATAAGCCAAACATCTATACCAGTCTACACCCTTACGCTTCTAATAAACCTAATTACAGCCTCCCGAAAGGGCACAGCCTACACTTGAAAGCCTCTGCCAATTTTCACTTGCAGGGGCGTGAAACTCCGGAGGACCCCTTAGCACCCCAAGAATCCAAATCCAAAGAAATACAAGTCCATTTCCAAACGTATCCATCTTCCTACTTTCCGCTGCCGAGTCTGAACAGTGAACATTCGCGCACTTAAAACCCCCGGGGCCGTTCCCTTAAACGGGGCCGCAGAAGGAAACGGTGAACGCGAAAGTTTGATGACGTCGCGGCTGGAAGCGGAAGTGACGCGTGCACCGTGAATTTCCAATGGTGTAGAGACGTGGCCAGGGGTCGTGTGCGTTCACGGGTCACCCGTTATCTGGCTGGTTATAATGTATGGCCTAGTCAGGTTCGGCAGGGTCCAGCGGGGCGTCGGGAGGGGGTGGGTTCGGTTGACAAATCATTAACTATGCATCGAGCCGGCCTGCAAATACTCGTTACTAGTGCTTCTCCGTACTAGCCCACCCCCGTCGGCCCGTACCTACGACCCTATCTCTCTATGCTGCCACCAGCACCCTCCCCTCGCCGCCTCCTTGCCACCCTCCTCGCGGGGAACCGACAAACGCGGTACCATCAACGTACCTTCTGTCAATAGCCCGACCTAGCCGCCCCTAAATACATCGGTAATCATTATGCAGCGTTATAAGCGCCGGCTACGCTGCAGTCGCACCGGACCCCGCGACTTTTTCTAATTACGAGCCACGTTCCGCGGTGTACTCTTTATCGCCGGAGATGGAGGTGGTTTGGAGTAGTATTCCTTCTCGAGAATCCGTTCTCGAGAATTTCTATATATAACGTAAAAATATAACAGTAACAGATTTTGCCACGAAAAAGAAAAAGATTCGCTGACGCTACATTAGGCGCATTGTGCTATTTAAAAGTAAATTTTAAAACCAAAAAGTAATGTTTCGCTTTGTACGGATTTTGTATTAAATAAATAAATTTACCAATTATATTTAATATCTATTTTTTCATTTAATATCTATGTTTTGTATAAAGTAGACAGGAATAATCATTTAGTTAATGTTATCTTGTGTTTTTGATAGATATTATCAACATTATTCCAAAAATATAATTTTTGCAATATTTTTTCAATTTCTCGAGAGTTCTCAAGAAATATGATCTCATTTCTGATTTCTCGAGACACAAAAAATATGGAGAAACCAGGAACACTAGTTTGGAGGTCTCTAGGGGTCGTTGTAGATGTGAAGGAACCCGTGGCTTGTGATTCTGTAGCCAGGGAAGCGATTGCGATGTTCAGATGCACGACTGTAGGACGGAGACAATTACCGCAGCCCAATCAAAGTGTGACTAAACTCCACTCGTTATACTCGAACAAGAACGGTTTAAATGGAAGGGCGTCAGGATCGAGGCTCGTCAGCCACACGTTTAAAACAGCCCCACTGTTCGCCTGTGCACGATCACGGCCGAGTGTGGAGCAAGAGATAAACGGCAGATAGAACGGGGAGGATGGAGGAGGAAGAAGACGAACAGGGAATGAAACAGGGGAAAGAGGGAGAAAGTGACCAGGCGCAAGGAGCGACGGTGGGGGACAGGAGAGAAAATAGGGGTGGCGGATGGCCGATGCGGTTTCCAGCCGCTTGTACATGGGAATCTGTTGTCCGTTATGTGGCGCACGAGTGGATCGCCGTGAAGAGGAGTCGGAGAAGAGAATGAACGGAGAAGGAGGCGAAAGGGAAGGCCGCATCCGAGGGTGCAGGCGAGCAAAGGAACGCCGACGACGAGGGCGAGGGAAGGGCGAAAGGACAGGACAGAGGGGCTAGGAGGACGACCAGACGGAGGTTAGGGTCGGTACCGGTATGCCCGGCCAGAGGGTTGAAGAGACGAGGGCGAGGTACACCTCGGAGGGTGAGCGAATTCGCAGCATTAAACATGGTGGACTCGCGCATTGGTTGCGCAGTAGCTGGGCGTTACGGGCCGCACCATCGACCAGCGGACTATACGCGCTCTACTGTATACCAACCATCCTGCGGCATGTTCCATCTCTCTCTCTCTCTCTCTCTCTATCTCTGTCTCTCTCTCTCTGTCTCTCTCTCTCTTTCTCTCTCTCTCTCTCTCTCTGCCTCCCTGCCTCCCTGCCGCTCTGACTGCTACCCTGAACCTGCCCATGTTTCCTCTAACTCGCCCCTGTTTTGTTTCTTGGGGTCATTTTAGACGACACGGTACGATGGCTCGTGACTTTTGGCACACATGCGTACGTGGATGATTTTCAGAGCTCGAGTTTCTCGTCGTCATTATAATTGTAGGTACTTTACGAGCGTCCCGTCCGAAAAGGACCTTTCGCTAGTTGAATGACACCTTCCTCGAGGAAAAGGGACACCCACGGTGCGCGACTGTGAACGCAGGGTGCGTCCGTGACCCACGCAACAGACTCGACAGGACTCCCCGCGGAGACCAGGTGACAGGAGCAGAGACGAGGAATCGTGCCATCAAAGACAAAAGCCAGACCAATATCGAGGACCGGCAGGAAGCAAGAGTGAATCGACTGAACCCAGCCCGTTTGCCGAGGGAGAGGATAAATACGTATCGAAAAATCGTCGTTGGAATCCCGAGGAGAGCCAGAAATTTGCAGTAAGATTTTCCCGAAGAGGGAAATGCTCGAGGGACTCAAAGAAGCTCGGTACTCGTCCGGATGTGGGGCGAGGGGGTGAGCGCGGTCTGTTGGAAGGGAGGATGCGCGAGTATAATAAAGGGTAAACACCCCTCCTCCTCTGCCCCTGCTGGGGGCCCACCACCGCCAAAGGTCCTTTGCGATTTCGTGAGATTTTCAGTTAATTTTCTGGTTCCTCTTATGGAGCCACTCCATCAAGCATCCCGCTCACCCCCGTTCCTCCTCGCGGCTCCAGCTTTCTGGGGCTATCTCTCGTCCACCATTCGGATTCTCGGCCGAGCCCTTCCCTTTTCGTAAGAGTTTTCAACCCTTCCAACGAGGCAGCCTGGTATAATATTCAATTACACAGCTGCAAGTAAAGTCAAACAAACCCACGGGCCTGCAAATCTCTCTCTCCGTCCCTCTCTACCCCCCTCTCTCTCACTCTCTCTCTCTCTCTCGCTCTCTCTCTCTCTCTCTCTTCCGCCCTCTCTATCTCTTTCTCTTTCTGTCTTTATCGCGCTCCTCGGCCTCTTCCAGGGTTGGTCGAGAGTCTCCGGTGCTGTGGGAGGGTGTATACACCCACCCCGTGTATATACGTTGCGTTACTCCACGTTACTTTACCCGTACCGTTCGCGCAGTTTGCAGAGACGCCTGGCCATGGTAACGAAGAGAGTGCAAATTCTTGTTTGGAAAAGACGAGACTATAGCCCCCGTTATTCACCCCTTCCGTGGCCCGTTCCAAAAGAAACACGACCCCCCTCCACTCTCCCTCGCCCCCCCCCCCCCAAAAAGTCCACTGTACGCGCGCTTGTACACGTTTTATGAATTTAACCCGACCTTAACTGTCCTGGAACGCAGCCTCCCGACCGCCGCCAAACATAGGCGCACCGAAACTTTCGAGCTCGATCTAGGTCCCCGTGTTTGGCGACCGCGTATTAATCCTTTACGGGTTAATGGATTAGCTGGCGGGTGGCGGTGCGTTAATTTTCGGGGGACGTGTTCGGATTTATTCCGTAAACACCGGGGGGTGAACGATGTCGAGGGCCGGTCCTTCGCGAAAAAAATGAAAGACGACGATGGCTGTGCCGTGGCACCAGCATGGGGTAGTTCGTGGGCTTTAAGCACGTGGAACATGCGAGCTTCTATTTTCTTGGCAATTAGAAGCGTTCCCAGCAGCTTCAGGTGAAAGGAGCGTGGATTTTCCATGAATTCGCTTTCTCGGCCGATCAGTTACGGACGAAAATTTGATGTTGGAGAACGGTAGAAAGGGAGTAGGATGATTTGCAGAGAGTAGAAGTGGGGGGCTTCAGGGAAATATTTGAGGAAGCAGTTGTCTAGCTGGCTCCATGTAGAGCTCTGCCTTTCTTAGGGAAACGAATGATACATCTGCTGAGATGTAAACTTTAAATCTTGTATTGATCATGCTACCAGTCTGCGACCATGAAGAGACTTCGCTGGCGCCATCTGTAGAAATTTTCCAGAGTGAAGGAAATCTCAAGGACCCTAATAGTCGTTTAACGGTTGGATTTCCAGTTGAAGCTGGGGATCCAATCGATTTATGGAAGATCGAGAAATTAATTTCCCATTTCTCTTTCGAGTACAGAATATAATCAACATTAGATGAATTAGGAGGACACTTATTTAAACTTACTACTACGAACCCCTACACAAAAAAGGTGAAATAGCTCAAGAATATCAGCCTGTAATTACTTTGACCAGTGTATCAATCATCTCGCTGCAGCTTTTCCCCAAAACGCCGTTAAGCAGTTGCAGGAATACTAGCGCGGAATTAGGGCATCATTAAGTAATTCGATTAAGGAAATGATGCTCGACTTTGCGTGTCGAGCTCGTTAAAATGTCAACGTGGGGCAACGTAAGGACGAAAAAAAGGGCTGGGGCGCACGGTTTACGTGAATTATCGACGATGATGAGCAGACAATGAGAGCAGCCCTGCGGAAACACGGCTATAATGGCCCACGGTTGGCCGTCGGTTGAACCCCACCGATTCTCGCAACTTACTACCCCCCTTTGACGTACAACTGACGAGTCGAGCGAATTAAATATGAATAAGCGGGGCGCCGTGTGACCAAACGATTCTCATAGCTCGCCCACCTTTCCTGGACAAATTACACCGGCACTTGGGGGACAAGGGGTTGATTGGGGGGGAGTTGAGTCGAGAGGATAGGAACACAGAACCTCGGCCAATATCTTGGCAAACTGTTGGAACTCTTTCGCTGATTCTCCAGCCTTCCAACCATTTTTAAGATAATAGCGTTTGAATAATAGACAATACGTCACGCCCAGTGCTCCTACTCAGGAATTTTCAAGAAAAATGATCTCATTTCTGATTTCTCGAGAAGCAAAAAATATGGAGAAATAAGGAACACTAGTCACGCCGTACAGGTGGGACGCGCGAAGCGCAGACCTTTCTATATTCAAACGCTATTATATAAAAAATGGTTGGAAGCACGACAAAATTATATATACAGTAATTATAGAAAATTGAATGTTCTTTTAATATTATTTGAACAAAATCTGGATAGGGTTAACCATTTTGGAAAAATTCTTTGAATCCAAACTATTGATGAATTCTACACTTTAAGGCCTGGTCGGCACCCTTCCTTTCCTGTTGTCCGATTGCAATAACTTTTTCAGGGTTACTATTTTTTTATCAAATGGCACCGTTCTAGGGGGTGAGAGCAAAGAAATACCAAAAAAAAATCGACTATAAATAAGAGCCACGCTAGTGCGCCAACGAGATCGGATTAAAGCTAATGAAAACTTAACCACCGCTTTCCTTAATCCTTTTCCTGGATAATGAAACGTTACATCGAGGTGGTGAATCGACCGATCGCAAGTCTCAGCGTGTTAGTAGCGATTGTAGCGATAGTATGAGAATAAAAGTTTGCATCTTCCTGTATTTCCTTCGTTCGTTTGCTTCCTTCGAGACGGAGGAACTGCAGGTTCCCCGGAACACAGGCTTGCCACGCTTAATTCCAGCTAATTAATAAACTTTTACCATCTCCGTGTTTGTGCGCCACCCCCCGCCCGCCCCCCTCGAAACCCTCTCCCAGGCGGCGTTCGAATTCATCTCCTGGCAGTTCGTCTCAAAGGGTGGCTTTACTGTTCGTTCACTCGCGGCCCTTTCTACTACCCGCTTCCCACCCCCGCATCCCCCCCTCGGCCTCACCCTTCCCAGGGCGAGTTTAACCGGCTTCAAAGACACCGTACAATCATCCACCTTCCGCTAGACGAAGTTCAAAGACCGGATCTTCCGTCGTTTCCCCGTTTCCACCACGACTTTTTTTCCCCCCGACGGAACCTCTCGCGCCGAGCCTCGGCTGGGGGGATGTTCTCCACGTTCGTCGCGAGGGGAAATCGCGCGGTAAGTGGGGAAATTCAAAGTTAATTGCAGCGTCTCGGATATCCGCGCATCGCTCGCTCGTTACGATTAATTAAACCGAAATTAATCGTTTCCTTTCCGTTTCTTACACCGTTCGAGGCTGGTGCGCTAAATTCCACCCGGGATCCATATTTAATCGTAGAAATCGCGAGAAGATGCAGCTAACTCGTTTATTGTATTAACGAAAGGGATATTGATTCGTTGGATACGGATTGAACACATCTGTCTTAGCGTTTGAACAATAATTTTTCCCATTTTCGAGCGCTAGTCCCCTTATTGCACCCGACCCTTCAATTAACCAAGACGAGTGAGTCGAGAGGGATGATTTGCTCACAGAGGATGGAGGAGAAAGTGATGGTCGCGGTATTCCTTGCTGTAAAATTCACTTTGACAATTTGAATACAGCAGCCTACTTAGGTCTCTGCCGCAGGCACCATCGCGAGCTTCGTCGTTTCGGTGGATCCGATAGAGGAGGCGGCCATAAACGCACGAGCCGCGTTATTTGCGCCGTGAACGTGTGCTCTCTTCGCCAGTGTGTAAATCACGTCCCGGAAAGTCGGGGTTTATTAGCGACGAGGCGACCAGGCGGTGTTTGCCCGGCAACAGAAAGACGAGGAAGGAAGGGGGCCAGGGCCCAAGGATAACGGAGACACCGACTTAAAGATCCTCGACCGAAACGGTCGCCACCCTATAATAACTGTCGCCTTGTGTGCCGGGCGAAATTATGTCCCAATAAAGGCTTTACGGGGCTGCGCGAGCGGATGATATACCGCGCTGGCTCTTCCCTCGTTAATTGCACTCGGTATCAACGCGGCGGTACGAGATCGCGTCCGATTATCACGAGGGTGCATCGATGCTTGCTCAATGGAAGAGATAGTAATCATCGCTATCATCTCCACCCTCTCTTTAAATTTTAAACACAGCGGTGTCCCTCGTAGCTACTCCACTAAACGTCAAAGGGTTCGGGCCCATTTCGAGCGGGCTAAGGTGTCTTAACTATTCGTTTCCAATAGCTTCGTGAATTATTCGAAAGTCGCGGGTCGTTACGTGCACGTGCTTGGACGCGTTTTCGATGTCCACCCGCGCCGTTTCCGGTCACGTGGCGACTCAAGGCTCGAGAGGGTCGAGGCGACAGGGTAGGTGGCCCCGTTTATCAGAAGGAAGCCGCGTGCCGGTGACGCGTAATTACGACTCCCACCTTACGTTACACATCATTTGCATCGAATTTTCCCCGGACGCGCAAACACTCGCGTCCCTGGACATTAATTAGAGGCCCGTGCACGGGGACAGTTTATTCGCCTCGTGCCCACCCCCGAGAATCTTACTTTCCCATGAACTGGAAGACGAACCCAATCGTTGCCCAATTTACCGAACTCAAATATTAGACTGGCGAGCAGGCGATGCTGTTTTTTTTTCGCGCAGGCGATTACCCTTTTCGCGTGTCTTCTACTGCGCGACGGATTAACGCAGGTGGAGTAATTAATATCTACGCAATTACTGTGCCGTAACAGTTTGAGAGAATTGCCTTTCATAAGAAATCGCGAGCAAGCGATTGTAACAGGCCACGGAGCAATTCGATCAGCAGCGTTCGGCTGTCGTAAGTGGAAGCGATAATACAGGATAATTAATTTTGGCGCGCGGAAGAATGCTGAAACTGAATACGGGAGGCGAAATGTGGAGAGGCGCACTCGGTTGCTCGACGGTGTCGCTTTGAATCGACACACACGGGTACCCTTTTTCCGCACATATCTAACGAACAACTACTAGGTATATTTGCCAGGCATAAACGGAATACGGCGCGGAGCGGCGGGGGGTTGCGGCCGCGGGTATCTATGCCGCGCCACTACCCTGTAATAATAGGCACTCGCTCAAATATTTCCCCGGTTAAATATTTGATCTCGTTTTTATACCATTTATTAAAAGCCGCAAGTGAGGCGAGCTCGCACACGCGCACACGCGCACCTTAACCGAAATCTGCCTCCCCGATCGTTCCGTGGATCGCGAGTCGCGACACGCCAGCTCGAAACTTCCGCGCGAACCAGCCCTCTCCGTTTCAATTTCCCTCGACTCTCGCTGTGGACCGTCATTAGCCCAATTGAACTTGGTCATTCGAAAATATTAGGTATTATTTGCACTAGATAATTGATGGAATTCTGGAGAAATTAGGGAACCGTAGAATAACGAGTCGTGAAAAGATCTACTGGACCCTCATTGAAAAAATTAATTATTATTTATAATATCTATTCTGTGTATTGTTATAGCAAAAAGCGCGATAAATATTTAATACCATAGATCGAAACTTTTAATTGTCAAGTTCATTTATTTATTTATTTATTTCATATTACAAAATAATTATATATGTATGCACAACTGTGTACATAATATATATTTACTTATTTATGTATGATAATTTTTAAACAATTTGGTTGTACACTGTAATCTACAGTTGTAATATGTTGTGATTTCATTTACTGTAAAATTCTGTACAATCGTTACAAAAATCGGTTCTATAACCGCTTTGGAATTTATATAGAACCTAAAAAATAAAAGTTATAGAGCTGTATAGGAACCGTAACTTAAGCTGATATAGTCTGACATTTAGGTTCCTTATAACAGTTATTAAAAATAAAGGTTCTTCATAACTCTTTCAATCAGAACCTTTATACAACAGTTTGAAACAGTTACTTTCGGAACATATTCAAGTCCTGAGATCTAGACTTGAGATCCTCGCGTTCAAATTTCTCGAAAATAAAATCTCGTGAGAGCTTCGATTAGTTAAGAACTCTATCGATTCCACGAGACGATATTGATTATGGTATTCGTTCTCCAGCGTTACCAGTTCATAAATAAGCTCCCACTTTACGTATTTCCGTATTAATAAACATACGTTGCAACGTTTGCGGTATTAATAAACCCGTCCTGTAGCTTTGCTTCTTTAGGCGTCTAATATTGACCCTTGATCGATTTTACGATTTCCGCGGCCCTTACCCCGACGCAAGGGACACAGTGGCTCTTTTTTGCCAAGATTGCATTACTCTGCCATTACCCGTGTTGACTGAATTTCGTTTCCACGTCTGCCCTGTCAATATTATCCCTCCACTACCCTCCTCCACTAAAACTTTGTCTAACTTCTGCGAATCTACATTTATACGATACTCCTCAAACACATTAAATGGGTGTATCGATCGGCCGTCGGCGGCGCTGAAAATGTTACTATCGCAGAGGCTTCAATCGACCAGTATCTCTTTCGGCAACCACCAACAGCCCCCGAAGAGAAGCAAGTTCTCCAATACGAAAAAGGCCAGCTAGAACCACGATACATACACCTATCGTCACTCCGCCCGAACGGAGAAGAAGAGGAACAAGCTGCGAGTTAAAGCTCTTTTCAAAGCACACCGATTCGACTGCATCCTCTGATACCTAACACGAGCACAGAGAGCACACCGGCCAGCGTTGCACGTAAGCTTTTTGCGCTTTTTTCGAAGCTGTACCAGGACGATTCCTCGATAAGTGACCTCGCCGCATTACCTAGATTACCATCGACCCTCGACCACCCCCGGCATCCACGGGGCTCAATGGTCAGGCTCGGTCAATATACAGGGTGACTCCACGCACTGGGTCGGGACCTGGCTCTTTTCCACTTCAACAAGGAAGAACACCTTAAAAGTCCTATCTCCAGTATCTCCCTCTGATCATATTCACCCTCTCGTATAAACCTTCAACTATAATGCAAGCCTCTAATATAAAAAAAACTGCACAGTTTCACTCGCATATGAAATTATGAACGCATTTGCAACTCGCGAATGCGCCACGACGCCTCTCGAGGAATGTTTCAAGCACAGAAGCGCAGAGCTGGCTAAGCAGTGGAACGTTTCCCTCCCCAAGAGGATCAGCTACGAGTCGGTCCAGTTTCTAGGATCACCCTGTACTCCGGGAGGGTGGAGGGTGGCGCGGGGGAGGCTCGCAAGGGGCTGCACGGTGTACAGAACGATCGCCGAGGATCGTGGTAGGGCGAGTCGGAAACGGAGGAGTAACAGCACGGCGAGAGAGGGTGAGACGGACAGAGAGAGGAAGAGGGAGACGGGGTTGTACGATCGTGGGGGAGTGGCGCAAACATTTGCCTGCCGCCCGGTAAATTAAAAGCACACAGAGAGGAGAGAATAGAAACTGGGAGGAGAGTGAGTAAGTGAATGAGCGAGCGAACGAGGGACGGGGGATGATCGTAGGTGGCCATCGCTTTCTCTTGCACCTCTTCCCTCTGGCAGGCGGCGCGGCTCGCGTCCCGCTTACCAGGGCGAATCTCAAGCGGGGTAGGCCGCTTTGCCGGCCACTCTTCTGTGTACCCACGTCCGCAACAAACTCCAAATTCACTGGAAAAACCGTTCGATTAGGCGGCCGCTGCGTCTCGACGCCGCTAGACCAGCCTCTGTGGAACCGTTCCTCGCGGGGGTTGCCTCGAGGGGGGTGGAACGCGCGCCTGGCGAAGTCGCGCTCGGGGAAACTTCCCGTTGGATGCTTGGTGCCACGGCGAAGCAAGTTTAGCGACTCGGGTTTGGTACCCGAGGGGGTTGATCCATTAGGTAAATGGACAAATGGGAGGATGGATTATTGCTTGTACTTTCGGGGAGGGATGAAGAGGGGCGATTGGTTCACGAGGGACACGGTGGCTTGGATACGGGTGTGCGAATGATTTGAAATATTTTGTGCAAGCACAAGTGAGCACTTTTGATTTATAGTTAATTAAAGGTAGATTTTAGTGGGGGATGGTGTTTTGGAATCAAGTGTATTTAACGTATTTGCTTTAGGTGAAACTTTTGAACGCGGCTTGGTTATTTTCTTGCATTTGAATTCTGCTCGCCGGCAGAAATTTCTGTAAACAATTTGCTATTACGGTGGCGGGTTTCGCGAGGGAAACAGCGAACTTTTCGAGGCCGCTTCGATTTTTCACTGCCCGAGCCACGAGGTTTTTCATCTTCTGACATATTAAAATAACAACGAACGTTCTCTGTGAAAATTACAACAAACAAGCCGCGCGAGGGGGCAGCCTTTTAATTTATTGCGCCGTTACGCGGGAACGCGATAAATAACACGCTCGCGTTTTCGGCAGCTTGTGTAAATTAATCTACAACATTGCTCCGCACTTCGTCCAATAAACAGCCGACAACGTAATTGCGTTTTGAATGCGATCGAATATTTTACTACGAATTTTCATTTAATTCCACGTTTCGTTTATTAAATCCATCCTAATTCAATCCAAATTCTGCTGTTTATTCGAATAACAATGTATGATCTGCAAATGCCAGAGATCGCGTTTCGAAGATACGGTCACAGAACAATTTTAAACGGGCAGTAAATGGCACGTTTACAAAAGGAAATAATGCTAATGAAGTTGTGACGTTTGTTTGATCTATGATACGCGAAATATGAATAAATGAAATATAATTCATTAACTTCGGGAAGCCTGCTGGCTAATTAATAAATTTAAGTAAGAACTAAATGATGTTTCGCTTCAGCGACCTACTTCAACTTCGTATGAAAAAGAATCACCAAAAATTCTTCGACGAAACATCCCCATCTCAAACTCTCCCAAAAAAAATTTCCAGATGCAGTCATCCAGCATCTTTATTAATTCTGAAAAAGGCTGTGTGCCGTTTAATCCGACTTGGAACGCGTGTTCGCCCGAAGGGTGGAACGCAGGATCGTGTGAAAATCAAGTCCTCGGTTCTTATCGCGTGTCATTGCCTCCCTCGTTCCGCTTTGTCTCTCAATCGGTCGCTTTATGATTCGTTTGGATCCCTCCGACGTACCACCCACTCGCCCAGCCACCCTCTCTCTTTTTTCCCCGTCATCTCTTTCTCCCTTTCTCCCTTTCTCCCTCGTCCAGCCATCAAACGTTCGCTTGGATATGCATGTCGTTTGCGGCGATGGGGTGGAGCGGGATGGCAGTGCGAGCCTCTCTGTGTTGACAGGTAAATATTTGTCGCGGCATACACCACCACCGTCAACCACCGTCAACCGCCACTACCATCATCTCCACGTTCGCGTTCTCCGACACCCATCCACCCCCAGCCCCCGTGTCCCAGCCGTCTGCTAATGGTGTCTCCTCCTTTTCCTCGTTTTCACGCCGGCACCCAAGACACTGGTGCACGTGTCCCCCACGAAGCATCGAGAGTTGTTGCGACAACGACTCGGCAACTCCCGAGGGTGTGCAAAGATACGAGCTTCCCCGAGCAACGTGCCAATCCACGGCAACTCGTGGTCTTTGGGATCACTTAAAAGGTCTAACAGTCAAAGTCAATGCCACAGACTCAACGTAAAGAGAGCCCTAACGTTCCTACTGTTGGATTACTGTAATTATTAAAAGGCAAAAGCGATTCAACATTCAGGGAAACCTGAATATAGTAAAAGATAATGATACGTCTGAAGAGCATCTTATTCTTTCAATATCCGGCAACGATAAAACAGTCCGTTGTTAAAAAAGAGCTCACTTCTGTTCGGTATACCGTGTGAGAAAAGCATTCTTTCCTAGTCGTTAAATAAAACTAAAATATAAAATATAAAAGGCTCGTTTATTTAATAACCAATTTTCGATTCCTACCCCCAACACCTTCCCACTAAACGTATCCAGAAATATAAATGAACGCTCCAAGGACTGAGTAAGCTACCCTTTCACCTGCCTCCGGCACCGCCAGCAACTTGGAGAAGCATCCCCGTTTAAGAGGCGTGCGTCGTCGCGGCTGCTCCTCCGCCCTTCGAGGGTTAATTAAGAAGGAACAGCCGAGCGGTGACGCGGCCATCGATCGTCAACAAGTCATCGCGTATGGACACGCCGGGCGTCGCGCGTGCAACGATGAAGTGCGCGGCTTTCGAAGCGGGGGAGAAAGGAATCGGTGCGAGTGAAACGGAACGCAATCGAGTCTTTGTTGCGCTTTTACCTGGAGGCCGACTAGGCCCGCCACTGTCTGTCCGTGTTTGTCCCGCGCAAACTTTGTTTTTACAAATAGAACCACATGTTCCTCCGTTCACCCTCTAACCCGCTACCCATTCTCTCCTTCATCCCCCTTCCCGTTCCCGCCTTTTCCTATCTGCCGCAACGCTTCCTTTCTCTTTCCCGCTATCTCTCTCTCTCTCTCTCTGTCTCTAACCCCCCTGCTCCTCCACCTCCGTCCTCCTTCTCTGTTCCTCTTTCATCTTCGCCCTGCCGCGCCTCGCTCCCGCCCTCGCAACCCTCTTCATTCGTTCCTCTCCTAGACCCACACCCCGTGCGCACACACGCGACAGGTGGTAAAGTATAACAAAAAGGCAACTTCATTCAAACGGTTTGCATTGGATTCGCTTTGCACCTCGGAATTTCTTTGGAATGGCGCGCCCTCCCCCGTCAAATATTAGTTCGCGACAGGCTTTTGTGGCTGCTGGATTTCCGTCGGAAGGAGCGGAGGGGGATGAACAGCGTGCTCATCGAGCTTCCCGTTCTTTGGCCGTAATTTGGCGATCCACGGGGATCGAGTGGCGCGATTTTCGGCGGCCGCGATTCCGGCAGGGGTTTCGCACGGGGGGGAGTAGTCCCGGGGATTACGTTCCGATGCTCGGTAAGGAGCTCTTCAGAGGAACGAGTCTCAGTTCGCAATATTCCGCGGTGGAAATGAAGGAACGCGATTGGAAGCGTGCTATCTTCGGATCGATTGCTCGTCGAATTCTCCTGGAAAGGTCAAGATCGAAAGGATAGAGGCGCTCGCCTGTGCTCCGTGCCTTTGGCCACACGCGCGAACCACTAGCGGACGAGCGTTAATTAATATTTATGAGCAACGCGCCGGCATTTCTGCGTGCAACCTGCTCAATGAGTGGCAATTGTCAATGGCGTTCGCTTAAATTGCTCATCGAATATTCATGCAAACGCGGCCGCGAGAATGCAGTTCCGTTCGATACCGAGGAAAAAATAACCGACGGGAAACATCGGAATCCCTGCGAATCGTCGCCATTAATACCCTCGAATCGTCAACGTTTGCATACTGGGTCATAATACTCGAACCTCTTCTAATATTTAATTCTCCATGAAACTAACAAGCAAACATTCGCTTATAATGAATGGAGCTTCCTGATTTGAAATATATTTTTTGAAACTGCTTATAGTAACTAAGATCTCCTGAAAATTTTATCTGCAATCGACCTATTTTACTCGTGTTATTGAGGCGTACGCGAAAAACGGCAAAATCCTCTTATTTAAGAATAATTGGCTAAAAGCTGGCATCTGTATGTTTTTTCAGGTGCTGAATCCGAATACGATGTTATTTTTTGTGTAAAAAAATTTCCTTAATGAAAAATCGTTTTTTTTTGGAGATAAGTTAATCCGTTATTCAAATATTTTTTTATTCAGCTAATCCCCAACTCTGGTCTACACTCTGCACGAAGATGTTTCGCGCGTAGGTGAAACGCGGTCAAGAGAGGGCGTCACAGAATCGTGTGACGAAATCATAGATATTTAGCGCCCGTTCGAGGGGCACGGTTCCCAAAGGGAGGATCGATTCGAATTTCCGAGGGTCAACGGGATTCTGAGAACGGTTCTTTTTCTTCGTTCTATCGTCTGGAACAGAGGGGAGATTGTGAATTCGGCTGGGCCACGAGAGTCCCGGTACCACGTGGAGCGAAGGTAGGAGGTGTATACTAATTGAAGGGCCGGTTAGAAGCAAGACAGTAGCGAGTCTCCTGATTAACACCTCCGACGGACCACACACAGCCTCGGTTTTCAAGAATTCTCAGTCCTATTTTTGTTTATCGAGAGACAGAGACAGGCGAATCTGGCCCCTGTGCACACACCGGTGTCATAACGATACGGCCCTTTTCAACGGGATCATTGTCCCCCATTGTTCCTGCAACGAGCAGCCGTGACTGGCGCGATGATTCTGATGAACTACTGCCTCGACTAATAATTTCGGGATTACCATTCAGGTGTCCCGAGTCGGAGAAGAATATTAGCAATGCTAAGCATTCTTTCGAACGGTGCTACTTTATAGGCCAACCCGCGATAAGAAAAAAATAAAAATCTTGCAAAAGTATCGAATTATAGATTTTAAAGACGCACCTAAGAATACTCTAGCGACCACGCTTACAGAATTCTCGCCATAAAATTTCTAAGCTCCCTAATCTGCTTCGCGATTGAACGCGGACTCGCGCGGTCTAAGCTTGAAAATAGAAATAGCCAGAGCGAGCAGAGGCAACAGCTACGTTGCATCGAGGAGAGCGTTCGAAATGCGAAAGTGCAGCGGAGCGTTTCGCGAAAACATCAACAGCAGAAGGAGGATAGGGGAGGAAAAAGGCGACTACTTTCGGAAGTTCATGGAAGTTCGTTTACACAACTCTTTCCCGTACTGTGATGCATTATGCTCTCGAGACGGACTGACCTGAAATCTTCGGGCTCCGCTGCTCTTCAGGAAGGAACAGCATCGCGACTCGTCATTCCGCTGCGCTTTCTACGGGGCTGGCTGCAGGCTGCACACCACTGCACGCTGCTGCACACTATGCCTCCTGCGAGCATAAGATAGGTATCGCTCAGGTATCTCTATGTCTGCGAGTTTCCCCTTCGTTATTCAATTCTTCCCCCTTCGTGATATCAGACACCTTCGTTAACCCTCGTGCAACGAATGCGTGGTCATTTTGATCCAACTCTGACACAGTTCGCCACTTCTAAAAACCTTCTATTTCACGTTTTTCTGAAAAGTTGCCACCTACTGATACCTGGTCAACTGCTGGTACCTTTGCCCTACGTGGAACGAATTATGTATTCGAATTTTTCGTGAAACCCGTTTACCATAGAAACGTTGCAACGGATCAAACTGACACTGCATTCGTCTCACGCGACCATATCCACCACTCATCCGCCGAGGGTTAATTGCCATTCAAATGAGAACCCTATCATTTCGTGCCATCGGTAGAAACGAATGAACCTGACAGAATTCCTAAAATTCGCCCTCCCCTCTGTTCTCAGCGCAGAGTTCGCCTAAAGCGATGATAAGCTTCAATGGGAGAAGAGGTACCGAGGATTCGCGCCGGGAAGCCGCGAGTTGCGACACGCTCTAACGGCGGTACACGGTGCGTGCTATTCTCGAGCGATAGAAAAAGGCCAGGCCCCTGGTACCTGGTGTCATATTCTACCCGGTATGCTGTCCAGCCGACTACTTCGCCCGATGGAGTACTTGGTCCGCGCGCGACTCCTGAGGGCACTCGAGGACGAGTCGAGAGAGGCCCCTCTACATGGGTGGTCCATTCTCCTTGCGCATGCATTATATAAGTTCAGGAAAGTTCACACTAAGGATACTGACGCCGGGAGCTGTCCAGATGCGCTGGAATTCGATAATTATATCCTAAACCGTTCTCTCACGATCCCATCCTCATCGTCCAGGGAGAACTACTCGCCATGCGCGAGGCCATAGGCGGACGCTAGCTCCACGTGATAGACTCTTGCAAACGTTTCAACCTCTGCTCCCCATAGCTGCATTCGCGATGCCGTGGAAATTTAGGGGCGTTGCGAGACATCCAAGTTTCTAACAGAGTACTGAATGAGCTGCTGCCCAGCTTCAGGGACATTTAATAGAGTTAAAGACAGAGTGGAGATTTCTGTAGTGAAAGTTTTCGGAGGAGGGAAGAATTAACACTGAATTCTATCGTAGAAGGGAAATTTCACAAGCAACGTCAGACATTTTGTCGTCAAGTGTCCCGCGTAACTGGAATTTAGGAGAGTCCAAAGGGCGCGGGGAAGCTGCCTCGCCCTGCTCGAAAGCCAGCGGAGGGCAACGCGGTCGATTCATCATACCGTGTCCTACGCTGCCCCCAAACTTATGATACAACCGAGATGTGGAATACGAAGAGGTAGAGAAACCATCGCCTGTATTCTGCAGATAAGAGCAGACCCTATATTCTCTGTAACGTCGACTCCCACCCTCCCCTGTGATCAGACTCCTTCCGGTCCCAATTACGTTTCAGATACTTGCGTGGTCACGGAAGGATTACCATCCCCGTGAAGCCAGCACTTCAGAAAGGAAACCCGTACAGCGATGAGCAAAAGAAGTGCGGAAACTTTACGCGGCTCCTTTTTGCAAGAAGACACTGCCGTCGTGAGAACGACGAATTACGAGAGTCTTGGTATTTACGTGTTCAAGATTTGTAGGAAGGCAATTGCTTTGTCCGAGAAAGTAGAATTTCTTGGTGCCGTGCTGCTAATGAATCGAAGCTAAGAGGCCTCTGTTGCTTATAATGCTTTCAATAGGCTCTAATTGTTTCTGCTTTCTATTATAAACAAGTTCTTAGTACTACCTTATTGTAGATCGTGTATTATTGTCTTGGAAATATTAGTAATGCAAGTAACCGTGGAAAGGATTTCCTTTTTGCTTGTTTTAAAAGACGAGGGAAACAGAAATGTAATTTTTAATGAAAGATTGTCTTAAAGGGTTATACCTAGTCAGGCGGCCGAAGAGAGGCGAATATTTGTGAATTTTTTTTGAAGAAGCAGAAGCGTATATTTTTGCAAAACTTTTTGCGCTTAAAAGAGCAACATTTAAAGAGCATTTGGTTATTTTTTCGTGGAAAAATATTTACGTTTATAATAAAGTAACAACCGAGATCCAAGAAGCATTTTTAAAAATTTGCTTTTGCGGTGAGCACTGCCATTCGGAACCAGATTATCTAAAATTAAAAAACAAAAAAGATTTCGTTAGTATAAGTATTAATGTATCCTCCGATTAACGGAGGGAATTTCCGAAATATTAATTTAAAACAAAATACTTAGCGGTTATTTAAAGATGAATGAATTCAACTTTAAGTAGCCGCCATTTTGTTTTGAATTAATATTTCGGAAAATTCTCTCCGTCAACCTGAGCATACATTAATATACTAACGAAATCTTTTTTGTTTTTTAATTTTAGGTAATCTGGTTCCAAATGGCAGTGCTCACCACAAAACCAAATTTTTAAAAATGCTTCTTGGATGTCGGTTGTTACTTTATTATAAACGTAAATATTTTTGCACGAAAAAATTACCAAATGTTCTCTAAATGTTGCTCTTTTAAGCGCAAAAAGTTTTGTAAAAATATACGCTACCGCTTCTTCAAAAAAAATTCACAAAATATTCGCCTCTTTTCGGCCACCTGACTAGGTATAACCTCTTAAATAATACAGCTTTGAACACTTTCTATTGTGTTGTTGGAATAATGATCGAAGTGGAGAGGATTCTATTAAATGCGAGACGCTATTCACACCAAACAATGGTTCGTGTTTGAAACGTACGACATTTCATCTTAATATCTAAAGCAGAAAGTGTTTGTGTGTTTGTCTGTCGCCTAAAAACTTTCGAACGGTAAACTCTGGGGTCACGAAACGTGTCTCCGCTCATTATGCCTAGCTAATCCAGATGAATGTAACTATTTTCCCCAAAAAATAAGTAAAAAAAATTTTTTTCTCATAAAATCAGAATCTAATTTTCGGGCGAAGCCGAGTAGTAAAGCTAGTAGATTTATAGTAACGAATTAATCTTCGAATAACGTATCCGCACATTGAACCCAGTATTTCCAGTTTCCACACACCTCTTAACGCAATTGTTCCTCGTCCTCTCAATTCGTGAATAGTACATAAGAAATAAACGAACAACGACAATCCCTATTCGACAGTGACGCCACTCCAATGACGGAAAGTACGTTACAGAGCGACACGAAATTTGAATCGCATTTAGGCTACTATAATAAAGATAAGCAACAAAACGATATCGAAAATATTAAAGACCAGACATAGAAGATTACCTTTCTCACAATCTGGACCTCCGATCTGCATAATTTCCCCTAAATTGGCATTGATTTTTCACTTCCTACTTGCATTTTGCGTGTTTCATGAAACCGACAATTCGCACTGAAACGAGAGCACCGTTCGAGAATCGCAATAGCACTCGTTACGTCACTGTATCGATATTAGTCGCGTATCGAAGCCAGCCAGGAACGATTCGAGTAAACAGCATTTTCCCGCGGATAATGTCCCTTGCAGCAAAAGTCACGTGCGGGACGTGCTGCGCGGTGTCGTTCAGTATAATAGCGTACGTTCATTACAAGCAAGAGTACGACAGGTAATTAAAACAATACCGCGGTTGGAAGTGAGGTTATGTACGAGTGGCGCTACTAAACAGCGCCCGCGAATGTGTTCCCGGCGTCGCGTAACACGGACTGAGCGTTCAATGATCGACGCAGGGCAGACGTAATACTGGAATATTTAAATGTAAACAGAAGGCCCGGGAGCACGGGTATGTATTTCTCAGAAGTCGTTTGACCTAGCATTCCAAAACAGAAGCGGCCTCGATTCACTCGCGCTCGAACGAGTCGCAAAAATAAAATTGTTGGATCGCCCAGCGATGTAAACAGTGCGGGACGAAAGCATTAGAGTTACCGAGCAAATATCACTGTTCCCAACAAACAAACTTCACGCTCCGCAGCTTTAAATGTATGATACTACTCGATATACGGAGAATATAACATGTAGAATGTAGATTAATAGAAATACAACGATCGGTCCGTGTTACACGATGCCCAGTTCGCGGTACGCAGTTCTTGAATAAGATCGTACATTCTCGTGTCATCATTCCAGAGAACAGCTTCATTTAGGTGTAATTCGCGATGTCGAGCGGCAAGAACGCCAGAGGATAAAGAATTTATATTTCCTTGAGCAACAGAGAGAATTAACGAAGAAACTACAAGCGGCGCAGAACGAGAGCGATGAATTGAGACTGCGTGGCACGTAAGCATCGTTCGACCATCACGAAAAGCTAGCTTCTTACGTTCAGCGTCTATTAATACGATTGTGTACTCGCTTGCCGCGGTAGTGATTTTCTTTACCCATCGTCCCGCGTAGTCGTTATCGAATTTAAGTGAAAGTTAAAGAGTCCGATTTCTATGAACATAATGACTTCAGAAGAGCCAAAAGATCAAACAGGTAAGTGCGCGGGAAGAACGTCTGTTACCTTTCTATACGCTTCTTAGTATTTCTCCATCACGTTCCCTGGTTGTAGATTTAATTTACATGGAAGAGAATCTGATGAGCTTGGAAAAGCTGGATCGCGCCTCACCAGATTTATGGCCAGAGCAAAGTGAGTACATATTAAGAAACGCAATGCTTTGATTTGGACAAAAGTGGTAGTATATCATTTATGTTAGCGGTTAATGAAGTTCCAGGTGTTAACGAATTCGTCGCTCAAAATTCACCGCAAACAGTGCCGTCCGCTTGGGCGGCTGGTCTTACCCCGGACGACATAAATCAGTTGCATCGTAAGCTCCGACTCGACGGTAGAATCTTTCGCATCGTATTTTGCGCGACGTAAAAGATGAACAATTTTATTTCAGAATTAGGAAACTTATCGATGACCGGCTTAATATCCGAAGTAAAAAAACTACACGATACGGCTTATCAGTTGGGCTTGGAGGAGGCGAAGGAGATGACTCGGGGAAAGTACTTAAACATCTTCAAGCACAAATAGTGCTAGCCCTCCGATAGATGATTAACAGTTCCCTTGGATCCAGCGTACGTGTCTTTGAACATTGACAAAGACTGATGGGAAGTTGGTGGCAGAGTCACAGTTCGAACCGTAGGACAAGATGCCTAACTGAGAGACGTGTACAAATGTTTATTGTTATTTTGTAAATGAAATGTATATGAAGAAGAATATAGTATGGCTTACCAGAAAGTACGTGTCGCCGTGGGAATATAAAAGGGGGCTTCCACTGTATCCCGCGCAAGGCATTCCGTCGCCAATTGCACACAATTCAACGGACATCCCTTGAGTGTAGTAACTCGAACACTCTTGATTCGATAGTGTCCTCATTTCCAGAGTCTGCTGCTCGCAGGATTTCGCTTAAACGATATTTAAAGGAATTGTTATTCGAAATCTCTGCTTTCTTTCGCGTTGTTTTTCTTCATACCATTTTGAGTGGACAGTCTTCCCCATCCAACAAGAGTGGAACTAATACTTGGGCTTAGATATCTGTCCACTGGCAAGAGACAAGCTGGTTGCGCAGTTGCTAATATTTTTAACAGAGAGTCGAAGTGAATCTGACGATAAATGATGTTAAAGTACTTCTAACGCTTCAAACTAGTTACCTGTATACTGCATCGGTTCCTTTAATCGTAGCATCGCTATGTTGTTCGCGAAAGTATCAGCCTGATAATTTGGATGTTTTATAACGTACGATATATTAAGCTTCTGCCTGTTGCAATCGGGGTCAGTCTCAACGTTAAATTCGCCAACGAGAACGGAATGCCTGTTCGATCATTAAAGAACAATCGTGGTGAAAATTCACTTTGGGGGAGAAAGGAGCGTGCTGTACGTACAATTTATAGTCGTCGGACTTGGCAAGAGCGCAACTTGCAGTTGTCAATATCGTTCGTTCATTCAGGATTACTCCGTTGCAGGGGTACTTCATTTCTCCGGTTGCACCTGGAGCAGAATTGTAAAGGGTGATAGTATTTCATTGGAGACTTCAAGTATTATATTCACTTATATTATACTAGCTTTACTACTCGGCTCTGCCTGAAATTTAGATTCTGATTTCATAAAAAAAAATTATATTGTGAAAATAGTCACAGTCATCTGGATTAATTAAGCATAATGAACTGGAACACATTTCGCGACCCTAGAGTTTACCGTTCGAAAGTTTTTAAGCGACAGACAAACACACACTCACTTTCTGCTTTATACATTAAGATTAAATTTTGAAAATTTTAAGAAATTGAAAAATGTTTAAGACAACTTTTCAAAAACAATTCACTTTCTTTTTGTGTAGCAAATTAGCAATAATTCACATCTGAGTTATCATATTCAATTAATTTCAAAATTGTCTCAACTCTTTAAAATTAAAATAGATGATATTTCATGGAAAGGGTGGCAGACTCTTGTTAGCCTAGAGGCGCCAAATCCGCCCCGATTATATTTCATACTCCACTAATCATTTAGAGCAGTGCAATACACAGAAAGCTAAAGTTAACAGGGACCCACATCTAAAGCCAACCCTTGCAACGAAGGGGTAGGTTCCTACTGTGTTCCTGTTGCTTCGAGCAAGGCTCTTGCCACACTCCAAAATCGAATTTGACCTCGTAAAAGGCGCACCATCTTCTTGAGTGTAGACTGGACTCGCGGCGTTTCTACCCACGTCGCAGCACACCTTTGGCTTTATAGAATCGTAGCCACAGATTGCTTGACGAAGTCTGGATATCAGTTATTAAAAGAATAAACCCGATGAAGATTCTCTCGTAATTGCAAGAAACAATTGCCACCTACCTATGAACAGGGAGCAGATTCTGGTTCATCAGTTTCAAAATCACTGGACAGTGCTCGATGAAGGTGCATGGCTTGTCGTTTTGGCAATTTATAGAATTGCTCGGATAGGTTTCGCCCAACAAGCTCTGCGATTGCTGGACGACGCACGATAAAAGAGGAATGTACAAGAACGTGGACAGAGGAGACATTTTTCCCTGCTCGACTGGCAGCAGTTGAAACATATTCCGAACTGATCTATCCGCGGAGATCGCGCTTTGCAATGCACCACGTGGGACAGATTTTCATTGCATCGGTTACCTTGGCTTAAAGCATTATTCGCTCTTCCGGCGGAAGTCTCATTGTCGCGGAAAAAGTAGCTCACTAATGCTCGCGCAGAAAATTTCAAAAGCGATCCTCCCACGCTGGGAGCCATTGCGTAACAGCGAGGATAAAGTATCTTTCAGAAAATTTTATTTTTCACGTGTTATTACAAAGTATTCGATGGTACGTAATAATTGTTTAGCAAACTTATAAGGGTGGAAAGGAAGGCACAGCCTTCCGCTATCATCCACCCTCGCGCGTTCCTCCATCGCAAGATGAAGAGGTACTAACATCGAATCAAAAGTTTCGTTAGCGAGATTTAAAAGGATTTCTACAAAAGTTCAACTAATATAGACAGCGCAAGTGACGATTCTCGTTGGCCTTGATGGCGGTCTCAACTATGCCCGTGCCTTTCACGAAATCTACGGCCACGATGTTGGCACTGTATTGCCAAAGGGTGCTGTACCAATTCGTGACATTGGCATTGACACTGTAGGCCATATCCCGAAGGTTCCCTAATCGATTGGAGATCACATCCATGAAATTCGCCGTGAGTTGTGCCATCGCCGACCGTGGTCTCACTCTGTAGTCACTGGAACAAAGTTCTCGCAATGTCACTCATCAGTAGATAAGCCCCGCGCGTGTCTCTTACCTGTCGTTGCTTTCAATTCTATCTAGATGTTTATACAAATCCGCGATAGTTCTGACGTTGCCCCATTGGTGCTGCACGCAAGGCCACACGCTAGCGTGTTCTTCAGCGATCCTCGTGTGTTCGTAGCCGATTATCAGTCTTCTCCCAGAAGACCAGACATCGTTCAGCGTGACACGCCATCCACGATTGTTCCTCAGAAATAAGTGGTCCCGAAATTCGTTCTCCAAGTAGGACACCAGCTTGCGATGGGTGGATATGTCGCTGAACCCTGATAAACGCAAGCTTCGATTACCCCGAAGAAAATGGCCCTCAAAGCTCCAGCGTGGACTTTGAACGTTTCAGAGCTGAGGGAAACTTCAAAGGGATTACCAACAGGAAATTCGCGGACATCCATTATCACGATCTCCTCGGTGTTGTTCAGGAACCTCTTCACTTGTTCTGCCACGGTCTTCAGCGACACGGAGCGATAGAATGGACCATGATTGGTCCACCAAGTCTCGTTCGTGTCGGGATAATGTCCCACTCTGATGTCCAAATACCGTACGCCGTGTATCAGCTGTCCAAAGATGTCTACATTCTAAGAATGTATAAAAAATTAGAAAATAAGAATAGAAAAATAAAAACGCAATAAAAAGTGAAAAATTATTTTTTCCCTTATTTAATTTACGACTCTCAATTTTTTTAAGTCAGCGTCAGATTTACACGGTGCAAATGATGAGGCGCCGAATTAAAAAATATAAGAGTCGTAGATTAAATAAGGAAAAAATTATTTTTCAATTTTTAGTGCGAAAAATCTCGCGATAATTCACACGCATTGGCAACCTCGTCAAGATCCCGGGGGTGTTAATTTTCACCTGATTCACAGCGAAGTCCGAGAAAATACTCCCTGCGTCGTTTTCCCTGGCATAAGAAGCAGAATTATGAGTGCCTGGGAGAAAAACTTGGCTGAATCGAAGGGGACCCAGAATGTGTTGCCTTTCCTTCATCCAGGTTGGCTGCGTCCTCACACAGTCCATTTCCTTTATTCCACCCTCGGGCGTCTGTCGCGCTATATGGACTGCGGAGAAATGATAATAACAAGAGCCTTCTGGTAGATTAAATCGAGACACTCTGTACATAGTCGAGATCTCAAAAAAAAAAAAATATAAATAACTCCTGAACGTTTCGCTACTACTCAGAGTACACTTGTCCCTAATGGAAGGACCACAAGTTCGCTTTCTAACGATTCTCTGCCGTTGGATATTAGAAAAAATCATTCGCCACCTACACACGCATCGCGGTACGAAGGAAAGCTCCGAGCTGGGCAGAAACTTCGTCTTTATGCGAGTCCTTTGGATCCCAGTAGGGCCATTCGGTGTCGTGGTGGAAATTACAACTGGATCTGATTGGGGCGAGTCGCGTTTCATGATCAAGATCTTCTCACTGGGTTCGAAACTCACGTTGCTCCAGTAAACCTCGATCTCGTGTGTCATCGATTCCGAGATTATCGGTGAGACCAGTATACCAATACGGGATTGCCCTGTAAGTGGGAGACTCGAGGGTTAAATTTAAGGCAGATGCGACTTGAGGTAAGAATTTTAGAGAGGTACCATTCTCCACGGATGTATTGCAGACTCTTGTAGCGAAGGTCCCATCGATGGGCATCAACAGGAAAGTGAGTATCAAGGTTGCCGTGCATCCGTCCATGGTTTGATCTAATTTCTGTTACTTTCCTACTTTAATTAGAAACGCCGATCAAAAGATACCAGGTATACAAAATACGTGCCTATCTTCCTCCGTTCGGAATTACTATAGCTGAGCTTGCACAATAATCTCTTCATCTGCACTCCGCCAATAAAAATGATCGTTCGCGCGTTTAGACGTCATTTAAATCCGCTATCAGAAATCTGCCCGTGACGCACTGATTATAACTGTGCCCGATAGTTGACCCAACGCGAAGAATCAAATATAATCATAGCCAGTGTTATCAATCCAGAGAACGATCTACTCGATCAATCAAGGAGCACTCACAAGCTCCCTAAGCAAAACATCGGAGTTCGCGGCGAGAGAAAGAAGCAAACAAGTCTCCTGGAATTCACCAGCCATGCAGATAAGGCTGGATTTGTTACAAGGTCGAGAAGTAAGGGAGAAAATAGAGGTCTTACCCGGGTATCTACGTCTTCGAACGGGGACCGTTTGACCCGAAGAGCATGACCACGAGTTGCTGGGCTTCGGATTAACCGGCTAGGCGACAGACGCACGCGTGACAGGGAAGAGAAGCGATTCAGATCGAAAACAGCGGAGAAGAAGCGAGAAGGTAAACAGGAAATCGCTGTACGTTGATTCAATTCTGTTGCACGATGCGCGGCACTGTAGCGTTCCGAGTAAAGTGCTTCGATCGAAATTCCCCTTAATTCGATTCACGACCGGTCAGCTTTCGATCTTACGGTTTGTAAATCACTCTCACGCGACAAGAAAGTGGAAACTACTGGGACTCGACTAGCTCACGTGTCTTACAAAGACCTCAGTCTTGCTTCGCGTATTAACATTTCCCCCACAATCGTCTCTTCTGGGTGGTGTTTACGTCAGCGCAACTACAAATTACATGACTTTCCCTACCTGGTCACTGAAACTGTTGGTTAGATCGCATTTAAACGGGTAATAAATTTTGTAATAAGTTCCTCGAAATTATTAGGCAGAGGGGTAGGTATTAATTATTAATTACTGTTGAAAAGTATAATGCGAAAGGAAAGCTTTATGTGTGTTTCATTGCTAACAGTAAGAGAGCTATTCGTTACTTAAATTTTTTTTCGTCAATGTGCTAATATTAAGTAGCATAGTTTATCTAAATTCAAAATATTTAAAACATTTTTCTAAGTGCTACTGACGATAACATGTTGTGCCAGAACACTACGTAAAAATCACGTAATGTTTCCCTGCAGTCGCTCACTGCTGACGATACCCATTGTCGGTAAGTGTTAATCAAATTAATAACCTTTAATTACGGTTTTCATAACTAATTTAGCGCTACTTAGGATTCTTAAATAGAAAAGTAATATTCTAAAATAGAAGCTATAATTTTCAAAGAGGAGAACTAAACTTTTTTTTCCAAATTAATAGTGTGGATTTGACTTTGCCGGTAGCCAATCAAAACAGTTCAGTTTCCACCGTCAGTAACACAGTTCCCGAGCAAGCATTCGATCGATACTCTATCGTTTCGCCACAGACAAGGTGTAGGATCCTAGAAATTCTTATATCCGACTACAATATTTGACAATCGCAGCTATTAGCTCGGTTCTCACCGATTACGAGGTCTCACCGCGTGGAGGTTACTGCGCTGGAGACCCGTTCCATACACTTCGATGTACGGCGCGCTATTTGAATTTCCGCGGCAAATTTGAATCGCCTCTTTCTGCCGATCGTCAACTTATTTCTTCTTGAAATTTTCAGTCAGTGAGCAATTATTTTATCAGGCAAACGATGGTTATCGTTAGATTGACGGATTCAGAAGGGAATTGGTATAAAATATTATAACTAGTCTATGGTCTGGGTTAGGTTTCGGTTAAATGTAGACAGGGAAGGAAGGAATATTGAAAGTAGAGTTGCATTTCAAGGGTTTTACTCATCCTCCTTTATTACAAAACTGAGAAAAAAAAGAAAACTTTGCGAGAGTAACAAACTTTTGGCTTATGTGACTAGTTGTAATACTCAGCGGCAATACTAAATTAATGCAATTGTTGTAAGTATGTACATTTCCCGTGTAATTAAGTGTGGCGAGCTCAGGCGAAGGCCAGACGAGTTTCAATCAATTGAAACGCTTCGTAGTAACGATAACACTTGTAAAGCTATACGAATGTAACACAGAAGTCGAAATATCATAGTACCTGCTAAGTGATGTATTTCCAAGCAATATCATTTGGCTTCGCGATACGAAAACCTATCCCTGTCCTAGTGGCCCTTGAATTTTCAATCGAGTATATTAGTAATCGGTGCGCGAACACACACGTTTAACAGTAGAGAAACGAATTTGAAACTCGTCTCCGGCTTTTCCCGCCACCGCCGATCCGGATAAGTCCTAGGGGGTCGCTTAAAACTCGTTATCTTACAGAATGTTAACACGTCCACGCGCGCGCGTTCATCCTTCAACCGTGCAAAGTCGACGAAACACAGCATTCTTTGTCCGTCGACCGGCATTCCCGTACACTCGATCAACATGCAATCAGACTTCACTCTCGATCTACACTCGCACACATGTTCGCTTCTTTTCGCCAGGGTAAACGCAACTTAACTTATTTACGGATTACTGATACAGTCGTACATCGTCATTCGACGCTTTCGAGCCGCGTTTCCAATCAACTTTCCCTTCGCCGTTTTCGAACGACGCACCTGTCCGTTCACCGATGAAAATAATTTCGAGAATGATAGATATCAATGGAATTGAAATCTTTTTATCTGCCGAGCCTCGGATACTTCGCCTGGTAAAATCTACACGATTCATAGCCACTTGTGGGTCGACGACGTAATGCTACGTCCTCCCAAACGTGGAGCGTTTTCTCGTAAAATCTAATTACAATTTTTTTTCTTTTATCATTATCCTACAAGCTGTCCACATGTTTACATCTATACGTGGTACACGTATAAAATCTCCAATGTCTACGACGTACTACCAAGTGATTCTAAAAGCGGAGCCTCGAATTTATCGACGTACTGCTACGTCTTCTGGGATATGTAAGTTTTGAGCTGTGTTACATCTTGAAACGACAATTCTGGATCCACCAACGTAGTACTACGCCTTTTCGCTCGTAGCTTTCACTATCTTCGACGTACCAATACGTCCTAAACCGTGCATCATTGGTATGGATCAAATTTTCGGGGCTCAGCTTCGGAATGTGATTATTCTGAGTCTGCAGTTCAATGTTCGTTAAATCGTCTCTTAAATAATAGAGCGTGCCTGGAAATTCACGTGTAACAGGTTCCCCGACAAACGACGATGTACGACCGTGCGTAAATACTAAACTAACTCGCTATTCGTAGTCTCTGTCTTGGAAGACACGGTATGGCAGGATTTTTTGATTAGGAATAACGTTTCTCAGGGAAAGGTGTGGATTTTGGTTTCGTCGCCGCGGTTTTCACTTCTATCTCTTAGGTTCACCTACAAGAGTAAACGAACGTTCACCCTGTTGTCCAGTGATCATTCTATAGAACGAAGGCGAGCTGGTTCTACGCTGCCCGACGCCGTGACTCCGACAGTCGTCGACCAACGAACATTCGGTTAGATCCGGGGGCGCTTAAATCTTATTCGCAACTGGCTATCATAAATAATTAAGAGGGCAATTAAAAGTAAACGGTGAAGTACCCGTAACTCTGACCGTGCAACACGATCCCAAGAGAAGTCGGAATCGTACGCAATGTTAATCGTTAACGAACCACGACGCGCGAGCCCTTTTTACGGGGGTAACGCAACGATCGTACAAAATATAATCACCACGCGCCTCGAGCTTCTCTGCGTACATTAAGGGGTTTGAACGTCGTAAGTTCCGTCGGTCGACTGTGGTAGCGAAACGTAGCGAGGGATTAATATAGAATATAGAAATGTAGAACAGAACGGGGGACATTTACACGCCTACGTTATAAAACTAAGTCTTCGGTGTCAGTCCATTGAAATTCCGCCGTTTGTGCGTTCGCGAACGCGCACCCTAATATAGTACCGTAACTAGACCAGGAGCACCGACAGGAATTAGTAGCCCGTGACGAGTTGAATTTCCCTCTCACGGAGCACGCCCAACCGGCAGCGGCTCGGAAGGAACGACCGTGAAGGGAAATCGATGAGTGGGAAGGTAACGAGGCAGAGGAGGGTAGGTGAAAACGTACTGGGACGTGTGATCTTCGACGAGGGTAGCGAACACCTTTCGGTAGCCATTTTCCCGGACTTCCTCTGGACGAAACTAAAGCGATCTGACCCACCAATAATCGTGCGCATCGACATTTCTCTTGCTCCATGCTATAAAATATAAATGTCACTCGTGAACCGAGCAGCTGACATTGGAGGGTGTATTTTTAGCGTGGCTGCATTCGATAGGACTCTCTTATCAGATAGCTAACCGGTTAAATCGCTTAGGCAACTAAGGTGCTGTACATGGTGTCGTAACGATCAAGGCTACGATTTCTGTGACTTTCAATAAATTACGCTATCCTAGCGGCGCTCTTTCCCTCTGCGCGGAACGAAACAGGGTGAGATTCTAGCGGTTACTTAAGCTTGGTCGTTCGCCCAGTTATCCCTGACCGAAATCTGTATGTACATGCACGAGACGTGGCATTTAGAAACGTGTAATCGCGATTGGACCACTTATTTAGTGCCGAAGAGAATAAGTAGAGAGTACACCTGTGTATGCGAGTACAGAGACTACGAGACTATTGATTCGTTGGAAATTAACGAGGTGTTTTACAAAGTGAAACGTAAGTAGGTTTCTGTGACTTAGCGAACAAGGAAATGCCTTCTAGTTACGGCACTGACGTAGTGTTTAAATATATATATATATATATATATGTATATATATTTATATATTTAAATTAAAAACACTCCCCCCAACGCGCGTTTCCCCTCGGAAGCATAATGCGCAGCATGTTCCCCACGAGAAACGCGCGCGAAACGATCTCTCCCCTGCCTTCAGGCACTAATCGGCAACAATAAATACTAAAAATCGATCACCCAGATAGAACGTGCGTTTAACGCGAACCGTGCGTTCGACTGGCCCAAAACCAACCCCGCTTTATTTAATCACATCGTTACCTAAATATCGTGATTCCTCCTCGTATTTATTTATCCCCGTTGGAGCCGCCCTCGGATCTGAATCCTCATTATTTACACGATTTACATTCTATTATTGCAACAGTAAAAAATATTCGTATGTTCTTTCTCTCGAAGCTCGCGGAATTATACGTTTAATGCCCATTAGAGTATTTTGATTTCAAGAATATCCTACTTTTCCAGTCTCCTCTCTCTGTGCGCGTGCGCGCGTGTCGCGAAAATTCAAGCTTCCTTCCGCCCTTTCTCTTTGATTTAATATCGTAGGTATTGGTCGATATAGAACACTGAACGAGGATCGGTTCGCTAAACGTTCTCCTCCGATTAAGTAGATAAATGGGAACGATTAACGCGACGGGTGCAGAGGATATCGAAAAATCAACGAGGCGATTCTCCTCGAAGAAACGAGCGGAAACTGTGGAGTGAAGTTTTCTCGTACGAGCCGCGGTTCTCGAGGAAATCGAATTCGAACCCCTGCGGGTTGCGCGCGCGCGTGTACCTGCCGTGCGCAGTAGATCGCGCGCATACATTAAGCAACTTCACGACCGATTATCTCGGCAACGAGGGAACCTACGAGAAAACTGTATTCCACACTTTCGATTTATTTGTTCACGAAGCGTCGAATCCTGTAACTTGTGTTTCAAGATATCCTGTGTACCTTACAGTCGACAACGTGCAGTCAAACATTTATATTTATTATTGGTCTATCGTCCATATAGTTATCGAAATTTTCATCGATATTCGCGCAATATTAGGCCAACGTTCCCTCGGTAACGTTCTATCTGGGTACCCGTCGTTATTACGTACGCCATTATTTACAGAATATATACAACATGTGCGATACATCTCAAGTGATTCCTTTGCACGCAGCTTCGTTTACTGGAATTCGCAGACTCTTAGACGTGTCTGATGCGGGAAAAGGTATTCACCGACGAATACACTCTATCAAATATAAAGCCTTGCAATAATAAGCACAGAGAAAGATCAAATAAAGTTCACGGAACTTATTTTCCTCGATTGAATCTGCACTAGAATGCTCGGAGATTTTTTAGCGAGTATTGCTGAACTGTTCCGCAAATTCCAGTAAACCAGCCGGCTGCTGAATCGTAAGTAGAGGACCAGAAGATAAGGACGGAATAGATGAGAGTCAAGTTGAACGGATCAGGGCTGATTCAGTAATTGAAATTACGAACTGTTTGCCCGTGCTCGATAATTTTTCTGAGAAATTAAACGTTTAATGCCTGATCCGGTTCCCTTTCCCGCGGAATTACATCGCAGAGTCGAGCACATCCCCGCAACGAGACTCTCTCCAAACCACCGTAATATCTCACGATACCTCTGGTCGTTAATTATACGCGATTAAATTTAATTATTACACTTTCAAGCGCATCCTTAACCACCGCGTCAGGTTTAGGTAGAATCACACGATCTAGAAAAACGATTTCCATAAAATCAGACTTTCGATTACGTGGACTATTATCCTCTAAAACGATCGCCCGGCGACTTGCCGCCATCGGCGTGAAAACTATATAAATAAAGTATTCTACGGAACCGAGTGATATATCTCAGATATATTGCTAAAAATAAAGGAACTTCTTAGTGACCCTAGTAAAAGATACAGCAAGTGTACGTCGAAAGATACGAAAAAAATTAATAATTTACGAGCGGTATAAACATAGAAAACCTACGTCAAGGATTAAAAATATCTGTATATATGTACAGCACTTTCGTTTCACCCGGACAATCGATCCAGATAATCGAAAGCATCCGAAAATATCGGTACAGCGTGTGATGCAGGTTCGCGAGGGAGCGGAGCTCTAGAATTTTCGTCGTGGCACTGACCCCGACCGTCTCGACATCGTCCTTCCCCCTTGGTCCGCGAGGGAGCGACGAATCGAACGACGCCTCGAAAACGATGGAGGGTTTTATCGCTGGAGCTCAAAGGAGGGGGTTAAATCCAGGCCCCTGGACCCTCGAACCAGTCGATAAAACGCTCCTACTCTATGTTCCTCTCTTGAACTGTAACACCGCCTGCGTCCCTGTATGCTCCCAATCCCCCTTCGATCGATCATGAATAAATAATACGGCCGCCGCAGAAAAATACTTATCCGAATATCGTTACAATAAAATAGAGATACTCTTTTTGTCTCTTAGATTCCCTCTTTGCTTACCCCTTAGCTTACTTTTATACTTATTATTGCGAAGATTGTTGGCATGCTTATTGCAAGTTTACGTACAGGATACACCGCCCTCGCGAGGGAGCTGCGCGACCCGTCTACGCGATCGTTAGGCGTCTCTCTGCTCCTTCGTTCCAGCCGGAACCTTTAAGCCGCGATCCCACGTGTCTCATACAGCACTGTCGCTGCTCGAAAATCTCGTGCATCATAGAGGCGTTAAGTCGCGCTCCCACATGTATGGCACGCGACGCGGAGCAAGCTCGAAGTGGCTTCGAAGGAGTAGCTTTAATATGGGAGCGTGGCTTTTGGTTACTTTCACAAAGTGGAACGGTGCGTGTTATTAATATAGCTTTAGGTGTGTTTTGTCTTGCGTTGGATTCGTTGCGTCGTAACTTTAAGTATCATTCGCGTTGCACACTGCTCGCGTGGGAGCGCGGCTTTACGAGGACGGGTCGCGCGGTCTCGTGCGAACGGTATACGTGTAATAAGGAACTCTGGTATGTGGATTCTCGTATGGTTGAACGCGCAAGTTGTCTGGCTTTCCGGGAGCTCGGAACTGTCAAGTCCTGCCCGATATATTGCGATCGATTCGTTATTGTTGTGTACAGCTGACTATGAGGTGATCCTTCGTCGATAAAATACGCCGAAATTGTAAAACCAACTGCTCCTAAGCTGAATTTCGAGAAGCACAGCACTGAGAATTCAGTTCTCTTCCGTATACAGGCTGCTCCAAAAACCGTTACACCGGGTGGGATCTAAGTAGCATAGAAAAATGATTCAGAATTCCCTGAAACTTTGTAGAACATTAATCTTTGACGTAAGATAGAAATTAGTTGTACGATTTCGGCTAATCCCCTCAAACAGAGGCACCCGGTTCTAAGGCTCTACTGTCCTCGATTCCCATGTCCTCGGTATCGGGATTACGGTAATTCGAATGGGAACGGTAATACCAAATCAACGCGTTGAAATTCATCGGTCGTATAAAAGTCAAGCAAATCTGGACCAATTACAAAAATGCGGGGAACAGGACGATTTTCTGTGGTGCCCCGGCAGACCGGAGGACAGTCAGCTGATCGCGCGAACGACCAGCTGATTTTGCCGCGACTGTAGGTCACCCAAGAAAGTTCCGACGATGTTGCTCGTAGATATGTATATGTAAACCGTGATGTGGCGAGTTGAAAAACTTAGCAATGGAGCACGACAATGCAAATTCGATCGATCGTTTCCTCGAAAGCATCGGGAGGAGCGCGATCGACGAGCAGAGTATCTAAGGACTCGAACACGTTTCCCTCTGGTCTCTGCGAAAACCGTCTCATACAGTGAACTCGTTGTTACTCGTTACTTTTGTGCTCTTCACCCGTTGGAAACCATCCCTCCAGGCGCATCTTTGCAAGTCGTAAAGAAAAAGAAGCTTCCCCGCGCAAACTCATTTCCAACGCTACGTTTCCCCGTGGCTTAACTAAACGATTCGACAAAACTCGTCGTTCCTATAAAAGACGATTTCACGCGATCAGCACCAAACCCGAATGGAAACTGTACAAGTGAAGAAGGAGCTCCCAGCTGTCCAGCGAATATGAAACAACAAAGAATTCATTGTACGCGAAACGCAACGCGAATGGGCTCTACGAAAACGCGACTTCGTATAATTAATCAGTTCTTTGCGCGATACGAGGCTGGTCCGGTTAGTAAAAGCCACCGTGACTCTAAAAATCGCTACTCTAAGCAACGGAACACGGAACAAAATGGTGTGTATTAAATATCCGCGGGTGAAAGGACAACGATACAAAAGTAACCCTTTCGAGGAATGAAACAGTTCGTAGACTTGCATGGCCTGAGGAACTAAGAGCTTTTGGTTGCGCTTTAGGAAAATGTTCCAGCGCCCGAGCCGATCCTGGGTGAGGCACGCTCGGGCGCTTTTGGTTTCGGTTCGTGTACGGTGTCCTCGTGGAGCCTCGACGCCCGTACACAGTGTGGGCGAAGGTAAACGGTAAAAAAAAAATCTCTTTAGTCGCTCGTCGCCATCAAGGTCCTATTCGTCAACGAGCACCGAGAGACGAGGACGAGGCCGTCCTCGTGGTCTGTGGTGCGCGCTGCGGCCTATCGCAAATATTGTCCTGAGTATCGTTTGTACATTGTATCTAGAAAAAAGGTTTCGTGACTCGTGGAGGTCTCGGTGAATCGTACACCAGGGTAAAATTAAGCTACAGAGCGTGACTCTAGTCTCATCGATCGAAGGGTACGTCCTCCATGTTAGCTACGTTACCGAAATGCTGGAAGCCGTTCTTGAAGATACGGCCCCTGCTGGTGCCCGCCTTCGTCTGGTCGAGGAGCGTCACGTTGTCCTCGAACTCCTTCACCCACCTGGCCGTCTCGTTGCCCCAGTGGAAGCGGATAGGGGCGGCGTGGTGGTAGGGCTTCTTCACGCCCGAGTTTCGGCTGTCGATGCCCTCCGTCGTGTGGTAGAACGATCTCTCGCAGAAGTCCTGGCTGAGGAACGGCTCCAGCTCGGTCACGATCTCCATGAACGTCGGGCGATCGTTGGGTCGCCATTTAAAGCACCTCTCCATGATCTTCTGCATGTTCTCGGGGCAGCCGCGAGGTAACGTCAACGTCCCTTTGTGCAGCACGTGGCTGAGCACCTCCTCGTTGGAGAAGCCTTGGTAGGGCATCTCGGCGAGGGTTAGAATCTCGTAGAGTACCACGCCGTACGACCAGACGTCCGAGTCGGACGTGAACACGCCGTCGGACAGGTTCTCCGGCGCCATCCACCTGATAGGGAGCAGTCCCTTCCTGCCGATTTTGTAGTAGTCAGTCTCGTAGACGTCCCTCGCCATGCCGAAGTCGCCGATCTTGCAGACGAGGTCCTTGGAGACCATGCAGTTCCTCGCTGCCAGGTCACGGTGAACGAACTTCTTCGACTCGAGGTAGGCCATACCGTCCGCGATCTCCGCCGCCATTCTCAGCATCCTGCAGGGGTTTGGCACGAGATGGGTGTCACGGATGCCGCGCAGATATGTCTTCAGGTCCCCGTTCTCCATCAGTTCCATGACGACGAACGGGGGGCTGTCGATGGACACCACTCCGAGGAGCTTGATGATGTGGTAGGTGGAGAAGTTCTTCATCACCGAGGCCTCGTTCAGGAACTCGTTCTTCTCCCGCTGATTGGCGGTGGTCGAGATGGTCTTGATCGCCACAGGTATCGTTTTATCAAAGTATCCGCGATACACCATGCCAAAGTTGCCCAGTCCAAGCTCCTCCAGGATCTCGACGCTCTCCCTGGGCACCTCCCACTCGTCGATCACGTACTTGGTCTCCATGTAGTCGGGGTTCACGCTGGCGATCAGCCGCTCCTGTCGCTTCTTCTTGTGCTGCTTCCTCAGAAAGAAGAATATCACGACCATGGTCGTGGACAGAATGCCAAGGATCAGGCAGGATATCAGCGTGACGGGGATGCCGTTCTTCACGTTTATCGTGAAGTAGATGGCCTTCGAGAAGCAACCGTCGCCGGCCAGCGACGTCGATCGCACCCGTAAGCTGTACTTGCCAGGGCTCAGGTTCCTGACCAAGTAGCTGCTCGCGCTTTCCCTGCGGCCGGTGCACGGTATGCATTCCGTGATCTTCTTCGCGTTCGTCACGTCCAGATTCGTGTACTCGACGGTGTAAGAGACAGTGAGGGCATTGGGATCCTTCACCATGTCCCAGGTCACCTCCACTATGGTATTATTGGTGACGCGGGCTCTGACACCGCGCACGTCGTCCGCGTGGTCCCGTTTCTTCGTCCTGCTGTTCGTGTACTGTATCGACGAGCACATGTGCGCCTCGCCCATCTTTATACCGCAGGCGGCCACGCTTATGATGTACCGCGAATAGTGGCGCAAGTTCCTCATCACGTACGAGTTGTTCTGGCCAGTGACATTGTAGATCACGGTCGTTTCGTCCGTGTATCCCTCGAATGACCTCTTGATATCGGTCCTGGACGGCTGCCTCTCTGACTGAGTGGCGGACAAGTGGTTAGCCAGCTCGTAGAACTTCTTGTCCATGGAGTTGTAGCTGTTGTCGACGCAGTAGTCCTTCCAGCCGGGCGACATGTAGCTGATGCTGGTGTTCTCGTGACAGAAGATCTCAAACTTCTTCGACGTGACCACACTGGTGGCCGCGTTCTTGGAACAGCACGAGCCGATGTTGATCACCGGTGTCCGGACGGTCACGTGGGGCGACGTGTCCTCGACCTCCGGCTCGTACTGCAACGTATTGTTGCAGTAGTCCCGCGTGGAGATCAGGCTTTTCTCGTCGTACAGCATCGTGCTCGAGAGCATGTAGTAGCCTATAGGCCCGTTAGGGTACAGGGGATGTTCCCATTTCACCAAGATCTCCGTGTCGCTAAGGGTGGACGACATCACGTTGACCGGTGCCGATGGCACGGTGCTCTTTGTCCTGAAGAAGATGATCTCCGACTGACCCACCCGGTTCGACAAGAAGTTCATGCTCTTGGCCATGAAGGTCTTCACGTATACACCGTACATGGTATACGGCTTCAGATTAGCGATATGCTTGGACACGGTAGTGTTCCTCTTCGGTATGTCAACGTCGATCACCTGCCAGGTGTTGCTGCCGCCGCAGGCGTTCGTCTCGTAGCTGATGTTCCTGTTCTCCGTCTCGACGTAGTGCAACAGGTAGCTGAGCAGCTGTTGGCCCTCGGGCGGCTTGTCACTGTACTCCCACACTAGGTCCGCGTAATCCGGCCCCAGATGCTTCACCGTGATGTTTATACCGACTATGTTGCACGCCACTTTCTCGCCGTTCGACTCCGGCTGCACCTCCATGTCGGTGAAGTTGGTGATGTTCACCATCTTGCTCAGCTCCACGATCTTCGAGAAGCACAGCTTCGGGTTGTAGTGGAAGAACAGCCTGCCCCTCTCGATCCTGATGTTCCGCTCGGGCGGGAACAGGCCCGACAGGTTCGGGTTATCGACCACCGTCAGGCTTGCGTTGTTCAGGTCCAGTCGCTCCCCCTTGATGACCTTCAGCTTCTTGAAGAAACCCAGCGACGTGATCGGGAACGAGTGGGTGATCTTCACGTACTCGGTGATCTCCTCGACCAGGCTGAACGCGTCGCTCAGCTCGTTCATAATATTCGGGTTCCCGTTGCGAATCTGAAAGTCCAGGGCGCCTTTCACGATGGTCACGCCGCGGAATCGTTGCGCGTCCGAGATGTGGTGTATCAAGCCGCCGTGACTGATCTTCTGGCAGCGATTCTCGCAGGCTCGACACGTGGTCATCTGCAATTTCACGAGAATCCATGTTACTTTAAAGGGACATTGTAAATGGTCTGTGACAAATCTGAGGCGAATTCAGAACGATTGCTCGAGTTCTAAGCACGGTTGAACCTTTCGAGCAACCTGTCAATAGACTAGAAAGCTTCGTACATTCTGCTCGTCGCGTGTATCCTCGAATCCGTCGGGGCAGTGTGTGACGCAGGTCCCGTTGAACGGTCGCCAGGATTGTCCTTCCTCCAAAAAGTAGAACACCCTCTTCAGGCGATTCATTTGATAGCACTCGTCTCTGGCGATGCAGCGTCTCGCAAGATAGGCGTTTCTGCGAGAAACATCGCACCCGTTGGCACCGTAACTAACGAATGGGGTGGATCAAACGCATATCTACATGTATATCACTCACAAATGGCTGGGACACGTTTCCACACATTTCCCTTCGCGCCTGTAATGCTTGCAGACGTAGCAATCACTGTCAGAGGGACCCAGGCATTCACCCAGACACTGCTCGTGACACATCGGCTTCTCTGTCATCTGACACCGCTGGGCTGACCAGCACAGACCCTCCGGGCAGTGGTTGCACCCTGGATGTCACAGGATTTCGCAATTATATATTTGAACGAGGTGGGAGACTTTGACGACTAGTTATCTGGATGCGACATAGAACACCTCTGAATAACAGCCACTAGGATTCTTAGAAAAACGCAACGCAACTTGTGGTCCAAGTACCAAAGTGAAGAAAGACTAGGGTAATTGAAAGTAGTACCGGGGCAAGTGACGTCCTCCCCGTTCTCCTTGATAACGTTCTCCCCAGCGGAGACGATAAGGTCCCAGTTGAGGGTGTTGGTGTAGCACAGGCACGGGTTCTTCTCGATGCGAACGCTGCCCCTCGAGATCTCGGTCAGCTTGGTCAGGCCGATCTGCGAAAGAGAATTTCCGCGGCTATGATTCAGGCGCAATATCGGCAGCCAGAGGTCGAACGACTGCTTAATTCGATTGGCTAATTAACGCCACTTGCCCCCCGCCGGGTCAACTGGCTACGCCGAGCGAATTGGAGCGAGGAGAAGCCTCCGAAACAGCCAGTTCTCCTCGCCTCCTCTCGTCGTGGGAACGAGGAGTCAGCGTCTCGCAACGAACAATCGATCAACGGGATCCAAAAGCACGTCCGATGCTTCTCCCGCGTAACCTCAGCTCGCGAATCACGAGCAGAGGCACCGAACCTCTCCCTATCACCGCGAAAAATCACACGACAAATATTTGCCACCCCTGTTGCGAATACCCCCGGATCAGCGTTTATTTTCAGAAACAACACGACACGTTGCCCAGTGCTCAGCGGAGGCTCCTCGAAAAAATATTTACTCCGCAAACAGTTTTTCCCCGTTGGAAGCGTACTCCCGCGTTTTTTCCCCCCAAATCGATTCCCTTCGACGGGATTCCCGGAAATAGAGGTGTGCAGCCGCGCTTACCTCCTGCAGATTCTCCATCTCGTACACCATGAACGCGTAATCGGCGAGCAGGATGTTGCCTCTGATGACCTCGAGGTTCGGGAACAGCCGGCCGATGCTCTTGAGGCCGCGCACATGGTAGAGTAGCAGGTAGCCGGTGATCTCTCGCAGCTCGGGGAACTGCAGGTCCTCGAACTCCTTGTCGGACGCGTTCTCCAGGAGGACGATCTGCAGGAAGCCCTCTATCACGCGGCAGCCCCTCATCATCGCGAAGTACCCGACGGTGTTCCGGATGTCGATGCTCTGGCAGATCCCGTCGCCGAGGGTCACGTTCTTGTACTTCCGCGACTTCGCCTCCGTCTTCGAGGTTGGCTTCGGGAGATTCGACGACTGTCCCGGCTGTTGGTTCGTCTTCGCGTTGGCCTCCGTCGATCTGCAACAGTGGGATACATTCGGTGCAGGTGTATCTGCGTTTTGGATTTAAGGGGCTATACCCTAGTCAGGTTCTGTAAAAATATATGCTTTCACTTTCTCAAAAAAATTCACAAATATTCGCCCGCCTGACTGTGACTAGGTATAACCCCTTAAGGGGAGAGACCACTGTAAAACAAAAAGGAAAAATCAATTTTTCCTTTTTCACATTTTCTGAAAGACATTCGTTTCAAGAATGCGCGCTCCAAATTTTATGAAGAAATTCGGAGATATAGTATTTTCCGCGAAACGGTGTGATTTTTTTCTAAATATATTTTTTCTTTTTGAATTCGGATTAACCATATAGCTAAGGCACTGTCAACGCCACACGAACGATTTTGCCGCAGCGCACATTTTGAAGAAGGGTATACCAGAAACGGATTTATGAATTTGATTGAAATTTTTTTTTTACCCTTCAATACGTACATATCGACGAGCGTTACGAAGAGTAGCACCTTTCATTTTTTTAAACGATTTTATTCAGCTTCGATCCTCTGTTTGTTTGTTAAACGATTTTATTCAGCTTCGGTCCTCTGTTTGTTTGTTTGTTTGTATGTTTGTGTTTGTATGGTTCAAATCTGGCAACTCAAATTTAACCCACTTCCAACTATCCAAGTGTCTTGAACCTTTGCAAACGTGCGTAGTTTGGATGACAATGCAATATTTAAAAAAAAAATTAACCCGCGGTGGTGAAAAAATTACCCAGTCATCAATAAATATAACCCATCACCACAAATCCAAAGAAAGCCGCTGCATTCGGGGACGCCAGTCGCATCACGATTACCGAAAATACACAATTTATCGAGAAATGATCCGTCACGTATGTACGAACAGTGAAACTAAAACTTTGCAGGCATTCGTAGTATATCACCATCGAAATCATAATACAAGAAAATAATTATTTCCTAGTTTTTAGTGCATTTTAATTTAGTTTTACTACATTTTTAATAAAATCGTTTAACATAAAAATTATTTTTTTATATATTTTTTATTTCTTACGGACAACTGCATTACAGTGGTCTCCCCCTTAATACAGTATCGCGCGTCGACAGAATTCGAGAAAGGTCCCAGTTCTGTGTATCCTTTCTCTACTGTCACTTTCTGCTCAGCAATCTTCTGCAGGCTTGAGCGCAGTCGATATTAAAATTCGCGAAGTTAAATTGCGTTATCAAAAGCTATCAACTTCAAGAGTGGACTCGTTACCCAGCTGTGACTCTGACTACTATCCAGCTTCGATAGGGTCACGTCGTCATACATGCTGCATTATCGACGCAATAAGCGAGAAACAAGTACGTACCTGGAGTCATCGATCGCCCTGTTGCTCCTGTAAGAGCTAGCTGGATCGTGGAGCACGCGATCTCCGAGGTTGCGAATGGTGTGGATCGCCTGGTATCCTGCCCCAGGACGATCTTCCTCCTTCCTGGCCACGCGACCGGAATCGTACTCGCCCTTAACGGCCTCGTGGTGGACGCTGGCCGCCATGTTCGACCACCTCGTGTCCTGGCAGCACGCCAGCCGCGCCGCGACGCAGAGGGATACGATCAACAGCAACCACCTCATCCTCATCTCCTTGTCTCATCGACACTGTACTATTGACGAGGCTATCGTCAAACCTTCCTAAATTATCCCACCCTCCGGGGTTCTTCCACCTCCGCCACGCGTCTCCCGATTAATCGGCCGGATCGATCGCCGCGGCCGTCCGCGCGAGCTGCGACTCTATTACGGACCCTCGACCAGCAAAGTAGCTCGATTACCGAGCCAAGACGCGCGACCTCGAAATTACGTCTGTCCGTTGTCCGTCCTCCCCTGATGATCTATCGATCGCCAGCTCTCCTATCCACCGAGGAGCACCACGCAGCCTCGTCAACTTCGACGACTGCCTGGTCGGAATTCAAGGATGGCTCTCCTCAATGGGGCTCGCCCGACTGGCTGGCTCATGAAGTCTTCAACTTTCTACCTTGCAGAAACAGCGATCGGGAACGATCAACTGACGCAGCTGCTCACGGTCATGCTCCCTTCCTTGCTCCGCTGAGAGATTGATTGCCGAGGCGGTCCTTTTATCGCTCGCGAAAGGGAGCTCCTCGCGCTCGGCTCCTCCGAACACTCGAACGACACTCTGGCCAGATACCTCTCTCCGCGTGTAGACTAGTTCTCGCTGTCTGGAGATGCGGTGTCCTCGGAGCGCTGGGGATGGCTAATCACATCGCGACGCTGTTCCAGAGCTACTCCCCGTTCAAGGCGAGAAGGGCATCCTGGGCTCCGGCATCCTGCAATCAAATCAGCCAGGACGCGGTTAGAGAGGGCTAATTCGGGAAACGTGCCTCGGCAGTGTCTCGGTCCCTAGGCCTCCCGGCGATCACCGGAGTCGCCAGAGGCATGCAACTGACCGGCCACTTAACCCATTAAATTCAGCCCGACCCATTTATAGAACCTGCCATGTTTTGCCTTGATAGGCGCTCAGGAAGCGCTGGAAACCCTTTAAATACCCAATTCGCGCCACTCTACCCTCCTCCCTTTCGTTTCTTGTTAGCTAACGACAGCCAGCGTCGTTAGGAATGGATCTGTACAGTTCTATCTTTGGTATCTAGCATTTCGGTTGTTAAGGAAGCTTGACACTTCCGACAGCATCCTTTTATTTCAATTGTTGTGGTATCGATCTAGCTGGAGCTACGAAAGTATTCTCGAACGGTCAGTCGATTTGCTGCGACTTGTGTTTGCTGTTTTTTCTATAGACTCTCCTTTTAGAATCGAGGTTCCCGGTGATCAAAGGAGCGACGATACTTGCCGAAGGCAACCTGGACCACTGGGCTAATGGATCAACCGCGATCTTTCCATTTCGTCGAATTAATCAGGCTACTGGCCGACCGGCAAACATGCCACAGCCCGGTATCTTAACTGGAAGGGGAGAAATCTTCTGATTAAAGGTTAAAGACACCCGCGGAAACGACCTGGGGTCCGCGCAGTCGGCTGCGTGCACGTGGGAAACGTGAGCGCTGGCTCATCAACGGACAGCGCCGAAGCTGTAGATAGAGTATTGAATGCAATAGAAATTCTTTGAATTTTGGGCAACAGAAGAACTGCAAAGCAGGGTCCGGTCTAGTATCTCCGCCGCTCTGGGCAAAAATCATTTCTGCCGCCCTTTAATCGTGAATGATTACTTTAAAATATAATTTTTGACAGTGAGTGGAATTTGTTGAGTTCTCTGTTGAATAACAAAAGTATTTTGTTTATAAAAGAAACGAGCATTCTTAAAAAGAAACAGTGTCAAGACAAAGTGAAATGTATTACCTATTTTTTATCGCTTCGTTAAACAGTTTGACCTTTTTATTGATTTTAATTTTCTCTTTCTACCAAAATCGCCGCCCTGGGCAGTGGCCCTCTGCTGCAACGGTGGGCCGTTTTAAATGTGATAAAGCGCGGCTGTCTCGCTGTCGTGCGTGCTGCCTAAAAACCGACCGTTCTCCGGCGCAGCGCAGCGCAAAATACTTAGATGCAACCGCGGCACTGTTCATTTATATTTCGATGGAAACTGTAATTATATTGCACCATGGGCAACGAAACAAGTTCTCTGCGCCTCAGCTTGCGGCTCAGCTCGCCGATATATGCGGGGAATGTTTCCTGCCAGACATCCACTTCATCCGCTTTAAAACCTGAATTTATTTGCGCTCACATTCGATTCTTACACACTTTGGATCAGTAACCACCTGCATAGCATATCTTGCAAACACAGGCTGTACTTGATTAAATTATCTCTGGGAGAGATAAAGCGAGATAAAGTAACTGGGTTTCAGGGAGCTTATGTTCCTTTTGCTTGTCGGTGATCGAACGCTTGTCGATTAGGTAAGTGGATAACTCGATGAAATCCACGATAGAGGAGACCGGGGCTAGTTGATACGTTATCCAGATTTCAATATTTGTCATTTTTGTTTGAATTAATTACTTAATAATAGATATGCTAATACATACAAAATGGAAACGTATCAATTTACCCCATCGCGGGACAAGTTGGTACTGCTCTGAGGCACGTTGATGCATCTGTGATATATCCGTTTAATGAATAACTAATAAATTTGAAAATATCATTTTAACTTAGATATCTTTCCAACAATGTAAACTAAAAATGAACAAAAACGTATTCTGAAAACCAAACAGATTTTTTAACAAACATAGAAAAACATTTCTATTTTTATTTCTTTGTTATGCCTGGAATATCCCGCTTTAACATGAGGCGTCTTCTTCGTTTTGTTAATATATTTTAATAAACTGATTTTGTCAATATTGTATATTTTCGCGCTTTGCCTTAATATCGAGTCTTTTTCTATCGCGGCACACGCTTTTTCCAAAATATATTGCTACATTTCGCCACGATTTGTTTTTTTTATATAATTTCCAACAATTTTCTTAGAAATAAAATAAAAATATTCAATTAAAAGTAGTCGGGGAAAATTGATGCACCGTATCAACATACCCCAGAGAAAACGTAGCAAACTTACCCCAGAGGAAGTCATTATGTACAAACACGTCCTTAAAAAAAATGTAGAGCATATAAACAAAATAACAAAACGTTACTACCTTACCTTCAGAAGACTCAACGCGATGCCAAATTAATTCGGGTTGTAAAATAATTCGCCTATATCAACCTACCCCTGTATCAAAACTACCCCCGTTCTTCCCTACCTATATCTCATGGCTCTAGTTCTTCTAATCAAGACTCTTCTAATTAGAATTGACTTCTCATTAAATACCACCACTCCAGAATGCAACTTATCCACTCGGAACCCCTGCAGGCCCCATCTCCCCAGGGCTGCGCGCTTTCTCCGCGCTTTTCGGCGGCGAATCGAATCACGTCGTCGAGTCGTAAGGCTCGCCCCCGCGTCACGTCCTCCCGTTTTAATATCCTCGGTGGCGGTGCGGCCAGCGAGAGACTTTCGTGCTCGCCCAATAAATTTCGCGTGACGAGCCGTGAAAGAAAATGAAACGGCCGGGGGTCCCGGGGAGGAGAACACCGCCACCAGTAATAAAAACGGATTTACTCCGTTCGCCGAGATGACAGTGGCGGAGCCGGAAATTATAACGCGCCGCCGGCTGCCGCGAGCCACGGGGAAACGTATCGAGAGGTCGAACCGCACCGATATCCGTTTGATTTCCTGCGTTTAGCCGACCACCGTTAAATGAACTCGATCAACGAGCGGGGGGAGGGGAGTGCATTACTTCGCGATGGGTTTGTTAGCGAGCGACGTGCGCGCGCCCACTTTATTTTCGCCACCGTAAACAGACAATCGACAATCAATGAGCACTCGGCGAATTTCGATGGGAAGAGGGAGTCGGTTAATTGGAGGAACGAACCTTTCATTCGAGTAATTTCCAATCCACCGTTACATTATCCGCCATTCACCCAGCGCTGGGTTGCAGTTGCAAGGAGATCAATCGCAGGGCAGTTCAGACGCCTGTCCCACCACTTTTATGTCGCGCTGCCGTTACCGCGGATTTGGGGCGATGGGAACAGAGGGAAGGATTTGATCGAGCAGAGAAACGCCGAGGATTGATGCGCGAGGACCAGAGAGACATGCAGGCGATTAATTTCTACGGATATCTGGCACAATTCCGCCCATTCATAACTGGACGCGACACTGATAATAACGAGCTGATAAGCGGGGCAGATTGGCTCGTGCCTGGCCCCTCGTTTCTTATCGCCCGCTCCGTCGAGGAATTCGGGATGACACGCGACGTGGACAGCTTAGCTTACTTCCAACGGAACGGGTCCAAGTCTCGTTTCCCCGAGGAAAAGCCCTGGGAACCAGGCCTCTATCTCGCTTTCACAATATCGAGGCGAAATAATCTACAATTTTTAGAATTAGCAATATCAAAGCGCGCGCATCTAGAGACGCGGGAGCGTCTTTACGCCAAGTATATTTTGCCGCGTATCTTTTACTCGTAAACCGGCTAATCCGACCTTACCTGAAACTTATTTCATTAATATCTCGTGCTTGGAAAATGATGCTGTGACCTACGCCAGGCTATGTATGTAGCGAAGGATTTCGTGTACATACTTATTCAGTTGTTTTGATACCTGCACACCTTCGATAATGCATGAATTTAATCGGTGTTTCTTGTACTATACACAAAGTACTAGACATGTAATACATATAGATCGGCAATGCGGTGCGCATGGTTTGTTTCCGTAGTTGTTAAACTTGCGTAGAATTTATACTTAATTCTGTCCCGTGATAAGACTGTTCATTGCTGTTGATGATGAACCTTTGTAATTTATGATACTAAAAATTATCTGAGATCCCCAATCGCTGGCGAGTATCGCGTTAGGCTTGGTAAAGGAAAGTAGCAAACCATTAGCCAGGATAAGTCTGATAACGAACGGCGTCTTCTACTTAAAACCCAAGGTACTTGTGGCGAAATATGGTCGCGGCGAACGACACACTTTTTCGTAACACCGGGCACACACGGTGGACGGGTGGTGTTGTGTTATCACGGGCCATTAATTAACTCGCAACATTGTGAGAAAAATCGATCGACGCCCACTGCGTTTCTGTGTACCTCGTGAAAGAATCGATAGTTGTCGGGGAGTGGAGTAAAACTGGAGCCCGTTTCCTACTTTGCATGCCCATATGTGCTTGGCGTAATGTTTTTACCCTTTGAAGTTTTCCATAGGAATATCGTTTATTTGATATAACGATAAAATGTCGCTGCTATAATGTCCGCTGTATATGTAAAACAGCGGATGTATGAAAATGTTCCGTGCAAAGTAGGAAACGGATTCCAGTTTTACTCCACTCGCCAAACACTATCGATTCTTTCACGAGATAGGCGAGAGAACTCAGCGGGCACCGATCGATTTTTCTCACAGTGTTGCAAGGTAATTAATGGATCGTGATAACACGCCAGCACCCGTCCACCGTGTGCCCGGTCTTACAAAAAAGTGTGTCGTTCGTCGCGACCATATTTCGCCACAGGTAAGTATTATGAGTTTCAAGTGGAAGGCACCGTTCGTTATCAGACTCATCCTGGCTAACCGTTTGCTACTTTGTTTTACCTAGCATAACGTGTTACTTACTAATCAACGGTTCGCAGATAGCAATCTGAAAATTTCATACTCCCTTGCGCAGCAACTGCTCCCACAGACTATCAACGGTGGTGTGATCGTCGGTTTTATAAACGAATCTGTAAGATGAAGACGATGGGGATTTGATCGGTTCTGCTTTCTGTTCAAAAACACTCAGGATCGTGCAAATATTGAAATCGGAAGGAGCCAAAACTCAGGGGTCGAGAAATATTTCTAGACGAAAGTTTTGCACAGGAATCTGCGTTTAGTGGATAAAAAAAAAAACTCTGCATAGTTCGTTTTGTAAATGTCAAGCTGTTACGTTGCTACCTCGATTTCTGTGAGATTCTGTGAACAGTTATCCTCGCTTTCGTGCGTGCTGGCTAAGAACGGACGGTGATAAATATTCATTCTACCGTTTTGTATCCCGTCCCTACATTGTGGAAGTTGTACTGCCACATTTATCGAAGTCCACACACGTAGCGAATTAATTTATGTGGACTCCTTTCCACACATCCGACGCGTTTAAAATGTTGCTCCCGCGGTCCTGCGACGTCCGCCGTGGCGAAATAAAACCACATTCCTCAAAAATCCGTTCGTACTTCGCGCCGAAAATTCGTACTCCAAACACCAATGAAGTTAGAGTTAGCAATCACGAAGAGCCTCCAAGAATTTAGTATCAACCAAGAGGAAGATAAATTCCGGACTTTGACAAAGAAATTTCATATTTTTCAGTCCACTGGAAGGACACACAATTTAGCATAATTTTTGGATGTGCTACGTACGATCAAGCCACTACCCACTCAAAACGAAAGAAATTTTTCTACAGCTACAGATTTTGTCACAAAAACAAAATGAAATAAATTAAAAAACTATTTTAAAACAAAAAAGTAATGTTTCGCTTTGAACACATTTTGTATTAAATAAATAAATTTATCAATTATATTTAATATCTGTATTTATGTTTATACAAGTTTTGTGTAAATTAGACAGGAATGACTAATTAGTTAAAGTTTTCTTGTGTTTTTGATAAATATTCTCAGCATTATGAAATGAATTTGTTATTTCTGATATTGATTTACAATAAAACGTTTTTTTTTAAATTTAATTTACAGTTTATGAGTAGTATATACACAGTAATACCTACATATTATAATATAAACAGGTATGTGTACGTATATTTTTCTAATTAAATAAAATTAAATAACTATTGAAATTTACTTAATGAGATACTTGTTTCTGTTTCTCATAAACGAGCACTTTTTAAAATTTTCATTCTCAATAATAGTTGCTCACACGCAAATTATAATTATACAACATTAGAAAGAGATAACTCTATCCTATATTTTAGCACAAAATTCATTCCAATATCTTTTACAGTTGAAATGTTCAGGCGGGCCGCAGGTCAACAGCTGGCGGGCCAAATGCGGGCCGCGGGTGTCTCATCCCTGAACTAACCTATTAAACTATTTTGTAACATTCCCTGTTTCCCCCTTTACCCTTAATTTACGGTCCCACGGAGTTCGCGGGCATTCAACAGCTCTGCACTGTCGCTGAAAAGTCACTGGCTAGGGTAACGACAGTGGCCACCCCCCATCTGCGTATCTGACGAAACGTTCGAAGGAACGCGTCAACAGCTAGCTCACCCAAACGTTTCAGCGCAGCATAATTAGATAGGCATGACGTTATAACTCCGTGCCGAAACAGTTCTACGATCAGCTCCTTCGACGTGCAATCTTGTCCTCCGCCATAGACGTCTGAATAAAACGCCCTCCCCATTCTTCACCCCCGTTTCCGCGTGCCTAACTGTCCAGCAATCATTGACCTTCAGGAGTGACGATACCATTAAGTACAGTTGAGCGAACTCGTCCTAAGGTAGAATGTCTGTTAGAGCTATTTGCGAATTTGTACACAACATTCTACGGCGGATCTGGCGCGCGGCGCCAAGGGCAGCTTTCCGCTTGGAATAACAAAAAGGCGCCACAGCGTGTCCACGGAACGAGCGCTGGCCAACTGCTGCCTCGTGCTAACAGAAATGGTAGCCTCCGTAATGATATAATTAGTTTGCTCGTAATCACCGCCTGCCGCGATCTTGCGCTAGATACTCGGCTATCGACATGAAAGCGCGAAATCACGCGATAACAACTCCGCGAGCAGGTTGTCCGTTCGCGTCCTTTGGAACGGTACCCGCGCGAGAGGCACCGTTGCTCTTACGAACCGAGCATGTGCTCTTCTTTATCGAGTACTCCAAGTCCTGCTTTCGAATTCCTCGAGGGGGGGGGGGGGTGAGAAGCAGCGCGAAGCAACGTTGGAAAACGGGGACACGGCCATCATCTCGCAAGCTCCAAGCCGAGGAGCATAAATTATATTTCCGCCAGCGTAAACAAGGCGGGTGCGCGGCGTTAACAAACGATGACAGGGAAATCTGATTTGCGCTGCCGCGGCCGCCTCTCGAACGCTCCGAACAAATTGACGAGCCAAAAATTGCATCGTTGCGTCAGAGCCGGGCGTCTCGATCGCTTGCGTCACGTGCCTTAATTCGTTATTCCGTGAAGGGCCGAGGCGGAACGAACGGCGAACTTTAACGAGGCACGACCCACTCGTGCCCCTTAAACGCGCGTGGCGGCAATCGATTCGCCATAATTCACCTGGTCAACGTTTACCCCTTGCTGCAAGCCTCGAGTTTGCAATTAGTCGCGCACCTTTCCCCGTGGCTCGCTTGGTAAAACGAGTTCAAGCGAGTCCAGCTCCCACGTCATAGGTGCAATCTTACCCTCCGTCGTTCCTTTTATCAGTCAAAGTGCCGCGGTCCTAAAGTCGCAGCTGCCTTATCAGGGAGCAAGCGATAACTCAAAGTTACCGTTCCCGTGCCTAACGCCCGGCTTCATGAACTTTCACTGTTGCTTGTCAAGCAAGATATCGGAGCCACTATAAAAACGATACTTTCACACGACGTCCGGGCGCCGCCGCAGGAGTAACTGAAGTAATGCCCGGCACCGGACGTGGTCCCGCGCAGAAGATTTCGAGTGTGCGTATCTACATACATAACCGGTATACAGTGACGCGAATCATGAATCAGCGCACAATGGGAGGGCAGTTAATGATCCTGGAGGAATTGCTCGCCCCTGTGGGTCCGTCTCGAGCACGGCGATCCTCCCCGTGGCACACGGAGTCGTGGCCCGCGACGACGGGACCCGACAGCCTGCTAGAACGATCGGGGGATCTATTTTCAGGCTTCAGGAACGGCAGTGGATTCAGCTGTCACAACCGGTGAGTAACTGGTGAGTAACCGGTGAGTAACCGGTCAGTGATTTCCCTAGATTTTACTCCTAACACTCACTTACCACCTACTCAACATGTTTAGTTAGTGACCGATCGCCATTTTTTGTACCGAAAATAAACTGCGGTACACATTTGGGATCAGGCAGAGTTGGGCAAATTGTAATCTAATTACAAGTTACGATTAAACTGTGATTGCGTAATTGATTACACGTTACTTTCTGTAATCGTTCGTGTAGATAGTTGACAAAGCCAAATGGTCTGGGTTTGATTTTTGAAAAATCATGGAATTGGTTTTTCTAGAACTAGTAGATTTCTATAGTTTAAAAAAAATATTAAATTGCAAGTTTAAAGATTTAGAAGTTAATGTATATGTATCTATATGAATGATGTGAATGTTAGAGCATAGATTAAAATTAGCTTTTCTTGTGACTTGTATTTTAGTGTATAGGTGAATATTTTGTTAAATTATTGTATTTGTAGATGCTATTGTTTATGAAATTTAATATATCTTCAAGTTATGATGAATCTAGAAATTATTACGATGATTGATATTAATTTGAGTTGGTTGTTCATTATTAATAAATTTTTAACAACTACCTAAATTAGCAATTGCAGAAAATAATGTGTAATCAATTACACAATTACAGTTTAATCGTAGTTTGTAATTAGATTACATTTTACTGAATTCTGGGACCAGGGATCAGTTCTAACGCAATTTTTGCAAATAATTTGCATTTCTAGATCTAACGCCGCGTTCTGTTATTGGTAAATCATTATTTGTAGGTTCTGGCAATTGATCTACTAATATTGTGATTAAATTGAAATCCAACCCACTATCCAGGCCAATTAATAATACTGGTTCCATTTTTTTTTGTATTCCCGCCAGATATACACAATGTCGTTAAGCAGATACTGATCACTGGTCACCTCGCAACCGTTGACTCCCGGTTTTCTCGGCTGAACGCAGCAAATGAGCCATCGACCACCACCGGAACCACTGTGAGAAAACGGATCCTGGAAGCGCCGCGGCGGCCGACGTCCCACGCGTCGCTTTTGCGTCATTTCGAGGTAATGTGTGTCAGGGGATCACGACTGGCCTCGTCATGCCTGCTCAAAGAGACAAAACGCCTCGGAGGCATCGATCTATTTATGGAGCCGAGAAGCTGCGGCGCTCCTTGCACAGGATAAGTGCTTAAGCCACGTTACGCACTTGTGACAAGTTGCCGGCGACCAGGTCGCCGACGACCGCGGGGTACACGGAGATATACGAGTTCGTACGCACTTGGTGGCGGCGAGCAACAAAGTTTTTTTCTGGTCTCTTGTCGACCAAGTTGCCGGCAACTTGTCGCAAGTGCGTAACGGGGCTAATCCTCGCATGAACAAGCTGATCGCAAATATTAAACTGCACGTGCTCCTTTTGTTACTAGTATTACTTTTCGAAAGGATGATAATTTCATTATTATTACTATTATTTAGAATGCTAGATGATAACAGAATGGGAAGTTAATTTTATACAATAAACAATATATATAAAAAAATGTATGTTAAACGATTTTATTAAAAAATGCACTAAAAACTAAATAAAAATACACTAAAAACTAAAAAAGAATTCTTTTCTTGCACTACAATTTTAATGGTGTTAATATCATTTTAAATAATTCACTTTAAATAAAATCCTGGGGCACCATGTGCAACCAGAAGTTCAAGTATCAAAGTGATTAATATCCTGTTATGAAATATCGTGCCCCACGATTTTATTTAAAGTGATATTAACACCATCAAAATTGAAGTACAAGAAAATAATTATTTTCTAGCTTCTAGTGCATTTAATTTAGTTTTTACTACATTTTTAAGAAAATCGTTTAACATAATTAGGGGTAAAATGGATCCTGCATCTAACGCGTGTCAAACTATCCGCGCAAGGGTTAACAAGGGCTCGATGGGGGCAAACCACTCCCGACACTAACCGACCCGATATTTTTGTCGAGTACCTATCTTTACTCTGGACTGCATGCTTAATTAATCTACCTGCTCTTGCAGCGTTCGAGGAGCTGAATATTTACATATTCATGCGAAGCATTACCCGCTAATTTCTGCGAGCGATGTATCGCTTTTATAGAGATGGCCGTCCGTCTCTGTGCCTCGGGGCAGGGTACACGATCAGAAGCCCGCGGCATTGTTAGTAAGCGTGCTGGTAGCTTGGTAGCCTCGGTGGGAACTCGCGACAACGTCGGTAGATCGTTCAGGTTTGAGGGAATGAAAATTCTGCGTGGGGAGCTGAATGGCTGCTGAACGTACCAAGGGTACTTGAAGGTCGCTCACTTTGTTTCCATAGAACGCGTACCTCTCGTTCGCTGCCCCGGGTAATTGACGCGTAACAACATACCGCTCGCATTACGCAAACCGGCTGAAAAACAAAACGTGTTTATCGTTGGCCAGGTTTTCCATGGCGCAACAGCTGGCCCAGCGTGTTCCGCTCGAGAGGCAGGATGCACGTGGCTCGCGGAGCTTTCAACCCGTAAATACCGATTCCATTCAGGCTTTCGGGGAATTCGTGGACTGTTACGCGGGATCTGGGTGGCCGGGTTGGAAAAATATTCGGTGGGCGTTTCCTTGTACGTGGAAAGTATCGCAGACACGGGATCGGGGACCAGAAGTCAACGAAGGGAACACGCAGGCACATGCACCTGGGCGTGACCTTATTTCGGAATTATAGATCGTTCTATATTCTAATAATACCCTCAGTCCATTGTTACTTCAGCAATCTTCTCCCTTTGTGTCTTTCCAACTCTCGAATACACTGCTACAACGTTTCCCACGAGCCAACACCTTGAGACACCCTGTACGCAGCTTCTATTGTGGACAAAACTGTAAGCGGCTGTAAAGTATTCCCCGTACCTTCAACGATGTTTATAGAAAGTACATACTTTTAATAGCTCCAACTCCAATGTACTTTCCGATACACAGATGGATCACCCTGTATATGCAGCGATGGTTCGAGGAAAGCTTGATATCTATGCCGCACGGTATCAGGTTTTCTCCAATACAAGTTACTGCTATCATCGTGATAAAGCCGTATGGTAAGCTGTACTAATTGTAAGCAAGGGCGGATCCAGAGGGGGCGGTTGCCCCCCCCCCTCTCCAAGAGTAGTAAAATAGAAAAATATTATGACATTGTGTATTATTCTGTTTAAATAATTAATGTGAATTTAATTATTAAAGTTATAGTATCAAATAGAGATATTCAAATATAAGTTACAAGCAAATTTTAAATCTTGTAAAAGAGGGTTCAAAAATGTACTTAGCTACTTTTACATATTTCGCCTCCTCCAATAAAGCCTCCTGAATCCGCCTTTAAGCCACGTTACGCACTGAGATTTAGAGCAATGCGAATCGAGTTGGCGGCTATCCCGTAGCGACTCTAAGGGCCTACGCACATGGCCACTTTTTGCAGCGATACAGTCGCGCGCTCGCGAAACGTGCAACTGCATCGCTGCAGAAGGACAACTGAAACAATTTCCAGCGATTGTATCGATGCAAACGCGCGACTAGAGCGTTCACTCAGTGTTCGGCTGAATTCGGAGGGATTCGGCTGCACCGATGGAGGGGGAAACACCTACAGGAGCTGTGGGAATGTGTGCACGAACTGCGCCTGCGTCAGTCACGCGCCACATTACCACCGCTCCTGTAGGTGTTTCCCCCTCCATCTCTGCAGCTCCATCGTTCCGAACACTGCGTCGCATTTGTATCGCTGTTGCAACCCGACTGTGCTACGCAAGTGTGCAAAGATAAACACGGCAGCGACTGCATCGCACTAGCATCGCGGCCTCTGCGAGTGTATTGAGTCGCTGCAAAAAGTCGCCGTGTGCATAGGCCCTAAGCCCCGTTACGCACTTGCGACAAGTTGCCAGCAACTTAGTCGCCGAGAGACCAGACACCTTTGTTGCTTACCGCGACCAAGTGCGTACAAACTCATACGTCCCCGTGTACCTCGTGGTCGTCGGCGACCTGGTCGCCGGCGATTTGTTGCGAATGCATAACGGGGCTAATCGGTCACAGCTAGGCGAGTAATCGACCACGTGGTTTTTCCCGTCCTCGAACGTGACTCGTCCACCGAAACCTTGAGTTCAGGAATATCGAGTGTAAGCCGTGGAGGAATTTCACCTTTTTTCAGCGACCAACGAGGTTGCGCCGCGCGATTAATAAATCTACCGCGGTATTTTCGTTCTCGAGGCTTATCAGCACACCTATTCGCATTCCATTCTCGATTTTGAGTTCGCTTAGTTATTTCCGTTAGAATTCTGTTTAACCTTTTCCCGTGCAATTCTCGCCTCGATACGTTGTCTACCGTCGGTAATCTTTCAAATGGAAGAAGCAACCCACTCCACAAAACTGAGCTGGGTCCAAAGGGAACTGCATCCTGCTGCGAGCACAACAACATATCGCAATGGATGTCCGTTACCCCATCCGTTTACGCGAGACAATGTCGCCCAGGCAATCTGTCACACTTATTCCAACCAGCAAAAAAGAAACAACCAACTCCTCGCTGCGTTGTCTCCGCTTCCAGTCGAAATCCCGATCGTTTTACCGACAGAGTCGAAATAGCGCCCTACGGGCCCGCCACCTTGCGATACCGAGCGGGATCAGCAGCTCGAAACAGTGCCGGAAGTGGATTAGGAACTTCACTCCTAAATTCCCTTTAGTACTTCCGTTTCGCGTCGAGCCCGAGTGTTGTCCCAATCGCTATCGCCCCTCTATGCTCTCGACTCGCGTGTCTCTCTCCTCCGGTGGTCCCGAGTTCGTATTTTTAAACGACGAGCGATCGCTTCTAAGCTCGCGACCGCAGGGTCGATTGTGTGCGTGCGGAAGGAGAGTGGATGCCACCGCCGACTGTATGGTTGCGCGCGGTTTTCGTGTTTACAGGCTGAAAGAATGGAAAGCTTGCCCCCGAACGAGAACGTCGACACGTTTGCCAAACAGGCGAGTCATCTCGTTTTATCTACCGGTTACGTAACCCTGTCCTTTCTACGATTCCGCTGACCGAAATTTCGCCGCGATCCAGTCACCGATCCGCCATTTTCCGAACAATCGCACAGGAATCGGAATCCAACGGATTATCGACGAGAATTCCTTCCAACGGTAACGTACCTCTTTCTTCTCCTCCGTAGAACTAAATTCTCCTCTCGAGTCGCGAATTGTTCGTAGAAGAGGTTAAGGTTTCCCAGCATCGATTCAACGGACTGCACGCAATTGGCGCGATTATTACAACGGTTTCGAGAGCGCTCGTGACATTCGGCTTGGCTGCAATCCTCGGTAATTCACTCGTGATACAAGAATAATTAATTTAAGCCGCGCTGATTTAGCGGTATCGATCGTACTCGCTGCACCGGCGCTTGTATCTCCTCCTTTTCATTCAACGACTTGTACCCCGCCGATACGCGCAATTATCCGTGTTAATTGTATCGCGCGATATTCACCTCGACGATTCATTAATTCCCGCGCACGCAGTTCGTAGGTTCGAGCCCCGAGCAGATACTCTCTATCTCTATTTCCCGTGGGAGAGGACGTCCTTTTCTCCGCGCGGCCGAGGGGCGGAGGGGAATAGGCGCGTATGACGAAGCGTCATGCCACAGTGTAGTCACGCACGTGCAGATAGTCGGCCGCCTGTGCGCGAGCCTCTCCCACGCGTGCAAAAATTGCGTCGGCGCGCGATAGACGAAACAATTATTAAAACAGCGATACGTGGAAGAAAGGTTACAAAGCCTATAGCGAACGCTTCCTTCCGAGCACGTGATATGTACATATATATCTGCTCGCGTGGCCAACCAGACAATAGCCTCCGAGCGAAGTCAACAAAAACAAACGCAATAGCCGCGATTAGTTTTCATAAGATTACGAAAGTATCGTTAGTAATTCCAGTTCTCCTCTGGAATAGAAGTTTCCCCGAAATCTTCCACGTTAAACGCAATAATAGGATCGAATAATGCCACTTCGCATTACTACTCGTATCAAATTGTAATCATAGAACAGTTATTTGAAAGTTTGCTGGTTTCGATGCTAGGCGAGTGCACGAAAGTAGTCAGCGTCCCTTGATAGTTCGTTATTACTCTACGTCGCTGCAAACTAGCATACTGTTCTACCAACGAGCCCATCTGTCGATGCAAAGAATTCTACAGCGATGCGTGGGAGGGAAGGGCACGTGGAATGACGAGTCGCGCACGCAATCACGTAGACGTGGAACGTAGATGAATCGGTGTTGGAACGTGCTCGAACGAAACATTGGCGCGCAAATATACTTACGTGTCGCGTAGATACACGCATTCTTGGCCGCGATGTGGATTCGAGCCGCGATGACGACACGTTGATAACACAATCACTACTGGGAGCACCACCGCCGTATCCCGCATTACTCGGCATGCCGATAGTTCAAAATCACTGCGTCAAATGAAACAAGCATGAAGACGAAACGCACGTTAAAAAGGGTGGAGGGGATATAGGGGCCTGGGAGACACACGGCACGACGTTACGTCGATCGACGTGGTCGTACCACACGCCGCGGCGATTACAAAACACGCAGCACACTAATTCCCCTTTTTTTTTCTCTCCGGTCGGTTAGCCGGAACTATTTCAAGGCTTCGGGTCTGCGTGGTTTCACAACACATACGCAGGGAACGATCTACGAGGCCTCCCGTGATCCGGAGGCGCCCGAAATCCCGTCGATTTTTCCGTTAAACGCGGCCGGCCGGTGGCATTTCTTTAGGACAAAGGCGAGCGCGCGCGCGCGCGCGCGGACGGTGTACGCGGCGACGATGACTCCACGGGCCCTCGCATCTAACGCGCAGTATCTCGTCGGCATCGCGAAAAAACAAACTGCTTCCCCGAAGGTTAAATCGCCGCCGAGACCTCATCCCGCGTATGAGCGGACCACGCGCCCCGCTTCTTTCCTTATCCCACCTTCAAACAGGTTGTTGATACGCGCGTCACTACGAAATCGTCCGGGCTACAGGGTAAAATCGCCTGGGCTCTTTGGCGCGTTTATCGTCGCTTCGCTTCCGCACAGGTGCCGAAGCAGATACGCGCGCTCGAGAATGGGAATTTGGCGTCGTATGACTGCAATGGTCGATGTAGCGTATCGGCTTTGCCTTTGGCGTTAGTTACGTGACGACTGTCACGTGGGGCTAGAACGTAGCTCCCCTTCGTCAATTATCGAATCTGTTAAACCGAAACGATCGATGGCGCGAGCGCGACCGATCCGTCAGAGGTGCGAGACGAAAATTCCACCGACGCGTGATCCCGGTGCGTTGAAAGAGGGCGATAGGACGCGAAATCCCGTGCGATATCGAGCAACCACCCTGCGCAATTCACCCCTGCGACGCGTCGCGAAGATGTTACCCCCGAAAACAATGCAGGAAAACATAGACACGTGCTGGGGGAGCAAAAGGCGGACGGTGTCGCGAGAGCGGCGAGGAACCGACCAGGGGGAGGAACTATTATCGTGCAAAGTACGAGGATGGCGACGCAGGACGTTTTCCTTTTCTTTCCCGTGGTCGCCATTATCGATAGACTGAGAGGTGGATGGGGTTGATCGGGCAAGGTGAAGGAGCGAGGAGGATGACTGGGAATTGGGCTAGGGAACGGAGGAGAGAGATAGGTAGCGTGCAAGTGGAGAGAGGAAAACAGAGAGAGCACTACCCGCGTCCCGTATTGCGTAGCAAGCGCTTGAATGGATTACGTCACGCGCCAGAGGCAACGAGAGGGTAAAAACATCGCGTCAGACATGTTACCTGCCACACAGCGTTTGTTTATTGCGTCGTTGGCCGGGCTGCAGAGCGATGAGTTTTTGCGCCGAAGGACTTCGGCCCCGACCTCGGCCCGTTTCTTTTCCGGCCGCGGCAGAGGAGCAGGCCCCGCGGTGGACGAGATAAAGCACGAGGTGGCGAGAGCCAGCACGCTCTACCGCGCCGCCATATGAAACGCCACGAAATCTGTACACCGTCCGCGTTCGTTCCCCTATGTGCGCGCATCAGCGGCACCGTTTACCGTTCTACGCGTCTGGGTCGCGCGACAGGATGCCGGAACGTTTCCCAGACGTTCCCCGTGGCACCTTTGTCCGTCGGTGAACGATCGATCGTCGAGATACAGGGGGATTTCACCAAAGTAGAGCCCGCCCATGCTACATCGGAGGTCGAAGGGATGTTTGTTAACAAGGGTGGACGAAGAGGGAAGAGAAAGCCTCTCCCGCGTCGTTCCCCACGTGTGTTTTCGCCGATCAGAACCGACCAGAGGTCCACTCTGGCGTGTCCCACGGCGTCTTTATTCTCTATCTTTTACCCTCTCACTTCTCGCCTGTCTGTCCCTCTAGCCCCATTTTAGCTCCGTCTCCCTCGGCACGGTTCCTTCCCGTCTGTCCTTCTCTCTCCCTCCCTCCGTGTCTCTCCGCACTGTACGTCGCCGCGCTCGGGTATCCCCTTTCGTCTCCGGCCCGCGCCGCGCACCAGACACGCAAATTCCGTCTCTCTTAACCCCTTTAACCGGCCGCCTGCTTACTTGTTCGCTCGACTGGACGGCCACCAAGAATACTGGCGCACCGCGTTCCACGTGGGTAAGCGTGTCCTTTGAAAACACAACGGCTCTCACCGCCACGGCACATTCCACCGCATAGCACGACGCATTTCGTCTCGTAGCGCGCGTGTGGCTCGACTCGCGGCCCCGCGACTCCTGGCCGTCCCTCGTAATAGGATGTAAGGACGGCACCCAGGGACCCTGATGCTCCCGTGTATCGATGCACCACAGAAGAGCGTGACTCTTTCAAAGACGCGACGAACGCTTTAAGGAAACGCGCACCGACATACTGACGAACGAGTCAGCTGGTATACTGATCGGGAACACTATCGCGGGCGCCTGCTTGGCCACGGGTCACGAACGCCGAAGCGCTCCGCGGGGAAACGTGAACCAGGTCTCGTATAGGGGGACAGGAATCCGACGTACGCGCCGCCGTCCGTGCGAGCCTCTTAACTAAGGCCAGGACCGTATCAGCCCGAACTTAAAGCCCCTCCCTTCCAGCCCAATATATGTACCTCGTTACGTGGGCGCTTTAACCCCTCCACAGCTGTCCCCGGGATATGTTTACGAGTGGTTAAGACCGACAAAGTGGTCAACAACGCAGGTAGCCGGATACTAACCATAGCATTGTCCCTTGTGGAGATGAATGACCATTGTTCGGGGGTTGTTGTTCGCGTTTTGTATTTCCGACCGTAGTGAAAAGGTTAAGACTTCGATGGGCTAGTTCGAGGCAGGGGGTGAAAGATATTTTTCCCTGGAAATCGGAGATGGAAATTGCTTTCTTCTATCCTCCTATCAGTTGCGCCTATATAGGTTTGTTTGAGTTTCTTGGTGTGCTTGCAACTCAAATCGGTTAATCAGGATTTCTTTCCACATTTGCATCTATATTCTTTGTCACTCTCTTTTCTAGATTTCTTATTGAATGCTAGCAGTGTTAAGAAAATTACTATCCCTGAATGTTTTCGCGCGCTCCCCTACGAATGTAAACTCTATGCCTTGTTTAGTAAAGGAATCTATGCATCTGCACTATTGTGTGCGATATGAAATGCAGTCTGCTGTATCGACCCTCGGTAATATCTTAGCACAGTGTTCTACTATACCGACTGTAGTCGGTATTATCATTCCCGCTGTGAATCATGCATCGCTATTCGCAATCAATTATCTTTATTCGTTTGCTTAAGCAACCTCGTTTCTTTGAATTTACACGTTCGTTATTCATTAGCTTATACCCTAAGATAAATGTAGCGCAATAAATATACAACACGTCCGCGCCGAACACTGTAAAATCAGCACAGTTCAGTCTAGCTTCTTTTTAATAGTAACTTGTCTCGATATCGTCCTCCAGCACAATTTCTTCAGCCCGTACACCAGCACCAGCAACGTTATCGCATAAAACGTCACCACGTCGATGGAATAGTACCGAACGACGCCCATGTACCTGCAATAAAGTACTCTTCAGTCACCTTTAATTCGACTTTTGGAATCTCTGTTCGAGTAGCTTCAATCTACCTTGCGGAGCTTTTCAAATGCTCGGCCCCTTTGTACTTGGCCACGTGCTCCACCCACCAAGTCGCTAATTTCCTGGGGCTAATTGGCAACTCCCGTAACAGCGAGCTCCTTCGTTTCGCCGCCATGCGATACGAATTGTTGCGCACAGCAGCCACTTTGAGGATGCCCTCGCGAAGGTCCCCGATCGACACGCCAGCTAAATCCATCACCAGGGCGTAGCCCAGCTTCTCTGTAACGCAGCGTTTCATACAATTCCCTTCTACTTGTTCGATAAGAGATAAAAGTTGCTGACGTAGCTAGTCGGCGGTGAAATTAGTCAGGAATAGGGTCCAGGGCGCGGACTTACCGGCTTGCGCCGCGTTTCCATCGTGGTCGCAGAAAACGGGCAGCACGAGAGTGGGGGCGCCATGATAGGCGGCCTCGTGGAGGGATAAGAGCCCTCCGTGAGAGACGAAAGCTCGGAGCTTCGGGTGCCCGAGTAGATCCTGCTGTGGCCACCACCCAGATGTTCGGACGTTCGACGGTAGATCTTTAATCTTCCCGCCCTCCCATTTCCACACGACGTTGTAAGGGATCGTGGCGAACGCCGCCACGAAGATGCGGCGAAGTGCCTCTGGCATCCCCGACGCGCGCACCGACGAACCCATGGACACGAAGATGAACCCTGTGGGCATTTTATAGCTCGTCATTGCTATTAGGTTGTCTTCGAAGGACGACGTTCGATCTATTGCGAAATTTCTCGAACTTATTGGAATCTGGTCAAACTAAAGTAGATCCTTAAAGCTACCCCGCTCCCAATCGCGGCTAAGCCACTGTACAAACCCTCTCCCTAAATAGAAAGGATATTACATTCTCGAGTCATCGATCTTTTTAACTATATCGTTATAGACAACATACACGAGCCCCCTGACCATCTTCATTAAATTTATCATTAAATTTTTAGCCTCGCACTTAATGTTAAATTTAATTTAGACCTTCGATATAGGCTGTAGTAAATAAGGATTTTAGTTTAATTATTAGCGAAGTGAAATCTCCTATAAATGTGATTAACTTTTTATAACTATAGGGGAGCCAGAAGAAAAACCTCGGGCGCCGGGAATCGAACCCGAGCCATCCGCGTGCTGATCAGTCGCGTTAGCCACCACAGCTATCGCCGACTCCCGGCGGTCTCTATCCTCCGAACTCCTCATAAATGAACGCTCCTATGTGCTAAAGTCACACATTAGGCCGTTGCCCTAAATGCCACGCGTATGCCTACTACAATACGCAGATTGCACTGTGCAACTCCTATTTCTTTTACAAAACTTTGTGTTTTAATGTAATCCAGCGGCTGCACTATTGACAAAACTCTTACAACGATGTACAATTATTAATGTATGCTATTTGCACTCGCAAACTGTACAAATCTTAAGACGCATGAAAAGACTACGTCGTAAAAATCCGACCAACAGTCTGCTTAACATTGAACTCACCGCGTTGCAAGAAGCTCTCCAAGTCGGTGCTAAGTTTGGTGGGCGGGTTGCAATGGAGGCAGGCGACGTTGACGACGTTCGTCAAGTACGGGACGGAATCCGCCACGCTGTAGTGGCTGTTCTGCAACGTGAGTGGTACCTCCATGGTGAGGTCTCGAACATCGGGCAGCTGGTCCCCTGGAAGAACGATGGCCGCGGTGAAAACTCCACGCCGTCGAGCAAGATCGATCGATTTTTACCTAAATGTTGCCTCAGAACTGGTTGAAGGTATCCAGTGATCATGATCCAGTGCATTATCCTGAGGGTGACGAGGCAGGCGACGTTCAGCACCCTTTCGAAGATGTTCATGTCCTGCGTGAAGGGTCTGCCAAAGTAGGGCGTGATCGACCACGGCGATGGGTTTCCTTGTCTTGAGATCGTGCCAGTGTACAGGGCGACCTGCATCGGAACATCCATTGGTTGCCGGATAATTCTTTAGCGAGCAATTACGTTCATCAGCTCGCCTGATGATAATTAAACTCGGGCTGGGCTTAATTGAAACTCGATACCACGGAGCGCCCTGATTGGGGTGGACTGCCGTTGAAATTATTCTTTTTAGGGCGCCCTTTATGGGGTGGGTGTGTTTAATTGGGTGGCACAATTAGGGGAGAACGAGCGGACTGTTAATGTCGATTGATCGGGAACTGGTGGAGGTTGACTCTGGTTGCGAGGCTGGGAGCTCGTTGAGGATGAGATTCGCGTTTTTATTATTACCGTGTTGAGCATGATCGTGGGTACATTTTCCCCGTGAAGAACGCCGAGAACGCACTCGGGATAGGACCCGTCCAGGACGACAATGTCCCAACGAGCACGAGGATCGCCCTCCGGCTTCCTCAGCCGGGAGACCGACGTTTCGTCCCGGAGAACCGCCTCGCAGGCCTCCCAGGCATATCGCATTGCGTCCCAAGGAGAGATTGGCAGCTCATCTCGGAACCTTGCACCCACCAGGTCCCACTCCGACGTGTAATTCCCAACGTAGGCCTGTGGATAAACAAATTCGTTTTAAGGAGGTGAAATTGACCCCTGAAAATCCGGGTATCTTCCGATTTTTTGTTATAAGTCGGGAACTGCAAAATAATTGTTTTAGCCAAACGATAGATCTAATTAAAACAAGTAACTTTTGTCTTGAAACTTTTTCTCTATCCCTTACAGTTCACGAGTTGTAATACAAAGTCGGAAAATAATTACATTTCCAGGGGTTAATTTCAGCCTCTTCCAGCGAATTTGAGCAGCAAACAAAAATTGCGTTGTAATCAAGAGGAAATCCCCTACATGTTCACAGAGTTTCAGAATTTTTTGAATTTTCGGCTTCGGGATCTTCCCTTGTAAGTCTACGAAGAACGACCGAGAAGAGAACGAGCGTCGTGGATTGCTCTCCACGCTTTGGCCAGAAATTCCCAAGCCCCCTGAAGAAAGCAATCTCTAAGTTTCTCGATCATCTTCCACGTCCCCCGGAGAGCAATCCAAGCGTCGCCGGCTTATTAGGAAAGCTGCAAGACGGCTAATCACCTCGAAGTCGGGTGGTACGAACTCCTGTAGCCCGTGGTTCGCGGCTGGCCCTGGGAACGCGCTCACAAGGGTGACGTTGTGACCTCGCGCCTTCAGACTGCTACCAAGAGCGACGAAGGGTGTGGTGTGAGACTTCGTGCCGCCCATCGTGGCTAATAGAACGTTGTACCCCATCGCGGACTGGTGGCCGCAGCAGATCAGCAGAATCACAAGCATCGAGCCGATCATCTTCTTAGATCCTCGGAGCCTTTAAGCTGGATCCACGGGTAGATTAAACGGCTCCTCTGTCAGAGGGCTACGGTGAAGCGCAGCGGTCGTTATCGAGAAAGACGCTCGACGTCGGTATTATCGCCGTCGCACCGAGCGCGTTCCAACATCACTTCCTCCCTTTTCCTTCCACTTGTCTTCGATATCTTGCCCTCTCGTTGCCGAGCACGCGTCCCTTTCAGTTGAGTTATTATTCCCCGAGTCTCCACCGCGGAAGCTGTAGGGCACTACAGGGAGCAAAGCTTAACGAGCTCGCGAGAGAGCGGCGGCTCGTCTGCTTTTCGTCAGCAGCTTCGGCTGATATATACAGGCCTCGCGCTTGGTCCTTCAGACCGCGACCGCTTTGGGAGCCAGCTGATCCATTATCATTCTAATGATCCAATGAAAAATCACCGTCGATCACCGCGCACCGTAACAGACTCCTTTGTCCCTGTCCTTTTTACGAGAACGACGGCAAAATGAGATGCCCCTTGCACGGTCGCGCGTGGAATTTCGAGTACCTAGTTCGACATCATTCCTTCACGAGCACGCGCGCGTCCGGTCACGTCCGTTTCCGTGGGTCTTTATTCCATCTTCGAATTCTGAAAGCCACAGGAGAGCGAAATTGATTTTTTTTCTGAGGTAGAGCGTGTTTGCCACCACGTCGATCTTAGCTAATTCCTCTCTTTTTGCAGTGCTTTGGCTGCGAACGAAGTTCTTAGCGCGAAGTGACGTACTGGCAATTATGATTTATTCTTTCTATTTTCGCGGGATATTTTAGAGTGCTGCTTCGAGTGTTAAGAGGTCATTCCTGTAATCGCGTCGCAAAATTCGGCAATATTCAGTTTTTTTTGTCTCAGCGAATACAACGAATAACAGTGTCAATTTTTTTTCATTTATTAAGCTACTTATAATGTATACGGAACAATTTTTTAAATACACTTTAAATTACAGCTGTTTTCAGGCCCACCGTTTAGCCGTCTAAAATCGAGAGACTTTCGGATATGTATGCATAACTTCCGAAAAACAATAGTTTTTTAGCTGAAACTTTTTTTTTAAGTAGTTCATAATACTATGCAAAGATAGTAAAAAAACGGGAAATCTTCATCGAGCCGTTGACTCGTAAAAAAATCCACAAAATGTACACATTTTCCGAAGGTTCGAACGGGTATATCCCCTTAAGTAACTAAGAACGTAGCGCTACAGTCAACAGTACTCAAAGATTGAAATGACCGATCATCATCTTTCTCTTACCAAGAAAAAGAAAAAAATTCCTCGGAAATAACTGTATGTTAATGGTGCATGTGTACGACCGAATTATACCGGCACGATTCTCGTGAAAAACTTCAACCGCGTGATAAAAAAGTTGCGTGTATAACATTAACGTGGAGTTTTTGTCTGCAGATATTAATCGAAAGGTCGAAACATACCTACTAGAAGAAAAAGAACGTCATCTAAAGAAAATATCGATGCTCGTTTCATGGGCAATGATTTTATAACCATTTATGGAAATATATAAATAAAATGCTGCACTGTGAAATACAGCTTCTAAAGGTTACACATACGAATAAAATTCTTGTCAGAGTATTTTGGGCTACCATGGCGCAACGCAAAAAACGTTCTTTACAGTTATGTTTAAACATACTTCGTTCTGTGTAACTCCGGTTCGAGTTTGCAGGGCAATTATTGACAAACCTTTCAGTAAAACGAAAACTCCACGGTTTCGATCAAATAAACCAGCGGTCCGGACCGATTTATCTAACGTGATTTGCCTGTGAACTTTCGCTGCACCTACGTTAGTTTTACAGTTCTGTTCCGTCGCAGACTATGATCGCGACGGACGAAGCCCGCGGAGTGACCAGCTAATACGTTCCCACCCCGTTAAACACCACCCCATTCCACGCGAGATTCCAACCTTGATTATTCAAACGGTGCTCCATACTTTCACTAAGAACGCGAGTCTCAAGCGCGCCTTTCGGACAATACGATCCCTGGAGACCGGCGGACGGGTCTCGCCCCTTTCTCCAGCTGCTCCTCGCCAGTTTCGCGGCTCTTCCTTCCACCGAAAAAAATGGATCTCGATCGGGCGATTTCACCCGGCCGTGCCATTCCGTCCCGACCGCCTACGAAACTGAGAAGGATCGAGAGAAATCGTCGAGCCCGTTCCGGACCAGAAGAATCGAAAGTTCACGGTCAAGAATCAGGCGGAGGACACCGCCAGCCGAAAATCGACCGTCCGATTTTCGGTGACTCGAGAGACGGTGGGATTAGAGGGCAATGAAGCAATGCCGCGCTTGATCGTCGTCAGATTCCAGATCCTAGATCGAAGATCCACCCGTAACTGTGTAATTATATCCTGACGCGATGGACTGACAAAGGAGAGTGGAAATTGAAACAGAAGGTTCCACGCGAGACCCGACGCGAATCCCTGCGAGCTGAAAATTTCATTCGGTATAATCGCATCGGCACGACCCTGGCTGATGGAAGGGATTACGCGGGAAGAACGGAAACGAAGCGTGTCGGAGTAACGGAACAGAGACCCTCGAGATTTCCTTTGAAATTAAGAGGCTGAAGTGTTCGAACTGGCCGAGGAGCAGCAAGCGAACGTTCCGAGTGGCTGGAACGATTTACACACGATTACCGAGGGAACCGATCGACCGGCCTACATTGATGAGCTGCTTAAATTCCTTTCGCTGCCTTCGAAAATCACTGGACGGAACGCGATCATCCAGGACAGTTTTTCTTACCTCGCTGGCCAGCTCGACTTTCTTCTTCTCCTTTACGCGTGGCCAGGGTTACCTTCCTTTCTCACGCACTCATTCGTCACCGTCCTCCTTAGCATTTCTACGAAAGAAATCTCTTCCGCGCGGCAGCCGCAGCCGAATCTCGGCAACCGCACCGATCGTCCACCATCCGATCTCTTAGCATTCCCCGCGCCGTTCCTCCTGCTTTCACAGTGGTCGAATTTATTCGAACCCAGAATCCCTTTTGCTAGCGCGCAATCAACCACCGCACCACGTTCACTGGGGATGATTCGAGCGGACCGCGGTTCGTTTAGGTCGCGCCACGAGGGGGATGATCACCGATCAACACCGACCGATTTCTGCCGAGGCGCGGACCTTCAAGTTCAACGTGTTCGAACGCACGATGCTCGGATATCACCGAGCGTGAAAGTTTGACTGGCCAGCGGCAGCTTTAATGATCAGCTGTGCTCGAGAGAGAGAGTTTTGCCTCCCACCAATTCGCTCCTTGGTCTTGCACGGTCTCTTTCGCGAAGATGCTCCGTAACGGGTGGCTTAAAGGCACGGCAGGCACCTGGCGAACGATCGAGAGGGAGGCTGTGCGAGTCTTCGCAGTCGATTGACGGAAAATTTCGGTGCTGGGTCGTTGCGTTGGCGCGGGCGTTCAAAGTCACTCATTTACACCTTCGTCACCCTTGGAGGGGTATGCGAGGAGGAGTGAGGCTCTTGGTTGAAATTTTGAATGGAGATTGTGCCGGGTTTTGGAAACTATTGTAGTGTTGTAAATAGCTGTTTGCGCGGCGTCTTGTTTAATTAATTTTCTATGCACAATTACGGAGCACAGTTTCGCGTGGAAAAAATTCATTCAACTTTAAAGTGCCATAAATTGTTTGTTTTCTTGAAATTACAAAATTTGGCCTGTCAGCCAAGTTTAATGGCAACATTATTTTACAAGAATATCATTTTACTTCTGGGATCCATCGATGTTTGAAGCAGATATCACGCTGACCGTGTTTTTTGCAGTGATCTAAAGAACCTTAAAAATCATAAATAATTTAATACAAAAATTATTGCAAATAAATTTCCTCCTGCACTTTACGAACTAATGAATCACGTGTAATAAGTATTTTGTCTTCTTTTTTTAATGAGACCCCTAAAAGAATTCGTAAAGTCATTTGACATAGACGTGTTCGCTGTCTCCTTCGCTTCGTTCAGGAACCAATTGCTTAGGAGACTGTTACCTCGGTAATTTAATTTAATTAAAATTAATTTAAGCACCTTTTGTGCTGTGATTAGGTCTTAGGACTCGGACAGTTTTGTTTCTTTTTATTTATTTTATTTCACTTTAGTTTATTGTTTTACATTTTATTTTATGTTATTTTATGTTTTTGTTATATTTACTTGATCTTCGTACTAATTTGCTCTATACTTTGTATCTAAAGGGTTCTCCCGTTAATTTAATAATAATAATAATAATTTATTCGCGGCTAAACGTACGTACCCTCTTAACGCTTTAAGCACTCGATGTCTTCTAGTTTGTAAAAGTTGCGAGTCACTCGCGTGGTTACTGTGCTTTTGGGAGGAGGGGTTCTACTTCACAGATGAGTTAATTATGATTACGGGTTGACGATTCACAGTGAAAGTCGATGATCTGTGCGTAGATTACTGGATTAGGTTCGGCGAGAGCTCGCCGAGGAGTTTTTATTCCAAGAATCAGACCAATTTCAATTACGGTTTAATTCTGAAGAAAGTGTACGCCGAACGGCACGATCTTTGCTCGAGCGATGCCGAAGAATCCAAATCAGAATCCACTCGCAGTACAGAACATATAATTATTTAGCTCGCATGACTCGCATCGTGCAACGCGAACACCCACTATCTCACACCATAATTTTGCCCGCGAAGCTCTATTGTACCATCGCGATTTCCAATACAAGATCTTAATTGCCCTCGTTAATCGCAGGCGTCCGAATGCGAGCGACATCCCCATTAGCATAGTTTGTATCGCAGAAATTGAAGCGATCGCGATCGACTTTATCGGGGCGCAGGTAGGACAAGGGGAACCTTTCCGCACGCGCGACTCATAGAAGCAGATCACAATCGGCGCGGAACGATGGACGAGCAGCGGCGAAATCGAATCCGCGTCACACATTTTCCTCTCGCGATTGAGCAACCAGCTGTACACGAGGGATCCACTGTACACAAATAACCGATCGTTAAGTTTACGCATGTATGTGGGCCGAATTTGCTGGCGGATAAACGGGGCACGCCCAAGCTTCCATACACCCGACAAGCAATCGAGTTTCTCTTTCACTTCTTATCCACGAGCAGTCCAATTCGTTCGCCTAATCTAATCGCCAGATACGTCACGCGAAATACATAATTCACCGATCACAATTACAGCCCTATTACGCGAAAAACTTGGTGCTCGAACTATCGAGAGTAGAAATGGGTCCAGTGGTCGCTAGGATAAACTTTAATATTCGAAAACACTTCGTTAGATATGATTTATATGACAAAAGAAATTTCTATCAAAAGGATAGAGATATTTATTAAAGTAAAGTGTTCTTTACAGGACCACAGTGCCATTTAGGACTCCTTAATTAATCCATTCTAATCTCGTATTCGGCTTTCTTGGTGTCTACACGAAATCACGTGTCTCTTCTTTGGGTTTTTTTTTATTCCGTGTGCTAAAGGGCTCTGCCCGTTAATAAACATACAAATATTAATAACCAGGTGTACCAGGTGTACTAAAAAATATATTTTGTGGCAAAGATGAAGGTGATCTCGTGAACGAGCCGAAGATCGAGCAGACCTGACTTATTTTTCGAAAAGCAGACCTGACCCTGCTCAAAGCAGGCCTGACCCCGTTCAAAGCAGACCTGACCGCCTGCAATAGCTCGAAAAGCAGTGGGTCTGTGCAATTTCGTCGACAAGTCTCGAGCAAGCTCGAGAAAATTCCAACGGCACCGCAGAGGCGTTCGACGACCCAGAAACAGCGGTTTCGCGAATCGCGACGGAATAAAGAATTAGGACGAATTTCACCATAGTTCAATACCGTTATGCGTTCGCGACCGATTTGCTATCTGTACAGTCCGCCGGGGCGTTTCGCGCTGCGTCTAAACGATTTCGTGCCCGAATGGCAGCGTTATTGCGATTTCTTCCAGAGAGCGGGCCGCGGTGTGCAGCCACCGCGAAGGATCTTCATTTTCACGGTCCCTTTCGCTGGTCCGTTAACTCGCGTAGCAAAATCCATACAGTGGCATCCAGGAGCGAGAATCTAGAGATACCCCCAGAGGCGACAAAAATTCCTTATTCCTCCTACGACAATGACAAATCTCCATCTCGCGCGAGCAGAAGTTACAAAGATTTTCGCGGTTAAATTACCACCGATCCCGAGGCAAATCGATGTCTCGCCGACATTGATGCGTTCTCTGTAATCCGTATCTCTTCTGAAATCCATTGCACAGTCGATTTGCCGCACGATTGTCAGCTGCGTAGCTCGGTTTAGCGTATAAGTTCCTCGGACCGTATTACTCTGCTTTTCTTAGTTCTCGTTTCTCTAAAGCGTTCCCCGTCGATAATAATAAGTCCCGAAACGACCAGTGCAACGTAACGAAAATAATTAACCACAGGGAGGGTTAACGAGCTTATCAAGCCTGAAGCCGCGACTTCCGATGTTAGAGCGAGGTAGACCGAGTTTTCTCTGATCGATTCAGCTTTCCTCCATTGGCTGCCCCCGAATAATGCCCGGCCGCTTCACAGCTCGTTAAATCGGTAAATTACACTAGCCATGAAATTACCTCCTGCCCGCCGCGTTTACCAAGACAAATGCCCCAGTTTTCTGCGCCCCGAGGATGGGAAGGGCGCTCCGTCGCAGCCAAGCTCGTCCAGCTAGTCCCTTCTCGTCCAGGGAGCCCACGGTCGCAGATTGGATTGTCGAGTAGTTTGGAACTCGGGTCGCGACCATTCATGGACCTTGCTAATCCCTTTTCCCTCCATGGTAATCGCCGTCGAAGCAAATCGGCCCGACTTCTCGTGATACCATTCAGCAAGGGCAAGGAATTACGGGCAAAAATACTCGGATCTGTTCCTCTGTTTTTCTGGAGTAAGACTGCTCCACTGAAGCATCCCTCCGCTGGAGGATCGAGAGGATCTGAATTTAAGGGCCGCTTCTGTAACTCTAGCAGCACCGATCGCAAGAAATTGGAAATCGCAGCGATTGGTTATGTTAGCCCCATTGCGCGCGGATCACTCCCCGCGCTTATTCGCCGGGACTCGAAATATCCTGGGAAGCAAGGAAAGGTTCGGACATCGAGGTGCTCCGGGTCACGTTTTATCAGCCCGGAGATACATAAATTTGATCTCGGAGAGCGAAACGAGGCGGCGTTTACATTCGCACGCGTGTTCCCATTGCAACTCGCGAGCCCCTGCACAGCAGATCCCCGGGTTTTACGCTTTCGGACTCGGTCTGCATTCGAATTCCGTTTAAAACGTCACGGTCGCGGTGCGCGGTCCCGTGGCACAGTGGTCCGGAGCCGTAGAAAGGTGAACTGAATTCGCGTCGCTGTTATTTATACGGTACTCGTTACAAATGGAACGGTTTTAGGGGCTCTTCGAGCCGTAGGATCTGATTCTGGTATTATTTAATTCCGGGACAACGAACTACGCTTGTAAAATATTCTTAAACTCTCTGTCGAATTTCCAGTAAGTAAAACTTACACGACTATCGCTATTTATCTTCTTACAATTGTTTCTTAATATTTCTGACAAATCTTAAGTAGGTTTTAACAAACACTCCCGTGCAAAATTCTAATCTTAGTTTTAAACTGGAAAAGCCGGATAAAATGGAGTTCCACGAAAGGGTATTTTTTCCGAGGGTTGTAACGTGCCATATTACATGTACTTACAGGTGAAAAGACACACTATAATTCTACGTTTAAGAAAGAGTCATTTTGCCCCATCTTCAAAGCTTTTCCAAACAGTCTTGCGTGACTTGTGGCAACCCTTACTCACCCCGAAACTTAGTCTACAGCTGTAGGAGCCTATGTCGGAAACGTCAAGGGTTTCCGAAGAGGTTGAATAATTGAATTCAGTTCACCTTTCTACCATTCAGGACCACCGCGTCGTTCTGCTTGCCTCCGCAGCGCGTTGCGAAACACCGACGAGCTTCGCGAAAGATTTGGAACGTGTTTCCACTAGCAGCTTCCTCCACTCTGGCAACCTAAATTCTGTCGCCCCTTCATCGTTGACAATCGTTTAGCGTTCCGTTTAAAACGGCAAGCAACTTCCTCTATTTATATCCTCCCGTTTCACGAAACTTTCCATGCAAGAAGAACGAGGGAGAATAAGCGAGGAAAAAGTTAGGAAAAGCGAAAGAAACAATCGTTGGCTCATTAGTTCCGCGATTACCATTCTCCTCTCTCCTCGGCGCGGTCGCGGGGCGCAGCAGCTAGACATTTCTCCATCGCAGTCACGATCGTTGATTGTTGTAACCGAAAAGCAGAGATTCCACTCTTTGTGGCCACTGTGCAGTTACTCGAAGCTCGCCCGCCTCGTTTATCCCTGGACCGGGACGGCCTATTACCATTGCGCAACACCTCCCGATCCGTTCGACTTTGGGAAATGACTTTGCGCAGCTGTTACACGCGCGTCTTTCTCTTCCTCCTCTTCCGGACACGTGGGGTCAATAGAAATTCTAGCCACCTTCGAGTCACCCTTTCATTATCCCCGACGCGATAATTAGTTTCCTAGCTATGATAATTATGGACCGAGTTCTGGCGTGATACACGCCGTGGATTCGTTTCGGGGACTGTAATCGTCCAGCGGACCAGAGATGGGAATGATGCTTCATAAATTGTCATCTATTTTCTCTTTTCAGTTCGGCCTGCAAAGGTGAACGAACTTCTTCCACCGAATTTCACTGTCCGGAACGTGGCCTAATCCGATTTCGAGTGAGATGGAATTTGGTGGGAGTTCAATTGACTCTGGAACACTGCGATTGGTAATATTCAGATTTATATCGGGCCCAGCTGTAGGGGGCCGTTCTTAAGGGGACTAGGCAGTCGAAAAATCGATCTTTTTATTGTATTTTCTCGAAAGTACTACCTATCTTTTCTGAATGAAATGTAGTCCCCTTAAATTACGCAAGGTTAATTTTGGCGATTACCATTCGGTGATCATTTCGTCGATCACCGATCTTATACTCCCCAATTATAAGAATTCGTAAGACTTTATATTCCAACCGCCTTTCCAACCCCGTCCTTTCTTACGTAATATTTTTTCAGCTGCTAAAATTCTTTTAAAGGTTTATATAATCCACTTAATTCGGTTTCGCGCGAGGCACCGATTTTCAGACTACTCATATCGAAAATCAGGTTAAAAAAATATTACGCAACACGCTGCCTGACTCCCTCTTCCCCCGTGCAAGAAAACGTAAAACAAAATCGCGACCCACTCTTCCCCTGCAAAAGTCTTGCGTAATTTAAGGACGATCTCTTGCAAGTGAAGCATGTACCGATCAATTATCGTCGAAGCTACGTACGTCGTGAGGGGATCGGATTATTTCGGTCAATGTTGCCTCCGGAGAGGCACGATCGCGGGGAACGGAGGCGTTGAATTTTCTTCGCGATTTCACTTTCGCTACCGTGGCATAATCGCGCGTGTCGTGAATCGTAATCTTAATTTCATGGAGCGGCCCTGCGCCGCAACGACGCCGTAGCCAGCGTTACTGCAACGATTCGTATTCCAGCGGCGTGCGACGGAATAGAAATTTTATAGGCGACCGGCAATTTTCGTTACCGATTTGGTGACACCGGCTCCTCACGATCAATCCACGTCGGTGGGATTCGATCGCTGTTTTATTCATTAACGATCCTTCCGTTTATCGTCGCCACCTAGCTTGCACTACATTCGCATCTACATTGGAATGTCTGCGCGAGGGATTGAATAGCAAACGCCCCTTCTGCATTTACCTGGCGCGAACCGAGATGTTCCATCGGGTCGCGAGTAAACGATAGAATTTTCTCAAACAAACCATCCCCCACCCGCGATTAAATTTTTATACCAGCCCGGCACGCAAGAAATCCTCAACTGGAAGCGTTCTTCACGCTCCGTTCCCTCTGCCACGCCGACGCGTTTCCCAACGGAGGAACCAGCGGGCTAATTAGCACTCGACAGAATCTCGCGCTGGCGGAGGCCACGAAAGGCGAATGAAGCCATTCGAGGAGCCGCGGAGAACACTCTCGAAAATATCATTCCGCGCGCATTTCTTCGGCAAACATTTCACGCATTTCTCTCGCTCGATCCCCCGGGATGCGCGAGCTTCGCGGGTGCGTGAATCGTTAACGGGCACGTGGACGATTTGGAAGAGGGGGAGGGGAGGAGAGAAAGGGGCCACATGGTTCGAGTATGCTGCTCAAAGAATATATTGAAATACTTTCTCGCCGAGGCGTCTGTCCTCGCGCTCGATGGCCCCTCGGCGCGGGTTCCTCGAGGAAGCTGGGGGTCGCGAGCTTTCGGGGGGTTGCTCGACGAAGTCCTCAGTTCCCGTGCTCTCGTCTGTTCAGAACAGTCAGCGCCGTGTTGTGGCTGTCTGGCAGAATGGTCCTCGAGCTGCGTATGTCGAATATCTTTCTCAGGGAGCGAGGGAACTGGCTGTTCAGGGCCGCGTAGATGATGGGGTTGTAACAGATCGAGGACTTGGCTAGCAGCGCTGGAAGCACCGCCACGGAAGCTGGCGGCCTCACCTGCGAGGAAAGTCGAGGGATGCACTCTCTCTGCGTCACATGAGAAATTTATCGACCCTTGGATAACGGATCGCTCGACCTCTAACGCAGACTCTATTCTGCTTCGTAATCTCATTCCTCGAGAATTAAGGGTAGGTAGGCACTGCTTAGGCAGTCGTTTCTGCCGAGAACGAAGCATTTCTTTTTCAGTTAATTGCAAGGAAATAAATTGGAGCTGAGAATTGGTCTTTGACACAATGTTTATTAACGTCATAAGCTTTACAGAGACATGTTTGTTTAGGCAAAAATGCGAATTAAAGATGACGCTACAGATGGATAATTAAAAGGGCTTTTTAAGAAAGTTTCTTTCGTTTTGCAGTGCTAACTTATCCCTTTGTAATTAATCGAAAAAGAAATGCTTCATTTCCGACAGAAACCACTGCCTAGTACCCTTAATACTATCGGCAGGTAATGATGGTGGGAGGCAGAGAGGGAGTCGATCAGGGGGATGAAAGACTGTGACTGTAACTTCCGCGTGGAATTCTGTTGCGCAATGTTTGCTGGCCAAATCGCGAGACTCCGGCCTTCGTCTAATTCCTTCCTCGTTGAACGTCGCGCTTCGGGATAAACGACTCTCGAGATCCTGGAAAGGAGAAGCCACGCATCCGTGGGTACTTACGTCGAAATATTGCGCGGCCAGCGCCAGAGCTGCGTACGGCGACCAAGCGAACATGAAAGCCGTTATCATTAACGCGACCATCTTCGTCACCTTCCCCTCGCGTCGCCCGCGTGCACCTGCATTACAAAACGGAACGTGTCCCGGAAACCTGGCATCTTGACACCTCTTCCGCGTCGAGCGTGGAACAGGGTGGCGCAAGAAAAACTGGGAATAGAGGGGAGAGGTCCCGTTTGACATAGAACCACGGGTCGCTTTCGCGAGGACACGGGATGGTAATTATCGAGTGATTGCTCGGTGGCATTGTCTTCCTCGCTGTCTCCCCGCGAGTGGCACGGATCACTGCCTCGGAGACAGGGGGTTGCGCAGGAACGAATCTATAAGACAACGGTTGGCGCGATTAACCGGGGTGTCAGTGAGAAATGAAGGCTCTCGTATTGGCTATTTGATTTTGGCGATCAGCAAGGTATTCAAGGAACGCTAGGCAGTTCTTCGGAGTTCGCAGGAAACTCGATGGTACCTGCTCTCTTGCTGACTTTCTTCAAAGTCAGCAGAATCGCGACGTAACTGGTGGCGATGACCAGCACAGGGATGACGAGGCCGAGGATGAAGAGGAAGGCGATGTAGCTGCCGCTTTTGGTGACAGGATCGTGGACCTCCCAGGAGACGCTGCAGGACACGTTCCCTGCTTCGGGGCCGTAGCTTCCCCAGCCGAGGAACGGCGGCACCGAGAGGCACAGCGCGTAGACCCAGACGAAGAAACCTAGTATCACAGCGTGCCTGTTAAAAGCAGACAGTTTGGATGAGCGGCTAAAGTCACCTAGCATTTATTTCAATTAGATTCTCACCTTATAGACAACGTCTTCATCGGTCCAGCGATCAGCAGCCACCTTTCAACGGCCATCACAGTCAAGTTCCCTATACTGGCGAAGCCCAGGGTGGACATAAACCAGGCGTACCTTGAGACGGGCAGAATAGAATAGATTTCTCGTGACATTCTGCGAAACTCAATCCCTCCGCACGTTATTAGAGTATCGCCACTAAATCTGCCCGCGATCTCCAATCACCGAAGCCCCCCCTTTTCAGGATTTTCAGAAACAGAGGGCTTCGAGAAGATTCCACCGATTTATCGGGTGAAATCTGAACTGAACCTGTAACTCGAACCACGTGCTCTTCTTTTGTAAGAATGAAAGAGAGGAATGTTGGAAACAGAGAAGCAAGGAGAGCCGGGAACGAGGGAACGTGGGTGACGGAATATGATGAAAGCGGCAGGGGGTGAACTGGCGGAGAAGGGAGGAGCAGAAGAGCGAACTAATTGCAGAGAGGATAACGTGGCTGATTAATGACAGTTAATGGGGATCAGTAGTTCGTCTGCTCGTCCACGTAAAACTACCCCTGGTCTTTGACACCGATCGCTTCCAAGACAAGTTTTAGACCTCAGCTTTTCTCCCACAGCGATCACCCGACATTGGTCAAAATCACGTGGGACGTGGTAATAAAAGGGGGATGATCGTGTTAAAGAGAATCAATGAGATTAACTGCAGAGACTTTTCGAATCGCACCCAGTGCTTTAATCCTCCAGGGTGTGCTTCGTTACCGAACGCTCGGTTTTAATTTGAAATGCAGGAGCCCGGGGAAATAATTGCATTCGGTTGGCTTCAAACCGGAAGCAAGCGCAGCTGAGGAGAACGCATAAATTCGGTTTTTTCAAATGCAAAGTGATTTTTTGATTCCCGTACACTGCGCAGTCACGGTGTATATATATATATATCTGGCTACACGTAATAGGTACAATATGCGCGCAACATCCTGCACGTATGCTGCGAAACAACGTTTTTATCACACCCGTGGAATGCGAAACGGCACGTTTCCAATTTTCCCCCTAAATTAACATTTCTCCCCGTCACTCCGCGCAATTTCTCCCACATTTTCGCGTGAATTGCGGTACAGCTGTTTCTGGCTTTAAAAGCCTCGAGAGGGAGCATAATCCTCCCACGTTAATTAAAAAAAAAAGAGAGACCTTAAAGAGGTGCTAATAAATCCTCATTAACAGGATAGCGACTCTAAAATATCCTTAAATATACCTTAAAGCATCTTCGTTAAAGCAGCAGCGTTATATCAATTATCCTATTTCACGATTCCGCGTCGGGGGGAGGTGAATTAACATCGAGAAGTTGTTTCTTACGGAATCATGTTTCTTAGCGATGTACAAGCTCCTCGATAAAGTTGAAGCATACTTGAAAAATACGTCGGGAACGTCCCCATGAAAATCGAAATCTTGTTCCTCCGTGATTAGGGGAATCGCTCGGGAATACAATCGATCAGCTGGAACGACCACTGTGTTCGTCAATAAAAATCATATCGCTCGGAGATTCAATTATTTCCCATCGCGATAGACGGTGGAAGGAAAATGTCCGCAGCCTTCTGTTTCTCCTCGGAGAAATCCCATGTAATTTCAGTTAATAAAAAATAAGTTGTACCAGAGACACACTTTGTAGCCCCAGTACCATCCTCCTGTGATTGCCGAGACCATGGCAACCGGATTCCCAAGGGCTGCCACTAAGAAGTCGCCAACCTGAAAGTAGTTGCTACTAAATTATCGCGGTAATGCTCCAGGAACGGCCTAAATAGTTCCCCCGATTCCAATACAAAGTACAAAATCAGGCACACGGATTTAATTCCATTCATCCACCGAGGGTGTATTCCTTCAAATTCTATCTCGCCCCTATCGGTGCTGCAAAGTCAGCCTGCCTATCAATCCTTCCCATGTGGGCCCCGTTCCCAGGGAACAACCGTAGCCCTCCGCATCCCTTAATCCGTTCCCCAGCGAACTCGGTATTAAAATTCACGGCCTGTAAGTAATCGTCACACAGAAGGAGCCTCTCGCTCGCCCGGAGTCTTTGAACATTAATTATAAACGAGGAAGGAAGGAGTAATCTCTTAAGCATCCTCGGCGTAGGTACTTAATATCCACGAGCCAACAGAATGGAATAAATTCCTCGAAGGAAGCTGCACCCTTCGTTGTAGCTACCCGGACGTTTCATGGTCTTTAGAGACAATCGGCGGGGATATCGAGACGTTCGCCCCCCGGAAATCTCGTTTGTTGATGCTCGATGTTGCGTAGAAACAGAAAGGACCAGAGAAGACCGAATTCCTTCGAGTTCCCTCCGCCAATGGAGCAACTTCTAACGTTTCCTCCGAGCTTCAGCTAAGGGGGTTGCAAAACAGTTGGATCACTGGATCCGACGCAAGAGCGCTTTAGTCACTGGCACACCACTCGCGGGAGAAAGCAGTAGGGTCTCCGAAAGAAACATTCCACGGTCCCAAAATTTACGATCGATTCGCGTGCCCGTTAAATTCACGCGTGGAATAACGAACGTTTATTTCCCAGCCGCGCGAGCGTAGATGTCAAACGAGTTTCCATGTATTTTGCATTGGGTTAACGACACCCACTCGCGCCTCACCCTCTATCGAAACTGCACCGGCGATATCCTCGCAGATCCCCGTTAACAGCCCGCGGGCGCTCGGCGGGGAATCCGCTTCGTTTCGAATTAACAAAAGCCCGATTATGAAATTTGTCCCGATCGCCGGTGCGAAATGGGAGAAGCGGAGCACACGTCGCGAGCCGTGCGACAATTTCGAAACGCTCTGCGTCCCCGCGATATTTTCATTTCTACCTCGCCTCTCCGCTGCTGAAAGCCAGGAAGAGGCTCCATCGGGCGTATCCGTTTGCGTTGCGATCACTTTCGGCGATATTAAATGAAAACACCTCGGGACGAGAAAGCCATCAAACTTTTTGCCAGAAGAAACGTCCAGGGAGAAGATCCTTTTAACCCGGTGCCTCGAGACGCGAAGCTGTGTAACATTTAGGCTCCCCTTTTCAGTTGCCTTTGCGCAACGCCAGTAACTCGAGGAATCCGAGGCATCCTCGCGAGTTTTCCCGTAACCAGTTACGATCTTTCGTAAATTCCAAGCCTGATGTCACCGTGCCACAGCGATGCCAGTATTTATTTCATTTATCTCCGCGTGGCACCGTTTCCACGCCGATACAGGGAACGACGGCTGCTTTCGCGTACCGTTCCGCTAGAAAGGGTTGCGTAGGATGCGATTTGCCGCGCTATGAATTATGCTCCTAGAGGCGTCGCGAGACAAAGATACCGTGCGTCGTTACAGGCTTGCAGGAGTCCGGGGATTCCAGCGATCGAGTGCTATGATTGTTAAATTAAATTTAACTGGGACGCAGCCTCGGACTGATCATTGGGAAGTTTCGCGACGCTTCTTGGCACTTATACCAGAGAACTCAAAGGGGGAACTTCGTCTTTCATTACCGCTCAATTCTATATCTATCTTCGAGTCCTCCGTGTACTTGCAATGAGCAAAAGTTTGCCCTTCGTCTCGGTCTGCTTCTTCGCGCTGAAACGTGATCTTCGGTTGCGCAACTGGAGCGACTTTCTTCGGCGAACTGTATCAACCAGTAACGAGTGACTTCTTTGTGGGCTAAGTGGCGTCATTGATACTTTCGTTACCGATGATTCAACGGCCGAGGGCCGATACACCCCTGCTTCCTACAGCAACTAGGGAATACACCACCCCCGTTTCTAATACCTTCGCAGGCGCGAACCCCGGGGACGATTACCTTCAACCCCTGCCCTTCCACTTCGCACCTCGTAAATGGACCTCGTATGTAACACTCACGACAAGGTTGACGAGGATCACGTTCACCGGCGTCCACAGGGTCTGAGCGTCCTTGACGATCACAATGACGACCAACAGGTTCATGGTGAAGCCGAAGAAGCCGATGCAGCCGAGGGTGATCGCCGCGCCGATGTAAACCGCCGGGTACACCTGATCCTCAGCGATATCATCCGGCACCACCAGGCTGCTACGATTCAATGACATCGTTCCTCGCCGCTGGGACAGCCGCCCCCGCCGCAGGCAAAGCACTCGTGGTCACACGAAACCAACGAACACCACGTGGTACTCGCCACGACGGGCTAACACTCGCGTTCCAACCCCCGGTCGCTTCTCTTTTCGCCGCCCCTTTCGCGACCTTCTCTCGCGGGCGACAGGACGCGGAATACGGGCCCCGTGCATCAATCAAAACCAGTGGCGGACTTTCAAAGTCTACCTACCCTTATATAAAGCCCGGCCGAAACTACCCTCTCTCCTTTGTCTGCACGTAGTATCTACCACTCGCCGCTGCTGCCTGCAACCAACCCCCCCGACGTGAAAAAGCAGCATGCGCGATATCAGCCTCACCGACCAACCGTTTCGCCACCCCGCGGATCTTCCTCGCCCCGTTGCCGCGGTGCCATACAATTAGCCACCGGGTGTAAATACTGTAAATGAAAGGTCATCCCTGCCGCGTCCAGCCGTTCCCTCGCGCTTCAATGAACTAGGTAATTCGGCTCCCACTTGCGGTGGGTAGAGGGAAGATCGTTACAAGAATTATGGTAGGATGGTGGGATACTTAAGGGGTCATTTCTACTTTGATCGGCCGAAAAGTGAAGCTGTCTTTAAAGATTTTTTTCTGAATAAATAGAATATATAGTGGGATAAATCTTCTTGGAATTTATTAAGCTACTCTTATATTATACAAAAAATATTTAAGAAGATTGTTTTTAATTTGTTTCATATGTTTTTTTATAGCGTCAATGTGACACCTACAAAAAAGAGCGGACGAAAGAAAGTTTAGGGTCAACTTTTAAAATCGCATAACTTTTTTAGAATTGGTCCAAACGACATGAGTTTTTTTATTAGAAGCTAGAAGGATTAGTTTGCTAAGTGACATGTTTCGTCATTTTGAAAAAATGCAATTGCTCGGAATAGGAAAAAAATAGCTCTTTTTTGTAGATGTTACATTGACGCTATAAAAAAACATATGAAACAAATTAAGAACAATCTTTTTATTTTATTTTTTTTGTATAATATAAGAGTAGCTCAATAAATTCCAAAAAGATTTATTTGATTATATGTTGTATTTATTGAGAAAAGAATCTTTAAATATAGCTTCATTTTTCGGCCGATCAAAGTAGAATTACCCCTTAAGGTCACGTTGGCAGGTTGTTCGAAGATTAGTCACTTTAAATCTCTTGGAAATTAGAACTGAAATGCATTAGTTGATTTTTAAGCACGACTCCATCGCTCGACTCAGGTTTTCATCAAAACGTTCGTTAATCGAGGGGGGATGTGAAAATGGTACAAAACGTACTCGTTAATCGTGGATTATACTACGGAGGGCTTTCAGAATATCCGCGTAATGGGTGTCGAATGAAGGGGTGCGAGGTGGGCACTCGCGAAACGAATGAAACCCTGTGTCAAACGTAACGAGTCTCGATTACGAAAGCGACCAGATTTGCCGTAGGTAGGAGAATGCAATCCATTTTGTAGTTTCATAAACAACAGGCAGGATTTTATTATTCCTCTCACTCGGTGACAATGAATATTTCATAGCAAAGCGCTCTCGTGTATTTAAATTACAGCTTATAATATAAAATGACAATTCTGTTCCTCGACGCTGTCCGATTTACATATCTTCGGTATCGCTGTCCGAATCCTCCGCCATCGCTTGTTTCGCTTTGGCCTCGGCGTCCGTCTTTACCTCGGCTGGCACGCGCTCGTGCCTTCCGTTTGTGTGCTTGCCGACCCAGCTCATTTCGAGCTCGAACTGCTTGTCCTTCAGCTCGTCATGGACGAGGTAAATGATGCGCGCCGCTTCCTTCACTAAATCGTTGCAGGTCATGTCGGCGAGCTTCAGCTTCTCGATTTCTGTCTTCGCCGACTGTTTCGCCTTGCCTGTACAGAAAATAATGAACGCTCACCTCGATGCACGCGTATTATAAAGCGTAAATCAGGTACAAACCGATACGTACCAATAGCGCAACCATAGTATCCATAGGAGACGCCCGACGGATCTATCATGTACATGATTGGTCCGCCATTTTCGTAAGCGCCAAGAATTACGGAGCAGCCGTAAGGTCTGACTGCCGAGTACAGGGTGTAAGCGTGCATGTACATGGAAACCCTTTCGTTCAAATATTTCAGGGGAATGCCGACTCCGTACTGCGATTTGTAACTGGACGCTTCGGATCTCGCTGTCTGAGCGATCTGCCTGGCGTCGGAAATCAAGCCAGAGCCTGCCATTCCAATGTGGTGGTCTATGTTGAATATTCTTTTGTTCGTGCCGGGCTCGTACAGCTTGGAGGTAACTATCTTCTCCACGGCGAACACAATGCTGTCCTTTCCCCGTAAACCTATGACCGTGCTGTACAGGGGATTGAATGAAATGTTATTTGATTGAGAGCAAGCAACAGGTTATGTAGCCGCGGTCGATACGAATTTCGCAGAACGACGAATGAAATTGGTGGAATATTCACCCTCCACTCTCCACGGCTTTCTGCGCGTATTCCACTTGAAACACACGGCCGTCCGGTGAAAACTGTGACGCTGACAAGTCATACTGAAATCACCAGAGTGGTTAGGTCTCACCTTTATCCGGAATCAATGGTTCTTACGATGGTACCACGTAACCGAATGTCAGATATTTACCCCTGTTCCTATGGAGCTCATTTCTCACCGAGTCGTCGGTATAAATGCCGCAGTACTTTAAACGAGGAAAATTGTTTATACGCGCAGACGGCGTGAATAGGCGAAAATCAAAACTTGATCGTCAGCGCTGGTCAGCGCCGCTTACTTTCGTGGGTTAAGTTAGGTCTCTAACTACTCAACTGCCATCTGGCGAGTGGCAGTGTTCACTGTTCAGTGTGTTTTCAAAGAATCGTGATGTTAGTGGTGAGTGATTTCGAGCGATACAATTTAACGATATTCAAGCAGAAAGGTAACAATAATTCACCCTCAAGATTAACAGTTCGATGCGTATTTTCATGCTTCACCTACTGATCATTGAATATCTGCTTTGTTTTGCAGGATGTCTACGGTATGGGACATTGCAATGACGCAGGTCCCTGGATCAGGGGACTGGCCATTGTCGTTGCTGGTTCGAGGGAAAGAATGCGAGGTAAGAATTTCAACTTGAAAATAGCTTTATTTAAACATCAGACTTTTGTACCCGCCACTGCGTGTACACGCACTCGTCTGTCCGAGAGAAATACGCGTAGATTCACATTCGCGTTCATCGCGCACGTGTGCATTCAAGCACCGCGCGGGAAACCGCGCCATATTTGAATTTCAGAGTACCTCGGGAACGAAGCACTAGATTACATACCTACTGCGTTCGGACTTTCCCGTTTCTTTTCTCACGTAGAATTACCAGTACGCAGTACGCTTATGATAATAATACTTGCAAAAAAGCATGCACGTCAGAATTTCGCAACTAGCTTTTTGAATATTATATCAATCTTACTATAAACTTTGCTAGATTGTTAAAACGAGGAATGATTTTTTCTTAAGATTATTTTGCTTCTTCTCGGAAGAAATTCTTGATGTTCTCCTTTTTGCAAGTATATTCGGGCGGGCATCCATTCGTGATGCCATGCTCGATGGCTTTTCGGAATTCAGCCATTGTTTTCTCATATTGTTCTTCAGCTGGTAGGCTCCTACGAAGTATACAATATTTTATAGTGGATTTCCGCGTAAATAGGGTAAACTGCACTAGTGCTGGCACTGCACTAATCATTGGCATTCCTGATTGAGAGCCAAATATTAAGAAGTACAAGCTTAGAAAGTACTTTTTTACAATTTCTTATTCTTCTGTGACTACAACAATGCAAAGCACAGGAGTTGATCCACACATTTTGCATCTGGCAACACCACAAAGTGGGACAAAGTGCTGAGTTTTAGGCGTTTTCTTAAAATTTTGAGTAAGGGGTAGGTAAGTATATTTTGTCACATTATAACTAAGTAATGGATTGAAATACAAATTTACTAAGTGTCGCAGGTATTTAAAAGTGTATGAAATAGAGGCAGTGACCAAAGCATGATTGCAAGGTTCAGATGTGGGAACGAAGAGCGGGGAAGCAAGTAGTGGAAGGAAGAAAAAGAGACAGTATGCGGACTAGGTATTTAATGAGGCTAGAGAGACGCTGGGTCACATGCTACAAGACTCTAAGGAGCTGAAAAGAGAAAATTCAACGATCAGAGGGATACTAAAATGAGAAGAAGAAGGAGTGGAGTGGATGCGTATGTTTCTGGAAAACAGGAGAAGAAAAGAAGAACAAGATGAAGGAAGAAGTCAAAACGAAAGCACAATCTTGAGTTAACAGTCCCAGAAACACTTACACACATAACACATGTAACCTCATTTTGAGGCCGAAAGGCAAAAAATAAACCTATTTACTACTAGTGTATGAAATAGTCTGTTTAAACACTTTAAACTTCGTTTTTAACTACATATGTTTTTCTAAATCATCTCAAATTTTAGGGTGCCAATGATTGTACTTTTATGCCTATTTTTGTTTTCCACTCAATGTTTTTAAAATAAAAGACTTAATCGCTACTGAAAATGTTTTATTTTATTGAGAAATCCATAATCATCGATAACAACTGAAAATTAAGACCATATAAAAACTTCACAAAACAATATAGACATTCCAATTGGGATTTCCGCTTAGGGTGCCAATCATTGTACAGTTTACCCTATTAACGTAGGCTGTGCTCTCGAAATAAATGAATAAAACAAATAATATCGCTTACTGCGGCAACAATTTCATCGTCTCGATGATCATTTCCGCGGCTCCAAGGTATTCTTTCGCGACACGAGGTTCTTCGCAAGCTGCTCGATACAAACACGTATCCCCCATTAAATATCCCAATGCCAATGCGACCTCACCCTCGGACACCACGTTTTCTGCAAACAATTATTCCCAATAATCAAATATATAAATAGCGCACGCGAATCATTTCATGCGACTAAAACCTTCTTCCAATTCGCGCCCCTTGTACCCATGGTTCCCTATATACCCCGCCCCGAAGACGACCGCTTTCAGTACCAGAAGTAGCAGCAGATTCGATAGGTTCAGATTCAGCACCTGCGGAACGACAATCACATTAGGTTGACCGTACCTAATGTCGCCCATGTTCTTAATACCGCCACTCGTTATATCTCGCAAAGTAAGCACTACAATTTATCGGTTAGGCATTGAATTAGTACCTATGTAGGAAGACATACTGTAATTGCAACGTCATGTGATCAACAATTACAGAAAGGGAAGTGTTTTAGTGAATCGTAATAGTGTACAAATTTATTGGACTTCCACAATTCTACATCACATTCGGAGACGGTAAGTCTAATAATTCTGTGAATGCAAGAATATAATATCTAGTAGAAATACCTAATTAATGATGTAAGGAATGAAATCGATTAAAATATTTTTCATAATGAAAATTGCGTTTTTCTTTCAGCAGTATGCTTCTTCTCATTACCCCCTACCGCAGAACAATGGTTTCAATGTAATGTTTGTTACAGGTGGGGTCACGAAATTTGCGGAGCAGCCGAAATAAACTGTTTTTTCTCCAATACGTACATCCGAACGTAAAAAATAAATTATTTAAAAAATTCTATCTCTATATTTTCGTAATAAAAATAAAATCACAGATTCATAGAAGAACATTTATAGAGCAAGAAATACTAAAAGCATATGCGAAAATGACTTTAAAAACTCATGTATACATGAATTAATCAATATTTCTAGAGTAGTCGATATTAAGCACACCTTTTTCAGGCCCCGATTTTTGTATGTCTCACGTTTTTTAATTCCTAATTATAAATTCGTAGGTTTCAACGATTCTAACTTATGCTGCATGAAAGATGTATAATAATTTCACTTTACTTTGAAATGAATTACATGCAAAAATATCACTTACTATTCAACTGACAGCGATTTAACTTTTGCTAGGCGATATTAGGTACTATCAACCTCTCTCTGGCTTGATATCCTCCGAATTCGTAACGAGCACTAGAAGCACAGTTTCCACTCACCTGACTGCTGCTCGACGATCTTTGCACCAGCTCCTTCGCGACTTCCAACAGCATGGAGCCAGTGTGCTTTTTATTCGGCGCTTCCTTCACAAAATCGCGGTGGTTGTCTGCATTTCGAGCAAGAACACCGCAACCCACCAAGGCCGTCATTATCAGCAACGTCGCGGTCAAGGGAGTCATCTTTCAACCTCACCCGCACCGCTCGGACAAACGATATCTGACACGGGGTATCGAAATAAGAACGACCTACGGCGCGATGGAATTTTTAAATAAAACCATTCGCGGCTTCGAACCAAGAAACGCGGATTAATTCGGCGCAACTGTAAGGCCCTTATAAAAACAGAGGATCCCCGACGAAAGTGGTGAGACTCGAGGGATCGAAATGGCGAGTGGACCGTCGGCCGCGGTGACTTTTATAAGCCAGCACTTTGCTTTGCCAGCAAACCGTGAAGCTCTCTCGCTTTCATCCGTGTGCATCAAACCGATGGTGGCCAATGTCTCCTCGTTTTCTCCCATTGTGACGACGCCACGACGCGCGGTCCTTTAATAACGTTCATTAGGGGTGCTTCGCTGCAACTTTGCGCGCACTTTCTTTCCGCGGAGGTGACGGAAATAAGCGGTGAAAGCTCGGTGTCCTTGAACTCTTACTTGATCTGGAATGGAGGCTCTGGGTGGGCGAGACTTGTGCTTTCGTATAGGGAACCTGAAGCACGCGACGTTCGTCCCGTGCTTGGGTTTCGATTCAAATGGGATGCGACAGGTGAGGAGCGATTGGGAAAGTATCGGCGAGAATATTGATAAACGTATGCTCGGAGATAACTTTCGTTCGCACGGGTAATGGGAAATTTATATCTATAGTAGCGATCAGAAGAAAGTTTCCACTGCGAGTGGTAAGAAAAGTAAGATGATTCCATTTGAAAGAATTATGCCTTATGGGGTCATGCTCAGTCAGGAGGCCGAAAATAAGGGTGGTCTTTGGAAATTCTTTACCCAAAAGCTATAACACATTTCTCAGAAAATCTTCTTTCCTTTCAAGGATTGCATCTAGTACCGTGTATCGTAATTTTTTCATTTAAAAATATTTAACAATAACTAAGTTATTAGACGTATAAGTATAAAGACGATCGACTTTCGAGCAGCAGTGGTCACCGCAGAAGCCTTTTTTTTTAGAGAACCTTCGAGTGATGGACCATAACTTAGTTATTGATAAATATTTTTAAATAAAAAAATTACGACGCACTGTACTAGATGCAATCCTTAAAAAGAAAAAAGATTTTCTGAGAAATGTGTTATAGCTTTTGAGTAAAAAATTTCCAAAGACCACCCTTATTTTCGGCCTCCTGACTGAGCATGACCCCTTAAAATGCATATTCCGTAGCGATACCAGCGCGATATTTAAAGCCTATGACATAGTAGGTATTGCCTATATAAGTATGAGTTTTATACTTTCCTTTCGCCATCACTGTAGATTTATGTATATAGTATTTATACTATCCAGAGAGACACTCGAAAGCGAGCCTGCCATTCGCGCCCTCTAAATATTTAAATTCCCATTGGCGAGGCTAGTCTTCGTACGTATGATCGCATAATTGATTACACGTGGACAACAGTGGCAGTAGAAGCGTATCAAGAATGATAGTAATTGACGGTCAGGTTATTGAAATATTCATCGATAAAGAGAGCTCTCGTGTCTGCGGCTCGCGAATACGCAGCCGACTGCGAATCAGCTTAAAGCTGCTCGATTATGCACCCAAGGTGCGCATCCCGTCCCAGAAAATTCTGGGAGGAGGAGAAAAAATAATATGCTTGAGCTCGCGTTGCATATTTGATGCGTTAGCTCGCGGAATGTCGTTAATAATTTATACTTTTATTACTTCCCCCTCGTGGACAACTTTCGCCCCCCGTCGCCTGCGCGCTCTTTTTACTTCCTCCAGTGCACTCTATACATTTCATTGCGTTTCCTCCTTGTTGCTTTTACAGTATTAATCCGCTTGCAGGAATTTCTTGGAGAGTTTCAATTCATCTCGGGGGGCAAAAAATTTCAATTCAATTATTCGGGATTATTCAACTATTTTCGGCCCGAACAGGATCCCCATTTGCTAGGATTTCTCAAAATTCACGCTGCTATCTTTTATACGATTTATTCTATTTTATGTACAGTACTGTCTAATATTTTACCAGAGAGTGAAATCGCGAGTCACTTGTCTGGTAAAAGCAGAAGTGGAAATTTGCGTTTTTGGAGGATCGTCTATTTGTTTTTCGTCGCGCAGAGGACGGATATGTAACCCAGCGATGTTTTTAAAATCTGAAATGGCAAAGAGTCGATCGCGACGGAGAATGCCGGAGATATTGAAACACTCGGACGTCTTTCATTCGTTTCTTTAAATATGTATTTTGGCACTTTCGTTGGGTAAAGGAATGGAAGAACTGAGCGCGAGATGTTCGCTTATGCTGGTGTAAGTTATCTTCGTGCGCTTACCTGGGCATAGAGGACCAAATTCAGGGAGCAAAATTTGCCTGCAGTGATCTGCAATGGCAACCTCGCGCGACGTATCACAATTATCAGCAATTTTGCGTTCGTCGCCGTTAAATTGTACCATTCGCAATCGTATGCTGCCTCGGCTATTTCAGTACTCTGTGGAAATAGTAAGATTTAATGGCAAACAGATCCGTGAGCCAGGAAATAAACGCGATCATCTACAGAGGCAGTAATAACTAAATACGTAATCAATAATTTATATTAAAATCAATGGACATGGTGCTCGATTATTATATAGGAAATGTGTTTTCCGATATTATCTAAGAACTTCGCATAAATTCGCATCGTCCAGAATCTTTTAATTGCCGCAATTGAAACGCAGGGAATCGTACCTCGACCAAAAGTCTTTCACCAACGTAACAGTACAAGTACAATTGCAGCATCACGTAAATGACATAGAGCAAGAGAAAGGAGATTTGCATGATCAGAAACTGATTCGCTTCCTCGCCTGTCGACTGAAAAATAGAATGATGTTAAGACAACCACGACCGTGTGTCAGCCGTGAATCAACCAATTCCTACCATAATCACTTGGACACATTGGAAGCACAATTGAATAGTGCAACCGACCATCTGAAGTAGAAGCATCATGTTGAAACACTTTTCTATCGTTTCCGCGAACCTTCAGCCAGCATATACAGCAATGAAACATTGGAGCACTAAATTCCATTCTTCGTTTCAAAATTAGAATCCCACCGTTACAGGGTGCAATCTTAGACGTGGGTTCACAAGAAAGTTCGGTAACCCACACATTCCTGATTTTGTTGAAACTAAGCAGGTTTGTGGAAGATCTCGATAGAAGTATCAGACAATTTTTCGTTTGTGCCCAATTTCGGTTTTTCGGAGTGAAAACGGCCCTTAAAAATTAATCTGTGATTTCCTACTTTCCTGTATATCCTGAAAAATATAGTACGTGTAAAAGAATTATGAGAGTGAAAACTTAACAGCTTTTTTACCCTATAAAACTGTGCAAACCAAATTGTTTCCAATTTGTAGTTTAAGCAGGAAAACCTACGTTACCAGAAATTTAAAAAATTCAATTACATAGTTCTATACAGCATAAAAAACCATTAAATTTTCTTATATCTTCTATACCTTTCGAGATATACTGGAAAATAGGAAAACACTCATTAACCATGGGGGGTGTTTCCACACCCCGTGAAAAATTTCCTGATGCTTCTATAGAGGTCCTCCACAATCCTGCGCAATTTAAAAAATATCGGAATGCTCCGGTAACCGAACGTCCCTTGGGTAAGGCCAAAGCCACGTTCCCACATGTACAAAAATCTGCGGAATTTTAGAATCGCTAAGACGATCCTCGCGCAGGTAGGAACGCGGCTTATATCGTTCCGAATTCCAGGAAGAAAAGCAACAAGAAAACATCAACGCCCTTCGCTACATACTTACCCGTTAAGATACTCGTGCTTTCGCACAAGCGTGCCTAAATTCGCCTGTAGGCCTGCCTTGCCAGCTGGCTCCAGGTTCCTGAGCTCTGTCTTCAGGATCGACAGTTGCCCGCAGACGTGAAGCACCAACATGGATATGAAAGTGTCCACCGCCGTGTAGGACGTGGCGGCGTACAGGGCTGCTACAATTTGCGCAAAGCTGGTCAGCTCGGCACTCGGGCTGGCATCGGTGTCGTAGGGGAAGTAGGCGCGGAATAGCAACTTGTTGTCGGTGTATTTGGCGGTGGAGAAGCGGAGGACCACGTAAGCGATTACCACGCAGTGACACATCACCGTGCTCCTTAGTATCGTCGCCCTGGTGGACCTGCCGATCTCCTTCATCGTTTCGCGATGGATCGGCCTCACCTCGCTGCCCCAATCCTCGGCCATGCGCTCCAGCAGGGATTTCAGAGCTTGCAAACGAGGAAAACAGTGACTGGATCGTCCGTGGCTTTCGGATTCGTTAGTTCGCTGCAAGGTTCACTCGCCAACCCGTTACCAAGCGAATCTTTCAACGCGCGGGACATCATTCGGCGGACGGGTTTTTGCTACGTTTATCTAGCACTCTGGCAGATCTTATTCTTTGGATCCGATAGGCGAGTGAATTTTGCAAAATGGATGGTTGACTTCGTATTTCCTCCCGCTGCCAACCGATCGTGCGACACTTACGTTTGCCATTTACCCAAAAGGCGATGGTCTTCAGAAAGGCGATGGTGATGGTGATGTTTCCCATCGACAGATTCTCCACCAGCAGGTAGAAATCGTGGGCGACTATGGGCAGATTGGCTGTCTGAGGGCCGCAGACGAAGAACAGCATCATTAGAAGCGGAGTCAGCACTAGATAACTCGACGGGTCCTTCCACCTTCGCTCCGCTGGCCAAAGACCCATGAACCTCATCGTGTAGTGGTTCCAACCGTACACATACTCGAGATCTAACGGTGTCAAGTGCGTAAAATAGTATCAACCGCCGAGGATATTAAGGATCAGACTTAAAGATAGTTTATTAGTGACCTCGTTCGACCTCTTTTGGATCCATTGTGGGAGTTCCTCTCTGATAACTGAGGGATCCGTTCCCCTACTACAAAACTTCACCTAGGCAGCTCCCTCAGCGCATGCTCCCATCGGTGAATAGTAAATGTACTTGCCCAGAAATCGACGGTATATACCTCAGTATGAATTCAGGAGATCAAAGTACTCGATCTGTCTTGGAAGGCTTGCTTAAGACAGACATCGGGACAGTAAAAGGGACATTGCGAGTATTCTCTGACTCGCAGTCTATAAGCCAAGGTTACAAATGACTGAAAGCGGAGAAATGAGTTGCAAATTGTTGCAAAGTAAATGAAGGAAAATTCGTGGAGTTTTCTTTGCATCCATTGCATGGGAACACGGAGAAATACCGGGGAAATATCTTAATCGACAATGAATAACATAAACAAGGTCGTTGTGGCAACGCTCCTCAGTATACCAGGAGTTTTCGCGACTGTGCCCGGTCTCTATCACTTCCCCACCCTTGCGCGCCCAAACGAGTGATCAGGTGGTTACGAATTTTAAGTGGGGTCAGTATTCGCGCGACCGCGCGACTGATAAGACACTCGCGATTTTCTTTATTGCGGTTAGTATCATCGCTTCACTTTGTTTCTTTTTTTCAGCAAAGGCACAGGGTGCACTGTATCTTCTAGTGTTCCAAGTTTCTCATGTCTTTTAATCGTTCGTGTTTTCAGTGGACTGCCTGAGTGCGCGCGGTACGGTTGCAGACTGCAGGTCTTATTAATCATGGAATTGTCGAGCCAGGGGTTTTCGCGTGCAGTGCGCATCGCGACTGAAAACGGTGAGTACTCATATTTTATTGATTCAGTTATACGCGTTTAATAACGCACAAGTCAAAGATATCAAAGATATTTATCGAATGTCATATGTGTAACACGTGCTCCGATCGCACTGTAAATATCCGATTATTTGTTGAACACCAAGGATGATTTCATAAAGCGGCCGATCGATACGTTGCAGTTTAATTAATATTCGCGAACGCAACGGCCGCTATTATGTCTCCCCGATTATTCAATCTTTCATAGCCAGTAACACGGACAGGTAGCCAGCAGATGTTTTTAGAACCTGAAAAGGGAATTTATAGTTATTGCTCCTGTACTATTCAAGTCAGGGCCGTTCCTGGCGGGGGTGCAGAAGGTGCCCGCGCACTTGGGCGGTCAAATTTAGGGGCGGCCGCTGATCGTTTATCATATGTAAAATTTTGATTAATAAGAATAATAATCGAAACTCTTTTCCATGATAACTGTTTAAAATTATGTATGTATAGATATAAAAGTAAACACTGCATATATAAATTCTTGATTAAAGAATATTGAATTAATAAGGGCGGCAATATTGTTTTTGCACCTGAGCGGCCAAAACCCAGGAACGGCCCTGATTCAAGTCGCTTCGAGTTTGAATTCAATTCTTCGAAGCAAAGCGGTGCTGGTGTTTATCTGTTAGTACTTCACGATTATTCAACTCACGGCGTTAAAGAGCTCGAGGGAGAAGGGACTGAACTTTCCAGCGGTTATTTGAAACGATATCCTAGCACGACATATAATGATAATTAATGACACTGCTTGTTTCGGCGGCAGATCGTACCAGTCACAATCGTATGCCGACTGACCGATTCCCGTGCTCTGGAAGAGTATAATTAATTAGGTTAAGTAAATAAATAGTTAGATAAATATTTCAATATTCAGATATTTTGTTTTTGGGTGTCAGAGTCTACGTTACTGTGTTGAGACTTTGGAGTATTTGGGTTAGGATATTATTCGCAATTAATTCGAAAATAATTTTTTTTGGAAAGACGTCAAACATTTATGGCACACACAAGAAACACACCACTCGCCAGGGCCTGTCTATAGTTGAGATACCAGAGTATATAGTAGGGTGGAGTGAAAAAAAACTTTTTTCGGTGATACTTGGCCCAATAAAACGCGTAAAAATATTCAGCTCGATCGGATAATTTCTTCTGTGTGCACCTAAAGGCCTTAACTTTCAAAATTTTAATAAAAAACTTAAGAAAGTTCAACTTTCTTCCTTCGGTGGACTCTACCTTTTTTTTTACCCAGGACTATATTTGTTGCGTAAATGAACACAGGAGAAATTATCCGATCGAGCTTAAATTTTTCACACGTTTTATTGGGCCGAGTAGGCAACTCGAAACATCATCGAAAAAAAGTTTTTTCACTCCACCTTAGTATATAAGGTATGCAATTACTAGGCTATTAAATCATTACAGTATCACAGCATAAGTAATCATCGTGGCTACTCACTTGGCCAAGAAGCGCCTCACCTACGTAACAATAGATAAACAGATGCAACATAGTGTATATCACATGGATAATGAAAAACGCCAGTCCCACTATCGGCACGTCCTCTTGATCCTGATCCACCGACTAGATAAATAGAAACACATAAAAACTTTCATCGTACACTGCGCTTTACGTTTACCTATCGACTCGAACACCTTCCTTCGCTATTTGCCTACGCTCATTAACGCGAACGTACGGTTATCATGCGGTATCCGGTGAGGCAAAACATCGCCGTGCAAATCAGCGTCTGTATAAGTAGCGTGAGATTGAAGCAATCTTCCACGATCACCGCGAACCTTTGAACGATTTCACATCAACGTAATCTCTACAGCACAGGCTGGGTAGCCTCTGTAACCAAGCGATCGCCCTACGAACCTGAACAATTGGCAGTGCCTCTGCACGATGAAGCTCAGCCGTTCCTTGAAATTCACGACATTGTTCTCGCCGCCCGCGTAAGCCAGATTCTCGAGTGCCGTTCTGAGGACAGTTAATTGGCCGCATAAATGTAAGACCAGAACCGCGAGAAACGTGTCGAAGCCAGAGTAACAGATCGCTGTTAGCACCGTCCCCATAAGCTGTCCCAGCCACGTGATCTCGAAGTTCGGGCTCCTGCCCGCGTCGTAAGGGAACGTGGCTGGATGAAGCAACCCCCCCAATTCGTTCTCCGACGTGTTTTGCATGTTGCTCCAGATCTGCAGCGATAGGAACGCAAATAGCATCAAGTATGTCAGAGTAGAGCATACAATGGATATCATTCGGCTTATTCTCGCGGTCCTCAGCATCGTTTGGCGATCTGCGTCTGGTATCGGTTCGGACCAGTCGGTGAATATCTCGCCGAGCAACAGTGTTAGGGCTACAGATGCGTAAATTTATGCTTATAGGGGTAAGTTCTAAGAGATCCGAGGGCAGTCGGGAATAATTACCTTCCTTGTGGTATCGAAGAACTATCTGCTTCACCAGCGCAAAGACGATGGGCACGTTGATCGACAGGTTCTCGATCACCTCGTCCAAGTTGGTCGATTTCAGTATCAAATTCGCTGTCTGGGGTGCACAGATAAACGTGAACGTTACGAAAGTCGTCGACCAAAATATCAGCGCTGATATTCTGTGAGATCGGTTGGAGATCTTCCTTGGCTCTGGCCAGACGCCGAGTAGCGTCAAATTGAAGCGATTCCACCCCATTGCGAAGTCCATGGCTCGCTTACAATAGGTGTACTCGATGGGTGTAATCGCGGAACTCGACGGTTCGGTATATTATTAGAGGCTCGATTTTAATTACGGATTAATTGTTCTAAGGAAATTGACAATCGAATGCATCGAGGAATGAATGCTTTTGCAACGCGGGTTAATCAGATGTTCTTAAATTCTTTATCGAGCCCTTAAGAAGTGACGCTGGACTTGGGGAATCTCCGAGACTTTAGAGTCCACTTGTTTTACACTGTGGCTTGTTCTGTGGTCGGGATAGGTTCTACTTCTCTTTGGTCACGTCGAAAGAATGCGATCACGCGATGCCAGTGTTTCGACAACTGACGCGCCATACTGCGCGTAACCCTTTCCCGACCGCGATGTTCATTACGCATTCAGTTCTGCGGCGCAAGAACGCTTCCCGATGGGAAGTTCTAATAGCCGCAATCTAAAAGTTCGCTGGGTAGAAGGAACTCTGTGATTTGGGATGTTTTGGTCCGTCTGGTACTGTGCGGACTGCATGTCTCCGGCATTAGATATTAAAGCTTCAGTAAGCCTAGCTCGACGCAAGGGTTTTCGCGTTCAGTCGAAAAACTTTTGTTTGCGTGTGGAATTACTTCTCAGAAGAGAACTTGACAGAGACGTAGCTTTGTTTCTTTTTTAGCGAGGACAAAGGAAAGCAACTCGTAGTGGAGAATTGGAGAAAGTACTATTGAATGTATTCCGAAATATCGTATAACTTGGCGAATCCCTATAAATGGTATTCCGAGGGATTCTAATTACAGTGTTTGTCTTGGCTTTTACTGCGAACGTTTCAGTCGTTACCAGCTGAAACGGTTAGTAGGACCGACAGGTAACCCATTGCTGTTCGTAGTATCTAAAAATACAAGATCGTGGTTCTGTGTAGTTTCCATTTACATCGGCCATTCGTTTTAGGGTTGCTTTAGATTAATCGATTCTGAAGATGACAGTGCGGGGTGTGTTCCAGTGCAGTTGACAAACACTTACAGTGCTGAACAATTCCATGGAAAATGTGCTGAATTTTCCTGCGGTCAAACGAAGTGGCCGAATAGATCTGTTCATGATTAGTAAGAGACATCTGGCTTCCTGGTATGACACGTTGAACCAAGTCGATTTGTAAGCAGATATACCCATTCCGTTACTCTGGAACATGTTCCTGTAATGTAGCAGTTGTTCTACTGAAAGAGAAAGATTTTGCGTGCATGGGGACCTTAGAGCAGGGGTGTCGAACTTCGTCACTCCGAGAGCCGCACGAGTCGGGCCCCCGGTCAGCCGATTCCCCCACTTATTTTTCTCGAGGAGTTGCACGGGACCCGGCAGGGAAAGAGTGCGGAGGAGAAATTCATCTGGGTGGAGTAGGTGTGGAGGGGGCCGTTCTCCTACGGCTCCTCGGAACAGGCGAAGAGGAGAAGGAGCTACTGCGGCTCGCGAACCGCTTGTTCGACACTCCTGCCTTAGAGTATTGGGTCCTCAATCAGAGTATTGGGAGGTTAAACTCTATGGTCCCAATACTCTAAGGCTCCAATAGTCTGAGGTCATAAAAAGCATGTTGCTTTTATTCCGCGCGAACTAGAACATAGGAAAGTTCTCAAATACATGCGCATCGATATGAAAATAGAATGACGTGAAGCATTTTCGATTTGTAATTTTCATTGAAAATGAAAACAGTATCACAACTGTAAGAATAGAATTACATATTTGTAAAGCACGCCGACGATCGAGTTAGGCCTCCGCCCGCAGCCGACTCGACGAATAAAGTAATTGTTGCTAACTAGCCGAACGAACGACACGTCTGCGTTTTATTAACCTTCCCCGATTACCTTACACAACTAAGTTACAGGACTATGAATATGGTGATTGCATCAACCCGATGCGATACTTGCTTGGACAAGAAGCATTTCGCCTATGTAACAATAAATATACATGTGCACCACTATGAAGGTTACGAACAGAACGAAGAACACCAGCTGAAAGTTCCAAATTCCATCCTCATTCTGCAGCATCACCTATAAACGTCACTCATTAGAACATTTTTCCAAGTTGCAAGTCCACATTGAAATATCATTTCATTAAAAATCTTCATCAATACTTACATTGAAAAATAAGAAACCTTGAAAGCATATCTCGACGGTACACAGCAGTATCTGAATTAGCAGCAAAATGTTAAAGTACTGCTCGATCTTGCGAGCAACCCTATAACGAGAAAAAATGTTCAATTTACTATCTCCCTTGAAAAGCTATTAAAGCAGGTGAAAAAGTCTGGTTCACCAGTTGAGATGCTCGTGTCTCTTGACAATCCAAACCAGCTCCTTTTGAACCTGACCCATGGTTTTGCTCCCATTCTTCTCGCCCATCAGTCCCTCCAGCTTCATCCTCAAGTTCTCGAACTGGCTGCACGTATGAAGCACTAGCATAGCGATAAAAGCATCGACGCAGGTGTACGAAATCGTAGCGCAATAAGCAGCAACCACCTGACCCACGTTGGTCACCACTAGAATCAATGTTGGTCGAACGTTGTAAGGAAAATATCCAGGGTACAGTACCAAACGGTCTTGCGCCTCTTGATCTCGATCACACGTGTAGATCGTGAAGGCTCGAAGGCTCAGGTAAGCCGTGACCATCGTCTGAGTTAGCACCGTGCACCAGGTGGATATGAATCTCGACATTTTGGCGCTGCTTATCATTGCTGTCCTTTCTTTTTCAGTTTTCGTGCCGCGCCAGTCGTCGTAGAAACACTTGACGAGGGGTTTCAGACCTTTCAGCACAGACAATAAATTCGTGGGTGACCGGGGACGATGGATTATTCCAAGTCGAGCCTTACCTTCTTGGTAATACCATGTGATAAGGATCTTGACGATCGAGTTGAACGCGGGGATGTTAGCCAAGCAAAGATTGTTCGTGATCTCGTTCAAGTCCCCATTTAACATGAAAAGATTAGTGCTCTGTGGAACAACTATGAAGGTGGCCACGCACAGGCAGGGTATCAGAGCTGCGTAGCTCGACGATCCTTGTTCGGTTGGCGTCGGTTCGGGCCAAATACCGCAGAGCTTGAGGTTCAATCGGTTCCATCCGATCGCCAGTCTCAGATCTGTACATACAATGCAGACAGGCCATACTGAAATCTATCAAATTCTAATTTAAACATTTATTTTCTCAACTAATTGTAAGTATCTCGATTAATTTCTGTAACTATTTCTATTAATAGCAAAAGATTTGCTTCCAACACGAAATTATTCTCGAACTGTATCTCGTACCTTGATCGACATCCATCGTTACACACGTGAACTGCTCGACAAAGTCCTTGATACTAAATTCCTGGCTGTCGAGTCTCTTATCGTTCATGGGGAGAACGCAGGCTCGTCTAAAAAAAGTTAGAAGCCATCCCTGGGAAGGGGGCTCGACCATTGCACCGTCTTTAAGCTGCTCTATCATTCGAGACACTTCTTGTCGCTGCATTGAATAAATAATCTATTGAATTCGTTAACTAGCTAACGACATAGCGCTTCACCCGTGCTCATATGTACTTCTAAAGTTTCTTCTTCCCCTCGGTTCAACTGAAGACAGCAACTTACTTTCCAAGAGACCCGTAAGGGGATGAAATTCTTAATAGTGGCCGTATAGACAAAAAAATTCTATTCATGGAAGGTGGAGTATCATTATTTGCCTTCGAGCACGCGTACAAAGAGCGGATCTAAATATCAAGGGACATGGATGTGTTCACGAGGAAAAATGTGTACTTACTACAAATATGTGTGTTCCAAACGCTTCAAGTTTGCCTTTATTAGGTTTCCGATTTCACCACTATATTTAAAGGTATCAGAGTCTCTTTGTGCTTCATAAATGTACCCTTTGTGAAAAACTTCCATCCCCTACGTCTACGTGCTCCTCTTAGTTTCTCAGACGCACTTTGTTCGTTTTTTTTTTGCATCTTCTTCGTGTTGATATTATTATGCAATTGCACTGAAAAATGAATTGCGACTTTGTTACAAATTAATTGATGAAAAAATCGTAAAATCCTCTTTGCAGCGACCACATTCCAAGACAAAAAAGTAGCTGAAGAATATCTTGATCCACCAAGAATACCAAATCATGTTATCACTCTCGCTGGTAAATGATTTTTGTGGTGACGTTTCTCAATACATCCGGACTTTTCTCGACTGTATGCGGCGTCTATCTCTTATCCAGCCCTAGACCCCCGAATAAAGGGTCAGGTGTTACGAATTTTAGGTGGGACCCGTCTCCGCGCGGCCGCACTACTGATAAGACACACTCGCGACTTTCTTTATTGTGTACTCCGTAACCGCTTGTCATCTTGATCGCGGGTTGTATCATCGCTTCGAAACTAATTCCTTCTTTAAGATACAGGGTGGAAGGTATTTTCTAGTGTTTCATGCTTCTAATAGTTTTTAATTGTTCGGGTTTTCAGTGGCGTTTCTGGGTGCGCGCGATACAGTTGCAGACTCCAGGTCTTCATCAGTGTAATCATGGAATTGTCGAAACAGGGGTCTTCGTGTGCAGCAGTGAATCGCGACTGGAAACGGTGAGTACCTTAGCATAATTTATTGGTTCAGTTAACCGCACTTAATCACGCACAAATCAAAGATATTTATTTTATCGAATGTTATATGTGTAATCAGAGTTGCCAGGAAAATCCCTACCGTAGTGGAGGGGGAACACCTAAAGCACTGCGGTATATGGTGCGTGATGACGCCGCGCCGCAAACAAATCGGCGCCACAGTAGGAGTTCCCCCTCCACTACAGTAGGGATTTTCTTGGCATCCCTGTGTGTAAGTCGTGTTTTGATTGCACTGCAAATATCAGATTATTTATTGTACGTGAAGCAACGAATTTTGTGTTCAGTCGAAGAACACTTGGGTGGGAGTGAAATCATTTGTTTGAACTTCGTAGAGACGTAGCTTTGTTCATTTCGACGATGATAAAGATCTTAATTGATGGAAAATGGGTTGTCTAACCTGTCTATTGAATTTGAATTCGAAATTGAATTTGAAATTAAAAAATCAAAATTAGGATAAAACATTGAATGTATTCAGAACTATCGCGAAACCTGGTGAATCCGTTTAAATTGTATGGGATTCTAATAACAGTGTCTATCATTGTTTTTATTGCGAACATTTCAATCCTTACCGGCTGAAACGGTTAGTAGAACCGAAAGGTATCCCATGGCTGTTCGTAGTATCTGAAACCATAAGATTATTGTTCTGTTTAGTTTCCCTTTACATCGTTCAAAGATATATTAATTGATTCAGAAGATGTGAGTGCAGGTTGAGTTTCAATGAAGCACTTACCGTACTGAACATATCAATGGAAAATGTACTGAATTTTCCTGCAGTCAATCGAAGTGGACGAATAGATCTGTTCATGATAAATAAGAGACATTTGGCTTCTTGGCATGAGACGTTGAACCAAGTCGAATTGTAAGCAGAATTTGCCATTCCGTTACTCTGAAAATTTCGTGAATACATGCGCATAGATATAAAGTAGGATGACTTGAAACATATTCGATATACGATTTACACAGAAAGTGAGAAACAGTATCCTAACTATCTTTCACGACTATGAATAAGATAATTACATCAACCGCATGCGACACATACTTGTACAAGAAGCATTTCGCCTACGTAACAGTAAATGTATATATGCACCACAACGAAGGATACGAACAGCACGAAGAACACCAGCTGAAAGTTCCAAATTCCATCCTCATTGTATATTGCAAACTACAAACATAAAACATCTTAATTCACTCCATACTCTTCATGCTTCTTTACTTCATTTTCCAAAGTGGCAGATGCATATTGAATTTTCATTTCACACAAAAGACTCATAGATGCTTACATTAAGGAATAAGAAACCTTGAAAGCATATTTCGATAGTACCGAGCAGTACCTGAATCAGCAGCAGTTTGTTAAAGTATTCTTCGATTTTGCTAGCCATCCTATAACGAGAATAAATGTTCAATTGACTATCTCCCATCAAAAGACATTGTCACCGGTGGAAAAGTATCGTTCACCAGTTGAGATGCTCGTGTCTCTTGACAATCCAAACCAGCTCCTTTTGAACCTGACCCATGGTTTTGCTCCCATTCTTCTCGCCCATCAGTCCCTCCAGCTTCATCCTCAAGTTCTCGAACTGGCTGCACGTATGAAGCACTAGCATAGCGATAAAAGCATCGACGCTGGTGTACGAAAGCGAACTGCAATAAGCAGCAACCACCTGGCCCACGTTGGTCATCACTAGACTCAATGTTGGTCGAACGTTGTAAGGAAAATATCCATGGTACAGTACCAAATGATTCTCCGACTCCTGGTCTCGGTCACATGTGTAGATCGTGAAGGCTCGAACGCTCACGAAAACCGTGACTAGCATGTGAGTTAGCATGCTACACGCGATGGATATGAATCTCGGCAGCTTGGCGGCGGTTAGCATGATAGTCCTTTCTTCTTCCGTTTTCGAGCGGCTCCAGTCGTCGTAGAAACACTTGACGAGGGGCTTCAGACCTTTCAACACAGACAAAAAATTAGTGGGTACGTAACATGCAAGATGGATTATTCCAAGTCTAGAGGAAGGAATGCTGCGGTTCGCTACAGTATTGTTAGCGCAGAAACAGGACTCCTTCTTTTATTTTAATTATACCTTCTCGGTAATACGAAGTGATAAAAATCTTGAGGATTGTGTTGACTGAGGGGATGATAGCCACACAAAGAGTCTGCGTGATCTCATTCATGTCCCCGTTTACCATGAACAGATTCGTGACTTGTGGCAGAGTTACGAAGAGAGCCAACCACGCGCCAACTATCAGAGCTGTGCAAATCGACGATGCATCTGAGGTTGCCGTCGGTTCTGGCCAAATACCGACGAGCTGGAGGTTCATTCGGTTCCATCCGATCGCCAGTCTCAGATCTGTACAAAGCAGACAGGCCAAAGTGAAACCTATAAAATTCTAATTAAAATATTTATCTTCTCAAAACTACGTTGCACATTCTTCTTCAGCAGCTCACAAAGGACCACTTACCACCTGGTCTTCCTCACACGAGCATTGAATAGAAGATCGCGAATCGTGATATTACGAACTGAGGAAGATCTTCGTGAGCTATTTGTATCTGTATTTATTCCTTCCGACTAGTGATCTTGAAGGAATTAAGTTTTACAGAACATTCTGCGCGAACCACGAAATTATGCTCGGACTGAGTCTCGTACCTTGATCGAGTTCCATCGATACCTCATGCAGCTAAACTGCACGACGAACTGTCCTTGTTACGGATCTCTTGGTCGTTGTTTCTCCTACTGCCCATGGGAAGAACGCATGCTCGTCTAAAAAAGTTAGCAGCCACCCCTAGAAAATACTACGAAGTTAAGTAGGAGGGGGTTGGGCTGGCTGTTGCACTCCCTTTAAGCTGATCTACCATTCGGAGCACCTCTTGTCGCTGCATTGAATAAATAATTTATTGAATTCGTTATCTAGCAAACGCCATAGCCTTTCGCCCGTGCTCATACGTACAATACTTCCAACGTTGTTTCATTCCTTCGTTTCCATTGAAAAAAGTTCAGTTTCTTTGCGAGCGGCTCTTTTGGGGGGTGAACTTTTTAATAGTGGTTCTGTAGACGAAGAATTGTATTCTATGAACGTGGAGTAACATTCATTCCATTCGAATACGCGGGAATGTATGGAACAAGAGACGCATGTGTTTACGTGGAAAAATATGTACTTACACAATACTAGTACCCTTTCGTGTGCGGCTGTGCATCGTAACTGAAAATAGTGAATACTCATATTTTATAGTTGATATTATTATGCGATTGTACCGACAAAATTGCAACTTTGTTACAAAGTAAATGGTGAAAAATTCGTGAAATCCTCTTTGATCGACCAGATTTGAAGACAAAAAAAGTAGCTGAAGAATATCTTGATTCACCATGAATACCAAATCATGTTATCATTGTCGCTGGTAAATAATTTTTATGGTGACGTTCCTCAATATATCCGGACTTTTCTTGGCTGTATGCGGCGTCTATCTCTTATCCGCGCGGCCGCACTACTGATAAGACACACTCGCGACTTTCTTTATTGTGTACTCCGTAACCGCTTGTCATCTTGATCGCGGGTTGTTTCATCGCTTCAAAACTAATTTCTTCTTTAAGATACAGGGTGGATGGTATTTTCTAGTGTTTCATGTTTCTAATGTTTTTTAATTGTTCGATTTTTCAGTGGCGTTTGTGGGTGGGCACGATACGGCTGCAGAATCCAAGTCTTTATCATTGTAATCATGGAATTGTCGAAACTGGGGTCTTCGTGTGCAGCTGTGCATCGCGACTGGAAACGGTGAGTACCTTCGCATAATTTATTGGTTCAGTTATCCATACTGAATAAAGCCCGAGTCAACGATATTTATTTTATCGAATGTTATATGTGTAATCAAGGTTGCCAGGAATATCCCTACCGTAGTGGAGGGGGAACACCTACTGCAGTGTGGTATATGGTGCGTGATGACGCCGCGCCGCAAACAAATCGGCGCCACAGTAGGAGTTCCCCCTCCACTACAGTAGGGATTTTTTTGGCATCCCTGTGTGTAAGGCGTGTTTTGAATGCACTGCAAATATCAGATAATTTATTGTACGTGAAGCAACGAATTTTGTGTTCAGTCGAAGAACACTTGGGTGGGAGTGAAATCATTTGTTTGAACTTCGTAGAGACGTAACTTTGTTCATTTCGACGATGACAAAGGTCCGAATTGATGAAAAATGGGTTTCCCAACCCGTCTAATGTAATTAAACTACAATTAAAATTGAATTTGAATTTGAATTTGAAATTAGAAAATCAAAATTAGGGTAAAACATTGAATGTATTCAGAACTATCGCGTAACCTGGTGAATCCGTACAAATTGTATGTTAAGGATTCTAATAACAGTGTCTATCATTGTTTTTATTGCGAACATTTCAATCCTTACCAGCTGAAACGGTTAGTAGGACCGAAAGGTATCCCATGGCACTTCGTAGTATCTGAAACCACAAGATTGTTGTTCTGTTTAGTTTCCCTGTACATTGTTCAAAGATATATTAAATGATTCAGAAGATGTGAGTGCAGGTTGAGTTTCAATGAAGCACTTACCGTACTGAACATATCAATGGAAAATGTACTGAATTTTCCTGCAGTCAATCGAAGAGGTCGAATAGATCTGTTCATGATAAATAACAGACATTTGGCTTCTTGGCATGAGACGTTGAACCAAGTAGAATTGTAAGCAGAATTTGCCATTCCGTTACTCTGAAACATATTTCTGTAAAGTTCGCAAATACATGCGAATATATATGGAAATAGGGTGACTTGAAACATATTCGATATACGATTTACGTTGAAAGTGAGAAACAGTATCGTAACTATGTTTCACGACTATGAGTAAGATAATTATACTTGTACAAGAAGCATTTCGCCCACATAACAGTAAATGTACATATGCACCACGATGAAGGCAACGAACAGCACGAAGAACACCAGCTGAATGTTCCAAATTCCACCCTCATTGTATAGTGCAAACTACAAACATAACACCTCTTAATTCACTCCATACTCTTCATGCTTCTTTACTAGATTTTCCAAAGTTGCAAATGTATATTGAAATTTCATTTCATACAAAAGCCTCATAGATACTTACATTAAGGAATAAGAAACCTTGCAAGCATATCTCGATAGTACAGAGCAGCACCTGAATCAGCAGCAATTTGTTAAAGTATTCTTCGATTTTGCTAGCCACCCTATATCACGAGAAAAAAATTTCAATTGACTATCTCCCACCAAAAGACATTGTCACCGGTGGAAAAGTATCGTTCACCAGTTGAGATGCTCGTGCCTCTTGACAATCGAAACAAGCTCCGTTTGAACCTGATCAATGCTTCTGGTCCCATTCTTCTGGTCCATCAATCCCTCCAGCCTCATCCTCAAGTTCTCAAACTGGCTGCACGTGTGCAGCACTAGCATAGCGATAAAAGCATCGACGCCGGTGTAGGGGATCGTAGCACAATAAGCAGCAACCAGCTGGGCAACGTTGGTCAGCACTAGAATCGACGTTGGTCGAATGTTGAATGGAAAATATGCTTGGTACAGTAGCAAATGGTCCTGCGTCTCTTGGTCTCGGTCACATGTGTAGATCGTGAAGGCTCGAACGCTCACGAAAACCGTGACTAGGATGTGAGTTAGCATGCTACACGCGATGGATATGAATCTCGGCAGTTTGGCGGCGGTAAGCATGGCAGTCCTTTCTTCTTCCGCTTTCGAGCGGCCCCAGTCTTCGTAGAAACACTTGACGAGGGACTTCAGACCTTCCAACACAGACAAAAAATTAGAGAGTATGTAACATGCAAGATGGATTATTCCAAGTCTGGCTGAAGGAATTCTGCGGTTTACTACAGTATTGATAGCGCAGAAACTGGGCTCCTTTTTGATTTTAATTATACCTTCTCGGTAATAAGAAGTGAAAAAGATCTTGAGGATTGCGTTGACTGAGGGGATGAGAGCCACACAAAGAGTCTGCGTAATCTCATCCAGGCTTCCGGTTAACATGAACAGATTCGTGGCTTGTGGCAGAGTTATGAAGAGAGCCACCCACACGGTAACTATCACAGCTGTGAAAGTCGACGATGCATCTGAGGTTGCCGTCGGCTCGGGCCAAATACCGACGAGCTGGAGGTTCAATCGGTTCCATCCGATCGCCAGTCTCAGATCTGTACAAAGCAGACGGGCCAAAGTGAAACCTATAAAATTCTAATTCAAATATTTATCTTCTCAAAACTACGTTGCACATTCTTCTTCGGCAGCTCTGTGGGGACCACTTACCACATCTTCCTTACACGAACATTGAATTGAAGATCGCGATTCGTGAAATTACGAACTGCGGATGATCTTCGTTCGGTATGTATTTGTATCTGTACTTTCGACTAGTAATCTTGAAGGTATTAAGTTTTACAAAACATTCTGCGCGAACCACGAAATTATGCTCGGACTGTGTCTCGTACCTTGATCGAGATCCATCGATACCTCGTACAGTTGAGCTGCACGAAGAACTGTCCTCGATACGAAATTCTTGCTCGATGTTTCTCCTACTGTCCATGGGAAGGACGCATGCTCGTCTAAGAAAGTTAGAAGCCACCCCTAGAAAATGTTACGAAGGTAAGTAGAAGTGGAAGGGGATGCCTGGCTGGCAGTTCGTCTGTCTTTAAGTTGATCCACCATTCGAGACACTTCTTGTCGCTGCTTTGAATAAATAATCTATTGAATTCGTTAACTAGCAAACGGCATGGCGCTTCACTTGCAACTCATATGGACTTCCGAAGTTTCTTCTTTGGTTCGTTTCCAGTGAAGAAAGCAACTTGCTCCCCGCGTGGCTCTGTCGGGCATGAGGTTTTTGGTAGTGGTTCTATGTATAGACGGAGAATTGTATTCTTGGACAAGAATTGGATGTGTTCGCGTGGAAAAATGCTATAAATTCGTGGGTTCCACGCGCTTCAACTTTGCTTAATGACAGCTTCCACTTTCACCACTATTTTTAAAGGTATCGGAGTTTCTTTATTCATAAAATTAAGGAGCTTAATAGTTACGCGTTTGCACCCCTCGTGGAAAACTTTCGTTCCCTTCGTGCGCGGCTGTGCGTTGTTATTGAAAACGGTGAGTACACATGTTTTATTGTTTCAATTATACGCGTTTAATAATGGGCACGTTTCAGATAACGAATAATTTATCTAATGTTAAATGTGTAATACGTGTAAAAATGGATTTTGTATGTTTGTTTGTTTGTTTTTGTTGATTTCCTGTGTTTTAAACAGGATGGCGTTCAAGCTTATTTTTGCTTATATTGCCCAACGAACTATAGTCCCATTTTTTTTGTTTCGTCCTCTCTCCTTCGGTTTCCAACAGAAGCAGCGTACCGGGAGAAAGGTGGTCTCCCATCTTTCCTCAGTACACCGCCCCGTGATGCTTAACTGCGGTGATCTAACGAGAACCGGTGTTTTCCATCACGGTTAGGGCGGCTGTGGATTTTATATTTATTGTTTTCTTGCGGGTACTATTCAAGTCGATTGCGTGGCTTTTAATTTAGTTCTTCAACGCAAAGCGATGCTGGTAGTCTGTCAGATAATGTTAGACAATTATTCAATTCTCAGCGTTAAAGAGTTCATGGGAGAAGGAACCGAAGTTTTCACCGGTTATTTAAAACGATACACTAACACCCGTGCTCTGAAAATTGTAGGATTCGATTATAATTAACTGGGTTATGCAGTAGGCTATTGCGCGTAACCCTCTTCCAAATGCGATATTCTTCACGCACTCGTTGCCGCCGCGCCACAAAAACGCTTCCCGGCGGGAAGTTTTAATAACCGTAATTTAAAGCTCGCGGCTCAGAAGGAACGCTGTAATTTCGGGTTATTTAGTCCATCTGGGCTTCTTCCGACATTACATATTAAAATTTCGGTAACCCTAGCTGGACGCAACGGATTTCGCGTTCAGCCGATGAACATTCGTGTGGGCGAGAAATTATTTCTCTGAACTTCGTGGAGAAGAGGCCTCGTTTATTTTGATAAAGACAAAGAGCAAAACCCGTGGTGGAAATTTGAAAAAAGTATTAAATGTATTCAAAACAATCGTGTAACCTGGTGAATCAGTTTAAATTTTATTTTAGGGATTCTAATTACAGAGTCTATGATCATTTTTACTGCCAACACGTCAGTCCTTACCGGCTGAAACGGTTAGCAGAACCGAAAGGTAACCCATTGCTGTTCGTAGGATCTGAAACGACCAGATCGTTGTTCTGTTTAGTGTCCCTTTACAATTTACATGGTGCGAAGGTATGTTAATTGATTCGGAAGAACTTACCGCACTGAACATTTCAATGGAAAATGTGCCGAATTTTCCTGCAGTCAAACGCAGTGGCCGAATAGATCTGTTCATGATGAATAAGAGACACTTGGCTTCCTGGCATGAGACGTTGAACCAAGTCGAGTTGTAAGCAGAAATTGCCATGCCGTTACTCTGAAACATATTCCTGTAACGTGCATACCTACTCTAAACTTTTATATCGCCCGAATTGGATCATAGAAAAGTTCGCAAATACATGCGCATAGCTATGAAAGTAGGATGACACGAAGCATGTTTGATACACAATTTACATTGAAAATGAGAAACAGTATCGCAACTATTTCTCGCGACTATGAATAAGATAATTGCATGAACCGGATGCGACACTTACTTGTACAAGAAGCATTTCGCCTACGTAACAGTAAATGTACATATGCACTACGATGAAGCTTACGAATAGCGCGAAGAACAGCAGCTGAAAGTTCCAAATTCCATCTTCACTGTTTAGCGCGAACTACAAACGTAACTCATCTAAATTCTCTCCAAACTCTTCGTGCGTCATTGATCCATTCTTCAAAGTTGCCCAATGCATATTGAAATTTCATTTCATACAACACCGTCATGGATACTTACATTGAAGAACAAGAAACCTTGAAAGCATATCTCGATGGTACAGAGCAGCACCTGAATTAGCAGCAGCATGTTAAAGTACTCCTCGATTTTGCTAGCAACCCTAAGGAAAAGATTTCAATTTACTAGCTTCTCTGAAAAGACATTGCCGCAGGTGGAAAAGTGTCGTTCACCAGTTGAGATGCTCGTGTCTCTTGACAATCGAAACCAGCTCGGTTTTGAATGAAACCATGCTTCTGGTCTCGCTCCTCGGGTCCATCAATCGCTCCAGCCTTATCCTCAAGATCTCGAACTGGCTGCACGTGTGCAGCACTAGCATAGCGATAAAAGCATCGACGCCGGTGTAGGGGATCGTAATGCAATAAGCAGCGAGTGCCTGGCCCATGTTGGTCAGCACTAGAATCGGTGGTGGTCGAACGTTGTAAGGATAATATGCGTGGTAAATTAGCAGGTTCTCTTGCGCCTCTTGTTCTCGGTCACATGCGTAGATCGTGATGGCTCGAATGCTCACGAAAACCGTGACTAGCATGTGAGTTAGCATGGTACACGCGATGGATATGAATCTCGACACTTTGGCGGTGGTTAGCATGGCAGTCGTTTCTTCTTTCGTTTTCGGGGCGCGCCAGTCGTCGTAGAAACACTGGACGAGGACTTTCAGACCTGTGGGTAACATGGAAGGATGGATTATTCCAAGTCTACCGGAACGAATTCTGCTGTTTGCTGCATTATCGTTAAATGAAACGGGGCTTCCTTTTGTTTTAAGTATACCTTCTCGGTAATACGAAGTGATGAGGACCTTGAGGATCGCGTTGACCGTGGGGATGATAGCCAAACACAGATTGGTCGTGATCTGGTCCAGGTCCCCGTTTAACATGAAGAGATTCGTGGTTTGTGGTAGCGTTAGGAAGATGGCCAACCACGCGATAATTATCAGAGATTTGTAACTCCACAATGCATCTTTGGTTGTCGTCGGTTCGGGCCAAATACCGCAGAGCCCAAGGTTCAATCGATTCCATCCGATCGCCCATTTCACATCTGTACAAAACAGACGGGCAAACGGGATATCTATCAAATTCTAATTCAACTGTTTATCTTCTCAAAATTGCGTTGCACATTCTTCTCCAGCAGCTCAGTGGGTACCACTTACCACATCTTCGTTACACGAACATTATGTAGACTATCGCGACACGTGAAATTATTACTTGTAGTAGATGTTCGTGAGATATGTGTGTCTGTATTTATTCCGTTCAACTTGTGATTTTCGAAGGATCAGGATTCACAGAACATTCTGCGCGAATCACGAATATTATGCTCGGACTGTGTCTCGTACCTTGATCGAGCTCCATCGATACCTCATGCACTTGAACTGCACGACGAACTGGCCTCGATACGAAATTCTTGGTCGTTGTTTCTCCTACTGCCCATGGGAAGAACGCATGCTCGTCTAAAAAAGTTAGCAGCCACCCCTAGAAAATACTACGAAGTTAAGTAGAAGGGGGTGGGGGCTGGCAGTTGCACTCCCTTTAGGCTGATCTACCATTCGAAACATTTCTGTTCGCTGCATCGAATAAATAATCTATTGAATTCCTTAGTAAACGGCATATCCCTTCGCCTCTGCTCATACGTACTTCCAAAGTTTCTTCATTCCTTCGTTTCACCTGAAGAAAGAAACTTGCTTGCCGAGTGGCGCTTTTGGGGGAAGGGGGTGAACTTTTTAATAGTGCTTCTATAGATGAAGAATTGTATTCTTTGAACGTGGAGTATCATTCGCTGCATTCGAAGACTCGTGGATGTATGGAACAAGAGGCAGATGTGTTTACCTGGGAAAATGTGTACTTACTATAAATACTACGTGTGCTCCAAAGCCTTCAAGTTGGCCAGATAACAGCTTCCGATTTCATCACTAATTTTACAGGTACCAAAGACTTTTTAAACTTCATAAAATGAGAAAATTACACAAATAGTTAACCGTCTGCACCCCTCTTGACAAACTTTCGTTCCCTTCGTGCGCGGCTGTGCATTGTGACTGAAAATGGTGAATACTCATATCTTATTGTTTCAGTTATACGCCTTTAATAATGCACAAGTCAAAGATATTTATCGAATTTCATATGTGTAATACGTGGTTCCATCGCACTGCACATATCAGATTATTTATTGAACATGAATTTCATTTTTTCATTTTTCACACCGAATTTCTATCGCGGTGGCATTAACAATAATGGAAATTATTTCGATGATTGAGTGGTTTTCATATTTATTAAATGAAACTGTTATTATACCCAAAAATCGGAAAGAATTTATTTCTACACTTAATAATCGCCAATAAATTAAACAAAACTCACCCTTTCGGACATCCCTTTCCTTCCCTTTCGGAAAGCTGTGTCAGTAGTTCACTGTACCGACCCTGGTCATCGGTGGATGAAAAGATTTATGGTAGCGTAGCGCCCAGTGCTCAGTTGATCGCAGGTACCTACATACGACACCACCCAAAGTAAAGGGTCACAATGTCAAGTGCGTTCGGGTTAACGTACCGAATATTCACTTCACTGCACGGCTGCTAACAATGATCACTTAACTTATTTTTCATGGAACGTGATGCTCCTACGTTTTAAAAATTGATGGCCCCGAAAGGGGCCGATCGTTGTTAACTCAATAACTGCTCCACGTGGCCACCGCCATTGTCAATACAAGCTTCAGTGTGGAGAATCACCTGCCTTTGGACGCCCTGTAAAGTTTGCGGCGCGAAATGCTCTGGCCAATACAGCTTGATTAATTTTTAGGAAGCAGGTGTGGTGTATAACTCAGCCTGTTCACTTTTTACTTAAATATGCCAGATGTGAGAAAGATGACACGAACGTAGCAATGAACAAAAAAAATTTAAAAAAAATTAAAACCGACTTCAAAAAAATAAAAATGCACTAAAAAGTAAGAAATAATTTAATCCCTTATTTAATATACGATTCTCATATTTTTTAAGTCGGCGCCAGATTTACACAGTGCAAATGATGAGACGCCGACTTAAGAAATATGAGAATCATAGGTTAAATAAGGGATTAAATTATTTCTTACTTTTAGTGCATTTTTATTTGTTTGAAGTCGGTTTTAATTTTTTTTAAATATTTTATCCATCATCAATAGGCCTCGCGGAGAGTTCGCTTACTGCGCATAGTCCCGCCTGCTTCCTCCTCCCTTCAAATTATAGACGGATTCCTTATCTTTCGAGTATAAAAACGCGCATGAATCTTCAAAACAAAAGCACGAGTTACGTATTCCGCCTTTATTTACCGTTGTCTAACGCCGACCCGCGGACAATACGGCGATAAACCGCGACCCTCGCGAAATTACACACTGGGGATACCAACGAGTCAGGTAAACGACAAACGGTGGTAGTCTCGTCCAACCCTAAGTACAGAGTACGGATTACCTCATTTCTTATGTAGGACTTATGCAACCTATTCCTACAAAAGATCGGTAAGCCTAGCTAGAACGCAATGAATATCGCGTTCAACCGATGAACATTCGTGTGGGCGTGAAATCATTTCTCTGAACCTCGTAGAGATGTAACCTCGTTTATTTGGACAAAGAAAAAAGGCACAATCCGTGGTAGAAATTTGCAGAAAGCGTTGAATGTATTCAGAACTATCGTGTAACTTGGCGAATCCCTTTATATTGTATTTTAGGGATTCTAATTACAGTGTCTATCTTTGTCTTTACGGCGATCATTTCAGTCCTTACCGGGTTGAAGGGTTAGTAGAACCGAAAGGTATCCCATTGCTGTTCGTAGAATCTGAAACGACCAGATCGTTGTTCTGTTTAGTGTCCCATTACAATTTACATGGTCCAAAGGTATGTTAATTGATTCGGAAGAACTTACCGCACTGAACATTTCAATGGAAAATGTGCTGAATTTTCCTGCAGTCAAACGAAGTGGTCGAATAGATCTGTTCATGATGAATAAGAGGCACTTGGCTTCCTGGGGCGAGACGTTGAACCAAGACGAATTGTAAGCAGAAATTGCCATTCCGTTACTCTGAAACATATTTCTGTAAAGTGCGTACCCTAAACTTTTTACTTCACGCGAACCGGAGCATAGAAAAGTTCGCAAATACATGCGCATAGATATGAAAGTAGGATGACTTTAAGCATTTTCGATATACAATTTACATTGAAAATGAGAAACAGTATCGCAAGACAATTACATCAACCGGATTCGATACGTACTTGTACGAGAAGCATTTCGCCTATGTAACAGTAAATGTACAGATGTCCCGCGATAAAGGTTACGAACATCACGAAGAACACAAATTGCATGTTAAAAATTCCATCCGCATCGTATATTGCAAACTACAAATATAACACATCTAAATTCTCTCCAAACTCTTCATGCTTCTTTACATTATTTTCCAAAGTTGCAAATGCATATTGAAATTGCATTTAATAAAAAATCCTCATAGATACTTACATTAAGGAATAAGAAACCTTGAAAGCATATCTCGATGGTACAGAGCAGCACCTGAATCAGCAGCAGTTTGTTAAAGTACTGCTCGATCTTGCAAGCAACCCTATAAGAAGAAAAATGTTCAATTTACTGTCTCCCTTGAAAAGCTATTACCACAGATGGAAAAAAGCTGTTCACCAGTTGAGATGCTCGTGTCTCTTGACAATCCAAACCAGCTCCTTCTGAACCTGATCCATGCTTCTGGTCCCATTCTTCTCGTCCATCAATCCCTCGAGCCTCATCCTCAAGTTCTCGAACTGGCTGCATGTATGCAGCACCAGCATAGCGATAAAACCATCGACGCCGGTGTAGGGGATCGTAAGGCAATAAGCAGCAACCAGCTGGGCAACGTTGGTCAGCACCATAATCGGCGTTGGTCGAACGTTGAAAGGAAAATATCCAATGTACAGTAGCATATGGGCCTGCGACTCTTGGTATCGGCCATATGTATAGATCGTGAAGGTTCGAATGCCCAGGAAAGCCGGGATCATTGCGTGAGACAGCACGGTGCACCAGGTGGATATGAATCTCCAGACTTTGGCGGCAGATAGCATGTTAGTCCTTTCTTCTTCCGTTTTCGAGCAGCGCCAGTCCTCGTAGAAACACTTGACCAGGAGCTTCAGACCTTCCAACACAGACAAAAAATTCGTGGGTAACACGGAACGATGGATTATTCCAAGTATACCGGAAGGAATTCTGCGGTTTGCTACAGTATTGTTAGCGCAGAAACGGGGCTCCTTTTTGGTTTTAATTATACCTTCTCGGTAATACGAGGTGACAAAGATCTTGAGGATCGCGTTGACCGAGGGGATGAGAGCCATACAAAGAGTCTGCGTGATCTCATTCAGGCCTCCGGTTAACATGAATAGATTCGTGACTTGCGGCAGAGTTACGAAGAGGGCCAACCACGCGGCAACTATCACAGCTGTGAAAGTCGACGATGCATCTGAGGTTGCCGTCGGCTCGGGCCAAATACCGACGAGCTGGAGGTTCAATCGGTTCCATCCGATCGCCAGTCTCAGATCTGTACAAAGCAGACGGGCCAAAGTGAGACCTATAAAATTCTAATTCAAATATTTATCTTCTAAAAACTACGTTGCACATTCTTCTTCAGCAGCTCACTGGGGACCACTTACCACGTGGTCTTCCTTACACGAACATTGAATAGAAGATCGTGAAATTACGAACTGCGGAAGATCTTCGTGAGGTATTTGTATCTGTACTTATTCCTTCCGACTAGTGATCTTGAAGGAATTAAGTTTTACAGAACATTCTGCGCGAACCACGAAATTATGCTCGGACTGTGTCTCGTACCTTGATCGAATTCCATCGATACCTCATGCACTTAAACTGCACGACGAACTGTCCTCGATACGGAATTCTTGATTGTTGTTCCTCCTACTGTCCATGGGAAGAACGCATGCTCGTCTAAAAAAGTTAGCAGCCACCCCTGGAAAATACTACGAAGTTAAGTAGGAGGGGGTGGGGCTGGCTGTTGCACTCCCTTTAAGCTGATCTACCATTCACGGCACTTCTTGTCGCTGCAGTGAATAAATAATCTATTGAATTCGTTGATTAGCAACTGGCATAGCCCTGCGCCCGTGCTCATACGTACAATACTTCCAAAGTTTTTTTTATTCCTTCGTTTCCATTGAAGGAAGGAACTTTCTTTCCGCGCGGCTCTTTCGGGGGGTGAACTTTGTAATAGTGGTTCTGTAGACGAAGAATTGTATTCTATGAACATGCAGTATCATTCATTCCATTCGAAGACGCGGGGATGTATGGAACAGGAGACGAATGTGTTTACGTGGAAAAATATGTACCTACTTACTACAATACTAGTTCCCTTCGTGTGCCGCTGTGCATCGTGACTGAAAATGGTGAATACTCATATTTTATTGTTGATATTATAGTTGATATTATTATGCGATTGTACCGAAAAATGAATTGTGACTTTGTTACGAAGTAAATGGTGAAAAATTCGTAAAATCCTCTTTGCATCGACCAGATTCGAAGACAAAAAAGTAGCTGAAGAATATCTTGATCCACCAAGAATACCAAATCATGTTATCACTCTCGCTGGTAAATAATTTTTGTGGTGACGTTCATCAATACATACGGAATTTTCTTCACTGTGTACGGCGTCTATCTCTTATCCAGCCCTAGACCCCCCAATGAGGGATCTGGTGTTACGAATTTTAAGTGGGGCCAGTCTCCGCGCAACCGCACTACTGATAAGACACACTCGCGATTTTCTTTATTGTGTACTCCGTAATCGCTTTTCATCTAATTTCTTCTATAAGATACTGGGTGGACGATATTTTCTAGTGTTTCATGTTGCTAATGTTTTTTAAGGGGTTATACCTCAGGCGGCCGAAAAGAGGCGAATGTTTGTGAATTTTTTTTGATGAAGCGTAAGCATATTTTTTTACAAAACTCTTAGCACTCAATAGAGCAACATTTAAAGAATATTTGGTAATTTTTTCGTTGAAAAATATTTAAGTTTATAATAAAGTAATAACCGACATCCAAGAAGCCTTTTTAAAAATTTGGTTTTGCGGTGAGCACTGTCATTCGGAACTAGATTATCGAAAATCAAAAAACAAAAAGGATTTGGTTAACATATTAATGTATCCTCCGATTAACGGAGGGAATTTCCAAAATATTAATTTAAAACAAAATGGCGGCTATTTAAAGTTGAAATCCTGACTTTGTTGTGTAAAAATCCCGCGAAAAAATCACGATTTCATCTTTAAATAACCGCTAAGTATTTTGTTTTAAATTAATATTGCGGAAATTCCCTCCGTTAATTGGAAGATACATTAATACTTATACTAACGAAATCTTTTTTGTTTTTTGATTTTAAATTATCTGGTTTTGAATGGCACTGTTCACCGCGAAACCAAATTTTTAAAAATGCTTCTTGGATGTCGGTTGTTACTTTATTATAAACGTAAATATTTTTCTACGAAAAAATTACCAAGTGTTCTTTAAATGTTGCTCTTTTCAGTGCAGAAAGTTCTGTAAGAATATATGCTTCTGCTTCCTCAAAAAAAATTCACAAACATTCGCCCCTTTTCGGCCACCTGACTAGGTATAATCCCTTATATCTAGGGTGGACCGAGGTCTACCTAGAACGGTCAAAAGAACATGCTTCTTTGGAAATTTTTCTGAAAAAGCCGATTGACCCAAAATGGCGGCTATGCAAACTTGAAGCATCGATATTTGGCAAAAAAACGCTCGTTTTTCAAGAGTAAACAAAATCTAAAAAAATGGAAAAGCTCCCAATAGCGCTTAGATTTTTAATCTTAAAATAAGCCTGCAAAGCGTCGAGTAAGTCGGTTCATTAGTTTTTTAGTTATGCGTGTCACCAACTTTGAAAACATCATTTCGGGTTGTCTAACCCGTCTATTGTAATTAAATTAAAATTAAAATTGAAATTGAAATTAAAAAACCAAAATTAGGGTAAAACATTGAATTTATTCATAACTATCGTGCAACCTGGTGAACCCGTTTAAATTATATGTTGGGGATTCTAATTACAGTGACTATCATTGTTTTTATTGCGAACATTTCAATCCTTACCGGCTTGAACGGTTAGTAGAACCGAAAGGTATCCCATTGCCGTTCGTAGTATCTGAAACGACAAGATTGTTGTTCCGTTTAGTTTCCCTTTACATCGTTCAAAGATATATTAATCGATTCAGAAGATGTGAGTGCAGGTTGAGTTTCAATGAAGCACTTACCGTACTGAACATATCAATGGAAAATGTACTGAAGTTTCCTGCAGTCAATTGAAGTGGTCGAATAGATCTGTTCATGATAAACAAGAGGCACTTGGCATCTTGCGGCGAGACGTTGAACCAACTCGAATTGTAAGCAGAATTTGCCATTCCGTTACTCTGAAACATATTTCTGATTATAAAAAAGTTCGCCAATACATGCGCACAAATATGAGAGTAGGATGATTTGAAACATGTTTGATATACAATTTACATTGAAAGTGAGAAACAGTATTGTAACTGTGCTTCACGACCATGAATAAGATAATTCCATCAAGCGGATGCAATACATACTTGTACAAGAAGCTTTTCGCCTACGTAACAGTAAATGTACAGATGCCCCGCGATGTGGGTTACGAAAATCACGAAGAACAAAAACTGCAGGTTAAAAATTCCATCCGCATCGTATATTGCAAACTACAAACATAAAACATCTAAATTCTCTCCATACTCTTAATGCTCCTTTATTTCATTTTCCAAAGTTGCAAATGCATATTGAAATGTCATTTCATACAAAGTCCTCATAGATACTTGCATTAAGGAATAAGAAACCTTGAAAGCATATCTCGATGGTACAGACCAGCACCTGAATCAGCAGCAGTTTGTTAAAGTATTCTTCGATTTTGCCAGCCACCCTGTAACGAGAAAAGGTTTTCAATTGCATATCTCCCATCCAAAGACATTGTCACCGGTGGAAAAGTATCGTTCACCAGTTGAGGTGCTCGTGCCTCTTGACAATCCAAACCAGCTCCTTTTGAATCTGATCCATGCTTCTGGTCCCATTCTTCTCGTCCATCAATCCCTCCAGCCTCATCCTCAAGTTCTCGAACTGGCCACACGTATGCAGCACTAACATAGCAATAAAAGCATCGACGCCGGTGTAGGGGATCGTAAGGCAATAAGCAGCAACCAGCTGGCCAAAGTTGATGAGCATCATAATTGACGTTGATCGGAGGTTGAAAGGAAAATATCCAATGTACAGTAGCAAATGGGCCTGCGACTCTTGGTATCGGCCATACGTGTAGATTGTAAAGGATCGAATGCCCAGGAAAGCCGGGATCACTATATGATTCACCACGGTGGACCAGGTGGATATGAATCTCCACACTTTGGCGGCGGCTAGCATGGTAGTCCTCTCTGTTTCCGTTTTCGAGCGGCGCCAGTCGTCGTAGAAACACTTGACGAGGGGCTTCAGACCTTTCAACGCAGACAAAAAATTAGTGAGTAACATGCAAGATAGATTGTTCCAAGTCTACCGGAAGGAATTCTGCGGTTTGCTACAGTATTGCCAGCGGAGAAACGGGGCTGCTTTTTGATTTTAAGTATACCTTCTCGGTAATACAATGTGACGAGGACCTTGAGGATGGCGATGACTGAGGGCATCAGAGCCATACAAAGAGTCTGCGTAATCTCATTCATGTCCCCGTTTACCATGAACAGGTTCGTGGCTTGTGGCAGAGTTACGAAGAGAGCCAACCACCCGCTAACTATCAGAGCTGTGCAAATCGACGACGCATCTGAGGTTGTCGTCGGTTCCGGCCAAATACCGACGAGCTGGAGGTTCAATCGGTTCCATCCGACGGCCAGTCTCAGATCTGTACAAAGCAGACGGCCCAAAGTGGAACATATAAAAATCTAATTTAAATATTTATCTTCTCAAAACTACGTTGCACATTCTTTTTCAGCAGCTCAGTGAGGACCGCTTACCACATCTTCGTTACGCGAACTTTAAATAGAAGATCGCGGAAGATTCTCGTGAGGTATTTGTATCTGTACTTATTCCTTTGGACTAGCGATCTTGTAGGAATTAAGTTTTACAGAACATGCTGCGCGAACCACGAAATTATGCTCGAACTGTGTCTCGTACCTTGATCGAGATCCATCGATACCTCTTGCACTTGAACTGCACGGCGAACTGTCTTCTATGCGATATTCTTGGTCGTTGTTTCTCCTACTGTCCATGGGAAGAACGAGTACTCGTGTAAAAAAGTTTGCAGCCACCCCTAGAAAATACTACAAAGTTAAGTAGGAGGGGGTGGGGCTTGCAGTTGCACTCCCTTTAGGCTGATCTACCATTCGAAACGCTTCTGTTCGTTGCATCGAATAAATAATCTATTGAATTCCTTAGCAAACGGCAGAGCCCTTCGCCTGTGCTCATACGTACTTCCAAAGTTTCTTCATTCCTTCGTTTCCCCTAATGAAAGAAACTTGCATGCCGAGTGACGCTTTTCTGGGGGGGCGGGGTGGCTGGGTAATTTTTTAATTTTCGTTCTATAGACGAAGGATTGTATTCTTGGAACGTGGAGTATCATTCATTGCATTCGAAGTCGCGGGGATGTATGGAACAAGAGACGGATGTGTTTACGTGAAAAAATATGTACTTACTACGAATACTACGTTTGCTCCAAATCCTTCAAGTTTGCCTGATAACAGCTTGAGATTTCGCCAGTATTTTCACAGGTATCAAAGTCTTTTTATACTTCATGGAATGAGAAAATTACATGAACAGTTACCCGTCTGCACCCTTCTTGACACACTGTCGTTCCCTTCATGTGCGGCTGAAAATGGTGAATACTCATATCTTATTGTTTCAGTTATACGCCTTTAATAATGCACAAGTCAAAGATATTTATCGAATTTCATATGTGTAATACGTGGTCCCATTGCACAGCAAATATCAGATTATTTATTGAACGTGAATGGTTAATTCTTCAGCGCAAAGCGATGCTGACAGTTGTCTGTGAGATAGTCTTTGGCGATTATTCAACTCACTGCGTTGAGGAAGAAGGGAGCGAACTTTCCAGCGGCTATTTGAAACGATACCCTATCACGACATATGTCTAATGATAATTAATGATACTGCTGGTTTCACTGGTAAATCGTACCATTTACAATTGTATACCGATTGAGGAATTCCTGTGCTCTGAAAATTGTAGTACTTGAATATAATTAACTGGATTATATATTAAGTTATTGCGCGTAACTCCCTTCCAAACGCGATATCCTTTACACATTCGTTGTCGTGCCGCAAAACGCCTCCCGATGGGAAGTTTTAATAACCGTAATTTGAAAGCTTGGGGGTCAGAAGGAACTCTGTAATTTCGGATTATTTAGTCCATCTGGGACTGTACGGACTGGCTGCTTCTGACATTACATATTACATGCGTGGGATCGGGAAGCCCCATAAGAGGGAGCCCGGAAGAAGAGACCTCGGAGGGTCAGCTTTGGCGACATTGACAACGCGGCTGGCCAGTAGCGCATAGGTCCCAAAGATCGTGGGTTCGAGTCCCACGGTCCGAGGTCCTATTTTTCCGTGGTTCCCGAACATATATTGTAGGACTTATGGAACTTATTCCTACAAAAGATCGGTAAACTTAGCTATAAACACAATGGATTTCGCGTTCAGCCGATAAACATTCGTGTGGGCGTAAAATCAGTTCTCTGAACTTCGTAGAGAATAGAGCCTCGTTTATTTGGAGAAAGAAAAAAGGCACAATCCGTGGTAGAAATTTGCAGAAAGCGTTGAATGTATTCAGAACTATCGTGTAACTTGGTGAATCCGTATAAATTGTATTTGAAGGATTCTAATTACAGTATCTATCTTTGTTTTTACTGCGAACATTTCAGCCCTTACCGGCTTGAACGGTTAGTAGAACCGAAAGGTATCCCATTGCTGTTCGTAGAATCTGAAACGACCAGATCGTTGTTCTGTTTAGTGTCCCTTTACAATTTATATGGTGCGAAGGTATGTTAATTGATTTGGAAGAACTTACCGCACTGAACATTTCAATGGAGAATGTACCGAATTTTCCTGCAGTCAACCGCAGTGGTCGAATAGATCTGTTCATGATGAACAAGAGGCACTTGGCTTCCTGAGGCGCGACGTTGAACCAAGACGAATTGTAAGCAGAAATTGCCATTCCGTTACTCTGAAAAATTTATCTGTAATATGGCCATTGTTTTGCTGAAAAAGACAGGTCTTGAGTGCACTGGTACCCCAGATTATTGGGACCTCGGGGTATTGGGATCATAGACTATTAAGTGCATCCAGAGATTGAAATATTGTGGTACAGGAATATTGAGATATAATCCTATTCCGAATAAAATATAGATTAAGCACAACTTTCACACATATTCTATTTAAGAAAGGCCCCTTCTGTCTTCAATAACGATCTGATGAAATCACCCATCCCATTTAAAATGGATCGTCCTTCCGAGTGAAATGTCAATAACGTACTCATACAACGTATTTATAGTAAAAACATTATTTATATTTTATGCGAACTGGCCGAAAATGTGGAACAGTATCGTCCATACGTTACACGACTACGAATAAGATAATTGCATCAACCGGATGCGACACTTACTTGTACAAGAAGCATTTCGCCCACGTAACAGTAAATGTACATATGCACCACGATGAAATTTACGAACAGCACGAAAAACACCAGCTGAAAGTTCCAAATTCCCTCCTCAGTGTGTTGTACAAACTACAAACATAACTCATCTGAATTTTCTCCAGCTCTTCATGCTTCATTATTCCAATTTTCAAAGCTGCATATACATATTGAAATTTCATTTCACACGAAATCCTCATGAATACTCACGTTGAAGAATAGGAAACCTTGAAAGCACATCTCGATGGTACAGAGCATCACCTGAACCAGCAGCAGTACATTAAAGTACTCCTCGATTCTGTTAGCAACCCTGTAACAAGAAAAATATTCCAATTCACTGTCTCCCCTGAAAAGACATTGCCACAGGTAGAATAGTATCGTTCACCAGTTGAGATGCTCGTGTCTCCTGACAATCGAAACCAGCTCCGTTTGAATCCACGTGTGATCCACGCTCTTGGTCTCGTTCTCCTCGTCCATCAATCGCTCCAGCCTCATCCTCAGGTTCTCGAACTGGCTGCACGTGTGCAGCACTAACATGCAGATAAAAGCGTCCACGCTGGTGTAGGGAACCGCAGCGCATAAACCCGCAAGCGCCTGACCCACGTTGGTCAGCACTAGAACCGATGTAGGCCGAACGTTGTAAGGAAAATATCCATGGTAAATTAGCAAATGGTCCTGTGGCTGTTGGTCTTGGTCACATGCGTAGATCGTGACAGCTCGAAGGCTCAGGTAAGCCATTACCATCGCCTGAGTTAGCACCGCGCACCAGGTGGATATGAATCTCGACACTTTGGCCCTGTTTAGCATCGTAGTCCTCTCTTCCTCCGTTTTCGGGTCCAGCCAGTCGTCGTAGAAAGACTGGACCAGGGGTTTCAGACCTGCCAACACGAACAATAGATTCTTGGGTAACACAGAACTATTATATTATGCTAAGATATAAGGAACGAGCCTCACAGTTCGTTTTAAGCATACCTTCTCGGTAATACCAAGTGACGAGGATCTTGCCGACCGTGTTGATCGTGGGGATGTTACCCAGACACAGATTGTTCGTGATCTGGTCCAGGTCCCCGTTTAACATGAACAGATTCGTGGTTTGTGGTAGAATTATGAAGATGGTCAACAGCAGGATAGCTGTCAGGGCTTTGCAACTCGACGATACATGTTCGGTGGCCGTCGGTTCCGGCCAAATACCGACGAGTTTGAGGTACACTCGGTTCCATCCGAGCGCCAGTCTCAGATCTATGCAAAGCAGACGGATCAAAGTGTGATCTACCAAATTCCAATTCAACTATTTATCTTCTCAAAACTACGTTGCACATTTCTTCTCTAGCAGCTCAGTAGGTACCACTTGCCACATCTTCGTTACGCGAACATTATGTAGACTACCGCGGCTCGTGAGATTACTAATTGCAGTAGATGTTCGTGAGATATTAGTGTCTGTACTTGTTCCTTTGGTGTTGTAATCTTCACGGAATTAGGGTTTGCAGACAATTTTACGTGAATCACGAAATGATGCTTGAACTTTGTGGCTCGTACCTTGATCGAGATCCATCGATACCTCACGCACTCGAACTGCACGACGAAGTGTCTTCGATACTAAATTCCTGGCTGCCGTCTCTCCTACTGGGTATGGGTAGAACGCATGCTCGTCTAAAAAAAGTTAGGAGCCACCCCTAGAGAATATTACGAAGTTAAGGAGAAGGGGGGGGCCTGCAGTTCGACTGCCTTTTAGCTGATCTACCATTCGAAACACTTCTTTTCGCTTCATTGAATAATCTATTGAATTCGTTAACTAGCCAGCGGTTCGCCCGTGCTCATATGTACCTCCAAAGTTTCTTCATTCCTTCGTTTCTACTGAAGAAAGCGACTTACTTTCCGAGTGACTTCTTTCCCCTTTGGGGGAAGAAGTTCTTTGGAGTGGTTCTATGGAAGAAGCATTGTATTCTCTGAACGTGGAGTATCATTAGTTGGATTCGAAGACGCGTAGATCTATGTGCAATGAGACGTGGATGTGTTCACGTAGAAAAATGTGTATTTACTATAAATACGTGGGTTCCAAACTATTGAACTTTACCTACTAACAGCTTTCCGTTTCGTCACTATTTTTAATGGTATGCAAGTCCTCTTATGCTCCAGAAAATGAGAGAATTAGACAGTTACACGACTGCATCCGTCTTAAAATACTTCGATCCCATTTTATTGCATCTTCTTCGTTTTGCTTTCACAATATGATTCTGCCACTGTATAAAAAACGAAAGCAACATTTTTACAAAGTAAATGAGAAAAACTCACACAATTCTCGTTGCATCGACCAGATTCTGTGTTTCTAGTCTTTCAAATTTCTAATGTGTTTTAATTGTTCGGGTTGTCAGTGCAGTTTTTGAGTGCGCTTGATATGCTTGCAGACTCCAAGTCCTCATAATCGTAACCATGGAATTGTCGTAACCAGGGATCTTCGTTTGCGGCTGTGAATCGTGATTGAAAATGGTGATTATCTACTTATATTTTATTGGTTTAGATATACCCGCTAAATAGCGCCCAAGTCAAATAGTATATCAAAGATATTTATCGATTATCATATGTGTCATACGTATTCCCATTGCACTGTAAATATTAGATTATTTAGTCAAGATTATCGGGGAAATTTTGTTGGGGTGTGAAATTATTCCTCCGAGCATCGTAGCGACATAACTTCGTTTATTTTAGCTCTGTACCCGGCCTTAAATGTATTCAGAACTATTGTGTGCAACTAGGTGAATTCATCCAAATGGTATTGTAGTGATTCTAATTAGGGTATTTATTTTTCTGTTTGTACTGGGAAGGTTCAGTCGTTACCAGCCGAAACGGTTAGCAGAACCGAAAGGTAACCCATAGCTGTTCGTAGGATCTGAAACGACAAGATCGTTTTTCCGTTTAGTCCCTCTTTAACATTTCCAAGGGAACGTTAATCGATTCACAAGACGATAGTGCATATTCCGTTCCAGTGCAATTAACACGCACTTACGGTGCTGAACATTTCCATGGAAAATGTGCCGAAATTTCCGGCAGTCAAACGAAGTGGAACAATAGATCTGTTCATTATGATTAAGAGATACTTAGCTTCCTGGGCTGAGACGTTGAACCAAGACGAATTGTAAGCAGAAATACCCATTCCGTTACTCTGAAACATACATATTCTGTAAAGTGGCAGTTGCTCTACTGAAAGAGAAAGCTCCTGGGGGCATTGGGGCAGTAGAATATTGGGACCTGAGAGTACGACTACTGCTACATTGAAATATTGGGAGATTAGAATTTTCAGCATTACAGTTTGGGGACATTGAAGTATCGAATCCACTAAAAAAATATTAAGAAATTTAAATCACGTACTCATGATGCATTTATAGAGAGCACGTTATTTTTATTTAAAGTAAATTGTACCATAGAAAATTTCTCAAATACACGCGCATAGATATAAAAATAGGATGACGTGCAACATGTTCAATATATGTACAATTTACATTGAAAATCAGAAACAGTATCCTAACTACGTTACACAACTATGAATATGGTGATTGCACCGGATGCGATACTTACTTGGACAAGAAGCATTTCGCCTACGTAACAGTAAATATACATATGTACCACGATGAAGTTCACGAACAGCACGAAGAACGCCAGCTGAAAATTCCAAATTCCATCTTCATTGTGCAGTATCACCTATAAACGTCACTCTTCTAAATCCTCCCTAAACCCTTCATACCTCATTAGCATACCTGTCCACGTTGCAATTGCAGACTGAAATTCCATTGCATACAAAACAGTCAGGGATACTCACATTGAAGAATAAGAAACCTTGGAAGCATATCTCCACGGTACAGAGCAGCATCTGAATCAGCAGTAGTATGTTAAAGTACTCCTCGATCCTGCTAGCAACCCTATAACAAGAAAAAAAAATTGAAATTCAGTATCTTCTCTGAAAAGATATTCCTACAGGTAGAAAATTGTCTTGCACCAGTTGAGATGCTCGTGTCTCTTGACAATCGAAACCAGCTCCGTTCGAACATTATGCACGCTTCGGGTCCCATTCTTGTCATCCATCAATCCCTCCAGCCTCATTCTCAAATTCTCGAACTGGCTGCACGTATGCAGCACCAGCATAGCGATAAAAGCATCGACGCTGGTGTAAGGGATCGTGGCGGTATAAGCGGCAACCACCTGACCCACGTTGGTCAGTACTAGAATCGTCGTTGGTCGAACGTTGTAAGGAAAATATCCAGGGTACAGTACCAAATTGTCCTGCGTCTCTTCGTCTTGGTCACACGTGTAGATCGTAAGGGCTCGGAGGCTCAGGTAAGCCGTGACCATTGTCTGAGTTAACACCGTACACCAGGTGGATATGAATCTCGATACTTTGGCCCTGTTTAGCATGGTAGTCCTTTCTTCTTCGGTTTTCGGACCCCGCCAGTCGTCGTAGAAACTCTTCACGAGGACTCTCAGACCTTCCAGCACAAAAAATAGATTCTTGGTAACACGCAACGATTACGTTATTCTAAGTCGTAGGAGTGGCGTAGGAACGAATTTCCTTTTTCGTTTTAATCGTACCTTCTCTGTAATACCAAGTGACGAGGATCTTGACTACCGCGTTGATCGTGGGGATGTTAGCCAAAGAGAGATTGTTCGTGATCTGGTCCAGGTCCCCGTTTAACATGAACAGATTCGTGGTTTGTGGTAGAATTATGAAGATGGTCACCCACACGATAATTATCAGAGCTGTGTAAAGTTGCAAATCCTCGATGAGTTTTTATATGAGACTTTACGATCACGAGATAAAAATCTCAGCGACAACATAATGTGAATAATGGAAATGAAAGAATAATAATAATGGAGATTGAAGTCTCTCGTGAGACACGATATTTTTGTCCCATCGTGGATTTGCACCTTTTCTCGACGATGCATGTTCGGTTGCCGTCGGTTCGGGCCAAATACCGACGAGCTTCAGGTTCAATCGGTTCCATCCGAGCGCCAGTCTCAGATCTGTACAAAGCAGACGAGCCAAGATGAAATCTATCAAATTTTAATTCAGATATTTATCTTCATAAAACTACGTTGCACATTCTTTCCCTCCAGGTACCCCTTGCCAAATCCCCAGCATTGTGTACTATCGCGACTAGTGATATTACTAATTGCAGTAGATTTTCGTGATTAATCTATGTCTGTATCTATCGCGAAATGATGCTCATAGGTACTTTGCGTCTCGTACCTTGATCGACATCCATCGATACCTCACGCACGCGAACTGCACGACGAAGTGTCCTCGATTCGAATTTCCTGGGTATCGTTCCTCCTGCTAGCTATGAAAAGGACGCATGCTCGTCTAAGAAATTCAGAAGCCACCCCTAGAAAATAAAACGAAGTTAACTAGAAGGGGGTGCTGGCAGTTCCACTGCCTTTAAGCTGATCTGTCATTCGAAACACTTCTGTTCGCTGCGTTGAATAAATGATCTATTGAATTCGTTAACTAGCGAACGGCATAGCCCTTCGCCCGTGCTCATACGTACTTCCAAAGTTTCTTCTTTCCCCCTTTTCCACTGCAGAAAGCAACTTACTTTCGAAGTGACTTGTTACGGGATAAAATTCTTAATAGTGGTTGTACAGACAAAAAATTCTGTTCATGGAACGTGGAGTTTCATTATTTGCATTCGAAGCCGCGTGGATCCGTGTACGTTCAAAGAGACATAGCTGTGATCACCTAGTACCTAGTTTCGCTTTTAAGCAAAGGCACAAGGTGCACTGTATTTTCTAGTGTTTTGTAATTGCTCGTTTTTTCAGTGGAGTTTCTGAACGTGCACGATACGGGTGCACTGGTGCAGACGCCACGTCTTCGGCATCAGAATCATGGAATTTTCCAACCAGGGATCTTCGTGTGCATCGTGACTGCAAACGGTGAGTGCCTACTCATATTTTGTTGATTCAGTTATACGTGTTTAATAACGCATAAGTCAGAGATATTTATTTTACCAAATGTTATACCTATGTGAAATACGTGTTCCAATTGCACTGCAAATATTCAGATTATTTATTGAACATGAAGCAAGGAATTTTGTGTTCCTTCGAAGAACATTTGGGTGGGAGTGAAATCATTTCTCCGAACTTCGTAGAGACGTAGATTCGTTTATTTCGAAATTTGAAGAAAATATTGAATGTATTCAGAACTATCGTGTAACTTGTTGAATCCGTCTAAATTGTATTTTAGAGACTCTAATTGCAGTGTTTATCTTTGTTTGTACTGGGAATATTCAGACGCTGCCGGCTGAAACTGTTAGTAAAACCGAAAGGTAACCCATTGCTGTTCGTATTATCTGAAACGATAAGATCGTTTTTCTGTTTAGCTTCTCTTTACATTGTTCAAAGGTATGTTAAGGGGGGATCCTATTTTTGGGGGTAACAACGTAGCGAACTTTGGGATTTTTATTTAAGAAATTGGCGATTCCAATTATCTGAGATATGTACCATGTTTTTATGCATCTTTGAGGAAATTGTGTGCCTGGTAATGGATAATGGTAATGGACGACGTATTTTGCGCGGCATGATGGTGGATCATACATAACTCCTATATTCATTATTAAAAATTAATAAAAAGAAAACTGCAACTTCTTTAAAGATACATAAAAATATGGTCCATCTTTCTGATGAATTAAATTACTAGTTTTTTAAAAAGAAATCTCAAATTTTGCTATGTTCTTAGCCCAAGAAATATGATTCACCCCTTAATTGATTCAGAAGGTGTGAGTACATGGGGAGTTTCAGTGAAGCGAACATGCACTCACCGCACTGAACATTTCAATGGAAAATGTTCCGAATTTTCCTGCGGTCAAACGAAGCGGTCGAATAGATCTGTTCATGATGAATAGAAGGCACTTGGCGTCCTGGGACGAGACGTTGAACCAAGTCGAATTGTAAGCAGAATTTGCCATTCCGTTACTCTGAAACATATTTCTGTAAAGTGCATATTCCAAACTTTGATTTCACGCGAACTGGAACTATTACACGACTATGGGAAATGAGAATGGTGATTGCATCAACCGGGTGCGATATTTACTTGCACAAGCAGCATTTCTCCTACGTAACAGTAAAGATATATATGCACCACGACGAAGGTTACGAACAGCACGAAGAACACCAGCTGAAAATTCCAAATTCCATCTTCATTCTGCAGTATCACCTATAAACATCACTCTTTTAAATCGTCTCTAAATCCATCATACCTCATTACAGTAAATCCTCGTTATGAGCCCGTTTGTACCTCCCGTTGACAGCCCGGCGACTGTCTCCACCATTTCTTGGAAGCCTGCGGGCGAGAGTGAGAGAACCCGACAACGAGCGAGAGGAAACGAAAGAGTCGACACAGCCATTGGCGGAATCGTGCCCGCAACCCACTATAAGCTCGCCGCCAGCCCCGTTCGTCGGGCTCATAACGGGGATTTACTGTACCACATTTTTCCAAGCTGCACCAGCATATTGAAATTTCATTTCATACAAAATCCTCATCGCTACTTACATTGAAGAATAAGAAACCTTGAAAGCATATCTCGATGGTACTGAGTAGCACCTGAATCAGCATCAGTATGTTAAAGTACTTCTCGATTCTGCTAGCAACCCTAAAACGAAAAAAAAAATTTTCAATTTACTATCTCCCCTGTCTCGACGGGTAGAAAAGTATCGTTCACCAGTTGAGATGCTCGTGTCTCCTGACAATCCAAACCAGCTCCTTCTGAACCTGATCCACGTTTCTGGTCCCATTCTCCTGGTCCATCAATCCCTCCAGCCTCATCCTCAAGTTCTCGAACTGGCTGCACGTGTGCAGCACTAGCATAGAGATAAAAGCATCGACGCCGGTGTAGGGGATCGTAGCACAATAAGCAGCAACAGCCTGGCCCATGTTGGCCAGCAGTAGAATCGACGTTGGTCGAATGTTGAAAGGAAAATATCCATGGTACAGTAGCAAATGGTCCTGCGCCTCTTGGTCTCGGTCACACGTGTAGATCGTGAAGGCTCGAACGCTCACGAAAGCTGTGACCAGCATGTGAGTTAGCACGGTGCACGAGGTGGATATGAATCTCCACACTTTGGCCGCGGTTAGCATGGCAGTCCTTTCTTCTTCCGTTTTCGCGCTGCGCCAGTCGTCGTAGAAACACTTGACGATGGGTTTCAGACCTTCCAATACAGACAAAAGATTGAAAATGGTGTTTCGAGAAAAACAGCTTCAAAGTTAAGTCCCCTATGCCAATACTGCCCTGCGAGGCCTCCATGGTGCACTGAATTTACGCTCGCTACTATAACTTCTACAATTATTTGAATTTCTTCATGAAATTTCCTTTGAAATGTTCGTAAAGGATAAGACTTTCAGAATCAGTAAAAAATATAATCGATTTTTTGAAGCTGAAGTAGTCCACTACCCCCTGAAGTATACCTTCTCGGTAATACGAAATGATGAGGATCTTGACGATCGCGTTGGTCGTGGGGATGTTAGCCACGCACAGATTGTTCGTGATCAGGTCCAGATCTCCGTTTAACATGAACAGATTCGTGGTCTGCGGCAGAATTATGAAGGCGATCATCCACAGGATAATTATCAAAGATAAGTAACTCAACGATGCACGACCGGTTGCCGTCGGTTCGGGCCAAATACCGATGAGCTTCAGGTTCAATCGGTTCCATCCGATCGCCAGTCTCAGATCTGTACAAAACAAACGGGCCAACGTCAGATCCACCAAATTCTAATTCAACCGTTTATCTTTTCGAAACTCCGTTGCACATTCTTCCCCAGCAGCTCGACAGGCACCACTTACCACGATCTTCGTTACACGAAAACTGAATAGGAGATCGAGAATCGTGAAATTACGAACTGCAGAATATTTTTCGTGAGATACTTTTGTCTGCAATTATTCCTTTCGACTTGTGATCTTCAATGAGTTAGGATTTACAGAACGTTTCGCTAGAATCACGAGATTACGCTTGAACTTTGTGGCTCGTACCTTGATCGAGATCCGTCGATACCTCACGCACTTGAACTGCACAAGTGCGAAGTGTCTTCGATACTAAATTCCTGGCTGTCATTTCTCCTACCGTCCATGGGGAGGACGCATGCCCGACTAAAAAACTTAGGAGCCACCCCTAGAAAATATTACGAAGACAAGTGGAAGGGGGGCCTGGCGGTTCGACGGCCTTGAAGCTCATCTACCATTCGAAACACTTCTGTTCACTTCATTGAATAATCTATTGAATTCGGTAACTAGCCACCGCCATTGCCCCTTACCTGTGCTCATACGGACTTCCAAAGTTTCTTCTTCCCCTCGTTCCTGCTGACAAAAGCTAGTCGCTTTCCGCGTGACTCTTTGGCGGATGAAGTTCTTAGTAATGGTTCTATAGACGAAGAATTTTATCCTCCGAACGCGGAGTATCATCATTTGCATTCGAAGATGCGTGGATCTGTGGCACCAGGGACGGATATGTTCACGTGGAGAAATGTGTGTTCTCTACAAATATACCTTCGAATCTGCCTAATAACAGCTTCCGCTCTCACCAGAATTTTCAAAGGTATCAAAGTCTTTGCTGCTTCATAAAACGGGGGAATTAAATAATTACACGTGTCGATAATACTGTAAAAATACCATTTATTGCTAACTTATACATAGATTCGATGCATCGTGTTCTAGAAGCTAGAAACGTTTTTTCGCTGGAAAGTTATATACTTCGCGCGAAATATGCGATGAAAGGAAATAAATATCTGTTTTTAGTTAACGTTAGAACGTGTTGTTCAATTTCCACGAGACACCGTTCGATCCGTCCAGATCTTTGCGACTTATTCGCGTTTCGATGATAAGGATGGATGAAATTCATCGAAATCCACAATCAGGCGACAAGGAGACTGCAGGGGGACTCAAATTTGACCCGAATCTCTCATTAAAATTGTAACGCTCAATGCATAATGCGACCTAACGTCTATAGTTTAGGTCAAGTTTAAGCTACCCCGTTTCACAGTCTCTGAATCGCCTTTCATCGATCCCTCCCCTAATTACTAGTCTCTCAATTTGCGAGCTTAAGTGATTCATTAAATAGGCTGGCCAAGGTGGCAGGTATGTACAGTTTAGGTTCGCAGACCGTCTCGCGATCTCTTCTATCCATAAAGTCTCCATGGAAATTCGCCCTCGTTCGAGCCCCATTCCTTTCGTTCCGAGGATTCCTCTGGGAACTTACCCGATCTTCCATTCCCCCCACGAACATTACAAACAAATCGAAATCGCATCCCCCCAGAATCAAGATCATCCGATCTCAGACCCCTTAAGTCAACATTATCATTATCTCCATCAGATCCTTGAAATTAGTGGCTTTCGATAAGAATTCCTGCGATCGTGATTAAACCAAAACAATCCCACTGAAGTCACATCTAATTGCGATCCAGATCACTCCAACCTTCACGCAATCCGTCGTCGTAATCAATATCGGAATGGAATCGTCGGTACAGGCCGCAGAATGGAGTCGAAACGAATGGAATCGTAGGTAAGTCCGTTAGAACCGCGAGCGGACGGAATGAAAAATCGTTGGAATTTGAGGTGATCCTTGTGGAAGCTTTCACCGTCCGTGAAACCAGCGATTCGTCAGCCCCGCTTTCCATGGCAAGAAAGCATCGTAGGCTGGAATACGGAGTCAGAAGAAGACGTTGCCAGGCCTGGCCTGGGGACACAGGAAGCTGGAGCAGTCGTGTCTTCGCACGGCGTCCATCACCTCCTGGAAGTGGTTGGAGACTTGTACAGCTGCCACCGGCTGGATTCTGCAAATGACACGCAAACACCGACGATTAACGGTCGATAGAAATTCGTTAGAAAGCTTGGAGGCACTGCTCGAGCCTCGAAGAAAATCGACTGGCTGGCAAGAAGGTATAATTGATAGGTAATGGGATGAGGTAACCTTCTACGCTTTACGACCCGCCACTCATGCTTGTTAATTAAACTGCCGCGGCTGGTATCGGGGTCGGAAGTTAATATTGAATGACGATCGTGCGGTGAAATGGGGGATTGGCTCGTTGAAAGTCGTGGACGAGGGTCGAGTGCTTTTAGAAATTCAGTCGAAGGGATTTGATCGAACAGAATGGGGATTTACGGTTGATTTGTGATAATCGAGGTGTCCATTGCTAATTCTCCCGTCGATTGGAATTACAGTCGAATTATAGGCACTACTCTTTGTGGCCATTCCAGCAACGGTAGTTGCTACTTCGAAAGGATGGTACGGAATCAACAGCCGTAGAATCGACCCGTTTCGCCACGATGCGTGGATCTCGTAGCATCCTTTAATCACCGCCAGTGCTGTGCAAACAAAGTGATTATGCCCGATAAGTCGAGGCGTCACGCAACCGAGAAAATCGAAGAACAGACTCGGCCAGACGGAACCGTAGCGAGAAACAGATAACTTTCTTCCAGCTTTCACCGGCGACGTCCTACTGACTGATTCGACTTTTACCTCTTAGCACAGTTTCACTCTGTGCATACGATACTAGGCGCGATTCGCCATGGCGCGGGCCACGCGCGTGGCGGGAAAAGTCCGTGAGTCACGGGCTTATAGAAAATCGAAAGAGGAACCACATCGACTTGTTTGCTGTCATTAATAATTTAGTGTATGTACTGCCGAATTTACAGTAAGCAGGAGAGTTTGATCAAATTTCCAGGGCTTCTTAAAGTTTAATTTATTCCCTTAGCTAAAGTTACTTTAGAAACAAATAAATTCCAGTTAAGAGGGTAGGTTACCCTTGATAGTCCTAAAACAAGCCTTTTTTCAAAAGCAAATTGTAAAGTGATAAATAACAGTAGAGGAAACGTTTTTTTCTAATTTTAATCGTTATTCTACGAGCTTTAACACAAAAAAAGAAAAGTCTAAATATTTCTATGCACATAAAAGTTTAGATAATAATAACAAATAGGTGCGTGTTTTTTTATTTTGTCCCGTCTGCATATTTAAGGTGTGAAAGCACCCCTCAAAGTTCATAAGAAGAGGTGCCAAAAGTTCTTATTTTTGTTTTAAAAAATATTATAACATTGCGTTTATTTATTCAACACAATGTTATAATATTCTCTAAACTAATAACAGCAAACTTTTGGTACCTCTTTTTTATAAACTTTGAGGGATGCTTTCACTGCCTAAATATGCAAACTGGCCAAAATAAAAGGACACGTATTTGTTATTCTTCTTCTCCTCAGCAGAGTTGCTCCAAAACGACGCTTCACCTCCCTGACTCCGAAACCAAAGGCGTTCCCACGATTTTCCCTCGTCCGTCACGAAACCGAGCGACGATTATCCGCCACCCAAACGTAGACAGCTGCGTAACCATAAGTTAACGAGGGCAACGTTATTATATCATCGGTGGAATTACGAAGCTTCCGGCTATTTTGTAACGCGTAACGAGCCAGTGTCTGCAGAGTTTCCCTAATCGGGTGAAAAACAACTGCCAGCAATCCAGCTGGATACTCACAGGCCCAGAAGGGCAGCCATTTTCTTCTCCATGAGTATAACCGCGTCAGGACCCCTCTGTACCATGGCGTCGCAGAATAGCCTCTTAGCGCAGGGCGTGTTGGTCCAATCGCCGTCGATGTGAGCCACTTCCGCCACCTCGGCGTTCTCCAGGTTCTGCAGAGCGTCCTCGAGTTCCTGATCACCCTCCACGCTCCTTCTCCTCCGTCGTTCGTCCCTCCCATCCACAGAGTTCCTCGCCACGCTCCCCAGATCGTTTCCCTCAGACACCCTGACGCCAAAGCTCTTCTCCAAGAGCTCCAGAGGCGCGGAACCGTCCTCGACGATCAGAATCGTCGGGTCCTTGTCCTTCCCCGCGCCACCCTGTTCTCGGTCTTTCTTCCCCGGAATGAGCAGCTCCGTTACATCGATGCTGCCCTCGCGAAGAGGAAGATCGATCTCCACGATCTCGCTCATCGAGTCCGCTCCCTTCCTCTGCAGTCGCTTGTTCCTCACCAGATTCTTCAGGTCTCCCTCTGCCTGGAAGATGTCCAGGTAATTCAGGCTCCTTCTCCTCCTGCTCTTCCCTTCGCTCTCTGTCTTCCGACCGTCATCGAGGATCACCAGCACACTATTCTGCTTCCCCGCAGTCCCAGCTTGAGCAGCATCATTCTGCGGGACGTTCTCCAGGAGGTACACGGTTCCTCCGCTCGCTCCTCTAACACTTTGGTCCTCCAGTTCCTCGAGGAACGATCCATCCCCGTCCATAGCTCTTTGGTACTCCACTTGAGCTGCGTCGTTGGATCGCTTGAGGACGTCGACGTCTAGGTACCTGCCAACTGCCACGGCTCCTATACCCAGAGCAGCGCCGGATGCCACCAGTCCCAAGGCTGGTATGAGGATGCTGCCGCCTGTAGCGACGGTGCCAATCTTGTCCTGAGCTTCCTTGCCCTTGGACAGGCCTAGGTTCTGCGAGATCTTGTGCGTGGCCTCCACCAGAGGGTCAATCACTGGCCGCGTGAACTGCGACACCTTCTCCACGCCGTTGGAGAACTGACTCCTCAGGTTCTCGGATATCTTGACCCAGAACGGTGCGTCGTTGGGCCGCTTGAGGCCGTAGAAGTGCTGGTTGGGGTAGTAGTTCTTGGTGGTGTAGCTGTCGACGATGTTCTTGTCGTTCAGCACGTACTTCTTCTTCTGCCTCTGCTCCGTGAACGAGTACTGGTTCTCTGGGAAGTTGTCTGGCCGTTTCTTCTCGTTCTTCAGGATCTTAGCCGGTTGGACACCCAGCTCTGGATGAGCGTACTGCAGGACCGGCGCTCTGGCGCCAGGTTTCAGCGCCACCGGGGCGATCTTCTGGCTCTCCGGGGTGTAGAGCTGGGAAACAGGGTACACGGGCACGCCATCGGGCTGCAGCATCCTCTTGTGCGCGCTGGCTCGGTAGTTGTCGTTCCTTGGCTCGTACACCTCGGCCTTGAGGGCTTCGTTCTTGTAGTTGCTCGGGTCCCACTCGAAGAAGACGTTCTTGCCCCCCTCGTCCATGTCCTTGCCGTACCTGCGCAACGAACTCATGGAAAATCATCGACTAACTCGACTTTGATCTCCTCTATGCTTCTATTCTACTATCATAGTCTATGGAATTCAGTCTACTCGCATCGGAGGTTAAATATACTCATACATCATCGTTTTCTATCTTCAAAACTGAGTAGAATAAGGGGAGAAGCCCGTATAAACGGCTTATTTTTGTATCAATTTTTAGGAATTTTTTGCAAAGATACCAATGCGCTAATCCTTTCGAAACTTTAAGGGTACTTTATTTAACATTATAAAAATGTAAAAAAAAATGTATAACAGTAAAATTATAATAAATACAAAAGAAATAGAGCAGTATCTGAAATAGGTTTTTTTCGAGATGCAAAACGACGCCGGTTGTAGCATCTTTGGCAGTTATGTGAAACCAACAGACCAATAATTTTTTCTTCAATTTATGTACGAACTGTAAGAATATGAACCACAAGTCGTGTACAAAAAATTGCATATTTTAAAAATGGCGAAACTTCAAACATTTTCGCCAAAAATTCGCGTTTTATTTCTTTAAAAACAGTAGTAAAAATCAATAATTTGGTTAAACATTGTGGTTCATATTCTCAGGGATATTATAAACTAAAAGTGTGCAAAATTTGAAGTTGATTGGTCAAATAGTTTTTTAGTTATCCCCGACGCCAGTTTTGAAGACGTGGTTTTGAGAAAAACGCGTTTAAAATGCGTTTTAGGTATGAATTTCGGCTTATAACTTTGAGAATATATTTCTGAAATGTTTTATAAGCGATTTATGGAAAAAAATAATTATACTAATATAAATTATATATTAAAATTGATTCGGCCTTCTCCCCTTAATACCAAGCTGAGTAACGCACCTTCGATTAACCGTCTTGAAGAACCTCTCGAACCTCTGCTTCTCCGCCACGCTCTCCGTGGGATAGAAGCTCGTCGAGGCTTCCAAAGGTTCAGCAGGTGCCGCTTCGTGGATCAGCTTGTTGTTAATCACCCTAGCGTTGCGCCAGGTTTGGATCTTGTCGATGGGTTCGTCGGGAACCCTTTTCCCATGGATAACTGGTGTGCCATCCCTGTCGAGCGTCATCGGCGACCGTTTCGGGTTCGATTTCACGTTTATCTCCGACCTGACGATCACCTCAGGCGGCACGTTCTTCGCGTCCCTGTTCTTGGACACATTAGCGCCGATGTTCGTCCTCGAGGAGCGAATCTGATGTGGCAGGAAGGCGTAGCGAGCTCTGTCCTCCGGCCGATCGTTCAGCTGCAGGTTCCTCTGCGATCGGTCCTGGAAGTGTCGCAGCAGGACGAGTCCACTTGTTGGAAAAGCTGGGTCGAACCTGGCGTAGTTGGTCCTCCCTTCCGTGCTGGCCTTGAGATCGCTCTGAAGCGGCTTCCAGCTCTGGTACTCCTCGGTGGTCGATCTCTGCAGCTCCACGGCTCTCCCGTCGGTGTTCAGCGGCGTCCAGTTGCCATAATCGATATTCTTCTCGTGCACCGCTTGATCCTTGCCAGAACTCCTCTCGGACGTCGACGTCCTCTCGGTGACTGCCACGTTTCCTGGACCCGTGGTGCTCCTCTGGCTTTCAGATTCGGACAGTTTGTTCCTGAGCTGCGCTATCTGAGCCTCCTCCAGCTTCCTCACTTCTTCCTTGGTCCTTGCCTCGCCTTTGGGCACTTTGGTCGCGTCTAGTAGCGTGGCGTTCTCGCGTTTCTCCTCGGGACTGAGCTTCTGGTTCTCCAGAGGGTTGCTGGAACGGTCGCTGGCGACCGCTTCCTCGGAGAACGTTCTGTCCCGCCTTTTGACGATCAGGGTGGCCACGCTACCCTCGCTCGTTCGTACTTTCAGCTCCTCGGTCTCGCCTGGGAGGCTGCGAGATACCTTCAGCATCGTTCTGGCGTAGCTAGGCTTCGGCAGATCCGCCGAGCTGCAGCTGCTGGCGACCAGGCTCAGCAGGGCCAGGAAGAACGTTACCTGGGGCAGATAAATGAAAATGTAAAGAGCTACGAATTGTTGATTAGACGCGCAGGGATTGCAGTGGCTTGTGATTTGAGGAAGCTTTAATTTGGGTGGGGATTCAAGGGGAACTTTGTGTTTTCTAGCTTTCTAGTTTCCAGGTCTTCCAAACATAATTTTCTGGTCTTCTACTCCCCCAATTTTCTAGCTCTCCAATTTACCCAGCCTTCAGCTGCCTCAATTTTCTATTTTTATATTTCCCAACTTTCCTGCTCTCCCCTTTGTGTTTCCAAGACCTCCAAAGGATCTTCATCCACAGTATCTTCCTCGACTCGACGCAGAGACACTAAAATACAATTTGCTCGCGAGAGATATGGAAAGATTTATGCACACCTGCATGACAGGCGTGTTCCACGCTCGGCATTACGTCCAGCACGCTCGAGCATCGTCCGCGATTCGTTCAGAATATGAAATCAGTTGGAAAAAGGTTCTCGAAAGTCGGTCTTGCGCTTCACGCTCTTCGAATGATCGTTCATCAACGTTTCTCAAGCGGTTGCCTCAATCTTTCCGCCAACAATCAGGCGACCCGCGGCGCGATTATAATCCGAGCTGGCCGACAATCGTAATTAAAATCGAATCGAAACCGTGGCGAGCGGTTCGCTAAACGTAATTAGGAAGTGCAACCTAGTGCGCGTTAGCAGGCAAACGGGTTTTACGTAACGACTAATGTGTTACGAGGCTCGTACCTCGATGGAAACCAGCGTACCGGAAGCCCATTGTGCCTTCCTCGATCCTGGTCAACGTGTTACGCGTGCGCAGAACATAGCAAAGTGCCGACCGCGTCCTGTTTCGCGAGGCAACGTGACCCACTTTTCGTTCCTTCCAGCTAAAGTTCCATCCTTTCCCGCTAATTCATCACCGAAACTCTGAGATTCTAAAGCGCAGAATTTGTTCGAAGGCTGGCGGAATCTTTCTCCCATAAAAATCAGTCCTCAGAAACGTCACCGATATCCCTTCGATACCCTACGTTTCTCTGCAACTTTCGAGGCCATTAAAAAAAAAAGTGCAATCGCACTTTCTACACGCATCGTCGCTGCGAACGTAAAAGGGAAGGGTCCGCGAGACTGCACCTTATCAAGCCACTGAACTTTCTCCTTTTGTCGTTCCCTTTTATCCCGGAGCGACAAGGAACTGTGCAACTACTAGCGGTATTAAACGCGCGCCGAACAGAATGGCCAAATAATTGTTTATCGCGGCGATTCGGTAAAGGCTGGCCGCGATGTTCGAGGGCCATTGTCTCTGCGGATGATGAATAATCCTCGTTGAAAACCGGAGGCGCGCAGAGACCGATGCATAGCGATGGGAGAACCGAGCGACTCGGAGTGGTAATCGCGGCGAGAGAAATTTAATAGCTCGCATAAATTGCCTGCATTCTTCCCCGAGATTAGAAAATAGCGATGCAGTAACCGCCTAGATGCTTTCTGTTATTAAACTCGACGATCATTCGTCACGATTCAAGGTGCGCTGCTCTGTGACGAGGCGAATCCAGTGCCTTCCTTTTCCTAGTCATTCGTCGGCGAGCTTCCGTCAATTCTGCGCATTAAACGGGGCCACGATCATTGCCACTGCCGTCGCTCTACGTTCGTAAAGCAGCCTCGGTGTTGGCCCTTGCGCTTCGCAACAGGACGAGGCTGCGTAAAAAAAATTATAAAACACATGCTCGTGCTCCGCGAAGAGGAATTTACTCTTTAATCCCGCAATCCCACCTGGCGGTGTTCCTTGAAGAAGAACCCTGCAGCATTGAAAGTGCACGGATCCCGGGGTCCCCGACAGGTAGCGATCGATAGTGATCGATGGTCCTTTCCATTGCCGCGCGCGTACCAACGGAGGAATCCCGCGCGGCAAAAGGCTAAGAATCTCCACGAGGTCTCGCGCCTAGCTGAACATGTGACCGGGGAGTTTCTAGTCGGGCATGATCAGCCCGTGGATCGTCGATCGAAAGTCAGCGGATTGGCAAAAGTGGATCGTCCCGCGCCGTGTGCACGCGTGCCCGCCATAGACGAGCCTGTGTAGCGAGCAAGAAACGTGCACGGGGAAAGCATGTCGTTCCATTTCACTTGTCGACGGATCGCTGGATGCCTCGGTCCAGTCGGCCACTTTATTTTGGTCCGGTCGTTTTGTCTCTACCATTGGAAAGTATTTCTCTTTTCCCCTCGGCGGCCGGTCCCCGTTCCGAGAACCAGCGAAATCGAGGAAAACCGGACTCGCGCGATCGCTTTGTTCCCCTGCAATCCCTGCACGAGTGCACGCGCGTGCACGGGGTGGAAAAGAAGCGGGGTCCATTGCTCCCAGAATCATGAGAATGGGCGGGTCAGAGTGCCCTTCAACTCGAATTCAGAGGTGGTAGGTTCATCAGCGAGGTTGCGTGTAGAATAAATTGGTAATCGAAGCGGGGTGGTCCCTTAATGCAGGAGGAAAGAATGTCACGCTTCTCGGTCCTCTAAAGTTTAGAGTCGAAGCGCGGATGAAGAACGACTGCCTGTTACGTGGAGGATGAAAGATTACGCGGTGGCAAGTGATAAATGGAAGGAGGCTGCGAGCCGCGCGCCGTTCGAGGGTCCACGATGAACTTTAATTGCTGGCTGCCGCGTGGACTGCACTTAACATTTCGTGTTTTCGTTAATTGCTCGTTTAACGTCCAGACAATGGACGTCTGCGCGAGGCGTCTTCCCCGAGACAGGCCCATGCGATGTGATGGTGGAGAGGCCGTAGACTCGTTGCAGCGTGAAATCGAGAGAGATCCATGAATTATCGAGCTTATGGGGACATGAAAATTGCAAGGCCCGGACTAATGAACGGCGCGCGATTAGCGTGCGTTTCGTAGATCCACGGTGGGCCGCCAGTGGCCCAGATCGGTGTCACACTGCGCGTTTCCGCTCCAGAAAGCTTGCGGACCGACGTTAATTCTCTGGCAATTAAGTCCGTCTTCCTTCTGCCTTCGGTGCCCTCCCTTTTATCCGTTACTCGTTTCTGGTCGCGATTTCGTCCCTCGGGGCAGATGACAGTGAAGTTGCAATCGCCGGATGTGGATGGCACCTCGAGAACTGTGCGAGCCGCGTGTACAGTCGTCGCAGCGTGAGAAACCGGAGGATTCATTGAACTTTCGGAACTCTGAGACGCTCAAATGCAGCGGAATATCGAAGAAGGCGCGTCGAGAAAAGTATTCTACGAAGTCACGAAGATTTGACCCGAAGAAGCGTATAACAAACGATATAAGGTAGAAACTTGGAAGATCAGAAGTTTAACAGAAGCTGACACCAAAATTCCTCCCAAAGAAATCGCACTATTTTTATAAATACCTTGCGTCCGTCCATTTCTGCGTGCGTCGAGCCCTCTTCGAATCCACTTGTGCCCCGGCGGGTGTCCAGCGGCGAGGAAGCTCTGGACACGTCCCAGAGAGGAGGAAGAGAAAGAGAAGAAGAAAAAAAAGGGAAGATACGCGACGGGACTTGCTCAAATCCGCATGATAAGCGCGTCACGAACGGTTTGAATCGAATCGATCTCTGGCTGCAGACGGGAGGAAGAGACGCCGACGAGGATGGTAGCTGAAGAAGAGCAGAAGTGACTGCTCCTACGCACCTGCTCACTCCCGGAATATCTTCGCGAGACTGACGGAGGCGCTCAGTCAACGGCTCCTCGTGTCTCTGAACGAAGGACCGACACTTCTCTCCGACCTACTTCCCCGCGTAAGCCATCGCCATCGCCCGCTTCCTCCGTCGCGACGCCCAGCGTCTTCCACCGATTAATCGGCACGTTTTCCGAACCGACGCATTCCGCTCGACGGAAACAACCTGCCTCCTGCAATTCAGTTTCATAACTGTCGATCGATGCATCGTCTCCTGGTGATTCAATCGAATCCAGCATTCCCGCGAGCATCTGGAGTGCTCCGAGGACTAAAGTGAAATCCAATGGTTTTTCCAGTCAATTTTTCAAATAACTTTGAAAGAATCGTGCCAAGTGTTGAAGTTTAATAATTTCAGTATTGATATTTAATGAAGCTTTCGACTCGGCGATGATTAAAATTTTGCAGCTATTGTTTGATGATTCGTATATTAGCTAGTAGATATACGATAAATTATTAGCTACTGTACGATAACTAGAATCCGGCGACTCAGCACGATTATTCCATCGTTCGGTTTGCTGTTAATTTAGGCCACGATATTATTGATTCGACGATGACAATGACGCGAAAAGCCTGCTTTGGTGTCGGCTGTAATTTAGTAGCCTTAGTTGCAAGATTGTCGTTTTAACGATAACTCTAAATCAAAGTCACAGCTCTCCGTTGCCAACGTTAATGCTTCGTTCGGGAGATTCACCATCGAGTCTCACTGTATAATGATATTTGCTTCTAAACTAGCAGAGGAATATTCAAGCGACGCTGAATCAAATATACCAGCCTCGCCATCTGTTCGTCGATCATTAACCGATCGGTATCTTTCCCTGATTCGCATTAACATCCACGTTAACGTTATCAAAGCCATTGACGCAGAGAACAGCAGGCGAAGAGATCGGCTGGCGCGGAAAAATCGCGTTTTCAGCCGTTCCTCCGCCACTTTCACCGACGTCCTCGCGATCGTTTCATCTAGCTGTCCGTGTAAACTGCAAGCCCGTAAGCGCGTTGCTTCGTTTCCAAGGGAGAAAGGTCGGATGGAAATGAGAGAGACGCTCGAGGTATTCGCGAAACTTTGTGGCACGGCGGTCGGTGTCTGGTTTTCAAGTTCACGAACGACGACCTGGAGGGGCCCAACCGGAAGAGACGGTTCTTTACGTGGCGGTATCGGGTTCAGGGACCTACCAGTGAAAGTCCATTCGGCTCGACGACGATACAGACGACGACAGCGATGCACACCTGCGTAACCCCTGCCCGCAGCTAAGTCTTCAGTTACGCCCTGATCGATCCTCATTCTTTTTAGCGCTGCCAGCGATTCATCCCACCTTAGCGTTTTCACGTTTCTAACGGGACCACCTCCAGATGCCCAGACTCAGCTCGGAGCGCTCCAGCCGCGGGTACCTACGTTTTCCAATTCGTGATCCACCGGTGGGAAAATCCGATTCTCTTTTGGCCTACCTACCCCGCGGAGGCTACGTTCAATTTCTCATGTCATTGACACGGTCGTTGGCTAACACTTGACGCTCGTTAGCCGCGAGATCCGATTGCCCGTTTGCAGGCGAGCACGCGGCGCGATTAGCCGATTACTTGCACAATGGGCCCGCGAAACGAGCGCGGCGTGACCGCGCCAGCCTCGGGCTACGGCGGAAAGTTATTAGAGAGAGGAGAAAACGGAAGGGGAGGGAGGGAGATCGGCTGGAAAATTGCAGGGCGTGAAACCAGGCGCGAGCATTGTGCTCGTGAAAAATGCTGGAAAGTGAGCGAATTATCCTGGGCTGTTGGAGCGTTTAAACGGCCCCTCGGAGAAAAAGAAAGTGGCTCGATCGTCTTCCTGACTCGCCGACCCCGAGCTTGGCGACCTTCCTTGACCTTCCTCTGAATCCTTCCAGCCTGATGACTCCGCGTCACGGGACGCGGTTCTGCTGATCGTTTGAGGAAATGGTGGGTCGTAGACAGTTAGGATGTCACTCGAGGGGAAATTTTCAGGGACTTTCACTGTTCAAGGGCCCCAGGGGGCGTCTTTAGAAAGGAAGTCCACCGTGGACAGTTCACCTCTATCTCAATAGACATCCTGATTTGGCGTCGACTGCTCGGGGTGGACCAATAGGAACTAGTGTTCCTTCTCGAGAATTTCCTCGAGAAATTTTATAATTGCCTATTTCTTATTTCTCGAGAAATACTATAATTTCTCGAGAAACTTAAGTGTAGGAAAGATATTATAAATCTAATTTATTTTCGTAAACGAATGTATTACTAGTTAATCGCGAACGTATAAACGCATCTACAATTTATAATACATCTTATTAATAACATTAGAACCTATATGAATTCCAATAGAAAATCACAGTGCAGAAGATTCGATATTACTAACTGCTGAAGGTGCTCTGAAATTCTTATTTAAAAATTTAGAAAAATTGTATACTGAATTAAGTATCTAATGAGTTTCTTGTGGCTATTAAAGAAGAAATTTAGAAAAGAGGAGATAACACTATTGTATCCCTATAAAATTTTTGCATGATCCAGAATTTCTTCCAAAAGGGATTCGTGGATACATAGATGAACCTTCAAAGAAAATTCCTGCCAAGTGCCAGCTCATTCTAACATTTCACACACCCTCTGCAGGGTCCAATACAAATGGGGGACGAAATTTGGGCCCTTCACCCTATCCCGCAAGCGACTCCCCCTGCAAAAGAATCATTACGACCGCGCAAAGTTCCCTCCCGTAGCAAATAACTTTTATCGGAAAAACTTCCGGAGATATTCAAGGCAATATTCCCCCTATAGGTATGTCTCTACCTGGCTACACTTTTCTAGATCGATTCAGCATTAGCGAACAGGTGGCGTGTAATATGGATCAGTAGGTAAACGAGCAGAGGAGAAGAGAGAGGACTACGTGAATGGAACTATAGAACGCTAGATGTGTGTTAGCTCAGACTCTATTAGACTCTTGATGGTAAATTGACGAAGCCTGACGTTGATTAATGCTACGCGAACATCAAGCAGCAATGCTACTTGGATGTTTCTATGTTCGCGATTACCGTGATCGCGGGGGACGTGCCTTTAATCTCGTGGGTGGAAATGACGTCCTTCGGTAGAATTCGGCGGCCTCGCGGCGCTCGGGTGATTAAGGATTATGAACGCGTACGCGTCCCATTGTGTCGCGGCGCGATGCACGAAGGCCCCTCGTCGGTTTCCAATATCGTTCGACGCCTCTTGCACACTCGTTTTCCTTGACATACCTCGAAGACGAGCCCACGCGACGCCATAGCGATCCACCTACGTGTACTGCAACAGTTTCCACGCGAAACCTCGATTTTCCCCGGATTCGCCCGAGAGGAGTGATCGCGGGACCGTTTAGAAAGACCGTCCTCCGCGCGTAGAAAGCTAGAAGACAGTGAAAGTGTCAACACGCGGCTGGCTCCGGAATAATTATTTTCGGCAAGCTTTCAGGCCACTGCTGTTACCATGGGGGTACAGCCAAGCGCTGCACGCTACTCTTGGCGATTGTTCCTTTTTAGGTAAACGGGCCGCGTGCGAATCTCCTTCCTCTTTACGCAGACGCCACATGCGCCACTTTATCCATTCGCGAATTGGACAAGGGTCTTCCAAATCCTGCGTCGCGTGGACGCAGAGGGGCTGAAATATTTGCAAAGATATCCTCTGCAAAAATTCCTCTTCTAGATTAAATTTGGGTATTATTAGCGACGTTACTGAAGAAGATTCCTGTGAACTTTGAACTCTCACCCCAGGATATGTATTTGCCAATAGTTCTGCAAGTTTGTAGATCTTAATAATAAAATTTAGAAAGTTGGTGAATTTTAAAAGAGAAAAATCGTTTTAATCCTCAACTATTCTTTCAAATACAAATTTCAACGTAACAAAATTTATTTACATTTCTGGAAGAAGGCTATCAGGGCATTACGAATGTACAATTAACACTCGAAAGTTAGAAGATTCAAGGATACGAAAATGGTAACTCCAAAATGACGCCGTGGTGCAGTGAACCCCATTTGACTAATTCGTGATTATAAGAAGGTGTGACCACGCAGGGTTGATGTTACGTTTCAGGGAAACCTTAAGACCTTTGCCCAGAGTGCAGAGGAAATCTAGGAACGCGCGTCCCAGAAACCCTAATGGCGAGTAAGTAACACCGCGAATCTCTCTCGCCCGCGTATTCTCCGTTGTTTTATCGCGCGCGAACGAATCGAACCCCGCGCCGAGTTCCTCGGCACTCTCGTTTCGTTGAGTTCGCCACGGCACTTGGACGCAATAAAGAATCCGGCGAAAACGGCTGCGTCACGATGGATCGGAGACTTCGGGCTAATTCCTGCGTTTCACGAGCGCGAGATATCTCGCGTTGCTCGAGAATCATCCACATTGCTGGCCACCTGGCCAGAAGTGGGACCGATCGGTAAAAAGTGGCTCACTTTCGTTGCCGTTCGAGCTCTGCGATCTCTTCCTCGCTTCTTTCGATCGGCGTGGTCGTTAGAGAAGGGCAGTAACTAGATAGACCAGGGGCGTAATCAGTGAACTTTGCACCCTTGCGTTCTGCTGCAGGGTGGTTTTTCTCCTCGGCGATCCTCTTTAATTGAAATCAGACCGTTTTCTAATGCAATAGCATTGTAGATTTTACGAAACCTTTGTCATCAAGGAATTATGGTCAGCGACGCACCCAGAGGGGGCAGGGTCAAGGGGTCCTGGCACCCCCAAAGAAGGGGCTTTGTAAAAGGAAAAGAAAACTGGATTTTATTATTATTATAATATTATTATTATTTTATTATTGTTATAATATTATTTTATTTTATTATTTTATTTTATTATTATTATTATTATTATTATATATTCTTCAAATAAATTTTTATAATCATCTAACGAATTTTATTGAATTCTCATTAAAAATATTTTTCTCCGTTTAAGTTGGCCCGTTAACTTCCCCCGAGATTAAATCCCGAGTACACCACTGATTGTGGCAGAAAAGTGTGAAAGAGGGGGTGTAGTACAGTGGCGGCGAAAATATAAATTCGAAACATGTGTTTTTATTATCGTGGGGTATAAATTTCAAGATACAATTCTTTCTAATGGAACTATCTCACTTTTCGCACCATTTACAACTGAGCCTTTCTTTCGATCGCTGCTGTATATAGTGCAGGGCTAAGGAAGTAAAATGCACTTGCACTTTTCAGTGCAAGAGTGCAGCGTTTAGGTTTAAAGGGAACGTCTCTATACTTTCCTGCCTCGCTTCGTTAGATATCGATTGAACAGACACCAATGGAATTATGTTAATCGAGGATTCGGGTGTTCGGTTAGACTCGAAGAATTTCGCAGGGTGTCGATAATGAATCCTCAGGGGACTAGCATAGTAATCGACTCGGGCCCTCGTGCATTCCTGAAGTGAAAATGAAGAACGACTTCACTGGCGACCCAAAATTCGAACCCCTTCCGACGTTCATTTCTCATCATCTGATCGCTGTTCCCTGCCAGTGGTGGCTGATTTATACTAATTGATTTCTTTCTCAAAAATGAAAGTGTCGAGTATTCTAACGGTAAACCTTAAGATTATCAAGCATCGCATTACTCTGTAGGCTCGTATCGGAAACTGTCGAAACACTGGTACCCAATCTCTATTATAAGCTACTTATTTGAAACACTATTTAAGCGGTTCCTGAATCAATATCTCTCAATCGAGTGACGAGTGCTAGGCCCTTCATTCGCCACCTACTATTTTTAATTTTAAACGTCCATCTCCACAAGTTCAGCGGCAGCTACGCGCAAGTGGCAGAGCGGAAGAAGCAACAGGGGGTGATTTGCATATAAGCGAGCACATCTGGTGCAACGTGCGCTGAAGATGCGCGTGAAAGCTCGCTGCATTCGCCGATAGCCCGTATCTCATCGCGGACACACGAATTCCTGGGTCGAGCTGGCATAGAATACCGTCGACCCACTTATACACTGTGACTACTTTCACTTGCGCCGGCCACGCGGTACGTTCGAAGAATCCCCGAATAATCGTTTAATCTGCCTCCTGCCCTTTCCTCCACCAACTTCTCGTCACTTTCCTCTGTGCCTCTGCCTTTCATCGACCAGGTAGCACGCAGGGTTACCTACCGTAGCTAGAAATTTATGGGCCAATGGCGCGCAGGAAAATTCTCTTTCGTCTCAATCTCGCTCCTGTCCTTTCTCCTCTTATCATCCATCTATTAGGACGAAGAAGCGCGTGGGAAGACTCATTTTCTAGTTCCTATAATTGCCCTCGTTCGTTTTGACTGCTGCCTCCGCGGAAATTACCCTCTGGAGGCTCGTTATTACCGTGGCCACACTTTCTACGGTTTCGCGCGAAGAGTCAGCAAGCGAGCATCGAGCAATCCTTCTTCTTCACTGCCTCGAACACTTCGTGAAGATCGCTCTGCTTGGCAACCGCCGTGGACGTTCTGCTTACAGGGAAGCGTGCGTTAAGAAGTCAGGTTCTTTGAAATCGAGTTAGGATCGGATTACCTGGTGGCCAGATTCCACAGGAGGTTTTGCAGCACGCTGGACTCAGCTCTGCCGCCGACCAGGATCTGCTCGCAGATGAACCTCTCCTCGCAGACGTTCGAAGGTTCCTCGGCGAGTCGCGCCTGTTTGTGCTCCGCAGGCAGGTCACCAGCCCTCCACTTCGATAGGACTATACCGGGCTGGCTGGGAGTATTAACGCGCAAATTAAATCCCGAACAAAGAGCACCGTCGGAGTAGAAACCAAGGAGCGTACTCACGTGGTGTTGTCCACCTTGACGGTGCTGGGCGTTAAGGCTGCCAGCAGCAGGCCCAGAGGCAGGAACGCGCCGATTAAATGCAGGATCTTCTTCCAAGGTGAAACCCTGCAAACCCGTTTAAATGAACGGAGTGATCGGTGCATGGTAAACCGCCGCGTTAATTAAGTAATTAATCCGAACACCATTGTCGGAGGGCAGCGCGCGGAAAAGTAGTGAAACCGAATGCCCCGTCGCGATTAGAAGCCTGGTGATTTCATTTTACGCGAGAGCACGTCGAAAGCGTAGCTACTGTTACAGTTAAACCGCGGCACAGGTTGCTTTCATAAATAACATACAAGCAAGCTTGCAATTTGGAAGCTTCGCAGTGGCGATCAATGGCACAGCTAAATCTGAGGAGAAATAGGAAATCGAAGGGCGAGTTTAAGCAAGCAAACACGTACCTCTTTCTAGCAGCGTACATGGAATGATCGTCACCGAGGAAGTTAGCCTGATGATATCCGATCGACGGCTGATAAAAGGAATACGGAAACTTCCTTGTGCTCATGAAAGTGGACTCTTGAACATAGACAAGCCCGTTACTCGGCCTCCCCGAGGCATCGAAGCTGTGCACGGTCGGCTGCTGACTCTGGTGGCCGTAAAGCCCCCCGAAGTACTGCGATCTCGTCGGATCCAGAACAGAAAAGCCCCCCAGTTCATGCTTCTGCGAGTCACCCTGGAACTTGGACGGCTTTCCCCAGAAAACGTTGGCGTCCTGCTGATAGACCGGTTTCTCCAGGTTCTGGAAGACCTGCTGATCTATCGGGCCGTGCTGCGCAGCCTCGTTTTCCGCTATCGACTGAGCGAACGGCAGATGAAACGGCTGATCCTTGAAGACAGTCCCGTAGTGGAGCCTCGGCGCGTTCGCCGCGTCGTCCTGGAATTTCACGTAACTGTTCTGCTCGACCGCATCCTTCTTGCCCTCCTCCGGGGGCACGGTCTCGGGGAGGCTCTGTTGGAAGCTCGCCTGGTGATCGGCCAGGACCGACTGGACAGTTGGCTCGAGTACCAGCTTGTAGTCTTTCAGCTGCTCGCCGTAGGAGCTAGAGTCGATGTCGTTCTCGAACCTGATGTGCTGCAGGTTGTTGAAGGGGCTGGAGCTGATCCTGGGCTCTTTGATCTCTCCCAGGTGAACGCTGGGTCTGAAGTCCGCGCTGGCGTTCTTCTCGTCGCTGATAGATAGAGTTAGCTTCCCGTATGCCTCCGCAGTTGCGGTTGACTCGGTGCTCGTCTCTGCCGGAAACTCGTCCGCGTTCGAGACTTCCTCGAAGGACTCCTGGACTGGCTTCTCTTCCTCGCTGCTGGATAAGTCTTCGGGATCCTCTCCGCGCGTGAAGCTCGTGGACACCAGGACTAGCACAAGTATCGAAGGGGATCGAAGCCGCATGTTGCTGGTAGGGTATTATTGCCGCCAAGTGGTTTCCATCTCGAAGTGCTCGCTAAACTAAACCGTCTCTTTCGTCGTTCCTCGTCTTTAACCCGCGAGACGCGACGCTGGCGTGGGCGCGTTTTCTAAAAAGCGTGAACGCGATGGCAATTTGGTCTGCTAATCGCCAGCCTCACTCCAATTGCCGTTGACAAAGTGCTCGCTTAGTTCCAGCAGAGTCCTCAGCGCCTCGGAGAGCACGCTGGTCTATGGGAGTCCAGACTGGCGAGACGTCTTGGGGATTTCTAAGATCCTGGTTTCTCCGTTATCGGAATTACTGAAAGCTCTCCGTCAGCCACGCGTATTTCGTCAGAGAATAGTCCTTCGACGATTTCAGGCTCTACGGCGAAGCTACGTGTGATTGATCGATGGGCAAGTAGAATTGGATTGTAGTCCGACGTTGGGCTCTTAAACGCGAAGATGGTAGCGGCAAGTCGGTTCGACGAGCTCGGAACGAAAGTGGCGGGAAAAACGAGGAAGAAAGGATAACTACGAAAGGGGATAGCCTAGATGTCGGATGATATTCACGCATCGACAACCAGTTTCCAAGGAAAGTCCACCGCGGGATAATGTGACGTTTTTACTGTCGTGAAAGACTGCAGAGTGGCGGGCTCGGCGTGAGAAATCACGAATGTAACTGAAGGTTTTCACGTGTCTCGAGATCTCTCGCTCGATTCTAGGACAGTTTTCACGGTAGCCACGCCAAAAATAAGTCTCCTTCGTGTATTTACATGGCTCACGGTCCCGCGAGCACTATTCTGCTGAATCCGAGTCTCAATTAGAAAACAGAACGGACGCCGTATCTCCAATTTCTAAATAACCGAACTATTACTTAACCGAGACGTACACATCGAACGTATCGAACCCGCACACTCCGATTTTTGACGAGGCTCTGCAGATAGATTTTGACGAGACCTTTGCACTATACGTGCTACTCAAGTCTAATTTTTCTTTTTCTTTTTCTTTTTCTTTTTCTTTTTCTTTTTCTTTTTCTTTTTCTTTTTCTTTTTCTTTTTCTTTTTCTTTTTCTTTTTCTTTTTCTTTTTCTTTTTCTTTTTCTTTTTCTTTTTCTTTTTCTTTTTCTTTTTCTTTTTCTTTTTCTTTTTCTTTATTCCTCTTTCTTTATTCCTCTTTCTTTATTCCTCTTTCTTTATTCCTCTTTCTTTATTCCTCTTTCTTTATTCCTCTTTCTTTATTCCTCTTTCTTTATTCCTCTTTCTTTATTCCTCTTTCTTTATTCCTCTTTCTTTATTCCTCTTTCTTTATTCCTCTTTCTTTATTCCTCTTTCTTTATTCCTCTTTCTTTATTCCTCTTTCTTTATTCCTCTTTCTTTATACCTCTTTCTCCTTCTCGCTTTTACATACGTTTTCTTTTGTAAAATGTACTGTGCAATACAAAATTATCATTAAATCTACAGAATAGTGAACAATATTTGACACGTATTTTTTGTTATCAAAGACAAACAATTTTAAAGTGAGTTTTTTAAAAGCGCATCCAGCTCCCCGCTCAGTTTATAGAAAATTTCAGAAAATAAGTTCCCGAGCCCAACTTAAAAAAATACGCGTGAAATATTCCGCAAACTATTCTGCAAATCTGCAGAGTCTCGTGAAATTCGGCCTGGCGCGGGCCTGCGGCGATTAGAAATGCAGATAGAGCCGAGGACGTAGGAATCCGCTGGATTTCTACGAACGGAGGCGTTAAACGGAAGGAAAAACGTTTTATTACGGCTGCACGGGATACGGAGGAAGAGCGGAAAGGGGTGAAAAGACTTTCTAAGACGAGTTTTATCAGCGAGCGGCGAGAGTCTGGCCTTATTTCAGACCGGGGGTCAAGCGGCGCGAGGAAAACTGGACGAAGGCTTAGCTTGTTAGATGCAAGATAAATACTTTGTACGGCTTCGACCCGAAAAGTCGCTATACTGGTACGATTTCACGGATCACAATGCTGCTTTCCAAGTCTCAACTACAAAGCATCCTACAAAGGGAAATAATTCAGTACGCTTCTCAGTCTCCTTGTTGAACAATTACCTACACCGATACTTTCTCGGTAAACGCGTGGTATAATTAGAGGGCCCAGAAGCCAGTCAGTGTAAGTCCATTAGCATTCAAACCGAGATTCACACCTTGTCCTCGAAATAATTTTGCCTAGTAATTCCGTGCTGAATACACATAAGTACCGCCATTTATTGCTTACGTATGAGAGCAGTGACTTAATTGATTTCTCGACTGAAAGTTTCAACACTAAAGAGGTTTTTGAACTACGTAACTCATTTTCAGGGAAAGTTACACTGCTTTGCTTCTGAGCTCTCCAATTAACACTAACATTGAAAGCTGTTGAAGCTGTTGATAATGATTCACCTGCAAACTTGTGCAAATTTTAGTAAAATAAGAAATAAATTAAAATAAGAAATAGCTGTTTGAAATATTATCTCAAAACTGTCCAGATCTGACCACCTGTTGCTTCAACCCTCCTATTACTGTGTTGGGCAAATTTTATTAAAATAAGAAATAAATTAAAATAAGAAATAGCTATTTGAAATATTATCTCAAAACTGTCCAAATCTAACCACCTGTTGCTTCAACCTTCCTGTTACCGTGCTAAAGCAAACATAGTACATAGCTGAGAGAAAAAGATATCATTAATAGTTACCTAGCGATTTCATACCAGAAATAGCTTCAAACGAGCTGGATTCAAAGGCACCACGCCCTATCTGCTGGATTTCACGTCCCTCGATTAGCTTGCAATTATCTTCATCGCGTTGGCTCGTGTTTGCTCGCCTACGCCGCGTACCCTCGTCATCCTTTCTTCGATTTCCCCGTCGTGTCGGAGCAGCATGGTTAAAGGGGTACAAACGACTTGCAAATCATCGTGGCCGTGAGAAGCCATCGCCCCCCTTCCGCCTCCACCCAGCCGACAATGAAAGTAGACGAAGCCTGCACTTGACAGTCCGTCGCTTCTTCTTCCTTTTTCGATACGCGTCCCGCCGCTCGTTTTCGCGGTTATCTACGCCTCGAGAACGACCCAATTCCGGTTTCGAGTAGGCCAGCCGACCGCATCGGCGGAACGGAATCGGAAGGCGAGCAAAAATCCCGCCTCGGTTTGTATATAAATCGGAAACCATCCAGGTTGCGTCTGGCCTCCTGCCTACTCTGATTTTGTCACGAGTTCCCTCGAGAAGCTGCTCGAAATCACACTTTTCCAGGGTAGATTGGGTTGACCAGTCGTCCAGTCTTCGAGTGACTAAGCTTCCAAAGGGTTCGAGCTTCGCTGCGGTCGATTCTTTCACTTTGGTGGATGGTAAATTTTTTTATGAACCCTTTTCACGTGGAAATTGGTAACTGTTTGTGTGGAGAATAAAAAGAGAGTTGCTCAGAAGGTGTCATTTACGTATCTTCCAAGATCCAGTTAAAGAATAGTTGGGTCTATGATTCGAAGTAGACTCGAGCAGGGTCCGTTTTTCCGCTCGACTCGTCGAGCGTTTCTTTCGTGACCAAAACGGGACCAGGGCAGGCCGTTTAGTGATCAAATTCAGCACGAATAGAGCGAGGAGTTCTTGCCGCGGCGTCGAGGAGGAACAACGGCCGCGGTTTGTGGGTCGAGGATGGAAAAATGAGGGATCGGTGGGAATCGGGCGCGATGGATCGGAAGCTGCTCATAAAACGGAAACGCCAGGCTCGCGTTTCACTCGGTTCGAACGGGAAGCCAGTGATTCCGCGGTAGAGGGAAAAAAGCCGCGGGTTTCTGGGCCGAGAAAGCGCAAAAATCGCGGCGGAACGATCGAGTCAGCTGTAGATTCGAGGCGCCTACCGCGAACAAGGTCGAATCGATGATTTATCGACCGTGAAGATCAATGTTCCCCGTCTTTTTCGCGCGCTCTTGGTCGGCGAAGGAATCCGGCGTGCCGAGGCCAGGAGTCTCTTCGAAACCGGCGGAGAATTCGTCGTGGAATAGCAGGCGCGTCGTTGGAGCGAGCCATTAGTCTTCGGCGAAGTGGAATCCTGGACTAGGTGTGTCCGAGGACTCGTGGAAAATTAAGGACAGCTGGCGACGGGCACTCGAATACACCAGCAGAAAAGCCAGCGCGAAAAGTAGCTGTTGATTGTCCACGCTGCTGCAATTAGAGCGTGACGAATCCTCCGCTTCTTCGCGATGACGATTCACACCTTGTCCGTGAAGATTAAGATCGCTGGAGCTGGCAGCCGTGCTGCGAGCCTCCGCAACTCTTTCTTTCGATAAGCTGAACGCATCTAAATTCATTTCTAACACCTCGATAATCACTTCTCGCCTACTCGTGAACCGTGTAACATCCAGTAAACGATATCGCACCTCGTGCACTATGAAACTCGAGTCATCCCACCCCAAATCACTGCGTGTCTTCAAACTTGCCCCCTCGAGTTCCTCGCGCAAAGACCCCCCGTATCATCGATCGAAGACCACGATCGCCGCGAATCTGTGTCGATTCTCCGATCTCAACGCGCCGATCCTCCCGTTTCCTAGGACAATTATCAGCCAGCGAGCAGGAGAAAGAATAGATCTCCCGAGATAGGAGAGAAGGACGCGTGGACCGCGTCCGTTCTCCAGCCGACAAGGAGGGCGCATAGCGCGAAGAGCGTGCACCACGTGGCCGCCAGAGCGAGACACAAAATGGACCAAGTCCCCAGGAAGTGGGGACCTGGATTAAAAGCAAACGAGGGCAACGTGTCGGCGACAGAGCCATCTCGCACCTTGAGGAGTCGAGGTCGTGTAGTCGCGGAGTCGCGGAGTCGCGTGCCCATCTAGCTTCCACGGCATCGTCGGCCGGCGATCCTCGGAACGAGAATTCCGGTTGCCTCCAGGAAGCAAGCCAGGGGGGGACGAGTGGTCCCGGTGGCCCAGCAGAGTCGAGAATCGGCGCCAGGCCGAGTCCAGGAAGTCGGACGACGATCAACGACACGGTCAGTGCCGCGGTGCGATTTCGTTTCTTCCTTCGCCGCTACCTCTTTGCTCTTCCTCCACTGGGACGGATACAGCTCGCCGTCTCGAGTCGGTTCTACGCCACAGTCCACGGCTTTCTGGGTGGCTCCAAGGGTATTTCCATCTCGCGGCAAGTAATTGGTTGTACTCTGGTTGCCTTGGAATTTCTGAGGGCTACTGCTGGAGTCATTGAGTAGAATCTTTCCTTTTTTCCTTCGCTTCAGGATGTCGGAGGATAGATGCTTGGGAAGAGGTAGCTTGAAGGTAGTTTAGGACTTGGTTGAAAAGGGAAGAGAGTGGTATCGAGCGATTAGATTTAAGGGGGATCGAGGGACATCGAGGAAAGTGCAAGTGTAGCGACTTTCCTCGTGCGTTTCAGATGGCGCCGAGGGGAGCCCTGTGCCTGCTTCTGGTGGCCTTGGCCCTGAGTGGGTGCCAGTGCAGCACCAGGTACTTCGTCAAGATGAGAACGAACGCCTCGGAGCTGTTCAGGACGAAGGGTGATGGTTCGAGGGTGCTGGAGGAGCCGATCGCCGCCACACCCACTACGCTCTACGATTTACCCAGGAACAAGTTCCGTATGGAGGACGATAGAATGATCAAGGACTTCCCTAGGCTAGAGGAGCAGCAGAAGAACTCGTTCGAGACGTCCACGTTCAATCCGGACGTGCTGAACAAGTTCCTCGAGGAGTACGCGAACAGGATCAAGAGCAGCACCACGGAGAAGTACCCCAAGTTCCCGTTCAGGGTCGTCAAGCCCGCTGAACCCCTTACCCTGGAGGTGGACGCTCAGACCACCTCCTCCACTGGACCCAGCTACGAGCAGGACACTAAGCCCCAGGGGGATGCTGAGAATTCCACGTCCACCGAGGATGGGGTAAGGTTTTGGCTGCTGAATTAGCTTGTGTATAATCTCAGCTTGGAACGGTTGCCGAAGAAAATTATATTTTCACACGATCGGACACGCATTAGGGTCGCCCTTATTTTCGACTTGCGATTTCTTTTGCTCTCACCCCCTAATATGGTTCCATTTCATAAAAAAATAGTCCCCGAAAAAGATTATTGCAATCGGACAACAGGAAAGGGTGCTGTCCAGGCCTTAAAGTTTAGAATTCATCAATGGTTTGAATTTGAAGAATTTCCAAAAAATGGTAAGCCCTATCGAAATTTTCTTCAAATAATGTTAAAAGAGCATTCAATTTTCTACAATTACTGTGTATATAATTTTTGTCGTGCTTCCAACCATTTTTTAGATAATAGCGTTTGAATATAGAGAGGTCCGCGCTTCGCACGTCCCACTTGTACGGCGTGACGTAATGTCTATAAGTGAGTAGCGCGGAATTGTCTGTATTCAAACGCTATTATCTAAAAAATGGTTAGAAGCACAAAAAAATTATATATACAGTAATTGTAGAAAATTTAATGCTCTTTTAATATTATTTGAACAAAATTTCGATAGGGCTTACCATTTTTTAGAAATTCTGTAAATCCAAACTATCGATGAATTCCAAACTTTAAGGCCTGGTGGGCACCCTTTTCTGTTGTCCGATTGCAATAAACTTTTTCAAAGACTATTTTTTTTATCAAATGGCAGCGTCCTAGGGGGTGAGAGCAAAAAAATACAAAAAAAAATTCAACACGTATAAATAAGGGCCACCCTAATATACATATAAGATAGGAGGGTTTTCTAAGTTTCTAAGTCCCGAGCCAACGTCCACTATGCATGTTGTCGGTTACAGTTGAGCGAGGCCCTGAACGATACCCTGAAGAGGAACAAGTACTACGGCACGAATTCGTACGAAGATAGAAACGGCTGGGTGACGCTGGAGGCTATCCCATGGTCGAAGAGCAAGATCTCTAAGTGGCAGGCCACCCCCAGCACCCAACGACCCTGGCCAGATGCGAAGCCATGGGACAAGCCAAGCATTGCGAAGCCCTGGGCCTCCGATTACGCCGTCAGGCCGATTTACGAGAATAATAAGCCATGGTAAGCTTGTATAAAATTGCTCACTTTCTCTTCTTTCCATTGTGATTGCGACTTAAGTGGATGATGGCTACCAACTCTCGCTGGAACTGCAGCCTTGCTCGCTGACCTCCAATTACAGAGCTTTAGTTCCACCGGCAACTGAAGCTATTATAAAATTCGAAACTCAAAAGTAACCGAGTCAATCCACTTGCAGGTACGACAAGCCGAAACCAAACTGGCCAGAAGCCATCAACGAGAAGCCCTGGCAGAAGCCCACCTCCCGTCCCTCCTATTACTCAGAGAAGCCCGAGGACAATCAAGCTCAGAAATGGCCCCCGGAGAGGCCATCTTGGAACAAGTACACCGATCGTCCTAACAGCGACATAATCACAGACAGTCGTCCAGCCAATTTCCCAAACAATTGGAACAGGCCGCAGCCGACGAAGCCCAGTTACCAGTTCATCGATCGGTACGATAACAAAGGGGAGGAGAACAACGACTGGCACGACTTTCCATCGAGGCAGGAGGACCGCCTGAGGCCCTCGACCGAGACACCAGGCTTCTCTCACTATCAGTACGTGAACAACCACCCTCCGAGCTACCCTGGCAACGGGGACGGCCAGTGGGTGCTTCTGTCGACGAACAGAGGCTACTCCAAATCCAAGCAGAGATCGATGAAGATCGATACAGCGAGGGGTACCGTGGGGAACGTGACCAAGACCGTTGGAGGGAAGAAGGAGGAGTACGATCCGTCGATCGCTGTGATGACTTCCAAGCGACAGGTTAGGCTAGATGATCAAAGAAGTTTTGGTATTTGGGTGTAGGCTTCTGTGGGAGACTGCAGGCTCAGAGTTCTTTTGGTGTAATTGGTGTTTGTTGAAAGGGTTTCCAGTTGGGGGGTGGTTCCTTTGGGTTTGTCGAGGTGTTTGCAGGGATATTGTGGGGATTGAAGAACTCTGCTATCCTGAATCCCTTTTTCAAGTCGTAATAGTTATTTTGTCAGATTTAGAATTTTGATTGAAATTTCCGTGTAAAAGATATAGAGTGAGACATCTTTATATGATATTCGATACGATATACTCATACTGTATTTATAGGGGCACAGTCCACGTGACGGAAATCACTTGTAACTAGCTGGATATCCAATTTATTTTCATCCCCAGCGAGACTAGAATACATTAAAAGTTACGTAAAACGATTCCTGTATAATTGGTTAGTTGTAGACGCAAAAATCCATGGCTGATAGGGTGTTCTTTCATTTCTGTTAGTCGTAACGCGTTTATTAAAAAAAACAAGGCGAATTTACGTAATCGAAGGGGGGATGATCGCCTAGATCAGTTGCTCGTTTTTCAGTCATTAAATGCTCCCTCCAAATTCCCCTAAATTGAAGTTCATTAATAGGGAAGCTCGTTTAAAGTATCATTCGTTGTTAGGTAATCTGAAAAATTAGCTGATATTCCTGTCTCGTAACCTAGCTTATTCAATTTGTAGCTGTACACCCTTTCCTCTTATTCTCTAAACAGTACAACTAGTAGCCCACTTGTCTAATAAGTAAATGACACGAAACAGTGTGGAGGATCGCGAGTGCATGTGGCACTGGCAGTCGCTTGATGAAATATGATTTACCTAGGTCAGGTTGACAGTGCTACCGTCGATCAACGGCACCAACACCACCACGTCCCACGGAGGTCTGCTCGAGGTGGAGAAAACCTTCAAAAGCGTGGACCAGAGTCGAAACGAGTACGAGATGGAGAGGCAGACGTTGCCCACCATACTGAGGAAGAGACCCATCAGGAACACCGTGGCCAATCAGCCATCTAGCTCTGCTGTCTTAGCTGCCGTCGGTGCGGGTGAGTCCCCATTCCCTGTTTCATATAGTCGTTCAATAATATGAAGGATCCAAGGCACCACTTTCTTATTCATGTCGCGTGTAAAGTCGTCTCGAGTAGCAATTACCGTCCATGCATGAAAAGACATGCGTTAGCCTCCATAGTATTATGGAATAATTCGAAGCTGTTTCGAGGGATAGGTAGCGGCGAAAAGAAAGTTTAAACTGTGAACAGTTTAGATTAGATAAATTTCGGTATAAAAAATTCTATCTTACAATTTTTGGGGTTGGAAAACTGGAGGCTTGCAGATTCGGGGGTTGCAAAATAGAACACCGATAATAACAATATATGTAAAGACTACTTAGACATAAAAATATGAATTTTAAAGTTTATTTTCACCGCAATTTTCGGGGGAAGAAATTAATATGTTCTGGATAAAAATCAATGTAACGCACTAACAAGGGAAGATCCCGAAAATTCAAAAAATTCTGAAACTTTGTGAATATGTAGGGGATTTCCTCCTCGTTACAACGCAATTTTTGTTTGCTGCCCTAATTCACTCGAAGAGGGTGAAATTAACCCCTGAAATTATTTTCAAGAAATAAAAAAAAAGTTTCAAGACAAAAGTTACTTCTTTTAATTAGATCTGTCATTTGGTGAAAATTATTTTACAGTTCGCGAGTTATAACACAAAATCGGAAAACATTCGGATTTTCAGGGGTCAATTACACCCCCTTAGAGTGAATTTGGGCAGCAAACAAAAATTGCGTTGCAATCAGGATGAAATTCCCTACATATTCACAAAGTTTCAGAATTTTTTTAATATCCAGGTTCGCGATGTTCCCTTGTAAGCAGTTTCCGTGAGAGAGTTCCAGGATCTTGAAGGAGTACATAAATACGAAGAAGAATTGAGATTGTAGGGATGAACGAAGCCTTCTTGCAATTAGTATTAGCAACTAGGTGCTCATCGAATACAATGATTATAGTGTAACAGAACTTATGATCACTGCAATCGAATTAATTTGTGTGCCTGTAGGAATATTACCCGCAACCATGGCAATGATGATACCAATGATACTTGGCCGTCGAAAGAGGGACCTGACACCTCCCGACCTGGCTCACCTCGATTATCGCGACTCTGTCATGAATATTCGTGTTCCCACGAATAAACGTGGGGCCCATGGATCGAGGTTGAGATAGGGTACCTGAATTTGTCGGAGAAAGCCCCTGGTTATTATTTAATGGGGATGATGACACGGAGGGAAGATATTTATCTTCAGAATTTAGCGGGAAATATAAAGCTTCGCTACTTTTCTCTAGTTTAGGTTTGATCTACTCTACGCTAGGATAATTTGAGAAACATAGATGTATGTACTTGAGAATCCGTATCGAATCAAAATTAGATAGGCGCGTGTACTTCAAAGTAGTTATCCACTTCAGTTGTGTTCCCTCCAGCTCTGTAGATCACAGATTTTAACGACCGCCTGAATTTCGTCCCTAGAAAAGGGAAAGTTCCATTTGAAAGCGAGAACGGGTACTAATCGAGCGGTTTTTGTCGAAATCAGGAATAGGGAATTAGAATCTCGAAAGTGAAATTGTCCTTGGGAGGGGACTGGAATTTTTTTATACATGTACAGTGGAATATTTTTGAAAAGGTGACGAGAAATCTGGATTTATAGTTTTCCCAATCGACGAACCATACAAATGAGATGAAAGAATCCTTCTCGAGGTAGCGGAAGGATAACAAGCTTGTTTTAAAATACTTATCGTATATTTATATACATGTCAGGGTACCATATAGACGCATATGTTATTTATTTATTTATATATTTATTTATAATATACTTTACAGTGTCTCGTCGTATATTTCGTCGTTGGCTTAAACAATAAAAGCACAAGTACCAACAAGTGATAGTAATAATGATCGAAGTAAAAGTGTTACGTCGAAATAAAATAGAACTTTTCGCCGAGTGTTTTTCAAAACCTTGCGCCTCGTTAGATGTGATCCTGGTTTCGAAAAAGCGTGGGTAGAGTGCACTGCGGACGCGCGCGCAGCGCCTGAGTGCATTCCATGCGAGAAATCCTATTCCCTAATATCCATTTTAAAGCTTTGTCGTTCTCAGTCACGTCCAGAAACACTCGTCTCCTCCAAGCCAATCCCTGACCAACGATTTCGCGAGGAGTGTCACTGAAATTTCCTAAAAGAATCCACAAACAAAAGCGTGAAACAGCGCTAAACTATTCCACCAGCGATTACATTGCAGGAAGTCCTAAAAGACAATAATCCAATGATTTACAGTCCACAAAGCATTTTCCTCCAAACAGTACCTAATATTAAAACCGAAATAAAATCGATCCCTTAGCTGTCTCTAAATTCATTGCGTCAGGAGAAAACGTCTGAAGGGGAAAATAAGGGTAAACGATACGACAAGGATTCTTCCTCCAGGTGCCGCTTTTCTAAGACTCGATTCTCTTCTCACAAAATGGTAAGATTCAATTTCTGCTAGCACTTAGTATGATAAAAAGTTATCAATGCTCTGGAACCCTAGGATATAAATGAGCCTTCGTCAAATCGTTTACCCCTTCGCGCCGGTTCACCCCCAGAAACTTTCTCCGCATCGTTGAAAAGCAGCGAATACGTCAGGCGAGGCAAGCTGTCCAAGAAAAGGAACTCTCCCAGCGGAAAGAACTACCCCCAGTGGAGTCGTCCACCTCAGCGGAATGTCCAAAAGCTTCGGGACACGAGGGACAATCCGTTCGAGGTTCCTGGCGTTCCTGAAGAGAGAAGGTAGAGAAGACGTGACAGAAGAAAAACTCTCGGTATCGTCACTCGAGTCCATTGTTCCCTCATGTCTCCTAAATGCAACCCTCGTCACTCCTCCCCGTTGATCCTCTTCTGCACGTGGCCGATATATCTGGCGAAGCCCTCGCTGGCGTGCTTAAGAATCGTCAAGCCGAGCCTGAACTTTATTTCGGCGATCTTCTTCACGAAGTTGAAGAGATTGAAACCGTTCTGCTCCGGCGGCTTCCCCGTGGTCGGGTCGGTCCACTCGACGTTGCTCTCCTCGGTGTCTTTCGAGCTTTCCGTCGTGTTCCCCTCGACCTCCGTCGCGGCCGGCGACGCCACGGGGTCCGTGACCCCTTTCGTCGACGAAGAGGCCGGTTCCGTTGACGAAGAGGCCGTGGAGAAAGTCGTGGACGCCGTGGTAGTCTCCGCGGTGGGACTCTTCATCGTGGCCTCCTTCAAGCGAGTCTTCTCCTCCTCTTTCTGTCGCCTCCTCTGTGCCTCGAAGTCCTCCACTTCGTTGTCCTTCCTCCTGTCCTTCGTCTTCTCGCCATCCTCCCCAGGTAGAGCAGAATCGATGATGTTGAGGATTTCGTTGCTCAGGTTCTCCTCCTTCTCGTCCTCCTCGAGCTCCCTCTTGGATGGTATCACCTGGATCACAGAGTCCCTCTTCCATCTCAGGTAACTCGGCTTCATCGCGAGCGGGCCCATCGAATCAACAGACCTCTTCGTCCTCAGGTACCTGGGCCCATGCTCGACAGCAACAGCAGCGGGCGTGATCTCCACTTCCTCGTAGCCCTCCTCTGGCCTGGCAGTCTGAATCTGCCCGTACCCCTGAGCAGACCCTTGAACAGCCCCCCCTGGTAAGCTGAAACTCTGCCCTGCGTCGTGATCGAACTGCGCCTGGCCACTTTCCGTCGGCTCGTAGCTGTTCGCCAGTTTCCCAGGCGTGGACAATGCTGGGACCTTTTCCTCGTACGGCGGGTAATCTTTGGGAACGTTTCCAACGACGAACTGACGGTTCGCCGACCCAGGGACCGACTGTCCCACCACGTACGCCGAGGGTTTAGGTCTGTCGTAATAATTCGGGGTACTTGGCGCATCAGCATAGCGATGGTCCGTGTTCTTGTACTTGAAGCTGGGGGCTGTGTAAATAGGAGACGAGGATGGGTACCTTTGCTCGTTCTTCTTAGTCATCTGAGACTCGTAGCCCCCGTCGTGATTCTGGTACCGGTAATAATTACTATCGTAGTCCTTGTTGCCCGCATAATTAACCTCGTCGCTGGTCATACCCTGAAGAACCTTGGACAGGACCTCTTCCTCGCTCTGTCCATAGTTCCCACCGTACTCGTCCAGGTTGTACTTGTACTTGGGCTCCACTTCGTAGTTCCTCCGAGCTATCGCGCCGCCGAAGGGGTACAGGAAGTAGGAGGCCAAGCCTAGTCCAAGTCCCACCAGTGACATCACTCCGAAGCTAGGCATCACCTCGCGGCTAAGAAAATTGTAGATCTGCGTGCTGATTGGCTTCTGAGGAGGCTTCTTCTTCATCTTCGTCGAGTTCGCTGTCAGCTTGGTCTCGGGCGCGATCTTCGACTCCTGCACGTCGTTCTCGGCGATAGACTCCTCTGCCAGCAGCTCGAGCCCCGTCGAGCTGGCTGTCACCGGCGCAACGGTGGTCGTGGTGGTAGATGTGGACGGCTTGCGACGCCTGACCTTGTTCTTCTTCCTCTTCGAGGTGTGCCTGGGCCTCTTCGTGGTCGAAGTCGAAGTTGGGGTCGTGGCTGACGTCGTGGAGACCGACTCCTCCGTGTCCACGTTGACCTTCGTTAACTCGCGGTTGAAATCGAACTTCAAGTCTATTTTCGAGCTGTCCAGACTGTCCTTCTCCTCCACCTTCTCTATCTTCAGCACGGGCGCGTTGACTTTGATAGACTCGATCTCGATGTTCGTCGCGTCGTCCAGAGGCTTCTTCAGCTGCATCTTCAGCACGTTGCTAGCTTTCGTGGCAACGGGCTTCGTCTTCACCTCGGTCAGTTCATTATTAAAAATCGATTTCGTGGTCGTAGTGGCATCCACATTCGTCGTGGGCGAGCTGGGAGTCGGCGTGGTTGTCTTCTGGGTGCCCATCATGATCGAGGCTTTTATCTTCGTCACGAACATAGGCTTCTCCGTGCTCTCTGGCTTATTCTTCGAGATCGTCACCATCTGCACTGGCCTGAAGGTCACCTTCTCGATCTTCGCTATCGAAGCATTCTCGTTCTTCGCAATATCTGGCTTGACAGTGGTCCTCCTAATCGGCGGTTTCGGTCTAGCCAGGTGGTTCGGCCTGGACGTCTTGGAAACGGACGGTTTCGACAACAAGGTTGTCTTACTGGTCGCAGTCTTCGGCTTAGGCGTCGTCCTGAGGATCTGAACCTTCTTCGTCGTGCCAGCGAACGCCTCTTTGCTCTCTAGCATACTCACGGTAGTCTGAGCGAGCTTGAAAGTCGTGTTCTGCAGCACTGGTTCCAGCTTCTCGAGACCCTCCACCTTCTCAGGCTTCGAGTCGGTCGTTTTCTTCGTGGTCACGAGGACCGTTCTCCTCGTGCTCGGCGCCTCTTCCATCGTGGTGGAAACCGGCATCGTCACTTTCTCGGCCACCCTTTCAGTGGTCTCCACACGCTCCATCAAGGTCGTTGGCTTGACGGTCACGCGCACCTCGGTCTCTGGGGGTGGCTTGGTCCTCTTCTCCATCTCGATCGTTTTTATCGTGGTGGAGGGAGGGTTCAAGAGGATCCACGTGGAGATCCCTCCGGTGGTGGTCGGGTGATTCTTGTAAGCGGTCATGAGCCGCGTGGAGCTCATCTCCCTCTCGAGCTCTTCTTCGGTGATGGCCATGGCCTGGCCAGGGTGGCTGCTCTCGAAGTAGCTGAACTTTGAGTTTATCGGTCTACCGAAACCTATCGGCTGGCCATTCATCACTGTCAGCTCCTTCATCGGGGTGATGTCGTTCCTCTCCACTGGTTTCTGAATAGCGATGGGCTTCTTGATGATGTTGCTGTCGAGGATCTTCCCTGGATCTTCGGGGCTGCTGGCGTTGAGCAGCTGGGTGGTCACTGTTCGCAGGGACTGGTCCATGTACTGCAGGTCCTTTAGCTGACGCTGTGCGTCGTTCGCTTGGACGCTGAAATGAAATATTTTAATGAGTCTGGTGAAATGCTACAGTGTATAGTACACATTCTCTGAGCAGGCACGTTTAGGTACATTTAGGTGTGGGAAATTGTGGTCTGTTTAATTGAATGTTAATCGTGCCATTTTAAATATTCCTTACCTTTTTGGATGGGAAGTTTTGAGGAATTTTAGTTAGATAGGTCTGGGTCAGTGCTACTAGGTCAGTGCTAGTTTCTAATTGGGTGGTATCTGGATCCATTGCAGGAGTTCTTCGTGAGAAGTATCGCGTGGCTTTGGTACCGAGGGAGATATTTCTAAGAGAAAATTGGGGCGTAGGATGCTTGGGAGGGTATCTCGCGATGAACTACAGTGTCGAGTACAAGTCGCAAATTTCATGGTTACAGAAGAAAAAGAATACAAAATTTGTTCGTTTGAATGGTTTATTTCGGTTACAATTGACTGGCACAAGTACTAGCAATGCCCTAAAGTGACGCAAGTTCTAACGCTACGATTACAATGTAAATTCGTTCCAGTTAATACTGCTCTTTATCTCTCTAAACTACCCCCTACAAACATTGCATACTTATCAGTAGAGTTTTAAAGCTACTTTTGGCGAGGTTAAAATGTATCATCCAAACAGCATTTTACCATCCATTAAACCCCTTACCTGTTAAGATCAATTAGAAATAAAATAAATAGAATCACCTTTAAAAATATTTACCATAAATAATAAGTTCGACTGCTCTACAATAAAAAAGTTATCTATACGGTGTGAAAAAGTAATCGACACGCTTTCCACAGATAAATCTATGTATCTGGGTCCAGAAACTATTCGACAAAAGAGTACGAGATTCCAAGCTTCGATCTCTGATAAAAAATACTTCCTTTGCTTGTAAACCTTCCACCACCATCTCGAGACGAAGTCTAAAAAAATCTTCATGCATCCAGATAGTAAGATTCATCCATGAAAATCGTGAGCATCACTTTCTCCACACCCTGTACACTGCTGACTCAGTGTCCACTTGGAACTCCTTGCCCCTCTTCTACGTCCACGTGACACCGTACTTTTCACCTCCACCTGAACCCACTACAGTCTCCCACTCCACCAGCCTGCATCATCGAAAAAGGAAGAACCTAATCACCGCCGCCTACACAGCTTCATCTCTTCCTCTTCTTCCTGCGACTCTTCCACTCGTTCAACCTACCATACTTGTCCATCGACCGCCTCGCGATCTCCTCAAGGTTGGGCCAGTAGCTGCCAGCAGCGTCGTCGTTGGCACGACCGAGATTGAACGAGCTTGGGAACACCCAGGGGAAGAGGAACGTGAATATACCAAGAACCCCAGCTGCCAGAGCAGTGAACGGCGCAGCAGCCAGGCTGAAGAACCCGTAATGCAGCGGGTTGACGAACGTGAAATAAGTGAACACCGACGCTAAGGAGTCCATGATACCAGCTGGAGAGAGGTCGTAATCATCGTCGTCATCGTCAGTGGAAGGAGCTTGGGACGAGGAAGTTGCTGCTAGCCCTGCCGAATGGGAGGGAGAAGCACTGGCTGGACTGGCATTTGGGTCGCCAGGTGATTGCGCCAGAGAGTTCAACCCTGGGTCATCGTTAGCTGGATCAGAAGCAGCTGCTAGGGCTGAAGAAGCTTCTTCAGTACCCGCGCTATTCCCTGGCAAGTCCGTTTCATCGACTTCCATTAACGAATAATCAACTGGAGGGGAAGCCTCGACTTCGGTAGAAGGGTCAATTTGGGAGTTAGAGCCTGAGACGCTGATATGCGTGCCCTGGAACACCTCGAAGTTAGACAGGCCCGAGGGTACATCAGTTTCTGGAGGAACATCTCCCTGTGGGTTCTTTGGGGGACTATAGTAGCCACCCTGAGGCCATACAGAAGGACCAGAGGAACTAGATTGGTAGATAGGAACAGCCTGACCTAGCCCAGGGTCTAAAAACCCATCCTGACTGACGCCAGCGTACTTGTCCCCGTAAATCTCATAGCTACCAGGGTTCGGCTGGGTACCAGCTTGAGGTGCGGTAGGTTTCAACATGTTCGTATTGAACACATGAGAATTGATGATGATGTTCAAGTCAGTGCAGCCTTCCTTGCTCTGAATAGTGTTGTTGATCCTCGTGTAGGAGTTGATGAGGATCGTGGGGCAACTCTGATCATAGGTTACTACCGGGGTCTGGGGTTCGGGCACCTTGTTCTTGTCCTCGTAGGAGGTGAAGCCTATGTGCACGTTGGGACCTGGCTTCGAGGTAGTCGATGGGGACAGTTGCGAGAGCAAAATGGACGGAGGATACGAGGTGTACCCTGAAGAAGACCCCGAGGGCCCTGAATTGCCATAATTCCCAGGCACCTTCGCCACGACTGTCGTCCTATTAGGCTTCCTCGAGTCGGTGTTTATAAGATGAACAACAGTGTTCTGCGACACCTGAGTCTGGGGATTGTAAACCGTCTTATTCTTCAACAACACACTCCCCAGCCAACTGGGAAGCTTGAAGTTGCCCGGCGTGTAGCTTGGGCGAGAATGGACGGGGTAAATGAAGCCAGGCTTGAAAGTCTGAACGTCGCTAGGTTTCGCGGGCCTGTTCGGCTCCAGATTCTGGTAATCCGGGTCGAACACGAGGCTGACCGGCTCGCCTGCCTGATCACTTTCCACTATGTGGCTACCGTTCGTCATGAAAGCCGGGATTTTCAACCAGTGCACGATTTCCTGGAGACTGGGGCTGGTAACGGGCACGGGGTGACTGAGGCTCACGTTCCTCGGAGGAACTGGTTTGGAAACAGCCTGCTCGAGCTTGGGATCGTCCCCGAGCGAGGTGTACTTTTCGTAATTCTGGAAATCGTCCACGTTCTGTATGGCCCCGTTCGGCCAGTTCTTCAGCTGCACATTGTGAACAGACGCGTTGTTTCTACTGAAAGGGATCTTGTTCGGTCTGACCTTCGTCTGGCCCTTTTTCCTCAAGCTCGACTGACCACTTGAGGGCTGACGAAATTTCGTGCGGTTGGTGTGCTTCGAGCTCCAGTGACGAATAGATAAGTCGGCGCCTCGGCGAGGAGGAACTATCAACTGGTTATCGGGGCTCTCCACGTGGATAGAGGAAGGTGTTTCGAAAGGAGGCGCAGCATTCTCGAGACTGAACGTGCTAGTGATCCTTTTAATAGCCGCTACGTGATCGAACTCGGTCGTAGGCTCAACCTCGACGGAACCAGCCGAAATTTCTGCCTTCCGATCCGAGAATTCCGCGCTCGAATTGAGGCCCAAGGCTGGGCCCGTCGACTGTGAATTATTCAAGCAGATTTCGCCCGTCCTTCTGGACAATTTCGCGTCCCTGGAATCTCTCGAGACTCCAGTGGAGTTCGTCCTCAACGAACGCTTCCTCGTGCACGAAATTCTCGGATTCGGATGTCGATCGAGCTTGCTACGCGAACCGAATTTGTGGGCGGACTTCCTCGACGGGGAATTCACTAGGTCGCTGGAACTAGGTGGGGTATTTTGACGCTGACGAAAGAGGTTCTTCAGCTTGGGTAAATTCTCATTTCTAGCTACATTGTCGTTGGAAGTGTTGGGGATTCGGTGACCACTGTCCCTACCGAGCTTTCCTACTTTGCTTCTATCCTCGAGCTTCGAGTCGGGGCTCGCTCTCATCGGTTCGTCGACACTTACCTCGGCGCTACGTTCGATAAAGGGGCCCATTGTATCGTGATAGTAATTAATGTACGGAATTCTACGAGTTCCGGAATTCCACCTGTACCTGCTATCTTCTCGAGTGTTTTGCAATGTGCTGGTCGCTTGCACGGGCTTCCATTCCTCGGTGTTTGATCTCGCTGGCTGTGAGGATCCTTCTGCAATACAAAATCAAACGGTGTCCTGGTCAGACTTGAAACCAGCTGTCAGATACTTCACATTTATTCTGCTTCATTTATTTTCACTTCCTACTTATATTCTTTAACTCTCCTCAAATTCTGTGTAACAATAATTGATGGGACGTTTCGAGAGTCGCGCAGACATTGGATAACAAAGCTGACGATCCTAATTTCGTAACAGAGATGTCTGCGAGAGATTCGCGTGGTATCATACGGTATGTTAATGGAAGAAGGAAACTTTCACGTTATGAAATGGAATTTCGTAGCTTCGGAATGATGATTGGAATCGATGCAGTAACGCACGGGGCCGCGGTCGTTCGCTCAGAAAATTTGCATCGCGACTCCGCGAGTTACGTTGCATCGTTGGCGTGCAATTTCTTAGGAATCGATTCGTGTAATCAGCTGTTACGGGTCGCGTGCTTTCCTCAGGCGCGACAGGGTGGAAGTGAGGAAACACCGATTCACGGGAAACGATCGCTTCGAGGCAATATTGCGAGGACTGGGCATAGGTAGAATAAACGATGGTTGAAAAATGCAGGGACTCAAGTGGGAATAAATCGATATAAAATTATATCGGCAGCTTTGAGAACTCTTTTATAACAAAAGGCGTTAATAATCTGCAAACCTCTGCATCTTCCTTCGTCGTTGAAACGCGATCGAAGCTTAAAAGGAAGTGAACGCGCAACTGCAATCGCTTGGGAGAATAAAAATTCCGCCAGAACTACCCTATCACCGTAATTTCTACATTTTAATACCCTCGACGGGGAGTCATCTGCAAGGAAATTGCAGTGCGCTCCAGCTGATTAGAGGCTAGCCACTCTCGAGACTTTCACGGAAATCGGCAACGTTTCGCATTAACCGATTTGCAACTGAATAAATACAGCCCCGCTGGGACGATTCTCGAGGACTTTAATTTCGACAGGAAAGTATCGCCACTTCCTTTCCGCTCCTGCAATCGCTTCCTCCACGCTGCTCCCTCAAGTATCGGTATGCTCGTCGGTGGTTTCACGGTGGAATCGCAAGTGTACCTACCAGTTTTCTGTGGCCTGGCGTCCCCCGATCCCGACAGCAGCAGGATCACCACGATCTTGAGAAGTTTCATCCGCATTTTGGCGCTGAAATAACAAAAAAAAAAAGATCGTTAATCGTAGATTAACAAGTGTTAGAAGCTTTCTTACAAATTGTGGATCTACTGTCCTCCTTCGCCGCTTCGATAGAGACCACGCTTTTCGGATTCATATCCCGAATAATTTATTTCGCGACGCGAAGGCTGTCGTCGACGAGAATTTCGTGAAAGGAAACGTCGCTTCGGGGGGTAGCGAAAGTTGGCGAAAAAACTTCCCATCGAACGGGTACGGGGACCGAGAAGCACGTCTCGCCTCGACCCACTGATCCTGAACCTGATCTCGACCGGGGATTTCTCGCTCGTGTCACTTCTGACGGGAACGAAGCCTCTGCTTCGAGCAAGGAAACCCGTCGCGTTTTCGTACAGAGAAATACACAGCTCGACCTCGCGGGCAATGAAATTCTCGAGGCCGAAAATTTCCGCGCCCAGAAGTCGCTTCGCTATGGGGGTGAGTGACGCAATGGCGACAGACACTTCCGAATTGTTTTGTCAGGTGCAACGCGCCGCGAATGCTTTATCGCTGATTTGCGTACGAAGGTCTCGATCGAGGCGATCGTTCGTATTCGATCGCCATGCGCCGGCCGCTCGGTCTACGACGCCGGTCGCATCGAAATGAGAAAATTTCTGGCCGATCGTTGTACCGCGAGGCAAGCGCAGAGGCCTCGAGGAAGGAATCAACGATCTGTTGAGTATGCATTAAGATTCTTATTAAATCTACGTACCCCTTAACCCTTAACCCTAGGGCGGGCGCGCCAATGAGAGGTACACGAGCTGGCGCGTGTTGAACTCAGTTCATCAGTTGAAAATAATTATTATTATTTTATTTAACGGGAAATCCCTTAATATACAAGATATATACATAAACCAGAGCCTATACTGTCTAGAACATTAATTAATTAATTAATTAACCACACGTGAATTTGCTAAATGACTAAATAATCCCGCGCGAAAAGAGCTGAGCGAGCCTATGAAGTAGTCTACCGCATTAAACTGCTGATTAGCGTACCGCATAGCCCTATTAATAGGGTCGATTGTGTAGTAAGAGTACAACGGCAGCTTATGGGCGAAAAGAGCCCCCCCTTAGAAAAGATCCAAAAATTCATCCCTCCTGCTGGAATCTAATTTTATTACTTCAATTTCCTCCCCTTCTCGAATATTCACGTTCACCTTGGACAACTTCTCGCCCCCTTCTAGATCTCCATCTCCTTCTCATTTCTCTCCAAGGCTACTCGTCCTATTTCGCAACCATCGCGGCCCTTCCGCCCCCTTTCTCCCATTCGATTTCGTATCGCCGCGTGGTAAAAGCGGTGTTTATTTTTACCGTTGCATTTTTTCGTTTATACTCGTGTCCGGTAACGGTACCTGCTACGTATCGGCTCGTAGGCCTTGATTTGCATGCGGACGCGCGTTTCTGCGCCACGGGGTCGGCCAGCGTGTCAGAAGACGTTGCAAATTGCGATAGGCCGATGGTCTGGTCGCGTTGCTTGCTACCACGGTTAACGTACCGTTAGGATGTGTTTAATACGTGTCGTTTCGAACACAATCGCTGAAAGAAACGGGCCCCCCCCCCTCCCCACGTCACGGTATTTTATCGCGACGGAGCGTTTGAAACGAATCAAAAGTTATCGCGGTTTGAGCACGGTGGATTTCGAGGTCGCCTGGGATTAGCGAATTTTCTGGCTCGCTTCGGAGCGACCATGGTCTTGGCGCTCGAAATGGAGCGATGGTGGCGAGGCGAGGATAAACAGAGCGTGGAACGTCGAGGGTGAGTTGGGCTGTTTGGAGGGGAATAACGAGGAAGGGATGACAGGATTAAGGGATGAAGAAACAAAGAATAAAATGGTAACGAGGATGCAAGGAACCAGATAGCAGCGGATGAAATCGCCAGCACACTCTCTTATAAAACCATTATTATCCCAGAATGTAAAACAGAAAGTTTATTGACCGCCAATCTATTAATACTCGGCCAATAACTTTCTACCGTGTCTTTCTTCCATTCGATGAAACACCGTAGACTTTCATTAAGAAAGGGAAAAAGAAACCCATGGCGCGGAGACCAGGAAGAAAAACACGATCTTATCGTTCGCACTCTACGACCAGAGTACCTCTGCATAGCTCCGAGAGCAGAAACGCAACTTGCTGGCAACCGAGCCGCGACCAATAGTCAAGGACGTCGTTCAAGCACATTTCCCTACCCTCTTTGCGGTTCTCCCCGGTCTTCCCTTAATCCTAACCCAGACCCGACCCTGCCTCCCCTTCGTCTCAAGGAACAATACCCTTCGATCCCCCTTACCTGATTCAAAGCTGTCGCTGGAGCTGCATTTAACCACCGCGTAAACCGCACGCGACGAGCAAACAAGGATTTAGGAAAGCCCAACTGCAGAGACTGCGGGAACTATGTGACTCGACTGAAATGAAAAGATCCGCGCGAACCGAAGCACTGTTGGCAACGCGACGACGAAGAGAAAAGAGCGAAGGGAGCAGTGTGGAAGACTGCTAGACTCGGAGCCGCGACGGCGAACTGGAGGAACCGCGAACGGAGCCGCGAGTGTCGTCCAGGTGGACGATCTTTCGACAATGGTGCACGGCTGACTGAGTCCTCGCCGAGAAGGTTGGAGAAGGCTGGGCCCGCGTGCACGCAGCCTGGCCACCGGGTAATCCACCAAGGTGGAGAGGCGCCTGGCTCGTGCACGAGTCATCGGGAACCCGTTACTCCGTCGGATACGTTGGAACGAGATCTGCTCGGGTTGAATAACCTTCGCGCGCGCAGCCAGCCTAGCCAGTCTTCGTGACTACCTTGGCCGATCACCTCGGGAACTGGGTGAATCTCTACCTGGGGGACTGGGCAACCGTCGACGAAGGGGGAGGCGTCAGCGGGCGCTCAGGAATTCCTCGGTGATGTAACGACCAGGCGGTGAAAAATTCCACGGAACCTGGGGGAAGGGACGAAGCTCGAGGCGAGCTTCGTTGCTTGCCTGATACGAGTAATTTATTTATTCAGGGTGGGCTTAAAGGGTGACAGGGGTGGTTCGAAGGTCGTTGCCTACTTTCGGGGTGGATGGAACGATGATGAAAGAAATGAGAGAAAAGAGCAAGGGAAATTGTAGTGGTGGATGAAAGAACCCGCCGCAGGGCACTCGGGCCCTTTTTGCATGAAACGCGTGATTAGATTCCTCGTTCTTTTCTATATATGACCTCTAGATTTCGTTGTCGCATCTTTAAAATTTACAGAGGTATTCATAGTACATTTTCTGGATCGATGTTGACCAACAAGGAAAGATCCCGAACCTGGAAATTTAAAAAATTCTGAGACTTTGCGAATATGTGGGGGATTTTCTGCTGATTAAATTCACTCTAAGGGGGTGAAGTGGACCCCTTAAATTCAGGATATTTTCTGATTACTCGCGAACTGTAAGAACTTTAAGTTACCAAATGATAGTCCTAAATAAAAGAAGTAACTTTTGTCTTGAAACTGTTTTTCTATCTCTCACAGATTGCGAGTTAAAAAAAAAAATCGGAAAATAGCCGAATTTTTTAATTTCACCCCCTGAGGCCCTTCTTGCATCCAACAGCACAATTCACGTCGTTAAGGTAACTAATTGAGGGGAGAGGGTGGTTATCAGTGAGCAGTGCGTGTAGAATCTCTGAAAAGAGACTGTTCATTTATTTCCACGAAATTAAGATGTTTCAGAGAGAGTAGCGCTTCCCTGCGAGATTCCTCAAAGAAGAAGATCGTCAGAGGAAGTTTTATTGTCCCCAGCTGTTCTTGCTTTTCCCAAGAACTAATCACGAGCAGCCAAGAAGTTCGATCTTATCGTTCTAATCACGATAGCGCCGAAGGGAAACTCGGAAGTGATCGATTAGATAACATCTAATAAAAGATAATACACCTAATAGATATATTTAATAACGTCTGGGAGCGTCTCGGCACACATACCTGCATGCGTAATTACACGTGCGAATAAGACTGGTGTTATTCTGTAATAACACGGTGCGTTCACTTCATCGCGCGCTGCTTTTCCCATGAATATCTCCCCTTAGCTCTTAACTACCACTCCAAGCGATGTTTCTCGTGCCGCACGAATCTAATGAAACGAAAATCGTGGGTTAACACGAGAAACTGGAGCGAGGGATTGAGGAAATCGAGCTGATAAACAATCCAGCGTAGGATAGTTTGAATAAACGACTGGAGAGCACCGTGCACGATTTTCTATAACGATCGGGAAGCTTGGAAAGTAGAAAGTATCGCGAACGGGGGCCACTGTTATCTCGGATGGGAGCCATGGTCCAAATGATACATGGAATATCGCTTCGAGGAATGAGCCTTGTTTCGTCGATCGAGTTTTTAGTGCCGGGATGGTCTTGGAAAAGAAATGCGCGGAGTGAAGCGAGCGGAACGAGGTATTTTTATGCTCTTCCTCGTGCAGAACAACTTCTGTTCGTATTTTCCGCTGCTCGGTACGGAATGTTATTCGATGTTTAACGCTGGCGAACCTGAGCCCTCGGAAATAAAAATGGCCCGTGTCAGTTTTCCTTAATTCGTCTTGAAGCGTCGCGGCTACTCTCCGAGGGAATTGTTTCCTTTCAAAAAGCAGAATTAGTTATGTGAACCTTCCTTCTGCCATGTCTCTCAGCACCGAAGCTCAGCTTCCTGCAGAACTGATACCTTCTTACGGAAACTCAGTACCCGATTCGCTTCTATCTTAAAACAGGTTTCCCATGTAAAACCTCGAGTGGATAGCAAATCAGCGCTTCGTTTCCCAACACCACGAGCGCGTCGTTACAAAAATTATTTCTCCCACGGAAAGATCGTGAAATTCTTCGAGACTGATCGTATCGAACCAAAGGTACACCGAACACCGTTACTCTTCTCTAAATTACGACCACCTCCTTGACCCTCCCCCATTGACTGGCAGTGAATCTTCGTTTCCTAACGAAGCTCGTTATGCGACCATCGATCTCCGCTGGGTTAAGCGAGGAGTCTATGTAGGACGTCTCTGAGGCATCTCTGTTTGTCAAAACAGAGGCGAATGTTTGTGAATTTTTTTTGAAAAAGCGGAAGCATATTTTTTCACAGAACTTTTTGCACTTCGTAGAGCATCGTTTAAAGAACATTTGGTAATTTTTTCGTGGAAAAATATTTACGTTTATAATAAAATAACAAGCGACATCCAAGGAGCCTTTTTAATAATTTGGTTTTGCGGCGGGCACTGCCATTCGAGATCAGATTGTCTAAAATCAAAGAACAAAAAAGTTTTCGTTAGTATATTAATGCATCCTCTGATTAACGAAGGGAATTTGCGAAATATTAATTTGAAACAAAGTAGCGGCTATTTAAAGTTGAAATCCTGATTTTTCGTGGAAAAATCTCGCGAAACATTAGAACTTCAACTTTAAATAGCCGCCATTTTGTGTTAAATTAATATTTCAGAAATTCCCTCCGTTAATCAGAGGATACATTAATATGCTAACCAAATCTTTTTAATTTTTTGATTTTCGATAATCTGGTTCCGAATGACAGTGCTCGCCGCAAAACCAAATTTTTAAGAAGGCTCCTTGGATGTCGCTTGTTATTTACTAATAAACGTAAATATTTTTCCACGAAAAAATTACCCAATGTTCTTCAAACGTTGCTCATTTAAATGCAAAAAGTTCTGTAAAAATATACGCCTCCACATTTTCAAAAAAAATTCACAAACCTCCGCCTCTGTTCGGCCGCCTGTAACCCGTTAAAGGGGATAAACGGAAGCTGCATCGGTGCCAGCGTATAGTTGCGAGGGTGAAAAAAGTCGGCTCGCAGGAAACCACCTCCCGGAAGGTGCATGCACGCGGTGTATAATAGGAGAACGTGCTTACCGTCCCAGAATCGCAGGCAGTCGCGGCACTATGTGGGACATAGCGGCACTTCTTACGGCGGTGGATACCTTTCCCATCTGTTGCCAAACGATGCCTATCGACGTTACTGTCGCTAGACCACCTCCATGCGTGCCTGCCGGCTGGAAAAGAAGAATACTAATTAGAGCTGTCTCTGACGCGGAGGGGAACGATCTTGATTCGTCTCGCCCGCGACGGGAGCCTCGTTAAGGTAATTCGCAAAGCATCTGTAAGAGACCAACGACTCGTGACAGCGGGATAAGGATTCGTGAAACGGCGAAGCTTCGAATTGACCGATAGCTAGCTCGTGGGATCGATCGCTTCTCTCGGAGCTCCATCAAAAATCAAGTGCAATCTTCTACTCTTCTAATTCCCTTTTGTGGTCGCTCGATCGCCTTGCACCGTGTAATGGCACAAGACTAAAGGAACGAGTATGTAGATCATCGTCGATGACTCGAGACTAATTCCCATGATGGCTCTCAGCCAATCAATCCGACCCAGCGACGGGGCTGGCAAATTACCGGGGAAACGTTACTGCATCCGCGGTTCCTCGTCATTATCGCGCGACGACGCGTTGATGGAGGGTTCCCGCGAAGGAAGGGAGGACATCCCGGGCGTTCAATCGAGATTTCTAGCACGCCGATTCGATCCCCCGTTCTTAATTAAGGAATCCAGACCATTGTGTTCTTTTTATTTCGTCGTGCGAGGCTCGACTTCCGCCGACTTTCGTCCATGCAGGATCGTTCGGAAGCTTCGACGATCATTGTCGTGCCGGTATTGCGCCATCGACCGCCCCGAATAATTAAAACGATCGAGGGCCGATCAACGGGAGCGCTTCCGCGTCGAGCACCGTTATAGATCAGAAACGATCTAATGGCAATGCTGAACCAGTCGGCAGCCGATCTTGTAAATAAGCGGCTTGCATGTCGATCCATTTGCCACGGGGATCGTGGACCGATCTCTGGTTTCCTTCGACATTGATTAACCACCGGCAGGCTAATTAGGATCTTGGACTCGCTGAGAGTCGTCGACAGAGCTCGATCGTTTCGCCGGTAAAGTGCTACGAATGCCAATGGAACCTTGACAGATTTACCACTTATCAGTCTCGAGTGGACCGACGATTATCGAGTCTATGGTAAAGTAAACGCAGCTGGGTGCCGCCGATCGAGAAGAGAACGAAAGTTTCGAGGAAGCGAGAGGCAGCCGCACCGAGGAAGGAAAAAGTGACATTGACTCCGCGGAACGGTACTAATTGCCTCGATCGCGATAATTGACGAACTTCTGCGCGCATGGACGCGTACGAGGCATGGGTGCCACTGTGCGAGGGGACGATCTGCGTGGACGAGGCGATGGAGCGTGAATATGTAGGTTGGTTATTTATTATTAAATCGCGATGGGTGCGATTTAAAGGGTAGGTCTGCGCAAGGTGGTAGATCATGTTCTTGCCAAATTTTGCCAGGACTCAGCGACAACAACGACTGACGATACAATATTTTCATTAAAGAGCACGAAATACTTTATTGTAACAATTTTTTTTTTAAGAACAAGATTTTATTAAAATGTACTATAAAGGAGCCAATAATGTTGATACCGAGTGTACTCATATGACTAAAATAAACGCGTGAAAATATTGTATTGTCATCGGAACTACGTATATGTGCAAAGTTTCAAGCCGATGGGATACGTTGAAGTGGGTCAAAATTAGCTTACAAAATTTCATCCTGACAAACTCACAACTGAAACTAAATAAAAGCTTGTAGAAAAATGAACCTAAAGAACTTGATTTATAATTCGAATACTCAAGTATTCGAATAATAATAAGATTCGAATACTCAAGTATTCGAAAAATAATAAGATTCGAATACTCAAGTATTCGAAGTTTATTCGTAGCATTCAAATACTTGTAAAATATTCGAATATTAAATTATTCGAATAATCCCAGCCCTAGTCGCAATAAATTGGCCCTCGTTACAAGTTTTCCAAAGTTATAAGTAAGTTTCGTGCATTCAAATTCTTTTCTCTGTCTTACTTACTTCTTACATGATTTTTAAGAAAATTTGACGTGCCTTTTCTTGGACATTTATGTTTCAATTAATGCACAGATAATCTCATACTCGGCAAAAAATAGTGTCGAGCGATATATGCCCCAATTAATTACCTCTTTTGAAAAGAGAATGTTTGTAAACATGACTAGTAAACTTTTCAGCGATCTCTATTCGTCGCAACGAGCAAAACTCCAAACGCAAAATATCAAATTCCCCATCTTCTTCTACCCCCAACTTAAATCTCTGCTCCGACAACTCTATTGCTACTTTCTAACTCCTCACTTTCCGTATTTCAATTTTCAAACATCGACACCTAACAGCCGAATTTACACAGTCACCGTACCGTCTCGTATCCTCGAAACTGGAATTCCAGTTCGCATGACTCGCAGTTGGATCTCTCTACCGTTCAATCTCCATTTCGATCTCTGCTTCGGCCCCTGTCCGTCGAATCCTGCACGCTCTCGATTGAAATTTCGATTTCCATAGTAGTTTCACAGGCGACTCACCCACTTGGGATCGTGACTGTCCTCTATTCCTCCCCCTTGGTTCTTGTCCGCTAGCTCCGGGGGAATGCGGATCGGCCTTGTTTCCCCGTGCGGCGATCCCTGTTCCGATCGGATCGGATGTCTCGGCACGATCGAACGGTGATACCTAGATCCCTTGGCCGACATCTATGCGGTCGACGGTCTCACGGACCCCGAAGACGTCTCTCCTCTCCGTTCCTGAAACGAAGCATCGATTCCTCGTTAAAATCCACCCCCATTCCCCTACTCGCCACCCGAGTCGACGCTTTTTTTCATCGAGCAACGCCAAACCTACATCCCTCGATTCTAGAGAAAGAACATCCGCTCGCAGTTGACAAGAGACTTTATCTTCTCGCGATTCTAGTGGTTCTAAAATATTTCACGAGCGGTTCAGAGGGAGGGGTTGATAGGTTTGGTAAATCGTAAGAGGCAGGAGTTATTGTTATTGCTTTACATAAACATGCGATTGGAACGGGTGCTCAAGGAGTAGGTACATACTTCTAGTTGCATGGAATCGATTCTTCTCGGTTCGAGGGGGCCAACATCTTTGCTTCCCGCTACAGATAAGCGAAGCGATAGTCCGAGCTTTCTATTCGACAATTTATTGGTACATAGGCGGTTAAACTTGTTGCCTGGTCTACCTACATCCTACGGTATCGATGCAGGTCTCCGTTTTTATGGCCTCGGCAACTGCTTCAGCATCAGTCGCGTATGGAAATTGCGAGTACTCATTGGTATCGTATCGAGAATCCAAGGACGGTGGCGTCCGCGCTTCTTTGCGTAAGTAAAATCGTTGTAGCAGCACTCGGTGTATCGAGGACAAGTTTGAAACAAGCAGTTCCCTGAGTGCTCCTGTTTTCTTTCGTCAGATAAAACAGTCTCTAGAAAGGCGTCGTTACTTCTGCGTCTTCCCGCGTCCCTCCTCTTCAACAGAGGTAAAGAAACGAAAACGGTACCCGATGCATTGATCGTAGTTCCTTCTCGTTCCTCGAATTTTCTCCACTGAAGCACTCTGAAAAGTTACCACCATAGAGCTCCTTCTTCTTCAACTCCTCCCAGTGATCATTCCGCCCGAGGCGCGCGTTTCTTGCCAGGAGGACTTGAAGAGCGCCTCGTGCCCCTTGTCCATCGCCGTCTCTTCTTTCCCTCCACCCTTCTCTCGTTCAAAAATCTCAAGATGCCTCGTACCTCTCTCGCGGTTTCCTTCACTTTTTCCGCGCCACCTTCCTCCCCTTCGCAGGGCAGGATCTCCTCGTTTCACGCCTCATAAGCCTCCGACACGGTCGCGTCCCCTCGATCCTTCCTCTTTGCCCGATTCACGATCCTTTCTGTCCGCTTTCACCGCGAGCTTCGCCGTCCTCCTGCTGTCGCTTTTACTCTTCACCGGCGTTCTCCCTTCGAACCTAGGAGGGCTTCTTCCACCCGCGGCTGGTTCGTCACAGTTGCAGGACGGGGACCAGGCACTCGCCGACGAATGGCCCTCCGGAGACGTCGATTCGTCTAGGCACCATCGCGCTCTTAATTGCCGCCTCGATCGATTGTTCCTGTGACCGTGATTCCCCGTGAGAACTTATCCTCTTCGCCGCGGTAAACTTGCCGCTCGGGCGACCCGCGTTTCCATGCAGCGATATTAATCGACGGTGCGCTAAAATAAACGTGTCGCGCGATTGCGTGCGATCATGGGACTCTGCGTGGTCACGAATGGGACGCACAGTTCCTCCGTGCTCCAATAAGATTGCAGGAAGTGTTCAATTTCAGGTCCGTTGTCGAGCAACAATGACAAGGGCATTCTCTTCTTCTCCTTCTTGGAAACAAACGGTGCCCTGTGACATCCTCGCGATTAGTCCCTCCTTCTTTGGCTTCTTCGGTGAATTTCTGTTGAGAGCAGACGGAGCTCCTTAGTACCAAAGATTGCGGAGAAATCGAGAAGACTGTTCTCCCTTTTTGAACGAGCACTTTTTGCATCACTTTACATTCTCGTTTTGCTTTAAATTAACGGAGTTCTTCGAGCAGAGCAATGTCTTTCTCAGCTGCCCCCGTAAAGCTACCCTTCTGTCCTTCTTCTTCCTCGCTTCTTCGTGGTCTTTCATCACTGTTGGGAGAAGCTTGGTAACTCGTCCCTGTAATGTCCTCTTCTCAATGAATTATTTCCACTAATTGCACTGCTTCCATACCGACAAAACTTCCACTGTATTCCATCTTCTTTCCAAGCCTACGTATCTCCAATCCACAAGCCAGTTCTGCCGAGGAACCCTGCAGGCTTTAGAGTCTTCAGACCAACGTCACCCCGTCGATGGGCTTTCAGAAACAACCCTGTCTCGTAAGAATCCTCCATCGAGGGAGGCTCTTCCCTCGCAACGTCCTCCAGCAACCCCTCGGCGGATTTCAACCACCCACCAGATTAATCCTACCGCGATGTCCTCCACCATCCAGCTCCCTTCCTCCGGCTTACTTAATCGCCAATCGAGAGACACTGTCGTGGAGATCGATCACCCAGCAACTGGATGACGCCTGTCGAGTGTCGAAAATGCACTGAGCCTGGATGGTGTTCTGCCGCCCCCGTTCTGGCTTCTCCTCTCCTGCGTCGGGCCATTTAATAGTGGGGACTACTCGCGGGTATCCCTTCTTTCGCTTTAGGAGCAACACGCGGGGGCTCTTCTCGTGTCCTTGCTTGCTCGCGATCTCGCGATATCCACGTCGTCGCCACCGGGACAGAGCTCTGAACTCCTCCAACCGAGGCCCTCTTTCCTCCACCTTCTTCCACACCTTCTTCTTCGTCCTCTGCCACTGCGCGCTTCCTCCCGTCGTTCCTCCCGATTCCCACGATTCTCTCGTTTAACCGGTAGCACCATTCTCTCCGCGCGAATAATAATGGCGTTCCTACGAAAGTGGAGATTCGTGTCGACATTTTTCGTCCTCCGCGGAAGCAGGTGGATGCTGTCGGGTCACTGCTTTTTCGGGGGTCGCTGAACTCTTGGAGACGCGGTGTCTTGGGTGAGGAGGGACCATTCTTTTAGAGGCCTCCGATGGTATCTGGGGACGATGGTACCTGCTCCGCGGTACTGGGCTCCTCGCGGAAATAACTCACGAATGTGTTCCGATTAATTTAGTAAGCAGAGGCGAGGTGTCCGTTGCGCGCAGCCGGCGTTCTCGTCCCTCAGATTTCTGTGCGGCATGAACCTCGACGAGGATTTTATCTCTTCTCTTTTGTCTTCTATCGGCTGTATGGAGCTATGCTTTTCGCGCGGGGGGACGTCACGATTTGCAATCCCGCTAGCTTCGCAATCTCTTGTAATTGTTAGTCGAGGGAACTCGATGGCGCTGGGTCGATACTGTTACAGAAGGGGAGAGAAAGAACCGAGGAAACACCGCAAGAAAGTGTCGCGTAGCGGCGCGAGCTAACGCGTTAATGTTGTAATATGTTAAGCGGGCAATGGTAACGGACTAATTTCCCATAACAGAACCCATTAACTGTTAGAGTGAAACGACCTATTGTTCCCCTCGCGGATTTCCTCGTGATGTAACTCGAAGCATCGGGTTTCTCGCGCCAGCCACCAATCCCGTGCATCTAGTTGTACAACTGGTCGCGTCTGCGTTTTCTCGCCCGAAGCTGCTCGCGCCCTATTAGTGCGTTAAACAAACTGCACGGAACGGTTTCTTCGAGGATAGCAAGAGAAGAGAATAATTCTGTAACTACTTCCAGGAAGAACGAAGTTAAATGTCTTTTTTTATAAGTTATTTGCAATCGGTGATCGTGATTGATTTAACTGAAATCAGATGGGGGAAATGCGAACTCGCCTTCGTTATTTTCTGCTCAAGTATTTTTTATTTGTTTATTTATTTATTTAACGGGGAGTGCCTTTTAGGTATTACGAAGCATACAGCTAAGTAAGAGGCAGGGTGTAATATTTGTCTGAATTTTAAATATGAAATTTTAATTAACCTCGCGTTTCTGAGCTCTTCCGGGCGAGAATATTAATTATTCAGGGGGCACCCTCGAAACCGCCTCTGGCAACATTTGCATACGCAGGCTGTTGCGTGAACGCACGTAATTTGTCTCAATTATCGGAGCTAACGAGGGACCGATGGATCTAATTCAGGCTGGGGAAACTTTGAAATGGTTTCAGGCAAGATACTAAAAACTGGAATATTTCCATACGCAAATACTGTTTGAAAATACTATTTCATTAAATGCTTAAATCAAATACTGTTTAAAAATACGAGGAAACACTCGGATTGGAATATAGGAAATAGGGGATCGCAAATGGAAGATAAAAATTTCAAAACCAAACGGATCTCCTAAAAGTCGCTCGTTACCTTCTTAATATTTCATTAAGTGTACACGCCTTTTTGTGTTGTCAGTCATTTATTATTTGAAATACTACCTAGGTATTGACTGAAAGATTATTACTTGAAACACTACTTAGGTATCGATTGAAATATTATGATTTGAAATACTAGGTATTGATTGAAATATTATTATTTGAAATACTATTTTCTTATATTTCAATGAAATACTCATTTCACAATAGTATTTCCGTGAATTAGTATTAAAATATATATTTGAAATACTATTTCTTCATGCACCTACTACTATTCAAAGAAAAGTTTATTTGTCAACTCCTATGTCACTCGAAGATAACAAAATTATTTATCTCTAACTATCCACTTAAAAAATCTATCTTCCCCAGGCCCTGGAATGTCCAATTTGAGGCGCCACGTATCGTCTCGAGTGACTTCGACGCCCGGATAGAAGGGTAATGGCGTGTTAAGGGTACGTACCGTGAAACTCGATAATTTCGCGATGCATTCTTCCTAACGAGAACATCGCAGCTACGAAATTATTTTAATCGCTCATTCACGCCGCTGTTCGCGCTAAAATTACTCTCAAATAATTCCTGCCCAATTTAAGCCGCAAAAACTAAAGTAGCTCAGCCTGGGAGCTGCGCGAATTATGTTGCGGCACATCGTTACAAAATTATGCTCGCTTTAACATCGTTCCCTAATCAGCAGCATTTTCCTCGAATTTCACAGCAGCGATTCCATTAATCCCCCTGCTTAATTTTACACGAAACTCTTTACCTGTATCAATTATAAACTGTTCGCTGATTGCCTGCACTTCTCTCGCCTGGGGCGTAACTATCCTGCAATTATCTTGTCAGGCGTGTTACACGACAGCAGCTTCAGTGAACGGATAATAGGAAACAGTAGCTTCTAGCGCTGCATAATTGATTAGGGGCCAGCACTCGCGCCAATTCCTAATCCTCCGCAACACCCCCATCTCGCATAAAGTCACTTTGAGATTTTGTTGACACTGCACGCAGTCTTCTCGCGCACACACACATAGGTACGTGTACCATTTTTGCATTTAGCGCCGCTAAGGCGCGTATCGTTTCCCCGCAATTTCGATTTAGAGCTCGCTAACGACACGCAAGCGCACGCAAATCGCCCCCTGATCGTCCGATAAGCGGAGGATCGTCGTTTCCTCGCGTAATCATCGCCGGAGCAAGTTTAAACGAATCGTTCTAGCCGCCGGAGCGTGCTCGTAAAAAGGTACGATGCGCGAGCCGCGTGCTCGCGTACACGGAGCCTGTAATTAAGGGAAACAATTATTATTGCGGTACATTTGCACGTGCGTAGCCCAGTTCTGCTACACACAGACGTCCCATGGCGTAACGACGCATCGAAGTGCTGGATATTCGTACGGACCCCGTCGTCCATTCAACGTTTTGCTAGCGGGCACGTGGAAATTATAACTGGAGGGGTGTAAGGGTTAAAGAGAAGACTAAAATGGCCAATCGAGAAAATTTTTCTTACTCTCTGTAATTATTAATCAGGGGCGGATTTTGAGATTTGGCGCAAATTAGGCAAATAAGCGTTTGCTATCCGTTTCGTGAAACATCATCAAATATTTTAATTGAAGAGTCGAGAGAATTTCAAAATTAATTCAATATGGCTACTCGCGTGTGAGTTTTTGCTAATTCGCTACATGAAAAAAAAGACAATTACTTTTAAAGTTGTCTCAAGCCTCTATGTTTTAACCTTTTTCAATTTTTTTCGCTCAAGATTTGTCGGCACCTAAAATTTAATGCTCCCCAAAATTTGTCGCTCCCGAAAATTTGCCGCTCCCCAAAATTAGTCGCTCCCGAAAATTTGTTACTCCCAAAAATTTGTCGCTCCCGAAAATTTGCTACTCCCAAAAATTTGTCGCTCCCAAAAATTTCACGCTCACAAAAATTTGTCGCTCCCGAAAATTTGCCACTCCCAAAAATTTGTCACTCCCCAAAATTTGTCGCTTCCGAAAATTTGCCGCTCCCAAAAGTTTGCCGATCCCAAAAATTTGTCGCTCCCCAAACTTGCCACCCCCGAAAATTTGCCGCTCCCACAAATTAGCCGCCCGGGGCTGCAGCCTGCTCAGTCTATACTCTATACACAAATCCGCCCATGTCCTTAATGACTAAATAATTAGCAATCTCGCGTATTTTCGCCGAGTGCACCAGCAAACCTGGTACCAGGCTCTCCAGTGACCTGATAATCCGCGAAGCCAAGGTAGTAGGGAAGAAGCAGGTGACGTGTTTTCGCCGAGTACGAATGTTTCTCTGCCTGAAGAAAAATAAAACGCTGCAAAGCGGGTAAGGCTGTGCCGGACGCGTACACGTGTCACGAAGAACACAGAGGGCACGGAGGATTCGTGGCATTCCGTTCTTTTCATTTTTAATGAAGTAACGGTGCCGAAAACCTCGAATTATCTCTGAGAGGTACAACGGATGTGCCTACTCTCCCAAGGAGGTAGGACTCATTGTGGAATCGGTCGGACGGTTCTCTTGTCGTTCCACTTTTTGGCAGCCTGGCCACGGGCAGAACACTTCCGCCGGATGTTGTCGCGTTTCGTTCGCCAATCGCGTTAAACGGCGATTCGATAGGGGGCTGAATGGAATGCGGATGATGCTGGAAGAAGATGAGCAAAAGGAAGCATCGACGATGTAATTATCATTTAATTTAAAACAATCCGAACACTGATTAAGGGTGACTGATAAAGGTAAAGTGGCGAAGAGGGTGTGGAGAATTTGAATTGTTGATAGGGGAACATAACTATCGTAATTCATATACGATAACCCTCGTATAATACGGATAGTCAGTTCCATAAAAAGGCTGCGTTATACAGGACGAGTCACCTAACGATTAAAACCTAAAATGTCCCCGTTGTTTTTAATGATACGAGAAAATATCTAAGGAAAACAATGTTTGCTTGAGAGCAATTTTTGCGATGTCGATTTTTCTCTCGCGTCATTTGAAGCTCACCATATTACATGATTGAATTTGTCTTTTTATTGGCGATAAAGTTACACTGATGAACATACGTCATATTTGAAAAAACATCGATGACCATGAAATTTCGGAAAATATGACCTTGAGAAAAAATCTTCTCCGTCGCAATAATATTGCCCCTCTGAGGCAAACATTTTTTTCCTTACACAGTTCCTCGTATCATTAAAAACAGCGGAGATATTCTAGGTCTAACTTAGGGGTAACTCACCCCGTATAAATCGCGTTATGCGAGACTCACGATCAGATCTAATATAAAGAACGGGGTTATTCGAGCCCATCGCATAAAGCACTTTACCATTAGTGACTCCGGCGACGCTGTACAATGTATCTTAAAAATTATATAAAGCGAAAAGATCAAAATTTAAAAATTTTAAGATCGCGTTATATCAAAACTGCGCGCGCGTTACTAGGGCTATTACGTACCTCAATTTCAAAACCGCGTTACACGAGGGTTGCTGTATGCACAATCCCTTCCGAAGTTGCGAATATTTTGCGATAGCCATTCTTGGCTTCATCTTTGAAAAAAGACACGCGGTATTCTGTGTGCCTTAATATGATTTATTTACACGCAAATATATTATATGTATACGCATATATATTTATATATTATGTATATATCACTGTTATATTGCTATAACCCTTGAGATTTACACGTACACGATACGCCACGCTTTCTGTAATATCATCGATCTCTCAAGAACCGATCGAAATGTCCGTGTGCTCGTCGTTCTTGCCCCTCCTTTGTCCGCCTCTCCCTTATCTTTCTTTGTGTGACAATATCCGTGTTAATGATAACAGTGTAACCGTGGTTTCAACAACGCTGTAATCTCAGAGCACTTGGTATTGTACGCGAAGGCAAAACGGGGTAATACGTAAAAAAATCGTAATACGTAGTCGACTCTAGAAACAAGACGGCAACAGTGCTCTGGAAATAAAGAACTTGCTGCGATCGAGACCGACACAAACCTAGCTTCATTGAAAGCGACACAGCGAAGAACAGACACACCGATAATACTGCTTGACACTTTCTGATTCTCTTGTCAGTCGAGCGATCGAAATACTAACCGCGATCTCCGGTTCCTCCGAGCTGCAACTTACAATCGTGCAAAGTCTCTCCGATCGGGATCCATTCGAAGACGGTGAAAAGATCCTTTTCGAACGTGATCCCTAAAAGTGATCGCATCGTCGTTTCGTCTGAGCGAGAAGAGGGCTGAAGTTTCAAGCGGATGGGTCGCGAAGATATCGCGTTTTCTGCCCTGGCTGTAACTAGTTGTGCCCATTCTCCATCGAGGATCGCGTTCGCGTATAAAAATGGGCCATCGGACTGGTTCGCCGGAGGCTTCAACCTACTTTCAAGTGTTGAAAAGCGAAGTTGCACCCGTTCGATCGCTGTGTATTAACATTATCGTTATGTACATCTATTAATAAAAAAGACGCGGTCCGTTTCGTCAGGCCGAGACGATCGCTTGATACGCTGCCCTATCGAAGAAGTCGAATATATATCTCAACCGGTTAGAAATACAATTACAAATACAATTACAATTACGATCGAGAGACATACGGAGAACGGTGGTACGATCGATTTTCTCATCCTCGGCGAGACACAGCCTAAAAAATTGTAGCCTCCGATTGCGCGCTGCTGAGCCGGTTAAGCTAGCGGAACTACTCGTCGTCGCCGCCGCTTCGAAAAAGTGCGAATGAGGCTCGTCGGTGCGTTCGTTAGGTAAAAAGTGATTTATTACAAAAAAGAGTCAGAGCGGGTCTGGTTGTGTAAAATTTCGAAAAAGGCAACCCCCGATGGGTGCCTCTGCTCTCGTGACGACTGTTAAAAAATCATAAGACGCGGTGTACAGGTGTTCTCTCGTTCCGCGTACAATACATGGCATCTCGTAAACGCTTCTAGGTTCTGCTATTCGGTACAAAATATTTACTATATGTACAGATTGTTCTCCCTCTTTCTTTCTCTCTCTCTCGCTCTCTCGCCAGATCAGGCTCGTACAAGATATATATATATATATCTTAAACAACAGTTTCCATCTCCGCAGCCCGCCGATATATAAACTTACATCGTCCGTATACTAACTCATGTATCGCGTACACATCTAAATTTCGATATCTCTACAAGAACGTAGGGGTTGGTGATCCGTTAAGCTTTCATGTAAGTGCTCTAAGCAGCCCGTGTCTAATCAATTCGTACTTACTACGATTAGTGAAGTGTGTCAGTCTTGAGCCACTTTCATAAAAGCTTCACACTTTTATGATCAGGTCTTACCTTACAGATATAAATACATATAAATACATATATATATGTATAGACACACACATATATATATTTATATATTATACTCGAAGTTAACGTATTAATTAATAGTGTCTTGGCACATATCCTCCTAACAGTGTAAATCATATTTCATGCTCGTGTACGTATAGAGGTGTGATATACCTGCTCGAGCCTGTGTATCTGTGTGTACATTGTTTAACGCGGATGTTGTGTGATCAGCGCAAAAGAGCCCTATGCTATCACCAGCGGCTCGTCGTCAGAGAAGCCTCTGATCACTGGGCTGTCTTCTTCTTCTGGAAAAGAGAAAGATTTCGTTGGTCAGTTGTTGCGCGTCTTAGCTCGCAACTGCTAATAATTCTCGTTAACTGCTATTTACTTTCATGGTATTTTATTCTTTTTTGCTTGTACTCTATCTTGGCACTATTTCTTTTTGGCTTCGTGTTGTTCATTTTTGTGTTTCTACTTTTATGTACTAGTCCTCTACTGGTTTTCTCTATTCTATATGTACCAAAGGGTTTTCCCATATATATATAAATAAAAAAAAATAAAAGAAGCAAGTGGGGCGAATTTTACGTTAGAGCCTCGCGATCAATAAAGATGTCTCGGTATTCGTAATTTCCCGATAAGGATAAGAGCAAAGTTACGCGAACCAACCTAAACCATCCGTAGTTCCTGGGAAAGTCGCTTGCCCGCGTCTCGTATCGTAATGACTGTTGGCGAACTGCGTGAAACTGTTGGACAGCCTTCTGTGCCTCACAACGAAGTATGCCAAAGCGGATCCCAGAGCCACGATCAGCAAGCAGATTGGTATGGCGAAAGACAAGATGTTCGATGTGTTCATTATCACTGGCAACGATGTCTCTGAAAGAGATGTTCAAAATTATATATCTCGCAGTAGAATTAACCGGTTCCGTGAAGAGCGACGAGTAGTAGAGCAGAACTAATTACCCGTATAGTTCCTAAAGCTGAAGATCTCGCTCAAGGGGCTCTGGTAGCCTTCGTCGGTGACCAATCGTACAGCAATGGTGTATATTACGCGTGGCTTAACGTCCTTGTAAGTGTACGGAGGTTGGTCGACCTTGTAAATCTTGGCAATCGACTCGTTCATAGTCTTCGACCCTTCCACCACCAGGATCTCGTAGTGGTACTTGGTAGTCTTGAAGCTCTCCGGCAAGTCGTGCTCCTGCCAGAAGATAACATAGCCGTGCTCCTCGTGAAGAACCTTGAGCTGATGAGGCGGCATGATTATAGGAGCCACGTAGATCACTGGCTGACTTGGGATGGCATTCTCAACGTCTGTCGCGATGGTGATCTTATATTTTCCGCCGTGCTTGATCGAGTTGAACGTGTGCTTCAACGCCGTCTCGTTTGTCGGCGGCAGCGTGACGGTGAAACGCCTGTTGAACGTGATCTCTGTGACAGTGATCGTGTACCTGATGGGCTCGTCGATCGTGGGGCAGCTGGCGTTCCAAGAAATAATTATGGTGTCGTGTTTATCCGACGAGGTGACTCTCAGCTTCTTTGGCGGGGCACGTTGATTGAAATGCGTGAATACTGTGACAGGCGCGCTCAAAGCACCGGCGCCGTATTCCCCGTTAACGCCAACCGCGAACAGGTAGGTCTCACAGGCCTCCAGATCCTTGATCGTAGCAGAAAGATTGGTCGTGAGGAACTTGTACTCCTTGAAGAACTCCACTATGTTGACGGCATAATGAATAGCGTACTGCCACTTGATCTTCCTGGTGGGCTTCGGGGGGTCCCAAGTCAGCTTCACCATGGTTCCATGCGGTTTGACCAGCTGTGCGACGAGCTTCGACACCGAGGGCAGAGCTACGCCCCCAGTAGTGGCTGATATAGTGACGGCCCTTCCGATATATTTCTTCTTCAGAGCTCGGACCTCGAAAGTGTACTTGATCCCTGGGGCAAGCTTATTCACCTGTAGTTTATCCTCCATCGTCGACAGGGTCTGCAACGCTGGGTACGGGGCTGGCGCCCTAGGAGTGACGTGATAACCATCCACGTCCTTCAGGGGCTTCCAAGACAGGGTGATGGAATTGTTAGTGGTAGCAACCACCTTGAGGTCTTCGATATCGTCTATATTCGCAGACCCGTCGAAGGTGACGGTAACCACGCTTGACGAGACCGACTCGCGTTCCCGGTTCTTGGCGATCACCCAAAACGAGTAGTGCTTGCCTGCCTCGAAGGCCATGTCGATAATCGCTGATGTCTTCTGCTTGAAGAACCTCGTGGGCGGTATGGGTGGCGCAACGAAGACTTCGTAGCCCGTGATGGGCCCGTTGGGCAACAACGGTGGCAGCCAGGTCACTTCCATGCAAGTCCCACTCTTCTGGGTGACTGTGACGTTCCTGGGCTCTGAAGGGACACCTTCAGCGGTCATAGTGTCCAGGTATTTCGCTGGTGGATAGACAGTGCTCTGCCCCTTTAGCTTGACATGGACTGTCAGGTTGTAACGGGTGTAAGGGTTGAGGTTGTTGAACTGGTACTCCATTTCCTCGATCCATTCGCTGGCATTGGTCCAGTTTGCCCCGGGCTCCACGGAAGCTATTGACGGCAGGAACTCGAAAGTGACGTTCGTGGGGACTGGCATCCACCAGAATAGGAAGAGGCTGGTAGCATTCACTGATCGCTCGTCTACTCCCATCACGAGCACCTGGTAGACGCGAGAGCTGTTCTTCTCGCAGTTGCTCTCGTCGAAACCGTCCAAGCAATCACGGTTGCCATCGCAGTACGCCGCCAAGGGGAAGCAGCGAGTCTCGTCGCAAGGGAACAGGCCAACGTAGCAGGACGGAGTGGCTGCCCGGCTAGAGGACTGTTCGGTGGAACAGCCCAGCTCGTCGCTGCCGTCGGGGCAGTCCTCTACACCGTTGCAGATATCTCTGAGAGGTATACAGGCACCATCCATGCGGCACATGAGCTGGCCTTCTCCGCAGGCAACCTGCACGCCTTCGCAATGCAGCTCGTCCTCTCCAGATGGGCAATCATTGAAGCCGTCGCAGACCCAGGCATCTTGGATGCATTTGCCGTTTAAGCATCGGAACTGGTAATCTCGGCAGACGTCGGACTGTTGAGTGGTGTACACCAAGGTGGAGGCCTCAACCTCGTCAGCGTTACCGCAGCCAATCTCGTCCGAATCATCCCCACAGTCGTCCACGCTGTCGCATTTCCACCAGTAAGGCACGCACTTCTTATTGTTGCAGATGAACATCCAATCGGTGCAGAGACCGGTGGGTAATATCGGGGCTAACGGTGACGGAGGGGTGACGACGGTACAGTTGACCTCGTCGGAGCCATCCGCGCAATCCTTATCCTCGTCGCACACCCAAGACTTGTAGATGCAACGCTTCTCCTGCGATGTATTGCACATGAACTGCCAGCTCTCGCAGACCATGTTGCTGCAGTCCGCCTCGTCCGTGCCGTCCTCGCAGTCCGAGTCCCCGTCGCACTTCCAGCTAGTCGGTATACAGGTGTGCTCTGATTTACAAAGGAACTCGTGAGACCTACAATTGCTTGGCGGGACGTTCCCCTTGCAATGCCTCTCGTCGGAACCGTCCCTGCAGTCGTCCTCGCCGTCGCATTGCCACCTGTGCGATATGCATCTGGCGTTGTCGCACCTGAACTGAGTGTCCGTGCAATTCGAGTACTTGCAGTCCTTCTCGTCCCTGCCGTCCTTGCAGTCTGTGTCCAGATCGCAGATCCAGTACTTGGACATGCACTTGTCATCGCATTCGAAGTGATTCGGGCTGCAAGTGGTCCTGTTGCAGTGGATCTCGTCGGAGTTGTCGCCGCAGTCGTTGTCCCGGTCGCACCGCCAGAACGCCGGTATGCAAATGTCGTTCTGGCAGGCGAACTGATTCGCCGAGCAAGTACTAGCCACGCGAGGGCACGTGGAGTTGAGGAACGGCGTGCTGCCTCCCGGACACATACATTTATCATCGATCATCTCCATCCCATCCGGGCAGAGGCAAACGTGGCCACCGCGGGGCGCTCCCACGCATATGTGCGAGCATGTGTTGTTGGCGCAGGCGTTCGTGCCGCGCTGCGAGCTGTGGTCGAACACCTTCAAGTCCATCAGACCGGTCAGGTAGCCGATTAGGTGGTCTATACTCTCGCCGTAGTTCTTGTCCGCGGTGAATATCATCGACTGCTTCCAATCGTCCCAGTACATATCGTCTTTCAACACCGCGACAGCGAAGGGATGCAGCACTCGGTCGTCCTTCGAGATCACCTTCTTGAACTTCTTACCATCGTAATCGCTGGAGCCGATGTAGTCCTGCCTGGCGTCCACCCAGTAAATCCGCTCGGATATGTGATCAATCGTTATCCCGTTTGGCCATTCGACGATCGGCTCCACGAACAGTCGTCTCACGTCCGATCCGTTGAGATTAGCCCGCGAAACCGACGCGTTGCCCGGAGCCCAATCGGTCCAGAACATGTACCCGTTCATCGGGTGAACCGCTATACCTCTGGGCTTTTGTAGATTGTTGGGTCCAAGGATGGTTCTTCGCATTCTACCCATGGTGGATATATCTGTTCTGATCACTTGAATTCTCATTCTAACGCCGTCCACGAAATACAGAAGATTCGACACCCAGTCGAGCGCCATTCCTTCAACAGAGCTTAGATCGGTTTCCACTAGGATCTCAGGGTGGCTCGTGCCATCCTTCAGACACTGCCTGCCAATAGTGTCGGTCACGATGTCCGCCCAGTACAGACAGTTGTTCTTCACATCGAACTCTATGGCTATCACATTCTTCAAGTCGTGAACCGGCAGCTCCTCCAGCTTCTCGTTCACCAGATCGATTCGCGATATGTGCTCGCGTTGCGCCACCAAGAGAAATTCAGATATCACGCCGACGGGGCACGGAATCTCGTCCGGCTCGAAGTTCCTAGCCGCGCCACCCATGCAGTCGTCGTCGGATATTTTTACGTAACCCTTTGTTCGATTGTAAAATTTCCCCGGCTCGCAGGTGTTGGGCACAACGTAGGGATCGTACGTGCTCAGATTGTCGCGCACGCAATGATACGGATTGCCTTCTCGTACGAACCCGAAGTCGCACTGATAGTCGTTAAAGTCGCAAGGGCATATCTCTGTTTTTATAGGGCGATCGTAGTCGATGCCGGTGTAACAATTAATTCGCGCCGCTCTCCTCTGGTACGTCTCCTTTCGACCCAGCACACACGACATCATCGGTTGATCCGGGCTCGACGGGGACCAAAACTTGAAGTCCGTTTCGGTGCAGTCCTTCTCGAACACGTTCCGCAGGTCGACCTTTATTATCAGCCACTGATGTTGCCCGCTGTCCGATCCGAACATCGTGAACACCGTCGTGTTCTCTCCCGGCTCTGTCATCAGCCCGTACACCCGTAACATCTTTTCGTTAAAATCATAGGACTGCCAGGTCTCGCCCTCATCGGTGGAGTAAGAGATATGCCTGGTCTCGCCGCGAGATTTGAAGTACTTGACGGCCACCAGCAGGCCGCCGTGGTCCCCCATGTTGAAAAAGTAGTAGTCCTTCAACACTTGCTTCCAGGTGAGGCCGGCGTCTCTGGACACGTACAGAGCCGGGTGGCCTTTGAGATTCGGCCCTATAACTCCAGTGGCCATTATAATGCCGGGGGCAGACTTGGAGCTCATAATCGACACCGATCTCGTTACAGGATACAGCTGGCTGAAACGCTGGCTTAAATGCAACGAGCAGTCTTTCGTGCAGTGGATGTAGAACCCTTCGTGATTCGCGGCGGGTGGTTTTATGGGGTTCCATGTTGCGCCGTGATCGAACGTTATTAGCGACACTAAGTGCTCCGGCCCGATCGCGCCTGATTTCGGTGTTCCTTTCACTTGCGACGCTATGTAAATACCACGGAGGCCCTCTACCTTATACAAGTCTGTAAATGCTTCATCGGCTACGTCGCTAGAAGGAAGGAAAGCAGAAATATATATAATTTCTAGGAATACCTAAAGAAGATCGCGAAGTTTTTATGTAGAAAGTGTTTATGCACTACGCTTACTTTAACCAACTGTCCTTCCAAGTGCTGTTAGGGAAAAAGGTAAGAATTCCCTCGAGCGACAACGTGAACGTTGCCCTCTTTTCATCTATAATCTCCGATACATAGAGATTGACTTGCGTTTCGCCGTGGGAGGCCGCGACAAAGATTCTATTATGCGAAACGTCGACAATGTGGTAATAATTGCAAGGTAAATAGGTGTTAAATTCAGCCTTAACGAAGCTGTTGTTCTTATAAGACAGGTAAAGATCCAGGTTTTCCGATCCATTCTGTTGAAAAAGAAATCCTCCCTGTTTGTACCCTCGTAGTGAGTATTACAATCGCTAAAACGTTTATTACATACTTTTGTGTCCTTGGACGTTGCGAATTTGTAATCACCTCTGATTTGAAAATCTTCAACGTTCGTGGTTACGACTGTGAATGATTCATCTAATGGCATCTCTTTCGTCTGATGCTCGTTTATTGGGGACAGCAGCGTATCCTTGAAACTAAACTGCCAAACGGTGTTCGACCCAGAAGGCTCTATACGCTCTATCAATAGGTTGGGCGTGGGGGACCAAAAGAATGCTTTCACATAATGATGAATTACTACCCACGTAACTCCCAAATTCTGCGACAGCCATAGCTAAATTCAAACGCAACGTGTCAGTGCAATAATAACATAAGGAAAATATTTTACTTCCAATCGCAGATCAGACTTGCCTTGCGCATAGGGTCGATCTTATCAAGGGCGACGAGAGTTCTGCGATCCGACTCGACAAATGAGATTTCGCTCGGATGGAATGGCACGTCGAACGGGTATATGTAGTTGCCATTGTTGAACGTGATAAAAATGTGACGATTCGTGCTGTCCACAAAGACGCACTGCAATGCACCATAAATTATTACTATAAGGATAAGGATACTTAATAAGGCTGAGAAAGGACATGTTTATTGAAAATCTACTCACGTAGTTGTAAAACTTTGGATGATTGATGAATTTGTCCAGAGTCGCGTACGACGCATTGGATCCGGGACCACGCTTGAACTTTTCAGTCTTATTGACAAACGTATCGCCGTAATCGTAACTTATATATACAGCACTAGGATTGCTCGGTACAGGATACTTGCTTCCATGCACCCGCACAACGGGCGTACTGTCCCTCGCTAGACATATTATTACATTAGATCCTTCTCCAACCCAATGCACCATTAATTGCTGATGCGAATCGTTCAAAGCATTGACCTGCAAAGAAAAGATATAGAAAGGTATAGTACAATGGACAGTGCCATTGAGTTATATCACGTCGCTGCGTCAAGTATATCCTTTAAGTAGCTGAGAGAATTATCAAATAATATCGATCATCCCGTGGAGATAAGGATAAGTTGGCAACAAGCATATCATTAAGATCCCAGGTAAATAAAAAAACAGAAGATACGTATCATTGCAAATTCTTGTTATTAATTCTTGAATGTGTTTGCATATTTTATAAAGCCTACAAATACATTCATTTACATTTAAAAATATCCAAAGAAAAGAGTTTTGTAACTAGAGTAAAGGTAACAGTAGTTGACCATGTACCAGTAGTTGACAGCTTTTCAGAAAAACGTGAAAAATATGGTTTTTAGAAGCCTTTTTCGCTGAATACAACATCAACGAAAAGCCTGAAATTGATTCACACGGATACGAGTGCATAATGACATTTTACACTTAATTTGATGTTTCCTTGTCTAGAAATAATTTCAAGGTCTTCTTCCCTGTGGTATGAGATTCCTGGAATCCAAACGGTAACCGCGTCTCGTATAAAAAGAAAGGAGTCAGAGGTATTTATGCAAAATCATCGAAAATATTTATTCATAATTCAATGGATATTGAGAACTACAACTACAATTTATCAGAATTGCTGGCTAATGCCTTAATCTCCATTTAATATAACTTGTTTTATCAGCTTTGGCTGCTGACACATTATACTCCTTTGTTATCACGGGCACAAGTATTTCTGTACGTGCAGCTAAGTGTTTCATTGTGTCCACTGGCATGACACGTACATTATGACTAATTGCTTGTCCCATCTAGCTATTATCATGAGACACTTTATATAAACATTTCTTTACAAAACTGCAACATGTTCATTCGAAGGGAATTTCAAGCTTGCACTCCAGATCGTTCCTATTTATCAAGAGATACACCCGAAAATAATCGCGTGTTTACAGAAAAAATGTTAGTCACGTGTGTACACGGCACAGCAGTATAGATTAAATACTGCGAAGGAACGAAGCGAGAAGCGTAACGCCTCTACGATTTTGTAACTAATAGCATCTCGTTGAAACGAGAGTACGTCGGTTACACAATGCCGATGCCGATTGATCGCGTCCGCCGTCGATCGTTTATTTACAAGCAGCCGCGATTCGCAATTTCGCCAGAAAAACATTGGCGATGCTGGTGCGGCCGTGTTGTCACGAGAACGACGGAATCATCGCGCGGAGATAAAAATCGACTTTATTCGAAAGGCGAATCCGATGCTCGTCCGATGCACAAATAATCGTGGAAAAAACGAAGAGAAACGGGGACGTGGAGAATCGGTTGGTTGACCCCTCTCTGTCAATAACAGAACGACTGCATAACGCTACTTCATTTCATCAGGATTGATTAAATTTAGTCCGGAAGGGACATAATACGGCAATTACGATGCTGCTCGGCTGTTCAGCGCACAAAGGCGGTGCTGTTGCGCCGTCCTTGTTATCTGCGGTCCGTAAAATTCTAAAATCGCCCCTATCGGCGAATAACATGTCCGCGAGAGATAAGGGGAGAAAAACAAAACGTAAAATGCGCACAGGGCGAAGGATTTAAACGGGCATGCCCGGTCACCATGTAGGGCCACGAGAATCGATGGGCAACGCATCTGCGGAGAAACGGCCGGTCGTCACGTACCTTCGTCATGATCTTTGGAAGATTATTTGGAGGCGCTGAAGGGACATCCCTGCGCGTTCGACTAGATGACGTTTCGCTGGCATCGTGCAAATACTCGCCACGATTGATAATCAGCGGCTGTCTGTAATTGAACGAATCGAGGTCCTCCGTGACGTGGAGCGTTCTCGATTTATCACCGAACCTCAGTCCATTATTCGAGCTGGTTAACAGTATCAAATAAAAGACAAGCGCGTAGTAGTAAAAGGCCGAACTGTTCCGGCCGGCCATCTTGCTCAAACTGACTTTCGTTAATAACCATCTACACAGGTACATACATGTATATATGTACGCATATATGTATTTGAACAGTAGCGGATCGTGGGGGCGCAAGCAGCGCGAGCACGGGGCCCCAGTACCGTACCGGTGCCTGAAATCTTAAAGAAATTTGAGCTCCTCTGTGCTTCGCAACGTATCTTAATTCAGCGAACCTGAATTTTCCCGCGAGACGAAGAATTGTGTAATGGGCGATGACGGTGTGGAGAAACGAGGAAAAGATGGCTGAGGAAGTAACTTCGGAAATGCTTCTAATTGCATTTGGCGATGCAGTTTGTTGACCGGGGATCTTTAAATACTATGGTTACATGGTGTGTGGTTTATGTAGAAGGTCGAGTGGAGTAATTTGCATGTGTAATTTAATGCGAGCTGATAGGCATGCGTCAACGAAGTTGCATGCGCATTGGACTTAAGCGCGTTCTGAAAATGCTAATGGTGTTAACCGATGTCGAATCGAACTACGGAGATTCCTTCTTCCTTTAAATAATTTTCTCAAGCTTCTCAAGAACCTGGAGCCAATCGCAGAACGGTGCTGGATATTAAGAACGCTGAGGAACATCGCGCATTGTATACGTAACCGCAGCTTCGCGTTTATCATCCATCGCACTTCAGAACGCACGGCTGTAGCAGAACGTCGTAAGTATCTGTATTCAAATTAGAGTTGTCGCTAAATACTGGTTTTGAGATTTATTCAAACTACATAAATACTTACATGCAGCTGGCGTGTAATCTTGAACAGTGTTGTAATTGTTTTTTTACGGAATTTTTTTAAATTTTAAGTAGATATCGCGTTAAGCCGAAGGCAAAGGTAAAACAGTAGAAATTGTTCGTAGTATTGTTTGCGATGCTTATTACATTGTATAATAATGTGTGTACGAATATGAGTCATAGCTTCGTTTCGTGACTAATTAACGGCGTAGTAGCCGATGGAAAAGAAGAATGGTCGTAATAAAATTGGAAATCGTCGAGTTGGGGGAGCAAGCACTTGAATGGCGACTCTTAGATGTAATAATAAAACTACATTAGATAATGGCTTTCATTTCCTGCCAGCGACGCCAACGTCCCCCTGTTCGTACTATGCACATGTATAAAATGCGTGCGCGATCAGAGTAAAAAGATTTCTCGATACTTCCTTATTTACTTCCTAGGTTAAAATGGAAAACAGTTTTTGATGAAATATGGAAGCATTGTCTCTCGTAGAAAGTGCAGTTTGCCAGGTTACTCTTATAATTTAACAGATATAATTTACACGCGAAGTATAAAGCTACATATATGTTATGAAACACAAATTACCCGAAACACTCTAAGTACCTGAAATTGCATATTTGTAAGAAACTCAATTAAATTTATACAAATATACTTTCCGTTTTATATATAGAGAAAAGAAGATATAACACCCATTAGTGTCACCGTAGCGGCGATGTTTCTTGGTTCATATAAATGTAGATAATGAATAATTCAAACTGTAATCGTGCAACAGCTTTCAACAATGACTTCTGTAGAGATTCTGCACGTAAATCTATAGTTAGTAATAAATCGATAATTTATTAGATTTCCGTCCCTAATTCCTGCACTTTTTCAGTTGCATTAGAAAATAGAGATCCTTAAAAACCTCAGTTACGCCTTTTATGCATATATTACGTACAAGTGAGTAGTTATTAGTCACATGCAAGTTATTGCTGCATATAAGTATGCATACCATGCATATATGCAGCGCGTCGGTAATTTGGTCCGTTTGGACCAGGAAATTCTGCAAAGTTAATAGGAATACATACTACTGGTGGAGGTGGCACGGCGGAGCTGGGAGGGAGTTAACGTGTGCGACAAGGACAGAGATACTCAAGACTGCGACCTGTTTTACCAGCTCTGTACTTTCGAGCCCCTTTACCATTTGAGGTCGCATGCAAAGTCGCATGCAGAATAGAATAGGATTATAACACGACTAGCGGATGGAATTGAAATTAAGTAGAGCAAGGTTAGTAAGGTTTATTCTTTACCCCACCTATAGTTTTTCTGAATTTCAGCTTCGAAGGCATCCTCGATTCTCTCTCCGAAGACGTTACTTAGTGCCACCTCTTTCGACATCATGTTCTCCTAGTATATAGCCGAATTTTTGTGCATTCTGAAAATTTTCGCCAGATTTTGGCCAATATATCAGGAGAACATGAAGTGGAAAGAGGTATAATATGATACCTAAAATGATAACTCCAACTTATCCTGAATGCTAGGTTTCCATACTGAGCTGATTTTAAAAGTCATTGCGCTTCTGCTTTGAATAGATGGGGAATTACTTGTCACCAGTAAAAGGACCAATCAAATTGCTTAATATCACTTGGCTTTTCGCGTTGGCGTCGGTTGGTGTGACGTCACGGAATAATCACACTCCCACATACCGCCACTGCCGTAGGTGTTCCCCCTCCACTACGAATAGTTTGCAGGAATCCATTTTCCGGCATTCCTAACGGTTAGGTTAGTTGTAACCAGTTATGTATAACAGAATAGTCGGCGCTGACAGGATTCTAATTCTTTACAGCTTTACACTAAACTAGCCAACCTTTTTTATTGAAATATTTCCTGTTTTTTAAGTATTAAGGTATTATAAGACCTATACCTATTTTATTTTATTTAGTTAAAGTGACCAGACGTCCCGCATTTTAGCCCTTTGTCCCGCATTGAAAAGTGTCCCGCAAAGTGTCTCGGATTAAACATGTAACCTTTTACATTTTCGCACTGGCATGAAGTTACTGTTTCCTCTACTTTCTTTGTTGTGAAAAAAGAAATATTTTTAATTTCGTTTCGATGTATCATTTTATAATCACAAGTATGTATTTTTAAATATATTGTAAATGCTTTAATAAACTACCGAAAAGATCTCCTCTCGGATCTGTTAACCCTTTTTTTTTTGCTTGCTTGCGTGTCCCGCATTGGAACAGAAAATATCTGGTCACTTTACTATATTTAGTATTAAAATAATTAACCGTGACTTGAGCCGTTGCTTGCCATCGGAACAGTACTGTATAATCGTGCGTGGGTAGAAAAATGGAGCTGCAGCAGCCTGGCCGGTCAAGCTCACCGATAAGCAAAAATCCTTCAGGAAAGGTAACTTAATTTTCCTACATTAATTCTTTCAATCGTTTCGAAAATATACACAGAGGAGAATTTTGGTTTCTAGGCAAATCTTACGTACACATATCGTAATTTCAATCTATCGTAGTTTCTTACCGTTGTAAATTTGGTTTTTACAGCACGTTCGGTCCGGACAAAGAAAGATTATCATAAACGTGTACAAAGCACTTATCCAGGAAAGGCCGTCTATGAAATACCGCGAGATCATGTCGACGCTATCCGAACAAACAGGAATAGGGCTGTCCACCGTGAAAAAGACCGTTGCCGAATACGTTAGTACCGGCAAGGTGTCTTCGCCAAACAAAAAACGTAAAAAATTGAGCATCGTGCAGAAGCTGTCCGAACAGGAGAAGACCGGAATTAGGCACAAAGTCCACGAGTTCTGGTCCCGGCGAGAAGTGCCGAATTTAAATAAAGTCCTCTCGGCAGTGAATGCGGACCCTGAGCTCGGCACATATGTACGGACCACCTTCTATAGAATACTTCACGATTTAAGCTTCAAGTTTACAGCAATACATCGGAATAGCGCCCTTATGGAGCAAGAGTACATTGTGCTCTGGCGACATAACTATTTAATTAAGCTGGCGCAATATAGAGCGGAAGGTCGCCATATTTATTACTTAGGCGAGACCTGGGTGGACAGCTCGAGCTCCACAAGTACACCCGAGTCCACCGGCACAGGAAATCAGCTCGTCGCTCTCCATATTGGGTCGGTGGAGGGGTTCGTACCCGGAGGCCTCCTGTGCTTCAAATCGGAAAAAAACTCGAAGGATCTCAATGACAAAATGAACGGGAATACCTTCTTTGAATGGTTCCAAGGTATTCTGCCATCATTGAAGGAGGGCGCAGTTATCGTCATGGACAACGCTCCTTACCATTCCGTGAAAACGGAGCATTGTCCAACGATGGCCTGGACGAAGCCAAGAATCATAGACTGGCTTATTACCAAAGGGTACCCCATACCTCCACATTCCATAAAAGTGAAGTTAATCGATATGGTGAAGAAAATCAAGCCAGAATACGACAAGTACGTAATAGACGAGTACGCGAAAAGGAACGGGAGACTGGTTTTGCGCCTGGCCCCATACCACTCTGAATTGAATCCCATAGAGATGGTGTGGGCCATGGTAAAGAATTATGTCAAGACGAAGAACACGACCCACAAGTTAGCAGATGTCAAGAAACTGATAAGCGACGGCATCGATCGTGTGTCCGTCGAAATTTGGCAAACTTTTATCCGGCACACGACGAGTAAAGAACAGAAACTTTTCGAGCTGGGTCAAATTATAGACGAAGTCAGCGACGCAAATATGACTCAGGGTGGCACGGACGAATCTGAAACGGATTCCAGCGAGGAGTGGGAACAAAATATTTAATTAAATTTTTGTATATGTGGGTAATGGCGTGGGTGTAAGTATAACACAGCTACGTACTTTAACAGAACCAGAATTCATCAAACCCATTTCAATGTCGGTTTGTCTTTCCTTGAATGTTACCAGGAAATCCAAAGTAGTCGCGTGGTCTTTATGCCTCGGTCGCTCGTGAGCGAATGAGTCTCTTCGCACGGGGTGCAAACAGTGGTCTCTGACCACCCCTCTCTACCGATTCCCAAATCCTGGATAAATACCGGACCAAGGAAGGGAGACTCTTTCTCTGGTCGAAACCGGAAGAACGTGGAGCCTGCAGAACAGATGTTTCATTGCTTTATAACATTCTGACGGTCCTGTTCGAGGATTACGGAAGTATGTATCGCTACACACATGTATATTTCATATTTTATTTTATTATTTCGTGTTTAACGAATGGCCATTCACAGTTCCAGGAGAGTTAGAGAAGAGTTCCCGACACAGTTCCCGGGCGTTGACCGTGCATTTTCATGGACTAGGTTGCAACACTTTGGCCCGGGTGGTCAGTGGGCGGCACTGCGTTGCCACGCGCAGTGTTGCCGGTGTGAGTATGGGCGTCGTGCGTGGCGCAGGGATGGGGGGGAAAAAGTTCTCTTTAGAGTTACTTATCTGCCAATTAAAGCGCGAAGGTGGCCGTGGGGTTTTAGTGAGTAAAAGTCTCACACTACCCCGGCGCCTTCGGGGGAGGGCCGAGCTCTCCCTTGACGACGTCGGGGTGTCTTTTGAAGATTTCCCCACGTTAAAAATAAAAAAAAAAATGGGTGCAATCCTTGATGATGAATACGGTCCTCGAAATTCTGGACACCCAGGGATCTTCAAGGCTGCATTGCAACTGGTCAATGTTTCTGGCGGTTTCTCGCGAAGTTTAGATTCTATGATGTCTGGACTTCGTCAATCACGTTGACTCGGGACTCTCCTCTTTTGGACATTCGAGGGTAGCGGGTGTAAACTCTGTACCTGACGTTTTAAAAACAAGATTTTTTCAACTTTTAAGCGAGCGAGTACTCGTGCTTGTAGTGCGTGCGTGCAAGTATATGAATGTTAAATAAACAATTGAAGTACGAAACAACTGCAAAACGATTTTAATAAAACGCAGTCGCTAGCTGCTGCATAACGCCGTTAGCACCACCTACCACACGAACTGCTACAAATATCGCTACCCTCCAAAGTGTCGTTCAGCGGAACGCACCCATTGCATGCGAGTATCAAATATTAAAGAGATTCAAAAGTACTAGTTATCGGTAAAACAGATCGCAGTCTTATCCCAGCAATCTCTATCCTTGTTGCACACGCTAGCCCTCTCTCTCCCACACACAAAACTTCACCGTGCCACCTCCATCACTATCATGTGTTCCTATTAACTGTGCAGAATTTCCTGGTCTAAACGCACCAATTTTACCGAAGTAGATAAAGTAGATCGCAGGTATATTCAGAATATTTCTGTCCTTGTTGCGCACACCTAACCCAGACCACTTTTCTCTCTCCAAAATGCTCCAAAAGCCACCGAGCCGTGTGACAAAAATTTATATTACTTAGATGTCTGGTAGTTTTCATGCAGAAATAAGGCGACAAAAGGAAAAATTCAGGGAATGATTACTTTCGTGAATTTTTCATTTCAGTGCGCTGTCGCATGAAGATGCAACAGTTGGCAACTTCATGCGGAGCCGTTCGAACGTGTTCGGACGCGCTCCAAGATGCAGTTAACAGTGGAGACTGCAAGGCAGTGTTGTTATAGCGATTGCACCTAGAAATTGTAATGACAGACGTAGTAAAATAAGTTGTAATAACATAGCATCATAAATGGTAGAACGTACGACACATAATGTTAAGGGCCGTGTTGTATGTGTCTCAGGTTATTGAAGAAAGAAGAATTTAGGATGGCTTCGGAGTGAAGTTTCAATACTTACGATGTTTCGTGGATAAGCTGTACGCAATGAGTCAGAATAAAAGGAAGCCGAGAATAAGGAGCGTCATGGATGAAAGTGCCAGCTTCAAACACAGGCGCAGTTCGTTGCAAGTGAATCTAAGCTGCGTCTCCAAGTTAACAGATTCTGGCAACGGATCGCTCAGGCAAATGGATGAGGATAATAACAACGATATAGCTCCGAATATAACTGAGACTGACACATCCTTGAGAAGCAACAAATATAGATCCTCTAGGAGCAACCAGGTACCTAACGACAATGGACACAGATCGTATAACGGTATTCCTTTGAAAGATGTGAGCATAGTTTTAAGGAAAATAAACAGCGACGATCAGATTCTGAATAAAAGCTGTGAAATATTGAAGGAAGCTATTATGACCAAAACTAAGCGAATGTTTGACGCGCGAAACGAGGTATCTGTTAAGACACACAGAATTTTAGGCGTTGATCGTGTTGAAGAAGAAGAGGGAGCAGAAGATTCAAATCAGAGTATCGGTAGTACACCGAAAGATCAGTGCGAAAGCGAATGCACCAAGGAACGGAGACAGCAGAACAGATTGAGAAAGAGACGACTGTTTAACACATATAATTCAGCATGTAATTCTAGCAATCTGCGCCCGTTGCAATTGAATGAAATTCAAAGTAGCAGCATTGTACTGGCTGGAAGCAACAAAAGACCTGGTGCTTCGAATACATCGGGCGAAGCTATTGATCCCCGTGAAATAGAATATCGTAGGACCAATCATTCTGTTATTTCAAATACCTCGGAAGGTGAAGGAGAATTCACAGCGGTGCCGATTGGCTGCTCCACGATGATAAATGATCAGGTATTAGATGCAGAAGGTGAAAGTGGCCTTCAGATTGCAAATAATTTGTCTTCGTCTGCAGATAAGCATACAAAGAAAAGTATAGTCTCCATGGAAATAACAGATATCCATGAAAGGTTTATGCAATGCGATAATCAGAGCTTGAGGACAATTGCCGGAAGCAGCGTGAATACAGTACGGACTTCTTTGAATGTAAATATGTCTGTCGAGGGATTAAGCGAAGATATCAGATGTAGGCGGGAAAAGGACATAGATACGTCAGTTTCTGACGAGGCGCTGGAGAGCATAAATACAGTTCATACTTCGTTACAAATGAATACATCTTTGGATACCTCGAATAGATTATCTTTGCAAAGATCTAGTATCAGAAGCGGGATGTCGATATCGAACGATACCATGAATAAAAAGAAAGGTACAAGTATCGTCGATGAAAATAATACAAGCTTAACTGATCGATTGAAAAATGTCTTCATTCGGTCCAACGAACATGTACAAAGCAATAAAGTATGTACCGAAAGGGATCAAGCTAGTGATACAAGTACTGGTCAAAGTTACATCGAGGCTACTCCGTATCCAATGAGTCGTTCTGTTTTTTTGAGATCACAGTTGAAACACAATGCTAATAATAATCGGCACAATGGTGATAAGTCGTTACATGCTACAGATGCAAACTTTTCCAAAACGAGATCTCATACTCTGTAAGTATATCATTTCTATTTTGCAAAAGGAAGTATTCTCAATGATTATAAATGCTTTGTTCACATTCTTTTAGAGGACAGAAGGGACGCCCGACTTCTAATAATGATCAGGAGAGAAGTGTAAATGATACAATCATTATGGATGATTCGTCTCTTTGTAGAACACCTGGTGCTAAACCACAGGTACCCGTGATCATAGACGAATCGTGCAATGAAAGCAAATTGGAGAACGATCAGAATGCAGGGAATTTGATAAATCTCTCTTTTAAAAGGAAGTGTAAAAAGAAGCTACTGCCTCTTCACGAATGCTCGCAATTGCTAACATTCTCCCCGGTAGAACAAGAATGTGTACCTCCTAAATACTCAACATTCGCAAAGAGACACAGAAAAGGGAAGAAGCAAGCTGCAAAGACTAAATTTAATGCAGCCGTTAGTGCGAGTAACGCGAAGCACATTGAAGAACAAAGTAGCAAGCAGTCATTATTAGAAGATGATACTCATTCGTTCTCTGAAAAGAAGAAACAGAAAGCTAAGAAGCCCAAGAAAGTAGTCAGTAAAAAGATTACCGTTAAGAAAATTGTTAATGAAGATATTTTAAAGAGACTAGAAGAAAACAGAGAAATTGGTAACAAATCACAAATGGTGGCCTCTGTTTCAAGTAGAAATTCAGCAAACGATTTTCAATCCTTGAAAAGGCTATCTACTACACAGTTATCCAGAAGGAAAGCGCAGAGACTAAATATCGTTGTAACAGGCCTGTCCAATGAGTAAGGAGAATTGTTTAAAACCCTAGCTTTTTAAGAGAAACTACTTTGTCGTAATTATTTAATATGTACTCTCATATATTTTTTCGCAGTGATAAGAATATAGTTAAAAGCGTCGTTAGAACTCTGGGCCTCGCGAGAATTGAGTTGAATGTCACAAAGAGAACGACCCATGTCGTGACTACCGGCGTGCGTACAGTAAATTTGCTACATGGAATTATACGAGGCTGCTGGCTCGTCAGCCTCGAATGGGTTTTGCAATCTTTGGAGAACAACGCCTGGTTGGATCCAGAAAAATACGAAATGACACATTTCTCGAAGGCGGCAATGGTATGCAAAGCAGATCATACTCCAAAATATGTATTACTACCTTTACTACTCGGCTTCGCTCGAAATTTAGATTCTGCTTTTATAAAAAAAATTATTTCATTTACTTTTTTTTTGCGTGGAAAGTCACATTCATCTGGATTAGCTAGACATAATGAGGTGGGGCACATTTCGCGACCCCAAAGTATACCGTTCGAAAGTTTTTAGGCGACAGACAAACACACAAGCACTTTCTGCTTTATATACTAAGATACATAATAGATAATGGGTATAAAGCGTTGCTAATTTACGATTTGTAATCTTCAGGAGAACCGTAAAGATAAACAATTGTTCGGGAGAGCCTATGTCCCTGAATTGTTTGCTGCTACTGGCTATATATATGTTGGGAATGACACAACGCCTCCCTGTACTATACTCAAAGATCTGATAAAAACCGCAGGTGGTTTTATTACCGAAAGCCCGGAAACAGCGAAGATAATTATTGGTGCAGAAGGGGTAAAAGAGTCTTGGGTGTTAGATTGCATCACGACGGGCGAATTACAAGCGTGTAATCAATATCGACGACGGTAAATGTTGCCTAATAACAAACAATTGTAAATAACAGTACTTTTCATTAGTACCGAACAGGAATCGTGTGCAAAATACTTTTCGCAAATTTATATATACTTAATCACGATATCATAGATATAATTTAATTATATCTAACACGAATCAACTTCCGATTTACACATATCTATGCAATTATATTTATATTAGACTGAATATTAAAAGAAGTCTTTTTCTTTCTACAAACTAACAGTTGATGTTCGTTTAAGTTATAGATCAAGTACTCCAACTGTATCGCGACAAATAATATACGATGTTATCGTGATTACGAGCGATGTTTGGATAAAAAATCTATTTCGCTGATTCATTATTCCAAAGTACAACATGCCTCATATACATACATGCCACCATACAAACGCACTGTAAATACCTGTTTCCTTAAAAATTGACTCACGTCTAAATCGTGATTTGACGTTGAACAAAGGAATTCGCGAAATTGTCACGTTGATAGAAAGCTTGGTTGAAGTAGGATCGTGTTATCTCGTCGTAATCATATGGTTCAGGCAGGGATTGGCGGGCTTAAGCTACGCTGATGGAGGAGGAAACAGGAGCGGTGGTGACATATATGTATATAGACGGAGCAGAAGCTGGGACTATCGGCGAGGGGAAGGTACGCTTGGAGGGGAAAAGACAGAGGCGCAGATACAGGCACGTCGGTTAGCTTCGGATGCATTCGGCATGTATAACCACTGCGTTACCCGATTTACTCATATCGCTCCCCTTACCGCGAACCTTGCCACCCCCTCAGCTTACGCTCCGTGTATATATGTCTGTCTGTGTGTGGTGAATAGTTCGTGACTGACGCAGGCGCAGTTTATGAACCGTTCAGGTTAGGATGCGTCACACTAACACTTGCAGCCGCTTATAGGCAACGGCACTCGCGTACGATATGTCAAATTGACATACATTTTGTTAATATGCGTCTTTGTATTTATCTAACCGTAAACTAATATAAAGTATCTCAACGAACATGAATTACGATTACACTCAGTAAGTAGTAAATTACGAATTCACGTAGCAATCGAATCCTGCAGCCGTTTTCCTTATCGCTGCGCGAAAGCATACTCAATAGCCTACATTAAACTCGCTTATCTTTCGCAATGTCGTTAAATTCGATTGTTCGAATCTTTTAATGGATTGTTTACCGCGCGGTGGCAGTTACGCTGGTATTTATGGTCGATAGTACCTGTAATGGTAATACCTGAAGTTTGTCAAACTAATTTTGTACCTTTGTAATACAACAATGTTGATCTATTTACGTATTGTCTGTCCATTCTTTTCCTCAACCTTCCGTGCGCGTCTGTGCACACAGAGCTGTTATAGCAGCGCGAAAGGCTCGAGCATCGACTCTTCTGTGTTCCCTTTAAACGATATACCTGGGAGATGTTTAACGCCGTTGTTGTTCCTTCAATTCCAGAGCAACTCCGCGCGACACTCCATCCACAGAAACATGTATTCCAATACCAAGGCACAACACAACTATAATAACTGATGCTTATGCAGGCATCCCCGAGAATTTGTTGCTAAATTTTCTTGGATTTTTGGTAAAGACAATATTCTTAAGCATAGCGTGCTCATCTTTCTATACCTTTAAAAGTAACAATGTATAATTCCTTCCGTGGCCCGCAGACTGTTCCATGTGCATTTGCCTGACATTGAAATATATTTTTCCAGTTGCTAGTTACTTTGTTTGGTTTACTGCGCAAGAAGGCATGGAATTACGGGCGTCTTGCATTATTGAACAACACGGATGATAGGTGGATGGAGTTGTTTTATGGGGACAATGAAGCAACAGATACAGATGCAATATGCCTGGAAGCTTCCGTTAATTCACAACTTTCCCAAGTTGACAGAGGCTTCCTGTCGTGGATTGTTACTGCATTTAAAGTTACGTAAGTGTAACAATTGCACTGATTATTAAGGGGTCATTCCGGTAATCCCGTCGCAAAATTCGGCAACATTCAGGCCTTTTTTTCTCAGTGAATACAATGAATAACAATGTCAAACTTTTAAAAAAGCGGATTTTTTAATTTTCTTTTTAATTTTTTTTGCGATAAATCTCCTTTGGAAGACGTAGAGGCGCGATATTTCATCTCGAAAATTGCTCCTGGGGTGCGATACACCCCGTGTGACCACGAAGGGTTAAGGGCATCACAAGTAATGTTGTATAAAATGATTTACAATGATGCTTCTAGCGACGAGGAATTGTTAAAACGAGCTGGGCCCGATGGTTTACTGTACATATCATTTGAGCGTCATTTAATCCTCCTAACGGGGTTGATGGTGATCGCGTCGCTGTGCGTAGCCTTACCGATCAATTTTCATGGGAATATGCAAGGGGACGATGCAACGTTTGGTCACACAACATTGTCGAACTTAGATCCGATGTCTACATGGATCTGGGTGCACAGCATATTAATTCTGTCTTATTTACCCATCGGTGGTTACATCATGAGGCATTTTTACAAAAAGGTTCCACACTTTATGGACGATATTAGTCGTAATGTTAATGCAAGCATGTTAAGTAGCGAAAGTTTTGCATTGCATAGGTGCGAGATGCTAGGCATGGCGGAGAGCTGGCAGCTAGGACGTTATTAATCACAGAAATACCCAAGCACCAGTGTAACGTGCAGCTTCTAACTGATTATTTTAAGTGCGTAAATTCATGCGTCATGCAGTCACTTGATTTACCTTGCTCCCCTTATAGTTCAATTATTTCCAGAGAAGCATTTCCTACTCTAACGGTGGAGGATGTCACATTGGCTTACGATATTAAGCAGCTCTCGGCATTGGATGTAGAAAGGGATTGCGCTGAACAAGCGCGTTTATACTGCGAGAACTACGCGAGGAAAAGGGAGCCTTTGCAAATGTATCCATATCCATGCGGCCAAGTGCTAGCTTGTTGTTGTAAGAACGTAAGTGGGTCATTATGCAAGTATCTGAACAGAGCCGCGGTTAATATATTTCATTTGCCTCGCAGAAAACCGATGCCTACGAGTTTTACATGAACGAAGAAGTACGATTGACCGCGCTAGTCGAGGAGGAGAAAAGGGTTGCGTTGACCAGGCCTCTGGGAGTTGCCTTTGTGACTTTAGGTAAGTTGCTGCTATCCCTCGTTCCTCCCTTTCAATAAAACAGCAGCAATTACGACGCTAACATTAACGACAGGTACACCTGGCGCGGCAAAAGCTATGCGAAAGCAGTTACGTTCTTCGCCTAGCATAAAATGGGTGGTAGATTACGCGCCAACGCCGTCTGACATCTTTTGGGAGAACCTAAGCATACCAAGACCATGCTGGTACTTGAATGCTGTTTTAATCAACTTCGCTCTAGGCATCGTACTGTTCTTTCTCACTACACCAGCTGTAAGTCGTCCGCCCATCAGCCGTGTCTCGTAAGAAAGCACGCCTGGCCCCCATCTGACTCACGTAAACGTTCTTTATATTCCGCGACGTGTGATTTTAGGTAATAGTGTCCTCTTTGAACAAACTACCGATCACAGGAAAGATCATCCTCAGCCCAGTGTTCTCGTCCTTCCTTCCAACCGTATTGCTAGTTAGCGTGGCTGCATTGATGCCAGTGCTGGTGGCAAGGAGCGAGTCGTTAGTCAGACACTGGACCAGAAGCAGCCTGAACCGAGCAGTGATGACGAAAACGTTGCTCCTTTTATTGCTGATGGTCCTTATATTACCCAGTTTAGGCCTAACCAGTGCGCAGGCGTTCTTAGAGTGGACCGTGAACGCGGCCAACGACACAGGGAGATGGGACTGTGTGTTTTTACCTGATCAGGTACGGCTGCGCTGCTGAAATAACAGATTCATCTTAATATCGCGAGACGTACGATTCGTACAGAAGCGCAGGATCTGTTACACAAAAGTATATTGCATTTTTATAGGGTGCTCTGTTTGTAAATTATGTAATTACCGCGGCTTTGCTTGGAAGCGGATTGGAGTTAGTCAGATTCCCGGAATTAGCGTTGTACACGTTCAGGCTGTGCATAGCTCGCAGTAGAGCGGAGAGGGTGCACGTTAGGAAAGCAGTGTTGTGGGAGTTCCCCCTGGGCGCTCATTACGCCTGGTTACTCTTAGTTTTTACGATGACGACGGTGTACAGCTTAGCCTGCCCGTTGATCACGCCGTTCGGCCTGCTGTATCTTGTAGTGAAGCATTTGGTACGTCTGAATCCCGTCGACGATATGTGCACGTAAGCGTACTCGTAAGAAAGAAATATTACACGTTACTTTGCGCAGGTGGATAGGCACAATCTCTGCTTCGCTTATGGGCCAAGTGTCGGGGGCGGTCAGTTAGCTGGTGCTGCTGCAAGCGCGACTGGTGCAGCTCCCATTCTGGCCCAGGCAGCACTACTGGCTTTAGGTTTGGTGAGGAGAGGCTTGTCGCCATTGGCTGCTGTGCAACTCAGCGGCCTTGCTGCGAGCATCTTGGGTCTTGTTACCGGTGTTACGTTACCCACGTCAAAATCTAAGGTACCGTTAACGAATATTGCTGTGAACGCACGCAAATACACTCCTTACATTAATTAAAGGATCACCTCTAGGAACCCGAAAATAGGGGCAAGTTCACATGGTCATAACTCCGGCAAAAATAGTCGTATCAATATTTTGAAAATATCGATACAACTATTTTTGCCGGAGTTATTACCATGTGAACTTGTCCCTATTTTTCGAGTTCCTAGAGGTGATCCTTTAATTAATCTGAGGAGTGTATAACACCCGAGTGAACAAAAGCATCTTCTTTTACAGGCACAGGCGATAAGACGAGATCTGTCAGCCGGGCAGAATTTCGTCGCACCTGTCTTGCGACAGAAACAGATCTCGTTAGAGGAAACCATATCCGCGCGGTCAAACTCCGATCCCAATCTGCCTAGTTTGGTTAGCACCAGCACATCTTTGGTACAGGAGAGCCCGAAACTTTATCAGAATTATGGCAAAGAGTCGCAAGCATAATAGGGAAAGTCGTTGAGCGACTTCGAACACGCGTGAGGTGGTGCATGCATGTAAATCAGTGTAAGCACAGTGATACATACTCCGAATGCTATGACTGATCGTTGATACTCCATGTACCGCGATATCGTATAAGTACGATAGAAAATAGTGATTCTACAAATCGAACTGAATTCGTTTGTACTTGCGCGCAAGATTTTATAAGGATGGAAGTTGCAAAACCAGTCACGAATAGCACAACTTTCCATCCGCGAACGCATGAAACCGCCAAGATTAAATTACTTATCGTGCGAAGGTAGTTCGATAATGTCCCATTTGTACTATTAATAGCGAAAGGTAAAGTGAAAGTATTATCCGAATATTAATATTAATAATAATGAAGCTGGTAATAATAATAGTTGACATACTTATTTATCATCTTTCGCCGGTGTACAATTCCATGAAAGCTATCAGTTCTGCTCAGTGGCGGATTTAAGGGAAAGGGCCCAGGTGGCAAACGTTCTGGGACACTCTGTACGCATAACAGAATTACAAATGAAAATTATATGAAGCGAAACAAAATATAGTGTCTGGATAAAATCGTAATCTGTTTTTGGAGGATCGGGCCTTGGGAGACCGTTCTGGGCAGGGGCCCAACTGCCGCCGGTTAAATCCGCCACTGGTTCTGTTCCCGGGATTTTTTAAATATCGTATAACAGCGACTAGATAAAATTTTACCACGACTGTTTCATCGATAAAATGGAACAGCTCGGGCGAGCCTTAAAGAGGACCAACAAGCATTTAGCTGTAACAGAATTGTTAAACGATTTTTCCATAGCCTCTCACGAATAAATGCTTTGCATAATAGGAATAATTACTTCGCGAGGCGTGTGCGAGCAACGCGCCTGCATCCTTTTACGAATAATTACAGATACTAACTGTATAAGAATGTTACATGTATTTATGTCCACTTCTTTGAAAGAACTTTCTTTTTTAATACATTTACAGCGAATGATAATGGTACTTAATCGTATGCTAAAAATCGGGAAGTGACATAAATAGTAAGTTCCGCTTATATTACAGAAGATTCCTTTCGTTTACATTAAAACCTTTGTCTCGCATTTCTACTAACGGCACATTTATTCGTATGTACAATTTGAAATACATAGGGAGAAACGCTATTAACAAATGTATATTATTTCCTTTGTTCGCGAGATTCGCGCTCAAACAAACGATTTACGAAAACGATTCCTCTACTGTACATTACCACGAAATCAGTTCAACGAATCCTACGAATAATGTTCAACCGAGCTTGTAAAACAAAGGTAACTTTGCGACATCGTTATGGAATATGCGGCGATGATCGCGTTCAATCGACGTGCCGGTACTAAGCGCTAAGTCCGCATTTTAAAAAGCAACGTATTTCATTTAATATTATTCTTCCGAAATATACAAGGCAGTGCGAAAATAAGTTACTACAGTTTAAAGGCGTGATTGCCTTAACAATTAGGAAATACTATATTTGACCGATGTGAATTGCCTCTATAATGCACGGCTATCTAAAACGAAAGGCGAAAGGATATAAAAGAAGTATTCAACTGATGTGTAAATATCTTGTATAAAATTAATATTGGGCCCTAGAGTGTTCATCCGTACAAGTGTTCGAATTAAACCTGAGAAGGCACTGAATTAGTATGCCACACTTTCAAATCAGGTAACCTGCTATGTATTTATCAAAAAATTAAACGAACTATCGGGTGTACATTGCGCTCCACAATGCGAGCAAGTAGAAACATTCCATGTCAATCCAATTAAGTAAATTGTCGATCGGGCAGAGAAGCTTCTAAGAATTGTAAAACTATTTATATCTTCATCGTAAAATCAGGCTCCTTCCGCTCCCAAAATAATATATAAATACCGATAAACGAGTGTAATAAAAGCTTTAAAAGCAAGTCCGGACTTTTAAAGTGCGTTAGAAAAGGAAGCCGCGCGAAATATGCCGTTGGACTAGAACTAAACTTTTAAGAATCTTCTATCCTCTGCAGCGGTATTGAAACTTTTTAAAAGTCGTTAGTCGCAGCTGAATGCTGGCCTATTTGACATGGAATGGTGTCAGACGAACAAAACGAATACCATTACAAATACTATTACCTCGCATTGTTATGCAGAGTGATATCCCATTATCGTCGTACAATTTTATAGCTTATCGTTTGAGAAGATCGAAAACTATGCACAATCATGGTATTCACTATTCAGAGCCGAGCCGGTGAGGGTATTTATCGTTCATTCGAACAAGCTACCACCGATTATGGCCTCCAGTTGACTAGACGTAAGATTATTTAATTTTTCTACCTGATCCTCCTCGTTTTTCAATCTTAGGGACAATCGGTGCATCGTTTTTCTCTTCGTATCTTTCAAGTTACATTCGTACGGCATATAATCAGCATGCTGTATTATTTCTTCGTCATCCTCTTTCTGAGATTCTTCGCTTTCTTCACTGCTCGGATGAACCTACGAGGCATATCGCCGTTTAAGAAACCTATTCCCTTAAGCTCCACATGGTGTATGAGAATAAACGATTGTGTAACTGTAACTACTGTCTAAGAAAACACTATTTCCTCCACAACGTACTTATTAGCAAGCATAATTACACTACATGAATTTTAAAAAAAAAAAAAAAAAAAAACAAGGAACTGAAGTTTACAGCCAAATTACGCACGCTACTGAAGTGCCACAAATAATATGAATACCCATAATATTACAGTCTATGTCTACGATACGATCTGGCAGCCTTTTACGTTTAAAAACGTAAGAAACACAATTTACTCACCGATGTGTTCTTCGAATGACTAATCAACTAACGATAACTAGACTATTTGTTAATCGCAAGCTAGAAGTTTCTCGCTTACTGTGATCGATGATACTATGAATTAAACGAGGCCCAAAGAAATAATAGCAAAAGTATACACTCACTTGAACGCATAAACTTAAACAGAACATGATTGTTTCTTACTACTTCTCACTACTGCCAATGTCAGGGAGAGGATGCTGGGAACAATGAAAAATAATTAAAAAAAAAAAAAGGTTAATTGTCATCAATTTCTCTTTTTTCTTTCTTTCGGAAACATACTAACCGTGAATGTTACAACAACAATATCGTATCATTTTCTTTCTGCATAAAACCGTAGTAATACTCGCATACGTTTTTCTTTTATGTTCTCGCAGTAAACCGTCATGATATTCATAGATGGACGTACAAGTTAGACGTGGCGTACCGTTAAGTAAAATTAGAACCGATAAATGGTGGAACACAGTAAGGTCGACGGTACGTAAAGATTAACATACGCGTTTATATAATCTATATATAAACATGGGAACCGTTACGTCCAATTGAAATTCGTTAACTCCCTAAATACAGCTTCGAATATGTGAAGAAAAAAATAACATACGTGGTGTGTCCCTCGAATCCCAAAGCATTGAGAAATAAACAGGACCGCGTTGACGAATTTAGAAATGCAATTATTTCTTTACACACCTTTGACGCCTCGATCGAAAGGTTCGCTCAAACATTCTCTACTATTCTCAGAAAGATACATTTGTTCTATGGAAAGTCTCTCTCATGCTCACCACCACCAACGCAACTCATTGCCAACTTGCCTCTACATTAACGTGTAATGTAAATCAGATAAACAAAATAAAAGGGAAAACAAAAGGAAGCCATCAATGCCCGATACGTAAAACGATTTCGCGGGAATGGGTGGGGGGAACCTTCAAAGTTTTGAGCATTAGGGCAGCCCTGTGTTCGCTTATTCTTCCCTCATAATTTGCACCGACGGATACGTTTTACTATAGAGTCTCATCTCACCTCTACTATGGAAACTCTTGGCGATGGTTCACGTGGTATCGCTTTCTCCATCATCGCCAGAGGACTACTGGAATCTGTCGAGGAGTACTCCTTGTCCGTTTCGGTGTCGTTATCCGAATAATCCTTCTCGTCTTCCGCGTTCTCGTGCAGCTTACATACGAGAACGCCCCTCCTGCCGTATTCAAATAGATTCCCATCCAGATGTACTGTTGGGAACGACAGAATTGCAATTAGTGGTATGGGACAGACGGCTTTTAAATTTTTAAATCAACGCGAGCTGTCGCTACCTTGACAAAAGGCAGAGCTGCAGAAGAAGCAATGCGCAGACGTTCTACGGCCACAGTCGGCGCAATGATGCCAGGGGCAGCTGAACCTGGAATCCACGTCGTCGATGATCACACAAATTTTGTGATACCGCTTGTTGCAGGTTTTCTGATCGCAAACCACCGGCTCTATTGACTTGTCGATTTCTTGCCCGCAACTCCAGCATAACCAGTCGTTCCTCGGTCTGGTGTAGGAGAAAGAATGTCATTTACATGGATTCACAGTTGGAATAAAGCCAATAAAGGAGGCGATAATTATATAAGATCACTTACCGTCTTTGACGCTTTATCTTGTCAACTTTATCTAACTTTTTCGGGGTAAACGAGGGTGTCGATACTTGCGGCTTTTGTACCTTCAAACCTATAAATCCGCTACAATTTGGCGCGCCGCAGAGACAGGCCTTTCGGGTCTCCCCGTCGCAAGCTAAATTATAATTAAAAGTTAATTCTTCACCGGGCTCGATATAGCGCAACGCAAACAGACCTATACGCCTATCCCCGTTTACCGTCCATTTCTGTGTCTCGCAGTTGGGTGAACACGAATGATCTATATTGGAGAGGAAAAGGGCATTAATTCGGGACACGGAACTTTGCGCTTCTCGGTTCTCCGTTTACTAGGAAGATACTCACTCATAAATCGACTTAAATTACCCTTTGGTTCGGCGTCGATCATTCTATTATTATCTATGGTTAAAAAATAGAAATTCTCGTTCTTTAACTCTTTTTTCCTATGGAGCCTTCGTTTGTATTCATCCTCGTCTATGACTTCGCCCACATATTCGATGACAAACTGTCCCGCTTTAATGGGCTCTAAGCTTCTAAGGCCCCAGCCACGGCCCACCGTGTGAAACGGCTCCATGGCTGGATATTCTCTCCTCACGAACGCCTGATTATTACATTTAGGACCAGCCGGGCAAATATCAGGGCTACACTCGAACAACAGTATCCGGTTCAGGCAGTCTGTACCCGGTGCACATGGATTCTCCCACTCCGCATCACAGTCACACGCTGCAATACTTTCGACCTCCACTGGCTTCACGTTGCCAACCGGCTTATTCATCTATAAGTGCAACAATATTGCAAATTATAAGCTGATGCGCGATCACGCATCGATGCACCTTCGCGGGCATTGAACGTATATTCGAAAACAAAGGAAAGAAAAGAAAAGAAAGATTTTACTTTCAACTTAACATAAGGCGCAGGTTTCAATCCACGCGGTCCGCAGGTCTCAGCAGCGGCTCTCTCAATTTTCAAACGTTGATGGATATGATTGGCTTCCTCGAGTGCCTTGCGGTACGTACCGTCTCTATTCTTTTTACCAATCGGTGGTTTAATATTCGCGTCGCCGTCTTGATAAAGAAAAGCGCGGCCTCTAAAAAGAGATACACAATTAATTTCCATGCTACGACGAATAATGCAGTTTTCCCGTACTTCTAGCGAAGGCGGAAACTTACCTGTGCACCCAGTAGTAATTATTCGAACCCAGAAACATTACGCAAAATTTGCCAGGGCTGTGAGGTATAGCCTGGATGTTCTCGGGAATTTCGTGGGGGTAACAAATGCGGGATGGCCACCAGCGATAGGACCCTAATTTCACCCATACCACCTCCCCGTATAATGGAAGCCTGCCAGTTTCACAGTCTTCGCAAATGAACGCGCCATCCGGTGCATCGATCCCTAAAATCATCACGCGCAATGTTATCGTCTTTACTATCATTACTGCTGTGGTTACTATTAACGCGTTCAAAGTAGTTACCTAGGCACTTGAGGTGAAAGGAAGTCGGACACGTATCGCAACAGATAAGACTTCCACCTCTCGTGCACAAGAAGCACCATGCTGCGTTTACTGGAGGGTGAGGTGCTTGATAATGCTTCGGGCAAACAATTTGACTGCCGGTTAGAATTACCGAACCAGCTGGCAAGCAAAACGTCGACGTATGATAAGACGATGGGCAGCGAACGCATCGTGCTATCTTCTCGTTCAGAGCCCTCGAATGGCTGTCTTGAGGATTGTCCGAGCTACACGTATGGCACACGTGATATGGGCATGTTAGACGACCTCCCTGCCAACGAGACTGACAAAACAGAAGACAATATTTGTTGCTATGAATAACGTTGTACACAGCACAATTAAAAATAAAGAAAATGCTTATTATTACTTGTGGCCACGATTTCAAGCATGCCGAATGATAATGTTTCCCACAGGCCATTGCGGTGCATCTTATTCTATCTCCTTCCCTTTCGTTGCATATAAAGCAAGCAGGCGCCACGCCTGACAAGCAATCGATGCACTTGAATAACTCATCCTCTTGTTCCTCGCTTTTCCCTGGAATTGAAAGCTAGTGTTGATTAAATGCATCAAGGTATTATCCGTGGAAACGAGAGTTCGGAGCTTGATTTCAGTACCACTATTTGCGTCATCGTCGACATTTCGTTTCGTTTCCTTTACATCGTAGAATATCTTATCATCCGATGTACCCTCGTCGATGGAATGTTCTGGACTGGACTCACCAGGCTTCACGCAGGACAAGTGAAAATATGAATAACAAGGACCTTTGCATCTAGTCAGCTTCCCAGTCTTCTCGCAGATTTGGCAAACTTTCTCTTGCTTCGTTCCTTTGAAGATATTGTAAGGCTTCTCAACCCTCACCCTCGACTTCTTATTATACTTTGTACTTGAATCCATGTCTATCGGCGAATCTTCATCGTGATCCGACGAGCTTTCTTTTATATGATTACTACTACTGTCTGACCTAACGTATGCTCGATATTTTTTACGAAACGCGGAATTCATACTGTCCCAAGTTTTTCTCAAATACTTTCTGATTTCGCGCTCGGACGCGTCGGGGTTCTCGTCCTCCAGCATATCTCTGTTCCGTTCGTAGTAAACTTCAAAAACACCATCCACATCCTCCTCCGCCTTGAAATCGACTTTCTGCGCGATCGGAACCTCCTCGTTGGAATCCTTTTGGCTCTGAGGAGACAACGGAGGAGTATCCGAATTGATTCTCGAATGACTTCTACCGTTCTCGACATACTTCAGCACTTTAGGGTTCGCTCCCTCCGTTTTGTACTGTGCTTTGTCTAACTCGTCCACCTGCAAAATCATTAATATCAGAAAAAAAAACGTTAGATGAGATTGTTATTTTATCTTAGAAGTTAGATACGCACGCTTACATTCTCCGGCTTAACACGTTTAACATCAGGTCCACTCGAATCGCTCGAGAGTTTCCTTTTGCTAACATCCTTCTCATCGGATGTACTTCCTTTTGGCAATCCGCTTTTCCTAATTTTTTCTTTTGGCTTAAAAATATCAGCCCTAACTTCGTTGGTCATCGGCTGAACTTCCATCGCTTCTTCTATCGCGCTCTCCCATTTCGATTTCACCGGAGGCTTTACTACAAAGGCAGCGGCGTACTTTGGCTCTTTCTTCTTAACTTCCGCTGTTATCGATTTCGACAACTTCTTGAAGTCGGCGAGGTTCGTAAATGGAATCATGAGATTGGATGAAACCCAGCTGTGACGACCCTTATCCCCGAAATATTGAACGTGTATCATCAGTAACTGTGTTTTGGCAGTGGCTGGTAACAGAGACAATAAAATAGATTGTTTTTACGACGATAGGAGTACGTAACCTTGCAGTATCGTAGCTTTCCTCGAAGTATTCGAAAGGGCTTACCTTTTAATCTATAATACGTCATTAAAACTGGATCAAGCGTTATGACGCACGGCCAAAAAGGGAAATTACCGACTCTGGCCCATGCTAATTGACCTAATATCCAATCGCACTGTATAGACGAAGTGGCCTCCTCCGAAGTACTTAAACTAATAGAAGAATCGCTTGTATCTTCTACGTCGTTGGTCAGATTATTTTCCTCCGCGCTCTCGATGCTGCTGTCAGGCGAATTTCGATACCTTCGAGCTTTCGGCATTTTGGGATTCTGCAAGGACACAAGCATCGACATTCAAAACATTCCGTTACATAATCGAATGTGTCCACCGATCGTCAGGGAAATTATACGCATGGCGAGAAAAAAAAATTAATGAAATGCGCATCATACGGACGAATGACGGACAATAGAATCTTAAAGAACGCTGCGTGTAACACTGTAGATTGTTAGGGGCCATTTCGATCTCTAATCAGAAAGATTGTGATTGAGGAAAAGGGGCACATGCCTTTGGAGAACTGGCAACCTCATTCTTTGGAGACTTGGGCTTTATTGTTCTGCCGTAACGACTTCTACCAGGCGAGGTCCTATTGAAATTGGAATTGGCGTCCTTCGTCTCATTCTCGGAATTGGTCGTGGCTGCGTCGAAATCACCGTTGACTTCGCCGACCCTTGATTCAGTAGTTGTGCCCACCTTGCTGTCCACTCTGTTAGAGCTCATAGCTTGTCGACTAATTTAACATGTTCGTGTATTCAGGCCGATAGGGATTCGATATTATGAAAGCTCATAGGCCCCTCCAACGACAGGCGTGATATAAACTTCAGAACTTGCGTGTAAAGAGCTCACGCGTCGAAAACAATTTCCATTATCGCTGAAAATAGCTGCGATGGCCGATTTTCAAGGGTTACTGTATTTCTCAAGAGAACGGCACGCACCTCTGCTCAGCACACTGATATCGGCACGTATTTCGTCCGTGCTCTCACGTGAACAAATTCTATGCTGCATAAACAATTCTCTATATTGATATTGTGGGATTGTAACTGAACCACACGGGTCCCCGAGCAGAACAGGACGCGTTTCCCGCGATTTTGGGTAATCCTCATAACCATGCTTGGTCCGATTTTCCACTATGCCGCAACACCGTTTGGTGATTTTTCGTTTTATCGGTTATTTTCGAAAATCCTTTATGCCGCGGCAGTAGATTTTGCAACTGTCAGGTAAATAACGTTTGGCAATGTGGGCGATACGCGCATTGGATTTCAGGTGAAAATAGTGTACAAATTTGCCACTGTATCCAGTTGGGCAATCGTACAAACAGAATACGTATGAGACACAGGCATGCATACATGCGTTCAAACGCAAACGTACTCTGCTCAATTCCATTCAATCCCATATCATACAGGTTTCATTGTAAAAAATTATAATCACGTTCTGAAATATACATTAAGGGGTCGTCCTTAAATTACGTAAGGCTTTTTGAGGGGCGGGGGGAGGGGGTCGCGAATTTTTTACGGGGGGATGGGGGTGTCAGGTAGCGTCTTATGTAATATTTTTCAATCTAATTTTTAATAAATACAATTATATCATTAATGTTCAAGAAAAGTAGCGTTAGTTTAAATTTGCTGAGACCAAGTGAAATGAATTATATAAACCTTGAAAAGAATTTTAATAACTTAAAAAATTCAATGTAAAAAATATTACGCAAGGAAGGGGTTGAAATATCAAATCTTACGAATTCTTACACTGGGGGTGGGAGGGGGTAAGAAATCGCCAAAATTACCCTTACGTAATTTAAGCACGGCCCCTAACATGGAAGTCAGTTTTTCTCTCTGTACATACATCCTTTCATCCTCCTTTAAATTAGAGCTAGCAGGAATGGTGCTTCTAACTTCTTTTCCATTTTCAATTATACCATTGCACATACACGGGAAAAGGAGATGCAATGGAACATGTATACGCTGATATTTCTGCACAGGCCATTTAATAATTAAAACCATTTTAAGGAGTTTGAGGAAGTAAATTTCTTTATCATTGCTGGTTTCGAGCAGTAAAAGACACATAATTGGGATTTTATTCCACGCTTGTGAATAATTAATGCTTGCAGAACCTAGCGATATAATGCTCTTTGGGATTTATATCACCGAGTTCGCGCAATGCGCTCTCTCGCGCTATATTTCTCAATTCCTTTACAAAGTTCTGTAAATCCTCCTCTCGCGGCTCTACCATGTACTTTTGCAACTCTACCATTACGATTGCTCCTTCCTTGAGCAGCGGAGCAAGATTAGGCAGTTGTTTTATCATGTTCTGGGCTACCCATAAAAAGTCGAATCTACTAACATACTCCGCTTTGTGTTTGAATGTCTCCAGAGACGCTGTGGGATGAAAGACTACCTAAAAGTACCACATAGGTTGTAGGGGAAAGCTGGCTTGTTGCATTCTACAATAAATTCGACATTGCATACCTTATGCTCTTCGATATTTATCCAGGGCATATCGTTTCTCTTATGTTTGCTTCTTTCTCTTTTCCACGATTCCTGTTCCATTTCGTTATCCGGCATTTGAGTTATTAGCGTACCATTTAATATAGAAGGATCCCTATGGGACGCAATGAGTTCTTCGCACAGTGGCTCTTTCGTTTTGATTTCATGTATCACGCGCATGACTTCTCGCTCGGCTATGTCAGTTGCTCTGTACTTGCTGAATTATTATCTTCGTTAGTATAACAATTGATACAGCGCACAATGAAGAAATTTCAAGTCTTACTTATGCTTATCCTTTGCTCCCTCTAAGGCCCAAGCGAAGTAAGGCCCGTTTGTAATGTCTCCTAGATAAGCATAGTGTATAAATCCAGGCCCATGTTGAATTATATTACTCAACAATGTTGGATTGCTCCTAACAGGTTCGCCTTCCAACCAAGTGAAAGCAACTCCATTGTTTCTCCAAAATCTAGCTTCGGAATAAACAAGTTAAGGGTCGTAAATACATATCCATAAATGACCAGCGCTCCGCAATTAGTAAACGTACCTATACTCTTGTATAGTCAGATTCGAGACGCCTCTGGACTTCAAAATCATATGATAATCCCAGTCAAAAACACCATCTCGATAATCGTACCTCGTTTTCAACGAGTTTCTAATTCTCTGATCCCAATACTTGACAATAGGAACGCTCTCGCGCGTGGCACGCTCCCAAAATCTTACGAGAAACATTACCATTAACTGTGAAACATAAAGGAAACCTATGTTCCCAGATTTTCTATCAGACTCACTTAAAAATTGCCTCTAGTCGATCTTTGTCCTTGTGCTTGAGTCTGTCTAAACTCAACCAAGAGCAACTGATCGTACTCGTTGGGATGTCTGTCAATCGACTGCATTGTTGCACCAAGTACTTGGCGGTCGCAGGCCTTACAAGTGTATTCCCAAATATTTCCAGATAATATCGTGTCGCTTCTTGTAGTCCTTGTGTGTTAAATTTTTCGATTGAAAAGAAAGAATGCTTTTTAACAAAGAAAATTGCAGTGCACACCTCAGAATTTTGCATACGTACCTAGGTCTTTCTCTAAACAAGTACTTAATAAGAGAATGGACCTAGCAACTTGTTCCGATGTTAACTCGATTACGTGATATGTAACAGTGCGATCTTGGTGCAAATACGATGATGCTAATGTCTTCAAGATGTGCCTCGGGTCGCCAGCACCTACAATTAATATCTCGAGACATTTACCTAGGCAATTAGTTCCACTTTTATTAACTTCATGTTGTATGTCTAATCCAGGACTGTAGCCCCACCACATGTTGCTACACTATTACTCTCTCTCTCTCTCTCTCTCTCTCCCTCTGAGACTTTACGAGAGTAGATTACTGTATTAAAATATTTTAATCGAATAATGAAACGCTACGTGTATCACTATTATCGTTGCTAAGTGAAGCTTTCGCAATGCGTTATCACCATAGTAACATACATGTACCGTGCAAGTATACGTACAAAAGCAGTTTCATTTGCCATGTCGCGTTTCGATACCTAGTGTGACTGTTTCGGTAACGCGTTAGGTCTTCAGAGTCTTCCCGCGAAAGTAAACATATCTGCGTAGCAAATGTATATATGTATCTATACACACATGTACACAGCGTGACGATGCAAAGATAAGAAAAACATTTCAACAGATAGAGGAATAAGAAGTATTATATTAAAATAAAACGTCGATAGATTCGTATAATAAAATTATAAACATATTTAGCGACAGTCGTGTCATAGACTTATAAAACCATTTATTTTACTCCTATAATATAGATTCTGTGACACAGATAAAAATAACTCCCTCTCGAACCTTGCTTCAGCAAGGGTTCCTTTATAAACACGTTCCGTTTAACTCGATGCGCGCACTAGCTCATTTATCCCGTTTCTTTTGAGCCCGTTTGTTACTGCACCGTTGCAAAATATCCGTAATAGGTCCTTTGTGTTGAAATATAGCGATAAGCTGCGTGCGCGCTTCGTTCATCCCTTCACTAATTAAACTACTGCGTTGCATGTTTCCCTTAATCAATTCATTTACACGTTCAAGTCCATCGTCCTGTTTATTCCTGACGTTCTGTTGCGACTCGAGCATCGTCAATGTTGTTTTTAACTTTTCGTGTACCTGGAGAAGTGTCAGATTATTAATTCCAAATTTCATTGCCTCCCTTTCGATATCCCGAATTGATTCACACACGTACTTGTTTCTCGAGGTCAGCAATGTCCTCCATTTGCGCAGTGAGGTGATACACTTTCCAACCGTTCAACTTTTGCAGCACGTGCTTCTGCTGCGCTATTTCCGCAACAGTGGGTCGCCTTTCTTCGCGAGGCCGAACCTCGCTCGGTCTTCTGTAATGGTGAAGCCTACTGCCCCACCTATTCTTCCAGGACGGCCCTGTAAAATGGAGAATTATTTTCTGCCGCGTGCATATACAACGGCTCGCTTCCTTTCTCACGAACCTAATAAACTAGGCGTAGGTCGCGTTCGTATCGCAACAGTCGACTGTTGCGTAGGAGATTTAATAATATCACGTTGCACGCTCGAGGTCTGCTTCTTATCGGACGATTTCTCTTTCGCCTCTTCCTTAAGCTCCTTCTTCATTCTCTCCTCCGTAACGAATTGCATTTCCTCTTCCGTGCATCTTGATTCCGTCAACTCCACTCCGATTAGCTGCTGTTTCCGAGGCTTCTTCCTCGGAGACATGTCCACGGTTGGGTTGATAGTGATCCTGGATTGTTCCGGCTCCTCGTCAAGTCCTGGTGACGACGTCGCTGACACCGTGGTGGATCCCGAACTTTGACAACCGCCACCGTCCGGGTCCCCTCTTGGCGAGCACGGCGGGCTGGACGTCGTGACGGGGGGTAAAGACGCCAGGACAGGAACTAGATTCTTTGCCGCGCCTGAAAGTACAAGCGTGATAGGTCAGTTTTTACCGACAGCTTCAACGTAAACAAAAACATTCAAGAGAATAGGAATAATTGAACTTTGTACTTTTAACGGGTGAATTGTCGTGATCCCTCTTTCTAAGTATACTTGGTCTCGGAGACGAGTTTAGCTTAGTGTGCGGCTCGTCGTATCCTGGTTCAACAAGCAATCTTACTGGAGTTTGTCGATACTGAGAATACGTTCCTACGCAAGAGCGTTAAAGTAAGTTCGTTTTAACAGGACCGATAGATGTGGCGAGCACGAGTTACCTGTAGGCTCGAAAGAATAGTAGGTCGCCGTGTGTGGTGGATGCAAATATTGCCCTTGGACCGACTGAGTAGGCGTCGTGTTCGAGTTATTGTTTGTACTGGTGGCTGAAGAGACTCTCAGCCCAGATTGCTGGGAGGGCTTGATCTGTACGGTTGGTCCGATGTTTTGAGCCTGCACCGTCTTGACCGGTGCCGACGTGGCTCTTGCAGGCGCTAAAGGTAAAGGGTGTAACGACATCCCTGTGATCCTAGCGACCGTGGTCGGCGCTGGCTGTGGTATCCTCGTACTCGTGCTCGCTGTTGTAGCAATTACGCGCGACACTGTATTCAGATTCGACAAAGAGGTTACTGTTTGAACAACACGCGGCGCTGCTTGCGGCTGCGATTGCTGTTGCTGTTGTATCTGCGATACGAATAATTTCATTTAACGTTTCATCCTCCAGGGAACTATATCCTGCGTCACTTCTATACCTACTTGCTGAGACGGAATGACAATCCGACTAACAGTACCCGTCGACGGACCGGCCACTGTATTAATCGACAATTGTCGTCCCGCTGTTGGTTGAACCGTTACAGAAGCTGTACCGCTTATTCTGTTCGCTGTGCCAACCACGGGGGTTGACACGGCTATACGGTTCACAGTGCCTGCGGTACTTAAGGGCCTGTTCGATTGGGTGGGCTGAAATTTTAAAACAGAACGATTCTAATCAATACATCCGTAACGTTTGATAGCGTCGATCGACTGGATAAGGCCCGATCCACACTATCGGTCCAGTTACGGTTGGGTCTCGATGAAAATCATATCCGTGAGCGTTCACACTATCAAGTCGGACGAGTGTGGACGCTCAGGGATGTGATTTTGATCGAGACCGGACCGTGACCGGACCGATAGTGTGGATCTGGCCTAAAAGAGCATAACATTTTACTTGAATAGTCTGAGCGGACGATCTCCCAGGCTGCGTGCTTTGCGATATATTCGTCACTTGAGGAGCGGTTGGTCTGCTTTGCGAGACCGGCAGTCTTGTAATACTATTATTTGTTTGAAGAACGGGCGCTATTAATCTGGACGGAGTGCCAGGAACCCCGGTGACCATCGTGGCCTGTACAGATCTTCCTGGGCCTGTCGGCGTAATTAGACGAGGCTGTTGGCTGGCGTACACTGTGGTCGGTGGCCTTGAAACCCGACCAACAGGAGGTGTAGGGTGCCTTTGGGGTTGCGCGTACACGACTGATGTTTTAGGTTGCCATTGGGGATTTGAAATAGTCGTACTTATTCTAAAAGATGCAACAGGTATATGGATATCTATGCTACATCCACCTTTACGATATTGTTCACCAATAATGTAGGTCTGTTTTGTGTTAAGTGTTAACAATAAATTCTATTTGTCTCTTACATGATAAAATCTGTAAAATTATATAACTGAATGCTGCACGTGTGGGAAACAGTGGTACAACTTTCTGTACATATCAGACGAATATACATACCCAGGCCTAGTAGTGGGCACGGTCTGCCCAGTATTTGCTCTAACAATAGGAGTAGCCACCGTTGATCTCGGAGCGGAGATATTAGCAACCGCAGCAGGCCCTCTGGGTACGTGATACGTAGCTGGTATACTCGTTACCTGTTGGGTCTGCTGTAATAGTTGCTGAGCCTGCGGCTGATTCTGCCGTTCCACTGTGCTTAACACGCCGGGAGATATTATCCTCACTGTGGAGCCCACAGGACAAAGCTGCAAAGAGAGAAACGAGCTGCGCTTAGTAATCATAACAGTTTATGTACAGGCGTCGAACTTGATTAAATTTCTCTTACCGTTGTAGTTATCTTATTAGTCTCTGACGTGGATGTGGCACCAGATGGTACCACCGGCTTCATTAGGGGTAACTTTGGATTCGAATCCATTGATATAGACTTCCCTATGAGATTAGTAGCTGTTCCAACCGATCCTATTATAGTCTGCGTCGATTGAATACTCTGTATATTACTCTGAACAACGCTCTGCACATTTTGCATACTCTGGAGGGTAGTGAGATTCTGCGCTATGCTCTGCACAGTCGCCTCTGGCAGACGTTTATCACCGCCGCTGTCTACAGAACTTAAGGTTGTGTTCATGTCTGCTCCTCTGAAAATTGCTTTTTTCAACAAACAACGCCATAGCAGTTCGCACGTGTCGAAAAGGCTGCTCCGCATAAAAGTCTATCATTTCTCTAACGCTTGCTGTCATGTTCCTGGCGCACTTTTGTGCGGCGATCCCTCATCGTGCGAAGCTCGTGTAAATTGAATAGTACTACGTGTAAGGTAAAGGAGCCACCGTTTACGATAAACTGTTTCGAATCTTTCCCAGTGATGGAAGGCTCGGAAGCTCTCCAACAATTTTAGAGGTTACTCGAATTTATCGGAGCCTTGCTACAAATGTAATGATAACGCCGAGGACGATGGCAACGTTACGAGGATTGTCACAGAAACGGATACAAGAGGATCTCGCAAGGAAGGAAGCGCAGTGGCATTTTGTCTTTTAAACTGACAGCAATCGGTACTTCTGGCGCATAACGCGGTAAAAGTATGCATACCTTGGTAGAAATGCGACACTTCAAGACCATAACCGATTCAATTGAATGTACACATTGGGCATTCCTGAAATACTTTTCTTTCATTGATGTTTCTTGGAAAAAAACATTCTACAGCTACAAGAGCACCTTCCCCATTATTGCAGAAGTTTATAGCGCCCACTGTAAGCACAGCACGACGCAGGTGTATCGTAATCAGACAAATAAATGCTCTAACTATTTACTACATATCACTTCGCGGGAACATTTCGTTCGGATTCTAGGGCACACTGGTGGATCGAAATTGGTACTGCTCGCCAATCAAATATGGACGACATGAACGCTGAAATTGTAAACATTTCAATGCTACCTAATAAATAAAAAAAAGCTTTATCTTTATTTGAAATGCTGGCTAATTATACGCACTACAAATTGGTACATTTCATACGAACAGCGATAAATCTGTCCCCAGAGAGAGTGCAATCTCCGCCAATTAAATCTAGGGACTTTGACGTAGCGTGATAGTCAAATGTAATCATAATGGCAGAACGATTATCGGTTATCACGCGTAGTTTCTTCATTACTTATCGTATTATTCGAATACAAATCGAAGCTTTTCATATCGGTATTACATATTTAGAAAAGATTTTCGACTGTGGCCGAGTAATATTCCTTGTGTTGAGTCGAAGAATATCACTCGAAGCTCGTCCGCAGCTCAATAAATGTAGCATAGAAGACGTGCGTCTCGATTTATCGCTACCAATTTACATAATATGATATTTATGCTAATGTAACGTTCTATATGGACTAATTATCGTTTAGAAGAATCGTATATATGTATACCACGCAAGAGAAATATGTATTAGCGCATACACATGCGTACAGCCTGTGTGAACACACGAAGATCTCCCATTAGGCTGAGTTTCTGCGAATGCGATCATACAGATTTCGTTGCAATATTCCAAAGCACCGAGAATCTGGGCGATTTCGAGCGGAGGCAAAGGGAATAGTTGAGTCGCAGGAATTTAGGACTCTTTGTTGCGTGAGCTGATGCGTTGAGAAAGATCCCTTCCCCTTCTTAAGGGCCTCGCTCGACCCGAAGGAGAAGTAGGGAGTCGCGCCAATCCGGATCCCTTATCCCAGTTCCCCTACCAGGCAACTTCTTCAATTCCATTTTCAAACCTATCTTTCAGCTGCACTTTACTTTGTGATTCCGTTGCCAGTTAAGTTCGCGCTCTTCGCCTCCTGCCGAACCTCCCGACGGAGTAGTAGCCTCGCCGCCGCGATTCACGTTCCGCCAAGTTCGACCGGCGCCGATCCAAGGATAGAAAATCGATCTGTTCGGTGGCCCTGGATGGGTTTGAATTCAGTCCACGTATCTAATTTCTATCCGTGACTAGATCCACACTCATCCAAGGAGCCGGGCACCACGAAGTCGATCTCGGAGGGTGAATTACGTTCCTGAACTCGGATGCAAGCGGATTCAAACGTTTCGCACGCAGCCTCGTTCCCAACGTAAGGCTGTAAACAATATTGAGAAGAAACGGAGCAAGAAAATTTATGAGACTCATGTTCGTTATATAGATAGATGCTCCTCGATGTTATTATGATACTTAGGGAAGCGAAACTTTCGCGTCATTTCGCGTCGAAGTAGTAGATTCGTTCCGACGATGGTCCGATTCAGAGTTATTTTCCAATGGAAATATTTAATAGAAGCTCTAATTGAATTTCATACAAATTTACGTTCTTCTACGCCGCTTCGAGCCATACACGAAAGATTCTCGAGTTCCAAGCCAATGACCGTGAGATTCCTTTCAGTTTCTTTGTGTGTGAACACCTGCCGTGTTTCCCCTCCAACGATCTCCCCCTTTTTCGTTGGTAGCAATAATCCCGCCCTTAACCTCTCCCATATCCCTCTTGTCCTTCCTGAATAACGGTAAAAACTTGCCCGTACCCCCTAAAGGTTACCGCCTTTCCCTTCGAGCAGGGAGCTGGAGAATAAACTTAGCCTGCTCCTCGAAATACACGTACATTTTTACAAGTCTCCAGATTCTATGCACATTTTATTTCACCTTTAATGTTTCTTTGTTCCCGTAACCAAACGCAGCGCTGTAATCAGTAACAGAATACGCATAACACAGGATCACAAAGGAAGCAGTCAGATTTCATTTTTCCTGTTAAATGCTTCCTCTGCGCGGAAAAAAAATAAATATACGAATAAATCGTTTCATACGCGAATAAAGTGTTCCTTTGTTTCGATTCGCGGTAGGGTTCGCGTGCCTATTTCATAACTCTTAGGTCGCTTGGAAGTAAACAATATAAATATATATGTATGTATTTACATTTATATTTACATTATATTATTATAAAAGTGATGGTTTAGCCTAAAGGATTTTGAAAACGTTGCGTGATGTAAACAAAAGTTTTTGAGTCTGCGACGAATTTTTCGGGAAAGAATCCAAGTTTCTTTTATATGCTAATTGTATATTATATAAATAAAGGCAGATCGATAATATATTGTATAATACGAACGTTCTTCTTTCTTTTAATATTTGAAACATGTGTATCAGGCGCTTTGGGATTCTAAGCTTAATTTCGCTATACAACTATTCTCGTCCTGGGTTTCTGCTTCGTAAGATATATCGGGGTCCGAGCGTATTTCTTCCATCGCTCGTTTGATCTGGACCCTCAATTGGCCGGCGACTTTTCGCACCGCCGTGTAGTTTTGCTTTATTTGCTTTATGCACGGCAGAAGATTTTTCCATGGGGCAACGCACGTGTGAGCGAGATATAGCTCTCTCCATAATTGGATGCTGATCGGCGCGACGCTAGGCCAAATCACCCGCGGATTGGGCTCGTACAATGGATTCAACCATTTCTCCAGCACGCTCGGTTGATTTATGTACGACCACAAGCTACTCGTTCGCTCGGATAATCGCAGCTCGACTCTTTCTGATTCCGAATCGCCTGGAAATAATGTATCACCGCATTTCAAGTACAGGAACGAAGCTGACACGTAAACATTCACTTATAGTGAATGGAGTTTCCCTATTTGGAATATACTTGTTGAAGGTACTCATAGTAACTAAGAAATCATGAAAATTTTACCTTTTTTGGAGATAACCCAAAAAGGAAAGGCTGGAGAATTTTTTAAATAGACGACTTCAACGTTAACATGGGGGCGCAAATAACATCACTGTGAGATGAGTATATGTATCAGTTATGCATTGTTCGACGATCTTCACATTGACTGCTCTACCGTGTTCGAATAAAATTGTAAGTATTTTCGTCATGTTTCCCCATGTTACCTTTTAAGTCGTTTATTTAAAAAATTCCCCGGCGTTTCCTTTCCGAGTTATCTCTAAAAAAAAACGATTTTTTATTAAGAGAACTACCTTAGGAAATTTTTTTACACAAAAAATAACATATTCGGATTCAGCATCTCAAAAAACATACAGATGCCAGGTTTCAGCAAATTATTCTGAAATAAGATGATTTTGCCGTTTTCCGCGTTGCACTTCTAAAATCCCTATTTTTCACGTTTTTCTCAAAAGTTGTCAACTACTGATACATGATCAACTACTGGTACCTACTATGAGTACTTTCAAAGAATATATTCGAAATCGGGAAACTCCATTCACTATAAGTGAATGTTTACTTGCGAGAAAAGCTGCAAATTCTTGTATGCATGTACACATATATGTATATGTACCTAGGAATGTTCCATAATTAGAACAATACGCGTGATTGTACAATTCGAATAACAATTCTGCCGTGTATTCAAAGCTGAATTGGAATTGGTATTGAAGTTGGTAGAGGCAGTCTAGAAATAGGAGGAAAGTCGGGGCGTGCGTTGAATTTTGTGAGGTTGCTGGATGATATGGTCCGTGACGCGTGCGGCTAAAGAACTGATGCCCTGCTTGTATCCATTCGCGCTCGATCAAAGCCTGAAGACCCCGCACCGTTCTGCAGTCGGGATTTAAGATCGCTTGGGCTAAGCTGGTTACCACTAAAGTGGAATCTCTACCGGCGCTTCCTGTTCGAGGCAAATTACATACAATTACTATGAGCGTTACAATTAATTGCTCTACGGATTACATACCATGAACTAACACAGCAGCGACTTCTTGATGGAGGCATTGAGCAGTTACGCAAGCAGCGTTCAAAGCACTTTGTATAGCGGATAACCATCCCCCATTATCGAGTCTTGATAGCCATTGCGAAGTGGAGCATGTTACGTCGTTACAAGCCTCTATCAATTTAAAAAAACAATCCGCCAAGTCGTGCGGACGCGGAACTGCTTTGTGCACCTTTCGCCACTGTGGGTAAGCGGCGTCCATTTCTGTACCACCACCCTTGGCTCTAGAGCTTTGAGATTGATTGATGGATCTTGTATCTACTATGTAACTATCGGGAAAGCTTACATTAGCGATACAGTATAAACCAGAAACAATCATACATTATAGGATAGATTTCAGATCCCTGAAGGAACGTTAATCTGCGATGCTTAAAATAACGTAGTTACCCGCGTCTTCCCGGGCCTAACACCGCGTTTAATAATCTCTCATCCTCTTTACACCTTTTGCCAGTAGCGCCACACATCGGCTGGCTGCTTCTTAACAAAATGCTCTGCAATATATTTATTAACACCTGATTAACCGCCCTACGATACATACGCGCATTATCTGCTTCTTTGTTACTTTGTTTAATATCATTTCATACCCCCCCTTCGTGCCTGTAACACAGAACAGGAAATCTTCCGCCGTCTCTAAAACTAGCGGAAGATATTATAATTTTATCATCTACGTGACGAGGTACTATTACAGCAGAAGGATAAGAATTGCAAACTTTGTAGTCTTTATTTAAATAACTGATTCGCCATTCGTCCGCGTGGGCGGTTAATAGTCTGGACCATTCTGAAATCGGAGTAAATGCCATCCAGCCATCTTCTATGTGCGTCGTACTGCTATTAGTCGGCTGTGGTTTATTGAAAAAGGGATACTGTAAGGTTTGCTCTGCGACAAAGAGAAAGGATAACAGTTCCTGTTACAGATAGCGATACATTTTACGCGAAAGATAGAATTATGTATGGTACCTTGCGACATTAACTGTTCTATAGACAACATGACACTCATTAAGTCATCCGTGGAATTGATATCTAGTTGAAGGATACGGAAATCTTTGCACTTTAATATAATGCTACCACCAGGGCTTTGGGTATTTAATTTTCTCTCTATGAGATCAATGTTTCGGTGTAACAGCTAAAAATTACACAGATGAATAAATATTTTATTTAGCGATCGACGAACAGACGCTGCGCATAATAGTATTCAGAACATGTACCCAGAGATCTTGGCCATCCTTCTGTCTTGAGGACCAAAGAAGATGGTGACTGCTAACACACAGTGTTCCATCTATGCACTTACTGTGTCCATCACTTCTGTCTATTAATACGACGTTCTGAAGATTTGCGATTAATATGAAGTCGCCAAGTTCCATTATACGTCTCGTTCGAACACTTTGATTATTAACCGTTGACAATTCTAAGCAATCGTAAATGTTTTGACAGCTCTACATAACCCAACTTTCTTAGCTTATAAAATCATCGTGGAGTTTCCGTTTAATAAATTAAAATCGCGAGTAGAAGTTTGTACAGGATCCTGCGAACTCTTTGAATTCTCCGTTAATCTTCGGATAACGTATCCATCCTTCGGAAGTAATTCAACATAAATTCAAGAAGTCAATGTCGACGAACACATTCCTGTTTACTCCCCGTTTCCTCGATACTATATACTATAGATTACAACAGCTTCATTGGCTCCGACTATACCATGAAATAGTCCTACCTTCTACTCCTACAGAGGGAAGCACCAGTTACCGCGTTCGCATAACCTGTACAGAACAAAGTAACATTCCAGTTACTTAACAATCCTGCATTATTTACTGCATTTACGGTAATATTCATTGTTAATTTTATTAAGGTTATGTGTCCCTTGTATTCATATGTATTTATATATAACAACAAGCTACTCTTAATAGCGGAGGGACCAAAGTACTCGTACTATAGATGTCGTACATATACTCCCCTATCAAGTAAATAGTGTATGCGTAATTGCATATACACTACTCCATCCTATTCCGCAGCCAATTTATTTCGATGCTATATTTCATAAAATAAATAAATTTCATAGTAATTTACAAACTGTACACTACACCGATAAAAGAGAAACTGGCTGTAGAAATAAATGGGGTATTTAAGAGACGTATTTTTATTGATTATTTAGGAACGCGTCCCCTCTGTCAGGCTGCATCTGCCACTAATCTCACCCACGCGTTTCGTTAGCAGTCCACGCGTGTGCGTCGCGCTGATAATGCACACGTACGCGCCCACACAGGCATGAAATCGTGGCGTCACCTAGAAACATCTCTTAACGGTCCACTGTTTTCATCGGACGCCAGATTAGATAGAAACGTCAAGCTCGGCACGGAATCACGCGCATTTCGTTACGCGTCCCTGTCATTGGCGATCAAGTACACGGTGCTCGGTTACCTGGTGTGGCGTTACTTGGACAAAAGGAAGGAAAAAAGAACGACGAGCTCATGGTCGTGCCCGAGAGGCTGATTAAGCAGGATGGACACCGGAGTCTCGTAACAAAATGCTCGTCGAGACGCGTCAACCTGCACGTATAAGACAGAGAAAGAAACAGCGGTGAGCGGCGGAAAAAAGAGGAAGAAAAGGAAAGAAACTGCGAACCGCACGTACTATACGCTGCTATACGCGGCGCAGTGGACGGGGACAGAGAGCATTAGGAAGAGCGAAAGTGGTTTTCGAGCGAGGATGAGAGCGGCAATTTCGCGCACGGTAAGTCGATTTATTAGCATCGCGATCTGATTGAATTAACGGCGATCAGTTGCAGGGGTCGATTCCACCGGAGGACCGATTTATCAGTCCGCCGTCGATTTAATAGCTGAATAGCCTTATCGATTTTCGCCCCGTTAAACGGGAAATTTCATTTCACTTCGCGAGAAGCTTCCGCGTTCAACTTTCTGTTTATACCGTTACGTAGATCACTCGCGGCTTTCTATTGGGGCTGAAGGTCGCCGTTCGGGAAAGTTGCCAAATGTTTTAGGTTATGTTTATTATGTCATTAATCAGTGTATAGTGCGTACGCCTCGCGATGACTAATTTCACCGGAGTGGTCAAACAACTTTTTATCTTCGAAGTATGCAAAAGGAAATTTGTTTGTTCGTTCGGATAGAGTCGAGGCGTTCTGCGTATGCTTTTCCATTGTCTCGCAGGAGGTTGTATATATCGTTGTGTACATTTCTTTGGTAGTGAAAGCTTGGTGAGTGGTTCCAGTGTAACGTCTACTACAGAGCTAAAAGTATGTATGGTTCGGTGCGCGAAGAGGTTTCAGAAAGCTGGCTACACACGTCTGACTTAAGCAGTACAATGATCCCTAATGTCAGTTCGCCGATGAACGACGAAGAGCATTTCTGCAAGTTCATATTGTACAAAGAAATCAAAGATTCAAGGTACGTAGCACGTCGAAGGCGAGTCGGCTCCGTCGTCACTGATTCCTCCGTTCTTTCAGGGTACGAATATGGGATATCATCATATTGATACCGAACCTCTTGTTTCTTCTGTTCATTGCAGTGAGATTTAACAGAGCACGGCTTAAATTACGAGCAACGAGTAGCCCCATATTTTTAGCATTTTACGGACTTGTAATTTGTAACGTAGTGATTTCAGTGATACGATGCGTCGTGTCCATGTCTGTAAACGCGGCAGCGACTGTCGGCGGTAAAGCGGACAAAGTGCTGTGGGTTACAGTTAGATTCTTCCTGTTATCCACAGAGATGAGCGTGGTCATATTCGGCTTGGCTTTCGGTGAGTTTATCTTGGTAATTCGGAGCTGGTCACCGAGCGTTCGAAATGCATGGTTTACTGTTTCTCTGTTAGGACACTTGGATAGTCGCTCGAGCATTCGCAGGGTTCTACTTGCCACGTCGTTCATAGCATTGGCTTTTACGATAACTCAAGGAACTTTGGAGCTAATTTTACCAGACGATACATTCCATATTCCCAGCAGAAATTTCTACGTATTCGGTCATGGGGGTATGATGTTTTGGCTTTGCAGCAGTCTTGTTTTCACGATGGTAAGCTTGGTGAACTACTGGAACATTATAACGCTTACTGTCGACAATCATCTCAATTCTATTGCAGATATATCTTTTTATACTGATACTGCCGTGGACCCGGTTAAGAGACCGCTTAACTCTTCCAAGTATGTCGACGCGAACACTTGATTCGAGAGTATTTTGTATCAGCCTGTATCTCATATTATGTTTTATTGCAGCAAGGAAAAGTTTTTACATTTACGCTGGTACATTAGCCATGCTAGACTTAGTACAATCAATCGGTGCAGGCTTTTTAAACTATACACAGAATCCCGTAGGATTATGTATCGTCGATTTTACTGCAGCTGTCTATTTGACTCTTTTTACGCCCTTGGTTTACCATACATTCCTGTCGGAATTTTTCGGGTGAGTTAATCGCGTCTGGATTTGCTCAATGTATATGAAACTTATACACAGTGGTTGCCTAACGAGTTTTATTTTCCAGGGTTTCGCAACCTTCGATAATGTTCTCATACAAGGCCCAAGTAGACGATGCAATGGACGAAGATACAGTATCGTTACCGCACCAGCAGAGTTTCTCTTCGTTAAAAACAGACAGCGATTATATTTATCAGGTCCATACACCGTCTTTTCACGTACCCTTATACGATTCACAGACATTAAAATCATCACCTTCGAAACACAAAGTCTCCTTACACTCCCTGCCGTCCCCGCAAGACTCGAAAACTGGTAGCGGGCACATTTACGAGCACCCAACTGCTTTATATCGATCCACGTCCGGCATCAAAAGCTTCGCCAGGCGTCTCAGCGCGGAGAAAAGTCCCTCGGACTTCAAGAATTACCCGTTAACGAAATCCGACAATTTCATCGACTCGAAAAAGAGCACGCCGGATCTGAGATTCCCTAACTCCGCATGGAAAAGCAGCTCTGTATCGCAGTTCAAGTACGGCGGACCTAGTAGCGTCTCCAATCTACTTTACCCGCCGACTACCGCCAGCAACTTTCTTTACAAGCCCAGAACAAACGACAGCAATACGAATCTGTTCTCGCTGACGAGGAAGAGTAGCTTGAAACACGAGAGGAAGAAGTCTGAGGGAAACGTGCCGACTCAATCGTTCGAGATCTCGCCGCTCGAGAACACTTTGCAATCGATTCTGGACAGCGGCAATCACGACGCCGAGGTGGAAGATAGCGCGCTTGTTCGCGTGCCTTTAATAAATGATCCTAACGCGGCGCGCGTCTCGCAAGCCGGCGCTGATAAGAAAGAGTCGAGCCCCTTGAAGCGACACGCTGATTTAACAGACGCTTCCAACGCCACGCAACAGTTGCTTTCTAAGCCCGCCGTCCTTGCAAGCGAAGATACGTTCAAGAAACGGAAAAGGGACTCGAAGAAGAAAGAGTCCGGCGGCCTGAGCGAGTATTTGCTCTCCCTGGCCACCTCCAGCACTTACAAATCTCGGAAAGACAGCAAAACAGATCCTAGTCCCTCTTCCCATGACACACAGACTGAGTCGTTGTAAATACTTTATTAGAGTCGTTTACGTAAAATCTAAGTCATTACAAGTAGCTGTATATAGAGGGTATGATTTTAAAGTTTTAATCCATTTTAATAACCGAAGGGAACCGAGGTATCCTGGGATATCGAAGTCACACGTGTCTGTTAACAACTAGATGTACTATAGTGTAAAATAGAGAAGCGCACAAACGCTTTATTATCTGTATATACAGCATGTCTAGATTTAATTAAACTCATTAATGTAGCCCGATGCACTTGGTTTTATTTATTGACACTAACTTGGCAGTGGATAACGCTAATACATTAATGTTTTGTGTTGCAATCGGTATGTCCATCTCACGGCCACCATCCTCTGCTGTCTTTTTTTTTATTCTCTCTCTTTCGTTTCTTTCATTTGCAAGGGACCAAATCGCACTGTGCATAATTAGCAAAAGTGTTTCCGCACCCAGCTTAAAGGTGCTTCTGTATGTGTGCCAATCGTAGTGCTCGGAGTTTCCACGTATAGTGCCTTTGGACACGGTTCTTCTTATCGAAAGCATAGAAACGTTTTAGAAGTTCTGCGCTCTCTCGTAGAATCTAAATTGCTCGTCGTAGATCAGCGTTCAGCGGCGCTATATTCGTGTCAGCTTCACGACTCCCCATTCGTTCGTTTGAAGAGTGCAAACACGAGATATTCTTTTGTTCACAGAACCACAGTGTTTACGACTCGACCCAATTTGACACGAACTCCACGCCGGTGAATCCACTCTACGCGGCGTCTCTGCAAAGCCCGGATAGCATTACTGGTTACAGTATAGATAGCCAAGAGGGTCAAACCCAAGCGAACGGCTACCAGCAATGAGCGCGGCGACGAGCCGCCACAAACCATCGTTCGACTCGCAAAGCTAATTCAGAATCCCAAGTCTAGAGAATTGCCCAACGACCGGGGGCGTTTCGCTCGGCGAAAGGGCTGCGCGAGATCCCTCGAAGAGCTCAGAGTGAAGCTATAAACGAGATCATATCTGCGCGTGATTCCGCGGGGAGAATCTAGTCGCTCTTAAAATTCTTAGGGCAATAACATCGAAGAAATCATTTCATTTCCTTGTGATAGACGACATCGATAATCATTGAGATAGCCGGATGTTAAATGCGACGTGTAGATTGTGCGGGAGGGCCGTCGGTCTCACGGGACAGCCGCGTATGTTTCTTGGAAGGTACCATTGCTCTTGTACTTAACCGGCCAGAGTGCGCTCCTTTAGGACGTATTGCGCGAAGGATGCTTGGAATGGGCACAGCTCTCCACATTGATGCGTGACTATATTGATCAGCGGGCTGCTTTGCGCGCGGGTTACCTTATATGTTCCAACATGCGTAATGAGTTGAAAATTCACTCCGGAATACTTGCTTATCGTTTCTCCGTCCTCTTCACCAAGGAAGACCCTCGGATCGCCAGGCCTTCGCCGCGGCGAAGGCCGAGCACGATTCACGCCGAATCCCTCGCTATTTTCCTACTTTTGCATTAAGGAATCGTTAGAGCGACGCACGGACAATAGGGGGGCCGTTTCAGATAGGCGTGCCGGCGAGGATTGAAACATAATTAGTGATTAAGGAGAAAGCTTCGACGCTACGCTAACTATTACGAAGACTCCATCCATCGTGCGTGTATATACACCCTGTACTCTAGTATAAAGGATCGTGCTATTTATATACTAATATATACATTATATTTATCGATATTGTATGTCTGTACTTGTACCAGTTCTGGCAGAGCCAGCGGCAGGGGGGCGGCTAGCCCCTTTATTCGCGAGAATTCGTCTGCCTTTTGATACGTAACGAATCGTAAAAACCAAGCGGCTATAACGAGGCGTGAAGTTCTCGACAATTAAAACCGCCCGAGGACGAGAGACTTGTTCTAAACGACCCTTCGGAGCATTCTGGCTAAGTTTCGATCTTTCTTCTCCACTCGCCCCCTCCATTCTTTTTGTACGATTTGTATATTTTTCGGTAAGCGGAGCCGAGCTTGTCGGGGCGAAATTCTCGTCGGGACATTCGCTTCAAGGGAGCTGGGGGCTTGAACGGCGAGGGGGAGAGCGATGTTGTCCAGTCGGTCGCGTTAGACAGTTATCTCTGAGGATATCAGCGGCGATAACAGCGGCAGAGATCGGTAGCAATACGTCTACATATTTTATAGTACGTCACACATCCACGCGGACTTGTAAATACGAATGGGGGCGCTCGCTCGGATGCCGACGGGCCTCCCCCACCCCCACCCCCCCGTCTGTCAATTGCGGTTGCGGTTTTACTCACTTCGAATTACTGGTTCTTGTACTCTACAATCATTGTCGCGCAAGGCTGCCTGGCAGCGTGATCCTTTTTCTGTCTGTAATCGTCAGGCGGCTGAGTGAATGATGGCAATACCTTGAGGCGCGTAACACGATTATACTTAATGAGAATAAAATTACATTTCAATCGGACGCCCGCTGTTTCTGACCAACCCTCCATTCCGCGGGGAGCTTCCGATCGAGCGCAACAACTCTTGGCTGACTTTTAACAAGCTCCGCAGAGTATGCAAAAGGGCAGAGCGGTCTCGAGCGCGACCGATTCACGTTATCCGGACTATAGCCGCAGGGAAGCATCGGCTTTTTCGCGAATCGATAAGCTAGACCCTTCAGCTCCTATCCCTATTGCTACTATCTTTAGCCGAGGGCTACTACACGCTCCCTACTTAATATTCCGCTTGCCAATGAAAGGTCGAATCGGCACGTGGCTCGTGATCGGAGAAAAACGCTGTTGCGTGCGGCTGCCCGGGAAAAATGGATACCGGGGGCACTTAAATTTTCCCTCTGATAGGGCCGTAACCGTGATCTATAAATACGGGGTGCATGTGTGCGCGTCATTCGCTCCACCTTACGCCACCTTTTCATGGACAAGGCTAAACAGGCAGCGATTACTCACGGTACAACGACCATCGGCAGTTTCCGCTCGACTGGATATCTCTCGTTGCACAATACACCCGAGTGCAGGCGCTTGCGTTAAAAAAGAGAGTGCATCAACTCGGCCGGGCTGTTTACGGGGGCTCCTAGCTGCCGCGGCTCGTCTCGTTGCACGCGCCGCGAGCGGGCGACGTGTTTCAGGAGTGACGCTGGAAGCTGGACGTGGCGCAGTACTGGAAATATTTATCGCAGCGTTTGAGGATTCAACGTGGTTCACTTCCAGCTAGTTTAGTATTAATTAGTATTCGCACAGTACTTCTGCGAGATTTTTCACCAGGCCGAAATAAAATTTCCCCCCGTTTTTATTTTTTTTATCAACATTTCCCCCTAAATTATGAATTTGCCTTCAGTCGTCCGTCATTTTGTCATCTTTTACGATATTCACTTTTCTATAAGTTCCGTAATAGACGCAGGCTTCTAGTCTCTAAATATTTTTGTCTTTTTGAATTCAGATTAACCGTGTGGCTAAAGCACTGTCAACGCTAGAGAAACGTTTCTGCCGCAGTGCTTTTTTTGACGAAGAGTATACCGGAAAGGGATTCATGAATTAGCTTGAAAATTTTTTATTTTACCCTTCAATATGTGCATATTAACTATACTGAGCAATATATTGATTTACTTTCGTGGTTTGGTTGACAAAAATTCCCGAAAATACCCTTACCTTTCAGATCGTTACAGTGCTTTCTCCCCTTAGAGGGTGATGCAATAAATATTTCCACTATAGTAAGCAGGTTCGAATCGCGTTTAACTGTTCTAGCGTGCCACAGAAATCAGTAAATGTGTGTATGTGTCGCTGTATACCTCACGTCTAGCCAGAGCAATTCCAATTCTCCTTCGACTGGCTCCTCCGGCGAATGTCGTCGATTGGAAAATGGAAGAAGATATCGAGGACTCCGCTAGTCCCTCGGCATTCCCTTTACACCGTCAATCCAAACAGATAGAACGCGCATTAAACGCGACAACACGACTAGATACGATCCAATTTTTTGGCCCGCCTCCAAAACCGCATTTTCTCTATAGCTCCGATCCTTCCTCCACCACGCTGCTATAGCGATCGGTATCAAGGATTCTGAATACATCGCAGGACCGAGCAGATCATCTTTTCCCGTCTAAAATTAACCCTGCCTGGAAAGCTTGTTAATCGATCGTGGGAGATTCACTTTTGGGGAACAGAATTTATGAGCATCCTCCAAGTCTGATCGATTTAATTATTTCTAATTCCTAATGCTAAACACCACCACCCTCTCCCAGCGTCGATCGATGGGAATGAATGAGGACGCAGTGGAGTTCCGATAACTCGAGGTAAATGAAACGTAAATTCACTGGGGAAAGTATTAAGCAGAGTTTGGAGGGCCATCGATGTTCCACTATTTCCTCGCTCGTTTCCAGAAGTGTAGCCCTAATTGAGGACCTTGCAGCAAGAAGGTTGCAGCTCCATTTTTGTCAGCATCAAGTAAATTAGAAAAAGGTTTAAAAAATTTAAAAAGAGAACACTAAGTTGATAAATTTTTCTATTTGTGGCGAAAAATATTCCATAATAAAAATATTAATATTAAATTATATTAATATTTAATATGAAATTATATTAATAATTGTATTAAATTATATTAATATTTAATATTAAAATATATTAATAATTGTATTAAATTATATTAATATTTAATATTAAACTATTAATATTTTAATATTATTAATATTAATATTTTGAAATGTCAGCTTTGTAATAATTTAATATTAATATTTTTCGCTCAAAATATAAATAAAAACATATCAATATTAAATATTAAAATATTAATATTAAAATAAATTAATATAAGATATTAATAGTTCTATTTCTATTTACTTGCAATAAATCGGTCATCTGTTATCATTCAATAGTGTAGAATTTTTTTACCATATATTATACATCATAACTCAAAAACTGTCAAAAATGGCACCCCCCTTGCTGCAAGGTCCTCAATTACCAGGCGAGAGCCGCCGTATTTGGAACACCCTTTTCTTTCCCAGAGGAACATTGTCTAAACTGCTTGGCACGTGCTGATTAAAATCAACCAAGACTTAATTAGACCGGCGTCATTAGGGGAAGGCGAGCTACAGGATCTCGATAACGCGCTCCCGCTCGGTCAAGAACTCATTTACGTAACAAACATTCCACCGGCGAGATAACTAGGCGTCCCGCGGGCTCATCGTCGCGGAAGCTTCTCCCCAGGCCGAGGGAATGCTTCCCTCGACGTCCTGGCGTCGAAAAAAAAAACGCCCCCGCCATCGATTATTGTGTAGCATATTTTGCGACTTTCTTCCAAGTAGCTTCGTGCGGAGAGAGGAGGGAAGAGATGGCGGAAAAGTGGAAGTGCTAATTAGGAAGCGGAAGTGTTCCTTCGAGGGGCGTTTTATGTCGAGCACGGGGCCTTGTTTCGTACTTTCTGTTGCCCTTTTCTACTTAAAGTGGCGCACGTTCTTTCGGAGCACGCGAGTTTCTGCAGTGGCTCGAGACTTCTCGAGATCCGATGCAAGCTCTTGGGAACTTTAATGGTCCGAGTCGAGGGAGCAGTGCGGAGAGAGTTGTGGTGTCTTGCGTCGAACGGGGTGGAAAGAAGCATTTTCTGCGGTGATTATTTTGGAGGAGCTTAAGAACAGTGTCTCGCGTCCTCTGCAAAGCTAATCTGGAATTGGTTTATGAAACTTTAATGGTTGCTCCGTATTTTTTTTTCCACGGATTTAAATAAAACTATATCGGGGGGTGAGGTATAATTAGCGCCAATACAATATAATTATCGTTATTTTTAGTGTAAACTTAGCAAAGTTGGACCTTACAAACTCACGCTCTACAAAACAGCGTTAGAGGGCAAAATGATTTGTGCTACCTTTTGTATTTAATTTTAAATAATTACTTTGAAATATCATTTTTAACGCCAAGTGAAATTTTTCGTATGCATTTGTTGAATATCAAAAGCGTATTGTAAAGATCTTTAATATATAGGTACGCACCTTTCTCTAGTATAATAGCAATTATGTGGGTGATTTGAAAACAATTTATAAGTTTTACCGCTTTCTCAAACAGTTTTACTTTTTTTATTGATATTCATTTTCTCTTTCTACCAATTTTGCCGCTCCGGGCAATGCAGATGCTCTGCTTGCGCCCGTTACATCGGGTCCTGTGCGTTAGAAGCCTAGAATACAGTGGAAGGGAACAGTTACGGCTGCCATCAACCTACACGTGATAATTCTTGCAACTGTGTTCTTCATTTTAAATGACGAAAGTGCGCGTTATGCCATCGTTCCCATCGTTTGGAAAATAAACGAGTGGGAAACAGAAATAGGCACCCTATACAGTAGAAGAATACGGTAGCAGCGGGTCAGAAGGTTTAATTAAAAAATTAATGAACGCCGAGAGTGGTTGCTTTAATGAAAGTAAGGCGCAGGCACTGTTACGACGGAATAATAATTCTGCGAGTAAACGAGCTGCGCTCCTCTCTGCGAATAAAGTGGAAAGTATAAAACAGAAGCTTATAAAATGGAGCAGTATGTGGAGTATGGGTGGCATAGAGAGTGGTGTTTTTCCGTATCGCCGCGCGCGCGGACTGTTCAATTTTCATGTGGCAATCCATTTACAAATTCACAACCCCGGGTGTATGTATTTTTAAGATAGACCGAGGGAAACCGTGTCAGGGCGCAGGACGCTCAGACCGGCGGCGTCTGATCCTGTTTTTCCCCGCTGGGAAACCCTCCCGGGGTGTATTTCTTACAGCGGATAAATGGCGCCTGAAGACCTACTTCTTGGCTGTTCAAGGATAGCCATTAAAGAGGAGCAAAGCGTATCCTTTGCCCCTTCGGTACTCCTGTGTTCGATTCTACTATAGCGATCCATATTAGGCCACTTTAGGGGCCTTCTCTAGAGGGCAAGTAAACAACCAGTGGTGTTCATTACAGTAATATCCTAGGAGAAAAGGAATAAATACGAGAAAGAGTAGTAAAGAATTTATCTGACGAAAGGAGCTGGGAAACGTAAATGAATAAGTAAAGAGAAGTGGAAACTGAAGAATCCCAGGTAATGGCACCCCCAAAGAAAGGGCTTTGTAAGAAGAAAAGAAAACTGGATTTTATTCTCTAAATAAATTTGTACAATCACCTCATGAATTTTATTGAATTTGAATTAGAAATATTGTCATCCCTTCAACTCGGCTCCCCCTAGATTAAATCCTGAGTGCACCACTGATCCCAGGAAGATATTAATGAAACAGGGAATGTATAAAATATCAAGTGAAAGTTGGCTGCGATAATAAATGAGAGTAAAATAAAAAAGGTACTGTCACCCTTGCACTTATACCTCCATGTATTTTGAAACAGAGGTGCAGACCCCTTCTAACACATTTTTAATAAACTTAGAGACTTACATATACTTTGTGTACTTTTTAAGCACCACCACTGCTCGTAAAAGTCGAAACCTAATTGTCGTGACAACTGAGTCAGACCTGCTGGCTTGGGAGGGGAATTTTCTCCCTTTACAGACCTCTGCCAGGCAGACAGGAGGATTCCCCTCGCCCAAGCCCGACTCCCATCACCCTCCACTCTTCTGGGTGGGGCTGCCGCGATCGCGGAACGTTGCTAGTCGACCCTCCTGCACGGTGTTAGTTCCAGCGAGCCAGCTCAGGTACCCTGATCACCGACCCCCCCTCGAGAACATGCTTCTGGGCAACGATCACCCATGAAACAAGTCCCAAGTCCTCGGGGGAGTTCATCGGATGGCACTAAGTGTCTTATGAGCTTGGAAACCCTGGCTTTCATGAATCATATACACAGTAGGCTCCACCACCTAACTATCTCACAGTGGACCAAATAATAATAATGTTGGATGCAAGAACAGCCTCAGGACATTTAGGCCCTTTTTGCATAATTAGATTCCTCATTCTTTTCTACATATGCCCTCTAAATTTCATTGCCGTATCTTTGAAGTTGATCTATGACTGTATTTTTTCAATATTCCATATTTTTTCCCAAACATTAAATAAACAATAAAAGGTAATGTTAAAAAACAACATTTTTTCTATATCTCTCCATTTTATGCAAGAAAGTCCTCAGAGGGCTATAATTAAAGTTAATTTCACTGATTAATTCGTTAAATAATTGCGGTTGTAATAATGCAAGTACAAAGGAGACATATTCAATTTTTTATCAACAGATACTTCTGTCGAAGCTGAATTTTGACACCGAGGCCCTGCATCCAATAGTACAATTCTAATCGTATCTCCAACGAACAAAGGACTTTCCACGCTCTTTGAGATCAGCAATTTCATGTGCTCCAATCAAACATACACTTGCATTCGCGATAACAAATGCAAGGAAACGACTTAAAGGGTTAAGGACCATTAGAAGTGATTCAGAAGATAGATTGGCGACCGAACTCAAAACCATCGATTGTTCCAATTCGTCTACCCGCCTGAAGCGTCAAGTACAGTCACAAGCAGGCACAGAGTGTCTAGTTAGACGCAGCTTTAAGGACGCGTGCCCGCGTTCTCGTTGCCGAAGAAAGGATGTCGAGCACGCATAACTGGACAACCAGACGGAATACATGCGCGCTGGCCCCGCCATCATCTCAAATTGCAATCAATAGATAGCCGACGAGACGGCGCCGAAACGTGTCTTCATCCAGCGTGGGCAACAATACAAATAGAGGGTGTCCCGAAAGTCGCGCGACAGAACGCAGAAATCACTGACGGTGGTGGAAAGTGTCGCTAGAACAAGCAAGTTCTACTTCGCTGTGCACAGCTTCGCGCTGTGTCCGTTCTAGATTCGATACCTTCGGAAGAGGATGGCACTGGACTCGATTGTCCACGGTCAACAGCTTAAGGGCACATTCAGGGTACATAATCTTTGGAGATAGTAGACGTTTGAGTTTACAGGACCTCACGGTGAGCGAGAGAACACAGATCGAGGCTTGCATCCTCGAAGGTAATGCTCTGCACACCAATCGAGTGTATGTACCTAAACTTTAGAGTATAGGTATCCCGAGACAGGAATCCCTATGCTATGAGGTCGCTTTGCTCGAGTTTCATCGTTCTATAGATTCCTAAGTTCACATGTTTGAAGGGACTAACGACGTCTGACTAGGTACCGACTCATACTACTTGCTATTAGCTTTCAAGGCAGGGGAACGTCATGTTTAGGAGACGATAATTAAAATTAATTGACAAATTAAGGATTGCTGGTGGGGCTAACTTGAAAAGTATAGATTTTCTGATAATTATTTCTACACAGTTTGGTAGCTGTAAAAAAGGGATGCAACTTTTGTTGATACTTCTTTTCGATATCTCTCACCGTTCTCGAGATATTCCACGTAAAAGAAAATTCTGCCTACTTTCAAGGGGTGACTTCACCCCATAAACCGCACTATGGCACCAACAAAAAATAGGGTTGCCTTACGCATGAACTACTCGCACACAAAGTTGCATAATTTTCTGAATTTCCGGCTTGCCTAACTTCCCTTGTTAGAAGGGTAAAGTGCTGCATTGGACTTTTTATTCGTTCGCTCGGGGTTGTCGACCGCGTCGAGATGTTTTCTAGTTTGGAGGTTTAAATGGAAGCACCCGGTTGTTGGCGGACGAGGGTATCGCTGGCGCCGGATGGGACCCCCAATGTCAAGATCGTAAAGTGAAAAATGTTGCGTGGGCGGACGAGACGCAGAGGAGCTCGTGGCGGCGAACGAGATGGAAACTAAGTTGCGATTGGAGGAGCCCTGTGCCCAGTTCGAACGGGGGACGTATAAAGCTGGAGTCTCGGGAGATCGTGTCCATTTAATCGGACGGGGCGCTCGTAAGGCGAAAAGAAATTAGCAGGGTGTGGATGTAGGGAGGCGATTGACTAGGGAGATCAAACTTGATTGAAAGTAGACTGTAGTGGTGGGAGGAAGGGTTCAGTCGAGCTGTACTAAAAACAGTTTGCCTTGAAATGAAGCTTAGAATGATGGAGTGTAATGAAAACAAATAATTAAGATTCAATAATTAGGATTGATTAGGATTTCAGCTTGAAATTGTGCTTAGAAGCTTGGAAACTAGTTAAATTAGTATTAGAATCGCTATGTAATCTAATCTTTCATTCCTCTTCCGAAGAGAACAGAAACCTCGCCCGAAGACCAGCGGTAAGTAGTATAAGACGATGAATGATCAGACATCGATCTGTCCTTCGCATTATTCATATCCCGGGTTCAACGAAGAATCTATTAATACCCTCGTTCCACGAGACAGAGTATCTAATATATCACAATTCCCAAGTGAAGTTAAAAAGAATTTCGCTTTTATTAAAACGATATGCTCCACGGAATTAAAATTCTTTCGAAGCTAAGAAGCTATCGCTAAAAAGCTCCTCAAACGATAACCCAGTCGTGAATAATTTTCGCGAAGCAAACCCTTAATGTCTGTCGACAAGGGGGTGATTGGATTTCCAGCGGGTGTACGCGAGAAAACGGAAACCGGCGTAGATTGTTATCGAGCACCATTAGCCTGTTTACAGATCGATGTCTCTCTCCTTTTCCAACCTGGTCCCTGAAAAGACAAGCAGAGAAAGTGGCGGTGACGAAAGCACAGAGGGGGAACACGTATCCGCGCGTTGTGTAATGAAATTTAATCTCGAAGGCTTCCAAGTTCCTCCTAGGGGGGCGAGAAATCGCGCGCTTTCGTGGCTCGTAATTTTCGTCGTTAACTGCCTCGCAGTCTCTAACTATCTCGCATCGGGGCGTCCCTGTAATTACGATAAACAGTTGTTCCCTCCCACGGATGAACGAACACCTGCAGGGAAGAATTATCATCCCCATTAAATGAAGCACACGGAGGATACCTTAAATTAATGTGAAATTCTTCATTGGTAATAAAGAAGCATCGAAATCGAGACACACAGTATTCAAAAGCCGATTTTCTTACAGGAGACACTACACCCTGATGAAACTAACGGTGGAAGAAGATTTAAGGAGTGACTCTACATGGGAAAAGAATATTACGAACCTGAAATCAGGGACGGATTTGGAGATCTGGTGCTCCTAGACTAACGGGCACCTGCCGCTCTTCCGACGAAATATCATCAAGTATTTTAATTTATAAAAGTCGAGACAATTTCAAAATTAATTCAATATGGCAACTCACATATGAGTTATTAATAATTACTTTCGCCTAAAATTTGTCACTTTCCAAATTTGAAATCCTCAAAATTTTCTGCTCCCCAAAATTTCCCGCTCCCCAAAATTTGATTCTCCCTAAAATTTACCGCACCCCAAAATTTCCTACTCCGCAAAATTGAATGCACCCCAAAATTTCCCGCTCTCCAAAATTTTTCACTTCCCAAAATTTTCCACTCGTAAAATTTAACGCACCCCAAAATTTTCCACTCCTAAAATTTAACGCACCCCAAAATTTCCCAATCCCCAAAATTGTTCGCTCCCCAAAATTTCCCGCTCCAAAATTGTTCGCTCCTCAAAATTTCCCGCTCCAAAATTTATCGCTCCTCAATATTTAAAGCACCCCAAAATTTGATGCTCCCCAAATTTAATGCACCCCAAAATTTCCCGCTCTACAAAATTTGCTACCCCAGGCTGCAACCTACTTAGAGCATACCCAAATCCGCCCCTACCTAAAATTCAATTTGAATTTTCTCGAAAGCGAGGCGCGACATCAAAAAGTTTCGACTTCTTTCTCCACGTAGAACCACCCCTCGAATTTCCCCCCGCGTGTAGTTGAACACCCTGCGCGACACCCTGTATTTATACCGAGCAGCAGCAAACCATCCCGTCGGTGTTTTCAACCCTTGAACGCAGAGGCTCTGCCGCGATCGTCCTGGCAGCGTGGTAGCGCGGGGTTGGGGACAAAGACGGGCCGACACGAGGGGACGCAGGAACGCGGAAGCGGGCGCAGCCGCGGGGATGGGAGCCTAGGAGGGCGCCGACGCCTGCAACGACGCCGACGTCGTGGCCGAGCGGCGCTGGGCAAACGTCAGTAGAGATGTCGCGTACGCGGGTACGGTGTGTCGGCGGTGCCAGTTAGCCCGTGGGGTAGCATCGGGGTGGATCCACCGGAGAGTACGGCGCGAGGGGTGCGTCAGGACGCGTGTGACGCTGGCGCGAGCGACGGTGCGTCCTCCACTTCCGCTCCGACCACGCTTAACCCTTTCGAGGCTTGAACAATTACCTGAAATTCCGTGAAAATAGACACCGTTGCAATTATAAATCAAAATCCTCAAGCACATAGATCGCAATATACATAGTGTTAGGTGGTCTTAGAAATTCAACGCGGTCCTACAGTGGTGGGTGAAAAGAAAGTTTCAACAGTGAAGGAATCACGCCTATCAGAATTATACATTCCAATTGATATTTTATAGAACAAAGGGTTGTCAGAATAAATCAGTGACACCAACGAAATGGTCGAAATGGTAGAAATATTATGCTAGTTTTAAACTTTCCTTTCACCCCCGCTGTGTGCACATATGTCGATGGTGCTCGAAGGGTTAAAGGCTCTCGCCCCTTCCCATCGGGTGCTCTACCCTTTCGACCGACAGGGCGAACTCCACCAGCTTTGTGGTTCTCGGTGGAAGCCTTTAATTAATGACGAAGTGGTAGTAAGAAAGGGGAACCCACCCGCGAGACGTCCAGGCGAAAGACCCGCGGAGTATGACTCTCCGCGTCCACCCCTATCCGCCGCGATCGATTTTATTCCTCGCCACGGGGATGAACGGTACCCGACGCGGAACAAAGCGGCTCTCGAGTGGAGGCGATGGTTAACCTTTAGGCGCGACAGCGAGGCAAACATCGTTACCCCTCGGGGCAAACTGTTCCCCGAGGGGGATCTGCTTTCGACGAGGGTGGTCGAGGAACGATGCCCGAATGTCTGCTGTTCGCAGTGCGGGCTCGCTCGCCGAGAAACCATCTGCCGCGGTATGCCATCGATCGGGGATCGCTTCGTCCACGTCAGTTTGATTAAGGCCGCGCGGCGGGTAATTAGGTGTCGAGTGTGTGCCAGCTTTCGTGCTCGAAAACCGTGGACGATGATGCTCGAGGCGGCTCGAGGAGGAGCGCGGAGCAACTTTGAAGTTCCATCGGAACGTGGACTCTGTCGACTGGGGGGAACTCGAGGGATTCTGATATTTAAGGATACGAGTCTTCTACTTTTTGTTCCATGATTGGTGAATCGTGACAGTTTTGTTATTAAGGGTAGCTTTTTATCTGTCGCTTGAGGATGCGGAGATTTTTAGAGGAATCGGGCTGAATTGTCGCGCATTACGTCGGATGCAGCATCTTTGGATCGCGAAGCAATTTGCTCGGAAACGAAGCCGCGTTTTCGGTTCAGCGAGTTTGAAAGCCAGCCCCCCTGCCCCCTTTGGTCCTTTGACCGAGGGAAATAATTAAATTCTTGCAACCGCAGCACAAAGGCCGATGCTGGGGAGATAGAAGAGGTAGAAGAGACACGGGGTGCATTCGTGAAATGGAAAGGCTCGCGTTCTGACCTAAGAAAACGTCCCAACGTTCCCGGAACTGGCTGAGAAATCTCGACGAGATGAATCGAGAAAACGAGGAAGTACGCACTCCGAAGTTACAAAGTTATCTGTGCTTGAGTGTTCCTACTTTCTTTCCTGTAATTCCTTTTCACCCTAAAGCAGCTTCGTTTCTATATGTTTCTACATTCAATTGTCCATTCGTGTGGGGAACGCTGCAGGGCCAAACTCATCACTTTGCTGATGATAGATTTCAATGTATCCAAAGTACAGTACCGTTTGTGACTAAAAATTGAAAGGCTGGAACCTTTGGAAGATTTCCAACAGCTTCTTCTGTGAAACTGATAAAATTTTCTGTCATGATTTCCTTGCAGCAGATGAGCATGCCCTAAATCGAAAGAGAACCTTCCTTTCCAGTAATGTATCGCGAATCTGATACTCTAAAAATATTTGTGTCTATCGTAACGATTCTGCAGTCTACCCTACGCCTTAAAGTATCAACGTTGAAATTTTTCTAGAGTTGTTATTAAAATTTGCCATTAAAGGACACGTTTTAACAAAATCGATATTCCTCACGTGTACATCGCCACAAGAGCTTAAACGTTACGATTTTAATCGTGATACCTCCACAGCAGCGACCAGAATCGCAAAGCCTTTGCAGCGCGTTGCAAAAGGAGCCGAACTGCAAGTGTCTGGTGCTCTCGGTGTTAATATACGGATGCCTTGCCGCAGTGACCTGGTGTAGATGCGCGAATGTCACCAAGGTACGTCACATCCTCTGCATTGCGAGCTTCCAGCTCGACCAGTGCCGTTCGAGACCGTCCGTTCCACCCGAGTCTCGTTCAGTAAACCGAATCACCGACTTGCGAGGAAATTATCTGTAGATCAGAGGAAAGCAGTATTATCGAAAACCAAGGTTCTTTTGTAGATCGTGATAAACTTCTCGAGGTACCCGATTAAGAGTACGAGGCACGTGTCGCCCTGTGACGATGGTTACATTTACATTCCCGTAAGTTACAACGCGAACAGCAATTATATTTCACGAGAAACAAAAATTGTACACACTGTTTGGTATCGGGTGGGAGTAAAGCAGGATGATTCTATGTGGCAAAGCACGGCGAAATGAAGATAATGAAATTGATGTGCTTCGGGTGTTTCTCGGGGGAATTTTTAAACATTAATAATTAAACCAAGCCTCCGCCACAATTTCATTACACTTTCATTTCGTCTTCCTTTGTCACGTAGAATCGTCCCGCGAGTCAGTGGCACACTCAGGTTTTAATTTTGAGAGGAGCCGAGTTGAAGGGATAAAAATATTTTTAAAGCAAATTCAATTAAATTCATTAGGTAATTATTTTTTTTTAAGAATAAAATCTAGTTTGTCTTTCTTTTTACAAAGCGCCTTTTTGAGGGTGCCAGAGACCCTTGGCCCCCCTCTGAGTGCGCCACTACCGTGGGTTTACTCACCCCTGATCCTGAGCGCAGTGTATATTCCTCAAAAGCTCGACGCCTTACAGGAATCTTATTCCTACGATCTTGAAGATTACGTTCCTCTTCAGGTGGCGTTCATGGGAATGCTGTACCTGGTCTACCTGGTCGAGTGTTACCACTCGCCGATCAGGATCGACCTATTGCACGCGGAGAGCCAGGACAGCGTGCTGTGCAAGATCTCGCAGCTCAAGTCCGCCCAGCCTACCATTTGGTGGAAGGCCGTCTCCTACCACTACGTGCGCAGGAAACGCCAAATTACCCGGTACAGAAACGGAGACAATTACACTACGACGCAGGTAACGCATATCGCGCGACGTGCAACGCATATCTCGTTATCCAGACGAAAGGAAATCGGGGGATGGTAAATCGTCGAATACGCCTCGCGCCAGACTGACTCTACCTAGTGCGGGGACAGATGGGCCATTCCCTTCGAGAAACTAATATCACAGCTTGCAACGCCTCTTCTCTTCCTTCGCAAACACCACATCCGAAATCCACGATCACTCTATTTACACGGTGACCCTCGAAAATTAAACGGGCTTGTGTACCATGGAAATCCAGGTCTTGAGGTAGACTCTCCCTTAGAGTTGGGCATTATCTAAATAAAGAATTATTTAAATAACGTGTCGAATAAAAGATACTTTATCTTTATCCGTTGTCGAATAAAGATACCTCGAGTGATCTTTATTCGAAGAGTAGCGAATCAAATTTTTATCTTTTATTTGAACTCGGGATTTTTATTTAAATAAATTTTTGCCCATCTCTGCAGTCTCCCTACGCCTCGTCTCGGCTTATTTTTTCTTTCTTTGCTGTTTTCATGAATTTTGACAATTTCACTCATACTAGTGTAGGCTCTTGGCGTTTTGGAGCGGCGTATGGTGCGATTGGCGCATAGGTGGCGCGTTTGTAGAGTTCGTAAAAGAGTAAGATCGCAGAGTCGACGTTAGGGGAATTGGTAACGCGCCTGGCCAGTACACGGAGGATCCGCAGATCTCGGGTTCGAGTCCTACCGCCTGGGGTTCTGTTTTTCTCCTACACTAAACAGTGTAGAGTTGCGAAGGAGTAGTAACAAATTAAAAGATCAAATTTAAAAAATAAAAAATGATGTAAAAATGCCTTCCAAAAAATTTTTCACAGTGGTCTCCCCCCTTAAGAGAGGCAATGCGTATTGCGAGTGGATGCATCGCCGTGAAACAGAAGAGTTATCACTCGCACTATTCAGTAAAAATTCTCTAGACGACTGGTCAAAAATGCGAAGCGAGGCAAGCTGGAAACTTCAGGAAGAGCAAAGAACCAAAACGAGGCGTAGCGAGAGCCTGCATTTAAGGCTTCCAATGCTTACACACGGCAAACACCCACGCGCTTAGCCTCCCCATCCTCGCATCCTTCGTTTCCAACCACTGGTATCTCTAACTGTATACCTCGTCTAGCTACTGTACTTCTAAAACTATCATTTACTATCTAGCCCTCGAGCTCGTGGCCATCTATGCTCTCCCTAATGGCTCGTCTTTCCTCGACCCCCCTTCCCCCCTGATGATGCCCACTTTGCAGGTCTACTACGAGAGGATAAACACCCACGCAGCGACGTCCTTCTATTACTACGACTACTGCGGCGTGAAGGATATCAGCAAAGAGCTGATCCTAGACCCGAAGGTGCCCATCACGAAGATTAACCTGAGCAAAGGGTTCGCCTTCTCGAACATGCGGTCGGCGACGGAGTTCGAGGAGGCCAGGTCGAGGTTCTTCGCCGAGCAAGTACGACGGGATTGTATGGTACTTTAAATGCCTGCCATCGAGCGGCGTTGTTAAGTGATCGATGCAAACGTTGATGTTCCAAGGAGTTAAGGGACGACTACATGGAGATGAGGGAGGGTCTGGACCTCGGCTACAACCCCAATCCAACGACCCTGGTGGCTGTCCTAGGCAATCCCTGGTTCACGAATCGTTACGTGTACTGGTGCTTGAGCGCCCTGCTGCTCAGCTGGCCCCTCAGGGTGATCATAGAGTACAAAACGCAGTACGCGGACTATCAGGTAATAGAATCAGAAATAATCAAGCGAGATCTCCCCTTTGAGCGTCTGATAAGGGCTTCGAACAGTCCCTCTTCAATTAACTCGCTTCCGAAGGATGGCAGAGCGCGAGTCCCTGCTGGGTTGCAGTCACTTTGCATACTTCTTTCACGAGCCAACAGGGACTTGCCCATGCCATCTGACAAGGACAAGTAAAAATCGAACGGGGGGCCACTTCGAACGCCCCTTTTCCTCGACTAAGCAGAGCTAACAACCCTTATCCTTAGATCACCAAGTTGTTCGGCATAAACTACGACACGCCAAGCGGCAGCGAGCCAATACACGCCTCCATGAGCCAGCAAACGATCAGCCAGCCAGGCTCCTACATGCTGGCGCCCAGCTACAGCGAGGCGCTGCTGATGGACCCAGCTCCGGACCACAGGGACCTCCAATTCCAGGACGCAATTACGGAGATGGTGCCGAGTTACTCGGAAGCGTTGCTCTACCAGCGAGCAGACCAGGGCTACGCAGCCAACGAGGAAGCGAGCCTCGACAGCGAGGACTCTACCCGTCGATACGACCTGGCGTCTCGCGAGTGCTCCTGCCCTTGCCACGCTGCTCTCGAGTCGAGGATATTGGAGGAGGCTCCGAGAAAGGACGACGACGCGGGGCATCCTCTGGCAGACGCGAACGTCCAGATCGATGCGCCGTCCTGCACATTGGTCAGCCAGATGGAGGCTGGGAAGTGCGGAAGCTGCGGCAGGTTCCTGGTGGAGGCGCGGCTGGAGAACGAGTCCAGCGGAGCAGAGGTAGGGACGAGCTCCACGGAGGCGCCCCGACGCGCCAGGAGGGGAGTGCTCAGCGGCGTCATGCCGCGGGATATGTCTGAGCCGAACCTGAGGACGCGAGCGGAGCCGGTGGAGGTGGACACGCGGTTCCTCAGGCTGAACGGGCAGAGTCTGGGGAATATTCTGGAGAACGAGCAGGAGGAGGAGCTTCCAGTGAGGGTGAGGGAGACTCCAGGAGCCCGTGGGATGCATAGGTTCTCCATGTCCTCCCTGGAGGAAGCGAGCTCGCGGGCAGGGGGGCTCGTGGACGTGAGCAGGGGCGCGATACCGAAGAGAATGCCTGGACGGAGCAGGGTAATCGCGAATCCCATGTCCAGCGAGACCTGCGTGCTGCCGAACTCCAAGACCTACTTCTGCTTGAAGTCGATCCTCAAGCAGAATAATCGGCGGTACACGCTCATCACCGCGAGGGAGCTGCAGAACATGTCGAACCGAGAGGACGAGGAGCAGGGTGGACGTTGCAAGACTAGATCCTCGTACCACGAGGGTTGTACGCCTGGGTACGCGTCCACGAGCAGCGGAGGAAGGTTCAGTAATTTGTTCTCGAGATCGAGGGAGAGCTTGGACGGGGTTCTGGGCAGAAGAAAGAAACAGCTGCTGGAGAACTTGCTGACGGACAAGGCCGAGGAGGCACCTGGCTGCTCGAAACGCGAGAACAGGTAAGCGATGCTCCACCAGTTGTGCTAATTGAATTACACTGTAATTTAATTACATTGTATTTCAATTACATAGTAATTCAATTACAACGCAATTGAATTACATAATTCAAACTTCTAAATTAATTCAATTCCTAATTACTGTAATCATGCGTGTAATTGAATTACAATGTGATTAAATCACAGTGTAATCCAATTAGCACAACTGTGCTATTAGGTGATGTATTTCACTGTATTTCTGTATTCATTTTTTTACATCAGACGCATTAGGCGATTATTTTTTTCCTTTAGTACGTATTTATTGTAAGTTAGGTAGAGCAGGTACATGTTTCTTTTTTTGCATCTATGTTTGAATGTGGAAAAAATGTAACAAAGAAGTTTATTTCGCTTTATATACTATTTTATGAATAATACCATATTCATCACTCATAATAATTTTCTTCTGCTTGAAACCTTTACCTACATACTTCTTTCCCACCTCTTATTACCTCTCAATTTGGTTACCTCTTAATTCGTAATTCTAATTCTTATTTTGTAATTATAATTCGTGGAGTAATTCAATTGTAATTCTGCGCAACTCTGCCAGAAGCTAAGCTAAGCCAGACACAGCATAGCTTAAGCTTAGCTTCCAGGTGGACCCGCGGCTTTGCAATAACTCCCGGGGCGACCTGACCAACACACGGATCTCAAAGAAGCCGGTTTTCCTCGACAGAACCCTGATCTTCGCAAGCCCCATTCAAGAAGTGTGCCCCGGGGATCCGTTCGGCGGTAAGGACGTGATTCGGACCAGGCAGGAAGTGGACTCCACCCCCACAGAGGAGTCACCCAGCCACACGATGCTCAGCCAAATAGGGCGTTCATTAGCTTGCGACAGGAAGTCGCCTCGACGTCGCTTCCAGGAGAACCGGAAGCAGCGTTACTCCGACACCTCTCAGCCCTCCAGCTTCTCCTGCCCACCTGATCGCCAGCACCCCTACCCCTACGCGTTCTCAGCGTCCTCGGACGCTGTGGACGTGGCGGACTTCGAGAAGACCCTTTCGCCGTCCCGCGTCTACCAGCACGCCACATCCTTCCCACCGTACGAGGGTTCGAGCCCCAGTCACAGCAAAAAGTGCGTCGATCCACCCGTCGCCGATCTAGCTCCCTCGGAGGGCGCCAACAGGTCGCCGGTCAGAGCGGAGCTGACGCGCTCGCTCACCGAGAGACGAGCGAAGCCAGCCAAGCACGACTCCAGCGTACGTCGGAGCTTCACCGGCAGAGTCGAGGATTACAGAGCGGAGAACGGCAAGTGGGCGAACCTGAACATGGAGACGTCGTTGTAACGAAGGCACGCTCACGGACGCAGCGCAACGTAACTTGTAAATATCCGTCCTAACCACTTTTCACGGTTCAAGACTCTGTAAATATGTACGCCGTTAAGTACGATTTACGAGCGCCGAGGCTATTGCCTCGCGGACGCGCCTTCGCTTAAGTATCGGCGGTGGATCGTCGCCTAGGTTCGATCTAGAGATCGAAACGCACCGATCACTACCCCGCCCCTAGGACGGCGAGGATCGACGCGTGCAACCGTTGCTGTCCACGTAGCCGATTTCCAAGTCATCAAGTGCCCCTCGCAAAGGTAACCTACGCGAGGAAACTTTCAGCGGGGTTTATATCGCGCGGCGTCTGGGCGGCGCTCGAAGCAATTTCTGTGGAAGGGCGCGTTTCATCGATGGAGGTTGATTCGAGTAGATTTGCTTCGACTTTTGCGGATAGCCGGGATATTAGTCGCGAGTACCGAATGCTCTTTGCTTCCTCTCGGGTGTAGGTATTCGGTAACGTTGACAGAAGGAACAATTATTGAGGAAATTGCAGCAAGACGGGTGCAGCTCTATTTTTACCAACTTGAAGTAAATTAGGAAGAACTATTTATAATATTATTGCTTTGACTTTACATTAAACAGAGAACACTAATTGAAAAATAAGTAGAAGGTATTGCGTTGATAAGTTTTTATTTTTATTTTTGGCGAAAAAATATTCTATAATAAAAATATTAATATTAAAATATTAGAATATTAGAATATAAGAATATTAATATATAAGAATATTAAAATATAAGAATATTAAAATATAAGAATATTAAAATATAAGAATATTAAAATATAAGAATATTAAAATATTAGAATATTAAAATATTAGAATATTAAAATATTAGAATATTAGAATATTAAAATATTAAAATATTAAAATATTAAAATATTAAAATATTCGAATATTAAAATATTAAAATATTAAAATATTAAAATATTAAAATATTGAAATATTGAAATATTGAAATATTGAAATATTAAAATATTAAAATATTAAAATATTAAAATATTAAAATATTAAAATATTAAAATATTAAAATATTAAAATATTAAAATATTAAAATATTAAAATATTAAAATATTAAAATATTAAAATATTAAAATATTAAAATATTAAAATATTAAAATATTAAAATATTGAAATATTGAAATATTAAAATATTAAAGTATTAAATTATTAATATTAATATTATAGAATACTTTTTCACCAAAAATAGAAATAAAAACTTATCTCTATTAAATATTAAAATAAATTAATATAAAGTATTAATATTAATATTTATAAAATTTATAAAATATTAATATTAATATTTTTATACGTAAGTACCTATATTACACGTCATAATTCAAAAAGCAGAGCTGCACCCCTCTTGCTACAATGTCCTCAATTCCTGACGACGGTCTTCGTGTAATTATGCAACTGTGAATGGTATTTTTCATAAATAGTGGCCAGCTGTAATAGTGCACGAGTAAGGGATAAGATTTCATTCGTTACTCGAGACTGAATCTTCGAGCATGCCACTCGAGGGAAAGTACCGCCCAATTCTGCTCCCCCGCGATACGCGCCTCGCTACGATTGCGAACCGCAACTTTTTCGCGTGCAATTGATTCGGCGTCAATTATGCGCACACCGTATAGCATGTAAGCTTCACTCATCGATAATCGAGGGTTTTTGATACGAAATTCGAGGAAGAAAACGCATGGCGGCGTAGAATCCGTAGAATGGAATAGTCACAGAAGGGAAGCTTGATATAGGATCCTCGCGATCGAACCGAATCGCGATTTGTGTGCCAATAACGAATATCCCACATTCCTTACATACACCCAGGCCCGGCTCGTGATGTTTTTCTTGTGTGCGGGACAAACGTTTCGCGCCTTTCCAAAAAAATTATTTTTTTTTATTAATTGCGAATGAAAAAAAAAAACAGAAAATGAAAATCAAATGAGGAACTCTCTACAATATGATCTTACTTGTGCCCTAAGTAGTTGTGGTTATACAAACTTGGGTTGCTTAAAAATTTATCTCATATTTTTTTAGATCTTTTAGGCGCCGCGCACTTTGCACACGCGATCAGCCGGATCTGCATACACCACCCAAGAGATCCATGCATTCGTCCCCTCTCGACTTTTCAGTTGATCGAAACCAGAGGTGGGCTAAAATCTCATTTAAATAAAAATTTGGAATAACCAATAGTAGTTAAAAAAATTATTCGTCGAATAAAAAAATTAACTTTATTCGCCAAATAATCTAAAGTTAAAGTAACTTTTACTTGATCCGTTATTTAAACAATTTTTTATTTAGTTAATGCCCAACTCTGATCGAAACTGGCACGAGAAATCTTCCTTCCAAGTCTAACATTTAAATCTCAAACTTCAATGCTCCAGCGAGTTATCGCTTATTCAAATCACAATGATCCAGAAACGTTAAAGATTTTCCCATGTCCAACAATGCTGTACGGTTTCTTTATTGCATCGCCCATCAAAAACCCCTCCTTATCGGTTAATTTACGATCTCATGTAACGTCGTTCGTACACACAACCGCGATCGTGGGCTTTCGGGCAGTTTTATGCTTGCATATTTGTAGAGATCGGGATATCAAGGTAGCGTTACAGAGATCACCGGGTGAACAACGATTCCCCTCTGATACTGGATCACTTGGCCGATGTATCGAATGATTTCGGACGGGACTGTACAAACGTAAACCTTACGAGAACATCGTTCGCTCAAGTGCAATAGGCAGAGAAACTTCGAACGTTCAGAACGAAGCACGAAGGGAGAAGGGTCCTTTGCCTGTAAACGATTGAAAGTTTTCTCGATTCGACGCGCATAGATTCCGAGAAATATACATGTAATATAGTATATATTTTTGTCTACGACATTGGCTCGCGAGCAAAGTACACCCGAACGAAAAAAAAAAACAGGCTATCCGTATTCCGATCGTTTTTACCGGTTCTCTCGTCATTTTGACCGAGGAACTTTGTACTATTAGGCGATACAAGGTGTTCGGCGACAGACAGTAGAAAAACTAAAAGGGTGACTCACGTGAGAAAATAAAGCGAAATAAAGAATAATGAAATTTTGGTGGAGGCTTTGTTTCTTAGTTATTAATGTTTAAAAATTCGGCCGAGAAACTTGCGTCCATCGTAGATCTTCAAACGTCTCCGATTCGAATTTCTAAGCATTAATATAAGAAACGAAGTCTCCGCAGCAATTTTATTACTCTCAGTTTTTATTATATTCTTTCACGTAGAATCGACCATTTCAATTTCTACTATTTCGTGTCGAACAGCTTGTATATTAATATATACATAAAATACAATATACACATACATATACATACTATTATTACGTAATATCGCGGGAACGAGAAGCGACGCACCGTTATGCTTTTTAGGGAAATATTTTTCATATACTCGATGGAACGTGTATCGATGCCAATTGCTGATCGTGATAATCATTGATAGATGGTAAAATACGTTTACGATCGTTACGATCGTGGTACGATTAAGATTGCGTTGTTAGTAGATAGACACGAAAGCTTTTAAGGGAACTCGGAATTATCGATTCAAATGTTTGTAAATAGCTATGAGAAGATCGATTTTAACCTGTAAATTTCTTCGTTCGGGGATCATCGATAAGAGCTAATAATCTTGATCGTACCACGACGATTTCTGTCTACAGTAAGTGAATTAGGGGTTTCCGAATCTGTACTATGTGCATATGTGTGTACGTGTAATTCGGCAGGAAATTATTCAAGTGTGATTTATCAACCCATTCGATTTTTATCGCTCGAACGAAATGATTATTTATCGGTTCAGGGTTTCGAACTCGCTACATATAAAAACGAAAGAAAACGTAAGCGCTTTTATCATACGTCAATTTAAATCTCCTTCATAAATTCTGCCTCCTCAAGCATTAGAATTGCACACGAATGGGTTGAAACTTGTTAAATGTGTCTACGTTAATGTTCGAAAGAAGTTGTACTCGGTCAGACTTTTCTTCTAGAACAAGGCTAGGTACGTAAAGAGTACTCACCCTGCCGGTAACGATGAAAGTGACGAAAATTCGCGTGCAGTCAGAAGATGCCTCAGCCCGTAACAGGATCTCTCGTCAAAATCATCCACATTTCCATTTAACACACTCCAGTAACGATTCTCCGACGCGAATACACTTTCCCAGCGTACATACGCACATTGGCATTTTTAAGCCGCGTCTTCTAACTGACGAGGACCCGTCAGCCACTCGACCGCGATTTTGGCGCCAAGTTCAAACGCAAGCCGTAGCTGAGCCGCCGCGTAGACGTAGACTTGTTGCAATTTGTTGACACAACGAGCGACGAAGCATGTGATACCGGGACTCGATTACTCGCGATGAACCGTTGTTAAGTGTTAAGCCATCTCAGGATAACGCGCGATTACTTCCAGGATTTACCGCGTCACACGAGTAACGAGCGACGAATTTTCTATTACGCGTTTAAATAGGACTTTTGATAGACAGGTCGTTGCGAACACCGATCGCGAAGAGGCACTTTCGGTAATGGCGGATGTACTGCGCGAACAATGCAGCAACCGACTTGTAACAGCGCGAACAATGGTGACAACAGCTTTGAGTTCTTTAGTAGAAACTTCGACAGAATCGAGCTGGAAAACGATATATTAATTTATCACGAGCGAAATCGGGTTCTAGATATTGCGAAGGTTCGACGAGATAGACAGTTGACTAGGTTAGCTTTATTCTACGTTAATTTCGAAAGTGTCTCTTCTAACGAGCCACTCGAGCCTTGAATGTTCGAAAATTCATCGATCCGTAGTCGCTTACAGCAAGCCTAGGCTTTAAGAAGTTACAGATTTCACGAGAATCGATAATCTAAATTTCAACGAACAAATTACGTTCGTCGATAAAGGCGGGATTAAGGCGAAATATGAATGTCGACCGGAACTCCACTTTCCGATGGATTTCTGATCGATCAGCATTTTCACTGCAAAATGGGGAGAATAGATAATCTGGCCGCCGGCGACACGATTGCACGCCAAGAGGAATTTCGTTATTGCTTAACGTTATTGCAGATTATTCTTGCGGTGTATTTAAATCCTCGGGGTACATACAACGGAATCCTTGTTGCCGTGCAATATCGATTACAAAAGACAAAACCTATGCCGTCTCAGAAAAGTGCTCTTCTAAGTAAAATTGTTATTATAGGGCGAATTGTCTATTGTTTAGCGATAATTGGGCGCGCGTTTATATGCGATACGTACACGCATATTCGTCCGCGTAAGGAGCCTGCAAACTGTATAGTGCTGCGTATGTAACTATTATTATTAACAAACGATATACAAAGCATACCTGTAAAAAAAAAAACAAAGAAAAACGATATGGTTATAGTACAATAAACGTTGACACGAAAGAGGAAAGCGTTTCCTTGTTGCCATCCTTTCGCGCATGTTAAGTCACGGCTGGAGAATGAAACGCCCAAGTATTTTCATTTGGATGTATTTTCTTCTAAAACGTGGGACAGTATTAATAAAAGTATACGATACACGCTCGAGTGTGATGATAACAGAACAGACTATAAAATCTGACCACAGGAAACAATAGTATGCATGGGGTCTGCCAAATCATCACTGGCTAATATACAATTCGATGGGACACTGATATATGGGATACAATGAACTTCATTGATGCACATTTACTGTTTGCTGACATTTATACACATTTCGTTTGCCCGCTTACAAACACTCGTATGGGAAAGGGAACGATAGGAACCTTCTCTTTAATTGTGCCCACTTTCTTGCCATATTAAACAATAAAGTGTTTTTACGTAACTATAAGTATATTCTTTTCTTTTCTTGCGAACACTTTGCTTTACGTGAACAGAAATAAGGTATAGGACTCTTCGTTTGGTTGGACTAGCAGTATCGGCAGGCCATCGCATTGGGCTAGTTCTCAACGGTTGTACATTCGACAAATCGTGGCTTTCGTAAAGCTAATTTTTCGTGTAACCATTCTGCGTGTAATAGACCCGGTAATAAAGCGTTTTGCTTCGCCACAGTGAATACGAATTGTCGAACTTGAGAAGATACACTCCCTGGAATAAGTAATTCATGTTACCAACTGAAGCACTCGCATGAAATTATCTGTTTACGAATGCCATTCTCTCACCTGCCCTGGGTATCTATGACTCCCTGCATAGATTTCTTCTTGCGAGTCCCTCCTATATACCTTTAAGGAGCAATAAATAAACATTACGAAAATACGAATACCATTACACTTTGTTCTGTTTCACGGGAATACGAGATCGTATCTACTTACAGGTACAATCACACTTATAGGCGGCGACGACGGCTTATAATCAGACTGAACATTACCGTTCGTTACTCCACTTTCCAAATCCTCTCTCGTCATATAATCCTCCTCTTCGTCGTCTTCGTCTTCGGACTCACTAATATGAACCGAGACTTGATTCGTTTCTGGCTTCGACCACTCGAAGTAGACCCCGAAGCCAATGTCATAACCGTCCGTCGCGAACTCCCAAAATAGGCAGGAGCCATCTTCGTGCGTCGGTACCCTAACAGTCACAGTCTCTCCGTGGCCGACTTTAATAACAGCGTCGCCAGCTTCCCTCCTAATGGTTTCCTTGAATTCCTCTACGCCTTTTATCGTCCACATTTCTGCTGGGGCTATGGGCGGCCAATCCTCTTGCTGTTCATCCGAGTCGTCCTCGTTCAATGGCGCTGTCTCGTTCGGTTCGTTTGGCTCTTCCTTCTCTGCATCGTCTGGCGCGGGGTCATTTGGCTCCGCTGCCTGATCTTCTACGACTAATTGATTCTGGCGCAGCTGCTGCATGTACTGATGGTAATGCTGCTCTTGCAATTGCCTTATTAAAACGCCTTGCTGCTCCGGGTTCCCAGGGTATTGCTGCTCCGCGTACATTTTAAACTGATAATATGTTTGTTGGTTCAAGGCGTCCTGTATCTGTCTTCTCTGTATTTCTTCCTTCAATCTCGCCTCTTCCTCTTTCTTTCTTATTTCATCCAATTCCTTCAACCTCCTCTCTTCCTCCAGCTTCCTCTCTTCTTCCTCCTTCCTCAGCCGCAGCTTCTCTTCTACGTCCCTCCTCTGCGCCTCCACGAACGTTCTGAATAAAGGGCACAGTTTGTCCAGCAGAACTATAAACCCGTCCATTGCCTGCTCCTTGGATATATCCCCCAAGCTCTGCCATGCTAAACGCCTGTCCCTTCCGATCACGTCCAGCACGCCTAAAGGCGGCGCGTTCTCGGCTGTACACTTGCCGTGCGTTACTTGCTGCGTAAAGGCGACCAACTTTAATTTGTCTTCGTAGGACAGGTGGACCGCTTTCCCTTCCTTCTCTACAATAATTACATACTTCGTCTCATCAATGATGAAGCAAGATACTGTTCCTTTACTCCTCATGCAAACTGGACAACGTCAAAAGCAAAGGGCAGTGGTTACTAATGAAGCTCCCGTTGGATTCTATACTCGATGGTCTCGAGGATTTACGAACGTACGGTAGAACAGTGGAATAACGCGGACGGACACGGGCAACTCGTTCTTTCGCCGCGACGCGACGAATTGAACAGCGGGACTATTCTGTCAATACGACCGGACTCACCTTTGTAGAAATTGATCGCCATTTTATAGAGTTCCCGGGCCTCGAAACCCCACAGGCGAGGCTCGGCCTTTTTCTCCGTTTCCGTGTCATTCTCGCTTCTCGCAGACTCCTCCGTGGATATCGTTAATTTCTCGATGCTCCTCTCTACGGAGGAAATGTCACCATTGGCGCCCGCCATTTGTAATTACACTGACACGTCAATTACTAGTCGCTACAAGCACCTTAACCTTGCCCCATCGAAAAGCTCCGCTAATTCCAACATTTCTGTAATCATCGAGGAAATGTTGCAACGGCACAACACAGCTACGAGACTCGTGCTTATGTCGCAGTGCACCTTTTACGGCTGGCAGTTATATACGTGTTAATATTAATGGCCCCAGCCCGTTCTTTATTGGTCGACCGCGGCATCGCGAGATACGGCGATGCATCTCACTGACGAATCGATTCTTACTTTTTTGGAATCGCGGGCCGCGGAAAATCTCCCGCTAATTTACAGTGTTCGTCGACCCTTTCTGTACCTTATTATTCTACCTTCCTACATAGAAGTAACTGGACTAGCTTCCCAGCGGAGGGTATTCATAATTTCTCTTCTCGTGCACTCAACAGTGCACAAGAATTTTCTAGCTGCAGTAATACACGCGGGGTTCTGGATACGACTTATCAGTTCAATGCTGACGAAACAAATAACGTCCTTCACTTATAGTGAATGAAGTTTCCTGATTTGGAATATATTTTTTTGAAAGTACTCATAGTAAAGGATGGAACTATTTTTTCGTGTGTGAACACTAAAATTTAGTCAAGTAGTTTAGTAAAACAATGGTAAATTACTAAATTACTCGCTACATCAAGCAATTAACGATTTTTAAACGCTCTCAATTAGGGAGAATAACCCTATACAACTCGTAAATGGAAACTGTACTAACTCCAATTCCTCATTTAAGCAACCGAAACTATTTATTTTTACGAGAACAAACGAACGATCATACCGTTCATACTCAAGAATTGGTATCATAGATCATAGATGTCGTCGTTGCATTCTTCTATCACCCAATGCACAGACGAGGTATAGAATAGACCCATCACCTTATGGGACTTCGTGTCGCCACCCAATCTGTGTTACCGACCCATAATTTCAGGACTGAATTTAGCGACCTACTCTGAAATGTGTTGAAATGCTGAAAGGTGTTGCGTACTTGTATACGTGTGACTTGTTTAGAGAGAGAGTTTGACATAAGAGGGTAGGCTTTTGTTACGGTATGCTTTGGCTCGGTTGGTCAACGACTCACGCGGATTTCTCTCCGAAAATCCATTTCGTGGATCAAGACACTATGGCGTTCAGAAATGGCATTTCTTCAAAGCCCGTGCAAGCTATAAATTGCAAGATGACATTGTTTATTAGCACTTTGCGTACCCTTGCGAACCCTTTCACGTATCGTGCGCCGAAAAAAGTATTAAAAATTCACGCTGTTACTGATATTCCCACAAGTTTCTAATGCACTGTTTAATCATTCCAGTGAAGTAATAATAATTGGATTCCGTTTGCCCCTAATATTAGTTTACCGCCAACACTGAAATTTACAGTAACATCTAATTTTAAAAGTCTCGCAGAAAGTTGCATGATGCATGAGTGTCTTAAAAGTTTGTCTAGCCCTGAGAAATTCATCGGTTCAGTGAAGTGTGTGCATGGCATAGTGCATATTATCTCGTGATTTCTCAATTCACAAGTATCTCACTCATATTTCTCCAAATATTCCTGCAACTATTCACTTACACTAAGTTCAACTAAAACGTATTTATACATTATAAATAATACCACGTGATATGTATAAGCATTAACATTAATGTATCGAACGATTAAAAATTGAGAATAAAAGAGAATTCAGTCGGCGCAGAAAATCATTTGCAAATCCAAGGCCAAATGTTACAAATTGGTCGATATCTCGAGTTCTATCGATTATAGTTAATAATAATTTATACTGGGCGGTTAGTGTAAATGTTGTTAACATTATTTGTCACAGCAATAGCCACTGGAATGGATATTTTAGCCGAAAATCCATTTTTGCCGAAGAATTCGCTGGATTTCGCAATTGTAACTAACCGTCGACCTTGTTTTGATCGGGGGACATCATTCCTCGAAGTCTACATAAGGAGCTCACAGATCTTCATGTACTCAGTCGTCGTCGGTCCTCCGGACTTGAAGGACCTCGGTGAACCCTGGAGCTGCCGAGCCACCTGGATCTACTGGACTTCCTGGGGACCTGGTTCTTCCTCCCCCTCCCCCCTGGAGCTGCCGAGCCGCCTGGACCCACTGGACTTGCTGGGGACCTGGTTCTTCCTCCCCCTCCCCCCTGGAGCTGCCGAGCCGCCTGGACCCACTGGACTTGCTGGGGACCTGGTTCTTCCTCCCCCTCCCCCCTGGAGCTGCCGAGCCACCTGGATCTACTGGACTTCCTGGGGACCTGGTTCTTCCTCCCCCTCCCCCCGGAGCTGCCGAACTTGCTGGGGACCTGGTCAGGATTTCAACCCTGGTTCTTCCGCCAGCCTCTCGCCCCTCTGGCCTGGGTTCGTTTATTCGCTTGATGCTGATGAAATTTTGGGGTTCGGTAAGTCATTTAAAATTTTATTGTTTCGCGAATGTGAAATCTGATTTCTTCGGTCGTTTTCCATCATCTGTCCTATTTCCATGCATACTTTCGAGAATTTTGCGCGACTCGTTCTATTTTGTGTATTTCTTCGATGGGTTTGCATGATTTATTTTATTTCATGCATTTCTTCGATGGGTTTAAATGATTTATTTCATTTTCGTGAATTTCTTCGATGGTTTTCTCTGATTCATTTCATCTCGTCGATGTCTTCGATGGTTTTCCCTGATTCATTTCATGTCTTCGATGGTTTTTCCTGATTTATTTCATCTCGTCGATGTCTTCGATGGTTTTTCCTGATTTATTTCATCTCGTCGATGTCTTCGATGGTTTTCCCTGATTCATTTCATGTCTTCGATGGTTTTTCCTGATTTATTTCATCTCGTCGATGTCTTCGATGGTTATCCCTGATTCATACCATCTCGTCGATGTCTTCGATGGTTTTCCCTGATTCATTTCATCTCGTCTATGTCTTCGATGGTTTTTTGTGACTTCTGTCACTCTGTCATGCATCTCATCGATGGGTCTACATTCTCTGCTCTTTCCTTCAAGTACTTATCTCTGCGGTGGTTTTGCATGCCCCGTGCGTGCTCTGCTGTTGGTCGAAATTATCTCGATCGTCTCCAACTCAATAAGCTTTTCCTTAATTTCTTTCCAGGCCGACCACATCGTTACTAACATATAGTAGTTGATTGTTTCAGCTTTTCAGGTTCACCGTTACTAGTGAAAAGTGATAGTGAAAAGTGATAGTGAAAAGTGATAGTGAAAAGTGATAGTGAAAAGTGATAGTGAAAAGTGATAGTGAAAAGTGATAGTGAAAAGTGATAGTGAAAAGTGATAGTGAAAAGTGATCGTGCAAAGTGACAGTGAAAGAAGACATCTAAGGTAGGCTAGGCTAATTTATTATAGTATGAAGTATTTAAGGTCCCATGTAAAATTGCCAAGCAGTCACTAAATCATTAACTTTGTTGTTCGGTTATTGGCTCCTCATCTATGATGAGGAGGTTACCGCTGCTTCCGTTTGCGGAAGCAAGTGACTGAGCATGGAATCGGTATGGGTGGATCAGTTTCATCCCTTGGTGTTCTTGTCCAAAGGGAAAAGTTTCGGGCGTAGGGGGTGCACCTTTTGGTACACTGCCTGCGTAAGTCACCCGGTTCGATTACCCAATCTCCGTGTTGGACGGCTTGAGTCAGGTCAAGTGTTTGCTCCTGACGAGTCGCATCGGAGCAACAGGAATCGTCTGGGAGGCGCCGAGCGCTTTTCCCTTTCGACTTGGACAGCAGGGTGGTAGGAACTGCGCCGTCCAATACTTGTTTCATGCTTACCCTTCGTCTTTCCTTCTTTCCTGAATTTCTTTTAATCGAGTGAGTACTTGGCAGTTCCCTAGACTCTATATCTAAACCGAAGGGATCGATGGAACTATGTTTCCATCCATCTCTTTGGTTTAGATGGTTTCATGTACAGGGAGATCGATGGAACTTTGATTCCATCTATCTCTCTACGGGTCTCGAAACGCAGCAACCTCCTCGTGGTGAGACCTGGTAATCGATGAGAATCGAGCCGATAGCTGTGATTGTCAAATATTCTAATTAGATATAAGAATTTCTTTAACTTGCAATACTATGTAACTTAAAATGTTGTTCGATTGTTCCTACCGAACCCCAGAATACGAATATAGTGTTAAGATGGAAGAATAAGTGCAAGTTGGAATATTTCAGCGAGATACTGGAACTGTTGAGTTTTTCACAATTTTTAAAGTCCTCTCTGCTTCAGCGTTTTATTGAAATATACAAAGTTACAATTCCTTTGCGAGATATTCCGCGTTACATCGTGAAAGCATGTCTTCCACAAATAATGTTGTTTATATAAATTTGTATGTTAAATAAATTTGTTTTGCGTTAAGTAAACCGGAATAGGACAGCAAGGTTAAAAGGCGAATGTGATATCGTTTTATTTTCTTCCTCCGTTCTTTTCCGTTGAACGAAATATGTTCATAAGACGATTTTTAAATTGTTACTCTAACAGAAACATTTGTAAATCGCGGGCATTGACTCTCAAAGCATAAACTAGTTTTACTCGTGCTTAATTCTAGTTCCTACCACGCGTAGCGTTACAATCTGTTTTGAGACTTCACCGGTAACGTTGCATGCGACACTAAAATGGCAAGGGGGTCCTAGGACCCCCTAAACCGGCGACACAAAAATACATTGCTTGATAGGTCTATTCTATACCTCGTCTGTGCCCAATGTAATTTTGTTCGTACCCCCTTCCACCCTTACCATTTTCGTGTCACACCCAACGTTATCGATTCAGTCTAAAATAAGATTACAATGCTACGAGTGGTGGGAATTAAAATTAAATGTTACCGAAAGCATTTAAATTTTAAAATCTAAAGTGGTCTGACCTTTAATTTAATAACTTGAATTTGGTTGCACTAGGTTCGGTGGGTTTGGATTAGAACCGAGTCGTTCACTGAACGGAATGCAATAAAAGGAAAACAGCGTTAAAAGCAGATTCCTGTCCCAGAATCCAGAAAGAAAACGCCAACTTATGTAAAATGGATTTCTTTTATTATCGTTAAAAGTAGGAATAATGTACAGTACCCGTGAACACGATTCACGCACAAAATGTGTACACGATACTTCTTCTTCCACCCGTCCAATATACATTTGTCTCGCGTAATTTGTAAACCGTAGCAACACAGTATTATACACTTCAAGAATGTACAGATTCGCCTAATGGAAACCAACTGTGCTTTCCGATCAGAATTTTGTAGCCATCGTCCTTCGCGCGATCGCAAAATTCGTCGTCCACGTTATTCGGAAATTACATATCCTCTTTTCTCTCCTCTGCCAGGAGTACACTCCGCTGTGCCCGTTACCTACTGATACATTTGATTCTGTTGACGGCTCAACCTTCGGTGAGAATTTCAAGAAGGAGACGCCGTAGACTGTCGAGACCTGTTAGAAAACCACAATCCGGACCTTGGTGCACCGTCGAATTTGAATTACAAGCTACCGTCGAACCGTGAACGAAAGTAGTGTGTGCGAAGTCAATCATCCTTACATCGACGCGTGCCTCCTCCGTTTGTTGTTTCATTTTCGGCCGATAAGAACATGACGTATACCTGTGGACAAAATACCACTTGTTACACTGCAGTTGCGGTAGGTAGGACAACCGTCACAAGTTGCAAGGGTATACAAATATTCCGTCACCTCTTTTTATTTAATATGACGTAAACGTATGAAAACATACAAAGAAACAAAACCAACAGCGACACGAAGGAGTACGTGAGTCTTTCTTCCAGCGACAAGTGTTATTGTATGTATGAAAAAGAAAAACGAGTGACAGAAGATCATCGTCAGTTTTTTACCTGTTCGATATATTGGCACACTCTACGTCTTCTTCTATCCTATCCTCGCTCTCGTAAAGACGGAGCACAGGACTTTCGTGTCTCTGTCGCTTTGCCCCGTTATCCGACCTAGCTTCTGTATCGGAACTAGTATCTTCTGCGTTATCCGAAGTTTGTCCGAAACAAAACTCGTCGTTCGAGGTGCCGTAAAGCATCCACTGTTCGTATCTGGGTGTTTGAAGCACCGTGTCGATCAAGCTGTCGCTAGATTCGACGAAAACAGTCTCTTCGCTGTTGGGATTACGAGTTCGTAACAAAAAATACATTATTATTAACGTCGCTCCGCCAATTCACTTCACTTCGTTTAATTCATTTGAATATTGCAATGTAAGAAAATTGTGAAAGAGTGCGTAAATAGTGTCCGTTATTTCTCCCGAGGGATTCTTTAAACAATATCTTATAGTTTTCGTTAAAACCGCTTCTCCACGTTGCTTTCTTTCAAAGTCACTTTCTTCAACGTTCCATAAGCGAACAAGTATCAATCGTACTTTTAAGGTAAATGTAATATTTCACGAAACAATTTCTACAAGATATTCGAAAGCTACTGAAATGTCTTCCCTCCAGACAGGGAATAGATTGATTAGTTTACATCGCATGAATGCCGAGAGAAATTGCGAATGGAGGGAGAAAGGGGAAGTCTGATGAGCAACTGCGATTTCAGAGATATGTGATGCGAATAAAACGATTCTCTTCTTGCCTGTCCATCTGATCACTGGTCATCAGTCTCTGAAATTATTGACATACAAAGCTGGATAAGTCGAAGAGGTAAAGATGGGATTCCACTGAGGCAATTTATTGGCAACGGGCAACCACCCCCGCATGCCTCAGTGGAATCGCAGCTTAAAGGTAAACGAAAAATGGTAAACGAAAAACATAAAAGCAAACGACGAAAATGAGCAACGCGTTGCGGGGCAATTGAAAGTATTTGAGCTTGCTAAAAACTATCGTCCAATTTGAATCGCTGTTTATTCGACAAGTCGATGCCAAATGTTCGGCGCGAAGACGGCGAGAACCGTTTTGTTCTTACTACGAAAAGCTGTTCGCTTTTCGATGCACTGCATATCGTGAAACATTTTCTGCTTACAGACCAACGATACGTACATACGCACGTGCATATACATACGTATGTATGACGTGTGTGTGTGTATGTTTGTATATGTGTGTATGTATGTATGAGACACATAAATACCCCTCTGATTTATTATTTATCTTTGTAATTCATATAAACATTTGCGTCTAGTAACGGTTGTAGAGCTATGCTCTACAGATGAGCAACGATATACCTACGAAAGGATTTTGATATCCACCACTTTCAGCTCTGATCCTCCCATAGTAAGAAACTGATGGGGCTCGATTAGGGACTGGTATTGCCGCGCTTTATTATAGTTCGGCCGTAATAAAGAGCAGTTTTCTAAAAAGTGACGGTACACAGAAATATACATGCTTAAATTTGGGAAACAGCGCACTCCTAGTTCATTAGTGTAACAATCCGATATTCCCCTGTGGGACGAGGGCCACCACCCCGTCGTTTTCAGTTCTATGATTTTATCGGATGGCCCACACGCGGCGGATATGTACTTCGCAACGTGTAATTGAATTAAGCAACGTTCTTCCCGTGTACGATACTACTACACTAAAGTACTGATCGTGCGACATTTCCTCTAAACCGATTTCTTTTTCTTTTCTTTCTTTTTTTTTCGAGCAAACTACGAATGGCATTAGTGCTCGAAATACGACACAATCTTCAGAAAAAAAACTTTACTTTCATGATAAACCCTCCTATGTTCTGATGGAGTATCTTGAAACGTGATACGTGCCGACGAAACGATACGACCGTAAGTAATTGGAATGAATTTTTGCACGCAGTTCCATATCGAACGTGTGCACTAAACTTTTGCTTTTGATTCAACCAAAATTTAAATGAACATGTTTAATTTAAAGAATCGTCGGGTAGTCTCATACCTCGATCACATACTTCACCAGACAACGTGTGCTTTCGTCTGAATCCGAATTATCGGAGGGTTAAAAGCATCGATTCAACGCGTTTCGTAGAATTTCTGATAGCAACGTTAACGAACCTACGCAAAACAACGTAGAATCGTAACATCAGATAAAAGGAGAAAAACAATTATTCATTAGATTCCTAGTGTTGCAATACATCGTGATAGCACTATTAGCATTATAATACATATGTAAAAGAAATGAATAAATGACTGAATGAGCGGATGATGTAAACTAATTGAAATAAACAAACGGCTAAATAAAGTATGCTAAACGAATGTAAATATGTATGAGTATCATTACTTCCCACGATCAGGTTCTTCGTCGCATCGCAACGTTAGGAATTTAATTTCGATCGTTCCATACCGAGTCGTCGTGAGGTTTCCTTTTACTTCGGCAAAGTTTCTGGAGTACGCGTAAGCTGCGTGAATCAAAACGAGATTCTACGGTATCTGACTTTCAAATTACCATACGCCAAGTGTAGAGATTACAGCAAATTCTCATAATTTCGCCGGGAGTAAATGCGCGACGAATCGAAACGGAATGACCAACTTACTATTTCCTTTCGTAGCCATCGACGAACATTTTAATCGGCTAACAACGAATGATTCGAAAGAAGAGCTGATCACACACCTTGTTGCATAGAAACTGGCGGTATTCTTAGCCCCTCTCGCCGCCGCTTCGCCGAACCCTCTATGCAAAGCCGCTTGACTGATTTCCTCCTGAATCGAAAGATTGTAATCTGTCGAGCTGTTACTTGTGTCGGCGTCGTAGCACGCTTCCGAGCAATGAGGGACATCATCGACGAAACTAGAATTAGTGGATTCTTCTTCCATTTGTAACGCGGATGGCGACTGGCTGAGCCCCGAAAAATCGTCCATTTGATAGCCCTCGTACACAACGAGCAACGAACTAAACAATGATTGTACAGAATTTCGTACAAAATGATTGTTGGCAATCCAGCTGCTGTGTGTCTCTGTGCGTGTGTGTCATTGTTATCGTACGCAATGCTGTGCATTTTGATTTACTTAAAAAAAAAGACACGTACCACGAATAAAATCGATAGCTACTTTGTCCTTCGATCGCACGCCGCAACTGTTCTAACCGAGACACGACTTTCTCGATAACCAATGTTCGCAAACAAAAACCGTTGTGAAAGAATCGATATAAAGCTGCTTTGAAGCCCTCTTCGTTCAACTCTCTGCCCCAATATTTATCTCGTTTGACGTAATGATTTGTATCGGCTTGATACACCTATAAAACATATTCTCCGTTTATATCGTCTCGAGAAAATGATTATTTCTTATATTTCTGTTATAATGCCAGACCTGCATTCCGCATAATCTAACGCCTAAAGAGGCTGATGTACTGGCAGCGCACTTTGCGATTTGTTTACTGCGTTTCTCTGCTGACGCGTCGTCGCCGTGCTGCCGGGTTCCCATCTTCAGGTCCAGTATACACGGGTGAGTGTATTGCGATGTTATATTCTCCAGTAGAAGAAAATACTGTCGGTTCGGTGCGCCATCCAAATGCATTCCCGCTTTCGGCGTTCCCGTCAAGGTATTATCACGATGAATTTTCATTCTAAAAGGTAACGGAGGGTAAAAAGAGGTCGCCGCGGCAGTCGACAAGTTTTTGAATTGCGACATACAAAGAATTATTTCCTACCCCACTCGACGTGTCGCGCGAGAATTTACCTGAGTACATCGTCGCGTTTCCTCTTGGTCGAGCTATGTCCTTGCCTGTTATCTTGATCTCTGAAGCTAGGACTATAACGCTTATCTAGCGCGCATTCGTCGCTATTGGAAGCTTGTATAACACCTAAAAGATTAGAAATCATAGACACCATTATTCGATTATATTTCACGAGCATTCGAATTTACTGCCATCCGATGACATGTTTTATCCCTTTAACTGCGGGTACTTTTTGTAGAGCCAAGCGTTTCAAACGCAAAAAAAAAATAGCTTGTTAACATTAGCTTAATATTGAATTACGCTTCCCTCGTTTATTTTGAATGTTTGCATATTCAGTTGTATTGAAACCAAGATATATCGTGTGTAGGGACTTCAATCCCAGGATCGTAATCCCAGCGGTTTTTTTTTTGATTCTAAAACTCCTGGGATTTGATATATCAAGTTATAACTTATCCCAAGAATTTCGAGAATTTTTAAAAACGTAAATTACTTTATGAACAACTGAAAAATATAAAAATGGAATCCAAAAAGAATGACAATGCAAATAGCTCAGAGAGAACAATTTCATATGTACGTTCAATGGTTTGTATACGTACGAGACATGGAGTAACTATGAAAATGAGGGAAATGCGATGCGGGAAGGGGAAAGGGGGACGAGGGGTGACCAGAGGCATAGTGACAAGTGTAGAACAGCTTACCTTTAAACTTTGGAACAAAGATTTGTATGTCCTGTGGAATGTTTTGATAAAAGTCAAGTTCTCTGCAGTTTAATGGCTTGCAAATGGTATTCTGGTTGAGTAAAAGCAATCTTGTGTGCCCACCGACCTATAAGGTATGTAAAATTTTTGCTTCGTTAATTAAATCGAAAGTTTCCAGTGGCATGAGTTGCTTTTTTAAATATCTACGGGTGTAGTGTAAATAGACGAGGTGTCATCCTGGCATATGCGACTCGTGAAAGAAAATGTTAGTCATACATTCGCGGTAAATTTCGCGGAAAAATTTAAACCACACCCCTTATACCTAACCACAAATCCCATACGATTATAAGTACTCTGCGTCTGCAACGTGACATTTCGATTTCTATCCCATTTAAGTGTTTCGTCATTTAATCGGTAAGGAGCGAACGCTTTTATCGCTACATCTTTCGACATATTTCATTTTTTTTATGCGAAAAACAAAAATACACAACGCAACAAATGGAGATGTTGTGTGTCACGATGTATACTCGGGTACCGAGTATGTATAGTATATCGACGCGTTTCACAATTATGTCAAGCAACGACAATTATTCGTAGAGTCAGAGATAAACATTAAATATTGTAGCTGCAGGTCCGATCAGTGCGAACGAAATACGGTAACGATAATAAAATAACGATTACAACAAAACGTTTGGACATGCACTATAGAAGCAATGGCGCGAGGAAAAACGGAGCGCCCGTCATCTCACCTGATTCTTGAGTGGCAACAATGCGACTTCTTCATCGTTCTCCTGCAGAAAGGAGGAAGAACCGTTTGTACCGTGACACTGTGATTTAGTCTCTCCCATACCCCAGACACCCGATAAGTATACCATAACCGTTTACTACGGTAGATACAATAAACGGGACACGCAGCAACACGAATTATTCACACGATATTAATATGTACTGCTTCTGTCGTACCCCTCAATACATCTCGGATTTATCTAACGCCGTGGAGCATAGCTCTTCAGTGATACATTGCTTCTCAACACTTTACCATGCGCGAGAAAAGACATCTATGAGTAAACATGAAACAAAGCTGAACGTTATAAGTATTCCTAATGTTCTTTCACAATCAGTGTTTCGCGATCGCTTGTGCCTGGAGAATAGCGCGATTCGCGATACTGTGGGATCAGCTGTGCGCAATGGTGTTGGAATGAAGATTTTATTTAGAAGGGCATTCGCAAGTTAGGCAAATTTAGTGATCCCCTAGGGAGTGATCGGAACAACGCGTATCGTCGCTGATTGGTTGCCGCGATTTTGGAGCAAAAGCGGAAGTAGACAGAGAAAGAAACTGTAAAAAAGAAAGAGACAGAAATACTGACAGGAAGAGAGAGAGAAATACTGGTAGGAAGAGATAGATATGTTTATTTCCGGTTTTGCTCCAAGATGGCTGCGGTTATTCCGATCACTCCCTAGAGAATCACTAGGCAAATTGAGAGAATCGCGACATCTGGCGAGGAGAAGATGGAACAAATAACAATGGCCGGAGGCGGGCGATTTGAAAGTATATAGCGATAATCTTTGTCGAATAAAGGCAGTCGCACATTTTGGCGAAGCGCGACGATACGAAGAAAAAAGTTTATAAACAATTGCGCAGCGACAATTAATTAATTATTATTATTGTTGAATCCGTTTATGACATTTGTGCATAGTTATGTTAGATTGTACATTGTCGATCTATTCTGCCTAAATCCGTTTTGATTATTATCCAAGATTTTGTTCCTTTCAGCCCATTTGGTTATTCTGTTATTTATTATTCGTTCGATTGTTTTGCCCATGCAATTTGTCAGAGCTGTTGGTCTTAAAGCGTAAAGACGCCTTTTGGAGGACTTTCGACAGTCTTATAGGCGCCTTTGAGGCGACGTGTGCTATCTGGGTAATAATAATTACAATATAAATAAAGCTGTGAAATCAAAATGAGCTGCAAGTACATAAAGGTGGTTTCCAACTGCACTTAAGATGACACAACTAACCAGCGGCCATGGCCGTGATGGAAACACCGGTTCCCGTAAGATCACCGAAGTTAATCATCACGGGGCGGCGTACTGGGGAAAGATGGGTGACCATCCATCACCTGTCTCCCGGTGCGTCGCTGCTGCTGGGACCCGAAGGAGAGAGGAGGGAAACAGGAAAAAAATGACTATCGTTCGTTGGGCAATATAAACGAAATGCTTGAAACGCCATCCTGTGTGTTAGAAACACACAGGAAAACAAAAAATACAATATAATACAAAATGACACAACTACATATACACAGCTAAGATGCTGTGTTCATACATTTCATTACCCATATCGCGGACATTTTAATAATGTGAAGTTAAAATGTAGGAAGGTGTCTGGAAGTCAAATATTTGACGTGGCCAGGCACAGTATTCTCAGATCATCAATACCCATACCCCCCCTCTCGCAGGCTTTCAGAACATTTGTCAATTTAAAACTCTGACAGTATGAGTACATTTTCATTATATTCCGTTTTAATATAATTCTTATTCATCGACACCTTGACCTTGTCTGGCCACGCCAAGTATTTGACTTCCAGGCTGCAGACATCTAAGCAAATGTATAGATGTTATATTTTATCTTCACTTTATTAAAATGTCTGGGATATGAGTAATGGAATGTATGAACGCCGCATTTTAGCTGTGTATATGTAGTTGTGCCATTGTAAGCGCAGTTGGAAACCACCGGATCTTACATTGTGTTACACAGTGCCTTTGCACGTTGCTGGAAAGCACCTTTATGTACTTGAATTCAGTTGCTTTCCACCGTTTTAAAATATCCAAGCTTCGAGGTTTTCTCATAAATTCTTTTGGCATGCGTTTATTAATGCCAATGATGTGCTGGATTGCGAATTTTTTTATATTTTTTTATATTTGATATGTGTCGAATTGAGAACTTCCTTCTGTTTTGAAGTCGGTTAATAAAAGTAACCGTAAACAAATTTTAAATAAATAAATATAGTAAATGGAAATGAATTTATATTGAGTCTGATTTCATTTTGTTTAATTAAATTTATATTATAATTAATCAGTATCGATAACCATCTTAAATACGTCTTAATGATGAGCTAATTTATCGATAAGTAGGTCTTAATTACTTACGTCTTTCGAACGCCTGCTTCAGTCCTAATCCAGGCCTGTTTAAATCGTCTTTAATACGCCTTTTGGACGTGATTAAGGCGTCCTAAACGCGTGTCAGTCTCGTTTGGTAACATCAGGCGCTCAGAATGCATATATTGTATAATTGCCTGTGTACTGTGTGTGGTAGTTATTTTCATTCCAAATATACGACATTTATGACACATTTACGACATTTACGACATTTAAGACACCTGCCGTGTATGAAATAAAAAAGTCACGTCTTTACCCAGTTCTGCTACAATCACATAAATGCATCCGTATGTATGTACATGGCTTTCTTGTGACGACCGCCTCTCGCGACAGCCAGAGGACCACACGGAAATCGGCACACAAAATCGCTGGGGTTGAGGCGCTGAGTCGGCACACCTGCCTATTTATAGTTTAAGAGTGTGCATTATAAAAGGAGATCCAGATAATTGGCCTAGAGGAGGCCGGGAAAGGGGGTAAGTAAAGGGAAGTTCGGTTACCCGACCGAACATTCCGATTTTTTTTAAACTGTGCAGATTTGTGGAGGACCTCAATAGACCCAACGATTCACCCTGAAGAACCGAAAATGTGCACGAACGAAAAATTGCCTGACCCTTCTATCGAAGGTCCTATACAATCCTGCACAGTTTAAAAAAAATTGGAATGTTCGGGTAACCGAACTACCCTTGTGAGCCAATTTCGCGCGCTTCCGTGTCACCTTCTGGGCAAGCTGCCCACGTTTTCGCTTCGCTGGTGTCTTTACTGGTCTTTTTGGAGCCCCAGAAGCTTCGCATTCTTCCCTGAGCCTAACTCGTCGGTCTCTGTAATAGTACATATTACGTTTGAACCGTTTGTGTTAGCAATAAACTTACGCAGTACCTCAGTTTGTAGCGAGATTGCTGCGGTATCGGACGTGCGTTACGCGTTGCGTTTGCACTTTAATGTAAGTACAAATTTTGTTATGGGGCTTGATAACAGTTAGTGAGTACAACTATTTGCAAAATGCCAAAAAAAAAAAAATACGACGCAAAAGACAGGGCTCAGTCCTGCAGATTCTCTAGCAAGAGTCATCAAAGGCGATACTGCGAGCAATCACGCGCCTCGCTGTGTTTCGTGGTCTTCGATATTAGATTTAATGAGTGAGTACCGGGGATCGCAGGTCCTCGCTCGCAGCGAGGGAGCAAAATTGTGGGGAGGGTAGGTGTTTCCCGAAAATCCGGGGCCAAAAGCATTTTAATAACCCGAGGAAGACTGTATATAAAATCGACGCAGCATACACAACTGTGGGGATCAGGAATCCCCACCATAAGGGAGGACACGGAATACCGAAGACCGGAGGAGTCGACGGTAGCTTAGGTGGCTAACAGCGCCTAACGAATCTGGAGATCGCGGGTTTCGAGTCCCGTGCCGGGGCCTCTCCTTTTCCGTTATCCTGCGCAACTTGTTGTGTCCATATCACCGTCTAATCGCAACACGGGAAATACAAATTCGGCAACGGTTGTTACAGAGTTTGCTGACTATCAACATAAGCATGGAGGCCATTGGTAGACAGTGCGCGTTTTGGACAGCAATAGCACACCTCCCTAAACTGAGCTTCGTGGTGTTGCTGCATGTGGTGATCTTCTTGTACAGGCCCGATATAATCGATCTTGAGAACAGAGTAACACCAATACCGCCAGCAGGTATTCAAAGTAATTATGATTTCGTGGTAATCGGCGCCGGATCGGCTGGAGCTGTGGTCGCCAATCGTTTGTCGGAGAACGGGAACTGGTCGGTGCTGTTATTGGAGGCTGGTTCGGACGAACCACTGAAATCTGACGTGCCCATAATGTTCACGGACCTTCAACAAGGCCCCTACGACTGGCAGTTCAAAACGGAACCGTCGGACAACTACTGTCTGGCGATGAACGACCATCAGTGCAACTGGCCGCGCGGCAAGGTATGTAGGTATCGAAGAATCCGATTCATTCATATCTTCTTCTGGAATTTCATAAAATAAGAATGGTAGATTAGCCAATTATCTACGACACATTCAATTTTTGAACGAGGCTTGGAAAACTAATAAGAGGTATTTCTGAATACTATACATCAGTTATAAAGTCAGTGATTTTAAAAATATCTTCCAAATTTTCCTACCTGCAACTCCTTTCCATTTCCTATACACGTAGGTATTGTTCCATACAAACCGGTCAAAACCTTAATTATCTTCCAACCCCTAAATAGTTATCTCTATTTAATCCAAGCAGCTCTCTCCAAACTTTCAATTTGAAAACTGCGCGGAGCCGTCGCGAATTATTTCCCCAACGATCGCCACAGAACGGAAGAATCAATTTTCTGTATTGAAATGTTTAAGGTTCTCGGTGGCACCAGTGTATTAAACGCTATGGTGTACATGCGTGGTAACAAGAGAGACTATGACGGCTGGGAAGAGATGGGCAATCCGGGATGGAACTACGAGAGCGTGTTGTCGTACTTCAAGAAGTCCGAGGACATGAGGATCCCCGAGTACCAGGATTCGCCGTATCACCAAACAGGTGGATACTTGACCGTCGAACATTTTCGGTATCATTCACCAATCACGGACCACTTGGTGAATGCAAACATCGAAATGGGGTACAAGCTGCAGGACGTGAACGGGGCGAATCAAACAGGGATTATGTTCACCCATGGAACGCTGAGGAACGGGCTGCGGTGCAGCACAGCAAAGGCCTTCCTTCGGTCGGCTTCCAATAGGAAGAACCTGCACATCAGCACGGAATCGATTGTGGAGAAGATTTTGACGTACCAAGGTGATTCGCTCGTTGCTTCCCTTTTTGTTAATTGGAGTTTGTTAGATAAATGGAGTTCTATTGAGTGATAGTACCTATACCTACTTGAGGCTTTCAGTGGCTCGGCCGCTGACATTGCAGTTGCTTTTGGATGTAAACTGCATCCTTTTGTAAACATATTTCAACGTTTCTTACTCCTGATGACACGTGGTGCTATGTATATTTCGACGACAGTTTAACCCTCGCCTGGCGAATGAAGATCCCAATTTAAGAACAAAGGCCCAGGTGACAAACGTTCTGATGGACCCATTTTTTCGGGAAAATGAAAAGGTAGTTTACTAATTTTCGGGACAAGTGTAGTAGTAGGGAAAAAACGTAGTGTTTGGATACCTATGCCTAATCATTATTTTTTTTGGAGGGGCATGGGGCCCTGTATGGGGCTTCCGTGCAGGGGCCTAGGCGGCAACTGCTCATCAGCCGCCCTGTTAAATCCGCCACTGTTATAAAAGTTATTAGCATTACTTTTTTGGGAAAGAAAGGTTTTTAGATTATAACGAGATTGGATTTCGATGTGAAAGCTTCCTCGGAAGTGTACATGAACGAAATTACTAAAATTGATGGGTAAAAGTGATTCTGCACGTGACACCCGTACGCTAGGCAAAACGCAAGATAGTATAAACTTATAGTTTTTGTTAAATAAATTTCCGAAGATGGCGTTGAAAAACGGACAGTTACACTAGAGTACCTCCTTAAGGTTGCATGAAGAAAAGACTATCTGTAGAGTTCAAAATATTGATTATTATTTTACTGTAAAAGTCTGAAAAAGAAGGCACAGCCTGTCGCTCTGACCCTTGCAAAGTTAAAGAGTACCTGGATAAATAAGGTACATTTAAAGCCATTTTGTGTCAATTCGCAGATTCACGCACCACGACCGCCTACGGCGTGGAATTTCGCGCGAAGGGGATACCGCTCAAGGTGACGGTCAATCGTGAGATTATTTTGTCAGCTGGTGCGATACAATCGCCACAGCTGTTGATGCTGTCTGGTATCGGCCCCAAGGGCCACCTGAAGGAAGTGGGAATCCCTGTGGTTCGTGACTCCCCCGGCGTGGGCCAGAATCTTCATGATCATACAGCGATAGGTGGTCAGGCGTACGTGATAGACCCACCAGCGGACTACAAGGGCAGTAAACCCTTCACCTTTAATATAGCAGACCCTAGCGAAACAGAGTATTTAAAAGAATTCGCCTTGAACCATACTGGAATCTACTACGCATTAGCATTGGCTGACGCTGTGAGTTTCATTAACACCAAGTAAGTACAGCTGGATCAACATGAAACACATATTTGAAGAGGGCTTTGCGTTTCAATCGGTAGCTTGCCAAAACTACTCACTAATCCTACGGATAAATCCTGCTTCCAGATACGCAGACGAGTCGGGGGATTACCCAGACATACAGATTTTCTTTGGCACCGTGTCCGAAGTTGGATATGGCGCTTATAGTAAGGGGGCTGCTAACTTGCAGAGCGACGTTTACGAAAATTTGTACGCGAATGTCGGGCAACTAAACGAAACTTACCAGGCATACCCAGTGCTGATGAGACCTTGTAGCAGAGGATACATCAAGTTGCGGTCAAACGACCCGTATCAGCATCCGATCATCGTTCCCAATTACTACAACGTTGATAATGACCTCGATGTGATTGTAAGGAAGCCTAACTTCATCTGATTATTTAACAAAGCGGCAACTATAATATTGATTTTCGTGAACAAACATCCTGACATCCTGACTGTCTGTTTATGCTGTATAAAAATCACATGTTTATACATATAGATGCTTCACAAATGTCCCATAGATTGGGAGAACTTGGGCGGGTTTGGACCTGGCTGGCAACGAAAGTTTTTTTACAAGATATGTTTCTACAGGTCTTAAGGCATCCAAAATGCATAATTATTTACCCTGCAGGCGATTGGAAAAGTTATGAATAATAAGCGAATATTAAAAAAAAATATTTTTCCGAAAATTCTTTCCGACAGATATATAGATCTTCAGAAACGGTATAACATTTCAATATTTTTTCGATGTCATTTGTAATTTACGAGTTACAAGCGCATAAGAAAACGGGTAGGTACCTAAGTGAGGAACGAGAAATGCAACACGAATTGACCAATTTCATTCTCCTTTTAAAACAAACTACCTTATGTTCGATACCGTTCACAGTTTAAGCCTTGGATGGCGCACAGCTTTTCCCCCATAGAATTTTTCCCCACAATTTCACTCGTCTACAGATCAGAATAAGCTTTTATATAAGAATCAATCTCGTTGCAGTTTAAAATCCTGGTATTCTCCACGAAGTAATATCAATAGTACGTAAAACATGTAGGTTGTTATTTAGGATGGGTCAAGATAGACCCTGCATCCGCCAAGCGAGCGTTAAACTTTCTTTTCACCGTTACTGTAATTAACGTCACACTGACACCCATCTTCTTTTGTTTCACACAGGCAGAAGGGGCTCGGTATCTCTACGACCTGATAAATACCCCAACGATGAAGAAGCTGAATGCTCGACCAAACCCAAACAAAATTCCAGGATGCTCGTCGCTACCGTTTCCATCAGTTGAATACTGGAAATGTTTCGCTCGCCAGTACACGTTCACGCTCTACCATCCAGTGGGCACGTGCAAAATGGGGCCTAAGGACGACCCGATGTCCGTAGTTGATCACAGATTAAGGGTCCACGGTGTCAATGGTCTGCGAGTGGTCGATTGCTCGATCATGCCGCGTATCGTTAGCGGAAACACGAATGCACCAACCATAATGATCGCCGAAAAAGCTGCTGACATGATTAAGGAGGACAACGAGTCGTAGGTGGCTAAATATTGTCGCGAGTAAAGCAAGCGATAGTAAGTGCTTCGAGAAGGAGGAAGAAGCTGCACGCAGTTTTATTTAAATTTCTTTTTGTTCAAATAAAGTTCATTTGTTGTATCTAAAAGAAATAAAGAAAACAGTTTCTGAAAATATTAAGAAAACATTTAAACATCCTTTTCATTCAAGATATTTGAATTTTGGTGCTTTTGGGTTATTTTTCCTACGCGATCTGGCGGCTGATATTAAAACCATCTAGCAACCCTGCACATGGCGCACATGGCTCCTGAGTCCATGTTAATACATGCAGCGTATACACTTTGTTGTATGTATGTACATACTACTCACGTAAATACTTACCTATATAAGTATACACTTTGTGATAAATGGAAAATGAGTGTTTGGTAACTTAACGGAACTCTCTAGTATACGTCAAATTAAGTGTGGTCAACCCTTGGAAATGTTTACATTGATGCGAAATGTGATTAGGCTCGAAAGTGTCACCCACGCACCCGTAGCCATAAGAAAGTACAGTCGAAAGGTTAACTCTTACATTGCATCCAAAAGCTTACACAAAAAATTGTTGTCGTATGCGTTATAACATCAGTTACAGGTTTTTAAGAGTAATTACTCGAAAAGGATATTTTCGGGAATTCAACCGACTGGAAATGTGCATTTAGGAAATTACTTGGGTGCCATACAAAAATGGGTACAGCTACAAGACAGTGGAGAAAATGTTCTTTGGAGCATCGTAGACATGCATTCTATTACTCTACCGCACGTAAGACCTTACCTATTATCTCTTATAGAAACCTTATTTTTTCTTCGACAAACGTGCTCTTACTTAAGGGGGAAAGCCACTGTGAAATTTTTTTCCGATTTTTCTTTTTGTGCATTTTCATAATATTTGGGGTCCCAAAAATACACCTGCACAATTTCAAAGAGGATCTCGAAAAATTCTGGGAGCTATGGAAGGTTTTATATAGGTAGCGCAGCGCTCAGAATCAAGTGGACTGTTAGGTAACTTTGAATGCCTTGAAAATAGCCTTTATTTTCGCCCGTCACAGTGGCTTCCCCCTGATATGCTAAATTTCGATTTACCATTATCTGCCATCGCTTTAAGCTTTGAAAAATAATGCCAGATGATTCTGTTAATTCCATTTCTGAGCGAAAGAAAAATATGAATGCTATTGCGATTAAAGGTAAATGTCCTTAGGATCCCAAAGAATTGCGTGATAATATACTAAAAATGACGGCAACGTTATTAGCGTGCGGCATAGATCCAAAGAGGAGCGTACTGTTCCAACAGTCTACAGTACCAATGCACGCGGAACTGTGCTGGATTCTTGGATGCATAACAACTTTGGCAAGGTTAGCGCATTTACCCCAGTACAAGGAAAAGGGTGCAACATTAAAAAATATTCCTTTAGGTTTATATGTTTATCCCGTTCTGCAAGCAGCTGATATATTACTGTACAGGTAAGCGTTTCCCGTGCGCTAGTCGGGAATCCGTCCTTCGACGCGTAACATAACGTTAACGTACAAAGTATATGTTCTAGAGCGACTCATGTTCCTGTTGGACAAGATCAACACCAACACATTCAGCTGGCGCAAGATTTAGCTATTTCGTTCAACAAAAAATTTGGAGAGACCTTTCCTGTACCGCATTCTCTACTTAATGGTAACATTTCTCTACGGTGTTTTGAATAAACATCTATCTTACGCTCCGGATGCACGCGCGGAGCATTGTTGACAGAGTACTGTGTCCCACAGACAACGCTGGTCAACGAATAAAGTCTCTACGAGACCCTTTGAAGAAAATGTCGAAATCAAGTAAGGACCCGAAAACTAGAATAGAAATACTCGACGAACCGAATATCCTGTTAGAGAAAGTGAAAAAAGCTGTGACTGATTGTACATCGAAGGTAACATACGAGCCGGAAAGTCGACCCGGCGTTTCAAATTTAATCACCATTCATTCTATGCTTACTGGGAAAACGACAGACCAGATATGCTTGGAAATGCAGGAATTGGACACTGGAATGTATGTACATGAAAGCCTTTGCATCTGGCTCTTGTAACCATTACACATTTCGCACTTGCACGTTCTGTTTCTCCTTTCTTTTGCTTGTACAACACAGGTACAAATTAGTGCTGGCTGATGTAATTATAGAAGAATTATCTCCGATTCGAGAAGAATATGCGAAGCTGATTGTGGAGCCTGCGTATTTACAGCAAGTCTTGAGGGATGGTACAGAGAAGGCAACGGAAATTGCCACCGACTGTTGGCATCAAGTTCGAGACAAAATAGGCTTCGGAAGTGATTTTCTACGTGTAACTGAGACAAATGTACAAAACGTAATGTAACGTTAGTGTTTATTGACGATAAAACGTTCATTCTTATCGAATATGTTTGCGAGTCCCTTTGTTACATAATGTCACTTCTACTTGTCAACATATTCTCTTCTCTCGTTGAAAATACTATCTCATGTCTATCACCAATTTACCCCGTAAGTGACCTTGAGCCACTCTGTCGTAAGCTAATGGTAGTTCTTCAAATGGATAGACTTTTTTAACCACGGGGACTACCTGAATTTAATCGGGATAAAGTATTATAAATTACGCCGCAGTTACTTAGAGCATCTAGAAATATGCGAGACTATACGTAATTGTACTATACCTCTCCGCTTTCAACGAGTGCGTGAAGAATTTTCATCCCCGTCTGCGAAGGCGCGAAGAATCCCCACTTCACGAAACTCCTATTATCGGCGGTTGGAATGTTATACTTCACTAATTCGCTTATATTTTTCACCGTCCCGCCTATCAATCCATGCTGATCGATATTTTTTAATAACGGTGAATTTAAAGTTATATATGTACAATGCGGATAGCCCCTTGATCTTATCTGGTCGGGTCCTTGATTGGCGCAATCCAAAATTATATTGTACCTATGGCACGAGTTGTAATCAACATTTATATCAGAGCAACTGTTCTACGTTGCTTGACGAATTACGTACGGGCCCTCTGCGATTATTCTTGCATCAGCATCGGCAAATTTATAGTCGATTACTGCGTCGGCTCCCAATTTATCTACTAGAGATACGGCGTCGCTACTACAAGTGGTAACAACCTAAACGTGATATTTAGGGTAATAATTAACAAACGGGGTGATGACTATCGCTAATCTCGTGAGTCGCGTACATGCATGTTCCAAGCCTTTGAAAGTTGTATTGCCAAAGATCCCACTCCACCTGAACCACCTAATATCAAAACTCTGTTATTCTTCCTGTTGGCTAGCGTACTTTTATAACACGATCCACCGGTAATCCACAAAGCTGACCATGCTGTGAGTCCAGCGTATAATATACTAGCTGCTTCTATGTACGAGATATTTCTAGGGCGTAGGTCAACCTATGGAGAGATATCATTTTGAGATGTTAAGATAGTTTACGTATTTCGTGTGCGTTCACACCGCACACACCCTTGCGTATTAAGGGGGAACGTCTAGAAGATTAATTAATATATTAAAATTTATGCATGTTTTTCGATTTATTTTTTTATACAGTCTCTTAAGACATTATACTAAAAGTAGGTAATAAATTTTTTCTGTGAAAACTGTAAATTATTCCTGAAAAACAAATCTTAAAGACGTCTTACTTTTCCAGCCATCACAGTGGTGTTCCCCCTCAATAGCGAGGGAAAGAAATAGCGTTGTTATTTACCAAACTGTTATCGACAACTACGTAACTGGCATGACAACCCTGATGTTCTACGGGAACTACACCCCACACTTGGTCTCCTAATTTTAACCTATTGCCCACGCCGTGTCCTTTCGAGACTACCACACCTGAAAAGTCTCTGCCTAAAGTTAACGGAAGTTCCAATTCGTCGTATTGTCCATTGGTAAGATGCTTTGCTTTCCGCATGAAATTCAGAACTGCTGATCCGTATCCTCCTAATGACACCGTAAAGGAAATAAATATATCTTTTCGGGGTTAAACCGTGGAAAGGAGGATCCATAGCGCGTGTTATAATGTACTTGTCATAGCGATGTCTATTGGATTTACGCTAGATGCTTCAACCTTCACTAGAACATCCGTTGGTTTAGCTATCAGCGGAATTCTAACGCTTAAGAGTTTCAATTCTTCCAGACCACCGTAAGAATGTATCTGCCAGGCTTGCATTTTATCCTCGATGCTCTCCTTATGTCTCAATGACAATTTGCTAGCAGAACGCACCGAAATACCTCCAACGGATGATTTCAAGTGGAATGCGATCCTCTTTAGCATGGCTTCGAATTAATTTCAAACGGATACCACGGAAACATAAATCTTAGAAGTGAGGTTAGGTGCTCCAAAACATGTACTCGCGCTGTCTGGCTTTTTATTTACACCGGGGTATCGAAAACTGTTTATGTACACAATACAAAATTTTCATTTAAACGTATAATTTTTAACACTCTGCCGTCAAAGAATATATCACGCCTGACTGCTGAACGTGAGTTGAATGTTAACTATCTTGGGGTGTCTTTTTTCCTTCAGTACAGTACTGTGCTGTATACACATTTATACGTATGTGGTATATGTATGCATGGCGGCATTCTTATTCTGAAAATATGTCGCGTGTATCGCGAACAAGTTCGACGGAAAATTTTACGCATGTATTTTGTAGTGTAACTACAAAAACCTTTTACTATCGTGAGATAAGTATAAATGTAGCGCGCCAACTATTAATGGAATGGGCTCCTGATTATCAATATCCTTATAATTCTTTAAAATGACATTACTTCTGAGCAAAGAAAATCTTTGAAAATATTTGCAATCAAATTAATTTGATTTATATTTCCGCAACAAAGCTACATATATGTATTTACGATAGAAAAGTAGAAATCCAAATATTCAAACACAAACTTGGCGGGCTAAAACAGAATACACGCGGCGCACTGCACGGATTTTTTCGCAAGTTCATCGATGCTCTTGCAAAGCGCGATTGCACTTCATTTTTAAATGGAACCATAGAATTCTTTTACGTAGGTTGATTTGACGATTCTTTCTGCGTATAAAGTGTATAAGGTAATGCCACCGAAAATCAATACTTTACGAGACATTTCAATTTATGTATTTATACGATAAGATTGTTAGTAGGAATCTTTTTCAATTGGAGGCGCTACTTTTGGTCACGTTATGATAGATGGCGCGCTCTATCCAATTCCTAAGGAGTGGGCATTCTACACCACGAACTTATGTTTAAACATTTAGACTTTCACTGCTCTAACGTGAATATTCTAGTTGCGAAGGTTTGTTTAAAGCATCCACTTATTTTATTTCCCACTCAATATTAAGGCTAATTCAGACACGCCGAGTGGCGAGTAATTTAATAATTTACCATTGTTTTACTAAACTGCTCGACGAAATATTGGTGTCCACACACGGTAAATTACTAAATTACTCGCTACTCGACTAAACTACTTCGACGTGTCTGAATTAGCTTTTAACGTTACGTATCAATGGACAGTTTCAAAGGGCCATTGTTTAAAGTATTGCACAAACATATCCGCATATCAAGGGCGGATCCAGAGTAATAAAATAGAAAAATATTATGACGTTGTATATTATTCTGTGTAAATAATTAACGTGAATTTAATTATTTAGGTTATAGTATCAGATAGAGATATTAAAATATAAGTTACAAGCAAATTTTAAATCTTGTAAAAGATGATTAAAAAATTTACTTATGTACTTTTACATATTTCCGCCTCTGTCGCATATAATGAAATCTATTTCAGATTAAAATACAGATACATACGCAATAAGGGACGCTAGAAACGAGCGAAGCTGAACGCGTCGACTGGATCGAAGGGTACTGACGATGTTCGAACACGCGACGAACTTCCCCGTAAAGTTCACTGACCTGCTGTTTACCATTATTATTACCCCCATTAGTCAACGCGTGCGAACCGAATTCCACCGTACATTATTATTCGAATTTTAAAAAGCAAATCGCTGAAATGTGTTTAGAAACATCCCCCACGAAGATGACATATTTCCGCCGATGTCCAAATCGTTCGCGTGGCGGACAAAAACGTGTAATATGCATATTTATACTCCTTCAAATTGCGATTCTCAATCCATAAATAGGGATGAAAGTGGGAAGTGGAAATAAGAGAAATGCAAGCACTGGATAGAATACTCGAGCCAAGTAATTTTAGACGATTCCAGTATAAAGCAGGGTATTGTAGCCGCACGGTCTGCGTAAACGCAGTTTCGATGCTCCCCGCGAACGATAGAAGCGAGCGAGGCGAGGGTGGTTTCTTCGTTTCGTAAGTAAATGTGCGAGCGCGCATGTCTGATATCGATCGCTAATCACTATGGTTACACCTCGGTATAGAGGCAAGATAGCGACTGCGACGGTGACGACGACGACGGCGACGACGACGACGACGACGGCGACGACGACGGCGACAGCGACGACCACGACCACAACCACGACTACGACCGCGACGACGACGACGACGACGACAACAACAACAACAACAAAACAACAACAACAACAACAACGACAACGACAACGAGGACGAGGGCGACGACGGTGACAGCGATCGCCCCGTATTCGTTTCACGGTGAGTTAAATGGCAAATCGAGCAATGCCACTCGATCCCTGTGACCGGTGAAGTCCAAAGAGTGGACCAAGAATTGAGATCGAGAAGCGGGCAGGACATAGCGGCGCGAGATAACAAGCTACCCCGCGGTGCGAGCCGTGCCATTCCGAGTGCAAGTATCCCGGTCCCGGTGTGTCCGCTCCGGTTTAGTCACCGGAACGGCCGAGCGTAGGCGAAAAGTAAGGCTAGCCGCGAAATACGCGGCGGGGAGGAAACGAAGGGAAGGAGGCGAGCAAGCTGTGGATAAAAGTCCGGCGGAGAGGAAGCAGAGAGCGGAAGGTGACGAGCGACAGAAGGAGGAAAAATCGAGAGGCCGCGAGAAAGAATGGGCAAGGGTGAATGAGTGTGGGAGATGTAGCGGCGAAGAGGAGGGGAGGGGGGTGGTGGAGAGGGGTCGAGGAAGAAGGGAGGAATAGAAAACGCATACAGGGCTGTTCAGAGTAACATGGAGCGCATCGCGGGCGCAGCAAGAGAGGATATTGACATTTTCGGTCGAGGGGCGCGCATTCGTAGAAGAAGGGGAGGTGGGTAACGGGGCAGTCGCCTCTTTTGCTCGATCCTGCAGTATCCATGGCTACGTCGCCCGCGAGGATTTCGCGCGAAATACCGGAGATTTTGGATACGTAATCGTCCGCTAAGGAGCACCGTCGCTCGAGTGTTAGCCGCGCAACCGATCCTCGTCGAGGCGTCGTCGGATAAATCGTCGTTCGCTCCGTATACAGTTATAACAGGTGATCGTTCGGGAATTCATTTGCATTCGGGAAGGGTGGATACCGCGATCCTGCCCCTCTACTGAAGCCACGGTAGCCCATCCCTTGTTTCGTCCCGTTCCTAAACCCTCCCCCCACCACCGTTCAATCATTCCATCCCTTGCCACCCTTCGCGACTCTCGTCACCGTCTCCTTTACGCTCTACGCTTCCACCACCCCCCTCCCCAGAAGTATATCCACTTTTACTCGCTTCTCTTTCTCACGTTTTCATTCGTTTTTTCCCCCCTCGCCCCCCTACCACCCCGTGTCGTCCCACTGCGACGGGGGCCAGGAGCTTCGGACGCGTCGAGGCGATCGCGGCGAAGACATCGCCGATGGTGAGTTTCATTCTTGTGGGCAACGACGGCGGAAGGAAAACCATGCAAGTGAGCGGGTGTGCAAATGCGAAGATGTGATTGTGCGTATGACGGGCAGGGCGAGGAAGTGGGGAGGGCGGGCGGGCGGGGACGGAAGAAGGGAGGGGCGGCGAAGGTACCGGGAAAAGGGGAGGAACAGGCGAGGACGCGTAAGGAAGAGAGCGGAGCAACAGAGAACGGCAGAGGGTGCCGAAAATGTGAAAGCCCGAGAGGGTCTCGATCGAGGGGAGCTTTCTAGATTCGTGGCAAGTGCGAGTAGCTAAAGGGGCGTTGATTCGACCACGCTCGCCGAGCGGTGCGTCCTGCCTGGCGCAGTGTTTACTCCAGCGCCAGGGTGAGGTACCCCTGACTAGGCGGAGTCGGGGTTCGTACGTTTCGACGGTGCGACCGGTCTCGGTGTTGCGTGCCGTCCATCGACCGGGCGACGATCGCGTCGAATGCCATGTAACGGAATGTATTCGAGCCACTCCGAGCTAGTTCAGCTTTAAGATACCGACGATCAGATACTTGACTCGCTCTCGCGACGGGGAAAGGCAACGGAGGTCTTTCCATCCCCTGCTATTTTTATTCCCGTGCGCGGACTGTGTACAAAGAAACGAGAAGTACACGGAATACTCGGCTTGCTATAATTATTTCCCAGCGACTAATATCTGTGTGCGAGTGTGTGCGAGAGAGTGTGGGCGTGTATGCGCGCGCCTGTGTCTGTGCGCAAAAGGCTGACCGGCACAGAAGGCGGTGGTTGAGGCAAGTGACAAGTACGTATAAACATAGCAGGCACTCGGTGCGATTTTCTACGTGCAGAGTGACGTATCACTTCGACGAAGCGTAGGCACCGGTTCACTAACCCACCCCGCGATCCCACCCCTATTATTATCTGCGACACACGTCCACGCAATGCCCCGCTTCGCTTCATTGACCTCGCCAATGTGTCTATGCCGCTGCGTTGCGACCAACTTCGCAATTACCTATTCCCCGACGTAGAGGCAACACTCCCGCGGGGGAATGTTTAATGCGCGCAGCTACGTGTGCTCGGGGCGAAGAATGCGGGCAAACTTGTCGGACCATTCCTATCGATTGATTCTCGTGCAGATGAATCTTGCTCTGGTAATGCCTCCATTCATTCGCGCGTGAGAATAGCAGCGTCAGTGTCAGTGTCAATGTCAGTGCGCTAGTGGCCTGAGACGTTTCACTATTTTCTTGCGGCCGATCGTGGCAACGTACGCGGACTTGTGACATTCGCGTGTCACTACGGCCAGTGACATGGCGCAGCACTGATGTGGGTGTATATCGATGGCTCGGTGCACAAGTATTTCATGTCCACTTCTTGTGAAATTTCGGGGAAGAAAAATGGTTCGCGACTGTTTCTTTGTGCTGTGTAAAAATCACATTTATATCCACTTCAGAAGTTTGTTAAAAATAATGTCTTTTCTTCATCGATTGCCCCCTGAATTAAGATTGCCATTAGATATTTAAACCTGTTTTTTTGTTGAAAATGTTAACATTGGGCGGGCAAGCACTTAGCCATCGATATGTCCGTGCACAGACTTTCAGTAAACGTAATAAAGTAATAATAATAATTATTATTTATTGCACAGTAGAGGTTACGAAAGAAAACTAATTAGAAAGTAAGGTACGGCTGTTGTTGACTTAACCACTTGAAACTACTTAAAACTAGCTAATTAAAAATCGTACTAAAACACGGACAAATGAGAAGACAAACGGTGATAAATTTCGTGTACAGTATATTATACCAGTCAGCTAGAATAATTCCTGACTGAGGGAAAGCAGTAAACGGGAAAGTGTTTATGGTGTCGGCGCATACGTTTAGTCGTACTACTGGCTACGGTGCTAGACCGCTTCAGCGCGTGACGATACGTTCTCCGAGTAAAGAATTACCGATTTCCAATCTTCGTCCGTTGCCGAGGATCCGCTTGTATATTTCCCACGAACGCCGATCTCTTCAGCTTCGCGTTACGATTGTTTACTTAGCTTTTTCGGTTTCTCCTCCCCTAGTAGAACGATAGAGAGGCGGGCGCGTAACGCGCTTAGGAAACACAGCAGAACTGTAAATTGACCTAATGGAATTATTGTATTTTCAGCGACCATGTCAGGGACTAGCTGATGACTTTTCCAACATCTGCAATGATGTGACAATAAAGATATCTTCTCCTACATCCTCTCTTATATCACGGGGCATCGTCCCTGTTACACAGTGCTTCCCAGAATAAAAGGAGAGAGCGGAGAGAAGTGGAGATAATACATCGCCGGTTGGATCGATGTTGAATCATAATTAAAGCAGTGCCAAAGGTCGACAGACAAGCCAATCAGAGGAGCGATCTGTGAGAATCCTGGATATTCGGGAGAGTATCGACGTGTCCGAGGGAGCGATAATGGGAGAGAAGTGAAAGCGAAAGGAGCACGCTATGAGAGATCGGCCGAGCGCATAAAAGGATCCGATTAGATTCCAAGGGTCAGGAGGGGACAGGGGAGATTCGAATTGGGCAGCGCTAACTGGTGGAAAGTAAATGCCAATTAATTGGCGAGAGGGGGCGTAGAAGGGAGAAGACTCGCAGGTGGGATAAGAGAGCGAGGAGAATAGAATGGGCAATAAGCTGTCTTGCAGTTGTGCTCCTCTTATCAGAAAGGCGTATCGTTACGAAGATTCCCCATGGCAGACAGGGGCTAGGGGCGGAATGGGCGGCAGCGGAGGGCGCAGGGGTGATACTGGCCACTTGCTCAGGTGCGGAAGCTTAAGAGAAAGGAAGAGGTGCGCATACCATACCATTCAACCATTCAACAACTCCATTCGGCTACATTATCAGTTTCCGTTTCTCTCGACGCCTCTCTCGTACACATATCTACACACAATGCATTGCGATTTGTTTGCTCAGGTAGAGCACGCAGACTATCTTGCGCCGATTACTGGCCTACAAATTTATATTCGTATTCAAACACCTTGGCAGCAATTTATAATTCAATCGAATCTGCCAATGGTTAATTTTAATTCGCGCTTCGTTAACCCTACACTGCACACGCGGGGCTCAAGTGAACAGTTCTCATGATATTGAAAAAGAATCAGATAAAGATCGCTTGTAGTGTTAAAGAGACATTGCTTTAGTATTTCATTGTGTTAGAAATATTTTTCTTCAGGACGTATCGGACGTGCTATGTTAGACAAGAGTATATGAGATTCGAAATACTTGAATATCCACGTCTTACGCACAGTAAATCTAGGGGTAAGGAACTCGAACGACAGTCGGAGTCTTATTTTTACTCCTAGAAAGGTGTCTTTTACTCTGCAACGCTTATTAAAGCATTATCTGCTAAACTTCTGACAGTGAAAATGCCCCGAATTCACAATTTTCTCGAGTTATAATTTATTTCTTTAAAACGGTTTAGTGAAAACAATTGAAACTCGGCAGATATTTCCATCTATCCATACGCTACACGTGCAAAAAAATTGAAAACTTTGGTACCATATCTTCAATATTTTTTCAGCTGTTTTATCTGTCAAGATCGTCCCTTTCCGCAAGAGTAGGTGTAAAATCAGTGAAGATTAAAATTGTTGTAACTCAGCAAGCATTTAGTGAATTCGTTTAAGAAAATTAGCGCAAATCAGGAAGGTTAAAAAGAACAATCTCACAGATTTTCATCAGCTTGGTACCATTTTGAGGGCAGGTCCGGTACGTCTAAAAATATTTTCTCTCAAAACATCCATGCATTCATAGATTTTGAGATTTTGGGGATATAGGCCTGTGAAGTGCGAGGCCCTTAATTTACGGGTGCACTGTAGGGTTAAGAATCGTTTGTAGGAGGTATTGTTTTAAAGTACCTGTCGCGCGGAAGTGTATCGATTCCTTTCTTCCTTGGAAAAAAGATATTTCAACGATCTCATCTAGAAACTAAAAGGAGTATTCGATACCTACGCGTTACTATTCCACCGTAGTAACGCGGCTGATCGTACTGAGAACGCACAAACTGTTCTACCTGGGTTCGCCTTTTCTTTCTTCTCCTTACTACTTACTGCTTACTACTTACTCTATTTTTTCCCCCTCTCTCTATTTCTCTCCCCCCTCCTTTCCCCCTCAATTTGCTAATTTATTTGCTGGTTGGTCCACTCTACGCGCACGCGAGCACATCCACGCCCACATACACACATACATACACATGTACTCGTACTCACATCTATCTGCGCGTTTAGGCAAGTCACTTTCTCTTCCTTTCTCTCTAATTCTCACTTTATTTTTCGATGCAATCTATACTGTTCAATCCATTCCTGGCCTTTCTGTGTTTCTTTACTGTACCGCTCGTTACCGATGTCTCGTCCATTCATTACGATCGCAGTACATTCGCAACTTGCCGTGATTTGTATATAAAGTACAACTGTTACGTAATACAACTGTTTTACATCGACGTCCAAGATCCTATACCGTGCATAGACGTTTCTGGGGGCATATTTATACATCTATCTACTGTGGCCCGATGGAAAGAAGACGGTTGAAATGTCGCAGGGGCAAGAGGGGTTCTTCGCTCGGATTGGCTCCCGCCGCCCGTGTCCCGTTTGCTTACTTTCTATTCGTCGACGTTGTCGCGCCGGCCAATAGGGACACACTATTCGGACCTGACGTTCGGACCCTAGAGTTTCTCGACGGACTTCTTTCCATCGGGGCACAGTGCTTATTAAGTACATGTACTGTGATCCGTTCGGTAATTCTAAAACTTGATATCGTCCGTTTCATTGCTTTACTTTCTGCTTCAATCGTGTATCGCGTGCATACATAAGTACGTAACGTATGTATGCACGTAATACGCGTACACGCATACAAGCATACGCGTTAGCGCGACACCCCTCTCTCCCTTCTGCTAGCTCCCTTTAGACTTGATTCTGCGACCTATGCCGCGTTTGCATGTCGAATGTCGGAACTGCGAGAAACAGATGCACGTTGAAATTCACGAAATCCTCCACCTACACGAGACAGTGTTACCTATGTCCGTACACGCGTCTCTCACTGCGAAGGCAGGCGTTGCACAGAACACGATAATGGGATTGATATGCAATGTGTAAGTGGCATTTATATAGAGTACAGTACGCTAGTTGGTACCATAGAGAATGCATGCTATCCGGGAAACTAGCCGAAAGAATTCGAGTCGTTTGATTCTAGAGTGTCGCAAGTTAAGGGGGGATTCTCGTGTAACAGCTCCCGAAATTTATGATTTTTTGGGGGGGAAACTATTGTTAATATTGCATTAAACTCTTTTGGGATATAAGGAGGCATTTTTAAACTTGTAGATTTTTTTTATGTCGATCCTTTTTATTATTTATTAATTATTGTGCAATCTCTTCGACGATGGTGGCGTCAGGTGTAGCACCTGTCACAGTCATCTGATTGCGAAAAGCAGAATTTTTTCTTAAAGTTAAATAATTACCCTGGGACTGGAGCTAAAAATTTAATTTTAGTTTTTATTTATAATATTTGTTTCGGCGATGTAAAGAATAATATGAAAAATTTGTCTGAGAAAAAGCATACTTTTTCTTTCAAACGCTATAACTCTTTCAATTTTTCATGTTTTTTCTTTAAAGTGGGCCAGTCCCAGCGTAAACTATCTAACTTTAAGGAACTTCTATTAGTTTTGCAATCAGATGACTGTGATAGGTGCTACACACCCCGCCAGCAGGAGTTACATCGTCGAAGAGGTGGACAAGATTCCACAATAATTAATAATTATTAAGAAGGATAATTATTAAAGATGCCTCCTTATATCTCAAAAGAGTTTAATCCCATATGACCAACAGTTTTTTTAAAAAAAATCTTAAATATCAGTTACTTTTGGGGCTGTTAAAAGAGAATCTCCCCTTAAGGAGGGAACCTGGTGTAATCGGCAGAAATCAAGATTCTTTTTGGGGCTCGGAAACACTTGCGCCATTTGAAATTACCGGGTTAATTTTAAATAAAAAAATATCTGTTCACTTCTTCAAAAACAGAATAATATAGCCTGAAAGTTTTAAATAGATTACATGTATAGGTTCCTTACAAAAAAATCCCAAATAGAACCTTGATTTCTGCCGATTACACCTTTAAAAGGGGTAGAAATCTCTGTCTCGTGCGTGCAATGTTTTGTTTAAAACACCGATCCACTCGATCCTCCCCTCCGGTATGTTTCGTGTAATATGTAAGTACTATGTATACCTCGTCTCTGTGCCGATTTTCATAAGAATTTAACAGCGTTCGATGTATTTTATCGCACACGAACGGAGAAATACCACGAATGGAGAGAATAATCGAGAACGTTGTTTACAATTGCTAGCGAATGTCTCTAATCACTTACAAGGGAAGATTCCGAACCCTGAAATTCCAAAAATTCTGAAACTTTATGAATATGTAAGGGATTTCCTCCTGATTGCAAGGCAATTTTTTTTGCTGCCCAAAGTCACTCGAAGGGGGTGAAATTAACCCTTGAAAATTCGGCCATTTTTCGATCGTATATTTTAACTCGCGAACTATAAGAGATAGAAAAAAAGTTTCAAGACAAAAGTTACTTCTTTTAATTAGATCTATCATTTAGCAAACAAATTATTTTACAGTTCGCGAGTTATAACACAAAATCGGAAAATAACCGGATTTTCAGGGGTCAAATTCCACCCCTTTAGAGTGAATCTGGGCGGCAAAGAAGAATAGCCTTGTAATCGGGAGGAAATTCCCTACATATTCGCAAGGTTTCATCATTTTTTAAATTTGCGGGTTCGTGATTGTTCCCTTGTTAGTTAGAAACGATTGTCTCGGGAAGCTTCTCTTTTGTTCAGGTTACTCCTCGCCCGTCCGTTTCTTTCAAGTATTCCCCCTGTTTAATGAATCCCGATGCGCGAAAGAAACGTTCCTGCGTCGCGACGACCAGTTCAGTAATGAGATTTTTTAGGTTGTGGGCCGAAGTGTTTCATGTGAGCGCCAGCGGGGCAGGGACCGTGAAATGGCAGCTGGTGTCGGATGATTTAGTTCCTGTAAATATCACTTGCATCCAAGATTCGCCCGAATACGTCTTCCATATTACCGCGTACAATAGCCAGGTGGACAAAATTCTAGACGTGCGATTGGTCCAACCAGGTAAGGCCGATATTCCATTCCCTCTAGCAACGAGAAGATCGTCCGTTGAGACGGTTACTGTTAAAAGAAGGGATGGCGGAGAGAGACGTGCCAGTATGTGATTCGTTCTTTTCTTTCCTCCGGCACTGTTTAAGGAACACGTATCGGACAAGCCTCGGACTGCTTCGTTTATTGGAAGGATACAATGACTAACGACACGTGGGGATTGAATTTTACCTCCCCGATAGATGCCAAACAATTCAGAGAGTGTTGCGTAAGTTTAAAAGCCAACCAATTTGCTTGCGTTAGGTCTGTGGGAAAGTTCAGACGTTTTTCTCTTGTACCGTAACGGTCATTGGCGCGTAGGATTACAAGTTTGTAACAAACTGCGGCGAAAGAAGATTTCGTACATAATAATTCGTCAGTGGTACATATGTGCATGCATATTCTGATTCTCTCCAGTTGGCGTTACATCTGGGAACGCTGAACAAACTTATGACCACTACATGCGTACAGGGTGTTAAAAAGGGGTTGGTCACTGCTTTCAGGGGTGAATCTACAGAAAAGAACTTGCTGCAAAATTGTTTACACGCTTTGAAAATTAATGTTATTTAATTTTTTTCTTTGTATCAACATATCCTGCTCGCTGAAAGGAGGAAAAGTCTAAAAGGAACCATGTGTCGCAAACGTACCGTTTACTAAAAAAAAATTGATAAAGTTTTGATGATCTCTTCATCTATGCCAGAACTGTATCAATTTTTTTTTAGGAAACAGTACGTTTGCAACATATGATTCCCTCTAAACTTCCTGTTCTTTCAGCGAGCTGATGATGTCGATGTAAAGAAAAAAATTAACATGAATTTTCAATGCGTATAAATAATTTCTCGTTAGATCACCGATGTTAAGCATCACGGGGCGGTGTACTGGGGAAAGATGGGAGACCACCACCTTTCTCCCGGCGCGCTGCTGCTGCTGGGACCCGAAGGAGATAGGAGGGAACAAAAAAAAATGGGACTATAGTTCGTTGGGCAATATAAGCCAAAAATAAGCTTGAAACGCCATCCTGCTTAAAACACAGGAAAACAATAAAAACAAACAAACAATTTCGCATTCAACCCTAAAAGCAGTGACCACCGCTTTTTTAACACCCTGTACACACACCTATTGCTGGCTAATGGCCCCTTTAGAGCCCCGGCCCATTTCGCATGGAAAGTAAAAAATGCCACGCTCACCGTTATGCGAAGAGAAACGACAGAGCTCTCCCACTGAACGATGCTTACGTTGTTTTGTGTTTTTGCATTGGCCGTTGTGTGTTGGAAAGAGTCGGGGAGACGTTCTCGATATCGAAAGAATTGTGTACCCACAGCGTGAACACGAGTCTGGGGTTAAGAAAATCGATTCGATGGGACTTGAGTCATTTACAGTCATTAGTTAATTTTCCGTACAGTCACCGTCATTCAGGATTTCAAGGAAAGCGTCCTCTTCTTACTCGTTGAAGCTCGAACCACCAAACAAGCAGAAGATCAAAACGCGGAGAACGCCCCTATCTACGCCGGCGTCGCCGAGCAGATCCAGAGAGCCTCAATGCACATGTATGAACGCGGAACCGTTGACCAGACTTCGAAATCAAGACCCCAGATATCGGGGCTTCTGCGGTACGATATATGTATACATTATTATGGGTACTTTTTTAAAATATATTCCAGAAAAGTAATTTTAATTCAAATTTACGAAAACAATGAAAACTAAAAATATTACGCAAGACCGTGTAGGGGGGTTGGAAAACAAAATCTTACGAATTCTTATACCGGGACAGGGAGGTGGTAAATCGCCAAAATTACCCTTACGCAATTTAAGAACCGCCCCTGGGGAACTTGCACTCGTATTCGCGTTTTTATACTCGGCTGCGTGGTGTCATTCAATTGTCCCTTCATGGTCGCACGATTCGCGTAGTTACAGGTACCTCCACGCTTCCACGTACCATGGCGCGGTCCGCGGACATGGAAATGACACCGGCCCGTGAGAAAATAACCGCGGCGACGTCCAGCGCGTCGCTTTACGATAACGTCAACAATACTAACACCACACCTGGGAAGACACCGAAAGCCAGCGGCGACTCGGCGAAACAGAAGGAGAAGCAGACCGAGACGTGCCAGACCACGCCGAAGACAGCAAACGTTGGTATCGAAACGGTTACTGTTGGGTCGCAGGCAAGTTGTAAAACGACATTAGTGACACATTCAAAGTTCCCCACTCGCGAGGCGGAGGCGGCAGCGGCGGCGTTGGCGGCGCGGCGGATCTATAACAGTTATACATCCATCCCTGTGTGTGAACACGTGCTATTACATTGTAAATTAATACCCGCGCGCGTTCATTTCAGCGCCACTAATTCTAACACACCCTCCGCGCTTTTACCTAATCACCTATGCACGCAGATGCGCATAGGGCGGTGCACCGCTGTAGCTAGATAGAAGCGATGTTGTAAGCTGCTTACGTTAAATTACAGATCGATAGCCCGGAGGAGAAGGGCACCGCGGTCTCGCCGAAAAAGTCTCAGAAGCAAAGCCAAGACACCTCCACTCAGCAGAACGGCACTGAAATGCTGAAGTCGGAAGGCACTCAAGCCGGCGGTACTTTGCAGAACAAGTGTCTGCGGAAGGAGCAATTGCATCACACTAAGTCGGCCGATTACACAGACCTGGAGATGCAGAACGGCAATATCTTCAATATAGTGAATAACAATCACGGCGGGCGAAAGTCGAAGAGCAAAAGCACGGACGACATGAGAATAGAGAATGCGCAGAACGGTGGTATTAGCTTAGACTCCAACACCCTGAAGAGGATGCTAAAGCCTATGTCGAGCATCGACAGCCCTGTCACGTCGCCGGAGATGACCAGGAAAAGGCACAGCCACCATAGTTACCATTATCACCCGAGCAATAATAATCAGAAGTATGTTATACAAGAGACTGAAAACGAAAACTATGCGCATCCATATCGAGCTCCGTATAATAACAAATTCCAGGCTTCTAGAAGCGTGCACGACATGGGACGCCAGTATACTGGTACATACGACAAATTTTTATTCCAATTAAGATAATCCGTGGCAATAATTACGCGCGCTGTTCGTCACACGTGTCTCTTGCCATTTCAAACGACATGCGGCTCCCTGCGAATCACTTACCACTTCGAGCTTTCGGGGCCGTTTTAGTTTACCATCGATCATGACATTTTATGCCACATACACTCTCGTTTCTTTCCATACAAGGGCACATGTGTACCTACTGTGTATGTATTTGTACGGGGATTCGGTAGGCTTAGAACTTTTCTTACGTTCTTATGTTTTGCGCGTCTCTTCGGGGTCGATGCTTAACGGACGCTAACGGCGAATGCATGCCGATGATAGTAAGTCTATTCCAATCGATACCTTTCTTCTCTTAAAGGGAACGGCATCTGTGAGATTTAATAACGCGGTAACTACAATCTGGCGATATGTACCAGGGGTGTGCGAGTACCTTGAATTTACGAACTGCGTTTGAATTTTTCGAGCTGCTTGAAAATGAAGAAGTTTTTGAAAAGATGCGAACAGCATACTTGAAAAACTCAAGTAAGACTTCGAATTACTTGAATTTTCGAATTACTCGAATATATTCGAACTACTCGAGTTACTCGTGAATATTCGAATTACTCGAGTTACTCGTGAATATTCGAGTTACTCGAATATTTATGTATTCCATATCGAATACTAGTCTAACTGTATAAGACGCTAGCAATTCGAGTAATTCGAAATTTTTCCGGCCGAAAAATCTCCAAGTAACTCGAAGTCCTGCGGAGGCTCGAATACTCGAGCAGTTTTGGTTGTTCAAGTAGCTTGCATTTTTTCCCAACAGTTCATCGATTTCAACCAGCTCGGGAAATTCAATCTTCGATCATTATTTGACTGGAAATTCAAATACTCGCACACCCCTAATACATACTGCCTATTACACTCGAACTACCTGCAGCTTTTTCGGAGGAACAAGTTGCATTAAAGCGAGAGAGTGTCCACGTTTACAGTAGCTATACTACTTGTTACTTGTAGTGACGTTTAAAAAGACACCTTAGTGTACTCACATACACGTTTATAATAGTCGAGCGGAGTCGTACCGCGAGAATGCGATTAAGCGTGCATACATAGATAAATAAGCATTCGTGCGTCCAAGACAAGACGACGCCAGCACAATTGACCCTGCAGAATTTCATTTAAAAATCGAAAAGCGATCGAGTGAGCGCTAATTGAAATATACAGAAGCACATATAGCATACGCACAGATACTCCAAGTAGATTTACTCCGTAACGGATCAGACAGGCGTCTAGAGTTTTCACGGGCATGCCACGTGTCTCGTTTCGCACGTGTCAGCCTCTTAATGTCATAATGTCCCGGGCGATTAAAAAAAGAAAGGTATTACCGTGTATAAATAAATAATGGGGTTCCGTAGTCAGTTAGCGAGGGTGCATGGCGCATGTCAACATCACCAACCACACCGTCGAACCGACCCGAACGCAGTAAAGTAACGATTCTTTTCCTCCGACAGCTGAATACGATCTCATCACACCGTTTCCAATTCTTGCATGAGGCACCTGTTTGTCGTAGGCGGCAGAGACAGGACCACCTACTTAGATTCGGAACGTAATCGATGCACAGGTGATATGTCGCCGCCCTCGGATAATGTCATCTTCGATAATCAGTGCTACGCGACCACGCCGAGCTCCTCCAACGGTAACTCCGACATGGAGCAGCCGACGCATTGTAATTCGCGTCGTTGCAACGGCGGCCAGCCATATCAGCAACAGAGCATGCAGTCGGTCTCAACGCCCGGCAGCCCGACCAGCAGGCTCCTCCTCGAATACGAGATGCATTTGAGGAACACCTTGGCTAAGGGTATGGACGCTGAGAGTTACAGCCTGCGTACGTTCGAGGCATTGCTCACGCAGAGTATGGAGAATTTAGGTGAGTCACGCTAACCGCAAAGGCTAACTTGTCCTTTCCATTATTTGCACCAATTCGCAAGCACTCGCGAGTGCTCAATTTTCACCTCTACCGTCGCTTCGTGTTGCAGAGTTTGCAGAGAATTTACCACTAAACGTTCAACGTACACCTCACGTTTCCCGCAGACGTAAGTGTCAATGATACCTTTCTCTAAGTCACAAAAATATTCGGACACCCTTTAAAATACTTTCTCAATGCTTTTTTAAAATCGGTCTACTCGACTCGAGTGTTTTTGAGATGCTGGAAGGATTAGTTCACTGGCTGACGTGTTTCGTCGTTTTGAAAAAAATTACAATTGGAAAACAGCGAGGAAATTAGTGGAGAAGTAGTATTTCGATGAAACAACCCTTTATTTTCCAACGTTATTCTCCTCTCTTCGCTCCTCTTCCATCTGCTGCCTACTAGCACCTCCCGTTACCCTTTAACATTTATCCGTCGTTGTAATAGTTTCCACTGTGCCGAGGATACTCATGACATGCATCCCTTTCAGGTCCTAATTCAAACAAATCGTCGACACTGCCTTTGTCGCATCGCTATTGCAACGAGAGGCAAAGCAGCAAGGACAGCAGAGACGGTTACTATAGCGATCGCAACGAGATGATACGCGAGAAGCGAGAGAGAGACGCGGACCGTGATCGTGGATACCTTAGCGATTACAATTCTAGGTAATTTCTAGATTGCATTTTTATACGATAACATATATACTTTGTAAAGCGAAGCTCGACGATCTTTACGTTGCGGGAGCATTCTGGTCTGGAAGGTCAATTTTTTGCATTCTTCAGGGGCGACGCAGAAGAAGACTACACAGTGTTTACCGACGATCATTGTCCACGCGTATTTATTAAGATTTCAGTAAGTTGTAAAGAAATTTCAACCACGTATAATAATAATTAACGGAGGTATGGGTCATATCGTAAAGCGTGTGCAAAGAAGGTTGCCTCGTGGTGTGCACGATTCCGGCTGTTCTACTGAAATAAAATAAAAACCCAAAGGGATTCTTAATCAGTAAGATTAAGGCTATAGCTCCTAGCAAATTTATAAAAAAAAAATCACAAAATGGCAAGACTTTGAATATATAAATTCATTTTTAGCGTCTTTTTCGTTTTTAACCGGCCTTAAACATCTGAAAGAAAAACTCTTTCGACTCGATTCTACTACCAGCCAGAAGTATATGTTTTCTGAAGGTGTGCAAAAAAGATGGACCAGATTGGCCCACTGGAAGCTGAGATATCGTGGTCAACGTCGCGAAGAACACCGCTTTGAGAAAAACCCACATCTCCATTAATTATTATTACACAATATAGCTGATTTTTTTTTACAACTTACTGAAAAGTTTGTTTTAAATATCTATTTTTTGTGCGTCGTCCCTGAAGAGGATAGAGGGTCTCTAGACGAGAGCACACCCTTAAACAGTAAAGCTTGTTTCAACTGCAAACCATACCGCGTCATTCTCCACGAATGATTACTTTCATCGGTGCTTTTCGTAGAGAACTCTGAAATCTTTCGAGTCTGTTGATCGACACCATATTTAAAAGCCAATGTGAGGGATGGTGTCGGAGTGATTGAGAGTGTGAGCGAGCGAGAGGGATATACCACTTAAATGACAGACATGTGAAATTTTAAGATGTGCCAGCTGCATTGGAGAATCTGCGCGTGCACAGTGGTTTCGGCATTCCGACGGATGGCAGTCGGGTAGTTCGACTCTTGGATCTGGTGCTTCCAGTTCGATAAATCAAAGTTATTCGGGGCACAGACGAGAATCTCCGTGGGACTCCCTTCCATCGTTGAGACATGAAAGCAGCCTTAACGATAGCGGATATAAGTCCAATCGAACCGATTCCTTAGAACAAAGGTGAGAAATGCAGCGCTACCTACGGTGTTAAAAGACCACTCGCCCTAAAGCTTTGCACGGTTACACAGTTTCTAGAGGGTAACGCTGATTTCATGAATCAACGATATAGCCGCGTGCGTTCATTGATCCACTTTGGTATACGTATCGTGGCTATCCACTCTGTTCGTAATAGTGTGAACCTCCTTTCCCACTTTACAACGCACGCAGTCACCCCCCACTTGCACCCTGAGCCACTCACGTTCTCTCCACTTTAACGAAACTATGCTCGTTTTTCTGTTCTTCGCCATCGACGTTGTTTATCCTTTGCATTGTCATTTCTATCGAGACCTTGTACCGACACGTCCGAATTCTTTCAACCCATTGTCTTGCTTCAGCCGCGAAATTCGGAGTAGTAGTACCTGACGCGAGGCGTCCTAATGTACGCTCTGACGCAAGATAATGGGGTAGAATAACATCAGGTTTGCTCCAATTGGTTCGTTCGGTGCTGATTCTATGCGCTAGCTTATCCAGAACACAAAATTCAAGAAAAGCTTTAAGAGGGGATTCTCGTGTAACAGCCCCCGAAATTTATGATTTTTTTTAAAAAAAATTATTGTTAATATTGCATTAAACTCTTTTGGGATATAAGGAGGCATCTTTAGACTTGCAGAAAATATTTTTTTTATGTCGATCCTTCTTATTATTTATTAATTATTGTGGAGTCGTTTTAACCTCTTTGACGATGGTGGCGTCAGGTGTTGCACCTGTCACAGTCATCCGATTGCGAAAAGAAGAAATTTTTCTTAAAGTTAAATAATTTACCCTGGGACTGGAGCTAAAAATTTAATTTTAGTTTTTATTTGTAATATTTGTTTCGGCGATGTAAAGAATAATATGAAACATTTGTCTGAGGAAAAAGCATACTTTTTCTTTCAAACGCTATAACTCTTTCAATTTTTCATGTTTTTTCTTTAAAGTGGACCAATCCCAGGGTAAACTATCTAACTTTAAGGAACTTCTATTTGTTTTGCAATCAGAAGACTGTGATAGGTGCTACACACCCCGCCAGCAGGAGTTACATCGTCGAAGAGGTGGAAAAGGTTCCACAATAATTAATAAATAATAAGAAGGATTGCCATAAAAAAAATATTTTCTGCAAGTTTAAAAATACCTCCTTATATCCCAAAAGAGTTTAATCCAATATGCCCAACAGTTCTTTAAAAAAAAATTCTTAAATATCAGTTACTTCTGGGGCTGTTGGACGAGAATCCCCGTTAAAAGCACGGATTATCGGTACCTTCGTTCCATCTGTATGTACCTATCTCTCCGGCGCCGTTTATACGGACATTTATACTCTAGATGTGAAACGTGTGAATGTACAAATGTCACGCATCCCATCCGTGTGCTTCAGTGACAGTAGCGCACTATCGCCGTTAGTTAAACATAGAACTTTTCTCTATTTTCCAGAGGCACCTTCGACAGGCAGGACAGCGTCAGATCCGACTATATGTCCGACAGAGACGGCAGATACGGGATAGTTCAACAAGCCTCCTTGGAGAGCACAGACTCGAGACTCTGCTACTTGACATCCTCGGAGGTAAGTCGTCTCAATAGAGCTGTTGACCTTATCAAACCGATATGTCGAGATCCCATTCAAACGCTCTGTTGCCTCGGTTAGCTCGAATTTTAGCAAGTAGAAGTGAAACTAAAAGTACGTTGCCAACAGTGAAGGCGGTGAGACACGGAAATTCCTAACTTGTCAATCTATCGAAAGACACTGGAATTTGTATGGGAAATTTATAAACACCGCATGGAAGATGATTAACCGAATGCGCTGTGTAATGCACGAATGATTGCATTTCGCCCTAGTTCTATTACATTCTCTTCTTCACCTCTCTGTGCGTGTGGAATGTTTTTACAAACGCTTGGAAATACATATGTACTCCATTAGTACCTACATATCTACGCTACCGAATCGCATTCCAGTAGATAGAGAATCTATTAAAACTCTGATAACAACACGGGATTAAAATCCTTACGGGGGGAACCTGGACGCTGAAAACCCGGGATTTTTTAACAATTATTTTCTCAACAAATATAAAGAGAATCATTTGAAAATTTTAAGCGTGCTTTACTGTATATTCAGACAACAAAAAAACATTTTTTTTATTCTATAATAATTCATTTAATATTGTTTTATCGGGATATCGTCAAATTGTGTACATCCCAGCGGATCCAATTTTTGCCCGAAATAAAAAGCCGAATTTTTCCTAATTGACCTGAATTTATATCGTCGATGTATTAAAAAATTAAGTAAAATGTCTAAAATTGCCAAAATTATGAGACTTTAACGAAAAAGTTACGATTTCGACGGAAAAATTTCGACGTTCTCATACAAAAAACAATGGTTTAATTTAATTTCATCATAACTGTTTTTCATTCATCGACGATATAAATACAGTAACACACCCTTAAAGTTCTGGAAAGATTCTCTTCATATTTGTTGAGAAAATAATTCTTAAAAAATCATCGTGTTTTCATCGTCTTAGGCCGGTATGCATAGTCGCTACTTATTCTTCAGCAAATGCTGCGGCATGTTCTATTAACCTGGTAGCTAGTAAAGGATGCCGAATGCTTAAGCGTTCGCTTAAGAATAAGTAGCGACTATCAATACCGCCCCTAAACCAGGTTGCCCCTTAAATCTTGCCATTGCAATATAACGCTCTTTTAAATGATCTTCGCTTATAATTTACCATTTATCATTTCAACCAAGCCGCGTGCGCGATACGGCAGTTCTGCGCGTACTTCGCGTGAAACGTAGTTATTCGTAATTTGCTTGCACGAGCCGGGAAAAATAATAGGGTCGAAACAAAAGGTTTGGGAATATTACAAGTACGATGAACGTCAGTTATGCAAGTTCTTATACTCAGCGTATAAAGTCGCCTGTTTCTGCGTGCGAAGGTAATACGAAACACTTAATACCGTGCCAACTGTACCATATGCACCAAGCATACTCCTGTCACGCGTGTCGCGCGAGAAATACCCCTTGGTTCCTACGAAACACCCAGCTAGAGGAGCGCGCGTATTTATGGGCACACGCAATTATGTCCATCGATGTTGCAAGAAAAGCGCATATCTACCCCGGGAACGTCGATAACCTACTAACCCTGCCTGCAAACGTCGTGTCCGCGACACCTTCCAGTCTATTCCTATACATCATCTCTTTCGGATCGAGTAGGCAACATCCTCTCGCCTTTTCCCCCTGGAGAGATAGAAGTTTACACTTCGCAACCGGGCGTCCGAACGCGAGAGGAGCTGCGATTAAAATTGATCTGCTCACTTACCCCGGCACACGCGTGTACATAAAGCACGAAGAGAAAGAAAGCGGCGCTTCAACAGTGCGATCGAACACGTGCCGGCAACTAAATGCACACTCGTGGCACCAGCAGACGGAAAGTCGAGGATAGACTCTCCCCTGTCAACAACAACAAGTGCATGCGCGAACGTATAATCCGAGGAGGATTTCCTCCACCGAGTACCTTCGCTTCTTTCTCGTCTCCGCAAGTCGCTAGGACTGCCTCCGCACTTGTCCTACGAGATGCAATGTTTCTGTGCAGGTGGAGCGTTTAAGGTAGGTGTTCTGTGTACCCTGTGATTAGCACTCGCACGGCGCGCGACGCAATAACTGCTGGCGGCTAGGGGTGCAAGTGATCTGCCACAGTGCCGCTCCGCGTTCGGCGGCATTACGCTTCGCTCTCCCCCGAAGTATAACAGCCCTTTCGTACCTCGGTGCTTTCGCAATGTTTTCTTCTCCCCCACCAAAAGTTTTGCCATCAGCCGCCGCCACCACCGCTGCCGTTACCGCCACCGCTGCCGTCGCCACCCACCACCGGTCTACCCCTTCCGGCGCGATCCCCCCACTGTGCCGCTGCCCCTTCTATATCGTCACCCACTTTCCTATTGCAAGCCTGATTCCGCGGCCTCTTCGCAACCCCTCGCCAACCTTTCGTTTCCCTACTACCGGTCGCCCCGCTCCCCTTTCGGTCTCGCGAAGGACCGAGGTATTGATTCCCCTCGCGGTAGCAGCTCTCCTCTACCCTGTTCTCCAGCGCAGCAGTCTGGAGCAAACGCACGTTCGCGGCTGCGGACCACCAATTCGAAACCTCCTGTTCGTTCGCGTAAAGAGAGCGGGGCTGGATAATCGTCGAGCCTTGGGGGTGAAAAAGAAAGAACGGATCGAGAGATCGCGACCGGTACGCCTCGCCGGACGGGGGTGACAATTTCCTCGTGTGCTCGCCTAGCCAGTTACGCGTTCTCCAGGAGTTGGAGAACCAGTGCCGTCTGGAGTTTACCCAGCGGAACGTCACGCGTGCATATCACGATGGATGGGGACATTAGTGACAGCCTGGAGGGTCGGAAGCGTGCGAGAAATCCCGTGGCTATACGTTAGAGGAGAAATAGGAGGGAGCCCGTCGATCGGGGAAGATCAGGAGTCGGCAGTAACGGAGCGAAGGTTAATCGTGGACACCCGGGGAGCTGATTACCCCGCGAGACAGATAGCTCCGTATCGGGGCACCCCGCGCGGAAATGTCGCTCCGCTGAAACAATTGCGTTTCGAGTTCTTCGGCACGTGCAGGCTCACGTGGTGTTGACGCAGAACAACTATGCATCGTAGCGAGCTCGTCGACGAACCTTAGGCACGCGTGTAACTTAGATCTGTACGTACAGGTGATTGATTAGACACCTGGGATCTTCGCTGTTTTCGCCCCCCTTGCTCTCCGCTCCGCGCACAAAGGATTCCCCACGAGTCGGGTCTGGAGATTAGACGACTAGCCGGGGGAGTGATGAGTTCAATTTCTTGAGGGAAGATTGAGAGAAGCTCGTGGCTCGCTCCAGGTGCAACGGGGAAAAGAAGGAGGGAGGGAGGGAGGGCGGAAGGGCGGAAGGGAGGCTGACCGAGAAATGAAACGATGATTTGTGATAAATTGGGAGGGAACCAGATTTAACGCTTAAAGAGGATATAGTAATCGATCTTATACACGTACGTATACTTACGAAACACAAAAAGAGAAAGTGATATCGAGAAGAGGAACATATTTTTATACAGAGAGTTGGTTTCTACACATATGTATTAGAAAATCATATTCTATATATTTACTTTTAACCGCGGAACACAAGGTTTGCTCGTCGCGAGGAGAAAGGAGAATGAGGGAGCACGCGCATAGGGGAATTTCTAGGATTCTAGGCGAATCTTCAGAGTGATCGGTTCTATTTTGTCAACCGGCTCGGGGATTTCTTGAACGCCGCCTCGAGTGGATCGGCGAGACTCTTCTCGGAAGAGTGTCGGTGGAACGAGAGGTGTGATATCTAAGCATCTGTGCCGGAGGAGCAATCTCTTCTGTATCTCTTCTGAACCGTGGATCGGCCGAGAGAATGCGTACAAAAGGAACCGCATAGTACAAGATTATGTTGCACCCGGCGGGTTATTGATTGCGAGGGATAAATTCGTTGTAGTTATACAGATAGAGGCGGAAGCTGTTCAGACGCGGTCCGCGGAGCATAAGATACATTTGCCTTAAGTAAAGAGACGAAGGAAGCTGTACAAATGATAGGAGATGTTCCACGCGATGTTGTTTGTCTCGCAGGTTGATGCATCGTACTCAGGGAAGCGTTTGTAAAATATAAAGCTTCTCGTCTTCTTGCCTCTCCCCTTGTTCGTCCTCTAGCTAGTCGACCGATGCTGGGCTCGATCACTAGACGGGACAGAACGAACTGGCGATATAATCTCGTGCCCGTGGAAAATGCTCAACGCGAGTCGACTCTGTCTTTTCTACTTCGTGTGCACGTTCATAATCAGCCTGCTGCATTTACTTACAAAGGAGCTGGAGCCGTTAGCTATGACCTTCGCGAAGCAGATCGTGCAGATCTACAAGCGGGACGAGGAATTTTACTCGTCGATGGTGCGCCGCGAGGACACCGGCCTGGACGATTGATGCGACCGCGAGGATAAGTCAGATATTATTTTTTCGTGATTATACGAGGCCGAAGAGCGAGGCGACGAGCTGGCGCGAAGCGGGGCTGAGCCTCGCGACACTTTCGGAATTATTTGCGGCGAAAGCACGGCGATCGATCCCGCTCGGCTGTCGCCTTTCGGAAAGACAATAAAGACGTATTAAAGAAGGAAGAACGAAGCCGAGACCTTGTCGCCGCATCGGCGTCGGCATGGTGCCCCTTTTTTCTGTACGGACATGTTGACTGCTTTGCCCGGCGGGCCATTGATTTCGCATCAGTTCCGCATCGAGGAGCTAGTAATCCCGTGTCGGTTCAAGGAAAGGAACCAAGCAACGACGAATAATGGTAGAGCCAAGATGGGCGATCAGATGTATGAATAGCACTCTGAATCTGTTGAATCCGAGCAGCAGCTACACGGACCTGAGGACGCTGCACAAGAAGCACTGTAAAAAGTATTTCTGCCTGTGCAAGAGGCACACCGTCAGCGTGATATGCATCAACGAGACTAGGAAGCTGTACTGGTTCAATTGCAAGAACGTAAGGGAGAAGGTGAACTTCGGCCTCGGTGACGGTTATTACTACAAGTTGCTCAAGATCGTATACGGGGCCCTGAACACTTGGGCCCAGCGTTATATCCACGGTCTGAACGTACCGTGCCGAGAAATCATGTTCAAGATCAACGGCACCGCCAAGACGAACATGAAGCTTCTAAAGGAGGGTTGCTACTGTCATTACCATCCGCACATCACGGCGGATGCGTGCAACGCTGACTTTCTGAAAAAAGTCGTAAGTTTTTGGGCCGGCGAGGGCCTTAGAGGATTGCGCGAGAAGCTACGCGGTATGACAAATTATGCTAAAAAGGTAGAGACACGAGTTCCCGCGTGATCGTACGTTGTACGTTGTACGTCGTACAGTTACTTTTATCGTTAACGTCACTTCCCCCTCCACCCAGTCACTACGTCCCTTTTGTCGCACCCCGAAAACATCCCCCTCTCTTTTTCACTCGCATGCGAGGAGAACGTTCGACGTTTCGACCGGCATGGACATTGGATAGTAAACGTGTTAAAATTCATGCGATTCACCCGACATTTCTATGTAACGTATAATATACCTGCACAGTAAAGCCCCTTCGGATCGGCGCAGGGGCAGCACTGCTGGATAAGTGCACTATTTTTATCCGATATCGATGTTTCTTATGCATCCGATTATATTTATACACTTGCAAGGTTATCCTTGCTATAAGCGAGTTGATTAAGCTGCTGTTATTGGATCCATACATTCTTTACGCCCGCTGCGATTGCTCACATCCTCTCGCACCCTCTCGCATCCTCTCGCATCCCTCTTCTGTCTGACGTATTAGCTCCAGTACCTCGAACGTATTACGCGATAAAATGCACGCGTTCACGATGTACTCGGTAATGATTCAAGATTCTTTTATTATTAGTGCGTAGGCCCCTAAATTCTCACCTGTACATACACTGTATTTGGAATTGTGCGTGATCCAAGTATCTCCCCCCCACCTTCGATGTGTGAACAAAGAAAAAAACGAATCTTCGGCGAGAAGAAGTGCAACGTGACCGACTAACCACATACATCCATTCGCGTGATATTACAGATGTCGGACGACGACAGAATGTCGCTAACCACCGCTGTGAGCGACGACGACGACGGCGAAAGCGTGATAAACTCACCCTACCGGGGGAACCAGACTGGCACGGCTGCAGCTTCGTTCAATTGCACCGGAGCAGTTCGGAAGGCCGGGTAAGTAGAGCGTGACGGAGAAGACGAGCATGATTGTGCGGAGGATCTGGGTGACGATAGATGATGTCGATTCGTAGGTTCCTCAGCGTGAAAAAGTGGCTGTTGCGGAAGAAACATCAGATCGAGCTGGCGAGGAAAAGAGGGTGGAAGGGTTATTGGGTCTGCCTGAAAGGGACCACGTTGCTCTTCTATCCTTGCGACTCGCAGGAGAGCAGGGCCATGGAAGCGGCACCGAAACACCTGATTATAGTGGATGGCGCGATCATGCAACCGATCCCGGAACATCCGAAGAGGGATTATATATTTTGCCTGAGCACAGCGTTTGGCGATGCTTACTTGTTCCAAGTAAGTAGGATACCATTGGTATCGAAATGAATTATACGAGGTTCGGTAGGTGCTTGTACACGAACGGCACGTCTGAAAGTCCGCAAAGTTTGAAAATCCTGAAGGTCCTGAAAATCCCCAAAGTCTGAGAGTCTGAAGGTCTGAAAGTCCTCAAAGCCTGAAAGTCCTGAAAGTCTAAAATTCTGAAAGTCCTCAAAGCCTGAAAGCCCTCAGAGCCTGAACGTCTGAAAGCCCGAAAGTCCTGAAGGTCTGAAAGTTTGAAGTTCTGAAAGTCCTCAGAGCCTGAAAGTCCTCAAAGTCTGAATTTCTGAAAGTCCTCAAAGTCTGAATTTCTGAAAATCCTCAAAGTCTGAAATTCTGAAAGTCCTCAAAGTCTGAAATTCTGAAAGTCCTCAAAGTCTGAAATTCTGAAAGTTCTCAAAGTCTGAATTTCTGAAAGTCCGAAAGTCTGAAAGTCCCCAAAGTCTGAAAGTGCTCCAAGTCTGAAATTCTGAAAGTCCTCAAAGTCTGAAATTCTGAAAATTCTCAAAGTCCTCGAAGTCTGAAAGTCTGAAATCACATATGCATCAACGATTATTCGCGAGTGTCGCAGCAGTGTTGGTGATTACGAATAAAGAAACACGTCTCGTTGTTTGCGCCAGGCACCGTGTCAGGTGGAACTGGAGAACTGGGTGAACAGCATCCATTCGGCTTGCGCCGCTGCGTTCGCGCGCCATCGCGGAAAAACTGGGACCCTTCATTTATTGCAGGAAGAGATCTTTCGGTTGGAGAAGGCGATAGACTCGGTAAGCAAGCAGGACGCATCCATATCCTTTCCATCGATTTAATTGCTAGCCACCGGTATGTAGAACACATCACGCAGGAGGATAAAACCTCCTCCTATCGTGTGTATCGTTTGCCTAGGACCATAAACAGAAGCATATGGCTGATCTACAGCAGTCTGTCGTTTCCGACGTGGAAATGAAGCAGCAGATCAACAATCGAATCATCCAGTGGGAAGAGAACTTGGAGCGGCTTTATTGCGAGCAGTTTCGCCTCAAGTGCTATATGGCTAGTCTGCAGAGCGGAGAGCTACCTAATCCGAAAGTAAGTACACACCGTTACGGTGTGTTTCGGGCGAAGAACGGAGCCCCCGGTGGCTTCTGGTACCCAACGAATTATACACCCTCGACCCGGCAGAGAACCAAGTCACGCACGATACATTAGGCACGTCAGATTCAGGTTACGAAGCCGACTAACGTTGACACAGCACAAAAAAGCACCGGCGAATACGTACATATGTAGGTTGAGGTGGCCATCGGCTTCGTGAGACTTTTTTGTTGTATTCTTTGTTGCTCTCCACAAGCCTGTTTTTTTGCTCACAGCTCGCTCCAATTTGCAACATTATTTTGCACAATTAACTGTATATTAATCCTTAATAGAGTAAAAAAATCACTTCCACTAGCATCCCCAGATCTACAGGGTTAAATCTCCCAAGTCAGCTAGAGAGTAGTTAAGAGGCTACGTGGGTATTTCGAGGTCGAAAAGTTGAAATTTTCTTTTCGTTTGTTTATGATAGCCACAAGCCGTAGAGGTGTTTCAAAAAAGATTTCATTGGAAATTTAGTCGATACGGGTTATCAAGGATTGGATATTTTAATGGCACTGATATCAAAGACAGTTTTCCGTTTAATACGCGCAGCTTATGGTCGTTTAGGTGCGTTATATTGGAAAATCGTATCGATTGCCGTGCGTCCACCGCAAATAGAATGCTGCAGGTGGAAGTTGGACGAGCCAGTTTCCGCTAGATTAGTAGGGGAGCAACTGATAACGCCGCTGCGAGAATCACGTCTCGATTTCGATCTTTCATTTTCTCCGCAGAGTTTATTGACGCACGTGTCTCGCGCTACAAAGCAGACACTGAACAAACTAGGAGTATTTACGGTGTCGTCGTTTCACGCTTTTATATGCGCCCGAAGCCCCTCGCTGCTCAACAACCTGCTAGCAGGTCGCGGCGCTACGAAGAGGAGGCCGCCGTTACTCTCGAGATCCAACAGCGGGTCGAGCCGGAGGTCCCTTCAAATATCATCCAGGGACGACGAGAAGACTGTAAAAGTGTGCGTGCCGGAGAACCAGGTAAGCCGCGGGTAGTCGAGGAACCTCGCGATCAACCACCCCCGAACCAGGAGGTTGATCCATTCCTATTGTTTACGTAATCGATGTCGTTTGTCCTGACTTCGGCAGCTGGTATCTGTATTTTTGCGCGACGCTATGACGGTCGAAGAGTTCTTGGCGAGTGCTTGCAACAGGAAGAACCTGAACCCGATGGAGCATTTCGTTCGCGTGAAAAAGCGACGCGACATGGAGGATCATAATTATTTCGTGCCGCATCGAACCGACTCGATAGAAACATATGTGAGCATTATATTTCATTCCTTCAATATTTACAATTCAATACCATACACGGAGTAGATACCTAGGTACGTACCTATCTCCGTGCGCTGCAATTTTGTTCGGACGGTTAACAAAATTAACAAAACGTAAAATCGGCAAGATTCTTAAAATAAATTAGCGAGCGTAGTTGTGGTTTTGGTAGCGTAAGCCTTAGGCAATGAGAAGAGCACCGAGGGAAATCGAGGTGTCAACTCGGTGGAACGTGTACGTGCCTGTGTGTTTCAGTTGCATACACACGAGATCGTTGAAGTTTGCGCCAAGATCTTGTATCAAGTGGAATTGCAAAGAAATACCCTGGAACAAATGTGGGGCTTCTCGGTGGAAGCGGAGCTCATCGAGAATTCCGACAGGCAGGACGAATTGTGTTGTTACGTTAGCAGAGTTGAGGACAAAAGTGTGGCAATGCAAAACGGTAAGACACGTTTTGTAGATGCGAATACCGACGAGAAAATCTTCGTTTCAAGCCTGTGTGCACGTACGTACTCCTATGTATCCGCGTGACTGAACGTAACTCACCCCTTCATCAAAGTACCTAATTTAGTAACGAAGGTTACGCAGTAGATATCCACACTTGGGCCGCATCCGATGGCCTTCGTAACGTTTCTTTAGAATAGGTCATAGAATGTTGTGGTGGCCGGCATTGAAATCCATTGATTTTTTCGTACTTCACTCTCCATTAGTTAGGCAAGCTCGCGTTAGCATGCCACTTCGAGGGAACACTGATCGACACTTATAATACAATAATGATAATAACTATGCTAGTGATATGTCGAGACAAAGAAAATGGAATTATTTCTAGAAGCGCCACCTTAAATGTTGCAACCTGTTTCAATTGTAAATCTATGTCAGAAATAACAGATTCACCCCATAAATTAAAATTCTTCGAATAGTATATTTAAGTATTTAATATTGCGGCCCGCAATTGTTTCAATTGGAAATCTCAGAAATATTAGAAATAACAGATTCACCCCATAAATTAAAATTCTTCGATTAGTATATTTAAGTGTTTAATATTGCGGCCCGAAATTGTTTCAATTGTAAATCTCAGAAATATTAGAAATAACAGATTCACCCCATAAATTAAAATTCCTCGATTAGTATATTTAAGTGTTTAATATTGCGGCCCGAAATTGTTTCAATTGTAAATCTCAGAAATATCAGAAATAACAGATTCACCCCATAAATTAAAATCCTTCGATTAGTATATTTAAGTATTTAATATTTCGGCCCGCAATTGTTTCAATTGTAAATCTCAGAAATATCAGAAATAACAGGTTCACCCCATAAATTAAAATCCTTCGATTAGTATATTTAAGTATTTAATATTGCGGCCCGCCTAGAGTATTAGGTTTCCACTTTTAGCTCCCTACGAGCCAAAGGTTGCTCATCACCGATTTAGCTCTGAAAGATCATAGTGCCCTTTACATTTACCTACGTGCACACTTGTCCAGTTCATATTAATGTACAGATAACGAATTCTATGTTTAGTGTGAGCGGAAAGCAAGATCAAATGCCAATCTGTTGCTCTCACCTTATAGGTATCATTAAAGGCGACGAGATTATGGTGATCAATGGTGCTATTGTAAGTGATCTGGATATGATGTACCTGGAAAGTGTATTACAAGAAGAGGTCGGTCTCTGTATGATGATGAGGTCATCTCGAACCGAACCGCCGGATCTCACAGGCATAATGAGGGTTACCGACGATATAATCGAGAGTTTGGTTTGCCCACCACCGCCAACCGATCCACCGGTTATAAGCGAAGAAATGATTTCTGGTCTGATTGTTCCAGCTCCTGGATGGAGTAAGCTCCCTCTCTTTCTCTTTCTCACACACGCAAAATAAAATTAAAAAGCACAGCTTCCTTTATACATCAGCTACCCAGATTTCTTTCTTCTTATTTTGTTTCTCAATGACAAAAGACTCCATTCTCCCTTTTTTACAAACTGTATCTTGATTAACCCTTAGTATCATAGTGTGAAACCAGTTTTACACGAATTGAAAAAATCGTGCGCTCCATTTGGGGGCTTTTTTACGAAATTTAAAGCGATACTTTACTATTACCATATGTAACAAAAGTAACAAGGGTCCTCAGGGCAGAAATACATCCGTAGAAATTCTACTGCGATGCACTGTCTCGTTTTGTTGATTACAACTGTTAATTTCGCCAGGGCCACTGAAAGTGCCAGGTAAATGCTAATTTTCTCTCTCAATTATTTTGGATTTCCATTGTGAATAAATTTAACGTCGAACAGAATAATGTATGTAACACTAGTGTAACATTCTGCAAAACCGAGTATTGGCTTAACATTATAATACATTGGTACCTTTATACATGGTTTAACCATATTTGTATCCATATATTTTCATTCGTATAAAAAATTATTACACTATTTAAATTTTCTTGTAATTTTTACAAGAATGCAGCGATAAGAATTTTTCTGGGTAAAATAAAAAAATCATGATACTAAGGGTTACCGCAACACACATTCTGGAATTAAAGGTATACATTGCTTTTGGTAAACGTAGGCAAGGAAAGCATCGTCCAGGAGTGTGCGTCAGCTCCCCATATAGAGAACGGCAAGCAAACGTCCCGCACAAATTCATTCGAAATAGAGAATTTATTAAAAACCGCCGAGCAAGTGACGGGGATCTGTCGATCGCCCGGCGAGACCAGGAAGTCCAGTCCTACTGGAAGCGTTGTTAGTTCTCATTCGCAAGCTCTCACGCCAAGTCGGCAGCTGAGCGATGCCGAGAAACTGAAGAAGGTGATTCTGGAATTGATCGAGACCGAGCGGACTTACGTAAAAGTGAGTTGATGGCACGTAGAAAAAGCCAGACATCCGAATACCGATACGTTTCGCACTTACAAGGGAACACCCCGAACCCAGGATTCCGAAAAATTCTGAAAATTTGTGAATATGTAGGAGATTTCCTCCTGGTTACAACACAACTTTTGTTTGCTGCCCAAATTCACTCCAAGGGGGTGTAATTAACTGCTGAAAATCCGGTTATTTTCCGATTTTGCGTTATAACTCGTGAACTGTAAAATAATTTTTCACCAAACGATAGATCTAATTTTTTAATTCTTTTCAAGTAACTTTTGTCGTGAAACTTTTTTTTCTATCTCTTACAGTTCGCTTGTTATAACACAAAATTGGAAAATAGCCGAATTTTTAGGGGGTTAATTTCATCCCCTTCGAGTGAATTTGGGTAGCAAAAAAATTGCCTTGCAATCAGGAGGAAATCCCTCACATATTCATAAAGTTTCAGAATTTTTTTAATTTTCGAGTTCGAAATCTTCCCTTGTTAGACTCGTGGGATATTAAACTTTCCGTCGTTGCAATTTATTAATAATTTATTAAACCGCAGTGCGCTCTTATAAAATAACACTTATAGTACGACGTTTCTTTGCCATTTTCAGAACTTAAACAATTTGCTAGAGAACTACTTGGAGCCCCTTAAGCGCGAGACATTCCTCTCGAACGCAGAGATAAACGCCTTGTTTGGGAACATTCAAGAAATCGTTACGTTTCAGCGACAGTTTCTGCAAAATCTTGATCACGCGATCGAGATGGAAGCTGATTTCAGTAACTTTGACCACCCGAGTCAATTTAAGGTACGCGATATGGAAGAGAAGCGGGTGCCATTTTCCTCATACTTACTGAGTACTACACTGCGTTCCATATAAGAGTGTACCAACGCCCCTACCGATTTGCGACCGATCTGCGCAGCTCAACACTTTCGCGATTGGTCGCAGGACTTTCCCTGCCGGTTTACCACCAATCAACAGTGTATCCCTGCGCGAAACGAGTATGCTCTAATGTGGAACGCAGTGTAGCTTTACTACTCGGCTTCGCAGGAAATTTTGATTCTGATTTTATAAAAAAAAATTATTTTAGATTTTTTTTGGTGAAAATAGTCGCATTTATCTGGATTAGCCAGACGTAATGAGCCGAGGTACATTTCGTGAGCCCCGAGTTTACCGTTCGGAAGTTTTTAGGCGACAGGCAAACACACAAAACATACGAAACACTTTCTGCTTTATAGTATAAGATTAACGAAGCATAATACCTGTATTACTTTTTTCAAGGGTGTTTTGTTTTCCGTTGGAAGTGCTTTCTTGTACTACGTGAATCACTTCAAGCTGTACAGCTCGTTCTGCGCCAGTCATTCGAAAGCGCAGAAGGTCCTGCATCCAAGTGAGTGAAATGCCATTTGATTTGTGATTCTTGCGGTACCTTCTTTTCCTTCTCTGGCCCTCGTCGCCTAATCTTTCTTCTGCTTCCTGCAGACGAAGGAAATCAAGCTTTACAAGAGTTTCTGCAAGCGAGGAATCCGAGGCAACAACACTCGTCAACTTTAGAATCGTATCTGATAAAGCCTATCCAAAGAATACTCAAGTATCCTCTGCTTTTGCAGCAGCTTCGAAATCTCACTGACGAACGAAGCGAGGAGCATCAGCACTTGATCGGTAAATATTGCTCTAGTGAACAGTCTGATTAAATCTAGTAATAAATGCACAGAGAGTTGAAACAGTTCAGAGCTGATTTGAACTGATTGTAAGTGTATTCGTAAATTGACACTGTTTTTGCACTTTTTACCAAGCCTTCTCGTTTTCTTCCTTCTTATAAACGAACACCGAATTCAATCGTTTCTAGTAGCTTGAAGAATTCGAATTGATAATTAATTAATCAACCGGTGGTTATCGATTGCAGAGGCCTTAAAGGGTATGGAAAAAGTGGCCGAGCACATAAACGAGATGCAAAGGATTCATGAAGAATATGGGGCTATCTTCGACCATTTGTTCAGACAACACCAGAAATCTTGCAAACAGGTGAGCGCGCTGAACATGTTTCTCATTCGATGAATTTTTTTTAAACGAATACCGAGAAACGCGACTAATGTTTAATAGCCAATCGACCTGAGCCCGGGAGATCTTCTTTACTACGGAGGTGTCGAGTGGCTCAACATTTCTGACTTTCTTGGCAAGATCAAGAAAGGCCTGGAGTTGCACGCGATGTGTTTCGTTTTTAAATCTGCGGTTGTCTTTCTGTGCAAGGAGAGATTAAGACAGAAGAAGAAGCTTATGGTAAGTTAGCTTTTAAGATTTTTTTCAGGAATAATTTACAGTTTACATAGAAAAATTTTATTACCTACCTTTAGTACAATCTCTTAAGAGACTATAAAAAAATAAATAGAAAAACATGCATAAATTTTAGTATATTAATTAATCTTCTAGACCCCCCATGCGCGCTGGTCGAATGAGTAACTATGGAACAGCAGGTCCGAAGTCAAATTTCATTTTTTTTTATAAACTGTATGAGTGTAATTTTTCTTAAACAAATTATTCTTGTAAAAACGCTGCGCTTTAGAAGAAAATTTGTTTTCGGGCAAAGAATCCGTACGTGCAACGGAAACTACACTCATATAGTTTATAAAAAAAAAATGAAATTTGATTTTGGTCCTGCTGTTCCATACTTACACGTTCGACCAGCGCGCGTGGGGAGTCTAGAAGTATAATTAATATATTAAAATTTATGCATGTTTTTCTATTTATTTTTTTCCACAGTCTCTTAAGACATTATACTAAAGCTACAATGTAAAACTTTTATACGAAAACTGTCAATTATTCCTAAAAAAAATTCTTAAAAATGGCTTCACTTTCCGGCCGTCGCAGTGGCGTTCCCCCTTAAATCACTTGACAAATCCGCATCAATCGGTTTTATGCACGCTAATGTGTGTCGATTAGGGGGTTTCGACGAAGGCGAATTCGAGCGAGGTGGAAATAATCCGCTACCAAGTGTTGATACCCGTGACCGAAGTGCAAGTCCGAGCTAGTTCCGCCAAAGACATGGAATCTCATTTCTTGTGGGAGTTGATCCACTTGAGAAATCAATTACAAAGAAGATCGGAGAAAGTGTACGTGCTTTCTAACAGGTAACGTCTGATAGCATTTCCATCCCCCTAAATGTCCAGCTCAGCTTAGACTTTCGCAAGCAAACGCACGCTGAACCGCGTTACCTAACTTTTTACTCGAATAATCGTCGAGTAAAAATTTCGACTGAAATGAAATCACTGGAGAGTAACGAATAATCTTTCATCCGAATAAATCTTTATCCATCGCCAGTGGGGGCACACGTACGTAATCGTTTCTTCCCCTTAGCACGACGGAATTCCGAAACGCGTTCCTGAGGACGATCCGTCAGATAATACGGGAGTCAGTTCGAAATATGAGCATACCGTCTACGAAACAGAATCTCAGCCAACCGCCGATGACAATATCGCCACGGATGTCGACCGGGCACGTGGAGAAATTTGAGAAGCCGCCGGGGATGAGCCAGGGCCAGAATAGCGGCAACGGGGGCACCGTGATCCTGGCGGCCCTGTCAAAGAAGTCAGTTAAGCCGCAAGCAGTGTCGACCTCGCATAACGTAAAACGCAAGTACAATCAATCGAAACAAGCGATGGAGCACGAAAGTTCCGAGGACAAGGACGCGGAGGAGTCGGGCGCGGTTAATCAGCAACAGCCTGGCTTTCGCCCCAGAAGCAAAACCATAAGCGATACGTTTGGTAAGATCACTGATCGCATAGGATTTCATTTAAGTTTTACCGACACGCATTCGGACGGTGCGACCATGCCACCATGCGACGACGCCACGGGCAACAGTTGTACCGGTTCTGCCGATTAATTCATCCCATTCGATTACCTAACTGTGAGCGCTTAGCCACGTGCTAGATGAATCACATGTACATGCATACATAGAGCTAGATAAGATGCGGCAAATCGGCTCACTTGACACAGTAGAATCTAGCGACCGACTGGATTAAATTATACGGCTTAGTTACCGACAACAAGACACGTAAAGGCCTACAAGCGTATAAAAGGACTCTTTAAAAATGCAGGGGAGATTAAGGTCGAGATGGATCCGGGGACGAAGTCCGAGGGGGAGGAAGACTCGCAAGCTTTTTTAGGTGAGACGAAGGCGAATTTGGGACGCACTCCGAATCATTTGACTTTGAGCACCACTTCAACCATTTCAGCAGGAAGTACGGGTAGTCAGGCGAGATTGATCCAATCCTCCCATCAGCCGGAGAATTATCAACCTATAACTGTTAAAGAGCTTGGTAAGATGAAAATTAAAGGTCACGAAACTGTTGCCCAGATTCTATTGCTCGAGCGTCACGTAGAGTACAGCAGATTCGAACTCGATAGATTATAATTACTCTCGGTACTTGCTGTCTCCCTTGATTTTACTATTAAGGGAGGGTTCTACCCTCGCGGGGCCGACGAATAGGTGATCGTTTGGGAATTTTTTGCGCAAAAGCTGTTCGACGAATTAATTTGAAGTTCGGCAGGCTGTTTTATAGTACCTTGAACTATTCTTCTGAATTTTTGCGCGACGGTAAAAAGACGTGGCGGATAGATATACGTAGAATACTGACTGAGAGCGTTGAAAAAGATCGGGTGGTCCTGGCGTTGATGTCAAGTGCTCTAAGAATTATCGGAAACACAAAAAGGAAAGGAGACTCTTAATGTATATGAATGTGGCTATATATGGTGGTAGATTCATTAAGGAAAATAAAGAAATGTTAAAATGGCAGCCTTCTGAAAAAGATGAATCGAATTTCGCCTAAAAATCGAGAGAAGCTTTTTTTACATAAAAAAGGAACGGTAACAGATACGGCAACAAATCTACTACCACAGGTAGCCACATTCATATAGATTAAGAATCTCTTTTCCTTTTTGTTTCAGATAATCCTTAAGGTACTTTCGATCGACGCCAGGACAACCCGCTTTTTTTCAACGCTCTCAGTCAGCACTCTGTATCTGCCATGCTTCTTTTTTTACCGTCGCACGAAAATTCAGAAGAACAGTTCAAGATACTATAAAACAGCCTGCCAAACTTCAAATTAATTCGTGGGACAGTTTTTGCGCAAAAAATTCACAAAGAATCGCCACTTTTTCGGCCCCTTAAGGGGCTGTTCCGGTCTAGAGCCCATAAAAATAGGTGATCTTCAGGAATTAATTAAAGGAAAACTACTACATATAATTTAATGGGACTTTTTGCATTGCATCAAGGATGTCTTAAGCTATAGAAATATATTTTTTATTTTATAAATAATCATTGCAGACGGCACTGGGGAGTCGTTAAAGTCGAGGCGTCAAAAAATCATCCAAATTGGTGGAACCTACAGCACCTAAACGATTGGTCTGTAAAAATAACGACATTTGAAGTTTGAAATCACTTTTTCCCTATATTTTTCGCCCTTTCAACACCTTTAAAAAATATAAACTTTCAAAATTTTTTAAATTTGACTAGTCCATCCACGAGCCAGAAGTATATTCTTAAAAATAAAAAAGTTTCAGTCGAATCGGATAATAAATTTTGGAGATACAGGTTCCACCGATTTTGAGAACACTGTTTCGAGAAAAGCGCGTTTAAAGTTTTACGCGAGTGCCGAGGTGGCCGGGGATGTTACCCATGCATTTGCCGCTACTCAAAAGCCTATAACGTCGGGAGTTTTACGAATTTCAAAAAATCCTTTTAAACACATATTCCCAAAAGCTTGAGCATTAAAAAATTAAATAAAAAAAATCGGTTTTTAGACCGGAACCTCCCCTTAACTTGGAGCGCGGTTAGGGCTATCCAATTATACATACGCAGTATGTCCGAGTTGCGGGTATACGTAGGTGAGAGAAGCGTACACGCGAAAAACGTTCCCGTTCAATTTCACCTAGAGTCTAGGCACCCTAGACTCCAGAGCAATTCGACTACCATCCAAATAAGGGCTAAATGTTTCTATTGTGTTGCATGAAAGGTTCACCGATCTGGAAACCGCGGGAATTGCCCTCGTTAGGGGAGGCCACTACGTTGCCGCGTAAGGGTAAGTCGGCGAGCGAGTTTGGGGACATAAACTCGTCTCACAGCGCTTCCCGAAAGTCTCTAATAGAAATCAATAATTGTGCTCAACAATCTAACTTTAATAACCATGTTTAACTTATCGTTAGACAGACGTTAACTGGCTAACAAAGTACCGAGTTAAGTTTAAAGATTGTGACATAAACCAACCATAACTATTCGATTATAATCTTAGAAAGATTACCGCCTGCTTGCTGCCCACGCGGAACATTCTCGTCTTCTTTTCCGTATCTTGGGGTTTTTTTAATTTTACCTCTAAAGTATTACGTACGTTCAGGACGTAGCATGTAACATAGTGCCATTTCTTCTTCGCGCAACAGTGAACAGATGATTCAACTGTTTAACATGTTTGCTGCCGTCCCCAAATAGCAGGTCACTCTATTCCATATTAGGGCATATGGGGACCCATGAGAAAGCGAATGTTTAATCCTGCAGCATATCCGACATAGGCATCGGGAAATTTAGGGGTACCGCAGCCAACGTGTTATTAAAAAGAACAGTTTGCTGATAGGATGAGAGAGAGAGAGAGAGAGAGAGAGAGAGAGAGAGAGAGAGAGAGAGAGAGAGAGAGTATAATTTCAGTTTTGCTTTCCTTCTTATACTAATCTCAGAACGTAATTGCAATTACCCATTACTATTAATATTCGGGATCGGAAATCTAACGTTACTCGTTTTACAACGACAAAGGGTGATAAACTTTTAGACAACGACGTCACAGCATTTCGATTCCCAGATTACATATGTGTTTACCGTTTCATAATTGTTACCGTTTCTGTTGTAACAACATTGCTAATACATGTACATCTCAAATTTCATTCACTTTAATTGGACGAGGTGGTACTACCGACATGGTTCGAACTAACAGAGTTCTTTTCGAAAGCAATTTATAGTCCTTTAGAAATTAGCTACTACATATTCGATTCGCAATATTTAAATGTTGGTTTCTACTGCTCGTTTTCTGCGTGGACGGCAATGCAATAAAAAGTAATAAACTCTGTATATAATGTAATAATGATATTATTGATATTGTCATTATTATTATTATTATTATTATTATTGTCGTCGTCGTCATTTACATACGTAATCAACGCCATCGTCATCACCGGTCATTATCATTATTATTATCATCGTCATCATCATCATCATCATCATCGCCGTCGTTGTTATCATTAATGGTATTACTATATTTTCATCATCTGGGTCATTGCTATCATTACGACTATTGCAGTTATGAAACCTGTTGCTGTTACTTTCATTATTATTTTCATTATTTCTAATACCATTAGTATTATTTCAGCCGACTCTAATGTTGCTATTACCACCTCTTCTTCTTCTTCTTCTTCTTCTTCTTCTACTACTACTACAACTACTACTAATACTCTACTACTACTACTACTACTAGTACGACTACTATTACTACTACTACTACTACTACTAACACTACTACTACTACTACTACCACTACTACTACTACTACTACTACAACTACTACTACTACTACTACTACCACCACCACTACTACTATTACTACTACTACTACTATTACTACTACTACTGGCTACTACTTAATAGTAGTACTACCACCACCATCACCACCACCACCACTACCACCATTACTATTACTACCTCTACTATTACTACTGTTACTATCACTACCACTATCACTACCACTACCACCATTACTATTACTACCTCTACTATTACTACTGTTACTATCACTACCACTACCACTACCACTACCACTATCACTATCACCACTACCAACACCAATGCCAAAACCGCCACTACCAACACGGCTAGAATTCGTTTTCTTACTTGTATTCGTTACTATCACCAACACCGCCAACATTACCACCGTTATTGTTATCGCCCCCTGGCTCTGCAACTGGCTACTCCTATCCCGAATATCGGCATCGTGATCGTCGTCATCATCGCCATCATCATCCTCTTCATCATCATCAATCACCGCTATAATTGCCACAATCGACTTCATCATTCGTATTACGACACCGCAACTGTTATCGAGAACCAAATCGACACAGGTGCCACGCATAAAGCATCGGGATGAGAAAAGCGACGACGTACCGAGTAAATCTAGCGATCAAGTAAGGGAACTTAACTAAATATCTAAGTCGTACACATACATATGACGATTAAGAGAGGCGTATAACGGTTGCGTGTATGTACGTATGTCATGTGTGTATATGTATGCGCGCGCGGACGTTTGTGCACTCGTGTTACGTGCGCGTACTTGTTTCTACAAGCAGGCACGTGTGCGTCTGTATCTACATGAACACAGAATGTAGATAAATAACGTATATATGTATATGTATCGTGTCGCATCGTACGAAGGACGATTTTCCACATGTCCGCCGTTTTAGCATCTCCTTTCTTTTTTTTTTCGTTCACTCTCAGCACGATAATTATTATCGTAGGGGAGGTTTACTTTGAACGTTACTCGCGATAGGACTAACGACTCAGACGCTCGAAGACTCAAGACTTAAAAGTGAAGAGAATCAACCCTGCTCACCGTTCGCGACACGAATAACAATAGATGCGTAAATGCACAATTAAGCGGCGACAGTAGTGGAGAGGACGTAACGATGCTTCTGTACTTAAGGATCTATTAACAAGACGTAGAGCTCGAGCAGCAAGGTAGATACGCGTGTGGAATATCGTCGGAGCATTCCTAACTAACGACAAAGGCTAACGATACTCGACTTATAACGCATTGTTAACGGATATATTCAGATATAAGTCAATGCGATAATGAATGATTAATACTTGTAAATTAGAAAAGAGAAAGTATATCTATACGTACGTATATCTATAAGTACCCGCAGTAAACAATAACATATGGTACACGTGCGCGTGTATACAGTGTATAGAGCAGGTGTGGTGGAAATTGTTGTCCGGAAATGTAAGGGTCTACTGCCATATTTAGTTTCCGTTCTTTACTTTCTAAGCTCCCACTGATCGTCAACCGACTTGTCCCGGTAATAATTCGTGTCTCGCTTGAAACAGGATCACGTACAGAAGAGCGGCACTCGTTTTCGCTCTTCCTTTCTCCAGCATTCACCAGGGAAGTACACCCTCGAATTTTCGAATAGCAATTTGGAACCAAAGACTTTGGTTACGCATATATACATATATACATATTACGTGTAATAAAACTAAAATGTATGTGACCGTAGTTGCGCGGACGCGCAAACGCCCAAATGCGCTCGCGTACGTGTGGCTCGTGTATATCGCACCCCGTGCACGCATGCGGGTGTACGTACGCTAGTATTCGGACATAGGACGCGCATAGTCGACGTACTGGGTTACGCTAATTACATTGCGCGCAGAACTGCAGAGAACCGATGGTGTCGAACCAGAGAAGGGACGTTTTCACGCGTGCCATTTATTACATTTGCCGAAGAACAGGGTTACTCACAGACATACTAGTGGCGGATTTAACGAGCGACTGACGAACAGATGGGCCCCCGCCCAGAACGGCCCCCGGGGTCCCATCTTCTAAAAGAAATTACCATTTCATCCAAACACTATTTTCCATTCTGTTTCCCAAAATTCTCATACCAAGCGCGCGTAAATTTGTCTGTAATTCTGTTACGTACACAAGAACGTTTTCCATTTGGGCCATTTTCCCTTACATCCGCCACTGACACACTCGCAAAAGTTCCAAGCTTGTCGTCGACAACTCGTTCACAGTCTAGCAAACACATCCGCCCGATTGCGAGTAACTTTGGTCACTGACAACGAGGACACCTACCGCACCCAGTTGCTCTTTCTTTTTTTCCACCCTTCAAAACGAATGTCTACGTTCCGTCTGAAAGACTGTTTGCCGCACAATTTTTTAACAAACGTTTCGTGCGACCACGTCCGTGAAATATTGAAAGCGACGCGTTCCCTAGCACCTTCGGTGTTTTCTACATCCCCCTCCGATTCGACACTATCGATTCACGCGCGAGGTCCTTAATATAACAAATTCCAAATTATCAACTGTAATTACATTCGATGGTCAACGTACAAAGCCGAAGAGGCGCGCGTGAAAGTGTCGAGCGCGACAATAAGGGGAACGGAGAACAGAACAGCGGCGGAACTCAGATTCGGTCTGTCGGTTGAATTGAAAGTTGAAACCTGCGGGGAGCAGCGAACGTTCGAGCTGCAGTGTTGCACGACAGAATATCTTCTTCGGCTTTCTTTCGTACACACGCTACGTAAAGCTATTCGAGGAAATAGTGACGGGAAGATTGAACTTTGGCTCGTATTGTGGTTGCGCGCACTGTCCCCGACGAATGTAATTCTTATCTTATCTTGAAGAAAAAACAGAAAGAGTCACATTACTTATTGATACGTTTATCGATAGACGCAGTGATTAAATGTAATTATAATAGGAATTATGTGCCGCGACGTTCGTCGGGGACGTGACGTTTCACTTACACACTTACATGCGTGTTAAGGCGCAATTATTTCATTACTCTTTAATTATTTTGTAATTAGTTTCGTAAAACTACACTCTCGCGAGACAAGTTTCATGACCTACTTTCAAAAGCCTCATCTCCGGTGAATATTTCCATTATTTACATTTAATTGTTGAGACTTTTATCCCGTGACAAAAGAAGTCTCGCGCAAAATCTCATCGCGGATTCGCAAGCTTCAAGGGAGACGCTTGAAAGTGAAGTATTGAAATTTGAAATCTCGTCATGAAATTGAATCGGTCGACCAAGAGGAATGATAAAGTAGGCGACGTTTCGCGAACAGGTGGATTTGTCTCGCTTACGTTCAAGCCTGATAGGCGTATGTAAGTATGTGTAACATGTATGGAGATTTTTGTTACGTTGCGTATTTCGTGAGAAATACTAGGAGCAATGAGGACTGGGCACTAAAAGCGAGAGAGGCGGACGATGAAAGGCTGGCCAAAGCATTTCGGAAAAATCAGAACTCGTACGTAGCCCTGAAGCGTCCAATCTTCCGAGCGCGCAACCACTGCGCGGATATTAAAAAGCTCAGCTTCAGAAATTATCCAGACTCGCATACCCCATTCCCGACAGTCCGAAGTATTCGTTTAAAGCAGAAGGGAACGTAACGATAGTCACCCGCGAGGATCGTGTCGTTCATTTTTTCATGCGAGAACGAAGCGGAGCCTGGCTTCGCGAAAGTTAAGGGAACGAAAGGGGCATCCGCGGCGAATAACGAGAAATGTAACGGAGGGGATGCGAAGTTGGGCGCGGGAAAGAGCTGAGGCGAAAGGAAAGAATGATATCGTTATCGGAAGCTGAAACGGAAAATTCGAGACTATCATCACAGCTGCTCGACACATGAAAGAATTTTACGTTCTACGTGCATCCACGCTCGTGACACGCTCTCCTTCTGATTCAAGAAGAACACACACACACACACACGCACGCACGCAAAGGAAGAGAAACTATGTACGTAATAGAGCATCGGTGAAACATTTGACAGCGAACGAGAAATAAGAGGATACCTATTTACTAATTACTATAGACGTCAAACACGCAGATTTAATAATCTACGGAGAACCTTCTGTTGCTCGAATTATTGCATTGTCTACTATATACATATATAGATATATATATATATATAAATTTTATTGTATAAATTCTGTCGAGACGTGCCTCCGAGCAAGAGTCGACGTTTCTTTTTCTCTCGGCCCGCGTGATTTATTTTTCACGGCGAGGTTCTTTGGTTGAAGCTAATTCGAGCGGAGGGGATTACTTGCTGGCTACCGCGTGCACCGGGGAAGTGGCGAGTGTTTGGTAGAAATCGGTAGGACGGGCACCCCTACACGGGAATCGCGGGATACGCGCGCAATTATGTAGATACGTGCTTGTATGAGTTGGGCCGATCGCGACGGGTCGACCTGCTTCGTTTCTCAACCGATTTAATTAACTAATTACACGCATCAGAGAGTCTCGCAACCAGACGGTTCGATATTACCTGGAACTCGTGACTCGTGACAATCAACGAAAGGCTTGGGCCTGTGCTTAATTAATTTTTCGCGAAATGAAATCGTAACGATAAAATGGTAAAGAGAAAGGAGTTTGTCGAACGAAATCGTGCGCGCAGGGATGCTTTATTCGCGCGGTACCTTTGCGTCGGAGTTGCACGTTAGCCGAATAGATATTTATTCACGAATAACTTCGTTTTATTCGGAATTTTTATTCGAATAAAAATTTAGTCGAATAACGCTCGACTCTGCTTCGCGTCGCGGTAAACACGCGCGAAGACCGATGGGGGTGGGTGGGGTGCACCCGCGTTCCTTACGAGAGCTGCCCAGCCACTCGGTACTCCTTTCTTCTGGTACCGCTGTTTCTGGCCTACGCCGGCGACCGTTAAAAATGTTAACAGGACCGTGGAGTTGCTCAAGATTCGGCAGATAAGCGTGCGTACGATCGGGAAATTTGGAGGGCGGTCGAGACACTCTAGCTCGGAGACATATCTGAATAGTTGGCCTAGTATCGAGTTTCATATTTTTGTCCCGGTCGCAGTGGATCGAACGATTATCACCTATTATATGATTATTGACATTCTCCACAGATTTTATTGACATAAACTTTATCGCTACCGTTGAACGTAATATACTTGAATTATGGTGACGGTACCTTCGCTAATAACACGGGCACCGAGTATGTATTTCGAGAGGGAGGAACGAAGGGAGGGCAGGGACAAGGGCGAGTGGTAGATAATCAGGAGAGAGATCGAGAGATCGAGAGAGAATCTAGAGAGAGAGAGAGAGAGAGAGAGAGAAGGGAGAGAATCTTTGAATGTCCCGTGAACACGAAGATATTAGATGGTCGACAAAATTATTATAGAATATAAGCGGAAATAGTTGTATATGGGTATAGAGCGGGGGTGGGTCGGGGTGGGACGGGGTGGGCTGAGATTATAAAGAAACAAAGATAGGATAATACAAAGTAAGGATGTAACCAGTCTTTCCACATTCTTTCCTTTTCATTGGCGTACGAAATCCTGGTGCGGCGAGCCAGGAACGAGGATAATCCTTGTGTTTACAAGTGCAGGTTTAATGCAGACGTGCTTATGTTCTCACCTATTGTGTAATTATGCATTAGTACCGAACATTGTAATTACGATCATTCCTGTATTTATTGTTATTGTTCCTCGGTTACACGGAGACGTTCAAGGGTGATCCATTTGTACAATCATTGAGTCATTAAAATATGATTATCCTGATGATTATAACGGCTACTGTGTTTATTCCTCCGTCCTACACCACGTGGGCACTAGGGTGGTCCTCGTTTATGCGCGTCGAAATTTCTTTTCGCACTTCTTTGCTCTCACCCCCTAGAACGGTGCCAGTTCATAAAAAAATAGTCCCCGAGAAAGATTATTGCAATCGGACAACGGGAAAGGGTGCCGACCAGGCCCTAAAGTTTGGAATTCATCAATGGTTTGAATTTGAAGAATTTCTCGAAAATGGTAAGCCCTATCGAAATTTTCTTCAAATAATATTAAAAGAGCATTCAATTTTCTACAATTACTGTGTACATCATATTTTCGTGCTTCCAACCATTTTTTAGATAATAGTGTTTGAATATAGAGAAGTCCGCGTCCCACCTGAACGGCGCTGACGTATTCTCTATACGCGCATAGTGCGGTCCTCTCTATATTCAAACGCTATTATCTAAGAAACGGTTGGGAGCACGGAAAAAATGATATATACAGCAATTGTAGAAAATTGAATGGTCTTTAAATATTATTTGAAGAAAATTTCAATAGGACTTACCGTTTTCGAGAAATTCTTCAAATTCAAACCACTGATGAATTCTAAACTTTAAGACGTGGTCGGCACCCTTTCCTGCTGTTCGATTGCAGTAATCTTTTTCAAGGACTATTTTTTTTTCAAATGGAACCATACAAGGGGGTGAGACCAGAAGAGATCGCAGGTTGCAAAAAGGGCCACCCTAGTGGACGCACGTTTTACCCCTTTTTCTTTCTTTAAACCTGCATGAATTAAGTACTTATGCGAGGTGCCCGTGTGCTGTGTAACTCTAATTGTCAGCGGAAGACTCGAGTCCCCGCAGCGACGTGAGTCAGAAGATTCTACTGACAGTTATCGGTCGTCCAATACTATGCTTACGGCCGTTGTTTTGCAACTCATCGGGATTTGATACCGATAAGCAGCAGGTGTGCACAGTTTCAGTAATCCAACAATCAAAATGATAATTATCAAGTCACAGATTGTACCGGCTGAACGAAAGTTTCCTCGTTGTGTCTTCTTTATCGTGAAGCAGAAGTGTTACTTCACTCCTTTGTTCTTTATTTTATCGAACGATAAGTTTTAATTGATACCGCGGAAAAGGGCTGAGCTCCTTGGCATTCAATCACTTTGCGCTCACTACCCGGCTGGCGGCTAACGGGCAACCGACGCGGCGCGACGACGGAAACTGTAAAACGGTAAACACTACGATCGGGATCACCTAATATTGGCGGAATATTATAGTCTGTACCAAGAATCTATCGACAGCCAAAGTTCCAAAATTATCTAGTGCCCAGGCCCGAGCTGACCGCGTAACGTGACATTTCCACGAGTAAGCGCAATGATGCCGCCTAATTTAATATACCAAGTTTTTGCGGATACCGGAAAGGTGGGAAATTAGAAGAGAAGGTAAGTGAAGTATCTGATATTGTGAAATGTAAACGACAGCTGCGACTGGACTACTTCGAATACATTACGTGTATCTTTTCTCGTCTTGGCGTTAAGTTCCTTCAGAAGCATAGTCGAAAGGGGGCACCGCGTTACCCATTACCCAGTTCGAGTACCTAATTATACACTGCCGTAGCAGAGAAGCGGCGAAATACGGTAAAGGATAAAAGGACCGCGCAGTGGACCACGACTGTTCCCTTGAATTTCTATGAAAAACTCGTGACAAGATGGCGAGAATCGACAGAATGCTTGACATTTTGGTGATACTGTGTTGCGTGCTGACAGTAACGCGCGGCGTAAGCCCGTACACTTGTGAAATGTCTGGAGTCTGTATATTCACCGACAGAGAGGAGCCCCTGCCTCGGACATGCGTGTACAAAGAGCCACCCCGACTAATCAACAATACAGATGCTGAAAGGATGCTTCGAGAGAAGTGCCCGCAATACTTTCAGGACACCGGTACGTAATCATTATCACACATAAGAGAAAGCAAAAGAATGCAAGCTGATTCTTGGGTGGAGTATGTTACGTACGAGTATGTAAAACTAGCTTTACTACTCGGCTTCGCCCGTTTAGATTCTGATTTTATAAAAAAAATTACTTTCCTTAGTTTTTTTTTTAAATAGTCCCATTCATCTGGAGTAGCCAGGCGTAATGAGCCGAGGCACACTTCGTGATCCAAGGGTTCACTGTTCGAATGTTTTTAGGCGACAGACAAACACACAGGCGCATCAACTTTCTGCTTTATATAGTAACGCATCACGAACGTCATTCGTCTTCATTTCAGACACACCCGAAGTATGTTGTGACGCTGAAAACATTCAATACGTGGTGAAACAAATGAGCATGGCTGAGGGCATCTTCGGCAGATGTCGAACGTGTTTAATAAACATATTCAACTTAATATGCGATTTAAGCTGCAGTCCCGAACAAAGTAGATTTATCCGAGTTACGGACACAGCTCTTACTAACGAAAACAAAGAATATGTCAAGGAAATCGAGGTAAATTCGCCGACAGGTTGTTGTAGCAAAGTGTTCGCCACAGAATTCTTCTCCTCTTAGCTTTTACACATTTATTGATACTTCTTAGCCGTTCACTCGGACTATTCGATCTCATACTTGCGCCTCGTAGGTTTCCATTGCGGAGGAATATATGAATCACACTTATGATTCTTGTAAAAATATCATCCACCCAGCGAGTGGCAATCTAGCCATGGACTTGGCTTGCGGAGTTCACGGAGCGAGTAGGTGCTCAGCCAAACTGTAAGTGTAGAACTGTGACATATTCGAAAGTGGGCTCTTCTGTTTCTCTACGTTGTAGTAAAAGTGCGCGAACGGTAAACTGTGATAAAAAAGCTAGCTAACAAGGAACGTTGATAATGATGATTTAATGACGCTCGTGATAATCTCGCGTTTCTCTTGTTCGCTACGGCGGTGTTACAGATGGTACGAGTATCAAGGTGATCCGGATGTGAATACGTTCATTAGTTTCCGAATGAATTTTCTAACTGAGAAACCCGCCTGGAACGAATCAGTGAAAACGTGCGACGAAAATTACGAGGTAAATTAACGTTTAAACCTTGGCGTATCTTAATATTTTCAGTGGTCTCCTGGCGTTTTCATATCGATATTTCCTAACAACTCGAACAAGCGAAAAATCCATACTTTCCAAGCTACACCTGCCACCACTCCTTAACTCGATAATTATTTCGACTCAGTTTATAAAAAAGATGGGACTTTTGTTTATACTGATCGTCGTTCAACAGGGTTTCCAAGCGTGTAGCTGCGTCGATTGTCCCGCGGCTTGTCCTTTTAACGAGCTGCCAGCAGACGACGGCGGCTTTATCATCCTCGGATACAGTGGCTATGGATTCTTAGCAGGGCTAATAATCGCTTTATTCGTAATATTCGCTACAGTCGTTTACGCGCTTTTAAGAAGAATACGGCGTCCAGGTACCGCCTAAAACAATAATTCCGTTCATTATTATACCTATACTCGTAGAGGTATATATGTAGAATTGTATTTGTACAGATATACGTATAAGTTTCGGTTCAACTTGATGGTAAAACGAGCTACAGAGGTGCCTCGTTAGCTGACCGTCGCCGTCGCCATCCCTACCAGTTCTTGGCGTTTGAAACCTGGAACTAAATAGGTACATAGTTTCACGGAGTCGCTTGTCCCTACACCCAAGCATGTTTCTTTTAACACTCGCACTGAATCTATCTTCTTAATCGCTCGCTCGAATTCTTGCAACTCTACCTCCCTCGATAGGCGACCAACCAGATGTGGTCCCGGACCACGCTGCTTACCCTGACAGCTCACGAGGCACCTCTACAGGTGTCACAGAATTGCGGGATAATCCGGGGCATGCAATATCCTGATGAAAAAAGACATCGAAAAGTCCTTTACCGTTTTGGGATCCGAGGCTTCGTTCTCGAGATATTAACGGTGCAACTTCCGGGCCGCGCAGTTTAAAGCCGGAACGGCTGATCGTGAGGGCGGAGCAGTAGATACAGACCCACAGACGCAGTAGAGCCAACCGCGCTAACCCATTTTCACAGTCTGAACCAGCACGGTACACGCTACTGTGTGAAGGGGTCCCTATCTACGCTTGCCTCCTGCGTTTGCGTGTCAGGGGCTCAGCGCTCAGCTGTCTCAGCTTTAAACCGCGCGGCCCCGGGAGGTGCGCCGCTAATATTCAACTGTTAATATCTCGAGAACAAAGCCTCGGATCACAAAACGGTAAAGGACTTTTCGATGTGTTCTTGCATGAGGATATTGCATGTTTCGGATTGTTCCTAAATTCCGAGACAGCCTGTGTATACATACATATATACATGCGACATAGGTACCTGTATATGTATTCTGTCGCACGAGTACGAATCTTTCTATAGTTACAGATACTTTCGAAACTGAATTATCGGAGATTAACAAGGAAGGCAATAAACCGAGAGGAATTTTCCGAGGAAGCGTTCAAAAGATGCTTGAAACTGGTTTTACTGTTTGGGGGAAAGGTGTGTGTCCTCTCTGCTGCGCGACTGTGTCGTAATCAAGTGAATTGCATTAAGTTCGATGAATGGAACAAAGAGTTTCCGATATCTCGATATGTTTCATTTGTGTTACAACCCTGGTGGTAATTAGTGTTGTTATTATGGTTCCAGCATTTGCGACACACCCGACTATAGCGTTGTTCACGTTATCGTACGTAATAGTGGCCCTGAGCTACGGAATCACGCGCCTTTCTATAACCAGCGATCCAATTGAAATTTGGGCAGCACCTACTAGCAGAGCCAGAATCGAAAAAGATTATTTCGATTCCCGTTTTCAACCTTTCTACAGGACCGAGCAGATTTACATAAAATCCGTGGGACTCGATAAGGTCGAAGAAATTTTTCAACTTTAACTTAAGTTAAACATTAACAAATATTTTTTTTTATCTTTCATTTGTTTTTCGAAATTTTTGCCCATCTCTGCTTTCAACACATGAAACTGATCCTTCTCGTTGTATCTATGTATGTATTTAGATTTCACACAATACATCCTCCGGTGTTCTGGAATTTGGTCCCATCTTCAACAAGACATTCTTACTCGCTGTACGCGAGCTTCAGAACCAAGTATTGCAAGTAAGCGTTTCCCTTCATAGCATATGAATTTGATATGACGTGCACAGTTACGCATGTACTACGCGCCGACTGAAATTTTCAGCTTGGACAAAACGAAGGAGAAGGATTGGAGCGCATTTGTTACGCTCCCGTTCGGAATGACTTTACCGGGCCCACTACTGTAGAACTTTGTACCGTGCAAAGTGTATGGGGATATTTTCAAAACGATCTCGACAAGTTCAATCAAACTGACGCATCTGGTTCTTACGAAATAAACTATTTGGATCATTTGTATAAGTGTGCACAGTAAGTACCTAACTGCAGCATTGCACTAAGCGTAACGAACAATTACCATTACCACGAAAGCAGGTTAAATTTCTTTTTTTTTGTCTAAAGAAATGCGTACAACCCGGAGTGCATGGCATCGTACAAAGGGCCTGTTATACCTGCGATAGCTTACGGAGGATTTCTTCAAGAGAACGAATTTAACTACGACTCAAAGGACTATATCAATGCGACCGGATTGATTCTAACTTTTATGGTGAAAAACTCTCTGGACGAGTCTGTACTTGCGTCGGCACACAAATGGGAACAGCGGTAAGTACTCCTTGATTGTTGCGTAGGCAAGTAACCCGTAGGTACTGAAGTACATATACGTATCGATTAATTAGCGCAGTAGAGAAGCAAGATCGGTAGTATAGAAAGAAAGAAGGATCAAGGGGAAGACTAATCGGTTGACCTTTCAGATTTATCGACTTTATGAAGGAATGGGACGCTACGAAGCGTCCGGATTTCATGGATGTCGCGTATACTACTGAGAAGTCGATTCAAGATGAATTGGAACGATCCTCCAGAGCGGAAATATCGACGGTAGCCATCAGCTATGCATTAATGTTCCTTTACGTCACCGTTGCTCTGGGTAGAATAAAAGGCTCCTTCACAGGATACTTTGTAAGTTTTCCCGCCGTTCAAGCTAAGTAGCCCTGTGCCGTCTCTACCTTTAATGAATGTTATTTGTTACACGATGTCAGACGCATAGTAAAATGATGCTGAGCGTTGGCGGAATTATCATAGTAATGGCATCGGTAGCTTGTTCCCTTGGTATATTTGGCTACATCGGAACACCCACGACACTACTTACGATCGAGGTAAACGAGACCATCGAGATACTAACGGGATAAATGAAAAGAAATTAATGTAGCTACAAATCAATCGTCCTAAACAGGTCATTCCGTTCTTGGTACTAGCGGTGGGAGTGGATAATATCTTTATATTGGTTCAAACGCATCAAAGAAATCCAACACGCAGGGGAGAAACTATACCGGAGCATATTGGAAGAATTCTGGGCGAAGTTGGTCCATCGATATTGCTCACCAGCGCATCCGAGTGCTTCTGCTTTTTGATTGGTTAGTACATCTCGTTCGAAATTGGTCCAAACGACTTGAGGTTTTTTTAGAAGCTAGAAGGATTAGTTTGCTAAGTGACGTGCTTTGTTGTTTTGAAAAAAAATTGCAATTGGTCGGCATAGCAAAGAAAAATAGTAAAGGCCGCGAAATTCCCGAAATCAGCGATTTTCGACCTTATTCTACAGCTCAGAGCAACGTTAACCGATTTTGATGAAATTCTGGGCATGTATACAACTTACTTCGATCTACAAACGGGATTTTTGAATTTTCATTACAGGCTCACAGAAAAAGTTGAAAAACGACCTTTTCTATTTTTTTTGTTGCTACTCCGACCAATTACAATTTTTTCCAAAACGACGAAACACGTCACTTAGCAAACTAATCATTCTAGCTTCTCAAAAAAACTCAAGCCGTTTGGACCAATTTTAAACAAGTTATACGATTTTAAAGAGTGTCCACGTACTTTTGTCCTCCACTGTATATGTACACAGAGGTAGGGCATATATATGTACATACATTTGTATATCTAAAACTGCTGCTCCATCACAATCGCATCATAATCAGGATTTTCATTTCTCTATACACTGCCAGGTACACTGTCCACGATGCCGGCTGTAAATACTTTTGCACTTTACGCGTTCTTGTCTATTCTTATAAATTTCATTTTGCAAATAACGACCTTTGTTAGCCTGCTGTCATTGGATGCTCAGAGATCCAAGGTAAGAAAAGTAACGTTGCACAGCAGACATGCCTTGTATGTTCGAACGGATTTATCTGCTGTAAGAGCAAACTGCACATTACTTCCCAACGATATTTCGCAATGTTTCAGAACAATTTGTTGGATGTATTCTGTTGCGTGAAAACGCAGAGACAAGATCATCAAGACGACAATAGCGCCGGTTGTATACAAACGATATTTCGACGTTTTTACACACCCTTCATTATGAAAACACCGGTCAGAGTTATCGTGTTAATCGTGTTCTTCGTCGCCCTGATCGTGCAGGCTGTAGTGGTGCCAAATATTGGTATCGGTTTAGAACAGAAGCTCTCTATGCCCATGGATTCTTATGTCTTGAAATATTTTCAGGTAACGTAGCCAGTGCATAATTTCAGTACATAATGCGAGTCAATGCGAAACAATGATAATTTTCAGTTTATGAACGATCTGTTGTCAATGGGCCCACCTGTGTATTTTGTGCTAACACCTGGCCTCAATTATAGCGTCACGAAAGCTCAGAACATTATTTGCGGCGGTCAAGGTTGTAACTCGGATTCTCTTTACACGCAAATCTACTCGGCGTCTAAACAACCTGGCGTGTTAGTATAATATATCTCTCCGTAATGTGCTCACTGTCTACCAGAGATGGGCAAAATTTTTATTCGACCCATGACGAATTAATTTGTTCACTATTATTGGTTATTCGAAATTTTATTCAAATACCAATTTTGCCTATCTCTGCTGTCTACGCTATTCATCGTCGATGTAACACGCTGCGCAAGTCCGGTTCCACTAGACTCGGGAAGTTTCTCATCGAATCGTTTCATTTCTTTTCGCTTCAGATCGTACTTGTCGAAAGCAGCTTCCTCCTGGATAGACGATTACATGGACTGGTCGACGATTGCCGATTGCTGCAAATACTTTCCGAGTAATCAATCCTTCTGTCCACATCCAGAGAGTAATGATCATTCGTTTTCCAATTCTTCATGAACAGAGCCAAGAGATTGGATCAGAAAAAAACTGTACTTACATGTGCGTATTACGCGTTGTAGTTGGTACGTGCCGTCCTTGTGACATTCATACAACCGGGGACCGACCTGACGCAAGCAGCTTCCGGACCTACATACCGTACTTCCTCCAAGACATTCCAGATGAATCCTGCGCGAAATCTGGTCGTGCTTCGTATCTCGACGTACGGATACTCCGTAAAGCTGCTAATATTTTCCAATCTTTTCTATCTGTATTTAAAACGTTGAGCGGGAACGATGATGCTACAGACACTGCGTAATGTATGTATTTACGACTTTACAGGGAATGAATTACTATGCCGACAGATACGGTCTGGTCGATGTTGGCGATAGTTACTTTATGGGTTATCACACCCCGCTAAAGAAATCATCGGACTGGTACGAAGCGCTCAAATATGCTAGACGGATAGCCGATAATATTACGGCGATGATAAATAATGAAGACTTAACCGACGATAAAGTAACCGTGTTTCCATACAGGTTTGTTATACGAGTATATTTTATGTGTAAATTTCACGTATGCACATAGCTCCAACACTTTCGTTCCGCGTATTTTTGTAATGCTGCCACCATCATAACCACCAGTGACGGATTTAAGGGAAAATGCCCAGGTGGCAAACGTTCTGAGGGGCCCATTCTTGTGGGAAAATGAAGAGGTAGTTTACTAACAACGGGCCAAGTATAGTAGTACAGATAAAAATACATATAGTGTTTGGATAAATTCATAATTTTTTTTAAGATAGGGCCCGGGGGCCTTCTGAGCAGGGGCCCATTTTTCGGAAAAATGAAGAGGTAGTTTACTAAAAACATGCCAAGCGTAGTAGTACAGAAAAAAATACATATAGTGTTTGGATAAAATCATAATTTTTTTAAGATAGGGCCCGGGGGCCTTCTGAGCAGGGGCCCATTTTTCGGAAAAATGAAGAGGTAGTTTACTAAAAACATGCCAAGCGTAGTAGTACAGAAAAAAATATAGGGCCCTGGGGGACCTTCTGGTTAAGGGCCCAGGCGGCAACTGCTCATCGGCCGCCTTTTAAATCCGCCACTAATAACCACCATAATCAGCACACCGTATTACCTTTCATGTACATCTCCCGCAAAATCTCTACTTCTATCTTTTCTCGAAGGTAAACAGCTTGAAATCTTTTCAGCGTATTCTATGTCTATTACGAGCAATATCTGACAATCTGGAAAGAAGCGATATCATCGTTAAGCCTGTCTCTCTGTGTCATCTTCGTGGTGACTGTATTTCTGACAGGACTGTCGCTATTTTCGGCGGCGATGGTATTATTGACGGTGCTCATGATAATTGTAAACATAGGTGGCCTCATGTATTGGTGGAATATAGAGTTGAACGCGGTTTCCCTCGTCAATTTGGTAATGGTACGTATGTATGCATGTAATAATGTAGTAGGATTAATTTCAACAGTACGAATTAGTACGGATTCGTTACAGGCTGCTGGTATTTCCGTAGAGTTTTGTAGTCACATTATACATTCGTACTTGACGTCAACGGCAATTGCGAGACTCGATCGAGCAACGGAGACTCTTAACGAAATGGGCAGTTCTGTAAGTACATACATATGTGTATATATATATATATGTATATGTAAGACAACTCTTACGGGAGACTTTATTAGTGGATATATTTTGTAACGTGGACCTGTAGCAACGTTATTATTACAATACTCATGATAGTCGCGAGAATACTCCTTGCGTCCCATTTACGAGAAAGGATCGATCCCCACTCCTCCAGAATAACTCCACTTCCCGCCAAAATGCCAGCAGAGGGTTCCTATCTTTCTGCTTTTTTCTCGTCGCCGGAGCTATTTATAACAAGTAAATAAGTCGAGAAAAAGGAATAAAATTTTTTGGTATTGCGCTTCACTTTCGAGAAAATCGGCTTTGAAATTCGTAACGTTACGTCCAGTCGCGTATAGAGAAACCTACTTTAACAGCTAGACCACCCTCGTAGTCAATAATCTTGGATTATGTACAGAACTTTCTTCCCATGGTAGATATTCTGCTTTTTGTCCTGGTTTCCAATATTTCTTACATATACCTACATATATGCATTCACATAAATGCGTGTGTGCGTGTGCGTATGCACGTACTTATGTACAACTTTTGTATTCTTTTTCGATACAGGTCTTTTCTGGAATCACTTTAACGAAAATCATTGGAATCATTATACTGGCGTTTTCCAAAACTCAAATCTTCCAAGTATTTTACTTTAGAATGTACTTGGGTATCGTGGTGTTTGGCGCCGCGCATGGCCTGATATTTTTGCCCGTATTGTTGAGTCTCATAGGTAAAGAAAAATCTTACGTATCCGATCATAATTATATACATACATGGTAGCAGCCCGTTGCACTTGATGTCAATTAAACGGCAATTGATTATAGGACCCCGAGGGCGATCACGGGACTGACCACTGTGACCAAACATGTGAGTTCGTTGGACGATTATGAGGACAAACTACGTGCCCTACGCGAAGCCCGTGATTGATTCCAGTTTTACGCAGGATAGCCACGCAAATGGCAAGATTTCATATGTACATATCTACACGAGAGCTGAACAGCAGTACCGTCTTTAGGCATGGGCACACTGGGCAGTCACCAGGGGCCCCATGATAGCAGGGACCTCCAAATACAAAACAGTTTTATTCCCGTGGGTGTGCAGGAGCCCCACTGCGTCGCATAAGACGGCTCCGCTGAACAGTGAAGAAAATTCCCTTTATATACCTATTTCTATCTGTTATTACTACGATCTTAATGGCGGATCGTAGTCAATTCGATCGTTATTATTTGCTATATATGGATAACCCTGTATTATCGGTAAGAAAACGTGAAGAATGCCCGATATTCCGATCTAGTCTTTCTCGTGATATTCACGAAATCTAAGTTTAAGAAAAATGCGTATATATGTATGTACCTTCATTGTAATGGCGAAGCTCTTCCAACGGTTCTCGTCACCGGATGTCTACAAAACGAATGAATGACCAGAATGACGCTTCTTCGTCAAATCGTCGCTATATGCATACGTTCGGTGGTGATTGGTGTGTACGGCATATGTATGTGTTAGTGGAACGTCAGTTTTGCACCCGCCGCATGGTACATATCGTTTTATCTAGATCTAGAATATCATTGTAGATACTTGCGCTCGCCTCTGTGTTAAATAAAAACCAAAGCTTCGGAAGAAAAAAGCAAAGATTCCAAGCTAACATTTATTGCCCCAACGTTCCATGTTCCACTTAAATAATGTACCCATACTACTTAAGGACAAAATTTCGGTATGCATCGTGCAACTATATTCAAATTTAACTACATCGATTCAACTACTTACAAAATTCAACTATTTATGAAGTAAATGTCGGCAATAAATGAAAGGCAGTACCTTTCGCGCGTGGTACGCAACATTGAAACGACGCAAATCGACATCATACGTATTATGTACGTATGTGTTGGGGGCGCTTCGCATTTCAGAACGCGCGAACGCGCCATGCACTGCCACCAAACAACGGTACAAAACGAAAACAGAGTTGTTGGACCATTGCGATTACATTCGTCCACATTCGTTTCTTCACAACGATGAATTAACATCCCTCTAAAATGTCGAAAGCAAAAGTATCGGCGGAATGGAGAAAACGTGTAAAGTCCGAATACATGCGTTTACGGCAAATGAAGCGTTATAAACGGGCAGATGAGGTGAAGATAGCTTGGAATCAAAACCGCAAGGTTATGTCTGGTCGGTATTTCGTTCACTCTTCGAAACCGAAGCAAAACTTTCCGATTCATTCCCTTTAACCGGCTGTAGTCGTAAATCACGCGGCAACAACCACTGCTAAATTACAAATTCGTGACATACACGATTTGCTCGTTACAGGCGCATTGACCGTTCCCTCGCAATAGTCTTCTCCCTATATCAAAATACATAAACTAAACTGCCGTGTTCAAAATGCTCTGTGTATACCTTCTCCTCCGCTAATGTGTGTTTTATGTTTGAATCGCGCGATTAGAACTTGTAATGAGTGAACAGAAACGATGGGCGGACGGAAAGGCAATGTGGCTTGCTATGCAAGACATTCCGCCCCATGTTTCTTGTATGAAAAAGGCAGAAGTTAGCAGTTCCGACGGCGATGTACAAATGTGCCCTGTTAAAATTATTAACGCCGTCACTCCTATACCGACCATGTACACCTGGGCGCCTATACAACAGAACTTTATGGTCGAAGATGAAACAGTACTACACAATATACCATATATGGGCGATGAAATTTTAGATCAGGATGGTACATTTATCGAGGAACTAATAAAAAACTACGATGGGAAAGTATGAGCCAAGATTGTTTTGCTATTTAGCTTCGACGCAACGCACCGAGCAGTTGAGAATTAACAATTTATATCTCTGTAAATTACTATAGGTCCACGGAGACAGAGAATCTGGTTTCATGGACGACTCGATATTTGTGGATCTAGTAAATGCTTTGGCGCAATATGAAAAGGAAGACAAGGAAAGGGAGCAAACGAAGAAAGGAAAGGAGAAAGAGGATGATAAGGATAGGAAGGATAGCAGTGTTAAGATAGAGATTAAAAGCGAGAAATCATTAGAAGATGTTAAAATGGATGGGACTCCGTTCCCATCGATACATATATTCAATGTAAGCAAAATGACTAGACGCTTTGTATCATCTGCAAGATTTATGGTGTCCATTAGGGCAGAGCAGAAAATTTAAATTTGAACTTTCAGTTGGCCTGGGTACGGGATAGTTGTCTTTGGATTAACCAAACACAACTGTAAAAAAAAGTTTGGAAAATATTCATGTCTGCAAGTTCCTTTTTCTCCTAAAAATGATTATATGATTATATATTTGATTATATGATTATACAATCATTTTAGGAGAAAAAGGAACCTGCAGATATGAATATTTTTCCAAAATCTGTTTACAGTTGTGTTTGGTTAATCAAAAGACAACTATCCCGCACCCAGGCCAACTGAAAATTCAAATTTAAATTTTCGCCTATATAGTATCACTTCGCCCTAGTGTCTATGCATCAACTTTTCAGGCAATATCTAGTATATTCCCTGACAAAGGTCGACCAGAAGAATTGAAAGAGAAGTACATCGAATTAACAGAAAGATCGGACCCGAATGTTTTACCACCGGAGTGTACACCGAACATAGACGGAGTAAATGCTAAAAGCGTACCTAGGGAGCAAACGATGCATTCCTTTCACACGCTTTTCTGCAGAAGATGCTTCAAATACGACTGCTTCCTGCATCGTAAGTATGACTACAGCAACGAGTAAGCTTTGATCTTCTCGAGTTGGACACGTTAATTCGTTAACAACGTACAGCAATGGGCATAGATACTGAGTGACTGTCGGTTTAAATTTAGCATCTGTTAATTCTAATAATTTACGATTCCTGATTTATCGTGGCAGCGAGGGGAACGTCGCCGCAAGGTAAACATCAACATTGCATACACTTCGAGCGATCGTATTCGAGTGAACGCTTCTTTCCGTTTTTTTTTTTCCTTCTTATTTTGCTCGGCACCAAGATATCACCAACCAGATATTCACCCACAATCCTACTTTCTATTCTTCGTTAATCGTAGAAACTTGTAGAAGATTCTTTTCACTGAACTTACATCGTTACATTACATTGTTAGGTCTTCAAGTCTGCCACCCTGGGCCGAATTTACAGAAACGGAAGGGACCCGATCTGAAACCATTCTCGGAACCGTGTGGGTCAGAATGTTACATGCATCTGGTAAGAGCGATAATGTGGAACTCGATGGATCGCCATCAGGAAACTGAGCGCGTATAATAACATGCCAGTAACTTTGTTCCGCAGGAGGGAATGAAGGAGAAACTTGCCGCTCAAGCGGCTGACATAAAGGACGAGGAAAGCGATGAGAAACGCGGTGGTCCTAGAAAAGTACGGAAGCAAGCGAGCGTGGATTCCGGAAACGAAGCGAGTAGCGAAGACAGTAACGACAGCAACAAATACAGTCAAGGGGGTGGTTGCCAAGGTAAAACGGACGGTCGTTTATTCCTTCACACCATCCCAACCCACCGCGATCTCTTTATCACGATAGTTTTATAAACTAGGCGGATGTACGTAAATTTATATCATGTGGTGTTAGATTTTAAGCAGAACGTTAACAAAGAGACAAAGCCTGAAGGGTCGATGGAGGATCAGGCTCAACCGGAGAATCAAGCGCCGTTCACGCTTCTGGGTCTCGACAAACGAGTAAAAACGGAAAGTGAACATTCGTGGACTGGTTCGGAGCAGAGCTTGTTTCGAGCCCTTCACAAAGCTTTCCCTGGCAATCCGTGTGCACTGGCACAGATAATGTTGACGAAGACTTGTCAAGAGGTGTATCAGTTCGCGCAGAAGGAAGCCTCGGACATCCCCGCGATCGAGAACTTGAAGGACTTTACTCCACCGCGGAAGAAGAAGAAGAAACATCGGCTGTGGTCGATGCATTGTAGAAAAATACAGCTGAAGAAGGATTCTGGTAATAGGAGAAATGTGTAGACGTTACCAAGTAACGTATAATTGAATTTCTCACTTACGGCTTACTTTATAAACCATTCTTTTCTTGCTTTCGCGAAAGGTGCTAATCACGTTCACAACTTCGCGCCGTGCGACCATCCAGGAAGGCAGTGCGATAACTCATGTCCATGTATACAGGCTCAGAATTTCTGCGAAAAGTTTTGCCAGTGCAGTAGCGAATGTCAGAACCGATTCCCGGGGTGTAGGTGCAAAGCCCAATGCAACACGAAACAGTGCCCCTGTTATCTGGCCGTAAGGGAATGCGATCCAGACCTTTGCCAGACCTGCGGTGCCGATCAGTTTCATATCACCAAAATATCGTGCAAGAACGTCAGCGTTCAACGTGGTCTTCGTACGTAATTTTCTTTTTCCCACACAGCAATGATTTTCACGATACAAAAGCGATAGCTTGATCCGGTTGGTAAACCGGGACGTAGATAGAAAGAAAAATTCTTTTTCAGACAAACACCTTTTAATGGCACCATCGGACGTGGCTGGCTGGGGAATATTTCTTAAGGAATCCGCGGCAAAAAATGAGTTTATCTCTGAGTACTGCGGCGAAATTATAAGTCAAGATGAAGCCGATAGAAGGGGCAAGGTGTACGATAAATACATGTGTAGCTTTCTCTTCAATCTTAACAATGGTAAGAAGCATCGCAGAAACCGCTCGCTCGATCTAGGCGGTATTCTTCCACTGCTAAACAGAGGAAGAACGAAATTTTCTACTAACATAGTATACCGAACGTTTAGATTTTGTCGTGGATGCTACACGAAAGGGGAATAAAATAAGGTTTGCCAATCATTCGATAAACCCGAATTGTTACGCAAAAGTGATGATGGTAAACGGTGACCACAGAATTGGTATCTTTGCCAAAAGAGCCATTCAACCTGGCGAGGAATTGTTTTTTGACTACAGGTGAAGCGTTTAATCTTTCTTTACTACATACCATACACCGTTTACACGCATTACGATTGCGGTTTTCGTTGCAGATATGGACCCACGGAGCAATTAAAATTCGTTGGAATCGAGCGTGAGATGGAATTTTTATAGTATGCGTGCGGACAATAATTCATTAGGATTCATTAGTTAAGGTTGTACAAGGCATGAAAGCAGAGGGAAATATAGTATAAGAGTGCCGACGATGGTAAAGTGGTGGAGGAGATACTGTACAAACTACATAGTAAATGTTTTCATTCATATCGGGCTACATCTCGTAAAATCATTATATTTTAATTTCTGGCATCCACAGAATTTATACAACATTGCGATATGCCTTTACTTTTTAACAGTGTCGATTAATAAAATATATTTCAGAAAACGTGACGTTTATATCGTCATTTATGACCCTGTCGAACAACTCAACGCCCGATAAACGGGTTTGCTACGCTGTACGTCAAAGGCGCAATATGAATCTCCTCCGTACAGCAAGGGAAACATAGACGTAAGAAATTCTCGCAGGCCGAGACTTCGCGTGGCGAACTATAAAAAGCGCGATGCTAGTCTATCGGTCGTATACATTAACGGAAATGTGGCAGAGCTTGCGATGGAGTTACCTTGAACGGATTATAGAAAAGCTTTGCGTTAAACTTGGCTTGTAATTCGGCCACCAGTTGCAGTTCTCACAACCGCAGAAACGGTTGCACGGTGGTATCGCCGTCGTGGTGTTGTCTACTAGATTTGCGCGATAAGTTTCAAAGTCAAATTAATCGGGAAATCGTACCGCGAGCGCCAGTGATTAAATATGAGAACAATAGCAACAGCCGAATTATCGATCGAATAAAACTGATTTATTATTCCCTCTAAGAAAGCAATACACCTTTGTAAAACAGTACTCGAGGTTTGTCCCCGTTTAATCTGTGTGTGTCTGGAAACTTTCCCATTGATTGCTCCGATCTGAAATGTGTTACATATAGCAGGCCGATTTGTCATGAGGAAAGGAGGAGCGAAGAAGATGGAATAAACGGTGACGAAGAAAAGTCGAAGAGTCAAAGCGACAGAATCGGAATCGAACGCAACGAGGATGGGAGACCTGCATGCCGCTGATATGCCAGAAGAAGGTAATCCGAATTGTCGAGTACCATTAGTTAATTTTACATTTTTCAATGCCAATAGCGTGCGCACGATCGGGTAGATAGATGTATTATGAAGTAGGTACCTACTACAATTTCCAATTCTATAAAATCGGGATGTAAATGTTTATAACACGTTGCGGTATCGCAGTGGATGATTAAAAGACATGCACGATACCGTACATATATACACTGTGCTGTACGCTGTTGGAGCATAAGACGAAAGTATACATATATTATCGCCCATGCAGGTAAATCGGCGGATCTAGGAGTACGTAAACAAAATTCATGCTGTTAAGATTTGTCTCGACGACAATTCAGTTTATCGGAATGGATGCTGAACGATCAACACGAACGATCAGTCACGGAATAGTCGCGATTCCAACTATGTGGCGAGTGAACTTGAACTGGAATTAGGAGCAATTGAAGCTGACCCTGTCGCGAATGCTCCTCGCTCTCGTTTATTGTACTAAGTTCATACATACACGCGTGCGTTATTCGCGAAAGAAAATAAAAGGTAACTCTGTTCTCGACAATCTCCACGCTCTTATCAACATCGACACGTATTTAACGTTTAGCACGTGTTTAACGAAGACTAGAATAGAGTTTCGAAACGTTCATTTACACGCGAATGCGCTGAGCGAACGTTAACCATGGAGATTATACGAATAAGAGAGACCAAATGAATTTCTGACGACGGAACAGAACGAAAATAATTCTTGCTGGCTGGTAGCCAACCTCCGAAACTAATATACGCACCGTGAGGAATCGCAAACGCGCGCTTTGCCTTCCCCATCTGTTCCTCCTTTACTACTTTCCCCTGCGCTTTTAAACATGCACTGACACGCATCCGTTTTCGGACCTTATTCCTATTCCTAAGTAAACAGATTGTATGTACATACCCTAGTAGCATTTCTGGTTGGCCCACAGTATCCCCAAGTTGGGAATTAGTTGGCCATCAAAATGCCAACAATAAATGCTACTAGGGTATATATGTGCACTGTTGGACGAAGCTGAATGATCGATATGTTTGCCATTGTACCGAGAGAAGAATCAATCGAATGAATCCCCCTTGCATTACCTACTTACGATCCGCCGCCGTGTCTACATACATGTGTACATTATCTTTTGCGTGCTTCCGGTAATGAGCACCGTTCAAAAGAACCTACATATATTGTCTACGCAGACGGAAATGAGAGATAGTATACATAGATAAGTACATATTGTGAAATGATCTTTTTTTTTTAAATTTATTTATTTAATATCGCATCAGCTTAGAGTTATTAGTGACCACTGTTACAATATATTAGACTATTAGACGGAGTTTAACGAGTATTGCCCAGTTGTGATGACACTGTGTGTCTTAAGACCTAAAGCCGGGAATCCACCGGGAAGCTAAGCTATGCTATGCGATGCTATGTTTTAACGTAGCTTTTGGTGGATGGGTTTTTTTCATTTTGCCTTAGGTCTCTAAGCGCTGGGCAGTCTTGTATTACATGCTTTATAGTTAAGCTAGTGTTACAGGTGTTACAGAGTGGCGGTTCCGTTTTTGTTATTAGGAATTGGTGTGTGTATTTAGTGTGGCCAATTCGCAATCTCATTATAATTCTTTGTTCCTTCCTTGTTTCGGATAAGGACGGGCGAGGGGAGTAGATGTTGTCCCTTGAAATGATCTTTCTTCAGCTGCCTTGTTACATTATGTCTGTACGTTGGATTCAGTGGATACGATTACTAAACATAATTTCTTATCTGAGCGCTCGTTATCGTTTTAGAGAAATCGGAAGAGTTCGCGTACGTGAGGGAAGCGAGCGTGGAGGAATTGGAACACCTTCGAGACAAGTACGAGGGGAAGTTGACAGCATCCCTCTATAATGGTACCCTGCTCGTCGCAGTAATCGCTTCGGCTTTCGCCGTAGGAGTTGTTTGCGCCACCAATTACCGGGTAAATTCAATTCCTTCCGACGATACTTGATTGTATGTATGTATGTAGCAATTATACTGCTACACGCTAGCGATGCAACAAAAAGGAAACGAGAGAGAGAGGCTGGACCGGATGAATCCTGATTTGGACACGGGTCTCCCGATTTCCGCGTCGCTCTACAACTCTGCAATTTCCCTAATGGTGCATACAGGCCGTCGCGCATTTTGGCGAAGCCCGGCGATACGAAGAGGAAAGTTTATAAACAATTGATGACCGAAGCGCAGCGGCAACTAATTAATTACTATTGATTTCTTCGATTCGTCGCGCTTCGCCAAAATGCGCGACGGCCTTACGTTGGAAGAATAGCTATCAGCCGTCACATACGATGGTGAAAGGAGAGCGCGTAGTAAAGTAGCTTCTTCTTGCAGGATTTCTCCGCAGTAATTGTCCCTGCATCGACCTTGGTTGTAATGCTCATCTCCTCGTTGAGTTTGCTGCTCGTGACGCAGTTGCCGTCGACCCTAACATCGGCGAGAACCAGATTTCTCATAGGCATTGCTTCTTCTGCGATTCTCGGCGTTGGAATACTGATACTTAGAGGCTCGATACCATTATTCGTTACGATCCTCGGAACGATCGCTGTGCTGCCACGAGACACGCGCCGCCACACACCAATGATCCTCGCGGTTGTCTTAATCAGTGTCCACTTGGTCGGGCGATTCGTGTCTTTGGACCCCTCGAATCGCTATGAAATAGCTCAGGTATCGCAAGCTGTTCTCACTGATATCCACACTTTTACCTCACTCTCTTTCGTCTCTCCGCCTTCTGACCAACAAGAGGAATTCGCTAATCTATCTACCGTTTCACTTACAATTAGATATGCGGAGAAATCGTCTTTCTATTCGCGGCGGTTCTAGCGGGCTCGTATTACAGCGTTTTAACGGCGAAGGCGCATAGCAGGACGTTCTCGGGGACAAAAACAGTTATCGACTCGAGAATAAAGCTTGAATGCGAACGGGAACAGCAGGAACAATTACTGCTGAGCGTTATCCCGGCCTACATCGCTGCCGAGGTGAGTCTAAGTTGGTCGCCTGGGTGGCGATTAACTCGCATGTAGAAAGCACAAAGTAATATGTATTAACGATTAAGGTGAAAAGGAGCATTATGTTGAAAATGGCGGACGCTTGTCAAGAGGCTAGCAAGCACCAGCAAACCAGATTCCACGAGATGTACGTCCAGAGGCATAACAACGTTAGGTAAGCCGAGCAGGAGGCTGGGTAAATGGTAAATGCTAAAAGTAGTCTGAGCCACGCTATAGCGATTATGTACATACATACATTTAATAACTTCCTCTTCCTCGATTCAATTTACTCGTGACTTATTATTAGTATTCTGTACGCGGATATCGTGAATTTTACGCCGCTCTCGGAACAACTGTCGGCTTCGGATCTGGTGAAAACGCTGAACGAACTCTTTGGCAGATTCGACCAAATTGCACAGGTAGGAGGGCACGAATGGAAAGCGATTGTTTCCCTCGTTTATTCAATGTTCCATACAAGGGGAGAATGCAAAGAGTTTCCATACCTCCAAGGACCAAGGACACCTTTGTGTGCATTTCTAGGATAATCAGTGCATGAGAATCAAGATCCTGGGCGATTGTTACTACTGCGTTTCAGGACTGCCGATCTCTCGGCCCAATCACGCGTACAATTGCGTAAACATGGGACTGGAGATGATAGACGCGATCAGGTAAGTGAATAGAAACCATGTTTCGTTTATCCGACCAAACTCCAACGTGGAGAAAGTATGAACACGGAGTTTCGCGCGTTAGGTTTGTTCGCGAAGCAACCGGATTCAGTGTGGACATGAGAATCGGCATACACACCGGCAATGTTCTGTGCGGAGTGCTCGGCCTACGGAAATGGCAGTTTGATGTTTGGAGCGATGACGTTACTCTAGCAAATCACATGGAAAGCGGAGGTTTACCAGGGTAACACATTCTTATACTTGTACTATACGTATGTATGTAAGTACTGTGTGTGTGTAAGTGTGCCGTTTGTGGTAGCTAGCAGCTGCAGCTAGCTCGCTTAATTACAAGTATAGCCTTTTCGTCCCTTAGGAGAGTACATATAACTAAAGCAACCCTGCTTCAACTCGGGAACCGCTTCGAGGTAGAGCCCGGAGATGGGGGATCTCGGGAAAGCTACCTTGCTCAGCACAACGTCGAAACTTTCTTGATCGTACCCCCAAAGGTGAGCTGATGTGGATTTCTATCGGCTAATTGAATTTTACATTGGACTGTAGTTAGCAGATCGCCGTAACGTTGATACATCTACATATGTATGCCCCTTGTTCCAAGAACAATGCCTCGCCAGAATGAACGTTCTCCGACCCGCGGCGTTTCAATCGAATCGACCTTTTCTTCTCGTAAAAACGCCGATTACATTGTGAAGCGAATCCACGAAGAGTAGGACGAATACGCAATGATTTTTCTCGTGTTTTCTTAGAAAACCAGCCAAGAGAATTGCAAGGATGCGAACTATTGCGGCGGATCCGTCCGCGGCCCTGCCTCGATACCGTCAAGGTGATCACGGCATCATTTCACTTACACACGTATCATGTACACGAAATATTAGGAACTTAATTACTCGACTCTATTAAGTTGCTGGCACGGCACTATGTCTGTGCTTTATTCAATGCTTTATCGCAATCTCCTAACTGTAGTTGAATCGTAAGCTATCCAGCACAGAGTGGACTGACTCGCCGGCAGAAATTTAGATTTTCCATTTGAAACGACTCGCGTGTTACGAAACGCGAGGGCTACAATTAGAGAGACCGAATGTTTAACAATGGTTGAAAAAGAGCTAGCGACACAAGCATACATGTAATACTTTAGATGCGTACTTTTTCGAATTCTGTACAGATCAAGGCCAAGCAGCAGAATGACAAAGTACGTTGAGTGTTGGGGCGCGGACAAGCCTTTTGCTAATATCGCTGAAGCTACGCTGGCGAAGAATATTGGTCTTACGGTACGTGGACAAATTCGTTTTTCTTACTTTATTCTTTACTCTCTTGGCGGAAAGAGGCGGAAGGAAGGAGGTTCATTAATCGGCGTTGCCTTTTCCAGAGCATTGCGATGATCGAGACGAATCTTTTAGCAAACAGTAATTTCAGTTGTTTCATCGACGTAAAGTGAGTTGTGGCTTCATCTTGAAATTCAGTAAGTAAAAGCTTTGTACTGCTCGCCTAATCCCCTGTGAATTCACGCGGCAGACAATGGTGTAATGGAAACGAGGGTATGTCACCGTTTACCTACCGGTTCAACGACCAAAATCAAGAGGCTCTATTCCGCCAAGTAGCCGACGAGCAGTATCCTTGGTATCCGATCGCCTCGTGCACCATCTACGCAATGATCTTCTGCGTTCAGGTCATTTATTTGCCGCGGTGAGTATCCTGTCGCGATAGTATGTAGGCGAGTACCTATGAACCTATTGACTTTGTTACAGGAGCGTCACAGTTTACGGCTGTTTTGTGACGGGCCTGTTATCTCTGTCGATTTTCGCCGCGATATCTTGGCTGGCCAGCAAGGCCAAAACCGAAGGTAAAGGCGTCCGGTGTCGGTTAGGTTTAAGCAGAGGTATCAGGATAATGGCGTATTTGGTTACGGTACTTCTGACAACCGTCTCGTCCATGCTTAGCCTGATCGATATCGATCAGACAAATGGGTACGATGTCGTCCCAGTACGTATTGAGCCTGTGTTTGATTCCTCTGTCGTTCCGTTAATCGATTGAAAAGTAGTAGAATCGGGGCTCGAGAGCTGGTGTATCAAGTGCGAATGTTTCACCTATGCATGTATGTAGTTGCAACGTACGTCAAAGAATACATATGCATGTATCGTAACGTTTCAGCTGTACCTGTACTCTGCGGTGATGTCCCTAATCGTTGGTTGGGCCCATTTGCGCGTCGATTTCTTGCTGAAATTCTTTGTAATGTTCCTTTCTGTAACAACGATTCTTGTAACGTTCTCGCAAGCACCGGCCGTACGGCTGTACTACGCGACGAAACACGACGAGTAAGTACGAGACTGCGCAGTTTTTCTTCTGTCCTCGCGTTTTATTTTAATAACTGCTAATACCGCAACCGTATCGCAAGAGATGAATGCTAGAATAATGGGACAGTTCGCGACACGATATTTTTCCAGATATTACCGCATCCACTATTTTCTTCACGTCGGATACTTACTCGCACTCGTTTGCCTCGTACTGTACATTTTGGACAGACAAGTGGAGTACACATCGAGGACAGACTTTCTGTGGCAAAGTAAACTGAAGATAGAACAGGACGAAGTAGAAACTATGAGGGGTATCAACAAGATTCTGCTGGAGAATATACTACCGGCTCACGTAGCCGAGCATTTCTTGACAAACAACAGAGTCACTGAGGTGAGATGAGAGGAAGCTGGAGAGGATAAAGAAAATTTCTCGTCGCTCATTCGTTTCTGTTCGTAGGAGCTTTACCACGAAAGGTACAGCAGTATCGCTGTGATGTTCGCATCGATCCCAAATTACAAAGAGTTCTACGATGAAACTGACATAAACAAGCAAGGCTTGGAGTGTCTGAGGCTTTTGAACGAGATCATTTGCGACTTTGATAAGCTGTTGCTTAAACCAAAGTTTTCTGGAATTGAGAAAATTAAAACCATCGGTAGCACTTACATGCTTGCCTCTGGTCTAAGTCCGGGGAAAGAAGACACCGATGGAAAGGTAATATTGCCAGTTATTCTACTCGCTAAAGAAACAAAGACACATATGTACAATGTATAATCAGATTTTCTGTTCGCTAACATTTGCAGGATCCGATGAAACGGCAAGATCACAACGTAATCGTCCTCGTTGAATTTGCTCTCGCTTTGATGACCATTCTAGATCAAATCAACAAAGAATCTTTTCAAAGATTTAAACTGCGGATAGGTGAGTTTCTCGAGAAGAGAGCGCGTTTGTTTTGTTTTCTTCTTATTTATTTGTTCGTTCACTTGTCCGCTTCCTTCTATTGAATGAATGAATGCGTGTACGTATAGATGACGCACTGATACAGAGAAAATTTGAAGGTTTGAATCACGGGCCCGTGATAGCAGGCGTGGTTGGAGCGCAAAAGCCTCAGTACGATATCTGGGGTAACACTGTAAACGTGGCATCCAGAATGGACAGTTGCGGAGAGATGGGGAAGGTTCAGGTGACCGACGACACGGCCAAGATCTTAATCGCTGCTGGCTACGAGCTGACGAGTCGAGGGCCTACTTACGTTAAAGGGAAAGGAAACTTGATTACGTATTTCGTAAAAACACCATTCGATGGCAAGCAGGAGAATTATTAATCAGATTGCGGGGATTCTCGCGCCGCTAACGGAGCATCAGCAACGGTAGAAAACTAACGATAAGTGAAAGTATGTATAGGAACGATCTTTTTTCCACTCTAATAAATGCGAGATAAAGTAGATTAGGTGTAATATGCAACACAGTATGGGCAAAGTTAGACAAACACTGGCTTTAACCAATGGAATAAAAACGTTTCATTTTCTTGCCATAGATTTCTTTACCTTAGGCCTTGGACGAATACAATGCATCAGTGGTTAAGGATGAATGAAAGTATACGAGCTTTCTATATGTATATTATATAATATATTGCTATATAGTTGCATAGTTTTTAATTCGATTTCGGCGAAAGAGCGAGCGAGATTGTTTAATATCTCTTGAATGTACATATTTGCATACATACATATGTTACGCGTAACAGTGGCCTTGATTTTGCAAACACCAATCGGGTTGCAAGCTTTCAGCCGCGATCCCCCTTTTTACGAATCGTTCTCTTTGCCTGAGCATTCTCTGCTCCGCGTGAATCCAAGTTGAGTTTGGTTCTGCCCATAATCTCTCAGCAAGTGCTGCAGATCTCGGCCAGATCTTGGCATCGGTCGTCACACTATCGGCTTGTTCCGTCCAGAGCGCCGCTTCTCCTCCTATTACACAATGATTTGTAACAATGATTCGGCTACTGTCCCACCTTCGGTATTATACATATACTAGCTTTACTACTCGGCTTCGCCCGAAAATTAGATTCTGATTTTATAAGAAAATTTTTTTTTTAATACAAACACTATACAACCGGAAGGTGAAACATAACTTTTGCGAAGAGTAAGAATTTTCATAAAGCTCACCTAATACCAGATGCTTCTTGGTTTCGAGGCCTTGCGACCTGATTATCCTCAAAGGAGAATTGTCGTAAACCTTTTGCCAGCCCTTGTAAGGGGCACACCAGTTGCTACCTTCGCCTATCCAGGCTGAAAATCTGAAAGGAACGAGAAGAAAATGGAAAGGATTTGGAAACTACGTGTCGAGAGTGATTCGGTAATTCCACCCTTACCCGCAGTCTAAATAAAGGGCGTCATAATTCGAAAAGATGACCTTGAAATTATTCCGTAACAATCGACCAACTGCAGGGTCGCTTTCGGTGGTCCATATCTGCACGATGTACTTATCCGGATTCAGATACTTAATGTTCTCAGCGTTCGTTAGACCACTTGTCCATAAAATGACCGGTATCTCTTTCCCACCGTTAGCAAGGAACAATTTCTCCAATGCCGTTGCTTGAAAGTGATCCCAAAGCATGTAGAAGCTCGATTCTGTTAGGTCCCAGCGTTTCTCCCTCTGCATCCAGCTTGTAATAACGGCCGAAGAATTCCAGCAGTTTATGTTCACTTCGTCGCCGCCCATATGAAATAGGTCGGGCTGAAAATCATCCAGCATATCTTTGTATATCCCTTCGAGAAGCTGGTATACTTTATCGCTGGTCGGATTCAGTTGGCCGCAGGGTGGCTCCACGCAATAGCTTCTCCATGGCTCGGCCTTGAAACAAACAACGGCATCGTCTCCAACCTGAAAAGGAATAGTACGGCGTATGTATACTATATATACATATTTACATACTTGTGCGTGTGTGCATAAATACGGAACAAATATGTTTCTCAAATTGCAGACTGGGAGCGCATGGGATCACGCGATAGGAAGAAACAGGAAAACACAGAACAGCACCGGCTCTATATTTAGTATTTAGTATTTACCCATTGCCATCCCTCTCCTACATGTGCAGGCGCATCGAATTCCGGTAATACTCGAATCCCACGAACAAGCCCGTGTGCAACGATTTCTTTGACGTCATCCTCGGCGTAAATCTTCTCGGGTGCGTAACTGCCGAATCTCGAGAAATCTGGCGACGTTTTGCTAACGTAAGGGAAGCTATGGGAATCGACGATGTGCCAATGCAAAGTGTTCAGCTTCGACATGGCCATTCCATCGATTGTTCGCATAATCGTTGCCTTGTCGATGAAATTTCGGCTGGTGTCCAGCAGCACCCCGCGATAAGGGTAAACTGGCCCATCGGTGATCGAGACTTGATTCGGGACTTGAATCTGATCGCGCAGATCGTCGAAAACGATCAGTTGGCTTAGTGTTTCCAGAGCATGTCGTGCACCGAAATACGTGCGCGCCGTTACCTCTGCCTCTAGTATCTACGCATTATACATATGTACATATATAGAAGAGACCAAAAGGCAGTGGTTGTGTTGGATGTCGCTAAATAATCGCCTTCAAATATTCGAGGGTCGTTAACAGGTGAATGTTAAATCTAAAACTGGTTCCGGCATGCCGAATGCCAGTGGCAGATACACGTATGTAAATTATATCGGTAGTAGTAAAAATACTGTTGACGACAACAGTCGGCGATTCCATCACCGTCATCCCCAATCTCCCTCCTCTGAACGTTTTGAGATGTTTCAGAGGTTGGTTGGCAGTTGGGCAGAGAAACGATCGACTAGATAATGTGCAAAGGGTAATAAACAGGCTCCGCAGAATGTAATAATCACCGCGCCACCCTCACCCCTTTGTCCGGCTGCGTTATAGTTAAGGTGTAACTTTCATCCGTGTGCAGGGTGAGCTTAACGTCGTCTAGATCAAGGAGTCCGGTAAATCGAACGAGCATGCCTGTACCGCCACTCTCCGCTGATGGTAATCCGTTGCCAGACTTTCTCGCGTTCTTCCTCAATTCAACCATGTTCATCTCGAGGAGGCGCCCGACGCGCGTCTCTCTTTCTATGTTTTCTGCTGATATCTGATCTGAATCGAGTTGAACCACGCTTTTGCTTAAAGACAGATGCCCCGTTGGTTTCGGCCATAACGAGCTGGCCGCGCCGCAGAATAATTCGCATACTTCCAATGGAAGTGGCGAACTCACATTCTTTGTGATTAATTCCTTCTTGCACAGGCCGCCTTCGCATTTATAGTGCCATGGCGAACTGTAGGCAGGCAAAGTTTGTTACTTTTTATAATCATTTCGCATATACACGAGGATCGTGATACATACATACAGTAGCGGATTTAACGACCGGCCGATAAACAGTTAGGACCTCTGCACGAAAGGCCTGACCTTGCAAAAAAAATTATGATTTTATCCAAACACTATATTTGTCTGTTTCGTATAATTTTCACACCACACGCGCGTATTTGTAATTCTGTTATGTATACAGGGTGGCCTAAAACGTTTTCCACCTCGGCCTTTTTCCTTAAATCCGCCACTGCGTACATAATATTTATAAATACATATATGTATTCCCAATTCTCTCTTATATTTACGTAGTAAATCATGATAGCGAATGTACTATGCGCAATGATTCATGTCACTTAATAATAGTAACAAAGGACGCCAGTTAGTGAAAGCATTCGCCTGTACCGGCACACACTCTCGTGCAACCTTTTTCTCGATTCGATTCAGTGGCTACCTACCGTACGCGTGTCCACCTGTTGCTTTCACCATTTCACTATTTCAACATACTCGAAATAAACCCTGTGTCTCGACTGCCAATTAACTTCGTATGAAACAATGAACAATGCTCGCCGCTTGCAATTAGTTGACACGGTCGTCGCATCCTTCTAAATATCTACGGTTTGTCAAAATCGTCGGAACAAAATTGGCGAAAGCAACGTATCGTACATGTATGTACTCGAGGTGTGGGTTTAGTTGAATTTAACCACCAGGGGCGAATAAATGTTCTGATACTGATAATACGTACTGATAAAGTAGTACTACACTTACCGGTATTGTAGGTCCTTGGCATCTGCTTGAACTTTCACTTGCCCGAGAAACCCGAAAGCTAATAATAAAACAATCATACTTGCCAACTATTGCGTAGGATCGGAATCGTACAAACACCTGCGCGAATGGTTCAAACACCTGCGCGCACGACTTTCTTACAACGAATAGGTATGTATATCTTTCTCTCGACGTAATGATCAAACGCTTCGATTGGAAGGGAAGTCAGGGAGTGGGGTGTCAGCATCCTTCTTTAATGCAATCTTTTGCGTTTCTATCGTCAATATTTTAGATGCTAATTGTTCAGTTGCTGTTGATCTGTATACATGATTTAATGGGCCCCTGAACATTAATAATATAATATCTTTATAATTATTTAAAATGATATGTATCGTTCCTGAACAGAGAAAATCGTTGAGAATATTTGTAGTTAAGTTAATTTAACTATCTATCTGAGAGTTTGAGAAAAATCATAGAAGAGACTTTTCGCAATTGCATCGGTGCGAATTTTTTCAATTGGGGCGTCACTTCTGGCCACGTTCCGATAGATGGTGCGCGATATCAAATCCCTGTGGAGTGTGCATTCTGTTTTACCACGCAAACTATTATATTCAATTTCTACCGCGCGTAGCGTTACCATCTGTTTCGAAACTTCACCGGTAACGTTGCATGCGACACTAAAATGGTAAGGGGGTCCTAGGACTCCCCAAACCGGTGACAGTAAAATGCATTGGTTGATAGGTCTATCCTATACCGCGTCTGTGGTTCAAATATTTAGGTTTCTGCTTTTTGGAATAAATTGATTCCTCCTGTAGCGGAATAATAATTAAATCAATCGAATTCAACTGCAATTATCTTCAAGTAGTTGACTACAAATCATAACCTAGTAATGACTTTTGCATCCATCTTGTTTTGAATTGTTAACTATTGAATACAGTATATAGCTATGCGATAATAATAATGCAGGTATATTTAGGACAGAGAGATGAAGGAAACAAACACTGCCCTATATATTTCAATGCAATTTCTTTAATAAACATGTATGATACAGAATTATAATGAGGTAAAAAATGAATAGAATATACGTTTGTTCATTCGTCACCACGTATTGCTCTATATTTAGCTAATTCATGGGGAAATACTCTGGTCAGTTCAACGAGCATATTTGCCTTGAATTTCCTGTACGCATCGATCTTTCCTTTCACTTGTTCGTTTTTGGTTAATGCTTTCTCTATACAGTCTTTTGTATACAGCTGTGGGTTTCTGCCTTGATCTATGTAACTAAGATCACAAACAATTAGTGTTGTCACTGTGCTTATAAAATCCTTTGTTAAAAATTAGAATTCTAGAATTAATTTTTCTTCGCTTACTCAAAAACCTCCAAAGGTACATGGACATCTTGAACTTGGGATTTCAGCTTATCTATTTCTTGCAAGCCACTCACTAAACCTTGACTGAAAAATATAATATTACGTGTGTATGGTGCAACAGTGGTAACAGAACTTGTCGACTCCCTAAATGTTAGTTTTAACTAAAATGGCTGACACTGTAATTATCAATTATGAATTTTCATTCGCGAACGATATATTGAGAGAGGCGCGTAATAGCTGCGAATAAAAGGAGAGCAAAGTGGAATTGCTTTTCATTGACGAACGAATACTGTGTATGCTTGGAATGCAATAGAAAAAATCGTGCAGGACATTTATTACATACTATGTACGATACTTACATTTTCTGATTCAATACATTCTGCCCTTGGGGCTGAAAGTCACTCACTATAATACGTATCTGTCTAACATTTTCGATGAAAAGTTCCAACTGTGTTTCTAAATTTTCTAGTGCGGACGCCATGTTTTATGTATCATGATGTGTAGCGTAGCCTGCGTAGCGGCGTGGATGGCACCGAGCGGTAATATGTATTCCTATGTCCATAGTTCACCCGTTTTGAGAAACGAAAGTAACGTTAGGTTTAGCAGATACTTGGGGAGCTAGTGGGCACCGAGAGGCGAGGGGCACGATAATAGGGACAAGCGTTAAATTCCTGTCCCTATTATCGAATTGACTTTAAATATACGAAAACAGTTCAAAAATGCTCATTTTGCTATTTTTTCATAAAATTTGGACCTTTTATGATATAATAAACACTTTATATAAGTGCAAATCATGATAATTATCAATTTATTCACTTCTGTAAAGTACGTGTTCCTTTCCGTTTCCGGAAAGGATTTAGGTAATGCATCGAAATCTTCATATGCATTTTTGAAATTTTTTTTCCATGCTTTAATCGTTTAAAAATGGGCATCTACCCTAGGTAAGTGGAATCGCCCATGGTGGATGCAAAAGAATTATCGATATGTTCATCAAAAGTATCGATACGTGTAATTATTGGTGTTGTAAATATCAATAAAAACTATCGATATTTTCACAGCCAAATATCGATATATGCAGTTATCGATAAATATCGCCTATCACGCATCACTACTACCCACGGCGTAACAGGTATTCCGACTCCTGTTCAGAATGTGTGACTTTTTCGTCCTCGTTCTTCTGGCGGCCGCTAGATTGGCGCTCAAGGAGAAAAGGCTGACTTTGCGCAAAATACGACTGAAAGCTCTACTACCACAATCACATAAATGCATGCGTACATGGATTTCTTATCTCGACGCCTCTCACGACAGCCAGATGAACCACGCAGAAATCGGCACGCAAAATCGCTGGGGTAAAGGTGCTGAGTCGGAGCACCTGTTTATTACACCTTGCTACTACCTATCAAGAGGGAATGAGAAACTCCAACGCATCCGACGTGATTACGTTGGTCAACGTTGATCAACATCGAGCTACATACATGCATACGTTTTATCATTAGTTTTACTTCCCCGATAACATGGCACTGAAACACGTAGTTATAGGCAAGTTTACTCTGGTTTAGGAAACTCTGAATGAAAGTTTAGGGAAAGCACTATCGACTGTTCTTAGGTTATATGACAAACGAGGTTATGTAATTGTCTCAGGTGGTGGTACAGGCTTTATCGGAACACAGTTAATAAATTCATTGTCCCGTCAAGGTGCTTCATGCACATGTATCTCTCGAATGCCTGGACCTAATCGAATGTCATGGGTAAGCCAAACTGCGTGCATATAGTTCTATAGCGAATCATTGAGAACATGAAACTGACGTGATGTCATATCCGCAGCATGATTTGGAATGTTATGGTTTACCTGAGACCACAACTGCCGTGATTAACGTCACCGGTCAGAATGTACTGAATCCGAGTCAACGATGGTCGGAGGGATTTAAACAGAATGTTGTAAATAGCCGGGTAAAGACTACAGAGTCCTTAGCCAAAGCTATAGTAACTACCAAAGCCGATACATTTATAACGATATCCGGCGTAGCTTATTACAAACCGAACAGCATCGAATACACCGAAGAAAGTATATGCGAGGAATATGACTTTTTATCGGGTAAACGTTTAGTTTGCGCTCAGCCTTTCTGAATATTTCCACGACTACTTTGCTTTGAGATGATTATTTTACGTGTTAGAGCTTTGCCACAAATGGGAAGCGGCTGCTCAACTTCCGCCGGATAGTACTATTAGGCGAGTTACGATCAGGTCGGGAGTTGTATTAGGAAAAGATGGCGGTATGATTAAACAAATCTATTTACCATTTTTCCTTGGCTTGGGTGGTCCTATCGGCTCTGGGAGCCAGTACATGCCTTGGATACATGTAACAGATTTGATCGGCCTGTTTCTGTTTGCACTCGGAAACAAGAATGTACAAGGTATATTGAACGGAGTTGCCCCGCAGGTGATTTTGCCCCGACTTCTATTCCAGTTCCTTTAACTTCCCTCAAGCTTGTCTAATTTCTCAATATTCTTGACAGATCCTGACAAATAAAGAGTTTACAAGAGTGTTCGCATCGACGATGCAGAGACCCGCATTTCTTCCAATACCGAGCCTCGCTTTAAATATCCTTTTAAACAAAGAGCGCGCAAAAGTTAGTACACGAAGTTAGTCAACTTACCTCTTCTCACCTTCGGTCGCATTGTATCAGCTCTTTTTCAGATTATGCTGGAGGGACAGAAAGTTGTACCGAAACGAGTCACAGAATTAGGATTCGAATACCAGTATCCTGATATAAATTCTGCGTGCGCTGAGATACTCGGAAAAAGTATCGCGAAATTCAAATAATTAACGATCGGATATAGATAGCACATATCTATATAACGTTACATTAGTAGTGTGCGTGCACACGTCTATGTACATTCGAAAAGACTCGTGAGTTGTAACTTGCTAGCGGCAGAAAAAAATTGAGCGTACACAGGTTTTATGTTCTGTTCCACGAGGAAACACATGAATATATTTGACTGTACAACATTGATCCTAAAAAGGGCATTTTTATACATGCATATGTATTCCAATTATACAGTTAACTTGGCTACAGATTTCTATCTGTTGGATTAATGGATTAATAAACTTTAATGGACGCGTATAGAATAATACAATTTACAGTTTTCTAAATTATCAATTAAGAGTGGTATTCTATCGCGAGTATGGGAAGTGGGAAGAGATGAAAGATGATCGGATTGGTTCGTAGTAGCTTTCCCGATCCAACTGATCCGTCTAGTACGATTTGCATTTTAGAAAGCAATCGATGTTTTTCCTAAGGTTCTGCAGCTCGTTCCTCGCGAAACCTTCCATACTCAAACAGATTCGTCTTCCATCTTTGTGAAGTATGAAGAGTCCCATTCCCATGGAAACTCCGACGTATCTTACATCGTTAAGTTTCATCACAACGCAGGAGCGTTGTGTCGCTTTACAGCACAATTTATCTATCCAAGTGCTCCTTCGAATTACAACATTATTCACATCTTTATCCAATAGCAAATCCTGCCATTCTCCGAATGCGTCCAAACTGAACATGATCTCCCCCAAGAGCAAGATAATCGAATAAAAAACATTCTCCGTCATCCGCCGAGACATTTCAGTGAAAATAATCGCAGACACTAAATACATGAAAGAAGGTGGGGTTAATTATTGGTTAATTACGGCTATAGCTTATTAAATCACAGAACCATATTAGTGGTTCTCAGCACCACGGGTAAAGGCTTTCATTGAGAATTCAATTTCTGTATCGATACGCGCGTATGTACATTCTTATGTACTACGAAGAAGTAATTGCATATGTATCTTACGACTGAGCAACGACCATGCGAGCAATCCTGGTTTACGAGAGACATGAATTTTTCGTTCGTTTAAGCATAAGACTTGAGGCTTTGTGCATAGAATCATATCGTCACGCTAAAATTTGGCCCTTACGCTCGAGCTTTCGCTTATAAAATGGAAACTGCTGCAGGACAGAAATCAAACCAATTGTGACTTTCAGTTGTTACTTGGCTTTCTTTATTGGAAATAGACTATTCAATTGATTACACGTGGCTTGTAGTATTTAGTAAGTACACATATACATGTTACGCGCATTATTTAAAATATTGCCAAGTGTCCCGCGCGCACGTGCGCGTGTGTCTGTGGGCTATGAAGTTAGGCGCAGGCAAAAATATTGTAATATGGCGCGGGCCATGAGGACAGCTGTTGTATACTGACAAAAAAGTGAAAGCGGGGGAAAACAGAAAGAGGAATATCTTGTTTTCGAATGAAATATTCTTTCGTGACAAGCGGGAGAGGAATACGTAGCAATCCGTTCGTAGAGAAATGATTCGAAATGAATAATAGTTTGACGGAATATAAGAATAAAGTGGCAACAGTCAGTTGAAACTGGTTGAAACGGTAAAACAGAGTGGTTGGTACATATGTGTGTACACACATTATAGACAACTACGTTGGCAGCGGGTGAGAGAGTGCTAAGTGTGTGTAATACGATGATGCATACATATGGCGATGTAAGTGGTTGTGTAGGCATTGAAGAATCGAGGAAAAGGCAGCTCACAAAAGTACTTCATAGAACAATTAATCTGATTGTATGACTACCAATTGATCTCATTTAAACACCTTGTCGCGGGACTCAAATAAATTAAGACACGACAGCGTGACAGTGAGAGAAAAAGATGACCAGAGAAGTAAGTTAAAGTTGCGCTGGAGGATCTTTCAGCAACGCTTATTTCGCCAAGATTTCACATTATCCTAGTCGTTGTGACGCAAACGTAAGGCCAAAGTGTCGAAAGAAACAGCAAATCATATAATTTTTCGTTGTATCTCAATGCGATTGCGAATACGTGCACAACACCAGACACGCAGTTTTCGGAGTTATCAAACAAGCTATAAGGACTTGCTTCTATGACGTTACTCATCGATTGTTTAGTCGTATTTACGGAGTACTGGACAATTTTCTACAACTAAAAGATGACCAAATATCGTTCAGTAGTGGAACGAGTCTCCAGTGATAATCATCGTTTCCACCACTGCTTTTACGAGGTTAGAATCCATAACGCAATTACGTACACATCCCTTGTTTTCCTTTACATCCGTTCACTATATCCAACATTTCGAAATCATAGAATTTTACTCACTGCCGATTCGAGCGGGGAATCAATGCGATTGAGATTTCCTCCCTCAAATTATGTACATAACTATTTCATTCTTCAACTTTTTACATTCCTCGAAGTGTTGCTTTAAGAAAGTTTAATTTTCGAAAATTTTATCACCAGACGATGCGCTTCGCTATCATTAAATTACGACGGTAATGCATGCATTTTCATTAAAACTTGTAGCCTACTATAGAGAGGTTTTTAAACGTTGTTATACAGGAATCACCATGAATGCCAGAACTCAGTTGTTCGAATTAAGTATGGAGGGCAGACAAGTGGACGAGGCGGTAGCAAGTATCTTCCACAGTGTTCTTTTACACCGAAGTCTTGGTAAATTTAAGTACAAACAAGAAGGTAGCTATTCAGTAGGTACAGTGGGATACCAAGACGTCGACTGTGACTTTATCGATTTTACTTATGTCTGTTGTTCGTCTGTGCATCTGGATCAAACGCTGAAACGTGAAATATCAGGTTTTTCTGAGGCTTTACGTTCCACAGACAGTCCAGGATCCGGCCAAATATCCTTGGAATTCTTTCAGAAGAAGAAAAATCGTTGGCCCTTCCAACCAGAATGCATACCGTGGGAAGTGTGGACAGTACGCCTGGAGCTTATTAAATTAGCGACAGAGCACGAGCGGCAGATATGCAGGGAGAAGGTTGGCGATTTATTGACGGATAAGATATTTTACATAACGGAGGTAATGAATCGGCACGATTACCTTCCGAAAATGCCAAATCAAGCGGAATTGGACCTGATATTCGATACGTCGTATCCCGACGTACAACCTTATCTGTTCAAATTATCCTTCACGACGTCTAGCCCGCCTAGCACGACGATGGGTAACACAATGAAGAAGCTGATCAAAGAGACATTATCTATTTAGTTGTACGAGCTCGCGGGCACTTCGTAGCGTATATGCTATGCATATACAATACTGATTCGATTAGAGAAACAACCGTGGGAACTTCTCTTTGCTAATCGAGGAATTTTAGCCGCCGCATCGATTCTTGGTTTCTACTTCGGTTTCGCGCTCACGCTATGCCTTCGTAACGTACTAGCTTCCTTTACTCTTAGCTCGCGAGCAGCTCATCCACTTCGCTAGATTTTCTACGTCTGATTGGCAAAGAGAGTTCCGTGTGTATAGCGAAGTAGGTATGGAACAAATTCTATGGAAGATTTCGAATTAGATAGGACGAAGAATCGTATCCCATGCGAGCATTACAAAGACACCATTTACGATCTAGGTTCGTGCAAGTTCTGTGCCGACAATACTTGTCAGGAAAAACAGTTTAATACAGATAATTACGATTATGCGGACCTGAAATGTTTGTAAAATTGCTATTGTACAAAGGAGCAAATTGAGTATAGCGTTACTTTTGCTTATTTTCTTTATGGTTACTGTTCCATATAGAGACCGTTTTATTCACAATTCTCCTGGACTATCGATTATTCGTGAAATAGCATACGATTGTTTTGCAATTCCTGAATTTCGACTTGTTCACGTCATTCAGTAAGTGGCAAGAGGGTAACGAGCTTCTCCGATCTTTTATTACCTTGTTGTTCCTGCCAAAGCTTTCCCGCGGCAATAGAGGCGTGTAATTGTAAATGAATATGACTGTCCGGCGTTTATTTTAGGAACAGAAACGTGACGGGAAATGAATTTATCTTACTATGTAAAGATATTTCTATTGTTTCTTGCTATTTACACGCAGACGCACACGCATGCCCGAAACACGGTACGGGTACACGTTTGAATAGTGTGACGCGTGTTTGCGTACGTGTTGGCGCTGATACGCCGCGTCGCGTATGTATGTATGCGGTTGAACGCGAGAGGGAAAAATGCGTCCCGATCCCGGCAGTGATGTACGCTTGTACAGCAAAAGACGATGCGTCGAAGCGAACAAGTCGAAGGTCACATAAAAATCGACGTTACATACTTACGTAAATAGTCCAGATATTCAACCAGTTTTTAGGTGATTAACAATTGCTCGATATTTACAAATTAGCAATATGTACTTGTATATTTCGTGTGATGGAAGAATGAACTGAGGGCGAAGAATCATCGTTGTTTAACCGTATCGCAAGAGTGCTCGGAGAAAATGTCCATCAACTTTAATGGTTAAGAATTTCGACTATAATCTACGAGTATATCTATAATGACGCGTGATTGTACACATTGTAGATTTTAACGATCTAAAATCTAAAGTGATTCACGTAGCTAGTTACTCGGGAGACTTTTCTTTTGGGAATAAAGCTGTCGCCGGAGCGTCGGGTTGCGTGTAATATTTGTAGAGAGCAAAGTGAATCCAAGTGACACAAATAACACGCACCAAACCGTTACGAGTAGTTTCCATTGAATTTCCGAAAGTTTCATGCCTTCGTATCGAATTTTTATAATAGAGGGTAAACGCTTAGAGAATAGTAATGTTAAGCAACGATACTGCTATTTATTAACTCGAAGTACACCGTGGAAATGTGTTTTCGTTGAGAGAAAGAGGCAGGGCGTGTTTTCCAAAGAGCAGGAGGAATCGTGTACAATTCTAGTGTGTAATGTATACTATATACATATGTGTACATACATAGGTACTATATATTGGAAGATTATACGAAAGAATAGACTATAGAGGGTGCAAGGAGAAGTAAAGAAGGGAGAGATGCGAAGTATAACGAACGGGCGTATGTACACGTACAATTACGAAGTATCTTGTACAATAAGTTGGAATAATACGTGCTGAGTTAATACGTTTGAAGATGTATTTTTGTTTGCGTTCATGTAAATGTACATATTATATTTGAATGCGCGTGCATAGGGGGCAGGCGTGCGTATGGATAAGAAATAATGATTATTGAAGATGTGTAAATTGCCGTAATGGTACCAAGATACATATAGAGAGGAAAGTGTTGCGTAGCTGTGAAAACTTGAAAACCACGAGGACAAACGATTCACTCTTAATAAATTACCGTATTTTATAATGAGAATTTTATTATTAAGTACGTGTGCTTGTGCTTGTCTAACCTTCCTGAAACAAACATTTCGAAAGATGGCGCAACAGCAAGGGTACGATTGCAAGGGTGACGGAAGGTGAGCCGGGGAACAGGAGCCGAGTACAAGTAAGGAAGCTAACCCAGAGCTGTCCAAAGCGATGGTAATCGGTTGTCGCGGACGCCTGCGCGAGGGAACATTCGGCGGCTTGTCTGGTTAGGTTCACCAGCAGCGATTTTCCGTTCTCACAATCAGTCGTCGATAGAAAAGGTTGCTCGTCGTCTCGGATGCACTTCATCTCGCGTTGGACGTTAAACACCGTGCGAGTCATTGCTTTTCGTCTAACGGAACATCCAATTCTTTGCTGCCGTTGTTTTTTTTTTCTTTCTTGCCATTCAACAAGTCGAAACTTTTCTGAAAATATTCGAATTTCGGGGAATCGTCTACGCAAAGTGATCAAGATTATAATGTGCTTTTTGTTCAACTCGATAGTGATCGAAATTAATGTTTAGTACACTGCTTTCCCAATTTAATATGTATATATCAGTTTCGAAGAATATTGTATCGGTGAATTGGACGAATTTCCAACGGTTTTTAGGATACCTTGCGAAAACCATTTCAATTCGTAAAGATTCTTCTTTTACCCCCCGCCGTTACTACGTTTCCACTACGCCCCTCTTCTTCTCGTTACTCCTTACCATAGTACTATTTCCGTACAGTGAGAAAAAATTGAAGGGATCGACACGCGGTGCTCTCCACAGGTGGCCCAAATCCAACTCTCGGACTTACAAACGTATTTTCCTTGGCTGGAGCGAGCGAGACTTAATATGTACTTACATGTGAACTTTTGCGAAATCTCAATAACCGTTTAACCGGTTTCAAAGAAAATCGGTAGAAGTTCAAATTGAAAGTTCTAGCGTCGGCTTGAGTGCTTCGTGATCGCGGAGTATATGTTCTATTTTCGGGGAATGTTTTTACCTCGGTAACCTCGGCAAACACCAGTTTCACTATTTTTAAGATAGCTGGTACATACGATTCGATGGAACCGGAGGGAGAACCTCGCTATACAACTTGTTCGGATTGCACAGTTGCACGATTCTCGGTAAAAAAAACAGAAGTGGCCGCGAATTCGAAGTTCCTCGAATTCAGCCAGGGAGGAAGCAACAGATAAGCTGACGATTTAATAGTTATAGTCGAAGAAACGATCGATAGGTCGGTCCCTCCGCCGCGCCGTTCAGTGTTGATCCCGTTTTATGGTCGAATTTCGCGAAAACGTTGTTTCTGCGTTTATCCGAGTCAAGCCGAATTCCATAGCCGTGCTAGTCGGTCTCTTCGTTTCGCCTTACGTTCGTTCGGAGATGAAGCACTAGCACGGCAGACGCGGCACTAGTAATTGGTAAAAGCTGTGATCGAGGTGTACGATGTGAATTGTATTATACGTAGAAACTTATGTTTTCAGCTGTGTGTGGTTGTCGTGGTTTGATCGAAAGGCGATTGGTGTGATTCGAACGAGGCGCGAAGAGGAGAGGAGAGGAGAGAAAAAAAGACCTAGGCAATCCGAAAGAAATTTTCAGAAGCGAAATCGGATTGGGATACACATACAACGTACACCACGTGGATGGAGAAGTGCGGGAAATAAGAATGCTGAATACAATGCTTCCGTGTAACGGGTGCTTGGAAGTTTCGTTGATCGTGAGCGATCCAAGCATCGGCGGCATGAATGGGAATCGAAACGGAAGCGGGACCGGGCACGGGAACGAGACCGGCAGAGGCAGCGGGAGCGGGAGCGGTAGTGGGAACGGCAACGGCGATATCAATGACAGTGACAATGACAACAACGTGACTTCGAACGTTATAGTGCAGCTAATCTTTTATATCTTTTACGGGAATATATTCGTGGTCGGTCTGCTTGGCAACGCGCTGGTCTGCTTTGTCGTGGCACGGAATCGTCAGATGCAGACGGTAACCAACCTGTTTATCGCGAACCTGGCGTTAAGCGACGTGCTGCTTTGCGTGCTGGCAGTTCCGTTTACCCCTCTGTACACATTTCTCGGCGGCTGGATATTCGGCAGGACGCTCTGCCACTTGGTTCCGTACGCGCAAGGTGTCAGCATCTATATTAGCACATTGACTTTAACGAGCATCGCGATCGACAGATTCATGGTGATCATATATCCGTTCCATCCTCGCATGAAAATCCACGTCTGCCTGACCGTGATCGCGGGCATCTGGATAGTGGCACTGCTGGTCACGCTGCCGTACGGTCTTTACATGTATCTCGAGGAACCGCATAGTTATTGCGAGGAGCACTGGCCGAGCGAGCGGTTTCGGAAAATATTTAGCACGGTCACCTCGGTACTTCAGTTCGTGCTGCCATTCTTCGTGATCGCATTTTGTTACACCTGCGTCTCGATTAAGTTGAAAGATCGAGCGAGATCGAAGCCCGGCGTCAGCGTCAATAGAAGGGAGAGAGCCGATAGAGAGAGAAAGAAGCGGACGAACAGAATGTTGATAGCTATGGTCACTATATTTGCCATTTCCTGGCTACCCCTGAACATCGTGAACGTTGCCAACGATTTCTACTCGCCGGCCAACGATTGGTCCTACTATAGACTCTGTTTTTTCATGACGCACTGCCTCGCTATGAGCAGCACCTGTTACAATCCATTCGTTTACGCTTGGCTCAACGAGAACTTTCGCAAGGAGTTTAAGCAAGTACGAACTTATCGTCAAACAATCAAATAAAATTCCGATGCAGCTTCGTCTCGCAGACGGAATACTTTTACCATTTATTCATCTAAGTAGTCGCGTACTTCGTTCCTTCTCTTTCGCCTTCTTTCGAACAATTAATGGCGCTTCAATGGACCGCGAAAGGGACCGACGTAAAGGAGTCTGTTTAGTGAAAAATCCTTCTTTTCCATAAGCAATCTCGAAATTCCGTAAGAAAAGAAGGGAGGTTACTCGACAATGATCGTGAAATTGGTTTCGTGGCCATTATCCAGGGGGGAAGGGATCTCTCGCGGAAAAGTTTTCTCATTTCCATCGTATTTACGTAACTTTGGCTAGGCAGATGTAGCTATTCGTTGCTCTGAATAGCCGAGTGTCCTGTTGCTTTCTTTATGCGTACATACGCACCTACTACGTTTTTATCGCGTGTCTGGCGTTCTCGGAAGTTGTATATAAAAATTAAATGGTCGATCGGATCATCGGCACTATTATACACGCTCGTGTGTATGTATATATGTATTTAATTTGCAGTGGCGGATTTAACGGGCGGCCGATGATCATTTGCGGCCTGGGCCCCTGCCTAGAAGGCCCTTCAGAGCCTCAACCTAAAAAAAAAAATTATAATTTTATCTAAACTATATTTTTTTTCTGTATTATTACACTTTGCCCGTTAAAGTAAAGTACTTCAATTTGCCGAAAAATGGACTCCTCGGAACGTTTGCCACCTGGGTATTATTCTTTAAATCCGCCACTGATAATTTGGTGTGATTATGGAAGATGGGAAATTGCAACTCGCAAGTACCTATGTACAACGCACGACCGTATACTTCTCCTTTTCTTTAAACGACGAATAGCTTTCCGATAACTATAACGTAGGCTCCGGTAATCCGATGGTTCGGATCTAGGGTGAAACACCTTGCGAGTTTCACCTCTGGAAATTGTTTTCAAGGTACTCCCATGTTTCCCGAGAGCTGCCAGCGGAAGCACTGCAACAACTACCGAGCGACTTAAGCATCATAAAGCGTGCAACGGCAACAGCACCCTCCAGGAGTCTTTGCTACCCGGTCAAACTCAAAACAGAGCTCTGAATCCGGACGGTTGCGAATTGATCGTTCTCGACGGGACCACCACCAATCTGTCGAGAGAGGTTCAAGAGGATGGAACTCTGTGACCGGTTGCGACTTGCGACCGGCCGCCTATCGCCAGTGGTAAGTGGACATTACAGTTCTACGTACATGTTCCGTAACTGTACGGGGCCGCCCTTAAATTACGTAAGGGTGATTTTGGATTTTACCCCCTCCCTCCCCCAGTATAAGAATTCGTAAGATTTGATGTTCCAACCCCCTCCTTACGTAATATTTCTTACATTTAATTTTTTCAGTTATTAAAATTCTTTTAAAGGTTTATATGATTCATTTGACTCAGTTTCGGGAAATTTAAACTAAAACTATTTTTCTGGAACATTAATGATAGAATTTGTATTTATTGGAAATTAGATTAAAAAATATTACGTAAGGCGCTACCTGACCCCCCCCCCCTTGTAAGAAAACGTAAGAAATTCACGACCCCCCTCCCCCCAAAGCCTTACGTAATTTAAGGACGACCACTATGATGGACTTCATTTGCATTTCCTTTTCCAATCGTTTTCATTCGCCTATTCCTACTGCGGGTCTCGGATGCAATCCCTTTCCATATAAAATTTCCCATGGCAACGTCGATTGGTACGCAGTACGTGCATTATTTACCAGTGGCGCACTCAGGATTTAATCTTGTGGGAGTTGAAGGGATAAAAATATTTTGAATGCGAATTCAATAAAATTCATTAGGTGATTATGAAAATTTATTCAAAGAATAAAATCCAGTTCTCTTTTTTTTACAGAGCCCCTTCTTTAGGGGTGCCAGGGCCCCTTGGTCCCCCCTGTGAGTGCGCCACCTTGCGGTGACTAATTTTTATTTCGTTCACGGCTTTTGCCTACGATACAATGCGAAAGGAAGCTTGAAGCGACGATAGGGAAGAGAATAATGCATATCCCACTGTAACTATGATATGTATATATATACATACACACTTTTCTATCGAACCATAGCTTGTTCTTATCGATTAGAATAATCCCTCCTCGAAACCGATTACGTTATCTGTTGGTCGATGGGGTTTCGCCGGGCGATATCGAGAAGCAGAGATTGCGTTGTCGCTGACAAATTGCGGATCCACTTTAGCCCTCACATAATGCGTCACGGTAATGGATGCTTCTAGTTCTTCCATAGTGGGTACATGGATACGAGTTGAAAATGAGGATCAACATTCATCGCGTCCATTCGTCAGCAGGGCTATTTAACCCTTCCCCTTCCAAACCACATACACAATCACGAACACCCCCTATCGCCTATCCCATTGTTTGCTCGAAATCAAAGGGGAATTTAATTCGAAACACGATTATAACGACATGGTCGTCCGATCGAATTGATTTCTGGACACGCGCGCCCGCTTTTAAAATTCCGCCTGGCTCAGTTCAATATAAATCGATCGCGAAGGCCAGAGATAGAGTAAGAACTGGGCTAGAATGGGGTGGGCGGAGGTGGGGACAGGGGCAGGAGCGCGATTTAATAGAAATTGAAAATGCCATTCAAATTCAGAACAAAGCGAGTCTTTTAAGCGCGAATATTGCAGGGCGGATGTTCTAAGAATTTGCCCGTTGCAAATTGTAGGTACTAGCGCCGCGCATATCGTAAAGCTGAGATTCTCAAATCCGTACCGCGTTACCTTTAACAACCTCGCTCCTATTGTTAAGGGCAGAGAATTAAACGAGAAAGGGGCCGTTTCAACTTTCTGGGGAAATCACTTTTGAGAAATGTTTCTTCTGGGGTAGCCCAGGTCAGTGAAATTTTCAGAATTTTCGTTGATCCCGCGAGTACCGTACGTAGTAGTATATTGATTTTTCGAACGGCCGAATACAAACAGAAGCACGAACGCGAGTGCACGGCGGGTATGTAACGATTGCGTAAGATGATATACAAGAAGCAAGTCGAAGATGTTATTATACTGAGTAATTTCAGCAGGACCGAGCGTTCGTATCTCACGCCACCTCGCTGATCATAAGTATGCATTTTCAATAGACTGTCGTTGCTTCGGGGATACTTCCGTCGAGATCGTTGAAAAAGAATACATAGGGTAGATGTCCCAATTACTGCCATTGTCCCTATTACTACCACTTCATTTATTTTATTTAATAAAAATGTCGCGTATAAAGAATATAGTGTTCAGAAAAATTTATTATTAAATTGAGAGTGTTTTTAACGGCCGCCCCTAAATTACGTAAGGGTGATTTTGGATTTTACCCCATCCCTCAGTATAAGAATTCGTAAGATTTAATATTCCAACCCCCTCCTTACGTAATATTTTTTACATTTAAATTTTCCAGTTATTAAAATTCTTTTAAAGGTTTATGTAATTCATTTAACTCGGTTTCGGAAAATTTAAACTAAAACTACTTTTCTGGAACATTAATAATAGAATTTGTATTTATTGAAAATTAAGTTATAAAATATTACGTAAAATTTAAGGACGACCCCTTATTATTAATATTATTGTACACTACTCTTTATACGTTACGTATTTATTAAGTGTAATAAATAAAATTGCAGTAATGGGGACAACTACCCTACACCGTTCTCTGTCCGTTATCGTCACTTCAAACTTTTTGCACTCATTATTAATAATTCATTTGTCATGTTACAGGAGCAGCTAAATAAGATTACCGCGGAGATGGTAAGCTATCATTGGAAAGCACTGCAACAGAGTTTATTAAACTTAATCTTGTAATTATGTAAAATGGGTAACAATGGCCCGAAAAGAAATGCCTATCATTTAAGTGTAATGACGTTGAGAATCGACTTGTAAAAATCTTTGGGAAAAGCAAAACATATTCGATTACAAACGGCCTCGTCTCTTTTTATTCTAACCAATGGTGACCATGACTAGACGTTTCCTTATTTACATGAGAAATTTTGTTTTTAATTTTTTCGGGTATTTTCCGAAAACCCTTTGTCCCACGAGAAAAAGTAATAGAACATAAAAGATGACCCTTGTCTGGATCTACAACTTTTGTTTGACATATTTTTTTATATAATCAATAACTTGGAGGATATTATAAAATGAACTTTTTGAGCTGTTAAGTAATTATTTAAATGTTCAAGGGCCCGGGGGTACCTTTTCCCGTTATCCGATCGGGCTTAAACTTTACACAGATTTTTTTTTAATTATGTGAAACTATTCTGGAGGGTGCCCCGAAGAAAATCTTGAAAAATAATTATACCAAGTGTAAATAAGAGCCACCCTAATGTACATGTACTACTTGTGATCGCGATCGACAGATTGAAAGCAACGAATTTGCGATCCACTGTTGAAGAAACGAAAGAAAATATATTTCCGACTTGGCTGCAGTTGATTATCTAATTTCCTACGTTTCCTCCCATACATAAGTACCTGTGTACCTGTGTACCTGTACGAACATCGATGGTTTGCTAACAAGAGAATATATATATATATACATATATATATATTGTGAGAACCGGTCAGCTGATAAAAGCCTCGCTCGGATCGTCGACCACCCTCGAGGGCGAGTTCTTCTCCCCTTTCGCTCATCTCCGATTTCAATTCCGCAATAACTCCTCATTATCCTGGGAAATGATTGTGGTAATCCGAGTCTGCTTCCTAAGGAACGGTGCTTGCCGAGGGGCGGGCAGGGTGAAAGGTGAAGCGTGTATGTGTGTATACTATGTACCTATGTGCGCGCGTGCTCTTTCGCGTGACATTCTATGTGTGAGATAGAAATAGCCGAGTCTGAAAACATTTATGCATTTTTATTAACATTTTTACACTTTTTAATATTTACGTGTACGATCTGTGCCTCGCATTTATTTTATACAAAGATAGATACATGTAATGAACGAACAGCAGTAAATACGGCTTTGCGTTAGGAATATTATAGTTTGGCAAATGATAATTCTTTCCTTAGTTCTGTGTTCATGTATACATATATATAAATATATATATTAATATATATATTTAATATATATATATATATGTATATATATGAATAAATAAATATATATATAAATATATATATATAAATATATATATATTTATACACGTACATAGGTCTATGTTTACGTGTGCATACATCTATCGCGCACGCGCCCATATACATATACGTAAGGAAAAAAATATACATAGGTACATACATGCATGCATTCGTACGCATGTATGCACTTACGTACTCAGGCATCCAAGTTTACACGCTTCCATTTACTATGTTACAGTGATGTCCGATTGAAAATACTCGATCCAATAGTTTTAGCGTCCGTGAGACTCTGAATTTTATCGTGTGCCCAATCGATGTTTACACGATGTCCGATACCTGATACCCGATACAATGAACTCATACCAACCATTCTCTTTACTGCATATGTACGTGTACACGTCTAGAAATAATATCTATTAATGTTGACAAAGTATCCTATCGTTCGATTAACATTTTGTACGACAAGCGACAACAGATTTTCCTTCACCTCCCGCGACAGTGGGCCGAGAGTCAAGCTAACTTAAACGCACTGATTAGGGGATCATTTTATAGTGTTATAGTGTCGCACTGTCATTGATCGCGTTCGTTGACCGACTATGAGTTTAGTACTTCATTGTATCAGAGCGCATGTTCGTGTAGCCGTGTAGCCTAACGCATGAGAAAAACATTGATTATTTTCAGTAGACGCTTCATTGTTTCGACTTTCTTTTTCCATCAGCTTCCGCTTTCATATCCATAGCTGCCACTTCGAGCCGTTCGCGAAACAAGTTAATGCCAAAGAGATTATTTTCAATAGATGCTTAACGTTCGATTGCGATGATTAAAATGACGAATCGCTTCGCTTAGGCAACGCTTTGATCCGGCATCTATTCTGCTTCCATATAGACATACATACAGACATATGTATAGATATAGGCATATTATGTATGCGATATAACGGCGCAGACTGGCAGGGAATACTCAACTGTCAAGTTAAATATTCCCCGCCATTCGATGATATACGCACGCACTAATCGCCGTGAAACGTTGCGTTTTACTTGGAAGAGGAATCTCTTGTGCGTATACAGTTAGAGTAATCGACAATCTCTTTGGCAGCAACGTTACTACGGATTTCTCGGCCTTAGAGAATACAGATGTTGTCTCTCCTCCTCAGCAATTATTGAAATCTTTTATTGGCGCAAATGTACAAGTGAATTTCACCTGAGCCAGAGCTTTAATCGAAGAGCATCCACGCCGTTCAAGTAATACCGAAACAATCGTTTGTCGCGCACAAAGCCTAGATTCTCGTATAAACGTAGCGCCGGTCGATTAGTTATCTCCGTTTCCAACACCACCTCGTCCGCGTTATCTTCCACCATAGCTTGAATCGCTCTCCTCACCAGATTCGATCCAATCTTCCGCTTTCGGTATTTCACGTCGACGGCTAACATCGCAATGTATCCTCGTTTTATCACCTTTCTGTGGATATCCAACTTGCAGACTATGGCACCGACGCACTCGTCACCATGCATCGCCTTGACGAACAAAAAGCAAGAGTTTTCTTTAAATCCTATACGTGCAAGAGAAAAAGAACCCGACGAAAGCTGGCTAAAAGTTCTTTCGGCATCCGCACATTTTCTATAGCCGTATCTCTGATCCCCTCTCTTCCTTTAAATTCTACATAGGCAACAACCAGCAAAAACAATATATATATACACTATCGTATCAACGTCTATACAGAATCACAAATTATCGTATGTATGTATATATATATGTATATATATACCAGCATCGTACGAACATACTTGATTTTTCTATAGAATAATACATACCAGAAAGCACAATTTTGGCCAATTATGAATGAAATATCTATATGTATAAATAGAGTACGGTTCGCTTAGGTCCTTTTGTATCAATTTCATAATATCAGGCATTTGTAATTCGCTTGTGTAACTAACGTACTGAATGTCATCGCCTTTATTCTCTAAGGGTAACGTGTCTGTTTTATCTAAATGTATACAAGAAGAATATGATAGAAATAAGTTATACATAAGCAGTATTTATAGTAGATATATATATATATGGAATAATATGACTAATTGTATAAAAGCTAGATTGTACACGTTATATGGAGAGACCGCTTTCGACACTGGTTTTATGTTTCAATATGTTTATTTCGATACGCTCTATCGTCTACATTCCAGTTAAATGTCCCTCGCGAATATGTACGAGGTATTTATCAAAAGAGATGTTTAGACGTGGATAAGCACTATAAGCAGACACCATCCACACGCTAAAGATTAACATGAATTTCCCATACCGTGTTGACTTAAATGACTAGTTTCCATAGTTTTAGATTGCGGGAGGTTAGCCGTGCTGGCGATTCTTTCGGGTGAATCGTAGATACCGTTCACTCGACTTATCCCATTTGCATGTAGCTCTTCGTATATTTCGGTCGCTTTTAAAGTGAGTCGTGACTTAATGTCCAACGAGGCGATATCTGTCAGAGAATCATGCTTCTTCTCCTCGACCTTACTTTCTTCGCTCTCCGATCTATTTACATCCGCAGCCTTTTCCACCTCGACGCTCTCCATTTCACTTAATTTTCCTACCTCCCGAACGTCAGAATTTCACTGCCTCGCTCTGCGTCAGCTGAGATATGAACAGAGTGTTTTGGTGGCACCGTTCCCACAGTTTCCTCTGCAATCCCACTAACGTGTCAGCAGAATCTTTAGATGCTGCACAGAGTTTTTAATCGAATTTTCATAATTACGGCAGGCTAAATAATGGTTCGTCGGTGATTTTACGTTAAAACGCGGATATCCGACAGAAACTTCTGAACGACAAAGACGACACCATATTGAATTTCTGATTTCTGCCAAATTCTGCCAATTTCTGCAATGACTGCTGCAAGTCGAACATAAACAATGATCTTACGAGAAACAACAGTTGAGCCGCCACGGCTCGGAAATGCCACAAACCCACGAACGCGCGTTTATACATATGGGCGAATTCCACTTACGCCCAAATCGCCCGAGAGTTTCATTAGGGTAGATTTCCTTATACGCGACTGGACGCATCGTCAAGAATTTCAAAGTCGATTTTCTCGGAAAGGAAGCGCAATATCAAAAAATGTTAAACCGTTTTCTCGACTTATTTACTTATTATAAGTCGAAAAGAAAGAGTAACTTTTTATCCAGGGAAACCTAGCTTAATGAAAAGCACGGGCGATTTGGGCGTAAGTAGAAAAGATATGTTTTAGCGATTGAAAATCTTAACGCATAACGTTAAATTATACTGTATAGATATACTTGGGTGAGTGAATGTGTAATGATCGATAAGCCTAACTCGCTTTCCAAATAAAAATACAATCAAGCATCGTTTAACAGAAAGTAATACGTAGTGCAATTAAAAACGATAGAAAGATGAGAGAATTCTATTTGCTATTTAATTGTTTACGAATATGCGTTGCGCTTGATTTTCTTGTCAGCAGAGGTCGCTCGCGTCGTCAAGCGGCACCGGAAGTAAAGAGAGGCCCTACTAGTAAATCGTATGTTCAAGTTTCTTTTGGACCTAGGCACCTAGGCACGATGGGTAAGATATCCGATTTTATACGAGTTTTGTTTTCATCGCTTTGAATCCGTACTTTCTCTTCAGAACTAACTAATAAAGAATTATCGGTTGCTCACAACCGAGTCTATACCTACAGTTTAGGTTTATATTATTTCGATGAATGTAACTTAAAGATTGAAAGATCGATTTGTCAGCGGCTTCGATGTTTCGTTGCTTGAGCATGTGATACCGTCTCGGTGTATCTACATATTTCCCACGATCGCATGCACTTGTTGCCGTTCTTTCAAACTTCTAATGCGTCTTTCGAGTAGATGAAGAGCTACGCGTCGCATAGTCCTCCTTTCCGCACAAAACCGACCGATCGGTTGATTTTCATATGTACTAGATAAAAAGGAGTTTATCCATTTCAGGTATCTCACGGGATCATTGGCACAAGAGGCGAGCAACTGGTGGTAAAAGGAAGCCCATCCGTAAGAAGAGGAAGTTCGAGTTAGGACGTCCGGCTGCAAACACCAAACTTGGAACTCAGCGTATTCACACGGTATTGTTACTTGGTGTTTTCCATTCTTGCCTCGCATCTTACTATCTCTTTCAAAGTTCTCGCAATATAAAGGGCTTACAAAGGTCCAATAATTTATTTATCCTTCAAGCATAATACAATATTTCTTGATCATGAAATGATGACGACCTTTACCTACTCTGAATACTGTGCTGACCGAAATCTCACAGCGTACTGATTGAACCCCTAAATTAAACAATCCTCGTTAAGCGTACAATGCGACTGTAACCATTACGGATTCCTTTTTCTATTTCTGCATAAGTCAGGTACGCACACGAGGTGGCAATAAGAAATACAGAGCTCTCCGTCTGGACACGGGAAATTTTTCATGGGGATCTGAATGTACTACGAGAAAGACTCGTATTATCGATGTTGTATACAATGCGTCGAATAACGAATTAGTAAGGACAAAGACTCTGGTGAAGAATGCAATCGTCACTATCGATGCCACACCTTTCAGACAGTGGTACGAAAGCCATTACGCTTTGCCACTGGGTCGTAAACGGGGTGCTAAATTGGTGAGTAATTATTTTCTTAGTATTGTCATCGATTAAGTATTATAACTGAATAACTAACTAAATGTGTACAGACGGAAGCTGAGGAAGAAGTTTTAAATAAGAAACGCTCAAAGAAAGCGGAAGCTAAGTACAATGGAAGACAGAGATTCGCTAAAGTTGAACCTGCTCTGGAGGAACAATTTGCCACAGGACGTGTGCTTGGTAGGCAATCTTTTATCTAACAATTCAATATAATACATATACTGTTAATCCTTTAGAACAGGTAGCACACTATTTCAGTTCAGTATTGCATATAGAATTCAGCCATCAGTATTGCTGCATTAAATTTTGTATCACAATCAGTTTCAATCGAAAATTTCTACGTTCTCGTATATTCTCTCTCTCTTTCTCTCTTTCTCTCTTCTTCTCCCCCCCCCCCCCATGTGCTTTCGCGGATTCTGTAACCGAATGAATTAACGATAAATATGGGATCTTTATTAAATTTATACTAAAAAAGGGAATATTTTTAAATTTCGGTTTTAAAATTTTAATTAAATTAGCGGCATAAAATGGGTTAAAAAAGCAAGAGGGGTATATTTTTCTTTATCATCTCAAAGTCCCCCCCCCAGAAAAGTCTCCGGACGCCCCTTACAGTGAATCAGAATACATACCAAAGAGTAGGAAATACATTGAGACTTTTCAAAGAAAAACATTGAACAGTTCATTTTAAGTTAAAAATTTGAATTTCAGCCTGTATAGCGAGTAGACCCGGGCAATGTGGTCGAGCGGACGGTTACATACTTGAAGGCAAGGAACTTGAATTTTATATGAGGAAAATTAAAAGCAAAAAAGCTAAATAATCATGTAGCTACAGGAACAAGATAATAAAGTAATCTATATGAAAACGAGACTGGCGAGAAGAGATGTTCGTAAATGAGCAAAATATCCCATGCATGTCTCAACATCCCTACGTGAGAGTCTGAAATATGTTTACTACCTTGTCCCATGCACAACAAATACTGCCTTCTATGCGAATCAATGGGAAGGAATCAGTTCTATCACGTGAATATAAAACTGTGCGTCCGAGATCTGAGCGAAGGAAGGTATAATTAGCAAGTGAACTGCAACAGGTTAGCGAAATAATGAAAAGACTCTGTTGAAATGAAACGTTTATGTGCTTCCATTGAACTGTAACGTTAGACATAAAATTTCGTAGCTAGTTACGAATCTACACGGTAGTGTTTAGATACGAACGCAGGCGCGCACCAGTTAACCAAAACGTAACTTGGCAAACAGTTATTCGCGGTAATATTAGCAATATACAATCCAACGTATAAAAATTTAATATCGTACAATCTTATTCCGAGTATATTCATTTATACTTACAGTATGTATAACTACATAGCTCAATTGCCCACATACAAATGTTTATAAAAGCACTCCTACCATATATTTCAGTCTACTTGGACGCTTCGTAGAGCGTATATTAACAATCTTGCGCATCGATTTATACACACGAATCGTTTTGCACGGCCCGTTAATTGAAACGATGCTCGTGAGAAGACTCGTTTCTGCGCAAAATGCGATTCACAGCTATGTTGGATCTTGATTATCTTCGGTTTTCGAATAGGACAAAGACAGGGACGCCAATATCTCGCTCAATTTATTATGCGATAATGCATATATCCTGTCAACGGAGCTGTTTACTTTGGCATTATGATTCTGAAAAACATAAGGGACTTTTGGAGTATCGTATTAGGGTAGACAAAGAGAAACTTGCAGGCTTACATAATCTTAAATGCTTCTTTCACTGGATTATTGTAATGATGAGACTCGACGAAGGTATGAAGGGACCAAAGGCACGCTCAGTGTAAGTTGAATCGCGGATATAGGTCTCCAATTTCTAGTTTTAATTTAATGCGATTATAGGACTGGCTAAAGTAACGCTCGCTATTGATGATGTACATACATATATGTGTGTGTATGTGTGTACGAGCTTGCGTGAGTGCATGCATGCTGCGTATAAAATGCGCAAAGTAAAGTTTCCTTATTTACTGCGTACGTGCAGGAGTGGACAGTACTCCTTGAATAAATATTCTTTATTTCTTATAGTTTGTATTTTTACATTACAAAAAATGCCGTGTAACGAGTGCGTGCGTGTGTGAGTGCGCGCGGTGACCCACGCGCGCATACACACGCGCACACACGCACACACACACCTTTTTAATGTTTTAATTATAACACTTACATGTAAACACAGGACGCGAACAGCGGTGGAATAAAAATCTAACGTTATTATCAAAACTTATGGGGGAATCGCATGTAAAGTTACGCACAGATTTCAATGAAACTTCGTATTTAGACAGAGAAGTGAACAACGTATCGGACCAGCGTTTCGCCCGGCATGGAGGGTGAGCCTAATACTTTCCGGTATTCTATGTGTGTAACTACAAAATTTCATTAAACCCGCTGTTTAACATTTCGCTCGATTCCCGTGTTAGGTTAGGGGCTAAGTATTGATCATTCGTTTAACTTGTGGCTTCGATTTCAGAGACTTACACCGATGCGGTCTAGGCCCTCCATACGTTTGCGCTCGCATGCTGTGTATTTATCATAAGTCTGGGCATCACCTGCTGCTGATTCGAATTCGCAGCAGAGCTGGTTACGATAGTAAACGAAGGTTTTTGAGCGCAGGTTCTCATATGCATCGGCCAGTGTGACTGTTGGCATGGATAGTCGCAATATGCCGTGTTCCAGCAACAATAGAACAATGCCTCTCGACCGCACATCGCACACCATTGTTTACGTTTAATTTGTTCGATAGATCGTAGTTTCTCTTCTTCGGCTTCTCTACGAGTCTCTTCGATAGCACGCAACCGTTCAGCCTCTAGGCTTGCCTTCATCTCTCTTAATATCCGATCTGCAATTCAGAACATCTAGAAATGCCTGCACTTTGTAATGGTACGAAATGAATATTCAGCAGATTTTTAAGGTTTTTAGCAGGGGAAAATAGTATACGCACACTACAGCAGCGATGAGCAACCCGCGGGCCGCATTTCGTCTTCCAGCCACTGACCTGCAGCCCGGAATTCTTTCAATCGTAAATCTAGGTATGTTAGAAATAACAAATTCACCCCGCAAATTAAAATCCTTCGATTAGTGTATTTAAGTATTTAATATTGCGGCCGCGTAGAGTATTAGGTTTCCACTTCTGGCCACTACGGGCCACAGGTTGCTCATCACTGCGCTGCAATATGGTTGAAAAGGGGACGTACCAGTGTTGTGCTTCAATTCGGCTATTTGTTGTTGATGTTGCCATCTCATACGTTCTATTTGTAACCGTAGAAAGTGAACTGTTGCTTGATGATTATCCGACGTAGCGTATTCGCAAATCTGATTCTCTTGAGCTACTTCTTTATACGCCTCTTCCATTAGTTGGGCCATTTTTCTGGCCAAATCTTGCGCGCCGTGATATAAACGAGCACTGAGAGGGCCAGCTTCTGGTGGGAGCATCTGATATTCAATAGAATTCTGTTGAGCAGGGATGTAGATCATAGATTCAGCCGAATTCGACAATAGACTAGCCGATGAATGCGAAACAACAGCAAGTGGCGGGCAAGTGCGAGCCTTATTAGGGAACGATTTTCTGGCTTTGCTTTCTTTTTTTTGATGCGTTGTGTCTCCCGGAGGCTGTTGGGTCTCTGGAACGCCACCACCCTTTTCTTTCTCTTTCCCAATTTTCTCGGCGCTCTCGGTGCACTCAGTTTTCTCAATTTTCCCGACCTTCTCCACTGCCGACAAACTCTCAATGGGTTTCTTAATTGAGTCGGATGTACCATTGTTTACGACAAAAAATAACGCAACAGACTGATCGATGGGAGATTTTTTCAACGTCGAAGCGTCCAGGATATCGGCTTGCGTTTTGCTACCGGACATCGAACTGGGCGACGATATTGCCTTACTATCGTTGGAATTGTTTGAAGTATCCTTCAGCGATGCTGAGCTGGCCTGTATAACCGAAATGGTCGGTTCCGCCTTTAACGATTTCTGAGTTTGATTGTTCACGATGGACCTCAAAGCTTTCTCTGCATTCACTTTATCAACCATTCTAGTTTTTGGCTTATAAACCTTTCCCGCGGTTTTAGTACCCTTCGAGCTACTTCTCAGCGGGCTTGGCAAATTTTGATTGGCAGCGTCTCCTTTATTAACGTTAATTCTCAAAAGAGACGATTCGTTTTTCGGCATTACCGTCATTGGACCGTCGCTCACCGTCGAATGCTTGCCCAGAGACGTTGCCGCTTGTTTTCGCAACTTCTCCATAGATTTTCCGTCATCGACTACTTTCTCGGAATTATTATTCTGTTCTAGTAGTGTGACGTTTGATTCGACTGGATCGTCCTTAGCTGTATCACTTTCGGCCGTACTGTTTGCGTCGGTACTTTTGCTAGTGCCGGGTTTCGCGTCCTCTTTCTTGGTCAGCTTTGCGTTCGCAAGGTGTTTGTCGGATTTTGTGCCCCCCTTAGAAGTACGCTCCCCTGCCGTCGATTCGGCGTTCGACTTCGGAGGAGGATCGGAATGCGCGTCCCGTTCGCGAGTAATCGAGAGCAACTGGAGTTGGTTTTGACTGGGGTTTTCGGGTTCATCTACTTGCGGGTTCACCTGTAGATCCTCCTCGACTTTGCTTTGCTCGGTACTCGTATCAAGATCGGTGAACGACTTGCTTTCGTTGTCAGAATTATCCGCTCTCTCCGAATCACTTTGTGACTTGGCTTTGACGTGCAGCCGTTTCTTGACAAATGGCTTCTTCTTGGGGTTGGGAAATTGCGAAGATGCACAGCCATTGGAACATAGAGGATCGTAATTCGGTAGCATTAATTTTATTTGCGTTGGATCATGCGGATTGTATTGCACTTTGGGGGGCGCGAATTTAAACTGACCAAATACAAGCTCAAGCTTTCGGCAATGTCGTGTAATCTCTCTGACGCATTCTTCCATATCCAATTTCCTTTTACGTGGCAGTGGAACCGGTGGCTCTTCGGAGTACAAGTACAGGTCTCGTGGCGGTACCCATGCACGATCGTGCTCGCCAAAGAAACGCACGTCTACGAAACCTTGGGAGTTTATTCGCGGCATAGCTTTGGCTGGCCAGAACGGGAAACCTTTCAGCTTGGCCCACACGAGTGGATGAGGACGGTGGCAGGGTTCGATGAACCACGATGGTTGCGGTCTCGGTAAGTTCCTCCCATGAGCATAACAATCCGGGCAAGCTTCGATCTCTGACACTTCTTGGCGCGCCAACTTAATTATCTGTTTCGCAGCATTCGTTAATTTAGATGTATCGGTGTACACACCACCGCCTGAATAATTTAAATGAAACTGTAGAAATTATTTAATCCCAGCTCCTATTAAATTAACTTAACGTACGATAGAATACATTACGTACACGTGTTAAACACAATGCAATTGTGCTGTATCCATTTGGCATCGGCCATGAACGCGTCCGTACTGCCGTACAATTTAGCCCGCACGTTCGACTCCAGTAGGCTCAGATCCATTGGTTTCACCACGTAGTGTAGATAATTCGGAGCTTCGGAGAGTTCAACTGGTTTCCAGAATGGCTCGGACTGTGACAGAAAAGTTCTGAAATTTCATGGGACGCGACAACGGAGATGTAAATAGAAGTATGGCACAGTACGTACGCCAGGGTACTCTCTCATTCTCTCGACTACATGCTTCAATAATAAACACAATTGATCAACCGACAATTGAGCCATAGCGGTAGACCGTGTCTCTGCATTCTCTGCTCGCAAAATAGCTGCGCAATCTCCGCATATCCAATTTTGGATAGGCGCTCGCGGCATCCCTATGCACCTGCGGTGCCAGGATCGTGGACACGCGCTGCAATGCGCTTCTACCGACTCTTTATGGCATCGCCAGCAAAATTTATCGTTCGCACTTTTTTTCTTTCGTTTACTCCTGGGATTATGTTCCTCTGAAAGTGAATCTGCTTCTTGAGTACTAGAAAGTTAATTAAGTTCCTTAATGACATGTACGTGTGTGCGTGCGTGCGTGCGTGCGAGTGTGTAGTTCTGCGTGTATGTATCGATATATAACGAACGGTGTCGAAATCGCTATGAAATTTGTTGAGAAATATGTTAAAAGCAGATACTGTCCGCACTCACACAGTGTTTCGCTGCTTTCTTTTCAGACTAGACCCACTCCTGATCGTTGTTTCTTTCGCACTGTCGCTCTTATTAATCTTGGAGCCATTTTCCAATACAGAGGAGAGCGTGTCCGACGTTTCTGTATCCTTTACGCAATCCACTTTACTCTGGTTACATTCATCCTTGTTATCGTTCTCTAAAATAATCACCTCCTGCTCGTTTTCACTCTTCCTCTCATCGTACTTTGTAGCTCTCTCCACGTCTTTAATACTATCTATTGCATCTGCAACTAAGATTTTACTGTCGTCCCCGGTAGACGCATCGATGGAATTATCTTGCTCGCTCTGAACGTCCATCAACTGTGAAGTTTCCTTTCGTGAGTCCGATATATCCAGGCTCTCTAGCTGTAGAGAATTTTCCAGCCTTTCTTGAGCCTCTACAGATGTCATTTTTACTCATTGCACGTGTTTACTTATGTATATGTTGGCTGAAACGTAAAAATAAAGAATAGGACAATTAGTGCTCGCATAAATGGAAGTAAAACTTGTATGTTACAAATGAATATCTGTCCTTTCAAATGAAACATTTACGCCGTTGATTTATAATGCATGATCTTGTACAAAACTAAGGAAGCTTATTACATACACTTTCATTACAAATGCAACACTTAATGGACAGACTTCATATTGCAAAGCTATGCGCAAACAATGATAATATTCTGTTATATATATATATATATATATATATAAAATTTATTCATTTCCAGCCACATTAAAATACACTGATGATTTCTTGTTAGAAGATTAATGTGCTACGATTGTACTGTTTGCATTCACTGCTGTTCTCCATTTCATACACAGTCACGCGCGCGGGCGCGCGAACGCACACACGAGCGCGCGCCCGCACACATACGCGTGCAGTTGACATAGTATATTTTTTGCTTTCTTGCTCCGACACAATCAGATGGAGATGTACATACTATCAATTGGGAAATCAATAGAAAATTATGAAAATGGGCATCGAATGCTATGATCAGAGTTTTATAACAAAGGTATTGCGCTGGGTATTGATTGAGGTGATAGTGCACGATAATAGGAACTGTACAAAAGAACGCGGTAGAGTATATTCTACAGTCTACACTATAATGAACATGTATGTATGAGACAGTTACCATCTATGGAGCTCTTAAATAAATCCAGGCCTGTAATTGGCAAAAGTGTTTCGGATGGTTCACCAGTATTAGGATGTATTCGGCAGGTTGAACAAACCACCATCCATACGAATGTTAAACAGCATGGATACGCAAGATATATCACTTCCCAACACGACATTGCATCAAAACCAAAACCATAAGCATTCCTTCCCCCTCTACATGCAAGGCTCCTGTAGGCGCATATACATATGTACCTACGTGAAATTATCAGCAAATCGTGTACACGTGAAGACGTATACTTAATACATACTATTAACAAGGCACATACATATGTATGTACTTACGTGAAGATATGAATTGTATGTATGTGCATGCACACACGTGAATTTCCTAACAGGCCACATACGCGTGAAATTACTACCAGACACAACTAAATACCGATAACCAATCGAAGCACATTTCCTCAATCACCAATAAAAACACTTGTTTTATTCCTGCTGGCCGGCAGTGTTGTTTCTAACAAAATTCCGTAGTGTATGGAAATGGGAAGAAAAGATGAATGCAGATTGAACTATCTATAATCTGTAGGAAATGAAAATTGTGGGCAGCTTGCGGAACGGAGCTGGGGTTAGTCACACGGTTGACGGAGATGCCCTGTTTCAGCAATACATAGTATGTACATATATGTGATAAAGAAACTAATTATAACTGTGTTGTTGATCAAGATGGTTGCATAATGAGTTAGACTTAGTTACAGTGTTCTCAGAATCGGAGAAGGTAAATAAATGAAAAAGTTTTTTAACGAAGTTAGTTGATATAGTTGATAGGAATCACCGGTAGATGGCCACCGAGATTCCCGGCCACCACGTTCGAGTAATCTTACCTTTTTAAAATTAGCGCCAGTCGAACAGTCCTGCTGTTGAGCTCCTTCGTCGCGAATCCAATTTTTTTATAATTTGTGGGAAGCGAATTTTAAACGGTTGCGCGTTGTCAGTTTGATTGTTCTCTTTTCCGGATCGATTGTGGTATAGTAGGTGAATCGCGGGATAGCGGTAAGTTGTTACGCGCGTAAAAGAAGGCAGACGGAAACGTCTCCTTATGCCTTACGTACGTAAGTATGTTTAAATAACATTAAACGATTTCGTAAACGTTTCAGATGACCGTCGATTATACGAGAGATTTGTTGAGAAACGTTCATCGAGGCATTCTTCCACCCGAACCTGGAGAAAGTTTCTTGATTAGAGGAGATTACGAATATTGGCATTACGGTTGCGATGGCTTCAACGACAAGGTCTGTATGCATATGCATTCATACGCACATACCTATATACACACGTATTATTCGATATGAATCTCTCAACAGCTATATAGTTGAAATCTTCAAATAATATAGTTAGGCTACTATGATTTTAATTATTGAAAGAATTTAGCAGAATACAATTTCGGGTTGCGGGGAGTTGAAAGAAGTTCAGATAAGTTTAATTGTTAAGGAGGCAATATTAGAATTATTGTTTCTCTTGACGAGTGTACAGGGATGGGGCTGCGGGTACAGAACGCTGCAAACAATTTCTTCATGGATCATAATGAACAGAAACTTAGAACAGAGTGTCCCAAGTCTGAGGACTATACAAGAAGTATTAGTCGCGTTAGAGGACAAAGAAAGGTCCTTCGTCGGGTCAAGAGAGTGGATAGGAAGTTTTGAAGTAAGCAGTAGTTAAGTTACTCCCCCTTTCTTCAGCTGTCCCAGACTGTAAAACTGTTTCGTGCAATTAGCTGTTGTTTCTGTAATTTTGCAAATTCAAACTACTAAATATCGCGTATAAAGGAGTTCACCTGTTCCCAAAAATCTACTTGATGTGTATTGCACAGTTTAAGAAAGGGATGAATGCTAAACACAAAAGTGAAAAGGCCGATTAATGATAAATCATAGGTATGCCTGGTGCTGAACCACTTGTACAAAGTTCTTAGTAAGATTGTTCATATTCCAAGTGGCAATTCATTATTGGGCCAAATACCCACTATCAAAAGGCACTTCGAGGAATTTTCCAGCCCTATTATGATGGGTGGGGACAGAGACTGTTCTAGCAAATGCATAACGGGAGTTCACGAAGGCTTAAACAATACCTACTTATTGATTGTCGATCCGCATTTTATCGGCAGAGTAAAAAGCATCCAACAGTTAGAAGCTTGCCATTGGGTAAAATGGCATAACGTTAAGAACTTTGCGGACGAATCGTTTTATAATCTGTGTCTGCCACAGGTTAAATATGTATTGTGATGAGAAGGACAACTGCATAGGTGCAAATAAAAATAATTAAAAATGCAAATTTGTCCATTATTTCCACATGGATTAGAACAGGGTTGACTCGCGAGCCACCGGGGGCTCCCCCGCTTTGCTGTTACGCTAACGGCCCCCCTCCATACCTACCAGACTCTGACGATCGCAGTGGATTTCTCCTTCTTTCCATCTCTTTTCGACCGTCAACCCTGGATTAGAACACTGATGGAGATTTTCAGGAAACTAGTTTAACACATACATATGTACATCGTTACATTACAGTATACATATAAAACATGTTCTCCGCAATGCGTATACAGCGTATCTTGTAAAGCTACTGAATGATGGTGCTGGTTGAATAGTGTATTAATCGGTATTTAGTATTAAAGCAACTCCTTGCAGCACCCAGTGCGAGATGTGCTCGGACGTAGCGAGATTCGCCTCGAACACCAGACCTATTCCCATCGCGTTACGTCGATTGGACGTCGTGTAGACAGGCGTCTTGAAAGTATTCTACAATCACAGTGATGTATGATTTAGTAAATCTCAGAGTACATAACGATGGCAAAATATTATTTGTTGCATGTAAAAACTGAAATTTCACACAAAGCGGACATTGAATATTTGTGCGCTCGTTTGATTTGATACCTGGAGTCTCAGTCTATGAGCTTCGACTGGAATGATGGTAAGAATCGGTAGGTCTTGGACTAGAATCTTCGGATGCGATCTTTTCAGGCATTGCTCTTCCATGTCCCACCTAGCACCTTCCAGGTACAAACCACTTACGTAGCAACCCTACACACATTAAACGATATTGTGAATCTGATTACACGTTGCAGCATAATTGCCCCTTTCTACCTGATCTGGTCTCTCTTCCACTTGATCGGGATAGGTATATCTCGAGACTGCTGTGTAAGTGAGAGCCCGATCAAGAGACCAACTGTTTCTGCGACAAGCCATTTGCACGAGGGCTGCTAAGAAAGTTTCCGGAATGTGCAGGCCAGATAACCAGAGAACGATTGGTTCGCTCGCTGCCTAAAAGAGTTTTAACATCGTCGATGATACGTGGCATTTGAAATGTAATTTTAAGGGGGTATTCTGCTTTAAAAATCGATTTTACTTTTCACATTTTCCCAAAGAATATTGTTTCAAAAACGCATGTGCAAAGCCCTATTTCGGAACTCTTTCGGAAAATTTTGAACGCGTTTTTCCCAAAACCATGTTCTCTAAATGGTTGCCGTAATATCTTAAAATCTACTTGGCGGATTGACTCCAGATTTTTTGTGCACCTTCACTGCGCGTGTCTTTATCGCCGGTACTAAAATTAATTCACAAAAATGTTCTTTTCTCAGTGTTTATAGTCCGCGAAAGGTACGAAGAACATAAAAGCATCGATAGTCAAACTTCAAAGTGCCGCCTTTTTTTTAATAGTCAAATGAGCAGAATAGCTGAAATTACGGCAACCATTGGAATACTTTTTTTAACGACCGCGTTCGAACGCTTGCACTGCCACAAATTTGAATTATTTCTCTCTAAAAAAATTCGTAAACATTACTGAAACATGGATGAATATATAAACCAAAGTTTGACGAAAACAATTGTATAGATGTCCCATAAAAAAATACCAAAAATTGTGTAAAAAACGCGGTTCAAACTAGACTACCCCCTTAATCTAATTTACGTCTAATTTTTCATCCACAAACCCAATTAGTATACTGATATATTCTTTTCACAAAATGCTCCATCCAACCAGCAAGTGTTTTCCTCGTGTCTGGTGCTAATCTGATCCACTCTTTTGGCAGCACACCATTATACAAGGCTGTAGAAATACTCTCAAGTGTTGCGTCCATCCCAATTTCACCAACGATAGCCTGGCATTGTGGGACATTTGAAAGATTCGTTTCAACTCGACCCGGATCTACTCAGGAACTACAAACCTTTCTTAACTGCGTGAGCGTCCTCCTCATCGTTCCGATTAGCCGATTGAATCTCTCCAGTTCTTGAAAGAGGACGATCGTGGTTGGCGTGACGCTTACTCCGAAATGTTTCTTCACCCTTTCGAGGTCGTATTCATCTGGAACTTTGCCTAGTATCTCCTCGGCGATGTTGTCGATGAATTTATCTTTGCTTATTCCAGTGCTGTCGGCTTCTACGATTTCAGCGGCATTTCGTGAAATGAGTTGCGATTCGTAGATGCATAGAACTTTAGCTAGTTTTAGCTGAGCATAGTATTAAGGGAACACATCGAACTTTAGGGACTCTTTTCACCCCTTCGATATGAACGATTGCCGATAAAATAGAAATACGTGTCAAATGTTTTTCGCTATTCTGCAAATCTGCAGTGTCTCGTCAAAGTCGGCGTGTGAGCTGACATTGTCAGATTAATATTATAGATACCAATAAGAAAAAATGGTGTTAGCGATTGTACTTGCCAATTCGTGGTTGCAATTCCGTAAGGCTGCTCCACATCTCCCTCGTTGCTTGAGTAAAATATCCAATTTCGGCATTCGGATGGAGCCCAAAGACTTCCGGGGTGTTGACCAGCGGGAGGTGCTCGATGAACTTTAGATAATCCTCGCGTTCACCTTCCGGGGGTATCACGTAATCGACGTGACTGTCGTGGTAGAAATGGAACGACTGGAAGGAGTCGAACAAAAAGTCCCCGAAGTATTCGTCCATGTAAACTTGAGACACTCGGCGATCGTAGCCATCTATCACTCGGCCGCCGTACATTACCTGGCGATTTGAAAGGTGCTAATTTTGGAAGGGATTCCGATTGCGTTGTCGCCTATTATATGAGAGAGAGAGTTGGAATCAGAGTTGGGCATTGTTCGAATAAATTTAAATCATCTTGGAATCAAAATTTCGAATAAAATAAAGTTATTCGTGAATAACGAATAAATTTTTATAATTTTTTTATTATTCTTCTCGAAATTATTCGAATAATTTTTTATAAATTTTTAATTATTTTTTTCCGAAATTTGAATAAATTTTTATACATTTTTTTCGAAATTCGAATAAATTTTTATACATTTTTAATTACTTTTTTCGAAATTATTCGAACAAAAATTTATTCGGATAATGCCCGACTCTGGTTGGAACTTCGAATCACTACTCTACCTCGCCTATTAGGTATTTCAAGCTGTTCCAAGGTATCCTGGTGTCTTTCGTTAATATAGCCTTGTCGAGATATGTGGCCAGGATAGTTGTGCAGACGTTGAAGTCCGACTCGTTGAAGTCGTAGTTTATATTCCATCCGATCTTGTCGTACCTCCTTCTTTCCTGCATATATATATATAGAATATATTATATATTTCCTACGTATAATATGTAGGAGGAAGAAGAAAATAATTTATGTAAATATCGCGTGTCGGTTTCCTTTCGTTCCTACATAGTAGGTACTTACTTGAATAACCGCGTGATAGAAGGCTAAGACGTAAATTAAGTCCTTGTAGGCGGAGTGGCTGCAGCTTTCCAACACGTCTCCCCCGATTTTCAAGTAAGTGTTCTTCAGGTTCAGCTTTAATCCACTCGGTGGTTCCGTGACCACTACAGACGCAAACTGTTAGCTGAATGTCATTGTACTAAATCAGGTCAGTTGGCTGCGTTGGCGAACCTTTCAAGGACTGTTGCAGTATTCCAATCGGGAAGTTCGGTGTTGGATCGGTCGTAAGCCACAAGCGAAAGTCCGGATGGGGGATTCCAGCATTCTCCAAAAGTTTCTCCAATTCTCTCGTAAATGTCAAAAGCAAGTGGCAATTTTGTAGCATCAGCCATTGCCCTCTGGTCACGGCTATCTCCAGTAACTCTGTGGCAGTCTGGAGAGAAACATATTATACGCGTGTAAACGTTGGTGCAGTTGGGCAAAACCGACTGAAACTTAAGGGGTAAATGGTAGGATAAGTTTGGAGGTGATTTTAAAGAAATTTATGAACTTTATTAAAAAATCAACATAAGGTTCTTATGATATCTAGAAAGAAGAACAAGAAAATATTTTTGTTCTTCAAACTTTTGGTATTTTCCATTTGAGTCATTCTGTGGATTTTTTCACGTCCACACCCGTTGGACCTAGAAGAAAAAGACAACGAGTTTTGTAATCTACACACTAAATACTAGAGATTTACCCAAGATTTTGAAAAAATATTGATTTTTGGAGGATTCGCGAACATTTGAAAACAATACTTTCTTTTGCCAGAAAATTTAAATGTTTGTCATTCCTAAAAAAATCAATATTTTTCAAAATCTTGGGTACTTCTCTAGTATTTAGTGTGTAGATTACAAAACTATTTTTCTTTTGGTTCTAGGTCCAACGATGTGGACGAGAAAAATCCCACCGCGGAATAACTCGAATGGAAAATACTTTCGTTCAAAAAAATCTGAAAAAAAGAATATCGTTGTGTTCTTCTCAGTTCATGAATTTTTTTAAAATCACCTCCAAAGTTACCCTACCATTTTTGGCCTATCATCGCGGCGTTATCCCTTAAGTTATCCGAAAGCAACCGGTCCAATCGCATAATGGCCAATTATACGTGCACACATACGTCGAGTCTCACCTTTTCCTGGCCTTGCCCTAGCGACAAGCATTTAAATTTCCCTCCTCCACAGCCGTGTCTGTCGGCTAGCTTCATCAATTCCGCGGACGGATCCGAGCCGGGGCTCAGGATGAACACGATAGGCATCGTTGACGTGCTTTGCTCCAGGATCAACTCGAAACTGATGTGAGGTGGAGTGATGTACTCCTCGCCCATCACTTCGCTGATGTAATTTATGACAGCCCGGTACACTCGATCCACACGGAAGCACCGCATCAGCATCAATTTCTCGAAGGGTTCCAACTTGTCGGAGTAACCCAATGGGAAGGTGTTCGATTCTGGGGCGTCCCCGTCGTACCACTGTTAACACGAAACATAGATGGTCTGAATCACCTGTTCAACTATTTAACAGAGTGGAGCGAAAAAATACAATTTTCGAGGATCGGATTCTAATAGTTTGGAAGCATTGCGTACAAAGGCCAAGAGAATTAGTGAAAAAATCCGCATAATCGTACGATACCTTCTGTGAGCAGCAAAGGCCTCTTTTTTTATTTAAATTTGTATGAATAATGCCAAAACTGGATCACTTTTTGTATTGCAGATTTTCACTGTTTTCTTTGTTAGGGAGGCAACTGTAGACTAAAGAATACACAAAACCACCCTTAGCTACCAGAGATCCAAAATGGTCTGAAAAGTAATCGGACAAAATAAAATGGTCCGCTTATCGCCCACTTTCTTGACACATCAAGACTGCCCATTTGATTTCATGTTTTTTGTGGTTTTCCCGTTTTAACAGAAATCAGTGAAATTTTAAAAAAAAGAGGCCTCTGCTGCTCACAGGAGATATTGTATGATTATGCTGAAAATGTGTTTCGAGGGAAACTTGGAAAATCGGTAATTGTGTATGGTAAAAATTTATGGAATTTCAGGATCGACGAACCACTTGCCAATCGTCGGTGTGCTCTTGCAATTCCACGGCAAGCTGGCCGAAAGTTTCCGGGAAATCGCTGCTCAATTTCAGTAGGTCCATCCATCGAGTGGAGGGCAGCCACTCGGTGGGATTAAGTGTGCTAGCTTTCTCGAGCGCGATGCTGCCCTTGATGAAGAAGTCCAGTTGCCGTTGGGCCAGGTTCCCCAGGGTCTGCTCTAGTCTCGTGGAGATTTGAAAGGAGAAGAGCAGCTTGTGCCTCTCGAAGATTCCAGTGCAGCCGTAATCGTACACGTTCTTGGTTAGCATCACTATAATATTTTTCAAACGGTGCTGCAACGAGGGGTCGGGCAGCGCTTTTCTCAGGGAGTAAAGGAACACCTCCACGTAGCTCAGAAGGGAGTACTGATACATCGAGTTGACCATTGCCATGTCGGCTAGAACGAAGAAGAGGATCGCCCCACGTTTCGCTACCGGCCGATATCCGTCTCGGAGCTTGTTCACGTCCGTGGCAGTGACTTGAGCAAGGTACAGCTTGGTCATCGCGTCGTTGGCGCTTGATTTCGTGTTGTCCAGGGTTTCGATCAGCTCTATGTTGTCTAACATGTTGCCCTGATTGGTGGAGATCTCTAGCAGCAAACTGTCTTCGAGCTGCTGCAGCAGACTTTTGTTCTCGCTGGTCTCGGCGATCAGTGTCTCGCGTTGCGCCTCGACATCCGGCCTCTCTGTTCGCACTACCACCGACAACAGTTGGTCCTCCAGGCCCTGTATATTGTAATAAGTACGTTACGATTCTCTTTGCTTTGCTTTCTTTCCACCCCGCATTAAGTGACATGGAATATTACCCTAATGGTCACCATATAATTCACTATGGTTGCTTTGGCGTACAAGGCAGGATCGAACATCGGATTCGAGATTTTGGTTGTTAGGTACATCCGGAATTTCGGATCGTAATCCACTTCTTTATCGCCGAGAATGACGAACGTCCGACCACCAACGTCTGCAACAAAGTTTCTTTGCATGTACGTACATACACATGCTTGTACTCGGCATCCTGGGTCTTCTTCGACATTAGTGGGTACGTACAGGGTTATCCACTTAAGGGAAGTCAGGCAGCCCGGAAATTCAGTAGATTATGCAACTCTGTGTGCAAGTAGGGCTGCCATCCGTAAAATCACTAATCTAGGATGAAGAGCATTAACCTTTAGAGGGCCGGTATTTTTTCATTGAAATGGTAAATTTCCCTCGGACGTCCCTGGACGCCCTAAAAAAAAGAGGACAAATCCAGGGAAACCTGGACGGATGGCAGCCCTATGTGCAAGTAGAGTAGTTCATCCGTAACGCAAACCTATTTTTTTTGTCGGTGTCATGGTGCGGTTTGAAATCACCCTTTGAGAATGGTAAGTGGATAACCCTGTACATTAGCGTATACATGGTATTGTTAACCGGGCTGACCACTTACTTTGTATATCTTTCGACAAAACGTTCTCTATGACAGGGTCGACGTCCTCGATGTCTTGAAACAACACTGGCATACCGTACTTTATCGCCAGCTCTAATTGCTTCAGAAAATCCGGATCTAAGAACGAGAGGATTTTCAGATTTTTCCGCTCCTTCTTCTTTATCCAATTGAGTGCTTGCTGTTGGGGATCGATGCAGATAGCGAATCTCGATGCTCTGGTGGTTAGTATACCGTTTTGCACGGACAGTTCGTCCGGTGGTAAACCCTCCGACGTCCAGCTTGAAAAAGCAACGACATTAATTGCTTTACAACCGTTGATGATTATGCGAATCAAGCGAGCAGACGCGCTTCGTCTCGCTCTAAACATAGAGCCGAATGAGATCTTACGTGCTGATTTCAACATCGTTGCTCAGTAGCGTCTCAATCGTAAGGGTGTCGGTAAACGGGATTTTTTTGGCCAGTAAGTTGTTCCACCAATCGTTGTACAGCATCCGATTTCGATACTCGTAAGTGAACGGGCCGCAGTAGGCGAGGAATCCAGCGGAAACAAGGCAGTTGCCAATGATATTGTCGATCTGACCTTGCAGGCTGGTCAACTCTTTCTTCCAGCGCTGGTTCTCCGACGACAGGCCAGTGATCAATCTGTCGGCAGCTATCAATCGCCTTTGCATAAGGTCCGTCTCCTCCTGCAACTCTTGCCTCTCCGTCATCGCGGTCTCATACTTGGCGTTCAGGTCTGTTATGGCTTTCTCGATTCTTTTCAATTCTCTCTGCTCCCTCTCCATAGCCCTTCGAGCTCGCTCCGATTCCGCCTCCAGCATTTCCACCCGCTCTATCTTCGGCTTCACCTGAAACGGAAAGGGTGTTCACCAAGTGGCATGGCTACGACGACCATCCGATAGAAGAGCCGCAAGGCGTGACGCGCAAGCACCTCTCTGTAGACGGTGCAGTAGTCCAAAACAGCGAGCACAAACTTGTACAGGCCATATCCAGCTCTGCTGATGCTCTGCATTTGATCCAGCTTGGTCGTTTTCTTCATGTGCGCTCTAACCGCCTGCTGCTGCTTAAGCGTGATCCGCTCGACATTCATTTCTTGCAACGACCTCAGGAATGCAGGATCGCCCATCATTCCCTTGGCGCCTTTCCATGAAATATCCTTTACGTTTCGTAGTATGGCCACGCATTCCGAGACTATTTGCACGGCCTCGTGGGGAGTGGCGAACGATCTGAGGATTTAACCACTCGCGATTAGTCGTTAGTGTAAGAGGTAATGAATCCGGTGCTAATGAGTTGTAGAGTTTTCAGGTCTGCGCTAGGTTTCCAGGAAAGGGAGGGAGGAAGGGAAGGATTGGGTCCCGAAATGATTTCTCGGGGTCGCCACGATTTTTTTTTAATATTATCAAGTTAGAATTATACGTATTCTGAAATACTTATTTTTAATGTGTCTTCTTTAGTTTATTAAAGTTGTCTTATCTTATATAGGAGGCAGGTTATTTGAATATTGTAAAAGGGGATTGCGGCTCAAAAAAGTTTGGAAAACACTGAGCTAGGTAATAGAAGGGAAAACCTTATTTCGGTGATATCCGCTTTATCGAGTTCCCCAAGGGCCGCTCTAGCTCCGTCGAGGGCAGGTTGCGCCTCGGCCAATGCCTGCCTGGCTTCCGTTTGTTCTGTAATAATAATTACTCTCTGCTCTTCTATTTCTTGTCTCTTTTCCTCGCTCAACTGCTTCTTTTCCAACGCAATGTCCGTGCTCTCGCCGATAGACGCCAACAATTGTTCGCAGTTTTTCGTTTGATCCGCCACCTTTACTCTTTGCACTACCAAAACCTCATTAAGCTCAGCCAGAGTCGTGGAGGCCTCGGCGATCTTGAGCAAGCCTTGGAAACACACAGAAATAGCATTAGATTAATTTTCTCGTTTCCTTTTCCTTGCTTTTCCGAGCAATTTTCCCGGCGCACACCTCCTGAAAGTCGATCGCACTGCGAGTTTATGTAATCCTTTGTCTCTAGTAAGAGGTCCACGTATGAGTTTACAAAGTCCAGATAGTGTTTCGGAGTTACGTAGTTCCTTCTTCGTAATTTCGCGTGGAATTCAAGCGTGCTGTCGCAGACCGTTTTGTGGGCATACACCATATGCTCCACCAAGGCTTCCCTATAGTTTTGCGGCACATTTGGATTCTGAAATGTAGGGAAACGATTTATCGAGTGTACAAGTGGAGTGCGATAAGTGAGCTGAAGCAACTGTAGCTTATTTTCTGCACGCACATCCCTGAGCGTAACGTTAGCGACAGCTACTAGGGCCTGCTCAGGCCACGGGAACATCCAGTCTATGGTGGTGCTGTTCACCAAACCGGGATAATTACGGCATCTTAGCCTTAATGCATCTCCCGCAGGACTCATAGACAACGCGATTCGTAAATTGCCCATGCTGGTCTTTACAAAATACGACCACACGTTCTCCCTAAGGGGCAGAGAGGAAAGAACGAATGAAGGGCGGCAACGTACTTGTAAGCAGCGACAAACACTGGGGGAGAAGAAAAGGAAGAGAAAAAGAGGAAAAGGGAAAATTGGGAGAAGAGGAAAAGAGAAAAAGAGGAAAAGGGAAAATAGAAAAAGAGGAAAAGGGAAAAGAGAAAAAGAGGAAAAGGGAAAAGAGAAAAATAGGAAAAGGGAAAAGAGAAAATAGAGAAAGCGGAAAACGAGAAAAGAGGAAAGAGAAAAAGGGAGAGGGGGGAAAAAGGGAAAAAGAGAGAAGTAGAGAAAGAGTCCACTTTGATTAAAATTTCATCATGGATGCAGGTAAAGAAACTTTCACCTGTTGATCCCGAAACCAGCCTCCGCAGCTTGGTCTCTGGTGGAGTTGACGATTTCATCCTTATCTTCGTCGGTGAAGAGGGACGGTATAACGCCGGTCATCAGCATATTGTTCACCAGCTCCAAGAAACTTTCGTCGACGACATGCGAGGAGGTGAAGAGGAAGACGACCCTCTTATTCTCGACGCCGACCGTGTTGTACAGGACTTTCATATCGTCGCGGAAGGAGGCCTGGCTGTAGCCGCGGCTCAACTGGATTTCAAAGGTCTGGAAGGTGGCTGCGAACGCAGCCAGCTTTATCACCGATTTCTTGCCGCTGCCGCCGACGCCGATCACCAGAACGTGACCCCGATGCATCCGAAGCACACGGTGCACTCTGGTCAGATGCTGTAGCGCATCGTTGAACAGGACCATCTGCAGCTGCGTCGTATTCCTCTCGTTGTAGTCATCGAAGATCTAGTTGGGATTCAAGTGGGATAGACTGCCAGCTAAAGGGTCGCGCTAGACTCTAGCGTAGAATTCGTGGGTGTATAGTGCATCACCTCGACGAACAAATTATAGACAGCCTCGTAGTCGAGCAAGTCTTCGTAGAACCGCGGTTCTCCGTCATTGATCGCGTTCCGGAAATCACCGAATAGCAGAGGATCTCTTAACGTGTACTCGATCACCTCGGGCTCCTCGTCCCAGTGCTCTTCAATCTTTTCCTTCATCTGTCCAGCAACGAGCTTCTCATCCTGCAATCGCGCGTGTCCCATTCACCCGAACATTTCTCCCCTTCTCACCGCAAAATTACCCTCCGCTCTATCGACACGTGAGTCTAGGTGTCTCTACTTATCGTTAGCCCAAGACAGATGGAAGAATCACCTGCTCGCTGATCAGACGATCGCAAATGACTCTGGTGCATTCGTTCCTCCAAAGTCTGGCCATCTGTTTGGTCGTTGGCTGGTAATCGGGATGGCTTTGAAGAAGGCCGGCCGTAATTCTCGAGAGGTCCCGCATGTTGAACACGTAATGGAATTTGTTCGGCGTTGGTAATAGGTCTCTGGTAACCATCTGAGGAGAAACGATAAATCCATAAAGTGGGTTTAGGCGAGAATTTCTGCGGCAATGGAGAGGGGAGAGAGAGAGAGAGAGAGAGGAGAACCTGGTAGAGGTCTAACGTTATTTCCACCAATTCCCCGGCGATCCCTTGCACTTCTTCCGGGAATATTTCCAAGTGTCCACCCAGAATGCTCGTATAAATATAGCCAAGTGTTTCCGTTGACGGGATTGTGACGTTGTAAACGGAGAACATGGAGATAAATCTGGGATCCACCTCGTTTCTACCGCCGCCAGGCTCCCCCATCGCTGCTAGGTAGCCTGTAGTAACCTTGTAGTCACTTTTTTCCTCAACTAACACCTTCCGCGCGGTTAAGCTGGCCATTCTTAGCCAACAGCAATGAAAGCCTAACGCAGGCCAGATCAATCAACTCACACAAATCCTTCATGTACTTGAGAGTAAGGTCCCCGCCGCGATCGTAGAATCCGCCCTTCTCCAACAGAAACTTGAGAAATGCGATCGGCTGCTGAGTACCGTAAGTATCTAGCATTGGCATGTTCATATCGTCGATGAAAACCAGCAACTTCTTGCCAGGCGGTGGCCCATAAGTCTCTCTGGTTCTCTTTTCCACGGCCGCTTCTATGTTCCTCTGTACATCGATCGAGGTTGTCCTCGATGAGAAATTGATTAGAAGCTGGTTCTGTTCAGAGGTAGGCAACATTTTTATTTAATTAAAACTTCGAATAACGAGTAAAAGTTAAAGAAAAATATTCGTCGTTCGTTAATAATTTTTTAAATACAAATTTTGCCGATATCTGGCTCTGTTCAATCAGGTGGTTCCGTTTCATTTCCACTCGCTTGCTACTCGCTTACGACGCGCTTTGTGCGCTTCGAAACTTACGTATCTTTCTGTGCTGAGATTACGAAGGAACTCTTGAATTATTGCCGTTTTCGAAGTGCCAGTTTCGCCTACCAGCAGCGCTGGCCGACCTAGGCTATTCATCGTTTCAACGAACCAAGTCGCTCGCAAAGTGTCGACGGTAGGTACCAGAATGTCCGAGAAATTTCTCTGCCTGTCGTGCGCGTAAGCGGGGACTATCGATTCCCATGGCACCCAAATGTTCTCCTTTATGTCCAGCCGATAGTCGTACAATGTTGCGTACGTCACAGGAAGATATTCTGTCGATAAATCACCACGTTATACAGTATTTATTCGCTAAGAGCTCGCGGCCCGGTATCGGCGGTGAGCATTTAACGTAGAGGGGACACGGTTCCGAGCGTGATGAAACGAGAGCTCTCAGCGAAGAAGTACCGTAGTACAATATAGACACTGTTATAGATTACTACTTAGGCACTCGATCGTGGATATTTAAATCAAGTATTCTGTTGATATGGTTAAGGGTGGACGTCACGGTAATGGCCCGAAAAGTAAGGGTATCTTTGGAAATTTATTAAAAGCAAACGACGTAATGAATCTTTTTCAAACTTTCTGGACTTTATTAAATCTGCTTTAAATAAATTTAAAAAAAGATATTCGTATAACTTAGATATCCAATAAAAAGTCCCGAAAGTTTGAAAAAGATTCATTACGTCGATTGCTTTTAATAAATTTCCAAAGATACCCTTACTTTTCGGGCCATTACCGTGGTGTCCCCTTCTTAAAGCCTACTTATAGTGGCTGGTTTCTGAACGGTATCTTGCACGAGCATTAGGCCGGCCGTTTTCTTCATGAACTCGTCAAAGTGGCTCCTATGTTCGGCAACTAAGCAAGCACCGAACGACCAGTAACAGGCTTGAATGTACATCGCTTCGAGAAGTTGATCTCTGGTGGTGGCCAGTCCCAGCTGTATGCTGTCCTCTTCGTCTTCGCGTTCGTCCCCGGCCTGCTGTTTCTCGGTTTGGCTCGCGAAAGCCGATGCTTCGTCCAGGATCGAGAGAAGCCCGTCGAACACGTAACAAAGTTGAGACACCTGAGAGAAAGAGAGAGAGAGAATAAGCTGAAATGGAACCCTCGACCAGGTGGATTGCTCTTCAAATACCATAGAAAGTTGCATTTACCTAGGATATTTGTAAAATTATTACCATGTTCAATCCGGTTTGCGGTATGATCAGCTTAAGTGGCGCGAGCATTTGCAAGCCCAGCATTCCGTCTCTAATGAACAGAATTGCGCCATCCACGTACTTGTCGCGCATTCCGCTGAAGAATTCCTCATCGGATTTGGCCTTGCCGCTTATCCATTTGTCCATGTAAGGGTGATGGCCAAGGTTCTTGGGATCCACGTATACCATGCCTGCCCTGGACACCGTGGCCGGTGAGGCGTACTGTAGATCGCCTACCTTTTCATACAAATGCAATATAATCATTCGATAATTACAGGCTTGGAGCAAGTTGGTTCTAGAGTTATTGGGAACCTCGAACAGCAGGCTGCAGTGATTCTGCATCCTGATCCTCTCTTGGTTGGCCAAAGTGAGCAGCTTGTTGTCGTCCATCACCGAGTTCATGTTCTCGATCCATTGAGGATCAACGTCACCGTCGAACAGAATATACCGTTGCTCGTCTTTCTCTGTGTCCAGAGGTTTGTTCACTTGGCGGAAGATGTTACTGAGAAGGCCGTCCGTCCAATCGCGGGTCGCTGGATCCAGCACTCCGTAAAGTTCCACCACCGTGCATGCCTCGAACCGGTTCACACCGTTGCCCGTTTGCCACCATTTATGGTGCGCTAGGTTAGATTAGGATACTCACCTTAGGATTTAGGGTGTAAAGTTTTGTCGGCTTGCCGAGACGGATCTGGGCTCTGCACAAAGTTTCGATCACCACAGTTTTCCCGCCTCCTGTCGGCCCGACTACCATCGTCGAATGTCGGGTCATCATTACTTCGTACAGTTGAATCACTTTGTCGACCTGGTGGTCAGAAGTTGTAGATTGCAGCCAGTGAGAAATTTGTGTTGCATAGGTACAAGTATCTCTGTAACTTTCTGTGTTACCTGGTCGGGTATCACGCTGTACCGTCGTTCCTCGAGCGTTCGCTCCACGGCTTCGTTAAAGTCCGGATAATGAACTCTGGGACAATGCAGGTCGGGGAAGAGGTCCGTTATCAGGCCCAGGAACAGAGGCACGTCGTCGAATATAAATTTCGGTAGATTCATGTCCCTGAGGGCTCTCATCAGCACCAGGTCCTCGGGCATCTCGGCGAATTTTCTCTTCAACTGGCCAGCCATCTTGAGCACCGAGTTCAGAGCTCTCAGACCGAAGTCGTAATGATTTTGTTTGCTCAGTTGCTCGCGCGCCAAGCTGTACAGAACGGTCATTTTCTTGGCCAGCACTTTGGCGGTCAAGAAACCGGCGCTGAACAGCTTTATCTGGCAGATCAGCTCGTTGTCCGGAACTATGCAGACCACTGGCCTGAACAGCGCTTTCACCGATTCGGGCAATTCCGTTCGACCGGCGTATCCGGGGTTCATTGTGATGAATATGCCCACCTTGGAGTCCAGCACGATATCTTGGCCCTCGAACTTTAATAATAACAGAGCGAACAGAGTATGTATTAGTATTTTGTCTTGTGCCATCGGTATGCTATATAAATCGGATTAGATTAAATATTGAATCTGGAGGAAAGGGTATTTCACACACGTCCGAAATATAAACTCTTATATCTTCAGTTTCAACGCAGATATGCCTTCCTTATTTAATATGCATATACAGTGGCGAACGGAAGAAAGTTTACAACTTTCAAATTTTTTTAGAATTGGTCCAAACGACTTGAGTTTTTTTTTGAGAAGCTAGAAGAATTAGTTTGCTAAGTGACGAGTTTCGTCGTTTTAAAAAAAAATGCAATTGGTCGGAATAGCAAAAAAAAATAAAATAGTAAACGTCGTTTTTTTAAACTTTTTTTGTGAGCCGTAATGAAAATTAAAAAAAAAAACCGTTTGTAGTTTGAAGCAAGTTGCATACGTGCCTAAAATTTCATAAAAATCGGTTAACATTGCTCTGAGCTATAAACGCTTAAAGATCGCAGAATAAGGTCGAAAACCGCAAAATTCCCGAAATTAACGTCACTTAGCAAACTAATCCTTCTAGTTTCTAAAAAAAACCTCACGTTTATGCGATTTTAAATGTTGTAAACTTTATTTCCTCCGCCACTGTAGATATACTATTTCTGTGCTACCTGGCAGCAATAACTCAATTTAAGCGAAAGTTGCAGGTACGCCCTTTCGAATTGACACGGCGTATTATGTACTCGCACGTAGTTACATAACAAGATATTACATTCATATGTATACCATGAATAGGTTCGCTTTCGCTTGCAGCGCGGTGCGTATAGTTTGGAGCTGCGTGGAAATGACGGAGAGCACAGAAACGTCAATGCGATTGAATTCGTCGAAGCACCCCCATGCACCGCACTGCGCTAATCCGCTCAGTGTCTTTCCAATCGCCACGTAATCCATCCCTTCTCCGCAATTCGTCACCATGCACAGTAGCCCCATCGCTTTCGCCAAGTCTTTGGTGGTTTCGGTTTTGCCAGTTCCAGCCGGGCCTTGTGCGTATTAAATACCGTGTGATCTTTGCCCATCGATCGAAACCAGGTAGCTTACTCACCTGCGGGAGCACCGCCCAGATGCATCGACAGAGCTTGTGTAATAGTCAAGTATATCCTGCCCGTCAGAGGTGTGACTACGAGCCTGCCGTTAAGGCCCATGTACTCGTAGCCGTATTCGAATGTGCCCGTGCACTGACGCACCCAGGCATTGTCCAGGTCGTGAACCCAGTAAAACCTTTGAGAAACACGTTCACCACAAGTTTCATACTCTCGTTCTTCTTTCGCTTCTTAATGGTCGTGTCGTTTTGAAAATGATAGGGAAATGTACATACAGGCAGGGCTGGATGCTCTCGTGTTTATAAAATCGCGACACGAAGAAGGATTTCTGATCTGACAAGGGATTTTCGGTTATCTGAATAATCTGATTGTTTTTAAACTGTGCAGGTTTGCAGAGGGCTTCGGTAGAAGTATCAGACAATTTCTTGTTTGCGCCCGCTGTTTGGTTCTTCAGGGTGAGAACACCCCTTATAGGTTAATGCGTGATTTCCTATTTTCCTGCAAATGTATGTATCTTGAAAACTGTGGTGGATACAAAAATCGTTAGAAATAATATTTAATGGTTTTTTTTATGCTGTAGAAAACTATGCAACCGGATTGCATACAACTTGTGGTGGGGAATATTTTGCAACTTTATCTTAATATATAAAGCAGAAAGTGTTTGTGTGTTTGTCTGTCGCCTAAAAACTTTCGAACGAAGCCGAGTAGTAAAGCTAGTGGGTCATAAAAAGCTGTTAAGTTTTCATTGTAATAATTTTTTTAGATTCACTATAGTTTTCAAGATGTACAGGAAGGTAATGAAGCTTTAAGGTGTCTTTTTATCCTGAGGGATCGAAAATAGGCACAAACAAGAAATTGCATTGTACCGCACTGCTATTACAGTGCAGTAGACCTTTCTTCCGACTGTTTCGTCAATTAAACATTGAACCTGTCCAGTGATATGAGCAGATCGGTCCGTGGTGTCGCGTGGATTGTATAAATATCAAGTTTGAAAAGCAATCGTACGAGTGTGCTAGTATTCACGTAGAATAGATAGAGTTAAACCTTAGCTGACTTTCCCATTCGAATTCCATAGGATCTCTAATGCTGTCTCGGACGAAGCTCTCGATAATGTCCCGCATATGAACGTCGAGCGTCAGTACCATATCGAACATTTTTCTGTCATTGTTTGTCAACGAATCGCTGCCCATCAACGTGACCACTTGATTCAGCTGATCGTTGAGCTGCTTCAAATACTGAGCACGAATCAAACGACATTTAAAGGTTCCCGTAAATGCCAGGGCCGAGACAAGTGTGGGAAACAAAGTTATACATGTATCTGCTTACATACGTGCATGTGTATTCGCATACCTCTTTCATAGCACGCTTCTCTCCTTGAGAGATCTTAACAAATACGTTCTCCACCTCGGCTGTCCACCAAATTTGATCTGCCGCGAGGATCATCATGCCTTGGAAATCGAGCATCCAATCTGTCCTTGGCCTTCTTACCTGCAAGGCAACATATTTATTATACGTACAATTGAGGGCCTTGCAACAAGAGAGGTGCAGCTCCATCTTTACGAACTTGGAGTAAATTAGAAAAAAATGTTTATAAAATTGTTGCTTTGACTTAACGTTGAAAAGGGTTTAGTTATCACTAATTGCAAAATATATATTCTCGCACAATAGGTAGTAGTTATTGAGTTGATAAGTTTTTATTTCTATTTTTGGAGAAACAATATTCTATAATAAAAATATTAATATTAATATTTTTGTTTTTGTTAAATATTAAACATTAATATTTCTATTTTTATTAAATATTAAATTTCTAGTTTTGTTAAATATTAAATATTAATATTTCTATTTTTATTTATTTGCAATAAATCGCTTATTTTTTATCAGAATTGCATCAAACGTGTCCCAAACGATTTAGAATTCTCCTTACACGTCATAACTGAAAAACTGTAAAAAATGAAGTTGCACTCCTCTCACTGCAAAGTCCTCAATTATTATCAGATTATTATTAGATACAGAATTTACTCGAATGTTGCCATTTAGCTAATCCCCCTGAAGGAAATGCCCGCCTCACCTTTCCGTAATTGTAGACAGCCTTCTTCGTTAAATATCGATTCGAGCGTTTCATTTCCTCCAAAGCAACCACCATCCATTCCTCAATCTTCCCCTCGGTGAGCACGGGGTTTCGAAACTCCATCACCTCCTGTTCGCCCGAAATCAGTCCAGTCGCTACCACTCGATCGTTATTATTCACTTCGAACTGAAATTTCTGCAAGTTATCGAACATCTTGCCGACGTGCTCTTGAATCGCCGATGGTACGCCGCTGCCGAGAATGCTCAGCAACTCGTCGTCGCTGAGGAAAGTGAATCTTGGAAAGATCGCTCGTTTGCTATTCAAATAGTCTGAGAGGGATTTCTGGCATCTGTCGAGCCCGCTGATCATCGCTTCGAATTCCTCCTTTCGCCCTGAAGTAACACGTTAACGCGTACGACAACCCTTAGATAATGTATGCGCCTATTAGGAGTGTGCCCGCAAACCCCGAAAACTTTTAACTTCCGATTCCGCAATGCCATCAGATGTAAGAATTTTTAATCCAAAAAAATCGGCTTCCGAATCGCAAATCGGGTCCCGTAATTTATACACACGTGCACAATAGTAGAGAGGGATTAATCATCGTATACCTTTAATCGTGCAACACTCGAGAACGCGGATCCTTTTCGACGTATCAACCATGATCTTCCTGAACGACTTGTCGATGTCGTCAAACCTTTTCGCTTCATCTGGCAACTGCAGCCTAATGTCACCGCCCACGAAAATACCCTCGAGGTACAGCCACTTGTTTTGAAGCAGCGTCCACAGTTCCAGAACCTCTGAGATCATATGCATGATACCCTCCCATTTGTTTACGGCCTGGAGAAACGGCCCAATAAACTGGGAGGCGGCCATCCCGTTCACGTTCATCATATTGTCTTCCAGGATTTGATTTAATTCGTCGATCGGCCCGAGTATGTATCCGCGATCCTCTATGCCTGCAGGTAGCGACTATTCCTATATCGCAGTTAAAAGTGCCGTTAAAAGGCAAACGGTTTACCTTTCGTATGCTTCACCACCGTGAACTCCATGGATTTCCACACATCGGCTAAATCCTTCAGGCCTCTTTCTATAGCCAGCTCCTTTATGGCATTCGTCACAATTTCTCTCGCGATATCTTGATACTTCCCTAATTCCATGGCGAACATATTTTCCAGGGTGAACCTTCGAGATGAATATACAAGGGGAGGTTTACTGTTTGCCGGATTAACCGGATCGACGTTGCTATTTACGTGGAAAGTGCGCGCATCTTTCACCGAACGCTCGCACTATCAACTCACCCCTTCACTATTTCTATCGCGTTCTCCTCCATAATATAAACAGTTCGTAGTTGTTTAATTAAAAGCGGAGTAGTCTTTGGACGAATCAACGTTAAAGATCAAAAAAGAGTCTTTTGTGTGGATGGGAAAGGAGAAAAGAGAAGAAGATTCTGTAAAGATGCTCGATTATAGAGACAGAGAAGTTATGGTTGCACGCTCATAGTTTTCCAATTATTATAACAGTACTGTGACGATAAGAGATGACGATAAAGTATGCGTGTACCTATCAACTAGCAAATGTATGCCTGAGCATGTGGAATGACGATTAAAACATTCTAAATAAAGATTTGAGGTTTATAAGATTCTCAAAATTTAACTAAAAACCACGCGCACGCGGTTAAGGTTCCCTATGCGCGGCTCAAAGATGGGCAAACTTTTTATTTAAATAAAATTTCGAATAACGAATAGAAGTGAAAAAAAATTATTCCTCATTCGTTCGTTAAGCCGAGTTAACTTTATTCAACACATGACGAATAATTCTTTCAACTTCTACTCGAAATTTTATTTAAATAAAAAGTACTCTGCCTTTTTCGCTATGCCTACGCAAAGAACCGTGGATCGTTCTCAATCTTGTTCACACCTTTCCGGGTCCATATCGAAATACTGTCCAGTCTTTTTCATCAACGCTTTCCAGTGTCTCTCGCGCATAGCTTCGTTCTTTAATTGAATGAACAACGGCACCGAATTCTTGAAGCTCTTCATATTGGTGTCTAGAGACTGCCCGATACCTAAACTTCTGACAAACTTTGGAAGCCTGCGGAATTCACGGATAAAGTGATCCATGCCGTCGATCAGCTGCTGAGGATTCAAGTTCACCCAAAGTGTCTGCGCCCAGACGTCCCGGCTGATTTTCTGCTCGTTGTACAGCTCGAACAGCATTTCCATGCCGTCGTACTCCTTTTTAATCTTCATGAAGATCGAATAATCGGTGGCTGGAAGATCGAACAGCAGCTCCGACTTGATCAAGCTCTGCTTGCGCTCTTCGTGCTTCGCGATCAGCTTGCTGTATTCCTGTGCGAATCAAATTATTCTTAGTAAATTAAATTAAATCAAATCGAATCGAATCAAATCAGGTTAAATTAAATTAAATTAATTTCGCACACGTACTTCCATTTTGTTGAGTCCAAGTTCCAAGTCATCTCCGACACTGCCGGGGCCATTAGCTTCAAAGTCCTCCGCGAACTTCGCGAGCTCCGCAACGAACTGGTCTATCTGCTCCTGCGTCATCTCCGAGAACCTATCACTGGTGCTTTCCAGAGTGGAAGCTCTGTACAGAGCGCCGAGGTAAAGCGACTCCCAGTCGCGTTGCAGATCCAAAGCCATCTGCTCGTCCTCCGCGGGAAAGTCTATATGGTGACTGCGGAAATTTGCAAACGTTTCCTGGAATAAACGTTACATTATTCGTTATCTACCGTCACCTGTGTCACATCGTCGGGATCAGCTCACCTGATAAGTCTTGAATTGAACTTCGACTCGTACTGCCGATTGCTTGATGTCAGAAATTGCCTGCATCACCGAGGTGAAACGATCTAAACCAGTGATCACCAGCTCCACTTCGCTGTGAAAGTTTTCGATGATCGTCTTCAGATCACTCATCGCTTCGACAGTATCGGCTAATAGGAAGTTGCCCAGCACCTGCTTCCATTCTTTGGCGTGTTGCTCGATACCCGAGAGCAGAGGGCCAAGATTGATGCTGCAGCAAAGAAATAAGAAATAGACGAAGAAAGAAAATAGACAAATGAAACAAGAGAGAGAGAGAGTAGCGGTTTGGATGGGACCTTACCTTAGGCAGTACAAGCTATGGTGAGTGTCCATTTCCTCGAGCTCTCCCAGAATGTTATCGTAGAACGTAAATTTGTCGCCGTATTGGAGAAGGGTAGGATTCGTCGCGGCGAATTTCGCGCCGGCCAAGTTCTTGTCGAATGACCAAAGGTTGCTGTACTTTCGCCATCTATGGAGATAGTGCAAGCACTCTAGCGCTATTTTATGCGCCGACCCTTGAATCGCGTGTACCTCGTCATTCACTATCTGTGTACAAGGGAGGGTATTCACATTCACGTTTGATAAAAGTTTATTCGAATAGAAATTTATATTCGAAGATTATTTGAATAAAAATTTATTCGAAGATTATTTGAATAAAAATTTATTCGAAGATTATTTGAATAAAAATTTATTCGGAGATTATTTGAATAAAAATTTATTCGGAGATTATTTGAATAAAAATTTATTCGAATAATGCCCAACCCTCTGCGTAACAATCATGACTGTTGGCGTTATTTACTTGAATGCTCATCACATCCTCGTAGAAGCTGAGCGTCACGTACTGGTCGGAGTCGCTTTTCCTTTGCGGTCTACATTCCAGGCAGGTGCCGTTTAACCACCTTGGGAACTGTTTCAGCTCCTCCAGCAGATTCTTCCCATTCTGAATGATAATGTTGTAAATCTCACTTGGGGATGGTCTCAGGACCGCCTCCGACGCGATTAACACAGCGTCTACTTGAAAGATCGGCGTCGAACCGATTAGAGTCCTGTTGAACAACTTTAGATTCTCCACCATGCATCTAAAGAGGTTTTCAAAGGAGAGGCTGTTAAAGTTTCGTTGGAATTAATTGATTCCCAGTCTTCTGTCTGAGTGAAAGAGTAGCTATGTACAGGATAAACGCGGAGAACAATTGTTTCTCATATTTCTCGTAGAACAGCTGCATGGCTGGGCTTCTGCCGGTGGACGTTCCTTGCACCAAGCTCTCCAATTTCTTTAATATCGGGCTCGTCGATTGGTAGATCTTTTTCATCGAGGTAACTAGCTCTGTCCTTCGGATTTGTAGCTCTTGAAAGTAAATCTTTGGACGACAATCGGAAGCAATTTATCGTGTACTATCGAGTGTCTGCTACAGGCTGATGGGGGGTAGTACCTTTTGTTTGGTTGATGCTACAGAACTCATACCGCAAAGTGGGAGAACATTGGCAGCTACTTAGCATGTATTAAACAATTCGCATTCACAAAAGATTGCAATGTTATGATAGAATACTTAAAGCAAATATAAAAATTTAAAAAAAAACTTAAAACCGACTTCTACAAAATAAAAATGCACTAAAAAGTAAAAAATAAGTTTCCTTCCTTATTTAATCTATGACTCTCAATTTTGTGAAGTCGGCTCAAGATTTACACTTGTAAATGATGAGGCGCCGATATAAAAAAAATGGAGAGTCCTAGATTAAATAAGGAAAATAAACTTATTTTTTACTTTTTAGTGCATTTTTATTTTGTAGAAGTCGGTTTTAATTCTTTTCAATTTTTTTTTATATTACATAGCAAAATGTTCCAACAACATGTCTATGTTTCTCCAGTTTACGGTACATATGTGACTGTAATAAATAAGAGAAAATGAAAGAGAAAGAATTAGCGCTTTCTGGGATCTAATGGGACTCGGATACTTGCTCCCTTGTCCGTTTTCAGTGTTTGTTTTCCAATTTGTCTATGCACATCTCATATAGCTGCCTATCTACTTTTCATTAGCTCTATGTAATCTACATAACGCGTTCTTGTCGCAGCATCAACCTAACCAGGTATTACTCCCGGTTTAAAGGTAGCGGGAAACGAAGCTAAACCTTGCACGGTAATAGTTTCTCGTCTTCGTACAACTCGGGCGATAGAGAGAACAGATTATAGGACTTCAGCTCCGAATTAATCCTGCTGTCGAGATCATTTTTCATATGGTTCATTTGGTTCACGATCGAGCTCAGATTTTTTAGCAACGCTTTGCAGTCGTACGCGTAATCCGCTATATTCAGGGAGTCCCAATTGAACCGCATCGCTCCAGGTTGAATGTGTTTCTCGATATCCAACAGGATATTTTTTAATAATTGTATCTGTAGCGAATAAAATCGGTCAGTTCTGCAGTCTATCGCCGCGGTCGCGTCGCCTTTTTATCGACGAGAGAGATATTAGCAATTATGAGCAGTGCTGAAAAGCAAATTGTATGTACGAATAGTTTGAAACGTACGTCAGCTTTGTCCATTGTATCTATCATGCTGTTATACTGGTCAATCATACTTCTCGTTACTTCAATGTCATTTCGCAACCGATCTTTTTGAATACCGGCTTCCTTTACCATCGGGGACAATTCGAAGCCCAATTGCTCCATTAATTCAGCCTGCATGAAGAATAGATAGATAAATAGAATTTTCCTGATCGCAACGATCGTTACATTCATTAACCAATTTTTACCATTTTTACCACTTTTACCATTTTTACTATTTTTACTATTTTTACTATTTTTACTATTTTTACTATTTTTACCATTTTTACTATTTTTACCATTTTTACCATTTTTACTATTTTTACCACCTCTTCCACTTTTACCATTTTTACCATTTTTATTATTTTACCATTTTTTACCATTTTCGTATTTTTGAATCTTTTAACTTTTGAGTAATAATTGTACATTCGTAATACTCACACAATCGTGCTGTAATACTCCTTTTCTAGTAATGTAAATCTTATTTCGACATGATGAAATTTGTAGTTGGAAAAATAGCTATTTCTGGTTAAAATTCGTCAATTTTTTAAATTTTAATATTAAGGTCTAAAAATTTACAGAAATATTGGCAAAGAAAAGAAATTGCCTGGGGTGCGATACACCCCGCGTGACCACGAAGGATTAATTAACAATTGGGAACCGTTCTCAACGCTGTACTTTTATTACAGCAAGAATTTCAATTCTACAGATTCTACCGAATGAGAACTATTTAGACTACTTAGCGCTACATAATATTCGTATAATAGGTTGGCGCGAAAGTTGCCCGATGTTTTGTGAATGCCGAAGGGAGCAAGAATACGTACCTCTTGAATGATTTCGAAAACTTGCCAGTTAAAGTTCACTTGAAAACGTAGCTGGCACTCAACCAAAATGGAGCCGCTCATGAATTCCGTCCAAGTGATCTTTGCCGCATGAGGGCCGTCCTTCTCCGCCGAGGAAGGTGTCGTGGACCCTTTAGCTTCCTGTTTCCCTAGGTCTGATCGCGTGTGTCCCTTGACGGAAGGAACTTTCAGGGCAGCCGCTCGCGAAGTACTCATTTCTGTTTCATAGATAGAAGGACACCCAACCGTTATATTCCGTTACGTGGAAGAGGAATTATGCAGGACATTAGTAAGCGGTAATTTACCGATGTTTCCTTTCAAAGGCACTTCGCCCTTTTGAAGCGATCCCTGAGCAGTCGACCCAGCTGATCCGAGGTCTTTATTCTTCGCTTTCGACGCGTGAATGGTCTGAAGATTTTTCGTGGCTAACGATCTCTCGATATCGGGGAACGTCAGCAGTCCTGCGACACAAGCGTTGCTTACTTGTCCTTTCGCTTGAAAAAGCTGCAATTCGGGTACAACCTTTGCCTGGTTCCGAGCGCACCATCCTCAGAACATTCTTCTTCATGGTGTTCATCACGACGAACTGCGCCTTCTCGGCCCACGAACGAAACTTCGTTTCCTCGAACGTTTTCATCTGCTTGGCCACCTCGAGGTACTGGTTGAAAGCGATAAGCTTCAGTTCGCTGTCCTGTAATTCCGGAACGTCCTTCAAGGTGAGAACTGGCTTCCTCAGTCGATGGAACAGCTGCCTGACCCAGAATATCGCGCCAGCCATAGGTGGGTGATACGTTAACAGAGGAGGGTTTCGTTTCCCTGGCCGTGAGAAAGTGCAGTTAGTTGCACTCACGATCATTCGACTTACCGTTCACCGTTCAAGAAACAGTGGATTAGGGTGGAGCTTATTTTTCAACTACGAAAATATGATCCCACCATCTCAATTTGTTCCGTTTTATATAAAATAAAATCGCGCAGAATATGTCTGATGTCTGAGCCTCTGTGAGCAATAAATGTAACAAATTATTAAATACATAAATTAAAACATATTTTAATTTATGGCCATTATATGTTAGACTCTCATCATTTTTATAATCTTTGACTCACTTGGACTACCCCTAAACATAAGTATGTATTGTCCAAAGTTTTTATATAGTCTTTCTATATCTAAAGGAACAAATCAGGGCGGCAAGACTTACAAAAGAATATGGAATTTCTTTTTCAACTTCTAAGCTCCACCCTAGATCGTTACCTCTGTTATATATGCCCTCCACTATACTGATCTCCTTGCTCAGTTGCTGCATAATTACGTCAAACTTCCTCAGCAATTGCTGATGAATGGTGTCTCTGGTCTTGGTGTCTTTAAATATAATGAGAACCCGAAGCGCGTCTTCCGCGTTTATCAGCACCATGAAGCACTCGTCGATGAAGAACCTCGCCTCGTTCTCGAGGAATCGTACTTCCTCGTTGAACAAGCCCATGGTAGCCTCCCAGTTGTCTCTGTTGAACTCGTCGAAGATGTTGAAGTCCGCTTCCTGGATCGGCACGATCAGTCTGTCCACCCGTTTCATTATGGTGTCGATTTGCGCCGGGTCGCTTATGATGGACTTCAGGTGGGGCCCGAAAATGTTGTAAAAATCCTGCAGCACGCTCGCGATCTGATTCAGACCCTTGCACACGGAGGCTATGTAATCGGTCGTTTTAAACAACCGGCGCTGATCGAACTCCCAACGCGTCCCTTTGCCGGACACCTCGATCTTCTCCCTGTTCTTCAGGTACGAGTGTCTCCAGCTATTTAGCATCGCGTGAGCGTCTTCGGTTTTCTGCAGAATTTCCTCCAAAGGTCTCCTGGGTAAATAAATGATTATCACGCTGCGTACACAGCAATATCTTCGTCACAACTAGATTGTTCTCTCCGAATCTCTCCGCTGTGAGACACTCACTTGAACAGGTCGGCGGTGGACAAGTTCCTTATCACATTTTGACAAAGCTTCCACGATATCCTCTCTAACAAATCCATCATTTTCTCCTCGGAAGAGAAGTAGCTGGAGAGTACCCAAATCATCCGTAGCCCTTCCATCAGCGAGGGAATCGTCTCCGTAATGCGCTTGAAGGAATTCGATTCTGCCATCATCTACCAGCATAGTTGCAGATGAAATTATTCGAAGTCAAAGAAATTATTTAAACGCCCCTGAATTGGCTACTAATAACGCGTGAACGGAGACGAGTGCGGCTTCTCATTTTCTTACATTCAAGTGCCTTAATATTGTTTGAAGGAATTTGTTATTATCCCTGGCTTCCGCGTAAGATCTCCATAGATCCTGGTAAAAGTATTGGAAGTTGGAAACGATCGGCGAGTCCGTTTTATTCAGCAAGCCCAGGATTCTTTTGGCGATCGGAATCTTCAGCTGTTCCACCAACATCAGCAGTCCCGTCTCTCGATCTTCCCAGTAACTGCACTCTGCAAGCGGGCCTTTGCCTTGCGGCTCTTTCATTTCAAATGATTCCAGTACCTAGGGATCGTAGAAACTCGTAAACGAGAGACGTAGGTACATCTATGTAGGACAATACCTTTTGTATGTGCACGCCCCAAGACATTGTCACTTGTTCCAGCTGCTCGATCGCTTCTTGATTCTTCTCCAACATTTCGTCGGTAATGTTTGGATCATGGAACTCCGGGATGTTTGGCATCGTTAGCAGAATGTCACCTTCGATGTGTTCCAAAGTCCTGGATCGTTGATAGTTATTAATTCTATAGGTGTGGCTATTAAACGGGGCAGGTCTATGCCACTGTTATTATAATAAACAGAGGTCGAATGGAACTGTTAAGTTTTGTAAATGAAACTTACTTATCTAACTTTTATCTTTCAAATCATTTCTTTTCAGTTTTAATAGTTATTTCATGCTCGATCAATAAACGTTCTGGAGGATCACTTTTCAATAGATATTTAAGGGTGGAATATAAAGGTTAGGAATATTTTTTTTAATTAATATTATTTGAAGGATTAGAAGCAGTATAATAAATATAGAAGGGAAAGCACATTTAAGGTTTCAACTTCAGATCTCTCCACCCCCAACATTTTCAGCGAATCTGCTTGTCACAACTTTAACTTTTTCACAGAAGAATAAATGTTCCTCTTTAACTAGAACTTTTATTCAGATTCAAGAAGAAGTTCCTTATTTACAGAAGAATGTATGAGATAAAAGTTTCAGTTAATGCACTGCATTTTATAAGTTTCCTTATTTCATAATTAATTGAAAATTTTAGCAGTTTCAGTCGACCCCTGAGAATAAAGGCACGGCAGAGAATCGAAATTCAGTTAAAGAAAACGTTGAAGTAAGCGGATGATTACCAACCATTCCACGCTGCTTATCAATTTATCCATATAAGACACGATATCGTGTTTGCTCTGATCCAGTGATCGTGCTGCCACCGGGTCTTTGTCACCAAGCCCCAACTGCTTACTCGATTTGTCGAAACTCACGCCGGATAACCTTTGACTCTCCGATTTCGGTCGTACTTTCCCAGCCCCTTCATCGTCCGCGAATCCTGTCGTAACACGGCGATTGCTGATCAGCCCCGCACTCTTTGGGAAGCCTTCCTTCTCGTCTTCGTCCGTCTCCGTGTCATCTGCCTTTTTCGAGATTATCATGGAAGCTCGGCGAAATTCCGAGGGTCTTCTGAAGATCGAGCTCTGTCGAATTACAAAACAATTAAGTACAAGCGTTGATAATCGACAGCTTGATTTCGAACGGTGATAATTTAGCCCACTCGAGACTCGATGAGATTTGCGAAATTAGGTTCATCGTCGTCCGAGTCTGCTTCGTTAATAGGATCTGCGAACTTCGGTCCCCGAAACTGACTTTCCACCGATGGCTTGAACAGCTGTGAAGTACAGTGGTAACGTGGCGTTAATTATCAAACTGTACCTAACAAAAAAAAAAACGCTTTTCTGTTTCGCTACCTGGACGAGCATTTTATTTAACGATAGTAAAAATTTCCCTTGGATGGACCCGACGATCAGATATTTCGTGATTTCTTCGAGACACTCCTTGTAAGAGTCGAAGGCTGGCACACCGACGTCCGTTGTCCTCATGAAGTAGAAGAGCGTAAGATTTTGTAAGTCTGCCCTACCACCATCCACCTCGCCGCATATCATATGAAGTTTCGGGATTCGTTCTATGGTGTCTACCATTTTCTGCAAGCATTTCCTTTTCCTCTCACGCGTCACATTAAACCGATTTCAACTGACACGATCAGAACCTCTGGCTATACGTACTTTAGTCAGAACATATAAGTGTTGCTGCCCTGGCGGTGGCACGAACCTTGACTTCATCTCTAACGACAGAGAAACCCAATCAGCACTTATAATTAAGAAATCTCTGTAATTTGGTACATGCCAATTTTCCAGTAAGCTCGCTCTTTCACTTACTCGCCGTTTTTGAGTAGACCAAAGTATTGTCGCGGTCCATTTCCACTGATTCTTCCTCTCCCCCGTAGTCACCCTCCTCCTCCTCATCCCCTTTCTGTACCTCTTCCTCCTCCTCCCCTTTCTGTTCCTCTTCCTCCTCCTTTCCTTCCTCCTTCATTTCCTCCTCCTCCCCTTCATCCTCCCCCGACGCCTCTTCTCCGTCGATATCGTCCGTGTCTTCATCGCCGAGAGTGCTGTGCGTCGTCGAGTCTTGCTGCAACGCCATACTAGATGCTTCGAGCAGCTCGAAAATCGCACTGGCGTCCACTTTCGGCACTTTCATCCTACTTCTCTTCACTTTTCTTCTAGTCTTTCTCAGATCCTTCTCCCCGCTTTTTACCACTTTCTCTGTCGTGGGGATATTTTCATTTTAGAGCTACGTACGTGTTTTTATCTGTTAATACATGATTCGGTGCTACTACATGTGTCAATTATTGAAACGTGTGACCGTGCTCCTCGCTTGCTTCTTCTTCTTCATTAACCCTTAATTATTCGCACCTTTTTGTGTCACATAATTAGACGCACGGGGTCTATTTCACCCCACTTGTGATACCTCTTTAATTTCTCGGTACTTCTGATGGAATGTTTTTATTTATTATAAGTCGGATTATGGCGAGTAAAATGGAATAAGGAAGTCTTTAATGCTCCTTTATTTTTATATTAATTATTAACACTAAGTCCATTTTTTTTTAGTACAGGGATACCAAGAAACTTAGCTAGTCGAAATCTCGACATAAATCCGTCATGGGTTTTGTCAGAAGTCGAACTTGCATGACAGCTGGGGTCAAATAGACCCCATGCGACTAATTAAGGGTTAATATAAGTTCCATACTTATTTCTCTACTTTCCAAGTAAACCACGCACACAGAAACTACCTACTTACTTTCCCACACCGCAATTTCCTCTTGAACAACTCTGCTGGTGTAAGTTGTGTAGAAAAACATTACTTTTCTCTCAAGATCCGTTACCCCGTAGAGGTCGAGTATCAAAAAGTTTAAAAGCTTGTCCTCCAAATATCGATTGTTTGCCTATCATCAGTATGAAAATCTATTTAACCAGCCTTCATGGCATTTACAATAATCCCGAAGTCATTAAACCAGTGTGTAAACCTACTTATGTTTCGTAAATTCATTTTGCAATCGGAACTTACGTTTAAGATATTATGAAAGAGATCCTCGTGCCCAGTTATGCCCAGGAACGTCATCGTTCTGTCACGTATCCACATTATCCTGCGAAAACGAATCATTCGTGGTACTAGATACAGGCAGTAGGCAGATTACTTTGTCAACGCAATGAAAGTGTGCTTTGTACCGATAATCCATCTGCAGAAATGATTCTTCACTTTGCGCACGAATGTCATCGTCCGAGTCCTCATCATTCTTCTCGCTCCCCACGTCATCTTCAGCAACTCTGATCTCTGAATCTGCCATGCTTTATTAAATGGACCGTTTCGATTCTAGCGTCTAAAAAAAAAACAAAGAAAAAAGAGTCTTGGACTTTTCCATGAGAATGACTTGCTCGGCGCTGCACGACATGTTCCTTGCTCCTCTTCATTTACATACGCTACCTTTGTGGTCGATCTATTTGCAAGGATCACTTGGCCGCCAAATGGCTCGTTTTAATCGCGTTAACGATTCAACATTCACGGATTCTTCTCGGTGAAATTCGGCTAATTTTATCTGCGTACTTTACACACTGAATCGATTAGCCACGTCCATGAATTGTGAGTCTCATCGTCGTATGCATCGATGTTGTCATGGAAATTAAACAGGATTCCATGGAGAGGGAGAATATAAGCGTGTACAATAAAATATACTTGTATGGGGTGCTTTTCTTCGTACCTCTGTCATTTCGGCTGATTTCCAAGTGAAAATACAGTGTAATAAAGGAGAATGTTTGTAACATCTTGCTGAACCACTGGGAACAGATTTAATTGATCGAGGGTACTAAATAAGTTTGTCCTTACAATGGGTAGGTGTAGTGAAAGAAGCATAAAGTACTGGGTTACGTTACATAAGGTACATGTTTCATAATTATATAACTATTACATATTTTCCGCTTGCACAAATGTACATATTTGGGAGTACGAGCGAACACACCCTCACGCACACGCACGCACACACACCTGCGAATTCATCGCACTTAGCTCCTAGCAGAAAACCCTGTTCCCTGTCATTGGTAGGAATTAGGAATAAACTTAATAAAGCGCTAATGATTTCTAATGGAATGATAACAGGAGAGAATCACGTGCAAATTTGCCGCTCAAGATAAATTACCGCATCTACATATCATACGTATTATTGATATTTGAATGTACATGTAATTATTACTGTGCGCGTGAAACCATGTTTTTTAAATGAAATGGAATTCATATTTTTATGTAGAGTATCGAATTAAAGGGGTTTTATTTAGAATAGAAATCCTCGTCCGGTTGTTAAGGGCACTAGGCAATGAAATCGCTCGAAACTTGACCCAAAATTATTAAAATAGCGACTAGGAGAAGGCGATTTGTACGATAAATGTCGATTTTCGGGATGCGCAGAGGTCTGTTTTTTTTTTATCTAAAAAACTAGAGCTTTTACACTTAATCCTAAGCTCCACTCTAAAAAGGAATATATTTTCAACATACTACAAAAATTTCAAGTCGATTTGCACCTTGGTTCTTTCGCAATCAGGGTAAAACCACAGAAAAATCGGCTACACTTTGCACGACTGTAGCGTCGTCATATACATTTATATATATATATAAAAAAAAGAATTTACAGCTTATAGTATTAATTAATATTACCCAAAAGTACTAGTCACAATATGTATTCATCTCCTTGTAATTAATTCGCAAAAAGTACTTGATTTTCGAGGGATTTCACTGCCTAGTCCCCTAAATGGTACTCCACCTAACTGTCTCTATTAATTCTGTCTCCTGTTACTTGGGTACCAACTTTCTCGAGAAGGGACAGTCAGTTAGCTGAAGGCTAAAGCGTAAAACAGCACGACATCACAGATTTCGTTTTGAAACAGAGTTTCATATTTCAGCATTTAATGTCCACGATGGCCATTCGTGTCCTGGGCCCTCCCCGAGATTCCCTTATTTGAGAACGCTGACTGTTCAGACGGCTCCGAGTCAGGCCTCTCACTGTCCTCTATTTTCCTGCTCTCCTCGGGCTGCGGCTCGATCAGGCCTTCGAGAACAGCCTGAACGTATTCCTTTCGGTCCCTGTCCGTGTCAAAAGAGAAACCAATCGACGGAAGAAACTCGGTCTTTACGACCGTCTTCGCAGACTCGGTCGTAAGGATGCTCTTCGGCGTGGGCGTTGTCGTCCTCGTTCTGGTACTCGGTTCAGAAGACATAGTAGTGGGTAATGTTGATTCGATACCTCTGGAATTCTGACACCGACTGGAACTCTCGCTGCTAGGAAGACCCGTGTGAGAGTCGAGGCACCCTTCTGCTTCAGCGAGACGAGAATCGAGACGTTCATCTGTCCTGCGCAGAGGCTCTCCGAAATTCTCGGTCAAGCGATCCAGGATTTGCTCCTTCGACAGGGAAGCTTTGCTCGCAGAATCTGTCGAACTCTGTCCCCACGGACGGACGGTCGTCGATGATCCCTCTTCGAGGTCAATGCCCGAGTTCACATGTTTCGCAATGGTTTCGGCAGGGAAAGATTCACGATGATGGGTTAAGGCGAATGGCCGGGGTGCTCGATCCATCTTCAGCAACTCCGACATTAGCTGAAGGAGACTGAGAGTGTTGAAATTCTGGTTCTTCGAATCCTCTGACTCGGTCACACCCGTGACATTCCCTCCACTGTTTAAGTGGTCCAGAACGTTCACAGCATCCTGCAGACTCGATTCTGACCTGCCTGGGACTTCTGCCTCCACGGATTTAACTATCTCCAGTTTGTTGAGCGTTGAACTTTGCTTGCCCTGTCGAGCGATCAGCTTGCCGATCGAATCGCCCCCGTCAGGCGTCAGTTCTTCATCCCTGTCCAGTGTTAAGGTCACTTTGTAGGGGGAGTTGTTCCTCTCAATGCTTTCCTCGATTTCCTTCAAAGTCTCTGGTCCGATCGACCTGAAGAAATCGTCGGTTGTCGGAGGCTCGGTTAAGATTCCTTCATCTGTGGCTATTTTCTCCGGCATTACGCTCGACGTCTCACTGCTTCTCTCTGTGGTAGGTCTTAGGGGCGCCTCGGGACATTGAAGATCGTTAGTTTTCGCCAGCAAAGATACTGGAGTTCCACCGGAAGCGTCAGTGACTGTCCCACACTTTGGAAAGTAGGAAGAACTTGGAGAAAGCGTGGTTGGTTTAATTGTTGAAGGTATAGACGCGTTCGACGGATTCAAATGATTCGAGCTGTTGCTACGGTCTCTTGATAGCAGCTGCTCCGAAAGATAAGGAGAAGGCGAAGAGGAGGAAGACCAAGAGCCAGTGGAAGAAATCAAAGGTTTGGTAGCAGTTGTCCGATATTCCTCGGGAGTGAAACCTTTCGGTGGCTCCCGGCTGGCGTAGTTACCGATCGCGCTGGGCTTTGCGTCGCCAGACGTTGGCTGATTGACGTAATCCTCCGAATCAGTGGCTCGGAATCTCGGTGACTCGGTGGTTCTCGTGTCTGAATCAGGCTGAGTGTTGAGAGTCGAGTAACGAATCAATAGGCTAGGCACTGGAGGAACATCTGGCACCTTTATCTGAAATTTCGGAGCTTTGAAAAATCCCATCGGTTCGCGCAGTCGCGTATCAATCGAAGGGTATTTCTCCTCCGAACCCTCGACGTTTAGATCCGCGGAACTCCTGCTGGAGTTAATACCGATCGACGATTCCTCTATCGTGGTTTCGTCGAGCGGAGGAATCGTCGATGCTAGAAACGCGTCTGTGTCATCAGCTGCTTGGTATTGTTCAGTCGTGCCTTGGTCCTCTTCCTTCTCCTCGAAGGAAACTGTGGACTCCGGCCTCGGCAATGTGTGCTGAGAGCCTGCGTGAATCAAGCTGTCTGTTTGACTAGAATCCTTGGGTACAGCTGAGGGAATCTCTCCTCGAGCTTCTTTGTCACTGATCGTCAGAAGATTCCGACTGTGGTTGAATGGCTGACGCAAGGCGTGTACCAGACCAACGCTGTCTTTAGTTTCAATATCCTCCGCGCTTTCTTCGAACTGAAGGTCTTCTTCTCTTCCTCCTATGCCTGTCCCATCGTTGAACGGCCGATAAGATTGGCGGAACAGAGGGCTCGGTTCGCCCTGTATCCTAGTCCGGTTCGGTTGAAAGTCTAGACCGACTCTCGTTCCGAATCTCCCTCCAGATTGGCCACTGTCCGCGGCGTTTTTCCCAGCGTAATCGTAATCCGGATGGTACTGGAGCTCGTGGATCCGCGGAGGATGGTAAGGGACGATAGGAGGGTTGCTTTGGCTTTCTTTGGAAGCTCCGCTGTTGAACGCGCTGGTCGGCGGAGTGACGAAACTGCCCAGCGTGGTCCTACTGCGAGTGAACAAGTAGTCGGAGCTGTCCGTCAGCTGATCTAAGTTATTGTAGGCGAAGGTTGACGGCCGGAAGGTGGTGGGAACGGTGGGCGAGTAGAATCTTCTGGTGGTGGTGGTGACGGTGGGCACCGTGGGTGCGTAAGACGGCTGGAAGTGATTCTTGAGCTCCTTAAGCGTCGGATGCTTGCCGGAGATCTGGAAGCGCGGGCTTTTCCCTTGGTCGTCCAGGTCGTAGGCGCGAAAGTCGGGGATCTTTTGCAGCGTCGGTGGCCTCTGTAAGCGACGTGGCTGCGACTTCTCTCCGGGGTAGAAATCCTGCTGCTGGTAAGTTCTCCGTCCCTGGAACTCATAGGCTAGGAGGGAATCGCGGCTCGGATAGTCCTGAGCGTTGGATCTCAAGTCGTTGCCAGCTGTGAACATCGCCGCGTAGTCGAGGATCCTTCTTGTTCCCTGCTGGTAGCCCAGCAGGCTCCCTGTCCTGTCAGGATCCACCAGGCCGTCCTTGGTCACGTCTGTTCCTGACTGCAAGCTGATCATAGCGTACGCGTTGCGTATCATTTCGTCGTCGTCCTGCTGGTAGCTGTTGCGATTCACGTCCGTGTACTTGGCGCTGGAGGAGCAATCCACTTTGGTCCACCAGTCGCAGGTGAGCAGCCTCTGGCTGAAGACCGAGCCCATCGGGCAGAGGAACGAAGACACCAGCACGTCGTGGCACACGTGGAACACTTGACATCCCGCCACTTGGTCCGCGTAGTAACCTGTTGGACACGGCTATCTGTCAATCTGTTCTGTGTTCTTCCCTGCCCAGCCGAATCAGTACGAGAACCACCCACAGACCCCCCTCGCCGCCGAGGTAGCGACCTATTGCGAAAGTAAAGAAAACACTAGCAGGATAGTTTGCGGGCTACGTGCGCTTGCATACGTATGTGCTGCCTGTGCACGCGAGAGTCAGCCTTGACATAGATATTAAGCGGTAGAAATGGCACGCGATGGATCGAAGCGACAGTGGTGACTGGGACTCGATTTTTCCCGCAACCCTCCGGGAATGTTAAAGCCTGCAGTTTCTGCAGTTCCCCAATTGAAGCTTTTGTACCGTCGAGCAATTTGCTTGCCGCTCTAGAATGATCGATGGTGGAGCTGGTCGCTGTAAACACTGTTGCGACATTCGCAGGATCGACCAGGATTGAACAATGCGGAAATGGAAACCCCCGCAGAAACGGTGAGAACGAGTTGACGGAGGGGGAGTGCGGATATCTTGCCACCAGCGAAATCGTGAATAAAGCTAATGGTTCGTTTGAATCTCATTCACCTCGAGAACGTCCTTCGCACGTGAATCCTGTCTGCGGTAGCGTCGTGTATGTAGGGTAATCGATGCCCGGCTCTCCTGGCACGTTCCTTCTAATGTCGGAGAAGTCTGGAACATTGAGAAGGGGCACGCTTACGCGGTATCTCTCAAGGATTATCATCCTATAAATTCTTAATCCTCTAAGAGACTCGTACCAGCCAATTTCAAATCAACCCTGATAATTATAAACCTTTAAAATAAAAACCTTATGAGAAATTAAAAAAAAATAGTTAAAAAATATATAGAAACAAAAAATAAAATTCAAATAATTCATTATATTATTTAAATAAATCAGCCCAATAATGATCTATACGTATATATTTTTAAAATTAAAATTTTATCAAAATCATTAACATGGAAAAATATTTCCGGTAAATGTTTACTTTAGGGGTGGATTCTCCCTCCTCCTTCCAAATTTAATCAGGCCAACAAATAACATTAAAAATAAACATTTTAGAATTTAATTCTAACTTAACAATGTTATAAAAAAAATCCAAAACCGGTGGCGACCCCCCGGAAAACACTTCGCGACCCATCGGTTGGGAATCACTGCTTTTATATGTAACACGAGAAAACAACTATCTACCTACTGAATACTATCAAACGTCGCGAAAAGATAGAAATTTCTTTAACCATTTCACTGGAAGACCAGCGAAGAGAGGTGGACCGATGAGAAGAAGGCTGGAAAAAGGAGTCGTTCAGGATCTGTGACATTTAGACGGATAGCTCGCGCTTACGGTTCTCTTAACGCGAGGCGCTGCGGGTAATTCCGTAATTTGCAAAAGGCTCCACGTGACCTATGCCAATACTTTTTTCCCGCATTTGTCATAGCCATTGCCTCTCACGCCACTCGTTGGTAATGGTCTACAGTTTGACGCGTGTCGGGAGCTCGAACGAGCAATCTCGATTCCCAGCAGAAAATGGCAGATGTAACAAGTGGGAAAAGTGAGCTGTCAGTAATGAGTGATGCAGCTCCTTTCATAGAACAAGGATGGAACGTGTAAAGTGTAAATGAAAGCGACTCCTTTTACGAGTGTCGTACAGAAGAAGTAACATCTTAGACGATGAATAGTTCTTTGTTCCCCGAGGATCGGACGATATACACAAGAAGGGTAAGGGAACAAACAGGGAACGTCATAAGACAGCTGTATTAAGAGAATTAAATTTTAATATTTTAGCTCACCAGTAAAGAAGCAAGGTTCAATGAATTTAATTTTCTTGTAAAATTCTCTTCTTAAATAATTTCCTATTTTACCTTGACGACAGAAGCTTGAAGCTTACCCTTAGGCAAAGGGTGTACCAAATATTTAACGTTATCCTACGGGGGTGTTTAAACTTTATAACCCTTTGTCTTTCGACAGTTCTGTAGTCCCAGTTGCCACCAACAAAATATCCTATAAATCTCAAAATCACGAAAAATGGTCCTCCTCTTTCTTCCCTTACCCTGTCCACTATACCCTTCATGTGATCCGCCGAGAGATGTTGAAGGAAAAGACTGGAAGAAACCTGTGGAAATATTGGCTCGTTACCTGTTTTCTCCTCGTAAGGATCGTACTGGCCACCGGCTGATCCATAACTATCAAAGCCCCCTTCTCCTTCCGGATCGAAATATTTCCTGGAAGAAAATCGATACGGGTTTCGCATCCACACGTTTTTACGCGAATAGCTGTAGTCTAATTATTATTCTGCTGTATACACATAATGCGAAAGAATGTCGAAGGTAAAATACCTGCCTCTGGTTCCATCGATGGCCCTTCGCGACAGTGAGCTCTTCCTGGTAATTTCGTGTCCAACACTGCCGTGAATATTCCTCAAGACCAACGTCACGAGACCTGCCGAACAAGGAGTTGCAAAGTCTGTCTGCTACGACTGAATAGTTTTCAGAAACTTTCCACCGTGAACCGAGCATGAAACGTCAATCGAAGACGAAGTGACGTTAATCGTTACACGTGCGCTAGGCGAGGGAAGCGATCAAGTATTAGGAAATCAGCCGTTTGCGCGGTAGTTGGCTCTTGGAATTATCGTCGATCGAAAGAATTATTCGTCGATTCGTACAGATTACACAATCGGTGCGGTACCATTCTAATGTTTAAGGGCACGTTTACGTTGGAGCTGCGATAAACGATTGGAGCGGTGACGAGGGCGAAGCGTAGAAATGCATTCTATAGTTTTACAACGGAAGTGTTTACATTTCCCTGCGAGCAGAGCTACGCTTACTAAACAACCAACGATACAAGCGTTGATAATCGGAGATTACTGTTTCTTCGCTACTATCCACCGTCTTCATCGTTGATGCACAACAGATTTCTTTTAGATAAGTTATCAGATGAAGTTGCCGCTAAATTAAATACAACACACTGTTCGTATTCACTGTGTAAGCCTTTCCCGATGTGCCATTTTACTGAACTTGAACATACTAGTAATTCTTCTTCAGAATCACTCGGGTTTAAATGCTTCATCCTTGCGACACCTTAAACGACTGAAACTGTACTACTGTCACGCACCAAAATATATAAAAAAAATAATTTTATGTTAATCGATTTCACTAAAAATGCGCTAGAAACTAAAAAGTAATTCTTTTCTTGTACTACGAATTCGAAGGTGTTTTCTCAGTTTAAATAAATCCGCGGTGCTGTATTAAATCGATTCATATTCTGTTATGAAATATCCCACCCCACGATTTTATTTAAACTGAGAAAACACCATCGAAATTGTAGTACAGTAAAATAATTAATCTTTACTTCTTAGTGCATTTTTAGAAAAATCGTTTAACATAAATTGTATATATATATATATTTTTTATTTTCTAGCTTTTAGTGTTTGCGGATTTTTTCATTTTTTACTCCTTTCTTTTCGTTCTTTGCTTCTCTTATTTAAAAATTGTATTGTCATCGCACTCAAGCACGCCTCCAAAGTTTCAAGACAATTACACCGGTGGAATTGGGTGAATATTGATTTGCCAGATTTGAATCATACACCAACCAAAAATAAAAAAAAAGAACACCAACATACAGAGGATCGAAGCAAAGTAAAATCGTTCAAAAAAGGTCTTTTTGGGCAGCGTTTATTTCGACTAAAAAATTACACGAGACCTACGAGAAGACGCGTTGGCGTTATTTACCATTATCCGCTAGCTGTGGGCAATCAGAATCAGTGTGACAGCGATGCAGGAGGGTCGGAGAATAGATATTACAATTAACATGGTCCGTCGCCGGTGCGTGAATCGGATGTTGGAAAAATCGAGCACTTACACAGACTATGAATGCTGAGCGACGGCATTTCGCAGCACGTTGCACGAGCCAGCTCTCTGTGGTCTGCGGGCAGCTGTCTCGCGCCGAACGTCCGGCCACCGTGAAGCAGCCGATGCACTGCGATCCCCACGATCTCCATCATCTCCTCTCGAGTCTTCTCCTCGGTGTTTCCGACCCATGGAAGGGATGGATCACGGGTCTTACCTTTCCTCTCCAGCTCGCCAGCTCTCCACCTCTCACCTGGCACGGGACCAAGGTGGCACCGCTCATCCCTCGCGCAGGAATTTCAGCCGCGCCTCTCTGGAAATTCGGTGTCCTCTGCTAACAACTTGCCTGCCCTTTCCTTTTTTATTTCTTTTCCTTTTCTCCTCCTCGACGCGGGACGAGAGTTTCGCGTGCGAGCGCCTATACAACACTTCTGTGTACGCGTAAACACGATACACGTTGCGCCTGTGTATACCTGGGATTGATAAAGGCAACGGCTCGCAAATATCATCGCCCGCGTCCTTTATAGATACAGCCTTTCCATTTACATACCGTGTGCCGCGTCTGCTCCGACGCTTCCATGTATTGTACAAGAAATTCCAGCAGAAAGTTCGCGATGCTTGCAATTAAAATGGAAAGTGGAGCAGAGCGATAAGTTGGAAGCGTTCAACTGGTAGCCGAGGTATCGAGCATGGTTAATGGAGCGCCCGCGTCGTTGCGTGCATTCACATCAATTTCCTTCCAATCTCTTTCACGTCCTCTTACGTCCACGTGTACGCCTGTGCCTTTTTTCAGCGGCCTATCCTCGATCGGTCGTTCCCACTGAATTCTAAATGGAAAACGTTAAATGAGCATTCGCGATTTAGGTACACATGTGCGTGGTGAAACAAGCATCGTGCACTCGGTTTAAGGGGACGTTTCACAGTTAAGGAAAATTCTGGCGCTTTTCGCTGGTGGTTTTTATCGTGGAATAGACACTTAATGTTTGCAAACTTTTGGGGGGATGTTCTACCACTTTTGAGATACGAGAAAAAATCTTTGTTTGTTTCAATTGTTTGGATTAATATTTCGCAGGGAAACTGGCGTCTTTGGAATTTCATCCCTCGATGACGGGGTTGAAATTTCGGACCACTGGATCATCTGAAATGTAAAAAATGCACTAAAATGTAAAAAATAATTTTTTCCCTTGTTTAATCTACGACTCTCATACTTTTTAAGTCGGTGCCAGATTTACACAGTGTAAACGATGAGGCGCTGACTTAAACAATATGAGAGTCGTAGATTAAATAAGGGAAAAAATTATTTTCTACTCTTTAGTGAAGTTTTATTTTTTTGAAGTCGGTTTTAATTTTTTTAATTTTTTTATTTGAATAAGAAATATAAAAAAAATACAGAAATTTGAATAAAAAAAAAATTACAGAAATTTGAATAAAAAAAAAAATTACAGAAACTTTCGAATAAAAAAATTTGAAAAATTAAAACCGACTTCAAAAAAATAAAAATGCACTAAAGAGTAAAAAATAATTATATATATAATTTTTTTTTATTTTTTTTTTAAATTGACACATGCTGAGGAAATAAAAAAAAATAAAGATATTTTTAATTTGCAGGAGTGTTGTTATCCGGTATTCCGCGGAAAAACAATTTTGGACAGAAATTATTAAACCGGTCGATCAAAGTTGAAAGTACCGAAAATGCCACTTCTTTTCTACATTTAATTGATATAAAAGTGGGGAAACATTTACACCTTACACTGTACGCTCGATTACGTTACAGAATCTCGCCGCTTCTCCTGTCAGATACGCGAAATAATTAAGAATTTACGAGGCTTACTGCAGCCTCGAAAATGAAATTGCGTTCCGGGAATCTCATTCGCCTGAATTCTTTCCAGAGATATGTGCGTACCTACATGCATCATCGGCAAAGAAAGAGGATTACGTTATGCAAGCCAGATTAAAAGGAAAACAGCGACTTGTCATAGAGGCATACCACGAAGAAAAGAAAGACTCAAGGATGCTTGTCGCACAGGACGTCGTTTATTTTTATCCGATCATCTGGGAGAAAGGGGCACAGGAGTGAAGGACTAACGTTTCTTATTCTTTGTCAAAGGTATGAGGCCAATGCTAATCGGCGTAATTAAAATTGCTTATTTGCCACGGTGTACCTACCTACAGTAGCGGACAAAACATTTACCATTTTTTCCACCCACTCTACTTCTATCACTTTCGTTACTATTACATATTCTGGTAGAGAATTAAAAGCTGTATAAAACCCAGTTAAAGGTGAATTAATTTAATTAACAAACAAAAACCTTACGTTGTTAATATTTCCCCACTTTTATATCAATTAAGCAAGACAACACGCATTTAAGGGTTTATGCCTACCTGTAAGGTCTGAAAACACAAGTATTTTCTGGATTTTTTTTTTTAAAACTTGAAGACTTTTTTTAAATAAACGGTTGTATAATCGAAAGTATATATTCTAAAGTTCATGTAGCTTTTTTTGCAATGCGATATCTAATTAAATAATGAAGCTATAGGCGATCTCGTGGCAGCGTTTTTTATTTAAGCACTTTACGTTGACAACTGCAGCTTTGACCTGGTTCATCAAAAATAAGAAATTCGACCAAATTTAGATAGTATATTAGATTATCTAGCCCTCTTGGAGGAAGGCCTCTTGATACTTTAAATTGAAATAGCTGGAATAAATCATTTCTTTATTACATTTTATTGTTTAAATAGTTACGTAAACACGCGACAGTTACGATATCGGTTTATACCTACCTAATTATATATATTCTAGGTCTAGAATCGGAAGAAGCAGAGACACCAAAGGAAAAAGATTCTCCAACATTTCCTCCTTGCTTCGCTACCTATTCGCTTGAGGCGTTGAAGAAATTTACCGATGGGCCAAACGATCAACTCCTCCGTAAGTCCAAACATATCGACTTTTACTTTCGTAGCAAATGCGAGTGGAAAGGAGAAGTGCGTCGTGGTGCATCGGCGCCTAAGAGGAGGTCTGTTATGTACCTATTTAGCTGGGCCTTGCCGGGGCCGCGTGGTTGGACACTGGACAGGGACGGTGCCGTTTTCTTCGTGAAAGCAGCCAGCTCGCCGGTCGACTTTGTTGTAGATCGTTGCGATCCTCCTTCGGTGAGAACCGGCGAAAGGATCAGCTTCGAGCTGCATCCTCCGAATGAACACCGTGTCCAGTTACTCGAGAAATACGAGTGCTACCTGGCCTCGCGTTACGTCAACCAAACCTGGTCAGTTGCAAACGATCGACGATGCACGCACCTCCTCCCTCGCACTACGAATTACCGCCCACTATAATTTCTCAGAAATCTCCGTTATTTACAGTATCCCACTGGAACAAGAAGAAGAAGCAGAAGAGCGAAGACGAACCGATCCGATCCCACCTGATCAGGTCAATCGGACGTGTCGCAGACTCGTGCACAAGTTGCGAAGACTCTGGTCCAAAAATGACCCTCTACTGTACGCGATAATACAGCTGGAGTGTTCGAGTTGCACAGCAAACAGCTTCGACTTTTACCATTTTGCTTCAGAATTGACTCCCTGTAAGTGCGTACTTACATGTGCCTGCGTAGTTCCTCTGCGATTTATTTTACACTTGCTTTTCACTGGCAAAGGTAACGAAAGGTGAAAGTATCAGAGTAACGCCTATGTATGTTATATTATTGCTTGAAAGAAACGGAGAGAACCACTGTTCAGCCATTATTGAATTCTTATTGAGAAAGGTCGCTGCCTAGTTTTCCTCGCCATGCTAGCCTGATCTCCAGATCGAAACGAGGTCGAAACGAAAATCCACGTCATCGGGCGGAGGGTGAAAGTTCTTTTTGTCATTTCGATGTTACTGATCGCGATGGCTTTGTAGCACATTCCTGGCCGGTTACGAGTTACCGTACGCGTGATTCTGTGCCGCACATTCGGAACGGCATCAAACTTTGATGCGACGTTACATAACTCTTTGCACCAATTTTGTAAAGATCCTCCCATTCATTCGGTTGCGTAAAAATTGTCGACAGGACTGTGTGGTTATGCAAGAGAAGATTCGACGTGTTTGACACGATGCTTCGTTCTGTTGAACTGTTCCAGGCCGTTGGAGAATCAGAAGGACCCTGCTTGAGGAACTTGAACGCCGAGAAACGTTTACTTTAAGTTTACGCAATGCCCGCTGCCTGAACGATGACGAGAAAACTGCACAATCGACGGACGGACCTATACGTACCAAAAACCGGAATCCCCGCAAAGTCTACGAATACATTACAATTCCTACAGCAGCCTTAGATCTCTTCTCAGATGTCCAAACACTTATGTACATAGATATATCTCTGTTATTCCACGTCCTGCGGGAGAATGTTATAAGAAGGCATAAGGGAAAGTTGTGTAGAATTTCATCCTTTATGGATCAAATCCGGTCTAGAGCCCATAAAAATAGGTGATCTTTAGAAATTAATTAAAGGAAAACTACTACGTGTAATTTAATGGGATTTTTTGCATTGTATGAAGGATGTCTTAAACTATAGAAATAATATTTTTGCTTTATAATGAATCATTGCAGACGGTACTGGGGAGTTGTTAAAGTCGAGGCGTCAAAAAATTCATCCAAAACGGTGGAACTTGCAGCACCTAAACCATTGGTCTAAAATAAAAAACAATGCCAGATTGTTAAAGAGCATGAAACTCACTCGCGGACTGACCAGTAAAAATGAAAGAAAATAACATTTTTTGAGAAAATAACGACACTTGAAATTTGATATCACTTTTTCCCTATATTTTTCGCCCTTTTAACGCCTTTAAAAATTACAAATTTTCATTTTTTTTAAATTTTACTGGTCTGTCCACGAGCCAGAAGTATATCCTTCAAAATAAAAAAAGTTTCAGTCGAATCGGATAATAACTTTTCGAGATACAGGTTCCACCGATTTTAAGAACACTGTTTCGGGAAAAACGCATTTAAAGTTTTACGTGGGTGCCGAGTGGCCAGCTGTTACCTATGCATTTGCCGCTACTCAATGCCTGTAACCTCGGAAATTGAACGAATTTAAAAAAAAGTGAATGCGTTAGCTCGATCTTTTCAAAACCACTTCATGACATAGAAATTGCGATTAACAATATTACCAACATAACGACGCTAAATTAATTGTAAGTTACAGACCTTTGAATATTGATAAGCATATGTATGTAACACGTTCTCCAGTGTATCCGGGAGTTCATGAATGAATTGTGGATATTCTGATAAACATTTATATACTTCTCATGTTATAATTTGAAATCTAGTCCTCTGACTATTTTCTTACATTGCGTTTGCAACTGTTGTCTGTAAAATTAACCCAGTATCAACTATGTCTGGATATAGCCATAACAAATGTGACATGAAACTCTTTATCTGTTGTTAAATATGCGATTTGAAAAGTTGCCGAAGTAGGCGTCCACACGCAGCAATGCCTGGCTAGGTATGCAACCTTTTCAGCAACAGATAAACAGTTTTATTACAGTAGAAACGGACCTACATAGGCCTACAAATCTTTGCAATCGCAAATCCATAAATACAGAAGCGAGTTATTCTACATTTGACAACACGGCATATTAAATTCACTGTGCGTCCGCCGTGCAATACTTACGTAGTTTTGCAGTTACATAGATCTGAAACTGTAATTGCGCTACAGTTTTCAGCAATGATTTAATTCTTAATGTTCAGATTTTCTCCATAAATGTATAGTTGTGAATAAATCTTTGGTACTGTACAGTAATTCCCTGTATCGTTATTATTCATATCCATCCACACTCCACTTAATTTATGAAGTTTTTCAGTTGCACTCGAAAATAAAGATCCTCAAAACGCCTTAGTCACGCCTTTTGTGCATATATTACAAATTACATAAAGGTAAGTTGTAGTTACCAAGCGTTGTTCGAAGCGGTAATTCCTGCGTTACACGTATATATGTATTGGACGCGTCGGTAATTTGGTCGGTTGGACTAGGAAATTCGCCCGAGTTAACAGGAACACATGATAATAGAAGAGGTGGCACAGCTCCACTGTGCGAGAGAGAAAGCTAGCGCGCGCGACAAGGATAGAGATAGGTGGCGTGCCACTAGCTTTGGTTATGTGCTCCTGATACTTTCCAGCTGCTGAGAGCAGGAGCGCATGACGCAAGGAAGTGGTCGCTAGAGTGAGAGGTAATGCTGTTTAGCAAGAGACGGAGATACTCGGAACGCACTCTTTCCGTTAGATCTCACAATCAGATGCGATAGCTAAATAACTACATGTATTGTATATGTATGTAGCGAACCCTTTCCCCATCGTAATAAATAATTTTTCTGCATTTTCTACGTCCATACATATTATTTATGTACTTTTACGGGTATATTAGAAATTACAATTCAGTGGTAGCCTTTAGGAGCGACTTCCGTATATATTTCCTTCATAAATCTATAGTTATCAATAAGTCATTGTTTTCTATCCGCGCTCCTATTGTGTGATTGAAACTAATGTATGCACTTTTTGAGTCGCATTTGAAAATAGAGATTCATAAAAAGCCTCAGTTACGCCTTTTAAGAATATATTACGTAAAAGTAAGTGTAAGTGGTTGTTAAGTGCGTTGTCGAAGCGGTAATTACTGCGTTACACACAAACGCGATGTATGCATGCATGGAATGCATCGGCAGTTTGGTCGGTTTGGATCAGAAAATTCGCCCGAGTTAAGAGGAGCACATGATACTAGAAGAGGTGGCACAGCTCCACTGTGCGAGAGAGAAAGCTAGCGCGCGCGACAAGGATAGAGATAGGTGGCGTGCCACTAGCTTTGGTTATGCTCTCCTGCTCCTGTACCGGGGACACATAACCAGAGTTAGTGGCACGCCAACTATCTTTATCCTTGTCGCGCGCGCTAGCTTTCTCTCTCGCACAGTGGAGCTGTGCCACCTCTTCTAGTGTCATGTGTTCCTGTTAACTCGGGCGAATTTTCTGATCCAAACCGACCAAACTGCTGACGCATTCCATACATGCATACATCGCGTTTGTGTGTAACGCAGTAATTACCGCTTCGACAACGCACTTGATAACCACTTACACTTACTTTTACGTAATATATTCTTAAAAGGCGTAACTGAGGCTTTTTATGAATCTCTATTTTCAAATGCGACTCAAAAAGTGCATACATTAGTTTCAATTACAAAATAGGAGTTCGGATAGAAAACAATGACTTATTAATAACTATAGATTTATGAAGAAAATATATACGGAAGTCGCTCCTAAAGGCTACCACTGAATTGTAATTTCTAATATACCCGTAAAAGTACATAAATAATATGTATGGACGTAGAAAATGCAGAAAAATTATTTATTACGATGGGGAAAGGGTTCGCTACATACATATACAATACATGTAGTTATTTAGCTATCGCATCTGATTGTGAGATCTAACGGAAAGAGCGCGTTCCGAGTATCTCCGTCTCTTGCTAAACAGCATTACCTCTCACTCTAGCCACCACTTCCTTGCGTCATGCGCTCCTGCTCTCTGCAGCTGGAAAGTATCAGGAGCACATAACCAAAGCTAGTGGCACGCCACCTATCTCTATCCTTGTCGCGCGCGCTAGCTTTCTCTCTCGCACAGTAGAGCTGTGCCACCTCTTCTAGTATCATGTGTTCCTCTTAACTCGGGCGAATTTCCTGGTCCAAACCGACCAAATTACCGACGCGTTCAATACATATATACCTATGCACATACATACATACGTATAACGTAGCAATTACCGCCTCGAACAACGCTTGATAACTACTTAACCTCATGTAATTTGTAATATATGCACAGAAGGCGGGACTAAGGTGTCTTGAGGACCTCTATTTTCGAATGCAACCGAAACACTTCATAAATTGGGCTCGGAAATCTAATAAATTATCAATTAATTGGAGTATGATATGGGATATGAATAATAACGATGCAGGGAATTACTGTACAGTACTAAAGATTTATTCACAACTATACATTATGTAGAAAATCTGTACATTAAGAATTAACTCATTGCTGAAAGCTGTCGCGCGATTACAGTTGCAAATCTATGTAAGTAACTGCAAAACAACATAAATATTGCACGGTGGATGCATTATGAATTTAATGTCGTGTTGCCAGATGTAAATAAAATAACTCGCTTCTGTATTTATGCATTCGCAACCTGAAGCTTATGTTCGTTTGTGCTGTCGATCTTTATCCATCCATAGTTAGCAATAAAACTGTTTAGATGTTGCTAAAAAGCGACTAAAATAGATGAAAAAAGGGGCGTCGAAACGCGCCAACGCCAGGCTTGAGCATGAGAGGAGATCGAAATCGCATACACTACTCTGGCACTGGCGTGTTATAGCGCCCACTTTTTCAATTCTTCAAATTTACTTTTTTCCAACAAATAAAGCGGTTTGTTGCTAACCGTAGCTGCCAGTCAATCGGTGGCGACTGTATAAAGGAGTCTAGGACTTCATATTGCGAATGAATAAATTAACAAACGAGGAATTCCGATCTGGCAGCGTGACTTTGAGGAACAAATGAACTGGCTTTGCCAAATTTGGAGCAGGAACGTTTCCAGAAACAGATTGCCCGATTCGAGAGTTGTTCCTTAAAGCCTGGACCCTTCGGACTGTGTCTTATGATTTTCATGAACATTGCTCTTAGATTTAATTAGCTATTAAGAGTTTTATGAAACGAGGCGTGCTAGAAAAATGGACGTCCAAAGGCGCCAGCGCCAGTCTACAGCAAATCGAGCACATCCTTGAAACTGGCAGCTTGGCGTGTTTTAACGCCCATTTTAGTTGATACCTTTCACCGCTACGCGCCGCCAGCATTCCTGTGTCCTTACAATAAACAATTTAAAGTGCTTTTCTAAGCATTAAATACAGAATTTTGTTGTTGGAAATGGATGTATATGGATTTGTAGAGCTCCTTCAACAGCTCCAACTTCTCAGATTACAAATAAATGGAAAAATAAAGAATCAAGCAAATTTGTGTCACGGATACCTACTATGCATCTATAAATCCTGAACATATACTTTCTCACTGATATGTACCATAGCGGAAAATTAATAAATTCTTGCTTCTTTAAACGACTTTACATCATTTTAGTGCTAGTACAAATGCCAAACAGTATAAATTATTTGTAAAAAGTGAATATTGTATGTGTATACTTGCTGAAGCTACCACCTAAGAATGTATACATATATACATAATTACATATGTTGTAATCATGTCCAGGTACTCTAGTAACTGCTTAATTATAATTATAATTACTATAAAAATGTAATTTATTGCGCAACAGTGGAGATTCGTAAATTATTTATAGGAAATCGATATAAAAATGCTGACTGTTTAGGTACTATCTGTACTGTTGTCAATGGCTAATGAATTACTGCCAAAATAGGTTAGGTACAAATAGCATATATAAAAACAGCCACGGGTCTATTGAATTACAAACATAAAAAGCTCTTTAAGTAACAATTATGTATCTGCTTCTCGCATACAGAGTTGAGCATTATTCGAATAAATTTAATCTTCGAATAAAGATTTCGAATAGAATGAAGTTCAGCTTCTCCGCACTAAACCGTTAAACAGATTTTCTATTGTGACACGTACTTGTGTACAAATAGAAGAAATACGATTGGAAGGAGAAAAGTTGGAGGGGGAGAGAAAGGAAGGAAGGAAGGAAGGAGAAGAACCGATGAAAGATATGGGTATGTGGCGCAATAAAACAAGGCCCAGCGATACAAGAAAGAGAGTGGTAGTAATTGTGGTTTCTGTTTGGGTTGGCGGTGAAAACGCGCGCATGTATAGTTACGTATAAATGTGTATAGATAGGTGTCTGAGCTGGCGTTTACAATGGCATTCCATACGGGCAGTAGTGAGCACTGAGCGGAGGCGGTAAAGGGAAACTGGCCTTAAACTGGTCCTGGATTGTCCGACTATCGGCGTTACCTGAAAAGTAAACGGCGCTGTTTCGAACGCCACTGACAACGAGAGACATCTGAAACGAAAGAAAACGTGGCGTTGTAGCGAGAGCGTACCATCTGTTTATCCCGGTTTTCACCGGTGCAGAGAAGATTTTTTCGTCGAGGAGATTGACAAGCTTACCAGTGGGGAACGAGGATCGAGCGCCGCGTTCGGGGATGAGTGAGACAAACGACGACGCAGCCTAGTGGCTTCCTACCAAGAAGGTACCCTCTTTCCGCCATCGATTGTTGCGCTTGCAGGAAAATTTTCCTGGAAACACGAGATCCGCACCGTGACTCATGGCCCCTCTAGCGAGATTCAAGGTCGTCGATCCGCCCACCAAACGCGACGCTTTGCAGCCGTATTTCTCCTGACTGTCGCATATAGAGGAACAGTTAGTTAGAGCATTGTGATAGAAAGAGGAGGAGGAGGAGGAGAAAGGAAGGATGGATGAAAGAGGGGAAAGGAAGGGGGAAGGAAAAAACACTGCTTACGAGAAAGTAAAAAAGGAAATGTTAGTAATTGATGCTCTGGAATTGATTAATTAGTAACTTATGAGTATTACATTTTTTTAGGAAACAAAAGGCTCTTGTTATTTACCAAACACCTACAAAAAATGTCACTCAGTGTCAAAAATTGTGTTTTAAAATAATTATTTATAATTAAATATGAAGTCCTTGTGTTCGGAAACGCAGGCCCGGTGAGTCCAGAACTGCATAATTGTAATTGCCACGTCCTTCCGTAGTTAAGACACCGGCTAACCTTAATTAGTCGCCATTAATTGCGAGATATATGTACTTGGTAAGTTCGTACCTACTGCCGCGATCTATTCATGCCTCCGATGAAGCATTATCCATTGGAAATGCCAGGCATGCTGGGAATGGAAAAAGTCTCCTCGAGAGAATGATAATTTGCTCGTGGCTGCACGTTTGTCGACCTCCTGGTGCTCTATCGATACGGACAGCGAGCAGCCTGATATCATGATTGGGTATCATTCTCGCTATTGGACATCGTCGTTTCGCAGGGCGATACACAGGGGAGAGTTGCCAGTATCAAACTGGTCGCCTGAATGGTACCTTATCAATTTCTGAATCTTAACATACAAAACAGAACATGTTTGTTTTGTCTGTCGCCTAAATACTTTCGAACGGTAAACTCTGCGGTCACGAAACGCGCCCCAGCTTATTATGCCTAGCTAATACAGACGAGCGTGACTAAAAAAATATAAATAAATAGATAATTCTTTTTATAAAATCAGAGTCTAAATCTCGGGCGACGCCGAGTGGTAAAGCTAGTAATTAATGAATGTACATACGAAATGAGAAATAGACACATAAGCTTTCGAGCTTACACCTTATTTTGTAGGTGCTATAAACATTTAAAGAAATCAGGGATGATCGATGTAACTTTTTACCAGTTTATTTTAGCTGATGATAATCTAACAATGCAGTTGCATCCTGTATTTCTGTGTTTCTCTAAAAGCGGGTTAAACGGAGAATATTTTACATTCATTTTATGCACCTGTTATATTTATTAAAAAATTTAAATCGATATTTATAAATACTTTGTTCGTTATTGATACTGTTTTCAGACGAGTTACGGTTTGGGAGGTCGGTTGCCTCTTCCAGTATGCCACAAAAGGATTAACAAGAAATTAATTAATTCTGAACAAAGGCTTAAATATCTAGTAGCAGGTGCTTAAAAGATCAAGCTACAATATGCAATATTAATTTACGTTCAAATTAGTACCCAATACAAAATATAACGTGAAATATCTTAAGTGGCACGATTAAGGCAACCCTCGCCAATGAGACGCGTAAGAGGGAGATAGGAGCAGCATCTCCCCAAGTAATCGCGGCGATTAACAAATGGTAACGGTAGTATAGTAACGATAGCGATAACGCTAACGATAACGATACTGATAACGACATTTAACACCTCTCTCTCTCTCGCAATTACGCGTACATACTTTCGCGGATTCACAGTTTTATTGCACAGTCTGACCGATCGTGTCTTCTACAATAACATGTCTGTTGATATATCTCGAAAGAAGCGACTGGAGACCGGTGATCACCGAGCGTCGGTGTTCACCGGTACTCGGCGGAGAAACAGCTTTGAAAAAGAAGCGAGTTTCTCGTGTTTCCTCAGGTGTAGGAATGCAGGTACCGCTGTGTGAGTGGGATGTGAGTCACCCGGGTAAAGACGCGGTCGGCAGAGGAGGTGGCAGAGGGAGGGAAAACGATCAACATTCCGGGAGCAACCCCATGAGTCACCGAGTCCTCATCCCCCGTTGCCTACCTGTCGCCACCTGTTGCGCCCCTACTTTCTAACCTGTTTTACTCTCTCCTCGCCTTTCCCCCGTCTATACACGTGGCCGCGGCCCTTTACTTAACTTTCCGCCAATAATTAGAGAAAGTAGAAGGCGCAAAGAGCAGCGACAGGGAGCAGCGACTGTGGGAGAAGTAGAGAACCAGTTACCACTTGGTCTCGAGAACGCATATATGTATACAGCCTGTACTGATAAGAGTATATATTATATACAAAAAAAGAAGAAAAATAGTGAAAAGTATTTATACTTGGGTACTTGAAATTTTTCAGATTTTTTGCGATATTTATTTAATTAACAAATATAATGAAATAAAATATACTCTATCTATAAAAAACCAAATAAATAACAGAAATTGAAGTAACTAAAATTTCTACTATTTCTCAGTTCATTTAATATTTATGCAACTACAAAATAGTGAGAAAATAAAGTACACTCCACGCGAAACTAAAAAATTAATAAAATCCGGACGAAATGTAAATTATAAATCTTTATTTCATTTAGTAGTTTTCTTCGGAAAATATGAACTAGTGAAGATTAGTTTTACAGTAAACTTTTACTAGAATGTGCTTGCGCCCGAGGCGATTTCAAGTCAGAATGGTAGAGTTTTCAATTAATTAATTAAGTTTTATATATTAACTCTAGTATTTAAAACCGTTTTTTTTTTAAACACCGACTATTTAAGATATGTTACTCTATCTATGAATTTTATTCAGCATCGGCACAAGAATCGCAAGTAGTCTGCGGATAGACAGTTCCGGCTTCTCGTGATGATTCACGAGGCTCATTGAAGAAATCGCGTCTTCCGAGAACACACCGATTCCGTGGTTTCTCGCTTCCGTTAGTCCACTTAAACGTTTCCGGACAAACGCGCGTCATTGTCGCCTAAGAAAGAATCGAGGGCCTTGCAGCAAGGGGGATGCATCCCTACCAGCTTCAAGTAAATTAGAAAAGAAATATTTATAAAACCATTGCTTTGACTTAACATTACAAAGAGACCAATATTCGAGAAAAAATATATTTTCACACAATAAAAAAATACTTCCACTCTTTAGCATTCATATTGCGCTAAATAATGGGTTCAGATTAAAAAATTTGCAATAAATCGCTCATTTGCTGTCGGATTTGCGTCAAAGGATGCAGAATTTTTTTTACATACTTTACACGTCATAAGTCAAAAACTGTGAAAAACGGAGCCGCAGCAAGGTCCTAAATTTCAAATGGTACGTACCATGATGTTCTTGGGTCTTATGTATTTCTGGGGAAATTAAAATTAGTATCAAGCCTATCACGCAACAGTGCCGATAATAGTCCGCCGTTGAGGCCGGAGTTTACGTTTCAAGCGACTCGTGAAAATATTCCAGCACCACTCGCAGACTGCTTGACCAGCTCGCTGGGACCACCGCGAGTGATTCGTAGCTGCAGGTATGCTGGACACGAGCTGTGCCGCACAGGTACGCGCAAATAGCTGACTCATCTCTGCGACTAATTGGGTAAACACCGGTCTAGAAGAGATCTCGTGTTTCCCACAATATTTCAACAATATCTAATTATCGCCTCCGAATATCCATCTGCGTCTGGAGGCGTCTCCCAAAGAGGACTTCCTGGTTTTAAAGCCGATTTTTCCAGGATCTTACCTTTAAATGTTCTGCCACCGGTTATGCAGTGTTATATTATTATTATTTTATTATTATTATTATTATTATTATTATTATTATTATTATTATTATTATTAACGGGAAACCCTTTAGTGTACAGAGACACAAAATTATTACCATTACTACATAGAAAGATAAAAATAAGAGAAAGAAATAAAAAATATATATATAAAATAATAACATAAAATAAAATAAAATAATATAATATAAAATAAAGTAACAAAGATAAATTAAGATGAGATAATAATAGATAACAAAAGCATAACATAACATAAACTTTTTAAATATTATCATTAATTATAAATAAGTACAAATTACTTTATTATTTTATTATTTTTTGCTCCCAATGCCTCATATTTCAATTTCGACGCGAAACGGATCTGACGCATGCAAGTACCCACATATCGCTCTCACGTCTTCGTTTTACGCTCTACCCCACGTATCATTTCATTCGATAACGAACGCTGAATAATAGTTCAGAAAATACAGCATGCCAATGCTACTCGCTGCCATACTAATACAGCAAAAATTCGCCTTATCTGTCCCGTCGGCTCTTATCGAAACGCGACCGACTCGCTATCGTTATCAACCGATAGATTTCGTAGCATTCGCAGACACACAGTTGCGCGCCCTTGTTTCTCTTCAACCGGTTACATAATGCTGCAGCATTTTCCTCTGCCATCCACGGAATCGTTGCGGAGAGGCCAGAAACGCTGGTTCCAGCTGCGGCAGCATCAATGAATGTCCGCGTAGCCTTTGCGCAACGAAATTTTCACGTTCTAGAGCCTAATGCTTACAGAGGTGGAAAGCTGACCTACGTTTTCGCGGAAGACAGACTGGCAGACCGCGATCACGAGGACGACGTCGTCGATGACGAGGGAACGGTGACGTACCAAACACCGCCTACGTCATTCCTCCGAGTTCTAATTCACGCGTGGGTCGACGTGGTAGTGTCTACCTACAGCAGCTCCGATCAGAGTTGCCACCTCTCCGATTTTTTTCCCGGTGACTTCGGGTTGTGGAGCAAATCTTCTGAGCTCTGGGTTTACCGGAGAAATCTCTTTGTTGCAGAAAAGAAGTGAGATAATAAGGAATTGTGGTATTATACGTGGTACCAATTTCATATACAATAAAGGTTAAATAATGAAGTTGGAATTTCGACCGTAAATTTTTTTTTTTTAAAAAATTAAAACATGATTTTGGTGCACAGTTTCGGTCAATTAAAATTTAATTTAAAATTAATTTTATATTAAATTTCAATTTAAAATTAATTTTAAATTAAATTTCAATTTAATTTTAATTTTAAATTAAATTTCAATTTAATTTTAATTTTAAATTAAATTTTAATTTTATTTTAATTTTAAATTAAATTTTAATTTTATTTTAATTAAATTTTAATTTTAAATTAAATTTTAATTTTAAATTAAATTTTAATTTTAAATTAAATTTTAATTTTAAATTAAATTTTCGTTTGCCGGATATTCGAGAAGAAACCTTATTTCGGCCTCTGCCATTTCCGGGTTTCTATTCGAATCTCCGGATGGGAATGACACTCCGGGATTTATACGTATGGTGAGAAAAAAAAGACGTATCTAATTGTACTAAGCGTGCAATGACCAATACACGCGAATAGGACCATGGGAAAACATTGCCGCGATGCTCGACCAGCAAGGCGAGAGCTAATCACCTTCTTCGATGAGGCTTTATTAATTTTCGTGACGCGTATCGTTTCAGGAGCTCCGTTTCTGTGTAGCTGGTGTTGGCAAGCATTTCTCATTGGAGAGAAGGCGGCGGTAGTAGGCGTAGGACGATAAAAAGGAGGAATGGAAATTCGCGTTGAGATAGCGGCCGCAAAGAGGAGACCGTGCTGAATTTGGTCAGACAGGAATAACCAGGCCTGTGGGCGAACTATCGAACCGTGGGTGAACTGGTAGCCATCGACCAAGTTCACCGTTTCAAGTTCCCACGTGAAACTTTGCTTCGCTTAGAGCTTAGAGCCTGTCGCCCTTTCAGAGTCGGCTGCGAGTTATAAAGAAGAAGAAAGAACGTTGGCGGAGAATAAGCGACCTCGGGGGCTCGTTCGGGATTCGTTCTACGCAGCTCGATAAGAGAAGACTCGCGGTCGCTTGGCATGTCGTTCATATAGGCCGGGATATAGCGCCAGCGCCTCTGAGAAAACGGCCCGTTTGGCTGCCAAAGGGATCGCATTCTACGAACGCTATAAATCGATTCATACGCGCCGCGCGAGCTCGCGCCTATTGCCTATTGCGAACGACCGTGGACAGGCGACCGATCTCGACGGATTCTACGAATGCGCGTCGATGGTCCTCGACTGCCTAGACCACCTCCAAATCGAGCGCTGGCCTCATCGTATTGCTAAACAAACGCGAGCAACAAATTCGACCAACCGGCTACCTCCTGGCGAACCTCGGTAACCCGAATCTCGAGGCAAGGGAAGAAAAGAATTATAAGAGGTTTCTGCTTACCGAGTTTTCAAGTAGCAGAGGTTCGGCAAACGAAAATTCGATTTACACAGGCTTTTTACGGCTGTTAATTTCCCGACTTGTGAAGCTGTAAAATAAGACAAATTCAAGTTTTAATGGTCAATCGTTTGTTGCATACCTTTAATATGTACTACATATGAGCCGTTTATTTTGAAAGTGGCCTAAGTCCATTTGTCAATGTTTTTTTGTTGACTGTAGTAACACGTGCAAGTTAGTATTAAAAATTTCTATATAAAAAATTTTTAAGTATAAATGGACGTAGGTCACTTTCAAAATAAACGGCTCATATATGCCTACATATACAAAAATAATTATAAGACACATTTTACGCTCGAAATATTCCTCTTTATTATATGTTAAAAAGTTTGTCCTTTAATCCACAGTAATTAATAAATAATAAAAAGGACCAACGTAAAAAAATTCTGCAAATTTAAAGATGCCTCCTTACATCCCAAAAGAGTTTAACGCAATATTAACAATAGTTTTTAAAAAATAAAATCATAAATTTCGAGGGGTTGTTACACGAGAAGCCCACCCTTAAGTGTCCGCAGGTTACTGCGAATGTCCCCGCGTTGCTAGAGACGCAATTCCAAATACGTTGAGGTTTCGAGGGTAAGGCAGGTGTAATGTTTCGGAAAAAGGAATAAGCGTCGTGCTTAGTGAACAGCATTCGGGGAACTGTAGGGAAGAGTGTTGACGTTGCGCACTGCGCGTCCACTGCGTCCGCGCGTTACCGTCCGTCTGCTATTCGCTCTAGATTAGATTGAACTAGCATCTGGACTTCTAGACCCCAGCTTATGAGCGGATAAGATACAACTTTCCAGGCTCCACAGGCTAAACCAGAACGCGAATTTCACTAAGCGTTTGGTGATAAATCTGCAAATGAAACATCGCTAGCAACCGTGCGAACGTATCCAGCGAAAATGGCCTATTAGGCCTAGGCCCCTTGAGCCTTGTAATCTCGTAGCGCAGTTCTTTCAGACAACTAATTCGACGGAGCGAGCAAATGGCCACCGCCGTTCGCTTTTTCTGCTGTGGGGGGGCGAAAATCAATACCCGCCACGAGCCCCCTGTGTTCGTGGCTATAAACCAAAGGGGACCAGCGGTTTCATGCCGAAAATGTGACCAAGGAGGTCCTCCTGTTCCTCGTCGACCATCGCCGCCCATATCCAATATCCATACATGTACGGAGAGAGTGAGAGATAGAGAGGGACAGAGCTGACAACGATCGGACAATAGATTTTAAGGCGCAGACAGTATTTTATTCCTCGGACGTGCTCGGCTGGAAATAATGGCGTATCGCCACGCATCGTGCTGCACGCGTGGATGATTGAATACCAATGAGGATTCCTCTTTGATCACATCTTTCCAACGATGCCCACGCGATCCTTTGCCATCCGCAGCGTCGTCGCTTCCCGCGGCTGTTGCGTTTCGCCCCTTCTTCCTTCCGGTCACGCGACAGTACGCGAGCACGGCCGGTCGGCTTCCGGCCGATTTACCCCTCCGGGAGCGAGGTGGCTGTTGAAAGGGGCGTTTTTCATCGGTTCACCCTCAAGCTACACGCTTCTTCAGGGCCGTAGCGCGGGCCGCTTCCAGTGCTGGATTAACCAATAAGCGGAACGAGCATCATAGAAATTTTCTGAATTTTAGAATCTAACTTTCGTTAGAAACAGTTTCAGTGAAATTATGGAAGATGCCCAGGAAATAGTACACTGCGTTGATGTGGTCACCCTGTACGTGTAAGGGTTCCTTAAATTCTTTGAAGTGCTTGGTCGGGGTCTAAAGTCTTAAACTCGGCCCCGGCTGCTTCGTAATTGGCCCCTTGAAAAATGTCACTGGGAAAATCTGCCATTGACTTTTCCAAGAGTTTCTTTCGACTCACTGGAAGGAACAGAGAGTGAAAGAGGGATTAACTAACGGAACTAAAGCTTTGAAAGCTTGGGGGCGGTGCCACGGAAACGTTTTGTACAAACAGGCTTCGTTTCGTCACTGTTCTCCCGTGCAAATACAAGATAAGCATATGTTGAAACAGGAGACCTGAAAGGAACCTAAACGAATGGACGCTATCTCTTCGACGTAATAAATGACCAGCAAGAGAATTAAAGAACCCTGCAATTGTCGAAAACTGACGGCATTACGGGGGCATTAGAAACCTGACCCATTAAGGGGGCATAGTACTTTCTTTGCCGAAAATTAAGCATTCTCTATGATTTTTTTCTACATGAAAATGAAAAGCTAGAAATATGTGGTTTGTTGCAAACGAAAGCTCACTGTTTGAAAGTATTAAAAGAATTTTTATTTAAAAAAAAAGCAGCTGGAGCGAAGCAAGAGCGGAGCTGGAGCAAGTATTTTGATATCGGAGCGGAGCAGGAGCAGGCAAATAAAAAATTGATCTGCTCCAATCCCCTGGTAGAAAGTACACCTATAGGATCAACGCATTCGAAAGGATACCAAAGTTGAGCTTTTGTTTCTCGGGTTGACAAGCAGAATCCAATGGAAAGCGATCGCGAGATTCCCTGCAGTGAAACTCTTTACCTCGCAGTCAGTAAAATGTTGATACACAGGTGTTTATCGATTGATCGCCGTTTGCTTCATCGCAACCGCTGCTTACAGCATTCCCTTTCTCGCTTGCCGTAGGATAAAACAACGGTACGAATATTGTTACTCGTTTGTAGGTGCTAAGCTTGCGCGAACGTTATTCCAAGAAGAGATAATTGGCAGAGGCTGGTGACAAGTGTGCCCCTAACGGATCGGCCTTGCGCTTTTATCATCGTTAAATGCGGTGACATCCGCGGAAGCCACGGATCACCGAGCTTGCTCTCGGAATCTATGCAGACCTGCGAACGATCCAAGATCGCCACTTGCGTAACGCGGGGCCGTTTGATTTTCCTAAAAGGCGCGTGCGTTCACACGTCCCTTCTCGCTGTTGACATTGTCGGCGTAACCATGTAGCGTGTCTTATTCATCGATTTATTTTTAAGCGTACTCCTCTCTGTGCCACTGCGAATTACGCAACCGGCGCGTTTGAAGGGTGAAACGCCATACAGTTAGGATTTAGGACGCCTATTCACTGATCGCGTGATTGATTCCTGTTGCCATCGAGAGCCGGAGCTTTCGCGAAAGGGGTTCTTGCTTCCAACTTACTTTTACTTACGGCAAATAATGGCCAATCGTTCGGCCGTGCTTGCTCGCCCTTACGAGGGAAGATCCCGAACCCGAGAACTCAAAAAATTCTGAAACTTAGTGAATATATAGGGAATTTCCTCCTGATTATAATGCAATTTTTATTTGCTGCCCAAATTCACTCGAACGGGGTGAAATTAACCCCTGAAAATTCGGCTATTTTCCGATTTTGTGTTATAACGAGATAAGAGATGTAAAACGAGTTTCCAAACAGAAGTTACTTCTTTTAATTAGATCCATCATTTGGTGAAAAAATTATTTTACAGTTCAAGAGTTATAACGCAAAATCGGAAAATAGTTGGAAGTTAAGGGGTTAATTACGCCCCCTCAGAGTGAATTTGGGCGGCAAACAAAAATTGCGTTGCAATCAGGAGGAAATTCCCTACTAATTCGCAAAGTTTCAGAATTTTTCGAAATTCCGGGGTTCGGGATCTTCCCTTGTTAAAAGCAAAGCCAAATATGTTACGATACCGCTGCCTTTCGACAAGCCACTCGCGCAAACTTTCTCGAATCGCCACGCTGGTATACGTGTACCTACAGCGCTGCCCACACCAATGGTAAACAAACCGATACTATCGTTCCTAAAGACGATATTAATATAAAGTCGCGAGATAAGATAGCCACAAGGTGAGCGTAAAAAGGGGCACGGCGAAAGTGAAGCGCGCGAAATGGGAAACTCGACTCGCTGCGGGGATCCAGGAGAGACATGGCACTAAGGGGCAAATAGGGTGCGTTCCGCGGACCCAACTGGTTGAGTGATTTCACTGGATTTTACTCGCGTCTCACCAAGGAACGAGCAACTTTAGAGTAAAATCTAGCGGGATCACTCAACCGAGATTTGCGAAATTGTACGCCGAAAAAAACTCGCGGCTCGAAATTTTCAGGGGTAGGAAGGAAAACGCCACGCGGTGTAACGTATTATATTATAACAATAGTAGAAAGCTTGAGCGCGCGGCGAAGGGATAATGTCTATTTAAAGTTGTTGCGTTAGAGTCGTTTCCTTCGAGGTGAAACGCAATACCGAGCATACACGGAATTAAAAATGACGAAGTCGATCGTTGAAGCTTCTCTAATCGGCTGCCATGATCGCCGACTGATTCAATAGTTGCTTATAAATTTACATGTAACTGCGCACCTACCCTCGATGCAATCGCATGCACGTTACAAAAGATAACTAAGCAGATAACGCTTGGGTTGAAGCAGCCTAGCTACCAAAATCTGGGATACTGTAAAGGTGCAAATCCACGATGGGAGAAAACTATCGTGTCTCGCATGAGACTTGAATCTCGCGAGACAATTATCTCGAGATGTGCTTCGATTAATAGACAAATTTGAATTCTTTTATAAAACTAGACTCTCGCGAGGCAAGTTCCTTTCAGACTGGATTGTCTTCCTTTTTCATTTTTCGATCCAGCAACCCATGAACCAAAGTATTAGAATTTAATTTTCTCGACAAAGCTGCTTCGTGCCAGTCTCCGCTTTCCCCCTACCCTTCACATGTAAGTATCTATCAGAGAATGGTAAAATTCTTCTGCGGGCGTCGCAGGATCATTAACGCCATTAGCGCACGCGTGGATTCCTTTGTTCTTCTAAAAACACGTTCACCCCATTTTTCTCTCGGCAAGAAAGCACGCTGGCCTTCGGCTTATCCACAGCCACGGTAGATACATGCCTAGAACCTCGCGTTTACACGAGCTCGTAGATTCGAAACGGTGACCCTGGCTCACTGACCCTTTTAAACCGTGAAACCTTCGCTACGCTTTGCTGCGCCTTGCCTCGCTTTACCACGCTTCGCCCCGCCTATCCTAGCCTTGCCACGCAACACTCTGAACTCGATGTTGCAATCTCGATGGTGCCTCTTAGTCAACGCTTGCAGCATCCTTCGTTTCTCCTTTTCCTCCTCCTGTTTGGTCCCGCGACGTAGCCGCGGCGGTGTGCCGTGCCATCGTCAGCAGGCGAAGCCAAATTTCACTCGATGGATCCCCAGATCTTCATTCAGGATTCCGCGCCCGATCAGCGGCGCGCACAGTGAAACGGTAACCGGCGTTCTTGTATCGCGTCAAGAAGCACAAATTACTAGATCACATATTTTCGCAGGCGAGACAATTGAATTAACGTCGGGTGCAACGAATCGGTGAGTAGGAAAAGAAGACCTTGAAAAGGGAAAAGCGAAGGAAGCAAGGAAACGCAAGGAGCCGGCGTGCGGATGGACGGAAACCCTTCGGCAGGGCTTAGGAAGTTCGGCAGCAGGCCAATTTTCCAAATCCGTAACGATGACTAAGAGCTCGAGAAGCAAGGACGGCCAATCGCGCGCTGGCTCAATTTTAGCACCGCCAATCGGCCGCAACCTGCTTCGAGAATCGCCACCCCGAATGTCAGCGCAACGACGGTCCTCCTCCCCTCTGTCTCTCTGCCCTCTGGCCATTTCTTGCCTTCCTTCCCTTCCTTTCTGATCGTCTGCCAGCCGAGGCCAGGCGAGACGGTGCCGCTGCAATCGGCACCAGGCTCATTTGCCGCCGATCCAGGATACCATCGGCAGCGATCCGGCGAACACGCCGCGATTCCCCACCGAGGGGTATCCAGCAATTGCGTAAGCCCTCGCGATTCCGACTGACCTTTAAAAATTATACCGACGATCGCGCATGCATATGTACGAGCCGGTGAACATCGGCCCCCACGGTTGCTCTCTCGCTGGTATTTTTCTCCGCCGCTATTCCTGGACGCAGAGGATAACGACTCTTCCGTAAAAATTCCCCCACCCCCCCCCCCCCCGGGCAAGATAAATGGATCCTGCTTTCGAAATTACAATATGAATCGCGCCCACTTTTTCGTGGAAGGATCCGAGGAGCGAGAGCGACTTGGCCGGAGGAAGAAGCAGCCATTTGTTCCTGTTTTCTTGAGCCGCGAGGCCCACGACTATTCATAGCTCGTATCGAGCCGCTCGTTAGGCGAATGAATAAATAAACCTCGGCGGTGGATATCTGGCTGGATAATATTGCGGATGACAATTGGAATCGCAGCTAGGAGACGCGTCCGAGGGGAGAAAGAAGCGATGACTTCTTTCTCACGGTGGTGGAAACGCAGCTTTGAAACAGCGAGCGGGCTTCTCGCGGGGACTTTCTCGGGGACGTTAATGTGTCTTCGAGGCGATTACGACACACACGCCGACCCTTAAACGCTCCCCCCTCGCGCCCAACTGTCTTTTCATGGAGAGCTGGGTCGCGTAAATATTTAGGCCTTTCGGTCGGCACTGATCGTGAGTGTTTTATATTTCCACGACTCCCTCGGCAAATAAACCCGTTTCGACGACGGACTCGCCGAATGCGGGTAACGAGATCGTAACATCTGTTGGCGGATGTTCTCTGCCTCTGTTTCCTGAATTTTTTAAATACTTTGTCGAGATAGTTGGCGGGGATCGAGTAACTTGAATTCAAGTTTGGGCTCAGTAGGGGCAGCTGCCTTCAAGTTAGTTTTAAAGTTGCTTGAAGCAAGTAGATATCTAAAATCGCACCGAAGGAGGTGGTTTTTGATGGAGCGTGTGTAAGAAGGGGAGAAATTACGAGTGAGGTATTAAAAATATTTAAAAAATTATTAGAAAGCAATGGTGACTACTCCAACTATTTTTAGTCACTGTTTTATGATTAATAACATCACTTTTCATAAGCAAAAGGCAGTCAGCTTACTTTGAGTGGCTTCAAGCTGCATTGGCGTAATTAGCTAGGGGGCCGGGTGGGGCTGATCCCCTCAAAAAGGGGATTGGCCCCCCCAAAACGCGGAATGGGCCCTCCCTAGAAACTATCAAAATCAGTCAAAAATATTCGCCCGTTCAATAATCAATAATTTTTTATTCAGTTCAATATTTGTTTTAGTGTTACATAAATATGTTGGTAAATGATTGTTATCAAATGTGTAGCTATATAAAGATTTCCTCTACCTATAAAAAAGAGAGAGAGCCAGTGAGAGGAGGGGAGAAGGTGGGATCTGGCCCCTCCAGACAAGAATCCTAGTTACGCCAATGTCAAGCTGTATTTAAAGGCAAGTACAAGTTGAAAGGCTCTCTACTTCGCTTGAAACTTGAAAGAAACTTAATAGGAAATTTCAACATTGGTCAAGTGCTTCCAAATTACTTGAATTCCAGTAACTTGACTAATCTGAACGCGGCTTTATTCAACCATTTTATCCTATTATCAGCTGATTCAACTGTGTCAAAGTTGGGCAAAATGTGATCTAATTACAAATTACAAATTACGGTTAAAATGTACTTCTGTAATTGATTACGCATTATTTTTTTGTAATAGTTAATTCAGGTAGTTGACCACAATTTTCTCGACTACCTAAATTAACGATTACAGAAAATAATGTGTAATCAATTACACAATTACATTTTAACAGTAATTTGTAATTAGATCACATTTTGCTCAACTCTGACAATCGAACACACAAGTCGCGGCCAAGCTAATTTTCTCCCACGACCGTGACAGTTAACTTCTCTCGGAACTCTTGCAACGCGCACACAGTAGATACATACTTGTGTTTCTACTCGCGAGCCACAGCAACACTACCGAGTGAATCACGAGTTTTGATAATACACACCGTACACCAAACCCGTTGACGGATCAAGGTGTCTCGTGTCCAGCACGTGTCTCCAGGGGTAATAAGAGGAACGCGATCGTTCGAAGCTCGCATCACCATTTGGTTCTGCAGAATCAATCACACCACACTGTGCATCTACAGCTATAATATTATGGAAAAAACGAAGCTCCAAGCAGGTTGCTAATTGCTACGTATATTTAGCCACTGTGCGCGCCGTATGGTAACGCTTGCCGATTTTATCTCTGGCAAAACTTTGACTGACAATGAAAGGCGGAGTAGACGGCAAGGCAAGAGGATTCGCAAAGTCGATGTACATGTTGCGGTGGATTAACATTTCAAATGAGTTTCGAACACGTGGCTGAACTGCGAAAATCAACTTTCGTTACGCAAACGCACGTAGTAATCGGTATTGCGCAATGCGCCGAGCGAAAGAGAAACACCAGCAACGATACAACGCATCAGTTATACGTGTGTACATATCTATGGATGTGTGTATCAGCGAAAGAACTTGGCGAGGCGAGGCGAGGCGCAACGAGCTCGGTAATGATCGGTAGATCGTTGACGGTTTAATCGGCATTATTTCACATCTATTTTCATGATCCTAGGCGAGGTCTGTGCTGACATCACTGTAATCGATCGCTCGAGTGGGCTTTCTTCTATCCGAACATGAATAATAGCACAGCTGTACACACCACTGGAGGATTTCTTCTGCCCATCGATCGCTCTTGATCCTCCTCTCCGCCCATCGTCCTCGCTCTTGCCTTTCAGGCTTTACGTTTAAGCTGACGTTTACGTTTTTCACTAGCTTTACTATCCGGCTTCGCGTGGAAATTAAATTCTGATTTTGTGAAAAATATATTCTTTTTGTGTGAGAATAGTCACATTCGTCTTGATTGGCCAGGCATAAAGAGCCGAGGCTCATCTCCAGACCCCAGAGTTTAGCCTTCGAAAGTATTTGCTAGGGTGACAAACACGAACATAAACTTTCTGCTTTATACAGTGGGTGGAGGAATTATTCTACTCAAACGAAAAGGTTTGAAATTTGGTAAGTTATATAAAAAATATTTAAAAAATGCATTTTAACGCTTGGAGGCCCTAGTTTTTTAATCAAGGACTCAATTTTTTATCCATTATGATACTGTTTTATCAAAATGAAGCGCAGGAAACGAAGTTTCAGAAATTTTTGCCTAGTTTGAACGTATGCACGAGCCAAAAAAAATTTGTTTCGGTAAATTCAACGAGGAGTTCTTATAGAGCAAACATTTCTCTTTAATTTCGCTTTTTGTGGTTTTGCTGTGTGATTTTTATTGACCGAGTTATTCGCGATCAAAGCAAAAAAGGTACTTTTCACTTTGAACACCTATAACTTGCGAACTCATGGTCGTAGACAAATTTTCCTGAGTGTTTTGGAAAGCTAAGAAAGTTCTCTTTCAGAACCTTTAGTTGCCAATTTAAGAATTTTTTTAAATCGTATTAAATCCATTTTAAGTGATCCGAAAAACAGACGAAAATGTTTTGAGTTTTATTTTCGGTATTAAGATTTCCGAGCCGAATGCGGTAGGCGTATTCGTTCGACTTTATCTTAACTTCTACTCAAGTATTCATGCGCAATCAATAGGCGAGATGAAGATGGAGAAAGTGGCTCAGATTAAATGATAAACGCCCAACAGAGTGGCGTGTCGATACTTCGTTTCCGGGCACCGTCCATCACCGTTCCCTAAAATGGCAACAACAAGGGGCTGAATGAAAAGTTTCGGACGCCCCGCAGAATCCTCCCACTAGCTGAGCCGCGAGTCCTTCGCGCGTATGGATTTTCGCAAGGCCGTTGTCGCGACGCAATGCGTGTTTACTTTAACACCTGGATCAGCCGACCCACTTCCCTATTTCTCTTCCACTGGCGCGTACTCTAGTCAGCGAAATACGAGACGCCGCGAGCTGATTGTCAGCCCCGCGCATTAATGTAAACACGATTCGAGAGCTGGGACAAGGGGGTTGGGGGAAAAAACGTGGGAAAATAAACAGCCGAGGCTCCCTTGGGGTCGTAAGGAGTGACTGCGTCTCGCTGCTCTCGCTCCTCCCACCTCTCGCTCACTTCCCATTCATCCCCCATTGATGGGTGCACGGCACCTTAAAGTGGCACGTCGCTTCGCTGGCGGCTCGTGGCTCTGTCGATCACTCGATCGAAAATACATACAAGCTACGTTGATACGTGGGTATGTGTATAGGGTGAAGGGCCCAAATTTCGTCCCCCTGCATTTCTCGATTCCTATGGTTGCATCTTCAGTGTCAGCTGGTGGTAAATGTTGCATTAGCATACCTACGTCAGTGTTCTGACAGACTTGCAAGTAACAGTTTGTGCGTTTGCGAAGGAGAAGTCATACAGACTTCAGTATGATAGCGCGTTAATCGTAGAAGTGAATATTATTTCGAATTCCAAGTTGTAGCACTTTTTCAGGCATATCTTGTAGCTTCTTATACGCGATAACTTTGATGGCAATCACTCGCGTGGTATTGAAACTGCGCGAATTCCAAATTTCGTCCCCAGAAGACTTCCTAATTTCGTCCCCGGACCTCTAAATTGAGATCGATTTTCTAAAAATTTGTTATTTGAAATAAAAAAGGGCTGAAGCTTGAACAGCTACAGGAGTGAATTACGTAGTATCGGTTTCCAAGCAAATTTTAGTATAAATGTTTAATGTTTCGTAGATGCCGAAACGAAAACAGTGGAATAAGGAGTCCATGCGAAAAGAAGACGTTCATTTGCCGCGATTGCTTGCGCTCATAAACCGTTAGATCATTTTTTTCAATAAGAAAATTAATTTTCCAATTTATTTGCTGTTTTACAAACATTTTCTTAGCGGACGAAATTAGGAACACTTTGCAGATTTCACATTTTGCGCGTTTTCACATTTTGTTTATTATTTCGCATTGGCACGGCATAATTACATTTTGCGATTCGTGGATGTATAAAGAAACGTTCAAAGAAAATTCCTGCCAAGTGCCAGCTCATTCTAATATTTTATACACCCCCTACAGGATCAACTATAAATGGGGACGAAATTTGGGTCATTCACCCTGCCTGAATACCTCCAGTTCGATTTTTTAATCACTTCTGTCACCCTCACCCTTATCAGGATTGCTGATTCTTTGCCAAAGTAAGACACTGCGGTATGCGTGTATCTATTGTGGCAGAGCAAGAGAGAGTGAGAGAGAGAGAGAGGAAAATGTGCGCGAGGTGTGCCTAATTGGGCGGATAAGTAGTCCCTATGCGAGCGCGATAGCAAACAGACCTGATTGTGAAATAAAGTTACAAAAGTTGCTAGAGCACTGAGAGTTTCAATTACTACACTATGTACGGACTTAGGCATAGGTATCAGGAATTAGGGCCCGAAGCAACGTACATAAGATCAAGTATGACACATGTTCTCGTATCTGAAGCTTACTCGATGCAAATTAGTCGACACGATTATGCGCCAGTCTTGTTCGTTACTTTCTCTTTGCCAACCGTTCATTCGCGTACATTCCTCGCCACTGAATCACCAATATTTTTCTTCTCTAGACGATCGTTGCTACCGATGCCGAAGGTAGGAGATGATGCGCGAGAAGGTCAATGGGAAAAGCTTGAATAACGGGGACGAATGGCCAGCAACGAAATCGCCCGGATAAATAAGGAAGAGAGAGGAGGGAATTTGATTAATTTTATTAATTTCAACGGATCGAGGCGGGACGGCACGTTACCGAGATTGCGCAATCGAATGCATCACGCGCCGGGACGTGCAGGGACCGTGAAAAATCACACACAGATGCGCACGCGGAGATATGTAATATGCAAGTGGACAACCATACCAGTTGCGTTAATTACGCCAGCCAGACGTGGTGCAACGAAGAAGGCGCAGCCGTCGCCGATCCCCCTTCTTCTGCCATGTCCTAACTGACTGGCGCCTAAAGCCGAGATAGCGGGTAAATCAATAAACGAGAGATCTCGGAGACGGAGACCGTCGTGATCGCCGTTGTCCTTGGCACGTTTCTTTTAAGGACTGGCCAGTCAAGGTTGCCCGCTTGAAAAGTATCGCTCTTCCACGAACCCGACGACCGCGATCCTTCGCTGCTCGCCGTTTTAATTCCGCGCCGAACAATTTTCCAACGAACGCTGTCGCGTTTCGCCGAATTCCTCCAATAAAATCGCGTTTTCTTGGGAACCTTTTATCAACTCTCCCAGCTGGGATGATTCATATTATGGAATGGCGCAATGAAGAAAACGCTTCTAAAAGTAAAGGCGACGTGTTACGCGGAAAGCAACAGCCAACGATCTGAAACTGAGTGAATTTAGCTCGGAGATTTTAATTGTTAAAGAAAAGTGGCTTTATTTTTATCGAGTATATTTTATTTCTTGTTATTTCTTTACAATTTACAATTTTTAAATGGGTTATTTAATAGTGAGTAGCATAATTAATATTAGTTTAAATATTTTGTCGCTTTTATTTTTTGAGCCTAAAATGGAACTGTGGGTTGATAATTTTAGTAATTATTGTGTGATGTAAGAGTTCGTCTGTGGGTCGGTAATTTTGTGCAAATTAAAGATCACAAGATTATGGGTTCCGTAATGATTTTAATTAATTTTTTGGGCATCTCGAGGGTTGGTTGCTTTCTGCGTAACTAGGGCCATTTGTGTCCCTGATGTAAAGCGAACTCGTTTGAATGAGAAGCACTGTCCTCTCGACAGGATGTGGGAGGCGAATGTCAAGGCTGAATGCTGCTTGTAACTTGTAACCCGTGCCCCTCGCTCGGCTCTCGCTCTCGCACCCGATTCTCTTCCTACTCCGATTTTCGCCCCTCTTTTTAACGGGCACCCCTCGACCCGCGTCACGGACAGAACTATCCTATCTTGCCCGCAGAAAATAATTTACGGCTGTTGTTACGCCACTGCGGGCCGGGGTCGGCCCGGATACTGTACCTCTTTCATGCAGGAATTCATGAAAACCGCGGGGTGCGCGCTCACGCGGCAAATAATTCGCCTCAGAGTTTGTGTTCCTTTTTCAAAATTTACTAGAATATTATATACCGCGTGCGAATGTCTGGAGCAGCAGACGCGCCCTAATCGTCGCAGCGACAAACTACGTGTATTGTATAATTTCACCATGCCCAGAACGGCCAAACGCGGCAATTGTGGAGTTTTAGATAATTGGTCACGGTATGAACCCCCTATGGACAGCCGGCAACAGTCTCGCTGCGGTTCCAGTCTCTTCTCTCCCCTATTGTCGTCGATCGACAGAACTATCATTGGTCTTGGGAAGTGTTCTAATAAACTCTGCCGCGCTTGCAGGGTCTTGTGGGGAGAACGACACAGCAGGGCAGGGTAGAGCACGATGGGCAAAAGTTTTAGTTAAATGAAATTTCGAATAATCAATGAATGTTAAAAAAATTATTCGTCGTGTGTTGAATAAAGTTGACGCGGGTTAACTTTATTCGACGAATAAAGGTAATTATTTTATTCGTCGAGTGTTTCAACTTCAGCGACGAATACATTTTTCAACCTTAACTTTAACATTTACTTTAACTTTTTAACTTTTTAACTTTTTAACTTTTTAACTTTTTAACTTTTTAACTTTTTAACTTTTTAACTTTTTAACTTTTTAACTTTTTAACTTTTTAACTTTTTAACTTTTTAACTTTTTAACTTTTTAACTTTTTAACTTTTTAACTTTTTAACTTTTTAACTTTTTAACTTTTTAACTTTTTAACTTTTTAACTTTTTAACTTTTTAACTTTTTAACTTTTTAACTTTTTAACTTTTTAACTTTTTAACTTTTTAACTTTTTAACTTTTTAACTTTTTAACTTTTTAACTTTTTAACTTTTTAACTTTTTAACTTTTTAACTTTTTAACTTTAACTTTAACTTTAACTTTAACTTTAACTTTAACTTTAACTTTAACTTTAATCGATGCCAAATAAAGTTAAAGTTGAAGTTCAAGTTCAAGAACTTTATCGACGCTAAAGTTGAAACGCTCGAGATTAAAAAAAATTAACTTTATTCGTCAAATAAATTCCTATTGAATAAAAAAATTAGCTTTCAGATTATTCGTCAAATAATCTAAAGTTAAAGTAACTTTATTTGATCCGTTATTGAAATAATTTTTTATTTAGTTAATGCTCAACTCTTGGCAGGACAGAGCCGAGGAAATCTTCTATTTATAATTGAACCCCAACAAAGAGCATATGCGATCGTGAACGATGTAAAAATTGGTATAACATACGCATTGGTATATAAGCGTCGCTCAAAGTTCTTCCTGCTTGGAAGAAAGTGAAACGGATGCCGCCCACGACACGCCAACCACTAGGCTGGTCTCCGCTAGCCTGGAGCCGTTGCGGAACATGCAATTTCATAGGAATATCGTCCTGCTTCGTTAAATAAATTCCATAGGGAATCTACGCTAAAGTTAGCCAGATATTAAAGGTAGTTTTATTAACATGCAGATGTGGTAAGGCTGCCGTGAGAACGGGGTGGAAAGGATTGACAAGTCACGTTCAGTTTCCACTCTAGCATCTACCTAGACGTTACTTACGCCCTTTTATTACAGGCACAAAGTGACTTGGCTGCTAATTTCTATCGTCCAGGGTACCGGGGCACCGATAAGGTGCACGGGGGTGCAGGGGGTGCAGACGTGGCGCCGAGCCGCGCCGCGCCGGGCGTCCCGGCGCGACGCGACGCCCAGACTGGCAGGGGCCGCACGCACGTTGACCGTGAAACCCGAGACGAACGATCGCCCTAACCCTAACCACTTCTCGCTCACTCGCTTCCTCTATCGAGCTTTCACCTTATCGGTTTCGATTGCGAATATGTACATAGCCAATATGAACGTTCGTTAACATAGTTTCACAAATAAATTATCAGGATAGTCACTTAGGAATCGAGTCTAATAGCGCTCCCCAAGAATCGTAGGTTCCGCTCAGTGGAACAAACTCCTTTGCGCCAAAATAGTAGAACTTTTGATATAAATAAGATACAGAGGTGAATCTTCTTGGAGTTTAAAGCTAAGATGTTGCAGGATAAGGGAAAAATATTAAAAGAGTATGACAAACAAGTTGCGACATTAAAAATCTATGTCCAAACAGAAAACCCGAAATTTTCTTCGAAAATGTCAACTTTCACATTTTCAAAGTCAAAACTAGTTTGTCACACTTTCCCAACGTTTTCCCTTATTCCGCAACACCTTAGCTTTAATCTCCAAAAAGATCCACCCCTCTGTCTTATTGCTATCAAAAATTCCACTCTTCTGGCAGAAAAGAGTGCAGTTGGTCCCACTGTGCGCGGTGGCGACGCTCGAGAGACAGTCGCTTCGAAAGAAAGAGGCAAAGTAATACCGGGACGAGGGAGACGGACACTTGGGGCAGTGGGATCGGATCGCTGGCGTCCCAAGGGGAGGACGCAAACAGGGAATGCCCGTTCCACCAAGGATCGATAATGTCGGAGGGTTCCGCGCGATAGTTCCCCTTCTGTCTCCCCTTCGAGGCTCGCGTATAGAATTAGAAATTCTTACATGCAGGGGTGCGGTTCCCCTGTACGCGATATTTATTCCGTGGTTCGGGGGTGGTGGCCTCCGTTTTCATTCACCCTCGGCCAACGAGCGGTATCCTAGAGGGGTCACTGAATCACCCAGGCAACACGACGCCAGCGGAGGAACGCGTCGAGTCGTTCATACTCCAGACAGAGACTTGAACCGACCAAAACTTTGACCCTGCGAGTCACCGTTGCGTCCACCCGCGGCTAAAAGGAGCATTAGGTCGCGCAACGGTCGTTCTCTGGGACTTACAGAAACTAGAAGGCCGAGGAAAATTAGCGGGGACGTTCTTCGATCGGCGATAAGCAGCCGATTCTGGGTGTGGCGTTTCTGTGGCTTTTTATCAGCTTCTTGGTCCGGATGAAGGTCTTGCGGGGCGATAAGAACGGGTGGGGCGCCGATACGGGAAAGAGAGCGAGACAGGGAGGGAAGTGACGGGAAACAGATAAGAGCCCGTTTGGTACTTCCAAATGCACCGTGCGTCGCGAAATACGAATTCCAAAGTTTGCGTATAAGCGAGCTGGAGATCGCGCACCAGTACGAAATAGACTCGCCAGTTCCACGATGGAACTTCCATCTGCCAGCTTGATCAGTGGCACGGACATGGAAATATCCAGCGACGATTTCTCTCGCAACCAGCCCGACTTTCGACGCTCGTCTCAGACGGTGGCCGGCAGGAAGTTGTTGAAAGCTTACCACCGTGCCGCTGTTTTTATTGGCGATCGACCGATAAACATTTACATCCTCCGACGAAAACAGTTCGACGTGCCATTTTCCGAACCCGGCTCCCAGAACAGACTCGCGCTCGTCGGACTTTCGATTTGTCACAGTCACGCCTTTGTCGCTTTGCTAATCCTCAGCTTGCTCTCGAACGCGGACCCAACCCACTCTCGTTCATAAATCCTCCTTCCCCTCCGGGAGTTTTCAGAAACGCGCTCGCCTGGTGCCGTTCTTACGTAACGCGGATGTTTCCACAAAGCACACAATGTACAAGTGTCGGAGTGTTTCGGGGGATGCGTGCCAAGACACCCAAGCGGCTAGACACCGCGGCGATCTGTCTCTGACCATCGGAGGATCCCGCGATGTTTGGTCACGGTTGCGCAAGTGAAGGAGATCCAGCAATGGTTGGCAATTTGCTGCACAGTGTGAGACAGCGTTTTTAAACGGTTTGGAACGCGTTTCCACGTACATACGTGTCACGAATCGCGCGCTCTATCTGGGACGTGGACGTTACGATACTTTTTTATCGGCCAGCCCTGGGACCGAGACCTTGGAACGCCCACGCGTTCTCACGCGCCTCTACGTTGCCGTTGCTCCTTTTTATTCGCTTGGATGTTCCCCGGTTTATTGCAGATTTTTTGTTGCAAGCTCCTTGGACGCTGAATGTGACACTTGCTGGGAGATCTACATTTGGGGCCTTTCCGTTGGGACTGTGTTAGTGTAACTAGTTAATGATAGATTGGTTACGTTTACCCTTGATCGGATGATTCAAAGGAACTCGGCTTTCCCCGAACGAGCACCACCACCTGTCACGTAATTGACAGCTCTCGTACATTGAAACTTTTCGAAGGCACGGCTCGTTATTTTCGGCCCATCTTACCAGTTGAGCTATTGGTACATTGGCAACTGTCCAAATGGGATAAGCCCTGACGTATCCTTGCAAAAGCAGTTTCGCCTCTGTTTTCCTTCTATCGCGTCCGCATCGGCCAGCGTGAATCCTATTAACGCAGGGTAACGCAGAGACGGGCAAAAAATTATGCGAGTCAAAATTTCTAGTTCCAATGAAAGACAAAGATTTTACTCGCTCTTTGTCGAATAAAGATAGCCCCGAAGTATCTTATTCGGAGCACCACGGATTAACTAGTTTATTCGACGGGAACTCATCGGACGAGGCGAAGATACTTGTCTTATTCGAAGGCCTTTCACCTAATTTTGTTGTCTAGATAATGCCCATCTCCGCGGTAAACCCGAGTGTGTCTGTCGGGCGGGAGCAGAAATGGGCAAAAAATTATTTTAAGTAAAAATTTGTGTACGACATTTTTATTTAAAATAATTTTTTGCCCATCCCTGGGCAGGAGAGTTGGTCGAGTCGCTATATTTCAGATTCTATGTAGATATACAGGAGAACAATAGTGGATTTATAGACTATAAAAGGTAAGTCGTTTTTGGACAAAAAAAAAAACAAAGTGGGTCTCATATTAGGGACCCATTTTTTTTTTCCGAACCTTATTTACTGTACTTTCCAGTACGCTGCAGAAGAATATTAATAACTAAGTAGCAAAATACCCCCCAGCTTCATTTCGGACCTGAGAGATATTATGGTCTCCATGAAAATACATTTCACCCCATTTCACCACCCCCTTGGGGGTTGATTAGGGCAAATTCCTGAATTTGGTTTTTAGGCATTTATGTGGGTAAGCTTTCAAAGTGAAAACCAAGCTGATATCTAATCGGGCCTAAGAGATATTAAGGAATCCGTGAAAACACATTTTACCCCGTTTCACCCCTTTCAAGTTCGCTGGCCCTCGTTAAAACCAACAGAAACACGTAGGTATGCAACGCTTCTCGGTCGCTCTTTACAATCGAGCCTCTGCCAAATAACGACGATGACACATGCGACTGAAATCTTAGAGATACTGGGTTTGTTGACGGGAAGGGATCAACGAAGACGTTCGCGGCGCAACGATTTCGCGAAGCCACTTGCTTATCGCCGTGATACGCGTAACCGATAATAATCAGCCAGGGAAGCGGGTCCGTCCGCGTCACCGCCAAGGCGAAAGGAAAGCCGAGATCACCCTTATCCTTATCGTCCACTCGACTGCACAGAAATTCAGCTTACGAGACGCGAATAGGATCTAGCCAGTTGTGCACATGCACGACCCACGTGCATCGGACGGCTGACCACCTGCTCCAGAAACATCTTCGCCGCGTACCGCGAACGCAATTGCAACCGCTCGCTTACTGCTCGCTGTTTTCAACGCCGCGTCGTACCTATCTCGAGTTGCAAAGAAAACAGACTGCGCTCCGTGCCAAGCCAGCGTTCTACGTTACACCGCGAATAGAGGCCCCGCGCCTTCTCAATTCTCCAATAATAATGCTTCTGAGATGGATCGGTGACAAATGTTCCTTCAATTTTTCTTCCTGGCGAATTATACACCGCAGTGACGTTTCACAGGACAAGTACCTACGAGTGGATGTCCATGTGAATGATTCGCGAGATTCCCGGTGTAAACTGCACGTCAATGAAAAGAAGTCCACCTGGAGACACGAGACGCTCCGGACTTTCGTCGCGGTTAGTCACACGTTTGGCAGAGCGCTATCACGGGCGAGAAAAGCCGGCCAACGATGTCACGAAGGGCTACTTGGCACCGAGTAGAATGGAAGCTTGTGTGAGGTGGAAGTGACCACCAAGAGGGTGTAGATATTTACATATGCACAGTGGCTCGCGCCAATAATCGTGCACTCTTTAAAATCGCGGACATTTTTAAAATTGGCCCAAACGACTTGGGTTTTCTTTGAGAAGTCAGTCAGTCTCTAAAGCACATGCAATATTTCATACCAACTTTTCTTCAATCAAGAGAAAAGAAAATAATAAACATTGGGTAAAAGGATACATCTGGATTTGTTTCCATTTTTTTACAAGTACATTAAAGAAAAAAATTGTTTCTTACACGAAAGACCCCTTAATGCAATCCACATACGTATTCCCTGGATACATAAAAAACCACCCCTTAGGCCTTAGGTGATTTAGCCGCGTAAGCTATGGATATTGCCGCGTCGATATATTCAAAATGCAATCGCACGTTTCACTGAACATTGTCCAGATAATCGTGATTCAGGGGTTACGGTGTGCATGGCAGGCGTGTCCGCCTCTTCGGATCTACGCCTGTTAAGATTAACGACTGCACCCGAGCAACAGGGGCTAGGGAGCACACTCTCGTGTCCCAGTACATATCGTAAAATTTTTACGACAGCGCACCATTCGCCGGCGGGAGAAAAAATAGATTCCAGGACGACGGTATCTGTTTTCCCGTCGATCGTAAGCGAAAATATCCGATATAATAATACACGCACTGTACAATATTTACACCACCTATATATATATCATCCTCTATATCGAAAGATAAAGGAAAGGAATCTATCGCGATAAGTCCACAGCGAAACACCGTCTGTGCCCGCAGGAGTATAATCTACGCAAGGATACGGCGAGTGTTTGTTTCGGTGCTGCTTTATTTTCGTCGTCCCGAAAGCAAGCATCGTTTCGTGGAAGGAGAACCGGTCGTTTCGAAATCTACTCGCGGGTCGCGGTGCAACCGGCGCGCGGCGCAGCGACCGGATAAAGAAACTGGTCCAGAGGACGCCGGGAGAAGCCGGTGGTGCTTGGCCCGCTTCCAAATCTCGCCAGCCCACGAATTTATCGCGAGAAAATTCGTACTGCTAGGTGGCTTAACGCGCGGGCAAACCCGGATTCGCCGGCCGCTCTTCCACGCCCCGATCCTTCTCGCTTTTCGTAAAACCACCTCGGAGTTGAAGGCAGTCGGCGAAGTGGGGATCGCCGGAGCGAGTAGTGTTCCAACCAACTACATACACGTGTACGATGTAAATTATATTTCACCCCGAGATGACAGATTACCTGTTGCGTATGAAACCTTCATACATATACATACATGCCTATGCATGATATTATGAATCTAGCGGCGGATTCTGTGTCCGTTCAGGAGGTTGTTAAATTTTTCATTTACAGTAGCGGACAAAAAAGTTACCACTTTTTGGATCCACTGTACCTCTATTATTTTTTAACGTCAACTCAAGATTGCAGCATGTGCCCAATATACATATTCTGATAGGGGATTGAAAACTGTATACAACACAGTTTAAGTTGAATTTATTTAACTAATAAATAAAATCCCTACATAACATTAAATATGACAACACCCTTTTAAAGCTGTTAAAAAGTTACCACTTTTGAAAAGTAATGTAAAATCGGATATTTCGCGAGGGCATCTTCTGCTCTTAGGGCGGCCTAAAGGAATACCAAAAGTTATCCCTTTCAATATCATAATTTTTTTTTTGTTAGTTACATAAATTCAATTTTAGCTGGGTTTTATACAGCTTTCAATTATTATCCATTGGAATATGTATATTAAACACATACCACAGTTCCAAGTTGATGTTAAAGAGTAGCAAAAATAAAGCAATTCGAAAAAGTGGTGACTATTTTCTACGCTACTGTAAATAAAATTTCGAATAACGAAGGAAAGTTAAAAAATTATTCGTCACGGTTCGTTAAGGGGCAGTTGCCCCTCTGGCTTTTGACTGATCTTTGTTAAGTTTATACTAAAATCGCGAATATTTTTAAATGGTCAATTAAATTGCGATTTAATAAAATCCGATTCGTCGATGGGTTGTTTTTTCATTACTATATTTTTCTTCATTGTCACCCCAAAGGTGCCTCCGCCTGGAAAAACTCTACGGACGTCCTTGTGGTCAGTAGTTACCTAGAAGCGCGTGAAATCTCTACGCGTTTCGTATGCGAGTGGAAACGATTGGCGACTGTGGCCTCTGTGGCCTCTGCGGCTTTAACAGCCTGCGTCTACGTCACTCGCCGCTAAAAGCCAGTAGGTATGTTTGCAATGTCGATAATCTCGCACGGCAGGCTAACAGGAAGCGGCAGAAAGCATCGAGTAACTTCGATCGTTGCTCGTGTCTTTTGCTGTGCTCGTGATCGTTCAAGGCTAGAATTCGTGCTCGGTTCCGGACTAGCGGCAGCGCGTTTTCTCCAACCTTGGACATCAGACGTGCGTCAGACTTGGAAGAACCGGCGTGGCGGCGGGGTTAGCGGCGACGAACATTGAACGGAATCGAGAGAAAGAGAATGTTGCTGCGTACTATACGTGGACAGCGTGCACACGTAGCTGGTGGATCGCGTTTGGCGTTCGTGCCTTCTCCATTTAGGAGTTAGCGGTAACCGAAATAAAATTCGGATCATCGGTAACGGTTGCTGGTAGCCAAAAAATATTTAACAGTGGTTAGTCGCAATGAGAACGATTCAAAATTAATATTCCGTAATCATTTCATGTTTTGAGAAATTTCTTTGAGTTTTAATGGCAACTGGTTTCTATTTAGAATCAATTTTTACTTAACGACTCTTTCTAAAGATTTTTTTAAATATCTGTTATTTTCGTTCTCTGACTACTTACACACACATTCTACGCAACCACCTTGTGTCACGCATGTTTATCCTTCTCTCTTGTTCTCTTACCCTTTTTCTTCATTTTCTTCTTCTTCCTCTAGAGTTGTCCCCGCCCCTCCCTCCCAACCTCCCTCTCTCCACAGTTCCTCCTTTTCCACCGCTTTTTTGTTCCCCTTTTCTCCGGTCTCCTCGTCCGCTGCGGGAGTCGTGCTTAATTCGAGCCGTTCCCGCAGTTTATTTGCGCGTTTTAACTGGAAAGTCCTCCGCTGCACGCAATATGTACCGCCAACGATCCTCCAAGAGTATTCCGACACCCGTGGCGAACTCCGGAGCCTACTCGACTCTTTATCAGCCGGTCAATCAGACTTTTCGTACATGTAACTATTTACTTCCCCTTAGAATGCACCGTGGACGTTTTTCGACAGTAGGGTTACTATATGGTATCCAAAAAGAGGATTTTTTACTGAAATGCAGTGTCCTCCTATCATCTAAAATTGTCCTTTTTTGCTTTATCCACAACTCTCCCCGTGCAACTCGCACTAGGGTTTGTCGGTTTTTAAAAACCTTGTTTAAAAAACAGTTTCCTTTTATAAATTTGTGAAATTCGAAAACCGGTATTTATATTTAAAAAACAGTTTTTATATTTAAAAAAAAAACGGTTTTATATCCCGTCCGTCTTACACGTATTTACAAACATGCAGTGGCGGATTTAAGAAAACAGGCCCAGGTGGCAAACCTCCTGAGGGGCCCACTTCTTCAGGAAAATGAAGAGCTACTGTACTAAAAGGGGGTAAGTGTACAGAAAAGTGTATAAAAAAAAAATATAATTCTTGGACAAAATCATAATGTATATTTGACAGGGCCCTAGGGGGGCCTTCTGAGCAGGGACCCATTTTTCGGGAAAATAAAGTGGTAGTTTACTAAAACCGTGTAAAAATACAGAAAAAAAATACTTTGGTTAAAATAATAATTTTTTTTAACGATGGGGCCCTAGGGGGCCTTCCTTCCGGACAGGGGCCCAGGTGACAACTGCTCATCGTCCGCCCTGTTAAATCCGCCACTGCGTACACGCATCGACCTAAAGGAGCCTCCAGACGCTGATACATGTTGCAGTGAAACATTGATACATGCTTTGTGATATAGAATTCACGAAGCCTGCTCACGCACCTAACTGGTAAGCAAGACCCCAGCTCCGCTACTGACGCTGAAGCACGGAAACCGATCTGCAGACGTAGCAACATGTATCGCGAAGCATGTACGAACGTCTGATGAAGCACGCATCAGCGTCTGGAGGACCCTTTACTCTAAGCGCAGCTGACTTGTAAATGGCCAAACTGTTAAGGAATAGTTTCGGCTTCGTTAAAGCACGTGTGCGCACGCACACGCGCCCTAGCGCACACGTGCAAGCGTGCACACGCGGCTCAGCCGGGTGTCAGTAACACCGCTCCGTCAGTTCGGAATTACCCAATGTATTTTCCACACTAGGTCGTCGGGCTGTCGCCTCGGTTTTCGAGCATTGTACGCATTGGCCTAACCATCGCCTCCTGCACGTGCTCCTTCTCCCTGCTCACCCGACTATCTCTCCCTGCGCGTCCCTCGTGTCGCCGCCTCCGCCGCCTCCGCCACCTCTGCCACCTCCACCACCGTCGCCGCGCTTCGGCTCTCTTATCTTCTCCCGAGATTAGCTCGCTGCGCAGTTTGCACGCGGCAGTATGCACGTATATAGGCAGAGGGCGTGAACGTGTGCGCGTGCACGCGCGGGTCGCGCGATGCGCCGCAGGAACAAAGGATGCCTCGATCGAAGCGGGAGAGCACCGCTGCCGCAATTGTTATTACTCTGTCGCCCCTTTGTCCGCTTTCGTGCGGAACGAATGCGAGCGGAAGAACGAAAAGCCTGGACTTCGGACCGAATGCAGGCTTATTGGCGTGTAACAGGCGCTTCGGCAGTTTAGAATTTAGATTCCAGAACGAGGAAGCGGTGGACGAAGGATATTCGGTGGTTCTACTTTTTTATCTCGCATTCCTCGCGAGCCCGAAAACGCCAGGTTCGGTAGGGCGCGCGTGACCTTGCTCGCTTCTGCGGAGAAAACCCTGCGACGCTGGGCGAATTTTAGAGGCCGCCTAAAGCCATTTGGCTGATCGGACGATACGGTGTTCGGGTAAATTGCTTCCTTTCGGGAAAGCAGGATTAAGAGATCGGTAGACATAGCGTATAGATAACGCTCGTTACGGTAAGTACTCACAGCACTTGGGGCATCATTTTTCAAAGCGTACGCGGAGCTTCGCAGCCGGAAGTCTCCTGGGTGACGAACGTAATAAATTTACTACCTAACGCTGTGATGCCACGTTATTTTCTGATTCATTCTTATGCTTAAGTTGTTGTGTAAGTTGGTGCATAGCTTCGCGATGCCACGCTCCATATGTTGCCAGAGATTAAGCGACGAAACTAAAGCACTAAAGAGGTGAGTGTGCGTATCTGCCATATTTAGTCCTCCGGAGAGAGAAGGGGAGAGAAAACTCTTCTCTCTGTAGCTTGTAATAGGTACTAAAGTTTCCTAGTGTTTCCCCTTAATCTATAGGTCGTTAAGAAGCGTTACTATTTTTATAAAATAATAATTGGTTGTCAGAGAAGAATTAACTAAGAAGGCAATGTATTTAATTCGTTTGAAGATGATTGCAGTTCCTTGTTTAATAAATATTGTTGGATTGAAGTGTGGCGATTGTGTTTCCTATGACTAAACAAATATAAAAAATCGCCACTAACTGCCAAATCTCTCCACAGGACCAAATACGCCGAGTGCGCATACTCACCTCGTTAATCCTCCAACGAAACGCGCGTCTCAATTGTTTTATTGAGTTTCTTTGTTCCGTGTGCACCGAGACTGCCGAGTCGATATACATACATATCTAACCATGGCCTTCGAACTATTCCCTTATCGCGAGTCCACTGCTCGCCTCGCATAATCTGGATCTTTGTCAGCGATTCCAAACAAAGAGTTGGAAAGGACTGTTTGGTCGGCAAGCACGCAACTCTTTATCTAACGTAAACTTTGCTTTCCTTTGCGAGCGAAGAAATATCCGTTCCACTGCCAACTATAGACAAGCTCCCCGAGAAGGGGCCTGAACGTAAAAGCGATTTATGTTTAAAATTTGTCCGCGACCGCTATTCGTCCGGGTTAAATACGTCAGTGACGTTCTGCGAAATCTATTGGCTCGTTAGGTGGACCACGTGATGGATTGGTACGGTGCCAAAAGGTGTGTTGGCCCGAGTCTGGCGGAGTGCCATTTCTTTACCGAACCTTTGAACGACTCGATTATTAAGTTTCTGATTTAAGTCGTTTCTCCCTTATCGCTTACTCCACTGACCATCTTCCCTCATCGATTCCACCTGTAATCGACTTACCCCCTCGTTCAGCTTCTTTACCCCTTGCCCACATACACGCACACACTTTGGGGTGACGGTAAAGAGAAATATAGTAATGGAAAAACAACCCTGGCGATGACATCGACGAATCGAATCCAATTAAATTGCAGTTTAGTTAAAAATTTAAAAATATTCACTTTATTAGTACGAGCTTAATCCTTAACTGGTATCCTGGGGTCGCTCGTGACCCCAAGCACCCAAAGTTCGATGTACAATTTTCAGTTGTCTAAGTTGGTAAACTGAATTTCTAATTAATTTTATAATAATAGTTTAACTTTCTACGCTTCTATTATTTTATACATTACCTAAGATGAAAAAATATTCATAGTGGTTGCTCTAGTGTCGACTTCACAAATTTCTGTGTCCTTTTTTATTTGGGGTCTGCCACGACCCCAATGTACCAGTCACGTTTGCCAAAAACAGTATACCAGTTAAGGGTTAATAAAGATCAATTTTTAAAAGTAAGCGATTTTTATTCTCAAAATCCAGGAGGGGGCAATTGCCCGTTTAGCCCTTCCTAACCCTCTGAACGCCCATAATTCGTGATTTGATTTAGAAAAATATCTAAAGCTCCGAAGATGGTTCAGGTCTTTAAACAGTAAAATAAATAAAGCGTGGCTACGCAAAGAAGACACGTGTTGACACAAAAGTCGGAAAGGGAAACCTTATACAGCCGTTGAAAAGCTATAGAATTATTATTCGAGTCCTCGCGTTTCTTAAACGTGCATACTAAGCTTCGGCTATGTATTTTGCAAGCCCGCGATCCGTGACACGGTTTTAAAGGAAACGCGATCCTCTTGTTGCAAATGTACAAACGTGAAGCGAATTAAGCGCATCCTCGGGCATACACGGAGTCCGTTCAGAAGGAATTCCTTTCAATGGAGGCCGTCCATCGGAATTAGCATAAGAAAATTGGAAGCCCACTTTCGTGTTTCACGCATACCCACATACAACATTTCGGGCTCCAGGCACCAGCGTAAAATGAATTAACATACAAGCTGCACGTATTATGTACGTGCATCGGTGTATTGCATCGCATCCTGCCGCATTTCCATTCGAATCAATCTTTTGAAACGCAACGCATCCGTGCGGTCCGGATGTCACATATTCGTCGATAATGGACCTCGTTTTATAAACACGATAGGTACGCCTACCAGATATGCTTAAGAATATGATATAGGATGAAGAACAAGCCACCTTACGCAGTTCTCATATTTCTCCACCCTCAACTACCACATATCCCAAGTTAAGGGGTTATACCTAGTTAGGAGGCCGAAGAGGCGATTTTTTTTTAAAAAAGGGAAGCATATATTTCTACAGAACTTTTTGCATTTAACAGAGCAACATTTAAAGAACGTTTGGTAATTTTTTTGTAGAAAAATATTTACGTTTATAATGAAAATACAACGACATTCAAGAAGCCTTTTTAAAAACGGTGAGCAAGAAATCTCAAAAACTGCTGCACCAATCGTTCTAAAATTTTGTGGGCTTATTTTTTATATAAAAATCTACTGAATGACGGAAGGATTTTGTTTTCAATGTATCAACGAAAAATGGCTTCATGGTTACCACTAATGGTAACCGATTTCTTAAACAAATTATTTTTGCAAAAATGCTGCGCTTTAGAAGAAAAGTTTCGAAAATCTGCGAATAAGATAGACAGTTTTTCGAGCGTATTTAAAAAAATTTGTTTTCAATCAAGTACAACGGAAACTACGCTCATATAGTTTATAACAAAAAAATGAAATTTGATTTCGGACCTGCTGTTCCATAGTTACACCTTCGACCATCTCCAAAACTGCGAATGCTGCTGGGAGATACCAAGCAATGTAATTCTATTGCGGTTAATAACACGGATAAAAATAATACAATACAAGCGTACTATCAAAAATGTCGTTTTGCTCGCGGCTATCATAGTACTAGGTCAGTGGTGTGCATTCCGTTATCCCTGCCAGGAATTATGGTATGTATTATTATCGCGGCGCGTACATCGTTGGGGTTTAACGACTAATTTGCGGCCTTTAAGCCTACCCTCCCCGACCAATACGACTGAACGACAGGCAGTCTCGGCTCGAACTATGTACGGCATTGCAATTCAATGTAGATTTCCTTTGTCCCGAGGTATTACAAGTTACAAGTGCCTGGCTATGTATATACAGGCTGTTCCAACCTGCGATCATGCAGAAGCCACATGTTTCTAATATATAAACTTTCTATTAAATTCTCTGTAACCTTTGTTTTCTAAGCCTAAAATAGCACTATGGGGCTTGACAGTTTTAATAATGAGGGGCCCAGTGGAAAACAAGCACATGCCACATATGCATGAATTTGAGTTTTTGTTTTTGCAATGTAATGTAATTTTACCGCCTCCAAATATAATAGCATGTACGTTTCTCCGAGCAAAATCATATTAAATTTTCTTCGCGTTGTGAAAAAAACAAATGTGTAGTGAAAGAGGGGTCACACACATCCTACATTATTTTCAAAATGGATATAACCAATAGGGAGTTTAATTATTTATACTATTATTTCTTAGTTATTTACTAAATACACAACACATATTTAGAAATATAATTTTCCAACTTGTTCAAAAGTATTGGAATTATAGTAGCTAATAACCAACGATTTATTCGAAGTAAAGTGTACTAAAAACTGACCTAGTAACAGTAATTCTTCAGTAAAAATTTGATAATTAAATATGCTAAAATATGTTTTCGTAAAATTGTCATTTACCATCTAGTTCAAGTACCGCTTAAAATAATTACAATATCGCACCGCATTTCTTACAAAAATAATTTTTCTTCAACTTGCTTTCCCCTAAAATCAGAAAACAGTGGCATATACTTGTTCCCCACTGGGTCCCTCAATTACATAATGTAACAGCTGCAAGTTGCTAATTTTTTCACAAAATAAAGATCACAAAATTATGGGATCCACCCTGCTTTTAACTAATTATTTTCCCATTTTCAGGGTGGGTAGCTTTCTGCACACCCAATTACCATTTAGCAATCTTACTCTTCATCTACTGCTACTAAGGGTAGCCTAGATAGCGCGTACCTGTATACAGCTCGCTAATGACACTGCAAAGCGACTCTACATTCACTGTACGCGTATCCTGGACTTAGGCCAGTTTCTCAAATTTGACACTGCTTTGCAGTACCTCGAAAGCATCGCGATATGCTCGATTGGCGCGCGATACGCCTTCGGTGAAATGGCCTGTACTCACGCGTGCTCTTTGTTTACCCGCGCATTCCATTGCTTCTGGCACACGTGAATACGGGAACGTATTCGCATTCAGTTGCAGCGCTACGGCGCATACGCGGCGGCAGCCTCTCGTGCGTGTGCATAGATTGGACATGCGTGCATTTGCATTAACCGCGAGCTAGCCATCTACATCACAAAGCATTGCCGCTCGGGCTCGGATGGCCTACTTATCCCGCGTCTCGCCGCTTAATAACACGGGGAGTAGGGAGCGCCCAGATAACGCGTCGCACCGCAACCATTCGCGTTTTCTACGAATTTTCCTATCCGTGTCGAAACCGTGATTCTCGCTTTCAACCTCGCTCGCCTCCAACGACACTGTTTACGCTCGGCAGTGAACTATGTGCCTGGCACAAAAGGCAGCCTTACCGTGGGCATTCTCGTTGCCTGCGGTGAAAAATTAGCACCGTCACTTTTACTTTACGACGGCCTGCTTGATGAAAGTGTGCGTGCGTGAATAAAGTATTGAAACGAGAGGATTAAGAATTTCGACTCAAGGACACCGCGGGCACATCGCGTTGAATAACGAGATGCGCTAGAGCCTAGACTCTAGACTCTAGACCGCTAGACGGAACCAGCGATAATAGCGCTCCTTTTCCCGATTAGTTGCATAGCTGCACACTACTACTGTCTACATTCTATGTACACGTATCTGCGATCGTCCTCGCATTTTTCTCCATCTCGGTAAAGTATGTTGCATCGATTAAGGAGATCTGGACGCGGGACAACCTTCCCGCGCACACGTACATGCAACCTTCGTATCCAATTATCCATTCGGAGCGACGACAGCCTTCCTTTTTTTTCCCCGCGTAATCCAACTCAATCTATCACTCTAGGCGGATTCGTCGGAACTGCGATTCCCGCGATTACCAGCGAATTCTGCCGCGAATTAAAGCTTAACCCCTCGCAATTTCAATGCAAAAGGTACAGGAGAACGATTTTGCGGATCTGTGGAGTTTTATTGATTTTTAAGATAATTGTGTAAAAAGATATGAAACATTTAATTTAACCCTTCGTTGACACTCTGGGTATGAGCCACCCATTAGCTGGTTTTTATTGATTTTGAGGCTCTGTATATATGTTTTCTAATACGTAGAATATCGTGGGTATTCGTGGAATATATCTGTTTTTTCAATCACCGAAATAGCCTACTTTCTATGTGCAAAATAAATACCTTTTTTCCAAAGCCGACTTATAAACTATTTTTTTCCTTAAAATATTATATCTGAACAATAACTCTGTAGATTTTTAGCTGCTAATATTGAAATTTGTAAAAGTAATAATTTTTTGAAGATTTTTTTGTTTTTTCCTTACATATGATAATCTAGATTTTTTTATAAAAAAATGTTATAAAATGTCAATGAATAAACTACTGAAATACATTCTACAGACCTTGAAATTGACCCTTGATTTTTTTCACAACGATTGGATTCTTTAGGTGAGAATGGCGGTCGTTTAAAAATTACTCTGGGCGAGAGCCACCCAGTAGGTACCTACGTCAAAGTTAATCGAAAAAAGAGGTGTGTCAACGAAGGGTTAAAATACCTAAATTAAAAAGCTGTGTGTAAATAAAGAAAAATAAGTTTCTTTTAATCAAATCGCGTGTGAAATATATCACAGATAGCATTCCTAAGGGTACTTTGGAAAGTTTCCATTCGGAAACTTTTTATTTACATTTTTATTAGCTCGGGGTGTGCTCGCACCCCTGTACACAGAGTGAAGGTTAAAGCAATCTATTCGTGCATGTAGGAGAGAGTCGTACAGCACCGGTTAAAGCTAGATCTCGCTTCTAGTGTTAGCTGAGTGCAGCTATCGATGGAGAAATAAATAAATACTATAGTCCTGAGCAACGTATTCCGGCGACGTTCTTTTTTCATCAGTATTACCAGAGTTCTAAGACGGTTAACGTTTACGCTGGTGTTCTGTGTGACAAAAGTAATTTTTCAGAGATGATTTTTTTATTTTTCAGAGATGATTTTTTTATTTTTCAGGTAATTAAATAATTTTGTCATATTATGTACAGTATTATGTACATTTTTTGTATGGGCCAATTTTTTAAAATTTTTTTCCTATAATTACAGTCTGCAGGTTTTTCACCAGATAAATCTCCGAAGTTAAGCAGAAAAATGGAAAGTGGACGCAGAACGATATGGATGCGGCTTTGAAAATTCTAGTTTAAAACCAAATTAGACTAAACTTAAACTAGACTTTGATGAAGAATGGCTGCATCATTTGTAAAGAATCCTCAACGAAGATTGGGTGCAGTGCATGAAATGCAAGGGTTGGGCTCACGTGGAGTGTACAGACCAAGAAAAATATCGATCGTTTTACCTGTGATATTTGTACTTTTGTAGATGTACCTAAATGAAAGTTCTATTGTCTTTTTAAATGTATTTTACTAAGATTATCAATTACTTAGACCTTAAAATCCACTAAGTAATCCTCGCTCGCTGGCGAAAGCTTTACGATAAAATTTAATAAAAACCGATTTGTCCCCTTTTATTAAGCACCATTCGCGCTACAAATTACTTCTTTGAAATTCCATTTTTACCAACAAATCGCCCAAGCTGTAGTACAAAAAACTGAGAGCAGCCTCCCCCACACATCTGCCTACATATACCTCTCCGCATCACGCGCGAATTTTTCTAACGTGCCACTTCGAAAATTCCATCCCGCAAGAATACCGAGCGGCCAGATCTCGGAGAAACACACGATCCCAAACGAGCGCTCGAATATCGCTCTAAACGACTCGTACAAATTTACGATCGTCGTTAATTCGTACCGAGAACTTTCCCAATTGAGTCAATTAGCCAATTGCGATAATTAACGCGGCGCACGATGGAATACGTGGCTCGGGCTGGAATTCCGGATTCCTCCTCTGATAAGTCCCCTCGTGGACGCAAGATGTTTCCATGCTTTATAAAGGAATACGCGTTACCCAAACTTAAATCGCGCTGTGCGTTAATTAATGCGAAATCGTTAAGTCGCTTCCAAAGAATCACCCAACATAAACGAAAGATTAACGACACGATTCTCACTTAAAACCTAAAATAGGCATACGTGGGAGCTTGGTTGAGTAGGGGACGGTCTATTAAACAACACTCGCCACTTTAGTTCAATATAATGAAATTTTATTTTTCATTGCATTTCATTCAAAAATAAAATTATTCGTAAAAAAAGATTTCTCCGCTCTTGTCGTAAGACAATATATATATATATATATATATAATTATATAATAGTTATATTTACTCTCATGTATAAAGTTATACATAACTCTCTCTCCCTTCTTACATACACATGTACACACAGAGGACTTACGCGCGCGCGAGATGCAAACGATCCGTGTTGTCATTACCGTACGACTCTACGCACATGCGTGCGCATATTGCGTTGCACGTACATACACGTACCACACGCGTGCACACGTATGTACATATACTTTAACGGGGGGGGGTTTCACTTACTGACTAAATCACATTGTGGTTTTCTTTACTTTCATACGTTTTGTGCCACCGCTGTTCTGGCTCGCTTTCTAATTGGCATTAGAGCTTTAATCGCCACGAGTCCGATCACTTGTCTTCCTATCGTAGCTAACCGCCACTGAATAAGCGGCTCGAAAGAACGCTCGACGCTCCTTCGACTCTGATGTATGATTTTATTTTGATGATGGAGAAAAAGGGCAAGCGCGCGAGAGAGAGAGAGAGGGGGATAGAGAGAGAGAGCGATAGAGAAAGAGAGAAAGGGAGAGAGCGAAAGAGAGATAGAGGGGGAAACGTACGGACGATAAGTCTTTGGAAATTGCCATCGATCCAGTTACTCTGAGAAAATTACTTTGGGGAAAAAGGCACACTGTACGCCGCACGCGATGGCTGTATTCCACAAGGCAACGCTTCCCCCTCCCTCCGCTTTTCATTTCCCCTCTATTTTGCCGCGTTAGCGTGTCCAAAAAGGTGTCGAGAAAATAAAAGCGAGGCTGCGATTTGCTAATAACTGTACTAGGAATGCCTCGGGGATATATGTGTATATATATTCCCCCTTTCCCTCCGTTCAAAGAGAATTGGGCATTGAATTGAAACGCTACGAAGTCTGAGAAGACCTCTCTGTCTAGGAAACGCTACCCCTTTAACGGTGAGAATGATCGTGCAACGAATCGAAGGCGAAGCAAGAGAAACAGAGCACAGTCGATTGTTCAGAGAGAAATAAATATGGGCGTTAAAATCGTCAAGCAGAGATGGGCGTGATTTTTCATTTAAATAAAACTTCGAGTGACGAATTGAGTACAGTTAACTCGGGTTCGCGGACGAGCGACGAATAATTTTTTTTAACTTCCACTCGTCACTCGAAATTCCATTTAAATTTCGCCCATCGGTGATGTGCCGAAGTGACTCTGAAAGTGAGAGAAAGAATAAGCGAGAAATTTAGTTGCGAGAGCTTTACCACAAGGCGTCCGGAATTCTCTTCGGCCGAACGAAAGAAAAGAATTCTAGTACAAAGTACAGGAAATAAATTTCTGCTTCTCGCTGAAATTGCAATCACCCGATAGCAAATCCCTGAAGTCCGCCTATGCCAGCTACCACAATTAAACCTATCTCGCGCTAAACAGATTTCGTAATCAACGAAACACGAGGAATCACAAGAATCTGTAGGATTTCTCTCGCGGAAATCCGTCTCGCAGTTATCCGTTCGCGCTATCGGCGCAGCCATCGTAAACCCAGAATCTACGAGCTCGAGTCACACACACACACGCACACATTGGATATTTCACGAAGCAACGAAGAAACAGTAGGATCGCTTGATTATTGCTCGCCGTTCACATAGGTACTCCGAGTCACGTAGAGACTTTATTGCTGAAACGAGTTGCAGCACACTTCGCAGGCAAACGTCGGTTTAAAACGATTCTTTACACAATGGCACAACGCTGGTGCCGTCTGATTCCACTTCTACGCGCTCCTTGAATTCCGAAAATGCAAAAGATAACGGCACGCCGTTCGTCGTGTTTCTCCCCTTCTGTGCACCGAAAACGGTAACTCGATGCCGTTCCTATTATTGTTAGGCGCAGAGTGTATCGTATCGCGCGTGGCAACACTATCGAAGCTTCTCTGTTAACGCGCGTTTTATTGCGGATCTGCGGTAGTAGTAATAGTAGTAGTAGCACGCAACTGTGCACAAGTTACAAGAGCATACTGGACAAGACTAGATGCACATCATACGACGAAACCAAGTTCCAAGGCATTTCAGAGACGGCAAAGTACCGAAGGGAATGCGACTCGTCACGCCTAGTCTCCGGTTTAAAGGCTACAAGGGAAAGATTCGGGGCTTCCTCGCCGACGAGTGCAGCCTGAACGCGACGCAGCAATACATATAGATATATCGAGCAAGCCCTCTCACGAGCATTGTTGAAGCACAGTCTGTAAGCGTTCCGCACACAAGTGCCCACGTCGCGTTCAGACGCGTCGGGAAGATAGTCTCTCTAACGGTGATTTCAACGCTGGCAACTGCTGCCGATACTATGATACTCTATTTGTACAGCCTTAAAAGGTAATGGTAGTTTTCCTTTAAAGAGGAGGTTAAACGATCGGCACCGAGATCGACGAGTTCCGTAAACTCGCGATTTGATGAAAAAAAAAAAAATAAAAAAAATGGGAGAGAAGAAATAAAAGAGAAAGCAAAGTAGATGCAACGATCGCGCAGACCCGCGCATTTCGAGAAATTTCCACAGCACCGTGCCAACGATCTGTAACGATTAATATTTAACGACCGGTGCGTGCACGCGCACCAAAGCTTCCAAATACACAAAGCACTTTTTTTCGGTTTTCTCTTGCCTCATAGGTACCGTTCACATTCAACACACTCGTCCCTCCCTGTCAGCCTTAACCTATTAATTGTTACTCTGCGCGTGAATACGTGTACATACTAGAGCATATATTCTACGAGTCTTCGAAAGAAGCTTTTGATCGAGTAAGGTCGAATAAAATTTATTCAAGAGAGACGAGAAAAGCGCGCGACCGCCTTACAGGTTCGAGGGTGAAAATATAATATTCCCGAAGCGTGGGGTCCGGGTTGCGGACCGTCGGGAATCCCCGGCGAGCTCGGATCGCCGCGCCGTGGTAATAACGATCGATCTTACTCGTCGAACAAGCGCGCGTAGCGATTGCGCTCTTCTTAGGCTGGTTACAATCAATGCAAAGACGGTATTATTTCTCTGTCAGAGAGAAAAGCAAGATAAGACTACTAAACTAGAAGAAAAAACGGTCCCCGATTATCAATCCGGGTGGACGAAACAACCTAAGTCCGGTCCTCGATCGGCCCAAGTAACCGATCCGTTTCCTTCGGCGAATATAAATAAAATGGAAAATTTCTACGCGCCGGGAAATTCGAATCTCCCGCCAGTACTCGCGATTCTCCAAAATGGCCGCTTGTGATACAAGATCTCTCCTCTCTTCTCTGCCAAGTCCCACCCACTCTCTGCCTTTCCTCTCTCCTTCACCCGCGTCATCGCCACCACCTTCTCTCTCTCTCTCTCTCCACCTTCTCCTCCTCCTCGAGTACGCGTTACTCAAGGCGTGGGCTACGCGGTGGCCGATGTGTTGGTTCTCACGTACGAGCCGCGCGCAAATGTACCGATAATGACGTTAACTTCGTCCCGTGCCCTGTGTCCGTGTCCCAAAACGCGTATCCATCACCGCGCGACGCACCAACTTACACTCGTCCTTCCCGCTGCTTCGTTGCGCGTCACAGTCTCCTTTTTCCCCGGACACAACGAAGTGAACGAAGAAACTAAAAGGACAAGCCGCGCCCACGTAGCTGGCTAGAGCAGGATGAACGAGGATAGGCGATGTCCCTGTGGCCCACAGAAGCCCCCCCCCACCCCACCTCTGGTCGAGGAGGATCGTCCATTGCTGGATTCGCAAGAACCGCGCACGCTAAGTCACCAGGCGAGATAACAACAACAACAACAACAACCAGCGGCAACAGCAACAAGAATAAGAAGAATAACAGGTTGGCAGCGACGCGGAGGAAAGGACCTGAATGTGGCGGCCGGGTGGCGCGGATGCTTGGCTTAGAATTGGCCTGATACGGTCATGATCTGGCAGCCGGAATGCACATGGTCCATGACCTGCTCCTTGAGCCGGCACACGTGCTCTTTGAGCCTGTGCACCACGGCGCTGAGCTCGGTGTTCTCGCCCTTGAGCAACTTAACCTTGTCCTCGAGCCTGGAGATGCGCTCGAGCTTGCGCCTGCGGCACTTGGACGCGGCCACGCGGTTCCTCTGACGTTTCCTCTCCAGCTTGATCCGCTCCTGGTTCTCCATGTCGATCGGGGACATGGGCGGCGAGCTGGACACGCTGGGCACTGTCTGCGGCTCGTCCTTGATCTGAACCAGCCCTTGGCTCACCGACGATTCCGTGCTCTGCACGCTGCCCGGGGGCTCCAGGGTCGTATAGGTCGCTCCATGGATGCTACCGGGCTCCTGCGAGCTGTCCGAGTGGTGAAGCTCGTTCAGGGCGTCCACAAATCCACGGGCGTACATCTCCTGCGCCTCGGTCACCGCCTTCGGGAACAAGATCTGCGTGGGCGTCGGTAAATTCGTCACAAGGGTATCCTGCTGGGCGATTATGAACTTCTCCAGCTCCGGCGAGCCAAGCTTCAACATGTTCAGGTCCGGGGAGCTGAGTATGGGCGCGACATTGTTCAGCGCTGGTGGCAGTGGTCCCAATCGCGGCCTCTTCGCCTGCGGCCCCTGCCTTTGACATCCATTCAGATCCAGCGTCAGATTGCGCTTCAACTGGCTCACGTTGTTCTCGCGATTCACGGCGCCGTAGACGCTCGTGTCCTCGTAGAACGTCTGTTCCATCGTCGAACTTCGCACCATCGATGCCGCGCGCACAACTGAGCAGTGCGTGCCAACTTGAACTTCACCTCTAGTCTTTCGTGCCTGGTAGACAGAACCGGTGGTTGCGCGACTGGAGCACGATACGTTGATGATTCCCCCGCCGTTGCTGCTTGTCACGCGTAGATAATATCAACGCCGATGGATCTCTCCTGTTCGATGATCGATCGCTCTCTGCGTTTTCTTCCTTCGCTTCTTATCTTCCTTCCTATCCACCCAACACACGCGTCTAGTTTTCCGCCACAGTTACATAACCGTACGCGGCGAACAACAGTTTGAAAATTCGCAGGCCTCGCAGCGCCCTTCTGTTCTATCACACCTCTTTTTGATTTAGCGCGTTTCTTTCCCGTCACCAGATGCCACTTCTCCTCTTTGGTCACACACGGAACAATGTTCACTGGGGGAGGGGGGACAGTTGGTTCTCGTGTACGCGTAGTTATGTGTGCGGCACACGCGCGCGCGCGCGTATGTATGTGCCTAGTCTCGCGATGTCGACGACACGTAAGTCGAGACGCAAAAGGTGCGTTTCGTGTAATATCGCGTGACTCGCGGCACGACGCGTCAAGAGAGATTCCTGCACGGATCTCTCTGAACCGCTGACGGCGACGATAACGGTAACGTTGACGGTGACGGTGACACGAGGGTCGACCTGGTTCAACTGTCAACACACAACAATGACTCACGGCGGGCGCACGATCCAACGGATGTGATATATGTTCCTGCGCGTGTGCACTTCTAGAACAGCCTGCGATTACGTACGTCGAATGCGAGCATCGACGTTGAACGTCACACGGCCGCACAGTACGATGTCTCGACAACTTGTGAACACCCAACTAAACGTACTGCCTTATATCCCGTGACTCACGTATACTAAAAATAATTCGGTCGTCACCGGCGTGGAAACTGATTGGTCACCGATGCCGTCATCGACCTACTCTCATTGGTTCTGCGATCCGGCGCTACTAGGAAATGGCCGGTGCATGCGCACTGGTACACTGTCCTTTCCGTGGAGGGAAAGTTTGAACGGAAATAAGCGCCAGGCAACTTGTACTCCTTGAAATTTACGTTATTTTCGTGCCCTGGTAATAGCGATGTTCTAATAAGTCTGTCAAATACTAACGCGTCGCGAATATAGTATTGTTTTGTGTATACCTAGTTGCTACACGAATCACGATTTTTTCGTACGATCTAAATGTCGAGGTCGTTGGAATTTTACACTCCACGATCACATTCGATAATAAACCCACTCGAAAATATGAGTAAAAAATACATCTTTTTTTCTCGTGTGTACAAATTTGTCTAAATGACATGTGAAATTAAGTTAAAGAAAGGAAAGTTAAGCTGGAAGCTGTACAATGTAACATATTTCACTTGAAACGTGGGAAAAAGATAAAAACATGTGCTATTTACGTGTGCGATGATCCTATTGTTTGTGAGCAGGTAGTCAGGTATGCACGGATTCGTGGGTTGCTTCAGATAAAATGTTTGTTTCCGCATGCGCCCGACCGTCCGTTGATCCACAGGTAATATGTTTACCCATTACGGACCCAGCTGAAAGCGAAACACATCCAAATCAAGGAATTACGGTTGTGTTGACAATTGCAACGCGCCACGTCGCATCCACCGCTCGAATCATTTAACCTGCGTAACTATTTGGCGGAGAAGCTCGTCGGATATATAAAACTACCTGGGCAAAATCACGCTAGTTGATGCTTATCCCGAAATTCAATAACCGGGATGAATTTCTGCATATAACCTGCAGTCTAACCACACTATATATACACACGCGTATGTACATATCGAATACGATTTTCCCTTCGCCCATATTGCGCTTCAAAGTCTTTAACAAATGGTGGTATTCTCACCGTTATGCGGACGCACTGAAATATTTATTCCGTTAAAACTCTTAGAATTCTGTTGCGTATTTCTTCAACGCTTTGTTTCGACCCTATGTATCGAGACTGGCGAATATTCACGAGATCGTATCGTGATGTATCGATTATCGACTAAGGTTAGTTAACGGACGAGATATATGGTAGGTGTAGCTTCAGCTTTAGTTTTATACCTTTCACGGTTTGATGAAGAATATCGCAAGATCCGTTTTACATTTTACCAATTAAAATACTTTCAAACACTTTCGAAAGCATCGACTTCATCGCACACAGTGGACCGATTAGGTAATAAACGTTACACACTCTTGAATTTCTTCGTATTTATTTCTCGTAACATTAGATAAGGGTACAAAAAGTACAACATACGAAACGAAGAATATCACGAGAGGAAGCAAAATTATCGAAGCTACGGCTATGATAAGGCATACTGATCTTCTGTAAACAATCGACGGTGTTCCATTTAACAAATATGTGCGTAACAATGGAAGCAGAACGGTTCAAAGCTCAACACGAAAACGGCTTATGGCGGTAATGGCCGTTGATTCGATTATTCCCATTTTTGTCCCCTTTTAAAATCTCAAACCCAATGTATCAATTTATCGCAAGCAGTTATTTACATTTCTTCGCCGAATACACGAATGCGTTCGAAACACACGTTGCGCTGTGTTTCATCATGATTCTTCTCCCGAGGGTCGATAAATACCGTATATCTGTATTAATGGTTCCTTCGCAATTTCCTGAAAACAAACATTAATGAGGCTTTCGTATAATCGCGCAGGATGGAATCGCAGAAATAACCGATTCTTTACTTTCTCAAGTTGGGTTCTTGTAAACTAGTTGGCGCTCTCTTCCGTCTAGGTCGATTTAAAGTATACATGCTATTTATACTTGCGCTACTGCTTTCCGAATCGCTCGAGTTGTCTATGGGCAAACACACGGGGCTCCTGCAAATAAATTGTATACACAGATTACAATTGTCTATACTTGATATACGTATGGGTTAATATGTCCGTCGTACGCACAAGGACCGATGATAATCGTGAGAAATCGCCTGGGGGGAAGGTGTTCTCGACTTAACATCGGATTCGTTCAATTTTTGTAATACAACTTTAGCGGCACTCGGATCTTTTTTCGCAAGCTTCTCCTTATTCTTTTTCTTCTTCTGCTTGTTCTTCTTTTTAGACGTTGGCGTACTGTCGCTCAACTCGGACGAAAATCTCATTACTTTTTTCTTGACGCTTTTCTTCGATGGGAGGGGATCCGACGTATCATTCATCGTAGTCAAGTCTTTATTGTCGTAATCGTTATTCATAAGCAGTGGCAGTTTCGCGGTGGATTGATTGAATGCAGACTCGTCCAGACTGTTGTTCGAGATAGGTGGAATCGGACAAATCTGGGATATATGTCGGAGAGTGGCGGTTATTTCTGGTTGTGGCTCTGGTTCCGGATCGGCTCGGACTAATCTATTTAGCGAGGATTCTTCTAAAGCAGGCAACTTCAAATCATTTATGTCGAAATCCACGTCACGCTGTTGCCTCATTTGCATCAAAGTAAAATCATCCTCATCCTCGCTTTCGAAATAGCCTCGTCTTTGCGTAACAAAATTTGCAGAATTTACAAAAGGCCTGCTCTCCATTCTGCACATGTTCTCGGTTGCATTCGTTGGAATGGTCAACTTAGGTGTATTACAGGCAGTGTCGCTGTTTCCATTCTCTTCGTAGAGTGTGCTTTCGTTGTGCCTATTATTTATTCGTTTGCCCTTTTTCGAAAGTAGCAGTTGGCTTCCACGTTTGTTTAACGTTGCCAATGATATAGTTTGGTGCATACACCTTTCACTGTCCGACTCGTCGCTTAATTCTGTCGCTTTTAAAGTTGAACACGTACTATTATCGCTTGTAACATTTAAAGCGTCAGTCTTCTCGTCATTTCCGTAGCAAGGCACAGTTTGTGAATTGTTGAACAACCAACTTGGCCCTTCAAGAGGATCCTCCAAATTAGACGCAACAGCTTGAGTTTCAGTGGGATTTTCTTTTATCGTTTCATCCACATTCTCCGAATTCTTATCATTCTCTTCAGTTTCATCATCGACGTTCCTATCATCATCATTAGCCGCAGCAGCAGCACCATAATCATCAATGTTTGAATTGTCGGAAGATGATGTTTCCGGTATTGTAGTAGCTATCCGAGAGGAGTCTTGATGATTTGCAAGACTGCTGTTCCCTGAGTTAACGATCTCATGATCGTTTCGACTCCCTGTTAACTATAGATAGATAAATAAATTGTCATGACCGTTACAGGACGAAATAATAAGAGATCGATCAAACGCGCGAACCATTCGAATGTTGATACTTTGAGAATTTTGCAGTAATTTTGACACATCGTTCAGCTTTACTCTGGGACTTGTGATGTGTTGGAAGTTATCAATACTACGTCGGGAGGTTTTGCTTGCGGACAATCTATCCGACTTTGGTCTCGAACGTCTGCTACTTCTCTTACTTAACCTTCGTTCATTTTCTTCTGCAAATGAGCGTTAAAAACTGCTATTAATTTCGTATGAAATATAGATATTAATACTGCATCACATACTAGTACAGCGTACCACTATTTCTTGGCGAAACAACAGTTAGTCTTTCAGGCATCCTACACGCACGCCCATTCTCCTAGAAGATCCAAGTAACGGGAATATAACTTGATAAAATACATACGCATTTTAATAAAATACATACGCATCTACGTTGCCTGCCGCCAACAGCAATGGGAGACCTTGGACTGTTTAAGACTTGATTTCTGGGAGGCGTCGCAACCTCTTGTATTATACTTAAGTTCGATGGGTTATTAAAGTGTTGCATATTTACTCTACTTAAATTAATCGTGGGTTTCGTAATGGTGTGACCGCTCACCATGGGTTTCACTACTCCTCTGGTTGGAGATTTAGTCGACAATCTCCTGCACGATTCCCGCCCTGGAATAATATTCTCTGCTAGATAATCGTAGTAAAATAGATATATAAATACTAAAAAGAGTAACGTTTTGGAAATCATACTTCCAGCGGAGTTACAGGACATTCGCAGATTGGTAACCGAAGTAGCTGCGAATTCTTGGCAGCAAGAGATTGTATTTGTTAAGTAACCGGTCATTGTCACTAACATTTTAAGCATCTCGTTGGCGTTCTTCAGGACATTTGATATAACAGCCTGAAACACATATTCTCATATTATGCAACACTATTATTCTGTAGTATTAAATTCGGATATTATTCCGAAAGGGACCGGTGGCCGATCGAGATGAGGTTTGGGAGGAGGGGTTGCGTAAAATTTTATATTTGGGGTCTTTCCACACCCCTCGTAATACCCACCAAGTTTCATCCCAATAGGTCACCGGTTCCTTTCGGAAATACAGCATTAAATTTTTGCCACATTTCTATACAACTTTACGTACATCGCTCTTACTACAGGCTAGGCCCAAGTCTTGTACCTCGGCGACCAATGCAACATTCTGAGAAAATAACAATTGGCTCTCCTGCTTCTCTTTAGACAACGCCTTCGCCAGCGAGTTGTTATTAATTTTTAACTTCTCACACACTGCAGAGAATGAAATTTCACGTTAATAAGTTACCGTGCTATAAACGTCCGAGATATTCAGAACTTACAGGGTTTATAAGATCTGCCTTTGGAATAGCTTTTCAAGCATTGTGTTCTCTTAATGAGCACTGTAGTTCTCTTAACTTTCCGGTGTTTTGGTATCTGAGCCATTTTTCATTTATTCCCTGACCTAAAATATGAAAACAACAGGAACGCTGAACTAAAGCAAATGCATATTCAGAACAAACTGCAGTTGCAAATCTTATCTCTTAGCTTTACAACCAAATATTTGCAAATATTACAGTACAAACACGATGATGTTACCACAATAACATATATCTCGGGACTGTCCGCGATTAGTTGCGAGCAATTATTGAAGATTTAGTTTTAATAAATCTTTGAGCTTTAAGAATAACACGTTAGAAATGCTTATAGGCATATAGGGTTATCAGTTATCACACACACGTTACTTTACACAATGGAATGTTTACTCGTATGAAACCATCCGCATAAAATAAAATTATAATTTTCGTCAGGATTAACGAAATTACGTGGTGCAAAACTTAAACAAACATTAAAGTTAACGCTGGTAAGTAAGAAATGTATGCAACTCTGATGCGTACCTGTTAAACGCGATTCAACCTCCTCGATCCCAAGATCTTTCTATTCGTAAATATTCTTTTGACGATTCACCTATATTTATCTCAGTCTTAGTATGTGCAACGGCAAATTACTTAGTCTTTTAAAATCATACAATCACGTTACCGTGCTTATTTCGTATCGAGTGGAGCCGTTCATTTCCGCCATTGTGGAAGCATTGGGCTTCACAACGGTTCGCAACCACGCCAACAACGGCGGGCTAATGTCAGACATTAGAATTGTAAAAGTAACGTCTCGATATTAAATTTTAATGAAAAGTATTAGGCATATGAATGCAGAAAGTATATCAGTGTACATACTACACTTACACCGGTTCTTTTATAGACCTTTCTAAACTCTACGTGTCTCGAGCGACTTGAGAATTTAAATTAGTATTTTAATATCTGACAAACAATTAAAATGTGGTTAGAGTAGGTATTTGCCCGTCAAAGAATTTGCGGACTTTGCTTCTCTTAAAAAAGAAAACAAATAAGCAATTATGTATACATATGTATCTACATTCTTTTTTTGTATAAGTATACGTTGCAAAACAAGTTTTGTAAAATATACCTAACTGTTCTTATATTTGAATTGAAATATATTCTTGAGGCTGGCAGACTTTTTTTTATTAATCATATAACTGAAACTTTTAAAAACTTCGTAATATATAATATTATATATCTATATACGTATGAAAGGAGAAAAATTATTGTAATTAAATTGAAAGAAATCGCGATTTTTATTTCACGACGTATTTATACGCGTATACACACACTGAATTAATAATGATAGAAAAAGTTTCTCGTACAAGGGATTAAAATTGCGCTAATTGTCTTCTGACCAAAATTATTTATTGTAAGATTCCATAATTTTCATTAAAAAAAAGCTGGAGAAGAAATTGTTTCGTTCATAAGTCCTGTTCGGTTCTGTTGAATCCATCAATCGCTCGAATCGCTGGCCCCATCTACCTATGTAGATTGTAGTTCGAAACACCTGGAAACGCTGGAAGCACCGTGAAATCCCGTGAAACACCGCTACTAGCTGCAAGCATCTGTCCACGTCAGTCTGACTTTTTGTAACATAACCTTAGGTTTGCTATCCGGCACTGTCCGGCACTCAGTGTTCAGTCCTGCCAATGAACAGGACCGTCACATACTACATGTTAGTTTTTGTGTACACCCCCTAACGTAAACCAGGTATTTACAAAGGTATTATCGTAATTCATTACAGTTTAGAATTTAATAGGTCACAGAACGTTAACACGCATGTGTAACACACGCGTACTTATCGTTCGTCCAACAGATTTCGAACATGTAATTACGTGCGTGAATTTATTGTTTGTAGAATAATATTACAAAATGAATTGGGCTTTGTGGTTGTTTATAATCGGATCCTTTGGCTGTAAATATATACACGCTCAGGTGCAAAGAGTTCCACCAGGTGTGTCGCCCCAACATTATCAACAAGTAAGTTTTATCATTCAGATAAGTGAAACATATGTTTACCACTTTTCCATAGCATCAGTCATGTTTCTTTAATTTCTCTTGAAACAGTGTTGGGAAATGTTAAGATTAATATGGGATCGCACGAGAGCAACATTTTTAATGGCTCTGTAATTGATAGATCACTACATAATAGATTTGTTTTAGCCTGTTCAACCAGTATACCAAGTACCACAAGTTCCACCACAACAGGTAGATGAGTATAGCGATACAAAACACCAGCTACTTCTTAATTAGCAATTATTAATAACTAAAAATTAACCACGTCATACGCGTAAAGTTTCAGCAAGCAACGGGTCAACCACCTGTACACCAACAGGTTCCAATGCAACAACAGGTTCCAATGCAACAGCAGGTTCCAATGCAACAACAGGTTCCAGTGCAACAAGTACCTGTGCAACAACATATGCCAACTCATCAAGTACCGGTCCAACAAGGACATGCTCACGGTCATGGTCACGAACACCCACAACAAATACTTAACGCTGCCAATATAGTCCACGAAAAAGCGTACGTTCCAATGATTTTGTTATACGTATACTGTACTTATTAAATGTCTAAAAATTCCTTGAAATTTCATTTTCGTATAGCCATATCGCGGAGCATATGGACGTTCCGATAGATATTAGTAAAATGACGGACCAGGAACTGCAATTCCATTATTTCAAAATGCACGACGCGGACAACAATAATAAACTAGATGGTTGCGAACTTATAAAGTCCTTGATTCATTGGCATGGTATGTATTTAGCTATTAATTTCTAATTAAAACGTAATATTCAATAGTGCGAGAAGTGTGTTGTAACTTCTCTGGTACGCTCAGAACAAGGTAACAAAGAGGTAGGAGGACCCAACGCTGCGGAGAAATTATTTAAGGACGAGGAGTTGGTCACTTTGATAGATCCAATACTCTCTATGGATGATACTAATAATGATGGATACATAGATTATCCTGAATTTATACAAGCGCAGCAAAATGCAGCAGCTACTGGTCGCCAGTAGTTGCTTACAGTGGTGTAATATGGAATGCAATTAAACGATATTTTTTATTTCGTTTCGAACAAACATACAGCTCTATTTATAAGCATCTCACGACCTTCACTTGTTACAGTATAAGTGTAAGTAATGGTACAAGTTTGCGTACATCTGAGATTACTTTCATTCTCTTCATTTACCCCCCTTCAAATACAAAATGTATTGAAAAATTAATTTTTTAAGCTTCAAAGGAACAAATTTATTTTTCATCTTCGCGATTATTATTTCTTCCGATGTACATACTGAAGAATTCGTTCTGTAATCTTTATGAGAAAACTAATTAGAATAATAATTGAATAAGATAATCATTAATATTTGAATATTTGGTTATTGATGATAAGTGATATATTAAAGGTATTTGAAAAATATTCCGTATGATTCAGTTTACTCGAATGGAGTTTAATGTTCGTCAAAGATGCAAAACCTCTCCGACTTTCTAGATAAATTACTATTCTCGTACTATTAATGACGATTAAATCCGAGTGCTTCCATCATTTCGTCCACATTTCACGAGAATTAGAATTGCCGAGCTTCGTAAAGCTTGGCAATGATGTGGCCTTTGCCTTTAACAATAAGACAGCGCTAAGTACCGAAAGATTTATGCATATAACACATACGTACTTATATGTATCTTATATACATATCTGCATTACGCTCAATAGTGTCAATTAGTAAAATTTATATAAATTATTATAAATACAATTCTTCATCTAGCTAGAGTCTAGAGATACAAAACATACCATGTATGTAGTATACATATTATCATACTGCTACAAACTCGAATACATATGTATATTGAAATGTGCTTTGTACTTAGCACTTTTCATGCATTTAAAATACAAAAGACTATACGAACGTAATTTTATACGATTGGTTAATATAATTTCCAGAACAATGATTCTGTTATCAAGAATCATAAAGATGTATTATGCAGCATATGATTGTAAAAATGATATATAAATATAGCTTTATTTCTTATAAATCGTTAGCCTTTCTCCGTTTATGCGGGACTGTGGAAGTTATACATACATACATGTGTTCAAGTTCCCTGATATGAAGAATTTTATTGCACCGAAGTCTCCCCCAATTACACAGCAAACTTTGTGGTAAACATTACACTAAACATTGCGCTATTCAGGAATGCCTAAATTTACATTTCTGTTCGTATTGTCAACATTTTCCGTCGTAAAATCTAAAACCTATAATCTAATGTACACAGAAATTAAAGCATTGGCTGGTGAGATATAAATTATTCGAACGAAAATCGATTTTATGAAACGCTTTAATATTTTGTTACGAATATATAAATTTAACAGAATATATTCATTTTATCGCACAGTACAAGTGTACTAAATAATATGTATATTTCATATACATGTATATGGAACAAAGTCTTCATTAAATACCGAATGTTGCTCATACCAAGGACACACATACATATGCTGATACAAATTGATTGCTCTCAATTCGTATCGAAACCATATGATTAAAGTAGAATACACTTTTTTATCGTGTATCGTGTATTCGTGTCGCCATTTAAAGTCGTATGAAAATATCGTACCAAACACATTTGACTAACTAAATTCATACTTACAGTTAGAGATACATCCCATTAACTAAATAATCCGCATCATGAGCGTACGGCCCATGGCGTCTTCCGCGTCTTCGAACGACTCGTAGACGGCAAGCAATTAATGCAGCTGTGATGGCTGTTATTGTAAGTCCTAAAGCCAAAGATATGACCGCCCCTCTAGGTCTTAAACCTTCGCTTTCACTTGTTTGCTTCAAATGCTCTGCCATTAAAGTATTTCTTCCATGCTCTCTGCTATGATCTTTAATGACTATTAAACTTTTATGCTCTACGCGAAAGAAGCATATAAACGAAATAAGCATGAGTAATTGTTGAATAATATGACAGAAAGAAAGTAACATTGATAACCCACCCTGCGACTCCTTTGCCTGAACGTGGTTAAATTTTGGCGCCTCGTTTGCCAGCATACTTCCTTTATCCTTATTTTCATTAACTTTCTTCTCATGAACGATATGTTTCTCCCCTTGCTGGTTAATTACCTCAGTTTCCTTGTTCTTCATTATTACATCTGTCTGCTCGTGCGATATCTACGACAACTTTGTATTAATATCGCGATTAATATCGTATCATAAGGACGAGACTAGACTAACATCGCACAGAGGTGTAGTTGTAATAGCCAGACTCTTCTCCATTTCATTAATCGGTTTCTGTTGTATATTCGATGCCGGGGAAGGAGATGGGAAAACCTGAGTGTTTTGCCATACTCCTCTATTTGGGGACACAAGGTGCGACGTAAATGGGTGTCTTACATCCATGAATGCACTGCGAGCAGAAAATTTTCAAATAATTCTAGCACATTGCTATTCGCCGCTCCATTTTCTATTCGCGTTCTACTACATCGATATCTTACGTGTCTGCTTCCTTTTCTCCTATAACGCTCGATCCCTTATGATTGAAAATATGCGGTTGATCCTCTAAAAAAAATGCAATGCAATATTATTTGATTTAAAATACGTAAACACGCCTCGAGGCTTAACCACATAAGTACATACATACTACTTACGCTCGTAAGTGTTCAAATTATTTGGCTCGCGATAAGAATTAACGGCATTGTAAATGTTCTTATCCTGCTTGTACACGGGTTGATAATCCCACTGGTATCCTGGAGCACCGAAACCTTTATGCAACTCAGGTATGTCCAGTTGTTGCGCCGGGTATAAAAGAGGAGGCTGCTGTTGCGGCATCATTTGATGAGCTACGTTAGCCAATTCCCAAGGCTTGGGATTAACTCCTGGAACATGAGGGTAGAGCGGAGCAAGAGATTTATGCTGATCGACCGTTTGCTGATATTTTATAACATCAACAGGCAGAAGTGGTGCAGGCTGAGGTGCTTGTATTATAGAAGGAGAGATCGTTGGCTTTTCCATAGGGCACCCAAGGTCTGCTGCTTCGTCGGATCCGTCCGCGCATTGCGGAATGCCGTCGCATACATTATATATAGCAATGCAGACTCCGGATGAACGACACTCGTATTGGTTATGGCTACAAGCTAATGTATGCAAGTATATGTTAGTGTTTCTTTCCTATGTACCGTTATAATTATATGATTTCTTGAATCTTAAATTGAACCTTGCTTGGCAGGCGGGGAAGGTGTTGTTAGTGATAGTTTTGGTGTTAGAGTGGCGATTAATTTTATGGAAGGCTCTGAAAAGAAGTATTCCCCTGGCACTGGGTCTGCCAATTTCCTACGTCCAGAAAATACGATCGTCTCATTATGTTCAAAGCGTTTGCAAGTAGAATGATCACTTACCTAAGAGATTTCAATTCATGTTCCTGTTGAGAGATTCGAATTTCTTCCTCCAGCTGCGCATTGTTGCGTGGATAATAATTAATGCGCACTGCGCTGCTATAATTAGCGTGAGTGGTGAATTTACATTTAAAATCGTGTTGTGGTCCGCATTGAAAGAGGTAACAGCTCCCGGGTTTCTGTACGGCACATGGAATCAATTTCTGGTTAGCGGTGTATGAGTAAATAACGAACCACTGTCTGATATGCACGGTGATTTCTATTACTAGTTTATTATTATTTACTCTATGGATAAAGCAGATACATTACTAGGAGATATGGGAAATGATACTTAACTTGGTGTGTACTATTAAAAGTATATCTGCGCTTAGTTTCCTAAAAGTGACAATACATATACATGCCTCGCGAGCAAAGTAACTGAATTTTAATATTTCCGGGAGAGTTGCGTGCGTGTACGTATGGATATAGTAGAGAGGCGTATGGGAATACATGTACCTTTTCCTCAAAAACAAACACGTCGCAACCGTCCGTATCACAGCAAAATTTTAGGCATTCCTCCTTAGAATCAAATTCGTCCTCGTTCAAGTACTTGGCACCCATGTCTCGAGACTCGTGCGTCCGAATAATTTTGTCCCTGTGAATGTCAAAGCGATCGGGGCACATCTTATAATTGTTTCTCATGTTAATTCGTTTATCATTCGTCTTCATTAATGTTTCACTATTCACGCAGCAGAAGATCGTAAAAAAGTGGAAATAGTAGACTGGCAAGGCTCTGTAAAACATCATGCTATATGTACATACACGGAGTGCAAGCAAGTGCAAGCAATCTTTCGAACGCCAGCAACATATATAGGTAAGTACACAGTTGTACGCAGCCGTACGCACTACGCAGTCAAAGAGCTGCCCGCGCGCTGCGCAAGAAAGTATACATATAGGGAGCGCTTAAAGGGAAATTTATGCGGTTCGCTGTGTGAGTCGACTGGTGTCCGAGAATTGCTTGCACTCCGTGCACATGCATACATACATGTACGATTTATAAGCTGAGGCGAGTGAGAAAGGCGCGCATGCTTTCCAGGATTCGGAATTCGATCAATAACTTTACGTTACATTACGTTGTCTGTTTATTGCGTTAATTGATGTGATTAATGAATCATTCGAGGTAACACGACAACGTTATTGACTTTATGCTCCGTTCATTTAATTCTGAAGGTGCAATTTCATGCTGACCCTCGACGCTCGTTTTGAGCGCCAAAATCGGTCACGTGATCGGTCCACGGGACTTTGAGCGTCAAAACGATGGACGCTCAATCAATGAACGAGCGATTCAGAGCAAGTCAGAGTGAACGAGCGTCTAGCGGAAATGTTAAACCGAGTTTAGCTTTTCCGTTTGATGCTGAAAGTTGAATGACCGTCGAGCGTTAGAATGAAATTGCACCTTTAGGTCCATGGATACATGCCTATGAAAAATCGATCAACAAAACGTTTGTAATAGCAATATAAACGAAGCAGGGGTCTGTAAATGAATCAAAAAGTGCAGAAATCGATGAGAATATTTGCTATTTATTTCTTCGTATCATATATCTAACTAGGATTTTGTATACACTTCTGTAGCCTAAGTACAATAACAGAAACTAATCAATCGATTCGCATAATTCTTACTTCTATAGATAAAACTTCTGTCACTTCATGGAATGATTTTGTGTATGTGTGTGTATATGTGTGTATAGATGTGTAGATGTGTAACATTCTTATAACGCATTTTCAGAACTGCAGACTAATCTGTTGCTTGTCTTTAAAACTTAAATCATTGTAACACTTTTAAAATGCTCCTATAAATCGAAATAATTAATAAATATTGTCGCTACTGTATCATGATCAAGCGAAGGTATTATTTTGATTTTCATTTAAAATTGAACGAATTCATCAGAAATATTACAATTGAAAAAATGTTACAGATCTGAAACACACTTTTAGCTTAATATATTACATGTCCGATGATTATTCTATTATCTATAACTATATCAATCACATGTAGCGTACAAAGTTAGCAGAACTGTATAAATCGTCCGCATCATTTAGAATTGCACTGCTAACAACCATTTTAAAAATGAATATTCCCCGTGGAACAATCCATTGTAAGCATCGTAAAAATATATATATATATGTATAATTAGATAATTACGCTTATTTCGCTAAACAGATCTGCGCCATTCAAGTGGTGCTGCTATCCGACTCGTATTCAATGTGCAGTATTTCATTTAAACGTTTAAAAATGTAAAAAAATTACAAATTAAAGTTTGATATTTAGAACACCAAACTCAATAAAGACATTACGTTAGGTTTTATCGACAAACAGGAGTATAATATATATCGATGTAATGTACGGAAATTATTTGTTACACTGAAATCTATATTTGCATTATTTTTGATTGTATCGTAAATATGTATTTCGACGTTACATATGCAATTCTCCCATGTAGGTTTTCTACTACATTTCATTTGAATCATAAATCATTTCTTAACTTACACCCAGGAATTAACTTTCAAAAGAAGTAGAAGAGTTTGCTTTTATAATTGGAAATACATACATACATATTTATGGATCAGTGCAATCTTATATTAATTTATATTAATGGAAGTCAACAATTGAATTCACTAAAAATCCATTGTTTGTCTAACTAAAGCATATGCTGAATATAATTTAATTATTCAAGAATATTCTGATCTTTTAAATATGTATAATAAACTAATTAAATGCAGATAAAAGAATCTTACTAGTGAAATTTGCTGGATCAGTGTAATGTTGAATGATAAAATTCGTAACTTTGCTGCATTTGCTTTACACGAAAATTATTACATATCCGTAAGTGAAATATCGAGAAATTTTCGAGTTCCTAGGTCTGTTTGCAATACAACACAGCACAGCACAGCACAGCACAGAACACGTGTCACGGAACAGATACGATTCCGTAGCGCAGAATCCTTAGTATCCATTTTATATAAAACAACTTTCAGATATCTTTTTTTCTACAGAATGTACACGTGATGCATTTTCATATTATGGTGAATGTGCATAAATAGTATTATGCACTTGAATGCATATCAATTTCTTAAGGTTTAGGCACATAGAACACACAATGATATCGTAAAACATGTGCATAATACAACTTCAATTACGAGAGTACATCTCTCCACGCTCTCCACGGTATGTACACGGTTGCTTCGTCTTGCGCATGTAAATATGGTTAAAAAGTTATAAGGATTTCATTTACTTTGAATAGGATCGAAAGATTTCTAGAAAGATACCCTTCGTTTATGCCCTTATCCGTACACCTTTAATTAATATATGCCCTCATAATTGTAGCACGCATTATGCACATTCCGTACAAGAACATTAGGAATACGCACAAAAATACAGTGCGTACAAATATATAGTTTCATTTAATCTTATATTGTATATAACACGACACAACAAATACTGTTAGGTGTATCTTAAGGCACTCGTGCGAATAAAATATGAAATGGTTAAAACAAACAAACTTGTCAAACAAGAAACATTAAGTGGAATAACAATCGATAGACTTCTACATTCTCCTATTTGGTTGAATTTCGTAATAAAATTAGATCTTTCGTTCTAATGAAAACGACTTCCACTGCATGTTTGTTTATTCTTTGGAATGTAAACCAGGAAAAAGAAAACTATGACACGATTGTCAATATAGTCTGTTAACCCTGTACGAGTATGTTTAATACCTGTTTTTTTAGCCTCTTAACAAGGAATATATCTATTTCGCTTTTTCTATACAGCCAGGAACTTATTCGTTAAGAATTTTTTTTCTTACTTCTGATATATATCGATATAGTATAATATAAGAGAAAACAGTGATAACATTTAAAACAATTAAAAACTTTTCATTATCGCATGAACAGTAACTTATTAGGCACATTTAAATAGTTTCGATCAAATGTAAACATGTGACAGGGGGAGTGAACAGGTATTATTTTATTATGTGTAAATTTCTGTATGAGCTACGAGATGTTAGTATTTATATAAGATACGTAACAAAACAAACAACAATAGGAGTGATGCTTTGCGTGTAATATATAAGAAAGTCAACAAATTATCTATTATACGTAATGGATAAATTAAAAATAAGCATTCATGTTTTTTCTGTTAAGAAGAGATAAATAATAGATTTAAAAATTCGAAATCCCTTATATACATGTGTGTATATATATTTACAAATAGCGGTATCCGCGCATACTTTTCGTGTATATTATTTCTACAATATCCCTTTCAACATATCTTTATGTATAAATATATATATATATATATTATAATACATATAAACTTGATTTAGAATCACAGTATGTATGTATTCGAAATGATCTTTTTGTATAAAATTTTCATAATCTGAAGTTTACAGCAATAACTTGGTTATTTTGCATTCATATTTTCTCTTCGACGTATCGATGCTAAAAATCTTAACATCTCATAGTTCATTCATTTCGTCGTCTTATATCTTTATAACATACAATATAGACATCTTTCGTATTGACTGCCCCTGCTTAAAATATATGATTTTATACAAATGTAACCGTATATGCGTGTACCCTTAGTTCTGTTTAATGTCCCAAGGGTACACATCTTTTAAAACAAGAACATAATATAGATATAACACAATAAGTATATTATGTTATATATGTAGGTACGTATGTATATCTATACATCATATACATAAGTCTTTTCGCTTTATAAATAAAAATTTATAACGAGCACATTCCCTTATTGTATTACTCGTAACTTGGTTTGTACAAATAAAAGACTGCGTAGTCTTTCGAAAACTATAAATAATCTAACACGTATCATTTAGCTAAAATCTTTGGCTAAATATCTAACTATTCAAAATAAGTTTTCTTTTCAAGTAACATTCAACAATTAACATCGATCAACAAAGCGTTTCATGGCAAAGTTCACGGATGTTAATTTTTCTATAACTGTAATTGTACATACAATGGTGATGTTATTATAAATAGCAGTAATTATAATGAACATGTACCGTTCAATTGAGATTGAAAGTGTCACAGAATCCTTCATTTTCTGTACTTCATAGTACTTCATATATCTTTATAGTAGAGGTACTCACATAATGTATTTGTTCCAGTATAAGCGATCACAGAAAGTGTATGCGCGTAGCCAAAATAATTTGCGGTAACACATTGCTATCATTCTTTCGTTTTAACATCCAGTTGTGTATGCTCCACATACTTCGCAATATCCTGAAACATTGATAAGCACATATTTACTTGGGAAACTTGACGAGCAGTAGATGATAGAATTGTGGTATTGCGTATAGAAATATAGAAATGGAGTTTAAAAATTAAAAGCTGATTATAATGCGATACCTGAACAGCGATTTGTAAAGGCGTTAGCTCTCCTATGGAACAATCGTTTCGGATCATGTTCGCTGGCAGAAGTTTTGGACAAGGTTTGCCAGTGAACAGGATGAACAGAGTGTGAATACTCTTCCGTTGCGACAATTCCATATAACGATGTTGATAACCAGCTAAATGCCGTTGGTGTCGCGCCGTTGTAGGGAACCATCTCTCGCATAAATTACAGTATCTTTTATGTTTTATTGTTGCCTGTAACGTTGCATTAGAGTAGATATGTATACAGGCAGAAGAAAGTTAAGATATTTAAAACTAAGTTTAGCGAGCAAGATGAACAAGTCTCTTTACCTTTTCGTGGTATGCTAATTGTGTTATAATATCAGCGATGGTCATCTCACAGTCTTCATAGGAATGTTTCTCGTTCTCCTCCACTTTCTCCATTGGAATTATTACTTTACTCTTCATATTTTCTACGTCCTCTACCGCATTATCAACCTCGTCTTGATTCGTTATAACAGGTGGCGATCTAGAACTATCCCTATCTGAATTGGAATCAAAATTTAAAGCAAACTCTGGCACTAGTAATGGCATATTGTCTTCTTTCGACTTCCTTTCGCTCGAGCTGTCTTTCTGATCTTGAGCGTCATCAATGGTCCTTTTCTCCTCAGGCTTCTCTTCGCCAGACTTCTTTGTATTATTATGTACTGTATTATGTTTGGTAGATAGGTCAGAATTGTCAGCTCCTATATTCGGGGACGCTTCGTTCATTGTACACTGACCAAATTTCTTAGAAGCTTTTAAAGAAATTGTATGCAACTCGGAAATACTGGTATACCCGCACGTCGAAGCTGCAGGACAGTCCGTAGGGTAAGATATCTCATCGCGCGAATGCTTCACTTCCATCCGTCTCTCTATAGAGGAATATTTGTCTTGCCCAGAGAGTCTTTCTTCGGTTTCCTCGATGGTCCGTTTATGACCAGATTTGTATTCTTTCTTTTCTGTGTTTGCACATTTGCTGTGTAACTTGGAGCTCTCGTTGTCATAATTACAACTTTCATTCTCAGACTTATAATAGGATTTCTGAAGATCTTTGAAGTTGAAACTTAAACCTTGCTTCTTTTCTGCCAATGTTTTCGGCCTCGATTTCCTTTTCTCCATAATCAGACACTTCTTTAATGTTTCCTTGGCAGCTAATACTTCCTTGACTAACAAGTCATTACAGTAAAAATAATCATTCGGTCTCTTCTCTGGACTTTTCGCACGTTTGTTTTGCAAAAACTTGTCCTGATTAGAAGTGTTCTGCAAAGAATATGGAAGATCCCTAAAATATGCTTTTGCTGATTCTTCGTTCGTGTATCCGTTTCTTGAATGCGATGCGAGCTCATACTTTTCAATGTCTGATCCGGCAAGTTGCTCTGCAGCTACACTCGAGCCTTGTACATTATTATTATCGATAAGTTCTAATTCCAGCTCCAATTGAGTTGGTATTGCGTCGTCTATATGTAGCCTACTTATATTTTCAAATTCGTTGTTCTTTGAACGTTGTTCTTCGTCTTCGCTACTGTCAGGAGATGCTGCAAGGATTTCTATGGTAGTCTGGCTTTCGTCCGAGGAATCAACTTTAATGATGGAATTGCCATTGTCGTCAAAAGTACTTGAACGTATGATACCAGATATTCGGAAATTGTCTCCGATAGTAGATGTACTTCTTCCCTTGGCTCCGAAAGATGAGCATTCCTTTTTCTCTACCACCAGATCGTTGCCATTGTTGATCAAGAAATTTCTAAACGAACTTTCTCTGGTATCATTAGATTCGGTCCTTTCTCTTATTTCATCCTCACTTTCGCCATTTAAATCGTCATTCGTCACTTTGTTACGAGAAAATGCTCTTCTCTTACCCTTCTCCTTCGAATTCTTATTTTTATTCCTATTGTTATTTTCATTTTCAGTCGCGTCGATATCAGGCACCTTATTCTTATCCAGAGATCTATGTTTATTGCCATCTGGACTAGTAGAAACAAAATCAACAGATGACGAAGACTTTGCGTTCGCTTTCATGTAATCGCAGTCGGACAATCTTCTCTGTTTATATTTAACAGGAGACAGATTTGATGCTGAGCTAGATCTACATAGTTTTATATTCCTATCGTCACACGAGCCTACCTTTTTAATATCATTAATATCATCTTTAACGCACACGGGCACATTGACCACCATTGCGTTTATTAGAGACTTGTCTTTTAACGTGACTCTTGATTGCTTCAAATCCTTCACCATATAATCCAGCATTTGTAATCTTTGCAATTTGACTTTCGGCTGCCACATTGCTGAGGTTTCAGTAGCCAAAGTCTTTTTACTCTTACTAATTTCGCATTTAAATTCTGCCCCAATTTGCGTCCTTTTTATTATAACTTTCGGAATCTTCTCAGTAATGGACTGTGGATATTTGTTTTTTATCTCGTCGGTTATCTCGTTCCTCGTGTCTTCTTCTCTTGTTTTCCTGGACTTCCTGAATGGTACTTTTGAAAGACTCGTGTTTTCTCTGATACTATCTGGCGATACCAGAGATCGCTCGTCGTCGACGCCGTCATCGTCCTCTTCTTGCCTCTTGAATTTCAATCTCGGTACTTTCTCAGCGTCACTAGGCAACAATTCTTGTAGCGTTTCATCTTTATCCCCATCATCGTCATCGTTGTCGCAGTCAGTAGGTTCCATTTCTGAATTATCATCCGTTTCAGTTTTCGTTGCCGAATTCCTGCTCTCCTGCGTCTTAATCTTCTTAATCCTCATCTTTGGAATGCTCTTTTTCGTAGCTTTTCGTTTCAAGTACAACTTCAAGTCCTTCGAAGATATGTCCTCCAATTTTATCTTTACCCTTGGTACTTTGCTCTCATAATTATTATATTTCAACGTGTACAATTCAGAATCGCTGTTCTCTAGGCTCATGCTGGTATCAGTGTGCTCCGAGGGAAAAGACTGCGTCCGTCCGGATTTATTCTTCTCCAAGATTTCAGTGGTCGGAGTGACTGAACGAGATCTGCTTTTCATGATTATCATTTTTGGTATTTTTGGTCGAACGTCAGTTAACAGCTTTGTATCGTCGATACGTTTTTCCATAGGATTCTCAGATTCTGTATGGTCTAATGAGCATTCTGATTTTGGATTTAAATGATCGGTTTTCTTTATAACAAGCTTAGGTACCGCTTTTATGTCCGTATTGCCCTCCGACGAATGACCTAAGCTTTTGTAAGATTCAAGCAAAGGCGACTGACACTCTTCTTCTTTCTGCGCATTTTCTTTTATTTCATCTTCTTTGTATTCAATGCTTTCAGCTGGAGACTCTTTTATGGCGCAGTACGAGCTTAAGACGGGCATCTCGGTTTCCACCAAACACTCCACCTCTCCACTACGATTAGTTTCCTCTTTATCAAGCAAAAACGTTGATTCTTCTGTTGGTATTTCCATCACATTTGCCACGGCAATTTCTATTTCGTTCCCAGTATTCAGAATCGAATTTTCAATGGTGTTATCGCCTTCAATATGTTCTGTATCCTTTGAAACACCTGGAAAGATGGAGTCCTCGAACTTATCGGCTTCTAAAGTATCTGCTTCTTTACAACTTGTACTCAAACTTTCCGTATACTTGCTAGAAATATATTTTACATTTGATTTGTCGGTTGTATCTATCTGCGCTACATGAGATTCCGATTCCTCTTGGTTCGTATAAGTACTTTCTGAAGTCTCCTTTGGTGAACCATTTCTCTCACATTCTAAAAATTCAATATCTGCACTTTCTTCACGATTCTCAGCCACTTTTGAACTGTGCGCATCCTCAATGATCCGAATACTTTTTTCTTCGCATTCACATTCAAAAATAGATTTCTCAGCCTTTGCAAGTATTCTCTCAGGTGTTTGACTAATCTCTGTTCTGGAGAACGTTTCTGTTGGTCTGGTAGGTGTATTGCTGGAGTCTTCTAGTTTAGAACAAGTTTGCGACTCTGGTTCAACCATCTCTCCAGGATTTCTGTGAAGTTGTGGAATTTCTTTTGCTGGAGGGCAATTATTTTCACCTATTTCATCAATTTCGTCGAGAAACTCTGACTCTGTAATCTGACTAGTATTCTGGAAATTATCAGCTGTGTCTCCTATAGGAGTCTGATTATCAAATGCCTTTATGTCTACAAAAGACTTGTTAAGATGTTCAGAGTGGTTGAAAGTGAACAATCCATTATTCTCGTTCTCCTCGAGTGCACGTGAGTTAGACGTTCGATCATCTTCTTTTAGTGAGGATACGTTTTTGGGCGACTTTGAACTTGACGATTCACCTCTGGCACTTACCTCTTTTTTATAACAGACAAAACTACCTTGTTGGTCTCTCGAGGTACTATATTCATCATTTAACTGAATATTCTCTATAATATAATCACGCGATTTAGCTGGCATTGAGGATTCATTTGCCTTAGATTCAGTAATTTTTTCTATATTTTCATTGCTGTTATTAGCAGCAGCGCTCTGACAGTCTTCGTTATCCGCTTTATTGTCAACGAAAGGAGATTGATCCAACTGCATCTCTACCAAGTGTGTAGCTTTATCTTTCCGTGAATTAGCATCAGACGCAGTACCTTCTTTGCCTTCATTTCTCATGGCCAGATCATCTATAATTGTTTCACTTTTGTACAACGCAGGCACAGCCGCAGTAGCTTTAGTTTCAACGGTGCAGTTCCTTTTGTAATTGCTTGTTTCAACGCTACAACTCTTACCGTGGTTCATGATTTCCTCATCAGACTCGCTGCTGCTATACATTCTGTTCATTTTGCAATGATCGGACCAAACAGCATTGTTATTTTTAATGCTGTGCACGTAATCCTTGTGCTTAACGTGATTACTCCGCCCATAAAATTCGTCCAAATAATTCCTCCTCCGTTCATATAAATACTTCATATCTTGAAAGTCGTGTTTTCTCTTATCACTGAGATCATGATGTCGCTTCCTCTTGTAGAATCTTCGAAATCTCGAGCTGTAATAGCTACTCCAAGCATCCGTGCAGTAGGGCTTTCGTATCGAAGAGGACCCTTCTCGTTTGCGAGCCTCCATCATCAATTCATGATATGTGAATTTGCGGTTAGGACTGTAAGATATCTTCCCATCTTTGGTAGTGTATACAGGCACTGTGTGCAAATCGTCCAGTTTATTTATGCTTGAAAAAATAGGATTTATGTACCCGCTGGTACTTTGGAACATTTCACAGTCTTCAAAAATATTATCTATCTTTGGCTTCCTCCACTTCCCCATATAACTATCATCTAGCTCCCCAGGTTCGTTCACGCGTCCGTGAACATGATCGGCGTTTGCATTCGAGCACTTCTTGTAGTCCAACTTGTCAAAATTCAAGTCCAGAGCACTGACGGAATTTAACGATGTCGCACTCGACTCCAGAATGCTAACATCTCGTAGCTTTTTTATATTCTCCAACACGTGAGACGCAATCGCTACCTTTTTCTCATCATTCCTTATCGAACCTCCTATTATCACTTGCGAAGAACTTGCTCCTGAATTGCAACTCTGCTTCTGCGTTCCAGCTACGTGATCACTTTTTTCTGTGTTCGTAGAACCATCTTCTCCCTCAAGCTTATCTCTCATCTTAATTAACATTTTATTATTTGCATCAACTATGGCAGTACTAGATATTGCACAGTTTGACTTAATTGTATCTGTATCATCATCGTCGTCAAGAAAATAATTAGTACCTTCGATTACTTCGGCGCCTGATGTATCCTTACACGGTACATTATTACGTAATAAGTTACTAAGGGCCTGACTTTCTGAAGCCAGATTGCACGTTTCCTTGAAAGTAACAGGAGTAAGAGCTCTTTCATTCGCTTCCAATGGATTTCTTCCAGCTTTTTGAAGAACGGTACTCATATTCGAGTCTGTCGCCAGTGTTGCAGCATCGCCAATAGTATCGTCTGCTACACCAACAGGCTCTTCAGTTATTCTGTTAGAAATGATTAAATTGCTGTCCGTTTCCTGCTCGTCGGCGTGCACTCGGTGATGTTGACCGTCCACTGCATTATTGGAATAAGTAGTAATAGAATAAGGAAGCGAATCGTCGATTTCATACAGCGGCAATTTTAATAGCTGCTTGTTCTGCTCCTGCCCTTTTGAGTTTCGTTCCGTGCACGAAACGTTTATTTCAATTTTTATCCGATCCAGCGAATCCTTGGGATCCTGGGCCTTGTCGCCTAGAATCAACTCTTTCCCAATCTCGCTCTCGTTAATTTTTAAGTTCACGTTCGCCACTTGAATCCCAAAATCGGAGTTAACATTTTTCACAAAACCCTTGGAATGTGTATGCTTGGCTTTATTGTTTCTACGATAAAACGAGCTATCGTTGCCCTTCGACGAACCCTCCTCTGCCGTTTTAAGAGAATGCTCCTTATAATTTGTACAGTGTTTGCCATGCGTGTTCCGAGCTTGGTGCAATCTATCTTTCTTCTTTCTGTACTCCTTCAGCCGAACTCCCCCTTCGTCTACGATTTTCAGATCTTTCTGCGGTACTTCGGATTTTTTAGAACCCCGGGAATGCACATTTTCATGCGACGTAGGAATATGTTTACTGGAAGTGTGCTTCGTGTTTTTGCCCTCTTCTTCGGAATGTTCTTTGGTATTGTTTGCTCTTAGCTGAACGTCTGCTGACTTTTCGCAGCGAATGTTGAGATTTTTTTCTGCGGTGCCGTGTGATTTCTTATCGCTTAAAATAACGTTATCCTTTATCACAGCAACAGTGTAATTCTTATATCGAGAAGCGGTATGGCACACAGAATGTTCCTCGTTTTGAGACAGGCATAAATCGTTCGCAGAGAATTTTCTCGCGTCTGAACTTTTTGGTTGTTTTACCCGATGTTCCGTATCTGTTTTCTGGGCTTTTATCAGTTTACCCAAACTTCTATGCATCAGCTTGTCTTCCCAAACTACAGTTCCTTTTATCTTTTGCTTTCTGTTTGACTGGGCTTCGGGCGAGGCTAACGATGGCTCGGTGGTATGAATAGATCTAGTCGAACCTTTTACCTTTTGTCCTTCAGCTAGGTCTCCTTTCTGTGTGGACATTTCAGTTTCATCGTCAGATTCCGCGTGACTCGTGAAATCTCCGTGAGAGGCGGTTGGGTCTATGGTGTCTACAAAATTATCCACAGCGGTAACTGGCTTACTACTTTGGATCGCAGATTGCATTGAATTTGTCGAGCTTCTTGTACCTTTATGTTTCTGCTCGTGCACAGACTTCATAGATTCGCATTCGGAATTCTCCTCACTTTTAGCCTTTTGTCCAACCTCCAGCTGATATTCCAGGGATGTTAAAGCAGCGCACGTATCAGAAATTCTTGGATCGTTCTCTTTACCATTTACTAAGAACACTTTTTTCCTCGTCAAATTGATTTGTTTCTCTTTAGCGACATCAGAAGACTTCATTGTGGGGTCGGATACAGAGAAATCGAAGCTATCAAGGCTTATATCCTGCTCGTGGGTACTATTGGTGTCAGTTTCATAACAGTTCTCGCACTGTTCCTGGTCCTGTTCCAATTCCAATTCCAATGGATCGAGGGATCTATCTTTAAGCTTGTCTTCGGTGCTCAATTGCCCGTATGGCTCCATTTTCACCGGAGACTGTGTGAAGCTTATTACAGGGCTGTTCTGCATTACTTCTATTGGGTTGGTCGACATAGACAGATCTTCGATGTTTTGCGAAGATTCCTCGCTATCAGAATGAATAGGAGTGTTCAATGTTGTGGAGATCGGTGTGCATTCTGATGTTGGTAGATCAGGTAAGCTTATGTCATCAGGATTATGGGATTCTTCGCTGGAAAAATGGTTTTGTTTCTTGAAAGCCAGATCGTCTGTAATTTCCAGATTAGTCTTTGCTTGATTATTGGTGACTGAGACCACAGTGGCCGTTCGGATCGTTTCAGAAATGCTAGAATGTTGAATATTTGAGCCCTTGTTTTGGCCAGCTAAAGGCGCGTTGTCATATTTCACGGGCAACACGGCAGCTTCGTTTTTGTCGTACCGTTTGGCATTCTGAAGAGGCATCGTTTCCGGTTTGCTGTTAGCTGTGTCCTTAAAGAACGATATTGTCTTTTGTTTATCTAAACTCTCCGCGACTTGGTCGTTAGAAGCCCCCAAAATGTTGCTTATTTCTAAGTTATCTACTATGTGTATCGTGGGTATCTCGTCAGGGCCGTTGCTTATACAGTGTATAATGCTGCCAGGCTTCACCACACCTTCGGCTATCGTCCGTTTAGAGGCTTTGACAATCTCAGCGCTTTCCGGCGATGGATACGACACCGTTAAACAATCTTTCGCCTGTACCGCGTTCCCGTTACCGTTACCGTTGCCCTCTTTCTCGTTATCCGCGGTTGCCTCGCTCGGACAGAAGCTGCTCCTTTTATGCGCCTCTGTACTTTGCGACGTTCTCGGCGACAGATCTACGTTCTCGTAGCTCACCACCACGACTGGCGTTGTTTCACTTAGAACAGACTCTGGCAAGTTGGACGTCGTTCCCTCTTCGTCGTCAGTCTCGTCCCAATTGGCTAGAAATTGCCGAACATCAAGGTCTGGTTTGTTGGCAAATTCTTTCGAAGCCTTCTGATGCATCATTGTTTTGCTGTTGTTGTCAGTGTTTAAGGTATCATAGCCATGAGCCTCGCTCGTTTGTACTTTTAATTGATTCTGATTAGAGTGATGGTGCATAGAGAACTGAGATGGTTTCTTCATGTGGTCTATACTGTAGGAAGGAACGTGCTCATTTTGCAGCGGAATTATTAACTGTTCTGGCTGCTGTTTCGGTTGAGACTTCTCGTTAGCTATTACGTTAGCTCGGTCCTTGACTGGCTTGTCTATATTTTCCGACGACTGACCCCTGGCTGGCGCGTGCTGCAATTTCGAGAAACCATCCGGATAGCTCGAGTTTATTAACATACCATTTTGATCGAACTGCAAGTTAATCGGTGGTACAGCGCTGCTGTTAATTGGCGTCGCGACGCACGAGCTCTGTTGGACAGGATTTTGGTAACCAGCCGACTGCTGTAGCTTAAGTAACTCTGTGTATCGCGACACGCATTCCTTGTACTTCGGATGCGACTGGTAGCCGGGTATTCTACTCAACTCTCGAAGATGAGTTTCCATCGAGAACTTTTGCATCGCGATCTTATGTTGATACGCCTGGTGTTGCTGAGGAGAGTTGTGCATGAAAGTAGCCGGCGGCGGTATTCTATTTACCAGCGTGTTGTCGGTAGTTTCCTGGGATTCATGAGACACTTCCGTCGGCATATTCCTTACGAATTGCGAATTATAATAATTATTCTGTGGAGCCGAGGCCATGTTTCCGCTGACGTTTAATGCAGGCACACCTTTGGGTAACACGTTACCGTTTTGATACTGAAACTGTTTGTTGTTAAATTTCTGTTGAGCCATCAAATGTTGCTCCTGATGCTTATTAAGTACACCCGAGTTCGGTACATTCATGTTGCTTGCTTTAGAATGCTCTTTAACAGGATAAGGGTACTTTTGATGCTCTGCTGAGTAATTGTAAGTTTGCATAGGATAGCTATGGTACATTCCTGAAGATGTCGAATAGTTTCTATGCGTTAAGTGATCTTTGTGATACTTGTAATCGACGAAATTTCGTCGATGATCTATGGCAGATGCATTGGGTAACACAGGTCCCATCGTTTCTTTACTCTCTAGATTGTCTTTCCTAAAATTACAATTATTTCCATAGTGTCTATTCTCCATCTGGTAGCCAGATTGGTGCACATTATCCCTGTAGGACGTATTAGCCTGATAGGATCCGAATTTCTCCCACTGCTGATAATTCATACTAGGATCCGAATTGCAGCATAATCCCTTGCAAGGGATGAACGAAGGGGGTCCGTGTTTCCCAGGATGTATGGAACCAATGTTAGTATTTCGTGGTCCCATATTTCCGGTTCCTGATCCTGGTACAGGTCCAGGCCCATGTCTGGCACCAGATCCGAATACAGAGCCATGAGCGGCTCCACTTCCAGGACTAGTTTCAGGCCCTGATCCAGTATGCGTTCGGGACCCAGGACCAGGACCAGGTCCAGGTACAGCTCCTGTTCCAGCTCCGGCTCCAGGCCCAGGCCCAGAAGATGTATTTAGATTACAACTTGGCACGCTCAAGTGGCCAATAGGTCCATTAAAAGGCACCTGGTTACTTCTGTATCCCATTTCATCGCTTATAGTTGCAATTGTACTATTCCTATGATCCAGAGGAGGATTTAAATTATCTAGCATCAGATTCCTTGCATTCGGAGAACCATAATGGCTAATGCAGTTCTGCATTTGCATCATGGACACAAGAGGGCTGTTGTTCGAAATGTTTGATCCGCTCGAGGCATTGTTGAACGTTTGGAAATTTCGTGGATTGTAATTAGAATCGTTTTGGTGTTTATTCAGACCCTCCGAGTTAAGATTGAGCGCGTTCAGTGTCTGCGGATTAACACCGGGGATGAATGCCAAATGCCCAGAATTCACATTTTGCGTAGACGGTATAGCTTCGTTCGTTTGTGAAACGTTAAACTGGTGCCAATCTGGCATATTTCCATTGTAGTTCATTGTACATTGTTTGACTACAGATTTCTTATAATTGCCGCATGCTCTTTATCCTCAAGAACTATTGAATCAGAGGCAGGAACAAAACCTGTAGAAACAAATACTTTTATCAGAATAGAACTTTGCGGCGATAGGTTTATCCATAGTCATACGTCGCATAATTTCCATAGTGGTTCCAAAAATTTTTAGTGACACCAGATTGTACTATTGGAACCCGACCCCTTGGACTCGATACCTAACACTCTTCACCCTCAATGTAAAAGACAGAGCAGGTTTATCGACTTTGCGATTTAGAGAATACCTATTTGCAGTTCGACTTTTAGGAAACACTGTTTTATTCAGGCCGAAATAACAGCAGTTACCAACAGCAGATTTCATTTCCATTGAATGTGTGGGGAATCATGTTTCAGCTATCTATGTTCTCTCGTTTTACGCCAACAGGCTATAGTTCGCGTAACAATTAGATGGAGACGATATTTTTCACACGGCGACATACCTGTCACCACAAATACGCCTCGTTAATCGGGCAGTGAAGGTGCAAAGGTTGTCCAAGTTCACATATTTTATGGAAAAACTGGCATTAATAAAGGGTCTTGCGTTTTAGGATTGAAAATAGCAGTAAACGCGGATAGTTATTGTCGGGAGGTGCGCGGATTTTCATTGTATAATTTATCCGTCGCGTGTAAATCGGAAAATATTCACCAAAGACTCACCTGCACGTTAAAACGATTCACGATACACACGCCATGTTGGACACAACTACTAGACAGGCATCACGCGCCTGCTGGAACCAGGTAGCCTAGCTACGTTTCATTATAATCGTATGTTCCGTATGCTCGTCGTTCGATCGTATCGATCATGCTATCTGCCTTCCCCATGGAAAGCTTCATTATCACGTCCGTCGGTGTGTTTTCCTGTTACCGAGATGTAATCCAAAAGTAACCATCTCTTTCCGTTCTATATGTATGCATTCAATCTACAAGAAGACACACTTATATGTAATCCCCGTCGAAGACTCGACGAACCGAATCAAAAGTCAGAACGTCAGAGCTCTGCTTTACTCCTTCCTGCTTGCCCACATTGATCTTTGACATTAACCGGACTAAAGAATTCACCAATTACATATACGTTGCCTATAACAACGGGTTCATTTCTACGACTTTTCATCGGAAAGACTTCTTCCAGATACCTATCATTACATTTCGTTTCTTCGATATTATAGCTTTCTATACAAAAAGTATGTTCACACGCATCTTTTGCTTAATAATATGGAATATGGATTTCGATGCAGATTCATTCCAACTGACGGACTTTGTGCGTCGCAACTCTTTATCCGCGACTGGTATTGCTATGTACTATCATTAGATGGTATAGCGTTTCTATTTCTGTAGGTAATGCAGTTTGTGTACATAATGTAGGAACTGAACATGTTGGCACAGACGAGGTATAGGATAGATCACAGAAGTCTTTGACGTTGGCAGTTCAGTAAGAAGCACAGCGAGGTCCTGCTCCTGTACCAGGGACACATAACCAGAGTTAGTGGCACGCCAACTATCTCTATCCTTGTCGCGCGCTAGCTTTCACTCTCGCACAGTGGAGCTGTGCCACCTCTTCTAGTGTCATGTGTTCCTCTTAACTCGGGCGAAATTCTTGGTCCAACCGACCAAATTACCGACGCATCCGTAACGTACGATATGTACGTGCAATGACATCTTATACTTATACTTACAATCTCACATATATATTATAGATTCGACCCGTATGTATTTGTTTTTTATATTTGATGATCTCTTTTTTATTCGAAAGAGGGCGATGCCCCGGTGGTCCTATCCTAGGCTGCATCAATATTGACACAATATTTTGCCAGTTCTGGTTAATAATAATGACTATTGTCACGTAATAATTATTATTTTATGTACGTACGCGCATATCTCCTCAGCATATTGTGTCAATGTATATAAAACTAAAAAGTTAAAATTAAAAAAAAATTAAAACCGACTCCAAAAAAATAAAAATGCACTATAAATAAAAAATAATTTTTTCCCTTATTTAATCTACGATTCTCATATTTTTATACGCGCCTCATCATTTGCACTGTGTAAATCTGATGCCGACTTAAAAAAATTGAAAGTCGTATTATTTTTTACTTTTTAGTGCATTTTTATTTTTTTTTTTGAAGTAGGTTTTAATTTTTTTTTAAACTTTTTTGTAATTTGTAGGAAGGGGATCTCTATTTCCGAATGCAACTGAAAAACTTCATAATTTGGGCTCGAAAGTCTAATAAATTATGCAATTAATAAATAATTAATAGGGGTGTGGATATGGACAATAACGACACAGGGAATTACTGTTACACTACTAAAGATTTATTCACAATATACATTTATAACTTGGGACCTGCGCCTTGTAATTTTCGTGAAGATTGCTCTTAGATTTCAGAGTTTTATGAAACGAGGCGTGCTATAGAAAAATGGACATCTAAAGTGCCAGTCTATAAGAAATCGAGTATGCTTAAAACTGGCAAATTGGCGTGTTTTAACGCCCACTTTAATTCACACATTTCACCGCTACGCGCCGCCAGCAGTTCTGTTCATAAAATGAACAAATATTCAAAAAGCTTCTCTAAGCAATAAATAAAGAATCCTGTCGATGGGAATGGTTGCGTAATGATTAGCGGATCCCTAACAGGAACCTAGGTGCTCAGAATAAGAATAAATAGGGAAATAAAGAAATAAAGAAATCTATATTCGACGAGTTATGAATTATGATCAGTTAGCTTGCTGCATTGTCTGGCGTCGGCGTGTTCCGTCGGCAATCTTTAGGCATGCCTAGCGTCAAGTAACTGCTAATAATTAAACAATCAGAATTAGAAGGAAATCGTCATAAATAAATACATCCGTAACATAGAGGACCATAAAGAATCATAACCGCAGAAATTATTTTCATTATTTCAGAGTTGCCTGTACTGCTCGAATCGTACATGTGTGTTGTGCATACGTGCACGTGCCCGTGGCATACACACCGTACATACATATATGCTTTTGTTTTCTTTCGTAAACGTTTGACGTTCGTGCTATAAAGAAGAGAAGTTTGCGATGCCGTTGCAGGTTCACGACGTTCAGGTAATTTCTCGAAAGAATCTACATTACTCGCGCGTAAAGTCGTCTCATACCACGACTTTGAAATTGAAAAGTTGGGCTCCTGCTCATGTGTGCCTCCTAGTGATTGCTCTGTCGGTTCGATGCTCTCCTACCTAATTCATTAGTTTCTCAGCTTCCTATATAAGATACTGTTTATATCCCATGGTGTTCTATGAGTTTAGCAGAATGTGGTGGAGCCTATGCAAGTCGATGCTCCGACAGAAGATAACGACAATGCAGAAGAAGAACCTTACATCGTGGAGAATCCAACGCTGGTAAGCGCACTCTTCGCGTCTACATTATACAGCTCTCTTACAAACCCATTCAGTAACAAGTACTTTAGATTAATATCGATCGTAGTTTGTGTACTCCTTATCTTGTATTTTCTTCAGGACTTGGAAGTCTATGCTAACAGCTACATAGGCCTCGCCAAACTGTATAGATTGATATACATAGCCGACCATTGTCCAATGTTAAGAGTGGAAGCGCTAAAGATGGCTATCTCCTATGTGATGACAACTTACAACGTTTCCCTTTACGTGAATCTACATAAGAAACTGGTACAAGCTGTAGGCACCCCTGGCTTACCTGACGTAGCTGCGCAGTCGACGTCCCAGGACATGTTAACGCTAGACCAAGCTTGGGTCGAGTCTAGGTCCAAGAAGGCCGCTCTGAAGCTAGAAAAGTTCGACACGGATCTTAAGAATTATAGGAGCAATTCGATTAAGGAAAGTATCAGAAGGGGCCACGACGATTTAGGAGATCACTATCTCGATTGCGGAGATCTCGTTCACGCGCTGAAATGTTATTCCAGAGCGCGAGATTACTGTACCAGCGGCAAGCACGTGGTGAACATGTGCCTGAATGTTATCAAAGTCTCTATTTACTTGCAAAATTGGTCTCACGTGCTGAGCTACGTAACGAAGGCTGAAAGTACACCGGACTTCTCCGATGTTCATGGTAAAGATAATAATCAATCTATAGTAACAAAGTTAAAAGTTGCTGCTGGCCTGGCCGAACTAGCAACGAGAAAGTACAAAATGGCAGCGAGGCACTTTCTACAGGCGTCGTTAGATCATTGCGATTGCCCCGACCTGCTGTCTCCCGGGAACGTCGCTCTGTACGGAGGACTGTGCGCTTTAGCTACGTTCGATAGACACGAACTGCGGAAGCAGGTGATTTTCAGCAGTTCGTTCAAGCTGTTCCTGGAATTGGAGCCGCAGCTACGCGATATAATTTTTAAATTCTACGAGTCGAAGTACGCGTCCTGCTTGAAATTGCTAGACGAGATAAAGGATAATATACTGCTGGACATGTACATAGCGCCGCATGTTAACGTATTGTACACGCAGATCCGAAATAGAGCATTGATACAATATTTTAGCCCGTACTTGAGCGCCGATATGCGGCGTATGGCAACTGCTTTCAATAGGACAGTCTCGGAATTGGAAGACGAGTTGATGCAGTTGATTCTTGACGGTCAGATTCAAGCACGCATAGATTCTCATAACAAGGTAAATATTCCTACTTCCTCTCCGTACTGACCGGTAATTACTACAAATATCGATGTGTTAATAATAAACTAGTGCCCATACACCGACTGTTGCGTATGTGCAGATTTTATATGCAAAGGATGTCGATCAACGCAGCACAACTTTTGAGAAATCTATGAGCGTTGGCAAAGAATACCAACGACGTACTCGTATGTTAATTCTAAGGGCTGCTATGTTAAAACAACAAATACACGTTAAGGTAATCCTCTTCTATTACGTGGCGCAAATATGTAGTACGTTCTATGTTTCTGGACAACGCGACTTTTATGCATTTCGAACAATTTCGTGCGCGCTGCTTTTGTGTAAAATTCTTTTTCAACGCTTTTACAGAGTCCCCAACGGGATAGTACTCAAGGGGGAGAGATGTCAGTCACCTGGAAACAATAGTTTAGTGGTAAGAAATTGAACTGTGACTTGTGCTAAGCAGTTGTGTTTAGTCGATGTATGTTTATGTAAATGAAAGATATGAAAGACTATACAAATATTAGATAAAATAGGCTTAACATACTGATATTGAATTTGATTTTTCACAACTATTATATAATGTGTACATACATACATATATATATATATTACGATATGCTATAAGCAAAATATTTAGTATTTTCAAACTTACGATAATTACATATGTGATGTACATTAGTAACTTTACTGTCAATAAATCGTATAAATTCGTTTTTCATTAAAAAATAATATCTTTCATGTATCGTTTTTGTGGATTTATATTTCTTACTTTTTTTTCTTGTATAAAAGCTAACTATAATCTACAGTGGCGAACGAAAGAAAATTTACAACTTTTAAAATCGCATAACTTTTTTAGAATTGGTCCAAACGACATGAGTTTTTTTTTAGAAGCTAGAGGGATTAGTTTGCTAAGTGACGTGTTTCGTCGTTTTGAAAGAAAGTGTCACTGGTCGGAATAGCAAAGAAAATAATAAAGGTCGATTTTTAAACTTTTTTTGTGAGCCTGTAATGACAACAACGTAGTAGCGAAGAAGCCATTGTTTTTTCAATAAGAAGCGTCCCCACGTGAATTTCATAATTATTTTATTCAATACGAAAGGTTGTTATATTTCATATACAATCTATGCGAAATATTTTATTATAAACAGTGTATAACGATTATCGTACATCAAAACTTACAAATGTTCGTAGATTTAGTAGAAATAGCGGAATGTTAGCGTTTTCATGTACAATTTGAGAGAATGTTTCATTGAAAGTTCAACAGCATATCTTGATAGTCGACGCTTCTACCAACACGTATTTTACAGTTGCCACAGCTGTCTTGTTTCTGTGCGACGTGTCTTTACCACATGTAGCAAAGAACAGCGATTATCAGAATTTTATAATCGAAAAATTCTGAGAATGTACGTTTACACGTATTATACTTGTACTGTGCATATATGTACGTATGTATGAGCGTTCATAGATATTTCATCACTTTCAAATACATGTGTACGTGTAAAAGTATGCTCAGTCATTTACAATGAGAATGAATACATATCCGGATCCAGAAACTTTCTCTTTACGGAGTACTTAAAATTTAAATAATCGATGTTGCAGCAACAGGTTGGCCGTCTTCAAATGGAAACGAGAAGTCATCGAGGTATAATTTCTCTACACTCTACAGGAACGTCTTGTATAAAAACCAGAAGCAAAAGAATACAAATATTTGTAAGTCTGTAATTATTGTACTCCATTTGTAACAAACAGTATATCCTTTGTAACGATATTGAGGGTGGACATTGATCCATTATAAACCGTCGTCTTGGGCCTGAAAAAAGGTATTTCCATGTCATCAAACATTTTCAATTTCAACCAATAGATTTGGCAATCCATAAGTATAATACATATTAAATTTTTCGTACTTAACTTGACTCTGTGTTTATACGAAAATGTTTTAGTGTTTGTATGTATATCTTGACCTGTTATTTGCGTTTAATTGTGTACCATTTAATTGTTTAAATGTTCACGGCTATAAATGAATTTTTAACAGGTTTTTTCGATACATACTGCTTCATCCCGGAAATGAAGTAATTGATTTGACCCTCGGTTGTCACACTGGGCCAAAATGACCCAAAATTTGGCTTCGAGGCAGAGGTGGGCAAAATTTGTATGTAAATAAAAATTTCGAATAGCGAATGAAAGTTAAACAAATTATTTGTCATGTGTTGAATAAAAAAATTAACTTTTTTCGTAAAATAATCTAAAGTTAGAGTAACTTTTATTTGATCCGTTATTTAAATAATGTTTTATTTAGTCAATGCCAAACTCTGCCTTGACGTCAAATATCTTTGAAGCATCATTGAAAATGATACCATCGACGCCATGTAGTAGTAATTTCGTGTATCCTCTACACTCTCTACAGGTACAAACGCTTCCCAAGTGAGGGGAATTTTATTTATTAAATTTTTTATGTTTTTTCATTAAAGTAGCATATCTCAAGAGTGTAACCATAAATTTGTACATAAAATTATTAAAAATGAAAAAGTTATGATTCTTTAAGCAAAAAACTTTTTCTTTCAAAATCTTTTCCAAACATGATGCTTTAAATGTTAATTTTCAACGATGAACATTTATATTCTACAATGTTCAAACTTTAGCTCAGAACTTTTGCGACTTAATTTAACAGACAGTTTTTCAACGGCAGCTGATGGAAAATTAGCTTGAGTCACTGTGGCAACTACGTTCGAAAAATTAGGTGTGACAATCGAGAGTTAAATGTAACTGGCTAGGAAAGATTAAGATTAAGATAATCATGATTTATGCAGCAAATATTATTGCCTTTATTGAGTCGCGTAAATTTGGTACATAAACTTCTAATTACCGTTAGCTTTTACACAGATTTATTCAAGGTAAAAGGTATAAAACATGGAAATATAGAATATATAAAGATTTAACAAAATTACAACTCATCACTTCGACAGTTGATTATGGTAAATTATTGTAAAGAATGTGCGGCGAGGTGACAGCTCTAATAATTATTTGTGACATGACAATTTACATTGGCATTGTTTAAAGTTCAAAGTTTAAAAGTAGTGTTCGTAAGTATGGAAAGGTGCATTAAATGCGCCTTGATTTGTATACCTTTAAAGCGGCGGCAACGCCAACGGTGGCGAGAATTCCGAAACCAAAGGCTAAAAGATACGGGATATATTTAATTCCTGGTATACCGCGTCGTTTTGCCATTAGACTTCCCAAGAAAGATAACTTCTTGTCGGAATACGGTGGATAACGGCATCTGTAATATCCAATTTACTTTGTTAGTAGCAACATTTGAGTAACTGCAAATATCGAAGTATCTGTGATAAAAATTTGCTTACGATGCTATCGATTCCGCTAATTTGTTGAAATCTTTGATAAGGCAACCCTTTCTATGAACAAACGCGTCATACGTATACTTTCCATGGTAAGAACCCATGCCTGAATATCCAACTCCGCCGAATGGTAAAGTGTCAACTGAAGCAACGAATATTCATGTATAATTATGTGCAACTAATGTAATGGTTGATCGTTTTCTTGCTCTAAAGGTGCGATTCCACTGAGGCAGCGCAAGGCAACGTATCGCATGCGATGCGTGCGAGGGTGATTGCATGTGCTGCATGCGAGAAAAGAATGCGACGATGTTGCCAGTTGCCAAAAGGTTGGCTCAGTGGAATCCCACCTTTATACTAGATACTAGACACTAGACAATAGACATGGCATTTCATGCAGAGTATAAAATCTTAAAGAGGCAAGGTAATAACTCAATGGTAAGATGAGATACATAAACACACGTGTATGTACAATGTAAAGTGCAATGCATAGACACACAAAAACGGGGGGAATCCACTATCCCGAAATTATACAGAAAGCGTACAAAGAAACTTGAAAAACGCATATTGACAATTGAATAGTGGTTGGCGAAAAGATTTAAAATATGCTCGAGTAAAGGCCGTCACACATTTCGGCGAATCGAAGAAATTAATAATAATTAATTAATTGTCGCTGTGCTTCGGTCATCAATTGTTTATAAACTTTTCTCATCGTGTCGCCGCCCTTCGCCAAAATACGCGACGGCCTTGATCATTCCTCGCTTTTCCCAAATGCATGGTATCCATAAATAGCCACATAAGAATTCCGCTTCAATATGCATCCGTTATTACGAAAGTTCCTTTGTCAGCGACAAACAAAAAGCAAAGAAGAAGAAGAGGAGGAAGACGAAGAACAAGAAGATCAAAAAGGCTTCAAATACCTGACACCTGTAGCACTGTGTCATTAACGCAAATACTACCACTGCTGGTGTTCTCAAGAATCAACGATACATTGTTACCATCGTTGCTAAATATATACAATGCTAATGGCTTTTCCCTGTACAAAACATGTAATAATGTACAAATCGTTAGTACAAATAATCATATCGAAGACCATTTAAAACATAATTTCATCGATATGGGAGTAGCAGAGGTACATTCATTGCCGCTTTAAAGTTAATACATACAAGTTTTTCATTCAATAGATTTCTTTCCATGCATCGAATAACAGGGGTGTAGCTCGGATTTCATTCAGGGAGGGGCAATAAATAGTGAAACCGAATTTTATAACCGAATTTTATAACCGGGGTCGTGTAATGCAGAATTACTTCACAGCTTAATTTATTTCTATTTTGTAATAAATTAATTTAATTTTGGACGAACGACTAATTTATTACTTTCATCCTATGTGGGCGGCGGGCAGGCGCCCAGGCCTGCTCCACCTTCGCTACGCCCATGTTTACAAAGGTAAAATGAAATTGGATTCTGCTGTGGGGTATTATGTACAATGCAAATCTAATAGTATCTACATAATTATAGTGCTACTTGTCAATGTGCCATCCTTCTACCAGTCACTCCTACCGACTCTACCGACCATGCTGATCATACCGATATGCATGTGATAATTGCCATGGCTAATTTTTAACATGCTTAACAGCGTAATTCGATTATGCAATAGAGAACCCACACCTTACTTGCAATCAGCAGCTTAATTCCAACTAAGTATTTAAAATAAAACCGTACATGCTACAGTAAATGATTTTCTCATTATAAAGCAGAACACTGCATGAGAACATATATACATTATATCTTTATATACACGAAAGTAATGTAACGAAATATCATCTGGCAGTATTTAAGTAACCACATGTACTTTATATCTAATTTAATGCTTTACTATAGAGCAGCAAGCTGTTGAGAAAACTGAAATAGATTTTCTCCACTATTTTTTTTCTACATGAACAAGCCATTTAATGGTCATCGCCTAATATCCTGACTCACCAGAGAATTGCATTATCGTTTCGTTCACTGCTATGCTCCCACTACGAGTCTGATTTATTATTAATTCTTGAACTCCCCTGTCCTTGGTAAATATATACAATACTAGTGGGGTTTCGCTAAATTTAACAAATTAATCGCTGTGCATTAATTTTATAAATAAATATACAAAATGGATCGCTGCTACTTCGCGGCATCAATAGTGTGTACGCCGTCGGAAACGTGCGAGTTGTAAACATTCGACTGCGTAGTTTTTGTAACACATTTTGCAAGGAAAACATGCAACAATCTCGACATACATACGCGTCTGAAACGTTTTTTAAAGTATTTAAAAAAGAAAACTTGTAAACTCAAAATAGACTGTAGTTTTATACGAGCCACGACATAAGCTTGCAGAAATTGCATACAGTACAGAGAAATGAAGTATCTCGTCCATGGAAAATTGGAAATCATTATCGACAGACGCAAAAAATGAAGCTACGCGTACTATAACCGTTGCATAATAATTTGTATATAGTTTAGAATATATTTCCTTCTTTTTCCGGCATATGATGTAAATACAGAAGAAAATGTTACTGAAAATGAAAATAAAGACTCACCGGCTGTTTATAAATTTAATCGCTTCATAGGCATTATTCACGTTTACGAAAGGTAATATCGGCCCGAATATTTCATCCTGCATGATCGGGTCCGTAGGTTTAACATCAACAAGTATAGTTGGCGAGATATACTTTTCGCTGGGGTCGCAGTTACCTCCTACGGCTACTTTACCATTTCCATTTAAATATTTTACAAGCCGCCTGCAAAAGGATACGGTGCGACGAAAAGTGTTTTATGCACATGTATTATAATAATAATAACAAAGTAAAAAGAGAGAAAAAAATTGTTATAAAATTCTACTCACTGATAATGGTTATCATTAATTATACGCGCCAGGTCTGGGCTATCCTTAGGATTATCACCATACCATTCTTTTAAAACCTCTTGCGCTCTTTCTAGAAATTTATTTTGCACTTCCGGAGTACATAATACGTAATCAGGAGCGATACAGGTCTGACCGACATTAACGCATTTACCCCAAAGTATTCGTTTCACAGCCAGGCTTATATCTGCTGTATTGTCCAGGTATACAGGACTGCAAATGGTTGAGACTCGTTTATATTTCTATGGGTACTGCCGATCTTTATAAAGTATGAAATTTAAACAACTCAATTTTATACCTTTTGCCGCCGAGTTCTAACGTAACTGGTGTCAAAAATTTATTCGCTGCCTCGCGAATGATTTTTCCGACTACAGTAGAACCCGTATAAAATATATAATCGAATCTTTGTTTGAGTAATTCTGTAGTCTCGGAGACGCCTCCCAACACTACCTGCACACACTCCTATGGGAAAAATAGAAGTAAATGTAAATATATTGTAATCTAATTAGTAGACTGCGGATGTTTATGTAAATGCAAATATCAATATGCCAAAGTTATTTTGCATATTGCATATGTTTTGTTATACATGAATTATTACATAGTTCGACTCGTGTGTCGCCATCACCCTCAGTTTTTGAGAAATTCACAATTTCGATAAAATTAAAGAGATTCGGGCATTTTTTCCTCTCAACACCCGAAAATAGTAAAATTATTAATTTTCACTCTTTATTTTATTTCTGCGAATACGCAGTTGAAACTTTTAATAGAAATAATGTCATTGCAATTGCAACTGCTCAGAATATTTTCCAATAGGCATAAGTTGCTAAAAATTTAACATTTTTTAAGGCACAGTTACAAATTCTTCCAGCCACAATAAAGATATTGGCAACTGTCGGTCTGCACTTAACAAATTCGATAATGATAGACATGGCATATTTTACGCGCATATTTGCATATGCTTTTTGCATATATTACGTGCATAAATACCCGCAGTACACTAATTAGCTCTGAATGAATTGGTGCTAATTAAATTCCCTTGATTAAATAACCTTGACCTCGACATATGTTGTCAAAGTCATCATTCTGAATAATATTTCCCTCTAAATTTTTTGGCGCTCGGTTTTGGTTTACGAGATATTCGCAAGAAACTTTAGTTAACACTAGAACCAATACGAATACCGTCGGTTGTGAAACAGTTTTCAATATATTATGCCGAAAGTTTTTTACTATCTCTGAAACTAAGGCCGCCGCCAAAAAGTTTGTAGGGAAATGTTGTTCAGACTGCCGACTTTGACAACATAAGTCAAGGTCATTGAAATCGGAGATACCTCCCCTAAATTAAACATTTACCAAATGCCTTTGCAATACATACTGTATCTAAATACTTTGGAATAATTTTTGCGAGAAGTTGCGACGTAGCGGGCGACACTTCTGATGGCTTAAGAATGACACAGTTTCCAGCAGCTATCGCACCTATCAGAGGAATCATACTTAATTGGAAAGGATAGTTCCACGGTCCTATGACCAGAATCACGCCGTACGGATCTTTCCGAATTACGACCTTATCAAACATATTGACCATTGATTTCGGAGGCTGAAATGTAAATGAAAAATTGTAAAAATAATATCCTTACGAACGGATAAAATACCATGCGTACCTTTTCATCAGCTGCCCATTCTTTAATGTTCATAAGCGTGTGTTGGATGTCTCCTTCTGTAACTTGTATCTCAAAAGCGACGGATTCAAATTTACACTGAACATAGGAATGCATTGGAAAGTAATATTTAATTGTTAAAGCAGTACTAACGACAAATATTTACGGAATAAATGAAACGCTATACGAACCCGGTGTAAGTCAGATTCAAGTGCGGATAAAATTTCTGACTTGCATTCTCGTATCATAACAAGTGCTTGCTTCAGTTGCTTTATCCTCCATTCTAATGACTTTGTTTTACCGCTATAAAAAGCACTTCGCGTTCTCTCGACAAGCTGCAAGGGAAGGGAATTTTGCAATAGCATTATTGGCTGAAATTTAGTACTTTAGCGAGGCGCATTTGGAACAACACCGGGCGGTTCTTTCTTTAATTCTAATTATTCATGTACAATACGAGAAATGGCTGGAATACTTACGTTTGGATAATCGGACACCATCTTCCCATTAGAGCTTGCTAAAATGAAAACAGACGTGTGACCATTTAACGAATTCTGGGAAAATAATTACTTATTCGCTTAAGAATAAGTGTAAAAATGTTACACAGACTTATTTGTAATTCAATAATCATTGAGCTTGTTGTTGATTTTTTCAAACTTGTGGCTTTGCGGCCAGAGAAAGATCAATTAATAAGGTCAGTCTGTTAATGTAAATGATGCTGATACAAATGCCGAATGAGCAATAAAACTTTATATTTTCCAAGAGCAAATGATTATACCAAGGTAAACGCATTTAAATGCAAGATACCGTTTCAATGGGTTCAAGGGGCGACGCACTTACACACGTACGTACGATAAATAATAAATTGATACATATACGAAAGGATATGTACCGATGTTAAATCTGCGTTTAAATAATGCATAAGTGGCATAAATTCGACTGTCTCAAGCGACTCAACAAGTTGGTTATAAAAAAAATGCTTTATTAGAAATTAAAAGGCAAATTAGGTACCTGCAATATAAACCTATAACTAACCGCATCTTATTGTAAAGAACATTCGAATTAATTGCCGAGATCAACTGATTGATTGATTTATAAATCCGCCCAAATAGGATAAGCAGTATAGCGGAGTGCATTTATAAATATTAAGTATGTAGATATGTAGATACTGAGTCCTACTGTGGACAAGCATAGAGATCAAACCGTAAATGTATAATTCATTTTTATTGCCGCTCGGAACTTCTCCGCATTAATTTAATTTATGAAAATTTGTCCACCGAATCACTGCGATTCCGTTTCCCTCGTATTTCGTGCGAAATACGAGATTATGGATAAAAATTTTCGCGATCTATATATAGTGCTTCTGTGTAGGTATATGTAGATTCAAATAAAGCGAAAAGGAACAGTGTATTTGTTTTTTTTTAATAAATGTGCTGATAAAAAATCTTGACAGTTGAACGAAGTTCAAGTATTTACATATATATTACCTTTGCACCCACCGCGACTATTTATATGTATTACACTGTGATTGTTTACATACTGTACTGTACATACATTTATAGGGTGTCTCGCAGAATTGGACTAAGCTAAACGAGAGTAAGTTTGAAAATTGATGTAGATTTAGAGCACTGTTACATTAATGATTAATTTTTCTGCCGAATATGAGTGTTTAAACTGTGCTTGAATTGACTTGATCGCTTTTCACTTAATTTGATTCGTAAAAGCAATATATTAAACGCGTTCTCTCTATTCCGCAACCAAAGCGATATCGAAGGAATGACAGTAAACATAATGTATGTATTTTGGAAACGGTTTTATCGACCCTCAGGTCTGGGTATACTCATATACGCACATAGAAAACGGTGAATTATGGAATAAGTTCGATCCCTCCGTCAATTTTAATCGTTGACGGATAATCGATAAAAGACAGAAAAACTATAGGTGTGTGCATATATGATAAAGCGCTGTAAGAAGCGGAGAAAGGTGGAACAGCGAATGTTTTGAAAGATTACCTAAGTAGGAGTCCAGTGGTGGGTTTATACGTTACATGGAATTTACTACGTGACGCGCGTAGAAAATGTAAATAATTGTATAAAATGTAGAAAATGTATTCAATGTCAAAAACTCACATACAAACAATATTAACCTCTACATATTGCATTGATTTTTACTGCCCAATATTTTAAAAAGAAAATTTGGAATGTAATTATAAAAATTATATATAAATTGTTTCGTAAATTTCATATCTTTGGTGTGCAAAAGGTACTCGAATTTTTACATATGTCAACACGGATTCTGAAAAAATTTGAAAAGCTTTGGTAGATTATTTCTTTGGATGTAACATTCCATTTAGTATTATTGAATCTGACCACTTCAGGAACAAATGTTCATAAATTGAATCCAGCTTATAAAATTCCAACTCGAAAAACATCGACGAATAATTTACTGTATGCAAAATTTCAAGATTACAAAAAATCAGTAATCAGTGTGGAAGCCAAATATGCAGTTCTACTTTTAGATGGTTGGAAAAATTCATCATCCAACAATAAGTATGTTGTTGCAATTCTGAATTTAATGAATACAATATGTCCATGCAGGTTATGGCATTCCACAGTCTGCAACGGTTTTTTCAAACAATATGATTTTAGTCAGTAAAATAGATGAACGTAATAAAGTTAAGCCATTTAATGCGTTTTAATCTACACGTAGAAAAATCACTTTTCTACGTTTGGTAAAATACGAACTGCCCAGCACGTATTACGGGACTTTAAACGATAGCAAAATATCGTGAGTGAATTATCATATCGTTATCGTCGCGCGGAATGTATTTTCAATACAATTTAAGAATTTAAGCGATCCACGACAACGTATCGCAAATACATATTTTAGTGGAATAATAACTCATGGTACGTTGTATTTAATTTTACAAGTATCGACGCATGCATACATTCATATATATAAATCCCACACTGAATCATGCTGTATGACTTTTTAAAGTTCGATATAATATATGTACAGTTGTCTTCCACTAAATGATTAAATTAAACGGTTCAATTTTTTTTCCTCGATGAAACGGTAAGTACGATTTTCGGCCGCGAGGAAAGCGAGAAGATCGGCGAAAGTAACCAAAATATATGTGTTATTTGTATTTGATATTTCTTAGCGACAAATATGTATTGCGAGAAAGTGAAAGGCAACAGGGAATTGTAATATTATCCTTAGCGAACATAACCTTAGTATGTATAAGATAAATTTTCGACATTTATGCATCTACGTCACTTGTTTTCTTTAATCACCGATCTCCGTACGACCATACGAGCGTTATACATACCTACATGCATATATAGATACTTAATGGAAACAGTGATATTGAAGAAGAAAACGAAAAGGAATTCTATTGCAGGTGGAAATATATATAAATGAATAGATTAGGGGAAAGGACCGTAAAGAGATATGAAGAATTGACTACGCGGAGGTATACGTACATGCACTCGGTACTCCAAGCAACTACGGAAAAAGACTGAAAAGATGCCGAGCATGTCATAAAGAGAGCTTGCAATCTCGCTTTACTGCGTGTGTGTGTTTGTGTGCAGTTCAATCGATAAGAAAGATTCGACACGTATCCAGATGACAGCACTGCGCGGATTTACCAGCGAATGTCGGTAAGCAATTGTTTTTACCAACGGAGCATATCCAAAAATAAAAACGAACTGAGCCGAGCCGAGGTTAGCCGAAAAAAGCCGAAGATTTGAACGTTTCGAGCTTCGAGTATTGTACGTGCATCTCGATATGATTACAGATTGCAGAAAGAACTTAATTATGAAAAGTTACATTTGGAATATATACATCCATGTCTAGTAGTATATATACGCAATAGGCAGTGGCGGTTCTAACACTTTCTCCGCTTCCCATTTTTTATTAATAACCCGGTTAGTACTTGCCACGCAGCGAAGTTGGTGGGACTCAATAATGTCAGATAAGTGACTAACATTTTCGTATAAGAACTTTTGTTCTAAATACAATAGTTAGCGCGCAATGGCATTCCAAAGTCAAAGTGTTACTACCGCCCCAGGTCTACCCTACTGATAATAAGATATTACATTAAAAGACATGCAAACAGAAAAATACGACATGGAAATGGTATTGAAACATGCATAATCCATATTCCATACCAGTATGGTTAACGTGTAAGTTTGGGGATGGTTGGACGTTAATTATCACATGGCCTTCTGAATTTTTCATTCTTCAATAGCGCTATTACTGTCTAGCAACGAGCAACGAAGCTTTGGATTTGAGTTTTCTCTACTCTCTGGATAAAGAATAAAAGTTATGAGAATTATAGACGCGTATAGGCAGTGGCGCACCCAGGAGGGAGGGTCCCTGGCACCCCCCAAAGAAAAAGGAAAAAGGGGATTACTGTAACCGCGACTGAAAATTGGATTTTCTTCTTTCAATAATTTTTTATAATCAAATAATGAATTTTATATTTTTTTATCAATTTTTACAATTAGTTTCTGAGATATGGGAGGTGAAAGAAATGAAAATTTGTAGTAGGTAACACGTAGTAGGTAACAGTTTAGTGTAAAACTAATCTTCATGAGTTTATATTTTCGGAAGAAAAATACTAAATGAAATAAATATTTTTAATTTATATTTTGTAGGGATTTTAGTTATTTTAGTTTTTTTTATTTATTTGCTTTTGTATTTCAAAAGTCGGTTTTTGTATAAACCCTAGTACGGACTTTTACGTCAGTCCGATAATTTAAACAATTAATTCCAGGGGTCTTGCTGACTGCTAACAACGAATATGAACATAGATTTTCGATTCAACATGATGGACAATATATTTAAAAAGAAACACTCACCACGCAGACATTTATATTTCTTGATTTTTATTTTTTTTTGTGAATTTTGAAAATCTAAGTTAAAATTCGTCGTCAGCAGTCAGCAAAACTGACAATGGTCGATATTAAAAAAACCACTCACTATACACAGACATTTATATTCCTTGATGTTATTTTTTTGGTGAATTTTGGAAATCCAAGTTTAAATTGACCTCCCACATCTCAGAAACTAATTGTCACCTCAACTTGAAAATTTCGTGCGACCGATGTCTCATCATAAGGTATCGTTTGGCATAAAATTCCGTTGCAAAATCGTGGGACCAAAAAGAGGCGAAAAGGGGCCTCATCCCCGGGTCCCTCTTCGCGCAACTTTTCCCAACATTCTCTGTGAATTGAAATCGTTGAAAACCTGCACCTATCAGATATGTAACACAGTCCTTTAGCAATACCAAGAAGCTCTGCTCCCGTAGTTTCGCGTAGATCTGCCGACTGTGTAGAGTCGAATGGGACCAGCCTTACGCTCGCGTAATCACTTCTGTATGAAATCTACCGGAGCGGGTGGTGGTGACTGCTTTTTATAACCATCTTAGGTTGCTATAAGTAACCACTTCGTTCGCGCCTGCGAAGAAGGTCCCTTGGCGTGGGTGGGTAGCGTGCGCTGACATTAATTTGGCCGTTTTCGCGTTTCCCCCTTTCCCTCTCGCTTCCTCGGAATCATTAAGGCATTCCCATTTCGCATTAACTCCAGCCAGAAATCTAAATACCGATTCGACGCCGCCAAGCTACGAAACGCGGGGTGGTTTGCGTTTGCCACAAGAAGAAACTGTGTTCAATCTTCATCGCGCGCAAAACACCGCGACAGAATTCTCGATTTCTCCTACGTTAGTCGGGGAGACGGGGCAGAGGGTGGATTTCTGCTGTAAAAGCTACGAGAACGATCCTGGAAATGAAATAGAAATGGAAAGGAAGAGCTTACGACGGCTTAAGCGTGAGACGTAGCGCGCTGGCATTTATAAAAAACTAAACGTTGCGATTAATTTCACTCACTCGTCCCAGTGTCGTTCAGTAATTCCGGCTGAATGTCGATCCGGCAGAATTCCGTGCTGGTGGTCTGCTCTTCCGTGTTCGACGGCGAGGATTCCTGCCTCGTATCTGACATGTCGACAACCACTTCCGCCTGCGAATGGTACACGGTAATTAGCTTACGTACGTAGGAATAAAATGCTGAAGGTGAACGCGATTAAACGTATCGGCGAGACCAGTTTTTGCAGCCGCTTGCGTTCTTCTCACAGGCCAAGTTCATCGGTGCTATAAAAACCGGCAGCTGAAACCCTCGGCGCGTTTGATTTTTTCAATTTTTCATAACGCGTCGATGATTCATTGCCGTCGTTATAAGCACCTATGTTAAAACAAGTGACATTCTATTTGTTCGCGGGAAACCGCATCTTACCTTCGCGTTCAATTTCACTTATCGCCATTATTTAAAGACCTTGATTACCTTGCGCCTAAAGCCTGATTCGAACATGCACTACAATCATGTTCGGATTAAGTCCTTGAGAGGCCCCAAGTGCTTAAAAAAAATTGAGGCCCCTCGTACAGGGTGACCACTTCAACGCAATGCACGATTTCTCACCCATCACCGATAACTTTACCAGAAAGCGTTTCCACCGCAAGTTAGATTTTAAAATTAAAAAAAAATGTACTGTCCCCTCCGTTTCGCCCGAAGCCCTAAGCTTATTTCGCTTACTGGTTAATCGAACACTGACTGCAATACACAGTTGCACAAGTTGCAGTTATTAATGTTAATGGAAAGTTTCCCGGTTTAGAATCGCTAACGTTTAGAAAATTGTCGAGTCTCCTGTTTTTCATTACGCGCGTCTTAATAGCTTCCCCATTAAGGCAAGCAGCTTGGAAAATAGCTGTCGTTATTAATAGGAGCAGCTTTGCTACGAATAACGAGCCGACTCGGTTATCGGTGGGAACAGACGGGCCGATTAAGTGGCTCCGTTGCATCGTTAACGTTTCGTAAGATGCGGTACTTACGCGGCGAGAAATGAAAGTGCACTTTCCACGCGTAATAACACCCTCGTTGTGTAATGACCGTGTGCTTGTTCTGAGATCTTGTTCGACTAGGACTGCGGGTTTACGTACGGAGAACAATTCCGCGTAGAGTTTAACATTTGCTGTTCAGTGTTCAATGGTCAGGGACCAGAATGCCGGGAAGGATGCTGCTGCGGCCGCTGCCGCCTTTCACGCGGCTGTACGTAGCACGGATGAACGCGAGCGAACGAAGGCATCAGTGTCCTTTTCAGGAGCAACGCCGCTGCGGTAAATATCGCGGGGAACGTCTAATTGCAAGTACAGTATAGGATGTCGCCCAAGTGCTCGGGACTCGTCGCTTTAAAATACTCTCTGACGCAATTGTCATTTAAATTCACCGAGGCTCGGCTGTTTATTTGAGGATGGATCAAAGATCAGAGACAGGAAAGTAGGAACACCTTGTACGCGTCTGCATGTGTCAGTTGCGGGGAAGGCGGCTTATCGTTGCACGCATCATTCTCATCTTGCAGATTTTCCATTCAGAGTAACATGCTTCGGGTGGAAAATGAGCCGCGCATAATTCATTTCGAGCCCGTGCACAGTATGTACCTGTGTCTGCTCAATATCTCTTGGATATTGTAAGCGGGCGTACAATGTCTAGGGCAGCTTTGTTCGTTTCTATTTGCGAAAGGGAAGGCGAGTGTCGATGGAGTATTACCCGCGGCTCAGAACGCTGCGGTATTTGGTCGTTATCGTATTGAAAGAATTTCAGTCCAATGTGGTATCAGGGCCAGCGGAACCACTTGTGCAATTTATGCGCCGCACGAAGGCTAAAAAAGTATATCGCATGGTTAATAATAAAGAAATTCAACTGCCACGTGGAGGAAGCGTAATTCTTTTGTTTTTGTAATCCGTGAAGGCAAAGCATATTAAATGGAAAAGAGCTGCGAGGATTCTCAGTGTAGTAGTACAGAAGAAAATGTAGTTTGGATAAAATCATAATTTTTTTTAAGCATGGGGCTCAAGGGGACTTGTGGGCAGAGGCCCAGGCGGCGACACTGCTAATCGGCCGAACTGTTAAGGGGGGATTCTCCTGGAACAGCCCCCGAAAGTTATGAATTTTTTTCTAAAAAACTATTGCTAATATTGCATTAAACTCTTTTGGGATATAAGGAGGCATCTTTATACTTTCAAAAAATATTTTTTTTATGCCGATCCTTCTTATTATTTACTAATTATTGTAAACCTCTTCGACGATGTTGGCGGTAAGTAATTTGCCCAAGGAGAAAACTTACTTTTTCTTTTAAACTGTATAACTCTTTCGATTTTTCATATTTTTTCTTTAAAGTGGACCAATACCAGCGTAAGCTATCTAACTTTAAGAAACTTCTATTTTTTTTGCAATCAGACGACTGTGATATGTGCTACACGTCCCGCCAACGGGAGTTACATCGTCGAAGAGGTGGACAAGATTCCACAATAATTAATAAATAATAAGAAGCATCGTCATAAAAAAAAATATTTTCTGCAAGTTTAAATATGCCTCCTTATATCTCAAAAGAGTTTAATCCCATATGACCAACAGTTTTTTCAAAAACAATTCTTAAATATCAGTTACTTTTGGGACTGTTATACGAGAATCTGAAATCCGCCACTGGGCGTTTACAAGAATGCGAGGCGCTCTCTTACATATGCGCAGTTACACCAACATTTTTTCTTATTTTAGCGAGCAGAACCGACCCCGAAGAAATGTCTCGCATTCTTCTACGCGCAGCATTCGTACATACTTCAGCCGCTGCTACCTGATTAAATTATAACTGGCAGCCTCGGAATGAAGAAAAACACCTCCTGATTACACGGGTACATGTAAATCGCGCTGCTCTTTAGCAGCAGTTTAACGGGTCAACTTACCGCGCACATACGCGTGTGCACGTAACTACGTATGTAATTCTGTTGACAAGGAAACTTGTTGCTATCTACTTAGTTGCTCGAGGCTTTGGCCATGTTATTCTTCACAGTACCTGCACGCGTTTTCTGTTAACAATGCCGAGTCACGATATGCATACATACATCATCGTTCTTTGAGACGTGGTCGTTTGTTGGAATCGATGCTTCCGAACGCTCACTTTCAATGTCACTCGTAAATCATTTACAATGACAAAATCACGTCGCGCAAGGCAACGCTGCGGCTCGATCTAACAGCACCCTGCTGCATGCACGCACATAGGTGCATAGAGCGAAACTTGATCGTTCATTTCTAAACGATCAACTTTCCAACGATGGTCACCGCTACTTGCGCACTATCTACTGAAACCAGCCCCGCGAATACGCGCATATTCGCAAGAAATTCCTCGCCGTCTGCCGCCCAGGTTCGCCCGCGAATATAAAAATCGTTCCGTCGAGCTGGAGAAGGATAATACACTCGCTCGAACACCGCGTGCGGCAGATTTCGTTGTGATACCTGGGACGCAGACAGTCGATCGCAATGACGAGCTTCCTGGAGCCGGCACTCACCATTTCGAGTATAGATCGCCTGAGAAGGGGCTTGCGTAGATTTCAGAGCCAGCAGCCAGATGGCAATTGACCAATTGCGTCCAGAGCTGCGGATGGAACAGTAAAACAGACACTGCGTAATCGTAATCGTTATCGATCGGTAGATTAAATGATAAGTCCCGCGAAGATCGGACCGAACCGGACCGCGTGACGCCGCGCTGCGTTGGTGCCTATGTACTTACAACATCGGTTACATTCGATCCCCGCCGCATCGAGCGCCGATTAAATTGATTTTAGAAGCGACTTGGGCGGAAGTGGCTGGCGGGGGAACGAGGCGAGTTCATCGTAACATATGCATCGTGTCAAAAAAGTCGAGGTCGCGCGCATTTAAATGGTCTGGCGCGTATACCTTTGCGCTATACATACCCACTGTGCGCAGGGTATCTGTGCACTTAGGTAGCTTCACGTTCGCCTCTATCGGTATCGGGATCGATTGGTGATAGCAGGCTTTGAACTTGCGTAAGTGGGACTCCGTCGTTTTCAATCGTAGTTTCACATTCCGCTGGATGCGCAGACCCCACGAGTTCACCACGTCGGGAGACTGAAACTTTTGATAGTAGCGTTGAACCATTGCATTATTAGGATTACGGTGGGAATCGATGTCAGAAGCGGTTGCAATCGTAATGAATATCGCTCGCGCACGCACAAGGTGCCCTCCAGGCGAATTTCAACGTTTAATTTTCTTATACTCCGCAGCTGCAGGGCCGAAATCATATGTTACTTTATGTAGCAGCTGTACTTGAGTGTTTCAGAATTTCTTAGCCGCTTTGACCTTTTCCACGTGGTATGTGCATCAACGTATGCACGCACGATACTCGATGATCGGTTAATATTGTCGCGATTGAAGGAAACTTCTTGTAAAAGTTCAGGCTCACTTGATAACGGACGGTAGAGTTTCTTTTTGTGTAAGATATAACAAGATTTTTCGAAAAATTAAAAACGACTTCAAAAAAATAAAAAAAATGTTTTCCCTTATTTTATCTACGACGATCGTATTTTTTTAGGTCGGCGCCAGATTTACACAGTGCGAGTGATGAGGCGTCGACTTAAAAAAATTGAGAGTCGTAGATTAAATAAGGGAAAGAATTATTTTTCACTTTTTAGTGCATTTTTAATTTTTTGAAGTCGGTTTTAATTTTTCCTTGAATTTTTTATTTTTAACTTTATAGTTTTGTATGTGTTGACATAACATGCTGAGGAATAGATCATAATGATAATTAAGTGACAATAGTCTTTATTATTAAGCAGAGTTAGCGAAATATTGGGCCGTATTGATGCAGTGTAGGATGGAGCCACCGAGGCATCGCCCCTTTTCGAATAAAAAGAAGCGGGGGATAAAAAAGCGTTACGCGGGGAGAAACATAAAAAAATCTGCTTTGTAAAGTGTGAAGGAACAAGAATAAACGGATAATAAATAATAAGGAATAATACGTGGTCTCGAATCGTTTAGAAATCATCTGTATTTACAGGGATTATGCAACACGCGGTACAAATGTTATCAACATTATTTAACAAGTCTTATCTGTATTGATACACAGATCGAGAGTTTTTTTAGTACCATTGCCCAAGCCGCTGGACGGCTCGTCTCCACTGAGCGATCGTGGGTCGATATCGCGATCCGGTCTCTTCTCTCGATTTAAATACCGTTTCCGTTTCACGGAGTTTCAAGACGTCTTCTCTGTTCTTCCAAATGCCTGCAAAGAAACACCTACTGGATAATGCGAATCGCGTTGTAATTCCGGATCGATTATAAATATGCAGATGCGCGTAGAGTGTCAATATGTAAATAGTGTCGGGTTGGGAATTTTAATTGATCTCTCGCGAATTCTTTACTCATACTCTACTCCTTCAGCCTGGATCCCTAATATTTAGTGCTCTTTTAGACCGGTAAAAGAACCGGCAAGAGACCGGGGGAATTCGAAGGTTACCGCTTGCAAGTTCCAAGAAAGGCACTGGAGAATGCCCCAACTACATACACGGCACAAACACACAGGCAATGCAGATTTCCATGCATACGTACAACGAAGGTTGATTGTTTCGTCTTCTTTTCTTTTCCACGGCGCGCTGCTTGGTAAGCATGTTATGATTGGTAGATAAAATGTTTTTGTCGGGAACGTAGAGCGCGATTAAAAATCGTAGTAGGCTGGTGTGTGGGTTAAGAGGAGGGGAGTAGACTCACGTATTGTGGTTCATTGAATATTACAAGGATCTTCTATATTTAATGTACCTAATTCCACGCTCGGGAATTTAGAAGGCACTTTTACCATTTTTTATTCTTTGTTTGGGCACTGCTGTTTTTTAATCCGAGAATCCACCTAGAAGCTAAGCTATGCTATGCGATGCTATGCCATGTTACGTTTTAAAAAAATTAGCTTCAATATATTCTTATGGAACCGTTTCCACCAAAAGCTAAGTTGAAACATAGCATCGCATAGCGTAGCTTAGTTTAGCTTCCAGGTGGATTCCCGGGTTTAAGGTAGGTTCTCACTACGCCTCGCCTCGGCTTATTTTATTCTTCCTATGCTTTTCTTATGTATTTCGACAATTTGACCCACACTACGCCTCGTCCCGCCTCGCCTCGCCTCGGCGCCACTCCGAGCCGCGGATTCTTCCTCGGGAATATTTTGAGGAAGAGAGGCGAGGCGTGGTGTGAGTGGATGCAATGCCACCGCTTTTGGTGACCGCTAAAAGAGGAAGGAAGAGATTCTCTGAGCAACTGACCAAACACACGAACCGAGGCAAACTCAGATAACTTCAGGTACGGAAAACCCGAGGCGACGCGAGCCTAGATGCGAGCGCGAAAAGAAGTTGCGCCGAGGCGAGGCGAGGCGTATCGAGAGCCTACCTTTAGACTGTTGAAATTTAATTTTTTAATTTACACTCCCTCCGCTCCTCCAACTCCACGCTCGGGAAGAATTTGCTCCGCCGACCCTGCTTCTGTGGCATTATTGCCATTTAAATGGAATTACGTACCGCATTGTAAGCCAGCGAGATACGCTACTCCTAAAATAGACATCTCTGTGGTTGTTGCTCGCTCCACTTGCAGGCCAGTCAGGTCGGCCAGTAACTGCAGCACAAAATTATTCGTAGATACACCACCGTCCACTCTAGAAAAGCGAGTTGTTCAAATATCGACGCGATGAAGAGCGAAGCATCCTCGGTTGCTTAATCCAACTACTCTGACCGTATTGTGTGATACGTGAAGCAAGTTTCTGCGCAAAGGGTCTCGTAAAGAAGCAGCACCCTGTAGACGATACTCTCTAGCAGCGACCGAACGATGTGACTTTTCTCAGTCGTCGGTTTTATTCCGATAAACCCAGTGGCCGCGGAATAATCGTTTATAGGAGCCTGTGAAGCAATCATAAGTTAGCAGTAAGAATGATTAAAGAACGGATCGTCCGCGTTGGATTTATAGATGAAACACACTTGCAATCCACTAAACGCAGGGACAAAGTACACACCATCGGAATCGTTCACAGCACTTGCGATGCTCGCTGTTTCAGCAGCGTTGTTAATGATACCTGACAGAAGCTGCATACTTAGCATTCTAGTTAAATTAACACGTGACAGTAAAGTTTGTGGTACGATTAAAGTAGCTACCAATATTTTTCGCCCATTCAACAAGGACTCCAGTGTCGTTCGACGCGCCTTCCACTACGTATACCAATTCGTCACGGATACGCCACCCGACTAGAGGATACAAACCTGTTGAAGCATTGAAAAATAATTAATAGTAACTAGCTACTATTTAAGTAATTATTCGTCATGCGTTCGTTAACCCGAGTTAACTTTATTCGACGCATGACGAATGACTTTTTCACCTTTTATTTGATATTCGAAATTTTAGTTAAATAAAAATTTTGCCCAGCTCTGGTAGTAACACAGACCATTGGAGTTTGGAAATTTAATATTGCAGTTGATATGTATCACCGTATGCAAAAGTTACCTGTAATAGAAGCGTGTGGTTTTGTTCCTGTATTAACGTTTAGAAAAGTCCCTGTCCCCATCGTGATCTTTAAATCACCTGGCTTGGTGCACCCTGAGCCAAACAGCGAAGCGGATTGATCTGCCATCTACTTTAAATACTTAATATCATGAGTATGAGAGGCGATAATGAAAACTGATTGATCAACAGATGCACTCTTTGACCATCTATATGTGCTGACTAACCGAGCAAAGTATGGGAATTTCAACGCCAAATATCTCCTTCGGCGTGACACCGAAATCTCCAGCCGTGTCCAGCACCTCGGGAAAGATGTTGTTCGGAATTTTCAGCAAATTTATCATTACGCTGGACCAACTCATCGTGAATGGATCGAAAAGCCCAGTCGCTGATGCACTGGAAACGTCCGTTACGTGTCTCCCTACGAGTATGTATGCATAACACAGCTTGCAATAGGCAATTTAGACAATTGAGCAGAATTCTCTGGCTATGTAATTCGATTCGTTCGTTTGCACAGGAATCGGATTAGTCGATTATAAAATGAGATTAAAGCCGGGAGTCCACTTGAAAGCTATGCTGGGTTTTAAAAAATTAGCTTCGATATAAAAGCTAAGTTAAGCTGTGCTGTTTTTTTTTATATTTTATAGCATAGTACAGGGTAGCTTGGCTTGTAGGGTGGATTCCCGGCTTAACTCTCGCTCCGTACCAGTCAGTTTGTGCATAAGCCAGCAATCAACGCCTCCGAAAACTGCATGTCCATTACTCGCTGCCTCCTGTAAACCTGGCACGTGTTGCAACGCCCATAATAATCTCAGAGTCATCTACAGTTTAGTGTAAAATAAACGGTAAAAAGTAAACAATAGAGAAACCAAAGGTGATTGAGGTGAGAGTCTTTTAAATCAAGAATAATTAGTGTTAGACGGGACGGGAGTGTGTGGCGAGTCTGATAAGCGTCCGAGGAAAATAAGAACGGAGTGTGAGAAATAATTCCGATAAAATAAATTAACAGAACGGAACAGAAAATACGAGAAAAGATATGAACCTGTGTATTCATGAATTTAAAAACACTAGCAGCTAAGTATCGCTTTTTTCTAGTAAGTGTGTATAATATTTGTGATCCTATTCGCAGTCCTTTCATCGTTATAGCCGTATTCCATTCTTTCACCATTGCGTCGGCGCGCAGATCTTTCCAAGTTATGAAACTGAAACAAGGAGAGTTGCTGATAGATTTAAAGAATCGGGATCTAAACGTAGAAGTACAAACAGTGGATGAAAAAATTATTGGGACACCCTTTGAGACAAAATAACTTTTTTAAAATTGGTTCAAATCGAAATCCACCGAAATCGGTTGATGCAGAAACAAGCGACGGGCACCGAAATATGTAAAAGCTTTAGGTTTATTACAATTATATGCCGAAAGCTGTGATCTCCATCACTTTTAAGTGTTTGTAGCTCATAGCTACGTTAACCGATTTCCAAAATCTACAAATGGAATTTTTAAATTTTCGTTACAGGTTCAGATAGAAAAGTTGAAAAAGCGACCTTCACTATTTTTGCCCTTATTTTTTAAAACGACGAAACAAGTCGCTTAGTAAACTGATTATTTTAGCTTCTCAAAAAAAACTCAAGTCGTTTGGGACAATCTTAAAAAAGTTATTCTGTTTTAAATGGTGTGTCAATAATTGTTTGACTCACTGTATGTACTTATGCAGATAGAATTGTACCAACTTGTGGTAGTGCCTTCCGTCTTTCAGGTTCCATGTTGTAAAGCTACCTCGCTGTGTTGATATCCCGAGGCAAGCAACTAATTCTGGTTTAATTCGGCTATCTGGAAGTGGTATAACTTGAATTTTACGCCCATGCTGGCCCCGCCCCTTATTCAAATACTCTAGAATTTACCTTGCAAAGTATCTTTCATTACTTTTACTATGGTCCTCCACAGTTCATCCGGGTCGATTTCCACGTAGCCTGGTTTCGGGTACAGCAACTGGACCTAGTAAATAATGTAGATACGTGAAAAGGGGTATATAGTCACTATAAACACGTGGCAAGTGATTAGAGAAACTAACTTCGAAAGACTCGCGCAACGTAAATGTTTAATAAACGCAGACGATAATGCAGCGTTTCCCAACCTTTTTTGAGCCGCGATCCACTTTTATAATACTCAAATAAATATAGGATAAGGTAAAGAAAACATTAAAAATAGGTATTTCAGAATATAATTCTAAATTAATAAATAACCCTTCGTAGTCGCACCTTCCTATAATCAAAAATTTGTCACACGGGTTCACTGTACCCCAGCGTCACTTTTTGAGTTACCATTTTCGTATTTTTGAATCTGTTAACTTTTCAGTGATAAATGTACATTCGTAATACTTATACAATCATGGTCTAATAGTCTTTTTCTGGAAATGTAAATTTTGATATGATAAAATTTGTAGTTGAAAATGAGCAATTTTCCACGTTTGTGGGAAAAAGGCGATTTTTTATTTTTTTTTTGCGATAAATTCCCTTTGGAAGTCGTAAAGGCGCGACATTTTAACTCGAAAATTGCTCTTGGGGTGCGATACACCCTGTGTGACTATGAAGGGTTAAAATAAGTGCTAAAAATCGTCAACTAAAAATAAGCGCGGCGACCACGCAGAAAACATCTCGCGGTTGGGAACCACTGGTTTAATGAGTATAACATCGCATTGTAATATTTCAACATTTCGTAAATCAAAAGTCACATTTTCGAACCGGTTTATTTGAATACGCTACTGCGGAGACAAATAACACTCGTGCACGAGTACAATATAAGGCGAATGAAAATTAGGACAGTATCGAATTCCATGAGAAACTTGACCCGCAATTGCATCTATTTTTTCTGATAATTTACTCATGCACAGTTATGGATCCCTAATGAGCAGGATACAGATTTTGATCTCTATGATTCATTTTAATCTCCGCACTCTTTGACATTAACGGACAATAAAAACAACTACTGCGTGGCTAATTTTCTTGCAAAGTCTGCGCATAATACAGTGTGCAATATTTGCCTTATCATCGCGGCGGTTTCAAAGTCGACGAGATCATACATATAGGGTGTTTATAAATATGTGGGACAATATTTCAGGGTCGAGTCTACTCGTTAAGATAATAAGAAAAGTTGGTCTACGCATATGTCCGAAAATGCTTAGTTATGCAGTTACAAGCATTTTTATATTCCGTAAAATATCGCCCCGAAACGTCCATTAAAGAGTAACCGGCAGACTGCCGGTCGTCAGTTAACCTAATATACCTACTATATTTTCATTCATAGGATAAGGTAAAGAAAACACATTAAAATTAGGTATTTCAGAATATAATTCTAATTTAATAATTAAAAAAATGTCCTTTCCCTCGGGCCTTTAAAAAAGCATACGCGAAACGATAATCAATAGATCACAGCTGTGCTTCGTTAAATGTCACTTTAATAGCCGTTTCGGGTCCGTGTTTCAGAAAATATAAAAATGCTTATAACTGTGAAACTACGCCTTATCGGATATTCTCGTGTACCAACTTGTCTTATTATCTTGATGAGTAGAACCCATCCTGAAAGACTGTACCACATATTTATAAACACCCTGTATAAATTGCAATGTTTCGCTGAGGTTTATATCATATATTCCACCAAATGGTTCTTTCTTTAGTAATACTGTGTAGGTACCATCAGCTGTTTCAAAGAGTACCGATGGCTTAGTGCAGAAATATTGTATGTCCACTTTTAGTGTTTTCGAGAAAAAAACAGGTTTAAACGTGTTATGGCACGTAAGATTCAGGGACATTTAATGAGGAAAAATATTACTTCTGACAAACTTATGAAATAGATATAAATGTGATTTTTATACACCATAAAAAAAAACAGTGAAGAACTACTTGTTGCGTATAAAAACAGGAATTACACTAAAAGTGGACGTACATTATTTCTGCAGAGTATACAGTTGGCGCGACGATTAAAGATATAGAAAAGTTCATCATTCTCTATCTCTGTCACCCTGCCCCCTTTCTCTCTCCCTCTTTCGCCTTGGACGAGGAAACACGAGCAACACGTTTGACGATTCCAAGTAACTCATGGTTCCGAGCGCGATAGCGAAGATTCGCATACACCGAGGCGTGGAGAAATTTCTGAACAATGGTATTCGCCGGCCGCGTTACGTCATTGACATTTCTCGAGGAGCTTTGACGCTACGATCTAATATTCTAGTCAGACCTTTTCAACGGAGGAGGCGACGGTGGCCGCTTTCTCGTCGAGGATGTGAAAACGCACGGTGGTGGTGCCGACATCGAGTGCCCCGATGTACGTCATTGTTCCTGTATAACAGCGAGATTGACTTTTCTACCCATTCGAGGGAATTGTTGGAATCGGATGGACACCGCGTGGCAGAGAGGAGCAGAGGCGCGTCGCGTCGCGGCGCCGCGCGGCCGGGCCGGGCCGTTAGGAAAAGTCGGGGCGACGTGTCCGACGACGAGAGTTGTCGTATCGCGGGTCGCACGAAAATGCGCGGCAGACTACGGAGTACGGACTACGGCCACTTATCGCGTGCTGTGCTTCCTCTAGGTAGAACGAACAAGTACGCATGCTCGCGCGGTAGGAAGGCAACACACAGGGAACTGGTGGATCTGATGTCACGAGTGAACAACCTCCGCAATGAATCTTATCACTGTGTGGCTGTGTGCTGATGTGCGACGATACGGATGTCGCTAGCCTTCGAGCGCAATTAACTATGCCTTTCGTCCTCTATCTTATTTCATGCAAGATTAATTAAGGTATTGAGAGAAACAAAAAATATATTTTCCTGTTTCATATGATCAGCACAGCCTATTGGAATACATTATACCTGTTTCCCAATGCCGCAGTTATCATTCGTCAATTGGACGAATCTTTTTTAAATTTCAGCAAGCATTGGCGTAACTACTCAGAGGCCGCGTGGACCCGGCCCCCGCAAAAAGGCGGATTGGTTCCTCCCTAGAAGCTATCGAAATGAGTAAATAACATTCGTCTGTGAAATAATCAATAATTTTTAATTCAGTTTACTTTTTGTTTTAGTGTTAAATAAATATGGAGGTAAATGATTATTGTAAAATGTGTATGTACATAAAGATTTCCTCTACCTATAAGAAAAAGAGAGCGCGAGAGAGACAGAGAAGGAGGGAGAAGATGGGACCTAGCTCCTCACCCTTAGACAAAAATCCTACTTAGGCCAATGTCAGCAAGTTACAATTAGAAATAGAGTGAGGGCGAGAATGGCAACTCCGTTTATCGTCTGTCCATCATCTATAATCTATCATGTCCTCTTTGCATTTCATTGCTATTTTGGATTTAGGACATTTAGGTACCTAGTATGCGTTTACCAACCCTCTACGGTTTTTTTTATCACTGTGGTCAAGTGGATCACGAAGTCGTGATTGCGATAGGGTTTTCCTATAATAAATAATAAATAATGAATAATGAATAATAAATATTTAGGTATATTGTATAGGTAAGTATATATGCAGATCTATCTGTCTCCCAACTATTTAGATACCTATATGTTTGTCTCGTTATTGTTGTACCTACATGCATAAATAGGTACACACTACTCCACATAGGTATCTGGAAATAATAAGTATGTTTGTACTCGTAAAGCATTGAACCATTCTGGGGGCGTCACGCGTATCTACGGCTTCGAATTTCGCAGGGCGTTTGATAATCGTTGGAGTAGGAACGAGGAGAAACAGTCAGTTGACTGGTGGCTGTTAGATCAATTCGACCAAAATGAGAAGAATAGTAACGGTGCTCTGCTTGCTCGCTTTCCTTTGGCAAGATCGTTTCGGTAATGTGTCCACACAAATATAATAATATTCTATTGTACGTACCTACACGATCCGAGCATGCGATCTGAGGAATCCGACCGTCTAAGTAACCAGCGCGACCCCCGGTCGCGCTCCTTTCCCTCTTCGTTGCGGTCTTTTTAAATAGCGACATTAACGACGCGAACTATTCAAAATTCACCGTAGCGGATGCTTTCGATTTCATCGGGGACCTGCGGTGTAAAAATTACAACACTCCAACGCCGATGCTGTCCCTCAAGAGGCATCTCTTCTGCGAGTACGATCGAACGGTTCGACCAGCCTCCTCCCACAAAGATGCGAACAACGTGACTATGAACCTGATACCAAAGCTATTAGAATTCGTAAGCGTTCGCCCACAACATTTTCGCACACTTTATCCCTCAACCAATTGGTTGCGCTGTCGATCCACCCATCTATCATCATCCACCGATTGTTGTTTAGGACGAATGGACCAGCACAATGAGTTTGCACAGTTGGATGGGGCTCGTAAGTGATACTTGTTGCCACCCGTTATGCGCGATGCCTATGCATATCGTCCTGTGGCAAGCGTCGCGTCGAGGACGATCGTCATTGAAAGCCTTGAATGTTTCTCCTGCAGGTCTGGACCGATGTGCATCTGACTTGGAAGGCGAGTGATTTCGATGGGATTAATTATATTCACGTGAAAAGCGACGACATATGGCTGCCTGATCTTTCAGTTTACAATTCGTAAGCATTCATACAGTATAAAATACATACGTACGTATAATTTATTGTCCGAATAATTTCGAATAAGAACTGCGAATAAAATGAAGTTACTCAAGAATAAGGAGGCATTTTTGTATTCGAATAAAAACTCATTCGTTATATTCTCGAATAGCTTTATCTTATTCGAAATTTGTATTCGAAATTTATTCGAATAATGCCCAACTCTGGTCTGTAGAGTAAGAGCTAAAGTCTAGAGCTGTCTAAAGAATCCCCGGCGAAGGACTAAGTAATTTAATTAGCAGATTTTACAATCTGTTACTCGTTACTTGACGTAGGCATTATTTTACCACGAAACAGGGGTGATATGGCAGTGGATCAAAACACTATACCTTCTACGACCTGCTTAGTGTTCAATTCAGGATTGGTCAGCTGCCTGCCATCGTTGAAGCACGTCGCCAAATGCGTCACGGATTACTCCGACTGGCCTTACGATATCCATCAATGTCGAATCCATTTCGGTTCCTGGTCCCATGCCCAGGGGGAAATGGATATCCATCTGGATAAAAAAGGGGTAATTAGCACGTCGACGATATTCTTCCGAAGTGATCAGGTGACGACTGAAAGCAGGGTTGCGTCCCCTGATCGATCGTTGCTTTTATCTACTTCGATGTTACTCGAAGAGCATTAACTAATAACAGTTTCGGTGCAACAATTCATCTGCTCCGTCTACTCTCCCTTATTTTCTCTATGATAACGCGTGGTACGATTCTCCAGTTTCAACTGGCAGGGTACATGAACAGTACTACATGGGATTTGAATTTGGTAAAAGCGTACAAAGTGCTGAAGAAGTATAAATGCTGTCCGAACGATAGCTACCCCATAATCGTGTACGAATTCTCCATAACACGACATTACGGCATAATGCACATTACCTACGTTACTCCTGCTGTCGGTACGAATAATTTTCTTTAGACGTTAATCGTTTCCATCAAGGGGTCTCCCTACCTTGACGGACGAACAATGACGCGAACTTTGGGATTTTTTTAAAACAAAACCATTAAATATATTTACTCCTAACTTTGTGGATTTATTTGTCAATCTTTAGAGAATATGAGAAAAAAATTGTATGCAAAAATAGTGGTTATATCCGGAGATATAGTGCTTTAAATAGAGCGCCAATTTTAAAAACATCGTTTTGAGAAAAGCGCGTTTAAAGTTTTAGGTACCGTTCTTTTCAATTGATTTTTTTTTTTAAATGTTGCTAAAATGATTTCTCGTAAAAGAAATCCCAAATATCGCGCTCCTTTTCAGGCCGTCAAAGTAGGGAGACCCTTTAACGCGAATTAATTCATATGCCATTTTCGCCTTTCTTCTCTTTTCTTGTTTCCCTTATTTTTAGTCGTCATGCTGCTAACGTTAACGGTGCTCTGGTTGGATTCAAGATCGACCGAACGAATGGCTGTGGCTAGCGTTAATTTAATTTGCCATATGCTTTGCATGTTCGATTTGCATTGGCAATTGCCGCATAACGGAACAAACACACCTAAGATATGTAAGTACTTAAATAGCTTTGCCACTTCTAGCTGCTATATATATAAATAATTCATCTCTTTCAGTACTGTACTACCGAGATTCCCTGGCCTTGGCTGTGTTCGCATTCATTTTGACCGCCGCGCTGCGGAAAATACAGGACTCGAGCGTTCAAGTGCCGAAGTGGATCTCCTCGACCACGTCCTTCGTACTGAGCAACAGAGCCGGACGTTTTCTTATCCTCGCCGAGGACGAGGATTCTAGTAGAATACTCGCCGGCGAGACGGAGGACAATTCCGATCTGCCGAACCCCCCAGCCAGATCGGCGGAATCATCGTGGAGACATTTCGCAGCCATCGTCGAGTGGTTGTCCTTCTTCGCCGTGGTTTTCGCCTACATCATTATTCTGTCCATTCGCATCCCTTCCACTTAGACTTACTGTTAGAGGGATTCTCGAAGAAAAGCGTTGTGTATGTACATTGTGCTAGGCTTGGTCAAAACTTCACTGTAGATTCTCATTCTCAATAAACGATCATGTATAGCGATTTTTCTACTGTACTCCCGCGCACTGTAAACTTCAATTATTGTGCTTCGTAAGTTCTACTGTCACTTTGTTATTGAAATAAACAACCTTGCGTTTCCGTTTTTACGTGTATAGTTTCATTCTCAGAGGCTGCATTCCTGCTCTATGGTCCTCCATTAATCTCTACCAGTTCCCTTCTTGATCTGTTGCATAAGTATTATGTGTATCTACTGTGCCGTGATAGGATTGATGAATTCGCGGGTAGGAGACGATTCACACATTATCGATCGAATTAATAATAGTAACCGCCTCTTTAGATACGCAGGCATTGATAATGAGAACATATGTATCGAGTTTCATACTGTGACAAATATGAGAGACTAGAAAATACCCGCGCTTCGCTACGGTGGAATAGTTAAAAGGATTTACTTTTATATCTGTTTTTTCTTTAATGTAATTTTTTATGGAATCTAAATGGAGTAACATTTGTATAACAAAGACTTATATATGTATATGTTCGTTCACACCTACTATGCAAAAATTAGATTTGAGATTTGACCCGTTAAGGGTTGATTAGGGCAAAATTTAGAAATTGTTTTTTAGGCATTTGTTTTGTTAGACTAAAACCAAGTACCGATATCGGATTGGGGCGAAGGGATTTTGAGGAATCCGTGAAAGCACCCTTTACCCCTTTTCACTCCCTTAGGCCCGCTGCAGACGAGCAGTTTGCGTTTTAGCAGAACATAAATTTATATGAAGCAGTTCACACGGGACGCAAAGTTTTGCGGCTACTAAGCGGTATGTTTGCGTTCGTTTTGACGAACGCAGCGGCAAACTGCCGCAAACCGCTCGTCTGCACCGGGCCTTAGGGGTAGATTAGGCCAATATCCTGAGATTTCTTTTTGGGCATTTGTGTGGGTAACCTTCGTAAGTAAAAACCAAGATGATATCTAGCCGGGCCTGCGAGATATTGAGAAGTCCGAGAAAATACATTTTACTATAAAAGTACGTCTTGACGGTGGGGAAAGAATTTTCTTGCGACACGGTGGAAATCGGTGGAGCGCCAAGGTACATACATACACACGCGCGTGTATGTAATCAAGAATAATTCCAAAGCTGATAAAATGACGGTTGCTCGAAAGAGGGCGGTTTCAATGGCCCACGTCCCCGGTTTTACGTTTCACTGGGCGTACAACTGTTGGCGCTTGGTTGTGGGAAATTGGCTGCGCGCACTGTGCAGTCGTCGCAGGCCTACCCATTCAATCGAATCTGTGCTAGTGATCGAAAATGAGAAGCTTCTTGCTGCCGTTCGCCTGGCTGGTGGTGTTCCGGGTGCCGCGGTTGGGGGCGAGCAAGGAGGTGTTGAACTGCAAGGACATCACGAGCAATACCCCGATAATGGAACTCAAGAGATACCTGTTTTGTAATTACGATTCGGAGGTGAGGCCCACCAAGGATTACAGAAACGCCACTGCTGTTAGCTTTGGCCTTAGCATAATGCATTTCGAAGTGGTGAGTAGCTCAGCTCCTGGTCCAAGCTGAGAATGATAGTGCAAGTGTTTCGGAACTTCGGATTGCACTCTCCTTCTTACAGTTAATTGATACAGTTCTTTTTCACCAGGACGAGGTGGCGAACACGATCGAGTTGCTCGTTTGGACGAGACTGGTGAGTAGATTTATGCACGGATGCATGCAGGTAGATACTATAGTTTGAATACACAACGGTGAATCGCTGATGAAAACTGGACATTTCCCGTGTTGCTGGTGGCGTGATAGCAATGGACAGATCCTCATCTCACGTGGAACCCATCGGAGTTTGGAGATATCAATACGATTCATGTAATGAGTTATGAGATTTGGGTACCGGACATCACGTTGCACAGCGCGTAAGTTTGAGAAGCCAGTAGTGAGTATGTAGTGACGATATTCAGTGGCGGATTTAAGGAAAAAGGCGCAGGTGGTAGCCATTCCGAGGGGCCCATTTTCTTCCTGGAAAATGAAGGGGTAGTTTACTAAAAATTAGTAGAGGAGATCGGGGCTGCTAGGCCAGTTTTTCAGTTCTTGAATTTTACTAAATTATGTGGACGAAATATCATTAAACCGGTTAGTATATTTGATTCCGCTTTTTCATATGTCACGCCACACCTCTGTTTCCGGGGAGAATAACTCTCTTCTCTCTTCTTTCAAGAACCAGCTCTTAACGGTGATGCGCAGCAACTCTAATTCATTTTCTACTTGCGTATACAGCATCTTGTCACTTGTTGTACATCTCCGTCCTCTGTCCATGTGTATTTTATTTCCTACCAAAGGGTGCCCACCTGTATAGAAATAAATAAATATTTTCTTAAGTTAAATCCGCCACTGACTGTATCGCGACGCGCTGGACGAATAAAATTGATCACCCCCCTAAACGATAATTTTTCAACTGCACGCAGGACGACCCAAGACGTCGACGTCAATATGCCAATAACCCAATGCGTCTTGAGCCACGAAGGGCATATGCTTTGCGTGCCGGTAACGGTGTACAAGACGCACTGCGATTCGGACCATACTTGGTGGCCTTACGATATGATGAATTGTTCGGTGCATGTCTCTCCTTGGTCTTACAGCAAGGACGAAATCGATGTGCATCCCTGGGACGACGAATACAGTGCCCAAGTGTGTACCGTAGTCTTTTACCACGTCCAGCTTCGCGACGTAACCGTATACAGAAGAGGGATTAATCTTAAGGCGTTTTAATCCTCAGGAGACGGCGAAACTGAACGAACATCACTTGCAGTGGAAAGTGGTGGAAATACTTGTGAGCAATCGCACGACTGAATCGAAATTCCTTTTGAATTTCACTAGTAGCTTCATTTCTCATCATATTCTTCTGAAAAGATATTCGTCCATGTATATCGGAATGTACACGACGCTGGCTATAGGTTTGTAACAATTACAACGTATACGGTTATTAATTGTTACATATTAAACGACCAGACGCGAGGCTGAAGTTGGGAATCCATCTGGAAGCTAAGCTGAGCCATGCTATGCTTTAAAAAATTGGTTTTAATACACTCTTATGGAACCCTTTCTACCACAGAGTTAGTTAAGCTGGGCCATGCTACAGTATGTTTTTTAAAAAAAACAGCTTCGATATATCATTTTCTATCAAAAGCTACGTTTCTGTGCTATGTTTTAGTCGACTTAGAACATCTCGAACCCGGAAATTAAAAAAATTCTGAAACTTTGTAAATATGTAGGGGATTGCCTTCTGATTACAACGCAATTTTTGTTTGCTGCTCAAATTCACTCTAAGGGGGTGGGATTGACCCCTGAAAATCCGGTTATTTTCCGATTTTGTGTTATAACTTGTGAACTGTAAAATATTTTTTTTACCAAATGGTAGATTTAATTAAAAGAAGTAACTTTTGTCTGTAAACTTTTTTTCTATCTCTTACAGTTCGCGAGTTATAACACAAAATCGGAAAATAGCCGAATTTTCAGGGGTGAATTTCACCCCCTTGTTAGCTTAGCTTCCAGGTAGATTCCCAGCTAGGGCTGTTAAATGAAATGTGTATTTCGTATTTGTTCCTGTACAGTGCTGATGTCAATGACGTTGATGACACTTTGGCTGGAGCCAAGCTCCACGGAACGCATGATAATTGCAAATTTGAATTTCGTTCTTCATCTAATTGCCTTGCAAGATCTGTGCTGGGTCATTCCTTTTAACGGTAGTCGCTCGCCACAATTACGTAAGTCTCGTTATTTCCTACGACTCCTTTTTTTTAATCGCAGCACAGAGAGCTGAAGATACTACGTATCTATTCACGGGGGAGAAAATCGAACGCACGTTTCCGACGCACAATTTCCGTTCTTTTCGTTTTCTTGCAGTTCGGTTTTATGAAAGTTCCCTGATCGTGGCTGCGTTCTCGCTTATTTTAACTAGCATCCTGCGCCACTTGCAGCAATTAAACGCTGACGCGCCTACGTGGGTGTCGTCGGGCACCGTCTTAATTTTGAAAAGCAGAGTGGGCCAAATTCTCTTAATGAGTACGTTGGATCCGAAGGTGTCGGCCAAAATGCAGCTACCGAATGCCGACGACAACACCAATCTTGTGTCTCCGAATAGAACGGACTCTACTTGGAGGTATATTTCAATTCTGATCGGGTGGCTTGCGCTTTTCAGCATTCTCCTTGTCTACGTAATAATGCTGGCAGTTTTCCTTCCGACAAGCGCGAGTGCGAGTCACTTTGCGCCCATCGGATAATCTCCGCGAACGAATTGCGAGAGTAAGCGAAGCTTTTCGACGTATGTGTATATAAATACAAATGTTCAATTAATTAAAATAGGTACACAGCCTGAGATGATCGATCGCTGCATCGTCTCCGTCGGTGACGATTAACGCTCGGCGACTAGAATGTAATTAAACAGATTAGCACCATGTTCTCGTTTATTTCGTTCTTTCTGATAAATACATTTACTTTGGAAAAACATCTCGGCCTTGATTGATCGATCCTCGCGTGCATTAAACAGTGCGGCAGATTGAATTCTAAATGATGGGGATTGTAAGAACAGGGGAGAACGTTGTGTTTATAGTATGCGTTATATTTACGATGAGATTGTACACGAAAGGGCGAGCGTAATGATTCGTGCCACTGTGACTGTGCCGTGTGACTATAAAAGTATTGTAGCGATAGATACAGCTAATACACTGAGAATGCTCCCTATCCCCCCTGGTTCCCATCGGAACTCAGGGCTGCTCTGTCAACAATTTCTTACATTATGTACACGTCAAAATGTAGCATTCAATTCACGCGAATGACAGACGACAAACGACAAATTCATTTATACGTATAACGACAATTATAACGTAAATAACACGTATGTTATATACACGGTAAATTATATGTATAAAGGGAAAGAACGGAGAAAAACAACCGCCCGGTAGGGACAAAAGCAATCTCATTTGGCGGGCTATTCCTCATTCGTCAAATAGGCTAACGAGTAGTGAACGAAAAGGCGACTCGTGCGATACGCGTATGGCGAGTTGCGAGACAATTCGAAACCGCATGTCGAGATCGCTACTCGACGAAGGTGAATGGTAGAGTCGAAGGGGAGAATGGAATGACGCGGGTTTCACTGTGACTGATACAGTAAGTAATCTTTTAGAGCACGCGGAAGTGGAAGCGAATCGATTGCGTCTCTCCTGGTATACTGTAGTATAGCGTCACGGCAGGCACTCTGCAGGGTAGATACTGCTGGAACACGTAAATGTTAAAAAAAGAGGCAGCAGATTAAGCCGGGAATCTACCGGGAAGCTAAGCTAAGCTAAGCTAAGCTAAGCTATGCTATGTGATGCTATGTTTTAACATAGCTTTTGGTGGAAACGGTTCCATAAGAATGTATTGAAGCTAATTCTTTTAAAACATGGCACAGCATAGCATAACATAGCTTAGCTTCCAGGTGGATTCCCGGCTTTATCCGTGGTAGGGTTTGAAACAGAGGAACGCAACATACCGCCGTACAGTTGAACTATCCTGACTTGTTTGGTGGTACCATAGATATCCACCACAGCACGTAAAGGTCCCGCCTTATAGGGTATGTCCTTCCCACACACCCCTTGATCTTCGCCGTTTATTATAAAATGCATTTCTGCCTTGTCAGAGCCAGCCTGTGGCACGTACATAATCCCGATACGGCTACCCGCGTCTGTAGGTAGGATATACTGAGAAGAATCGATTGTGTTTGGTCTAAGAGCGTTGTACGGAATAACTCCTCGAGACGTTTGCACGTTAACTCCGTCCGTTATCAGTTTCTTCTCCCTGGATGGTATTCCTTCACCTAGCAACGTGTATTAATGGGTTAATTAATCGCATAGTCCTAATCTAAGTAAACGGATGCGGCGTGTTCTCACCGTAGCCTGTGCCTGCGATACTCTCGAAGCTATCCCATATCGTGTGGCTCTTGGTAATAGCGAATATCCATGTGTGCCCCAGTTTCACCAGATTAGGCATCGCGTATTGCGGCAAACTGTTGGACACAGACGCTGGATCGATGAGCGTAAGCCCAAGTCGCATGTGACCGCTCCATCCTCGCTCGGTCTTCTCAATCTCTACCAGGAAGATCTCGCCTGGCTGCAGCGGCTTCTCGCTGAAGGCCAGGGAGTTGGCGAAGCTAACGGCGCGATACGCCACCGTGCTGTCCTCGCGGAGCACAATATTTTCACCGTGAGTAGGGTGGAACCTCGTCACTATCTTCCTGGACTTCTCGGTCATCGTGTTGGCTACTTCGAAGAAGTTTCGGTCCCGAGTGCCGGTACTACGAGTTAACGCTGTACGGACTCGTGTTTGCGAGAAACTTCATCGAGACGAACGATGTTCCGTGGGAAGCAGTCGTTAGACGTGCCAACACTCGCCGGGAAACAACGTGGAACGTGGATGCACCCTCCGCACGGAATGTCCGACTTGAATGACACATCGGAACGCTTTTGGCAATGGGTTACGCTTACGCTTACATGATTACTGGAGGCGGCGGGTGGTTCGGAGAGTGAGGTTAGGTGTTGATCGCGGCAGTGCTTTTTGCTTTTGCCGAGATCGTTGCCGAATGTCGCGGTCGTGCGGTACATTATTTAAAATAATCGTTGTTATAACAAACTTCTACGCCGGTTCCCATTGTGATTCCGATTCGTGAATGAGGACAGAAGTGGACGCAGAGTTAAAGGTATTTCAACATTACCAGATATTCTACAAATACAAGGGAAACAGCTGGTTTAGCGTACCGTTCGTTTCCCTAGCCCCATTTTCTCGCGTAATTTCTAACCTAATTCGAAGATTCTCTTACTACTAGTAATAACAGTTCGATCTCCTTCGATAATACAGTGTATATAGCTTTGTGGTATTGCTCGTGGCTTATCAAAAGAAGTGAAAAGCGAAATATTCAAATATTGTTGCGATGCGTCCCACGATCTCGGTCTTATCGATAGCACAGCGTCGCGGTCGCGACCACGCGACCATTAGACGTTACACGCACAGACCTCTTTCTATGCGTAGGAAATGATGATATTGCTATTTTGTTCAAGGAATAGTTTAGCCTAGATTTCAATAGATTTCATTGTTTAGTAAGAATACGTGTTTATTTCATTGAAAAATTCCTCTCAAATAGTACACCCAGTTGATATCAGAGAGGTCATGATCGGAGCAATACACCAACAACTTTCCTGTAACAGGATACCTTTCTCTCGTAACATTTTCATCGTCCTCTTCGTCCTCCAATAGACTCACTTTGATATCGATAACCTTGACGAAAATGTTGCGAAGATATCAGAACAGGGAAGATAAAAATTCTAAAGAACCACTGAATCGTACCTGCTTGGATCGTAGAGTCGTTGATAGCGTTTCTAGTGCAAAAGTCTCAGGCAGGTCGACGAAGAAATTGAAAGTCTTAGTTTCTTGAAAAATATTCCGGAAAGTTATCGATGTGGGTGACTCTTGGGTAATTACATAAGGTCCCGTGGGCTTTGGTAACGAGTACGTACCAATCAAAGGGAACCTACGAGATAAGCAGATTTCTTTTTTAATCTGTTCCTCTAGATTCACACTCTCGCATCCTTACTCAAAGACTCCAGCAGTATTGGAGGATGCCGTTAACGTTGCAGTGACGTTTTCGACATTGCACGGCTCGTAAGTAACGTCGATCACGCCTTCGCTCGATTCTGGCACTTGAATGCTTTTTGGACCGATGAAACTGTCGTTATCCACCTGCGACGTGATGTAACATCGTCATTTTTTTTTCCACAATGCTATCACAGTGGGTGAAAGAGATTCGATTGTTCAGGTTCGTTCGACGTACTGTGATCGCGAATTGAACCGCTTCGTTGGTATAGTTGTTGAGAAGCAGTGGAAACGTGCAAGAGGCTCCCAGAGTTGCGTTCACGCGAGTTACTTTTTCCGGAAGTGTTGGTGTGGCTTTCAGTCGTAACTCGTACGGAAAGCTTCCGAGTTGTTGGCAATTAATGTCGAGCGCCACGACAGATTCCTCGGACGGCAGTATTGGGTAATATGCCACTTGAATGTACTCCTACAGTTTACGGCGACGGTATCGTAAATGTAGGGGAAAAAGTGGGAAAGGAAACGCGTTAACTTACACGCGACAATGGCAGTACAGTTTTCGGCAGCTGACGAATAGTGACGAACGGATGATGACACTCTGCCGCGTACGTTACGGGCTCGTGTTCCAGAGGATTTTCCAGCTTTATAGTGCGACACAGCTCAGATCGGACCGGGCTTGTCAGTTTGATCGATTCGATCACTTCCGGCTCCGTGAGGTCGTACTCGATTTCGTAGAACTGATACTCGTTGTCCTCGTTGGTGAACGTCACCTGAATCGATTTTTAACCTGAATTAAGCACGAAAAGTGTGCAAGTTTCAACGTTGCTTTTTGACGCTGCGTACTTTGAAATGGAAACTTGACTTCTCATAGGAGTGGAAGACTGCGCGGTAGTCTCTTTGGCTATTCGGTGGAACGTCGATGGTATTATTCCCGACAAAGGTGAACAGGGGAGTATGCTATTGGGAAAAGATAATCTTAATATATAAAGCAGAAAACTTCTACATGTTTGTGCGTTTCTCTGTCACCTAAAAACTTTCGAACAAAAAATTTTTTTTTATAAAATCAGAATCTAAATTGCGGGCGAAGCCGAGTAGTAAAGCTAGTTGTATACATTCATAGTGGAAGACGCGTGATTCGACCAGAAGCGGAAATCGAACCTTTAATTCAGCTTTGTCGATTGTCACCAGGTCAATGTTGCAGCGGAACCGCTGTTTTCTATCGAGCCAGTTGTGGACGGGCAATAATTCGGTGTACTTCGTTTTCGCGGGGAACTGGCGGCAAATTTTCTCGAGAACTTGCGGAGGCGAGCTCCTCCCACGCAGGGAATAAAGTAAGGGAGCTCCATCGTCTGGTATTTTGAATAGCAGCGTACTCTACATGTATAGATATAAAATGTAAGAGGGAATAGAAGGGAAAGATAATATTTTGCGCTGGAAGAAAAATCCTGATGTCAAGTGTATATATGCACGTTGAAAATCAGTGGCTGTTCTGTTAATCGTTAATGTACGTATTACGAAATTTATTACAGTATGCAGAGCATCCTCGGTGTTTGTGACAAGAGGCGCATAAGTGACGAGGCAAGTGGCAAGTCCTTTGGCAGGAACGTGCAAGACCTCGTCGACGGAGAAATAATTGCCGGATACTTGAGGCTTGAGTTTCCAAGGTACGTTCGTATCATTCGCCACGATTACGGATCGCGTCTGGCGTTCGCGAACAACACAGTCGAAGGGGATGATCTCGGTTGCTTCTGGCAGTTTACAGCATTCCCCGCTAACTCTGAGCGTTAAGGGGCTGTGCTTCTCCACCTCTACGACTGCCTTAAAAGAGTAATAGATTTCATTGGAATGATGTGACGCGTGGTGCACTTGTGCCACTCACTTCACCCTCGATTGAACCGCGCTCCCTAGAAGGCTTCAGCTTCACAAGGAAACTTATGTCCATGCCAGGAGAGCAGTAGCCAGACATAGGGGTGATACTATAATCTGTCGGCAATTTCGATGTATTCCACTTGAATCTAAATTAATGAATTCTCGCGTTAGAACTTTGTTTCTATTTTACTATCGCGACACGCCGCGGTGGTGTTAGGAAAGTGTTGACGTTTAATCTAAATGAGAACCGAATCGAACAGCCAGTGGCGGATTTAAATTAAAAAAAATAAATTATGATTTTATCCAAACACTATAGTTTTTTCTGTACTACTACACTTAGCCGGTTTTTAGTAAACTACCTCTTCATGTTCTCGATATTAACACGATTCCACAATAATTAATATAATTATGTACTCTTTTGGGATATAAGAAGGCATCTTAAAACTTGTAGAAATTTTATTTATGTTCTTATTAAAGAAGGGTCGACATAAATAAAATTTCTACAAGCTTTAAGATGCCTTCTTATATCCCAAAAGAGTTTAATGCAATATTAACAGTAGTTTTTTCCAAAAAAATTCATAAATTTCGGGGTCTGTTACACGAGAATCCCCCCTTTAAATCTGCCACTGCGTGTAACACTTGGACCAACCTTGCCCCGATGTCTCCGGTGTTCATCAAGAGCACCGTAGCTTCTACGCTGCAACCCCGGACTACGGTGCCGAGAGAAAGACGGCTCCTGTTTAATCGGAATTCTGCCCCGATGCAACTTGCGCGCAGCACGAATAGTGGCAGCATCATGGAGGACGTGGAAAGGGCCACTTTGCTGGTGAATTGTCTGAGTCTGAAGGTAGGCCTGAAGCTGATCGTCACGTTGATTGTTTGGTTGGGTCGTACGATCACATTGGACGATGGTTCGATCCGTAGAATGTGCGATAGGTGCAGCTCCCCGGTTTCGAGCTGAGTATCGGTGGTCCAGGAACGTTTCGTTTCTATCACGGACGCGTACATCATCACCCTGTTCTCCTCCTCGTTCTCTTGGATCGCGCACGGTCGTGCACGATCATGATGCTCCTCGTGGCCGGCCAGATTTCGCATTAGATCAAACTTCACTTGGATCGACGCTGAGCCTTCGTTTACCACCGGCACTTTTCTGCTGACGGTCTTGAAAGCAGAAACGCTGCCGAGATCGATAAATTTGTCCCGTGGGTTCACCAGTCGGACCTGGAAAATCGGTTCCAGAGGCTTCAATTGATTCGTGTGTAATAAAAAGCACCGGTCCTTTTCGAGCCCATGCGAAGTTTCTGAATAGTTTTCACAAGCCCTTTTCCAGCTTCGCTCGTTTATTATTATTATTTATTTAGACAGGACTAGCCCTTAGTACATAGATTGTACAGTAATAAGTAAATATGTGAGGTAATATCTAGATACAAAGTATATGTTTATGACTTATTAAAGAAGTCTAATACAGTAAGTTAGATATTCTGCATATAGGACGGTGGTGGATTTAACAAGGCGGCCGATGAGCAGTGGCTCCTGGGCCCCTGCCCAGAAGGCCCCCAGGGCCTCATCCTTAAAAAAAATTATGATTTTATCCAAACTATATTTTTTCTGTACTACTACACTAAGACCGTTTTTAGTAAACTAACTCTTCGCTTTCCTGAAAAAATGGGCCCCTTCAGAAGGCCCCCTAGGGCCCCTTCAGAAGGCCCCCTAGGGCCCCATCATGAATAAAAATTTGACTTTATCCAAACTATATTTATATTCAGTACTACTACACTTAACCCGCTTTTAGTAAACTACCTCTTCACCCCCCCTCCCCCAAATGGGCCCCTCAGAACGTTTGCCACCTGGGCCTTTTTTCTTAAATCCGCCACTGAGCGTGCGCTTCCCTTGCTAAGAGCGTGGGTTTGAATAAGGGAAGAGATCTTATACTGATCTTATTTCAGACAATTATACACGCGTATGCTGTAACTTGCCTTGTAAGTGATTCCTTCGCCGGCGATAATGACTCTCCTCTCGTACCCCGCGTTGATCGTGAACACCAGACATTCCTGATACTTCGTTTCCTTCAGTGGTCGAAACACGATCGGTATAGCGATCGTTGAGTGAGCAGCGAGGGCCTCCGAGATGGAATTCATGTCGACTGATAGATGCGGCTGGTCCTCGAATTTGCATTCGATTCTACCATGAAATAAACGTTACCAGATATTAAGAAAGATCGGCAATGCTCGTACAGTATCTTACACGTATGCCACGTCTTCGGTGTTGGTCAGCAGAAGTTCTACGCAATAAGAGAGCGCGTTGTTCTCTCGTATGTAACAGGGGCCGAAATCGTGGCGAACGAAGCTGAAGTCGACAGCAGGCTTCCTCGAAGAAGCTCTCAGCAGAAATAAGTACGTGGGCCCATTCGAGATCTGGAATTCATTCCAGTGGTTCGACCCACGCGACGAGAGCAGACGAGAATCGGTTAGCTTACCTTCAACGCAAGCCGGTGATCTTTGATCGTTGTTTTCCGAAATGTGGTCAACGTTAGGCAACAGGTCGATCGAGATTCGGTAAATACGTGCCCTTGTTCTTGTGCGATCGCCACGCTGTAGGCTTTCTTGTTAGTTATCTGTGGCGTCATGCCGGGGTCCCAAGCGTATCGAAACATTACTTTGCCGGAATTCGCTATGTCGAAGTTGACGGTGATCGGTACCTTCAGCATCAGCTTTGGAAAAGATTGACGAATGCTCTAGCGCACATTCATTTACTAGTACGCCCACCCTATATTGGTAGCCAACTCGAGTGACTTTTCTCCAACAATGTTAAGCCAGCTCACTTTGCCCAGGTCGATTATGTTCTCCGAATCCTTGCTGGCTTCCACTGTTTCACCCGTCGCGTTCCAGTAAGAGACCGAAGATGCGACCTCGTAAACGGAGGCGGTCACAAAAACGGTGAGAGGACATTTCATCAGCTTCACGGCGCACTGAATGGAAAAGTGGAATTCGCCGACCCGGGTTGGATGATACTCGACCCTGTGGATGAATTAAAACCCTCACCGAGCCATTCCGTTCGTGGCTTCCCGCCGCGCCGCTCTAACCCAACGATACATACTCCAGTTGCGAAAAATATTAAATCAACGCTGATGAATATCGATTATATTCGGCCGATAACGCGTTAAAATACAAATCGTATCGTTTAAGAGTCAAGGGATTGTCGATTGAACTCCATTAATTGGAAATAACGATAGTCACCACAGTAGTTGTTCGCTATTCGATGGGAGGATTCCAGTGATTGGAGTGACGGCGAGTTTTTGAAATTTACCCTCGGAGTACAGAGACTCTTCCAACACGTTGAACGGTATGTGAAAATTCTCGTCGTTCAACAGCCTTATCGGATCTCGAACTCTGAATCCTAACAGCGAATAAACAAGTGCGTACTATGTACAGTGCGTTCAGTCGAAAAATGATGAAATATATCGCAATTGTTGGCTGCAATAACGTTTCATGCGGAGATGGGCAAAGATTTATTTGAATAAAAACTTTGGGCTCGAATAAAAGATAAAAAGTTTATTCGTTTCGGTAAGGATAACTCGGGTTGCCTTTATTCGACAACGGATAAAGATAAAGTATCTTTCATTCGATGCGATATTTAAATATTTGTTTATTTAGATAATGCCCAACTCTGGTTTCACGCTACGTTGCTTGGAAAAGTTTAACAGCATTGGTACACGTATGCAATGTGCAAATTGTATATTGAAACTCAACCCAAGATTGTTGGCTTCAGTTTCACGTGAGCGGTGAGGCAGTGCACCGAAGGTTCGGTCACGATGCCGACGACCAGAAAAAGGCACTCCAGATTGTATCTCTGGATGGAGAAGAGCCAGAAGGACTCGAACACACCGACGTCCTCTGCGAAGAACGTGAAAGCCAGGTCGGTTTGTTGTCCGCTTTCCGCCACCCCCTCGGACACTGTGCACTGAAAGTTCGATATCTCGCTGGCCAGACAGGGCGTTCGATCCTTCCAGGAAAAGCGGTAATCGTCTGCCGTTGGATTGATAAGGTGGAAGTTCCTGAAATCGATGAAGTATATATTTATACGGACTCGCTCGGTTCTATTTTCACCTGTCGCCCAACATTCAGTTTTACTTGACGTGATTCCCGCCGACGCCGACTACGTTAAATTCGATTGCCCTGACGTTCTGCCATAAATTAGGATCGTCCGCGTCGTATCCAACCGGGCCTGGTAGCTTTGGGTCTCGTCTGCCGCTGGTTACGTAGTCGGTCTCTTGCACGTCGAAATGGCAATACGGCAGTAAACTTCTCGCCGCGACGGGAATCGTCAAGTTTGTCTGCTCTGGATTCAGATTTTCTACCCTGCTCAACAACGTCGCGCTTTTCGTATTTCTATTTTCCACTTTCCCTCTGGCTTAGATTAAATGCGCTTAAATTCTAATCTTTGGGGATATGTAGAGGGATGTATAGGTAATTTTTTGGCTGCCCAAATTCACTCTGAGGGGGTGAAATTGACTCCTGAAAATCCGGCTATTTTCCGACTTAAAATTGTAATTCGCGAACTGTAAGAACTGTAGGTTTTAAAAATGACAGTCCTAATTAAAAGAAGTAGCTTTTAACCGGCCGTCACAGTGGTGTTTCCCTTAAGGACGACCCCCTACTTTGCACGTACCTGCACACAAGGTAGGCCTTGTAGTAGAACACGTCCAAGGGGGAGAACTTGAATGCGCATTCTATGGACTGTCCAGGCGGTATAGTACCTCCCTCCGGATAAATTGCGAACGGCAAGTTGTCACCGTCTAACCAGCTGTCGGTGGTCCGTTGCGAGAACCCAGCGGTGCTACTGAAAAGATCCGACGGCCTTGCGCTCGAAGTTGGTCTAGTGTTCGTGTCTGCGTTCAGAAACATTTCACAACCGTAGCGGGGATGAAATCGTTACTAAGGTCAGATAATTTCGCCGGTCTGAAGTTGCTTCGCGAGCAACGATCGAGGGGAAATCGGTCCCCTCCAGTGAGCCTGCTCCTTGTCTTCACGTTTTCGCTCACGAGGCTCATTGGAGGGCTAAAGGGACAGTTGCCCTCCCTGGCTTCTGAGAAAAGATCGCTTATTTTTCAAAACTGATCTTTGTTAAGTTTATATTAAAAAAGGGAATATTGTTTAAATTTCAGTTTTAATTTTTTAATTAAATTGGCACTATAAGATGGGTTAAAAAAGGCAAGGGGGGTATATTTTTCTTTACCATCATCCCAAAGTTACCCCCTCTCCTCTGGAAAAAGTTTCCGGACGCCCCTGTTGGAGGGGGCCAATTCCCCTTCGATCGCTGTTCGCGAAACAACTTCAGACCGGCCAATATATCTCAGCTCTACTACACTCCATCCCATGTAAGAGCGGACCCACGCCCCTACCGATTTACGACCGATCTGCGCAGCTCCCACGGCTCTCGCACACGTGATTGGTCGCAGCACTTTTCCCGCCGGTTTCCTACCAATCAACGGTATATATCCCTGCGCGGAACGAGTCCGCTCTAAAATGGAATGCAGTGTAGATCTAAGAATCGACATCATCGAAATCGCGCAATGCCACGGAATTATGTACCGGGAGGGGAGGACGTGGGTCGTCGTAAATACAGATTTGCGCTGTCGCCCTCGGCCTTTTCGCCTCTGTCGAAATTCTTGCGGGACACTGTGCTCGTTGTCCTCAATTTCCTCGGTGCGGAGAAAATTCCCCTGGACGATCCAGAGTTCGTCCGAGAAGCAGCCCCATACTCCGGGGACCTCGGCGTGGAAGTGACGTTTCGATCGTTTTCCATTAATCTTTTCGGATATTGTTCGTCCGTGATTATCTTCCAGGCGAACACTGTATTCACCACGCCCGGGTTCGACAGGGTAAACTTGTACTCTCGAGTCTGACGAACGAAATTCTCGTTGATCGGTACAGTAGGATATAATCGCTGGGATGGGAAAGTGCGTATGTACCTGGAACATGAGGGTGTCTTTGAAAGAAATCTCTTGGACGGGGCAGTGGTACTCGGAGAATGCCACCGTAGCGTTCAGCAGCACTTGGATGCATTTGCCTGTCCCAGGGACCACTTCGCATTTCGGCTCGATAGTAGGTTGCACCACCTTCTTTGATAGCACCTCCACCTCCTTCGGTTGGTCGACGATGTCGGGGTGCACTTTCTCCCATCGCACCTCCGTCTGTCTGTCATCCCAACCCGGGCCATCCGCCGAGTTAAGCGTCTCGATTTCCCACACGATACACTCGATGGCACTCTATCCAGTCGAACAGCAGATCAATGAAAGAATATGTAGCAGGTGGAACGTACCCAGGTCCTTTCACCCCTCTAGTCAACACACATCGGTGCTCCTACGTTTCGACTTGTACAGAGCATTTACGTTTATATGATTTGTAGGTTCCGATGCCAGAAAAGTAGCGACGACTTCCTTGCGCGTGAGATACTTGATGTGTCCGATCGATGGCACGAAGACAACGCTCGGATGCGCGCTCCACTGGAAACGGAACCACCGGTCCGTCGATTTATTGGCAATCTTGAAAGTCTTTTTGTACATTTTGCTAACGAAGCAGAGCCCATAGCTGAGGATGTAGGTCAGGGATACCGCGAGCGCCAGGCCATTCGAGACTACGGAATAGGAATCATCGCGCTAATAGACTAATCCAGCGACTCCTCTCGATTCCATTACCTGACGTCAGAGAATTCTGACGGGATGCTTCCAACGGAATTCTGCTGGCCCTTTGTCGTCTGTGGACGGAGTCCCGGTGCCCGGTGCTCGCTTTCCGCTTGTCCTCGTCCATCTCCAAACCGCACAGCACTATTGCCTCCATGTACGATTCCGCTTCGAGGTTTATCGTCAGATTTTCGTAGGGATTGTCAACGACAAACAGGCGAACTTTGCCGGTGTGCTTCCCGATTTCGTCGGACGAGAACGCCACCTTGAAGCGAGCCACCTTCCCGGGCATCAGGCCAACCACGGCGCATCGGTCGTTGCTCGCTAAAAATTTCGTCCACATTCTCTACCCGAAGCTTCGCGAATGGCGAACGAAACAGGTGGAATGAATGGTTCACCGGGACAATCGCTGTCTAAAATTTGCAAGAAACACTGAGTCTCCGCGGTGGCCGAGAAGCTGAAGAGTTCGTTCTGGTCCTCGTCAATCTCCACGATGATCTTCGCTCTAACGAAGCCGATATTCTCCAGAGCAAACTGCCTGTGGCTGACTTCGTCGATCAGTGTCCGGGGGAACTTCAAGCTGCCACTTTCCCGGCTTCCGTGGAGCGGTTCTATAATCGCTACTTCCGGAACGCAAGACTCCCCTACCAGCTTAACGGATAGCCGTTCCTTGTCTAAATGCGCCGGCAGGTCTAGCGCTACCTCTAGACTTGCTTCGAACCTCTGCGAAGATCCGCGCGCCGATTGAAATGTGGACATTCGAAGATCGTCCCGCAGATTGGGCATTATTCGAATAAAGACTCATTCGCGTCGCTTACTCACCTCTATGACGGTCGGCGTGAAAGACACCGTGACAGTTCTGCAGCTCATAGGAGGGATGCGCTCGTTCAGCGGTTCCACTTGGAACGTGTCGGGTTTGGCTGTCGCCGGCATCAACGACTCCGGCTTTAAGAGCACCTCGACGTCCGCGGTCACTGCGTTTCGATTGTACAGCCTGAAGCAAGTCGCGTGAGTGCTCGACACCCTAACGTGGCGGAAGTACAGACACTTCTCTTGACGCGCAAACACTGTGTGCGGCCCGATCTGCGCAACAGAGGCCAGAGGCGAGCAATCCTCTCTGAAGCAACGAAGCAACCGTAATAGCAACCTGCTTGGGACAATCAAAGTCTTGAATCCGTTCGAGCACGTGATTCTCTTGGAACATCGAGTCCAGATCCTGAAAGTCAATGCTCGGCACCGACGAGTGTACTGCCAGCGTCACCACTTTCCCGTGCCTGTCTTCGGAAAGGCTGCCGTCTATGAGAACAGTGATCTGCTCGTCCTGGGAGCCGACGAATTCAGGGCAACAGTTGATGGCGATGCTCTCCGTTTGGCCCGCGTCAACGTCACCCTCGATTTTGGTCACCGTCATTGGTCCCACTATTAGCTGCCCCGGTCCCGAGCGATCTCTGTTCCTCCCGGTAGCCCAAATTAGATGTTACCTTTCATGGTCGACGGAGAATGATCTGTAGAATTTACCTGGCCTCGCTCGTCCCTTTTCTGGACGATTTTTTACCGGTCCTCGAATCCACCGTCCTTCCCGTCAAATTCCGCTTTTTATCGCCACCCTCGCTAGTCAGCTTACTCATGTAAAGTACAGAGGGATGTCTCTCTGGCACGTAAATGGTGTAATGCAACGGGAACTTGCCGGTGTTCTCTATGTGCAGGTACATGGTTTTCTCCGTGCATATGGCCACCGTTCCGAAGTCCAGCAATGGGTAAGGATAGATGCGAAATCTTTGACAAAAATAGTGGGTGGTGAGGTGAATAACCCCATTTCTACTCGTGTACCGATTTAGAATCATTTCGTATTTTTTTTATTATTATTATAAGTGTTACGTTTCGACTATAGTTGTAGGAAAATAATTCTAAATTATTTCAACATTTACGAGAGTGTTGCACGAGCTCGGGGCTAAGGATTTAGATTCTTTTACTATTTTTAATTTTTTTAAGTAGGTAGAAAACAGATGAGTAAATTTAGGGTCGAAGGCATTTTATTTTTTATTTATCATTATTTTATGCTTTACTATTGTGTTGTAAAACCTCCCCATAAAACATGCAACTTATTTTTACCTGAAAAGGGAACAAATTATGTGAGCAGAAGTTAGTACAAATGGTGAGTAGAAATACGGCCATTTAGAGAATTATATTTAATTACAAATTACTAATAGTTAAACATCTTGAAATATCTTTCTTAAATAGTTTTTGAGTTGGTTGATTTATTATTAAAGGATTAATCAATTACTCTGCAAATTTTAATCACAAACCAACTTTGTACACCTTCTTCTTGACGAGTAACCTCTTAAATGAGCAGAAATTGGGACATTCGCCTTACATACATTTGAGCAGATATCGGTAAAAGGGGTTGAAGTCTATCGAACGGTACCTGGTGTAGTATGCAACGAGAGAAACTGCGAGCGGGATCTCAGCGACGATCGTGGTCTCTTTATTCGCATCGACCAAGTGGCATTTTAGTATCGGAGCCTTTTTCAGAATTAATTCGTTCTTCGGTATGAATGCCACCTACAACAGCAGGTGGTGCATTGGACGCGCGAAACAACGTATGCGTTTTCTCTCGATAAATATCTGTGTACAAACTTGCACGGTTCTCCGCGCGTTCGGGGGTACGGAGCCTGAGGTTGGAGCAATTTCAAGATCTCGCCTGAAACTCGCGGGCAGATTTAATTTCTCCAATTTCCCTTTGTCTTCTAACGTAATGCTGTAATGTACACAATGACTGCCATATATACATATTAAGATAACAGGGGAATGTTCAGGTAGCGATGATAATACTTTAGGGTGGCCCTTATTTTCTACCTTCGATTCCTTTTGCTCTCTCCCCCTAACATGGTTCCATTTCACAAAAAAATAGTCCCTGAAAAAGATTACTGCAATCGGGTAATAGGAAAGGGTGTCAACCAGGCTTTAAAGTTTAGAATTCACCAACGGTTTGAATTTGAAGAATTTCTAAAAAATCGTAAGCCCTATCCAAATTTTGTTCAAATAACATTAAAGGAGCATTCGATTTTCTACAATTACTGTACTTCAGGGACTATTTTTTATCAAATGGTACCGTTCTAGGGGGTGAGAGCAAAGAAATACAACAAAAAAATTTCGACACGTGTAAATAAGGGCCAGCCTAGTGGTACGTATTGCTTACACGTATTTCACTTCGTAATCGCCTCGGTTTCTTATGACGAACGAACCGTTTGTGAGCTGATGGACCATTATGCATTTCAAATCAATCGGGTTCGCATGCTCGATGTCAACCGCAACGTCGTAAGTTTCGCCTGATACGAGGATAACGTCCGTGAAGATCGGCTCTTCGTCTTCTTCTTCTTGCTCGCGTAGAAACGCTTCGAAAGTCATGGATTTCTGGTCGATCACGCCCACCTGCGATGGTTTCAGCCGCAAGCGATGATTCCCCGTGATGGTAGGGACGTAAAGCGTAACGCAAAGCGCCTTACCGTAACCCCGTGATAGCAGAACTCGATCTCCTGTTGGGCCCAGGCTTCGATCGCACCTCGAACAGGGGCGAACGTTATCCGAGGCTCGGGAGGTTCTGGGGCGCTTATTTGCCAGAGAATTGGCACCGCACTTTCGTTCCGAACTGTCAAAACTTGCGACTCTGTTCGGTAGAGAAGCGTGCGTCCGAACGACAGCGCTTTTCCGTCCAGGTGGATGTTCAGCTTGGTGCCCTCCACTTGCAACTGAATCGTTCAACATTGGACATGGTTTGAATATAAATCCGGGGCTAGTATTCTTATAGATTGCCACAATTACAAGCCGTGGCTGTCCGGAATAAAATTGTTAACTCTCGAAAACAGAAGAATCATATCAGATTAAGGCATCGTAATCTTTTTAACGTAATAACTCATCGAACCCCCTATGGCAAATATAATTGCATCGATCGCATATGTAGCATTGCTAATTCTTATCACGACCAACTTGACTTTTTCTCCGATTCAGTAGATAAGATTCGTACAAAGCTTTTACGACTGTTGCGATGAATGTCTCATATTGTATATTCATGCTTTTCTTTTTCCCTTTTCTTTTTCTCTCTGTCTTTCTTCCGTAATGCGCGTCGGTTTCTCTACCTCATTTTGTAATTAACTGTACCAAACCGTTGCCTAACCCGTCTATTGTAATTAAAATTAAAAAAAAAATTAAAAATTAAAATATCGTTTCATACGCGTTGCGCGATTACCTGGAGCACTTCGACCTTTGGATTATTCTTCACGCAGAAATATAGTCTCTCCGAAATGGTACCGAGCTTCGTGGCAATGGCTGATAACACCAAAGTCTCGCATTCGCCAGGCTACGTAGATTTCACTTCTCGTTAGGGAATATATAGTTGGGTGCTAAAATTAACAGTAAGCCTAATTAAGGCTAGAGTATCGTTACTGGTACTGATGACGCACAGCGATCAAAAGATTCTCAGGCTGGATGGAGAAACAGACCGGATCGGCGATACTTTCCGCGAATGAGAACCGCACATCCGCCTCCAGTTTCGAAATGTTGCAGAAATTTAGCTTAGCCTCGCGACGGTGTGGACTGTTTAGGAATAACAAGTAGTGAAAAGTTGCGAGATTACAAGATTATGTATCGTTTGTTCTTAAGGGGACCAACAAGGGAAGATCCCGAACCCGGAAATTCAAAAAATTCTGAAACTTTGTGAATATGTAGGGGATTTCCTCCTGATTATAAAGCAATTTTTGTTTGCTGCTCAAATTCACTACGAAGGAAGTGAAATTAACCCCTGAAAATCCGGTTATTTTCTGATTTTGTGTTACAACTCGCGAACTGTAAGAGATAGGAAAAAAGTCTCAAGACAAAAGTTACTTCTTTTAATTAGACATATCATTTGGCAATTCCGTTGTAATTAGAAGGAAATCCCCTACATATTCACAAAGTTTCAGAATTTGTTTTAAATATCCTGATTCGGGATGTTCCCTTCTAAGTAGGCAGTCAGTCGGATCGCTGGAAAATAAAGTATTTTTGCGAATTAATTACAAGTGGATGGAAGCAAGCACAGACTAAACAAATATTTTTTTCAGACGACTGTAACGCCGTCATATAATAATAATATTAATAATAATAATTCTTTATTGCACAGTACACTTTACAAAAGAAAACATATGAGAAAGCGAGAATTTATATACTATATACATAAACAGTATAAAAAAACATTTTTTTTACAGTTTATAGTATTATTAAACATTACCCAAAAGTACTAGTCACAATTTGTATTCATCTCCTTGTAATTAATCCTGAAAAAACTACCTTACTTTCGAGCGATTTGACTGCCTAGTCCCCTTTAGTCATGAAACTGGACCTTTTGGTTTGCCCAAGTGCCAACACCGATCCCATATCGAAGATTCCAGTCTCCAGGAAGTATGTAGGGCCATTCGCGTCGTTCACCTTTGCGCTTTCAATCTGTCACGTGTTCGTCGGTAGAGAGAAAAATATAATGAGAAAACTATACAAGCCGAAAGCCCCAATGCCAGATATGCTACTTAATATCTATTTATTACTTGCGTAAAAATCGTGGGAGGATTCATGTCCAGCCTCGGTATATCGGCGATGCCAGTGACTTTGAGTTCGTAAGTGACATTATTTCCACCCAGGATGGTGAGCGCGTAAGTCTCTTCGTAGAGACCCGTTTCTTCCGGCTGGAAGCGTATCTTGAAACTGTGCGATTCGTTCGGCTGAAGGATCCATCGAGGCTTCAAAGGCTCCTCCACGATCACCTTTGAAGCGGAGACGCCCCTCGCGTCTTCCCTTTCGGTCGTCCACTCTACCCACGACCGATCCTCCGTTTTGCTCGGCGATATTTGCTCTCCCGTTTTACGCGACGATCTTCGTCCCCGCCTTTTGCGAGTCCCTTGATTTTCTGCGCGACTCTCTCGCAAGCTCGCCTCGTTGGCCTGCATCGGTTCGCTGATCGGCAAGGCTTCTGGTATCGGTGTCAACGAGACCAGTCCATAAACGTCTGTATACGTAAGTAGGCATTGTAATTGGAACGCTCGTCTTTCTCAACTGTACCCGCGAGATAGTTAAAACACTTGTTGTTAGTAACGTACTTCCGTGAAGCTGTCTCTCTCGTTTTTGGATGTTTCTTGAGGCCAGGGTGGAATAGAGCTTCGGCTGAAGATCCGGCTCTTTCGCGACCTCCGCTGTTGCGAAATTCTAGTAAGTGCGCAGTTTACACGTTTACACAGCGCTGGATTAACCAATAAGCAGAATACCATAGGACCATAGAAATTTTCTGAATTTTAAAATCTGACTTTTGTTTGCACGAATATTTGTTTGTTAGTGGGCTGGCTTTTTTAACCGACTTCAAAAATGAGGAGGTTATAGATTCGACTCGTATATTTATTTTTTTTTATGTTTGTCCCCGCATAACTCCTCAGCGTATGCATCTTTTTTAAAATAAATGTAGTTATGTAACTTAAATAACTACAAAATAAATAAAAAAATTAATACCGACTCCCTAAAACAAAAAATGCCCTAAAAAGTAAAAAATAATTTTTTCCCTTATTTAATCTACGACTATCAATTTTTTATGTCGGCGCCAGATTTACACAGTCAAAATGATAAGGCGCCGACATAAAAAAATTGATAGTCGTAGATTAACTAAGGGAAAAAATTATTTTTTACATTTTAGTTCATTTTAATGTTTTAGGAAGTCAGTTTTAATTTTTTTTTAAATTTTTTTATATCGATGAAGTTCACGTATCGGACATTACGTGAATGAGAACTTACAAAGAGCAGATTTTGCCAGAATGTTTTCGCTCATCCGAGCAACTATTGTATCGTTGATGGTGTGCTGCCAAGGATCGCTGGCCTTTACGTACCACACGTGGAATTTTTGTTCCTCTGGGCGTGCCTAATTTAACATTTTCTTTCAACCTTTATTCACTTCTTTAAGTCAGTCTATTTCTTTATCAAATATTCCTCCGTTACGCGTAACAAGTACATACGTATCTTGGACGATATTACCTCACTGGCGGTATCTAGAGGTTCCGTGTCCCTGGACTTGGAACTTCTTGGTCCCCTGCTTCTCCCTGCGGAAGCTGCTTCCTGAGAAGAGGGTAGTAAGCTAAATCTTAGGAAATTACCAACTTGCGATATACGTATGCAGTGGCGCACTCAGGATTCAATCTTGTGGAGCGCCGAGTTGCAGGGATACAAATTTTTAATGAAAATTCAATAAAATTCATTAGGTGATTACAAAAATTAATTTAAGTGGTCTCCCTACCTTGACGAGCGAAAAATGATGCGATCTTTGGGAATTTTTAAAAACAAAACCATTAAATATATTCACTTCCAGCTTTGTGGTGTTATTTATCAATCTTTAGAGAATATGAACAAAAAAATTATATGCAAAAATAGTGGTTATATCCGGAGATATAGTGCTTTAAATAGAGCGCCAATTTTAAAAACATCGTTTTGAGAAAAGCACGTTTAAAGTTTTAGGTACGGTTTTTTTTTAATTAATTTTTTTTAAAATGTTCCCCAAATATGTACAAATATAGGCATAAAGTTTGCAATTAATATAATTCGAGGGTTTCTCTTCAAAAAAATCCCAAATATCGCGCTCCTTTTCAGGCCGTCAAAGTAGGAAGACCCCTCAAAGAATAAAATCCAGTTTTCTTTTCTCCTTACCAAACCCCTTCTTTGGGGGTTGCCAGGGCACCTTGGCCCTCCGAGTGCGCCACTGTATATATATATATTATTTACGCAGTAGGAAAATACAATGTACTTGTGCGATAGTCCCTTTTATGGGATCCCAATTATGAATTACGTTCTCTATAGCGGAAAGATCCGAATAGTATCGTTCCATGGCCATCGCGACTTCTTTAATCTCCCTCGGGATGTTTGCTTTGCCTAGGAATTTATAAATCACAGATTTCAATGCCTCCGGAGACTTTCACGAGCGTATATGTTACCGCGTCTGGAGCTGTCTCTGCTTCTCGTTGTTTTAGTTTTGCCAGAGGTTTCCCGTCTGCTGGAAGCCGGCCTCGAGCTCGTCGACTTTTTATTACCACGCCCGCGCCTCGCCGACTTTACGCTTCCCTTCCCTTGTCCCTTGGCTGTCTTTGAGCCGGAAGCACGCCTACGAGTCTCCTGCAGTACCGAAACAATTGCATTCCGTGGATAAAAATCGACGACGAATCGAGCCGGTTTTTGCTAGAAGAATTTCTCGGACTTTTGCGGGACGGTCCTTTTGCTTCAGGGAGTGCATCTTCCATTGAGCGAATCGAGCTCGCCTGCTGGACGCCCTCTCCTTCTTGCCAGGCAGGATCGATTCCAGGTACATGATTCTCTCCTGGTCGGTGAGCAGATCGTAGCCGGACGACGACATCTTTTCGACGGCCTGGATCCATGCGCTATGTTCGGCCGCTTTATCTGTCGCAAATATTCCACGCATCCCCTTTTGTGCCCCTTTGCATCGACAATCTTCCGATGCGTCTAATTCTCGAGCCAGAGATCTTACCGTATCTCCGTGCAAACTCCTCGGCTTTGCGATTGTAATCGGCCATCGAGTTAAGGAAAGTAACGAACAGAAAGTACTCTGCATGGCCAACGATCCGTAACAGAAGAAGCAGCGTGTCGACGACGCTACCGCGGAGGAAATCGCTTTCCAAGCTTTGCAGGACGAAGCCGCGTTTAAAGTCGTCCCCGGATAATCTGCGAATAATTACTTCACACTTTTGTTCGAATAATTTCTAATAAGAATTGCGGATGAAACGAAGCTACCCTCGAATAACGAATAATTTTTTATTCGAGTAGATTTTATTAATAAAAGTGATAGGAATTTATTCGAATAATGCCAACTCTGGGTACCTTTCTTCGAGAGCCTCGGCGAGCATCTCGGAGTCCATTCCGAGGAGCGAAGTCTCCTTTTCCCTGCCACCTCCACCAGCGCTCCTCGCGCTAACTTTGCCTCTTGAACCAACTATCTGTTCCAGCTGTTTCACAGCTTGAACCCTGTACTCGTATCGACTCAAGGGATCCAACCTCTCCAGTGTATCGCGAGCGGGAACTTTATCGAATTCTTTCAAAGGATCCGGCTGTTCTGGAAGCCGAAGGGCTTTGACTACTTTCGTCTCAGCGTCCTCTGAACCTTTCTTCCCACCGGATTTCTGCGCCCTAGCTTTTCTCCCCCTCGATGATTTTCCTCCCTTTAATTCGCCTTTTGCTGATTTAGCATCGCTTTCGCGTGCCTCGCCCGAACCGTCGCGGGCCGATTGAACCGGCTGTCGATCCCTAACAACGAATCATTCGATAAAAACCCGTACTTGGAATTAAATAACAAAGTGGGTTTAAGTTTTCTCGTATTTGTGCCTTTCAAAAGCTTCCATGTAGTTCTCATAAGCGTCGTCAATGATTTGTCGTAGCTTCACCGAGCTTGAGCCGGCACCGAGTGCTATTGCCTCTGTGATCGCTTTGTCGATGCAAAGTACAGGAACTTTCAACACCGTCCCGCTTCTGCATGCTGTTTCTTGATATTCTACAATATAAACGGCACAGAGCTCGGTTTTAATCGATGTGACTGGCAGTGCTTGAACCGCGCGGAATTACTGCAATCGATATTACAGACCTGTGAAAGGAGCACCGTGGAAGATGATACAGACTTGCTTCTTCGGCTTCGTGGCTTCCGGAAGATCATTCAGTGGGGCGGATTCCCGTTCGATACTCTCGAAAAGGTCTTTGACGGGATCCTTTGTTCTATCGAGGTAACCTGAAGTCGAAAACACGTGCACAGTAAAATATGTATGTGTATACACTAGGGTGGCCCTTATTTTCAACCTGTGATTTCGTTTGCTCTCATCCCTTAGCGTGGCTCCATTTCATAAAGAAATAGTCCTTGAAAAAGATAATTGCAATTTTTTCTGTTCTTTTTTATACATAGTACAAGAACCTTATGTTACAGTTTTAATAGGTAAAGTAAACTAAAGAAATTCTTATGTTACATTTTTAATAGGTAAAGTAAGCTAAAGAAATTCTTTAGTAAGCTAAAGAAATTCTTATGTTACATTTTTAATAGGTAAAGTAAACTAAAGAATTTCTTTAGCTTACTAAAAAATTTCTTTACCTTACTAAAAAATTTCTTTAGCTTACTAAAGAATTTCTTTAGCTTACTAGAGAATTTCTTTAGCTTACTAAAGAATTTCTTTAGCTTAATAGGTAAAGTAAACTAAAGAATTTCTTTAGCTTACTAAAGAATTTCTTTAGCTTACTTTACCTATTAAAAATGTAACATAAGAATTTCTTTAGTTTACTTTACAATTTTTTACCTAACATCGTGGCATTATCCCCTAATAATTATTTGAACCAAACTTCGATAGGGCTTACCATTTCTGAGAAATTATTGCAATTCAAACCGTTGATCAATTCGAAACTTGAAGGCCTGGCCATCACTTGTTCAAGGATTATTTTTTTATGAAATAAAAAAGGGGAGACAGCTAAGAAACACGAGACAGAAAAATTCAAAACATTTATATAAGGGCCACCCTAATATGTACATACACATTCGCTTGCTTATTTTGTACGTTATTAATACTTGGACCGCGAATAACCAACTTTCTTTCGTTTCGCTTGGATGTTCTTGCTGTTCATCTTCGTCAAAGCTGTCTATCAACCGAGCTCGAGCCGCTTCTTCGCGGAGGTCGTCGTAAAATTTCATGAAAATCGGTGGGATCGGTTCGCCAGGCTTTCTGGGAGGCAGCAGTATTTCTCTGGCTTGGTAATAACTCAGCAATGCGTTCGCGACTTGATCCTCGATTTGAAAATATCTGAGAAACACGATCTTGATCGTTCAGACTGTCCTACGTAACATAAAGGTTCGCTTACTCGTCTAGGTGGTGCCAGAAAAACTCGACCGGGTAATCGACAGCGTTCTCAATTCTGAAAACTATCTCCTGCACCTCGGTGAACGGCACTGACGCTGCAAATTCAATGCTGGGTTCGATGATATTCAGGCTTCTTTCGATCCCACGACCCTTTAACGAAACCACCTGCGTTTCCAGACTCATATTCACGACAATCTTTAGTTTCGCTTCCACGCGACACTGAAAACGGCAACATCTTTCAGTGATCCTCTTTCGTCGGTTTCGAAGTAACCAACTGGGCCTTCGTTTCTACCGTTGTTCGAGGCTGGAAGTGTACACGAAGGATCTGTGCGTGATCAGGTGGGCAGCGATTCGACTCTTGCTGCACGTAGAATGGGCATTCCTCTGCTTGCTTCTTGCCTGTGCACGTTAACTTGGCTTCCCAGTCGCAGTCGACCAGTCCCCTGAGAAATCATGAAAATAACCGAAGCTGGAGAAAACGAATACGAAGAGAAATGGAATATAATCGATGCACGCGTCAGCGAGCCCTTCGGGCATCGAAGAACGGGGTGTTTTTGCTGCGGTGAAGGGGAAAATTGCTAGACTCTCGTGGTACGTATAGTCCTGCCCAGTCAGCGGTTTTTTATCGGTCTCGTTCCCACGTACACGCATTTCCAGGCATTTATCTGGGTCACTCGGTCGGACTTCATTCATGCGCGATACTCGAACCGGGGAGATGTTTCAGCAACCGTAAATTCCTGCACAATTCTACGATTCGGATCGAGTGAACTTTAAATGCCCGACAGATTTTTTTAGGCGTACAAATTTTGTGCAGTTCGTCTTAAGGGGTTGTACCTAGTCAGGAGGCCGAAAAGAGGCGATTTTTTTTTTAAAAAGCGGAAGCATATATTTTTACAGAACTTTTGGCACTTAAAAGAGCAACATTTAAAGAACATTTGGTAATTTTTTTGTAGAAAAATACTTACGTTTATAATAAAAATATAACGACATCCAAGAAGCCTTTTTAAAAACGGCGAGCAAGATATCACAAAAACTACTGCACCAATCTTTCTGCAATTTTGTGGGTTTATTTTTTATATAAAAATCTAGCGAATGACGGACGGATTTTTCTACAAAAATTACCAAATGTTCTCTAAATGTTGCTCTTTTAAGTGCAAAAAGTTCTGTAAATATATATGCTTCCGCTTTTACAAAAGAAATTCACAAACATTCGCTTCTTTTCGGCCTCCTAACTAGGTATAACCCCAAAGCAGAAAGTACTTGTGTGTTTGTCTGACGCCTAAAAACTTTCGAAGGGTAAACTCTGCAGTCACGAAATGTGTCCCCAGATGAATTTGACTATTTTCGCGAAAAATGAACGCAATCTTTTTGTTATAAAATCAGAATCTAAATTTCAGGCGAAGCCGAGTAGTGAAGCTAGTATTACATATGTAAAAAGCAGACAACTCGATGCTATTTCGTTTTCGGAATGCTTATGGTTGGGTGGAGATTTGGTTGGGGCTGCGACGTGAGCCATACAATCAACTCAGATAGCTATCGGGTATGATATGATTGCTTAGAGTGTTGAGAGAGGGACAGAGAGAGAGAAAGGGTCTGCGTTTGAGAAAATGCCTTCTGGCCAGAGGCCTGTAATTAAACACACGCCAGTTGTCCTGGAACCGTGGAATCGAACCAGTTACATATAATTCACCTGACTTCCTTATAAACTACCTTGCCAGTGTATAATCGCGCGGTTAAATTGTGTGCGAGGAAATATGGTGGATTACTGGTTCGCGATCAAGATGCACAGGACCAGACATTCTCCCACGACGACGTCTTGGAAGTCCAAAAGTTTCGGGTTCACTGTAACGTAGGGGTAGGTCACTGTTCCTTGTATGGTAATAGGGATCGTGCATCCGTGCACCACCTGAATATCATTACGTTGCATTACTCCAGGAAGAGACGAACGATTTCCCTACCGCTCAATATCCTTTGAATAAAATCGACCGATTACGTACACACCTCAATGTGAATCGTGTGTTTCACTGGCGTGCTCCTTTCGGTATATTTCTCTCGAGTTGGATGCCAAGTTACCCCAAGAACAGCGTACTCGCTGACTGTTAAATTGGTCTGCTTGAATTCCACTTGGATGCCGGACTTCGCCAGTGCCTCCTTCCTCTTCGCCCCCAACTTTCTCATTCGCATCTGCACGTCCCAGGGACCGTAGTTAATTACCATCGTAGAGTAATGAGCGGGGTGCTCGATAATCACGTGCTTCATGTCTGCGCGGAAGATTTGCGAAATGAACGCGAGTGTTTTCCTCCGAGCGTACGTGTTCCACATCCGAGCGAGTTGACATGCGTTAGCTAAATATCCAGCGGGATAGGAGGATTCTTAATTAACGAGATCATTGAAACGGAAGTACCGATAATGTATTGGGAAGATAGGAGGCGAGGAATTGCCTGCCTCTTGCCGGTCGCGCTGTACTGCAGTGCGATGTATAAATTCGAATCGAGGAATCTTCTTGCCAAATGTCTTTCCATCGCCATAGCTATGTCCATATCACGTGGTAGTATTTCGTCGTAGCAAACGATGGTCCATTCTTCCACTTAGAGGGAAGTATGTTGAGAATGTTTATTTCTCGAATTTCTGGGTTAATTGAATTATTAAAATTTGGGTCCGTTTTACCGGTCAGAGTGTCGATGTCATCTTGGGACAAATCGTTCGCTTTTCCGGGAATATTGCAGACCTGTGAGTCAGCCTCCAGTTTCTACCACGGTAAACGAAGAAGTGGTTGTAAAATGTTGGAAATGTTGAGAGAATTGCTTGGCACCTTACGCTAATAATGTATTCGCAGGTCAGGCATTGAATCGCGGAGTACTCCAACGCGATAGGGTGTTCCGGATGACCATTTCCACGAGGAATACACGGATACACTTGTGGGAATGTTCCAAAAGCGTTCACTGTCATCGTCATTGGCATCACGTGATCGATCTGAGAAAGATTAAATACGTTTTAGATCATGGGGGTCCGAAGGACGGCAAAAGGGGTAGTTTGCCCTGCCCCGTGGCTTTTGAGAAAAGATCGCTTATTTTTAAAAACTGATCTTTGTCAAGGTAGTTCCTATCCAACTATGTTAGTCAAATTAGAGTTGGGTAATCTTATACTATAAAGCAGAAAGTGTATCGTATGTTTGCGTGCTTGTCTGTCGCCTAAAAACTTTCGAACGGTAAACTCTGGGGTCGCGAAACGTACCTCAGCTCATTATGCCTGGCTAATCCAGATAAGTGCGACTATTTTCACAAAAAAAATAAATAAAAAAACAATTGTCTTTTAAAAAATTAAATCGCGATTGTTTTTTCATTACTATAATTTTCTTGATCGCCACCCCAAAGTTACCCACCCTGGGAGAAGTCTACGGACTCCCTTGTTTTAGATATTTCTTCAGGCTTCTGTAAATTAGTCGCGCGTAGGTACCTCGAGCGTGAATCGACGATCGATGGGACCAAGGATCGTTGGCCGATGCTCCACGTTGAATTTAACAAATGACTGGCCGTCCACAGAACCGGCGGTTGGTTCAACTTTCAACGAATTTATGTGGAAACGGTCGCACTGCTCGGCGGCGGGTGTCGAAGTAGTTATTTTATATCGAAGCTCTATGTTGCTGCGATTCTTCAACGTGAAACTTTTCTGACTCAGCTCCAGGAATCGCTGTAATATACATAATACCAGTCTTCTGCTCCCGATTCCTGTTGCAACCCGCCGACGAGTTACCTGTTGACCAAAATCAATCACATCCGTGTCTACTGAGAATTGAATGGCGTCTGCGCTCGCGAGTATGTTGATCCTCTCCGAAGGGCCACGAACAATTTCACAAACCGCCGTGGCTTTTACTTCAAGCACCTCGAAACCGTGGAACCCTACGTGAACATGTTGCGCGGTGTACGGAAGTATGGTTCCTTGGCTTGGAACGATTTCCAACACCTGAAACAGCTGATCCTTCCATCGGTCCTTTTCAATGAAAGGCGTCCTTAAATTACGTGAAGGTAATTTTTGCGATGTCTCACACCTCCCACAGCCGGTATAAGAATTCGTAAGATTTTATACTCCAACCCCATCTCCCCCGTTCCTTACATAATATTTTTTATATTCACTTTCGGATATGTATGCATAACTTCCGAAAAACAATAGTTTTTCAGCTGAAACTTTTTTTTTAAGTAGCTCATAATACTATGTAAAGATAGTAAAAAAACGGGAAATCTTCATCGAGCCGTTGACTTGTAAAAAAATCCACAAAATGTGCACATTTTCCGAGAGTTCAAACGGGTATACTCCCTTAAGGACGACCCCAAATCTGATTAATTCGTAGAAATTATGAACTTGGTTAATGTAGTGCTTCGACCGAGGCTCAGAGGCGAGCGTTTCCAAAGCAGCAACCTCCTCGGTCTCTTCAAAGTGTTTGCCAACGATCGACAGTAAGAATTCTCGTATTTCTTCGTCGGACACAGATTTCTCAAAATTCTCCTTCCTTTCTGTAATTTCCGATTTCTGTTTCCGCGTGTACGTCTCCGAAGCAGGCGCTAGAAGGGAATTCCCCGATTATCACAGGATTTATTATATCAACTTATCTCCGCTAATACGCGGGTGGTTTTTCTCATTATTACTGTCGCTGCGATTAATTAAAACGATCGGTACAATTGACTGGTGGTGGCAGTGACTGCATCGGCCCGTCTCCACTTCCATCTTGTTTGTCATTTGCCTCGTTTATGCTAACATCTTGGTTTGTCGCAGCTGATTCGCACGAGCCGCGATCGAGTAATTGCGTGTGCCGAGACGATTGCAATCTGCATCCCTGTACACACGTACGTAAATGCATCAGGCTTCGGTCGACTCGGCGGCAAATTACAATTAAGATTCTGTATTAGGGCGCAGGGGTGTCTCGCAGTGAATTCTGGGACGATGAAATTTGTACGAATTATTGATTTCGGAACTTACGCAACTTTCGCGCGCGTCGCGCACTATCTCGATGGAATCAGCTTGCCATAGGAATTTGTAGAGGACCGACACGGGTCCGTTATTCGTCAGCGTCAAGATTCTCTCGGCACTCGAGCCAAGCACGCAGTTGAACGCAAGATCCGTGGAATCGAACAGCAGATTCGGAAAATTCACTGTGCCTGTGCAGGGAATTTGCTCCTGAATGAAAGCGTCGTTTCGTAGATTAGAGAACAGTTTGCTGTTATAGATACGTGCCGGTGATTATGAAAGTTGTGAATTACCAAAAAATTGAGATTTCTCTTATTTTACGTTATACTGTTTTATATTTAAATATTGCGAAAGAATGTTGCAAAATAGTCAAGTAAGTAATGACAATAGTGGTGTACCTGAGTCGTTTGTTCTCTGTAAGTTATTTGTGAGAAAATATTCTTTCATTATGTATTAAATAAGCGAAATGTACCTAATTATGCTGACAATATGAGAAAAATTAGGAGAAATAGTGGTGAAGAATACATTACCAGAAATAGTAAGGTTGTTAGTGGCAAAGTATTTGAAAATAAAAATTGCTTTTGTTTGAAAAATGTTTGAATTTCTTAAGCTGTGAGGATCGAGAAACTACGTTCCAGCAGTTTTGCAATTTGGGGGACAGTCAAAGGTTTAACAAACACATTTACTCATAAAATTTAAAACGTTAGATAAATTCGATATTAGAGGAGCATATAGGTCGTGAAACATTTCCTCCAATAACAGAAAAATATTTTTCAATAAGCCCAAACGCAGAAGCCTGAATAACAAAAAATACATGACTTACAGCACTTTCATAATCACCGGCTCATTTAGCCCACAGTGTTACCCGGTTAGGATGCTCGTCGTATGACATCCGAAGCACGCCAGAGTAGGTTCGCGAATAGAAATCACTCTTTTCCTTATCGAAGAAGAAGAACGCGCGTATGTTCGTAGTGGCGCCGTCGATTAAAACAATCTTCATGCTCTGCACAGGCTCGCCCGTGCTGGTCAGCAATTGAAACGGAGGTGTGACCGTAAGTCGCACGTTCAAGTCCAGCTTCGACTGATTCGTTACCAGCAGTTCATCTGTAAATATCCATAAAATAAAACTGGAGAAGTTTAAGGAAAGCCTAGGGTTTATGCAAAAACCGACTTTTGAAAAAACGTTTTTCTATTCCCCAAAAAACGGTTCAACACCGGTTTTCGAATTTTCACAAAAAAAAAATGTAATTAAAATAGTAACTAAATATTTGTACTTATTTCTAAAAATTTCAGTTTCCTTAATATTACGGAATCACAAAAATATAACCAAATAAAATATACTCTATCTATACAAAACCAAACAAATAAAAAAAATTAAAATAACTAAAATCTAAATCTTTTAAAAGGCGGTACCAAATTATTATTATTATTATATTTAACGAGAAATCCCTTAATATACAAGATATATACATAAAACAGAGCTTATACCGTCTAGAACATAAGTAAATATTAATTAATTAATTATAAATTATACCCCTTTATTCCATTTAGTATATTTTTCAAAAAATATAAATTCATGAAGATTAGTTTTACAGTAAACCAGTTGTCGAATTTTACAATTTTATAAATGAAAAGCGTTTTTCAAATCCATTTTTTAAAAGCAGGCAAACCCTAGGAGAGACTATTCACAGGATAATCGAACCTGTCTGTTGTAATTTATCATCATCCGGACATATGTCAGCGCGGAACGTTAATTCCCTTTTACTGAACGAAACATGCGGCTTGGTGAGAATGACTTTGAAAGTCGAGGTACCGATCAGTTCCCGCTTGCCGATTCTTTGGATCTGGCCGAACACGTGCCAGTCTTCTTGTATGCACTTGTTCCTATCGAAAGCAGGATATCTACATAAACGCACCTGTTTCGGGTGACCGAAACCTGGATACGAAATCGTTCCTCTTTGCCTTGCCTCGGTGTCGATAGTACTTACTCGGTCCAGACTAGCTTGCACTGCACAGTCGCCGTTCCTTCGGCTGGAACTTCCACAATCAGAGGCTCAATTTGAAACTTGGTGCTGCATCGGGGCATTGGCTTAGCTGTAGAAATAACGAAGCAAGTAGGTATTCGTATCTACTCACGTGTCTGGCAGCACCACCCGGCCTCGATTAAATTGGAGTTCCCGATTAGTTGACCATATTATCTGATATTGATGGCTCCCGTAGTTCCTTAACGTTATCGCGCGATTTATTCTCTGATGGCTGTCGAAGAGAGCGTTGAAAAGTTTTCCACGACACCGTTAACCGCTGCGCATTAAAAGCCGACGGAAATGAGGAGCGATTTAAACCTGAAAAGCAGACCCAAATCGAAAGTGGGGAATATTTGGGGCTCGAAGACGACGCTGCAGCCGGTTCCGATCGCGGTCAGGCCGACTGATATCGTTCTATCGCCGACAATAGACATCAGAATCCTGTCGTTGCATTTTCCAGCATCGCGAAGGTACAGTGTAACGACTACCCTCATCGATCCGTACGGCTCCAGATCCCCGGACTCCGGGCTAAGGGTGAACGGTGATTTTTTCCTTTCCTGGAAACGATTTTAAAATGCGAATGGGATTCTATTCGCTGGTCAATCGACCCTTTAAGAGGTTACGCCCCCACTCTGAGACGCTTAAAATGAAACCACGTTAGAGGAATTTTTTTTCATGATACTGTGAGGCTGAAAATTATTTCTATACTCCTTATGTTTAGCGCAGGTTTTAATGAATATATCGTGTAAATATTGTACAGAAATATTAAAAAATCGCCGAGTTATGTGTTGTCCCTTGGAATCACTTTCTTCAAATTGGCCAGCAGCATAACTTGAACAATTTTCATTCGATTCACTTGCAATTTGCATAGTATCTTCTGTAATAGATTGTCTACAGAAGTACCTGCGGATTTTACGATTCGTTAAAAATATTTTTCGCTACAGGCAATTTTAAACGCAAATTAGGCAATTTTTCAGCTGAAACTTCAAACCTCAAGCATTTTCAGAAAAATCAATATTTTGTTAAATCGCTATGCACTTCTGTAGTAAATGTCGCGTAAATAATGAAAAATTTCGGCTGTTTATCCTGCGGCAAAGTACACGGGACTTCTCCTGCTAGACGTGGAAGGCGACTTTCCAGAAACTAAGTAGAAGAATGAAAGAGCGCCAGCAACGCGAATTTGTTTAAGAAAAAATAGTTACAATTTGATTTTTATATACCATAAGGCATGTAGAATCAAGCCCTTAAAAAGTGTATTTATTTATATTCTACTTTCGCTCAAGAAATTCCGAAACTTACATATGATTTTCGGGCCTCAGAGGTGGCTTAACCCCTTAAGATAAAAATAATGGGGGGAACCGCACCAAGGTAGCACGAAATCCAGCCGGTATCGGTGATTCGTTGGATACCAGCAAGTTCGTCGGTACTGGCTCGAGAACTTGGACTTGACCAAAGTCTAAAGTATCTGGTTCGACGGACACGATAGGTCCTTGACCGGTGGCCACGATCACGCAGCACACCTTCGCCGATTTCTCCCCCATTGTCAACATACTAACACGAACAAGTAGGAGAATCAAAATCAACCCGATTCTTAAGGGCGAACAACAACTTGAAGCCCGGAAGAAAGTGCAATTTTTGTGAATTTTATGTTAGATATCCATACTTCGTAGGAAAGTCATTGATATGGGGTTTAAATGTGCATGTAGTGGACAGTGTTTTAGAATTTTTGTGTGACAAAATATACAGTTTTAATGAAGTTATAGAGGTCGCCGTAGAGCGCGACGCGTCGAACACGATTTGATGGTTTCCCACTTTATTCACGTCGCGTTCATCTGAGAAAAAATGGCCTCCTTCTATTAATATAGTTTAAGAAAATGGTCTCCTTCTATATTAATATAGTTTTAAAAAATGCTCTCCTTTTTGCTCAGATGAACGCGACGTGAATAAAATAGGAAACCATCAGATCGTGTTCGACGCGTCGCGCTCTACGGCGACCTCTATAACTTGATTAAAACTGTATATTTTGTCACACAAAAATTCTAAAATACTGTCCACTACATGCACATTTAAACTTCAATGACTTTCCTACGAAGTATGGATATCTAATATAAAATTAAAACAAATTGCACTTTTTTCCGGGCTTCAAGGTGTTGTTCCCACTGAAGGGGCCATTCCGGTTAGACGGGTTGAAAAAATGATTTTTTTTAAAACACTTTTCGAAAGCACATATCCTCAAGAATGTACTGTTAAATTTTCATGGAAAAATTCCGATTATTTTAGCTTCTACGGAGGCATTTTGCAGGGAGCGCAGAGACTCCGCCTCTACAGATGAAAACTTTGAACGCGTTTTTCTCGAAACGTCATTGTTTCACATCGTGGAGATAAAATCACAAAACCTATCGAACCGATTGCTTTATAAACTTTACTGCTTGTTCTACACACCTGCGACTCTCGCAGGGACTACAACCAAGTATTTTCATTGAGTCTAACCTACTTTCAAAATGAAAAATAGCAAAAGATAAAAGCGGAAAAACTTTTCTCTTGCATTTTGGAAATGTAGATTAAAAAATAGAAAACAGTTTCATTCCATTACTATAATTATTTTCGTCGCAATAAATTCCTGAAAATAGCTGAATTTATCGGCCCCTATTGACCCCTTAAGTAAAACTTGATTTCCAATTTACCTGAGCGTAATCGTTTGCCTGCCCAAGGCTCTCGCAATGATAGTCACCTGGATCGTCCTCGACTGGCGCGCTTTAATAAACCCTTGGTACATCGAGAGAGAATAAATGACGGTGGCGTGCTCGGAATCCTGTTGTGAAACGTCAGGTGAATATTTCATAAATTTCGGCTCCCGGACTATTTACCGGTTGCGGCAGCAAGCAAAAGTATGCATCCAGATCGGACGCGTTCTCCACGTCGATGCACTGCGAATAGGCGAAATTGGTGAAGCAGAATGGAAGAATGATCTCGTAGGGCTTGATGAAGAGGGAAGCGACGTGGCCGCAGAACTTTATAGGTAGGATCACTGGATCCGAGTCCGAGTCCCACATGTCCACTTGCATCGCGGTGTCGCCGTCGCGAGCGATATTAGCCGTGTAAACGACCTGTAAAACAGTATTTATTATTATTATTATTATTATTATTATTATTATTCTTTATTACTCACAAGGGAAAATCATGAACCCGAAAATACAAAAAATCCTGAAACTCTGTGAATGTGTAGGGGATTTGTTTGCTGCCCAGATTCACTACAAAAGGGGTGAAATTAACCCCCGAAGACTCGGCTATTTTCCGGTTGTGAGTTATAACTCGCGAACTGTAAGAGGCAGAAAAAAAGTTCCAAGACAAAAGTTACTCCTCTCAATTAGATCTATCATTTGGTAAAACAAATTATTTTACAGTTCACGAGTTATAACACAAAATCGGAAAATAACCGGATTCTCAGGGGGTCAATCACACTCCCTTTGTTTCAGAATTTTTTGAATTTTCGGGTTCGGGATCTCCCCTTGTCAGTAAATATATAAAGAAAACAGCTGGTAATACGTTAAAGCAGATCGAAGTGAAAGGCGAGGCTGCGGTACATGGACAAGGATGCAGAGGTAAATTAGGAATAGTGTTGAAATATATCGTCCAGTTTTAGATTTGAAAGCAGGCAAGGAATTTATCCCTCGAATGCCAGGTGAAAGAGAATTGTAATAACGGGCAGCAAAATAAGCGAAGGAAGATTCAAAAACATCTCGTGGCTCTCCAATAGCTTGTTTATTCTACCGATCGGTTGAAATTACTTTGATCCTGAAGGAGCTTTCAGCAGAGACCACCCCTTCCTCGGGCGTAACGTAGAATTCTCGAGGATTCGAGGGGAAACTCGGCTTCGTGCGAGCTGTCGCAAATTCTTCGGAAAGCAACGGTGGCTGGTCCCCGTCGTCGAGCACTTTTATGACAAACGCCACAGGCACCAGGGACAAATTACGCAGGCACACCGTTCGTCGACTAGCAAACCCTGCGACAACGCGAGAAACTATATACATACACTCGATTTAACCTTTCGCGAGGTGCACCGCACCCCAAGAGCAATTTTCAAGTTCAAATGTCGCGGTTACCTTCGCTACTTCCACGGGGGATTTATCGCCAAAAAAAAGGAAAAATTCGCTTTATTATACAACCGTAGAAAATCGCTGCTTTCAACTAGACTTCATCGTATCAAAATTTACAATTCTAGAAAAAGGCTATTAGAGCGTTACGAGTGTACAATTATCGTTGAAAAGTTAAAAAATCTAAAATTATAAAAATGGTAACTCAAGAATCTCGCTGGGGTGCAGTGAACCGCGTGTAACCAATTTCTGATTAAAAGAAGGTGTGAACAGGAAGAGTTAACTGTTATTGCTAGATTACCTAGGGCAGTTGTGCCAAAATCGAGGACCTCCTTATCGAAGTGCAATGTCGGGCATATGATACACCCCCTGCGAGACAGAGAAGCGTACAGCTTCGGTGTACCTTTTAAAAAATCTGTTTCACACGTGCCTTGGCTACTTAGAAAAATAACGCACTTGATGTGCAGGCTGAGTACTTGCAGGCTCTCTTTCACCACGAAATCGAGCCTCTCCACAAATTCGCCCTTGCGATTCGAGGCGAACGACACGTTGAAAGACTTCTGCTCGCCAGGCGTCAACCTGAGACTAGTGGGCGTAATCTGGATGCTACCGCCAAAGTCGCTTGGTTTCGGCTTGTGAATCAACGTACCGGGAATATGGCTCTGGTTGGCGGCTATTATCTAAAACGATACGCCGCGTACTTGGTCAATTCTCCTGTCGTACCTATACTGTGCAATAGGGTGGGCCGAAGAAATCAAATTTTCGAAACTCGAAACAGCCTAGTGCGGGAAAGTTTGCGTCTGGGGAAGACAAATAAAGGCTAAATAATTTTTTTCAAGTCGGTAGATATTTGACCAACCCCCATCGGGGTGAAAGTTATTAATTTTTTACCAAGTTTAGCGACTTCTGTATATTTTGAAAACAAAACGTGTCTTACCACTTCTGTTGATGCTTTCCGGAGGAAAAATGTCTGCTGCGTCGCGTGGAGTAGTCAGATTTTCTCCTAGACCCTTAGTTTTTTTTTAAATATATAGAAAAGTATCTGGAAAAATTGGTGCATTTCGGGTGTCCTTTTCCATTTGATCGTTGTTTAAATATATTTAAATGTTTATAATTCAATAATAACTTATATCTTTGTACTCAGGAGGGTTCTTAGAATAATTTGACGAGCCAGCAACCGAATAACTGTTACTGTTATTCAAAATATGTTCAAAGTTGAAAATTTGCAATTTTTTCCCACGAAAACAGAGGGTGTTGGGGACAAACGGTTTGCGGATTCGTTTTCAGCGCAGAAAAATTTATAAGACTTGGCTATTGAATGTTACAGATCAAAATGGCTGTTGGACCGGCTCTCGAATCAATGAAATATGTTCTTCTTTCACTACAACCGCGTTACCTCCGAAAATAAAAACACAGATAGATACTGCGCTTCGCGACAACATATAAAACGTTATTTCACATCTTTATGTGTTTAAATAATATTCCCTGACGCTCAACAGTGAAATATACAAATTTTATGAAAATATACAGAAGTAGCCAAACCTGGTAAAAAATTAAAAACTTTCACCCCGATGGGGGCCGGTCAAACATTGACCGATTTTAAAAAGTTCTTTTGCCTCGATTTGTCTTCCCCAGACGTAACTTTTCCGCACTAAGCTATTTACAGTTTCGAGAATTTGAATTTTTGTGCTCGCCCTACTGTATAATCAACGAGTTACCTCGTAATTGTGTACAGAGCACAAATAAACGTTTTGCAAATCGATTGTGATGACGTTCAGGCGAAACACCGGTCCCAGGCCCGTCCCGTGCAGACTATTGTAAAGCAATCGATTCAGGGGTTGCTTGGATTCTAACAATTACCGTAAATTGTAGTGGAGGATTAATTAAAGTTACTTGAGTGGTATTCTGTCCTGGCGGCCGGTGATTTCCAAGTAGGCGGTGCTGGTTACTTCGCCGATTTCCAGGGCACGAAACAAGACGGTCACGTCCTTCGAGGACCTCGGCCAAATCTCAGCCTCCAGAGGTGTGAGCATAAAGCACGTGTGCCTGTAGTGGAATGTTTCCTTGGTCAGGGACTCGATCTCGTCCGCATAGATCCGCTGATAAACCAGCTGATGGACGTCGGGCATGCAGACGTTGTAATATTCGAGATCGACGCACCGAGCCAGCTCCATTTCGTAAACCAGATGGAACAGCCTCTCGTATCTGCGGCGAGCGCCAAGCCTCTCTGTTATTATTAACGTCACTTTGATCTGTCCTGGCCATTTCGCCTGTTTAATCAGCGCCAGCTTACTCTTCCCTCTGCTGGCTATCAGCATTCGCATCCTTAAGAAGCATCCACCTGTACTTGACGACATAGTCGCTTCTGTTGTGGATGGTGAGCACCTTGCTCCTGAATAATCCTAGATAAGTGTCTTCCATCCTAATGCTGCCCCTGTCGATGCGGATAGGGCAATCTCTCGCGGAACATCGAACATCTATTCCAACTTTCTCCCCTGGAGAAGAAGGCAGATTCAAGAGGGAGGTTGAAACTTTCACCCTGCACGTCGCTCACAAGGGAAGTTAGGCCAGGCAGCCTGGAGGTTCAGGAAATTATGCAACTTTGCGTGCGAGTAGAGTAGTTGATGTGTAAAGGAAGCCTGTTTTTTTTGTGGGTGCCATAGGGCGGTCTTGGGGGCTGAAGTCACCCCTTGAAAGAAATGCAGAATTCTCCTTTTTGTGGGATATCTCGAGAATGGTGAGAGATATTGGAAAGGAGTTTAAACAAAAGTTGCTTCCTTTTTTTATATCTGCAAAACTACGTAAATGTAATTATTGACAATTTCATAGTTTTTAAGTTACCCCCACCGCTAATCCTTAATTCGATAGTTACTTTTACGCAGTTTTGTAGATATTAAAGAAGGATGCAACTTTCGTTTAAACCTCTTTTCTTTTGTTTAGACCTCTTAATAAATAATAAGAAGGATCGACATAAAAAAAATATTTCCTGCAAGTTCAATGATGCCTCCTCATATCCCAAAATAATTTAATCCAATATGACCAACAGTTTTTTTTTTTAAAATCTTAAATATCAGTTACTTTTGGGGCTCTTAGACGAGAATTCCTCCTTAAAGGGCTGATTTCCCTCTAAAACCTCACTATGACACCAACAAAAAACAGGTTTCCCTTACGCATGAACTACTCTACTTACCCACAGAGTTGCATAATTCTCTAAATCTCCGGGTTGCCTAACTTCCCTTGCCAGTTACCTGTTTCGTATTCGAGAAAGAGTCTCCCTTGAAAATCGCCGGATTCGTTGGACAAGAAGTGCGTAGTGAATTGCAGAGACTCCTTCTCCGCTATTGTACCCTTGGATGGCTCGATCCAAAAGCGTCGGCTAGCATTTGTTACGGACCGAATCTAAGTGTTATTCCGTGTACGTACTGTACGTCGCGTTTGCAACACGATCTTTTACTTGCTGATCTTACTCATCGCTATAGAGAACAAAGAGGGCTGGCGCATCCCCTACGTTGCGGACGAATGTCGTCTTGGAGGAAGGAATCTTCACCGCGGTCGACGGCATTTCAATTTCGTCGGGGAAGTCTAACAGTCCTCTTGGCCCGACAGCTAAAAGTCGTTTCGAATCTGTTACACGACCAGATTTCGCAGGAATGCACATCCTAGCTGCATTCCTCTTTCTCGATGTCAGGAAATATTCAGGGCTCGATCTAGGGGAGGGGGCGTAAACAGGGCAACTGTCCAGAGTGGCAAAATTGATTAATTGGTAATTTACGAATATTAACCCTTAACTGGTATCTTGGGGTCGGTCGTGACCCCAGGCACGCAAAGTTCGCTGCAAAATTTTTGGTTGCCTAAGCTTGTAAACTGTTTTTCTAATTAATTTTATAATAATAGTTTAACTTTCTAAGTTTCTATTATTTTACACATTACCTAAGAACAAAATATTCATAGAGGTTGATTCAGGGTCGACTTTACAAATTTCTGTGTCCTTTTTTATTTGGGGTCTGTCACGACCACAGTATACCAGCCACCTTTGCCAAAAACAGTATACCAGTTAAGGGTTAATATTTTCTATACAGCACGAGGCTTTTATTATTCAAAAAAATACCTACAAAAAGTTTCACCCACTGTCAATAATTACATTTCAGAATAATTGTTTATATGTAATTAAATAATCAAGGGGCGGCAAAAATCTAGAAGAGCTAGATCGAGCCCTGGAAATATGTACGCAGTTATTTAATCGCACCTATAACCGGCACGATCAGTTCCTTCGTGTCGGTGAGAAACCTCAACCTGTACTCGTAATCTCTTCTCCTCTCGGGGACAAATTTCACGTTGTAAGAGTTGGAGAGGCCCGGTGCAAGCATCATCGAGTAATCGGCACCACGATGCTCCACGGAAAAGAAAGGATCGCATTCGCAGGAGATTTTCAAGTATCGCGACACCTTTTTTGTTTAGGGAAATCAGGGGACGTTCTAGTTGGAAGTTCTCGTGACGCAAGAGGAAATTAAATCACCTGGGTCGCGTTACGAACTGTCACCGTCACGGTCAACGCTTCCCCGGGGGTGAATCGTTGAAAAACCACGACCCGGGGAGTTACTTGAAAGGTGTGATCCTCGACTTTGCAAGCGTCGGGCAAGTCCAGTGTGTTTCTTGATTTTGAGACATGTTCCGCCCTCTCCTCCGTTGTCATTGACATTTGCTTCATGTACTCGGATGGACGTGCGCTGAGCTAAGTTTCAAGTTTTTATTCTCTTTTCTTTATTTATTTACATATACGGGAAAACCGTTTGGTACGTGGAGAATAGAGAGAACCAGTGGATCACTAATGCATAAAAGTAGAAACACAAGGGTGGACAAAATAAGGGAGGAAGAAGTAGCTTCAAGATAGGAAATAAGAAAAAAAGAAATAAAATAAAATGAAAATACTTAAATAGCAGTTAACGAGAATTGTTAGCCGCATTCATCGCTGAGTGCTTCAAAGAGTGCGGTGATTGGCAGACGAAATCAACTAAATGCTCGACAGAATTAGAAGATAGTCTATCAACACAGCTGTTCAAGCTAATTGCAATGTGGAAACAAGCTTTTCCTCACCTCTTCATCATTTTCATTCTTCTTTCCTCGTGGCTGTTGCAACAAACATTGCACGATTCGTGACACGTTCAATTGTACCCTTGGTTGATTCGTGATACGATGCTCTCCTTTCTCGTTCATCTCGATTTCACTGTACGTATGTTCTAGCCAAATCTGGGATACGCATATCACAGAGTCACTGATTAAATGAAATGGCTATAGTATCGACGAGTTTGCCGTATCTCAACGTCTTTATATCTATCGGTTCTTCTCGGAGATTCTTAAGGGTGCATAAGTTGTTTTTAACAGTTGACGTTGCATCGATAATCGAGATCGTTATTTAATGTAACCATGAAGGTACCCTCCCATCAAGTCACTTCGAAATTAGGGCCGGTATTCATAGTCGCTACTTATTCTTAAGTAAAACCAGCAGCAGGCAACGTTTCACTTTTATATATTAGTGAGGATAAAACAGGTCTGATAATAGGAAAATGTATATAACGTTTACTGATTCAGCTCGTACGAGCGGTCTGAATAAAAAATCCCCGATTTTTTTAACAATCTTTGGGAAAGTAGGTATCCAGTGACGTCGTCATTTTTTCGCAAAAAAATTGCGGTAATGGTACCACTTTGAAGAGAAGGGTCGTGATTTTCGCTATAAAAGTCGCACGTTTTTGCTTGTTATTAAAAAATGGTTCGATTTAACTGAAAAATTTCACCGTCACCGGTTAACGAATCTTCTGCGGAATATGTGTGTAAATAATGAAGTTAATTGGATGAACGGTGAGGCAGTTATCATGCCCACCGTCTTGGAAAATGATGTTTCGAGAAAAACCCGCATTTTTAAAAAAAAATTCCCATTCTCATACCTGAGGTATGTAAACATATACCTATAAAGCGCAAAAATTATTAAACCAATCAGATTAATAGTTTACCCCTGAATCACTCGCAAACATTGACTACGTTTTAGCGCTGAGAAACGTGTATGAGCCCTTAAAGCGGCTGATCATTCCCAGTGTCTCAACAAGCGTGAGAAATATTTTAGCAGCGATAATAACTCGCGGGTGGAGAATAGTGTCCGACGTAGATGGGCACACCGTTACAAACTGGTGGTTTAGGAAGGGAGCAGTAGTTGGATGGGGGACAAGAATTTGGTGGGGGGCAGCAATTGGCTGGGGGTGGAATACAGCGATTGACTTGGATCGGGGGACAGCAGTTGGGTTGGATTGGGCAACAGGGAGGCGCAGGGGGGCAGCTAGGGTTCTGTTGATTGCGTGCGTTTCCCGGGGAAAGACAGGATTCCGGGGGGTAGCCAATTGCTTTGGCGTAAGCTTTAAGCACGCAGATCGGCGGTGCACGGCAACGCGGAGGGTGCGGGCTTGGCGGGCAACGCGGCATCTTTGTAATGCAACAAGGGTCGCAAGAGCCGTCGTAGCAACACATCCCTGGGCACGGTCCCCGCGGGCATCCGAACGGTGGGCATCTTATGTTGCAAACTTCTGGCTCCGGTTTTCTGGGCAAACGGAGCACGGCTCGTTTCAATCAAAACCTCTTAAGTCCAACGTTGAAGAAAGTTGAGAAAAGATCCGCTCACAGGCATTCGACTTCATCGATGATATTCAGCAATTCTTCCATATAATTACGATACTCGTTCTTACGGTCCATGTTTGCTCGCGTTTCGAGTAGACGGTCACTGGAGATTTTGTATTCCTCCCAAATCTATCGTGGGAAGTGTAGTTTCTTACATCTCTGAGCCAACAGACGGAAGTCGGTGCGTTTAGTTGTCGGGGAAATAAAGGAATGCCAGTGTGCGCACTCGGCAATGTTCACGTTAACCTTTAGGAGACCGGCAAGGCCCTTTTTGGGGCTCTGTGCAAGTCCTCTAATTCTGCACAAAATATACGTTGCATAGTAAATATATTAATTTTTCGAGACTGAAAAACACTATTTTTAAAAAAAAAGCCAGTCCTCTAAACGTTAAGGGGAGATTCCCGTCTAGAGCCCAACGAAATAGGTGATCTTTAGGAATTAATTAAAGGACAACTACAACAGATTATTTAAACAGACTTTTTGCATTGTATTAAGAATGTCTTAAACTATAGAAATATATTTTTTCCCTGTAATTAATCATTGCAAATGGCACTGCGGATTCGTTAAAGTGGAAGCGTAGAAACTTCGTTTCAAAAAATCCTTACAGGATTCCTAAAATGGTAAATAAAAAAAATCAAATTTAAACCGGAACCCACCCTTAATCGTAATTCATTCAAATTTCAATGACTGTACGCGCGAGGATAATGCCACAAAAGTTGTGCATTTTATTCAGAAAAAATACAACGAAAATAGAAAGGGAAATACAAACCGCATCCTTTGACGCCACTACATCAGAGTTCAGAGAACGCGGTACTCTAAAAAGTACACGATTTACAAAGTCACCTCGAGTACACAGTAAACGAAATACAAGGACCGATGGGACGCGTACAAATGCGCGAATAAAAAACAAACATAGAAAATCACTGAGGAGAAGAGAAACGTAGCAGCGTTTGGTCTGCTCGTCAGTACATCATCGGTGGTTGCAGGTGTCTGTTAGCGAGTATAGTTTCCGGTGAAACGAATTGCGTGTTCGGAATACAGTCTTGCCTCCTGGCCAGGTACTTGATACCCCCGATGGTCCTAGCCTCGTGGAGGTCGGGTTGGCTGCGATGTATCCGCTGGAACGATGCTCTGTTATCCGGTGCTAGCGCAGACGCGAGCGTTCTGCCCACCATGGGGTTGAAGTTCTCAGAGGCATCTCCCCCGGCACGCTCTAGCCTCCCTTCACCCTGCGCGTCGTAGCTTTTAGTCGCCGCTACGTCACCCTGGCCGCTGTTCTTCCCGAGGTTCCACGCGTTCTGGTAATACTGTTGCATTTGCTGGTAATGAAGAGGGTAAGCCCCGTCGAACTTGTGCGAAGTTAGGTTGCACCTAGCGGCCAGCGGGTTTTTCTCGTTATACAGAATGCCGCCAGCCGAGTTCTGCCCTGGAGCTTGGTATTGCGCGAAGGGAGCCTGCTGCTCCGTCACACCGGTGCTATGTTCTCTTTCAGCCTGCAGGCTGTAACAGTTCCGCGGGTTGTACTGCTTCTGTCTAGGGTACTCCCTAGTCAAGTCCGGGCCCATCTTCCTCAGAGTGGCCTGACGTTGCGGATGAGGATTGTTCGGCCCCCTCTCGTTCATTAGACCATTGGCAGGGATTCTTTTCGACGGCGACTGCTGGCTCGACGCGATCAGTCGCTCCCTCCACTCCTCTTCCATCTCGTTCCGGTCTTGGGTGCCATTTAGCTTCACCGGCTGCTTGTTCGGGCTCAACCTCGCCAGATACTCCAGGCCCATCCTGACATCCGCCGATGACTTCAGCTGCTCCAGCTGTTTCCGCGCTACTTCTGGATCCTGTAACCCGTTGTTGCTCCTCTGAGGTCGGATCACTTGCTTGTACACGCGCATCTTCAGCAAGCTTGATGGCTCTGAGTTGTGTCTGTTCTCTTGACGTGGCGGGGGATCATTAACTGGATGAGCACGCTGTTGGCTTCGCTGCGGGCTATCTCGATAGATCTGCTGGTACTGCTGGTGCACCGGATGAGGAACGGGTTGCTGATAGTATCGGTAGTCGACGTTGGGTGCTGGTTTGACGGGTCGATTCGCGTGGTAGTTACTAGGAATGGTGTAGGGTTGAGGATGCGCGCCGTTGGCAGACTGTGGAGCTTGCCGTTGCCAATTAGGCTGCTGCGTGAACTGATAGTGCTGATAGCTTTGCTGATTATCCGGCGGAACGGGAAGCTGTTGGTTGAACGTTTCACTGAGCTGCTGATCTTGTTCGAACTGGGGAGCTTGTTCTTGCCGCGTTCTTAGCTCGTGCAGCCTCTCCAGCTCCATATAAGACAACCGCGATGGCGTCAGATGAATCATCCACTCTGGCTTCTCGTCCACCGGTTTCCTTTTGCGCGCGACGCTGACGGGTCTCTTCACTAGCGTTCCCTCCTCCTGTCTCCGAATCTCCTCGACGTACTCGAGCTGCCTCCGTTGTTCGTTCAGCAACGTGTCGAACTGCCTTCTCATCACGTCAACGGGCACCCTTTGCTGCTTCATGGTAGCCACCAGCTTCTCCTGGTCGCGTATCATGCTTGCACTGAACTGCAGGTGTTTCTTCTTGCTATGTTGGGCGGGTTGAGTGTCCTGCACAGTGGACGGTTGATTCTGCTGAGGGTAGACCATCGAGTTCTGCTGGTTTTCATTCGTCGCGTTCGCTGGTGCAGCATTTCTATACAGCTGTTGATGCTGATACGTTGGTTGCTGCTGCTGTAGCGAATGTTGCTGTTGCTGTTGCTGATACTGCGTTGCGAACATGTGTTGCTGATTCTGCGATCGAAAGAGTGGCCTGGGCTGTGTGTTAGAAGACTCCATTGCTTCTTGATTGCTTCTTGGCCAGCCTGCTTGATTCGTCGCGTATTCCATGCCCCCCTGGTCTACCGGGTAGTTATGTTGAACGTTCATTCGCGGGTACTTGATTTGGTTCGCTGCCGCGTCCTGAGGCGATGTCATACCCTGCCCAGGCAAATTTCTTCTAAACTGTTGATCATCGTAGTTACAGGGGACGGTCCACTGGTTCCCCTGTAACTGTTGTTGACTGCCCATCATCTGCATCTGATAGTTACTGGCCCGTCGCTGTAGCTGCTGCTGTTGGGCCAAGTTCTGCTGCATCTGCTGATAGATTTGCCGCGGATCTTGATGAATCGCGTGTGCTGACGAACGATTGCGCGCCAAATAATTGCTCTGGGTTCGTTGATAATCGGTACCCCACGGGTTGGACGGGTCGGTGCCGATGAATGGTTGCGACTGCGCGTGCCCTTGCTGCTTGTCCACCATCATTTTCCGGTACAGGGTCGCGTTTCGGCCACCGATTGGCTGTTTCTCGTAATCAGGACACACGCCGTCGCTGGCGTATTCCTCCGTTTTGCTCAAGCCTTGATCCGTCGTTGGGCCTGGATTGCTCGGAGATTGCTCGATAGATGGATGAACGATTGTTGGGCCTTGAGGAGTGCTGTGGGTGGACGCGGTGTTCTTTTGCGGCGCGTGAGGTACGAAAGGACGATGCGGCTGACCGTTGGGGACTTGGCCCAAGGTGCAGTCGGGGTTTGGATTCGTCTGACCAGCCTGAGGATGGATGCTGTGGCGAGGAGCGATCGGCTGCTGGCTGACAGCGTGCATGTTCTGCTGGAAGGGGATTTAATAATCGGCGTTTCATAATCGAGTATCTATAGTCTAGCGAAACATCGCACAGTGTTTCGCGCATACGTGGGTTTGGGGTGAAATTATAACTTCTGAACTAATCGATTTTCGATGAAACTAGCTTATTACCTTTTTTAGAAGGTATATAAAGCTGCATTGATTGGTGTATAAAAAAATATATACTTTCGTTGAAAAATCTGATAACCTGGTATTTTTTATCGAATAAAGAAGTCTTTTACCAATTTGCATTATTGCAATTTGTTGTTAACTGATATTATAATACTAAATATGATTTACAAAAATCGAAATAAACACGCAAATAACAAATTGGCAAATTCCGTGAAAATTATGGATAGTACTAAAAGCAGCGTTCTTTTAATATTATTTTAAGATATAAGAATTTGCGGATCATGGGCTTCAGTTTTTGGAATTTTTTCCGTCGCTCGAAACACTGTGCGTCGGTGACTTTACTTGGTGATGTTGATGCTGGAAAGGTTGCGTTACCGCCGCTGTATCGCCCTGTCCATTGTTGTAAGACCGATCAGCGCCCGCGGGCAAGAACACTGTGCCGGTTTCACGTGGGTTTTGCTGGACGATGAGAGCGCCCACCGAGTTGGGGGTGTACGGCGGAGGGGTTTCCAATTTTTTGATTTTCTCGGCCGGGAAGGACTTGAGCCTCGGCGATGAAGAGGATCTGGTCTCTCTGGACCTGTCCAGAGAGGTGAACCTGGTCTTTGGTAGAAGGCACGCGTCGACGGGCTTGTTCACCATCATGGAGCACTCACGGGGCAGATTCTGCGAGGATGGTGACTTTTCGGGCCCCGGTTGCCTCGACTGCCTCTGCTGTACCTGCAAGCTGGTCACGCTCGTACGTCTCGACTGAGTCTTGGCGTTTCTATCCGCCGAAGCCTTTCTGGACGCAAAGATTTTTTTACTTTTCGACGGTTTGGGCGAATGGCAACTTTACCATCTAGAATCGCAGAGTGTTGCGGAAAGAAACTCGAAGGAAATTCGGACACTGTACGGCTCGCCACAGTTTGGTGGCCACGAATGGGTTCGTTGCTCGAATTCTAGGCTAATCTATCCTACCTCTTGTTCATCGTTGTTCGGAATTTTGCTTGGCACCTTAATCGTGCTGTCGTCAACGAAATAACATCTGGAACGGCCTAGGCAATTCTCTAGCTCGGATTTTGCATTACCGCCGGACTGGGAACTCTAATTTTAAAAACCAGAAGGAGAAATCGACGAGACAGCGGAAGGGGTTGCCATGGAAGCGTCTCTGGCTATGCACTCGATTCCGAATTCCATCTTCGGCTTGCGAGAGAATCTTCTGCTAACTTCGTTTTCGTGCTAAGTTCGTGGCGAAATTGGGTGCAAGGACGGCCTCGGAACACTCGGGCCCTTTTTCCGTAAAACGCATAGGTAGATCCCTCGGTCTTTAAAATTGACAGAGATATGGTAAATTTTGTAGATCGGTGTTGACCAACTGAGGACCTTAATAGAAGTATCAAGTAAATTTTACAAAAATGTGCACTTTCCAAATTTTCCTGCTTGAAAACTATACTCTAGGGGGACAGTAATGGAAATCTAGGGGGTTGCGGCCGCTTTGGGCGTAAGTGGAATTCGCCTTAGATATAAAAAAATAATTCCAATGAACACTTAACTGCTTCTCATGCTCTATAAAACTATGCAATCAAATTGTTTAAAAATTGTGGTTTAAATACAAAATCGTTCGTCCTTCCAAATTTCGGAGGTATCTCAAAATTGTAAATATTATACACAATTTTACAACAACTTCACTATGGATAAAAAAATATCTAATTCAGTAATATTTGCGGATACTTTTCTCGAAACTGACTTTTACCACTGAGGGTCTTCTCGCACCCAACAGTACCATTACAGCTTCCATTGTCAGCATTGTTTGCACTGCTTGCAGTTTGACTCTGTCAGATTGTGGCAACGCGCATAGCGAAGCGTGAACCAGCAACTAAATGTGTTATACAGTTTCAGGAGCCCGGGAGCATCTATTCAAAGCTCGTCACTTGGGGTCGTGTGAACGGCCACAGTGAATGTGCAAGATCGTTAAGATTAATGAGCAATGCTTTCAACATAATTTTACTGTTTTTATTTTGTATCGTTTATACAGGAAGAAGCACATGTTAATACATCTTGAGTATTACGATAGTCGCGTAACAGTATTCTTTCTCAATATACGCAACTCGCATAATTTCGTTGATCAATGCCGACAGAGCCTGCTGCAAATATGCATTGTCCGAACGCGACACGCTCAAGCAAACCATCTGCCACGGTCGCCGCAATCGTACGTACCAAAAATCTTGACAACGTGACTTGATTGATAGAAAAAAAAATCACAGCAAAAAAAATGAATGGCACCTGCTTTTTCATTGCGAGCAACTGGTTAAAATGCTGAAAGCGCGTCGCAGCCGGGCGTCGAACAAGCATTCCTAATATCCTTCGAAGTGCAAACTGTCGCATTTCGTCGATCGACGGTGCCGCTGCACTTGCTTGCGCGGGAGGTACCTTGTCTACTCTCGTTCTGCAAAAACACAGATTTCTAGGGGGGAGAAACATGTATCGAAGCAAAGTCAACTGAAGGTACGCGCACATATTTATATACACGAGGCGGGCGTCAGCGGGATCGCGTCGGTATTGATAAATGGAATTATCGCGACTCGTTGCAATTAAAATGAGTAGCAGGTGTTTTACACGTTAATCGAGATTCGCGATTTGTTCCTTCGAGAAGGACCTTTCGAAACTACGTTTGAAATAATTGGTCCTATTCGTGTTTTGACAAAGTTTGGTTTTCCAGTTAAAGCGTCATGAATTGGTAGTTAGGACACGCTCGAGTAAAGTCGAATCCGGGATTAAGAACTCGCTTATAAACAATTCAGCGGTCCTTTGTCTTGATTAAGTAGACGATAATTGGGAGGTTAATCAAATCCTGGGTCAGTCTAAGTCCTGGAAGCTTCCGTCACAATTCGTTTCTTTCCGTCGTTCGAGAGTAAAGACTTGATCGGTGATGCAAAGTCGAGCTGGTTCTTCTCGTGTCGCGCAGAATTTAGTCTGCCGATAATTTCCAGAAGAACCGCAAGGATAGGTTCAATTTCGTGTACGTCCAATCAGGTTTCGAGTATAGTTGTTCTGAAAAGGAAAATTTCCACATCGTTCACGTTATCGAATTAATCGGATTAAGGGTACACCCTTGCCATTAAAATTTTCCACAAAATCGATTTTTTTAAATATATATTTTGGTAGTGGATCATCTGAAAAATGACCAGTTAAAATTTCGCGTCAAGAATCCTAGCGATGAAGAGTCCTGTACCTTTGCTGTTTCAAGCACACTGTTACGCATCCATCCGTCGTTCTCGTCGGGTTCCGTGAACAAAACTGTTTGAGGGAGAAACGAACCACAGGGTTGATTTCTATTTTCCAGGGACGATTATCGGCCTGTGGTGCAGGACTAGCAACGGGGATAGGACACTGCGCAAACGAAATAGCATCGCAGTTGGTTTCGAGCGACGATCGTCCGCTATCGGAGTATTCGCAATGGAGCACATTAACGTTATTCTGGAGAACTAACGACAAGCTGGACGGCAAGGGGAGCAAGCCGGAGGCGTGGGTGGCGGGCAGGGCATAACGGGAACCAACTTCTTGGTACAGATGTAAGCGATGGTTGGGGGTGGTGGTTGACAAGGCGGCGGGCGCGGAGGGCAGGTAAGAACCACCTTTGGCGGACAGGGCAGCGGGCAGCAAGGTGGACAAGGCGGACAAGGCCGTAGGTAAACCTAATTTTCAGCGGATATTAAATTACCTGCGACGACTAACCCTGGCGAAACATTCGCGGGAGGACCATTCTACAGGCTTTAAGAGATCCGAAATGTTAATTAATTTAATTCTGTCGTGTTAATTCGAAAGGGCGTATCTGGTCAAAAGGTGGTTCTGAGATAAATGACTTTTAGTATTCTGCGCTATGCCATCGATATGCTATATAAATCGGATTAGCTTAATCGGTATTAAATCTGGATAATAAGGTATCTAAAAGAGGTATCTTAAGCAGTATTAAATCTGGATAAAAAGGTATCTAAAAAAGGTATCTTAAGCAGTATTAAATCTGGATAAAAAGGTACCTAAATATTTGTGACAAACCCGTAAAATATTTCATAAACTCCAAAGGAAACTCTGGTAGATACTGATAAACTGTTATATCTTCAGTTTTAATACAGATATGGCTTTCTTATTTAACATACATAAAGATAAACTATTTTTCTACTACCTGGCAGCAATAACTCAATTTAAGCGAAAGTTGCAGACGCGCCCTTTCGAATTAACACGGCAGAATTAACCTAATTAAAATTAATCGCCTTGCCACCGGATTAATAATTGCGCTGAATTTTAGAAGAGACCAGAAATATGGAAATTACCGTTTGTATTAAAGAACTGAGCGCCGAGTTGCATGGAAAGCAGAGTTGTTCATTAACTAAATATAAAAAATGATTTAAATAACGGACCAAATGAAAGTCACTCTAACTTTAGATTATTTGACGAGTACAGTTAATTTTTCATGCGACAATAATGTTTTTTTTAACTTTTATTCGTTATTCGAAATTTTTATTTAAATAGATTTTTTGCCCATGTTTGTTGGAAAGTCGCGGGGATAAAACTCACTGTCGTTTTCGTTGGTCTAGGAAGGCACCGGGGTGGGCATGGTGGCCTGCACGCAATACACGGTGCACAGCAGGGTGTGCAGGGTGCACAGGGCGAGCAGGGTGCGCAGGCTGCACAAGATACCGGGGGAGAGCAGCACGGCACCGAAGAACAACACGACTCTTTCGGACAAGTCTGAATACTTCCGCTGCATCCTCTACATGGCAGAAAGAAGTTGTATTCTCTTTACATCGCAACCGGAGGAATATTAAAGGACCACTAAATGCTCCAGATCCGATTGATCTCGTCCCCTTTGTTCCCACCCAGTTTTTAGTGGTCTCGGATTTAGATAAGCTACGTACGTTTATCTATCTACAAATACGAGGAATTTACTTGATCATCGCGGCGGCTGGGGGACACTGCTGCGGCAAATGTAATTATGTGGAGGTTTCTGCCAGCGATCCATAAGCCTGTGTTTGAGCGTCTATGATGAATTAGTTCACGGTCCAACGAGAGACGACGGCATTGCAGTGCTTCAGTTACTCCTCATCGTTCCTGGTCACTTGAAATTTTGCCTCTGATTAACGGGAAATGAGATTGAATGGGAATTATTTGCTTGTTTCTCTCGTTCGTTCCCCGGGCGATCCGATCTTCTGCTCTTTCGAACGGTCGATTGTTTTTCCAGCGGGATCAGTGATCCTCTAGGCAGTGATCGGAACAACGTGTATCCGCGCTGATTGGTTGCCGCGATTTGGAGCAAAAGCGGAAGTAGACAGAGAAAGAAACTGTAAAAGGAAATACTGATAGAAAGAGATGGATAAACGTTTAGGTTATATTTATTTCCGGTTTTGCCCCAAAATGAAGGTTTACTAAGCGGGATGAACGCGTTGCGGTCATTTGTATCGGCTTGATTCGAGTGTCGAACGCACGTATGTACAGTTTGCTAACGATCGTTCCGTTTATTTCTAGACTGTACAAGTTTGATGTACGCACTTTGACGAAGGAAAAAGAAGGCTTGTTGAGCGCAGAGGCGTTCAATTTCGCTTGGAAGACAGTTATTTCATGAGTACAGTAAATATCCGTTACATGTTCACCACTCGGGACCGGGCACGAACATGTAACGTGTAGGAGGCCACGAATTTCAGCTCGAGCTGGCTTGTTTATTCCACTTCCGCTCAAATCGCCCGTGAGTTTCATTAAGGTGCTCGAAAATGAAGCGCAATATCAAAAAATGTTTTTCCTCCTTCTCGTCTTATTCACGTTAAAATCACGAGCGTTTTTACCGACCGCGGCAATCGGCAGTCGACTTTCCGTGCATCCATCAGTGGGATGAATGGGAAGTGAATGATAGGTGCGAGGAGTGAGACACAGATACTGTTTGCTACCCAAAGCGAGCCTCGATTGTTTATTTCCCCACGTGTTTGTTCAACCTGCTCGCATCGCGAGATGTGTTGACCTTGACGAGTGACTGGCTTGCCGACTTCTCGCGTTTCGTTGGGAACGCGTGTAGCGGCAGTGGAAGTGAAATAGAGAAGTAGGCGAGCCCATTCAGGCGTTAAAGTAAAGAAGCCTCGAGGCCTTGGTAACGAGCAGGTGTATGCGCAGCAAGTGATGCGGTGGACGTGGACTGGTCCTTTTGGGCAGTGGGTTATCAGATGACGCAAAAGCCAGGCCCGTTGGGCGGCTGGGCCGGAATCCCTCGCCTGTTCATGCGACAGGCGTGCTCCTCGAGCCGTTGAGCAACCTTGTTCTCGTCTTGCTTGGTGTTGCTCCATAGACGTTCCGCGGCGGCGCTAGCCCGTGGCCATATCCTGGGATGCACGTTGTTCCTGAAACGGTGTATGAACGCTGGTATATGCGCACGGGCTATTTCCAGGCTAGTCTAGGTGAAAGTGGAAAGAAGAATCACCTGTCGACGAACTCTCCCCACATACAGGCCTCGCCGCCGAGCATCAAGCTCGTTACGTTCGCTGCGCCGCCGAACGCGAGCGGGTCGCATTTGTAAAACTTTTTCCAATCACCGCCGCCAGCGATGTGATCTAGATACCAGCAGGCGGACAACAGCACCGGATGTCCTGCCTTCGTCGCGTTTTCCAGCTCTTTCGCCCACAGACCCGTCCACACGTGAACCACCGTGCTGCTTGGCATGGGCACTCCATTGTCAAATACCTGCCGGGTTAAGTTGGACGTTATATGTATTATGCAGCGAGGAGTGGATGGAACATCTCTCTATATCAGTGGCGCACCCAGAGGAGGGGGCCAAGGGGCCCTGGCACCCCCCAAAGAAAAAAGAGATTAATGTAAGCACCACTGAAGTGATTCAAGAGCTTTGTGAAAAGAAATGAAAACTGGGTTTTATTCTTTAAATAAATTTTTATAATCACCTCGTGAATTTCATTGAATTTGCATTGAAAATATTTTTCTGCCCCAAGATTAAATCCTGAGGGTGCCACTGCTTTATACAGTCTAGCCGACGGCTCGACTCGAATAGACAGCTGCGAATTAATTATTATACCTCCTGCCAGACGATGCTGCTTGCCTGCAGAGAATCGGTGATCCGAAGAAGCTTAGCTATGTAGTCTCCCTCCAGGAGGGCGTAATTCTTGGACATATTACGCGCAATCATGTACGTGTTGATTTCCGGATTGCTTCTCCAGCAGTCGAACGGCACCTCGTCGCCACCCAGATGGACGTATTGCTCTGGAAATACCTGAACGATCTCGGAGAATAGATTCCGCAGGAAGTCGTAGAGATTCGTGTTGGTTGGATTCATCGGGCCCAATTTGCCGTTCGGTTTCCCTTTCGCGTCTGGCACATAGTACGTACACGGTGCACGGGATGAGCAAAGTTTCACGCGTTGAAATGCACCCATTAAGGAGGAACACCACTGTGACGGCCGTAAAAGTAAGCCATTTTTCAGAATTTTTTTCAGGAGTAATTTACAGTTTTCATATAAAATTGTTATTACCTACCTTTAGTACAATATCTTAAGAGACTATAAAAAAATGAGTAGAAAAACATGCTTAAATTTTAATATATTAATTAATCTTCTAGACCCCTCACGCGCGCAGGTAGTATGTGTAACTACGGAGCAGCAGGTCCGAAGTCAAATTTAATTTTTTTTATAAACTATATGAGTCTAGTTTCCGTTGCATGCACCGATTTCTTAGCAAATTACTTTTCTCCTAAAGCGCACCATTTTTACAAAAGTAATTTGTTTAAGAAATCGGTAGATGTAGTTTATAAAAAAAAAAAATGAAATTTGATTTCGGACCTGCTGTTCCATAGTTACAAATTCTACCAGCGTGCGTGAGGGATCTAGAAGCTTAATTAATATATTAAAATTTATGCATGCTTTCTACAATTTTTTTTTATAGTCTCTTAAGATATTGTACTAAAGGTATGTAATAAAAATTTTATATGAAAACTGTAAATTCTTCCTGCAAAAAATTCATACAAATGGCTTACTTTTCCGGCCGCCACAGTGGTGTTCCCCCTTAAGTAGGTATCTATTAATTGTATTAAGTGATCCGTAGTCTGAATGCGACGGATCGAGATACGCGATACATGTAGGTATTTACCGTAGCAAGTGGTCAAGAGATCGGGGTAAGCCAAACCCCAGGACCTGGTATGCCCGGGGGTGTCGAACTCTGGCATCACTCGGATCCCTCTCAACCTGGCGTAGTCAACGATCTTTTGGATGTCGTTTAGAGTGTAGATCATCGAAGGGTGGAAAGCCCCCTTTGCGGACAATTCAGGATAGCTGGAGCTCTGATACGGGAAGCTGTTGTCGTCCACGATGTGCCAGTGGAGAACGTTCATTTTGTTATAGGACATTGCGTCCAGAGTCAGCAGTATGTCGGAGATGGGCAGGTAATGCCGCGACGTGTCCAAGAGGAGGCCGCGGTGGGGTAGCTTCGGTCGATCCACGATCGTCTGACATCTTACCTTCAGCTGTAGATTGTAGTGGAAGCTCGTTAGAGCGCGTATAGAGGTACTTTGCCATACTTTCAGATTACCTTAGACGTACGTTAAAATTTCTAGTTGGCGGAGCTAATTTTTTTGTAAAACTAGTTTAAATTAACTTCTATTTTAATTGATTACGTAAAAATTTCTAGTTGGAGGCGCGAAATTTTTCCGCAAATCTTAGACCTTAGACCAGGCGCGCCCAACCCGCGATAGGGTGTACCTTATAAAGACTTTTTTTTTAAATTTAAGAATTAGATCCGAGACGCCCCCTGTTTTTTTCACTTTGGTGCAGTAAATATGTGTGCAAAATTTTGGCTCGATCAAACAACTCTAAACCCTGCCTCAAGAGGCTCAAAGTTCCGAACGAAACTGTGCTCTTGCAAACAGCTGTTTTTTAATATGCAACCTCGTATGTAAGCAATTGTGTGATGGAACTGGAGATGAGACTATTGATTATCGATATCTTAACGATAATTTAATTATATTTATCGATATATCGATAATATCTTTAAGATACCGTTAAGTGGTGGAAGAACGAAGGTGGTAAAAGTTTTCCATTTCTCCAGTTTTTGGACTGTGGCTTGACCAAAATGGTAAAATATCCCACTAAATATTAAACTAGTTATATGTTTACGTTGCCCTCTCTTTTTAAATATCATAATAAAATATATAAATTGATAAAGGAAGTCTTGTTACATATTAACTATATTATACTATACTCTATATGCGACCCAAGCCAATTTCTCTTCACTCAATGCGGCCCAGGCGGGCCGAAAGCTTGGACACCTGTTCCTCATACCCAAAATCTGTTTCGCACTTACATTGGAGCCGTCGCCAGCCGGGAACAAGAGCTGTGAAAACGTTTCGAGACCCCGAAGGACTCCCCAGACCGATTCAGCGACAAGATTGGCGACAGGAGAAGTCTCATTAATGCTCAGAGTATCTGCGAAAGTGAAATCTCTTTGACGCCTAGCGTGGACGAGCGTTGAATCAATTCGCTAGCGGGCTGGCTCGCGATTAATGTACGTATGTATTCACGTATGTAAGTACATATACCCGCGCGTAATCTGCAGAGTTTCGTGCTAATCGCCCAATCCGACCTCCAAGTTGCGCTCGATAAGAAAAGATGAAAGAAGATCGAAGCCTCGCCTCCGCCGCCTCTGTCTCAATCGCCCGTGGCTTTAATCTCCGACGCGATTACTTGCATATCTGCGAATCTTGTTATTCGTTGCGCGGTGATCGATGCACTCATGCTAAGCGGGTTAGAATAACGGATATCTGTTGCTTACGCAAGCATCAATTCGTTTGCAAATACATAAGTAACACACGGCTTTTCCTTCCACGAAACACAAACACGAAGGCAGGCTAGAGCGCACAGACATGGCCGAGCGGCTCAAGCGGCGTAGAAACGTTCGCGACGTTTCGGGAAGATACATATTTTACGGCGAAATATATTAAGCAGCGAATAACTTACATGACTCTTTCATTCGCAAATGGGGCCAGTGGTTGCCGTCCTTTTCGCAAGGTTCCCCGAGGTGAATGGACAAAGCGCTGAGGGTACCTTTCGCGGTGCCATTGTCTCGCCCCGGCGAAGATTTCGCGTGCCCTTGCGAGAAGATCCGTGCTATCCGCGCCTCCGTCAGAATGATCGCTTTATACCTCTCAACCGCCTCGGCCACTATGTCGCAAGTCTCGCCCACTACCTGCACAGCGGATACGAATACCAAGCGATACCAGTGACAGAGAATAAAGGACGAAGGAGCGAGAGGGGACGCGAAAGATGGCGGACAGTCACTCACGTTGAACTGAAAGGTAGACGCTCTTAGGAAATAAAACGCGTTGCTTAGGCGTCGGAGGTTCGGCAGCGGCCAAGGTTCGCCGTACGTCGCTTGGACCCAGGGGCCGTCGTCCGGGTTCAACGAGTTGCTTTGGCAGACGATCACGGCCAGCAGAAATGGCAGGGATCGCAGCAGCGTCGTCCGCATGTTGGCGTCGGACGAGCGGTTTTCAGCGGTCGAAATAAGTGGGAAGGGAAGACCGATGCGATGCCAGCGAATGGTCATCGGCTACTGAACGCGGTGGACGATGCGTACGGTAAGCAGAGTGGTAACGACCTTAGCCCGTGTCACTTAACTAACTCTCATCGGTTCGGCTGCTCACGGTCAAGTGGGAACGACCAGTCAGACCACTGTCTGCTCCAGCCCTACTCCTAAGTACGTATTCTTCTCGCAGAGAGACTGCTCGCTCGGGGATTCCACTGCACCGAGTCGCGCCAACTCGGGCCGTTCACACCGCGCGATACTTTACCAGACATCCTATATGCACCTACATGCCCGCGCGTCTCTTTATCAGATCCAACGTAACTCTTTCCGACACGGGATCCCGGTGGAGCTTGATCCTTGGGCAATCTCGCCGACCAGCGATGGATGATCTCTTTACAGGAGGATTTCATAGATTCGGCAAAGTGGCCTGAATACATAGCCGCTGGCTCCTGTCCAATTGTTTCCAAGTTCGGATTAGTTGAGTAATATTCTGAATGAAGCAAGCGTGGTATATATTCCTGTTTCTTTCATGCACCGTAGGAGGGTGTCACGCGACGAATCCCTGTTCCCTGCGTCTTTTGCAGGTTAGGTACTCTAAATCCGACGTGGCGGGACGAACCTCGAAGATTAACTCGGGGCATGGAGGAATGTGAAACGGGGGAAAGCTCTCGGAACCGCTGTGTTATCAAAGAAGCCACTGGCCGATCGTAAAGTACGAGCTTACGAGTTTTATCCGCCTTCCAGCAGCGATCGCAACGATCGAAAACTTTACGGTCGAAGGCGAACGTGTTTGACGTATCGATCGAGGCGTCGGACTAGTGCTCGGGGAATTGTTTGATCGACTGGAATCTGCTGGTGACGAAAATGGCCGCCTATAGTCGCTTCCGTGTCAGATACACGTTACAGTTACCTAAATATGTAGGAGAGGTAAGATATTCGCGACACGTGCCGTTTTATACGTCCACGGAGGAGCAGCGGAACAGGGGTTCGGTGTTCGGTGGTACGGCACTGCTCGGTGAATCGTAGTTTCATTGATTGCGATGTCGTACGCTGGCCGGACGGTTGGCAGGGAGGGAAGGACGAGGAGCCGCCAAGTGGAACGTGCACTCAGCAGTGGCTTACGAAAACGAGGCGCCTTGGTCCGCTGGACCGGTTATCTGCACAAGCTTCCCGGTACTTATTATTCCAGGGTCTCTGAGTTTTCGACCTTTCTTTTACAGGCGGCTCGAGATTCCCGAGGAAATTAACGGTGGAGAAGGAATCGATAGCGTTGCTCGGCGTGGAGAACAGAAGAACCGAAGGCCCCGGTCGATTGGTCGCCACTTTTCATCCGCTGCTGAGAGCGCCGAGTCCATCACCCTTTGACTCACCATTCACCGAATCGTCCACGATGCGCGACGAAATGATATCTCGGCGATTAATTTCTTTCCCGATTTTACTACCATTTCATCGCATTGAGAAATCCGGGGGGCAGTTACTGGACAAGATAGCTGAGAAATGCGACGTAGAATAGGAGGAAGTTGGGCTTTCAGCCATCGAGTTTGCCCGTGCGAAGGCTCGCAGGGGAATCTCTCGAGTTCTCCCGTTCATTTCTACCAGCGAGTGGAATTGTTGGGAAACCTTGGCTCATTATGTCACACCCGTCCGTTGGCCCCGTGGTGAACGGAGGCTGGTATACATAGGTATAGCCGGTACAAGTTGATCTCGGGATCGGAAAACAAGGGTCCGGAGGAAAAATCTCTCCGGCAATGCTGCACGTCGGCCTCGCATGGATCCGCGCGCGCAACTGCGCGCGAGGGAGGGTTCCTCGGGCTAGGTGGGGCACCCGCGCGAGGGGTGTCGGGGCAGAATCGAGCGGGCGACGCGACGCGACGCGCCGCGCCGGTATCATGCCCGCGATAGTAGTAGTCGCTCGTGACGACGTCGATTTCGTAGTCGGGAGGGCGCCGTCGCGTAGCCGACTTAATCGCTGGTAGTAGTAGTAGCCGCGCCGCTGCTGGTGGTGGTGAGTTCCCACTGATTGTGAGGGAGCGTAGTGGCGTGCGTACACGCGACGGGCCCGTGTACGGGGGTAGAGAGCTTTGACATCGGCTCTGGCTGGCGGTGGTGTGTGGTGGCGGCAGCGATAGCGAATACCGGGAAGGGCGAGCGAGAGGAAAGAAAAGGGGATCGAGCAGCCGGCGTCGGTGAGGCGGAAGGGTGTTTCACCCGGCTCGTTTCGGAGTAGTCTGCCGGTTCGCGTGGTAGAGGTTCGATGGTGGCGTGTGTCTCGGTCGGAGCGGCGGCTGGTTGAAACTTGAAACGCGTCGCTTTCCGGCACGTCTCCACCGTGTTGGCGCGCGTGGCCACGCTCCATCATCATCCCTATCGCGGACGAGGCCGAGAAAGCCTGACGAAGAAAGGGGACGGAGACAGAGAAAGAGAGAGAGAGAGAGAGAGAGGGAGAGAGGGAGGAAAAGGGAGAGAGAGAAAGAGAGAGAGAGAGAGAGAGAAGGTGGTGCGTAGGTGTGTGCGCAACGGCGACGGTGGATGGTGGCGGTAGCCTTTCGATAGAAAGAGTGGTGTACGGAAGTGGCGGTTGCAAGTCGTGGTGGATGGTGGAGTTTTGCCGCGATAGGCTGGATCGGTGGAGATCTTGGTGATTTCGAGAGTACACGCGAGGAGGTTGGGTTAGGGTGGAAGAGCAGCGACGAGCGAGGCGAGACCGCACGAGACGCGACGGGACGACGACGGGAGCAGAGAGAAGAGATGCGAGGATGTGATCGATAAGGAAGGGTGTCGAGGTGCGGGTTTCGCGAAACGGGGACGCCGAGAGCGCGCGTAGATACGCCGCTGATAAACATACGCGCGTAAAGTACTTGTCACTCGGGCACGCAGTGACGCACGCGCCGACACGACGCTTGCGTCGCGAGACAGCGGTGAAAGTCGGTTATCGTGGCTGGACACCGGGACGCAAGGATCACGGGGACTCACCCTCGTCCTGAAGATCGGGAGACGGAGGGCGAGGGCGAGGGCGAGGGCGAGAGCGAGGGCGAAGGAGAGAGCGAGGGCGAAGGAGAGAGGAGAGCTCGGAAGACGCGGAGGAGGAGAGATAGGGGGAAGACGGCGGCTGAATACCGGGCTGGTGCGCGGCTTCGCGGAGGGAACGTGATCTTCTCCATCGTCCCGAGAAGATTCTTCTTCCTCTTCTCCTCATCTTTCTCTCTCCCCCTGGATGTGCGCTATCTTCGCGTGTGCTCGATGGGCTTTGCCGGCGAAAGAAGGTCAAAGATCGATCGGCGAGTACGAGGGTCGTGACCGGACGCAGACACGGGCCGAGCCACGCGCGCGACACGGGCGTGAAGGTGGGTCCCGGAGAAGGCAAGGAAGAGGATCCGCGAAGCTGATCCGATGAGGCGGGTCGATCGCCGAGGGAAGCAGAAGCGCTAGGCGTCAACGTCGATGCCCGCCGATCCTCCGCGAACCATTCCGCTTAGAGTAGAAGCGGCCACGGGACCACGTTGCCTCCGAAATCCAGACGAGTCGAGCAAGTAACGGCGCGGCACGGCGTGCCGCGATGGAGGATGATGCGTCTGGAGGCAGTGAGCAAGCGTAGGATCCGTAGCTCGCCTCGTACGTGGGCCTGGTAGCTTGGAGTCATTCTCCAGACTTGCGGAGGTTCGATCATTGGACGAGCGTCAGCGACGCTGAATATCGACGGAGAGGCAAGAAGATTGATTGATATTAGAGGGAGAGAGGAGATAGTGGATAGTTGATAGTGGAGGGTGGAGGAGCGAGAGGGCGATAGCTAGGGAGAGAGGGAGAGAGAGAAAGAGAGAGAGAGAGAGAGAGAGAGGTAGAGGTATCGGTAGAGGGAGAAGGGAGTGGAAGGGTGGTGAGGGTGAGGTAAAGGGATCGAGGAAGAAGGATGTCGAGGGACCCGTATTCGAGCGGAAGCGGAGTAGTCGGCGGGCCAGGAGGAGGCGGAACTCGTTCGCCGAGAAGCGGTCGCCGCGTGGGCGAGCTGCCTACGGTGGACCGTAGCCCGTCTCGGAGCTACGCGAGCGGTCGCGGAAGCCCGCTGGGTCGGAAGAGAGGCACCCGTAGCGGGAATAACTCGCCGGAGCACCTCGGATACAGTAGCTACCATCACCATCAGCTGAGCAGCCCGTACTACTCCCGCGAGGAGGACCTCGCCAGTCCCGTGATGCTCGAGGAGAGGGGCAGGAGTATGTCAACCGGGGGCGGTGGGGGCGGACATCACAGATCCAGAAGCGCCTCGAGACCCGCCATGTCCAGCTCGGCGGGCATGTCGACGAGGTATACCAGCCTCGATCGGGCATCGGCCGGGATCCTCGATCACGATCGCGAGTTCGTCCCGATACGGGATCCGCGGGAGCGTAGCAGGGACCGCGGGCTCTACCTCGAGGATGAGCTCTACCCGTCGAGATCGGCCAGGCAGAGCCCGAATCCGCACATGCTGCGCGACGGCGGTGGCTACATCGGCGAGCTCCAGCACCAAAACAACGATCTCCAACGAGAGCTCGGGAACCTCAAGAAGGAGCTCGAGCTGACGAACCAAAAGCTCGGCAGCTCGATGCACAGCATCAAGACCTTCTGGAGTCCCGAGCTTAAGAAGGAGAGAGCGTTGAGGAAGGAGGAGAGCACCAAGTACAGCCTCATCAACGAACAGCTCAAGCTGCTCAACTCCGAGAATCAGGTCAGTGGGACTTTTCCATTTTTTCCCCTTTCTGCCCGTTATCCACGCCAGGGCTACATGGTGTTTCGCCGTTTCGCCCTCCTCTGTACGCTTTGTCCTTGTCTCGCCAGCTCTCGTAGACGCGCGCTCCAGTTTCCGTCACGTTCGCGCGTACAATCTAGGTCGAAGCGATTAGGACGAACTCTCCCCTGTCGGGCTTTTCCGCGAATCGCTCAGTAAAAATCGTCCACGGCGCTCCTTCCTATCGCAGACAGTGATATTCTGGAATAAGTCTCGCTCGGCGTACTTAGCTGCTGGAATGCGTCTGCGAGCACCGCGTACCGTGTACCGAGGAACGTCACACGAGGGACGCGTTCGTGCTCGGACGCATCGAGAGACACGGCCATTATCCGGTGTAAGACCGTCGCGATTGTGCAATTCATCCTCAATCTGTGTTTCCAGCGATTACAAATTGAAGTCCAACAGTGCTGTCGGATAGGTTCTTCCGCGCGAAATCCCTAGCTCTTTAACAGACGAGCCTCCTCCTACGTCCTCGGCATCCAATTTCCGCGAGCTTTTCGAAAGGTGCAGAGGGAAGACGATTTTTACGACTGGCCCGCTGGCCTCTCGATCATCCCCGAGTGATGGAATCACCTGTCAACTCGTCTCTCCGACGTGTCTTCGTAGACGCGCTTATCGATTAGCCAAAAATACGGTGCAGAGGTGGAGCCACCGATAGAACGATTCGCAATGATTAGGTATTATCCGGTCGACGTGAAATCGCCGAGCAATCAATCGGAACGTTCCGCAGCAGCGTACACTTACTCCGGCGACTTGACGCGGCGAATTATCGACCAATTAAATTCGCGTGCCTGATTATTGACCGCGTCGCGATCGTTGCCAACGGCAGAAACACCCCGACCTTTTGCGATCGGCATCGCAACAAGTCTCGTTGCTCAAGAAGCGTGCAGGGTCTTTCCGCGTTTCCTCCAGGCAGACACACAGACGCACTATCTTGAAGGACGACGAATGGGTCGATACGTTAACTGCTCGCGAAGCCCGGCGCATATTTATATAACAATGTAGTGGCGCGCTTTCCAAACAACTTTCATCTCCTTCGAACAATTCGTTTCTCCCTTTCGTTCGATCACGATCTCGCATTCGGACGACGAATTCTGTAGCTCCGCTTCGAGACTTCAAGGGGGAAGCTGGTTTAATCCGAGATCAAGGTTCCTCTGGGGAATTTTTTGTAAGGAAACTGTACCTGCAGTCTTCTTAAAACTTCCAGGGTAGCGGAGAAACATTTTTTTATATAAAAATAACGCGGTTATTCCAAATGCTGTCGTACTTCCCAGCCGGGAGTGTAGCCTCGCGTTTGGACAGTGATCCTACGAAATTACAAACTTTGCAGCCTCCTCGGATCGTGTTCAGCCGCGTAGCAGGGCAGCTAAGCCACGCTTGATTTCCTTCAAAGTATCCGCTGCGATGTTTCGTTAGTGTTGCCCGCGTGGGCATATTTTTGGCCGCGTTGGCGATGGCGAGGCTGACACTGCATGAGTCATTGCCACCGAGAGTAGAAGAATCTCGGAGAGTCAGATTCTCTGGCCATCTGCCCACGTTTCTTCCTTTTTATCTGCCGTCTGTCTTTTCACGAGCACGTCCACGGGGGATTCTTATACGCGCGCATGTGCCCACATACGTGGCGATGGCACGTGCCTAATGCCTATTGCATATCGCCAGCTGCGAGCGCGCCCCCGATTGCAGCATTCTCTCGCACCCTGCTCCTCCTTTTTTCAAGCAGAATTACAAAACGATATCGACGAGAGTCTTGTGCAAACAGGATCGCGAATCGATCGGCGGTTCGTCACCGGTGCTGGCCAACTCGGAGCCTTTCCCCTCCCTTCCATTAACCCCGAGAACTCTGCAGTGGGGCGCGCAAAAAGAAAACGCATTAAACCGATGGAAGCGGCTTGAAAGCGAGCAGGGGTGGCATTAATTTGTCCTTTTCTGCTGGGTCATGAAAACCATCGTTCGCTTGTACGCGCGCGATCCTCGCCAGCGCGGATATGAAAATTATAATAATTTGCGGTTGCACGCGGCGCGGGATCGCATTATCAGTTCCCCTTTCGCCGAGAAAGCTATAATCGAATCGACGCGACGTCCAGCGGAAACTCTGTGGTTTATGCGGCAAACTCACTGTCAAACTTCTTTGTACCTGGGTATGTAGGCAGATACGTGTGTTTCGTTCGCTGGGCCAAGGTGCGCGCATAAACTCCAGTGCCATTTTCAACTTCGATGCCCTAAAAGTGAGATAGACTACGCAGCACTATCGACCGCGATATTCTGTTCGTAACTTAACATGGTTAAAGTGGGGCTGTTTAATGGTTGGTGCTCGACTGCTCGCGCATACCGCGCTGCTTCAATTCATCGAAACTGCAGCTGCTAGCCAGTGACGTGCTTGGACCAAGAGAACCCGAGCATCGGGGTACATTTTTTTTTCAAGATATCCACCTGTGCGAAATTTCAGCCTAATCGGAGTATATTTTTTAGGGGCATGGGAAAGACTAAAGTCTGCTTTCAGTAAGGTCAGAAAAAGAACGATTCTTTGGGAATTTATTTCTGAAAGTACATGCACAGTTTTAGGCAAGGGTTTTTTTATTCAAATAAGGGACACTTTAACAGATTATTATATTATGTTTTGGTGTAAAAATATTTGTTTATTGAAAAATTGCAACTGATTTCCCGAAAGCTGTTTTTAGAAATACGTTTCGCGGTGACCAACATTATTCATAATATATTAAAACATAATATAATAACCTGTTAAAGTGTTCCTCATCTGAATACAAAAACCTTTGCATACAAATATGCATGTACTTTCTCAAATAAATTCCCAAAGAATCGTTCTTTTTCTGACTTTACTGACTGCGGTAACCCCTAAGAGACTCTCCGGCTGACGTTCTTGTAGATTTTGAAGTACTAGTGGAAGCCACTTTTATTCCTGACACGAAACAAATTCTTTTTACGCTATTAAGGAATAATATACACTTAATTGTGTAAAATAATGTTGCAAATCGTAGGGACTTGTAAATACCTATGCTTCTTATGGGCCATTTTTTGATATACACACTTCTTTTGGTTTAAGGACCAAAAACAGACTTGTAGAGAACAATACGAAATATATTTCCCATGAGGCCGTGGACCACCCTACCTAGCATCAATGAAGGATTTAACTCCTCTCCTTCCAACTCGACAAGCTTTTCAACAGTAAACCGACAGTTAGTCGCGGTAAATAATTAGAGGAAATCTCGAGTTGGTGTTAGTGGAAAGAAACTCGTGGAAGTCTGTCCCCAGAAATGGCAACTTATTGTTCCGCTTTCATTCCGTACCATCTGCTCTCTTCAAATTCTTTTCACTGCCCTCAGACGAGACTACCTACACACAGTTGGTCCTCTTGGCGTGTATCCACACTATCCACTATCCCGTTTCTACGCCTTTTACTCTACCTCCGCCCTCGGGATCTTTGAAATTCCCTCCGATACTGCCGGCTGGCTTCGCTTCGTAGAACCTTCTCTCGCATACATTAAGAGCCCAACAATTGCTTTCGTTTGTAAGCTCAACGAAGGAGGGCGAGTCCCGAATGTCCTCGTTAGCTTTCCTTTTAGTCACTCTAACAACGATCTTCGCGCTGCCGAATCCAACACTGAGGATCGATTTGGTTGTTCTTTGTTCGATCGCGTGTGTGGTGCTTACTGAAAATGGTCATAGCCAGCGGAATAATTCCTCTGGATAATGGGACGTGTTGCAGGGCGATGTGGAAGGAGGGGCCATTCTCCGTGGTAGAATTCCTCTTTCGGGAATCGATAACCCAGTAGGCCAGATTATTTCTATATCTATAATATGTAAGAATATGTGTGCGAATGAGGGTGGCCTGGCTCGCAAGAATTGCCGCGGTCGTCGTGCCATTTTTCAACTTTTTGCCCGGTGCGCTCTTTTTGCAACTCTCGTCGCGCTCGTCCCGCTGCTCCGAACGATTGGCTTTAAGACACAGGCGGGGGATAGCAGCGACGACGGGGAAGCGTTGAAGTTTCTTTGCTCGGATATTAGGTTGAGACGACGCCCTGCGGAACTCGCGGCGTCAGATGGCGATACATAATGGGGCAATTTCGAAGGTTTCCGCGTTGGAAAAGTACGCGAAAACTACACGGATATAGGTGGGGAGGTAGGACGCGCCGCGCTGCCCGATCGATCGATTTATTTTCAAAGTCCACGGAGAGACGCGTTTTACGCCCTAACCCCGAGGAACAATGCGGCCGTGCCATAGTTAGACCGCGTGGCATAGGTTCCCTCTAATAATCCACCTCGATATATTTAGGCCGATCGATATAGACGGACGTATGCGGCGGTGTACTTTGCGCGACCTGAGCCGCATTCTCATGGCAAATCCCTGTCTCCCTCCCTCACGTGTCAGTCGATTCTTCTTTCACCTCGGTTACTTCGTAGTTTTGTACGGTCCACGGGATCTACCGCGAGGAACCGACTCGGCTTGCAGAGGCGAGGAGGGCATCTCATTTGCCGCGGTTGAAATTACATTCGACGACTCGACGCGCATAATCTTTCCCCGTTTTGAATGGCTGTCATCTCGGGCCACGATATAGTCGGCTATAAATCATACTTTGGAGGCATGTGTGCGCGAGCGCGGGGCACGAGTGGGTTAATGAGGAAGCGAGTTGCAGCGTGTCGCTCGGCGTTATTTGTATAACAGTGGAGGCGTATCACAGTGCCGGGACATGCTTTATTCGCCCCTCCACCGTGCGTTCTCGAAATTATTGTGACGTCAACTATGCGTCTAGAAGACGCTTGTCGCGTCTAATAGAGGTAATGCTGGATCGATCGTCGTGTGCGACGATTCTGTGCCGCTCGCCGCTCGTGACCGAATTCCTGATTGAATCGTGCGGCAACTTTGCCCTTAATGGTCGCCGGGGGTGGTCGTGTATGAAATCTCATTACCCTTACCATAACCCTGTAGTTGCATTTTCTTTGACTTTTCCCGAAATTAGGTTTCAGATTGGTTTCGCGTCCATTGACAATGCTGCAGTCTTGAATGTTCCAATTACATAGGAGCGAGAGTTTAGAATTGAGAATTGAGAATTGAGAGTTGAGAATTGGGAATTGAGAGAGTTGAGAGGGTTGGGAGAGCTGAGAGCGCTAAAAAAGCTAAAAGAGCTGAGAATGCTGAGAGAGCTGAGAGAGCTGAGGGTTCTGAGGGATCTGAGAGAGCTGAGAGAGCTGAGGGATCTGACAGACCTGAGAGAGCTGAGGGATCTGACAGACCTGAGAGAGCTGAGGGATCTGAGAGAGCTGAGGGAGCTGAGAGAGCTGAGGGATCTGGGAGAGCTGAGAGAGCTGAGGGATCTGACAGACCTGAGAGAGCTGAGGGATCTGAGAGAGCTGAGGGGGCTGAGAGAGCTGAGGGATCTGGGAGAGCTGAGAGAGCTGAGAGAGCTGAGAGAGCTGAGGAATCTGAGAGACCTGAGAGAGCTGAGGAATCTGAAAGACCTGAGAGAGCTGAGAGAGCTGAGAGAGTTGAGAGTTTCGGTAATTTCGGGAGTTGAGAGTTGCGAGTTGCGAATTGAGAGTTGGGTGCGCTACTAACGCAACGCGAAACAGCCGGTTTACCGAAAGAAATATCCTCTCTGGTAGATATATGTATCTGGGTCAGTCTCCGGGACATCTGGGTTACGTCAGGGACACACGATAAACTCCACTTTTATTCGGCGTTTTACGATCGATACTTCCGGCCGGCGCGGCGCGGCGTTATCGGTGATGTTCTATTCGTCCACGCGACCTGTACTCACCAGCCGGACAGGGTGGTGGCTGGGGTGGTTGGGATGATGTGAAGTGGTGTAGAGCGAGATTGCTACGACATTCGAAACGAAAAATTACTCGTGCTCGTGACCCGCTTCCCGTGGCGCTTTAATTTGCCAGCGGAGAAACAAAGAAGAGAAAGGAAACGAAAATAAACCTTGGGGATATAAAAATCCTTTTAGTCAAAGTACCAGCGACGCGCCGCCCAGCGCCGTTTTCTCGAGCGTGGCTTATTCAGCGTCGAAACGCTCCCAGGAAATGATCGTCCCACGAGCACGATTCCTTTCGCGTGTTAAGATTTCTCGCCGCGTCTTCGCGATCACGGTGCATATGTAAGTACTTGGTCTACTATGCCGAACGACGCCACTAGCGACTATTCCCCCGAGGGCTTTTATGCGCGTTTTAGTGGCGCTCATTTATCGGGCCAGGTTTATCAGCGAGCTTTCATCGGAGTAGGACGTAAACAGGCAATAAAGTCGAGTATTGCAATGGCTGACAACACCGTGGTCTAATGACAGACGATGCGATGCGTCTAGGTAGTAGAAATCCGCCTCGTAAAGTCCGTCACGATGGAAAATCAATGGCGGCTCGACGGTCACGAGTTCGCAATCCCATTTTACAATACTTGGCCGGCTGAATGGAAATGTCTTCGTTCAGTCGCGAAATCAATCACGATTTCCTATTATTTCACTTGATTCTGGCAAAGTATAATACATTAACGCGTCAATTATCCGAACCAGTGTTGCATCATCGCTATCCCCACACTTCTCGGAAGCATATAATAACTATACGCATTATACACATATATTTTGCGCGATATACAGTGGCGGACGGAAGAAAGTTTACAAATTTTAAATTTTTTTAGAATTGGTCCAAACGACAGTTTTTTTTGTGAGAAGCTGGAAAGATTAGTTTGCCAAGTGACGTGTTTCGTCGTTTTGAAGAAAAAATGCAATTGGCCGAAATATCAAGAAAATTATTCCACGATCTTTAAGCGTTTATAGCTCAGAGCAACGTTACCCGATTTTGATGAAATTTTAAGCGTGTATACAATTTACTTCAATCTCCAAAGGTGTTTTTTGATTTTTCATTACAGGCTCACAAAAAAAGTTTAAAGAACAACCTTTACTATTTTTTTTCTGCTATTCCGACGAATTACATTTTTTCCCAAACGACGAAACACGGTAATTAGCAAACTAATCCTTCTAGCTTCTCAAAAACACCTCGCGTCGTTTGAACCAATTGTAAAAAAGTCATGCGATTTTAAAAGCTGTAAACTTTCTTTCGTCCGCCACTGTACATTACATTTGAAACGACAGCAGTAGCGCTCTTGTATTCAATAAGTAATTTCAGTGTAATTCCCATAGTTACAAAGTGGGTAAGTACATGCGTGCCTGATTCTCCGAACAATCCGATTTTCCGAACCACCTCGGGGTCCCAAGTGGTTCGGATAATTGGCGCTCCGCTGTAATCCGGGTCTCGTGGCCGCGGTGCTGGTTCCAACGTGGAAAAGATTCTTAGTTTCACTTGTCGGGGAGGAATTGTATTTGTCCCGACAAATGCCCGTCGTAAATCGAGCTAGCGAGTCTATATATAAAGGGAGCATACCGCGTCTATAAATGTGCAGCGTTCGATTGGAGGTGCGATACCGAAACCGAAACACACGGTCGCGCAAACGATTCCCCTTTCGCACGAACATCGCCCGTTTTTGCTCGAGCGCCGTCGATCAGATACACACACACACACACACGTGTATATCGTACTTGCTAGGCGATTTTCCACCGGGCAACATAATTGCCGTTGCCACGGTTGATTCATGGCCGCAATTTCTCGGATGTAATCGCGAGGCTGTGGCTCGGGCTGCGACCGCCGCTTCGGAGCAGTCAGTTTTATCGAAGGCAGAAGAGCGGTGGAAGTCGGCGACCCTTCCACGGATATTTCAGTAGTATTCGTGGAATTGGAGATTTGGGAATGCCGAAAGAAAAAGCGACGTGTAGATACGCAGGGGTGTATGGGTGCAGAGGTCATAGGAGAGAAAGAGAGGGCGACGAGGGAGCAGAAGCAGTGGCGTTATCGAGCGACAGCGGTTGGTCCCTTCCAACTCACACACACACACCCTCCCTCTTTCCCTCTCCCACCACCCTTGTTATTCTTCCTTGTGCCCCTCTTTCTTCCTCGCTCTCTTTGTGCTTTCACCTCTTCTTTACGCACGATTGTGACCCTGTTTCTACCTTCCTCTTTCCCACGCTTTCAACCCCTTCTTTTCTGCTCGCGCCCCTTCGCCCCTCTGCTCTCTCGTCCCTCAGCCCAGCCAGCCCTCCATTCCCCCAACACATGCACCACTTCCACTTTCGATTCACCCTTATCACGCCCTCCCTCTCTCTCTCTCACTAGAGGCATCCCCTACGCAGCAGGAAAATCCAGCGAAATGTCATCGGAGCTGTCCCGATGAAAAAATCCCGATTTAAGAGTCGTGACGTCTTTTGCTTCCACTCGGCTCCATCAGCGCTACGCTCCCGAAATAATCCAGCGCCAATTCGAAAGAAGTTACGGTTAACCGAGCAATTACGGCGGTACACGCGCGCAGTCTCGTGCAAATCCCGATATTGCAACGCAAACGTGGAAACCAGACTCTAGTTTCTTGGGGTCGTCGTACCTTAGATCGATCTTTCAGCTAGAACCGAGCTTTGCCAGGCGGGGTCGACCTAAAGGCAGACGTTTCCCTGCCAGCGAAACGCTCGGCGTTTCTGTTCCATTTCGTCGCACGACTCTGTGCTTTAAGATTTATAAGATTCGCGAAGGAACCGCTAGTGGGTCCATTAGGACACTCGTGTCTTTCACGGTCAGCCTGGATATGCTGGCAACCCTTGGGTACGCGGATCTAACGGCGCCGCTAATGCCGGTACGTACTGGCATTCTAGTGGTTAGCGTAAATGGACCACTGACCTACATACGCGGTCGGGAAATGGGGTGAGGGAAAACGGCGGGAAATTAGGTCAGGGGAATTTGCATGGTTGGAATCGGCGTTGCAGTTTTACGCTTCGCTTTGTCCTTCGTGTTTAACGTAATCGATTCGCCAGATGCGACAGTTGTTCCCGTTGGAAAATTCGAATGGAATTGTATCCTCGGGGCGACGGGCTTTATCGCGTTTGCTCAGGTTGGAAAAGCCAGCAGGCACCTCGGTGTCGTTGACGCTGGACAATTGCGGCAGCGTAAACATCGCGCTGAACGCCGCGCGTGTCTGACCGTGCACGATGCATATCTACTTCGTACTATTTATGAGCAGCGGCCAGTGGCACACGAAACATGGACTCGCGAGCTACGAGCATCGAGGGCCCCGAAAGAAATCGATTTATCGTGCAACGACCCGAGAAAAATCACGGGGTAGCTTGTACAGGTTTGCTTCCTAGTAGAGGCACGCCACACACTTTACGCCTTACTCTCTAGGTATTCTTGGAAACACGTTATCGTGCCGCGAGAAAGTCGTGGAACTTTCCTCTTAGCAAAGCGTATTTACGATCCTTTTTATTAGCGATGTAGATATTTAGAATTGCAGCTAGCGACAAATGTTTTAAGAAGCACTTGGTGGAAGCTCAAATGGCGGAAGAGTTGTTCTACGGGTTGGTAATTTTTTGCAAAATCATCAGACCCATACTGCGTTAAATAAATTTTGGCATTTTAAGGGTTGGTAGTTTTCTGCATAACTAGGTCCAATTCGGCATGGAAAGGACGTGGAATTTGAGGCGTAAGAAGGGCCTTAACCGGACCACTACTACTACTATTACACAGACTTGGCTCTTCACAGAAAAAACAGGGGATGCTGCTCGGGGGTATTACGTTTCCGTAAAAAGCGCAAGCAACAGTAGCCCTGTGGAGTGTGAAGATTGGCCCGATGCGATGGGGTGAGAGCGTGTCGATTACAGGGTGTCGCGTGTTCTGGTTTCGAAACGATTAGCCTTCGATTAACCCTCGACGCGGAACCCGATCTCCGGGGTGCGATTGGTATCGTCCATCGACACACTTGCCAAAGGGTGGATCGAGCGGGTGGAAGGTCGGAGAAAGAAGAAAGATGGGGAGGTTTAAAGTTTAAGCGAAGCCCCTCTTAAGACGAGATCCTATTAACGATCACGTAAACCCTATCTCGCGGCGTTTCTCCTTACACGGGGCCCAGACCGAACCCTGTCGTGAAAACAACCGGTCGTCGTCCCCTGTCTGCGTTAATGGAGGACGCCAACGATGACGACGAGGGCGACGGTAGCGGCGACAGTGACGGGAAAAGCAACGTTAAACGCGATCAATGATTTTTACCTTCTATAGTAGACAACCACGGAACAACTTTTCGTCGGATCATTTGATTATGGCTGACCCGCGTCATGCCACGTCACATCACTGCACGGCGGCAAGTATTTCCTCGACACCCACGCCCCTTTTCTTATGCTGTCGTTTCCGCTGGTGTATCATTTCCATCGCATACGTAAGAATATGTGAGGGTAGGATTTCGGCGTTTAGGAGCGAGGTACGGTGCGAGTGTGGCACATAGGTGGCGCCCCTTAAAGGGTTCTTTCGGTCTAGAGCCCATAAAAATAGGCGATTTTTAGGAATTAATTAAAGGAAAACTACTACGTATAATTTAATGGGACTTTTTGCATTGTATTAAAGATATCTTAAGCTATTGAAATATATTTTTTGTTTTATAATTAATCGTTGGAGGCGGCACTGGAGAATCGTTAAAGTCGAGGCGGCAAAAAATTCGTCCAAATCGGTGGAACCTGTAGCACCTAAACCATTCGTCTGAAATAAAAAAACAGTGTCAGATTATTAAAGAACACGAAACTCGCTCGTGGACTAGATCAGAAAAAATTACAAAAATGACATTTTTTCAGAAAATAACTACACTTGAAGTTTGAAATCACTTTTTAAGTCCCCTTAAGTAGAATCCGAAGCATAGCGATTTCGGGGAGTCGGTTTTGGGGGAATCGGCTAAGGCGGCTGGCCAGCGCGCAGTGGATCCAAAGATCGTGGGTTCGAGTCCCATCGCCCAAGGTTCCTTTTGTCTTCTACATGAAAATAGAGTGTATGAAAGGAAGAAAAGAGAAGCAAAAAAAGGGTTGTACACTCGGTTAAATGCAGAATTCCATTTCGATGCTAAAGCGCGCCCCAAAAACATACACAGTACACACTGCCTGTAATCATCCGGTCTAACAGAAAAACATACTCAGACATTTTTCGTCAGACTTTCCTTTGTCCAACAAACGCAGTAGCGTTTACACGTGTGCTCGCGGCCCTTGCCGCGATGTCGTCATTAACGATGGCTAACGAGCTGAACCAACCCCCGGGAACAATACGTCGGTACGGGAAACATAGTTCAGTACGAGGTTCGGGAAAACAGTGGAAAGAGTGGTGAAGAGTATGACGTAAAAGAAAAGGAAAGGAAAATACGCGAACGGTGATCAAGAAAGGGATTCTCGAGGAGGAAATGTTGAAGGAAGAGACCGGAGTTAGACACTCTTGTGATAGTAGAATAGCAGAGACGAAGGTGTTAAGAGAAATAAGTGGAAGAAGCTGAAGAAAGTCTTAGAGAGCTAAAGGAAGTGAGGGAAAGGATGCGTTAAGAGGAAATATTTTAGGAGGAGGAAAGCGAGAAAAAGCTTTCACGAGTGGCGAAGCCGAGAGGAAACACGCCCCGAATGGTTTCGTGCTCCGTTACATTAAGTTGTTATGGTGTTTCGTGGGAAGCTCTTTTCCAGCTCGAAAATCTTCTTTCGCTCCGTAATCGGCCGATTCTCTCGGTTTCAACCATTCCGTGTGGCTGGCAATCTTATTTCGCTGCTGAGTAAGCACAGCGCATTTATGCCGAATCCATCGTAAAGTCTAATGCCGTCGTCGTGAAAGTTAAGGGTGTATTTTCATGGGGGAGCTGATTATCGATTTAAAGGGTTCCGAGGAACGGGAACGAGCGATCGTTCCGACGAACGCATTTACGTTTCGCGCAACGCACAACGCGCAAACGTGCGGCACTGCAAGCTTTGCCCCGTGTTGACTTTCTATCGATCCGCTTATCGGTCTCATGCTTGAATTAGTTTCGCGTGGCTCGAGTGTGCAATTATTCTGGCAAGAGTGTGTTTCTAAGGTAACGAGCTTTCTAGGGAGTCGGTAATGGTTCGTTCTCCGGGAAAATTACATGGAAGAACGAAACGATCGTTGAAATAACACAACTGTAAAGCCTACTTTTTAGAAATATCGACAACTCAGGATCTTGCGGCAGGAGGGGTGCAACTCCACTCTTGACAGCTTTTGAGTTATGACGTGTAATATATGTAAAAAAATTCTACATCGTTTGGTGCAAATCCGATAACAAATGAGAAATGTGCAAATAAATAAAAATATAAATATTAATATTAATTTTTTACAAATTTTATAAATATTAATATTAATATATATTATAAATATTAATATATATTATAAATATTAATATATATTATAAATATTAATATTATTTTAAATATTAATATTATTTTAATATTTTAATATTTTACAAATTTTAATATTTTAATATTTTACAAATTTTACAAATTTCAATATTTTACAAATTTTAATATTTTAATATTTTACAAATTTTAATATTTTAATATTTTACAAATTTTAATATTTTAATATTTTAATATTTTACAAATTTTATACATATCAATATTTTAATATCAATATTAACACTTTTCTGATTCTATAAAGAATCTTTTTCCGCCAAAAACAGAAATAACATCTTATCAACTTACCAACAGTTCTCTGTTTTCAATTTTGAAGTCAAAGCAATAATTCCACAAACACTTTCTTCTAATTTACTCCAAGTTATTTCAAAAACTGTAAAAGCTGTGAATCTCGTTTGTTTTGCATTACAGAAGCAAAGCATGATGGTGCGTCAGCTGGAGGAAGAGCTCAGAATGAGAATGCGCGGGCCGAGCGTCGAGATGCAGCAGCAAATGGAAGTTTTGTACAACGAGAACGAGCATCTGACGCGAGAGATCGCCATACTTCGCGATACGATAAAGGTAAGGAGCTCTTCGCTGCTTGCGCGTGAAAGCAAAGGATTCCATAACTCATAACAAATCATACCAGACGCCCCTCGACCTCGCACAAAAGCCGATGCATCTCGCGTGGAGAATGGAGGATCGTTGGCATTCGTTCAAATTGTAGTTGACCGGAAAAATGGTGTTCAAGAGCGGGGCCATTATAGTCGCGAATGCCGAGGATACCTAATATCCACGGAACCCGAGATCGAGCCATCAATCTGCACATCTCGGTCTCGGTTTCGGTCTGTCTCCGTTCATTATCATATATACATGTTATACAACCTCGTTCAGTGGCGCACCCAGAGGGAAGGGGAGGCCAAGGAGCCCTGGCACCCCCAAAGAAAAAAGAAAAAAAAGAGTAAAAGTACTTCAGCAGCTTCCTAAAAAGAAAACTAGATCTTATTCTTCAAATAAATCTTTATAATCACCTAATGAATTTTATTAAACAATATTCTGATACCCTCAACTCGGCTCCCCTGAAGATTAAATTCTGAGTGCGCCACTGACCTCGTTTGGCACGTTCCGTTCTGTGCTTTTTCCTTCTATTTCTTTCCGATGCAAAAAAGGTGTTATCATGGAAGATGAACAGTCCAGCTGATCAAAGTCTCGCCGGAAAGCGATTCGTTAGACTTTAGATGTTTAGACTAATCCCGTGGTGTGCTTCGACGAGCGGGCAGCCTAGCCGGTGCGCGGTACATACGCGGAACCCCGCCACCGAAATAGACAGCAGGTTTAGGTCTTGTTCGAGGTAAACGACCGATTGTCTGCCAACGGTCCGCGATGCTTCCGGAAATCTTGGCAGCGGCTATCAGCTTCCCGCAATAACTCCGTTAAGTCTGCCACCGATGGCACCCGGTGGCGCCGAAAGCGATCCCTCTTTCTCCGAATAACTCCGGATCGATGAACTTGCGGGACGACCGACGCGACGCAACGTGGCCCCTTGTTCATCCCTGGAACCGAATCGGCTTGCCACACCGACGCATACGTAGAGTTTCATAGCGGACACCGATCGGGGCGAGCAATCGTAACGCGCTGCTTCGCGCGTACTTACTCGACGGTCACAGGCGACCGCGTACACACCGACGTAAAGAACCAGGTCTAAATTCGTTGCCGGGCGATCGAAAATTGGGCCGAGCAAGCCAGCGCACCGCGAGCTCGATGAAATCGTCCCGCGGACAGGTCAAACGTGCAACGAACGCGCTGGAAGCAACTAGTCGCCTTTGGCCACTCGCCAAATTATGCAGTCGGTTTCTGGCGACGCGACGGTCCCTGTGGCCTTTATCATCGAATCCGGCGATCGTGGATCGCGGCCAGGTCGATCGGCACCGCCGGACCATTTTCTCCTCCCGCACGGCGGGATCTCGCCGCGTTTCCATCGCGACCCCGACCATCGATCGATGCCGTTTCTTTGCCAGCCGAGAACGCTGCTAGGCGCTACGAACCGCCGCCGCTCGCAACGCGACTCCTTTCCCACGAAGTCGGGGGAAAACCGAAAAGTCGGCAAGTGGATCGAGAGAAAGGCCAGATGGAGAATTGCGAAGTGTGTAGATGGAAATTGCGCGGGCCCGGAAGATCCGAGGGGAGAGAGGAAAGAGCGTACAGGCGAGGAGGAGAGGGAGACTACGGTTTCCAGTGACGGTGCTGGTTAGAAGAGGTAAAGGGAAGGCCAGCGGGTGTCTAATTCCAGACTAATTACGTTGCTGTCGTCAAAGGGGCGGTCTAAATTCGTTATGCGGGCGTCAAGTACCGCCACTGTCTACCGGAGACGCGGAGACCTAGCACAAATCGAGCATTTCCCACTGACGACGAAACAACTCCCGCCTCCGTTCCTTTGGTCCTCCTGTCTCCTCTTTGCTGTCGCGCCGGGACGGCAACACCCGGAAGTCAATCGCCGCCTTTGCGCGTGCCGGTGAATCCTGTTGCGCCGTTAATAAAACGGGATTCAACGGATTCGCAGATGTTAAACCACCCCGGCTCCACTTACACGCCGTCGAGGGGGGAAGGATTCTAGCGTGGAGGCGATTGCTAGATAGAATTATTACGGCGCGATTGCTTTGCCGACATTGTCCGATTTGCGAGCATCAAGTAGAATGCGATTTCTTTTTGTGGCAGGAGCTGGAATTGAGAATAGAGACACAGAAGCAGACCCTTCAAGCTCGGGATGAAAGCATCAAGAAGCTCCTCGAGATGCTCCAAAACAAGGGGATGGGTGAGGCATTCCTTTCAAATCTTTCTCTCCTACGCAGCCGCGTGGTCATTTAATTAACGAGCCCGCCGTTCATACATACAACAATCGGGACTGACGGTTTGTCATCAAGACTAAGGCTGAAGCGAAGACATTGCTGGTTACAGTAAACTCAATTGGACCCGAATCGTTTAAACGCCATCGTCTCTTGCGACGAATACAGAGTTACGTCGCTGCGCTGTGTACGTTTCCACTTTGCGAGCCCGGTAGCTGACCCGATATTCTTCGCTGCCGTTTCGAAACTTTCAGTCTTTAGTTGTTGCACACGTAAAGTCGTTCCGTTCCGAACTCATTCTCCACCGAACTGGGTTCTACGTGTAACAGAAACGCTTATTAGGAATCCCCTAGATTATGTTCTATCTATACTTAGCAACAGAGGTCCTCCTACCTCGCTGGCAGTGTTAATGGGTTACAGAGACTTTGGCCAATTCTTTTGACAAGCAGGATCCTTTTTATACTCTTCAAGTTGCTTCCACGCGAACACGCGCAAAATGTAACGCGTGCTGCGTTAGCTAATGGTAACTGTATCCTCCACTCTAAGGATCATGGACCAGCATCCCTAAACATACACATGCCTGTACTCGTGTTTTAACGGAAAAATCTCTATCGACAAGTGACTGCGGAATTGGGGGAAAAATTAGTGGAATCTTTGGCACGGCGCACGACTGCGCGTCGCTCGTTGGTTGAAGTAAAGGCTCGCGAGCGACGCAACCGCCGTTCTCCGAGTTTGAGTCTCGTCGCTGGTCGCACGGACGCTTTCCTTTAGACTTTCTGTAACTCGAGAGACTGGATAGGTACAGGCATATAATAGAACGTAGGGGAAGTAGAGCAACTGCTGCGGTGATGGTCACGCGCCACTCTCATAACACAAGCTCATCGAACACAGCTTCCATCGTTCTCCCTCGCACGAAATCAAAGAGTGCCATGCGAGAAATAAAGTTGAGGTTAAATCGTGAAACGCAGATAGAGACCGTCCTCGAATCTGGAGCCCGAGCAGACCTCCCAAGAGCTTCTCGTTGCTTTCTGCTGTTCCAGGAAAAGAAGAAGAAAGGATCATGTTCCAGCAGATGCAGTCTTTGGCACAGAAGCAGGTCCTTAAGCTATTTCTACCCATGTCGACATAATCATATACATATATATATATATATATATATATATTATTACCATTATTACCATTACTATTATTACCATTGCTACTGTTATTACCATTACTATTATTCCATATATACCATTCCATGTACGTATACGTACACGCGCACGTATACGTATATGCGTATGCGTATGCATCGTAATCACTTGATCGACGATTATGCCACGCTCATCAACGTATATGTACATATCATGTATCGTTCGTCCGAGGGACAATGTACACGCTTCCACCTGTGCGTGCACGCGTGCACGCGAGCGCACATGCACACCCGCACAAACTGCACACGTGCACACGTGCATACGTGCACAGGCGACAAGGGTATCGCGTGCACGCACGTATACGGGATCAACGCGTATTAATCGCTGTCCACTGTTGTGTTACGTAGTTGCTTGCAAGTAGAAAGTTATTGGGCTGCCAGTGGCTTCAGTCTCTTGCCCCGCGTCATCTCACGCTTTTCGGTCCTCCCTCGCGTTCCGTTCCGCTCCGCTCCGTACCGGGAAAGAGCCAAGCCCCGTTCCCCAGGAAAAGTAACGCGATCGCGAACAAGCCTGTCTATCTTAGCATTCGAAAGCAGATGTTTGCAAATGGTCGAGGCTGGTGCGTATGCGTATCCTTGGCGCGAGGGCGCGCGAATCGTGCACGAGCAGGACAAGCAGAAACGCACTGGAATCATCCACCTCCCTTCTCCAACAAAGCTAAAGAAACCTCCCTTGTGAACGTCGCCGGTCGTCACATATTTCGCTCCTCGTCTCTCTCCGCGTTGGAGGGTACATCGCGCCAGACAATCGGCAACAGCTAGTTACCCAACGAATTCTCAGCTTAAGGGGAGAATCCTATTCTCCGGGCTAATAATCATAGCAAGGTTTGGGATTTTTTTTTTCAGAAACCAGCGTTTCGATTCGTCTGAAATTTGGACCATGTCTTGATGCATCTTCGAAGAAGCTGCAGGTTTTTTTTTATTAATTTTTAACCACAAATATAGTAATTACGTATGATCGAACATCGCGCCGCGCTAAATTCGTCGTCCGTTGGTGTGCGCGATATTTACCTACCAGGTAATCCGAAACGGAAAAACGAAACGGCGTTTTATTTTATACATACGTGGCTTGAAATTGATGAACCAGCAAAAAACAGAAAGATTTATTGAGCAGCGTGGAGAGTTTTCAAACTGAAAGGTCTGAACACTTCATTTTTGCGAATTTTCTTATGTAACAAAAGGAGTATAGAACTTAGCGGTATTCTGGTTCACCAATTTCAAGCTACATATGTACAAAGTAAAACGTCGTTTCATTTCTCTGCTTCAGATTACCTGGAAGGTAAATATCATGCACACCAGCGGACGGCGAGTTTTTGCGCGGCGCGACAAATAACTCCTATATTTATTATTAAAAATGAATAAAAAAAAAACTGTAACTTCTTCAAGGATGCATAAAAACATGTTCCAAATTTCAGATGAATCGAAATGCTAGTTTCTTAAAAAAAATTCCTAAATTTCGCTATGTTTCTTAGCTCCTAAAATAGGATTCCGCCCTTAAGATGCTTCGGGTTTGGAAAAGGCTCACGTTCAAACACGAACAGCACACGTTCAGCCGAATACAGACACACACATTGCCCGTCCCATAGGCACGCACTTTACCGCGATCACTGTGTATAATATTATATTATAAATATGTAGCACGTCGGCGTCAGCGTCGATGCACGTACCCCTTTCTGTTGCTCGCACCGTGGTCGTACACGTGCCTCTACCATGCGCGCGTGTCCCCTTTTCTTTCCCGTCACGCGAAACGTCCAAAAGTTCACAATCACTACTCGCGATCGGTTGGAAGAGGGAAGAAAAAAAAAAAACGCGGATGAAATGCAACTTTCCATATCGCTCTATTACAGTTCAGACCGCAACGTTTCAAGCCCGAGCTTTTGGACCGTTTCCATGCGTGGCCACATCAGTGCTTATTCTCGTAGCGTTATACGTACATACTTACTGTCGCCGCTAGCAAATATCCCTATCGTCATTGTCGTCACTATTCCACGAGCACCGTCTCCACTATGCTCGCCTACCTCGCGTGAGTTCGCGGTAGAAGAGTGGTAGTCGTACCCGAAGCCGTTCACATTTGTAGCTGTCCCCCGTTAACCGGAGCTCGAGCGCGAGGTCGCCCTGGACACTGAATTAGACGAATTAAAGCTACGCGCGCTGGAGACTTCATTGCACTTGACCTAACAGCCGAGGGAAAAATGGAAGACGCTCGGAACGGGGCACCACGGGCGACGTCGCGTCGGCCTCGACTCTCCAAACCTCCTGCATCTTCGTGTATGTGCCTGTTAGATCCTAGGACTTACGATTAGATGAAGTGTACGTGGCTTGAACGGCATTCACAGATTAGCGAGAGGGAAACCGCACGAAAGATGACAGAGAAATCATGGTACTCGAAGAGCAGTAGTCGGTATGAGCTGGACAGAGCACGCGTATACCTAACCGAGACCACGAGTCACCATCGCTTTTCTTATTCTTTCTTTCTCTCCTTTCTTGCACCGGAAACGTGCGCCGGCCACCGTGTACCCTTCCATCGTCGCCGTCGTGCCCGGCTGTGGGCTCGCCTCTGAAAGCGAAACGTCCAACGATCGAACGATGCACCAGCACCCACGCCCCTGTCTCATCGCCCGCAGTTCTCTCCGTCGATCTAGTAGCACATCCTCATTTTCACCCTCTAATCTTCCATTCTTAATCAACGACCCCCTCCCCCCCCCCCTCGATCCTCTCGACGACTGACATACTTCATCCTCGAGACCGTGCACTCGAGATTCGATCAGATTCGCGGCGGCCGCGAATCGAGATTCGCATCCAGCGACGCGGTGCTACGTGCACGCGGAAAGGTGTGCCGTTGACGGGATCGTCTAGACTTGGGGAGAGTCTCCGTCGCCGAACGCAACGGTGCTCCATGGTCGGGTTGAGTTTTTGCTAGACGCCGAAGGCGCATTACCGAGTCGAGAATTTGGGAAGTCAGGTCTGTGTTTTGGTATTGAAAATAGATTGGCTAGCGTGCGAAACGATTTCTGTTCCGTTTAACTTCGTGCCAGTAGACGATGGGAAGTGTCGTCCCCCTGTCCGATGGGAAAATTCTTATTAACGACGCACGATAGTTGGCTTCTCCGTGTCGTCGGTTTCCTTTGCCGTCCGATGTTTCTCGTTTCTAAACGAGAAACTTCGGCTATCGCGATCGCAGTGTATCCGATTAGTAAGATCAGCCGACGCATCAGCTGCGCAGGGAATGAAGCATGAGCCTCGAGGTTTGGGGGCTGAGCGTTGGAGGCACCTTCGCATAACACACACGTGCGTCTAAAGCCAATGAAGTATGTCAAAGCGTGTATATCTCCTTGACAAAGCATGCGACAGGTACCGCGGTTCTCCTAGAAACGGCGTAGGTACGCAAGAGCACGGAGTTTCCCTCATCCTTGGATCGCGATCAGTCGTGTCGCTCTTTCTCTCTTTCTCTCTTTCTTTTTCCCATCTACTTCTTTCTTCTTCTTCTGTCTTTCTCTTTGCACCCTGCGGATCGTACTGCGACAATACGAGACGCCGACGAGGACATTGGGGGAAGGACGGCTCGGGGGAAACTATCGGGGGAACCGCAGAGAGCGCACGCGTAACCGAAGAAACACGGGCTAACCGGTGGCGATGCCGCGAGAAATGGGCGATCGGTTCGGATGGAAAGAAACGACTAAAAGTGCTGCGATTGGAATGCGTGGAATGAGCTGCTTTGGATGTGTAGGTGATAAAACGTTTAGCAAGCCCCAACGGGGGGAAATGTCACGCCCGCATCCGTCCCCTCTCTCACTCACCCCCCCCCACCCCCCGTTTAATGACAATTACTACAACAACCATCACATGATTAGCCATCGTCGCCGTCACCGTCATCGTCGATCATCATCGCCACGAGAGACAACAGCAACAACACCGGTTTATAAGGCACCGCGACTCCACGACACGTACATATTAGAAATTAGCGGCCCAAGTCATGCACGTGACCTCTTCCTAGATCCAGGCCCTGCCAGGGAGGACCCAGCAGGTACACACACACACACACACCGCGCGTTAATCTCGATGGAATTAGTAGCGCGCCGAGAGCAAACAATCGTACACAATCCACCCCAACTTCCACCATGCCCCACCACCCCCAACCCCCGCATACTCCATTGAATACCCATCGGGCAAGCTGATTGATTCGTTTGGATGAAGCGAGCGTGCTGTCGATGTTCTCGATTAACTTCTTTATACGTTTCTTTGCGTCAGTCACTGGAAGGAATTTCGCGCAATCGAACGATCCCGAGTCGAGATTCTAATTAAAGTAGACACCGCTCTTTAGCGCGCTATGCTTCTTAACCGTGGTCGGGCTCGGTCTCGAGTGTAACGCTACCGGCGAGAGGGGCTGGTTTACGGCAAAGGCTCCACCTTCGCGTCGATTGAAAATCCAAAGAAAGCTGGATGTGTATCGGTGGGGAGCCGACTCGACGATCTCGACGGGTTCCATTGCGCGAGGTCTATAGCCTCTGCCAAATATTATGTCGCACCTCCGATAAAATACGACGTATACGTACCTATATGTATATTACATGCGCGTATATACATTGCGTGTATACACCTGCTGGAGATGGTGCCGAATCGGGAGAACCATGGTATGTATGCCACACTATACCGGGGTTCGAGTCGAAAGCCACGCCTAGCCCGCGTCTAGCTACCGCGCTTCCCTACTGTGTTCTTCTGGCGTGGGGCCTGAAATCCAGAGTCAAACGAGTTACCGATTTATGCAGGCGAAACCGTCGGGCCGGGCGGGGCTTTTCACTCGTCCCGCAAGAGAATCATTCTCATACGATTATTTTCTTTAATGTGCAAGTTCATTGATCACGTTACATGCACACCGAGCCGAGCCAGCTAACGATGCAACCAGAAACGTCCCGTGGACCATTAGTACCGCGGGCAATGCTGCGTACGCAACCCGAACGCGTACGCGTGTACGCGGACGAAAGTTCTCGCCTCGATGCTCTTCCCCGGAAGTCTCGTAGTTCGCGATACAGTTTTGGGGTTGGATCGTCCGGTAGCTCAGCCCCTGTGTATATATACATACACGTACACTAAAAGAATGGTTACCTACTCTTGAATATGTATATTTCTTACATAATACGGAATGTTGGCCCTGTTTTATTTCACGTCACTTACCTACCTACTAAATGCACCACCTTTTCGATCTGTACATTCACGTATATCTACTGTATGTACGTTGTATATTACATATCGCCTATCATTTTCTGTTGATTCGACCCTTCATCCCCGACGATCACCACCCCCGAACCACCCACCACCCCCCACCCCCCACCGAATGTTTTTGTCATTCAAATTTATATTTATAATCAATACATACATCTATACTATCTCTCTTCTCATTCTTGTACGTCTCAGACACGTTCTTGTTCATCACGACTTACCGCTATCATGGCCAATCGTCGTAATCGATGCACGAGCAGCGGGACGGTGCGAAAGTCGTCAAGTCGTGTCAAGACGAGCCGATCCCAGGCCCAAGGGAGGACTTTGCGACTGTTTGGCACCGACCTGGTGCGACATGCGATAATACGACGTCACTCTCCTCGCGTAATCTACTGTCTTATCTCCTCTACCGATTGTACCAGTTATTGTGTGTTGCCTAGCACGGCAATGGTGGTCGCAACCCGATATTCATCAATGCCGTAACTTCCACTGTGGATGCAGCGTCGAGCGATTTAATTGCTTCCGCGTGTGCAGCGTGCCTCGTCGCGTTTAACGAACAATACCGCTTAGATATCGCCGCTCGGTTTGCGACCACTCTTTGGATTTGTCCCACACACAATCAGACACTCACACATACTCAAGCACCACACAAGCATCACACGCACATTCTCGCTGAAATGCGTATCCACGAGTCCATCGGCGTTCTTCTCGCAAGGACCATTAGACGTCCTCGAATGAACTTCACTCGGTACTCCTTCGGTCTCAAGGCTTATTCGATCGGATAAGTCGCCCCGACCGCGATCGCAAGTCGTGGATACGCACGATGCTCAGCTCATTCATCTTGTCCATTCGACGTAGCCGCGTTTCGAGTATCCGCGATCAAAAGAGACGCCAGCGAGAATGTCCTGTTTCCCGATTACTGATTCGCGATCGCGCGGCGCATCTGTTCCTTGGACCGTGATAAGCAAGCCCGCCGGATGATCCGTTTGCTCCCGGAAGGGCGATCATTGGGAACTCGAGAAAGTCGAAACGTTGAGAGCACGGAACAGGATTAGGGGAAACGAAATGGAGCGAAAAGTGGTCGAAACGCCGCGCGCAGAACTATGGGCAACGATGTCGGCCGTACGTCGCGGTGGGCGAAAGAACTGCGGCGGCGCCCGGCGTCCGCAAGAGGATCTTTCTGCTGTGGAAAACGGCGAGACTCGAGCACCGTTCGGAGTAAAAAAAAAAAAACCAAAAAGAAATCGCATCCGAAAGTGGTGGAAGGCTCGGGTGAGAAAGCCTTCCCTCGTCCTTTTGAGTGACCTTGCGATCGCGGCGTCCGCGAGATCCTTAGATCGGGATGCTTGCCCCTCGAAAGTTAGAGGCGAACGATCTGCGCTTCTTCCGCGATCGTGGACATGTAATCGGCGATCGGTGGTGCTTTTCTAGCGCCGCTGAGAGAACGGCGGTAGGATCGCGAACAGATCGTTCTGCTCGTCGTCGTCGGCCAACTGATAATCAGAGAAACGAGACTAGAATGAGAAACGTATGAGAAACCGAGAGACACGAGAAACAGCTAGAATGCCCCGGGAAACGATACGGCACGTGGTCATTCGGAGGAGCGCAAAAAAAAAAAAAATATTATCGGCTGGATGTGTCGAGGGAAGAAGGAAGCTCGGCGGAACGTCGCTTTTCTTTCGTCAACCGGGCGGGACGCTGCTGGTGCCACTTCCGCTTCCTCGAGGCTGTCCCGTGCGGAGCAAAGCAACCGGGACCGTCTTTCCTCTAGCTTTCGTAGCCCTCGCGATTCCGGGGAGCTAGAATCGCATGCTACTTGCCACGATTCGTCTCTCGAGCAGCAAACCGCGGGACAGGTTCGTGCGTAAACGAAGCCGCATCAGGCCATCGTAGAGTTACAATCTACCTTCCACCGAATCACCGCATACATCACACCAAGAAAGAACCGTAGCAGTAACGATACCAAATGAAAAAAAAAAAAAAATACAAAAAAAAAAAAGAATCCAAACAAATCCTCGCACGCCCGCTAGAGAGACACGAGACGGGCGAAAGGTGGACGAGTGTAACCTTGCCCCTATTGCTTGTGTTGTAAAGGAGCTCAAAGCGACGAACGAGAGCCTGAAGAGTCTTCAGACGCAGTTGGAGCTGGCGTACGCGTCGACCGCGTGCTCGGGTGCAGCCGTGGCCGGTGGAGTTGCTGTTCTCGGGCTAGGTAGCGTATCAGGTACAGGCGGTACCGTCCTCGGAGGTAGCGTGGCGGTTCCAGGCGGCGTGCCCGGTAGCACCACCCTGACGGCCATCATGGAGACGAAAGACGCGCGCATACAGACCTTGGAGAATGAGGTGGAATTGCTCGAGACGGAATTGCAGCGCATCAAGGAGTGCGGTGGTAAATTGAGGGAGCAGCTGCTTAAAGCTACCGCCGTGCCCAGCGGCGGTGCTGGTGTACAGCAGCAATTGCAACAGACTCCGACGCAACAGCAACTGCCGCTGCAGCAGCAGCTGCAACAGCAACAGCAACTGCAACAGCAGCAACAGCAACAGAATAAGTTAGCCGCGGGAGGTATAGAGTCGCATGCGCGGCAGGGATTGGTAACGGCTATGGGTGGTCCGCAGCAGCCCGGCACGTTGGCCTTGGCCAGGGGACCGTCCGTGATGACCTCGCTGGTACCGTATGGTCACTCGTCGTCCTCGGCATTAACCAGTTCATTGTTTGCCGGTTCGACAGGTGGGATCATGAGCGGCGGATGCGGTGGGGGCGGTGGGGGCGGTTCCTCGTGCCTGGCCGGCATCTCGTCGGGCGCTACCACTGGCGTAGTCAATCCCTATACCGATCGTTACGCCGATCATCATCTCCATCAGCTTCATCATCACCCTCCTCATATTCATCAGCCTCACCTCCATCATCAGCAGCAGCTGCAGCTGCAACAGCAGCAGCAGCAGCAGCAGCACCACCACCACCAGCAGCAGCAAATGCGACAGCACTTGAAACAAATTGAGCCCGCGGCGCAGGGCGCGCTGGCGTTGCACGCGCACACCTTCAACAAGCACGACATGAACTTCAAACGGCAAGTAAGTTTCTTCATCAACAACGTGCGCATCGAAAAGAACGACGCCGTCTAGAGACGTCCGCACACGGCTATCTCTCCTCCGTTCTGTTGCGTCAGATCTCGAGCGCCGCAGGTCCCTCCGCGTGAGTACTTTACCCCCCATTAAATAGGCAATTCAAATCGGAAGGAGGTCTCGCGTCTGCTCGAGTCAACTCGCGTCAGCTCGCGGTCAACTCGCGTCAACTCGCGGTCCCAATTCGACAACCCCCCGGCCAGCAGAGTTTCGGTGACGGCTCCTCTCTGCCTGTCCCGCCCTCGAGGCTGCAAAGCTCCCGAGGGAGCCGATCAAACGGGAGACTCGGGCCCAGGTAGACGCGTTCGAGTTGCCGATGATTCGCGGGGAGAATGAACGCGGGAGAGAAAGAGGGAAAGCCTGAACGCGTGCGTCTGTCTGTCTGTATGTCTGCCTGTGCGCGTGCACCTAGCGCCCGTAGAGAGGAGAAGAAGCCGGACGGGTTTATCGCCAGGAAGCTGCGCGACGCGCTCGTCGTCGAGACGTCGCGCAGACCTCCCGATTCCATTCGTCTTCTCTCCCAAACGCTGCGTCCTATGTGCCACGCGAATGCATACTGGTGTCGTCGCATATCCATGAGTCTGTGAGAAATAAGATGACGCTAATCGTCGCCGAACATGCTCCGTCGAACAAGAATTTCTTTGCTAAATACTTTGGCTACAGATACGCACACTATTCCCCGCCAACGGTTCGAGAGCGCACATTCCGCGATTGGTCTAATTGTATTAATAAAACACGATACGCTTACTTTTCTACGTTTCATTGGTAGCCGTGGAAAGGAGAATGTTCCTGCGCCTCCTCTCGCTCAACGATTCGGTAGCTTCCTTTCCAATACGAGCCCCGACCATTTTACTTCTCATCGACTCGTACATGCACTCGTAACACATTAGCGTACCTGTTTTCTTTACCTCCCTACATCCTCTTCTTATTCAACAGCAGAGTTTCTATTTTTTCACTCGATTGTACCTGTTTAAGAAGTCGTAGGTTTACGAGAACAACCGATCCGAGGAACCGAGAGTTCTGATCTTCCTTCCCCTCGTCGCGTCCGTCTAATCATCGTCGATCCCCCCCCCCCCCCCCGGGAACTATCATCGACCAGTTAAATCTGCGATCATTCTGTAGGATCCTTACGATCGGGGGTTGCCGGAAATTCGACGTGAGAACACACGACGGCAAGTGGTGGAATCGCGCGACAACAGGGGACTGTGGGGAATGGTTTCGAGTAGCTTTAGCTGAAAGTCAATGAGAAAGTCACAATTCGGTAGCTTCTACGCGTAGAGCCCGAGACCAACCATGCGTACCTAATCTGTAGGCCTTAGAATGTTGTTGAATTCTCAGATGTTTTTAGACGTTGACTCTGGGGTGGAAGGCGGTCTTTATAGCAGATACACACGTTCTTTCGATTCTGGTAGAATAGATTTTCGAGGGAGGGTTGTTTCGTGAAACGTTCATAGAATACCAAGCGTGTTGCCTGCTTCTTTTGGCAAGAAGTTTCTCACGAACTACCCGAGAGGCATTCGCAAGGAGATCCCTACGGCTCGTCTATATAATAAAAACGGAGAAACGTTTGTTAGAAACGTCTGCGCAAAAATTAGCAAAATTGCACGTTGCTGTGTCATGAACGTTCCACAGCCGAGCATTCGATCTGTACGTATAGATCGACGTTCCCCCCGCGCGTACAACATAAGCTTATGTGAAGGAGGAGAAGGAGGAGGAGGTGAAGGAGGAGGAGGAGGTGGTGGAGCAAGAGGAGGAGGATAAAAAGGAAACGGAGAGGGCAAGCAAGACGAAGAAGATGAAGACGAAGAAATGTGAGAGATGACGAAGAAGGAGGAGAAGAAGAAAGCGTGCGAGTGCAGTGTGTGCATATTAATGAAGGAGAAGCTAACGGACAGAGCCTTCCAACGGTACCAAACCTATATATTTTCGTAACTCGGAGCGTGTTAACCCGCCTCGATATCCACTATCGTTTTCCAAATGTCACACCCCAATCTCGTTCAACCGCATCGTCTTCTCTTTTCCGTCGTCCACGCGTTCAGACTCGCTGTGAGAAACGGTTTTCCGCGTCCCGGGGTTCCGACGATCTTTATTTTTCTACTTAAAGCTAGGACCGTGCGCCCCGCGCAGGGGGGCATTCGCGGGGATGAATGCGGAAATTAGCGGACGGTAGCGACGAACGTCCGAATCGTGTCCCGGAGGCAGAAGATGCTGAACGTTTCGGCCAGGATCTGGACGGGCCTCTGAAAGTTAGCCTAACAGTAGTCGAGCTGCTTGGCTGTAACCCTAAAGTCGTTAGCCCCGCAGAAATGCTACCCCTTTCGCGGAGTCCCGTTACGGTGCTCGCAGCAACCCGAGACCCCCAAATACTCTTCCACCTCGACGACGCGGGCGCCGATGTTCGCGATCTCGCGCGTCAGCCATCTCGGGAACGACTCTACGTTCGCAAGGTCCACGCCGAGCCTAAACGAAAGCGCATTCACGTCTCTACCGATCCTCTTCGGACTCTTGACACGAATATATATATTCGAAACGAAACCGAGGAAACAAGAGAGGGGATGAAGAGAAACGATTTTGTTTTCACGTCTCACGCAATCCTGACCCTCCCTCCTCTCTCTCTTTCTCTCTTTCTCGCCTTCCCTCCCCCAAAGCATGCCTGCGAAACTATTCTCCTTGAAACCTTGACAGCCTCCGGTGTCACGAGTTCGACTGGAACGAATCGGGGAATAAGGGAAGACACGTCCAAGCGAGAATCAGTTTCTTTGTTGGGCCCATCCCTATCTCTTCGCCTCTCCTTTGATTCTTTGTTCATTGGAAACACTGTGTTGCGGTCGGAATGCCTGCAAGTTGAAGTAAATGGCGTACATCCACCCCCAGGCCGACCTGTCCTTCCAATTCCCCAGACGAGCTAGATAGAGTTCAGGACAAGGGTGCATCAGTGATGGCAACGGTGACTCGTTTATCTCGTGACGGAGCCACGCTGACGAGAATAACGTCGGTAACAGAGAGAAGGAAAGAAAGAAAGAAAGAAGGAAAGAATGATTGTGTCCAATTGTTCCCCGATCTATCTTGAATTCATTCAAGTCCTCCCTCGTCCCATCCACCTGTTCTTCCGCAGGAATTCCCGCACGTGGTAAACACCATCGATGCCTGTTTCGATTCCATCCTCCCGACCCGTAAAGAAGTATTTTTTACTACCAGAAAATTCGCGCACATATCCATGAGCCCATCGTCGGCCGTGACTTTCACGCATCCCTCTCGAAATCCCCACACGAAAGCAATCGACCGCATCGATCCACCGCCCGTACTCGTTTCACTTCATCCTCAGGGATTATTATTCATTATTCAAGGACGATGAATCTGCATACAGATCTCGCCACATGTGCACCGAACAACGACATCCAAGTCACCACGGTGGACACTTCCGAGCCCACAAGTCATGCACTCTCTCTCCCCAGCTTGCGAGAACATCCACAGTAGAATTATCAATCATTCGCCCGGCCGCGGCGCCCGGCCGCGGCGCCCGGCCCCGCGCCGCCGCGTCACGTTTAATTTTTAGCAGCCACGACCACCGCTCATCCGTTACAAAATCATCCTTCTCCTCGGGGTTCATGCTTCATTTTATTATAAACATGTACGTGTACTGTGTAGGTTATTACCGATACATTAACGTCGTGTCATGCTCGCTCCATCTTACCCCCCCCCCGAATGTTCTTCATCGGGATCTCAAGAGACTTTGGTGAAGCAGCATCGGTTCTCGAGCAGCAGCATTCGAATATGTAGGTGTCGAGCACCGTCGATGGGTAGAGTTGGCATCACCGTTCCTCCTCGTCATCGATAGGGATTCGCCTCATCGTAATCATCCCGTTCATGCACAGCAGAATGAAGAATCATTAGGCGCGATGCGTAGCCACTTCTCGACGCAAGCTGATCGTCGTTTCGCTCGTCATTCTATTCGTCGCGTAGAAGTCGAATGCGACTACCGTTTAGGCGTTTTAGGCATGGTGCATGCGCGCGTCAAAGAGTAGGGCGAAGTAGACAATTGTTTTTTTTTAGAATACTGTTTACTGGTACCCTGGCTGCTCGTATGAAAGTGTGGGACCTCTTAGCGCACAGCTCGCGCGGTCGCTGGGTTACGTTTGAATAGAGAAAACTGGAAATTACTCTGGGGAATAGGAATTGAGAAACTTGCTACAAAGACACTCTTTGCTTTCGGACCGCTTTAGGGGTAGATAGACTCACTTTCATACCGACAGTGAACAGAGGAAAGTGTACTTACTTGCCGATTGCTATCTCCTTAAATGAAATGGCAATCGTCGTTACGGTTTTCTAGGAGTTGAAAGGTCTACAGGGTTTCCTCGATATCGTTACGCAAAGTGTTAATCGCGAGCCGTACGTCGAGCCTCGTAGAGATTACTGAGAAGTAGAATCGGGATTAGAATAGGAGTACAATGAAAGTAGAGAGGTTTAAATTGGATCGGGCGCGGGGCGTTTCGTCGAGGATTGTCGACGTGGCAGCGATCCCAGGGAATCCCGGTGGAAGCTGGAGACTGGAAACTGAATAAATTAGCCGAGCAACTGTCTGCTTCACGCCATTCGACATGATTGGATAGTGCCGGTGGAAGTAAATTAGGCCAAGTTTGACCGTAGATCGTAGAGAGTTGACGCGCCGATGCGATCGTAAGAGCCGTGGCTGCCGCGGCCGTCTGCTGTGCGCAGCAGCAGCAACGGCAGCGGCAGCAACCAGCGAGACCGTTTGTTCGTGTTTGTCCGTCTCTGACCACGCTTGATTTGCCGTGCAGTCTCATCGTCCAGCGTTTCACCCTCACGATTCCATCGCCGGTGTAATCCGATTTTAGAAGCGCATGCGAGTTTCCAAGTCGTCCTTTACTATGCATGCTGCATGCACGCAGACAACTCGTTTCGTTACTCGACGCATCTCTCTCATCATCTAGCCGTTTGTCGTCTCGTTGATCGATTTCCGATAAGGTAAACGAACACATCGGATCACCGTCGTTTGCGCGGAACTCGCAGCTGATCCGTAGTCGCGAGCAGCTGGCGAGTTCCATCGATCGCCAACCAAAAAAAAAATAAAGAAAACAGTCGTTCGATCTTACTGCGAGACGTTGCCTCAGCCCTGACATTATTATCTGCTAGAAACTCTCGGTGCCATTCTGCTTGGGAGGTCTGTTGACTTCCCTGAACCTTGAAACCTCGAAACTCCTGAACAGGTGGAATGTCTGGCCAGAACTCGCAGATCGATCGAACGCCACCCTTCGCCATCCGCGTAGACATAAGGGTACGACATTAGCAGTTAAGCTAGAGCTAAGTTAGCGATAAGTTGAGCAATGGACGGCAGTCCCCAATTCCGCTGAATTCCGGTCCCTTTTTTTTGGTGACCGCGCCGCGGCGCGGAAGATCGTTGATAAAGTCGCAGCCCTTAACCGGGGCCCGGAATAAATTCCCACGAATCAGCGGGCTAGTAGACGAACGACCGAAGGTGGAAAGTTAATCGCGTTCAACTCGTTGCAAACGAACGCTTCCTTTCCCACAGATTGAGCAGTGCCACAGCGCGAGCGTCGAAGCTAAGAACGCGTAGCTACTCTCACCGCGTGAGAATCGTATGAACGGAAACGAGGATTAGCTAATTTAACCCTTTCGTTGCGACGTGGCTATACGCAGCTACATTGACATTAGAAGCAAGTATGCAGAGTGGTTTTATCGGCAATTCCGTATCGAAAGGGTTAAGGGTGAGAACGATTTAAGAAAGGAAAAAAAAAAAGGGCAGGCGGAATTGGGCGGCCCTCGTGGTGTGCGAAGCATTATTAAATGTGGTGCCCCAATATTCTAGCTTTCTGAGGAGGTAAGGATATTCTTCACCCGACAAAGAAGCACTTCCGAGCCACTACCTATCCTTCGTTTCCATCTACATACGTGATTACCGTATTATGTAACGGAGTGTTTCGATGTTCCGTAGTAACACCTTTTCTTACACACATGCAACACCCCTCTTTCTCTCTCTCTCTCCCCTAATCTTTCTGCTTCACATTCTCTTGGAATGGCCAGCGAGTTTCCCAACGATTTTCAATTTGCACAGCTACTTAATCGTTTCCCGCGAAATTCCAGTGAGAAAATTATGTCGCATCGCCGTTTAAACGTCAGCCTCGCAACTCCTTTTGCAAATCTGCCTCCGCTGTTCGCCGGGGAGGAAAATTCGCGGTTCAGGTGAACGAGACGAAATCTGATGGATATACGCTTCGAATGTTATCGAAGCTTCGGTTCGCCCAGGGAGCTCGCCAACCACCCCTACAACTCTCTCTCTCTCTGTCTGTCTATCTCTCTGTCTCTCTGTCCACCCTCTCACCGTTCTCTTTCTCCTTCTCTATATCTGTCTCTCTGCCCCCTTTCTCTGGTGTGAGTCGTTGATCTGACTGTTCGCAATCATTCACGTACCACGCGCGAAAGCGATCTCTGGCTCGATGCCTTCTCGTCGCCGTCGTCGTTGCCGACGGTGAACCGGCACGACGATGGACGAAGGACGAGAATGCCTCCCGTTCGAAGTTCCCCGCGTGCGTGCGTGTGTGTGCAGCCTAACGATGATGGTAGATAGTTGCGTAGATCGTACTATTTCCGTTTTTTGTTTTTTTTTTGTTTTCCTCCTTTTTCTTTTGTTCTCTCTCCTCATTATCTTCTGTGGTTCTTCGTGGCCGTCGTTGAGAAACACCGAGGAACCCGAGACGATGACGCCGCTTTGCGCACCGAGCGATCGGGAGGATTCGAACGATCGCTCGCCTCTCTCCGTAGACCTGTTGTTTATTACTTATCGTTGGCACGACATAGAGAACGCTGAAGAGACGCGGGATCGACGATCGATCGCGACCTCTCCGTAGACAGGTCGGTTCGATCAATCGGTTCCTGGTGCTTTCTGTTGGGTAACTGCGTGAGATACACGCGCGTGGGTCCTCTCTGATCCAAAGGGCAGCCACTGGTCGAAGTAATCGAAAGGGGAAAGGGCTACTCCCTTAGAATCAGGCGAGCGATCGCTAAAGGCTAATGTGCTTCGAAACGCGAATGAACTTTTGCTTCGATCATGGGACGCCGTTGCCAAGGAGGACCGCGACATCTCCTCCACGCTGCGTACTGTGCTAGTTGATTAGCTACATAGTGAACATTTAGCTGTGTAATTCTGCTTGCGATCCCGCCGCGAGATCTCCGCAAGGAGAGCTCGCCACGGGATCCTCACGCGGCCTGCCGTCACCAGAGTAGATCAGACGAGCGTAGTAGGTACGTACATACACGAAAAAAAAAAAATAAAATAAAGAGAGAGACACAATACATAATACGTCCCGGCCTTCTCCCAGCTCCTCTGCTCCCTGGTTCCTCGCATACTCCCCAACACTCGTTTCACAACTGATACATACATATATCTCTCGTACACGCAGCAAACACTGTTTGTAAGTTTGTATCGTTGGTCTCGATATCGCTGCATGCTCAGTATGACGAGTCCTGTCCGAGTACGACGACGACGACGACGACGACGTGGACAGAGACAGCGACGACAACGACAGCGACCAAGACGACGCCGACGACGATGACGACGTTCCGCGACCTCGGGGATGAAAGAGAACCCTCGGAAGAGAAACGAGTCGGGTGGTCGGGACGTTCTCAACAGCCGTGCTGTGATCGGACTCGGGAGCACGTTTTTCTTCGCTCGATGGGGGTAATAAGGGTTTGGGAAACGAAATATCGAAAGTCGTCACCGCCCACTACGTTTCGAGCTACGTGTAATCGAAAGGGTGGCCGGCGATCCTCGTCGTACTCGATCGCTCTGGAGAGGCGACAGAGCCGACGCGACGCCTCTGTCGTCGTCGCCGCCGTCGCCGCCGTCGTCGTCGTCGTCGTCGTCGTCGAGGTAAACGAGGCGCGCGGACTGATCCTCTCCTGGACGACGAATCTTTTCGCAGCTGGACGAACTCCGGACGGAAGTACAGCGCAGGGACCAGGAACTACTCGCGATGTCCGCCAAGATGAAGACGCTGGAGGAACAGCAGCAGGACTACCAGCGGCACATCGCGGTGCTGAAGGAGTCGCTTTGCGCCAAGGAGGAGCACTACAACATGCTGCAGGCTGACGTGAGTTCTCCACTCGATACACGTTCTTTTGGAAATTTTTGGAATATTCGGGGATACCATGGTTAACGTTGGCCTGACTTTTCCGCGAGCTGAAATCGATGCTTTGCAGAGGAACTCTCCGTTAACGGTTGGAGAAAGTAGTGACGACGTTAGAAAAAGGAAGAAAAGAGAAAAACGAAAAAACAAAATGAGAAGGATAATTTATTTATTTCGTTAAAATGAAGAGGAAAGGATATTTCTAGTATAATAGTATAATATTCTAATATTATTAATATTATTAAATATGTTAATGCTTATTTTTTATTATCCTTTTTCTCGTGATCTCGTTCTGTGAGGAGACGTTACGCTTTTTTGAGAAATTCTTTGGGTCCCCAAAATATTTCTTCCACCCCTCTATCCTCTTCAATCCATTCCTAGTTCTATCTGTCGTTGGAAACGTCGCGTGCACACAAGTGTCGTACGTATTGCACGCGAGTTTACGAATCGTGCTCGATTCGAATTGCTCGCACCTCCACACGGCTAGGTGGATCCACGTACGTAGATACGATGACCTGACGTGCGTGCACGCCTGTTTGCAGGTGGAGGAAATGCGGCAGAGGCTCGAGGATAAGAACCGGATGATAGAGCAGAAGACGCAGGCCGCCATGCAGGCGCAACAAGAGCGAAATCGCATGAGCACCGAGCTCACAGAGCTCAAGGATCACATGGATATCAAGGACAAGAAGATTAACGTTCTCCTGCGCAAGGTGAGTGCTCTTGGATACTATCCCTTAACGATTTTAAGCGCGCGCCCTACCTGCAATAAAGGGTCCAACTTGAAATTAACCCTTTGTTGGCTGGCAGGACTATAACGGATGAAGGATTAAGAGAATGTATACAAAGGGTTAATAGGTATCAACTTGGATCGCTTTTCCTTCGTTCCAGCTAGTAGAATTATAATTAGAGATCACTCGGGTCTTCGGTTCTTTCAGTATTTCAATTTTCCTTGCCGAATATTCTTACTTATACATATTATTTTACGTTCATCGTCCATTACCACTCCTTCGTTCGCACTCCTAAGTGAACTGTTGCCTGAAAAGGCTAAACGGTTCCACGTTCCACGATAATGACCAGATATGTAAATTACACTTTCTAATTAATTAGAAGAATCCGCTTTAAGGGGTTATACCTAGTCAGGAAGCCGAAAAAAGGCGATTTTTTTTTTAAAAAGCGGAAGCATATATTTTTACAGAACTTTTGGCATTTAAAAGAGCAACATTTAAAGAACATTTGGTAATTTTTTTGTAGAAAAATACTTACGTTTATAATAAAAATACGACATCCGAGAAGGTGGAGGCTTTGTGGGCTTATTTTTTATATAAAAATCTACTGAATGACGGAGGGATTTTTTTTCAATATACATGGTTATCACTAATGGCTATTTTTCGTTGATATAATCGAAACTATATATTGAAAAAAAATCCTTCCATCATTCAGTAGATTTTTATATAAAAAATAAGCCCACAAAGCCTCCACCTTCTTGGATGTCGTATTTTTATTAGAAACGTAAGTATTTTTCTACAAAAAAATTAACAAACGTTCTTTAAATGTTGCTCTTTTAAGTGCCAAAAGTTCTGTAAAAATATGTGCTTACGGTTTTTTAAAAAAAAATCGCCTTTTTCGACTTACTGACTAGGTATAACCCCTAAATTGCGAGTTAAACTGTAAATGCGCGTCAACGCGTCGTAATTATCCCCACTATCCCTTCACGACCACCCATTCATCTTCTTGATCAGATACCTCCGCAGTTGTCCACCCCTCTTTTGCGCTGACATTTGCAATTCCTGGCATTTAGACATTTTAGAACACCTTGTTCGAAATTTATTTCTATTCCACGTATCTACCTAATTAGTACGCTAATAAATCGTGGCTGCGAAGTGTGCGTGAGTGTGAATCTTACCCTCGACTGGTGCGAGTGAGGAGTTGCGACGTATTTTAATATTTTTTCTAGCGAATTCATAGTCGATGTAAGAGAGTTGTAGAACGTAAACGCGACTGGAGACACCCTTTATTATTCTTAAATCCGCACCCCCTTTGGTTAGTCCATTCTGTATCCCCTGTCAATAAAACCTTTAGAAATTATTGCGTTGTGCCCTTTTCATTTATTTTCATTCTTACTTGTTTTCGTTGAAACGTACGTTCCTATTATAAGTATTTCATTTTTCACCAGCGATTTCTGATGGGCAAGATTCGTCATTAATCGTTGGTGCGCCATGTAAACAGCAGAATTACTGCTTCGGCATTATTTTCGTTACGTTTTCCTTTCTCGCGCGACGTAGTAGAACATTTTATTTTCAACTTTTATTATTTTCTAAAGTTGTGATAATTGTTCGTCAGTTGTTGTATCGGGAGTACAGTTGTGCGTAAATGTTGTTGCGTTGCGGATAATGTTTGGGAAGATTGCGATCGATGGGGTGGAATGGAGCGGCAGGTAAGTAAGGATTTATAATTACGTTGATAAAGGTTCGCCATTCCATACCACTGACAAGGAGAGTTTCCCAGGTGTCCGCCTCCAATTACTTTGATTTTTGGATATGTTTTAGAGAAACGAAAACTAAGATATACGTTTTCTTTTTCTTTTGGCTTGGTTGCTTGTTTAGGGGGTGAAACCACCCCTCAAATTTCATCAGAATATCTGGTGCCCGCCTCCGATTGCTTTGGTTCTTGGATATGTTTTTCATATGAAGTTTTACTCGTCACAATTTTGTACCCCTTATGAGCTTTAAGGCGTGGTTTCACCCCCTAGACATGTTGACAACGTGACGAAATAAAAAAACACCTATTTCTTATTTATCGGCCCTCTAAAACATATTCAAAAATCAAAGCAATCGAAGGCGGACACCTGGGAAACTCTCCTTGTAAGAGAAAGGTTTGTACCTATCAAAGAACAGCCTACAAGCTAAAAGAGAAATCTACTAACCCTGGTAACGTTTGTCCGAGCTGCGAAGCTGATAACCTGATTAATGATCCTCAATCCCTAATGTTACACGTATAATAGGTACACACGCTTTATTCTCTACTGTCATAGGCCATGTCATTCTCGATAATTCTAATTTTCATCGGCAGATCGAGAATCTGGAGGATCTGCTGAAAGAGAAGGACAACCAGGTGGACATGGCCAGAGCACGTTTAACGGCAATGCAGGCGCACCGTTGCAGCAGCGAGGGCGCGCTTAGTAGCCTGGAGGAAGCGATAGGAGATAAGGAGAAGCAAATGGCACAATTACGGGAACAGAGGGACCGAGCGGAGCAAGAGAAGCAGGAAGAAAGAGAATTACACGAGAGGGAGATCGCCGAGTACAAAATGAAAATTCACGCCCTCGAGTCTGAGGTGACTACCAAGTGTCCGTTATTAATTTCTTTTATATCAGAATCCCTATTACCGTGCAGCATTTATTAATCTGAACGGGAGCTGGTGAATTAAAAGGAATAGGCAGTCGCTTCCCGTGAAAGAAACACTTTCTTTAATGAATTTGTAAAAAAATGAAAGCAAATCCAGATGCATTATTTTACCCAATGTTTATTATTAGCATAGAGATTGAAATAAAAGTTGGTATGAAATATACATGTGCTTTAAAAATAACGGTGCTGGCTGGTCAACATTTTAACGTTCTTCTGTGGTTCTGCTGTAATATTGGTCTTAAACAGTGACATAATCCAATTTCAAGGTGCGATTCTTGTTCCAAGCAGTAGAAACTAAAATTAAAACAGGATAATAATTTAATGAAATTGGTGGCTGAGAAAGTGCGATTATTTAAAAAAAAAAATCGGTCGTGTTTGTGGGTTAGTAAAAATCCGCGACTTTTTAATTTTTTGATGAAAATCTCGAATTTTTACGGACCATATCGTAGTTTGCGCGGGAAATGGCACCTGTTTTATACGTCCTGTAATTTTTTCAAGTCGATCTGAACCTCCGTTCATTCGCAACTATGGAAAAAGGAAGAGAAAAAAGATTCGAGAAAGACGCGTTTAAAGTTTCTGGGCAAAGGCGACGCTGTTTTTTAATATAATCCAAGCGGCATTTTATTCAGAAAAGATAGTACTTTCGGAAAACGGAATAATAAAATCGATTTTTCGACTGCCTAGTCCCCTTAATCGAGGTGTTTAAAATAACTTTATTCAGTAGCTACTCGGTATGACGTGGTCCGATCTTTGTCCACAGGTGGAGAAACTGGGTGCCCGTTTGGAGAGGGCACAGGCAGAGAAGGAGCGGTTGGAGACCAAGCTGGAGAGCTCCCAGTCGGAGCTGGGCAAGAGCAAAGCCGAGCTTGACAAAGCTGCGTCCGAGGTCGGTCGCAGCGGCGCCGACTGGGAAGCTGCCAAGCAGAGGATGGCCAGGTTGGAATTGGAGAACGAGAAGCTCAGGCACGATATCGACAGGCAGAGCACTTACGGAAAGAGCACGCTGAATTCCTCCCAGGAAATGGACAGGATTCAGGATCGCGCCGAGAAGGCAGCCGCTGAACTCAGGAGAGCCCAGACCGAGCTCAGAGTCACGCAGGCTGAGAATGAAAGGGCCAGAGCTGAGGCTGCAGCTCTGCAAGAAAAGGTAAGGCAGTCTACAGGTACATATCATACTTCTAAAACTCCTCCACTCTGTCCTACCGACAATTTAACCCTGAAATTGAATCCTTCCACTTGGTTCCTCCTAAGGGATTGCTGCATTCCCTTTGCGAATGACCGAGCAGCCACGGAGGTAGCCTGAACTAGCCCTCGCAATCTCTATCAGACTATTAAACGACCGATAATTGTTTCGCGAGTACCTATTGATCGACGATCGAGTCGTGCCGACTCGGCAGCTTCGTTTCGCCCCCCCCAAGAACCGCTTGAACCACGAGAACAATCGCCTCCAATCTCCATCGATTCATCGTCCTGATCCCGATCCCCGTTGATACCACCGACCCCGCCGAGCAGTTGGATCTAATTTCCAATCACGCCTTCGTTCTTCCTGGCATCCTCGTCTCGACGAGTTTCGCCGATGCTGCAAAACGAACCGGTAATGAAACTGTCCTGCTTATACCCCTGCTCTCGCGCTCCCTTTGATTCCCCAATTGATATTTCTGGCGATATTGGCACTGTCAGCCGTGGAAAGATGATGACCCCTCCCCCAAAGTCCACTTCGATACATACAACTGTGCCCGGAGCTCCTATCGTGACTGTGACGGTGCTCTGCTACTCTAAAGGTGGAAAAGAGTCAAGGGGAGGTATACAGGCTGAAGGCCAGGCTGGAAAACGCTGTCGGCGAGCAGGAGAGCCTTCGGAACGAGTACGATAGGGCGCAAGCGTCCGTGGCTCGGCTTCACTCCGAAAGGGACAAGGCGATCGCGGACCTCGAGAAGGCACAAGAGGAACTCGAACGTACACATGCAGCCCTTGGGAAATCGCAACATCAGCAGGACAAGCTGCAGAATCAACTGTACAAAACGCAAAGCGATGTCGACAAGCATCAGGAGAAGCTGGAAAAGTCGCACGCGGAAATTCGCAGGGTAAGTCTCAGTGAGATGTCAGGGGATTACAGGGTTACACTTGATATTCAACCTTTCGCTACCCGCGCGTTGTAATTCTTACATCACGATTTTATCGTGTTTTTTTTTAATTTTTACTTGCTCTTTGTTTTACTTGGTATTCTGTATTTTTTAAGTTAAGAAGGCGAATTTTCTTTAATTATAATTTTATATCAGAAAACTAAAACGCGATGTAGTTGTATTAAAAAAAGAAAAAAAGATGGAACACCTGGTGACACCTTTCACATAATAGTTCCACTTTGAAATGTGTTTCGCCAACGAACTTTTACCCGCGCGTTGCACTTTTTACGAAATGACGACTTTTTCTCTTCATCGCCTGTACGCATATCCAGAGTGAAAAACTGGTGAAAGAGGCGAGGTTTTTTTTGTATGCGGAAGGCATAGCTAGAGGATTAGAAAAGGGTTCAAAACCGATTGGTCACTCTCAGGCAGAAAACAAAATAATTCACTATCGTTGTACTTCTTACAACAGCGCGGGCAACGAAAGGTTAAAAGGATCTCTGCTTCCCCACAGATGCAAATGGAGAAGGAAAAGCAGAACTACGATTTCGAGAATCTGCAAAGCCAGCTGGACAAAGCGCTCGGTCAGTCGACGAGGATTCAAAAGGAGCGAGAAACGATTCAGCTGGAGGTCGACCGTCTGCAGGATAAATACGAGAAAGCTCAGGTAAGTTGACGTCGCTCGTTCTTTGCGTACTCGCGTCTCGAATCCTGCTGGATGACGACGGTGACTGTTCTCTTCTCGTGCCCGACAGCTCATGATGCAGCGGCTGCAGAAGGAGCGGGACAGCTTCCAGGAGGAAATGGAGAAGCTCCACGAGAGGATAGAGTTCCAGCAGAATCAGATGACGAAGGTGCAGCGTGAGAAGGAGAATGTGCTTTCGGAGCTGGACCTGGTGAAGGACAGATGGGAGAAGGCGCACACTTCGCAGCAGAAGTTGAGCGTGAGTTGCGTGATAATCGTGGAGTGGTACGATCGACTAAGTGATACATGGTAGCGTTTCTCTTCCCTTGCCCTTTGCCGCGTAGCTGGAACGGGACGATGCTCTGACCGAGATCGAAATCCTGAAAGATAAATTGGACAAGGCTCAGTATTCGGTGAACAAGGCGCACGAGGAACGGGAGAACGCGAACAAGGAGTTTGAGAAGATGCTTGAAAAGTACGACAGGTAAGCGTGGGTCCTGCGGGCAGTAATGGTGTGCGTAGCAGTCGGTAGAATAGAATGGAATGGAATGGGATAGGTCTGAGGGTGTGATGAGCGATGGGTGATGGGTGATGGGTGATGAGGTGTGCTCTGTCCCGCAGGGCGCAGAGCGAAGTGTATCGGCTGCAGAATCGCGTGGAAGTGATGGAGGCGGACAAAGACCAGCTGGAGCTGGAGGCGGAGAAGCAACAAATGCTGGGGACCAAGAGCCGGGAGGAGGCGCGAAAGGCCCAGGAGGAGTTGGCTCGCGTGCAAGAAATGTACGACAGGGCAGCCCTTCAGCTGGGCCGTACCAAGGAGCAGGAGGAGAGGTCGAAGGAGAACCTGGACAGGCTGACGGTGGACCTGGAGATGGTGCGGGAGCGATACGAGAAGTCTCAGATCGAGCTGCGCCGGCTGCAGACCGAGCGGGAGAATCTGAACGCGGACAACGAGCAGATCAGCTTCGAGCTGGAGCGGGCCCACTCCCAGGTGAACAAGGCCCAGTCGGCGACGGAGAAGACGCAGGAGGAGCTGAAGCGGATGCAGCTGGAGATCGACAAGATGTACGAGAAGCACGACCGGCAGCAGGCAGATGTGAGGAAAGCGCAGGCGGAGGCGGAACGGCTGCGCGCCGAGGCGGAGAGCGCCCGCGAGGAGTGCGAGAGGTACGCGGCGAGGTTCAGCAAGTATCAGGAGAGCCAAGAGCGGCAGAAGGAGGAGCACGAGTGGGCGAAGCTGGAAGTGGAGCGACTCCGGGACCGGCTGGACAAGGTGCTGGCGGAGCTGGAGCGCGCGAGGAAGGCCGAGCAGGACGCCTCCAGGCTGCGCGCCGATCTGGAGCGTGCGGAAGGGGTGCGAGGTAAATACCAGTACGAGCAGGAGAAGTGGCAGAGCGAGGGTAGTAGGCTACAGCAGGAGGTGGAGAAGCTGCAGGAGCGGCTGGAGGGTCGGGAGAACGAGCTGAAGAGGACGCAGGCCAGCAACGCGGAGCTCGAGGCGAAGCTGCACGAGACGCAGCTTCAGCTCGAGCGAGCGCGGGAGGAGACGCTCAAGGTGACCGCCGTTCAGGAGCGTAACCGCGGCGAGATGGAGCGCGCGCGAATCGAGACCGAAAAGATACGGGACCGCCACGACAAGGTGAAGGCGAGGGCGGACGCGCTGGAGGCCGACAACGAGAAGCTCCGCGTGGAGATCGTCCGACTGGAGAGGTTGATGCAAACGGAGGGTAAGACCAGGTCGGAGAGCGCGAGCATCGAGGTGGAACGGCTGCGCGCCAGCCTGGACAAGGCGATCGTGGCGCGCGATCAGGTCGAGCTAGAGGCGGGCAGGCTGGCCAAGGAGCTCGAGAAGGCGCACATGCAGACCGCTAAGTTCCAGGAGGCCGTCGAGGCTAACAAGAAGGAGCTCGAGCGGCTGGCCGCGGAGACCCAGCTGCTCAGGGACGAGCGGGACACTCTCAGGCAGGAACTGAGGCGGGTCCAGCAGCACCAGCAACAGCAACAGCAGCAGCAACAACTTGCGGGCAACGAGGAGATGGCGAAGCTGCAGCACGAGCTGCAGATGGTCCAGTGGGACCGCGAGAAGATGGCCGCGATTCTCGAGAACCGGGAGAAACACTCGGAGAAGGTGGAGAAGGTGAAGGAGAAGCTCGAGGCAGAGGCGAAGCAGCTGCAGGTAGAGCGGGACCAGCTGGTCATACAGCTGGAGAAGTCCCAGGAGATGCTGGTCAACTTCCAGCAGGAGTTGAACGCGAACGAGGCGGAATTGGAGCGTCAGCGCGACGAGGTACGCCGGTTGCAGCAGCTCCAGCAGCAGAGAGCGCACGCGCAAACGCCGGACAGGGCGGCCAAGGACGCCCTCGAGGCGCAGATGAGAGGAGAGATTCATCGGCTGGGGCAGCAGGTGCAGAGCGTGACGCAGGCACAGACCAAGGAGCGACAGAGGGCCGAGCAGGCCGAGAAAAGGCTGCAAGAGCTGCAGAAGCAGATGGCCTCGAGGGACGCGGCCGCGTCGGCCACCAGCGGAGCCAACGACGCGCAGCTCGAGCACTGGAGGAAGCTCTGCGAGACGGAGAAGCAACGGGCGGAGGCGGCCGAGAGGCAGCTACACGTCCAGCAACAGCAGATCCAGCAGATGCAGGCCACTATACAGCAGCACCAGCAGCAACTCCAGCAGCACCAGCAACAGCACCAGCACCAGCAGCAACAACAGCAGAACGGCCAGGAGGCTGCCAGGTTGCGAGAGGAGCTCGAACGCGCGCGAGAGGACATTAAGCAGGCGACCGTCGAGCGCGTGCGGTTCCAGGCGCAGCTCGAATTGCTGTGCCAGGAACTCGAGAAAAACCAGGTTAGCTGCACGACCTGCACTCGCTCGCGCTGACCTACCACACTACGCCTACACCCGCACTCTGTCTGCACTATGCTCGCCTACCGTGGCGTGGCCGATGGCTGTCGACAGTGCCGACACACTTGTGTCTCCTCTACCTCTCTTCGCTCACTTTATGTCTTCTCGTTTTTACCGCAGCCTCTGCCTTCGTTCGCTTCCACGAAGCACAACTCCTCGCCCACAAGCTCATACACGCCGCTATTATTATTATTATTATTATTATTATTGTTATTATTATTATTATTATTATTATTATTATCCTTATTATTATCATTATTATTATTATTATTATTATTATTATTATTATTATTATTATACGTATACGAGTACATAGAACAATCGACCGACGTGCCCACTATACTATGTATAGACAAAACCAAAAACCAGCAACGATGCACCCCCACACCTATCTTCTCATCATTCTCTCATTGCGTTGGATGCGCGAATATGCCGAACACATTGCGCATTGTACGCATCATACGTGTAAAATCTCGTGACGTAACGTCGCGTCGTCAGGTCACACCTGTGTTGTGTCATCATCCCCTTGGGTCCATTTCCTTTTACGCCAACCGGATCGATTCATCTAGATCTCTTTCTTTCAGGATACCTCCCCTTACTCCTGTGAGCACGTTCAAATTCTTTCACTCATTGAAACCCCATCAAGGTCTCTACCTCTCGTTCTTCGATTGTGCTCGACTAACTGCGCAGTTCCCACATTAATCGCCTGTTATTACCGTCAGCGACAGCAAGGAGACGAACGTCCCGGAGGGAATGGACCGTCCTCCGTTCGAACGAAAATATAACACGATCGTCTCCTTCCTCGCGATCGGTACATTCGGCACATTAAACACGTCTTATTATGTTTTTATGTTTTTCTGGAAAATGATTTTTCCGATTGTAAAGGACCTTGCGCACTTTTCTTCCCTCGTTCGCCACCGGCCGGTTTCTCGTCCGCGCGATTGCTGCGATCGCTCCGCGCTCGCGTGTATCCCGGATGCATACATGTAGTACGTCGTCTCACGTTCTTTATCTGATTTTATCCGACGATGCGTACCACATGAATACTCCGTCGCTGCCAGCGCCACTAGATTGCGAGACGCGTGCGCGAGACTCGTCTCTTTTTGGGATCTGTGCATCTCTGAATTACTGGCGGTGCGACGACGGGCGAAAGGGGATGGTCGCGGCTTTCATCTGCCGCACTATACCGCGCCGCACACGCGTACGCGTGAAATGAGACGGGAGAGTTCAGAGGGTCCGTTTGGATGCAGGTGGACTTGCACGAGGCGAACAGGAAGCTCCAAGCAGGCGCCGCGAAAACTGGTACCGATACCACTCAAGAGAGAAGACAGCTGGAGGAGCAGAGACGGCAGCTGGAAGATCAGAGAAGGCAGACGGAAGAGCGAGTCAAGTCCGTGGATCAAAAAGCTAGGACGTTGGAGGAGAAGGAGAGGACGCTCCAAAGTCTCGACCAGGACCTGAAGAAAAGGAAAGCGAAAATGGACCAGCTGGAGCAACAGTTGCAAAGGGTAGGCGCACCATTCTAGCCGAGTCCAAGATAAACGGCGAGTATGTGTTACGCTTATCGGTGTTCGTAGAGCGGCGGGTCGCCGGACAAAAGATTGGCGGAAATGCAAAAGGCCCTCGAAACAGCCGAGAGGGAACTGGAGAAAGCGAAAGAGGAGACAACCAGGAGCTCTGCCGAAACCGAGAGGCTACTGCAGCTCATGCAGATGACTCAGGAGGAGCAAAACGCCAAGGAGAGACAAATCAGAGAACTGCAAGAGTGAGTATTTCCCATTACGTCATTTAAGGGGGTAAGGTGAATGTCCCAATTTCTGCTCATGTCCCCCTTTCTCATCATTTCGTATTTTTCTTATTATTATATGCGTCACTTTTGTACTATAGTTGCAACAAAATAATTCTAAGTTATTTAAACATTTACGCGAGTGTTGCACAAGCTCGGGTCAATACATAAAAAATACGTAAAAAATTGCGTAGTTTTTTTGTGGATCATCCCTAAAGAGAATAGAGGATCTCACCCCTCTAGATTGCTGCTCAAGTTCTGCTCTTGGCATTCGTCAAACGTCGAATATTCCACTGAAACATATTTTTCCCACAGTGCACTGAAAGCCGCACAAGCCAAGTTGAAACAAGCCGCAACTGCACAGCAACAAGAGGTCAGTACGCAACCTTCATCCCCATTAATTTTCCTAGCTTCCCAAAATTCTACCCTGAAAGGGAAATGAAAGGTGGCGTTACGTCTTACCATCTTAATTAAGTCAGCCACCTCTTTACAGAGAAGTAGTCGTTCTAAAGTCGATTCTCGCATGCAATTAGTAGATACGGTGCAAGAGCACGACTAATCGGCTGTCTTCTTGAATTTTCACGCTGCCCCTGGACACGACGGGTACACACGGTGTATTTGCTTATTCGATTCTCTTCTTTGCTTTCCGTTTGTATCTCTTCGTTTCCGTTTACCCAACCCCCGGCCCGTGTGCGTCTCTGCGACCAACGACGAACGATACAACAACAACAACAACAAAAATGTGCGTTTCCGAATGATCTCGCTGCGAAACGGGAACAACGCCGGGAACGGTAATAAAAAAAAAAGCAGTCGGGTCCCGCCGGATTCCTAAAAAGCTTGTTCTAAGATCGATTTTCTTTGGGGACGCCTTCTCCGTTCTTTTCAGTACAATTTGCATATTAAGCGAACTTTACAAGTACACGAACTTATTATACGAACTAATTAAACGAAGGATCGTACTGATTTGCCATGGACAAGACACGTCAAGATATACATATATAATTATTTTACGTAACGCTGCGACCATTGTTAACGTATTCTATAATACTAATTATACGGGGGGAGATGATGACGATAATAACAATAATTATTGATATATGCATAAACACTCACACACGTACACACACACACACACACACGCGCGCGAACTGGTAAATAAATATAAATATATAAATATAAATATACAGATAAATATAAATATAATTATAAATATAATTATAAATATAAATGTAAATGTAAAGGTAACGAGAAAGGACAACGGCAACAATAATGTTAATTATTATTACCGACGTGATGATATACATAAGGGAGAAAGGACAGACGTATGTATGTACATGTGTGTATATATACACGTACAGTGCAAAGATATACGTATGTAGATATATAAATACAAATGTATACATAAATCGTAAGATGTAAATGGTGAGAGGCCGAGACGGAGAGCGGCTAAGAGAGCGCTGAGAGAAAGCATTAGAGGCTGACTTTTCACGCCACCGTGCCATAGAGCAATGGATTCGACGAAGCTGAGGGAAGCGAGGGAAAGGATAAGAGCGATCGCAAGTCCCGTAAAAGTAAAAAGAGGCAGATCCCGGACCGTGGCACGTTCGCAGACGTTCCATTCGGAGACGCACTCTTACGTCGCGTGGTCGAGCACGCAGCAGCTCGACGCACACGAGCCGAACCTACGTACATGCGTTTCCCCCCGTCCACCTTCTCTTTCGTTCACCTTTTCTTTACGTTCACACTGTATTGCCTCTACACACGCACCACAACGCCCGTGTTACGACGCGCTAGGGCCTAGACAACTCTGCTACCTATCCCGAGAACGGAACCGAGGACACGAGGAGGAAGGAGCTGCGGGCCAAAGACAAGCGAATAGCTGAGCTCGAGTCGAAGGCAGCCTCCTTGGAGAATCTGCTGGAAGAGCAGTCCTCGTGCTCCAAGAGGCTCAAGGACGCTCGGAACGTGAGCTTGGAGGACAACGGTGGCTGGAAGAAGGAGCTCGAGCTGCAGAACCGGCGTATAATCGAGCTGGAGAGCGAGCTAGTCGCTTGGAAGAGCGACACCGGCCAGGCCTCCATGGAGAGCCTGAAGCTGCTGGACGAGTTGAAGGAGGAGAAGGACTCGTGGGAACGGGAGCTCGAGGCGAAGAACAGGCGAATCGCGCAGCTCGAGGATGAGATAGGGTCTCTGAAGGGACTGCTGAAGGAGGATGGCGAAGCGACGAGGTCCAGTGATCCGAGGAGGCACAAGGAGGGCAACGAGTCCTGGAAGCAGGAGATCGAGGCGAAGAATCGAAGGATCGTTGAGCTGGAGCAGGAGATGGAATCGCTGGAGAACTTTCTCAGGGAACACGCGGACACGGAGAGCCTGCGGGACCTGGAGATCTCGGTGAAGAGGAAGGCGAAGAGGATCGAGCAGCTGGAGGACACCGTGGCTGAGTTCGAGGATTTCCTCAAGCAGAATCCGGACGTGAAGGAGCTGCACGAGCTTCGCTGCCAACTGACCGCCGGGAGCAGGCGGATCCAGGAGCTGGAGAGGTGGATTCAGAAGAACGGCGAGAACAGGGAGGCGAGCATCGATCAGGAGCGGGTTATCGAGCTGGAGGAGATGGTCACGCAGTTGGAGGATTACGTGAGGGAGCACAATGTGGACGGGCTGAAGAGGAAGCTGCAGGATCGGGAATGCAGGATCGAGCAGCTGCAGAACCGCGTTGGATACCTGGAGAAGGAACTGGCGAGGCTCCAGGAAAGTTGCCAAGGTGAGTTTCACAGTGATTAACCGTTAGCCGATAATCTAAAGTAGATAAATTACCCAAACAGGCGGAGAGGCAGAAACGCGCCATCGGAACGTTCAAGATAAAGGGACAGCGACCAAGCTGGAGGACTTCCCCTGCGATCTACGTTCGATCGTCGGTGAGAACGCAGAGCTGCGCGACAGGGAGAAGCAGAAGCTGAAGAAGATGGAGCACGCGATTTGCGAGAAGGACAACAAGATACAGGCGTACGAGCAAAGGCTCGTTGAAAGCAAAGATGAGATAGCGAAGCTTGGAAGGGACATGGCCAGTCTGAAGAAGGAGCTGAGCGAGTACGATGATATCGGTGTTCTGAAGGAAGAGATCCGAGTGAGGGACGAGAGGGTTCAGCAGCTCGAGGACGAAGTGGACTCTCTGGAACGGGCCTTCAGCGAGAGGATCGATCTCGAGCAAATCGAGGAACTGGTGAACGTTATAAAAGAAAAGGAGTACAAGGAACTGCAGATGTCGAAAGATCTGGCGGACAATAGGAACACGATCGAGGAGCTCAGCGAGGCCCTGCGCGAAAGCGTCGTCATTGCGAGCGATGGGGAAAGAACATTGAAGAGCGAGGAAAAGATGAAGATGGACGCCCTTCAAAGAGTAAGGAAATAGTACATTACGTGTGTAGGTAGCTGTATCTGATTCGTTCAGTTCGAAGGAACAAATCGATGGCTTAGTGCACTTTCGAAAAATGCAAAAAATCGAGTTTCTGACTGCCTAGTCCCCTTAATTAAAACGTCCTATTACCATTTTACCATTTTTCGTAAAACGTTGAAATATTTCAAGTTCCACTCGTCTTTTACCTTTTAACTAAAATTAGAAAATCCTGCGTGTTTCGTAGAGATCTAGAAACACGTAGAAAGCCTAATTTGTTTATTTTTTACAAGAACGGCACAAAGAAAGTAATAAAACTTCAGTTTTCTCGGATGCATCGAAATGCTAGATAGGACCTCCTATCGAAGGAGAGCAGAATATTTGTGCGCTCTATCGAAATCATGATCATTCGTTTCACACGATCGTTTTACAAGTAGATCTAGCCCCGTGACCTTCCATTGCCTCGCACTTACAGGTAGCTAAACTGGAGCAGAGAATCGCGTCGATGCAAACAGCTTCGGCGTTGAAATGCATCACCTGCGAACCTCTTCTCTCGAAACTGCACAAGTACGAAATGAAGCTCGAACGGCTCGTCGAAGAAAGAACTGCGAAGCTTGAGGATCTCCGTCAACTTAAGTGAGTGGCTAATTCAGTGACTGGGAAACATTTGGGGCTAATTAAGAATTTGCCGGTAATACCGTATTTCACGATAGGCGAGAAGCTTTGAAAGCTGCAGTCTCTGAGAGAGACGCGCATCTGGCTTTGCTCGAACTTTCCGGGATAAAAACTGCCGCCCAGTCGGAACAAGCGGATCAGTTGAAAGCAGAGAGGAATAGGCTGTTGGAGAAACTAAAGAAAGAGGTGAGGCAGAAGCGAGCGCGGTCTGGGCAATTAACATTTACACGTTGCGATGTTACCATAACAGGACGAAAAGTGCATCGAATCATCGGCAGAGTACAGTACGACCAGTGCAGAGGGAACGCCGCAGCTGCTGACGAAAGTTTTGGAAACATCTGACGACGATAACGACGAAGGAGAAGAAAGTTTGAGCGATCGTTGCTGTGATCCCAGTTGCCCGCGGCCAGCTACGACAAACGGCCACAGCTGCGATCACGCGTGAGTTAATAGACCGTCTATTAATCCATCAATCCACAAATGCAATTGAGGGGCCCAGTGGAAAACCATAAATTTTTGTTCCTCTGTACCATTAATTGTAATTCCACCACCTCCTAATATAATAGCATGCAAAAACGATGCGTAGTGGAAAAGGGGCCATGCCACTCGGCTCCTGGAGGATACGTGGCCTAATAAAATTAATTTTTCAACTAAAATTTGATAATACACTCCTCGCATTGATTAAAGGATCACCTCTAGGAACCTGAAACACAGGGGCGAGTTCACATGGTCATAACTCCGGCAAAAATAGTCGTATCGATATTTTGAAAATATGGTTTGAAAGCGTGGAATCCCTACTTTCAGCTGCTTTTCTCAGATTTTAGCTGTATTGCTTTTCGGCAAAGTTATAACGATATAAAGAGCACTTGGTCAGTTTGAAAAAAACTTCTTCGACTTGCGAAAGTTCCACGCGGAGTATGAAATTTTTTACACAAATTGCATTTACACCAGTCGAAAGCGGCTACTTTCCTGTGTGAAAAGAGAGAAATAAATTTCTTGTGCGATTTTTTTTGGCCGAGTTATTCAACTTTGAAGCAAAAACCGTTTTTTTACTTTAGTTGATTCTAGCAAGCGAAGAAATCATCGTAAAACGTTCGTGAATAGGGCAATAGAAAGATCAGTCTTTCCTCTTTAAGACGCACCTTCGACTTTTTCGATTCGGTTAAAATTTCGGTCTACGATGTCCTTTCGAAAATATGCTTAGAAATTGCACAAACTCCATTTTCCCTTCAACTCGCTGTATCTCCGCGAAAAGTAACCGGAACATCAACGTCTTAGGCTCAGTTTAAAGCGGAGATTCTCCCGATTCTTTTGAGTTCCAGCGGAACCCACTGCGATAATTTTGTACCTGTTGCCTTTAAGTTTGAAGTTGCCATTTACCATCTAATTCAAGTACCGTTAAAAATAACTGCAATTTCATACCGCATTTCCTATGAAAACAATTTTTCCCTTTTCCCTTGCTTGCCTCTGAAATCATAAAACGGTGGCACGTGCCTGCTTTCCACTGGGCCTCTCAGTTACAAACAGAAGATGAAGCAGAAGAGTTAGTACTCTAAAAGTGCCTGTTATTTAACGACTAACTAGAGCGGAGCTGTGGTATTATTTCGCAGCAAAAGAAAGCCATCGAAGGGATCGGAGCCGAGAAGCAAGCGGGACCAGTCGAAAACGAAAACTCATCAGCAGGATAGCAGATAAGTACTCGAGGCCCCCTACGGTTATTACGGTGTAGCAAAACAAAAAAATTGGCCTCTTCGTTTCTTCGATGTTGTGTTGAATGCACACACAAGACACAGACACAGACACAGACTTAGACACGGACGTGGACGCGGACACAGACCAGGGACATGCATACATACGCGTAGACACATACGCTTACACAAATACGCAACCGTAGGAGCAATCTAGAGCATTTCTAGAGTCTTACTTATTGTTAGAGAGAAACCGACAGCCAACAGAGATACCTCATCGACTCCGACAACGACAATACCATCCGACAGCATTTCTTTTCATCACTCATTCGAAACCATCAGCATTATCACCACCAGTCACCATCATCACCGTCATCCATCAGTCTCACCGCAGTACCATCACCTCCATTCCACGAAAATTACTGACGGAAGGATCGTCCCGCGTGGTACCGATAGCCTCGTTTCTAAGGGATTGCAAACGAGGCTCTCCGTTCGAGGAGGATTTTTCCGAGGAGTCCGGCGGATCGATCAAGAGAATCTTCTTAGGAGACGGCAGGATGCTTCTCTTGATCTTTAAACCGCTGCCAGTGACGAAACGTATGCCACCGGCTTTGAAGGGACGCGTGTACGATGCCTCTTTCCATTCAGAGCGCAGACCTTAGAGAGCAGGGAGCAAGATGATGGCTCTGAATAGTTCCGCGAAACTCGGCGGTCTACGGGGACGCGTGGCTGTTGAACGCGATTGGAACATGGAGCGAGCGAAACAGAGCGTCGATGGAAGATCGGTAAACCTGTTGCGATAGAGTTTAGGTAGTGTTTTTTCGCTAGACGAGTTGATTGCATGTCTCAGAATCCTCCAGGGATGCTCTGTTTCGAAAGCCGACGAAGCTAGCCGAGGCTGTTCCCGTTACTCACAGCGGCCGATCGTTACGACGCCGAGTTTCGTCCGAACGTACCCGCTCTTCTGATGCCCGTTGCTCGTTAGAAATTCAGAATAATGCCCCGATAGCTATCGAAATTCTTAAGCGAAAGAGGCAAGGTGTCGCGCAGTGAAGGCGACGCGACGTAAGAGTGGCAGCTCGGCTCCTCGTCCATTTGGGCAAGCTGACGTAACCGTACGCTTGCCTCGTCTCCACCGAATATCGGAGCAGTCGCCTGCTAATCGTTCCGGTAGCGGGACCAAGTCTAGCAACGCCGTAACCTTCTCCCACCGCAAAATCTTTCCCCACTCGTCTGCGAGTCCGGTGCAAAGCAGCTCAGCCGAGAGGCGCGGAAGTGGGACGACGAGCACCCTCTAAGCTTTTCCCTCTCTTCCTTTCTTTTCTTTATTTTCTGGATTTCTTGTCACGGGTCCAAAGATCGTCCTTGTATAACGAGTGCTAGAGCTCTAGTTAAAGGAAACCGAGAATAAGGAAACGAATTAAACGGAGATGAAGAGAGCCCGTAGGATCGTTAGTTAGCGCGAGGGGGTGGCCTTTGGGCTCCCAAACTGTCCTGGAGGAACGGCAGGAATGTGGCAGAAGTTGCTTCGGAATTAACGAGAGGCCTGGGTAGGAGTAGGAGGGAACCTCGGCTCGTGGTGCTGATTAGCTTTCAAGATGACAATAAACGAACGTTTCGTGCATTCGGCGCGTCGCTTGATGATTGCGAATTGCGATGCGGAGAGGAGACGCGCGAAGCAAACGCCAGCCAGTCCGCCGAACCCGGCTAAACGATCGGGCCAGCCCGTTTCCAACTCCCATGCCTTCTTACACTTCGCAGCAGTGCCCGCCGTTTGCCGCGCAGCCCGAGTGACGAGCGAGAGAAGCGTAAATACGAGCCGGACGGAGATTCTCGCGGCGCCCCCGAGCAGCTGCGAGAACGGAGGCCAGTGGCGGGGAGTGACACTTGTCCAGTTAATTATCGCGCGTGGGTGTAACGAGTACAATATCTACGCTGCGTTGCATAATGTACATAGAAACATAGTAGACCACCACTATATAACACAGTTGTAGGATACTATTATAGACGGGATTGCCGGTCGCATTTAATCGGGCCGCGATTATTGCGAGTACCTGTAGGAACTGTTGACGCGTTAAAACCACTTCCATATACGGTATACATGGTCTCTCGACTTCAGTAACTTGGCGCGTGTCTATTTTACGTTGACAGCCGTGCAGATATTCTATGGAGATTGTTGGGAAGCTTCCGTTTGTCGATTGATTGTTCGATATTTATAAAAATTGTTGCGAAATCGTTAACCGTGTACATACTTACGTGTATAGATATATGGTGCATAGATACGAGAGTTAGGGCTACGGTAATTCTATGTAAATACGGTCGCAAAGGTTTGTTTAAGTTGTTCGTTGCGAAGTTCCAAAGAAACCTGGCTCCCTCCGGCGTCACGCTCTTCTTTACGCTGCTTGTTTCATCGATTGGGCGCCGTTGCCGATCCAACCCCATCCAAGCCGCTGGATATTAAATATCCGACGTCCCGGGAACGTACCATTCCACTTGAATAACGCCCCCTTCGGCCCCTTCGCTCCCTCTCTACTCGCGCGGCTAGCAAACGGTACTTTAGGTTCGCGAACTTTAAACAGTAGGTGCTATAATTACCGCGCTGATGCTGCTCGATGAAAATCACGGAGTTACAGAGAACGGTCGATTCGCGGAGCGCGTTTTCTTCGTGCTTCGCCGAGAAGGCATCCCGAACAGCGAGCAGAATGGTCGTTCCATTAGAGATAGTGGCTTCTTGCCTGTTTCCACGAGGTCTCCGTCAACGGCCCGAGGACGCGCGACTATGTACGTACAGCAGGGACGTGCGTTGAAGTATACACGGAGCCCTTCGCGGACCCTAAAGACCGAGGGGAGTCTGCCGGGGATCGCAGAATTCAGTCCCGGAGCTTGCAAATGGCTTCTGGGGGTCCGAAGATGCGAGAGGCTGGGCATAGGGGAAGCGGCGATGCTCGAGGGTGAAACCCCGGGGCACTGAGAAACAAGTCGTTTGTAAATAATCGTGCGCCGACGTTTCTTCGACGGCCCTGCCGGCCCACTTGTGGCCCCGCTCGTGTCCACTCCGGCTCTGCACCCATTCCCGAATACAATTGATCTAGAGACACCCTAAGTGTGCGCATACGTAGAGAATATCTTGCCAAACGAACTCGTCAGTTGAATCCACGAACGTAGTACCGGGCCGAGATTTCGCGCGCTGCGAAGAAATAGGGGTAGCACGGATGGAGCAGGGAAAGCTTTCAATTCGCGAGGCAGCTCTTGGTTTCCTCGAGCCGAGCGCGCAGAGAGATATCGGCTGCGAATGAAAGAAACAGGCGCATATACACAAGCGACACGGACGGTAGCGCGTCAGTTGAACAGCGAGGCACGAAAAGAAGCGCGTCGGGAGCGGTGTTGAGCGCGTCGACGAAGCTCGCGGAACGTCGAGGTTCAGAGCTGAGAGCCGGCAAGGCATTCCTCGCACGACTCTCGCTCGCTCTATACATATTATATACATATACAAGAACAAATACAAATACATATACAAATACATATACATATATATATATATATATATATACACAAAAAAATATTCATATATCGTCGTGTCTGCCGTACGGAGAGTTAAGTGACATGTTGAAAGTGTAAAATTTTATCGTTAATACTTTAAAAGATGCTCTCTTTAATTCGTCGATAATGCGCTCTTTCTCGTTGCTGGTACACGACTTTTTTCCAATCGATCTCTGACGCCCGTGCGTGGACAAGACCGCGACCGCGAACCTTATTCTCAAAGACTTATCACTCGTCGACTCTACTACCTAGGAGCTAGATTACACGGAACTCGAAGGGCATCGGATGGTAGACCATCAGGGCGGAACGATCGTCGGGGGTGGTAGATACGCGTAGGCTAGCTGCGCTAAACGCGCCAGCGATACCTCATCGAGCTGCTTCTCTGCCCTGTGTAATCGAACGAACGACGCCCGAGCTTTGTCGCCGACCTGCACCCGCCCGGAGTCACGCTACCCTTTCGCCTTTTATCTCCACTCGGGCGAGACAGCGTGGACCAGGGGTGTCGAACTAGCGGCTCGCGAGCCGCAGTGGCTCCTTCTCCTCTTCGCCTGCTCCGTAGAACCGTGGGAGAACGGCCCCCTCCACACCCTACTTTCACTCCGATGAATTTCTCCTCCGGGTGCTGCACTCTCTCCCTGTCGGGCCTCGTGCAACGTCTGGAGAACAATAAGTGGGGGAACCGGCTGACCCGGGGCCCGACTCGCGCGGCTCTCGGAGTGGGGATGTTCGACACTCCTGGCGTAGACCGAACGTAACATCTCAGAGCGAGGCTGCGACAGGAGGGTGCAAACTGTTGAAACGTTGTTACATGTATAACTCAAAACGATACTTAAATAGCACGCGCACCTGTTTCGTTCCCTGTGCACGCGTTGGATATCACCGGCCTCCCCCGCAGTCGCCGAGTCTCGCTCTCGCGGTACCGTTTCAGCTGTACGTCCGGAGCAAAGACTCTCCTCGTCGGACCTCGACCAGAGCTCCGAAGCAGAAAAGAATCCAGACAATCCAACGACGATGATAATCAAAGACGCAGTGAATAATAAAATTCATGTTTCGACGCTCAGTTCGCTTCTGTCCTCTTCACGTTGAATTCCACAGTCGCGGGAGATTTCGTTGCACCTAAGTACCCATCGCTAAGCGCAGGCAGCAGTTAATGCCGCGAACCGTTCAGGAGCGGGTCTCGTCGGAGAGTTTTTGCTCCCCGGCCGGCGAGATGCGATGAGCAAGTTCGTTGCTGCTGATCCCCGGGTGGAGAGAGGGATGAACGGGGATGATCCCCGGGGGGGTGCGGAGTGGGAGGAAAGGAAGAAAATGATACGGTTAAGTAAACGTGTGCCATCGTCATATCAAGCCTATATCATTGTGTTATATTACGTATAGCTAAGCAGAAAGATTAATAATACCGTTAACTAACAGAATTGTTAATGAGGAGTGACTGCGCCCCGTGTACATGAATGATGACGAGGGAGAAGAAGAAAAAGAAAAGGTCTTTCTTTCGATCGCTCGAGGACTGAGAGGGCCCGAGATGTTTTTGAATCTTACGACTCTTCTACTGGCACTCTTTATTGCCTGAAACTATTGAATATTTACACGAATCAGTAAGAAAACAATCGTTCCAGTATTTGTCATCGTACCGTCTTTATTAGGATAATAACCGCGGTTGTAAGTGTAGCATGTAATCGCTTTAATAATTGAGTATTTATCTTCAATTTTAAGACTGTTCAACGAATAAGTTACCAAGCGAACGTGGGCGAAATTACCATGGATATTGCGATCGTTCTATTTAAAACGATATCCACCTAGGATTTATTGAATATTTAAGGCGAGATACCTACGCGAAGGATAGGAGGGGGAACTAGGGGAGGGGAACGGGAGGAGCGGGCAGAAGTGGTGAAGATGTTTTGTTGGCAGGTTCACGATTTTCCTGACACCGCGTTACCGTTTTGCGTGTTCGTTCAATCGCGCCGCAAGGATTTTCATAAACAGACGTGACGGAGTAGGCTCGAGTTGCGAGAGCGAGGGGGAATAGTTAGGTGTACCTAGTTAAGCACGAGACAGGGGAGAAGTTGTTAATTAAGCCCGTGGGGGAATTCGCAGAGGAAGCGTGCATGCGTTAATCGATTCGTTCGGTCCGCACTCGAGTGATCCTAAGCTGAGACTGTTCGTTGAACGCAGGGGCAAAGCGCGGGAAGTGTGTGATCGCGAGAGCGCGTGAACGAGGCCGTCTCGATATTATTTTTCGAATTAACTGCTTCGTAACTGCGATGAGAAACGATGAAAAATGGCCAAAATTCGAGAGTTCAGCGGACCTTTCTGAGACTTGGTAATCAGTGGTTTTTCGAGGTCGCTGATAACGAAGCTGGCAACAAAAATTCAAAACTCGAGATAGAGGATTCGATACGCTGCACAGTGGTCTGGAAAGCGGTATCGGGGTTGGGCAAAATGTAATCTAATTACAAATTACAAATTACGATTAAATTATCGTAATTTGTAATTGGATTAAATTATCGTAATTTGTAATTGGATTAAATTATCGTAATTTGTAATTAGATTACACTTTGCCCAACTCTGAGCGGTATTCTACAGCCAAAATTAAAAACACAAAGCAAATTTTTATTGTAGACTTTGATTAAATATATTCGCGTAACGTTTTTGAAGCGAGTTACAACACATAAATAACTGGAATACACTTGCTCGCCTAAATAACAGAATCTGCAATAAGCAACTGTATTCGGACGTTCTATAATGAGTAATTAAAACAATCAGGTTCACTGAAAGCTTCGTGATTTTATCTTCATAGGAGAAAAAGAATCGTTTTCAAATTAAAGTTGAGAAATGCGATTTTGGCCACGAATTACCGTTTTCCGAGACGCGGCCGGTCAAAGAATATTCATACAAAATAGTCCTGATCAACCAAGCAGTCTTTGCTAATCGTTCGAACGAAGTTTCCCCGCGTTTTTCAAGGCTTTCCCCATTCTGTGTTCGATTGGCAAACTAAGGACGAGAGATACGAATAAACGAGGCCGCGAATCCGACTGGAATCAACATCGCGGCGACGTGGCTCCTCCTCACCCCTTTTTTTATTCTCCAATTTCTACGTGTCTAATCGTTAAGTGAACCAGATGCTCTGGCGCGGGGGAGGAAGCGGGGACATGTGGAGCGAAAGGGAATGAATGAGTGACTGCGAGAGAGAGAGAGAAAGAGAGAAGAGAGAGAATAACGTGAAAGGATGAAGTGGATCGAGTGTCGTTGGTCGCGTTTCAGTTTGATCCTTAATTAAAGACGGAGTAGGACCCTTGATCACTTGTTCGTACAATAGGAGAAGGATAGAATTTGTGCGCGCGCGGTGAAGGAAGAATGCGAGAGGGAGAGCAACGGATGCGAACGAAGCGAGTCGCGCTAAGCCTAGTCTTTACGGCGTTTAATTAATCGCTCGAACGACGACCGACGCGATCGAGGGATCTTGTCGCGGCGCGACGTTTGCTTTCACCTTTGTTCCCCGCAGGCGATCAGGCACCCTCGATCGCGGACGGTCGGTCGAGACTCGGAACAGAGGGTGGGAGCGAAACGACGAGACTAGAGTAAGTTTAACGATTAAGCTAGGCTAAGGTATAAAAGAAGTAAACAATTTATTAAAGTACATCGTTGCAACTGCCATGCTGTGTGCCATTATATAACGCGTCACGATTGTCGTAGAACGCAAAAGAAGAAAGAGTAATATGTACGCGAAACGAGAGAGTCCCTCGCGCGCGTTCCGGATTAATTCCGCTGGAGCGCTCTCGGGACGCGTCCAGCGCCCGCCGCGCCCGCGAGCGGCACGCGGTTCCAATGCCGAAGAGGACGATAATAATGAACCAGCTGAAGTAGTCAGGAGCACCTAAATTCATTGATTCATAAAGCATCGCTGCGCCAAGGAAATTACGGATCTCGAGCTTGTATTTTACTACTTTCCCAAGGTTCTTTAAACGATTCCACTGACTCGGCTTTCATTATCGAACCTTTCGTTGAAACACGCTTATGTCTCACGAGACGCGACAGATCTGTGCTCGCGGAGCTGAGGAATGTTTACCGGAGAACGCGAGGGGAACAACGCTTCTCCAGGGTAGCTTCTCGATTCCGCGCCGTCGTGGAACCCCCGCGCACTTGCTCGCGCGAACCGGCGTGTACATTGTAACGGCGATCGAACAACCGTAATAATAACAATTAACGTATACATAAACGTACGCGCGTTAAGGGCGGGCGGGCAAGTGTACAGTGTTTCCCGCGAACTTGCAAGGCTCCGCCGCTGACGATGATGCTTTCCTGTAGACCGGGCGAAAACGTATTTGCGAGGATTCGTTCCTGCATTGGGAATACGCGAAGAGATATTTTTTATGTACGTATGCGCCGTCAATGTTTGTGATGTTGAATTAATCGCACGCACGTTTCGTCGAGTGTCAATGCATAGCCGATTTAACGAGCATGCAACCGAGATTCCTCCCTCGGAGCTGAATGCTCGCCGATCGGGAAGTCGGTTGCAGAATTTTTTTCTTTTTCTTTAAACGTTCGCTTTCGTCTCGTGCATCGTCTAATATCGTTTCAAAGAACAGTTTTTGTTAACCAGTAACTACAGTAACTACCGTAACTACACACGCTTGAAAGGTGGGGGAGATTCTGCGGAACTTCCCCTTCCCCTTCGTATGCAGAAATGGCACGAATGACGAGCGTGAACGAATCTCTTTGTTTGCATTCACAAAGGCGGGTGCGTAGATACAGGTTAACAGTTGTCATTTATCGAGCTGTACAACAGTATTGTATTACGTCGTCTTATGTAATGTACACGGATCCCTGGATAGTTTACGTATGTATCTGTATGTCGTCCAATAACCGTTGCGAGGATGCTGGCTAGAATCAGTTTCTGGCGACGAACGACGAGACGACGAGACGACGAGACAACAAAAAAAAAACGACACGCAACGCAAGACTAATGTGTTCATAGATCGTGTTACAGGCATCACTACGCGTTGCATTAAAGAGGGAAACGATAAAAAAAAAAAATAAATAAATAACGTCATTACTTTGTTAGAGACCCGCGCAAGAACGAATACCTGCGTCCGCGAGACTTTTATTGACAGTTTCACGTGTCGCGGCGTCTAGAAACGTCTTAAGAAGCACCGCGTATAATCCGATTGTTAGTTGACCACCGACGGTGTGAAAACGATGAGAAGGGAAAGAGAGAAAAAGGAAGAAAGAGTAATCACGTAAGCCGAAGATAACGTCGCCCATCATAGATTCAAGCACAATAAGGAACTGTAGTAGGGCCAGGCACAATAAAATTCGGCCGTCACGTTGTAGGCAGCGATCTGTTAGAGCGACAAGTCATATAAGTATCTATATAGCGGGACTATTAAATAAACACATATTGTCTATTGTCACGAGAAGTATATTCATTGTTAAACGCTAGACCCTGCATCAACACTCTGATTAATCATTATACATCTGGCATTCGATTGAATAAATGGAATTAACGAAACAGAAAGAAACGCGTGTATGATTCTGGGAATACTCTCACGCCCCGCCTCATCCTCAGGCCCGTCCAATTTCGGTTTTTGCCCTTCGAAGAGCAGCCGCGGGTGGTTGCGAGTAGAGCTGCAGATTCCCGGGAGATCGGGTACCCGTGAGGTACCCGGGAAGAAAATAATTTCCCGGGAAGGCGATACCCGGGTAAAGTACCCGAGATGTGACAGAGTACCGCTCCATAATTGATGCCACACTGAGCGCCATGGCCTTCAGGTCAAACGCTTCGACGAAGTCAGAAATCTCCAATTCCGCATTTCTCAGCAGATCTTAGCGAAACCGGCGCTATTCGATTCCTTATGTCTCTCCGATGAAAATAACACCAAGAACGACGCAATTCGGACCCTAATGAAGGAAGTTACATGAAACAGTGATTTGCATCATTTCAAATTGATTTCGTTAGATATGGTCCGATTTACATGAAATTTGGTATAATTTTCATCGGAAAAACATGGGGAATCCATCGGTGTCACTTCCATATCGATAGGATAAAGAATAAAGTTTTTTTTCTGAAACAGGTACGAATCCTCGGCCGATCGCAGCGAATCGAGGTCAGCGACGTCAGCGTCCCGCAATCGAGGGTAAAATATTCGTTACAGTATATTCAGAAGTTCTTTATTCTTCATCGTATCGATATGAAAGTGGCAGCAATGGATTCCTGGCGTTCTCCCGATTAAAACTATACTAAATTTCGTGCAAATCGGACTACTTTTACATAAGGTGTCAGCAAATGTCTATATAGACAGCCCTAAACTGCCAGTCAACTGTTACGAACCGTACAACTTCGCGTCTGTAATTTCCCTTCGTATCCCGTGCGTGCGTATCGTTTACAAAGATCGGTTGAAATATGAATCCGCTGGAATACTCGATGGAAGTAATAAGGAGTGCAGGTACATACATACTTTCCCTATTTCGCCTGAAGTATTTCGATCGAAAATCTGCTCGCCCGTTAGATTCGAATTATGACCGTGACAGCGAAGAGGAAATGGAATCGAAGCATCAGTTGTGGATTTCGCGAAAAAAATTGGAGCGGCATACGAAAATATTTGCCTCGATGTGCCCGGACGAGATTCTGGATCATTACGACGATTATGACACTAGGATGTACTATACCACTTTGATGCTGGGCGATGTATCAGGTACAAGAGGAGCTTTCGGCGTTACCGAGAAATTATGTATGCACCTATGTGTCCACGTGTGCGACAGGCTTCACGGATCTGGCTGAGAAGTACACGCAAACGGGCAGAGGCGGTCCCTCGAAACTGACGGACACCCTGAACAGCTACATCGGAGCGATGGTGCAGGAAATACTGTCGCATAACGGCGACGTGGTCAAGTTCTCTGGGGATTCGTTCATAGTGATGTGGAAGCTGGACGACGGCATGATAATGCGCGACCTGGCGATAGAGGCGATGCAGACTGCTTGCATTATTCAGAAACACTTTGGCACGTACGAGACCGAGGTTGGAGTGACTCTGAAAGGTACGCAGTCTAGGATTTAGCATAAGTTTAATTAGAGACTTCACGTGCAAATTCTCTGACAGTGAAATTAGCGATAGCGTCTGGTAAGACGTACTTCACGTCTATCGGAGATCCGAATTCCAAGTCTCACTACATTATCACCGGCAGGCCGGTGTGGGATGTGAAGTTCGCCGAGGGTCTGTGTCGGTAATGATAAGATTGGGCCGTTTACAGCTTCTTAGAAGCTTCCTAGTACGTTAGTGGATAATCGCAGAGGTGATAGGCTCGTAACTCTGGCGTTGTATGCGTTGAATTAGGGGTGGTGATATTCTGGTGGCTCCCAGCAGCTGGCAGTGGGTGAATCCGAACGAGTACGTGCACGAAACGCTTCCAGACGGCGCGCACACCCTTATAATAGCTTGTACAAGTACCTGGTACCAGTCACAGGATGGTAGCCCAGGCAGTAGCCAGGGTAAAATAATACGACTCGTCGAACAGCTCGGTTCCTTTCAATCCCATTCATTGCATTTCATTTAGACGATGACAGTAACGACGAGAGCGACTACGACGCTTACGATTCCATGTACATTTCTGAAACGATCGTAGATTCGGAAGCCAAAGCGGTGATGATGAGTATAACTGGGAACACGTTCGAGGCAGAGAACTTTCGACAAGTCGATTACAGCTGTAAGCAAGAATCGGTACACGTGCCTATTAGGGTGGCTGCTTCTTTCGCCGCCAGGTTAACATGGCACTGATACGTATCTAATTAGACTCTTCAAATCCACCAATCAAACATCTTGCAGTACGGCCCAAAGTTATAAAGATCGCGAAAGCTCGCTTGAAAAACGCTCTACAAAGCTACATGTTGAGACCAGTGATTCGATCGGTGGAAATGGACGAGCCTCTGGAATATCTGACCGAAATGCGACAAGTGGTGATACTGTTTATCAACGTTGTTACTGGGACCGTGGGCAAGAGAACTCTAATCTCCTTTGTCAACTCGGCCTACAAGCTGGTCTGCAAGTGAGCCTACTTATCTGATCCTAATCCAGCCGTTAACTTTTTTCTTCTATTACAGTAATAAAGAACATTATCAATAATAAGAATAATTTACGGTCTCACGTTATCGTACAAATCCCTTTTTCTTCTTCCGTTGCGCGAAGGACCGTTGGTGAAATGCACGGGTGCGTAAACAAGACGTCCTTATTCGACAAGGACCTGATGTTCCTGTGCGTTTTTGGGTTACGAGGCGATAAGCACGAGTTAGAGTCTCAAATCGGTCTGAGATGCGCGTCGAAAGTGCGAACGAGCCTGATAGCGATGAAGAATGTGAAATATGCGACTGTCGGTGTAACCACAGGGATGACGTACTGCGGAGTTGTGGGCCACATTTTACGGAGGGAGTACACTGTGATTGGAATATCGGTGAACAAAGCTGCGAGGCTTATGGTCGCCTATCAGAACAAGGCAAGATCTCTCGAAAGATGTTGCTGGCAACGAGTGGTTTGTAAAACAGCTGTTTCGCGAGCAGGTAGTCTGCGACCGAGAGAGCTTTCTCCACTCGCGCCTCGAAGCCAGACATTTTATTCTCCAAGAACCGAAATACTTGAAGGGAATCACCAACATTGGGCCCATATATGAATTTCAGGAGCAGCCAAAGTATTTACTACTTCTGTTTAGATATGTATTCAGTTGCTGGTCTGGATTAGGCAGTCGAAAGCCAGGACGAAACAGTTATCATTCGCGTTTAATTTGTTAGGTTCAGCGTGTCGGATTTAGTTTGGAACAAGTATCCTCTGCTGGGTCGAGAAGCTGAAATTCAGACGTTCAGACTGATGCTGCTGGAATTACTGGGCTACTGGAGTGACTCTAAATCGGACAGTAGCTCGAAACCAGAGTACAATACACTTGTCATAAAGTACCCACATTTCTTTCGCACATATGTATGTAAATTGCTCGATCCATTCTATTGAGAATGACACGTCTTCTGTTGTTGCGCACTCGAGAGGCGAGCCAAGAATAGGAAAGACGCGATTGCTGGATGAATTTACGCAAAACATTCCGAACAGAGTATATTGCAACTATGTGTCTTTACGTATGGACGACAACAAGGTTGACACCTGATAAGAAATAGCTCAGGTTCGCAGCTGAGAGATCAGAAGCAATTTGACATGTCTGATTGTGAGTGCAGATCCCCTATAACCTGATCCACCTAATATTCTCGATGCCTCTCGGCTTCACCGTCACTTCCACGCGGAAAGAACGGGAGGACAAGCTGCTCCTCCGACTCGGCAAGGTGCGCCAGACGCATTTCCTGTGCGCCCTTAATCAGCCGTTCAACGTGCGTTTCGCGATAAGTCACCGTTATAACGCTTTGACCAATCTAGAGAAACAGAAAGTTTTACGAAAATTTCTGTTGAAACTGATGAAAGGCTGTTTCGAGGAGCTCTGGGTGATCATCATCGACGACGCTGAGTACAGTGACCAGGAGTCCCTGCAACTTTTCGACGTGCTCATTAAGAAGGACGTGGCCTTCTATGTCCTGGGCATCGGCCAGAAACTCGGCGCTGATTTTCAAATGAGTTACATGCGTCTGAAGAAAGTCAAGGTGCGTCCCTGCAATTAGTTTTAAGAAATCCTGGAAACTCAACGCCCGAACGCAATCGTCGCTTTGTCGAAAGGTTATTGAACTCATTGGAATAGACAGATGGTACCACGCTGGTCTTGCCTGTCAGATACTTAACGTGAACGGCTTACCCGCGGAGCTTGAAAAGTATGTCTACGTGTACGTGCATATTTATTGCGATACTATCGATGGTCAGAAACGTAACGTTGCTGTTTCTTCTAGGCTGATACAAGAAAGGAGCTTCGGGAATCCAGGCTGGGTCGAAAGCTACTTGATAAGCCTTTTGCAAGCTGGAGGCCTGGAAATACTAAACATCAGTAAAAAGGACGCTGTTATACAGGGCTACGTGTTGCCCCCCGTTTCCATGCTGAAAAGGTTCGATTAAAAGAGTACTCTAATGTAACTACCCGTTTTTCAATGCCATCTTCGGGAATTTATTTAACAAAAACTATAAGTTTATACTATCTGGCGTTTTGCCTGCATACTAAGGTATGTTTGAAGTAATACTCAGAATTTTTGGGAACTTTTTTATCGCACATATACATAGATATAGTCGGTGGTGCGAGCTACTTCAAAACAATTCTTTTTTTGTTAAATAAATCCCCAAAGATGGCGTTGAAGAACGGGCAGTTACCCCCTTAAATGCAAATATTGTTTCCCCCCGCGTGAATTACTACATAGATTCTTAAGTAATCACCGCAGCTACTATTTATCGAAACATACATACATGGTCTGTCTAATTATTCATCAGGTTTATGTCACAATCAATGACCTCGCATTACGCTGGACGCATGGACAGATGGCAGATGTACAGGTCGAGTTTCAAAGTTGGTTTCTTTTCCATTACCGTATTCTATCATACAATGTATAACTAATTAAACCACTCTGCTAGGATAGCACGATTTCAATACACGAAAGGAACTCGACTCGGGATTCCCACCTGGTAATGGAAAAGGATGGAACGATGATTGCGGTCAGCAATATTTCGGAGAACTTTACTTACGAGGATATCGAAACTGAGATCACGATGGACGGTAAAGAGCAATCGTCAAACGTTCAAACTTTTCTTTCCTTTAGTACCTAGGAGGAATATAACAGAGAACATTCTATCGCGATAGTTATGATTCTGAAGCTGTTCGATTCCTTGACACCCCTCGATCAACTTCTCTTGAAATGCGCTTCCGTGATTGGAGAAACTGTCAACAGGCACATGTTGGAGAGTCTAATGAATCTCTCTGCGACAAGAGAAATTGGGCTCGGTAAGGTATCGCCGTGTTTAAGGGGGGAATCCTATTTTATGGCCTAAAAACAAAGCAAAATTTAGTAATTTTTTTATTAAGAAACTAGCATTTCGATTAATCTGAAATTTGGACCATGTTTTTAGCCAAAAGTATAGGATTCCCTCCTTAACAGCGCGTGATCCGTCACGCTCTCTAGGCACGTGCAACTTATCGTTAGTTACCGTTTGCGTTATTTGTACCAGCTATCTTGAAGCTATTCGAAATACGGGTGTTTGGCTGCGCGATAGGAGACTTTTCTAGGAACCCGGGACCGATTATATTTATCAGCAACATGAGGAATCCTAGTTCAGAGATGGATATTTTCTGCGGCTGCATTGGTCTTCGTGTTTCAAGTACCTACTATTTAACGTTAAGTGGTCATTCCGGTTAGACGGGTTGAAAAAATCGATTTTTTTAAAACATTTTTTGAAAGTACATATCCTCAAGAATGTACTGTTAAATTTTCATGGAAAAATTCCGATTATTTTAGCTTCTACATAGGCATTTTGTAGGGAGTACGGAGGCTCGGCTTTTATAGATGAAAACTTTGAACGCGTTTTTCTCGAAACGTCATTTGTCCACATCGTGAAGATAAAATCTTAAAAGCTATCAAACCGATTGCTTTATAAATTTTACTGCTTATTCTACACACCTGTAACTCCCACAGGGACTACAACCAAGTATCTTCATTGATTGTAACCTACTATAAATCACTAATTATAGTTCGAGCGATAGCGACAGTCATACTGATTAAGAATCTGTTTGGATTTTTGGGTTCAGATAAGTCTAACAGCTGAAATCGCCTTCACGAGCGAGGCAAGAATTTTTAAACATATCCTCAAGACCACTTTCAAAAGCATTCGAAAAGCAATAATTGTATTACTTTTGTATTTTTTATTTACTGTAGATATGTAGTTTAATAATTAGAAAAAAAATTATTCCTTTACTATAATTATTTTCGTCGCAATAAATTCCTGAAAATCGCTGAATTCTTCGGCGCGCTAACCAGAATGACCCCTTAAATTAGAATTAGATAGTAGTAGCGTATCCGAGGCATAGACTCGCAAGTAGTTGAGGTAAACGCTTGGGCCTGACCACTGAACGGCTCTATTCCCTTAGACGAGCTGAGAGACTTGCCAAAGTACGCCTCCTGCGGCTTGATGAGGTTCAAGATGTCGATGTTTCGCGACACGACTTATCGGTGAGTAATTACACTCCTGTAATCCATCAGTTGCATAACGACAGCTTACATATTTGGAGTTTTAATTAGAAACTTAACACAATAAGATTGCTTACGGAGAACCAAAAAATGGAACTGCACAGCCTAGCGTTAAAGTATTTGCAACAGAATACGAAACGTTGCGTATCTTGTGGGGAAGGTCAATTTGCAAAGTTACTTGGGAAAATTTCGAAGAAGGAAGATAGGAGGAAGAGAACGACCGATATAGATCAAATCCTTGGTAATGTCAATTACGACGATAACGGCGATGGCGAGGAGAGCGGGAAAGGTAAGTTCTCGAGTTTCTGCGAAACAAGAAATTACTCGAGTGACTTACAATTGCGTGTAATGTCAGCTAATGATAAATGATAAATGACAGAGAGCAAGGTGCCACTTTCTTGCTTGAACTTGTTTCGGAGGGTCGAAAGGAAGCCAACGATTACGTTTTCGGACGTGGATTTCAGTGATTGCCAGTGTCATTTGATATTAATGAGTGTCTACACCAAAATGGTAGACCATTGCTTTGGCATTGGTAAGTCTGATCGTGTGCATCCTCGTAAGTAGATGAGATTCGTAAGGGGAGTTCAGGCACTTTGGTGCAATGGGCACAATGAAATATTAGTATTCTCTTGATATCTAGAAAGAGTTAGAAATTTCAAGTTTCATTGTGCCCCCTGCATAAAAGTGCCCCAACTCTCCCTAGATATTTGCAGTGTATTTAGAGTAAATATGCCTTGATCATCCCCGTCTTACACCGTCTGCCTCCTACACATATGTACGTACTTATATAGGAAAGAATGAACTGACATTGACCGCCCTCTTAGAATTCGCAGAAATTTGCCTAACGATTTGCAACATACCGCAAGCCCGGAAGCTTTTAATGGAGAGCGAGAGGATTCTCGAAGAGGTATGTGTACATAATAAAAAAAAACGGAAAAAAATTGAAACTGACTTAAAAAAAAATCCGCTAAAAACTAAAATAAAATTTGCTTCCGTATTTAATCTACAACTCTCAATTTGTTTATGTCGACCCCTCATCATTTGCACTCTCTAAATCTGGCGCCGACTTAAAAAAAATTGAGAGTCGTAGAATAAATAAGGATCAAACTTATAACAAAGTTATATAAGTTATATAACTACATTTATTTAAAGAACGAAGTCGGTTAATGAAACAGATTTCTTATTTTTGGTGTAACTTCAAAACTACCGCTCCGATTTTGATCATTCTTTTTTCCTGACCTAAGTTGATTAAAGCTAAACCAAATGCAATAAATTTCGCGAAAATCGGTCCAGTAGTTACGCAGAAATTCACGGGCAAACATAATACATACACATCGGATGTAGAACTTCTTTCTTTTTGAAATCGCTTAAAAATCAAGGGCTACACTATACCTACAGCTGAGACCTGAATATTTCTCAATTTAAAGATTGTAAACCTTCCGCTTACTGTCTGCAGCTGTTCGAGTCTAACGAAGACGAAGAGGTCTTTCTGACCTACTTGAGGGCGAAAATTCAGACCCTCCAAGGTCAGTGTTTCCTCGAAAGCGGCTCTATTTTCGAGGCTGAGCAAACCCTGGAAATGGCGTTAGACAATTTGGGTTACACATTCCCAAGGCTAGAGCTGATGATCGATCTGAAGTCGTTCATACAACAGATTCGTCTGAGGTTCACACTTGCATGCTCCACAGATCGGAGGCGCAACAACGATTACGAAGAGATCAGTATGGATTACACCGAACAGTTGGCCGAGTGTTTGGCACAGATGTTTAATCTTTTCAGGGTAATTAATTGAATGAAATGTACACGGGGTGTTGATTGGTCGCCGAGGCAATTACAATTAGAGTATGCGCTTAAGAGCTTAAAACTGTGCGTATCGCGTAGATCAGAGGCATGAAGAAGCAAGCGCGTTTGGCAGCAATCTGGGGTTTGAACACAGCTCTGGCTTCCAACAGGAACCTATTTATTCTCTGTAAATCGTACACCAATATGCTGATTACCGCGCACATGTATCAGGACAGGTGAGAATTTCGGCACGATACCTACGCGTAGAATTGATGAAAATGATGCAATTCGGGTACTCATGCTCTGACGGAGCGATACCTTTGCCAGGACTATCATCCCGTACGTGGAGGAGAGGGGTATTAATATTTATAGCGAAACCAGAGACGCTCTGGAACCCCAGGAGCTGAACATTATTGCCGAGCTTTACGGAGGAATCTTTTTCTCCCGGTGGGTCAGGGGACAAATCAACAAGGCCATTTCGATTGGCTTCATCTGCTGCAGAATGGCCAACACAACTGGGTCCACGTACCTCAAGCTACTGATATTGCCCCGCCTCCTTCACCTTCTTATACTTTCTTGCCGTAACTCCGAAGTGGTCGTTCACTTGAGAGAATTGGGTAACCCAGCCACTCACGTATTTCTATTTTTCCTACATAAGTATACGTATATACAGCGGGGGAATCTAATATTATAGAATTTGTGTCTCACACCGATTTGGACAACTCTGGGCGCACCTGGTACTATGCACTGTGCGCCGACGTGCAACTAGACCTTGGCTTGACCATCCTTTCTTTCCGACGGTGCGAACAGTACTTCCTTCGAGAAGGCGAGACGTTGATCAGTCTACGTGATCCGGAAGCTGAAAGGCGATACTTCATCTCCATGTGGCTGTGGTATGCAATTATGCACTTATGTGTGAATGCTTCGCATTCGCTCAATTCACTTTGACACCTTATCGTTGATACGCTTCTAAGGTGCATCAGGACTGAACAGTGGGAGGCTGCTAAAGTATGGGGCGGTAGGAACGTAAACGATGACCCTATCATGGACGAGCATATAGTTGCAGCAACGATAACTTCTTTGAAAAAGCTCGAAGGACTGCTTATTCTCTATGGTATCAGTGTTTAGCATCGATACTTTATCGCGAAGCACATTATTATCCCTTCGTTGACACGCCTCCTTTTTCGATCAACTTTGACATACCTGGGTGGCTCACACCCAGAGTGCCAACGAAGGGTTAATCATTAATTACGTTACATCTATCGATATGCACTGTCCCTTTGTCCGCAGTGCACAAAATAAACAGCAGGAACATTGACGCGGCTGCTACGATGACGACCATCAGAAGTATGTTCAAAGACATAAAGAAAATGATTAAGGTCGTTACATTGATAATTCCCAGGTGAAACAATTGCCGTTTAAGAGTTTCAGCTATAATAACTGATTGATAAAGTGGAATTGCATAGTTTGCAACTCCGAATTGTTCTAGGTACATGTTGTTGCACGCGTATTACTATATGATTAGATTTCAAAAACGCGCGGCGATGAAATTATTGAAACGATTACAAAAGGTGTGCGTGAAGGCCGAGAACAAAATGATTTACGCTTGGGCGCTGCATTGTGAAAAGGTTCTACATCGTAATATACATAATTAAAATGTTTACAGCAAGCCTGCTATAAGCCTAAAAATTGATCTACCATAAACGGTTCAAAGAAAAATAAATACTCGTTTGCAGACTTGGTCCGGGAGTATGTCTTCCATGCAAGAAGACATGTGGCAGGAACCTCCGGACATCAAATTACAACACAACTGGAGTGAAATCAATGCAAATAAATCAACCATGGTCGTGTATACATTCCCCTTACCGAGACACCCAGTGTGACTGACCATTACAAATTTCACATTATTAATAATAATCAGTATCAACGGACTGTTAATAACTCATTAATTGGGAAGCTCACCAAGATCTGTACATTAGACTGCAATCCAAAAATAAATAAATAAATTCACTTTGGAAAAGCTATAATTTAAAATCACACTGTATTCCCTGCATACATATATCATTAGGATTATACGCAGGATTTATACAAAAGCCGACTTTTGAAAAAGCCAGTTTTCGGATTCCACTATTCCCAAAAAAACCTGTTAAACCGGTTTTCGAATTTTCCCCCCAAAATGTAATTAAAATAGAAAATAAATATTTGTACTTATTTTACAACTTTTCAGTTTTTTGTTTAATATTTATGGAATTACAAAAATATAAAAAAATAAAATAAAGTACAATAATCTGTGGGTTGTCTAGAAATAATTTTATTTCTATACATGGTACAAATAACACCTACGAAATTATTATTTTCCTACCATTCGCGTACTGGCTTTTGCGAAACACTTGTTAATATCCAAGTTTTGTACGGTTGCGGTTTCCTTTCTACTTGATTGTGCCTCGGGTGTTTCTTGCACGTTATGTATTTCCTGTCATTCTTCCATAAGAGAAGGCAGTGTTTACAACGGCGATGTAACATAGTCTTCATTTTCAAGCCACAAGCGAGATTATACAAAGGTACCGATGGCTGAAGCAAACCCATCGAACTGGCTTTATTTAAACATATACTCGACACATGGTGCAGATATTGTCCATTGCACATATGATGTACATTACGATTTATCATGCTTGTTAAGGATTTCGCTGGCATTATTCTTGGAGCAATAGAACCTACAGTTTGATACAGTGTTCTAAATAATGGAGATATATTCATGGTTCCTGTGAACATATTTTAGCAGAATCAGTAACGATAATATCAGTTCGAACGCCGATTTTACTAAATAATTTACGCTGATAAAGTATTTAAACCTGAACATAATAGATAAAAATGCATTTAAAAAGCCACGCTTAATCTCTCGTTAAAAAAATTCTAAATTGCTTGAACTGAAGGTTAGATCGATTTGTATAACCTAGAATTACTTTTACTAACCGATAATTCGTAACGATGCTCGTGTTCGGAAATAAATATTGATGATTCCGCTGGCGCTATTCTTTACGCTCCGTTTTAGATTAAAAGAATCGCATTAATCTGGAAGAAAATTGACAATCAGTCGAAAGTTATGATGAACATTGAAATTGAACGGAATAAAGCATCGTTCACACGTATTGTTTCGATGAGAAAGAAGATAATAATATTTAATACTGCATTTTAATTACGGGTTATAAGTGTAGTTAGCGATTTATTGGGATTAACGAATTAAACTTACGTAAATAAAAGTAACAGGTTGCAGAAATCAATTCGCTATTTACCTAAATATTTATGTCGCTTTTGAAACAAGTTAGTCTCCATGGACATCTGACAATGAGAAATATTGTTCGTGGTTAGATATCTCATTTATTCCAATAGAGAATTTTGTATTAGAAACAAAATATGCCGAATAAGTCCTCCGGCGTATATAAATGGACATATAAGTTAAAAGAAATAAAATATAACCTGCAAAAAATCGACTACACCAAACCCCAAAAATATATTATTTTCAACGCCTCTGTTATAATCATGACACTGCCATCATCGATGTATCTTTAAAATTCTATTCCCTTAATATCCTTCGGTCGACACTATGATAATATGTTATTTCTTTAGGTTATGTCTTATTCCTTGCTTATTGTGTATAAAGCAGTATAAAGAGCTCTCGCTCTCGAAACTGCTCGTACATTAGTTTGTTATGTGAAATATTGTTTTACAGTTGTACACATCGCTGTTTTATGAAAGTAGTACACGTTAAATTGTCAAAATGTTATTACAAAAGATAAACGGTTTATTAAAAATCTCTGTAAGTATTTTGTAGAATTGGCAAAATGTTTTAACCACTGCTTGAAATTCTTAAAAATATCCTATAAACATTACGTTGCCGTTACCGTGATCGTATATAATCCGATTAATTACTTCACTGGCTAATACAAGATATTTTAAACTTTATAGATCCCTGGTCAGAGAATAAGCAGCCGGTATCTAAACTTTGTGCCGGTTGTAGTAGAACAAAGTGGTCGAGGCGAACGTGCGTATGATATTTATTCGCGCCTTCTGAAGGAACGGATCATTTGTCTTATGGGCCCGGTATAATTTCATACGTGCTCTTCTATTTCATTGGAATCTTAACCCGGCGTTGGTCAGGTGGAGTCTCACAGACCTCAGATTTTAAATTGAGTATAACTTTTTAACAACGTGTGGCAGTGTTATTTAGTTTGCTCAGTACATAAGCTATTTAGGAAGCATATTTTTGTCGAAAATTAAAGATGTTTAGTTAGTTAAATATTTTTGGGTAACAAAAAGTTAATTAAAGATATGGATTTTTATGATACACTAAATTAATTGTGGAACTCCACCTTACTACTCTTGTTACGTTTCCCCACGTTACCAACGCGGGGTTAATACCTAAACCCTCTTGGATTAGGAAATACAGAAGTATATACTGCTTTACAGATCACAGATAATGTGTCCTCCGTAGTCATTGCTCAACTGCTGTTCTTGCAGTCGGAAAGTAGTAAAAATCCAATTCACATGTACATTAATTCGCCGGGTGGAAGTGTAACAGCAGGCCTTGGTATATATGATACCATGCAATATGTTCTTCCTCCTGTAGCGACATGGTGCGTAGGACAAGCATGTTCAATGGCAAGTTTATTATTAGCTGCAGGCGCGAAGGGCATGCGTCACTCGTTGCCCAATGCGAGAATAATGACGCATCAACCATCTGGAGGAGTATCCGGTCAGGCTACAGATATACAGATACAAGCCTTAGAAATATTAAAGCTGAAAAAGCAAATTAACAACTTGTATGTAAAGCACACCGGCATGGACTTACAGAAAATAGGTGCGTAAGTTTGTGAGCATTATACCGTTGGAGCAGCGTGGTTTACTATGTGTTATAATTTTACAGAGCGCTGCATGGAAAGGGACAATTTTATGAGTCCGGGCCAGGCAAAGGAATTCGGAATAATAGACAAAGTATTGGCGCATCCTATGCAAGAAGAAACAGAAGAGGACATCGCAAAGTTGACGGAGACTACTCTCGAAGTCACTAAGCAAACTTAATATTAGGGATTGATAGACAGGTGTTATTTAAAATTATGGAATTATGAAATTTTATTAAAACGTGTAATTATCAATATTTAAAAATAGTAATAAAATATTTTTAAAACAATTACAGTCTAAGTCTATGTCTATGCTGTGTATGTAACTGCAGTGGAGTAGAGTCAGCGTGCCTATATTTACGACAATTACGTATGTATGGAACATGAAACAATTGACTTTTTATACGACAAACATATGAAACGATAATAGTTTCGATAATAAACCATTTTAATATCATTCCTCAGGCAAGCGTAGCGTGTATGTATATCACCAAGCATGTTTTTATATAATAAAAGTACGTAATGCCTAGGTTTCTAGGAAAGATTGCGTTATGAGATAATGGAAGACGAGATTTTGGGTGAGAACGTATGTAGGTATATACAAATTATTGGTAATTTTGATTGAAAAATTGGCAGTTACTCGCTTAAAGTATCCTTAAAAATATATGGAGTTTATGATCCCATTAACAGTCTATTATCACCAAAAGTACTTCGTAAAAAGGACGGAATTGTTTATATATCTGGATGCTAGACAATGATAAAGTATTTTACTTTAATACTAGCTTCTGCAAAACCAGTTTCATGTATCTTCTTGGATCGCGTAACCCTGCCCGTCCAGTCTGATTCACTGAGGGCATACTTGAGCGTGCGCGAGCATCAATATATCCTTTTTCTCTTTAGGAAATCTAAGCTCTCTCCCAGCTAAACGTGCTGTTTCGAGCTCTCTCTCAGCCAACGCCAGTTCCATGGCAACAATACCGCCGCCGCTTTCGTGCTCCCTCGCCACCCAGTCTAATGCCATCTGGCTACGCATCTCATCGTCCAAAGCTCTATGAGTGTAATGAGCGACTACTTCCTGTCTGCTGCATTGCCTTTCCCTCATAGCTTTCAAAGATCCGTTCCAATGAAGCAATTGAAAGACTGTCATTAACTCTTGAAATTCTAACATAGTTCTCCCACGATTGCATTCTAACATAAAACGAAACGCACCGATACCTGTGTTTGGATCCTCCTTCTCATCTCCATTTCCCTGCAAACGAAGACTACTTTGAATACGATAAATTGCTAGTAGCAGCGATCCCGCTCGAACGAACAGACGAACAACATACTTGCGTTTGATTCCCTACGCCGTTGGACGTCGCGGAAGGCTTAGAGAAGCTAGCTCTCGCCTCCGCGACAGCTTTCTCTATAAAGTCGTCTGTTATCTTCCTCGCCGGGTGCTCGTTAAACACAGAATTCATCAGAGCAATTTTCGCCGCCGACCTACGCGCTTCCGCTTTAGTGGGGCACGTTTGAAAACTACCGAAACAAGATCCTCCTGGAAGGGTCACATAACATACATAAGGCGGACTGGTACCAGGTACTGATTCATAAATAACTAAAGCTCCGTTTCTTAGCTGCGTTCCTCTGCTCTGTTTCATTTGCCAGAATTCCTGAAGAGCCTCCACCACGTTCACTACGAAAAGAAATAAAGATCTCGTTAAGCAGCTTGCAAATAGATTGAGAGGATTATTTCTCGACTAGAAGAGATTGTACCTCTTCCGTAACCCTGCGTATGCTTGGCAAAACTATTGACAACAGCCTCCACCGCTTCCTTTAACACCTGCTTGTCTCTGGCATCTACCAGTCCACCTGTGATACCCATATTTTCAGAAACACGGGATTTTGTCTTAACTGGCATTATGCCCTGCATCACCCTTTAAAGGTTTCTGTGCATTTACGTTCTAGAAGCACAACAGTTGCGGAGAACATGTAAGTATATTAATATTCCAACCGTACAGCTGATGGCAACGTCGATAATAGAGAAGCTAAACAACTAAAGGGTTCGATTTGAAATAAAAAAGATGTCGTTGACAATACAGAAACGAAGGTTTTCTCTCGGTGCGCCGCGGCGGCGCGATAGAGAAAGGGATCGACTGTAGAACTGGCTGGAACTAACGAAGCGAGAATATCGGGTAGGAGGAGAATATTTACGTACGTAATTAAAATCAGCGGGGCAGTGTTAGCGAGGATTGTCTTTCTGAAATGTTCGGTCGGATGAGTGGCGAAGGTTGCGGGTTGCGCGAATAATGAGGCGGTATAACAATTGCTGCAGCACCGAATGCATCAGACGCGAGAAGAAACCCAGGAGGCCCACCTGCAGAGAGACCCGGATGCCCAGGAATTCGCGTAAATTACTCTCTGATCGGCGCACCGACCGCTATGGGATCAAATTGCAAGGCACATATAAAGCGTTTAATGGCCCCGGATCACTGACGATTTCCAGAAAACCAGGGCTGTCCGCAACGCTCGGGCACCCTGTTCTGTGTTCTGTCCAGTTCTGTCTATACTGCTCACTACTGGCTCCTACTGGCCTGTCGCGATCCCGCGATGCCCAACATTCTTTTCGAGAACTTTGCTAATAGAGCATCTGTCAGTGCTTTCCACCAGAATGTCTATTTTTAAAAACGCATTCTCGCGTAGATATAAACAGGGAAACGCAAGTTTACCTGTCGAATATCCTGCTTTTAAATTAACAAGAAATATTAACATTACCACAGACAAGCTATAGGATAGACTTTACATCGTATGGGAGTTCGTATCATACGATCTGAAATACCGACTTCGTGAAAATTTAATGCTCTGTCGCGCGCTCTACGTTTGAAAACGGTAACTCTGGGGGAGCCATATTCAATTCAATTTTTTACGTCGGTAAAGTTAGAATCGTCTTGGACGACCGTGCGTACGGTGTGGAGACAGAGACGTATCTAGGGTGGGGCAAGTAGGGCTCGTGCCCTGGGCGCTAATGCCGGGGGGCGCAAAAAAGCCGAAAGAAATAGTGTTTCTTGAATAAATTTGTTTGGATGGTTAATGTTAGTAGTTTACGCTTGTTATTCGTGTGCTTCGCATGCCTCTTTAGAGAAGCTTCGAAAAAAACTTGCTGCATTTTTCGGCAGGACCGGCGGAACCCATTATGCAAGTTATGTGCCGCATAAGGGCGCCAGCCGAAGGGGGCGCTAAAAAACTATATCGCACTCTTAATAATAAAAGAATCCAACTCCCACATAAACAAAATGTATATGAATTCTTTTTTTTTATTGTACCTCGTAAAGACAAAACATATTACATAGAAAACAGGTGCAGAAATTTGGGAGCGCCAAAAAATTTCTTGCATAAGGGCGCTAACCATCTTCGTGCCAGTCCTGCTTTTCGGCTTCATTTGTCTCCAACTTTCGTCTCTTTCGCCCTTCAGCTCTACTTTTTTTAAAAGGATTATCTAAATTCTAAATAATATGTAAATTCTATATACGCTTGCCCTAGGCACTGTTTACACTAAATACGTCACTATGTGGAGAAAGTGGCTGTTTCTATTCCTAGGCACACCTTCCAACGAAATGCCACAGGTGACGAGGTGACGAGTGATGACAAGCGGCGATGAGCACCTTTCTCGCTCTCTTTGTATTATATTTTCTCTCTGGTCAGAAGACGCTGGATATATGCGTGTATTTAACGTTAATTCTAACCGCTGATGTCGTCGTGATCATATTCTATTCTGAATCGGTAACGTTGCATGTGACGTGAGTGGTTAGGGAACTTTAAAGCCCCCGAGTCGTGTGACAAAAATTTACATTGGATGTTAGATCTATCCTATACCTCGTTTGTGGTATATGGTTATACGTTAATGCATTCTAGATAATGTAACTAGACGTTCCGTATTATACTACAAAGTCCCGGAACATTTTCATCAATCTTATATGCCTGTGTCTACGAAAGTATCCTAATGTTCCTGATTTAATTCTGTGAAAAACAATAATGGAGCTTATATCTAGTATTTTAAGAAGCTTGAGGAGGGGCTGGAGAGGGGAGAATTTAGAAGTCAGTTCGTGATTCAGCATTAGAGTTCAGCAAAAAGATGGTCGCATTACTCATTGAATTAGTCCCGTTGATTGCCACCGGATAAATAAAATATGTATCGTTAAAATGAACTCGTAGAACTTTGTAACTTAGAAAACAGATGGTAGGCCAAATACGTGGCAAAAGGCTGTTCGTCTTCCTATCGTCATGGTTCAGAATCCCGATCAACAATTTACGCGCGCATATTTCCCGCGTGGTCAGGGCATAAGTGCATGCTTGCATAGAAAAGTGCATTTGTGTGCGTAGAATGGATCAGCTGAGCGCCAGCTGTGTTCCTCGTGTCGACCAATAGGAGAGGCGGAAGGACTGCACAGCAGCGCCCCGAATACACGGCCGGTACCCACTGCTTTGGCGTTCCCGCGAAAGTAATTCGTAAACGTTAGCTGCCGATTTAAAAGCACTGTTCTGCCCGCGTGTGCCTCCTGTTTCGCGTGCCTGGCATCGTTTTGGTGGAATCGTACACGATGCGTTCAACGGTATAAGTATTTTCTGGTGTTCCGTGAAAAACTCGTAGGAAAATCGAGCGGGAAATATAGATGCGCAGTGCGCGTGGGTGTTGCAATTCCTCGGACTTATACACCGTGTATATCGAAGATCTCGTGTCCCGATGCGAATGTATCGCATCTTAAGAGTGAAATACGTCTCCCTTTGTTCGCCGATTGTTATTTGTGCGAGCTTCTAAAAGATTTTACCGCGGAAAAGCGTCGCAAGAACAGGGCGTCTGTCAAGGGACGCCAATGTCCACCGTGCGTCTACGGTTCTTAAATGTGATGCATATACGCCGAAGTATCGCTGTTTGTGGGCTGAGAATAAATAATTAGACTTCGAAGAAGCTGTCCTGTGAAAATCAGAAATTTTTTTGCCCCTTTGAGGTTATGGTGCGCATATAGAGGGCGTGACAGTGCTGGATTGCAAGCAGGGGTTGGTCACTGTTTCGCGCGCTGGTCTCCCGCGCTTCGACTTCCACGTCCCTTATTTTTCCCAATAACTACTGTTCTGTGATAGTTGGAGGCGTGAAACGGTATCAGAAAAGATTCGGAGAAATTTCTGTGCCACGTAACCGGCTGCGAACGAAAAGTTATGGTATAAAATATTAAATGAAAGGCAGCCAAGTATAGGTGCATTATGGCGATCGAGTGCATGTAAAGTTCGCGCGCTCGCTTACTTTTCGGCATATTTCTGGGAAAATTCTCAAGTGTACGCTACAGAAATTCAGCGGACGTTCAATCGAACCACTGGCCAGTTTATCTACAAATTAAAAAACTCTGTAAACGTTTGAAATATTTTCTGAACACGTCGACAATTTTGCAGCAAGATGCCACAGACGAGGTGAGTGAACGACTTTCCATTTGGTCTCGAAATTTCCTCCGATCCTCTCGATCTTTCACTGTAAACATTAGCAGCTCACTTAGAACGGTTCTAATTGCTTCGAGCATTTCGCTCCGCTTCTTAATTCGACAAAAAATTGGAGTAATATGCGTGTATAACCTTTTTTAACTGCTACTCGCTACTGAAAAGCTTTCGGCAATGTTGCACGAATAATATTCGTACAAATTTTTATTCCACCGTTTTACGAGCTATTTATGATTGCCAGCAGTATCATAAAAGTTTTATATATTCCATATATGGATCGAAAAAAATATTGCGCCTCCTACAAAGTATTTCTCTGCTACAAACCACAAGTGCTCCAATCGATTCTACATTCTCTGTTTACTCCGTACGAACGGCTTATTCAAAATCAAATGTACTGCGATCACAGCAATGAAAGGGCGTCTTCTTGGTTTGTCCAGCTTACAGGGGAAAAAATCACAGACATATTTGCAAGGCGGCAAAGTAGCAACACAGTCTCTAAAACGTAAAAGGCGTGCAACAGAAATCTCCGAGGATTCGGAAAACGTGTATCCACCTAGCAAAATACCAGCATTGGCAAACACCTCGTACACGGAATCCTGTCACACTGTACATCCTGCAGAAAATTCGTGCACACCCCATCAAGTATCCCCATTGAAAGAGCAGCAAGAGCCGGCCACATGGTCTGAACTACGAAGTGCCACTTGCTTTTTAACGCCGTCATCTTCGAACAATGTATCGAACAGACCTAGTCCCTTGCCTTCGTTTCCATGGGCCGATGGTTCCCAGGTCTGGTCTCTCATGTGTTTGGGAGATCAGAAAACTATCACACAGAGAAATCCACAAATGTTTCAAAGGCATCCAACGCTGCAACCAAGGATGCGGGCAATTTTGTTGGACTGGTTAATCGAAGTGTGTGAGGTATATAAGCTACATAGAGAAACTTATTATCTCGCAATGGATTATATAGACAGATACCTGTCCATTCATCAAAACGTACCCAAGAATCAATTACAATTAATTGGTATCACGTGCCTTTTCATAGCTGCCAAGGTTTGTATTTTTCACTTTACTTTCTCGTATATTGTTCTCGAATTATATAATCACTTTATGGAAATCGAGCAGATTTTTATTTTTATTTTTTCCGTAGGTTGAAGAAATATATCCGCCGAAAATAGCAGAGTTTGCATATGTCACTGATGGGGCATGCACGGAAGAAGAAATTTTGGGGAAGGAACTGGTGATTTTGAAAGGTCTTGGATGGAACTTATCCCCTGTCACAGCTCCTGGTTGGCTTAATATTTATATGCAGATCGAGTCGGGCGATTGGTCAAGGCCGAATGCTTTTATTTATCCTCAATACGGAGGCCTACAATATTCCCAGGCAGCTCAGCTGTTAGATCTGGCCACCTTGGACGAGCGAAGTTTAAAGTTCCCATACAGTCACATAGCGGCGGCAGCTATCTATCACACGCTAGGAAGGGAGTGCGCTTTGAGGGTATCGCGCATCCCGTGGGACCAGCTTTCCACCTGCGTGAAATGGCTCACTCCGTTCGCAATGACAGCCGCGGAAGAGGGCTCCCAGTTCCTGTTAAGATCCACAGTACCACCTGTGGAGTCTCATTCTGGATCGGGCCTGAGGGCAACGGTGCCGAATATAGTAATGGACGAGTCGCACCGTATACAAACGCACGTAGTCGATTTAAATATGTTAGAAAGGGCGCAGCAACGATTAACGGACGAGATCCCTTCGACCGACGCGCACGAGTCCGATTCTAATCCTGAGTCCGGCAGACAGAGCCCGAATGAAAGCGGCCTTTTAACTCCGCCATCCAGTAGTCAAAAGAATTCTACAACACCGTCGCGTCCGCCGCCACAATTACATCCGTATACATAATTAAATATTTACAGACGCTCCATATTGTAGCATGAAGCGTTTCGTTTACTAATTGTTGGTGAATGATTTTAATTAGACACGGTAGTGTATATGTCTACTAGGAGATATCATTTAAATGCTTGAAATAGTTCTGGCTTGCGTAAAATTGCACACGCGCCACTAAGTACGGGATTGCACTAGTGCACGATAGTAGCGGTGTATCGTGTATCGTATACTGTATTATCGTATATACCTAATATGGTGCTTCCCATTTTTAAATCCATTGTTCCGCGCGATGGTACTTCAGTTATAGCAGTAAGACTTACAAGTACAAGGTGTTAACCATCTTCTAAAGTGTTCAAAGTAGCACTGAATTTATTTAACATTTACTTGTTTTATTATAGACATTAGAGAGAGAGAAAAATGTGCCTTGTGTGAAGGGATGTAAACGTACGCAAAAGCCTATGGCCAATTTCTGTGATTATACCCCTGCAGTGAAACTCGATGCATTATATTAATACGTTAGGCTGAATTAATAATCATTACTACTACATCCACGAATCTACGCAAGATTAGTGCCTGGAGAAACGAAAAGTGTCCTTAAAGAAACTGTTTTTATTGCCTCCGAAATCGAAGGAGAACATTGTGAATAGTATTCTTTTATATAATTCGTTTTATTTTAACGCAACGTATTATAACAATGCGTTATCGAGCCGGGTGAATGTATTTTTATGTATTTGTATATTGCGAGGTACTGATAATAGGAGGAAAAAAAAAGAGGGTGTGAAGGGATGAATGCACGCGCGATTGATAAGTCTACTAATTATTGAATAAGATTGAAACTTCGTGATCGATGTACACTGCCTTGCATGTAGCGACGTGGCGGTTTATACACATTTGTATGAAAAATTTGACAATAAATACTTGTAAATCTCACGAGTAAATTCAACACTTTACCTTGGAGGCGGTCGTCATTCGCGGTACGATGTTCTAAAGCTAATAGGAATTTCACTCGGCATAACTTACGCGGATCGGCGAATTGAAATCTGCCTGGCGCGTCGCTCAAACAAGAATCGATCGTCGGAATTCACATTACCGGCTGGGGAAGCAGCAAAAGCAGCGCCACGACGATCCTTCGAGGAACGCGATAACGCGCTCTGATTGGCTGTTCCGCTCGCATTCAAGTTGTCAAACGGCAGACGGCCGTTAAGAAGGCGGTTGCGAGCTAAACATTGCAACGGTAGCGAAATCGAGGACCGTGTGCGCGTAGTTCTTTCGTATTTAAGTCCTTTCTGTGTCCGAATATCGTAGCATATCGTACCATGCACCAACCGTGACGCGAAAAGTGATAAGAGAACCGAAGGTGAACGTATGCTTGGAGCAAGTCGTGCCTTTGTTCGCAGCGTCGAAGAAGAGGGAGCGTGAATGCCAACGCCGATACTAGTGCCCTTAGATTTTTGTACAAAACGTTTTAGGGTCCAGTAAAGTGTGATTAATAATTCGTCGTCTAATGCAGTGACGAATGCACGTGACTGGGCTGACAACGAATTTCTAGCGAAGATCGAAGTCGTTTCGTGGCGATGTCGAGTCCAAGGAGCATCGGTGGTTCGGTTCGCGAAGGTACCCGGGTGGTGCTCCGAGAAATCACCGCATCCCTTCACAACTCACCTCCCATGCAACCGTCTCGTTGCAAGGTATTACCACATTCTTGCTTTCTTCTACGTATATTCATTCGACAGCTCGTTCCCCGGGGCACGTGACCGCGAGCCCTCAACTTGCCCGCACATTTTGCTTTCTTATTATTTTTTTTATCGCCTCTTTTCTCCCTCTCTCGTTCCGCCTTTCCTCTCTGTTTTTATTGCCAACAGTTGCTAACAGCCGGAGAATCCCTATAAATAAACCCTGAATCTCCAGGAGCACCTTGAAACGAAAATAAGTTTCGCTTCCCGCACAGGGGAATTTCTTTCGCCTCCGAAAAGAACGCATGCTATAGATCTTATCAAATTATTCTACGCAGACAGAGAGGCGACGTGCCTGCATCTGCGTTTCATTTTACGCAGGACGCCGCATGTATAAACAGTTTGTAACAGGTTATGCGAGGACCTGCGACCATAGATAACTGTATACTAATCATTTATTCCTGGATATCGTAATATCTGTCACGTGCGTGGAATAATAACTTCTGGAGAGTACAGTTAATACTCGGCAGACGAAGCCACAGACCTACGGTTTCTGCGATTCGTTCGTTCGCGATACGTGGTTCGCATTTCTTGCGTGTGCCGGACAGAAACTGGTTTATTCCCGGCTGAAAACCGGTTCGTTTAATTATCGTAGAAAGGGCGCTGCATTTCCGTTCGATTTTTTGTTTACGGAAATAGCAGCAACGAAATTATCTGCAGTGGTATCAATGGTATCTTGCACGTGTAGGGATCAATGTGTCGGATGAAAATAGACCATCAACTATGGAAAAGTGAAAAAGTACGTACACGTAGGAGAAAACGCGTTAAAAGTCCGTTGTATGCTCCGTAGCTACTCACGCCAAGCTAGGTACTTAAAATTCATGGAAATTCAAGTATTTATCGCTTCGATCTCGTGTAGCGTACAGAAACACTCGATCTCGTTCAAAACTACACACGTTTAACACGCAACTATCTCCATTGGAGAGAAAGCGTGAATAAATCCACACCGCGCTGGACAGAGATTATGAAAAGTAATAGTGCAATTTACATAATTATTCTATCTGCATCTCCCGTCTCCTCGCGTGTGTCCGCAGCGATCCTCGCGATTTCTGGCCGGAGATCGATTGAAATTTTTCTGATTTACCATCGCAGCAGCAGTTCATTAACGTTTATCCACGTATCGCCCTAGATAGCGCCACGCCGGTCGCACCTCTGCTACTGGGGAACGTGTTCCACCACTTGGCTTCCATAGTTGGTGTTCTTTGCAGCATAATGCCCGTGCGGCGTGTGCGCGGTCCGACGTGTTGGAGCGGTGTGGGAACGGCGTAGGAACGGCAAGTGTTGGTACGCGTATCATCGTGGATCGTGGCAGGACTGTGGCGATGGCCTCGTCGTCGCCGGTGTCTCACCTTAGCTTACTTACCTAGAAGTTCGCCCCGCGTCAGCCGCGATCTAGCCGCGACGCTCGGGTCGCGAGCGTCATTGCAAAATCGTTTCCACGAAAGAAAGTGAGCCGAGCCGAGCCACTACGCCGTTTTACCAGCAACAAACCGTACGCTCCGCCGTCTCTCTACACGTACACACATCCCACGCATAGTTGTGTGCACGTAGTCGGGCTCTGTCGCGTCGCGGAATCGCAGTGGTAGTGGTGGATGTCTAGAGTATCGACTGGAGAATGCGCTGCGCTAATATTAGAATTTCGACCAGAGATATCTTCCGTTGACCGTCAAGTTCGGTGAGTGCCATGCTCTTCCGGCGAGTTTGTCACGAAGAGGCGAGCAGGCCGCGAGCGCGTGATATATACCACTCGCCTATTCGACACCTATCTTTCCCCGATCCGGTTTAAGCACGTCGCATCGAGCGTTCCGTCGAACGCGCAGCCTGCTCGCGAAATACGTGCAGCGATTCTGCTCGATGGCCAAGAAGGCGCGCAGCTATCGAGCACGGAGGGATGAGAGAGGCACACCCCACCGAGAAATGGAGAAGTGTCACGCATCCTTTCTTACTGTCATCGCGCCCAGATGAGAATGACTCATGCCCGATAGGTGTTGCGTGCGTGTGGCCAGTGGACGAATGCGTGTGTGCGCCCGCCGCGTTGCACGGCTCTCGATGATGTCAAGAACGCGCCGAATAAGGAGAGCTCGAGCTTCTCGAGTTTCCAAGGGAATTACTTCTGATTGCGTCGGTTCACTCGCTTCGACACTTTGGATACTCCGTGCTCCAGTGAACGCGTTCAGTTTACACTATAGATTTAACCAGTAAAAGCGTATTATCGAGTCTAGGCTCCAGAGTCGGTCACGCTCGACGGAGATGTTGACACGGGACTTCTTCGCGTAAGAAATAATAAATTTCAGAGTGAACTTATAGAGAATAGGCGAGCTTTAATCCGTCGATTGTACCGAAGAGAAATTTATTGTGAAATGAGTATGGTTATTTCTTATCGGCCGGTGTCGCGAATACGGGTTCCTGAATTTCGGACGGTGTTGGCGGGTGCGAACGTTTCTAGGCCATTCGATATCCACTGCTGGAGGTTTCTATATTTTTGTAATCGATTTCCCGCGAGTATCTAATGCGTTTGCAAGGATGCGAAGGATGAGATTTATAGGATAGGTGTGCGATATATGTACTGCGCGTGTTTCGCTGGCAGTGCACACGCGTGATCGACTTGCTTCTTACTGATGCTCTATAGAAATGAAAGACTGGGTTAATATCGTCTCGCCGATATTTCATTTCGCGGAGTGCGACGCTTAAGGGGTCATTCTGGTAATCACGCCGCAAAATTCGGCAACATTCAGATTTTTTTTCTCAGTGAACACAATGAATAACAATGTCAAACTTTTTTTTCAATTATTAAGCTACTTGTAACGTATGCGGAACCATTTTTTAAATACTCGTTTAATTGTGTTTTTTCAATGTTAACTGCAGTTCAAAATCGCGCCTTTGAAAAGACGGCGGGAGTGATTTCAGCTCACAAATTCATCTGAAAGAAAAAAACTCTGGAAAAAACTGAGTACCGCTATCGCAGGTGCCAGAATTAGCCACGTAAGTCAAAATTTAACAAAATTGCGCGCATTCAAACTTCAAGTAATGGAAAAATTCGAAACTTGAAGTTTGAATGCGCGCAATTTAGTTAAATTTTGACTTACCTGACTAATTCTAGCACCTGCAATAGCGGTACTCGTAATGATTAAGAATCAGCTTGGTTTTTTTTATTTCAGATGAGTCTGTGAGCTTAAATCACTCTTGTTTCTTCTCAAAGGCACGATTTTGAACTCCAGATAACATTGAAAAAAATAAAATTAAAAGCGTATTTAAAAATTGTTCCGTATACATTACAAGTAGCTTAATAAATGAAAAGAAAAGTTTGACACTGTTATTCATTGTATTCACTGAGAAAAAATGCTCGAATACTGCCGAACTTTGCGGCGTGATTACCAGAATGACCCCTTAACGCAAGCGGTAGTGGCGTGTTGTATTAGCGCGAGGTGTACGTGTTCTACTTTCTAAATGCGTGTGGTTCCCACAAAGCTTGTAGAATTCGCGCAATCTTAAACAGATTCGATCCAATGCAAAGCCGACGGAACCCAGGGCGGCCGTCTTGGTCATGATTCCTTATTAAAATTCTTCCTGCCAATTTGTTCGATCGGTGCCAGAATTTTTCCTCGTTTCGCTGTTGCGTTATAATTGGAGCGATAAGATTGTAGAATGAAACTGGAGAGATAAGACTCGGGCGTTATTGGGGAGTATGAGGAAAAAGAGAAACCGTTTCGAATGGACTACATAGACGAGAATATTTAGCTGGTAATTAAATTGATACTGCACCGGCAGGTATTACATTAAGAAATTCTTTGAAATCAGCGAGTCGTGTGGTTTGTAGAAAAGTAAGAGGTGACCCTTCTAAACGCACAAATGGATGTACAGTTTAACAAGCAAGATGATGGCTGAAACTGGCGGGATTGAACGGAGGTGGAGAAAGAAATGTGGAAAGGGGTGAATGACGAAAGAAAGACGCCTGGTGTGGTCGGAAATAAACGTGTCAGGGGTGAGAACACATAGGTGGGGAAAGGAAGAAAGTTGACTGCGTGGGGTTCCGTGAACTTGCGTGTAAATATGGGTTCATATCGGGCGGCAGTGACACCCGAAAGTGGAGGTCCTTTTCGAAGTCATGGGAAATCTGCTCGTCCGTAAGGTAACCTCGCGACATACTGCGTAAAATCTAAAGCTTTAGAGTAACCCCATTTCGCTGCCACGCTGACGGATCGCGCTAACTTGCTTGAAATTTCATTTAACAAAATTACAAAACCTTTGGCTGATCTAGCGTAACTAATCGGGAGGGACAACTGAAGCGTCTGAAGCGTGTGCGCAATAAAAACGCGAATCTTTGTCAGGGGCTTGGAGTCGGGGGAGTAAAGGTCGACGTCTCGGCATTCGATTCGAGCGAGATAGGGATTTCTATCTGGAATCGTGGTTGAAGAAGGCGCTGATCTGCCTGTAACCAGGGTTGCGCATTATTTGAATATTCTTTGACTAAAAATTTCCAGCAAAATCAAATTAATTTAAGAATAAAGAATAAATTTTTATTCAAATAAGAATAGCGAATAAAGCGAAGTTAATAAAAACAACTGAGTATACAAAAATTTATTCGTTATTCTCGCGTAGCTTCATTTTATTCGAAATTCTCGTTCGAAATTATTCGAATAAATTTACAATTGATTTAATTAAAAAAGAAATTTATATTTAGAATTACAAATTTTTAATTTTAAAATTTATTTGACTCTGCCTGTAACACCCCGGCCGCACCACGTTGCATGCTACTCCAGTAATTCGGTGAAAACCGAGGATTTAAGAGGACAGCAGGATAAACAACGGAGAGCAAGAATTATACCACCATCCATATTCACAAGCACAAACTGCAGAAGACATGGTCGACTGTGCGTGTACTCGGTTAATTTTCAAACTTGAGAAGATACGAAATGAAAAGGGTCGTGCACACTGGGAGGCCAATGGACAATCTGTATCGACTTACCACATTTTCCATAACGCAAAGTATAATACTATATCTGTGTCGCGATCGGATCGAATGAAACCACGGAGCCAGCGAGCGACTGACTTTTTCGTCTCGACCGCTCGCGCTGTCCTCTCATAACTGCTCTTGGCATGGATACGCGGTCGAGACTGGCGCGAGATCCAGCAAAACAAAATCCTCTCTCCACCCGTATATTTTATAATTAGTCGCAGCGGCGAACAAGTTGCGCAATTCCTGAAAGAAATCGGCGGGCTCTAGGCGTCAGCTGATCCCCGACTCGCGTTCAGTGAATAACAGACTGGTCGCGGGATACCTACGTACGCACAGTGGCGGACCTTGACGTATTCGCGCGAGATGGATTATATCAATAAGTTGCTGCATCGTGCTGCCGCGATTCCGCCGAGAACTCTGTCGCCCACGCCACCGGTACTTCCATCCAAACTTCACGTTTACATGTCGCGAAACCCTAATTTCTCCGCGATTACCGCCTCCATCTCCGGCGAGCTGAGATAGGCAGGCTGCGGTACCTACCGGATTCTTAATAATAGTAAAACGTGCGAGCGATTGTGAATATTGTGACGTTGAATGTCCCTCGTCAGCCAACACGGCGATTCGCGTGGATCTCCTTGGGTTAATCTACATTAATTAAGAGTCTCACAGGGACACGGTGTTGAATACCAGAGTTTCAGCCAGAGATGAGCAAAATTTGTATTTAAATAAAATTTCGAATGAAAGTGAAAACAATTATTCTTTCACTAATTTTCTAAACTCCTATTCGTTATTCGGAATTTTATCTAAATAAACATTTGCCCACCTCTGGTTACAGATACATATATGCCGATCGATCGTGAGATTCGTTTGATCTCTATTGCGTAGCTTTAGTGGGATAAGAATAGATTATGCTCGTAGAACCTCACGCAGGCTTCGACTGATACAATTGCTTTTTTGTTGAGCAGAGCGGCAGCGACAACACTTCGTCGGTGAAGGCAGGAGAGCATGAGGTGAAGGTCCGCTTCGCTCGGGAGTTTGCCGATGTTGGATCGATCGGTTACTCAGCGCCGGAGAGCCTGTCGTCGGCCAGCAGTTTCCAGAGCTTCAGCAGCAGTCTCAGCGTGAAGAGCAGCAGCGGCATATGCGCGGACTCGGTGTTTGAGAGCCCGAATCCCGCCGCAGATAAGTCCTACGTAAACTCCGTTATACCCGGCGTGGAAGACTTGATCGCCGGTTGCGCCGACATAAACCTCGAGGACGACGGGCATCAGTCGTTCGACGGGCATCAGAGTATCCAGGATCTCAGTCAGGACCAGACGTTCACATCTGCCACCGACAACCCGATCGACGAGCTGATCGACGATCTAATCGAGGATAATATCGCCAGCGATGTAGACTCTCGCAACGTCACGCAGATTATCGGCAACGACGAATCGTCCAAGTCACTGGAGAGCGCGTACTCGCCGCTTAATTGTACACAGGACCGTCGGGAGCGACCGATCTTAGTAGTTCCTCCGAACAGCAGCGTCGTAAAGACTGCGGAGCCCACGGAGAGCGGTGCTGAATCGCTCAATTCCACCGTGTCGATTAGCGTCGACGACGCTCCGCTGCCGCATTGCTGCGCAGAGGAATCGAACTTAAATTCTACGGTGTGCTTGTCCGGCATTGAAGCTGCCCCTGCAGCCACATCGGAGGAACGCGTCGCGCTAGACGACGACTCGACCGAGGCGGGCTCTTTAACATTCAATTTTCCACCTTGCTCCTTTGCAGAATCGCAGACGTCGGTATTAGAACCGGCGGAACATGCGGGAGAGCCGTCATTGCCTAGTATATCGTCGGTATCGTCTGTGATCGCGATAGACTCTACGAAATTTAGCGAAGAAGATTCTGGGGAGCGCGAAGAGGATGTAAAGAGCCTGTTGGCAAGGTCCTCGTCTCCCTTTAGCGACTCTAACGCTGCAGTTGCGACTGCGTCCGCGGAGAATGTATCGGTATTGACTAGTCCTGAGCGGGAGGTAGCAGATAAAAGCGACAGTAGTCTGGCAGAAGCGGTTTCGCCGAGCCTTCATAATGTTAGAAGTAGTCCAGAGAGTTGCGCAATCTTGTTAAACGAAACTGCTGTTCTGTGGCCGAAGACGCTTCCAGTTCAGGAAGAGGATTCAAGTATTCGCGCGGAAAGTGACCGCGATAATACAGCTGCTGATAACGTTCAGCTTCCTCCAACGGAGGTAGACGGTCAAGTGAATGTTTCTCCTGTAGCTGAGAAGGAAGAAGAGAGCGATAAGTCGGAGGAGCGTTTGGACGCGGGAGGAGTAGACGTTGTTGAGGAGCCAGGTGCGTTAAGCCCGGCGAAGGAAGAGGCTAGCCAGGAGCGGGAAGAAGAATCTTCGGATGAGAAATTGGATACGACTCTTACCTTCCAAGATGCTTCGTTTAATTTAGAAGCCGTAGCGGAGGTTGATCTGTACGCGGAATTTAAGCCAGAGAGGCAAAGCACCACGTTACCTTTACCTCCCATCGATCAGCCGAATTTCGACGAATTCGAATCCGCTTCTGAACACGTGGCCAATGATATTTTTAAATCTTCACTGGATCTTTCAGGCGAAGACGATTGTTTTGTCACCGCCACGACCGAAAGTAGGTACACGCATCGTTTACTCGTCTTGCATTCATTCGCTAATACTTTACCCGTGATAATTTGCCTCCGCAGTTTTCCAGGACCCGACGAGCTTCGACTTTCTGATAGCTCACGGTAACTCCAAGACCATAAACCGACTGAGGGCCGAATCTTTGTATGTGAAGTTCGACCCGTTGGTGTCGGATACCAGTATGTTGCCCCAAGGGAACCCTCATCCCATGAACGAGGAGCAGAATGGCAAAACGGACAGCAGCCCGCCCCCAACTATCGTTACTCCGAAACGTAATCCCGCCATAGCGGCCATAGATAGGCTACTTTTTTACAGTCCCATTCCTACCAGTATGACGCCGAAAACGGAGGAGCCTCAGGAAAAGATTGTGAGCAGATATTCCGGTTACTCCCGTTCGTGTCTAATCTATCCTTACTAATATGTATGTAAAATGCCTGTAGGAACAAGCAACTGAGGAATCGAAATCAAGCGCTCCGCTGATTAACGATGTTAATATAAGCAAAGAGCTAGAATTAGTGAGGGCAACCGTACTACAATTAGAAGAGGAGCTCGAGAAACAGAAGAAGGAATACGAAGCGGAGCTGGAAAGGCAGAAGAATGCTTTCCAAGAGAAAATTAACAAGCTACAGGCACAAATAGCGCAGGGGGTGAAAAGTAAATCTGAGATGACGTAAGTTCGTTGTTATCCTTAGAATGTTCTGTCGCTGGTAGATTAGAAGTACCTAATCGAAGTAAATGCGTCTCTTACAGGGTCGTGGTGGACGAGTATGAAAAATCGATTAGTCGGCTGCTCACGAAGAGAGAAAGGGATCGTACAAATTTCGAGCAAGACAAGGCCAAGCTACAAGAGGAATTGCAGGCGACGAACGTTCATTTAACAAACACGGAGGCAGCGTTCAACGACGTCCATCAAAAGTATGAGAAGCTTAAAGGAGTTGTGTCCGTGTATAAGAATAACGAGTTGGTGTTAAAAGAAAGCGCCCAGGAAAATATGGAAACTATAAAAGGGTTGGAAGCTCGATACGAGCAGTTGAAAAATTATGCCATGGCTCAGCTCGAAAAGTACGTGTTCAAATGGGATTAACCAGCATTATGTTCGTTAGCGGAACGTTGGAAACGCGTTTTCTAATTACTTTCAATAAATATTTCAGGGCCAACATCGATCTAGAGGTCATACGAAAGCAGCACGACGACGAAACGGTAAAGCTTCACGCTATGGTACGGAAGGCAGAGCTTAAAAGTAATTCGCTGGCTGAATTGGTGGAGCAGAAAACTAAAGAGAATAAGGAACTCACGCAAATATTGGACGAAGTGATCGCCAGGGTGGGTCACCAAAACGTGGAATAAAATGCGGAGGCGCGAAGCGGAAGAATAAATGAGTATCGCGAATGCAACGCGATTAGTCTTTATTTTTTTACTCGCCCCCTTAAACGTTTTAGACACATCCGAGTGCTAGGTATGATTGATGTATATGTATACATGCGTTGTTTCTAAAATCATTAATTGCAATTTACGTTCCGTTTCAAAGAAGCACCTTTTATTAATTATTTATAAGTTGTGAAATATATATATACTATTTTACCGCTAATAAAAATAGGCATATTTAAAACAACCTCTCGTTTATATTTATGCAGTAACAAATACCTAATACTCCGCAAACTTTTAACATTCACACGTTACGCTTTAAAGTTCCACACGATTTGTTATAATACAGCTCAATACAACGTCTCACTATATTCAGTTAAATAAAACTCACCGTTTCGCGTATGCGTATGCCATCCCGACATACATATACACGAATGCCGGTGACCGATCACTTGTAGTTTGTCGATAAATAATGAATTTCTAGCAGCAATGAGTATTGTCAGTCTGTTGGTCTTGCATCGATGAGAAACAAAACGTGATGCTTCGCTAGCTTCAACATCCGATCGCTGGTACTGCCTGGCTTACGAGGAATATTCCTGTTTTCCAGGTCGGGCATAAGTTTCTTGATGGTTCGCGCTAAGTTTGTAGCATGCTGCTTGAATTGTGGGTGGGTCATGCCGATCCCTTTACCTCGTAATGCCTCTGCTACCGCCCATAGTAATTTCTAAAAGTACCCATTAAAGATAAATTATAAAAGATAATGATGCTGAAGGGCAGAAGTTAGAAATATTTTTTAAAAGATAGTGTACTTTTCTGTGCACGTCGCTAAGCTCGTTTCTTCCTTCGGTTAATTGAGGCTTATTCTTCTCGATTATATTACTGGACGAGTGTCTATCCCAGGGGGTCAGCGTATTATTATGCAATTCATGAGGGCAATCAAAAGACAAACTCTTTGCCCACTTGTATCGCGGTCCCTCTAATTCTTCCTCGCTCTTCCGTTTCCTCGATTCTTCCGCGCTCACCTTCTGAACACATTCGGAATCATTTTCCTTTGCCTTTTGCGCGAACAGTACGCGTTTAATGGTCTGCAGACTCGAGCCAGTTTCGAGCAATTTGCTTGGTCCAGCTCGGTCGGAGGGAGGACTTTGGAAGAGGGCACGTTTCGACGTTTCTACTTTGGACTTTAACGGACTAGCGGTGTCTAGAACGAGCCTTCGAGACACTCTCTTCTTCGTTGAACTCCGAGGAGTTCCTCTGGGACTTTTACCCCGTGGACTTTTCCCTCTCGGACTTTTGCCCTTTTTAACAGTGGGCTTCCTACATCGCGGAGAGAAAAGAAAAATTAATGTCATACTTGAAATTAATACAATTTATCTAAATCTCGGTTACATACTTGATATTTAACACTAGCAATCTTTTATTGTTAAGCGCTAATCCTTGTAAATTTGCGCTGGAAAATGTTCTCCGTCTCCTCGTTAAATGATTCAATCTCTTTCCTGGACTCTGACCATTGTCGCGTTTAGCCAAAAGGTTTCGTTTCTTGGCGCTTCCTGGTGCATGTTTGGAGAACCATATGGTACAAGTAGATTGCGTTTCAGCCCCTATATATCTTTCGCATAACTTTGACGTAAGATTTTCAAACTCCTCCATTGTTTTACTTCTGTTGTAGCTGAAATTTCGTCAGGTACCGTTACAACATATTCCTGAAAAGATGTATCAAGCAAATAATAGAAAGAAATATATAGAATGCCAATGCCCTTACTGTATTCCGTGAAAATTCTGAAGATACGCCTCTGGCCATGTAAAAGAAGTAGCTTCTTTTGCAGTAGCAATAGGATAAACAATCGATTGCTCTCTCGTATAAGCAAGAGGAGCTTCTTGTTTCTCATCTTTACGTACAGTATTTTGTACCTGCTCAGGGCTCAAAGTGTTTATTGTACTTTCTTTAGCATCAAGTACATGTGTCTGATCATTAGGAACTATTTGCTTTATTCTAAAGTTATCACTGGAAATATTATTCTTTACTTCCGACGTATCTACACTGTTACCAACACTATTTGGATATTGTGGATCACAAGCATCAAAAGCGGTGGATAAATTTCTGGGTGTGCTTTTGGTGCGCTGGTATGAGTTATTTGTACTTATATTTTCTTTCTGCTGTTCCGCAGATTCCTGCCTCATATCTTGTTGCGATTGTTTCTCCGGTAAAACACATGGTGTCCAAAACAGGTGATGGTTCTCATAAATTCGTAGTAGCAATTCCGTGCAGTCGGTTCTACAAATTGTATGCTTAGGTGGTGGAGGTACACCACTTAGAAACTTATTAATTCTAGCTAGTAAGTTATGGTCAGATTTAGCAAGCAAGTCAGCCTGAGAAGGCTTTTCAGGGCTGACTGCTACTGTCACTGCTTCGTTTGTTAATGTCTCATTGTCCTTCGAATCATCTTCGCCGTCGCTATCGAACATCTCTGGGCTACAGACACTTGGAAGCTCTTCCCCGATCGTGGGACTTCCAGCTCTGTTGAAGTAACAGCAATCCATGGCATTGTCTATGGAAAGTAGGCAATTTAATTTATGTAATAGCCATAAGAAAATGCAACACTGTCAATTCTGGCTATACTACACTTCTTTTATTCTCTGCCTACTTAATTTTCGTAAATGTTGCAGATTCGAATATTTAAAAGGTGTTTCGTGTCATTGGCTTGCAATTAAAAGCAAGCCACTTTACTCCCAAAGTTTTCATGTCACGTTTAAAATTCTATCGTATCTGCGTCCAACTCGACATACAGTATTTAAAATTCCACCCCTTTAAATAGTGCTCCATTCTACACGCGAGCAGTACGTGCAATACGAAATCGCTTTTTCAGCAGGATCGTTATTTAACCTGGTAGAAAGTCGAAGGTTAAAAGCAATGCAAATGCGCCAGAAGTTTGTAAATGCTTTGTATGTCAGCTACATTTTATTTGGCATTTAAATAACAGTTAGCATTCATGACGAAAACACGAGTGGTCGACTGCTTCGTTGGAGGTACTATTTAAGTACAGATCATCGCATATTGCGGTTTGAAAAGGAACAGTCAAAGAAGCCGTTCACAGGAATACTGCGCATAAAAATTCGAATGTACTTACGTCTTTCAATTTATCGATGTTCGAATATTTTTCGGCCGATGGTTCACTGGCCGAAAACTGAATTCATCTGTTTCCCTTCCTGAGACGTAGAACAACAGTTCACTGCGCACAACGTTCACGTACGCGCCATACGTCATGCAACTGACGACAGCACGAGTCTGACTTTAAGGCTGCTTTTCGTTTTCGTGTTACGCATCACTCAATCTGACACATATGAAATATCTACATTTTTTTTCAATCAAATCTCAACACTGTCTACGTTTCATTTTTGACGAAACGTTTTCCATTGACTTTGCCATTGACGATTCTAAAACGCGTCCCACTACAAATACGTAGTAAGTGATTACCCGTTATTTCTTCGAATCTTGGTATCTTGAGCGATACGATTATCTTGAAGAATTATCTACAGAAGTAGATTGTCGACAATTCGAAACGCAACTGAATAGGACCCAAAGGAGAGAGAGGAGGGAAAAGATAAAGGACTATAGTTCGTTGGGCAATATAAAGCGATAGGCTTTGAAACGCCATTCTGTTTAACAGGAAAACAAAAATACAAATTCAAATACAAAATAATTATATATCAGTCATTACATGCGATACCGTTACAACCAGTGGCGGATTTAACAGGGCGGCCGATGAGCGGTTACCGCCTGGGCTCCTGCCGAGAAGGCCCTCCAGGGCCCCATCCTTAAAGAAATTATGATTTTATTCAAACTATATTTTTTTCAGTACTACTACTCTTATCCCGCTTTTAGTAAACTACCTCTTCATTTTCCCGAAAAAAGTGGGCCCCTCAGAACGTTTGCCACTTGGGCCTTGTTTCTTAAATCCGCCACTGGTTCCAAGTAACCCCTACACACAGTGCACGATGCATTAACTATACTTCGCACAGCTGGCGTGTCCTTCGCAACCATCCCTTCTACAATGTTTTGCTCACATGATCGGAGGCAAAGCCACGCCATAGGCTGCCATAGGCTCGTACTTAGACCATATTCACGTAACATTATAGAGGGAATAGTCGCGAAGCAAATGCCGTGCTTGAAGTTGTCCATTCTCCACCGTGCATGACCGTGCATCTGCCGTAAATGGTAATTATAGTTGGACAGATGTTTTTGAGCCGTATGTCTGCTCAGCTGCCTGTCTAATCAGTCTAATCATTACAGTGCTACAACAGAAGCAGAAATAATAATAATCGATTGCTGTACACGCTTCATGTTACAATACCTAAGACTGCGAATTCCGTTTCATTACGACATCATATTTTTCGAAAAATATATCAGATAATAACAGGCTCTTTTGTACACAGTCCGCTGTACGAGATTAATGCCAGTATCACGTTTGAGGTTGACAAGGAAGGTATTATCCATCGATCAAGTACGTAAACATTTAAGCATTTCTCCACTTTCTTCGTGTGTCTCTAAATTATAATTAGTGGATTAGCATCTATGTTTGCGGTATATTATCGTTCTCTCCTGTCATTTGTGGTCATTACTTTATAACAGCAGGAGTGATTTTTCTTCCAGGCAAACACGCTGTGACGACTGTCAAGAAGTAAAGAGAAAGAGCGCGAAGAAATTTTTACTCAATACTTCTACAAAGCTTTTGCCTAAAATCCATCGAACAAAGTTAAGTTAATAATATGCTACTCAGGGCTCAACATTTCTATTCGAACGGAGTGCGTGATGATTCACACATCAATTCTCATAACTTATTCAATGCACTTTTATGAACTTTCAATGGCATTGTGTAGCTTATTGGTTCGTATGGATGAAGCACATGTACTTCGGTATTGATTGTTCGATAGCAAACTGTTCTTAAGAGAAACTAGTCAGCCGAGAACAAAAATGACGGGCAAAATGAGAATTTTCGGTTTGCTTCTGTACAAGAATTTGATAGTACGAATGAGACATTGGAAAATGGGGATATTCCTGCAATGTCTGGTGCCTGTCGCCCTGTTTGTATTAATACAAGCCGTAAGAGATTTTAGCGTTCAACCACCGCGTGTAATTAATGAAAGTACATATTATCCAATTGAAACCAAAGAGGAACTGACAGTGATAAACAGGGATTTCACATTTTTATATTACGTACCAAAGGATGCAGACACGGACAGCATTATGGAGGACGCCAGGATATGTTTGAAAATGCCATCCGAAAGTAAGCGTTGCCTTCAAACTCGAGACTTCACATCTTTTTGCCGCGAATCTTTTGAAATATGACACGCTGCTTTTCTGGATGTTCGCAGGGGTGGCTGGACTCACGACTGAACAAGATATGATAAAGGCGTACACGGTCTTACAAGCTAAATCTCCTACTACGCAAGTTTTAGCTCTTGTATTCGAGCGGTACACTACGAGCGATATAAGGTACAAGATTAGACATCCTCTGAAAATTCCAAATATGTTGTTTCAGAATACATTTGATCAACCTTCGTATAATACGTACGCTATATATTTGACGGCTATGCCATTTGTACAGTTACAAATGTGCGTTGACGAGTCCTTCATAAATCGCGTACCGTCACATTCCATAAATAGTACAAAGGTATTGAAAAGTATAGAATACACGGACTGGTGCGGTCAAAGTAGTTTTTACATCACGCTATACGGAATATATATTTCAGGTTTCGATGCAGAGAATGCCTTACCCGCCGTATGTGAAAATAGATGAATCTGACATGATTCTGAGAGTGGCGATATGTATGTTCGCAGTCATTGCTTTTCTAATTCCACTTTGTATAGAAACGAATTATGCGACAAAAGAGAAGTACATTGGTGTTAATGTTAGTAGCATAAAATATAATATAAGACTATTAAAATTCTTTTAATAAGCACTGCTACTTTATATATTACGTAATCATGTGCAGGTACTAATGGCGATGAACGGAGTGAAACAGTACCAAAATTTATTAAGTTGGCTACTCACTGGTATATTATTCAGCGTTTTTTATACTGTACCAGTGATAATATTGTTCAAGAATACTTTTTCTGGAAACGTGGATCCGTACTTGTATTATAGCAATACTTTTATATTCTGGCTAATACTTACAATACACGTCGCTCACTTAATAGTATTTGGTATGCACGTTGCTGCATACTTTTCAAAACGTACGTTTCCTTTCGATACGAAAGACGGAAATTGATAAATAACTGTGACTCATAAAGAGATATTTTTTTAGCACGGTTTGTGATAATAACGTTATCGATTGTTTACACCGCCTCTTTTTCACTGCATGGCAATCTGATTAGAGAAGAAGTATTCTCGGTAATACCATGCTTGGGAATATTGTTTCCAAACATACTGTTGTATAGATTCCTTGAAGAAGTAAACGCATACGAAGCTCAATGTACGTAAACACTTCTTACGTAGCTACGTTAATGTGTTTTTACATTAACAGAGCATTAAACATACATATATCGTATTTAGTAACCGGTATTCAATGGTCAAACATGTTCACTACTGGAAATGCACAGTACAATATTGATGGATGTATTGGATTTATATTCATTTTATCATTGCTGGGTATCTTGATACACTTCTCTCTCGCGGTGTATGTTAATGCTGTATTGCCGGGAAAGTATGGAGTCCGTAAAGAGCCGCTTTATTTTCTGAAGGTAAATCTTCTAACATCGCAAGAGTGTTTTTCTGAATATCTGATACGAATGTTCGTACGATAAAAGCAAATTCTTTTTCAGTATATCAGGAAAAATAAAGTGAATCTTGACGAGGATGTAGAGGATTTTGATTACGACCAAGTAGATAATGAGAATTTTGAGCCAGTAGCGAAAGGTGTACTTACCCCTGGAATTCAGATTCGTAATCTTAAAAAAACCTACAAGACTGGTTTTCCACGAAGGACGGTAGGTTTCGGATATAAATTCCGCTACAATTCTATGCAGATCAACATTTCGTTTCTTTCATTACGACCGTATTTTTTTATGATAGATGGTGCAAGCTTTAAAAGGGATATCACTGGATTTGTACAAAGGACAAATAACAGCCTTGTTGGGTCACAATGGTGCTGGGAAAACCACACTCATGTCTATCCTAACAGGTACGAATTGTATCTATTAACGAGGAAGCTTATCCATTCCTGTTTCTCATTATGCACTTCTCGATAGGTGTTATAAGTGCAACCGAGGGAACGGTCGTTATAAACGGTCAAAGCATTGCCAAACACCTAGAATCCATTAGAAAAGATCTGGGATTATGCCCGCAAGAGAACATGGTCTTCCCAGATTTGAATGTATTCGAGCAACTGGAATTCTTTGGCTTGGTAAGTAATTTAATACACACAACTGAATAATGTACATCAATAACATTGCATGGTGGATTAATGGTACGTGGCATTTCAGCTGAAGGGTGGAAATAGAACGAAGAAAGAAATCGAACAGAATATTTACGTCCTGTTGGATAAATTAAAATTGCGCGATAAGAGGAAGGCTCTTCCAAGTACATTATCCGGAGGTCAAAAGAGAAGACTGTGCCTTGGGATGGCCCTCGTTGGTGATGCTAATGTAAGGATTTATTGCCGTTAATATATTTATTGTTTTAACGAAGATAAGTGCATCAGCTGACAATTCATTCCGATATTTTATCTAGACTATAATCTTGGATGAACCAACGTCGGGAATGGACCCCGAAACTAGAAGGGACATATGGGATGTTATACTTGTAATTATACACATACACACATATTTAGAATACTACGAGGTTGATGTTATACGTTAATTAACTTTTCCAGAAAATAAGAGGAAAGAAAACAATTTTGATTAGCACGCATAATATGGAGGAGGCTGATGTACTTGGAGATAGAATTGCTATTGTACACGGAGGCAGATTAAAATGCTATGGCACGTCAATGTTTTTAAAGAAACAATATGGTTAGTCAGTGTGCTGCTTAACAGTTTATATACAGTACCGTAATATGTACATACTAAGCAAAATATTGTTTCATTGCAGGCTATGGTCATATAGAAATTACATTATCAACTAAATCATGGTGCAATTCAGAAAAAGTGATAAATAAGTTCGATCCAAGAACGCAGCAAATTAGCGTGGACACCGAAAAGATTGTTTTAAGCGCACCAAATACTGAAACATTGCCACAGTCTCTGGATAAAGTAGAAAGCCAGAAGAAAAAATTGGGGGTTACAGGGATCAGTGTGTCGCTCATCACCTTGGAAGAAGTATTCTTAAAGTGCGTTATTCCCCAACTACCTTTCCTTCTTGCTTAATACAATCTATAAAATAAAAAAACATGATTTATTGATCTTCGAATTTTTCAGAGTCATTAAGAAAGAAGACAGTGGGAAGCATTTAAATGAATTATTCTGCCCTCCGTCGCAGAGGGTCGAAGGGTGGAATTTACGCGTGCAGGCAATACTGGCGTTGTATCACAAGAAGCTCACCTATACCAAGAAAAATTTAAGTAGTACATTATTCACGGTAAGTGTCGAGGCAGTATTAGAAGTAAAGTAACGAGGAGAAATGTTTCCATGAATTCGCATTTTAAAGTAACTATGATTATGATTTCTTTAGTTGCTTTTCCCAATCTTATCGATTGTGCTAATGGCCTTGAGTTATGACACACCCAGTGACTCCACACATGTATTTCCATTAAAACTCGACATGTATAGACAGCCTAAAGTTTTATATTCAAGTAGCAACAAAAGCTTTGGTACATACTACAAACACACGGTAGAAAGTTTTGGTGGATATTCGGAAGAAGCGGCGAAAAATACAAGCGTTACGCATGGCAAGTACTTAATTAACTTAATCTCTATTGCGAGATGTTGCAAGATCATCAGAAATTTATAGTAGCTTTATCTTTTCAGCCCTGCTCGATCGCTCTATAGAAAATATTGCCGAGTATCGTAATAATTATATTGTTTCCGCAGAATTTAATATCTCTGACGGAGTTTTATATGCTAATGGCTTTTATTCTAACATCGCGCTTCACAGCGCGCCGTTAACTATAAATCTTTTATCGAATGCATTGATCAAAAGCGTAGCTGGCGACGCGTATTCTATTCGCGTTTCCAGTCAACAATTACCAAACAGCCTTTCCGCGACGGCATTGTACATGCCAGAAACGGAATCGTTGTCAAGAGTGTTGACGTTCTGCTGTATCTTCTTTCCCACTGTTGCACTCTTTGTCGTGCATCCCTTCCAAGAAATGGAAACTAAAATGAAGCAGCTTCAAAGGATGACAGGCGTTACATCCATATCGTATTGGTGCACTATGATTACATTTGACGTTATAATTCTCACAGCATCTGTACTTATTATCATTCTGGGCTTTTACGTGATGGATGTTATCTTGGACATTCGCTTGTATTACAGGATAGAAATACGTAAGATCGCGAAGGGAAATATCTTTACGCTCTCCGATTTACGTGAACGTAAAATGTTATCGTTGTATTGCTTTCAGTGACGATGATATTACTGCTAATGCTGTTTGGCATCAATTCCCTATTGATAACATATATCTTCAGTTTTTCGAATAAATCGAGAAGCACTGTGATAACTATGTTGAGTATCGTACCCGTCGGACTTGGTAAGTCAGTTTGATTTATTAAATATTCCGTTGATTAAAATTTTTAGAAACAGCGTTAATTGGTTTCTGTGTTTCAGTTCTGCTCCAATATCTGTTGCACGAAGTGATCCATAGTTTCGAGAACTTGAAAGTTCTACACGCATTCCAGAAGAGATTGTTTCGCCTGATACCCCATGTTAGCCTGTTCCACGGTCAGTTGTCTTTCTTCAACGTAGCTTTGCAAAACTCGAGATGCCGTCGATTACCGAACCGATTGCAGGATATAGTTTGCCTTGGTTTGCAGGACGTTTGTTGTGGTAAGAATACATCGCCAATCTCCGTTTCTTCCACTGTACGCATAATTACTGACGAAATATGCACTATTTGTAGGCTTAGAATGCGCAGATGGAGTCTGTAAGAAGCAGCTTCCTTACTTTTCCAATTTCGACAACGACATGAGTTTAGCGGAATGCGTCGTGTATTTATCCGTCACTCCTTTAATATATTTCGCTTTACTTATTATTTTGGAGGAGGGGTTATTTAACAAATTATACGTCAGAATGTTTGGGCAAGGTTTAAGAAACGGCTGCGAAATAATGGACGAGCAAGTGAAAAAGGAGAAGCACATGACGGCGCTGGAGATCAGGAAGCTGAAAGATCGTGGTACGACGTCTTTAAGAATGAGTTTTATTTGCTTAAATACCTGTATTGGAAATACAACTGGGTGCGATACGTGACACATTTAGGTACGATCAACGGGAACGAAAAGGGCAGAACAATCCCTGGCATGGATTCTAACATGTTAGAAAGCCCAGGGAACAACGACGACGACAGTCTGTTCTTAGTTTACGAACTAAGCAAACACTACGGAAGGCTAATGGCCGTGCAAGAAATCAGTTTCCGGGTAAAACAACGCGAATGCTTTGGATTACTTGGCGTGAATGGTGCTGGAAAGAGCACCACCTTCAGGATGCTGACTGGTGAAGAGATACCGGCTAGCGGTAACATGTACTTGGGAAGATCGGAAATTCATACAGATAGGAAAAACGTAATAATACTCAATTTGTATACAAAATAATCAGCGTGCATCGCCTTTCTATCTCTATTTTCTATGTTGTGCCTGTAAATACGATGTTCTCCACAGTATCTGGCACAAATGGGATATTGCCCGCAAACAGACGCGTTGCTCAGTTCCTTGAATTCGTTCGATCACTTGCGATTATTCGCCTTACTCCGTGGCATACCCAAATCGAAGGTGGACTTAGAGGTGAATAAATGGATCAATCGACTCAGTAAGTAACGCAAGTATTAAATTTAATTCGAAGACTTATTACGCAGATATAGATACGCGTGTTCTTTCAGACTTGAATGCCTGCATGTCTCAGCCGAGCGGCACGTACAGCGGGGGGAATAAAAGGCGTTTAAACATTGCGATGGCGCTTATCGGGAATCCAACTCTTGTTCTACTGGATGAGCCAACAACTGGCGTTGATCCCGCGGCCAGGCGGTCATTGTGGAATATACTTCAGTCGTGTCAAGCAATGGGACAAGCCATTATACTTACTTCTCACAGGTATTTCACAGGTAGTTCATATTATCTAGAAAGCTATGCCTCCGTTTACACAAAAAGAAATATATCCGTAATAGCATGGAAGAATGCGAAGCTTTGTGCAACCGGCTAGTCATTATGGTGAAAGGTCAATTGGTTTGTATCGGCGCGAGTCAAGAATTGAAGCAACGATTTGGCGCTGGTTACGATATTCACATTAAATTGAGCCCGAGCCGAACGGACGATGATGTCAGCAGTATAAAGAGAATCATCGAGACCTCGTTGCCGTGTGAAATCCGAGACGAGAATTTGGTAATAATTCTGGATAGCTTGCTATGCCTGCGGGTGTACCTTTGAAGTTCTCGCTCATGTAATTCCGTCGCTTGTTTCGCAGGGGCTACTCGCGTATCACGTAAGTAATTCGGGAGCCACTTGGGAATTAATGTACCGTACAATAAACGATTTGAAAGGGCGATTCAGCTGCATCGAAGATTACGCCGTTTTGTCGGCCACGTTAGAGCAGCTTTTCATTCAGTTCGCCAGGGGAACTGAATCGACAGAGCGACAAGAGCCTGTTGTAATTTCTACTGCCCGCGCAGAAATAGTGTAAATGCCCTGCGGTACTATAACGACGAGCTCGCCTTTATAAGCTACGTTTCCTCGAAGGCTTTGGCAGCGCCGATTTATAAAAAGTATTAATATGCACGTGTACATATGCATGTGCAGCTACACAAGCTATACTCTTAACGAAAATTCTATAAATTCCAGTTTTAAAGACATGCATATTATACATAAATATGATATAATTTATTTTTGTAAAATATATTGAAAATTGAGTTGTAACATGTGTGTTATAATAGTTGGCTGCGAATGGTCGAAAGCTACTTTCGATCTGGAACCAACGTTATTACGAAGGAGGGCAATAATGCCGTTCGAATACACGAGGTATATCCGATCAATTGCACAGGGAAAGGAAACAACGATATAAATCTCTCATTCACTCGTGTTTTGTATAAATAAAAAAGTTACGTATACGATATGTTCTTATGTACATAAGTCCGCCTTTAGATGAGATTCTTGTAATGGAGCAAAATTGATCATGTAATACGGAATGACTCTTACGATGTCGTTGTCTAGTAGTGGTATCCACCCGAGCTTGTCTGATACGAATTTGGACCTTGATAAGAGCCGCTGCCGCCTCCTCCTCGACCGGCACCGCTACCTGCACCACCACCACCTCCGCTACCGCGACCACCACCGCCACTGCCGCTGCCTCCGTTTCCTTTTTGGAAGATTAAAAAGATGGCAATAAACTTAAAAATTCGGAGAACGAAGGTTTCCTAAACAGATATTATTAATTAATAATACCGTAGCCACCGCCTGAAGGGTATCCGGGTCCACCACCGCCTGAAGGATATCCGGGTCCACCACTGCCTGAAGGATATCCGGGTCCACCACCGCCTGAAGGATATCCGGGTCCACCACCACCGCCACCTCCACGTCCACCACCACCACCACCACCACCACCTCCGCCTCCGGAGGTGTCTTGATTTTCGCCTCTAGCCTCGGCAGCAAGCGCTAGTTCGACACCTCGTTGAATTTCTGGCGGGATCGGGGGTGGAGTTGGAAGATGAGCGCCTTGCGGATGGAATCCTTCCTCATCCGCGGTGTAACTAACGCTGTACTGTACACCATCCGGCCCAGTGTACGAGTACGATCCACTCACCGCTTCTCCGTTACCTGTGGAAAACAACGCGCGTGTGTGAGGATGTTTGGGCAACAGGCACTCGACCGTATTGCACCATGGTATAGCCAGCATTTTTGCGGCTCTCCAGCTAGCTAGGAGCGATCATTGTTCGGTAATTATTCGTCACGCATTGAATCGGCAGTCGAAATGAAGGTGGATGAAATGTCGATGCACGGAGATAGCCCGGTGTGTCAGTGAAACACACTGAGATGGAGAGCATAATAAGGCTTGGGTGGAAGCCACATTTTAGGAGTTGCAGCCTTATTACGTTCACCGGTTCCATTGTGAAGCGGGCAGGCCCGAGGTCGAGCGCGATGATGGATAGGAATTCATAACACCGCGAAATGGCAGCGACGGACCGCGAAGAAAAGGAACACGGGATGTCGTAGTTGAGAAACGAGAATGGCCCTGATCTCACCTTGCTGATGACCCGTTTCCTGCGCGCTGATACCATTTCCTGTTTCGTAGCTGAATTGGTAGTTGCCATCGCCGCTGTTCTGATTATCGAACGAGACGATGGGTATCTCCTGACCGGCGCCGGGTCCCCCGGGTCCTCCCGGTCCTCCGGGTCCTCGTGGGCCACCGCCGCCGCCACCACCTGCTGAAAAATAAAATCTAATGCTCAGGGCTGTTTCGTGTCACGCGTCACTTAATTTTTTCAAATATTCCAATTGTGCCGAGTAGAAAGCTTTCCTTATACTCTTCTTCGTCGTCGTTGCACAACGATCTTGTTTAACTATCCTTACTTCGATGCCCGGGCGAGATTTTCAGCTAAATACTCACCGGTTCGAACTTGGAAAGCATCTCTTTCCCCCTGGGAATAATCGAGTTTCCGTCGATTGGCGTGCGTGTGCAATCTGGCGTCGCGTTGCGCCACGGCGAGAGAAATCCGGGAATGTACCCGAGATTAATTCGTAATTGAATGGAGCGTAATTACTTGGTTCGTCGCGACGCTGTACAAAGAGCACGACACGAGATGTTCCGATGTTCCTATTTTCGCAACCGCGTACATTCTCACCAACTTCGAATCGTACTCGAGCCGCTCTTACCGAGAGCAGCGTCTCCGTTGCGTCTTCATTAGACGAGTGCCTCGGGGGATAAAGTGATTAGCTATTTCGCGTTAGCGGTTTTCACTTTTCTTTCGTGCTCATTTAGTTCCCAATTCCACGGCATGCATTACGTATTTGATGCAATACGAGCGACAAGTGTCTCTCATTGCGCGACTTCTTCTGTTCCTCCCTAAGCGTGGTAACATTGGGCAACTTTATTCTGTTGCGAAACTATCTAACGCGTCGCACACTAATTTCCCAGCGACTATATCTACTATAATGATACATCGGAGAAAGACTATTCTTTACGATTTCTCCTTGCACAGAATTTCAATCGGATCGACGAAACATATATATATATACATATATATATAAATGATAATATTGCCTTTTACTGGACCTCGGTATCCCCGCGCGTTACGTTAAACGCTAACGTGCAATAGTTAATAATAGTCATTACTGTATCCTACAAGGTAACCCGGGTGAAATGTTCGAATTGCGAGGTACGGTAATTTGCCGGAGGATAATCAATCTTACAGCCCAATTTCTTGGGGATTATAAGTTACTGCAAGATTCTAACTTACGACCACCATATCCACCACCGCCACCGCCTCCACCGAAGCCGCTGCCTCCTCCGCCGCTACCACCGCTGCCGCCCCCGTATCCACCGGGTCCTCCTGGTCCACCCGGTCCGCCACCCGGTCTCCCGGACCCACCGTGTCCGCCAGGACCCCCAGGCCCTCCGAATCCTCCAGGCGCACCGGGACCCCCGGGACCTCCAGGTCCCCGCTTCGGAGCTTGGATCAAGCCCGCTCCTCCTGCGGTGCCCGCGTTCCCCGGTGGAAGATATGTGTTTTCAAGCCGAGCCGCGTAACACGTGCCGACCACGGCCAGTAATGCAACAGCGAGCTGTTAAAATTGTGCATTTCGATTATTCTTAGAAATAACGCAGACTCCTTATGCCGTCTCACTGGCAGAATCCACCGAGCGCACTTCGCGTTGTTTCACCAACTTCGATCGTTACCGGAAGATAGAGGACCGAGAATGCGGGAGGGAATCTCCCTCGGGGCTTTTAAAGTACTCGAAAGAAGCCGCGTTGGGAGCATTGCACGAAGAACTTTGGCAAGCCTCGCGGGATTCGACACACTAGATCCGCGCGGCCCTTGCAGGGACCGGGACTCTGAATGAGAAGCGGAGGCCGCCCGGCCGGCCGGTCCGGCACCAGCCGCGGGGTAACGTATTGTAGATTCGTACCGATCTCATCTCGCTGGTGAACTATTCTCGGTCCGTTTGAAAATTGAGCTTCTCAGGTGATACTGGTCGCACAGCGGGACGATCTATCGCCAAACGACGGCAATAATTGGTCTGTGCAGATTCAGGTCGAAGCAACCGTGCTTATATACCGATCCGTGCCGGAGGATCGTCTTCCTCCCACCCACCAACGAAAGAAGAGTCTGGTCTCATCGGGTCTGGTGAACACCCGGTGCCGTGTCCCTCGGCGAAGTTCGCCAACGACGGAGAAAGAGTCGCACGGGTAGAAGCAGGAGGGCGGCGAGGGAGAGGGCGGCTGTGGATGAGCTCCTCCGTCGGAGGTGAGAGACGTGGGATGAGGGGGTGATTGCGCAAGCCGGGTGATACAGATCGACGGGCACCTCTGGTCGGACCTGAAGGTCGGCTAATCGGGTCGACATGAAAGTGAACTGAGCGAGCCCTGGTCGTGTAGGAGAGCATAGACGGGCAAAGGGACGGGGCGACGCGCGTCTCGGTCACCACCAGAAAAAGAGAGGTCCCGGCTATGGAAAGGGTATCCGCGAGAGAAAAAAAAAGAAGGAGAGTACTGGCCGCGGGGATGCGGGTTAGCGGTCGGCGCGTCTCTGTGATAGCTTCGGATTGCGTCGTAGGCGCGATCCAACATGCGTGCGTTCCTCCTTGTAATTATATCGGTCGCTTCGCGGCCGACATCGCGGCATCACGGGGTCGCGGCGGCGTCATCATCATCATCATCATCATCATCGTCGTGGCCATCATCCAGGATGGATAGAATGGCTTATAGAGAGCAATGCGCGCTCCGCAACCGCGCGCGATCATTGCGCAACCGGGTGCGTTGCGCATCTTCGATGGTACACTGTATCGACCGATACGTAACGTGTACGTGTGCGATGGTGTACGTTTCTGGGCGAGAGGCCGCTCCAAATCGTTGTCCTGAGCGTTACCGATTGGCACGTAACTCGCCGCTTAACGATCCCCTTCGGGTCACCGTACTCACGCTCCGAGGCAGAGGTAGACGCAGCATCGACAGTGATCGCTTCCCAATACCCGTCTTTCTTTTACGTCTGCTTCGCCTCGAACTGGAGTTTCCAAAGATCTCCAGTCGCTTCCTGGTTCGCTTCACCCGTGGATATACAGCGGCTCAGTACCGTGGTCTCTGGAGCAGTCTCGTCTTAATGCCTTTTCGAGCAGAGGCCGGGTTAAGGGTAAGGGCGCAAAGACCCGCCGCGCACTCATTGTCAGCCGGATCAGTCGTGATTCCCGTTGCTAGACGCTCTTGTATCGAACGCTTCTATATGATCCCGCGGTTTTCACGCGTTGTCTACTATCCCACGTGCTTCGTCTAAAGGGCGAGTGAAATGTTTTACGTAACCGGTCATGCTTTCTTTCTATAAGATTCATAATAAGCGCCTGCGAAAGAAAGTTCCTGAACCGATGAGGTAATCCAGCTCACTCCCCGAACGAGTTACCTTAGAATGCTCCTCGCAGTTATGTAAACCCTTCGATTCCTAACGTCGATTTATTGCCCGAAATGTCTGGAGGATCCTTTATTCCGACGATCCGATAAATCTGTTGCCGCGGTTAAAATAGAACGAAATGTAGAAGAAGAAAAAAAACGTTGGATCGTTCGGCTTCTTCCTGTAACCCGTCTCTCACGCGTCCCTGCCCGTTCGTCCCAGCTTCCAGCGGTTTCGAAAGTCAAGAGAGATTAAAGCTTCGCTGACTAACGCGCGAGATCGGCTGACCCGATCCTTGCCTTGTTTGCTCGGCCACTAAATCGTTCAAATTCAGCTCCGACAAGCGTCTGGCGCGGCCGACACCTGGGGTTTTAATACACTTATCTGAGGATCGATGGTAATAGATTCCGCCGGTGGGTTACACGGTCAGGCTGCTCTGCCGACGAAACGGCATAGGCCAGGAATCGGGTGAAACGTCGGACAGGATACAGAGAGCAGCGTGATTTGATGATCGATAGGATCGGTTCGCTGCAAGCCATTCGAATTAGCTGATGGCAGGGGTGCGGCTCGCGTAAAAAACAGGGCGATCGTGAGCCGGAGCCTCGATAATAGGATACCATGACCGTTCGAGACAATGTACCCCGCTCGGGAGTACCGTGATGCTTTCTAAACGGATCGAGTCACCGAACGTACCGATACGCTTTGAGAAGACCCAGCCCTTTGCCATGCTATCCGCGCATTCATCTATCTTGCTGCTCGTGTTATGCCAGAGGTGAGGTTCACCGGAGAAACACTTCTCGAAGAGCTGTTCCGCCACGGTCCTCGAGCTTATGGTTCTGTTTGACGGTGGGCGCTGTCGCCAAAAAAGGCTCGCGCATGAGAAGCCGGGAGAAGAGTTCCTAGATGGGTAATAAGCGTCCCATGTTCCGCCGCATCCTTCCAAACGCAGACACCTGATCTCCGCGGCAAAGCCCGAATAAGGAGCCACCGCGACGCTTTGCAAAATTAACATCCCCCTCCTGCTCCCCGAATCCGCGGGGGAATATACCTTCGCTGGATTTTTTAACCCCGCGTTATGTCGTTATTATTTAAGCAACATTGCCTGGGCTCCTCCAGGCTCCGCTGTAACGGATTAAGAAACGCTCGCCTAATACAGCTGATTGGATGGCTAATTGCTGTTATGTACGTGGCGTGTTACCTGTACGTGTAAAGAGAAATGATTCCGTGCCACCCGTGGCTCAACATATTCCCGTAATCAGAATAATCAGAGGGCACAATTCCAATCAACTTTCTCCGTGGTACAAATTCCAGGCGAACAAGACACGAGCAACGGATCGCGGAAGCGACTCACACCTCGTTATTGAATAATGATCGCGAAGACGGAGGCTGCACGCATAATGCCTCCCTCCAAGCTACTTCTCTTTTGCTTTCTTTGTTACAAACTCGCCGCGCGCGCGCGGATCACCCGGAGGATCGCGGCACGAGGGGGACAGAGGTGTAGAATTATTTCGAAACAGCCACGCCAGGGATCGATCTAGGGGAAAAAAGTCTGCGGTCTCGGCGGTCTTGTGCGCCCTGACGCAACGAGCGTGGACGCTCGCGACGATATCAGGGAGGACGGCCAAGTGGACGAGAGCGAGTTTGCCGAAGCTATCTTCTCGCAATTCCATCCAGCCTGACGCAACGACGATACTCGGGCATCGGAATTTCTAAATACGTGCTGCCACTTTCATCCCGGATACCAGCAGCACGGCATCGCCGAGATAATGCTCTTGGTTTACGATAACGTGTAAAATTTAAGCGTCCCTGTCTGTGTGCAGTGTGCACAGTGCGCTGTTCTCCGCTCTGCCCTCGGGGTACCGCGCAGTCAGGCACAGTGGAGAACAGCGTAATCGAGAAATACGAGGCCGGGCGACGGGCGCAGTGAGCAAACAGGCTTCAGCGAAACTGTCTCTTGCCGAGCCGTCCGCGTCATCCCACGCTGTTGGGCTTCAAAAATTTATCGCGATACTTCCAGGCAGGTATCAATTCCAGCCGATTGCGATCGCGCGGCGTAACGTTCCTCGGCTTAACAGGATCGCCTCGCGAGAGGAAGAGCGACCGAGTGAATGGGTGGCTACGGTAGCGCTCAGCCTTTTCTCCTACCTAGCCGAGCCGGGGAAAGAAAATATAGTTCAGACCGGTTGCATAATGGAACGGAGGCGCATCACATTGGTTCGAGTCGACGCCGAGTACTTTGAGAATCCACGTTCGGAGTAACAGCGAGCGTCTCTTCTCCACCGTCAACGATGACCTTTGCAATTGAAGGCGCAGAGCGGCTGGTGTAAGCGTGTAACAGCCTCGCTCGCTTAGGGTAGGGGTGCTCTAATGAATATCTATACTCTCTACACTTCGAAGCAGCCCCGGGCGATGGAGGTGGATGATCTAATTTCTAGGAGTCTGCGACGTATACATGCATCTATATCGGCACCCGGACCCGTTCGCCTTGGATGGCGGCGGATATAAGGGCAGATCCTTGGAGTGTTAGCGCAGAGCCGCGCGCGACGCCCGGCATCTTGCTATTAAATTGATTCGTCCGATCGTACGACAATCAGACAGCTCAGGGTGCACCGTATTTATTTGCAGGCTCTCCATTGGCTGCCAGGAGTAACGCAGGCTTACTAGGATCCATGATAAATTGCGCCGCTAACGAACCAATTAACATTTTAGCAACGAGGATCCAATCGTTTAAGTGGCGCAACCCGAGTCCTGCAATTAATATAGAAATTCGGAAAATGGTTATGTCAGCGAGGTCGGAAGGTTCTCTAGGAGACACGTTCTAATTAGTTACATCTAATTAATTGAAGGGACGCTGGTGGTTAGGACAGATAGCTGGCGTTCTTGTATAATTTCACAAGAATGTTAATTAGGTAAAAGTAAGCTATTGCGCGACTCCTTGCGGAGACTGTTTTTATGAAGAGCAACAGACCTTCAATTCTGCTCTTGTTTGCCGCTAACTTCGTTCGTGCGAAATCGTTCTCCCTCGTAGTTGTGTAATAGTGCATTCTTTCGTGGCGTTGGATGACACACTCGCATTCCTTGAATATCACTTACGATACCCGGTTTATAAAGAGCTGTGCTGCTCCAAAGGATAACTCTTTTGCAACGCAATTACTACCCGCGGTTTGCAATTCAGATAATCGATTAAACACTCTTTCACAACTAATAATATGATTAGCATTATTATTTCACGAATTTCTTCATGTTCCTCGCGTTTGCGACACGTAGTTCAACCTTCTATGTATTTGAATGTGAGTCTCAGGATGGCCAACGTATTATTCTCTGCAAAATTATGTTGGCAACGTTTTAGTTCGTCAGCCACCTTCCAGGACTCTTTTGAACTACTTGGAAACCTGCGCTACACTTTCAAACGAATTCGAATAGTTCCTTACGCTCCCTACAGTTAGGCGTCAAAGTGAAAGCTTCGGTTGATTGTAGTCAGATGTATTATACAGTGTAATTGTTTGTTATTATAAGAATAAGAATATTATCGGGTCGAGATGGAATAAGAATCGAACGATACTAGCGGCAAGAATTGAAACTAAACGTTACATTTGGTAATAAGGAAACCTGAGCGATCGTGTGTTTATCGACCGGCACAATCTCCCATAAAACATCACGCTTGGTCTATCCTGTACCAGCTCGTCTGTGGTAGAATGTAAGAACCGTTATGGCCAGCTTTCGTTGAAGTATTCGGTTACCGAAATTCAAGGATCCAGTGATTATACGGAACGTAGCCCGTAGCCAGCCATGGAGGAGGATCAAGCGTATGGGCACCAGAATAATATTCTTCTGTTTCGTCTCGCCCTTTCAAATAGTTTCAAACGCATCGCGGAATCGGTGAGGTGAGTAACGTTCTTTCGAACAAGTCGAGTGTGATTCTGGTAAACCTGCAGAACCTTCTGGTTCGCTACAGTTTCTATAAAACGTACCGTTCTCTTTACTATGCTACGAGACGTAAGTGTACAGTTTACGTTAGAAACTTGTTTGTAGAGGTTATGGGTACTCTCGCGTGTGATTCCGACGCTCGCTATTCTTTTGGACATTTCGTCACGCATGCGCGACAAGTTCGTTCGCAATTTTGAATTTGTACCACATTCCTTTGATCTTTTAATTAAAAGTGTGTGCACAGAATGGGACTGTATGCGAGAATGAAAACTGAAGCGAGTGTGTGGAGATAAAATCGAAGACGGGAGTTCCTAAACGCGTCAACTCGCGATGGACGAAGCGAGCAGGACATACACGGTTTATTGTTTATGAAAGCATGGTTTGCTTTGGCCAGGACGCGGTGGAATTTTAACCGCGACAGGTTATGTCTTATGTACAGCGTACAGTGACACGGTAACAGTACTGCCAACGTAAAGTGTGTCAAGTACAAGCTGCGGTCAAGAATGCTGCTTTAATTAAGAATGAAAGCCCAAGGGAAGGTGGACACGCGGCGCATAGAGGAGCGGGTCTCGGTCTGCCCGAACAGTCCGTTGCTGTAATACGTTTCAGAGAAGCTCGATGGTGCGTTTATCCATGGGCGATGCGGGAGGGAGGGCCCGGGTCACCAATGACCCAAACGAGCTATGGTGTTACTCGATGTCATTGGCCTCTGTGCCTCGCATGTTAATTTGTCGGTGTGTTCACGTGGCCGCGCAATTCTCTGTTATTATTCGAGCCTGCCAGCAGCACGGTGCTCGCGGTCGATCTTCGAAATCGGTTCTTTCGGTTTCCGCTTCCCAGAAACTGCCTCTCTTTGAAACCCAACACACCAGTTGACCTTCGAAGAATTCCACGAAGTGTTGGAGGAAACAAAGGGCCCCTGCCGTGGTCACCATGCTCGCCATCGTTCGGCTGGCTTCATCATTCGTGCAGTGCGTGTCGCAGAGATCGCGCGTACATCTCCTCCTCGTTATTCTCACGTTGTGATCGCATTTATTGTTAGTGACGAACGTTACAGCCAGCGTCGCCGTCTCACCTTCTCGTGCAACCAACGCGCAGTCGTATTTCTCACGGGCTCGTCAACCACCTCGCCATTCTTTCAAACTTGTACCAGAATTTTTCTACGTCGGGCGCATAGGAACGGAAGTGAACGTTACGTGTCGGCGTGGAAAGTCGGTTTCATATTCCCGCTGAAGATCTTTGCTAGACCGAGGCGTATTGGAAGAGAACTTCAACGGAGCGTGCTCAACTAGGTCTGGACTTATGCAAATATGTAGCATCGATATCAAATTGCACCCGTCCCGGCCTGATTGAGTACGCGCGAGACGTCCGACGACGAATCGAAGGTGTGGCCTTCATCCTCCAAACTTTACGCGCTTCACACGAGAACCATAACCTTTTTTTTGTTCACCTTGTATTCTTATAATAATGTTAACGGACACTGTACGTTGATAAATAAAGCTGCTCTACTTTCTAACATTTTTACGATTATCAAGACTGCTTCTTAAACCCGTTATCGGTGCACGGAAGCGTTCCAGAAATTTTATAACATAATTACGTCTTACTATTGTATAATTATTGTGATCCTATAAAACTAGATGTTGATGTACAATTTTGCTCGATAGTTCTGTTACGCGGATTGGAATTTGTGCTTTGTTCGATCGATGCTCATCCTCTCACACTCGAAAATATTGGAATCGCGTAAAAATTTTCTTTCAGCGAAGATGCTTTCCTCGACATTCTTCCGATGTTGAAACAAAAACCGAATGTTGCACGCAAGTTACATAAAGCTTTGTCCAGGGCACTTGACGATAGCATGAACGAGGAATTAGAAGATATATTGAACGAAGGTAGTTTGGAGCCACTATTAGAGAAGGTATCGAAGCTGTCCGACGCAGATTCTTCCGTGCACGAGAACGCTTGGTAAGCTTTTCTATCGGAGGACACTTTGTTAGCGGTTTCTTACTTTTTTTATTTATATTATTTTCTTATTCCAGGAGGCCACCTGGAAATGTAAACTTGCATATGCGATCTTTGGACGCGCAAAGGATCAAGGATGAAACTGAACAATTAGCGAAACGGGTGGACGAAATGGAAGCGGAAAATGCAGCCCTGATTGGGGAAATTACACAGAAGAGATCGAAAATATCCGCCTTACACGACAGCATAACTCGGTCCTTGAATAAGTCGCCAGTTGCCATAGACTTGCTAGAAAAACGCTTGGAACATTTGGAAAAGTGTCTAAAGTTACTAGACCATGAATGATTAATTAACCAGCGCTATAGGAATTAAGAGTGAGAAATGAAATACGCGTGTCGAACAGAATGTCTTGGAACGAGCGATTCTTGTACCTAGTTACAATATTATTAAATTATTACATGTAACATTTTATAATCGAAGTAATGTAAATAATTATCATTTTGCTACATATTTTTCATTCGTTCTTTTCATTCGGAACGTTGGTTTTCGTGTTCCTAGGATCGCACAGGACTGCGTTTATTCTTTCCTTCAAATCTTGCGTTATATTTGTACAATGCTTTTCCATTATTCTCTTCAGCTTTCTTATCATAGCGGCGTTCTTCTTCTGCGCACGAAAGTTTCGAATAATTTAATTAGGTATATTAATATAAAATAGAATTTGAAGAGATCTCGTACTTCTTGGGCTGTGATTATTTTCCACATCTCTGCCAAGTTTTTACTGTTTTCATCTGCAGTCCTCTTCAACTCTAACAATTCTTGTCTCAAACTGTCCCTTTGCAGCGTTAAGAAATTAATCTCCTGATAATCAATTTCCTTGCGAGAGGTTACTTTGGAAACGCACTTTACGTAATCATCATGTAGGTCTTTCAATTCCTCGTTCACGCTTTCGTATTTCCTCTCGAAATTTTTCAGTATAAATAATCCTTTATCCTTCAATTGCATCACGTCGTCCGTCTCCCTATCTGTGCACTCGCATTTCTTACGAGTTTCCAACAGTTTTAACTTGAGTTCTTCCATTCGTGTACCCATTTCGTATAACCCCAAGGAATTCCAGTCTTGCTGCATCTCGTCGTACTCTTCGGTTCGGATTCCCTTTTGGAACGCTGAATCTGTTTTCCTATGATTAAGAAACCTTTCGTCAACAACTCGTTATTATGCGAAAATACAGTAGGAAAGAAGTTTACTACGCACCGATCAGTACCTCGCCAATATTCCCGTTTACGTAAGTAATTTTATTTGTTCGTTTCTTCGGTCGCAGATTTCCATTCGATTCAAACGAGCAACTAATATGGCCGACTTCGCGCCAAGCGATTCCCGCGTAAACGGCTGCTGCTCGCTGATTGGCCCGCGCGAGCCAATAGGATTATCCGTTTTTGCTGGTAACTGGTGAGAATGGTCGGTAGATGGCAAGAGCGTTAGCTCAGTCCCTGCTGCGCACCCGCTGTTCGCCATTGTATCGCGATTGCTGTTAAGTTTCGTGTTTGTGAGTGAGAATTGATCCGGTTTACCAAGTTCTGGGGCCTTTCCACGCATCACGTAAGTCGATAATCACGTTACGTTGTCTCGCTGCTTGCCGTACCGCCAATGGATTCCGCATAATTCACGCGTTTACGCCGGCAGAGCGTTGGATCTCGATGGGAGGACGTGTACGGTTTTTAGGGTTAGTTTGTGACCCCCGCGCGTCGTCGGGTTAGCCCTCTTCCGTGCGCGTGGTCGAACCGCGTGCCAATCGCTCGAATCTCTCCTTTTCCCAACATTTTAGCGAGCTCCCGATGAAAGATCGATTGAAAGTTTCGGTGAATCATTGAGGTTATACGTCGGGCACGATAACGAACTGGCCGCTTTTCCAGCGGCGATACTACGCCGCAGAGTTTTAGGCGGACCGTGACTCGACGTGCAAGTCAATAATTTTCGGCCATGCCACGAGGCGTAACGTGTCGGTAGAGTAAGTGTACCGTACTCTCTTTGCTCGCGTGCGTGCACGTCACGTACACACGTACGTACGTTTCCGCTTCCATTCGAAATAATTTTTTTCCCGTACTCGTAAGTGTTATCTTGCTCGATAAGACCGGAGCTTCCACACCGCCGCTGGCCGCTTTCAGGCGCGCGCGTATCTTCGCCACTCTCCGTGCCCCGGCTATGTAACTGATGGCACTGATGCATTTCCATTTAGGTTAATATGTTACCGGGAAACCGTTAACGGTGTGTGCTTTTTTTTTATCTCGTAACTGGAATCCGATAACAGAATTTTTAGAATTCTTTCAGCGCCTATTTGTTATCTAACTTGTTATTCGACGCAGAGCGCGTAAACGCGTGGAAAAAATGTTCCGTAACGAACGTGACACAATAGCTGCATATCACGTGTTCACTTGGATCCTGCATTATCTTAGAAAGGCTATTATAAAATAGTGTCTCGAGGATACATTTATGATATTATGTATAACGACCCAGAGTACGTGCTAAACGATTGATTTATTGTGTGAAACGGCGCGGCGTTGCGCAATTTAAGTAAGCTTATGAGCACATTCGCAAGGAAATACGCTCCCTCTGTGGATGGTTAGCGGTGTCATCCGTTAAGGTCACAGATTACCATTTTTACATGTTAATCAATGCGACCTTAACTTATCGTGATGTCTCGGCTAAGAATTCATTCCTTTCAACGTCGAATATAGTTACATTTGTCAGTATTTAATAACTTAAGGAACTAGAACGTTTAGAACGATGTTTAGTACGTCTGTTAATATTTAAGAACTTGACGAACGTGTTTCTACTCTACATTTATTCCCCACTGCATCCATTTGGCAACATATAATTACGAATGCTAATATGACGATCTTCATCTGTTGCGATAACATTGGTAGGTATTACCAAGTCGATTAGGTGAATCCTAGTTCTACAATTCGACTCTAACACGCGCGTTAGTTGCATTATTTAGTCAGCTACTGAAGCCGTAAATTACACACGTTCAGGGCATTCCATTGTGCCATTTAATTGAATTTATACGCGCGTGCTTTTGATGGAATTATCGTTAAACGCATTCCTTTTACTTAGTGGTAGGGTAAAGGTGCCAGTAGTTGACAACTTTTCAGAAAAACGTGAAAAATAAGGTTTTCAGAAGTGGCGAGCTGTGAGTATTAGGAGCCGCGGCGCGCTATTGAAAAGAGATAGTTGCACTTCTAAAAACCTTATTTTTCACGTTTTTTTGAAAAGTTGTCAACTACTTATACATGATCAACTACTGGTACCTTTACCCTAGTTGTTTTCTTCTTCTACGAGACTTCTCCTAGACCAGGAATGACGAAATAGTTCCAAGGGAAATAGAACCACCCCCACGTCATTCTGGTCCGGAGAGGACGCGTGAGGAGGGCGATGGGTGGTGGGTGGGGCGGTAGTTTGGGCTAGGTCAAGCCGGGTTACGGCGGGTTCAGGTAGGGGATCTGTCCCGTCGGGGGATGGCTGCAGGCAACGACACAGGGTGGGTGGATCTTCCCCTCCAGTTGAGAACAGCGGTACAACAAACCGTTACCGGGGTAACTGGTCGCCTGGGGTTGCCATCACAAAACTTTCCAACTTATGACTGCAAACATTAGCCGCGTGGCACACGCGCTATCGAGAGAGAAAAGCTGCGGAAGGGAAGAGAAGGGGCGGCAGCGGACTAGGCGGGGGTGGTGGGGGCCGCGTGAGTTCACACGCATGGCTATTGTCACGCGATCACGCGTGCTACCACACGCACCACCGTGTCACCGCACGGAAAACAATGGAAAAAGGGGGAAGGATGCTTGGTCGCCACCCCTGCTTCATTATTTTCGGGGGTACATTATTTTTTAATGCCTGCTTATTTACCCGCGACACAATGTAATTTCTCCTCCGGCTCGTCTTCCCCTTTTCAGTAGGCCTGATTGACATCTGCTTGTCTTCTCGCTCTAGGCTAAAGCAGCAGGATGGAAAGCTGCGCGGCTAGTCCGCTTGAAATTTTTTGCGCAAAATCAAGTGTATATTCTTTACAACTATTTGCTTATTTTAAAAGCACATATATTCAGCGACGCTCGGTAATTTTGTTATAGAAAAATATTAAAAAATGAAAGAGTAATAACCACTCTCGCGGAAACTGTTTTTATAAAGGCGCTTTGCGGCGAGCATAATTTCTCCGAGCTGGATCATCTGAAAACGAAAAGTGAAGAGGATTCTATTAGTTACGAGTATATTTGGTAGTTGAACGAAGGATTGTTGTTTCTGATGAAAACTCTATTTTTAATTAACGAAAAACGAAGAATTCAGGAATCGAAAAATCGTGGTTTTGCGTTAAACGGCCGCCATTTTGTCTGAAATCAATTTTTTGAAAAATCCTTCGTTCGAGAGCCAGATAAACTCATACATTAACAGAATCTTCTTCACTTTTTGCTTTCAAACAATCCAGCTCAAATAAATCGTGCTCACCGCTAAAAAAGTAGATTCCATGAGAGTGACTGTCATTCGTTCATTTTTTAATATTTTTCTATAACAAAATTACCGAGAGTTGCTGAATATATGTACTTCTAAAATCAGCAAACAGTTGTAAAAAATATACATTAGATATTCCATAAAAAATTCCCGAAAATCACGTTCTTTCTCGCCTGCCAGCTGGTCATGATCACTTAACATCTTGACGATCAAGGGGTTCCTTCGTTTTCAAGGGAACACAAATCTATTGAGAACGTGTTATTTAGTAAATAAACAATGTATCGACCGATCGGATTTGACCTACACGAAACGATTGCCGCGTTGGAAGTACTTGGTTCTCGTGTTTACATAGCCGCGAGCGGCGATCGGGTGTTGACAATTAGATAGGCAGAGGCGAACGGTTCGCAGAGAAGCAAAACTGCTCGTGGGTCGAGCAGTTGGAATCATCGTGACGGACGAAATGCTTCGCTATGCCTCTGTGTCTGTGTCTGTAATTACATGAGCCCGGCGGATGGCGTAATGCCATCCCACATTGACCAAGGTCAGTAATAAGAGCAGTTTCCCCGAGGAATAAAATGCAACGCGAGACGCAGAAGCAAAGCGGAGGGCATTTGTCTGTCTCTGGAACTGGAAGTCTTGAAATAACGAACTCGTACCGTAGCACTGGAGAATAGCATGTAAACATGCGAACGTTTACGTAGACCGTTACCCGATTGACGCGGGCTTTAGGTTAATTGATTCTCAAGTATCGGCTCGGGTATGATAATATCGAAGCATCGAAATAATTGCATGGACTTGAGATCGCGCGCATGGTCATGCGAATTAATTATTTCACTTAAATCCTAATTTGCATAAAGCGTCGGTTACTTCGGCCTCAATGCCTTCCAGTTTTTGCTGCACCCGACGTTGCAATTCCAGCTACGTGTTTCGTAATCCATCCCCTCTTGCCCCCTTTTTTCTTTTACACGCGCATCGGTAGGAGGAGTAGCTAAGAATGGCAGAAGCGTTGCGTCGAAACGAGCGTGCCCCGGCGCAGTGCAAACGGTTTTTATTTCTTTCAAGCAAAACGTGGCCGATCACTTCTTTTTTCGCGCAAACGTTCGGATGAAATATTTCAGTCCGTCCACACGTGCGGAACTTATACGGTTGCTTCGGTTTGATAAATTCCACTTTCATGTCGCTTCGGCGTCGCGGGAAAAGTATGTATAAGGAACGGTGAAAAGGGAAAATGGCACAGCTGGAGGGGGGAAATCGTTTGGATGCCTTATCGGGAGGATGGCTAGCCGACGTCTCCCATTTTAGCGCGTAGTTTTCGAACCGCGTTGTTCGCCGTGCGAGTTTCACTTTATCTCCGAGAGCAAGTTCCTCGAACCACATGGCTAACTAGAACGCCACAAAAGTCAGCGAATCGATGACACATTTTTGTGCACGTCGTTGCGCTGTGTCGTGCCCCTCCCTCGCCACCGCATCGCATCGTATCGCCTGCCACGAGTCAACCCGAAAGGAAAATTCTGTTCCCGCCGAGGCACGCCAAGTGCCTTCCTTGCGCAATCGAAGCGGTTTCCCCTTTAGTCCCTGGGCTTTTCTTCGTTGCCAGGCGAGTGACGACATACTAATGTAAATAAGTCGTATTTGGACAGATAGAACTGTTGTCCCTTCACGAAATTCCGAACGAAGGCTTCGCTTCGGGCCATCCCGCTTTCTTCTCTCCACGCGAAAATTCTCGTGTCAGCCATCGAGCCTCCGCGTGGATTCCGTTTTATCGATCCTCGGCCGAGTAATTTGTTTACCGACGGCGTTCGCACGATTCGGGTACCGGAGGAAGAGACAGTCAGCGAAGGAAGAGACGAAAGTTCTACCGGTTACGCCATAGTAACAGGTGTTTTGTTTTCGTTTTCAATATCACGGCTGTGCTGGACGAAACGGCACGCGTTACGCAAGCCGGTGCTCTTACGGCACTGCGCTCCGAGATATCGGTCTAACGATGTAATAAACCGAGGTTGCGGTGGTGTTTGGTGTTACGAGTAGGTAACTCGAATTTTGCAATAGCGGGTTGGCTGGCTGATGGGGGAATACCAGGCGTTCCGCGGGATCTACGTGGGCAGTAGGGCACAGGAGAAACAAAAGGAGGGAAGTGGAGAATTTGAAGCGTGGCCCGATTGAACGATGCAAGTCACGAGCGCCTCTCCTCGTTAGCTGAGCAGACAAGAAATTTTATGGCGGTGTATGACTGTACGCGGCGGTGGAGAAGAAAGAGCCGTTGTTTTGTCCTGCCTCGAGAGCAAGTTACATCGTGCCCGTGAATATTCCACTCGGTCGCAGCTCGAGCGCGTGCAACGTTGCTCAAGAAAATTGCGAAAGCGCGCGCGCGCGCGCACTGAGTTTCCCTTTTTTGAATCTCCTTGCCATCGCCATCTCTTCTCTCTTGACTCGTAGTCCTTGGAAACCACCGCCGTGCCGCGACCGCCGTCCGTGTACTTTTACAACGATGGAATGCAGCGATTGCCGGTGTCGCTCGTTGTTGATCTAGGCCTACCGTTCGAGAATGCCGCGAATCGCATCCGCCGAGAATACGCTTGGCCATAGCTCGAGCCCCGCGCCGTAAACGCTCGTTGTATACGTTTACATTCTCTCTTGCCGCAGCTTCAGCGAATTCCTAGCAGTCCTCGCCGTCCTCCGGCTGTTGCTGGGTGCCACGAATGGCTCTGTTTGGACGGGCACGATTTTTTTTTTATAGGAATTTGTAAATTCGCTGGGGCCAGTGCTGGATTCACCGATAAGCAATATAAGGATGTGCCTAGGGGTCGCCCTCAAATTACTTAACCTTTAGAGGGCCGGGCTGGCCACTATAGTGGCCACCTAAGCATTTGGATACTTTGCCGGCCATTTTGGTGGTATATATGCATAAATTTTAAGTAAATCAAATTTAGAATTTCAATGAAATAATCTCGGCCCTCTAAAGGTTAAGCGTTTTTTGTGGAGGGAACTTCTTAAGTTGTCTCACAAAGGGTAGAGGGAGCCGGGTTACGCAATATTTTTTAATTTAATTCTCAAAACTAGTAGTTTAAAAAACAATGTCTCGTCGCATACGCGAAAGTGAGTTAGATGAAGTATATAAAGCTTTAAAAGAATTTTAATAACTGAAGAACTGCAATATAAAAAATATGTTAGAATATCAAATCTTATCTTATATTAAGGGAGGGAGGTAGGAAATCGCAAAATTTACTCTTACGTAATTTAAGGATGGCCCCTTGGGGGGCATCAGGAGAAAAGGGGGGTACCATAGAAATTTTCTGAATTTTAAAATCTAACTTTTCTTAGAAATACTTTTTAATAAAATTATGGCAAATTCCTAAGAAATCGAACATTCTGTTGAAGCGATCACCCTGTATAAGGGGGCCTCAAAATCTTTTAAGTGCCTAGGGCTTCTAAAGATTTTATTCCCGCCCTGGCTTGAGCCTGTATTTTTTTTTAGAACTCCTATTCTCAAATTGATTGACTCTCGTACGACCAAGAAGATCGATCCGCAAGGAGATATGCTTTCGCTCTTCATTTGCCGCTTATCAATAAAACACTCCTATTTTCTCGCGTGATTGTCGTTCCACAAGCTGTTGAGGTGCGCCAAAAGAACTCAATGTCGAAGAGGTTTTAATTGTTCGAGATATATCCTGGCGTGGTTGGCTGCCGCGGGTCGAAAAAATATTCAAACAGGTTCCTCCAGCGTTCCACGTTTACGAGATTCCGTTCTCCGCATCTGGTAGGTCATACGCGGGTTAATTAATTTTTCGCCCGTTAAGCTGCTTTATGGTTGTTGTTTCCCCTGATATGTAAATGTGCATTCATCGAGTAGCGAGGAGGGGAGGAGATTTTTCTCGAAAGAGGAATTTTCTACTTAAAAATACTACGCAGTCGTTTTTGTCGAGAATGCAGCATTTATTTGATTTCGATGAAATAAATTGAAGCTGAGACTTGTTCTTCGACGCAAAGTTTGTTGACGTCATAAGCTTTAAAAAAACATATTTGTTTAGTAAAAAAAAATGCATTATATGTGACGCAACAGATGGATCATTAGGCTTTTTTAAAAAAAATTATTTTCTTTGTAACAGAATCTACCTATCACCCTTAAATAATCTTTTGAAAGTTTTTCCTGCCCACCCGAAGTGGCTACGTAGCTTCGCTTCGCAATCTGCTATCACTATTGAGAGCGAAATCATTGAACATTTGCATTGGGCGAAACGCTTGTAAATTGTTTGAATCATCGCGAAGCTCGTTTCCCAATTTCACACGAGTAATTGCATCTGATTGCAGGACGGTTCTCTTTTCATCCTGGATCACCGGGCTCATTAGCGGGAATCGCGTACGAAACGCATTCATCGTTTATATGCAAGGTAAATGCGAAGTAGTTAGTAAAGTTTCACACGGTTGGTTAGATGTAGGTGGATTTAAAATTACACGCAGAGATTTACTACCTGCTGATAGGTTTGGCGCGTTCATTCAGATTATCTTTCTTTCTTCTCGTAGGGTAAATGACCTAATTACTGACACCTAACCAATTACTGTCACCTCAAGCTATTTTACATAAAATAACGAATAAATAAACTATAGTATATAATCTATAGTATAGATTATAGGTTGAATTACATAATTCTTCTTGTGTATGACTTTCCAACGTTTATTTATTCGTTGTTTTACGCTATTTCTGCTACCATTGTTATTTAATATGTAGGTAGGTGCGTATTATCTCTAGTATTGTCATGCAAAACTATTGCGGTAGATATACCATCTTCCTGGCAGTAGATATTAATGTAACTATATACTATCGCTTACTGCTATTTCTTATCACTACTTTTTATTATTTTGCAATTACTCTTGTAATTAGTACACGTCGCTGTTTTCCTAGTGAAATATTTCTTCCAGTAAACACTATTACACTCTGTTACTACATTCGATAATAATTCAAGGACCAATGGCGCTAAAAATAATGCGCAACGGTGATAAGAGTAGTATAACTTTATAAGCTTCCTCTTGACAGTAAAAACGAGAATGTAACCCACAGGATTCGTTACTTGAAATATCAATTTCGCTGGGTATTTCAAATTATTGTCTTCTCTTATATATATTCAAAAAGCTACCGTTTATGAATGTATTATTTTTGCGAGCTTATTAGAAACTAATCTTCCGCAATTACCCTAACAATTACATAATGTATAAACAACTTTCCCCAGCGAAAATAATAAGGGGGAACCGATGAAAATTAGCTGGCAGCGGGCAAAAGCGAGTGGATCGATTCAATGGGTCAGTTTTTCTTAAACGTCGCGAGTAATTAACACTAATTAAGGGAGAGGCGGGAGCTTTTTGCAGAAGGATTGCGAGAAGTCGCGAGGGCCGGTAAATACGCGCGCTTTCGTCGGTTCTGGTTGCTCCTCGCCGCTTGTCGTCGACATGCTCCAATTAAAGGCTTCCGACAGTAATGACTGTCTGGCTGTGTTTACCGTACCGATGAATGGGTTGAAAAAAGACAGGCCTTGAGTAATCGGCACGCGTTCCGCCTTCTATCTCGATCCACGGTGCGCGCGGGTTGATCTGCTTCGGCTATGAGTGCTGCCCCTGTGCATTACGCCTGTTTCCTCATTCATCGACACGACGCCTGACCTCTAGCTTGCGTTCTTCTCCATCGGTGGCTTAAATCTCACCGGGATCTCACCATGGATTAATCAAATCCCTGCGTTCTACGATCCCCTTGCTGTGCTCCTGCTTCTCCATGCAGCAGTCACTGGCTGGCAAATATCGATGCGATCGCATGTGCAGCTTCCCGCGCAGAAGGGCGGCTGCCAGCGATCGTGCTTCTGCAATCGCTTGTTCATCTTCGATGACCTTGAACCTGCCATTCCGCGACCTTGCGGCCGAGTGGATCCAGTGCTTTCGCGAGTACGAAACCTTCGCTTTCACTTTCAGCCGTGTTCTTGCCCACGCGTCCTTAATGCGCTCTTTGAAAGAAAAAGATTAAGGACAGCGGTGGACGCGCGATCGCGATTGCGCCTCGCCGCTGCTCGCAGAATGCATCGTCGCCAGTCGGACTTGCATTTCTCTAGCGTCGAGAAATTACGCCAACCGTCTCCATTGTGCGCGCGCTGGCGCTCATTCTTCAATTGGGCCCTAGTTGTGGGAAGCTACCCTCAATGATCTGAAATTGAGTGAATTTAGTTTGACGATCTTAATTGTCAAAGAGAAGTAGGTCTGTTTCTATTGGATATATTTTATTTCTTGTTATCGCTTCAGAATGTTTTTAATGAGTTATTTAATGGGGAGTAGTATAATTAATATTATTTTAAATTGGGACTATGGCTTGGTAGTTTTAATAATTGTATAAGGTGAGAGTTGTTCTATTGGTTGGTAATTTTTTGGGGTGAAATAAATATCACAAAATTATGGGATTTACACGGCGTTTCACTAATTTTTGGTCATTTTGCGGGTCGGTGGCTTGTTTAACTAATTTTTGGTAATTTTGCGGGTCGGTGGCTTTCTGCATAACGAGGGCCAACTGGAGTTTTCGCTGTGAAACTGTGCCAAGCGTTGCCAATCCACGGAACGCAGAAATATGTAGTTAATACCTGCCCCGTTACCCGGTTTCGCACGGGAATTATTTATGGCGTTTGACAAATAAAAAAGCGTAACAAAAATAAAAATTAATAGCCTATAATCTAATCTAGGACTCGTGTAATATATATTCCAAATTTCATTGAAATCCGTTCAGCCGTTTAGGCGTGAAAGAAGAGCAAACAAACAAACAACGTTTCACTTTTATATATTAGTAAAGATAAAGATAACAATAAGTTCCAGCTGATTAGTATTTCTCCGAAGTTGTTGCATGGAATATCCCCGAGGAGGGGAGGGAATTGAGGCGCGGGTGAGAATTTTTGACCGAAGCTGAATGAACGCGGTTGATTGATAATGAGCTGGTGTCGAGCTGTCGTGCTTTCCAAGTGGCAGCAGCGTGTTTTTGAAATGTTAATTCGTGCCATTACGTATGATCCTGGCACACTGACCACTTTAGTTTCGACGTGAATGAGGCACAAGCCTCGATTCTCATTTTCATACCCGGCAGAGCAGGAACTGTTTCTTCGTATTATGCCTGGTATAAAAGGACCCCTCGCGCTCGTAAAAAAGGAAAGAAAGAAGGCAAAACGAGTGCCTCTGGAAGGTTGATTTCGAAACGAAATTCACCGCGGTTGGTAAAATGCGGTTAAACGAAGAGCGATGTTTTCTCACGCTCGTCGCCGCGGCGTAGTATCCATCGATCCACGTGGAATTTGAACGTATTGCGTATACGCGGAACTCTCAGATGCCAAAGGATCCTCGAGAATTTGTGCATACTGCGAAGGCTTCCACATAAATGCCACAGCTAATCGACGCGACGGGAACGGGGCCGTGGATTCGCATGCATGATTTGAAGAATTGTTTTACGACGGATAAATGTTTTTATCAAAGAAACATTATATACATTAGAAAGGCTGAACTTTTGTCTATGAAATGCGAATTTTTTATTAAAAAATTCTGAGAAGAAGCTGCGCGGTGGCTGTTTCCGTACAAAGTTTTTTTTTCAAAAAAGGCGTGTGCGGTAACCGATCATATCCTCGCTGTTTTTCATCCGAAACGAAAAAGGAAAAATTATTTTTAAAGTAGACGAAAGAAACTATTACTCCTCGTAGACGATTTTATTTTATTCAATTTTTCGCAAAAGGGCGGGCATTTGAACATGGAAGTCGACTTTTGATGAATTTTCACATTTTCAGTCGTCTTCCCTTATTTGCTTCTTTCAATTTCGTACAATCTTTTATCCAGCTGTGCCGTATGATTCCGCGTGCTTCTTCCTTTTCTTGCCTGAACAATGTTCCCTCTTCATTGTTGATCGGCTAGCGCTACCATGTCCAAGCTCTGCACTTTAAGGATGATAACTTCGTATAAGCCAATAACAATGAAGAATATGCAACGAAGCAGCTGAATTTATTCGGGCAGACGATACGACAATAACGATAAACATCTGGTAACGACGGTCAAGCAGAAGGATCGGGAAGCGAACAAACTAGCTGCAATCTCGATGATAGAAAGAAACATGCGTGTCTTGAATCAGGCTTAGCGGCGATTTACGAGCCACGTTTATGCCCGGATTGTCTTTACCGCCTAATAGATGGCCGATAGAAAGAAGAACGCTCGCGTAGAAAAGCCGAGGCGCGAGGGTGCGAAATATGTACACCTATATAGAGCCGAGAACGCGTAAGAAAGATAGCAAAGTGGCAAACTGAAATCTATGCACGGGAGCGAGCGAGGGGATGTTCTATCGCGGTCAAATCGATAACGCGAAGCCGGAGGACGGTAGAATTATTGCAAAGTCAGGATACTTGTGGCGGGATGCAGTGCTGGGTGTCGAAGTGAGATCGACGGTCTGAAAAGTGGCACGGATTGGGTTAAGGGGCAGTTCCTATTTTTGCGGTTAAAAACATAGCAAAATTTGGGAATTTTTTTTTAAGAAACTAGCGGTTCTATTTATCTGAAATTTGGACCATGTTTTTATGCATCTTTGCAGAAGTTGCAGTTTTTTTATTATTAAATTTTAATAATAAATATAGGAGGTTTAACTCGGCGGCAGGCGTTACTGGGTAAAATTTACCACAGAGGCACAAGTTGCGAAAATATATTTTTTATATATCTTTCGGCGGGGGAATAACCGACCAACTGCAATAAAAGACCAAAACCTTTCACTAACACTATGTAAACTGATGATTCTAAGTATGTATGTACTTTAGAAAAATTCTGAGTGTTGTTTTGTAAAAGTTGTTAGGAATTGTTTTCTTTGCGTTCGTTGATAAGATACTTTTGATATCGATCTCAATTTGATATTGTTACTAAAGAAAGAAGACTAATTTTTGTTATTCGATTTTATAACCAAGTAAAAATTAAGAAGACTGAGTTTTTGTTACAATTTTCTAAAGAACTTTAAAAAGATTTTGAGATATTCCTTAAATTTTGTTTGCTTCTTAAAACACTGTACTTTAACACAAAAATAACAAAGTTAAACAAAATATTCTGAAACCGTGGTTTTCAATTTTGGGTATTTTTGAAATCGCCAGGTTCTTCAAAAAAAATTCTCAAATCTTGTTATGCCTGTGGCCCAAAAAATACGATCCTCCTTTTAAAAGCCCAACCACCAAAATCTCCAAGATTCATGGAGATAAGTAACTGTTGGTTTTTCGCCAGACATCGATAAAATCGAGGGAAGCTTCGAGATACGAGAAGCCTGTAATTGTTCTCTCGCTGATAGATGTAGGTATACGCCAGCTTTGTATTTTTCCCGCACAGCGGACTTGCTCGAGTATCTGGCTGCGAGAAGCCACGATAGCGGTGACTTGCCTTGAAAGATAGAACTTGGTGTCTGAATTATTGAGGATGGCGTGTGCGACTCGTTGCTGTCCTCGCAACGGAACCGCCTTTCCGTCTGTCCGTTTCCAGTAATGCCTTAATGTTACATCAAACGATCGGTTCACTGCAGGACGAATCGAACTGACGATTCTCCCCTCGATCCTGCCTACTCATCCTGCCTCCCTGCCCTCGGCTGCTGTGCACCTGACGTCAGGTATTTCCACACACCTGACGCGCACTACGTGGCTCTTCTCTCTAATTCTTATTTCAAGCTTATTCGGGAAATAGTCGCCAGCCAGTCGTTTTTCTGCTGAATTTCGGATGGGGATTATCGGAAGCAGGGCGTGAAGGTGCAACTCCACGAGGAGAGAAAAGTATCGCGTCTCCCACGAGACCTTAATCTCAAGAGATTACTTTATTATTTTTCAATTATTTCGTTTCATGAAATTGGACTCCCACGAGATAAGATTTTTTTTTAAAGAAAAAGGGCCTTTCTGCCAAACGTTCTGGAATACCCTGTCATAACAGAATTGCAAATAAATTAACGCGCGTGTGGTTGCTAAGATTTTTGATTCAAGATAGAAAAGTAAGTCGCCCGTAAAATCTCGTCGTGGATTCGCACCTTTGCAGCAATATCACACGTCTCGCGAGCGCTTCAGCTTCCAGCACGAATCGCCGAGAATGGGAGAGTACGAGATGCGAAGGACGTGAATGCCATTCATCGTCAAGTGGGCGAGTCGAACGACTTTAGGTCATCTCGCGCTTACAGCGGCTTTAATTAAGACGCTCGTTAACGATTACGACCTTGTTAATTTGTGCCGCGCCATCGCCCGCGTCTCACGCAGTTCCCCTGTGCCTGCAGCTCTACTCGCTTTGTGCTGTCGCGGAGAAATATTATCCCCGGTCTAACTGCGCGCTATCAATTATTTGGTAATTATATGCAAATGTAAAATATCCCTCGCGTCGAACGTCCCGCGTTTCACGAGTAATCCCGCTCCCCGGACCCTGTCGCGTGGCGATTTTATCGGAGCTACTTACGGATGCTCCCAATTCCGCTCTTAATCGCGGGGCTAAGCGTCAGAAGCTCGGAGAATTTGTACACCGATGCGAAGCGGGTTCGCCTATGTTGCGCTGGATTACGGTTTCCCAGGTGGTCGACCTTCAATCTGGTTAATTCAATGCTTACAGAGTGAACGTATGTATCAAGGGTGGGTGGGAAATTCATGGGGACCTTTTTTATTAGCACGAAACTAAGTTCTTTGACTTGCTAAAGTTGATAAAGTTCGCATGGGCGCGAGGGTGGGCAAGAATAATTATTATTATTATTAACGGGAAACCCTTTAGTGTACAGAGCTACAAAAATATTACCATTATTACATAGAAAGATAAAAAATAAGAGAAAGTTATAAAACATATATATAAAATAATAACATAAAATAAAATAACTGCTAAGAATGCCAGGCGTAGGATGCTAGAGGCGCGAGATGAAGCGCAGTGCGAGGGCAAAATTGCGCTCGGCTCTGTCTCGTTGGGTAATCTTGCTAATCTGTGCAAATCGCGATGAAAATGGTAATACGCGCTCTCATACACTGGGAAAGAATGTCGAACACGCCGGCGGTTTCGCAATGGTAAAAACGAGCCAGTGGAGGTAAATCGTTTGATTGGAGCACGCAGCAGTGATCTCTTGAGTAATCATCCGCGATGACGCACTTGCGCGGGCCTCATTTGCAAGACGTTTATAAATTAGTGGTCATTAATGGCCCCGCCCGTATTCGAAGAATTCTGTGGATTAAGTGCTCTGCCCGGCGCTTACTGGAATATTTACCCGCGCGCGGGTTCGCAACAGGGGGAATCGGCGATATTTTTATATTAGCTGCTGCAATTTATCCAAGTTTACGTGGGCGTAGCGGCATACGGCCGCGATATTATGCGCGTAACACGTAAACCGGCCTTATTACGCGCGGTATCCTCGCATCGTTGGTTCTATCGATCGATCGCGTCACGGAAACATTTAGCCGACAGTTGGAACCTATACACAGTCCTCTGGCTCTGTACTTTCCTAATTATTTGCCAGCCGTCGATAATGGATTCGTTCGTCATTCGTTGCGGGATTGCGAATTAGGTGTGCAGGGACGTGACTCGTTGCCACGGTCATATTAAATTTAAACCTCTGGAACGGCAAAGGAAAAAAGGAACGAAACGAACCTGTAATTTTATGCTTTATTCATTTTCATTTCGATCCCCTCGAGTAGCCTGCAGTGAAAGGAGGAATAGTCGAACCTCCTGCGTGTTCTCCAGCGAAAGCTCTGTTCGCCATCTACGACTCCAGGCTAACTAATTATGCTACCTATTCTCTCCTAGCATTACTATTACTCTTGTCCACTTGTGCCTCTTGGTACACCCGCCCCCCCCCGGCTTGTCTCAAATTACGCGCGGCGTATTTGCAACGTCTCGGGGAGGATTTCGCTGCGTCGCGGCGCGGACTTAAGGCCGTGAATGTATATCGCGGGAGGCGAAGGGTAAGAGCGCGAGCCAGAGAGAAAAATAGTTGGAAGAAGCCAGGGGTAGATGCAAGGGGCAATGGGGGATTGTATGGGGGTGGGCGAGGACGAGGGCGAGGGTGGGTGGCAGTGTCGAAGGAGAGAGGGTGGATATCAAATATGCTTAGACAGATGCGTCGTCCCACAGTAGTTTGCCATTCTTTCTCGTTGGTTTCTCTCCTTCCCTTTCTTCTGCAGCCTGTTTCCCTATTTTCCCGTCTCTGTCTCGGCCGGCTCGCTCCGCTTTCAAACCCCCGTCTTTGTGCTCGGACCTGCTGGCTCTTTCCCCGTTTTTCCCGCCACGTAATTATAGTTTCCAGCGGTGTTGCATGCCCGGCAAGAGTTCACGTACTCTCGAGCCACTCGGCCGCGACACCCGTATTAGACCTGAAAGGTGGTAATCTAACGTCACGGCTGCCCGTGGTTGCCTCCTTTTATTTCTTCCATTCGATACCGAAGCGCCCCTTGGCCGCGAAACGCTCGCACGAGGAACCGCGAGCTCGCCGAACGAATCGAATACGACGGTTTTCGCGGGGGGCCAAAGAATAATGGTACTACGCGATCGACCGAGCCACAAAAGTCGCAAAGGATCCTCAAATGATCCAGCTGGTGGATCCAATTTATTCATTGCATTTCGGTGGAAGCGTTACTCCTTCAGGAAGACCTTTACGGTCTGTGCATCCCTTTCGGGTTATCCGCTTTTAAATATTGAACCTGCGATTCGGTGAAACGCCTTCCCTACATCCTTTCGATCAGCATTTCCTTCTTTCACTGCCTCTCCCATCGACTTACGGCTTCGCCTCCAATTCCGCCCCGGTATCCACATCTCCGACAGCCTTCGAGCTCTCGTTTCGATCGCTCCGTGTAACTTATGTCTGCGATCGGGACGTTTAAGTTTAAACTCGTAGGCGAAGCTTTAATCGCTTCAATTGTTCCGTGGCTCGGCTTCCAATGGAGCCATCTCCGAGATCCTCGGGCAGCCGAGGAGCTTATCGGTTCGATGAAAAAAATCCACGCGACCTGCCGGCGCAGATTCGAGTCGCAGGATTTCGCCATGGTGCTGGACTGGAGGCGGGGGTGGGAGAGGGTGGTTCGCGAGTCTGGACGGCGCGATTAATTATGCATAAAAGCTGCGATCGATGGAGGAACGTGCCCCCTTAAAATATTGATACCACGAACAGACTCTACTATTCTCCACCCTCGATCCAACAGCTACGGCCGTGCTATTTCGTGGAGAACACAGGGGGGTAGGCGCGCGCATGTGTGCGCGGACTCTGGATTGTTCTATGATCGATGACACGATGCGTCGATAGTTGGAGAGGAAAAAAAACAGGAAAAGATGGAAATTTATTTAATGACCGATACTTTATAGGGGTAGACGGAGAAAGCGCGATCGAAAGGTATAGGGGGAGGTTTCACAGAATATCCTCCAAGTCTGTAATAGTTTTTTCTTTCGGTTTGAGAAACCTCCTTGGCCATCGATTCGATTTTTCCAAAAGAAAATCCTCTTCATCCCAACAAGTACCTTTAATTCTCTGCCGATACTCACCCTACCAACCATTAATTTCGCAACGATGACATTTCGCTAGTTGATCAGCTAGAAGTACCCGAGCCACGCCACGCGAGTAAACACAATAACCTTGTAATAAGAGAATACACCGGGAGAAACAAAGGGGGGTCCTTTCCCTTTTTCTTCTTCTCTCTGGTTCACCAATCCTTCGACTTTGCGGTCGAAGCGTACCCTCGAGCCGTGAGAAAGATTCTCCGGTCGGTTCTCCTTCGACTGGCCAGGCATCGAGCCAGCCACCAGCTTCGTTTCTTCCTTCACGATTTTCCACTACGCGCAGGACAATGGGACTGTTCGTTTCCTTTTACTACGCGACGTTATTGTGCCGTTCCGTTGGGAAAAGAATTTCCCGACGAGCTGCTTGCTACACCGAGAAGATCGGCGTGCTTCTTCTTTCTCGGCTGATAATAATGTTCGGGGCGTACCTTCAGTTGTCTCTGAAGTTTCACTCTACCCAACGGCCCGGAATTTATCGGCTAAATCTCAGAATGCAATGCTTTCTGGGACCTTCTATGCCTACGAAGCGGAGTGGCCGAAGAAACAATAAATTCTTCCCGGCATTCTCAGCCTGCTTCTCATCTTTTCCTCGCTGTTTCTTCGCTCCTCTTTCTCCTTCACTCCCTCACTCCCCAGTCTCCGCTCTCCACTCTCCCTTTCTCCGCGAAGTTGCACGTGATTTCCGTTCGTTCACCCTTTCCGGTCATCAGCCTCTGGTCTCCCGTTCCATCGCATTGTTGTCCCTTCGCGATTCACTTCCGCGATTTCTTCTCAGGATCGTTTCCCCCTCCCCCCGGCTGAAAAATGCATCGCTGAAAAGCGTCGGCGCCCTCGGCAGGAATGATTCTAGGATAGCAGATTCGCGCTCGACGGTTCCGTTCAGCTTCTCGCGACCGGGAATAATTATCCTGTTAAGCGGGGTCGGCCGATTCTTACTCGCCTAGAGTATTTCAGCGATATCGCGTCCCAGTGGCTTTCTTTCGCGGGACAGTCGCGATCGTAGCTTTCGATGCCGGACGGCGAAAAGCCTGTTCCATCGCGATATCGAATTCCTATGCACCTCACTTACTGGTAATTGGAATTTCATTCTCTGATAATTGGCAATTCAATTGCTGGGGCAAATTTGAGCTGTGCAAATGGAATTTGCGGCACGAGATTTCAATGTTTGCGCTGCCCCGACCCACCATCGCTCGTGACTGCGCAAACTCAAATTAAATAAGTAGGGGTAAACAGTGTTGTTATTGGCCCACTGGCAGTGATTGACCTTTTTTTTTGTTTTACAAAACGTGAATATTAAGAAATAATTACGTTATGCCTTTTATAATGAACATATTCAGATACCTTGTACTTTCATGCGTCCAATGCAATCACTACTTTGCTACTCATTGTTATATTAAGTGTGAAAAATAGGCAACTTGAAATCGATGCTTGAAAACTACAGCGATTGAATTGAATAGCCATACGGTTACATCAGGCAATTTTTAGATGATTTAATGTCTATATATATATATATATATATAACTCTCATATTCGTTATATAGACAAATAAAGGTTTAAACTTTATAATAGCAACAGTGATACAGTTGTTGGCCGCTATTCGCCATACTTTGGCCGCTTCTTTGTTGTGATTTTAAGAGGTTAGGTTTTAAAAGAAAATGCTTTTAATAAAATTAAAACGCTGCAAAAAGAAGGTGTAACTCTAGTTAATATAGAAATATTTAAGCAGAAAAGGTATTATAGATTATATATTTTAAATTTAATAATATTACATTACCCATATAAAATATATCCATTTTTATTTAATAATTTAAATCCTACGTTTCTAACCGAATCAATTCATTTTTTTTACATTTACATTATTTAATAATTAGGTAGGGTATATGTCAAATATATGTTATGAAATAGTGGCCAATAACTGCCAAACGATCGACCAATTATTACCTTCGCTTGGCCAATAACTATGTTTTCTCGTAGGTAACGTATTTTCTGTAAATTTTTATGAATCCTTCTACTCTTTTTTTTTAAACAAATTATACTTCTAGACTATTAGAGTCGTTTACAGTTAATAACACTAATTGTGCTCTTAGAGCTATCAAAATAAGACTTATAATGCAACGCTTATGCGAACCTCTGACTTAGGCAGCCAACAACTACACTGTTTACTCCTATTCCCAATAATATTCCCGCTTACCGTGAATAGTCGTAGGAGAACAGTGGGCATTTTTAATTACCCTGTAATTTGCTTGAAAATATTGAACCGAGCGCTTCGGTATTCCCATTCGAAACTCTATTTCGTCAGGTCCACAGTTCCCACCCAGATTTCTGCATTGTTAATTTCAATCTCCCGCTCGATCACCCAAACGTATAAAACGCCACGCGACTTATGATCCCGATTTCATTAGAAGTTCCGCGGTGACTTTGACGAACCTCGAAAAAAATATCTCCACAGGGATATTTGGCAGCTTTGAACCGTGACACAGAAGTTCATGGACTTAGGTGCTTAACATCGGCAGACAATTTATTACGCAATAAATTAGTACCAAAATCTCTACACATCCTGGGACCAGCTACGGCACTACGCTTGCCCCGTGCGAGAGTAAAAGACAGAAGGAGCTGGGTTTCGGGTCGCAAGGTCCCCCGAAGAGGAACGTGTCCTATGGGGAATCGGTGCCCGTTGGCGGCACAGAGGGGGTGCTTGATCTAGGGGGTGGCGTAGCGAGCGATGGTGGTGGGAAAGAAGAAGCGGTTGCCCTCGAGAATTCCGGCCCGAGGTTATAGGCGCTAATCGCGGCTTGTGCGTGGAAGGGTGGAGAAGGGTTGGGAAGGGAAGGAAAGGGAGGAAAGGTAACGCGCGGCAAGGTAGCCAAGGTGGTGATATCGACCGTAGATGTTGTTGATGCAAACGGTAACCATGGGTGACTTGGGCCGATTGACCAATTGCAGTGTTCACGGTGGCCGTGCCTGACCAATCGGCGTACGGTAAGCTGCCGGTTTTTTGATTGGGCGATACCAGGGATAAGAGACCAGTTCGAGGCCGTCGAGATCCAGAAACGGACGTCGAGACATCGAGCCGACATCATCGTTCTGGCCGAGAAGTGGAAGAACTTGGTTCGCCGCGTCGCCGATGTCCTCTCGTCGTCCCCTTTGTCACTTTGGATTTGGGATTCTCTGTTTCCGTCCTCGGCCCGTCCTGTGTAAGGATCTTTTACGCTTTCCTCATCCGCACCGTCGTCGTCACGTTACACCGCATCGTCACCCTCGACGTCTCTCACCTTGTTTCTGCGTAGATTTTGCACCGGAGGACCCCGTTCGCTCTTGCCTCGCTTCTGGCTCACCGGTTGGTTCGTTAGCTACTCGCTGGTACCTCCCGACTAGACCCCGATCTTCCGCACAAGCGCTCCTTGCAGTTCTCTCCGAGAATTCCTACAGCTTTGTCTAGCCTTCTTTGTTGCCCCGCGCCCATTGTTTCTGTTCGTATTTTTACGCCACTCTGGCACGGGTTTACCCCGGATTGTTCTCCGCTCCTGACGAATTCCCCGAGTCGTTTAATTTCGCGGCTCGTGCACTGGATACACGAGAGCAACCTCTCTCCTCCCAGGGATGGCTGGCTGGCTGTCCCATTCAAAGGAACAGCCGAACGCGACGATGTAGCAAATGCTACTACTCGATTTTTATCATTGAGATTCCTCGAATGGAAAAAGGTTTCCACAGTCTTGGACGAATATTTCCTTTATCGGGAGAGAAGCCTGCCTCCTCCAACTGTTTCTGTCACAAAAGCTCCGGTCGCTTATCGTGTTCTGTTCGAATATTTCTCTCGCCCATTCCAACTGCTGATTAACTACTCGTTGTTTCGACGAGTACGCGGGCTGTGCTTGAGCGTGGAAGGAGTGTACACTAGATCAGTCTGGCAAAGTGGATTACAGCATACTCGAATGTTCAGCACGCTTTTCACCGGCCGAGAGCGCGCCGCATACTTTACAGCGGATCCGCGCGCCACGATCTCCCTCCCGCACCTCGCCCTCCACTCGCTGATCTATGTGTTTGCCGATAGAAAATCAAGTTATTTCATTATCGGGCAACGTTGCAGTGACCGGCTAGCAGTGGAGGTGCTGGTGTTTTGGCGCCAAGAAGCTTCGCTAGCCGCGCGAAAAAACGACATCGGTGTCTTCTGCCGTTCGCGGTTGTTTTTCCGCGGCTCCGCATTCCGAATTGGCTTTGCGATCGATCCAGTGGCTTATTTCGTGTATCGGGGGTTATAATTGCAGCGTAGCTAATCGGAGAGTATAAAATCGCTAAATAAACCGAGCTACAGAGTTTCTATTATTCTCTACTATTTTTTAATTGTATTTTATTCGCACACTTTGGCGACATTCCGACAGCTAAACGAATTATTTGTTGCGTCGTTTGTTTCAGAAAGCTTCAATTGCAAGGAGGTGGTGTCACCGCTGTGAAGTAGGTGGTTACTCCGAAGGTGAGTTGCAAACATTTTTATGCGTTACTTATTATTACGTGGTTTCTTTGAAACGCCACAAACGGGACCCTTGTCTACGACAGTTCAGTGTAATAGATTTATCACCGGCTGATAAGTTCTAAAGAGGTCCTCCGAAGAAAAGGTTACAGACGGTGCGAGAGGGTACAGTTGCTAATTAATCTCCTCTTTCCAAACGGCAGCGTCTTCCGAGTCCTTCGCGGATTGCAAATGAGTACCAGTTGCAACCGGACGGGCACTTCTTTAATCGTTAATTACGCACCGGTTTCGCACTCTGCCTACTTAGTTTACGGTGATACCTCGATAAGGTCGTTTTCACATCTCCATTGTTTGGAGCCAGAGATTATGTATTTATTTATTTATATATACGGGAAACCCTCGGGTAGAGTATTAATACATAAAAGCAGAAGCACAGAAATTAACAAAATAGAAATAGTGCCAGGTTTTTAATTTTTTAACTAGTTAATCTAAGGAGCAGCTTCTCGCGCCAGCTTCGTTTTCCTTTTCTTCTCCAGTCGCAAGCCGACCGAAAATGGTGCTTTCGGTATTAACGTCGAATTGCATGAGAAAATGAGGAAACCGTCCGTCCGCGGGTTTCCACATTTTCGCGTATATCCTTTCTGGGGTTTCCGCGCGAAAGCCGCGTTTCGAAATGCTCGTTTGTCGATCACGTAAAGATAACGCGTCCGTTATCCGATCCTTCTCGCAACCTGCATTCAAATGAACGGAAAACTGAGACCCGCGTCGATAGATAACGACCTCCGCCGCGTTGTTCCTCCTCTACGCGCAATAACGTATTCTCACGGTGGCGGCGAATGAATGGAGTGGTTAGAAAGTTCATTTGCAATGTTTGCATCTTCGAAGCAGCTCGGCGGGGAGAGGCTCTTCCTCGACCGAACCTTCTGCCGGTTGCCGCTCGACTTCCCTCCGTTTCTTCGACCCGTGGCTCGCATATAATTTCCTCCGAATTTTGTGGCCGAATTAAAAGCTGCGCGCTTCAAACCCCGAATTCTCCGCAATTGGAAACGCAGCGACCAGCTTCGGTGCGAGAGTGAAATAATGCTTTCCGTTTCTTTTCTGGTGGATCAAGAGCCGAATCGCGGTGCATGACTGTGAATCCTAGCGCGCGTTCCAACCATGAAATAACAGCCCACGACGGCTCCATTTTTTCCTTCTGTTTTACGAGTCTATTTATTTCGTCCTCTCCGCTTGGTTGAGCTCGGCTCCTCTGTATTCTTCGGATCATCTAACTGCATATGCCCATTTCGCGTCGTTACTACCCTTCTTTCAAATCCCCCGCTCCTAGGAGACAATCTCCTGTCGTTGTTTGCTGCGTTTCGATTCGAAACGGTAACGAAGCCTGGCTACCTAATTCGCATACGAAACGCGGGGGAACAGTCAGAGCTCGACATAGTTTCCCGATCATAAGGAATATTCACTCGGAATATTCAGCAAACCTCGGGCATGCACGCTTGTCGCTAACGAGGTTCTTTGATCGCATGGATCCGTGTTACAAGTTCGTTCGCCGAATATTTTCCGGAAAATGCTGCGGAGTAGGGGAGACCGGGGTTAGATGCTACGAAGCAGTATAAATTTTTGTCGCCTGGACTATCATGGCATTCAACGTTACACAGTTGTGTGTGGTGGTTTTTGTAGTCACTTCACGCGTTCTCACATTATTAGCGTTTTTCTGCTTTCGGTAGTAATAGTAACTTTAAAAATTCTTCTTCCTCTTCCAAGATTTATTCCTGCACCAACTTGCCCGTTATTGATACAACACGTCTAGACCTTCATGTTTTTTTTTCTAAATTCATGCTCTTCGTTTAATCACACTAGATAGCGGCAATCGGTAGAGGAAGGTATGTACTTTAAGGGGGCACACGGGAATTAGACGGCTAAAATGAACGGTTCCTTTTGGGTCGCATTGAAAGATGACTAATTATTCATACCAATTGCACGTTTTACGATACTTTATTATGGATATAACGCGCATTTTGAGACCAGGAAACCTGAAAAATATTCAGAATTAAAGGAATTACAAAGCGTCAAAGTGGGCGCTGCGCAATGCACGCATTAAAACGGTGAACGTCATAAGTCGAGAACGGATTAATATTTTTAGTTGAAATTTTAACTGAACCTGCGAAACACTCTTCTCCACGATGTGGAACTCGGTCGGAAATTTTTAATAAAAATTCACGGAGTTATACAACAAATATCAACTTCGAAGAATTTTACTGAAGTAATCCTGTGATAAATGTTGTTTTAAATGTTGTTAAAGTTATGCGATCTTATTGAGCGAGCTCCACATTGTGGAGAAAAGTGTTTTGTAGGTTCAGTTAAAATTTCAACAGAAAATATCGATCCGTTCTCGAGTTACGATTTTCGCCGTCTTGAGAAACACAGTTTTGAGAAAAACGACTTTAAAATTAGAGCTGTTACTCTTTGACCCGGCTACCCGAAACAACTTCAAGCAATTGCGTGTTTTATTGTCTGTGGTATTGTTTGATGTTGGCCAAAAATCACCGAACAATACCACATTCAATGGCTTGTAATTGTTCCGGGTAGCCGGGTACCCGACGAGTCAAAAAGAAGTAACAGCTCCACTTTAAATCCTGCCGCGGTGCATTTACCTGCACTGGCCCGTCTGTAACTTTTTACGCTGTAACTCTCGCAATTTTTCGAATTTTTCAATGAAATATTTTTTTAAATACTTCTAAGACTCGTGGTTATCATAAACAGTTTATTTACCCCGAAACACCCGTGTACCCCCTTAAGTGAGAATAATTAATAGTATCAAACATGGAATGCAAATTAAAAAAATTGCAAAATGTAACAACTAGCCCCAATCTCCCCTGTATCAATGAAAGATCCGAATACTCGACTACCACGTAGCTTTCTCTAGTTTTCCAAGCATTAAATAAGGAGTTAGACGTGGAGTAAGCACGATCCGCGAGACTCTAGCCAAAGTCGATTTAAAGCATTCAGTTTGCTTCGCTGCGGAAAGCAGTCGCGTTAAGTCCGTAATGCGATTCGCTCGGTACAGAGGGAAAGCAGGAAGCAGTCAACTGGTATCGGACATCGCCGTTAACGAAACGAAAAGTCTGCTTTACTCTTCGAGTTACGTAACAACTCCCTGCGCGGTGTTTCCTATTCCATCGCCGACTCGCGTTTTTCCCCGGCGGTCTGGGAATCTGGAATTTATTTTCCTCCGGTCCTCCGGCCCGCACCCTTGGTCCGTCCCGGTTTCTTTCGGCATTTTTCATTGAACAATAGAGCAACTAGGTTGGGAAAGAGCGGCACCGTTGGTATAGGCACGGGGCGGGGGAGGGGAGGGGGGGGGCAGCGTTCGTCGTGGGGGTTGGAAACGCACCGGTGGCGAGAACGAAGGGACGAGGCGAGGGTTCGGCGCAAGCGCGTTGTCGCAACAATATGGTGAATTTCGCGAAGCCGACCAGTATCCACCCGACCATCAGCTGATCAATATACTTCCGCACACACGCCACGTCATACGCGCGACACGCATGTCACGCATCGTGCGAGCCGTTACGCGTGCAACACTCTGTGAACCTGTGAACGTGCACCAAGTTTTGTGCACGACGCCGTCGCCCTGTCCGAGTTACCCCCAGCAACCACGGTCCTCCATCGCCAGGAAGGCGAGACCGAGAACGAGAACGAAAACGAGAACGAAAACGAGGACTCGCGGTGGACGAGGGACAGAAGGTACGCTCGCCACGTTTTCACCCCCTAGTCCCTTCTCGTTCTCTACGTTTTCGTTGCGCTTCGGCGTCGTCGGCGCTGGCGCTGCTGCTGTTTTCTACCGCTTCTTCGATCTCCCCAATCACTTCTCTATCCCAAACATCTGAGCCACAGCAGCTTTTCCGCGATGCGTTGTTCCCCTTGCCGATATCGATCGGTGTGTTTACCTTGCTCCGGCAGAGATTCTTTAGGAGAGGGTGGCAAATGAGCATCTTCGATGACCGGCCGTGACGCGAGGCTCGCGCCATACGGTTTGGAAATCTAATTCCCAAGCAGAATGTACGCCGCGTCGGTGGAAGGAAACTTTTGGTCCCGTAAGTCTCGCCACGAGGCAAATATTTCTCGGTGGATTCATGTTGCTAGGCGCGCGTGAATGCTTAGGTACTATTAGTGGATCGCAGGGGTTGATTGTAAGGGGAAGAGAAAAGGGACAGATGGGACGATTCTGAGTTTGGGTAATTAACGGAATTTTTTTTTTTAACCCTTGGCGTTACTGCGCTCGCTTGACCTATGGTCAGGTCTGCCAACTTTCTCTCGCGATCGTGGAATTCGTCGACGCTTGCGTTGAATGGTACCGACCAAATTTTCGGCAACTAGGAATTCCTTATCCGCGCAATAGGGAGTAACGAGTTGCGTTTCGCGTTACGTCTTCCGAGCTCCCCTGACCGAGCATTGGCTCGTGGATTTCGCATCGACCTGACGAATGTACAGCGACACCGTTGCGGAGAGCGTTTTTCTTGTGCGAGCACGTTTGCCACCGCAGCAGCACCGGGGATACTTCTCCGAGTTGCTATCGGATATTCACTCGCACTCGTTAAAGTGCAAATCCACGACGAGACGAAAGTATCGTGTCTCACGCGAGACTTTAATCTCACCAGACAATTATTCCATTATTTTTTAACTACTTTGTCATTAATTTCGTGAAATTAGACTCTCGCGAGACAAGTTTCATGATATATTTTCAAAAATCTCATCTTTCGCGATTATTCGTGTTATTTGTATTTAGTTATTAGGGGAGACCGGGGCTAGTTCATACATTTTTCAGTTTTCAATTTTTTTTCATTTTTTATTTGAATTAATTACTGAATAACAAATATGCCAAAATATACTTTGGTCCTTCCTCTTTAATATACAGTAAGCGAGAACTTGACAAAATGCATACAAAATGAATGAAAAAATGTTATTTGGACGATCAACTTGGAAGTATCAGAACTATTTACTTTTTCTTTATATAAACGAAAACAGTTAAAAAACGATTGCTAACGTCAATGTACACACGCGTAAGATGTCCCAATTTCTGCTCATTTAAGAGGTACCTCGTCGTAAAGAAGGTGTAAAAAATTTATTTGCGATGAAAATTTGCAGAGTAATTGATTAATTCTTTAATAATAAATCAGCCAATTGAAAAACTATTTAAGAAAGATATTTCAAGATGTTTAACTAGTAGTAATTTGTAATTAAATATATAATACTGCCCCAAGCTCGTGCAACCCTCGCGTAAATGTTTAAATAATTTAGAATTATTTTGCTGCAACTATAGTACAAACGTAACGCATATAATAATAAGAGAAATACGGAATGATCATAAATGGGGACATGAGCAGAAATTGGGACGTTCACCTTACGCTGGATCGTAGGAAAGAATTGAACAACAATCTTCACATATCTCGCTGAAACGGAGGTTGTATCTACACAGTGTCGAGATAATTCGTCTGTATCAACTAGCCCCGGTCTCTCCTACTGAGATTCCTCTGAGGATAGACAGGTCTACGTAAAATCTCATCGCGGCTTCGCAGCTTTACTGATTCACACATATGCAGTTGCTCGCAAATTTTCTGCAACATATTGCCACATTGTTGACATCCGTCCCTCCCCCAGGCAGAGTCGTTGGAATTAGAAGCAGGGAACGGTGTCCGATTAAAGTTGGCTAGAGCATCGACACAGCCAGCTTGAATTATTCACGTATCCGAGACGCGTGCAGATAATTCCCGAACTCGCGTGTCCACGACCGGCTGGCCGACCGGCATTAACGTTTTCGCGGCGAGTGGGCGAGAGCGTATTTTCGGAACTCCTCTTACAACATCCGACTGGCCTGTCCACGATAAAGTTGAATGGAATTTAAATTTAATTCTCAAGTTTAGAGCCGGTTCATTTGACGCGGCGAAATCCTGTGTTTTTTTTTCTTCTAAATGAGCAGCTTTATCGTCTGCGCCTCTTACGGAGATTGAATCGTTACTGTATCATCGACGCTATCCAGAAGTGTTGCGCTGGCTCGGTTGAATTAGGATGATAGAGGGCCAGCCCGAGTACCGCGCGTGCATTAGGAACGCTTACGAAACGTACTGAAAGGTTTTCACGTGTATAGTTGACGAAGGACCTAGATTCTAGTCGATGAATAGGATCCAAAACCGCTGTGCTCGTTGCAGCTCCTCTTTCGTTGCCTTTGACGTTAGAAACGGCTTTTCTGTGAGCATGCTCCGGGAGCATCGTTAATTTCTGATGCTTTTTCATTGAACGGTGCCCTTGTTTGCTCCCAAATTTTCCGATGCACCGGCTGATCCAGAAATACTGCGCGAACTTCAGCTGGAACTGTATTACACGATAGCAAGTCTGTACTTACGTTCTTGAAGCTCATAAATATTGTCTCCAGACATTGTTTACCGTATAATCAGCGCTATCAGTCTCCTTTTATTGACTCAGTCTACGTTCTGCAGTTCCCCAGCAAATTTAAAAGATTCTATCAAAGTGGATTGCACTGACATTCCCGTCTACGCACCGAGCAGACAGGGAAGTAATAAAGCATCTCGTGTTTCCACACGTAAATGTGCTCCGTATCGAGTGCAATAACGCCACTGAATTATTAAAAAATAATAAAAAGTCGCTCTGCGTTGCTAAAGGCAATAAAAAATACTTTACAACGCAATAAAAGCTTTTCCGAGCGTTCTTTTTTAACTCCGCGAAAGCGAGCTTACGTTATTTCCCTGTAAGAAACGCGGCAGCCGTAGGCCCGCGTTGGATTAAGAAAAGTCGCGAGGAACCGAAGAGAATAGAAACGACGTAAGGGTTCGTTTATCTAATCACGTGGCCCCGGGCCGAATCGGAAGAGGGTTGGAGCAGGAAAAGCGCGCGGGATAAGGGCGAGCGAGAGCGAGAGGAGCCCAGAACCGTGAAATTCTGTTGCCGCGTGGCGATTGCGGAGAAGTCGTTCATTGACTTCTCCACTATCCCTCTGTTCGTGTCTCCGTCCCTCCCCATGCCTGGACGCATCCGGATTATTCGTGCACGTTGCAGCTCGCAGCCGAGTGCACTTACGTACACACATGTGCGTCTTCATCCTCGCCTCTCTCCCTGCGACCCTCGCTCGCTAGATTCCTCCTCTCCCTCGGTTCTTTCATCCCCCCGTGTCGAGGGGGGCTCCTTCCTCGCGATTCTCCCCACCGGCTCGGTCCTCTTCGCGATGAAGGAAGAGGTAGAAGACGCCGAAGGAGGGGGGCGGAGGTGTAGACTGACTACTCGCTGGAAGAAACAGGCTCACCACTTGGCCAAAGTTACTCGTGTTCTGCGCCTAGTGTTCGGTTCTTGCTCGCAGCGGCTCCTTGCTCGCCGCGTCCCAGGCTCCCTCGGCCGTGCAGGAATACACGTTGTTGCAGCAGGTCCAAGGATTTCGATATCAAGGTACCGAGGCCGGCGCCTATGGCCCGTCACGTTGCTCCGGCAGAGGATTAATTAGCAGCGACGCGATGGGAGGAATAAGCGTTCGATCGTGGAACGCGGGCTGGCCTTGCTCGTATCTCGTATCGTTTGGTCTAGTTAGAGCCGTGCACGTGCTTCTCTGTGGTGATTTTCATTGTTGGCGGAGCAGCGGTGAAGTGACTGGTGCGTGGCGATCCGTTGATCGATGATCGACGAATCGGGCTTAGGACAGGCGATTCGGAATTGCAGGGGAATAAAGCTACGTAGCTGGTTCGCCGACCGTGTCGGGTTAACGGAAAGGCGTCGTAGCGTTAATATAATCGGAGTGGTCGCGATTGCGCCTTCGCCGTGCAACCCGAAGGCTTCTTAACACCTCGCCTTATCCAGCGGAGAAGACGCACTGCTACGTTCGACTTTCACTCACGAAAGGACGTAGTAGCACGTCAGCGGGTAGCAAAGCGTTGCACACGGCAGAGTAGCGCGTGCCGCGTGACCGAGGGTCCATTCTAATCGATCGCGAGTGCAACATCATGGACGAGGATTAAAGCGACGGTTGTTTTCTCTGTGCAGGGTTCACTGCCGATCCATCCCGGAGGCTGCAGCACCGACTACCATTATCGGTGAGTAACTGTTTCGCATTGACGCGGTAAGAATGCCAGGCATGCCTCATTCCATATGCAAGACACGCGACCGAGGAATTCAATGGACGACGACAGTCGCGGATCCCTTCGAGAGTCGTCCACGGGGCCGATTTAAAGCCTGCGCAAACCGTCGCCTAACGACGCCCGTGTTCTTCGCGCGTTTACCACTCGAGGCGAAGCAGATTTATCGTCGTTCCCATTGCTGTTCCTCGCTGCTAGCTGGCACACAGAGTAGTAGCGCTCTGGTCTACTCGGAGGACAAAAGTCCCCTGCCAACTCGTTTCGATGAACGAAGAACGTTCAAACGGCTCCGCGGTGAATGAGAATGAATTGTTTGCGCCGGGCCGCGCGGCGGCTGGCTTATCCATCGGCAATTGGTTGCTTGAGAAGCTGTCGAATCGAATTTGCTGACGGGAGCAGCGCGGCCTGCGGCTCGGCTCGCGCTGCAGCTCAGGAGAAGGCGAAAGCCTTCGTCGCGAAATAAAACGATGCCTCGTGGAAGAAGGGAGCAAGCAAGGATACACGGAGGGCGAAGGGAGGCAAGTGGTCAGACTGGTGTAACAGGACGTTACTTGTTGGCTGGCAAGGGCAGGCTTGTATTATTGCTCGGCCCTCGGCGGGCCCGCTTGCTGGCGCTCTGCTCGTTACTCGAGTATCTAAGTCTAAGCTTGGAATGCCGCGGCGGGGGGCGAGATCTATGTGTACGTGCTGTACGGATGGGAAGGGTTAGCGAACGGATGAAAGACCCTTCGCGGCCGTGCTACAGGCTGGAGGGTTTTCGTCGCAGGGTCAAGGAACGCGAGTGATAGTCTCGGCGCTTTCGCGGCCTTTACGCCAGTTGATTGTGGGGCTTTCGTACACCCAAGCGCGTCGACTCTAGGCACAGCTTGTCAGATTAAATGGTCAACGCTGAAGTTCTATCGCAACATAGAACTCTCAGCCCTTCGCGCAATAGCGGAGACGGGGGAAATACGAGCCAGTTAACGAGAAGTCAAGATATTTAGTAAATCAGTTGAAATATTTATTAGAACCTTTGGCAATTCTTTAAACAATAATATAAGGGTGACCTTCTTCACGCGACACCAACTCAAAATAAAGTATAATATTTTCTGGGAAATGTAGTTTTGGCCCACATTCCCCGGTGGTTGGGGTAATGAGGGCCAAGGAAGTCAAACAAGCAAAACAAAATTAAAGTCTTTTCTTCTAATACTAAAAGGATAGAAATTATTAGAGATCCATAATATCCGTACAGCAATCAAATTTAATGATTTGATTAATCTTTAACGAATTCTAATTAAGTGGAACCTGTGCCCACCGTTTCCAAGTTCTTGGCATCTGTAGCAAAAAAGCTGTCACTATTCAAGGTTTATGTGGGGTAAGGAGCCACTTGACTTTCATTTCCCCCATGGGCGTTATTTTATTTCTGTAGAAATAGAATAACATTTGAAATAAACACAAAATTGAAGCTGTCATAACAAAGCTTAACTATTTATCTTTCAAATATGGCCTAACAAAATATAATAGACAAAGGTTTTGTACTTATTATTTCGATGCAAATTTTGAAGAAATCTCAGGAAATACGTGCTGAACAAACAGCGTTCTATATCGTCGTTTTATTTACAATATTGCTAAAACTATACTAGCTCTTATTCCCACTGGCTCTCATTTCCCCCGTTTCCCCTACATGCAGCCTGTAGGATTAATCGTGAATCTTGTCCAGTGGTAGATTTAAGGAAACAGGCCCAGGTGGCAAACCTTCCGAGAGGCCCATTTTTTTCTGGAAACTGTAGAGGTAGTTTACTAAAAACGGGCTAAGTGTAGTAGTACAGAAAAAAATATAGCGTTTATGATAAAATCCTAATTTTTTCCTGAAGATGTAGCCTTCAGGGCAGGGGCCCAGGCGGCAACCTGCTGATCGGCGGCCCGTTAAATCCGCCACTGATCGCGACCCCTCGACCGAATGAAAGAATCGCCGCGGTGGCTGGGATCCACACTAAATATCCGCGCTAAATAAATTACGCAGAGACTCTCTCGCGGTGTTTCCGGCCTCTTCGTTTCATAGAATCTAATTTTAAGCTCGGCCGGTCGGTCGGACGGACGGACGGACACTGACACGAAGGCTCGTTAGATGCTCGTCTTATGAAAATAATTGAACCGTCAGGCGCAGAAAACACGTGGCGGAACGATCGAATGCATTTTGCTCCGGCATCATTTCGGCAGCTGATGAGTTACAAAAGAGCCTCGGACCTGTTTGGTTTTCAATGGATGTTTCGGTCATTACCCACTGCGACTCTATTCTTTCAATAACGCGTAATCGTTAATGGAGCGCTCCAATCGAGGTCAGGATACGATAGCAGTGGATATCGGGGGCCCCCTTTGCACTGTGTACTCCACATTCGGTTAATTAATTAGCTCGCTTTAGCAACGAGAGCTAGCTGGCGCGTACAAAGTGTCGATCGCTCGTCTTTTCTCGTATCGTCGGCGAGCGAGAGATAGCGGTCTGTGCACGTCTGTTTGCTTGCGGCGTCCTTGTGCCCGTGAGATTAAAGGCACGATAATTCTGTGTGCGTAGCTCGGCAGGTGACATTTCACGCGATAACTGTAATCAGAAACGGGACGAGAAAGTAATTTGTAAGCCCGGCCATTGATTTCATTGCCGGGCGGGTTCCATTTAGAAATTTATGTCCGCTTGGGTCAGCGAGGCGCAAACATACTCGCCGGACGTTTCGTATCCTTCAATCTAAGTTTGGAATGATCGACCCTCGCGCCAGGGCGGACAAAAGTACGAGGTAATCTTGTCCGACCCTCCGGGAGAAACGTAAGCCTGAATATCTGAAGGAGCGCGGGAAGAATCGGGTGTATTACTTGTTCGGTCGACTGTGAATTACTGGCTCGCCGAACAATCCCATTTACACGAGTAATCAGAGTGAGGCTGCCTGCTGGATCCTCTCAGTGACGATCGTCGTGTCGTTGAGTTGTCTGATAAAAATACTAGCCTCTACGAAGCGCAAGTGCGAGAAATACGAGGAGGTGTCTCTCGCCATTCGCGAAATATTCATAAAACTCGGTAACTATACGTGACCGCGAGAAATGAAACGCGTTACCTTGCTCGGCGCACATGTGACGTTAGGGGAATTACACAAAGCAAGATCCCGTAGAGGTGATTCAGCCTTATCTTGCAGTCGTTTGTCAACAGCCAGGTGATAAAACTCTGCGGAGGATATAGAGTCGGGTTTACAGTTATTCGGTATTTAACTAACGAGGGAAGGAGACCAGGAAATTCAAAAATTGATGAGGACATATAGATATGTATTACACAATTTTTGTCTGCGCAAATTCCCTCTAAGTTTCTGTTGTAACTCGCGAACTATGAGATACACTTTTCACCAAATGATAGTCCTAATTAAAAGAGTGTAACTTTTGACCGAAAGCTTTTTTCCCTTGTAAGAACAAATTCGAAAGATTCAGGGTGTAGCTGTTTCCTTGGGCTAGGAATTCCTTTTATCAGGCAGCCCTCGTCTATCCTCGAATTGCGCTCGATGCAATCGGCCTCTGTTTTGTCAGCGAGCTGCATAAGCAGCGTGAAATACGTTTAACAACCGCAGTGAGTTATCACCTGCCCTGTTGACATAACTGTCTTGTCCGGTTGGAAAGTACGAGGATCCCGGTGCTTCTCGAAACTCTTTAAAGAATCACCTACCACGAGGAAAAGGTTGGCGGACAAGAGACAGCCTTGTTTGCACGGCTGATTTCAATGGTTAGCACGTTCGAGCGAGTCGTTGGCCGATATCTGTCCACTTCTTTCGTCCGAGTTTTCCGCTCCGCGTGTCCCGCGATTCAGCCTCGATTCGGTTCGCCACTGCACGCCTGATTTTCCTGAAATCGCGCCGACTCGATCAACGCCCTTTCTCCACTCGTCGATTGGAAGATCCTCGAACTGTCCATGGGTTTACGAAAAAGGCCACCCCTTGCCTTTGAAATCATTTTTTATTCAGCTCCTCGTACCCACGCGACTTCTATCTACTAGAGAATTCAAGGCGGAGGCCTGCGCGTCCGTTTGGGCCGAAGCTCGTGTGTCCATCCAATCAGCGATATCATTGATCACTCTATTTAAAGAAGCCTATGGAAAACCGTGCAGCGTGACGTCAAGCGCCGAGATTTCCAAGCCAACTCCGTTTAGTCTCGAACCGAGCCAATAATCTCGCGGCTCACCTGCCAGAGGTCCCCTTCGGCCCTTGGCTCGCATATTATGCGGGAGGCCAAGACCCTTCATCCATATTCATACGAATTTTCATGGCACGCGTCGAGTTTTCTCTTCCCCTCTTACGAGGATCTGCGCCGATTACTTTTCCTGTCGTTGCACGGCTACGGAGTCACGGTTTTGCGGATCGTGCGGCGAACAATTATTTATCGGACAAACAAAAAGCCTGCGTCTAGCTAGATACGGGTAGGAAGGCTACGCAGCAACCAGAAGGAAGCAGAGTAAGAAGCATCGAGTGGAACGAAACCATGAAAGCTTGCGGGAAAAACGATAAACAGGCTTCATTTCCTGACAGCAGATTTATGAGGCTTAGCTTTGTTCCCCGTTCGGTATGATTCAGATGGAAAGACCAATCGTTTTTCAATAAAACTGCGGAAAAGGCAGAGCTATGCGATGTCGGAATCGTAACGTGCTCGACAGGAGCTTTACAGCAAAGATGGGCAAAATTTTTAGTTAAATGAAAATTTCGAATAGGTAAGGAATAAAAGGTAAAATAATTATTCTTCAGATGTTAAGTTAAAGTTAAAGTTAAAGTTAAAGTTAAAGTTAAAGTTAAAGTTAAAGTTAAAGTTACAATTAAAGTTACAATTAAAGTTGCAATTAAAGTTACAATTAAAGTTACAATTAAGTTAAAGTTGAAGTTAAAGTTCGAAAGCTCAACGAATAATTTTTTATTTAGTTAATGCCCAACTTTGCTTTCGTGTGCCGAAACGGTCATGAAAGTAAAGTGTTCCGCTCAGAATTAATTAATCAACTAATTAATTATTACAATCCTCGATAGTGATTCTTGAGTACCTACCTATTTCGCAATAATTAGTTCTGCCGTAAATTAGTTCCCACACTGCTCGGTCATTAATTTGTAAATTAAGTAATAATTGTAATCTCCGCAAACGGTTATCGATTCTTTGTGCCCATTATTCTGTAATCATCGGAATGGTCAGATTTTCGCTCGCATTTCCACCAAACTAGTTCCCACATTACTCCCTGGTTTGCAGTCTTCGCGAGTGACTTTCGATACCCGATACCCCAGTCCCCAGCAATTACTAGCATCGCTCCGTTTCGCGCACATCCCCTTCGAACTCATTTTTATCCGTCATCGTTAAATCTTCACGAGTGTGTGACCAGGATCACAGGTTCTCCACTCGTGCACCAGGCGCCGAGGCTGAATCAGTTACGAGTAGAATGGACGAGGGGTAGTTTAGAAAATTACGAGAAAACCAACCCCCCTGTGGAATCGGTCGTTAGAGTTTGGACAGGCAGAACGAGGACGAGACAGACAAAAGATCGTAGGAGGAAAGTGTGTTAAAAACAGTGAAGGAGCTTGTTTAGTCGCCACTGAGACTTGGATTTATAGTCCGCCCCGTGCTCACTGTATGGCCACTGTTAGGATCCCTGCTTTTTCCACGTTATTCGTCTTGCTCCCTTTGGCGGCGCTCTGGGTGGAGGCGACACGTTCGAGTTGATTATTTCTGGCTTCTTCAAGATGTTTACTCGTGCACGGGAGAAGAGGCAAGTTACTGCGGCGATCGTGATCCCATTGCCCCACGGGGAGAGACACCAGCACGGGGTCTCGAGGAGAGCTGCGACGTATGAGCTTGGTAATTGGCTGGGGCCGAGGAATTTTGAGGACGGTATCATTGTCACGTGCGCTACAATTGTCCCGAATCCCCGTTGCCTATGCCCGCATCGGAATAATTACTTGGACCGTGTAACTACGGAGGCACAATTATCGCGACAAGAGGCAGAGCTAGCTCTCGTTCCGCGCGTTCTACGGATTCTCCTTGCGATCCTCTTTCATCGAACTTTCGCGAAAATTGGAATAGTTGAGCCTTTCTGGCACACAGCAACGTTGCTTCCTCCTCCTCCTCTGTGACTCTCGATACACTTAATTTCGTTTCGCGCCTTTCACGGCATCCTCGTGGAAATACTTGGCCAAGCTTCTCGGGGGTCTATCCGAGCCAAAGCGACACTTTGTTCGCTCTCGCATTTATCGCCGCTGCTTCTCCAGTGAATTCTATACAGGTTTCGCTTTGTCCGAGTTCACTCTCGTTTAGATTATGACTCGGCCAACGGCAGCTGGAATATGCACGATTACGAGCGCCGATAAGGTAATTGTAACTTTCGCGGCATCGCGATTAAAGCCGAGTATCTGGCCCGCATCTCGGCGCGACGCTTCGACCAAGTAAAAAGAAGCAGAGGGAACTGGGAATTTTGTAAACGCGATGGGAGGCTCAGACCACGCGACACGGCCGAGGATTATCATTTATCGTCGCACGAAATCTCTGCTGGCAAATGGTGAAATACCGTCCTGCGACACGCCTGAAAGGGCGCTGCTTGTGCATATCTGTCGGAGTACTCGAAGGGGTGAAGAAAGCTACACCACAGCGATCGAAATTGTTTAATCTGTAGAATGGCATAAGTACAAACAGCAGTCGTGGTATAAACTGTTCAGCAGCGAGGTCGACGCGCACCGTTCATCAAGTTCAAATTCCCACCGCAAGTTCAGCGAGTTGAATCTGGCCACTGATTCTAATTCCTGCCTCCCCCTCGTTTTCTATTCGACGTCATCTATCCTCGTTGCCGTGTGTCAAGCAAGCTGGTGACCCTTGGAGTGGCGTGCGGACTGGTTATGGACTAGTTAGTCGATGCACCGCTGCCAGCAGTGGACTCTTGGGCGCCTCACGCTACTCGCATTGCAGACTCTGCGGCGCCCTTTTCACCCCTTTGCACCCCCGCTCACCCCCCTCGCGGTGTCTCCTGCACCCCCTTCTCTGGCATTTCACGCTCGAGCGGCGGCGCCTGGTAGAGGAACCGAGCAGATACAGATGACATTAGGAAAATGAAATATTTAACACGGGTATGAAATTCTCCGGATATCTTCTCTCGTTTATTTGGCACGAGCCTCGTTCCTGAAACGATTGACGTAGGTAGGCACCAGGAACAAAATTATCCATTCGTTTTCCCCCACGAGTATGACGATCTACTGTCAACCCCAGTTGCAGCCCTTAGTAATGGCGGCGGCTGGCCTGGGGCAGCCCTTCGAGTTGGTATCACGTCACATCCTGGTCACGCACGCCACCTCTTTGTTCAAAGCATGTCGGCGATTATAAAAGTGAATCATTTTTCTTTCGACGCTGGTGTAAAAAGTGGTAATTAATCAGGGCGTCGCAGAGTGGCGGGTTTGCCCGAAATAATGGCCAAAAGTAAATTATTTTTATTTTAAAAATCTGAATTGTACCTTAGGAAATATCAGAGAATAGAAAATAGATTTTTCAGGTAAAACTAGAAATTATTTCACGATTCATTGTCGATGTAATAAGATAATCTGTCAATTTTGGTATTATTTAATACGCTATTATTTTTTTTAAATATTTCTACAGCCGTGGTAGATAAAAATACAAGACCTGTATATGTTTCTCTCGCTTTGTTCTTTTTTAATGATTTATTTTTTTAAAGTAAAATTTAAAGGTCACAGAAGCTCAGATTGAAATTAGCCGCGACAAATCTGTGACCTTACCATTTATCGTAAATTGTAAATATTAAATTTGTCCACAATTTTTAATTCCATAGTTAAAAAGGAGTTGGCATGTTATTGCATATATTCATCATCGTATTACAACAGTGATTAATTACAATTAAATATCACGTAGAGCGTGTTTTATATACCGCATAAAAATATAACAGTATAATTCAAATTTTTTCGATACAAAACTACATTAATATCTTTCTAGAGTCATGTTATTGTAATTCCTTTCAACAATTTAACTCAGATCCGAAGGTTTTAATTTTGGCTATGATTCGCCACTGTGCGTCGAAGCAAGTACAGTATTTTCAAAGGGAACGAATCCAGTGGATGAGTAAGAGTATACCCACCTATAACAGTTTCAATCGCGAGACACCCGCGTCTTCGGGAAGCCGCTGTTGAATTTTTCGGACCACGGAATTACGAAAACTTTACCCGCGGTTTCCTTTAACGAGCCCGCCGTTAGTTACCCGCGACTAGATACCTCTGTTGCGTGGTTTCGGTCACGCGAGTTCGTGCCTCGTGATTCTTTAACGAGCCGCGAAACAAACACGAATGGAAATTCGCCGGCGGAGGTTTTCCTTGCCTTCCTCCCCATCGGGCCACCAGCAGCCGCAATCGCAATGAAATCGAAACGGCGGATCGTCGCGGTGACCGTTCGCCCCCGAATCGTCACGATAAATTATTAACATCGCGTGTAGACCGCGCACGGCTATCGATTCTACCGGTCTCCTAGTTCCTCCTAGTTGCTTTTTTTTTCCAGCCGCTTCTTCGTCGCTTCGATTTCCAAGCGGCCTCGTTCATTATCGTTTGCAACATCGCTGCGTTGAAACGAGTTTCGTTCTAGGTTGAACGCGTTATGCATGCATGTCGCAACGTCTGAGCTGACGATAACGCATTACGGGGCACAAAGAGTCCGTTGCATTGCGCGTGTCGCGCAGCCACTTGCTTTCCTCTCGGATCGGTATCCGAATAGGCGGAACAGCTCCGACGTATTTGCCGAATAATCAGGCAGGCTTAAACGTTCCGCGGGGCTCGGCACGAGCGGCAATTAACGTTTGGCGAAGGTGCGTTGCGGGGTGGATCCTCGGCGTTCTCCATTGTTGACTTGCGACTTGGTATGCTCGTCGCGCGGCCCCGATTTCTATGCTAAATGCGTATTATCGCGTTATAGCCGCACGAGCGGTCGTCACCGTCACGTCCCGCTTCGTTTTCGAGGCGGCCGAGATGCGAGCTCGCCGTACGTCCTGGAATTTTCCGCGCGTGCCACTCGCGAGTAGATTGAACTGGCCCCCTATCGATCCTACAAATTACGCCGGCGAATTCGGTTGTTGCTAACGGTGGAATCGATTCCGCTGGTCTTCGCAGCGCTGCCTCTTTTCCACCGTTCGCTAAACACCGCTGGGTGTATAAATTCTAGAGTACTCATGTTTCATTTTACGACCGATTAAGCTTTAAAACTGTATGTTAGCGAAGCGCTGCCCTTGCGCCAGCTCGCGACGCTGCACACTCGCTGTTTCGTCGTTTAAAACACGGCTGTTACGACTCCTTCGTTACGCGTTTTACTGCCAAATGAGTTGTTGCGTAAGCTTTTATTGAGAGCTCCGAGACTGCGACGATATTAGAATCCGGAGGATGATGCTCGTGCCCTGCGGAATTAACCCATATCGATGGTCATAAAAGGAGGTTTAACCGAGTCTCCGCGGATCAAGGATTTCTAATTTTTATTCCGCGGCTTGTCTGTCCCTCGATTGCCGGAATCGCTAGAATTGTGCCAGGATTTTCCTAGTTTATCGGCAGTAGTGTCATGCTCTCGCGGTGGTTGGATGGAAGCAATTCCGGGCCTCTAATTGCGTCATTAATCTTGGAGGGGGCTCGCGCGTTTCAGGGATTCCGCGACACGCGCGAAAGAAATGTTGCCACTTGGGCTGAATCAATAGTTGCTTCTATTTAACCCGGACCGCAATAAAAATGCCACTGCGCGTAACGAGGTCTTTTTGATCGGGATTTCTGTCCACGTAATATAAGCCTATAAACTCCATTCGTATTCGTGAAACTGTTTGCAGCTGCGGTAGGTACTTCATTGTCCGTTGAATCGGTTTGTTCGGCCTAATCACGCGGAGAGCATGGGAAACTGATGCAACGTAACGGTCTAGCCCATCGGGTCCATGACAAAATCACTGTCCTAAATTCGTTAACATTCTTCGTAGCAGATCTCTGAAGGGTTCATTCAGCGATTTTCAGGAATTTATTGCGACGAAAATAATTATAGTAATGGAATAAAACTTTTCTATTTATTAAACTACATTTCTACGGGAAATAAAAAATATAAAAGTAATACAATTATTATTTTCCAAATGCTTTTGAAAGTAGTCTTACGATGACATGTTTAAGAATTCATGCCTCGCTGTTGAAGGCGATTTCAGCTGTTAGACTTATCTGAACCCAAAAATCCAAACAGATTCTTGATCAGTATGACTGTCGCTATCGATCGGACTATAATTAGTGATTTATCTTAAAAATTAGCAAAATGGCGAGCAAAATGCAAGAAAAATATTTTTCCAGCTTTTTTCTTCTGCTATTTTCGATTTTAAAAGTAGGTTGGACTGAATGAAAATACTTGGTTGTAGTCCCTGCGAGAGCCACAGGTGTGCAGAATAAGCAGTAAAATTTATAAAGCAATCGGTTCGATAGTTTTTGAGATTTTATCTTCACGATGTGGACAAATGACGCTCGAGAAAAACGCGTTCAAAGTTTTCATCCCAGCAAAGTGCGTCTGTAGAAGCTAAAATAATGTGATTTTTCCATGAAAATTTAACAGTACATTCTTGAGGATATGTACTTTCGAAAAATGATTTAAAAAACTCGATTTTTTCAACCCGTTTAAGCGGAATGACCCCTTTAAATTTACCATTTCCACGAGCTTGCTTGTAGATTCTGTCGGGAATTTGGGGTCGATACTAAACGAGCTTTTAAAAACTAGTAGCTCGGAGTGATTAAACAATGGCGTTGCCTTTCTGTTGCAGGAATAATGAAGAGAGAAGCTGATGCAGGCGCTATGGCAGGTTCAGGAGGACCAACAAGTCCTCACAAGCGTTATAGACAGGGTGACGATGAACTTCGTCTTCTGATCCCCAGCAAGGTAAGCTTTCTTCGCTATCTCCCCTTTCCTTCTAATGCTACATATCTACACGTAACTCCGAGGAAGGAAGAGGTACATTACATGGAAAAATGAATTTCTTAGGGGAATCGATATTTGACCATTCGTGTGCTATGTAAATTTTAAGTGAGAACCCGGAGAAACTACTCGTGGGACTTTCTAACTTGTGGTGAAACTGCTTCGGTACTTTCCAATTTCTAGAGGCTTTTAAATTTTCTAAGTCCTCGTTAGAAGTCGAGGTTTTTGTCGAAGGGAACGTGTCTGGTAGGGAGTCTCAGAAATCTCGAAGGGATTGCGTCCCTATGCGTGAATAGAAAAGTCTTTTACAGCGAATCTTCCCAGCTAACCGCTTTTCTTAGACGCCCCGGCACGGATCTGCGTGCGTTCCTGCGTGTTTTCCCACGCGCAATCGCTTCAGTTTTCCACTAGCTTTTTCATCGCGTGGACGCGATTGTTTCAGTAAAAGCCGACTGCCATATACGCGAAACGTTCTTCCGGTCATTGTCGCTTCGGCCGACGAACCATTATCGGATTTCCTTCCACTTTCTTCCGTCAGGGAAATTCCCTGAAATTCCCTGAAATTGGCTGAAACGTTTTCTGGCCTAACGGATATCCTTTCGCGTGCTCAGTCCCCTTTTGGAGCCGCGGAATAGTCCGTTGTTCGCACCTTCTTCCCTCAGACGGTCTCGCTCCGTTGATTACAAGCATAGATCGATCTTGATTATTAATCGCACACCGCCACGATCGTGCCTCCACGAAGAAGGAACAAAAGCTCACCGAGGAGATATTTCCAGCGTCTCAGCCGTCAGCTTCGATCGCCGTTCGATATCATCTTCATCGTTTTCGCTGGCGATCCAAGCGGTCGCGCGCCAGCGATCGAGCACAATGTCGATCGTTGTTGTTAAACGTTAGCCACGCAATCGAGATCTCCGCGAGAATGGCTGTCGATGTCAGGGTCGATCGGCCTGGATATTGCCGAGGCGAGGGATCGCTCCTTTCGAGAGTGAACTCATTCACTCGCGACTACTTGGACGATGGAGAACGTAATTATCGCGGCTACGGCAGCAACTCTTGCAACAGTCCTCGCAACTTATCGTCGCTAATCGTTGGAACGTCGTGCTGGTGCACGTTCCAGGATCGATCGACCTTCTGGCAGGTTCCTTGGCCAAGATCCTGCGGCTCGTGTTCTCCACGAATAATAATCGATCGCCCCTGGCAGGGACGAGGAAAAACGAGAGGAATTAAAGCGAGATAATTAAGACGGACTGTTCGGTAGGATTTTTCGAGGCGTCTGGGTCGACAAGACACTTTTGTTTCGTCGTGTTCTCGCTTTCTTACTTTGTCCCCGATCTTGACAGAGATATTTAGAAATAACGCGTCGTGCCCTCGCGTGCGAAAAGAAAGGAAGTATCTTAAAGCTCCTTGCTCGCGCCTCGGGCAATGCTTTTGTGGACGAGATTGTTGGAGAATCATCGGCCCTTTTGCCGGGTTTAATGACAGAAAATACGACGTTCTGTTGCAGGTAGCCGGTTCGATAATCGGCAAGGGTGGCCAGAATATCACCAAACTGAGAAGTCAGGTAAGCCTTTTGCTTGTTTCGTTCGTCGATTACCCACTTTTCCGTCGTCCCGTTCTCCCTGCTTCGTCCTCTTCGTTGCTTGTCGAAGGCAAGCACGAGAGACAGAAGCAGGCGAGAGACGGCTGGGACGTTAGGCCGAGAAAGGACGTGAGAACGAACGCGTGCGGCGAACGCGGACTCGCCGAACTTTAGCCAGCCGATCGTTTATCGGCGGGGCAGACTTATTTCCACGAGCTTCTCGGCCAGTTCCCGCGCGGAACCATGCGCGGGAACTTTGGAGGGCGAACAGTTCCGACCCGGTGGATCGATCTAATCGCTGCCGATCGATCGTATTTTCGCGTCGATGGTACATTTCAGGGATGTTTCCGATGCGTGTATTTCTGGGACGTGTGTGGACAAAATTACGAGCTGCCACGAAGGTGCCATGGCCCTTCTTCTCGCAGTCCATGGTACTTGCAAGTTTAGCCTAACTTTGTCGATTTCATAGAGAGTCAGAGATGTGGTAGTAATTAGGAGGCGATCTAGCATTTTGCAATCCTTTAAAAGTCCGCCGGTCCCGGCGAACACGTAGTCGTAGCCACAGTCGCATTGTTTTTACGGCCAGAATGCTTCACACACGTACGAAATGCCGTCATCGCACATTTGGTTCTTGAACTGGGAAGTTTCATTCGTCTCCCGCAATTACACAACGTTTCGTTTCCCTTTTTGTTTTTTTTTTGTTGTCCGATCGTTGTGGAATCTCTTGGACCGTGCCTACGCAACTCGCACGCTGTAACGATAGCTATCCAAGGGAGCACACGAACGTAAAGCTGCATCGACACTCAACGGTTGATTGAAGCCTGTCGCACGCCTGCGCGAGCCGGACGTCTTCGTTGCCCTCGCCACTCGCCTTTACTCGGAGCGTGATCGAACGACGATCCACCCTCGGAAACGATCGGCTCGGATAGGCGTGCAACGGGCTTTACGCTCACCAACTTCCCACTCGATTTCATTGCGCAACATCGATTGTTTTCCTCGGCCATTTGTTCGCCAACCTTGAGACGCCGACGAGACTCACCCTGCACGAACCAAATGATTAAACGAACACCAATAAAGTAGGTCTGCAGGGCGTAACGCTTGTCTGCGAGCTTCCTCGCTCGCGACGAGTGGGCAAACAACGAATCGTCGACGATGGTTCCGCTGCCCGGCCGTGTTCCCAGCGGTGGTCGGGACGAAGGGTTCTACTGGTCCTCGCGTTACACGGCCGCAAACGTGAGCTTAAGCCCATCGAACTTTCCTTCCACGTCTGTTCTTTTCTGCTTAAGCTCATATTGCCTTTCGAATTGCTCCACGATTACGCGCTTGTCTTTCTCGCGCCCAGGGGCAGAGGAGAGCGGATCTGGCTTGGCCTGTGCGCTCGCGGGAATAGAGAATTGAATGGAGGGAACAGAGACACTGAATATAGAATATCATTAGCGTTTCGATTACCTTGAAGCCAGTAACCAGGCGCAAACCAGTCGTCCCCTCTCGATCCTGCCCCGCTGCTCGCAAGTACCCGGCGAGGAGGTATATTCGTTTACCTGAGCTCTGTCGCATTACCCCTGAGATTCGTAGGTAACGCACCTGCGTAACCCCAAGGTGGAAGGCCAGGTACCCAGTGGGAGGGAGGGAGAGAAAGAGGGAGGGACAGAGAAGCTTTGGGACAGTGGAATATCTCGGGGTTAGATTTTTACCATCCGTTGTCCATGCCCCCTTAGCAGCGAGCTCCCTGCGAGTCCGTCGTTAAATGAATGGGGAATCGTGCGCCGCTTTGGGGAATCTCATGGCCGAACAGTTGCCAGGCAATGGCCGATGAAGAACCGCGGAAACTTGGCTAGAGCCGTCTCGCGTACGGAGAAATATATGCAAGCGACATTCTTGCTACGTTGACCTGCTGCGACGTTCAGTGGTAGAAAGCGAGCTGCGAGTATCGATTGTTGCCTGCCTCAGCGGGAAATTAAAAGGAAAAAAGGATCCTATAAAAAAATAGTTAATACTGAATCCGATGACCGAGAGAGTCGTTGGTCACAGCAGTGATTTATAATTCCAGCACGCAGACTGCGAGTTCACGGTAATTATCGAAAGCTCCTTTAATTAGCCACGTTTAAACGACTTCGTTAGCAATTGAAATACCGTTGGAGTCGGTGTTAAGGTTCAGCTGGCCCGCCGTGACTGCAGATTCGACGAGGAGAAGAGCTTCTTGAAAGTACTTTCGGTATATTTAGACCGACGTGGAAGTTGATTCGTCACCGACAATACAGTTGCGTTTGTTGTCCCATCAAAATCCCCGCGAACCTCCTCTCAGCGGAGGCGCTCCGCAGTCATTTCTCTAATTAATTTCATTCTCCTTTTGTGCCAACAAGGTGGATATATTTCCATAAGAATCCCGGCGATGCCTCGAGCGAGACAAACAAACGAAGCCTCGGTGTAGCGCGGCGGTTCGTGCCTCTGCTCGAGATTCGATCGATTCTGTAACAGCTTGCGCCGCGATGCGCGATCCTGGAGCTTTTTGATCCCGCGAAGCTTTGCGGTTATTTGATCGAGCAGCTGCGAAAGTGCACGTAGCAATGGTCGCCGTGCAAATATTTCTCCAAACGGTCGCGTAATTGAAGGCGAGCTAGGAGGAAGGAGTGACGAAAAGGGGATGCAAGAAGGGGGTTAAGGGGGTGGGATAGGCTCGATAAAAAAAAAAGATCGCGCCGAGCGGTGTTCTCCGTAGCGGACGGAGAGGGGCTAGACAATTAAGCCGCGAATTAATCGAACCGTGAGAGACATGATGTCTAACTTGGTTGATGGTTTGTGCCCTGGCCCCGCCCCAACCCCGGCGTTGCCCCCCTGGTGTTGCCCTGCCGTTGCCCTGCCGTTGCCCTGCCCGGAACGACGGACCCTGACTCGATCGGCAAATGGACCACCCCACCAACAATCGACAACAACCACCAACCAACCACCAATGAACCAACCACCAACCACCACGGCCCGACAGTACAAAGCCTCAATCATTGTACCCGATTGCCCCGGACCCGAACGGTAATGACCAACACCACTACTTAATGTCTTATTTTTCTTTGTCTCTAATTACAAGAATACCTAAGGCGCCGACATATACTGATCGCTGTGCTGTTCTTATCAAACGACAGCAACGTTTCTCTATTTCTTTCTCTATATCTCTATCTATCTCTATCGCTATCTGTCTATTTATCTATCTATCTGTCTTTCTATTTATCTTTCTTTCTCTCTTCTTCTTCCTTCCTTCCTACTTATCTTTCTCTGTCTACATTCTTTGTATACCGTTTCTCTTTCACGTTCACTTATGTTACCCGTCTCTGTTTGTCTCTGCCTTGCCATAATCGCCTGTGTCTGTTCGTCTCTCACCAGCCGCTCCGAACCCTGTACGTGTCCTCGACCAGCGTCTCCGACGTGGTTCTGCCGCTATGATTCATTGCGAAAGCCGTGCGTTCGCGTGCTTCTAAAGAATATAAAGGAAAAATACGCGGCGCGACGTCGTCCCGAGCTGTGTTGGTGATTGCACTTGTCACCGCGCGGTTGCATGTCCTCCGTCGTTCTCTGTAAATCTGTTCTCCCGTGGGCGGAGATCACTCACGTCTCTCCTCATCCTGGACCACACTTTGTCTTTTAATCCCCGTCTTTTACCGCCTTCGCATCCGCCGTACCAGAGCTTTCGTTGTTAGCCCGAAAGCTGGCTCCCAGGTCCAGGTGGAGAGGTCCTCCTTGCAACTCGCTTTCTTCGTCATCTTCATCGTCTCGAGTTGCACGCGAACCGAGGATGCCCGCCTCGATGCTTTTCAAACTTCTCCCAGCGAGCCAACCATGAAATTCGATCGACTTTCTTGTCGTTTATCGAGTCGAAAGTGAAACGCTTCTGAGCACGCCGCAACCACTGGAGCAATGCATCGGCGATTTATCACCACAGCCTTGGGTAGTAGCAGTCCCAGAAGGCTCGAGGACACGCAGACTCGTCTTCCATTCTCTCCTCAAGCCCTGCGCCGCAGGTACATGCTGGTAGACATACAGTGAAGTTATAAAATCCGACACGTGTATTTCGAGCCTCGAAGTTGCTCGGAGTTGTATTACATTCAATCGAGGCTGTTAGAAGCCTACGGCGCGCCAATTTCAGGCACCCTGTATCCATCAATGGGATGAATGGGGAGTTAGCGAGAAGCGCGCGAGGTGCGAAGAGTTAGACACACATACTTCTTACGATTCTAAACGAGGCTCGAGTGTGTATTTTCCCAAGTTCTTTCTCTCAACTCGCGCTGCCGCTGAAAATGCAGTTACTCTAACGCGTGGCTAAGTTCGCGTCTCGTATTTCGCGGACCACGCAGCTAGCGATAGTCGAAGAGAAACAGGGAAGCGGGTCAACCGATTCAGGCGTTAAAGTAAATTCGTGCGAGGGACTCGTGGCACTTTTTTTATTATTCGATTGCTCGTTAATTCCCATTGTAGGATGCAGCGTGTCCCTAAACGCGATAGCGGGGTACAAGTTTGGGCGCTTGATCACTGTGTCTCTACCACCAAGTACGATTCCCTTCACGAAGCACAGGTACATGGGCGATTCGCAAGCTTGTCCGACACACTTACACACAGAGGATCCGAAAGCTTCCTGCTCACAATCAGCCACCGTCAGTCTTCATAGACTTTCCTTCGTTTAATTCTGTTTCTTTCAAAGAATTTCTCTTCTATCTCGGTCTCTCTGTCTGTATTTTCGTTTCTCCTCGGATGGTCTTGCGCGCGAACGACACGCCCGACATATCACACACGCAGAAAACCACATTTCACGATTGTAATCGGGGATATGTACACCGTTGTGTCTCTAATCTTGTGGCTAACACGGATCGCTAATCTGTGGAACTAGGCGACCGCCGATTCCACGCTTAACGTCGATATATCACGCTTACTTTTTAGGTACGCCCCGGTCAAGGCACGACCGACCCTCCTGCCAGAGACCTGCCGAAACGATTAACGAACTGTCCGCAAGTCGAAAGTCATTACCGATCTGTTGTCCCCGTATCTCGCCGTCATTCGACTCTTTCGTTGCTGTGGCTGACGGAGAGAAGTCTAGTCTGGTTCCAACCATCAAGCACTCGTTCGTTTAATTACGCCGGCAATTAGGACATCTGTTGGTCGACTCGGAACGCGCGCAGTACCTCGCTCACACTAGGATCCGAGCAAGAAATTTATCTTCCCCCTGGAACGTCACGTGCCGCGACAGTAAATTTTTTTTTTTATCGCTCACCTATAAAAGTCCCCGCGGCTGGCCTTAATGCGATTTCTATTCGCCGGCGGACGGACGTTTTCAGAATTTTATCGAGCAAGTTTTAACGGGGCACTTCCATATCGCGAACGTGCTTTTCCTCTCCCGTGCAAAATTCACCATAATTTCTGGAGAAACGGACCCTTCGATAGCGCGCGATTAATTACGCAGATTCGATATCAGATATAACTAGGTCCGAGATGCAACCAGACTCGACTTCTCTAATAGCGAACTGCACCCACACTTGCCCACATTCGCAACAGATCGAGCAGGCCCAACAGAAACGGACAGACTTTCCTTCTCAGTCTAGTACGTCAGTAGGTCCTGACAGATGTTGAACGAGAAACGAACGTAAATCAGTTTTCCCTTTCGACCATTCGATCGATGCGTTGACTGGCAACTCTGCAAGTCGGAGCGTCGCGTTCAAAGGTTTCCAGAAGAGAACGCACCGCTCGGTCCTTGTTCCCTTGCTCCGTGGAAAACTAGAGATCGGTCAGCATCTTCCTGAAGGCGATGACTTTCGACCCGACCGCCCGCGCGTCCAGCAAACACACGATTCTCCGTTTCGTTTCAGCTTGTGCGACTCTTAGAACTGGGGAAATAGGGAAGAGCTAGTTGGTGATGGCCGCTTTCACGGTTTAGAAGTCGTATCTAATAATCGTGATACGGTGCCTGATAGGAGAGCATTAACGTTAAATTAACTTTGTGTTCCCGGCGATCCAACGAATCTCACGCGTCGTCCAGAGTCGAACGAGAGTAGTATGGATCTCTGTTGGAACCTCTGCTCTGCCAGTCGACGAGGGTTCGCATTAACGATAACCAACAGCGTTCGAAACAGCGAGTTCATCCATGACGCTAATGTTTGCTTCGTTCGTTGAATGTGAGACTCGATTTCGCAGCTGTTTTCGGTGAACTTTGTTAAAGAGGACCGAGGAAACCCATCGGAGAGGGGAAACGTCTAAAGAGCTTGCGGAGCGGATGTGAAGAGTGCTCGATTTATCGATCCGTGGTCGGGGGGGTTTCCTTTTTTAGTTTTACAAGCGAATATTAGTCGAGTACTTGGATAGGATAAGGGGGGAATAGCTTGATCCTGTTATCGATACGTGGTTTACGGTTTCCTTGGAGCACTCTCGGAATCAAAGTATGGAAATGATCGCGACGTTTCAATTGATCGAGTCGTGATCAGCGAAGACTCTCTCCTTCGAGGGAAAATTAATTAAGCGACAGTGAGAAGTCTCTGGCCATTCTCGGTAGCCGCCCGTTGCTCCTGAAAAATTCCAGTGGGCAAAGGTGACGATCCGTCTGATCGTGACGTGAATTGTTCCGTTCTCGAGAAGCGAGAAGGAGAAACGAGGCAAGGCGTTTGTCCATGGCCGAAAGGGAGGGACGATTGACAAGTGGGGAAGCAGAGAAAGAAGGAAAAAGGCCAGCACCGGAGTTGATTTGTATCCAGCATCGTTTGAAAAGTCGCGTGTTTATCTTTGGACACTGCCCGGGAAGTTTGCTCGTAACTCTTGAAGCGGTATTTCCCGGCGCTGCGCTCCTCTTCGAGAATAGTGCGGGTTGTGCCGCGTGAATTTCGATCGGCTACAATTAGAGCAAGCTGCGACGAAGGAATGTCCCCTGCTACAAAATCGCACGGAGATTGGCCGGTTCGAAGGGACGTTGGTTTGCCAGTTTCTGTAACTGCGATATGTGGACCGAAGCTCCCCGTTGCAATTCGCGCCAGCTCTTCCACTTTTAACCGAGCAATCTCAGATAATTCGCGGCCAATTTCCCACGAAGGAGAGAGGGCCTCGACGCGATTCCAAGTGCTTCGCGGAATACGCTCTCGCGTAGCGAACAAGGGTATCTCGTAGAACGTAATCGCGCACGGCCATCGAGGACCCGAGTGATTGTTGGAGTCTTTCTGATTCTAGGGTGCTTACCATCAGCTCGGATCTGACCACCGTTCTTCAGGTGTTGAACGAGGTCGTACCTAATCTCGAGGAGGTAAGTCTTGCTACCAGAAGAGGATCACAGGGGAAAAGAAACGACTCAGTCGCGAGACTTATGTTTCTTGCTTCGTTTAAACTCGTTAGCCCGCCGCTCACGGTTAGATTCCTCCGATTTTTGCTCCTTCTTTTCCCTTCTTCGTATCGAACAGTCAAAGTTCCTCGCTAATCGTTGCGCAAAATGAGGCTGCCAGAATAGCGGTAGAAGTTTGAAAAGATTCGTGTTCGACGGCTGACGATTGGGCCGCGGATGCTGAAGGCTGGAAATGATTTCAGAACGGATCGCGTCATGGCAGCGATGAGATCGACGTGCGCATGCTGGTGCATCAGAGCCAAGCTGGGTGCATCATAGGCAAAGGAGGCTTAAAGATCAAGGAGCTTCGAGAGGTGAGTCATATTTACAGCATACCACTAACGCTAGTCACGGGCCGACATAACTTTTGCGATTGTCACGTTCGACGCGTGCCAAGGCCTCTGACGACCATTGAGATTCATCCTACGAATTTAGCAGAGAGCTGGCTCTCTGATTTACAAGATTCCCTATCCACCGTGTCTAGCAATTCTACCACACACGTCGCAGCACTGCTTGACAGACTGTCGCCGGTGCGAAGCTGCGCCTTGTTTGCAAAGCGATATTTCAGAAAGGATTTCAGAGCCCCGCGACAATAATTCAGAACACCGATTGGAATTCCTCATTTTCCATAACGCCCGCGCGATCATTGGAGAGGCACTCTATCTGCGAATTTCAACCAGACGTCCAAGTAATTAACCCGGAATTACTGTAATTATCAGCAGTAACTCGCGCGACGGTCCCGCCGCCGTCTTAATTACGATCCCGCGGTAACGAGCGGTTTTGACGGTGTCACCGAAATTGGGCACGTTAACGTGGATCTCGTTCGTCGTCGCGCGATTAATCGCCAGAAAAAAAGAAGGAACTTCTTATCGCCGACAGCTAAATCTTTAAATCCACGATCGGTCGAAGGGTGCAGCCGTTTGTCGTCGCGAAGTAAGATGGAGAAAGGGACGAAGCGTGCCAAGTCACGTCGTGCAATAACGGTAAAAAAAAAAATGGGAAATGAGTCGCTTTCAATTAGTCGATCACTCGAGCCAGTATCGCGGCTAGGTTTTACGTAACAACGAACGGCGGGGCTAGGTCAGGCCGCGGGGGTGTATGCAACGTGGCCAAGTGGCTCGTTACGTTTTCGCGTTCAGAAGAGGGAAAATCGAACGGCGCAAGACCTCTTGTCCTGGCTGGAGTCGCAATAGGCCACTCGAGTGCCGCGCGACTTTCCTTTCAGGCTTTGTCGGCTTCTCCTTCTCGAACTTGACACACTTCCTCGTATCTTCTGAGTTGCGCGTCTTTGGCGAATAACGAATGCATTATCCTTCTTATAACAAGGAAGGGAAGCAGCCATTTCGAAGTTGCCAGTAATTAATCCAAATGAACGTTTCCCCGCCTGCGCTTTCTTGTACGTGGGGGACTTGGCGCGTGTCTCGAGTTTCTCTGTATCGCGGGGAGAAGGAAAACAGAAAACCGCGCGTCGGAGATAATAGGGCGTGCCGTTGCAAACTATGCCATCACGGCCTGCGGAACCACCACAACCCCTTTCGCGTCTTGGTTGGTAGGGGGATGAAGACGTGGCACTGCCACTCGGCGACGTCGCCGAGTCGTTTTATTTCGACTCCTCGTCGCAAGGGGTGACTTTATTGATTCCGAATGGCTGCTTTTTACGCGTAACCAAAGATTTTATCCTCTCCACCCCCTGCATCCATCGACTTAAATCGAGCTTACGAGAAACGATTATTCCTCTCATCCGGCGCGAGCCTCTCGTCCAGGACTCTGCGATTAAGATCAGGACTTAGGTGATTTGTGCAAATTCGGGGAATTTCAAGGTAAATATAAAGGAAGCCCAAAGTGTGGGGAGGTCTGCCTAGCAATCCGACTACGAACTTAATCCAAAGTTTAATGGCCCCGCGGTTCACCGATCCGATTTCCTCATTTTCCGCCGCGCCTGCATCCCCCTTTTGTGCTCGGTATTGTCGTCGCCCTTCTGCCTTTATCTTTCCATCTACCCATCTATTTGTCAACAATAATCGACGCTATTCCGACGCTCCGGAGCGCACTTAACACGTGCAATATTTCGAGTAGAGAGACGCGTCTGGTGTATTGTGATACCTTGCAGAATCCCCGCGCGAAATCTCCGCCATTGGAAGCAATAAAGCTCGTTGTTTGCACCGCGCCTTCTTCCCCTGATTTCTTGATACGGAGCGCGACGGAATTGCTCGCTGCTTGCCCCGGGTATAGCCAGAAAGATAAAAGTTTGCGAGTTTTATTATTAAAATTTCTCCTCGCTTTGCTGAATTTTTCCTGATTCCTTTTTTTTACGGGCGGTTGCTGAGCTGGTGCTCGTACGTACGCACCGAAACAAGCGGGACCCGGTCGATTCGGATGAACGTAGGCAATCATTAAGCGCACACGCACCCTAGGGACACGCTGGCCAGCCGCGTGCTTCATCAGGAAAGTGCGTTTTCACACGCACCAGTGCGTGCCCGGTGCACTCGATTAGCGCTCGTATGCGTTTCAAACGAGTCCGAGCTGAAAATTGCTTTCCATTCTTTTTTTTCATTTCATTCCCCGTGATCCTATCATAGATTCAATGTCCGCGTAGCTTCTCATTGTCTGGCACAGAGTTCGATAAAAATCCGAGAACCTCGAGCGAGGAAAATTCTCACGGAAAAACCATCGGGTTCCGGCTCGTCGCGATAAGTTTCTTTTCTGGTCTCGTCACCGTCGACAAAGTCCTGTCGGGCCTCGGGAACAACGCCTCGTCACGGACGGTGGCTGACCGGTGGATCGTGAACGGAGGGTAGAAAAAGCTCTTTCAGGGAAGCTCGATATTAATTCCAGGAAAGTACGGCGGGTAATTATGCACACGCGATGCCTTTATTATCTGGCGCCGGCGTTTCGTCTACGTTCGAGGCGGGCGCGACAAGAGCAGCCGCAAACAGCTTTGCTAATTTACTTTGGCCGCCGCGCCGGTGCAGAACGCGTGCCCTTTAATAGGGCTCCGTGAAATCGATACGACGATTTCGCAGTTCTCGGTGAATTTTTCTTCGTCCAGGGCTGATTCTTATTGGAAGAGTCGCTGGATATTTCTTCCCTTGTTAACGGCGGGCTCCTCGGGGCTTTCCACCTCGTGTTCTCCAGCAACATGTGTTGCTATGGGCAGTCCTCGAAGGTCCATGCGGCACGCAATCCGAACAGGTGCTGGGGAACCAGGTAACGGACGGTTTCTAACAGCTGCCGTGCCAGGTGCAGCTGCCTCTCCGGGCGAGGCGAGGCGACGTGACACGCGGCAACAGGAGATTTTCATGTGCGGGCACCGTCTCCTTCCGATTTCCCCTTTGGCTTCTGCCCTGAGAAACCTGCCTGTTTATCTGCCATTCGTTTCAATAATATCCCACGTCTCGGAGAGAATCATTATTATTTGCCAAGGCACGGATTATTTGGGTTAAGGGTCGGAAAATACTGTTTTCCACGAAAATTCCCAACTGGAGAATTCATAGACGAGTGAGTCAGTGTTGCTGGCAGGGACGAAGGTGCTCAGAAATTTCGGAAATCGCAAGGAGAATGGCCTGGGGAACTTGGAACTATCTGGAAGCACACCTCCACCCTGGATGAATGCAGGGCTGGCTGGCAACTTTCCCTTTTCCCGGGGGAACGGCTCGAGCGTCCTGTCGCGTCGGTGCAAAGCTGCATGCTAAGACACGAATAATGAAAAGCAGCGGCTGGTAATTCCCTTCGTGGATGAATGAAGGTGGGTGGAGTCTGAACAGCCGCCGAAACGGAATCAGGGGCGCATGACAGTCCTTCGAACCCTCTGCCTTTTCAGTTCTCGTTCGGACGTCCGCGCGAGAGGTTCTTCCTTCCGCTTATTATCCCTTGCCTCCTCGGGGCCTTAGTTCATCGGTTCGCTCGATTCTTTTATTTTACATTGTGCTTGTGATCTTTTCTCCATCGCTGTCTCATCGGTCGAAGGCTATGGCGATGCGTCCCGGATTTTGGTGCCATTTCGAAGATTTTCACGACGATGGGTACGTGTGCCTTCGAGTTTCATTATTTTAAGGATTTTCGCCAGACTTTTAGTGATACGCGAACGGAATAGAAACACGTGCTTTCTGTTCAGAGTTTCTCTTTTTCTTCTTCTTCTTAATGTTTCGTTCCTCTTGACTACACGCTGGTACCAGGAGCGCGTCACGATTCAGCCGACGAAACAAGGCGAAAGAACAGTCGGTTGCTCGCAATGCGATAATCTCGAGATTGGATTCACGATCGCCTCGCAGCCAATGTTTCCCTCTCTTAATTACGTAACACGCTTACGTAAAAATGCTCACGTGAGTGCCTCACCTCCGCCCCCCAGTCTTACGCTTTCGTCTGGAGGGTGGCAAAGGAGCGAGTGGTAAGCAGAGATCTCGCGTGTCATTTCGCTATAATTCTCGCTTGCAATTTATGCTTTTCGCGGAAAAGCTGCTGGGACTAGGGGGTGGCGAGCTAAAAAGAGAGAAGGGAGATGGCGACGGCGGAGGTGAAGAAGGGAAGAATGTCAGAAACTAGGTAGAGACGAAAAGGGAATTCGCGAACCACTTTGCCGGGGACAATATCGTATGTCTTAGCTACTTCGTAAAATAAACACCAACCCTCCTCGTTCTTCTTCCGCTACCCCTGGCACAGGCTGCATTTTCATACGTTCAACCCACCCACCCCTTCGGCGGTTGTTCGCGGAAGGTAAACTCTCGGCGTGCCTGCGACTCTCTCGTCCTTTCCTTTCTACTCCCCATTTTCCCCTCACAGTTCTCAGTTTCCTTTCTGATTCCTTAGTCGGTCCCTGTTCCTTTTCGTCGCCACTTCGCCTTCTTAATTCCCTTTAGACATCTTCGTTAATTTAATTAATATTTCCTACGTCGCCTTAACTATTCTTATCTCCTCCCAACACGTTTCCTCCATTCGGCACTACTTAGCTCTTTCTGGCTGCCTCTTACAGGTCTCCTCCGCTGTTGCAATTCCATTTCCTTCTCACCGGCTTCTCGCCCGTGCGTCTTCGCTCGTTTCCTCTCAAAATTTTCTTTCCTCCGCTCCCCCCCCTTTACTTTCCAATTGTTCCAAGCACGCTTCCACCGGCGTTTCGCCATTCAATCTTCCCGGTTCCGTGTTTTCGGAGAAAGGGGGAGATCCTCGCGAGAAGACCACCCCCCGGCTTGCTTGGTTGCGTGCACACACAGGCCCGTATTCTTACGCAAGCAGCCGGCCGGCACCGATGTGCTCTCAAAGACTGTTTATTAAAAAGCTTTTAGCGATATTAGACCGTCCACAAGGAAGTTTCCTACCGGCGAAGGCTCTGGGAAATTTTGCGGCGCTCCGTTGCGGGATGCTTCGCGGAAAAGAAGGTGCGCGCGAGATTCGCGGAACGTAATTGATGGGGGAATTCTTTTGAAAGCCGAGGCAGTTTATTAGAATTGGAGGGGAAAAGTTAGAGAGTCTATTTGTCGACTATCGCGGATGAAAGGACCGAATCGTTGCTTTCGCTCAATTACCACGGCTCGCGTGGCGCGAACAAAAGCACAGGCGCCAAGTTTTTCCGACACCTGTGCGGCGTGCGCAACGGTGTGCATATTCCCCGCCGCGGCTAATTGCCGCGTTCTCGGGCCGCTGTTGACCGATCCGCCTCTTCTTCCTGTAGAAAGTGGCCCTGGCTGGTCATCGCGAGCCCCGACTTCCTGGCCGTTTCGACGATCCGTCCACTTTCTTCTGCTCGTGGGTGCGGTTTACGACGCGGCCACTAGAGCCGGCCGAATGGGTGACACATGTGGAAAACCACAGATCCTTCCTGCCGACCGTCCACCATCTGCCTTCCACGACCACTTCCGGCCGCTGGCTCGACCCAACTCCTCGGGCCTCCCTCTCTCAGCAGCGGATCCTCCTCCGCTCTTGTAGGCTTCCCTGCTTCAGCCTTTCGTCGTCTTCTCGGCGGACTTCGGTATCCACGAAAACCCCAAAAGAAACGTTCTAATCCTGGACGCTACAAGTGCCAATTATCCTCTGGTACTTGGTTAATTCGTTTAACTCCAACCGAATGCGCTCGTCGAATACCCTCCAGCGAGGAACCTAGAAATTTGAATCGGTGGTGCCTTAAATAGCATTCTCGCATCGATACAAACTCGAGTGCACCCTATTAAACATTTTCTTTACCTTGCAAACGAAGTTAGCGAGACAAGAGGCATCTCTCCCCAATCGAAACGATCGATAAGCAACGAGAGACGCTTCTAGTTAATCAACGGACGCGAACAAAGTATTCTTTGTGCCGCAAAGGGTTGAGCGGTATCGCGAAACATTCCGGTGGAAGCCTCCTCCGGCAGATCCACCGAATCGATGTATCTTCCAATCGATCTTCCGAGTTCCCCGAAGTGTCGGCGTCCCCGCGAAGCCGCTCCTCCGTCCCCTTCTCAATTACCCTTATTTTTCTTGCGAGCTGCTCGTTCCTCTGCAGAGGGACACAGAGGGAAACGGATCGAAGCTGTTTACGCTCACGATTCACCGCACCACCTTTCCGCTTATTCAATTACTTATTGCCGCGTGCACAGTGGGTCTCTCGGTTTTCGGCTTGCCGAGCGGCGAACTCCCGACGAGCCTGTTACGCGCGCCTGTTAGCGTCATTCAGTTCGACAGCGCGTTCGCTGAATGCCGGCCGATGTATTCACTTTAGCGAATAAGCCTGGAAAAGAGCATCGTCGCTCCCGCAATCCCACGAAACGGTTTATTAGCGGGGGACATGCGCGGAAGAGCATTTTTCTTTGGCTGATCCTTGTGCCCTCTCCAATTTTCCGCACCCCTTTCGTCGACCAGCCGTGCGTTGTTAAATTCTCGCGCTCCAGTTGACGCCGACAATCGGCCCCGCTTCGTTAATACCCAGGATTTTTCCAATTAGTCGACTCGGATTATTCACTGCCTCCGTTTGCAACTGGCGCAGCGAATAATAGTTGCGAGCCGGGCCAATTGCTTTTGGCGGTGAGACGATGATGCCCTGCAAACCGTCTTGTCTCTTTACTTAAGAACGATAGCGCTATCGAGTTGCTATTTTTCGTAGCTGGAAGAGGTGAGAACTGGAGGAGAAGGATGCCGGTGCAATTAGGAGTTTCAGTTTTGCCGAGGATTGTCTTAAAAAAAAAAACAGTTGGAATACAATAGTTAGCGGAGTGCAAGGAGACGCGTAAGCCGTGGCATGGAATTCCATCGATCGAATCGCGTCGCTTTCTCGGCTCTTCCGCTCATTGAAAGCTTGTAACGAGGCTTTTGTAACGCGAGCTATTCGGATGCAAATCCTCCCCGGGTTTCTTCTCGACGATTCGCTTAGAAACGACTGCTGCAACGATCGAGTTGGTCGGGGGGAGGAATTTGTTGCGGTTCGAACACGGGTCACGGAACGATCGGGGCCCTATTCTTCGGCTCCATTCAATCTCCGGCCGATTGACCTCCGCCTTTTCCTTCTGCGTTCAATGGGCAGCCAAGAATACATGATAACTCGAACTCAGGAAAAAGCTTGCACGCGTTCCTGTCAGGTGAGAGTTGGAAGATTCGTGAAATCTGTTTCTGCTGGGAGAAAAGAATGAGAGAATGGCGACGGTTCGGTGACTCGAAGAATATATATTTAACGTCTGTTTTCGAGCAGAAGGATACCTCCTTCTTGACGCTCTGTTCTACAAGATGACAATAACAAGCACGAAATAGCGAAGTAGCCGCAGCGAAATCTTGTTTCCAAAGAAACTTGCGTTCACCAGACCTCGGGCCCGAGTATCGGGAGACCGATAGCCCATCTTAAAAGAATAACACGCGCAGAGATTGATAGGCAGGCTTATCTGAACACTGAACATTCGCGTTACACTCGAGTGGCATGAAGTATGCTCGGGTAAAGTAGTAAAGGGCATGCAGAAGGAACGGGACCACTCGCGATGGTTCTCGTTTACTTATCCAGGCAATGCGGTTGAGCCGCTTTTCCTCGTAGCGCGCAACTTTTCACACGTTTCGACTCTCTGTGTACAAAGGAATCTTGCCTGCCGCGAGGCTACAAGTAGACTAAATAGAAGGTGGCGATGAGGACGACGACGGCGGCCACCACGAGCAGAACGGGACTTTGGCCGTCGCTCTTCTTCTCCGACTGTTTGCTGTAGGTGGACGCCCAAGTCTTCTTCGGCGACTTGTTGGTCCTCTCGGATTCCACCAGCTCGCCGACTCGGTACTTTTGCATCAGCTCGAAAGCTTCCTTGGAGTGGCCGACATCGTCGAAGTCCTCGGAGCCGTCTTTGCCTCCGTGATCTAGCAGGATCTCCTCGCCACCCGGGTGCTCGTTCAGGAAGCCCGAGACGTCGTACACCTTGTCGTGCAGGATTATCAGGGTCTTGTTCTTCCCATCGGTGGTCGTCACAACCTCGCTCCTCGTGTACTGCTTGGTCATCCTTTCGCCGGGATAATCTGGGGACAAAGAACGATTAGGCTTATTGCTTTCCTCCTCTTTCGACCGATTCTCGTTGGGCAGTTTTCGATTCAACTCGTTTCCGACGCAGCGTTTCGAAAAGGAAAACCGTGTGGCAGGGTACGATCCTTGGTATGTGTTTAATAGGTAGAGTCTTGTCACGTTTTGTTCTCGTGCATGCGATCCGCGTGTCGCGGGAATGATTCGCTAGACCGGCATCGTCGAGTTACACTGGCAAATTATATTGAATACTAATTAATCGAAGTGACCAACTGCTTGCACGAAACTGACAAGGTAAGGCAAGCCAGTACCGTAAACTGGGGGAACATTGGCAGGACGGGGTGACGTTGGCATCTACTTAACATCTATTAAAAAGGAAAAAAATCTATGCGGTTTCACACTTGTAGTACAATCACAAACGATGCAATGCTATAATAGGATATCTAAGCCAAAGTTAAAAACGTTAATTAAAAAAAATAATAAAGAAATAAAAAAATAGAAAAGAGAGTGCATTGAACAAAAAAAGAAACAAATTTAAGTGTTAATTCAGATGTGGCAAAACAATGGATAGATGAAAATGTCTGCCGAGTTTGAATTGTTTTCACTACAGCGTTTTAAAGAAATAAATTATAACTCGAGAAAATTGTGAATTCGGGGCATTTTCACTGCCAAAAGTTTAGCAAATAATGCTTGAATGAGCATTTGTACAGTAAAAAAATACCTTTCTAGGAGTAAAAATAAGACTCCAACTGTCGTTCGAGTTCCTTACATCTAGATTTACTACGCGTAAGACATAGATACTCAAGTATTTCAAATTTCATATACTTTTCTCTAATATTGTGATAGATCCTTAAAGAAGGAAAGGTAAAAAATTTTATGCATAGTGACACTTGTAGTGCATTCGCAGAAGCTGCAATGTTATGATAGGGTACTTAAAGCAAATGTAAACATATTAATATTTATATCATGCAGCAAAATGTTCCAAAAACATGCCAAAGTTCCCCCAGTTTACAGTATCAGATGACCTTCCAATTTTCATACTTTATTTGTGATGCGATAAACGCCTGCTACTTATACGCGTTCTATTGCGCAACAGTGACCGAAGACAACGCAGAAATATGACGAAAATACGCATCGGGGAAAATTTATGTAGCACTTTCTGCCGGGATTTATCGTTAGCTGTTTATGGGCAAGCGAGTTACATATACTCTGAATATTTATATCCAGAGGACTCTCTCGTTCGAAGACGTACTATACTCGACGTAGACAAACGGCAAAGGCGCTCGCTATCAAACGCAATTACACGAAGGTCATCGGCATTACGTAATCTACGTGGCGTGAACAATGACACGCGTTATTACAGTTTTTATTTCTGGAAAAATTTCAAAGCAGCTACTTCGAATTTCCAAGTAGTCGCCGAGAGCCGCCTATGTCATTATCGATAGCAGAGTCTAATGGACGGCTAATTATACATCCCCATGACAGTTGCTTTAAGCAAAGAAGGTCGAGAAGCTTCCCCACCAACGACTTCGGTTACCATCCTCTGTTAATGATCGCCTAAACAAGGCAAATACCTTCGCCTAAAAAATTCAGGGAAACGTGCTGGAAAAGATAAGAAGCGTAGCGTACGCGGAGGCGTTGAAAACTATCGAAAACGCTCGACGCACTGTGTACGGCAAAGAAGTTTGGAATTCAAGGGGAATCAGTCCTGTCGGTAGTCAGACACGCGCGCGCTCGCTGAAGTAGTCCAGCGTGCTACGTCAGACATGGCGGCCAAGGCGACTGCCGACGCGAATATAAGGCGAACGCCTGGCGTCAGCGGCGCGCGCGTCCGTTTGATGATGTATGAATTATGCTACATGTTCCACGGGAGACAAGGCCAGCACAGTGTTCACTTCCGTTGGTGAAGTGGTCGTCGTCGATCGCAATGCTAACCGAGGATCAGTTTTGGCCGGCCGGGGACCAATCCACGTACCTTCTCGTTCAGTCGTTCACGTGCGAGCCCGAGAAGGCGCTGCGCTCTCGATGCCTCGTGGCTCTCTCGGTCTGTCTTGGAATTCCTTCGTTAGCTCTGACGAGAGAGCAGGGGAGGGCGGACGGAAGAACGCGATAGAACAATCTCGACGGATGGTTATTTCTAAAGCGGTTTCTTCGCGAGGCTGCACTAGCACAAACACTGTAAGGTCCACTGAGCTCGTAGTAGCTTTATCCTGGCCCCTCTCTGTACGCTGCCCCACTACCTGTTCCTGTCCCCTTATCATCTTCGACTCCCACTCGCTCGCGCTCAGCTCTCTAGCTCCCTTTCTCTCTCGCTCTGTTGCTCTTTCTCGGCAACGGAGCTGCCGCCAGAGCTGGATGCAAGAGGCGAGCCGTGGTAACGTCGAACGCGCGCCATCCGATCGCTCGCTCGCCACGAGACACTTGCCGCACAATTGTGGATGAACGTAGACGGGGAAACTGATGCGAGAGCAGATTCGCAATCATTCTTAACAGCTGTTTACGCCGCGTACAAGAGACTAACAGTTTCCTTTCCTTGTTTACAGCGCAGACACGCGCAGCCTCGTCTCCCGTGAGTCGCTCGTGAGTTTCGTTCCAGCGATTTAACCCGCGATGCTCGGTCGCTTCGAGGCATTAGCGAGGCTCATATTGGCCGACCGTTACACGGCCGCTAGCCTATAAATAGCGTTGAGCTGTGCGCCTTCGATAAGATTAGGAATTGTCAACGATTCCCTGGAGGCTAGAGACTGCGAACAATAACACGGGATCGATATTTAACGGCGATTTCTGTTACCACCGAACGGCGCGCCATTTTAGCGTTCTTTCGCTGAAATGTTATTCTCTGCTCCGGTGATAAGGGTGGCTGTTGAGTAATGTCTCGGAAGCAGGACGGAAGTAGGGGATGGAATATTCGGTGGAAGGGATAGTCGACGCGTGTTCTTTCGTAAATTATCGAGGAGATTGACGACAGACTTGGGACCGTAAAGTCTAGGTATATCCGAATGGTCGGTATTGATCGGAAACTGTGCATCATCGTGTGCGACTCTCCATCAGCCGCATGCAACTGCATTCAACGGGAATGTTACGCGCTGATCGTATACTGTGCCGCGTCCATTGTGAACGGGGCTTTATTAAATATCTGCGACTGATACCTGCTGATATCATTCTCGACGCGAACGCGATGCGCAAATAGGCAACTATCTGTACGCCTGGTGTCGTCTATTCGATCATATAAAGCGACGAATTTAATAACTTAATCTGAAATGTATACGAGGATAATGGTGATCATTTCGATGCTTGTTTATTTTCCCGGCGTAATCATTGAAATTGATTAAATTATTCCGAAGCACAGCAATCTGGCGAAATCTAAGTATTTTTATCTGAAAGTTTCAGCGATTCTTGTTGCGAAAATAAAAATCGCTAGTCACGCTGACGAACGAAGCTCCTTCTGCAGGCTAGGTCTTTGGTCGCGATCGGTTGAACCACATACATACCGCGCTAGTAAAATTCCACGTCACCCGGCGATACTAGATCCGTTGCGATAGGCTTCTCACTGGCTTCTCAGCTCGATCACTTTATTTAACATTCTCGTAACACTCTTATCGCCCGGTCATTCTCGTTACGCAAAAACAAATGTTGGATTACGCGCATATCGATAAGTGGCACCGAATTCGATAAGCAATCTATCGCTGCGGCTCGAGAGGAGAGAATAGGTTGTTACATACATGGATTCGTTGCTCGGCTCGTTTTGACAACGGGGTGCGTAAGATAATTCACCCGTGATTAACTTCCAGGCAGCATAAATAGACGTTTTATTCGTTGTAATTGTACAGATTGGCTATAAGGATATTTGGATAGCTGTAATTCGAAACGCATCCGTTCGCTTGCTTCTACGAGAAGAAAAAGTAATAGAATATGACGGCGTAAACGGCGACTCCAGTTGCGATGATCACCGGGAACCAAGGTGACGATTCCCTTTTTGGTGTGTCGTACGTCCAATTGTCGTCGTCTATCGTCAGGTCTTGTACACCTGCCGCGAGAACAAACCAAACCGTTGAATTCATTTAACGAACCGGTGGTACACTTTCTGCCGAAACACTTATTCGGAGTGGCACTCCTTAGCCTTCGGTAAGAAATCGCGAAAAATCGGGGCATTGATAGCAGAAACTGACTAACCCACATTGTAAAGAAATTAACTTCTGCTGTTTTACACGATTAACTCAATTTGAGTTAACAGAAACGTGGGCTAGTCCGTTTTTGCTTCCAAAGCCTCGATTTTTGATTATTGCAAGATCGTACCTCTGTCAGATTGTTCGGCAGGTTGATCGGCAGGCTCTCCGGTAAGCGAGCCGGTTACTGTGCCGATCTTATAAGTTTCCCGAAGCTGCACCGCCTCTAACGTGTGCCCTATCTCGTCGAAGCATTTGGTCGAATCTTGCCCGCCTAAACTCACCAGCACTTCTTCGCCACCGGGATGTTCTTTCAGAAATTTCGTGATGTCGTATACGCCGTCTTTGTACACGATCCACAGATCGTCTTCGCGATTGTGTTTCGCCACCTCTGCTCCCGTGTAGACGGTCGACATCTTTCCTGTACTATCGTCTTTCGCACGCCTCACTTCTCTCGAAAGATCGTCACCGCCGTGAATATTTTATCGTGCCAAAAGCGTTAGTGCTCGATTTAAATGCAGAGTCCGCTCGTTCGATTTCCAGCGGATCGAAAGTGGAGCAGCCTATCGAGCGATCTGAAACGCAAGACAACATTTTCCGAATCCTCCTTTCGTAGAATCATACTGCTCCCCGAACTGCTGCTCTATCTATTCCCGTCTACGCGGATATTATAATGCCGCGGGAGTGTATCGCGTACCGGAAGAAGAGAACTCGGCTCGTCTCGAAGCCTTGGACGCCCGAGGTATCGACCATGGCCGATGCCCGACCGCGACGTTTCTTTTTCTTCTCCGCTTCGCGAAAGCTGGTTTTCTCGACCTCTTTCGCCCGTCCTCTACCTCGGCCGCGATATCGGTCGCGCGAAATATTCGCCGGACGGAGAGAAACGGTTGTGCACTGGACAGCTCCGACGTGTTTTCACTTGTAACTCACCTGGCCTTTTCATTAACCGACGATCCACTTCTCTCGCGTGCGTGTCCCGTCGTAGCTGACGCTGCGCAGGGTTCCAAGCAATGCCCGCGGATGTTACGGATCGACTACGTACTGCGCGCTCCTCTTCCCTCGATCGTTGAAATTCATGCCTCCTCGAACAATGATTCGATGAAAATGCATAGTCCCACCAATCACACAAAGAGTCATTTGCACAGAATGGAATTGCGTTTACGATCAATGAATCTTTTATTTACCCTTGTGGATCGCGCTCGGCGCGTTCCTTCGAAACCGTTGCTCGCTGTGTCTCGCCGAGGAGTCGGCAGTTAATGATAAATATCGAAGTCGGTTTCCATTGCGTGAATCGTTCGGAGGAAATTTTCTGTAAACGGATCGTAATACCTGCGGCTTTCCTGCCATTTTCAGCCTCTTTCTTCCCCTTATCGTTTACGAGTAATAAGGCTAACTTTTCCCAGACGCCACGCACACGCGACAGAACTTCGCTTCAAGTTTTTCCCCTCGGCGATCGGTTTTCCGCGCTGAAAACCGAGAAAGGGAGGAAACGCGGTTCCGTACACGGTCACCTAACTTCAAAGTACCCGCGGCCACGAATCTTCGTTCCTATTGGACCCCGCGATGCATCTTTTTCGTCGAGGTTCAGAGGTCTTGGCGCTGTAATTACGTTACTCGCGTTTTAACAAATAAAAACGTCTGTCGGCTACTAGGAAGCGAGAGAGCGACGGAGCTGCCTCTGAAAGCACAATCTCGCGTATGAAGGGTTGCCTGTTAAGCAACTTGTAACACGCGATCCACTCGTTGCCACCGAAAGGCAGGTTCTCCTATACGAGACGGGACGCGACGTCAGGACTTTCAAAGTCGATTTTGCTCGATAATGAAGCGGAAAATCGAAAAATTTTATTCTTCTTTCTCGACTCAGTTACTTGTTACAAGTCGAAAAGAAAGAGTAACTTTTTTTGATATCGCGCTTAATTTTCGAGAAAATCGACGTCGAATGTCTTGACGCTGCGTTTAGTCGGCTATACGAAAAAACCTGCTTTAAGAAATATGTCCAGGCTCTCGCGTCGTTTTCCCTACTCCCCCTACTACGCGTTCTTCCCTGCTAAAGTGGAACCGGTTGACATTCGTGTTGCAGAAAACTGGTGCGAGGATCAAGATCTATTCGCACTGCTGTCCGCACAGCACCGACCGGCTGATCAGCATCTGCGGGAAGCCGAACACATGCATCGAGTGTATTCGCGAGCTGATCGCCACTATTAAAGCTGTGAGTATAGAAAAGAGCGTACACGTATAACCTTCGCGTGGTCCATCGTTCTTGGACCCTGTCCGTGGATTATCCGGTCTAATCAGGATCCGATACGGTTGCAGTCGCCGTTAAAGGGTGTGAACAACCCGTACGACCCGCACAACTTCGACGACTTCTACGCGGACGACTACGGCGGCTATGGGAGCGGAGAGGGTGGTCAGGGCAAAGGGGGTGGCTTCGGTGGTCCAGGGGTGCGAGGTGGTGGCGGTGGAGGAGGCGGTGGTGGTGGTGGAGGCATGCCACCGAGACGCGACAACCGCGGTGGCGGACCCGGTGACATGAACCGCGGTTTCCCACCACCGCCGAGGGGAGGACCTCGCGGTGGAGCCGGTGGAATGTCCGGTGGACCGCCCGATCGCGGCTACGGGGGTAATCGCGGTGGCGGAGGTGCTGGAGGAGGCGGCTACGAGGGTGGACGAGGTGGAGGCGGCTATGGAGGGAACAGGGGTGGCCCACCACCGTACGGCGGTGGAAATTACAACGGTAAGTAAGTCACGAGTTCGCGGGGGACGCGAAGAGAAGCGCGGTGAAATAGCGTACTCATTTTGATCGTTGTTATTTTTCCCAGGCGACGGATGGGGTATGCAAGGAGGAGGTGCGCCGAACGGCTTAGGCGGTGGAGGAGGTGGAGGAGGAGGTGGCGGTGGCGGGGGAGGTGGCGGGGGTGGCGGTGGCAACTCTGGGATGAGTGGCGGCCCACCCATGGGTGGAAATAATCAAGGGAATCAAGGCAACATGAGTGGAAACAAGACGAGCACTCAAGTCACCATTCCCAAGGACGTAAGTAAAAGTAATGCGTATAATCCCATCAGTAGGGTCGAAGGGAGTGAGTGGCTGAGTGACTGAGTAGAGGGGAATAGAGCAAGGGTGGTTGGGGAAGATCGTCATTCCTGCTTCCCTATCGTTTCTCTTTGCACAATAACGCCAATCAATGATACTCCAGCAAGATGGTTGCTAATAGTCGATTGCCCTTTTTGTCGACAGCTTGCCGGCGCCATTATCGGGAAGGGGGGTGCCAGAATCCGGAAAATCAGATCGGACAGCGGCGCTGGAATCACTATAGACGAGCCGTTGCCTGGTAGTAACGATCGTATCATTACCATTACCGGGTTACCCAGTCAGATACAAATGGCCCAGTACCTGCTTCAGCAGAGGTAATTGTTTCTCCCGTTTTATCATCGTTCCTTAAGCCGCGTTCTTTGCCACAGCCGCGCATTTCTGCGCTCTTTGCTCGTTTCATTTTCATTACGATCTCTCGGACCGTAAGAGAGTCATTTAGAAGATACTCCTTAACCAACTGCAGCTGTAGATAACGATTATCGTTTGTTAAATTAGTATGGCGGTTCCGCTTGTCTGATATGGCAATATTAAGATTTAGGTAAGTAAACGTAGATTAAAGAGTGAATGAGAACAAAAAAAAAAGTAGGTAGTAATTCTCTGCGAAGCGTGCGCTGAAATATCTTGCAAAGTACAGCTGGTGTGTCGCGAGTGCCTTAGAAACGATATAAGTAGGAGCTGTTGTACCAGCATGCGTTCCGTAATACGTTCGTCGCAGAAGCAGCAACTTCGTTTATCCGAGATCGACGTCGGTAAAAGAAACCTGAACGTATCGATGGCAGTGCAGCACTATTGTCCGTAGTAATGCGTAGGTCAGGATCAGAGAAACGATAGAAAACGGCTGCAACGGAATGTACGCACAGTGTAGCTTTTAATAACGTTGCCAGTTGTTGCGGGCGATCGTGGCCGCATTGTCGCATTAACATCCTCCGCTTATCATCACGATCGATAATATGTACGTAACAAGCTCCCATGCTCTCAAGCCGGCGCTAGCCAACCAACTAATTCCATCTCATGGCTTTTGGCCGCGCATCGCCTCATCTCGCATCGCATCGCATCGAATCATCAACCCCTCGACACCTGCGACCCTGCACGAGGAACTAACAAAAATCCGACTAACCAACCGAAGGAGGGGAATGCGTGAATCTGTAAGCTTCGCGATGGTGGAGGAGCGAGATCGAAGGTGCACCGTGAGAACAGAGGACACGGTCTAGAGAAGCAAACGTCCGCTAGATATCAACATTGCAAAGGGGGACTAATCGAGTGCCGTTGTATGGAAGACTAGTGATTTTGTTGTTCTACTTTCGATGTAACAAGGAATCACTAATCATCCTACGAAGGCATTCGCGATCGTCGGCTTCCGAGACCTGCTTTTGGAACTAACATCAACCTTGCTGCGGATCCATTTGCTCGTCGAACACGCGCGGCACAACACGATCTTTCCGTTGCAACGGAGCGCAGTAACTCGTCTCTTCTCGCTTGGCAGTCTCTCACGCGTATCGCGCGCGCGCGGGAGAGAGTGTGACGCAAATTAGGTAGATTAGGCGGTTTAGGCGAATTAGCCGGCGACTACGACTTCGGCGTGCGCGTAGTTTGCGTGTACGCGCATCGGTGACGTGCTTCGCGAGAACAGTAGGCGTGCTTGGAAGAAGGCGAGACAAGATAACGGAGTGCTTAGCTGTTAGGGGCAAGATATTCCACGGTGAAGAATGCATGGAACGTTAACGACAAGAACGATAACAGCAAAACGGGGCTACCGAGATCTAACGGGATCTAACGAAATGTCTGCGTGGTTTCTTCTGTTGCAGCGTGCACGAGAATGCGGACCATTATTAGGACGGTGGTAAAGGAAGCATTCGGGGGAGCCAAAGATGCGTTTGTAATTTTTTTAGGAATACTTCACACGAGTATATGTGCGCGAAATGTGGAAACCGGAACCGTAACCGTAACGACACGGACTTCTACCGCCTAAAGGAACCACAGGCGGAAACGTGTACGTTTCTCCTTGTGCGTTGCCTCTGACGAACAAAGCCTCTCTCAGGAAGAAAACTCGATCAACGGTGGCCAGACTAGACAAGGAGAGACACAATTTTTTCCATTCGATTCCATGGTCTCATCAGCGAACAAAACTGTTTCACGCCCGCTTCTTTCCCAGTCGAATCAAGCTCGACTGGCCTTTTAAGCCCTCCGAAGGTCTTCTCAGGCCCTTTTCCCGATTTTCGATCAAGCCAAGAACGATCTTTCCGCTTTAACGCAAACGCTAGTTGGCATACTGCGACGAGTGGCCTTAATCGGCCAGTCGATTGCGATTCGACACTATTCCGACTGGAGGAATCGAGAATCATTTCGAATCGGCGTGTTCGAGATTTTGCTCGGAGAATGAACGTTCCTCGTCCAAGAAAGGCCAAAGAAAAGTATTGTTCGTACGTCTAAAATCGTTCTCGCGAATGCGTTTCTTTTTTTCCCTTTTTTTTTTTAATCATTTTGTATCGCATAATTTTTGTCGACGGCTTCAGACGAGCTTTGATAATCATTTTTTTTCCTTTTACGTCCCGCCCTCCCCCTCGTTTTTTTCTCTTTTAATGTAATCGAAATCGAAGGGATTCGAGACCGCCGCCGACAATCACGGCCGGTTCTCCATCCGCTACCGGACTTTTAAAGCGCACACATCATTGTCTAATTTCGCTCTTCGCCTTTTCGCTACGGGTACATCCCCATGCCGATCAAACCGATTCCTTGCCGAAGAACAAGGCGTCGAAGGCCCCAACGAGAATAACCGATTCTCCCCTCTTCCGACGTAACTTCGGACGACGAATCACCCTCCTCCAAGCCCTCGCTGAAAATTTCTACAATCGCTTCTCGGTAAAAAAGTAATTGCTACGGAAATTCTCAAGTTTAATAGCCTCTCGTAGCGGAAGGGTTGAAGTAGATCGGGTGAATTGAGAATCAGTGGAAAATGTAACGGTAAGTCGAAAGGAAGGGGGAGATCTCCGAGAGAGGAGAGACACCGAGAAACGAAACGATACGATACAGTTATTGTAGTATGCGAATGGAGTTTTGTATATACATATATAAAACAAAAAAAAAAAAAGAAAGAAAAAGAGGAAAAAGAAACTACTAACAATGTCCTTTCCCTTTCCTTAATCGCCACGTACCACGTTTCTGCTGTTGCATCATGATTATGATTATTATTATTATTATTATTATCATTACTGTACGATTATTAATAAGAATAATTTTGCATTAATTATATTCCACCTTCCTCCCCCCAAGTCTTGTACTAACGATACCCTCATTCGTAGATCGAGCGCGTAACGGGCGTTCTTAATTTTACGCGGTATAATTGTTAAGTGTATAGAATTACGTAGAAAGTGTAAATGAAATAAAGGGGCACTATCGGGGACACCAATCGCGGTGTGTGTCAAGGGTCGAAACGACGCAATCAAAAGGAACAGAAAGGAAAACTTGCAACGAAGTCCGATATTTAGAACGTATAGATACGCGCCGTTTAACAAACCACTGGAACCTTAAACATTAACCCGGCGGGAGGCGCATATATTATATATTGTAACACAGGTTCTCGCTACCGGGTCAAAAATACCCGAAATTGAAACGTATAAAACCACGGTTTCAGAATATATATATATATATTTTTTTTAACTTTGTAATTTTTATGTCAAAGTACAGTGTTTTAAGAATCAAACAGAATTGATGAAATATCTTAAAATGTTTATTAAAGTTCTTTAAAAAATTGTAACAGAAACTCAGTCTTCATATTTGCGCGACTAGCCCCTCTGTGGTAAATTTTACCCAGAAGCGCCTCCCGCCGAGTTAACAACTGCATACTGAACGCACGCGCGTGCGTGCCTGCGCCCCGCTACGTACAAAGTGTCTTTGTATTTTTTATAGGCGACCGTCGATGCAGAAACAGCAACCAAAAATCCGACCAATACCGTTGGTTTTCACAGTTAAGCAGACGCGTGCGTTCAGTGCTATTAATGTTTAATGGATTGAACATCGAACACCTGGGTTGAGACACCTGAAAGGGAACGCTTTAATGTCCGTGCTGCGCTCGAGTCACATTTGGCGCAGAGGGGTGACAACGATCCTTTCGCTTTGGGCTCGCCTCTTAATTGAACATCGATCTTTCTGCTTCTTATTGTCTTAAGAAACTAATAAAAAGCATTCGTCTCTTTACATTTTAACAAAGACCCAGAGGAGAAGGAGAGTTGTTTAAAAATGTCCCTCCGGCTTACCCCTGTTTTCTACGTCCCAGAAAATCTCTGGTAATTCGGGTGTTCCTTTTTGCGAGTCGCATCCCAGAGAAGAGCACGGATTTACCGAACAGATAAGCCGCAGAAGTCGAAAAGCCGACCTAAAGTTCGAACGAGATCGTTCTGTCTCCCTTCCGTAAATACCAACTCCGTGCCCCAAGAGAAACTCCCCCCAGCACCCTTGCCTCTCTCCCCTGCATTCTGCGACGGCACAGCTTCTTCCCGTGATAAAAGAAAAGCGACAGAGGGAACTATGGAAATCGCAGCCAGGGTGCGCTCTCCGCGGGGAGGGCTGCGCGAAAAGGGCATTCTTTTAACGCACCTCTAAGGGACCGGCGGTGATCGCGAAGGGCCGGTCTTCTCCACGGTTCGATAAAGACACCGTCTCCTCCCTTTAACCATCCAGTCCCCGCGCAATCTTCGTTTCTCCGTCGCAGCGACGGCTGCGATAATCAAAAGTGAATTACGTCCGCGCGGTCGCGAACACGCGCATGCATTTCCGTTCCGACTCGCGACCTATTCGTACCGTCTCGTGGCGGGAGCGATTGGAAGATATTTCTCGCACCTCCCCTGCAAAGGCGCGACGAGATCTGTCGTTAACTCCGATGCTAGGGGGAAGAAAGAAACGTGCGGTCGGCACGCAACCACTAGCCTTCGTTCGTAACACTTTGTTCTTTCACGTTTCACCCCCCTATTCTAGACGCTGTTAACGTGCTCAGGGCGAAGATACTGTTCCATTGCTCCGCTACCAATTTTGCGCAATTAGGATTACACGCGAAATAAAATACCAGGCATACAAAGACACACACACCACACACACACACACACACACACGAAATGCGTGAAAGAAAGAGAATTAGGTGCGTTATGTGTGCGCGCGCGTGCGTGGAGAAGAAAAAATCTTGTAACTCTAAAACTGCGAGAGAAGTTGAACGAGGGAGAGAGAGAGAGAGAAAGAGAATATGTGTGTGTGCGCGTGAGAGAGAGAAAGAGAGCCATAAACTCGCTCGTATCACGATGTGTGTACTATATAAGATATACAGTTTACAATTATTTGTAATGGATACTTTTTATTTGTCAAATAAAAGTTAGTACAAAGGAAGGTAAATTGGAGATGCGCTTTTCCTCTTTTACACAGAGCACATTCACGATACGCTGCGACCAGTGTCCCTAACGTTCTCTCCGGGCATACCGATTCAAGGAAATTAATATGAATTCTTTTCACATCCAGATATATTGATATTTCAGGATTACACAGGTGTTCGCCGGTTCTTTCTACCATAATTGAGCATTAAGACACGGGGGAAAGGGGTAGAGAGAGAGAGAGAGAGAGAGAGAGAGAGAGAGAGAGAGAGACAGAGAGAGTTCAGTGACAAGTACTATATAATATCCATTTCACGGCGAAATATTTAAATACCTTGTTTATTCCTTTGCATTGGGGAAATCAGACTCGCGATAATTATTAACATTTTACGGCTGACAGAGGACGTTCTTTCGCCAACGGCACTGCCACGCGGAAAGCACTAGTTGCCGTCGAGTCGCCGAAGTTAAATTCCGCTGGCGCGAGTGCTCGGATCGCTTTTCCATCGAGGAACTGCGGCGCGCTGTTGGCGAACGAGTGATTGTGGAGGGCATCTGAAACAATAGGTCCTACGTTTAATGTCCCCTCGCAATCGACGATCCATTGACCGTCGGATGGGCTTTGCGCGTCGATTTACCTTTTGCACCGATTCCTCAACAGTTTTGATCGTGTTGATGCTGGTGGAAGGTATCACGGTAGAGGGAACTGGGCGTGCGATGCATCACCGTCACGTAGGAGCTCCCCGACGCCGGCGTCGTCGTCGGATTCGGCGTCGGCGTCAACAGCGGCGTACCCTGAAGACTAATGGCCAGTGGAAGGGCCGTTGGGGTGCAGAGGCTCATCGCGTTCCGGCCACCTTCCGTCACCGAGCGATACCGCGGCGGCCTCGCTGACCTGCAACCACCATCCCCCGTCTTTCCAGCGAGTTGCATCGAGAAACGCTTAAATCGTAAGAACGCTCCCGGCGCCGTTGAGCCACAGCAGCAATCCGCCGCTCCGACTGTACGTACACTTACCCGCGACGCGGCGTTCGAATCGCTCACCTGGAACATTTGCATTTCAATAGCCGAATGAACGCGGCCCTGAATGTTTTGTTGAAGACGGTATAAATAACTGGGTTGATGGTGGAGGACACGTATCCGAGCCACAGGCACGTGTCGACCACGTGCCCCGGCACCGGGCACTCGGGGCAGGCGGCGAAGAAGATGTTCAGGAGGAAGAACGGCGCCCAGCATAGGACGAACGTGAAGAACACCAGGCCCAACACCTTGCTGGCCTTCTGCTCCGTCGCCACCGCGTTCGCCGCGAACGATCTCCTTTTCGTCCGCCCCGCTAGGAACCTGAGAACGTGCACCGCGTTTCGGGCGATCAGCGATTTTCCACCACCGCCCCGGTGGTATTTCAGGATTGCGGGATTTCGGGATTGCGGGATTTCGGGATTTCGGCACGGTCCGATTTCGTGGCCGAGCGACGAGCTATTTGCAAATGCAAATAGCTACTCACGCTTCGGGGCTAATCCGCTCGGAACCTCGAGCGCGCCGTAACTCGTTTCGCGTTAATGCAAGATCAACCTCGTACCGGACATCGCGGGGAAATGGCGAGCCCAGGGATTTTCGCGAACGAGCAATTTCCGCGAGCCGCCGCGCGTCGCTCGTTCGTTAGACACGGCGAAGGGGACGTGCTGTCTCGTCGAGGGGATGGTTTAGCTCGCGATTTAACCCGGCCGCTCGTACGTGGCGTTTAAAGACGACGCACGGAACGATCGGAGGGGGTATTGGTAATACATTTACCTGAGATTAAGGGTGGTCGGCGTGACGTTCAATTGCAGCTTTAAAGCCCTCAGAGTGAAGTTTCTTGTTTCACGGGCAATGTTCTCCGGTGTTTGAGTGGCTTGATCCACTTTCGACGTCAGTTTCGCAGCGGCGGTGCTTCCGGCCGGACCGCCTGCCCCGTTCAGAGCGAAATTCAACTGCGGTTCAGTCTTGTCCGTCCTCGCTCCCTTGCACCTGTTATATACACATATTTACAGGCAGGGGGAGGCTATAACTCGGTTAAACTGAAAGCTGTTGTCCCGGGCAAACAAGTTATCGGTTCGATGTACGTAGTCAGTAAGGATAGAATAAAGTAATAAACCGAGCCACGCTGTGTCTGCCTAAGCGCCATCTAATACTACTCGCCGCGAACATCTCTTAACTTTCGAGTGTTAGAGACGAATCTGATCCTTGCTGTATTTCCCTGAACGAATTCCTGTCGAAATCAATATTTACGGAGTTTTCCAGCTGATTCCAGGCGCGCGATTCGCCTCTGCTGTATGCGTGTTCAATAACGCAGGTACGAGCGAAACGGAAATGGGGCTTTGCAAATTTTATTCCCTTTCGCGTCGCGCTGCTGCTCGCCGATTGTCGCGGGTCCTTTTTCCCTCCTCTTTCCCTGCTTCTTTCTCTCTCTCTCTCTCCCTCTCTCTGCGTGTTCAGTTTTTAATTCGATTGCCGGTGTCGCGTAGCAATTTCAGAGAACACCGCGCACAGTGTTACCGGAGGCTTTCCGAAATAGCAATTGGGGACTCTACGGCAAGAGGGGTGCAACTCCATCTTTTCCAACTTCAAGTAAATTAGAAATCAACTGTTTATAAGAGTATTTTCCAGCTTTGACTTAAGGGGGTAGACACGTCACGTGACCTGGCAGATTCGGCAGGTCGGTATTACAGCATTTTTATCTGCACAGAAATAGTAATACCGATAGATCGACGATTACCCGGTGAACGCGAGAGGGAGCTGTTTGCTATTTCTGTATTCTATTCTGAATAAGGAAAGAAATTCTCAGCTGTTCCGTTATACTTATCAAAATTTAAACGGTAAGTCGGCTGGTACTGTAAACGTAGAACATTCATTGTACATTTTAATTACTTGAAATGTGCTTATGCTACAATATTCTACGTTAGCAGTAAGGAATTGTAAGTGAAAAGGGAAAATAGATGAGGGAATGTCCCCAGAAAATGAAACTTGTTAGGTTAGAGATTTTTTTACTAGCAAAGCACCGAAACAGAACATGAAATACACTTATTACACGTCCTCTGCAGAAAGCAGAGCTCGAAGTGACAGAAAATATAACCTAAATATATGTTATATGACAACAAATGTTTAGTGGCTTTTTCAGCTTCAAAGGCATCCTCGATTCTCTCTCCGAAGACGTTACTTAGTGCCACCTCTTTCGACATCATGTTCTCCTGTTACAAAGCCCAATTTTGTGCATTCTGAAAACTTTGCCAGATTTTGGCCCAGGTATCAGGAGAACATGAAGCGAAAAGAGGTATTCTGAATTTCAGCTTCGAAGGCATCCTCGATTCTCTCTCCGAAGACGTTACTTAGTGCCACCTCTTTCGACATCATGTTCTCCTAGTACATAGCCCAATTTTGTGCATTCTGAAAATTTTTGCCAGATTTTTGCCCAGGTGTCAGGAGAACATGAAGCGAAAAGAGGTATTCTGAATTTCAGCTTCGAAGGAATCCTCGATTGTCTCTGCGAAGACGTTACTTAGTGCCACCTCTTTCGACATCATGTTCTCCTGTTACAAAGCCCAATTTTGTGCATTCTGAAAATTTTTGCCAGATTTTGGCCCAGGTATCAGGAGAACATGAAACGAAAAGAGGTATTCTGAATTTCAGCTTCGAAGGCATCCTCGATTGTCTCTCCGAAGACGTTACTTAGTGCCACCTCTTTCGACATCATGTTCTCCTGTTACAAAGCCCAATTTTGTGCATTCTGAAAATTTTTGCCAGATTTTGGCCCAGGTATCAGGAGAACATGAAGCGAAGAGAGGTATTCTGAATTTCAGCTTCGAAGGCATCCTCGATTCTCTCTCCGAAGACTTTACTTAGTGCCACCTCTTTCGACATCATGTTCTCCTGTTAGAAGCCCAATTTTGTGCATTCTGAAAATTTTTGCCAGATTTTGGCCCAGGTATCAGGAGAACATGAAGCGAAGAGAGGTATTCTGAATTTCAGCTTCGAAGGCATCCTCGATTCTCTCTCCGAAGACTTTACTTAGTGCCACCTCTTTCGACATCATGTTCTCCTGTTAGAAGCCCAATTTTGTGCATTCTGAAAATTTTTGCCAGATTTTGGCCCAGGTATCAGGAGAACATGAAGCGAAAAGAGGTATTCTGAATTTCAGCTTCGAAGGCATCCTCGATTCTCTCTCCGAAGACTTTACTTAGTGCCACCTCTTTCGACATCATGTTCTCCTGTTAGAAGCCCAATTTTGTGCATTCTGAAAATTTTTGCCAGATTTTGGCCCAGGTATCAGGAGAACATGAAGCGAAAAGAGGTATTCTGAATTTCAGCTTCGAAGGCATCCTCGATTCTCTCTCCGAAGACTTTACTTAGTGCCACCTCTTTCGACATCATGTTCTCCTGTTAGAAGCCCAATTTTGTGCATTCTGAAAATTTTTGCCAGATTTTGGCCCAGGTATCAGGAGAACATGAAGCGAAAAGAGGTATTCTGAATTTCAGCTTCGAAGGCATCCTCGATTCTCTCTCCGAAGATGTTACTTAGTGCCACCTCTTTCGACATCATGTTCTCCTAGTACATAGCCCAATTTTGTGCATTCTGAAAATTTTTGCCAGATTGTGGCCCAGGTATCAGGAGAACATGAAGCGAAAAGAGGTATTCTGAATTTCAGCTTCGAAGGCATCCTCGATTCTCTCTCCGAAGATGTTACTTAGTGCCACCTCTTTCGACATCATGTTCTCCTGTTACAAAGCCCAATTTTGTGCATTCTGAAAATTTTTGCCAGATTTTGGCCCAGGTATTAGGAGAACATGAAGCGAAAAGAGGTATTCTGAATTTCAGCTTCGAAGGCATCCTCGATTCTCTCTCCGAAGATGTTACTTAGTGCCACCTCTTTCGACATCATGTTCTCCTGTTACAAAGCCCAATTTTGTGCATTCTGAAAATTTTTGCCAGATTTTGGCCCAGGTATTAGGAGAACATGAAGCGAAAAGAGGTATTCTGAATTTCAGCTTCGAAGGCATCCTCGATTCTCTCTCCGAAGACGTTACTTAGTGCCACCTCTTTCGACATCATGTTCTCCTGTTACAAAGCCCAATTTTGTGCATTCTGAAAATTTTTGCCAGATTTTGGCCCAGGTATTAGGAGAACATGAAGCGAAAAGAGGTATTCTGAATTTCAGCTTCGAAGGCATCCTCGATCCTCTCTCCGAAGACGTTACTTAGTGCCACCTCTTTCGACATCATGTTCTCCTAGTACATAGCCCAATTTTGTGCATTCTGAAAATTTTCGCCAGATTTTGGCCAATATATCAGGAGAACATGAAGTGGAAAGAGGTATACTAAAGGGGAGGGTAGTAAAGGGCAAAAATAGGAAATCAGGTTTTTGCCGAATTTCTCCTATACTAGGGGATGAAAAATTTTGAAAAAAATCAGAGACATTTCTGTTATCGGGACACATATTACAGAATTGTTTCAGATTTTTAAATTAAAAAACCAAGTTGTGAAAAATAAAAAACGCCAAAAAATGCTGAAAAATGCCGATTGTGTATCGAAGCAGGCTTGGCACTATAATTATATTTTTACTGTAAGTACGTATGATTGTTACCATTGTCCTGAATTTTTTTCAGATTTTTAAATTGAAAAACCAAGCTGTGAAAAATAAAAAACGCCAAAAAATGCTGAAAAATGCCGATTGTGTATCGAAGCAGGCTTGGCACTATAATTATATTTTTACTGTAAGTACGTATGATTCTTACTATTGTCCTGAATTTTTTTCAGATTTTTAAATTGAAAAACCAAGCTGTGAAAAATAAAAAACGCCAAAAAATGCTGAAAAATGCCGATTGTGTATCGAAGCAGGCTTGGCACTATAATTATATTTTTACTGTAAGTACGTATGATTCTTACTATTGTCCTGAATTTTTTTCAGATTTTTAAATTGATTACATTACACGCCATAACTAAAAAATTGTCAAAAATGGAGTTGCACCCCTCCTGCTGCAAGGCCCCCAATCTGCAGTGTTTGCCATCGATGGTAAGATTTCCACGTGCGCGTTACGACAATCAGAAGGATACTTTACCTGTGTTTTCCAATGCCACCGGACATCCTCCACCCATGTCGCGTGGACAAGGACGAAGTGGTGGTGGTGCCGGTGGTCGCCGTGGTCGACGTGGTGGAAGACGCCTTCGTCGACGAGTATCTGCCGCCTGGTCTGCGATGCCGATCCCCTTCAGGGTGTTCCGCGACGAAACGCGCCTTTTGCCTGAGCAGCTGTACCGTCAGCACGTACGTGGCCACCATGACGATCATGGGAACGTAGAAGGCGACCAGAGAGCCGAACACGAAGAACGCCCTGTTGTTTATCACGCACGTGTCTGGCCGTGGCATGATGTTCAGGGGGTTGATTATACCTGCGAGGGAAACGGGCGCGTATAGAACGATTCCTGAGAAGCCACCTATACAATCGACTGTAAAGTTTGATGTAGGTCTCCGCCGTGACAGACAGGGAGCGAGAGAATTCGCAAAAGTATTTCGAGAAGCAGGGGACCATTCCGATCGTGGAATTCGACTCGGCCGGATAGTTATACCCGAGAACGTGAAACGTTCGCTTGCCTCGAGCTCCGAAGGAAACGGAACTGTCTGCGAGGAGTACTCACGATGACACAGAGCCAATGAGACGCAAGCCTCTTTTTCCCCTCGGTTTACTGTAGTCGGAAAACAATTGCAGAAAAACGTGATCGCGTAAATGCAAGAAATCAAGCCTGGGCACGCGCAACTTTTTCGTTTACCCTGTCACCGGAGGAAGGGGTTTGCGAAACTACTATTTGTAGCCCGGATACTTTCAATGAAACTCCTCCGCCACTCCAACTACTCCGCTCGAAACGACTCATCTTCTCTGTTACGTTTACAACAGTTTTCCTCCTCGATGCGTCAGGCCCGCAGGAAGAATTGCACGAAATTCGAGTTAAGGCTGCGGAGCGTGGGCGATGGTAATGCAATGGGTAATGAAGCGGGACTCGAAGGGGACACTGTCATCTGCTAGACGCTAGATGAAGCGGGGATCCAGTTTACCTAATACAGTAATGGAACTAGAGACCAACATGGCGAGCAGCCAGACGGCCGCGATCTTGAAACCGACCATCCGCTTGGTGGACGTGTGCCGCGTCCTCAGCGGATTCCGGATGCCCAGATAACGACCCAGCGAGATGAAGCACATGTGCATTATGCTCGCCGAGCACGCCAGCACGTCGCACGTCACGTAAACGTTGCACCAGAGCACGCCGAATGGCCAGTATCCTGCAACAGAAAACGTCACGGGAGAGGGATCGATCGATCATGCCGATTGTTAGACAGAACGCTCGTAAATCGGTCCATGCCACCTCTGCCCCGGCAAAATTATTTGCCATCGGGTCGGTAGACTCGCGCCCTAAAGCCGAGTGGAACATTTCCGAGTAGATCGATGCACGGGCACTATAACTGAAGAGCTTTCTGGGGAGAGGGAGAAGTTGGAGTGTTTCAGTTACTGGGAAGATTTCTTTCGAATCTATACGGAAGAGTGAATGGAAAGGACAGCAAAATAAATATTGATACCTATACAATGGGGGCGAATAGTATTCGCCATTGCTTCCATATTTTTATTCAAGATATTCTCAGAGAAAGACACTCTTCTCTTCGACGTGCATTGTGTCATAGAAGAAGGCTCATCTTCTATTTCTTCCTTCGTAATTTAAAGGTCGGATGCAATAAGGGGACTAGCGCTCCAAAATGGGAAAAATTATCGTCCAAAAAGCTAAGATTGGAAAATTAAATGTTGCTAAACTGAGTTTTAAAAAATTTATTGTTGCGAAGCTCGCCACGATACATATTTTTTCTATTCGCAGCTTGTTTATCCAATCGTTACTATTCGAGCTAAAAATTATAAACAAGAAGCTTTTTTACTGTACAGTTTCTTTCTTTTTAATTCCTGAGAATCACGTACTGTTCAAGCGTTTTGACCGGAGGGTACGCTTGACTGAAAAAGAAACGCTTCATTTTCGACGAAAACGACTGCCTGGCACCCTTAAAGCGCACCGAGGTTCCCTCCACTTTTCGCTCGGATTTCCCGCAATAATCGATTAGGATGTGGGCCAAGTTATCTGCCCCATTCATTCCCGGGCTCTCTACTTTCGCGCGGATCCATTATTAGCCGGATAGTTTGAATAACTGTTCCGCTATCTGGATATAATTATCTCTTAACTCCGCCGACTGAATTGGAAATTTCATTTCACTTATCCCCGTCCCGGTAACGCCGAATTCGTTGACGCGTGCGCGTGCCCCGGTCGACCGTTTCGACTCGTCTCCGCAGGAATTCTAACTCGCGGAAGTCGACGCTGAACGCCCGTTGTGGCTTCGCGGGAAGCCGCGCGATAATGGTTTACTGTTTTATATTCGCGCGGATAAAGCGGCGCGCGAGCAACTGTTTACAGATTCGCAGGGAAGCTGGAAAGCGCGATTTCAACAGCGAGCTAGCTCGGGGACCACCTACCGGCGCTGGATCTCGCGCGTCGCACGTGCGCGGTGCATCGCGGATCCTTTGCGAAAGGGAGCCGCCGCGGCGAACGGAAGACTCGTGCTGTTTCGTTAATTCTAGGTGTTACGCGAGAGCAAACGAACGCGACGTAGGGCCGAGATTAGTCTGGCCCCGGATTCCCGAGTGTTTAATTAAATTTGTTCTGTCACCGGCGGATGGGAAGGCGCGTCGCGCGAGACTCGAGCGGCAGAGCAGGGCTCTTGAAAGTCGCGGCGCGGGTCTGCCGATTTTAACCGGCGGCAGCCACGCGGAAACGGGCGACTTCAAAGAACGTCAACGTCAATAGTCCGTTTACATTAGCGGCATTCAGCGTGCTTCTGAATCCCGACTGTTTCGCTGGGTCGAGTAACCAACTGGCCATCCGAAATCGTCGAGATTCCATCGAACGTTTTTCAATTTAAATGCTCTCCAGTCTCCAGAAACACTGTATGATACGATATCGCGCGACAGCAGGGTATTTCTAAGCACGGTATCGCGGTTTAAATTTGTCAACGCGACAGCGCGCGAGCTCGCGGAACGTGACGACGCTCCGATTCCGCCTTCGCTCGCTCCCGGTTCGATATCGACGGCAAACAAAAGCTTTCTTTCGATCCGCCTGCCAAGTGTTTCTGTGGCTCTCGCGGAAGTTTGCCGTGCACTTGGAAAAACTATGCCCGATGCACTTTCGAAAGAGCGTCGCCTCGGGATCGTTGCGCAATTTCACCGTCGCTTCTCGGATTCAGTGGAAGCAGCCACGACCAGCCAGACTCGTCCCGCGCGACTCGCGCAATTACAACGGCTCTCGGCCAGAATCCGGGACAATTAGAGAGTCGCGACTGCACGCCCGCCCAGCTTTCTTCTCCCCGTTGGCTCTTCCCGATACTTTGGATCGACAGGTGACGCGTGTAACCGTTTCCTCGGCATCGCTCGCATAATTTTGTATCTAATGAAATTCCTCAGCAGCGGACCCCTCGGCGGCGCGCGTGGCTGCTTCGAATTAATAACGCCTCCGTGGAATTTTTTGCATACAAGTAAACGGCGGCAGTCTCCCAACTAATTGCGGCCTCGGAAGGGAACGTTGTTCTTTCGCCGCGAATCTTTCGTTCCTCTCGGCCAACCGAAACTCGTCGGAACCGTCCGGCGAGAGGACACGGCCTGGGGAAGCGGGGCGAGTGTTTCGGAAAATAAATCCCACAGCTTGCTCCCCCCTGGGAACCTCTCGGTAATCCGTGACCGTAATTTCGGAAAAATTATCTGCCCTCGACTGAGTTTATCCCCCGAGCCTCTCTACGTTCGATGGAAGAACGTTTGAAGGGGGGAAAAGGAATGTCGCAAAACAGCTTTATCGAGGAAATTAAGCTTTAATATTTTAGCCCACCGGTGAAGACACAGGGTCCATTGAATTTATCTACCTTCTTCGTAACACGAAGCTTATACCCTAATTAGGCATCAGAAAAAACAAGCAGTGAAATAATAATTGTTTTACAGTATTTTAGTAATTTCTCAAGTTTCAACAGAGCAGCATACTGAAAGGAAATAAGAGATTTCCACTTCTATTGTGATAAAACTGATTTTATAAATTGCCAGATATTTTATTTTTCACTTGTTATGCATAAGACAGCGTCTCATAAAAGCGCCAAGGTTTAGGATCGCTAAGTTTGTTTAAGACCATAAAGCTTCGTATTTTGCTTTTGGAATAGGCGAGAGTTCTCTGTATTTTCTATTGGGAAGTTCGAACTCTCCTGGTTTTCTATTACTGCCTCCTCTTCTTCTTTTTCATGGGGATGAAATTACTCAATGAACAACTATTATATGCAGATGGTTCGATAAAAAATATCACGTAACATTGGCAACTTCTGTCGCCTTGTCTCTGAGATTCGATTGCCGAGGTTCTCTCATCCAAGGAAGCTTCCACGCTGCAGAGCCTAACAAGTAGCGTTTCGTCGGGGAACGCCAGGGGACGTGCAGCATTGTAATGTTAAGCATACGCGAAAGGAAGTTGAAAGATGAACGGGAGCGGGCTCGACTTAAAATCAAATTCTGCCGCGGTCTTTGTGAGCGCAACGTTGCAGCGTCGTTGAGGTGAATCTGCAGGGAGTCGCGCAGCGGGCAGGAAAAACGGGGGAAACACAGGGGCTCGAGCAAGATGCTTCCGCGAGGGTAAAGTATTTGCTGTGAATTCTGGGATAAAAGGAAAATAAAGCTATTGAAAGCAGACCTTCCGGTAAACCAAACTTGTTAGCTTGTTACATGCTTTACGATCGATCCAAACTAGTGCCGCCCAGTCTGCAATTATTTTCAAGACGACGATGTATAGAATAAAACTTCGCCTCTCTGGAGGACTTTTGTGCAGCGGCGCACTCAGGGTTTAATCTCAGCTGGGGCTGAGTAGAGCGGATAACAATATTCTTGAGAAAAATTTATTTAATACAACTTCATTTAACGCAAATTTAATCAAATTCGTTAGGCGATTAGAAAAATTGATTTAAAAAATTAAATCCAGCTTTCTTTTCTTTTTACAAAGCTCCTTCTTTGGGGGTGCCAGAGTCTCTTGCCTCCCCTCTGGGTGCGCCACTGCTTTTGTGTTTTTACGGATAAGATCACCAGCCGAACCATCGATATTCATTTTATCAGCTGGCGTAGACTAGTCAGAACGGAGGAACGAAGATTTTCTTTCATCGTTAGTAGCTAAAAACTGAGTGGGACGAGGGGGTTTGACAATTTTCCCCGATCCAATTCGATCGCTCTCTAAGGTGGCTCCGAGAGCATCGTCCATCCCGAGCAATAGTTCCCAGCGAAAAGATTTCGATCTACCTCGGCCCTCATCCTCCCGAGATCCCATTAACTTTGCCCATTACTTCGCTGCTCCATGTTGTCGGTACATTCGCTGAAAATCTGGATAAGAGGCGAGCGGGAGAGGTGCTCGAAGGGTTACGTCCACTGCGAAGGTGAGAAAGATGGCGAGGACTTACGAAGTAGAATCTAGAACCTAGAATCTAGATTACCTAGAACCACAGAGGAGGTGTGGGATAGACCTCGCATCTGAAGGCAGTTGGTGTGACTTTTCCGAGGAAACGTTTTTACGACTCTTCGTTTTATAACTTCGAAACTGTTCGTCTACTTCCGAGCAATGTTGAAAATAAATTAAACTCGTATTGCGCAATCGCGATTCCGGCGCCATCAAATCCTTTTTAATATCGAAACATCCTTCGAGGATCGAGTTGCTCTCCGTTGATGAAAGCTCGCAGCGAAATAAAATAGGAGCCCTCGTAGGGGCAGAAATTCAGTTGGGCGAAGGAGTGGCCGCGACGGACCAGCCGCGAGCTTTCAATTAATGCCTGGAATCGATCAGACTTTTTGAACAGCGTCCACTGTGTACACGCTCGCGAGTAAGAGGATGCAATTATCTTGAGGATAACGACAAGGGCAGGCCGGAAGGGGTTTGCACAACCCTTAACATTCGCGGAAATTGAATTTCGTTCGCGTTATTTTTTATACTATCCAGTATGCTTCGTCTTGTCCTCTGTTCGCCTACAAACTATTGCGTAGTCCCGCGAGGATGCGATGGGGCCTGTTTTATACTTAATTAATTTCGCGAATCTGGAGAAGAATTTCTCGAAATGAGCAACGGAACGGTGGCACCTCTGTTGTTGGGAAAGTGAGATTTAATAAAAAAATGAGAATTCTTGCCAGTGATCATTTACAAGGTTCTAAGAGTTCTCGCGGTTCCAGAGTAGAGAATTAATCTGCAAAAGTGTTTCCATTAACAGGGCTATCGCTGGGGCATTCTGACCACGGAGCATGTGGGACGAAAGGCAGTTGCAGCGGTCGCCGGTGGCGAATATTTAACCGAACGCAGGAAAATCTCCTCGTAATTAGAAGCGCGGAGTCAAGAGCCGGCTAAATTTAATGAACCCGTGCACGTAAGTACTTCGGAGCTTGGCTGAAGTAAGTTTTACGCGAAGGAAGATTTTCGAAAGACTCGCGCGGAATTGAAGAGGGAAGCGCTATTCGCTTTGATGGGATTAGGCCTTACTATAAACCCCGTAAACATTTTAAGCGTCTCTCTTTCCCCACGGGTTCCTTTCAGCTCCCTAGACTATAAAGAAGAGCCTCTGGCTTCGGTAGATCTACTTCTAGACGATGATCCCACTACTCCGCTCCCATGCTGAAAAGAAACTTCCTGCCGTTTTGTATACTTGATGTAGTTTGTTTGATACACGACTAGTTTCCCAACATCTTACTCCCGTAATATTTTCCCGCGGGACGTCTGATATGTAACAAAGTTACAGCCTTTCGAAGTTTCCAGAGTGACCAGCGGAGTTGGTAGATTGTCTATCTACAGGGGCGGGTGGTTAATAATTTTGAACGCTTGTATTCTCACCCATCCGTCAATTATCATTAGTGTACTACGTACCACAAGGTTCGAAAGAATTCTGGAATTTTTTAATAGGTTCTATTTGAAACATGGACCTCGGTGTTCGGGTTTACCCCGCGTTCGCAATTCCCCACTCTCCCTTATAGGTTCCAAAATATCTGTTCCATGCGAACACTTTCTAAAGAAGTTCCTAAGGGTAGCATTTCTTTCAATAAAAATCCCACAGGAACAGATATTTTCCTAAACGAAACATACAAGTTCTAACAGAATTTTTTAAAAATTTCCTCCAGTTCCAGAACTTTTTGCTCCCTGCTACATACACGACAGTAATAAGTACGTCTACCACTTCGCGCTAAAGAAGGTTTTTAACATTATAATCGTAAGTGGAGAGAATTACTTCGCTGTTCGTAATAATGCAAGTATTAAATAACACAGTGAGGTATAGGGGTTGATTTCTACGAATGAAGATCGAGAGGGAAGCAGGCTGTAGGAGAGCAAGTGGAAGCAGTCCGCGAATGGTCAGACGGAAATCACCTGCCGCCTAAGTAACGATCTCGAGTAGGAATAATAAAATTATAAACCTTCGCCTGTCAGATCGAGTACCGTTCTTTAAAGCCCGACGACGAGCACCTACACGGCGTTGATTAACGCTCGTTGGGACTGAAATTGGCCAGAGAGGAGTGCCTACAGTTCTCGCTATCGTCGAGCGTTAAACATCGAATGTACACGATGACAAGCAATCGGAGCGTCGGATTCTCGAGTGAAAGCAAGTGACAGCTGTCCGTCGCTAAATTTCGCGTTAATGCGCTGCAAGTGGTTGGAGCCAGCTCGCTGAGGAATAGCGCTCGCATGGGGATTGGCATTTTCAGGGAACTCCTGCGTCCCAGAGTCTATAGAGCGGAGACGTCTCGATCCTCCTCCCTAACGAGCGAACAAAGCTGTTGCGAGGATTTAACGGGAGTCCCCAGAAGACAAGCCTTCTTGCTTCGCAGTTTTGTTTGGCTCTTGGAAACAGTTACGTGATCTCGAAAACAGTTAATCCTATGTACCTGGCTCTTTCACCGGTACTGGAGGTTTCGTTAAACCGAAACCGAGGGTAGGTTTAATCAGCGCGGTTCATCGCGCGTTCTTCCGCCGAAGAATTCCTGGGAGTATCGCTGACCCAGGTCTGCGCCGGGACATTTAGGAAATCCGTTTACGTCAAGGCTAGAACGTAATGCACTGGCTAGGGGTGGAATCGTGAAACTTTGTCCGCAGTCAGGGCGAAATGCCACCGCTGTTCCTCGGAATTTGCCGCGACGGGAATCCGCGCGCGGCAAATTCGTATGAAAAATTAATTAATGCCGGTCAGACTAGCACGGGGAAACCGGGCGACGGTTTGAACCGCAACGTTCCGTTTCTCCCCTGCCAACGGCCATAGTGAATTTCCATTTTTGACAAGCGCAAAAACCGAACACCGCGGTCTATTGGCCGGCCGGTCGGCCGGTCGGCTGGCCACCTATAAAAACCAAATATATCTCAATTGCGGCCGGCACAGCTGCCGTTTTCACCGTTGCCACCTACCCCCCCTTTTTTCGACAACCCCATTTATCAAGTTGCAATGCAACGTCTCGCGGGCGCTCGAATCTCGCGGAAACAATAAATCCTGCGCGTTTAATCTGCGGAATACGTTTGAACTCGCGATAATGTGGCGTTTTTTTTTCCCCACGGAGATAGCAGGTGCGTCGAGCTGGCACGGAAGCAGCAGGGTTGAAACAAAAAATTGTAGAAACGAAGAATAAACGATTTCGAATAATTTTACAGTTGTGCAGCTGCATATGCGTAGCTGGAAATATTTGCTCGCCCATTTTTCACGGTGGAATAATCAGAAATCGGCAGCTCGCTCTCCCGGCTCACCCCCCTCCGCGATGAAATGGGGGAAAAATGTTGTTCGTTTCAATTCGCGCGGCGCGTTCGCCGCGTTTAATCTCGTTTCGTCGAGGCGAGACCGGTCGAAAGCCAGGCTGTCAAGAAAGTCAATCGCATTAATGCGTCTGGACGGTAACTGCGTGCATACTATAACGCGACCGGTACGCGCGCGCTTGATTGCGATTTATTCGACACCACAGGTGAGCCGGGGCACCGTGACCCGAATTTCCAGGCAACGTTTAACCCCGGCTCGGTCGTAATGGCGCCGTTGGCCGAGGAAATTTCGTGGAAGCGCTTTGTGCCGCGAAACTGGGAAACTTTATAGGTGTAGAACATTAGCACGTTCACTAGCTGGCGATAATAGGTGGAAATTAATGATTGCGATGCTGTTCGACGGTGGTCCTTCGCCCCGAGGGAATAAAGAAGGCAAGCACCTTCCTTCAACTGTAGGGTAAAGGGCCCAGATTTCGTCCCCCATTTGTATTCGACCCTGTAGAGGGTGTGTGAAATGTTAGAATTAGCTGGCACTTGGCAGGAATGTGCTTCTTTACGTGGCAAACACAAACCTGCTGTTTTTCGCAAGAAAAACGAAACGCGCTACTTTTCGCAACGCACGTCGTAACGTCAATACGAGATAATGAACAAAATGCGAAAACCTGCAAAATGTGAGATCTGAAAAAAAGTGTTCCTAATTTCGTCCCCCGAGAGAATGTTTGTGAAACGGGAAATAAATTGAAAAATTAATTTTTTTATCCATTCAAGTGATCTTACAGTTTACGCGCGCAAGCAATCGCGGCAAATAAACGTCTTCTTTTCGCATGGACTCCTTATTCCACCGTTTTCGTTTCGACGTCTACAAGACATTAAACATTTCTGCTAAAATTGCTTGCAAACCGATAAAAGGTAATTCGCTCCTGCAACTGTTCACGTGTAAGCCCTTTTATTTCAAATAACAAATTTTTAGAGAATCGATCTCAATTTCCTTTAGAGTTCCGGGGACGAAATTAGGACACCTCCTGGGGGCGAAATTTGGAATTCGCGCAGTTCCAATATGGTGATCGCTCTAGCAGACCACGCGAGTGATGGCCATCAAAGTTATTGCGTCGAAGAAACTACAAGACATGCCCGATAAAAAGTGCTACAACTTGGAATTCGAAATATAATATTCACTTCTACGAGTAACGCGCTATCACACCGAAGTCTGTGGAAACTCGCCGTGCTCGAAAATCTTCATCCCCTTCGCAAACGCACAAGCACCTACCGTGTTGCTTGCAAGTCCGTCAGAATACTGAAAATGCAACCGCAGGAATCGAGAAATGCAGGGCGCCCTTTACCCTAACACCCGCGGTGATTCGAGTCGCACGGTATACAGTACTTACTCATTTCGAGGGTTTATCGAGCAGCGGCATCAGAACTTTTCATCGTTTCTCGCGAGTACAAATACCTGGGGGAGGCGTATAACTCAACCGGTATCCCTGGTGCTTGCTCTTTCAAATAAATTCTCCGGGCGGCGTATAAGAAGCTATGTATCTCGAGTGCGTTTCATCCAGAGCTCTTTCTCACGGCCGCGTGAAACTTTTCGAAGCTACGTCCCTTGTACAGAATGCTCCCCGCAGTGCCATGGAGTCGTGAGTAAAAGCCAGTCGCTGGATAGAAAAAGGGGTCGAAATTGCGAAATAAATTTTGCTCTCGCAATCGGAGGAAAGTGATTTCGGTGTAACACAAGCGGGGGCGGAGATGGGGGGTGGCGACTATGTTTCGCTCGCGACTGATAAGAGTTTAAGTAGCTTATGAAAGTTAACCGCGTTGCTTTGCACTCTTGGAGCACGCGACTCGACCTGCGGTTCGCGTTACAAACGTAATCAGAGCGTACTCAGCGCGCGGTACAGTGGCTGCAGTTGCTCGGCTTCCGTTTCGGTGGCGCTCAACGAATTCCCACGGTCATACGCTCTCCGCGTCTCGACAGTTTCTCCGCAACGATCACGGCTGCCACTCGATCAAAGCTTCTCGCCGGCTTTAAGGAGGAAACGCGTTTCGCTGCTCGTTAAGGAAACGAGGAGATCTTTTCTTTTGGAAAGAGCAAGCAAACGCCCTGATCTCTAGGAGCGGATTATTATCGGTTGGCTTCGCCCGAAGCCCGGACAATCAGATTTTTATTCCATCCCTATTCGAGCACCGTCTGCCATCGGAAATCGTTTGTCAGCACTTGGAGGACGAGAAGCAGATCGTAAGCCCCTCGACTTAGCGTCCATTTTTCTTTTTTTCGGCTTGCTCTCGGTGTCCCCGTTTTCATTAATTCCTTTTCAACCGCGCGGTTTCCCTCCTGCCGGGACGCTAGCTCGGCTCCGCCGAGTCCCGTTCGATTTCAATCCGATTATTCGTTGATCAATATTGTACACGGATGAATAATATTTAACGCGGGACCATGTTGATTTAAATCCACCCTAAGGGTCTTAAGCGGAGTCATCCTCTTAACTCTATCGGCTCCCGTTCCGCTCGCCTCCGATGCAGTGACGTTTGTAAAGTTAAACCTGTTATTTCCATGTTTAGTAAGACACAAGGTAAAGCTTTGGAGGGTGTTACATATTTCGCGAAGCCAATTAAAGCAGGCGCGATGCACCGCGCGCAGACGGTTCACTGGCTTTCCTCTAAGAAAATGCTGAAAGTTCTCCGGCATATGGGACTTGTTAGAAAAGTTCCCCGGTCACTTCAGGTCTGCCCCTCGGGTTTGTCGCTTGATAATTTCACCCTTTCGCACCAACTTCTCCCTCTCGCGCGTGAAAAAACTCCGAGACCCGCTCTCCATCGACGACAGACAGGGATATACACCGTACAATCTTTCCCGAGTTTATCAAAGTCGAGGCCCACCTCTGACCATGCCAACCATAAACCCCACTGCTTATCTCCAATTCCCGTGACACTTTTTTTTTCACCGTCGATTGATATTGACTGCAGAGGAGCCTACGGAAATGTGATTTCATTGCCACTCCTCCCTGCGAATCAGACTGTTTTACTTTCTTTTTTTTCGCGATGACAGAAAAACGTTTTCAATTAGAGCGACCATCGATCGGCGGGGAATTTCGTGGCCAATGGATCAGCACATTGCTACGGAACTTTGCCAAAGCTCTCTAATTTGTTCGATTTAACCGACTGATCGCCTCTCCTTTGTTTTCGCCGGGCTGGCATTATTCCAATGCCTCGGTGTCGCGGCTGCCGTTTGGATTCGATTGCGTGGGTAGAAGCGGTGGAAAAGGGACGTCAGGTGGGGTGTTTAAAACAAATAGCCTTTCGGCGACAGGACGCGGACGTGCACTTGAACTTGATGCTATAATAGTAGACTGTTGTTCAGCGACTTACCCAAAAATCCTGGTATCGCGCCGAGCGGCATGACGAACAGGCTGACGAGGAGATCGGCGACGGCCAGAGACAGGAGAAAATAATTCGTGACGTTGTGCAGCCTTCTGTCGAGGCCCACGGCCAGGCAGACCAATATGTTGCCCAGTCCACCGGCCACAATGAACACCGCAACGAACAGGAAGCTCCAGTCGAAACGGCGGCCCCTCGCGGTCGAATTTAATTTTCCCCGGCGCGTACAGGTTACCGTGAGATCATCCGCCGTTGCATTCCCCGCCGGCGTGCATTCTAGGATCTGCGGGAGCAACGAGGTCCGGGGGAGTTTCGTCGGGGCAGATTGCCGTGACGAAGCACCGCGCGCGATTCGTACGAATACTTTTTTCTCCCCCAGTCAAAGTTTCCCCCCCCCCCCCGAGGTGTCCCAATTCTTCAGGCGACCAGAAACTTTCGAAACGCGAGGCGAGTCTCGAGTTCGCATTAATTAGCGCGAGTCCTTGCCGAGCGCCAAAGAGGACGGGAAGCATTACACTTGCATTAATGAATTTCCCTCACCGCGGCGACTGAGGCGTTCGAAACGGTACAGACGCGTCGAGCGGAATTGTACAACTTTCAGGGAACATCGTGGGACTTTGCTCGCGAATGTTAATCATCCGCGTAAACGAATTTGCAACTCGACACCGCTGTTGCGCGTTCTAAAAGTATCCCAAGGAGAGTTCCCAAGGGGAAGCGCGTGGAATTGAAACGCAACCGGGAGGCGGCAATGATTTCGAACACCTAAGAGCCGAGGCCAGTAACCGGGGACTCACCTGGTCATCGAAGTCCGTCTGGTTGCACTCCCTGAACCTCGGTATCCTCGACAGAAAGACACCCTCTATGCTCTCGAAGCCTCCGAGAACCAGCGACACGTTCACGTCGCAGGTGGAGTAGTCGCACGGTCTGCAGAGCAGCGTCATAGACGAGGCGAAGCTGGCCCTTTCCGCTGCGCAGACATGGTCGAACCCTATGAAACCGGCCCCGCACTCGTCCACGCAGCCGAGGAAGCTGCCGTTGCAGGGCACCTGGTGCAGTATCGCCGTCAGGTTGCTCGCCAGGGAGGTCAGGTTCCCGTCCATCATTTCCCGCGCGAAGCTTCCACTCTTCTCGAGCACAGAGGCTACATCCGCGCTCTGCCCTCGGGCACAGCCAGGCGGCGGGTCATCTTCGTGGCCTAGACTCTAGGGCACTTTGTCCACGAACGAGCAGTGCCTGCGCCGCGTGATCCTGGTCACATCCGCGGATACCGAGCCTTCACTTTGTCGTCCGTCCCGCATAGTCACCGGCCAAAGCTGTCCGAGGCGGAATCAGGGGTAGGCAGGCCAGGCGACCGCCGACACCAGCAACAAGCTCTCCGCTGCTCCGTTATGTAAACGCGACGCGGAAAGAGCGAGCGTCCCTCTGCAACGTGGCCCCCGTATTCTCGTAAAGGAACTTCATCCCCCGCATTGCTTGGAAATTCACCTCGGACCGGAGCACCGCGATCGCGATGGCCGGTGCGTTTTATTCGGCAGCCGCGAAACCGGCGACAGTTTATGGATGCCTCAGGTCCGACTTTACGACTAGCTGTACCACTCGCCTCCCAGGGATCGGCCGGCGTATTATTCCGACTTCGCCGCCTGGAACAAACGACGACAATTTCAGATTCTCCCTGGAGAAATCGATTTATTGCCTCGGGAATCGTTGCAGGTCTACGTTCTGAAATCCCCGTCATTCCAGTCGCCTCGAGACAGACAAGCACCCTTAAAAAGATACTCGAGGGGGACAGAGGGGAGATGATCGAACGGGGGTCGTCCGGATGCGAAACTCGAACGACACTCGCTGACAGAAACGCGGCGCCGCGCAACTTATCCCGTCGAGGAGAAATCTCCCTCGCAATCCTGCGTTTCTTTTTCGATTACTGCGCGGGGCGAGATTGTCCATTGTGTAAAGGATTAGGTGATACAAAATCTATCAGTTGCTTCATTGGCAAGTCTTTTCATCGGGACACCGACGGTACCTTTGATGCTCCGAATGGAATATTTATTGAGGATTACAAAGCAGACGGGGTATCAGGAATCGATACTAATGCCGCAGGAGGAACAAACTCGGGATATCGTCGGTGTTCCGAGGCTTATATTTTATTCAAGGAGCGTCACCCGAGGATCTCGCGGCAGATATAATAATATTGCATCGATCAGGAATAAGGCGAGCTTAAGGTGACACCACTGCCGATACGTATCTGGCCGAAGCCGCTCGATAAATCACGTTCCCGTGAAAATACGGCGATAGCCTCGATAAGCCGTCCCACTTATGAATTTCGCTACGCCGCCGGCGAACGCGGGTAGAAAAAATTGTTTTCCCTTCTTGCGCGTGTCGCCTCTTGCTTGGAAAAGCTGGCGACCGAAATTACATCTGCATCCCTGTTGACGCGGACAAAGTAACCTCGCGCAAGAACCCTTCCTCTCCCTCGCTTTTCATCGATCCTCTCCGCGTTCCGTTCCTCCGTCGCGTTATCGAAAGATTCGGTTATTAAACGTTACGCCGCCTCGTTATCCGCCTCCCTGGCGCGCTTCGTCTCTCGGCGGTACATTCCGGTCACAATACCCGAACCTCGTAACCGCGGGGAGCCGCTTTATTCGCGGCGGAGAGCTAGCTACTTTGTTTACAGGGAAATCTCATTTCACGGCCCCGCGGTTCATTTCAGATGGAGTTTCGCGCGATACGCTGGCTCCGTGTCTTCCTAATTCAACCAACGAACCGCCGACAAGCTTTCCGATGTCGATGAATATTTTCCCTTACCTCGCTCCGCTGTTGACGCGACAGTTTAATATCGACGCCTCCGATACACGCGCAACAGTATTCCCAAGAACGAACGCCCGGGTTATCTTCGCGTGAATTCCCGGAAATCTGTACCTATATTGAAATCTCCTCATAAAAGATGTATCCTGCGATATCGGCCACCCCTTCTGCGTCCTTGCTCCCACCCTCATTTCTATTTCATCCACAGAGGCTTGCTTTAAGGATACCCAGCCGGAGAAAGGCTTGCAAATATAAATTACGCGACCATATCGATGCCTCGACCTCGCATCCAGAAGCTTTACGAAGTGGCTGCTCGCTTCTTTGTCCGGTCTCCCTAGTCTCGGAGATGACCAATCCAGCTTCCTACGTACCTAAGCCGGACTGGAGCCATTGTTTCCCCTCGGTAGGACTTGGAACAAGAATTTGTTTGCCCGCCGTCAAAGGAGCCCCGCTAATGAGCAGGCCTGATTTCCGAGCGCTCTGATTATAATTTCAGAGTGGACTCTGTTAATTGTCGCAGCGGCCGTAGAGGAATGCAAATGGGGACTAGAAATTCCGACGATACGTGGAAATAGCGTCGACTATATTCCACGCGCGATAACTCATCGAAATAAATCCCACCGCGGTTCTAAACTTGTTCGTGCACCCTCGTTGTGATTTTTAATTATCTATTCGGGAAGCTGTTAAAGGTTTCCGATCGACTCGTGCCCAAGGCAGTGGGTCTAGCCTCGTTTCAACGAATTCATCCTCTTTCTGCTGCGCGAATGAAAAATCCCCGCGCCCTCTCCTCCGCGGGTGGAAAAGGCGAAAGGTGAAGCGTGGCTTCCCTTTCAGTCCTCCGATAGCGTTCGAGTTTGCACTTTTAGTTGCTGCTGATCATCAGCTGGCTAATTAGAAGCGTATTACGGCGGATGCGAAGTTCCCCGGCTGATGATTCAGTGCGCCTAACTTTCTGCAAGTTACTTCCTCCTCGCAAGCTCAGAAATCTTTTAAGATATTTTACGGGCAACCTTGTTTACCTGGCTGCGATCGCGCGAACAATTTTCATGGTTATAGAAATTTGGAAAACTCGCAAAGTTTTCACGGCCCTGTGAGGCTAACTTCGTTGAAGGTACGATACTAATTAATCATTCGCTTCTGTTCAATTATATTCGCTGCATCGCGCGGTTATTTCGCTACGCAAACTAGCAACGCCGGAATTTAATGCGATCAGATTCAGGGGAAAGCTCCCACGGCTAAATTGCACGTCTAAGCGAGTCGATCGACGTTCAAACTGTTGATTGGAACAGCGTTCGGCAGATCCATAATCAGGTTGCTTGGTCTTTCCAACGCGCTCCGCGAATAATTCTCCCTATCCACCCTGTCACCGGGAAATACTTCCACGTGTATTTCGTTCTGAATCTGCAATATCCGCGGAAACGCAAGGACGCGGTCTGGTAGATGTCCGCTGCGCTTGAAAGCGTTATCAATTTACGTGAAAGCAAACAACCGTCCGTGGAATCAACGGACACAACGCAAGGTACAGCTTCCACTGGCGGACGAAAAGCAACGTCCCTCTACGCTAATGAAAGCAACGAATTCGTGAGTTTGGGATGCATGGAGACCTAGCCGGCCCCGCGTTGATGCAGGGTATCGATAGGTTGTTGCGACGCACCCAGGCATCCATATTAATTTGCGCGCCCAAAACCATCGACGAAATTCTCGCTTCGCGAGCTGCCGGGCACGCCGTTGCAGCTGCAATTAAGTGACGCGCGGCGAATTGCTGAAAAATGGCACGGAATAATTGTGAACGGCGACAGAATTATGAGCGAAACAGTTAACGATGAAAATACAGTAGCTCCAGCTCGGAAACACGCCGGTAGGGAGACAGGGGGGATTTAGGCACACGGAAATACGAGACTGTAAACATGTTGCTGGTTCGAAAGCATGGGAATACGGAACGCGTAGTGAACCAGAAATATAGCGGACCGAAAATGTGGGAAATACGTGTATGTACGAGACACGGAAATGCAGGAAGCTGAATATAGAGAACACGGAAATTTAGGGATGTTGAAATACGAGTGTAAAGAAACATGCAGTCCGTTGCACAAGAGCGTGGTCCCTCGTAGCCACGGCCCTGTACTTTAAGGAGTGGGTCCTTGAGAATTCGGGGGGGGGGAAAGTGTCTTCTACTACGCTGATTAACTCGTGTGGAATTTTAGTTTGTGATTCCGTAGAAAACAGGCGAATTTTGAAACGAGAGCTCTGGATTTATTGTCGTTTTTGCGCGACAGACAAACAGAGCTGTAAAATTTTTTTGGAAAAATATTCATGTCTGCAGGTTCCTTTTTCTCTTAAAAATGTAAAAATTCACACAACTGTAAAAAAAATTGGAAAGATATTCATGTCTGCAGGTTCCTTTTTCTCTTAAAAATGTAAAAATTCACAATGTGAATCTTATTTTTTACATTTTGAAGAAAAAAAGGAACCTGCAAACATGACTATTTTTCAATTTTTTTTTTACAGTTGTGTTTGATTAATCAAAAGACAACTATCGCTCCGCCCTACTGGACAGCTCAGCCTAGTAACGTTTGCACTGGCCTGCACAATCGTCTGATGCGAATCCAATCGAAAACGTTTGGAGCTTCATAAATCACAAGCTTCGAGGAAAACGTATATTCACGGTCAAGCAACTGCTATTAGTTACCGCGAGAAGAATGGTCTTTATCTTCGGAGGATGCAGAAATGTTAGCATACCTGAACGGTGTCAAAACGTACTTTTCGGCAATATAGACTTTTTTTAAATCTAATGGTTCCTTTCGGAGACACGAGGAACACGCTCTCGTGGAACAGACTGTACAGAGGAGTAACTCTAGGGATTCGAACAGAAATACAGCCACCTTTCCAAGCCCTCCTCCGACTTTTGCTAACTTATTATTAGAGCCACTTCTGAACAACTGATACCAGAAATAAGGAACATTCTTGTTTCCAAAGGCGCGTCCAGTTGAATGATGATTCTCTGCGTTTGAACGAGCTGAACCTTAAGACCGCCTTTCTCCGCTTTATCGGTAACACCGACACCGGAAAAGTAAGCTCTGTTCTCCTTCTTTTCGCCATTCCACCTACATTCCTGCCATTTTTCATTTGCCTGTACAGTCCCGAACAAACGTCGGAAGAGCCGCGGCGTGCTTGAACGAAAAATTGTTCCACTTTGTAGGGAAATCATCTCTGGCTGGGAAGAGTCTTTGTGTGCTGAAAGCCTCGCTAACGGATAACGGGTCGCATGTCCCTCGAATAAACAAGCCCTTCGCTAATTTCAATCCAGAGAAACGTGGAAATATTTGGTAGAGCCTGGCGTAACTGTGAGCCAAAGTAAATTAGCTTCTTAAATTTTGAGGGAAGCTTTCTAATTAAGAATCGCGCTTCGAGTAGCACCGCAACGGTGGCGCGAGTTCCTCCGTCGTGAGCGTCCGAGCGTCTTGCGCGTTATGTTTAATTACCTCTGTAATTACCGCGGCGACGAAGACCGACGTCTGCTAAATGGGATTTCCATTTCTGGGCAGTGAAGACATTTGCGAGTCGGGGACGGTGGACTAACAAGCACGAAATCGCGTTAGGCGATTCGGTTTCGTAGCTCGTCAGGGGAATCCGTGATATTATCACTTAGTACGTTTAATATTTAATGCCGGGCTGGTTGGGCGTAATCCGAGCTCGAATGTGTAACGAGTCGAGTCCGAACGGGGCCGACCGATTGAATTTGCAAAAGTGCATCGGCGAGCGGAGACGTTATCACGGTCAAAGTGCATCGGCCGTTCTGCCGGTGCTACGGGGAGTAAAGCTTGGATCTAGTTGATGATCGCGCATCGACCGATGGGAACGAGAGGCGGATGTAATTTGTTAACGGGCCCACATGGAAAATAATACCACTCGATAACGAGACGTGACACACCAGCGGAGGTTACTAAGGCCAATGACAGTGATTCGCGTTACAATGCAGTTTATTTCACTCCCCAGTCTACCTTTCGCCTAGGAAATTTTCATTCTAACAGCTCCGCCAACTTTGGAGGAGTATATTTTCGCAGTGGCGCACTCAGGATTTAATCTTGGGAGGAGCCGAGTTGAGCGGATAAAAATATATTTAAGAGAAATGTATTTAATGCAAATTCGATAAAATTCACGAGGTGATTATAAAAATTTATCTCAAGTCGGTTGAAGTAAATTTATTTAAGTTTCCTTTCGCCTTAACAAAACCCTCCCCTGGGTGCGCCACTGTATTTTCGCGTAACATTATTAAATTTTCGTTTAGCAATCGCGACTGCTCTCCGACATAGTTGTTTCAATCGTTTCATTTGCTCCATTGAAACCCTTAAAAATACAAGCTTCCTGGATTCAAGGGGAGATAGCAGGCCGCTCGATTTCTCTATTACTCCGGAGCACGTGAAACGCTGAATAGAATAAAGAAAAAAACGCCGAGTACAATGCCCGCCTAATTCACTGAGCGAATGGAAATTCGGCGTTCTCGTTTTCTCGCGCAGAGTCCGGGCTTCGATTACGGAGCACGATCAAACATTGAGAAAATGAAATGCAGCGCGGATGCGCGCCCCGCTAAAAGTTCTATCGAATTCCCTGGCCAACGAGTCGAGGCAAACGCGCGAATAACCGCGAACTTAAACATTTCTAAATCCCCGCATTAAAATGTAAATTCCCCTTGCGCATTACGCTCGCCGGCGTTGGAGCGGGGGGATTCACTTTAAGTTTTATGAATTTCTTATTGTTTCACTATTATAGGATGCTAATAAGGGCCGTCAGCGTTTCTGATTTATTTGATCGCAGTTCATTTTCTTGCAGCTGATTTACTCGCTTCTCGCTCGGACCTTGATTTATTAACGCATTATTAATCGTTGGATATTTTATAATAACACAGCCGGCGAAGCGTGTAATCCCTGGACGAAATGCAGCGCAAAATTAATCGTCGGCTCTGCGACCCACCATTATCTGGCGTTCAAGTTGCCGGGCGCCCAAGTCTCTGATTTTACGAGCAGTTTTACGCACGACTCCGCGACTTTTACGTGGCCATTGTGCGCTCATCGTAAAAAGAGAAGCCTCTCTTTGGCGAAGATTTTCGTGTGGGTGCGAAAAGCTCAACGAGACGAACCGAGGAACACAGATTGCCAAACTGCAGTCCACCATGTTTATCACCAATGCACCGAAACCAGCAAAAGTATTCTATTACCCACGAGCAATTTCTTTAAATACCTTTAAGGGGGTGTTCTCGTCTAGACGGACGAGATCCTTTCTCTTTAGGGACGACCCACAACAAAAATTATGCAATTTTTACCGATACGCATTATCCACGCGCATTTACTAACATTTCAGGAAGTTGTAAAAAAATTCAACTTCTAGTGGGCCAATCTGGTCCATCTTTTTCGTACATCTTCAGAAAACATATAATTCTATCCGGTAGCAGAATCAAGGCGAAATATTTTTTTTTAACAAGTTTAAGGTCGTTTAAAGACGAAAAAAATACGGAAAAGATGAGTTTTAAATTCAAAGTCCCGCCATTTTGTGAATTTTTAATTTATTTTCATAAATCTGCTACTGGGTATAGCCACACTGTTACTGATTAAGAATCCTTTTGGTTTTTTCGTGTTGGATCAGCGGAACAGCCGGAATCGTGTGTACCACGAGGCAACTTTTTTTTGCACACGCTTTACGGGGTGACCTATATCTCTATTAATTATTATTATAAATGGCTGAAATTTGTTTCACAACTAAGTGAAATGTTAATAAATACGCGTGGATAATGCTCGTCGGTGAAGACTGTGTAGTTTTTTTTGTGCATCGCCTCAAAAGAAAAGCAAAAAATTGGACTTCCAGACGAGAACACCCCCTTAAAAAGGCTTATTTTCTAACGTTGTATAATGAAAAACCATTCTTAATGTATGCTAGAATTTGAACTTTGAAATATATCCGTTCGAGTGATACGATATTTCTCCCGGAAAGGAATAAAGCGCAGTTTCATCTTTCCTCGACTTTAACTGGGATTTTCGGGGTCTATTGGCGTGTGAAATAAAGACGCTCGAAGCGAAACCGAGTCCCCGACAGAAAGGAGCTTTGAACATGATCTGGCTACAGCTGAATCTCACAGTGCGCGCGACTTATTGGTATCTTGCCACCGGCGAAGGAAATACGGCTTCGGCCTACAACGCAAACACGGGTAATCCAATCAGGATAATCCCCTCTTCTTAAACACGGCACAACTTGCCAAGAGCTTGTCACGATCTAATTGTCGGCAAGAAAAGAACGTTAAACCCTCTGATTACCTCGAGGGGAAGAAGGGACACGCTCAAGCGTGTCGCTAACGAAGGGTGGCCGCGCGTTTCATCCCCCCGCCAGTCTGTGGCGAAATTGTTGTGCACATGTAAGTTAGGACTCGCAGATCCCATAGATTTTCAAGAATTTATCAACGCCGAGAAGCGCGAAACGTAGGTGCAGTAAAAGAGCACTGAGACGAGAAGCAAACACGAGAATAACGAACTGCAATTGTTTTCCAAAGAATAATTGCTAGAAGCTTATTAATTATCTAGATTCTAGCAGTTAAGTATTTCTCTCGCCCTGGGGAAATATATTTTCTTCGCGAAGAGTTCTACTTCGTAGATTTATAGAAGAATGATATCAGGAAGAAAGCGATTAAAGTACTGATATTAAAGAACAGCATCTGGTAAAACTGCAGGGGTGGCAGTGCGCAGGGTACGCTATCCTGTTTTCCCATCGATAACGAGAGAGCAAAAAGGGAATAGAGGACGGATGATACAAATTGCTTCTACTTGCGGGCCAGATTGGGTTATGAAGGAGCAACAGTGTCATTTTCACGGTATTGCGCTTCGTTATCACAGAATCTGCACTATTATGGGGACGATGAAAGATGTTCCAGACGGTACGTGCACCTCGCATCGAACCTCTGCCGCAATTTAATTTAGTCGAACTTACCATAGACTCTCAAACCTCGTCGTTAAATATTTGCTAAATAACCGATAAGGAATTTAATGTATGCGGGGTAGACCGGGGGCGATTGTAACGCGTTAAATATCTCAAAACATATGCTATAATATTAACACAAATTTTGGATATACGATGAAGAATGATACTTCGAATACATGCATAGCGAAGAAAATAACTTTTCGATACCCTAAAGTAACTTTTCCTTACTAATTTAAAATTGTAATATAAATACTCCATTTGCAAGTGCGCGCTTTCTCTATTTTTTAATATTTAATCTGGCCATTTTTAAAGTAACACTGATTGTTACTTATCGCTTTTAAGTGTCTCGTTAATAAAAATTTATAATTTAAGTTCAAAAACCTGGTCGGAGGCGATTGTAACACTTTCTCCGCTTCTCGTTTTTTATTAATAACCGGAATATTACTTGACACACAGCGAAACTGTTGTGGCTCAAATAATGTCGGATAAACAAGTAACATTTTCGTCAAAAAACTGTTGTTGTAACTGTAATAGTTTTTGCGTAAGCGTGTTCCAAAGTCAAAGTGTTACTACCGCCCCCGGTCTACAAATAGAAATAAGAAAGTAACATGGATTTTGAGCATATTTCCCTGTCGATCCTCGTCTCTGCCATCAACGCTTCTCTCTTTTCGAAGCTGCCTATTTTCTCCGGCTTTCGCCGCTCGCGTTTCAAAATTAAATAGAACGGTGAGGAATCGAACGATCACCGATAATCGATAACCAAATGATTTGTGCGATAATCACGCACGGTGGCGCCTCGAAGTGTTTTGCGGCCAACGTCAGTTCGTAACTGCTTACTCGTTAGCGCGGTCACATCGTCACAGTTTCCGTTTCAAAAGGCGATGAAACCCGGCGAACGAAGTGAAAATTGATTGTCCTCGGTCTGCCGAAAGGTCCGCGACGCTAGGACGCGACTGATTGGCTACTCGTCTGAAATCTCAAGTGACGAGTCCAATCGGAAAGCGGCTTCGTTAAGATCGCGTGATCGTCACAAATCGCGATCATACCCGATGACAATTCCTTTGGATTTTACCACATGCTCCCTTGACGGGTGACTTCGAAGCATAAATCGACGCAGTCGTGGCCAGACACTTTACGAGTCGACGAGAACTGTGTTAACCGATCGGTGGCAAAGATAAAGCCCATTACAGCGAGTTCGCGCGCGAAATTATCCACGAGAGGGCCACGCGAAGGTTTCCTGTTTCTTTCGGTCTTGAAACGCGTCTCTTTTCCCTCGTGTCTCGCGTACGCAGGCGACCAGTGTTTTTCTTACGTCAATCGAGAAGACTACGCGATCCAGGACTGCGAAATCCTGGTCTGCTTCGATCGGGCCAAGTTCTCGCCGTTACGAAGGTTATAATCTCGTCCATGATTGCACTTCTCGATCATTGTACACTTCTCGACTGTCGCGACCACTTCACGTGTGGCAACGAACGTGCGAAATTGTCTGCACTTCACTGTATCGAACAACTTCACTCGCCCAAAACTACGTAAGTAATTTCAACGACTACGAAGTGTATCGGTAGAAAAGTTCCGCTTTCGAACATTTTGGAATTTCAAGGCTAGAATCGTGACATTCGAGAACCATGGAACGCAGACGTTTGCACGCGAGCTTTTTCACGTCAAGCCATCGTAACTTGCTGTAAATCGCGAGGTAAATCTCGACACCGTGCGAAGTCTCGTAATGATCGACGCGGATTAATTTCTGTTGGAACATACCGTCGTGGAAACTGAGAAAGTTGCGGGGGAAAGTCGAAGTTGAAGGAGCTTCGGTAGAGTTTGTTTCTTGAATCACAGGATTAGTTTGAAGTGGTTAGCGTTGCTCGGCGGTAGGTTGTGAATAAAAACACGAGCGAAACACAACGTTACAGGCACACATCCTACCAGCTAGACCGCGTGGATCGCACTGAACACTATGAGCGCGCGAGCGCGAGCGGTTGGATCGCAAGGACGCTGAGGGGACGAAGGGGAGGGAGAGGAGCCGGAGCGCGCGCCAAAACTTCACCGTTCCAACTTCCTCGTCCTAAAAGGTTCTTCTGTCTCTTTCCCTCATTCGTTCAACTGCACAGGTACGTAATAACGATCTCATATTCTGCACCGTTTGTATACAATACACGGAGCTCTCTTTGAAACGCAAATATTATTGCATTTGCCGTTCAAAGTGACGCAGAGTATCAATGACATATGTAATTCACGATTGCGCCCACAATATTCGTTTAATTCAACGAAAATGCGAGCTTTCTGCGCACACCTTTGCAGAAGGAACATTCGTTGACCTAGCTCTGCTTTCTATTTTTCGTATCATTTTTCTTGAATTCTCTGTCCACTTCTAACTCTGCTACGAGATAGCTTTTCTTATTTCCTCCGGTTCGAGCGATGGTTTAGTTCTCCTGTAACTCTTATCGTACTTCCAAAGCATTTTCTTATCTCCCCGATTGTCCTCCCCTCAGCTGTGTAATAGTCTTCATTTCATTTAACTTTCGAACTTTCTTGGTCAAATTTCCCCTGTTTTTGGTGTCCCGCGATGCAACGCTAACGTATTTTACCCTCGGTTCTACCGCGAACCTTTGCCTTGCAATTTCCTTAGGACTGTAAATATAAAGAAGCACGCGGCTTCTCGGGCTGGAACTTTAAGCGCAAGATTAATTTTTCAAATTAATTTTAAAGGAATACAATTACTTTGGGAGAAATAGAATTATTTCTTTATAGAATTTTTTTTCTTAATAGAATCTTTCTTGTTTTAGGGATGAACGGATTTTCAAGCAACAGCGGATAGTATTTAATTGTTCTCTGTGTTATTTCAGTTTGCACTGTGGATCCGTAGGCTATCGATGCGAGGCAAAGATTTCTTCTGGTTCGCTCACTGTTCTTGCGTCGTGCTTTCTCCGGTATGTTATTCAGAAGGGCAACAGTATGGAGCTTTTCCTTTCCCCGGAACCGTGCTTGCTTCCCTTGGTTTATTTTCTTCTTTGTAGTACGTACCATTCTGTCAGAAATTTCATTCTACGTATAATTCGTTCAATGCTACAACGTAATGGAAAATGGGGCAAACAGGGGAGGTCGACCCTGTAAAGGTTCTCCGTCCGGCCTTTCTATACACATCTGCATTGTTATTTATTCTACGATTAATGATTCTTATTCAACAAATAGCCATGTAATTCCATCGCCGAGCACTCCTTCCTCTCGTTTTATTTCGAACCGCGCCGCCAACTAAATAGCAGCGGAATTTTCTTGGAGACGGTTCCGAAAAAAGTTCCCAACCGACTTCCGAACTGCGAAGCACGACAAACGCGGATATTCTCGGCAAAGTCACGTTTGATATTAACTTCGAGGATAGTTCCTGCTGGATAACCGAATAGCGTACCCAATAACTATGGTATCGAAAATTCCTAGCAGCATCGAATAGTAAATTTCAATGCTCCTTGGCGAGACCGGAAATTTCCGCAGTTCGTAAGTAATCGCTAAACGCGCAGAATACGAATGAAAACGTTTCGCTGTACATCCGTTACCTTTTCGGAAACGGGTAACACCTTCGTCGCGTTGCATCGCTAATCGAGGAAAAGCGAGATTGAAAAACGTTCGCTCGCACGGTGGGGAGTGATTAACCCGCACGGTGCCGTAAACTGGGGGAACATTGGCAGTTAATTAACATGTATTAAGGGGTCTTTCCACTGTCACGTCGTCCTGATAAAGTACCGCCGATTGGAACTTTTTTTTGTCACAAAAAGAATGTGTTTATTGAATTGAAGTCTCTTCTATTTATTAATATGTGTTTTGAGGATACAAAAAAATGGGGGGTGTAATATGAGCTGTAAAAATAACCCGACTGCGTGGTCGATTTTAGAGGAACCATGTATCTGGGGCGGTGGTAGCAGGGAGGTTTGTAATCAGCATGACTGTCGCTATGGCCCGAACTAGAATCACACATTTTCGTGGTTTTTTGCTCACCTTCTGCGTCGGAGAATAATTAAAAAATTTAGCTAATTTTGATAGTTCAACTTTGCACGTGTGCCATTTTGTTAATTCTTCATCGATCTAATTAATGTTAGTCCCTGTTATAGCGACAGTCGTACTGATTACAAATCTTTTTGATCCAAAAATCGCCCACGCAGTCGAGGCGGCTTTTATTTTACAGCGCATGTTACACCCACTTATTGTGGCGCAAGCAAGCATTAAAAAAATATGAAAAAAATAATTTTGTATTCTCAAAGCACGTATTAATAAATAGAAAAATACTTCAATTTTGTAAACACATTCTTTTAGTGACAAAAAAAATTTCAAACAGCTGTACTTTATCAGGGCGTCACAGTTGAAAGACCCCTTAAAGAAGGAAAAGGACAAATATTTTATGCATCTTCACAAGCAAATTTAAAAATGTAACTTAAAAGAATAAAAAAATATAAAAGAATCCACTGAACATAGAAAGAAACAAATTTAAGTGTCCGTGTAAGTTCACATTGGTAAAACTTTTGCAAAACATTTATAGGTATGATGTGCCAATGGTACCTCGTACCCGAGCTAAAGAAGGAAAAGAATAAAATTTCTGTGCACTTTGACACTTGCAGTACATTGACAAAAATGTTAATTTTTATGTTATCCAGCAAAATGTTCCAAAAACATGCCCCAGTTTACGGTAGTGAGCGATCAACCATTTTTCCCACTTGCTGGTATTATCATCCCTATTGGCCCCCCTAATTTTCTTCATACCGGCGTAATATTATGTATAACACGCTCGAAAGTTTTCATATTGGGGTAGAAACTTCCTAATAACTTCCTACTAAATCGCACACCCGCGAAAGTGTATGGTTACATCGTAATGCTTTTCTTTGTGCCTCTCCTTTCCTGTACGCGCGCCCTACAGAATGCAAATTATTCTTACCCTTGGCCCTTCCCAGCGAACCATGATGAAACGTATTTCATCCATCCTCGATCTATTAAGTTTCTCCAGCAAAGTTGTGTCGTTTCTTCTTATGGACGGCGGTGGTGAATTCCAACGAGTTATCCTGTATACCAGTTGCTATTTACGCGATATCCGGATGGAAATTACGTCGTTCAGGGCGCGATAAAGTGCTTATTAAGGTCCTCATTAAAGGGCACGACAGGGGCTTTAAGGCGTTATATATCGCAAGAGTTTGTAAAAGGGGTTTGCAGTTGCATATAGAACTTCAAATAAAAATCGAAGAACGAGACCCAATCTTTCATTCTTCCCCTAGCAAATAGATTGTCCAGGTTGCTTTAAACTTCCCTCGTGCTGATTCTCTCGGATGGCTTCGATAGCTCAGAACTACGAACTAGCCGTATAAGCGAGCTAATTACAAGGTGTCTGCTGGCTTTACAGTTATCGATTAAAAGCTGACGGCGTGTTGAAGTATGCAGACCGTAATACGAGGCGGCAGGTTCGCAGAAAACTGGATATCAGTAATCCCTTTGGCGCACAGTCAAATACTTGTTGCTCGCGGATGAAAGTAAAGAAGAATAAGTTCAAAGCGGATTAGCCGCAGGTGCGCACACGCTGGTAGTTTAATTATGGTCCATGTTCCTCGGCTACCATCAAAATAAGTTCTGCTTTACTCTCTCGAATAATGCATGAAAATTTATCGGTCATAAACTCTTCTACTTACCGCTAAATACTTGTGAAATGGCGGCAATGGGCCCCTCCCTCGGGAGGGAAGGCTACTGGATATAGGCACAACGAACGCCGGTCCGATATACAGGATTTATTAAATTATTACAAGTATCACTATATGAGAATACACAATTTTTTACATGTACCTACATTATAATATATTACGTATCTCGCTATTTACTCTCTTCTTCCATTTCCTTTCTATACACACTTTTGATAAGATGTTCGCTTCGTTCGTTTCTCCCGCAACACTCCCTTCTCGTAGAAATATGAATTGTTCGGTGGACACGCGTCGTTCTTTTTCCCTTCGTCTCTCCGAACCGTGGCTCGCGGCGAATAAATTAACCCGCTTGAAACTTAATTTACACGCGACAGCGCCGTTCGCCCCGTACATCTGGAAACCTCGCCGTTTCTCGTTTCGCAACAGGATCGCGCGATTTCGCGCCGGAAATCGAGCGCCGCGATCGCATACCTACGCGCACTTGGACATGGACGAAACTGTTCCCCCTTTACCGCGACTCGCGCGTCTAGCTTAGCCAACTATTTTATGCCCCGCTGCGCAAATCTACGCGTCGAACGTGATTAGACAATATACAATTTACCGCGAATACGCGTCCCGTTTATCGTTTAGATTGCCCTCCCCCGAGGAGGTGTTAGACATATCAGTAACATCGACGTGGTTTAATGAATACACTCGATCCGCTTAGACGAGAGAAAGAGCAAAATCTGGAGGATGGCAGAGCGGATCGCTCGATATAAAATGTTCACGGTTCAAGCGTAATGGGTTCGTTCGTGTTACATCGAATTAGCGCAATAATCGACACTACGCGATCGTTAAAACGACACGGTACGGTTGTAAACAGCACCCATTATTGACTTTAGGAAGCAACGCTCGCGTCGCAATTTTTGTGCAGTAGAATGGCCTCTCTTCTGCTCCAGCTTGTACTCGCTCGTTCAAGGTTCACCACAACTCCCCTCTCGATCCACCATCCGAATTTCGTTATTATACAAAAAATATTCGCGCGCACCCGCGCACTTGAATATAAAATATGTTCTCGCGCGTATTGTACAAGCCCGCATTCCTTCTATCCGTTCCCTTTCGTTCCTCTGCGTCGATAAATTTGGGGCTTACCGTCTCTTTCTTTCCACAGAGTCAGAGTGCGTAGGTACACCCTTCTTGCGGACCAATTGCCCTCCTCAGACCCCAAATTTATGAACGCTAACACACTTCTACCTGGAGGTAGTTTAAACGTTAAGTCGACGTCTACAATGAATTCCGTAGGTGGTTGGATCAGTAATTCTTAGAGAATCCTATGTTCGTTGGTGCGCAACATGCACGCTCGTACCTCCCGTTCATCCAGAAGCTTTTTTTGCTCACGAAACATCGAAGAGAGAGATGCTGGCTTTGGTATAATCGATAATCTCTCGTAAATACACTTTGTATATGCTAAATCGATAAAAAATACTATCTTTCCTTGACTCCTGTATATACATGTGCACGTTAAAACGCCAGGAGCACGGTCGACGTTGTCTCTGGCTAAATTCTGTGGTTCAGAATTGAAGAGAACCGAACGGAAGGTTTACAATTCGTTTGGCCTGTCGAATTCACTTTTTCCCCGTTAAGGGGGTATTCTCGTCTAGAAGGTCAATTTTTTGCTCTCCTTTGGGGGCGATGTACAATTAAACCACGAAGTTTTCACCGATGAGCATTATCCACGCGTATTTATTAACACTTGACTTAGTTGTAAACAAAATTTCAGCCATATATAATAATAATAATTAATGGAGATATGAGTCATCCCGTAAAGCGTGTGCAAAAACGAAAAAACCAACAGGATTCTTAATCAGTAAGAGTGTGGCTATATCCAGTAGCAGATTTATGAAAATAAATTAAAAATTGACAAAATGGCGGGACTATGAATTTAAAACTCATCTTTTCCGTGTTTTTTTTTCGTCTTTAAACGGCCTTAAACTTGTGAAAAAAAATATTTCGCCTTGATTCTGCTACCGGCTAGAATTATATGTTTTCTGAAGATGTACGAAAAAGATGGACCAGATTGGCCCACTAGAAGTTGAGATATCGTGTGTACCGTCATGAAAAACACCGTTTTGAGAAAATCCCATATCTCCAATAATTACTATTATATATGATTGAAATTTTTTTTTACAACGTACTGAATTGTTAGTAAGTACGCGTGGATAATGCTTATCGGTAAAAGTTACGTAATTTTTTTTGTAGGCCGTCCCGAAAGAGAAAAGAGGATCTCGTTCCTCTAGACGAGAATACCCCCTTAAGTGGCTACCTACTGTCAGGAGGTAGAAAAAGAATCGATTCTTTGGGAATTTGTTTCCGAAAGTACATGCATATTTTTATGCAATGGTTTTTGTATTCAGATGTATTCAAATATTTAGTTATTGCAAAATTACAACTGATTTTCCGGAAGCTGTTTTCACCAATCTTTCTGAAACTTTGTAGGTTTCTTCTAGACGTACGTGTCTTCTTTTTCTTTCTGGAGACGGTGCGTTCTTAGGACATTACTTTGCTAATTAGTTCTCTTCAGTTTTGAGCCACCCATTCATTCTCTTTGATACATACAATTAGACTAATTGTAAGTTACACTGATCGGCACGCGAAGGTTCCTTTGATTAACGCGTCCGCTCTCGTCATAGTGTCCTCGGGAAAGTATCAATTAATATCAGTAAAATAACGACGAATTGACAACGGCCGCGTTAATCTCTGAATCGTGCTAATACAACATAGAGAGAGAGTGTTCCTAAGTTGCAGACCAGTGACTCATAAAATGCGACAAATAGAAGAAGCAATTATTCCAATTACTTCAATTACTTCAAGGTTTCGGATACAACCCAAACCGTAAAACACACACCTCGCTTTCATCCACTTAGTGTCATGTGAATTAAAAACCTTCGCGACATCGTCAAACTGTTCAACCGCTTACCCCCTATCGTCTAAGACCTAAGACTTGGCTGAAATCGAAATCTTAAAAGTTACCTCGAACTGTTTGCGACTCGTAGTTTCTCTGGATAAAAACACAGTAACATTCAGCGATACTATGATCGAGCGAGATCGAGTCAGATGCCACGATCTGCCGCTTAGAGAATACTTAAATATTTTACGTTTATTCCTAAAGGCATATTTGCATATTACATTAGTCACGTACACCTGGAATGATCCCTTTCTCCCAATTGCGCTTGGAATTATATAGTAAAGTCTTGTTTAGTTCATTATGCGTTATCCCTTGAGAATCGCCATCAAATTGGCGAACACCGAACGTAAATTGTTAGAGGATCCATCGATTTCCGTCTGCGCCCGTCGAGATCTCCTCGAAGAAAGAATTTTCAGTAGTAATCCCAATAATATGGATGGCACTGTCGTACTTCGTTCGGTAAAAAAACGTGATACATAAAAAAGGAATACAAATTCGTAGGATTAGTAACGTGGCGAAGAACCAAATGCTTTCTTGGCCTCGGTATAAACGTGTAAAAGCTAAATCACTGGAATTGATCTAATCCTTGTTTATAACCGTTGCTTAATCCATTGTTAAGCATGTGACGCCAGGTTTACATACATATATCTAGCCATACACAGCTGGGTGGTGTGTGTACATGTACATATATAAATTTTTTATATATAACGTCTAACTGTAAGTAGGATTCGTTGAACTTGTTGCGATGTTTTGCAAAGAAATCCGCAGTGTTCGTTCGATATTCGATGATAGGAAAAAAAAAGAAACATTCTTTAAAACGTGAACTTCGATCGCGTGTAAGACATCGAGGTACGAAGATAAAGATGCAGTAGGTATATCTACGATCAACGCAACACATCTTTCCCACGATTATTCTTATCGATCATTTCTAAACATTCGACACTTCTAGCTGACAGCCGGTGAAGTTGTTTCGCGAATTCTTCACTCGTCCGAAGCTGTAATAAACCGAAATTACAATCGATCCCAATTCGTTTGAAATCCTTGTGTGTTTCATTGTCGTTTCGCGGCCTGTAACGCTGTAAACGTCGGACGCTTCGACGACAGTTCTGGCTGCAAAGCTACGTTAAATGGTAAATAATGCGTTGTTGCGACGTAGGAAAAGAAATGCATTAGGTCTAACCGGATCGCCTCGTAACTCCGCCAAATGATCGAGAGTTATATCCAGGCCGTAGAGCATAGACAGATTCGTTCTTTCGTTCTCTAACTGTAAGCTTACGGATGTAAAAATTGCCTGCAATAAGTCGAATCCTTTAAGACGGTAAAACGAGAAGGAAACGTGCAACGTGTACCTTTCTATCGAGGACAATCGAAAGGTTTGCGACAAAGTAAACTACCATAATTCTACGGAAACAAATAAATTAGTAATAGTCTATATTTCTCTTCTCCGAGCGATCGGCAAACAAGTGTGAGTTCCTTTCGGCTTGGATGAAAACGTAACGCGTGTACCCAAGTCTGTGACTGGGGGGGGGGAGTGATTAATTTTGCGCGAATCAACGTGCAACACTGGCTGCAATTACAATATAGGTAATATTACTGGCCACGTAATTAAAGTAACAGAAACACCTGCCCTGTTTACATTTATAGTCCCGCCGGAGACTCTGCTTCGCACCTATTCTGAATGCGATCTCGCCTGTCCCAGAAAAGATGAGTCCACCCTCTCGTCGCTCGTAATCGATAGAGCTATAATAAATACGTCATTGGCTAAAGTTTTTGGATATCCTCCTTCAACGGCGTGTTCAGTCTTTGATGCCTCGTTTTATTTGTCACGAACAGAATGCGTCAAAGTGCAAGGGCGCCTCGCCAAGGGCGAGCGGCGCGGTTCTCCTGGGACGAGAGCTTTTCCGAGCTTCCGCGACTAAATAGTTATTGTTCTCGTAGTCCGGGACGACTCGAGGTACGTACGATTCGCCTGCTCGGGAGGCGTGCTACTCTTTTGTGCATGAATTAGTACCATTCTAAACGTATGTTGGTCTCGTGTCGGATAGAAATTCGCGATGGACCGGCGACGAATTGCAAACGGACTCCTAGGGGAATGGCTCGGCGAACGACACCGAAGCTCTTTTTCGTGTTGCATCGCGGCGCGCGACTAATTGTAAGCTTCGTTCATCCCGAGTCGAACGGCATTGCGACACGCGCGCACACACAGACGCACACGCACACAGGTGATTCTTCGCGATAGCTTGCGAGGCGAGACAATTATTTCCATCGAATCGAGTATCTTTTATAGAATCAGCTGGCGTACTTTCGTCGGCGATGCGACGCTTTTGAACATTGGACGTTTTGCCGTTTCGTACAAGTGAATGGTGTCGGAACAACTTGGTCAGGCCTCCGTCTCGCCTTTCAGCCTGAGGCGAGCAAAGTCCTCGAAGATTATATCGTCGTCGCCGTCAGCCTCCCTGCAACGGGAAAGACACGGCGCAAATTTAAAAGGGGCTATACCGCATGGTGCCGTTTTTCGGATGCTTCTCGATACGCGGGAATGGGCAAGCGATGATCGCGCGGTGAGCCTGAGGAGATGCGAACTGAATTGTGAGCTACGGACGGCAAGCGGCAAACGCGCTTCCGTTCCGAGAAAACGCTCCAAGCGTTTTTCCCGGTAATATCGGAATAAGAGACTTATTGTGAGTGGTGGGCGCGCGTGAGCGTCGAATGATTTCGTTGAAGCGAGCGAAATGATCCTGACTGACGAGAATAGCTCGAAAGCATTACTCAAATATTGACCACGTACGTGTCCAATTGGATGAGGTTCGTGTCGAGCGGTATTTCGCCGCTGTCTGCTTTTTGCGTCGGACTTGGACGCGCGGTGGGTGGTGCCGGCTCCTCTTCTTCCGGCTTAGGGTGCATCAAGATGAACGGCAGCTCGGCGACTAGTTCACTGTTAACGTGACACGTGAAATTATAAAATCATCTCCTTCCGGCGATGGTACCTACGATTACACGTAATTGCGTTCAGGCTTACCCTGCAAGTGGGCTGAGGCAGAGTTTCACTTTCACTTTGTATTGGACGATAATCCCGAGGTTCTCGCGTTGCGAGGCATCCACCACACTGCGAAACGACATAATTACCATCCACATCTGGCTCCCTTATAAATTAGATTTTCCAAACTGAGCATGCACCAGCAGCGCTACGCGTACTCCCGCCGCAATGGGGAGACGCTTTTTGCTTTTAGCGGACAACAGACATTCTGCACACAGATGATAGGAACAGCAGCGAAAGCGTAAGTCGATCAACACTTGAAAAGGTACTATCGAGATTCGAGGTTGTAGAATTATTGTAGATATAATTAAGGAGATGTGTAACTTTGTAAAATCTCAGAGGAGGAGTTGAAAGCGAACGTAGAGTATAGAGTGGCGGAAGCATGCAGTTCCGTAGCAACAAGTACAAAGCATCCATTGAAACGAGAAGAAGCGGAAGGGTGGGATATGTCGATTCTGGCCAAGCTTGTACGCTTTGGAATTCGTACTATTTGTATGAAGTTCTTGCAAGTGACGAGTACAGGTGAAGGAGGAGTGTCGAACAAATACGAAAAGAATTGGGATCTCGATGCAAGGTGGTAGTTGAAACGGTGTAGATGCTACTGTCGAGAAATAAGCTTTCGATCTGATTGGTACTTTTTCATAAGTAAAAAGACGAAAATGCTTATTAAGGGGAATCTTATTTTTTCGGCTAAAACGTAGCAAAATTTGGGATTTTTTTTTAAAGAAACTAGCGATCCGATTGATCTGCAATTTGGATCATGGTTTTATGCGTCTTTGAAGAAGCTGTGGTTTTTTTATTATTAATTTTTAATCATAAATATAGGAGTTATGCATGATCCACCAACACGCAGTGCAAAATTCCAAATTTCAGATCCATCGAATCGCTAGTATTTTCTACAAAAAATCCAATATTTTCCTGTGTTTTTAGCCCATAGAATAGGAATCCTTCTTAAAGGCATTGCCTGGAACTGAAAAGATATGCAGTAAAATGTACCTACATGTTCAATCGTAATTTAGAGAGGAAACGAGAAAGTATTGTAGGTAACATACAGTTAAAAACCCTTTACAACAGCATTTGTCTTTGAAACAAGTTAGAATTGTTTGATAATCCTCCCATCCACCGCGCTCATCAAATGCAATTCGTTCTCTCTGCCGTATCTCTTCACGGATTAACAGTATTTAGGATTCGTGACAGTGTCGACGCGACGGAACAGAATCGATTCTCTAACGCGCCTCTAACGTTTCAAGCTCGAAAGTTCTTGGAATCTAGAACCCGTAATCGTTCCGACGATGAAACGCATCTGTCTCAGCAGAGTGTAGAAGAAATCGTGTCCAGAAATACATACGCACTAGTGTTCTATCAAGCAGCCAACGTGATGCCTAAAGTTTCCTTTTGTACTCTGTACTAAACGTGCCAATTCGCTACATCGTCAGCCAGCGATATTTCTCAAAAAGAAACGATTGAAAGAATACAGAGCATGGTATAACGCAACACTAGTCTTCACAACTTCTCCCCTGTCATGCCGCAGAATTATGGTGCCCTTGTTATTTCCATAATCGCGTGTAATTACCGTCGGGCGCTGCAGCTTTATTACGCTATCGAAAACAATAACGGGAGTGAACGTTCCTTTTACGAGGATGGGCATTGCCGTTTCGAGCTGCGAATTATTTAATCCGCCTATTAAAAGAAAGAAAGGCGCCATAATTCTGCGAATGTTTCGTAATAAAGTTAGGACTGAGCGAAGCAGTGGAACATCCTGGAGGAACATGAATCCAGATGATGTTCCACAGCTTCATCCAGGTTCTAACGCGTGACAGAGAGTTCTTCCGTTTGACAATGAGAAAAGTCTTGATGAATCTCGTTGCGTGAGAGTAATATCGTAAAACTGTGCGTGTGCTCGAAGAATTTGGTCCGTGATCGATGTGGCCAATGTTTCGAGCTGCAATGCTCACTTTACAATCCCCCGGCGAAGTTAATCCACGAGGCATTGGTTAACAAATAATGAGCATGATTCGGGTTGAGAACGAAGGAAGCCACTAATTCTCGGATTTCCGGCGTCCGAAGGAATGTCGTGTTTTCCACGGAAACTCCAGTGCAGGCCGCTGCTTCGTTCGAACTAGGGATTCGCGGTGATCGCGAAGCTAATAAGAATGCGTGAAATGATCAGCGACAAGCTGGCGTCGAAAGGTCGGCTCCGCTGAACAGCCGATCGATATCACCAAAGTTAGCTCGCGAGTTAGCTACAGGTCCCCTGGCACACGTGACCGCAATTTCGGGCACACGCAGCTTCGCAAACAGAGAAATCGTGATTGCACGCGTGATCAACCGTACAATGTTCATACGAATAGAGAAAGAGAGAAAGAGAGATGATAGATATAGAAAGAGAGAGAGAAAGAGAGAGGAAGAGAGTGAGAGAAACAGAGGCACGTACACACAGAACCGATCGAGAGTTTGGGTGCAGCGCTTCTTATCGGTCGCTCTGAGAGTCACACGTAGGAGCAATATCTTAATCCCAATTTTACGAAGTGACCGTTATCGATTCCGAGGACGATTAACGCCTTTAGGCGTTAAGCTTTTAAAACGTTTGCGCGGGTAATCCCGGAATTGCGCGGGAATCAATCATCGCTGAGGATTGAAACGGAAAGTGCGCGTGGTTGCGATCGAAGTGGCATTTGGACGCGTTGTGCCCGGCGTGATGGAAGTGGAGAGTGTACGAGAGATGGGGCATGCGATGGAAGCGTACGCGTCTGTTTCCCGCGCGAGTACATGCGCCAAAACTTTCGATCGACGGTGTCGATATTCATATGTATGTATATGTATATCCAGGCGTGTAGATGACGTCCATCGACAAGCAGCAGTTTCCTTACAGGGTGCTGGACGCCAGATTGGTGTCCTCGTGTTTGAGCTGGCCGTCGAGGGCTAGCCCCCATTTATTTTTGTTGTTGGCGACAAGCGGTGTCAGAGAGAACACTTTGCTCAGCGTGAAACCTGGCCCCACCGGGCACCCCTCCCTGACAAACACGTAGCAGAAGGGTGAAGGTAAACGTGCCACGGGCCTAATTATCCGGATCTCGGAATCCCGGTTCGCCCGGCTCATCCGATCACCGGAATAAGTACACGTGATATGTATTACGTTCTGCGCATTTTCCTTTGAACCTTTCCATCGTTTTCGTCGCGAGGTCTGCTTTCGGAATAGCGTAGGCTTCTTTGGAAACGACTGCGTAGCATCTATCCGGCCTCTGGCCTTTTCTTTTAGATCAGACATCCAAGTGAGCGAAGCTATTTCTCGGGCGCGTTAATTGAAAATCTTTGAGACTACGTTCGTTACCCGGTAGCTCTGCAGAGCCGCGGGCCGCGCAATAATTGCATTTGAAATTGAAATTTGGTTACGCTGCCACCCGGTGGTTTCTCCAACCATCCGAGGAACATTCCTGCCGACGTGCACTCGGTGTACTGAAATTTTACGGCACGGTCGCTGGCACGAGATGAAAGCGCAAGGAAACGGCAACTAACGCCCCCGCGTGTCCGTTGGACTTCGTCCCCTATCAATTCCTGTCGCATCGTACATATTTGCAATAAATTCTGAGCAAACTGAATTCCGTTCGAGATCTTACTACATCTGACTAGCTTTCACGACAGATCCCACGGTTTGAAATCCCTGCTACGGGAGATTTGCATCGAGCCCGATGTCCCGGTTGAAACAGAGCAATAGTAAACTACTTGACACGGGCTGCGAATATTATAAGTACACCCACGCGTGTGTATGCGTGTATACACGAAACTTCAGCTTGTGCGTCACACTGCAATACAGACTACGGATTCGAACGGGTCCAGGGAGATATAGAGAGAATGAGAGGAGGATAAACCTGGGTGTTTTATCGATCAGCATATCAATCGTGGAAAGACACAAACACGGAGATAATAGAAAATAACGTGAGGGGGGATCGGGCGAGGGGGTTAGAAGGGGGACCAATGATCTTTGTACAGGAAAACAGTAGACCACCACCGACGAAGTTCCATATTCATAAAATGTTCCCAGCAAACAACCACCAAGAAAAATACTGGCATTCCACTTTGGAACGGTGTTCCCATACAATATCGTACTTCGTTTTAGCAATGGTCGTCCGCGAAAACAGCAAACGGGCCTGAATGAATTGCTAGTTTCGCCCCCGGAGCGTAATTCACCTTTCGACTTGCGGCGCGCGTGTCTCACTGTTAAGACAATCGTCCAGATCGAGGGGAAAGGAGGAGAGTCGCAAGAGCTCGGCGAATGTGAATGCAGACCTCTCTTGAAACCCTCGGTAAAAAAAAAAGAACCATGAACAGAGCGAGGTCCATTGGTCTGCGGAATGTACATACGTTGTTGACTATTTTTAAAACAAGTACTGGATCGATGGAAGCAGTGAGAGTTTCGCCTAGGATCATTTGGCCCGTTTCCAGTCTTCGTCTCCGAACGTTTGGCAAAGAAAAAAACAGTACGGCGACCAATGTTTGAGCACTCACATTGTGCTAGATGCAAGATTGGTGTCCTCGTGTTTAAGCTGACCGTCTAGAGCAAGACCTCGCTTGTCTTTATTGTCAGCAAGCGTCGGCCTTAGAGAAAAGACCTTGCTCAGGGTGAATCCTGGCGCTACCCCTATACTGCCAGTGCAATCATCTTATTTTCCTTTTCGTCATTGCACAATATCCTTTCGGCATTTATCGCGCTCTATCATTGTACACCTAGCGTTAATACTAATCGGGACAGTCTCATGTAGTGCGTCACTTTCTTCGGCTGATTTTCCTGCGTACGACTAGTCTACCATCTAGTTCCATACTTTCGCGTGCAATTTAAATTCTTTAAATTCTTTAGGTTCGACTTTAAGGCAGCTAACTGCGAGAGAAACAGGACAAGCGTTCAAATCGATTCTCATTCACCTTCTCATTCCCATTCCCCTTCGCAGAAGACGCCGAAAGAACCGATAGAAAACACGTTCGGGAGCCGATTTGAACGGTTGCCGAATTTGTCGTCGCCCTGCTCGTTCGAGTCGCAGGAACTGGTACAAGGTAGCCGCTGATACAAGTTATTCGATGCAATGCGAATACCCGGGGCGAAGTGAAATTTATCATGGCTCTTTGGAATTTATGTGTTCCTGCGCTAGGGTCGATAGATCTCGAGTGGCCGGTGTCTAGTCACGGAGGAGAATCTATTACTCGTAAATTTTCAGTAGCTGCCACGGGTGTAGGTACATAAAACACTCGTTCAAGGGATATCGACCAATCCAGAAGACAGAATGTCTCGGAGTATTCTATAGACTCCAGGCGCCGCGTTCTCAAAGTAAATGCATGCATATATGTATAATGTATAAGATATAAGATGCCAGGTCAAGTGGAACGAGTCAACCGTGATCAGACACGCGACTCTTGTTCTTCTACCGCGGAAACGTCGCGAGTTCTGAATGTTTTCAGTAGGGAGACGTCGAAAAACTTGTAACTCTTCCGAACGCATGGCAACAAACAATAGCGAAGAGAAATTCGTACGTATCTGTTTGCATGGCTTCTGCCGTATGTAATTGGAAAGACAGTGTGTGGAGTTGATTCGTTGCCATGCATTCGCAATGACTAAATTTCACGTTTTCTACCGTTCGACTGTCTGAAAGAATAACAAATTGAATAATACTCACTCGCTCTCCGCTTCGGCGACCGTGCACTTGTACTGCGCCGTGGAGAACAGACAAATGTCCGCGAATTGCCTCACGGACACTTTGATCTTTTTAACAGACCGGTTGCTATTGTTCGCTATGTGCACGTTCACGGCAATGTTCTCGCCGTGGTGATAGAGTTCCTTGTCGAGGGACGCCTCGAGATACAGCTTGTTCGGCGACATCATGAACTCTTTGCTGACTTCGACAGAGGGCTGCTCGCCTTGCTTCGAGGGCGCGTACATAATCTTTCGTATGGCCAGTCTCACCAGGTCCCTGCAACGCACAATTCACGGCCGTGAATCTTGGCGAACCGAAAGTCTCGTAGGAGGGGAGGAATTCGTTAAAGACGGGAGAATAAGTGCGAGAAGTGTTGGAAAGGCTAGCTAGTAGGGTGCTCTCTTTATCAAGATGCACACGTACCGTTTGTGCGGTTTCTCGTCCTGCGTCACGCCCACGAATGCTTTAAATTCGTAGTCGACGCCGCATGGTTTGCCGGTGTCGCCGGGCGCGGGTTGCAGCGTGACCGACGCGGGGCAATGGGGTGGCAGCTCGAAGTAAAACGGGTACGCGTTGCTGCCCAATTTCCTGATCAGCCTCTCCTGCAACCGCGTGAGTTCCCTCTGCTGGGAGCCAGGTACCACCGGATAGATTTGATCGGCCGCGAGGTAGAGGTCCTTGCGAAACGACAGCCCAAGAACGTCCAGGTCCTCTCTGCCGTACTTGAACACGGCCAGAACATGGCCGAAGACTTTGCGATTCTTCACGTCGTCCGGGTCAATCAGCACGACCCCGTCTGTAACCATTCGACAGCTATCGGTCAGGAGGCTTTAAGCAGCCTTGGCGCTCGAAACGAATTGGTCGCCGAGTAAATCGAGTTTTCCAATTGCTATTCGGAGGTGCGAGGGAGCAGGCTTTCGAACGGCCATTGATTCTTTCGCTTGAATGGATCGTCCCAATGGCACACATACACTCGCTGTCGAGGAGTAACCCTCGACTGATATCGTGCAACGGCCGTTGCGCAACTGCTAGTGCAAGGTCAATCTCATCTTGATCTTTAAACTACCGACACGAGTGATCTAAGGACATCTACACCCCGGTGTTAATTTGCTTCTGCGAATCTTACCGATAGGGTCCACGTGGGTTATGTGATCGACGAAATCTCTTTTCCCAAGGTACACCGTGATCTTTCCATTCAGACTAGACTTCTTGAAGACACGAGTAGCTTGCCGCTTGCTGGCACTGTCCACAGTGTCCATCGCGCAGATGTCGGGCCCAACGATGGCCCTTAACTCATTTGAGTCCTCAGCCTCCGAGCACTCGGATTCTGAACTGTCCCACTGCGCAGAAAGATGAAAGGATTATTGTAAACATTCGGAGAAGTTCTCCCGAGCTTTGCCTGTTCCGCTTCGAATTAATACCAGACTCGTCGGGAGTCGATTTTTAGCGAACAGTGGTCGGCCACTTCTCAACATTTACGTTCCATCATCTCGCACACCACCGGCGTCCACCTCCGCTCGAGGACGCGACTCGCACGCACCGTGAATCGACAAAGCCACTGCATACCGTGACACGTAATGCACGCCGAAAAGGATGTTCACCGTTGTGCTTTGAGGACAGCGCACGTAAAACGGCCTTTTGATCGGCGCACCGTCAAAGAACCGGCCATAGAGAGGCGGAGAAGAAACAGTATGAAAAGGAGACGAGGAGAAGGTCTATGATACGTTTGTTTCGAGGGGAGGGTCCGATCAAAGCTCTGGGGGCACACTATATTTCGCGAAGGGTGTCTTCGAAGATCCGTTTCCGAGAGGCAGCGTTTGACGCGCCGCGCCGCTTGCTTCGTCAAGTGCACGGAGCTGGAACTTTGATTTTCAGTCTTGCAAATTTTCCAGCAAATGCACTTTGCTGACGCAAAGAGTCTAATTGCTCGCGGGAATTCTATAATCGAATTCCAAGACTTTGCGTTTGTTAGACAGTTAAAAGAGGAACCGTAGAGTTTTATAAATTGTCACCTTCGCCATCCTCGATTCACTGCGCTCTATCTCCACGCCCCTCTGTTTCCTATTTTTCTCTTATCCGAGAATTTGCTGCGCTAGCGCGATAAATAATCTAATCGCAAAAGCACGCCCGAGTAATCGTGTTTTAAAGAGCGTTCTTCGTTGAAATCGCCGGATAATCCGATAATAAGAACTTCATTTCGCGAAACGCTGATTTACATTTCGCGAACGTTTAATTAGATTGACACGAACATTCCTCGATCGTTGAGTTCTTAACTTGTCGATGAAAATTTTGAACGCATTAGTTGACCAGGTTTCTTTGGCACAAATGGTCGCATTTTAACGGCGGAATAAATAATGCGCGTTGCGATCCAATTGGCTCCACTTGAAGCAAGAAGAAACACTTTGGCGAATTTAATTTCTTTATTTACTGTAGTACAGTTGACAGGGCACGTATGTGCATTAGGGTGGCTCTTATTTACTCTTGGTGAATTTTTTTCTTAAGATTTTCTTCGCGGCACCCCCCAGAATAGTTCCAAATTATAAAAAGAAAATCTGTGTAAAGTTTGAGCCCGATCGGATAACGGGAAAAGGTGCCGCTGAGCTCTTGAATATTTAAATAATTATTTAACAGCTCACAACGTCGATTTTATATAATATTCTCCAAGCTATTGATTACATCTCTGATGTTTATATCTCCCATATTTTTGCGAGTTTCGGTCCCTAAATTTCAGGAAACATTCGTGACATATCAAATACCGAAAATAAAAATTACAATTTTTTCGCCTTCATAAATAAAAAGTGTTGGAGAAGGATTTAAACTTTCAAAATTTAAAAAATACATTTTTTTTTAGTTTTTCGGACTTTTTTCGAAAACCGTTTGCCGCACGAGAAAAACTAATAGAACATAAAAGATACTCCTTGCCTGGATCCACAATTTTTATTTGACATATTTTTTTACGTAATCAATAACTCGGGGGATATTATACAAAATCGCCTTTGCGAGTTGTTAAATAATTATTTAAATGTTCAAGAGCCCAGGGGCACCTTTTCCCTTATCCGATCGGGCTCAAGATGTACACAGATTTTGTTTTATTATTAGGAACTATTCCGGGGGTGTCGCGAAGAAAATTGAATAGTCGAAAATAAGAGCCACCCTTCTGTACATACACATAGGTACAATAAAACAAATAGAAAACCCGAAGGTCGAAAATGGCCACAGCAAAAGCGCGAGAGCACGAGCGGTTTTCCAGCAACAAAGTGCAATCCTCGCGAGTGTTGAGCACAGACTAAACAGGTCTTGACAAATAGATGTCAATTTCAATCGACGCCCGTGTGATTCTTAATGCGATCTACCGAGCGATTCATGCTCGCTGGAGCGTGCAAACACGCGAGCAGGTTCCATATCGGTTGCGAATAGCGATGGGGCAAAAGGACACTCCGGCGTCTCCGAAAATTCATTTTTCTGACAGACCGAGATCCGTTGCCTCGACTCGCCCAACACAGTAAACGCTCGCCCGCCGAGACACTTTCGGCGCCGCGAAATTGCTGATGCCCTCGCGCAAGCACAAAGCCCTTTCTCGAGCGAGGTACGCGTCGATCTGGAGATGTATCAGCCGTGAAACGCAACCGAGCGGCGTTCGATCGAACATGCATTCCGGAACATGCGAATGATGCAAGCTAGATCAAGAACGATCCAAACATTACAAGCGTACATGTGCATTTAATTTGCTACGTCAGCAAAAGGTAAAAGGAATCAGAGATGCGCGGGTTTCGCAATGTTCCAGTAGAAATCCTGATTCTATGAGGCAGCCGTTTGCGAACGAGAATGTGCAAACTAACAACTCCGGGCAGCGGTTGACGGAAAATTCGCTCGAACGGCAAACACTGAGACAAACGGTCCGAAACGAACGCAATGGATACATTGAAGATCCGACGATAGTTTTCGAGCGACTCGCCGGGGAATTATTACGGCACAATGGCACAATAGATTTAAAGCTGGCTAGGATTAAACGGCTGTCGGTTTGAACGCGTTCTGTAGCACGTGAGCGATATAAAGAGCCATTGCGAGAGCGACCGCACGTTACGTTCCATCCCGTCCCGCTCTGTTCCTGACGCAACGGTTCAGAAAATACTACATACGACGTGGTTTAACATCGACAGCCAGCTCAGGCCAAGTCAGACCCCTCCGTGTAATTCCAGCTTTCCAAGCGACATATTCGCGGAGCCCGGTTTCAGGTAGACAACACAATCGCCTTGGAATAGACATCGTTTCGCGGAATCACGGCGGGAAACGTCGAGACGAAAGTCGCTTCAGTTTTAACGTCGCTGCATAATTGAATAACCCGGAGCTCGTGGCAGAAATTAAATCAGCTGAGAGCGGAACGCGGCGCCCTGCGAAAAACGGTGAAGCTGATAAGCCGCCAAATCGACTCGATTAGCAACGGGGAAAAGAATCGATTTTCACCGTCGCCGGGCGTAGAATGGCACCGGTCGCGAGTAAAATATACTTGAGCGCGAGTCGGGACTTAATCTGCAACGCGGCTGCCTACTCTGTCCCCGTGATTCGCGCAGCTACGTTTGTCCCAATCCGAGCGAACCATGGGAATCCATCCGGCGGAGCGGCATTTCCAACGGATACAGTCGTACGATTTCGTACTAATTACGTCACGACTATCATTTCCAAGCTGATTGTGAGGCGAACTGGTAAATGTGACGGGGCTCGCCGAGCCTCCCAAGCAATCAGCTTCAACATGGCTCACGTGGGAAAACGCACGAGACAGAGCCGCATCAGCGAGAACAGTCTCAAAGCGAAGAAATATTTGGAGAGAAAAATACGGTGATCTCCGCTGAAGCGTTTACCTAATTTACTGCAGCGATAGAAGGCGAATTGGTTCGAGACGGGATGAAAGCGTTCGGAAGATACGGAATTATGTTCGAGGGGATAGGAAAATTGCTGGTTTAATGTTGCAATTTCCTTCGGAAATAGACGCGTTTTCCACGGCTTTGATGCGGCAGAGTTTATACGACGGTTACGGCGACACTTTGTACACGTGCACCGAACGAGGGTGCAGAGGTAATGAACGTCCCACTATACTAAATTGCAAAATTTATTACTTATTATCAGGAACATGCGTGCACTTGCGTGTATCACGCAGCGCGCGGACAGAAGCCGTAGATCGCCACCGGGATCGTTTAAATTGCTCGCAGAGAAAAGCACGGGGAAATGGAAATGCCTGGGGATTGGAACTAGAGGTTCTGATAAATATTAAGTGAGAACGAAGTCGCGGGTGGTGATAAAAAAAAAAAAAAAAATAGAGAGAAGATAAACGGGGAAAAGGGGCTTTGGCTGCATATTCGAAATGCATTAATCCTCTGGTAAATTCATGGAGCACGTTTCGTTACCAGCAGACTTTCATCCCCGGGATTAAGCGGCGGCCATATTTGTTATTTCGCGCGTTTGTTATTATTTTATTAAACTGGAGGAATTCCGAATTGATAACGTGCGTGAGTAAGCGCGGGCATTGCGACGTGATCGATAGCGCACTTATCGATCTGCAGTAATTAAATATCTAGAGCATTTCTCGTAAATATCCAAACTGCTTTAACCTACATTGCTTTGGTAAACTTCATTATTTCCGCGGAGCTTTAACCAACTTTTGTCTCCGTCAATATTTAGTTGCACAATTCCACCGTGAAACGGGTGGCGTTTTGAGTATTCGTGCAGTTAGTAGTAATAAGAAGGTTTGCTCGTACGATACTCTGCCATTTAACGTAATTCTAATTGATCGTCACAACACGATAACCCGAGCAAGATAAGTTTCAACGGCGTCGTACGAAAGACTTAAATCTTTCGCGACAAACCTGACGAGCGCGGGAACGAGGCGCCGCGATAAAATCGTAGACGAGCGCGCCTCCCGTACAAATGAATTATTAAGTCTGTTAATTAGACCGGCTGTATATTAAGTCCGACTCCGGCGATAAAGCGTTTCCGATTCTACGTGAGAAAAGCGATCCAGAAGTCGCGCGGACAACACCGTTTACAATGAAAACGAGTGAAATACTACCTTGCTTTGTTCCCGTGGAATGTAATTGTGTTATCAGTGCCAAGAAAACATATTAAAAAGCGGATTTCCACGGTTGTTGCGCTGTCGGTTTAAAATTGCAGGCGAAAGATCAAGAAAGAACGTCGAGCATTGCAATTGTTTCCCTTGCATTTTCACCCTCACGCTTCCAGATTAAATTCCACCGATCCAATTATACCGAGTCGTAAGTCAGCCAGCTACAAAACTTATGCGGACGTTCTAGAAAAGTTGAACGATCCATTATTTCACGCGACGCTGCGACACGGTATCAATTTCCCTTGCATCGTGCCCCAGTAGCTGTTTTCTTCGCGGAGAAAATTATATATTTCACTATTAAATCGATCGTCGTCCGCGTCGAAGTGACTGGCCGTAATCTGCTTGAAAATTGAAACGTACATATATTTTTGTCCGCCGAGAACGTATCCATCGATCCGGGAAACGTGTCGCGCGATTTAATCGCCCGTTGCACGATCGCGGCTTTTAATCTTCAACGACGCATTTAAGGCCGTAACGAATTCCGAAGAGAACCTTTCGACTGTTTAAAGGTTACCGTCATCGCATTTGCATCGAAAGCCGAACATGTGGCGCACGTTGCGCTTTGATGCAGGTCATGGTTCGCGGCCAAACGATCCTCGTTTAAAAGCTTCGGACAGTCGCTCACCCTTTCCCGGCGACCGGGCGCAAGGGCAGAAAGTTTCCACGTTAGACAATTTGCTTGCAAAGCCTGATAAGCAAGTAGCGACATCGAGTGCTAATCTATGAGAAAGGTTGCACGCTGTTGGATCGATCGTGGCAGTAAACGTCGAAACCGCCGGGCGTATAGTCTCGCAGCTATAGGCAAGATTCCTTCAGATTTCATAATTAGCCTCTACGTGATTCTTTAAAGAATCAACCGGTCCCCGAAAATCCTCGTGGCCGGGCGATCGGTACCCGCGATATTACGGCCACGCGGTGCGCGCGACACGCGATTAAATATCCTCGGTTTCGTATACGCGCGCTGTTTCTTTGTGACGCACGTAGAGCTACGGTTGTTATATTCATAGCGAGAGAGTACTTCCAGGAATCTTAACGGCGGATTTGAACGTTAAACACGCTGCGGCTGGAATACCAGCTCGTTACGTTGAGTTATTTTCGGTGGACTATTAAAATTTTCAGTCGTTGAACGCATTTAGGATCCGCGTCCGAGCGGAGCAACCCGGCACAGAGTCGGACTTGGCTCCGGCGGTGACTCGATCATTCAGCTTTCGAAAGAAAATTTCGGTATCGCAAAGAAGGTCGGCTGGCTCGTTGGAGGACGAAGCGGCAGCGTTTGTGAGCCGGGGATCGATCATAGCCCCTCGAAGAAATTTGATAAACATTCCGCTCCACCCGAGCCCGCCGGAATGTCGTGGGAATCGGGCGTTATTCTTTTTTAAAAATCGGAGGAGGCGCCGGCGGCAGGGGAGCGATATCCGTGAGAACGATTTTTGCAGAGACATGCCGACGATTCCGCGATCGCTCGAAGCCAATTTCTGTGTCACGATCACGATCAATCCGGATGTGCGCGCGGACACGATATGTTCGTCAGTCATCGAATACCTACTAATTCAAGGCCGACCAGTCCGCGGAGCCAGAGGTCCTTGATCGGTTTTGCAACGATCGAGCGTATCCGCGACAGCGAATTCGTGCGCTGCACGATTTTTCGCGGCTTATCGGAACTGATTCGCGACGATTCTATTTACCCGAATCCCTAATATGTACCATCATCAGTTTCTTTGATCGATTTCGCAGGTAGTAAATCGTGCGACATTTATGGAAATCTGTTACAGGGAGGACCCAATTAATTTGGCCTTTTAGAAAAATTTATTTCGCTGCCGCTCGCGTCTCGTGCTCCCAAGACATCGTCGTTTCCTCGGGCGAAAAAGAAATTGGGTTAATTAATGCGATCTCGTGATTCGCTTCACGCGAGACACACACCGCGTGTCTAGCGATCAAAGTTTCCTACGTGACCTACACAACTTACTGCGACTTGTGCAAATTATTCGCGGGCCGCATGAAAAATTGCAACATTGCTCCGTCTGCCTCGCAGAATGATATTATTTACATTGCAAATAGGCAGCGGGGCCGGAGGCACCGACGATTTTCTTATTTTTCTTTTCGTGATTATGGGGAAACTGGGACGAGCAGTATCGGTGAAAGCACAGGGCTATATTTTACGACGTTGCATCGGGGAATGTTATTAAAATTCTACTAATAACCTACCGGTGGGTTGAATGCGCCACGGAAGCAGGCAAATTCTTTACATTATACCACGACGGCCTCGCAGCAGAGACGGATACAATGAAATTTATTTTTTATTCGTTATATTAATTGAGGATTTACTTGTGATCACGCACTCGCTGCACTCGATCCTTCACTTGTCTATTCGCTAAGAAATGAAAAATCAATGTTCAATTCTGATCTAGGTAGTTATTTTAAGCGGGTAGGTTACCCTGAAAATTTTCGAAAATTGGTTTCTAGGATGTTTGCATATTCCGCTAGCTACATCTTTTCTACGTATTTGAAGCGCAACCGGGCCCCGAAAATTTAAAAATTGAAGGAATTACAGTAAAAAATGTACGAGCCTGCACATGAGATCGGATGACGATGTCCAACTTCAAACGTGATTTCACAGAAAGTACGTTTTCCAAAACGGTGGACGTAAAATCTCGAAAATCGCGAACGATTTCAATGGAAATTTACAGGGAGCTGCAGGAAACTATTCCCGTCCATGTATTGCGAGCACATTTGCAATATAAATTAATAATATAAAACTCTGGGGTCACGAAATGTGTCCCAATTCATTATACCTAGCTATTCAAGATAAATGTGACTATTTTTAAAAAAAAATTAAATAATTTTTTTTTATAAAATCAGAATCTAAATTTCGGGCGAAGCCAGGTAGTAAGGCTAGTCCTATATAACCATAAGTTCTTAATTAAGGTATATGAATGTAAAATATAATACCCCAAAAAACATACAGTATCAATAAGTATCATATTAAATTATTTGTTTATATATTTATATATGTGTGTGTGTTATTTATTTGTATTTTATATGTACTTTATATTACCTTGTATTATTTTAATATAATTTTCATTATAATTACTATATTTATGTACTAAATCTCAGTTAACTTAATTATTTTTGTCCCAAATCCCCATTCAAGTGCCGCACTGTGCGCCATAACAAATCAAAAGTCGAGCCTGAACTGAAAAAAACTAGTTTCGCCATTACGTTGATTCGCACGGTCGCGTTATTGTTGGAAGAAGTGTTCGCGAGGGTTGCCGAAGTTTTAATCAAGCACAGATGACATTCATGGGATCGCGAATACGAAAACGTATAGTGGGAAGCTTTCGTGCGTGAAGAATACGCCGTGGATATTACGTTGTTCTTTGCCCGGCGTCGTAAAGTTTTAATGAAAGATCCGAGAAGCGACGATCCCCCATCGCGATTCGAAAGAAACGAGGGGGTGACTTTCATTTTCGCTTGGGTTTCAGCAGAAAGCTACGAGCCTCCGTTATTATCTTGTTTAACGAGAGCGAAATTTCACCAGCCAGGTTTTGTGACACCATCTCGAGGGTGCGCACAGTGGTACGTAATGACATTGTTTTTTCAAATCAGTCTACAGGTCGTAATTTTTCAGTAAACTCGACAATTCTTCTTTTTTAAATTCTACGCAATTAAATTCTCTATCGAGCAGTCCGAATTTTGAATCTCGTTGCCGATTTTTTTATATTTACCGAAATATACAGCACTTTAAGAAGATCAGTATCGATGAAGAATATAATTGCAAAGAATTTAAAAAAAGAATCGTCAAGTTCACTGAAAAATTACGACCTGTAGACTGATTTGAAAAAACAATGTCATTATGCACCACTGTGTTCGGCTAACAAGGAGAGGACACCATGTGGTAGACACCGATTTTGATAAGCCTTGGCACGATGAATCTGTGTCGAAAATAAGTAAATAGGTGTCTGAGCGTTTCAGTCAATAGGCTGTAATAATAGAGATATTTACATGTAAATTATTAAAAATTTAGGGTTTTAGTGGGTAAAAATCCCACACTTCCCTGACACCCGCGGGAGATTTCTTTCTGGAGGCGTCAGGGTTCCTTTTGAAGATGTCTCCACGTTAAAAAAAACTTTATAAATTTTTTTTATAAATTTGTTTTTTAACTTGGGGAAATCTTCAAAAGGCACCCCGACTTCTTCAGAGAGCAATCCCCCGTGGGCGCGAGGGTAGTGTGGGATTTTTACCCATTAAAAGCCCACTATGAAATTCTTAATAATTTCCATGTAAATATCTCCATTATTAAGGCCCATATTTACTTATTTTCGACACAGATCCATCGCGCCAAGGCTCATAAAAATCGGTGTCTACCACATGGTGTCCTCCCCTTGTAACTAACGCTGATCGAAGGAATTAGAGGTGCGAAAGTAATCAGAGTAATTAAGATGGAGTCGATGCGATTAGAAGAACTTTCAGTATCATTGCTGGCATTCCTTAGCTGTTTTATCGCCCGGTACAAACAGCGCGGCGAAACAATCCCGTCTTAATTGCACCGCCTTTCACGATCTTCCGGTGCTATAGAATCTTCCGGTCAGATTGACGATCGCCTTCCGGTCTACTGACTCCTCGAATAAAGCACACCGACCACGGAAACAGGTGGTGGCCTGACAGAGGATGACGAACGGCCGTAAACGTGGCTGAAGTGGCCGCGCGAAAATGTCCGTTTAAATTCAGCGAAAGTCTCGCAGCTAGCGTCCAATTGACCCGCAGTCGGATTACACGGGGGAGAAGCATCAAGATACGAGGGTCTTCTTCGTAGAAATAGATTCCCCGTCGATTATCCGAGAGCCGAAAATAAACGGGGGTTGATCGTCCCGCAATACCGTTCGAGCTGAATAAGCAATTCATAAACCCCCGAGTCGCGATCGATGTTGGCTCCTATCGCCGAAATGCACGGGTCTACGCCTACGACCGTTGCGAAACGGCATTCGAGCCAATGAATGAACCTTATCTCGCAGCTAGTCGTCTTCGGGCAGTGGCGTGATAACAGAACCGCTTCGTTATCTGCCCCAGTTCGCGACGTTCCGCCGACTTCCACCGTGGAACTCTGAGCACGCACATTCCAGCTCTCAGCATCATCCCCCTTCGAAAAATCCTCGGGAACAATCTCGGGAATCACTCCGGTGGATTAATATACCCTGCTATCGGCGAAGCGTGCAATGTTTTCCTCCCAACGAGACTCGAGAGGAGAAGATGCGCGTCGGGCCTTTATTACGGCGCAGAAGGTTTTTTCTCCTAACCGACTAGCATTCCAGAAATGCCTATCAATTAGCGAATGAATCACACGCTTCGCGATGCAGATCGCCGTTTTTCCTGCCCGCGGAGCAGTATCTCGAAATCGACGCGACTCGCGAAGGATATACGGATCGTCGATTACGCATACAATGAATCCTCGATCCCATTGTTTGATCGTGATATCCTCCGCACAGCCTGTCATCGATCACCGATGGAATCAAGGACAGGGGGCATCGCAGAACAGACAGCAAGCCTGCGTTTCCACTCTGTTATGACAAAAGGCGTGATTTCCATGGGAAACGCGAACAGATCTCGGTTAGGTGAGCTCGCGATTAGAAAACTTCGAATAGATCTACAGTCGCATCGGGAAGCAAGTTGACACTCTTTAAAATCGCATAACTTTTTTAAAATTGGTCCAAACGACTTGAGATTTTTTTAGAAGCTAGTGGAATTAGTTCTCTAGGTGGCGTGTTTCGTGGTTTTGAAAAAAAAATCAACTGGTCAGAATAGCGATCAAAATAGTGAAGATCGTTTTTTCAAATTTTTTTCTGGGGCTGTAATGAAATTAAAAAAAAATTGTTTGTGGATTGAAGTAAGTTGTATAGATGCTGAAAATTTCATCTAAATCAGTTAACGTTGCTCTGAGCAAATTTTCAGCATGTATACAACTTACTTCAATCCACAAACGGTTATTTTTTTCATTACAGGCTCAGAATAAAATTTGAAAAAAAAACCCCTTCACTATTTTCATCGCTATTCCGACCAGTTGCAATTTTTTTCAAAACGACGAAACACGTCACCTAGAGAACTAATTCCGCTAGCTTCTAAAAAAAACTCAAGTCGTTTGGACCAATTTTAAAAAAGTTATGCAAATTTAAATAGTAACCAATTTACTTTCCGATGCGACTGTATTCCATGCATCTCTCTGATTACTGGCCAGCACTTCTCGTCGCAAATTGGTGATCCGTGGAGTACTATATTAACGGGTTATCGATTTCGATCGCAGAATCGCTACACTTATCGAAACTGACGCTAGTCGCGACCTTCGAACTCGGATTCAGTCGAATTAGAAACTTTTATGTCGAGTTCCGATCTACACGGCTTCGCTGTGATAAAGAAACTTGTAGCTTGCGCAATGTTTAATAGGTTTCGCTGGTCACGCTGATTAGCAGGCGTGGAACATGATTTCGGTACAGCGATACGTATTTTGGAGCGTAATGTTACAATTTACACGAAGGACGATTTCCTAGCTCGAACAGACCCGCGAAACACGAGTGATTCTTCTGTCGCAGAAGGCAGAGAAATTTTAGCTGAATCCCTCTTTGTAAATGAGAATTTATCCAAGGTAGGTAGTTCATCGGCGGAGCTCGCATAGCGCGGCTTGATTGTGCCGGCGCGATTCAACGGCATGGAATTTCAATGGAATCCGTTGATACCGCGCTGTCATTTGTGAAACTGTATCGGTGGATTCGTGAAAAACCTTCCCCTTGGAATTGATAGCCTGTGAAACAGAAACTACCCGAACTTTGCATCCGATCAAACGCCGCGGTGAAATGGAAAACGGGAGCTGAAAGGCACGGCGATACCTAGGGCCTGCCTGTCGTTTATCGTGAATTCTCTGCGCGTCCATACAGTGCCCAAACATTTCATTTACAATTCGATCGCGCAGATATTACGGGAACCTTTACTCTTCCTCTCCGGGAAATCATTGCTAATGGACGATTATAAATAACCGATGATGCCGATTCAGTGAGAGGAATCAAAGTGTTGTTGCTCGCAGTATTAAATACTTGTTACTAAATGCGACGAAACTAGAAATTTACCAGTGAACGAGTTCCTTTTATTCGCCTGTCCACCAATTCCATTAAATTTCATTCTTAATTCGGATTATCGCGTGTACGCCTAGGAATAACACTGTCTACGTATTTGCGTTTGCACGCGCAGTGGATTAGGAGGAGTGTAATCTTCGTGCGAGTGCCGACGCGATACGTCGACGGGATAATTTGCGTTATCACGGGGTGGGGTGGGGGGGGGGGTCCCTGTGCCGACTGTGACATCAACGGAAACGCAAATATGATCGAGCAATGGAAAAGGATCTCCTCGAAATGGTCGATCGTTGAACAGCGGCGAGAAAGAGAGAAGTGGAGGGGGGATGAAAATAAAGCGTGTGCAACGCAATGGCGTTTCGCGCGAATCCACTGTCGAAATATCGATAAGCGGGCCGGAAGCGTTTTGCGTGCAGAGGCGCATTTAATTTCGCTTGGTTGCTGGGAAATTAGTATGCGATGCGGCGTGCAACGACGCTGTGTCGTTACGTCCGCGTTCGACCACGTCAAATTAAGGGAACGAAATACATATGTAGCCTGGCTAAGGAAATCGACGTAAGCACAGAGCAGCACACACGCAGCGAGCAGCAGCAAACGCGCGCATACAAACCAACACACGCACAGGCTGCTCCCACGGTGTTCGGCCATTTTCCCATGGATTTCGTGCAACCGGTTCCGAAAACGTACCGGGAGCCTTTAATGCGTGAATGGGACTCTGTACGGTCGCGGCCATTCACCTCCCGTGATTTGGCCAGAGGCCTAGCTTTTATTCGTACGCATCCCACCGAGCGGACCAACTTTTTTTCCACGCTACGCGTTCCCGCAGCCGAACGTTTCCTTTCCTTTTGCACCGTTTCCTACCGTTCGTCGCTTCTTTCTTTCCCCCCCCCCTTTACGCGGGACAGTTGGCGGTCGGTCACGCGTTCACGGGACACCCGAGAATTTCCCACAGAAACGTTGGACTGACACGAGAAACAGATCGATCGTACGGCAGTGTCTGTGCATTCGTTTTCGGCTCGCGAGAAGACTCGTCAAAGTAATTTCCCTCGAGGAATGTTGACACACCATCGGTCGCACGTCCGTCACGCTGAACGCGCTAGTTTTTTCGCTCCCCGTGCCCCAGTGCGTGCACGTACCTGTCGCGATGGCACGCGGATTATGAATCAGTTTCGATAATTGCACGACGACGAGAATCGATCGTATTTCGGATGTACTTTAAAGGACACGCTTGCTTGCGTCGACTTCCTACGAGCTCTCGTAAGCGCGTATTCCTAGCACGGCACCAAATTTGGGGGCAACGAGAGGACACAGCAGCGCGGCGCAGAAGTCCGCTTTAAAACCAGACACAAATGTCTTAACCTATATTTTCGAGTTGATGCAAGGAAGGGCCGGGGTCGGACTTTCGATTTCGCGGTTATAGATCTCGCCGCAGGCCGCCGTCGGTGGATACTCACACGACCGACGCGACGGTCGGCTGTGCTTATTCGCGGCGACGGGAAACGTATTCCCAGCTCGACGATTGTTTACAAAGACGGTGAAAGAGGGAGATTCGGTTTTTAAACGCAACGCATCGCTCCTATCCCGGGAATTCTAATGCAATATTTCAGTGGGTTGGCGCATGTGACCGACGGAAATGTGGTGCGATGGTCCGTTCTTCGCGTTTATAAAAATGCTACTTTTTACGAAGAGCTAGACTAGCCGTTCAGTTTAATACGACACCCTCCGGTCGCGCTCTCGCTCCGAGAAGCACGAGCAACGAAAACGTCGTCGCGCGAACGTTGTAGCGAGATCTTACCTAATGTTTCCTGGCGTCGTGGCCCACACCCTTTTCGAGTCTAGGCTAACTGTCACTGGTGACGCCTACGGTCGCACACGAGTCTTCGCCGCGACACGCCGCTTCACGACACCCACTGCTTTGCTCTTATTTACGTGGAAAACGTGAAATCTACAAAGGAGCGAATCGTCAGAAACGTACACTGACTGTGATTACTTCACGAATGCCCCGAGCACGTCACGTATCGAGAAGCCAGCGCCGCAGTGCGAACTGCTCGCACGCTGCCTCCTGCTTCAGAAGCACGTCTAGGGTTTTTTGCCGCGACTACTCCAGTGGTGCCTGTAAACAGTAATTTTTTGTTTACATTCGAACCTTTCCTCTTCGCGTGTACGTTTTGAGTGGACGTCTGCGATCAACTTGCCCGTACTTGTCACCTTTCAATTTCTTTTGTGTTTTAAACGTTCAAGGAAATTGCTACGCTTGCCCAGAGTCGTTCCTATACGAAAGTTTTAACGGCTCGGTTAGGGCAACCCGGACAGTGCTAGGTAAAAATCACAACGAATTATTTAAAACACTACTTTAAACAATGGACGCCAAGGGGAATACAAATAAAATAGTATATCAAATGTAACGTGTAGTCGAACAATTAAACGATAATATTTTATTCTGCTTTATACTTTCAACCTTGAACTGTAACGTTAAAGTAGCTTGCAACAGAGAACATAAGGCTCCGGATGCGTCATTTCGTATAGAACCATGTTTTGTTTTGATCGAATTTCGGAATAAACCTCCTCGTTTCTTGTTTATTCTGTCGAACACGTATTTCATCCGTCTCCGTTACCTCCGTTCTATTAATCTCGATCGAATAGAGTCCATTAAGAAGCAGTTAATTCTCCAAAACAGCAACATGGTAGATGACACAAACGACGAAACAATACCAAACAAATCCACCGAATGTAAAGACCATCCTAAAATGACAGCCGCGGAGGAACGTTCCGAATATTTTAATAAGCTGGAGAAATGGTTGCACGAAGCATACGCTTGGCAAAGCATGGCCACGATGTTCCCGTATTACCTAATGTCCGGTCAAATACTGAATCCAGCAGCTGGTACGATCGTAGTTATATTCCTTCTCTCGCGTTTCTGCGACCTGTACAATTTATATATGTTCGTTGCATTTCCTCGACATGGCAAAATTATTCTATAAAATAGAATAATTATAGGTATACCGTCGTTCTCGTCTCAAATACCGAATATAGCGAGTACGCAAAGGTTACTTATCGGCGCGACTGGCCAGCAGATTGATCCGTTAAGACAGAGAAGGGCGCAAGACCGTATAGGACCTCCATTCCAACCTCCTGGAACCGAAGGTAGAAGGTTATAATGATAACTCCTGAGTTCATCGCATTCCAACAGAGGTTCAGCCAGTACCATATGTGCTTTTCATACAAAAACACTGCATTCCGCACGGTCGTCTCTCTCGTATGTAGTCTATACATCCACGTGTGCCCTCGAATGCATATTTCTCTCAAATGCAGTATTTTTGAAACACGCGTCTTCATTGCTTATCGTTTGATTTAAGAGTGACTGTATTTATTGAAATTTGAGGACATGTAATCTTTCAGGTTTCGAGTATCGCATACCGCCAGTATGGAAACGATTCGCAGCCGAGTTGATAGATTTGACGATGTTGTTCCTCTTGAAGTTTTCCATTGCCTTTATCGCCATCGATGTTTTCGCTTTCATGTATGTAAGACCGAGGGACTAAGCACGGCCTGTCCTCCTGTATACTTGTAATATCCTTTATATTTATCTGTGGACGCGTTCCGCATTCTTCCAGAAATATAGACGACTTGCGGATGGACTTGCGAATCGATTATAAAATGGCTTTAGATATGACGTATGGAATGTTGGTGTTAGAAATGATCCATCGCGTGATAGTTTGCATTTTTGAGGTGAGAGCAACATTGTCGGAAGCGGCGTCGAGGATCGGTTAACTGAGACTGAGAAATATTGTAGGCATTTTGGCTGCAGCATGGTGTAAATGGTCGTATAGGCGGTGCGACCCCCGGGAAATCTATGATGGGACTGAGGGTGGTTCAGTGCCGCAACGTTACACCCGTCGACCGACCTGATGACCCCAATCTTGTGCTTGTTTCACCAGGAACAGATTTAGGTCTGCCGCTCGCGCTTGGCCGATCGGTTGTGAAAAACTTGATTTCAGCGATTCTATTCCCAGTAGGCTTTACGCTGTTCTTCTTTAGATTTAATAGAACCGTTTACGATCTACTTTGTAACTCTATCGTGGTTGAGGATCCTTACAGAAACTTAAATATCAACAGACTCCATCAACAGTAAATGTATACTTCGAAAGATCCAGATATGTATGTATGCGCGGGCGTATGTCATATGTATATAAAATGTATAAATCCACCATAGCAATGTTGCGAAGTATTTTTCTAAAGTAAAAGGTGATTTATAAATGTACCAATGTAATCTACAAAGACTATGTAATATACCGAAACCGAATGTTTACAAGCTATTTAAGGAGGAAGAGTTAATTACATTAAACCTACAAGAAATGTACAGATTCTAACTATTACAGTAATTAATAAACCATTTTATAGTTTATGTTTAATTCTTTCAATATTTAATACTAGCTTTACTAAGCTTCGCCCGAAATTTGGATTCTGATTTTATAAAAAAAAAAATTTTTTCGTGAATATAGTCGCATTTGTCTGGATTAGTAAGACATGAGGTGAGGCTCATTTCGTGATCCTAGAGTTTATTGTTCAAAAGTTTTTAGGCGACAGACACACAACATATAAAAGCTTTCTGCTTATATATTAAGATTTGCCCTCCGGAAGGGAATAAAGAGGGTTTCAAGGGATTCTATTTTTTTATCATATCGCGCGTAGTATTTCGCTTTCAATTTCGCTGTTAAATTTAAATAGGTTTGTTTGAAATTTTATTTAGTCATTGTTATGTTAGTCTGGTTTGAACGTTCGAACGCCATCTGGGGAGAAGGCGGCTGGCGACTAACCAATGACGTCACTTCCCAGTTAAACGTGGCTGCCTTGCGATTCAAGGAAGGAGTGGCTTTGCGATCTGTCAAGTTAAATGATTCCTTCTGAAAATTAATGACTCGTTGCATCGGTTAAGTTCTGCTCGTTACTTCGGTACTGATAACTCATCGCGCAGTAGTTCTGATATACAAGGAAAATGTCATCTTCGGGTGATTTTGGAAACCCGTTGCGGAAATTTAAGCTTGTCTTTCTCGGTGAACAGAGCGGTATGTATTTTCCCCATATACTTCCGTTGATTTTCGATCAATATTGCCGATGTACCTCGCGGTTTTATCTTCTCGGTGATTTCCTCTCTGTCGAGAACCAGCGTTCCCGTCCATTCCCGATCACTATTCTAGGTTATAGATCAATATTTCTGCTTACTCTGTAATTTAATAGTTCCGATCGAATTCGGCGTCGTTCTTGTTGTCACCTCTTCAATCTTCTATTCAGCCTTCTTCGTAATATATCTATTTACATTTCACGATTCCCGCGATTCAACGCGGACTGGTAGAAACGTCCTTTCAGTCCGATTTTTAGAAATATGTAATACCATTGGTGTTCATAATTCAGTCACCTTCCTTTGTACGGTTGTACGGTGTATTTGTTTCCTTTTAAACAATCACGGAATACATTGGAACAGCACATTTGCGGTGCAATTGAAAAATCTTATGGTTAAATAATTTATGCTTCTCCCTGGAAGACATGATCTACTTACTATATATTTATTTAAATTGTCAACAATATAGTCTTTAATCCAACGGTCAGAAAAGTTGATAACTTTAATTCTAATTTTATTAGTATTTAATAACGCGCAGCTGACTTATCGTATCTTTCGTGTGATTTGGTGTTGCAGTAGGAAAAACGTCTCTCATCACACGGTTTATGTATGACAGCTTCGACAACACGTATCAGGTATGAAAGCAATGGTTTCTTGATATATACATACGTATGTGTTATAATATTTACATGTACTCTACCATCAAGGACCCAGTATCCGATCACTTAAGAGTGACTACCGCGGGTTTTTAACCGTGCAAAGGGAAAACTTAACCAAATTTAAAAGATTTTTTCGTTATTTCAGTAAATCTATGTTTTATCTTCAATTTGGTATTAAAAAGGTGCACGTAACAATAATTATTTTATAATTTAATTGAAAGTAAAAAATGCAAAGGGAGCAGTTTCTGATCACCTTCACACGTTTTACTATGAGCTATCAAATTTTACTTATAAATTTCAAAATACTTCATAATTATTTAGTAATTTGTTAGAATAAATTTGTATGATAATAAGTTTATTATTTGGTTTATTTTCCTAAACTGATCAGGAACTGGGTCCTTGACGGTATCTGTTTTATTAAAGAATGTATCACTCTGTCCTTAAATATATAATATAGCAGTGAATGTTAGATTAATCCATCAAAGGATTACATAAATTCACTTGTCATTAAGATTTATTTTATATGCTTTGTTTATACATATTAAACATTACTCTATGGAATTTACAAGAACTTATGCTCTTACGAATACTTAATTAAACAGCCTATTACTGGTCTTCTTTATCATACAACCCACGTTAAAATCTTGTGAGATCGTCTGATTCCAGTGACACACTTTCCAATGACCTTATGAGAATATAGCGAGTCATTAATTTCATTTTGCTGCGTGCCTCAGTTAATTGAGCTAGATAAGAACTTTAAACTAAAATATGTTTCTATTCTACAAAACAGTCAATATCAGGTGTCAGGGGCAAATGCTAGCAGGAGAGGCAGTAGAGAAGCCAAGATATTGACTTTTTCTAATAGACAGATTTATAAAAACAGAATTGTAGGATAATCATAAGAACTTTATTATTATATTCTTTTATGAACAGTGGTATCATTTCATGAAAATGAATCTCTTTCTCTCCTTTAACTAAGTATACATTGGTAATTAAAAGGACGTTAACTTTGAAGGTGTTATAAAAGCATTAACGAGGCTGAGATAATCCATATTTAATGCGTTTGTTTCTCTCTCAAATATATGCAGAAAATTCACCGAAACATATGGTACGGGTGGTGCACAAAATAATAATGTAGCGCATTATTATTTGTTGCAGGCAACGATAGGTATAGATTTTTTAAGTAAAACCATGTATTTAGAGGATAGAACTGTAAGATTACAGCTATGGGACACTGCGGGTCAAGAGCGATTTCGATCCCTGATACCCAGTTATATCAGAGATTCTACAGTGGCAGTTGTCGTATATGATATTACTAGTGAGTGTAGTTTATAGTAGCAGCGCAGCGTTGATGGTCAGATGTTATTGCATTGGCTCAAGCGAACTATTTACACAGATGCAAACTCATTTCATCAAACATCGAAATGGATCGACGACGTACGAGCCGAAAGAGGAAGTGATGTAATTATAATGCTAGTGGGTAATAAGACAGACTTGAGTGAGAAGAGACAAGTATCAATGGAAGAAGGGGAACGAAAAGCTAAAGAATTGAATGTAATGTTCATTGAAACCAGCGCTAAAGCTGGTTACAATGTAAAACAAGTATGTGTTCCCAATATTGGCTTATAGTTTTACTATACTTACTCGCAATCATGAGATACTAATGGTATTTGGTTTAATTCTCAGTTGTTTAGAAGAGTAGCAGCAGCTTTACCAGGCATGGATTCCACTGAAAATAAGCCTCCCGAAGACAGTATCCTTTGCGAAAGATGCGTAATGTACACATTTGCATGATACATTTACATATACTCATATTTCAGGAATTTTTCTTTCTTCGAATACAGCAGTACACCCTACATCCTCAATTTTTTTATCGTAATTACGTTTGTTATGATCTTATTAATTACTTTCAGAGTAGTCTCATTTGAGTGTATCATATTTATTTATTATATATTTTAGAGGAAATGCTTAATTACCAAAATTTCAGACTTCTTCCAAAGTAACGTCATACGTAAATATTTATATAAATAACTTCACGTGTCTTATTAAGGTTTGTCGTTATCGTTATCGATATTTCGAACCGTCGCTTCGAATATGTTACTTTTAATATTATTATTTAACATTCTTAACATTTTCAGTTTCCGTTATATTTTTTGTGTTTTCCTTAATATGTTGGTAAACCCGTAGTGCAAGAAGTAGTTCTCAAGGACACACCAATTGAACTAAAACCATCGGAAAGCAGTTGTGCATGTTAAACCACCGATCAGCCTAATGGTAGACAAGGCACTGATTGAAGTTAAATTATAAATTAAACTTTCAACGCTAGGACAGTGAAATTCAGTCTGTGTCTTTTTCACAGTTTAAAATGTGGAAAGTAATAGCACTGTACTAAATAGCTATAATTCTTTATTCATGGAAAATAAGTATCACACGGTAGCTTAAACAGACTGCTTTTACACAATAACGTGTTCGTGTGTATTAGCACATCGTAGCATCCACGTAATCCAATTTATTTAAACTCTGGAACTCTACATCAAAGCTGCAGGCTTTTTTTTAACATGTCGATAGCTAATAACTTTTATATTTAGATAGTGCATTGATCTTGTTTTTTTTTTAATTGGAAAATAAATTTTTTAATACATATTTTGTTCGTCGCGTGTACTTATCATAATTTTAACTTTAAGTAATGAAATTTCTGTATTTTGCAATCTGAAAAAGAAGACTTAACGAAATACTAGTCGTGTGCATGATCAGTGTTGCAGTTGCATGACGTGGTGCACTTATATATATATATATATATATTTATAGTTATGTATATGTAAGATGCAATTTGGTGAATTTAACTGACGCTAAAATCGTACAATTGCGTATTGCGTAAATGCAGTCAAGAGAACATAGTCGGCCACAATTGTTCATTCACGTGAACGATTGCGAGTACCAGCAATAAGAATCTTGTATATCATGATTCCATTCAATTTACATTTGAACTGATATATACATAGAAGACAGGAAATCTCGTACATAGTATGTACTTGTGTGTGTACTACAGACGAATACAAAGAGAATAACTTTAAGAAAGGAAGTGCAACGATGCAAGAACTAGCAGCTAATGTTGTCTCATTTTTTAAGAATATTTTAAGAAAACATTGCTCACGCTCGATAGGGTTTCCTTAATTTGGAACTACCATTGCATACATTAACACATTGCATACATTTCCTACTCAAGTATTATTTATACATTTCGAACTTGATTAGACTCGTTTATACATATATACAAAAAAAAAAGAAGAAGAAAAACAACGCGTACTTAGAAAAAGTAATTCACAAAGAGATACTGACAAAATTGGATTTGTATATATTAATTTAAAAACGGGATATGGCTAGGCAGAATGCTATTATATCTAATATTGTGACATTTTTGTTAATAATTATTGTAATATTTTTATTTATATAAAAAACCTCAAATAGCATTATTATTTTTCTTTTTACGTTAATTTCTCAAAATCCACACTCTTTTCTTGCCATTTTTCCCTAGGAATATACGTATACGTATTTTTCTTTCGCGATTCACGCGAGAAATTTGTCTCTTTCTGACTATTTTCAGTAGAACTTATAGGTATACAATATTTTATACTATATCGTAAGATTATGATAAACAGCACTCAATGTATAATTTTAATTAAGGTGCTTTGTGGCTGTAAATTTCACTACAATTAATATTAGGGAATGCTCCGTCCCATTTTTGAACTATTTAAATTTTATATGCTTTTTAAATTACAGCTATTCTAGCTTTGAAAAAACAAAACTCAAATGCATACATATACTTAATGACTCAAATTGAATGGGACTAATTTTATGATTAATCTTAAGAGTCGTGCCGTATGTGTTTTAAACGATTCGTAACGATGTTACAATTGTACGGTGTGAAACTTGTTACGCTGCCTAAATGCAAGGAATAATTAAAGTCTACAATATCATTCCTAAGGCCTAAAGTTCTTTGCATTAAATGTTTCTAAGCTCACAATATTCCATTATGATATTACGCGAGAGCGATCCTTTCGCTAGAAATAGAGCACCCAATGTTCTGACTATAATCAGACGTGTGGCGCGCACGCGATGTAACGCGATGAATCTCATGAAATCAAATGGTCACTGTAATAACGCCTTAACACACGAAAGCAGCTGTCGACTTGCAGAATCAATCACCGATGCAGAACGGCTCCGAGTCGGAGGGGGAGAGTGGCTGCATTTGCTAGGGAGGTGGTTTATCAGTGTGCAGCTAATAATGCTAACTCCTTTGAGACATTCAGATACGAACCAAAACAATGAATCATCACATACTATTAACAAGATACTGGCTTCCTCCGATGTCTACATCGTGGCCCACATGTTGCGCGGCAAAGGCACAAAGCGTTTCATTAACATCGTTCTTACGACTACTGTCCTAATTGCTCTCATTTCACTTTGTTTCTAGCGAGATTTCTTGCTGCTCATGTTACTCCGAGAGACAGCTTCGCGCGGTTGTAGCGCGCGTTATGTCGTAGCTGCGTGCGCGGCGCTCTCCGACAAAAATCTACGCTCTTTTCTGTGACGGTGTGAGCCGCAAAATCTACGTCGTTCGAGCATCAAACCCGCGACCGGTTACATCGATGTAAAGCTACGGTTGCGATGATAGGGTGGCGCCTCCTTAACTCGTCAGGACACCTTTGTACGCGTTGTCAATGGAATTAATCGAAGCTTTCTAGGTCTCGTACATATCACGATTCTCCGTGTTTGCCGAATCACGTTCGAGCGTACCTAAGACTACTATCTTTTCCGAATTATACCGCATACTCTGCCACCGATCTCTTGCGAAATTACATATTCTCATTCACCCTATCGTCGTTCGCTTCGATCGCTATTTAGAAGCGAGATCTACCGGACACGCACAACACACCGAGAAGCTTAGGCGAGCTTCTGGCACGCGAGATCACGGGACTTACGAAAACGACTGAAAGTATTCATTATCCCGCACAGTAGTGTCGAGGAATCGAACGACCGAGCAACTTATTTACGATCAGTTGCGGATAGTGTAATTCATAGAGCACGTTTATTGGCGAGCCTGTTCGATGCCGAGTTGTTCGAGGTTTATAATGTAATCGTAATTACAATCTTTATAGACGTTTTTCGATATTTCTTGATAATAAGCAAGCGACTCTTGACACGCGATCCGTTCATAAATTGAGAAAGAAGACGCGTGTTGGCGGAGCAACCTGAAGTGCAATATTATGCAGGATACACTCTTGTTTTAAACTTTAAGCCGTTGACAAACACTCGATGATTGCTTCGACTCTTACAATTGTTTCGACGAGACTTAATCGTCCGTTTATTAAATTCACTGAAATCAGAGCGCACTGTTTAATCATAGGAGTGAGTAAAAGAGAATATTACGCAACGCTGCAATGTTTAAAGCTAGAGGCAGCAGCGAAGCTTCACGGACGAGGGAAGATAAAGCTGCGTCTTCTTTCTTTCCAAGGAAACGAGCATACACCCGCAAAAGTATGGAATGCGCGGGATTAGCACGAGGATGTGTGCGTGCATCAATTCATGAACGTGTCTCGTGCGACGCCAACGTAAAGCGCGTCGAGCGACGAAACACTTTGCGCGTGTTTCATCAAGGAGACTGAACGCTTCTAGTGCGCCAATATCTAATTAACTAAAGAAATTAGAAGGAACTCGAGCGATGCATAAGAGCGTATGTACCGAGCGAGATACATACAACAAGGAACGCCTTGAGGGGGTGTGCGTGAAGAATCGTGTTTCGAAAGGGCCATAGGATTGATCGAGAGTGCCACGAGCGGGCCAATTTTGCACCTGCTAATTAGAAGTTAGAGAACTGTAGACGCGTCCGAGGGAGAAATGCGAGGATGAGAAAGTTCCGGTTGGGGCGTTCCACCGCTGCTTGCAGTGCCGAGCGAGCGCAGCTTCCCCTAGTGTCGTCGTTGTACATTGATGTGATAAGGCTTCTTCGAGGAAACTATACAAAACGGAAGGAAGGGAAAATGATAAGTCGTACGTTGTAATTCATTAATCCGCTGTGCTTAACGTGAACTCTACATGCCCTAGCACTGTTTTCTCAACGTTAAACTCTCTCCCTAGCGCAGCCCCTGTCTATAACGTGTCGCGTAGCGTCGACTCGCACCGTAATGTATCGCAGCGCGTCAAGATCTCGGGGCCTGGGGGTCCGTCGATGCGAGTCCACGGAGACCAACGACAGCGCGCTCCACTCTGTCTGCCAAGAAGACCAGACACGTGGAGAACGATCCCAGAGACCGCCTAATAGCTCAGACTTTACCGATGGACTCGTATCATTCGGCGCGGCGTCAGGATCCCTCGCGTTATATTCGTAGCGCACGCGAAACGTGTATTTTCATTTGTTTCGGCCTCGCGAGAGCGGAGGAGGCACTCGTCTGTAGACTCCTCGACCGGACACGCGCCTCGTACATAGTTCAACGTAGGATAGATCATCTATGACTTTCCACACTGATCGTGAGAGTAAACGTGCTAATGTTAATCTCGCCTACTATAAGACTCGCTCGCCTAAGAGGACGTGCCAGTCGCGCACGGTCAGAAGCACCCTTAAAGTTAGGGGGAGGTTCTGCGGTTCCAGGGACTGTCTCCTCCGCGGACAGCGAACCGGATCAATTCAAGTACGCCGATCTAGTCGGAACGATCGACGCGTTGGTCGTTCAATGATTCACGGTGCTTGGCTTTTCGTTGCGGTTTAACCCTTTCGCTACGGCGAATCCTTTTGCAATTGGTTCCTTATAGGAGCTCGGTCTAAGAAGTTGAATATCTTGGATTAGCTTTCTCGTTGAAAGAAACGATCGCAATAATTGGAATATCGTTGTAATGTATCGAATAATAACGTGGCTAAATGGGTATCTCGACCTTTTAATTGTACCCTCGCTTGTAGCACGTATCTACCTATTTCTTCGAGATCGATTAGTCCCTACAATCGCTCTTCGTAGCGAAGGGGTTAATAGTAATTAATAGTACGATAGCGATAATGATTTGTAGCAATTTTCAAAGGAACTCTTGCGAATGTAATTTGCAAGGCCGTCGCGTTCTGTGGTAAAGTCACTGTACCCGATGTTTCTTAGTTGAATAGAGGTATTTGCTGTATCGTCTCTTTGCAATTAAATTGTCAAACTTTCACGTAGGAGTAGGGTGCGATATTCATTAATTGTAAGATTAACTCTTCGAGTCTTGACGTTATTCAGCCACTAATTAATATCAAATCTGGATCTATCACAACCCCTTTTTTTAGAGATAACTCTGTGAACCAGGTTTCTCGTAAATCATTGCAGATATGGTGGAAACTGAAGTTTGTGATACTTTTTATGCCTTCGATTCCCTTCGTGTAGCATCTCGCGCCATTTGTGCATTATCTTTTATATGGTTTAGCCCTGTTTCTTGAGAAGCTCGAGACTCGGAGGGTTAAATATCGAGGCTTTAAGTTCCCCATGCATTATATAAAATAGAAAGTAATGTACGCTTTTGTTTAACGTCGTCAAACGAGATCTTGCAGAAATATAATTGAAAATAAAACTCTGAGGCTTTGTTCTTTCAGGAACGACGACGAACAATCGATTAATGCGATGAGATACGAACGTCCCGACTGGACCGGAACCTAAAGTGCATTTGAGACTCACATTAAACGTACATATAAATATACACGTATTATGTATATCTGCCGATCTGATTCGTTGGAGAAGAGAAAACGTAGATACCAAATGATAAACTGAACCTTGCTATTGTTTCTCGTTTGCTGTAGTGGAATAACGAAGTAGTAGTGGATAGCGACTGGCGCATTATCGTTTAGCTTGGAGCTATACAGTCGTAGCGGAACGCAAACATCGATTGTATTGCATAAATATTAGAGGACGCGTATTGTCCTTTCTCGATTTACGTTTTTGTCCGAGCTACAACGAACCACGGTCGGAGAAAACTATGGAGAACGATGCGCTTGTCAGTTGTCGAAAGGGAAATTTCGCTTTATTTTTCTGGTTTAATCAGTCGTTTCAAGTTCGGGACAAATTTTTCGCGGTACCATTTTTTCATTGAAGGTTCATTGAAACCCTTTGTACTTAGGTGGGATAACAGATTTCAGTTTCGTTGACTGTTTCTTAATGCTCTCGTAGGGTGGGACCAGAATCAGTCACGTAGCTTTTTTTTTTTAAATTGTTGCATCGGATTAATCTTAGTAGGAAACATTTTACTTATTCTGTTGCCAACATTTGGCTCCGTGTATTGAATTCGTTCGACAATCCCGTAAACTATTGCTACAGTTTGTCGCGTATTTAGTCGCACCTATTGTTTCGATCGGGATAATATTATCGCCACCCCAGTTGGCGAGAGCTAGCGCGACTTTTGTGAGATGGTGCTTTTGTGTAAATACGCGTAACACTGCCTGGATGTAGTGATCTGAAGTGATATGTGACATCCACAATCTTTTTTCATGGTTTTCTGTTTTGCGGCGCACGTTTGTATCGCTAATACCGGAGGCGAGTTGCTAAAGGGATGATATCGAATGCAGAGGGGTCGAATATATTTACACTAACGGTACAGCCTCGGCACGATGATTGTTTGAACGCACTTGGATCGCACCTACAGTACGAAATCCATTATGGGGCAAGCAGTTCAATCCTGTTTGGAAATAGAGAGAGTACATTCGTAGAGCAATGACCTCAGGGCTTGCGGCTTGGCTTCGCGGATGCTTTTAACCCCAGAAGCATATCTTCGAGACGTGAACTGGCGGTCCAGGGGTCCCGAGCTTAGCTTGCCAGTGTAATAAACCGCGGAAGAAGCATTCTGTGAGCATTCTTCGAGCTTGACAGCTTCAGCCAGGTTCAATTAGGGTCCCCTCTTTAATGTTAAGTCAGAGCAATAATTTTATAAACAGTTTTTTCTAATTTACTCAAAGTTAGTAAAGGTGGAGCTACACCCTCTTGCCGCAGGGTCCCCAGTTGTGTTTAGAATTTCGCAGGAAGTGATTAGGCGCTAAGGACACGCGGAGTCCGGGTCTCGGGACCCTGTTAAAAAAAGCCTGGCTACTTTGGAAGCTTGAACTCGTGGCAACCCTCAATTCGTATTGCATTTAAATGCAGCCTGTCGCAATCGTCCCAGACTCATCTCAAATACGATTATCCACTTGATCTGACCGTGGTAAATGCTATAACTGATCCAGCTTGACTGAACCGCTAGTGTAAATGAAGTTCGGCGAAAGCATACAAGTTGAAACGCTGTCGTATCCTTCGACGTGTTTGCCGGCCCGCATTTCATTGTCTACGGGGTGTAGGCACGGATCCAGGGTGGTCTGTAACTTCGGGACGGTTGAAATTACGGATCGAAGGGGGAATTAAATTCCACCAAGTTCGAAAGTTCCACCGTGAAAGAGAACGTCGAGCTCTCTCCAGCTGTCCATTAAAAATTGGACGAATTCACCGTTAAAGTTCCCGAACGAGGGTAACGAGAAGCTTCGCGAAAACTTTGGGGGCGAGGGGTGAGCATCGATTGTTTAATCCTCTCTCCTCGTTTTTATTTCAACGTAATTTCAATTGAATCGAAAGTATAATCAGCCTTGGTCCGCGAACAACTTTTCGTTTCGCCCGGGGAAACTTTTTTTCACGGCGAGTGTGTTGGTAAGTCGAGTGGAGCGAGTAGCTGCGTAAATCTGGGAAATATTGCGACCGATTAAAGCGAAGTTAGGAGGGACGGTGGAAAATGCGGGGGATAACGTTTGATTAATCCGAATATTTCCGGGGGAAAAAAGATCGTTGCAGGGGGTCAAGTAGTTGAAATTAAACGAAGATTCGGATTAAAGTGGAGCCAGGCTGCTGGAGGGGATTTTCCGTATTAAAAACAGATCGCGGGAAGAAAAATGTAGTAAAATCCCGCTGAGCCGTATTAATGGACGCGACTGGTCGTACAAATGATATGGGGGCTGAAATTAACAAAATCCGCGCTGATGAGAATCCACTGCTCCGGACGCAGATCACAGAGATAAAAGTACGATAAAAGCCTGCCGGTTTAGATTAACGGGATTGAGAAATGCTGAAGCGAATGGGGCCCGAATTATAGAGTGGATCGTACAGCTGGGGAGATGATTAAAAATTTGGAAATATATGCACACTGAGCCAACACTTTAACGAAAGAAATTAACCAAAGCCTATCGCGGACTTACCAACTCATACCTATCGTTGCACGTATTCTCATTATTTGTATTTAGTAATGTGCGAGATGTTCAGCGAGACGATGGATCGTGGATCGTCGAACGTATCTCTGAGCGTAGAGTTCGTCTGTTGTTGCGACGACAAAGATACCAAGCCAGTTCTTTTGTACCGTGTCTAGTTATTTAGACATAGTCTCGTTTCGAAATAAGCTCACAGGATTTTTACAAACTTGTCATAACTGTATATCGCGTTTACATTATTAAACTAATGGAGCTTCAAATGAACGAACAAATAAAGGTTTGTGTTCACGAAATGCTCTTGATTAATTCCAGGGATTAAAAAATTTTTTTTCAGATCATTCGTTACGTTATCATTTTTTTTTTATGATTAGCTGTACCGTCGTTTATTAACGTTATAGTACTACCTACTTACCTGATTCCCGTGACAAGCTGCCCACGCGTTAGAAATAAAGCAAATCTTCAGAGTATCGTCATTCCGTAGAACTGAAGAGCTGCGGAATGTCTAGAGTCGCCACGAAACGTAAAACAAGAGATTCAAAAGATAGCTTGAAAATCTGGTCAGTTTTTTAATGGAAGCATTCGGTATTCTCCGTGGGTAATAGTAATTGTTTACATGGTTTATTGTAATGTCAATTATATACAAATTTAAAATTACGTCCAGTGCTTATACGCGCCCACACCATCTCATTGTTCGACGCACAGTTACAATCGGATTCCCCGTTGTTCTTCGCCTCGTCCCATTTCTCTCGACACAAGAATGTCAATGACTTCACACACCATTAAACTTAATTAAACATTATTTACAGTCTAAACCTGCTCTCGGTCAAAGAGTCCGTGCCTTCCCGCCACTCTAGAAAATCCTACTAAAAACAATGCGTTCGTTCGGTTCCTCTTCACTCCTCGCTTTGTCTATCGTACATGCGATCGGCGATTCCTTACAGCGAATCGATCGCCGCCGTATCAACGACGCTTCATATTGACTCATCCTGCTAACTAAGTGCCCCTTGCAAGTGTATGGCAGTATGCTGTTGTTTATTTTTAATGATAAATTGTCGATCCCGCGTTAATCCCGCTCCTCCGTCCTCTCCACTTCTTCTCCCTCTTCTTCGGTAAAAAAATGAACTCTTTCGCTGTTTTTATTGAGCATTTAGGCGATCGACATTACTTCCAGCACCTTGGAATTCAGACAGACTTGTTCTCTGTAGACCAAATAACGACGAATCAAGCGAATTGGATCGATCCCGTGGGTCTGTTGCCTTTAAATGACGAAAGAATATCTTTTCCCCACGGGTCTAAAGCTTCGGGCGAAAAGAACCAGACGCATGGGCTACTGGGCCGGAAATCCGATGAAAAATCACGAATCGTTTATTTTTCAAAAGATTATCCTGTCGCTGGAACAATCCCGCCCATACGTGGATTCTTTTCCCGCGGTAGGCAAAATGCTTGCGAATGAAATATCTCACTTGACATTTTTAGCTTCACGTGCTCTTACGGTCAAGGGGTGGGGCAGACTTTCAGATCGGTTTTTTGGGGTATGAAACAAGGAACGAATGATCGAAGCGCGAAGGGTTACAAAATGCACAGACCTGAAAACGTCGAGGAACGATCCTCTGGTTAACCGATCGGGCGGTCGCCAGGAAACGAGCTTTCGTGTTTTCTTCAGAGATCGGGGAGTTCTACTTATATTTCGCTATTATATATCGAAGACTACACGGTTTCTCGGCAGTTGGTCGCGTCTTTTCTCTTTGCCTTTCTCATTGCAGTAAGTAGAAAACGATAACATTCTCAGAGGCACTGGCTTACCGTGCCAGCCCTCGCGTGACGATTCAGGCTGCACTTTCATACGTGTTTCTATAGCGTTCACTTTACACAGCAGTTCTCTCCGGAACGTGTCCACTGTTTATTGGCAGAGGGTGATATTTGATTCAGTCGATCGGACATTCTTGAGGATTTTCAAGGACCTTTCCGGGGATCGTCGAGAATCGCCAAGAGTGTCTCTGATTCTACAAGTTCCCATTCATTCTTTTGCATTGTCGCGAATCAATGTACTGGCTGAGCGTCTTATCGACAGAAATTTGGAAAAATGTGTAGAGGTTTACCGCGCTGCTTTGACGATACCCCAATGACTAATTCGAAACGGGGATCAGATGTTGTTTCCAGCATTGAAAAGCTCATCAACGCGCGCACCTGTCTGTCCGAAGTTTCGCAGAATGGCCAAAGTGTTCGCGACAAAGCTTCAGTCTATTAAACCCCTCCTCTTTAGAAGTCTCTTACCGCGGCGGTTCCGATTCAAGAAAATCCGAATCATCCTTTCGAATAACAGCACTATTCAGCAAACCAGTTCACTTAGACATTCAACAAACACCTTGCTCAGGTTCCCTTCAAAGCTATCAATTGTCCGCGACAGTTCAGCCCCGTCTACAAGGTACTCGTGGAGTCAGACTCTTAACTCGTCCATCACCTGCTGCTGATGATTGTGCCCCTTCTTCAAAGTCCCAGTGCCGGTCATCGCCATGCTCTCCTGCTGCAGCTGATTCGGGCTGATGATCAGATTCTGGCCCGGTTTCCCTGGCTTGGTATTCTTCGGCGGTGGCGGCGGCATCGGCACGTGGCAGCTGTTGTTCTGTAGATCGGCGAATTCCGGCGGTGGGATGTGCTGAATGTGGTGCCTTTCAGCTGTCTTCGTCTCCAAGTCCCCGCAAATGTTGTTAGGCATCTGGCCGTTCTCCTGTCGCTTCTTCGAGCAATTGTGCTGATTGCTTTTGTCGCGTTGGTAGTAAACACCCGCGAATATCAGGACGTTCAGGATGAGCAGACTGCAGCCGATCGCTATCGTGACGCTGAGGGCTGTGGAGTAGGCCGCGAAACCATCCTCGGGTTGCACGGTTGAATCTTCGAACGCCAGCTCGCTTGGTATCGCTGTCGAGACGTTTGGGGTCTTTTCCGTGAGGGTCACTTCCACTGTGGTCATTCTGGTTGTCGTTGGTATCCTCTGAATGAACCTCGGTGGCACCTGTAACAGGAGGACAGCAATGGTGGCTAGGTAATTCGTCGGGGACGTTCGTAAATAAGAGGAACGGATCGCGAATGGATCGCGTACCTGCTCAGTGTCGAGGAGATGATGCGACCTAGGAACATCGTCCGAGCCGGGTTTGTGGAGGTCGGGCACGAGGTTCAACCAGAACGAGAGCCTGTGCGCCCTGTAGTGGTTCTTCAGCTTCGATTTCAGCTCTGAAAGCACAGATAGGTGATTCACGGCGAGGTCAGCGGATGGAGAAGCTGAAGGAGGAGGGTTGAAAGAGATCGCACTCGCTTCGGAGGGAACGGGTGCGGTAAGCTATTCGCACGGTAACCCCGAAGGGCTGCTATTTTCCGGAGCCCTTTCGTATTAACAGCGGGTGGTAATTAATTATTGTCGCGCTGTAATTCCATACAGAAGGCAGCTTCGTTAGTCAGCGCGCTTGAAAGTTCCAAACTACCGCCGAGCCGCTGCAGACCGCACTAGGGTAAAGAGCATCCAGACAGGCAGGGGTAGAGAAGAGCACGGTTACCCCTTAGGCTGACTTTGCGCCGACTTTTCTCCTTGCGGCCGCGGCGCGGCATAGTTTGACCTGCACTGCACTCAAGTGCGAGCCAACTTTCATCCACCAGTGTTATTCTGTTCGCGCCAACGATTCTCTTTCCCGAGGTAGCTTCTCGCGTTAGATGCAGCGCTAGCTGTAGCGAGAAGGATCCTACAACTCCGTTTGTTACACCCCTCTGTCTCTCCGATACCCGAAGCTTTCTGCTGGATCGCAATTTTTGGGTCACAGAGTGCGCGCAGCATTCCGCAGTTTCGTGATTGCAGAAAATTGCATGCACTTCCTCGCGTTTCTCACCCTTTGGGCGATCATTTGTCTCCCTTTTAGACTCGAAGGGTAAAAAGAGCGCAGTATCCTGGCTCGAGATTCAAAGCGTTAAAGGGTGTCGCAGGTGAAAGAAGCCGTTGGCTTTTCATTTCAAAGTCACGATGCAATTTGAGCAGCTCCGGGAAGCTCTACAAGCAAAAGTGAACCCCCCGCCCCCTCCCCCTCTCCCGGGACTCTGGTTGTTTCTGACGAGCTGCCATTCTCATTCCTCTTCGAGAACGAGAATTATGCAAATAAATCTTCGCTGATCCTCTTAGTTACACGTACGTAGTGCGTGCAACCTCGCCCAACCTCACCGAGGCTCTAGATTCATTATATTCGCTTTGTAACATAATAGGATTAAATTATAATTGTTGGTTCCGTTTCGAAACTCCGGGATCCTGCGAGAAGAACGGGGTGGCTTTTAAGCCTATCGCGTGCTCGAGGTAAAGGTCGCAATATTTTTCTTTTCAACGTTAACGTTTTAGACATTTTGTGGCTTGAGACTTTCACCCCTAAATTTCCCATCTTCGTCTTTGAATTACAATTCCCTATTTTTATTCCCTACCCCTATCCCACGGGCGGAAGAATTTAACGAGGGTAGACGTAGCCCGATCGCAGTTTCAGGAATTTTAGGGCTCGTAATCGTTAGAAAGTTCGACCGAAACTAATTCCAAGTTCGTAGTTTTTCTCGATCGCTCACCTATGCTCAGGTATTTCTTGTGTACGGCTTCGTAGGCGATCCAATCGATGTTCTTGAACTTCGTCCGCTCCGGCCTCATAGGTCCGAGCTCCGGCGTGCCCTCGTTCGGATTTCTGTCGAGTAACAACCGGGACGCGATCGTTTACTTCTGATCAACCCCGGGGACATTCGGATTTTCGCTCACGAACTCGCTCTTCCGCCACTCACCCTGTGCGCGCGAAGTTCGTCAAGTAGAGTATCACGCTCTCCGAGAGGGCGATCTCGGCTCTGGTGTAATTCTTCGGCCAGTGAGACAGACCACCCACTATGGGTGCCCCAAAGAAATATGGCAGGTCCTCGCCGTGGATGCACCCCGGCCTCTGCAAAGAAAATTACGCGATGAAAGTTCCGCATTAGATCGATAGAGTTACTCGAAGTCCTGAGAAGCAAGAAAACCGAGACAATAAATAATCAAAGAGTCAGAAGATTCAGAGTTCAAATGACGCAGAAATTCAGATGTTGTGGCGTTCGCGCAAACCAGCATTTTCCTGAAATATTCCAGAACTTCAGACACAAATTCTCATCGAATCATACGACTTGCTCTTTCAATTCCTCTGCGGAACGTCTGAATGTAATTTTTTTTTCTACCTCCAAGAAAGGATCGACGTCCACAAAGGCTGGCCTGACTGAAGTATTGATGGCATTTTAACGACGCGGGACGTCGCTCGTATTTCAAACGCGGAGAAAGGCTTTTCCGGCGGCACGGAGATATCGAGGAGGAAAGAGCCGGATGAGCATGGCATGATATGTGCTCGACCTCGGTTTCGAGATTACTCTCGTCCTCTTGTCGCTCGACTTGACCGTAGGGAAAGCTACTGCCCTTTCGAAACCCTTCGTTAAGTCTGAACGGTCGGTGGCTCCAGAAATTCATGCATACCCTACCTCTTTTCGAAGCCCAGGTGTTGTAATCTTGTAATAGCGGTCGCGGAGACGATGATGTTCGTAAAGCTTTGACGTAGACAGAGCCGAAGTTATTAAGTAATTTCCTTCGAGACTTCCCGCCACCGTTACCGAATTTTCTGTTGACAAACCGGAGAGAACGCCGCGTTGTTTCGTCCTCCTTCAGCCTGTGCTTCGATCGAATATCGCGAACGCATCTTTGGACGTCCCGAAATAAAGAGAAAGTCGATTCTTTTCGACAAGATCGGGCTTTGAGGCTTCACGGTTCCCTTTGAGTTCGCCCTGTAATGGAGACCTTATGCATCTTTTGTAGTTGCACCGTTTTCTCCCTAATATTTCCTTTATCGATTTCCGCGTAAGCCTTCGGCCCCTTTTGAGAATCATATAGCTCGGTGCACTTCGCTGGATCCACTGCTCCAGCTTACTTTCGGTTTCCTGCTGAAATAGAATTTAGTGGACGCGTGGCATTCGTACAAGAAACTCCCGGGTTACACGTGTGACCGATCAGAGATCGAACGTTTAACATCGGTATGTCGATATTCGCGATAATAGGGCGTGGTATGCTTGTTGCACAAATCACCGCGGTATCTCCGCCCCTCGCAACGCCACGCGTAGTTGCGAAGTTCCTCTTGAAGATGTCAATATATCCCAAACGATTACAGCATCCTCGCCGTTACAGCTGTCTCCTGCCAACCCCCTGATGCACCAGCTACTTGTTAAACTTCGGTGAACTTGACGAACAGTTCACGGATGCTCGCGCAACTTTCCTCCCCTGGCGAAACTCGAAATCTATCAGCGATCAGTTCGAGAGGCAGGTGCACGCATGGTTTTGCGAGTCGACAATTCGCCAAGACAGATCGGACCGCGTCGTTCCCCTTCGACGCGCTGCTAACCCCCTCGCCACTCGCGGAATTTCTGCTCCCTCTCGCGAACAACTACCCTTGTGTAATTCTTCGTTCTATCAACCTCCAATTTCTCGTTCCCGCGAACGTTGCGTGTTATTAAATGATTTTATATTCCGCTCCATCGTGCGCCCTCGCAAGCCGATGATTAATTATGCACGGTGAAGCCAGCCTTCTATCTACTTTGCAGCTTTCATCTTTGCTCGCCGCACTATGTTTCTTCGTCTGTTTTAATTGCGAATCGCCATTGTTTACCTTCCTTACCGAGCTGCCGGATTCAATTTTATTTTTTAGCTCCCACCCTCTGTCACGCTCTCCTTCGCTTCACAGGGGTTGACGCCCCGTTTCTCATTGCGGTCACGAATCTCGCTCTCCCTTCTACGAAGCTTCTGCTCGTCCTAGAGCTTTCTAGTCCTTTCCTTCCTGACTGGAGGCTCGGCTAGGTGCAATCGATACATCGAATTTCCTGCTACCGGTACACCCACGGACATCGAGAGACACGTTGAGGGGGAAAGTTGGAGTCTACGATTTGAAATGAGATTCCCGCCAGTATCAATTCTTAGGATTCCAAGTTAGAACGGTCCGGGTAGTCGTATTAAGTTCCAACAAGTACGCGTCATCCCTTTCATCCCCGAGCTGCAGTTATTTTCACGCGAGAATTGCCCGTAATAAGGGATTATTTTCAGGAAAATTGTCCCCGCATTTCCCAAGGAACGAAGAAAATTTCTGCCGGCATTAACGCGCAGTCGTGCCATTTCTCCTGTAGTGTTTCCCAAGTTGGAAACCCTTGAATGCGTTCCGCGCCTCTTTCCAACCTGTTCATTTCTTTTTCAACCCTTCTTTTCATCGACTTCATCCTGCGCGCCCTCCTCCCCAGCTCTCCCCATTTTGCATGCGAATACCCTTCCTCTTTGGTCCGTGGAAATCGACGTTGCTGAATTTGCAATTTCCCCCAACGAACGCTGCAGCGCGGCGACAATGCCGCCGGCGAAATGAATGCGCGTTAAACACCCCTCGCGATGGCAGATACAGATGGATAAGCGTTCTCTTAGAGGAAACGTGTGCAGGAAGATGATCTAGTGTTGATTATTGAAATCACCGCTCGGAAAATTCCTTTGAATTTCTCCTCTTCTTTTTTTTTTCCATTCTGAAAATCACCCTGTCGTTGGGGAAGTTTTTCGCCTTTCTAAAGCTGGCTTCGAGCGATCGAAACAGATTGTGAAGCTCCTTTCAGCAGTTGGAATTAAAGGTTTGCTCAGCTCGCGATGCCGAGGCGTCAGGTTGCATTTACGTGACTAAAAGGATTACATTCGCCTCGACGTGCACTCCGACCCCGTTAAAACAGCTCTAATCTTGAGTGGCTTGTTAATTTTTCCCGATTACATTATGCATGCTGTTCCGCGCGTGCCATTATCATACCGAAGCGGTGAATTAAATATGAAATTAATCCCGCCGCCTCCTTCTTTGGAATTCCCACCGATTCTAAATGCTGATTGCTAGTGGCATTACCATCATTGGGAAACGGATACCCATATCAGTTCATTTATTCCTTGCTGACACCCCGCCGCGTGCCTGTTATCGATTACGTTTAATCGTGCAATTTAAATACTGAAAAGCTGTCGCCACTTTCTCGCTGTTTAAATGGAAATTGCTCCGCATAACTCGCTGACTTCGAGCTGGCAAAAGTGACACCTAATTTCTGAAACTCCATAATCATTAACTTTAACGAGAGAATTTGAAAACTTTTAAAGGTGTCTTACTCACCCTCTCCATCGCCGACGATCACTTTACTCTCCCCTCTTAACGTTTTGTTGCATATCGTTACGGGATTTTTTTTTTCACTTTCAAAAACAATTCTTTAAAGAACACGTTCAAAGGAACGAGACGAGATAGATTTCCTGATAAGCACATGTTCTAAAGTAGGAGATTCAGAAACTTTTGCAGAACTTTAAATTCCTCATTGTCGACAATCTCTCCTATCTCCTCCTTCTTTTCGTTCGACTTCCCGCTTCCTCCTCTCCCCTAAACTCTTTAATCCCTAGAAATAATTCTTCCAGCACACGGAGACAGCAAAAGTTCCACCGTATCGAGGAACGCTACCAAAGAGATTGAACGCGAAGAATTTGCGAAGACAACAATGATACGTGTAATATATTTACAATGATATCTCCGAGTTCCTTATTTTGCGACTTTTTATTCGTTAGTCCTGTATAGGGCGGAGCGGAAAATTTAAATTTGAATTTTCAGTTGGCCTGGGTGCGGGATAGTAGTCTTTTGATTAACCAAACAGGACTGTAAAAAAAATTGGAAAAATATTCATGTCTGCAGGTTCCTTTTTCTCCTAAATAATCATATAATCATATAATCATTTTTAGGGGAAAAAGGAACCTGCAGACTTGAATATTTTCCAAACTTTTTGTTACAGTTGCGTTTGGTTAATCAAAAGACAACTACCCCGCACCCAGGCCAACTGAAAATTCGAATTTATATTTTCGCCTATGTAGTATCGCTTCGCCCTAGTCCTGAATGATCGTGTGATTAACAGATGGGGGGGGGGGAGGGGGCGTAATCATTCCACGTATTTTACGCGCACGGACCTCAGAGTTTTTCAGCGCGTTTTCCCTCAATTACCGAGGCTCCTTTAAGCCCTCTGTGTACACGCGCAATCGGCAAACGGAAGTTTAATCTAAATTCCGCTCCCAGCTCGTCTTTACACAGCTCCGCTTTGACGGCGACGTGCACACAGGCGGCCGTTCTTGCGACTCGTCGCTTTGGGGATTCAACACGCGGGCTGACTGAAATTTTTCGCGGTAGAAAAGGAAACGCAGACGCTGTGCCCGACGATTTTTCAGAAACTCGCTACCATCGTTATCGGATTCCTCCTTTTCTGACCCGGCGGGCGTAGCGCGGGAGAAGAATGACGCCGGCTTGTTGAATCTGTTTGATAATGTGTTTGCGTTTCAATGTTTAATTCCGACAGTGTTGGTGTGCTCTTCAGGGTAAGTTGGGGACAGTCGGGGCCCAGCTGACATAAAGTGGCTATTAAAACTCTGATATTAGCTCTGATATTATTTATTTTAGCAGAATGAACTTAATACTGTCCTCAGTTAAGATGTTTTGTCTAGTATTTTTACATTTTTCAAGATATTTTTAAATATTCGAAGTTCCGCGCGTCTTTTACCTTTTAAGCAGAGTTAGAAAACCCTGCGTGCTTCGGAGAGATCCAGAAAAAGTCTAATTTATTAATTTTTGTTACAAGAAAGACACGAAGAAAATGATAAAACTTCAGTTTTCGTTCATGTTTCGAAATGACAGATAGGAAATTTTCACTAAGGAGGGCAGAATATGTTCAGAATTTTATGCTGATTCAGAGAATCTGGTAGATATTTCAGACAATATTTTTGGCCCACGTGTTTTAGAGCGAACACCCAAAGAATCATTCGTGAAAAAGTACCAAAGAAGAAAGCAAAATTATTTGCAACTACAGATTTATGGAAAATTGATTTGCTTACGTTAAACAAGTAAAGAACACATCGAGCAGAAAGTGAACTACCTACTGGCGATTAGCAAAGCAAATGAATACCTACACGATGTTGTTCCGTCTGCCGGAAAAATCCCTTCCCATGGAAACCGCGAATATTAACAGAATTCCCTTCGACTTGTAACTCTCCGTGGTTTTACGCTGCTGGAATTCGGCCCTCGAAATCCCTCGGAGAACATTTACACCCGAATATCGCGCGCTTAGTTTTAGTAAGCAGTTCCTCGGAGCGTCCCCCGAAATCCGGGAACTCCACTTGAGAATTAATTCCATTACCGGGTTTGTCGCTATCAGCAACGACCAATCCCCCCCCCCCGCCCGTTTCTTCGCAATTAACATCGCCGACCGTTCCCAGCCGCGTTTCCTTTTTCAGCCCCGTTTAGACGAGCCCTCTTATCTCGGCAATTCCCGAAGCCGCGGCGGTCCGCGCGCGCGTACTTTCCCGGGGAGTCGCAGCGTTATCGGCGATGATAACCGGATATCCGCGGCAAGCCGAAACTCCCACGGAAACGGCGTGTTCTAACGTGACACACAACCGATGATCGCGCGCTGCCGCTACCGTAATTTTACAATTTCCCCTCGCGTATCCGTTTCCCGTGCGAGCCGACGCGCGGCGCAAGATTTACCGCGTAATGTATACCCGCTCGCGGTAATAATAATCGTTCCCGGGGAAATTCATCCCCCGGTTTGAAATTGCTCCTTCGAAAGGGCGGGGAGAGACGCGGGGCTCAAGTGGCGGCAAGTTTCAGAAATCTGATACAACGACCGAGCGCGAACCGGGGCAGAAGCGAGTCGGGATTTCTGCCAAGACACCGCATAATCCAGCAGCCGCGTTTGATATTTTTTCACGAAGTTTCCGCGGAGCCACGGAGGGGAAAAATTAGCCGCGACCTGCGGGGGAATTCACTAGCCGTTCGCCGCGCTTCATCCGCGGGAACGAGGTATGTAATTAGACGAGAAATTACCGGGACACCGTGGTCGCTGCGCGAAAAATTTACCGCTCGCGGTCGCGGCAGCGCGGGTGGAAACAGAGCCCGCCAGCACGCTGGATGCATAAGTAGCGACGCCTCCCTTTTCAAGCAGTCGCTCTCGCTTTACTTGGCTTTGGAGCGATTGCGGGCTGGAAATTGCATTCCCTCGTCAGGCGAGTCGCATCGCCGGTAACGAGTATCGAGGCCGATCCATCCCCCGCGTTTCAATTCCAGGGGAGCTCGCCACGCGCGCTAGTAGCGATGCAAACTTGAAGAAACAGCGATAGAAGGCGAAGGATAATTATTCAAGGGAGGAAGATCGATGGAAGCCACGGCGAAGGGGTTAAATTTACCGATCGACAGTTTTGTTCACCGAGCGGACGCAGTTCTTCCTTAATTTCCACGGCTCACACTCCGACAATGGGAAGCGTCTTTCGCTTCCCACCGTTAAACTGGGAAACGTCAGCATGGAAACGGATGCGCGGGGCGAAGAATGGAATTTAAATTTGAATGAACGAGGATGCGCGGCGAATATGCGAAGAAATAGCGTAATGTATCATCGTTAGTAATAAAATATGCGAAATGTGGGTTAATGGCTGCCTCTTTGATTAAATTACTGACAATTTTGCCCCGCTCTCGCCGACGCCATTACTCGTAAGAGTTTTTCAACCCCCGGGACCTACATACACGTACAGGCCTGTCTGAGCGTGCAACTTGTTCGTGATGTTTAAGGCACACGTACCTGCGGGTAGTCGCCGAATTTCGTCTGGTAATCGAACACGTAGAGGTAGGAGTTGCGATGAGAATGGCTGTGAAGGTCCGCCGTCCTCGTCGCTGGCGCCACGGTGTTCGCATCCCCCAAAGCTTCGAGTGTTTCGTCCCTGGGGAATTAAAAGAAAAATCTTTCACTCGAACCGCGCAGCCCCGTATTAATTCGAAGGGTCGTGTAATCTCATCTTTCAGGCTCACTTTATGTTAACTGGATGTTGCACGGGTCTTTCCCAGTCTGTGTACTCGTTGATGATCGTGGCGAGGATCTCCGCTTGATGATAGGTGTAGGTGTTTCGAACAAATTCCCTCAGAATTTTGGTTCTCCTGTCAGCTTCGATTCCGTACTGCGCATCGTCGGCGGTTAAAGAAAAATACGCCTCGGACCTTACCACGCCGATCATCAGATCGTACCTGAACAATCGATCGCCAATTTATTTTTCTGTACACGTATATTGTACACGCGACCGTGCAGGACAGTTTTATAATTATTTTTCAGCTCTCTCCTTCTACGGCAATTACGAAGTTAAGGCCCAAGCTTCCGCGCATCTCTGATTTCAAACCGAAAGCATCTCTGCGCGGTGGCACGGTGTTCTATAAGCGAATACTGTAAACATTTTTCCTTCGCGTTGAATCGCTTAACGCGGCGCACTTGTTAAATTACTTTTGCAAGCGGGACACTGTCTCGAAAACAGGGACAAAGAGGACGAACCCCTGCGAGCGTCTCTGGCAACGAAAATGGCTGGGTGGGGGGAATGCGAGCAAAAACACTTGGGGCAAAAAGACAGTAATTAAAAGTGGAGTATACAGGGTGCGCGGGAAGCAGACGCGGATAAAAACCCGTGAGTGAATGATTGCGGTGGGGAACGAAAACGAACAATTCGAGGGGAAAGAAGATGCCAGGATTCTGAGTGCTCGAAGGGTTGGCGAGGGCGCGGCAGGAAGCAAGGGTGAAAGATAAAGGGACAGCGTAAATACAAAGAGTTGCGCGATAGAGGACGATACGGGCGGAAGGATGGAAAGAAGGGGATGCAGGACAACGTACGCGAGGAAGCATAGGGCGAAGGGGTGGCGGGGGGTGGCAAGATTGAAAGGCATAAAATGGGGAACCGGAGGGTGAAACGAAGAAATAGAAGAAGCTCATAGAATGACGCCAGACTGCAGAGGGGTGAGTCGCGAAAACGCTCTATTTATCACAGCTTCGGACGAAAGCATCCCCCTTAGTTTTACCCTTAACTCAGGCCCAGTAATGAGTTCCCAGCACGCGTTAACCGATCTCCTTTCTGACGGAAGATAGAAGTTGCTGCACGTTGGGCCGAAGAACTATGGCCCTGCGTTACGGTGTTCAACTGTTCAACGTGACTCGGGGAACTCGAGCTGTTTAATAGGCTACGAAATGAAGGAATTTGTAGGAAACGTATCGCGAGCAGCCTGCACACTCGACAAACTGTCGCTCTTTTGGGTGAAGCGGGCGTGAAAGGTGGCAGTGAAAAAAGTTAGATTTTATTGCGTTGCGCCTCGTTTATGACGGAAAGACGATGCTAGAGGAGAGAAAGGCAGTAATTTGCCAAGAAAGAGAGAAAAGGGAGAAGTGGGCTACGGTGAAACGAAATGCGTAAAAAGTGGTGAAAAGGGCTACTCGTACTAGTTCGGTAGAGTTCGCGTTACGAATAAGACAGCTGTCAGTTTTTCAGCTCGGTGTGCCAGTTAGTTAGTACGCTCCGTTTAGCCACATAACGAGACCTCTGTTTTGTTTGAACCCGGCCTGCAACAGGACCGTTACGGTGGACGCATTCGCGATTACGTGATCGTCTGGAATTTGCGGTGAAACGAGCACCGAAGTATGCCTGTCCCTATTTGGCCGGCATTTCGACAGAGGAGTACAGAAATCGGAAGCAAGCACCGTTGAAAAGGCACATTCGTGACATCAGCCGAGCGGTTACACCCGAAATTCGTCGCGGAATTACCGAGCAGCTCGCCGCTGTAATTGGCCCTTCCTGATTCCGGGCAAACGAAGTCTCCGTCTCCTTTTCTGTTCCAGAACAGTATTGAAAAGGAGAAACCGCACGCGTGGCAAGTTGCGAATGCGCTGAGCTTTCGCGTCGAAGAATATGTACCTACGTTCTGGCGGTTACCATGCACCGGTTTTGCAACGGATTTATTTCTATTCCACCCCTCGCTAATTTCCCTGTTTGACTCGCGGAGCATACTTGCGCAGTGTACTCGGAACTCCGGTTTCTTGGCACACGAGGAAAGGGGTAGCTGCGCGGTGGCGAAGTTTGCCAGTCTATTTCTGTTGGTTCTCGATGAAACGGAACGGGTAGGAACGGGATGGACCGGCGGCGATCGAGGGAAAATACGAGAGCGGAAATGGAGAAAGAGCAGGGCGGAAATACCTCGAGAGTTTGGCTATGACGTCCTTCCGCAGCAAAATATTATTCAGCGTATTGATCGTGTCCACCTGCAGGGTGAAGTCTTGATCCTCTGGATCACCAGGGTCAATCACGACCCCGTCGATGCTGGGGCCGAATGCGGGGGCGAATTCCAAGCCCTTAACAGGCACCGCCACCAGGGCCTGCAGTGGCACTTCCCTCAGGCATCTCAGCAATGCCTGAGGATCACTTGCGGCCTGCACAAACAGAACACGTTAGTTTACCTGCGCGTACCTCGTACCTTTGTCAAAATTCGTCGATACATTCGAAGCTCCCTCCATTTTCCACCCCATTCGTCTCACTCAGGACCAACAGCTGACTAACCGGAAATATCGAAACGGAAAGGGCAACGCATCAGGAACGAGGGGCGGGGGGGAGGAAAAATAGTAGAGACTAGGTACAGTCTAATTTTACGGTTTTGCTTGCACGGGAACTGGTCCAAAAGCTGCAGGCGAGAAAAAACCAATCTCGCGCTCCGATTCGATCCTCGAAAAATTCCCCAGCGAAATTGTCGCTCCCTTCCATCCCCCGGCGTGCCCTCCCCTCTTCCCCCCCCCCCCGGCCCGTGGATCGCAAATTGGAAACTCTTCCGCGGAATCGGTGTTTCCGGCCGGCACTCAGCCATATTAGGCCGCCGATTAAATTCGTCAAGCGAACGAATCGGCATGCTCGTGGCCGGCAGCATCCTGCCCGATGATTCTGCACTCCCAGTGTTCCCTCTGCACCGATTTCCTCGACGCGGACGCAGCATTAGTGAACCGACGTTTGATTGCGGCCGGCCTCCGTCTACGACCAGCAGCATTTCCAAAGGCGATTACTGGCCGGACGTTGAAGCAATTCATTTGCGTGCAGCGAAATTAAAGTCAATCGGTTCACCGGCACCCGTCCGTTCAACGTCGGCCACGCTCCACCTCGTGCGGCTCCTGTTTACCGGGGGCTACGTTAATCCCTTTCCGAAGAGCGGTGTTATCTGGCTCGATTCCGTTTGAACAACAAGCGAGGAGCTGTTGTCACCGCAGAAAGTATTTTCACCTTCCCCTAAATCCTCGAAATCTGCCATTACCCGTCGATATTATAATTATTATTATTAAACGCCTTTATTGCACAACACAACAGAGAAACAACTAAAAGAAGGAAAACAAAGACAAGAGCAAAGGCGAAGCTCAGTCAGGGACTGCTTTTCAACTTAGCCTAAGACGACAACTTCACCTAGGCTTAAATTAATACAAGAAATTTGATAAAAGAAGAGGAGGCAAAACATACTGATCAGACCGTAGAGTGGGTTAAATGGCATTGTAACGGATGAAGAAGCAGAAAGGATTTAAAAGAACATCTGAAAGAGGAGAGAGTAGGAAGTGCGCGGATTTCGGAAGGAAGAGAATTATAATAATGGGGTACGACGTAGGAGAAGGAAGCACGAAGGTAGTTTGTACGACGACAAGGGATATCTTCTAAACCCCGTGGCGAAATTAATTTCGCTGTTTTTTCCGGGACGCGTTCGATCAATTCGTAACCGGCAACGAGTATCGGCCGGCATAACATAATCCCATCCCCGTTCTTTTTCCATCTCGTTCGAAGCCACTTTTTTATCCCTCGCTCGGGGGAAGCGACGAGAGGGTGGCTCGAGGGTGGCCGGGGAAAAATCGGCGCCGGTTATCCCGTTTCCGCGTTTAATCGTTAGTTTCAATCGGCTGCAAATCGAGGGTCTGTTTAGGCCTGTGTACGTAGAATGTGTTTCCTGTTGTGAGCATTCGAGCCGCATCGATATTGCCTCTCGACGAAATCTGCATCTCGATACTCTTGAGCCACGTATCCCGCGATATCGATACGCTTCAGTTCGATTACGAAAATTGCTTACTATTCTTTAAAGCTTCCCCCGCGCTTTATACCACTGTCAATTCAGTTCTCCAAGCCGTGGCCAGTAGTATTGGCCAGTGATACGTCAGACGCGCTTGTCCGCCCAGCAACGTCCTCGATCTACTTGCCACTGTTTTTACCTCGTTAGTCGCTGGCAATCTTTACCAAGCGTTTATCAACCCGCGCAACTTTTCATTCGAAAGCTTATCAAGATTGATGTCCAGAGAGAAGCAGCGCTGCTTATGCTCGAGCTTCTACTCGCCGGAGGATCCCCGTGTCGACCACAAGCAATTTAACGAAACAGCGAGTCGACAGTGTCGAAACGTTTACGCTGTAGCGCTCCGCGGCTGGATATAAATTAAACTATCAAATTATACCGGTGGAAACGGTGTTTTTACGTCCGTTAGTTACGCACTACCAATTATATTAACGATGCGTTTCAATTAAGCTAATATGCGCTCTGGACATCGCGCGACTCCCCCGCCGGGAGTTGTCGCGTTTCAACGCGAGTAATGCGCGCTACGAAAATATCCTCTCGTCGAATAGAATTAAACTGCAAGCGATACGGGAACGAAAATAGCGCCTGGCATTCGACGTTTTGACGTTCCCGTGCTTTCGGGGTAATCTGTTTCCTATATTTCACGTCGCGCGCCAGGTTCCAGCCCGCTTTTTCCGTCGAGTTCCCTTTAATGCAGTTCCACGACCTTTTGCCTACTCGGCTATCCGACGTTCATGGGATTTCTGGATCCTTGCGAAATATGTCCACGTACCGAGATATCGGACAAATTGTTTGCGTTCGAGGGAAAGCCGTCCAATGGATTATTCGCTTCGTAGTTGTCACCGAGCCGCAGACCTTAATGTAATGCACTCCAGGCGGTACTCACCCACGAGCAATTTAGATGTTTGGCAACTTGCAAAGCGTAATTTGCGGCTCCTCTCACCAGCGCCCACGGGGAAAGCGCGCTGCCAGACATTAGAACGCTGCGATGGAACAGCAATCCTGCAACATTAAGAAACCAATAACTCCTGTCGCACCTGCGAATTTTAGAGGAGCAGCCTGTCAACCTAGGATTCACTTTCAACCGCCCGACGAATCTGCCCTAGAAACAAACACGACGAGGGATGAAATAAATCTCCGAGGCAGCAAAGTGCACCCACTTCGGTCTCCGCTGGGTCATTATCGTGGAAAAATCAAATACGCGAGCCAACATAGATTTCATCGGGAGCTGGGGGTAGCTGGTGGTAACGCAAATTCATTCGCCTGCTTGGCATGGAGGTGGCATAGGTCGCAGTTCCAGAACAGAATTCTAAATGGTACGGGAATTTGTAACTGTCTTCGCCTTGGCTCCCATTGCCAATAGCGTCTACTCTATTTTCGGGATCGCGAATTGATAGGGGCACGAATGTTCGAAGAGCTTCGGAAGCGTGTTTCGATCGAGACGTCAATCGCTTTATTTGAAATCTCTTGGTTTGGAGTTACCGACGCAAGCACCTTCGATAAAAAAGTGTACGCACGCTACTTTTCACTAACGTGGCGTCTAGGGCTTGATATACATCAGCCAGAATTCCATTCTGAGTCACTTAAATCTTAGGAGTCGTTAATCTTCGTATTGGGAAGACAGACTTCATTGGCGGCGAGTAATCCTATCGCAACGGTTGACGAAGATACATCATTATCTGAGTGAAAGCCAGCTTCGATAGCGGTGTGTTTTGAGAACGGATTTTCTCCATGGCTCTCTCCTGAAGGAACTTCGATACACGGCGCGGAGTGTGTATTTCCAGTCCCGTGGCTATCGCGATCTTGGCTGGCTTCGTTGGTGGATCGAGATAGCGCTGTTTCCTAGCCTCAGACAAAAGGGACTTGCAGCGTTTTCCCCGGTTACTTGTTTAATCGGAAACGTGGGAGTCGTTAATCTTCATATTGGGAGCCGAAGGTTTCGCCCTCGGAGATTTCGCCGCGAAGATACTTCCGCTTTGGTAAACACGAAGGCGTAATTGTTTAAGTTTAAAGTCGTAACGGCGGTGTTACGAGTTGCTAAATAAACCAATAACTTTACGAACTTTAATGTGCCGCGAACCTATTTCAACAGCTTTATCGCGACGAACATTGTCGACATGTAGTCGAAAATCTCACACGAGCATGATACTTACCGCTTCTCGGGCTACATCGACCCATTAGCTTTATTTATGTGCCAACGATGTCCACGTTCCGGCTGTTTAAATCACGCCCCTTTCCTCTATCAGAACCTGTCGCTCAAGGGACAGACGACGAGCAACGCTTTCCCTTCGCTGATGCACATTTCTCCAATTTGCATAATCTTTATGACAACATTATACCAGAGCTTTGGCACAAATAACGGAGGAAATTAATTTCTGCGACAGTCGACGTATCGATTGCTACCCTTCAGCGGCTGCAAGTAATTGCTTTCAACCAGCGCTCGCGTCAGTTTTCTTTTCATTTACTGTTGAATTTCAAAAGATGCGAACGCATTTGTAAGCGTCCCGGGGAACTAGCCTCGACAGCTTTCATTTAATCGTCCTGCCGAAGATTCTGTCCGGGTAATACGCGTCAAGACACTGTTATTCACCGTGGCTGGCTGCTCAATATCCAGTCATGGGAAAATTAACCTGTCAGCTCACCCATTAATATGCATATGTCCCGGTGGGTAGCAGCCACGATGGCGTACTGCAACATCCGTCACTAAAGACTTGCCCACACTTTAGGGCCTATACCAATTAAGTTGCATCTGCATAATAACAGCGGTGACTTAAAGATTTCAGCACTTTCGAGCTGTAAAAACAAGGCGGTGTCTGATAACTGATTGACTCGTACTACTTACTCGACAGGCCCCCACGCAGAATTTCGTTAATTTCGTTGCGTTAACTTAATCGATTAATTGCGGAAACTTAATTACTAAATGAATTTTTGTAGAATAATATATGCCTTTCAATTACGCATTCCGGATTTAATTTTGCGGGGTGCCCAGTCGAAGGGATGGAAATATTTTTAATGCGAATTCGATAAAATTCGTTAGGTGATTAGAATAATTTATTTGAACACGTAAAATCCAGAGTATGTTGATCTTTTTTTCCCTTTTTCTTTGGGGGGTGCCAGAGCCCAGGGGCGGATTTTGGTATAGGCTAACTAGGCTGCAGGCTAGGGAGGCAAATTTTGGGGAGTGACAAATCTTGGGAAGTGGCAAATTCTGGGGAGCGATAAATTTTGAGGAGCATTAAATTTTGTGGAGCATCAAATTTTTGAGAGTGACAAATTTTGAGAGGTGGCAATTTTTGGGGAGCGGTAAATTTTGAGCGAATGAAATTGGAAAAGCTTCAAACACAGAGGCTTGAGATAACGTTAAAAACAATTCACTTTTTTCACGTAGCGAATTCGCAATAATTCATACGTAAGTTGTCATATTGAATTAATTTTGAAATTGTCTCGACTGTTTTGAATTAAAATATTTGATGATATTTCGCGAAAAAGACGGCAGACGTTTATTAGCTTAGGGGCGCCAAATCTTCAAATCCACCCTTGCCAGGGCCCTTTTCTTTCAAGGCTAAAATTACTCTAAGTCTTGTTGCTATACTTCCCTTCTGTAGTCTGCATAGTGATCAGTTCTTTTCTTTGGATTTCTACAATTTATGAGGCACGATTATTCAAAATGGAAGTCAGAGTACGTCAGAACTACTTAGCTACCACGTCACGCGTTATCTTGCTAATCAGCACGACACGGGAAACTGTGGGCGAGTGTAAGTGCAGGCGATGCGATGCGTAGTACATAGCATACAGAAATAACGCCTCTGAATAAAAGCTATCAACAGTTATAATGCTGCCTTCGTTTCTAGAGAAGGTGACGATGTTCCACCGCTGCGACTTGAAATCTCAAAGAAAAGGAAAAGAAAGGAGAAGTAGGGGCTTGCGAGGGAGAGAATAGAGTAGAATTCTAGATTCGTTGGTAATATTTATAAGTTGCAAGCGGCTTACCGTTCTCTCCTCCCGGAGCATTCGCTGGAATGTTTATGCGGTCGATATTTAAATTAACGGGGCAGCCGAACAAGTTTTTCCTCTTTGCCCGCAGTTATAAATACAATCTCCAGCGTGAATATTCGCGGTTTCGTGGCGCATTAAGCGTTCGTTTCGCATTACACTTTCCATTTTCCAACGTAACTGTGAGAAGGAATCGTCTGGGAAAGCCAGCAAGAAAACGACTTTCCACGGGTTACGCTTCCCATGGATTCCGTTTTCCATAGTATGATGGTTACTCGAGGAATGAATAAGCATCGTGGGGCGAGTGATGTAAAAAGATTATACGTACACCACGGCTCTCACAGACAAATCCCCACGTCGCACAGTGGGTTAAACCATGCTTCGAAGACGAGAAAAGTAAAAGAAGAGGTATTCGTATATTACTTTGGAATATTTAGTAGGACTGTATATATCTTAAAGTACTGGAAATTTAGTAGACTTACCAAACAGTTACACAAGAATAGAGTACCAACAGAAGATGATTCTTGTAGTTATAGATAGCAATAAAATAAAAATAAAGTTAAAACTATTTTTTGTAAATAAACAAAATTACAACTTTATATTTTTATTTTTCGTCCTCCGAATATCGTGTATATATCTATCATTCAAATACATTTCATCGCTTTTAATCAATAACAGTGCTAGAGACCTAATAAATTTGTTTTCCCGCTCGTAGCATGGTTTAGCTCACTGTGCGTCGCGGTGGGTGTACAGTTCAATCTGTTCATGCGCTACTGATCGCGATAAGTAGAGTTTCCAAAACGAGGAATCGTCGATAGTATCGCGCCATTCATTAAGGGCCTTAAAGACTGGAAACTGTGACAATCGATGCGCAGGGTGCATGCGACGTTTCGCGCGTTGCATACGCGTATGCAGCTGGAGTTGCATAGATAGGTATGCATTCGGTGCTGCGCTGGCAACTATACGTCATTCCGCAGTACGGTAATGGGCAGCCGAACGTTATAGAGCAATATCGATCCGCCGTTTCCTCCACATCTTCCATCCTCTCGCCTTTTCCTGTTTAAAAGTGCCCGCGGGGCATCGCGATAGAAGCTCAAACTTTTTCCAACAATCGCCTTTCCTCTCTCCTCGTCGTTAACTCGATGCTGGTTTGTACCTCGTCCTCTATCTTTTCCTCTATTTACCACCGCTCTCTACCCTCACCCTTGTCTCCCTTAGCACACCCCTTCCTCCGTTTCGCTCGCCTCACCCTCGCGTTCCCCGCCCGAATAACAGGGGAGCCATGTCTCGGTTTTCAGAGGTTCTTCCACTGGGTAAGCTCGTGTAGCTTAATGCTCCTAAGTGTTCCGCTTTCGTTAGGATCCCTACTAAAATGCCGAATGGATCGTCCCGATATCGCAAGCTCGATCCGGATAATTGTTCTCGGCAACGTGAATACGGGGTGCCGCGCTAAGTAGTCGCGGAGAATTGCCGTGGCGAAAGGTTAATCGGGGGAAGCGAAACTGGGCTGATTACATCGATTCCTCGGGCCTTCATGTTTTATTGAATACGCTCGTTGGCCGCGGCGCGAGTGCTCTCCTCTCGAGCCACCACTCGACCAAGAAAGAAATCGTTTGGTCGGTGACGACGCGAGGACTCCTTTCACGGTCAGAATCGTGCCGCGGAATGACCTCGTTAGGGGAGCGATTTGATCCGCGCCTTTGCCACAGGCGGGCAGGGATGACGGGCTTCAGCATCCGCGGTTTCTTTCTCTGCTCGTGTGTCCCCTTTCTTCGCGGAAGAGTCGAGTAGCTGCCTCAGGGTGGAGGCTCTGAAATGCTTTAGACTTTAGAGTTTAGAGTTTCTACGGTCCTAGGTAGCCAGACGTATCTGTAACTCCGTACCGATGTCGATAGTCCTTCGCGGAGTTGGGCTGATTCTTCAGCGTCGGGGAATACCGGGAAAGTTGCCCGAAGTGTACAGAGACAGATGAGTGCGGACAGGCAAATTCGCGATTCGCTTGGGTTTCGAAGGGATTCGAGTTCCAAGCAAGCTGCTAATACGTGTAGGGTAAACTCGGGTAAGTTCGTGATAGTTTTAGAATTTGTCTATTAACTGCTAATATTCACGTGTTCTCAAAGTGAGTCTACGATATAATGATAGGTCAGACATCACATAAACATATAATAGGTTAGCAGAAATTTACTAAGTATATTTAATTGAAAATCCTCGTCCTTCGAACCTTTTCCAATGAGAATAGTTTCTCAATATAGGTAAAGGCAGTTTGGGGAGCTGAAGCACACCAGGAATGGCGAGGGAGCGGGAGCGGGCAAGGGTGGTTCCTTTTACCAGATCGCAAGTGATACCGGTCCTGTGCGGCTCGCCACATGATAAAGAGTTCCTAACCGCGAGCATTATCCATTCGGGTCAACCGTCCCGCGTAGATTAAATTCGATGGATTAGATCCCATCAGCGAACAGACCGCTGAAGGGAGCCGAGGGGTGCGGGATGTGATTTCAAACAGTCGCTCGAGCAACGCTCGCGTCTCGCGCAGGCATTTTAGTAATTGCGATCGAATGCCTCGGATACTTTCGTGAATGTAAGTTTCGGCAAGAGCTCTTGATAAATTCGGCGGGCCCAGAGCTTCACCAAGATTAACTGCTGCGGATTTATACGACACTTCGCCGAGTCCTGACGTCGATTCAGGTATTTAATTGTGTTTCGGAATCTCCCCAGAACTTGGGGCATGCCTCACGGGTATTCCCTGGAACCATGTCACGGGAACTGGCGATCCCGGGGCACCCGAGCTGCCTCATCAGTGCAAAAATTTTCTCACGAGCTGTAGAAAAGCGCTAAGACTTCCTTAAGCGGGTATTCTCGTATAAAAGGTCAATTTTTTGCCTTTCCTTAGGAGCGATGCGCAAAAAAACTACACAGTTTTCACCGATGAGCATTATCCACACGTATTTATTAACATTTCACTTAGTTGTAAAAAAATTTCAGCCATCTATAATAACACTAGCTTACAGCCATTTTGCGCAGCAGACGCCACTATTTTTTTTCTTATGCAAAATGGCCCGCTGATTTCGAAAATAAGGTCCAAACAATTTTCTATGGATACGTTTTCGAGATATCTACAGGTGAACTTTTTACCTGCCTGCCAAAAAGGTAGTTCCACTTAATTGCGAATATCTCGTGTTGCGAATGTCCGATTTGGTCGCAAAGTATATCAAATTAAAGATAATTGAATCGCCAACAAATGTACCTGACAAAGTTTTCAAATCGGTTCAGTAGTTCGGGCGAAATCGATGGAAATATGTGAAAAAAGTCATTTTTCTCGACCGAAGTTGAGATCGACAATTCATTTCATCATCTGGGAAAAATCGAAATAGCAACAATGGGTCCAGTTTCACATTTTTTACTACGAGTCTGCACTTTAACGAAGAAAACAAGCTGCTACTGAAGAAAATCTATGGATAAATACCGAAGCTAGAGACAATTGTGTGAAAACACTAAAATTTCAATTTTATTCTGTTATTTCAATTTTAATTCATTTCGTACATTTATCCAAGTATTTTGTTAACACGTGTGTGCTTGCCAGAGAAACCAGGATAATTTCTAAGAGTGACCGGCGTAAAAATGTTAACGAATCCGAGAAAGGTTTAAATGTTGCTGGTCGCGTTTCTAGTTAGTTGTGGCTGTGTCTGAGTTTGCGAAAAAAGGACGACACCTCGCGCGACGAGTAGCGGGCAAGTTTAATCGCCCGACGTGTCACACGTGCCAGAAAAGTCGCGTTCGTCGTCAGGCAGAGCAACGTCGAGAGATATTACGAGGGGAAGACTCGTCTAATGAGACCGCGGCTGGCAAATGCCACGCAATACCGCCATTTCTGTGATAAAATGCGTCGCGTAATTTGCGCCGTTGCGGTGTAACGAGGGGGTCGTTTATACGCGCATTAAATCCCCTAGAAATTAGCTGATCTAATCCCCATCGGCAGCTTCTAGCTGTAGCAAATTATCGTTCAGCGGAGCCGACGATAAGTCGGAACTCTCGGGCACACTACTTCGCCGTTTTTCCTCGGCCCGAAGGTCGATCTGTCTTCTATGCACCGAAACACCCCCGACCAGCTTCCGCTCACGCGACCGTTACGAAGGAAAGGCTTGAGAAACGATTTTCAGCAAGGTTTGGTTATTAATTCTACCTCGCGATACGCCTGCGTCGAGTTTTAAAGGAATTTATGCACATTGCGATAACACATCGTTACGCGAGATTCAGGGCTCTAGGGTGAATGGAACGGGGGGTGTGAGTAGAATAACTCAAAAGTGTACTCGAGTGTCTGATAGAAGAAATCACAATCGCGGGTTAGACCCTATTCTTGCGACGGATATAGTGTAAACTGTACAATGATCGGCACCCTAAGCGGAAATCCCAATTGGATGACTATATTTTTTTGTGAAGTTTTTATATGGTCTCAATTTTCAGTTATTATCAATGATCATGGATTTATCATTGAAATAAAACATCTTGAGTACCTATTAAGTCTTTCAATTTAAAAATATTCAATGAAAAACAAAAATAAGCATAAAAGTACAATCATTGGCACCCTAAAATTTGAGGTTATATAGAAAAACATATGTAGTTAAAAAAAAAAGTTTAAAGTGTGTAAACAGATTATTTCATTCGGTATTAAATACCTACAATACTTAATAAATCTGCATTTCAATCCATTATTTAGTTATAAAGCGACAAAATATATTTACCTACCCCTCATCGAAATTTTAAGAAAACGCCTAAAACTCAGCCCTTTGTCCCACTTTGTGGTGTTGCCAGATGTAAAATGTGTAGTTCAACTACTGGGCTTTGCAGTGTTGTAGTGAAAGAAAAATAAGAAATTGTAAACAAGTACTTTCTAAGCTTGTGCTTCATAATATTTGGCTTTTTAATCAGCATTAGTGCAGTTTACCCTTAAATAGTCCCCATCTCGTGACGTTGCCATTTCTGTGAAGATACCTGTCCGGACATAGCGGAAAATGTCCATGACCTACAGTTTATTTCTGTCTAGACAGACTGGCGAACGCCAAAAGAGAACCCTTTACAATTTTTATCGATGGACCTCTTTGTAGACGAATTCAAGCAAGATAACTCGCGTTCGAAACGTCTACTGGAAGCCGACGACAGTTTTTGCGGCTCGCCATCGTCCAGTGTCCCAACCCCGTCCCCGCCCCCTCCTCCCTCGTTTACATCTAACGCTTTAATCTCGAATATTCCGTCAGTTATTTCTAGACGCGGCTGTTAAGAGGGTTAGCGTGACCCGACGTTAATTATTCCGAGGGTCGGCGCACGACAGAAATAAAATACACAGCGTCCTGTCCCCGACACGCTCCAAGGGGGTGAATTACCTGTAACTCGATTAAAGAGAGGCTGCCTCTCTCTCTAATGGCCAGAGAAATTCTTTTGATCTCTCGTACCGCATCGAATTCCCCGTGTATACTTGCTTTGGTACCGCCGAGACTTGGTGCTTCCGACACCTTTTAGTATTGAAATAAACCCCTTTGACGCGGGTCGCGAGTACTATCCCATCTCCATCAGAGAGGGAGACAGATAGATAGAGAGAGAAAGAGAGAGAGAGAGAGAGAGAGAGAGAGAGAGAGTGTAATCCGTAATCTCGATTCAACGCCACCATTCAATTCTTCCATTTCTATTATAATTCCCGCCTCGTCCCGAACGATCCCCGAAGTTCGGCGCGATTTAAAGGACTCACCGTCGGGCACCGCGTGGCTCGTCATCAGGAAGTTGACGCAGGCAGCACCAGTCCCGTGGCCGATCAACGTCACGTTCGCCGGATCGCCACCGAAGTAGCCGATGTTCTCCTGCACCCAGTGCAGCGCTGCGATCTGGTCCATCAACCCGTAATTCGCCGGCGACCGTAAGTGCGAATCCGTGTTAGCATTTAGAAAGCCTGTAATCAAAACAAGCCCGCTTATGGTCGCTGCGGCCGTCTCTGCTATCGTTGCGAGCCTGTAACTGCCCCGAAATTACCGAGGCCGTCGTAATCGGGATTAATTCGAATAGGCGGATCAGCAGCCGACGATGCGCCACGGATTACCGGCCGCGGCTGTAAATTATTCTTTACGAGCTTCTTCGGACGGATCGCCGGGGCGAATCGTCCGGGCAATTGTCCACGGTGTGTTATTTCCGCCCGTCAGGGTTCACCTCGATCGAGCGCGGGCACGCCCGATCTGCGCGATATCCCCCGGCTGCTACGCGATTCGAAAAATACCTTTGTTTCGGGGGAAAACAATGAATAAGGATGCCAGTCGAACGGACCTTCAGGACCAGCCACCGCGGAAAATTGAATAAAACATTATATGGAAACGTAGCAAATCGACTGCGCCTGACCTGGACCGTAATATGAATTCGTAGCGGCTCATCTGCTTCGGAAACACCTGGTAAATATGTACGTAAACGTGTGTAAGCGAATCCACGGAGCTCCCTCTGAAAAGGACGCTGGAGGAATAAGGAGTAGCTGCCGGCTTTTCCGGTTGCTGCTCTTCCGCCTGCCGTAAATACCCTGTTCCAATGGGCTGCATCGATTGATAGCGATACCTCGCGCGGTCGAACGATATGCAAAATAGAACACGTCGGGGAGCAGCGAATAAATCGTCCGATTATTTGACCGGCGAACGCGTCGGTCTGGATTCATTGTCGTTTAATTGCACCCGATGGGTTCCAGAATTTTTCAGAACCCTCCCTCGCCCACCCCCCTTTCTACGCTGTTTCGAAAATGGTTTTGCAAATATTAACGAACGCGTCATTGTCGTACCCGATGGATTGTTTCATGTCGCTCAAATAGTCGCTCGTAGAATGCAAACACAATGTTTTTCCCAGCTTCTCTGACTGTGTAAGCTGCACCGACACCCCCTCGAAATTCTGTCTATAGAAATTGCGAGCGGGTACAGTGATTATTTGTCCTGGATATACGAAAGCGGGAGTGAAGGATGCTCGCATCTTCTTTCCTCACCTTTTCTCGGGGATAAAACCGCCGATCGCAGTCGCGCTGAGGCGAGGCGTAGTCAAATTGTCAAACTGCATAAGAAAGGAATGGGAAGAATAAAACGAGCCGAGACCAGGCGTAGCGAGAGCCACTGTGAAATTTTTTTCCCTCGATTTTTCGTTTCGTGCAGATTCATAATGTTTTGGGATCTCAAAAATATATCTGCACAGTTTCAAAGTGGATCTCGAAAAATTCCGGGAGCTACGGAAGGTTTTGTAGATGGTAATAAAGATTTTTTGTAGAAAGTTACATTTCATTATAAAAGAATGCTTTGAAAGTAATTAACTGTTGTAAAATGTTGCGAATGCCTTGAAAGTAGTTTATTTTTAATCTAGTTTTTTGTGCATTTTTAAAAAAATCGTTTAACATAAAATTTTTTTTATATTTTTTTTTTAAAGCCTGTGATGTTACTAAACTTCATGCCAAAGACCAACTCTCAGTTTCAATTTGTTTCTTTGTAATTAATTGAAACAGAAATGCCTGATATTAGACTGGAACGATTGCCTAGTACCCTTAAGTCGAATGCGCGCTCTCGGCAAATAATTATAGAGTTTGGCTGAAAGGGCAACACGCGGGCCCTGATCTTGATAACTAAACAGTCCGCAACGTCCACAATCCCTAGGACACGGAGCGATATACTCGGCGACCTATTCGCGCTCCCGACGTTTCAACCCTCTGGCAATTGCTCGTTTGTGCGACGATAAACGGAACGATTTGTCGCTTGGAAATTCCTTTCAACCGTCTCCCGTTGTTCGGGGGCGCGCATTTTTCGACGAGTGTCGACGAGCTTTTCAAATTATCGATTTGGCAACGGTTCCGGTGAACAGACAGTGGAACGACGTTGACCCATTTTCGACGGCTAGGAAAGCCTCCCTTGTTAAGAGACTAACGCACGGAAGCATGTGTACAGAAGCTTCGAAATCCTCTTACCTCTAAAACTAGCGAATAACTCCATTGGAGAACGGATAAATAAATAAACAATCCGACGAACATACCAATCGACCAGCTGTGACTTTTCACCCTAGAAGGGCGCCTAATTCCTTTATTCATCATCGGGGGAGGGTGAACCGTGTCTCCTCGCATTTGCATGAAATTATCTTGTAAAAAGAACCCCGCTATCAATGCAACCTTTGGTCGAGGAGAAATGCGTCTATTCATCGTCGAGGAAATGTTAACAAATTGCTTGCCGTTGATCGGTCTCTCGTACATTGAACCCGTCACGCTTAATTTCGGCGCACTCCGGAATGATCGATGAAAACGAGGTTTATAGGAACGCTTACGTTCTAAACAATGCATGTTGAATATGCATGCGCGATTCTCAATTTCCCGGGGCAATATATCGCGCTGCAATTTTCTAGGCTTCCCGCTCATTTTGCATTATCGCTTGATTGATGATACTTTTAAACGTGTTACCGGACTCGCTTACGGGCTTGCATTTGAAAACTTTAGTTCATTCGATATTACCCTAAGAGGCTACCGGGCGGAATATCCCCTGTCGAGCAGCTAAAATGAAATATACCGTCCTCGCGCTGCTCTGAGACGGCCCCCGTTGTAGCCCGCGTGCCTTACGCGAAGCGGCGTAGGCACGTTGCGGGCCGTGACGTTGATGATTCGAATTTCGTCGATATCAGGCGAGAGAAGAGGGACGGAGCGCCAGGAACCGCCGGGAAAGGTGGTAGGATAGTTTACAGAGGGTGAACGGCAGGGGTAGACGACGCCGAGAAGGGGGAAAATCCGCGAAACTGGAATAGAAATAAACCACCACCGGTCATATCCCATTTGATATTCAACCTCCGGAGTATCTGTCGCGCTGCACTTCCGTGTCTCCTATTCTTCTCGTTACAATGGAACTGCTGAACGTTACTCGTTGATTTAAATTTTCCGGTACATGGGCGTGCATAGCCGCGGCTGGATATCGCGCCCACCCCCGTCCCAGCCCGGCCCACACCCCCTGCCATCCCTCCCCCCCCCCCCTCCACCGCGACCTTTCGTTCGACACAAAGCACCGCGTCACTTTTGCAGGCCCGAAGTGAAAACGAGAAAAATGAACGGCGAAAATTGCGGCCGCGAGAGGTACGTGCTTCCTGAAACCGAGCCCCTTCCGTTCCAACGAAGTAATGATGGAATCAAATTTCGATATTTTTCGAGCCACCAGGCCTTTACCCTTGGCCCATTCGTTCTGCCGTGCCGTTTTTTCTGTCCATCACACAGCTCTTTGGCGTTCCGATGGTTGATTTTGTTGGTCGGGGGACAAACGGCAGATAGGTTTCGATTGATCTTTTTTTCGGACGATACCTCGGCAGTTTAGAATGGTCAAATGTTTGGTCTTTGTTCGAACTTTAAACGACCGAGGGGACTGGACTCTTTTCCTGCAGGCTCTCGTTATTCAACGTTAAACGTACGGAAAATCTTGCCGACGTTTAAAGCACCGGGGATGTAATTCAAGGAACGGAACTTTGTTACGTCGCCTGCATGCCGCGGAACACGCGCCGCCACCGCATCGCGCTACCTGCCTGAAGGGACAGCGGCCGAAATGCACGGGGGAGGAAAAAAGAGGCAACGCATTCGTGACATAGTAAAACTGGATTCCCGCTTCATTTCCATACAAAATTAACGTCGGGCATGCTTAAAAATTCCGATTCACCCGCGGCCCGCTATTTTCCCTGGGATTTACGTTTGGAGAACGAGGACATGTGGTCTATGAAAATGCCGAGTATCCTTTAATTATCCGTTTCGCGACCGAGGCGGAAGGAAGGCAGGCTTTTTAGCCGGCAAAGTTGCACCGACGGTATCGGAATCATATTTCCCCGCTGACTTTTGAGACGCACGTGGCTGTCCAGTGGAAATGTATCGGGGGAAATATTGTTGAGAAGAGCACTGATTGTCGGCTGACACAATAGAATTCGACGGAATATCATTTCCCTGATAAACTGGGGGATAAAAAGTAGGAGCTCCGGACGGATTTGAAATCTATTCACTGCTGCCGCCGCTCGGTTCCCGTTTTCATCCGTGCTTCCCGTAATCGGGACGCGGGACTTGCTAATTACAAGAAGTTAAGCTCCGTTCGACAATTGGCTCGGCGTAAAATCCCGATTAATCTCCGCAAGGGGCACGAACGTCGGGCGGCGGCTTCATTTCCAGAAATCCGTGTCCCGTCGTCGGCAGAGCAGCCCTCTCAGCTCTTAGACGTCGAAGAATCGCGCTGACGTCACTCGAATATATCATAGCTCGAAGAACTAGGCGGGCCGACACGGCGCGGCGGCGTATATTGCCGGAGCAGACACGAGAATAGCTGCAGCCGCTGTCACGGAAGCGGAGGCAGAGTCAAGAATTTAGTTTGGTGAAACGGAAGACCTGGCCGTAATGAGTTTCCTATTAGATTTGGTTGCCGAGTTGCCAGGGAACCCAGCTCAACTTTCAATCCCTTCGACTTTGGCCCCACTTCGCGGCCAAACGCGCCGCTTTCATCTCCCCTCTTTCTATCTCCGCTTACCGATCCTGCTGTTTATCATTTCTATGCATCGGGATAAGTTCCGGCGGACTCGAAGGACCCTGGCGGAATTAGAGCGCCCGCTCGGCCGGTGTTTAAACGAGTTGCGATCTACTACCTGCTAGTTTCACCTGACTGGCAAAGTAGACGATCGTCCCGCTAATGACTATGCTCGTCTCATCAGGGATAGTTGTAGCTGCGTTCACAGCCATTCGACAAAGTTCCCCACGCACGTAATTAAGGCGGCGTTCGAAGCGTTAACGATCGGTTTCTGTATCGTCCCCGGCTAGACAGCTGAATTTCCAGAAACTGGGTGACAAACTAACTCGCTCGCGCTTGCCGAGGGATCGGAATTAATTCATCGCCACCCGCACCTATTCACCTTCAGACATTGTTCCCCGCGAAAGGACGGAATGAGATTCTACTTCGTGTCCTCCGCCAACCACTTATTCGCAAAGTAATCGACGGTGCGTTCTACCGCGGCGCTTCTTCGGCAACGTTCCGTCCGAGCGGTTATCGCCTAATAAACGAGGGGGAGGAACGGAATCTTCCGCGTAATCAATGGAGGGAAAACAGAGGAATAAAGTGACTCACCTAAAATGCCGAGTCTGTAATTTATTGTGACGACGACGACACCCCCGTAGCTCGCCAGCACGCTGCCGTCGTAGGGGTTGCCGCTGCTCCATTCGTAGCTCTCCCCATGCACGAACACGATTACCGGGTATCTCCTTCCGCCCCCGTCCCTCGAGCCAGCTGTAATCAATAAAATTATCTGGTGATCGATCGGCACCGCTGGCACTTGATAGTTCACGTCGCGCATCCTTAAAGGGCCATTTTTCAAAGGCGTCGCGTCGCTCTATAAAGTTCTGACAGCGCAGTAAAGGATTATCAGTGGCTTTCCCGTGCACAGTGGGGGTTGATAGACAAGGCTGCTGCACGCAAACGAAACAGTTCGCCCGTGCGCTAAAGATCCCGAGGGGTGTACAGGAAAATTTTCGGTTGACGCTGCAAGCGGTGTTGCAGCTTCCACTCCCAGCGAGCAACCGACGAACTTTACAAGCAGAGGTAACTCGATCGCTTCCATCTTGACTCGAGCATCAAACGGAATTAATATTTCCACCAGCGGTCAAGCTTTTTCTCGCCAGCCGCCCCCATTCAACCCTTCGGCCCGACGACTCGATAAGTGTCGATTTATCGACAGTGTCTCTGATATCGATTTAGTTATCATGGCTCGGTTGGAGCCTGAAAGGAGAGAGGCGGCATTGGGACAATGGTTATTAAGCCTCTTTTATTTGTCTCCTTTCTAGAGCATCCCTTTATGCGCCACTTCCGCGATTGGTCGTTAAGGGTGCTCGCGGTGGCTCTCGAGATCGAAACGCCTTTTAAGGTTCCACTTTGAATTTGCTTTTGTGCCACACTCGGTCGTAATTTAAGAAGCAGAGTTATTCTTTAAATCGTTCTGCTATTAAGTTGCGAAGACTTTAATGGAATTGAACGTGCGGATTGAAGATCGTCGTTCGAAACGTGGAACGCTCTTTGTAATCTTCCGAAAGGTAGATGAATGTGCTTGCAGAAGCAAGCTGGACGTCGCGGTCGCTTTTGTTCCTCGAAAAAGAAACAGCATTAACTAGGTCATTTCGACTTAATAGTCGGTCCCTGGGAAGCATTAAAGATCCGCCTATTGTGGTTCGCAAGTTCCCATTATAGCGCTCGTAATTAGCTAAATTGCGTACTGGATTATTGACCGACTTTGCATCGGCACCCACAACAGTGCTGAAATCGATGTATTCTAGATATCGATATTGAAGTATCGAAGTGGTGTTAAGATTCTGTGTGCGACCCAATTGGCGTTTAAGGGGGGACACCAAGGTAATGGCCTGAAAAGTAAAGGTGTCTTTGGAAATTTATTAAAAGCAAACTACGCAATGAATCTTTTTTAAACTTTCAGGACTTCTTATTGGATATTTAAGTTATACAAATATCTTTTTTTAAATTTATTTAAAGCAGATTTACAAGCTGTACAGGATCGGTAATTTTAGGCTGCGAAAAATCTGGTTGACAGTTTTCTGACGAAACGACCCTTCTAAAATCAACAGACTAAAATATTTTAGAAACTATACGCGGATGGCTATGGCACGCGGGATATCATTTTTGATTGGTCGTTTCCTTCTATTTTTTTTTTTTTGCAACAAAAGATGTTAATTCACTAGAACCAAATTTCACATTTATTTCAACACCCCTAAGTTACTGATCCTGTACAGCTTATAAATCTGCTTTAAATAAATTTAAAAAAACATATTCGTATAACTTAAATATGCAATAAAAAGTCCTGAAATTTTAAAAAAGATTCATTGCGTAGTTTGCTTTTAATAAATTTCCAAAGACACCTTTACTTTTCGGGCCATTACCGTGGTGTTCCCCCTTAAACACTTGCGATTTGCGAGGGTATCTAAGAACGATAATACAAACTTCCCCTTTCCATTTCTCATGGAGGGGACAGTAATATGAATTCTGATGTACTGCTCCAGAGCGAATTTGAAGAGAGGCATTCAAACGTCCTGGCCAGCCGATTGAATCCTTCGAACACGACTCGTGGAACATTATCTGGCGACACGCGACGTATCGCGTTCGAGGTAATTAAAACGGGGATTCACGGATGCGAGAGCGGAGTACGTCAATCGGATTTAGTATGCTAATACGGGGCTGGGACACACGTGAGCATGATCGTTGCGGTAGGTAGTAGCGTCGGCCATAATTCAACAAATCACGCGTTACCACCCCCGCTATGAGCAATACTGTTCATACGATGCTATTCGATCTTTGTCTGCCCGAATCACCGTTCGTTGGTCCGTAATACAATAGAAAGAAGCGAGAGGGAGAGAAGAATGGAAAGCAGTTGGCCTCCAAAGCCAACGGAGAGACCTTACTTATACGAGGAATATACAGAAAAAAGTTAAGTCGATTAAATATTTAATTTAAGCCGACTCTTACATACTTTCCCTCGATATTAACCAATTTACTTTTATAAAGAAGACATTCCTGCCGTAGATTCGGGTCGTTGGTCGAACTTTATTCTTTTTAATATGCAGGGGACATTGTCCAATTAACGGTCGACACAAATAACTTGTATCCTTCTTTTATGTTTCCTTCATTCACATTGTCGTATTTCCTTTCGCCAGGGAAAAGCTACTCGTAATTCGTCTTCTTGCGAAAGGTAGACGTCAGGGAATAAAAAATCTAATTCGAGAAACTGCTGCCCTCGTTTCTACTCTTCACCTCTGTTCTCATTTGCGGCAGTTTAAAAACAGTTACATACAGTGGGTGACCAAAGTATTATAATCAAACCAAAAGGTTTATATTTTGTAAGTTTAAGCGATGGAATAAAATAGATATCTCGTGTTTGATGTTATAATATTATTCTCCGATACTAGCATATGTATTTAAGATACAAATTAAATACATTCATATAGATTTAAGACTGTTTGTACGAGAAATACGATTACTTAATATTTGGTTTACTCCGCCCTTAGCTTCTACCACTGCTTGGATTCGTCGTGGCATGCTGAGGCTAATTCCTGCAGTTTTCGAGTGTTGCGCCACACTCTGATATTCTCTATTAGTTCTGTCTTATTTCCAATAACTTTATCCCCGCCTTTTTAAAAACAAACGAGATTCATACGTTGAAAAATTACTCACACTGTTGCCAGATGTTGCAACTAATCAATAAATGAAGAATCAATAAAATTCGTGCATTGTTACTTTAATTACAGCCGCGACTTTCACAGATATCGACGAAAATTTTTCGAGTATAATAATTTGTCCACCCTCTGTGTACGCACAGAACGAAAAGCTCTGCGACAACGTATTTTCCATATCCCTAATTGCCTATTCCTGAGTTAGTTTCGCACAGTTTCCAGTTTCACCTTTCCCTGCCCTTTTCTTGCGACGGCATATTTCCATATGATTGCTTCTCCAGTTACTCATACTCCCCTTTCATCTTATCTCCGCGCTTCTGCTATCTTTCCGCGCGAAATGGTCCCCGCTGTTCGCTTCTCCCTCGTCGTGTTTCCACAAGCAACAATTTCCAGCGTACGGGCCGTGAACCGCGTGTACACTTCGGAAATATTTTGTAGAACGAACTGCGAGGCTTATCGGGGAATGCGGCCTTCCCCAATTTTGTCTCGCGTTTTATTGAACCCGAAGAGGAGCCGCGGCTTTTTGCGCCGCTCCTTTCGCGTTTCTACTGCGCGCGAAGCTTACAGCGGAGGGGAACTTTCTTTCCAGAACGTAACGTCCTCCGTTCTTCGTTTACAAGGGGAAATGAAGTGACGTTCGTTCTACGTAAAGCCACAAGTATTTCACTACCCCCCAACGGCGAGCCCGAAATGGAAATTCAACGTGTACGTACCACGGAAAGAGTTCAGTTATAATAAGAGAGCCTGATAATATGCAAAAATCCTTATCCGGAATTTCCGCGAGGGATTTTAACGTAGAAATATCCGAGGAAATACTGGCCACGATATCCTATCACTTTTCAACCCCTTAGCCATTTCTTTCCCCCGATATACTCGGCCGAGTACACGGACGATAGAAACATTGTCTCCGTTCTGAATTATAACCGCTCGAGGATACTATGATCGTGATCCTCGATCAACGCCGTCGTTTCTCTTGTCAACAAGATTTCCCGGTGCGGCGCGAGAAGGAAGCAGCCGAGGGTAAAAAACCGTTATCGCGGGGCGCAAGCCTAGACGCCGCAGCGAGGCGCGCGCGCCGGGGGTTGGGGGAGGGGGGAGGGAGAAGGAATTTAATCGCCGAGCAAATTTACCCGATCGAAATTTTCGGCTGTCAGCCTCCGGCGGGTAACGATCGAGGATGATAAATTCGGCGGATCGGGGCGTTAAGGCGCGGACATTCGATTTTATCGGGCGTGCACGATACATTATTTCAGCCGGTGAATAAATTTGCCGTTGCACTGTCAATATTTGATACGATGTGCAAACAGTTTCGTGTGCCGGGAACGCCTCTAACGGACTTTACATATTCATAAAGCCGCGCTGCTCCGCAGTTTGATCGCAGATGGTAAACGAGGAGAACGAACCGTACATCCTCGCCGCTGCCGCCGAATCACTTTATTTTCAGGACGCGCCCCTGCTCGCGAACGATAGGTATTCCATTGCACGGCGACTCCGCCGTCTCAGACAGCCGTCCCTGAGCTTTTTTCACGCACTGTGCACCATTCGTACCGTCGATGTTTTCGTAGCTCATCGAGCCGTGTGCCTGTCATTGAAGAATCGCGCGGAATCAGCCGACTTGACAGTCTTGCGCGCGCTACGAGCCTCTCGGTTGACGGAGAGAGGGTGGTTCACCGTATTCATCGGAGGTGTCCGAAAACAAAAGCCGCCGCGTCTGGAAAGCGGCTTCCGCGGGAAGCAGAGGGAATGCTTTCCTTCGGTTGGCTTCCAAGTTTTACGAACTTCTTTCGGGATCGTGTTTCCTGATAAAACAGGGCGTGTATCTCCAAGAAGATTTCCTTAAAAGGGCCGGGCTGAAAGTAAGACAGGCAGACGATGCCGGATATATCAGCCTCCCTTCACGTTTCAAAGGCGTATGTGCATAATTTCCAAGCGCGACGCTGCTATCAGCTCTCGCTGTTGCACGCTCGCGACAGGATTTCGGGTCGAAGCCTCCTGTTCCATGATCCGAATGATGAAAAAATAAAAATCCCTCGTTCCCTCTCTCGTCTCTCGTGCGGATGCACGCGGGCGTGCGAGGAGGAGCCATCACTGCAGACGGGGTTATTCTTTACGATGGAACGAAAGCACCTAACGTGACAACGGTTCGTGGGTTTACGCCGTTTTAAAGCTCGTCTCGTCGGGCTACCCCCTCCTCGGTTGGAGTTGGACTAGATAAGGGAAATCCTCTACAACGGCGTACGTGCGGGGGCGTCGACGAAACTTTTATAACATCCGAATTGAATTTCATAAATCCCGAAATCGGTGTCTCGCCGACACCGCTTCCTCTCCGCGTAATCATCCCGCGATTCGCATCCACCCCGGCGAATGGAAAACTCGCGTCGTTACCTTACCAATAAGAGGACAGCGTGCCCCACTTGTTTGTCGTTATAACGTTGAAACGATGAAACTTTGGCGAGGCGAGCTTAGCAACGGCATCAGGATTATTCCCTGATTCTCCCTTCGGTGCCACGCTCAGGCCGTCCGCGTTGCAGTTCTAGATGGCTGTAACAATTCCGAGCGGACTATAGAATATTCCACTTCGTCACCGGGCGCCAAACTATCTGGCCCCAGCACTGTTTCATCCCCCGAACAATCGGGGGCTTCGTGTGCAGCCTGGGAGCCGCGTTTTCATCGACGCGTCCTTTCCGCCGAACAGGCTCAGCTCGGACAATGTAGCGACGGGGAATATTACGAGATATAAACTGGACTAACACGATGTAATTCTGCTTAGCATGCTAACTGCGTGTTCAGTTGTAAGTCCGAGCGGAGGGTGGCCGCGGCCACCCTTATCCCGGAAACAATCTGAAACTGCTGTACGTATTCCACCACTTCCAACTACCTTCTAACGTCCCTGTGGCCTGTTCCCTCCTCTCTCCGTGTCTACTCACGCCATACCTACCCTCGAAAGGAGCTGGGGGGTGGGTAGATTCGCGGGTTGTTTGCGCCGGAGGGATGAAACGCAAAGAGAGTCTGTCCAAGTTCACTGTGGCATCATTTTTTTCGGATCGTCTTCAATTTTTCTTCAACTTTACTCGCATTCAGGGGGAGCAGGGTCAGTGGGGAAGCTGACGCAAAGCTCGAAGTAGACGGTGCTAATTAGTGCATGTACCTTTGCTGGCTGGTGATTTCAAAATTAAAATGGTAACAAAAAGAGAAAATTATAAAGTATTAGATAATGTTTGAAAATGTTTTGTGCTAAAGTTGAATTCTAATATGTTTTTTTTTCTTTTGCCAGGTTTGAAGTTTTTACAATGTAAAAGATGCAAATTTATTTTTTTTTCTAGGGCAAACTGCACTAATGCTGGCGCTGCGCTAATCATTGGCACTTCTGATTAAAAAGCCAAATATTATGAAGTACAAGCTTAGAAAGTACTTATTTACAATTTCTTATTATCTGGCAACACCACGAAGTGGGACACAGGACTAAGTTTTAGGCGTTTTCTTAAAATTGTGATAAGGGGTAGGTAAGTATATTTTGTTGCTTTATAACTAATTAATGGATTGAAATGCAGGTATTTAATAGTGAATGAAACAGTCTGTTTAAACATTTTAATCTTCGTTTTTAACTACATATGTTTTTCTATATAACCTTAAACTTTAGGGTGCCAATGGTTGTACTTTAATGCTTATTTTTGTTTTTCATTGAATATTTTTAAATTAAAAGACTTAATAGGCACTCAAGATGTTTTATTTCAATGAGAAATCCATGATCATTGATAATAACTGAAAATTGAGACCATATAAAAACTTCACAAAAAAATATACACATTTCAATTGGAATTACATACTTGATAATAGCTAATAATAACAGTAACTATAGATTCGTGCACTTATTACAGAAATAGAAATTAAGAAGTGAAGTAAGAAAATTTAAATACACCTAAAAAAGCTGGCGGTCATCTTCCTCATTGTATCTCTTTGACTCTACTACACTTCTCACATGCTGGAAGATCGTCATTATTTCTTCACCCTTGAATAACTCGCAATCTAACGGTGGCAAAAAGCAGATCTTTTCAATTTTCTCAATCGGAAGGGAAAAACCATTGGTTGCGATGTGACACCGATAGAATCATCGACTAGACAAGCCCGGGGGAGGATCCGACCGATTGTTTTTCCGGTATCCTCCAGGATGGTTTCCGCGAAGCGACCTACATCAACCCCGTTGGCACACCGAAATATAGGATCGTTTCTAACTCCCCGCGCCCCGATCCACCCTCTCCGCTCCACCAGAAGCAAGGAATCCTTCGCGAATTAGTACATGGGCCGGAGAATATTTCCAGTGTGTTGCGAAGCCACGGCGAAGACTTCGCAAACACTGAGAAGGGGCGGCTTTTACCCTTTGATATTCTTTCTACACTGGTAGGGCGGAGATCGTAAAAAACGGGGAAAGTCATGGGGATTAGAGAGTGCGGATTAGTAGAATCTACGAGCAAACGTGCGCTGCTAGCCTCGGGAATGAAATTGGCACAATTTTTTTCGGCAGAGAAATGAAACGCAGATGAACGTGCGGGAAGTGGGGCGGATGAAAAATGGTTGGGCAACGAAACCCGTTCAGGAACGATCGTTTCAGGGGAATTTGAACACTTTTATAGAATTTGGTCTGCGCAACGGAAAAAAGAAAAACGACAATTTTATGTTTTCACACCACATGATGTTTGTTAAATTGAGCTGGCCTGCAAATATTTTGCCTGCAAATATTTTTCTGTAGAAATAAGCTTTCGCAGATCGAGCCCCGATTGCCTTAATTTTCTGCGCTTTGGCAGAGACGAAACGAAATTAACAGCTGACGGACCATCGGGCTGAAGCTGAGAGATGGAATGGAAAAAATGCTCGGGGCAGAATTTTGTTTATACGAGAGAGGGTGCACAGGGATGGGAGGCGGTGTGGCGGCGAAAATAGAAAATAGGCGTCGGCAGCACGCTGTACATGACGCGGCAGGTCCCTTTCCGGTGCAAGCGCTTCCGGAGAAATAAGGAGGGAACAAAAGGCGAGCAAAAGGCCCCGGAGGAAATGTCAACTTTTTTATTAAATATCTCGTGCACCAGCGCCCAAGAAAACTGGATGGTGAAGCAAAACGAATTGGATCCGCTCCACCTCGCCTCCACCTCAGCTCCAGTCAATCGAGTTTCTCGTTGACGCCCCCGTACCCGCCAGACGGCTCCGTCAACGTCGCGACGGCTGCCCTTCGATTTAACGACACGTCCCACCAAGTAAATGCTTGTCGAATGAAAAAATACTCGCTCGTTAAGAACAGTGTCGCGTGTCGCCGGAGTTTCATGCAGAACAACGGTGGAGGCATTAACGATCGACCAAAGCGAATTCCAGGGGACTAAAAATCGAGCCGAACCCAAGCCATACGTTGCGTCGCGTCGCCGACTCGCGATTCTCCAGTTCCAACTATTTTTGCGGACCTGATGCTCTAAGAATTCCCGGGGCAAAGGGTCTCGAGGATCTCGTTTATACTCGAGTACCCTTCACTCATTAATTAACTCTCGCGTTACAAGATCCTTTTTCCACCCCTCCCGCCCTCACCGCAGCCGCCCCTCGCCATCCTCGTTGCGGGGGCAGTTGAAGGGATTCCTTTTTACCGCGGCGACTTCACGCGACTTTGCCGCTTTATTCGCGAGGCCGAAGGCCGTTGAGGAGCACAGTTAACGGTAAGTTTAACCGGATAATGACCCGCGAAGCGGGTCATTACAAACAAGCTCGGCTGCAGCTGTAATGCAGTACTTTATGCTGCAGCCCTCGCAGTGACACGGCCAGGATTATGGCGTGCAGATAAGGACGATGACTGCGGGGCTATCGGTCGTCGGATCACCGTGCGTGTATGGCAGACGAGAGGCGTGTTCGGCGAGATAAGGCTAGTTATTGTTGCGAACATCGTTGGACCGGTAAAAATTACAGCGTGGCCGCGAACGATGCGACCGGTCGTGAATCTGTTGGCTCCAGCCGAAACGAGGAAAGGGTAACAGAATTATCAGTCACAGTAGGGTTGTAGAAAAAACTTCCCCGACACACCTGAAGGTATGAAAGGAATCTCTGATTTATTTCATTGAAATTCATCGAGGCCGACAAAAGGCCAGCGGGTATAAAAGAATCGATCGAGTCTGAAATTTGGATGACAGCCAATTTACGAACTATCTGCTGTCACTTGGGACAGTCTTTTTTTTTAGTTTTTTTGATCGCGACGATACCCATCCGAAATTGATCCGTGCATCGCGCAGTTGGACGCGATTGTCGACGGCAACGCCTTCTCGTTGCGTTAGGAGGATGGAAGACGGTCGGAGGGGAACAGCAGGGGAACAGCAGGGCGACGAGTTTTCTGGGGTGCGCATTTTCACGGCAATCGCGGTAATTTCCCCGAGGATAGCGCCGTGCCTTTGGCGTCCACCGCCAACCAGAGACGGCCAGACTTATGCTAATTAAACGTAGAGACTGCGGCGAAAGGGATAAACGGGGAAAAATGAAATACTTGGTCCTATTGTGTGGCAGAATGAAGCCGAACGTGGCGCCAGCCGCCGTCTGAAGTCTGAAGCGTCGCTCTCGTGGCTAATGGCTGTCGCGAGATTGTCCTTTCGATTTTACACCGGCAACGAGAGTAGCGAAACGTATTTATTCCTGCTAGATTCCTTCCATACAGATCTGCCGCGCCGTAAATCCTGCGTTATTCATAGCAGCCTTTTAATCTTTAAAACTTAGTTCGCACGCTTTTACGCAAATGTAGCATTCTTCGCTCTAAGGAAGAGACTCGCGGCAAATAAAGGAGTCTCTGAATTTGAATAAAGAATGACTACTCTGGTCGTCGCTATTCTCCTCGCAGTTCTTTCCTCTCCTAGCCCGCTAAAAGTATTTCCCCACGGAGGGAAAATTAATCTCCATTTGAAAAGCAACATTTCCGAACGCTGCGATTACCTTAACGCACAGTAGCTACCTACGTTCGAGTTCCAAAGCTCCCGCGAACACCCTCCGTGAACTCTGGGTGTTTTTTCCCGACCTTTTAAGCCGACGGGGCTCTGCAAGAAACTGACATTCGAACGATGAGAATCGACGCCTGATACAGAACAGACGCGTTGTTCTCCGGTTGGACCAGGCTGGTCGGTACAAGGCAGCAGGTCTGCCGTGTAATTTCAGCCGGCGCGGAGTCACGGCTCCCTGTTTAATTCCCAAACTCCTTTCGCGGCGCGGCGGAATTAAAATACACGTGCAAGTGGAAACGAAAACGGGAAAGGTAACTCGTGCAATTGGTAGCGCGTTCACGAGCGTGCTAGAAGAAAATTTAATTTCATTACGAGAGCCCTTCCAGACTTTTTCTGGCCCACTGAAATATCGGCTGGGGCTGGGGGAAACGTAGGCCCTTAATCTCCGGCTTTTTACATCAACTTAGTTTCACAAAAGTTATCGCGAAACTACCGCCGGCCTTATATCGCGAAACTTGCTTACTTAACTAATTGCTGCGGCCGATCGCAACAGTTTGGGGGCCAAGTTTCTTTAGAATAACGCGTGCATGTGTAGAAGAGTCGATTGATACGAAACCGCAAGACGACCTCCTGCCGTTCTCCAATTTAATTATCGCCATCGATCCATGGCGGTTCTCTAAAACTCCTCAAACGAATCCAGCCCTTCCACTGTTCGAGCTCCTCTGCCGGTTGAATCGCCCGGCCGGGGCCACTCGAGTAATTACTTAACAAAATAAATTCAACCGGCAGAGTCCTTTCGGTGGCGCAATTCGGCGTAAATCATAGGGGGCCGTCCGCGGGGCTGCGCGGCGCTGGCCGGGTTGTCCGTGAACGATGCGCGATAAATTATTTAATTTAACACTACGAAGGATAAGGTACTTGGGGCCAAGAGGAGCTCGAGGCTGAAGTATGCACGGGCCAGGTCCGTGGGGGAGAGGGAAGAGGGAGGAAAGGGAGAGAGAGAGAGAGAGAGAGGGAGAGAGAGAAAGAGATAGCCTTAACAGGGTCGGACGTGTGGCACCTCCCTTGGCGTGTACCGTATTAAATTTATGCCACTCGTATAGCTTTCCAGGCTGCGGGGGCGCGAGAGGGTGGCCATGTATGCGCGCGTGTAAATGAGAGAGACGGCCAGAGGGAGGCCAGGGGCGGGGGCCTCTTCGACCCCTGCCAGAGACGTGTACCTTAATTCGTTCAATTTCGTGGCTCCTGCAAGAGTAATCGCGCCAGATTGGATAGCATTACTGGATCATAAAGCCTCTAAGGCGGCACAATTATGATAAGAAAGTAGGCCAGCGTTGCTGATGGCAGCGACGCACGAAGAGACCTTCGAGACACGAATCGGGGATCAGTCGACCGTGGACGTTCGATTCCGGCGGTGGATTAATCTTTGCATTGATCTTTATCTCCCGAGGTAGGCTAATGAACGGCATGTTTCCTATGCACTATCTACCATTCACTTCGAAACTTCATCTGATCACGCGTTTCTTTACTTCCTAATCCGCGAGCGTCGGATTAATCCGCTCGTGGCACCCGTTCGCAAAAAAGCTCCCGGAGCGTCCTCGCCTCTCTGTCTGCCTCTCGCATCCTCGCTTTATTGTTTACATTCCCCCGCGCCCCTCGGCAGCGCTCCCATTTCTCGTTTTCAACCCTCGCCCCGTCCCCTCCCACGGTTCTCCCCTGGGAAAAGGCGCATGGCCCAAGTGCAGCGCAGCTACGCGACAAATGGAGATTATTCGGGGCTGCGAACAAGGACGCGACGATTCCTTACCATTTTCCGAGTCGTTGCCGTCTTTCCGCCGGGATAATCTTCCGCTCGATCTCCAGGATTACCGTTAACGCCGCGACGTTTTCGCAGTTCAAAGCGTCCGCGAAATACTTGCTGGGTACGTGGCCGGATAAGAGGAGAAATTCCACCCTCCCGATTAGAATCTAATCGCAAGCGTAAGCGCGGTTTCCTTTCTAATTAGAATTTATAATACACGCCTCCCCTGTCTTCTTAACGAACAGACCCACGGGATTAGTGTTGGCTAGAACCGTGATTTGTCAATCACTGGTGATTCGATCACGTTCATTCCCAATCACGGTGATTTCTCACAGTGATCCGTGATTTTCGTGATCGCTTCTGACTGCTGCAGGCAGGACAGTGACTCACGATTTTCGTGATCTGATTGGTGGGAAGCATAACTGCTCTTTGCACGCGCCGCATAACTCCAATTTCTAATTTCTCTTGAAACATTCTCAGGTCCTCACTGTGCTTATAGAATTTCAGTTGGATATATCGAACCAATGTAATCGTTCTTGATCTATTTAAATCAACGAATATGTCTTCAGTTTAGTTAAAAAGTGTAATGCATGTGCGAAGACTTTAGCCAATCAAATCAGCGCGTGCACGCGTTGACTATTTATGAATGTAAAGACTAGGTATATATTCGCTGAATTAGCACGCTTTGTCTGCAACACAAACTATATTCAAGTATTTTATAAAAAATAATTCACTCAAGATCAAGAATTACGATGACGGTAAACAATTCGCTCAAGTTAAAAAAATCACGGTCGTGATTTAACTTCACTCACGGCCGTGATCGTGATTCTGCGATCACTGTGATAAATCACCGTCAGTGATTTTTCACTCCATCCCTACACAGGGTTTCGTGGATCTTAGACGGTTTAGGATTAGATATCGATTAAAACTGCGCGGTAGCCGAGAGGGTCGGTGAAGAAGAATGTCAATTCTCGTTTAGCGAGTGCAAGTGGAAACTGGGAAAGGAAACCGAATGGCCCCTCGACGGCTGCCAAACGCGTCGTTTATGCAGCTCGTAAGAACGCCACCGAGGAATGTGATTCCCCTTTTTGTTGCAAGCTTTCAGCTTCTTCTGTCGGCCATTAAATTTCGGCGGTTGCGCCATCTTTTTTCCCCCTCGCGGTGCCATCTCCGCGGCATCGTGGTAAATCGAATTATGTCCCCGGGGCTGGCAGTAGTTTCACCTCGGCGAAACGAGAGCCGAGGAGAATCCCGCTTGGTCAGACGTTGGCGGCTCAGAGTATTCGTGCAACCTTTAGGACGCTTTTTATCGAGTGGTCGCGAGGGAAATTGGAAGTTCCTATTAAGATACGCGACGCGCGGGATTCTGCATCTCAGCAGCAATCAGGGAATCGGTGTCGGCCCTGTCGTCGCCGGGTTAGGAAAGTTGACGGGAGAGATCGAACGACAGTAGGCAATAAAGTGTAAACGGCGGGCGAGATATGACGGTGTTAGGGGGCCTTAAACAAAATTAGTAGTCGGCCAGCTCCCCGGGGTGTGGCACGTTCGCTCCGAGCTAAGGGAAAATTCGGGGGACGCGCGGAGAGATCAATTTCGCCGTAGTTTCAAAGTGAAGCCTATTAAATTCCGGGTTGCGTCTCTCGAGAGGCTCAAAGGAGCAGGGGTTCGGGGCTGGCGCTAAGCCCGTTCCCGCTCTCTCGTAAACGCGCGTATAAGCGCAGGATTGGAGCCACGCTTGTAACGGGCCGGGAGGAAATTTGTAATCGGACAACACTTCGATATACTTGACGCTACTACCCTCGCATCAACGCCGCCAGTCGCAATTCGCTCTTGCGGATTCGACGTCGTTGCTTAGATATTCGAAGGGCTGGATCTCCTGGGAACCAGGAAGCAACCCGCGAGCTTTGGACTTCGTCTGCTTCGTGCTTCATCTACCCGCGGTATGTTATCAAACGCGCAGCTGCGTGTCTGATCGCGAGTAAAGAAGAGGCTGATTCAACCTGCTGCAGCAAACCACCCTGCGACTCCGGCTGGGTAGACTTAGAGTTCCTGCGGTGTAAATGCAAAACACCGGACTAATAAAAAGAGGGTGCCAGAGGGGGAGAGGCAGGGGGTCGTTAAAAATAACGAGTTCGTTAGAGATAGTCGTTCGGAAAGCTTATCCGGACAGTCGCGGCCGTCAAATCGAGTTTTGACTCGCGGCGCGGAATTTAGTGATTTAAATTGAGTTATAACGTCGACAGAGTTTTATTAAAAAAAAAATAGATGAACCAGTTTCTGCGCTGCGTCGAATGAACCTATCGAACATAACTGCAGATTCGTCGAGCTTTTCGAGGTATCCTCCTGATTCCTCTGGTTTTTCTGTCTCGCTGTTTCAATTATCTCTGCACATTTACACGGCAGGTTCGGAGGAGCGGGTGGAAACGTAACGCGGAACGGTGCCGCGCGTTCATTGTTTCTCAACTACCGAAGTTCGGAATAGAGGTATTACGAAAACGAGTGCGGGGAGATCAAAAGGTTTCAAGGTTGGCAAATAGCAGCACGCGTTATTCATCTTGCTGGTATAAATTCCGGAGGGAACTTTCGGTCCAACTCAACGGGAATACTTGCTGCTTCAAATAGCTGGCACTTGTAGAGCATCGTATATTTGCGTAGCTGATAGCGATTTCACTTGACCCCTTTATTACGACCGAGTGCTTCGGCACCATTTTTCGCGAGGTTTTTTCTTTTTTGGTACTAATTGTAAGGGGGGATTGAAACGGCGCGAGCGTAACGAGTATAACGAAAGGAAAGCCCGTGGAGTCGAGCGAAAATGCTACGTATAGAAATGTTCGAGAGAAGGGCTGCATTTCACTCGCGGAGATCCGCACAGCGGGAAGCCGAGGGATCGAAGATGTTTATCAAGTTTTCGTTTCGCGACTTTTCGACTGTCGCCCAGGATCTGAAGTCGTCGTCGGTTTCGAGCAGTGAGAAATGGTGCCGTGGGGTAAGAAGGCCGCCGAACGGGCGAAAAAAAGAAAAACACGGGGCGAAAAGAGAACGAGGCGAGACAAGCGTCGCTGGAAACGTCATACCGGAGAAACGCGACGACTGTGAAGCGACAGGACTGCAGGCAAGTGGAAATTCAAGGAGGCAAGGGACCGGAAAAATGCGGACCTGGTCCGGTCGATCGGCACGCTCTTAAGAAGATTACGGTTCTCCCGTCCCATCTTCTGGTCGCGAGGGGTGAGACGCGATCCGAAGATGGTCTGGGCGCGGGTGGATCCTTGAGAGACACGCCGACTTACGAAACTTACGCTCGAATACGATCTCGATTTCACGCGACCGATCTTCCGCGAACTCTCGAATCGTTAAGGGAATTGTTTTGAGGTGCAGCGATCCGCGGCAGCGGGGCTGCCCAAGGATTGCGTCCAGCCCGCTCCCAAAAACCGCGCGTCCTCGGGCCCCACGAATTACGTAACTCTTTCACCCGTGAATAACGATCGACGAAGACGCGAGGGTGGCCAAAGGCTTTCGGTCGAAAATCGAGTGACAAGCAGACCATGAACGTTAAGGTGACCGACGGACAGGAAAGAAACGTTCGGTCAATCAACCCTGCCCTCTTTCTTTATGATGGCGATTACACTTTCGAGGGTGACTCGGGTAGAGTAAAGTAGAATGGAAGCAAAGGGCGGCGAAGGAGGGGAGGAAAAAATGAAGGAGACCGAAGAAACCGGTGCTGATTGCGTTCCCCTTAATGTCGGTCGACTCTGGTCGATAATTCGCTTTCCTTGTATGGGGTGTTGCTGGTCATTACGCGCAATCCGAGCTGCGTATCGCTTTTCAAAATGGTCCGCGGATAGCGGCCGAAGTGAGTTCATTACCTAATGCTCGCGTAATCCCCATTCGGCTCATGATTTCGCGCCAGTAACGCGACAGGTCAGGTAGAATAACCATTAACTTTTTACGGAAATGGCGACAGACAAGACCACTGACTTTCCAAGTGGTATATTCTTACCGCGGTCGGACGATAAGTAGATGGCCCAGTTAGTGGCCAGCCAAGTGGCACGACCCTGGCAATCATCAGACAAATACTCGTTGAGGGGTTTTAACGTTAGTTACATAATCAAATGGTGCTCCAGTTATTAAATATAGGTATCTGTCGTCAAAGTAGCCCTTTCAATTTTACTTTGTCGCTTGACAATTCTGTTGCTGATTATAACGATAAGTGAAATAATTGTGGCGTGGCAAATCATGCATCGCAATGACGCGGGTATGTACGCAGGTCTTGACGCTGAAACTTTTCTATTAGAAGTAGAGAGCGAAGCGTAACATGCGATCGATTCAGCTTGGAATAGTATTTCGTGCAGAAAACGCATGGCGGTGCTTGAGGCAACGATTGTTCAAGAAATCTGTACCGTTCAATTGCACACGTTGCAATGAAATGGTATTTGGCGTGCTACTACCTGCGAGTTGTGTTAAATTGATACTTGTAACCGGTGCAGAGTGGTAATCCGAATGCTGTCTTATTTCGCGATTGTTTCGATGAAATACGAGTCTCGTTCTGCTTGATATGTGGAGCTTTGTTTCGTCGCTTCTTTTTTCTTCTCCTCAGAATTCCAGCAAGCATGGATCGCGAAGAATCGACGGGCAGAATGAAGCAGCTTTTAATACGCTTACGTTGACATAGAATTCAAGCCTTCGGACGCTTTGGCAGCATATTCGGTCCGCTGTTTCAACCCTCGTCCATGCCATTTGGTAATACAACGGACGGGGGCAAAACAGCCGGCGCGAAGTTAACGGCGAGTTAGTCGGTGGCCAGAGTCGTTCGGAACACCGGTTTGATATGACCATCCTCAGCCTCTGCTCGAACTGCTAGCTAATATGTCAAGCCGTTTATCCTCCATGCACGTTTGTAACTCCGCGCACGTATGTTCGAATCCACCTCTTCTCCGAGCGCCCTTCGGCCACTTCCAGCCTTCTGCACACCGCACCCCTGCGACACCCATTTCCTGACCCTTCTCCTCTACCGCCTCCGCCCTCCTTCATTTGCAATTCACGCGCATACTAATTTCCTACCTCCTTTTACATTATTCCATTTCACGGGCTGATCTCTTTCGTGCTTCCTTGTCCCGCTATAATTCTTCCCGCTACTTCTCCTCCGTGTCTGTTTATAATTCACGCGCTGGCCATTTTACGAATTGCTTCGTTGCTTTTTACATACCACGTCTTTCGCGTTCGTATTCTCCATTTGCAGGCACAGCTACCTGCCCTGTCTGTTTAGTTCGCCGTTTAGACGCAGGTAACTCTTCTTCCGCTTCCTATCTCCATCTCTGCATTGTTCTTCTCCCGACGGCTTCTCTGGATCGTTTCCAAATGAAAGCAAGGCGCGGTCGCGATCGAAATTCCATCGCACCGATGGTGCTCGGTTTCGTTCCCGCTTCGAAATTCGAATTAACCGCCGTCCACCGTGCTGGAGATAGGTATCTGGAATCACGGTACCGCGGGGATTACCCCAGAATTTTGGTTTATCGCTGGCCGGGTCGCCGGGGTTAACCACACGGGATAAAACGTCGCGTTTCGATGCACCACGCTCCTCCACCCTGGCCCTTCAACCCCATAGAGGTGGTTGTCAACGATCGTGTAACTAGCGCGACGAAAGACAAACTTCTGCTGCACCAGCCGATGGTCGCGTTTCGAAATCGAACACTGTAAGGGGTCGTCCGTAAATTACGTAAGTCTTTTCGAGGAGGGGTAGCGAATTTTGTAAGTTTCTCTTGCAGGTGGGAGTCAGGTAGCGTCTTACGTAATATTTCTTAACCTAATTTTCAATAAATACCTACAAATTCTATCACTAATGTTCCAGAAAAAGTAATTTTAGTTTAAATTTCCCGAAACAGAGTTGAGGAGTTTCCCTACCTTCACGGCCTGAAATGATTGCGATACTTGGGATTTTTTTTTCAGAGAAACGCCTAAATATGTACAGATGCCTATATTTGTACATATTTAGACAACATTTAAAGAAAAAATCTATTAAAAACACACTACCTAAAACTTTAACCGCGTTTTTCTCAAAATGATGTTTTTCGAATTGGTTAGCATGATATCTCAAAAACCAATCACCTGATTTACTTTAAACTTGGTATATATTTTCAGTAGATGTCCAATTTTCGTTGGTACTAGAACTAAGTCGGTTGTTGCAAAATTAGAATTTTGCGACTTAAAAAACCAGGGAATTTTTTGCAGAAACCGATGTCTGTTTTAGATGCTGCCATTTCGTTTTTAATTTTCAGTATTCCTCATTTAATCTAGTTCAGGCGATAGCCACACTCATACAGATTACACAAATTTTTTAATTTTCTATTTCAGACAATTACAACGGCTTGAAACACTATAACTCCGGATATAACCACTATTTTTGTGAAGCTGGAAGTGGATATATTTAAGGGGAGGTCCCGGTCTAAAAATCGATTTTTTTTATTTCATTTTTCGAATGTTCAACCTTTTAGGAATACGTGTTTAAAAGGATTTTTTGAAATTCGTAAAATTCCCGAAGTTATAGGCATTTGAGTAGCGGCAAATGCATGGGAACACACTCGGCCACTCGGCACTCACGTAAAACTTTTAAACGCGTTTTTCTGGAAACAGTTTTCTCAAAAACCTGTTATTATCCGATTCGACTGAAACTTGTTTTATTTTGGAGAATATATTTCTGACTCGTGAATAGATCAGTAAAATTAAAAAAAAAGTAATAAAATTTATAATTTTTAAAGGCGTTGAAGTGCGAAAAATATAGGGAAAAGTGATTTCAAACTTCAAGTGCCTTTATTTTCTCAAAAAATGTAATTTTTGTAATTTATTCTGGTTTAGTCCACGAGCGAGTTTCGTGCTCTTTAATAATCTGTCATTGTTTTGTATTTCGGAGCACTGGTTTAGGTGATACAGGTTCCACTGATTTGGATGAATTTTTTGACATCTCGACTTTAACGACTCCCCAGAGCCGTCTGCAAAGATTAATTATAAAACAAAAAATATATTTCTATACTTTAAGACATCCTTAATACAATGCAAAAAGTCCCATTAAATTATATGAAATAGTTTTCCTTTAATTAATTTCTAAACATCACCTATTTTACGGGTCTAGACCGGAACAGCCCTTTAATGGTTTTGTTTTAAAAAATTCCCAAAGTTCGCATCGTTTCTCGTCCGTCAAGGTAGGGAGGCCCCTTAAATGAATTTTATAAACTAAGAGCCGTGGCTTATTAGCGAGCGTTGTTTCGGATGTTGCAAAAGCATCGGCGAGATTTAATTATCTGTAGGAGAGGTTCAGACGTTTCCACGGATATTGTCGAGCATCGCGTAGCTGCGCCCCTTTTAATATTCACCCGACGTTCCTTTGTGCGAATTTCTATGTAAATCGTCCGCGTAAGGTCTCGGACCTCCTGCGGAAACGTATGAGACTCTGGGAGATACGGTATTCCAGGAATGTGGAAGGGTCTGTCTTGTCAAGGTTCGCGGACTGGAATGCTCTAATAGTCTTTTGTAATAGAATAAAGAAGAAAGTAAGTCCGCGGGGAGTAAGGGGCTGCTCCGCGAGAGAAGGGTGTACGTGGGGGTTGAAAGGAGGGCGGTAATGACCAACCCGATTGAGCGCGATAAATCAGTTAGCTTTGTATGCAAATCGCTTCCTTTAAGCTGTGAATGAACCGCGGTCGCAATTTTCTTGGACGCGTGTGCGCCAAGATTGCTCCGGGCAAATCAGCCGTGAATAATACGCGAGAAGAAAGGGGTTTTATCGAGCGGACTCGCGAGATAACATTTGAAGTAAGAGGGGGCGGGAGGTTTGCGGGGCCGTGATATAATCGGTCCCTCACCCCTGAGGAATGGGCACTCGTTAGTTTCGCGAAACTTTCGCGGCGGGCTTTAACATAATGCGAAAATAAATCCAACGGAAAATTCCGTGGTGCGGAATCGCGTAATTTAAAGTCGGCGTGCGCATGAAAACCTGTTGGTTAAGGCTGAAGGATTTATAATCGAGCCGACGAGACCCGGTCGTTTGCATTCAAGGCGAGCCTTGATTGTACTATCAAAATCTTTACAAAAATTCTATACAAAAATCTTTATTGCAGCATAGAATGCAAGCGTTCTAATTTTTTCACGAGTTAAAAAACTGTTCACAGGATCGATCGATGCTAAACCATTAGCAGCGTAAAATGTGGTTGCATGGTCCTAAACCTCGCCCCGTTATTTCAAACGAATTCTGAACGTGTTCGCTAACTGTTTCAATAGATTAGAGTTCTTACAGGTTTCGGAAAATTTGTCGCGTATGCTCGTCAGGTATTTCAGCGTGCAAAACCTCCGAAAGGAAGTTGTAGCCCCGACTTCACCCGGCCAGAGGAGGCGGGATGCAAAAGCGAACCTCCATTCGGAATTCAGACGCAAGTTGGAGGGTGTTTTTCGGGCTCGTTATGGCACGAACGAGCACGCGACTAGCCCTATCAGCTGCTCGGAACTCGGAACAGAATTCCTAATTTGGCAACGCGATTGTTATTCATCGTTGGTTTCGAGGCGGAGCGTTTATACTCTAGAGCTGAATCACATTTCGTCTAAGAATATTATATTAGGTCGTACGTTATCCAGTCCTTCGCGTCTCCGCCCTTCGAGCAATTTTGCGGCTCGTTCTGGGTAACTTTATCGATGCACCTGAAGAGTGCATCAACCTCTCTATCATAGAGGTTTGTAGCGGGGAGCCGTGAGTTTCGGATACCGATTGTATTTGGACCGACAAGGGAGCGCAATGTGTGCCTCGTTTGCTTTTATTGTATCATATTAATGTTCATGTATACTGTATTAACCATTAAACTCCGGCACCTAGGTTCAGAGAAAAATATTCCGTTTTCTTTTATCGTTAATTGATCTGAATTTTTAGATTTTTCTTGCTTCTTTTCCAGAGGTTAACATGCATAATACAAATGCACACAAAGTTCAGGTAGGTCCATCCTTCTTCAAAAATAAAGCTACTCTAAACATGTAGGTAAATGATTTTTCTATAGTCTTGAAATGTGATAGAATAAAGCTACAAACGTGCAAAATGATACGTGCAATACTTTCTCCTTTTTTATTTCTCGAAACTAATGTTCTTTTTCAGACATCACACTAGGAAGGCCTCTTAAAGAAGCAGTCATATTGAGTTAATAGATTCATTAACTCGGTAGATCATTTACTCACACAACGCACCAAATTAGAGAGCATGGATTTAATAAATTTCTGTTTAAAGAACGCCGGGAATGGCGAGCGCTGCGTCTGACACATAACTGACATGTTCTACTAGCTAGAGGAAAGTGAGGTGATCCAGTTGCCCGTTTCAAGCCTCTATCAGCTTCCGGCTGCTCTAGCACAAATATATCGCAGTTCAAACTTCCACTGCGCTATTTAATTATACGCTGCAACCTGCTGAACTCATTATTTCAGCAGCGTGAGCTGGTAATGAGGGCCAGGTTAACTGAATCATTTGCATTTATTTTTCCGAAGCTTCTCTTGTCAGACTTCTCCGTTCGGACTGAGGGGAACCATTTTATTTCCAAGTACATTTCGCGTTAGTAAGCGTAATCCCGGCGGATGTAAAATAATCAGGAATAACTTTCTTGTTACGTAATCACTTTAGTTCGAATCTCCCTGCCGAGCGTTCAATTCCGCCAGTCAGAAATTCGCTGCCAGCAGGCATCGACGTGTTTACACGGCGTACAGGTCTCGTTATTTATACGTCGTTATTCCAGCGTGTACGCTACCCTGTCGTCAGCGACATGCTGCGCATTATCCGGGGGAAAGTTTACGGTTAAGCCGGGTGACGGCTTAGCGTCAGTTATTTCAAGAAACTTCATCAAAACTTTCCCCATTTGCCTTTGCGCCCGGCCGATGGATTAGAGTTCTCATTATAATTTTTCGCTTTCCGGTGTTAATAAACAACTTATTATTCGTCTGTCGCATTCGGCAAGCCGTTAAGCGGCACCCCCAAGCTCCTCTCTGATTGCAATCACCGTCTAAACCCGCCGAGTCCTCCCTTCATCCCCTCTCGTGGGTTAAACTCGCGCGACACTCGGCGACGTTCAGTTTCCAGGATCTACCAAGAAGCGCGAGGAACACTTTAATGGCAACTAGGATATCTGCGCGCGTCCGATCCCGACAAACAGATGTCACTTTCACGCCCCGTCGATTTAAATCCTTCGCCCGCCCCCGCCGTTAATATTTAACTATCCGGAGCGGAATTTCTTCCAGCGAGCAGGGCTGGCGGCAATCTACCAAAGCTCCTTCGTTAATTACCCCGGTGACGGGGTAGGAAACGAGGTACCAGTATCGGAGCCAGGCCGATAAGGCAATACCCAGGGCTTGTTACGCGCCGACAGTAAAATTGCCCTTCGTTTTGTTCTTTCGGGCGCGGTGATGGCCGGCGAGGGGTGGCAGCGGAACCAACTGGCTAAGGGGTACGGCACGGCACCGGCTCGATCCAGCGAGCGCGAGGGATTATTCGATTGAATAATATTGAAGTTCCCCAGCCAGTGGTCGGTGCAGGGGCGGCCGGATGGAATTTCACCCTCTCCCGAACCCCTCGCCAACGTTTCACCCTTCCGCGGAAGACGCTGCGAGCAAAAAGGAGTGGCCACAGCGGAATTGGTCCGGGAGACTGTATAACCTTTCTCTCCGAGGGAAGGTAGTCGACCTTTGTACAGTCCCTCTTCCCTGCTACACTCCAATCTCTCTCCCCTTCCCCATCTCCATCCCTATATCTTCTACTACAGTTCCACCCCCCCCTCCCCCCCGCCGGTCTTGACGAATCGTTCGTTAGTCATCGTCGCACGGTCTGCTGAAATCTTCGCAAATAATCAAACACTGCTCGGGAACGAAGAGGACCGGTTCCGATTAGTGAAATTATGCGATCACGGTTGGCCGTCGGTCGGTGGAGTGGAATTAAAGGAAGGACCGGCGAGTTCGTCTGCGAGCTCAGTTCTTTGGAGTTTTGTTATAACGACTCTTTGCTTGATCCGCCGTGCCAATAGATATTGTAATTGCTGGCCCGCTTGATTTTAAACATTCTTCGTTCGCTTCATCATCCGCGTTCTCTTCGGAGTAGAACTATATCTACGCTCCGATAACAATGCCGGGCGCGTACAGAAGAACGAAGGACGACGCGACGGTGCAGGGGATGCAGCCGGACGACAGTTCGAATCGACGACATATAACAGTGTTATCGCTGCGGCGGACAGTTATGTGGAATTTACGCGAGGCAAACAGAACGCGGGGGCTAGAATCGTGTAAGTGAAATATATCTCAGTCGCCCTGCGCCAGGCATCACGAGAGCCGCCGTCATCGACCAGTGGCGTTCATTTTCCCGGGAGCTTGTTCTGGTGTTTTAATTCCCAAGCTCGATGATTAAATGCTCGGTGGACCGACTTCGCACGGGCGACTGTAAATTATTCATAAGCGCAACCGGGGATCACTCTCTCCCCTGCGGAGTGTTTCGAATAGTTGTCAGAGCGTTTTGTTCGCGGGACTTGCCGCTCTTCATTGACTCGTCGCGGGTTGGGAAAACGCGGGATCCCCGCGGTTGAACTTTTCCTGGAGTTTTAGTTTCGTCAGATTTCTTCGCTGCTTGTTAGCGATCCGGTTAATGAAAGGACTCGTCGGGGAAAGGAGCAACCCGATCACGTTCCACCTGTTTATCACGCGGAACGTAACGCGCGAGCTTGTCACGTTCGAGTGCTTTGCTCGCGGACCACTTTACACGTCCGTGAGAATGTAGTGTCCGAATTTGTCACCCCCTATCTGCCGTCTTTTTACCCCATTCAACTCCGATCGACCGTCTAAGCGGGGAGAATGTTATCGGGAGCCATGGAGCGCTTTATCGTGGAAAAATACAGTCCCGAAAGCAAACGCCGCGCCGCGCGATCTGTCGTCGAAACAAATAACAGCTTCATGCTGTGTAACGTAACGAGCGTTCGCATACGTTCCCCCGCGATTGTTCCCCGGCCCGGCCCTTCGCAATGTTTAATGCAAAATATTTAATGCCTCTGTCGCTCTCTCGCACTCGGCTGTCGTTTAATATCCCGTCGTTCCTCAAAACGGGCACCGTGATCGACGCGTCACTCGAAATCGTCGCGAGCTGAAAATGTCACTCGTCGCCGGAGTTTTAATGCCACGATTATGAGTTTTGGGACGCGAGCGCGGTGTTCGACGATACGCTCAGTTTGTTTCGATGCGCACCCTCCTCCCCTCGATTGCGATGCTCAATATTTACGAGCAATTATTTTCGTCGCCGACTCTTTTCCATTGGAATCGCGGGCCCTAACCGCAGTGCCCGTGTTCCACCCCCGCCTCGCTGGCGGATGCGAACGAGTCCATAACTCTCTAACAATGCGCGAAATGAGCTGGCAGAATCGTCATTTGCGTTCGCTTCACGTATGACACCGGGGCCAATCTCGATCGCCGCCGTCGCTGGCAAAAAGAGATCGAACGCTGGGATTCGGGTACCGTTGACCCGGCCGCGACGTATCTCGTCGGTACGCCGAGTGATCTTCGTCCCTCGTTCCGTCTCCGCTCCTCCTCCACCCAGCGATGTCACTGAAACTGATGGTAACGTGGATCTCGAACGAGGAACTGTCCCCGGGAAATCGGAAGAAACGCGCCGGAAAAATGAACCTGTCCTCGCAGCCACTCGCATGGCAGCGCCCTCGAGTTCGGGCTCAAACCTTCCATTCGACCCTTTTTTGAGTCAGTCGAGCTGGTTAGACCTTTGGCTGGCAATCTTCTCGAGACGTGCATGAAAGACAGAGGTTCGGTCTGGCGAATACTGGCAGGGTCACGATAAATGGTGCTGTGGACGTTGAATAAAAGCTTTCAATGCGCCGTGTACAGATACTATTATTTAATCGCGATTGTAGTTCGACAGTTTTCAATGTAATGGGAAGGGGGCATGCTGGGATAGCTACACAAACATTAAAAAAAATTGATAATTATACTTTTTATTTAAGTTTTTATGAACCAATATGTAATTATAAGTTAATACTTTAACCTTCGGTACATAGTTTGTGGAACATTTAAATAAAAATTTGAAGTTATTATACTGTTAAAAAAAAAGTAATGAAAGACCATCTTGCCCCTGCAAGACGAAATATGAATTTCTTCTAAATTATTTTCCTCCTATCCTAGCACAGGAGTTGTGGAATCATATCTTTTAAATATTCGACAAATTCTTCCTCTTCTGTTTGCGGAAATACACTCTGAATTGGATCTAATGGTAAACCCATGATCACTTCATTTCCCTGTGTTACAATTTTTGGATATAACGTTCCAATGTTGTTTGTGGAAAGCAATATTCTCGAGCCGCTTTCTTGTACCCCATTTTGTTGCTTGAAACTTCATCTACAGATTTCTTCGTAACTTCTTTTGACCATTTTCCACGTCTACTTTTTCCTTATATGTTCTTACCATTTTCAAATCCAAATTAAAAGTAACGAAAATTCGACTGGAATTGCAATATTCCCCGTATCAAAGACTCCATCTTGCCCCAAACCATCGTTTTCCAGAGACTCAAATTATTTGTTCAACAACTAAAAAAATATTGCAATTTTTAATATTTGTACATTGAAGTAAATAGAATGGAGATTATAATGTAACAAAAAGAATTGACTTACCGGTTTTAAATATATACTTATTATAAGTCTTTTTAGTACACAAAATAAGATCCACGCAGCATGTGGGCGATTTCACAGCTTTAAACCAAAGACGCGTGCTCCCCCACTCATTTTTATCAACGACCTAATTGTTACAATACAATGGCTTCCTTTTGGTACTTTCATCAAATGTCTAGCATTTTTCGATTATGTTTTTTTTTTACGATACCCCATCTTACCTCGCTACCCCATCGTGCCCCACCTTCCCTATGTACCTTTGACATTTGCGCGTTCGTCTGGACGCTTTTAAAAAAATGGTTCGCAAGTTTATATATTCAGTCTACATATTGCTCCCTGTGAAACAGGCGACACATACATTTTTGAGGGCGCACCAAATTTGGAAATCAGAACAGAACGACACAGAGACTAAAAAATGCAATTACTCTTCCTGCTATCGATGGAAGCACATGTCAAAAATGTACATTAATTAATTCCGAACCATTCTGTTGTACGAAACGTTAAAAATATTGCCTTCGCGATGCGCTCGCAGCCAGCTTTACTGGCATTTTTCAACGTTTGCGGAATGTACCGGATCCTAGAAAATTTCCCGAAAATTTCCATGGAGGCTTGCGCGGACAGGGGATGAAGTTGTAGCGCGGCCAGCAACGCAGCTCGAATCTTTTCCGCGTCACAGGTTCGCGTACAGATTGCTTTTGCGTCAAATACATATTTTACCTGCTCAACCGAGCGTGCCTTCCGAAATGGCCCCGAGTGACACGCATCTCGCCCTTTCTCTAACCCCCGGTGTATCCCATGTCCTCGCACCGCGCTTTGGGGGCTGGAGGGGTGGTTGATTGCCGAAATTCATCATCTTTCGTGATGTTAGCTTCGCCCTCGGTGCGTCATCTTGCTGACATTGAATCTGACGGGAGGGCCAAGATTTATAGGGCGAAAGGGTCTCGAGTGAACTTGTAAACTCCGACGTACGCCCCAATCGAACGTGACAATTTAGAATCCTCCTCGGCGCGGCCCCAATTCCAGGCGGATGAATCGAGGCGTTTCGCGTGGCGGTCGTTTATCGACGCTGTAACGGAAATCTGATAATTAGAACGGGGTGGATTCTTTGGACAAAAGAAGAAGCGTAGTCATTCACCGAGCATCCCGAACGGTTCAGCCACCATCGAGCGTCAGCTACGCACGCGGGAATCAGCGGATCAGCGAATGGAACTCCTGTGTTTCCCTGAGAAAGACGGATTCGGGACTTTTCATTTCCGCGCCGAGTTCTCGCGAGAAAGCGGTATCGTCGGATTTCTGACGGTGTAAACCGACGCAAAGAAGATCACGGCGCTCACTTCCGAGGGGAAGTTTCGAAAGGCAGCGCCCTCTGTACACATCTAGATACAGCCGTTCGATTAAGCTTATGGGAGAACTTGGATTCGATCTGCTGGCGCTTTCCATCGATCTCGAGGCGATGTTGCGCGAGCGGCAAGTTTCTCGCCATTCACCCAGCGCGGAGTGACGTGGAAAGCTATTTCTTTCGCTTTATTCGTTTCTCTCGAGCAGCGCGGCCCCGGGGAGAAGAGTTCAAAGCGAGTCGCGAATCGTGGCAAGCTTTTTAAGTGTTCGCCGCGGATTAAGAATTATCCGTGGAGGTTTAGAGCTATTAGGAAGAGAGAGAGATCCTTTAAATGCGGCAGCAATGTAAAATATTAAGCAGCGCGTGATGCGAAAGAAAATTGGTATGCTCGAACCGCAAAGTCTACCCCGAGGGTACTCAAATTTCCTCAGCGAAGCCGGTTCACAGATCCGCCAATTCTGCTCGTTTAAGGGGAACCAAAAGCGAGGCTCTCCCTTGTTATTTCGCGGGCAAAAGCGCAATCTCGTGTATATTAGATTATTTCGATCGCTAGCACTGATATTTAGGGGTAGCTGTACGCGCTGCGGTTTTATTGCGCCCGGGTAAAGCAAACCATGCCCAAGGCGAACCCCTGTACCACGCTTTTTCTCCTTCCTTTTCTTCGTCGAATTATCCGCGCCTTGTTTTCTCTCCAACTTTCTCCTGACTTTTTATTTCACCTTTCGTTTTCCAATTCCTTCCATTCCCACCCTTTGCTTGTTTAATTTATCCGCAGCCGATTTCATTTCTCTTTTGGAATTTCATTTAAATTTCCTCCTACGGATGATTTTGTTTTCTTTGGTCGCTCCTCAATTATCCCTTATCTGTTCTCATCTCGTCCTTCCGCGCTCCTTTCCTCCTTGCACCTATTTTCGCCCTCGTCTGGCTTACATTCAATCCGATCGCAACCTGCTTCTGTCTCTCCCTCGCGCCCCGCTTTAATCTCTATCTGTTCCTCGCCCATTCCTCGATCCTCCCTTATCCGCCCTCATCTATCTGCCCGCCCCTCCGACTTCGCTTCCGTGTCTTGTTCTCCCGGCTTTATCACAGCCTACCCTTCCGAACCCGTGAAAGAGAATCGAGATTATCTCTGTCGTGGGCCACATGGGCACGTACGTCGCTTCGGTTCGTTAATTATCTTTTAATTATCTTGTTTATCTTGGCAACCAATGGCTCGTGGAGGTGAAGTTCCAGCCAGGGTTGAAACCTCCCTCTTGAAATGCTCCGCTGCAAAACTACGTTGCTGAGAAACTTCGGCTGTTATTTGTGCATCAAGAAATAACACCCCCTCCCGAATGTGAGCCTTGTAAAATGCTGATAAGCATGGAACATGTTTTGCTGGGATGCCCTAAGCTTTCGCAGGAAAGAAGTCGACTCAACATCACAGAGAATTTCAACTTAAACTTGACTAAGTCTGAAAATATCCAGAATGTGATAAAATTCATCAAAGAGATAAATTCGCTTGAGATCTCTTGTAATTGAGCAGTAGGTAGTTCTACGTACGGTCTAAACACTTTCTAACTAAATCTTCAGGTGTGCAATCGTTGCGCGGGGGTTGCTAATGACTCTAGTGTTGATGCGATCACTTTAAAATAAACTCACACATAAAAAAAAAAAGAAACAACATGTGATATCAGTGTGACGCGGTTGCATCGCGAGAATACGTTAGCCAGCGATGGTTCCACCCCACAAAATCGAGCATCCCTTATCTATACTGAATTCCATTTAAGAGTGGACTTGTTCCGCGCAACGATGACTTCGAGGAGGCTGTTGATTGGTAGGAAACCGACAGAGAAATCGCTACGACCAATCGCGTGCGCAGGCAGTAGTGGCAGCTGCGCAGACCGGTTCCAAATCGGTGGGGGCGCAGGTCTACTCTTATATGGAATGGTATATAGCAACTCCGTAATGATCGCAGAACACTCGGCAACGGTGCGTGCCACCAGCTGAATCCTCTCAGATGGTGTGAAGGAGACGAAAGGTGGCAGCTAGTAAGAAGCCACTAGGTCGATGGGAAGCTCATTTTTCATTTTGACACACTCCATGACAATGGCCCTGCCAATCGTTACTTTTATACGGATTTTCAGCGCGAGCTTCAGAGATACATTATTCATTCGGCTGGTTATTAACTTTTACAACTTCTCGCGAAATTTACGAGCTCTCGGTCACCCTCGAACACCAAAAGGGTACGCGGAGCGCCTGCAGAGACGCCTCGCCGTTTTTTTATTTTTTATTTTTATTTCTATATCGATTTCGGTTACCCTGGCAATGAGAGAGAGAGATGCAGTTAGCTCTGGCAATGTTTACAAACGCGAGAGAATTTCTATTTGATCGTTGAGATACACTTCACGCGGAGCCAACTGATGGTTTAATAACGCGGCAGGCAGCTTTTAATATTTACTTTGGCGAAATTAACTTTCCGCGAGTGTATTATGTTTGGACCCGACGCGTTCGACAAAACTGTTTGCCGCGGAGCAATGGAAAAACGATGACGGGGAGTTCGTGAATATTATTCCGGCCGAATGGCGATGGCCGGAACGAATCGCTGAAAGTCCAAGTTTCTAACTTGCAGATGCGAGAGTTTCTTGCTTGCGAGCCGAGCCCTGTGTTTCTTTTCGTTGCGCGCCGCCGATAATTGCAGCTATAATTCGTTCATTTTTTAATTAGCTCCCTCGAGATGTTAAGGCACTCTAAATAATTGCTTCACATCGGTTGCTCCCGTAAGTTCGCTCATTTAAACTTTTTCAAACAACACTTTCGAACTTTCCGCCGCGCTTTAAACATCTCAAGTATCGACAAAATACACTTGCCACTCGGTCATTTCTATCTCGTGTTTCGGGGTCTCAATAGGCGATAAATTTGCAATCGTTCCTAACAATTTCGCGCCGCACATCGACGTCACCTTTTGTATAATTAATCTTTAATCTGTCTGCTAGGACGGCCTGCGAATTTGGCGAAGGTGCTTCGCAACTTTCTGTCGTAACCGAGAAACGAAGGGAATGGGGATTTCGAAAAGGTAAGAAAATTTAAACAACTTTTAACATCGAAGACTCCGGTACTCGAGGAAACTTTCACGATGCTCGTTGATTCCATATTTTTGCCAGGCAACACACTGGCCTGTTCTGCTTAAAGAAAGGGAACAGATTTCCTTCATATACATTTATAATCCCGGCGACTTGAAAGTCTGGCGGGGCTGAAGCACGGTTTTTTACGTCCCAGGCATAAAGGCACTGCCTTCTTGGGTAATAACCGGAGAAGAAGAAACTCCCACGGGTGAAATTTTCCATTTCCCTTGAGTCGCAATGTAACGTTTATTTGCGAGGAACTCGGAATGTGTCCACACTCGCAGGCCCCTTGCTACTTAAGTGTTGTCATTGCGTAGTCGAATCCTTTGCCCCGGCGAGGCAGTAGTTCCCGAAAAGAATGAGACAAAGGTTTGCGGCTCCCAGTGAGCCACCTAATTTGCGCGAATTGCTTCTGACGCCGAGAATTAGCTGAGCGGGCCGGTGTTTTTCTGTTCACACGAGGAAATCCGAGTGGACGTAACGCGAAGCCCCCGAGACCCCTTACCTTTTCCCTCTTCTTCTTTTTTTCAACGGAAATATTCCTGACACCGAGCAACGCGACGGGGCTCTTTTTAGCACTGCACTCCCCGATAACGAAATACCCGAGTATATCCGATTTTATACTTGTCTTAACTGTTCCCCGGATCCGAGGAATTCCTCTAACGACCGAGCTCCGCAGCGATAAAGATGTCTGACGGCTGGGAAAGCTCAGCCAAGTACGGGGAAAGAAGGAGCGGTGAAATTTAGTGGGAAAGACGGCTGGAGGGTTTTGCGGATTGTTCCTTTGTGATCTCTCGGCTGCATTTATCATTACATTCAACGATCCATTCCCAGCGTAATCCTACGAGCTGGCAGCGCTGCCATTTAGCAGCATTGTCCCCTCTGTTCCAGGGAGATCGTTTGACGGAGCGCGCTCGCTATCGAAGCGCCGCGATAGAGATGTTTGACCGCGGAAGGTGGCCGTTAAGGAGGAAAAACCAGAGGGTGGTTCGGGTTTCTCCGGCGAACGGGCGTGCTCGTAACGGCCCGGCCCGGTGGCAGACTCATTTTTCAGCGTGACATTCTGCATGACAATGGCTCGGGCGGTGTGTATCGGTAGCGGCGTAGCTCCGCAGTATCGGCAAAACCGAGTCATCCAGGCTGCGGCCACGTCGTTTCACGGCACATTGCTCGTCGTCGCGGGAGAAATACGCGCGCCGTCGCCCTCGAAAAAGCTCGGCCAAAGGAAATAGGTGACCGAGCGATTCGCCGAGCATTTCGATGCTCGTCGCGACGCGGCGTCGTCGGGCAGGCCGCTCCGATCCGCGCGCGACGCAACTAAGACGTTTCGATTTCGACGCCGCGTGGAGCAAGTCTGCGCCGCTTTAGTTCGTAACGTTATTACCGTTCTTCTCGCAGGTGTAAACGAACCGCGGAGCTGCACAGATTTTCGCCTCCCAACTTCGTGATTAAACGCCAACCGACCCGCGCTGAGAGCTCCGCTCGCCGTCAAGTCTCCGTTAATTTCCCCGAAAGGATTTAATTTGCTGGTGATTTAGCTTCCACAGAGGGACAAAGCGGCACCCTTTAATCTCGCCCCAGGTCCGGCCACTGTTCCTCTACAATGCACGCGAGAAGCTCGGCGAAACTGAACGCTGCCTGTCGAGTACCTACATGGCCTACTTTAGTCGCCGGGAGTCGAATTTCGGTGTCGGTGACGTTGGCCGGCCCTTCCTGACGGGGCCCAAAGAATCCTATCTATACAGAAGACTCTGCTGCCTTCTTTTTATCGCGAAGAAGACGATACGATCGAGCGTGTCGTGGCTTTTGTGCGGCAACTCTTTTTGTAGCAGTATAGTTTTGTCGTGGTAGGAAATGGTCGCCTTTCTCTCAGCTTAGGGGAAAGGTGGGATGGTTGATGATAACTTTGCTTTTTTATTAAAATAATAATAAGGCTTTGCTTTGTTTGTATTTAATTATTTAAGTTGTGAATCTTAGAGTATTCTCAAGTATATTACTTGTACAAATTTGAGAGACACTAATTTTAATCACTGGTTTTAAATATTTTCTGACAGTGACGTTATTGATCAGTGAACTTTAAGAGTAAATAACATATTAACTTCCTAAAAATTATTTATTATCTCAGTCAATAACATGAAATTCAGAGAATATCATAAAAGAAAAATAAACTATAAGTAACTTGAAGGAATAACTGAAAAAATAAAACCGAACAATTAAACTGTATGACATAAAACAACATAAATGCATTCTTAAAAGACATTTCACTTAGGTATCGTCTGATTAAGATGATGATGAAGAAAACAGTTTCCGTCTCACTTTCTTTGCTGTATTTTTCTGTTTCATTAGTTCTGTTTCAATTAAACTTACCTTAAATATTTAGATCAATGAATAAATAGCATTAATAGCCCAGAAATTGCTGTTTTTACTTAATATATTTCAAATCGTTGAAAATGACAGATTTACTCGAAAAGGAGGAAGAACAAGCAGACCGAAGTATTTAGGGTAGATGCATCATTTGTGGCCACTTTAAGGTGTTGTACCAGTTTTGGCCGCTTCTTAAAAAATATAATATTTTTCCGTGTAAACAATAAATGTAACCTTATATTTCTGGCGGTATACTAATCAAAATATTTATGATGTGAAATTCTCCACATAATAACGATCTGTAAACAGTTTAAGAATAAGATAATTATACACATGTCTAAAAACAGTGCAATGCCCACAAACGGTACATCTACCCTACTTTTTGGCTGCAAATAAGATCGAAGCTTCTAACAACATTATTCTTTACTCCCGAAAGAAAACTGCAACGTGAAGTGTTGCGATAATGCAAACATAACCACGATAACGTGACAGCAAACACGAATTGCCAATATATTAATTAAAAAGCTGATGTGATCATGTATCCCCGTTGATCAACTATCCCACCTTTCCCCTACTCTCTTCAATCCTAACAACTATCCCTTAGTTGGACCGTTTCGCCTAAGAGGCCCCGCGGTTTTGCCCTCCTCGAGCACGCCTTATCGCAGTCGTTAATAAGCCGATCTCTGTGACACGCAGTTTCGATGTCTCTGTCACTAACGATTATTAGCTATACCGCAGTGTAATGCAAGCGGACAGGTAGTAGGTGTGGGTGTGCAGTGGGGGAGGGCAGTAGTACACGATCGGGCAATAGGAGTTGGAACCACTACAAGCTGTTACCGAATTACATCCATGGCAATCCCGCTGACCATCGGACCGTGTGAGCGCAGTTAGACAAATTATGTAGGTACGTGCTCGAGTTGTCCCACGTTAATCCCTTCTAACCGGCTTTCCCCTCCGCTTTCTCTTTTATCCTGATCTTCCCAGCTTCTTTCTTCGCCCCGGTGTTTAACCTTGTCAACCCTTCTGCTCATCGCGACCCTGCTTCCGAGTCTCGATACTTTTCCTCCCCCAATCGTCTGGACTTTGAAGCGTCCCTCAGTGCGCGTACCGTGCCTTCCGTACCCGAAGATTGATGTACGTACCTCGCGTAGGTATCTATTTAAGTGAATTACAGCCGCTGAAAGAGATTCCTAAATTCCGGACGAGTTGCGTCGCTTTTAAATGGCCCCAGGAAAAATATACACGTGTACAGTAGGTGTGCGCCGTGCACAGGGGAAGGACGAACGTTTGCGGAGCGCGGCGCGAGCCCGAAAACCGTGGGGCAGGTGTACGGTGGGCTGTAACGGGAGATATTAATATTCACTCGTTAACGTCCGTGGTCAATCGATACTTTGCGGACACCGTACTCTAACAAGCTCGCCCGTGCCCAGGAAGCACGTAACAACACGTATTCCCAAACGTTCCGGTACTTCGGGAATCGAAACCGAACCGGCTAAAAATAATTTCCCGTCCGCTTCGGTCCAATTGAAATGCTGCAAATATTTTTATCGAGTGGAGGGAAAAAAGTTGTTGTTCGATCCCCCGGGGAGGGAGAAACGTGGCCAGATATCTCGGGCAGCTTTTACAAATTAATTTCTTCCCGTTGCTCGCGGAATCCGGGTTCTCCTTGCCACGTCTGCGATCCGATCGATCAGCAATTTATCCAACCGTTCATAGGAGGTTGCCCGAAAATCCAGCAGTTAATTCGTCACTGTAACCGCCCTCTTTCTTCTCCGTTCCGCCCACGTTGCCCGCTAATTCCTCAGACTACCCTCGAATCGATCCGCAGTCGGTTGGAGGGTCCGACGCGGCACCCAGCCGTTCGCAAATTATCATTGCCTCTATTGGTGTCTGCCGGCGTGAAACCGCACCCCCCCCTGCCGATATTCATGCAAATCCGAGGAAAGTTCGCAACACCGTGCAAGTCGGAACTTGGCTGCCAGCCGCGCTAATAGCGGAAATCGCGCGAAAATCGCGAGACCGTGTCGGAATCGTCTGCGAAGTTCGATAGGATTTTGTTAAACGAAAGCCGCTGTATCGGCACCCCGTGCGGCTGTTCCGGGCGACTTTGGAACAGTCGCGCTAGGCTGGTCCCGTTGCGCAGGACGCGCCACGCATCCTCCCGTCATACACGTACCCATCCCATTTTCAAGTGGCAGTTGACAGTTCTTGTGTACATAATTAATAGCATCGGCACGCTCGGCAGTGTGCGCTTAATCCCTGCGACTCAATTCGCTGCAAAGGCAAGCGGATTGCCTATCGGGTTTTCTGTTGTCAGTGTGCGTGCAAATAAAGTGTCCCTTCTAGGTAGATGATCCTTACTGCGCGCTGCACCGAATTATCGAACGGTAAATTATTCGGTGTGTGCGCGTGACGTGAGCGCTGTTTGCGACACAGCTGAAATGTGCACTGACGCCACGGCCGTCTGGATTATTAATTTAAACATTCGCCGTGACTGCTCGATCATCGCGTCCGATTGATTCGCAAGCGGCGCTAAGGCGAATGTCCCAGTTTCTGCTCATTTAAGAGGTCACTCGTCATAGAGAAGGTGTAAAAAAATGCGAGCGCCCTACTTTACATGCGTTTATTCGATTAAAACAAAAATTGATTCTTTCTTTAGATCAATGAATGTATTAATAATTAAAACAAAAACCACATTTTCTATCTATTATACCTGCGTCACAATCCATCTTCAGAAACACCTATTTTTAACACCGTCACACTATTGCCCCCTGGCTTGAACTGCCTGTAAAATCTGTACCATTAGGAATTTCGTTCTAAAATTTTACCTGGGCATTCTTGTTGTGGGATGAAAATATGCAAAAATTTTTTTTGATTTTTTAACCGGCTCTCTGGCTCCTTACCGATATCATTTTCACATTCACGGAGATCCCTAGGCTTTTTCGTTAAAAATACATTCTTGCATTCTTTTAACGCAGCACTACGGTGGAGATTAATTTACAGGAGGAAAGACGTCGCGCGATTGGGTCTGAGAATATCCTTCCGCTGGGACGAGAGGACCAACGTATTAAAAGTGTAATTAAGACGGAGCTACTTAAAAGCAGCCCTGGCAGATGTAAGAATCTTAAAATGCTCCGGTGCGCCAACGTAATATTAAGCTGTCCGCGACGGAATTGTTAATTTAACGCAACCCCTGCCCCGATCTCCCCTCTGCCCCCTGAACTATACAAGTTTACGGCTATCGCGCATCTCTATGTCTGCTTGAAATTCATTTGCCATTGAACAATCTCGTCCGTGGCTTGGGATTAATCAGCTTGTCCTATTTAGCATGAGCAGCTCCAAGTTATCAATCCTCCGCTGCCCCCCCCCCCCCCCGACTAGTTGCAGGAATTTTGGTCGCGTTCGGAGCAAGTGTTACATTTTCCTGGGCACATTGTGCTAGCCAGCAGATGTAACGGGAAGTCCATTGATATAATTGTGGTCACGGAGACGATGAGGGACGATGCATTAAGCGCACCACCGTCTCAAGCTGCAGCGCACGACAGTCAGACGTATGTGCAGGTGTAACTGTCAGGGGGGGCAGAGCAATTCGCGTCAGGAACACAAGGCGTTGGTCCGACGGCAGTAAGGCTAACGTTGCTTGGTAGTAAATTATCATTCAGCAGATGGTACGTTAACACTTCTGCGCGAACAGCCGATTGACGTAACGGCGCAGTCGAAATTTAGAAACAGTTACCCCATCCTGGCTAGCGCATTACCCTATTATCTCTTCGTCGCCAAAAATCGTACAATCGAGACTTTGTTCCGCGGAAGGGCAATAAGACCGGGGCGGTTCGATTAACACGCTTGACGACCGTTGCACATTAATTATCGAGCCGATGCGTCCCATTCCGTGCGCGTAATTAACGCGATCATTAATAATAAATTGATTAATCGTGCTTTCCCGTAATTACCCCGTTGTTCCTGCGTGCGCCGATGCGCGCAATGATCGCGACGCGACGCCACGCGACAAAGACGATTTTTTGGGGAAAAGAAGGGTTGGCGTTTCGGGCGTTTTTCATCCACGGTAACACTCGAATTAATCGTCGGGAGCCACCCCTCGCGAAACTCTGCGCAAACCTGAAAAAGCCTTGATCCTCCCTCGAACGTTAATACTTCTTTCTCCTGCGCAGCTCGCTCGTCATCGTATGGTTATTCATCAAGCGCTCTTCCCCGCGTAGTTTTTCACAGCGCAGTCGACCTGGGAAAAAACTTGCGGTCTCGAGGGTTCCGCCGTGTGCTCGAATGCCGGATCAACCGTTTAAGCGCGAGTTTCTTCCGCGAATTCTTGGTCAATCGCCCGAGCAATGTGTTTCGGACGTTCGCTCGCTTTCGGTGTTTATGTGATTCCGTGAATTCGCGCGAATAAATTGCGAGTCAACCGGCTGTAACGCGGCACGAACGCAAATACTCAGCGGTGGAAATGGAATTGTAATTAACAGTGAGAAGGGTAAGTTTCAATGGCGATTAATTGCCATTTGTGCTCATCGATTACGCGCGCGATACGCGCTTAAATATATCTGTCAACATTGATTGAAAATTCGTTTCCTCTTTTCGTTGGTCGTCGCACTTGCCACAAATGTGACGAACACTCAGCCCGTTCAAGCGTCAGAGCGGTCTGAGCGATGCCGCGCCACAAATTCTTCCCCGGACACGGATAGCCTCCGAAAGCAGCTCGTGATGTCTTAATAGCGTCGATCAACGTTTTACGATGGCATGCCATCCATCAGCTTGAAAATAATCAGGAGCGACGTGAGTCGTGCCAAGTCACCCTCGACTGTTAGAAAATGTGGTCTGTTTCCTAGAAGTCAGACACGCGTTCGAGGGTCTACACCAGGCTTAGGGACCCGGCTTGGAAAATTGACGGCCCCCAGCGGAACTACCCTCCACTTCGCTTTATGGTAACTGGAAAAAGAATGACGACCACTCTTGTCTATATCTGTGATGAGCAACTCGCTGCATTTGGCCATCCAGCCACTGACCTGCGGCCCAAAATTATTTCAATTATAATAATAATAATAATAATAATAATTCCTTATCGCACAGTATACATTACAAAAGAAAACATATAAGAAAATGATAGAAAAAGGAAAGAAGAAACAGAATAGTTAGAACTTATATAGCACATAGGTATAACAGTAGAGGAGTGCAAAAGTCGAGGTACAGCTGTCAGCTGTTGTTAACCTTACCACTTAAGGGGTTACGTGCACCTAGATGTCCGGAAGAAGCATACAAGTTCAGGAATTTTTTGGGGGAAAAGTTATAAATCTAAGAAATGACAGAAATAACAAATTCGCCGCATAAATTAAAATTCTTTGATAAGTATATTTAAGTATTTAATACTGCGGCCCGCGCAGAGTGTTAGGTTCCCACTTTTGGCCCACTACTGGCCAAAGGTTGCATCACTGGTCTATATAGATACAGGCATAGCTAAAATACAAGCACAGATTGCGGTAACTATCTTTGCATTAGAAGTAAAACCATCGTTCCATCATTCATCGACTCGAACGTGCACCGTGGCACGGCGATAAAGCTTTAACAATTCTCATAAACAATCGTGCGTCTCCTCTCTCGAAGCGAGCAGTGCACCGGTGGGCCGGGGCGATCAAACCGCACCCCCAGCCTGTTAGCTATACGAATGAAATAAATTACGGCTTTCTATTTAATAATAGGTCCGCCATCCCTTTTCTCTGCGTTAACGTTGCCGGATTTTACGAGCATTTACCTCGTGCCTGGGGACTATTAAGTTTTATTGCCAGAGGAGGAACGAGCTGCCCGGACGGGGGAAGGAAAGAATATCTTGCGAGAGGGTGGGGAGGATTCTTTGGACCTGCAACCACTTTGGAACTTCCGCCTCCATTGTCTGGTATCCATGTATTGGTAACGGGTAAGTATATTTGTTCCCCTCTGGGACATATTGGATATTGTTTCTCTTCCTGGATTTACTGGCTATGGTCAAATAAGAGTTTGGAAGATTTTTAATACAGGCTCTCCTGTCGGCCACAGGATAGAGCGTCTCGCGGTGTTCTGTTCTCCCTTGTCCTTGCCACGAATCGATATCGCACAAGCTCCTATCACGAATTTTCGTGAAATTACTCCAACATTCTTGGGGCCTCCGCGCGGCGGTATTGAGACAGCCATTCCTCCAAATCATCGACGGGAGTGAAGAAAACGTATCGAGACACCGGAGGATAGCTTATTTCTCCGGCTATCGTTGTTCAAACAGCGGCCAGGATACCAGTCATCAAAACAGGGAACGAAAGAAGCCGAGAGGACGATGAAAAGCCGAGAGAACTTTGCTCTCGAAACATCTTCTCGGAAGTGGCCCACTCGCGGGAAGAAAAGCTCTCTATTGCTGATTGTTCCAGAATCAGGAGAGCGCACGATCGACCAGCGCACGTGCAATCGATCTCCCGCGATTACGAACTTCTCTTCGCTTCGGGGTTTACTGGAAGATAGTAATTCGGCCCCCCGTTACTAACGGTCCTCAAAGTCCTTTCGTAACGCGACTTCTCCCCGCGGGAAACGTTTCGCTGTGTTTTAACGAAGTCTGCGGAATGATAAATTGTTTCCGCAGCGAGGGAAATTGAATTGAAAGTTTGGAACGGAAGAGCGAAAGGGTATTCGAAATCAGAGCTGGTCATAAGTTCTTCTCCCGTACACGTGACTGCGAAGCGAATTGTCGAGCTTGTTCCCTCCATTTTTCCTGCAGAGAAATTAAGCTGATTGTGGAAAAGGGATTGCCGTTGCGTTAAAAATAGGATTTTGAGGCAGAAAAAGGCGAGGGCAGATCGAGGCAAGTACAAAGAGGAGCAAACATGAAACACCTCGCCACTGTTTCGCACCTATTCTGCTCGAAGTCCTCTCGACATTTTCACGCGCGAAACGCACGCATCGTCGACTCACCCGGGGGAGATTCTTCGCTCCGCATTAAAGAGCCCTCTTCGCTAAATAATAATAAGATCGTCGCAGCTACCCGGCCATAGTATCCGGACATCGTGACCAGCGCACAAACGCGTCCAATTTATAAACTGGTGATTTTTCAAACTTCACCCCGCGAGACAGAGATGCAGAATAATAATAACCGCACCTAATGGCTTTTCCGGCCTAGATGTATCGATGCTTCTCGTTAGCGGCTCCGCATTTTCTCTGTCCGCGGGTACCGGTGTCTCTCGTTAGCGGCTCTAAATTCCCGCGATTCGGTGTATTAAATACAGACGTTTCCAATTAAAACTATCGCGGAGCCGTTTCCTTGTGTTAATTAAAGCAGACGCGCGAGGAGGCGTAGGGGCGAAGTAGGTTGCGGGTGAAAATTAGCGCGGTGGCTCGAAGTGGCGGTGAAGTAGACGAAGGTTCGAATCGGCGGGGGAGCGACGCGACCCCGGCAGAAAAATATCCCCGGCGAAACGCATCCTGATCGGATCGCCATCTTCAAATTAAATCCCATCGAGGAACATCCCGCGGGCGAATATCGTCCGGCGAAATTGCTCGGCGAAGTATTCACTTATCGGCGGGAGTTTAGACTCACCGGGGGGAAGAAACTGTTGGAGCAGGTCTCGAGCGGATCGATCGGATGGGAACGGCGATGCAGCCGAGGCGGTTCGGCTTTACGATCGCTCGTTTTCGGATATACCGTTTCCGGATGTTGGATGCGTCATTCCGCGTGCACGAGCATCATCCGGGCCTCAGCCAGCGAAAACGATCCGGTTCTACTTGATATCCCTGCCTTCCGAAACGGCGCGACGGCAACTGCGTTTCTTGCGTCAGTAGTTCGATCCTCGCGTCCCCAGGGAAAACAGTGGCTTGCCGGTTCTTGCTTCGAGGGATCGCCGATTACACGTAGAGAGTATCCGAGCACAGTTAAGGGTGGTCAGCTTAGGAATAACGAAAGGATCGCCAAGTAAGAGGTTTTACATCGTCGGAATAAGTTATCGGTTTGATCGAAGAATTGCGGATGAGGCTGGAGCAGGGGAGGGCAGAGAGAACGGTGCTGTGTTATTGGCGAGTCGCGAACGTCCATTGCAGGACCTGTACTACCCGTTCTTTAAGGCTACCGAGGTAAATTGCAATTCAGCGACGATTATTTGCAAGGAAGTCGTGCTTCGCCGTCGCACTCGCTATGGCACATATTGACGCGACGCTGTTGCCCGGTTCAACAAAAACGTATAGAGAGAACAATAGGGGAGGGAAAAGGGGCAAAGGGGCGCAGACAGGGTGAAAGAGTTCCTGTTGCCGTCAGGTGGGTAGTAATTGCGAAAGTAAGAGGGTGGATCTCTTTTTTCTTCATTTCTTTTCTCCTTTTCCCATCTGCTCGGAGATGTTTGTGATGTAAAGCGCGAACCAGGATTGAACCCTCTATCCTCCTTTCTTCTCCTTGTCACTTGCGCGCCACTTTTGTCTCCTTTTAACTAGAGTGTATTCTTGTTATTGGTTTAGCGACGTGCCAGCTTGGGTTCAGGAGAGCACGAATAATAGGAGCGTTGAAAGCTCGAACGTATATAGATATATTCCACGTTGGAGATCCTTAGCGACTGATCGGACGTTGTTATCATTTCCGGCTGGCTGTCTTGCCAGTCGGTTCACCAAGAAGGTCCCATTGAGTTTTCACTTTGATCGAGCGAATTAATCGCCTCTAATGATATCCGAGGGCCTAGAGAGAACTGGCTGAATGTATGAAACAGAATTCGATCGGGGACATTAATTGTTTCGCAGAAATGTTGGAGTATTGTCGGGGACGGATGGTTTCATCGACGGCGGCCCGCCTACTTGCACGCTTCATCCCCTCAAATGGGGGAAGAGATAACGCGCTCCTGAAGCCTAGCCCCGGCCAGGGCGTTGAACGAGGATTGTCGTTAATTTTAATTAAAACGTTATACTGCTGCAGAGAAACGGGGAGTTTTATCTCGACCAAACTTTCCGTTTATTTTCCCGTTGCCGCGCGACTCACGCTCCTCCTTCTTGACTCTGTTTTGCGGGGCTTACTCAGAGGACAGGGATCCCAGAAACAGATGAATCTTGATAGAAGACGGAGTTGCACCTAGGAGAATTAATTTAACTAAGTTCGCGAAAAACTTCGAAATTGACACGAGAAGTTCCGGCCCTTTGTATAAAAAACCGCCCCGACAAATCTACACCCCCGACGTTGAAAAACTCCCCTGAAATGAGCAAGTGAAATCAGAAAAAATGGAGGCTAAATCTCTTCCAGGATATTATCGCGGAATACCTAGTCTTTTCAAACTAATTAAAGCCGAAAACATCCGTGTATTTCTTCGGCCGCGGCTGGGCGCTAGCGTTCCGCGCGCAAAATAAATTCCAAAAAACACATCGCATCCGCCTGTAAACACTCGGCGTTAAAAGAAAAAAAAAATAGCGAACTCCGAATGCATTCAGGGAACCGAATCCCCCGAAGACGAGTCCCTGGGAATTCTGGCCTCGGCGGATTAATTAACGCCGCAAACATTCGCGAAGCGCGTTCGCCAATAAAAGCCACGCTTCCGGGCAAAGTCTCGCGAAGAAAAAAGGGAGAAAGCCGTGAAAAGCAAACACGAAGTCTCCGCCGGGCTATCGGGTTTAATTAAAATTTTTTAATCGCTCAGCCAAGGAGTTTCGCGCAGGGGAGGCAAGCTCGATGCGTTCGGGACGCAACGGGACGAGAAAACCAGCTATCCGACTACCTTGTGCGTATTCCTTGGATCGTCAGGCCGGTTAGCACGTTCGGTGGAAATTTCGCAACATCCGAATGAACTTTAATTCAACCGCGGACACAAGCGCGGTGGGACGGGGGTTTGTGCGCGCAGAACGCGTGGTATTCATGTAGACCGTTAGCGCCACCCCCAGCGAGCCAGCCGAGCCCTTTCCCCATTGTAGCTGGAAAACGGTCGGACAGCCTGGAACACATTATACAGTGGAAAAGCGAGCCGGAGATGAAGCTGAAACAAAAGTGTTTCAGCGAGCGGAATAGGAAATAGTCGGTAAGCCGGCGCGGGGGTGGCTGGAGGAGCGAGGAAGGCCGTAGATATTGTCTAGGAACCGAGGAAACGTTTCGCGCTCGCTGAACGCTCGCGTGTATCGATAATGCGCTCGCGGAGTCTGTCCGTTCCTGAAGAGAACTCGGCGGCACAACAGGAACGTCCAGGAATATCCCCAGACGTGCGCGCATATTGTTGTCCAGCGGACGGGTATCTACCAGCAAAACTCATTTTCACCTGACTTTTCCCCGTCTTCGTTGTCCGCACTTCAATTGCAATTCGCGGATCGGAATTGCCGGTCAGTCTGGCGCTTTATTGGCTCGATGATAAAGGAAGATTTAATAGCTGGGATCACCTCGATCTGCTGGTAAATTAGATCCGACGGTGTAGCAAGAAATTTTCGATCTCTGAATCAACAGAGACGTCCGCAAATACTTAATGCACCGTTCTTGTAAATTACTCCGAGGGTGGGGGGGTTGTAAATGGTCCGGTTGGTTTTCGGCGTTGCTCGCAGTAACGGGAGCAGATGCGGCCAGTGCAATATCGACCTGAAAATCGAATCCCGAGGGAAGCCCTTGCGTCGTTTCTTGCTCTCCCTTGACACCTACCTCCCGTGTTGCTCGAGAACGGTCGCGGCGTTCCTTGCGAAATCGATAGTCCAGGTTCTCTCGCGTGGCCCTCGTCGGTAAATCGACCGAATGCTTTGAATTCGTTGGCAGGGAAACGACCCGATCGCGCCTCGAGAAACGCTGATGATCGGGCAAGGGTTCCGCCGAACCCTGTTTCGCTCAAGAGCACTCCGCCCTCTATACACTCTAGAGATTTTAGTGCTTTTTGAGGGCTCGTTTTACGGCGCTGTAAAACTTAGGGAGTTGCTAAATTTAGGGGACGATTGCGTGAAACGAGTTGCTTGGTGAAGGGAACACGTTGGCTGAGGGAATATTTGGAAACGATCAAAGTGGAGGGAAGGGCCAATGATTTCTCTAATTTCTGCAGGTGTTAAACGACGTTGGTATGCACACGGGTTAAATTATTTATTTCACTTGTACGGATGAAACCCATTTGGTAACGAAATAAGAGTAAATTGAATATCGTAGAGACACACGTTGCTACTAAAAGACCCAACAGAATAGAATAAACATGGGCAATGGAAAAGAGTATATGGCTAACCAGATCTATCGTGGAAAACTACCGCTCTATAGACGCTTGTCTTAAAAGTAGAAGGAAATCCGTAAAAAAAATCAACATCTTTCCAGGACAAATTAGCCAGATTATAGATCCTGTTAGTGAAATCAGTGAAGCCAAATCTGGAGGTGTAGTCTAGAGGTCTAAATAGCAAATTATGCCTGATAGCCCGTTCTGGAGCATTAAGATTGATTTGACTGATAACAGGTGGGCTGTATACCAAACTATTAATGATCTTAAATAAAAAGGTGAAATCATTAACAGTCCTCCTACACTCCAGTGTTTGGATACCCAGCCTCCGCATAATAGGACCATAGTCGTGATCATAACGCTGAAGAGCCTGGTCCATTTAGAACACCAAGAAGCGCAAGAAACTATGCTGGACCTTATTCTTTCTTCCAGAAAACTACGATGTAGCTGGTTTAAAAGAACCGCGTGTGAAGCGGCGATTTCAAACCGTCTGACTTGTGGTACAGCACAGCTACTGGACGCTTATTGAAATCGCGCTAAAGCAAACGGCTGAAATTCATTTCTAATTCGGCGAACGCACTCTGGCCCCGCTGCATTCTAGTGAATATTTAAACGCAAAATCTAATTGCTAGGATACAGTAATTAAATCTTTAATTCGCAGTGCGGGCAATTCGGTTTCACGTACAAGCATTCGCAAACCGCTCCGGGAATGTGTTGGAAAGTTTGCCTTTGGTGAACGTGATATGAACGCGTAAATATTGTAAATGTTGTAAACGTTGTAACTGTTTCATTCGGAGGGTAACGCAGGATCGGTGAAATTCGAATCTAACGTTTACCCACCATCAGATTTAAAAAGAAGGAAACCGAAGTCTGCTGCTTTATATTTTTTGCTCCTTAATGTGGAACGAGAAGCTCCTATACCGAAAACAGATTTGCGTATTAATCGAACCGTTAAATTACGCGAATCGAAGGCGAGTAACGCCGGATATTCAACTCGAACTCGAACACTATTTAAAGTGGACTGAACCGAGCGAATTTGTCACAAATCCTATCCCGTTTTACGCCACGATCCGTGCGATTCTCAAACGCGAGTAGCCGCTCAAAAACGTTCAATCTCGCGAAATTCATATTCCCGCGGATGCTGTCGCGCGGCCTCACGACTTCTGGCGTTTATTTTTTAATGGTGATCACAGGCCGGAGTTAAACGAGAGGCTTTATCGATTCCGTCTCACCTGTCCCTTCGTCGCGTCACATCCCGTTTCCTCTCGTTGACGTTGCACCGAGCACAGACCGCCGGCAACAGGCTTCGATCTTCCTCTTCCAAAGAGAATTATCGATGCGTAAATTAAAAATTGAATTCCAATCGCGCACGTTCATCGAGCCCCGTACGCGTCTTCAATCACACGAATTCTCTTCAGTCCTCGGCACATCGAACACGGGGTCACCGCTTCTTTTTTTTTTTTCATCACTCGATCACGAATTCTGGCATTCCAAAGTTAATTGGAATGGCTAACAGGAAGACAACGCGAAAGCTCACGAAAAACGCACTCTGACTATTCAGTGCAGGAAAGTCACGAATTTCACAATCTACGCCCTCCTATTTTATTGATCTACAGCGCGAGTATTTCCACCGAGCACTTTTCGGGAACCAGCTCTCGAAGAAGCAAAGGAGTTTCAGGTTGCAGTCGCGCAAGTGTGACGAATTCGGTAGGTGGAAATGCCCGTGTCGAGCGTTAATATTTATTATTTCGTCGTGAATATCGATCATTATCCACCTAAGCTCTCTAATACAAATCATAATCTTTCTTCGACTCTTTACGAAGCCGCACAGCGGCCACTTCTCTTTCGATGCTAAAGCTGTTTTGTGAGCCGCTGGAAAGTGCAACAGAACGTGACGAACGGAAGAAGAAAAGAAGGGACGTGGACGGCCGCGGTTCGTGCAGTCGATCGATCGGTACGCCGAAAGACAAAAGCCTCCGAATGAACCCCCGGGCTTTATTTCAGGTCGATTTCTCGTTGCAATGCGAGCGAGTGGAAGGGTTGCGTAGTAAAAGGATTGTACCGATTCTTCTGTGCTTCAGTCGCTCGATGTGCAGTCGCCGCATTTCAAAACATCGAATGACACTAGGGAGGATGGCAAAGTGTGGGGGATGCTGCTTGTCAGGGGGAACAGACACGTGCCCGATACTTAAAACATGTCCCACCGTTCAAAATGCACCAGCACCGTGCTATTTACAGACAAATAACACTTCCCTTCCTGATTAAATTCTTAAAAGTCGCCAGGTCTTCGCGCCATTTTGATAGCGCGTAGGTAAATGTTTTTCCCTCGCTGCAGTCTCCCATTGCGCGTCGAACAGTCTCTCGAGTGTTTACCATAGACGAACGTTTGATAAATTGCAGCTACCTCTTTATGCCCGTCGTCACGCGAATGGTTAATTTGATGAAAATTCTGCATTGCGAAGAAGAAGTGTCTGGTTCCCTCGCGGGGGTGAAACGCCTCGAGGATAAACAAGGGAGCTCGTTTACGGGTTTAAAAAATTCACTGGCTGCTCCTGGCATGGCTGGTATATTTTTGTACGATCTAATTTTCTCCGGGCATAAAAGGGGATTTACGATCATAAGCGAAATTTATGAATCACACGGAGCCGCTCGGATAGTCTACTTCGTCATGGGAAATATGAGATCGGATTAGTCATTTAATATATCGCATAGTCTTGAAGGCGACACGTGGAGCTGCAACTTATCGGTCGCGATTGCACTCGGAACTGTTCAAGCCTGCACGGGCAACGCAGCTCGGGCTAAGTAATTTTCAATTAACGTACAGGTTTCGCGTAACTCTATACGTTCAACTCGTATAGAGTTTTACGAGTTAGAATTTTACATTCCGCGTTGGCCGGACCATCGGAAACCACCAGCTGCGCAATTGAAATCAGAGGTGTCCCTCGACCTATGGTTCCTCACCAGCAACTGTTCACGGATTCCCCTGTCACGGGTTCATCCGTGTTGGTGTATGCGCGTGCAGAGAGATTTTTCGATATTGAAATTGACACTGACCGGAGTTTTCACGGTTCTGCGTTAACGGATTGCCAGTATCGCGTTGGATTGATTGAAATATACTTCGCTGGATCGTAGGAATTGAATCGCAGACGCATTTATTTTTCAATGTTTAGCAAACGCGCGCGATGGAGGTGGCTGTGGACGGAACAGTTAGGCTGAATATAAAGGAGCAAGGTGTGTATGGGAAGGCACGAAAATATGGGCAGACGCACCAGGGAAACTTAATACTAGAGCAATGAATATATCGAGGAAAGAGCCTGGTGAAGTGACAGAAGAAAGCACGGATAGTTAAGAGCAGAGGTGAAATGTGTGGCGAGGTCAGAGGCAGACAAAGAAAATGCGGGATGGTGATATATAGACGGAGAAGAAGTATCTAGGGTGGTCTGGGTTCACGTCGCACGAACACCGCAGAGATCCCCGTTCGCTTTTTCGTGTTCACGTCTGATCGATATCGACCAAGCTGTTATTGGCCCAGTAGGTGATCGTGACTCGCTATCGAGAGGGAAAGAAATAGAATCGGGTTCGGTGCATATAGTCGGCTTTTGTACGTGCACAAGGCTTAATGGATTAGCTGCATCCGTATCGGAGCGAACGCGTACCCCTGGGCGAGCAGCAGCACACGTTTAGTCGAAGACGAGACGTTATTGCTGATGACTAATGGAACGTTCCTAGAGATCAGTTTCAAGGTTCCAGGGATGAAATCGAAACCTTATCCCTTGGAAGGTGCACATCGTGACATTTCAGCGAGGAGAGAGAGATCGATTGGGACTTCAACAACCGTTGCTTCCTGTTGAGACGTCAGATGCTGTATTTTTCCTGTCACCGTTCCGACCCAGCCATCAGGACAGTTTATTGCGGGTCAGTTGTAACGGCTCTGGGCTGATATATAAGCCAGATGTCGCGGTCCGAGCCTAGACCTAAGATTGTTTGGGTCTGTCGAGTGGTATCGCGGGGCTGAGTTTTGCCAGACCCACGGTGCGAGGGTGAGAACGACTCTCCCTTGGATAAGCGCGACTTCCCACCACTAACTGACCCCGCACGCCTAGCTTTGGGCCCAGCCAATTACGGGTCTCATTTTTCGCACCCTGTTTTTTGAAGCAACCAATCAATCGGGTTGGTTTAACATTGATTGACTTGATCGAAGCAAATATTCAAGCTGGCAACAGCTGTCACAGATCACCTCTCTGTATTTTACATTAAATATACCAGTTATTGTTCCATGTTAATCCACGAGTACAGATTTATTAACATCGATATCAAGTCGACATGTGAAACACTTTGCGAGTGCACGGTTATATATTGTATTTAATTAGAAAGAATTGCAACAACCCTTTGCTTTATTATTCCTAACTATTACGGAAACTTAACTGGGGAATATCTGTATCTAAAATGTAGGAGAAAAAGCAAACCTCGGGCGATGGGATTCGAACTCACGATCTTCGGATTCACTGCGCTTGGCCAGCCGCCTTAACCGATTCCCCCAACGTTGACTCCCCGAGATCTCCGTGTTTCGGACTCTACTTAAGGAGCGCCACCTATAGTGCCACACCATAGACCGTTCCTTAACGTCGAACTCCTACATATATATTTGTTGCATTTGAAGATAGAAAGAAATGTCGGAGGAAAACGTGACATCAGAATTTCTCAAATATAATGGTAGAAATAAACTTTTTTCAGAGCCGCCATTGTAATCGTAGAGTTACAGGGACTAGATGATACGCTCCGAAACGAGATAACACAAAGTCGGCAAATTTAAGCCCACCTCATTTCTCGAGCGTGCAGCGCTGCGGTTCCGGCTCTTTCTTTTTGCGACTCTGATTCTTCGCGAATTTCGAAACAATGGGTTCTCCACGAGATTCGCGCGTCCCTGCCACTTTCGCGGAGAAGGAAGTGGTTAAACTTCAAAGGAGCGATGTTTAATCAGAGTTCTCAGCCACCGTCGCCGTCGTTTGACGAAGTCCGACTTTTATTTCGGGTCGAGTGACGTCGCAACCCCCGTTTCTATTATTCCGCGACTTCCGGCCGGCCTCCGCGTTCCTCCTCTCTTCCGCTCTCGCTAATCGAGTCGAGGGAAGAACGTCTCACTCGCGTTTCCTCATCTTTTCCACCCCTTGCCAGCAGATTTTCGTGCGCAGAACGTCCACCGAATGCCCTACTAACGTCATCAACCCCTGGAATGCAATCGCCGTCCGAAACTTGGACGCGAAATCCCCCGAATGTGAATTACGAGTTCTCCTGGATATTTGGGACGCGTAACACGACATACCCCTTTCCCAGCCAGCGAAATTTGTAAAGCTCTGCTCCTGGAACGCGAACTGTTTAAAGGGATTACGAAACTTTCAACCCTCGAGAACACGAAACTCGAACGGCTATCGGACATCACCGAGAACAAAGAGCAAGAAGGGAGGATCAATTTTTGAGGCGAGAGCTTAAACGCGCGGAAAACTTAGTTTCTTCCCGGGTTGCCGAAGAGCCGGGGTACAAAATACATATTTCTCGGGCAGGTTGCTTCGTCGAGGACGCCGCGACGGCCCGTTGCCGTCGTCTGTTTTTTTTTTTCTACGAAGAAAGTTGGTTAGTTCGATTGCGCGGTGAAATATGGCGCGAGAAAAAGTTTCTCCCGGGTAATAGGAGTTGCGACTGCGTAATTGAAGAGCGGAACACGGTTTCTCCATTTTTAACTCGACGCAGAGCAAACGGATGGTAAACAGTGGAAAGCGAGAGTGCTGGGAAGCTGGTAGCGCGAGGAAATTAACTTGGCGACTTGTTTGAGCGGTGGAAAGACTTAGAGCGCTGCGAACTTACGAGGCACGGTTACTCTCTAAGGGCAGAAGGGTAAGAATCTGCGCGAATCAGAAACTAATAATTCGCTTGGAGCTTTCCCTTTCTGAAGGGATCCAAAAGTCGCCGAGCGTCTAGGGTCAAAGCTATAACAGCCGAAAAACACAGCGGGTAATGAACCGGGAAGCCTGACGATTACGCGAAGGCAGTCAGAAGACGGGGGAGTAGCCTGGCGGAGGAAAGTCGGGCCAGAATTAATGGCGGGCACAGGATAGAACATTCCTTATGCTATTCCTCTCTGGCTTTCCTACTGACAACGGCCCCGGTAACAGCCTTCCTGTACTTCGTCCTTCGCCAGCTCCAAGGAATTATCGCCCTCCGCTGTTTCAACCACACGTACGTACATTCATACACACACACACACGTACGCTCGCTCGCGTGTTCTCCCGTGCTGCTGCGACCGAAGCTGCGCTCGCGACCAAACACCCTCGCGTCGGTGAGACCATACAACAGACACGTCGAAGCCTCGCGGCACTATGCGACCGTATATTTAGAGCGGCGTCAGTACTTTGTCTGACCGAATGAATGGCTGTACTACTGGCGGAGCGGTGGATGGCGCGGTGGCAGCGGCCCCGGCCGTACCTGCGCCGGTATCACCGGCAATAAAGGACAGACGGGAGTGTCGACTGGCATGGATGCGTACAGCCGCGCGAATAACTGGCCACCGGCGGAGGATTAATATTCATTTCGGGGGAAATACGAGGCCGATGACGGCCGCCGATGCACGCTTTCGCTGTTTCCAACCACGTAAGGCCGTGGACGTTTTCACTTTGCACGACGCTCATCGACGGATCATTGAAATTCCCCGCTCGGCGGGTCATTCGTTCTACTTGCACCAGGGACTAGAGACGGCTGCGGAGTTCTCCTTCGGGTACGAACCCCCGGCCTATGGCTTACGTTGGTATATAACTTTCGAAAGCTTCTCCATAAATTCGCGCATCAAAAATTGACGCCCGCATCGGGAAGCAGGCCAATACGTGACACGAGCACCACCAGCGGAAGATGTTACGCGCTCTCAAACTTTCATAGGGATTTACGTCCACCGGCTTATCATTATCGCGTTCAGTTTTGGCGTGTCACCGTTCATACGGGGGAGGGAATATTTACGGGCAACAAAAGAGGCGAAGTAATGAAGGTAATGCCCTTCTACTGTGCCGAGGACCGGTCCAGTGGAGCGTGTATCACGGTATTTCGCGATAATAATTCGAGACAATGCTTTTCTTTCTCCAATGAAACTCACCTCTTCACCTCTCACCTCTCCTCCCTCTTTATCCTCCGCTTCTTTTCTCTCCGACACCCTCTTGTCCCTTCCTTTCAATCCCCTTTCGCTCTCCGTCTCTGCTACTCTCTCTCCCTCTCTCTCTCTCTCTCTCTCTTTCTTTCTCTCTGCTTCATTCCCCTCGCCTCCTCTTTTCGCTCCCTTTTCACGTTTTATCCCCTCTGTTCTGTTCTCTACCGGCGACAAAGCGTCGAGACGCGTAACAACCCCTTCCAAGTACTGCGAATATTGTTTCGCGTCAAGCAGCCGGCTGGAGGTATTAATTTACACCGTTCGCGGGGAAACAGGCCGTAGGACGGGGCCAGAGGTATTCTCTAATTTCGTGGGAGTGTTCCCTTATCGGAGGAACGCGTTCCGCTCGAGCGGAGAGGGCTCTTTCGCGCGGTGAAACCTTTTTATAATACACTCACTCTACGGTAACGTTGTTAAGGTCTCTTTACGCGCACGCTGAAATTACGACGCGGTTTCCGCGGAGCCGGCATTTTCCTCGATATTTTTCGCGCCCTCGCTGCCTGATTGTGAAGCTCAAGTGGCGTTTATGCGCTACCCCATGCCGGGGAGACAGCGTCCCCGTTGAATTCTGATTGAAATCACGATCGAACAGTTGCTCCGCGATACCGGAGCTTCTCGTAAACGTTGCAGGATATTTATTTGAAAGGGGGACAGCGAGTGGAAGAGAAGCGACGTGTGCACACATACGTTTACGTCACGAGCACGGCAGGATTGGATGTCGCGCCTGGAACGTGACTGTGACACATGGAGGTATCGTAAGCGCGAGGCGTATTACGCCGTCGGAGCGATCTGAAATCGATTGACTCTGACCTAGAAGGAAGGTTAATTTGGAATCGCGTGCATAGGTTTCAATTAGGAGTTCGCCGGGAATGCGTCGACACGTGCGGCTTGACACCTCGTGCGGCAGCGCGTGCACGGCGCATTCGTCCGTTTCGGCGCATTTTAAGCCCGATAGCTGGCACGTGCTGCAGAAATTTACTCTCCGAGAACTTCGACCAGGAAACTTTGCGGCGCAGAAATGCCGTCTGGAAGAATTACACCGCCAGTATTTTATGGCCACTCAGAGGTGGAAGGTTGAGTTTAAATACTTTGGTAACTCCGGTTGAAATGAGTCTTGCGCCTTCGCAAATTTCGCAAGTTAGATTGGGTAACTTAAAGGGACACAGGGATCAAGGAAACGATATGAATCGTCCCGTACGTAGCTGCCCCGTTCAACCTGTGTTCTTCACTGAAACGAAAATGGGTGGCCCGGCAGAGCGGAGGAGGAGCGAGATCTGGGAGGGTACAAAGGGGTTGGTACGGTTCTATCGAGTTTGTCCGAGAACGTCTTCCGGCTGGGAAGCAAGGGAGTCTAATTACCGTTGCTTCGGTCAAGTAGCGGCCGTGCGGAGAACAAGCCACCCCGCGGTCTGCGGTAATTGAAACTAAATGAATTTTGAAATGTCGTTCAAAGCCAGCGGCGCGTCGCGCCGCGGCTCGAGCAAAAGGTGGAAAGTTTACTGACCGTAAGCGGCAGCCGTGACTCCCCGGATGACCCAATTCGTGGACGACACGGAAAATAACGAAACGCCCGGGAATTCAATTAACGACGCGCTGCCGCAGCCAGAATTTAGCCCCAACTTTTCCGCTGGTTCTGAATTAACAATAAGGTGGAAATCAGGCTGCCGCCCAACCGCCGCTTCTCGTCATTCGCTTTAATTATCATTCGCGTGGCTCGACCCGCTCCGCGTAGGAGGCGAGGAGCCGAGAGTGGCCACCGGGGGCTTGCTGGCCTGGGTCTCTTTGTTACCAGAGAAAGATGCAATCGATGGCGCACGAAGGTCTGTGTCGTGACCCAAACCGGGCAAGACCGAGGGCGCAACATCTGAAACTGTATCGGCGAAGAACCGCGTGCTGCCTTGATACCGATTGATCGATTTATGGTGGATGCAACAGCCGCGCCGCCCAGGGTAGCGGAGCCCAGACCACTCATCTCGCGCCGCTGCACCACCAAGATACACAGATACACATTATCGTCTCGGCTGAATTACGAGACCCGCTGGGGAAGTTCCCCCAGCCGACGCTAAATTTTCATTTGCCCGGGTATAAATCCGTGGCAGAAGCTGGCGATCCTGGCGTTTGAGCTGGCGGTACACGCGGCGCACGTACCGTCCGGGCAGTATATCGCCCAAGTCCCTGCAACTTGATGTCTCCGCCGCGTACGACCGTCGCGTCGGCTCCTGCTACATAATCGTGCATAATAATTATGACGTCATCAATTAGCCGGCCGCCAGTGACATTAATGCGCGCTCGTATGACCGCGACAGGTCCTCGTCGTGTAGATTAACAGAGAGGTGCATCAAACATTCGTCTGTGCGCGCGCGCGCGCGGGCGGGCGCTTCGGAATCGAATTCGGGCTCTCGATCGCGACCGAAATCACAGCTATTTCACGAAAACCGCTTCGTCTATTAGCGGGGAATCGAAATTTCTCTGATCGCCCTCCCCTTCCGCATCGCCAGCCGCAGCTGGCCACCCCTTTGAGTCGTTTCACCCGCGGCGTCTGGGGATTTTATTGGACCGCCGCGCCGGTTAGCCGTGAAATCGTATTAATTGCGCCGGCGAAGCATCGCGCGGCAGGTGGAACGCGCTTCCCCCCCCCCCTGTTTTTAATTATGTTAACGTATGCGGTTCAGATTATAGATACGATCGGTGTAATTCGTTATCCTTCGTCCGCTCGATATGTATCCACTGTGAACTGTGACGCCGCGCCGGCCGTGCCGCATGCCGAGCCGAAATTCAGTTTATCGCTAACGCTTGGTGTGTTATTGTTTTAACGACAAATGACGTGACGCATTGCGCACCCCGTGTCCGTGTGTGATCAATGATTTCCCAATTTTCCCGCCTGCGTTTGCGCATACCTTCTTCCTGTCGGCGAACCTCAAACATTTCATCGAGACCACGATTCGGGACTCTTGCCGGTTTCTTGCTACTAATTTCTCAATCCCTGTTCTCATCCACTGACAAGGAGAGTTTCCCAGGTCTCCGCCTCCGACTGCTTTGATTTTTGGATATGTTTTAGAGGATCGAAAAATAAGATATACGTGCTTTTTTTTATAGCGGCCCGTTTTCATACTTAGGGGGTGAAACCACCCCTCAAGGTTGTCAGATTTTCAGGTGTTCGTCTCCGATTGCTTTGGTTTTTGGATGGGTTTTAGAGGGCCGAAATATAAGAAACAGGTGTCTTTTTGTTTTAGCCTGTTTGCATGCTTGGGGGATGAAACCGTCCCTAAAGTTTCATAAGAATAAGTGGTGCCTGCCACCCCATTGCTTTGTTTTTCGGGTATGTTCTTTCATATGAAGTTTTACTCAGCACAATTTTGTACCTCTTATGAACTTTTAAGGGTAGTTTCCCTTCCCCTAAACATGCAAACAGGCTAAATTAAAAAGACACCTGTTTCTTATATTTCGGCCTTCTAATACACATCCAAAAACCAAAGCAATCGAAGACGAGCACCTGGGAAACTTCCCTTGTGAGTAGGGTTTGGCTTATGCCAATAATCCAGCAATGATTCAGAACTTGGAGAAAAACGTCGTTCAAGCTATTGCTGAAATCCAGCCCGATTTATGTGGAAAAGTCATCCAAATTTAATTTTCAAAATATAATGACACTGAATGTACTCTAATCCGCAATACAGATTCCAGCCATATCTCACATACACCTCTTTTTATTTAATTTTAAAGATCGAGTGCCGTTATTGAGAGACCCCTTATTTCTTACCTAGGCTCCTTCGGCGTACAATATTATCAGGTTTCGTCGGGTTAATTGGTATCCCAGAGACTGCAAGATGGAGCCTTTGGCTGAGCATCTGCCACTTTTACCAGGCACGATGGGGAGACCATTCAATATTTGATGGTAACGCGCTCGACGAGCTGTAAATGAACCCTTCCCCGAGCCAGCAGCCGCGAAAGAGCGGAGCTACGCATAAAATAGAAGGTTGTTGGCTCATCTGCACCCCCTCACCCCATTTACCAAGCCCACTAGTGAAAGGTTTATGTGTTATCTGGGGAAGTTTTGCCGTTGATAAATTTCCTCGGCGAAAGCGTGCCGAAGGAACGTTTCCCTCGTCGAACGGTGCAAGCTGCCGCCGCGCCGTGTCCCAGCTATTCATCATAATCCTTCGCTTTTACGCGTTTTCCTTCGGGTATAGTTCCCTGTAGTTTCATACTTTCCATGCCCTTCGCTTCTGCCCCATGAACGTTAAGGACGATCGTCCGCGCGTGTCCGTAATTTTGTCAAACAAATTCAGTAGGAATTGTACGTGTATTTGAAGATAATGAATATTTCATTACAACGTTTGATGTGGGTTTTTGGTCGGAACATCGGTACAAGGATGAAACAGTTATTTGAAGCAGTTATTACAGACCCTGCTTGATGCAATGGACGAATGAAAATTATATATAATTGTTCGCGATAACATATTAAAAACGGGGAAATGACAGAATGAATTACTACGTATTAATTTATAATTAAGGCATTTGATGGCAAATGGGCACATAGGTTTATGTCCACTATTTCCTTAAAACGTTTAAATCAACTCAGGTATATGTTTTAATTCCCTACATATTCACAAAGTTTCAGAATTTTTGGAATTTCCGGGTTTGGAATGTTCCCTTGTTAGTTTCGCCGGAAATTCAAAAAATTCTGAAACTTTGTGAATATGTAGGGAATTTCCTTCTGATTACAACGCAATTTTTGTTTGCTGCCCAAAATCACTCTAAGGGAGTGGAATTGACCCCCGAAAATTCGGTTCTTTCCCAATTTTGTGTTATATGTGAGACGAATATCGAATCCGCAAGGAAAGAAACTAATTCAGGAAAGAAAAAATTGATTTCTAAAACAGTTTGCTGTATTGAATCGAACAAACTAGTACTTACTTAAAACATTATATTTGTTATTTATTTTTGCGCTTCATTATGTATTTTTTATTTAAGCAATGTATACAAATATGCGTAACTAAGTAAGTAAACAAAATTATATTTCAATAACTAAACAAAGAAGCAATGTTTTACGAATTTACCAGATTTACGGAAAAAGGGCACATAAACTTATAAACAAAGGCACCTGCTTAAAACTTATAAATAAAGACACATCTCATTTTCGAATCATGACTTCTGTTTTCAGAACGTTTGAAGGACACGGTGCTATACATCCTTAAAAAAATTGGATTTAATTGCGTTACTTTTTATTAAGTTATACTATAATGAAATCTTTAAAATCGATTTTCTTGAAATGGCATTTTGGTGTACGCGCCGTTTTTCCATGAAATGCCTCAATCAGCATGTGGGAAGGAACGTATCATCGTGGGAGGGATCTATTGTAGCCACAATATGCGCAAGTTACAGGTGTGTGGGAAGGGCTAGGTTAATTTATCCGATACAGGCAATGCCTTGTGTCCATACGAGAGGTCATTGGCAGCCTTTCACGCTCTAATTCGCATGCATGCGCATCTAGTGTAATTCGCTAATACGGCGTCTCGATTTCCGCTTCATTGGCCCTCAATTAATAACTCAACATCTACATACTACCCGACTATGCCTACAAGCTCGCGAAGCTTCCGAATTCAAATAGGACACGTTAAGTTATGCGAGCGTTCCACGTTTATTTGCATGCTAAGAACTCTCCGTTGTGCCGCTGTATCGTAGTCCCTGCGGCTGACTAAAGCCGGTTCGTTCCACTTGCGCTCCTCACTCGCTACAAGGCTCGCGCAAGAATTTCTTTTGCGTTAGGTACATCTCGAAATTAATCAAACACATTGGTTACGCTGCTCGCGATGAAGCTTGCAGGCTGCTTCCTCGCCCCGCCACACGCGGCAAGAGTAGCGCAAATAGACCGACGTAAGGACCAGCTCCGACAGAGTACTAATATTCGCACATTTACGACGTAACAGAGGTCCGCTTGCCGTGCAAACATCGCTTCTCCCTCGCGGTGTATCTGCCAGCTAAAACTCCCACTTCGTTACAAGGCGCAGATTAAGTCCGCCTAATTCGGCTAACGCAAGAATACACGGGGGAAGCTGGAAGCTCGCTGCAGCAAGGACAGAGCAAACGTGTCAAGCGCATAGCATTTAAGTTCGCAGGTGGACGACGCTGGTAACTTGTGGTGCCCGGCAAACAAACAGCAAACACAGCGCGAACAACCAACGTGCATCCCTCCTAAAAATGATAAAGTTGCCCGAACACGGCGCACTCAGACCCAAATAAACTCGTCACTCGCGCGAAATTACGTTGAACGGTTGCAGCAGGAGAAGAAAGGTGATCGCTGAAAGGAGTTTCGCATCGTCAGCTCCCTTTTGAAGATCTTCATCGATCAGTTTCCTCGTCGATCCACGTTGGCGAGTTCTGAGGGCCAGAGGAGTCAGGCGAAAGCTCGGCTAAGGGACTGGAGGATCAAGGAGGGACTGCGCCAAGGCCTTTCCAACCACTTGACTGTACTTAAAGCGACGTCTTCGTGGTGAGGTGCGATCAGGTTGATTCGCGGGACGAGCTTCGACTGCCGCCTAACTAGAATGATCCCAAGAACGAGTTAGGAAGTTCCTCGTTGCGGTACACCCCGGCAGCTGAACAGGAAAGACCCAGAGACAGGTCAGCCTCGTCAGCCGGAAACCATTCACTGGACTGTCCGGGGCAGAAGTCGTTTAACGGTACGTCCGAGAATTGCTGTAGATCAGGAAAACGATTCAGCGATCACAGCGAGGGTCTAGCAATTACGCTAGCCCGTGCTGAAGCAGTACATTACAGAGCGTGCACTCTAATACAGCCGAAATAACCTTCCATTATTATACTTCGGGGGGAACGTAGCTGCTTAACGGGTGTCTGAGGTTAACAAGAGGCAAGTGGGTGAAAAGTGTTACGATTGTCGTTTACGCGAAGTTCGCTCTCGACTCGCGTGGCTCTATAACCTCCCTCAGGTGCGGAAAGTTAAGATGATTGCGCGGGGCAACTGCCGAATAGCATTGCGGATGACTATCAGAGGAATCCGCAAGTTTTGTACAAGGCTCTCAGCGATCGCGAGTTGAAAAAGTCGGATAAACTGTCGCCGCTTACATAATTGCTTTTGATCGTTTCGAACTTACTCTGTTACTCTTTCCGCGGTACTTAGCATTGTTTGAAACTCGGCGAACTTTCTGCGAATTGATCCCCGCACAGCAGAAGTCTTCTTTGCGCGGAAATTATTGAGATTCCTGCAAGTAGCTTGCAAGGGTAAGTAACTGCTTGGTCTGGAAAGTTGCAGATACACGTTGCTCCAGTCTCCTCCTTCGTTCCGCCGCGCTCCTGTCCCGCCCTTGTCACCAGCCCCTATAAATATTATCGTCGATGCTGTATCCGTTTACCTCGCATCTGTTTGTACACTTTTCATCTCTTGCTATCGGATCCGCGCCGAGCCTCGGGAGGAAGTTGAAGCTTCGTCTTAAATAACCTGAAGCGGCTAAACAGTTTTGCCAACCATCCACCCCCTCCGCCCGAAACTTTCCTTTCAAACCGGGGAACGTTTTGCAACTTTCCCAGGCCTCCCCTCGCCGCCCCTCGTGATAAATAGCTCGGTTCGCAAACGTTACCATTCGTCGACACGAATTTTCATTTTATCCACCACGCACGCTACATTGTCCGAGATTTTCTAGGGCGACACACGCTCTCATAAATTGTTCCACGCTCGCTGGAATTGTATGCGTTACGCGCGATACAATAGTGCCAGTTTCTAATTTGATTTATAGGACACCGCGGGGCGGGCAAACCTTGAAACGATCATTCCAGCCGGTTCTGGAGAAAAGTGGAAAATATTGTCGGCTGTGAAAGCGGTCAGTAGTATCGGGAAGATATAAATCCTTTTCGTTTTGCCGGGGAGAATAGTTGAGATTTCTGGCCCAGGAGCACGCCAGAACTATGCGGAAAGCGTTTCATTCAACGCGTCTGTTCTTTTTGTTTTTTTTCTTTACCTTTTTCGAGAAAATAGACTTTATAAATTTATTGGGTGTCCGTGTACTCGACAGAAACGTTTCGGTGATTCATTCGCTGTTAAAACGCGAGGCGTTAACTGACGTATCGCGGAAAGTGCGCATGGTAACCGTGAAAGCACGTGCCGCGTCCGCCGTTTCTTTCCACTTCCCGGGGATTGTAAACGAGAAAACGACTTACCGATGGAAGTAAATTTCCCTCCACCTCCCCGACCATCGCCAGCCATCCCAGAATTCGCGCGAAACCCCCTAGGTGTATCGATCCGAGTCAGCCTGTATCGCGGGCGGGAGACAAACCCTCGTGGCGGGGCTGATTCGCGACGTCGTGCCCGATAAAGTCACCGGCTCCCAGTGATTTCCTGCAGCTTAAAACAGCTTTTAAAAACCCTGGGAGCCTGGCTCGATATCGGAAAATGTAAATACGCCTCTACGGGGCCGTGGTTAAGGGTGGGTTCCAGGGGGTGCGCGGCTGACGGCCGGCCGCGACCGGTCGAATTTGCCTGCTCTCCCGAATTCGCCTTTATTTGTTCGCCCCGCGCATCCAAGTTCGCAAGTGGATAGCTGCTGCTGGAATGCGAAACAAAAGAGAATGAGCTGTAGAATATCCGAAAACAATACATTGTGCCCGCGATCGACTGACTGCCACCGTCCCCGGGCCCCGCGCCCCGAAACGCGCCGCATAAAGATCCCAGCCGCTGCTCTCGGGGCCATTCGGCTTGATGCACTGCAAAGATGCTCGGCACTCCTTGCCAAATGTCTGGCCGGACACGTTCACCGAACCGGCTACTCGCTTTGTTCGCTGTTCGCTGGCATCACCGCCCGCGGTGAGGGAGTAATGGTGGTTGCGTGCATCGCGCAGGGGCACCGGAGTGCAATACGCGTAAAGGGAGAAATGCACGCACGTCACCTGGACGGACCGCGGAAAAAGTTTATCGATTTAAATATCAATTTCGCGTGGAATCGATTCGATTCCCACGAGTCGCTCGGTAAATGGCAGGTGGCAATTTCCTCGTGGATCGAATCGTCATTAAAGCCCGGTAGCTGGGCTCGCGCCTCGCGGGACTTTAACGAACGTATCATTTTTCACGATGCATCGACGAACGGTGGTGAATGAATCGAAACGGAAGGAAACGACGAGGAGAAACGAGGGAAGTGGAAAAAAGGGGCCAGCGTTGCAACGTTTACAGGTCGTGAATTTCCCGGAGCCGTCCATCGGGCCGAGCTGCAATTCCGTTTAAGTGGAAAAACTCTCGCCGGTGGTCGATCACTCTGCTGATAATATTTGCAAGCCCCGCAAGGGCTCGTGAAATTTTCACGAGATATACGCGCGTGCAAGACCCGCGGGTTACGCCGGCCTGCCGTCGATCGATTTCCAAGGAAATGTATCGGGAACTTCCCTGGATCTCACTCGAGCCGGTTGATCGATTTATCGGGGCTATCTCGAGCGCGGGGCAAGGAGATCCTCCGCGCTTATGAGTATTAACGATGGATTAGGGCGCACATCCCCCCCCCCCGCCCCCCGGGAATACTATTCATCCGGTGGAGGCTGTTCGTCGGTTTTTTTTCTGGGGTCGGCTCGACAACGTCAACCCCATTGCGTCGGGAATTAATCTCCTTGGGCGGAAGTAGAATTTTATCGCGGCAGGGTAATTGGCAGTTTCGGGGTGCGACGAAATAAGGGGGTGATATTTTAGAAGGATCCTCGGTGATTTCATCTTCGCCCCACGGTTCCTGTATAATTTTCGGCCACGTCTGTCCTCGGGAACGAAGGTAAGGTTCTTAATTCTAAGATCGGAGATTGAAAGAATCTGTTCCGCGTGGCAGTGCGCCCTGTGAAGCTGGTGGTGTCACATTCGCGGCCCGCGTACGCGGAGATCTAGCGAAAGGTAACGACAGTTTCTACACAGATGATCGGACAGCGCGGAGAAATTAATTTCAAAAAGAAATAGAACGTCTCCAGGGGGTAGTAGCGTCGAGAAGCGTCCAAGAGAGGAAGAAGGGTTGAAAATAAAAGCGCCAACTCCGGTGAATTTACACGAACAAAATAGGGGAGAGTGCTGGTGTTTTCAGCCGCGGCATAGGTACTCGTAAACCGGTGGATTTTTTTCTTTATAGTTTGTCCATTTAATTCCAGCTGCGGCGACGGCGTCTCCTCTTTTTGTGTTTAAAAATCGGAATAATAATTTCCCGTGTATTTGTTGCGACGTGGACGCGGAATATTTTTCTCCTCGGACTCGGAATATTTTCGCGATGGAAATCCTTTCGGGGAAGCGAAAACAGGAATTCGAAGAATGCCGGGAAAGGCAAAGGGCAGTTTAAACTTGGGGGGATGATTTACTTCCCGATGCAGTTGCAAAGAAAACAATTATAAATACACTGAGCGTTTCGACTTTAAATTACACCACCTTAATTCCGTTCGAACCTCTCGAATCTCCAAACGCGCCCTTCGCCCCTATTAGCGAACTCGGACGCAAAGAGAATGATCTCTTCAAACGCTGATCCGTTTCCCCGCGGCAGTTTCATCTACACGCCAGTGCATATTGCGAGGATCTCGCGGCGCTTGTGATCTTATCGCAGGGCACGCGAACAAATCCGACGTCAGATAAATTTCCAATTTACTTGTGTCGACTTTACGAGCTGGAGCGCGGCCTTTTAACGGATTAATGAAACTCGACGATGCCTGGCGTGTTCATCTGGCCACAACGATCGCTCAAGGAAACATAATAACCAGCCATAGCCACACTCAGATAAGAGAGCAAAGTGGCTCCGTTAACCCTCCCCTGGGGTTCAACGTCACAAGGGGTGGAAGTAACGTGCTCTCTGCACTTTAGGAGATATCTGGATCGTTGATCTTGGTCCAGCGAGTGGATTTTGCTTGACTAGTCGCGCTCTGTCTTCCAAAAAATTCTGCAGCCCTTGTCGCGTTACGTGCTTGTCCCATCTTTTCCTTGTTAAAACGTCTGCCCGATTGCCGAGCCGCGTGGCATGCTTCGAGCAATTGCTCTCGAATCATTTACAAACTGCCCCCCCAATGCCTGATTCCGCAGGGTGCTCGCTCGACGAGCTGAAAATTCTCGTGGGTGGAAATAACCCGTCTGCACCACGCACTCCTCGCGTTTCCAACCCTTATCGAGCTCATTGATCCGCCAGTTTGCTGGGGAAAAAACGACCGTCTATGCGAAATTTCATAAACCCCGTATCGTAACAGGGTTGCGAAATTGTGTCATTACGCTGTGCTCGCTCACGACGTCGTCGTCGTCGTCGAGCAGTTTTAATGAGCTTCGAAATTACAAAAATGCAAAAAACACGACGGCAGAGCCGCGGGATGCTTTAAATGGTGGCAACGAATCACGGTAAAAAGCAATTTATTTTCCATTCTACCTTGCAGTATTCCATCTTGCTAGCGGGAGGTATTAAAGCGCGAGGTTACTTTTAAAATCCAGCTTCTGCCGGTCGCCGCCGCGTCGTCCTACAAACATTGGGGGCTTTATCATTTATTGCCCATTGTGTGCGCATTTAATCGGATTCCTGTTCCTCTCGGGATGGAAAATCCGGGTTGATGTTATTAAATGGTTCTAGGAAAGAGCAGGCTACTTAACCGAAGCGAATGCTTGTAAAGCAACGGTAGCGGTACAGGAAGAGAATTCTCCCTAAACCCGGCCATAAACATCAGAACAGTACAATACTGTGCGTTGTACAAGCCGCCTATTTAAATGTATCGTGGCCGTCACTGTTTCGGGCGAGGAATTCCGGGAAATACAGATTTTCCGAAAATTCGAGTGCTCTATCAGTTGTTCGATCGGTGGATTATTCCTTTACTGTCGCGGTTTCGATTGTTTCGAAATTGACGGGAAGCGGGAACGTTTACGCGAAGATAAGCCAGCGTAAAAGCGACCTATCGTGGTCAATCATCGATGGATTACCGTTTAATTAATCCGTCGAATTCGTTTTCGCGGGATCATCGCCAGCACAATGGCGTTCTGCAACCTCGTTTATCCGCGGGGAATTAGCGGCTTCCAAACGAAACCGCCCGTGTACTCGTTACTGTGCCGTGGCCTACCTGATGCAGGCATCGATGACACAATTTCGCTTAGTCACTGCGGGGACGGGCCTACGCTATTTCCCATAGCCCATAAGCGATTCACCATTCGTCTTGTCAGAGAGACAGCTCTGCTTCAAAACACTATCCATATTTGAGGAGCTTGCAGCAAGAAGATTGCGGCTCAGCTTTAACAACTTTGCGTAAATTAGGAAAAAATTATTTATAAAATTACTGCTTTGACTGAACGTTAAAAAGAGAACGCTAATTGAAAAATATATATTTTCTGACAATAAGTAGTAGTTCTTGTTAAGTTTTTATTTCAATTTTTGGCGAGAAAATATTCTATAATAAAAATATTAGTCGAACCTCGATAACTTGAACCTCGACAACTCGAAAACCCCCTGTAAGATGAAATTTTCCTTCATTCCCTTCCGCTCCGCTGTAAACACCTCTACAATTGCCCTTTAAAACTTAAATTTGTCTTGCTTTACAGCTTCGCAAGTCAAGAAATTAACAGTCGCACAAAACTGTAAGTCGAATTTTCGTTTGTCGAACTTCCCTTACTCGAAAACTTGATAAGCCGAAACCTCTATAATTCTAAGACTTTTTCCCTTCCCTTGAGATTCGAGTTATCGAGGATCGACTGTATTAATATTAACACTAATATTTCTATTTTTATTTACTTGCAATAAATCGTTTATTTGTCATCGAATTTGCATCGGATTTTACGTATATTAAACGTCATGACTCGAAAATTAAAAAATGGAGCTGCACTCCTTTTGCCGCAAGATCCTCGGTTCTGCTTATAGAACGTACAAAGTGGCGGTACTTCTATAAAAAAAAAGAGCGTCGGTGTCGAAGATATTAACGCTCCCTGAGAGCATACAACCTTCTGCCGCTCGTAAATTCTGCATCCTCTTTATCGTGGAAGGAAAAAGTTTTACGACGAAGAATTATTTTAGCGCGATCGCTTACTTTTCGGATATGCCGCGGGAAAATATGAGCCTCATAAATATCAGCGGCTTTGGAGTGAAAATACCGCTCTCTGTATTGGGGGTTTCCACGGTCAAAACAGAGTCTCAGCTCGTTGGTCATCGATTAATTGGTCACTGTGCGCTTTACGCACTTGTTCGAGCAGAAGTCCTAAGTTTAACAAATTATTTCGCTAAAAGAGACACAGACTTGGAAGGCGGCCTGGGAGAAATTCAGCTGTTATCGATTCGAAGGAAATTCCGATGATAACTCTGCCGGGGAACGATGTACGAACGAGATCGGAAAGCGAACGCGCGTACGCGTATTCCAGGTCGCTCTTATTCCCTTGGATTAACTCGGCTCCTCGGTATTCCGTGGAACTTTGCCGCGTTCTTCGCGAACGTATCGCTTGTTCCGAAACAATAGATGTTTACTTTATTGAATACTGTTAAGCGAGAGCGCGCACGAACTATTTCTGAAACCGATCGTGCAGTAGGTACCTACGTAGCTCGGGTGTACGTGGGCTGCATGCGTTCCCAGATGGAAAACGGATGGTATTCGGTTTCACGAATTCATCGAGGCGCAGGAAGCTAAATGTTCGCTCCCCCAAGAGCATCTGCATTGGCCTGGAAACCGTGCAGGTGCTCGTGTTCTCAGAGCTATCAATCGTTAATGAGGAAAAAGGCAATCAGCTTTAGGGATCGAACAGAAATTAATGCTCGGCTGGCTGTTCCGCTGGCACGAGTCATTCTATCCTAATAAAGCTGGTTCGTGGAGGAACGATAATGTCTTCCAGGGTATTCCAGGGGTGGCGGCGTATGCGGGTGGCCGTGATTTCGCGACAGGCGGCAAGAGCTTCGCGATAAATACCACGACAGCCTCCTTGGATAATTTATTCGCCAAGTTAACGCGCCGACCTGGCAGTCCTCCCTGCGGACCACCATCTCGACCTTCTTCCCCCTTACCCCACGTTCGTCCCGTTGCCCTACATCCCGATGGAAACTGGGTCGTGGGGGTTCGAGGTATCCGCGCGCTAAGTACTATCCCGCGAGCGGGTTTTGCCAAGGAAATTCGTGCCTCAGAGGGATCTTCGCCACCCCCAACCGCCACTATCTCCGTTCCCTTGGTATTCCTTCTTCTATTTTTTTTTTCCTAAGTCGTCGTCGCCGTCGTCGGCGTCGTCGTTTCGTTCGCTTTTGCTGCGGTGCCAAGAACTGGCTGCGCGTAATGCATCTCTGCGCGCCAGCCAGTCCACCCTAATGAGGCCACTTCGAAGGTTTCGCCGTGTCTAATCGAAGGGGGTGAACGGTGCCAGGGTTCGAGGGCAGCGCGCGTCAATGTCTCGGCTGAAACCTAACGCAGCCGCTCTGATCCTCGACGTTCCAGCATTATTGTTTAATCACTGCAGCCACTCTGGCGAGGCGATCGTTTCGCGAGGGGCATCCAGCTAATTTTAATCGGATCCGTACCGAAACTTTATCATCGCTGCGAAGTTATTTCCACGCACATAATTGGAAAGCATGCGCGGGCCGTAGCGAATAAAGAATGCATGGAAATTTCCGCGGGGCGTTCGCGAATTTTGGAAATGTTACGAACTGGAAGGGAACAAGCTCGTACATTCAACCCCGGCTGGAACTTGTGTAATTGCTTAACGCGTCGTGGCGCATTGCCGGCGAACGCGAAACTGCGTTCCCCCGCTTGGGAATGGCTCCTTGACGGAATTATTACTTGCCAAGTGGAGTTTGTTGGGCGTTCGGAAAAAACGCTTCCCTCTCCTCTCCTTTTTCTTTCGCTACCCCCGCGCAATAAATACAGCCTGTCGGAGAATTCTTCCCCGCTGCGAACCTCTTCCTTCCCGCTTCCTCGAGCGCGGCTGCCGGAATATCATTAAGCACGAGCTTCTTTATGTTTGCTCACACGCTGCCGCCACGAGATTTTAACAGTGGCCCTTCGTGGACCGAGCCACAGCGATTCCCCGCGACGAGGACGAACGGCGCACTCGTCCAGGAATATATAATCACGTTACCGGGGGGGTTAATTAATCCGCGGCCGAATAAATTGAATTTCCCCGTGGCACCGCTCTCGTTCCCCTAGCGTCTTCAATTACGTAACGATTACGCCCACTCGTATTTCATGAGCGCCATTAGCGCGGCAATCCAGGATTCAGGTTTACATACAAGCAAGGCGGACGGTCGAAAGTACGTTTGTGAAAATAGCTATTTTCTGGGACACTGCTATTAATTGATTCCGACCTTCTACGCCCAGGCTCCTGACCCTCGAGGCGCTTAATTAACCGATCAGGCCGATAATTGTACAAGATTCCTCGGTTTTCTCGAATTTCGACAGATCGTGCTCGTTAAACCGACTGACAAGGGAAGGCCCCCACCGGGAAATTCGAAAAATTATAAACTGCTCAAATTCACTCTAAGGGGATGAAATTGACATCTGAAAATCTAGCTATTTTCCGGTTTCGTGTTAACTATAACTCGCGAACTGGAAGAGACAGAAACAAAGTTTTCAGATAAAAGTTATTTGTTTTAATTAGGTCTATCATTTGGTAACCTACAGCTCTTACAGTTCGCGAGTTATAACACAAAATCAGATAAAAATAGCCGGATTGTCGGAGGTCAATATCGCCCCTTTGGAATGAATCTAGGCACCAAAAGAACGTAATATATGGTGACCGTACCTAATATCGCCTAGCAGAAGTTAAATAGCTATCAGTTGAATAATAATTGATATTTTTATAAGCAAATCGTATCAAAGTATACGCATACTGCTAAAAGAAAAACGCTATTTTCGTTACGAAAAATATTTCAATCGATTACATTCCTTAAGTATATCATTAATTAGATATTTCTAGTAGATATTCTTGCATTCACAGAATTATTAGACTTACCTTCTCCGAATGTGATGTAAAATTGTGGCAGTCCAATAAATATTTACACTCTTAATATTCTCTAAAACACTTCCCTTTCTGTAATTGTTGATCACATAACGCTGCAATTACAGTATGTCTTCCTACGTATGTTTAGGCACTAATTCAGTGCATGACCGATAAATGTTATTGCTAGAAATCGAGATATAGCGAGCGGCGATATTAGGAACATGGGCGATATTAGGCCTAAATCTATCATCCTCTATACATCCCCAAAGTTTCATAATTTTTTGAATTTCCGGAGTGAGGATCTTCCCTCGTGAGTGCTACTCGAGGCCCGTCTTCCGTGGTTGACAATATTTTATTCCCGCCGCTGCAGAAAGAGGCGGTGGAAATTGCTGCGAGCCGAGTTCGTAAAATAATCACTCTGTCGAGGAGGCCCGTTTGGACGGAGTTAATCGAGTACCAGGCAGCGATACGGGCTATTTTACGGCTAATACCCAATAACTAGCTAGGAAAAGTAACGTAAATCGTTTGCAAAGCGGCACGAAACTCCGGCGACCGTATCGAATCGTCGCGTCGATACTTTTGTATACCCAGAGAGAACCGGTCAACTGTAAATTCAGCCAGCAGCGTTCCACGGGGTCGCATCAAAAGGCCGAATCGAATTTCCCGTTAATTGCCAGAAGCAGCGCGCAAATACCTATTTCCAGGCTCGTTCGGTCTATTCATCGAGGAAAATTGCAAAAGATAAGCGCCAGCCTGGAGGGTAACGAATCGAAAGAAGACGGCCGAACAGAGCTCGAATCGATGGCATCTTGTTCGCAACGATAAGCGTTTTCGAGCGTACCGATCCCTGGCAATATTACCGAACATTTCATCCCTTAGCCTACCCCCCTTCCTGCTGGCCTGCGAGGGTGTCGCTCGTTAATCCCGAACGCCGTCACTTTGTCGGCTTTAATTACGCGATGTAACGGCGAGGAGACGTTAAAACGATTCCCGGGAAGAAAATTTCGCGGCAAATTATACTCGGCTCGAACGGTTGAGCGGCTGAACGCGCGGTCATGTGCTCGCCGTTTTATACTTGCGCATGGGGAAGAGGTTTTTTGTTTAACGTTGCGCAGCAGCTCGGCTGTTACGCTGGTTATAAATGATCGATTGGAAGCGATAACGCCGCGCGCGTTGTCGGGGCTTGCAGGTATTGGCACGATACCGTGAATAGTTGCCAACGTCGCCTTCCCCGTGTTCTAAACACACCCCCGTTTCCCGGCTGAAAATCAGAATTTCGTGTTCCCTTTTAAATCGCGTCTAGCCTTGATCGGCAGTAGGCAATTATCAGCGGGATAAAGGGCGCGAGACCTCGCATAAATCGCCCGGCTTTTTGTTAACGTGTCACTGTTAATTTCGGGTCACGCAGGATAAGCGAAACAATTCCAGCGGAGTTTCTTTCTCGCTCGCCTTCCAACAGGAATACACAACGGCCCGCTCAAAATACAATAGAATTCCATTATCCGGCACTCGGGGAAAATTGTAGAATATAATTGCTCGTCGGCGAATCCGTTAAATCGTTTACTCGAACAAGCGATGCTTTAACGAAGCACGGGCTAATTACGAATAATTCTCGCCGATTAATGATGCACCGTAGACACTGCGATCGCGCCGAAACGCGTGCACGCGTGTCGCTTTTCCGTTCCGGATCCCCCTTTCCTCCATCAACGCGGTTCCCCCGTTTCGGCTCTTTTTTTTTTTATTTTCACCGCAATATTCATCGCTCGTTTACCGAGGCGGACGTAACGCACGATTATTATCGCGTAGTCTGTCGGGGCGAGATCGATCCGGGCCGCTGCGTTGATTTTTCTCCGCGAGCGGGGGAGGATGTCTCGTAGCTGTGCCGGGCAGGTGGTCGCAGTTTCACGCGAATCAATCGTTGTTTAACCGTGAGTGCTCGGTGAAATAATGTCAGCCGAGCGTGGTGCCGCGGCCCCGCTGCTGGCCAATGCTTTTCAGACGCTCCGAAGCTTTATGCCCCTGGTTTCTTTATCGCTGTACTCTTTATGAAACATTACGCGAGCGCTTCGTTCCCTCCCATGGCTGCCGACAATCAAGGCAATCGCCGGGACGTGCCATGTTTACAACCCCCGCTCGTACGAGGGGTAGTAAAACTCGCGTAACTGTACGTCAATCTCGCGTGCGCAATTACAGGCGTCGCGAGATTACAAATGCCTCTCCCCGGTTTGCTTTTGTCGCAGAAATTGGGAGGGGCGGTTTATAGTCGTTCGATAAAGCCAACTTATCGGGGCGAGGGTTCCGACCGAACGCGTACGTAACGTCCCCGTAACTTTCGCGCGGGGATTGCGGCATAATTGCACGTGAAATTTCATTCTCACGTACACGGGACTCCCGGAACCGCGCGAAACGGGGTGCGGTTTTCACGATCCGCTTCCGTCACCTTGGATACGATTCCGACGGGTCTACGAAATTAAAGGGCACCGGGCGCTCGCCAATTTTCCCCGGAAGCGCCCGCATTAAATAGGAAATCGGACGTCAGCCGCGAGAATGGTGTAAGCCAATCGCGCCCCGTTTATTCGCCCCCGGGAGTGAAGTGACGAGGAGTTTCTTCGTGACAGCCAGCCTCGTTATGTCGAAAAGAACCGCGCGTCGATCGATGAAATTGGTGGCCAATTCACCGGGCCGGGACCCGGTATTATAAAACTTCCTCGGCGGCGCTGGTGAAAGCAGCGCGATTGAATTTTATTTCCCCGGTCACGACGTGTAAAAATGTGGCGGGAGCGAGAACGAGGAACGAAATGAACCGGTCGCGGCATTTGCTTCAACGTTCCCCTGACTGATTTGATTTATCCGAGCCCTTGATTTATCGAGCGACGCCAGCCGCCCGGCGATTTCGCTCGGATTCGACCGCCTACTGGCGTTTACAAGGAAGAAGGGGCTGCCGCCGTTCAATCGCCGGAACAATTAATCGAACCGGTTATTCGACGGGGCCACAAATTTTTCAGGGCCCGGTAGGAGGCTAGAGGAGCTCCTCCCCGGGTTGTTACATCTGCCGGCGAGCGGGCGAAGAATGGCTGACATAAACCCCTCGATCTCCTCGACCACTTCCCAAAAAGTCGATACATCGCGCGGCGTCGTATATAATTCCTACGTGCGCCAAGCTGCGGAACGACAATGACCTCGTTTATTCCGCCGTTTCATCGACTTCTCGGTTGATGGAAGGGATTATGCGCGCTAGGGTGGCACGGGGAAACAGGGTGAATCAGAATGAAAGAGGGCGGCGATCGAGCGAAGAAAGATTGTAGGATTACGAAGCAATGGCGTGCCGCGCTGGCCTTTCTATCAGACGTATTCTTTCTTTATTGCATCTCGGAGGGGTGCCTCTAGACGGGAGAGTGAGAGAAAAAAAATACTCCGTTAATTGATCGCTCCAGAGTTTGGAAGCCGTCTGGTATCTGGCACCTTCGTTTCCAAGCTTCTTCTTTATTCCCAGAGTCGCGTGTTAAATAAACCGTTCGCGGTAAGAACTTTTTGGAGAGGGTGGAAGTTGAAAGTTAGAGGGAGTGGTTTATTTAATCCGCCGTGGAACCTCGCGCTCGCTCGATTTATTGGTTTCCTTTCGTTCGCTTTAAGACCGTTCGAGAGGGCGAAGAAACGTGTTTTGTATTTCGAGTGGTTGATTTGCGCATTGTTAAGTGGGAGTTTTTCTCCGCGGATCTTTTCATTCGTCCAGGGCCCTCGCGGCTCTTGCAAACGGCAGCAAAGGGTGTTTTTATGACGTTACAACTTTCCAAACAACTTCCATCGTTGCTCCGGCCGCGCGGGCGTGTATACCTAACTCCTTTTGAATCCCGCGCGAGATGATTTTCAGAGGGAACACTGGCCAACCCCTCAATAGCCGCAGTTTGTTGGGAACCGTGTTAGGCGCGCTCGCAGTTAAGAACGAATAGAAATGTACGAATAGTGATCTGTTTGACGAATTATTATTCCGCGTATTTCAAGCAGAAAACGCCAGAACCGCGGTTGGGTCAAAATTGAAGGGGAACGATCCAACGTTTCAAACGTTTTAACGAGTCTGACGCTCTGAAATAATTTACCGCTCCTTGCGAGTGTTGCAACGGGGGCGAATTATTTTCACTGACACGTTCCCAACAAATGACCTTTTTTCCAGAGAAGCTTAATAGAAAAATTACGTTTCAAAGCTGTAGCGCGATTGTGAAAAGGAATAAAGTGATGAAATTCCGCTGGTTACGACGTCTCTGAAAAGGGCGAAATATAAAAATGATATTTTAAAGCCGCGTAACCACAAAACGGTCCCAGAAATGGGTTTAAGAGAAGCGTCGCGCCGCGACGAGATCACGCCTGCGTTCCGAAAAATATTTAACGCACTGCGTTATTTCCTGGAATTTAGGGTCCCTCGGATTGAAGCTGGTATCCGTACACGCGGCTACACATCTTGTAAAAGGTCGATGCGAATTTTCTCTTGGAAAGTTCCCTTCAGTTACGCTTCTTGATAAACAGGATTTCCGTCCATGGCACCGACAAATCGGATTCTAGTTTTCGCGTGCGCAGCACTCGGAAGAGAAACGTGTACAAACGGAACGTAGAATAGTCTCGGTCCACCAAGTGTGAAGTTTATGGTTTACAGATAACGGGGGTTAAGTGCTTCTTTTCTATTGGTCGTGAAGCACGTTACGCTGGCTCCTACACGATTTTCTTTCCTCGTTCTGATTTTCTAGCCTCCCCAGTTCCGTTCCCCTCTTCCACCCTCCTATTGATTCCTTCTTCCCTTTCTTGAACTTTCATCCACGGCAATCGTTAGTTCGCGCGCCAGGCCGTCAGTGTGTTTCGCGTTTATTTTATTCCCCTTCCCCCCCAGAGCAGGTTCCATCGACCGATTGAACTGTTTACTGAAATCGCGCCTGCTGCCGAGGCGTTTCCGTAGCGTGACTAGGATAGCTTAAGAATCGTTGCTCGACCGTGAATAACAGAATCTTCTTTTTCCACTGTTATACGTAGCTCACCCACGTCGACAGAGATTCCACCCCCATTTCCCTATCACCCCCGCCGCTTCGAGGCACTCGAGAGTTTCCCCAGGAGAGCCGATGTACATTTTCCACGAAACACGGTTCATCAGCTGGAGGAGTAAGAGGAGACACAGGCAAGTAGAGAGGAGGACTGAGAGTCTCCTGGACGAGCAGCAACTTTACGGATTACAAATGCCCCTCTTCGCACAGTTTTACATTGTTTGTATTTCAGCACCGAGCTCCTGCTCCCCTCCCGAAGCCCCGTTCTCCACGCTCTTTATACCTTTTATCTTAGAGCAATGCTCCTGCGACGACAATTACATAGATCACCCCGACCGAGCAATGTCATAGTTAGTCCGTCCCGTTGGCGCGTCACGCATAATGGTTCAACCCCTCCTATTAAGTGATTCAGCGTTTACGTGACTGTTACGGGGACGGCGGTGTCGAGATGTCAATGCGCCTCCTGTCTGCGGGCTTGTTACCACAAGGACGCGTAATCTTGCCGATATCTTGGTACAAGGTCCAATTGCATTCGCATCGTGAACGGTGTCTGTTTCAGGGTGGATGCGTTTCACGCGAATTATTATTCAAGCTAACTTCTTGAGGCTTCAGCAGAGACAAAGGCTTGAACAGAACGCGAGACAGAGAGCTACGGACGTAGAACGAAAGAGCGAAGCGCAGGGCTCGCGAAGCTGATCGCAATCCGATCGAGGGTAGGGGGGGGGGGGAAGGGCACGGATTCATTTAATTATATTTCCCGGCATCGGGTCATTGTATTCTAACAGAGCGGTGGTGTTCGATGCAAGCGGCAGGATCGATTTGCAATTAACATTCGTTCCAGCTGATCCACCTCGAAAAACCAATTAAAACGTCCAACGCGGCGGCTGGTTTCCACAACGGTAGACGACAACAACGCGTGTATCCGTATCGTGCAGGAGCGCGGGGGCCAGGGGGGCGAGGTAAACGCCGGTAACGTGCGCGCGGATTCGGTATAGAACAGAGGAGCGACCGGGGAAAAATAATTAATGAGCGAGAGCTAAGCCATTGTCAGGTGGGCGCGAGTTCGCCGATGATGGATCGTGTCGAGATTATCGGGACCGGTTCTCTTTCCCGTCGCTCGAGTGCCAGATAATGAAACATTTATGAAAGGACTTTTGTGCCGGGGTACACAATCGACGACGAGATAACGAGATCGATGGCTGCCGTAAAACCGTTCGAGCCGAAGGAATCCGAACTGAAAATGTCGTATAAGACGCCGATAGGCATCCGCCAAGGAACCCTGTCTTTTTCACCGTTGCAAATGATCGAGGAATGTGACGCGACGCGGGAACAAGCGATTCTGCAGAGTTCAGTGGAACGACCCTACGAACGGTCAGACCGCGTCACCCATCGCGCAAAAAGTGACTCGAGAAGCTCTCCATTCCAAAAATTCTCCTGTAAACGCAGCGACTAGAGATTGAAGGAACCTTTCCAAGACTTCCTCGTTCAATTTCACCCAGAGACTGTTCAGCTGCCACAGACTATTTTCACTCCTCAGACAGACGAAGAAGTATCGAGTTCGCTCGGTACATCTCGCGCAAGGACCAGCAGCACCCCCTTGCGATCACTCCACGTGAGACCAGTCGAAACATCGATTCCGAGATGTAAATGGGTTGCCGAGGATCACCGGGCTATTCTGTTTCTTCCAATCACGGAAAACTGAAACCTGGCGCAGGGGTTTCCACGCCCATTTTCCTTAGATCCCTCTCACAGCCTCCGAAGTGCTTATTACACGAAAAAAGAGGGGCGCAGAGGAGAAGCCTCTATATCACTAACGCATCAAAATTACGTCGACATGCACTAAAAAAGGCGGAGAACTTCCCCCTTGTAGCTTGACAAGAACGAGAAAGCTCTAGCTCGCAGCGGGGCGAGAAAAACTTCGAAGCAATATCCCCGACTGAGGCTCGGACGACCTTAACCGGCATAACTGCCAAAACGTGGATCCCATTTTGTCGTGGGGAGATAAAGCGGGAAAAAGCTGGCCAGACGTTCGTACGTATGGTCCCACAGTTGGAGCACCGCGGCCGGGGGTGGGAACTAGGCGAACGTGGTGGCTTTCTTGCTGCCACGAATGTCGGTTGAAAGTACTGGCGATGCAACCGCTGTCGTTAGCCGGCGAAACAGGCGTAAGTAGCGCGGGCGGAGGGGGGCTGGCGGTCGGACAGAGGGGCCGAGACAAGAGCAGGGTACTTGGGCCAACTGACACGGCACTGTTTTAGCCACTGTCACTGGCAAGAAACAAAAGCCCTACGGCAGCGTCCTCCAGGGTCGAGATAAAATGGAAATGTACGTTCTATCTGCGGCCGTGTACCGTCTGGTACCGCGCGACAGTGTGCGCGTTTATGCGCGTGTTTGCGTCCGGATTGGGCGCGGGGTGCTTTGACTTTAAGCTCCTCCGCAGGGGTGTGATAATATTTTGCTCGCTGCGCGTTTTCGCCCGCGTTATTTTCTGCCAGGCATACGTATCGAAGGCCGAACGCGATCATATTTTCTTTATTTCTCCGGGAGCGGCTTTAACGGTGTGTCCGCGTATCATAGAACGAAACAGCTTTGGAAACAGCTGTTCCAGCCGAAGTTACGATGGCCAACGTGGCTCGTTAAGTCACGCTACCGTCTCGTCAGAACCTAATTGGCACACGCTGCCACTAATTGCGCTGATTCGCGGTGAAGTAAAGCATTGCATTACCGCGCGATGGAAGAACTTCGGGACGAGTGGCTCCCCGCGCATACCACCGGCGAAGGGGGCTTGAAACTTCCGAATTATAACATCACGCAATCCCGTCTCCTTTCGAGTAGCAGAAGATTACTTCCGGTGGAATTGAAATCCGTCGATGCTTAGTTCCTCGCAACTCGGGGGCTCGCAGGAAGATTCTCGTGTCTATTCGGAGTTGGAAGAACGTTCGTCGTTTAGCTCCCCGCTTTGTAGTTGCCCGGGAAGGTGGATATTCAAGTTCTGCACTTCGGGAACTCGAAGAACCCCTCTGTTTGGTATTTAGTCCCTCGTCACTGGGAGTTACAAGAACAATTTGGATATGTAATTCCACGATCCGACGGCGCTAGGAGTTCCGGGGAGCTGGTTTCGGATGGTTCAGTGGAATTCGAATTCTGAGTTATCCCCGGCCAGATAAGCGAGCCCCGCCGGTCCCCGTCGTTCGGATTACCTTGCTAGCATAAAGCGACAAAACGAATTTCCGAACTCGTTCAATTACAGCGGAGCCTGGAAACCGTCCAATCTCATCAGGGAATTTTTCTTCGGCGAGGCAATCGCGATCGAGGAGCGGAGGATCGATTAACAGGTAACAAAGAGGGTCCGCTCGCGTTTGTCTTGTCGTAATACTACGCGAAAGTAGCTGCGACGCCGGGCGAGGGGATATGGAAGACGTTCCGTCGTTAACGCTCGTAAATCGTTCGTAATAAAGTCATCAAGTCGGCGATAAATCTTGTTAAGTGTTATACGCTGCCGCGAAACCGACTGCTCCGGTCGTATTACGTCGTATCCAAACGAACCCGTTTCCCACTGCAAATTAATCTCGCCGTCTAATTAATTATTCGGTTATCACGCGACGACTATTCCCGAGAGAATAGGCTCAGCCCATTCGAGTTCATCGTTCGTGTAACTAGCACGGCGACCAGGTACACTGGGTGTGATTCTCTTCCTCCCCTTCTCCGGCCGCGCGGAGAGACGTTAAATATGGTGGTAGGATAGTCGGTGATAAATGAAACGGCCTTCCAGCTCGTCGTACTCGTTTAATCCAGCCGCGAGAACAACTCGATTCTTCGTGCTATCCGTGCGAGTGTTCCTGCGCCGTTTCCCGGCGAATCTGTCACGCCACTGGGTGACAACGCAATCCATAGTATCCGCGGCTGTGTTAAGCCTCATTATCAGCCGGAAAGCGTTCCCCCTCCCGCTTTGCGGATCATATCCTGCTGCACGAAACTGTTTTCTGGCTTTTCAGTCGCGAGCTCATTCCGAGGCAGGCATCCAGCACATTTGTATCCTGCGTCGACGCGGCATATCCACGGGGATAAATCGGCCGCCCAGATGTACCTACCCCCCCTTATTCCTACATTCGCGGAATAAAAATCATGGGGTGGAAGCGATTCGAAGTCGTTAGAATAGCGAGCGAACTGACGTCGGCTCCGTTATTCCAAGGGAGCAGATGACAGCCGCGCAGCTACTGAAAATCGAATCGCTACGCTCGACGTTGCCTCGATTTTATTCGCCATCGATCGAATGGAGGAGCATTACAATTTTCAATTTCTGTTGCATTTGCCTGTTACGATGTTACACGTTGGTTATTCCATTCGGTTAAAATCGTTCAGCCATCGAAATTTAACGGAAAGCGTCGATTCTGAAAGGAACCAGATGGAAGTTGGGGATGAACGGGACGGCTGTGCGATGGAATTAATGGGAAATAAAAATGTCTGCGATGTACCTTCGATTCAGAATTGGTCAGGAACAGAGTGAATAAAGCGTTGCTCGGAATCGCAAAGTTTTATTGACCTCTGGCGGATTTAATGCGAATTCTGCCATTCGCGGAGACGGGTTAAATACTGTTTTGCAGGGGGACAGAAAACCGTCCATCACCATCAACAGCGACTTCCTGATTGATCCTGGGAACAAGGTCGCCGTGGGCCGACCGACGTGTTCATTTATAGAAACGCACGCGTAAATTCACAGCGCCGCCGGCCACCCCCCCTCAAAAGTACAATTCATTACCGGGGGAAAAATCAGTCAATTAATCAGCGGCAGGACGTTCGTTCCGCCCGATGGAAATTACAGGCCGATCGTGTGCCGGCCTTCCAATATTTTATACCCGTTGTTTAACGAACGATTCGCGGCGCGTGAAATACGCGAGCGTTGCAAATAAAATAAAATAAAGAAAAACCGAGCGCAGAGGTGGAAAGAGGCTGCGCCCGCAAAACGATCCCTGCATAATCGACGCGTAATCGGCATTCTATGCCACGCGAAAAAAACGAAAAAACATTCTGTCCTTTTTGCATGTTAATCGATGTTCCGCCAGCGGCGCCCGTATTGCCCGATCGGCTTATCAAAATTTTAGCGTTGGTTACGTCGAGCCTCGGCGCACCACGCGGTTTCCTCCGACCTCGCTTCTTCGCCGTCTCTGATTGGCTGACGTTTATGACTCAATTAATTAAATTTTGACGAATGGATGGCTGCAACTGCAGAGCGCGCAACTAAGTAAACACGCGTCCCGCTCGCGAGCTGCTTTAAAGGCGCATTCGGCTGCGCGCCTGGGATTCTGATTCGAGCTTTCCAACTGGAAACCAGCTTAGCTTTAAACTATAGTTTCTTTTGTATTCCTGCCTGCGTCGAATTGAATAACTATCAGAAGAATAATACGCGGCTCAGAGGACCCCAAGTCGGCTAAACGCTGGCAGACCGGCTTCCCATCGATACACCCTCTACCCCCGTAGAATCTTTCGCGACGATAAGTAGAAAAATCGTATTTCTCCTGCAATTAGTTCTGCTCGATAAAGCAGCAAGGAAATGCTTTCGATATCCGGCACTGCCGCGTGTCGTCGCGGAGACGATTCACCAGCCACTTGGCAATTAGAGCAACCCCTATCGTTGTCCTCGAGTTTTATACTGCTCTAGATCGATACTGTTACTCAATCCTCCACCGAGGAACGATGACTATGACTCCACATCCTGCGTGGCACGAAAGATTCTAAGGCAAAGATATCACTGATTCGACTGTCGCATCGGTCGCTCTTTATTTCGCAATAGCGGATCCAGCGACGCGTGCGATATTTTATAGAGCAATGCAGATAGTAGCACGGCTCGCGTTCAAGAGTTCGCGCACTAATATGCAGCAGAATCGTTGTCCAATCCGCAGGGACTACACAGCAACGACAATCGTAACCGAATGGCTGTACATGCTCACTTAAGTAACATCGTAGCTGACCCAATTACGGGCCAGCCGTAGCCGAGACGATATACCTGCTGTGTTCCGAGATATCTAGGACTGTTCAGCAAACCCTTCCCCGCCACTCGAGCACTGATTTCTTTCCAAAGATATCTTCCGAACGGTCCGGCGATCATCTTATCGCCATCTCTCTGCAGAAAAGCTTCCGAGCACGCATCGAGGCATTACTTTATTGAAAATCGGAGCCTGATAAGTTGAACAATGGAAAGCAGAAGCTCACAGTTCCACTGACCACTCGTCCTCTTCACCGAACCTCCCTTCTACGATAGTCATTTTACCCCTCCCCGATACTCGACGGCGCCTGATTACACACAATCACCATTGGTCACTCTGTAGACCAGTCAGTTGCCTTTGTTTCATCGGAATGTGATGCGGCAGGCTCTGCTGCAGCGGAGGTTAACGACTGTTAAAGTCCACTCTATCACCAGAATCGTACGTACGGTCCCGACGCGGGTTGTATGCGTGTCTACGGTTGCATCGTAATCAGATGAGATCCCCGTTAAATTCACCATGGACACTCGGAACGTTCTATTCTCCGAGGATTGTATTATTTGGTTCTCTCCGTTGCTTCTTTGAGTTGTTTGCGCGATTGGAATGTATAGGGGGCGGGGAGAGTACAAAGAAAGGACCTGACCAGTGCAGGCCGGGGGCAAGAAGCTTCAAAGCTTTTCAATGGGATTGGAAATGATGGATTACCTGCATTCTACGGATATGACATTCGTTTTTCTGTTGTTCGTGAGAAATGCTGCGAGATAATAGGATCGAAAGGAACAGAATCTTGTGGGTCCAACGATGGACTAACAAATTTTTACTGGATACCATCCGAGGAGCGTCGAATTAAAAACAGATTTAAGTAAATCCTTCTCGACGGCAATAAGACTTTCGGGCTGACGTGTTGTGGTAAGAAGTATTTGGAACATGATCGAGTAGGAGAACGCCAGCAAGAAGACGCGAAAGAGGATCGGTTTCGCGCGAGTAAAATTGCGCGATGAAATATTGAAGAAGTTCGGGCAGAAGAGTAAGGCCGGTGCAGGGTAGTAAGTCGCGGCGAGGCAGAAAAAGACGCCTCTCGTTTTTAGCAATATCGGTATCACTGGTTCCGCTGGCTGGCACAAATACCATAGCACGCGTAAATAATATATTGTATGCCGCAGGTAGGCTGGAACTCACACGGAAAAAGCTAGAGATGAGAGAAGGCTGTGTGATTTCATGAGAGATGCATGAAACAGAGCAGCGATGCGGAATGTGACAGAGGGTCAAGAATTTATTGAAAATTCTCAACTTCCCTTTGAAAGGAGAACGAACGCTAATCAACAGATTCCTTCGGGAATCATATTTTACCGCATCGGCACGGGATAAAATAAATTGAACCCGAAAGAACAAAAGACTAGCGTGAAATGAAGCCAGTTACGAAGCGGAATTGCATTAAGTCACGCTCCTCCTCACTTTTATCGATGCTCCGGCTCTGTCCCCGTGAAATTTCGATGCTGCGGAAGGACAGCGAGCAGTCTAGTTCGGTGAAATTGCAAATACGCGGACTGCGCTTCGTTCCGGTCATGGCTGCGGGAAACAGACGTTGTTTGTCTAGTATCAGCTGTTCGACTTTCATCACTTGTAAGTAAAGTGCACGAGGAACCCTTCGATCTGAAACATTTCTTGCAAAAACTGGAACACTCGAGAGCGTTCTCGAGAAGTTCGCCAGTCCCACTTTTATTTATCTTGTTAGCTTACGTACCTACACCTTTCGACCCAATTTCGGATCTTTCGGAGCACGAGCGAACGACAATGCTGAAGCTCGAGTGCGGGGCACTTTCTATCGAGTGCATTCGTGGAATAATAGTCAAGTTTCATAACGATGGAACACCCGTCCCATCGTTAGTGGCAATTATTTCATATCAAGTGGCGGGAACTCGAGACTTATCAGTTCATCGATTAATTATTTAACGAACGAACTTCGTGCCTGTCGCTGTTACTCGATCCGCCGTTGGCAAAAGTGCGCGCTCGTAAGTCCAAATTGCGGTTCCCACCGCAATTTCGCAAAGAGATTCTCGTCGCGTACTAAATGCGCGATCGCGCGCCTAATTAAAATTATGCGACTGATTGACAGGCAATTTTTAGTCGGTCAAATATAATTTATTTTAATATGATTGCGTGTAATTAAGCCACGTGTTGTGGCGACTTCGTCAAATAAAGCCCTGCCACGTGCGTGGCGGCTTCGACGTAACGAAAAGTAAGAATGCTTCGCGAGCTCGCCTTGCGCTCGCCTCGCGCTCGCCTTGCGCTCGACTTGCGCTCGTCTTGCTCTCGTCTTGCGCTCGCTTCCCCTCCAGTTCTACCGTAGACGGCCGAATCGTGGCGAGACCGCCCGAGGTGATCAGATGTGGCAAAGCCCATATAAAGCACGGTCAAGGTCCGCGCCAGCCGAGAACACGCTTAACGCAAAACCCAGACAAACAATAAATGCGAAGCTAGAAATAGCCTCGCGACGATTCTTTTTACTTAAAATGCAGATGAAAATCTATCGGTTCCAGCTAATAACGTTACATAAAAACGCTAGAGGGAACTCGAAAGATACTATTACACGATTTACAGCAAAGGTAGGTATTAAGTGTGACTCATTGTTAGCAAAAGAATCATCGACCTACATTCCAGTCGAGCCCGTTATGAAATATCAGCCCCTCTCGCAGAATACCTTCGGTATTGTTTTTGCCGATTTTATAGTTGTTTCAACGGCAGAGTCGCCGTGAATTACACCATCGGCCCGTTACAATTTCAATTTGCGAGTACGCATCCCGTTGCGAAGCACGAGTTTTCGAACCACACTCCACGCGTCGCATCGTCGAAAAAAAATGTTGCAATCGCTCGGTAGACAGTGTATGGATGTATGTACCTTCGATATTTCAAATCAATACACTCGCTGAATTCCAAGAAATACGAACTGCGAATTAAATCGCGAAACGGTGCCGTTGGAAATGCCCCAATTCGGGCTGTTTTAAGGTGACAATTTGCAGCAGTACATGGAATCGGAGGGAGTAGACAACGGCACTGTTGCGCAAATGGGAAAAAACGAGGAGCTCAGGGTTTGAGGCGGAGCGGTCGTGTCCAGGTTCATACATCAATTAACAGTGGCTCTACTTGCAGTTATTTACCGTAAATCGATGAAGACTGCACGGGGATTTTTGGACAGATTAAAGCCGATTCTACCGCGCTAGTGCTACTGGTTAGCGGGCGGAGTCCGCGTGACTGCTAGCGCTTTTAATCCCATTAAAATCCCATCATTCTAACCCTCGATGCCAGGGCTACTGGCTCTGGGAACGCAGCCTCGTACCGTCCCGCTCGGAGATTATCTGCTTCCGCGCCCTTCCGTGTTTTATTTTAGCCGGTTTTTGCGCCACTTTTACGGCCCCGGTTGCCTGCATTGCGGTAACGAAGAATGTAATTCCTGTCTTCGCTAATGACACTCATTTCACCCGTGAAAACAAACGACCACCGTTCCAAGATCCTCCTTAGATCGATACCCTTCGTTTTCGGGGAATTGAATTCCTCTTCACGGGGCTGTCCCGGCCATACAGATCGCAGACTGTTACTCCAACAAGTTCTCACTCGTGCTCGCGCTGCAATTTCGCCAGCGACAAGCTCTTCACCTTCCGAATAATACAGTCCCCCATATGGTAGCCCGGCCGAAAGGGGTCCGGTCGAAGACTCTGAAAGCGCCTCGCTCTCATCGAGATTTAGAGAAGGTTGATGCACAATTCCCCCGGTCATACGGTGTCATGTGCGCTACGTGCGAAGCACCGTCGGGCATCAAGATTATCGATAAGTCTGGCCAGGGGGAATTTTATAGTCGCGAAACGTGTGCTCCCCAATCGATAGGACGAGAATTTTATCGGAGACACGAGACTGTCAGGGACTGGAAATTTTCAAGCGCGGCAGCTTTCTTCCTCGTTGTTGTGGAGATTCTACAGAAGTGGGGCGCAACAAATCCTTTAGGTCTCTGCTCGAATGCCCGTAAGAAAAGGCCTCGCGAGATGTTCACTTTCCCCGCGCGGTATCTCCGTCGAATTTTTTATAAGAAAGATCCCCGGATCACCCTCGACATGAATAATTCGTCCCAGGCTAATCGAGAATGTACTGCGGTACTGGCGGGACATAGAACGGGACTTTCCACTGGGAGAAGTGAAAGAATTGCTAAGACTGGCCCGTTGTTAATATTTGTAACAATGTTCACGAAGGGGCAGTGAGATAGCCGGCACCTTACACAACTGTCCATTACGCGATCTGGAAACCTACTAATCCAGCAGCGTTACGTAAAATAGAGCTAGTCCATTTGCAGGGACGTGTTCGCATAAGCAGGTTGAGCAATCTCTCCGGAATAACTGGCCGTGTACTTGAACGAGGAATAACCTCTATTAAATCCGAGCTTATAAAACGTTTGCGCGCCGCGCTGCCGCGCGAGATAAATAATCGAAGGCCACGAGATGACGCAACTCGCTCGGTGCGTGGGCGTCGTCTCGTCTCGCGGAGCTCGGCTTTAATTTATCGGCCGGCAGCAGGCGTAATTTGTTTGCCGACCGCGTTTAATTGTGAGTAACGCTCTATGGAGCCGGTGCTGTCGAATTAGCCGCGGCGGTTTCGCGGAAATCCAGCCGTTCCGCCCCCGCGCGGAATTCGCGTCCGGCATTCGTATCAGAATTTTTGTCGCGATCGTTTTCCCACCGCGGGCGCGGGGTAGACGGAGGAGGGAAAAAAAGTCGACCGCCGTGATTTTCGTCGCTATTGTGCGACTCCGGGGGTCAAAGCCCGCCGGGACCACCGAAGTATAACGGATGTTGGTCGGCCTGCGAGGGAAATGGAAATGCCCGGCAGTTGCCCGAAAATGTTTGGTCGCCCAGTGATTGGCGGATTTGCCGTTTTTCGCGAGATATTTATATAAGTACGGGGAAATATTCCGCGCGTTGGTCACGCGGTTAAACGAAGTTTCGCCCCGATGCTTTATGCATGAACCTCCCTCTATCTTCGCCTCCCCCTCGCCCCGCTTTTGCTTCCGACACGCGTCACGTTCGACCAAAAATAAAAATAAAAAAAAAACGGAACTGTACGGTTTTTTGGGAGTTGAAGCTGCAACGCGGCCCGTCACGTATTTATTTGTTTATTCGCCGGGTCTGTTTTAAATATTGCATAGTGCGCGATCATGTATTGTCGGGCGCCGATCTGCCAGTCCATTTTTACCGTTTTCGAAGTCGAATAGCAGCATTTATTAGCAACGCTTTGACTGGCGAGCTGCTGTAAAGTCTGTTCGCGATTCGTGCGTGCAACGTTCGAATGCGTTTAATCGAACCACGTCGAGGCTCTTAATGAGAGATTAGACGCAACAATCGCTAATGGTCCACGAGAGGATAGCTCGCGGCACTCTGCGTGGACCTACTCACAGAATTTTGGCGGAACTTTACTCTTCTCAAGCGTTTCAGCTAACTGCAAACCGCTGAATATTGCAGCAGAATGTAAACACTTAGCTAGTACCTTGGCTGCGTAACTTTTCTCTAGTGACATTGTTACATCGATCCTGTCAGCGTGCAGGCTGACCACATATTGGCTGTCAGAATAGGGGTATCTTGTAATAGAGGCAACCTATACAGCTGGCCATTGAATACCGGCAGCCACGGACGTTTGAAGTGGTACTCTGCAGCTTAGAAACACTTTGGTTAACGCTGAATGCCTGATACTACTTAATATCTTGTTACGGTGCGATGAAGTGCGATGTGCCATGTGCGCGGCTAAGGCTAAACGGTTTGTACGCGGAACTTCAATCGCCCTTTATTACATGCGTGCCGTGTCTGGCAATTAAGAGCTTCGAAATTAATTGCAGCCAGGTATTCGGCTTTAATATCGCAAAACCGGCAACTTCGCCTTCTCCGAAAGATCCTATAAATGAAATTAGCTCCATCGCATCTCGTTAACTTTCCTGGAAGAGTCCTTCCCTGGACTCGCTCGCAAATAGTCCAAGTTAAATTCTCTTTATCTCGTTGCCATTCCTTGTTTACACCCCCCCCCCTCCCCTCGCAGTTAATAATTACATTCCGACTGCTTTAAATAATGTTGGCTTCGAAGGAACCCAACTCTGATGCCCTTACAATTACTCATTGTAAGCGTCGCGAAACTTTCCTTCGATTTTCTTTCTCTTAAGTAGTTTACAAGATCCTCTTGCGATCGTTAAGAGTATCGGAAGAATCTTCTTTGCGAAAGTTTGCTGTTCGAAAGAATCCCTGTTGCTTTCGCTAATTGTACACCCGGTCCGGTTTAATTAAATCTCTCCACTCGCACTAAACATAAAGGATTCGATCGTATTGAAACGGTGTATCGAGACGGATATTAAATTGCGCAGTTGGAACTGCAGGGATCTATGCGCCTCGTTCGAAACGGCGGGTTCGATGGGAATATAAATATGCAGAGCTGCGTGGAATATTTTCAGATCTTTCGTGTTCGATAAAGATTTGAACCTTGCGTGTTTCAAGCAATAACGATGGCTGTTGAGTAACTGCGATCCTCTAGTAATAACGAGTAACGCAACTGGGAAGGTTTGAATAAAACTTCGATCTTCCAGTTGAAACTTTGCAGTTCCCCAAGCGAGCATTCCCTTTTCGCATAATCGCCCGCTGAAGTTTGCTTATGAATAAATTTCGTCGTATCATCGTTCTTGGCCTCCCGTCTCCGTCACTCACCCTCGTTATTACTTTCCCCGGTTTACTGCCGCGTTAATTTACTTAGTTCTTCCTGCAAACACCAGCAGAGACGAACTTATTAGGGAACCCCGTCACCGTGAATTCGCGGATGGACTTCCTAGCCACGTATCGATTAGCTGTTTTCTTTTCGTCAGACTCCACCTTAAGGGGGGATTCCTATTTTTTTTTTAAGAAACTAGCGATTCGAATAATCTGAAATTTGGACCATGTTTTTATGCATCGTTGAAGAAGATGTAGTTTTTTTATTATTAATTTTTAACCATGGAAAAGCCCAGAAATGGAAAGGTCCTGTGCATCCTTTCAGTGTTTCTTACAACAGCTACGAATTATCGCGGACCCAAATGCCATTAAATTGCGATTAGTGTAAACCTCTACATAAGCCTGTTCCTTATTTAAACCGCCCACCACGCTGTTCCCCCTTTTTTTCTCGTTCATTACGAACCAAACTACCACCCACGTTCTCCATCGATTCGGTTCCTGTCTTTTTCCAGGGGCCCTGGGTTTCCGGGACTCGAGGGTATGCCGCCGCGATTCTCTGGCGCCGTCTGATTAGCATACGCATCAATCCTCGAGACAAAATCGCCCTTTTTGTCTGTAGAGGGTGGACGTGCGACATATTTTCGGCGCCGAACATTAAGGCAGCCAATCGGTGACGAAGCGTTTCTCGATAGAGGGAACGTCGCCGCGGTTTGCCGTTTCTTTATGGCCCTCCTGAATCGTTTAATCCCTCTTCTTATTTCCCGCCGTCGCGTCGCTTTTCGCGGCGTCAGGGCGAATAAGAGAGTTATGCGGCGAGAGCTTGTGATGCTGGCTTTCGCGCGTGAAACTGAGTTTACCGATTTTTTTTTTCAAGCTGTCGAAGCGGAGCTTCCAGGACGCTTCTTTCGCGACATAAATTCAAGTGGACACTGTCACGGAAGTTCCACGGCAAGAAAGTCGCGTCCCGTGTTAATATTTCCAGTTGCCAGGAAATTGCAGTTGCTTGGGCGCAACTGCTCGGACGGGGAAAGGTAGCGACGCGAGAAACAGTAGCGCGTCGCGTCGCCGTCTATCGGACGGAAAGGAAGGGTTCGCGCGAGCCAGGTGGTTGGCGAGATTAGCGCGAGACAAAAGGTTCGTTTTATGAGCGGTTTAATTGAGCCGCTAGTTCGAATGATTCGCGAAGGCGTGGCGACTCTTATTTCTGATTAAACCGCCTTGCGGCAGGGGTTAATGAAGAAGAGAAACGAACGCTAGATTTCCCCCGGTGCCATCGGATTAAACGTCACAGCTGCCGGAAATGGATAGCGTCATTTTCTGTTCGACCGTATATAATCCTTACGGAAATTTATTCGACTCGTTTGCAGTCGCGCGAACCTCTGTATTGCGGAGTGTAATCGATAGATCCCCCGAGATAATGACAAATGATTCGGCTGTTTGTTCGCCGATAAAGACCTTGGACGTATCGCCCAGAGTTATGATCTTTCCTTTGTAAGCGCATTTGCAAGTGATTTGTCGCGGGCTACGCGCTCCGGCGTAATGAAAAAGATTGTAAAACACAGCGGGGATACGTTCGCTGACGGTGGATCGTTGATCTTCACAGTTCGCGACGTAGATCATTTCGACGGCTTCTGAATTAAATGCCACCTCTTCGCCGCGGCACGAAGGCAGAATTATGGAAGCGCCTTTCCAGGCAGATTCGTTTATGAACGAAATAATATTCAGCGATAAATTTCGTTCCCGCGAATTCGGCGAAGATGGGGTTTATTCCGTACGTGCATGCATAATAATTTAATAATGTTACGCGAGATGGTTGCTCCTGATTTATAAGGGGAATTAATGCGTCCAACGTTTTTAAGTATATCGTCCGCGATTCGCCGATAAATTTCAAATTGAACGTATCGAGTGATGCGTTGTGTTATTACTTTCAGTGCGCTGCAATTTTGTGACGCTCGGGGAGCGTTCGCCACCGGCGCGAATCCCTCTTAATTTTCAATTTACTTTAATTAAAGCGTCGTTCGGGGCAACCTGGTATATCGACTTACATCAGTTTGGCGGTTTCGCGCTAATGGATCTGACCCCCCGAAACGTTTACCGAATTCCAAACTACCTCTATCGTAGATCAAATATTTAGTCCCTTACTCACGGGACACGTACGCGAATCAAAGACAGCAAACCAGAAGCGATTAGCAAATGTTATAGCTTCGCCATTTTTTCAGCTACCTCTTCATCGTCCCACCCGTCAAATTATATTACAGATTGTGGCTCTGATAAATTATCATTGCCGTGTTCCCCTGCTCATCGATGATCGGACGTTTTTATTGAGATGGGTTAACTTGGATTTATCATCGTCGAACTGTACAACTTCACTCAGACGTAATACTTGCACCTGAAACCTCGACGAATCTTCGCGTACAAAGAAGTCGCGCTGCTTTTGTTCTCGCAGACCCTCTGCTCGATGTCCCTGAACGATATCACTCACAAAGACCCCAGACAATTCATTTTTATACACGGATCTTGTGTTAATTAGTCTTCCAAAGTTCGAAACAAGAGCACGCTAATTATAGAACTCGCGAAGAGATTTCCCACCCGAGTCTTTCAATTTCCTCGCTGGGAATATTAACGTAATTAGACGCCTCCTGGAAACGCAATGTAAAGCCGTGATAGTTATTAAAATTCCATTTTAATATTCGTCTAATTACGGCAGAAGCCACTCGAGCGTCGATGGCACGTAATAACATCTGATAACAGATCAGTGGGGATAACAGGCGTTAATTAGTCCGCGATTGGCCATTATCGATGCGATCATTTATAACAAATAATTCGCCAATATTTGTTCGTCTTGCACACTAGACTTTTGAATATTATTTACGATGTATCGATGCATGCACGTAAAGTAATACCGGTTCTTTTAAAAGGCAGCGGCGGAGATGATTTGTGAGCCCTTTATAGGAGGATTTGTGGTTCCTTCGGCCGCAGAACGCAAATATATTTCCCCCTGATCCCTCGAATTACCAAATTATCCAACTCGAAGAGTTCCAACTGGGAAGATCCAGCATTTTTATTGCCCCAACGAGACTTTCGCGAACGAGGATATTCTATGTATGCATCCTTTACTGTTTTCGGTTTCTTTTCCAGTCGGACCGTTTCGCTATTCTTTGGATTCTATGGAAGCGACCTCAACAAGTGAACTTCCCTATGCAACCAAGTATTACTGCTTCCTATATCGAGCCCTCGTTTAAACTCCAGCTCCGAATCAACTGCGACACTTAACGTACTTGATTTAATGCCCGAAACTTCGATCAGTCTCGTGTTATTCGTCTGGATTTTATTTCCTGTCTGGCACGGATCTTTCTTACTCAAGTTCAAGCGAACTTCCAAGGTGTACGTCCATGCACAGAGCTGTCTGCTTTCGAATTGCAGCCAATGTTTCCAGTTTTTCCGCCCTAGCCTCGAAATACGAACTTATCTAGTTGGAAGGGTGCGGTGTTCGATACTTTGTCTCGTCGAGTGAAAGAACGAACTCCCGGAATGTCGTTTAAACTTTCAGACAACTTTTACAGTCGCTGGGTCCCTTGCTGCGCTTCCATTTCTCCCTTTCCTCTCTCATGGGCCATTCGGGGAGCACGTAATCGCGCGTGGAACGTCCCTACAGTTTCTATACGTTATAATTACTCTTTCGAACCGAACGCGAGAGATCGGAATTCTCCGCGTTGCTTCCCGAACCTTTAATCCTTCCAACGATCACCAACTGGTACGCAACACTTTGAGAAAACAGATTCAAATGAAAGAAGCAACGTCGCAGTAATAGCGCGAAGAAGCTTCGCTGTAGCTGCCGGGCTGCAAATTCGCGGAACAATAAGTTGCTGAGGGGAAGGACGAAGCTTGTTAGAGACAGACCAGCGGCATATTGACCCGTCACCCTAACTGGAAATGATAGTACGTAATCGCGCGGAACAGCAAAATGAATGGAAAGAAAGGGCTCCTTTCGCGACGGGAAACGCCGGGAGAAAGGGAGGAAATGGGGTTTGTAAATAAAGCAGGAGAGAAACAAAAGGGAAATGGAGGGATATTGCAGATAGACGCAGAACGTACGTCAATTACGCAGCTGATCAATAACGCCGTCTACCTGCGCGTCTACCTTAACGAGGGCTACTCTTTCGTCATTAAAGTTGATCTTTCCCCGACGGTCGAACCCTTTGAGGATTCTGGGAAGCGGATGAGCAATACGATAAAAAGTTTAAGAGGCGCCGACGTCTCGGAGACATCTCGCCGAGGTCGGGAGCGGTCGCAAATCAATATTGCAATGGCTTATCCAAGCAGACGTTTGATAATTACGTCTCAATTAAGGGATCCGACTTAATTTCAGACGTGGCTCGTTGCCTGCTCAAGACCAGCTTCAAGATCTTCCGGCTCGGTGCGCTTTCAGAAACGTTTATACCCCGGTTGCGGTAAATACCTTAAACGGCGATGAACTTGGAAACGATCCGTGCACGTAAACCGCAGTTTCATTATCTTCTGTCCTCGTAGCGACCGCAAAGTTCATTGGTACGAGGAGATGGTTATTTCACATTGGAAATTGCCTTCCGAGATTATCGATATTAAGCGCCTTCTTCTACCTCCCCGGCCGAATTAATTACCACCGTTTCGGAGTCTCAGATCCTCCCCCACGAAGTCTCGTTATCTTCTCTAAACACGTGCCGATGGTATATATCTCGCTAAACGGACACATTCAATCGGATTCACTGGTATATTATTTTAAACGGCGAGCGTTCAGCCCGCCTGCGAATGTTTCCTCTAAAGGGCATGCCGATTACCGAGCATTTAATTTCGCCAGTCGATTGTAGCCGAAAGCAGTTGTCATTCAACTTAGCAGACCTCTCGGCGCCTTAGTTAAAACATAATTGCCTTTCACGTCAGAGGAGGAACAAGGAGAAGCTTTTGAAGGAACCTAAAGACCTCTCGGTCGTAGACGGTGTACGTCTTAATAAGGCTTAATTTGCAAAGTATCCTAAGTAGATCTTGTCCCGGCAACGATTCAGTTTGAGAGGCTGAAAAGAGGGTAAGGGATGGCCTAGTTAGGATCCTCCCTCTAATTTGTATAAAATTTACTTTCCGCCGTGGTTGCTGCTGCCCGCTCTTTTGCCGCGAGCTAACTTAATTTAAGTTGGAAAGTTAACATCACGGCTCTGGATCGTAGGTACTTCAAGTACACTCTTGGATGCTGATGTAGATTTCCGCACCTGTTCACCGGCATTGATCTTCTGTGCATTAAGGGGAGAACCTGGTTTAGGGTGCTGAAAAATTGATTTTTCTTTTATTTTTTTTTAATCGATAGTAATACTCGTGGGGAATGTGTTCCCAAAGTTACAGACAGAAATTCGAAATGTAAATAATGTAAATAATCGCGAAAGACGAGATTTTTTAAAATATATCCTAAAACTTGTCTCACGAGAGTCTAATTTAATGAAATTCGTGAGAAAGTAATTAAAAAATAATTAAACAATTGTTTCATGAGATTAAAGTCTCACGCGAGACACGATATTTTCGTCTGACCGTGGATCTGCACCTTAACGAATAACGAATGCTGGAGGTAAAAGATGGGTAAGGATTCTGGTTCGAAATTACCTTATCGTTGCTGAGCTTCCCCTTTGAATCGCGGACACGGAGGTTTGTAGGAGGATTCCCCAGAGTGAACGCAGTATGTTTCTGGAGCATGTACGTCGGCCGCGTGTGATTGCACGGGAATCGTCGGACAATTGTAATTCCGTGCAGCGATTCCTGGATAGTGTCCTGCAATTTTATTACACTTTGTTGCGCGCTTTTTGTACGCCTCGTCGCAACCAACGGCGTACCGTACGTGCCAGGAATAAGGGGAGCACGTATGCCAGTTAACTGGATGAAATAATGCATTTCCTTGAAGCCGCAAACAGAGGAATCGATGCCTCGCGTAGAGTGCCTGTTTTTTTTGGGGGGCCAGAAATGGCTGCATTTATTTCGCGAGGGAGCAATGAATTTTAGAAGTTTCCGCCATATTGAGGGTCAACGAAGGTAGGGGAAGGTTCTGCGGCGTGCTTTTAATTCCATTTGCCCTTAATCGGGAAAGTTTCGCTGCAGCTAGTTCCAGAGCTACCGTCGTTTGTTGAATCTGTTAATAAAATTATCTTTGGGATTGCTGAGGGATTGGCGGGTTGTAGTCGCCGGGAACTCGCTGCCCGCTTAATCAGGGTAGAAAACCCGAGTTGTATTTAACGCCAGGCGCGAAAAGGGATCGTGCAGATTTTATCGCAACTGACAACGGTGCAGAGACCCGGGGTAGCAACGGGGAGCGCTCATATAGAGGCCTGCATGATCGAGGCTCGAATTTGTATCCGTAAATGGAAGGGTTTAAAAACAGACGTGCCATAAAGTTGAACAAATTAACCGACGATTACCGCGCGAACGACAAAATCGCTGGCGGAAAACGTGCTTCTGTCACGAGAAGGGCATTAATGTCCTCGCTGCCGTTATTTCTGTAATGGGCAACATTAATAGTTCCACCGGGAGTGTCGCTTTAATGACATCGCGGCAGAGACAATTGCAGAAGCTCCGCGACTTGGAGCTTTAAAGAGCGAAGTATCACTCCGCGCACCCTCTATTTGCATCCCTGTCATTGTTCGTTCGCCGTCCATTTAGCCGGGACGGGAAAGAAGCCCGCGTCTCCTTGGAAACTTCTCTCCCGTCGATTCGCTCGCGGTGTGTGCTGCCGGCCTGCCCCGTGTCGGCCCGCCGGAACGGAATCGACGCGGCCATTTGCAAAGCGTCCAACAACAAATTCCCCTTGGCCTCCTATTAGCCAGTTTGCTGAAACTCGCAGCGACCTAGAATTCCTGCTCGCTGCTCCGGGCCTTTTCAACGCACGACTTCCGACACCTTGACGTAAAATGCTTTTCAAACGCGCTGTCCGGTAAATGATTACTTTTGTCCGCGAACTGTCTGCGCGGCAAGAGAGGCATAGATTAGGGCTTGCTTTCAGGTCGCTTTTAGGTCACGAGCAACTTCGCGCGAAACGAGAAATAAATACCTCTGAATGTTACTTGGCATACAACCCGTCTGCACACGCCCTCGTCCAACGGTGCTCGCTCGCTGAAATTACACGGGCACGCCGAGGTTATTGTGAAATTTTTAAGAAACCAAAAAAAAAAAAAGAACTGAGGGAGCGGTGGCGCCAATTATAGTTCGCAAACAACCCCCAGCGGCCATGGGAACTTGTAACAAATTTATCGACGGTCCTTCGCGTTCATCGAGCGCCGAGCAACATCCAAACTGTTGACCTCGGCTGTCCATCGAATAATTTTCCGCTTTATTGCTTTGCACATTGCAAACGCCTGAAACTTGTTCGCTGACACTTGCCCGAATATTCCCATCGAGCGTCAGCCACCGTAAAACTTCACGCCGCGCTGCTGAACCGTGCACCACAACCGCCCGACAAACATCGTTTGATCTCGAGAACGTGAGAACTCGTTACGGTAAGGGACATAAAAAAAAAGTGACGGACAGGCTGCCAGCCAAAACGGTTTCCTTATCACTGGAGAACACTCGCGATAAAACATAGCGGGCACGTGATCGTAAAAACAAGCAAGGCTGAAGGGAAACTCTACGGGATACACGGGTAACTGTTTTTACATCAGAGCTTGGAAATTTCAACGGAATATCCCCGAAATCATGGGACAATTGTAAGGCGTCTCACGATGCCTGTATTAAAAATTCAAGTCGATCGAAATGGGAGATTCATTATCGGTCGGGCCGGAGCAGGAGAAAACGCACGTTGCCTCGCGAAGGGGCTTTCCCTTCGAAAGAGCGGCTCGAGCGCAAACGTTGCAGTCGACGCATGATTGCTTCCGCGGGGATACAATCTGGAACAGTGCACATTTCCATTTACCGTTCCTCTCCGAGATTTAGAGGCTCGTTGCCAAATGTCAGGGCGCCGAGCACCACCCAGTAATTAAGTTTACTCCAAGAAACGCTCCATCCGATTCTGCCTTGATTCCGCCCGCTCCCGTGTCCCTGCGCTCGCTGCAGCCCCTCTTTGTCGAGCCACTACTTCGCTCTTCCACCGAATCGTAAGCGGGGTTCGGGTCTCCTGCTTGTAGGACAAGCTCTTTGTCGACGAGCAGCCATCAGAATGAAGCATCTTTGCTGTTGTGTCGCCGTCAACCTGCGAGCGCTTACTTGCTGCTTGCTCGATCGACGGCAGTCGGGCGACTTGCTCATAGAGCCGGCAGGGAATCGTTCTTTTCTCCGTTTCTGTTCCGAGTTAATCAACTAATTAGCGCCGGAGCGGGGCTCGCGAATGCCAGAGGTGTTATTCCAGCGCGAGGCAAACTCCCGGCAAGCGTGGAAATTTCGCGAACTGCGAACTCCAACCCTTCTTGCTCGTTCTCAGCCCCGCGGTGACGCGCCGTTGTGCCGACGCGCCCGCGAAACTTGTGCTCCCAGACCCGCGAATTTCGAGAACCGCCGACGGGCCGCGGAAGATGTGGGGAAAAAACGGCGACACGTAGCGGAAAGTTTCTCGGAGGATGCTCGCGGCCACGCGCAACGCTCGCGACAACTCGCTTCGGGTGATCCCTGGAAGACTCGACGTGTTGCGCGACTGCGGCCTGAATTTTCGAGGCAGACTCGGGGGGAAATTGCGAATAACGCGCGGCAAAAGGATTGCGGAAACGGAGCGTTAACTTTTTCCTTCGCGCGCGAGCCTGAAATACGTGCATGGTTTCAGGGGGGTGGCCGGGGAAATTGAAATGCTGGGCGACTTGGAGATAAAACCTGATGGAATTACTTTCGCTCGCGAGAACAAGTAGTTCGGCAAACGTATGCAATTTTTGGATCCGTCTTCTCTACGAACCGAGTTATTCCTTTTGGTAGTATTCATTCGCAGCTTTGAACAATAGCGTTTTCTTTTATTTGCAAAGCCCATCTGTCGATGCGGCCGGGAACGCGTGATCACAATTCGTACGGGAATAGCCGCGGAGCTGCGAGAAATCGGTTGGGAAACCGAGAAGCGAGGTCATAAATATTACCAAGCGCGAAGTCGCCTGTCTAAACGCATTGGTATTCATACGGCGGAATTCACATTTCGCCGAAAGTGTATAATAAAATTCCGCGGTCGGAGGTGTTCGTGGTTCAGCGACGTAAGAACGAGAACGGGGACGTTATAAATGCTGGTCCGTGACTCGCTCGCGTTACACACGACGTGTTAATAAAAATCGCGGACGATTTCTTCGCGGGCGCGCCGGGGGTCCCGCACACCGCCGCAGCGAACAAGTGTCGCGGAAGCTTAAGGTTCAGAATGCCTTTCCCCTCGCATGTATATCGTTTCAGAATATACGACGCTTCGCAGAGCTCGCGTGCCTATAACTGTAATACGTCCTGACGGTCTTCACGCGCGACTCCTTTCCTCGGCGAACATAAGTCGAGGTAAGTAGCTGTTCCCCATTTAGTATTTTAATTCATCTGAAAACGTGAGCCGGCCAGGTGTCGCGTGAAACAGTAAAAGCGCGGCGAGACGAGTGACAAGTGCGTCAAGAATAGGGCAGGTGGAAAAATTTGCTCGCATGTCAGAATGCATATCGAGGTCGGCGTGGCATCGTGACGTTCCAACAGCTGCTGCACCATGATCGCTCGAACCGTGAAATTACGGTGGAATCGATATTCGAACTAGCTGAGGTTTTTGCGGAGTAATGGGAGAGCTCGATGAACAAGAAAATACCGATTGGAGTCCGACTTGGAAGCGGACCTGTTTCCTCGAGATATTCGCTAGGATGCGACGTTGGCGAGGCTCCTGTGATTCCTAATTTCTCTTCACCGGTGGCGGGTGAAAAAAGGATAATTATCGCGGCGATATAGGGTCGTTCCGAGTGGCAACAACTGGAACTTGATTGATTTCGTCCTCTCGTTTCCACGCAATTAACACGGCATTACGTCCCGAGTCAGATTAGTAGAGTTTCGAGCAATCAGCTTCGGGCTGCGACTCGATCAAGCCATCTTCATCCAACGACAGTTCATCTGTCGGGACTTTTGAGGGCAGGCACGAGGTTAAGCCGCGATTAAGTACAAGCGTGCTCGACAACCGGCCACGATAGGCTATGCAAGTGTACAGCCGAATTTCGTGCTCGATAGCTCGCTCGCGTGTACCTCGAATAAATCTGTTTATCTAATGGCCAGGCCACAAGGAGACGGCCCCTTATCGCATACGCCAACATCGTTCTTTATTCGCATCGCGGACCTGTTTTATTCACCAGCCGACCGTAAACCCGCCCTTCAGATAACATTGTGACGCGATACCACCCCCGCGGCCATGTTTCCTCCCCCGAGCAGATAAGTCTGTTCCTTTTCTACGCCGATCGGCAGCCATTAGGGAAGTTATGGTTCCGTCGATGGGCGACCATTGTACACAGCATAGAGTACACCGTATAGAGAATCTCTGCTACCTCTCGACAGCCAGCGGCTGCGTATTTTTTCAAAAAAATCCTGCCACTGCGTGCAGCGGGATTATTAATTTATCGCTCTTGATCCGCAACACGTCTCAATCAAGCTTCCTCTAACGAAAAAACCGATACCCCGGTCTCGATGTATACTCGTTTATCAAATTACGATGCGAAAGGAAGAGGGAAGCTTTTCTATCTCTATATAGAATAATTGAGAAAGATCGAGGTTGGTTAACGGCCGCGATAGCTGCGAGAGTAGCGAAGCTCGAACGAGCTGAAGGGTGTAATAAAACTTGGAAGGCGGGTGGTGGTGGTGGAGGTTTTCGGGCTGCGACCCCTTTTCCCGGGTTCCTCGACTCGCGATTTCCGGCCTGGTCCGAAGGTAACGAGCCTGTTGGGCGGAATAAGGAGAGGATAAGCACCTGCTACACTTTTTAAAGGAAGCACAAGGTGCGAAGCTGCCGGTTCTCTCACGGCCTCTGCTCTGAGACGCGCGAGAGATGAGCCAAAATACCCGGCGGAGAAAAAAAGGTTGGGGAAGTTGCTCGTACCGCGACGCAACGGAACCGATGGAGCTCTGGCTTTCTTCAGCACCTCGGGAAAGTGTCTTGGCACTTGCATGGAAATTCGCAGCCTCGAGTCTGACGCAACTGCGACCAAATCGCGTAAAAATCGTTAGCCGTTTTTCTTTTTTACTTTGGGGAACAACGCTCCGGTACTTGCAGGAATAAAAATATCCGACACTGGGAAGTGGACGAAAATTGAGTGGAAGCTCAGCTTGGAATAATATCCGGCTAAGTAGATTGAAACGAAAAAACTGCCTCGTAATTCCGGGGAACTCCTGTACCTATACCTTTAGTTGATAATTATAACCCCATTTCTTCCATTTCGCCCATTCCCTCCGTCTCTCTCGCTCATTTATTCCAACGATTGCGCACCGACTCCGCCACTTAGCTACTCTTCCTGCACCTCGACTTTATTACTTCACTAACTAGCTTTAAACGCGAACTTTAGTTTCGCGTCTGGAATCTCAACTCCGGAATATACTGGCCGTCGCTAAAATTACTTCACCTCGGAATCGTCAAGAGCCACTGCAAGTAATTAAACGCCGTGGGACCATTTCCAACCACCGGGAAACGTCAATCGCTCTCCGCGCGGTCAATGGCGTCCTGGCGTTTCTGTTACAAGTATTATATTACCGTTACCCGCCGGGTAAAATTCGGCTGGCTGAAGTCAAGAGGATTAGGGGCGGGATAGGGTGTCGCCCTTGTCACCCGATCAGAAACATTCTCCCCGGTACCGCGGCAAATCCTTGGACACGCGAGGTAACGATATACAAATAGCATTGTTCTCGATAACAGATACGCGAGCAGAATCAATAGAATCTTGCTGGGATTTCGAAATATTTCTGCGCGGAACAGAATTCAGATAGTGTATGTGATTTACGGCAGCACGTCTAGAAAATAAATATTGGCGAGGAAGAATCCTGTTTGAGAGGAGGATGCGACCGTTTGTACGAGTATCAAGCGTTCGAATTCGAAGGAAAAGAGGAGCCAAATTTGCCAGCGACGAGAAGGATTAAAGCCTGCCGTTGGACAAGGAGGGCGGATCCGCGTATCCGCGGAAAGGGTCTCGTATTTGCTTCGAACCCGGGGGTCTCGTCCATTTATAGCCTTACGTCGAATAGAGGGAATAAACAACGGACGTTCAGGTCGCGGATACGTTCAATCTCGCCCGCTCGAGGAATCCTTTTGACGGCGCGGAACGCTGACTCGGAGGATTGAATTTTCGAAATTACCAAGCGAACGAGGTGACGCCGGCAGAATTTATCGGGTCTAATGCGAAGTTGTCGGCCCTCGGTGGTTACCTGGTCAGATCAATCAGATAGTCGACGCGGGTTCTGCTTTATTAGATCCGGCGAGGGAGGAATTTTAAAGGATTCCTGCCGAGGAATAAATTCGACTGTCGAAGGGAGGCAACGCCGTTTGCTGACCTAGAGGGGACTGCTCCTTTGATGACGAACGAACGGAGCAGTTTGTTTTTCAGCTGTAGGTTCGAAGAGCTCCACTGAAGCATGGAAAAGCGACGTGGAAGTTAAACGTGGCGGCATGAAAGGGGTTGCACGTGTCATTAGCAGATATGCGTTCGGTTGATAGGCGGAATTATAATATTTGACGAGCGAACGATAGAAGTGGCTGCGGGTGGCAAAAGTTAACGACTTTGTTGTATTATATCCTCAGATTTCAATGCATTCGATTCTTTGGGTGTTTGATTCTTCTGAAACGAGGGGAGGATTTCGATAACTACGGACTGGAGGGACTCCCACCCCGTCTGAAAGCGCAAACAATAAATAGTGAGGAGGCAAAACGGTAGCCCTGACAATAAGGTCTTAATAGGGATCGAGGAGGATCGCAATTAAATCCATTGAAACAAGTGGATCGCTCGCCGCGCCTCCGTCTCGTTACTCGAGATAGGCTGTCGCGCGCGAATTAAGGATTCGTAGTACGAGTAAGACCGACTGTCCCCCTCTCGTCAAGACCCTACATTATTATCCCCCCGGAATTTCTAGAATTTCGTAGGAACAGTTAGGGAAGTGGATCTCGACGGGAGTCGGTAATTGCTTCCTACGTGCAAGACGCGCTGATTAAACTAGTTGCCAAAAAGTGTAGCTCGGCTGAGCTTAGTTTGCCCTCGGAATACGTATTAATTTGACGCGGCCGTTGTGAACTGTTGTCCTCCGGATTGTCAAAACGAGTCAGCTGTACACGTTCCAGAGGAAAGTCCCGCTGAAATATTAAATTCGTTGGTTGGTCGTCGACGCCGGGCGCGCATTGTTCGTCTGTTTGAGATTTATATGAACGACCTGTGAAAATTCAGCCTCATCTCGTCCAGAACTGGGTCTGTCGGTTCTGGTATTGCCTTCGCTCTTCAAAGGGGAACCGCCTTCGAGGCCTCCGTCTATCCTGTTGCACCCAACTCAATCCGGGAACACTTGCAGCCTCCCGAGACTTTGTTCAAACGAGTGGCATTTCAGCTCGAGGCCTTAAGATTGCTGTTTTCAGACGGCGCCGGTGGATCGGTACACTTACCGCCGCCCTTTAGCGAGCATGACAGGAAGCTTCAGACAGTGGTGCGCGTCAATAATTCCACCCAGCTGTCTACATCTATTTCTACGTCTATCCGGCGTTGCGGTCCTTTTACAGGATCCTCGTCCCAACGGGACGCGGTTCTATAATAGTTTGATCCCTCGTCCAATCTAATTTGCCAACACAACATCTACTGATCTCTCTCCAGGCCTGACCTCTCCGAGTATTGATCAGGCATCACACTCAAAAGAGACTTCCCACCTTGGGGAGGCAATCCTAAGCAAACCAGACGAAACGGTACACCTCGACGAGCCCGACGACTTAAATTGCTCATAATCAACCTTCCACCATCGTCATTTTTCTGAACGCAGACGCACGCGGATTGTTTTGTTCGCGGTAAAAGCCAGCGAGCCTGAGTTTTTTTTTTTTATACAACAGGGAGTTGCCTTAGGGTGAAGCGCGTGCCGCATTTCCAGGGAAACGGGACGATGGTTTCACGTGAAAGCGGCACCCTCTAAATCAGCCGAAAATCAGTGACAAAGCAGGGTAGTATACACACGCACCGGTTGGCTCGTTTGTCTTGTTTGCGTTAGTGCTTGGGGGGCTCGTTTGCTCACGGGCACACGCGTGTGTTAACGTTAATATGCACCGCTGAGTGATATTTTGCCCATGCCGCGATACGTCGCTGTCGTTTGCGCGTGACGTTGCTCCAGGCCCAGCATAAGCGCGCGAGATGAGCTACCGGTCTCGAGCCATGGGGCCCCCTTTGTCGCCATCGGACCTGGAAACTCTCTATTGTTTCTGCGGGCTCCTTAACTCGATGGCGAGCAGCCAGGTGGTCCTACGTCAAGGCACTATCTCTGCTACAAACTTCCTCTTCTGCCCGCTTCTCCACGCACCTCGGTTCCCGCTTTTCATTCGAGAATATACAGCCGCGCGTGCAATTAGACGGTGCACTGACGATCAGACAGCTTCCAGCCTCCACTTTGCAGTGTATCAACTATGCAAAAAAAGAACGTGGCTCGTGCCATTTTCAGCCACAGATACACCAACTTTTGCTCCATCGAATTCCTTCACAATAGAGTTTACAGCTGATACCTTATGTTTCAATATAGGGACAGAAAGTCTCCGGTATGAAAATCCAGAGATGTCCTCTCTGTGCTCGATATCCTTCTTCCGCTGAAGCAGCATAGTTTAATATCGATGTGTGGAAGCAAAGATCTGTTACTTTGACCGTGTAATTTTATACCAAAGCCTTCCCAGGAATCTCCTCCAATTCTCGGGATCCGGACCCGTAAAGATTCATACAGAATTTTTCATAAGAGAGAAACAGAGCAGCCGCGTTTCTCTTCAGGAAACTCGAACCGATCGTAGAAAATATCGACGCCAGTTAAACGGCCACTGGCCAGCGGCGAGCACACTGGTCACGCGATAAATTTCCAACGCAAATGTTCGAATCGATGAGAGCACGTCCGAGAGGACAGTTACAAAGGAGATGCAGCCTCCGTCTGAAGATGTATGTACTTAGCCCTGCACCGTAAGAAATATATTGCAGCCCGCCGGTTGCGGCGACCGAGGGATGAGATGGTTTCGAGCGGATTGATCAGAGGGACTTGGCAGGGCATTTATCTGGCCGGCTACTCGGTCCCGGGGAATTATCATATTTTTGCATAATGGAATCAACCACGAACTACGTGTGTGCGCGCGTTCACGTGAACGCGCGCGGGCCATGTATGCAAGGTACCCCTAAAAAATAACGTCGTCGCCTGAAAATTTTATGGGCGCGATGAAATTCAAGTCGGGAAATTATGCGGGTTCCTGAATCGCTGGATTTCGATAAATGTAAGGGGGTAATAGCAGCCATAAGCCGGAGCTGGTTATCTTTATCTCTTTCTTCGTATTCGCACACCTTCCCGCGGGAAAATCGACGATTGCTTTATGCGTGAACTTTTGCTTGCCGATCAACGATCGCGGAACTGAGAAGCGAAAAAGGGGGAGTTAGTTGTTAGAGTAATCGTGGTAATTGAAGGGTTTATGAAATAATAAGGGGATGTAATGATCCCTGCCATCCCCCTGTGGATGATCGAGTTAATCGACGGATGAACGTAAATCACGAGATAATTCTTTCAATAGGGTGAAACGAAGAAATAAAGATTGTGTGACTGTTTTCTAATAGTGAAAAAAACTTGCCTTCAGCCTTTCAGATTAAGCCTGCGAAAGCTAGTTTCTGCGAAACAAAATTGGGAGGTGCAGCAAGAGCTTTGAAGTTTTAATTTTTTGTCTTTTTGAAGGTTTCTTTTAAAAGGAAGTGCTATGGTATGACAAAATGATATTCATAAAATCAATAAAAATATTGATTTTTAAGTGTTTTCATAAAATAAATTATTATTCCAACCATTTCATTGTATAATTTCACCGAGAACATTCGTTCGGCAGAAGTAAAAAATCACTCGACTTCACCTCTCGAAATAATTATATTTTTTAGAACCAATCATAATGACATGTATATTTCCCTAAAGTATGACTAAAAACCTTTTGATTGATGTGTAATAAAATTTCCGTATCATTTTTTAGAAAAAACTGCGATTGAAAGAAGAAAAAACGGAACTTTCAGAACACGGACTTTTTTTTATCAAAATATCTTGATCATCGAAAGATTTTTTACCAAACAATCGATATATTCCATTTCCTTATTGCCTGACGAATTGATTAAAAAAAGAATTGTTTAAATCGGCGCAGCAGATCCTGATATATAGAGGAGAGAAAATTCTAGGTTGCGTGGACCCAGTGTGGTGGAAGCGTCAGGAAAGTATAGCGTGGTATTTGAGGGTTAAAAGTCATGAATAATAAAAAAAAAGGAATCTGCTCCTACCTATATTCGTTCTACCCTAACTTTCAATCGTCTACAGTTGTTCTCGATTGTTCCAATTCCAACTTCTCCTAATTCATAAAACCACAAGCATTCTGGACGACTGTAGCTGGTAAATTCGTTCTCTCGTTACCCAGTGTAACGGGACGTTATATTATACATAGCTGCCTGTTCGATTCCCAAGCCGGGGGTAGCCCAATTTTGCAACCCTTTCTGACATACAAGTGCGCAAACGGTCGTACTTTGGATTACACGCGCTGGGCCGAGCATCCGGTTAATACGCTGCTCCTAATGGTCGAGTCAACTATTATTGTTATTATCACGGTTACGGGCGAGGCTGGAGATTTGCGGGGGTGGGTATACGTAACGATCCAGTCGCAAAAGGAATAACCCTCGGCGGTCTGGACATTACCGATGCGAACGGCTCGGCGTAAAAATGAAGCAGTTAGGTGTACGGCTGATTATGTGCCCATTACGAAAGTTCCTTAATTTTAATAGAGCCAGGCGTCCTCTTTCTCGACCAGCTGAGAATAATATTTCCGAGTCAGGTTGCGCGAAAATATCTCGCAGCTGTTTTGCTCGAACACGTTCGACGTGCACCGGTATAAATGAGAAAGCAATGGATCCCGAGGCAACGTTTAAATATCGCTGGACATCGCCGACGCTCTAGTAATGCTGATCTAGGGAACAATGGGCAACGATTAGAGATGGTGGCCTGGAAAATGGTGAAACGCGCGCAACAAACACAACAGATGTCACGCGAAGCGTCGGTATTATTCGTGGCTATTAACACGATCATGAACACGTACTAAACGCAATCGATTAATATCCGTATTACCCAGCAATTCGGGCAGCAATAGAGTTACTTGCCCCCATCGGGCAATAAGCTAACACCGTGTCAGGGTTCATAATCGACAAATAGCGCGGCTATACCGTTGAGACAATGCTTGCCTTGCTCCGATTCTGAAATGAATAATACCACGCGGTACAATGTGCCGTCAATGACAGCTCCGCTACGGCTTTTCGAAGCAACATTTCTGCCCTGCCGCGTGAATGGTACCCATTTAACGGCACTCCGGTTAGAGTCACTCACGGGGCAAGGGACTCCAGCCGCCGGTTATCCAAACAAGCACCCAGAGGGCCTTTGCATTTTTCATCTTTCTAAATCGCCGGACAAACAGGGTCCACGAGCTTGAACTAAGCACCGCGGTCTGATCCTCTCGCTCTGCAGATCAAAAGAGCCGATAATTGAAGGCACGACGATGAAGCAACCCCGCCGTAGATCGCGGCTAACGATATCGTTAAGAACGTCTCTTTTGGGACGTTGAACAAGGAATTTTGGCTTTTAAGCAAATCCACGACCCAAGGGAATTGGAGAGAGGTTGCCTGGCAAAACGGATTGGCTTTGCTGCGCGAGCATTCGCTAGGGCCTCGGTTCCGTTAACGGGGCAGATGCGTGCCCCAGATGCAGCGGTTTTTGCACATGTCGGTGGGGTATTAAATCGTCAAGGCAGTGTGTAGGCATTAGCCTTTGGCAGGCAACAAGGTTTCGTACTTTAACCGGCGCGGCAGCCGTCGTGTTCAACCAGGATTCTGCAGACAGGCATTACGGAGCAGAAGCCTTGCAGCGCTTCTGGAAACGATTCTTCGGCGATTAGGCGGCAACCGGCATCTGAAGTTAACTCCTACAAGCCCCCGACAGCTCGTTGTTCGTTCCAGTCTTGACCCGATCGACCCTTGAATCTTTGATCGTCGGGCGCACTCGTGCGAGCCAAGGAGCCTCCGGAAGGGAATTCAGAGAGGAGATCGGAGACAGACGGAGGACACCGGGAGAAAAGCCCTTCGTCGCGGCAAGGGAGATAGCCGATCGCGACGGGACCTTACATTTTCAGTCGCACAGAAAGGAGTCCCTCTTTGTCGTCCCTTACGTCTGTTTTCGCGTCAGCGCGTGGATGCGGCAGCTGAAAGGAGAGGGCCGTTCCGTTTGAGACGCTCGTCTTTCCGACATGCTCGCGTTACTCGCGCATGTACGCCCGTAGAATTCGGTTTGGAACGGGTGATGGCTGCGCGTCGCGACGCTCGTTGCGCCCCGCCGTTCCGATGGCTGCCCTCGAGAAACGGGGGTAACGATGGCAAATGGCTGCGAAAATTTATGGTCGCGTGGCTCCGGAGCATCGTGAACGCTTCACTAATTGTAAGTCCTTTCTGTCAGTTTGTTGCAGCAAAGGGCGTGGAAAGTTCTACCTGCTCGAATTCGTATAGAGAAGGTGGTGGGATCAGTTTGGGGGAACCGCCAGGGGTGTATTAGCGTAAGAGCAACGCGCGATGAACGGAAATGCGCGAGGCCTCTGTCCGGCTGATCCGCGGCGTGGAAACCGCGAAGGAACGTGGCCCGGCATATGTGCGCGAGCCCCACGTATCCCGGGAACGAATAGAATTCAGCCCTCGTTCCTTGGTCCAAGCATCGCTGCAGGTTCAATTCAGATAGCCTTTCTACTCGGCATATTAAATTTATGGTATGCACGCCGCACATAACTCACCCCTCGGGGGGTGCACGCGCGACGCCGCCTGAAAAGGACGCGGCACCGACGCGGCGTGGCGCGGAGCGGCGCTCCGTTCGCTGTTCTTTCCTCTCGTTTTGCTATTTCCCTTTTCACGGTTATTTCCGCGCGGCCACCTGAGAGAATGAATCTTTCGCCGCTTTTTTGCCGGGTCGCGTCCCCCTCGTCGCTTCGAATATTTACGGCGCGCCCTTTCAGCCGCGATTTTCGTGGCCGCCCATGGCACTGCAAATGCTCTGCTACAGACTCGCTGAGATTCGGGAACTGTCGTCGAGGATGATGGTAGCGGCGAGGGTAGGGGGGAGGAACGTGGCGGAGTTTTTAAGGTGCTCCAGTCGAAGAAGATGTGTGTGGGTAGGGTAGGGTGGGGCTAAAGGTCCCGTTTTTCGTATAAACCTATGTAAAATTTAGTACTAACAATCTAGAGATATCTGGTATTATTTTCTATAAACTATAACTATTATGCTTTACGTTCGCGAAGTTCGTTTGTCGATACTGTCAGTTTTCTGTTGAGTTACATCACAAATTGTTTGTCAATGCAAAATTGCATAGGGTAGAAAGTCCCTAACGTCTTTTCGTGTCATATTAAACTAAATAAGTAAAAAACTATTTTCAAATCGACAAATATTTATTAAACCAATTCTTTGTGGTATACAATATTGAAAGAAAAGCATGACTTCTTTAACAAAAAATAAAACTATAAGTCAGAGGCTCACTTTGAACTAAACACTAAAAATACTCGCTCAACCAAAAGAAAAACACTATTTAAAGACTTTGGCAGTATTTCTTTATACTTTGGCCACCTTATTATGAAAACAAATAATAAAATATATATTTTCAGTCTGAGCGACTTTTTACCCCAATGGTACCTGTATAGTTTCTGCGATATATACGTTAGAAAATATTATCATTCAGCAATAAACAATATCATACACACATTACTAAAAGGAACATACAATCTTAACGTACTTGGCTGATACGCTCTTAAACTGTGGTTCACTTCGTATAAAACAATAAAGACAACGTATTTCTTTTAGTTTTCGATACATAAAATAACGAAGGCGTCGTGTAATTCGCAGGAACGTGCAGGAGCGACTGGCGACTCTGTGGTCAACTCCGTTTCTTCTGGCCTTTTACATAGTAAGTATACCGCGGAACTCAACACATTGTTTAGGAATAGAGATTTTGAATTCGGGACTTTTAGCCCCACCCTCCTCCGTTCAAGTTCTATCGAAAGAGCAAAGTTCTCGCGTGGCTGCAAACTGTGCTTTTCTGGCGGAAAGTGAAATCCGTAATGTCTATGATCGCCAGGAAAACACTTATCCGCATGCAAGATGCTGGTGCTCCCTAAAGAGCATTACAAAGAAAATGTCATACACTTTCGTGGCTCCCCCGTGCACGGAGAGGTTTCGAGGAAATTGGAGGCCACCCCGTCGGCGTAGGAAACCACGAGATTATTTTCATCCGATAAAAGGAGCGAGCTCGGCATCACCGATATACAAGTCGACTCGTTATTTTTGCACGAGCCCTCCACCGCATCCACCACCTCTATCAGCTCCGCGACGCCTGTACTTTAGGAAATATCGCGTTGCTCCGTTCCAAGTAATTCGCGAGTAAAGTTCAGCGTACTTTGTTGCGAGCAGCGGAGGGAATCGCGCGAAATCGAGGCAACGACGTCGCTGGTAACGGCGCGGCGGTGTAACGGGGAATGGAGAGAACGGGATCTGAAATAGAAAGGAAGGAAAGTAAAAAGGGACGGTGCTGGAAGACGGAAGGGAAAGGGGCGCGTAAAAGAAGACCCTCGACGTGGTCCACCGCCGTCACGCTTCCGTAATTGAACTACTTCCGGCCAATTATAAAAACCGCTGACTAGCGTGGGCTTGTTAGTCGTTGGATGAAGATGGAAACACTCGGTGGCTGGGTATCGGTATCCTTCTTCCTCGGTAATTCCCGTTTCCTTTCTTCCACCCTCGTCCCCAGCGGCTTTTAGGGGCACAACTTTTTCCCTATCCTCCTCGATCAGCGTTTGGCCAACCCCCACTTTCATCAAATTTCCGCTCGTACGAAGCTATCTTCCTTCCATTCAGCCGCGCCCAAGCCTTTCGAACGGCCCTGCAAATCGTTCGCCGCCCAAGGAGCCATTCGCTCGGATATTATCGTTCCCGTGAATGGTTAAATCTTCGCTCGAGAAGATCGATGAAGTGAAAAGAGTCATTGTGCTTGGCCCGGCACGGTCGAGCACGCTTATGGAAAAGAATCTCGGCTGCGAGTGACCTAGAAACTACGTCAATTATCGAGCAGCTTGATCGGTGCTTGGTCCTGTCACCAGCCGATCGGCTAGGCCAGGGGGATGATTCCCGGCCGGCTCATTGCGCGGGTCCCAATTAAATCAATTTCTGCCCGCCCCGGCGAAAAACAACAGCGGGCTCGAGTGGGGATCATTGCCGCCAGCAGAGAGGAGCAATTCATTATTTCAAGTGTAATAAAGGTAAAAGTATTTGCGGACAATATAGCGGATCCCCGACGGCCGAGCTGACGAAATTTATATGCAAAACCGTGGGAACTCTGAAAAGATCTCGCCCGCCACGCCCGAAACAACATTTCCACAGTGAAACACCGCTTTTGTTCGGTAATAGCTATTGGGAATAAAAAAAATTCTGTCCGCGTTTCTTTTTTTTTCTTTTTCGACGCACCGCTCAAATTCTGAGCGTGTTAACGCGCTTTCAATGGGGCTGGTTTAGTTGAGCTCATGCCCCGGACAAACAAAACAGGCTTCCCGCGATTTCTGAAAACTTCATGCACTGTTTGTGCCGGGAGAAATATCCGCGCCCCCCGCATTATCCAATCCGCGGACTTTCATTTCGCGCCGTAAGCGAATTACGTCGATAAAACAGGAATAAACTCAATGTTGCTTTTACGTGGAAATTAAATATCGCTCGAATTTCGAAGTCTGTAGCAAAAATTTAGTATACAAATTTCTGCTCGTTGCTTAAAACCGCGGTCGGCGCCCAGGGTTGTGAACGCGGAGAAGGGAAAATTAAAATAATTCTCTTCCACGTTTGTTTTGTTCCCGCATGAAATTCTTTGTGCGAATTCTCTGAATGGATTGTCAAGGAGCGAACGCGCAAATAAACTCACCCCTTTCTGACGAAACAATTGCGTTAACTTTTCCACCGCGCCACGCAATTACAGTTGTATAATATAAAAATCAGTATAGCGGCGGGATTCCCTTGTGTTTCTGGTAACACACTCGGAGTTCGCCAGCGCCAGTGCCAGCTTTCTTTTTCAAGCGAACACGGAGATCGAGGCGAAAGTCTTTTCATTTTTAATGATCGACGATGTAGGTCCGTGGCGTATTAATAATATCTCTTATTACGTACAAGCATTCCCTTTGTTTGAATAACCCAGGGTTGAAAATATTACACGTGGCTGGATAGATTCGTAACTGATATTCCCGGTTGAAAATGGCCCGCCAGCTGTGTGAAGGGTAGAATTGAGACGCGAATATGACACGAGAGGTGAAGAATGCTCGGCTACGAGAGGGATGAAAGGGAGAGCGTGCGTGTAGGAGCCGAAGTTTAGGGTGGTGAGGTCAAACGCGAGTCCACGAACCTTGAAAGACCTCCGGTCGACAAATTCTTCGGAGAAATATGATCGGGGGAATAATCCTTGACTCTGGTACTCGATAGCGGCGAGATGGATAAAGTTACCGACGGTTTGTGCCCGTGGAAAGTATAATAGATCCTCGGTGAAGGAGCATTGACAGCTTCTCCACGCGTTGCTTGAGATTGAAACGATTCTGGTGCGCTGCGGTTGAAGCATTAAAATAGACCGTTCTCAGGCTGGTCGGAGTAAGAACCGAGGCGTGTGCGAACGTTGAAAAGTAGTGTAAAACCGCGGAGAAACATTTGTAGGTTGGACGGAGAACCTGTCGCGCAGAAAATCTGTCGTTCGCCCGGAGACCGTCCGAGGGACGAACGTTGTTCTCGATGGCCGATCGAACGTAAAAACTGCTCCAACTGTCGAGATTGTGGTCGGACGAAGAGTAATGACGCCGTGCAAGTCGGGGAGAATACGGAAGGGAGAGAAGGTCGAGGGGTGAAACAAAGGGAGACCGGCGGAGAAAGATGAGACGGGAATTAAGTGGATGAGGAGAGGTCGAGAAGGAACTGGGACTGCGAGACGGAGCTCGGCCAGCACTTTAATATGTCCTCGACCATCTTCCGGCTCGTATGGAATATCGCTTAACTGCAATCTGCCCCCGTTCTTTCTCCTGTTATTTGCGCCGCCAACCCCCGTACAAATTAGACCGTAATAGGCGGCCGTTTTGTGTGGAACGACAGGGAAATAAACGTCTGTTTACGAAGAACACACATGTGGAGTCTGGATGAGGTTGAGGTATTTGTTGATACACGCCCAAAAACCAACGTGGCAGAGCAAGTTGTCGCGTTTGCACGGGATCGACCACTTCGCATTCGACGCACGTGCCAGCGGAAGAGGCAAATGTTTGACATTTCAGCAGGAGTCGAATAAACGCGATTGTTGACATTTAGTTACGCGTGGACAGGTGCGCGAAGAAAAACGCGATCGCGGATCGTCACGGGAAAATTGGATGTAAACATCGTCGCAACGCGATGTCAACGGGCGCGATAATTACTTAAACGCCCGGCGACTCCAAACGCGGGCCCGGAGTTTGTCGCCAAACAATCGAAGGGGCCAGTGGCAACAAGCGCGGAAATTATTCTTTTATCGTGACAACAGCCAGAAAACAGCACTCGAGTTACATAATCGTTCGGATGCAGAGAACGTTACGTCTCGTTCTTGACACTTTGCATCGCGTAGCGTTCCCCTTGTTTGGGACCGCTGCGACGCTGGGAATGCATTAACATTTATTCGGAGGGGTAAATGAGAACAGAGGAGTAATTACGCCCGGTAACAGGGCCGCCCCGCGCGAGCGGGAAATTTTGACGAGCAGCCAGAGAACAGGGGGTGGTTTCCCATCGCTTCTGTCGACGTGCAGGCAAGACCGATCGCTTTTTAATCAATTTTAAAAAGCAATTACACGCTCGTTAAGGGCGGAGAGAAATGGATTGAGAACGGGCTAGCGAAATGTCGCGCTGGAGACCCCCGTTCTCGCGGTTATTATTTTCCAACCCCACTGACACGTTTTTGCATGACGGCGTTACATGATTGATGCGTGAAAAATGGCACGCCCGAGCTTTCCGCGGCGACTGTAGAGAGCAATCTCGCCGCGATTTGTCCTGGACTCTCGCCGCGAAATTTTAGCGCTTACCGCGACGTTGCCTAGGACAAGAAGGCTGCGCGAGTATCCCCCGGAGACATTTGCAGCGAAAGCTTCGCCAGCATTCTAAAGTGTGTCCACTTAAACGGATCGAGGAGGCTCATCTCCGGGGGAAATCTCGAGGAAACTAATTGCCCGGATTCTATTCGCCTCCGAACTTTATTTCCATTCACCGGGTAGTCGGCGCCGTTTGCCGGATTCAATTTTCGTCGACGGTGAAATGCACTTCCGGCTGGTCTCCGTGCCGCGGCGTCACGCGCGACCCGAAACACCGGGGCGCCGAAAGTGGCAAGGAACGGCCCGGAAACGTGCAATCGTCCGATTGTCCGTTTTTATGAAAAGCTTCGGTACGCGCGCGCCTGTTGTTATTCAGCGCGGGGAAGTATTGGCCCTGTCGACAAATAACGCAGCCCAACTACACGTTCCAACTCCTTCGATTAAGGTCAAGACAAATGGAGCCGGATGTCGGTCGGAAATTAAAATCTCGAGGACGAGCCGCTCGTTAAGCGCCCGACTGCTACGATCGAACGGGAAACCACCACCAGCTCCGCGAAATTCGACGAGAAACTTCTGGCCACGATTGAATTCTTACTCTCGATGCATCAATCCCTCGCATTCCCCACTTTTCTGCGCGCTAGAGAGACCATAAGTAATTTCCCGCTTCGCAGAACGTACAGCGATTTCTTGCAAAAGAGAAACGAGGTCCGCGTTAATGGAATAGGATGAACATTTTCCGCGGCTAATTCTTTCACATTTTGCGATGAGAATTCTTGTGTCGATACAATATACCGTTCCGCGCTAACGAATTCCAAAGGGAACTCGAGCGCAGTGGACGGTCGTCAAAGAGTTTGCCCGAACTGCTCTAGGAATAACTTTCAGGAACGTTCCGGGTAGACCGGCGTGCAAATCGACGCGCAAAGCTGAAGGTTCGCGATCAATCGCGAGCCCATCTCGTAGCTCCATCATCCGTTAATTCAAAATCACTCCATATGTGACCTATGTCACCCCCTAAAATGAGGTCCCGAAATGAAAACCAGCCGCCGGTGATTATAATATGGTTTCCGATGCTAGGATCGTTCCAATTCACGCACGCGAGCGAAAACCAGCCAGGAGGGAAGTCTATTTGCGCGTTTGCCGCATAAAACAACGAGAATTACAGGGAGCATGTAAGCGCGCTTACTGCGAAACAATTACGGGGGCCGAACGAATGCGAGGTGTATTTGCATGAGAGCCGCGTTCTCTCGCTCGCGGCCTCCGCACTGTAGGCTCATTTCAAACTTATTATTCTGCCGGGAGAAAAGAACGGCAAGCTAGTTTCGGCTCTGACGACGTTCCCGAATAAGAATACGTATTAACATACCGCGCTAACCTTTCAGCTACTTCGCGTGACTTGACTTTAATTAAATTCCTTTGAAATCCGTTTCAATATGATTTCTCTTGCAGCCGCCGCCGCCGCCGCGGTGAATTATGCTTAATAGCACAGAACAATGAACGTTTGCGTTCGCTTGACATCACAAATTCCCCTATTCGCCCACGTACCGGCGGACAAAGGTGGCCCACGCTCGGCGAGCCTCCTCTTTTCCAAATGAAGAGCCAGCGAGGAGAATATTTTCTTGTGTTCTCGTGGAGGGATTCGGGGGTAACGCAACGTTGACCTACATACATTCGCATACATTGCTTTTAAGGTCGGTAGCGAAAAAAAAAAAGGGAAGCGGGGGGATGACAGAATGAACGAAACGAATGGAAAAGGCGATCCTACGCTTCCCGAGCCACGAATTCCCGCGAATGCCACGGGAACGATTCGTTCTGAACTCTACACGCTTCCGTTTCCCTTCTGGGCCAGCGGAAATTTCAGGAACGACCTGAAAATAGTTGCACCATCCGACATCGAGCCAGTGTGTAACGGGCCGTCAGTCCCTGGCAGGAATACCACCCCCGGCTTCGGGACTCCAAGTTTCGAGATAAATCGGCCTGCTTGGACGGATGTTCTGCTTCGAAGCCGGCATACCCGCGACGTTATATTACTTGCCGAACTTTCTTTTTCCTTTCTTCCGTCGCGACTGCTGCCGCCCGGGTCGAGCGGGGGGTCGAGGAGGATTGCACGAGCAACACGGACGCCAACTGTTGGCTAACGACACCACCGTAGCGTCCGGAATAGGAAAAGTTTCCACCCTTCGGGCGAAAAATTCATTAAGTCGTCCGGCTCGCGGCGGGCTCGGTTGGCCTACCCGCGTTTCCGGCGATGGCCCGTTTTGCGGTGACAATTGTTGGCACGCGGGACAACGATTAACCGCACGCGTGTACCTTTCCCTCTCGGACTTTCATGCTACCACCTTTTTTTTTTTAACGCTATTGTTCGATTAGGATGAGATAACCTGCTCGTCATTGTCTGACCAACCGCGGACTGAGACTACTGCTCCGCACCAGCCGTCTGATCCAACACAGTTTGCCACTACTTACTACCGATTTCGAACATAAAAGAGGCGTGCTCCTCAATAATTCGGCGGAAATAATGTTTTTCAAGTAATCGAATGCTTTGCGGAAATGTTCGATGGGCTCTGAAATGATGCTGAACGTTACGTATTAATGCCTCTTAGCGGGGATCATTAATACGGGATAGCGTTTGAAACGTTTACGTGATTAAACAGTGATCCATCGAAACGTTACGAGATAAGTGCATTTAATGAAAGGAATTTCACTGCGAATAAATATTGGAACTAAATTAAAAAGTTGCGAATGCGTTGTTCATGACTGAAGATCATTGCGGCTCTCTTTGACTGTGCGCGTAGCAACAATGACACTTCCAACAATAAGCTACTGTTTTGTCTTGCGAAAGATGATGACCACTTTTGAGTTTCGAGGATCGCATAGAAATATATTGGCGGGTTCGCGTGGAGAGAGGCAGTTTTAAACGAAGAACCTGTTGGGTACTCGGAAGGTGATCGATGGCCCCTCGGCGGGAAATGTTTCTTTATTTATCCGACTTGCAAGCTCACCAATTTACGCAAATGGCTTTCCGCGCGACGAATCGATAGCTTGTAGAGGAAATATTTTCACAGCGTTACAGGATTAATCGGGCTTCGAGTCGTGCAATTAAAGCCACTGAATCATCTGTACTTTAATGAAACTGGCCCCCGATGGCCAAGCAACTCAAGCGATGGCTCGAAAGATTTCACTGAATTAAATACCCTCGAAATACCGATACCACGCTTCTGTCTGGAATTTCTTTTACTCAGAATCCACAGACCCCCAGTTTCACTGACACAAGTAAAATTATTGGATGCGCAGCCTTCGAGGGTTGAACCCCTGTTTCATCGCGTGACGCCTGCTCATACGAATATTCGTAATTTCAACCTTCCCTCTCTGAAGGGCAGAGTCGACCCTGGATTTCGAAACGAGGGGACACGGGGTTGCGTATGAATTTCAGGGTGAATGTGAAAATATTTCATACGGGAGTCGCGAGATTGCGGAGCGGCCGAGATAGTCTCGTTTCAAAGAAATTTATCACAGAAATAGAATATGTTTCGACGTCTTTGTTCCCTTTAGTTGTGTAATTCGGTGGCAAAATGTCCAGAACAAAGCAGCAACGAGTTCGGTAACGTTTCAAACATAAACGCGAGGCAGAGCAAAATTACCTGCATTAAGGGGGTAGGTACTCTAGTGTAACTGCCCGTTTTTCAACGCCATCTTCGGGAATTTATTTAACAAAAATTATAAGTTTATACTGCCTGGCGCTTTGCATGCAGATTAAGGTATGTTTGAAGTAAAACTTAGAATTTTTTTGAGTTATTTTATCACATATATACATAAATAGAGTCGGTGGCGAAAGCTTCTACAAAATATTCTTTTCCGCGGACGACGCAAAGTGGTACATAATGACATTTTTGTTCCAATCACTCTACAGGTCGTAATTTTTCAGTAAACTTGACGATTTTTTTAAATTCTTCGCAATTAAATTCTCTATCGATCTGTCCGACCGGAATTTCGAATTTCGAGCTGATTTTTTTTATATTTAACGAAATATACAGCACTGTTAGGAGATCAGTATCTGTGGACTTTTTCGGACACCGGTTCCGAATTTAAAATCATATCGAAAATCAAAATTCCGGCCGGACAGATCGATAGAGAATTTAATTCCGAAGAATTTAAAAAATATAGTAGAGTTTACTGAAAAATTACGATCTGTAGGGTGATTTGAACAAAAAATGTCATTCTTAACCACTGTGCGACGGGGTGTAGACTGTTTAGTACTTCAAAATGAAAAAACTAATATTTATTTTCTTTATTACGCTTCTCGCTATGGTTGGAACCACGTGCGAGTGTCTATCTTTAAAAAATTAATTTTACAAAACGAAAGCAGCTAAATTTTTAGTAAAAATCGAATATTTATTTTCAAAACGCTGTCATTCTGCAAGTTTTTATTTGTAGATGGCCTCCGTGGTTCCATCCATAGCAGCAGCCATAATAAAGAAAATAAACTATAGTTTATCCATTTTGGATGACTCTCACAGTCCCCAAAACTGACAGTTACACTACAGCAGCCTCTGAAAGTAAAAACCTTGATACTTACGCCAATGAAAAACGGGGGAAAATGCAGGAAAATGAAGGGCAACTGGTCCTTACGCCAATGCGTCCTGCAGCTACCTTGCAAAAATGGTCGTCCTCTGAAGGTAGCCGGTAAACACTGCTGCGTCAGTTATGTTTACTTCCTCTTGCAGGCGTAAGCATTTTCGGGATTTATGTGGGTCAGTGGGTCAGTCCCTACTCCCCGAGGTAAATAGAGAACTTTAAACTGCCGTAACTCAGCTTAGAGTATTCGTACCTGCCTCGAACAATATCGAAATTAAGGGCCGCGACTTCTTCTACGTAACGAGCTTTCGCCACGGCGTCTCGAGTGTTTGGAACATCCTCAGTATCCTGCTGCACCTGCTCGCTCGCACAGGGTGCCAAGCTACCATCTACGTCTGTGCGGAAAATTCTCGCATTATCATCTCCCCGGGGGGGCACCGTGGGACGTGGTGTGCATAGCCGCGCGATCCCTCGATATATTTACGCTCGGAACTCCGTTCCCGCGGCGAGCGTATCCGTTTCGCGAGCCAGGACAATATCTCATCGACGCTCGGGACGCAAGGAACCGAGCGGAGAGTTCGCTGGTCGCCCCCGCATTTGTTGCGTCGCCCGGAGCTTCGTTTTTTCACTTTGCTGCTGGACTCGCCGCGCCGCTTATTTGGCCGCTGGGAAAGCGACGGTCGACGAGCATCTATCGCGCGAAACGACAGCCTGTGCTTCCCTTCCGCCGCGCCCAGGCTTTCTCGAGCTTCGCTCATGCGAGTCGATGTTCTCCCCTGCGAGGCGGTCCCCGCCAACCCCCTCGTTGCCCGACCGTGAGAATTTAAGGGTGGTGTCTGCGTGTCGGCGTCTCGATTTCGGCGCCTCCTTATCGCTCGTGATTCGTTCGGGAGAAAGTGGAACGTTTCTGCTCTGATGCGCCCAGCGCTCTGTCTCTCAACGTGGAAAATTGTCCCCGGGTCTCGGGGTGCATTTCGCTCGCCAATAATTGCAAGCTCGAGGCTCGGTTAACGTTCACGGTGGCGCGGCAGCGAGCAAGGGGTGTGCCCGCAGGCGACGTCCAAGTAACGGAGCGGCGGGCGAAATGAGCGGCCGAAGAATTCAAGTGATCCCGAAGGTGTCATCCGTGACAAAGCATCGACATTCGGGAGAGGGAGCCGCGCGCGCGGCCGACAAAAATCTGCCCTGACGGTGAATCGCTGGAGCATCAGTCGGCCGTCAAGCGGAAGCTTGTCAAATGACCCATGCCTGGTAATAAACAGCGAGGCACGAGCAAACTGGCCCGGTGATATTTTTCACCCGGCCCCCGGGCTTCGGTTTCGAGACGCTGTATAATGCACCGCGCCGGGCAAATACAAACGGGCGCATAATGCACGGCGGCGGTAAATAATGCATGTTTCTCGCATCAAGGGGACTCTATAAATATATTATACGTCAGCTTTTCCCAGCGAGCTGGCGACGCGACGCGGCATTTCCACCGGGTGGGCCGTGGGAAACGGGGGGAACCCGCGCGAAACAGCCGACAAATAATCCTTGGGAGGTGGCAGCCCTCGGCGGCGCATCCGCCAAGCACAATACCTCGCGATTTAGTGTAACTGCGCTCCTTTAACTGCAGGAATTTCAATAAGCGCGGAACCGTGGCCGAACGACGCGCGATTTTTCGTCGGCCGGAAATTTCGCTAGGAACGAATGGGGTGGGTGGACGCGGAGGGATGGGGAAGCGGGGCGAGGGGCAGAAAAACCCAAATGGTTTCGAACGCCGCTCGAGAATGCCGGGCGGTTTTTCTTGTACGGCTCGGTTTCGATGCTGGGCGCAACGATCCGTACCGGACGCGCATCGACGCGTGCGACTCGCAGCATGTATACGCCCGCGAGCCGCAATAATAACGCGGGGGATGACGAATAACGCGCCGCCGATGCATTATGCAATAGACTAAAATATTCATGATCGCTGTTTCCTGCGCCGGCTATTGAACCGTAGCCGGTCATGATTTGCAGCTCGACTATCGGCAAACGCTTCGCCGCGATTGTCGACGTTGAAAAATTGATGCTGACGCTCTGGCATCGCGGCGGAAGGGATAATTGAGGGCACGTGTGCGATAGAACGGCACTTCGGCCGTGCGACACTCGACGTCGTAATCTGAGGTGGCGAAACGGTGAGTTGTTTTCTTAAATAGATTGTGCTGACGTTAGGGTGCAGAAGCAACGCGTACCTACCCTTTCGGATAGGAAAGTATGTACCTTCGCTGCAACAGCGCGCGCAGCTGTGCAGCTCGAGTGAGATTTGTTCCAAGTACCTGCGATAGAACTGGCCTCCTCGAGTTCATTGTTTTCTACAACGGCTCCAATTCGGTTCCCTTTGCTCTTACCTGAAACAAGGAATAATACCAGCGTTAGTTGCAATATCCCGCCATTACGCGGAATACTGAAACGTCACGGAAGCCCCCCTCCGATAATGGTTTCATAGTAGAGAAAAAGCGAGCCGAGCTCCGGCAGCAGATATTGCCACTCTCGAAATGACTTGCCCGTGCAGCCAAGTGAAAGACGTACATAGGTGCGCGGAAAAATTGAACAGCATTCGCCTTTTAATTTCGCGCTCGTTTATGCGATCGCGGCTGCTCCGCCGGAAATTCAGTTCCACCTCCGCGATTTATTTTCGCCAAGAACAATCACAGGTTTTCAACGAACATTCGGCTTTAAATGACATCCACCGTACCATATCCAATTTCAGTACCCGCGCCAGAACTCGATTACGAATTGAAACTAGATACCTATATTTTTTTCACATAAATGGATATTTGGAGTTCGATATGTATACCGACGTAAAGTGTAGACAGTTAATTCAGCGGGAAATGGTTTCGTATTAAAAGGCTCGATAAAAGGTTGCGCGGTGTCAAGAGTTCGCTGTTTAAAGCGGTGCCATTTTTAATAGTTTCCTCGGGGCTGTCCCGCAGCCGAGGCTGGGACTCGTATTACGGTGTCTTTGCCCGGGATAGTTACATCCCTGTTTCTCGTTCTCCTTGGCGCAGCGCCGCGCAAGAAACTAAGACGCGAGAGTGTTCTTCGCGGGAACGCACACTTCACTTTTTATAGGGATTTTATTCCTCCGCCGCTGCGCCGAGGGAAAACCAGCGCGGCACAACTGTCTGGCAAGTTCCTAAAGCAGCCGAGTGCTTCCACGGGGGTTTCTTCTGATCCTCAGGCAGTCGGGTTCACGCGTATACTTTTATTTTCCTCGCGTACCGCGTTCCCGCCGCGAAAAACATTTCGGTTTCGCGCTGACGGGCAAGTGGCGCAACAAATATTTCTTGCCGGCCACGAGCTGCTGCGAGGGGATCATCGGTTTGACAACTAATTTTCAAGGCTCTCGCGATAGGGGAAAATGACCAGGGGCAGGTAACCGAAGGAGTTAGCGGAAAAAGAACCTCGGGCGTCGGGACTCGAACCTAAGATCGGTCCGGCGCCTAAGCAACTTTCTTTTTTTTTTTAACAAACGGTTATTGTGTCAGAAACAAGGAAGAGTAATAAATAATAACAGGGGTACAATAAACTAAAGGCTATAACACTGGAGCACGCACAGTCTTATCGTTAGTCTGCTATTTAGGTTGCACTTAATGCTGTATTATTATACTTACAATTAGCTAATTGCTACAACTTAAGATTATACACCTTTGTTTGTCTTAATGTTAACTACACTGCATTCCACATTAGAGCATACCTGTTTCGCGCAGGCACGACCCTGGGGAAGCGTTGGTACGCCCGACTCCTTGCTTAAGGGGTCATGCTCAGTCAGGAGGCCGAAAGAAGGGTGGTCTTTGGAAATTTTTTACCCAAAAGCTATAACACATTTCTCAAAAAATCTTTCTTCCTTTCAAGTATTGCAAATTTATCGAGCGCGACGAAACCGGCGACACTCAGCAGCCGTTAGAATGCTTTAAAGTAAAGTGTCACGGGCCTCCTCTTTATCCGCAAGGCCCCGCGACAGGGTGACAGTTTTTCCCCGTGAACCCCACGCCGCGGCGCCGGGACACGGGCGCGAAAATAAATTCGTGAAAAGGGGGCGAACGCCGGACGTCCGTTCTTCGTAATAAACTACGCTTGCTGCTGCGGAAATATTCGCGTCTACATTCAGCGGCCACGCCGGAAAACAACCGTGTTCGCGCGGAAAATAGAGGGCTACAAGTCGAAAATTCCCCTCCCCCGTTACCTTTAAATTATGTCGGCCACACTTCAAACGTCCTTGTCTGCCTCGCATTCATTGCCAGCTGAATTTATGGTTGTATGCTCGCGTAACGTTTATCTTTCGCGTGTTACGTGGATCTTCGCCTCCGTTCCCTTATTGTCAGAAACACTAAAGCGGAGCTCCATTCCTCTGGCTGTGTAGTTCTTGACAAATTGTCCCCTGACCCGGACACGCAGACGTTCAACTAGTTTCTAATTGTATCGCAGGATCTTTCCGTCGTATACTACTTCATCCCGGTTTAATCTCCAGAGGATCCAGAAACTTCCCGATCGCTATCCGGGAATCCTGCAAAGATCCAACGGTGTCTCGATGTCGACCACGCTCTCGTTACCGGCTACAAAAACTGTTCCAATTAGAGACAGAATTAAATGATTTTCGTGAAGTTAGACTGAACGATCCGGCGCTCGTTATACTTCGTTCATCTACACCTGCACAGTTCGCAGAACAACTTGTGCCGTTCGTTTAATGAGTGCACGTCGAGCAAAACAAAGGCAATCGAACCACGAGTAGAAAAATATTCCTTAATGAGAATCGTGACGGAACTGTCGGAGAAGGCGACACGGTCGGTGTTAGATGTAATCGCGGTTCTTTCCCCGTATAATTAATATCATTAATTGCAGTGTCAGGAGCAGAACCGATCAATTGTTTTGCGCGGCCACGTCGAGCAGTGCGCTCGTATTACCTGCTTTGCGACGGAGTGTAATGAAAACTCTATGGAATCTCGCGGTGGGGGGGGGGGGGGGGAATATTTTCAACGTAACACGGCGAAAGGGGGACCGAGAGTTATTTATTTACATCCCGTGACATTTCGACAGTTCATTATTTTCGTATTACGACTTCCACATTCATTATACTAATGAAATATCTCATCAATCCAGTATAACTTTGTGACGTCTCGCGTCGCTCGATAAGCGCGCCGTATTTTGTTGAATCGATCATCATGTTTTGCGCTGCTGCTTCGCTACTCGGGAGAGGACGCGTAATCAAAGCTGCATGGAAAGATTGAAAAGCGTGACAGGGGGGATTTTGATTCCGCGATTGTTATCGAAGGAGTGGACTGGAATGAATCGCCAAAGGATAAATAGCGAAATAGACGCGTGCGTATGCCTCGCGGCCGAATTTGTTGCCGAAAAATGGTCCGACGCGAGGTCGTGCCTGGCTCTCTGGCTGCAACGAGACGTTTTACGCGTCGAAAACGATGCATTCCTCGGCAGAAAGCCGCGAACACCAGAATACACGCCGCCGGCTGGAATTCCTGGTGGTTGCCGACGCAATCACTTCATCGGTGCGCGGCGACCGGGAGAATACAGTCGGCTTGCTGAAGGAGCAGAATTGAGACTGAGACGCAGGGGAAGGTCCTTTGTGTCCTGCCGTTTACCAGACTTGGAGTCTGACTGCGTTACCGAGTGCCTCTGCTCACAGGCTCCCCTTTTCTCTGCTACCGAGCTACCCCGTTCTCCGTTTACCCCGTTCTCTCCCCCCACCCTTTCCTTTGCGTTTCCGTCTCCACGCCGGTATTGTCGCAGCAGCATCGATGAGGAAACGTAGCGCGATCCCGGGGCGAATATACACGCGTACGTGGCATGCGGCGAGATGCACAGCCACAGCCACCGAGCCAGGAACGATTTAATTGGGATCGTAGGGTTCAGCCTTGCAAGCATCTACAGACACGCTCGCGAGAGATCCTTGCTTGCCATTGCTTTAAATTACTTGAAACAGATCGAGTATCCGAGTAACACGACCCGCGTATCAGTTTTTACGAGATGCATCCCCCATCGGACAATCTGCTCGCGTATGAAAAGCAACGCGCTGCAACGGCACCACCCACAAAGTCGAAGCAATCTTGCCCGAAACGCGGGACGCTATTATCATTCGCCCCGAGCGCAAACATCAAGCGTGACACTCGTCAGATCGGCTGTCTCTCGTTCGCGTTCTCTGGCTCTCTGGCTCCCTCGTCAAGAGACGAGCGCCGCCGCGTTCACGTGGCAGCCAACCGGGTCGTTTCGCTCGGCGACGCGTAATTTTACAATACAGGAGCGCGTGAGCGTGGGAGGCGCACGACACGACACGACAAACACACGGCAGAAGGAAGGAGAAGGTATACAAAGCTCGGCCGAGGGTAAATGTTTACGCACCTAAAGTTACGCGTTCCAGCGACGGAATTACACGACGTACGAGGGAGGCCGGCGCGGCGTCGCCGTCGCCGTCGACGGGGCGATGTATCAGGAGAATTAAATTTAATGAATCCCCATAACGTTGGGGCACTGCATTATCCGACCTCCTCTCGCCGTACTTCGTCCAGCTTATACGACCGCTAAGGCGAAAGGCTAGCGTAATTTGATTTAGCAAATGCGCCAGCAACGCTGTTACGACCCCTGCTAATCTAGACTCTTCGCTTTTCGACCCCAACGGTGGCGTGCCTAGTGCCTCGCGCAACGGAGTTCTGTCAATCGTCTATGGAGGATTCAGAGCTCGGTGCGCCTTGCGCAGGTGAAACGCAACTGTACTTCTTTTTCAGCCGGAGAGTCCCGAGTTCGCTGCTATTCGAAGGGATTTCCGGAGATCGTGAATCTCGTTTACTTTTAAATCGCGATGAAGATCCATCTGACACCGTTCGTTAAGGGGGCATAGTACTGTTCTGGGTTGGAAAAATTCATTTTTTTTTACATTTTTTTAAAGATTCATGTGTCTAGAATATTATTCTAAAGTGATTTTGAGAAAATCGCTCCAATCGTAGAACCCGAGTATTAACATAGGTGCTGGTGTTTGCTGTTAATATCCTCTTCTCCTGGACGCCGTGAACGTTCGAGTAGAAAATACGCGACGAGAATGATAAAAATGCAGTAAAACGGTGACATCGATTGATGGCTAATTCCCGAAATAGCAAACTTCACTTTGGTCCCGCTTCATCTGTGTCACCAGAGGCAAATTGTGTAACAGCAAACTTGCCAAGGACTACGACATCCCCTCCCAATGATATTTCGCTGACAGCCAAGCGAACAAAATCTCACCATCGCGATCTGTTAAGGACAGTCCCGAGGATGAGAGTACTTTGCTCGTTTCCAAGTTTATTCGTTCATAGCCCGGAGGATCGCGGAATCTTTGCTTTAACCAGGAAACTTTAACCAGAACTTTGGAGATTTAGAGTCTCCCCCGGAGTCTCGGTAACGACTGACCTATTATAAACAGACGTGAACGAGAGACTTGGACGATGAGGGACTCGAGAAATAGCGGATCAGCCTTTCTCGAAATCAACAACGTGGAATGGGTCGCTGTCTCGAAGGAAATGGCAAGCTTCCCCGTCCGACGTTGAGATTCACTTTTCTATACCATCTCGAGATGCACACGGATGTCTTGGATGGCTATTGCGATGCTTATCGGTCCTGCTTTGGAATTCTTTTGGCACGATGGTTGACGTCATGCCGATAGGAATCTTTCACGCGAATTCGCGTCCAATCAAAGGATTTATGGGTACGCTGAGTCGAATAGGGCGACTATAACAACTGCCGCGAGGGCAGAACCGTAAAATTTCCACGGCAGCCCTCATAAAAGCCACTTACGTCGCGGAAGCGGTTGTGGTTTTGTTGATGACACGGAACGGCATAAGTATAAACCGGAACACCTTCCCGGCAATAATATTTGATGGCCGCCGGCGATAGGATTGTTGTGTCCTCGCGACCGAGGAGCGCTCGGGATTAATCTTATTGCTAGCCATTGTCGCAGTCGCCGTGAAAGTGTAATTGGTATCGCAAGAAGTTTCGAATGGATTGTCCAACTTGGACAATACGAGGCTACTCGAACCCGCCGGCCTCGGAGCGTGTGAGAAATAAAGCGTGAATAGTTAGGGGGGTTGGCGTTGTTAAAGCTATCCAGCCTGGATTCACCACTCGTCGGCTACGATGGCGCGCAAACTTGACGAGCTTATCAGGAAGGAAAGTAAACATCCCCGAGACCTCTCCTGAGGATTGGAAAACGTTTAGAGGCGGCAGCGCGAGTCGCGAGCACTGTTTGCACTGACAGCTTCGAGGGGGATGTCCTTCCCCTCCAGTCTCCCTCGTTACGGTGAAAAATACAGTTAAAAATGGACTCGTAAATTCTTCCGCCAGTGCAATAAAGCCCCTACGTCCACGGCTATCGCGTTACGTAACCATTCGCTAACGAACACAGCCCCGCGCACGATCACCCACACAAAAATATTATTCCAGAAGGTTTCTCCGTCCCTTCTCTGGCGCCCATCGCCGCAGAATAGAAAATCGATTCAACGTCTGAATACTTAATGTAGCCAACCACTCTCTTTCGCGCGAATATCCCTCCAGCGTTCCCGGCCGCCCCGCCGCGCCCCGCAGACTTCCAGGATCCCGGGATAATGAAGCAGAAATTATTTAAACAAATGCCGATTATCATGGAGAAACTTTCGCTGGCTCGCGCGCTCACCCCGCCCACCGGGGCCCGGTTCGATCCAGGATGGTCCAAGTTCGAACTTTCAGCAGCTCTGGCACGGGGAAAAGGGTTCGCGTGGGCGGGCAGGGGGTCAAACCACAAGTTTGCTCAGCTCCCGTGTAGCCAGGCGGAGGCGTCCATTATAATGCGTCGCAACTTTGCGCCAGAAACGAGTTCCCAGATATTTCTTCATTAGATTCTTCCGCGTTGTTGATCATACAGTCTTGGTAAACAATCTCGCCGCCCCTTCCGGCAAGGGAACAGAGAGTTTCGAACGTGTAAAACGATTACGGCGAATTCTCTGGATGCTGTTGGTCGAATGAACTGTCACTCCTGCGCCGGGCGTTGTGACGTCTGACAAATGGCACGCTCTACTACTTGGACGCCTTCGAATCCCGCGGCTGGCGAATCATAAGTCACGACTCTCTGTATTTGCCTTTGGGAAAGCTTGTCGAAATCATCTCAACGCCCCCTCCCTCGATGAGTAGGGAACTAGGAAAAAGGGTCGCTGATGCCATTCAGAAATCGATTTCCAAATGGCAACTCCTCTACACCAAGCGTTAAACAGTTAGCAGCCCGCTGGCAGTCAGCCAGCAGTGAATCGACTATTAATTAGCAATCAGCTGGCTATCAGTCGGCAGTCAGTCGGTAATTAGTTGGCATTGAATTGACAATCAGTCCATGGTCGATCGGCAATCAACAGATAGCAGTTAGTAATAATCGGTTACATGTCAGGGGAGATTGTTTCGCTTTGAAGTAAAGAAGTAGAGGAGTCCGTAAGAAAAAAGTTTTCACAGTTCTTTCTCGACAGTGTTTTCCTCAATCAGGAAATAATTTGCGTCACTTATTACTTACATGTGTGATGAACTCATTGAGTGTAATTACGTGACAAAATCTTGGACACTTAGACATCTAGCTTCATCTTAAACAAATCTGAACCTTTGTTACAATGTGCCCCAGTCCGGGGTAAATTGTAACACAGCTGTTTTACTTATTTAAATACAAATATGAACACAAATAAACATTACTAAAAAAATATAAATGAAAACACAGATCATTATGAAACGTTTCGTATACACGATCTTCTTCGCTTTCTTTACTTTTGCCTTCATACTTTTTTTTCTACTTTTTGGATTCTCCATTGTTCTGCTGGTCGTCTAGAGTATCTTTTTCCGGTGTGTCAGCAAATAGCATGTTTGTTTTATCACCATTTAGAGCGGAGTAATTAATAACATGTTACAGTTTACCCTGCGCTTGAATTTTTGCGTTTCATCTTAGCAAACCAGAAACTAAACATCAAATTACTAAAATGCGTACACATTATAATAAAGCAATGTGTACAAAAATTCAAACGGTTTCTAATGCCGGTTAATTGAAATGAAAGTGCTAAGACAAAATTTACTTACGTGCTTTACACAAAATGAATACATAAGCTCGTTGATGTCACTAAAACTGACGGTGCTAATATCGTCAAGCAGCTCTCGCGTGTTGTGAGTTACCAGATTTGTCGTTCAAAAGATCTTACTTGCGTTACAACCTACCCCGGTCTCCCCTACAGGTACTTATTCGACTACCTCCGCTAACACGGTTTTGTCAGGCGGAGACGTAGCTGGAAATTAAAACAATAGAGTGTACATCCAATCGCTTTTAGTGTATGGAGCAGTGTAGCTGAAGCGAGGCGACGTCGCCCCTGCACTTAGTTCGAGGAGAATTCGAGGAAAATTTAACGATACCGCTGTACAGTGTCTTAATTTCATTTACGGCGAAAGAAATGAGAAATTTCTCGGGTGGAGTGTCAGGTAGAGGGATTCTCGCGGGGAGAAAGACGGGTCTGTGAGCGACTTAATATATTAAGCTCCCATTGTAGACCCGTGACGCGCCCATTCTCTCCTTCTCCCCTCGTTTCTCGCGTACTTATTTCCTCGTTTCGACGGAGCTGCTCTCTGTCAAGCGTTCCCCTTATGCACGCTGCCAATTTTATACCGGCATATTGCGCGATGGCCCGCTAGATCCTTTTACCTCCTAGGAATATTCATCGAGCTAGGTGAGAGGGTAGAACCGTGAGAAACGTGCACGATTCTTACGAGTCGTCCTCAGACGGAGCATTGCCCGAACGTTCACAGATGCTTAAGCGTTTAGGAGACCCGAAACAGCAATTTCGATGGGAGTGAAGCTTCTTGTCAGTAAACCCCCAAAAAGTTACCGCGGAATCGTCGTTTACTGGGGTAAACGACAACCACCGAGAGCGGAAGCGGTCTCGCGCAGCGAATGGCCCGACTTAACGAGAGACTTCCGTGTGGGCGTGAACCGTGGAAAACCGCGGGATCGAGAACGACGCGAAGAAAAAAAGACGAGGGGCCAATTGTTTTAATTGCCCGGTCGACGACTAATTGCCGCCGCCTATGTCCAACCTCCTTCCGTCTCGCATTACAGTTTTCTTCGCGGCGACATGAAAAGTGCAGCCGGCGGAGGAGAATTAAATAATTAGCCACGGCTCACCCGGGTGCCGAGGAGAAAATTAATTGAAACCCTCATGGAACAAGCGTCGCGATAATTAAAAGGGGGCCGTTAGAATCGAAAGGTTCTCCGTTTCTGTCGCGCTTCCGTGGAAATCACGCGGAAAATCGAGAGCCCTCTCCGGAAGAGAAGCTGGAAAGAATTAATCCGCCGCCACGAGAAAGGGAAACACTCGGGAAAAGTGAACAAGGAAATCGGATCTGGCTCCGGCTCGTTAAGTTCCGTAAATGGACGGACGTTCTCGCAGCATGTTCGGTATTCAGCGGGACTACGATTTCGAATCCCTACGCTGTCGACTTGCATCCGACGGCTGACCCCGCTAATTTCTCGAGCTGCTGACTTTTCAGGCCATCCTCCGTGCCTTTGATCTTACGGAAGCTGCAAGTTGTCGTGCTCCTAATGCCCCGCTTGCCCTGTGCCAGACTAAAGGGTGCTTAGAAGTTCTTGAATTAAGCAGCTACGAGTATTTTAATTGAAGAATGACGCAGCCGATGGAAAGTAACGCCCGACGACAACGAAACTCCCACTCTCCAGTATTTCTGGGGCCTTCTCCGGGCGAAACTCTGTCGAAGCTTATGCGAAATTCGCAGCTGTTAAGGGCGTCTTCCGTTTCCCTGGGTATTAGTAGCTAAGCTTGCGTATTCCCGTGTCGCAGTGGCTCGACCATCGCGAATTGAAAGCGTCCGCCAGCTCGGCCAACTTTCATTTAGAAAATTTCTCACGCTCAGGGGAAGCTCAGGGTATCCCCAGGAATTAGAGTGCTTGAAAATCGAGGGATCTCACGGCCAGGATTCAGCCAGCCAGCCACACCTTTTCGCTTCCACGGCCACGTTCAAATTTCTTGTTACTCTTACTGCTTTGTGCCCCTATCGAAACTGATCCAGTCCGGATCATCGCTTTTCAGCATCCAGGATCATCCTCCAACAACGACAAGCTTTCGTTCGAACCTGCACCTTTCACTGTGGATCTTCAGCGGTTAACTCTTGCGGCTGCGGGTCCTTTTAATGTCGACCTACGGGAATTGGTTTTTTAATCGCCTACACCGACCGATGGCTGTGGGTTCGTGTAAAAGGAATTGACCCAGGGCTCATGGAATAATCCTTTATACGATATTTTGGCGCACCAAGCTGCTGTTAGAGATTGCGATCCTTTTGCTCCTAGTCGGACGTTTTTTCGTTAATCCCTTTCGATTTCCTTCTAATCGCGAGCGTCATACTTTCGTTGATTCTTGCAGTGCCTTAGTTAGCGAGGTAAAGAGAATTACTAAAATCGTGGATCGCGACGAACGAGGCCACAAATATTAAATCTCCCGGTAGAATTGATTGTTTGATTAACAAGTCTGATATTCCGTTCGACGGGAAAGGCCCGTTTCGATAAATCGGGTGGAGAAGGTCGAGTGTGCCGTGAAACTGGATGGCGTGACGTGATCGCGTCCACTTTTCCAGAAGGAAATTTCGTTCCGGAGAAAATTCCAGGATCCAAAGACGCTGTCTCCCCTTAATCCCGTAGGGTACCGAACACCAGGTCTCGAAGAAGTTCCTTGCACTCTGTCAAATCCGCCGGTGAATTTAGATGCGACAACCGCGGCGGGAAAGCTTAAGCCGCGTCTACCCCTGTTAAGTTCTGGCTGCTTTAACGAATTCATCGTCATCGAATCGCTAACTATCGGCTCCTCGGAGCTTCGTTCTCGATCTTCTCATTTTCTCTGCCCTCGTCCCGTGATCAACGTTAAACCGATACTTTGTCGTCCATCAGCTTGATGAGAAAATGTGGCCAAGAGCGTTCCACTCGCTTTGCCTTCGTCCACGTTCACGTGATCACGCTTCTAGCTGCAACCCTTTAAGAATATCTCGGAGGAAGAAATTGCAACGAAGGTACACGGTGTCACCGATTCCCTTAATCAGATGCCTTTGAACTCCGCTGAAACTCGTCACCAATTTTACCGAGAACCTGGACGGTTCGCGCGAGCGAAGACAGCGCGCAACGTTTCCAAGGTAAATTGACTACGTCGCGAACTAAACGATGCGAAATTATCTGGTAGACTCGTGTACCTGGTTGCGAGGGATCTAGAGTAATCTAGACGATGGTAAGCCTGTCTGAATAGACTCCGTCTCCCTCCAGCGTCAGCTCTTGTCAATGGCGACAGTCGCAGGGAGATGCGCATAGACAGTCGGGCGCACTTTTCGCGAGCACGGTCGGATTGTATATTCTGTGCAATAAATACAGCTCGGGATTCGCGGTGGCCCCGAAGGTGAACCTCAATTGAAACGTCCGCCCGCGTATAAACGGCGCTTCCGCGGCAATGGGACAGTCGTTGCTCCTTTTTCCCCGCAGTAGGGAGCTTGTTAGAATGGATTACGTTTGTTCGAGTTTCATAATGCGAGCAGGCTTCTCGCGGAGCTTGCTGTAGGGGCTGTTTCAATCGAGCTGCCTTCCCAGGGGAGAAAAGAAGCCACCGTTGACCCCTTGAGTCGTTGCTGCCGCCACAGTAATTGCTTCCAAGCAGGTATAGATCTTATTATCGTAGACATGGGCTGCGCGAGTGGGAGCGTCGACAATTAGTCGGCGATTAGTCGGCAAAGTATCGCGCGACACGGTGCGCCAATTTGCCCAATAACAAACTGAATACCGTAGGCTACCTGGCGGCGCCTCCCCGCAATTTTTATTCGCCACGACGCCGCGCCGTAATTCTCAGCCGCTTTTATTTTTCTAGTAACGAGGCGCGTCCCTCTTTGCGGGGCAAATTTAAAATTACTCGCGCACCGTGTCGCCCCGGTCACTAACTGCACCGCGACGTCGAATAATTTGCGGCGACGAAACCGGGAATAAATAACCTGGCCGGAAGCGCGTGATATAATTAACGTCGGATACGGTCCCGTGAAAAAAAATCTAATTTCTTCTTGACCCGGAAAGAAGGCAAATGCGCGCCGAGAACGTGCCGCTGACATTGCGCGAAACGGCCCTGCGTAATTTGCGATGGGAACGAACCTCGGGTATGACTAAAATCACCCACGGCCCTGTCAACGCATCGACGAAGAGAGTATAACGTAGCTGGGGCCGCCCGTCTTTCCTACTTCATTCGAAACGCGTACAGTTGCAGCCACGCGGCGGCAAGGGTATTAATAAAACGATGATTCCGTTAACAGAATTTAACGAACATTATCCGCGGGAATTATCGTTAGAGAAGTGCGTAAAAAAGCTGATGGGAGAATGCAAATGCGTCGAACGTGACCGCGCCGGGGAAATATGCAATGTGGGTAGTGAGGAGAATTAATTTTTCATCAGGAGCGCAACCTTTCGCGGAATATTTTTTCATATTAAGGGCGAATCGTTTTTTGCGAACACCCTTATTTCCATCTATCCGAGGCTGAGCCCCGCTCACCGGCGTAATTAGCTTCGTTGAATATTACATGAAGCTAAAATTTATTAAAATGGTCTTCAGCCCCGCGAAATTGCGACCGAGTCACTGCTACGTAAACGATACCCCGTCGCACTCGTGATATTATTAATCTGTTTATCGAGAAATCGTGCCTGGAGAGATGATTAAACGTGATCAAGTAATCAGTCTTTGTTCGCGCCGCCCGCCCGTCCCCATACGTAATGCCTTCAGGTAGCTGCGATTGGCAATAATTGGTGATTAAAATTTTACAGAGACGCGTAATTTGCTTCGCGGAGTCCACGAATTGCGATACAGTTCATTAGCGACGAGTTCATGTGTTCAGAAAGAAGGGGTAAGTAAGGTGAATGTTCCAATTTCTGCTCATTTAAGAGGTAACTCGTCATAAAGAAGGTGTAAAAAATTTGTTTGCGATGAAAATTTGCAGAGTAATTGATTAATTCTTTAATAATAAATCAACCAATTCAAAAACTATTTAAGAAAGATATTCCAAGATGTTTAACTATTAGTAATTTGTAATTAAATATATAATCGTCTAAATGTCCGTATTTCTGCTCATGAAAAATAGCGATGCATGTATTGTCCCAAGCTCGTGCATCACTCGCGTAAATGTTTAAATAATTTAGAATTATTTTCTTGCAACTATAGTACAAAGGTGACGCATATAATAATAAGAAAAATACGAAATGAGCAGAAATTGGGATATTCACCTTAAATGCGACCTTCACCTTCGATATTCACCTTCTCGCACACATTTCTCGAACTTTGTCGTCGCTTCTGAGAACAAAGAATCGTTCGCAGGTCACTCGATTTCGATCTGGTGCAGCAGCGATCTCCAATTAGCGTGGGAGAAAGCGGAGAAGGTGATGCGCCCGGTGAATCTCAGCCGGAGAAGTCGCGGAGAGAAATCTCGAGAATTCCAATATAAAATGCCCTCGAGAACCTGAATGCACCTGCCGCTGTTGCCGCGAATCCCTGGTTCGACGCGCGACGAGAACTGCATCCGTCTCTCTGTCGCGCCGCGCCGGCGAAATCCCCTGGCTGGAGTAGTTCTTCAGGGAATACGAGTCGCGTGCATTTCATTCGTCCTCTAGCTGCAGGTGCACGTGTCTTAAGGTTTTACGAGCGCGCTGCACTTTCAGCCCCGTTTGTGCCCTCCCCACGCGCTCCCCTGTCCGTCCTCAGCCCCGAGCCTCTACCTCGCGAAATGCAATCGTTTGCCAGTCGCATTACGCGTTCCCGATACAAGGCCGACTTCTCGTTAAACTTCGAACGGATTATCGAGAACAAAAGGAGGAATAAGTACGAAGACTCCCGAAGCGTCTCCCAGTTGTTCCATAATATCGGGGGAAGATTATTGCATACTTGCAATCCAGCCGGGTAAATTGCGGTCGCGATCCTGGATAGGAACGGAATCGCGAGCCTGCGTGGAAGATATCACGGTTGAATTTCTTTGGGGGCCGCTTGGTGGCCGGCAGAGCAACATTAATCAAAATTCCAAGCGTTGCCGCCGCGTGGAAGGTCTCTGCGGATGCAATTTATTAAGGTTCTCCGGGGCCACTTAATTACTTGCAACGCGCGGCCCGCGGGCCCGGCATGTTTTCTTCATCTGGGACGAGAGAAACGGCGACCTGCTGCTCGCGAAACAAAGATCTCAACCGCGAGCTGGTACTTTCCAGCGATTCCTCCCTCGATCCGAAGCCATTGTTGGCCGAGCTGTGCTCGCGGATAAATCAAATTCACCGCAAATAAAGTGAGCCAGGTCGCGGGATAAACGACTCCGAGCGCTCACAATTAGAACTCGCCCTCAGTGAAATATGTATCGATCGTGTTCGAAGCGCGGCGGCGGGGCGCGACACGGAACCAGCCAGCGAATATTTTTAACCGTGCGGCCCGCGCGCAAATCGCTCTCGAATTACTCTCACGGAAACATTGTTGCCGACGCTGGAAGAGGGATGTTCGAATTACAGCTTGAGAGCCTGCTGTTTCATCGGCTATTATTCGACGCGAAAGCCAGTAGGCGATCTCCCGACGCGAGTCGGGGACCCTTGAAATCCGAAGGATCGAGTTCTTCCAGCCATCGGGTCTAGAGTTTCAGGAGTCGGTGCTTCCACTGCGACAGAGATATTAACTGTTTAGAATTCCGCGGTTAAGCCGCACGCCGCCAGTTCGGTATACTTAACCAAGTATTTTGGGGCTGCGGAGGGGGCGCGGAGGAGGAGACAGAGCAAAGGAAGTAAGCCGCAGAAGCTTAGAGCGACCCTAGAGTCTCCTTCCTCTTCGCCGTTCGTCTTCAGCACTTGCGGGTCAAGTATTTTCTCCACCTTCGTCTCCATCTCCATACAGGACCATTTTCGCGCCGACGCTAACGCCAAGTGATACCTCGGGGAGCCGGAATTGCCAGCTGGAAAATATCGAGTAGCTAACCGCGATAGGAATTTATTAAGCGAAACAATTCAGCCGCTTAACACGCCGTACCGCTTAGCGCGGAAACTCGCGCGGGACCCCAACCTCGAGAAATTCTTCCTCCCCCCGCCCCCCCCCTCCATTCGAATCCGTTAATGCGAAAATCGATTATTAATCGAGCGTGAGATTCGTCTCGGGCGAAAAAGCAGGGTTCGCCAGGCTTTCTGGTTCGGTTCTTGCGAATTTTCGCAGAGAACAGAGCGCTTACCCAAGACTGACGACGTATTTAACGCTGGAGATTAGGTGGACCGAAGAGGGTACGCGTTAACCACTCCCAGCGGCCAATTTTTTACACTTAATCGGTCGGGCTTTCTGTGCTTTCGTCGAGCGACTTAACGGGGAACGCCGCGCCGTATTCTTTATACCCGCGCGTTATTTACTTGTTGCTCGGCGCGAGGGTAAATCTCCGCAGAAACGAATCGATCGGCTTCCCCGTGCGAAACCGTGGGGGAAATCGATACCCAGGGCCGATGGAAACCGAACCTGCCGAACGAAAAACATTGCATCGATTCCCATTTCTTCGTTGAAATCAGTCGACGGCTCGTGACGTGAAAGACAAGCCGAGGTCGGATTCAAGGGAAACGGAACGGTATTCATGAGACGGATCGTATTATGTGATAGGGGAGGAGTTATTCGAAACGCCTGACGTTACTTCGTATGATTCACACGCCGGCATAGATATATCGGACGTGAATTCCGCGAGATACCTCGATCTCGGGAATTCTCCACGATAAATACACACGCATAAATGTCAATTTTTCAGTTCCCTCCGCGCGAATATGCCATTGGGTAAACGTTATCGAATAAAGGGGAATGTATGCCGCGTACGTGACCCTTCAGAAGGTGAGCACCGCCGCCGCCACTGTGCGGAATATATTCATTTCCTGGAATAATTCCGTTGTTTCCGGGGCAAACGGAAGACGGGCTCTTGCTCGAGCCACGTCCTCGGCGAATTTGCTGAAATTCCCGAGAGCGGCGAGGGCTCGTTGCGCGGACCGCTCTCGGAGAGGTCCGTTCGCTTGATCTCGCGCGAAGGAAAAAAATCACGTTAAAATGTTGAAGCAGCAGCCGGGGTGGTTTTCGTTTTCTTCGGCATCGATCGGCCTTTTTGTCGCCGCTCGACGTCAAGATTACCGATTTTTGAAGACGTCTGCTTCGCGAGGGGGATGCATCGCGGTGGAAAGTTTCTCAAGCACGTAGATGCCGCGTCTCCGTGGCCGGATTACACCGGAATTCCTCTGTTTCGCGGCGTTTTCTATATTCCCGGTGCCCTCTCGCTCGCTATGAAAGGGAGAGATTGGAAATCCTTCGGTGTCGTGGGTATTGCGAATCTGAAAGGCGGAGAGAGGTCGTGTGACACGTGTCAAGAATACGCGGGAACCACGCGAGAGCGAAAAATAGACAAATCCTACCCTCCCCTTCCCTTTTTACTTTCTTCGTGCTCGCGTACGTTGTTTGAAATGCACGTCGGCTGGAGACTACCCCTGTCTCTTCATTCTCCACCGAATGCTCGCCTCTCTCTTTCTCATTTCAAGGATATTTTATGACGGACGAGCGATCAAACGGTCATTAAGGGGTTATTCTGCCGCGACGGTCGAAGGGAGGAAAAATCGGCCCGGCGTGACTTCTTTGAGGAAGTGGAAAGTGTTCCCTATGGACCAGCCGTGCCTAGAAGAATTAGGCCAAAATATGTTTCTTTTCTAAATTTTTCTTAATTTTATGGCCCGAAAAACAATGAGGAAAAATCGTAAGAGTCGACTCTTAATTTTCAAATTGCAGCTATTACAAATTTTTCTGAAATTTCAAGCCAAATCTGCTTACTCGCGATATTCATCCCCGAATAATTTAAGAATCTTTTTGGCTTCTTCGTCAGATAAACGTAACGACCAGAATCATGGCAACAAATCGAGCAATCTTTTTCGAGGTGTTCGGCTTTCGTGGGGCTGTGGCGCCATCTTTATTTCATATTTTCAACCCAAAAAAAATTATTACAGTTCAAGATATAATAAACATAGGTACAGTAAAAAGTTCAGCATAAAAATCTTCCCCTAAGGTCCTAAAAAAAAATCCTGAATGAAGTTAAAAAATCGCATGTCACACTAGACTACCACCTCAAGGAATCCCAGGTCTAAAGGTCCTCTAAAATTCGAGAAGAATGCTTCGGAATAGAGCCACGTTAATTTACGTAACAGGCTTTCGCGCCACGCTAGAGCCGTTGTATTTTTTTTTTCACGAGGTCTTGATCTAAAAACTCTGCAGCCGAAAGAAGCCCGCGAGTCAAACGAGGCGACAGAACGCGTTAGTTAAATCGTAATGCGATGCAATTAATTGCTCCAACAAACACGTATGCTCCGCGCGAGATTTATTCGTGCCCGTAAACCGCAAACAAGGGACGGGCTGTTGCCCCGGTGCCCGTGGAAAGAAATGCCCGGCTTGGAGGGAAAACTGCACGAGAGCCGGGCAGAAGCAAAAAGGAGCGGAGATATACGAAAAACGGCACGTAAAGGAAGAACGAAATAGAGAGGACAGTGCAAAGGGAATAGAACGAATGCGAGCAAACTGGAAGAGCGGAGAAGGAGGAGCGGAGGAGGAGCAGAGAGAAACATTTTAGCTGGTTATATACAGTACGAGCTGTTGCCAAAAAATATCAAAAATCTTTTGGCCGCTGGCCAGTGGAGGTTGAACAGAAACCGCGGACCACACGCACGGCGCATAGCCAGCCGAATAATAGGACTTTATTGTTCGACGTAGAAGTCCATGTACGAGCCGTACGTGTTCGTTCATATATTTTCCACGCAGATATTGCCCCTCGGGGGTGATCGACGGGCCGTCGGGTTCGCTCGAGTCACGATCTATTCGTTCGTACGGAAAAGCCCGCGGACTTGAGGAAGCATAGACCGAAAATTAACTTGATCGATAAACCTTTGAGCTTTGGCCAGCTGACGAGCACCGGAACTACTATCTCAGCCGGCGCGGCGTAATCTTCTTTTCCCTTAATCTTCTGTAATCAGTTTTCTTAAAGTGCAATCTCCAGTTACGGGGGAGCTTCCCTGCCGAGTCTTATGTCTCTCAGCTCGGACTCGAAACATTCTCAGATGTCGGCAATAATTTCAAAGCTGAGATCGTGGATCGAATGGAGCGAGCGATTTTGTATAGCGGCGAACGGATTATATGGAACGATCTGTATTTATAATTCTGGCTGGAACTATGCTCAAAGGGAAGCATGAATGGCGCGGAACAGGCAATTCAATAACCCGCCGCTGTCCATCGAGTAAAGCAACTTTCTTTGCTTCTCATCTACCCATCCGTTCCCTCCTTCCTCCCCCTCTAACTGCCCCGGCTCTAGCGTCGCGATTCAAGAACGGCAACAGAAAGTTTTCTAGTTGCCAGCGAACAAGCATTCATAATTAACGATCGAAGTTACACGCCTCGTCCGCGCGCGCGCGCGCGCGAGAGCTAGACCGGGTATTATCATCAATTTCGTGTAATTGCATAACGGGCCTGTATATTAGGGAATAAATTGACGTCCTGTGTCATCTAATTAGCGCGCGCACCCATACTTGGAATTGTTTGAGCGTGTAATTATCGCGAATTTCTCGGGCACCGGTTGGTAATTAGTGATAAAGCGTTATCAAGCTGTATAATCATCAGAGACGGCTACGTTCCCACGTACAATGACACGTCGCCGGAAATCGATACGCGATGTTTTCGCGCTTCAGTTCCTAGACCGTGGCCCGCGACGAGCAAGTTTATACGTCGGTAGGCTCGCCGACATCGCTTCTGGTCCCGGTCCAATTCGATAGAGATGAATTTCGTTAATGGGGGAAGACGCGAGGACTCTTCAGTCCGTCTTGGCCCGTTCGTTTCGCAGCTGAACCATTGCAGACTCCCCTGTAAATATGGCTGACCAGCAACCCCGATGGTTCCAGAGCCTCTTCGTGCCCAGGATTCCTCTGCGCCTTGCATTCCTCAGGCACAGCTCTCTGTCGTCCGACGGAGGAGCTCCGGCAAGTGACTACTTGAAAGACGGAAGAATCGCTAGACTCGCTCAAGTGCACGACGGCGCAATTTCAATCCCGTGAACAGTCAGATCTAGCAACAGGTACTCGCCATACCTGTCATATTTGCGCGGAAATTGCACCGGTTGGTCGACACTCAAGGGGACCAGCGATTCGTTAGCGTTGCCGTCTCTGTTTGGATGCCGCGCTCTTATTCCACATGGTTTGCGGTGAAACGGTCAGAAAGCCATACGCAGCTTTGACGCGGCCAAGGAGAAACGGAGTTCGTCGCCCCGATTCCGGTGAACTGTAATTTATCGCGCGCGGTTCCCGCGCAGCTGCCCTTTGCGTCGCGTCACCCCGTAATTGCGACATTTTTCCATCATTGCCGGAACTAATTAGTGTCGCGACGCCACTTCTGCGGCAGTTTTAGGCGCGGCTTAGCTCGCTTTCCGCCGCGGCGATTACGCTCGGCACCCGAGCTTTTCCCTCGGTCGCGATCCTACTCGCTTTTGTTTCTCGAGCACGCAATTTCGCTCGGACTGCGGAAAGTCTCCCGGCGAAAGCCCCTGGACTCCTTTCGCTCGCCATTCGAATCCGCGCGCGACGCGCGGAGGGGTTGGAGGGTGCGCGTTAGTTAGAAATCTTCGCGACACCAATTTGCGGTGGGGCGAAGACGAGCGGCCGGGTGTTGCAGGAATTTCGCGTGGCTCTTTAGAAATTGTTAAGTGGAGGTATGTAAATGGAAGTGTAGTTTGGCTTCGGAATGGAGGAGGCCGTAAGTCGCTTAGGTAACGCCGACGGCGGGGAATCGATAACTTCTGTGTTGGTCTGGGCATGATTTATCGAGAAATACGTGTAACGATAATGTGCAGAGGGACGGGGTTGCTCTTCCGAGAGCGGTTTCGCCGCGATTCTCCGCCGGCGCCACCTCTCCAGAGTAATTTAAATTCAAAGGGTGCCGCAATTAAGGAGACCACTCGAACGAAGTACCGGCGTGTTCGTGTGGACTTTTCTATTTCCGTTCTTACGTAATTTGCGTCGCTCGTGGTAGGAGCTTATCGCGGGTCACGCGATTACGGCCCGATAAAGGGGGAATTATTGTTCGGCGGGGGTGAAATATTCATCGAATTTCACTTGGCATGCACGAAACCGAATTCGGCCGTGCGCGGCGGCCATTCGACAGAAATTAAACGGCTGATTACGCTAAACTGTTGAAATTTTCTTGGCCTTCGAGTAAATTAGATCCGTTAGAGGAGCCGCAATCTCGAAAGTGGCGAAGAAGTCACGTCCCAATCCCTATCAGCCGCCCCTAATACCTTTCTCTCATATATGCCCCTCCTCTGTCCCTGCTCCGCGCCGTTCTCAACCCAGCTCCTTCTTTTATTCGAGGGTAAACGATCGTCAGGTTCTCCGGATTCGCGTGTGGCCCATTGATTTCGCCCAAGTTTCGCCGAAAAGGCGATTAATCTGCTCCTCGCGTCGCGCCGCTCTCCTGGTTCAAGGGGAACGAGCGGCACCGACCGGGGGAGTTTCGAAAGAGAGAAGGGACGATATTTCAGGCAAAGATCAGTCGCGCCGTATGCCGGCGGACTTTCTTCGCCGACGGCCATTAACTCGAATTACGGTCGCTTCGGCGGCCGGCCTGAAAAGGGGAACTTCAATTTGAACGCTGTGCAGGCGACCGCGAACCGTAAGAGAGATCTTTACGAGTCCCCGCGATTGGTCGGACTCGAAAAACGCTCGCCAGATCCTTCGCCACTCGTAAAAGGCTAAGGAGCAACGTGACCGCGAGTTTACGCGCCAAGCGCGGCAACGTCCCTGTAGAAATCGCCTAGCCGATCTCGTATTCTTCGTTAGATTCCGAGGGATCTAATCGAAGGGCCGAGGAGGAACTGGTACGAGCAACTGTCCTTTCGCTCTAAAGAGGCGCTGCTAAAATCCCCAGGATTTCCCACATTTCCCTCGCGTAGCGTCGTAACAAAGCTGAAGCGGAAAACGCGGACGGTTTCTCGCGCGAGATCGTTGGTTGACACACGGCGCACTTTGCCTCGCGAATTCCTCGGGGACTCGCGGATTTCTTTGAAAACTGTTTGCGAGGTAATCTCCGTGGGGTTCGCGGAGGAAATGTTTTATGTTTTGTGCATGCCTGCTGCCGGGAAATGTTTGCCTTTCGCCTCTACCTTTCATTGGAACTGGGTTACAAGGTGTTCCTTACTTTTCAAAGGAAATATTTCATCATTCAAATACGGGTCGACAGTTATTCGCTGCCGTCTATGGAGAAATAGTGACCAATAACAGCAACAATTCAGTTGAGCGAGAAATCGTTTTAATAAGTTATTCTGATCTGCAAAGCAGTTACCTCTCTCCGAAGGGATCTCATTTACAGGTCGGAGCGAAGAGAAGCCTCTCGGAATAGGTGGAACGTCAATTTCTCTCGCGTTAATCGACATTTTATTATCATCATGGTGGCGATTCTTTCGGTAACTCCATTATCGATGCCCTTTGCTCGGATCCTGCCGCGAATGAAAGAGCCTTCGAGGTGAAAGGAGCCCCGCGATAAAAACCTGCTAAGACCCTTTCCCTTCTTCCTTTTAACCCCGCGAAAATTACTTTGACGCCTCTTTGCCCGTCTAATCTGAAACGTCCGCGACGGTGATTTCCGTCTGGCAGGCTTTGATCTTTGATTTTCGGAGAGCCTTGCCGGAGGAAATTCGCCGCGCCGCGGGTATCTCTCGGTTCGCGAATCACTCGATGGAGATTCCTCTGAGAAAGTCGCGGGAGCTCGGCTTCCAAACAGAGTAGCGGAACTTGAAGGACAACTATTCGAGCAACAAGTAATCAGCGCGAACCGGGATTGCGGTGGAATCTATGGTAATAACAAAGTGGTGGATCAAGTTTCTTCGGATCGAAAACAGCCCGGCGAACGGGAGAGATCCAGAGAGCGCGAGGAGGGAAGAAAGCAATCGTGAGCCGTAATTAGATTCGTGAATAATAGAGAGGCCGGTGTGCCACTTGCGCGAGTGAACTTATGCATCGGAGAAGGGAGTCAGGTTAACAGAAAGTAGAACGAGCTCTTGAAAACGAGGCGATCGCCGGGAAGAAATATACAGCCGGCGGGGTAAGGGATTGACCGTGTAAATTTCCCTGGAAAGACGGCCGGTAGCTTTACGCATTTACGGCCGGCATAAAAGAATACGGATATTATAAATGAAACATTCCGGTTTCACGGGAGTGGCAGGACGCGAGGGAAATAAGGCGGGCGCGGCTGTTACGTGAAATTTTCAACAAGCCCCGATGCCGTCAGTACCATTTGTTAACTGTTTATGTTCGTTGCGCTCCGGCCGAGCGAAATTCATTTCCCGCCTGTCTGGGAATTTCGTTCAATGATAATATATTGCTTCCGTGGCGGTTATCTCGCCTCCCCTCCTACCTCTTTTTAATTGTCTCCTGGATCGCCGAGCGAATTGCATTCCTTTGCTCCGCGCTTCGTTTTATCATAGCCGCTTCGTCCGACTTATTGCTGGAGCCTGAAGCCACGCAGGGCACCTAACATTGAACTTCGACTACAGCGCAACAGAGCGATTTATTATAAATAATACATATTCCCGTTGCCGTGAAATATCTATTTGTTTATTGCGATTCCACCGCCGAGTTGCAAGCTGGAACAAAAGGGGTTGAAACGTTCGAGGCTGACCCGTTAATCCGCAATATACGCGGTTGCAGTTTAAACCGTCGGTTCCCCCGATTCAACCCGTTGATAATCGATTCCTGATAATTATATTGTATTCGAGTACGCGCGGATTTTAATTATTCATTGATGGCGGTCGCGCGAATCCCGGGTGAAATAATAAGGTTATTAATAACATTCCTGGCGGCCTCAATGGGAGGCTATCGAGCGGCCAGTCTGTGACAAATGCGGCTCGTATCGATATCTTTCAATGATTTATAGAGCTTTACGCTCCGTGAAATATACCGAGGGGTTTCCTTCAGCCTCGCTACATCGAGCGTCGTTTTATTGCCGCGAACGCGAAGGAATGCTCGGAAAAAATAAAACGAGACGCGTTCACCGAGTAGTGCGACGTTACGAAGAGTTCGCCGAAATACTGACTTATACTACTAGATACGCCACCAGGAGAATTCCTCGAACGCCTCCAGCGGTAAATTGCCAAGTCGGAACACGCGTAAGACTGTATCTCTCTCCTCCAGCGGCCTGTCTGCGTCTGGAATTATGTAAGTCATATGGAGTTTCCTTTCCTTGAATATGCAAAGCATCCTGGACAATAGGAACTAAATTGCCCGAACCTCGCGGCTCACCGATGTAAACCAAATGCAGACTAGCACGCTGAATCCAGTAACGTGTACCATGTAACTTGTTGCAGATTTATTCCACAGGCATTCTCGGTCTACACCACTTGATCGTTCATTAACCTAGCGATGCGTTACTTGTCAACCATCATCGATCCCTTGATTTCATCACCACACGGTTCAAACAGATTTGAACGAATAGATGAAAGTGTTTGAACGAAGGAATTAAATGGCGCGAACGAGTAACGCAGTCGAGAGTCCAAGTTCAATTCCTCTGATGGTTATTTGAGCAGAATAATCCCAGGCATCCCCGCCACGTAGCCAGTGTTCAATCGCGACGGCGTCTCGGAGTTGTTCCCGGATGCCCGCTGTAATTATGCGCAACGATTCCACGCGCGTTGCATCCGGGCTGCGTAGGTGGGCCGGAAACGGGATACCGATACCGGCGAACGATCGGATGCAAGAGATTTTACCGTCGGAATTTCAAAATGAAGCGCTCGAATCGCTCGCGGACCTCTGCCAGGGAGGTCGCGATGCGGGCGGACGCGCATGCCGCAGAATTTCTGCAGCGTCACGACGTTCTTGAAGGCTTTACGATTTTATCGGAACACCGACTTCCGTCAGCCGGGATCCCCAGCGGTGGGAACGGTCGGTATGCTTGCGCATACAGCCGTGAAAAGCGTAAAGTTGACAATTCCCGGCGCTCGTCTCGAACGCAGCTCCCTGGTGGTGCTAACGTTCCGGCTTGCGGAATGACTATAAAGGAAGTGTTGGATCCACCGGGGCTCGTGGTCGTGGTGAGGAATTTCCTAAGCTATGGGAGAGAGGATTTCGCAGGGCGAGCGTATATCGTCCCTTTGCTGGTGACAAAGGACACCTGAATCCCCAAATCTGGTCTCCGATGTCATCTCGGCGACTGATCCCGATAGTTACTCGTGTTTCATGGGGATACCGGGCGGGCAGCGAACGGAACTGCTGAAAGTCTCGGGGAGCCTTGCAAGAACTACCCCTCGGCGGTTCGATCTGTATATTTTAATTACGCGCCCATCGATCATTGGCGAAATTAATTATGGATACTGAAGGCAACGTCGCAAACACTGCCCCCGTAGCTGTTGATCGATGGGCAGATTACTCCCGGCATATTCGTATAATTACTTTTCGCCCGAATGGGAGACACCCTCCGCGCCGTCAGGTATGCGTTCGGTAAATTAAAAGCGGCCGCGTTTAAAAGGATTCGGGCATAATTCCCGCGGCCGGTTATGCGGGGCCCGCGTATGCACGTCGCGTACACGAGAGGGCAGCCAGAAGGACGGGGGAGTCTTGTTTCGTTGGTTTGAAACCGAATACATTAGCGGAGGGTAGCTGGGAAATATTTTTTCCCCGTTGTTCCCGGGAAGCAGTTAATTCCCCGCGCGACTCGAATCCGTATGCCGCTTTATCAAAGCGTGGCTGTATCCGAAACGCGACCAAAAATTCCCTGTGTTTTACGACGGAACCGTCCACCCACGTTCCTCCATATATTTCACGATTCTCGATAACCGTGTTTTACGCAGCCAGCGGAGGGGAAACGATCGCGTGAAATCCAAGAACAAAGGGTGCGCCGTTTCAGACGGGGGAGTCCTGAAAGTGAGCTCGCACCTGGCCGAGTGACGTGCAGGTGACGACCGTGGCTAAGAATGATTTATTGGGCGCCACGGCTGGAGAATAATGCCAAGGAATTTTACGACGGCAACGGTAACGACCTGCCTCTAAAATGGAGGGGAACATTAGCGATTTCGGGGCGCGAAAAAAAAAAAAATGAATAACTGTCAGTCGTCCCCTCGGCTCGTATATAGAAGGCTTAGATGGAAAAATTGCCGGAATAAATAAGGGTGACTGGGTGTCAGCCGAAGGGGGGAACGTATTTCCAGCGCTGGATGCTTGCGCGTGATATTGGGAACTGTGGGAGATCCAGAGAATTCGTCGCACCGAAGTGCGTAGCGATTCCGAAGTACGGATTTCTGAGAACTCAGGGATCCACAGCCACGCTCCATTATCGTAAAGTTGCAGCGGGAAGTGGGGCTTGGTATTCATCATATTTCAAGCTGAGATAAACTAGTTTTCGACCTGCGGATCGTCAAGATTCTGACGTGCTTGTAGCTGCATGAAACGCAGCTTGTCTCAGCTCGAAGCTCAGCTGCCACGTGGAAGGAAAAAGTTTGTCGGTGCCGCGCTGGAAAATATATTAACCCATGAACACAGGGGAAAACTCTTGGCGGACGGTATATCGCGCGCTGCAATCTGTCTCTCGCAGGATTCTTTTCTATCTGCTGGGAAATGCTGACAAAATTTCGTATCCACCCGAGTATTGGAGCATTTGTCATGTGAACGCGCGAGTGATACGAATGCCGAGCGATTATTCTTTCCATTCGTCCAGCACCGAGAGGGAAGAAGTCTCGCTTAAGTGGACAAAGTACAGCGCGACAATTCAGCGAAGCGCTGATCACCTTGAGACGTTAGAAATCCTCCAGCGGGCAGTTCGCGGAAACGTGTAAATTGATAATACGCGGCAAGTATCGACCAACCGCTGGTGCTCATTTCCGCGGCAGAGGTAAAAAGGGAAGAGGAACAAAGACGGGAGGGGAAACAAAGTGAAAACCTGCAATCTGTTATTAATTCCGCGGCGCGTTGCTCGCGAGAGTTCGTTTTCTCGTTAACTAAACCGTCAGCGGCACAGAATTTATCGCTGCCGGAATTATAAGCAATCCACCGAAAGTGATTTAAAGAGGGAATAGATGCTAGCAATTTCTGCTACGTTCATCGTTCCCTCCTGCCTGACGGAAACAGCGAACTTGGGTTTTGCCGTTTCACCCTTACTTCCTCGCCGATTGGTGAAAGGAACTTTTTGAAGCGAAATGAATCCCTGTCGCCCGCTGTCACCAGAAATGCAGAAAGGCAATACCGATTTTTCACGCGCCTTTTCTACTCTTTGTGCAATTTACGTAGCCCGCCTTCATCGCTGCTCGGTGTTCTCAGAATTGGGTTGCAGTTCCCGGCGCTCCATTTAGGTGAATCCATCTCACTGCTGACCTTTCCCGGATATTTTCTACGCTCCGGTCAAATTTCGATTCGACGCACATTTCGCATCGACTGCTTTATGCGCACGGTTGATTCGGTACCTCCTGCGAGGAAACACTTCGCACGCTAACCGCCACACTTTCCCCAGCATTTTCTGTCCAACGCGCTCCGAAATAAACAGACTGTCGCGAACCGCGCGGCGCTCGAATTCTCACCTTCATTCCAGGAGAAAGGCACTCAGTCGAAGGGTTAATCTAAAGGGAGCGTCGTTTCGTTTGCATTCCCACCTTTCGTATTTAAATATAAAAACTTTTCTCCTCTTTCCCCGGCGATGGAACGATTCGACGTCGGGAGCGCTAGCCATTTGGGAGGGGAAAGTTCCCGGGTTTATTCGACTTGCTACAAGGCTCTCCCCGCTGGAAAAACGAAGTTTCGCAGTTTTTCAGGAAACTTTCTTATCTGGCAGCAGGGCTACGAGAGCGAGATAAAGCACGTCGATTGCCGCTGCTGCGAAGATAGTCGAGCACCAACTTTTCGGTCACGATTACGTATCTAATTACGGTTAATCGGTTCGTAATACATAAATCCGTTTTATCCGTCCTTTTCTTATCTGCCGCGCCGTTTTCTTGTTCGGAAGGGGCCCTCGGATCGGCGAGCCACTCGGAATATTCTTTCCAGTGTACGTTAACGAGTGAATTTCGCCTCTCTGATATCAGTTTCGATGCTTTCGCTTTCTGTTTGACGGAGAGTCGCGGTTTGAAGAAGCGATTTAATGCGCGCCTACGCTTGACGCTGAAGTCAAACACGAATAAATAGCGAGACCCGCAAAGCTGCCGACAGAGCTTTAAGATGTTTCGAAGGCGACGCAGTAATAGTTTGGAGAATCAACAATAGTCTCGGGAAAATCCACTGGCACCGGCCGAGCAACTCAGTAAATTCAAAACTTAAACCTTCCACCGATGATCGGAGCAGCCGGCTGACCTTTATCGTACCTATACTACTCGCAGCTCTCGGGGAACCGCATGTGTCCAATGTTTGCGCCCTAAATTCGGTTTGCTAGGGATTGGGAACTTCGGAGAGACTGTTAGCGCCTGTAAAACTATCGCGAGGGTCCCGTGGTGTTTGGATTTACTCGGATGATCGATTGGAAATAATCGGAACGCGAAGGAAATTCGGTGTTGAACGGGACGAAAGTTCCGAGGAATACTATTTGGCATTTTCACACCGCTACTCGGGAGAAGTACTTTTATAAATCAGTTTCGCGGTAAGATTCATCGCGGAGTTGCTGAAAATTCGTCCTCGGTGGCCGGCGAACGCCGCCGTGTCGTTTCGCTCGCGTCAAAGAGCGTTGAAGGGTGCTCGCCACCCTTGCAACTTCCTCCGCGGCGGAATTCAAAGTGGTTCCGCATTGTGTCGCGGCTTAAATTCACCGCTCGCCGCGAATCGACACGGTGAAATCCAGCGAGGTGGCCGCGGTGTACCGTGTCCACGCGAGTCTCGAAACTCTAAGCCCGGTATTCAACTGGGAATCGACAATGGACTGCGGAGAGAGAGAGAGAGAGGGAGAGAAGGAAACTCTGTACCAAGATTTAGGCGAATCTCGCGACGTCCCTGCTTCATTGTGCCTCTCTGAATGGCTTGAAGACGCTTCACGGCGGCGAGCGATCTCTGCTGCCTGAGAAAAATGTCGAGAGGCACGTATTTGGTGTGATAGGCGTTTCTTCCCAGTCGGAGCAAGCAAACAGTTCAGGTCACATTTCCCACGAAAATGATCCTATTTCGGCTAGCTGTGCATAGTTTCCTGTTGCTGCAGCTATTTCCGCATCCATTGGCTTTTGCTGTTACATCGGTAGAATTCAGCATCGTCGAACACAGAGATTCAACGGGGGTTGCCGCGGCAATTAAGAAATTTATAAAGCTGCAGTCACGATCGCAGCGGTCGCGGCATTTAAAGGGATTGCAAAGCGGCTACGTGCGCTTCGCGAAGCTGTGTCCGCGATGCACGGAACGCTTCCTCATTACGGAAACAACGCTCCCGACGCCGTATTTCAACCCTAATCTGGCCGGCCATTACTTGCCCCGAATTAAAAATATCAAAACAATTTATTCTGCGGCGCGCATCTCGATGATCTACGGGCAAATTACGGCCCGCGGGTTGGAGAGCTCACCTCCCCCCCGTTGCGGAGTGACTCTAAAAGCTGAAATGGATTTCGTGCGGAGAGCGAGCCTCGCCGGTCTCTAGAGCAACCCTGTATATTCCTCTCGCTTTTTCTATCTTCTAAGAGTTCGGAAAGAGGATTATAGGGCGAGTTATTACGGCGCGCGCAGAATTTGTAGCCTCGCGCGATCGTACGGCGTAAAAAAATTCCACCGATAAGGGTATCGTAGCCACAGTGGCCCGTGAAATTCAGAAATATTAGGAGCCCTCGAAATTTAGCACGGGCGAATGCGTTCGCTCTTTAACGACCGGGGATTATCTTTATCGGAGTCCACTCTCCAAGCAGCTTCGGAGAAATGCAGGATAATAAGTGTCAGAATGATCGCGTGATATCGGCGGGGTTGGTCCGCGCTAAAAATTCCCCGCAAAAACTGGCCGTTCTCTGAGGACCCGACTGCTCATTTGGCAAGCATTTGGAACGCGGGGAATAGCGCAGCGAAATCTCAGGTCTGGATTCAGAATTTCAACAATATCCGTGTTCGTCAGGGTTCTAGGCTGGCACGAATCGGTAGACTGCAATACTTGCGTCCAGATATTTGTCGGTTCCCAATCTCAGGCTTGTAATTAATAAAAGATCGGGGTGAAAACCGCTGGAGAAACGCGGCACGATCGTAATCTGTGGCAGCGACAGGAAAATTGATAATTCATATCGTTGCCGTCCGATCGAAACGAACTCGATACTCCTGGCCCGCGATAAATTCGTAATCACCAGGGACTCGAAGCGTGGGCGGGGCTGCACATCGCCTTTTTATCGGGGCACGGTGTCCCCGTATAGTTGGCCAGCGTATATTGTATCGCATGCAGAATTTAATGTCCAGCTGTCGATCGCAAGTTCGTTCCTCGGGGCGCTCGTTATTAACCGGAGGGAGCTGGAACTTTTCGATTTTCGCTGTCGCTGGTTCAAACGGGAGGGACCGAGTGTTTCTCGCGGGCGGAAAAGGAAATGTAGTAAATAGCCAACGACCTGAAGCCCGCAATTCCTTTGAGCTATGTTTTCTTCTTTTTCCGCACGCCTGAGTATTATTTCATGGAAATTATGCTTCCCCGACAAACACTGGATACCAGCGTAAATATTATCGTTGCAAGCTCGTCCCTTGTACCACGAAATACTCTCCACGGTATAAATAACGTTTAAAGACGGTTTTTCCTATTTTAACTCGTAGCCCGAGCTGTACAGATATTCAAAGTATCCACCAGCATCGAATCGACAGAGAATACCGCGATGCTCTGTCTGCCTGACTCAACCTATGAACTCCCGTCATAAATAGTGGAAAGAAGTCGAGGGAGCTCCGGCGACTGGTTCATGTTTTGTGGAACAGTTGGATCTGGCGCTCGTAATTATTCGACGGCGCGGGTCGCGCGCGAGAATCTCGTAAATTCGGCTTAAAAGCTAGCGTATAATCGTGGATTACGCGTTAGCGTATTAATACGGATACTCGTAGGCATATTCGAAAATCACCGACGAATCGATCGTCAGAGACTCGAGCGTGTAATGAGTGCAGATTGTTTATAACGATGTTTATCAGGCAGCCTTGCAGACCGTATTCCGGCTTTATTCCTCCCGCGCGTATTATCCAGCGGTTTGCGTCTGTGCAATCTGACAAGCAATTAATGCAAACGCATGGTGGTCCTCGAGGCCGTTAACGAGGCAGTATTTGTTTAAATAATATAACGGCAGCGGGTCGAAGCGGAGCTTTCGGTTTTTCGCAGCGCTACTTGCCACTGTTCTTGCAAATGATTCGATTGCTGCTGTACCCACCAATGGGAAAAGCCCAAAAGCGGGAATAACAGGCCGCGCGAGCAACGCTGAATTCCCCCTCGGAGGAGGCGTTACGCAGCTGTACCAATTTAATTACCGCCCGTTACCGTTCTTTCCCCGGTTGGTATCGACTTCACAGCCGAGGAATTATATTCGCACCTCTCGCCATTATTAAACATTAACGGACTGCCCGCGCGAGCTGTTAAGCCGCTTTAAGGGCGGCGTTTACAGGACGCGATAAGGCTTCTTATCGCGCGACGGCTGGGATAACGTATATCACTCTCGAGCTTGAACCACGCTCGTAGCGAAGCTTCGCGCAGCATCGGCATAAATTTCGTTTCTCTTCAACGTCGTTATGCCGGCGACGCGCCACGTTTTGCCAGTGAAAAGTAGCCGGGAGGAAGCATTGCTGGGATGTGATAAACCGTTTGATTCCGGGGGAGGGGGGCAGCGGCGGGTTTGACGGCCAGAAGAGTTTCGCGCGAAGGTACCCGATCGCTCTGTCCGAATTGTGTCACGATAAACGGCAGACGAGCTGGGTGTCGCGAAAAGCGGCCAGTGTTGGAGGCCGGTGCCAGGTGGCTGACCGTTTATAGATTATCGATTCGGCGGCTATGACGAACAAAAGCCACTTCGCGGTGAATGGTCGAAACTTTAGTCGTTAAAACACTCAGCCCTCGCGGTTCCGCGCTACTCGCGCCGGCGGCTCGGTGACTGATAACGCGGCTGATAGACGGCGAATCCAATTTCGGGGAAGTTAGAACGGCCGTGAACGTCCGATTAAGAAGCGACCGATCAGAATTCCGCGCGTCCCTTACGTCCACGTCATCAGGGGGTTAACGGTTCGAAGTTGAAAGCACCTGGCCCATGCATCCCTCCTCTGAGTCATCAGGCCCCGATTCTCAAACTAATCGAGCCAATTCGCGCGTATCTGCGTTTACAACGAGCCCTGAACTGTGAGTCCGATCAGCCGCAAGATCGACGAGTTACTTCAGGTTTTCGCGATTTACTGTCTTTCGAGCTCGCATTAACGCGTCATTGTGCAGCTACCGCGTAACATATGGCCCCGGCGAGTCGTAGGGGGGAGCGGACAAACGATTCCGCTGGAACGACAAGTAATGGTTGCGCAGCTCGTTGAAAATCGAGGTAACGAGTCGACATATTCTCTCCGTTTCCCTTCCGACCTCGTTTTCTTGCTGCAACGTTCCAGCCAACGCTTTTGGCTTAGTCGCCGGTGGAGATGCGCGGCCCGGTCCGACCCGGCTAAGTATCGCACCGTTCCTATTGGACGCTGTATTGGAAGCATTGCGCCCCGCAAGAACAGGGAACTGGGCCGTTGCGTGCATACAATAATTGTACGCGCTGCTGTTGCCAGCGTTATGGTAGCAGCGTGAACCGTAAGAGATACTCAGGGGCACCGCGCACGAATCTTGCTGCGGATTAGCCAGAGATCGCGTGGAAAAACCACAGGCGAGCCGGTGGGTTAGGGCGAGGAGAGGCGTAAGGCGCGGAGCGCAGAGCGCAGCAGGGAAGTGGCGCATTATACACAATAAAGGAGAAACAAGAGGCTAACGTCAGACACACTTAACGTCGGAACTTTTTGCCAGCGGCTCGGCCCATCCTTTTTCCTGCTGGCGCGGAGACCAGAAGAATGAAAGGGCAAGAAGGGGGAGCGTTAAACCCAGAGGCAGGATTTAAAACGTTCCCGGCCAGCCTGCAAAACAGCGACGACAACGGCGACAACGACAGCCCGTCCTAGCTGCGACGGACCAAACCGGACCGAGCAAAAGTTATTCCTGAAAGCCGGCAAAATTATTCCGGGTACCTTTAATCAGGGAATGGAAGCCTCCTCCCCGTACGGCGAAGTTTCCTGTTGATTAATACTGCGCGAACAATTACCAAGCTGATTCGATTCGCTCCGCTCTGTTTCGCATCGATCAGTTTCTCCGTAATGTTAGCGGAGAGCACATAATCGGACTCGCGAGCAAAGAAACAGGCCCTCGAGGTACTGTCGCGCCGGGAACGTTGATTAAATCGTATATGTTTCCTGTTCAAACTGTCCGCGCACTCGAGTAGGACGCGTTTAATTGTGCCGATGCGTGTCCCCGCGATAGCTGGAATCAAACGAGAAGCTCCCGCGTCACACATCATCAACGGCGGGACAAAAGGATGGAGAAGTATCGAAAGCGATCGACGTCGAAATTAGCGATACGAAGAGAGGCAGCCAGCAACCGCCAGCGTCGGCCGTCGAAGCGAACTGGCAGGCGTTCGGCGATCTTTCATCCCCAAGGACTATTCGGCCGGGCCGATTGAAAAATCAAACGGAAAGCTGTGTTGCGCGAATAATTTCGTGCTTACACTCTCGACGCGGTCCTCATCCCCGCGGAGGGTCATCAAGCAGCGTTAATTCGCGGCACAACGATCGCGGCTCGGCCGAACGGTACGCTCCGCTTCGACCCCCGGGCTCGGCGATAATGCATCACGGTCAATTTGCGACCGGTACTTTGTAATTCCTGTGTTTGTTTTTCCATCGTGGCCCCTTGCGAACCGGGGATTTCGATTTACGGGGGGAATTAACGACCGTTCATATTGTCCTTTGTATCTCCGCTGGACGGTGCAGGAATTTATTCAATTCCGCGTGTGCCGCTGAATAATTGCTCCTCGGATAAAGGCGGGGGGGTTCGAAAGAGAAGAAAAAGGGCGCGTTGCCGGCGGAAACTGGGACAGGGATCGCGTCGTTTCGGGCGCGTGTGCGAGCGCCCGCGGAAGCCATCGCGTTGTTTCGCGAGCAAGTTCGCTGTACGCGTTATGTTTCCACCCCTATATCACTCCGCTTCCCATATCGAGACGGCTGGCCAACGAACTCGACGAGAATGCGGCAAGTTACAGCTTCCACAGCGCTGTCGGGCGAATGCGTCGTCTTCTGTGCAATGGATACGAGATAAATGATCGGGTCGATGCGCGTTTATGAAATACTCCGAGGCGGGGCTGTTATTAATGGGTGGGATACTAATATCCGTAGCGGATCGGAATTTTAACGCAACGAATTAGGCCTTGCGCAGCCCTCGGGGATTTTTCTAGCCAAGGGATGGCGACGTCGTGTTGTAAATAACTCAAAGAAGGCGCTGTCGGTCGCAGTGCGTAATTGATGGTGAAAGTACGCGGTGTCTATAGTAACGAAGCCCGGAAAAGTGGCTGCAGGGACGGGAAGACGGGAAACTCGAAGAAAAGAATTCGGATAACGATGGCAACGCGGCGTGTTACTTACGAAAGCCCCCGGCAGCTACTTAACGTCACAGCTACGCTCGGCTCTGCCATTGTGCTTAAAGCAAACTAGCTTTTTGCAAAGTTTCCTCGCGAGAGACATAGCAGCACTCTCGGCAACCATGGGGCACATTTCAGGCACCCTGGAACGATCCCCGTTGCACGCTTCGTCGAACGTCAAACGCACGATGTGCTCCTGCAGAGTTGCTTTGGTAATTTGCGCTCACAAATTCAATGAAACCGCGATATCGCGTGCACCGAACTATGGGGCGGACAACACACTGCCGCGTGTCCTGGCAGCAAGCTAATATTTCTGTAGGGTGTCAAGCCGCAAGGCGGTAAAAACTTTTCGCGCACGGTAAACCGAGTAACGTCGCAAAGCGAGCTCTCTGTCGGTTTTTCTGCATTTTCACGGTAACCGAAGCTGTCGATTATTAATTCGCAGCTGCGCGGAGGTTCCTTTGGGCGCTGCTTGTTAACTCGTGACCAAATAGCCATTATATATATATATATATATATATATATATATATATATATATATATATATATATATATATATATATATATATATATATATATATATATATATATATATATTCGACGCGGCAACAGAGGATCGTCATGCTGTTGCGAGCTTTCGCCCGGCAATTAAGCGGAATTACGAACAGGTAAACAGCGGAGCGGTGATAAAGTAGCTTGCCCAAGAATCCCGAGCTTCAGACTGGCGGTCACGTCCCACTGGGGATTCGAGAGATAAAGGACAAGTCCGAGTGCGGTGCTGCGGCTGCGGTGGTGGTCTCTCGAGAAGGCGCATTAAGCAAGAAGTCGAGTACGGCCGTGACCGGTACGGTCTGCAGCCTTGCCGCCTTATTTTCTCTCCCACTGACAGCCCCGTGCAAGATTAATCGCTGTCCGATGCGTCTCGGCCGCGAATTGAAATGAATTTTTCATCGAACCCAAGGGCTGCTTCCACCTTCTTGCTCCGCGAGCGCGCAAGCTCGTCAAGCTCGCGCGACAACATCAGCCACCGTCACGGCAACTCGACAAACATGTGCAGGCGTGCGCCTATACCAGTAATTGCCGTAGATTGGCCGCTGAGCGAAACATCGACGACGCTATCGATCTCTCGTCACGAACACGGCGCTTTCAGGGAGCAGGGAGAACGGTGCGCGGTAATAAAAAACGATAACAGTGATCGTTGTTTCATTAGAGGGAAGAAATGAGCGCGACGGAAGGGCTCCCGCTGCGTTCCATTGCCTTCCTTTTGAGCCGCGGCACGTTTCGCGAGATTAACGGGAAAGAGCGTCATCCCCAGTCGTAACGGAGCTATTGTTGAATCACGCCGAAGCCCTTAGCCTACAGCACGACTGCGTCCCCGTCCTCGCGCGTACAGGCAATTATTGCGTCGTTAAGCCCTTTGTTAGTACTTGAAACTTCCTTTGTCCTTTCTCGGTTGTCGCGCAGCGACGCCACCCGTCGCAACCAACGTCCGACCGTAATCTCCAGGACGTCACTGTTAACGCAGAGTGCTAATCCAATCGTGACTGCGGGGCACGGCAGAATCGTCTTGCGCGCAATCAACCTAATTACGCCGGGAAAGCTTTGATAAAACCGGCGCGTTTTGTATCGGAAATGAAGGTGTCAGTCTTCGCGCCGGGTCCACGGCCGTCCGCCTCGTTTCACCATCAATTCCCCGGGGCGCGGTGCTCGCGAATCCATTCGGCGAGCGAGACCCGAAAGCTGCGTCGCTAAAAACCGCGTTAATCGAAACGGCCGCGGCCGGGTCTCGGCTTTCCTCGAGGAACGGTCCCGCGGTGCTTTCCGTGAGTTCCAACGGGATGCAGGGGTTTAACGGTCCCGTAATTATTTTCGCTGCGACCGCGGTAAACCCAGCCCTTGTATAAAACGTCACCTCCAGCGCTGGCAAGGATCAGGGCCGAAACAAGGCGAAGGCGGAGAGAAAAAGCGAGAAAGCGAAAAAGGTGAAAAAAAAAAAAACGGGGAAAGAGGAAGAAGCATGGCTGAAGGAAACCGGGAACAGGAAGGGGTGGGGGTAGGGGAAGGGAGGGAGAAAGGCGGCCCGCGGCATGGCAAAGAACTTTTCCTCGCTCTTTTCCCACCGCTTCCTGCCTCTTCTCCCAGCATTTTCATTCGCTGCTCCACTGCCCGTGGAAAGTCTTTTTTAATGACCGTTCCCGGTCCGAGTGCGGACAGAGGCCGAACGGTCTAGGGTCTGGCGGGGTTAGAGGGGCGCAGGATATAAGACTTGTTCCCTTAAAGCGAGTAGGAGCCATTAGGGAGGAATATAATTTTTTTTTACGCTGTCTCCTTCCCAACCTCTGTCTCGTGGTCCACGCCTTATGCCCTCTTTCTCGGTCCCCGTCTCTTCCTCCTCCCTTCCGTCCTCCAGCCCCCCCCCCCCCGCTCCGAGCCGACCGTGATTCAAAAAGTTTTGCCGGATTAAAAATGTGACCGGACTGTCGCGATGAAGGAGGTCGTTCGCATTCGCCCGATGTCTTTGTCTCTTCAGTCTTCTCCTCGCCTTTTGTACAGCGCCCCACTATGCAGACCCTTCGTCAGCTGCTCTTCCGCCCTCTCCGCTGTGCAGCGGGAGAATTTTTTTTGCCAGTCAGCTCTATCTGTGCCTCCGCGCGGCCAGGGCCACGGACCGCGCACGGAAGTGCGCGCCCGTAAAGAGGAGCCCCCTCTTCGGAATAAGAGAAAAGGGTTCAATCAGAATCGCCGACAGGGAATCGACGCGGACTCCCGTTCACGGCCGGCGTCTCCGATCGAAATCTGGAACGATCGACCCGCTGTTTCCGACAACCACGAAAAAGATTGCTGTAAGCTCTGCGACGTTGCTCGTAATAAATCGCGAAGTGGTTCTTCCAGGAGCGTGGAAAGACCGCCTTGAGCGAAGAGATTGTTATCTCGAGGCTCGGAGATACCGTGGCGAGTTTGGTGTAATCATAAAACTCGTCGAACACGCCCAGGGGCGACGTTTCGAACCTCGTGAACGTCGCCACGTCGCGCGTAGACAGCAATGTGTCGTAAAGAGCGTTTCGTTAAGAAGGGAACAAGATGGAGATTAAATTCGCTGATGCGTGCAATGAGTCGCCCCGCTTCCAGGGACCCACGTTACTCAGAATTCGGGAATCACATCGCGTCTGAAACATTCTTAAATGTCACGCGAAATTCCGAGCTGTTTGACAGGAACTAAGGTTTCGGAGCAGCTGCTCAAATCTCGAACGTGAATTGTAATGAGCAGGGAATAGGGAAAACAGGGAACGACACAACTTTATCGAGTAAATTAAGTTTTTATACTTTAGTTCATGAGTGAAGGTTCAATGAGTTTCTTACACAATTTTCTTCTCAAATAATTTCTTGTTTTACCTCGACGACAGAAGCTTGATGCTTGCGCTTAAGCGAACAGTGGCAACATTCCGTATTTTGTTCCAGCGTAGGGTGGACATTTTCTGCTTTTAACCAGCATACCAAATCTTTAACGTTATTTTCCGGGGGTGTTTGAACGTTATAATCCTTTGTGAATCGACTGTTCCGCAGTGCCAGTTGCCGCGAACAAAATATCGCAAAATCACGAAAAATGGACATTCCCTGTTTTTCCCTCGACCCTTCAAATGCTACTTTTACGCCGGATAACGCAACAAACCCGTCGATACATGCCCGCGATAAACATTTATCTACTATCAACTGTTCCGCTCCACGCCCCTTGGTAAATCGATAAAATGGCGCCGCATGTCGCATGTTTATGCAGCATCCTATTTAAAGACGTCGTTCGGCGGTATTACGCGCGGCAATTTGGTATAGTTAAGCCGCGGTCTCGACGATTATTAACGAATTCCAGTGTGGCTGGCGAATACCCGATCAGTAATCGTGTTTGCAAACCTGGATAATTACCGCGGGACAACGAGTCCGCTGCAATTTTCGCGGAGCTGTCACGTTACTGGTCCGCGAATCCATTTCCGTTGATTGAGCGGGAAAAAAGGAAGCAGGTGCGTGGAGAGACGGCCGCGAGGGTGCCTAATGAAAAGGTTTCCAGTAGAACATTCGATCGCTCGGTGGTTAATAGCGGAGATTAACTGGTATTAGGTAGTAATGGAGATCGAAAGGCCAAGTAATTCCGCGAGAACTTGAGAACGTATAGTTCCCGCGGCAAGAATACCAGTCACCCATAAATTTCGATGTGGTATTAATTCCGAGGAATACCTGAATGGCTGGAAGGGCCCCAGCAGACGTTTGAAGCGGCGTTCGCTTCGGGACATGTTCGCAGTCTATTTGTCAAAGTGGTAGCAAGTGGTATACCGCAAGGTCTATTTTTATTAAATAGCGACGCGGGATTCGGCTACGCAGAGGGCGCGGCGGGGGGCACACTTTTCACCGCGGAACGGCCAATAAATCAGTTTTTGAACCGCGTAACGAGAGTAATCCGCACGCGGACCCATTAATCTTCCGCCCGTGATAAATCGTCGCGGACTTTCGCTGCTTACGATCAACTTTCGGCGACACTTGGTTCTCGAGTGGCGCTTATTATTTTCCAGGTAGCTGGTCGCGGCGTGCACGGGAAACGATAACAACGTCTTTGTCCTGATCACCCCGCGCTTTCGTGCACGGCGAGGTACCCTCAGCAACATCAGAGTCTTGTTAGGTATAATCTCCTGAACGCGCGCAACGCCTGGCGTAGATTTTACGTGTTGTTGGCGTGATGCAATAACTGTAGACTCGACATCCATTCACCTGCGAGCCTCCTCCCTTGTATCATCCCCAGCAGCTTTGCTCTAATTGGAATTGCTTTAACGAGTGCGAGGAATAGACGAGGATGGCACGCGAGGTCTAGAACTTTCGACTCCCGCCGCTCCATCAACTGAATCTTTCTCGTTGCACACGCTAGCCCTTCCGCCAAGATCTCGGTCGATCATTAATCACCGGCGGCGCAAAAAGCTCCGGGAATAATGTGCCCGGAGGACTCTTCATCGGCTCGTAAATCCTTGAGCAGAGACTGCACGTGTCGTTGCTAGACAAACTTCGTTAGCTGACGATATTGAGTACGACGTGAAATTATCGACAGATTAAGGTATCCACCGACAGCGTCATTGTTGTCTTTCAGCTGCTACCCTCTCAAAGTGCTTTAGAAGTCAGCTTACACGTCGGGGCTCACGGCTCCATCGAACTTGTCCCTTGAAAGTATATACGGCTTCGCAATCTCCACCATCGAACGCGATTAGTCTGACGGTGCTTCGCGTGTTTGGTGTCCTTTATACGTCTGACGCACGAGCCTCGTCAATTTCTCTGCGCTCCTCTTCCCAGAGAACTTCTCTAAACAACTCCCGGAAATATGATATCCACTCCCCTGGTTCCTCGGCCTGCGCAGTCGGGTGTTCGGCCAATTTAAATATTTATCTGTCCGATACCCCTTTCACGCTGTTAGTCGCGGCCGCTCTTGCGCGGAAATCCATTACGGACCATTCGGCTTCGATTCTGCAACTGACAGCTCCATCAGCTCGCGCTGGATGATTGGACCGTGGAGAGTGTTGCTTGGTAAGAGAAGCTTCTCCACTGGAACTCACGCGACTCACAATGCTTTTGAATTATTCCTTACGCCTTTGTCGCCGTGCTCGCGATCGGTCCCACATTTTTTTCTTCCCTTCTCCAAGCCACTTATTTCATCGTGGCTTTGTACGGCTGGAGGATCGAATTTTTCAACGGTCACGTTTCTCCTTTTTCCCCGGTGTCTGAGAAACGCGGTCGTACGTGTTCGCCGATAAAAGCGCCGGGGACGTGTTTTGTCGGTCGTTAGAGCCGCGAGCTATCTTCCTCGGAACAGTTTCTTCTTTGTAATTGCTGGTTTTGAAATCTCTATTTCGAGCTCGAACACGCCTGATTTAATAACTCGGATTCTACGTAGGTGGTTCGTTTGAGGAAACGACGTCGTAGAATTCGCGGCCGGGGGTGGAGGGGGCAAAACGTATCGCGGGGGAACGGGAATGCCCGAAGAAACGTTGCAGCGAGAAGAGTGAAACACCTCTGAGCTCCTCCTCCCAGAAACAAAACCCAACTCGAGGCTGCCGGTACAGCAGGCGCTGGGACGACGTTAGATAATGCAAACCCCGGAATAGTTATCGAACAAGTTGCAACGTTTCCCGACAATGCCCGGAAAATTAAGGGAATTATTATTATTGTCTGCGTAAGCTCTCCCTCGTGCCATGTCGCTTAATGCCTTTACTGCTGACTCCCAACTACTCCAACATTTTGCGAGCGATTTTTCTCCTCGCAGTTCCTCACGAGTTGCCAGTACTTCGCAGCGTTTTAGCTGCGTTTACTAGCGCAGGTAACGCGGCAATTGATTCCTCGCAATTAGCGCCCAAGTTACGAGCCACGGTAATTAAGCGACATTTTAGTTTGCCGAGTCCCTTTGTATTTGCGCAGGTATAATGCCACCGCGAGTGCATGATAATCACTGTCTAATCGGTCGGCGAGGTTGACGTTTCAAAGGGTGGAGTGTCATGCGATATTTCCAGGTGCGCTGTACGCGTGACGCTTTCGTCATTCGATATCCCGATAGAATATAATGTGAAACGAGGACGATGAGGTGCGAGCGGGGGGTGAAAATGCGGAACTGCCACCGGTAAATCATCTTTCTGTCATGTTTAATGCATGTTTTTCAATTGTTTCAGGGGTCACGTATTCAGAGGGCTATTCCTTCGACGCGATCGATTTACTACCGTCACTGTATTGTTTGGATTGCGGACGTCGTTATCGAGTTTGATGTTTTTCCTCTGTCCTCGGAACCCTTCGGTTCTCCGCGCGAACTTCGGGCAGAAAAAAAAATAGGATATGAATGAAATAAGGTTTATAGGTTTCCAGAGGACATTAAACGTTCCTTCTGAGTTTACGATTTCTTTGAGATCGTAGAAAGCTATGCAAGAATATCGATTGTCGACACCCAGAGAAATGCTTCAACCACTGAACACAATTCTCCTGCGAGCTGAACCATCTTTCTTGACACGATTAACCGAGCTTCTATCTAAAAAAACACTTTTTCTACTGAAGATGAAGGATGAAGGGATTCATTCCCGTGCCAGCTGCGTGTATTATGGCATATATTAGACTCTCGTTCCACGCACAGGAGATTTGCGAACTCGTTAACAGAAATGTGAGATAATATGGACGCTGAACTTTCACCCGTGGTGTGAACTTTCACACCTGCACGCTCGACATTCGTTTCTTCTCTGCAATTTTTATTTCCACCCCTTCTCGCATAATTGCATAAAAGAAGGAAAACACGAGAAATGTTTCAGTGATAAAATTAAGCATGAAAATGCTTCGTTTCTCCGAGCCGTGAAATTTTTCTCCGCTTACCGCGTCACGCGGTCCCCACCTCTGTCTGATATGTGACATTCCTGTTCTACTTACGGCGGCCAGCTTCGCGCTACAGCAGCTACTGCTTCAGTCGCATAAATCATAGGGCAGATTAATGTTGCATCGTACGTCGATAACGCAATCCTACGATCGTTCCGCTCCAAAATTTTCCAGCATCTTTTCCATCATTATGAGACGGAGCTCGCCAGATGCATCGGGAAATTCGGCCAGCACGACCACGGAGCACAATGAGCGGCTGCTTTTTTTAAATTTTCCAGCGACACGGCGGAGCTCGCCGCGCAAATTCCGCAGAGTTTACCCTCGGCAAATCTATTATCCGGATGATCCGATATACAGTCGCGCGCGCAACAGGATTCCCGCGTAACCCAACACTTTGCCCAGCGGTGTCAAAAGAAGCAACGTTATTCCTTCGGAACGAGTTCCCCCTTGAAATTGAAAAGTCCTGCCAGTTCTTGACGCGCACATGTCTCCTTTACCGTCGCTACACCGATGTTATTCCACGAATTCCATCCGATCGTGATCCCTGAAATATCTCCGAGGTCTCTCCCCTCGAAGACGAACCGTGGAAACGAGAATGGACAGACGTGTCGCGATATCTTGGAAACATTGCCCCGGAATAGAACGTACGGATAGAAGGGAAACCTTCTCTGATCGTATACTTGTTGTCATTCGACGCTAATTCCACGGCTGATAGCATGCCTCGATACAGCAAAGCTCGCGTAGCGCGTAAGCCGCGGCTCGGAGTGCGATGAGTGGAAATCTCGACGGTGGCATCAAATCCCGTCTCTTTCTCTCGCAGTAAATAAGCGACGGAGTCGTTTCGCGCACCCTCAAAGCCTCACACGTACGACCGCGGCGGTTTAATTAAATTTCATAATTAGTCGCGGCGTGTAAGATCCGTCACGAGGTTAGCTGCACCTTAATCTCGCCACTCATCAGCGGTCACGCGGCTCGATCACTGGATCTGTGAATTAGACCCGCAAATGGGACGGCGGTTTAGCAATATCGTTCGACCGATTCTGGAACACCGGCGAACTTCGTTCCCTCTTCCACGTAATAAGGAACGACTGGATTTTCGCGTGGAATCTCATTTCCCTTGACATCAAAGAACAGTCTATTGCACCGAGTTGCGATAGATCAAAGTATCCCCCGGACTTTCGCACGTAGACGCACCGTACGTGCCAGGAGGATCGATCGGCCGTCGACCGGCTGGAGAATCCTGCGCGGGCATCGACCAAGCCGCGGTGGAACGCAAAATGTTGCCGAGAATTAGCATAACAGGATTCCCTTGTGCACGTAATGCAGCAACGCCACGGGCCTCCCGCAGATTTGCATGGTCCATTTAAATACAATTTCTTTTCCCCGATCAAGAAATTACGTGAATACGCAAGCCAAGCAGCGCAACGCTCCCGCGTGTTTGCCCCGACCGAGGCTGGATTAAAGGAGGCTGGCATTAAAGCCGCCGGCCGTAGAAAAACACCGCGATTCACTACCGTTCCTTCCGCTTTACACACGCCTCCCGTAATTAATTCTGTTTGCACGTTAGCTGCGCTGCCTTTCGCGTCGCTCGGGACGCTTGGACACGAGCTGCTCCAGCTTTCCTTCACCAGCATGCATTTCCTGCTGCTTCGTCTTCGCAGTGGCAATCCCTAAAAGGAACCGGCAAATCCCTTTGCGCAAAAGACGAAAAATATGTCGAAGGAATTACAGACGGTGGTTGCGATCAACGCGCAAGTAGAAACGGCGTGTCAAAGTCAGACGGCCGTAGCGAGGGTCCCCCAGGTAACGTCCAAAAGAGTGACACTTTGAGATCCATAGCCCTAATGTTTCGTCAAACAAAACTTCCTCCATAAATCTCGCCGATTACTCTTTGGAGTAACAGCGTTTTCAAGCTTGTTAAAGAAAAGTCGCGAGACGGTCAACGAGATTTCCTTGCCGGGTAGGTTGACCTCGAAAGGTAAAACCAGTCCGCGGAGCTCCGGGCCGGAGGAAGCTTCTTTCCGGAAAGAGAGCTTCGCGTCGTTTTTCACTCTCGAGTCGGTAAGCGATAAGCGGGGCCGGGAGGAGCCTCGAGGAAGATAGAAACCGACTGGCTAGATCTTTTGAAACAAATGCCCCGAACGTGTTACCTCTCCGTACGTACGGATGTATTTTCGGCTGGCTGAAGCGATCTGCAAACACGTACCGCGCCAGGGATTACGACTAAGTATCGCGAACGATACAAATAAGTGGGTAGAACGGAATCGAAATCGACGGCTTCGGCAAGGCGCGGCCTCGGCGAGGCCAGGGCAACCCGTTGGCAGAGTTTGCGCACACACGTGCAATCGTGGACGAGATCATCGGTTTACCACCTCAATGTCCACGCGAACACGGCTCGTAGGTTTGTGCTACGGCGACCCGGAGATGCTGAAGCTCGGTTCGCTAGCGAGAGGAAGGTTCGTCGAAGGTGGAATCAATAATACCTGTACCTAATATTTCGGCAGCGTCCATGAGGGACGTAAAAAATCGAGGGTACGCGTGCAGCGCATACGCGAGAGCGAAGGGCACAAAGTGATGCATCGTAATGGCGGGGCTGGGGGGCGAGCGGGGTGATCGGGTAAATTCCACGGGGGCAAAGCGATTTATGGCAAGCGAACACCCGGCTATAAAATAACACTTCCCATTCAAATCGGCAAATTAATGGCCGTTTTCGCGGATTCTTTGTTTGCGCCGGCTAACAATGGCTCGCTGCTGGGTTATTATTCCGAAATAGTGCGGCCAAGTGGGGAACGGGTTCGAGCAAAATCCGTGGAACGTACGCCGGCTGGAGTCCCTGCTTTCACCGGCAGCTTTTTCCCGGAGATACGGCAGTTTGAATTAGGGACAGGGGATTTTGTCGTATCTGATCTTGTGCTAATCGTGGACTGCACGGAACGATACCGGTCGAATTCAGAATTTTACGTTTCCGAAAGCAGATTGGTGTGGCATATTCGCTGGCTAAACGGTTGCCAGCGTCCTATTTTCGGGCGACTCCCTATTCTCCCTTTGCCACCAGCCTTTTTTGTATTGAAATTAATTCATGTCACCAGCTAGACGCGCGGAAATGCATCGAGAATTCCTTTGACAGCGGCGGAGCGTCGATGAATGGCTGTTGAAAAATTGGCATACATTTCTGCCGTTCGAAAGGACTCCGGTGCACCTAGCGCGCACAAAGAGCCTCGCTGTTGGGAATGAAAACACGAGAAGCAGGCGAAAGGAAATGGAGAAAGCAGAGCGGGGAGGAACATTAACTAGTCTGTGACATTTGGACCTATTTCGAGGAACCAAGAGATAATTGAAGTTAATCCCTTTGAGCCTCGTTGCTAAACAAGCACTTGCCTGATTCGCTTGATTAAACACTTATGTATTCAATCCATGCTAATCATCCCTAATTTTAACGGCCTGAATGCGGCGTATCAGAAAATCTGCCGAAAGTCCCGAAATGCGTGGAACGGCAGCCTCCCACGTCAAGCGAAACGTCGAGCTTACTATCAAAGCACCGCGCAGATGGCAAGCCTGACAACTTGTTCGCGGTATTCACCAAAGGAGCAGGCATTTGGCCCGACGAGCTTCTTGCGGACCGTTGCTGGATCCAAAGAATAATCGTCCAACGAATGCTGCAGAAAATTCCAAGCGTGCTTCGAGCAAATAAAGGCAAATACAGTTGCGCGGCATAAAGAAATTCCTGGCACAAAGGGACAAAGCACGGAAACTCAGAAAAATGACGAGAATTCTTGAGTTCCTTCAGTTTGAAATTTTTACCTTGAACCGGCGCGTAAATGTTGAGGTAGAGACAGTCCTCGCTCTGGTTCCTCAGGTAGGGCAGCAGCCTCCTCAGATAATCGAGCCTCCCTTTGGGCATCTTGTCGGTGAGCTCCGGGAGCCTCTGAGGGCAGACGGGCCCGAATTTGTCGGCCACCTTGACACCGTGCCAGAGCGCGCCGCTGACAGGCGGCATGAATCGTAACGATCCGATCGGCGGCGACGCGTACGGAACACCGCGGAACACCTCGACGCCCTCGAGGTGCCGATCGAGGGTCACGATCACGCCCGAAAGTTCCCCGTACTTTGTCCTGACGATCCTCGAGCTAAGCTCGGCGCTGGCGGACGCCAGCACGAGACCGAGCAGCGCCAGGATCGACGACGTCATCTTAGTTCGCGCCCTTCAAACCCCGTCCCCACGCCTCGTGTTCACTCGATCCACTTGGAGCATTCCATCCCCTGGCTTTAGCCGCCTCCCGAGGCTCGGACGTACGCGTCGGTGCCCACCCCGTTGCCACGAGGATCGGTTGCGCGTCCAGGAGGCATCAGAAGTTGCCACGACCGACGCCAGAAGGATTTCGGAGACGGTAACAGTGAACTATCCGAACGAGACGCTGCTTCTTGGATCACGATCGATCAGCTGGACAGATTCACGTCATCCCTCGATCCTCGGAGGTTCTGTTGGCTTTTCTGTTGCTCTTCGTAAGGGTTGGTGGGATTAATTGAACGCTACTCTGTTACTCTTTAAATCAAGTTGCACATCCACCTCTGTTTGGCTACCTCCGTTCGCTCGGCAAACCTGCTGACGATTTTCCGCAGGAAGTCAACACACGTTTGTGGACATCCTTGATTCAGCGTTCTGAAGGGTAAATAGCCAAACTTCGCGCGGTAAGCCTCCTCGACGGAATTGCCGAGCTTTGTTTCCGCTGCGCCTGGCACAATTCTCATCCACTCACCGACGTGTATCCTGAAGATGGGATACCGCTTGTTCGACGACCATTGAGAAACGCAGTTCACCAGAGAATAGATTGTTCTTAGGTCGCGCCCGTCCTGGTCTAATCCTCGAGAAACGAGCCTACCCTTTTCCTGGCCCCGGTGACCATTCCCAGGCTGTCTTTCCAGGCCCCGAGTTTATTGAAGCTGCTTTCGCTGGAGGATAAAATTAGCTGCGGGGTTTCGTTTGGAACCCATTAGATCGAGTTACAGGAAGACGATCTCATTTCTAATGGCATGCTTGATGTGTCGGTACAGATAAAACGCGCCTGCCCTAATGACGCCCAAGAGAAATCCACCCCTCGAGTGTTTACCGGTTCGCTTCATCCTTACGAGCCAGCTTCTTCGAGATGCCAGGGCAAAGAAGACACCGGAAGCCGTGGAATTGTGTCCACCGTTACCACCGGACGCTTTATTGCCCCTTTTCGCGAGACCTCTCTGGACGGACCCAAGCTTCGCAAATTGCTCCTTTCTGCTGTCACACGGGCATCGCAGTTCTCGCGCACACCTAGTTCTCGCAGAATCGTAGAAGAATCGACGATTCGGAGATTGGACGCGGAGGACCTATCGGCCCCTGACATCACCATCGAGCGTGGATCTTCGGCTGAATCGGAGTGACTTCAGAGATCACCCATCCAAGGGTATCGACTCCGATCACTGGAGACTCGCGGAGAATCGGCACCGAACCACCGTCACACTACCTGCCGCGATCATTGTCTCGATTGAGGGAGAAGAATCTTCATGCTCGATGAAAACTCCGAGGCACTAAGTCTCGCTACACCGATCTCTCCCTGCTCCTCGATTAGGCTAGTTCAAACTTTCCGAACCGACTGAGACATCGCAGGGACGCGTCCCTCGATTTCAGGCTGCGTCCCAGCGGACCCAGCCACGAAGATGCAAGCAGATCCCCGTTGCCAATCCGCTCCGGACTGGCTCGACGACACACGCGGACACTGGACCCCGAACACTCGAAGCCGACGTTCTCCTACGCACTTCACTCCCGTTGCGACCGGTGGTGATCACCGTCGCGGTGGATCCAGCAGCATGACCTGATCCGATCCACGATGATCGCGGGGGAGAACGGAGAGGGTGAAAAAGGCCGAGACGCGGCGGCAGGACGCGCTGGATCAGAGGAGCCGATGTTGCTGTCACTTCGACCTCGGGCAAACTGGCATCAAGCGACACCGCTCGTACAGATATGCGCATGCCCCGCGCAAACGTTGCCCACTCTGTACGGGACATGGGCGTAAGTCCGCGGGCTCGTCGATACGGCAGCATGGGATCGATGTCTGTGGAAAGCTGGTTCGAGTCTGGAGCACGTTTGGCTGTTTGTTTCTACTGCGACGTCGCGCGCCGCTGGGACGAAAAACGCGATACAATTAGGACAATTAGCCTGATGATCGCTGGAACTGCTTCAGTGTTATGAGCGCCGGTGACTAGCGATGGGACCGAGTCCACTGTGAACACTCGAGCCGGGATCAAAGCGGGACACCTGACGTCTGTGGTGCAGCGTCATATCAAATTTGAGGAGACTGAAGCGACAACCAGAATCATGGGGTGCTTTCCCAGAGCGTATAGGGAACTACTAGATATTATGAGACACTCTGACAACATCGACCGTGATCGCTACCACTTCAGTTCTATTCGAACCACTTCCCCACCAGTTTTATGATCGATCAGCTTAAGTGCTACTCGCAATCCTCTTAAACTCATCTCAAGTCGCAACTTGCATAGTATGGGGTGTACGGCTGACAGATTTATAAACGTTGTTTCAGAATATGCGAGACTGTGTGAAAGATGGCTGAGGGGGCTGAAGGTAATACAACTGTACAACTGACGTGGTCTTATCTCAGAGTTATAATCATGTTTGTGTTACATTGATCCTTTTCACAAACTGAACTAATATAACTGTATTCATATAACTGTTTGCAAACACAATTTGATATTCGGTGTATGCTCTCGCTGATTATTTTGTAAACACGATAGCACTACCGTTCTATGTGCCCCGAGCCATGTCTGCTTGCCCCCGCGGTGAAGGCTCTACGCGTTGGTGTTTATTGTTAAAATTCTGCAGTAACTCCGCGACGCTTTGATAATAGAGATTAATGTGTACCTAGCGAATGAACTTTTACAGCTCAGATGATATTCCCAATACGATCATTTTATCTCGCAGCGGATAATGTTAAATTGGGAATCAACGACGAGGTAACTACGGCCCCACCTTAATAGATTTTAATCCACGGTATCTTTTATTCGACAATAGCCCGCGTTAATATTATAATTCGACGATTGTCCGTAGACCTGATCCGCCGCCCTGAACGACGTTGTTACGTAGATAATTTCGATCGGAAGAAAAAGCGATGCTAAGGGAAAAATTGGAATATCAGCCACATAGAACGGGAAAACTTTATAACGAGAATTTCAGGGAAGAATGACTACAAGCGGTCGGTTTCTTCGCAAAGTTTCGCAATGTACTCAGCCTCGTCTTCATAGTTTACCGCGTAGTTATCCTTGTTAACAAACTTCGATGCTCATCGAGCTCCCGTTTAAAAACAGACGGTGTCCCAGCTTTTGCACAGATGCGGCTCGGGCTAGGCTTAGGGAAACGCAAAGTGTCTTCATTAAGAGTCCCCTTGACGGCGATAACACAGGCTACACGAGTAGTCGCGAGCCCCTCGAATCCAGGGTCCAAGATTAGCGACACACATCGCAGAAACGAGGAGGAAATCGATCTAATCGACCTAACCGAGGCGAAGAACAATAGGCACGGCAGCCTCGAGCAAGGAGATCGCGCAAGGGTTTAATACAGACGCTCTATCGTATCGTTGCTCGAAGGTGTTATCGCGAAAGCTGTCGACCGTAGCCACCCTGTACGACGAAGTTTACTTAACGTCGAGATAACGAGGCCGAGAGTGCCTCTCGGACGACCCTTCATGAATTACTGACTTAATTCTTCCGGGCACGGAGGTATAACGCATTTAACATCGTTCCCGTCCCGTCGTCGTTCTGGTGCGTCAACTTTGCCAATGCTATTAACTCGTATCCTAAGGCTAACGCCAGCCTCGCGGTGCTCCCCCTAATCGCGAGGGCGCGACGGAAGCCTACGTGTTGTTGCTCGTCGAAAGCAATGCATAATTCAATCAAGCACCCTTCTCACGAGACTTCGCCCCGGGCCATCAAGCGTTAAGATAATGGATCGATTGAAATATGATAGCAGGCGTGCGAAAGATGAGCCACTAGCTCGCGAAGGGCTTCCTGCAGTTTTCAGATGCCTGAAAGTCTGTCGGAGTACGAGACACTGCCGGGATTCTCTGATCAACAGAGTACCCCGTCAGACTCTGTCTCCTTTCCACGCGTGCAACCCCGATACATCTCATACAGCGCGTTCGACCGGGTTAGAATGGGCGAATACAGTTCTCACGCCACTAAAAATCGACCAACCATACAGCCGACCTACGGTCACAGTTGACGGTGGCGCGGCCGAGGAAGAAAGTAGCTGACCTCCCGCCGCATGTTTCCGGTGACACGTACGCCACCCTTAGAACCGCCTTCGATTTATAATGATGCACGACCAGCATCCACAAGCGTGCCAGTCGTGTCGAATCCCTCTCCCGATGATAAATCTAGCCACTCTGAGCCACGGATTCCCTCCGGTGAATCCTCGTGCCTCGCGGTCCGCTAATAAATCGAGAAGCCAGCGTGCACGGTGTATACAACGGACTTTTCGTATCGATTAGCGAACAAGCCTGTCATCGGGACTCGTCAAAGCTGAAAACGCAGTTTTTATGGGCCGCAGGCAAATGAACGTCACATAAAATATGCGGGATCGAAATGCACGTGGCCCATTTTCAAAATCGGATTCGGTATCTCCTGAATCAACGAAAATTGTGAAGGGTGATACCCTTTAGAGCTAATTATGACGAGGCTTTAAATGTCCATTTTGAATCGATGAGCTTTATCGTCACTTTTAGGGGTGTTGCGAGCTTTAGAACGCGAAGGATATCGAGGCGGCAGGCGCGGATGTATTTTGCGTTGCTTGTCGAGAATGCGTGGAGGAGGAATGATTGTCGAGGACAATTAAAAGACTCGTTTGCATTACAAAGGGCGCGAAGTCAATGGACGAACAGAGCGAGAGGAAGGGGACAGGCAGGTCTCTGTCGAGGATGTGATTATGATTCACAGCGCACGCCCGTGAGCAGGAAATTCTGCCGGTGGATTCAAATCGTTATGACTTATTCATTCCCGTTAAAGTACCCTGTCCAGTGGATGTCGCGCGGGAAAAGTAGGGAAGAGGGAACGGAGGAATTTATCTGAACGAGGTTCATTCCAGGCCACCACGGTCCCTCCATAAGGACAAAGGACCTGTCTTGGAAACGGACAGTTCTTTACGAGGATCTCCTTGGTCGTGGCGTTTCACATCTCGCGGAGCGCAGCTCGGATCGATAAGAGTTTGAGGCGCCCTCAAATCTGTCTGTCGCTATCGCACAGTTTTGGATGATCTACATTTTACTGACGCTGGCTGGAAGATGGAATGCGCAGCTTTTATTCTGGGAAACGTCATCTCGTGGAAATTGTAAATGAAAATGTAAAAGTGGTTGCCACTCGAAAGATGTAGCGAAGGAGAAGTACCTAGCATAAAGCGTATCGTCTCCATCTTCTCCACGAAAGTGCTTTTCATATTCGGGAAAAGGGCAATTTATACGTAGGAGAAGGGAGCAATTATTAGCCGAGGGAAGGTTTATCGACGTTAACCAGGTGGGAATCGATTATTCTTTACTTGGAAAAACGTCATCGATAGCAGGTGCCATTGTCTTCAGTTTCGCCTCGCGATTATTCCGCCGTCCGGTCTTACCGTACTCGTCCATCACCGATTTTTCTCCGCGCGAGGGACGTCCTTTATGTCCAGGGCATAAATTAATTTCGTCGCGTGCGCTCAATCGTAGGACGTCCCTCGGCTGTCTCGTAAATTTCTCGAAATTCAACGAGCGACGTGGAGGAAACGCGTCCGTGCAACTGGTCCCTCCTTCCGAAGGTAGTTCATCGTTGTTGTATCGAGTGCCCCGCATAGTCGGGCGAGAAACAACGCGACTGTGTCGAATAAAAGAGAGTCCCGCCGATACGCGGTAAAGAATTTCAGTAATGAAAACCTCCCTGAGAAACCCATCTCCATTCGACTCTCGTCTGTGCGCATTAATTAAGAGTCTTGACTCGCATTCGAAGCTCTTCAGCCGCGGCTACGTGAATAAAACACGCGAATAGGGATAGCGGATCGATCTAGCCGGATTCATCTTGAATACTGAAGCGTAAGAGACGCACACACCACCGGGAGTCGAAACTTCCCAGCCGTTTGTGGATTAAGCACGTGGAAATGATGAAAGAAATTTCATTCACTCCGGGGAACGCGTTTACCATTCACCGTTCATCCCAACTTCCCTCCTTTGGCAAGCGTTTACGCGTAGACGGACCTAGCCCGGACCTCTCGACAAAGCCTGGAGAGGCAGAGAATGAATTACAGCGAAGATTGGAGGTTTAGGAGTTAACCAAAGTGCTTTGTAGAGGAAGAAGACGGGGGATGCTCTTTACGTTCAATGCTGTACTTACGGTGATGTTTCATCAGACTTCAGGCGAATTCTGCAGTTGAAAAATTCGATATCAGAGAGAAATTGGTGCGCGGAGGAGAAGAGAAAAGTGCGGTAACTTGGAAAACGTGGCGCGTCGTAGTGAACTGACTGCGTCAGATCCGACTTCCACGTGGTTCTGTATAATATTCGCGGGATCTATCGAAATCTATCGGGAGGGATGATGCCTCGACGTCCACTGTCACCTCCGCAGTGTGAAAGTCTGCAGTGGAAATTCGTGGTGGCCCATATTCTCCGGGGAAATGTAAGAGGCCATGCTGGACACCGTTTATTTAATAGAAACGTTCCGCGAATGTATCGAAAAGTAAAGCGTATTTTGTACATCTTGCGAAACAGTCGGACGAGTTGGTAGTTTCGTGCGATCGGCGTCAATAACTGTTCTCCGCCGCGAGGAGACGGTATTTTCGTTCTTTACGACAGAGCTCGCTTCAAACGATTTCCTCTCGGCTCTGCTTTGAGTTATGAAAACACTTTTGGAACCTTGCGCACATTCTAGGGCGATGGCACGGCGGCAAAGGAACGATCGTAAACGGGATTTCTCTCCCTTACACGACGCTTCGTTTCCTTTCTCTGGATGCTGGGCGTCTATATCTTGCCGTAGAGTGCGGTCATCAAGTACCGCGTTGAAATTACGCCGGTAGGCGAGTTTCATTGGCGACTCGAGATATTTCCCCCCCCCCCCCCTGCGATCTATCGATATTTGTTCCGCTTGTTTCCGTATCAATGAGGATTCCGCCGTTCTGCTCCCCGATGGAAGCACAAATAGAGCGAGTCGACTAACCCCGGCAGTTCGAATTTGAAATAAAAAGACTGTTAGCATCGAAGCCAGTATCGCGGGAACGGACTGCTGGATAATTGTACGGCGAATAATACGACGAGATCCAGCTAATCCCGGAAAAATCCGCGGTGAATGAAAGCCTTCCCTCCTCCTTTCATCCTCCTTTCATCCGTCGCGGCGTTTAATACTACCTGTTACGTACACGGCTCTCGCTATTTCCTTCGAATTATCGCCTTGCCATTGGATAAATGTTATCCGAGCCTTCGATACAGATCGAAGTATTATTTCTCTCGACGAAGGAACATAAATTTTAAACGAACAAATGCGCGATACCGCTGGGAAATAAATCGCCATTCCTCCGAGTAGGAACGGTCACATCTGTCGAGATTCATTTCTAAATGATTCCTTTCTAATGAGAAGTTAGGAAGATTCGCGCCGAATGCAATAATTCGCAGCATTTTGTTACTGGGAATCACCTTATCGACGCAATTCACTCGCGGAAAGCGTCGCGCTCTTTCGAGACATGTAATGGAGGAAAGGAAAAGTAGCGGAAAGCAGGGGAGGAAGTTCACGAGGGATTTTTCAAGGATTAGCAAGGGCCCGTACCTTGCTCTCGCGGTGTTCGGAGTACGTTTTTCCATGCGGCTATCGTTTCAACATGCCAGATATACGTGTACGTTCTTCGAGGTCCACGGGGGTTGGTTGTTTTTCTTCCGCGGATAATCCCGCGGGCGGTTTTACAAGTGCTACATTATTTCCTGTCAGCCGGAGGGCGGGCTTTCTCTAGGACACGGGTAACTGTTCCCTTTTTTTTTTATATTTTGTCTCTTACATTTGCAGAAATGCTGGGAAGTGTCAAAAATGTAGTACCGATCCTCCCGCGAACGAGCATCGCTCGACACCCCCAGCCGCGATCGATCGAACATCCCGCAACAATTAATCCCCCACCGTGGCTGTGAACGCTCGCATCTACAACAATTAAATGGCTGAGAACCCATGAGGGCATCGCTTAAGGGTCCGTCTATCGAGTGAACGCACATCCTGTACAGGTGCACGCCTAGACACGTATCTATGTACACTGGAATTGCTCAGCGCTTCGACGTGGCCGAACTTCAATCAGCCTCAAAATTCAACTATTCCAATCCTATCGTTCCGTTGGTTCACCGTCGATTGGCCAAATCAAACACGATTACCTGGCGCACGCCTCTCTTGTGTCCCTAATCTCATGAACCATGAAATCCCATCGGCTGCTGGTTTTTGGTCCGACTCGGTGTTTGATTCGAAATCGCCCCGGCGAACGAGGGCGGCGAGCATCGCTGACTTTCCCTTTTCACTCTCGAACCAGATATAAATGCACATTTCGCTGGAGCACTTCGACGAGCCTGTCCCAGCACGTATCCGGAGTAATTCCCACCGCGGACAGCTAGCTATGCGAAAAAGACAATTTTGCAGTGGCTCGTTTCGCGAGGCGTCGCGAGTTTTACGGGGAGTTGCTAAAAATTTCATGAGAGACTGGCAGCATAGGGGATGCACCGCGGGAACGTGTATAATCCACTTTCTCCGCAGATACCGAGGCCCGTGGAACCCATGTAACTTTCAGTATTACGAGCAGATTACGTTCCTTATCACTGGCACGGAACCGTGGATTTAAATGAAATTTAAATGAAATTTCGCCACGGGCAAGGTACACGCGCGAATTCTTCTGATAAAACTCCCTGTCACCCGCGTCGCTCTAAAATCGCTTAAGGGGCGTCAAGTGGCCCGGGCGCGCTGTGCTCGCCGGATTTATTAAATCGGCAGCGAAAAGTCCTGCTGGAAAACGTTCCCGGGGCGAAACACCGGGGGCGATGCGAGATAACGCTGGAGGAGACGCGTGGCTATGGATCCCGAGCATTATATCGTTTCAGCCGTACACGTGAGTGGTGGAATAATATGGTAGACTGCAAGCGAGGAGTTTACGTAACAATCCCGGTTTCAAGGAGATTGTGATTCTGCAGCGGACCGGGCGCTGGTCGCAAAATTAGGAGCTTTCCGGAGTTTATAGGCCGTGCGGGAGAACCGTTTAGGGAATTAAACTTTCATGCAGGGCGCCAACAAAGAAGGGGATCCGAGGGATCCGGGGGAAAAGAATGGCAACCGCGGGCAGAGAAGTAGAACGCGCTCAATCCCGATTTTCACGAAAGAACCGATACCGAGCCCTCGACAAGCAGAGGAGCCAGAAGAACGCCGAGGCGGTGGTTATCGAGGCGCAGAATCTTGTAAAGTAGGTAAAGTATAACACGCTGGGAGTGAGAGCATGGGAAGCTTGAAAGAAGGCACCACGGGGTTCCTTTCTTTCACTCCCTACCCTCCCCCGCCAGTCGAGGAATCCAAGAATCCGGCCTCCCTTGTCAAGATCCCCCCCATCGATTCCTTGGATTTGAATGTTCGACAATCCAGGCACGAACTCCCTGCGTCACACTCCGTCGGCTTTCTTCCCTTCCGTCGAATCTCTCCCGCGCCCTTCCACTCCCGGAGGTCTACCCTGCCCCAATGTCTCCTGCTTCTCCCTCCGAGGCAACTCTCAGTCCTATCTACGATATATCGAAAGACTGGGTAGTGTCCTCCCGGACGACCCCATTGGGCTTTTCGATCGTGATTAATTCGTCCCCTGATATCGATCAGAGAAAAAGGAAAGCGATACGCCGGCCACGAGCTCTTGGGTATTCGGAAACAAATTTTATGGGCAACTTCTTCATAGCTTCGCTAATGTTTCGTGGAATGGACTTTCTACGATTTCTACTCTATTTAGTGATGATGCTGCAAGTATTACCTTCGGTCTCAACGAGTTCACAGATTTTTCGAGAGCAGTCAGCGACGACACCGCTTCCCCCCCAGAGGCTGCACCCTTTTCACGCTTGAATGGATAATGCAGTCTATCTCCCCGCAGCTCGCGCAACTACGCGCCGTAAATAAATAAGTTTCCCTTGAATATCTGGCCGCGAGGAGTTGCGTGGTTGCAGCCTCCGTGTCGAACCAGCAGCGTGGAACTCTCAAAACTAAGATTCGTGAACTTGGCTCGCGTACACGGCCAATAAAATCGGAAGAATAAATGGAACAGGGGGGGTGCAACCTTGATCGAACCCTGTGAATCCACTGCGGAGCCCATCCCGGCTCGTACTCAACCTAATTTACGCTTTCCAACTTTCCTCCCACACTTCCGTTCATCCCCGCTTCGTATTCACCCCCTGCCTCCAGCGACTTTTCAGTCGCCTTTTTTCCACAGTTTCAAACTAACCCGTAAACTAGTTCCCTTTAACGTCGTTGCTTGTCTTTCGACGTATTTGCATCAGCCGACGGTAAACAAGCTTAAAGATTACATTCGGCGTTCGTCAAAGGGATGAAAATGTTTCGCGTCAAATCAGCGGACAACTTTTCTGCGTGCCTGCAGCTCAGCGAAAAACTGACTTGTAGCGTCTGTTTATTTGAAGGAGGGAAGATTCACTTTTACTTTGCGAAAAGCTACGATTCTTTAATTTTAATCAAATTAATTCAACAAAAGTGAATGGGAATTGGGATTAGTGTATCCGACTGAAAACGACAATGACTCTCGCGGAGGTTCGAGTTGATCACGGTAACCATAGCTCGCCGAAAAAGAGAGTAGTTGGATTCACGCTGGCCAGGGGGAAGAAGCAGAGGGAAACAATTTCTAATAACGTGACTTGGCGAGTTAAAAGTTGGGGAACCGCCATGCCGTGTCGTCTTAAAAATGGAAGTTAATTATCCGCCCCCATCGTCCGCGGTTCCCGTTGCTTTCGTATGGTCATATTTTATAAAAGAAGAAACTTGCTGCGACCGAACCACGGTCTTCGCGGCAACCTCTGAGAGTGCATTATTCAGGGCTGGATGGCGTCCCGCAATTAGACGCATTTAGTACTTCACTGGGTGAAGTTGCGACAGCTTTTCTTGCGCCATTTCTTTCGCAGGTACCGTCCCACGGCACTTGCTTGATTTACAGACGCGTTGACTTGCTGCTGTCTATTTTTCCAGCGATCTAGTGTCCCAGTACGTTCGAGAACTTGCTGAACACATAATGTGAAAGGAAGACAGGGTTCCGAAATAGAAAAGACAATTATGTCTCTCGATCGACCGGTTTCCCTGTCGGTGGAAAAAATATTTGCCGAAGAAAGAGGGCGAGCCGGATGATTTCCAGCTGGACTAAACAAGCCGACTTCGCAGACGGATAAATTCTCCAGCGATTGGCATGTATCACGAACGAACTGTTTACACACCACATGTTATTTATCTTCATATCGCAGCCGTTTGTTCTACGATCGTACGTAGCCAGAGGAACGGTACGTTGCACCATTGTGAATGCATAATGCTTCGGTTGAGAAAGCCTGTTGGAAAATATTGGAAAACGTCGTGGTTGTTGTTAAGATAGAGCGCAGCATTCAAATTAATTGTTTAGTTTCGTCCGCGGCGGACGAGAGTTTCCCTTGTAAATATCAAATATAACGCTCGGCTGCCTGCTGGGCGGAGTGCAGTGGGGGGTGCGGGTTGAAACTTGAAACCGACGATACAGTTCGAATCGAGCAATTGGTTATAACAAATTATATGCTCAATTATATTTGTTAATTAAACAACGCTTTTGATTGTTGGTTCGTGGATATAGGGGTGGGTGTCGTTAAACTTTTCGAGTCCCCTGTTTCTACGGAGGGGTCATGCACTTCCTTCCTCATGCGTCTCGGCAACCAAGTAAGTTCATTAACGTAAATGAGGTGTTTTTGAAGGGGAGCCACTCATCGACGAACTCTCCTCTCGCCCCCAGGACTTCTCCAAGCCTTCTTATCGGTGCTTTAACACGTCGTTACGTAGGGGAGACCGGGCCTGGTTGGCCAGTTTTTTAGATTTTGGTTTTTAATAAATTATGTGGGCGAAATATCATTAAACCGGTTAGTATATTTGATAGGGCATACATTTGGCTATATGATTAAATTATTAAAGTTGACTTAATGTGAAAACAATTAAGGTATCTTAATGTTTTTCTGACACCTTCCATGCTCGGGATAGGTTGACTTATAGTATGGGGTAGGTTGACTATAGGTACAATCATTTAAGAAAATATTATTAGTAACTTATCTCAGTGGTAATAAAATAACACAATGTCACAAGAGTTTTCTCATTATAAAATATTAATTTCTTTCTTTCATATTTTAATAATAAACTTAAATTTTTTTCAACTTAAACATAAATTATAATGTATTTATAACAGTGAAATTTAAACAAAAAATAAAAATCGCTTTCTGAATAACAAAATAACAATTTAAACCTTGTTAACGTTATTAATCAACCAGCCCCGACCGATGATTTTGACTTCAATAATCTATATAACCTTCAATTATTTATGTATAAACAAAAATACTATGTCAATAGATCGTCTAATAAACATTACATACAGAAAAACTAAAATCTTTAAGAAAAAATATTTACTTACATAGTCAATTTTCGACTAACGCTGATAACTATTAAAAAAACGTGCGATCGCGTGGTCAGACATAAATGGATGACATCGTAGAAGTGACTTCTATCTACAGTGAATCTTTCCGCAGTAGAGCATGTGTCGGTGCAAAGTTATTAACAATTAGTCAACCTACCCCTTGAGACAACCAGCCCCGGTCTCCCCTACAGTGACAGTAGCCGCGCGCGAACTTTTCTAAACTCCTTTTAGCTGTCGAACGTCAGCTATTATTTCCTCGCATTTCTCTCCGGAATAATTTGTGGGAAGAGCCTCGGGAAGCCGGCCCATAGACGCGTGCACCAAAATTTGATGGGCGATGGTGAAACGTTGCTCCGAAAATAAAAGTTTCAGCTTGTAACGCAACCGCCCGGCGGCGCTTCCTTCTCAACGTATTCGCGTTTTAATTTTAGCACGCACGGACTCAGTTCGCTCGCGAGTTCCATCGAGGCGAAACTGAGTTCGCGATATTCGACGTACGTTCAACGATTTCGGGTGTTAATTCGGGGATGCTGGGAAGCTGAGGGTCAGCAAGGCTCTCCTCTTTTTCATCCATCTGATTGCAGCTTTTCACGAAAGGGGGGAGCTTGCGTGAACGTGTTCACGTTTATTTAAAATATTCTCGTCCCGAATTCCATCGAGATCGGTTTACCTGTCTCTGCAGCTGAAGGTAACACGGGCGGGATGGTGATTAGTTGAACTACTCGCCGGTGGATTTCCTTCGCGGCTTGTTGTTAGGAATATCGACGGATCAACGACAGAACAGAAAGCGGCATAACGCGGTCCAAGAATATCCGCGTCGCTCGGAGCAAGGGCAGCCAAAAGTTCAATATCCTCGACAAAAGCAACGCGCACTCTCCTATCCTCGGGCCCTTATCGCAACGGATCGCTAAAATATACGATAAATCGGGACCTACGGTTCCCTAATACCGTCAGTTTCTATTCCACCACGCCGGAGCGAAAACTCTCCAGCGAAATCACGCGTTCCCGCGATTGAATTCAGTATTGCGCATTCATCGAGAAAGCTCTCGCTCTCACTCGGCGTAACGTGATTCGCTTGCGTGTAAATCGCGCCAGGGGGAGATCGATAACCGTCGCGTAGCCGTGAAACTTTACGCTGAGGTTATTAAAAGAGAAATTAAAAAACGGAACTTGAGAGTAGAGAACGGAGGGAAGGGAGAAGCACCGGGCGGGATTTATTCGGCCGACAATTAGTCGCGATGTAAATCACGGGTATTCATAATTTAACGCTATTGACCGCCTTTAAACGCGCGTTAAAACGGCCCTGGTTTCAGTTCGCCCCCCGCATAATCCGGTTTACCGTTTCACGCGCGTGGCAAGGTTTTTTCGTAAATTTCATTGAATGATTCCCGCGACGAGACAGAAGCGCTTTTGATGGCTGCTTTTTCAGAGGCGTGAATGCAGTAAATTGACACTTTTCCAGCTGGTTCGCTCGCCGCCGCTGGACCCGGTGCCCGACGTATTTTTATTTCTTTCAATTAATTCGTTGGATTAATTATTCCTTTCGATGGTATAGTATCGCCTCGCTAAGAAATTCTTCTTCTAACCGTCTTCAGTTAAAACAACTTGAGATCCCTGAGGAAAAGGAATTCCTCTAATTACATTACAATGAACACTCGTTTCATTATCTGTCCCTTATAAAATTAATGTGTTGTGAACGCTGCCGCGACAAAGGGTGCGGCGAGGTCCGCCGAACAAAAGGTGGAGGCATTAGGGATTAAAAATTCATGAAAAATCTCATAAATCCTGGCACGAGAATGTTCTACAGAGGAAGAGGAGGAACCTGGCGTTCTAGCGCGAACGTGCGCGAAGTTTACCAACAGAAGGAGCGTTCTATTTAGGTCGGAAATAGAGTGCGTGCACGGCCCGCTATTTTTCTCTCTCTTCCTCCCTCCTCGCGTACGTACGTTCACCCTTGTTCAGTCCCAAGAATATCTCCGGTGGAGGACAGCGTTAGGAGAGTCTTCTTGCCTGCTTTTAATCGCCATCAGGCCGGTCAGCGTAGCACGAAGTCGAGACCGCGGTGCTCTCGTGGCCTGTCACCTATATTTAAAGCGGCCGCGGTGGAACGAGAGTCTCTTCAGACGTGAAACTGGAGGAGCTTGACTCTGAACTTCCCGTTTCATTTGATCGTTCGACTTAGAAGGTGCGACGAAGCAGTGCAGTGCCGTGAGATTGTGAATACCTCGGCGAGGATTTAGTAGCCGGTTAAAGAGGCTCGACAAACACTGGTACCCAGGGCTCGCGAAAATGTGATGTCAGAGAAGCTGTCAGTGCATCGATCGCCAGCAGAGGAAAGGAGACCAGGAAGCTGTCGACGAAAATGTGAGACACGCGCGCACGTGGTGCCAAAACTGACTCGAAACGATTCTGGCACGGCGCGGCACGGGGAAGATCACCGTGTGCCTTTCGTCCACCAGGGACGGGATAGCGTCGCCCGTGAAAGCTAGAGCCACCGAAAGATAGCCGAGGAGCGTACCGGCTTTCCCTCGGCATCCGGTGCAAGAACGGAAGAAGCAGGAACGGTGAAAAATTATTTTTATCCCGCTGCTCGACCAGCTTCGCGGCGCGTGACTCTGTCCAGGCCAGCCGAGTCGCAAGGTGTTCCCGCTGAAATTCATTGCCGCGCTTCCCGGCCATCGAGCGACCAAACAAATGTCGAGGATGCTGCGATTGGAGCTGGTAGGTCTCGTGCTGTTGGCCTGCACCCAGATCCTCACGGAGCACCGCGATTTTTACGAGTCCAGGACCCAATATGGCTACCACTCAAGGTTCCACGAGCCTCCGGAACGTGCGACCAGAGAGGTACGGGTGAAACAGGGACGTTTGCGGGGCATGGTGGCCCAGCCGAGGACCAATCACGATCTGCAGCCGGTCGACGTTTTCCTGGGTGAGTGTCGGGTCTCGAACACCTTGCTGAATCTCATTGCAGCGAACCCCGCGGATGCTGGATCGGCTACTTGAATCCAATACCCGGACAGTTTCTATTGTCACGGGATTGTTAAACAGCTCTGATTGGCTGGCGTCGCGGGCGAACTCCCCGAAGTAACAGTAAACGGGGAATAGGTACTTGGCATTAAGGGGGTACTCTAGTGTAACTGCAAGTTTTTCAACACCATTTCCGAGAATTTATTTAACAAAAACTATAAGTATATACTCTCTGGCGTTTTGCCTGCTTATTCTGGTATGTTTGAAGTAACACTCAGAATTTTTTTGATCTTTTTTATCGCATATATGTGCGGTGACGCACAATATAGACTAGTATCTAGTATAGAATAGTGTAGACAGCAGCTAGCCCGAGGTTTCAACCCTAGCGACAAACGTAATAAAGAAAATCAACCATAGTTTTTCTATTTCCGATGACGGAAAAGAATTTTTCTGAAGAAGCTCGCGCCACCGACTATATAAAAAAGTTTCCAAGTATTACTTCAAACATACCTTAATATGCAGACAAAACGCCAGATAGCATAAACTTATAGTTTTTGTTAAATAAATTCCCGAAGATGGCGTGGAAAAACGGGCAGTTACACTAGAGTACCCTCTTAATTCCATCGCGCCTCGGTGAATCGTATCTGTTAAGCAGAAATTTGTAAATTAATTTCGTTCTGGGGGCAAATTTGATACCATGAATAAACATGAATCACACCTGAACGAATAACATGCGCGGGGACAATATTTCATTTGGTTCCCTGCATGAATATCGATTATCTGAAAGGATTAGTTGTTTAATACTAACGAATGTGACCACGCGCCAGCGACGCTAACGGTGTGAAATAAATAGGCCACTAAAGTTGACTGGGCTCTCTAACGGACAGAAATTCTCCGCGGTGAAAGCGGAGGCACGGCAAATGCCGAAAGTAAGGTGGAGTACGTGTTTAAATCTCCGAAAAGTCAATCACGGCCATTGAAATCCGTTCACAATCATGGTTAAACGTCGGACGGCAGTAAGTTCCGAACTCTGGGCCCAATCATAGCCCCTCCGCCCTTTCCCAATCGAGCCCTATCAGCCGGCGGAACGATAGTGCGCCACGATCCCCAGTGCCAGCCCGCCGATGGTTGCTGAACTTTGGTCAGCGAACGAAAGTTTCCACTCAGCTGCATCAGCTTCCCTGCTGCATTACCACGATGTATCCGCGCTTCGAGAATCCCGATACGTCAAAGGCTCCGAAACGAGAGCCGCGCTGGCTATTTCAGGTACAGACGCTACCCTTCCCCGTCCTTCTTCCATCGCCGCGTATACCGCTCGCTCGTTCGCACGCCAGCCTACAGCCGTGCACTTTCTCGAGTTCTACAAGAGCCCCTGACATTCCTTGGCAACGACTCGTCCTCAGCCGCGACCGCTCGCAACGCGTTTCGTCGCCTGGAAACGGCCTTAACCGTACCGAGGAATAATCTCCAATTATGGGGAGGGGGATGATTGGACACTGTTCGGAAGCTGTTTCGATCTCGCTGAGAAAGAGAACCGCTGGTAATCAAGAGTTTCAAGGTTGCTCCAATTTCGCCCCATACGTTTCTAATGCCACCGTTCACAATCAGGCTTTTCGATTTGTACCCACCGCTCAGGCGACGCGCGATTTAATATTTTACGTAGGAAACGGGGGCCCGGGAATCCAATTTACCCGGGAATTGGATGAAATGGATCGCCGTGATCCTTGCCGCCAAGGTGGAGCGTGTTAACACGGATGCCGGACGAACGCGATCGATTTAATCGATCCGAGCACGGCCCAATAAAACTTTACGGTGATTGCCCTAGCGATAATTCGCGCCAGATCATCTCCAGCCGAGCTCCCCTCGGTAACAATAAGGACTTTCATTTGCCGCGAGAGTTTCCCCTGATATATCGACTGTTTACTGTGAATGCAACCGGGAATGGGAAGAGTATTTCGCCTCTGTACACTCTCGGTGCCCCAGTCAGCTGAGTAAAAATTCTAGGAGGCAGTTGTTTGGCCCAACTGCAGTTCCCGATCCCCTATTATATTATCTATGAAGCCTGGGCGTTCCTGTCGGCTCTCGCAAAATGGTCCCAGTCGAGTCTCTCGCATGAGCACCGGTGAGCTAGGTCGGGTCCTCGGGATCGCCAGCTCCCGGTCTGAGCACGTGCTTCCGGGAAATAATCCCCCATGAAACAAGCCCCGTGCCCCGGGGATTTGCCAATTGACAATCATGCTAGCTGGGTACTCGATGTTCCAGGAGTGCCGTACGCGGAGCCTCCGGTGGGATCCTTAAGATTCTCCCCACCGAGATCGCCGGAGCCGTGGCGCGGTGTGAGGCAATCCCTGGAATTCGCCCCCGTGTGTCCGCAAGTGGTGCCGAAACTGCGGGACGAGGTGAAGCCAGTTCGTTACGAGTACCTGGAGAAGCTGTTGCCGTACCTGAAGAACCAGAGCGAGGACTGCCTCTACTTGAACGTCTACGCGCCGCACCAGCCCGAAGGTAAGCGACCCCGTAAATGGAGATTAATTGTTTCCAAGATCCTCGAGCCCCCGATGGCTGTTCGGAATCGAGTTACCGCCCGGTCGAAGACTAGTTAGGTGTTTCGAACGTGTCTTATGAGAGCGTGGATTCGTTCGTCCGGCCCAACTGTTAATGAGTTCATGAGACATCCAATTTGGGGCTTGAAGAACGATCTGTAAGGCAGGTATTTCGCGCGGATAGTAATCGGGGCTGAGACGCCAATTTCCCGGGTCAGCGGGAAATGAAGCGAGCGCGGATGTCTGGGATTACGAATGTATTTCATTCCTGACAATTGCCGCCAATTATCCCCGTCGGCGAGAGTGCAGTGTACTCGGCAGTAATTAAATATTCCTAAAAATATGCTCCCGGGGGAACTTTATTACCTAGTAAAAGGAATACCGTGCTGTTATAAGAATGGCACGTCAAAGTGACGAGCGTTCTTCGAATACCATCCTCAGCTTTATGAGGAAATTTTTGGAAAAAATTCCTGCATTCCGGAAGCTCTTTAAAGGCAGACTCTTCCTTACAGCTGGATTGATAGTGTGCCCATCCCGCGGAGATCTCGCGTTGATTCACATTTTTATGACGCTTGCGAAGAGAATGATTGATATTTCTAGTGCGCGATACATCCTGCGAATATCAACCCTGATTTAAACAGAAACAGTGTGTGCATGCGTCTCCACAAGACGACGATGTTTTACATTCACCCGCACAACGGTTGCGAACTGGCTGCATAGGGAACATCCATTCAAGCGACAGTTTTTATCACGAACTTTCGTGTATGTCGACAGTGCGAGCATCCATGCAGCAGATGTACGCATCGCTCTTGTTCAAATGAGTCGAACGTAAGGAACAGGGAAATCCTTTCACAAGAGAAAGATAAAGTATCTACGATGTATATTCGCTGAGACAGATTTGGGCATTAACTAAATAAAAAATTACTTAAGGGGTCATTCTACTTTGAACCGCCGAAAAATTAAGCTATTTTTAAAGATAATTTTCTCAGCAGCATATTTTTCTTTTTAGTATTTATTAAGCTACGCTTATATTATACAAAAACAAAATAAAAAATAATTTTTGCAATTTGTTTTAATTGTTTTTTTACAGTGTCGATATGGCACCGAAAAAAAGAGGTATGTTCACGGCGTAGGTGATTTCCCGGCTCAGGCTTATCCGAAACAAAAAATTCCAAAAGATTCTTAATCTGTGTGAGTGTCGATACTAGCTCAATTAAGAATTTAAATAAAAAATTTTGCCCACCTCTGCTTTGAGACATACTCACTCGCTTGAAAGACATGAATCGCTGCATAAACAGGGCGACTGGAAATAAGAGTTTCAACAATATTAGGGCGCGTGGTATTTAGGAAAATGGATAAAAAAATCGTCCGAAACAAATGTTTGATATCCGATCCTGTCGGGCTGAGCTGGAATCCTTGGCTCTATTAACTAATCCCTTTTGTGAAAACGGTTTTCCGAGAGCCTTAACAGTATGACTGAATTCAAGCGCGCCATGTACGTCTGAGAGCTTAACCGTTTCCACCTTCCCTGTCCCCTTCAAGAAGCTAATTAAAAGTAATCTCTCGCTTTTGCGATGAGCAGTTAATTAGGGAGAAAAAATTGTGGAGTGCCACGTCGATTATTCCTCCGGGGATTACGCGAGATTTCCTTCCTTTTCCTCCTGCCCAACGCTGCTGAAAACTTTCGTCTCTTCTCCTCGCTCCGGTGGCGAGCTCTCTTTTTCTGTCGCGTCGCAATCAACATTTCTTTCTCTCCGCTCCGCAGATAAGGGTAAGAATTAACCAACAGCGAGTCTGTTTAGCATTGAAGAGCAAGTATTATTAGCTGCCTGGTGTACACTCCTCCGGTGCGAAACGGGGAGCAAAAATGTTTTCCTTCAGAATCCATGATTTCCATTCCCAGGAATCCGCGGCGCGTCTCGATGTCTGGCGCGCGAAATATTTGTGGCAATCGATAAATATTTGCATCTATTGTCCGTTAATTGCGATTCGAAGTCGCGTTGCATCCGCTGGGGGAGAAAAAAAAAGCAGAAACGAGCAGTCGAGCTGTGTGATTGGACGGTGCGTTGAAGGAAACACGAACGGTCGATGAAAGATGCGGCGGCGTTGCAAATAAATTGGAACCGTCCGGCTGGGGGTTGCAAGGGCTGTTCTCAGGAAGATATATATGGCCCTCTTAAATACTGGAACGAGTGGTGCTGGACGCAAGGGTCGGGGATGGCGGATGCGGAGGAAGCCGCTTTCAGCGGGCTTGCGTCTGCGATAGGGCGCGTGCCCCCCCCCTCGCGAGCTTGTAAAATATCGGGAAATTCATTAACGGTCGATCTGCTGGGCTTGGTCAAATAAATTTCGCGCACGGATGAAATTTGCTGCGGCTGCACGCTGGCGCGTTCACGTGAAAGCAGACAGCGGCGTCGATACCCCACTGTTCCTCAACAGCTTTGTCATGATCAGGATGCTGTAGACGTTATACTGCCAATCCCTTTCTGCCTCTTTCCTCGCTCAAGCCTGCGGCAATAAAAAAATTTCACGTTGAACACCGCGGCGGTCACATAATTGGCAGAATTTTATTGTTTTAAATTATCTAAAGTTAAATCGCTGTCAATTGAATAATAATAATTGATATTTTCGCATGCAATTCGTTTCAAAGTGAAGAGAAATTATTCATCTTTCATGTAGCATAAGTTAGAATCGTTAAAACCTAGAAAATTTTAATTAGTGATTAAAAATATGTAAGACATGCAAAAATCGGGTCCTGAAAAAAGTGTACCTAATATCGCCTACTCAAGAAATATTGATTAATTCGTGTATATATGAGTATTTAAAATCATTTTCACATGTGCTTTAATTATTTCTTCCTCTATTAATGTTTTTTTATCGATCTTTGATTTTATTTTTATTACAACAATATAGAAATAGAATTTTTAAAATTGTTTACGTTCGGATGTGCATATTGGACAATTACAGTTTATTTCGATTGCTCCGCAAATTTCGTGGCCGCGTATGTAACAAACATTATGTCGAAACCATTGTTTTCCGGTAGGCGGTATCGAGAACACACATACTGCTAAAAGAAAAACGCTATTTTCGTTACGAAAAATATTTCAATCGATTACATTCCTTATGTATATAATTAATTAGATATTTCTAGTAGATATTCTTTCATTCACAGAATTATTAGACTTACCTTCTCTGAATGTGATGTAAAATTGTGGCAGTCCAATAAATTTTTACACTATTAAGATTCACTAAAATACTTCCCTTTCTGTAATTGTTGATAACACGACGCTGCAATTACAGTATGCCCTCCTACATATGTTTAGGTACTAATTCAGTGTATAACCGATAAATTTTAGTGAAAAACTCGATGCCATTTTATTTCAGACAAGAAAGCAACGATTCATTATAATTTTGATCGTCACTCGCCTGCATAAAGCATTTTAATATGACTTTGCTCGAAATGCGATAAAAATATAATAATTCGACCAGTTCATAACGCTGGGGGCTGACTTTTCAATGCGAATTCGACCCATTCAACAGGCCAAACTCACATGATATCGTCCCCGAGATGATTTTGTTTTAACCGTCGCGGAAAGCCACTTTTTTATCATTCGTACGAGTAACTTCATTTCGAGCTGGCAAATGACCCGGGGTTGATCTGCGAGCCACGTAGCCGCCGCGCGCCGGCAACAACCCTTTCGGTTCTTTTATACGTCGAAATGAATAGCACGGTGCCACGAGCGAACCATGCCCGGGGAATAATAAAGAATCAACCGTTTCTATAATGATACTGCATGATGCGCGTTACACGCGAGTAAGAGCCTGGGGAAATTCGACGGAGGCCAATTAATCCTGGAATAACTGATAAGACAGCAGGCTTCCGCGTTGCGCTGGTACGATTCCTCTTCGCGATACCCTCGGGGAAGAGGGAAGAGAGGGAAGAAACAAGGGAGAGCAGTTTGGGGAAGTAGTGCCAGGTGTGCGGCCGGAAACACGTCGGCGCTGCTCAATTCTCTTCGCGTGGTACCGCGTGGTCCCGCGTCTACGGATTTCCGCCAAATTCAATTTCTTCGTCGGCCTTAATCCTTGCCGTTCGCAGGATGCTCGTTGATCCCCTTTGTCCGACATCGGAGTATCGGATCCCCGTAATCCCGCGCGGAGACAAATTTAAGGCAGGACGGGGTGCTCGAGCAAATTTCGTTTCCTTCCTCGGAGCTTCGCGCACTTTGATCCCCGGAGCTACCGTGGAAATCGCGTCTATTGCTTCTTCGCCCTGTTTAAACGCCGATCCGAAAACAGGGTGTCCTTACTTTCATTTCCACCTCGCGCCCGTTTACACAGCTTTCTTTTTCTCTTGAAATCGGTTCGAGAACAGGTAGCGGCAATCGAGGGCGCGGGGATTAGGTGGAACGGCCAATGAGAATCGAACAGGTATTGTAATTGGGGGTGCGCGGGATGAAGGCTAAACGGAACGGTCCGGGGGATCAAAAATCTATCGGGGTGTGTTGAAATTGAATTTTATTGCCACCTTTCATTTCATCCCTGTTCTTACTTTTCTTTTTCCCCAAGTTGCTTTCCCTTCGCTTTCCCACGCTCGTGGGATCTCGATTTTCTTGGGTGCTTCTAGCAGGTATCGGTGCATTTCCATAAATGAATTTTCATTCGAAACAAAAACGGCACTAATTCCCTCGCAAATGTTCCGCATTTTCTGCAATCAGCAAGCTACGTTGCACGCAGGCTGTCCCTCGGGCAGAAGTAGGAAGAAGCACGCCCGAATCCGAGGGAGGAAAAAAGCAGAGTTGCTACGCCCGGCGAGCGGAAAGTTTATGGATTCCAAATTGAGTGCCCTTCTTCAGGAAAGCGGTCGCCGTGCTGCCCTCGGAAATTCCTCAGAAGTCGAAAGTCCAGCGAACCGAGGCAAACCTCTGAATCAAAGACGGCTAATACACAAGACCTTGTTACGAAGACTTTATAATGACCCTAACGAGCCCTGGACTAGCTTGGAGAGCAGCCTCCTCGAATGGAGACGCCGCGTCAAAGAAGATTCCCGGCAAGGTCATCGAAACATCGAACTCTCCATCAATTCGCCGAGGTTGACCCACTTGTCGTTTCCTTCGTTGCGAACGGAAATGGCACGGAACGTCGTCAAAGCGGCGCCGGCATTCAACTCTGCCACCAGCGCCAACTTATTAATCAAAAGCAAACGACGATCGTCTGTCTGCAGGTGAGCCGGAGTTACGAGGTTGAGGATGATCCGAGACGGAAACGTGTGTTCGAGTGCCACTCAGCTGACTCGAAGCTTTTGTGCAGCCTTGTCCTCGCGGGCTCCCAGATGGTTCAGTCCTCTTTGTACCGCGTTTTATCTCATACACAGACAGACCGACGGAGACGCGTTCTCCTCTTTCCTTCGTTCATTCCCGTTGCCCTTTCTAACGTCTGTTTCGGTTATTACCAACTGGATGTGTTAATAATTCATTTTCCAGTCGATCTGACACCGCTGTCCCACCTGCGACTTTGCAAAAACCGATTCCCAGAAACGCCGACGAATTACCCACGGCAAATCCTTCGCCAAATCTGCCTGATCCCGCTTCCGACTTCGCTGCGAATTATGAATTTCGCGAGATATGAATTTCGTTTGAAAGTGGTGCTAATTGAGCGTCCACATCCCATCATCGCACTAAAATGTTTCGCGAGCATTCACCAGCTCATTTGCCGGGCAACTGCGTCGGAAAGGGACGCGAACCGTCCCCTATCTCCGAAGCAGAGTGTAACGAATGAAATTCCGCGGCCGCCTTTCCCCCGTTGATACTACTAATTAATAGTAAATCAGTCTGGTTGGGTAATGGATGACGTTTTACCAGGTTGCATCAGCGCACGTCGGCGTATCGCGAATAACAGGCGTGCTCCATGTCGGGCCGATAACGTCGTTATCAGTGCATATGGGTTTCAGGGCCCACGTGCGTTTGTCATATCTGCAGCCGTGACGTCGGCGTCGGGGGTTGGCGGTTCGGAAGAGGGTCGAACGACAGAAGAGGAGAATAGTGCCCGTTCATGCATCCTTCTGCCGCTCTCCTCCATTCCTGCGTCCTCTCTATCCCGCAAGGGTTGCGCTCCAGCATTAGAGGGTGATTTTCATCCTACAACTTAATATGGAATTTAGACGGGACGGGAGGTCTTTCTCCTCTTTCACGCGCGCACACGCGTTGATATTGTTTCGGGGAGGATCCTCGGTGTATTCGGGAATCGTAGTGGTTTGTCTGGCCTCGCGGATATTCGAATCCTCCTCTGTTTTCCTTCGTTTCAACAACCGACGAAATAAGTTTCCACGCGTTCCCCCTTACTTGGCACAGCTTCGTAAACACCACGAGTTCTTTCTCCCTGCACGAACGGCTGATCAAATTAGTTTGCATTTTCGCGCTGGGAAACTTCCAACGTTTGTTCCGAGCTCCTTCCTTTTTTGGTGGAGTCTTTTTAATGGACGGACTAGGGAACTTTGTATTTTTAAGCCGGGGGATTTAAGCTACCAGAGTCTCGCGTCTATTATCGTGATTATTTCCTTCTCTTGAAGCGAAGAGCGAAGTAAGTCGGCGCTTTGAAGCTTCGTCACTTTGTGAGAAGTGATTGCAACGTGAAGCAGGTAGAGATTGAAGAGTATTTCTAAATCAGAATGCGTTTATACAAATCGGGAGGATCACTCGCTAGGATCCGAGAGAGAGAGAAGCGGGAAACGTTCGCGAGGGTTTCCAAGGATGTTCCCGATGCTCGGAAATTTCAGCGACTGTTCCTCGAGCAGCGTCTTCCACCGACGAAAATAACTCCGATAGAGAATATCGCGTTGGAATAGATCAAAATCTGGACCACCTGAGTTCCCGAAACGGAAATTGAAAATCTAGTCAGACTGTCGTACATCACGTCGATGCGGAAGCAATGAAAATCGCGGGGGAAGATGAAACACTTCCCGGAGGGGAAGTATTTTTCAATTCACTCGATAATATTCTCCTACCCCCATAAGATGGTCGTCCATCAATTTCGGAAACAAACAGATTCAATCGCGAGTCTCCTCGGCATTTCATTCGACTCTCCGGCTTTAAACAACGAGCTCGAAAGCAACACAGATTTTTATAACAAATTCTATCAACATTATGAGAAAATTGGTCTTCCCAAGGGAAGCAAGATTAATTTGCATGTTCGAAATTGAATCGAATCACCACATCGATATTGCAGCAAAATAAGTGTCTTAAGGGGAGACGGCTTATTTTTGTATAAATTTTTAGGAATTTTTTGCAAAGATACCAATGCGCTAATCCTTTCGGAACTTTAAGTGTCCTTTATTTAATATTAGAACAAGTAAAAAAAATTATAACAGTGAAATTATAATAAATACAAAAGAAACAGAGCAGTACCTGAAATAGATTTTTTTTTTCAAAAACAGACCAATAAATTGTTTTTTCAGTTTATGTGCCAATTGTAAGAAGACGAACCACAAATGGTGTAAAAAATTGCATATTTTAAAAATGGCGAAACTTCAAACAATTAGGTGTGATTTTCGCCAAAAATTCGCGTTTTATTTGTTTAAAAGCAGTGGTTGAATTCTAAGGAATATTATAAACTAAAAGTGTGCAAATTTTGAAGTAGATTGGTCAAATAAAACGTGGTATCGAGAAAAACGCGTTTAAAATGCGTTTTAGGTATGCTCGGCTCTCGGAGACGCGCTGACTCGCCAGGCTATAGTATCGATACGGAGTTGAATTTCGGCCTATAACTTTGAGAATATATTTTTGAAATGTTTTAGTAGCGATATAATTTTTTCATTCTATCTTTCGTTCGATTTACACGGTCTTCTCCCCTTAAAGTCTGAAGCTAGACTAGCCGTCTGACCATATACAGGCGCTTTCCACTTGGCGCAGTATCGTGTCGCAGGTTGCACGGGGATAGGGCATGAAAAAAGAATTACGCGAGAAGCGATGTTGAGGAAGAATGTCGGGGTCGTGAAGAAGTTGGTCCCGTTAGTGGTGTTATGGGATCGAGCCGGGAAATTGGCTTTGTTAAGACAGGGAGTCGTGCGTTTCCTCGCGTCGTCGAGTTTTCTGAAATAGTTGCACGCGTCACTTAAAAGGAACATCTAATGGCTTGCGTCGTAAAAGTCTTTCCAGCTACGACACCTTCTCTCGTTACAACGCGCATTTTCGACCTGTCACGTGTAACACGCAAATGTATTACACGCCAGCTACTTGCCTCGCAGCATACGCTAGTTCTACCAGTCAGCTGGAGTATTGGACAATTTAGAAACGTAAGAATTCAAGAAGCTGCGCTATTTGAAAATTGCCGTGACTAGAAAGGGGGAAATGGTCCCACCGATTGGAACATTTGCCAGGTCATCGGCTTCATTGGGCGCAGTACCGCGGGGAAACGTTAAACGATCGATTATAATGAGGGGTAGGGACCAATAGTCGGTAACGATGTGCAGCAAAAACGAATGAGCCTTCAACTGCTATATATAAAATTTGTCTAATGGTTCAGAGAGCGCGCCGTGCCGCGTCGTCCCCCTTACTCCATCCGCCCTTTCTTTGCTCTATTTCCAGCACGATACCTCCGCTCTTTCGCCTGGCAGCTGACCTTTCTTTCCTTTTCCCTATCTCTTCCTTTGTACCACGGCCACCCCGCCGAGCCCCTGCTGCTCCTTCACCACCGACGCCTTCTTCCTTTCTCGGCGAGTGCGCCGGAGAGTTTGAAAGAACTTAAAATAAACGGCGCGCACCGGCTACCGTTCCTCTCACCGTCCGACAATACTTCCTACCGTTTCTACCCCTATCATTGTTGCTTCTGGAGAGCCGAAACTTTTGTCCCTGTCCACGCGACTTGCCCGAACAGTGGCCACCGCAGGAGCATACGGGCGCAAGGAGTCGTTTGTGCAATCTTAATCATTCTTACAATTTTCTATATAAATTTTTATTTCAATTTGCGCGATCTATGCGGCATCGTAATCGAGGGTGCCATTTGTTCGTGCTCGAGAAGCTTGCGCCCCGCTTCTGCCTCCTCTCGAAACGTAGACTGGATAATATAACGGGGAACGGAGGAAACAGCTTGCGCGCCTGTAACCGGTCTTCTTAAAACGTTCGTTAACTAAATAGCACTTTACCGTATAGCTCATTAGTCGGTAATAGTAATTTCCTGGAACGACGCAGCGGAGAGTGCGGGACCGGAGGCGGACGTCTTGAGAGCTAGCAGACACTGCGGACGTTGCGGACGTTGCACACACGACAAGCTCGACGACATTCGCCGACCACCCGGTGAAACCAAACGTCTCCCGGGACTCGCGGCTATTTGCATTCCCTATCTCCGTAGTTAATCGTTATTCGGTAAACAACTGTCCGTGCCCCGACTGGCGCAGTCCACCGAGATTGACACTCGCATACAGGGTGCTCCGTTTCAACCTAACCGCTCTGCCGCGTAATCACTTGAATAAGCGGAGTATTTTAAGCAGAGTGCCTTGCCTCCAGCGAGGTCGTAGATGAGGGAAAGACATCGCAACGGCCATCTGCGCATCTGCCGGTGACAACGCGCAATTGTGCAAAATCCCTTTTGTTTCGATGCATATGATAATGAAGTCAGCAACCTAGTTCGTCAAGGTCGAACCGGGTCGCAGCCCTTATATGGCGGAGCACGTATTGATAAAAGGTTTCACGTTGATTAAAATTGTGATTGCGTCACGAACGCGGAACGGAAATAGCGTCCATTGAATTGTAGCGCCGGTCGCATTGATGCGCGGCACCATTCATTCGCGACATTCCCGTATTAAAAACGTGCGCCGTCATCGGCCCCTCGAAATCACGGAGCGCGGAATTATTAAATACTTGATTAAAAGCGCGGGACCAGCGTTGCATCACGGTGCCCGTGTGGTCCCGCGCGCCCGCGCGCCAGTGCGAGCGCGGGTGCGAGCGCAGCGGTGTAATTACCTCAAATGGTTTTTCCAATGGAACGCGTAATTACGTTAAAGGATTACAGACAGGCTGGAAAATTAAAAATCGTATTAACCTCGAGCACGTACACCGTCGAACAGCCATTAACCGTGACTAATTGAAATCTGACTTAACGAGCCGAGTTACCATCGCGCTGAAAGCACGTGCTGAGGTGTAACGTCAAGCTGCTGACAGGAGATTAGTATTTAGGCACTCGGGCGGAGGAGGTGTTAAAGAAAGCTGGCCCGTGCAAAGGACTGCAGCTCGATCAGACAGCCGATATCATCCGAAGCAGGGCGACCAGGTTTAATCGTCGCGTGAACAAAATGCGTAGTGGCAAAGTTGCTTAATATTGAGGGAAAGTCGCATTATTCGGTGCGACTGCTGTTCAGGGCCTGCCTACGGGCCACCAGACGCCGGCCGCCGTGGCAGATAGTAACATATCGGCGGTGCATGCTACGGGTTACGGTTCATCATTATGGAAGTCTCGAACCGTGCCGCATCGAAGAACCCCTCCGATAGCACCGGCTCCTATGAATATCCGTCTATTCAGCTGGCCGTGTTTACCCGCGGTTAGACCTTCGCCAGAGACCACGTAAGGAATAGGAACGTGAGCTTCATAATGATTGTCCTCGGTGGCCCGACGTGGATTAATTTCCACGTTAAATGTTGGGAGCCCTTGATTATACGAGGACCTTTTCACTGGAACGCTCGATTGATCCAGAGATGTAGCTACGTACTTCTTGCACGCCACGAAACCTAAATGCGGTTGCCCGATGCTAATCCATCGCGGATAGGGGGACTAAGTCCTTTTGAACAACTGCGCCCGATCGGCCCGTTAACAATAGAGTTCTACAAATTCTGGAAATTAAATCCAGTCGTTTCGCAGATTCGGATGACTCGACATTTCCGAGCCGGCAGCGTTATCAATTCCCCTGTTCCTCTGCCTCTTCCACTATTTCGCTGTCGAATTTCTATCCGTCGATCTCGCGCGTATTAATTTCCCCGCTAAAAGTGCAAATTAATATCGCCGCGGGTGTCGCGCGGACCCATTTTCAATCCTGCAATGTAAAATATCAATTACCCGTTGGGCGTTGGAACGTTTCCGCCCGAGGGATATTAAGAAAGTTCGAAAACAAAAACGCGGGGCGCGTGCGTCGACCATCGACGTCCCGATCGGCGCAGATCGATCCACTGAACCATTTAAACGCTCCGCTTTTCCCGTCCCTGATGAATATTCAGTGAGGGAACCATAAATAACTGTGACATCCTGGAACCTGTGAATTTTGAGTCCCCTCATTCGACAGCGGCGGTGGCCGAAAGTTCTTGTCCAAATAAATGCTCGGCATCTTGGAGATGTAAGACGATTAATTAATCCAGTTCGGGTCTCGTCACGGAGCCGAGGCTTTGTCAGCTACAAAATTCATTTTGTCACCCGTCACCGATGTTCCGTGGAATATTCAACGTTGATCCATCGTCTTCGTCGCGGCGGAAAGCTCGATCCTCGGGGGTTTCGTTTATCGTTTACAAATCGTGGCAATCCAGCGGGGGATCGGCTCGAGGGGGCTACTGTAAATTCATGAAGCATCGATGGGACTCGAACGAGGCGGTTTCGCGCGCGGACGCGCAGAAACGTCTGCACGATGAACGGGAATAGACGAAGAGCTGTTTGGATCGGATCACCAACGCCCCAGGGATCGATGGATCGGCGTTACTTCGCGACGTGACTCGTTTGTCGCGATAAATGACGCGCGAAACGATGCTGTTTCTCGTGGAAACTTGCCTATTCCGATTCCCCAGCTTCCGCCCTCGCCATTGGTAGTTTGAAATTGAAATTAGAAACGCGACGCGATTGGGACCGTGGGCTATTCTTTCGATCGAAGTGCCCTTGCATCGTGCCCATCCATTCCCCGCGAAGATTAATTGATTGCCCTTTCAGTAATTAATTTAAAGCCGGCACACTCGAATAAGGTAAACTGAATTCGAGCAGAATTTCGAACAGTACGATCTGCAATGTAAATGTTGCTTGTGCATAAAAACTTGTGTTGCATGCATAATTTATTTTGTCTTAAAGACCCCTGAGAACCACTAGAATGGGGACTCGCGGTGTATGATTGAATTGGGACGATGGATATTCAAGGCAACGTGTGTACTTGTAAGAAGAATAATAACTTAAAGCGTTTGGACCATTTTATGGTATTTTTTCGATTGCGAAACGAACGAAGTTAGGTTCCAGTTAAATCGCTGTGAAATCGTCGAGGGATTTGAAAGTAGATAAAGATATCTCTGAAAAGATTCCTTAGGCAGTGGTTACATTGCTCCTTCTATTTACCTTTCTGTGGCCCACAGTAGCTCCGGTTGTCGGATGTACCAGCACTCGAACTTGTCTGATGCAGATTTGCATAATAAGAAAGTTATCGAGATGCCTCGGGGTGGAATTGTCACCCACCGTCGCTCGAACTTGCTGTCGCTTAGGCAACGAAATGGCAGCTAAACTTTGAAATGTTACTTGTTGGTCGTTATGCCTGTACATGTACATGCACGAGTGACTGAAGCGCAATCCGAAGATCAGACGAAGTCTGCTTCTGGTAATCCAGCCACTGTGCTGGAACTGACTCGCGAGAGTACAGCGCGCTGCGAGTTCTTTGTTGACTTCGAGTAAAGTTAATTATACGCCAGTGCGTCGCAGCCAGCTCGCAAATGTGATTAAACGGGGGGGGGGGGGGGGGAAGAAAAGAGATTCGGAGGAATTGAATTGCAGGGAGCGGATAACAGGAAGGTGAAGGATTAAACCAACAATCCCGTCAATTTTTCATTCGACTCGTTCGTTGAAAACGTCGCATCGCCACGGACATATCGACGGATCTATCGAAGAATATCAAGCGTAACGACACCGTCAGACATTTACGAAGAGCATCAATTTAATAAATGTCTCGTGACCGGATTATTGACGACTGCACTCAACTTCGGGGGCTTAAAATCAATGCGGTCTCTCCGCGTAACGAATCCTCCCGTTGCCTCGAACACAGTGGATTGGCCGTTCGGCGCTTGCGATTCTGTGCCGCGCCGTCGAATCGAGATTTAAGTAAGGAGAAAACACTCGCGACTCAAAGCGACGAGAAAAAGCAGACGGGGAGGTCGGGGGGGGGGGGGGTGGGTGGAAAAACGGAGAATGTTAATCGATGTCCCTTTTGCACGGCTACGGAAACCATTAGCCCGCCATTCCTCCCCCCCGGTTCGTTCGTGGGAGGGAAATCGTAATGCACGACAGGGAGACGGAAGTTTTCAATCTCGCTAATCGATGTCTCGAAACTTCTTCCCGGATGCGGAGACTTCGAAACTTCCGGCCCTTCGTTCTCCGCATTTCGCGGGGTGCGTGAGATCGGGGGCTGAAGCAACACGGCCGGGGGATGATTTATGAACGGAAGAAATTTGGTACTCGTTCGCGGAATCGCAGGAAGGCAGCTAAAGTTTTCGCGGAAAGTAAAGCATTACGCGTTGCTCGAATAACACTCCGGTGCAAGTACAAATAACGAATAATTTAATCTTCCACCGTACGTCGCGTCGAACAAGAAAGCTAGGGAAATTAATATCGAAACTTCGGAACCACATTGAAACAGGAGAAAGTATAGAAACGCTCAAAACTGATCGCGAACGAGTTCGGCCGATTCTACGCTTGCGTAAATAGCCGCTCGGAGGGCAAAGGCCGCGGGTGCACACCCCCATTAAACATTGCCAAGCTGTAACTACGCTTCTAGCATCAGCCGACTTCTTACTTTCTAATGAATATAAATATCCATCCATTCTCTTTCCCGGTCTTTCTTTCGCCCTCGCCAGCTCTCTCTCCCTCGCCGCGTCTTTTTGTCTTAACTCCACCCCGCTCCTCTATTCCCCGTCCTATTTCACTTCCGCCTCCCTCCTCGGTAACCCTACCTCTAACCCCTGAGCCCCCATATAATTGTTTCCGAGCGAACTCGCGGACTTACAGATAAACTTCCTATTATTTTACTAACACCGCGCTCCCTCCACGTCCCTTTTTCTCAAGCTTGGCTTCTCTTTCGCTTGTGGCTTCTCCGGTTCGCCTTTCATTCCGCAAGCCGGTCCAGAATACCCAAGAAATTGTCCGCCTCCCTCGTCCGTGCGCTCGATAAAGCCTTGCGAAGGCTCAGACAATTTATTCGATCCGAAATACTCTGCTTTTGGCGATGTAGGATCGTCGAACACGTTCTTCCTGATCTTTAATTAGAGTTGCGTAGCTTTGCTGCGCGTGTTCTTATCCGGCCGCGACTCAACCCCCGGCGAGTACAAAGACAGCCCACTCGACGAAATCTCACGCTTAATCAGGCAACGCACACCCCACGAGGACGTCACGAAGGGGATTTAAAGTGGGGTGCTTTGTTAGTCATGAATTTTTATGACACGGATTAGCGGCCGGCCAACGGAGCGGAGAGGGTCAGGAAATTTCATTTAAAGTTATATACCGTGTCACGCTTCTTTCCTGCGCCTTCGGAGCGAATTGGCGTCGGGATGTGTTCGCTGTCGCGATGTCGCGACGCCAGCTAACGGCTATGTGCGCGTGTACACTTAAAATCACCTTGCCCGAGAGCCAGTAGACGTATACACGGACTCGTGTAACAGCGTTCTAATACGATTTCTCCCCGATAACTTCCGGCACCGATAGGACAGCTTAAACGGTAATTTTCCGCGTCCACCGGAGAATCCGCTTTAATCGATTCCAATTAATTCCTGCAATGTAGGACGCGCCGAGTTTTTTTGCCCCTTTCAGGGGTTGCTACACGCGTTGAATTAATTCGAAGCTAATGAACGTAGAAGGGAGAACGCTGGCTTTGTCCCTTCATTTGTGTTTCCGCAGCTTTCGCCAGTGAAGACGCCACCTCCACAGGCGACAACGTGGCTGGTGAAAGTGGATCTCGATATCCATCTAAATCCCTCGAAACACAGAAACGGGAGCGCCGCTGCTGACAGAATGGACTGATCGCGTGCCGAGCCGCTTCATGTTGCTCTTCATTCGGGAAGCGTGAACCCTCCGAGCCGCGGAGCACGAGATTTTTTCCAACCGTACATCAAGTACAGATAAGGGCTCGCCACTTATTGCCGAGAAATATATGGGGACCCATTAAGCTCCGTAAGAAGCCGGGCAACCGCGTTTGTCTGATGATTTACTGGCCGCCCGCTGAAAAATGCCGCGTGGCTGCGTTCGAGTTCGTGCAACGGTGTCCCACGTTCCGCGAATTTCACGGACGATCGCCGTTCCACAGAATGAAACGGATAAAAACAGTGCGCCGGTGAAGGTACCAGCATTCGAGGAAGCGACGAGAAAGAAACTACAGTGATTCTCGCGGCTTGAAAACGGGTCTACTTTTGGCAGCAACGAAATGCGATAATCGAATAATGAAGCGTGCGAAACCTCTTCTAAAATTGAAGGACCTTGGAGCAAGAGGGGTCCATTTTTACCAGCTCCAAGTAAATTAGAAAAATTATTGCTTTGACTTGAAATTAAAAAGAGAACATTAATTGAAAAATAGGTATTTATTTTCGAACAATAAGTACTAACAAGGAAAGTATCCCTGCTGTCCGCCTCCGATTGCTTTGATTTTTGGATATGTTTTAGAAGACCGAAAAATAAGATATGATTTTTTTTATAGCGGTCTGTTTTCATATTTAAGGGGTGAAACCACCCCTCAAAGTTATAAGATTTTCAGCTGTTCGTCTCCGATTGCTCTGGCCAAAAACCAAAGCAATCGGAGGCGGGCATCACCTATTCTCATGAAATTTGAGGGGTGGTTTTAGCCCCTGAATATGCAAACAGGCCAAAATAAAAAGACACCTGTTTCTTACGTTCCGCTCCTGTAAAAAATATCTAAAAAACCAAAGCAATCGGAGACGAACACCTGAAAATCATATAACTTTGAGGGGTGGCTTCACCCCCTAAATATGAAAACGCGCCGCTATAAAAAAACACGTATATCTTATTTTTCGGTCCTCTAAAACATATCCAAAAATCAAAGCAATCGGAAGCGGACACCTGGGATACTCTTGTAAGTCTTCAGTCGATAAGTTTTCATTTCTATTTCGGAAAATTTTTCAAATCTGAAGCATTCGTACTGCGTAAAACAGTAATGGCTGCAGGCTCAAAATTTGCAATAATTCGCTCATTTGTTACCGGATTTGCATCAAACGGCGATGTAGAATTGTTTTACGCATATTGCACGTCGTGACTCAAAAACTGTAAAAAATAGAACTGCACTTGCTGCAAGGTCCTCAATTCTTGGTGCGCGACATGTGTAGACACATTCACCAATGCGATTGTTTCTCCCCTGCACGTAGCGATGAGAATTAGTACGCCGGGCAGTAGTATAGACCGCCATTGGTCAGACAGCCTGGCTTCGAGCCTCCTTCCGTTCAGCCATTCGGTTCGTCGTGATTAACGACTCCACGCGACCCCCCGAATCCATCTGCGCGCGTATTTATTGCGCCAGGGATCACGGCTACAATTAGTCGGCTGTTCATAATTCGTAATTAATCGTTGCGCATCGTTACGCGGACTTTTTCGAAAGTCGTGCTCATAAATCTGCTATTACGCGCGCTCGTAAACAGGGCGACTGCTCCATTAATCAGTCGCGGATCTATCTAATCTGTCTTTTCAAGATGTTTGTCAATTCGAGGCGGATCTGTATCTGGATGGTTATGATTCGGATGCTCGTGATTTCGAGCAGGACCGATTCTACACGAGCGAGGGTTGTTTCGCACCGGAATGCCCTTATAGGACTGTTGAATATACCGCTCTACTCAACTGTGATATCCTGTATTATGCCGAGGTTGCTAAAGGACGCTGTACACGCGCGGAGCGGTACAGCTTTCAATCAAAGGCGAGTCATTGTGCGTCCCCGCGCAACTATGCGAACGAGACCAGCACGCTCGGTCCGCCGATCGTTCGAATGCACCGATATTCGGCTGTCCGATTTCGCTTCAACGTTTTCACGACTTTTATCGAATTTTCTACCGGCACGGCCGCTTTGTTCCCCGTCGACAGTCAGGTAAAAAAATGTCACGCATCGGGAAGCGCGAAGCGCGTCTATGCAGAGGATCAGGTTTAATTATTACGTTACGTAGCGCGGCGGCCTATCTTCTACTCGTTTAAACTTGTCGCGTTTGCATATAACGCCCGCGGATTTTATGCATGCACGTCCACCGAGACCATCCAGGAGAACCGTCACGTCCGCGTCTGGTTGAGCGCAGAGCGGAGGAAGTCTCTGTTCCTGCGGGAGGGAGCGAAGAACTCGGGGCAGGAATTCAAACGTGCGCCACTACGACCAATTATCGTACTTGCGGTAGGCTTCGCAACGCGTAATGCAGCCCCGTAACTTCTCTTAACGCGGCACTCAATGGTGGAGCAGAGGCGGTGTTTCCGTGAGACCGGCTCCGCTGGAGCAGCGAGCTGTTCGTGAAATGAACGTCGCGTGTGCATGCATGCCACTCGGCAGATTGCACCTGACGAAAGTCCGGGGCTCCGAAGCGGTGGCGTTTTATGAATGGCGTCAATGATGCTGACGGCCGCGGCCGTCGCGTTGTCGAGGATTCGACACCGCCGACGGAGCCACGGACTACGAACAATGCCGAGCTTAATGAGTCCTTAATTATTGTGTCAACGCGCAAGGTTATCGCGCGACGTTTATTAACCTCGATCAGCCGGCTGGACTTAATTAATTAATAGTTGAACACTGCCTTCGTTAAAGAGGCGAGCGGCTTTACTCTGTCGGCGATTCCAGCATCGGTTCGTGTAGTTTATGATTTCCTAACGAGTCCGATATAAGGAGAAACTAACCTGACTAGCTGGCTGGTTTATCTCGGGCAATATTTTCTATAAACGAACACATTCGCTACTCGAATTCATGGCTGAGAACAACTACGCCTGAAAGTCTTACACGAGAGCATAATTTAATGTACAAAGACCTGTACTTATCTTACTAATCTCGCTTGCGCAGTTACTGCAACGCGCTTTACTCTTACGCGCTGAGTTACGGTTCCGTGGGAGTCACTCGTTAGAATCGTCGTCTAGCGTGCGTTCTTCTACCATGCCGAGTACGAAGTCGCGCACAGTCCGAGGTCTCAACTCCAGCAAACAGAGAGGCGCGGGATACCAGTGATTCGCTGCATTTCGAAAACGTCACGACACGCAAACCGAAAGCAGTGGCAGTACGCGAAACGCTGGACAAATATTCCCGGCTGATCCGGCGGAGTTCCGCGGGCTTTCCCAGCTACGGAGGGCCCAGGATGGGTCAAGGCTCCGCCGAGATCCGTGTGCAAAGATAACGAAGAGTAATCAGGAGCACGACGGACCCAGGGAAACGAGCAGACGCGTCTCCAGGCGGCGATTCCCATTTCTTGAAAGGTATTTCCATTCGCTGAGTGGCTGCTTTCCATTTAATTATTCCCTCTTATCCCGATATCTCACCGTTCGTTGAATACCTCGGTAAATTAAGTTACCCGTTCCGCGCCCGGGGAAGCTTTGAGAACTAGACAGCGGTCGAACGAGGAAAAGGTAGGATTGGGATCAAAGGGAGAGGAGAAAAGTGCAGGGAGCCGGAGACTGTCTTCGCTGCAACTGATTCAAACAACGGATTCGTTTCACGCCGAGATAAACTATTTAGAGGGACTTCTTTTGATCGTCAATAATGTTACGTGCGCAGTTTATAACGTGACTTGTACCGGCAATGACCACGACGAGCTTCTGCCAATTAACTAATTTCGATTCAGTTCAATGATTCCTGAAACAGTTGTGAATATCAATCGGGCGTTGAAACGGAATATCCGGTATCCTTATCGCACGGTTTTTCCATGCAGGAGACGCTTGATGCGTTTCCAATTCCCAAGCTTCTCCTTTATTCGCGGCAGGAATTTCGGTTCAATTAGTGGCGCGACATTGTAGAAATTATTGGCGATTCCGGCCGAGAAACGGAACGCGAAATGTCCACAGCGAACGTGGTATTAAAACTTTATGACGTGTCGTTCCGGGGGATATTTCGCTTCATAACTCACGGTCCGAGGCCAGCTCGGACCTTGTTTGCGCGGCACAAAAGAGCGGACGAATGCTTTCGCCTTCGAGCCGACGACCGGCCGCGCGCCGTTTCTTATTTCACCGTGAATATTTTCGAACGAGCTCGCCGATCCGGAGGAAATATCGCGGGAATAAATCGGACGGCCTCCATTGAAACGTCCGCGAGCGGAATTACAGGTAACACCGGACCGTACGTTTCTCTTTAGGGCTTGTAAAATCGAATTCCCCTCGATATTCCTTCGCCTCGGGAATAAAACGTCTCGATTGATAACGCGTTATTTGTGAAACGGCATCATAAATGGAGGAGAATTAAACTCTCGTAGCAGATGGATGTGGCACGAAATTCACGGGTAAAGAAACCCAGAAACTCCGCTCCCCAACTGGGCAGCCCGCTCGGAAGCGAGCTCCCGCGAGCCTGGATCGATAATCATTTTCGAGGCTTTCGATCCCTTCCCCTCGGAGGGACCCAAAGACATTTTCCTCTTCTCGTCAGTGTAACGGCCCGAATAACGGCCCCGGCGATAGCGTCAACTTCTCGTGACGTCGAGCGTTTTCCACTTGGCCGAGCCTCGGCGAAATATACATGCGGCTTCCCTTGGTTTTCTTCAATCAGCCCAGCTCCCACGATCTCCCCAAGCGTTCGCAGGCAACGTGCTCACTCACGCAACATTCGATGAATTTTAGATACCGCGCTGGTCTATATTTCTCAATTACATTTCGCTCCCCAACACCGTCCACCCTTAGAGCCACTTAAACGAACTAGAATTTGCTATTTTCTATATTCGACATCCTACTTACCCACGAGGGGAGGACAGGGTATGGTAGATATCGATTTTGATGAGCCTTCTATGTCGAAAAGAAGTAAATAGGTGTCCGAGCCTATTAAACATTTCATGGTGGCCGTGGGGTTTTAGTGAGTAAAGAAAAATCCCACACTACCCTGGCGCCTCCGGGGAATTCCTCTCTGGAGGCGTCGGGGTGCCTTTTGAGCATTTCCCCACGTTAAAAAGGAGAAAATAATTTATACAGATAATTAACATTTTCATTATAATTAGCATTCACGTCTCCAGAGGGGAATCCACGGAGGCGCCAGGGTAGTTTGTGATTTTTACCCACTAAAAGTAGTAAAACTCCACGGCCACCATGAAGTGTTTAATAATTTACACGTAAATATCTCCATTATTAAGTCCTATTATCTTAATCGCTAACCTATTTACTTATTTTCGACATAGATCCATCGTGCCAAGGCTCGTCAAAATCGATGTCTACCACAGCGCGTCCTCTCCTGGTTAGTTCCATAGTAGAACGCTAAATGGCCCTTTCATAGTACGGCGACGAAAATATCGGGGAAATCGATACGAACTGCGAAAGAATGAAAGGAAGAGAGACAAACGGAAGGAGAAAGAGAGGACCGCGGTGCAGCTCCGTGGCACAAGCTGCGCGGCGATTTTCGATGTCGAATAATTTCCAAGTGATTATCGCCTCCGATGATACGTTCAATCCTCTCGGCATGCACACAGGTGCATCCGAATGTGACGTGCACGGTTGGAAATGTCAGTATCAGGCTACCGATGCCAGCAGCGTGCAGCGTGTCGGCTGTACAAGGAGCGGTGACGTCAGAGCAGAAGGAGGTGGCTCGGTGGCGACCCAATTTTTCATTTTGCAACCGGGACTAAAAGAATATGCGGGGGCTGTGAAATCGGGGGCTCGTAGCGAGGGAATGCGATATCTCGGCGAACTTGTCTCTTTTCCCTCTTTTTCGTTTTCGGGTGTTCGCGTTCCTTTATTTCGATACGCTGTAAAGTTCTTGCGGCTCGAGGGCGGCTGGATGGCTCGTTTCCACACTGGTGCGGCAGCGCTCCTCGAATAGAAGTATGTACCTCGAAACGTGGAAGTTTTTACGCGCACGGTCATTTGCGTTTACATTTCCTTTTCAATCGCGCGATGCGCGGCCACCCATCCCCTGCACCGGGGTTTATTGAGGGGGTAGTAAAGGGGTAGCGCGCAGCCAGCCAAGGAAATTTCAAAACTTTATTTCAGGCTACTGTATATCAATCAGCGAAACATCTGGACGTCGCGCATCCAAGCAGTCTCGGAACCGTTTCACTCAGCTGACCCTCGGCTTCTCAACAAACTCGAACATTCGCGTTGGAAATATTCGGCCGGCTCGTAACCGTTGCCATTTGGGTAATTCCAACAACGACGCGGTACCCTGGTCGATACATCGCGTGGGAATAACTCGGCGTCGATGGGATCCGCAAAGTTATTGATCATTATGGCGAGACGATCGCGTCAGGAATTTTTATTCGAGCGCGTGGCGTAATTCCAGCCGTTATGAACGGTGAACAACCGATGGAAATTCGCGAAATACCGCGCAGCGAGGATCAATGCGCACAAAAGGCACCGCGGTATCCAATTCCATTTGGTCGTTACGAGCGAAACGCGAACTTCTATCCGAGAGATTCTTGTAGCTTCGATTGCTCCAATTCTTATCGAATTCGCGCCGAGGCTTCTCTGCCACGAAAAACTGTATCGCTGAACGGAGTGGCAAATGGCGCTAATAATAACGACAGTGTCGGCCGCGGATGGGCCAAGAAATGTGGGACAGCAACGGATCGAAATAGCCGGAAAAGGAGGAGAGAGAGAGAGAGAGAGAGAGAGAAGCTAAAAAATAAAAGGTTCTAAGAGAAGTCGATATCCCAGGGGCGCATCACCGCGGACGGCGCGCGTTAATTTCACGGTGCAGCCGGTGCATAAAGTGCATAAAGTGCATCTAACGACACCGATGACACGAATTCACCGAGTCGTGAGGCGCGAGCTGGTGGAAAGAAGCGGCGCGGAACGGAGCTGGTCGCAAAGTAAACAAGCCCGGGCTTATTAATGCGTCGATCCATCGAAACGTCATTACGCGCGCGGCGCGATCATTTCGGGTTTACTCCCGGCGGCATTAGCGCGCGACCGTCGCGAATACTCGAGCCCTGCCCTCCCGCCGCGCCGCCGCGTTACCCGATGATTATCCGAGGGGTTTGATTAATTGCTTCGTTAATTCATTCGCGGGGACTCGAGTCGATGCGCAATAACCGACGGAGGGTGATGCGACGCGTGAAAGGCCGGACGGGACGCTCGTTTGTACGTTTGCGGATCGAGAGGAAGCTCGGCTCGGCTAGTGTTGCGAGGCGACACGTGGAATTGTAGACGAAACTCCGAATACACGGTCCCCCCGGCGCCCCTAAAGGGACGAAAATGCTCCAAGGGTCCCACGGTGCGAGCCCGCTCGCGCTCCCTGTCCGCGTCGATCGTCCCGTCGTGGTTTTTCGTCGCCGGATACACGGAGGGCAGGAAGCAGGACGCAATGTCCGACCGTGGCAAATAGTCCGGCAAATTACAGCGGCGATGACTGGCGAGCATCGGGCAACAAAGTGTGACTACGCTGGTAGCTTGTAGTTTACAGGGGCGCTCGGCCGGCTCGGCTCCATAATCTGGTACAGAGGAGCCGGCGAATTCGGGCGGCGCGTAGAACACGAGCGTGCCAGGGGGTTGGGGAACGATGGCGCGAGAAGGGTGGCTCACTCCGACCGACACGGTGAGAGGAAACGAGTACGGGGTGACAGAGATGGAGGAAGATAGACTAGAAGGGTGAGCAATGGAAACGGGTGATTGAAGGGGGGCAGGGGAAATGGTGCACACCGCGGGCACGTACGTGTGAACGCGCGGAGAACCGTGTACGTAGAATCGCGCATCCCGATCATAGCTCAGAATTGAAGCGAAAAAATATATAGGGAAGACTGGGGCTAGTTGATAGGAATTATCTCGACACCGTATATATGTAGCTTCATCTGAGCGAGATATGCGAAGTTTTGTTCAATTCTTTACTACGATCCAGCGTACGTCTGTGTACCTTGATGTTAACGATCGTTTTTTAACTGTTTTTGTTTGTACTGAGAAAAAGTAAATAGTTGTGTTCACTTTCCAGACCGTCTTGAGACGGTATAGAGAATTTTATAACCCGAATTACTTTGGCATTGAGGCTTTTGAAGGCAAGGTAATTACATTTTGTTGTTTTGTTTATATGCTCTACATTTTTTATGGAGATGTTTGTACACAGTGACTTTCTGTGGAGTAAGTTGATACGTTTTCTCTGGGGCATGTTGATACAGTGAATCAATTTTCCCCGACCGTTTTGAAAAAGCGTGTGCCGCAATAGAAAAAGATTCAATATCGTTAAGGCAAAGCGCGAAAATATACAATATTGACAAAATGAGTTTATTAAGACATATTAAGAAAAAGAAGAAGACATCTCGTGTTAAAGTGGCATATTCCAGACATAAAAAAATATACAAATAAAAATGTTTTTCTACGTTTGTTAAAAAATCTGTTTGGTTTTTAGAATACGTCTTTGTTAATTTTGAGTCTGTATTGTTGGAAAGGTATCTAGATTAAAATTTTATTTTTCAAATTTACTAGTTGTACATTAAACGAATATTTTACAGATGTATCAGCATGCCCCAGAGCAGTATCAACTTGCCCCGGCAGTGAGGTAAATTGATACATTTTGCCTTCGTCCAAAAAACATTTTTTCATTCATTTTCTATGCATTTTCGCAAGTCTTCGTTCACTATATATTAAAGAGGAAGGACCAAAGTATATTTTGGCATATTTGTTATTCAGTAATTAATGCGAGCAAAAATGAAAGAAAAAAAAATAATTTAAAACTGACTAACCAGCCGCGGTCTCCCCTAAGCGTGGAAAGATTCGCAGATGGAGTATGTATACAGGGTGGGAGAAGGCGAGAGGTTGGCAGAGAGTGACAAGTGGCCGAAACAGTGATGGAAAAGGGTGTAGTCCCGAAGGGGTGAGCGAAGAAGGAAAAAGTTAAGGGCAAACCGAACGATTTGCAATTCGCGGCAGTGCGAGGGGTGCCGAGGGGCGCAGGGGGGGGGGCGAGAGACGCGACGGAGACGGGGGGTGAATTGGCAATTTCGAGCGGGCAAGCGTGTATTCGTGTCATGGTTGTTTGTATTCGTAGCGGCGGCATTGCCTCGAGCATCGTTTTCCGAAATTACGAGCCGATACCGTTACAATCGGTTGAGCGATGCACCGCCGCGGCACGTCAATCGCTATATATTTTCTGCTAATCGATCGCCGCCACTTCCGGTGAAATAGATCACCGCGCCTAGACACCACGGACGTGTCGGCCGGCCTGGAAATAACGGCAATGAATTTACCGCGGTTTTTGATAGCCCCGGATTTAACGACCTCTCCTCCGCACGTCGCCCTGCTGTCAATCAAATATTGGTCACACTCGAGGGGTTAATGGAGGGCCGGCCCTCGTCTTCCAGTCGGCGGGCTCGCCTTGAATAATTAACGCCCCCGCGAGGATATCGATTAGTCGAGCGGGATCGGCGGGATTAAGCCGGTAGAAACGATGGAATTAGCGTCGAGCACTTCGAGATCAGCCCAAGTCGTTCGCTCGTTATTGAATTCCCTTCTGGTTCTACCCCAATTCTTCTCCTCGCGCCTCTGCGGGCTTCAAAGAACGCGCGCTGCGGTGTATGATCCAGTTTACACGCGGCAATCAGAATTCTTAGGCAGCCGACATTATTAAGCCCGACGAAACGTGCTGTAATTGTTTCATTTTTGGCTTAATTGCCTTCATTTGTCGCGCGAAATGAACGTCGCGGGTCAGCCATGTACTCGCGGCATTAAATTGGTAACAATAGCGCGTACATAAAGATACATTATTCCCCGCCCAATTTCCATGCATAATCCTGCACGGCGGTCAGCCGGAGATTTCTTTCATCTCGGCCGCGAGGCGATTGGACGAAGTTAGGACGGTATGGTCCGGCTGGATAGTGAACGGGAACGGTTGAGCTGCGAACGCTACGTGTGTCTGGTGCTCGGTGTACGCGGGGGAAGGAAGTTAGGAGCGCACGAAACTGGCAAGGGTTTCCACGGGACATTAGTATTCCCCGAAAGTCGTGGTGACCACCGCCGCGGCGGCGTTTACGGCAGGCTCTCTTCCCGACGTGACAGAAAAGCTTTTAAGCTCCGCTTTAAAAAGGACAGTCCGGTTATCGCGGGCCGCGTAAATATATCTAGACACCGAGTAAAACCTTGCCGCTTTTTGCCGCCGCAATATCGGATAACTCCGGCACAACGGCGAGCCGCGCTTCATGCATTTAAACGGGCGAACTAAAAACGTTATTAAGCTTAATAATGCTGCTTATTATTAGGTTTGTTCGCGCTGCGATTGGTTCCGCTCTACCTAGTTATCGTTTCGCCTCGCTACACGAAAGGGGGGATGGAGCATCCTCGGGTAGTTAAGTTCTGATCAATGTTCATTTATGCAATCGTTCATTGCGCCGGCTTTAATCACAAAATCAACGGAGATAATGAGAGAGAGAGAGAGAGAGAGAGAGAGAGTTATAATGGCGCCCCAGGTTTGTATAATTCAAGAGAACCGAAGAATCACGAATTTATCATTTAATAATGGGCACTACTCTAATGATTCCGACGATATAGGTCAACTGAATGGGAATCTGGGCAGAGGAATGTTAGAGAGATTCGCGTAGCTACTGTTGAAGTTTTTGAATCAGGTGTAATTACTTCGCAGAGTTCGTTTACAGAGCTTCGAAATAGAACGGGGGGGGCTCCCTGAATCAACAAGTAGCTTTAGTTGGTTCTTTTTTAAGCCGAAGGCGTAGTTAGATTGGATTAAAAATTACTTTCCTGGCGCAAACTCGGGAAAAGCATTATATAAAGTGGAAACAGATTGAGCGACTAAAGCGCCGAGAGAAACATTCTACGAATCCGCGTTACGCAACCTTCCATAATGCGTTCATTAAACCTTCCCTCTTGATATAAAGATCAATTTATAAGCTACTGAGATAATATACTGGATTGAATAACACCCTTCCCAATAGCCAAGATAAATGAAACACGGGCGTTACCAACGATATCGTGTCGTTACACGTAACTGGTATTCATTCCCGTGAATGATTAGCATCGGATTCATTCGCCAGTTTGTACGGTAAATTGCGAGGGCAAAGTAGCTCGATGTGAAATACGAACGAAACGCGATCGACTGCGTATCGTGCGTCACCGTTTCCGCACTTCGCCGTTTCGTTCGGCATTCTTTCACCTGTATTGTTGACTCCCGACGGAACGTAAACAAGTTCGAATCACACGGAGTTATATCACCGCAGGAGCTGGGCGCTACCGCGGAGAACGCAATTGCTAATACACATAATTTACCACGTGCAATTAGTTTGCGTGCACCGGAACTTGATGGTATTTACAACGGCTGCTCCGTTGTTCATTAGCAGTCTAGGGTTTGCCGGTTTTTCGAAACCGAGTTTGAAAACCGATTTGTATTTATAAATTTGTAAAATTCGAAAACCGGTTTTTAAATTTAAAACAAAAAACGGTTTCATATACTAGAATTAATATGCAGAAATGCATTAATTGTTTAATTAAAAACGTTAACATTTTTACTTGAAATCTCCTCGCACACAAGCATATTGTAGGTAATAGTTTACTGTAAAACTAATCTGCATGGGTTCATATTTTCTGACGAAAAATACTAAATGGAATAAATATTTATAGCGTACTGTAAAAGATTGATATTTTGTGCGGATTTTAGTTATTTTAGTTTTATTTTCCATTTGGTTTTGTATGCAGTCTATTTTATTTTGTTATATTTCTGTAGATATTAAATGAACTCAAAAATAGTACGCATTCGTACGGATTTTAGCTAATTGAATTATTTTTATTTATTTGGTTTTGTATAGATAGAGTATATTTTATTTTGTTAAATTTTTGTAATTCCATACATATTAAGAAAACTGAACATTTTTAAAATAAGTACAAATATTTATTTACCATTTTAATTAAATATTTTTTGTGAAAATACGAAAACCAGTTCAACCGTTTTTTGGGAATAGTGGAATTCGAAAACCGGTTTTTTCAAAAGTCGATTTCTGTATAAACCCTAATTAACACCCTCTCGCATTCCGCGTTCAAAATCCCGTTGTCGTTTTGGAAAAAATATTTACTATTAATCGACCGAGGAGGGAAGTATTGCTGAAGCCGACAAGCTGCAAATATAATAAAATATCGGGAAGTTTCGTCGAGGGGGGTGAAGCGTCCGACGAATATTCCAACTCGTTCCCTTCGCATTGTTCCAGAATATCGATAGAAAAACGACAACCGTGACTGCAGTTTCTTTCGTGCATCGCTTCATTATGCATGCGATTCTCATTATCCACGGAACGAACGTTAATCGCCCGCATCGTTAGAGGCCCGCCAGTTTCTTCCTACATCCCCTGCGCGTCGAAATTCGTCTTCGGACGTGCCTAACGAGTTGTCAGTTTCGCGAGGTCCATCGGGGGACGGGAGGGGCGGCTCTGTTTGCTCCTGACATCTCTGACTGAATCGTTTCCTTACAATATCGGCCGCTTCCTCGGCCTCCACGCTGTGGAGATTGGAGGCGGACGAAAAATGGGACGCGCGTGGGGGGGATCCGCGATTCTTAAAAGGAATCGGAAGGAGCGCTGTGAAGGTCTGGATAGAGCTGACAGATTCTCGCGTCCGGACTGCGAGTTTATCACGGAGCTCACTGATAAACGGTTCTGTGTACGGAGAGCGGCACACACGAGAGAGGTGATGGCTGCAACGGCCTATCTGCTCGAGACGCTCCGCGTAATACATCGGGATACGTGTAGCTTGGATTGAATAGCGTCGTCCAGGATAATGGAAGGCTTTGCCTGACCATGTATCCACACCGCGCTGCGTCCGTATCGCGCATTGGGATCTCTCACGGTTCTGTTTCCCCGCTGGCGGAGCGAAAGATAAAGAAGAAGCAGAAGATAGAATAAGAAGACACTGAAGTGGAGGAAGAAGCCGGGAAAAGAGACTAAGAAGACACTGAAGGAGAGGAAGAAGCCGGAAGAAGCAAAGTAGAAAGTCGCCACGCCGGGAGTAAAGGTTTTCGTTCTTGTTTTTTCAGAGCCGCTAGCCGGGATCTGCATGGAGAATCCATCGTGTTTGTTTAACGATAGGAATCCACGGACTTAGCGGGAGATCCATTGAGCGAAGTTGATGTAGCCTGCAAAGCATTTATTCGTCCTCCAGCGGGGCTGGTCCCCCGCTCGCTTTTCTTTCATTTCCCCTTTCCTGTGCCCGTAGCTGCCTTTTGTTGCGACGCTTGTTGCCTCCGGACCAATTTCTCTGTTTAGAAACTCGATGGAGGAAGATAGGAATTCTCTGCTGGGTCAAGGGAACGCCGAGGGAATCTTCGGCAACACTTAGTGGGAGATTCGAGGGACTCGCTAATGGAATTTGGTGGCGTTGACACGGCGTAAGTCGAGTGGCTGGTAGCTTGGCAATTTCCCCACAATAGACGTTTCTATTCGGAGGCGAGCAGCCCGCCTGAAAGAGAAAAATTTCGAAAGCGCTGGCGGTGGAACGAGAACAAGGGGGAAAACGGCTCGCAAGAAGGATTAGGAGGGAGAAATCGATCAAAGGGAGACTGCAAACACTGGTTGGAGAACTCTGCCAAATTCTCGTACGCGTGGCATACTTTCGCGGCGAAACGAATACGTCGGTCAACCGGGGAATCTCGGATCGAAACGGGGAAGCATGTTTCTCTCGTCGAACAGCGCGCAGACCCTAGGAATCGGTAGTTACTGGAAGGTGCATACGATCCTGCATGAAAGATAGGTACCTACCATCCGCTCGACTCGCATGCAAAGTCGAATAACGACGGATTTCCAGGCGCCCCAAAGTGAATGGTCGAGGAGCGCGGCCAAAGGGGGCATAATTCTTTGAGATGAAAATGCGGAGACGAAGGTAATATGACGCTGCGTCCGCGCAGACTCGCCTCCGCTTCTTCTCGGAGGGAGGCAAAAAAAAGGTCCGTCGAAATTCTTTTTACCTTTTAACGTTGCTCGCCTTTGACCGAGGGAAATGTAACGCTATTATGCGCCTGGATCGTTCTTCTCCAATTGAAATGGGACTGTTGTGCTTTGGCGCGCGTTTACGACCATTAAACGGGGGCTGGAAAGCGTTGCTTGGAACGGAGCAGTAGCTCGCGCAACGGACAGCGCAGTTCTAACAACGGAGGTCACAGGATCGAGCCCCTGACGGATGGGGAATCACTTTTCGCCGGGATTATACGCGGTAGGAAAGGGCGAACCTGTGCGAGAAGGAAGAGCAATATTGCTTCGCCCCCGTCAATTTCAAATCAATCAGCATTTCGCCAGTCGTATTCCGTTGCTCGATTAACGTCTCGCTGTTCCGCCCCTGAACGCGCGAGTTAAAGGCAACGAACCACGAGAGTTTCCAGCACCAGGAGTTGATTGCTATGGGGGATGGAAACGCGGATCCTCCGCCCCCAGCCCCTTGTTATGCCATTTTCCAACAGCCGTTTGCCAGCCTCGGTTCTTCTCTCCTCGATTCTCGAGGCACGGCCGCCTCATAAAAAGCGGATGACACGATTTCGCACTTTGCCTGCGCGAAACGGTGCCGGGTCGAAGGAAGCTCGCGAAAGTAGCTGTTGTCTGGCAAAATGTGGCGTCGATAAATTCATATCGAAACGCGCGCTTCGAGAGTGGTATATTAAATGAGCTTCGCTTTTCGATTCTTTCGTCGGTGTCGTGGCGGCTGCACGCGAAACTGTAGCATGCTTGTAAATCCTTTAAAGTTACCGAGTCAACGACCGGGATAGTGGTTGCATTTAAAATGCATCGCTGCAAACAATGCGCGAAAAGTAATGGAAGAAATTGCGGGGAAATACGGAAACCTCTGCGCATTATCGTAGACCCGGGTCACGTGTCTTTTCGCAGTAGTACAAGTCAATACGAGACGCCTCAGTTACCGCGTGAATCCAAGTACAGAGATACTATTTACTCTTGCAAATCCCACCGAGCTTTAAAACCATTTTCCAATAAAGTAACTACCGGAACGATGCAAAAAATGAAGGTGAAAAAAGAGACGTCGATTTAAATAACAGGATAACGTTTTTCAAGCTCGAGTCAACGATAATCCGAGCATTATAACTACTGTTCGTCGTATCTTGCGCACACCTGGGTTCCCTCGTTTCAATTTAATTAGGTAATTAGCTCGTTTGCACATTCGAATAGTCGGTGCGAGCGTGTGCACAGCAAGTTCGCCAACCGATCGACGAGGCGCACGAACCATGCGAGTCAGAAGTTCTGTTGTCTGTAGAGCGTAAAGAGAATCCATTAGCCGCATAAGCTGAACTAATGAGTTTATGATTCTGTACATTCAAGTGGTCGCTGGGATACAGGAACGACTGTAGATTTCCATTCAGTTGCTAGGAGACGGCAGAGCCTGTAATCTTTCGGCGTTGAAAAATGAAAAGGCGATTATTGATCGCGTGGAAAATAATTCCGAAGTGTAAGAATGCTTAACCTTCGCCCCTTGGGGATTTTCGGGTGGAACGAGTGGTTTCATAAACGCTACGACACACGGGCTCAACTTGAAGGAATGTTTCCTTGCTGGATGCCAAGTCGCATTACGACTCTTATCGCGAGCCAAATGAAGTTCAGTTCCGACGGTGCAGCGCGTCGAAAACAACCCTCCAGCTTTTACCACCACTTCGCCCTCTTATTGCTGCGACCCCTTATTTTGCTTCTCCAACGTGACATAATTCTGAAGAGGACACGCAATGATTCGTGCTTGTCTGTTTTTGATTCGAGGGTGGCTAAGGGTGATTAAATAACTGATGTGAAATAAGCATCGCTGATAGGTGAATGGCCACCTGTATCTACTGACGCCTTCCTCGTTCTATCTCCCCTTCGCCAACAGGAATGACCTTCTCGAGCAAAGCGTGCTCGCATTATTCTCCCTCCAGCCGAAATGGCGAGTCAATGGGGGTGTTTCGGAGCTCCTGGAAACGCGACGTGTCCCGACATCTACCCGAGTGTCGAGCAACTTCGGTCCACCGGAGTTTCGCCGCTCGCCTGAAAGGTGGCGGAAGCTGGCGCGTTTTCCACCCCCGAGGTCCACCCCCGAGGTCCACCCCGTTGCGAGCCAGATGCTATACCGTTTCCGTAGAGACGGAGCACTCCCCTTCGCTCGATGGCGTTCGTCCCGAATCTTTGAATCTTGGGATTTCGTTGGTTTCGAGGGCTCACAGTGACTACGGAATTCGTCTTAACGCGAACCAGACACCCGTGGTCTCCGAAGGGAGGCCCATAAAAGAAAATCGGCCGTACGGGCTGAGTTACGAGGCCATCGACGTCCGAATGCCGTATATACGCCGGCCATAAATATTTATCCGACGCCGGTCAGAAACGACGAAGAAGCGGGCGCACGGGGGGTGCCGATAAAAATGATTACGTCGCGGTAAAAACCGCCCCCGACGCAAAAGGGGCTCGCTCGTAAATCGAACGTTGATTTGTTTTATGTAGAAGCGCGGCGGCTGGCGACTACGTCGATTCCAATCTTGAATTATTCCAGGGCGCCGGGACGTAAGTTACGCGCCACTGGTGTTAGGATGAATTCAACAATACGGGCCGCACCGAGCCCTGCCGCTGCTACTGCTGTTCGCGGGGGGGCCGATAAGAAGAATGGAACTTTTAATTTTACGAGCCCGCCGGCCGTAACTCTTTGCGTATCGTCGATGTCGAGTTATTGTTTTCAGGCGCGGCCGAGGATTGCACTTGGAGTCTCGGCGGTCGACGGTCCCGTGTGGAAATTTAGAGGTGCATCGTTGCGCTTGATTTAGGGACCTCTAGATTTTGTATCCTCCAATGCTTTTATCCACCCAGCTATTACTTCTCTTCCCTTGTTTCCTGTCACTGCGATCTTGCGCGCCAGGAGCCTTCTATTTCCGCTCCGATAAGGGTGCAATGGCAAGAGTAAATGCTTCGCTTCTTGATTGGGTAGCTTGAGCGGTCCATTGGCCGACACCGAAAAACTCGGAGGTGTTGTAATGTTACGGACCATCGGAGCTTTAAACGCGAAAGATATTTCCACACAGGGCTCGGCTTGAATCGAGATGGTCACGCTGCGCAGCACAGTGTACCGCCCGATATCTTTTTACAGCTACACAGCCACCACGTTGGTTCTTTTATTAGGATATACATTCGCGTCAATTGATTTATGGCAGATGCTTCGGTCGCCACTAGGATGCAGCGGCATGCACCGTCGAACCAAGATGAAAATATCCCGAGGCACGAGCGCCATACGTCAATTTCTTGCGGACCGTATCGATCTAGCTTTTAATTTTCATGGAAATTTCACGGCTGGAGCTTCGCCCGTGCGCTTCTCTTTGTTCCCGCGATCCACTGAATGCTCTTCCCTGCGACTTTTTGCGTTGGTATTAAAATGCAAAGAGCTGTAGGCCCTTAACCCAACGTAATAATCGAACGTGGAAAAATGGTAGAGCAAACAGCCGTAGAATGGACCCTTGGAAAACAATGTCCGAGGATTTATCTCGCATTCTAATTTACCAATGGTAAAATAAACAAGCCAATGAGTTTGTAAATCTGTAATATATCTGTTAGATATACATATGCATGTCTGAAAATGAATTCCAATGGAATTAATACAGCCTCCGACAGTCCCATCGGTCAAATTCATCTCTTTTTCAACGCGTTATCGTATGCACCCGGAGGAATCAATTCTACTGACCCAAAAGCAAAAGTTAATTAAAACGTCGGAACTTGGCAGGGCGTTGCTTTTCGCTGGTTCTCGAGTTAACACGTCTCGTCTGTTGCACGCTCCGAGCATCTTTCTGACATTTGGACGGTGATGAATCCTCGTCATTAACCATGAAGATGGAGCATCCCTTGAATAGGGGTGAGATCGTACGAGGCCCTTTTTAACGCAGCTATTTGCGGGGAAACGTAACCGGAAATAGGTCCATATGATCTTATGGATGCGGGCCACGCGGTGCATTTTTTATTGCAGGAGAGCCTCCTGTATGATCGCATCGACCTATTTCCCGTCTCGTTTCTGATCCGCGAAATGTGCTGCGCTGAAAATGCGCCTCGTGACACCGAAATCAACCGATACTTGGGGAACTAACTTGCCTCGCCACCGAGGAACACTTTAATAAAATCGGGAAACTTAATCCCGGGAAACTTGAGGTCGATATGTATGTCTTGAGCAGAAGCAAAAACATGTTTAAAAGTAAGAAGAAAAGGGAGAACGGTGTGTGAAGCGAAAAGCAGGTAAAGTCTGAAACTATGATGGAGCAATGTAAACGTTTATACAACAAAATAACAGTTTTGGACGACTATAGAAGGTAATCACGACGAAAGAGTCACGAGAATAACGCGCATAACCACCCTCGTAGCGTATAATTAATTAGTGAAAAGGTGGGTTGTTGGGAATAACAGTTTCGTGTGATGAGAAAAGATCATGGCGAGGGAGGAAGCTCATAAACAACGTCCCGTTTCATCCCTCAGCAGCAAATGATTCAATTTGACCCCGCAGATAGAGCGATATTTCTCTGACAGTCCATAAACGTGTTAACAGGTCGTCAACGGACGCTGACGCTCCCCCTAACCGCTACCCCGACGTTTATTTCTTCCCTGTTTACCTGCAATATTTTTTCACATACCCTAGTGTCCGAGCCAGCTGCCAGGTAAACTGCGCAGCGGAGCATTAGCATAACAAATTCTACTCCCGCTGTAAAATATTAAGCGAAGGATTACTGATGCCTGCTGCGAGGGAGGTTGCTAATAAAGCACCCACTTTTTCTCACTCGACTCGTAGATGGACGAGATAACGCCGGATGGTAGCTTTCGAGATTGGACACGCGCGCAACCGCGTCCATTATTTCCCACCCTTTAAAAAAAGGGGGAGAGTATACGAGGGGGTAAGTTGCACCGGTACGTCTCATCCGCCGGAAATTACTTAAGCAACAGACTTCGCCCCGTTTGAAAGGAACATTCAGACTTAGAAGAGGTTGCCGCTTGGGTAGAAGTCGGAGTAGCTTACAGTTTACGGGGATGCTTACTGGCATTTCTTCTTCGGCTTCACTGTTCTAATGGATCTTATAGTTTCAACCAATCCGGTACAGAAATATCGTGATCAGATGGGGAGTGAAGTGTGCAACGAAATGGAGTTAGGTGCTCGTTAGTAATTTCCTTGGGGTGAAGTACCTAATTACCTTTCAGGGGTTGATAAGACGAGCACGGGTAAATACAACCCCCCCGATTGGCATGGTATTCAAATGTCAGCGCGAAGTTCGCTGCTCAACGGAAACTGGAATCGTGTAAAACAGATTCCCCAATAAATCTTGGGGGGGTTGTAGGGCGGAGGTGGCTGGGCGGTTCGCTGCAGTCTAATTTGTGGATCGTTCACTAAAAGGAAACTACGTCGTCTACAGGATGGGAGAGAAGAATTTATAGATACCCTAATACCGAAAACTCACAGTGAATAGTTGGTGAACAGGGTAGAGGGTGGAGGGGCGGAAGAGTGATAAATTTTGGAACTGACCCGACTCACACGTGTGTTCGCTCCCATAGGCAAACTCCGCCAATAATTTTTCAGCTAGCGTAAATCAAAAGTCCTCGTAAAAAAGGCTCTGGCAGGGAGGACACCCTCGCGACAATCATAATTCAAACAGGATGTTACTGCTGCTAATAAGCAACGGGGATGGTTGCTATTTATTTTGTCAGTAGAGATCGTTTTACGTTTAAACCTTTCCTTAAACGGAGATGAACCAGTTGCGGGTATATAATTACTCGCGCCTTTTCTTAATTGAAGTTCTACTTAAATATATTTCCGGAGATGTGATTTTAATTATTCACGGCGATGCTTCATGCACTATTAACGAGGAAAATATTCCAGAATATTCATTTGCCCTTCGGAGGGCAGATGCTCTTAATGCTTTTGCGTTAACAGTCTGTACCGTTTTGTTTCCAGGTCAAAAGGTGCTGCGAAAGTACCCCGTGATGGTGTTCATTCACGGGGAGGGTTTTGAATGGAACAGCGGCAACCCCTACGACGGCACTATATTGGCAGCTTATGGTAACGTCGTCTTCGTCACTATCAACTTTCGCTTAGGCATCCTGGGTAAGTAGATTAAGCATCGTGGTCGGGCACGTTCCAGTGGTACAGCTTAATACCGAGTTCGAAGTAGCGCGAGTCAATAATTCGTGCGCCCCTCACATTTTCTGGATCCCTGCCGAAAAACTTTTGCTATATCAAAGGAAATCGAAACAGTATTGAAGCGAGGAGGGTTTGCACATCGTGTATAACCGTTTCGGTTGGAAAACTTCATCGGGAAATGTGGGACAAGCCTCCCGGACGTCTCGGGCGCGGATTTATGAAATCTTGACGAATGCGCCCCGCCGCGTCAGCCTTGCATGAAATCAGGAATTCTGCTTCATTAACGTTCGCGCTTCGCTGCGCCATCGGTTTTTGATCTTCGACCAACTTCTTTCTCCTTTTCCCCCGCGACTGTCTATCGATCCGTCATCGCCCAGCAAAAGAAGCAATACTCCTCCGATATCTTTTATAGTTCGCCCGTATAAATAACACGCTTGAAGCTCTTTGCTCTTACGACAGAATTCTACACGGCCCGGAGACATTTTTATCGTTCCCAGCGGTTCCAGGCACGGCCAACGTTCGCATAAATTTGTACTCCAAATGGAAATTTGAGCAACTTTGAGTTTAACGGATTTAAAGTAGTACGAGGCGAATGTAGCTTGTCTTCTGCCTTACTTGTTCAAGTGACACGCAAGATATCAGCCGGCCGGAGTCACGCGATTCTCCTGTGCAACGTGCAAGCTGCGCAGCTGAATTTTTAACCCCGTCCAATTACGCGGTCGAACATTTATCCTGCCGAAGAAAAACTCCTATTCGTTACTCAAGGGCAAAAAGTCACTACGACACCGGTGACCGTAAAATTCCATGCAACCCCGCCGGTCTGCATATCGCGCAAAAGAAAACTTTTTCCCGGCAAAGGAAGCTTCCGCAGCCGAGACAAAGGCTCTCTTTTTGCCCCCCCTCCGAAGCTTCCATCGATCCTCGCCGGTTTTCCGTGGCCTGCTCTATTTTTTTCCACCCTTCGTGCCACTTCCTACCGCCCACTGTCACCCTTCCCCTCCCCCTCTTCTCGACGCCGTAACGACGAGCTTCCGCTTATCCTTTCCCTTAAAATGATAACGCGACCTCCGCGCGCAATGCAAATGGACGGACGTCGTGCGTCGCGCGGCCTGAGCTGCGGCGCGCTACATCCGACAAGTGGGGTGCTTCGAGGGAGGAGAGAGAGAGAAAAAAAAGGCGAGGAGGCCGCGAAACCATAATCATAAATTAGGTTAAAGTGCCGGGAGGGCGCTTAGTTAACTTCACCCTCCCGCCCTGCTCACCAGCAGCCGGGTACAGTTAGTTTGTGAGAAGTCCGCGGATAACTTCAGCCCTTTGCGAAACAAGGGAGGAAAAATATGGCCTCCAGCGTGGTTCGTGCGAGCAAAAAGAACGATCCCGGTGCACGAGGGTAGTTTACATTCCGGCAGGTGATTCCTCGGCGCGCTGTATAGACCGCTATAATCCAACGAGCACTCTCAACCGAATGAATCAGCGATGAATTTAATCATCTTAACACATGGACCAATCTAACGTTAATTTACGCACAGCATGGAGGTGAGCCAACCTTGCGCGGTAAAGGGTAATACAAGTTTCAACTACCACCACCCAGAGCTTACCACAAGCCCAGCGGAGGCTGATCCTTTCAGACAGCAAGGTAGTAGGTTCGATTAATGCGAATCTCGTTACAGGTTTCTTGAGACCTGGCATCCGGGACGACACGGCCAGCAATTTCGGACTTCTCGATCAAATAGCGGCGCTTCTGTGGCTCCGGGAGAATATCGCCGAGTTCGGGGGCGATCCGAACAGCGTTACGTTGGTGGGCCACGGTACCGGTGCCATTTTTGCTAATCTGCTGCTTATCAGCCCTGTGGCTAATAAGAAAGGTAACGGTTATTGCTGCGTCGCGTGTTTGCGACTTCTGCGATGCCTGAATATTAAGAGGACGCTTCCAGGGGAACACGTGACCTCCATGTGCATGAAATTGATAAGAACCCCGCGTTCACAGTTTGATTTTGGATACCGCGAATCAGATACAGCACTTTACCATTAAAGAACCCATTTCCCCCTATAATTTCAAGTAATACACCTTGATCGTATATCGCACGGCTCTCCGACGCTAGAGCCAGGATCGAGTCTTAGGGATGACGTGGTTGCGCCGAGGACACGCATGCTCCCCTGGGAGATTCGGGTGAAAGAGAATACGTACAGTGGGGCGGAAAGAGAGGAGAAGAAAAGAAAGAACAACGACGGCCATTTTTCACCTGCGGTGAAGGCCGAAGGGAACTTTTCTCGTCCGGCTGGGGCCGCTGTACCGGACTGTCTGGTCAATAATTACATCGCGCAATGAAAAATAACCGGATTTAATATTTCACGCGTAAAGGCAGCCGGTTTCCCGCGTCCCAGGGGACGCCGGTTATTAATCGTTCTCCCACCAAACGTTTGCCTAGGTCTGTTTAAGCGGGCTATACTGATGTCCGGATCGGCGCTGAGCGCGGACGCCATCGGCAAGGCACCTCTACAGATCACCAAGCAGGTGAGGACATTCTTTTTGGCGTTGCACGTGACCGACCGCTCCTTCCGTCTTCGGGGAAAAAGCAAAGTCACGTCGAGCTCGAACGGTCGAGTCGCCGGCGCAAGCTCGATCGACAGCGTGTTCGCGGTCGTGGTGGAAAAAGAGAAGGGAGGAAGAAACGACGCGGTAGCGATTCAAACCCGCCGGGGAGAAATATCGCCTCCCGTCCCGCGGAGGAGCAGCCACGATCGTCGGAGACGGAACGTTCATTGCATCGCTGAGAAATGGTCCGAATCATTTTTCAGGTGGCGCACGCTTTAAATTGTCCCACCACCACCGACAGCGACCTGGCGTTCTGTTTGCGCGGCCAGGACGTGAACACGCTGCTGGACGTGAAGATTCACAAGCCGAAATACGTCCCGGCGTTCGCGCCGCTGATCGATAACGCGGTCATCCCGGACAAGCCTGTGAATTTAATGAAAAACCCCCAACTGTTCGGCAGGTGCGATTCACTGTGCTCGATTTAGAGGAACCCATTGGCGTACGCCGCTTCACAAATTAATGTCTCGCAGGTTCGATCTGATGTACGGCGTCACGGAATCGGAGAAATTTCACATATTACCACCGGTTGCTTTGCTGCACGGGATGCTGGACGGACAAAGGGACGAGGTTCTAAAAGACTACGCTATGGTATGAATGTAGAGAACGATTTGCATCCGGACTCCGTTACTTTGACGTTCCAACGACGAACGCTTGCCAAAATCCAAGGAGCGTACTTTCAAGGGGGGGGATGAAATTTTGATGAAATAAATTATCGCGCAAGTGGATACGATTCCGCGGGGAATTCACTAGGGATTCCGATCGGGAAGTGACGCGACATTTCTTCGTCGGCAGGCAACGCACGAATTGGAACCGGAACTCATTCTGTCGAAGATCCTGGAACAATACGGCGATTTCTCGGCCGGGTATACGAACGAATACGCCATGAAGAATCGGGACCTGGTGCTCGAGGCGCTTTCCGACAGCGGCACCGTCGCGCCATTAATAATGACCGCGAATTTACATTCAAGGGCGAACCCGAAGAGCTACATGTACGTTTTCTCGCATCCGAAGGCGATGCAGGACTACTCCGGCGTAAGTACGTTTCTGTTCACACGTAGGAACATCCGTTACGCCCCTCGGGGATTTATTGAGAGCGGCAGCAAGTCGACCGTCCCCTGAAATAACGATCCTTTACCCTTTGACGAAGGAACTCTCGGTGCTGGCGACTGCGCTCTCTCATTCATCCCCGAAATTCACCGCAACTAAGCTAGACCTAATTCGAATGCGATCCAGACTTTCTCCGACCGAACGTAAATACCGTTGACGCGCACGCGAAGCTGCTCAGTTCACGGAGCTCTGCCACGTCCCGGGGCGACGCGCGTACAATTAGTTTCTTTTGCCAAAGCCGCGCGGTGGAAGGGCAGAAGAATTTCACGACGCTGCACCGCGGCACCGGTGTCTCGCGTGCATCGCGGCCTCCCCTGCGGCCTGACAAATTCATCCGGGTCAAGGATCCGGAAGCCAGCGTAGATATTAAGGGAGCGCATAAATCGCGGCGGGTCTTCCCGTCTGCCGTGGAAACTGGAGCACGTACGATTAGACGGTGTACTTTGCATTTTATTCATTTTCCCCGCGCCGGATTCCTTAGCCCCGGGGGAGGAGGGAGGGCGGCAGGGTGAGCGTGACCTACTGGCTATTCATTGTATTCGTGCGCGCAGGGGGCGGCGGAGGGAGGGAGGGAAGAAAAATCCCGGCTACGAACCCATTTGGACCCTGGCCAACTATTTTTATCGTCGCTGCGTGCCGGCTTGTTACGCTCCGAGTACAGTGACCGGCGGTGTCGTTAAACCGAATGTAACAACGCTCCTGGTTTTCAACTCGGGGTTAGAGGGCCGGAGTGCCATTAGATATGAAATTTACGAAGGACGCGAGCCTGCAGACGTTGCTCCCCGAGCCCACAACGCGAGACCGTTTAACCGGTATCAGGGTCGTTCTTGCGTACGGCGTCTGAAAACGCCCCAAGGGCCACCGAGCAATTCGGAATCTGGTCTCCGACGATTAACACACCGAGCGACCAGTAACGGATGGCGCAACCGGCAAGAGGACCACCCCCGCGAGAAAATACACTGGGAATTGTTTTAAAATATTCCATCGCGGGCGTATCGATTGCCCGGCGACTAGCGAGCGATTCTGCAAAGTTACGATTGCACGGGGTATAGAGGAGGCCAGCGGAGTGGGCCGGAAGTTAATAACAATGGCCGCGGTTTCGAGGACCAGACGAGCACTCTTGGCCCTTCTTCTGGTCCGGCAAATTTCGGCCAACTCCCCGCCGCTCCGCGCCGCGCAAAACTTTGTTTCGATGGGAAGGTATACCGCGAACTGGCTCGTTATATTTGCAGCAACAACGTCAGCGGACGGTGCACGGAGAGGAGCTGCCCTACGTGCTGGGGCTGCCTCTCGATGGAAATAAGTACGACTTGCGTCGCCGATATAATATCGGGGAAACACTTTTCTCGGAGGCCATGATGAACTGGTGGTGCAGCTTCGCCTACGTGGGGTGAGTCCTCCTTCTATTTTTATACTCTCGTTAGACACCGAGCGAATGCCGTAATGGGATTTTTTTTAAGATAAATGGACGGCTTATCGAATCACGCGACACGGTAGCGCGTTAAACAGCAGAATGAGTCGGACAGTAAAGAAGTTGCAGTCGACCCCTTTCATCTAAAAGCTTCTGCTTCTCCACATGTACTTTTTACCATGAATGTTTTACCGGAAATCCAATGAGAGGGCGTGTCAGCCCTCTTGCAGCGCGATAACGCTGAAAACTCGATCTTCGGAAGCTCTCGAATCAGCGACGCTTGCCAGAAAAGCTGCGCGCACAGAATGGCAGAAATTCGTACGCTAGCGTTGCTCCTGCCCGCGTATTGTTTAAACCGTGTCCGAGTGAAATCAGCGATTCGAATCGGCCACGGAGAAGCGAGTACACCCTTATTAAATAATAAATTTGAGAACGCGCGGCCGTTCGACAATGCGTCGTTCGACAACGGGAAACATTTCGCGCTTCCCCTTCTCCGCCCGCGGCTCACAATAAATCCCCCCCTCCCGTGAGTTTTATAGAAATTTCCGAATAATAGGTCGAACGCGTGACAACCGTTGCCGGCGGAGAAACAATTTCGTGGTAGTACGAGCCCCGTCGGGAAATTCTCGCTGGTCTGAAAATTCATTATCAGCCGGCCGCGGGAAAATAGATTGACGCGCTTTCAAACATGATTTTCAATAATCCAAGCTTTTGAATATTTATGTTTTTTTTTGCCCCCGTTGCCCGGGGGGGGGGGGGGCCTGCCACTTGTAACGTCCGGTAATTAGATCTCGAAACAGGAAGCTCGCCAGGGCGCACCCGTGAAATTGACTTTGCTCTTGCGTCCGGGAGGGGTGGGAAAAAACATTTACCTCGGGAAGTCGATTTTCCTGCTTCGCGAGAGATATATGTACTTGCCTGTACGGACTCGCGCGTGAAGGATATCCGTTCGAAGGGGAACTTCCTGCCGTCTAGCGGTCGTTTCTGCTCATGAATCCGCGATTTTCCGTCGCGACGGATGCATATGCATCGCGACTCGTCGGCGGATCGCGAAGAACTGGGTCGATCCAATTAAGCGAAACAAAGCTGTTTAATGCGCGCGAGTCAAAGTAGGGACCGCGTGTGTTTTACACGCTCCGTGACGCGAGCTGATCGATATACCGTGTGTCACTGTGCCCTCCTCGTCTTCCGTAAGAATGCGTCTTCCCGGTTCCCGGGCTGCAGCGATGCACCCGATGCAAAAGCGGAGGGCGTGGCGCATCGCTACGTGACTTTGCAACCGGAAGCAGCGGACGACCATTAAATGAAACGACTTTTAAAGGTCCCCCTCTTTTTATCTTGTCCCGGCGCATACGATTGTCCTCTTGAACGACACAGCTCCAACCCCTTTGATCGTCAAGTCAGTCTCGATCGGTAAATTTCGCGATGCCGGCAAATTGTCCGCCGCGTCGTCTCTAGGAGAAATCAGAGTGTCAGATGGTAGAAAATAGCTGTCCCTTTGAGGTAGTCGCTCCGATGAGAAATTCTTCCCTACCGGGAGTGCGATCGCCGTATATCAGGAGGAGATTCGCGTTATCTTTCAACACTTGAGCGCGAGGGAAGCGTTATTTTTGTTTTTTTTATTCATTTATTACCTTTTACGGGAAGACCCTGTTATTTGCAAAGTGAGAAAATAGCGAAACAAACATTACCGCACACGAGAAATAACCCATCAAATCCCGAGAACAAAAATTAAAAGTACAAACAGAATAGGTACCGCAATAAAGTAAAACTAGAAAATGCGACTGAACCTTTCACGCAATCGTCATACCTTCCCATCAAAAACTCTAAGCAGTTCAGATCGTTATTTTTTTAAAACAAATTTGGAAGAATTTATAAAGTATCAATTATAATTTTCGCTTCGTTATTCAATCCGGGGCCAACCCAGGCCATCGACTAAACAAGTTACCAGCATACGACGATGTCGTCGTGGAGCTTCTGCTATTTATAAGCTTACAGTTTGCTTTGCAGCTTCCTAATTCAGATTCAATCGATAACTCAGTTTACCAATTCCATAGACGTCGTTCTCGGAACACCAATATGTAGCATCGACGATACTCCGGATGTTTGAATCTTCGATAGTGGAACGTCGTACAGCACGATGACTAAAACATTGTTTACGATAACGGTGTAATTGTATCGCGAAGCACATTGATCTTTCAGCAAGTCCTCGATGAAAATGAACGAAGAGGAAGATGAAGTAGGACGCGGTCCATTGATTGAAAACGGCTGTTATGCTGTAGTAAATTGTATTGTAAATTCGTGTCGTCGTACTTCCCTCCTGCTGAACTTTATTTCACATTCTCGTGGCAGGAACCCTAATATCGCGAAACGGTACCCGTACCTAACGGACGGACTGAAGGAATGGGGCCAGTACGAGATCGACTGGCCGGAGTACGATGTCCAGAATCACACGTACCTGAATCTAAGTAAGCCCGAAGCACTTGCGCGTTCCATGTGGTTCGTTAGGGGAGATAAAGCTTAAATAAAATACGTTGTTTCGTTGGCGCAGCGATACCACCAAGCTCAGGCTCGCACTACCGTTCGGCAGAGGTGCAGTTTTGGAACGAGCACCTGCCAAACATGCTCCGTCATCCGAACAAAGACATTCCTCTCCCGATACGACCGAAGGGGCCGCGACCGCGTATTCTTGACATAGCTGACGGGATTCCGAAGAACGCGAGCACCAACAGGGGCTACGAGACTAGCGACACAAGGTTGGTAACGAGTTCGACGAGAAACTTCTGTTTCCGTCTCTTTGACCAAGTCCTGAGGGCTAGAGTTGGTCCGGGGATCTCGACGACGCACAGTGGGCTAAACCATGCTTCCAGCGCGAAAAGAATATTATTATGCCTCTAGCAGTGTTATTGATTAAGCAATGAAATTTATTTGAATGATAGATATATACGTGATATTAGGAGGACAAAAAGACCAAAATATAAAGTTGTAATTTTGTATATTTATAAAAAATAGTTTTAACTTGTTTTTCTTTTTACTTTTTTCACGTTCGAAGCATGGTTTAGCCCACTGTGCGTCGACTAAGTGGAAGTTTTAATTTTAACTCTACAGGGTAAGCGGGGAAAACATGACTCGAAATCGCCTTTCAAAGCGCTCCATTTGGTGGACTTGTGGTGGCGTAGACAGGCCTAATTAATTCAACGCGATATTTTCTTCGTGCCACTGACGTCACCGCATATTTAATTTCACATTCGTTTATAAAAAGCGCGGAGAGCGCGCTAATTGAAAAATTGAATGTACTCATTTGCGCGTATCTTTATGCATGCGTGCCGGTATTGTTTTTCATTAATGAAATGTCACTTGCATCCTATCGCATTCAACGCCTCCTCTTGTCTCGACCGCTTAACTGTCTGTACGCGTCGTTTAAATGGAATTTATTCAAACTTCTGCACAATGGAATAAAGGATTAGCAATTTAAAGTTTCAATTACGTATGCCGGCGGATCAATACCGTTCACGCACAAGATATCGCATTGTCGGGAAGTTAATATTTTCGTTGGGAAAGGAGGCGTAGAATGCACCGAGAGTGTTTCGTAACGTTATTAAACGCTACATGCAGAGGGTACGAGAAAAACAGATGAATGCAGAGATCTGTATACTTCTCCCCTTGTCACTTGCAGTTCACCGTCAACTCACGTATCCAGGCGCAATCAGCGACACGCTGGTGCCTTCCAATTCTCACTTCTCTCCATTAGATTTTGTCTCTGTGGCACGTAACTGTTCGACCTTCAAGGTTCCCAGCAATGGAACGGCACTTGACATCGTCTGTGACAGAGGTAAACGACGACAAAGGGACGATCGCAGATTCCACGAGCCCTCAGCCAGATGAAGACACTGTCTCCCAGTCTGGCACACCGAGGAGCGCCTCGGTGATCACTATGCTGACCGGGTTTGGAGTGGTGTTCCTCCTGATAAACTTCACCGCGTTCCTCTACTTCTACTGCAAAAAGCAAGACGCGAAGGGCAAGGAGGCTGGGCTGAAGAGGCGCGTCAGCCAGAAGGAGGACTCGAAGCGTGCAAAGTCGGACAAGTACGAGAATCACTACGGCGACCTGGGTTATAAAAGCGACAGCAAGCCGGACTTGAACGACGTGATCAAGAACGACAAGGCGTACGACAACAACTCGAACTTCGGCCGGCGCTCGAAACTGTCTAGACAGAACTCGGGCTCCACCATCGACACCCACATCAAGGTTAGGGAGTGGATACAGCAGGAGATCGTGCACAGGTCTGTAAATATTCCGCATGCCGTGATCGAGGGGGCGCGTCCCTTTGAACTCCCTCCGCTTCCCCTTACTAACTGCACAGATTCGACGGCAAGTTCTCGCAAATTCGTGGATAGTAGACGAGCCGAGTTGCCGAGCACTCTGTCAATTGAATTAGTAATCTCATTTAAAGACCGTCGTTTCGAAACGTTAAGAGTGTTTCCGGCGTGCCGATATATTTGGCGATTAACTTGTTCCTTCGACACTCCTGTCCAGTATTGATTCAGTATCTCTCCGAAGCGAGCAAACGTTCACCAGGCATTTCTGTATGTTTATGAAGGTGTTCGCCCAGGTTTCTCCGTAAAACTCGAGAAACCCTGCAGAAAGAGCACCAGGACAAGCTGACAAAACAACACGAGGACGAGGAGAAGAGGCTGGAGGAGGAGATACTGAAGGAGAAGAAGGAGGACCCGATTTACGACGAGAGTCCCGCGCTGGTCGTGCGTCCTGGCAAGAAGTCAAAGCTAGCAAAGGTCTCCGTGGCCATTGACGCCACACCCGCGACTAGGACCGAATCGATTCTCAACCAGGTGCCTATCGAGCTGGCGAAACGCGGCGAGCCGTCGGACGAGCCATTTAGCAAAAGCTTCGACTTTCAAACCGCTCCTCAGGTGGTCGTCATAGAGCACCATCACTCAAAGAGTGACCCGCTGCCGATGGAAAGCGTGCTGAAGAGCGTGAGGCCGAACTTTTCCACTCCGAGGATTTACGAGTCGGACTCGGGTAGCGCGAGCAGCCTGTACGCGAAAATTAACCCGAAGCTCAAGTCCCGGCTGCCCCGTTGCGAGCTTGGTGCCAATCCTGAAGAATCCATCGCAGGCGAGTCCGACGATATCTACATAAAAGCGGGGCCGAAGCTGACCACTTTCGGCGTGAACAGTCCTCCGCCGTGCGACATAAACGTAACATGCAGAGAGCCAATGGTGGAAAGGCAATGCATCAGCCCGGAAGAAGCTCTCAGGACGATCAAACGCAGGAACTACCCGAAAGTTCTGCCAGATATCGAGAAAAGGCGATCGCTCCCGGCACCTAGCAGCCTATTCGCGCCCAAGCAGCATGCCAATTCGTTCAGAGAGTACAGGGGTGGGTTGCATTCGTCCGCCTCCTCCTCCTCTCACCAGCCACCCCAACCCCCTCCGAGGATGTTCGGACCGTCTAAGAGTCTGGACTTTGCGGAGGAACACGAGAACCAATGCGACACCGAGCCAGTTACAACTAACCTACACGTTGGCCCGCTGCTCAGAAGGCAGGAGTATTCAACGAAAAATAACTCCGACCCCAGCATCATCGACTCCCTCGACGAGAGGATAGACAGAACGACGAGGGCGCAGGCTGGAGGCAGCGTTGACACCATCTACTCGAACCCCATGTGCCCGGTTCATGGAATGGGTCAGCCGACCTCTCACAGCATGGACAAGAACGTTGGGAATCCGATAGCTCTATTGGAGGCAGGAAGGGGCAACCCCAATTGGTTCAAATCGTCTTCGTCAGGGAACGAAGTCTCGATGCTAACGGCTTCGTCAGAGCCGCGGATTATCGGCAGGGAAGTGGACAATCAGCTGCAACTTGGTGGCTCCAACTGGGACACCAGGGTTCCTGCAATGGAACCCAGGATCGTAATCACCCCAAGGGTTGGCAATCTCTTGGGCCAGGCGAATCAGAACTTGAGTCAGACGGTGGTGAATCTGGGAAGCGGGTGTCCCGATGACAGGATGCATCGGGAGCCTAGAATAGGCGCTGCATCCGACTCCGTACCGGCGATCAATGCGAATGCAGCTAGCAAATATAAGGCTGGTTCTGCCGAACAGCTGCTAGACTCGCTAGCGGCCTGTACTTCTCCAGAGCCCAGTTTACCGGCTACAGCTAACCTGGAGAGAAAGGAGCCGCGAATAATAATCATGGCCAGAGACACGAAGGGGCCTTCGAACCTGAAACAGCCGAAGATCATCATCAAGCCTACGTCTAGCCTGCAGAGGCCGCGCGACCAGCGCAACATACCCAAGGTGTCAGCCATCCCGCCGCCAGAATCGCAGAGCTGTCAAAGCAACGAGAAGGACAAGGTCCTCGACCAAAGAGAGAAGCCACCCCTCAGGGAGAAGCCGAAGGTTACGAGGATCCCATCGTTTTCGAGGCGCAAGGAGGACTTCCCGAGCGGAATTGAGAGGCCATCTGGCCCCGTATACACCGAGAAGACGGAAATCGTGCAGAGGGTGGAGGCGGTGCCCAATAAAGTCGCGAACGTGTCTCTGACTGGCGACGGCAAGTCAAGCATTCCGACGTTACAGAGGAAAGAGGCGGAGAAGTCTTCGAGCATGGACTCCTCTGCGAGCAACGGCAACTCCAGCACCGGTACGATCAAGAAAAAAACGGCGAACACAAAGTAGAATCTGCATGTGTCGGCTGCTTTGACGGGCGAACATGTTTTCTGTTGGGGATGAAAACGTCACGGATGAAGACTGAGGAGCCGAGTCACGCCAACATCAATCGAGGGACTAAATCGTATGTTTAATCTGATTGTACTGAAGAAATCTGGCCCATACAAGTGTATATAGTTTTATTTGATTCAGGAGGTGTGATATTCTAGTTGCTATACATTCGCATACCCCACCCGCTGGCCCATCAATCAAGACTTTGCTTAATGAAACTTTATTAATATCGGACGAACAACCCTCCCTCCCATTACTCTTCGGCAACGTTTCAAGACTGTACTCAAGTATGCGTTAAGTAGTAGTCTATAATCACGCATTTTTTACGCTAATCTTCACGTCATTATTTATGTAAATTAATATTCGCTTCTATGGACAGCATTGCGAAGTGTTCCTTAACGCGCTACCGGTCATTTTGTAAGTTTGTTACCTTGTACAAGCCTGAAATAAACGATTTTCATACTTTTCCAGTAGAGAGCCGAGGGCTGAGTGTATGTCCCGGGCGAAGTGTCGCGGCGAGTTTCCGGTTATCATTTTTCAGTACGCGCCTGGCGTACGGTATCATTTATCTTGTAACTTTACCTTTATCCAGGGGAACTTTATTATTAAGTAAAACAAAGTCTATAAGTCACAGCGGTGCCAGTGTGTTCATGGGGCTGTCTAGAGGGGGCCGGGCTGACGTGAAAATAGCCAGCGACTTTGCCAGTTCCCGTTCTTGCATCGTTCACTCGCGGATCGAATTGATTCTCGAAGTTCCGTTCGAGTAAAGCGATTTCCCTGCCGACCGATAAAGAAAACTTCATTCTCCCTGCGCCTTGTCCCGCCTTCGCCCTGATTACTTACGAAGTCAATTCTGCTTGGCGAATCGGACCATTTAGAATTCACTTTAAAAAGCATTTGGAATACCAAAAGATTGCCTTCGACCATGGAAACCTATCTGCTTAAATTAGGAACAGGAAGACCAAAAGTATCGGGCAGATAGAAGTACATATTTCTTAGTTGATGGGGGGGATCGAAGTGTCGATGCTGGGAAATGATGCGGCAGTCTACTGGACTAGAAGTGCCTGTGCACACACGCGCATCCATAAGTCGCGCACGTGCGAATACACAACAAGAAAATATATCCAGAGGCAGCATCCAGGCAATTTGCATTGCTAAACGTCTCTTCACGTTCGATTCGCTCTTCCTTCCTTCGGTTTCAGTGTTTGCACGCGCGCATATGCACTTCCTCGAGTGCCGGAATTTGCCCACGATTGGCGGCTTTCAATGGGAAATGGTTAACGTCTTCGAAGATAATTTTTAAACCCAGCGTTCTCCCATTTTGTAGAAAAGGACAGACCACTGTTCTCTGTAAATTCAGGGTTGCATCCCACCTTCTTTTCTGCCCTGGTAGGTAAACTCTTAAAAGATCTGCTTCCCTCAAAAAATTGTACCAAGCATGGTGTATACGAAGAGTTATGAGGGCTATTCATAAAGTAAAGCTTCTTCTGTTACAAAAAAAAGTTTATTAATCCGAGCGTATATACCACGTTCAACTCAGCTTTCATCGCAGCCCATTCCCCGGCTTATTACTATTCTCGTCGCCCCCCGAAAGTGATAAGAATGTTACCCGCGAACATTCTCCGCGTAAAAAACTTTGTTCGAGGCAAGTGAATGTGTATCCCTCGTCGAATCATGCATCACATTGAGCAGCCAGAATGTCCATCGAAAAACTTCCGCTACGGCAAACGTTCCGATAATGAGATACATATATTCGTTCGATCGCGTCCTCTGCCAGCAAAGAGCTGGACAAATTCGGAGAGTGGGGTAGCCGGTTGACAATGAAACAGGGGCGGAGAGGGTGGAGTGGGGACCCAGGGAGGGGAATCTGGAAACATAGAAACAGGAAACCGGCGAGAACTGAACCGAACGATTACCAAGCATTAGTTACGGAGAGCGTAACGCAGTTTCTGGGTGCAGCAGTTTGGAAAGCCGTAATTGCAAGACAACTCCTCGTTCTCCGGTTGACGGGGGCGGATTAGTGGGAACGAATGCTTACGCGACACCGTGAAACTGTCGTCCAGCATGCGTTCAGTCAGCTTGACGAGCATGCGACCCATCACAAGGATGATGTACGATTAACTGCCGCGAATGAATCGTAGCTCAAAACGAGCTAAATACGAGAGCGGAAAGAGGAATCTGGGAATCAAAGTGATTCTGCATCTGTAGACTCGACGTTGATGCGTAGATGTTGGGCCTGCGCTCATAGGCAGGTCTAATCTACGCGGGGGGGGATCGATAGCAGAGGCTGAAAGGGAATTCGAAAGCTTCTTAATGGCGGTGAGTGCGACAGACGCAGGGGAAAGTGGAATTTTGCCGCGTTAAATGTGAACGAGGCACCCTTCAGGTTCGCGAGCCTATTGTCCAGGTCCTCGTGAACGGACATCGAGATATTTGAGAAGGATGAGCTTTCGATTTGTAGGTCGAGTGGACAGGTCGATAGGGAAGATGGTCGTTTTGCTTTCCCTCTTTCGCGAGATGCTTTTAATATGTAGGCTGAAGGGTGCGGGGATATCGTTGTGATCCTTTTAGGGGACTTGACCCTTTGCTGAACTCTTCTGGGTCTCGTTTGTTCAATGCCCTCGCCGTCCCCTTCAGGCCAATTCACGTCCAGTTCCGAAATACCAGCCGCAATTCTACGGACTAGTTTTTCCGTAACGTTTCCTTTAGCTTCTCCCAATTTCCAGGACACCGGGAAGCGATATTAGACCGAATTTAAAGATGGTAGCACACGTCCAGCGGAATGTAACACCGAAGAACTAGGTCTGCTTGTCGCGAGGTGGCCAAGTTTCAGGATCATCCTATAAATCCACGATGCCTTTAGACTGACACGAGAGGCACGTATCATGAATTATTCCAGCGTGCTGGTTTTGCGAATTATTCATAAGAAAACAAATGTTGGCTGGTGTAGTTCATTGTATTCGGAAGTTCTACTTCGACTTGCGTCGCGGATGGGAAGAAACTATAAATCTGGCGTATCCTGTTTTGCCCTTATGTTCCTGTCTTCCATGTTTTCGGTTCAGCTTTGAAAAGTCGATACTTGAAATGATTGGAAGGGACCGAGCCAGGCGAATATACGACGGCGTAGACGTCTACTTGTTACCCCGAATTTCTTCGACAGCAGCGCTGCATAATTAGCGCTCAGAAGTCCTGATCAACCTCTAAACAGCGCAAGTACCTTCGTCTTTTATTAACGTACTGTCGACGAACTGCGAGCCGCAGCTGCGGCAGCCTAATTCCCTGCCTTCGGCACGAGCCAATTAATAAATTTGTACCGCTCGACTGGCCACAGAACAGGCCGTCTCCGCCTCTGTTTCAAGAGGTATCCATTGTTGCGGAGACAATGCCAGCTACTTGCCGGTTAGACTACCTAATTGTCCGCAGTTAACGGCCGACTGTGATGTCAGATTAATTAGATTTCAAAGTGAACAACTACGAAGCCGAATTCTGTTTAATCAAGCCTAAAGCCTGGCACAGAGCAGGACGTCGGGGCGAGACAGAACAGGGATGATGATAATCGAGGAACACTCAACGGAGAAGAAACGCAGGCTTCCCTGCCAGCTTTTATCGACAGAATTTAATAATTTCTTTTGGAAGAGCGCGTTGGCTAACGACACCATCGCGGCCTCCCCTTCTCAATCAATTTCAACCCTGAATCCATGAAATAGCCAAGATAACTGCTGCTCTGCTCCAGGCCCACCGTTCCGTCGTTAATCATTCGTGTCTTGATTGTGTTTCCATGGAACGTAATTTCAGCGGCGCGGAGACGGGAGAAGGTGCAATGAATCCGAAGGAATGGCTCGATGCGAGATAGAGTGGCGTCGAATTGCTTTGAAGACAAGTCTTTGAGAACTTTGCGATGAACTATCATTCCTGATGAGCTTCAGAGTATACACTTTCTGTATAAACTTCCCATAGCTTGCACGCAACCAGCATCTCCGTTCCACGGCTTCCTCCCCTATTTCCAGTGATGAACAACGCAGCTCTATTTCCGTGCAAAAGGTCGCAGCGTAAGGAGAAAACGCGCAATTTTCCTGCTGGCTTTGCATCGGAGACGGCTCGATTACCAACAAAGTGCGATCTCGCAATCGCATTCCAGCCGAGGCTGGGTGTTTCCAGAGACACATTCGCAGGCGATATCGATTATCGGATGTTCGAGTGATTAAATGCATCTGCGAGGTGTAACGTTTCGGTCAGAGCTCAGTGTTAAACGACCCGCACCACTCGTAAATCATGGAACACTGTGTTGCCAGCGTCTCTTTTTCCCACCGGCGCCGAAACACCGAGCCACTGCCGATTTTCCGACTTTAATTAGGCGATATCCGTTCGGTGCCCGAATCTAAACCTTTGCTGCGATCAATCGTGGGAGAGTCAGCACTGTCATCTCTGTGTTATTATATTAAAATTCCTCCAGAATTTTCAGTGTTAACGTTTAATAGAAATTTGCCAGAGGCTGCTCCATTTCTGCTCACCCTAATTCGAGCAATTCTTTTTCATACGCAAATGATCCTGTATCCCGTTCGTGTGCAGTGCAGGGTAAAGCATGAAATGGATTGTATTCTTATATGAAATTTCTGTGAGCGAAGGAAATGGACACCTTCATTCCGTGCCTTAGCATTTCATTGCCGGGCGGGGTGCCTCGTAAAAGTATGTCTTATCTTGCTAAGGGTAAGTACCATTTGAGTGCCAAGTTATACGAGATCGTATCTGGAAATGCTGCTCTAAGGTCAGACTCCGAATAAAATTTTCACGACCGCTAATTTACAGCAAAATGTCCTCTCGTTTGTCGTACGACTGATCAGCCGAATCTCATTCTTCGTGAGCATTCTAGTGTAAACCTCGCTCAACGATGAGATCGCATTTCGCGTGTGCAGAAAAATACTTGAATATCTATACTTACACCACAATTGCGCGATAGCAATCTTCTCCACCGCACAGATATTCATTCCCTTCGAGCAATAAAATTCCACGCTTCGGCGAAACGTAAATTACACGAAACCGGACAACAAAGTCCCTTTATCGGGCCAGAATTCCACGAGATCTAGGGGCATGGGCGTTTCTTCGCGGTCGTCGGGATTCCAACACTTCTTTCGTCAGTAATTAATACAGAATGCAGGAAATACCCTATACGGCGATCGGGGTGAAAGGTGGATGAGAACGGGGGTGGCAAAAAAGACGCGGAAAGAAAGAAAGAAAGGGTCGAAAGAACGCGGCTCGGCAATTCCAGAGACACGGTCCTCGTCTATCTATAATGAAATCTCCGGCAATATTTTCATCGCGGTGACTGCGAGAACTGCAGCAATACTGAAAATCGTCCAGATACTGCGAGTCGAGCTAATGTCCTTCTAGTCATAATCCCATCGCATTCTAAACTCCGGATTTGAACGGGGGTGGCTTTTGGACCGAAAGTTTGGTAGACTGCACTCAACCTCCAACTTCTGTCGACGTCTATCTTTCTACTTGTCTCGTCGTTTCGATGTCGTTCTCTCTATCGAGTTCTCATCGATCGATCTGAATTCCAAGCGGTTCCCTTTGTCTCGTTAGTAGTTCGAGGGCTTAAGAACTGGCGACAGGGCTTGTTCTTCACAGAGTATATTACTTTTGCATCGTGTTTTTTTGAGAAAACAGAAACTTGGTACTGTGTACTTAGCTCTGAGAATCCTCATCACGCTCAAAAAAGCCCATTAAATTGTTACTGTGCAACCAAAAAACATATTGATTAATTTTTCGAGAAAAGCAGGGTTAAACATGGGTGCATAAGATTCAGAAACATACAATTAAGAAAACTATTATTTTTCACAAATTTATGAAGTAGGTGTATTTGTATACATTATAAAAAAAGCAGTGAAGAATCTTCCAATTATTTGTTGCATATAAAAGCTGAAATTTCATAAAAAGTGGACATACAGTATTTGTGCACTAATTGTAAACCATCGCTATCGTTGCAGGCCAGTATGGTTGAACATAACGCGAAAATGTTCAAAGCAAACCAACATTCCGATAGATTAAAAGGTGCACTTGTTAGAGGGGCCACGTTCTTCCTCCGCTCGTTACTGAAAACTGGCTTACGTACTTGAACCATCAAGCTTCGTTTCTGTCACGACCCTCTTTCTTTCTCTTCCACGTCGGCCCCTCCCCTCTGGCCTCTCATTAAAGATCTTTATTTCACCGCGCGACCCGAATTGAACCCTAGACTCCTCCGTGTTTCATTTTACTTCCACTTTGGCAGCGGGCAGAACTGTGTGTACTGGGAACACGATCCACCGCCACAGTGGCTGGCGTTCTTCGAGCTTGTTGCTGCGCGAATCTATTTTCTTCGGTCCCAATTTTTCCCCCCGAACGATACTAGCCTCTCCACGAATCTCACCGGGATCTTCGGACTACTGCATAAGGGAAATTTCGGTGGAGGTCGCCGCGATTGTAATCCCTGAGAATACGTGTGCGCAAGGGGAAAACGAAGGAGGTTGTTCTGATAATAACTAAATGGAACAGGCTGCGACTAAAGGACATCGTAGGAGCTCGAAGATATTATGCGACTCCCTCGAATCGGAGACAAGAAAGCAATAACTACAGAACGAGTTGCTAACTGGCTTATTAATTACAGAAGGGTAAAAACAAACCGGTCGATTCAGGAAACAAGAGGACCTGCAGTCTTAAAAATATTCAGACCTACTTATTCTTCCCTGCTGCTTTTATTTCTCTTAATAATTCTTTTCGCTCAAACAGGCTGGAAATCCTTTCTTGTAAAAAGATACCCGAAGTCTTCCAATAGACTTCGTTCCATTATGTAAGAAATAATTAATAGAGGTAAAATTTCTCATCAGGGACTCCTTTACCTGGCATTACGACAATGGTCGAAGGAATAATTAATCATAAACCATATCGTTATGAAGTCCATCGTTAATTAAACATGCCCCCGGAGCAGAAATTGTAATTTCAATTAAAGTAAAGTAATGGTTATTCGCAAAGGGGCTGAAACGCTGAGACTACCAACGGAGGTGTATATTCTAACCTTCGAAGTCTGCTACCCAATGAGGGACAGTTTCATATTATGTAGTAAGCTGCTACATCGATAAGCACGCATTCAGAGACTGTTCGCCGCGATTCCCGCGCCCGTAATATTTCTATTCCAATTTTCCTAAAAGCCGCATTGTCATGTGACTCGTCTCCGTTCGCCGAAATGTCACAGCGGTTTCGTGGCAGCGCGGAAGCCGGTTCAACCAGACGCAAGGCGAAGCGTTTTAAAAGGAACCGACGCGTAATTCCATTTTATTATATTTCATAAACGTTCGCGGCCAGGCACCAATGAGCGAGGTCACAGAAAAGCCCGTGACGTTCGGTCAACCATTCCCTGAACGTTACATTCCGCCTCGGCACACCCGATGGTCGCGGCCCTTCGTTTTGTCACGCTGCGCCGGGCCAAATTGAATTTCATGCCGCGCTTTCATTCATTTTCTTCGCGCTTTTAGAATTGCCGGCCCCCGTCGCCACCTATCTCGCTGCCCCACGGTGTTCGCGCGGATGTCCACAAAGGGCAGAGAGTCCGAGGGCTGGTGCCAGCAGCTGCCGTTGAAGCCAGCCACCTTCTTCCAGCCATCTCTATCTCGCCATCAGCGTGTCTTGAGAGACGGTAGACAGGGTGATTCATCTTCCGGGAGGGGATTATTGTGGGCTGGCTGTGCGCGAAAGCTCCCCGTGACTCGTCCTCCTTTGGTGTCAGCTTCTCGCGCTTCTTTTTCTTCTTCTTGCTTTCTTCTACGTTCTACTGATCCCGTGCCAGCAGCTCGATGGCCGCGTCCCATTTCACCGGAGCACAGCCAGCCCCGAGCTTCCTTCCGTTAAACCAGAGTCATTCGACGGTCGAAGTTCAACTCCGCCGTCCCCGAGCTTCCTTCCGCGGAAAACTCACGTTAATTCTCGACCATCGGCGGACACCTGCTCCGGCTTGGCGCTCGTTAATTCGGCGGCTGTTTTACAGCCTCGGGAACGGTAAACAGTTTGCTTGACCAGGGAAGCGTTACGGGGCGCATTTTACCGGGAGAGCCTCCGGAACGTCGACTCGAGGACTCGCGGGCCAGCCCCCTATCAGGCTTCGTACGGAACCCGTGAAAGAGTCGTCGAAGGGCAATAAAAGTGGATGGCGAGAGGAAGAGAAGCGTACAGCGGCGGTGGGCAGGACTTATTACCGTCCCGATCGGGGTAGTAATTGCCGCTTATCGATCGAACAGAGGTATATATGACGCGTTTAATTACGATACGACGGGTACAGGTGTTCGCAGATGGCCAAGAACTAACTGGGAAGTTCGGGATCTCCCGAGGGAGGACGATGGAGGAGATGCCGATCGGAAGTTGAAATGGGTGTCCGATGTTCCTGCGACTCCGAGATGAGGAGCACGGGGAGGGGTTTAAGAAACTGACACCGACACGTGAACTGCTCCCTAGTTTTGCGAAACAAAGTGATTCCGTGCCCGCCGCAGCGGAGTTTGTTGACGGAAACTTATTACCGTAGGTATTACCGAGGCCCAAACGAGCGTTTCTGCCAGAGGCACGAGTCTGTCTCGGGATCAATGCGAAACCCGGACACGTGGACCTCCTCCATTCAGTGTCGGAGATTTTGATTAAGAAATAACGCGCGTCTCTCGCTCGCATCAGAGGTTGTGGCGCGAAGCAGAAACTCGCTGAAAGTGGATAGGATATGCGCCCCAAATGCCACCGCAGCCGTTATAACTTTAACCGAAGCGGTGGGTGCGCGCTGGTGTGCGCCCGTCCGTGTTTCCTTCGCGGTATATCTTCGTTGGAGAGACGCATGCACGCCACGCGCCTTCCAGCCTCGGTATATTAGAGGGATTCTTTGACTTCGGAAAGGTATATAGCGCGGTCTTCTTCGAAGCCCCGGGTCTCTCCCTCTTGCAGGGAGAGCAAGAGGAGAAAGAGAAGCAAGAGGAGGAGGAAATAGGTCGCATCGAAAGGTTTTCCGAAGTACCACGAACGTAGTGAACCGCGAGCAGAAGACGTCTGCGTTCCCCACAGACAAACGCATTATCTGAATGGCGCAGGCTTCACCTTTTCCACCACTGTTGCTCCTCTCAGCAACGTCCTTAAAAGCGGATCAAGAAAACCCCTTTCCTTAGAAGGCGCTAATTCGGTAAACTACATTCCTTATCGCCTGCCCATCGAAGAAGTACTTATCGCAGAAGCTTGCAATCAATGCTTTGAGTACGGAAAGAAAGGATGAACGTCCGAATTCTGGCGTGCGAAGTACTGCTCGCGATTCCATTTCCATCGGTTCCATGGTGAAACGCTTCAGTTAATTGTTATGGATGCGAAGATGTACGGTTATGGCTTTTGTTAAATATCGAGCGCAGTAATGTCCATTTCGAAATGGGTGGGAAACATCGCGGTGATGGAAACGTAAGTTAATAGAACTAGCATTTACCAAGAATTGTGACTTGAATGCTTGTGAACCGTGGTAAACTAGAAATTCGATTGTAATACAGGTTGCGGTACACGCAGCAAGTAAATTGTGACGCAGCATAATAAATATAATAAATACAAATTCTAAATCAAGTTTCCAGGCGTAATCCTTTACGTATCCCGCGGAGCGTTGCAGGACGCTTTGAAGGGAATCGAGGGGTTCAGAATGGCAGGTCCTTCTCCCAGCTTCCCAGAACGCAGGAATTCGTGATAAGGAACAGCATTTAAAGGAACATCCCCGTAAAGTTCCCAAGAAGATTCATTCATTGAAGTTCCCGATTAAGAAAACTTTCCGCTTTAATTTCCTAGGGACCGGCTGATAATTCTCTGCATCGGGCGAAGCTCAATGCTTCCAGGCACCGAAGAGAAGGGCACAAATGGGTAAACAAGCGCGTCCAAAGTCCCTGCGCTTTTTCGATTTCAGGAGAGACTAACCTGTGAAGTGTGCTGCCTTCTCGTTTCGCGGTCTAATTAACCACAATATGGCGCTCGAAAGCCCGCCAAAACCTTCACCGCAATCGGCTAAACCATTCAGCGGGTCTCCATAAGCCTGCTCACGGACGCTTACACTTTCGAAACACTCGCGAGTTTGTCTATACTTTTTTCCGCGAAAGGGATGTTTCTCTAATAATCTTGGGCATAGTTATCCATTAATTTTAGCTCGAGTAAGACCAAAGAAGAATGTTACGACGCTTGTCATTGCCGCAAACTGATTTGTGCCATGCACGTGACCACGCAATCCCTAGGTGCCGCTGAAGTTACCAAAAGTGTTCTTCCGTTGGCAGAACTGAATCAATAGCGGGCTGTTCTCGCCCGGAGGAGTCTGCGCGGCGCGATTCAGATAGCTTCCCCGGTGTGTTTCAATATTCTAACAGTAAAATAGTTGCTTTATATTTCACATTATCGAACATGTTCAAGGTGAACTTTAATATAAGAAGCTGCACGGTGACGAGTAGATTATCTTTCCGGGTGTATCCCCGTATAAAGACACTCGTTCCACTGAAGTGTTGCCAAGATCAAGCACCCCCGCTTAATATTCAGACGTTGCTTTAGATAACGTCACACGAGTATAACTGCACGATAAAGCAAAGGGAGGAAAAGGACGCGTACACTGTGCAGGTGAAAAATGGAAAAGAGACCGCAGACAGGGTCAGACGCGCCGACGAGAGGCGTTGGAACAGGGAGCCAGTGGTGTTGACAGAGCGCGCGAATATTTGAGTCGCGGAATCGACCGTGGCGCGCTTGAACTCGATAGGCGGACGGTGATGGCTCTGGGGTCGCGATGCGCGAGAGCTCGCGGACATCTCATTCCCCTACCGTAGTCCGTCTCGCGAGCTTCGAGGCGACGCGACGTCGCGTTACGACGTTTCGCCGGCTTATCTCTGCCCTTGCCTGGGTGTCGCGTTCTCTCTCTCTCTCGCGAGTGTTTAGTGCTCCGTGTCGATACCGTTTCGCGTGTTCTACCCTCCGTACGACCCCGCGCGTCAACAATCACGAGAACCGCAGGCGACAGCGTGACCCGGGACGACAGCCAGACGGGATCTCACCCTCCAGCGAGATGACGTTTGATTCGTTCGACGCTCGCGGCAACGTTCGTCACCCCGCGACGTGGATCGAACAGAAATGGGAAAGATTACCAGCTGGACACTGAGTTGGAGCGAGCTTGCTGTCAACGCGACAGGCTTCACCCGCGCCAAGTAGCCGTGCTGTCATCCGGTGGTTTTCTTGTCACTTGTTGTCAAAAGTGTCGTGTGATAGTTTCGTGCACCTGTGACGAGAGGTTCGTCGAGGAGGGGCCCTTTCATCGGGAAGCTGAGGCCGAGCCGGAGGGCGACTCCAAACGGAGCAGCGATAACTTTACAGCGCTGGTCCTGCCGAACGCGTGGTCGTGTGTGTAGCGATCCTTCTTCTCGTGGATGTAATGGAGTTCAGTGCGCCAATCGGTGGAGGCTGCATCGTTCCGGTCATGGTGAGTGGAAAACAATCACCTTTTTCTTTCTAATCCTGCTCCGTGCTAATAGCTAGTTCGGTCATAAGAATATTTTAAAATTCATCGCTACGTTGCCCCGCAATGCAATCGGTCCGCTCGCATCGATGGATTCGGCCACGAAGACTCATTTGAGTTTGCCGCGTCTGTGTGAAACTAATTTCAATGTCGTCCGATATGTAAATTGTGGTTATTGTGTGCGGTTTTGGTTCCGCATTTTGCTATGCAGTCTCTGCGGTTCTCTCGTGCATTTCGCAAACACGCACACTTTGCAGATAGCGTATCATCGAATTTCTTCAATTCGCAACTTGCCCTTCGTGGCAATTCAATGGCCAGTGGCATCAATTTTGGGATTCGATTCGGAGTAGAATTGGTAATGGATTGCAGAATTGTTAGACGGAGATTGGTTTATTCTGCTAATCTCAAAGGACTAAAGGACTATTAAATCTTCTTTGGAATAGTTCTGCACAATCGCAGCTGCGTTTTGGATTATCCGAACATAAATTCCGCGCAGCCTGCAGTTGCACCTATCGCAATGGTATTTAAATGTGGGAAAGGAAGCGAAGTTTCATAAATCGGATGGAAGAGTGCATCGACTGGAGGTATCGAGAGTTTATAGGTGGGTCGGTGTAGGCGGCTGCACGCGACAATGTATTAGCTCGGGTCCCATCAATAATTTGCATAAACCGGCGGCGAAATTTACGTGTAAGCGGCCGGGCGCTGTTCCGCGCGAACTTGAAAGTGGATTACAAGTTACGACGGGCCGATTTATGCGGCCATTACACCGCTGTAAGGTCTTAATTACCCGCGAGAACTTTTCGACCCTCGCAATTTTGTTGTCGAACGGTGCGCCCCTTTGTTGTCCGTTTCATGGAGAAAAAAAGCTGGCGGCTCGTTATAAATCGTCATTGATAGAACAACCGGGAAATCCACGCTCGGGGGGGCCAAACGATATCGACGCCGGTTTTGTTGTCACTCACAGAAACTGTTGCCATTATCGTCCGGTTGTTACCCGGTTGACATCGAATTCGTTTGGACGTTTTCCTGTGTTTCCCCGTTGCCGTTCCAAGTGCTTTCGGCACTTTGCGTTTATAAATTTTATTTCGCGGGCTTTCGAGGAAATCGCCGGGGGAATTGTGCCTCGCCACGCGGGCACGGCAGGGAAAAGTTCGAAAATGGCGCGATGGAAACACGATTAACGGAGAAGTTGGAGAACTCTTGCAAATTATGGACCATTCGAGCGTGGAATCCTTCCACGTTTCACAATTCCTGCCAGGCATCTTCTTTTTTCCTTCTTTTCTTTTCTTCTTCCTCCATTCCATTTACTTCATCTCATTTCCCCCGGTCTTCTCCCTTTTCTTCTATCTTCTCTACGCCACGATATATCCCTCCTCGCCCTCGCTGACAGCAACTTCCTTATCTGTTCGAAATTTGTTGCACGAAACGCTTGGTTCGAGGCACAAAATTGATAAGAATTCAGTGGAGATTCTTCTCGATCCCAAGTGCAAGTGAATCGGGCGGCACTATCGATAAACCGGATCAAGACTTCTCAACACTTCTCACGATCAAGCCAACGATACTTAACCCTCAAAATTTTCGACAGTGCTTTCTCCGCAGACCTTAAAGTTGCAAGCTCTACTGTGCTGTACGCCCGGTCGGAGATTAGAAGCTCCAAGCAAACTACAAATATGTACATGCGCAATTATTATCAGAAAGCCCGTAGAATATTTTCCTCGTAGCACAGTGCTTTCATATGGAAATCTTGGAAACGTCGACCTCTCCAGAGCGCAGGACAAATGCCAAGGATCTCTAAAATTTTCTGCACACGACATTCCTTTCAAAAGACGAGATGTACGTAGGTCCGATATACGTTTCCTTATTCAGAATTTTAGCCGAATGTTCGATCGCGGAGCTAGATACCAGCAAAATGTACTATCGATATCAACAGACTCGTGCAGCGCTCTTCCCAATAAGTATCGCGGAATATTTGTTCAATTCGCATGGAAATAATGGGCCTCTGAGTCTGCTAAACTAGGCACTCGCTTCGAGAGATTAGATTTACGTTGAACCGTTGAACTTCCCTAAAAAATACAGCCAATTCATGTTTCCTCGTCCAATAGCGCGCAGCCAGGCTATTAGGTCGACCAGGTTCCTCTCGTAGTCAAATATACTCCGAACCTGGAAGTCGCTAGATACTTGCAGTTGCCCAAAACGCGGGACAAACATCCGTACGATATTCGGGGGTATATTCCCGCTGGCGAATTCTAGCCGCTGGCTTCCGTGCTATCAGAAACGGATATTGATACAGACGCAATATCCTTCCCCGCTCCGGAGCTATGCGGCAGTATTTAAGCAAAAGGCTAAGTCTCGCGTCAGCGGGGAGTATTAGGGCGAACAATAGGATCGCGGAATGAATGTCAGTCAGGTGGAGGCGTTAAAAGGATGAAGTTTCTGAACTATGATTATGTCGCGAGACGTATTCCTGCCAGTGAACAAAGTCGAATAGCCCCCGACTTGCCGGAGGGAGAGAGAGAGCGGCTGAACTAAAGAAGAGAGTTCCGTCTTTCAGCCAGGAGCCTCGCTCTGTTTCCCACTGCCGAGACAAGCGAACGCGATTCCAGCAAATGCGCATAGCCAACTTCTTCCTGGGTCATCGCCGCGGCAGTCGGAATGCATTTCATCAAAACTTACGGCTTTTAAGTCGCCGTTTCATTTGCAATCCTCTATTCACCTTGCGTGCGCGAATAGGAGCCTCAATTTCGGCCGGATTGCCGTGGTAAACAGTAGTCTGTGCACTCGCAGGATTCGTTCCCCGAGACGTTCACTATTAAAGTGTCTGGAGTACCTTGGAGTACCCGAAACTACTTATTCCGTAACGGCTTCCCGTTTATCTTGCCGCATATTTATGAAACGGCAACCTGCAGGCATCTCAGGATAAACTGCTCTTCAAATTATATTGCATTCTCGCTTAAACTGTCCCCACGTTCTCGAGCATGGACGAGCGGCTTTCCTCCGGGTCTCGACAGCATTGAAACTTCCTCCTTTTGGCTGCTCCTTTTCGAAGTTTTAACGTATACCCTGGAATACCCCGGTGCTTTCCACGAGATCCCCTTCTCGGGAGAAGCGTATGCTTATTCACGGCACGTAATCCATGCTGCACTCCGTGTGGCGGAAGAAAAATCAGCTGTTTCCTATACTCGCGAACAGTAGAAACTTTGTTCAATAGTTGAACTCGCGTGTCCGTTGGCCGCGAGCCTCTGAACGTTCGCATCAATTAGACGCGATTCTGGCGGGCCTCCTTCGATCGCAAACAGCCCCCGCGGACGTTTCGCAGGATTACGCTACGGTCGGCTTGCCGTAGGTGTGTGTCGAATATAAACAAGTGTTTGATCCAGGAATTTCCCGCGAGGAAAAACTCCTTTCACCCAGCTGGTTGTTTAACCGCTGATTTTTTCCCCTCTCAAATCGAACTGAAGCTTCGAAACATGCTAGCGTTTCAACGACCAGTGCGACGAGATTGCATCCCTATTTCAATTTAAGGGACTCGGGAAAGCTGAACAGGTAAACCAAAGAGGCTCGCCGGTTTCTCGGAAACACACGCTGATAAAAGCTACTCCGCTTGAATGTAAAAATTTGAGTAACGTCTCTTGATTTCGGTGTAGCCGCAAGCTCGCCACAGATGCGCTGGGTTAAATGGTTCATCCAGCTCCCGAGGGGTCTTTGCGGGACGGCCGTTGATTTATAGAAAAAGTTGGCGGCGCACTTGAAAACTTATTTGGTGGCGCGGTTCGAAAACTGAACGAGGGCTTTCGCCGCGGCCGGGGCAGAGTGATCTTCTCGAGGAAAGTTTGTCATCGAGGAAAAGGGTAAGGACCCCCGTCGCGAACTTGGACGGATCCGTTCTCCCCCGCGAATGCCTCGCGAGATCCTCGGGGCTCGCCATTAAGAGCGCAAAGAACACAGCGAATCGACGAGAGGTCGGGACCCCGCGACTTAATTTCGCTCGCGGGCGGCACGCAATATTTCTGCGCGAGTCCGGGATGAGCATGGAAGCTGGCCAAACGCGGAGTGCACGAAATGACGTGGTTCGCCGCCTCCTCTCCCCGACGCCGCTGAATTCCAGTGAAAAATGTCTCGTTTTACGGTCTAACTTCGGGATCGCCGTTTAAGCAACATATCGTGGACGCGATCGCTGAAAGCTCCGACGATTTCTGGCTGATCGGAGTTGGCACAACACCGCGGCGATACGTAGCACGGCTACCACCCTTGTTTTTTGTCTCTTTACAATTGACGTAGTGTAATTGTCGGGCGAAAATTGCCAGTCTAAATTGCCGCGGACGCACGGCTGGCGTCCAGCGTGGATTCTGGTGTCCGTCCCGTTTCTTCTGGAACACCCGAACGCTTTTAATCAGTGCTCGTAGCCGGCGATCGCAAGCCAGTAAAGATGCTGCTCCTGGATTCGTGTTTCCGACAAAGTGCCGCTGCTGCGAACTAATCCGATACCGAACCCACCGAGTCATGTCGATGTTCCGTGCCCAGTTTCCGGTTTATTGTACCGGTCTGTTCGTGGGGAAGCTCGGGGGCTGCCGGTTTTCGTGATATCGGGCAACCTCAACCCCCTCGCTCTCTCGTCGCGAACGGCCAGAGGCAATCATTGTCCGTGGCGTAACTGGATTCCTTCTGCCTTCGTGGCGACGATTGGCCTCTGCTCGAAATCGAGTCCTCGTGGCCCCTTAATATCGCCGAGCGTTAGGACCTTGGGCGCAGATCAATGGGGTCAAGCCGTTTCGATGACCAGCGACATCGGATATTCCGGCAAAAACGGCACGCGAAACGATCGGGCTTAACTGGATTCCTCAGCCAGATGGGGACGCCACGGTCTCCGGGATATCTGTAAATATTAATACTTGGGACACGTCGGGCATATTCGGTGGATACTTTTTTTTTCCGGGGCGTTCGTAGGAGCGGGAAGTAATTTCGTTGCACGAGATTATCTCGGTGAACCGCGCGTGGTTAAGGGACGGGGGTAAACGATAAGAGTTAAGAGTTGCTGCTTGGTGTGCACGGGGTTGGGTTGACGTGGGAGATCACTGGGGACGATTCCGAATGCCTTTGATAGGAAGTGGACGGAATTGGTCTTTCGAGCGGCATCGATCGCCTGGCTCCTTTCGCTTTTGGCAAGTGATCCGAGAAGTAAATTGCCTTAAGTGGGCGATAACGCTGTTCTCCACCGGCGAAGAGACTGAGACGCGGCTGTTGCATAGACTGTGCATAGAGAGACCGAGCCACGAACATCTACGTGCGCCGTATGGGCGTGTACACATAGATTTCGAGCTGGTGAGCGGTTCGACGAACCGGCTGGTGCCTTTGTGCATGCTACTGGCGCGTATACATACGAGCAAGCCCGAGCACACAGTCTGGAACACGCTGATGAGTTCTTCCCCGCGCAATAATACTCCCTTGGCCGGAGTAGCCGCTCCGTCCTCCTCTTGTTTCTGCTCCTCTCGGCTCCAGGCCGCGAAACGTTCGCTACATGTACACAGTAATGTCCAGGAGATAGTAGACGTATCTTCGTGTCGTCTCGAGGGCGTAGATGTCGTATCAGGGCATTAGCATCGGTCTCAAGATACTCTGCTGATCTTCGAGGACATCCTGGAAATGTCTGTGATGCTATCTCGCGGAGAGCACCGATGTCGATGAGGCCTCAAGGCTTGCGCATTCGCAACCCGCTCATTGATATTTACAGCGGGATGGTCACTGGTCTCTGATGCTACGTGCCGACCAGTTTTTTTTTCTAAATTTCTTTTGCGCCACCATTGACATTTGATCCAACCATTGCGTGTTATGGGAATTTCCCTCGATCAACTGTTGCCTTCCTTTCAGCGTGTACCGCGTTCTAAAAATTCTCTTATTTGTGTGATAGTAACCGCCTGACCGCATTACTCTCCCAAAATTGTTCTTTCCACAATTAATGTATGAAAACAAGTACACGCTATAATTGATCCAACCACTGAGTGCGTTTCGAGAATTCCCCCGGTTAATTACCGTCTATCGTCAATCGTCTAACGTCCGCGCCAAAGTATGTTGTAGCTTCAACATCTAAATCCAGTTCAACGACAAAATTGTAACATTTGAAACGAAAGCCATTATTGTTGAATTCTAAACTCCGCAATTGGGAAGCTCGTGTCGTTTACATATTCGCAAAACCCATGTAAATTCCCCATTTTGTGCCATCTTTTGAATTTCGTCATTGCTTTTTGTAATACATGGTGATTTTTATATAGATCTATCTCATTTTCCTCCGATGCAGTCTCCCCTTGTGCCACATCCTGATTGGAAATCCTGAATAGGCTTAGACCAAGCCGGGTCAATCAAACATCCTGAATATTGGTCAATAACTCTGGTTACGACAAAATTTGAATAATCATTTTTTCTATTCGTTAAGCGTCGCGTGAGAAAATTAGACTCAACCCCTCGGTCGTTGAAAATGAACGCCCTCGCGTAACCCTGAAGATGCGGCGTGTCAGCAATGGTCGAGGTTTAAAGGGAATGTATTCGTTGATGAGTTCTAACGCGATTACCATTTCTGATGGATTCGGCAATGAAGTTTGTTGATGGTCCCCGGACCGAAATATTACATGTTCCTCCTCCACGCTATAGCGCAGTCTCTTTCGAGCGAGGCGCTGCCTCGCCGTGCAATTTTTCCATCCTTTCTTCCGCAGCCTGTATGTATAGCGTGGATTTCCGCGATGAAAGCAATAAATCCTGCGTCTATCCGCCATGCGGAACTGACTCGTGCCCCGTGACGCGTGTCTACGTGCATGTACGTACACGTAGGATTCACCTCTCGCAACGGTCCCTGGAAGCGATGCATTTTAGTACAATACGTCCATCCTCGTCTCGGCGCGAAGGGAGGTGTCAGACTGTTCCTCCAAAGCGATGATTGTGGCGTGGCCAGGGCTTTGTGAACTCGCCAGAAAGTTTGCAGTACATAATGTCCCCGCGACTGAATTTTCACGGTAAAAAGGGGGATGCATTATGCCCCCCCGCGGGAATAACTCCCTGCTTCTTAAGATGCAAATCGTTGTTCGCGGAGGAGAACGAAGGTGTTAGGGACGGTAGGGCGAAGCCGCATCGGTTTACACGGGCGATAATCGGGGAAAAGGGAGTGATAGTCGCGCGGTGGATAAAGTCGACAAAGTCGTGTCTCTTCAACGCGTGATCCCGAAGGGAAAACCGTTTCAGGGTTCAGCTAGTGCTGTAGGCAATGGTCCAGACTCGATGTAGCTCAATATTATTGCCAGTCCAACACACGTAACCGCTCCTATCGCAGGAGCTCGCCATTTCCATGCTACTCTTTCAACAATTCTCGCCTCGTTGTTTTCACTTTACCAGCCCCGTTTCAGCTTGTTCACCGGAACACGTGCGCGGCGTTTAACGGGCCGGGTTGCTATACTGACGCCTCGTCGTTTATTCGCCAATGGGATTAACGTTAATTGAATACGGATCGGAGGATGTTGCGTACATCGTTTGCTATTGCTTAACGCGGGGCACGTACACTGGCCAAATTCGTCCATGAGACGCTTCTCGAGTATTCCGCGCGTCCTACACACCAGATTAACGCGGCTGCGTCGGCGAGGCGCGAATATTTTTGCATAATCTCCGGCCCGCCACCTATTCCTCCGCTTAGACGATCGAATATGTATGAGGGGATAACGGGGAAAATGAATTTGCCCTTTCTAGCGCGGCACACTCTGATCATCCGATCTTCTAGCGTAATCGCGCGGCATCGTTCCTCTCGCGAATTTCCGAGTTTCTTATCAATTCCACTTAGGCGACCTCTGGTTCGTTCCAAAGTCCTCTAAGTTATAGCTGAAGCAGATCTTGGCAGATACTTCTGCCCGGCCGCGATGCTCATCTATCGGCGAAAGCACGTTGCGTTCACACTCGAACAGTTGAACGGGATGCTTGATTCAGCGCGGCGGCGGATGTACAGCCGCGCGTCAGTAATATCGTTGAGACAATTCCGTTATCAGCATTCTACCTGAAACGTTGCGACGGATCAACCTTTGTCGTAGGTAACCGGGCTCTCTGTCAAATATGCGCCCCTCGCCACAGATTGGGTTTCACTGACTTGGAATTTCACCGCTCCCAATGTTGTAATAGTTAAATTAGAGATCCTGTTGTGCTGTAAGCGTATCGATACTGTATAGGGGCGAATGATACTCCTGTGCATGTTTGGACGAAAATGATTGACAACGGTGAGGTACGGTAGACCGGGGCGAATCGGATCAAAATAAGAATCTAGTCCATATTTCTTATTTTGCGATGGACATGAGCATTCCCGTCGTTCGTTGCCGATCTGTGTTATAAATAGTATCACTTTACTTCACTGTCATTAAATTAGATTTGTTTAAGTCGATTCTAAAGATTTTGTTATGAAAATTTAAATTTCTTCAGGGATTTCTGGGTTATCCAATTCGCCACAAGTTTCGGGGCGAATCGGAAACATGAATGAAAGACTTCTATGTTTAAATTCAATTTTTATATATTAATGTTCAAGCCAAACGTGCACTGGTCACGAATGTATAATAAAAAATTAGTTTTTTAATGTTTGACTATTATTTTTTTATCATCAAACACAAAGTGATCCGATTCGCCCCGGTCTACTCAATGTCTTGGAGAAATTTGTGGAATCGGTTGATGATTCGACCACCTTGACGGTCCCTAATCCGAAAGATCGCGTGCAAGTACTTTTTGCTTGAAATTACCATAAAACGAATAGTTAAAAAACCGTCGTCGGGCGTGGCGGTTCTGCTGGCAGGCTGGAAAGGCAATTCAGCTGAACGAGAAGTGGAGGCCTGTCGGTTTTCGGTTTTCTGAACTAGAAAACGCATATAATGATCCGTGAAACGAGGGGCAAATAATCTTACCGCAAACGAGGAGCGGCCGGACGTTGCGCGTTCCTGGCGACGGCCTCGTTTAAATTTAAATCGTCAGGTTTCCGCTGCTAGAAACAGGAGTCAACCATAATGCGAAATACGCGGTGAGAGTGAACCGCGATAAATGGGAACCTCGAATTTCATGGGAACGTGAAATCGAATCCCGAAACCAGCGCATTTCTCGTCGAGAGTTACTCGCGTGTCATCGCCACTGAGTTTCGGAAGCGCAAAAAATTCGAATTTTCTGCTAACTGTGTCGTCGTATCGGACACAAAGCTGAAGAAATTCGTAACACGGCAGCGCTGCTCTTAAAAAATATGTGTTTCGCTCTCATTTGCATCCGCTGTACAGTGAGTGCACCCATTGAAGCTACCTACCCGGGGGAAATATCGGTTATTACATTTAATGATGGCGTACTTGGTGCATCACATCTGTTTTTCGCCATTTTACTCGGCCGCTTGAAATTATTCTTTGAAATATTTCATTCCCCGCGTTTGAAAGTAATGTTTCCGTGGACAATGACGTTAAGCCGGTGTGCAACGCGTCTGGTTTGTATTGCGCACGACTCATTGCGCAAAAATAAATTAAAAATAAATTCTCGGCGCGCCACCGGCATGATTTAGCAGTCAAGCCCTTTAAAAGTAATTTCGATGCGCATAACTCGGTGTCCCTGCACGAAGTTTCAGGCAGCCGTTTCTACTTGCCTTTTACATGCTTCGATGTTCCAACGCAGAGTTAGCACTGCCAATTTTCGATAAGCTACTAACAAGGGAAGATCCCGAACCCGAAAATTAAAAATATTCTGAAACTTTGTGAATATGTAGAGGATTTCCTCCTGGTTACAACGCAATTTTTGTTTGCTGCCTAAATTCACTCGAACGGGGTGAAATTATCCCCTGAAATTCGGCTATTTTTCGATTTTGTGTTATAACTCGGGAACAGTAGAAAAAAGAGATACAAAAAAAAGTTTCAAGACAGAAGTTACTTCTTTTAATTAGATCTAGCGTTTGGTAAAAAAATTACTTTACAGTTCACGAGTTATAAGACGAAATCGGAAAATAACCGGATTTTCAGGGGTCAATTACACCCCCTGAGAGTGAATTTTGGCAGCAAACAAAAATTCTATTGTAATTAGGAGGAAATTCCCTACATATTCACATAGTTTCAGAATTTTTTGAATTTCCAGGTTCGGGATGTTCCCTTGTAAGTAGCATTCGTAATTAGAATAAAGATACTTATGACTAAGCTTCCAGTGCTTAATGCTGAGTACTAACCTATGCACCCAGCGCCTCTGCTTTTCTCCGTGCAGTTAAACAAATTCTGTCAGCTGATTAGCTTTCCTGACATCAACGATTCGGCTTTCCCAGCTCGGATCCCCCTGCCAATAACAGCCGCGTTCGTTTCTTTGGTTCGTTTGAACAGAGCGAAACTTGTCCATCGACTTTTCGCCCCGCAATGGCCACAGGAGCGTGAAAGCGTGGTACTTGGGTGGTCGATTTCGCAAGGAAGCTGATACATCGCCGGCGCAGCATTTATACTGAAATTGCCTACGGCCTGTGCTCGCGCTTTGCTTCAAATTTAATAGCCCGTGTAGAGAAGACTCTGTAATTAGCTGGCTCGCTTTTTCCCCCGGCCCCCTTCGCCGTTCACCCGCGAGCTGAAAAAGCTGCACAGGTAGATGTGTAAACGACATTAGGAGAGTTCAGAGGCAGTGTTTCGTCGACGGCCGAGCCAGGTCGAACGCTCGTTTGATGCAGAGTTTACGGAAGAGCGGGTCCACGGTTGGCTGCGCGTCGGCCAAGTCTGTCGGATTCAGCTCATTGGGATTTGCCCTTCCGATGGCGAAAGAGCTGCGTGCGCTTTCGGTGCAGTGATGGCTCGTTTACGTGACGAGAACAATACGATCCGGATTAGAGGCCTTGTCTGCAATCATCCGAAACCACGGGGCTCAAAATTCCACCTCAGAAGAAGTAATGCGCACCTAAACCACGCCAGTCCGTCCACCATTCGTCCACTAAATCGCCGTCGAAGTGTCCACGGGAATCTAACCACGGGAAAAGTGAAAGCATCGGTTTGGGAAGTTGATGGGACGGCATGCCGCACTTGAATCGGATCCTCCCCGCGCAGTAGGTCGTCGCGATTTACGCGACTGCTGTGCCATTGGGAATCACCGGACGAGGTCGAATCCTAACGCCTCGACCCTGAGCTTAACCTTACGTAACAATCCCGCCGGCGTAGGACAATAAATCTCCGACGGGGCATTAGTGGCCCCTTGTCCCTGTAGCTGGGCCACGTACACCGTCGGCCGTTTCCGACCGGTTGCTCAATAGCTTTACGAGTTCATATTTCCACGTCGTTGCCGGATTAACGTCCGATAGCCTTAGCCTGGTGAGATTAAAGCGTAAGTTTGCGTTATGCGCGCAACTTGCCTGTGTCCGCCTCCAGTTTCGCTAATGGAAAAATGGCCAGTGAAAGGGACCCTCGGTAGTTGGGCACAGCTTGTGGGATCACGGGGGTCTTTTCGGGTTGCCAGTTTCAATGCTTCCCACGGCTCGTACGTTTTTATTTAGTACACGGTTAGACAAAGGTAATCCTTGCGTATTTGCTCGTATATTCGCCGAAAGAGTAGCCAGCGACATGCCTGCGTCGCTGACAGAGTTCAGCCTCCGACCACCGTTGACTTATACCACTGATTCTCCGCAGAGCCGAGCAGGTAGAGGCGAGCATTGTTCCCCTTTTGCAAAACATTGAAGTTATACCGAAACACGACTGTGTTTTCATTTGCCGCGCAGTAATTCGCCGAGTTCATTAGAAAATATTTAATCATAAATTAACCGTTTCATTTCGCGTTGTTACGTAGGTACTCGGGTATACCAACAAGTTCCGTACATCCAAATTACTACGTGGGTGTAGCTAATTAAACAAATTTCACGTGCATCGCGCAACGCCAGTCTAGAACTTCTACGAGACCAGAATTTCTCTCTTCTTGCTTGCTGCTCTTCATTTAACTTTCCGGGCAACGGTTGCAGCGAACCTCCTGACGGCCGACGTCGCTGCTGCCAGTCGCCGAATCGAAAAGCAAACCGTGACCCGTGATTTACGCTTTTAATCGAATCTCAAGCACACCTGACGTGACCGGTCTTCCTGTCCCACGAGCCGCGCTACATTCGCAGAAGCTATCGCGAAGAATTATGTTCCTCTTCGGTGCTTCATCACGGGATGAGGTGGAGCTTGATCGATGCGATCCACCCTTCTTTTTTTTTTCTGCACTCCTCCGCAGAGTGTCCAGCGATTGTGTGCACGTCTCGCCGCGATCGTCCTCTTTCACCATCGGAAATTGCGATTCTTCAGTTGGCGTACTGGTCCACGGCGCGGCAGTCGCGTGTTGCACGACGCTGTTTAATAAATCCCGCGGACACAGCGGCCGCAATCTGCCCGTCGGACACGTAATTTAGCTTAACGTACGTATCCACCCGATTTCCTCGCGCTGCCTCTTCCGTCCGTCCCGCAACGTTGGTCCTGTTTCTGCGATCACCCGATATCGCGACTCGCAGGAATGCCGTTCTTCGAGTAACCCGTGATTAGCCGAGTCTAGGGTAGCTGCCAATTTTCATCCCCTCGAGTAGTTGGACCCTCGAGCGAGAGGAAGCTGAAGGCGAGCGCTCGGGCGAGGATCAGTTTTATCAAGTATTTTAATCCGCTCGCATAGTTCCGGCATTCCAACTCCGGGGATTCTTTGCCTTTCACCAGATTCCCCTCCATTCGACCACCTAGCGTGCATTCCGTTTCGAAACCGATCGGCTAGCATTATGCAGTTTGCAAAATAAGTACAGTCGGATGTTTGTTCCGAGAGCACGATGGTCGGACGCGCGATACCCATTCGCAGGGGAAGCGTTTGACTGTTTGGAGATCCGCGAGATTCGTTATGCCCGTTTTGTCGGCGGCAGTCTGCAAGTTGGCGCGTCTGCTTGCGTACTCACTTTCCTTTTCTGTTCCCGCAGGCTCTTTTGTGGCCAGCGAACGTTCCCGGCTTTTCGACGCTCGACGTTACGCTTTTTTGCTCCCTCTTCTGTGCGCGACTTTTTTCCTTGGATGCGCCGATATCCTTGGTCGGTCGATTTTTCGCTGCCGGTGACAGCTGCCCGGCCGAAATGCTACGCCATCCGATAATATACGCGCCGGTTGCAACGAAAACCGCGGCGAAGTTCAGGCCAAGTTGTTTCGCATTTTGTCGCTGGATTGCTCCTCGAAGCGTTATATCCAAATCTTTGCACGCTTCTGGAAGGCGTTGCGTTGGTACTTCGCTCAGAGTAGTAGAGGCCTGTATTAGTCGGACTGCCACATCGCATTCATTCATTCTATCGCGGAGCTTCAAAGTAGTGACTTCCAAGTGAACAAAACGGTTCCCCAAGCAACTTCGTCTAAATCTCGGAGACTCGTCGAAATCGCATTCGCATACACTCGTGGGTCTTAACGCTCATTCACTTCCAACACATCCCGACGTTGCAATCGCAGGAGCACTGCAAACGCGATCGATCGACGACCGGAAAACGCCATTTTCGCCCACGAGTTTGCACTTATCCCGGGATCTAACTGCTAACTGCATTCTCGAGCGTGGGACGGGATCTTGCGCAGGCCCAGCGGTAAACTTTTTCCTCGCGGTATTGACTGACACGGGCAGATGGTATTTTGAGTGGTTAATGAGAGCGGAGATCAACAAGAGCTGACCGCGATTTCCATGGAAGAAAAACACCGGCTCCCGTTGGGGTTTCGTCGTTACGGTAGTTTCGGTTCGTTGCGCCGCGAATTACCGGCGAGTCTTGTGGCTGCGCGAAGGGAGTTTCGATTAGGCGTCGTAACGCGCCGCGATCGATTGAACCGCACGATTTAACATCGCATTACACGTTTTGTTTGACCGCCCCGCGGACCCGGCTGGGCCTGAAACACGTTGAACACCGAAGCGTGGTCGCATCGTGCTCCTACTATCCGTCCCTTTGCTACGACCGCGTCGATCCTTTGATAATAAGCGGCAATTTGCGCAGAAATTCATGGGTCTATCGGCAGAGAAAGGGTAAATCCTCGTTACGTATTCGGCGGAAATTTATTCGGCAGCGGTGTAATTCCGGGATCAAGGGACCTGAATAATCGAGCGACTTTAGGGAACAAGATTTCTTTATTAGATAGACACAATGGGGCGCGAGGAGATTTTCTGTAAAAAATTCAAACGGGAGATGCAGAGAGAGCGAGGGGGCGAGGAAATGGAAATTTCTGTGTGAATTGAAAGAGTGGAGAGTCTTCTCCTACGAGCCGAATCGAGACGTGGACATTTTTCAAATAGCGCGATTATATACTTGCGGGAGCTTGGAAGTGCGACTTTGTTGTTTGTGGAACGGTAGCACCGTTTGCTTACACTTGCGCGCGTAACTTAATCTTCTTTGCAAGGAATCCTAGTGAAACCCCGGTAAAGCGATCAGTCGACAAGGTGGATCACATTTCTCTATCAATCGAAGCCGTTTAATCGGTTCATTGCCTCGCAGTCTCGCCTAAGCATCTTATTCTCCCTGACGGCGAGACGGCACCGACTATTTTACCATAAATTACGCGCGATATCGTAAATCCCATTAGGGTGGAGTGGTTCGCGGCTTCGCTTCACGCTCAAACGGCCAAATTGGATTTTGTTCTTAAGCCCCGAATTTCGTTAAGGGCGGATGCTGGAATTATGGACCCGCCTTGTGAACCGCGCCCATAATAAACGAGGGTCGCAAACCCTTGCGCGCCATAGGTTTTAGCGGGTAAAAACGGTCTGCGGCCGTATTATCGAATTCTAATGCCACGTGACGCGCGCGGCCGGGCTCGCGTTTCTGAATAAAATATCTCCCCTACCTCGGAGTTCGGTTCATACATTTTAAATCCCGCGGCTTTCTGTAACTCGCCGTTAAGAAACGAGATTTCGGGCTGCATAGAGAGCCGCCGCATGCGAGGGGACACGCAAAAAGGGGCGCACCAGGGGCGGGGGCAGGAATTAAAAAAGAGAAGATGAGAAAAGGGACCGCGCGCCACCGCGGAATCTAAATTCTGCCGTTTTATGCCGCCGCTTGCGGGGGTACTCCGCTTCATTTCCTATTTTACGTCCCGGGAACGAGGGAACGCAACGGTTCCCACCCCGTCTCTCGGATATGCATAATGCATATTCTGTTTTTGGAATGTCTGAATCGCGAAGGGTTTTTGGCATTGGTAGGGAAACTCAATTTGGAATTTGAAATGCCCGGGATACATATTCGGCTGTCGGTACATACGTGTAGGGAAGAGTATGTTTGACTAATGCCCGCTTATACTACTGGCGCTACTACTGAAAGCTCGCGCGGGAAGAAAGGATCGGAAGCTGGCGGGGTTCGATGAACCCGCCGCGATTTTGTGATCCCGCGGAAAGTCCTGATTTATTCCAGACGATTTTGTACAGATAAAGAACAGGCTTCAGACGAATCACCCTCGTGTACGTCGCGGCCCGATGATTTATTACAGCGAGGGCGCTCGAGCAATTGAATCGACAGTGCGTAGGTCAGCCATTCGATCAATCTTCCTTTCTCAAGTTGCACAACAGACTCGTTTGTAGCTGGTGCAGCGATCGATAAATATGGGAACGAGAGAGCCGGGCAAATAAAAATCGCAGTTTCATCGCCTACAGAGCTGCGCGACCCAGCCTTCGCTGAATTTCTTCTTTCCTACCCTTATCTCGTTAAGATTCCAGCTGCCTTTGCGAGCGTTTCGTTTACGCAGGAAGCTAATTAAAACTCGTGCATCGACTTTTCCCTTCGCGGAAGATTATTCTGTTGTTGCTGCTGGAACTTCAGAGACAGTCTCGGTAAATCCTTTTTAATGTAGCAGGCCCCGTTTCTAATGATCGCTGTATATCTCTCGAGCATTCGCGTTTCATTCTCCTCGCTTATATTCCCCTCCTCTTAATGCAAACAGCCGAACGGGAATTCTGAGACACGAGAGATCGATCGAATGATGCATCTTCGCTATTGAACTACAATCGAACGTTTCCCCAGGAGAAAGTAAAATCCATCCCTTGGTCTTTCCTTTGGAGCGGCGAAACAATTCCCCGGGGAGAATAAGTAAAATTTCCGGTTCAGCTAACGGTTACGATTCTTCGTGTCGCCCCGGGATCGTCGAGGAATCCGAGGAATCTAACGCGGATACGGGTGCCTTCGAAGGGAGTCGCGATATCCGGGCTTCCTCGGATTCTGTATCTCCGTAGACACTCGGAGTAAATCGCTCGAATTTAATTTGCAATTCCTGACGCGTAACATTCGAAGCTGATAGGGCAGCTTTCTCGAGCACGCTTGAGTCCGGCTGGAGTGCGAGCGGGAGCGCGCGCGATGTATCTGGGACATTACGTGCCTGGACGAAAATCGAGGAAACGCGTCGGGCTTGTACGACGCGTCTAAAAACAGTTTCCGGCTTGTCCGTCGCGAGGGAGGCGGACCGGAAGCGGCGACGTGGATCCTCGTTTAAATTCAGATCCCATCACGGCTCCCGAGATATTCAGGGCTGTTCACGCGCGAGTACCTAAACGATCATGCGACCAGTTCGCACGTAGAACTACCCTCGCCGGCGCACCACGAGTCGACTATTAACCCGCAATTGCCAGCACATACGTCGATCCTTCCGCTCCCAAGGCAGTGGACAACTATTTGATCGATAAGCGCGATCGTGGCCCTACAAAACTGCTTTCAGACGAGCAAAGCTGCAGGGGGCCTATGGTTTAATTAACCGCGAAAAGAAACCTCGATTGCTTCCCACGTGCCAGGTAGTGTGGATCACCGGGGACCTAATAGGCTTTCCATCTACACGCTTTGAACTTTACACTGCTAGGAAGGAACGGCAATATAACAGCGTTCCCACCGTGTCGTATCGGAAGCCTTTGTGGAGAAACCGTAGGCGGTTGGTTCGTGCATAGAAATACTTGGAAAAGTCAAAGGATACCAATATGGCTGCGGGGGTTGCAAAGAATAGGCTGTGTGTTTGGAATACAATTGCTCTGCGTTTGAAGCTTCGTGCCACGACACTTACCGAGTTTCACAAATATTTAACGATTAGAGCCACTGCGGAGTCCCGTCAAAGCTTCTGGAGATATTTCCAGGCTGCGTGATGAAATCGACATTCGTCCGATTAAAATTCACTGTGCAACGAGGTTATAAAAATATGGAATACCTTTTGCCTGTCTACTGAAAAGGAGAATTGATCAGGGGAACAATGAATTCCAATTTCCGAATTACTACTGAGGCCAAAGCCAGTACGAAATCCCCCAGGAACATATGAAAACCGAATATTTCGCGCGGCTGCGGGTGGCAGAGGGGGGGAGAGATATACGGATGCAGGAAGCGGCAAGGAGAGATGAGTTTGTTGTGAAAAATTCGCCACTAACTCTGCAGGTTTGCTGGAAAAATTTCCGAGTGGTGGTTCGAAGGGAATTGGAAAACGTTGAACGATCTTCGAAACTCAACGTTTCGATTTCAATTTTCCAATTTCTCGGTCAGTCACGGGCATCGCAGTCGCGGGAGTTTGCTGGGATATTCCTCGACGAACCAGGCGATTCCTTTTCGCCATCCCTTGGCCAACCCCTCCGCCGAGGCTCCCTTCACCTGGTCGCGACGGTTGTTTAAGATTCCCGCGGGCGCCTCGTCTTCTATTTTAAAAATCACTCCCGACCCGCTTAGTATGCCGGCTGAGCCCGCGCTAGTCGACTGTGATATTGCCTCAGCGTTACTCTTACCCTCGTTCTCGTTGCCGCCTCTTCTCGCCCATCTTTCATTCCACCCCTTTCCTCCTCATTTTTATCTTCCCCCTATCCCTCACCTACGCCCCTCTTCTCCTATTCGTTTCTTTCGGCCGAGTCACCCATTCGATCTGGCATATCTTGATGCTCCAAGGCCGAGGGACGCGGTAGACAGAGCTCTCTACCCCCCTGGAACTTTCCATAACCGGCAGGCCTCGTTCGAAGTGAAATTCAGAGTGGCACCGCAATTGCACCGGCCTGTTCTTCGGCTCTGCGTGCCGCTAATCCCATGTTCGACTCTAACGATAACATCCAACGAATCCCGGAGCCAAGATACCCACGTTCTAACAGTGCGTGTTAATTAAGGGAGCCAGTACGTTTCTTCGTAAAGGGGCGCGATTGTAAAACCGTTTTAATTATCCCCGCGGTCGCCGGAGGCTAACCGGGAATATTATCCTGGGTAACTGATATCGGAGATGTAGCAGTTTACAGCCGGATCCTTCGGGAAAGGGTAACGTCGCTGGGACGAAATTGGCCGGGTCTTTATCGTTCGAGGGGCGGCGATTCCATCGAAAGCTCCGCTAATGCCGAAACTCCGTGATATCCGCTCAAACTGGCCGTAATTTCTGCGTCGGGGAATATAAAGTAATTTAGATAATGCCGGAAGTTAGAGTAACAAGCCGCTCCGCGGTCAGACCGGCGGTACCCTGCGTACTGTTTAGCAACCGAGCTAGTTCCACCTAGTTATTTCCGGTGCTCCAGGGAAAAGTAGACGGGACTCGCGGCAGGAGAAAGATGCTGACGCGAACTTGGCGAACCACTGTCCGAAAACTTCAACCACAAGCTTCCAAAGAAACGCTTGCCTTTGCTTCTTAAACTCTAACGACGTTGAGAGAAGTTCGAAGCGCTAGCGCGGCAGGGTGCCATTGGATCACATTGCGGCATACAGAATGGAGTGTTCCTAAAGAATCTATCTGCCCGTCAATAGAAAATCAATGTCGCCTCGAAGGTGTGCAGGCTTTCCAACCAGCCAGTCGCGTCGATTGCACCGATTTTAATCGTTCGATGCGAATAAAGTTCCTCTAATGTGATTGAGCATGTGCTGCGCCGAAGTTTCTGTTTGCTTGTTAACAAAACACCATCGCTCCAAGATCAGGCGCCATCGAACCAGCCCGCTGACGCGATGCCTCACGAAATGTAGCCAGGTAAAATTCAATTAACCGTAATTAAGGCTTCGTTGCCGCTTCGCGTCGAAATGGCTGCTGCCTTCGTCGATCTGCATAGTTTAACGGCGCTTGCAACTTGTATGAATTTACTGTTAATAGCTCGTCGAAATTCATGTCAGGATGCCGTCATTTTCAATCGCAGAGTGACCGATATTCGCCGCAATTAATTCCGGAATTACTTAGCGCAGGATTAGACTCGTTCCTTTTCCTTCAGCCTGTGACCCAGAACGGAGTTTCCAGACCCAGCTTCGAGGTGCTTCTTCGTCGTTAGTTGCCGCGCTCTGCAGGGCGCGCTGTGTTTAAGCTGATTCCTTTTTAATCAGTCTATGATGTTCCCCGGGAGACTTGCCGTTTGAGTCCGTTGCAAACGCAATTTCTATCGGTCGGGATCAACACCGTTCAGCGGAAACATTCGCCCGGCTGCAGACAAAGGCAGATATTAACGAGGAAACTTAAGAGGAGGCCCGCGCGATCCGCCCCGCGCGATTGCCTGGGCGAGCATTGTTGAGTAAGAGGCAGAAAAAGGGCGCAGCGGGAGAATATCAAACGAGACGATCGATTCGAATAGGAAATCGAATAAATCCCTGGAGGTCCGAGTTACTTTTGTAGGGACCGCCCCGCCACCTAATTTCAATGCATTGTGATGAGCGTGCCAAGAGGAGGGTCGGTAATTCGATCGAATATTACCTGGAGAAGTTCTTGCCTAGACGTAGCGTCGCGGTTCAAGGATAGAACCGAACATTCCAGACGACTTGTACGTTTGAAGACGTTCCGTACTAATTCGCCGCTCCCTTCCGCAACTACTTTGTCGGGTTACTTCTTCCGGACGCGGAGCTCGTGTTTCACACACTATTTGCAGAATTCGGAAGTTTTCCCGAAACGGTTGCGTAGACACGTTAGTCGCTGGCTATCGATCCGCCTGGCACGTAGCACCTAGCCCAGACGCAGTGAATTTTACAAAAATTTTATTTCGCACAAGCCCGGTTAATCGGCGTGTAGAAAATTAATAGGTTCCCTTCAATCGTCCGGCTGGATAACGAACGCACAGTAACGGTTCATCGATTGCTGATAGGGTGCAATTATTGCCCCTAACGATCGTGCTAAAGTTCTTTGAATGGAGGGAAGTATAGGATTTAAAGAAAGTACGTCTTGCGTGGATTTCTATAGGAATTATTTTCGAACCATTTTAACCGCAGCTCCTGCAGTTCAATCGTAGAACAGCTGGTCCTGGAAATCATTTCACAGCTTTATTCTGCCTGGATTTGATTCGCGGTTACTCCCTGTTCCCCTAACTCGTTTCATACTCGGGTCGCGGGAAAACACGACGCAACCACCTCCGTCGCAGAGAAAAGTTTGGAAAAGTTCCTGGCCGACAGGAAGGCGGCCGTACGTTCGAATTTCAGCTCGTTCGAATATTTATAGAAGTTGGCTTGCACGTCGAGGAAGCTGCAAGTCGTACGAATGCAAGACACCGAGGGATTTACAGTGGGGCCTAACAAGCGGGTTCGTTCAACAATTTCATTCTCATCAGTGCACAGTGTTCTTAGCCACTCAACGAGCGGAATGGAAAACGCTGGGGGTTGCGATGCATCGATATCGACCCGCTCGCGACGTCCCGACGCTCTCGGCGATGGAGACGTCAACGACGGGAAACAAACGTCCGCTGCTAGGTGACGGTAATGAAATTTGCTAGGGGATTGCGTGCCACTACCTCCTTTGAGAATCGAGTCCGCTGATACCCTGTAAACTTGCAGCTAAGGGAGCTTGATTCATACACCAATAATTGCCTTCGTCCATCCCCGATGCGGTCCGTTATTCCTCTATACCTATAAACCTCAAGTTTGTCCCCCGGTTGAAGTTGGGTCGTCTGCGCCTAGTGTATATTGTTTGCGCCTGGATGTAGAGAGTTCTGGCTTTTAACGAATGGAAATCTCGGGGACGGGCGCGCGCTGACTTCCTCGAATGCAACGATACCCGGCGATGTGTGTGCACATCGGCCATGTGGGCCGGCTGACTTTTTCAATAATATTTCCCCGCGGCATTGTTCGCTCCATTTGCAAACTGGTATCGTGTACGCCGGGACTTGCGCTTGTTTCCATCCTCCACTCCGCTCGTTCCAGCGAAGGGTGGGGGAGGTGGCGGTGCGTGTCGTCGGTGCGAAGCGACGGGTTGAAAAAAAAAAATTGCGGACAGGTCGCAGCGACGTAACCGGAACAGAATTCGCGCTGCAGCTACACGCGACACGGTTCTCGCGCCGCTGTAAAATTAACCCTCCTTTGTTCCTTGTGGAACGCCCTCCTCCGCGCCCTCTCGGCTTTTTAACTGACCTTCCGCGCCGACTTTTCTACTTTTACTTTCGAGACTTAGCCGAGGCTCGCACCCTCCGAAAGTTTTAACCAAATTTCCTGCCGACCTCGCGCGCGTTATCGGGAACAGGCGATTGTCACCGTGCTAAGAGCCCACTGCTCCTCGTCACCCAGATAATTAGTCGAATGGAAAATTTGACCCGCATACCCGTGTCTATTATCGGCGTTCCCTGATCGATGCGCTCCTTTCGCTGCTGCTCGTTCAGCTCTGAAACAATTCATGTACATTCGTTCGACTGTTCGCAAAACACGCGGGCCCTTTCGTGATCCCAGAGAGGCGCACCAATTGCTTTGACGTTTCCCATCGTGGAATGATTGATGTTTCGCTGCCTCTAATATTTAGAACTTAACGACCGGAGTGACAACTGGTTCAAGTATCCGAGTGTTTATTTTAGGGAGGTGAAAGGGTTCCCTTGGAGAGGCAGGCGTTAACAAATGTCGATAAATCCATGGATTGTACGTTTTAGGCATCTGGTTGTGAAAGTGATGTGGAAGAATGATTTGTCGACGGGCATTTTGGATTTATCGCTGAGGAGAAGGGTAGTTTTTCGGCCTCGACGTGGATTCCCAGAGGTATTCAATGGGCCATTGGAATAGGCTCCCTCCTTCACCCTCGATTAACGATCGATTGGTATTTCTGGATCGTATACATTTATCCTCCCTCAACAGATGGATTTCGTACGTTGGTTTCGGCCTTTCCTCGTGATGGTTATTCATTGCTCGACTGGTTCGCGAATAATACATTGGAAGTAACAATCTCTGCGGGTCCGACGAAATATTATCAATGAACCCTTGGATCGCATTAATATTGCGATGATGTATCGATGTATGTTCTTCTGCCAGAGAAAATATTCGGCCGAAATGTTTATCCCCGTTCACGTCTACCTGGCAGTGTTCTGTTGTTTCGCGGTACTTACTGTATAAACGTCTGTCTGCACTTTGTGATATTTATCTGACAAACAATTTAACTGCGCCAAGAGTTTACTTCAGCACGCGAAGAATTTACTTTGAGATATTTGACATGCCTCTATACTTACCTTTACAAAGGGTATTTCTTGAAATGTTTGCACCGCCAACGCTCGCCTTACAATACCTGCCTTCAGTTACTTCGAAATGTTTACCAGCTCTACCGAAAAACTTCCTTTCATCCGCCGCCGTTGCGAAGCTTCGGTAATTCAATAGCTCTGTTTCCGAGATAAGTTCTTAATAACAGTCCTTAAGAACCAGACTTATCTGAAGGGAGCTTCGTCCGACACGACCTCCCTGAATTTCCCCACAGAAACGGTTCGCCGCGCTCGTTCTGAATTTCCTCGATTTCTTTTCCGACTGACATGCCGAATTGGATGGCGCATCTATTTTGTTTGCCCAATGGCGCATAACTTGTCCAATTCTAAACCAGTATTCCATTGGGCTGAAATATATTTCGTGGATACATATGTCTCCCGGTGTTCGGGTTCTCCGCCACCGCGTTATTCATCTGGTGACACTCAAGATACGGGCAACACAGAAGCTGAACTCGTTTCGACACCTTTTTATCCGCGAAACCTGTAACCACTGAAAAGCGACCGTGCATATATCTGTCGGTATTGTATAAGCCACAAGAATCCAGTTACTTTAAATATCGATTGTGCTACAGCTATTGAAACGCAATCGCGCCCCGTGCCCGTGAGAGGCCCGCGAACATCGTCGCTGTGGTGTTAACGAATGCAATTCCTAGGGAAGCGATTCCTATCCAATCGTGGCTGCCATCCCACCAGCAAGGAGGATGCTGCAGTCGGCGTTCCAGCAAATCATTAAACCCGAGATGCAGGCATTGCACCTGTTCGCACGCTGGAATCTCGCCGCGTAAACGGAGCCGTTTGACGAGCGTTTGGCGTTGATTGATCGATCAATCGTTCAATCGTTCAATCGGCGGCGCGTGCACGCAAATCGGCATTATCCCATCGGCGGCTCGCGGCCGTATTATCCGCCGTTTCCAGTGGAACAACGCGAATGGTTTATGGGTACGGCGGAGCCTATGTGCTGGCCAAGGTGGAAGGAGACCATTTCCGTATAATTCATTCCGCCGCGTATGTACGTCGCGCGCGTCCATGCGTGCCTGACATACCGCGGACTGTTCTACTGATCGCGGACACGGGTACAATTCAGTTTGGGGGTTTAAACCTGAAGGGTTGTCACTGCCGCACGATCTTCGTGCGCCTGTGGTCAGTCGGTTGTGACAAAATGCGATCCCAGGGACGTCTGAATGGTCGAATACACGGTAGGTATGTAGTATTCGTCGCGGGTAAAGTGTAATTCTGCTTGGTTTCGGTGTCCATTAGACAAAGGCGCTCCACCGATTACAGGGACGTCTTTGAAGCGCCCAGGATCCAAATATAGCAGAAATCGTTGACGTCACTGTAATTTATATCGTCGCTACATAAATAACTGTGGAGAACAGGAAGTTGGCCGGGAAGGAGTATTCTGAATGAGCTTACGCGTAAACTCGATATCTCGGTTGGTTGAGCGCTGAGATTCTTCTTTTTTTTTTTTGTAGCCGAAGGAAACGCGCCGACCTGTTTATTGATAAAGCTGACCCTCCGGGTGATAGGGGCTCATGGACCGTGATGTGATCGATATTACTTTATTGGCCAGTCACCATACGTGAACGCAATCGTGGGAATGAATGGGTGATCCGTTCTGTGGCCTTTTTATGGGGTGAACCCCTGCACTGTAACAGGAGGGGAACGTTTCGCGAGGCATCGTCGCATAAAAATAACGAGGGTGAAGTATCGAATGGTAGCCGCGCAGCGACCACTCCCACAATATTATCGCGTTGTTATTTCTCGTAAAGGGCGGCTGAAGCAATTGATACGAACGCCCTCCTCTTTTTTTGCGACGCCACAAACGAGGCGGCGGGTTTTGAGAAGGTATCGACGCTGTCAATTGCGGGCGGAGCTGAACGTGGTTGCCCTATGAAAATATAATTCCTTATGCGCTGTATCGCCCGGTGTTCAAACTCTTGTCGTTCTTCTTTTCGATCACGCGTAGGCTTTAGTTTGGTCGCGTAATATCAACGTCTACCGCGCGTCGCCCTAGGTCGAAGTATCGTTCTCGTACCACCCAACAATTTTTCTGACTGCTCCGAGGTGGGTTGCCATCAGCGAGATTGAGATCAAAGTTTATGAAAGATTAGAACCGTCTTACGAAAGTTTCGGCCCGGAAGAACCAGAGGAAGACGTCCAGCCGGTGGGATCTTAATGCCAGCGGCGAAACTTTATTAAATCCATCAGTGAAATGACCGTAAAAAAAAGGAGTCGACGTCGGTCCTCGGCGTTCTTTTAATTAACGTTTCCCTGGGACGTTTCGTCGCGGCGCATTTCGCGCTGTGGTGATCCATTTTGCAGCTGGAAGTCCTCAACTTTTATTCGAATATGCGACCGTTGAACTGTGAGACCCTAAAAAGCTCCCTCGATGTTTCAATAATTTCGAGATGCCTTCGCGCGATTCTCCGACGCTATCCGAACTACCTTTTCCCGCGAAAGAAGAAGGCATAGAGTCGTGAAAGGGAGGCAATTCAGATCGTGTAAATATTTGATGCTAGAACAGCAAGATGCAGGAGATAACGGCATTGATCTTGGAAGTGATTCAAGATTCAAGTTCCCTCGTCGAGAATTCCATGTCAGGAACTTTCATAATTAGCAAGCTTGACACGAGCAACGGGGGCAGGCCTGTTCTTCCACGCGCTACTCTTCGCTTATAAAATAGTGGAAACGCCATTCGATACCATTCCACTTTTCTCACCTGCTTAAATCTCGATTCGTCCCTTTCGACTCGCCGCAAGAAGCGAAGGCGAGATTTCTCTAGAAAACAACGGCAACCGCGAAGCACCAGCCGGGGGTTTTTTCTCTGATGGAAAAACGTAAGCTAACGATCGGGCTGCCTAACGATTTCCCTTTCTTGCGCGCGACTAGGGTGATTTGCGAATCCGAAGCGCAAACGAGATCTCTTTATCCCGACTGTTTCTTCGACGCTAATGACAGTCACTCTGGGCACAGCTTTTTAACGAATGCGAATGTTTAGCCAATACATTCGAGTACGGCTCTTGACGTAAATCCTCCAAGGGAAAACGATTGAAGTTGCATTGTTAAAGCTTTGAATACCATTGAGCTTGCGATGTCAACGGAGTGGATACTTTGGCGTGACGCCTCTGTTTGGAGGAGGTACACGAATCCCAAGTTCTTCCGAATATTTCTTAAATTATGAACGATAAATTCAACTGTTAAGGTCCGTTTAGACCAAAGGAACGAATGCTCGTTTGCCCCCACTTCGATAAAATTCATTCAGTGTAAACGGGAATCGAAAATTTTTCGCGTCGAATGCGAGCGAATGTTCGTGTAGCTTATATGAGCCGAATATTTGTTGAACGTTCTTCATACATTCAACATTTATTTATAAAATGAAAAGAGCATTCCAAAACAATAATAAACGAATACATAGCAAAATTTGGGATTTTTTTTATAAGAAACCTGCGTTTCGATTCATCTGAAATTTGGACCATGTTTTTACGCATCTTTGAGGAAGCTGCAGTTTTTTTATTATTAATTTTCGACCATAAATATAGTAGTTATGCATGGTCGACCATCGCCACGCGCAAAATTCGCCGACCGTTGGTGTGCATGATATTTATCTACCAGATAATCCGAAACAGAGAAATTAAACGCCGTTTTATTTTATACATATGTAGCTTGAAATTGATGAACCAGCAAAAAACAAAAAAAATCATTGAGCAGTGTGGAGAGTTTTCAAACTGAAAAGTCCGAACCTTTAATTTTTGCGATCCAATTTTGCGCCAGTTTTCTTATATAACAAAAGAAGTATAGAATTTACCGATATTCTGGTTCATCGAATTGAAGCTACATATGTACAAAGCAAAAAGCCGTTTCATTTTTCTGTTTCAGATTACCTGCGAGGTAAATATCGTGCACACCAGCGGACGACGAGTTTTGTGCGGCGTGATACATAACTTCTATATTTATTATTAAAAATGAATAAAAAAAAAACTGCAACTTCTTCATGGATGCATAAAAGCATGGTCCAAATTTCAGATGAATCGAAAATAAGTTTCTTAAAAAAAAATCCTAAATTTTGCAATGTTTTTAGCTCATAAAATAGGACTCCCCCTTAACGCGTTAGGCCATGGTCCCAAGTGAAATCGAAGGTTCGCGGTTTGTCTCGGAGGAACCTATTCTCCATCGAGAGTCTTTTGAAAGATGCTCGCCCAATGCTCGATCGTCACCGTTTCCCCTACTTTCATTTCACGGAGGATCAGAGCGAAGTGACTCCAACAATATGATTCCTAGATCGCCTAGGCGGGCGATCGGGGAAATAGACGGGGAGAGATGAAACTGAAACGAGGGTTAAATTTAAAGTGGGTCGACGGTGGACGGGGCCCGTCATCCGAGGGGAATTCATCGCCGTGGGAGATAGTTGGGGGAGCTCCTTGCGCGCGCGATTTCTTCGTGAATAATGTACATGCACGAAAGATAACGTCGAACGGACGTAAATTACCGCGGCCATTATGTATTCACGCGGCAAGAGGACGCGTTACGAAGACGAAGTTTACCGCTTGTAAGAAAGTAATCGCGCCACCCCGTGATCCATTTTACGGGGTTCCCATCGGTCTCATTTGCAAGTCTCTTTTACGCGCGTGAACGAGAGCGTGGAAAGTTGGAGGAGTTTGCGAGGAAGCACCAGCCACTGACCGCGGCTCCGTGTGGGATCAAGTTCAATATGTACACCTTGTTGGCAGTTCGAAAGAATGCTTTGCCTGCTGGAGCAATTATTCCTCTGCACACAGTGGCCATCGCGAAGCTGATACGCGACTGAGCATTAGATATCCTCCGTATTAAAGTCGAAAGAAGAGACAATACAAAACAGTCGCCTTTGTCGAAGCGCCTTTTTCTTTATCGACAATCCCCTGGTTTCGTGACTCGGAATAATTCCAACCTCGGCTGTGTTTGCGTCGTAATTCCAGCTAGGCGTGTTTGCGCATACCTCGATATCGACGCATACCCACGGGCGTTCTCGTACACACAGAGCCGCGCAAAGACAATCGACGTCCCATTTCTACTAGTTCGACTTACAGAGATTTCAAAGCGTCAAACGCGGCAGGGACTTGCTCGCGATTAATGAACCTGACTCGGTGTAACGATCCTCTCCGCGCGTGTCTTTGTAAGCGAGGAATCCATCGCGCTGCCGGGACCAGGCACGGTCGCTGAACACACACCCCTATCGATTAGATAGATAGTCGATAAATCGAACACACTAATCGCCGGTGCGCGCAAGTCGCCTTCTTTGACACTTTCCACCTGGCTCCCGGAAAGAAGCCTGCTGGATCGAACAGTGGCCCGTTGTCGCCGGTGCACACAGCCTCGGCCACGGATTGATTAAATTGCAATCTCGCCCGACCTCCCCGTGCTCCGCCTACCGCGCTTTTTCCGTGCTTCTTGCCTGGCAAAGCCGTGAAGCGTTCATTTCCCTCGGGGACTGTAATGGCGCAGATATTAACTTCCTTATTACGGATACAACGGCAAACGTGTCGCTAGTCGCTTGATCGCGGGCTGAATTACAAAGTGAATGACGGGTAATTCCGATAAAGAACTGTAAGTCGTTTATCTGTTGGGAAAGAGAGGTGACGTCTTGGAGCCGACTGGTCGGCACAAATTATTACAGGGAGAAAATTATAACGCTCCCTCTGCCCAAGTTAACGGCCAGTTAATCGAAGTTCTCAAGGTTCGAAGGTGCTCAAGGTTCGATGGCGAGATCGAGCAGAGTCGCTAAAGGACGAGAGACTACCTAGACGATATTAATCCCTGGAAGGACCACGATTTTCCATTCGACCGACCTTGGACCGTCAGCCTCGGTTCACACGAGCGCCTCTCGGTTGAGGGGCTATTCGGGGGGAAAATTATGTTGAAATGAATAATGAAATAGGGCGGTCGCTTGGCGACAAGCTGTTGAAAAACCTCCACTTTATTCGGGACGGTTCGGAAGCTGGCACGCGTGACGCTCTTGGTTCAGAGGCTCGACTCAAATAAAGGAATTCGCCGGCATACTTGGCGGCAGGGAGCATCCCCTGCATGCATAACACGACAAATAACTTCGAGACTGGCTTGTCAACACGTCGGCGCGGCGTGGGCTGCGTTGGGGCGTAGAGTTTCGGTTTACGGTGCCCGGCGAAGACTCTTTATGAGTCCTTTCGTTCCCCTTCAGCTTAAAGTGGTTGGCATTTAACGATTCGTTGGCGCACTCTTTATCTGCAAATAGATGGCGAATTCCATCCCCTCGCTTTTCATACGACCTCCATTGAAACGCTCGCTCGCGCGTAATAGTTGAAATTTAATTCCGAGTTCGTGCAGTTTGCGCAGTTTATCCGCGGTTCTCGAAATTACGAATTACGCCGGGTCTGATGCATACGCGGTGGGAAGGACGCGGGGATGGCTCGGAGGGGTGCGCGGCCGCAGTTGGCGACGTTTACGAACAAAGGGCGGCGAAAAGTTTCGCAGGAAGACGGAATGTAGGTTAACTCAGACTTTCACCTCGATAATAAACTCGCGGCAGTAAGTCGCGAGATTAAAGCCCGGGTTCACCAGTTCCGGTGGTCGCGGTTCTGGAACTGCTAGAGCGGTTGTAACGACGCGGGCTCGCTCCTCCGGTCGAAATTAAAGTAACGCCGCACTTTTTCCCGGCCCGGCGACGTTTACAGCCCCGAAACGCAATGGTAACTTGGATCGTAAAGAACGAGGAGCGTGGCCCCTTTAAAATCCCAGAAACGTCCCGCTGCTTTTGCTGCCAGCCAATAAACGGCACGATCCCCGGTGTTTAAAGAACTCCGACGAATAGTTGTCGGAGAATATCTGGGAGCGGCCGCCGCAAATCGCTGCGCAGACCCTGTCGTCGCGTAATTAACGGAGAATGCTCCACCAGAGAATCAGTTTTCCGGGGGTCTCCGGCAAACTGAGCTCGCCGCTCTGTCTCAATCCGGCTTCACCTTTCACGGGCGCGCGATTCGCAATTGCGGCCAGCGTGTAAATCGATGATGTCAACCGAGAATCAAAAGCCGCGGCGGGCAAATTACCGCGAACACTAGCCGAAATCGATCGGGACGCGCATAAACTACTGTGTATGCGAAACCTCGACGCCGCAGGCACCGAAACGTTCTTCACCCTCGCGCGACCGCGCCTTTTGCCCCCTTGTTTTCCTATCCACGATCTTCGAGACAACCGCGCGCAATTCAGCGGTTACTTTATCGGCCAACGATGAAATCTGGCTGGCTGCGGTTCACCGTTCGCCGGTTAATCACCCCGAAATGCTTGGAATTTCTTCGACGCGACTGCAGGCTATTCGATACGGAGTGTGGAATCAGAGAAGCAAGTTTGACAAAGTTTACTTGATTACGTTGGCGCGCTACAAAGTGTGCAGAGGAAAAAGTAAAAAGAAGTATCAACCGGGGAACAACCCTGGAAAGGCTAAATCTCATTAACTGCGAGCTGCAAGGAAGGCGTGGATGGCGCGGAGGGGGCGGGGGGGGGGGACGAAACGATGTATATCCCGTTCACAGGGAGTTTGACAAAAAACAGAGAGCAGAGAACGAATTCCCGTAGAGACGCTGAACTGCCGACTAATCAAACGAACAGAGCGGACGCGTCCTCGCTGGGAAAACATGGGGTGAACGTGATTCGGGACTAGCGCAGAGGTGCAGCGCGACATGCGCGAAGCGAACGGCGATGAAAAAGGCAAAACACGGAGGGAAAAAAGTGTTACACCGAACCGGGCGTGTCTCTCGCTGCAGCAGCAAGGACCGTTCCCATTGATCAACATTACCACCGGTGGAATCAAAGTCAAGTCTCGTTAAATTGCGCTCACAAAGGACCGACGTTCCTTCTCATCGAGGCGCAGCCTCTGCTCCGGGCAGGGTCGCGCGTCGCGTTCCGCCCTGGGAAAGCGCGGAAACGGGGGTCCGTTCGATCGTTAAGTAGCGAATAATGGGCCGACGGCGATTCGGGCGTTAAAAAATGCGGCAGGCAACAGGTAAAAGGACGTTTCATGGGCGACCAAACGAAACGGCAATATTTCCCATCGTGGAAAATGTATTGGTCGCAACGCATGCCGGAACACGGTAGAGAGAGAAAAAAAACTTGGTCGCTCGTGTCCGCCACTACGGTCCCAGGTTTCCAGCAACAACGGAACCATTAAGCGAGGACCGTGCAACGAAGACGAATCACCTGTTAATTTTTTATTAATCTCGAAGCACCGAACCGGCATGGGAGAAGGTGCGGGTGGCATGTACGTGTTCGAGTATGTACGGGCGGACGACATTAGTCACACTGAACGAAACATTTATCGGCTGCACACCGGCTAAAGCTCCGGCAATAAAAATGTCTCCTGCATCGGTATTGCTTGGTGCAGCCGCGGTCAGAGTGCACTAAGCTGTACGTGCACTTAAAAGTGCCGGCTGAGAGGGAGCGAAAAGGCAGCGGCCCTGCAACGGTGCGGGCGCGGATGGTGGAGGGCGGATAGGGGAGAGAAAGAGAGAGAGAGAGAGAGAGAGAGAGGGCTGGGGAAAAAGGGCTGAAAAGCTCTCAGCACAAAAAAGTGGGATAAATTGGGGCAACTGCTCGTAACGTTCCGCGCGTTGCACATCCTATCGACAAAGTGTAGATACCTCGTGCCAGGACCGTAATGCGCCACGTGCGTCCGTGTGCGTGTACGTGTTTCCACGCGAGATTAAACCCCCTCAAAGGGGTGCCTTTCTTTCGCCCTGCGCGAGGGGAGAGTCATTTCGAATATTATCATGAAGACGGTCATTAGGGGTGGCTGCGTGGCCCGCGCAATTCTTTGTACGTTAATTTAGCGTGCGTCACCGCAGCTCCACCCCTCCGGAAGGGGGCTCGGTATCGATCAGGAAATAATAGAGCGTGGCTCGACTGTCGTTTAACGGCGCCGAACGTTGGACATTAAAGCGGCAATTTCGAGGAGTATTAAGTGTTTATAGATCCTGCGTCGACCTTTATCGCGGCGGGGTAATAAATATGAATCGGCGGCCTCGAAGACCGGGGCGGACGGTGCGCGGAGAACGGCAGGTAGCGCGCCGGCGGAATTTCTATGGAAAGCAATTTTTTTATCGATGTGCAATTTTCGCAGCATAGCACGATGGTCGAGAGATGCCCGTTTTTTTCATTAAAAAAACGTTGAAGGTTTTGAAAGCGGTGGACGTAGGATTATATGAAATTACCGAACATTACGGAATTACGGTCAATTTAGCCCGGTGAATAATATTGATCCTTGAATATGCCGAGGTGAGGGAATTGCCGATAACGGTTAAACACCTGGATGTTACTCCATTCAGAAGTTAGACACTTTTGTAGCCTGGAAACTGATTTAAATATACCCGAGCGCATCGCCCTCCTACCCTTTAATTTCCATTTTACGACTCCGATGCTTGCCCGTATAAAATTCACGCAGAGCGATAAAATATACACTGCCGGAGAGAACGTACGGACAATTTGCAATTCTGTGGAAGCTCATTGGAATCCTATTGCTTCTGCAGCCACTAAACGGAACACGAAGATCGATTCTCTGCGCCGCGTAGTCCGTGTCACCAGCGCGAAAGTAGAACGAGTCAGCGTATCGGTGAGCAGCATGTAGAACGACGGCGACGCGACGGTAGGTACTACCGTATCTCTGGCGTGGGTACCTGTAACGCGCGCGGCACGATTGAAGGGGAGGGGAAAAAAAGTAAGCCCGGTGACCGTGACAATAGAATAATTTTACAGAATGGTCCAGCTTAAAAATGTCCTTTTCGCCGCGGCTGTTAGGGGATGCCCCATGCCGGGGTGGATCCAGTTGTGGTTGCATCCGACGAGCAATATCCTCTTTATTCGAGCTGAACCGAGCACGCAGGTTACTGGCTCATGATATATACTCTGACGAGCGCGGAAATCCGTTATGCGTGCTATCTGGGTGCATGCGTGTGCGGCAACGCAGAAGCTCCGGTGTACAATGGTATAAAGTCAATATAATTATACTCCATAGCCTGGCTAGGGATTCCGACGTAATACAGATCTCGCGGGCGGACAAAGGCTGAGAGCCGGAATAATTTAAACGAGCCTGATGCCGGCGCGGACTGATAATAATATTAATAATAACACGTTGGAACTGGGCCGGCGCGGAAGTGATAGTCGGCGAGGGCGGGATGTTTTGAAGGGCGCACAGGGGAGAAGCTTAATTCGGTCAGCTTGAATTTAAATACCCTTCAGGCTGACTGGCACCGAGCGAACGTTTTCAGTTCGCCCGCGAGACCAAGGATTTTTCGAAATCCACCGTTGAGGCGAGGAGAGAGGGCCAGGGATCTGGGTGATTGGGTTAGTCAGCTTGAAAGGGGAAAGCGATTTAAACGCTTAGCGTGTAAATCCTGGGAACGGCGCGGCGCTGTTTCAGTCGGCGTTAATGTTTGACCGCGATATTACCAGGACAAAACAGAAACCCAATCCGAACGCCCGGCGTTTCCGGCTGAATATAAATTACCCTCGGTCGCGACTGGTCAGCCGCACCCCTCGGACGTCATCCCTGTGTCGGATTATACGCGAATATCTTGCGCATACCGAATATCAGGCCGGGCCGAACAGAGACCAGAGCCGGTTGAATGGGCATTTTTCCGAGGGTTCCTTCGGCGTTCTCGAAATTGCCGTAATACTTTTTCTCGCTGACGTTTAGATTGGAAGACTGTCTTCGGGCGAGGTTACATCATTGCAAGGGGGTGAGTTATACCCCGTCGGTGACGCGCCGTGGCTGTTTGGTTGACTGGTGGGCTTCCGGCGATAGTCGATGATCGATGAAATATCTCCCACGATCCAGGAACCTGTTAGTTGGTCGGTCATCAGAAATTGAACGTCTCAATGCCGCCAAGTTTGTTCTCCTCTCCCGAGATAAATATTCCGAGCCGAACGGGACGGCGCGGAAGTGTTGAATTATAAATTAGCGTTATTAATAGAGCTATTAATCAAGCGGCATCATTAACTGAACGTCAAAGTAACACGAATTGAGCTCAATATAGATTTTACGGTTCAGTTATTCGAGCCAGCTAGGGATGCAGGGAAAGCTCGCGTGTTTGCACATGTACATGTGTATATCCGTTACGTTACACCGTTGCTATTAATGCCGCTGTTATGAAGGCTGCGAATTAATAATAGCTCGTTTCTGATTATCCCTACGTTGCGACGGTGAACATAGCGTTTCAAAGCGTCAAATCACTAATCTCGTCTATGTTCGCCAAATCGATCGTGCGACGACGAGCGACGTCACTCGCATGGCGTCGCCGTTCCGAAGAAGCTCACGCGCGAAAACTGCGCGCAGGTAGAACAGAATGGAAGAAGCGAGCTCCAGAAGACCAGCGTCCGCTGCTGCGCAATTATACCTCCATCAGTTGCAGATCTCTGAAACGAAACGGCCGGAAAGGGAGCATCTTGTTTCCGCTCTTATTCGAGTGGCTAATTAAATCCGCGGTATTGTGCCGAGCGTAAAATTACCGCAGTCGGGGTCCGAGAATGAATAAGGCGCGGTCTGAATTCCATCGCTCGAAGTTCGTCTCTGAAAATATTTTCTTGCCGAACCAATCGGACTTCTCCACCGTTTTCACCATTAATCGGGAAGTTGTAATTAATGGCCGTGAATGTTGAAGGCGCCAGGCACGAGTAACGTAGCACCTAGCCTCGAGGATTTATAGGGTGGGGTTTCGATAATACTGTGTTGAGCATCATCTAGCTGGAAAGGAGGTCAAGTTTGACTTCCAAACGATGGATTACTTCGTCCTTACCTCTTCTTCCGGCGAGAGATTAATCAATGGGTCATCAGATTGTAAGGATTTCCCGTCGACACAAAGGACCAAGCAACAGAGACGAAAGGGCAGCGCCGGTACTAAAAATTGAATGGGCTCGGGTTTAAGTTCGGAAGAGGGTTCCCGAGATCTTCGCGGCTCTCGCGGATATTACAGTGCCGCAATAGGTGCGCCATAAAGAAAATGAAACGACGAACAGGCGACGGGACGTTGTACAGTCTGATGCCTCCACGTGGCGTCTCCGTTTAGGTTATGAAGGAGAAGGAGCAAAGGTTGGCCGGGGGATGGAGGAAGGGGGCGGGAGGGCGAAAGGGAGAGACAGAAGACGCAACAGTGGTGGACAGAAATAAAGAAACAGAAAGAGAAGGGGGGGTCGGTACGATGCAGATGAAGGCCTGTTCTGCAAATCTCTCGCCTAAAATCAGGACGCAAACACGCCACGAGGGGGGAGATATGCAAAGTGGCAGACGCTTTATGCAAAAGGTCCTCCAGCACCAATTCACTTTCCGTCGGTCTTATCATTCTGCGCGCGACCGGTATGGCTCTCGCGATGTTCCCTTTATTTATTTTACGAGGCGCGCATGCAGGAGCAACGACAACCGTGGCAAAAACCACCCCACGGTCAATTCGTCTGTTCCTCTCCAGTTTCACCTGGACGGTATCCCCCTCGACATCCAGGGAGAAGCAGTCGATACACCTCTCTCCGCGACAATCTTGTCAAAGTCTTCCTCCTTTTATCTCGTCTCCTTTTTCCAACACTGACGTCCAGTTACGAATCCGTAGCACTTTGTCTCGCTGCAGAGCTTTGTCAATCCTGGCGCTGTTCCTTGATAAAACTGCGCGACTTGAATTCGATATCTGTCCCTTTGTTCCTGTCGGTTGTTCATTCACGGCGGATGCTCGAGGAGCAAATAGAACACTGAAGCAGAATAACGTTGTACCCTATTGTCCACAAGGTGCGTCTGCTCGGTGTAGCGGGCCACTTAAGCGAGTTTGTTGTTTCGGGAGCCGACAGAAAATCGAAGGGGATTAAACTCTCTTCAGTCTTCGACGAGAACTTAATTAAATTTGCCGGGCGAACGTGGGCTCCGCCGAAATTGATTCCGGCGATAGCGTGGAACGAGCGCGATACACGCAAAAGCTTGCTAATTATTGCGTCTCCAGATCGAGCGGAGATAAACGCAGCTCTGCACGCAATAACGTGTATGCGCAACGCCGAAACTTAAGTAACTACACGCTTCTGCCTGTGTACTTAGCGGAACGTCGTGATTCTCTCGGAATCTCAGGCATTTGCTGTAGGTACTGGAGTCACCAGCGATTTCGACCACCTCGTTAGGTGAGGAGCCGAGGTGTCAAAGCAGAGTCTTGTAAATAATTCGGCAACCCCCGTTTCGAGGGCTGCTGAAAGTGTTTCTGGCGTGTCGAAGCGAATCAACTGCGCGTTAGCTACCGTCAAACCGATAAACCGACCATACGAGCAGTCGACACGCGTACGTCTCTGCGAAGTTCCTCGGCGCGTCACGGTGGCATTCACGGGCGGAGCCTCTTAAGTGATTTTGTACCCATGCGCGGACCGAGACGTGTATTGTGCTCGCATGATCCGATAACCTGGAGCCGTTTAATCGTGAAGCGAACTCGAGCGAACGTCGCGCTACCATGGCCAAGCCCGAATATCCGAACAGTTCCCGGTCTGCGAATGTTTGACCGCACGGTATTCGATGGAGCGTCCCTTGGACGCGCCGATTCTGGAATTTAATCGTGGCTCGACCCAGATAACGACTGACAGAAGCACCGGGGTCCCGGGCTATCCCGGCGAGCGCTGCGATATTTGATATTCGTCCGCGATTAAATTAAAGGCGAATCGTGGCCCGCGCGGCTGCTCTCGCTGGTAGATGACGGGGAAGACACTCGGACAAGCTTCGCTGGGGCAACTTCGACTTCGATTTTATGGCTCGCTGGTCCCTCGCGAGCCTAATTGGGGGGAGGACCGAGCCTCGGGGACGTTTCTTTTCCCTCGTTTGTCGCGGGAGTTTTACTCAGGCGTATTTTAAACCTACTCTTTCGAGCTTCTCGTTGATTACGCGCAAGTACGGAGATGTGAAAATGAAATGTTGCCACTATGGGCAGACGAGCCAAATTTTTTAATATGAAAATAATAAACAATTTATGTTAGTTTAAATTTAAATGAATTATTTTCGTGCAAAATTTTGCTCTGTAATTGTGCATGAAATATTAATTAAACGAAGTATCGAAAGAATGGCTTGTCAGCCAAAAATGGTGACATTATTTTATAAGAATATTATATTATCTTTCAGGCATCGATGTTTATAGGAGATATCATGCAGCTCATTTTTTTCTGCAATGATCCAAAGAACCTCAGAAATCATAAATAATTTAATACAAAAATTATCCTAAATAAATGTCTTCTTGCACTTTATGGGCTAATAAATCACGCGTAACAAGTATTTTGTTTTATTCAGGGGGGATTGCGCCTTGTTGGGCCGAAAAATAGCTAATTCTTTGTGAATTTTTCGTACAAAAACGGTTCGACAAATTAATTTGAGGTTTGGCAGGCTGTTTTCCTGTATCTTGGACTATTTTTCTGAATTTTTGTGTGACAGTGAAAAAACATGGCAGATACAGAGAGAGAGCGTTGAAAAATAATCTGGTGGTACTAGCGTTGACGGAAAGTACCTACTGTAAGGGTTATCTGAAACACAAAAAGGAAAAGAGTTTCTTAATCTATATGATCGTGGCTATCTGTGGTAGTAGATGCATTAAAAAAATAAAAAAAATGTTTAAATGGCAGCCTTTTGAAGAAGATGAAGCGTCCTGCTTTGAGTCTGGAAAAGGTTTTGCTAAAACCGGGAAAACTTCTTTAACTAAAAAAGAAACGGTAACAGGTACGGCAATAAATCTACTACCACAGATAGCCACATTCATATAGATTAAAAATCTCTTTTCCTTTTTGTGTTTCAGACAACCCTTACAGTACTTTCCGTCAACGCCAGGGCCACCCGATTTTTGTTCAACGCTCTCAGTCACCCCTCTGTATCTGCCATCATTTTTTTTTTACCGCCACACAAAAATTCAGAATAATAGGTCGAGGTACAATAATACAGCTTGCCAAACCTCGAAATTAATTTGTCGAACCGTTTTCATACAAAAAATTCATAAGTAATTACCGTTCTTTCGGCCCAACAAGCCGCAATCCCCCATTAATTACAAGTAATTACCACGATATCCTGCCAACGCAGCGGTGCAACGAGGATTCAGGCTTGTTGTGATCCAGCCGAACCCCGCAGAAAGCATGTAGGCACTTGTACGAGACTCGCCGGAGAAAATTGGCGCGGGGAATAATGCCCGAGCTAAGAAGCTGTTCCGAACTCGTTACCATGAATCCGCAGAGTAGAGAATCGACGGAGAAGGGTGTATCGCCATTGGCGCGAAGGGAAGAGAAGAGAAAGCTAGTTACGTGTTCTTTGAGAAAGAAAGTATTTCTGCCGGATGACCTACATCGGCTCTGCCAGAAGGAAGACGAGCCCAGCCGCCTGCCGGAAGGAAGGAAGAAAAGGAACGAGGAAGCTTCGGATTTGTGCATTCGAACACGGAAAACAGAATGCGGCTACTTTCGCATCGCGTAATAAGCGAGTGGCCACTAGACGAGCAGCCTTCCTGGCTCATTAGGCGAAATATAGGCACGCTCGCGTGTCTGCATCTCCGCAGAGCTGGTTTCCCTCGGACCAGCGAGAGGAGATACTCGTCAGACACGACGCGAAGTCACGTACGCCGAGCAAGAAGACCTCTGCTCGGGGGGGTAACTCCCTTAAGGATAAAGAAAGCCTCGACGAACGTTTCCGGTTCCCTTACAGTGACAGATTGCCTGTACGCCATCGATTATCGATGATACGTACACCAGCACGATAGGCAAACGACCATATCGTGTGCGCGAGAAATTCGAACAATTTAAACGCAAACTCGGCTACGGCCTCGGAACCTTTTCAACACACGCTGAATGGTTGGGGAACGTGAATACGTACGGCAAAAAGATCGACCGGCTTGGCTTATTTATTTAAGCTCATTTTCCCATGGCAAAGTTTGCTCGATACTCGATAGGACCAGTTCGCAAAGTATTCCCCGGCTCCGATATAATTTCCGCGGAATCAATTATTGGACCGTTGTAAATGAGGAGGAGACGCGAATAAATTTCGCGCAAAAAACCTGCCGGCGAAATGGAATTTCCGGCGAGCAGTGTGCCGGCGCGGTTGTTCGATAAATCGCGGCCGACTGTAATGCCACGCGGTCGCGTTATAATTCAGAGGGACGCTAATTGTCCCCCGTCGATCGACGCGAAGGAATTATCCGGACGGCGCCAGCGGCGGCTTTAATGAAAGCGACTAATTCAATGCGAGCCCGCAACTTAAAGCCTTCGTGTTTTCTACGCGGCGCAGCCACCGGAGGTCCCATTTGTTGCATGCCAATCGGTCCCTCGCTCCGAACACCCGCCGTCTATCTTTCGGCGCAGGCCTGTGCATGCTAAACCACTGTTCTCCAAAACGAACGGGGAATGGAAAGTAGGTCACAGGGGGAGTGCACGCGTCATACAAAAAGTGTCTTCTATATGCGGATAAGTACACTAATTTGCAGCGGGTAATTAGCTGAAAACATAAACTGCGTTGAATCCCGGCTAACGAGGATAAAGATTCTGAGTTGAAGGGTGCCGTTGGGGTTCGTGCAACATCCGCGGCCTTCGTTCTAATTGAAACAGCGTGCACAGAGGTTGGGAACTAGACGCATGAATCGCCTTTATTTATTGTAATCCTCCGATAGAGCCAGTAAACAGGGAACGGAAGCAACGAAGTGTGAAGGAAACTCGGAGCAGAAGGTCTCCCCTTCTACGGTCTTCATTCATTACTCTCGTTAAATAAGATAAGTGACTGGCTCGGTAGGGTTTAAAGTTTGAAGAACGCTGCTCTCGTGCCAGCGCACGGCCCATTCTAACGCAGGATGATGGGGAAACGCTTGTAGGAGGCCGTTCCTGACGATTGCGGCGATAAGTCATCCCAGGGGTACTTGGAAACTGTCCTATCAGTCGTCGAAGCGAAAACTGCTCGCTGATCGAATTTCGGATTGTCCGACACGCGACGTAGATCTCTGGCGCGACAATGCAGCTCGACAGCCGCTGCTGGATTATTAATGGCCCGGCGGATTTTCGTTTTTCTTCGTCTTCGGTGTAAATAATGAACGGGAGCGGTTCAGGTTGCGACGAGACCTCGCGCGAGCACGCTCGAACAAGCGCGTCCGGGGTTAAGAATGGACGCGGCACGCCGGATAGGTTCCGCGGAGGCGAATGTGGCTTAATTAATCACCCGATTTATTACATTTCCCCATTATTTTTCCCCGCTCGCAGCGAGCTTTTGTGCGAAACAAAGCGTCGGCCCGGGCTTTGTCCACGTCTCTGGCCGGGCTCGTTGGAAAAAGAACAGAAAGGACCATCGTGGTTTGAGTTAATTAGACGCTAGCTACAGGACACCGGTGATTTTTCTTGGTTTAAATTAAACACGGTCCCAGGCGTGGACCGTTCCGTTCCACTTCGAGCTTCTTAATTAATGTTTCAATGAACCCGCTTGTCCGCCGGCTCCTCGCCGTGCCTCTGCCACGCGTCAAAGGGAATCTCCAAGAGGGAGGCGCGAGACTGCGAAACGACTCATCCATTCCTTCCGCGTGTTCGTTCACGGCGCCGATTCAGTTTCCTCTGATACCCGCCTGGTATCTGATAGCTGGCTCTTCCAGTTCAATTCTAAACTCGCGCAGGGCTGCTTATCCGACGGCTATCCCGCGCGGGTGGTAATCATTCGCTGTCCCGAGGATTCCTAGGGCTCTGATTGTAAGGAAGCAAGAGTTATCCACGGAGTCGCCTGGTAACTGAACGAAGTTTGTGTTTCACGTGCAATTTCCATTCATCGTGACCTGATACATCGCTGAACGACTCTCGGAGGTCGTTGCGATCGGCTAGTAATCGCGAACGTCAACCGTCCCATTGTACGAACGCTGCCCTGGCGAACAAACAGCGAGCTGCTTCGTAGGATCCAGTAGCAAACAGCGGCCCGATCGAATAGCTTCTCGTTTGCAGTGCACTCTTTCACGGTAATGTTATTTCGCGACGTTCCGTTGCGAGTGATCACTTCGCTCGATTATTCCCCGTTGATTAAGGCGGCGAGGAGAAGAGACGGCGCACTTTTTAATGAGCCATTCGCTGGATCGTAAATTGATTGAAACAAAAACGCGAGTATGCGGGGGTGGAGGGACTATTTGCAAGTGAAATGACGTTCGTGCGTCGAGTGTGAAAAAAAAGCAAAAACGACCCGACGGGCGGATCGAGGGAAGAGTGGAACCGCGACTATCAATCACAATTGAACAATTGAACCTGGCGCAATTAAGCGCGGGGGAAACCGTCGCGGGATCTCTCTCGAATTTAATAAGGCGCGTTCTAGTGCATCGTTCTTGCAAACGATTAGAACCCAAAGCTGTCCATATTATTGCTCGCAGCGTTTTCTTTCTGAGGAATTCAGTTGAAATGCAGGCTCCCGTTAGACCGTCGCGTCAACAACGATCCCTGTTTGACTGTTGTGTCTCTGTAAACGACGCAGCCTCGACGTAACAGCGAAATATCGTAAACGACAGATGGGAGAGCGCGAATGGTCCGCCGCGGAAGTTCGTCCCCTCTTCAGGGATCCTCGTCGGCGAACCGCTGATCCGGTTTCCGATATGCAATTCGAAATATCGCCGGAGATCTCGAGAAAAGCGGGGAAGCCGCAGTTGGACGCATCTGGCGCAGAAACTACGGCATCCAGTGGCCGTAACCGCGAAGGCAACGATCCACGGAAGAACTGTGCACGTCTGTCCGGCTCTGAAAGTACATTTTATCCCGCGCCATTTCACTGAGGCGGAAAATGCGGCGGTGGTGGACCGTGGCTTCTCATTTTTTCCAGCAGAGACGCGAGGCTAAGCCAGACGAAGCCGTCTGGACCCTCTTCTCCCTGTTCACGTCCCTTCTTATCGCGTCGTAAAATATGCACGCGGCCGCGTTCCCCCCCGCGCCCCGGAAAAATCGCTGGATCCAGAGAGAAAGCCGAGCGAGCCGTTGGGAAGGGGATGCGTGTTCACGAGCTTCGGGGCTTCGGAGCTTAGAGAACCGACGCGATTCCCCGCGAAAAAGCTGATTCTATGCATCGCGTATATTCCTCGCCGTTGGGGCCTTTAGACCTCGGCCAAATTGCGCGTATAAATGATAGCAGGGAAATGGGAAGGCGCTACGGGGCTGAAGTTCCATCGTTTTTTGCTCTCTGTTACGTTAGCAACTAATCGATTCAGGAGCGAAGAAAAGCAGTGTCGAGAGTCAACCAAACGGAGGCGACGAAGAAAGTTACCGCCGAAGCGCAAACAATAAATCTGCAAGAGTCCGTGCGGCTGTGAAAGTTGGGTAGTTTCGCAAACAGCCGAGTTTGAAACGCCCGTTTTGACACGATTTCTCCGCGCGATTCGGGGCCCGAAGCGCCGGCGGAAGGACGTCAGCGGTTTACGAGAAGAAACGAGAAAGCATAATTTTCTATTTCCCCGAAAATCCAGAGGGAGAATTCACAACGCGAAATGAATGTAGAGTTGCAACTTCCTGGCCGCCTTGGTCGCAAATTAAGGGAGCTTAAATATTTCCCTTCGGCTGCTCTCCTCGGGGGTAGTCGACCTATCCAGTAGCAGCGAAAGCACTTAGTCTCCCCGGCGCCACCTGAAAATCCCGCCACGAATCGACCGCGTAAGAAATTCTCCGGGCGATTTTTTCCAATTCTCCCTGGCTCTCTCCCTGTTCCGTGCCCTCTCCCGGGCAGAAGCTCCCGAACAATTTAATTCGGGAGACAAAGAAGCTCGCGCAAGAAACGTGTGCTCGAATGCAGCTTTGGGATAGACCGGGAAGTTTGAAGAGGGGCTGGCCACCCCCTCTGGGATCCCGCGGCAGCAATCGAGGACCTCCCCAGCCCGGCAACGATGACGCGGGCTCGGATGGCCGGCAAATTTTCACGAGGAAACTGTAAGCCCGGTGAATCCAATTCGCGGAACAATAACGACGAACTTTCAACCCCTTGTCAGGTGTCGGGCCAGACGCCTCTCCTCGAAAACTGCCCCTCGAAATGGATACTGCTCGCCGGGGTTATTGCTCAGCCGAGAACATTATCTTCCCTCCGTGTTCTCTCGTTCCTTTCACTTTGCTCGGCTCTTTCCCGCCGCTTCATCCCCATCTTTGAGCGGCGACGACGTTTATGCGCTGAAAGCAGCCAGCGCCCCGCGACCGCAGAAATCCACGGCGAAATGGTTTTAAAGACGCCGCTTGATCTACAGCGCGCTAAAATTCGGAAAAGCCGATCGGATTTCGCGCTGGTTCCTTCGGCTTCAGAGGGGAACGGTGATGAAATATGCTGGCAGAGGTGGGTGGGGTGTTTCGTTGAATGTTTTATGCCGGTTTCTGACGGGCGGCAGGGAAAATTGGAATTCCGGGGTGACTGGCGTTCGTCTGTTCGTCAGAACGGTCACCATTTATTCGGCTGGCCGTGAAAAATTGTCGAGCTGGCCCTTCCGCGTGTTTAATCCGAGCCGGCCCAATTAAACTGTCAAGCAAAATTAATCTGCCACTTGTTTGCGGCCCTGTCATCGGCCGCATCTTCCCTGCACCGGGACAACTGATTGCTCAACCATATCGTAGCTTGCATAAAGTGGCGTGAAATATCCGCTGGAGCCTTTAGACGCAGCTAGTATTTCCGCGGATGAGCAGAAAGCGTAGGACGTATCGCGGATCAACTTTTACGGAGGTTCGCGCGGACGCGGGAAGCGCAGAGTGACGACTGTTTAATCAGAGGACAGATTGATGCCAGCCGATGCCAGGCGCTGGAAGATTTTAATTGCTTGAACGCCGCCCGGTATCAATCATCGTTATTATATCGACGTTTAGTCGCTGTTTACATGGATTTCGGAGCTCCGGGGCACTGTGAAGTTTGCGCGTCGTACATTTATCAGGTTACATGCTAATCGAGTTAGGAGAAGTTACGGTTTATGACGGTGGATGCAGATGCGTGTGTCCTCGAGGTGGTTCTGCACGCCCGGTCTAACTTGCGAGCGAAAGACGCGCTTCTAAGTTATTCGCCGACTTCGGAATCGAACGCTCGCTTGGTATTACTCTCAGGCTCCTCGAACAGGCGACACCTTCAGGATTTCTGAGGACTTGGGGAGCGAGCGGGACGTTGCCAGGGAATAAACTTTGATCTGCGAGCGAACGTGACGCAATCGCAGACACGCACTCAGCTTTCGTACGACTTGGCAGCGCATAATTATGGCGGGATCGAGAGTCCCTCCAACTATGTACTTACTTTGCCTTTTAATTTCCTTGACGTATCGCTCGCGATTCGAATCTCCGTGCCCGACGCGATCGGAGACGTACGTGCAGTCGCGGAACGAGCAGAATATTCAGCGGGGCGTGCAGAAATCGCGGCTCACAATCCGTCACGTACTTACGTACACCGTCGAATAATTGACTAACGTTACAAAAATTCTCATGCCAGCGCGGCAACGGCGAGGCGACAGAATGTTTGATCATATCCGATATCCGAAAAGATCCCTCCCAATTAACGATAACGAGAGGAATCGAAAGCGCGACGATGCGTTCGGCTCGTTTACACGTGAAAAAGCTTCGCTCCGGCCTCGAGAAACGCTGACGCGGTACCCATCGAGGGTCCTGCACCCTGATAAATCACGATGCTCATTATCGATGACATCGTCGTTCGTAGAAATACTTTGGCGCGCCCTTGCATAGCAGACGCACGGAGTGAAATCAGTTAGCGAGCTCTCCAGCTTTCCGCGGAACATTAATTCCTGCAACAACAAAAAAAAAAGGGGGGATCACGTGTCCTAGAAAGAAAATGGAACTCGCGCGTTTCGTGGAAAAATCACGGGCCAGTAACGCGCGTATCGGGCATAAAGTGGACCAAACTGACACTGCGAAGGGAAGGGGAGGAGGGGCACGTCGGTGAAGGAGGAAGTTGCCTGATTAGCGGTATTGTTCCGGAAACGGAGTGAATCCGTACGTTGCGGGTCCATTGTTGCTGTATTCCAATCTGGTTTGACCGGGCCTGCCGCCCTGTGAAAACAGCAAATTGCGTTTCCAGCCCGGCACAAACTTGTGCAGCCTTTTTGAGCAGTGATCGCGCAGCTGCGGTGAAAAGGCTGCCTCGAAATCTCGGTGAAAGCAATTAGGAATTTTCCGGTTGCTCTGGGCGTCATAGAAAAGAAGGTGTTGAGCGTTAGCTCGATGCCGGGCTACCAAGTACGCACAAAGGGTGCCTTGTATTTTTGAAATTTCGTCTGGCAGACACTTGGTCTGTCAGTCCTTGCCTCGTAGACCTGGGACCGGTGTAAACTCATAAATTCACTGTATCGGAAACGCAGGCGATCAGCCCAAGTCAGGGAAAAGGGTCCCAGGATCGCCGGGACAATAAACTGACGGCCTCGCCACAACCACCCCACGGATTCGCCAACGCTTTGAACAGGATTTCCCTTTCCTATAGTTCGTTACCACCTACAACCAGATCGTTTCCGCCAATAGACAGCGCTTCCTACGACTGCGTTACTAAAAATCCACCCCTAAAGGGAATCTTCGGATTTGCCTTGTAGCCAGTGAGAGAGTCCCAGAGCAGTCGAAATTTATACCTCGCACGAATAACTTGGAGGGACTCAATCAACTGATTACGCACTCACAAGGGAACATCCCGAACCCGGAAATTTGAAAACATTCTGAAACTTTGTGAATATGTAGGGAATTTCCTTCTGATTACAACTGAAATTTTCTTCGCTGCCCAAACTCACTCTAAGGGGGTGTAATTGACCCCTGAAAATTCAGTTATTTTTCGATTTTGTGTTATAACTCGTGACCTGTAAAATAATTTCTTTGCCAAGTGATAGATCTAATTAAAAGAAGTAACTTTTGTCTTGAAACTTTTCTCCCATCTCTTACAGTTCGCGAGTTGTAACACAAAATCGGAAAATAGCCGAATTTTCAGGGCTTAATTTCACCTCCTTCGAAGAAATCCCCTACATATTCGCAAAGCTTCAGAATTTTTTGAATTTTCGGCTTCGGGATCTTCCCTTGTCAGTCGCAATCAATCTTTATCGACATAGAGGACTCAGTGCAGACTGACATCTGTTATTTTTCAATTACCATAGCCATCGTTGTTAAAATGCAGATTCGAATACACTTTACATTGTTAATGCGCGGTGCCTCGACTCATTCAAATTCAACCTTTAATCACACCCTCTCCAGTGAATTCTCGCGGTCGTAAGACACCGCAGAGAAGGTGACGTATGCGCGGTCGGAGATTTACGCCCTCCAAAAACAGGTGACGCACCAGCTCACAACAGAAGGGAAATTTCAGTTTAACTGGTCACGAAAATTGTTCGTTGCTTCCTTGTTTCTCTTTCGCCTTCATTTTTGCGAATTGATTGTAAGTATTCGCTAGCCAGAAGCAGTATTGGCTGTTTTGTTCGTTAGCACACCAGAATAACAAGAAGCTGCGTAAAAGGCCCTTGACGAAAGCGAAACGATTTTTCGGATAAATCTTGGATAAGCTGGAGTATTATTCCATGGCCGGTTCAAAGCCCTGCGTTACGAACGGGGGTCGTTTCGCAATGCACGATCGAAACGCGAGTCGATACGTCGCGAGCACTTGGCTATTCGAAAGCTGCATGCTGTCGATGAAACTTTTCCAATTAAATTTCCAGGATTTCGCCGACCTCGTTACGCTCTTGTCCGCGAAAGAAGATAATGCCGGCTCATCCCCGCGCATCAGATGAAACTTTGGCTCTGTGAACGCCACGGATGATCGATAGCCCTCTATTTATTTCAACAATTTTTCTTGCCTTATTAGAATACTTGGATAACTCGTTGGCTATTCCTCAATAATATTACCATCTGCCACGGTTCGTTTCGAGGCCAAGCCAGGTACCATTTTGGTATCGAGCAATTCGACACGGTGGATTGACCTCGCTTCCATATTCTTCCACAAGTATCGGCTTTGCCTTGAATCGAACTGGCAGCTGGCAAAGCGTCCTCAGAAATTGGTCACTTGAATCGTAGAAATTCCGAAGCAACAGCCTCATTAGAACCCTGAATCTCACGTTCCGCCAACCGATTCAACAAAGATCGCGGGAGCACGAGGTAGAAGCGAATTCGTTTGATCGGCAAACGACGAAGGGCAAGAAGATGATACCGAGGAGACTTTGCCCGAAAGAAATTCCCTCCAGGATTCGATTGTTACGCGGCATTGGGAATATCGATTCGGTGTTGGGTGTTCAGCCGGCCTCCTCGCCCGACAAAAGAAAGCAGAAAAGTCTCCCCCGTCCGTTCTCGGGGCGATGTGATCGACATAGATGGTCGAAGGCCATTGTTCGGGGCCGTCGTTACGCGACGCAGTTCGGTCGTCGTGTAACTCCATGGAACAATCCCTTGTACCCGCTGCTTGCACCCGCTGCACCGCCGCCCACGCCTGTGCGCATGTATGCGGGCGTGTCACACTGCCAGAAGCATCTCGCGAGGAATCAGCAGCCAAGATTTTCCACACTGAGATCCCGGGAATTCCGGAAGAATGCAATGCCAATGGGATTCTTCCCCCGCGATTTAGAAAGCGTTTTTAGATGGGAAAACGTAAATGGAGCGGATGAACCCGAGATCATTCCTGTCCTTAATTCCAGCTCGGAGTGAAACGGTAGATCGAACGATAGTGTTTGCGTAGAACACGCTTCCTTTTATTCGGCGTGCGGAGCACGAAGAGTGCTGGTAATTGAAAGTAAATTTCCTACGGAAGCACCGCCGGTTGTAAACACGCGTGGGATGTACAGGTTAGAATAATTAAAAGTAAATTTCGCGTAATACCGACCGCCGAGTCTTCCGTGCTCGTCGGTTACGTCGTCGATACGAAATTGCTCGTTGCAGGCGTCAAACCAATCGAATTCGCGGAATGAAATTGACAACGCGGCGTGTAAAGTGGCGAGGGGCTGGCGGCAGAGAAAAGCTTTCGCCGCAGAATTATATTTTTTTGCAAAATCTGTCTTCGTGCTGTAAAAGGTAGGGGTTGCGGTACCTGGGGGCGGAGGGAGGCCTACGCAAATTGCCGTCATATTTCGCGCACAATGGAGGCGAAATTGACTATCCAGAAGCTGGCATTTGCCGGGCAAAAAAAGGACTCCAGAGACTTCCTCTCCTCTGTTCAATCCATTCGATCACCGATACACTGCGCCACGGTTGCGAATCTTTTCATTGGGCGTTTCGTTGAAATTCCATCGAGACGTCAAGCCTCTTCTCCTGCGAATTTCAATATTGCTTGATGAATATTGCGCAAGTGTCTCCCTCCTTTATTCGCAACGTGACTTCTTAATGGTTGTAAAGTCTGTCGGCCGCAGTAGTGTAAGCATGCGTATAGTCAGACCGTGATCGATGGGCCAGTGAAACCATCCAGACCGCGGTCAAAAGTCTCTCGGTCACGGGACGAACTGCTTATGTTATGGTTGAATGGAGGCCAGTGAAAAACTCTTTCATCAATATTTGACGTGGGCAAAGTGTAATGTACACATCAATGTCCACCGTTACACCCTTACGCTGTGTAGTAGCCACACAGTGCATAATGAGGAACCACAAACGCGGTCAGTCAACTCCATTGAGTACCAATTAAAATTACGAGAGTAGTTCTTCTTTTTTTTTGTCAATACGATAGTCGATAGACGTGTTTTGAAGGGTAACGAACAAATAGTCAGACATCACACTGGTCAGGCTAAAAAAATATGCAGTCCAACGTAAAGCCCTCTGTACGCTGTACACATTGATGACACAGCCGTGTTAGCGATACTGCTCGGAGCGTTATGCTGGTATCCTCCCACCGTCTGTGCAACGTTACCAACCAGAAACAATTATTACTATCCGGCCAACTCAAACAGTCTAGCCTACAGACGCTGGTTGGTAACATCTCACAGCAGGTGCACGATGTTGCGCTGCGTGCGTGTCAACGTGCGGGCACGTACCCGCGTGCGACGTTGAATCGCTTGGTATGTCAACGACTAGGCCATCTAGTCCAGCATGGAATGATCAGCGTGTAATTGAGTGTAGCGCAGTTAATGACGTACCACTTGGTAGTCGTCCGACGAGGATCTTGTCAGCCGAAAATTGGCAGCGTTGCTCTATGCTTCTCTTCCAGCGCCTCATCTCGTTCACTTCGGTTACCTATTCGTTTGCCCAGAATACCGTACGGAGCAGGTGTGAATACGTTCGCGATATGCGGTTTTAGTTGAACAGAAAGCCGGTGTTAGCATTAGTCTGTCGGCAGTTCGTGATCCGGGAATTTCAGATTAATTTAAGGGAGGAGCTCTATTTAGGACGTTAGGAATAAGGTGATACTTTGGAATTTTTTTCTATGAAACTGTTAAGCGGATCATTTCCAAACTTTCAGGGTATTTTAGTTCGTATTTAAACAATAAAAATTAATTTTTTCGTTACAAAGGGTTCGGTATAAATGGAGCTAAATTTAATTGAACAACTCTTTTCCCATAAATAGTACGAACTATCTTGGGGCAGAATCGTAACTTTCACTTTGAAGTCCCACCAATCTAGCAAGTTTGAACTTTTTTTTCGTTTGTTAGGATCATCGACAATGTAATTATACTAGAAATAAGAAAACCCTTGGTTTTTTATTTCAGGAAAGAACTGGGGCCTCCAACATAATCGCAAATTTGCCACTCCGGCGCGCGAGTCCTTACGAACATGTCCATATATCTCCGTTTCTACCGAACACTTTGTAACGAAAAAATTAAATTTTATTGTTCGAATCTGAACTAAAATACCCTGAAAATTTGGAAAAGATCCGTTCAACAGTTTCTTAGAAAAAAATTCCCAAGTATCACCTTATTCCTAGCGTCCAAAATAGGGCTCCCCCTTAATTTATAATTATGTAACTTGCCGCGTGAATAAGCTGCGGGGTGCAGCGCGAGAACGTGGTAGACGCGAGCGTACATGTAAGGGCTCGACGGTGGAAATGTTGACTCGTACTGCAACGTTCATACCTTCGGTAGTCCATTAGTAGAAGGGCTATTGTATTTAGTTGTCAGATATCAAGCTCCGCTGCTCTTTCTCCATCCCTCTGGCGGCCTGCCTGCCTGTTGTCTGTCTCCCAGCCTATCACCGAGCGAATCGAAACTCATTCAATTACGCTTCTCAGCACAGCCTCCCTTCATTTGCCCCCGGCAGCCGGATAATATCCGCGCCGCGGAGTCGCTTATTGGGTAGTCGTCTAATCGACTGTGGAGTTCGATATACGCGCGGTAGGCATGCCAGTCGCCGTCTTGTGCCGCTCCATTCCCTCGATTAGTCTATTTAAAGGCGCTAATTGGACGCGGAACTGCGCGTCGTTAGACTGTCCCCGCTTCCGCGAGAAGCAGCGTCCCTTTCTTTCCAAGAGGGAAACACCGAACAACAGTCCCGGATTGGACTCCTTAGATAGCGGGGAGCTAGAAGAAACGCAAACTTTCGAGTTTGGTAATTCGAGTTATCCGCTCCTACCCCCGCTGAGAATACAAGCGGGATTATTTAAGGACCGGTTCGAACGATTCAATCGCGAGAACGACCATTCGGAGGAATATTGAGTTAGGAAAATTAGCACAATCGGGTGATCTAGTTTCGCGAAGTTACGCGAAGAGGTTTCGAGCTATCGCGAGAGAAAAGGTCACAGCTACTCGAGATACTTTAAGCGGTTTAATTCCATACAGACTGCCCCCTCCATCGTCCAGTCCCTATTTTATCATATTAAGTCTTTGCTACTATAAATTGTCTACCTTCCACGCAACATGTATCGAACCCCGTAAAAGTGGATTATCTCCGTCAGGAGGCTCTACCCCCTATTCGATTGAAGCACCGGATACAGGGGGAAAGTTGAAGGTTGTACATTGGTCGTTCGACATCAAGGACCGACATCAGTGTTTGACTAGCCTCCCAATCTCTCTGGAGTTTTCCTTACTTCCCTTCTTATCTTGATCGACTTATAGAAAAGATAGAGCTATACCTTTTTACGTGTTCTCTTCGCCCTCCACTCCGATCCTACGGCGCATACAGAGCCATCGGCTTTGGAAGATCGTACGATCTCGTAACGACAGAACGCATCGCCCGAGATCGATCTGTTTAGGGCAGGCTGATATCGCGGTCGTGAAAAACGTTGCTACCTACCATGGTGCTCTTTATCTGCGAATACTGTTCATTTCTGCGGTGCTTTCGCTTTGCAACCCGGCCTGTGATCCAATTTTATCTAAATCTTTCTTCCCTGTTCTTCTGTTCCAGGACTTAACGCGGGTCTAGTGGGTACAACATTTAGGTCCTGGGCCTTGAAGAGTGTCCAGGGGAAGAGAGAGACTCAGCCGAGTGGATAAATGACAACGTGCAACGCTTCGTACCGGTGTTTCCGCGATCCCCACCCTCCTCGATCCAAGTTCAGCACGTGGAGACGATAATGGGGACAAGATTGAAAAATTAAGCAGGAACGATCCGTTCCTCCTCCCGAAAGTTGCCTCGAGATTCGTAGACGCGAATCCTCGCTTACGCTTTTTGATCCTGACAATCCAGAAGGCAAGGGCGACATTAATTAGTGCCAATGAACGAACTTGATGGTAAGCCCCAGTGGTCATTAGTTAAATACCGGGCCGATCATTTCCTCTTACGTTTTTGCTTCGTACAATGGGTCAAGTCGAAGTTCGAGGGGACTCGGAGCGAGTAGCTAAGGGAATTCCCAAGTTTCGCGATGCAACCATTTTCCTGGTGGGTTCTGGGGTAACTGCAGTTACTTTTATAATTTCGACTGGCTACTTGGGTGAAAGGAGCACTTGGAAACTTGTCAGACAACAATGTGCCACTGGGAAAGAAGGCGCAGTTCGTGGCGTCTGCGTGATCGTCGATTCGTGCTACTGGGGCCCGCTATCCGGGGAACGATGATCGAACCAACATCATTTCGAAAATCTCCGCCGTCGTTTCGAAGGGCTTCGAGATATCCTCTCGAGTAAGATGGAAAATCTTCAAGATAGATTCGGGAAGAAAGATTCCCGCGTCACTGATAAGCGGGGCCGGGATCACGGAGGAAAGCCGTGCGTCCGAAATAGCTTATCTCCTTTTTCCTTGCCTTCCGCCCGCGAATGACGAAGAGTAGGTGAGCCAGTCGGCCGATAGCGGACTCCAGTTTCCCTTCGAGCCTGATAAGTGCTGATTTCCATAATGGTTCCGCGTACCAGCGCGCTCGTTTACGCCCGAGTCCCTTCGGTACACTCTCTGACGGCTTATCAGCTTCCAAGCTCCGAAATTGATGGATATCAGATTGATTTGCAGTAATTTCAGTCTGCCGTTAAACTTTCATTGTGATCCAACCGGAATGACGAGGGAATCGAAATCGTTGCAGCGAAGAATACGAGTCTGCCCCGAACGTCCCTGTCCACTTGAGTTTCAATTAGGTCCGCAAAATAGTTGGATATCTCGGTTCAACCGCGCGCCATCTCCATAGAGCGTGTACTTCACCGGCCTTATCGAACTCGCAAACTTCTCGTCTTCTTCGCGTATCCAAGCTACTCCCCCGCTGCTTCCTTACGTATGCACGCTTTACTGACAGTCGTTTCGCTTTATCTCGCATCAAAGACCCAGGAATGAAAATTCCCGGCACGAGATGAGAATTTGAAACGAGCGAGCCCCGGGATGGATGGAAGGGCTTCGCTTTGCTGTATTATTCTTCTGTTTAGAGCACCGTCGATGAGCTCGAATCCGCCAGGAAAAAGGTCGAAAGGTTTCCCCGAGGAAACACTTTCTGCTCGATATCGTGCAGCTTAAAAGAGTCGACGAAGTGCTGCGACGTAGGAGGAAATGATCGAGCATCCCGGAAATAAATGATTCCCATGGTGGCGCCGGTTAGCGTGATCGGGGTTGATTTGGAAGCGACGCGAATAATACCTATGATTTCGGTGGCCCGTAAGGCTCGGCGAAACCATGGGAAACAGATCCAGCTCGGACTCTGAGCCAGTTGCAATTGAAATTTCAGGGAAAACCGCAAGCTCGCGTCGGGGAGGCGCGCGTTTAGCGCTTGAGCAGGCCTAAATGAAGAGCGATCGTCGCGGGGACAGGTGATCGATACCGATTACGAGGAGCGGCGCGCTCGTGTGGGTGCGGGTGCGGGTGCGGGCGCGCGCGCGCGGATCTCGCAGGGTAATCGTGGCGAAAGTACGCGAGGGGAGGGCCGGAGAGCAAGATGGAACTCTTCCTGATTCTCGTCTGTCTGATTGCGCCGCCCACCCTCTCGCTCTCGATCAACAGCAAGATCAATCCACGGATCGTTCAGACCCGGTACGGCGAGGTGCAGGGGGTCATACGGTCCTTCGACGCCAAGTTCCTCAAGCCAATCGACGTCTACCTAGGGATACCGTACGCCACCCCTCCGGTCGGGGGTAACAGATTCTCGCCGACCAGGGCGCCCAGCCCGTGGGAAGGAATCAGGTGAGCACCAGATTCCCTTCGCCCTTCTAACGTGGACGGTAAACCGTGCGGAGTAAAAACACTGAGCGCGGTGAACAGGTCGCGCGTTTTGACAAAGGAAGATGCGTCGAGAGCAAGCAACTCGACTAGCCTGGAGAGCTTTATTTCCTCCAACCGTGCAAATATTACGCTTTCTTCGGGGCTGCATGGAGACCTTCCAACTTTTCCGCGCGCCTCTGAAAACTTCGCTGCATGATATTCTAAGCAAACATTTTCTAATTACGCGGCAAGTGGCTCGCAAATTCTGAAGTTCATCTTTTAATTGGTATGTCTGTACGTCCACGTGAATATGCGAGGTGAATTCCATTCAGAAACACAGGAGAGTGTACTTGCTTCTCCGGCTGCTAATTAGAGCCTGCAGCTTTTCGGGCCATAAATGGTTAAGTTTAAAACGCACGGAGTACAATATCACGCGTATCGGTAGAAACGCAGGACTCGTCAGCCTCGAATCGAAACGAATCGGGCAGTATTCTCACGCGACAGCTGGATTCCCGAAATTTTGCGAGCGGTTTGATTTCCGGGAAATGCATTCCGACTACCGGAATCCCCTTAATGCGCGAATTCTTAAACGTATTCCGGCAGCATATTTCCTGCAAAGTTATGTCAAGCTGTTCCTTTGAAATTCGTTCAAGTATTCAGCTTCTATGCCCTTTTCAGACCCACTGCTCTGTCATTTTGCACAGTTCGTCGCAATAAAACCGGGCTCAGATTCAGCACTTTCCGAAAACTCCTGTATCTCGTGCACCGCCGTAGAAGCTAATGCGAAAGAACAATCTCACCTATCGCTAATTAGTTTACGTTGACGAAGCTCGTAGCGCGTCGAGCATATGTTTCGGATACTCTCCAGAAATGAACGATGAACTTTCGTTTAAAATGGGCTCTTACCTTCGCCTCTATGGCAAAACAAAAACGGAGATGTAATTATTCATGAGCTTAATCTACGCATATTATGCAGGCTAGAGAGACAAAAGGTGTTGGAGATATACCGTGATAAATTGTTCGCGGCAGAAGTGCAGAGCTTTCGCAAAATTTCTAAGAGGCATTGCCCGGGGAATTAAACTGTAAATTATCGCTAATCCACGATTGAAAGGAACGAGATGGTCGGGTCTTTCTTTTTAAGCTGGAGTAGGGACGGAATTACCGTTGACGATTCTTTGGAAAAGTTGTGGCTCGCCCAAATTGGAGCGTTTCGAGGATTCGATTTATCCGGGCTATCACGGACGAGCAGGCTAAAGTGAATCCTGGCTTGCAGATTATCGGACTCGGTCAGCCCAGTCTGCCCCCAAAAGCTGCCCGACATCTCCAATGAACAAGAAGCACTGGAGCGTATGCCGAAAGGCCGGCTGGAGTACTTGAAGAGACTGCTGCCTCATCTGCGGAATCAAAGCGAGGATTGCCTCTACTTGAACATCTACGCACCAGCCATGGGTGAGTAATTCCGTGGTTTATCCGCTTACACTTCAGACATTCTCGTGAATAGGCATTACCGATTCCTCCTCGATCGTGCCGACGCTAGTATATCGTCGAGCACGCGCTTTAAGATTCCGCGAAGTTCAACGAGAACCTTTATCCACTGACATTTCATCTTTCACGGGCCACGGAGCACGTTGCTCGCGACTCCGTAGTCCTCGACTAATTAAGCCGCTGTTCTGCTGTAATTAGTAAAAGTATGAACATCCTCCGCGAAGTATTTCGCTGCGATAGGCGCAGCGATGCCGATAAACGAGGCAACGAGACAACGAGAGGCGCGAGGCGGTTCGCTTCGGCGACGCGGAACACCGCGGCATGTACACGCAATATGTTTCCCTCCTGTGGTGCGCGTTCGTCTCGAACCGCGACCGCCAGCCTCCCTTCTGATCCCTCAACACCCTTCCGCGTCTCTCCCACGTCGTTCTCTCGCCATTTTTATTTCGCCGGCGCTGCGTGCACCGAGCACAGAGAGGAACGGTTTCAATAATAGTACATCACTGCATTTTCTCTTCGAAATAGGAAATTTTACTTTTCTCCTGCGTCTTGCGCTCGCCACTTCTCTACCCGCTTTCTCCCCGTGGCCTCCGTTTTTCTTGTAGCCTCTCTCGAGCCGGAAATTGAACGGCAAAGGCGACAGGAATGCCACGACGTTTTCTTGCGGGACGCGAAACGGTGGAAATGGGGTGGGACGGGCGTGCGATGTCGAGGGATGGGACAAAGTTGAATTGTTCGGTCAGGTTGGAATGTAAATTGGTGGAAACGTGCATTTTCATTTCGAGCTAGTGCCCGACTTATGCGGAACCTGTGTACTACAAATCAAGAGAAACATTCAGGCGATGTTGCAACTGCTATCGCAATTCAACATTGATAAGCGCTTTGCTGTCCACGCGGGGATAGATGCCGCTGTGAAAGCAAGCGAAAGGCAACCCTCGAATGGCATTACTTTGCTACAAAAGCTGAATGCATCTGCTAGGGCATTCGCAAGAGCATGGCAAGCCTGCGACAATAGGAAGAAAGGCTTTGCAGTGATTAGAGTCGCACATTCTACGTTTGACATTTCCTAACCCCCTGCCCTCTCGTGACCGGGTCAAACCGTTTTCATCTCTTTCGTGTATCGCAGCGTGCGCATTCGCGTTTCGACAATGAAATATCCAGACGTAAATGTAAGCCGGAACAGGAAACCAGAACACGCTATTCTGCGAGTCTGCGCGCGAGCGTGACTATCCGGTACCCGCTGCCTCGGCAACTGTCCAGAATGCACAACTACCTCGGACCTGTTCGTCCCTGTCGTCCTCTCCCGTTCCCGCCCTCCTTCCGCTGTATTTGAAAAATAGTCACGGTCCTTTTGCCTGGTAAATAATGCGAAATTTGTATGTACCGACAGAACAGAGAGGGCGGAGGCAGCTGGTACACGGCAGTAGCTTGAATTTCACCAAATTTTCTTTCCACGCTCCCTCCTCGCCCATCCCTCTTTCTTTTCGCCGTCGATACAGACAGCTGGGGGGTCCAATTGGTGCGCGCTGCGGAGGCTTTTTAAGGAAGGAAGCTGGATATTAAAGAGTGCGGATGACCCGACCGAAGGGAGGTTCCATGAATCTCGCGGGGCTAAATGTTGCCTAGCAACGAAGGATATCGTCTACGTTGCCATTGGTGACACGTAGGATTACCTAGCCACGAATTGATTCTACGCGGAAGCAGGAAGATGCTTGGTAAAGCATTACACGTGTTTAGTGGACTGCCGAAGGGTTACACGTGTTTGCTACCCCGTGATCCTTGGACATTAGAGACGCACTACTCTTGTCGACCACCTTCCGCTAGGAGGAGAAAGACACTCCACTGAGAACCACGCGACTATATAATCAAATACGTTCGTATATGTCAGGACCTGAGACAGGCTTTGATACTTCGTCAAAACGATGACCCCCCACCTCAATATCCTTTCATCTTGGAAATTCTGTAGATAGAAAGTTCCTCTGGGTCAATGAAATTACCGCACCGCGCGGCTCGATCAGGCTTACGAGTTTGGATATTCAGAAAGATAGGGACGGACGAGTCCAATTAAAGCCTCAGAGTATCCTGAGCAGCCAGTGGCGCGTAGAGAGCGCAAACATCAAAGGGTCGGTGTTTGCAATTAGTATTGTTACGTCTCATTGACGGAGCTCGCGGGTTCTCGCGACACAGGTTTATGAAGTTACCTGTTTAAGCGCGCAACAAGCATACCATTGCGTCACAAAAGCGAGACTCCGGAGGAGCTTCGTCTAAGTGCAATCCCCGGCGACAAGGACGTCGAGAGTCCTTCCGACGGTCGTTCTAAACAGCCATCAGCAGAAGTTCATACACGCCGCCGTATTATTAAATGTGGTTCTTCTTGCCCTGGCCGCGTTCAAGCGCCATGAACGATCGATCGATCGCCCAGCTTCAACCGGAGGGGGGGGGGGGGTAAAAGTAACGCCAGCCATTGTACCTGGCTTTCAAAGACACCGTTCGAACTTGCTAATTAAAGTTTCCCAGTAAATTCCAGGGCGCTCGGAATCGATTTAATTGATCCTTTAACGAGAGGAATGAACGCGCGACGCTCGGGGGACATTTCTCTTTAAAGAATCATCTCGGTATTTGAAGAGCGCTGCGAGCATCCAATGGCACACAATGGGAGACGCTTTAAGTTTCGAATATTTCATATCCTGAAGAATGAGTGTTCAATTTCTGCCCAGGGGAGAGTATCTAGGGCACTGATCTTCAAACAGTCGCATACAGTTCGACGATTAAGATGGCGGGAGGGGGGGGGGGGGCTAGCGTCGTCGTCATTCCCGTCGTAAAATACTCGCGGAGCCACGTTAGTGCCGCTTTGAATACGTGAACAGCACGCATCAATGTTGGCGGGAAGAGGGCTCGGATGAGAAACAGCCCACAGAGATGAAATTCTAAGACAGAGGAAAGAAAGTAGACAGTGGAGAGTGGGGCCATCAAACGCGAGAGGATCGGGGGATTCTCTGAATATTTCACACCGCTCGTCTCTCGCGCAGCTTTTCGAATTCGGTCTCTCTCGGCTCCTTCATTCGTCTTCGAAGTTCGACCTATATTCTTCGGGATGAAAAATAAAGGGCCCGTAGGAGGAAAGGCTTTGCCCGTTACCGGCGCACAGTTGTTCGATTAGAGAGAGATCTTAAACGCTCCACACATTTCTTCTTCCCTTCTCTGGCGACCGCTTTTATTAATGGTCCATCTAATCCCCGTTGCTCCAGGTGATTCCTCAACCGATTCCAGAATACAACGTTCAGGTTTAAGCAATCGCGCTTGGTTGTGTCGCTTGCGGATTGTAAATAACGTAGCAGAATCCGAGCGCAGCTAGGGCTCGCGAACGTATCGACGAGTCGCGGAGGAAAAATGTACGACCTCGAATTTTTGGTCGCCCATTGTGCAACATGTGGCGTGGGAACGATAGCAATTGGCAATTTAAATAAAAACAATTCCTATCATGTTTGGCTGTTTTTTAACTCTTCCATCAAGCATTGTGTATTCTGCGTTATCAATACCTACATTTTCAATAACTGCTCCCTGTATTTTTTTTGCATGTAACCGTTACATTGGTTCAAATCGCAGTTAAATTACTACACGGCAGTTGTGAGCAAACATCTCGTTTCGTGAAAGCAATTAGGGAGAAATTCCAAGCGAAACTACTCCTTTGAAACACAGATTAAATCCCCTTGATATTTCAATCTGGACTTCGCGAGGGTTAAAGCGACTCCGCCAATTTTTCGTGACTCGAAATTTCCCAGCCAGCAACTTCTGCGCCCCGTCCAGCCCAACAGTGTCATAAAGCAAATTTTTCCTCGACGCTTGAGTGATATAGAACTGCCCTAATAACGTCGATTCTTCTTTCCGTCAAGAGAGCCACGTCGCTGGGAAGGATTTACGCCCGTGCGGGAAGGCCGCGCGGCCAGCTGACCTTCGTTAGTTTGCAGTGATTAATAAAATGACGAGATGGGAGGCGGTTCGGCCGCCATTAATTACCAGCGGCCACCGGGGACATTAGTAATGCTCTTTCAACCCGGAAATCGAGCAAGCGTCCACACTTGTCACGTCCACTTTCCGCTAACTTTTTTCATTTGCCCGCCTATGGGTGGCGAGGGACGCGATATTTCACGGGTTCGTACCAACCCGCCGGCTGCATTCTGATCTCCCGTAATTGGGGGTGCGAGGAGCGCCAGCCGCTAGGAATTATTATACAAATGATAGGAAGCTAAAGCTCAGCATTATGACGTTAAAGGCGCAGAGTTGAGAAAATGCAAGATTGCTCAAGAGAGGACTTAACTTGGCGAGAGCCAAGAATCCTCATCAACGTGTCATTCACAGGTTCTGTGCCACAGTTGCCATAATACCTGCCAAGCACACTCAAACGTTCACGCGTCAGCGCATTCGAAAGAGCCCGAAATGATTTTTCCAGCCGCTTATCCTTGCGAAAACTGCACGGAACCGTTTCCCAGGGAGCCGACTTCGTTATTTGGCCGGCACCGCGTTCTATAATTCAGCCTATGGGAACGCAGGGCCTGCTTAGAAACTTGAAATTCGTCCCGAAGTTTCCATCGAAAATCTGTGAATCTCGCGGCGCGGCCGCCCGCTCTCGCGATTTCTGGCCGAGGCTGTCGGGTCGAGCGAGAGGGAAGATGGTGGCAAGTTTCCCCGAGTCGCCAACTAATAATCGAATCTTTAAGTTCCGGGAATTCGTTTCAACTCCGGAATACTTTGTCGCGAGGCGTGAACCTTTCTTCCCCCGAGGTACGGCCCGTGAAATTATTTGTTCGTTCGCTCGGGACGAGAGATAAAGTGGCTTCCCCTGTTCCGTCGGGAGCTTTCCTTTATATCGCTGATCCGGGAACCACCTTAATGCCACGATCCACCACCATTTGTATTTTTCCGTGTGCCATGCACACGGTCGCATCGCGCACTCGATGCGGGGAGAGAGAACAGCCCAGCTGTGGACTTGCGACAGATTTTCGATAAAGAAACGTTACCAACTTCGCTTATAGGCGCGAGATATATATGCGAGGAGGGAGGATACGTGTCTGTCAAAGATATTCCGCGCAAAGTGTCGTTCGTTCGGTGGTACGCGCTGTCGCGCTGCCTCGTTAGCTCGCAAAGATGTCGTTTTAATTAATCACACCGTAAAGAAGCGTTGTCGCGTACACCCCTCTTATCTTCCTGCCATCGTGCTAATCCTTAATGAGAAAAGAAGAAGCGAAAGCAGGGGGGAGAGAGACATCAAAGACCCCCAGCTGGCAGCGGACGAACGGTCGGCTCGCACTTGGAATACGAATTATGTTTCACAAAGGACAGCTACCCTTACATTCTCGCGCTCTTCAACTTTCTTCCGTTCTCCACTGGCTCGGAGCGTTCGTGTGCCGCGAAAAGGCAACCAAGCAGGAAGAGGGATCGCCGGTCTGGCGAGCACGCATTATTTTATCCAGAATTCTACCCCACGGCCCAGATTACATGCCGTGCACCACACCCAATGGCAACGTAAAACTCGCGTCGCCAGTGCACGATATCGCGTACGACAGTCGAGAGTTATCGTAGCGATTTAGCCGGCGAGCAAAACGAACCGGTAATTACGAGCCGGTTGTTTCTCAGCCACGGGCGATCGATACCGTTGCCCGCCGTTCATTATGGATAAATAAACTTATTTACGAGAACGCCTGAGCGAAAGGTACTTTCATCTCTAGCCGATCAATTAATCGAGCACCAGTCTCGTAAAATTCAATTCGCAGCTGGCAAACGTACCGATCCCTGTCCTGTTACCCTGTGCTCGCAGTTTCGTTCCCGTCAACGGTAGAATCGGTGACCTAACGACTCTCTAGAACAAGAGACTTCGTTTTAAGGTGACAGCAGAGACCTCCTCGGATTTTTGAATTTGCTTGGGGCCGGTGCGCTTAACATCGGCAGAAACTGAAGGGGTTGCGAAGCGACGAACGGTAAGTCAGAGAACTCCGTATGCCGTGGAATTATGAGGTTGGAATGAAAACAGCGAGGGCGGACGAGGAGTCGTGACGCTTGTTACAGGTTGTAGCGATTAAAAAACGATTTAGAGGATGATTTACTGCCGGGTCAAATTGAATCGCTAATCTAAGTTGGAGAAGTTCCCGCGAGAGCTGCGAGGACGTTGGTGAATTATGGCCATCGGAAATAGATGTCATCGACCTTTATGCGATGGCTCTCGATTACCTAAAACTGAACTTTCACGTTCAGAATTGTCCCAAGTCGCTGACTCTCGACGGGGGAGGGGGCCGGCTCCGCCGAACATATGGGTCGAAAAAGCTTCGACGTTTTGATTAAGAGGCACTCGGTGAAAGCACGCTGGAATGGCGGGCGCTGGGAGTTATATCGCTGCTCCGAATTGGAAATTCTTATGCATCCAGCAATAAGTGCTTCCGACTTATTTGTCGCCCCCCTGCTTTCGCATGCAAATTATTAGTTTCAAATCGCCGCGTACGACGGGGGTGACTTGTAAAAATTCGAACGGAGTTGTGAAATCTGTGGTTCGTAAATCAAACGGCTCGACAGTCCCGAGTTTATCGTTTGCGTCTTCGCTTCTACTCTTCTGGCATCAACGGTTTGATTACCCCTTTCTGTTCTGCCGTGCCCTCCTTCTAGTTTTCTCCCTTTACTCGAGCAGAAAATGCACGAACGAATCGCTCCGAGCACGCAACATGCCCCCGGTACATCGATTTTGTCGGTTCGAATACAGCTCGTACCATCCGCAATGAAACAATTGCTCCAAATGCATCCTGACCTGGCCGACTGCTTTTATTTAGTTCTCAGCCAACCACTAGCCCGCCGCGAAATTTTACGCCGTTGCTGGAGCTGTGACCGCTAAGGGTTGTTCCCCGGGAACAATGGAAGTCGGCTCCTGGTGAAATTGAGAATGTAATTGGCCACCCTCGATGGCACCGCTACCCGTTTCCGATGCAAACCACTTGCAGATTCGCGTTGTCGCGCTGCAAACAGCAAAGGGGTGGGTTTTTGCAGTTCGACACCCGAGACCTGTTTATTCGCTTTCCAGCATGTAATTAATGAAACGAGCTCGCAATTTGTAGCCCTCGTTGTGGACGATAATTACGGCTGCAGAACTTGCATTTAGAGGTTCGAATGTAAAGAATGTAAACTAGGTATGCGGTAGAATATTTTCAGGATCGTCTAATCTTGCCATAGTTGCTGAAACTTTTGCTTTCTAGGAGCACAAGGTAGCCCCCGAGAGCTCGCGCTCCATCCCTTAATCGCGGGCTGTGCAACGCCACCCCTCTCGGCAAGTCGTTATTGTTTCCCTCGACCGATAATTAAATTTCTTCGTGGGACTGTTCGGAAGCTCGTTACACTTAACCCGCTTAGACGACAATCCCTCCGGTTTGTATGCGTGCCAGCGAGTGTGTTAACCCCTCATGGCCGACGCGTCCGTGGCCAGGGGATGATTATCGAAGTCATTGTGAAATGTTTACTAGTTAGGGAAAGATAAATTGGTTGAAAGGTGGGGAATTGTGGTCAAGTTGGCACGAACAATGTGGCAGAGGTTGATAAATCCATTTAACCTGAAGGAGCGGTCGTTTCGACGCTGCTCTAAACAATTAGCTGCGTTCTTATATTCCTGCAGCAAGCGCACAACCTCTGATCTTACACTGGCTCCGCCAATTGACTCGCGAAATCGATACACGGAAACGGAGGAGCGATAGCGCGCGAGGCACTTCGAATTTCCCTTGGAGAAACCGCGAGCACTCTAAGTCGAATATCAATCTTCACCTGGGGCATTTTCGCCGCGAAGTAGAATTCCACGATCCATGGCCAGACATACCGGCGACGAGGAATTCACGTCCAGATTGCTGGCGTCCCGGGCGCGCGGCTCGCGAAAACGATATCCGGGTCGTTGCGATTTGGCGACTGTTCCCGTTTATTCGACGTCCCTGGGACCACCTATGCAAATGTCCGTCATCCCTCCTCACCGTCGACGAGGGTGTCACGCGCATAAAACAATCACGTCCTGGATTGTCCGGTGAAAAAGAGACGCTGCCAGGCAATACGTTCGCACCCCACGCGTGTCGTGTAAACGATTGTTTGGTTGAAACGCGACCCCGGATTGCGGGGTGGGTTCGAGGGCGATGCATATTTTAACAGCGAAACTTTGCGCCCGGGGACAGAAAATTGCGCAAGCTTTCGTTTAAAATAACTTGAAACGCCGAGGATCGAGTTCGGAACAGCGAGAGGAATCTTTTTAGTTACTTTTACGAGTAGGGGAGACCGGGGCAAAGTGAACCTCGGGGTAAAATGAGCTTTCTTAAATTTATTCGTTAACAATAGAATATATTTACAAATTTTGGTGAGGTAATAAATGCGTGTAATACCACAATGATAATTAAGCACATTCAGATATCGAAAAATGGAAATTCATTTAATAAATTAAAAATGAAGTTTTAGATACTTCCAATTGCTTTTCTTTTCAATTTAGCTTTTTGTATAAATGAGGCTTAAATGTGTTATTTTAACTCCAAAAATTTTCTGCGTGTGTATAACAAGCTTATAAACATAAGTGTACACGCGTTTGAGAAAACATTAATCCTAAGATTATTAAATAATTCATTTTCCACTGAGTACACATTCGGGGCAAAGTTACCGGGGTAAACTGAGCTGCAAAGAAAAGATGCGCGAGTGATGTGCGCAATAACCTAACCTGTCAGCTAGCTGGGGAACCACGCGGCGTGTTGTAACAGAATCTAACTTCAAAAAAATGAAAAATCTGCCACAGTTTTTGACAACCACGGTTCAAAAAAAAAACAGAAACTGACGTGCTACACACGTCAGCCCAGCGCAAGGGGTTAATAATTACCTATATCCTCAATTAAAACTCGTATTTTATTTCAGCTCACTCTACCCCAGATAGTCGCTCACTTTACCCCATATATGGGGTAAAGTGGTCGTTTTAGCATTTTCTTTTCAACCTGAATTTTAATATACTTTAAGTTTATTTTAAGTATTCCTTCTCGTCATTTATCAATAGTAATGTTCAAATTATATTATAAATCTCTTTCATCAAACTTTCTTCGCGTCACGTTGCCCCGGTCTCCCCTACGCTTGCACAGGTAGAGACACTTTTGTTAACTTCACCTTAAACACATTCTTTCCTATTTATACCAGCGTACTGAAAGCACTGGGCTGTTGCGCGTATCACCGCGAAGAAGACTGAAAGGTAGTCGGAAAAATGAGTGCGTTCCGTCGTAGCTACCCCTTCGCGTTTAACGTCAACCCCTAATTTCGGAGTGACGCTTAGGCGATGCAACCCCGTAAACAGGCATCGGTGTCTACACAGAATGTGAGAACACAAAAACGAGAAAAACGAGCAGGGAAAGGGCGACAGCGTAGAAAAAAAGCTGGCGCTCCGGAGGTCGGTGTGAGAATTGAAAAAGAACAATGAAGAAGGTGACGCGGAGGCACTCGGACGTGAGCAAGGAAGGGCGGTCGAGGGCTGTCGGGGACGAAGGAGGGTTGAACGCTCCCGTCAGCAGCCAGAGGGATGTAAAATTGCAAGAAGGCCGCCGCGTCTCTCTCGACAAACTCTCGACAACCCTGAGAGTATGTATTTCGTGCCGCGCCGCGCCCCTAGCCTCTGCATACGAAAGCGATGGACACGCTTATTCGGGATTGTGTACACAACAGATGCGACAGAAATTGATACGATGGCTGTTGGAAGGTGATTTCACTGAGCTCTGGGAGCCAGCCACCGTCGCGTCGTCAGACGTTTAGCAGCCGGAGTGCCGTTGACGCTGTATCGTCTCCATTTTCGAGGGTTCATCGCGATTCCTTGCTCCACGGCTACATCACCTCCCTCATCGATCCCGATAGAAACGACAAACGATTATGCAAACGAGCCTGGAGATACCGGGGAACCGAAGTTCTCTCGGTGACGAGCAACGGATGCCCCGTTCGTGAATCATTCCCCGGTCAGATTGATCGAACGTACGAGGAAGCGATCGGTGGAATTGGCGATTGTGCGAAGGACGTGGCCTATCTATCATTCGGGCTACGTCTCCGGCTATCGTGGATCCCAGCTCGATCAATCAGACCCTCCGCGCGTCTCCGTCCGACCGAGAGCTTCCCTTTCTTCGCGTGTAACTGCGGCTAGATGCGTGTTTTTTCGTCGTGCAACTGCAAGTTTCTTCCGTTGCGGCTGAAACACAGTCGCGGGTTATCGATCGTTCGCCCGTCCGAACCTGGAGACTGGAGACCGTTGTCGGGGGCGGATTTCGCCTGTTCCAAAGCTTTTTCCAGGCTGCAGGATCGTCTGGTGACGCGGCGGGTGTGCAATGAATGGTGAACGAAACATCTTCGTAGAGATGTTGCAATCTATGAGGCATTGTTTTATATTCAGAGATGCATTTGGGCGGCGGGGCACTCGGGATTTAATCTTGGGGGAGCCGAGTTGAAGGGGTACAAATATTTTTGCTGCAAATTCAATAAAATTCATTAGGTGATTGTAGAAATTTTTTCAAAGAATAAAATCCAGTTTTCTTTGCTTTTTACAGTCCCTTCTTTGGATGCGCCACTGTAAGGGAGACCGGGGGTAAATTGTTCCGACGGTTCTATCTTCGAAATGAAAAGAGCGTTGTACTTTAAATTATTTTTTCCGTGTGAGTAGATCACGCCACTCTGTCGCCCACTTTAATAGCATCCGCGACAGGGAATCGTGTGGTTGTAAGCAAGGACCTATTAGTCGCGTACCAGATAAGTAAATATTTTTCTATCATTATTTTTTGGCTTATTTCGATTATTTAACGTCGATGTTATTGATTGATTCGTTCTTATGGATCAAATGATATTTAAGAACATGGTGTAATAGTGTTTATCGTTTCAATATATGTACAAGCAGTATAGTCTCTCAAATTGCTACATGTATCGATAGGGGCACGTTGTTACCGTGACTTGGGGCACGTTGTTACCGTAACAACTTGCCCCACCGCAAATGTATAAATTGTTCCTGCTGTGCTTTAAGATACGAACATATGAATGAAAGGCGGAAAGGGGCACCATTTCCATCGAAGTTATGCATAAATATAAAAACTATCGCTAGAGAATTCAGTATCTGCCACTTGACTCCGTCGAGAGTTATTAAAAAACTACTACAAACAGTTGAATATAAGACTGATTTGTAGATTTTAGTTTTTATACCAAAGATAATGTTTATGGTTATTATATTGCTTTGGTTTTCTTTTAAAGATAATACAATTTCGTTGATCCGAACCTTCATAAATAAACATTATTAATAAAATTCTGTTTCACTTCACTAGAAAATGAAATAGTTCATTAAAAGGCAACTCTTATATCTTAGTAACAACTTACCCCAATGTGATAGCAAACTTGCCCCATAAAGGGGTAAGAAGTTCCGCTTCGACCAGCCACAAATAAATTACTTGTTATTAAATCATAAAATATAATAAATTTAACAAGAAATTAGTCAACAGTGACAAGAATAACTACATTGTTTTCCAGTCATTTTTTATGTTTTGTCGAGATCGGAACTTTCAGCCCCGGTCTCCCCTAATTGGGAGGGAAACGTTGGCTACTGATTGTGAGATTCTTTCACAAGAATCCAATGGATCAACTGGGCAAAGTGTATTCACATTAGCGTCGTCAGTTCCACGTACGTCCCACCATAAAGATGCGGGCGCTTCTTCGTGGCGTGGTGCTTTCTCCTTTTGGTGAAAGAAGTCACGCCGGCGTACACTTTAGCAACGTCCCCCGACATACGTGCCCCGTATTTCGTCCGGTTTGATCCTCTTCTGGAGCAAGAAGGCGGGACCGGTCACGTCAGCCGCTTATTTACCGATATATGCTGTCGGAGGCACAAAGGAGAATCCCGGCTCCACGGACGTGAAATCGCGGGCAAGCTTCTTCGCGTGTCGCATTAAAATCATCCGCGCAGTGTGACACACAGCTCTTGCTACTCGCTGGAGCATCGAATTTACGGCTTTCTCTTTCGCGAAAAGAGGCGTCTTGCCGTCTGGCAGGGTGCTTCTCCTGCGAGCAGAAATTCAATTTCCCTCGCGACCGAATCTTCACGTGACTCCTCCGGTTCTTAGCGCCATTATCCGGCTTGCCGCCATAAATTATGGCCGGCCGAAAGAACGAGTTTGTCCATTTAAATCGACCGTTCGTTCGTTATTTGCCAATCACCGCAGCGATCGCGTGCGTCGAGCAGATCTAACAAATCACGCGATGCGGCTCAGCTATTGGCCCGAATCAATATGCATTTGTTTCTCCTTCGACGATTGAAAAGCCCCGCTTACCTGGTAGCGTCGATCAATTCACTGCATTAGGATTTCCAGCGACCGCGTCCCGAACCGAACGGCGCGGTAAATTATTCGGCGTGCACGCGATTATTCTTATGACACCGCGGCATCTGCCGCGGTTAGGGCGCGCATTCTCCTGGAAATGGACGTTAAACTTGTTTCACTCGATTCCAGACTTATCCTCGTTTTTCTTGGCCGATCCATTCGGTCGTGTCGTCGGGCCGCGCCGCGCGGAATAAAGAAATTTGAATAATGCTCGTTGAAACGAAGCTCGCGATGTAAATAAAACGATAACTTCCAGGCTTCCAATTTTCAAGCAGGAGTATCTTTGGCAGCGGCAATCGGGTCCTCTTTGGCGGTGATCCAAGGCACGCTACGGCCGCATTAAGTTCCATAGAAATTCGGAAATATCGCCGTGGCGAGTCAATCACTCGCTCGCTTCCCTTTCCATCCCCGTGCGAATTATCCGCGAAACTCTGCCCTCCCCCGCCCGGACAAATATCCGAAAATTACCCAAATCCCTGTTGTATTATTATTTGTCGCGTTATCCCCGCTTTCGAATGCACGCGTTTAAAAAAGAAAAGAGAACATATTTGTTAATCCACGGATATGGCAGCGGGGTATCGCGAATTCCCATCGTATCGGATTGATACGATCGCCCGTCAGATTGTCGGTGTACCAAAATGATCGATGCAATGCTGTCGCGCGATCCATCAGTCGTTTCAATTTAACCGAGAGTCGAGAAAATTGTTGGGAATCTGTCACGCGTTTAACTCGCACTTTAGCGAGAAAGGGGACGGTCTCGCATAAATTTGGCGGATCTTGGGAGAAATCTAAAGGCGGTAGATGTAAGGGAACGATGCTTAGGAAAAATTATCGTCGGACTCGAGACCGGGAGAAAAAGTGGACCGTTTAGCAAGCACAGGTCGCGGTGTAGGGTGGTAGCAGGACATTTCACCGGCAGCCTTCGCTTTTGCACCCCCTCCAAGTACTGCCCGCCCCCTTTCGCACTTCTCTTCTCCAGCACAGCCGAGCAACCCCGTTTCTCGTCGTTTTCCGGCATCGCCGTTGCCTTGCACTTTGTTTTGCGCCTTCCTGCCGTTCCGTCTTCCTCCGGCGGCGTTTCCTCTCCTTTCCAAGGGGGCGGGCGGAGACGCGGCGGCACGGCTTCTGATACGGTGTTGGCAACTGTTTCGAGTACTTAAGGAGCCAGGGAAAAAGTTTTGGCCCCTGCCAGCAGCCAGTCCTCCAGCCCACCGATTAAACCGGCCTCGTGGCTCGCCTTTGTCGCGCGATTTCACGCCGTAAATCCTCGGAGAAGGGCGCGAAATCGACCGGCCGCTCTCCACGACCTGGCGCGACCTTTCACCGCGATTTCTCGCGACAGACGCGAAACCCGTGCACGATCGGACAATAGTAATCCCGTCCTGGCAAGGAGGTGTGGTGGTGGATCGTATTTCAGAGTCAAGCGCAGAACCACCAGGAACAAGTGGAACCGGTTGCCGCGAGTACTCGCACGCGAATACCAGGCCGAAGGGTGGGGCCCGTGTCGGACCTGAAAAGAGCAAAAATCCATTTGTTACCCGCGGAACGATCGGTAAAGATTTATCGAGTTATCGGGCCTGTGCCTGCTCGAGTACGCCGACCAAATGCTCGAGCTCTACTACTCGCGACGCGGCTGCCTGCTCTTCCGTCTGCTTGCGCTACTTAGCCGCGACCGCGACCTCCGTTGCACTTTGCTGCGTACTTGGACGCGTCGGAAGATCGCGATCGGTTCGACGCCTGTCGTGATGGATTCAGGGAACGGCTTCGCAAAGATCTACTCAGGAATAACGGTAATTTGATTAATTCGAGAGGGTGGCATGGAATCCTCCCCGTTGGCAAATACACGGATGAATTTATTTCCTTAGCCCGAGTGGAGACCACTCTGTTCGTTGCGCCGACGCCGGCGCGTTATTTTAAAAGACGACCCCTTTAATTAAAAGGTTCCATCGCACACCAAAGCGGAGTGTTTACTCTTCCTTGGAAGAAAGTCTTCCAATTTCACGACACCGTTACTGGGTAAATTCAAGAGGGGGATAAGTTTCATTTCGACAGCCAGGCCGTACAATACGGCCTCCCTTATTTGTCTCGTACTGTTTTCCCTTGAAATTCCGCGCTGTTTGCGAAAGCGGCGAAGGAGAAAAAAAGCTGCTGCACCGTTTAACCCGGGGGCTCGTGAAATTGCATCTCTTTGTTCGTCCGACGAGCGTGTCCTGTTCGTCCATGTAATCTTGACGGTGTTCTCCGGAAACAGCGATACCAGCGGATTCATATTTCCTTCGTTGCGCGTAACTGAATTCGCGCAGTTTCGACGGGGGTTGTCGCATCGAGACGCAATAGAAACACTGCAGGTATGACGGGAACCTCGGTACACCGTTTCATATTAATTCTTAGCGTCGCCGATGAAAACAGGGGTGAAACGCGACGACAGGGACGCGAGTCGTGTAGGTGGCAGAAGAATCGGCCGAGAACGAAGCTTTTGAAATCCACCGTTGCTTGGCGGTGTGTCTGTTCGCGAGCACTTTTGCTTGGTCGTCGCCCCAGCCGAGAAAAATTACGTCTGCCGGCGGCGTAATTGAAGAGGGCGAGAGGAAAAATGGTATCAAGTGTCGGTCGAAGAACACCCGGCATACGTTTACTGGATCCTCGCCTATACGCTCAACCCCCTTGTACTCGCTGCTTATTTTTCACGCTTTTTATCATACACTTGCTCATCAGCGAGCAGCTAAAGCGGCGGCGTATCAGCGCCACCGTCGTCCTAGGATCTCTCCTCTGTTAAGGGGCTGTAAACCCTTGGCTGGAACGAGGCAGGGGGGCTGATTTCCGGGGGTGCGAGCGTGTGCGCGTCGCTGACGCGGCCGCCTGTACGCGTCGGGGCGCGGGGGTGTGTTCTTTGTGGCGGGCACGACTGCGGCGACGTAAAGTTGGCGATATTGCGAGCACCCTCGCGAAATAAAATCGTTGCAGCTTCCATCCCCTCGCTCGTTCGATCGCGTCGTTCCTTCCGGAGACTTCCTTTCTCCTTTCCTTCTCGCCGATCCTTCTCGTTTCATCCCGCCGCGGATTGCACGGCAGCCGAGATAGCTAAATTAGCTGTGACGTCCTATTGTTGCGGGATTGGAACCACTCCCGTCTTCGAAACCTGTATTGCTCGCTGGAGAGTACTATTTCGATCGGTTGTGCCTGTTGTCTCTGTACTTTCCTCTCCTTCTCTCATTCCCCACCGTTCTTGTAATATAATTGATATCGCGATGGAAGCGAAGCTTCCGTGATGATATCCCTCAGTTCCATTTGCATGATGAGAAATACCGAAGCAATTCCGAAACAGCAGTCGATAGAGACTAATTTTATGGTCGCCGACGGGACGCAACTATTCCGCGACCTTTTCGGAGAGAGGGAAACGTGGACGGAATACAGCAGCTCCCGGACTAGCGTAATGGAAATAGAGGAAAAATGCCTGCAGCGAACTCCGAAATGAAACTTTGCACAGCTAGGGCGTCGAGAATGGGCGAGGTGTCGGTTGCCAGACATAACTGTCCCGAACAGATGGCCTGATTTTTCGGCGCGCTGGGCGCGGATAAAAAATAGGGTGGCACGAAGGCGAGGATCTCGCGCGGTTTAACTGTAGGGATTAGTTCCCGGAGGAAGCCCCGAGTTCTCTCAGAGACGAATGTCCTTTGACGGTTTCCTTCTGCCCGACAGCAGAAGCAGCCCCACGAGTTTCGAGGGTAACGACGCCGGCGTTCGCGGGTGACAGGATGTTTTCTGATATCTTGCGAGGGAATTACGCTTCCCCAGCCTCGAATTGGGGGGGGGGCGAGTCAAGGAGATCGAAGAGGATTGAAATCCTGAAACTCTGCTGATGACTCGCGTGACTCCTGCTGAGATATTTTTAAGCAGACGCGACTTTGACAAGGGAGGGAATCGTGACTCGGCCGTCATACGGCAAATATTTATTGGAATACTTCGTTCCATCGAGACTGTTCTCTGTTATCGCTTCATCGATCGCAAACCTCGGCTCCTCCCCCGCATTGTTTCGAATACTCCAAGTGACGGCGATCGTTGCAACGCGAGACTGTAATTGTTATCATCTGCCCAAGCATCAAATAGCCAGGCGTGTCACGAAGGCCGAATAAGTTTTCCAATATCTCGATGCACTTAGAAGAAGCGCCTCTCCATTTCCCTCGCAGCGCCGCCGCCCTGTCGGAGATAATCGAAAGGATTTGGATGGAATCGTGCGGCAAGAACGAATGCACGCCGACAGAATATAATAAGCACCCGCCCGTTTTCCATTCTTCCCCCTCCCGTTTCCACTATTCCGCGAATAAACGAGAGTCGGCGACATCGCATCGTCCGCGCTATCAAAGAAACACCATCGGATGGGAGCGACGCGAGAAGCAATTGTAAAAGTATTAGCAGCGCGGCAGAAATAGCATCGGGGGATCGAGGAGGCCCCCTCGAGCGAGAACTCCCGCCGAACAAAATCTCTGGAAAGTAGCGAGCTAAGAAAAAGCCCGGCCGCATCCAAATCCAGCGGCAGCTCGAACCGCGGCCCCGCGACAATTAATGCGTTTCCGGCAGCTCGTCGCGCGGACGGAGATATCTCGCCGGAGCTCGGCACTCGCTCGCGAAAATTACCTCGGCGGGGGCAAGAAACGGTTCAACCGCCTCGAATCTCCGCCTGGAAATCGTGAGCGGGGGATTGCGCGACTCCGGTCTCTTCCTGAGCGGCCGATAAGAAACCCAGTTCCCGACTGTTTCGAGGAACGATTTAAAAATCCATTTGCGCGTCATCCGGGACGAGGATAGGGCCGACGACGCCGACAAGAAATGGAATTGGAAGCGTGCATCTGGAAGGAGACAGTTTCCATCCGACGAACTGACTTCCCGCCTCGGATAACGAAGTTATTCTCCCGGGGATCGGATTACAAGCGTCGTATACACCCGCGTCTACAGTTATACTTCTACCAGACGCCCCAATCCGACCGTTACACCGAGCTGCACCCCTTCCAGCTGGGTGGCTGTATCGTACGTTCCACCCTCTCGGTTCGATTTGCTCGATCATTCTCGCATACTTCCCATCGATGGGAATCTCGCCAGTGGTCGTATAGGCGAAGGTCCTCCGAGATTGGACCCTTGGATACCCTCTCGACGAGACAGAGTCGGTTTCAAAGATTTCCGAGCGCCGCATTACGCGCTCTCGGTGGGCTAGTAAAATTCCCGGGAGCGTATTATTCTGCACACCTTCCGAGGCGTAGTAATTTCTTGTCGCTCGAATTTTCGGGGTTGCCGGGGATCAGGTAGCAACGCGTGATTTAAAGGGGAGGAGAGACGAGCCACGGAGAACGGAGGAAGCGGTATTTCAGCCTTTTTTTAATAATCTGCCGACATGAAATATTATATTTCATCAATATTCAGTGGCATTCTTGGATCGATCGCCAGGTGGGTAGGTATAGTTAATGCAACGTGGACAGAGTTTTCGAATCACTGCCTAAAAGAGGAATTCTATCGCGGAATTTTTTAATAACATTTTATTGCGATATTTGGTAGCGAAGTATTTGGATTTTATCGACCGCCGTTTGAATGAATTGCCGCGGATACTTTACGGCTGTGTACCAAAATGCGCGCATATCAATGTTTCTCAACCGTTGCCCGGCCCGTTGAGAATAGAAATCGAACATTTGCTCCCCCGAAAGGCTAAATTTCCATTGGAAAATAGAATCTTCGGCGACCGCCGCACGATCCTGTAAAGCCCTTCTCTCTTTCCACTTTACCTGCAGTATCCCTGTCGGTCGATTTCAACTATCGTGTACTCTGTTACACGTAGCACTTTCCGCCCGGACGATACGGTCCGCCTCCATCGAAGGATTCTATCTGACAGGGTCATCAGGACGACCTTCGATCCGCTCGCCCTGTACTTCCGAGGATCTCCTCTGCCACGAACTCGCCCTAATTTTCCACGAAGCTGTCCGTATCTTACAAATAGAAATCGCTTTTCGCATCCCTCGCGATTTTCCTTTCTAATCGAGCCGTTATCGACCGTGACCGATCGCAGGACGTGTGCCAGGCGTTTTCACGTGATCCTGCCGGGTTTAGGGTCGCCGTTAAACCTTTCGAGCCCGGTTCGATGCCATTAGCGACATCCAGGTTCGTTTGAGCTCGAGTTGAGTGAGTGGATCGTGCGGTGGACGCGGGCAAAGTGATCGCGGCTCGTTTGCGCGGACCTGACCGCGATGATACATTTTCACGGGTCGACTTTAATCGTCAGTGAGTGCGTGGGGAGGGGGGCTACATGATACACCGCGAGATAGCAAATGTTGCGTTTCCGCTTTACCGTTGTTATAGGTGCTTCAGCATGCGTGCTATACATACTGTCCGCGTTACGTACACCGGTGTAATCGCACGGCGAGCTACACGTTAACCGCTATCTCTAACCGAATTGTTATGGCGGTTTCGAACAGTCGGTCAACGCGGCGCTCCGGTACACTGACATTATTTTCCGAGAGATTTCACGCTTCGATGCTCGTCTCCGATCGGAACCGCTGGCGGGAGATAATTCACCGGCTGGCGGGGACAGTGACAGACTACGGATTGCCAGAAGATCGCGAGCTGACAAGAGGTGAAACGGCGGGCTCGAAAATGCCGGAAGAATATAGAAATTCAAAGGTGTACAGCGGAGAATTCGAAGCGGCCTGCGTGGAATTCTCCTAAATAGTGAGAGAGGCAAATTGCGTTTTCGAGCTGCTCTGTTCTGCTCGCGACAGCGTCGACGAACGGGAAAAAGACAGCTGTTCCGGCGATACGCGCTAAACCGATCGAATTACGTCCGAGTAATTTTCATCGGTCGCAATTAACAGACATAACGCGGCTGCCGCAAAAAGTGAGACAATAATTTCCGCTCGCTGCCCTATCCCGTTGTCGATAAAACGTAATTACGATAATTAACGGACGGGGCGGGTTGGAAATTCGGTCGAATTTGTTAGTGGTCGTTCGCAGATACCGCTTCGCGGAACCTGTATATAGAGTTTACCGTTCAATTATGTTTTGTAACTACATCGCTGCTTCGCATTTAAATTTCCTTTCTCGATCAACACGCTTACACGCTTTCGAATGGAAGTGTGTTAAAATTGCTGGATATGTCGGAATAGGGAGATCAGGAGCACGGGAATTGGAAGGGTGCACTGTAGGCAGAATGGAAAACAGGACATTGGGACCGGGGGATAGGAGAATAGAGTTAGAGAAGCATAAAGCTATCGTTGGAGTGTTACGTAGACGATTGCTGTTAAATTCTCTTTCGATTCGCCGTGTGCCAATTTTAACGCGCTGCTTTCAACCGTATCGCAGTCCGAGATGATAAATCGATATTCAGAAGGTCGCCGTCTTCCCAGCGTCTGTTTGTACTACTGAGAAAATGGAAATTAGTCGAGTCAATTTCTCCGGAGCACGGAACTACACGTAGCAGACTTTATTGCTGACAGCGGAAACTACGTTTTAATGAGAGCTCAATTGCATCTCGTCATTGCTAGCCGTCTCGTCGGTCTGCGAGTGTGTAGCGCGTTGTTGTCTCCAAGCTAGCAATTACGCGATGCGATCTTCCATTCAGATTGTTGCTAGACTATTTCGTATTTAATCCCTGGCGGGGCCCTTCGGTCCATTCGTTGCCTGGCGAAACGCTTGCGCAGGAATACGTCCGCGAAGAATATACATCAATTCCTGTCAGAGTTTGTTTCTGTAAGAGTCACCCCCTCTAGGTTGCCGCGCATATACCGAGGAGGGTAAGAAAGGCACTTGAAACGTTTATTTCAGGGCTGGTTTGGATAGAGGTCTCTCGGCCAAGTCGGTGACACGGTTATTGGTTATGGGGATACTTTTTCCGAGTTGGCTGGACCACGGTTAAGTGTTGACATTGGAGACACAGGGCGGCTGACTTGGGAAGAAATCGAATTAGTCGCCTAACTTTCCTTGCCACTAAGGAAAGTTTATTTACCCTTCTGCCATCGAGGAAGGCTATAATCTTTCGGAGCAACTTCTTCGCGCGATAATAAAGTTTGTGTGCTTTACCCCGAACCTAGTGCCTCTTGCCTTTGACCGCCGCGAGGGCTGAGTAAACAAAAACATTATATATTAGGTAGCGCTACTCTCCGCAGTTGCTCGGAATATTTTTTCGGCCGAAACGTAACCACTTGCTCCAGGAAGCTCTTGATGGCCACCGGGCTGTGAAGTTGATCGTCGATTATCCACGCGAGGGGTATTCCCCGATCGAAATCGCGTGTATCTGGGATTCCTTCGGCCACAGTTCCTTCGGAGCATCCCCTTGTCGGACGTCGACACCGTCGAGACAACGTAAATTGTAGTGGCATCACTTTTATGACCCTCGACGCGTTCGTTATGGTAGCTAAGAAGTGCTACCCTCGGTACGCCAAGTGTGCTTAAGACCGTGTCCTCTTCTTTTCACTCTTCTTGGTCTTCTACTTTCCTCAGCGACTGAAGGGCTGGCAAGGCGATGGGAAACTTGGTAGATGAAGGAAATTGAGGACGTACCCTCGCGCCAGGAAGGGCAGCTTTCGATTCAGAGCCGTGCCTGCCTCGGAGCCACTAAACATACATTCCGATACTGTGTTTCGTAAGGAAGTTTTCATATTATCGTCACGAAGGCAACAGCGTTCACTCCGCCGTACCCCTGACAGGTTAATATCGGCGTCTACTTTCATCCCCCTCCATAAAAACAACCCCCTGCGATGGATGTTATCTAAGGAGTCGCATAACCATGGCTGCAATTGTACATTCAGAGGCAGTCGATGCGTCATAAAACTTTTTTATCGTCGACATTTACTTCGTGCCCCCTGAATTTCCCTCGGTTTCAAGCTCCGCTCCATCCGCCCGTCCTACCCATTTCGATGGAATCACACGGAACAGAGCTACCTGGCCGCCAGAAGACTGGAATAGCAAAATTATAGTTTTGTTCACGGCTGTATAATTTCGCAATAAACGGCGAACGAGCGTCGTAGAAGCGAGCCGCGATATCGGATCGCGAATTTATCCAGATTTCCATGCATATTTCTCGAGGACCCGATAACGAACCGACAGTCCCGGAGAATCGCGTGCGCCGCTCCGTCATCTTCGCCCTCGCGATCACCCAGCAGCTTCGGAGCTGATAATGAGGTCGTTAAAAAGAGCGGCTATCACGACTGTAGTGTTCCTCCTCGGACCATTTTCCCCTTTTTTCAGGAGTCCCTTTTCGCAAACCGTTGGAGAGGCCATTTCTTTCCAAGGGTCATGTCTGTAATTTCCATTCAAGGCGAGGCTAATTCGGACCCGTCGAGGAGCAATGAATTTCCAGCGCGCTGCCTTTGAGATCGAGATCAAGAAATAGGAGTAAACTTTTCGCACGCGTCGGATCGCTAAAGTAACATGAAAATAGGCACAGTGGTTTCCGCGAGCAGTTGGTAATCGGAATTTGAAATTCGAACTCTGTAATTAAACGCCCAGCATTCGAGTCGCGCCAGCGCCAGCTGGAATCGCTGGTTGCCAAACAAAAAAGGGCGCGCTGTGAGTTCGGACTTGCCTGGAAAATGTCAGCGCGGCTGAAAACTGAGGCGAGGCGCGGAGCGCGAGACTTGCGCGGGCAAATTTTTAGAGCGGCGAATAAAAATTCGTCCACGCGTCATCTTCCTAGTAACTCGACGGGAACGGAATAGGGAACGGGTCGGGGCGAAGTTCGAAAATCCTGAAACGGTTTGATGAAAGTACGGGCGATCGGGGGGTGGAAAAAAGCAGCGGAATGGACAGGACCGTTCGAAATCAATGCGGCATGGTTTTATCGGGTGCGACGACCAATCGAGCGGATTTGATATCTCCTTCCCGGGTTCGACTTCCCTGCAGGCCGTATTGTCACGACACTGGCATTGTTGGTAACCTTTGTCCGATTTGAAAGTTTCCTGGCGTTCGCTTCGAAATTTCAGTAACGACTTCCTTTAGTGCTGCGAGTTCTTCTTTTACGGTAGACCTCGGGCAGACAAGTAGCTCGGTTCGGTCGCCCGCGATTGTGCGGCATCGCAAGAAATATCAACGGGACGACGGAGTATGGCCTGCCACTTTCGCCCTGCAATATTCTTCTGTAAAAGCAAAACTTTGTTTCCCATTCACGCTGGCATTCGTCTTCGTCCTCCGACAATCAGAAACAGAATTCTGATCAGGATTAGGTCCCTCGGGGCTCGGGCCTTGTTTCGTGGGTGATTATTTCCCAGAAGCAATGTCCTCGAGACGGGAATTAGCGATCCAAGGGTGCCGGGGCTGGCTCACCCGCGCTGTGGGCAGTGGTTATGCCCCAAAATTCGGCAGGGCACGCAAGTTATCAGGCCTGCTCGAAAATGCGGCGCAAGAGCTCACAGCAAGAGATTGCACGCTGTGTAATCGGTACATATTGGGATAGGCAAAGGTGTAGACGCTACGCGGATGATTTGTTTCTCTATTACACCATCGGGGTTGGTTCCGATATTATTATGTTCCACACAGATTCGGCCCTGCTGCAGTTCAAACAGCCCCCTGCTCCTGACAAGCGTTAATAAACCGCGTTTTTTATCACAGCGGAGGGAAATAAAGGAACGGCGTAACGTAACTCGACTTCTCGCTTTGCTTTCCTTCCTTTCTAGTTGCACGAAACACTGGATGAAATACGCGCGCTCCCCGTTACATTTGTATATCCTAAAACGTCACAGTTGCGGCTCTTGCCGTGCATTCGTCTTCATTATTCGTCATTATGAGCTAAGAGGATTCAGCGCGGATTTTTCACCGTGAACTTGCTCAGAAATCGAAATTTATGTGGCCACGGGAAGGCGTGCGCCCGAGCTTTCCACCACTCAGTGGTATTCTTCGTAATTTTTCCTTCCTTTTCGGTTAAACACCGCCTCTGGAGAAGAGCGTTGCTTGTACCGTTTATATTATCCTGGCTTCGCCCTCATTCAATTATTTATCTCAAGTGTATAGAAATTGCAATCCAACGCGTCTCTACCTTGCGTTAACGTTTTCATGCACGCGCTTTTCGCTTGTTTAAAAGCGAATGTCTGTTCCCAACAGGAGCGTCGAAATAGTGGGGTTTGATATTTCGTAAGCTGTTCACGGAATTATTATCGTCGGAGCGGAAATTTTTTAACGGGAACGACTAGCTCGCTCAACTTCCAACTCGAAACCTGAATCATTTTCGCTTAAAATAAAATCGCGTCTATCATAACTTTAAAATTTTAGAGGTAGCAGGGGCAAAAGTTGCGAGGGTACAAGGCAGGGGTTTGAATGTTTTTTTTTTCACTAAAATGGGGATATGTTTTCGTGCAGCGAGCTCTCTGTGCCTGATCTCGTCGCGGCTATTGATGTAAATGTTCAGGGATGAAACTCGTATTTAAATTTTCCTGGATATCGTATTTTTAAGAGTGTCGATGTAGGTTTAAATTTCCACTATCAGAATTTTAAGAATCCCCCACAGTTGGGACCAGCGTGGAACAATGCTCGAGTGGCTCGTATCAGTATTTTCAATTATTATGATTAGGTGGTTAAATCGTATCGGTAAATCGGGCCGAGATGCAGCCATTTGGCGATTGGAATTGCAACTCTGAGGCTCCTAAGAACTCCTTTGGCAATACCTTGATGAATAGCATCCTGGGGAAACTTTGTGGAAGCTGTAGTAGCACTGTTCCCGCGATCTTGAAAAGCACACTCGACAACTGTACGGTTTCTATCACGCTACCAATGCATTCTGCTGGCTCGCGTCACACAAGATTAGCGGACGTGTTATCGGAATTCCGTTATGATAAGTACGTTCGCGAGGAACGTGTCGCGATTTATTTCCTCGGCAAGAACGACAGAGAGCGACGTGCCGCTTCGAGCACCGCCACGTCCACGCCATTTACCCTTAACGATAAATCGATACTTGGGATGTTGGAAGTCGAACGTTAATTATCGAAGGGGCTACAGTCTCCTCGGGCTGTTTTCCTTTGAACCGGTCCAGGTTGATGTTGAAGTTACCAATATCGACACCTCGGGCCGACATTTGGAATTCGTCGTGGCTAGAACGACTAATTCTGATCTAAGTTTCGCTAATAAAAGGTGCCTAATGTTAATTATTATGCGCGGAGCACCGCGGCCAGCAAACGATTAAGCTCGCGACTCGGAGCACCTAGTTTAAAGACAGACGCAGTTGAAGGTGTTTGAACGTGCACCATAACAAAGAGTGACGAGCACCGACCGTCCACGTAACACGTCTAATTACAAGTTAACTTGAGCCGAAACTTGCAGTTCATCTCAGATACGAATGGAAGTTCTACCGGCGGGAAGTTTCATGCATCATGCAGCGGCATAATTACTTTGCGAAAACAGGTTCTCGACTGAAAACAATTTCCTCGAATGTTTCCCCCGAGAAAGTGGGACCTTTCCCGTCAGAATTATAACTACCCCTGAAGGCGGAAGCTCTCTTGTCGCAACCAGTTACCGACTTAATCGAATTGGCTATTAGATTACTCGGTTCTTAGATCGAATCCACGGGGGGCATAAATCCTATCACGCGTGATCGAGTAGCACGCGAGTAGAGTTCGCAGGCGCGAAACGATCAAGGAGCGCGAGATGCCCCGCGGGAAGGGATGCGCGACAGTTAACGGGCTGCCATTTTATTGGCCGTTCAGACACGCGGCGGTAAATCGGCGAGGAAGTTAGGCAGTCGCAGTCGTCGAGGCTTCTGACCCGGCAGGGGCTCCGCAGCGCAACGTCACCAACTGCTATAAATTTTCGTACAATTTACGGGACGCCAGCGGAACTTGCTTCCGGCATCCCTGGAGGGTACTCTTTCCACACTACTCTCGCGACAATGCGAACCTATGCTTCTTCTTGCGCCAGTGTCTTCAAAGGCCGAATAACATTTTGGCTGAGCGTGTAACCGACTGCGTTCCGGGGGCCGCTGGCGCGTAGAGCTTTTCGCCACCCTCTCTGTCCACCGCAATCTTCAGAAGCCTGCGATTCGATTCGCATCGCCGCGTGGCAACGAATTCAGGGACAACAACCCCCGCCCTAGCCCCCTTCGCGCCAGCAGGACAACAATCCCTGTCGTAAGCAGGCAAATCGGATGAAACATTCTCGCCGATAATCGAGACTGCGAACGGTGTTGACGGAGGCGGGAGGGGTGGCGTCCCGAATTAAAGGTTTTCAATTTCTATCACGAATCGAGGGACAAATAACAAGTCCTGGCCCTGGGGTAAATGATTCGACGCAAATTCCCCCATCCGTATGCATGTCCAAGGAGGCTGGCCCGTTTCGAGCGTGGGCCAAAAGGGAAATGCAAACACAATTTCGTCCGACCTGGTCCTCTCTCCCTCCCTTTCGTCCTCCCTCGCGCCCACCCACCACCGGCAGCTCGGTATTTGCGTGAAACTAAATTGAATGGCCGAACGAAACGGGCGGCCATGTCGCTGGCCCGAAATCGGGTTAATCCCGCCGAGCCATTGAATTCATTTTTATCATCCGCCTTGAATCGCTCGACCTGGCACCCGACCACCTCCCCGAAGCTTCCTCCGCCGACCGATCATCGCGCCCTGCGTCAGGCTTCTCGCGTCGACTAAGGATAATGGATTCCCTCTGGAGTGACATTATTGTGGCATTCGTGCCCATCGGTCGGCGTTCAAGGCGCCGCACGCGTCGAGGATGTGCGGGAATCTTGACTGATTTTGCTCGAGGAGAGAAAAGAGGAGAAAATGCGGTTCGAGGCAGTGGTTGACTATCTGGATTCGGCAGAAATGTCGGTGGGTTTGGATAGCCTGCGGCGGGGGCAGCCGTTATCGCGGCGGGAGCCGCGTCAAAATGTACTATACACAGAGATACCCGCGGGGTCGCGCACGTTGTCGCTCGTTACGGGGGGTTACGCCGCCGAAATTGGCTCAATAAAATAGTTACGAGGTCGTCGCTATTATCGATACGTAACAGCGCCGGTGAAATCCATTTCGCTAGCGTGATTCTCTGATCCCATCATCGAGGATGTTTGTTCGAAACGGCGCGACGCGGCGGGGACGAAACGTCGAAAATATTGGTCGGCTGGTGTTTCCCGGCGGTATCCACTTGTTCCTATTTTAATCCAATACTCGCGGCGCGCTAGTCTGTCAAATCGAGCATCGACATCGCGGTTGTCTGCTGGCGAAACGTATCGACGTTTCTTTGACGGGTTGCGCAAATTCTTGGCAAACCGTGGCGCCCGAGCGACACGTCCCGTCCCGAAGTGCGAATAAATTATGCGAAACGGCAACGCGCGATTCGACAAGTAGGCATCTGCCTCCCATTCCGACGAAGGGCGCGTGGGATTAAGCGCGGCTCGCCTGACCTCCGGCATCTTTTCATTCGCGAGCGTAGAAGGCAAGGCGCGTATGCGAGCTTAAAGATATAATTTTTCTCAGGCGCGCGCGCGCGGATCGCCCTAGCATTTTTCATACTAAGCTTACAGCGGCGCGGGCGGCAGCCAAGCGAGCCACGTCGTTCTCTTTGCCACGTTAACGGTGCCACCCCTGATCCTCCCTTGTCCTTTTCACCCCGCGTCGGGCGCCGCGCGCATTATCAAGTTTCCAGAGGTCACAGCGCCCGTCCAAATTGCACGGAACGGAATCCCAAACGGAGCGCGAATCGCCGTCGTTTCTGGCAAGAAGAATGCATCCAGCGGACCGACCGAGTATTCACCAGACCCGGAACAGTTCATCTCGGGGGAGGGAGCGAGATGTCGGTGCTCGTCGGACCGAGGTGTAATTACGGTTATTGGAAGACGGATCGCCCTCCCTTCCGCTGCCGCGAATACCGTTTCGCGCCTGATGGAAAAACCGCAGTGTTGCTGCGCAAGGGCCACCCACTCGCGAGCAAGCCGCGAAAAATAATTGAGATACCTTTTTCACAGGCAGAGCCGTCGCTGTGATTCCATCCCAAATGTCTCTTTAAATGCTTGACTTTTTCAACTTAATCCTGCGCGTTCTGAGAGTCACAACCACGCAACGCGCGCGTAAGCTATGCCGGGTATAAATCAATCCTACCCGTCTTCTTATTCTTCCCCGTGCATCGGAATTCGAATTTCTAAGCAGCCACTGCCGAATCCGGCGAATACGAAATACGGGGCAGTAAGAAGAGTCGTTTGCATTCGACGTGCATCCGCAAGAAATCGATACATCGTATATCGGCGTACGAGTCGCCAGGCGAACGCATAGTTTGTGAGATATTTATGTTAATTCGTATCGGAATCGCACACACCATTTAGCCAGCGATCATTCTCTCGGCTTGTATTATTTCCCGCCGCCGTCGCGGTACGGTCGCGTTGAAAATTTGAAATTTAAAAATTCAGATCGCCGGGACATCCGCGGCACCGGTTCTGGAAAGCGTAAAGGCTCTTCGCTAGTTCAGTCTGCTAAATGGTTCGTTAAACTCTTAACAGCGGGACGTTAACGTAGCAGTCTACGCATAGCACTGCTAAGTATTAATAAAGGGAACGGTCGTATACTTTTAACAGATTTCAATTACGACCCACTAGGATCTCGGTGTATTGCCAAAGTTCCTGCGAAGTTCTTCCGTCGCGCTCCAAGTAAAAGTCACCTAATAGGAGAATCGTAGCCTACGCGCTCTCGGCGGGGAAAAGAATTTTCCGGGGCAAAGCTTCCACTTGCGTCGCGGCCTTTCCGCGGAAGGAGGAAAGAGACAGACGTTCGCGTGGCCCGGGGTGTACGCGAGACACGCGGACTCGGTCAGCAACTCGGTGTACCGAAATGAAATCCTTAACGATCCCTCGTCTCCCTTCCCACGCCCCCATTGCAGCGGGCGTGATCAATTACATTTCAGCGTTTCCCTCGATCGTACACGTAGCGCGTTTCACCGGGGGCGCATTCTCAGCCGCCACCCAAGCCGCCAGTCAGCCACCCGGATCCAGGCGGAAACAAAAGGAGCTAGGAAGAAAACAGAAATTCGCTGGAAACTGCTCGTTCCGCTTCTTCCGCGGACTATTATACACCATTACCTCGTTTCCCGAGTGTGGCCTCCTGCGCACACACTTGGAAAAAATTGGGCGAGGAGCTCCCACTATCGTCAAGTGACCCTTCCTCCTACACACAACACTTATATATATATATATAGATGTACTATATGTGATATCCAGCCAAGAAAGTGGAAGGGTGTATGCAACAGCCAGGCTCTAGCGTGCAACGAGGGTGGCGCTGATGCTTCAGAAGCTCCACTCGCGACACTCACGACTCCCGGTTCTCCTCTTCCTTCGGCGAAGCCCAGGGAATAAGAGGACGAGGGGCGGAAAAAAAAAGAAAATGGCAGCAGTTGAGCTACCGTAGAAAATTACCTCCGTCCGTTTATCCGGCTACCATCAGATCCTGCGTGCCTTCCCCTCCGCATCTCACCCCCGTCCCCAACTACCGCGCCCTGTTTCACCTTTTTCGTTTTATTCTTCCACCCGCCCCGAGCCCCTCCGCCCAGCTTCTTCGTTCCTCTTATTGGCTCCACTTCCGGCTGCGGACTTGGAGCTGGTCGTGCTGTCGCGTTTCCGCTGACTTTTTGCACTCTCGCCGCGCTGAGACTATAAGGGACTCAGGATTTCTGGCTCGTGGCGAAGCGTTCGCTACCCAGCTCGCGTCGTTTGCCCTTTCGATTCCCCCTCGCTTGCACCCCTCGGACTTCTATCCTACGGTGGAAATTCTGTTTCGCGCGGCAAGGGGACAGGAGATCCTCCGTAACGGAGAGAATCGACATTGAAACGCCTTGTTTCCCTATGCGCTCTCTTTGTAATTTACGAGGGAGTCGTACGTGCTCTAAATAATTTGAGGAACAAAAAAAAACTGGCCGCGCGGAAAGCGCGCGCCAGAGACGAGAGAATTTTAATTTTCATTTACGATCTTCCTCGGTGACTGATAAACTCGCGCTGTCCAGATACGGACTGCGAGAATTACGAGCTTGTCCTGTGACTGTTGGCGCAAATTAATTTATGATTTGCATTCGGGTTACGTTAACCCGATACGTACGGAAATGTGCACCGTTAAATTCGAACAGAGGCCGCGCTTATCTATGAAAGTTTTTAAGCAGAATACCCGACACAGTTACGTTCCCTGTACGCGAATCTTTTAATTAAATATCGTCCGTTTAGATAAAAGCACCGACAGTTGTCACGCATCCAGCTCGCCGAGCGGAACTCCCAAATGGCCCTAACTGGATTTCCTCGATGCTTTCTGTAGTACATAATCGAAGCAATCGTCGAGTGGAATCAAGCTCGAATAGCAGCAGCGGCTGCGTTTCGGCTCCAATTTTATTGCATTCCCCTCGGCTCGATCGAAATTAGCATTTCCGTGGAAACCGGGCTGCATCGTTGCAGGAACAAATAAACCGGCGCCGTGCACCTCTGCTCGAGAAATTTCTAAGCAAAGTTGCTACATTTTCCGACTGCAGCTCGGCCGAGATAATAGCGGGAACTTAATCAATGGAAGGAAGAATCTCGGCGAGGGATCCGCGAAGACACGAGCGGCGCGAGGAGGATTCCTGCGCGAAAGAGGAACCCGCCAAATACGTGTCAGGTACGCCGCGTCGCTCGCTTGATTTGCATAGAATGCGGTGCTTGACTGGGAAGCCGAAATCACTCCGGTGAACGTGAAAGGGGGGAAAGGAAATTCGGATATCCGGTTCGCGGGCAAGATAGCATTTACGAGACGATAATCGAGCCAGCACGCGGAAAAGAGGCTTCGCCTTTTCACGAGCGTTCTGTTTTCCCGCTCGTTTCCCGCGAACCGGTGGGGCGAGCCGCGAGAGAGATAATAAAAGCAGGAAGACGGCAGGGGAGAGAGCTGCCGGGGAATTGCTTTTGTTCTTTTCAGTGTTTCCCCGATTGCTGCCCGGCCGTTCTTATCGATTGTTTGCACCGCGAATAACGCAAACAGTGAATTTCTGTTTAACGACACACGCGCTCCACCTATTTCAACCCCGCCGGGCTGTATCGCGACAATGTTTACCCGCGCCCGCACGTTCATAAGCGGAATGAAAACGCGAATCCCGTGCGAAAGATCGCATCGAGTAGCTCCCTTCAATAAGGGAGGGAGTCGAATGAAGCTGAGTCGAACCGCGGCTGAAAATACTAGTCTTTCCTTTCGCGTCAACGCGGACCTACGTAACGCCCCGCGACCGAGGACAAGGAAGAAGAAGACTGATCGCGGAGCGTACGAACCGAAAGGTGGAAGCTGGAGACGCAGCGTGGCGCGGCACGAGCAATTTATTAAGGCACATCCAGCGCGGCTTAACCATTTCTCTCCGACCAGCGAAAACTTTCTCGCCTCGCCTATTTCCCAAGCAGAATTGAGTTTCCCGAAGGGAAGTGCCGTTGCGGGAGAGCGACGGAGGCCCGTGCCGAGCGATTTTTCGGCGGTGATCCCTCTCTCGGACGCTTATCGCTCTCCGCGCCGCTGGAGAAACCGCGAGAAATAACAACGTACGCCGGGATAATAGTCGTCGTTAAACGGCCAAATGATAGTCGGGGAGTCTCTAACGACGGTATCGAAGTAAAAGTGGGCGCCTATTAATATGCAACGTTTCGAGCAATAACCGAGGCGTCTATGGTCGCTGGCTCGACCCGATGCTCGGAGCCGTGGAAAAATGGCACGTTGCCACGATTTCCAAGATAATCGTTATTCGCGCAAGAACCCGTTCGCGGAATTACGATCCCCTATCGGGGACGCCGACGAAAATACGACACCCGACGGCACCGCCGGATATTTGTGTATCGCAAATCGCGGAGCAGCTTTCGCCGAAACAATATGGAAGCTACCGAAACTCCGGCCGAACGATATCGCCCCCGCTCTCCGGCTCGCTTTCACGGAATATTCCCGTTAAAAGGGCAACCGCCTTCGGAGGCCATATGTATGTAAAATATAATACTCCATGGGGTGCAATATTGACTACGCAGAACGACAAACTCCGAGCATTTTCGATTCTCCTCGGCGCGCGGCTCTATCGTCGATGCTCTTTCGCGATACACAGCCGAATCAAATTACGATCAAGCAGCAAGATAGCGATGTTCGTTTAATGAATAATTTAGCTGGGGAATAGTTGCGAGGAAGCGGCTTTGGAAACATTCTTAAGCGAAGCAACGAAAAGGCAGAACGTACCTGCGAGACGATAGAAGATTTCCAACTATAAACCAGCCGTATTTAATTCGGAACGCTGTGTTCGCGATCCGCCAAAGTGTTTCCCCTTCGGTCGGAGCGGGGATCCAGTGGTACATTCGCCTGTTTGTAAAACTCCGCTTATCTTTTCATGCGAGACGCGCACTTGGGAAGCGTTTAATTTTTTCCACTGATTTTCATTGCAAACTGTTTGGAACGAGTTGAGCACAGACGGCCGGAACACCAGCGGCGCGCTTTCGTACTACCTCGAAACTGCCTGCTGGGTATTATAAAGGTGTCGAGGTGTTATGATGGACAGTTACAAAGTAGAAAGTTCTCAATTACCCAAGTTCCGCGATGAAAACACGAAAACGCGACGGGTGAGTGCATGGGAAAGTTTTTCCCGTGCTTTTCGCTGCTAAGGGAGCGAAACTTCCCGTCAAATTCTGTCTGCCGTAAGAAGCCGGGCCGCCCTAGCAGTTTATCGTTTCCTCAGCTCGTTCCGATGCCCTCGTTAAGAGAGCTTTATACATTTCCCGGCGATGCTGTCGCTCCACCGTCCGCCGCGAAATATCGTCGATAATTTCTTTCTTGCCCGGCCGTTAATCGACGGGGAACAATATTTCCAGCAAGAACTGCGGCCAGAAGCGCAATAAATGCTCTGGATCCGAACGAACGCGAATTCCCCCGACGCAGAACGCCCGGCTGCCTCTTTTTCTACCGGTGATTTCAACGTTTGATGACTGTGGTAACCGGCGGGGAAGTTAAACGTTCCACGACGACTGGAACAAAAAAAAAAAAAAAAAGAGCGAACGGTTCCATGTCCAGTCTCTGGTGCCTGGCCGGTGTATCGAGGAAAATACGCGGCTGTTTTGTATAAGTCGTAACGATATATGACGCGACAACGAAGACCGATTGCAGAGTGCGGTTGCACGTCGGGCCCAGTAGAAGGATCGCTTTATATCCCGAAGCCCGCCGCGATCTCGCGGGGGTTCATACAAACGAGATTGCTGTCGTACCGGTTCCCTCGTTGGGCATTTCCCGCACGAAGTTGCCGCAGAATCAGCTGATCTAATTATGGCGAATTTCTGATCAAACGAACGGCCTGGCTGCCTGGTCGATGCTCACGCGGAACAGCGTTTCGGGCCTGCGGATAAATGTTTTGCAATTTGCCCGACTAAAATCCACTTTCCTGTCGATATTCTTCAGCAACGGAAGATTAAATTCGTTCACAGAGTGTCTCAGCGCATCGGACCAGCCGAGTGACATTGGCAAATACTCCGTTAGCAATAAAGTGACACTGATTAACTTTGAATTAACACAGACTTAGAACTTGTTAGGCTAGACTTGACCGACACCCAAGGGAGCCAGGTAGAGGCAAAGTGGACACGCAGAAGCTGCTCCCATGGCTAACTAGGAGCTAAGTTAGACGCTGCTGGCCGAGAAAGAGTTAACCAGGACTTAACCGAAACACTGTTGGTCCTTCTGGGTGAAGAGGGAGTTACGTGGTGACGTGCAGACCGACGAAAGCCACCGGAGACTCATCTAACTGCTCGAATGTTGGCAACAAAGTCTCATTGTGTTTTTGTACGAAGAGAGACAGCGGGATGGCAGTGAAATGAATCTCTGAGCTGAGGTTCTAATGGGCGAGCTGCGTCCCGGAAATTGGCCAAAAATCAGAGCGTAGTATCGACGCGAACAAGCCGGCCGTGACGTCAGCATCGCTTTGGAGCGACGTGGAATTCAACAAATCTGGAGTCGAACGTCGAGCCTCGCTACGGTAGAATGGTCAAGGGAAGAAGGAGTTACTGCCGCGAGGCAAACAACCAAGAGATATTTCGTCCTGGGAGGGTGCTCGTCGAAACGTTTCCCCTTGATGTTCCTTCCGTTCGTTCGCATAAATAACGGTCGATACTCCGTGGCGGTTGAGTTCAGAGGTTCAGCAGCACGTGGACTCGAAATCACATTAGTCTGACTTTAATTCTGCTCGGAGTGATTCAGTGCCTTGATCGAATGGGGCAATAATGTCGCGCGAAGCGCCACGAAAGCACGGGAATTTATTCCCCGTTGCGTCTAGGAAGGAAGAGGATCGTTCAAGGAATCGCTTTGGATCTCGGGCCGCAACATTGTTCGTTTTATCTCGCTATGGCTACAAAGAGCGCAAAGAGCACGGGCCAGTGCCGCTTCTCTCACCGTCACTCGAACTTCTCTCAACACTTCTCGTACGAGGTTCCGCGATTTCTATGGGAGTCATTTCAGAATCCGACATTTTCAAGGACTTCATCAGGAAAGTTGCGATAAGATATTGTCGTCCCTATTCAAGGTATCGCTGACATGCCTAGCAGTGCCATGTCCTATCGGTTCCTCTCTTCGAATGTTCTTTCATACTTTTGGATTTTACTTGAAAGACGGTCTCGATAGTTTTCTTCTGAAGCCACGTACTTACTTTAATGGTTCCAGCAGACGTAAAAGAAGGATAGAGGAGCCTGCTCCGGATCTCATCTTGCCTTTATAACCTTGCCCCTTTGTATATGTATAATCTGCGACTACCTCCTGCATCCCTTTGAATTCTTTCCTGACACAACTAATATCATCTTGAACCTACGATACAAGATTTGCATGGAAATTCGACGAGGAAGATTGAAATCGACAGGAGTGGTTCTCAACCAAGCTTTATCAACGGCGTTGAGAACCATTAACGCACAGCGCGGCAGCCTGTGTCGAGCCAGGCTTTCGAAACATCGGTGTACGAATATTGCGAAAAGTTATCTTGCGTCCGATGAAACCGCGAGTATCTAATTCTAAGTATCGAGTCGATAAAATAGCCTCTGTAATCGATTGCAGGCACCCGCCGATAAATGGGACGAAAGCTATCTGCGCGTTTGCACTTGTATGCGAAATCGATTGGGGGGATCGATTAATTCATAACGCAGGCATGCCCGCTGGTTAATAAAATACATAAATCCACCTTATCGGTTTGCCTCTTCGCCATCGATTTCGCGGAACGACCGCCGATGCTTTACGCTCGCGTTGCCGCAAAGTCGTCAGTGGGTCATAAAGTTTCTCGCTAGATAGAACGCGATTGCTTTCCCATTGACAGCTCCAGGGATCCCGAGGAAGCTACTAATGAAATTGCAACAATTTCTTCGGGTCACGTGCTACGAAAATTCCTGACCAACTGCAGCCTTTGAAGACACCTAGTTACTCAAGTCTCGCAAGACTTCCCTTCCTTCTTTCACCCAGTTAACTTCTATTTCACGTTACCCTAATTCTTAATGCGCTTCGAGCTGCTGGACGTTTCCTCGCTGTGCCTCGGCAGCTTCACGATTCCGTCCTCAAATCAACTGCTCCAAAATTTATAATGATTGTTTCGCGAAAACCAGGCGGCTTGCCGTTATCAAAGAGACGTAGATTAGCTTTGCTCTGGAAACAACCCTCCCTGTGATCTCAGTGTTTAGGTTCTGAACGAGACAGTAGTATTTAAAGGGAACGAGGAGCAAGGCGACCCTTTGCTTTCCGAGCTTCGACCGTTCTGAATTCTCTGAAATGCCCCTCCCCGCGGTGGTGCAGCAGGTGAATGCCAGCAGAAAGTGGAAGGTGGCGGATAAAAGGGGTTGACGATCTTCACTGAAAAGCCAGCCCTCTTGCCCAACCCCCGCGAGATAAGCTTCTTCGCCTTAATTCCACTGGTTTGTCTAAGACTGCCATCCGTGCTATCCGGATTATACGAATCTTTTTCCATTTCGCTGTGGCTCCTCGCCGAGCAGCGGTTTCAGTGAATTTTTAGCGCGGCCAGCTGGGATAGCTAGTGTAATTGGGGTGAATCGTAACTCTTCCTCCGCGGGCAATTCTTGCGGGACAGTTGAGCGTATTGCTTATATTCTGCACTCGTGGAGGATTCAAGTGGTTTAGATCATACATAGTCAGACATACGCCAGGGCTAGTGGAACAGTATTTATACGAAAACGAACCGCCGCGAGCCATGTAAAGACAGATCGGTGTCCCATTTGCAATCGTTTCCAAGACGAGTCTCCCTGCGAAACGTAATCCAACGCCGTTGTTTGATTTGGAGAAACAAAAGTGTCCGTTTACAAAGGGTTGATGGAACGCTCGGTATGCAAACAAGATTCCGGTGTTCGATCACACACTACCACTGCTCCTCTCTGGAATGTCATCCCTTGACATCGACGGAACGTTTTCAGCTGCCACGTGCCTTGTGTTTCGATAAAGTAAAATTATTCACTGCGACGTAACTAAAGAATAATAATTGCTGTAACATTCAGAGTCGAATCCTCAAGCTTCCACGGTTACGGCGAAATAAAAGGAACACCGCTGACATTCTCTTGAAACACAGTCAGATATTTTCGCAGCAACGGCGAGGGAATGTAGGTGAGAAAACACGCCTCAGGGTTCCAAGGTTCTCTTTCGATAGTCTTAGAGGGTGTGTATCTCGACTCAGCCCCTGAAAGCGTCCGTGTATTCGTAACTCGCAAGCGACGTTCTGATGCCTTTTTGAATGAGAGACGAAGGTACATACGTACGTCGACACAATTCCTCCTTTACTTTCAGCGACAGAGCAATCAGATTCTCAAGATTCTTTTAAGTCGTCTAGGAACCCTGATCGACGATTCGTCTTGAAGTAAGCGCGTTGAAGTCGACGAGTTTCCTACGGAGGGTAAAAGGGGTCTTGAAAATTTGGCGCAGTTAGGACATCGAGGACTACGAGTAGAAGCGCGCAACGAGCAGGAAGTTCCGAAGCTTTGAACGCGTGTACGCGACACAGGGAATGATGAAGGGAATCCTACGAAGACGGTGCCCCTGATTCACTTGAACCCTCGTCTAAACACGAGTCTCAACAACGATGGATGATAAAGGTTTCCCCAGGACGACTTTTCCAACGTCGGCGAATAGGCCCGTCGTGCTCTAAGTCTCCGTTGATTTGACAGCGCCCTGACGTTCCCCGAGAAGACAAGGGTTCTCTTTGGATCACGTTCCAGCGTTCTACATCCCCTTTCCTCTGAGCGCAGGTACTAGGTCCCGTGATTCGACTTTCGGGCCACGTAGCTGTAGGAAATTAGGACCAATCGCCAATGATGTGTGATTTACGGGTTGGTCGGTGTATCGTTGGTACCGGCCAACGCGACGGGGATCACCGGGACTACATCGTTGTTCTTCTCGCCCCCTCGTCCGCCCCCTGGTTCTCGAGATTCATTCCATTAACGTGCAGGCTCTTTGTCCACATTACCAGACAAGCCCCATAAATCTGTAGCTCCGACGATTCGGCATGTACCTGTCTGGAGACTTTTTCGGCCATGTGGAAAGAATGTTTACCACTTGAGAGCTGCTCCTCGGCAGAATTTACTGCCGATTGGCAGGAAATTGCGGCTTCCGCGACCACGGTTCGAACACGTCTGACCCTCGCGCAGACTTTGGTGATTCGAACGATAGCACGTGACGTCCAAAATCGGTTCGCTGGCAAGCGCAGACAAGCTATACGGGTATCGTGTAACCGAGCACTACCATTCTAACCGAGAGGCTGGCGTTTCAGAGTGGAAGGGTTTAGGGGAGGATGGCGCCGTTTAAGGGGTTATACTTAGTCAGGCGACCGAAAAGAGGCGAATATTTGTGAATTTTTTTTTGAAGAAGCGGAAGCATATATTCTTACAGAACTTTTTGCGCTTAAAAGAGCAACGTTTAAAGAACATTTGGTAATTTTTTCGTGGAAAAATATTTACGTTTACAACAAACTAATAACCAACATCCAAGAAACATGTTAAAAAATTTGGTTTTGCAGTGAGCACTGCCATTCGGAACCAGATTATCTAAAATCAAAAAACAAAAAAGATTTCGTTAGTATATTAATGTATCTTCCGATTAACGGAGGGAATTTCCGAAATATTAATTTAAAACTAAATGGCGGTTATTTAAAGTTGAAATCATTTATTCGTGCAAAAAATCCCGCGAAAAAATCAGGATTTCAACTTTAAGTAGCCGCCATTTTGTTTTAAATTAATATTTCGGAAATTCCCTCTGTTAATCAGAGGATACATTAATATACTAACAAAATCTTCTTTCTTTTTTGATTTTAGATAATCTGGTTCCGAATGACAGTGTTCACCGCAAAACCAAATTTTTAAAAAGGCTTCTTGGATGTCGCTTGTTACTTTATTATGAACATAAATATTTTTCCACAAAAAAATTACCAAATGTTCTTTAAATGTTGATCTTTTGAGGGCAAAAAGTTTTGTAAAAATATATACTTCCGCTTCTTCAAAAAAAATTCGCAAATATTCGCCTGTTTTCGGCCGCCTGACTAGGTACAACTGCTTAAGTCGCAGGGAAAACTACGTGGTCATGAGGTACGCCAGCAATTACACGGCACGTATATGTCCACGATGATTATTGCCGGCTACAGCGTGGGCGGAGAGGTAAACACATAGGAGTTGGCCGACCTCTCCCCGGCATCCCTGGACTTTTGTCGGTGAATACGCGCATTCAGGGCAATTAGTCCCGAGCTGTCCTCTTCGATCAGAGACAGCGGAACACACATTCACGTCATTCTTGCCGTATAATTAAGCAGCATCACACTACGCTCGCACAACTGGGTCAGTCAGGCGTGTCCCGAGAGGATCGCGTAGCTTTGCTCTTCATCTTAAACGAATATTTTCAATCAACACGCAGCGATACCTATGTCTGTCAGAAGCTTTCAGCTCGAGTAGCCAAGAACTCGAGAACTCTCGATGCCGGCAATTTACAACCCCTGCCCGGCTAATCGAAATTCTGCTCCGTTGTTTCATCCGATCTGCGAATCGTCCGTGCTTGAAATAAATTTCTAGCCGCGTGGAATCGACGCGAACGGGAAAATGTAAATATCACGGAAGCGTTGGAATTCTTCGCAGAGCGTGGCGTAGGGGTGGTCAGCGCCTCCCACGCTTATTTGCCCCGCGCGTTTCTCGATTTCCACGCGATCAATCTCCTCCGCCACTCGCATTCTTTCGCGACGTACGCGCCGTTGCGAAAAGCTTGCCGGCTTTTCTCGCGAAACACTTACGCGTCGGGCCTAATTATTTTATAACGCCGAGGTGAATGTAACGTTATCAGCTGGCCCCGCGGACCCTCTAATTTAACGCCATTAGCGTTTCCCCTTTTCGACTTTCGACCGAAATTAACCGGGCCGGCGATAATCATTCAGCAGCGACGACACAGGCGCGAGGCGTCGCTTGTATGCGTTCTCCACTCGTTTTCGCGATTACAGAGGCAAAGGGAGGTTGAAAGTGCCGGCGCATAGTGCTCCCTGTAATGGCGCGTTGCATTAATCATGCACCATCGTAAAGCGTTGTCCATTTAAAATTCCACCGCCTGCAGAGTGTCGGCGGCCGCGAGGAAAATTCGCGCGAGCGGCGGTCGTTACAGGGCGAGTGGTTTAATTTGTTTCAACCACGGCGCAATTAGAGACAGAATTCTGCTATTGACGTTTGGGGTTGACCAGCTGTTTTCTACATCCTTTAGCTTCCTCTTAAGTAAATGTCCATTAATTCGCCTTAGACGGAAACTTTGCGGTGGAACTTTCCTTCGATGCACCTACACATACGAGTCTGGCCTATCCAACATGTAGCCAGGGAAGCTACTCCGTTCTTTCCACCTTCCAACTTTCTACAATCAAAGGAGTAGGTACGTGAATGCCGGTAGAACATGTTTAGCTGAGAATCCTTAAAGGGTCAACGAATATCGACTTGGGCTAAGCCTCTTTGCGGCTGCTTATCTGTGTGGATTAGGCAAATCGATCGAACGTAGAACACTACCCTCTCAGAGGCTAATGTTATCGCTGAGTTAATGCGGCAGCTACTGGAAGCATTGTAAAATTTCCATACGCTCGCGGTAATTCCATCCGATTATTTCAACTCGCTGCTTTCTTTCCGAAGCAAAAGCACTCGAGAATGCAATTACTAACGGCGAACGAACTCGATCCGTACACTAATCCCGTCCCAGCTGTGAGATACGAATGATGCGACTCAGAAAACTGCGCGGAGACGACAGACACACCTGCGAAGTCGGGGAAACGTAAAAGTTCGTTTTCCAAATTTGCACCGCAGTGTCGTATTTATCTACAGGTACGCTGTTGCAGGAACTGTTGAATCGCGGGCAAGGATACAATCTCCTCGACTTTTAATCGCGCAAAAGCGAAGCGCTTTTCAATCTGCTCCTCGTTGATTGCGATTAAGTCGATTAAAGTCGCTGCGAACACACTGTCGTGTAACTGGGTATAATTAAGATTTTTCATTTGCCCGGACCCCTTAATGATCCTCGTTAGCTGTCATAATTGAGAACACACAGCCAGGCGAGTACTTAAGGTGATTAGTGGGGCCAAGGGGGATCTGCAAAATATAACATGTTCATCGGCAAGGCTCCGCCTCCTTCCGACGTAAAATCGAATAACCGATAACATACTTGCTGTTCTAATTAATGCGCCCCATATTTCTATAAATTCCCTCCGCGTTTCGACGATGAAATATTGCGACACCGGGAAAAAGACGTCCCTACCACTGCTTGCTTCTCCCATCGAAAGTCGTATCACGGAAACATGTCTGAAACGACCACAACTATTACTGCCAGTGACGAAAGCGAGCTTTCCAACGACTTGGAAACAAATGAAAGCGTCTCTTCCCATTGCACAGTGGCGCGTGTCATAGGGAAGGCTGGCCGAAAGAAATATTTTTAAATTTAAGATAAATTGTTGGAATAAATTGCAATACTATGATTCTAAAATGATAATAATGTAGTTTGTTAATGTTAAATGTTGAATATAAAAAAAAATGATAATTAACTATAAGTATACAAATTTAATATACATGAAGATATCACGAGGAGAAGAATATTATAATTAAGAGTATAATAATTATAATTAATTAATAATATATAATAAATAGTAGAATGCTTTTTACAGTTTTATACTTAGGTACAGATAATTAACATCATTTTCAAGAAGAATATTATAATTAATTACATAAAATATTCTTCTGACATCACGTTAATTCCATCAATCGCGCTGATCACGCACCCAGGCCTCGTGATCCCTTAATTCCGCGGAGGAATGAATCCCGAAACAACGGTGTACGCTAGAGGGTTACGTGGAGAAACTGCGGCACGAGCACACTCGAAAGGGGGACGTAGAGGGACCCGAAGAGGAACGTCGTCGTAATAGGGGAGAAATGTGCGAGGCTGTGAAAGAGGGATGGACAGGGTTGAGGGAAGGCCTCCCCCAGCTTAGAACGAAGAGTTTACTGGCTCATCGAGCGTATCAGGTGGAGGTTCGCAGGTGGAGTTGCGGAAGAAGAGTGGAAGCCGGTGGTAGGCGTGTAAGCAATAAACGATGGGCCAGACGAGCGGAAGGGAAGCGCGGAATTCGGTGGGGGATGGTATCTATAACCTTGCATCCTGTCGCTCGGTTTCCAGGCGAGCTTTTTCCAACCATTCGTCACGCACGCCGAACGGAATGTATGGGCGCTCGCTCGTTCGCTCGTGCGATACCGCTATGATTTCGAAGCGGCCGTGCACGCGTCGATTCAACTTTTACCGGCCTCCTCTCGAGCGAAACGCGAAGAATGCACGTCACGTAGAAGTACGAACGCATTCCGATGTTGGCCGCTTTGTCGCGGATGCCGTATGCCTGACCCGGTCTTCACGGAGCATCTGCCTCCCCAGTGATCAATTGTCCAAGTTGCGAGCAACGGCTTGCTACCCCTTTTAGCGCGATATTGCCAGCTACGATCAACTGCTCTGAACGTCGAGACCAGACTTCGGGGAAATGGGGATTCATACCGTTTGCTAGTAATTAATATGGAGAGGAAGCTGAGAAAATGCTTTTTTAAAAAATTAAGACAGCTGAACTGTACTACAAGGGACTTATTGCACACGTTCCATCGATATATCAAAGTATTCAGACTCTCGTCTCACGAGGGGCTTCAAGTGGGTGCGTAAAACGACGTGGAAAGGAATAAAGGGATCGTACGGTCGACGTCGTTCGAAGCTCACCGTCCATTTACGGCCAACAAAAGTGCCCTCGATGACGACATAACTGGAGAGATGACTTTCGAAACGAGCTATCTCGCGGATGGAGCACAAAGGCCTAGCTGGCCGTAGCTGGGATCACGGACTTCGACAGAGTAATATCGTTGAACCTATAATCCTGTTTCACCGGCCGGATTGGTGCAACGCGATCGAGCAATCGATGGGATCGACTCGCCGAAATTCCACGAAGTGGCCCGCGAACGGCTGTAATTCGACGTGAACGGGTTCGGTAAGATCCACGAGTTTTCCGCGAGTAATTGGAGCCCATTTGACTACCGACTATCAACATCGCGAAGCGGACGCTTGAAGAAAGTTGGAGCTCCATGCCGCAGGGAAAGATGAAAGTGAGCAATTAACCCGGAATCGCTTAAATTCCCCATTCGTTTCAATCCCGGCACGATCCCCACTAATTTCAGGGCGGCAGCCTGTTTACTGTTTACCAGCTACCGTTTAATATTCCTAATTCCTTGAGGCGTTATCGCGAATGGAATTCGCACGTAGCCGGGAGTTTAATAAGCCGGGTCACCGAGAACATCGCCGGTAAATCACCGTTCCACCCCCCACCCTCGCGTTATTGGAAAGCGGAAGTTAAATAAGACGGCACAAATGGCTGGGGCAATAAATCGTGAGATAGCGGTCGAAACCCACCGGGGACACTCCTGGACCTCCGTTTCCGGCAGCATTGTTACACTTTACGCCGCCCCTTCCGGAACGGTCGGTTGCTGGCCGATTTTTCCAACGTGCCTCCCAAGGCTTCCGTTGTTTTCAACTTCCGTCGAACTTGTCTCGGGAACAATCTCAATCTCGCCTCGAGTTGCATCCTCTTCCCTGACTCCGACCTCCTGCTTTGATCTCGCTTGAGTGTTAGTCGAGAATTCCCTCGGATACACTTCTTCTGTTCTTCATTTACGTGCCCCCGTAGGTCAAGGCGATCGTTCCTCGCCCCTCCCCCTAACGCGGAGAATTGAGTCGCGAGCAACTCAGGGAAACAATTCTGACGAGAAAAGTACCCGGAGATTGCCTCCTCGCAATTTCATAGCAATCTGGTCACGAACCGGTATTACGCGAGCGGTTGCCCGGCAAGTAGCAATGTTAAAAGCAGGCCATAAATTAAAAGTAAACTTTGCCCGATTACCGTGATCCAGGAAAGTACCATTAAGCGATATCTGCGAATCTCTGCGTCACTATTACGAAAGCACACGCAGGGTTTACCCTTAATTACGCGGGTATCTGACCGCGTGGCCGGCGCTCGAGTCGACTAGCTGATTTCAACTCGTTGCGTTCGTCGATAATGGACCGTGGACGAAATAAATGGCCACGAGGGTACGGGTCGCGAAAAATACACCGCGCACGGGCTGAACGCGACTCGCGTTAGCCAAGCTGATTAATACATTGCTGAATTAATTTCCACGAGATTTCCGGGAATTAACGGGTTCGCGTTTCACGATCAATAATTAATCCGCGGGCAAACGCGTGCCGGGTTAATTGGATGCCCAAGGTGTGTACAAAGACCGCGCCGCTAATGAAAACAAGCTGACTCTTCCTGCGAAAGCGTTCGATAAATAAAGAACATGGCTGGAATCCTGCGAGCGCGAAGTATCGCGGAGAAATTACCCTGCCGCTGCTCGTGCCACGATCTTAACAGCGCCTCCTATATTTCCGCGATGACCGCAACGTTTCAGAGAAAGGCGGCTGAAGTTGCAATTTAATATTCTTCAAAGAGGGCCTGCGTAATAAAACTTTTTACACGTTTCAGCATTTTTATCGTCCGACGCCAACCACGGCGAATAACCAAACGGTATCGAGGAAACTTCCGGGAGCAGCAGGGGAAAGAGTCTCCTTAAACTTCGAAAAAGCCCTTGAACGTTGCATCGAACTCGGAGATGAGAAATTCCCATTTAACTGCAAATTTCTCTCGAACCGAAAATCGCCCGCGAAGTTCGATCGCCACATTTCCGGGGGTTTCTGCCTTGATCAGGGCCATTGAATGGTAAAAAGGTGTGCGTCGCGGTACATAGGTGCCTACTACCCTTTCCCGAAATACTGAAACTTAAGAGCACCCTGCGGCCGCGCCACAGCGATCCACTGAAAATATCCATTGACGGGTACTTCGACTGCTTCTCACCGCGACGAACAGTCGAGCCCTGTGTTTTCAGCAATAATGTCCCCCCGAATAGCTCGGCGACGGGGAAGAAGATGAAGGAGGTAGCTGACAAACTTCACTTAGCCGTAGCAGCTAACCATATCTACTAATTAACATGCAGCAAGTTTCGCCTAACACAAATATGCAACGACAGAGAGTTGGGGTAACGAAGGCTTTCCACCCTGTCAGAGACGCCTGGAGCTCCATGTAGCAGCGGTACGCGCGATGGGGTGGCTCCGCCAGGCGCTCCCATCGCTTTGAGCGGCCGTATTAGTCCAGTTATTAGCATGATTCCATTTTCCTTGGAATTACGCTTTGAAACGGGACGGCTCGCAAAAAGCGGGACGCTCCGTAAAAAGCAAAGGCCACTTGGCATGGGCCAAGCAGCCGCGGAGGGGTGGCGAGTCACTCGTTCATACCGAGGGTGCTACTTTACGACTTTTTCCGCGATGTTCTTTCACGAATGATTTCGCGATGCTTTTCACCGAGGGATGCGGGCCGGCCGTTAAACGCACCTTTAGAAACTTAAAGCGACTCGAGAGCGCGCGAATTAGATTTGAATGTGCGGCGTGTTTTAACGTGGGCGTGGGCAGAATTTCTAGAATTTTTGCCGCGCGATAACCAAGGGACACTCTGTTCCGCGCACAGATATTATCTTTAATCAAGCCCGGAGCGATTGAGTGACGTGGCGTGTTACGTTGCCACTCGCGGAGGACACTTTCTCTCCTGTTAGGTGTAGCCCCGTACCATCGAGGGATGCTTCTAGCTTAACCCCTGCCGATGTTAACAGAATTTAGCGCACCGGAGCATTGCAACGACACCGTTGGGTTAGCGCGCGATGTTCTTTCACCGTGTATCCAGCCTCGGTAACGGGCGACCTGGAAAACCGCTTCGAGAGAAACGCATGGAGTCAAGTATATGCCCTCCCAGCGGGGCTGCTTCCGCGAGGGCGACTGCGATGGAGACAAAATATTGGAGCGCGGAAATTACGATGAGAAAATTCTGCGCAAACATTTGCGCGACGTTATCTCGCCGTGTGGACGTACATACACTGCCACTATGCCGCTAAACAGCCGATAGCAAGAAAAGGAACACCATCCTCCCTCTCGTCGACGTAATTCCGAACCATGGAACAGTTGAACTAGAGGGCACTGTCACAGTTCCCTGCTGACGATAGCCTATGGTTAAGCAAATACGCAGAGCAGTAAACAACGTCGCCTATTCTCTAGAGACATCGTTCTTCGGGGGGAGTTTTGCTTGCTCGCAGCGTAGAGGTTATCGAAGTTTCCGGGTGGTTTCGACTCTTGGCGTGGATCGCGCGAAATCCCGTTTATTATCCAGCCAATCCCCAAACGAATCCGCAAGCGTCCCGTCAACTTCACGCTGACCGCGCTGATCGTTCTAATATCAATCGAACGCGACGCGACGCGACCGAAACCCGTAACTAGGCGAATGGCAAAATTTCATCAAGAGCGGTAGGCGCGGTTTAATCCATCCCGATGATTAATTCCACCGGCTAACCGACGGCCGGGGGGATAGAATCGTACGCGTGACCCCGCTACAAATCGCGCGACAGTTTCGTTCCAGCCAGGCCACCCCTTATCCGCACTACGGTGTCCCGTTTCCAATTACGCTCACTGCCTCGAGATAACTGGTGGTTACAGTTACGGTTATACGGTTACACCTTACGTCACCGTGCCATCCGAGCGGCGTTTCGTCCTCGCGTTACGTGCCCCGGCTAATATCTCTTTTCATCGGCTACGATTACCGGGGATATGTTACCCTTAACTACCACTCGTTCGTCCACCCCGAGGATATCACGTTGACGGTTTGCCTAAAGGGTCGCCGAGGCTTCTGACTCGCTTCTACCAGCGGCTCCTTGGCGTGTTTCAAACCTGCAAGGCGGGGGTGCAAAATTGCGTGGCTGCTTAATTTTCTGCTGCTCTCTGGCGCTGCTTTAAACGGGACGTCAAGACATCGCCCAGTAGGGACCGTGTAATTGATCAGAACTTCAACGGAGACCTGATAACGGCTAGTAAATTGCCGGGGAAATTATAGAATATTTTTCAGAGCGACGACAAACGCACAGTAGTCGCTGTACTCGGTCGTTATCGTTTGATGTGCCATTTATAGAGCAAACTGGCTACTCGTTACCCGGGTTTCCATAGGTTTTGAAAACGCTGAAACCTCTAATGAGTATCTTTGACAGCCCAAGTGATAAATTGGCGGTAGAGCTGTGAAGATCGTCGTTTTCTGCGGAGCGACCCAGGCAGCGCGCAAGGATATTCATTACACGTTGTGTAATGAATAACGTATGTGCTCGCGGGACGTCAAAGGCAGAATCGTTGTTGTTACTTTCCTTTCGGTGGAACGATCACGGTGGCAAAGAAATAAATGCCACCAGTTTGGTTGCGCGCAGATCTCGAACCTCTCGGCGCCCATTCATTTAGTTAAGCGGATACGCGGAAGCGACTGGCTATGAAGACTGCATCGGGGCTTGAACTCGTGGAACGCTCGCCTCGTTTTACTTTTAGGGGTCGTCGTCTTAAGAATGACTGGCACTTAAGCGACTGCAGTTGCCAGGGAAGAGCGAGGGGGGAGCCGTCAGAGCGGGCGTGAGAGAAAAAATGGGAGAGGAAGCGGAGACACGCGGGAAAGTGGCTGGGGCCGGGGGAACGATGATCTCGAAGGGAAGACGAATAACCTGCTGAGCTGCCGTCGACGAACGGTGGAAAGTCCGTCCGCGCCGAGAACTTTTCTATTACGGCCGAATGATGTATAGAGCGGCGCAACGACGAGCCCGTTCTTCTCCGGTGCGAAATATGCCGGGGGGTTTAGTGTTTCGCGCCAGTCCCTGGGTCGGGGTTAAGTGGAAGTATCGAGACTGCCTCGATGGCTCAATTTTGAAAAAGACGGTTCAGCTGGGTTCGTCCAGGAATGATTCGCAGTCGACTTATTTGGTAGACTTGATTCGCAGCAGCTTAAGGGAACTAGGCAGTCGAAAAATCGATTTTTTTATTGCATTTTCCGAAAGTACTATCTTTTTGTCGTCAAAAAATTGTAAATATAGTGAAAAGGACGATTAAGATTTTAGGAAGAACTTTGTGCGGTACACTTACTTTCATTGCCCATAAATAATTCTGAAAAATGGTCATGAAACTCACGCGCTAGACCTGAATACCCCCTTAACGTGTCCCGACAGCGCGACGTTTCGTTCCATTCCCGAAATGATATCGATATCGCTCGGGGATCTATTTCTGGCTGCAGCTGCAACACAGCAGAAGTAGAGTAGCCCCGTTTTTGGTCAGACACCGCGGAGAGTTACGATCGGAATGTGTTGTAATTCATCGGAATCGGATCAGTCTGATTGTGAGACGGACCAGGGGGCGTTCTCGCAATCGCAGGCCGGTAATCTCAAGCCATTAACTGTCCACCGATATACCGGTCCCTTAATCGACAGGCCTGTGACTCCGGTGATCAATAGTGCGTGCGGCAATCGAGCTCTAATTTCTGGGGACGCGGTACCGCCAGTTTCCGCGGTAATGCCCATAATGCTTCGCTGATTGTGCTTAAACTGTCGTTTAACAAGCTGTACGGATATCGATCATTTCCGGGGATAGGTCGCTCCTACGATTCACGATTCCGCGCTCCTTTTCTCGGCAAGATATCCTTTCTGGATCCTGCCGCTGTGCATTTTCTCCCCATCTCTGCCTGCCTGTTCGCTTCTCTCTTCTGGCGGTTGCGTTGTCGGAAAGCAGGGCTTCCCGAGGTTGCCCGGAGCTTCCGTAATTAGTGCCGTTTTCCAGCGGGATGCCAGGGCGCGTTTACAAACGGCTACTCCCGGTCGCGTGCTACGGAAATTAGAATTATCGGTATTGTGCATAACAAACTGAAACGAAGCCTGTACACGGGATCGCAATGCGGGATGCCGCGCGCAACTTCGCAGCCCGCTTCTCTCCCTAGGGAGCCGTGTAATAAGGGGTAATAAAAGCTAGGAGCTCCGTGCTGTTCGCGCGGTTTCTTCCGGTTTAGTATTTAATGCTCCGATGTTTAAGCCTCTGCGTACTCCCCGCGCTTGAATATCTTGTGCAGATTGCTGAATTCTTCGCTCAGCTTCCAATCGGTTCAGCGCAAACTCTCGCTGCTCGAATAGTTGCAATTTATCGCCGACCCAGTCAATTTTTGTCCGCGTCGGTGCATGCTGCGCGTACTCAAGCTTCGCCGGTACAAACCCCTCGTACGTTCCATTAATTAATTTCCGCTTCCGCTTTTCTCGAATCCACGCTAGAGCCTAGCAACTTCTGCCAACTGATTCCTAGATGCCTGACGCGAACATTCCGGCCGATATCATCGCGATAAACCGCGAAACAGTTGTACACACGTACAAGCAGGTTGCGCGGAGCCACAAGTAGCACGAGAGTTGGGAAGCTGCACAGCAGTGGGGCATCCGCAGGTTTGCTCGCGACGTCGCCGTTGGAAAACCCTTCGCCTGCATGCGGCTGGTGCGACGATGTGAACGTGTCACGCATATTTCGGCGAAATTTATTATTCCGCTTGCTTGCGGGGTATCGGGTTGCGATTAAACGCACGGAAACGAAACGCGGTGGACGATAGGCATAAATAACGCGACCGTGCGGCTGGGATTCAATTTAAGATTCGAATTTAGGTCTCGTTAGATCGATGGTCGAGACGGTTCCAATGATTTCTGAGATGAAATCGACGACGCAGGTTTGCAAGTTAATCGAGTTCTCCGCGATGTGGCGCACGTATCACGTTCTCCCTAGACATCGGTTTTCTGCAATCTCTATGCTGAAAACCGCCATGTTCGCGCGGGTCGTTGGGCGAGTGCGAGGAATATTAAATCGATAAACAAGAAGGGGGTAAATTTTCTATACGCCAGGTGGAAGCGTTCGCTCCGCTTCGATTGCGGTGTCCGCGTTGCTTTTCCTTTCGGAGCAACGTGCGTCGGCCATCCGTTCCTGGCGAATAATTAACGTCGTTCTGGTTAGAGTAATTCTAGAATACGGTCACGGTGTTTTACTCGGGCGTTTTAATTACAAGATGCGGAAGATTACGTCGATTAATGTTAGTAGAATGCTCTGCTCCGCGTTTAATGCACTCGCAAGTAGTATTAGTCGGCGATTACCGAGACGCCTTATTGTCTGACTAGCTGCAAGATAATTCTACTTCTAACTGTGTTTAAACGGGGCAGGATGTGCGGGTAATTGCAGCGTGCTTGTGAAGCTTTCCAGATCAATGTTGGTGTACATTTCTATTCTCCTTTCCAACTTTACGTCCGCCATCATTTTGGAGAACGCGAACGTTTCTGTTAAAGTATTACTCAGGGAACTGTTTAAAGGAGTTCTGGTTTTATGGAAAATTCTGCGAGAACATTCTTCGAGCGTCTACCGTGTTGCTGATCTACATTTCAAACACCATCGATCTCTCACACCAGCACAACTTCAACCAGGCTCACGAATGGAAGCGCTAATCACGCGGGGCGTCGCGTGACCACAAACGAGCGACATTCGAGACACACCGGCGAAGAAGAAGGCTGCTAACGACGTAATTAGTGCGCAAAAAGTTCGGGAACGCGATTGCAATAGGAGAAAGAAGGCAAGCTATCGATCGCGTACAATTGCAAATTGCTTCTGATAATCGCTATCAACTTCTCCAAGGAGTCAAATAAGTAAGCTCCCTTTGGTGTGTCACTTGCACAAATCGATCCCTGTTATCTGAGAAGCTCCGCGAGTATCATCGCGGCCGGAGCAAGAAGTTGAAGAGAAATATCCACGAGAATAACCGCGCCATCCCTTTTACAGTGTAACAGAAATTCCTTCTACGGCCAAACTTGCCACAGGCATCTTGAATACTTGAACACAATTTTAACAACTATTTAAGGTATTGCCGAGCCGTTCCCTGCACAAACGGAACTGTCCCGCAGGATGCAACGAGTTCCTTTAATCCTCGTAACAGATCAGGATGCACAAAAAATAATTTGTTGCTCTCACGTATCGACGTGTCAGAAGAGAACTAACGGCCCCGCCATAAAGTTTCGCGACACTGGATTATATTCCTAGCAACTGGCGTCGTTAAAGTCTTCTGACATCGATGAAGATTTATTAAGAAATTCATTATACCCAGAACGCCCCGCGTTACGAGCGCTCCTCCTTTTTCTTTTTCCATAAAACTCTTCGATCAATGCTCCTTGAAGCTTCCTCGCTCGCTGTATTCAGGAAGCTGAGAGGACGAGCAGCGAGTTAAATAACATGTAAATCCCGTAAATAAATATTCTTGCGTCATTGTCTGGCTTCAAGTTGCCTCGTCGCGGTTCAAGTCGGATCGCGGCGTAATTGGAAAATCATAATTTCAAATCTGTCGCTGATCGGCATTCCATGTCAGGGTGTCTTGCCGCGCGATAGACACAGGGGATTGAAATATAAGCATGCAAGTTTCCTTTCTTCATAACCTTTTGGAATATCGATGCAACGTACACCACGTATCCGAACCAGTATGCGTGTATAAAACCGTTCACTCCATCCACCCAGGGACCTCGTGCTATCCTTTGAAGGCAGCTTCGCCAGGCATAACAGTATTATAGCTAATTCGATGAACATTTCACGACAGTTAGAATAAATAACGTAGTCGAGCTGCAAACATTTCGGTGAATGGTTTTACTGAATGGCATTGAGTTCTCTATTGTTCCGACTAGGTTAGTACTCGGTTGATCGACGGTTTCAGCAATTGCAAGTAGAGTAAACATACTCGCAGCACTAAATACCAACGCTATTATCCTCTATTAAAACAATTTTCCAAAAGTGCTTCCCCTATTATAGCTGGCGATCGCTCTTCCAATAGCTGGCACGCGAAATTGCTTCAGGATTATTCATGAGCACCACTTATTCATGAACACAGATCGGCCACTATTAATATGATTTTTCATTCGCATCGAGCCTATTTTCTGAACTTTGAACTCAGCCGATTGCGTGAAATCATTCGGAAAAATGGCTAGTTAATAAAAAGTTGATCCTCCCCGATCGTTCAACAGCTGCCGCCACGATCGGTGATTTTAAATGGATCACTTCCTCATAATCCCAGGCGTACTATGTATGTTAAATCTATCGGAAGGGTGCATCATAAATTTGTGAGGTTCGCCTCGCGTATTCTAGGTAGTCCTATGGATAGTGATGATCACGAACATCAGTTTGAACGTACAGCGAGTCAGATTAGAATCCCTACGGCTGCATAGTTGTCCGCAGCAAAACTTCCAGTCTGCAGCTCGACTGCACTTACGGTGCTAATTGAGACCTAAAAAGCCTGAAGGAATTCGGTCTGGCTCCTGCTCCCGACGTGTCTAACACTTGAACGTCCACGGCGACGTCACCAACTCAACAACTTTTTCCCTTCTTCGCGCCTCCATTCCCTTAATGGACGTTCAGCATGTAAATATAGGCGGGCAAGGTGTTTCACGCTCGATTAAGGGGCTCTGCTTCGTCCCACGGCCAAAGGAAAGTTTCGGATAAGGCGTGCTACAATGCCCCCGCAGGGAATCGAAAATCATCGTGCTTTAAGCGAGTTTTCACCGGTCGAGAATCACTTTCCGCCGTACCATGAATGTCTTTGGAACTTCCTTGAGAGCTGTCGTGCTTGCTCGAGCCACTTGCCACTGGCTGCTTCCCGAAAGTCTGCTGTTCGGTTATCAGACAGGACGAGGAACACGCCGTTTCGCCGACTTGTCGCTAGCCCGATTACGCTATCGCCCTGACGGGCGTGCTCCACGTATCGTAAGCCTTCTGTCGAACGACCCGATGTTTCCGTACTCCCACGATTATTTAAAACCAAGCCTGCCGTCCATATTGAGTTTTAGGAAACTGAATACGATCAACAAGTTGCTCGTTAGGGAACTTTGTGACGCTCATCAATCGCTATATTGTTTAGCCTTCTCGCGTAACGAACTTAGAAAGTTCTGACGTCATTGTCCCCCAACTTTGCAACGTTCCGGAAAATATGGATTTGTCGGGAACTTTCGATTAAACTGCCATTCAGGAGGTGGCTTCACGGTGCTTTCGCTAATGCTGTCGCTAACCATTTAGCTCCTAATAAGAATAATAAAGGGAATTAATATCAGAGTTTCCTGAGCGATAGTGATCGAGATCTACGCCTGGTCAGACGCTGCGGAGAACGCGGAAGCGCGTCAATTCTCTAATATTTATCGGAATCGGCGTCAGATGAGTGAGATACCAAGGGACTTGGCACGTGTGACTAGAAGTCAAGCAGACTTCCATAATCGCTGGCAACGGCAATCGCGTTCACGAGATTAAGTACGCGATGAGCCGTTGATGAGCATCGATTTGTATTCCATCGGTGATTCGACACTGCCATCGCTCTCTGCCAATCACTCGCACACACGTGACGGAACTACGTCAAACGCTCTTCGATTGCCCATACAGTATACCGTGATCTACTGTTCCAACGTGGCTGGAGTTTTCCAGGAATTTGCATTAAAGGTCCAAGCAAATTGGCATGAGGTAAAGGTGTCGATTGGGTGCGATCGATGGTGCTCCATCGCGCAGGATTCGCGTGCCCGCGTATTTCGGGAACGTTAAAGCTATCTAGGGCCACTCAATTATAAGAATATATTTTATCGTACAGGAGGTACAGAGGAATCGTCGCGTATGCACCGGTGAAAATCGCTGCGGCCACTCGAAACAACTCGAAACAGTTAAAGGAGTGATTGTCTCGAGAATCGAGAGATTTTAGAGGACTCGATACATCTTCGTTCGACGATCACAGCTAGCGCTTCAACTCGAAATGCCGCCAGCTCCTATCGAGTGCCTTTTCAACGCGAAGGATCGATAAGCCGCTGAAACGCGAACATGTTTCGGGATTAAGCGACGCGATTATATCCCGCGTTAATTATGCGACAATTTTATCAGGCGGCGGGCGATCGTTCGGTATGAGGCTCGTGACAACGAGAGTTCAGAACGCCCGCGTCAAATTGAATGGCGGCAGCTTGAACAAATGTATTCGTTCCTGGAGCGAGCCGATATACGCGGCCATTGTCGCAGAGATTGAAAATTTTTCGCGGAACGCTTTTATCGGCTTTTCTAAATCGCATTAGGCGCCATTCAAATACCACGCGGCTCGCACTTGCGCGAGCCGCCGCGCCGCGCTGCCAAGATAAAAGATCGACAGGAACAGACTGTTGCCAGCAAATCCCACGAAAATTGAATTCTTTTGACGAAAATTAAACAATTCACTTGACGGTATTACCGCCCCTTTAAACCGATATCCCTTACACGCGCCCCTTTGTGTGACGAACGATCGCGGCCTGTGGCAGAATGCTCCGTGTTAAAAATCCCCGCGAAACATTCATCGCCCAGCTGCCCGATCCTAATAGGTGACAACTTTTTTCCGCTGGGCATTTGTTAATTAAACTCCGCAGCGCGGAGGATCGAGGGCACGATTGCCGAAGCGACGCGAGGGGCAACCGGCTGAAATTCCGAGCGCTCAGACGTGCAAACGATAATTCGTCGACGCATCAGAATCGGGCGGACCATCGGTTTTTATTCGTCCCTTCCGCCGTTATACGGTGTCCGGGATCGAGAAGCCGTTCGAATTGAACGCGACTCGCGCCAACTTCCGTAATTAGTTGGACGTCCGGTGGAAAATTAGGAACGGAAGCTGGCGCGCGTCGACGAATCGACGATCGCGGAAAATCCGTGATTGTTCTTCCGTGGTATGCGCGAGCCTGGAGATCGAGGCTGGCCGGCCACGGGAAAAGTCATTATTTTCACGATTCGAAGCAGGATTTCGACGCAGCGGGCAGAACGGCTTTCAACGGGATTGGAGGAAGGAAAGGTTGCGGGAGGGGCGGCCGACGTATCGCCGCATTGTCCCCGACGAAAATCAACGCGCGAATGATTATTTCGCGAGTCGGTTTCGCCGGTCGCTCGTGTAATTGCGCGTCACGCGTCTACGTACACCCGAAACTGGTTAAACGGAGCTGCACGCGCAATGAATTAATATTTTATCGTTCACGGTGTATTGCTCGTTAAACGCGTTTAAGGGGGCTCTCGGCTCGACGAGAATTTAACAAAAAAGAATCAGCATAATGAGATTGGCACATTGGCACGGGGGTGGTCGTCGAAGCTTCGTTAATATTTAATTTATCTGCATAGGCGTTTATCCTATCACAAAGCAACGCTTCAAATTTTCTTTTAATTGCTAGTGATTATCGCTCTAGACGACATATTCGATCAAGTGAATTTTCAGCTGCCGAGGGGGGATATTTCACCCGCTAAATCATTGTGTCAGCGGAGCAATTGAGATCGCTAAAATCCGTGCTTTGAACCGTAACCAAACGGTCAACCGTGAATGCGACTGTTTTACATGTTTTAAATATGAATGGTACTTAAATGGAAACAAAAAAGTAACGCCGGAGGCACGGTCGAAAGGGATGACAGGCCGATGGCTGGGGTGGGAAAACTCGCCAGGCCATAGAAGACGAGCGTTGAGCAGTAAAATAAAATCCAGTCGCCGGGGCGTCACTATTACATTCAGCCGCACTTTTGTTCAGCCCGGCATTTACATGTGAAAAGGTGCCTGGGTGCGTCCGAATTTACGATTTTTTCTTGTTGCATTTCGCCATTCCGCCTGTGTCTCTCGGCTGGCGCGCTAGAAGGATGAAGAAGAATTTACGGCGCGCACCGTCTCCCGGTTTCAACGCGAGTAACAAACACGATTCTCCACGCGCCCGATCGTCTTCGTCGTGCGTTCTTTCTCTTCTTCCCGAATTTCCCATTTGTGCCCACTTTTAAGGCCCACTTTTGTGCAATTGTCAAGGGAATTAGCGGTGACAGGCGTGGGGAACCATTAAGCGAGTTGGTTCTGAGTGGCAATAGGAATTGGATACCTCATTCCTTGCTTTGTTTTCAACATTATTTGTTCTCCGATCTCCCTTGCGTTTTTGCTTATGTACCACTGTCTACGTATACTCCATAATGACACTTGGAACTGAAAAGTAGGCAACCAGCATTTAGGCACCGGCCTATGGTGTGCGATGAGGCCCATAATAGGTGGCGTCAGCAGTGGTGGGACTAACCCGAATAAAGGGATCACCACCTTCACAGAAGGAAAGAAAGAGCGTTTCGTCCCGGGCCCGCCAGTGGACTCACCACGCTTATCTGGCGGGACTCTGCCTTAGACACGCTGGGTACAAGGACTAGTACGGAACTGGTATATATACGGACGATGGACCGGGCGAACACCAGCGAGAAGATCTCGGGAGTCGCGTGGCCCTCTGGTGGAGCTTCTGCGAAGCCACTACGGATCCCTACAGGAGTTCAGAAAACAGGCAAACGCGACTAATCAGCACACGGACACGGCTCGGGTTCCATTCCCGGCGCCGTGGCTCTCTTTTTCCGACTCCTACAGCACTAATGGAATAATATGTGGATATAAAGTCAAGTACTAAGCACAGGGATGAGGCCAAGTGCAAACTACAGATTACAAATAATGACTCGAAGTCGTGTATGCAGCGCAATTGAAACTTCGCGGGCGAAACTCAAACACGGGATCAAACATCAAAGTTGATGCATTCTCGACGTTCTGCAGACTCCGGCTGTGTGGCCTAACCCCGTTGGCTGACGATGACGCGACGATTATTTCAATTATCAATATTATTACTGTTCGTCTTGTTATGTCTGCATTCTTTTCCATAATAGGTACAGTCAGAAAGTTCGTCACGCGTGGAAAGCTGAAGAGAATTTCATCGAGCGAAGAAGAAACCGCTTGACACGCGGGAAATAGAAATTAATCGTGCGCGATTAAGGTGCGCGCGGTTTGTCCACTCTGCCGGAAGAGAATAATCCTTGGCCGCGAAAGTAAATTCGTATGCTAATCGCGCGTAATCCCAGCGAACGTTGCACGCGACGCAACGGGTTCCCGCAATCGATAGTATCCGGCTGCTTCCTTTCGACGTTAAACGAGCAGATTGAAAGGTTCGCGCGCTCGTTCCCAGGCATCCCGAACCAGTGGATCGTCGTAAATTACAAACGAAATGCCGGCCGAGTAGCGCGATTAATTATCGACTGTTTCGCAGTTTTATCCTACTCGCGCATCCCTCTATCTCCGCTTCTGTGTTCCCGTCAATCTTCCCGCGGATGTTCCTCTCCGCTCTGTGCTGCGTGTGCACGAATATGCGCGTACGCGCCCCCTTTTTTTCTGTCGCTTCCACGCGGCGAGCGTTCGCCTGTTCGTCTGAAAAATCGATAACGCCGCGAGTTACCCCCGCCGGAACGACCGGGGAAAATTGTCGAAATAGCGATATGTTAATTAGCACGCGTGTCAGAAACTCCGCGGGCCGAGAGGCAGGGAATATCAAATCCGGGAATGAAAGTTTCAGGCTACAACGCGAACCTAATGAATGATACCGGATCGCGGGAGGATGCTAAATTTTAATGTTGCCAGTAGGTATATTTCCGTAGCCGTCTTACCGCGATTCAAAGCCGCTCTGTAACGTGACAGAAGGAACTCGTTCGAAACCGTTCCCGCCCCGATATTCCATTAAATGCGTAATAACATAGAGAGGCGGCAATTAGTGTGTCAGAAAATCCGCTTTCGTAGGGATTTTCTGCGAATGCAGGAGAGTAAACCGTCGGATAATCCTCGACGGGCAAATCGACCATCCGATTTTCCCCACCGCCCGCTTCTCCCTCCGGTTTAAAAATATTTTCCAACGGTCTCGCGGCTCAAGGGTGGCCCAAAGGATCGCTGTGGGAGGGAACAGGCGCAATATTAATCATCGCGGGCCTCGTGAAAGCAGCTGCCGATCGTCTACGCGATTGTACGCGGCCCGCGCGAAAGCGCCGCCGTCAGTTCATCAATATCAGCATTCAAAATCATTAATCGTCGGAGGGGAACGGCTCGAAAATTACTTGACGCGCGGCTGCTTGTTATTTATCGAAGAAAACTGGGTCAGGGCGAAGCATGTCGCTGATTGTTAATGCTTCAGCGTTCGGGCCTCGGCTACTTGATCAAGATCAACGGCTCCGACTCCGGCATCCACGATGACTTGGTAGCAACTTCCCGTTGCCCCCCGCGAGCTCGTTTTCGCCGAAATTAGGAGACCTTCGCGCCACCGCCGCGTGGGCCCCATAAGGGAGGAGAAATTAAAAGCATCCAATGACTCAGCTTTGAAATTGCCAGGAATTCAGCCCTCGCGTCGAGCCCCGTCAACACTTCAGCCTCTCCAAATAAAAAATGACCGGGGGCGTCGAGCTTCGCGCACTTCCATTTCCACCCCCCCGCGATGTCACTTTTATTAAACGCCACGTCGACTCGTCGTTCAAACGTCCCAGACGTTCGAACGGAACGGGAAAACCGTGCGGAGCATTTTTTCCTCTGTATTTTCGCCCCAGTTTCATTAACTGTTCGGCGTATAGAAGCGCGCTTCATTTTACTACTCCATCGAAAGCCCCGAGCAAAAAATCCGACGTAGTTTCAGTACCAACGTAATAATCGGTCATTCGGAGAAATAGTTTTTAAAAAATAGGAAACACCGCGCACAGGGATGTACGATCTTTACCTCGCAGGAATGGGGACTGTTGTTCTTGATCTGACGAACACCTTTCTGCGCGAAACTTTGAAGGGGAGTTCTTTAAAGGTAATCTGGACCACGGTAAACTCTGGAATTTCATTATTCCGCGAATAAACCAGCGTTTTGTTGCCTTTCCTCGGCTTTACTGACTGATGGGTTTAAAGGAGCGAACCTGGAGCATTGCCGAGATAAAACATCTAATACTGAACAAAGCAGCTCGCAGGAGGGGCGCAACGAGCCGAGGAACGGCTCATTCAGCAACCGAAGCATGAATCTTTGGAAAATACCCGGCCTTTAAGTTTTAAATGAGGGGATAATTTCGAGATATAAGTGCCAGAGATGGTTAACGCTAAAATTGTGGAGCACTCGCTTCTTTCCTTCTTGAAATTACATTTTTTGTGAGAACCCGTTACCTGCGCGTTAATCAAACTCTTTGAAATTAAAGTTGAGAAGCGCACAATGCAGATTTTCGATAATCTTTCCTGCGTGCTGCAATATCACGATGTACTTCGCTGCCTTCGCTTCCTTTTTAATAAAGGAAGTAATTTTTACTGTTAATTGCTGAAGGATATGTTTAAGTGGGTGTCTGCGCTGCTTTTTGGCGTATAATATTAATATTACGTTGTTTACGGGAGAAAGTTAACCTGTTAATGAAGAAATACCGTTTGTGATATCTGTAGAAATATTTCATAAGTTCTGACGTAATATTTTCATTATAAAAGCGAGGGGAACTTGAATAATGCTCGGAACATTCATTTCTCACTGTCACTTTAACTCGAAATTTCAAAGAATATACCGAAGAGCATCGAGCTAAATGATGAAACATTGCCTGATACCTCCAATACACGTATAATCCACCAAAGTTCAGTTAATACGTGGAATATACATCTACAGTGTGATTTCTACAAAATAGATTTGCAACAATGCTGAAACCTCGATGAAATACCGTGCAGTTTTAATAATTTGGCAGTTGCTTCCGGCTTTCATTAATACTAAACAATGCGATAGGGGAGACCGGTGCAAAGTGACGCGAAAAAGGTTTGAAGTCGAATAAAACTTTTCACTTCCAATAAAAAGGTCTGGAAATAGATTTACAACATAATTTGAACCGTACTATTGATAAATGACAAATAGCAATACTTAAAATAAACTTAAAGTATATTAAAATTCAAGTTGAAAGAAAATGCCAAAACGACCACTTTACCCCATGTATGTAAACTGAGCTCCTATCTGGGGTACAATGAGCTGAAACAAAATACGAGTTTTAATTAAGGATATAGGTAATTATTAACCCGTTGCGCTGGGATGACGTGTGTACCACGTCAGTTTCTGTTTTTTTAACCGTGGTTGTCAAAAACTGTGGCAGATTTTTCATTTTTTTGAGGTTCGATTCTGTTACATCACGCCGCGTGGTTTCCCAGCTAGCTGATAGGGTAGGTTATTGCGCACATCACTCGCGCATCTTTTCTTTGCAGCTCAGTTTACCCCGGTCACTTTGCCCCGAATGTGTACTCAATGGAAAATGAATTATTTAATAATGTTAGGATTAATGCTTTCTCAAACGCTTGTACACGTATTTTTATAAGCTTGTTATAAACGCGCAGAAAAAATTTGGAGTTAAAATAACACATTTAAGACTCATTTATCCAAAAAGCTAAATTGAAAAGAAAACCAATTGGAGGTCTCTAAAACTTCATTTCTAATTTTTTAAATGAATATCCATTTTTTGATATCTGAATGTGCATAATTATCATTGTGGTATTACACACATTTATGACGTCACCAAAATTTCTAAATATATTCTATTAAAGAATAAATTAAGAAAGCTCACTTTGACCCAGTCTCCCCTAAACATTAATGCAAAGGGGCGCAGTACAAATAGTAAGTATGTTAAATATATTGCGCATTCGCAGACGAGTGAAGAGAGGAGGCGGCGAAGTAAACGCAACCATGAAACATTACTATTCCCAAGTTTCATCTTCCACAGCACGTTCTCAATTGCCTCTTTTCCCAAATGTATACTCCTGTTTGTCCGTGAGACAAGCGGATGCACGCGTTTCTATAGAAATAGACGGATTTCCTAAGACAACGCGGAAAGACTTAGACCACCGTGGATTTCAGAGGAAATATCTTAGCCCGAGGAAACTTCTTTCCACGAAATGGAAGCCTCAAACCAGAACTTGTACTGACACATTCGTAAAACGATCCGCGGGATTTTCGGCGGGGGCTGCCGAACAGCGTCAGAATTATTCCACGTTTCATAAACTATTCGCGAGTAAGTGGTCTCGGTTCGACGTATCGTTAATTAAACCGCAGAAACGGCGAGAAGTTCTCGGTAAATACGAATCCTTGGCCGGTGGTAGAGCCTGCTTTGCCGTTCCCCGCTCAACTCTCAGCATATTCGTAATGGCTGAGGATCCTCCTCGGCTACGAGAATGAGGTTAGTGGCAAGGAGTTTCCTGCTAGGGACGAGGGGGGACTGTAAAACGTACACCTCAACCAGCGTCTCCGCTTCCGCTGGAATGTGTCTTATAATTAAGTATTAATTAAACGGTTAACCCGTGCCTTGGTGTTTCGTTTATGCAGGAGTTTATCAGCGCTGACGCGTAAAAGGCTGCAATTCGTATTACGCCTCAATATTTGACGAGAAAGTCGAGGGAAATTTCCCTCCTCCGAGCTGTACCCTCGACGGTTGGAGGATTTAGGAAAAGTTCGTCGAAACTCCGCGGGGGGATGTAAATCAAAGAATTCTTGTCAAAGTTGTCGCTGGCGTTTCTTACCCCCCCCCCCCCGCTGCTTATCATTTCATCCGTCATCGGTTTGATATCGCGCTCAAGACCGAACTTTAATTCAGCCTGCGCCGTGACGGCGCGCGTATTCGATCAAAGCTCGACAAGGGATTGGTTTCCAGTCAAATAACTTTTCGAAGCTGAGTTTCGCGGCGCTCCCAGCCGGAAGCTTTCCTGTTCGACGAGGGTTGCGCGACAAGAAGCAGATCGATTTAAGCCCGAAGTCTATTGTAACGAGGATCCCTGGTACCGAATAAAAAGATTCACGTTCAATACGTGCCATTTAATCTTCGTCCACGTCACGAAACCTCCGGCAATAGGAGCTGGAATCTAGAGGTAGGATTCGGGCGTAGCAACACTCTCAACCGCGCGCACTCGGCCAGCTGCTCCGTGTCCTTTAACAGCAGCCGAAACTCGCGCGAAATAAGTAACGCAATCGATTATAGATTTACTCCTCGATCCCTCTCTATCCTCAATCGACGAGAGACGCGTCGTTACGCGCATGAAACTTGAAAATCAATTGCCATCGGCAAATTCGAGCTGCGATCAAGCAAACTGGACCCTCGTCTTAGCCCGGCTAGATGCAAATTATTCGGGATGCAGATTCGGGTCAGCGCAGGTCGTCATAGCAAGGAGAAACTCTTGCTATCAATATTGATGAAACATTTCGGTCCGCGTTCGCGGAATATCTTCGATTCCTCAGATGGACGTCTACCGAAACGAGCAAGTTAAGGGGAACAAGTAAATGATATCTCCGCCACGGGATCTGGAAGTTACTGTAAACGAAACGCTTTAAATTAAAAGGTAACAGAGCCCTGGAAGCCTGGACAGTTTCAATGGGGGAAAGATTTGTTGGTGTATCTGTCGACCCTACAAGTTTATGATTGCACCCCCAACAAATACAACCGTTTCAATGGAACCGGAGATAAGGGCGGAAGAGCGTGGTCGATGGAAAGAAACAGAGCGAGGGTGAGAAATAGAAACACGAGATGAAACATATTTTCGAGCACATCTTTCGTATTGACCCGGCACGGGGATAGAAGGAGACAGAGAAATCAAAGCGTTCTTTGTCTTGATTCCCGATCGAGTTAACGAGATCCCTTTTGCGAGTGTCGTGGCGGCGAGTCCGGCGGTTTCTCCCTCCTCCCCCGCGGTTCTTCCTTTTTCCCGGTTTCCGTCAAATAATACCTGGATATGAAAGAAATACAAGCCAAGGTCTTGGCGAATCACCCAACGATAGAATCCGTCCCCTATTTCCATCGGGACTTCTGTTATTTTGTTTTATTTTTTACACGTACCAAAAGATCTTCGCCGCGTTCTAGTTAGGAATAGAAATAACATTCTCCCGCGCCGAAAGCTTTTTCCCTCGGCGCGTATCGCCCTCCGCTTTTTACCTTTAATTAATGCGGTAGAGACTGGCTGCGTAACTACACGCTGTGCAAACCGTGCTAGAGCTACAATTTTGCGAATTACACGGTTGTAAGAAGTCTTGTTCTTTGGGCGATGGAGCGCTGAAATTATCGCTTTATTACGCAGAAGCTATCAATCGTTCGGAGAGAAGTGATATTTTGCAGGTGGAATTAAACGTGTTAATGTTAAACGAATGGTGTTCGATTTCTTCTTAGAGAAATAGTAGTGCAAGTACACCATAAGTACGACTTCGCGAATAGTAATCGTATTACCCTGTTTTCCACATTACGAGAGCAACAAGTCCCTATGGTTACGCTTCTGGAGGGGGCGGTTAGTCGGATAGCTGGAAAAATATCAACGAGTTTAGCCACTCGATGCAGTAGTTGACGTTTAATTCTGCCGAGCATCTTGAACTCGGCCGAGCGTAACAAACTGGGTGGAGGGCAGATGGATTCTCGTTCCACTGGAATATCCCCTTTAACCATTAGTTTGCAGCTTGTTGTATAATAATAATAATTAGTTGTTTACGGGGCGAGGAGTTAGTCGAAACACGAGTGTTCGCGTTAATTAGCAAGGATGCAGGAGTTGATACGTGTCTTATTTGCGCGCGCTGAAATGAATTCCGAACGCAGCCACCGGCAGAGGTATTATGAGATTTCAGATAAAATATTTTTACGTTACTAGCTCTCCGACGGGCATTCTCAACGAGGAACGAGTCGGAGGGCAGAAATCAACCAGTGACTTTTTCGCATTCCGTACGCGTTGTTTCGAGCACGTGGCGTTGCATGTTTTATTCCAACAACAAAAAAAAAGGATAACGACGCGAGTTCAGCGATTCACCGGTTAGTGTTTTCCATTTCGGTTTCGCATTTCCCACAAAATAATTATCGCGCATTTCACGATCACCTCGAATCCTTCACCCGATTTGGACCAAAATAAAACTGAAGCAGGACAATTTGGAAGCTAGCAGACAATTTGTCCGATTACACTCTCCACCTATTCGTTTGACGAATTCGAGCTTACCGAACAGAAGCGCCTCGTTCGAGGAAGGAACATCACCGATAATTACCATAATTATCCCGCAATTAGGGCTCAGTTCTAGCGGAAGACGACAATGCGAGGAAGACTATGGAAACGATTAGTATCCATCTTCCAATGCCGTCATCCATCAAAGATAACAATAGACGGAGGCGTCAGGTGTCGATGTAAGCCTATAAATCCTACCAGGGGTCAATGTATCCGATAAATAGGGTCCGTCGTTATCTCTTCCTGGACTCTGTTTCCCTTTCTCGCGAAACAGCGCCAGCGAATCGACGAGACTTCCCCCGAATTTCATTTTCGATCAGCCAAAGTGTCTTCGAACAGGAAATAAATATTCCACCAAAATTCTCACTCGACGGAACGATTCGAACACCTCGCTGAGTTGCATGTTTAACCGAATCCCACCCAGCACTGCGCGTCAACATCGCTCGGGCCCGAGCGAATTTTCATCGCCGAGCACTTAATTGTTTCTGCGGGAAGAAGAGATTGCAGAAGGAGAAAGGACCGCGGAAACTGCGCCTCACAATGGCGCGGTGCGTCCGTAGTAAACATTGCTTTAGTGCCGACCTTTTCTTCGGGCCGTAATTCACAGATTCCAATTAACAGCCAGCCCGAGGCAGGTTAATATTACAGGCGGGAGTGCATTAACCGAGGATATGTGCTCGCTCTGGTTCTGATAGCCGTTGCTAGGCTTTCTTCCGCAAGCTCGTTCGCCTGGATTATCCTTGCGCGAGGAGGCTCCGCGATCTCGGCGTGGAAACGCCAGCGGAAGGGTAGCTTTTTACCGTCCGCGCGTCTCCCCTGTCTATCGGCGCTTTAAAGGACGCGCGGCTTGCAGGATTCAGCGCTGCCCCCGCGACTCTCCGGCGAAGCAAAAAAGTTGCACTCTGTCGCAGTGCAGATAAACGGCGATTATCGTCGTTAGGGATGGGCGTTATCGGGATTGCTTGGAACAATACCAAGCGGCTGTCTAATCTCCATTACGGGATGGAAGTTCAAACACTTCGCAGACACTTAGCCGATGCGGGCGGCGCTCGATAATTCCATAACTTACACCCGCGGCCGTGCGTCATCCGTATAAAATATGCAGGGGGAACGCGCGATTTAACGTAATAGAATCAGGTCAGCGCGGAACTCTTGCGATTTACTAGCGGCGACGTGACTGGGAAATGCTGGCAACTGTCGGGAAGTGTTAATTGCCCAGAGGTTTCGTCGAATTCCGCCCCGCTCTGCAGCGCTGGCCAGCGTAATGTGGCATTGGCTTGTTTCGAATCGCTTCTCCGACCGGCCGCCCCTGGAAGAACTGAAACGTAAGGCAGGTTCTATCGGGCGGGGGGGACGAGTTACGAGCTTACACGCCTAATACAACAGACAATCACGCGAACGTGCCTCGCCAGGTGAGGACAAGCTTTATCGGAATAGGTGCAGCGTGAACGCGTTACCGTATATATCCGGTCGCCGGTTTACTTTACAGCGCTCGCCGTGCCTCCAAGGAAACGCCGGAAGTGCCGAGGGGTTCGTGCACGCGCGGCCAAGTACGTCGCTTTTCCGGAGCTCGAGGCTCTGCAGGAGTAATTGCGCGTGAGCCCCTTAATTAATGACCAGTCGGGAGGGGGTACGAGAAAACCGGGATCCGACTTTGCGGGCATGTCTTCATAATTTCAGCCGTGCTCCGTCGAAATCGTACAAGTAATCAGAGCTCGCGTACGAGTAATTAGAGCAGCTGAAAGCTGGAGCTCGCAGCCAGGCGCGCCGCGAGTCGCGCGACCTTTATAAATATACTGGATTTCGGCTAGAATTCAAGCAACTTCGCCGTTAGGGATTGTGATAAGAACTGCGGCGCCGGTCGATGCCGTATTTCGTTGCCTCCATGCCGAAGCAGATGACGGATACGCGGCGACGATATTCGATCAGGCAGGAGCAAGGGAGATCGCGCAAGTCCCTGCTGAAGAATTAAATGAAGCTCGCGGTTATCGCGTTCCGCTCTCCTACGTTCGCCTCTCTCGTTTGCCCAGTGCGTCGCATCTAATTAATTCATGCCCGACCAAAACTCCCGCTGCGCAGATTATTCAGAAACGGTCGGCTACTCGCTCCTCGAACGGATACACGCAATAACGGCGTATCGCGAACGAGCTACTTTCGCGTAATCGCCAGGAAAGGCTAGCCCGCTAAATTGCCGTATCCGCGCAATGATTGTTCCGAAGTAGACGCGGGCACGCGCGGCGAAGCGAGCGGAGGAAAATATTTACCCGACCGTCCGTCGTTAGACACGGTTTTTCCGGCGCGCGCCCGCCGTTCGTTTGTTTTTTTTGTTTTTGTTTTTAATTCTGAGATATGCGAGCCGAACAATCGGGGCCGAACCGCGGCCGCGTTATTCATGGCCCGTTTCACTAGGGACGAGCTTTCGCGTGTATCACCACTTCGATTACTACTGGCCACGATTGTTTATCGTGCGCTTGGAATAATTGTTTTGAGCGGCGGTCCTTTCTCCCGCCAGCGCTTCGCGCGTAGCAGTGAGATTTAGGTGTTTTGGATCGTATCGAACATACGAGGAAATCATGTCGCTTTGGAGTGCTGTCCAATGCTAGAATTTCGGCAGTGTAGCTGGAAAATGTGAAGCATTTAAAAGGCACCAGGATACAAGAGGCTGGGATGAAAGGACGCTTTTGGCTCTTTAGAGATATTGCAGGCATTTGCCGTTTGGGGAACGGCCTGAGGTTTGGTATACGAGGAGTTTGGAAGAGAGCAACCTCGGGGAGTCGGTGCTGGGAGAATCGGTTTAGGGGTTATACCTAGTCAAACGCCTGGAAAGAGTGGAAATGTTAAATTGTACGAAATGCCTGTTTGCTATGCTGTGTTAATCTGTAAAGCACAGGAATAGAGAGCATACACTACAGGTGTTTCAATAGTAGTTCGTTAGCGGAGAAATCTTTCAATAGTTCGTTAGATAGCGGAGGCACATTGATCTTGCTCCGCCACTGAATTATTCTTTATGCGATAATCGGGGAACGACAATCAGAACCCGTTGTCCGTTTGCACGATTATTCCTTCTGCACGGCAAAGAAGTCGCTTCGCTAGAGCGGCTTTTTCTCCCCCCCTAGCTGTTCCGCCTCCAGCAAGCATGGGTGAAATGATCGCTAACAAACACCGCTTCGGAGCGGAAGCATTCCTCCAATTCGTTTTCTTCTCGCGAGCTTGTCGCGCGTTTACCGTTGAAACGGAACGGCGACGCTGTGAAACTCCGGGAAACAAAGATCTGTTTGTTCGTATCGGCCGAGAAGACGACTCGAGGGACACGGCAGAGAGGCGGAGAAAAACGGGTAGACGGAGGCGAGGAGACGTAAAAAGCCACGCGGACGAAGAATGGGCTGAAAGGATCGAGTCGCATAGAGATGCGCCGGGGCGAATAAAGAATAATAAAGGTGAGCAACGACCGGCGTCGCTGCCGCGAAATGAAAACTCAGACAGAGGAGGAGAGGCTGAAACGGTGGATGGGACTCCATTTAAATGCGCGAAACACGGGAATCTTGAGCCCCGGGTGTAATGAAATTGTCGCCTCGTTGTTTCACCCTAGTCCCGCGACACCAGCATCCCCATTCCACCCTCCTAACCCTCCTAAAAACCATTACGATACTTTCGAGTCTTCCCGCGGCCAAAGAGTCCAGGCTCACGTGTGCCCCGGCAAAGTCGAAATCCGACGAGTAACTGCGAAACAAAGTTAGGAAGAACCGTGAAGACTTGAGCACTGCTCTGGAGGCGGCGAAAAGTGGAGAAGGCACGGCGAGGCGGAACCACGGGCTGTTCGAAAGAGTCCAGCTGGAATAAAGAATAATAAAGCGGAGCAACGAGCACGGTCGGCTGTCGCGACGAAAGTAAAAGAGTGGAGTAGAGTCTGGGCGGAACGACTGAGGCTCGCCGAGGCTGATTTAAAAGCACTAAACACTGATTTCGACTTAACGCTGAGATACAACTGGCCACGTTACGAGCTGGCGTGTTTTGTGGTCTGGCAGACCTCGAGTCCGACGATTTAGGGAAGCCCGACGAAAAAGCCACGTTTTATGAAGAAACTTCTGGAACGGTAAGTTACGCCTCGCGGTGTCCACTCCGCCCGTTGCTTTCTTCGCTCCACTTTCGCAGATATCTTTTCATTCCCGTTAACCTATTAGACCGAGACACTTCCAGCTAATGCCCGCTTGAATCTCGGCCCCCGGAGAGGTGTCTTCGAGCCTTATAGCGCCGGTTTCAGCGCCGAGGTCGAGATTGGTCGAGTGGACTCCCCCCGGGTGAACGAGAACGAAATAACCTCGGCCTCTTTCTTCTTAAACCCGGCCAGATTGATTCCAAGTTGAAATTCGTAAGTCATCATCTTTAGTGGGGGCCAGGTTGGGTGCTGTAATTGACGGTCTCCGAGCGATCAATCACGCCGACGCGGGTACTAAAGCAGCAGAGGGAGCGAATACTAAAATACTTCGGGACTCCGAAGCTATCGGTAATTTCATTTGCGATACCCATGTATCGTGCAAAGGGGTAAGATGGATCGGCTGTTTGAAAGAAAAGGGAGAAGAGCCCTGGAAAATTTCTCGATGGCTGACCTCTGCATCGAAAGGCTTGAGTAACGCTCGAAATCCGTAAAACCCATAAAACCAGCTGCCTCAGATCCCAAATGCAACATTAAACTACAGAGGATCAGAAGTTACGTTACGACGTGACATTAAATCGCGCGCCGTTCGCGCTGGCGCGATAAAATACTTGGAGCTGCTGGAATTTCAAAGTTCCCCGTTAAATAATCGCGCAACCGGGGTAATGGATTTATTTCAAGCTGCAGGATCTTCGGACGGTTACTTGGATATTCCATGTAAATTTGTAGGTGTATCCGGGGCCTTGGTTGACCGCGGTCGCTCCACATCGCGCACAGTGTCGCGGCGCGTGTTCAAAAAGCAAAAATTTCAGTTTTCAGATTTTGCATTTCATTTCGTGGAATTTATAGTAAACACTCCTTCGACATAAAAATATCATGACTTAGTAACTTAAATAACGGATTTAAGGTTAGTAATTACATTCCAAGTCGAATAACCAAATATTTACCCACTGCAATTTTGTTGTATTTATAAGTTTCCTTTTTTTTTTAAATAAGCAAAATATATCCTTCTTTTGTTTTATTAATTAAAAATTCTTGTATTTAAAGATATGGATACGTACCAGTGGCTCAAATTATCACGTTTTTTGTCGCATCTTCTAAATTCTGGAGAGATTTAAACAAACGAAACATCGGTTCTTTAATTTTTTTACTACAATTAGTTCTTTTTATGCCCTTTAATTTGGTATAAATTGTATCTGCTCCCGACTGCTCCCACATAAGAAAAAATACACCTAATAAAACGAAAAAACCAGGCAAATCTATGCTAGAATATTTATTTCTAAAACACACTGGGCTTTAAATTCCTTCAGATTCAACTGACAGAGACGAAGATGTATGATAAGAATGAACAATTTGAAATCTATTATCAATACGAATTATTTAAAAAATTAATTCTATTTTTTTATAATTGTCTCATATGTTTGTTATTAATTTGTGTTTAAACGTATTTAAAGAAATATATATTTTATTTGTTTCACATTTATTATGTCCAAAAATATATTTTACTGAATTATTTTCTGTTGAAAATTAATTGTTTCGCGTATAAATATGATTAACGTATCAATTACATGTAAATAACTGTATCTTAATGGAAAATTGATTTTGTTTCCTATACACTCGTCGCACCGTGCGGCAGCTGTAAAAGCAGCTCACTGCCCGTGGCTTCCAATCGATCCGGGGCGCCATGAATTTCATCGATACGCCAAATCATCGGGACCAGACAGACGTAGAACGCATTAATATGCCGAGTGGCTGAAAAGCCTCGATCGTAAGCGGTGCTATTTCTATTTCTCACTCGTGAATCACTCGATGCCAGTGCGGGCGAAAGTTTCCATCGGAGACAATGCGAGGCGAGCAGCGTGCAAGCGGAAGTGGCGAGTCGAGAGTCAAGCGCCAGGTGCAAGAACAGGGATGCAAGAAGCGTGCTCGAGGGAGGCGAAGAAAGACAATGAACGCGAGAAGTCGCGGTCCCGGGGACAAAGGATTCGAACGGAAGTGTCATGGCATCGTGGTAAAAACGAAGCTAGCCATTCCCTTGCTTTCCCTCGCGCGATTATTTTTCTCTCTCGATATCGCGGCTCGAAAGTTGCCAAGCATTTTCCGGCAACGGTAAACTTCGCCGAGTACTTACTGCCCCCAATCTCGCAAACGGTGTATTCAGGTTTCTAATTGTCCCGATTTCTGAAACTTCTGATTGCCAAGAAGAGAAGAGATCCTCGCGGAGGCTTCGAGCACCGCGTCTAAATTACTCGGCCCGATGCGGTGGATCGTCCAGCGAGAGGAAGGATCGCCCGAGCGGCGCGACGCGTCTTCGCTCGACGTTTCCTCGTTACCGGAGCGGCGAGCGGCAATAACGTGGAACCAGCGTGGAAGTAGATGAACGAGAAAGCCCTGGGACGTCCACGGCTGCGGAGGCAGAGATTTGTTGCGTCGTAAATCGGATCACGGCGGGACTAACGATTTTGTCGATACCCAAAGAGCGTTTTCGGGTCCGGCGGTCGACCGTAACTAACTCCGTATCGAGATTTAGATTTGTGCCCCGTCCACTGCTCACTGCATCCGTCTATCGAATCGGCGATTTTTAACGTTAACACGGATACATCGATCTTAAGTCGCCCGACAGAACATTGGGGGATGAATTTCGCCCGCGATGAAGCTGCTGGATGTACGACTGTGAAACCTGGCTATATCGAGGGCCCGGTGCACTTTGTCAATACCATTTGGTGATTTCCGGTGTCTGGCGGGTAATTAAGCCAGCCGGACACGAATGCTCGCCGTTTATCTACCAGCCGATTCGCCACTAATTCTCGGGATTCCGTTGAAATTCTGAAACACCGCCCTGCCTTCGCGTCCCAGTAATCCCTCTTAAAATACTTTAACTGGAATTCTCCGGCACCGATCCATAACACCGGGGATTGCCCGGCGGGGGCTAGTTGTTCACGGATTCTCGAAAAAAAGGGCGCCGCGACGTTAATTAAAAACTGATACATCCCCGCCGTCTGGGATCCCAGACACAAAAGCCACCTCTCGGAGGCTTGGGAGACGAAAAAAAATTTGCTAACCAGTTTCATGGTCGTTGGCTCTTCGAGGAAAGATTTCGTGGAGGGCGGGGGTGAACGGAGGGGTGGAAGTCGGGTACAAAAAGTTTTGCAGGGGCACGTTAAGAGATTACCTTCACCCCTGGATAAAAGGGTGAAGGTGTAGGTCTCTCGAAGAATGGATGGCGATACCCTCCAACCGAAGATTGATCACCCTTATTTTTAATCAAATACCACTTTCGTTTCACTATTTTATTGCGAGCATCGAATTTACATTGAAACGAGACTGGGTAAAGGGGGAACTTAAGGCGTCCTCGGTGTTGTACCACGCGAAGTCTACAGGAAACATTGATAACGACATATCCAGTGGGAGTTGGCGGGTAGAATTTGAATTCTCGCCCCCCTTCGCGTTGATCGTCTTCGCCACCGTCTCGGGAAGGAAAGAGGTGGATTTAACGAGTGCGGGAAATGGTTTTATGGAAATTAAAAGTTGCTCACTGAGTGAGTTATGCATGACGGGTACTCGGCATAATCTAACGCTCCTGGGGCTCTTGAATCTTTTGAAACACCCCTCCCATTCTATCCGAATGATGCGATTCTCTTAACTCGAGAGATGCCACGGCGTTCGAGGAAAAAGTTTACCGAGTCTGCCGACAAATGGAACGGTGTAAGCGACGATTCTGTGGCTTTAATCGACCTTTCGATTCGCGAATTCACGTGCCGATTCAGAGTCCTCGCGCCGAGTCGTCGTTTAAACGCAATATTCAGCGGGGACATTACTCGGCGATGCTTTTAACAGAGGTATCAACGAGTCCGCATCGCAGCTGGAAATTAAATAAACCGTTTTATCACGCGAGCATGGGTTCCTTGATAGGAAAACTGCGACGTAAATTGGCACCGCGGTGCTGTTTTGTACCTGGAAATTATCCGGTATGGTGTTTTAAATTGCACGTCGCGGGGCGCGCACAATTTCATTTCGCAGAGCGGAGGGAAATAAAAATGAGGCGAGACGTGATTGCATGAAAGCCGACCTAATAGCGTGCCGACAAACAGGAAAAATTGACGCGCCGGGAAAATCGGTGATGTGCTTGTAATGGGCAGGTCAATTCGCAGGAACATTGGCGAAGTAATTGCATACGTACAGGCAAATGGTACGAGGACTTTGAACGTTTCGCGCTCCCCTCTGCGATCTCTGCTCCGTAAATTTTCCCCAGCATACAAGTATAAGCTGAAGAACCAGCAAGTAAATCTAGTTACAAGAAAATGCAACTAACGGTGTTACAAGAGAACATTTAACCCACGCCGAGCGTCCCACTTATTTAAAAATAGTAGTCCAGGAGATGGGTGCGATTAAAGGCTGGAAAGGTCCTCTCACGCGTACCCTTAATACCCCGCATAATGGAAACACCACTGTTGAAAACGATAGAAGCAGTTTTGAAATTATTTTCCGCCAAGGGTAGTCCGTGAACCCGCATATTTATGCTCGGCTGGGAGCTGCCGATTCTTGAAGCCTGCGCCAGCCAGCTCGACCCCAATAACTTGCTGAAATTTTCGTGCATTCCACATGAGGAGGGCGCGAGCATAGATCACGGATATGTACAGAGGAGCGGTAATGTAGGTACTGGCGCAGCCTGCAAATTATTTTATCGTTGATCAATAACGCAAACCGTTACGCCGGGCGAAATCCGGTAATCGAAACGCTTTGCTATTCAATCAGCTATCTCATCAATTGGCCCGTGGAGCGTGGTGGGATTGAATTTGTTCCGGATTTGCCTGAGAAAACGCTTTTCGTAGTTTGCCGGGTCACGGGGCATTTGACCGTGTCCCGTTTGATCAGTATGCGCGTCGAATGACTGATAAAGATCGCGATTCATCGGGCTAATGGGCTCCGCTCTGGCGAACAGGATCTTTCAACTCCTCGAGATGCTTAAATCTAGCTTCTTCGCGCCTTTCGAGCTCTTTGGCAGTTTTTCTGCTCTCCTAATTCTAGATCGTTTAAGGGGTTATGCCTAGTCAGTTTTCGTGAAAGAACGCGATTTTCAGGAATTTTTTGTGGAACGTCCACCGTATATTTTTTTACAACTATTCGCTTATTTTAAAAGTACATATACGGAGAAACTTTCAGTAATTTTGTTATAGAAAAACATTAAAAAATAAACGAATAACAGCCATTCTCGCGGAAGCTGTTTTGATAAAGGCGCTGTGCGGTGAGCAAGTTTTCTCTGAGCCGGGGATCGTGTAAAATTCAAAATTCAAAAACATTCTGTTATTATATGGTTAAATTCAGTAGATGAACGAAGGGTTTTTCAAAAAGTTGAGTTTTTACAAAATGGCGGCCGTTTAACGCAAAACCACGCTTTTTTCGATGCCTGAATTGTTCGTTTTTCGTTAAGTAAAAATAGAGTTTCTGTTAAAACTGTTCGGACATTCACCTTACATCTACGCGAATTCATCTATAATGCGACAGATTGGTTATTAATCATTGATATTTTTGGTGTCGATGTTTAATCGACTGGGCGAACGAAGAGCGACATGTTCATTCGCTTCCTGACAGACGTCGCCGCGCAGTCTGCGCTTTCATTACGTTTTTCACCAGAGGACAGAGCGTTGCTGTTAATTTATCATCACTGTGCTCCGCGTGGAAGTAACTCGCGCGACAGTATCACCTGGCTGATTACAATTCGTATTCACGGCAAAAGTACGGGCACCCGTTAAACGCCCGTAATTGCTGCATTATAATGTCATTCCGCATGAATTTCACGGGGAATCGAGCGGATGCAGCTGTAGCCTTCCAACGTCATGCTTATTACACGAACGGCCGTCGGAAAGAATGCCATCGGTTCGCAATATGACGATCTTGGTATAATTAATCGTTATTGCAAATCACGATCGACCGGGCTCACGTCGCGAATTTCGTGTAATTGACGGCACTGCCCGCGCTCCGTCGCGCACAATGCTCCGAAATACCAAAAACCTCCAAGGGAACAGATGAAAATGCGGTTCGAGCTAACCACCGGGACGTGGTTTGCTCACCATTTTCGAGATTCGGGACTTAAGCGTTCTTTGCTCTAGTATTACACTTCCGAGCTGCTTATTCGCGTGAACAGCACAGCTTCCAATTTCAACCGAGGACCGATGCATCTCAAATTCACCCTGGAAGCTTTCCGTAAAGATGAAATGCACGTAGTGCCCGCAAATACTAAATTAACGAGTACGCGGCGAAACATTGGGAAACATTGAACGCTGTGAATTTTAAAATCGATAGGGATCAGCGCCCGTGGAATTATGAAATCCGCAGTCGCGAGTTTTATCTCGAATAAAATGCCGCACTCGTTGCTGAACGGAATTCCCAGCATTTTATACATCGGCGTAAGTTAAAAATGATACAAAGATCGCGCTTATAAACATGGAAGAGGATTTTGTTGAATGCAAGCCCGTGGTCGGATCGATCGATTCCACGGAGTAATCCTATTTAAATATATGAATAAACTTGTCAGATGAAATACTGCATGCTTTATACTGTTCTCCTCTATTCAACCTGATTTCATTTTAAACGATCTCCTTTTTTACAGCGAATCTACTCGGACCTTTCCACACTTTGCCATTTCGTCGAACCTCCATCTTTCCCGACGTTCTCCCGGGTATTTTGAATTCTTTCCCTCGCAAGCATCTATCCGTTGCAAGTTGGTCCAGTCGCGGCATCAGAATATTAATCGATAAAACCACCGATTGTTTGCTCCTGCCTCCTGTCGAGCGTTGCCCTGCACTGGCGTTTACACGCGAGTCGGCCGATCGGAAGCGAATCGCAGGCTGCGCGAAATTCGTCGGCGGACAACGCCGAGCCCCGTTGGAGGAATAACGAAGGAACAAAAAATAAAAAAAAGTGCTATTTACGAGGGCAGTAGCGAGAACGGGAAGCCACACTATGAATTACACGTGCCGCGCGACAATGGATCCTTTTTTTCGCACGTTTCCTAGGGACGTGTCTGCGCGGCTGGCCAGCGAATGGCGATCAATTCTTCTCCATTCAGATCCTAACAATCGGCGGCCGGGGTTGCGGCGCCGCGGCGCCGCCGCTGCGCTGAAAGATCGAACGGAATTCGATCGTCACTCGAGTCACGGCATGCATAACGATCCTGCGCTTTTATGCGCTCCCCGTCCTATCTGTGCTCGCAGTTTGCGCAAGCGATTCGTTGGACACGGCAAAAATATGCGGCCTCGGAGGAGAACGTAGGAACGAGTCGATCGTGCTCGCGGCGGTGCGCGTTTTTCGGCCGGAATTTTTGTAACTCCCCTTCGATTCTACTGGGAAATTACAACGGCGATGTTGGATAAGCTCTCGCTGTAACTTATCGCAGCTTGGACATTCCAGCCGGCTCGCCGACGTTCGGGCCGCGACTAACCTGGTCGTATTCTTCCGCGAATGGGTTAGCAAGTAGATGTTTTATCTCCGTAAGAGACGCGTATCTTGTTGCACGGTTAATTGCTCGTAGGTAGAAAGCAATTCCGCGCCTAGAGCGACCGTTTTCCACTGAACAAGCCCGCCCGTGTACGGTGAATAACGATCAGCAACACTTTAAAGCATAAAATTGAACTGCCCCCTGTTTCCAGGCGAGCGGAGCGCTTTAAGCATTGTTTAACCATTGATCCTGCAGACAACGGGCCACGCGTAAACATCGAGTTTGATTAAAAATTTACATGGCCCCCGGGCACCGTTCCGTAAAATTTTAAGGCAGCGTGCTTTACAAGCTTCGCGTTCAACATAAGTAGTCTGGAACACCAGGGAGAGGCACTTTGTTTAAGCTTCGGGCCTTGGTGCAACGTTAAACCCCCATCGCGACAGAGGTACCGAAAGCTCAGTTCTTCGTCACAATTAAGGATACCTAGTTATCAGCCGCGCAGCTCGATTTCGGGTTGAACTGGAAGAGTAAGTAGGGCAGCCTATGATTTCGAATTAACGAAGCTTGCATTCGAAACTCCCGAGCAGATGACTCGATTATAGACTCGCAAGTGTCCCACGGATTATCAGCGTAATGCGAATCGGTTCAACTGGCAATACGCTTATGGAAAGCCGCCGCATGTCCCGCAACTCTCGCCTATCTCTCCTGGTATTACGCCGAAGACTGCAAATTGCTGCGCGCTCCCGACGAAGCCTGCAACTCCGCTCGAGATCGGCTGGTAATACAACCAGCGACAATATTCGATCGATGGCTGGATCCTGTTGAAAAGCTCGCGCTCGCCGATCAGGAAACACAGCCCGAAGTTGGAACGCGCGTACAGTTTACCCACTCGGTGGCCCCCCGTGTACAAATTCACCCTTTCAGGCAATGATAACGACGAACTTTATAGAGGAGGCGCGCTCGTGGCAGAAAAATTTGTTCGATCCAAAGCGCGAGTTCGAACGGATGAATAATGATATTTCCACCTCGCTTTTCCAGTATATATTGCGCGTTTTTCCTGCTGCAATTTCGATCTCATCACACTTGTCAAATATTCCATATTATCGGAAAGTTTGTACTTATTTTCAACGCAATGTAATTAAATGAAATACCGGGCGATTTCATATCTGTCGAAATTGCACGCCCAATTGAATTAAGCGCGAATATTTTGGAAATTCAACAATGGGATATGTAAAATCCGAGTCGCGCCAGAAAATCACGAAATCGATTGCGTTCGATTCTTCCGCTAAAATTGGCAACGATTTATATTATGCCGATACCAAGCTCATTTATCGCGAATACGTTTCTTTGTGCTAGAAGATCTCCCGTTACCGATTAAATTAAAACACAGCGTGGAAGTAGCCGGGGCAGTGTTGCCCTCATCGTCCACTCGTTTTACCTTCATCCCCAGACTTGTCACCCCTTTAACGGAACCCGCTCTGACACAAAGCTACAGCGTGCACTTTTACGCGCGTGTGCGGCCGTGCACAGTGTCTCCAACAATATCCGGTAACGAGCGTTTCACCGTTTCGTCGACGCGTATTACGGCGCACGTTAATCAGATATCGGAATTCATAGCCTCGCAATTAGGGAAGTCCTGGCAGTGAGACCACAGGATACAGTTTGGAGCGGCGCGAACTCAATATTCATAAAGGCAAGGGCCGCGGGGCAATCGGACTCGTATCGAGAAATTGATCAGTCGCCAGTCATGCATATGAATACGACCCTTGAAACGTATCGAAGAAAGTCGCCCAGAGGCTGGGCCGAGGGTGAAGAAGCTAATGAAATCGGGGAGTAACGAACCACCGTGTGCCTGGGAACCCCTATCATAGAATCCTCCGCTTAGCTTCCAGATAGCTTCTTCTGCTTCAGCTTCAGATATCAAGTCAGGAATTGAACGCTTTATTCTTACGCACAGTGGCGCGCTCAGAGGGTGTCAAGGGGCTCTGGCACCCACAAAGAAGGGGCCTCGTAACAAGAGAAGAAGAGAGAGCTGGATTTTACTCTTTAAATAAATTTTACTAATCACCTAATGAATTTTATTGAATTTTCATTAAAAATATTTTTATTCCTTCAACTCCCCCAAGATTAAATCCCGAGATTCTTCTTCGATAAATTAAAATTCCTTTCCCAAGCATCTTCAAACTGGTAGACCCTCAAGAAACGACCCTTCTCTAGAAGCGAAACGACGTTCCCTCGGAATATGTCCGCGAAGATGCTCGAAAATGATGAAACACGTCTCCTAATCTATTCATTCGCGGGGAGAGGCAGGGGGCAGAAAGTTCTGTTCGCCGCGAGACTGACGAAACACGGGGACAAGGCCGCGGGGAAGGGAGATTGAAAACGGAAGGCTCGATAAATAATTCAGTAATCAATTTACACAAACTTTCCGACAGGCATTTGCATTCTTTGGCTGGGTCGTTGATTTTATTTCGCGTCGCGGTTGCTTTGATTACACGGGGGCCGGTTTTTATTCGAGCCTCAGCTGGCCCACCCTGCTTGCCCTCCATTTATTTGCAGCCACCGAACGCGACTGCTAGGCGACGCCAGCCCATCTTATTTCCGATTCCACGCACGGAAACGCGCTGTCTCGTTGCCGCGCTTTTGTCTCGAATCCATATGACGTCCATAGGAGAAACGTTCCAGAGCGCGGGTGGCGAGATTGAACCTTCACAAATTCGGGACACTCGCGGGTAATGAATACGCCGCGGCGTTCCCCGCGCGCGTCGCGCGTTTCCTTGTTTCCCCGCTGACGAATCTCTTTTTACCAAAGAAGAAAGGAGAGAGAGAGAGGGAGAGAGCCGACATGAATCAGAACGGAGAGCAACAAATGGTTCCTAAACAGTGTCCCGCGGGGACACCGAGGGAAAGATTCGTAGGGTGAAACGACGGAGCATTGCACCCCCTTAAGGCAATAACGTATTTATGACGCTCAAGTGAAATGCCAGGGTACGCGTATACTTTGCGTGCACACGGAGGCGCGCCGCGCGCTGCGAACCCGTGTGAATTGTGAATCCCACCCCTGGGAGGGACGTACACGTATGCACGGGCATGGGCCATAAAACTTGGTTGCACACGCGACCGTCATTTTCCACGATCCTGAAGGATCCACCTTTTACGATATTATTTCGGGGGAATTCCATTACCGCCACGCTCCCTTTCGATCCTTGCCACCGCGTTTCCCCGAGCGCGAAATTTCGGCGAAATTACACGGGGACGAGATAGGCGAGGGAGGCGAGCGCTGTGGAAAAGTCGACCTGCGCATAATACCGCGTACTTACAAGGCCGATAGTTACTTTTAACTCAATTAATGCGACAATGGCGACACCGAGACGAACACAGCCAGGCTAACACAATTACCCGCGCGCACGGGGGCGTGTTTGGCGGCGCTGATTCAAGTGCAAAGCTGACAGCGATGTAATCTCGCCGAATCTGCGTTCGATATCCGACAGAGGAAGGAACAATGCGTACCGCGCTCGCATTTTTCCAAGGCGAGGTGCAAAACGAGCCGGTATTAGCAGGGAATTCATCGTTCCATTGATATATTTTTTAAAATGTTCAATTAGAGTTAAAAGTTCTTTTTACAATGTTTACTTTTATATTTCCAATACCATAAAAATTACCGGTAAACCTCTATACCTTCTATATGCAAAATAAACAGTTTTTTTCCAAAGCCGACGTACAAACTAATTTCTCTCTCAAGGTATTGTATCCCAACAATAACTCTGCAGATTTTTAGATTCTAATATTGAAGTTTGTTAAAGTTACAATTTTTAAAAGATTTACTTCGTTTTTTTCGACATGTGGTAATCTATTTTTTTTTTTACAAAAACTGTGATAAAATTTCAATTAAAAAAATATTGGAATACATTCTAGATACCTTGAAATTGGTCCGTGATTTTTCCATAATAATTGGATTCTTTAGATGAGAATGGCAGTCGTTCAAAAATTGTACTTGGTGTACGCCAACCAGGTATGTCAAAATTGATCAAAAAAAGAGGTGTGTCAACGAAGGGTTAATCCCGTTTATACTACTACACTACTACTACTACTACTACTACTACTAATAATAATAATAAAGAATGTCTGTCCACCGTCATAATCTCGCTTAAAAAAGCAGAAGCTGTGCGTCGAGCTGTCTCGGCTTTTCGACAAGCAGCAATTTTCGCCGGTAATCTCTGAGCGTGTGTAGCCGCACAAAAGTAGCAGTCTCGCGTGCTCTCTCTGTAGCAAGATAGTGGCCCCTGTTTGACGCGACGCTCGGCAATCTTTCCGCCATAATTCCGTTTTACCCTGGGAAAAGGGCAAGCCGGAGAAGGGATCAACCATTGGCGAGCCTCTGTAAGCAAAGAATTTCCCGAGAGTTCGACAATACTCGATCTTATCACTCCTCCTTTCTATCGGCCGGAAGAACGGCTGTGGCAGGAATTCTCCGACGACTTTCTTCTAGATTCTAGAGGGATTCACCCCCTTCGCCTCAACTGGCTAGGCGAACAGTCGGCACTTCCCTTTTATGACAACTTTAGTTTGAGAAATATGCATGGGATGTCGAGGACACCCTCGGCTTTCTAATGCAACGAAATTGACTCGTTGATATTGGAATCGTTAAGGCGCGCCCAATGTAAATCGAAGGCTTTGTCGGTACACAATCCCATTGCCGATTCTAGTCGGCCGCGCTAATTTCGAGTAATTGACTTGGAGTAGTTGGAGCTAAAGGCCCGGGGAAGTTGGAAATCGAATCCGTCGACTCGATTGCTGAAGTAATAATAAATTTATGCTCGCTCGGCCATCGTTCACGGATCGTACGATCGATAACAACGTTACGTCTCTTCCTGCCTGGCTCGTTAATCAATCTTTGGAGCCAATCGCTGGTAATCAACAGATCCACTTGTCGCCGTCAACCACCGCGCAGGAGAGCCACGACGCCCTGGGTTTTTTTTGTTAAGGATAACACGGGGAAACGGTTTTCCTTACGGCTCCCTGCCTTCTCTTTCACCCTGGGAACGACGGAAGACATGCATAGCATTCTACCTTCCGCGCCAGGCCCCATGTACGTGACGCTTTTAGTTAAGACCTTGAGGAGGTTAAGGTCCCCGTGAAACCACCGACAAGGTGCGCCCGAATCTCGAAAAGGAAGTCGTGCTTCACTGACCCATTCTCCGTGAATCTCTTTTCTTCCCCGAAATTCGCTCCTCCTTTCGCTGCTCCGTTGCCGGCCATAGAGGAGGAACACCATGAAAAGTCTTTTAGCCCGCGGCCCGAACGCGGCAGCCTCGCCGCTCCTCAGTGATTTACCGAAATTGCTTCGAGTTTCAAAGTGAATTACGTTGAAAGTACCGAGATTTCAGAGACTCTGACCACGTTCCTTAGCGTCCAGCTGTGAGGGATCCTCGATCTGGGAACGATAACTCGAGAAATATTCGCAGAAAGAAAGGGTGGAACTGCGTGTTTCGAGGGCTGGCTGTTCCGTTATAAACGAAACAGTCGTTGAAAATGATTTGGGAGGGAAACGTTGGCTATTTTGAAGCGTTGCAGAATTTCCCAGCTGCGAAAGAATACTGCGGCCCGCGCACTCGCATATTCAGGGAAATTCATTTATTGCACATTGCTGACGAACTACGAGCACCCTCGAGCACCTGGAAAGCGCCACTTAAACGGATTCAGAGGTACCGCAACGCCTAAAACAGCAACGAGCGCGAGCGTCGCGGTCAAATGAAATTTAACGAAAGCCTCGGACTGTAAATCGATATGCTCCACCGTTTCATCCCCTCTCTGCCTTGGCTTTCGAATTTTCCCTTGGAGGAAGAAGTTGGCGGTTTCGCCGCGCTCGAGGTTGGTTAATTGACTTATCGTTGATGGCGTTACCGCGACGAAGAGCTGTGTGTGTGCGTGCGTGTGTGTGTGTGTGTAGGCGCTGCCGAGCGTGCGCGCGTACATTTGTAGGGAGAGCGCGATACTCGGCGAACAGTTATCGAGTAATCGAGCAGAAAAACGTAACAAGCTCCACTTTCACGCTACAACTTTTCCAATGAAATTGAACTGCTGCTGAAACTACGACTGTTACCTGACAACCAGGCGAGAGCTTTCACTGTGAAAAAAAGGAGGTTTCGCCAAGGGGATGAACCCTTTTGCAGTGCCCCATCCTCAGCGGGGCACTATAGCCCCTGTAGTGCGGATTTTGCATTGAAAGTCTGCTTGAATATCATCGATGATTAGATGTAATATGCTTCCACTGGAAATATCTGTGCATTTCTCATTAACGCGATCCAATTGCTTACGGAACACTCGTAAAAGATTCACGATATCGTCTCGCGAGTATCCCTACACCTCCTAAAATTCCTCCCCTAACCGGAACCCACGTCCTTCCATCTGCTCGTAAAAAAGCTCTAACGTCCCATCATTATTCGACGATAATCGTGCGAAATCTGAGTGAGAGATGTAGGGGTGGGCGACTAGAGGGGTGGCGCTGCTGGAATGACACGAACGTAAACACGTAAGAGGCAGTGTGTGACCGGACGGCTACGAACACAGACTGGGTGCTCCTCGGTAGTGCGATTTTCTAACGTGTTATTTTTATTGTCGTTATTGGAGTTGAAGTGGGATAACAAATAGTGGTGATTACCGATAGTTATTCCCGTGTACACGGCGCGGCAGAAGTGTATGTATCGAGAAACCGAGAAACTCCCCGGCTCCTCCTAATCCCCATGTGTTCTACGCGGCGAATTGCTGATTCTCGTCGGCAGCAGGCGCGAAGGTACGTGCGCGAGCTCGCTTTAATTTGCTTAAATACTCCGCGAATGTTTCGAGTAGGCTCCGCCGCGTTGTCTTTCCGCTCGAGGGCGACGCGAGTTGAAGCTGGTGGCCGCGTTAGACTTGAGGAGCGTTGAACAGCGTAGAACGGTGGTTTGGCAGATTCGGGTTTAGCCAGCTGCGGTATTTCACGCGTATAAGCCTGAGGTTTGGCACTCGAAAGCTGTGTTGGCAATCCGCGAACCTGCCCATCCGTTCGCGTTCGTTTCGCCTCGTTGTCTCCGCGGAAAGTCCGTCCGTTTGGTAAACCGACGACGGGGCGCGTAAACTTCTGCTTACACGTCCCGCGGAATGGGAATGTCGATCGTGGCGACGATGCTATGACAATTGGAAGTAGAAAGAGGCGGTGGAGCCTAATTAGTGTTTTACGTTTTCCGCGAGAGAGCTAGAGAGTTGTTAGTCGGGACGCGACTCGGTAGACAGGGAATGCGACCACAGTTACGTTCGCGTCGTCTTGGAAACTTTCTCCTCCGCTCGCAGTTCGCAGCTGCTCGGCTCTTTCGACGCTGACAATGAGGCGGGCTCAGTAAACGGTTCTTACGGGCCTCGAAACAAACGCTTCCTGGCAATCAGGAGCCGTTGAAGCCAAGCTCCTTGCCGAGGGAATGTTCAAGATCCTTCTGAGGCAGGAGCAGCCAGTTTGAAAGGAGAGTGCGTGGATCGAGAACTTTTGGAGTGATCAGTGGGGGAGCCAAACAATTTCGCTCGTCTGGCTCGCCTTTGACGTAGTTTTCCAGCGAGGCAGGTGATAAATCGAGTTGAACGCAAACGAATCGATCGGCGCGATTAAGGAGGGAAGGCATTTCGAGGGAGATAAGTTTGCAGAGTAGATCCGGGCACAGGAAGCATTAGAAACAAGGGAGCAGTTAGGATAGATTCGGGTGTAACCAGCTGCGATCTCTCACGTGTATAAGCTCCAGGATAGACAAGCCAGAGATTTAATGCTGCGAAACGCCTCTGGGACGTGCGCGTTCGCTCGTACTTATTGTCGCGAGAATGAGTTCCGGTGATCGTTTTACCAACGATGGAACCGAGACTTGTGAAACGGGCATAAGCCGCGCACAGGCATTTCCTTCGGTTTCTGAATGCTTGACCGCTGAATTTCGCGGGAGTGAAAGGGAGACGCGTGCGAGAGTGATATCTGGCCGAATCGAGTTAAGGGAAATAAAATGAACGGGGGAGTGGAATAAAATAGATCAGAGCAACAGGGTAGAAATTTCTCTCCTCAGGACGTTTCTGTTTCGCAGAGCTCAGACGTCGAGCGATCGCAAATTGAATTTTTCACGTACAGAGAGCCAGAGCTGCCCTTCAGCCACTTGTAAGCCGTATTCGACGATACGGGGGGATAGTAAGCTCTTAATCGCGTTATCTGTATTTCCATATAATGCCTAGAAGCCTGTTATCTACCTGTCGTTACCCACACGACTACCCCTTTTAATCGCCCCCACCCCCTCCCCCCTGCGCCATTATACGCATACCAGCGAACAATTTAATAATCGGAAGCGTTGTAACGGAGAACCTTTCCGTCCACCTCCACCCGATCGACGACACGCTCGCGCGATCGATCGATCGCATGTTCGCCACCGTGGCCCTCGTTATTAACCTCCTCGTTCCCTTTTCATTGTCTCGATCGGCATAATGAGCTTTGCGGAAATATTACGCTCGGAACGGAGGTATTTCGCGGTTAGAATGCCTCTGAGGGTATTATGCTTAGAACCGATGAACGTTTCAGAGACGCGATCCTCGCGCTTCTCGCTGGATCTACAGCGGGAGCTCCTTACTGATCAGTTGATAGATTCTATTGGGAGGCTCTATTAAGGGCTAGCAAAATATCCCCGCGCTTCGCTTCGGGCCGAAGAGATATTCAGGGGGGATTCTCGTGTAACAGCCCCCGAAATTTGTGATTTTTTTTTAAAAAACTGTTGGTCATATTGAATTAAACTGTTTTGGGATATAAGGAGGCATCTTTAAACTTGAAGAATTTTTTTTTTCATGGGAAACGCAAATTAATAGCGACACTTTTTGCCCATCTTTCCCCTGCACCGTCGTTTGATAGGTATCTCTTATTAACACTACTATTTACGCGGCTGCTTCGAGGTAAGCCACAAGTTGGACAAGTTTGAAAGCCACATCTCTGGAGAGACCGCGATCCAAGAGACCCGCAACGAACTTCCAACTGATGTTAAATTATTTATGGTTTTAAGTAGCGGCGAGTAAAGAGTTACAGTTTATCTAGCTTAAAAGTAATCGATGCCTCGCAGATCTTCAAACGAAGGTTTAGTGACTCTGAATCTGCTTTTTAATCATTTCCCCTCGATAGTAAGCTTCAAAGAATTTGCTCGACCAGATGAGTCGATGGTTCTTTCGAAAGCCGTTGAAGTTTTTCACGAAGCAACGTTTTGTGAATCGATAATCCTGGCATCGCGAGATAACGAAGATGTATATTATACATATATGCATAGGAAGCTGAGTGCGAGCCTGCGCGTTAACATAGCCTCGATTAAATCCCGAGCGCTTGCAATATCTGGTTTTCGGCGGGGCGATGGGGGGAAAAAAAGGGAAGATAGAAGACAGGTCGAAACCGAAACAATTTACAGGGCGAGGCGCCCGCTGTTTCCTGCCGTTAAACGATTTCCGATTACAACACGTACGCCAAAATATGGCCCGGGTATAGGTGCATAACGGATGCATGCAATTACGATTCAAATTTTACGACTTGCTTAACTTAAATTACGCGACCTCAATTAAGCGAGATCGCGCGCGGCTGCCAAGTTTCTTCCCCTTCGGTGGACCAGGCTGCCAGCTTTGTATCAAAATGTGGTCGTTTATGGCCTCATTCCGCTTGCAGACGCGACTGCGTCGCGCGAGCGCCGAATCCCCTGTTAAGGCACACGTAAAGTTATTTAGCAAATAATGACTGCCGTTCGCCCACGCGATAGACATTATTAACGCTTTAAACCGAGGACTAAAACGGACTTAGCTTCCACCAAATTCGGACTTGGCTAGCGCCTAGCAGCTCTGGTAGATTCCAACTCTGACAAGTTTCGAATCTAACCCCAGGCACGGCGCAGATCCATCCGTAACTTAGCCCGGGGTGCGGTAACGCTTGTAATTCCATCGGCTTACGAAAAAACCTTGAGGCTTTAAGAGGCAATCTTCGGATGAACATAGAGTATTGGATCTAAGAAGCTTCTCAGACCTTTCTAGCCCAGAAACATAATCATCTTCTGCGAGTATAGGAGATATCTGTTGGAAAGCGTTTGCCAGTTACAATTGCAGATCGATTCCGATTAGCTTCGCAGGATTCCCTATGCAAATTGCATCGTGAGAGATATCTATGAGATAGGACGATCCGTCGTTTAGCTGAGTACTTACGGGGGATTTCACTATCTGTAATCCTATATATGTATATATATACATACATTACATATATATATATGCAGACGTGTGTAGGCGCGTAAAATTTTTATCTGTAAAATCGTTGCTCGACTTTTCGAATAAAAGCTGTCCGCGAAAGAGGAACAAACGGGGTTCTAGACACTTTAGACCATACTGCGCTTTGTTCAACTTATTTCTAAATTAATCTAACTCGAGCTTCGGCCAGTCAAACTTAAATGAATCGCTACACCATACCGATCGTACACGTTCGTAAGATCTCGGGTGCATGTGATACAAGCAACTCACCAGTATGAGAAGCTCGATGCTCGTACGGTCGAGGAGGTGCAAGTACGTGTAATACAATATACGTCTGCTTGAGGAGGGCAAATGGAAGGAAGGAAGGGGATTCGGTTGGTTCGCATACCATCGATTTAGGACAGCATCCAATCAAGGATAAAGACAGTGTGGAGATGGCATCCCGTGTGATTGCAAGTGTTTGCCTGGTGTATGTGCTCGCGCAGACAGTATTGTATCTAGCCCTTGCAGTTCGATGCAAATGGGAAATTAGGCAGTAGTCTGCCTCGGCGTAACTGCTACACGCTACATTAAGGGATGTCGAAGCTTTTTTGCACCCGTGCAGGGATCTATCGTAGCCGTGGAAGCGACGCAACCGATGCTGATTGCACGTTTAGGGCGAGCTTTCAATTTGAATAAACAATTTGCCGATTCTCCTCCTCCCGCTGTTAATTAAGCAACAGAAATCTTCACTCCAATTTGCTCGAACCTCTCCTCAGGACTTAACTCCTTTACCCCCTCTGTCTCGATACCACTGCTTCTCGAACTGGCTTCCACTGCAACCGCGATATCGCTTCGTACGCCCCTTTTCAAGCTCCGTGATCGCAACTTCTGTCAACTGGGAACGCGAAGGAAGAAAAGGCCAGCTCCCCCAGCCACGGTGTGTAAATCGAAACAATCTCGTCTCTCCGCGCAGCAGCCGAAGCTGTTCTTTCGAGGCAAAGCACAAAGAAGTGGAATCCGCGTGTTTCTGACGCGACAAATCGAAGGGGCGCGCGCGAACGCCGTCTACGTGCTGGAGAGGAATTTCCGAGCAGACGCGAGCACGGGAAGAAGGTGAACGCTTAAGTGCGCCGGGCGGGAGTACGCGTCTAAGTTCCGCCAGATCCCTCCGCCCGAGCGGATTCACGCGGGAATGCATAGGCATAACGTAAATCCATGTTTACTATGCTAATACCGGCAAACTTGCCGGCTGAAAGGATGCCGAGAAACGTCCCATCAAATATGCAGCGCTACTTGCGCGAGCTCCAACCAGGCCAAACAGCAGGTAACCAGAGTGGCTGAGCAACGAAGAAGCCCCGGCTCATTTTGATGGGGTCTGATAGACCAGAGACCCCTGGCCGAGTCTTCTTTTCTTTTCTTCCACTCCGCAGACGATGAGCCTGCATCCCCCGTTGCTAAATTTCTTTACGAGCTCCGAGCGTTCTCTAGCTGATCATTCTTCAGACATGCTCCCCCCCTGCCTCCCTTGCAACGTTTCATGAAATGCCTGCATCAATGGAGAAGACTGTAATTTAATCCGTGACTGATAGATAGCCTGTTTCGCACTTGTGCTTGCCGAGCAGGGTGAATTTCCCAAGGAGCTAATGACGCAGGATAATGCGAATAAAGATGATGGCAGGCAACATCTATTGCCTCCGTTTATCATGTACAGCCTAGTGGTACTTCGATCGCAAGGCTTGTTTACTTAGTTTCAAGAGAAACGCGCAAAAACACGGGCCACGACGCGTGCACGCTGGCCAGAGTGCTCTAAAGCGAGCAGATCCAGACAGTCTCGAAATGGAAACTGGATAACCTCTAGGCGGGCGCGCTGTCACATTTCTCAGCCACGTCCACGTTACTTCTAGCCAGGCATGTATTCATAAATAAGAGGACTGGTTGCGGGAGTACGCCGTTAAACGTGCAACCTCGCTGAGTAACCGCCCTCATCGTAGTTTACAATTTAGAAGCAGCGTGTCGGCGATGAATCTCGATGCATAATGCGCTAGAAGCTGCGATAGAATCGATACACTCGCCCGTGGCTGGTTTATTAACACCAATTTGGTGGCTCAGGGAATGTTGCTCGGCAACAGGAATCCTCGACAACCTCAAAGACAGTGATTGAAGGGCAACATTAAATAGAACAGATCGTAGGAGTTCCCTCAGTTATTTTTATACGCCGATTTCACCCTTCCAGTTATGACCACGCTCGCGAAACACCCGCCGTAGGAAAGTTACTCGACAGGCTGCGATAAAAAATACTGAATGCCCACCGTCAGGTTTCACTGCTTGATTAACGGGACGATATTAGCAAGACGATCCGCCCGCAGCCCCTCCGCTACCCCTGCGCCCGATAAATCTTGGATCAGGCGGGCATCTCCGGGTCCTTTGATGTTACTCGTTGCGTTCGCCGACGCGAAATTAAATCGTTAGGCAGTTTCTGAAATTACCTCATTTCGTGTTTCAACCCCTGTAACGAATGGCGGTGCTCCTCTACGAGGGGACGGCTCGGATTTCTTCGTTCATTAGCAAGAGCGGCAAAAGTCCAGGAACATGTCTTAGCACGGTGAACGTTGTATATCGAAGTACTCTCACACCTTTAAGGGATACACGGGTATTTCGGGGTCAAAGAATCGATTTTTTTTTCGATTGTTTCTGATAGCCACAAGTCTTAGAAGTATTTTAAAAAGATTTCATTGAGAAATTCGAAAAATTGCGAGGGTTACAGCGTAAAAGCCGTTTTTCTCAAAACCATGTTTCTCAAGACGGTGAACATCGTAACTCGAGAACGGATAGATATTTTTTGTTGAAATTTCAACTGAACCTACAAAATACTTTTCTCCACAATGTGGAACTCGCTCAATAAGATCTCGTAACTTTAACAATATTTAAGACAACATTTATCAAGGGGTTACTTCAGAAAAATCCATCAAAGTTGATATTTGTTGCATAACTCCGTGAATTTTATTTAAAATTTTTCGACCGAGTTTCACATTGCGGAGAAGAGTGTTTTGGGGGTTCAGTTAAAATTTCAACTATAAATATTATTCCGTTCTCGATTTATGATGCTCACCGTTTTAACGTATGCATTACGCAGCGCCCAATTTGACGCTTTGTAATTCCTTTAATTTTTATTATTTGACAGGTTTCCTGGTCTTAAAATGCGTATTATATCCACAATAAAGTATTGTAAAACGTGCAAATTGTATGGATTATTCTGGGTAAAAACGTTTCTTTATAGTTCGAACTGGAACTTGGCAAACATTTGGAAGCTTGAATTACTACGGTCACCAAAACCATAACATCGTCTTGCTAAAATCGATACAAATTTTCAGCTACGGATACTCTGCTCAGCTACTTTCTGTAATCCTTTCACGAGTGACGAATAGAAAAAAATCGGAGGAATTTACGACTGTCTCGCGAAAGCTAGAAAGCGTCGGACAAGTTTCACGAACGTTTCCGCGAGAGTTGGGGGGGGGGGGGGCTGCGAACGATTGAAGCTGTTCGACAGATTCAGGTGCAACAGAATATCTGGAAGAACGGCCTTTGAAGATCGTCGAATCGATTTGTCAGCCCGAGAACGGTGCCGGTTTTCCCGAGCCCGCCGAAAACCACTTTTAACTCGTCCTACTTTATAGTTTCTGCGGCCGCGAGAAGGCGGAGTGCAATCATAACGGTTGGAAAAGAATGAAATCCGGCGGACGTCCGGCGTCCAGAATAGAGCGAAACTCCGTACGGCTTTTTTACGGTTCCGTAGGTGGTGAGATAAAAGGCGGTCCGCGGTTATTTGTCTTTTGCCAGCGGATGACAAAGGCCAGTTACGAAAGCTTGCTTGCCCGTTAACTTTCCCCGCTCCTCTGGTCCACCGTCTCTAAATAGGACACTTCTTTCGGCTCTTCCAACGGCAACGTAACCATTATCAGCGACCTGGCTTTCTCCCTGGAAGATGTTGTCCTTTAATTTTGTCCTGCCCGTCGTCGCCTCGAAGTTTCCTTGAAATTAATGAAGAAGTATCGCCGGGTCGACCAGGATGCGTGGTATCTCTTACTCGTTCACATTTAGGCTGAGCAGCCGGACGTCGAACGACTTTGTCTACCGATTCAATTAAGTCTGCGCTAAAACCTAGGAATTTTAACGCTCTCGGAAGAACATCTCCGATAGACAACTGCATCGGAGAATATAAATTTGAAATGATGGGGGGAGCAGAGATATAAATAGCTCGTTCCATTTCTGATATTTACCTTGATTCGGTGCAAAGCGTAATGGTAAAAATGTACGAGGATTTCATTATAAATTACACGGTTGCGCTCGTCGTCAAGCGAACAATTCATGTTCGCCGGCATCGCGCGACTCGGTAAATAATGTTTAAATGAAATACGGTATGGAATGCACGCTTCGGACGAACGCGCGCATACTGCATTAATAAACTGGCCTGTGTTTATGCGGGAAACGCATCGGTCATGGTAAACAGGGCCGGCTGAGTGCCGCAGAATTTTCGCGGGGCTCTTTGTAACGAAATACTTCCTCGATTAAGATCCTCGGATAATTGAAGAAGGGCCAAGAGAAGCCACGAACAGGCTGCGGCGAGCGGAAGGGAAGAAATTCCTGGGAACGAGTTAAAGAGTTGTTCAAAAGCGATGAGGAACTAATGAAAGGGTAATCTGACGAAGATAAATCTGCCGGCTGGCGTAAAACGAAAGCAAACTGAATGCTAAAATTAAAGGGGGTAGAATCTGCAAAAAATTTCTATGAATTACCTGTTTCCTGAAAAGTTGCAGATGCGGATAAGCACTCGCTTCAATTTTGTAAAACTGTTCCTGATTCATCTTTGAATAAGCCCTGTGTAAAGTCAGACGTTTGATTTACTGGCGAAAGCGTAGTTTCTAAGTAGTTCGGGTGAATGCTTTGTCAGCCGCTGGGGTCAGATTTCGTAGGAGTTATTCTCCGGTAGAAATCGAAGCTCGCAGAGACCCGCTCGCGGGATTGTCACGAGTCATCGGAGCCTTCGAAATATTTGATGAATAAGCAAGTTTATGGGCGGTGGAGGGTTGGCGGGGTGGAAGGTCAGCGAGGGTCCTCTACTTAAACGCAGCCAGCAATTTAATTTTGCCGGGGCAGGCCGAAGGGGTGGTCGGGTGTTCGGGGGGGTTGCGAGCCACCGCATTATTGCACTTTCTCGACGTGGCCGCGGCACAATGCACCCAGTGAACCGCCCTTTTGGCGGCGCCGACGCGTGCACCGTGGAGATTTCGGCTGGCAAAAGAGAATGTTGGCCGCTGGACCTCGCTGGGCATCCCTTTTGAAGCGTGTCTCTAAGGGATTGCGATACGGTTCGTTGAGGGAACGGTAAACGCCAAAGCGTCGAACAAGCTGATTTACACAGCGTTAACGATCCGCATCCGCCACTCGTTATCTGCCGCGGCTTTTAAATCAAAGAGGACCGGGCGGCGTAGCCTCAGAGAAAACGAAGCGCGTGGACGGATGGGGCGTACGCGCACGCGGTACTATAATAACCGAGAAATATGAAGCAGGTGGTGCGTGTTCTCTCCCGATGATTAAAAATCGTTTCGCGTACGAGGCGTCGACGGTTATCGGAGGCCTGTACTTTTTACCTTTCGTCTAGGCCGGGGGCGCGAAAATCGCACTCGAAACGGCACTCCCTCGAACGAGCTAAAAGTGATCCGAACAGATTTTATTACACAGCCCTATGGCCACGTTTCTAATTTTCTCTATCGCCAGTCTGCTTCGATAAAAGCTTTTAACCCTCGGGTTTCGCTCATTGATCCACTGAAACATGTCGGGCCGCCAACGCCGTGGAAGACGGGGCTAAAAGGAGAGGGAATTAAAAGGGGAAAAAATGCAAGGAGCAAGAAAGTCCGCCGGCAGCTTCTGGCCTGCTGGCTAAAAGTGACAAAATAATACTCGGGAGAAGTTCTCGGGCGAGAAATAGAGGCGGGTGACAAGAAAGTTGGAGGGATGGGAATTGACGCTGATCGGCTGCGAAAAGTCACGTATTTCTACTTGCGATCCACTTGCCCGGTAATCGAGAACACTCGTTCGTCTTAGAAAGAAGCTTTGAAACGCCAGCGAAGCTTCATTTACAACGATCTGTCGTTATATCTTCTTCGGGCAGCTTGCAAGTACATTGCGTTCTATCTTATTGCCTTTGACCATAGAGGAAGTGGAATAATCACAGCCCAAGTATCGTGAAACACACACAAACCTTCCGCACTCCACATTTGTATGTGGACGTGTCACGCTTCGTCCAAAGGGGACGTATTACGCGGAGGGTCCCAAATTTAATAACTACCCCCTGTACGGTTCGAATAAAAATACGATACGTTCTAATTTACAGCTTCCGCCTGCGCTCTACGCCATGGCGAATGCTCCGCGAAATTAAAAATACAAGAGTTAAATGGGAAACGTGATACCGGGTATCCGTTTCAGCCAGCAAGAATTTATTCGATCTATGTACGCGCGTGTTCCTATATACCGATCGCCGCGTGGCACTACCGCAAAGTTTTGATACAATCGCGGCCGAAATTAAATGTCCCAAAGGGCGGACAAAAATTTTGCACTTCGTTCGCAGGAATGAATTTAAAGCGGCGACAAATAGTAGGGAAACGGGGAAACACTTGTCGATGGAATCACCTGTCGAGGATTTCAGGGCTGTTGAAGATGGCGTTGATTATCCAAGGGGTAGGGCAGCCGACCACCGGGTACTATATTTTCTGAAGCGCGAAAGGAAGACGAGCTTGAGTCCCCTTTGGCAGCCGCACCACCGCCGCCACCACCGAGGGTGGGTCTCCCTCTCCGGTCGGCTGCAACTTTTCTATAGGACCAGACACATGGTCAACATCGGTCTTTGTTTCGGTAAGGGCCGCCCTTGTGCCTGCTTTCTTTATCGCTCCTTTCCGCTTCTCGTGGACGTTACTATTGTCGAGCGAACGAGGCTACCAGAGGTCGGTGGTCCCTGCGATAAGATGCAGCCGAGCTGCTCAAATTCCACCGCCGAGCGTCGCAAAGTTTCTCCTTTTCAGTGACGTCAGTGACAGGAAAATAGCGGAAAGAATTTGAACATAAAACAGCCAACCCTCTAATCGAAATGTTCGCCATCCGCGGCGCGTCTTCTTATTAGGTATATTCCACCGTCGAAACGTCACTTCGCATACGAATCGACACGTACTGTCGTTGGATTAACGTGTGCATAGACTTGTCACAGAGGAGCACGCAGGAGCGGCGGTAACAATAGCAGAAGAAGCATTAACGGGCCGTCATATCCGCCAGAATATCCCGTCATGCCCGCCATTCCTGTCGCAAGGTTAATTCTCGCCGTGTTACGTTTCTCTCGCGACCGTAAATCGCTGACAGACTCCGAGGGAACAATAGAACCCTCGCCCCCTAAACCCCTTGATTCTCCGCCCCCCGCGTCGCGTTCTTCGCTGGGCTTACCTGAGAGTTAAGCGAGAGACGACGCGACGACGAGGGGAGCGAAAGCTGCGACAGACCTTGAAGCAGCGTGTCAAACAACTACCGTGTGCTATTCGATTCCTCCATTTCTCCTAGAACCCATAAGAAGTAAGAAACTCGAGTCACGGGCATGGACGATTGTAATTCGTTCCATTCCAGCTTCTACCCTCGCTGCCTTACTCTCTAATGTCTCTTCCAGCAGCAAAAAACACGCATTCGTGCAGCGTAAAGTTTGGAATGGTGGTAACCGTAATTACGCGTCGTTACGCGCAAAGTAGGAAGCCCGGCGGGCGTTTTACGCAGGCACGGTTCTAAAGAGACGCTGAAAGGAGAGTTTTCTGTCCGCAGGGATGGTGGACAGTGGTAGGAGGCATCCGGTGTTACTGTACATTCACGGCGAGAGCTACGACTGGGGCAGCGGAAACCCGTACGACGGCAGCGTCCTGGCCAGCTACACCAACCAAGTAATCGTCACGATGAACTACCGGCTGGGCGTGCTCGGCTTCCTGAACGCCAACGTGGCGCCTCAGACCAAGGCGAGGGTCGCGAATTACGGGCTCATGGATCAGATCGCAGCCCTCCAGTGGGTCAATGAGCACATCGCCCTGTTTGGCGGCGATCCCGGCAACGTGACGCTGATGGGCCAAGGGACCGGGGCTGCCTGCGTTCATTTTCTCGCCATCAGCCCGACCGTCATACGCGGTGAGTGGCCTTTGTGCTAGGGAACGGCCGGGGCCGGAAATGAGTTTACCGGCGCGCGACTGATGGGACATGTTCAGACCGTCGCCGTCGCCGACGCCGTCGCTATCGTCGGCGCGTTGCGTTCCTCGAAATCCTTTCGAGCTACTGTCCGTCGGTTCGTTCGGGCGTTCCAACTAGTCCTCTCGACCGGTCGAGCCACGGTTTCTTTTTTTTTTTTCATTCATCTTTGCTCCCTAAGTGTACGTCGTAAGTGTTTTCGAGACCAAATGATAAATGATGAAATCGCCGAAGCCCGAGCGATGCCAAGAACGACGGGGAAGCGGAGCGAGCAAAAGAAACATTTAACTTCGTATTACAACGTATCCTCGCCCTCCGTTCTCCAGTTGGAAGTTCATCCAATTGAGGAGCCACTTCCGCCGAGTAATCTGAACGCTTCACCGAGACGCCGGCAACTCCTTAAACTTGGCATGTAACACCGGTGAGAATCGGGTCTCACATTTGACGCTTGTAACTTGGCAGCGGACTCCTTGGTCGAGCAACACAAACATCTCCTCCTACCTTTTTCAGTCTCTCTCTCTCTCTCTCGCTCTCTTTTCGAGTTTGTCGTACACCATCGTCAGCAAACACTCGTGCATGTTTGTCAATCGGATTCTCGGCCGATAGACGCTTCAACGGTGCAATGATACAATTCTCGGCGCGCGTCCTTCTCGTGAGCTCGGTTGCTGTATTGACAGGCCGTTAAAAATAGTTCAGACTGAGAAATCGTTATCCGATAAGCAAGAGAACGTGAAACATCCCTCCTTGAATGGTAGGTACCCAATCCTGTTCGGAGATTCCTACTGATTCCTTCGATCGGGGACAGGGCCGCTAACGAGACTCTCGAGGAGAATCGAGAAGGAAACGAGCTTACGTGTGTCGAGCTGATTTCTCAACAGCGTCCAAGCTCGTACGTATGACGTACTTTTACGATAACTGGCAGAGCATATCGAGATACGAGCTCCGAAATTGACGATTCATTGATCTTTGGCTGGGTCTCAATTAAGGGGTCGGCCCACTGGTGCGGTTTGAAAATTAAGCTACTCTTATATTATACAAAACAAAATTTAAAAGAATTTTTTTAATATGATTTAAAACTTTAAACGCGATTATCTCAAAACAACATTTTTTCAACTGGTGCAGGTGATCGCAAAAAATTATTTGACCAATCAGTCTGAAACTTTTATACATTATTCAGCACATGAGTCGCTATGGCCGGGACTATGGAAATCTTTTTCGATTCATCGTATTTCGACACTTAAATTTCAAATCTCCGGTATTTTGTTAATTTTTTGAATTTTTAACTTTTTGTTTCAAATGCGTCGTTCTCCCGGAATCACCTACACCAGCACTACATCGCTTTCTCAAGACGCTCACCTCAGTGCGATATATATTTAAAAAAAAAACTGTTAAAAATTTAAAATAGATTTTTTTATAAATCAATAAGTAGACAAAATATTATTTACGTTGGACATTCCGTTTACTAAAAAATAAATCCTAAAAAATGATAATTTTCCACGACTTCACAGTGGACTGACCCCTTAAAGGAGAAGATAGAATAAAGAAATATCGTATACTACGATCGCGTGGAGTAAGTGATTAGATCAGTGGATAGTCAGACATTGGCCGGGCGTTCGACTTATTATTGACTCGTACCACCCCTGCAACTCCTCGAAGATCTAGGTACCTAAACGTCTAAGAAATCTCTCGGAAACGTGTCTATCAATATATACAGTACAGAAGCATCTCCTGGCCAGACAATAAATCAATGACGGGAGAGTATCGAGAAAAACTAAGCTGGATTACCAGTCTCGATAACTAGATGAACAAGGCTCTTTCTGAATTGTACAGGGCTGAAATCCCCGCAGGTCCGGCTGGCAAAAAGCCCCATTTTTCATTGAAGCAAAAACCCAACATCTAATTCTCTCCTCGTCCCCAATGAATTCATTGTCCATCGCTGCTAGCCCCATAGAAACCAAGCTTCCCGAATCAATCCTGACCGTACGATCAATTTCCCCGGAAAGTTCAAAGTACAATGCTCGGGGATACGGTTTCCAATACCCAAACAACCTGCTACAATCTCCCTTACACAAGTCGATTCTCAGAAAATTATATCCACCGTGTCGTAGCTTAATTTTAGAGCCGCACGTAGCTAGTCCCAAAGCTATTCCGCCCTGCGTACTTGCGCGTACCTTAGTTATTACTTCTCTCCCCGTTGCGAATTGATGAAAGCCACCAGACGGCAGGTTCCCCTCGTCAAGGCTTGCCTATTCCGATGGAATTCTTCTGGAATTTCTCACGGTTGAACCGGAGCAGAACAGAATCGGCGGATGATTATCCTGGGAACGTGACGATCGGCGAAAAGCACATCCGGCGGACTTGTTACTTCGATACCGCTTCCCTCGGATATAATTTCCTTCTTATTCGCCGCGGTCTCTGCACGTTTCCTGCTTAACATCGATCTTCGTTCTCGTTTCCAGCCGCTTCGAAACAACCTCGCCTAGAATTCCATTAAAAGTCTCGGCTGCTGCGCTTCTTCGTTCTACCCGCAAGTCAATTGTACTCGACGTAATACCGTATTACACGAAACTTCGTTTAATATCAGATGTTAACTGACCCTCCCATCCTGGCCTCGATATCGAGTGCCGCGAATCGTTCCTTATTCCACGAATTATCTTCGATACGAACCGTCTCGTACGGAATTGATGATTGGGTAGTAGAAAGGGCTCGATAACTGAACTTCGTCTATATTTCGTATTAAGCGATGTTCACCTCTCGCGAGAAAATTAAGCCGAAAGTTCCCGGTGTTCCTTGGAAATCCTCTGCACGCTGCAGCGTATGAAAATGTGGCTGTTTGAGGATCCGTCGATGTGAGCCACGGTGTGGCTGTCACTCGACACACGCCCGCGCACTCGTGAAAACTTTCCTCGTCCGATACAGAAACTGATTAATTAGGGAATCTTCCGGGAGCTTCTTTCGTGTACTTTGGAAGATATCTGTCGGCAACCGGGGGGACTCCGTGGAAAGTTCCCGTCGTTTGTCCCAACTTCCTCTGCAGTTCCTGGGGACGACGTTCTCTTCGACAGATTACAGAATGTCCTGTTATAAATCACGCGAAGCAGCTTCGATTCTGTGGCTAGAATCGTCGTGGCATGCGATGAAACATTGATAAGGGAAGCTTGACCGTTATCGTTGGGAGTTCGGTACTTTAAAATGAAATTTGGTAAAGAAATCTGGAAATTAGCGTCTGTAGAAGAAATTTCGACAGAGAAATGATGAAGCTAAAGACTTTTCTGTTCGATTGAACCCAGAATGGCACCAGTCGATAAATCCACCCACATTCGTCTCGTTGGTCGTTGGGTTTGAAAAGGCTCCGAGCGGTATAAAGGAATTGAATGTTCTTGTCTGTTAAATTAACAAATTGGTCGCCTTGTCTGTGCAGGCCTCTTCAAGAGAGCCATTCTGCTCTCGGGCAGCGCCCTCTCGTCCTGGGCAGTGATCGAAGATCCCGTCTCGTACGCGCTGAAGCTCGCCGAAGCCATCAACTGCTCGATCCCCGAGGATATGCTCAAACACAACGAGCTGATTGTCAATTGTCTTCGAGACCGTAGCCTGGAGGAGCTGATGCAGATTGACGTTCAGCCGCCGACATTTCTAAGCGCTTTTGGCCCGAGCGTCGACGGAGTGGTCATCAAGCCTGACTTCCAAAAAGATCTGCTGTCTTACATGGGCCCCGAGTTCCAAGGATTCGGGTAAGCGAGTCGAACGTTCGCCAGCGAAATCTAGCGAACAGTGCTAATGAAATGTTCGTTGAATTACTCGTTGCAGGCCGCTTTCGAAGAAAGCTGAGCACGGGGCCCCAATTACCAGCAATAACAAGTACGACCTGTTGTTCGGTGTAACGACCAGCGAGGCCCTATGGAAATTCGCCGAGAAGGATGTGTTGCAAGGATTCGAAGGCGAGAGGAGAGACAGGATCATCAGGACGTACGTGAGGAACGCCTACGTGTATCACCTCACTGAAATATTCTACACGGTGAGTACACCTCGCTAGAACTTTAGGAAATCAACATAATTAAGTGCATTCGAAAGAAGACAATGCGCCCCGGTTAGTAATTTAATTGCGCGGGATATTCCACTAGTGTGGATGAGACTGCTAATGAACGTTCTTTAGAATGAGCTTATAACAGTTGCCAATTATGTAGTATAATCAAGAGTTGGGCATTAACTAAATAAACAATTATTTAAATAAGGATCAAATAAAAGTTACTTTAACTTTAGATCATTCGACGAATAAAGTTAATTTTTTTATTCGACGAACAATGTTAATTTTTTTATTCGTCGCCAGTTGCAACTTCAGCGTCGAATAAATTTTTTAATTTTAACTGTAACTGTAACTTTAACTTTATTCGACGGTGTCTGACAGTATCGTTGTAATATCCAACTTTCGTACTGTGACTGAAAATTTTTTTAATACTAAAATCGACCCATTTTACGAAATCTGCAAAACCTGCAGGGGATAGATAGTAGAAAATGGTGAAGACTTTTCGCACAGCGCACTGCCACAGCGTTCGTCTTACGGGAATTTCGATAAACTGCCAATTGCAATGATTATTTCGCAGCCGTGTCGCGTTCGTTTTCATAATGCTCTTAGGGAATAATTTGTTGCCCATTTAGCGGATCACGGAGCCCTCGTTGCTCCTATAAAAACGTATCGCCCCGGGCATGCGCGTCTAATTATCTACAGTCGTTACGTGATATTTAACTACAAATGGCGCGATAATGGCCCTCCTCGTTCGCGCTACGTGTCGAGTTACGTGAAAACGCGCAATTCGATTCGGGGATTTCGACTGAAAATTGTCCCTCGTGACGGGTGGGTTTCCAATTTCGATATTCGACGCGACGGCAACTGACTGTAGGGTTGCTCTTTAAAGAAGAATACCGGCATATTTAGGTGGTGAACGAGTACACGGATTGGGAGCGCACGGTCCAGCACCCTGTCAATACGAAAGACGCCTGCGTCCAGGCGCTGAGCGACGCGCAATTTGTTGCACCGCTGGTGCAAACTGGGGATCTATTCACCCTCAGGCACACGAAAAAACCGAACAACCCACACATCGCACCGCTACAGGAGACTGACAAGGAACCGATGCCAAAAACCTACTTCTACGTGTTCGACTATCAGATGAAGGACGGCGATTACCCAGAGGTAAGCGGTTCTTTCACTGTACACAGATAAATTAAACAATCGCAAAATATTCTCGTTCGTCGACGGATGTACCGTTTACGAGACGGTGTAGGGAATTAGGCCTACGTATAACAAGCCTGGAAGGGTCAGAAAAAGAACAGGAGGTCTGGGACTCAATTCTTTATAAATTAATTATCCTACTCTTCCACACTGCTCCACATCGCTAGATCAAAGAGTTTGGTACGAATCCTTTAATTAAGAAAAATATCTGCGAAATTCTTACCCGTATAAACGAGGATCAAGATTCTACCCTCGTTCGTGTATCTCTCTAGAAGTTTCACCTCATCAGCATTCTTCGCCAAGCTCCAATCGTACTTGACGCATTCCAGAAGCTTTAATATCTGCAAGGGAAATGATTAAGCAATATTCATTATAACAATGTCGTAAATGAAATTTAATTATTTGTAATTACTGTTAATTTGATGATTGAAATTGATTACAGAAATTGCGGAATCAGTAGAAGTGCTTGTGACGAACAGATAGCCATAATTAATAAAATTATCCTCATCATATCTGCTAGGTATTATTCCTTCGCAGCAATATTTGCGCGGGATATTAAATCAATGTAATGTTCTCTTTGCGTAAATAGTCACTGAGCCCGCAGTTAATTAATTAATCACGCTGGCTGTGTTCAATGATTATGTTACAAAGATGATGTGCACACCAACAGAACCATCACCCGGGGGCAGAACTTCGAGGAGTAGGTAGATTAAGGTGAACTCTGCCGTCACGAATTTGCATAGCTGGTTAATGGTGGTCGCGTGAGAAAACACAGAAGAAACCATTCGGATAACTCACTTAGGGAACTAGCACGCTCATAGCATGTAGGTACGTAGGGAGATCTGCCAGGTGAATGAACACTTAAGTGCATGACTAATGAATGAACACCTAAGAAAATTAACAACAACACGACTTACCTTTAACTTAATGAGGAACTTAAAATGATCTTATTTGAATAAAGAAGTACTGTGCAAATTTTAACGCGAGAAGATCGTGACAGGTGTTAATTTTTCGTATGATACGAGCAGGGTTCATTCACTGGGGGTTGTTCAGTCACTGGACAGGTCACCCTACGTAATTAAACAATAAACTTATGAATCCAGAAAATGAAAGAAATAAACGTTGTATGCATACGTCATCGGAGAGCGTATTCTGAACTATCTACCGTTGCACACCGTCAACACTGTTCAACGTCTTCTAAAAATGTCCTTAACATATAAAAGTTTCACAACACACAGACAGAATGGATCGAACATACTTGCATGCCCACGTATGACCCAACATATAAGTATATAAAAATCCTCTCGAAGACTTTGGTCCTGGAGTGATCGTAGGGCCCTGGCCAATAAAAGTGGCGATGAATCCGTTGGCCTAGTAATACCGATTCCCAAAGACATCCCTCGCGCGGCGAAGACCGGCAGGCGTATGTTCCCTCGAACAATTCAACCCTGTTCTCGAGCTACGCGAGCTACGACTTTCCCCTTCCGTTTCGCACGCGCGGTTCAGTATCCTGAATGATTAAAGGTAGCTAATGTCACCGTTTTACTGGGAAACAACCCCAATTGCCCCTAATAACGCGTGCGGCGGAAGAGATCGTACTCGCCGGTGGGAAATTCGTCATAGTTCTCAGAGGCGCGCGTATTATTTTCTCCAGGCTTTTTGAATTTCGCATTTCCCTTTTGCCGCATCTGTGGCAGACTCCCGTGACAAAATAACGTAGAATTTTTCGTTCTCTGCTGATCGATGCAAAGGGCTTCGATCGATGGTTTCCGACGGCGTGGAGCGAGTGCCTCGCTCAGTCACGCAGCTTTTCCTTTTTTGATCGACGACTAGCCACACGGTGTTCCTCCCTTGCGATGCCCGTGTGGCCTCGATGGAAGATGAAAGTTTAAAAAAAAGTACTGCGAATCTCACTGATTCTCTGCGAGAGCTGGCTGCTGAGTGCGGCGAGAAACGTACGCCCTGCGAGAGCTCGTTGCTGGATCATCGAACGGGAATTATTATACATGTGTTCACCTCTTGAACCGAGAAATTGAACGCAATGTCTATAGGATGGTATACGATCAGATTTGGGCATTAACTAAATAAGAAATTATTTAAGTAACGGATCAAATAAAAGTTACTTTAACTTTAGATCATTTGACGAATCAAGTTAATTGTTTATTCGACGAGAATTTATTCGCCATTCGAAATTTTATTTAAATAAAATTTTTGCCCATTTCTGTATAAGATGCATCGAGTATTATACGATCCCCGAATCAAGTGGGAGAATATCTTTGTCATTGATGGTAATTAATTTCTGTAGAATGGAATAATTTATTGCAATTCGATGTTACTATTTAAGCTAGCTTGAACTTTTATATACCTAACAATGAGCCGTATCATTGGGTGTTGGCTTATATCCTGTCTGTGAGGGTTAATTAAAGTTTCTCTGATTATCTTTCATAAATTTTCACCGAGGGCTACGATAGGTACCGAAAAAAATAGCGATCCTCCTTTAAAGGAACCTTATTACCCGGGCGATAGAAGAATCCAATCCTCCTGAAATTAGTTTCTCTCGTTAAAGTTTCTGCTTTGAAAGCTCTCAGAAAGGGAACGTAATAAATTCCTTTCCAAGCTTTCTCGGTTATTATACCGCTTCCTAAATTAAGGTAACAGAGCAGTATATTAAGCTGAAGCAAACGTGAATCTTTCCTCGGAAGGTCGTGGCCTTTTTTATCATTTATAACTTTCCGGAGCATTCGCAAGCCCGAGCGAAACGATTCGATTAGAAATTCTTAAGTGCCACGAAGCGTTCGGCGAGGTGCGAAGAAACAAAATATTTAAATACCACGAAATGTTAGCCGGCGGACTTGCCGGGAATCGCTTTATTCTTCTTGAGCAGCGGCAGAGCGAGTCGAGCGTCTGTTGGTGAAATCGTCGCCTTAAATACGGGAACGAGTGAACGCAGCCAGACGGGCGATGCTGGGGAGTGCGTTTATTAAAGCGAATTCAATCTCGGAGTTTCAACAAAGATACAGCTGCCATGGTGCGTGCTAGCCGTTCATCATTCGCTACGGGTGGCTGTTGCAAATACCGATCTCTGTGGATCCCTGTCCGTGTGTGCAAATTTCTGTTTCAGCGCGTACAGCACGGTGAAGTAAGATATCGACATCTGAGTGACCTTGAATGGAAAATATTGCGCGAGATCAGTGGGAAGACACGAACTCCTGATAAACGCGAGCTCGTAATCCAAACGGACCGACCATGGATCTATTTTCCTTCGTTGATTTTCCACAATCAGTGGGAAACTACACGCTTAATTATGCGTCATAACCGTTTTGATAAACTAATTTAGAACTTTTGCTTTTTCAAACGTTTACTCAAACTATGGCAGCGGGTTCCACTGTAAAAACTGCTTCTTTAGTCCCCGAAAGAAATTAGGTGCATTCCGCGAATGGAAACATCTCTTCGAAGGTGGCAATTGATGAATCAAAATTTGGAATACGCGGGTTCGAGATAGATGCAGCTCGGCCCTTTTAGGATACCATCGACTCGTTCGGCAGAACAACGATGTTTACCGATGCAAACATTTGCATCGACGCGGTGATAAAATTAGCGAATACTAGACGACTCGGTTCCATGCATTTCCGTATCAGGAACATCAGCAACTGTTGAGCTTTCACAGGGGCCATGTACCAGCGTCCATAATACCTGAAAAATTGTTGAACAAACCTAGCGGTCATTCACGAACCTGTACCGCGATTGTAAACGAAAGTATTCCAGGGACGAGATTGCGCGACCTCTTTTCATAAGTATCGTGGACATTGGATTATTATCTCGCGTGTGAATTCTATAATTTTGGCAAATCCAAAGTTCTATCCCACTACTTTCACGGCACTCATTTAAGCCATTGAAAATCCGCCCGTAGGTTAACGAGAAACAGTTGAATCACCCTGAAGCTCCATTTCCTCCGGCGGAGAAGTCGAGGGAAAAATTTTCTCGTTAACTTTCACGCATGCAAAAAGGAAAGAATGAGGAACAGACGAGTCGTAGGAAGATGAAAAGAGACCCTATTAGTAGCGTGTTTTACGCCGACGAAAGAGATCTAGGTTCGAATCTCCTTTCAAATATTTATATCAGAATGTTGCCAAATTTGGGGGGGAAATTTCTCGGAAAATTTGCACTAACCATGGTACAGAGAAAGAAGAAAGCAGACGCTGAAAGACGTAAATAACAAAATTACAAATCAACGGTAGGTACACTCACACGTGATAAAAGTTCTCGGCGCTCGAGTCCATTACCATTTGCGCCGGGTATGTATTCAGGAACGCGGTTAGCAGGAATCCCACGACATGGACCACTGACCATACAACATCGTTTATGTTTTTCAATGGTGTTAGTTTGTCGAAGAGCTGAAAACATGGTGCACACTCAACGAAGATCACACTCGAAGATACGTTCTGCATCTCAAGCGTGTTAACAAAACAGTGCACCCTGCTGTAACGTTACTTTGCTTCTGCATATCGCAAGCGTAACGGAATTATTAACCCTTCCTTGACACTCTGGGTGTAAGCCACCCATAAGCTGATATTGTCGCTCTGTACCTTCTATATGCAAAATAATTAGTTTTTTTCCAAAGTCGACTTACGCACTATTTTTTCTCTCAAAGTCTTATATCCGAACAACAACTCTGTAGATTTTTAGCTTGTAATATTGAAATTTGTAAAAGTTACAATTTTTTAAAGATTTTCTTCGTTTTTTCGCGACATGTGGTAATCTAGATTTTTTTTTACAAAAACGGTCATAAAATTTCAATAAAAAATCTATTGGAATACATTCTAGAGACTTCGAAATTGACCCATGATTTTTTCACAAAAATTGGATTTTTTAGAGGAGAATGGCAGTGGTTGAAAAATTGCTCTGGGTGTGAGCCACCCGGGTACGTCAAAGTCGATCGAAAAAGGAGGTGTGTCAACGAAGGGTTAATAAACTGTGTAGCGGATGATTTATCAACTCTCTTACTATCAACACCCGCAAATATATTTACATCTATAATAGGTATATTAAATTCTACTACGTATATATTACTATCAGAAAAGATATTAAGCACTAATTAATCGTTCAATCGACGTGATTTCCAATAACATTTACGCGTAGCACGTCGCAAACCGGAAATGTAAGCGTTTTGAAAGTTATTATAGTACCTATGCAATCTACTGTACTTCTACCTCTGGTCACATTGAAAACTTCAAAAGACTGTAACTTTGTTATAAGGTCGCCAACGGCAAAACTTCATTAGGAAAACTTGTTCAGAGTTTACACCCCTACCAATTCACGGAGCTTGAGCGCGGCAGCGCAACTTATAGGAATGAACCCCATAGAAGCCTGCGAATGGTCACAGCGCATTCAAAACTCGGTTAGCTTATTAAGGATCGAACATTTCTTGTCAGCTTCCTTCTGTTCTGTGACCAGTGCTGTGGGTCAGGGGTAGCGCGAGAATGATGACGGAATAGAGTAAAGACGGTGTACGTATAATGTAGCAACATAGGAGCAATAGTTCAGCAACTCTGTGGGAGAAATAATAGTGTAAACATTAAATGGAAACTCCGTGGGGATGATGAGAGTGCATTGGTGCATTAAAACTCCGCGAGGTTGTTGGTGACGAAATTCTGAACAAATTTTCCTAATAACTATTCCGCGTAGGACGTCGTTTAACAATGTTACAGGATGTAATATTGAAATGGCAACTAGTCGCGACAACGTATGGTAATTTTGACCGAATGATCAGACCAGATTTCATGATATTTTGATAGTGCCCGAAGTAGTGAGTGAATACATTTATTGAACTTACGCGAAACAGGAGGACCACTAGAATTAGTACAAAGAAAACGAGTTCCAAAACGCACAGGGAACCGTGATAGTTGATTATGAGTTTTACGAATCTGTAGATATTAATAATTCGTTCGCATCACATATATTTTTCATGCTGTTTCGATATCCACAACAAGTTGATACAGACTGTATTGATTTCAAATGGTGTTGGACACAACGATCCATTCTTTCGTAAAATCTACAATTCCACTTTGCAACTTCGTCTTCTGTTTCGGCGGTATTGTTGGCGTCGTCGAATAAATGTTCGAATCGATACCTGAGGGGGACAGAGGGGAAAGAAATCATTAATATTCCTATCTGCACAAAGACGCGATATTCTCGTCTATCGTGCTTATAACCTTGCTCAAAGAACCACGTGTTGAAACTGAAACGAAAAATTAATTGAACCGAACTCGCGTTCAGACGCAGTGCGTACAGATATGTAATAGAACCAATTAATTACAGAGAGAATTCTGTTTCAAGCTCCTCCATTGTTTGAGTAAAGAGTAGGCATGTATCTCGTTTACCCGAGTATGCCAAACATAGCGCAGGCATGTAAAAGGAAAATCAAGAGAACCCCGTCGGTGGCTATGATGATGATGTGTGCCACAAGAATTGTGCACAACGTGTGCACCAGAATCGGATAAAAGTACTTCTGATCATCGACGAAGTACTCCCCTCCGTAGAGGATGTCAGGATGCTGCGTTTCGTTCGAAGAGCGTGCAAAATTTAAGATTATCGGAGTGTATACCCCGAGTATGCCTACTGTTACGGCACCGCACAAGCCGGCTGAAATTCAAGGGTAAAGTATTAGTAGGTACCGGCAATCAGAATATTCAGATTTGAGTAACTGATATAGACGACGAAATATCGAGTTTCATTATAGAACACAACATTGTGATAGCTGCAGAATCGTGGGAAAATGAGGTTCTTTTCAATAGGTAGATATGGTACATCGTAGATGCAAGCTGGAATGGATATTGTTGCACAGACTATTGTATAGGAGTGAATGAAGCACAGACATTTCGGAGTACATTGAACTACATAATACAATTCCGTGCTTCATTGTACGGCGTCGGTATTCTGATTATAATTTTGAAAAAATCACGCAGAATCATGTCAAGCGATCGTCAAATTGAGAAGCTGTTGCCTCCTATTCTTACACGTGTAAAGTAGACCAAACTGTCGGGTGTATTCCGCATACTTCCGCAAGATTAGCAGTTCCTCCGCATCTTTGATTGTGCGCCAGTCCTGTTTAATTTGTTCCAAGAGTTCCTTCATCTGTAATTTCATTCCCGTGTGACCAGACGCGATGCGTTGCGTTACAATTGTAACAGCAGCGGCCGAGATTTACCGTTTCGCTGTTAATCCATGGACCGATAAATTTTGTAAAGCAGAGCAGTTCGATCAAGAACGCCGTTACGAATTCCACGTAGAGATCGAAATTGTAGTCCATGGTTATGAGTTTGGCGACCTAGAAGATGCAAAATCAGCGTAGAGTCTTCCTGAAAACCCCCATATAACAAATTTGTCTCCCAAATGTAGCCTGAAAGAGATACTCAAGTTAACAAACTCAGAAATGTAGCATGGAATTTGAAATTCAAATAGCAACTTGTTTAGGAACTATAGATAAATCTGTTATTGAACGTGAATTTTGTTTCGAGTCAACATGCCGATCGATTCCCGAATTACAGGGCATCAAAGTGAAGCTCTGGGAATGCGGAATGGGGGATCGAAATCGTGACCCACTTCTGTCCCTGCAAATACGCACGTCGCGACTGGTAATAGCGAAAATAAAGCGTTACCTTAGCGTCGGCCACTGACCACCCCACATCAATCCTGCTTGGGGTAGGTCAGCGAGGACGTGCAAGCGAGAAGACCCATCGTGCAGCAGGGAAAGACATAGCTAACTATTGAAAACCATGCTTCCCTTCAAACAACGATATGTCAGGGGTGGAGGGTCTTATCGATTTGAAATAAAAAGCATTTTTAAAAGGAGACTCGGTAATTTGCACCAACGCTAAAAAGTAGATGCTGCGACGGTTTATGATTAAGTTGTACAGCATTCACTTTTACCAATAAAAGCAATCCATCCACAATTGTGTTCATTGGAAATACCATTTAACAGTGTTGTTATCCTTAAAGGAGATTTATAGTGTGTATTATACTGTTAAAATTAACATTCATGAACCACTAATCTGAATTTATTATTGAACGCAGTATCATCAGACATTGAAGTGATGCGAACGAATTTCCACCACAAATCTATAGCTTCACCAATATCTTTGCAGACAATAAAAAAGCGTCATCGTAAAATACAGTCGCCATTTCTCTGTGTTAGAAAATTGAAGGCTAAGTATGGTACCTCGGGTATGCCTTTGGTGACAAGCAGAAGGAGCAGCGCTACCCTTCGGAACGTTTTCCCATTCGAGATGTCGTAGGGCCACATCCCGATCCACAACATGAAGTTCCGGGATAGCCTGAAGTAGCGATTCTCGAAAATGTCCATAGTTCCGCGAGAGTTCGTAGCTAGTTTGATGAACAGCCCCGGAACAGTCGATCGCGAGTCTCCACTCTTTCGAGTTCTCATATTTTCCGCCTCGAATTTTCTTCCTCCCTAAGTAATAATGCATCTGGATGTTTCCAACGTGTCGTACGCGATGGGAATTCTTTTATTTATCATACAAGCACGATATTACCAGAGGGGAAGTATATCTTTCGGACTTTTTCACCCCTCGGGAAGTTGAAGTTTGCATTTATTTTCCCTCTCGAGGGGTAGCATTTTCCGTATCGACCACGTGTCCTTGACTACCGCGATGCGACACATTGACTCCGCTTGCAAGTGGGAGGTGTCATAGAGCTCAGTTGGCTTTTAAGGCTCGATGGCGATGCACGTGGATGCATGGACGAGTACTTGGTCGATGGAAACGTTTAATAAAATAACGTGTTTTTCGATCGTGCTGTTCAAATGCAACGAGGTGATCTTCAGCATCTTCGTGATAGATGGTCCATGAGAGTATTCGGTGAAATGGGACGGGAGAATGACGAATTCAGTGTGGAGAAAAGGGTCGCAAAGTAAAATTGGCCTACCGGTCCAATCACAACGTGAGTGTACAATAAATTAATTTGATTCAACGTCGATGTGACGAGAGCGTGCGATCACCTTCGTTTAATTTTATGTGTACGATAATTTTAAGCCTGAAAATTCATTGGTGGATTACTTTATATTTGAATGCCTGCAGGGATGTGTTTATAAGAGATCACGTTGAACAGCGTAAATGAATATTCGTTGATATCAATGGAAAACGTTACTGACCACTATTATAAATAACCACGTGGATCGCAGTGATCGTTGGTTTGTAATTAAACGATATGCACGTTGAGCAACGATGGATATCCTAAATGATTAAAAGCGGTAATTCGTACCGTTTAATCGCGCATGAGTGGACATAATTTTCAAATAATCTTCAGGATATTCAATATTCCCGCGAACAAAGAAAACATGTCGCGAAATGTATTATTAAAATGTAATCGTTAAAGGTGAAAGTATTTACCGCTTACAGTTACCAAGCAGTTAGTGCTACGTATCTCTAATCAAGTATGGGATCTATTAAAAAGTGGGAAGCGAAAAGACGTGTCAGATCAAAATACGACTAGCAGAAAGCGTATGATGAAGCGTATGTCTTCGTAACGTCATCCCTTTGTGGAACAAAGGTTGACGCGGAATAATTGAGTTCTGCACCAATAGCAACGAGAGTGCTAATATTATTCATGGAATCCGTTAAGGAGCATAATCCTTAGAAGCGAAGTAACTTTGAATTTTAGTAAATGGACGTGATTTAAATAAAATCTGTTACAAAGAGAGCTTTCATTACAACTTTGTCATCGTGTATATTTTAAATTTTTCGCGTGTTGTCACAGAAGAACATTCTGCTCCACACCTCGCTGAGACAGTGTACAATAATTGTCACTGGACGAAGCCAACGGTTGTTGAAACAGTTTGGCCAAACTAATTGAAAATACTAATTAGGTTAAAACAATTTTCCACGCGAGTCGAAATCAGTGTGCATGCCCGCGCGCATCGATCCACTCTCGCCCCGAGCTTTTACTTTCTACCATTAGAATTCCCTGTTTTTCTGCCCTGCACGCGTGGCGTGTAATTTGCCCGATATAAGATAATGCCGCGACACGTCGATCAGTCACGCGCAAGCTCGAAATAAGGGAGGGAAATAAGAGGGACGTAGAGAGAATGTAACAAACGTGTCCGCTAATTCTGGAAAATTGCCGGCGTAATTCTTCAGTCTGGTCTGGTCTCCCTCGAGCGGGAATCGACAGCTGCAGTTTCTCAGACAGCTATTGCCAGACCAAGAGACAGACACCCGTGCAGTCATTGTTGAGCAATCGCGCGTGACGTATCTGTATGCTACAGCTGTTGCGAAACAGAAACATTTTTCAAGGCAAACGGAGCTTCGTGATCGAGGAGTGAAAAGCGCGCCAATGAATCTCGCAGCTTCTGGGAACTTCCAATATATTTTCCCTGGGACCTGATAGCGTAGCGCGAGCAGCTTCGGCACCGCCGATCGTTCCGGTTCGTCAATCTGTAAAATCATTTTAGGAAAAGAGAACTCCTCCAATAGCAAGTAATTAAATCGCATTCCAAAGTTCCACTCGGATCCGATAAATATTTGCCCAGGCTAATTCGTCCGTCCGGCGAACTGGTAATCAATTAACAATTATCAAACGGACGGTTCGCGCTTCTTATACCATTAAATTGCGACAGGATTTTCGTACGGCTCCGCAGAGAGAAAAAAATACTCATTATAGCGCGGGTTATGAGAATTATGTTACAGTCGAACAAATATTCGTTTCGTACTTGTCCGGCAAACAATCGGGAAATGCGACGTGGGATGCCACGCTTATTGCAGCCATTCCAATAATTTGTAAACCAATGCAACCGCAATCGGTCCACCATTTAACAATATTCATCGTTGTCGGCTGTGTCACTGAATAATTTGCATACCTCGCGCGTGTTATTAAATATACGCGATTACGCATGTAAACACGATTAACATTCTGGCCAAACACTGAAATGCTGCCGCATCTGAAATTCTCCAAGTCACGGGAGAAGCCATATTGTGGGGTATAAAATTGCAAGGTACGCAACGGTAAATTACAATGGCGATGTTTGCTGAAAACTTTGAAAATACAATCAGAAATAATTGTCGCAAATATTGAAGTGAATACGGGGAACTTGTCAGAGTGGAATAAAGCGAGCGTGTGGCACAATATATAATGCCGTGATGTAACGTCGCATAACTCGATTTTGAAATGCCGAACATTTTTCACGAACTTCGTAATATGAGGCACTTTTCGGATTTCCATTGGATCTCGTAATATTTTCGTATTTATTTGTAGCTCGCACACTGTACAGCTTCATACGGATATCCGGGAACACAGGATAAATTGTATAAATAACCCGAGTACCTGATGGTGAAAAACATTTTATTGATGCTAGTAATTGATTATACATCGTTAAAATCATATGGGATGAGTCTGTAAAAAATATGCGTACATCATTCCACTGTATAGAATTTCTTTTCGATATTTCATTACACGAATAAGGACATCGCATGTAGGGAATACAATCCCGGGATACGGTATTCCGGGATCCCGGTTGTTTTTTGGATTACAAAAATCCCGGGATTTAATGTAACTAATCCGGAGAATTTCTGGATTTTTTAAAAATGTGAATTACTTTATGAACACCTGACAGACATAAAAATAAACAGAATAAATTAACATAGTTATTTCACAATAATAAGGACAAATATTTATTTGTACAATGATATTGTTACGAGCACCGGGTATAGGCCCGTGCATTGCCTGCTGGTGCTCGTAGGAGAAGAATACTGTCTCGTACCGAACGCCGTGTTATTATTATTTTGCGTTGGGGTGGCCAACGTCTGAACACGTAAAGTCGAAATATTGTCGGTATGAACTTTGCTATTTCTTCGTTCGCATTTAAAAAAATCTTCATAATGGTTTACTGATATTACCTACTTATTCAGACATTATTATTCTCCATTGTTCTACTGTTTTTATTGCTGAAAATGATTTTAGTTGATGTTTGAGACTAATCATAGAAAGTAAGTTTGCTTACTTTAAATAAAGATGTCAAATTTGAACACATTTAAAATTTTAACAAATCCCGCAATCCCGGGGTAGTAAATAATGACCGGGATGAAAATAGATTCCCTAATTGTATGTGTATGTATAGTGTCAAGGATCCGTCTGACCATTCGTAGTCCGTTACTACTTACGCGCGCTTCCTACTCCTATACCTCTTCTATTCTAACTTCTAACGGGGATCCTCGGCATCATTTTCATGAGTTTCGTTTCATTCTCAATGCCCCCCTCGGATATTCTCCCCCCGGTTCTCCACGTAAACTGTAATCAAACTACAAGTGTGTAAGGGTGCAAGGCGCGCACGATAACACCCTCAGTTCCCCATCATTCCCTCCAATACCGTAATAACACACACAGCAGGCCATTATATTTTTCGCACGAGCACTGCTGGGTAGTTGGTAGGCGTGCCTGTAACCTTGTCGTTGTATGAATAAAGATGGAAATTTTTTGTGAAAACCCCGAGCGCACTTCTTCTCTGTACACGTGCCTTTCATTCCAAATTGATGGTTCTGTTGCAAGTGCGCGACGCTTTGGCAATTACGCCACCCCTAAAACTTGTCACTAGTGTGACAGGTATTGCGGTCGTCAGCCATCCCCTCGGAAAACAAACCGCAGAACGGTTTACCCGCTGGGTTGTACCTCGTACTCGCGAATATCCGTCTTTCAGCTTTGCCCAGGCAAACTGGGGCTTCTTTTCAGACGAGAACAAACGAACGAAAAGCTATCTGATTGTATCGTAAACAGCACTAATATCGCACAGTTTACCACCTCCGTTTTTTTCTTCACAATTACATATATTCTAAGCCTGTTCAGACACAGGGTAGGACGCATATGTAGATAATTGCGTCGGTGTTCGTTTTCACACGAAGAGGCGTCAGAGGGGATCTCTTTGCGACATTTCCCATCGATTTTCTCGCGCTCGCTTGACAGGTAACAGGTTGCGTGTTACGACGCTAGACACCGGATGAGATGGTATTGGTCGAAGAGTCACTTTGGCAACGAACTCGAGGGCACAGTTGCGTTCTCGCGAGGGTGTATGATGGTTCGACGAGGACGAGAACGATAAGCTACGCGCTGTTGTTCAACTTTATGCGGAGCGCATATTTTCCATCTACAGCCGGACTGTTTAAATTTATTGGAAACAGAGGATAACATTCTGTGACAGAAAATCGACTGTGATATAGTAGCAATTGGAACATTGGTCATTTGGTGGACTTTAACAGAAACGCTACGCGAGACGTTCTTGATCTATCAAAGGTAACAATGCTATTATCATTAACAGTAACTTTTATGTGTTTTACACTTTTGTACCTGTTTATACTTCTAATAGACTTTTACTTTTCAGACACGTCTGATATTATTGTAATATTTCTGTCCGCATTTTCGGGTTTATACTACTGACAATCCGTTACAGACATTTACCCGAAACTTCGTAATATGTACTTTGATTTCTCGACACTTTGGAATCTCTGTGTATTTTGTGCAATAATTTCCAGTAATTTAGTACGCTTCGCCGATACCTTTCTACATTTTACATAGATCGGAAGTGACAAATATCTTACTGCCATTTGGGAAAGTAGATCCTGTGCAATCGGTACCTTTCCAGGCAACAGTAGCCAGCTTGTCAACGAGATAATAACGGAGCTATAATGCGCGCAAAGAGGCGCAGCCTGTTATCAGAAACGTCAGCGCCGCGAGGCGGGGAGCGAATGTTACGAAAAGATTTCCATCGAAGCGTTTTTGTTCGGAATGATCCGGCGATCGCTTTTAAGCGGTTCGAGTTATCGCTCGGTCATGCGGCACCGTGAATATCGGTTACCATTTTCAGAACAATTACGGCAGGGAGCTCGTGAAACGCGTCACCCTTTATCCGCGCTGGGTTTTTGTGAACCGAACAGACGTGTAATTCAATGTTACAGCGAATGAGTGGCCTCCGTTTCCGTGCCGGGTTTCCCATTGTATTCGGGAATCACCGATTGTTAAAGGTTCGCCGGTGAAATAACCGCGGGCTACTCACCAAATAAGTTGCGCCGTAATTTCTCCGAATTATCGGATACTTTGACACGCGGCTCGGTGTTTTATCGCGCGTGGATTTAACTAGCACCCCGCGCCTAGGAATGCGAGCAGAATCGTGGGCGACAGGCTCGACGTGTCCAAGCGACGTTACAATTCCTGAAAACGTATCAGTGATGATACACGCGATATACTAACCCGATCAGACGAGCGTCACGCGTTAGGCTGGTTGACAATCATCCATAATTGCGGCCGGCTCGAGCCGGAATCACGTTGTTTCGGGTGCAGCAATATCAGCCGGTGTAATGACCCAGCTAGCCTGCAGGACTCGTAGTCCGCGTCGCTTGCTAATAATTGAAACATCACAGCACTGGTGAATCGCCTGTAACGCGCTCACTGTTACGGAATCGCGCGATTTATTCGCGGGGGGGAGCAGAGGATCCGGTCGCCACCTTGCAGTAGCTTCCGCTTCAACAAGCCCCGGTCGAATATGAATCGCCGCGAGCGAATGCATACGGCGGAGGCGGAATAAACTTCGAAATGAGTTTAAAACTCCCAGATTGTTAAGCGAACTGTCGACAGGTTTGTTATCTAGCAAGTGGGTCGAAGGGGCGGGGAGGATGTCCGGGGCCAGGTTAGACGCGCAGACAGCGGGTTCGCAAGACGACCAGCGGCTTGGTTAATCTCGGGAAATTATATTTACGTCTGTGCGGGCTGTCTGAAAGTAAACAAGCTCGCGCTGCTTCGCTTTAATTGCGCTCAACCATGGTAATCGCCTGGTTCCCGCCCGCACAATGGAAGGGAGTTTAGAACGCTATTTCGACGGGGGTCGCACTGTCAAACGCTCGAGCGAAGGGCGCGCTGTCTGACCAGTCGCAGGCCTTTTCTACTTCGAGTGCTTTCTTTAATAGCCCGCGTGCATTGGTGCAACATCGCGTGGAACATAAATTCTCTTCTCTCTGGTGCTCAAAGGTTTTTCGCAATGCGGCTGCAATGCGTCGCTCTGAAGTACTGACGCATTCGCCATGTAAATAAATTGATAGCTTAAATTCGTTGATAATTATCTGTCATGCTGAGTAAATTATTATAATGGCTGCACCGTTGTTATCGTTAATTATGAATATCGCTGCGTGATGTATGTACACCGCAGTCAATAGGAAGCTCCCAGATGCATTGAAACAGTCTCGCCTTGTGGCCCATTACAGCGTGAACATTTCGCTGCGATAGCATCGATTATTGATATTCAAATAACTATTAATATTTTATCAAGCATTAATAAGGTTAATATTGTACAATATTTATGTGCGATCGATGCACTGACAAATTACCATGCGCATATTGCCATTAATTGGTAAGAAACTAACACGTGAGTCGTTACGCGAGAGTTACGCCGATAACGCCGGTGCGAAATTAAATTTGTTAACTAATTCCATTTTCCACTGGAGCGAGGGCCGTTTCCTTTCTACTGCGGCAGAATTAGACGGGAATTACACGACAACACCGGCGAAGAATTAATTCGGAAGGCAGATGGAAGCCAAGGTGTCGGATATAATAGACATCGGTCTTCTAACGTCCTTTACACTCTGCCCATTAGAACTTCAATCCGATTTCAATTTGCGCTAAATAGTTTGCGGATGCGATCGTCCTTTCTTCGGCTGTTTACCGACCGCTCCCTCGCCCCTTCCTTTGTCCTCGTTTTCTATCCTTCCAACAGATCCTTGATCGCCCATGCGCCGTGCCTCTCGATTATAGAAAAATTGATCGATCACGTCGAGAGGGGAGGTGCACGAGGAATCGGAGAGACGGCGGAGGAAACATTATATCCGTTGGAACACTGTCGGAATATTCGTAAGTATTCGCGACCGGTGGCATTACTTTTAAGCAATCGACTTTTATTAATTTCCTCGTTTCACTGACAACTGTATAAGAGTCGCGAGGAAAGTAAGGGACGAAGCAGGGCCGAGTTCAAATAGATTTCAGTATAATTACTCACAAGGGAAGATCCCGAAGCCGGAAATTAAAAAAATTATGGAACTGGGGATATGTTGAAGATATATAGGTTTGTATTCTGCAATTTCTTTTGCTGCCCAAATTCACTTTAAGGGGGTGAAATTGACCTCTGAAAATCCGGCTATTTTCCGATCTTGTGTTATCACTCGCGAACTGTAAGATTTAAGTTTTTATCAAATTATAAAATTCTTTTTATAATTCCTTTTTTATCTCTTATAGTTCACGAGTTATAACACAAAATCAGAAAATATCTTCTAACATATCCCCAAAGTTTCATAATTTTTTTATGTCCGGCTTGGGGATCCTCCCTTGGCAGACTGGGATAATCGAGCGTTGGATCTCCAGCCATAAACACAACAACCGGATCCACTGAAGTCGAGGAAAAGATTACTCTAGTGTTTCGTAATCGAAAAACACGCGACGTCAGTCATCTGAAACCGGTGCTAACAAAATCACTAGCAGGCGTCGGGAAAGTAGGGAAAAGGAAGTACATTCGTGGTCGAACGATGGCAGATTGTCGTGCGTTTAGGAAAGAGAGGAGGGTGTACGTGACACTACGTGCAGGCACGTTTCCTGCTGATAAAGTTGACTGTGGATGCACGCCCGTTTACATGATGCGACATACAAACGCGTGGGAATCGCATAGAACGCGCGTCGTGTACACCTGTCGTACCCGGGGATCCGTTAATGCGAGTATTGATGATACTTAAACGTAGACGGCCTCTGTGTCTGGAAACGCGAGTTTACACGGTCTGGCGAAATTACGCGAGTCTGCGCTGCGAACATTTACCTGTTCGAACCAGGCATTCCATTGATATCCGACGAGTGCCTTGAATAAACATCAAGGTACACTAATTAGGGAATTCAATAAGAATGGAGAAAGTGTGGTTGCGGAGGTTAGAGAAACTTCTTGAAGTTCTTAAGGGAGGTTAGCACCTTGTTGAGCCGAAAATTAGGTAATTTTTTGTGAATTTTTTCTACAAAAATGGTTCGACAAATTAATTTGAGGTTTGGCAGGCTGTTTTATTGTACCTTGAACTATTGTTCTGAATTTTTGTGTGACAGTGAAAAAAAAAACATGGCAGATACAAAAAGAGAGTTGAAAAATAATCGGGTGATCCTGGCGTTGACGAAAAGTACTGTAAGGTTTATCCGAAACACAAAAAAGAAAAGAGATTCTTAATCTATATGAATGTGGCTATCGATGGTAGTAGATTTATTAATAAATATAAAAAAATGCTAAAATGGCAGCCTTTTGAAGAAGGTGAAGCGTTCTTATTTGAGTCTGAAACTGGGTTTGCCACAAAATCGGGAAAACTTCTTTAAATAAAAAAGGAACGGTAACAGATACGGAAATAAATCTACTACCACCGATAGTACAGTACTTCTAGTCAACGCGAGGACCACCCGACTATTATTCAACTCTCTTTTTATATCTGCCATGTTGTTTTTTTCACTGTCACACAAAAATTCAGAACAATAGGTCAAGATACAATAAAACAGCCTGCCAAACCTCAAATTAATTTGTCGAACCGTTTTTGTAGAAAAAATTCACAAAGAACTACCTATTTTTCGGCCCAACAAGGCGCAAACCCCCCTTAAAAACACCTTGCTCCCGCGACGTTGTGCATTCAGTTTACTTTTCTTTTTCTCCGCGGAATTTCATTGACTACAATTCCATTTATTGGCCCCCGCACCCTTATGCGCAATTTTCCTGGCGTACAACAAAGCGGCACAGCGCCGGCGTTCAAAACGAAGGAAATGAATGCCCCTTCGTCGTATATTCTCATTTCACCGCCTATACGGTAAATCAGTGCAGCTGCGAGCCTTTAAATGGAAGTAATTGGCGCGGCGTTTTCGTGCCGCGTAATATAACGCACTCATAAAGTGCCCTTCGGAAAGAACTTGTAGATCGATTAGATCGGTATCGTTGCGACGATTCTGTTGGCCGCTGGGATTTGACCGAGCCAAACGGTTCAATGGAAATCGACTCGAATCGGGCTTACACGATTTTTCTCTTTGTCCCAATTGGGAGCGAGCGTTGTGCCGCGATCGATTCACCTTTCTCTGCGCTCAGGAGCATTATTCAAGGGCAGGCTCGCGTTTTCCAGGGGGTCTATTCTCTGCTAATTGAAAGTGCTTTAAGCTAAAGTACACTTTGGAACATTCTTCCTTGCATTCATTCTTTGGAATGCTTGAGAAGAAATGTCACGTGCCCTGGTTAAACAAAAACGTAAACGAATGGCTCGCCATCGGAATTGTCTCGAAGCCGATAGATCGTGGAGGGCGGCTTGTAAGGTCCGATGGTATCTACGAAAGAGGCCTCACAAATCTCCCGGAACGATCTTTCGAACGAATTTCGTCCCTTGCTGGAAAATCGACGGCGGCCATTCGCGACGTCAGTTTTCACTTCGACCGCGGATTACAAGCGGCTTTCATCGTGAAAGCTTTCACGAATTCGAGGGGAGGACTTTCCCTTCTCCGGGCTTTCTTCACGGCCACGGGGCCGCATTGGGAAGCGCTTGGGGAAATAATTCCCGATAGTATCTGAAGCTCGCCGGCGAAAGCTCGCGACTCGTTGCCTTTTAGGAGAACCCTGGACAGTGAAATGCTTAATTGCGATGGAATGGTTGTTAAGACGAGCCCCGAACTCAATTCAGCTTGCACTTTGTACCTCCGTTGCTGCAGGTACGTTAGCTTGTATTAATCGTAATACAGGTTTTAATTGTTGCCGGAAGGAGCCGGGCTCGCGAATTAATGTCTGCACGCCGCGAGATTCTTCTCGCGTACACCGTTGCGTTTCGCATCGCGTTTCCTTCCCATTGCCGCGCAATAGAATCCATGTGAAATAAAACCTTACAATTGAAATGCAATTTCGGTTGCACATTGTGCACGAACGAGACGCGGGATTTCTCGTGCAGCCGAGTAACTCTATTATCGTTTTATCGTTAATGAAACTCTTTTAATCATGTCGATACCGTGTTATCTATAAATGACATGAGAGCGCGGCAAAACGTGTGTGCAAACCACATTGTGGATAATATGTTTGTGCAGTGTAATTCCCTCTTGTCGCATAATGGAGCTACTTCCATTACTGCCTCGCCATTTAATTCGATACACAACGAATTAATTGGATCCCGTTAGCACAACGGACATTGTTAATATAATTTTCTAGGAAATATTTCCATGAAATATTTGCTGCTTGGAACACTGCTGACAGCGTGGAGGAAATCGTGGCAGGGGCGTACAAACGACAGAGCTTCGCCGTTGATTCCAGAGAAGGGAAGACGAAAAAGAAACTTCGCGAATAGATTGTAAAGAAGCTGTTTGAAGCTTTCACATCGGCGCAGATGCAATTGAAATGAAATAGACTTCGACAGAAGCGTGGTTCCAAAATCCTCCTTCATCCTCCTCCTGTGTGTCGCGCGCGACGTGCACGCCACAGGCGTACTAAATATAATAACGTCAACTAATAACATCTGTTGAGAGGTTCGCGATGTTTCGTACGCTTTCTAGCTCGGCAAATCGTATTATTAGATTTAATTGTCAAAGAAAGCTCGACTTAGCTGTCTGCCAGGCGCCGGGGGCGGAAATCCCTTTGAGTGACTTACGCTTCCCTTTGTTTCATTGCTCGCGAGGACACCTTGTATGCCTCTTCTATCGCGACTCTCGTGCAATTAGCGTTAATTGCGCGACATAGAATGGCCCCATAACTTTGCCCCTGTGAAGTGTCTGCGCAGCCCCTGTGATTTTTCGCGAACGCGCTCGCCGCCCGAGCGACTCATGCGGGTAGTCAAAAGCATTCGCAAACGGGTCCCGCGACGCTTCACCTACTTGCTTTCCCAACAAAGAAAACTATTAGCCGTTGAGTCGAGACTGTTAAGCGCGTGCTCGCGCAGGGGAAATAATTCTCGCGTCGAGGGTGCGCCGAGGAGAACGCCGGCGACAAACAGATGCAGCTATCGAATATGCGCAATCGAATAAACTGTTCGTCGATCCGACGCAAAGTCCACGTAGGTATGTGCCTCGATACGGCAGGAGCAAACTAACTGTCCTGCGGCACTGCGAGCCGGAAATATGGCATACACAAGCGACGTACGGAATAAATACAGAACCCCGGCGACGTGTCCACCAAATGTTTGTTTACTTTCTGTTCTTGCGCGTGTACACACCGCCCGCGCCCGCGCATATGTATGCATGCACATCATTTCGCCGTGGCTGAAATTTCCGAGGATGTTGAATCGGTTTTGCACGAAAGAAATATTTGCTTTGGCTCTACCTAGTCGCGCACAGAAAATCCCTGCCCCTTCGGGCGGACCGTTTGCACTCGCCCCGTCCGAGTCGCCCGTCGTTCCACGGGATCCCGCTTCCATCGATCGCGATCAGAGAATTCGGAATCAAACGTACGTAATCGTTTCTCTCTCCGCTCTCCGCCGCCCTGGGACTCTAGACAGAGGCATCAGTCGCGACAAAATGAACGTCATCGATTCCTCTGAAATACCTCTGAAATTCTTTCAGGAGGCAATTTGCAGTCCGATTCAGCTATCTTATCGACGCGAACGTGTTTACCCTTGCTCGAAAAAATGTCCCTCTCGGTTTCGGGTTGAACGATCACTGGAGAAAGGCACGGGGCTTAATATCGCGCGTTAAATCGGTCACCATCGAATCGCTCCAATTCTGTTGAAGGTCTGTGAGAAGTTGCCCTCGCGTTCCCTTCGGCTCTGCCGGTTCCTCGTCCCTCGCTCCATGTTCCTGTATGATTGATGATGTTAGGATGACAGAAACATTCCTTCGAGAAACTTCATTAACGCGGCCGCGAGCTCAGCCGAAGAGGCACAGTAAAAAGGGGCGAAGGGTGGGCGAGAGTCCGGGGGCGTATTATTTAATTAAAGTTATCCGGGACGCGATTGTACCGAGGATTTTACTGCTGTCTCTTCGGTCCTCTGACTCGTCCGGCTACCTCGGGGCACCTTGCTCCTTTCAAGAGCTTCAAGCCGATTCTTTACCGAGCTAATTAAAAAGGATCTCCCCGGGTCTTAATGAGTGATGTCGGACGAGAACGCCTTAGAACCTCTCGCGAGTAAAAAGCTGCCCCGAGTGCCGGGGGAAACGGGATTTGTTATGGAAAATCCCGTGGACCCTTGTTCCGAGTTCTAGTACCTTTATCATCGTGTTTCTGATTTGTCGCGCGCGAGTGGTCGCGAGAAGTAGGATAAATCGAGGAATACAGGTCCGATTTCTATTTCTTTGAGAAGCTAATTAAAAGGCAAGGCGTTATATCGAAAGGCATGAACACACTTTGAACTCAACTGGAACTTGCAACTAGTAAGATCCTCGAGGCAGAGTTTAAAGTACCTGCGCGTTGAACGTGTCGTTCAATCATCCGGATGATCTCGCAAACAGAGCCGAAAAGAAATTCTCAAGTCTCTACAGTAGCCTGTAAGGTAGATTATCAATGAGCTCCCAAGGCAGATTAAAGGGGATTCTCGGTGTATCCCTAAAGTAAAGCCCACAATAAATTTCTGGGTAATCTCAAGCAGACAACTCTCGGAGGTTGTTCGCGAAAAAGCGCTCGGCGCCCGTCTTTCGTCGCTCGTCTTTTGCATCGCAATTTCCACGAGCAATCAGCTTGGCGCGGCGGGAGATCGACAAGGCTAATCCCGGGCAGATTGTAGCAGAAGATGAAAGAAAATGAGATTCGTTTGGGCACACTCGAGTCGCGTTCACCTGTATTACTCGCGGATATGCATACCTGTTGCTGTCAAGCGCATGCATAATCGGCCTATGACGCGTACATACATACAGACCCTCAAATGAACATATATATATATTTCAGAAAAACAAATTACTTAGCTGCGCTGCACCAAGCCATCTGTTGCTACGAGGCTTAAGCCACTTTGCTGTACAGCCATGCCTTAAAATTGCTCCCTGACAGCCGTAAACTTCCCAATGAATACTTCATCGGCCGTGTGCTGGCTCGATGCGTGAAAACACGAATGCAAAATGCATGGCGCTGCATGGTTCGGCGACTCTTGATCCCGGAGAAATAAGCGCGCCTAGGCTACGAGCCGCATCCGTCTACGTACTTATTTTGCAATTTTGTGAAACGAAATTACGAGCAGCAGATAAATCGGGTGTCGCGACTTCGTTTCAAGCTCCATGGAGACCCGCCAGCGAAATCGTATCAGCTGGCCGGATCATACGTTCGAGGAGGAAGATACATGCTCCTAACGAGCACTTACAACGGTTCTTTGGTTCGTCTATCGCGCAGGTGAAACGCATGGGACCCTTCCCGTCCACTCGCCGACTCGATAAATTAACGACCCCGAGGATCCTCCTAGTGGAAGGTCGGGAGATCGGCGCGTTATCCTTTTTCCCTCCCATTTCCTGCCGAACTGAACTATAGCCACGCTGTTCGATAGAGAATGGGTTAGGTCACGCGTGGTCAAAGATCTCTGGATACTGGGAATGTGTCTTTGGAGACAAGCTGGCTAACTGGCCAGTAAACAGTCGCGCGCTTCTTTTCGGATTAATTAAAACTGACGATTGAAATGAACGTTTAATCCGGCGATCAAGTTCAACTGATTTCCAAGAGCAATCTCTGTCGGATATAATCCAGAATCGCGAGGCGATACCCCTCGAAGTTTCTCCCGCGTTTAATTAAACGCTTCCTAAGCTCTCTTCCTCGTCAGCGCAGACTCTCGGGCATTCCCTAATCGTTGGCGCGATCTAAAACACCGTTTAGAATTAGACAGTTTAATGCTGCAATTACCGGGTAAAGCATTCCGGCGCAAGAAGCGATTCCGTATGGAAGTCGAAACGCCCCCGCACGCGTTGCAACTCGAGTGCAACCCCGAAACGCTCGCCGGTTTTATCCGTAAATCCGGACCGCGTTTGTTAGGTACCAAATTCTCTGAATCGCCTGCTAACGCCAGAGCCGATTCCGTGAAACGTTACCGGCACGCGAAATTCCATCGAAAGGATTCGCGACTCGTTGAGTTCTTTTTTTAAAACACTTCATCAGAGGGGAAGGAATGGGATCGGAATGCAGAGTTGAACTTCACCGATGCAACTCGCGATTGTACTCCAGAGGGGGAGTACTTCTCCCTCCATCAAAGACAATGAAACTGCTATTAGAATTAATTAAATCTGATATCGCCGCGCAAAGGTTTGTCGTGAAAAATAAGTTGGTTCTCGGTTCGAACGGGGACGAAGCAGGGGAGATAATCGGGCTCTAATTAAGCTCCTCTGCTAGAATTAATTAAATCTGATAGCCTGGATTCGCTGGGCCATCTCTGGAGTTATTGCAGTGATCGCTTCGGCGGGACATTTTGGTGAGTAAAAGAGGGAATCGGGGAGTTTTCCGCCGGAGAAAGAACGAGCGTATTGGAAAGAATCATCGATACATACTTGAGACTGATCGAACGAAGATTTGCGTGTTTCGTGGAATATATAATGGGCGAGGGAGCGCAAGCCACTTTTAGAATCAAAAGGGAATGGAGAAATCCGCGATTCCAACTGGACGAAATCGGTATGTCGTCCGAACCCACAAAAGAGTCGAGCAACGTTCCCAGAGAAAAGGAGAAGCACTGTGTGCAGTGTGCGTGTGCTCTTGAATAAGCTGGCTCTGTAAATGCGATATACCTAATACCTGCCCATACTATCCACGGGGACCAGGCGAGCCTGTAAAATTCTCGATAAGTAGCGAACTGCCGGACCGTTGAAATGAAAAGCGGCAGAACAATGACGAGTGACTTGTCTCGTGTGGTCCTATTGGAACCGCGTAATGGACAATGACCAGCTAAACCTCTCGGTATCCGATTACCTGCTCGTACTACCTTAATGCACCGACGAGTATAAGCGGTCCCAAGGGAAACAGATCCTCTCTCTAGGGGTGGTATTATACGGCACGGTGATTAGCGATGAAAAGAAGGAGCTTCTCCCATCTTGTCTCCGGCAAATTCTACATCAATCTATGGTAATTTTCGCCCGGAAGTCTTCCGAGTTTCTATTTTCCTTTCCAAGATGAGACGGATGGGAGACAACGATAGCAATGTTAACGGGAAGCCTTCGCTGCTAGCAGGAGCTAAGCAAAATACGTGGGTGTAAAGGGGACCATACGGTGGAGCTTAGATTCTTGTGTAATTTTTATTAATAACAAAAGTGAAACTCCCCTCAAGAGGCAACGTGGAAGTTCCCCTGCTTAAAATAGCAGCGAAAGTAAAGGAAAAGGGAGAGAGAGAGAGTTGTAAGTGGATGACCAATGCTTACGCAGCAGCTTATAGTCTAGTAAATTTCCCTCATTGTTGGGAAAGTTGAAACCTCTGTGGACGGGACTCGAGAAAGTTTCGATAGCGAGTGTAGCGGGAATAGTGAAACTCTAAGAGCAACCAGCGGACGTAAGTCGATAAAATCGCGCTTACAGCGTAGCTTCAACCTCGTTAAATATCTTTTAGCGGTAAACACGTGAGCTCCTTGGTAAAGGATTCCAAAGAGATTGGTTAGCGGAAATCAATGTAAGCCCCGTCGAATCGCGGATATTTCCGCGTTGTCAGACGACCCTGTGCCCGCGATGTCGCGGGCTCTCGTTGGGAACGGTGACCTTACACCGCTGCCAATTTCCTCGGTATTTTCTCGCTCTCCCGGCAACGACCGCATTGTACGAGTGCGCTGACCCGCGTTCCCGCCCGCGGTCCCACCGCTGCGGATTTAAATTTAAATGGGAAAGTCCGGGCCACGGCGGTGATCGTTTTCATCCAGCTTTTCCGGCGGCGGCGCGAAACGCCACCAATTCCGCGGAAAACCGGATACGCCCCGCGAATCCATCCCCCGGCTTCTTCGCGAACAATGGCCCAGGAAGCTTTGCGAGGGCCGTCCCGGGGGCAGTATTCTATTCCTCAATATTTTTCGAGTCGTTTTTAGTAGCCTTAGCTGCGACTTGTCTTGCGCGTCTGACTTATGGCTGACCCGATCTCCTGCGCGCAAGCGGTTCTACCTTTGCCTTCCATCGGGATGTGCTTGTCCAGTTGTTTGTCGGCTTACAGAATTGCATCGGAAAGGTGTTAGTTAATTGGGGATTCCGTTTCTGTGTACGTGAAGATAGTTCTCGAGGTTGCGTGGAGATTTTTTGGTAGGTTCTCTTGAAATTTGAAATGCTTCAGAGGTTTTGCATCGGGAACCGCACTATTCGAGGAAACGCTATTCTACCCGAGAAATTCTAGTCGTGTTTCGATCGGGTGCGTTGCTTTATAACGCCATTCATGGCTCGGCTCAAGTTTCTCTCAATTTTAAGAAATACTGAGGCACGAAGAATGACAGAAGTTCGGTGGAGGGGGACTGAAAACTCGTTCCATGAATTCATGGTAACGGGAGAAGCTTCGAAGGAATCGCAGCGGTGAAAGGAATCTTTGGAGTGAAGCAAGAGGGAGAAAATCGATATCGGTCCACAAATGAAACATTACACTTTGCTGGAAGGGAACGCAGCGACAGATTCGACGACGGCTCCTTTCGTGGAAACCGATGGAACTTTAATGAATTAAGTAACGAAAGATTACGTGGTCCATTAGATTCTGTAGGAAGGGTAAATGATGAATCAATGAATCAGCCCGTGAGTGGGCGAGGCTTTTAATTAATGTTCAATTTATTCCCTTTCCCTTTGACGTCAGATCGAGCACTCTCTTCTTTCGCTGAGTTAATTAATTTTTCTAGTAGCATGCACAACGAGTTGTATTACAGAGGAATTTCTGTTATTCTCTATTTGAGGATAACATTCGGCGAAAGAAAGATCATTATCGAATGAAATGAAATATTCAAGTAGCTGGACTGATCAGGGACGTGGAACAGTGGAAACTGATTTCTGTATTCCTTTGTGCTCGACGTGAACGAGCGTGGCGAAGTCCGGCCCGACGAAATTATTAATGTCTTCCACGTAAGTCCTGGGAACGCAGTGACCTTAATTCTCCGGTAAAAGTGCGACTCCTCTGTTGGTTAAATGGGGGGCCGAAGACGCGAGAACGTCCCCGGGGTGATTTAAAATCGCTTTGACCGCGTAATAAAACCGTAAGGCCTGGCTCGAACCGACGCGGAAATAACACGGTGGAGAGCTTCGCAAGTTCTACTGGCCGATAAAACGCTCGTGTTTAGCGACCTAACACAGTTAAGTACTGGAAAAGTGGCGTATCCGTGGCGGAAACATGGTGAAATAATAGCAAATAAAACAGAAAGCTGGGATTGCTTCAACCTTTACTGTCGGAACATCGTTTCCAGCCAGATGGGGCACATAATCTCGAGCTCCCGTCTTCTTTTCGTCTTCCTTCTTTCTGATTCGATCACTCGTTCATGCGCGAACCAATCGGTTATCCAACCACTCGCGCTCAGAATTTCTGCACCATTTAATCGGCCAACAATTTATTTACTACTTAAACAAATTTTTTTTATTTCGTTACTTCGAATTCCCATTCAATCTCTATTCACCGATTCATTTATTCGGTAGCTCATTCAAGCGATCAGTCCTCGAGCCACTAATTCGTTCGATTAACCAATCGTTTCTACTTGATTGTCGTGATCAATCATTTACTGGAATCCTCGCTCGTACTATCACTTATTCGTTCATTGTTCGCAAGCTCGCTCGCTAATACCTTCGATTACTTGATTAATCACAGGGCCACGCATTCGCACAACCGACCGTTCCATCATTTCGTCACCTCTCTCAATCTAACGTTCTTTATTCAACCCCAAGCAGCCGCATTCCAGCCACATAGTATTTACGCTTATTCGTTAGCAAAGGACTATTACTTGAAGAATGTTCGCGATGCTTAAACTTCTCGAGTGTTCCCGGTGTTCAGAGAACAGGGACTCCAAAGTTCAACTGCGGGCGGAAAGAACGATTCGACTCGCGGGTTTGAAGTTTCCTACGACCGCGGGTAAAAATTCTGTGTAATTTACGAACAGCTTACTCAGACTCGCCGATGTTCCCCTGAAACCGAGCTTCGTGTACGTTCGAATTTTCATTTTCCCCCTCGAGGATCCGGTTGTTCGCGAGTTGAGAAATTTCCGAGGGAAGAGTAGGATTACCAATTCTAAAACATTCGGATTCCAGGGAGATGCAATTTTCGAGCAACAATAGCTGACAGTGGGATTCCGGCGATATAATTCCGAGAAATATCGCGGGGAACGAGGTGAGGCGGAGGACGTGTTAACAATATGTCGAAAGCGCGGCGGGGATCGTGGGAACATTCGAGTGAACAGTTGAACAGCGCGGAGCAACTACAATATCGGTTGTCCTTGCTATTTCGCAGTTACTAAACTTGCCGCAGTTACGAAGACATCGCGAAACCAAGGAAAGCTCCTTTCCTTCGTATCGCGGCATTAACCGAAGGTCTTCGCCGGCGAACTTGGGAGCTTACAACGTAACTTTCATCCGGCAATTAAACGGCAACCGTGCCGCCTATCGGGTGCGCGTGCTCCTCGAAACAAGCGCGAGGAACGTTTGCGTTTTCGAGCGAGAGATAACTGAGAATTAACCTTTCCCCATGACGATCGAGTCGAACACAGAGGAAACGGAAGGCTGTGAATAGCTGCGCGCCCCGCTCCCCGCCAAGTCGCCGGTGGCAAGTAGGTCGTTCCAAATTGACGTTTAAAAAATGTGTGTCTCAGCGACGAGTGGGCGAGAGATAGTATCGATATTTGCGCTTCCACGTCGTAGGTAGCGCCTCGTCGCGGTCGTTGCTTCCCCGTCATTAAGCCCGGCCTCGTTACAAAAGCGTCACGATGTACCTCCGTGCCCCTCTTCATTCCCAGCATAATATTCGCAGAGCGTTTCCCGGGCGTCGGGCGAACTTGGACCATTACGATGTAACTTTCACCGGTGAATTCCGCGCCGCGTGTGTGTCGTGGAACGCGAAACACGCGTCGTCGCGAGGGAAATTGTCTGTCCCCGGGACGAGTTACACCCTTGATGACTTTACACGTCACGGACCTGCTCGCAATCAGACTGGATTGATTTTTAGATTCCCTTTCCTTTAAATCGAAAGGATTCACGGAAACCTTCTTTGCTACCGTCGGTCTCTTTTATCGCGGTAATGCGCTCGAAGCACACTCCAGGGAAACAATTTACAAAGAACAGCTCTGGACGTGTCATCGTCGGGGCGAAATAGTTCCGCGAAGGCGTCGATGGCTGGCTGAAACGTTCGCGGAAGCCCCATTCATTACAGTTCCTTTAAAAAGACCCGAAGCGAAACTGAACGAACCTCGTACCGTCTTCAGTTAGCTATTTTATTAAGCCCATTACCGCCACTCTTTACTGTCCACTCTTATTTACTTAAGCCGATAGCCTGCTTCTCCTCGACCTATTTCGCTGCTCGCTCTTCGATCCACACGGGACGGAAGCGCGTTCCTCCTTTTCGGAAAGGCTCCCTGTTCCAGCTATCCGCGGATCTCGGGCTTAATCAGGGCTCCCTTTATAAATACAGCGGGACTTCGTCGAAGTAATCCGTGGATTCGAATGTATCGCCCGACCGATCTTGTTTCTTGGAAAGCTTTCGTTTATTTCCTCCTCCGCGAGCGATTCTGGTCCCCTTCAGGGGCATTTGCTCTATCTCGAGGTGCACGCGCTTAAATCGTCGAGATGTAAATTCCTGAACGAGGCATTCACCGGGTATCCTTAATCTTTCCTCGAAATTTCCCCTCATCTTTGTCTCGGGACGGAGGTATCGATCGTGCTCCCGTGCACTGACTGTCTAACTCGCGCTTACCTTCTGGCTCGCAGGGTCTGACAGTCGGAGCAACTTTGACGCGTATGATTTATTTGACGGGGGAACAGCAGCTCGGGAACACACTCGACCGTCGTTAAACGCACTCGACTCAGCCCGCCGAGACACACGGAAAGCGGAACCACTGCGATAGTGATACGAAGACTGATTATTGTCAAGCGTGTACGCGGAGAACCGTTCGCCAAGCGCGGCTGTGTTTCCCGTTGAGAATGATGGGTGTTTTGCCAACTTGCTGATCGATTCGAGTATCGAGGAAGGACAGGGCGAAGCGTCCATCTGCTAGTGATTAACTGCCACGCCAATGATCAGTTAATATTCCGCAAATCCTGTGGTAACGTAGCCATTGCTGTGCGGTCAGGCTTAAGTTTTGGAGATGCGGTTCTAGAGAGACCATCGAGAGTTCATGATCTTTCATCAGCTTTAGACCGTAATCACACCCACATAGAATACTATACTATCCTCCTTCTGCGAAATCGAAATACAATCTACTTGTCTGATCAAGCGCTGCCTCGTTCTACTTAATCCGCCCAAAGCTCTTGCCTAGTGATGGAATCCGAAGCGCTTCGAATCTACATATATGACAAAAACTTCGAACTACTTCGAACACGATTCGAAGCTTAAAACTCTTGAAAGTCTTGATAAGTCTTGAGTCTTGATAGGTCTTGAAAGTCTTGAAAGTCTCGGAAGTCTTGAAAGTGTATCAACATCTGGTTGCCAAAAACTAGCCAGGTTGATCGTCCAGAGGGTCTCGCCAGGGTCGCGGTTTACGACTGTATTGTTCGGCAAGTCGGCGGTGGACGTACATACGGGTCCGAAACGTACCAAGACTTTGAAGCAAGAGTTTCAAGACTTCCAAGCCGATCAAGACTTTCAAGACTTTCAAGAATTTTAAACATCGAATCATGTTCGAAGTGCTTCGAATTATTCGCCAGATATACAAGACAGTTTCGAAGCGCTTCGAATTGCTTCGGACCCCAGCACTACTCTTGCCCTACTCCGTGGCTCTGACATACAGAGTGCCATTCTACTATACGTTCCCCAGCCCTGATCGACTCGAACGCTTCTTATTTTCCTCTTATTCCGTCAACTGCCGTAATTCAAAGGCAACGCTTCCCATCAAGCGATCCACCCTGGCCGACTGCCAGAAAAGTAACTGGAACTTAATTCTTCGTGTTGTCGAGTATTTGAACCCGAGTCGTTCTGCCATCCGTACACGTAAATGGAACTGGAAGCGCGTTCGCTGAATCTGCGTCCGAGAAGAGGCCGGCGCACGGAGAATCGCGGCGGAACGTCTGCCAAGAAAGGAAAGGAGATGCGCCGTGGAGGAATATCCTCGTAGCTGAATTCAAAATACGATCCGCCAAGGAGAAGCCGTGTCGAGTATCCGTCACTGTCCTGGCCGCCAGCGGGGCTTTATCAAGGTTGTTTCGCCAACTGGTCTCTGTCATTGTCGGGCAGCATGGTTAACGGGGAATGCACGGCTGTTCTCGATCCCATTAATTTCGTTTGGAAACATATCGGTGCGCGCCGCAGCAAGCAAATACGATTCCGAGGAAACGTGATCGATGCTGTTTCTTCCGCGGTCCATTATTTCCCTCGAACCGGTGGTTGTTCGTTCCGATACCGCGCCGCTGCGTTCTCGCAGGCGAAATAGTCTAGCTGATTGGCTCCAATCTTTGCCCGCAGTCTCTGCATAATACCACTACATAATACACGCGCGAAACGCCCGCCGGAAAAAGCCACGAACATGTCAAGTGCACAGTGCCTACAAATAAGAGTGTACACCAAGAATGCGCGCGGTTGCCCGTTTCTTGCAGCCAGCGCTGCTGGTGTGCTTGTTTGCGCGCGTTTGTTTATACCTGCAATCTTGCAAAAAAGACCGAGGATCGTAAAGTGTTCCCCGAAGAAAGTTTGCTGCGCGTTTTCCGTCGCGCAAAACTTCCACGGAGCTGCAACGGAGCCGAACAAAAACGCGGCGAGTTTTTCTCAGCCACCTAATAGCATGAAGTAATTCCTCCCCGCTACGTATTTACTCTGTCTCAATCAGAAAGCCGTATCCAGGCGGGAACTTTCGCGGACGTTCACAACGAAATCCGCCTGGAAGAGAGCTACGAAGGACATTCACCCGGCCAAAAAGTTTCGGCGCCCCGTTCTCCCAGGCATCCGTAACCGAAAAGCCCAGCGTGAGTCTTACAAAGTGGTAACTGCGACCCTCCTTCGTCACTCGTCCGCCCCTCGTCTCCTCTCCCGGCAACTCCATACTCCATTCACACGGGGAAATTGTTTTCCAACGATTACTATACCCGTTGCGCCCTGCAACGCGAATGGAAAGCAACGACGAACCACCGAGCGCGCGCATAAGGCCGGAGAAAAATGATCCAATAAACGGGACGCGCAATTGGGGCGCCACAATGCGGGAACGATTCGGCTCGATTAATCGGCAGAAATTCGCAACAGGATTATTAATGCGTCGCCCGAGCCAGTGCTTTACCGTGCGCCGGGGGGAAAAAAAAGGGGGAATCCTTAATGCTGGCATTTGTTTCGTCCGGAGCAAAAACAGTCCACTGCGTGTCGCGCGATGCAACAACGGCGAATAGATAGATTTCGGTGTGCACCCGGAAATACACGGACGTTACGACAAATCACATTTTCCCAGGAATTTGATATTTACCGTGCACCGTGCAAACCTGCGGAACAAAGTCGAGTTTATTAAATGCTGCATCGACGCGCCTCGCGCGGCAGCGTATTAAAAATAAACTTTGCCGGCCAAATAATACCGGCGATCGCTCGAATTTTCGGCCGAAGAAGAGCAATATTTTGCAATAAATCGGCACGATCAGTATTGCGCGGGCCTGTTGTGTACTATGAAATATGGAAACCTGCAAAGCTGAATGGACTCGCGTAAACTGTGTATGGGTAAAGACAGGCGATTGGTACGTAACAAATTGACGATTCCACTGTAATGGAGAGCGACGGAGTTAACTTTATTGCCACGTGATCGTTTAATTCAAAGGATTTCGATCCACTCCATGGCGCGAGGACGAGAATTCGTTCGTGGCCAGCTCGGCGAGAACTTGAAACGTCACACGTGCCGTTCCCAGCCGATATTACATAACTGGTCGTTTCGCTCGGTAACGGCGAGTCAGAGTCAGGGGGTGTGGTAATTCATGCCGAAAGGGTCGTGGAAACCCGAAGAAATGGAATTGCGCGCAGCTGACATGTCCATCCTGATTCGAGGCTGCGGCCAAATCCGCTCCGAGAGGGTAGGGTTTCGTGAATCTTGCGGAACTGTCGGGCGACATATTCCGGGGCTCGCGAACTGATGCAGGGGATCTTGGGACGAATGATCGTACGAGTCGAAATTCGTTGGAATGCAACGGCTGACTCGTCTCTTTAAAAAATTAAGCGTAGATGATAAGAAGCGAAGGTGACGCGACAAAGCTTGGTTGATGCTGGTAGAATCAAGGATTAAACGATCGTGCGTGTGATTGTCGGTTTCAGAAGATGGGCTCGGTTCACGGGGAGGAATTACCCTTCGTTTTCGGAGCGGCGCTGGTGGATGGCTTCGGCCACTTCCCCAAGAACTATACCAAGTCTGAAGCGGCACTCTCGGAGAGCATCGTGGAGTACTTCGCCAACTTCGTAAGGACGGGGTGAGTAGACAGAATCTCGATTGGCTGTTGGAGTGTTTTTTATGCCAATTTCCTACCTCAATTCGTTCTTATCGGTGTTTTTCTAGACGATTTCGCGAGAGGAGGTTGTCTTAAATTTGCTTTGCAACTTGATCATTTCGTTGACAGCGACACGGCGCATTCTGTGTATCGATATTCGCGAAATATAATACAATAGAAAATGAGGGTTTCAGAGGACCCAAACAGCTCGGTAACTCGATAACGCGTGGAACACGAGGCAAGCGCGAAAATTTGAATTCCGTGGCGACACAGAGCCTCCCCTTGTCACGAAGATGAACCGTGCATCGGTGTCGTCGTTTCGTCGTCCGCGAATCCATTCTCCGTCACTTCGGGGCGTCCCGTGAATTTCAATTTTCGCCCGAGAGAGAGAGAGAGTGGCTCCGCGGAAAAGCAATCCTTTTCTCTTTGAATCAACAGCAACGCGCAAGCTCCCGAGACCTGACGCGCCGCTTGCGTCGAATCAATTTGCGGACCGCGCGAATACGACCGAGAGGGAAGGCGGAATGAGAGGGTGGAAAGAGGAGGGGTTCGCCCGTCACCGAAAGGTCTAATTTTCCATATTCATGAACAGAACCACGGGCTGGGTAAAAAGAAGCGACCGTTGCCAGGGGATGGATATGTGGTTTAGGAGAGGACCGCGCGCGCCAGAGAACCGGAGAAACAGAGAAGGTAGATTAGAACGAAAATATTTTTCGAACACGCTCGCGGGGAACAGCGAGCGTGTGCATTTCGCCGGTCGTGCTGAATTTCTGATCGAGCCGCGAGCCGACGGTATTCAAATTTACGGATTATCGGGCCCTGGGAAAAAGAGAAGCGACGCGCTGCGTCGTTGATATGCATGCGATACCCAAATTCCACGCGAATGCTGCTGTCTAGCAGCCTGTAAAATTAAATATAAGAGATTTTCTAGTGTCACTGGACACGTAATGAGTGACACGCACGATATCGGGAATACTGCGAATACTTCGACACCTTGGTATCTGTGTAGGGAATACAATCCCGGGATACGGTATCCCCGGCTGTTCTTTGGATTCCAAAAATCCATGGATTTGATATAAATAATCCCGAGAATTTCGGGATTTTTTAAAAATGCGAATCACTTTATGAACACCTGAAAAATATAAAAATAAACAGAATAAATAAACATAGTTCGCATTTCCAAAAATCTTCATAATTGTTTACTGATATTATCTACTTCTTGAGACGTTCCACTGTTTTAATCGTGAAAAATGATATTAGTTTATGCTTCAGACTAATGATGGAAAGTAAGTTTGTTCACTTGAAATAAAGATTTAGAATTTTAGCACGTAATAAATCATTTTAATTACTGAAATTTTCTATTACCCAATCCCGGAATTAGTCTCGGAATCCCGAGATAGACTTAAAAAAATCCGGCAATCCCGGAATAGTAAATAATGGCCGGGATTGTATTCCGAAAACATACATTCCGATTATCCACCTGGAAACTCAATAGGCGTGGTGAAAAAAAACAGAGCACGCCTCGATAAATATTCGGGGCTGCAGCGATGAAATATCCATTAACCGCGAGCGAGTATTTAGCTGGCAATCGAGCACGCGCTCGCGCTGACCGCGCTTTTCATCCGCAACGAGACAGTAGGAGTAGAATGAGCTTCTTCGTGTAAATGTCCATCGGTGGAAACGAAATTGCCGTGTCCCTCGGAGGACTGGTTGCCGCGAAATTTCGAGGGAAGTTGGCAATTGCCCGGTGGAAACTGTCCCAGAACCAGATATCGCTTCTGAGTATCGAGCGGCAACTAATCGCGTAGCTGGAGCACGCTCGTCCGCACGTTTCCCGCGACAAGAAGGCGCACAATAACAAGCAATTTCGGCTACGAGTTTAGATACGGCCACGTGCCGTAGAAGATATTACGTGATGCCGGCTGCACGGTCCTCTGCGTCTCCCTACGTGACGCGGGAATCGGGAACTGTTCGCGGCGAATAATTCATTCGCCTGTTTTCCAGCCGGTGAATTTATTTCATCAACGTGTGGCAATCAACGATCAGCAATCTCGACGGCAATGCAGGAAGAACCCCGGGCCGCATAGGGGAAAGGGTTAAGAAACTTCTCGTCGCTTCCTATTACTTAATTCACAAGAAACTCTCGTCTCTGCGGATCCATCTTACCATTCTACTGCCCCTCTTCGCCCTTCCACCTTGGTCTATTCTACTCCTCTCAGTTTATCCCGCTTCCCTTTGAAACTCCTACTGTATCTGTATTTCCCCCTTAATCGTGCCCTCTTCCTCTCGCATTCGACCGCCACTCGTTGCCCTCGTTTCTCTGCCGTGGCATGAATATGCAAAAGCGAGCTTGAAACGAACCCATGATATTTCAGTGCGACCCTCGCTCGAAACGACGTAAATTTCCCTTCGTCGATACACCATCCCCTATGCACCTATCCGTGAACACTGCGGCGCGCGCGTGGGCACGCGCACACCGCCGCGCGGTGGCGGTAATGTCGAGAATTGATGTGTAGTAATGCGATTCTCTTTTTCGGCGTAGCGATCTATGAGCGGGCCTTTAACGCTCGACAAAGTGCACAGGCTGAAATAGGGGCGTTCTTCTTAAAGCTCGCACGGTGCCGGGGCGGTAGGCTCTTCGCGCTTCGTGAATTCTGCAGTCCCACGAAGCTGTTTTTCATGCTCAGCTCGCGCCCTTCGTACATGGCTGCTTTTGGTTCCAAGCGGACTTACTCTTCGAAAGAACCACCGTCTATTTCCACTTTAAAATGCACTCGCCATCTCCGCTCTGCGCCCCTGTCCCCGATACCGCGACAGTTTCCCCGAGCATCGAGCCACGGCGCTAGTAAGAATCCATTGTCTACCTCTCTTCTCTCTACGTTAACCCCCGCGTCAAGAATAACACGGTAAATCCGATCGAAATTCCAATTTCTTCTTCTCCGACCCCGTACTTCGGTGCTTTCCGTGTATCATTGGCCTTCCGAAGAATTCTGGTAAATCGGAGGCAGAAATGAGAGAGCAGAGTCTCGTTTGCAGCGAGGACAAGTCGATGGCAGTCTCTGCGGAAGATCTTGACATGGATTAGGGAAAAAATTGGCCGATTCCCACGGGAAAACCACTTTCGAATATGCTTCTCGGCGTCTTCCTGCGGCTGGGAAAATGGAAGTATCGATAAAGCTCACTGTAGCGCCTTACGCCACGAAATCCTTGAAACGGTACACCTTCTTTTCTAGCCTGCGAGTCTGATTGTTAAGGATGGAAGTGGGAACGGAAATTCGCGATAGAAAATCCTGCGGCTTCCATTATTAACAGTTAACGGGGACTGCGATGTACCGCGATGTGCTTCGATCCTCTCGCGTACGTACATAGGTACCATTCCATGATGAACGAACTGTAGGTAGGTATAGTTGTACAGTGGAGCAATGATTTATGAAATAAATAGAAATGTATGCATTCTGGACGCGATAAAAGGCAGTTTTGGGGGCAAATTCCTGCCGTCGATTTCGAAATATGTACGCGAAAGATAACCGGATCGTTGAAAATCGAAATTTCGTTATCTCTTTGTTTGCAAACCACTGCCCCCGGCGGCTCTACTCGGCCTCGTCCGTTTAAATGCTAATTTTATTTAGATATTACACAAATGCCAGGCCCGATATGTTTGCCGTTGACGGTCGTTTAATCCCTGGCCGTCGATGCAAATAAGGATGATGGCCGGAACAATGGCGACGCGAAATTTACGCCAGACTTTATCGGCGTGGGCCGTCGATTTCAGAACTTTCAGTAGTAAGGGTCAACTATTTGTCGGCCGGTACCTTCCACGCGTTATACGCGTCAATTGTACGAAGCCGCAATAACTCGCTGCAATTGAACTGAGAAATAACTTGGATTCTAATTGGCAAGCGCGCCAGTTATTCCATTTCGCTATATTTAGGGTAAGAAAATGAAGTAGAACAAAACTTCAATTCTTTGTCTAGATATCCGTTAATATGAATAAACGAAAAATTATTATTTAATACAGAAATTTTGCAAATGAAAAAATACTGTCACTGCCCATCTCTCCCGTATGAACATCTCTCCCTGATTTACCCTAATTAACGTAGGCAATTTCGTTGCAGCGAGTAATTGTTATTCTCCAAGGTGTTCCACTTCGTCCTCAATTTCTCGGCACTATTCGACATCGGGTTCCATGGCAAGACTGTTTTGGTAGTCTCTAGTGTTTCTCTCGCTTTGCTCGCGGGGGATTGCGAGAAAGCGAGTCGCTGTGCGAACAGCGGCACGGGGCACGGATCGAAAGGGGTCGCGTTCAAAATAAACAGAAGAGACAGCGGCCTGGGGTGATGGTATCGTGAGAGTTGCCTTCGACGGACCGATTTCCAAGCCGCCGGAAATTATTTCCCAACTGTTTTCCCTCCGTTCGCGTTCCCATCAACGTGCACAACGCGCGGATCGTTTCATTCGTCCATCTGTCGCGGACCTGGCAATTCCTGACGCAACATTTTACCGGTCTCCGGCATGAACGGGAGGGGCGCGCAATTGTTCGCCTAGCAGATTCCCAGCACAATTATACGAATCGATATTCGCGCTGTGAATCGCCCGACACTCTCGATTATCGTATCGTCATAGGAAGTATCATTCATTAAGCATTTCGGAGCCGCGCTCTATAACGGCGCGCGGCAATGGAATTGGCCAAATGCACCAGAAGCGTTCGAGTTTTAACGCAAACGAGATTCGACTCAGCTGGCAATCAGCACACGGTGATTGTTAAACTCGCGACAGAAACGAGCATGCCTCGCTTGGCCGCCGGTATTTTTTAATCGTTCATTTGACTAACGAGGAAAAAATAGTCGAGCTGGACAGGTGGCTGGGAACGCGCCTCGCCGCTTGCGGGAAACAGGGTTTATGCATACAGGTCCATTATCACCGTCAAATAGAATTTTCTCACTGACGAATTCAACGATGAAACGTGTCGCTCCCGTTCGCTGCGAACAGCAACGAAGCGCAGCGGCGCAAAACGCGGTACACCCCCGCGATATGTCGATAATCATGAGCAACTTGCTGGGTTTTTTTAATCCAAAGCCTTTCAACCATTCTGACGTGTACACAGTTCGCTATTCTTCGCGGCACGCGAACAGAGGCGAACCCGTATCAAAGGAACGCGACAAAGGGCGTGATACGTTGGTCGCAGTATCTCCCGCATCGCGTGTTCGTTTGCTCCTCAAACCTAGTTGCTAAAGTAAGTAAGAAGGAAGGAACGAAAGCCACTCGTCGTGTCTGCTGCATCTCGCATTCATCGAAAAAACTCGACAACCCTCTCGGCCAGCTACTCAAGCGCAGATCGAACGTGACGTATTTACTTCCTCCCCGGCTTTTCCCAGTGTGCCCGGAAGTGAGGAGCGCCTCGATGGCAAACTTTCCGAGTAAATTTCAATCCGTGCTGCCCCCTCTGGCCCCCATTCGCCCCCCGCCACTCCGCCTGTCTATGATTCCCACGGCAAACAGAGGAGTTTTCCACTACGTACGACTTTCCACTTCGGAAAAGTCCGTTGTCCGACACACACAGTCTGTTACTGCTTGCCCTGGAAACGATTTAAGCGAGCACTCCGCCCCGCTTCCGGTCCCCGCCCCCAGCTTCGGGCCTCTTCTTTTCGCCGTGGATAGGTATAGACGTGCGGGAAAGATACGGACAGACGGCGGAGGGGGATCAGGCGGAAAATAAAAGCGCGGCAGTAAACTCTCGGTCTAAGAATCGACCGTGTGTGACCGTAAGTGACTTTATCGGCCATCGCACGGTCGAGTAAAAGTTCAACCGGGTGTTGTTGGGGATTCCTCCGAGCAACCCGTGGCGAATTACCGCCGGCTTCTGTTTCTCATCGGTACCAGTTGCCCGGGGCCAAGATTAACCGCGACGAATCGAGCGGAAACTCATCCTACAGGATTTCCATGAACCCCTCTTCTTTTCCCGTTTCAATTTCAGCAATGTATTTCTACATCTATCTACGATCGGTACTTGAAGACAAACGATAAGCAACGAATCAGTGCGCGAGCACAATACCGGGAAATGCGAGAAATCCATCGACGAGTGCTTCCCCCTTACATTACCAGAGCCCTGGTCCGATCAGCAAGCAGCGTGTTCGCGGGAAAGGAGATCACGACGGTGCGCGCATCTTGAAAAAGATCCCGCCCCGGGTTTGATCGTAATCCTCGCATGAATCGAGCCGTATCGAACGCGCACAATGCGACGAAACTTGGTCCGAGGGTTTTGATGGGACCTTTGTGTCCTCGTAGAAAGAGATAAGGGGGAAACAGAAAAGAACCACCGACGTCTCCTAGCAGGAAAATCGCTCGAGCGAGTTTCGAGGCATAACCTTGACAATAGCCTTATTCCGGGACCGCCGAGGTCTCTTTCTCTTTGAGAAGGAGAGGAGAAAATGTCGCTGGATCACTGGGAGAAGAGCATCCTAACCTACCTCTCTGTGTCCTCCGCTCGTCGAGCTTTGTTAGACGTCAGAGCAATCTACCAGACGGCGCAATCTCTGCTTCAATGCCCTTTCCATTTCCATTATTGGGAAGGAATTCTCGCGGCATGCACGTGCAATGATAAAACGCTCGCTCTTTATCAGTAATGGCGCATGATCCAGCCCCGCCGACCGTCGCGGATACGCACGATATCTGTGTACGATATCGCGCCGAGCGAAACGTCCAAAGGGAGAGGTGACGTTTCCGACTTTTCCAGTATTTTAAAAACACGAACGCGATCGGTGGATCGCGATGGGATCCAACTAATAGCGGACCACTGCGGGCGTGTACCAGAACGAGCGCAACAAGAAGATAGGGCAAACATCCCAGCGGCGCTGCGGCCGGCAAATGAATCCATCATCGTTTCTTTCAATATTTCGCGAAACAGCAACACGCCTCGGTGGCGTCAATTACGCGACAAAAAAAGGAACGGTTAAACCGCAAAGTCCGTAACGGGGAGGCAGCATCGTGACGAGGTGAATCCAGGTGGGCAGAAGGGATAATCCTGCAGAGTTAGCGTCAGTCAAGCCTGAATTACGACGTGTGATGGCGCGAGGCCGGCCTATTTGCCGTAAATTATGATAAACTACGTTACCGCTGCCTTCCCCTCGCCTGCTCCCTCCGCCTCCCCCGCCCCCAATAATAAATACGAAATCGATACCGCCGGTATTCGAAACTTGCGCGCATCAACGGCGCAGTTACGTGTAATGAGCTATCATACAGAAATATCGAAAAGCGCCTGCAATTGATCACCGGCGACCGATCAAATTAACCTTCTATCGCAGCGAACTAACGCGACTGCGAAGTTTTAAGTGACAGCCGGTTATTTATCAGCAGGCTGTGCTTTAATGGACACCGCCACTGATTGTGAAACGGCGGACGCGCGAGCCAATGGATTTACAGTGTTTAACCGTGGCTAAATACGGTGATTAACAAGGATTACTTCGTGCCGATCGCCGAAAGACATCCGCATGGCTATATTTACAACGCGGTTACGTTAATGTTACTTAACTCCCGTTGCTGCACAATGAGAAGTGAGGAAACATCGAAACCCTCTCCCGCATACCAAGCAAAGAAATACATTTCTCCGTAGTGTTCCCCGTTCTCGCTCCTCCGAGAAAGCTCCAACGCGCGCGGAGTGCCTCGAAAGGATTCAACCCCCCCAGGAACTCGCCCGCGACCGCCCGTTTTCATTCTCGGCGCGATCACGTGTACCGGGCCAAGAAATGATCTGTATTCCCGGCAAGAACGGCGGACTTTATCTGCAACGATCCCCGGCGTGGAAATAGGAACGGCCGTGAGAGGCGTTAAGGACAGTTTGGGGAGGTCGCTGCCACGTATGTCTGTATTATGCGGCGTTTGCTGGTGGATTACGAGAGTAAAGTACGCCGGTCCCACGGCACTGTTTGCGATTGCCGCGTTCGCGGTTATTGGCCCGGCGTAACGTTTAGTCCAGACGATTATGCTAAATTATTGTTTACAGAGGCTGTATCCTATATGTCTATTTGCCTAGACTAGGCCACGTTGGTCCAGCGATCGTTAACTGCGCTGCTTGCGCGCGTATACGGTCCCCGCGACGATGAAGAGGGTGGCGCGCTTAAAATTTAGCGATCCGAGCGGCGCAGCGCGCAGCCATGGAGGCGAAAGATTGCAAATGGTCCCTCCGGGACGAAGTAAGTTTGATTCAGAGGCTATCTTAACCGGGAGTATCCGCTGCCTCTGTCAAATTGAAGAGAACGCGTTTTCTTTCGCGTAACTTTTTTACTACCGAAGTCGCAGCCGTTTCAGTTAAATTCACTGGGTCCTGCGAGATCCTTGGTAGAAGTTGACAGTGTTCCACTGTTTCAGAAACACTTCGTTGCCTGAGTTTACGTCAATCTCGTCGAACTTCGAAAGAAATGGGGCCAAAGAAAGGCCGGGAAACAGGCGGCGTTGCGCAAGAAGGGGAGAGAAAGTGAAAAAGAAGTTCGGGATTGCCGAATGCAAGAAGGGATATCAGTAGCTAGAAACAGAGAAGCAGAGGCTGAAGAAAGTGCGGAGTTGCTAGGTGGAAGAAGAGGTGAAGTTCGCTACACGGTGTAAACACGGCAACTCAGCTACTCAGTAGCTAGATGTATAGAGTTAGGGATCGTAAAAAGCGAGATACTGTTAGTAATTGCAACGAGGAAGAACAAAGTTTCTTTGCAGGTACTATTAATTAGGAGAAGGAAAACTTATTTAAGTGGAGGTACTTTAGGAACTTTGCGTGCTGTTGGAATCGATAGCCGGCCGCTGCCAAAGCTGTAAATTCATAGCTAATAATCGATAACCATCAATGGCCATTAATGAGCAGATAAAGGGTTTCCGTGGAGCTTAAATTCAGTCTTCAGCGACTTAACGCGGAAGCGAAACTGAAGAAGAAAATCTGATAGGGATCGTTGAAGAGAAAGCGATGCAAGAGATTGCCAGCTGAGGAATGATGCATGCCAGCGCATCTCGGTGTTATCGAAGCTAACCCCTGCAGAAGAAACAGCGAACTTGCCGAAGCAGTCTAACTAGCTGAGTAGCGCGGAGAGCGATATCACGATGTATCAATAACGCAAACAACTCTGCTGAGGGAGATCCTCTCAGGGGGGAGAAGCTTTGTACGCGTCCCTTACGCAGGGCATCGAGTTCTTTGGGAATTCCACAGGCTCCCAGCCGTGCAGCTCGCAACAGGTAAGTCGGCGGTTAGAAGGCTCTTCCGCTCTTGCGGTATGCATAATGGATGGATGAAAAGAGGGTGGCGGCAGGGATGGTGTGCTGTAAGGGGAGCGAATCAATAGATGTGGCGCGACAGAGAGAGGAGGACCGAAATCACAGCCACCAGGGAGAAGAAAGGGGAAACGATGAGACTCCGATAATTCCGAGGGATAAATGGTCTGGAGGGGTGCGCGGCTCCTCCAAGAGGATGCGCGAAAAGGGGGTTCATTCGGGGAGGGACGCGGCTCTGGCTTCGTCGATGCCGACTTTGCATACTTTCCGAATCTTTGACGTTAATTAATACCGCGCTGATCCGTTGGATATCTATGAATTTGAGAAAAAGGCATCTGAGAATAATGGCACACGAATGACGATCAACTTTGTATACCACTGGGGGGTGTAAATGTTAACGAGGATTTTGCACGCGATCCCGCGCATCGATATCGAAAAGGATCGCGTCCACGCTGCTCTGTCACGACATTCGCCGCATGATCCGATCGTAACTCGCTACTCATTACGTGCTTCGCGTCCATTAGCCGTGTCGCTTAAATTGCAGACAATGGCCGCGCAAGGGACAAAGTTTCCAGTTCCGTTGGCAACTTCGTGGAATCTAAATGTTGCCAATTACGGGCCGTCGGGACGGAACTTTTAACCCTGACTAACCAATAGCGGCCCTTTAAAAGTCGCGACCGTTTCCGACGTTTACGTTCGCGAAACAAAGTGGTAATTACGGTGTATACCTAGTTAGCGGGGCTTTCCTGTAAGAATCGTGACAGTCACCGGTTGCCTCGAGAACCTTGTAGCATCCTGGCACCGTGGAAACGCTCTACGAACCACCGCACTTGTTTCTTTTGGGGGTATGAAATGCGAATCGAGTTAGCGATCGATAACGCGAATACCGCGAGACGCGGGGGGCCCGATGAAACACCAGGTAAGGAAGCTGGAGCGCGCGCATTTTTACTAATACGAACGCGGACCTTTGTCAACCCCTGTGCTTTGAAGTATGCTTCCACGTTTATTCACCTCCGTTTCGCGTAAATGTAAATACGCGGCCCAGACAGCGCGAACTTCGCGTGTTTTACAGCATCGTTTTCAACGATATTGAATAGCAGGCGGAATTCAATTAATTCGCGCAACGTTTCTGCCCCGTTCTCCATCCGCTAGCGTGAATTTATGATTTGGAAATCGTCCGAGCCTTTGCAGTTAATACCAATGATGTTATTTCGATATCCATTGAGCGTATCGTTGAACCTGAACGCAATTACCGTACACACTGCACATGTTTTTAACGCCAACGGCGCAGGCTATGCTAAATGTGCGCACAGGCGAAATTAGAAATTTCAGGCGTAGCAACGGGCCAGTAGGAAATCCGCAATTGATAACGAATTCGATGATCAATTATTAGCCGCTTGCTCAACGGCGCATAAATTTGATCATTAATCTCGCGGCGAACGAGTGCAATCGTTACAGTAATATTAATTGCCTGGGAGGTGGTTGCGCGCGCGCGCGCGCCCTCGGATAATATACGATTTAAGTTTCAGCTTCTTTCCAATTTTCTTCCCCTCCGACGCCGGTCTTCGCCCGGTGGAAAGTTTTCCCGAACGAACCCGGTGTACCTGAGAGACAATTGCAACGCGTTCCAAAACCGCTAATAGCAGTTTAGCCGGTGCATAGATCCACGTAGCGCGTAATTAAGCCTCGCAACGTCCGCCGAGCTTCTATCGTTCTCTAAACGCGTTCCCGTCGTTCCATAAACGAGAACCGAGCAGATTTGGCGGCCACGTAGGGGCGTGTGGCGCGTTATGAAACCGGGAGTGTACCGACCGCATTAGTCGCGCTACAACCCTGTTAAATATCCACCCCTGCCTGGTGCACCGAGAAAATTCGCATTTTAAATAAGTCGAATCGCGTCTATTCTAAAATCGAGCTTCGCGGACGCTTCGAGTGCAAGCAGAGATTCGTGAAATTTGAGCATTTCCTTGGGCGAACGAGTCGCTATTCGACGTATGGTCGCGTCATCGACGAGAATTCCACTGATCCTGGAGCCGTTTCACGGAAGTTTCCATCCCATTCGACTGCGAATGAAAGGCAGCCGGCGTTCCGCGATGGAGTTTAACTGGCACCGACAGAAGTACGATATGTCGCGGCTTTGCGATGATTGCACACATTCGCTTACATTGGACGGCGTCGCGTCTGTGGCAAGGATTCACGGGGAGTAATCAAATCGCGCGGACGTGTTTTTCCTCGAACTTGGATCGTGCCCGAGGGTTGAATTCGGCGCTACTCCCGAAACCCGGTCGGGCCATTTTTTAGCCAGCGTGTTAGCAGGAAAGAAAATCTGCCCTCTTCATCGAGCACGGTTGCCCAGGGGACGGGCCAGGGGGTGGACAGGGGCAATGCATCAGCGGTTAATGAGCAAACTTTAATATTCCCCCAGACTAAAACCCGACCCGCCGCTACCTATCTTCCAACGGCCACGAAGCAACCTCTTTATGCCGGGGCGAGGGGCGCGTGGAAGAGAGGGAGGAGGGATGACAATGCGCGATCACACGACTGCCATAATTATTGCGCGCTGCTAGACGTAAGAGGAAATGGAAGCGCGTTATTACAGCTACCCCGTGGCGGAAGGTGTTCTTTTGACAGCGCCGCTTCAAACGTTGCTTTCATTAATTTCGTGTATGTTCAATTAACGTGGACCCTGCGCGCCCCAAGCTTCTGGCGGGTATCCCCTTTTGCAATGCTAGCCGGCGTTCGAGTCTATGAAAAATTCCTGATGAACTTCTCTGTGCTCGCAAGAATCCCCGCTGAAATCTTTTTCTGATCTGGCGCCGGTGCGCGCAGCGTCCAACTACGGTCTGCAGTTTCAAAATTCAAACGCGATAGGTCCATTTCTGGCGAGTGGGATAGAACAATACCTACAGTTATTTAGCGAGCTTGATTGACATCCAATCGAACGGTGTATCGGGCGAAATAAGCTTTTTTGCGAGCGATTTAATCGAGCCGTGTATAGCCGACTTAATAGCGACGGGTTTGCAGGTGTAGACAGGAAATTATTCCAGTGTGCCTACAGACAATACACACGCTGTCCGCAGCGCGCAATCGATGTTCCCTGCTCGCTTCAGCCAGACTTCGCTATTTCTTGCTCAAACTCGCCGCGATTTGCGGCTCAACTCTAGCTGCGCTGTACAGCCCATCGATCGCGGCTAATCCCCCAAGTATCTCGTTACGGCCTAACCGCGGTATTGACGGTCGGAGTTACGTCTGAAAGCGGCGCGGCGGGAACAGCTGTTATCGCGAGCTCTTTTCATCGCCGCGGCTCGCTCAATTAGGGACAGGCTCTTTGAGGTGTCGAGGGGAGAAAATCCGTGTTAAACCGACTCGAAGATGGGTTCAATTGTCAGTCGATCGTCTTTGGCGCTGGAACAACGAGCGGATAATTGAATTCCAATCACATTTCGGCAGCGTTGCATACTGAAAAGCAATTTAGTGGTGCCAGCGCCAGCGGTCGGTCACCTAGGCGTAGGACCTTTGCTGAACCTTCCCAGACTATCTCTCGCTCGCTCTACAAGTGCCCCTTTTTCGTTTCGACTCGCCCGTGCGGGCCAGGGTATTTCCAATTATCCCCTAGCCTAACAACGTTGCCTATCTACCGAAATTCTCCAACCCTTCATAAGCTGAGGGTCGGCGTCGAATTGCTGGCAAGATCCGAGCGAATTCATAGCTGTTCGCGGTGGAAAAGTTTCCAAAGAATCGCGGGCTCAAAGAATTAACGAGGTCCAACCGCCGAAAGGAAAACGGACGATCGGACTGCTTGCGCGTGGAAAATTCCGTGGACCAAGCAGTTCCGCTCAGTTGGCTCGCTGAAACCAAGTAGAAAATAGAAAGGGCGTATTTGCGAGCGCGTTCTCGCTGGTGTTTCGCGACGAATGGCACCGCGACCCGTGCAATTTCAAGATGTACGCGCAACAGAGGGTGCGGACCGAGGGTGTGCGCCGGGGGGTTGAAACTGTCCCCGCCCGATGGATCGTCGGATCGTAAAGCGGGCGTTAAGCCCGAATATGAAGCTTTTTCGTCGGTATCAGCAGGAAATTCTGCAGTGCGGCGGCCAAGAATGTCCTCTAACTGCTTGGGAGGGAAAGAGAAGGCGAAATTGAGGGGACGGCAAGTCGGCATGGCGCGTTATAACGATGATATAGCGCCGGTTGTAATTACGACTGCCACATACCTTTCTCCCGCCACCGCCGCAGAACTTCGACGTTTTTCGTACGCCGAGTAATTCCGTTTGTCGCGAAACGTAGCCCGGGACTTTTTACCCGGAGAGGACACCTGATCTTCTACATACCCGGAGGATATTTAGCTGAGTGCTTGTGTAACAAAAAGAGAGGCGGACTGCCGGAATTAGAACTTGATACTACAGACGACTTAGATTTAATGAACAGCTGGAAATTCACGTTGCTTCCGGCTGTACACTCGACGAGGACAAAACCTTCCCCTCCCCCCAACCCCCCAGAGAAATATTCGTCGCAGCAGCGATCACCTGCTAATCGATGGCTAAAGAGCGCGCAACTGTTTTTCTTCGATCGGCTTTTATCCAACGCGCAATAAACCGCTGCTTATTTATCCGCCCGCGACTCGATGGGCTGTGTAACCTTGCCAGAAGTGGCGCGTGACTAAAAGAGAATCGAAGAGGAATAGAAGATGGCTCGTTGAACGGGATCGCTGCTCTTCGGAGTGATCGGCGGAAAATGCTCGTTACCCGACTCGCTGCCGGTGTGTGCAATCAATCGGGCAACTTTAATCAAAATAATTCGCCCCCGGCGCTGGTTGTCCAGGAGGTATGTATTTCGCGTTTCCGGTCACTGGAAAGACGAGATCGCTGGAATTTCGTTGCGATTGAAGAGTGCATTTGGGTAATGAAAGTGCCGTTTAGAGTCATTAATTCTGGGAAAAATAGAGTGCCCAAACACGTGTTTATCGATGTTCGACGGAATTTATCTGCAGCCAAATGCGCTGAAACTCGCCCGCTAGTGCAATTCATCGACAAGCATGCGGATATTGAAGGAATGAAGATTAATTCACAATTTATAGACGCGTTGCACGTATGCAGTACGCGGATATTGATCTCCACAACTGAGAATCTATTTTCCTGCTACTCGTACAAAATAGAGGAATCGCAGTTAATCGAGTTTCTAATATAGCCACACTTAACTGAATAACTAGCACATTGCAACGTATAGTCAGGGAAGTAGCTAGGCCTGCATATGTTTCGAGGAGTGGAACATGATAGTACTGAAGCAGACAAGTAGAATAGGATTATCATAGGCCCAACGAGTACAGTAGGTCTGTACTGGATTAGACAGGTGGGACATAGTTGCGCTGGATTAGACAAGGAAGGTGGACAAGTGAAACAGGACGCGGTTAGTCGAACAAGTGAAATAGCGGAGTGATCTTTTCATTGAAGATTTATAACAAAATTACTGAAGGTTGCTGAATATGTGTGCTTCTAAAATAAGCAAATTGTAGTAAGAAACATACATCACATTTTTCACAAAAAATTCCCGAAAATCACGTTCTTTCTCGCCTGCCTACTAGGCATGACCCCTAACTGTGGAACATACTACGGCGTGAATCGCGCTCCCTAGAATCGCGTAACTAATTGCAAGCTAAGGAGGTGTCTGGCCTGAAGAACACGGAAATTAGAGGGCGATATCACGCTTAAACGAATCCTGTCCGCTTACAAGTGACAAGCTGACAGTCCCGCGCCTACGAGCTTACAATCAACACGAGGAAGAGAGGTGTCTGACGGTCTCGTACGGTTGCCAACTTTTCTGCGGCTGCCTACTCTGTTTCCACCGGGCCAACCTTGAAGCCATCACGAGGACCATCATTGCTTCCAGTCCAACTTATTGGACTGCGGCCAAATCGGCTCCCCCGACTCGCCGGGTCTACTCTCAGCGCGGCGACTCGAAGGTGTCTGCGTGCTTAAAAGAAAAGATACGCGTCGACATTTCAATTTAGTGGAAACGAAGGAGTGGCCGGGGCAGTAATCTGAGAAATATCATAGTAGATTGAGCACGTCCGCGCCACAAAGTCCAGCCGCGTACAGAATTTTAATAAGGATCGAACCTCACGAACCCGAAGAACGTCACGCTTTTTTACCATGCTCCCCTGCGTAGAATCTCAACGAAAGCTTTCCTTCGACTTTTCAGCGAGTTACCGCCACTTGCTCGCGGACGAAGTAGCGTAGGAGGCGCGCGTGCATGAAAGGAAAGCAGGGCGAGCATCCGCTTTCGAGGGACGGATAAAAGAACGCGCAAGCTCGGTAACAACGACGGAAAGAAAACGCAAAAGTCTTTTCACGCACCTACCGCGCGCTCCCCTCGTCCCTGGTCGCCGGCTCTGCGAGACACCGTGTCGAAAGGAGTGGGCAGAGGCGAGCGGAAGAGAGTAGCGGCGCAAATTCGCGTGGCTTTGTGCGAGGCACGTGGCCCGGACGCCTTAAAACGCGCGCAATTGAGTCCCTTCGGGGGGTTCGAGTGTCTCGTCGCTCGTGCATTCGCGTTCATTCCGATTCGAGAAAAGAAGGGACGAGCTACTTGACGAATCATCCACGAACGGGGGAAACAAAAGGGAGCTTGTGAATGACGAGCGTGAAAACGCGCAGGTGGCCCTTTTGTTCGGCCCCCAATCATCTTCCTTCACTTGGCTCTTCACTCCGCGCAAAAAGAAAGAGCTAGAGGACGAACGTGATGTCCAGCTGACAGACGCTCAAGAATATTAATCAAGGTTACTTGCGACGAATGAATGTTAAGGAGTAAATTGATTACTTTTACAAGAGAGACTTTTAAAACTTCGCGTTCCATTCAATCCATCAGCCACTGCCCCATTCCACCATTCGGATCGGTGGCAGACCTATTCTACTTGTCTGCACAGAGACTGCCCTATTCTACTTGGCTGACCAGGCTTCGCCTCGTTCTACTGGTCTATTAGAACGCAATCATGTTCCATTTACTCGCACGAACGCCGCGCCAGTCTATTCTACTTGTCTGGCCAGGCCCCGGTGCATTCTACTGGCCTAATTGTGCGCCTTCTATTCTACCAATCTCATCAAACGATGGTCCTCGAAGCGCATAAAGGAGAACTTTCCTGATTACGATAACTCTGTAAATTGTAATTCGCAGGCAGTCACATCTACCGGTATTGCGACTATCCCGAGATGAGCACGGTTTATAGTATTATAGTCCTCGATGAACATCAAATCACGCTGGAGCAATGTCCCTTTGACGAATGTACACGCAGGCAGTGTAAGGAACACACAGGGTTTCCCTAGTGGAGGAACTTCTGTACAATGCTGAGCGTTCACGGATCATCACCACCTCCCTGATTACAGGATCTATACGGATATCTGTTTGTTGGCTTGGTGTCAGTTGCAACCAAACACGCACGTACCCTCAATTGCTCGTGTGTGGAAACGCGTTAAAGCTGCAGCAGATGAGCCAACTTCCACCTAGCATTGGCTGCTACAATTCAATCCTCGCTCGCAAAATACACTGCTCGTGCCTGTAAACGGAACGTATTTCAAGTTCTTCCTTCCATTAAACATTCTTTGTGCTCGGCAAGTGATTCTCTGGCAACTTTGAACTCTGCTCCCGGCAGATACTTCTTTGTGCCGTAATGGTTGCATTTTTCATCTGGAATTCCGGCGTGATGCGCGCCCGCCTCTTTAAGCACTTGATCCAGTAACGCCGAAATCGCGACTGTACGACCAGCCTGCTGGGAATGCTGTTCGAGATACTTCACCTCGAAGCAGGTCAGGGGCTGCGTGTTCTAAACGCGAGAAGCACAATTGGGGCGTCCGAGGATTACCATTTACCTCTTTAATTACGGAATTAAAGCGGATGGGATATTCCTTCCCCGTTGGAATCCGCATCCGCGACGCGGCGGGCAAACATCCCCCGGTGCGTTTCTCCCCGAATTCTTCCTCGCTTAAGTCCGCGACGTTTCGCTAATTAGGCATAAAATTTCGGGACGCAGAGTATCGCCTAAATATGCCCGGGACAGTCTGCAGTCTGTATCGGCTGTGTCGTTAATTGGTAAGCACGAAGTTTGCAGCAGAACAACTTCACCGTTTAATGACATCGTATTCCCGTCGCGAGTCTCTTCTCTTCGCGGGAACTCCCCCCTCTGTACGGTCCCCTTTATCTCTTTGTCCCTCATCTAATTTCACCGATTGTTAAAGCAGTAATTTTCTCGTTCCTTCTATTTGCTCTTTCTTCAGACTCGGCGCGCCACTTGGACAACAGTTTCCAATAAAATTCACGCGCAACAATTGAAGCACTTAACGTCAAAGGGGAACTTTTTAAAGAGCCACGCGGCCCCGCGGCCAACATTTCTCTTACTTCTGGCGAATAACTCCGCGGCGCTTAAACGCCGGTCGATTATTCGCCTAAATTGCACGGCGATGGCTTCTCTGCGACGCCAGTTTCGCAGCTCATAAATCAGGCGCGGGTGTCTAAATAACCGGAAGCTATGCCCTCATCTGGCATTTTTTGCCCTCTTGATTATTCCTGCTGTATTTGTTTCAACCATGTTGGCCCACGGGGCCAATTTTCACGATTATTTGTCGCCGGCGGTTCGCCAGGAAAATGGTTTCCCAACCAGAGGCGCTATTCATCAAAACCGCTTCAAAATCAGGCATCGCGAAATTTAACATTTATCCCCTGTCCGGCAATAAATCTTACGAATCGTCCGGCTGAATAATACATAGCCCCGGTTTCATTATCGGTTCGGGGATATCGCGATCGATGGTTTTTCCAAACTGCGCATTATAAACGTCGGTCGATTGGACACGTCGATTAAATGTTCGACCGATCGAAAATCCGCGCGTTTTGCAACAACGATCGAATTCCTTCGGCGGGTGTACATGTATATCTAGCACGATAGGGGTTGCCATTCTTTGAATAATAAATTGCTTTTCGATGGGACAACTCGCTTCTACTTAATGGAGAGGCCAATTAACTAGATTCGACTTTTGCTGCATGCTACGCTGTAAACTAACAACAGTCTCCGTCATCATCGTTCTCGGAGCATACTTTCGGAAGAAAAACAAGTTACGCGGGGCGTGCCAAAGTAATACAGAGTAATCAGCGTTTTATTGCTCCTTTGCGCACGGCTGCATGCTCCCACGAAGAAAATGGAACGCCTTGGGAACGGTGATTTCCGACCGGAAATGGCTGCGAACCCATTCGCGGCAAGAAATTACGAAAGGAAGATAACCGGACGGATTATTGCGCAGCGCGGTGATTCCGTCGTTCGCCGGTTATGTTTGACAGTGAAAGTAGAACGACCGGGGAATGGAAATGAGAGATTACCCGAAGACCCGCGGTGAAAGAATTTTTTCGAATCGCCTCTCCTGTTTTCCTTTAAATATTCCTCGAAAATATTGCGGCAGAAGCGCTCCGTGGCTTGCGAGTTTAGCCAGGTTTCCAAAGCGCCTCTTCCAATTCGGGATTTCTTATCGCTTGAAGTGGGACTCTCGGCTCGCAGACTTGCCGCACTCTCGTCGACTGTAAACCTATTTCCTTCTTGGCCGTATGTCGAAATCCATTTCGTTCCACACGCGACCACGCCGCGCCGTTCCAAAGTATTACACCCTCCTTCGCGGATATACAACGAGCCTGAAACTTTCTTACACTGGGCTTCTAATATTCCCCCTCGGCGGCGAATCGAATTTTCCCTCGCAAATCGGGGGTACACGGGCGCGTTTTCTCGCTCGTGAAAGGACCATTTCTCTTTTTCCCCGTCTGACGTTCAAGTCCGCATCTCACGCGGCGTGGAAACACCGCTGTCAGGCGCGAGGGGATATCTCTATCGCGCGCTTCCAACCTCTCGACGTTCTCCATCATTTTATTGCTAAATTCACGACCAATTTATGGCGACGCAACTTGTTAACAGTTTTAGTTAAAGTGTGGCAGAACATTAATCGCATCGGCAAATCACGCTGGTGCACGTTCTATAATTACTTTGGTATCCGGAGTTCGGCAAATTATTGTGTAACATTACCGACAGCACGTTTTAATTAAATTGTTAAATGTAATTTAACTTTCTACAAAATTGCGATTGTGACGAATTAACAGTGTACAACAACCGCCTCGTGTTACTTATTGTTTAACGTCATGGAGGTTGCAGCATAATAACCAGTGCTCAAAGTACTGGTCGCGCGTGCGTGTCTAGCCCGTCACTGTCTAATACTACTTAGCGCCACTTTAGCTTGCGCGATATGCAGCGTACGTTTTAACCTTTAGAAGGCCGGGATTTTTTCATTGAAATTGTAAATTTTATTTACTTAAAATTTACGCATATATACCACCAAAATGGCCGGAAAACTATCCAAATTGTGTTGGCCACTATAGTGTCCAGCCCGGCCCTCTAAAGGTTAAGAGGTTATGCCTACCTGTGGGGTTTAAAAAAACATGTATATTCGGGAATTTTGGGGGGAAAAACTTGAAGGCTTTTTTAATCAAACCTTTATGTATTCGAAAGGGTACATGTTAAACTACTTGTATTAATTTTTGCGATGGAAAATATAAATAAATAAAAAAAATATCAGCGATCTTCCGGCAGCGATTTCTTTTTTCAGTAGTTTGCGGTGACCACGCTAATTTTAACCCAGTTCATCCGAAATAAAAAATTCACGGGATTTTAGTTAGTATATTAGATTATCTAGTCCTTACTCGTTCATTATATCGAAAAAATAATCTAAAAATTGCTCTCACTTTTCATCATTTTTCATCTGTAAAATAAAAACTAGGCAACGAAGATGAAAAAGCCAGGACGAAGGACAAGATAATCTAATATAGTAACTAAATTAGATCAAATTTTTCTGATAAACTAGGTCAAAGCTATAATGGTCACCGTAAAGTGCTTAAATAAAAAAACGCTGCCGGGAGATAGCCTATAACTCCATTATTTATTTAGATATCATTGCAAAAAAAAACTACAAGAACTTTAAAATACATACTTTCGAGTATACAACTATTTATTTAAAAAAGTCCAAGTTTTTGAGAAAAAAATCCGGAAAATACTTGTTTTCAGACCTTACAGGTAGGCATAACCCCTTAAGAAGATAATGAGAGTTGCGTGTGAAGCAAGAGAATGAGCGTCTAACCCATTACTGGCTAATACTACTAACGCCTGCCTCTATTCCCCACGTGCCAGACTCCTATTGGTTTTAACAAGATAAAAAACTTGTCTCTAAAAGACGACGTTTGCTTCTCTTCGACCTTCGACCCCTCCGGCTCGCCCTTTATAAAAATACAGAGGGTGGAGATATACGGGGTGAAAATGCTGCTCCAGGGTCGCTCAAAGGACACGCAGGGACGTATATGTCGATATAAACGACACCCTCACCTAGTATTATTTTCTGCGAGCGGGACAAAGTAACCGTGGCGTGTGTCACAGGGTGCTGTGGGGGTTGTCGGCCCTTCGTTGCATGCACAAGGCGCGCGGGCGACCAAAGTTCTCGATAGTGAATTATGCCACGGCCGTGTCTCGAATCCCCGTGCGAACGGACCTGCCCGATTGTGGATTCCGCGGTCGTCTTTTTCCAGCCACTCCGTGGTCGGACTCAGAACGCGCGAACAAAGCGCACGTCGCAGCCTCGCTGCTTAATTCCCTTTCGATTCCCTACTTGTTGCGCTAATTCACCGGCAACCGATGCGCGGTTTTCTCCACCCGGGGCCGCAAGTCTCCACTCCAACTGCACGATTCAAAGAGTACTTAAGGAACATTGTAGCTCCGAGGCTCGTTGCGGTTGGTAATCTTGCGTTTTAGGTGTTCGACGGAATGTAAATGAAGGCTCCAGAGCTGGAGGTATATACTAACTTCGTTGACGGCGAACAACAGCTGCGTTGCGCTAACAATAAGGAGCAGGTCGCCCGACTAAGCGCCGACCGATACTACTTATTCCTGGCTGACTAAGCGTTAGCTAATTCTACTGACACCAAACTTCCGCAAAGTACACAGCCCGTGTGACAGCCCCGCGCGTTCCACTCCAAGCTCCATTGTCCGCGGGACCGTTTCCCGCGATCGATATCGATAATCTAAGCATACGATTGGCGTTCTCCTTGCAGGAATCCGAACGTGATCGATCACCACGGCCGAAACGACACGCTCCTGCCGACCACCCGGGAGAAGAGCCGTTTCCGCAGTTTGACGTGGGATCAGTACGACCCGGTGCACCAGAAATACCTGGAAATCGGTGAGTCAACAACGCACGAAGGCCTCTTTCCTCATCCCCTTCGGAGCGCATGTAGCGCGCGTAGTCATAATTATTCGTTTCCACGTATCCTGTCGAGCAGCTAATTAAACGAACCGCCTTTCGCGTAAGCGTACGCGAAATAATTCCGCGCAGAGCCGCGTAACTCGCGAGGATAGTGCGAGTCGAATTAACCGGGATCCAGAGGCGCCCGGGGGCCACATTTCATTGCGACGCTCGTCCGGAGTGCAGCGAACGCGCGCGCGTTCAAAGAAAGCGGGCGAAATGAAGTGGCAGGGCAGAAACGCAGCGCTCGCCAGGAGGCCGCTCGCGCTGGTCCAGCTGGCGGAGAGAGAGAGAGAGAGAGGGAGAGAGAGAGAGAGCCCAGGGAAAGACTTTCCGCGAGGTCATTTTTATTTCCAGCGGCTCTCGAGCACGACAAATGACGTGAAAGGAACTCTTTGACCTGAAAAAGAATTTGCGGTCTCTCTCCCCGCTGCTTCTTCTTCCACCACACTCTCCCTTTCCGTCTGTGTCTCCTTCCTTCTCCAACCTCCTCCCTGCCTCCCTTTTCTCCATCCTCTACTTTGCCCGGTTTTTTTGCCACGCGTAACCGTACGACGGACAGCGGCATAATTCCATTAGCATTTGAAGGCAATGTAAAAGCACTAATTAAGCTAATTAGGAGTGTTTCATGGCAGCGATGCTCTTGATGCCGCGCCGTATTTCACGCGGCAGAAAGAAACGCGGCGCGGCGTACGTGAAAATGTAGCGGACTAATTAGAACAGAAGGGGCTATGCCTCCTTGATGTAATCGAGCTCAAGAGCGGGCTCACCTCAAGGAGTAAATGACTTTCAACGTTCGTTTAATCAATTCCTTGGTGTTAAACAGAATCGCGCAGAAATACACCGCTGCGCGAAACTTCCGGAAACTACCCGGCTGTCTTTTGTAACTCCACAATGTTGTAACTTCAGAGCGCAGTCTGTTCCGTCTACAATTAATCTAGGATCCTTTAATAAACTTTGTCGCTTTGTAAGGAAGCTAGTGGACGTCTATCGGGGTCAAGATTAATATTAGTGCTGGCCGATATTCGCATATCCTGCTGGTAATAACTGGCCGATCTAATCGCGTCCTCCGGACACCATCGAGGCCGGGACCACCGCCGCGATGAAATATTGAGCTGTCAAGTGTGCCGCGTGTGTGTATGATACTTGAGTGGGCCAGAAACTCACCGAACGTATCAGAGGATCGTTTCATTAATGAGTGATCAATAGCAGGGCATAATCGCGCCGACTCTGGCTTAACCGCCTGACCACCGCGCTGTCGGCCACTTCTATTGTGCCTAATATGTTATTACCGTTAGTCCAATCGCTGGGAATTCATTAAGCACTAATTATCTCGCACGTTACTGACAATGTTATCGAGTTTTCGAGGATCTCCAACGAGTGCCGCGGCTGAACTCATTAGTCCGCGCGTTCTAGTCACCGTGCCTAGCTTTTAATCATTCTGCCTAACTTTTCACACCCCCTTCGACCTCTGTATGAGCACAATGATTCTTGTCGGAGTGCGGGTTTGGAAAAAAAATGCCAGAATTCTCCTCAGTACACCGTTCCTTCGGTCATCTCCTTTTTCTCGCGCGCGATCGTGTCGCCGGTTGGAGGAAAAGGGGAAGAACAGGATTCGTTCGATCGACAACAGCCCGCAAAACAGATCACCGGTAGTTCTGGAAGGATTCAGTACCGTTCTGTATCGGTCGAGACGATCGGTGGGCGCGGCGGAAACACCGCTTGAAATCGGCCAGACACGACGCGACGCGCGGTACACGTCCGCCTAGCCGTCTCCATTTCTCAGGGAGGTTGGTGAAAAATCACGGCGAAACGATCGCCCGCATTCCGTCCTTGGCTCGTCTCTTCCCGATCCTCGCTCAGCTCTGCCGCGATCCAAGAAAAATGGGCCGTGAGAATGGACCGGAAGGGGAGCGAGCCTGGCGCGCCGCGCCGCCCCGTGATTAATTTTTTTCCTTTGTCTTTCTTATCTTGGCCGAATGAGAGCCTCGGGCCAATGGGCGGTTCGTTACGAGCCAAGGAGGAATCACCTTCTCCGCCGTGTCGAAAGCGACGGCCCTCGGCCGAGCGATTCTTAAATTACACCGTTTTGGTGCACGTCCGAGGGTAATTAATCCACGGGCCGCTCGAAGGCAGTCGTAGCAGCAGAAATATAACTAATTCAATTCTTCCTACCGTTCCTGTACGTCCCTAGGCTTCTTGCTTCATCCAATCCCGCGCTCTACACGGCCATCCCTTATCTTCAATACGGACACGTGCCGCATCAGCGTCAATTAAGATTCTCCCCTTCTCTGGCGGCCGGCAAGAATCAACCGCAGGGCTAAGACAACGCCTGGCTACCATAATTTACTTGTAGTACACGTCCAAGCCGTTTTCCGTCTTGCGCACTCGTAGCACGTAAGCAAACTCCCTTAGACATCGACAAGAAGCTGGTATTCGGTGCTCTGCCGCGTTTCTGGTGGACCAATCCACGGGGGCTCATCGGTCGGTGGGGAGAAGGGTCTTTGTGCTTTATACATGCCTATTCTTTCGACGGCCCCTCCAGTGTCCTCCAGTGTCCTCCGTAGTTAGAAGAAAGAAGAAGCGACTCCAGTTGAAAATAATGCAAGAGACCAGGCTCGACGAGCTCCGCAGCTCGGCAGCCGCCGTAAAATCTATCTCCACCAGTCCTCCTCTGTCCCCTGGAGCCGTTTGCCAGCACTGCTCCGTATTCGCAGGCGCATGCATCTGGCCGTGCAGTGGCGTAAACACGTCGTCTCGAAGCCGCCGGTTACGGATCCCTCGCGGAGAGGTGTCGCGCGAGCGATCGCGTAATGGGGCTGTCGTGTGCCGCAGCTGCGAAGCGGAGGAGTTCGGCTGTTTGCAAACTACACGTGACCGCGTTTGCCGTATCTGCACAATCTGCATCCTCCTCGCAGTCCACCCGCCCTGCCCGCGCCGCCCCCCTCGGCGCTCAGCCGTCTGCAGGAGTCGCGAAAAAACGAGCGGAAAAAGAGCAGAGGCATGGAGGCAGGAAAGGGAAATGGAAGCGGGGCGAGAGCATTTCGAGCGAGGGATTTCCCGGCCGCAAAGGATCCTCGCGGAAACGATTCTCCGCGGAGGCGGGATCGTGCAAATCGTTTGGTAACGAAGTAAGCAATTCTTGGCGGACCTTCTAACGACCCGCGGCAAACGGCGAGTCTAGGAAATCATTTTTCTTACCCTGGGATCGCGGAATCGTTGGTAACGCGCTCGACAGTACACTAACGGCGAGCTCCTGATAATAACGATATACCGATGGTCTGTTTCGAAAATGAAGTTACTTGAATATTACTCGAGGAAACCGCTAGCGCCTGGAAAAACGCTGAGAACATGCAATATGTATACAGCGTTTTCGGTGTATTTCACGAAAGGAATAGGTAAAGAGTACCGGCCGCACGTGCCCGCCGCAGCAAATGCAAAGCTTTCATTGGCGGGGAAACCAGGGCTGGTTGTCTCAAGGGGTAGGTTGACCAATTGTTAATAACACTGCACCGACATGTGCTCCACTGCGGAAAGATTTACTGTAGAAAGAAGTCACTTCTATTATGCCATGCATTTCTGTCCGATACCGCGATAGCACGTTTTTTAACAATTTTTTAAAAATTTTATGCTTTCACGCTCTATATAGGTAGTTACGATAGAATAAAAGTTAAGGAACTATTTTAAAGTTTGTTTATTAGACGATCTATTGACATAGTATTTTCGTTTTGTTCTTACGTAAATGGTCCATGGGAAATACTGTGCCGGTTGCAAAACTACCATGAAGCAAATGAATCGCTGTTTCCGCGCTGCATTGAACGCGTGCCTTTGCGTAGTATAATACGTCGCAAATATCGGATCGACGAGAATTCGAATGGAAGATTTCACAGGTATCGCTCAGAGTAATCCGTAATCTGTGACCAAATGTGTGCAAACCACGCGCGTTCGATTTCAATTCAAGCTTCTTTTCCGTGCCTGGATTTCCAACCTCCCCCTTCTCCCAAGGAAAAAATTTGCGATTCAGTTCGCCGTTACCTCGCCATTCTCTCCTTCCGCGGCGGTCGCGCTGTCATAATCATAAAAACGAGCAGCAACGTTTTACAACTCTCTCGGTAAATACATCCAGCGAAGGGCCGTTTCCTTTCGAATGAAAAGACCGCGGCGATCTCGGTACCTACCCTCAACTGCGCGGCGACTTTTCCAAAGAGATGCGCGCGATCGAATGAGAAACGAAGGGGGCAGTCGATCTATCGTCTCGCGATCAGCTACAGGCGAGACTATTCGACCTGGCGGAAGCGGAAAAAGAGCTCAGCCCTCCCGTTATAACGGAAGCTAGTGAAACGGTGTAGTAAAGGTTCGTTAAACGCGACTTCACTGCGAGGCATCCTGTAACGTCTTCCCTTCCTTCTACTGGTACTTGCACAAGGCGAGAGTGCCTGCGAGCCAGAGGAACGGCGGAAGTCGATAATCGCTTGTCATGAATCCGAAATTACACGGGGATATTCCGGCACGCTCCATTTAGAAGGGACGCAATCTAAGGGGATAATATCTGGAGTCGTTGAACATTTTTAACGATATATTCCGAAGGAACGGCGCGGTTTCCACCCCGTAAGACGTCCCCTTGCGTCCAGAGGCCATCTTTCCCGCTTCCTCCGGGCTTCTCGCGAACGTGCCGGGGCGAGTTCAACGGGCAACGCTTGCCGCGAAACGAGATACTCAAGCAGAGACAGAATTTCGGCTCGGTCCCGAGGGAAGGCTTTAAAATGCCGGCCACAACGTGATATTAAAATTCGCGACTCCAGCAGCGCGGCGGTAAGTTTACGTCTAATTAAAACCGTGGCAGCCGCGCATCTTTTTATACCTCGCGGCGAAAGAAATTGCGCTGGAACGCGTAATTGTTAAATGAGTAACGAGTTCTATTTCGACGCCTTGTTGCCCGCCTTCTGCCACTGGCAACATCTTTCTCTACTTGCCCCGCATTCACTTCGTTAAGGTCCTGAAACGGGAAGCTTAGTTCCGCGGGTAACTGTCGAGAAATATTTGCCAAGTCTTCGCGACGGTTCAGATAGAGGGACCTAATGAACTCGATGGAAGAAAGCTTCGGTGGGTCTCGGTTTCTATTATAAACTTGAATATCGATGTATCTGGCGACGGGGTGGAAACCAGCGTCGTATTTCAAAGTCGACAATTTCTAGACCGGTGACTAACGAAACGACAATGCCCCGGCGCGAATTATGAACGAACAGTTTATCAGGCTGATCGATCACGCCTGCGGCCCCGGTATCGGGGCACGGTATCGAAGCCGGATTAACGATAACGGCTGACACGATCCGCGATACAGCTTCCCGTCGTTGCACCGGCGTCGATTTATAATCGAGCTTTTATTAAACATTTCCGGGTACCGTTTCGAAATAGAACGAGAAAGGTCGACGATAAAGTCCGCGAAGTTTGCTCGCTTGATGGCCACGTTTCGCGGAACACTCGACGATTGCCGGGATCAAGGGGATTCGGTGTTTGGACTTGGTCAATTTTTGCGGCCGGCTTCCTTTATTTTTCACAACAGCTAACACAGTACGCCCAGCTATCCCGGCGGGATCATCCGCGGGCTGAATCGTAAAACCTGCGCGTCAACTTCCCGGAGTAGAGGGGCCGAAATCGACTTTCCGCGGAATATCAGCGGGAAACAGAATTGTTAGTACGTTGTATCGGAGTTGGCACTAGCAGAAGCGATCCTACGGCGATTTTCAGATTCCAGAGATGATTTCGGCTCCGTGGATAGGAAATTCATCGTTCATCATCGTCGAGCGGGATTATAAACGTTCCCCGGGAAATATGCTACCTCTCGCCGACCGTGTAGCACCTCTGTGTTTTCTCCCCCGAAACTGGCATCCGTTTTAATTAAAGGGCTGGTATTAATTTAGTGGTAGCCGCTGAGAAAATTATTAACCGTTCCTGCGACGAATGCGACGGTTTTCGAGCTGCTGACGGAGGCCAGGGCTTTCGAGGCGGCGAAAGGCAAAGGGGAGTCGCAGACAGATTCATTTCCTCGAGTGTCCGAGAGTCCATCGAACGCGACTTAGAGATGCTGGCGGTGTAGGGGGTTGGAGACGAATCGAAGCGGAATTTAATTCTACTTAAACTCGGCTCAACGTGCCCGTCGAAACGACCAGTTTGAAATTCGTTCGAAACTTCCTATCAAAGTCTAATTTAGGCTACAGTGAGCCGAGCTGCGTCTTTTGTCGTGTTATTCGTAATAACAGGGGGGTCGTCACTGCGCTGCGAAAGCGTAAGATTGTATCTGCAGAAAGTTCGAAGGAACGGTCATTCCAGTTTGCTAAGTGGTAATGCAGAATCGATTACTCTTACATCGATGCTTTAAACATTCCTACCCCGCGACTAACTCAAACTGCTCTGCTCGGAAAACTCGCACTGTACATCATGTAATAATGAAATGCGAGAAGTGGGTTCTCGGAAGTGGGGTTCAAGAATGTGGACCTCGGTTTAAGCTTGAACCGTTCGATGCAGAAGCGAGGATGTTGATCTTTTTCGAACTGCAACTATGCAGTCGAAAATAATTAATTTGAACAGTAATGATTTATGAAGGTAAAGGTGAGAAACTCCCCGGCGCAAAACGAGAGCGTCATTTCCGATAAAACTTCAGAAGCGATATTGAACTTTCGCGGAAGTTCCGCGGGAATTTTCGGCTCCCCACGTGAGCTATTTAATCGCATAAATTAAGCTCTGCCGTCGTCCGGGAAACAAATTTGCCAAAACTTTGATTACGTTAAACAACACTGCGCGTGTTTGCCGATGAAAAACCGAGTTAAACTCTCGTTGAATAGGTTTGCCCGACCTATGCGCCGTTTACTTTGGATGCCCGTTCGACAAATACAACTGATAACGCGGGGATGGGGGATACCGTGAAATAGGAGATCAGGCGCACCGTTAAGGGGGTAGGTTACCCTCGACAGCCCAAAAATAGCCCCATTTCAAACACAAATTCTGCAGTAATAAATAAACATAGAGTGTACTTCTGTTTTTTTTTTTCAATCGTCATTGCGTTAACTTCGATACCCGAATGCACCGTCTGACAATCTCGCGAAGCGAAAACGTTTTTATAATCAATAAAGCAGTCCCCCCAAAAAATTAATACAATTTTTATATTGAAATATACGAGTCTATCCTTTTTCTGTATTGAAAAATATTTTTTATCGCATCTCCCTGTAAATATTCATTCACATCGTTGAAGCGGTTTTCGGGATTTTATGTCCACCGCTGTGGAAAGCGTAGTTCATGGGAAATCGCGTTTAAAGTTAGCCATGCAGTTTTGCCGTACTTTACGCATTAATAATTGCTACCTACGTGTTTCAATCGATGGCTGGTCAATACATTACTCAGGGAAATCAGGGAATTATGTGTAAGTCCTTCAATAACCTTGAATAAAAAACAAAGGCCCGCCACGACTCTCCTGCTGTCAAGAGTCCGAATATTCATATTTTGCATAAGCGAAGAATAGTCGTCTTTGAGGGTAACCTACCCCCTTAAGCCAACGATTAAAGCAGGTAGACTGACTACGTAATTAGACGCTGGACTAAGGGTACCGTTTAAAGCTCTTCGTCCTAGACCGAAATCTAGGAAACTCTACCAAGAACTATAAAAATTCTTTGCATTAAAATGGTATCATAGACGCGCCGCGAGCGTCCAGAAGGAATTCGTTAATATCCTTTGCCAGAGTCGCCCGCGCTCCCAGATTTATTCGGCTGATTACCGGGGAGAAGTTTGCATAACGTAGCCCCGAATCGGCGAGAAGTTTTGCCAACTTTTCTCCTCGCGCTTCTCGCGGCTGAATCCATTACGCGGATCCAAGGGGAAACTGATACAGGTATACGGAAGAAGAAGCCGCGCCGGCTCGCTCTTCTTTATACCGAGCTGGCAGGGGAATATCTCGCGGAGGAGACGGCGATACGACTCGGAGAGCGGTGAAACTTTTCCAGGTACAAACATTGTCGTCCAAGCAGAGGATCGTAAGAAAGTAGGATCGCTGGGACGTCGTGTAAGTTTCCCGTCTGCTCGCGCATGCTTTACAGCCTGGATCGGTGAACTTTCTCGGCGTTGCAGCGCGATACGCACAGACTCGCCCCTCGGACCTGGCTCTCGAGTAAGACAAAGGGTCCGGTGGATCGGAGGATTGGAGCCAGATTATACGATGCAGCGTTTCGTAAACGAATTAAGCCTCGGAACATCCGTAGCCGATTAAAATCCCTGGGAAAGCCACGAAAGCGGATCATTGATGTCGCGACGGGCGGAACAAGTTCGATGGGTGTCGCCCTCGATATTTCGCAATAAATTAGTAAGTACACGCGGGTTCCTTGCCGAGTTTTCGGCGGTGGCTCAACTAATCTCGGTAAGAGCAAAGTCCCGGCGCGTCGGAACTTCGACGGGGGAAGTTGCTGTTTAGCGCTTTATACGTTCGACGATAGTCTGTGGCAGTGCTCGCGCGGCTGTTTCGACTGGCTTGCCATCTTTAATCCTGGGGATAAGGAACAGCCCCAAAAAGGAGCACCGTTCCTCAAGAGCTGACGTTCCCGCCGCTTCACGGCAGCCTTTCATTGGCTTCCACTTCCATTCAATTCGTTTTATCGAACCTCGCCTTGATTAATCCGCCAACGATTCGTCGGGGGATTGCTAAACGCAGGGAGCAGTTGCTGGCGCGATCATAAACAGCCAGGGACGTTGGAAGAATGCACATTGAAATTATACTTTTCAAACTAACAATCCCCGCGTAATCACGTCCAAATAGTTCGTCAAATATAAACCTTCGCTTTTCCCCGCGCAGATCTAAACAGAAAGAATACCCTGCGTGACGAAATTATAAAACACGAACACGGAACTATGCGAACAGAGGAACTAAATGCGAGGGGGAAAAAAATCCAGTGTGTCTCTGAAACGTTGGGAATAAAATTGCTGGATACTCTGAACCACTTTACCGTGCGCCCGCGAAAATCTCAGAGTTATCCAAACAGAATTCGCCAGGGGTTTAACTTTTCGTTCGAGCGAAACTGCCCGCTGACAAACGGCGGACGCGTCGCGTCACGCAACAGCGGCAAAAGGGAACGCGAGGGGGTGGACTGCCGCGGGGTGGAGGAAAAAAACCGTTTCCACGCTTCCTTTCCCCTTTCTTCCGGGATTTCGAGCAGTTTTATCGCGCCGATTTTCACGTACAACGACGAAACGAGGCGGCGGCATTACCAGCCGTCACGCACGCGTGTGCAGCAACATAAATCGTCACGTAGTATCACTTAGGCCACGCATACGTGCACTCGTGAATTACTACGTGCTCTCCTACGTACGCTTTATCCTGCCACGTCTCCATCCGTTGCACACGCAGCCGATCTCTCTTCCTCGAAATAGCTCCAGCCACCCCCCGCCCCCTCGCCGTCCCCGCCTTGTTCTCCACGCATCCACGATGCATTTGGCCAGGCTGATGTATCGCGCAAAGTGATACGTAAATTCTAACAACGTTCTCCCGTAGCCAATAGCTTCCGCTCTCTATCGTTCGTTTCTCCCATTCGTTTCCGAGAGGGAGACGGGATTCGTACTGATTAGAGGACAGTGTGAGATCGACGCGCCTACTATGTCGTTTCTTTGGCGATGCAACTCTCTGCGAAGCCTGTGATTCCTTTACAGTTTCGCCAGCGAGTAGATGGCTTTGATATTTCAGGTCGATAGAAATCCGTTCCGGTGATTAAAGGTTTTTTAGAGGTGGATCCGAATGATTCGGGAATTCGGGAATGAGAGTAAAGCGAAGTTCGTTTCTTTGGAGAATAAGCTGCTGCTAACAACGAAGCTTAGATTTCGCGATGAAGAGTGAGAGGAGTATCGAGCGGCGCGTAATGAAACGCTGTGTCTGACCGTACGCCGACCACTACTACTTGCGCCGTCCTCGAAACTCCGTAATTCGCTATTGAAAGGAACGGCACGAGGTGACGAGTGCCTCGACAATGAAGGGACCGGTCACGGAGCGAAACTTTCGCAGGGAATTCTGCAGAGTCATTTCCGCAAACGATAATATTAACATTTAAAGTAAGAGGGAAAGAAAAATGAGCACAAACTTTGCTTCTCTCGGTAAAAAGTTTAAAAAAAATAAAGGTCTGGCAGGTCGCGCCAAATTGCCAGGAAAATAAAATAATAGGGAAAGCTACATTGTCACGCGGAAACTCGTGTCCCCCGTTACAGACCCAATTTCGCCTTTTCATTTCAACTCCAGGCTCCTTCTATAATTTAACAAACTTAGGCGCGAGATTTATCATCCCTTTAAAGACTCCCGATGCATCACGCGGGGTTTTTACGCTCCCGCTTCCATCGGGCAGGAAACAAAGTGGATTCCAACGAGGTGAAAAGTAGCGTTGGCGGTTAAAGGAACGAATGGGGCTCATAATTTGGCGAGATGGACACTGGGGTAATGCTGATGCATTACGAGGATGCGTTAGCTCCGGCAACACGTTCTTACGGCTGATGTGCCGTCAATGCTCAAAGTGTCTCGGGATACGTGGAGCCGTAAAACGTGAATCTATAAAAAAAAATATATAGTCCACGTAAAAGTTCAGTCATCCGTAAAAGGCACTGGAACTTATCTTTCTCTCTTGAAGCAGGCGCGTCGATACAATACGGCTCCCTTCGGTAATTCAAAAAATCTCTCGCTCCCCTTCGTTTCACGTATCACAGGCAGAAACGCGAAGCGGACCAGGGGCTTCCGAATATCGTCATTTCGCTGACATCGAAATACAGTGCCGATAAATTCTGCCCAGCTGAAGAGCCCAGCTGATTAAGCGCAGAAGAGATGGAAATACTTGCCGAGTCAGATGCGTTCGGGAGGAGTCACAAACAACCGAGCGGAGCAAAGAGAAGAACGTTAATCGAATGAACGGGAATTTCACCTCTGTTAATTTAAACAGGCAGAAATTATATAAAGAGAAAATTGAATTTTACGGGAATACAGTTCCCCGTGAGCGAGTGCATTTGCGTTCGATAACCTTCCCCGTGCCCAGCTTAAATTCGTCTCGATAAATATTAATCGTCGAGCGGGCTCACCGCCGAGCGCGGGTAGAAAGTGGATCGCATGCATATTGCAGCGCCTGCAGACGCGTGCGCATGCCGTAGTGCATCCGACGTGTGCATAAGTCGAAGGTGTTCGTAGAATAAGAGAGCAGGGAACTCGCTGGAATGGACGAGACAATGCGAACGTAAGAGGGCACGTACCACGGATAAACGATATTTCGACACCAGGGTAGGCTCGAGGGTTCCCCGTGAATACCAAGCGGGCAAATGGAATTATTATTTCAGGCTACGATACAGACTCGCTCCTCCAAGAACTGTAACCGTGACTCCAGTAATTCCTCTCCCATTACAACAATCGCGTTGGATTAATCTTCGGGATACAAAGGTACCGTTTCGGAGACTGAATTACAATTCTGCATACGCTGGGGGTCGAAAGTGACTGCGTTTCGCGCCGTTACTCGGAACGACGCCGACGGGCTGGCACGCTGCATATCGGGATAATTTTGCAAGCGCAGACAACGCGGAGAAATTCGAAACGGTCCTCTCGAGGAACAATGACAGCTCGGAGAAAAAAGCTTCGACATGGGATCGACAACTCTGCTGCCAAATACGATCGAAGAAAGGATTGGAAACTCGCGATATACTCGACGCTGTCGCGCGGCAGATCCTCCAAGAATAGTTTGCTGGACGTCCAGCGTTAATGAACCCCCGTGCACGGATAGCCAGAGTTGCCGAGAATCGAGAGTCCCCGAACTCGAGCGGAGGCGTTCGTTTCCGTCGTTCAGCCCTAAAAACAACGAGACGACACCGAACTAGAGAGGTACGAGGCTGTGTTAGGGTAGTTCGGCAAACAGGGGCGCGCGAACCAAATTCTCTTACACGATGCTTTCCTAGCCAGACTCTCGAGCCAACCCCGCACATACACATCCTCTTAACGGGGACCGAACTAATGCACGTGGGAACTTGGGCACATTACGACAGCTAGCGTCGATCGGCTAGCAACGTTGAACAACTGGATCAGACTGCGGCACCCCCGCCAAATTGTAATGGCGTCGTATTATCTTGAATCGACTGGTCTCTCGATTACGTTTCGATTCGTTCTCTCCCTCCCTCCGCCCCTCTCTGTCCCTTCGTTATCTCCAGCCCGTTCCATCTATCTGCGACGAAATCGAAATGAACGCCAGTGTGCAGGAGTTGGACGAGATTTTTTATCGCCGCCGTAAAATCGCGACGATCGGTTTTCCACCGAGGGGGGGAAGGGGTGCTGGCTTTTGCGCGGACGTCTAATTGCTCTATTACAGGCTATGAATTTAAGAATTCACGGCACGAACCACGAGTTCCGAGTAACATTTTGATTTCACGCCACACGTGGCTGCTCCCTCTTTCGTTCCTTCTGCCTGAGTAGTTGGTATCGAATTCACCGTGTTTTAAACGTGCAAGCATTCATAATTCCTTAGAAACGTAGACAGGCTATGTCGCGCAGTGTCCCGCTGCACCCACGTCTTGATTCGCGTTCAGTTCGAAAGCAGCTGTCGGTTGTTGGAAAGCTGCAACGGCCTCGCGAAAACTTAAGAGCAAAGTTACCCAGAGCCCAAACTCCAACTTGATATCCCACCCAGCCACACGTACACACGCGCACACTGGTGGCCCATGCAGGCAGACTCGGACCAACCCCCTTCGCCATCGCACGGGGGGGTTTACCTTTATTTTTATGTAGCGAAGTTGGAGCAGTTGTCGATCGTCGGTACGTTAAACCTCGAGCACCGCGAGGAACCGGAGAATAAACGAGCCCGAAAGGGGGAAGGAGACTCTTCAGTTGCACGTTAATTCGACGCGATCCCTTCTTTGAAACCGGAACCACGCTGGGGGATTAGGGTGAACTTCTGGGATCGGGATTCTTGTGGACCCATGCCTCGTTTAAGTAGTTTCAGAAGCGTCAGCTCCATCCCGCTACATTCGAGTGTACTTTCATTCATTACCTAAGGTTAACTCAACTAACTATGTTGTGTGTATATATTCGATATGCGAGCAGAAGTCTAGTTCAAGTCTCCCACTCTCCCCTGTGTACAATTTCAACGATCACCGCTAAATATCCCATCGAATCGCCATTCCAACGTCATCGGGGCCCGCCCCCGCACAAATCATCGACCGCAATAGCGTTGCGAACCGTCACATCGGTTATTTGAGCCGGTGAAATTATTTAACGGAATAGTAATTAGAGCCCGTGCGTGCGAGCCAAGAGAAACGATGAATTTGCCGGCTAGCCCCGCTAAATAGCATGCCGATTGTAACGTTCAGCAAATAAGATACAATTTACCCGGCAAGCGTGACCCTCTGCGGTGCTGTCGCGTTAACGAAATTGAGAGTGAACTTATTACCGGGCAACTCCGCGCTAACTGAGAGGATTACGCCGCGGCGGTCGTTACAAACGCGTGCCGCAAACAGAAATTTATGGCGCGTAATTGACGGGCACAGCCGCGAATAAATACAACAGATACCACCGTAGATCATGCGAGTGGAACGACGGGGGTTAATCCACGTACACAAAGCTGACACCTAGAATTATAGCGCGCGCACGCCAGCGACAATGGCCGACGGGAGACGGGCGCGCGTTTACGCACGTGCACCCTCTTGTGTGCTCTGGGACTTCTGAGGGACAGCTGCCTTCATGCAAGAAAACCAATTACCGAATTACCCTACAACTACTCCCGAAACGACATGCAATTAATTCCGCCAGATTCATGGTGTCACGCGTGCAGAACCTTACGGGTCCCCTCCGCGGCAGGCTTCTGGTTACTTTAGAAATGAATTAACGACGCATACCCCACCGCGAAGGACTAAAACTTTTCAACACAGACCGATCAGTTTAGCCTCGCAGGCTCGGCATCGGTAAGCCTGCCGAGGTGACCGGGACATGCTTCCGAGGAATAACCAGCCACGAAACAAGCCTTGAGCTTTGGGGAAAGGAAATAGCACAGGTATAATGTACTCGCAGCCTGAGGAGTATCTCTTTAGACCGCACTTCTACCCCGCGATATAGTACCATCAGCATATCCGTGGATATTTGCGCGATCAGAGGATCTAGAGTGGTAATCACGAAAGCAGAAATTCGGCTGAGTGGTGGAGAGAGAGCGGGCGCGGGTAAATTAAATCATCTTGCCGATCTCGTGACAGCAATTGACATCAAGAGGGCAAAGTAGCGATTTGCGAGGTAGCGTAGGTGCGAGCTCTATGAAATTGTTTCGCGTACATGCTGGGGGAATCTGTGTGGCGTTCCCGCACACCCGTTCAACCTGCCACCTACGCGCGCAAACAGCCCAGTGTCCAGTTAATTTATGCTCGAACCATATCCACGTACACGGCCGGAATACGGAACCGCCGCGTGCATTACATAAACTCGAAACATGCCGCAGAGGGACGGCTGGTCGTAAAGGCTGATGGAAACGGGCTCATCAGCTTCCGTATAACCGTCGATCCTTTAACTCGCTCGGTTTAATCTTTGGCGCTTGATCGGCGATACTCGTGTCCCCGATTTTCGGCCTGGCCTTGAGGAACAGATCTGTTCGAACGGCTATTAGACAGTGCGACGCGGTTCACGATGTCTTTAGCGGTCGTATCGCGATCATATCACGACAGAGATCGGCTGTCCCTTCTCTAGAGCTGCTAAATGAGGCTTCGCGTGAAGTAACGTGGTAATTTGGCTGTTATAGTGCAAATGTTTAATGTTTATTCAGTTACAACCAATTCAATTACCGCACTTCAAATTAACATTGTTTATTAAATAAAGAACTGATACGCAAACGTGTGGAAAATTGATAAAATACATTGCCTTCTTAATTGATTCTTCCGTGCCAATCAATTATTATTTCTTAAAAAGAATAACGCTTATTATCGACCTATAGTTTAGGGGGGAAACTCCAGGAAACTGTAGCAACTAGTACGGTAAAAGTTACTTTGTGGTGGTCAGCCTTATTGCTTCCACCAATGAAAAGCACGCTGCAGTTGCACGCAATTATTCCACCGTTGGCTAATTTTAATCTTCGAGCGAGTAGCGGGGGAATTTGTTCTTTTTCCTGTCCAGCCGAGTGATCGAGTAGCGACCACCAGGCTTCCAGCGGATGGTCACGGGATTCATCCATAATGCAAACACTTTTTTCGGCTACTTAAGAGCTACTGAAGTAAGTAATCGGTCTGGAAAAGCGACACGGTCGACGGATTGCGTGGCTATCGATTTCTACTTAGAAGAAATTCCAAGGAGGGAGTTGAAAGACGTATTTTCATTTGGGATACTTAACCGGGTTAGTGTCTCCTCGTCTCATCCAATATTCATTTCACCCCTGAGAACCCTTAATCCTGGAGACTCGCGTTCTATTCACCATCTTAACAAAATACAGTTTTATTCCGCGCGGAATTCACCCTGTACTTTTAAATCGCGCCTAAACGATTCGGCGATTCCTTAACAGAGATCAAATTGCTTGCGCGAGTCATTTAACAGGAATAGCTCGCTTCTTTGGTTTAAAGTTGAGAGTAAGTAGTATTAGACTGTCTGCGGCGGACGCCGCGAGGTCTGCCCGGCTACGGACTTACGCTACTGACCGCCAACTGCAGCGTCCAATTCATCGAATTACAGAGCTCGTGATAAATCACAGGCACTCCTTTAATTCTCGCAAACTAACGAAACCACCGTTGTCACTGCTCCCCTCCTTTAAGAGGCTACAAAATGAAACACCGTGTTCCAAGGTTACTCGTCGGAAGAGATATTCCAGACGATATCAAAGCGTCTTTGGCTACTCGGTCGCGCGGGGACGCGAAATCGGTTTCATTCAGACACAGCTGCTCGGTCTCGGGCCTCGAATTTCACGGCTCACTGCCCCGAACTTTACTCTTCCCTGGACCGGGAGATCTCTCGAAAGCATGTCCTCTTAAATACGCCGAGACTCCGAAAGAGGCGGGTGGATCGAAAGCAAATTAATGATTCAGGTTAGCTCGCGACAAATTGGAAAACAGGAATGTTTCATGACGAAGGGAAGACATTGAAGCGACCGTCACAAAGTTCAGGAATCTTTTACATTTCCAATAAATAAGACACCTCGAGACGTCCTAATTGAACGAGTAATTTCCACGGGGTTGCGTTATTTGTTTTTCGTAATCCGCAGCGGGAGTACCGGTACAGAGGTCAATTAATTAAAATACGAGGCAGCCGGTACACTAAAAGCTCCGTCGGGTTGCGTCTCCACAGGCTCAGAACACTTTTTAATTCCTCTTTAACGCTGGCCTCGCCGCGACGTCCGGCTGACAGCGTAATCTTAATTATTTCCGCGCGCAGAGACGCGAAAGCCCTCCGTCACAGCTTCATCCCCCCGTTGACGCGAACACGACGAGTTCCCTATAACAGCCGCTAAGCCGCGCCGTGGGCACATTAATTCTTAACGCCAAATTGGCATCGCGTTAGCGCCGCTCCGTCACTGTAATACCATGATTAACTGGGACACACCGGGCCCACCGAGCCATTCGTTTGTCCCGACGGCCGCGCCGGAAATAATCGAATGTCCCGATATGTAGCTTGGATTCATCGCTTCCCGCTGCCGACGAAATTGAGCGTGTGCTCGAACAGCTCTGCACGTGAAAAATAAGAAACACGAGGCCATGTTAAACAGTCCCGCCAGGGGTTGGTCAACGGGACTTTCGATTCGGGGAAGGAAATTTAGATTAAAGACCTGAGGGACCTTTAGTCCTTGCTGGCTACTCTTCGGGAATCTCAGAAGGATGATTAGAAAGAGAGACTAGAAACTTTCGCTTTTAACCTTTCGTGGTCACACTTCTATAAAGTGATTATTATTTTTATTTTTATTTTTATTTATAAGAAAGTAATATAAGTAGTAAATTTCTCGAATTACATTAGAATACAAATTTTTCATTTTTTCGATAAAATCTACGCGTAGTTGGCATTTTGTAATGGCTGCCGCTCACCAACGGACGTTCCGATTCAAAAACTGACGGTCTGTACCGTAAGAGGAAACCTCAAATATCCATAAAATGGCAGGTCAATGCCATTTCAAAGCCACGAACTTACCGCTATCAAGCTTCAAAGTTAAAAGCGGGTCTATTGCACCCAGTGTGACCATGAAATGTTAAAGTAGAAAGGAATGATAAAAGAGAAGATGGGAAGACTTGAATGATCGAGGAATACCGTTGTGATATCCTGTTATCCCTCGTTTCAACTAAACGAGCAGTGGTTTGTCGACAAGTCGTCGGGCGTTTGAGTAATTTTTGAAAAATAAAGAGCGCACAGGAGGTAAATGATCAAACGATATATTTTCGATTTTAACGCGTTAATTGAAACTGCATTTCGTACTCGGAAACGGTCCGCAGCCGCGCTGGGAACGACGTGCGCGTTTTCAATTTCAAATTAAAATCGCGTCACATCGTTTGACCGTGACAGAAAGTATTGCGTAAACGAGGGGAAATATACGGACGGATGGGAAGAATGTTTTGTTCGGGGTGCATTGAAAATTAAATCTGCCGGTGCCCCGCCTTTGCCACAAACAAGCGGGGAATTAAAACTGTGTCTCCGCTTTGCCCGGGAATAATTGAAACAAGCCGCTCGAGGCCGTTTACTCAAAGCGACGAGCGTCAATTTAGTGGTCAACCCGGTGCTTGTGCCCGACGCGCATTTTTTATAGTACTCCGCCCTTTAATCAATAATATATTACGTTCACAGCAATTTCTCATGTAATAACTGCTTGCAATTATCGGCTAATAATAAGAAATTGAAAGTGTTAATTACTTCCCTTCGAAATATAGATTACTGCCTAGCCAAACAAATACACAGCCCCGCTAACGCCATAATTTCGTAACGCGAAAGAAATTCAGAAACCATTATCACCCCCGTTCCCGAGATCCTTATGAATTCCGTCGACTTAGAATATAATTACGCGAGATTTCCTCGCCCGTCAATGTCAAAGACAGAAAACTTCCGAGAGGACCTGTCTGGCTGGCGATATGAACAGAAAGCCTGTTTGCCGCTGGACAATATCACCCCCTTCGTTTCGTTTTTAAATTAAAAATTCCCACCGACGCGCCACAGTCCAGGAATGTTGATTACACTTTGATCAGTTCGTGGGAAATTAATTTCGCTCCTAAAACAACTGCATTTAACTCTGCGAAATAGATTCTTTTACGGGCAAACGCTGAATGGAATTCGCGGAACGAACCGCTTCTCTGTCAGCAGAAAATCCTGCATAAAATTCTCGGCCAAGTTTCCACAAAACAAGGTTGAATAATTTCATGGGATTAATTCAGTGAAACTTCCTTACGCCCCAGTGAGAGCTATTCCGCTCGTACAATTAATGACGTCAATGGAGTAGAGAGAAGCAATCTGGTCACTGATGAAATTGTAGGCGGGCTGCACGTATGAAAAGAAGCCCCGCGTCAGTGTACGGTAGCTGCAGGTAAATCGCCAGCAAAATCACTTCATTACTGTCCGAATGCACTGTATAATTCGCAGCTGTTTTATCAGGTGCGTGCCTGAGTCCGAATGAAGACGTTCGTTGCACGTGTGCCTGGGAGGCAAAGTATTTTCTGTCGTTCACTGGGGACAAGGCTTAATTGCGTATTCGGTGTTTCGGACGTAATTAACATGCCGCCGATACGACGGGCTCTGCGATAATCGTCTTACGTGGCTCGGTGCCGCGTGCTGCAGCCCTTTGAATGCAAGCCAGGGCTTACATCCGATATTAATATCGCTTTTCCGTAACCGGAGGGTGCCGACGAAACGGGAATAACCGTAAGTTAGGCGCACAACGTGTCCGTCGATATTGCGATAGTTAAGCGCACGATCGCACGCCTAACACAACGCGGCACCCTTCCTTTGTCGCCGCGACTACGGGGGACCTGGGAGCAGAAACTTGCAGGAAAGTTAGCACCTGCTGCACCTGCAGCCACTAAAGCACCGCTCGGCGATCATTTGCGAGCTGCCCGATTCGTTTCGAAAGAAATCCGGCGGCCAGCAGATTCGCCGCAGCTCCGGCTCCTCTAAGCTCGCCCTCTACTATCCCCGGTTGGTTCTATTAAAACGAATGAATAATAAGGCAGGATTGCCCGAACACAGGAATTACTCCCGTCTCCGCGGAACGTAACGAGAAAAGCGGGGGCGAAAGTTGCGAGTTATCTGAAATGGCTCTCCACTCGCCTAATGAAGTTCGTGCTTTCGGCCATTTGCCCCGGCGAAGTTACGCGCAACATTTTTTTTCCTCCCGGGGAAAAGTATGGGCGGAAGAACCGCGGTCAAATTAAACTAAACTGTATTAAATGTTAGTGCGGCTACGTGATATAAACGCGGTTAATTAAAGCTGCAGAAGTTGGCGATGTTATAACGGAATGCTCCGCGCCGGCTCCTCGGGGGAATCCGTTTCGCGTTTCCTATGCGCCCGGGAAAGGTATTAAACCATTACCCGCATAATTTGTTATGTAAGCGGGCATGCAACTTTGGCGAATTCCATCGGCAACGGTTGCTCGATCAATGTCAGCGTCGCCTCTTTAATATCCGTCGTGTTCGCTCGGCATCGTGTGATGAATTTAATTTTATTTTTCGAGCAGCCGAACACAGCCATTCATCACGAGCCATGTTTCGGCTGCGAGCAGCAAATACGTGATTAAATAGAGATTGCGGGCGAAACATTCGATGCTCCTGCTGGCGAATATTTCGGCAAGTTACCCAAACTGTATCCGGGCCTCTTAACCCAAATTTTTCGGGCCGCGGACGAGTCTCTGCGCTTGAGAAAGCGCATGGCGTTGGTAGCCGCGAGGAATTCGCGAATGAGAAGGGAAATGGGGCAGGTCGCGCAGCCGATGGCTAGATAGATCTAGATAGTAACTAAAGCAACGAATTTTCCGGGCCAAATCTAAGAAGAGCCGATGGGGTCGAAGAATTCGAGCGTAACGCACGTCACAAAGGTGCCTTTTAATAATATGCAGCACCGTTCAAGCAATATACGTAATTTAGTAGCCGCGATAAGGAGTCGAGCCGGTAGTCGACGAGGGATAAAAATGGAAGGCAAATACCTACGATAAATTTGTGGGGGTGGTTGGAGCGTGACTCGGGGCACGGTGGAAAGATCGACGCCCGAGAAAGACTCTGAAGACCTCGCCCCGTAATTCTTGAGTCCTCCGGCGATACTTTCTGGTTATCTCGACCGCAGAGCTCGCCGACGTGTACGTACGTCGTTACGAGAGCCGCACTTGAATGGTGACAAGAAACGACCGCGTTAGAAATACGATTTCACTGGCGCGGTCATAACGGACGACGTCCCCCGTGGAACATATCGAGATTCCGACTGCGTATAACCGTGATGGCTTAAAACGGGAGCAGCCAGCAAGCGCCCCGGCTCCTATGGTCCATTTCCTACCTACCCCGAATTCTCTCGGAACGCCGTAGACGATTAAAACGGAATATCTGAGCGTCTCCGGTCTAATCGTCCGTCCCTCCATCCCGATGACCGTCGCGATCGAGCTCTATCCCCTTTGTCCTGCATTCGGTTTGCCCCGTGTATCGCGAGCATTCCTTGAAACGAGCACGGACACCCTGCGCACCGTGCCGTTATCATGTTTCAATGAAACAGCCGAGCATGCTCCCGATCTCATTCGCCTTTCCAGCATCTACTTTTCCACGGATCGATGTCTCGAGCTGCCGCTCTTGGATTTTCCAGAAAATCACTTCCCATGTGTTTAAAATTCCTGCAAACACTTGGCTAGTCGCGTTTAAACGGGGCTTGAGACGCTCCGAGTGGAGGAGACAGGTGGGTCCAGCTTGTAACTGACTTTTGTGAACGCAAAACCTCTCGGCGACAAAGGATAGAGTATTCTGGAAAAGTGTCAGTTAATGAGCTGTCGCAGAGTGTGCGCGAGACCGTCAAAGACGTTTAGCAGCGACAAAAGGTCAGGCGGCGCAGCTAACAACTGGGTTTCATCCGGCAAAGATGCAAATTAACTTGAGCCCGCCTCGCTGCACGCTTGTCCCGCGTGCCAGGGCATTAACGCAACGACATGCACGAGACACGCTATCACGATGCATCCGGTGTACAACGGCCAGCGATGACCCTTCAGCTCCTCTTTGCAGCGGGCGCTACAAGCGACGTGTTACAAACCTTGTTTTCCGCGATCTTTGTACCCCGCTGTTGTCGGGCACGCCTCGCCACGTTACGCGTCTGATACCCGCAAGCTGTTTCCTATAAAACGGCACCCACCGAATCGGCAGTGCCGTGGAAAAACACGCTTCCAAATCCAAACGACGCAAAGCTCGCGGCTGGACCGTTTATCGCCGAGTTCAGGGGCAAAGGCAAAAAATGTTTCACGAGAATCGACGTGAAAGCACCGGACGTTTTTACGACACGAGTATTTAACACCGCAGCGTATTGCGATCGCGAGATTATTGGGAAACGCTGGGGCAACGTGATCGCTGTCGAATTCAACCGGCCAGGCGAAATCTGGCAACTGGACTCCAGGATTTCCACTGGGGAAATACGGATCCAGTTGGACATAGCTTAACCAGTCCTTCTTAAGCGGTAACACCACTGTAGCGGCGCAAAAACGTAGCGTACCTTTGACAAGTGGAAATAAATGGAAAATCTGTTTAAACGCCTTTACATCTTAAGCAGTTTCAAGCTATTCTTTTTCATTTCATTTTTCAGAATCGCACTTTAAACGCATTTTTCTCGGAACCACGTTTTTCAAATTGGCCAGCAGCACCATTTGAACAAATTTTATTCGTTCCACTTGAATTTTTTATAGTAGCTTATAAACTACATTCCCCATCAAAGTACGTACCGATTTTACGATTTGTTGAAAACTTTTACAGTTATGCAAACAAACATGTTTTTTAAAGCTTATGATGTTCATAAACTCCATGCCAAAGAGCAAGCCTCAGTTTCAATTTGTTTCTTTGTAATTACTTGAAACAGAAATGCTTCCTTTTTTTACAGCAACGACTGCCTAGTACCCTTAAGGGATAGTTTGTTGTATTATCTCGAAATCGATCGTACAACCACGCGATTCTCACATATATGCTACGAACTACTTTCTCTGACTTTCTCTGACTTTTGCCGTCGGTCCTCTCGATTCTATTTCGAGAGATAGGACCTTGATCTTCGGAAACAGGTCAGCCCCTTAATCCCTTTTTGATCGGTGCTCGACTTGTGGGCTAAACCCTGATCGTTGACGTAGCTATTATTCCGCCACCCTCTCCACGTGTACGAAGCATTTACAGAAGGATTTACGTGCACCCCAAACTCGTTTCGCACTGAACTCTAATAAAAAGGGATGTACTGAATTGCTCGACAAATTAGCAACACTTCCGCAACGATTCCGCGGGAAACGTAATCCCAACTGCTGGAGGAATAATAATCTCCTATTTACAAAATAATTATGGACACTTGTCTGTCGCGATAGAATTCCTCCCTCGACTCCCTTCGTTCAAGCAAATCACCATCAAGCTCCTCGAGCATCGCGTTTCCCCGCCCACCCCGTCTCTTTCTTCTCTCACTCCGCGTTGTAGAGGGTGATTTCACGGGAAGCAGTTACCAATTCTGCAGAAAGAAAGAGTGATGAATAAACACTCTTTCCCCTATCTGTTTCATCTCTCGCGAGGGGCATATGGGCCTCTAAATCGCAACACAATAAAGCACCCCCTAATAGGCGATACCCTCGCACCCTCGCTCGTTCTCTCGTCCCTATTGAAGCTTCCTCCTCGTTACTTTCGAGCAGCTAGATAGCTAAAGGGTTTCTCGTTTCATATTATCGTCGAAGGTCGTCAGACTATCGATCGATCTTGGAATCTCGCTGGCGTGTCTTATTCGCACTCGTACGCAGGGCGGCTCGTTTTATAAAGTTCGGTGAATTGAATGCGATCGAACTTGATCGAATTGGAGTCAGGAAACTGGAAACCAAGTTTTTAATGAACATATCGAGTATTTTGTTAAAAATCACATCTGCGACTAGGCGACGGTTCCAGGAATCAGTGCCCCAAGAAAAAGACGTGGCACCAACGAGCATCCATCGAGCGTTACGATAAAAGACCAATCGACTTCCGACGGCCCTATAAAGTCACTTATGATTTAAGTAAACGCAACGCCGACCAAGTCTCGTAAAAAGTCTTCATTGGAAAACGCTTTGCCACTGTCGGCAGATGCCGTGGAAAACTTGCCGGCAAGTTTATCACGTTGGCTGGCGACGCTCGAAGCCGTGTGGCTGCATTTTAAACGCGAAAATAAAAGGCGCGGTTAGCGAAATTGCCGCGAAAATCGCGGCGCGACTCAACGCCCTCCCAGAGAAGAGTTTGCTCCATTTATCAATGAGAAAGTTTACATACTCTGTTCCCTGCAGCATGTACCACGCGTGTATAATATATGTACATCGATTTTGCGTAGAACTGGTTAGAAATTCCTTAGGGGCTGTTGGGAGACTGGCAAATCCTGCTTGGTCCGAGCTTAATCTTTCCATTTCCGCGGGGAAGCTGGGAGGCTATGGTAGGTGCGTTTATTTACTTCACCTTCTCGTAGTCGCAGGTGCCTGCTACCAGCAATTAAGCTCCATTTGCTGCAGCTTGCCCTCTATAAACAGAATTTCAGCGCACCTTCCTCTATAGTTAGCGAAGGGGATGCCGTTTCTTTCGTCGAGGATCGTCTGAGCCGACGTAGGGTTAATGGATAGCCGGGTGTTTCCGGCCTTGAAACGTGGGGGATTTATTTCCCGTCGCCTGCGTGAGTTCGTCAGAGGCCATTAGAGCCGAAGGGGGACGGAGTGTAAACATGTTATTCGAATTCCGCCTTCATATCCGTTTCTAGGAGACGGTACCACCCACTCTGCCCCGAGAACCGTTACCTTCGCAGGTTGCCGGGGCCGTCGAGGGCTGAGTCGATAAAATAATCCGAGAGAAAGAGACGGAGTTGTAGAGGATCGAGGAAGGTCTCGCCAAGGTGCCGGGAAGGAAAGGGCGAGCGCTCAGTCAAATTAGAATGACTTGGGGTGGCTGAAAATGAGGAAACAAGGGAGGGATGAAGCACGGGAAAAAGGGAACGACGGCGGGGGAGTGGCGTTGAAGTGGCGAAGCTTGTAGAGCTGTCTCCAACTCGTATTGAATTAGTCGAGGATTACAGATCCCAGCACTCTCGATCTTTGACGCTTGCTCGCCTGTGAACGCTTTCGAATTACATTCTGCCGCTGGTTAATCGCGCGGAGCTTGGCAACCGACGTTCCTGTAATAATTGCCTGGCAGTCGCAATAAAATTTCTCTTCCTTTCTCCATTGTCTGCTTATCGATCTTCGCGCTTATCTATCCGCCTGGCCATCAATCTTTCCGCCTATTTCTTTCGCTCTCCGGAGCTTTACCGTACCCGACGAGGGATTTACCCAAAGTAAACGAGGCTTGGCGTAGGGTGGAATCTCGACTCTGGTAGATTCGACGGAGCTGCGTTAATTTTCGCCGTGGAACTTTCCTTTCTACCACGTAGAACACGCCGGCAGGCCTTCGGCGCGAGCTTGCTCCTTTCTGATCGTGGCGAGAGCACAACGGGAGAACAAGGAGAGAGGAAGGATACCCATCCTCCAGGATCGCTAAGGGAATCTCCTACGTTTGCGTAGGAAATAGGTTTCTTTGTCGACGATGGCAAACAAGCCGCGATCGGTGTATCGAATTCAGTATTATCAGCTCTCTGACAGGGTCGAAGACGTCGCGGTGTTTAGACACTTTCTCACCTGCAGGAGCAATGGATTCTCACTCTGCACTGGTCACCGATACCGCCCTAAAAGAGCGCGACTCCCGCGGCATCGTGGAAGGAAGATATCGGAAAGGGGCTCACCTAAAGGCGGACAGTTCGATGCCTCGATTAGCATCGAGGCTTCTGGCGTCGGTGTATTTACATTTAGATCGAAAAATGATTTATCACGCGTAGCGCGTTATCAGGTGGCCCACTGACCAAGAGTGCTATGAAATATTCATATCCTTCTCGCGTGGCCACTCATAAAATTTTCGCGCCCCCTCCCCCGAGCAAGATTTATGATCCGTTTGTACGCCTCGCGTACGCGCCTAGCCCCTCATTCCAAGCATACCGGTGATTAATTAGCTTCGAGCTGGCGGATGTGCGAATATTTGGGGAACGCTTGTCACGGCACGCCCGGCGAGTTTATTAGGTAATCATTGCGATTGATCGTCGGCCGGCTCAATAACAGTTAATGAACTGTAATGACAGCTGGTCGAAATTAGAAAACTCAACGTCCAATCGTGTGCTGTAGTGAAACCTGTGCCATTCGGCGCGGAAAGCCTACATCGAGCGGCCTTCGATCGCGCGAATTTGACGGCGCTTTATCGCTCGCTTTCCTCGCGATGAGAAACGACCGGTGAGGGGGTGGCAAGTCCCTCGCGGTTCACTAGCAACAGGGCGCATAAAGCGGGATGACGAGGCCGTTGATCGTGAAATAATCATCGCCCGCGGGCCTCGATTATGTCTGTCGCAGATATCGTCGCTTTCCGCGGAACTCCGTCGAACAAATGAGAAATAGAAGGCGTCGCGACGGGCGAGGGAGAAAGGACGGAGGGGGCGAGAGCGGTGAGAAACGGCGACGAGATAGGGGTTTGGAGGGTTGCCGTCTCAGATAGTGGAAGATAAGTCGCGTAGACGGCGAAGGGAAGAGAAGGTGGAGAAGACGCAAGGAACCGAGCGATAGCGATGCCTCGGGAGGGGTTGGGGCTTCAAGACCGCCGAAGATGGCTGCCACAGTGGCGATGGGCGCAGGCTAAACGACAGAGGGGCTGAGAAGGGAGGTGCAAGAAGGATCGAAGCACGAATTTACTTGGAGGTTGCCGAGGGCCAAGAGAATGGGGGACCGTGAGGAATAGTTTGTGAAAGAATTTCTTATTAGATTGGAAATTAAAATAAACTCCCGACAGAAGCTCGCTGCTCGACTACAATGACAAGCGTCGGCGTCGCGTCGCCGATTCGCGCGATCGCGTCGGACGAGGATCGATTCTCTTAATCGTGAATCGGGCCACTGAATTCTCTACGCTCTACACCCTGCACGACCTGCTTACCTTCCAGTAATTGCATACCTTAGCTATCCGGGGTTACTCTCGGAAAATGCCATACAAAAAATCGATTTTTCGATTGCCTAGTCCCCTTAAGCGAGATTCACGCGCCTCCTTTCTCTGAATAGACACTAAAACCATGAAAATCAGCTCATTAGCTTGGAGGTGAAAGTTGAGGGAAAAAAGCTGATAGTTTCTCGTCGTTTTCCCGATTACTTTTCTATATTTCTCGGCAGCTGCTCGTTTACATACTCGCGCAAGGACAATCCGACTCTGGCTTGCCGAGAAAAAGAGAGAATCGTTCCGAGGGTCGTGTTATCCTCTTAAGTTGCCTAGGTAGTAGAAAGTTTCCTCGTTACGGTTCGCTGAAGAATACTCGTAAGCCGCGGGAAATTCGTTCCGCTCGTAACAGAAAAATAGGAGAGAATAGCAGAAAGGCGGAATACTGGCGAGAATGATAAAAAATAGAGGAGGAAACGGATCCGGCCCTGATTCGACACTTAATTCTTTGAGATTACACCCAGCGCGAGCGTAAAGTGTTATGGGACTTGGCGAGGACGCGACAGGGACAGGCATCGGCAGTCCCTCAATTTCATTTTAATCTGTCGCCATCGGCCGAGCTCGTAAAATGATTAAAGCAGCAGAAAAGCTCGCGGGTAGCCTCCTCTTTGTCTTCCCCGCGGTTTTCCCTTCTTCGCGTAACTGTGCTTTTCCCTGGGAATAAAAACTAGCGCAATAGGTCACAGGGAAGACCTCTAACAGCGGGGCCACGCGACTCGGTCGCTGAACCAAGAAAAGGGGGTTTCCAATTAGGGAAGTACGGAGTCGAGTTCGCCTCGAAAACCACGAATTAGCGGTCTCGAGATCGTCGAAGAGCTCGGCTAGCTTCTCCGCGACCAAGGAATTCTCTGTCGTGATATAAATTAAGGCTGAGGTTCAACGGATTACACGGGCCAAGAAACCCATTGTTACCGCCCAAAAAATCTCCAATGACGATGGAGCGAAATCTCTCAAGGAGACATTCTTCAGTGCTTCCCGAGGTTTTCAGACTAAATGCATCTTTTATTCTAACTCTACATACTCCTAGCATACACATGCCCAGCGAAGATAACAATTGCGGCGAACGAAACACATAATGTAAAGAAAAATGATACGGCATTAGGTATGCACCTAATTTGATCCGTGTAACGTTGTACACACTCCGCATCGGTGGATCATGGAACGTAGAAGTTGAAGACCCTAGCGTTCTTGCTCGCCCTGTCGTTGGTGGAACGCGATAGTGGCGTCCCCGAGGGTCCCATTACCCTCCTTCATTCCTTCGCGTCCTTCCTACTCGTGGATTCACCGTGGGAAGTCATTGCGGGCTCACAATACTGGCATCAGAATTCCCTTCGGTGGCCAAGCTTATCCCGTCCCTCGAAGCAAATTGGCACGAACGCAAATCAAATCGGTATACGTGAGATGAAGGGTTCATGACGATGCATAAATCAGTCCCCCGTTGCGCCCGACTCGATCCAGCGCCAGTGATCTTTCCTGATTTATACCGAAATGAAAGAGAAAGGATCGCGGTCGCCCGTACAGATCCACGGCCGTAGAAGGAACGAGAATTGGCATCCGGATGGGAATATACGAGGGTAGCGGGAGATTGGAGGAGCCTACCCCGTGGCAAGATTGGAACCACCCTCGATGACCCTGAGACTATCTCGACAATTACCGCAAATGTGAACAGCCGAGTACGTGAGGCTGTTGCTGAGAGCCAGATCGATCTATCCCCTCGAGGGAAGCGGGCTTTAATACAATCACCATGATGGACAACAAAAGTGACTACACGCGCGACTTCTTGCACCTGTTTTCATTCCCTTTTCAATATCACTCTTTGGACGGGTAATGGCATTTAGAAAGTTCAAGAAAACCCCTGAAAATCCGCCGAGTGCCAAGGATATTTCGACCGTCCTCCCTGTTTTTATAAAACTGTACCACTGTGACCGCTAAAAATTCCAAGAATGGAGGAAACTTGTACGCTCCTCGGGCGTCGCCCTCGCAATGACTTTCCTCCAGTTCTTTTTATTTTCGACCTCGTCCGAGCACCGAAACACTTCGTCCTAATGGCACACAGGACTGAAAGTCTGGACCGTCATTGTCATTTAACGCGCACAGACGCGCGAGCACGTAACAGTTCTTCGCCGGCATCCCCTTAAAAGAGGCAATCTTATGAATATTACAATTTGCCATTGTCCTGGCAAAACTGGTTCAACGATCTTCAGCTATTTAGCGCGAGAAACGTCCTCATCCCGATGCTACTTTAAAAGATCACTCGGCAAGTTACGTGCGAGCCTGGCGACCGATTAATCTCTCGCGAATGTTTAGAAATTATTCCGTTCAAGTTGCGTAAATTCGTGCCGCTCCGCGATATTTTCCCGGCTCGTTTCGCGAGTTTCAATTTGCCCGGGGATACACGTCCAAGAGAGCGCGGGCTGCGCTTGAGTGGGAACGATATTAGTAGTCGGATCTACTGGTCGCAACGCAACGATAAGCTCCTGACGCACAAAGGGGGATTCGTAAAGATGGTGTCTGAAAAGGTGGCCGAACATTTAAGTTTTTATGGGCAGCCCTGCTGGCCGGGAAAGGGTATCGCAGGAAAGTTGGACCTGCCGCGCAATTATCGAGGCAATGTACGGAGCTTACGGTGGTTATGAAAAACAGGGCGATAAAAGACAGAAGCGGTAGCGAATCCTGAAGACAACAGAGAACGGGATTCGCAAGCCGGCGGTCGTTTTGCCGCCATGTAACCGCTTTCACGGATTTCGAGGACGATTCCGCCGTTCCCGGCCTCTATGGTTTCGCAGTTCCGCGTTTCCGTTAATAGCAACAACTCCGACAATAATTCTGCCGCCGGAAGCCGTACCATTGCCAAGCACTGTCGTATTGGCCGACGACACTCCGCGCCGATAGCGACGCTGGAAATAAGCTCGTTGTATCAATTTCCACGGACCCGTTTTGCTGGCGCTTTGCTGCCCTGTTCGCGACGAGTTTAATCGCGGAGGCATCTCGAAACGAAGAGTACCGGCTTGTTATTGAAATTACGAATTCCCATTAAAGCACTGCGCAGACGTATCTAGCTTCTGGTGTCGCAGTCTCGTAAACTAATATATGTTTAATAGGGCGGGACCACCTGGCGCAACGTTCCGATCGCGCCGACGACGAAAATGCGATTCCAAGTCCCCACCAGATTGCAGCCTGGAATCAGAAAGACGCGTTGTCCACGGAAGGTGGATAAAATCGATGGAAAATGTCTTCCTCTTCTTCCCTCTTCGTTCGTGATTTGTACGCAATACGCGGCGACGCGGTGTTCGCAAAAATCTACTTCGATTTCCGGAATTGAAACGGGACCGCTACTCTTTCGGCCCGTAATATTAGCAGCTGCATTCTCATTTCGCAAACAATTGCACGGAGCAGCGCGAATGGAACAGGCCGCTGGAGTAAGGGCTAATAGAAGCACCGAGGAGAAATTTCACGCGTCAAGCACTCGACGATCTGAAGATCGTGCTGGGGTAGACGTCGACAAAAGTTCGCGTATCAATATGAAAATCCGATTCGAGGATCACAGCGGCTTTCGCACGACACTCCCTAATGTTGTTTGCCCATGTTTCCTGGGGCTCCTCCGTCGAGCTCAAGGGGGTAGAAAACGAATATTCTGGTCGACCTCGTGCCATCTGGATTTTATTCTTCTTGCTATCGGACAACCCCTTGCCTGAACACGTTCGCTTAAGAGGGTAGTGGACTATTTCAGATAAAAAAAAATCGATTCTTTTTACTGATTCTGAAAGTCTTATCCTTTATGAACGTTTTGAGCAAAATTTCATGAAGAAATTCAAATAATTGTAGAAGTTATAGCAGCGAACGTAATTGAGTGCACCGTTGAGTAACGGCCTCGCAGGGCGGTATTGGCATAGGGGACATAATTTTGAAGCCGTTTTTCTCGAAACCCCATTTTCAGACACGGTGTACATCATAACTCTTGAACCAGTGAATATTTTCACTTGAAATTTTGAGTGGATGTGTAGAATTCCTTCCTCCACAGAGTGGATTTTCCGCACCAACATTGGATGTTTGTAAAACATTTTATAACTGAATAGACAATTTTTTACGTAAAAATGTAGGGGGGAAATTAATTCGTGTGTAACTTCCACAATTTTTGTTGAAATTCATCGGGAAAGTTCCACTCTGTAGATTTTGGTGTACAAAGTACTCACTCCAAAGCATTTTGCTTTCACACGATTGACTCACCTGAATCGATGTACACCACCCGCAACGGCGCGCCGTGCAAGGCTATCTTCAACGATTAATAACTTCGACAATTTTATACATTTCGATGATTTTATTTCTGGCAATTACTCGCAAACGTGCCCACAATAGATTGTGAAAAGCACGACTGTAACGATTATTTGGTATCAAAGTAATTTAGCGTCAAAGAAACTAACGATTTCAGGTATCCAATAGTCCACCACCCCCTTAAAATAAAATCATATATCAGACGTTACATAATTCACATACGCGAAGACACGCGCGCGGTCTGGTTCAATTAATTAACTTTAGTTCTCTGCCATCTAATTTTACATTCCCCCATTGAAAACTTAACACAACCCCCTATGACGTGGAGAAAACGAAGAATATAAATAGCACTTCTTCATAAGCAAATTAATTTAACGTTCAAAGGTGTAATTTAATAACTGCCCCGCGTCCCAAGTGGTATCAGCTCGGGCTGTGGTAGAGATAGCCGGCCGTCCTAGGGCAAAATTCAGGGAAACAAAAGGAACTCGCAGCTCTTGAGCGCAGATGCGAGCGTGCACCCTTCAACTGCACCCGGCAAAGGAGCAGCTTTTGCGCTCGGAACCCGTCAGGCCGCTGAAAGCGGAGTTTATTGTATGTGGTAGGTGGTGCTGGAGGAAGGAGGCTCCATTGGCCACCATTCCTCTCTTCCCCGATCGAACGAGAGCCGGCGAACTCGAGGATCTGAATATCGAGCAAGCCCCGGCGAGCGGCTAGCGGGGATCGAAAGAATATCGGCTGAGAAAAGAGGGAAAGCGACGAAGAAGAACGGGGCGAAAGATGTTTCCGGATAGAAAGGGGAAGCTGACACGCGAAATACGGATGAGAACCGGTGGGAACGGGAGGGCGAGGATGGGATTTCGAGCAGAAGAACGAGGAGATGAAGCGCATCGCGACAGAAGCAGAAGAAAATACCATGAGACATGTGTTGGCATTTATGCCACGACTTATCTACTGCGATGGGTTTCCTCGTTTTATTCTCTGGCGGGTCGGAAGCGAGCAGCCTGGGATATTCCCGGGTAAGGCTCTCGAAAAGTCGAGAGAATATGGCGTCTGCCGAGGAAAGACGTCCTTTAGAAGCTTTAGTGAGTCTTAAAAGAATAAGTCGTTAGCCTCGATATATACGCACCGGGTGTCCCCGCTGACTTTATAACCTGAAATGCTTCCACCCCCCATTCCCAAAGTTGAGGAAAAATCTCTTCCGCGAAAGATGTACGATTTTTAGACCGTTGCTTGTCGCCCCCCTGACAGCCTCCACGATTTTTCACACATCCTATATAGGTTTTAGAGCACGCGCTCGCGAGAGAAAAATCGGGGAGTTCTAGTTAAACCTGCAGAAGGTCATGAAATACGATGTTACGAGTGTCGCGGGCCGTGAAAGATGCGCCGGAAAACAATCTGGAACGCGCGAAAGAACTCCCTTGGACAGATCAAACATCGACGAGTAGCAAAGCTGGGAAAGAGGGAAGAGGAGAGCATAAAGCTCGAGAAAAATGATCCTGAAAATGTGCGCCACTTCGGGGAATGTGATTCCCCGAGTTTCTCACGCCATTTCGCCTGATCCCGCTTAGCTGCTAGCAAGTTTATCGCGAACTTAATATTAATGGTTAACGCGCGACCAGGAATCTACCAGCAATTAGATCGAAACGGACAGAAGCTTTTGAAATCGTCTTTCAGGGGAAAGATTCGGGCGGAGAAGTTTCGGTACCGTTAAAGAAAAGGGATGCATAGGCGCAGCATATTGCATTCTCAATCCGTGGCCACGCTGTCAAGCATTCAGAGATCTTGCACGCTCGATCTCGTGACTACCCATACGTGAGACCGATCTCTCAGATCCCTTCCGTACGCTCAACGAAGCGAACGCGCGAGACCAGAATATTCTGACAGCGCATACATCAATATTTAAGCGCGCGCTGTGCTTTCGATTTGCAATAAATCGTATTAAATCTATCGGGGCAACTGCGACGACGTTTCTCGAAAATATCCTGGATGGACACCGCCCGGATCTTCTTCTTCGCCGTTGGAACGCGTGGGAACGAAGCGCTACGGTCTACAACTGGCCTGGGTTATCTACTAACCCAGCGTATCCTAAATTTCAACCACCGGTTAACACGTATAGGTACACTGTTAATCGAACGTTGACACATCGGGGGAACAAGTGGCGCACGGTGTCGGACTTGAGCGCGCCACAGGTCCCATCGAGATCTCGCCAGGGGTCGATTGCGAAATCTCTCCATGAATCATTCGTCGATCGAAAATCACTGAACCGTGGACGCGTCAGTCGGATCGCGGGCGGTACTTTGGGGGCAATCAATTCGCTGCCCTTTCAAATCGAACGATACACATAGACGCGGCACGCACACGCCGCGTACGCGACGAGGAGGGTGAAAAAGCTGTGAAATGGCCGCCGAAAAATGGATTTTATCGGCGATCGGGCGTGCACGATTCGTGGGCATCGGCTGAAAGAGGCGGCCGCTCGTTATCACCCGGGAACAGTCAACTGTATCGGGCGATAAACGATGGAGGAGAGAAGCGTCGTCGCGGAGGAGCCTCGTAAAACGCGCGGAGGATTCACGGATCTGTGAAGCCCGGCTTTCCAACCGGCTTTCTGTATCGGGCGGTATCGTGTCGCTGATCGAGAACCTAAGAGGATTAATTTTCGTGTTCGGATTCAGCACTCGCCCGTTCGTTTTTCCTATCGCCAAGAGGCTCCCACTCCAATCACGGGCAGCGTTCGATGAACTCCTGATATTAATTTAATCGATGAATGAAGATCGTACTTTAATTGGAAGCCCCGTGCACCTTCGCGTGGCGAGTGGCCCCTCCTATATCGCGTCGAATCCAGCATCATATTCAACCTCGTACATTTTTTATTTCTGTGTCGAATTAAAAGCGATAATTGAATCGTCCTTCCCCGATATTACGTTGCTGTTGCAGCTTTACTCCAAGTACACGCTCGTTACTGACTTCCTATCCTGCAGACTCCGGCAAGGACGTAAAAAGATCCTGCACACGCGGAGGAGTATGAATTTCTCAGAAGCTAGGAAAGGTGGTTGCGGCTGTAAGCCTAAAGGAATTCATTTCCCTGGTCCCGTCAGTGGCTCGTGTCGAAATTTCTGCAGCAGTTTCGGTGTTCCGCAATACGGGAAATCGAATGTCGCGGAGAAACGCGTCGCGACACCTCCGCAATATCATTTTTCACGTCGATTTCCGGCTCCTGTGCCCGTGTTCTCGCCCTATTTGGCACGCACGCCCAGCCATCGTAAATTGATCGAAATTAATATCTGTAATTTCGAAGGGTGGGGGGCGGAGAGGAACGGGATCCAATCACGAGATGTAAATTTCCAGAGAAATTCAAACAGAAATCCTTGGCTGAGCACTTAAAAACACGGAATAATAATTCGCGATACGAGCAAGCGTACGCTTGCAGAGAACGCGGGGCGGGTTAATTCGATTCGCGATCAAATAAAACGAAAATTATTTCAATTTCATATTGCGTTTAATTCTCACGGTCACTAATTGTTTCTAAAAGAGAAGAACCATTTTATACCGCTGAATAAATCCGCCCGTCGAGTTAAGCCCGTCTACAACAAACTTAATAATCCATTTTCGTGTTTAATTAGGCCGCGTAGAAAACTCAAATATGTTCTTCCGCTAATCGGGTAAACGTTTGAAAGGGCGGACGGGGCGTGCTCCGGAATCCCGCTGGCCTCAAACAGCGATAAATCCGCGCGGCGTATTTGGAGATTTACGGGAAGGAAAAAATGGACAGAGAATTCCCGTTGGTCCTAATGCGTCCGTTACGAGAGCCTCGGTGCGCAGTCTAAGCAAGGAATTAGATTGAAAAAGAGACGGGTGATCCGGATTCATGGGTAGCGACCATCGATCGTGGAAAAAAGTCACGAAGCGGCTGGGACGTATCGCCCAGTGGGCAAATACAGAAAAGAGGCGATCTTCTAATCAAACTAAAAGATTCAAGCGCATCCGGCCATCAAACTCGCCCCTAGCTCCGTTCTCTACTGATCCGCACGGGCGCACTCCAGCAAATCAAATGTCAGTGACGGTGCTTTGAAATGATTCACGAGCCTCGATACAGGAGATTCCTGACGGAAATCGCTCTCTATGCCACTCCGCGCCTCGTCCTCGCCGTCGTATCGCTGGCGCACGGAGCAGTTTCCATCGTCCAGATTCCCCTGCGAATGATCCGACAATTTTCTGTCCACTTCTTGGCGCGCCACCAGTAGTACGAGTACGCCATACGTCAGACGCCACTGATTAACTTTTTAAACTACTTACGGGGGGATTCGTCTAACAGCCCCAAAAGTAACTGATATTTAAGAATTCTTGTGAAAAAAGTGTTGGTCATATTGGATTAAACTCTTTTGAGATATAAAGAGGCATCTTTAAAATTGCAGAAAATATTTTTTTTATGTCGATCCTTCTTATTATTTATTAATTATTGTTAAATCTTGTCCACCTCTTCGACGATGTAACTCCTGTTGACGGGATGTGTAGCACCTATCACAATCATTTGATTGCAAAATAAATAGAAGTTTCTTAAAGCTAGTTTCTTAAAGTAAGTTTTTACATAGACAAATTTTTCTTATTATTCTTTATATCGACGAAAAAATTATTATATAGAAAAACTAAAATTAAAGTTTTATGTCCAGTAACAGCGTAAATTATTTAGCTTTAAGAAAATTCTCTTCTTTTTGCAATCAGATGACTGTGACAGGTGCTACGCCTGACGCCAACATCGTCGAAGAGATTCCACAATAATTAATAAATATTAAGAAGCATCGACATAAGAAAAAATATTTTCTGCAAGCTTAAAGATGCCTCCTTATATCCCAATAGAGTTTAATGCAATATTAACAATAGTTTTTTAGAAAAAAATTCATAAATTTTGGGGGCTGTTACACGAGAATTCCCCCTTAAGTAGTTTTCTCGATTGTCAAAAAATAAAGCTTCCATTTTATTTCTTGCTGTTCCGCGTACCCTAAAATTCCTCCCGCTTTCTGCGCCTCCGTCACCGTTTCTATGAGTCGTCAGGCCATCGAAATGAAACGCATTCACGCGCCCAGTGTTCTCTTTCCCGCGGTTAGCCCCACCGTTAATTCTTAGCAGTCCGCATTTACCGGCAAACCACTCCGAAATTCGCGCGGGACAATTATTTTCATTAATTTCATTGTTCCAGTTTCGTGCACGCGCGTGCTGGCACACGCGTTAATGCCGGCCGTTTTCTCATTTGCAGGGATGACAAATCCGTCAGCCGCGGCCCGCTTTAATTAACCGGCTGCTCTAGAACGTATTCTCGCGTACAGCCCATCCCGAAAAATTCCATCTAATTAATGTTCCGCCAATTTCCGCGCGCCTACTCGTAATTTTTCAACCATTCCCCACAATTTATCGTAATACCTCGGCAATTTCGCGCGTCTCCGTGTCGACGTCGACGTTTCGCAAAATCTTGTAGCACTCGGTAACGAGCTGCGCCTTTCGCACGGTTCGCCGCGTTCCAGTACGATCATCAAGAGCACTGCAACAGCAGTTGCCTCGTCTTTTATATCCAGGCCATCGAAAGCAGGCGCCGAGTTCAGAATTCAATGAAACTGCCGCGTACTAGAACTTCGAGGATCTCAATTGTTGGCAAAACACTCGCGACTATTTAGCAGCTTAGCACCGAGAGCTTCGATCCTTCAAACCCGAAATTCCGCAGTTCTCCGTTCCGCGCTCGAAAACGCGAGATGGATATTCGCGTGGACCTGTATACTTCATTTGCGCCTGCAAAGGAAAACAGGATCACTTCGAATGCTTCATCTCCGACGCGGCCGACTGAAGCGCTTCTTTATCACGCTGTGTAATTTTAACGAATCGTCGCCGTGGCGCGGAAATTTTTCCCAGAACAGCATATCACTTCGCCCCGACCTATTTTGAGAGGAATACGAATAACTCCGGTCGCACCGGAACGGAGCAGTAGCGTTATAAATTCTTCATTACGCGCCGTAGATGTTATAACTCGATAATATATAGGGAGCAAGGAACGCGAGATGTTCCGAAGATGAATCCCCAAGTTTTTTAATGAAGCGTACTTTACGAAGTATCATAGCGCTCGGTCTGCTCGCCGTTAATGGCGTTATACACGGAACGCGTTTTAAAACTCTTTAATGAATGATGAACGATCCTTCTGGTTTCGAATGCTCCTTTGCGAAGAAACTCAATGGAACACGGACGCGGTCAATCGTTGCAGGTAGAAGCATTTAATGGTCGCTATTAACGAGCGTTCTCTCCGTTACAGGTCTGAGACCGAAAATGAAAAATCATTACCGGGCTCATCAGCTTTCTGTATGGCTGCGCCTGATCCCAGAGCTCCACCGGGCCGGAATGGAAGACGTGGATTCCAGGCACAACCTGTTCCGAGGACACTCGGATCCTAGCCTTTACGACGGATCGGTCAGGCCAGACCCGTTGAGCAGGATCAGCGACGAATTTAAAAGGAAGAACATTACTACGGAGCCACCGACCACCATCGACTACAACGCTGTCACGTGTGTCAGCTACATACAGAGCACGAACCTTCAGAATGTCCATAACGCCAGCACGGATACCTTGGCCGGCTTGGACGCAGAAGGGTACGTAGCAAACGAATCCCAAGCGGTATTAATAACTGAAACACTCGTAACTGTGTAAAGGCTGATTTGTTTCCGTTGGCGCAGGTATGCCGCGTACTCGACAGCCCTGAGCGTCACGATCGCAATCGGCTGCAGTTTGCTGATACTGAACGTTCTGATCTTCGCGGGCGTCTATTATCAGCGGGACAAGACAAGGCTCGAAGTGAAGAGCCTCCAGCAGCAACAGATGTTGAATCAACAGTGCGGGCCACGGGGTTTCACCGAGCTCAAACAGCCGCCACCGCCGCACTCCCATTTTCCTGGGAGCGGACAAGTGATAGTGGACGTGGAGAACGAGATGTTAAGAAGGTAACCGCCGTCACTGCTTGCTCACTTTCGATCACTCGGATCACTCATACACCGCACGACAGTCTTTCATTTGTAAATATTAACATGCTCGTGTCTATTACTCCCGTGTGTTATGGAACTCGTAACGATCGATCGTCGTTGTAGGAATGTAATGAAAGGCCCTCCGAACGATCCCAACACGCTCCTCCAACAGGGCCAAGGAACTCACACGTTGCCTCATCAGCATCACTATCAAAAGCAACATCAGCAACAGCATGCCACTCTTCCCCGAGCTTCCGTCATACAGGACATGAACGCACAAACCCAAGTGAGAGCCTATCGTTTTACTTCAACGGATCAACCCCTCGTATTCCCGTTCAGGATCAAACGAGACGATTCCCTAGCATTTCGCCCTTCTTCGCTATTTACCATCCCTTTAGCCTACTCCTTTAATCTTTCTAAGTAGCCGCCTCTCCAGCTTTGATACAGCAATCACTCTGATCTAGTACCCAACTGAAGAAAGAGTTCCTGCTGCCCCGTGAACTATAATTGAAATTCTTAACGAGTAATTTCGTATCACGACGAGTCCGCCAGTTAGTAGCAATTTGTTGAACGCAATCAAAGCATCGTTTAAGCAAGGTATTCCCCCGGAACGCTTTTCATTCGTCCAACGAGCCAGCCTTAAAAAAGTAATTCGCTGCTCCGTATAACTCTTATTGTCCATAAACAGAAAGTTTATTTACGGACGGGGGGAGGGGCCATTCGCAACGCGGGCTTGAAATATTTTACGTCCCGTCGTTGATTTAAAAAAGTTTCGTTAACGACCGCCGGCCTTTGGAAGTTTAATTCATAATCCTATTAAGAAACTTTTAAACTTCTAAGCTGCGGCGCCGGTGAAATTTACACTGGCAAGGCTTCTGACATTCTTCGCCCCGGTCATTATTCCACCTACGGACAGTATCACCTTTCATCTCGTTACTGAATTTCCGAGGGGGCCCAAAGAGTTCCGGGCGAGCCCCTCAACTTCATTAAACGAGAACTTTAATGGCCGCCCGTTAACTTTCCATCCTGGATTTTGATTTTCATTTTTCATCCGGATATTTCAATTTCCCGCCGATTCGCGCCTTCGTCGCTGGAAGCCTCTTCGCTTCGCATAATCCTCCCTAAGTCGCGGTATCTCGCTTCCACTTTATCACAGACATTCCGAGCGATATACTTTCGCAACTGACGACTGGTATCTCCAACGTTCCCCGCACCTTCTCCATCCCTCTTTCAGCCGTTTGCTGTGACTGTGCTACCGAATATATCCTGGACACCATCCGTACCTCCGTTCCCAACGCTGATCGTGCTTGATTTCCAACTTATTGTCCAACATCCGTCCGTTCGAGGTCTGACAAGAATGATTGCTCCATCTTTCAGGGTCCACCAAACGGGTCCATACACCTGACAGTGCCAAGAGCACCACCACCCCCTCGAGCAAAGAGTCCACCAGAGAACCAGCCCCTGCTGCAAAGTGCCACCGTGTCGAGTCGCGTGTCCCAGGCGACAATGAGCGAGATGAGAGTGTGATGCTTGGACCCCCCTCCGAAGCCAGTCGTCCCGGATGTCCTGACAGCGTCGACCTTGCTTTAAGCGTCTCGCCCGTGCCGCCCGAGCTTCTACGGGGGGATTCGCGCAGCTCGGAGGCGTCCGTGTCTTCGAAAGTTCGCCAAGACTCCCCTGGACCTCGAGGCAAGCGAGACGCTGGAACGGCGCCTGGCCTGGCGCAGCTTCGCATCGACGCAACTTCCTGGATATCTAGGTGACAACGAGCCAGCGACTGACGGAGGGGGGTGAATCAAGCTTTCGCTCAACGACAAAGAAGACGAAGAAGAGAGCTGGGAGAAGAGGAGGCTACCCAGTGGAACGCGAGGCATCGCTCGATACAGTCAGACCGTGGAGAAGGGATTGGAAGACGGGCAATCTTCCGCAAGCAAGTAACTCGGCCACGAGTTATTTTGAATGATAGTTTCGAGGATCTCGGGAGGATCCGCGGTGCCGGAGAACGGCTGATGAACATTCCGCGAAGGTTATTTTGAAAGTTTGCGTAGCAAGTCCTGCGATCCAAGGCGGGGGATGTTTCGTGGGCGTTCTGTGAAGGTTGTTTTGAAAGCTCGCGAATCAAGAGAAGCCGGAGAAGCCGCGGAACGACGCAGCCAACGATCAGACTGATATTCGCCGAGAGGTTCACTGTGATGACGATGATTATCATGTCTTTTGACTGGTAGATAGATCCTCCTTTGATACGAGTACCGAGCGAGAATCGTGATACCTCGACGGATACGAAAGATCTATAGGGATCGGCAACGATACGTAGATGGTGAATATCATAGATGAAGGGGGAATTCCCGGCGTTACGAACTTCTCTCTGCGATCCATCGGACTTCGATTAAAGATCCTTTCAGGGTGGAATGAAACGCGGTACGTTCGGCCGGCTAGTCGGTAATAATGAATTCTAGCTGTTACGGGGAAGGGAGAGACGCTCAACCACGTGAATCGATCATGGAGACCCGTGTATAAAACGCTATCCACTACGATGTTAGATGTTCCTTGTACATAAAAGTGAATTTATACCGTAAGAACGTCAGAAACGTTTGCTACTTTCTAAGGACCTGTACTTGTGTCGCGTACCGTTTAGTTGTCCGGTTCTTTCCCATTCTTCCTCCGTTTGCGGTGACAAACGTTAACGTTGCGCGGTGTAAGTGTATGAAATCAATGCTCGGATCATCAAGCAGTTGCTCGTCGACGATTCGACCAAATTCCACCGCTTTCGATCGGTCCAGAGATATCTGAATTCACGGTGCTCAGAAAGGACTGTATGTAAAATCTTTTTCTAACGATCTTATTGGAGAAAAGGAGAAAGCAACTGCCAGCAGAATGCTATAAAGGCTAACAAAACTTTCGGGGAACCAAGATTTCCATTTTTTAACTCATATACATTCTCTTCGCTTATTTAATCCCGCTGTGATTGAAATCAGAATTATAGCAGTATTAGAAATAGCGAGACAGGTACCTCCTGTCTTTAAAACACGATGGACCGTTCAATTAAAAGATTCTATTTGCATTAACCTTAACGAACAAAGACTGGAAAATTAAAGAGCTGCTGGTGTATTCTGCTCAAATCTTTCTTCAGGAATGGAATTGAAATTTATAATTGTAATATTCTTCTTCGCCAATCGAATGCTTCGATCGTCGACGAGCAGCACAATTCATCCTCGTCCTAATACGCACAATCGCTACTCAAGATAAATCTCATCGTCCGTACGAGAATCAAAATCGCCACGTATGTTGTAAAGAAGATGGACTAACGATCCTTCCAGGGAAACTTGACTCGCATTTGATCTAATGATGTTTTAATCACAAAGCTGACCACGAATCAGTCACAACTCAATTTCACCTGCACGACATTCGACCGTTTAAGTTATTATAAGTTGAGATCTTGCGCAATGCGTTCGAATATGATTGGAAAAGCTGATTAGTGATTAGATCGCTAGCGCAAATCGAGCCGAAATGTTAGCGAGAGCTGGACGAGCCTTATCCAATATCAAAATCTTGCGGATTTATTTCTAGTAATTGGAGAACAGTATCGCTGCACAATTGAAACTATCGATTGCTACGTTGAAAACAATCCAAATTGCTTGCTGCGTAAAGGCGACTGTACACCGCGTAATTGGCAACCCGGGATTCCCAGGAATCTGCGCTATACTGAACAGCCACCGATATAGAAGTGTTAAAGTGTTAAGACGAAAGGATTCTTCGATCACGTACGAGACTCAAAGTGTGCGTGACATTTTGTAAAGATATACGTATACTTATAGGTGTAACATAAAGACTAACCGTAAATCCGTTATTATGCGTAACACACTGCCACAGGACTCGGATATTCACGCGAAGCGACAGGAAAAAGCGCAACAGAGTTTCGATTTAAACAACAGAGACTGTCCTCCAACTTGGTTCGATCCTTTGAAACTCCACTTTACCGTGATTTAACCGGAACCTCGCGATTACCTTAATTCTATTGGTTCACAGCACCCTCGACTCTAAGTTGCCGATTTTACACCTCAAGTTCCCAATCACTTCAAAGGATTAATCACCGAATGGAGTTTAACGCATTCACTGCGGTCGAACGACCAAAATCAAAACCTGAACGAAATCAAAGAGAATGATCAAACGTTTCTTTAAACAATTTTTATTAATATTAACGAGCAAATGACACGCGGTGCTGTAGTCTTTACACTACGCACCGAAGGGGGTCACGGAACTTTTCAATTGCCACTGCACCCTCGCGCGTTCGCGGCAGTGAAGGTGTTAAGTGAAGTTCTCACGATCGATAGATCTAGAATTCCATTTGAAAATGAACACTGAGGCGTGAGGACCGAGCTTAAAGGGGATAAGAGCAGGTATATTAGATGAGAGAAAGATGGGATAAAATCAAAGTTTTTTGTACATATGTTAAAGAATTGAAAGGGGAAGAATCAAAAGGCGCGTTTTGAATGTTCTCGCGGAGAAATCTGCGACTATTCGCAATCTTGTCGATGGCACTGTCGCGAGCAAAATGAGAACAAGAAACAAAGTTTATTGCACCGAACAATGTTCTTTCTTTTTTAAGAGAACTCGCGGGATTTCGTGAGAGAATTACTTAATAAATATCATCAAGTACGGACAATCCGAATATACTAAAGACTAAAAGAAAAGCGAGTAATAGTAGGACGTAATCAAGAACAAGCCACCGGTCGGTAAAGGGAAAATTACGCTGAAGGGAAACACTGAACCGATTAAACAGATGTTTAAGGAAATTTAAATAACGTATATTACATATACATATTATGGATTGTAATGAATTTATTATGACGAATATTATATTTATGTGACTTTTAGCTGGCCTCGCGCTCTACTGGAAAGATGCCCGGAGTAGATCTTTCAGTCGAGGGGGAGGCTACCTGTTACGTTTAACGTTTCTGTTATCAAATTGTAAATATATAACAAAATACATGGAGATATTAATTGTACGTGTTAAATATCCATCCCGGCGCGTTCTTCGAATTCAGAGATAGTAAAATAACTTCATACCACGAACCTACCTAACAGCTAACGATAAAAGAATTCAAATTAACAACCCTCGCTCAACTTTGCGTAAGTATTTATCTTCAACAAAACGTCACATAGGACTATCGTAAATGTCTCGGTGTTGGTAACATTTTATAACGTTAACAGGCCAGTGTGGATATCGCTAAGGCAGAAGGAAAGGATGTACGAGCATTATTATACATACATGAGATGAGTAATGCGAGAGGAAGAGCCTTCGCGAAACTCCAGGCTTGCGAGATCAACGCAAACCAACCTGTTCAACATTTGGCATAGGCAGTACGTATTTATAGTGGTGATAAATTATGGACGTAAAGTGAAAAAAGTGGAACTTGTAAACCTATGCTATAATAACGAATTATCCTCGACTTTGACTTTCAGATTGGACAGAAAATATCTCACTGCGTGGGACGATCTTCTTCTCAACCAATCTATCAGACTGCGCGGCTGAAACCACCGACGATTTTAATAAATCTAATAAAATAATAAATCTAACGCATAAAAGAGTCTCTTATGAGTGAACTACCCTTAGAATAAGCTAAACGAGAATCGCAGGCATCGATTAAAATCATTTTACATTATAGTTAATAATAATTGTATTGCACCAGCGGCCGTAGCCGTGATGGAGACACCGGATCTCGCTAGATCACCGAAGTTAAGCATCACGGGGCGGGTACTAGGGAAAGATGGGGTGACCACCTTTCTCCCGGTGCGCCGCTGCTGTTGGGACCCGAAGAAGAGAGAGAGGGGGAAAAAGATAAAGGACTATAGTTCGCGTTGGGCAATATAAAGCGATAGGCTATAAACGTTTAACAGGAAAACAAAAGATACAAGTACAAATACATAATTATATTGCACAGTAGCTGGGTGACATGGTTAGTAACTGTATATCATTTCCGACTCACCAATTTGAAGCAGCAAACAGGCGACATCGTAGTAGTCAGCAGCAGTTGGACAGGCGACATCACAGGCGATTTCTATTAAATATGCAAGCCTGCCTTCAAAACCGGATATAAATGCAATTCCGATGGTATTATAAAAGTAGTTTCATAAAAATCATCGAAACACAAGTGACTTGTGTACAAATGTACCTAATAAAATCTCCAACTACGACCGAAATGCAGGGAAATTTGAGTTACTCTGATTTCCACTCTAATTACAACCACTGGATAATGAAGAAAGTTCAATTTAATCTCTTCTTTCTTTTCATCTTAACGCTGATAAATATATTATAGAATTTCCTATCATGGTTACGACCCAAGGCGATAAAATATTAAATATAAATACGTAAAAGAGCACCTCTTTGTTACTGACTTCAAATTTTACCATTTGCACAAGCAATTCCTTTAAATTCGATTGCTACAAGGTATTAGTAACAGAGAAAAATTAAAATTTAAAATAACTGTGTTGTAATGCATACAAGCTTATTGTAATTAAATAATAATTGCCTCGAAACACGTCGCGAAACATTCTAATTGAATGAGGAAACTCGAATAAATGTACCAACTACGAGTAACTACTTAATTAGTAATAATTTCATATCGCTTTATATTTCCAATATTGCTTACTTGAATTTATATGAAACGTATCAAAAATCTGCCTTTAAAATCTAAAGTGCTATAATATTTTTCAGAAATTTAGAAAAAATTTCCCAACTCACATTTCCCCGAAATAAATGATAGATTCGCGTAGATATATGGTATATTCTACTCTTCTCGCTGTCTATTCATATTATTCTTACATTTAAACAATTCAAAAATTTGTTAATCAACTTAAAAACGAAAATTTAGCACAAGCAATGACGACGACGCTTCCACTATAACTGTTACAATCACCAATTCCAAGAATTCAAACTTTGCCGCCGAATGCTCGAACGTGATTGGTCGAAAATATTGCGAAACTCAACGGAATTTTAATCGTGGACCTCGCAGGCGTCCACAGAATATTCAGGAAGAAATATTCATTAAAACAGTGTCAAATTAACTTACAACGCTACAGAATTACAAACTATGTTCGAAAAGGTGCAAAAGAACATATAAATAGTACTACTGGAGCATAATTCCCGATATTTTCGAAGATTGAAACGAAACATCAAGTGTGGCGTCACAGACTGCCGAGCGGAATATAGAAAAAGTTTAACTTACGCATATTTCCAAACCAGATGCTTGATTCCCGTCAAAAACGATAATTTCAGATGTCCCGTCGCTTCCTCTTTACATTCTTGTCACTTAGATAGCACGAAACTCGATATAATATCATGAAAAAGACCATTTTAATGCACTTGCTACACAGAGACGTGACCGTGAACGTGATCCAAGAAGATGCAAGAGGAACTGCGGAAAGACCAGTTGCTGCCCGCGCAAACCGAAATCCGCGATCGTGATTGGTCGAAATCAATGGGAACTGCGCATGACTGCACACTAGTATTGTGTGCATGCCAGCCCGCGAACTTCTAATGCCTATTTAAAAAATTATCAAATATATATGTTGAAAATGAATTTTGCAAATATATCAAAGAAATAATACTACAATATTACGACTTTCGTGTATGTTTATATGTGTTTTCATATCGCATTCAGCATCATCCATTCGGAACGGAATAAGATTACAGCGCTGTTAGCGGTAAGCATTGAAGCTAAGCATAACCGCATGATGGTATTCGCGTTTAAAAAAATAACTACAGTTTTTCAACGAGCAAAAACATTTCGATAAAAAGGATAATCATGATATTCATAGGTCAAATTCTTTAACAAATAACTTTAAGGAATACTGATATTTAAAAGAGAGATACGTATGTGAGATTAATTGCACACTCGTTACGAAGTGAAAGTACATAGAAAGTTGCTACTAAACAAGTAAAAGTGCGTACATAAGTAAAGGAAGTACGTGGTGCTCGATAAACACCATTACCCTTCGACCAAAGAAAAAGTTATAATATAACTTTGTGCTACTCATTGTCAGAAGTAACTATTCATTGAGAGTGTGCTCCTATAAACGCTCTTTTTCTATAAAAGGACTGCAAAAGTTTGTTGACGCGACCAAGAATAGCGCGTGGCAGATCGCTAAACACGCATGCGCGACCACGTATGATATTCGGTCGACACACAATTGCCAACAAACACTTCAGTGCCTTTTAGTAGTATCTTTAGAAGTCCGTTTGTTTACTGCATCTACTGCAATATGTCATCTGGCGGTTGGGAATTAGTTGGAAGGAACAAAAAGGACAAAACCAATGGAAAGATCACCAAACTTTCGAAGGCTGAGAAAAAGAAATTTATCGAAAACTCACCTAAAGTGGAAGACTTTCGTAAGCTATTAGTTTTAACCCCAGCTGACTCTAATAATTTTCACCTACAGTATCGTCAATTAAAAGTATCATAATTAACACTGAATACCGTTTAACCGAAGGCACGATACGAATAACTTTTGGACACATATATAGGAGAATGTTTAATGTTAAATCCCGTACAGTTTAAAAATATGTTTCCCAAAGGGTTTATTCGCTTTCAGTTCCCTTGAGCCAAGTAAAAACATTGTATGATAATTTGGACAGTAATAAAGAAAATAAGAAACCGTCGAAAGAGAAAGAGAGCAAAACTAAAGAAAATGAAGAGAAGAAGAAGCAGCAGAAGCAGCAGCAACAACAACAGCAGCCTGAGAAAAAGAAACAAGAGCCTAAAGAGAAACCTCCGAAATCTATAAAAGATGCGCTAAATATGGTATAAATGTGTATATTTTCAATTCACTTTTTATCCCATTTATATAAAGGTATAATCATCGAAGCTCTCTCGCTCTCGTAGATCAATCCAGACGAGCTGCACGATATTTTGATTACTGGTCAAACCAGGTTCCCCGAAGCTCCATTGATCTGGTTGAAGGACCTTGCCGCATTCCTCAATGTAAAAATACCCATCGACAAGGAAGACGGAGTCTTCTCTGGGAAATCCAAAGATTATCCATTGAGCATAGTACCTAAACAAATCTCTTCCACCTTGGAGAAAGCAATAGAGATGGCGGGCAAACAAACAGCACAAATTTTTTATGAAAATACTCTCACCGCGATGGCTACTGACATGGTAAAAGGATCGCCGGTAGTGGGGCATAAGATATTTTTACAGCTTTTGGCATCCACTAACCCTGAAATGACCATCGTTAACATTCCTAAACTGATTAGCGCGAGAAATTCCTATCAGAATAGAAAATCTATTGGCTTGTCTTTGCTATGGTCCCTGTCCCAAGCTGGTAGGAAAAACTTGGCTGTGGGTTTGAAAGTATGGCACGAAGTAATGTCTCCCATGCTGGAAACAAAGAGTTACTCTAATTACGTAGCGGAAATTCTTAACGATCTTGTTTTCGGACACGAGAACTTTCATGATCTTACGCCGGAACTGTACCTCGACATCGTCGAAGATACGTGTTCCGGTAAGCTGAACGTTCCTGCCTCGGTAGGCGGGGAAATCAGCACCAGCATTGAAAAATTAAGAGTGAGCATTCGAACCTTACAGATCTTAATAACTGCTCGAAAATAGAAAACTATATTTTCTGTACTTTTTTTAGATAATACTCTCAAAAAATAAAAGCGTAAGTTACGCAAAGCTGTTCGAGCTGTTAATGGGAAAAGTTACACAGAAAATACACGCGGACTACAGAAACGAGTTGATTAAAACACTTGTAGTTTGTTTGACCACCGACCCTCTTTGCTTTTCCGTTTGGAGGTCCCTCTATGCCAAGAATCTCTACCAATCTCACCTTCTTTTGACATATATAGGTGAGATTCCTCGCTAAGAGCGGGAAGTCGATCGACGCGTTTGCAGATTCAATTGTTACTTTATTTTCCAGATACTAACTGGAGCACCTTACGTTCAACTTTGAAAACAAAGTGTTTGAAGGAAACGTGTATAGTATTCCAGACAACTAACGAAAAATGGAAAAAGGGCAGAGACGAAAATCTTGCTAACAGTTGCAATAAGATATGCAAGGTATGTTTCTGTTCCTATTTATAGATTTTTTGTACACTTGCTATACACGCAGTTGCTTCCGCGGGAAAATCATTTTGAAATGGCGCGCCTTGTTGGGTGCTTTTAATTATGCACACCCTACGGTTGCGCAGAGGGCCGGATCAGGTATACTCTACGGTATTCTAGCGGCACGGAACGTTATAAGCCGTTTTTTGACTGCTCGCCCGAGTTCGTGTGTGAAAACGACCGCCTAGCCGAGTGTAATCTTTCGGTAATAACTACCGAAACGGTCGCTCCAAGGTTATCTCACGTTATCGAAATTTTCGATCGTGAACGGTCTCGATAGATTCAAATTGCAGGTATAGCTTAGGTTAGGTAAGCTTGTTTTTTTTTTTTGGGAGTAGGTTATCGATCGCATGTTGTCCCCTCGCACCGCCAGTGACGACATTCATCGTGTTCATCGCCATCATATCTTTTTTTTTTTACAAGCAGATACGCATTTGAAAGAATTAAAATAGCATACGTTAGAAAACATTCTCCTCTCGCATGAATTATAGAGGTAAGAAGTGCATAAACACGTGAATCGGAACGAGTATAATTCGTTTACACGTATGACGACAAATGGTTTTTATGGTATCTTCGTGTTGACCTTTAAACCTTAAACTTGTTAACAAGAACGGTATATTAGTTATCGGTATTTTGAACGGTAAACAAATTAATCGTCATCGAGATATCGGATGGTTTTTCAATTGTTATCACATTGCAGGTTCTACTAGCGAAAATGACAGCTTCATCTAATAAGAAGTTTCCCTGGGGAAAGGGAATTATTTTGTTATTACTTTTGACTGGTGCTGTTGTAGGTTACGATACTTACAAGCACGGTAATTTTGAAGGTAATAAACGATCGAAATATAAGCATTCATCTTGGGTAAGCACGATGGTTATTATTTGATAATGAATTATTAATATTACTGTTGCTTAGAATCTAATACAGGTAAGTTCTTGAAAAGGAGCGGATTATCTGAACATGGACAAAAGGCGTGGATCGTGACGCAAGAATATTCTTCTAAAGTGCTTGAATTTATAGAAGCTAGTTCACCAGAATATTACAAAGCAACTATCGAAACCTGTAAACCTTATATCAAATTGGCCGAAGACTTTTATCTAGTGATGAAGAATGTTTCCTTGAAAATTTATGATAATGCTGTAGTGTATGTGGGGAAGAACGGACCTGTGGTTATACAAGCTGTAGGTGTTAAACCTCTCTACATAAGTAAGGTGTTGGCGCATAATCTAAATCACTTGGCGCGCTCCATAGATCGAACACTATGTTCCGGGGATGCTGGACGAAATCCGTTTGCGAAGTAACCAAGGATTTGAACTCGTGAAAGTTTATTCAAGTGCGTGCGCAGAGAAGCTTGGCGAACAGTCAGTCGCGACGCTTCAGTGGTTACGGCACAATGTTTTTGTGTAAGTAAGAAAGTCTGTCAAGGATATAAACCGTTGTGCTTCATCTTGTTGTTCTTTCAGTGGAAAACTGAGCCCAGAAAATTTGCAAAATTACGCCTCGAAAGCTATCAACACTACGCAGTCGTTGGCGAGCCAAACGTACGACTGGGTGTACGAAAAGGTACAAACGCTGTCTAAAGTCCCGTGAATGCGATTCATTGGACGTTGCAAGTGATTCGTCTTGATGATTTAAAAATCTCCTCCATCACCTGTGCATTTATTTTTATGATTCCGAAGTTGAAACGTTGCATATTTCCAAATATATTGCGGCGGCCATTTCACCTGTGATATTTGAAGAATGTATCCTGTTCTGATTAATTTTGACATTTTGAAAATCTGGAAATTTGATCAAAGTGTTGATCCTTACCTTTCTTAAGTTAATGTTCATGTCAAGGAAAATAATTATGAAAGTAATATATACACTACATAGTGTCAAACTTGAACCTATTACTTTGTATATTTACTAATATATTTTCACTTAATAATTCTGGTACGTGGATTGAATGATAATATAACAAGTTAATATGTGGATTAAACAGTATATTGAATAAAGGTATTTTTTTGGTATTTTTCTTATAAAAATAAAGGAGGAGTAGAGAGTGTCATTAAACTTCTTAATGTGTCTAGAATATTAACTTAATGTCGTTGGGTACAGTAATGAGAATATCAAATGATGTTCATAGGAATAGTAGAATAATGCTGATAAATATAGGAATAGTAATAATTATTATTATAATCATAGTAGCGTTACTAATGCAACTAATGGAGATAATTATGGTGGCAATGATCATTTTAACAAGAATATATTAAAATTTTATATGGAAAGAGATCGATGGAACGTGACAACAGTCGCATCCATAGAGCTATGCATGTAAAAATGAGTATCTTCATTTCCTTCCTTTAGAGAAATGAATTTGGTAGAAATTTTTCTTTCCTTTGTTACATAGTTTCACAGCATTCCTCCCTGATTATACGTATAAGTGTACAATGATAAAGTGCACACCGCTTGTAAATTAGTTTCTCAGTCATTTTTCACACGTTACAGTTCATGAGGGAAAAATACCTTCATCGTGTTTTTATATATTTGGTTACATAGGTATTCTTCTTCGTCGTCCCTGATTCGTGCGAGCACTTCCAAAATTTGACTGTAAAAAAAAACAAGCAAACAGTAGCGCAGAAATACGCATTATAAATACAGCTTAACTCTTCAATCAGCTTTCTAACGATCGTTTAATAATTACACTATGGTGCACGGTTCGTTTCTTCCTTTAACCATCTGATCGGGTTGCCACTTCTCCTTTTTAACAGACGGGAAATGCGTGATGACGTCTTTTGCCGAAGCATGAGCTGGTCTTATTTCGCACCACGGGCAATCAGTCTCTATCATCAGCCTGTCCGACGGTATAGTCGTAACGGCGAAAAGGTTCTCTTCTGTTTTCAAAGAGCTGCGACAGAGAACAGACGTTTAATATCATAGAAAACTGCAAACACGTCCACTTATCAGCCATACCATCCGTTAATACCAATATATAATCCCATTTGTAAAATGGAATTAGCTTCTTCCGGATTGCCGTCGAAGGAGTGTACGACACCAGCCGTTAACGTATCTTTGTGTTTTCTTAAAATCCTTACAAAATCTTCGCTAGCGTTGCGGCAGTGTAAAAACATCGGTAATTTTAAAGCGGAGCACAAAGACAATTGCATCTCAAAATACTTCTTCTGCACATCCTTGGGACAAAATTGTAGCCTATCGTAATCTAGCCCCATTTCACCAATAGCAATGATTTTATCCCTATTATCTTCAGCTAGATCAGACAACGACTTAAGATACGCTTCCGGGTCACCGCTCGCTTCGAATTCATTGCAACGCGTCGGATGGCAACCAACCGTTGAAAACAATCGCTCTGGAATACACGTAACAGTGAATATAGAATCAGATTGGATAGAGCGCAAGAGAGGGTAACATAATATATACCTAGATATTTCCATCGACATGCATATTGTTGTTGCAGTTACAGAACAGAATCACGGCAACCATTGCATCTCTCTTTCAGCGGTTTACAAATACGGAAACAAATAAACTGTAGCCGTACGCTATACCGAGAAATCTTTACCCTCGCAGTTGAACGCCTGCAAGGTATATAATAAAATATTAATTGTACCAGAGTCATGGTAGCTGTTTGCGATACATCGATAGCTCTACGCAGGAAAAGAATTTCAAAATAATAGACTATAGCTAGCCGTGATAGAGAGACGCGATAGTGTCGGTGATGTCTTTCTCAAACCGAATCATATACAATTCAACTAACATCTTTTGGGCATTCAGGCGCTGGGATCTTACCATCTGTTCGTGCTATTTCAAGGGCCTTTTTACTCTCTTCTATGTTACCGGCAGTTATTATAAGTTTCGAGAGATTGTTATTCCAACTTCGTTCTAATACTTTATCTAAATCTGGCTGATGCTTCTGAGATCCGTGGTAAATTCCTTGGTACATGGGATCCGTCAAATTGGCTCCAATATCTACGCGAAAATTAGCAGTGGGACGTATTAATCATCAACGTATAACCTTCGTATTAATATTTCAAATCGGCAGAAAAAATGAGCTATAGCTTGTACAAAAATATCAAGCGCTAATACGTTAACGTAATCGCCGAGAAAAGAATTAGATTACCTATAAATTTTCGTAGATTACTCATTTTAACTCTGAGCATTCGACGAATCAACGAAGTGACAGTTTCCCAAGACACGGCACTACCTGACAGGTTAGCAGGTGTCTTATTTAACCGGTGTTGGCAACTGACACGCGAGTTTCATCGAAATTAAAGTTTATAATACATCGCAATTATGCTTCTCAGAAATTATTATCGTTTCTACCGCGTATACTGAATAATTTCTCTTTAGTTCTGATAGTTAAATACATTCTGCAGATTTAAATGCATCTTGAGCCTACCACGTAACTTATGACAATATGAAAGTATAATAGCTGCTTCGCATACATAATTCGCTTCGGGCGTAAGAGATATTAAGGCCTCCATGAAAACACATTTCATCCTTCTCCGCACCCCCTTAGGGGTTGATTAGGGCAAAATCCTGAAATTGGTTTTTAGGCATTTATGTGGGTAACCTTTCGAAGTAAAAAACCAAGTTGATATCGAATGGGGCCTAAAAGATTTTGAGGAATCCGTGAAAATACATTTCACCCATTTGGGGACGGAATTTCCAAAAATCCTTCCTTAGTGGGCACCTACGTCATGAAAACAATGTACCTTCCAAATTTCACGTTCCTATATAGATTAAACAGTTGAGCTGGACGTTGATGAGTCAGTCAGTCAGTCAGTCAGGACATCTTTTATATACATGTATAGACAAACGATGTGATCCTCAAGCATCCCCCACCCACCACTGTGCGGGAAACCGCATGCAGATGTAAAATTAGATCTATCTGCCCCGCTTCACTATTTCGCTTTTTACTCAGTACCATTTAGTAATACCGAGATGATATTATAGACTAAAACCTTCCCCGAGAATAGTACTACATGTTAAAAAAAGCCGCATCGAAATTGATCTATATTAGTTCCTGAGTTATACAGGAACAGGAAAACAGACGTTTTCATTTATATATGTAGAGATGACATGGATGAAAAACGTCAGAGTGTAGAATTTATGGTTCTTTATTACAAATCTTAATATATTATACAGGAAAGGATCAGTTCTAACTTATTACAAAGAAATCTTCAGCGAGCTGTTGAAATGATCTTTGTCAAGTCTCTTGTTTCTAAATTTCATTATTGCAAAGACTTCACGATCAAATTTATTTTCTCGACGCATTCTTCTTTCTTCTTCGCAATGGCTGCCTCTGCTTCTACGAATTGCTGGCGGCCTATCTTGCCCGGTACTAATTTGTCTACGTAAAGCGCTTGCTGCTGATTATAAAGTTCCTTCAATGTTCGGTCATACTTTTGTAATTCTTGAACTCGATCGTATACATCTCCGGACTCCCCTTTCAAACGCTGCACAATTTCTGTGATGGCATTCGTCGCGCCTTTGTATTCCTGATTAATACCTTTGACAACGGACAGGAATGCATTGGCATCCTTGTTCGTCTTGAGATAAGCCAACTGGTCGTCTAGTTCATTGTAAGAAGTTACTCGGCGATCTTGCGCCGCTAAGATCTTTTCGCATTGGCCAGCAATTCTTAACTTACTCTCTGAAACCTCGTCTTTGTCGATCGAAAAGTCGAGTCTTACGTAGGTGATTACTAATAAAAATAGTAAGTACAGGGCTGCTGCTACGAGTAGCGGCTCTTGCAACATCAATATACGTGGGAATGTGTATTTGAGCTTGAAATTTTGAATGTGATTCTCGACCAAGTTCCTCTTGGTAATGGAAAGTACCGGGCGGCCAGTAGTATCTAGATACGTGTAATGAAGAGTGTCCGGCAAGCGTGTCGCGGGATACGGCAAGCTCAATTCTATGTTCTTCGAACCTTCTGGCAAGATAATCTTTACAACTAACTCATCCACCATCATATCGTCGAACACATGGTCCAGTAATCTCATTTCCAAAGTGTACTGATCCCCAGAATGGAACAGATACTCGTAACTAGGTACATTATATCCAACGATGTATTTGGTTTTCCAACCACCGAATAATGGAAATCGTGGCCGAAGGTTTAGCTCTACAGAATCTTTCTTAATGCGAGTGTGCGACGTTGAGATATTACCGATTTCATCCCTATAGTAAATATCGGAAGCAGCCGCAGGTAAAATGGTATCGAAACTCTGAATGCTAGCCTGCCCTGATTTCGATTCTCTAGCGTATTCGTAACGCGAGAACGAGCCTTTTAATAAAGCACCGGTATGCAGTAGGTCAATGTGTTCCTCTACCGCGATATTACCCCAGTGCGATATCTCGATACTTCTCTCGAGTCTAGTTACAGTGAGGAACTTGTTGTTGTTTTCAAAATGTATGTTCAATTCCTCGTACGAGAAGGGAGGGAGCTTTTCGTAAGGGCCATATGTGATCATCGAATCGCTTTGTGATACTGGTTTAAGCTTAGTGTAACTTTCGATGTTCCTCGATGGCAGAGATACAGTGGTTGTCTGTTTCATTATAGTATACGGCGAATAAAGGTAAATGTTTCCTATATACTTTACTAATTGCTTCTCCTTCTGGGTAATCTCTTTCGGGTGAGGCACAAGTTCGTGCGTTAATATAGTTTCAATTTCAACGGACATAGTTCTGCCCGGTGGTAGCGGGTCCTTCAGTTCAATTCGATAGAAGGTCTTGTCTGGATCTGTATTCACCTTTGTTTCGGTCAACTTCAGCTCGACCCGCACAGGCTCCCTGTAAGCAGCTATATAGCTAAGACTAGTCTTCTGCGTAGATTCCAATGCAAAGAGGAAGTTTCGTATATGTCGATCTTTGCTTCCATTTTCTAATACCAGTCTGGTGGTGAGTTTCGTTAATTGAGATTGCAGATCAATATGCTTCTCCACATTTTTCAGACTCAAGTTCGTGTCTACGACGTCGGTAGCGGCAAGAGATTGGATATGCAAACTGAGGAGCAATGTAATGCTCCACGCTAATGGAATTAGATAATGCCGAGTCATACTTCTCCTCGTAGAAATGTCGTTTCACTTACAATATTATTATATTTCAATTTTTCCAGTTCACCGGTACATGGGTTACTCAAGGGTTACTGTCGGCACATAATAGACGTGGCGTTTACCTAAAGACACTTATCGCCAAGACGGGAAACTCATGCAGAACTGTACGCACAAAAGGCCGGCGATCATTCATGCTGTATTAAGGGGGGAGACCACTGTAAAAAATCGGAAAAATCGATTTCTTCTTTTTCACATTTTCTGAAAGACATGTGTTTCAAGAATGGTCTCTCCAAATTTTATGAAGAAATTAGTAAAATTGATGGAGATATAATATTTTCTGTGAAGCGGTGTCAAGCGCGTGACTAACGGTCAATTTCTTCACTTCCAGATATCTGCCAGTCAGAGTTATCTGGCAGATATCTGGCACATGGCTATTTCTTCACCTCCAGTCTCGAGTTATCTGCCAGTTATCCTCCGGTCAATTTGACTAGAGGTTCGGGCACTGGATAACTGCTGGAATTGCCAGTTAGTGCTTTTTGCAGTAGTGGGAGAAGTAGGAAATGTGAAATAGAGAACAGAGTTATGCTTGTGGACTGTTCTGGACGCCGGTGTATACTTTGCGACGCCAAGCGATTTTAGTTTTGTGCAATTCCAATTTCTCCCGTTAATTTCTGGACAAGAAATCCGGAGCTTTTAGTATTGAGTTGCAGGCACTATGTACTTGTAAGTTGAAGGTACTATTATGTTCTTGTGAGTCGCGTGGTCGCGTGGTGGATAAATAAATAATATCTACCATAATAATTAATATACGTGCGCTTAATGTACGTAAAATTATGCACGAGTAAAAACCTATGAAGTACTCAGTCTTTTACAGTTTTGTCATGTAATGCGAAAAAAATGTTTCTATCAGAAGTTACGTGTAGTTTAAGCAAATCAGTGTGCAGTTAGTAAGTAGTGAATAACATTTCTAAAAATGTGTATAAAAAATCAGTGAAGAATATAAATTAATGATAGATTTGTTAAACAGTTTAAGGTTGCACCACACAAATCAATTATGCAGGACGTACTTCCGACAGATCAGTGTGCACCCAGCAAAATCGTATTGTTCTTACAGAAAAGAATTCAAAACTAATAAACGTCCTAATAGGTACTTGCAGGTAAAATATTACGAAACTTCGAACTTATTTTTATTAAAGATATGAGCCTTAATATAACACTTTCCTTCCTTTTTAAGTTACACTTGAATGAAAATGAAGAGGCAACTGATGAAGCAGACGAATTTGAGAAGGTAATTATACTGGATAAAAGAAATGCTATAGAGGTTAATATAAATAGCTAAAATATAATTTCTAAAATAGGTATATGTTCAAACTAAAAATGAAAGACTAATTTCCTATGATTCCAAAGTTTCAAAAGATCGTAAGTACAATAAAGTAACAGTACTATTAAACACAACTGGTAAATATTTCATCTGGGACTACAGATAAAAAATATTCCCGCTTTATCCATTTCAGGTTCTGAAAAATTTTTGAAGGATCCTGTTGGGAACCTTCTTTCTATTTATAAGCTTGTGCATAATGAATTGAACGATAAAGAATGTATAAATTTTATTCATGAAGTAGACCATAAATCCTTCGTCAAGCAACATAAGTGTATTATCAATGTATCATGGCCCACAGAAATGTCTTTCAAACATATAGCATCAAATAAGAAAGCAGCTACAAAGAACGCTGCCTCGAAGTGCTTACAGTGGTTGCACGCAAACAATAAAATAAAGAACTTAAAACCTATCTTATACGACAAGAGCGAGATTCAGACTTTCTTCAAGGAGACCACCAGAATAAATCTGGATCCAGAATTTAAAAATGAGATAGAATCTCTAGTGGACACGTTCAATCGTGTAAGTTTCATACACATTATCAATACACGTTCGATACTTATAAACTTATATACATTCTAGGAAATAAAACCTATAGTAGCAATATCATCTACAATGGCTGGTGTTGAAGGTGTTTCGGAACAGAAACAATCAAATTCGTACTCAGCGGAACGTGAGGAGGCGCAAATTGAAAGGCGTAATTCTAGATTAGCAAATCGTCTTCAATTACAGACAAGAAACAATAGTGATCTACCTATTCATAACTACAAGTATGTAACTTGCATTTAAATGTTGAATTATTTATTATTTAGGAAATATAATCATTTTACTGTTCATGCGTAGTTTTAATGGAATAAAAAAAGGGATACTTTTCAGGGAAGAAATCCTGGATAGTTTAGAGGCTAATCGGGTGCTGTTAATTAAAGGTGATACCGGTTGTGGGAAAAGCACCCAGGTCCCACAATTCATAATCGATGCATTCACGGAAGAGAATAAAGCGAATAAATGTAATATACTAGTGTCGCAACCTCGTAGGATTTCAGCTATCTCCTTGGCTAACCGCGTTGCGCACGAGAGATACGAAACTGTGGGTGACGTAGTTGGCTATCACGTACGACTTCAGAATTCAATACCGAGATCGCGGGGATCGATTTTGTTCTGCACAACGGGTATATTGCTACAGAGGATACAAAATAATCCTACTCTGAACGGAGTGTCGCATGTAATTATAGACGAAGCTCACGAGAGAACTCTACAGATTGACATGCTGCTTGCGCTATTAAAGAGGACGTTGAATGTTAATCCATCTTTAAAAATTATAATCATGTCCGCGACGGTGAACGTAGAATTGTTCCAGCATTATTTCTCCTGCGCGGTCATTAATGTACCTGGTAAAGTGTACCCCGTGAAAATGCACTTTCTGGATGACATGGGTCTCTTTAAAGGAGACCCTCAAAGCAATAACAGTTACGCGGGCATAACGATCCCTTATGAGAAAATAGTATTATTGATACAGTGGATTATGAGGAATAAACCGCCGGGGGCTATTTTATGCTTTCTTCCTGGTTGGCAAGAAATCAAGTGTCTTCAAGATATGCTAGAAAGATTTAGGGTCCCCAATAAGTACATAATGCCCCTTCACTCTAAGCTCAGCATTGAAGCCCAGCAGAAGATTTTTGATCCCATTCCGGAATCTGATCAGAAGATCATTTTGGCAACAGACATCGCTGAAAGCAGTATTACCATTCAAGACGTTAATTACGTTATAGATACCGTTCTTAAGAAAGAAATGCAATGGAACGAAGAAAAGTATATGTACAGTTTAAAAACCACTTGGATTTCGCAGGCAAATATTTGTCAAAGGTAATTGTTATTCTATTCTGTGCTCCGTAGTTCTATTTTTAACGGGAAAAAGATTAAAATATGTTGTATATATAGAAAAGGCAGAGCTGGACGCACTAGACCCGGTGAAAGTTACCATTTTATTACAAAGAAAGACTACAGCCGATTGAACGTCTACCCAATCCCGGAAATACATAGGACATCGCTGGAGCAAGCAATTATTCTCAGTAAAACATACAATAGCGAGAAAATAAATGATTTCTTTAGTAATATGCTTGAAAAGCCTAGCAACGTAGCAATATCTGGTGCTTTAAGTAGTTTGCAAGGTCTCGGTATTCTTGACGAAGAAGAAAATCTTACTGCATTAGGAAAACGCATAACAAACTTTAGCTTGGACCCTAAGCTAAGTAGAGCACTGGTGTTTTCTAGCACCTTTCAGTGAGTGTGGATGTATATACATAATAATTTTTGAACCAGTTAATAATTACTTCGCAGTAACTGTTTCTCTTCTCATTTACAGATGTTTAAATCCTATTTTAAACATAATTGTTATGTTCACTACCGACAATGAATTGGCCGTTACTTCGCTAGGCAACAAATCGGTCATGAGGAAGCAAAAGCAACAGTTTCACGAAACAAGCGATCATATTGCTACCTTAGAATATTTTGCGCGTTTGAAGAATAACGACAATAACCCAATGCCCACAGACAACTACAAAAAGAAGACTTCCCGTATAATAAAACGTAAGTTCGTTAGACACTTGAGAATGCATATTGTTTCCATTGATATTTCATCCACTTATTATTTACTTATAGAAATATGCGAACTACACATAACCGAGCTTGTCGAAAGCGGTATTCTGGGGACAGAGTCTGATTGCGACGCTGTGAATACACACACCGGAAATAGGGAATTAATTCGAGCAGTTTTATATTCGGCTACAAACCAGTTGATAAAACTATCGAGCTATGGATATAAAAACGGGCTATTTACAAGAAACGCGAACGTCTTACTATCGTCGTGAGTAGAGTGTTGGAAATATGCGCGAACGCGGTGGAGGATAAATAATCGAAGTGCACGCCTCCTCTCTGTTTGTTTAGCAATAACGAGAAAGTCGTTTTGAAAACGCACAGCGTGAATTACAACAGAAAAATATGGCCGAGTCCGTTTTTAACGTACATTGTTGGAATGGAGCACATCGATCGGAGAAGCTGTATGGTTCCAGACACGAGTATAATTTCTCCCTTGACAGTCCTATTATTTACTCAAGGTGGCTACGAATGCCAGAAGGTATGTTCTTAGTGATCGAACAACAACGATCGAACACCCAATCTACATTTGGGAAGTTCTAACCATTGTATTTGCAGGAGCAAGAGCCATCGTCTGACGAAAGCACGGATGTTATTATTAAATTTGATAGATTGAAAAATATACAGTTGTGCTGTGACGAAGAGTTTGTATTTTAGCATTTACTTCTTACCCGCTACATTTTCGTAAACCCTTTGCTAAATATATTCCCTTTCTTTCAGAACGGCAGGATTATTATTGGAGTTGCGAAGTATCGTATGGAATGTTGTAGATTATATTATTCGGTACGAAGGCATAGATAACGCGGAAGAGAATTTGAAATTAGTTAAACCCTACAGAGAGAAATTGCTGTTTTTACTTTCAAAAATATTAAACGAAGCAGCAAAAGACATAGACATTTCCGACAAATATGTTGATAGAACTGAATCAGTCTTCACAAAATGAAAGATATAATTAATTATTGTAAAGAGTTTTTATTAAATATATTTACACTTATTTGTACGAATTCTTAACATTCTCTAACCCATCATCGACTCATCGTTCAATTATCAGGAGGGGGGTTTAATGTCACATTAAATATAAATCTTTTACCTTTATTTATTGTACATCAAGACTTACAAAAATCATTACACTTATCCGAAAGGAGCGAAATTCAGAAATTTATTTGTTCACTTACAACCTGAGACCCTACATTTCTTGCGGAAGCCTTCTAACTGATTATGCAACCGTTTTCAACAAATTTGCTCTATAGCAAAAGCCTTTTAAATATTTCAAATCGTCAGTTGTTTGACAATAGCCTGGCGCTGGCGTGTTTTGACGCCCACTTTGTCGAGTCTTTAAATCGTATTTTTAACAATAAATAAATGGTTCCTTTGCTAATTATTGTTGCATCGTAATCGACAGGGACTTCACAAATAGGCCTAGGACCTCAGAATGCATCTAAATAAACTATTGAACGTGTTACTTCATTCTAGCAGCGTGATCTGGGGCGTGAGATGAACCCTCTCTGCCAAATTCGGAATTGTAGCTTTTTCAAAATGAATTTGTGTACTTTGATTATTGCGTCTCGAAGTATAGATCTGAGCGTAATTGGTGATGATTGCCTTTACAATTAATTAGTTGTGAACAATCATTGAACATCACGGATACTGAAAAACTGGGCGTCAGAACACGCCAGCGCCAGTTTATATATAGCAACGCAATACCCATTTTAGTTTACCCTGTTCGCCGCTACGCGCCGCTAGCATTTCTGTGTCCATGATTTGAATTAATATTTCAAAGGCACTTTTACGCAACGAATAAGCAACTTTATTATAAAGAATACTTGCAGAATGATTTTCAGAGCCTGTTGAAGGGGCCCAGGAGCCCAGATTGCAAGCAAGTATAGAAATAAAGAAATCGGCATACTCTTGCATACAGCTCGTTTTACAACACATTCTTTAACTGTAAGTTGGAGGTAGTTATTAATAAAATTAATTGTAATGAATTAGGAGACTGTACGACTACTAAACGCACAAAAGAAAGATTAAACAGCGAACGATAATAAATATATATATGCATGTTCATCACATTAGCAAGCGCTATATAAAATAGTACTACTGCATCGTAGTGAATATATTATAAAAATTCAATATATTAATGTCTATCTTGTATATACATTTGGCAGGTACATTTGAAGCATGCGCTTCCAGTATAAAAATAAGAGCCATTATTTTACTACAAGTCGCGTGGGAATTATTTAAAATGTTTTCCCTTTCTCCTAGTATCGATATAATAAATTGCAATAAATTAACACAATAATGAACGTATATGCTAAGATATATTATGCTGTGAATTTAAATATGAAGTCGCTAGTAACAGTTATAGTTAACTCTGTTTTATAGTGTATGCCATCGCTAAACGAAGCGTAACTCTTTCCAACAACAAATGCAACACCGTACTCTTCGAGTAGGCGAGATTAATTTACAGATAAATAAATATAGTGCGCGATGGGATGGTGTTTATCATCGAGACTACACGAAATTAAACTACTATTAAACTGAGAAACAACAATAACATTTCATAACGTTGATGAAAGAACAGTATAGAATCTTAATACCATTTCGGCAAGATATCGTTATATTTTAGTTCGCGGTAAAAATAATTAAAATCATCTGTCTAAATTCGTATATTACACCTGGAGCAAACTTTTATGATTCTTTTGTCATTTTTTAATCCACCTTCGGGGTTGGAGCCGGGCACAGAGAAATATATTGCATATTTCTCGCTTGCCGCATACAGTACCACCTCTTTACAGTTTCTTCAGGAAGTTAATATAGTATCGACTAGCAATTAACTTCTAATCGCCAAGGTTCTGCTATTTACACAGCATGTTAATAGGAATGCAAACATTCCTTTAAAAAATTAACTATTACGCCCCTCGTTAAAATCTAATATTGCACTTCCGGCCAATTTATAACGAAGCTAAATCCTACGATGGCAATGTTCAAGCAACGTTGGCCGACCATGTTTCGTAGAAAATATTCATACAAATATATTAGATTTCTATAACTTAAGATTGCAAATAAATTCTACGCCGGACTTGCCGTTTATTATAATAGAAGAAGCTAAATAAATGCGAAGCGTACAGCGGTGCCCGTGTCGCTCCGTGATTTACGTGTCAGCTAGCCGCTTTAATAGTCTAAAAGAACAAGTTGTCTCAGTGGACTTTAATTACACGTGTTACCCGCTTGACGAACTTCTGAACGCGCCGCCTTTCAAACTCAATTACCTAAACGAAACGTTCACTAAAAGAGACGTAGCAGATCACGAGTTAATCGACTATAATATCTATGTTAATTCTACAATGTTAACGTACTGGCCGCAAACATTCCATCCGGCAAGAATAGAAACGTTAGACGGAATATATTGCCATGCTAAAAGATGTCTACCTAGGTGGATGGCAATTCAGTTTTGATTTCTATGCACTCCAAATGTATATAATAATACTGAAGTATGTACAGGGTGTCTGGTTAAAATGGGACGTACAATTACCATCACAATGCTCGTTGCAAGCTCTTTGCTAAAGCTAAACTGGCTCTCGAATGGTCCCGCAGGGCGGGAGGACAGTGACGAAGCTCTCGGCCTCGCTGTCGCTGGTGCTGAAGTTCGTCCTCTCCGTAACTCCATTCTCGTTCCTGCGGCTGTAAGGATGAAGGTACGCGTTCCGCGCGCCCATCTCGAGACCGGAGTCCAGGCTCTTAGGGAAGCCTGAGAACTCGGAGAGCCTGCGGAAGTTGCCGAAGAACACGCTGTCGGTGCCCACGCTCTCAGCGCCGCTTTCGCTAGCACCGTCGCAGACGGACTCTGTTTCATCTGTTTCCGAGACGCTGCTCACCTCGTGCCTCAGCAATCGCTTGTGGGAGCCGTTGCTGTCGGTGCTGCTCAAGTAGCCGCTGTCCTCCACCTTCGCCCGTGGCTGCGCATTCTCGGGTAAGCGGTTCGCAGAATTGCTTATCGATTCACAGCTTCTGAAGAGCCTGGTCGAGTGCTTCCTGGGACAAGAGTGCGCTTCTTCCTGCCTCCTCTGAGAATCCTTCACCATCGAGCTAGTTGCACGAGCGTCGCACTGTCCCAGAAGCCTCCTCCTGTCCCCCTGGCAGCCGCCGCTGCTCCTCGGTGCGGCAAGTCTCTGCTTACAGCCTCCGCAGACTACGGGAGAGTTCTCCTGCGCCTGGTCGAAGTTCGCCTTCGACTTCCCCCGCGAGAAGCTGTTTCTGGCGCAGCTCTGCAGCTGGCGTCTACCCCGCGTCGTCGATCCGTCAGAATGTGCCTTGCAGGAGCAGGAATCAGTGGTCCCTACGTTGGAATCGTGGCAGGGGACAGAAGCACCGTTGCTGGTCGTAGGGTCACTCGCTTCGGCAGGGCTCCTGTCCCACAGGTTTTTTGACGAGTTGGGTGACGGCTTGCCATCCTTGACGCGCCGCGGGGGTTTCGGTTGCTGGTAGATCTCGTCCGTAGGCGGCGTCGGCACCACGTCCGGCTGATTGCTCGGTTGCCTCTGCCTCCTCGCCTGCCTGGTCTCTGGCGTTAGATACTTGCCCTTGTTGCAGGACTCGGTGCGCTCCAAGTGGCTGTTCAACGACCCGTTGCTACCGTTCAGACTGGAGTCTCTGACGTTCGACTTCAGCCTGGCTTCGTAGATCTCACGGAGGCTGCCGTAGCCTCGCTGCATGTAGTCACCATTCTTCGCGGGGTCCTGGTCGCGAAAGCTGCCCTTGCTCTTCAGCAGTATCTGAGCTGGTCTCTCGAGGGAGTCCACGTAGACCTCGTCCGGAAGCTCCCTCTCGTAGCTGACGTCGTCGTTGATCTTCAGCTTCATCGGCTTCCTGTCGAGCGTGTCCGGCTCGTACTCCGATTCGTCCTGCTTCACGTAGTTCTCCGGCGAGTCCTGCACCTTGATGGTTAAATGCCCCGGGTTCTCCGGCTCGTACCGGATCTCCGGGCCGGAGTCGTCGCTGCAGGCTGGACTGTCGTAGCCGTCGTTCACGTAGACCTCGCTCACCAAGGAGTAACTCTCGGACCTCTGCGAAGAGATCAGCTCCGGCAGACTGTTGTAGTAATTCCTCTCCAGCACCTCTTTGTTCAGCTTCATCATCTCGCCGGTCCTGGTGTTGATCACCGCGTTCTGCATCGTCAACTCCTCGTCCATTGGCAGGGCCGTGGACAACGCCGGGCTCGATTGGTCCGTGGATTCCGGGGAAGTCGAGGACTTTCTGCTACACTTGGACCGTTCCAAGCTGTCCACCTCGTAATCGGTGACGTTCTCCGGCCTGATGTGCTGCTCCAGCACTTTCGCGTCCACCATCTCGCGAATCACAGCGTCCATTATGCGCTTCGCCGTGTTCTTCGCGTTGGGAAGCTCGTTAATCATGTCCGGCAGCTCCTTCTTCGCTGGACTCGAATTCGCTTTCGACCTCGTCCCTCGATCTTCTAAAGAACTCTCGTCCGCCGCCGTCTCCCCTGCCTCCTTGCCGCCTTCAGTCACAATAGCCGTCTCCTCTTTTCTCGCCCGTTTCTCAACAGCTTTCTCCTGCAGGGCAGCGTTCTCCTCCATCTGCTTGATGAACGAGTTCTCAATAGCCTTCCTCACTTTCGCATTCACGGCGTCATCGCCGCTGGAACCGGTCGGAGAATCCCCGTTCCTCTGGCCGTAGTAGTTGGGCTCTTCGAACATGGACTTGGTAGACCGCTTGGAGATGCTGTGTCGGTCGTTCGTCTCCAGGATCTCGCTCCTCGCCACGTTCTGGAAGCTCCTCAGCATCGGTAGGTTCACCTTCCACGGGGAGAAGCCCCGGCCCGTCAAGCTCTTCACGTCCAGATCGAAATCTCGCTTGGCCAACTCCTTCAAGTACTCGAAATTCTTGGCGAAAGACCTGGTGTTCTCTTGGGTGCCTCTCTTAGCCTCATCGGCGTGACGCCATCGTCGTTGAGGGGTCGTGACGTCTTCCAACCACGCTCGCACCTTGCTCTCGCCCGGGCTCGCTCTGTCGGTCTCTAGAACTGCAGTGTTTTTGAATGAGTCGATGCAACCGGGGCACCCGGTGCATCGCTGGGACTTCCTCGACTTGGTGATCGAGCTGGACGCAGACCGCTGCTGATTCTTGCCCATGGAGTCGCAACGATCCGAACCGACCTCCTCCTCCGGGATACCTGAATCGTTCATAAACTGTAAATCCTCTCCTTACCGTTTCTTAAACGATCCTTCTTCTGTCTCTCTAACAGAGGGGACGAGCAACTCACCGCCGAGGGTAGGGACAAATCTCTTCGCAGCCATTTTGTGCTTCGCGATAGAAATTACTTCCCGAATCTTGAAAAGGAACTCGATTGCAGCTGGAGGGGGAGCCTAGAAAGATACCGGGCTGTCTTTAAATTACCTCAGGATCATCCGAGTACGCGATGAAGGGCACAGGAGATGGGGAAATTGTCTCAGGGACAGACTCAATGAACGAACAGCTTACCAATAGCAGTTGCCTGTCAAAATACGCGGGGTTGAAGTATAACTTTCTCCTCTGGGCCCCAGGTAACACAGGGATATCCTGCTGGTGAGGGTTGTCTGCGGTTTCCACGACACGTACATCCTCTTCCGGCAACCTCTCGCCCAAAATCGATCCAGAGCCGAAGCAGATCTCGGATTGCTCCAGATAAACGCAGTGCGGGTGAATGATGGCTGAAGTTACCTGCTCAGTAGAGTATACGTAGGTAATAGTTCGCAACATGCGAATTTCGTTGTTTGAGTTGTGGCAGTTGCCAATGGTGATTGACAGGCAACTGTCAATCAAGGTAGAGTCACCAGTGTCGAATTCTGTAGCTGTGCCTCGTTTTGTTATCGTACAATGCGGTAAGTAGGTACTGAATTCGTCAGTTCCGATGTAATATTCTCATTTTTAGGAATCAATATTATTCCTATCAATTTATCAGTAAATATTTTAATTAATATGTCGTCTGAAAGAGCTAAAACTCTTCTATTCAAAAGAACTAATAGAAGTTTTCAGTTCTCCTCACAGATAACAGGATTGATTAAAAAATGAAAAAAGTAGCTGTGTGGGCAAGGATACTGTCTATCGAATAATAAGGTATAGTAGTTATTTCTTACGCAATGATATGTGCTATCAGTGCAATACCAAGGATTTTAGGGAAGTCTAAACTTTAAGTGCGCACTCTTGCCCTACAATACTCTATCTTAAGTTTCACTGTATTTTCTGATCAAGCTACGTTCTCCAATTTGAAATATCGCTTCGCTAGCTCACGACCGACGAAGTTTAATAAAACCATCCCCGACCAACTAGAAGTAATATCGAAACCTCTTATGTGTATCGTACTCACGTTCTCGAAGCCCTGCTCACTGTCGCTTGTAGGAAGATCGTCCCCAAGATCGCTTTCCGTCAGGCCGCTGTTAGTGTCGCTCTCAAAGTGCCTGGAAGTGTTGAGCAAAGGGTTGTTCTTCACCAATCCGCTGACTTCGCGGCCAGGCGTCAAGCTTATTTCCGGCTCTTCGACGATCTTCCTCTTGCTCTTCTTGCTGTGGAGGTACAAGGACACGCTCGCGACGTAGATCAGGGCCAGGATCACGGACGAGAGGCCGATCGCTGTGTATTCCGTGGTGGAGAGCCCTTGGGAGAGTTGCGTCGTTGAGGAGAACATCACTTCTCGAACGTCTGCATGAGAACGCAGAAGACAGAGGGAGAAATGGGTTGGGAACACCCGACGATAGAGGTGCGCGTGAAACGAAGGGAGAACGCTTGGAGTACTGACTGCTTTTCGAGGGTGAACCAGCCACCCTGAAGGCCACGCACGGCGTGAACACAGAGGGTAGGTTCGATTTCGGAGAGGCGTCCCTGCAGACCAATTTCGCTGTGACCACTCGACCTTCGGCTGCTTCCTTCAACCCTGCTTCGCCGATCCACTGCAATTGAATATTGCACCGGGAATGATTCGAGGCGCGCAGAACGTCGCGGGGAAATGTCAAACTAGATCAGCCAGCAGAATCGATGTCTCCAGCAATTTCAACTTCTCGCTGCTTACTGTAACGATACTCGAAACTCGGACACAATTTGGAGGATTACGATCTTTGCCGCATTGATTTTAAACTCTTGATTTACCTCGACTGGACTCGTTGGCAGCCGAAAGGACATTGGACACATCGCTCTGCTCGCAGGAATAGCCTTTCGGTGGGCTTCAGAGACTTGGCTAATTATGATCTCACTATTCGACAGCGCAATGACTTATTTATTCGACGCAGGGCAACGTTACCAACCTGCAGGAACGTCCTGCCCTCGTCACGAAACAGCCTGAAGGGTGGCTCCGTGTCCGAGAGGTTCCTCAGCTCGGACCATCCGGATCGTCCTAATTGCTGAGCGCCAGTGATTCCGCACACCGGGGTCGTTACCCCTGCATCCACCGTGCAGAAATAGCTTCTTTAGCAATGCTCGGGATCGAAAGGTGCGAGGATCGCGTTAGGTGGACAATTACGCGACACGGAGTCCGTTAGTGGATCTAGAGAAAGGGGCGAGCTCACCTTCGAAACGAATTTCAGCGTGTGGGTAGATTATCTGGCCACGCTGAGGCAGGAAAACGTACGGGACCCTCTCTATCTGACCTGCGTTGCTGACAAAACCAGCGACGTTGCACTCTAGAATCATTAAAGTAAGTATGTGCATTTAGCGAATCGGAGGAGGACCCTTCGAGTTTACTCAATGTATAACTCAGGCTTTGCTCGAGTCCCATGCGCTCCGAAAACGCGGCGTTTCCTTCGAGGGAGCATAAATTAAGATCAAGGCGTTCCCTTTCCTCTCGCAATTTCGCGTGCCATTTTAACCGACGATTCGGCGGATTCGCGGGACAGTTTGTAATTTCCAGGCCGAGTGTCGCTTGCAGTCATCTGCGCAAACTGCAATTACACGGCGGAAGAAGGTGGCGTCGGCGACGAACGCCTTCAGCAAAGAAGCTCCTTTCGATGCGGCAATCAAAGCGCTGCGGAGGGCGTGCAGACATTTCGACGAAACGTCTTTTTCCTCGTCGGAGCGAACGTGCCGGTGAGATTCGACAGGGAAAGGAAAGAAGACGCCGTAACGCGATAATGTTTGGTAATAAAAATCGTTTGGAATTGAATTAGACATCTGTAACTGCGTTGGCTACCTGTAACGAATTCAAGATCTTTGAAGATTCGCATATTACCATACGAAATTACCTCGTTTCGTATCAACGTCTTCCCGAAATTTGAAACCCGATTTCCGTGTACGTATAGAGATCGCCAGCCGAGGATCATTGGCGGGCATGCGGTTCGATTCGTAATTAGCGGTCGAGAAAGGAGCACGCCGCTCGTCAAAATGTTAATACGCTCGTCGATATAACCAGCTTCGTTCGGCAGGCTCACGAAATTCACGAGTGGAATAATTAGATACCGAATAGAACCGGTCTTAGAACGTTGCACCCGGTAGTCGCTCGTGAAAATAACCGAGCAACACGAAAAGAACGCTGCCGATTTCGATTCTTAATAGCGGAACCTGTGGAGAAGAAAACGAGAGCGAGGAGGACGGTTTCTCGTGGCGGATGCCAGCCGCAGGAAGAGGAACGCCACACTTTCTACGCCAAGAGTTACGACTACGCTTTAAAGTTTCTCGAATCGGGGCAATAAACGCGGCGATTTTGCACGGTTACTGTGCAGCAATAAAGTTCCGTTTCACCGGGGAGCGGAGGAGCGCGGAGGGAGCGCGAACGCGTCACCGATTTCATAAATCTCGAGCTTTCCACTGGAAGGTGGAATCCTTTTCTGGCGGAGAGCTATCAGACGCAGCTGATACGACTCTTGTTTGTGTTAATCGTTGCTGTTCAACTTGGAGAAACTTGGGGGAAAGCTGCGAGTAGTGTAGCAAGACGGTTTCTAAATCAAATTTGAGTTTTCAGGAGGAGAAATCCAAATTTCAGTCTGGTTCAGAGTGGTTCGATAGACGTTCATAGTGGTACGTCTGTCGGAACACTCTGAACGTCTATCGGACTTCTATCTCAAATTTCATTTAGAATCCGTCTTGCTATAGGGTAAACTCGGCTTAGTCCATGATGATTATTACTCCGTGATACTGTTTCTTAGTATCTCTAGTTTATGATGCGGTAAAAGAATCAGTCAATTGAAGTTGGTGTGATAGATTGAGAGCGTTTTTGTTCTAGTAACGCATCATTTGGGAAATTCGTCGTGCTAATTGTGGACGGTCGTTTGTTTATCTTACTAATATAGTAAATGCGAAAGTGTGTTTGGATGTTTGTTGTGCTGGTGAATATATATCGTGCCAGCGAGAAAATTAATTTTGTATATTTACAATTAAATATACTTAATAAATTTCTGTTAACCTATTATTTGTTCGTAGGATGTCTGACCTATCGTTATATCCTAGACTCACTTTCAGAACATGTGAATATTAGCAGTTAATAGAGAAATTCAAGAACAATCACGGACTTACCCGAGTTTATCCTACTACTGTTGTACCACGCGCAACGAATAGAAGTTCCCGGGTTCATTCATATCCGTCGCGAATAGTTTCTAATGCATTAAGTAAACGGGTTCGGTAAGTTGCCGAGGAAGTTAAGGCCAGGAGAAGGATGAAACCATTAGGAACACGAGCCGCAATTTACCCGGTGCCTCGTGATTCCAGTGCGCGAGCTGAGTCGCCCGCAGAAGCAGCTTCTTCTCGGGATACCTAATCGGCCGTAAACTCCTCGTTACATGTAATCCAATGCACTTTCGCGCAAATTCGCTTTTGCCGAGGGGGACTATCTGCAGCGAGGCAACCGCGAAACTGTACGCAGTCCCCCTGCGAAATTGTAGCACCCGCCGATTCAACTGTATTTAAGTGCTCGGGGTCCTGGCCTCGGGTCTGTGGACATGTAAATCCGGCTGGTGGTAGTTTCTCTTTTGGTACCCAGGTGTACTTTTTCTACGAACTCGCGTATACGATCGAGAAGAATCGAAAGATCTACGAGACTCTCCCTCGAGCTTTCGCCGCGAGGAACAATGATGCCCTACTAAGCGTGACCAGGCCAATTGGCCAAGTTCTTGGGGATTCTGCTTGTCGAGTGTCTCTCCGTTTCGTATCTCGCTGCCTAGATCGCTGTACAAGGCAGTCGTGCATGATTTGCGATGCATTCGGCTGCAATGGATGGCGCGTCCATCGACGAATCCTCGCGAAGGAAGAGGCACGTCGCGTTCCCTTTAATTGAACTTTATTTTATATTGCGCTGCCACTGAAGACACATGCACAATGATTTTTTATATTCTTACGTAATATAAATACAGCGGCCATCAAGCTTCTACTCGTATATTAAGGGTACCCTCCGGTCAAAACGCTTGAAATATTCGCGATTTTCATGAATTCAGAAGAAGAAACTGAACGACATAGAGTAAAAATGCTTTTCGGACTTTATTAGTTCATATTTCTTTTTGTTCAATTCATGAAAATCACGTAGTTTTCAAGCGTCTCGACCGGAGGGTACCCTTAAACGCGGAGCCAGCACACGTTCGTCGTTTCGCCGCCTACAGCTTCCGCACCATTCGAACGGTTGATTCTAATTCGTCGCATAAATTTGACGTTAGATGACCTTAATATTCGACACCGCGCGGTCAGGCTTGGCGTTAGGTCCGCTAAGAGGGTGCCTTTTATGCCGCGCACGCGGAATAAATTTGTCCACCCAAAAATTTCGAGATTTATCGAGCTATTAAGCGAGAAACACATCAGCCAGACGACTCCCGCGGTTAGTAGGTCCTGTCGCATAAATTTCACTTCGCCGTAAAAGAATTCAGCGTCCGCCTGGAACCGGGGAATCCGCGCGTTCTTCTTTTCGATTCAGTGTTTTTCCTGGCGAATCTTAAGGGTTATTAGGTTCTAAACTTCGCAATAAAACGGCCCGTCGATAACGCGCTGTTACGTCGCGATCGTTCCGCGATTAATGCAATCCATATTTCGTTTTAAAACAGCCCCGCGTCGTCGACGGCCGCCCGGTGAAAAATGACGGCGGTGGCTCGCCGTTCCTTAAGGATCCATCGAGAAACGGCATTTTCCAGAATAACACGTTTTGCACATTTTCAGGCATTCCAGCGAGCCTCGCACAGTAGGGACGTCAAACACTTAAATCTTGATAAACGGGCAAGCATTATCCTATGGCGGTCTCTCGTTAAGGAACCGGTACCTGCGACGCTATTTGCGAGCGTGTCGACTTGGCGCACTTTAATGCCCCGAGATACGCTGCTTTCCAGCTGATTTTCCATTTCTAAAACCTACAAATGGGTCTACGTCGTATTCGGCAGGGCATACACAATGCGATACTTCATTCCCTTGCCGTATATTTTCTTTCGGTTACCTTCGATCTTCCCAAGGGAACGCCACTGTTCGTTACCCGACACACGAGTGCCACTGAAAATATGCCCAGGACCGCGAGACAGTGGCTAACAAGGAAAGATCCCGAACCCAAAAATTCAAAAAATTCCGAAACTTTGTTAATATGTAGGGGATTTCCTCCTGATTACAACGCAATTTTTGTTTGCCGCCCAAATTCACTCGAAGGGGGTGAAATTAACCCCTGAAAAATTCGGCTATTTTTCGATTTTCTGTTGTAACTTGCAGACTGTAAGAGATAGAAAAAAAGTTTCAAGGCAAAAGTTACTTTTTTTAATTAGATCTAGCATTTGGTAAACAGATTATTTTACAGTTCCCAAGTTATCACACAAAATTGGAAAATAACCGAATTTTCAGGGGTCAATTACACCCCATTAGAGTGAATTTGGGCAGTAAACAAAAATTGCGTCGTAATCAGGAGGAAATTCCCTACATATTTACACAGGTTCAGAATTTTTTGAATTTCCGGGTTCACGATATTCCCTTGTAAGTTGACAAGCATAGCCCCACTTACATCCTCCTCATCATTGCCGAACATACTCCTTCCCAGAGGGAATGGACATCGCGCGCCTCGTGTCCCAGCGCGTTAACAGTACGTTACCAGACGGATTATGGTGTTATCCTCGAGACCCGCCAAGAGGTGCCGCGCCAGGACATTAGTCATGTCGTCGGGATGGACGAGCCTCTGCGTCACCTTCCCAATCGCGTCAGCGTGGCGATCAGTGGCCCCAATGAATTACACGACTTTCCTGTCATCAATTTCCCCCGAGTTTCCCTCGCCGCGCGCACAACGGCGCCGGTTCCGACGGTTCCGCGGAACCAGCGAGTTCGCCAGCGTGCTGGAGATACCGCAGGTGTATCCTTGATGAATTTTGCTCGGCGAGGCACGTTTCGACGTATCGTATCGGGATTCGTTCGCACATTAGTCAGAGGTGGTAGCCAGGGCCTGGGAACGAGGCTTCGACGAGCCGGCTCGAGCATTTAACCGTTTCGACTGTGCGCTTTCGGTTCCGCCGCGTTCAGATGAACCATTTCTCTTGCTCAATTTATGGGGGTGGGTTGAATCGACCTTTGCCCACGATTTTTCACGCCATTTCGCTATCGATGTCGAGGCATGTCCCTAGCTCGTATCAACAGAATTCCTGGCTCCATTCCAGATTGGGTAACGCAATCGCTCGCATGCCGATCGTTCTTCACGGAGCGCGCGAGATAGGCACGCTTGGAATGGACGCATTAGGCGGACATCCCTTTTAAATGACAGCTGACAGATAGCTGATGGTAGCCGGCAATCAGAAAAGTTCGGGAACCAGTACTGGGAGACGAGGACCAGTACTGTGCCAGCCTCCCGAGGGTCAAGCGGACGTGTCAGATGCCGTCCCTCGCCGTTTCCAAGGCCGGTTGTGTCTCTCCTGCAACCGATAAATAACCGATCCGCGGGACTCGGCTACGCCGAAGACCGGAGGCTAGAGGGACACGCGGCGCAGCGATCAAAAGTACCGCAAGGAACAATATTTCTTTCTGGCCTCCAGGACTGTCCACTCGCCGCGCGCTGTACGGATCTTCATCCCGAACAGATTCCACGATCAGCGAGTCTCGTGTCCCGGGCACTATTCCAGCGCGACGATCGATCTCTTCGCGGGAACTCTTACTTAACCTTCGTGGTCACACAGGGTGTATCGCACCCCAAGAGCAATTTCCGAGTTCAAATGTCGCGCCTTCGTGACTTCCGAAGGGGATTTATCGCGGAAAAAAATGGAATAAAATATCGCTTTTTTCCATAACAATTATCACTGAAAAGTGAAAAGATTCAAAAATTCGAAAATGGTAACTAAAAAATGACGCAGCGGTGCAGTGAACTCCGTATGACCAATTTGTGATTATAAGAAGGACCACGGAGGGTTAATCAGACCTAGACGGAGCTAAAGTCGAGGTGGTCCCTTGGTATTCCCCGGCGAACAGCGATCAGCCTGCCAAGCAGTACCTACCTACACTAGTGTAAGAAAGAAGAAGAAAAAAAGCGATGAAATTTCATTGACTCGCTAAATTTCTCCACGCTTCCGTTGAATCCGCTGGCATGAATATTAACCAGCCGCTTCTATTCGCTTTAGAACACACTATCGCACACATTAAATCAATGGAGAACCGTTTGGCGAAGGGAGCGCTGCTCGAAGCGGCTCCAGTCAGAGAGGATCGGCGCTTATCGGCCACCGGGGCCCATAATTCCGCGATTCCTATTCCGGTGTGACACTATCTATCACGAGGCGAACAGGCACGCTCGGTTTCGAGGATTCATCCGTCGTTCGACGAAGGTCAGGGTTCATCGGCGTGGATCGTCCCGTTGGCTCTCGTTCCACGAGGTCGAGCCGGGCGATCGTTAATCAACGGGTCGTTATCCGCTGGTCGATCGTATAAGGCACAAGTAGCCAGGGCCGCTCTCACTCCTACGAGCTAAATGAGGACACCGCGAAGAGAGCTGCCGGTGTTAATTGCTCTCGGCCGTCGATTATCGTAAATCGTGTCGTCCTGCGGGCCTCTTTAATGAGACACGGCCGTCCGGAGCCGTCGATCGACGCTGGCTTGAATGAAGGGTTCGCGCCGAACCGTGGCTCCTCCATGAAAGTGAGAAGAGGATCCCGCGGTACCGCGGCCGAAACTCAACGCCACGCGAGGACGCTCTTCTCTTATGAGAAGCTTGAATGGCATTTAAGGACAACGCGCCATGGCCCGATCGTATTTTCGGCGTTACGGCTCTTTATGAGCTCGTAAACGTCACCATCAGCTTTTTAAGTACAGTCACGGCTATGGGGTCTTTATGTAAGCCTCGGAGGAGGAGGGGATCCCGCGTGAAAAGGTATCATCGTTCATTTAGGAAGGCTTTAATAATCCGTTCCCCAGCCTGATCGATCGCCTACTTCGACTGGACCTTTTAAATATAATCTATTGGCGCCGATTCGTGACGCATGGAGTCTTAGCGCGCAGTCCTACGCCGGGGCCGGCTTGGAATTATGACAAATGCCCTGGCCGTTGAATTTTTGATCAAGTGGACAGATGTACGAATTTCATCTCCGGGTTTAATCCAGGCCGGAGATAGATCGACGCGATTCATTATCGATTAGGCTAACGGTGCTAATACGTGTGCGAAATCGAGCAGGATTTCAATGCGGTGTTCGTTAGGCAGATTGAATCAATTAGTGGATAATCGCGCGGAGTTGAAATTCGCAAAGGCAGTTCGTCATAAAGCAAAGTAATAAGATACTTTAGAAATCATCGGCTGGCCATCGAATGAATCCCTCGAAGCAAAATCGTTTGTTAATCTCGCCGAGGAACTTGTTCCGCGCGATTCTTTGGCCAATTTGACGCGCAACGCTGGAAGAGGCCTCGGTCGTGCCTGCATGCTAATAGAAACTGAAAATTACAGCCTGACCGTCGAACAAACAATTTTTCCGCCGCCCCTTCGATATGACTAATGCGCGCACGTGTACAATTTACAAGCGAGCCGCTCGATGCAATTAATATTAAGATTGCGCGAATGGCCTGGCGATACCGGTCCATCCCGCGGAGTTTAGAGGTCTTAGGGAGATTAAGGTCGCGCTTGTAATACTGGGAACAATGGGATTTGTTTAACATTCCCATCAAGCAGCTGTAGGCGACCTTACTGTCTATAGCACAGAGGTTCTGCAGTCAGTATTAAAGTGATTTCTCTCTTCCGCGCACTCGAACAGTTGTAGTCACTCCATCGGCTAATGCCCGAAGACTCAGAACAATTCTACGAGCACATGCCCCTTGATGGTTCAGATTCCGCTAGTTGTTCGAGGAACGCGCAGACTTTTAGAGCGCTCTGCTTGCCAGACGTACCTACCATGAGCGGCCGAGGGACGCTGGAAATTATGTTTCCGCATGTACAACACAGAACCGGGGTATACTTAGGGTTGCGCGATTGCATCATTACTGGAGCGGTCGGCGAGAGGCCCCGAGGGGGAGGAAGATGAAGTCACGAGGTGGAATCCTCGCTTGACCTTCTGGAATGAACACGAGGGCCCCGAACGGGGGACTAATGTGAGCTTCGGAACGCTGACATCCCCGGTTCCTCGCAAAGAATGAAAGCATTCGCCGTCGCGCGAGTTCTATGGAGTCGTTTGCGTAATATATAGATGCTGGTAATGTATGCGCCTACACGGTAGCAGGTAGGGAACGGTTGTTTGCAACTTGCAGAACGGTTAGGTGTACTCCAGGACGCGAGTCGAAGGTGACGGTGATTCCGATCGGTATTGTGAGAATGCCTCGCTGTTAAACGACCCCGTGGACTAGGACCCTGGACGAGAAAAGTGCATACCGTCGGGATGGAGTGGAGGATCGGTAGCTCAAGTCTCGAGGGAATCGGAAGGATCGGGGGGATTTAAAGGACGATATAGGGCTCGAAATTATTTTTTGTCGAATATACGATGATGTATATCTACATAATGCCCAAGAAAAGGCATGTACAGTCGTGGAGCCCAGTGGAAAACAAGCACGCGTCACCGTTTTCTGATTTCAGAGGGAAGCGAGGTGAAGGAAAAATTATTTTCATAAGAAATGCGGTACGATACTGTAATTATTTTAAGCGGTACTTTAACTAGATGGTAAATCACAGCTATTATCAAATTTTTCCTGAAAATTACTTTTATTAGGTCAGTTTTTAGTACCTTTTACTTCGAATAAATCATTGGTTATTAGCTCCTACAATTTGAATATTTTTGAATAAATTTGAAAATTGTATCGATAAATATGTGTTGTGTATTTAATAAGTAACTAAGAGATAATAGTATAAATAATTAAACTCTCTATTGGTTATATCCATTTTGAAAACAATGTAAGATCCGTGTGGCATGGGCCCCTCTTCCACTACACATTTGTTTTTTCACAGCGCAAAATAGTGCCATTTATGTATCAGATGATACACTGCTTTTCTGAAATTTCTTTTGAACTTTTCGCGTGACCGATCGGCAAAAAACTACTTCCTCATGAATTTCGCTAACAAAATATACGTTATTTATTAAAATAACGTACTGCGAAGCGCGGTGCGCATTAAGGTAGACCGCATGATGGAGAACGGTGTCTATGAAGTGGGAAGAAAATTACAGCGTTGTACGGCGGAATATTAATCCCTTCGTTGCGGCGTGTATCAAATGTAAAGCGACGTTGGGGTTCGCGAAGGGTCCCTCGAACCGACCGCTTCCCACAAGCTGTGTACCTTTGTCTATTATTTAAACAACTGCTTCTTCGACCAAGTTAATCCGCCAAGCAGCCTTCCTCATCTCCGTACAGCCGCCGCGGAAACGCGCAGGCTCGTTCGTTCGGGGCTCACAATGGCGCGATTAAATGCGTAAGTGAGTATTTATTACATATAAGTGGCGAGAAAGTTTACGGTTATGCGCGAGGTGGTGAAAATTGAGAGATTCGAGAGTCGTAACGGAAGGAACGAGCGACGACGCGCGGAAGGTGCTTCGTGGCTGACTCAGCAACGCGGATGCTAATGACTCGGGATAATTTCCGTGGCGCGAAGGTCATTGCTTGGGGTCAGGGCTACGCAGAAGCGTGCGCTGTATGAGAATCGACTCCGCTTTGAATGGGCTGGTATCGGTGCTGGATGATTTGCGATTATCTAACAGCGACCAGCAATAGGAAACAAACGACATGCGCGGCTGATGTACGCGACGCTGGTTGCGCAACTTTGTGCGCCGCGAGCCTCGGCGGGAATACGAACAGGATAATCCTTAGATAGCAAGCCGATAAGGGAATCGAAGGTACGAGATAAAGTAACTGGTCTTAAAGACTTTTCCAAGTAGCCTCGTTAACTTCACGATTATCAGCGCGATATAAGAGACCTCTGTGGTTTCCCATAGACATAAAGCTTCACGCTTGAGTAAGGATTCTGGAAAGCTGCCACATGAATTTTGATAAACTTCGTGGTTTATTCCAGCCACGCGAAAGTAACACGTCTGCTACGGAACTTACGTAGAAGTAGATACTACCAGGCGCGATATTAACAGCGCGAGCAGTGAGGAGCTTTGATCTTTTTCGCGGGCCGTCGTATCTCGCGCCAGCGTGGCAACTCTCCAATCGCCTACGCGCCGTCTCGCGATTCTCGCAATCCTAGGCATTCGAGATCGATGGAGAAGCATTGGTGCACGGTCACCGGAGGTCGCAGAGGGTTCACCTAGTGGCGGAGTGAATATACTTCACGCCTCCGCCTCTCTCCCCGTCGCTGCTGGATAGACGCAAAACGTGCGCGATTTCTATGGAATCGACAATTTACAGCTACCTTGCCCCACCATAAACTGTAACCGTATACAGACTTTTCATCTCTTCCAGCGTGGCTAGAACCTTCCTAATTTCAGCGCGAGTGACGCACGGCTTCTCATCGCTCACTGTCAGATCACAGCGGAAAGAATGGAAAGACACTGTGGCCGTGTCAGAGGTTAACGCTCAATGCTGTTGCGACTGCATAATTGTTTCACAAAGCAGCCTGTGGCTACATGCTGCGGTTTGGGAAGCGAAGATCTATCCGACGCTGCGGCAAAGACTGGGGAACGAGGATGCGTAACGAGGTTTTAAGTGCAGCGCATTACGTGGTCACTTAGGGATCGAACGGGTAGAAATCAGCGATATAAAGTTCGTGGCTGGCCAGCGAGGAAACCTTAGCTACCCGCTAATTTCCCTGCGAGGCACAGGCTCGAAGCGTTCCAAATTGCAAATTAATCCAATTAGCCCGGCAGAGGAACGGTCTGCAATTATGTTAATTTAACCACACGCCTTCCGACCGACTCACGTGCGCTATTACGCGAATCGATTAAACTGCTGCTTGCCAGTAATAAGGGTACTTATCAAATCAATCAAACCCACCGATCGGAACGAAGCTACGCGTCTCGGTGTGCATGTAGGTCCGTTTTTGTTCTAATCTCAGAGCTGCAGGCGGCTGGCACGTAGAAAATCAAAGTAAACGGATCGCGCGGCACGCGGCCGCTCGTGGTTTTGCCTGCGGCGATGTCGCTTAGAAACGTGCGGCACGAGGACGATTCGCTTAAACAGCTGGGGCAATCATTTCCGATGACACGGTTCGATTGAAAACGGTACGTGCGCGCAACTGTTCGCTCTCGGGGGGGACGAGGAACTCGATTACTTTGACCGAGGAAAAGTGTCGGGTTTTCAATGCGCTCGCCCGCAATTAGGGGAAGAGCTGCTGAACGTCCGGCTTTGATTATTTCCAGGGAGTCAATACAATGTTCCACGGCATGCGATTTGATTGTGCGGACTTGAAAGGGAAGACCCGGACGTTCCGCTCGGTTCACTCGCAATTGAAAGTTGCCGGGCATCGCGGGGGGATTAAAGCCACTTACCGTGGATGTCATTAACGCAGATATGAAGATCCTCCCGGAAGGTAGGAAGCCCGTGGTTGCACTGGCAGGTGCAGCTGTTGTTCGGAGGAACGAGTCCCGCGGTTGAAGGACTACGCGTGTAAGGACTGGCGGTGCCGCTGCTGAGCACCGTGCAGGCCTCCGTGCAGGAACCTGAAGGGTCACATTTCCAACTTTTATCCGTGCCCTTCTGCCTCGAGCTTTAATTACACGGCGAGGGGTTCGATCTACGGCAGGTCCCGGCTACCCTCCGCCGCATCCGAAGTTTCTTTCGCGCGAGCTAACTGTACAGCCGCGCGTGTGCAACCGAGGGACATTCGGAGATAAATTTCCAGGATGAGGAAACTCACGCGCCGACGCCAGCGGGACGCGGCGCGCAGCCTGACCAGCTGAAATACAGCTGTCAAACCGTTACATCGTAATTTCATGGATAATCTGCCGCGAAACTTTTTCCACCGACAGGCTTTATACTCGGGACGTACTCGCGTACCATTTCTTTTTAATATCCAGTCCCGTATGATTTCTCGGGAAATCGCGAATCACGGCCGCGCTCGTTCGCGCAGCCGCGTTCCTCGAGGAAGATGCCACTCGTCCGGGCGAATCGCGGAGGCTGCGCCTGATCATTTATGCGAGAAAGAGTAGCAGGGAACAGTGGCGTGACAGCGAGCGGTGTCTTCAAGAGATTTACAATCGCGGCTTTTGTGCAGGCTTACCTTCCAGCGTGAAAATATCTCCATCGGAGTGCCTGATGACCGAAAGCTCTTGACAGCGAGTAATCTCGAGGATGTTCAAGCAGCCCGCGAGGACGAGAACTAGAAGACGCATCTTCCCCACAGCATTCTGAAACAAAGTGGAGCAAATTACTGTAGCTTCGCGCCGGGGAAGGTCCGCGAGGACGACGAAGATGGCCGCTAGTCTGCAGCCACGAATAAATCAACCGTTTCTCTTACGCTATCAGGGGATCTGTCTTAATAATTCTCTACACGTGGCTGGCGAGTAACGCGTGATGTAACGCCCAGCACAAAAAAAAAAAAACATCACAGCTCAATTGCGAGGGTCCTCGCTGTCGAAGCGTTTCGCTTAATTGATTGCCGAATAATTTCCTGATTTATAGGGGTCATACGACTGCGAGGGCGTGGCCGTGAAATTGCGGTAATTACAGGACTAAAATAGACGGCCACGGACGGCTCCGTCGGCTAGAATTGATAACAGTAATTAATCAACGTTAAAGGCTGCCCAGCAATCAAGCGTTGCTGGCGGGCATGTCGCGAGAAATCTCTTCCTCTCTGCCCGGCAGCGTCATCGCGACACTTTTAGAAATATCTACATCTCCCGAAGAGAGTCGAGGGGGAACTGTTCAGGTTTCGAAGTCGATTGGCTCCTAATGCCTGAGGAATCGTAATTCTCTTGTAACGAGACGTCCCGAACGATGTACCGCGAAATTACAGGGTGCAACGGCATGTAACTTCCGCGGTCGAAAAAAGGCCCCGAAGAATCCACTCGCCGGCTGGAACCGTACACCGTCCAGTGCGTCTTCTTGCTGAACTACGGTCGCACGGAGGCGCCCGCGCCGTTCCAGCGAGCATAAATTACACGTTCGATGCGTGTCGCGAGCGGTGCATCAACGTCACGTGTGTCCACGTTATGCACAATCGAGCTGATGGCACGCGTGAGATAGGACAGCCATCATCGATGGGAAACGCGCAAGAAGAAGCGGCGGGAATGGCTTCCTCGAGACTTCGCGAAACTGTTGCCGTTTTTGCCGCTTGCCAGCTAGCTGGGGGACGAAACACGAGGCTGGAACCATTTTCTTTGGTGGTTGCGGGAAACGGGCAGCTTGCATACCCGTGGAATCCTCTACATACCTTGTACATTCAGTGCTTCGCTATATTCCATCCACTCAAGATTCAACGCGACGTTGTCCGTTGATTCAAGATCGTGCGAAGGATACTCGCAAGAATATCCCCGATGCACGGGACTTACAGGTTTTATTTTACAGGGCAGAGAAAAATGAGGAGTGTTGGGCGGGAATGCCGGATCGTCGATAAAGGCACGCGTTCCCTTCAGGGGCCATCTGGATCTCAAAATGCGGATAATTGTCGCGATCGGATGTAGATAATTCGCGGCTTGCTCTGAGCAAAGGGAGCTGCTGGATGCTCGAGGTTCATTTGGAGAAACGCGTGCATTCCTCGCGCCGATTAATCGCCCCATTCCCTTTTAATTGCCTCCAACATTAATAGCTCGATACGCTACAGTTCCTCGTATCGTGGCCACTGAAATGTAGTACAACGGGAGCTTTCGGAGATGCTGAGTCCACGTAGCCGCTGTAAATGTTCCTGCGCGTGGGACCTATTAAAATGAAATACGTCTGAGATTGGATGGTGACGAATGATCAGTATGTATTACTTTATACGGGAGATATGTAATTTATGATCGGCGAATCGCCTTCTTGAGTATCGAGATGTAATTACCATAATGTGTTTTACTATCGCTCGACCAATCCCGGTGCAGGGAGACGCGCATTAAAATTTCACCACCGGTGTGAAAACTCGCCCGCAACCGGAGAAATTTATGCCTCGGTCAAAAGCGGCGATATTTGCATATCTCGATAAAAAATGTATATATTCGAATTTAATCCCTCGCGTGTATCGCGGCTCCAGTTGGATGACACGGCTCTAAAAAATCCCCATCAATAAAGCCGCGCGTGACCGATGAGAGCGACGAACAAAGACCGATGTTTCTTTCCTGGTACAGACCCAAATAGTTATTCCCTGCAAGGCTGGTTCGATGTACAAAACGGGGCAGATATTCCGCGAACTAATTTCGTCCGTAAATAATAATTTGATATACTTTACATAAATAAAAAAACACCCTACCCTGCTATTGGAAAAGTAAATTGATAGCGTCCGGTTTAATGCACACCCTGCTATCCGTGTAATTCCCTTAGGTACCCACTTGAATTATACTTTTTAAAATTTCCGAAGAAACGATTATTTCTTCTGCATGAAAATTAACAGCGAGAGTGGCTCAGAAAACGAAGTTCCTTCGACTATCACTTAAAAATTAGCGAAAGAAAGAACCAAGTGTACTTTGCGCGCTGCATTTTCACGCCAGTTTTGCTTCCTTGCCATTTTCCCGCGTTCCTTGAGATTCTATGAAATTCCTCGCGGAAAATGCGGTCACGGGTGGACGTGATGGATGCGTGGCAATCTCAGAGGCTGTTTCACTGACTGTCTGTCATTTGCATGAACATAATTACGAGTGTTCCAAACGAGAATGTCGTTAGCACGAATTGCTGCGACGCTTTGGGGTGCACCGTGACTCTAAAGGTATATTTTAGTGCCGTTAGTTATAATTTCATTCGAGTGTTTACGACAGCAAAGAATCATACCTTTCTGAGGTGTGAAAATAAGCTCCTGAAATATTTCTAGATTAGCTCCTCGAACGTCATAAAAGTTCAACCGGAGTCGCGTTTAAATGGAGTCACGGTATAATTTACGACGTCTATAGTCTCGATCGAGAGGTAACCTGAACGTAAATCATTCACGAGGGCGTTTATCTGGCATCATTAGCAACACGCTACTATGTATTCAATTCGTTACGTGGAGCCATAAAACGTGGCTGGATCTATCTCCGATCGGATGTATTTCATTAAAGGACCTTCTTATTTGCTTCTGAGAGAACTCGTTTCGCGGTAAAAATATTAAAATTATATCCGTGTGGTCCGTCGCTGGCAGCTTGTCTACGAATTATGAACGCTTCGGTATCGCCGTGATTACCGGTCGTGATTAATCTTGACCAGCAGATTCCGCAAAAGCCGATAGAGGCGTACCGGTGAATTCACGATACGTTCCCGATTCCTGTCAGACGAAACCATAAATTTCTTTACAGCGACATTAAACAGCCCCCTCGCGAAGTGTGTCATATGTATCGTTCAGCCGGCGACTTCAATGCTTTGCGTGCGTGCATAGACGATGACGATCCCATTGAAGCATCCTCTCACGCAGGAATACATAGTCTGTTCGTCTTTACAAGTTTATGAGTCGTAAATTAATAAGAGATTCCACAAGCTTGTACGCTGCAATAAATTATTAGTTTATTCGCTACTGTTCCTTTTGTAGTTTCAAAGTACCGCTCGTCCGTGGTACTTTGTTTTGGCCACTAAGCTCCAATGAACCACTAAAGGTAAAAGTTTGGGGAAATACAGCTTCGTACATTAAAAGCAACACACTTTCTGCGCTGGGCCGGAAATTAGCAATTTGTTTGTAGAGACAAGTACGATCTTTGCGATACCATCGGAGCACCGGTTGATTTCGAAACGGGGAACCGCAATCGAACGGGTTGGATGTTAATGGTTCACGGTCGGGTGACAACGGAACAACCGGAACGCGTGCAATTAGCCTGCATTTGCTGGGACACGCGTCCTTCTCGGGCACGTTCGCGGGTAGCGTGCAAGATTTCCGGCTCGCGATTTAAGATTATGCAAAACGAAGGGGTCGCAGATGAGCGTGGATCAAGAGCAGATCGCAACCCGAGATCGTACGTGACTGATTCCGCGGAGAGGAATGTCGCGTTCTGTGTCAGGGTGGATGCAGCGCAGAGATCCGATCTTCCTCACGAGTTGCCCCGCGATACGAAAATTATCTTCGAAGCAGGCTGCTCGCCGTGCAGTGCGCTCTCGAAATTCTTACGTATAGCGGACTGATTAAAACAGTAAAAGGAGCAGGGAAAAATCAGGAGTAGCTGCGACGTCTCCCCTAATTAGGTTGTCCACCTGCGCGGCTGCACCAACGAAACAAGAGCAGCTGGATTAAAATAATTTACGTCTAATTTCCATCGCGCGAAGGGACTACTCCCTCCAGCGACCCATCGATCTTCCCGTTCGAGATTGAACCGCACTCTGCTCGCCCTTCATCAGCCTCGACGAAGCTGCAGTTACGCGCGATCAAGCTAATTATTTCCGAGCAGCCGTGGCACGACATGTCGTCACATGTTGCTGATTAATTAACAGGAGCCTGACGCGATACATCGATACATCCACACGCTGCAATCATCTTGCCCATCAGGGGCGTCGATTTCTTAAGTGATTTTTGCCTGCCTGGGTCAATCTTCATCGTCCGCTTTAATTACATCTGCCACAAAAGCTCCACGAATTAACGTTCCTCAGATCTTCCCGGCACACCAGAGCCAGACACACACAAGCGCGAGGCATTACGTCCAGGACAAATAGCAAATCGATCACGTACAACAGAACCGTCGATCCTCCGTGGATCACCTCACAGAATCATCTCGCATCAGCGAGGATCGAGCCAACTCCCGCCGCCTGTTATTTCGCGTCGACCCCTTTAATAAGAAGCCAGCCGGCGCGAATTCTGGGGCGTGATTCTTCAAAATCGAAGCAGTTTTCGACGTGCCGCAATTTGCGAACGTAGACCGGCCGATTCGACGCGACGGAGACAGCTGGGGACACCCAAGGCGTATCGGGGATGCCTTAAGCATCGCCATGCGGAACACTGCTGAAAGACGTTACAGCTATGTGTCCTCAACTTCGGTTGAAAAATGGCGGTAGGTTCCGCTTGCTGAGATTAATGCGTATCTCTGTGTCTAACGTTTGTGCCGGTTATGAAAATTCTAAGCGGAAGATGTATAGCTATCGCATGCTATGACAGATCTTCCATATTTCAGCGTAAGGAGGGACGTATCGCATGTCCCACGAGAGATCCGCGTCATTCTTCCCCGCTGAATATTCATACGTTTCCGAAACGTGGACGCACGCTCTCGCCATACACGTGTACCGATATCAGCAGCGTTTCCTAATACCGAATACTGTACTGCGACATAACTTCCTCGTTCTCCTGTCCCGCGAAGAGCGAAGCCGTCCGTGTTCCACAAAACATCCTTGTAACTTTTTACTCCAGTAAATGCGTTAATCTTTCCACCAAACTGGCGCGTCAGCGTGTTAAAATGCCGTTCCGCGGAGCTTCTTAATCCTTGGACCGTTAGCCTTTGCGGCGAGTGCGCTGTGTCGCGATTACGTCCCCGGCGCGATCTTAAATAATAGTGTAAAATTACGTGGGCTTGCGTTGTCCGCGACCGGGCAACCTCTGTGCTTCTCGAACCCAGTACTTAGTTCCTTAATGCTAGGGGAAGAACCTGCCCCAGGGGCCAACGCCGCGACCTAACACCCCTTCAGAGGATGCTTTAGAATGGAACCGAGTTGCGCAAACACGGATAAACGCAGGTGATTTTGCCATTTACAGTTTCGAGGATGGGATCCCCGAGTTTCTACTAAGACGATTTACATCGAGATTAGAAAGGGATTTGTAATCTGAATGTCCTCGATGAATATTAAGGCGCTTTCCTCTTCCAACACGCGAGGATGGATACCGAATCGGAGGCCTCGTTCCTCAATCCGGATTTATTCCGTTTGCCCGTGAGGGTACAGCGGATTCTTGGCTCGGGAGCCAAGGACTTACGGGCGGTGAAACGGAGAGTTCGGAAAGTAGAAGTTATGCTCGCATTAGAAGGCGGTCAGAGACGCCAAAGAATTTCAGCTAGCACCACTAATCCCTTTTTCTGTCTCGTTATTTCGAATGATCGGGCGTGAGGATAATTCTAGAGAAAAATCAGATAATTTGCCCGGCATTGTGCATCGCGTTAATTTCGACTCGAGAACGATTTCTAACGGTTGCTGATGGCAAGCCGAACGAAATTACAGGTTCTGATGAACCACCGCTGATTCGTAGCGGAAGATGGACAGGGCTGGCGGAGTTATCGAGTCTTCCTAAATTAATACAAGCACGTGTTCAGGAAGCATCGAGTCTCGCGGCGCAAGAAGAAGGATCTTTGGCCTAATACGTCTAAACGGAGTGGTTCGTCCAGGTAAGGTCGTGGCGCGGGACGAGAAAAGTATTTACTGTTACAGCCTCCCTGACACGGTGTTCGAATTACCTGAACATGGCTGGCAAGTCTTGTTTACGAGGATTTAGGATAAACTATTCTTTACCAAACACGAAACACAGTCTATCTGATCTGGTATCCCCCCCCGTGTCAGCGCGTAGAAAGCGGCTGTTAACTAAATCCTACCCATTTTATTTGATTCTAGGTTGTTCAACTTCCGAGAAGACGAACGGTGTCATTTTCAACCGAGCATTCCCCGATTTACACGGAGTCAGGACGGGGTGGTTACACTCTGCCGGTTCTACTAAAATCAACACTCTGTCCTACATGTTATTCCCACTGGCGTAACATTAAAAATCCTACAAATTGGCCCCGAATATCGTATCGAATTTTTACGTCCTCCGCGGGGGAAACCAATATCCTGGAAACGGCTCGGGCGGATAGTATACTGACAAAGAAACTCGCTTCGAGAGGCCGTTCGCGTCTTTATTAGCCAATAACTTTCAACAATTATGCAAATGACCTGGAACGTAACGTTTACCGGTCGTACAGGAGATCCGATCGGGGGCCTAAATCGGAGGCAATGAACTTTGATGCAACAACGATGCACTTCGCTCCCTGTGGCGCTCTGCTGCATCATGTAGCTTTATAGAATGCGTCAGGGTGCTTGCCAATGTCTGGAATGTTTGAATGGTGTAAGGTTCAAACATGTAGGCTTCGAAAATCGAGATGCTCGCGACGAGGCTAAGAGAAGCTCCAGCTCCAGAAACTAAGTATTTTTTACACGGCATTGCTCGTGCAACTTGTAGAAAATCTCGTGGCGTTTGAAAGAGAAAAGACTTCTGCTTAGGACACGTGTTTGCCGGCAAACACGGGGCAGTTGACCGAGCTGCGTTTCGTTTTCCGGAACTTCCGATTCTAATGGCTAGCTCGATCGTAAAACCCTGCTCCTTCTGCTTCTTCGTTCCAATATTTGCGAGCTTGAACGACTGTCTTCCTTCCCAGCCAAGCTGCCAGTTTGTTCACTTGTACAAACTGACGGGCTGCCGAAGGGAAACTCGACAGAGTTTCGTGTCACCCCACAGGCCCAGCGAAAGTCAACGATTCCTTTGGAAACAAGTGAACGTTCGTCGCTGGAGTCCCGCCTATGCGATACAGGAGAGATTCAGCGATCGACTATCTGACTTTGGTTTTTACGTTACATTCAACTTTACGAAGCATCTTTTGATTTACCACCTGAATTCCTGGGTTTGATCATCTACGAGATAGCTTCGCGAGGGTCCTGAGATTCTCATGAAACACTATGAGAGATATTCCAGTGGAAAAAAGAGTCAGGGTTGCTGAGGACGCTGCGAGAAGGATTATAATGATTGCAGGTGAAAGAAGAGCAAGAAGAAGGGCGTGTAAACACACTCGAGGCCCGCCATCGGGGACAGAGGCCCCACAAGTATCATGAATCGTGGCTCGCCAAGTGACTAACGAGCGAACAAATTACTTCCACCCATGAATTGTATTTTTCGCGACACGAAATCACGATAATCGCCGCTCCTCTGCGTTCGGGGTACAGGCAGAAGCACTTGGCAGGTTTCGCCGCGACTTATCGGCTGTAATTGGTAGCCAGAGGAGTGGTAGCTTCGGCCTCCATCCCGCACGGGTCAAGAATACGATCGCGAATTATTTATAACGACACCGACACGCGCTTCATAATTTCGCGGGACACGCGAATAAAGTTTATACATAAACCCCAGCATGAAACTCAAGAAGGACCTTAATCCTGGACCTTCGTTGACGCAGAACTGACTGGATAAGCTGCAATCGGTTACGCTATTATAGAGCAAGCGTACAGGAGGAGAACGGCAAACAGAGCTCCGTCCAAGTGCACCTCAATTTCAATTTCAATTTCAATGCGAACGGACAGGTTGTCGGCGATCATTGAGTCACGCATCGAAAGGCCAATGAACCAAGGCTAATCTCTGCAGCGCGTGCATTGCCAGCACAATCCGCGAATCATCATCGCGAAGCATTAGAAAAGTGTGACCTTGCGAGCATAGATCAGATCAAGCATAGCTTATGATGGAATCACGCGCAGCACGCGCTCCAACCGATCATCAATCCCCGTGTAACTGTCGTCTTAAGGTTCACCTGCGCGGAATAATACCCCGCCGAGTTCATTCTCATGGGGCACTTTCGAGACGCAATGGCTAACGGCGAACGTCGATGTTCCTCCTGAAAGCCGTAAATAAAACGGCGGCCTGCGACTTGTCTCGGTACCGGCGGCATCGATGTTTCTCCTTTGCCGGTAGCCTGGCTCCGTCCGAGGACGTTATTTCTGATTATAATCGCATCTCCCTGCCCTTTGTCTTCTAATTTCAACAGGGAAAGAATTCACGTGAGCTACGGGCCGCGCACGGCCCCAAGTTTCTAACTTTTTGCAGCTTTCTGTTCGCCGGAGCTGCACACTGCGCAGAGCTGAGGTGAAACGAGGAGGGAAATCAGTAGTATAGGACAGCCAACGCACGACACGATCGTTGAGGAAGAATCTATCGACGGCCAGGTCAATTCGACTGACACAGCGGTCATTCGAGTGACTTCCATCGGCGGGGGTGCTACTGTTTGCCCTCTTCTTTCCGAGGTTTATCAATTCCCATCTGCAGGCCTCTCCTAAATATTTCACCACGAAATTAAGAAGGTATTGGAATGGGCGCCGGCTTAAAAGTGCATACAAGCGTAAACGGCAACTGAAAAGCGGTGTCGTGTACAGTGGACAGCGTAAAACGGTGTCCCCGCGACGCAGAGCGATGAAATTTAGCACGTGGAGCCCGGTAAAATCGCGGCCCGCGCAGTAAAGACCGTCGGAACACGGCCCCGATACCTCTGACGCATCGGGAATTTTAACGGATAAAGCCACTGCCGGTAAGCGATCCACGAAAACTGGACGACGAGCTTTTTATGCAAATCTCAGATTAAGAGTCACGGAGGAACGCGCGCAGTTGCTTACTGCCAACGGTCCACGGCAATAATATCGCGAGACGCGAGAGAAGACGAGAGGGCCAGATAACAGGCACCGTGTAATTAGGAAGATCAGGTTCGCTCCAGCCATGAAATCACACGAAACGTTTGCGGATTTCCACGCGGCTTACTGGCGCGATCCTTGATAACCTCAGCAACGACACAGTTCGAAGGTGCAATCGTGCAATATTTCTTTTGTCGGCGCCCCGTTGTACGAATCATCTGAGTATTACCTACCACTTTTCGCGTGCGCACTGATTGGCTACTCTATGACGCCCGAGAGAACGAGATCTTTCGGCTTTTTGTTCCAAGATCTAGAAAGGTATCTTTGTCAATTTTATGGCTGCGAAATCGTACTCTGGCCTTAATGTACACGGAAATAACACGTTTAGGAACACTCGACCGGTCCCATTTTTTTTTCTACATAACCGAGCACATGTCACGGGTAATTCTCACCTGAGGTGAGAAAAGAGCTGTCAGTAGGAAGCACGGGTTTGTTCCTATGGCGAATGGTCGCCAATAAATTCCTGGTAGCCACAAAATGTACCCTTAAAAGGATCGATGTTAAGTCGCTCTGGACACACAAGTTTGTGGTTTCACGGACGCCGGCTGAATTTGCGACGTGGTTTTTGTGGTTGATAACTAATGTATAATTATTACACGGATTCTTTAGTGTAACTCGATCGCGCCTGCTCTTCGGAGGGTTGCGGAATACGCACCACTTGTAAGCGGTCGCTCGTGTGACGAGAACACGGCTCGTAATCGTAAAGTATTAATTTCATCAGGCTGCGTTCCACGCGCTCGCCCATATACCGCCCTAAAACCGCTAACGTGCCCGGTTTTTGGAGAAAAACTCACGAGCACAGTAACCATCGGTGGAACCTATATCTCGAAAAGTTATTATCCGATTCGACTGAAACTTTTTTATTTCGAAGAATATACTTCTGGCTCGTGGAGAAACCAGTAAAATTTAACAAAAATTGAAAATTCGTAATTTTTAAAGGCCTTGAAGGGCGAAAAATATAGGGGAAAAGTGATTTCAAACGTCAAGTGTCGTTATTTTCTCAAAAAATGTAATTTTTTGTCATTTTTACTGCTAAGTCCACGAGCGAGTTTCGGTGCTACAGGTTCCACCGTTTTGGATGAATTTTTTGACGCCTCGACTTTAACGACTCCCCAGTGCCGTCTGCAATGATTAACTATAAAACAAAAAAATTATTTCTATAGTTTAAGACATCCTTAATACAATGCAAAAAGTCCTATTAAGTTATACGTAGTAGTTTTCCTTCAATTAATTCCTAAAGATCACCTATTTTTATGGGATCTAGTCCGGAACACCCCTTAAGCAAATCTGACAGGAAAGGTGAAATGGCTTTCCTCCGCGCGAGGACAGGGGTGACATTCGAAGCCCGACTTACAAGAACCCTTGGTGGTCGTCTGAGCGAGCAGTGGGTGCTTCTAAAACCTCCAGCAGCTCCGCCTGTCACGCTAGTGGGCCTTAAAGATCGGATAATGACAAGCCGCGTCGACGTGATACTCGGACGTGGATTACCCAAAGTGGCGCAGAAACAGGGACTAATTTATCACGGAGAGGAGACGTGTAATTATTGAGATTAAAGAAGTCTCGAGTCTTCATCGAGACGGGCAGCCGAGCGGCTTCAAACGAGCATCACCGATGAGGACGTCCTGTGATTATCGGTTATTAATTCTGATCGAGTTCCTTTGATATCCGCTTCCAAGGGCTGGCTAGCTTTGCCGCTCGTTCGCCGAATTAATTCGTACGCGGAAACTGTACGTACGTGATCACCGTGGACCGTGTAATTACAAAGAGCAGAGGTAATTAATGTAAATAGGGCGACAAATAACGGGCGGGAAAAGCTTTGGGCATAATAGGCGAGGAAGAGCTACGGGGGACGATGACAAATAACGCTAAGTGGCGTTTACGTAGCGCGACCAGGAAAATTAAAAAGGAGGTAGCTAAACGAGAGCCTCGGGAGCGTTGCAACGTGAATGACAGAGCAGGGACACCAATGGGGTGCAGAACAACCAAATATTAGTCTGTTGACATTTTGGTGTGAAAGCTTTGGAGGCTGGACAGGCAAAACCATTGGCACACGTATTCGAAGGCAACAGCTGTGTATGCCGTCAATTCGAGTGGAGAATTTTTAATGATTGTTCGACATGACGCCGAGAACACGGAACAGTTACGCGCGTTTCGTCGGGTGATCGAACCTGCTGGAATTTTTATGATAATTATTGCGCTGCTCGTAAAATGGCGTGGACGAGGTGACGTTTTCGGTAACAAAGATTGGCGTTGCGCCACGTCTCCGAGGACCTCGTCGCTGCTTCGATTTCGGTGGAATAGAGCAGCGCTCGTTGGATGGGTCACTGTTGCTGGCGTGCAGAAATGTCGAGTGCCGCGGGTGAATCGCGATTGCGCCTCAAGTATTAGGAATCGTCTGCCCTGACCATTATCCCGGTTGAACGGGCAGCTCTTGCTCGTCGTCCATGTTTGATCGTCGCCCATAAAGATTCTGCGGTATCATCAGCGCGCAGCGGGAACACACACGCAGCAAGCGTGTACGTGGCTCGTCGCGGCTATTACTATTCGATGAAGAAGGAGCAGCTGGACCTGGATCACATGTTCCACGGTAGCTGCGGCACGGTAGGCCAAGTGCACGGCTGCACTTAATGCAGCTAACCGCGTCTTGCGTTACACGAGCACGTTTAGTTCGAGCACCATGGGATCACAGCAACGCAGGCTCTTGCAGAGGGGTGCATTAGCAGCTCGTAGCGACCCCGTGGGATCCGTCTTCCCGTAAACAAAATTAACTCCTCCGGTTAGATTACTGCAGTGTTCTGCGAATAGTTGGGATTTCTGTTCTACAGCTGCAGATGCTTAATTCTGAGTTCAAGGACACTTGTTGAGTTTGGGGTGAAATGCGAGGAGAAGGAGGACGAGGAAAGAAGCAATGGCGCACCCCCAAAGAAGGGGCTTTGTAAAACGAAAAGAAAACTGGATGTTGTTCTTTAAATAAATATTTATAATCACCGAATGAATTTTATTGAATTTGCATTAAATGAAATGGCACTAAATAAATTTTTCTTAAAAATATTTTTATGCCTTCAACTTGGCTCCCCTCGAGATTAAATCCCGAGAGCGCCACTGGGTTGGGGATTTGAGTGCGTTTGACTTTCCTTTCATATCGCTAACTTGTCTCCCAAAAAGTGCCATTCGCGTACCTTGGCTGAAGATTAACTTTTATTCGTTAAATAACTGATCGTACACGCCGGTGCGTAGCGAGGACGTTACCGCGATGAAAACGAGATATGCCGATTCCGTAGCGTGGTTGCGGTACAAAGTTCCACGAGGAACGTGATATGATTCAATTGTTGAGTCGGATGAAGGTATTTGCCACGAAATGACGTTTCTTTTAACGGCCCGGCGCTTATCGTGATTGGCATACTTTCATTATTGCGTGCTTCAAAGAACACGCGGCCTGAATTCCGTGCAATAATGTTTCCCCAAAAAAGTCGAAATCACTTCATTTCGTAGGTAGCACGCCTGACGAAGTACACGCGCGGCCATTAGGGGGGTCCATTTTTTTCAAGAATGAAATTTAGATTTTCCACAAGGTTGCTTTTGTTCCAAACGTGCTAACTAAAACGTTGCTTGGAATACTACGGTGGGTAGAGAAGAAGAAACCATCCTTCTTCAAACAGTCAATAGCGTGGCATTACACTGAATATTATTCCAGCGATCACGTACAAATTCTTCCCATCATTTTTACCGTTCTCACCCCGACGCGAGCGTGAAAAGAAACGCCGAGTTCCTCCCCTGCGAACAATACGTTCCGTCGCACGACCATAAATTACTCCCCAGCGTTGGATTCCACCCACGACGAAGGACCTCGCGCCCATTCACACCCGCGGAAATCGCAAGCGCGCCTGCATAAGAGATTTATAATTCCTCGCGATAACTTCCGCGAGCTCTTTGTCTCGGCGGACCGCCCCTGTTAAGCGCATCCCCGTAGCGGTAAGCTATGCGATTCCGAAGCGTTCGGGAAAAAATGGGAGGCTCAGATTTATCACCTTCGCTGGTTCTGCTCGCCCACATGCATACCTGCCTCCTGCTATCTACCCTCCGCTTCGTTATCTTCTCCCTTGCTTTCTGTGCCCCCTCGTGAACGAACGGTTTCAGGCATCGTTAGAAAGTAGGTTAGAAAGGATTAGCCGCCCTCGATTCGAGTTCGTGGGTGGCTCGAGCCTCGGAACCCCCGGCACTTTTCACTCTCTAATTGACAGTTTTATCGTTAGACCCTAAAATTGGTGAACGTGCACCGCTGGTGGTGCTTGATCCTTTCCAGGAGTCAGTGAACCCCAGCCGCGGCAACAATCGATCGAAAGACGGGGAACATTTGGCTAAACGAACGTCGAGGGTGAAAGAACGCAAGAATATGGACACAGCGCGGCACGCAGGCCGACTATGCATTTGTTTGCATGCTGACAGGCACGTACGGAAGACGAAACGTGTTCCCGTGCGTCGACGATAAAGTCCGTCTACTCGGCCCGTTCCTTTTTCCCTTCGATGTGTTTGCCTCTCCTTCCCGCCGACGCTTTCCTCTTCTTCCCTCCTCCCTTTTTCTCGCCGCTCGTCCGCTTTCTCTACGAAGGTATCGACTTTGACTGAGCAGCTTTTGTGCAACGCGGATGCAGGAGGATCGCGAATAACGGCGGGAGTAAGTCGCCGGGATTCGATGTTCGTACGGTCTCCGCTATCTGTATTCATCAAAAAGGGCGGTGAACGACACTGAGCGAGGCGGATGACGCGAATCCTCGAGGAGGAGAGAATCGCCGGTTCGTCCAGCCACGAGAAATCTCCGCGGACATCGCGACGACGTGATTGAACCTTTTTTTTTTTTAAATGGCACAAGTATCGATCACGTCGCGTAAGAGATGAAAATTTCCCGCGGAAAACCGTTGCAATTGCGTGTTGCGGATGACAGGCTCGTTTTCTGTAAAAGATGGTCCTTCTTGCTTCTTCAATTTCCATCGATTCAAGTATTTTCTCCGCTAATTTCCTTCGTTCGCGTTTAGCAAAAGAAACTCTATCCAATCCCGGGCTCGACAGTTACTTTGTGTTTGTTCACAGTGTTCGGTTCAAGAAGCTCTATCGAGAGCCAGGTAGGATTAATAATATTTTTGTTAATAAGCGGAGATAGTGTTTACACGGTGCAGTGGTAATTGCTTCGTTCATAAACTTCCCCGACTGCCTTCGAGTTAACGCAAGACTATCGCACGGGAAACCAGTTTTCATACCTCTATGCCTCGCCAGTGTATCTTGCATAATTACGAAGCGATCTTCCCCGCGGTACAAAGTAGTATCTACTGAGTTACGGAGTAATGGTATTACTTTCCGTTTAATTACGCCGCTTCATGCCTATTAAACCCCCGATTTCAGATATATTTAATACCTCTGTAATTCCATCTCGTGCTGATCACAGAATACCTCTATAATTAAGATAAATCTGACAATTAATTCCACCGAGCGCGGCTCCGCCGATGCCACAGGCCTGCGAGTCTATGTTCAGATCATAGAAGAAAGTCGAAGCTCGTGTCGCGAACGATAATTAGTTGCTCGAAAGTATCGCCTGTCACGGTTGGAATCGAGCATCCCCGTAAAAAATAGTACCTAATTGTCCTAGAAATGGAGTGACCGTGTTCGAGTCCTCGGAGCCATCCCGAGGGAGTTAGCTATTGCCTTAATTACGTTATCTCACGAATCGTCCGCTGACTTGGGAATTCGGAGTCTATCAATTTTATCTCTCAGAAATGATCGTGGAGCGACCCGCGGTCCCTCCCAGCGCTTTTCACGGGCGAGAAATTTATCGTTTCGCCGCGTGAGCACCGTTTTGTCCGCTCGAGATCCGTGGCGGTCCATTTCCCCGTTTGAGCACCAGGAAAAGATGGAGTGCGTGTGGCCACTTAATTATCGATGATTTGTTATCCGCGCGGCAGCAGAGAGCGCCTGAAACCTCCGTCATTTGGGAGATTAGATCTAGATCGTCGGAATACCGAAAGTTCTTTATGCGACAGCTCGTTAAGCCCCGTCCGCGTCCGTTGTACGTAAGTACGTTTTTGGTTCGCGTTGAACGAGCCTCCCAGGAATTTGAACGGCGCGGCGCCGTTCCCGATCACCAGCAGCGCGTAATTTTTGTTTGGCGAAGGTGGTTGGGGCACGAAAAGAGGCCCGCAATGTACGAGCATGTACATACTTGGGAAGTGGCCACTTTGCGTGACATTCGTGAAACGGGACTGTGAAATTATTAAGAGTGGATCGATGGAATCCATTAGAGCCTTATCGTTTCGTAGCTCCGGCCTGATGATCACCTATGGCGGAGGGAGACGCGTCGTCGTTTAAAGCTTCGCTCTCTTATCTACTCGCTTACTAAAGAGATAGCAGGCTGGAACCTAACGAATCGAAATATTTCGGTCGTCGGTCTAGAATGAGAAACGTGAAGAGTAGATGAATGGGCGATTCTAAGTAATTCAAATGCCCCTTTCCACGGATACCAGCAGAGAAGGATGAAACGGGGTAAAGAAGCGAAGGCCTGCGCTACCGCGGGTGACTTATGGCCTCGCGAAAGTGGCCAATGAATCATGCGAACGTCAAAAGAACATTCTTGGCCGGTCGCGTTTTAATTAATCTCCGTAATTAATACACGAAACCCTCGCGGCCAGAATATCATTATTACTATGGCGGAAGACGCTCTGTCTGTACGCGCATCGAGATTTCCAGGGAACATCCAACGAGGAGCGAGGTTGTTAATGAGGCAGTTGTAGCAAATGATCCTAGCACGTGCTGTGTTCGCGCGCGCGCGATCCCAGAAGTCCACTTAAGGGGACAATTCTCTGCTCCCCGGCCTAGGGCAAAGAAAGTGGCGTAATCGAGAAAAACAATAGGCGACCAGTGCCGCCGGCTAAATCTGCCCGCTTAGTTAGCTTAATTGAACCATGTCGGAACGCGTGGATTCCGCGGCATCGCGGCTTTTTGCCGCGCGCGCGGCCTGGCCGAGACGGACGGTACGAGCCTGCTGGCGATCCTTTTCAATCGCGAACGAACAGAGGCGTAAATATCCTGGTTTAATTGTACGGGCCGGGACTTCTTCATTAGATGTCGCGAACACTCGTGACGGCGGAGAAGTCTAATTTATGGATCGGGCGTGAAATTCACGAACTGTCGACGGGCTTTATTGGACACCTCGGTTATCCTTTCGCCGCCCGAGTGGAAGATCCGAGGCTCTTCGGGGTCTCTGTTCTACTTTCTCGAAGAGTGCTCTATGGAACTATAAATTCCTCGCGAAAGACACTATTTCCACTGTTTTCTTCTTTTTAAGTGATAGAGTGCATTTTCCCTTTCCTTTTAGGATCCACAGAGAGAAAGATAAATCTGCACGCGGTAATAAAGATTTCTGCACGCGCCGACAGGCGGAATCGCATTCTTTTTCAATCGATGACATGCGGCCAGGAATTTTGAGAATAAAATTCCGCGTTTGCGTTTTGGCGACAACCGTTATACTTCTTTGGCAGAGGGGAAAAGAATGCGCGAAAGAACGAGGAACCAGGGCCTGCGCTCGGGATGCGTACACGTTTGATAGCGCCTCGTATAATCTTTATTGGGAAGCTCGTTGTCTCCGACACTCGTGCGGGTCGTTTTTGGGAGAATTTAATACCACTTTGACGTCTTTTTTTAAAGCAGATAAATATAAAATGAAACGATCGAGTTCTGCCGGCTGGGCAGATGCGAAGGCGTCGGCGGGATAACGAGATTCCTGCGAGCTTCCCAATTTTCGGGAATCGACGAAGACGTTATCAACGGAATAACGACTGCTGCCTACATTCTGGATTCCGATAAAAACCTTCTGCCGGCCATAACTTCTCCGCCGTGCTTCCTGGTTTCGGCTACTCGATCGTAAACACGTTCCCTTCTCTTCTAAACAGTAGTGTATTTCCACTTGCGTCACGGTGACAGGTGGCGGACGAGCCGAGTCTCTTCGTACGATTCGATTCGTTCCTTCGATTTCACTTTTTTCGCCGAATTCCATCGTTACGGCGCGTGAACGATCGTATCGCTGGCGTCAATAATTGAGACGTATCGCGGCAACTTTTACGAGCCCCCCCCTCGATTTATGGACTGTCACTTGTGTTTTGTACGGTCCTGTTCCGTCAATCGACCGATCGGTATTTAAGAAACGTCCGCGCAACCCTCGAAACCTCAACGAGCACTCGTTACGGAGATCCGCCGAAGATTATCGGGGCCATAAACATTTCCTTTCGTATACGTGGCCAGCAAGGATTTCGCCATTCCCTTTCCAACATTTTGAAAGGAAAGCTCGTCGTTTACTCCGCTATAGGAACGGCAACTGATGCATTAGCTCGCGACTCGTTTAATTTCGCACCCTGTATGCAACAGGATCGACGATCCTGATTCAATCGTGAATGTAGCAGTTCCTTAAAAGCCGGTTCGACGGCGCCGGCAAGTGAGTGCGGTCGTGTTGCATTTTTTACCACCATCGCCGAGTGATTTAATGACTGTCACATTAAAGCTTCACGGGCAGCAACGTGCACGAGGCTGCCTCGCAAGGGCAGCAATATCGCTCGTTCTTCCTGTAACATTAGAGTGCTGTCCGCGGTCTCGCACGTTATCAGCAGATTTTTCACTTAAGCAATGCGGATGGGTCATAAGTGAGCTGACACTATAAAATGCTTCATGTGATCTTATTTCCTTCTTATTAAATGCAGCGGTTCGTTCACAGTATTTCGAACGGGTAGCTTCGTTAGAGCATTAAGATTAAAGATGTGTGCAATGGTGTCTCAGACGAATACAAGGGCTGATGAAAAGGTCGGGTACATGATTTGCAAAACGCGATAGATGCGGCTTTGGGATCTGCGGTTTGGGGAGGCGATTCTGTGTTGTTTATTCTACAGGCCTACATTACATCAGCCGTGCTCTTTATTCATTTGAGTTATCCTTGTTTTAAGAAATCGTGTTTTGCATCTTCAGCGATGTTCAGTAATGTGCTGGTTTTAAAGAGCGGGAAGGCGTAGTAAATTTTGTTATGTACTCGGAAAAAAAGTGGCTCGGAATCGTTGCAAATGATTCGGGCAGCCTTTGAAGATACTGCTATAAATCGTTCGAAATTTTACGACCGCTATAACAGGTTTACAAATGGTCGAGCATCGATTGAAGACGACCCAAGGCCTTCTACCTCAACTACCGAAATAATAAAGCAGGAAATCGGTGCCCTCGTGCAGAAAATCGACGAATCACAATAAGAGAATAAGTGGGGTGTTGCAATGATTGCGTGAACATGTGCGAAGCAACAGATTGAAATTGCGGGAAGAGGACCATGATAATGCAAGGCCACATACGGCACTTCTCGTTCAAGAGATTTTAGCCTGAAATTCATTTTCTGTGGTCCCGCAACCTCGATATTCACCTGATTTGTCTCTGTAAACAATTGTAACACTAACAATACAATATTTATAAACAAAGTGCCCGAACTTTTTGATCACTTTTTGAATCCTATTCTTTGGGCTAAAAACACAGCGAAATATAAAATTTATTTTTAAGAAACTAGCGTTTCGAATAATCTGAAATTTGGACCATGTTGATAAAACAATAGAAGGAGACCGTTAATTAAAAAAAAAAACTGATCGTCACGTAATAGAGACGGGTTTATCGTGCAATAAATGGAACGTCAATTAGACGTATAGTTTTCTCTGTAAACTGTCAACGCGGTTGAAAAATGTAATTCCGAGAAAAACGCGTTCAAAGTTCCGCTCGGCTCAGTCGCAGGCTTGACACCGCTTCACGGAAAATACTGTATCTCCGTCAATTTTAGGAATTTCTTCATAAAATTTGGAGAGAGCATTCCTGAAACGTATGTCTTTCAAAAAGTGTGAAGAAGAAAATATCGATTATTCCCGATTATTTACAGTGGTGATCCCCCTTAATGCGATTGAATCGCTTTCTACTTTGCCCGACTAATACGGAGTTATACCACTAGCGGGAAACGATAACTCGTGAAAGTCACGGTCGCAGGTAAACTGACGAAAGTAGGCATAAAGTTGTGTCCCACCGACTCCATAAATACTGTACAATTTTCCGTCATAAATTTCCCCACGAGCGCGACGGAACGCAACATTGGTAAACAAATAAATCACCGATCGCGAAAATGAAACCCACCGACTTCTCACCGATACCATCTAGCTGTCGCGTTGCGAATTCCGCGCCACGATCCCCATTCTCCCCCTGAAGAAAAAAGCGAACAGCTTGTTTCGGGCCAAATCACGCGGTAACGAGAGCAGGCTTCCCTTCGAAAAATAATTCAATAGCCGACAGATCAATTATCCGTAATGTAACGGACCACTGGCCGATGCGGTGGGATAAAAAGAAGCACCGAGACCTGATTCGCGCAAGCGCCGGTGAAAAAACGTCCTCGGTGGTGTTACACACCTGCTTCCCTTCGCGGTAACATGGTCGGCAGCACGCACGAGCAAACGGGTCGCTTTCGTCCCAGTTGATTTCTTCCGACCCTGCCGCGATTCTCCAGGTATCCTTCCTCGATCTTCGATCCGAAGGATGGGTAATCACGCGATCAAACGACCTAGGCGTCTCGAGGCCAGGGTTAACGCGTATTCGCGGCTGCACGGTGTCATTACGTAAGCTGCATCCGCGATGCATCGGCTCGACGAGCCACTATGCACCGTACAGCGAATTTCCATACGAGCCGATGCAAGCGACGCCAAGGAGGTGGGAAACAGGGGGGAATTCTATAGAAAGTGCGCAACAAGTGACTTTGTTTAAATTGAATCAGAGATTATTTGATTTCTCGTTTTTTTCTCCGGCAATCCCGGTGATATCTGCATCTAGATATTCTCTACGATTTCTTAGCGTGTAATTTGAATAGGAACTTATCTCCAAGAGGATATTAGAGTTCTCCAGAGGCGCGGGCGAAGGATCGAGGAAAAGTCTCGGATAATTTGTGGCCCGCAACGGAACTTCTCTGCGATGCATCCGATGCAGGTGGCCGCGTGAAAGTAGCGCAAGGAAATCGCGGATCGTGCCTATAATTCTTGTCGCTCGCGTCTTTTCGCGGGGATCCCGCCACGTCCTCGGGCAGAAGCGAGCGTTTCTATCGCGTGCGCCAAAACCTAGCGCAGGAATGACTTTCTCGGGGCAATTTATTTACGATTAAGACGCGGCATGGTCGAATTCAACCGTGAACAGGGCTCGTATCGTTTGCGCAGGTCGTTAAGCCTGCTGGTCTTGCAGAACGATTATTAAGATTCGCGGAACGATCCTTCAAGTGTAATTAGCGGGGGATTCCGGCCGCATAGCCTGCCGGCGTATTGTCCCCGATAAACTGAAGCCAAACAGCCTGGGGTTCGGATGTAACGGCATCGATGTTCCCTCGTTCCGTATCACCTGTAATCTCGGTATCAGCGGCCGCACAAATGTTCCAGCGGGAGGTGCAAACGTCTTTTCTGCCTGCCGGGTGACCAATAATTCCGCACTTGACTGACTTGTCGGGGTGCGGCAACACGGCTGCGATCCACATCCGTAAATTGGTAGCGTGCCATCGCGTGGGGTGCGCGACATGCGAGTCCAGATAAAAAAAAAGCTACGGGATCGTTCTTGCAGCAGATCGGAGTCCCAACTCTGAGGTGGAGCAGGCATTAACATTTCTCTGACAATGAGTCGCGGTTATACGTAAAAGAACCGCCTCGAATCGCAGAGATCGCCGCCGCTGTCACTGCAAAGTGAAAGCCCCGGCTCGTTCGGGTGGCAACGAAAGTAACCGGATGAGTGATTACTCGCGGCTGATGGGCCTGTCACGTTTTCGTGGACGGTGTCGCGGCGCGATTTATGTAACAAGGCGTCGTCTTACACGGCAGCACGAATCGGAGTAGACGCGGTGGGAGCTTTTAATTGGTAATTGCCATTGGAGAGATGTATTTGCGCGAGCACCGAGAAATTCGACGGAAATTTCGGGGCAGCAGCGACAGGGAGAGTATCTTGTATCCGCGATCGAAGAGCGACGAAACGCGAGGCGAAGACGAACGGGCCAGCGATTCCTTTGTCGGCAATTAATGGGCCCGCGGCTGGCAGGAATCGTAAATTCAAGCCCTTAAATGCGCACGGGGTCGTTAACAGAGCCGCCGGCGGTAATTTTATTGCGAGGCAATCCTACAGCTAGCCTCTTGACGCTTTAATTCCAACCAACGCCAACGATCGAATCACCTTATCGCGACAAAGACACGCCCGCTACTCCTCGGCCGAGTAACGACTAAATCTCGAAGGAGACTCTCGTTTTTTATGCTCCCATGAGCCAGCCACGCTCGGGGCTCGCCATTTCCATGGCATTTTTAATTGCCGCAGACGGCTTTTTAATGACTTTCGGCGTCCGGGGGCCGCGTGCATCCGCTGGAGGACCATGGTGGACCGGTTATTTAGCATCATAAGAAGCGACGCTGATTTCGAGCGCATCATTATCGGGCTTTTCTTGCGCAAGAAGAGTGCTCGCTTTTCTGGCGACCTTCTATTACCGATCTCTCGATCGCAACTTCTTCTCAATCCTCTTCTTCGATTATTTCACGTTAAACTCTCGATTTGAAGGCTCTCCCTGCCAGGCACGTTAATGCATTTCCTTGTCACCCCTGTATTTTATTTCCGTTACGATCCGAAATGATTGCCCCAGCTGAGGAACGTCCGGAAACTGACAATTTCCTCGTAAATTTCAACTTCGGTTACTGCCCTTGTTTGCATCCGCGATATTTCTACGTTCTGTCGCTGAACAGATCAGGTATCCACGATGAAGTTACGAGGTGATTTAACGTCTGATGTTAGACGCGACATGCATTATTCAGCGAGAACCAGCCAGTGAATTCGTCGGGGGGCGAAGTCTGATCCTCCGATCGCGATTTAATCGCGCACGAGCGAAAATTCTACGACATGGAATCGATATTCGCGGCGGGTAATCGTTAAAAGAGATTCACGAACACGCGCAACAGCGGCATTTGCACGCTCGAGGGCCTCCGTGAAGTACTATCAACGAAATTTCAACAATCACTTCCCGCCGCGATGTAACGAACCCCACGAAACACACTCCATACGCTTTTACGAGATTTAATTACGAAACCGTGCGTTGTAATCGCGCGATTTAAAATCATTCCCGTCTTCTGCCAGATCAGGATCTACCGCGTGGCCGTCGAACTGTTTTAATAGCGGTATGCATCTGGGTCACCTATTAAATGGTAAACGCTGCTTCGAGCCGCGGCGGAAATTTTAGCGGATAAACGACGCGAGCTCGTTTAGCGGGCTGCAAATGTCCGAAAATTGGCGACTCAGGGTTCGCCGGGGTAGGTACCTTGAACTTAATGGGAATCGTACAGGCGATTGCGAGGAAACGTCAGCCGAATTACGAGCTCTGTATCGTGAGAAAAAAAATGAATTCTCGCCTGAAACTGCGAGGGTAAGGATCTTGGCCGCGGTAACGGTGGTAGCGTTCGGTAATTAAGTCTCATCGACAGATGAGAGGAAATTAATTCCCCGATGACAATGGGTCCCCGAGGGGCCGTGTGTCGTAAAGCAGCACGCTTTTTTCTTCCACCCGACACCATTGCGATTCCCTGCAGGCAGGTGCAGTGCGGTGCATCGCCGTGCTTCGCTCCAAGAGTAGCGTGGTGCATCGCATTCCGGGAAAGTAAAAAACCAGCCCGAACCGAGTTATGTGCGAGAGTCAGCGTGTGCCTTCCTGTCGGTTCCTCGTCCTTTATCCGAGCAAAAAGATCATTGAGACGATTCCAATCGAAGGGAGACACTGTTTCCATCCTCTCCCGGCGTCGTTGCTCTTCCACTCGGACGTCGATCCGCACGAAGATATCGGCGGCCAAATTTGTACCGCGCAAGCACCGACACCGGCAGGAATTAATTTTATCGGGCTCGCGGCTTCTATCAGGCGTGCGCGAGGCTCTTGGAAAAAAAAATTCAACACAGTCGCTGCTCCGAGAACAATGAAATTCCTTCGCGATTCAGCTAGCACGTATGTACCTGCTTAAGCGATTCTACGCGGAAAGATGAGAATGGTTCCAGCGATTAGTACTATTACGGCAGAACGGTGTACAGATAAGGAGCTCTCCACATAGAAGCTCGAGCAATTAATACCCCCCATCCCGGTAGTATAGTTACATCCACGGCGAGGAGGAAGTACGCTTCCTGTAAATGGTGCTTTTAATATTTCATGACTTTCCGCGGCTGCCCCTGCCTCTGGCACGGAAAGTGAGAGACAAGAAAGCAATTTGGCTTTCGCTCTTTCTTTCTCCTTGCGCGGCGGAAAACAAACGTTATCCGAAGGGTCTGAAAGCCCCGGGTAGACAGAAATTCTCACGGCAGAGTGTACTCGGAAAAATAGCTTCAACGATACCGAGCGATCACATTAATTATCGATGATATTTCTGCGCGTACGTGAGCAGGCATACAGATTGCATGCTCGCCTGTAATCGTGCAAGCCTTTCATCCAACGGATACCGCTTTTCTCATCTCTTCCGGACGAATGACTTTCCGAGAAGCGACAATTTTAACATCTGCTTGTCGTAGCCCTCTTTCTGCCGCTCGTTTTCAATTACGGTACACGGTGCACGCTGATTTATCTGACGCCACCATTGTTGCTCGCGCTGCTGATTGCTAGGGGAATATTGTTTATCGACTAGGACGAGATATTTCTTGGAGGGAATCGAGATTGTGGCTTGTATCAAGGAGCAGGCATAAACAGTAACAAGTTCAAATTGAAGACTTATTAATTTGTATCGAACAACACCTTCCAGCAGTAGGTGTTCAGGTAGCCGGAGCATGCTTTCCGGATCACCTCCGTCGAAGAAAGTCATCGAGGCGTGGCAAGACTCACCTCCTTGTCATAATAATGGTCCATTAATTTTATTTATATTCTGTCTACATGGACCATGGCATTTCCTTTCGAACATACGTTGCATCTACCGCGAGTGCGATTAGTCCGGCTTATTAAACAGCAGAATTAAGGCTCCGTTACCCTCCCAAAATATCCCTGCTGGCATCATCTTATTCGATGAATATTTAACACACTCTACCTGAGGCAGCCCTTCCATTTCCCTTTCGTTTCGTCTGACTTTTGATACCGCAAGAGAATCCAAACCGATTTCTATTTGCCCGCAGGTGGAATGGTGTTTAGATACGCCAAGGCACAGAGGGGCATGGGGGGAATATGAAAATGAAAGACGGAGGTACGAGGTTAACTCGGTGTTCTGCTTGTAAAAACTGTAGGAAGATAAAAATGAGAGGTCTATCGATTCTCTATTCAGATGTGAATTGATACCTTCCACCAGATGGCCACCTGCTGCGACACATATGTAGCCTTATCGGAGGCTACTTCGGGATCTCGGGAGCAAAAACGAGACCGAGCATGAAAGAATGAATAACGATAATAGCCGAGGCTTGAGCCTTGAAAAAGCCTCGGCGTTGCCGGGGCAGATTAAAATCCAATGCCCCCGAAACGGGACCGCGATTGAAGCGCAGCTATACCGGAATAACTATATACGAGATCTGATAGGGCGAGCGGAGCTGGGCGGGTAATAAAATCCACCCTGCAAGATTCGATTTTCCCGCCAGAATTCATCTGACCACGCCAATTAACCGAGGCGCCCATTCCCTGGGCGTTCGCGTTAATGAGGCCGCGAGAGTTGTTGCTCAATAAATAACAACAAACCGTGGAGCACAGGGTTATGCCGCAATTACGCGACTGGTTCGTACGCGAACGCGTTCCTGGCGCATACTTGTGGAACAGCTCGGGGAACTTAGCTCCGCCTAGCAGGATCACGGATGGAAGCATTCGTATTGATCATAGCGGCGTGACGGCCGAGTTCTAACCCGCGATTCTTCCTTCCACGACCTGGTCTAAGGATCCGCTTGTGCCGTGCGAACGGAAGGAACGTCTTCTCGGGGAAATAACGCGAGGATCGGCTGACGGATGCCGCGGAGGAAATCACGCGGATCGATTCCACGCTGCGGAATTACATCTGCGTTGAGGAATGCTTGGGCAGAGGATTAGGGGGTCGCGCGTATCTCGCAATCAGAAGCATTGAGAAATCAGCAGGGAACACCTCGATTCTTCGAACGAAAATCCCATTTACGTCCTTCCCGTTCTGCCGAGTCTGGAAAGTCTATTATCGTAGGGAAGGTACTCGAACGCGTATGCTGAGAAGAAAACGAAAGGGTTCGCCCGGGGAAGGATAGTGAATCGGACCGGGCTTCGAATCGTTCCTATCGCTGACTAACGAGAGCAATGTATCGTAGAAAAAGGAACGTTGGCGAGCGTGTAATAAGAAAAGAACGGCAGCAGCGTATCGCACCGGGGGGATCATTACGCGGAAGAGGCTCGTTCGTGTGTACTTTGCGGAATACATTATACACCCTTCGTGGAGCAGACGTCTCTGGAAACTCTGACACCCTCCTTTTTCCTCGCTCCGAGAACGCTCGAGAAAGGAGCACTGCGGGACCACAGAAAATATTGAAATATGACTGCAACAACTGGCACTTAGTTTTTAGATACGTTGTCTTATTTATTCCAGTGGAGGAATACTGAACAAAATTAGTCCAACGAGCTTATCCGCGTCGAAATGCTACGGAGATAGTTCAAAGTAGCAGAACATAGCGGTATCAATTAATTAAGGTATGACATTTAATATGCGGCAGGAGGACAAGGATCAAACATCGCGATAAGCGCACGCATCGCGAGTTTCCATTACATACACTTGAACTTTCTTGACTCTGAGGTCCGCGAGTGCACCTGCAACCTGTTACTCCTGTTTAAAGTAACGTTACGAGTTCAGCGAATTCTTTTCTCGTTGCACTTGTACATAAAATAAGCGGGTAGAATTGATTCGATGACGATGATGGATGCAACGCGACCTTCGACCCTTCGACCCCTCGTTCGAACTTTGGATTATCGTTAGGTGATATTGTTGGCTGATTAGCTAACTTCGACAGAGTTCGCGATCCATCCGAGCCCAGATCGAATCAATTTTCTGCCCCTTCGAGTGACTAATCGACCGACGGACGTCCATCAGTATTTTCCATTAAGCTTTTCATTAATCACGATGCTATGGCAAATATCCATGGGCGAATTTGCGAAGTGAGCGATTAACTCGTAATCTTTCAGTGGAGCAGAGATGAGGCTTACAGGTGGCATCGTTTACACCTGCACAATCGTGACAACGGTGCACGGGTATCAGGAGACGGTACCTGTATATCAAACACGAGAACGTTATCGAGATCTAACGATCAGAGATACGCTTAACTAGACGGCTGAGTGACATACGAGTACGCTCTAGCCGAGGAATGTCATCTATTCTTAGTCCGGGCGACCATTCATAAAACGCGCCGGCCGCTGGACAAATTAATGACAAATCTTCTGTGGCATAGAGGAATTTCGATTAATTCGACGCGTCTGCTGCATAAAATTTACAGCAGACAGTCTTCTCTGCTCTCTGTATCGACGTCTACGCTCCTCGAAGCGAGGAAGCAAAGGATTCGTGCCATTAGGTGATCGAGGGATTCGCGAAGCCACGGCTTCGACACACTCGATCTCCTCGAAATTTCAGGAAGTGGTGAGAACGGTGGGAAGAGTAACTCACTCGTGTTTCGTGTCGTAAATCCTGACTACCATATCAATGAAACATCAGGCTTCGCTATAGTGATCGGTCCACTGAACTCCCCTAACGGATTCCTTTTCCCATCATTGGTGATGGACGAAAGAAAATCGTGGGACACTTTAGTGCGCTCCCTATTAACTGTATGGCCGGCTGCAACCGAACATCACAATGGAATTGAAGAACCTAATGAGGTATGTGCGTGTACGTACCGCTAATTATCAATCGAATAGGAACAATGATCGTATCGTGATTGCGGATATGAAGAATGCAAACGAACCTTCCGCCAAGTTACTCATTCGTTGATAAAAAACAGCGGCTATTTAGCAAGCTTGATGAGTAATTCGTTGAATTGGGAAAAGTGTAACTTGATACTGCGTTACCGCATTGCAAATGCAGTGCGTTCAACTAGACAGGATGAGAATGCGGCGAAGACCAGATCCTCGGTGCGCTTTTACTTTCAAAGGATGCTATTAAGTCATCGAACGCGCTGTAATTAGAACACGCTGGTAATTATGCTGTTCTCCTAACGAGCATATTATAACGCTCTCTATTCGAGTGAAAGTGTGCTCGATATCACAGCGATCGTCCGAGTCCCGACGTAGAACGAATTCTACGATCGGTAAATTTCCTCCGGTCGCGTTTCCTCGTTCGCTTCACCGGGGACTTTGGGAGCGGAGTCGGGCGAGCATTTCGGACAGAGCGTTTTCGGCGAGAATGTAATTTACCAGAAGAGTTTCGTAATATCGCGATGTTTCGTTTACATAATACACAAGTTACGAACAATATCGATGCTTCCTCTATTAAAGAAAACCACAATCGTCCACTTTCTGCTTGCTTTCCAGTAGAATGGCTTCGGTCACGTCGAGGCTCGATTAATGGAGGAAGATACCGTGAAACTTTTACACAAGAGAATACAGACACCCTCTACCCTTTTCTCACCATTTCACGGTGTAATATCAGCACATTTGACTATCGTCAAGAGCTATCTTACCGCGTTCTATTATGGCACTACAAGGTGTAAATGAACGAATTACTCGCGAATGGGCGACGAAGGTGAGACGAGAATGGAGGATCGAGACAGGGGCCGCAGGCAGCTCGGATTCTTTTCGCGACCGACTGTCCCAGACAGTCTGGAATCGTGGAGGTCCTGCGAATGCCAAATAAATGAGATAGCGGTATGGAAGAGACATGTACATTTACAAGATAAGAAAACAGGAAACGGAAACACAGACGAGACAGACCGTTAAGTTCGACGGCACTCCGAAACATGTGTGTTTAATGAGTAGATAATGAGGAGGCGACGAAAGGTAGCAAGGTGCGGGAAAGGCCGAGGCACTCGTAGGAATCGCATGTATAATGACGATCCACGCGCGGAGGGAGGATGAGGGAGGCTGGTTAAACAATATTTCCGTGCGTCCTTAGCTGTGATACACGACTACAGGTCGTAAATCGACGTGTAGTCTGCAGAATCCGCTTAGCGATCGAGACGCGCACGTTAATCATACTAGGTAGTATTACAGTGAACGAGAGAACCGTTTTCGGCGGCATATGGGCGCTGTGGATTTCATCGAGACGCGCTAATCGAATCTCGTAACGGATCCCCTCGAGTCTGACTCCAATCCTTGGATCTGTCTGGACGGTATACGGAATCTTTCAGCATGTGCAATGGCGAAACGATATCCGCTCGCCTCGATGAATCGGAATCGGTTGACTCGTCACTGCCTAGCAGTGCTCCCAGCTGATGGGTTTCGTCGGATTGAAATAACAATCCGTTTACCGAACGATTATCCAGTATAGAATTCTATGTTTCTAACGCGGGCCTTGGAATCACGCGCGATCGATTGCGAGATCCTTAATGGGGTCGTAACGACTATAATTAGAACTCAATGGAAATTGAAGGCTGAAGCTGCTTTGATTACATGTTCCCAGCGATAATGGGTACCTGGTGTGTTAGGTGTCAGTTAGGTTGTTTCCAGAATCAATCGCTCACACCGCAGGGTACGCAGGATAATCTGAAAGGACCCGAAAATGCTTGCTGAATCATGGTGCTTGAAAGTTAGGAGTTCAGTTTCCGCGATAAATGTCTCGGCACCAATCCACGCGGCCGAGATCTCGAAGAGCTCCAGCTTCAGCTTGGAATATTCATAAGCGTATGAGCCTCTATAGCGAAATGTGCAACACAATTGGTTAGGAGACGAGTAAATAACTGGTATCTGGCTGGCAGCTGCGTTCACGTTCACTCTACAGTCAACGGGATCTGTTACATCCGGATGCACGATCGTATTATTCCGCGGCGGTGAGTCGTAAATTAGCGAAGTATCAATTTTAAACCCTGCTTAGTTGAGCATATGGTATGCAACGAGGAGTTAAATCAACCATCCATCGTTGTGCTCTTTCACGACACGAGTGGGCAAGGTAAATGAGTTTGTGGTGTCAGAGTTTAGAAGGACGCGACGAAAGTCGAGTTTCCCAATCCCCACTAAAGGTGCGAACCCACGGTGCGATTTTACATCACACTTTTCTATCGCAGGACGAAAATCCCAGCAACAACTAAATGTAAATAATGGAAACAGTCGGGAGAGACGAGATTGTTGAAAATATATCGCGAAACTTGTCTCGTGAGAGTCTAATATCATGAAAATCACACTAGTTTCACACGAGACACGATATTTTTAACCGACTTCAAAAAGGAGGCGTTCACCATTTGCACTGTGTAAATCTGGCGCCGACTTGAAAAACATGAGAGTCGTAGATTAAATAGGGGAAAATATTATTTTCTACTTTTTAGTGCATTTTTATCTTTTTGAAGTCGGTTTATTTTTTTTTTAATTTTGTATTGTCTCATCGTGGATCTGCACCTTAAGAGAATCAGCGCTCAGCACTAGTTGAGGAAACTCTTGCCTGTATTCACGCGCGCGAACGCGAAACCGCGGAACGATAAAAGTCGGTAGCGCCGTACGCGCCAGTGCTAACGAGATTTCGAAGCGACCAGTTGTCGCAGGCGCGCTTTACCGCCTGACCACCTGTTCCCCAGGTAATAATTAAAATTACTCTCTATGAAGCGACGAGGCGGCGTAAATAGCGGCTGATTGCGCGGCACCGACAGCTCCTCGGCCGCCTGATTGATTAATCGCGCCCAGAAACACGAGCATCACAATCCATTTTCGTAAAGCCGTCACTTCCGCGTTTCTTTGGCCAGCCCGCTTCTCTTCCGTTCAAGCTCGATAACGCCGATGTGAAAGGAACCGGCGAAAATGTCGCGTAACGGTGAAGAGACGAAGGGCACAGGACGAATAAACGATCTTGACGATCCTGCGCTCGCGTTAAGTCTCCTCGACTTTTCGGCAGACAGGATGCTGGGGCAGATTGCGGTCGAGCGGCGAACGGGCAGGAAGAAGAGAAAGCAGGGATAATGGGAATCGGAGGATCGAGGTGTGGCAGCTTGAATGAACGTAACAGAAGCCCGTCTAGCGAGCGAGGAACGCGGGAGAAGCTCGCTCCCTGGGTGAGTTCCACGGGCGGCATCTAGTACACCAGACCGCCTTGCTCTGGTCTTATTTTACCAGCGCAAAGTGGGTGTGTGTGCCGGGACGGCTCCTACGTGGCCTTGCAAGGCCGTTCCTGTGCCGCGGCCGACGAGATCCTATCTCCGTGGGTCGTCCCCTCGTTCGATGAGCGGGCGAGGGGATCTTCCCTCGATGAATCGCACGCGGTGCGCCCCCAATTAAAAAGGGATCGGTATGACTCGGCGTACAGCCGCAATTACGATCGATCGAGACGAGTAACGGTGTTCACGAGCGATTTTTTCGACGCGTTCGTTGAACCTGCCGACAGCTCCTTTGCGTTTCGGGACCATTAGAAGCGTAGAGACGCTTCGTAATTAGGCGAGGAATAGTAAAACCATTCCGTGGACCGGGCGACCGAAATTTTATAGGGCCGCGGTAGCGATTAGATGCGGGATTAGAGGTCTCTTAAACTGTTCTTTACTGCTTCGAAATATAATTTAGGAGGCAGATATTTTGGCTAGTCGAATGTCAAGCGTGCGGCCCGGTGGTCGGGTAAACGCAACCGGCGCAAAAAGACGCTTTAAGTTACATATCTGTTGATCGCTGATCGAATCTGTTTACCACAAGGCGGACCTTACCTTTCGGCTATCAGCTGGAATGCTAGAATTTTACTTTTCCCGGGACTCGTCAGGAAACACGGATTTACATGTTAGTGATATATTGCTGTATCTATAATCGCCTGAATATTTCTCCTTCTATTCACCTCCTCTACGCGCGAGCCTGCACGAGGTTTATCAATAATTAATGGTCGTGTTTGGCTGACTATGCCAATATTATAATGCTCCCTCCTTCCGCGTTATCTGCGATCGAGTGTACGCGTACTCGTAGGTAAATGAATTCAGAGGAGACCGGCGAATTTCACAGGTGGCAGTATCGTTATTCCTCTATTCTCTCCGGTGGAAAGAACGCGAAGGATCGATACACCCGAGCAAATTGATGGTGGCGAAATCGCTTGTAGCGATTTAAATTCGACGAAGGATCATGATTACTGCATTCAGGATGAACGCAGCGAGGCCTGCCACGCGGCGCCGGCGTTACAAAGCCGCGCGTGGTGCTCGGCTGCTTCTCGAACGATGATTAATGGTTGCGCGCTAATTAGGGAAGAGTAATCGCCCGTCGGATTTTGGTAGCGCGGGCGCTTGAATCCGAATTGACAGAGCCACGGGTACCGCGAGGTGGCTATATTTTAATAGACTTCGCCGATTTAACGCCGCGCAGATGTTTGACGTAGCCGAATGATGAAGCGACGGAAGGATTTTTTTTACCTTTCATCGGCAAACTTTGCGAATTGATCTCTCGATTCATTAGGAGGGGACGTATGATGCCGTGATAGCTTTGATCGTTTGATAATTATTTTGCGGTTTCGGGGATCCACAGTTTCTGAAATTTCGAAGCCAAAGATTCGCGCGGTATTTTCAAATGTTCGAGAAGAAGGGATGAGATCTGAATGGAGAGGACTCACCTGTTAAATTACAACTGGATTCGACGGGCCGTGCGGTGAATCCCATCTGTCACAGCGATTAATGTGGGCTGATGATCGATGATGTTCGGAGCACGTGTACGATGTCCATCAGCGCGCATGAGATACTCGCTCCGTTCAAAGAATCCTCTTCATTTCGTCGCCCTCTCCGACCTCCCTGTGTCCGTATCTGTCACAGTATTCACCACTATCTACCCCGCAACAGTCCTAGTCTCTTCCACGAGCGATTTTCTGTTCTATCGACCGCACAACTGTCTCCTCTTCTCTGTCGACAGTTCCCTCCTGTATTTTCGCCTCTGTCCTTCGAGGATCACTTTTCCTTCTCGCCGGTGAAGCTCGCGAGAGCTTCCGATGCACAGCGTACCTCCGCGTGTCGCCAACGGGTCAAACCACTTGCTGTCCGCTCTTGCAACCGAACGGTCCGCACCAACGGATACCATCAAGGTGTTCCGTCGAACGACTAGGCGGAACTACGTGAAAATTCGCGAATCAGGCACTGTTCGTGGATAAGCTTGGTGGCGGCGTGAAAATCGGCTCATTCGATGTTCATGATCGTGCATAGAGCTGCGAGAGGAGCCGCGGACGGCAGAGCAAGAAAAATAACAGTAACAGGTGCGTCGTCTTCGAGAGATTGTTGATGAATGTCGGGGCCAAAGGCGGCTGGGCCGCGCGTGTCGGTGACTCGTTTTATCTCGGCGAGATGGAAGGGTGGTGCCAGGATCGAGATAGGATTCGGGGCTGTCGCGCGGAGGTGCTGCACCGCGGGGAACAACGTGTTCCACGAAACGAGCAAACAGAGTGAGCGCAAGGTAGGGTTTCGGATCCGTGCTGGCTGGTGGTCGGGTAGTTTGTGCCCGAGAGCGCAAGCGGAGCTACGACGATCTTCCTCCGTCTCCTTTCCTTCTGCTTCCTCTTCCCTCTTTAGATCCTGCGTCGCGATCCCTCGGAGAACTTCTTTCTCTTTCGGTCGTTCGCCTTGCTAGATGGCGCCAACAAATGACGGCCACAAACGATCTTTCCACGCGGGACTGAAGTTTCGAACATGAGGATCAAGTGAGCCAATTGCCCAATGAAATCGCTGGCTAATCTCTCGCACGATCTCCTCGCGTACGGGATTGCTGCGAAACTTATGCGTGACAGAGGCAAACGTCAGCGCGAGTGCCTTCGTCACCCTTCCTTTTTTGGCTACCAGTGTTTTATACCAATCATTGCTTACATCATCCTTACATGTCCTTCGATCATCGTTGCCTGCCTGTCCATCTTCACTTGCTCCTCCCCCCGCCGAGGCATTAGTCGTGAAACTACCAGGGTATTGTCCTTTGCCAATTCGTTGAGGCGTTCCTGTCAGTGACAAATAGCGACAAGCGTTCAAGACCCGTACGTGGACTTTTCAGAAAGATTCTGCACACCTTGCTTGTCACAAACCACTGAACACGCAACACTAGAATCGCGGTAGAGCGTTCATTGATCAGATACCCGTTACCAAGTACATATTCCCAGCCAGCTTTCGATCATTAATAAGTCTCGTGCGTGGCAGAATTATCAGTCACGACGCCACTGTTCTCACATTTTTGCTTCCGTTGCTTCGGCTGCAGCTAACGGGCGCCGAGCAAGGTGCCCTCCGCGCTGCGGCCATCAGACGCCCCTTAGAAAACGCGACGAAACAGCCTTTAGACACCTTCAGACACTGCAAACCACTTGGAATCTTTCGAACAGCCATGCACGAGCATCGATAGTCCCGTAAAGATGATCACCTCTGTCGCGAGTTAAACAAAGTACCATTATAGAGAAACCGAAAGGCCCGACAGAGCAGAGAGGCATCGTTGAGGAAACTCAATGATCACGGGCGTGCAACTGTGCCCGGTTCGAGGAACGCAGCGAATAAGAGAAACACCGGCTCGGTGTAGCGATCCGTGCTAGAAAGAAGTCTGAAAACGGGGACAACTCTCGTTTTATTAGAGGCGTCGCTTTGCGTCGCGAGGCTTTTCACGATCAGCGATGTCGTTCACGGACGACCAGGTGCCCGCTCGAGCAGGCAGCCAGGCCCAGTTTCTAGTTCGCGGATTATTAAAGGCTATCACAGTCGGATCCAAGCTGCGAACAAACTACGCGGAACGTCGTTTCGCATTTCGCTTGTCACGAATTCCGGGAAATCGTTGCTGATCGTCGCTGCGGCACTTGCCGCTAACAGAACGCGACTTTATACGACGGCGTGGGAATTTCACTGGCGTTTTATGCACTGATCTTATCGACTCGACGATCACGAATCACTTGCTTCCCCTTGTTTCCCAAGAGGTGAAGGACGAAGTAAGTTGCACGACGGCCTTAAAACGGATGGATGAGGTGTCATATGGAATCGAATCGATCCACGCGTCGCTTATTAATTATCGCGGGGCTCTCCGTCTGTCTCGTTGCTCTGGTAGCGAGAGGAGAGAAGAAGAACGAGAAGAAACGAAAGGTCCGGAACGGGTCTGGAAGATAAGATAAAGGCTGCTTGTTAAACGACGTTTTATACGACAATTTGAAGGAAACATTTTAACAAGAAACTACTCGGGTGATGACTAGTCTTCGAGGCATAAACTCGCGTGAGTAACTACTATAATTTCGCGGAGGGGCGAAGAAAGGGATCGAATGAAGTATCGCCGCATATAATAAATTTTTAATGGGCGGTTACATCGCCGGCGAACGGTGATCAGAATTTACAGCATTCCCTCGATATTTCAACCAACGATTATTCATTTTCCGGATAAGATAGAGTGTGTTAAAGTGTCGCTGTAAATATGAAGTCCGAGCGGGGGAATGTTCGAAGATAACGAGGACGTTCTCTTCGTGACTTTAAGTGACGCGAAGCAGCTCTACGCTAAATAAAGTCCGAATATAATAATTTATTTACCCTTCTGTGAGAACTATCAGTCAATACATAATGCCTATCTAAATCGTTTACATTTACGTTCGCAGCGAATAGCCGAAACGAAAATGTATGTAAAATAGACTTCCGTGCACGCATCGACGAGAAAAAGAGGACAGGAGCTTTTTTCTGGTTATTTAATAAGGTCCTGGGTCTGGCAATAATTCCTGAAATTTGCCAGACACCGATACGCTACTGATTGTGACCATTAATTGATCAGACCCCACACGATACATACATGCATAATATAATATTATATTATAATCCCCCCGCAAATCAATGGATCCAGCAATAACCAGTGGCGGATTTAACAGGGCGCACAGTGTGTTGCTCAATGGACAAAAATCTAAAAATCAATCTTTTTTTGCGATGATTTTTAACATGACCGAAATCCAGACTCTTTATTTGTATATGAGCACTCGAAAGAAAACAAAATAAAAGCCCCCAACACTTAGAAAACACGTTAGTATTGAGAGAACCCCATTTCCTTGATGTATGTATTTAATTCTGTCTTATACCTCAAGGCCACCTACAAATTACCAACTTTACGCATATATCGAAATAACTTTCATTAGATCATTCAATTGCAGGTACCAGGTACTCTTTATTTTGATTGCGAAACGATTCCTTTTACCCCATGACCCCAAAAAATTAGGATTAGGTATAGGCATCCAAACGCTACATTTTTTTTCGTACTACAACACTTTAGCCTGTTTTTAGTAAACTACCACTTCATTTTCCCCCAAAAATGGGCCCCTCAGAACCTTTGCCACCTGGGCCTTTTTTCTTAAATCCGTCACTGGCAATAACCTTTCATAATAATGACAGGAAGCAATTGACAGGGTGAGCATAAGAAATGGATGTGTACTTTAGAAATATGAAGCTCGCATCATAATCGTGGTACCAGGCTAACGAAACATGACGGATATACTTATCTCTGTCCATGGGACTCCTATCAGTTACCTTCTGTCTCGCGCGGGTATTGGTAGCTTTCGGCAATTCTTAGGCAGATTACACAGCGAGATCGGAGCAGGCATCCGCCTTCCAGAATCACAGGCGCCGTTTTTACTCCTCCAACCGGCCATGCAGATGCCGGGCTTCGAATATTGGGCCTGACCACCCGGAAGGTAATTAAAGGGTAATCACCTTCTTTCCTTTCGTCGAGAACAGTATTCCTTGGCAACGACGGTATAATCGCGACCCCCTAAGACGAGGGTAAGTAGCTTCGAAATGTTCATTACGATCCGTCAAGGAGAAGATGCTCCTTGCACCTATCTCTCGGAATTTTAATGAATCCGATTCCCGATCGAATCTCGGCCCGTGGGCGACGCGTAACACTTTTTACCGATAAGGCCAGCGTGGCTTAGCTGGCCCGCCCGGATAAGGCATTGCGAAAGTGTTCGCAGCTGTGTGTTGCATTGTGTGCACGAAAAAGTCATAAATTATTAGCATTATCGGGGTGATTTATGGGGGCCAACGAAAAACCAGGACGCGTATCTCCGGACATTTAATTACGCCCTGCTTCTTTGCTCTTCTCTGTTCCTTCTTCCCAAGCAACAGGGATGCTGCATCGATGCAACGGAAATCGAGAGCCATTACAAGTATGTACAATATTACAGACGTGAGCTCAATGATGATGTAGAGATTGCGGAAAAATTTTGGTGCCGCGTTTACCTGGAGTACCCGTCACACTTTAGTTTTTATTCCCCCGATGGCACGCCACTTGCGAGACTCCGGTACCTCCGAGCCGTGTACGTGGGCCGTTTTATTCAGTGTTTCCACGATACATCAGCCGGTTGGTTGATTATCATCATAATTGTTATATGTCGTCGTCATACTTTCGGCAGGGACGCGAGTAACCGCTGTCGTCACACTTTACGTTCACCGTTCCCATGCTTGGAACACCCACTGCGCCGGCCTTATTAATTTCCGCGATAAAACACGGAAGATGGGGCAGCGATGCAGAGGACCGTGTTTCTTTGCCCTAAAAATTCATTACACCCGGTTAATCAATCTTGTTTGCTCGCCTGCGACACTCGTGAGCGGCCCGTTAAATCTTCACCTTGCCACTGAATATTGGGTGCCTCGACTCCACTGCCTCGGAATCCTGTCCGGGTCGTATCGTTAGCATGCGCAGCGAAATTTTCACCGTCGCCGACGGTAGTACACGCGCTGCACAAGAGGTTGATAAATGACGAGGCCGCGCAGGCGGGAATTCCGATGGCGAATTGCTACTCCAGTTTCTAGGTTCAGCTTCTGCTACAGAGACCGCGGCAATCAGCGAGGAGACCAAGAGCGATGACGCGCGACCCGTCGCGTAGGGGTCGTCGTCTTTCGGGAGAGCCGCGAGGAAGGAGCGCAGCCCAACACCAGCTGAATTTATGTGCCCGGCGCTTGGAAAAAAGTGCTCGCGATAACTAAGAGACGTGAGCTCGCGGGGAACCGCGCGTAAAACTCTTGCTTCGTTTTCCGCCAGCTTTCAGCTCGGAGCACCGTGGCTGTGCATTCTCCGGCATCGTTACAAAGGCGCCGGGTATTTTTCACGAGGAACCTCTGGAGACGCGGCTGATGATGAGGCACGGTCGCGTAAAAATCACGCACAACGCGCTCATCAAGGGATGATTAGTGCAACCCTGGTAAGAAGAAGTGATCAGGGAAGAGACGCGCGATACGAGCGGCAGCAATGGTGCTCGAAAGAGGTCTACAGTTAGGTACGTAACATGTGGCAAAGCGACCATCTGTCTAGGAAGCAAGTGCCGGCGCAACGACCACGCGTTCTTCCTACCTCGTCTCCTCTTTGCCTGTCCGCGAACGAAACTGCCCCCAGCATGTAGCAAGGTGGACAATTACGCGTGACGGGTTCGAGTTCAGGCAACTATGCCTATGTGCATGCCTAACTGCTCTTCGATAGCTGGCGTTTCGTCATCCGCCGCGAACCACGAACGGTCGAAGCGATCAGCGAAATGCTGCGGTTTTAAAGAAACCACCGTAACAACTTGAAAAACAGCACGTGCTGTGCGTAGCAGGTGGGACACCGTAAATCAGGTCAGATAGCCATCGTCCCATCAGTCAGATGAAAGCACAGATTTCAATGTGGAAGGAGGGAACGCTCGACATGGCATACGCAGCGTATAACACGCGCATGTACCACCCGAATAACCGAGATGTTCTCGTGTTTCAGCAGATCCTTTTTAACTGGTCTTTGATATCGTTTCGTCTACGCCAGGATATTTATGAACGGGGATGTTAGCCACGGCGTTTAATAGAGACGCGGACCCGTTTATGCCTAATCGTAAATTAACGAATCGCGGCGATCAGCTGTTAATCTGCGCACGGGCAGCAGCGTGGCTTCGCTTAATTAACAAATCCGCTCGGCGAAACGGCGGACCGTGGAATTTCGTCGCGTATACAGAGCGTCGCAGCCGTAATGTAAGATGCAGCGCGACGTCCGGCAGACCGATAATGATTTCTCCTTATTAATAATTTGTTTAATACCCTTCAGCCGGTCCGCCGTTGATTGGCGGCTGGATACAAGTTCCCGCGGCTGCTGTTAATCGCGAGAAATGCGAGGAGATAAATTGAATAACGGTTAAGAGCGAGGGGAGCCTGGTGGTTTCGCGTTTTGCCACATTAAACTTGAAGCGTGTGGCTGAAGGATCGCTGCTCAACGAAATGCAAGATTGGCCAAATCTTTGCAGCGACAAACATTCGCACGCTTGGAGAAACTTAGTGGACAGTCTAGCTTGCCTCGAGGTCGCTCAAGTTCTGGGAACAATGCCTCTGTTTCCATCGGGGGATCTCCAAATTCCCCGACCTTTAGTAGACGCGTAACACTGAGTACGCACGTGCAGAACGATTCTGTAAATATCGAGAATACTCTGAAGCATAATTTACAAGGCTGTCGGCAGGAATAGAACAGGTTGCTGCGGACAGGTTAACGATTACGAGTCTTCCGAAAACAGTAAATATTTTTATTTCCGCGCTCAGCCACGGGAGGCGCTGGCCTCGAGCGATTATTTCTCGTCGAATTGCTGCATGGTCAATGACGCGTTGAAGTAGTTCTTGTCAACAGATTGCACAGTAAATAGAAACGGGCCTCTGCCTTTAGGAATTCTCTGAATGTATATTGTTCAGCAAAGTGTAGACCGAATAAGACCTCCTAACAATCTGCAATGATCGTTGCGTGTAAAGTTACGAAGTGAGAACACTACATACCCTTAATTGGCACTTACGTACCGCGATAAACGTTTGCAAAGACAGTATATAAAATGTGCCAGCCTTCAGTTCTATCGACTGTCTCGCGAACATCGTGGATAACGCGAACACTTGCACGATATCGGTGGAGCGTTCATCATTCCAGCCTGAGAACCATTGGCTTTTGTCCAGCACAGAGCTCTGAGCAATGATTTATGAATTAGAATCGGCCGTTTTCGGGGAAGATCGCACGATCAATCAGTCGCCCTTAATTAGCCCTCACCGAATAGCTCAGCTCATTTCCTACCCAGCAGATGTACAAGAGCTGAGATATGGCAGCGTTCAGGAATATACCGAACTTTATGACGTCTGAGCTTTGCCCTCCGACCTGTTACAAACCATGCAAATCGATCACGGACTGGCCAGCACACTCGACCATCATGTCTTACCACCACAGCCTGGAAACCAGTCAGGCAAATAATCGAAGTGCTCGAAAGCATCTGAACGCACATACTCGAGCTATAGGTTTCGTTGTAATCGTTGGTCATAGACACTAATCGCTGATGGAAGCGAATACACGTCTTGTAACGATGCACGAAAGTGTTGCCAGTTCTCCGTTCGTCGTCTCTCGCGATATTCTTGTCGCAAACTCTCTCATTCTGTGGAGAAAAATTGTACGTAGGTACATTGTAGCTGACCAGAGTGCTCTAAACCAGAGTTGGGCATTGTCCGAATAAATTTTTATTCGAATGATAATAAAAAATAAAAATTTATTCTAATAAATATAAAAAATAAAAATCTATTCGAATAATGCTCAACTCAGCTCTAAACCTATCCTATTCCTCCAGGAAGTCTACTAGATACACAGACGGCAGTAGAATACCCTCGCTTGCTTACGTCCCGCGCTATTTCTTTCCCGCAGTTCTCAAAATTTACGCTGAGAATGTCGAACTCCATAGTGATCATGCTACATATTAGTATCGTGATACTGTCTATTGAAACGATTGCCATTACGCCGGCGCAAACCGCGCATGATTCAATGGATATACCGATCTCGTGCCAAGGCGATATCGTCATGTTGAAAGGATAGGTGGCTCTGATCGGCAAGCCATTTTTCATCGGCGAAAAGAATAACAGAGCGATCCCTAAGAGGCATCCTAACACGCCAAACCCGTAGAAGATCACTTTGTTACGCATATGACACCTCTCGATAATGTCTTTGACAATTTTGGCATGTACGACATCTAAAAGTAATGTTTTTGTCATGAGCGTGCGACGTGCCTTCTTCAGTTGTAAAATTACAGTGGCATTAGACAGCACCAGAGCAATATATTCGTAAAACTATTTGGATAGATCTGCATTGTTCCCAGTGATAGGCAAAATTATTGTTGCAATAAAATTTCTAATACCTAACGAATACAAATTAACGAAAATGTTTGTCACGTGTCGAATAAAGTTAACTCGGGTTAACGAACGAATGATGAAATTTTTTTTAACTTTTATTCGTTATCCGAAATTTGATTTAAATATAAAATTTTGCCCATCTCTGATTGTTCCACATACTTGTAAACTCGGAGAGATCGTCGGCGCATTTCAATGCCTCCTCTATCAATCGCGTTATTTTCGCGCGACGTATTTGGTAGTTCATCGTTTTGAAAATCACAACGACGATTCCAGCGTAGACGCAACCGTCGTCGGTGGCCACCGACAGTTTGTCCATGTTCGCGCAAATATCGACGAACACGGTGATCGCGAAGATGTACATCGTCGCCAGTATCGAAATCTTGTAAGCGAAGTACACGCATCGTAGAGCCGACGAACTTTCTGGATCTATTTGCCAGAGGCCACAAGACCTGCGCAAATAGGAAGAAAACGATCCCTTTGTAATTCACACCGCCGATAACAGCGCACCAATAACGCGGGTACATTGGCACCGCTCTCACTTTAAATAAGATATTTGAATGCTTAGTAAATTTCGACACGGCTTTACCCACTCGTGACCTGACACACGCTCCATCGGTAACGTGTCTGCCAACAGGCGAGTCAGAGTGCAAGAAAGGTGTCCCGAGCAAAAGCCACGCAGTCGCTTCTGTTGTGTAGGTTCAATCTGTTGTGCGGCGTACACTTTCGCGCGACTCTGCCACGTTATCAAGGGTTATTTTCATTCAATCTTCCACGGTGCCTTTCAGGAAAATTGCGAATAAACGGATGCGATTGCGCGGACGTTTTTCGGAATTATAGACTTCGTCGCGGTACACGTGTTAGATCCCCTAGTTACTTCCGCGAATGTCGATAAAATTGACGGTAATTGCATACCGATAGAAAGATGAGGGCACGTTCTACTACGTGCCCACCACTTGCTACGTCCATCCTAACGTAAGAACGGACGCCCGCCGTGTAAAGAAACATCCAGCCTAGCATTTGTATTCAGCCCTGCAACTGAAACAATTGAACATTGCAGTAGCGCACGGACGCTCGTCTCACTGCCAGTGACGCAAGGCAAATTTAAAGTTCGCATGATTTGTGGCATAGCCACTGTTTGTATAGCTCAAGTGGAAAACCGCATTCACACATTTACAAGGCTGCTGTGATTGGACGTTCAATTTACTTCTGACGAAGTAATTGTGTTTAAAAATAAAAAAAAAACGTGGAAAACATTTGTTTTGTTGTACCAAACCACTTTCTCTCGACACCTCTTAGTCGCGAATGATGTATTTTCACATTTGTGGGAAATTAAAAAAAATTGCCCGCACCGGGAATCGACCTCGGGACGTATCGCGTAGCGGATTCCGTGTGCCCGCAACGATTTCTAGTGGGATTATTGCAATAAAACATTTAATAACGTGTGATGTGGATACAAAATCTCGCCAGCGAATTGTAAAAAAGTTTGTCAGAAGTGGGATTCGAACCCACGCCCTCAGAGAGGACCAGAAGCCTCGAGAAAACTCAGATATTAACTGAGAAGGTGTGAACCTTGAGTCTGGCGCCTTAGACCGCTCGGCCATCCTGACACTTGATGACAGTCATCTATAATGCACATGACTAGCTTGCTCGCTAGTTGATCACGTAATTACGTGAAACTCGTTGTTTCTGAATAAATAAGTCTATTACAGTAGAAGATGAAAGGTAGGGAAAAACGTTGTTTAAAAGTTTCGCAGACTAAAATAAAATGGAGATATATGGAAATGGCGGAATATATTAGCACGAAATATCGTTTTTAAGCGAGAAATTTCAAAGGAAAAAATTGCAAAAATGTTTCAACGATAATATGTTGTAACAATGTATTATAATTCTGATTGATAATGAAAAAAAAAAAAAAATGTTTCCGCCCGGGATCGAACCGGGGGCCTTGTGCGTGTGAAGCACACGTGATAACCACTACACTACGGAAACCACATTTGTAACATTCGTAGAAGTCCAAAATCAGCGCACCAAGAAAATCTACATTTTATAATTTTTAAGTATAAATCTTTTTTATAGGATTTCCGTTCCGTGAAAGAAGAAACATGAATCATAAAATATTCAATAACAGGGCAAGTTGTAAATGTGAAACACTATTATTTTCGATTTTTTGAAAGTATATGCGTAACGGAATTTTTATCGATTTACGATTTTACGATATACCGAAATCGTTATTCTTTAATACGCGTATCATTTTTCCAAAATTGTGCGATTAGAACAAGAATTTTAAAAAATCGTAGGGGTTTGAAATCTCTATTGTTTCAAGATAATATTTAATAATGTGTAATAATATTTCGAGAGCTTGGAAAACAAAGGAGGCTTGGGTAAAAGAGGATGAATAATAAACTATTTTTTTACAGAGAACGCTCGTATATTTTATAAAAATCGTATTAATTGATAAAAAAATGCTAATTTAAAAAAAAATCACGTTTACTTGGTATTACGGTCAGTAGTCTTTTGTATTATCAGTTTATTTCGTTGCCTAGTTACTTTCGTTGTTGTTGTTGTATTCTTCTGGCCTTGACTCCTGTGATCATTAACTATAACAGGGTTTGATGATGGCACATCTAATCTCGTTGCCAGTTCTGTGTCTTTGCGCTTATCGTCCGCGTCTTTAGAATTCTTGGATTGTAAGTCCGCGTGATAATATGTTTCCTTTGAGAAATGTTTAAACATAAGATGCATTTGTTCTTGAAACGCTTTTTGCGCGCACAGATATTTCGATTCCGCCGCTATCTTAGTTGTTTTCAATGCATCAGTCAAAGTTTGTATCAGCACATCTCTCGATTCTACGCTGCTTTCTAATTTTGCTATTTGAACTTCCAAGTTCCTCGAGCTCTCCTTCAAATCGATTACTTTCAAAAAATATTTATAAAACAAAGTTCTCATTTCGCCATCTGATAGCTTTGCCAGTCTTTCCATTAACATTCTCTCTCCTTTCTCACGTTGAGATTGATTTTCATCGAAATCCTTTCTCCCACAAATCATTTCATTCTTATGTTCAATCATAGCATCAATGGCTTCGATAGTTTCGCCAAATTCCAATAATTTTCGTTCCTCTACCGTGGACGAAGTCTTTTCTTTTTGAAGCTTATCATCCAAGCGGCATTTCTCATCTACCAGAAGATCTCTGGTACGCCTTAAGTGTTCGATCTCACCACGCAAATCTTGCTTTTCGTATTTATGAAATGACCTTTCCATATCCATGGACATCTCCTTTATAACATAGTCCAGGTGCGATATTTTTGCCCCGACGTATACTCTTTTCTTCTTGTGTACTTCAGATTTAATAACATTCCTTTCATCATCGAACAATTTAGAAACAGTTAAATTGCACTTCTCCTCGAGCTCGTGAATTTTTTCCTCATCTTCTGCAAATTTCTCTTCCAATTCTTTCTTACGCTTCTCCACTTCCTTCACCTGTTGCAGCAACCCGACCCTTTGGTTCTTAGAGGCAATTATAGAATCAGCGAGCGTTTCAATCCTGAGCGAATCGTTTATAATTTCGAGTAGCCCTTGAATCTCGCTTAATCTGTCATTGTAAGATGCTATTTTCGTTCGGTTCAAACGATATTTACTTTTCAACTTCCTCTTCAACTCCTCCCTTTTCTTCTGAAACATTCCTTTCGCTGTGCTAAGTATTTCAAGATTCTTATCTAGCCCCTTGATCAGATCTTGCTTCACCCATATAGCTACCCCAGTCTCGAACAGAATGTCGTACGTCAGCTCCAAATCAGCCTCGATCGCTGTCATTTCTGTTTGCTTCCCTTCGTTCCTTAATACTAAAACCTTCAGTTCCTTCAACGATTCCAGTACTTCCATCGACTCAGGAATATTGCTCAGCAGGTCTGGCGAATTGTCGTTGTGCTTTGTACAATTTTCGCTATCACTAGCTTCGACCCTAAAATTTTCTGAAACTCCTATACTAGAGGATTCTGGTATTACGTTGCTTAACATTTGACTATTGTTAGGGATAAATCTGTTGTTAAAAGCTAATACTTCTTTACACATTTCAGAACCGGGAAGCATCGAGCTTCTCCTAGAGTTTGGATTTCTAAGTGGAACCGGTTGAATTACAGGTAGCTCGTTATGACTATTTATTAGTTTAGTTAGCGACATGCTCATACTATCGCTACTTTCCTCTAATTTAGAGCGCTTGGAATCGATTAGTTCGTTGGTTTGGATTTTAAATTCATCCATGTACATATCCAATTTTTCTAAACAATCCGAATGTTCCGAACTCGAATCACTTTCGTCCTCCTCGTCTTCGTCGTCATCATCGTCCTCCTCGTCTTCCTCATCTTTCTCGTCTTCCTCGTATCTCTCATCTTCCTTAGTTTCTTCGCATTGTACGTAGTCGTATTCTTCGCTGCCCACATCTTCGTCGTCGGTATAATATTGGTACATGTTAATTTCTGGCCTTGGAGAATAATTTCTGTGGTAGTACGCCTGCTCTGTTTGATCAATGAAGTCATGTGTATTTTGTATGGCTTCGTGGCTGTGCCCCATACCACAGATATCTGAAACCCTCGCCCTTTCGGTCAGACCCTTGTCCCGTTTGTTATAAATAGAGGTACTTTGATTGCATCTTTCGTGCCTTGCCATCGCCCACATGTTCGATGGAATGCTTTGTCTTATTACCTTATGACATGTACATTTAATGCAACTTATAAACAATACAATATTGGAATTTAATATTTGCTTGTGTTATTCCTAACCTATTTGGAACAGTTCATTCGAAATGTAATTTATAACACTGCTATAAATTCACCATAATCGAACGACAATGATAATGCCGATAATAATAATTGTTGTTCAATTAACAAATGATGTTGCACGTTTTGGTGCGGAATTTTTATTAAAAGTATACATGAATAATAGATTCTACAGATTGGCGTGTGCCACGGGTTTACTCCCGTATTCACCAGTCAATATGTTAAAATTTTATGAACGATTTGTTTTATTCGTTCGTCGTTTGTTTACATTCTGAACAGTTTAGAGACTGTGGAGCTCCGTGCATTTAAATATGTATCAGGCAAAACATTTTGCAAATATTTGAATACAATAAATAACAGATGTATCTAGTGATAGTAATCATTGCCAACTTGTGATTAATAAACAGAGAAAGATGTTTTCAGATGTTATTATAAGGATATTATTTATAAGAATCTTTTGCGATACTTGCATTTGTCACACTACGAAGCAATAGAAGATTGTTGCATATATAAATATTTTACAAGTATGAACTAAATACGAAGGAATGGAAAGTGATCCGGTGATTTTATTGAATTCATTAACTTTGATATCAATGTAGTCAATAAATTTGCTTTCTCACTTATAAAAACAATAGCTGTTACCTGGATTTTCGAAGTATATTGTTGCTTTATTGTCCACGTCCTTCTTGCCATACACTTTTGCACACATTCTCAATTCAAACGAATTAAAAACACATAAAAGTTTATTACCGGCCGTTAGTTAACGTTCGCTACCGTTTACTAGCGAATATTGAATGTGTAATAGTCGTTAAATAATAGAAATAAAATTAAATGCCCGCGTACACCGATTACTTGGACCATCGTCAATTTCGGAGGTCGGAACTACCGAACGCTCGATTCGTCAATTTGAACTTACGCGCCGTCTCGTATGGTTTCAATTGGTTTCAGTTCTGAAGTATTTCGAGGTCTCTGATTGGCCGCCGGGAAAAGTTGCAGCAGAGACAGAGTCAAACAGAGGCTTCTGGTCATTCTACAAGGAACGTCGCGAGTTTCCGGGCTGTTGTGTTTTTCCTCGTTTTTACTTTAAATACGCACAAAAAGTATTCCACGTTGTGTTCCAAGTTGCTTGAACCTCTTACGATGACGGGTGTGTAATTATTACACTCGCCGCGAGCACAGTTCGTTGGGATTTTGTGGTGCTGGTGTCTAACCTCTCTTTCGCTGGCTACATCTCCTGCACTCAGAATTCTCCGAGACTTAATATACGTAAGTGTTTTAATGCATCGCATTCCTTTCATTCCCTATTCGACGCTAGATCCATTCGTGAACATAAATATACTATTAGAATATGCTGGGATCGCGGTTAAAGCAGCCTTGTGTAATGATTTTGAAAGTAGTTACATTGACGCGTGACATTTTTACGTCATGCTCGTACATTAGCAGATCTCGATTGGAAAAAAGAGCAGTTCCTCTATGTTTTCCTCTTTGTTATTATCTTCTCGGATAGTCATATAGGCGATTATATAATGAGAAGCACAGACGCTTGGCAAAATGGTAAATCGCTGAAGTATAAATATTCCACGGAATCGCTCTATTCGTTGAATACCAAGTTGCTGATGTAGGCCAGTAGGCATTGTTAATACACGCCTATAGAAAAGATATTTCCGTTCGCGAATCGTGCATAAATTTTGATCTATATTCGCGACTTTCTAACTAGTGTTATTCGATTCGATTGATATGTTACTCCGTATTCTATATGTACAATCTCCTGACGCTTCTCATGTTTACATAGCAGGTTCTGTAAATCTGTAATCCAGTTTGATATATAAACATTTTTTGGTGCGAGGAGGAATTCACTCGAAATGAATAAACGGAGGTTGCAAAACAAGTTATCTTCTTCGCAGTTTATTGCCGCTCCGTCACGCTGATCTTTTGCTTCCTATCTTAATAATTTTGCATCGCTCCTTTCCGAGAATCTGCAGTATATATGTCATGTGGCTTCTCGCGTGCACTTATCGCGTATTCGTATCTGAATTCCGAATGGCACTTTCGCAACACGCGGCGTATGTTGCAATGCTTTGTTTGTCCGTGTCACAGATGATTATCGTGGTAGGTACGTTTCCCTGGCAATACACAAAATTGATAATTTATTATCGGAAATACTGCCGCCTTATAATCATCTCTGCATGCTTTTCAGATTAGCAGAATCGAAACGCGTAATGGAGCGTGCCCGTCCGCGTAACCCCGCGTATTTTCAAATTCGATTTTCTGGTAAACGCATACAGGCTCCCACGTAAACAGTTCATTCAAGCCAGACACTTTCGACCGTACCTATTTTTCCTCGCCTCTTTGAAGCAAACGATCATAATGCGTGGCTGAGCAGGGGGTAACGATTCTGCACTCTGGGTTCGAAACTTTTAGGCACGCCTCCTCTAAACGGGCGAACGCGCATCGTTGTTACCTCCGTTACTTAACATCCGTCCAACTTTCTATTCGCACACGAGCACTTTCGCGCTCATTTGGCCGTGCTATTTTCTATGTCGAGCGCTAATTCATACGCGATCTTTGAACCGACCTAATTTACGCTAGGTTATCGAGGGGATCTTCCTCTGGTATGCGATCGAATTAAACCTTTTATCTGGAGTACCTTTCCCGAACGCTCATTAATTTTGCAAATTCTAGTCAGCCCGTTATCGCCAAGCGGGAAGGACATTCCGCAGATCAATCTCGCTGTATCAGATGACGAGTTCATTTGAGGTCACACGTGCATGTATATAGTGACAATATATGGCATATTCGATATCATGTTCATCTTTTCATGGTACATTTTTAAAGCTTCGACCATCAACTTATCGGCGAAATATTTATAGATTGAAACAGGGTACCCCTCGTACATATAAAGAGCATCGATTGCCCATTGCATAGTAGGGCCACTATTTTGTAGTGTAGAGTGATTATCAGCGAGTGTCTAATTAATGTGCCTCCCAAATGTTGCAGCAGGAAACATGGAAAAGAATATAGGATTCGCCAGCGGGAGTGCACAGCCCTCAGCACCTCCACCCACAGCACCCCCTTCGTACGAGGAAGCCGTTGGAAATGTGACGAGCCCACCACTACAACCAAGCATTCCACCATATCCAGTAGGACCATCTGCGATGCCAATACCATCTTGTAAGTATCACTTTCACATTGCTCATTGAAATCCTCATTTCTCCCGCGATAAGATGGACGTTGTCGGCATCGATATTTTATTCATGGATGATGCCGATTTCAACCACTTCCCCCTAACTCCGAGGACTATGCCCTTCGCACATTCCGCACGGCTGATGTCATAACACACAAACCGACACTACCTGGCCTATACCTTCAGAAATGGCCGTGCGGAACGTGTTAGGGGGGGAAGCCTACCTAGAACGATCAAGACAACATGCTTATTTGGGAGTTTTTTTCCTAGAAAAACCGATAAACTTTTATTATTAAACATTAGTCTGTTGGAAAGAGTACATCTTACGGATATTTCAGTATTTTTGTGGTGAAAGTATTGAAAGTTTTGTGAGTTATACGTGATGCCCGAGACGTCCTTTCTTTAGGCGCTTTGCGGTGATAACCGTAGCTCGGTGCAGGATCATCTAAAATTGAAAAATTGAAATTTGTTAGATAATATATGAAATTATCTAGGCGCTATCGGACCCAATTTTGGAAAAATTATTTTGTGGCAAAATGGCTGCTGGGCAAAGTTGAAGCATTGATATTTGGCAAAAAATCGCTCATACTTCGAGTGTAAAAAAAATCTAGGTCAAAAAAAGGAAAAGTCCCCGATAGCGTTTAGATCTGTAACCCTAAAATAGGCCTGCAAAGCCTCGAGTAAATCGGTTCATTAATTTTTTAGTTATGTGTGTCACCGAGTTTGAAAACATGATTTTGAGGAAAACGCGTTTAAAGCTTTGGGTCTGGGCGCTACACCGAGGAACACCTACCTATTTACACGCGTATAACTTTGTCGATTTTGGTCGGGTTAACTTAACTTCAAGATGTTGTACTCCAAGAAAATATAAAAATCGAAAAATCGATTTTTCGAAAATTTCTATGTAGGCCTTCCACTTAACTTTATCGACACCCGGTACCCACCCGTTACTCTACGTTTATTCCTCTCATAATCTTAGAATACCTATCGAACATTTCAGACAATCAGCCGCCGAATAAACCGACGATGCCATTCCCACCTAATTACTCAGCAGCTCCCGGCGAACCAACGCCTCACGTTGGTGCCCAGTCGCAGGCCCACCACACTGCGAACTCCTCACAATTCCAGCCCTCGTTGCCAGTGTCAACAGAAGTCAGGATAATCCACCAGCCCGTGACTTACGCGATGAGCCCGAACCCCATAAAAATGACCTGCCCGACGTGTCACGCCAGCGTCAAGACCGCCACGATATCGGATCATCAGCCAAGCGCACACATCTGCTGTATCGTGCTCTGCTTACTCGGGTGAGTGATCGAATACCTTTTCCTTCGCTTCGCATGATCCTACGCTTTTAAATTGCTCTTAATTTGCTCGCACTGTAATCCGACATCCGTGCTCTCTCACGTCGACCATCGTGGCGAATGAATTCTCCGGTCACTGGTTCTGTAACTGCTAAATTTTTGGGAGGTATTCTGTTGCACCCAGAGGGCGGGAACAGGGGTTTTGGAAGAAGAGAAGAAACCTAGATTTTATTCTTTAAATCAATTTTTATAATCACCTAATGAATTTGCATTGAAAAGATTAAATCCTGAGTGCGCCACTGACCTCTTCCCTCGTCGTCCTTGACTCTGCTGCTCTCTTTACTCTCGGCACCATCCGCTGACCTTTGTCCTTCGTTCATCCAGCAACATTCAGGTGTGCTCGTAGGAGCTAGGGAAACACTTTCTTCTCCTGTTTGCACACGGTCCTCTCCTCAGCCTCGTCGAATCATTCACTCCGACCAATGAACTTTCGATTTCAGATGTTGCCTTTGCTCGTGCCTGCCGTACTGTATGAGCAGCTTCATGAGCGTCCACCATTTCTGTCCGAATTGTAAAAATTACATCGGCACGTGGAAGGGTTGAGTAGGACTCGATGCCGGGCATATTTCCACGCTGTTAGATACGGCCCTCTATGTAATCAGGTACAGAGTGTTGTAACGTTACGGAGAGTAATCCGCTATTTCCTTGCTTGTCGCGTATTCCGTTAAAAGCCGAACAGTCTTGAAGTGATTAGTCATAGATCGTGTCACAAATACCACGTATGACGCTTATTACTTGCGAGTCGATACCAATGCAACCGATTAATTAGCTAATGAGCGATAGTTGGCGATGATTATATATTCCATATTTCGTACGAGTTAAATGCGCACGGGCGGGTCTGTTTGTCCGAATGGTGCGTGTGTGTATGTGTGTGCGCACGATTTGTAGGTAGAATGGGACGATGCTACGAAAATATTTTTCAGCATTCACACTTGAGAACAGCCGCTGCTCTTGATTGCATTTATCGTATTCCGTATCTTTATGAAATGGTTTCACTAGGAAGAAGCAAATGCATCTTACGTTTATCGGGGTCGTCTGTATTTGTTGGACATCTCCCTTGGACGTTTATGTTGATACTTTGTCTGAAACGCGACGGAAATCGAAACGCTACTTCCGTTCGCGTTTCTGGCTGATTCGCGTGAGAACTATTCGAACGACACTCGCTCCCTTCCTTCTTCCCGACGAATCTCTGCTTTGGAAGAAGAAGGAAGCGAACGATGATGAATGGAAAAGTGTGCATAGGATGCGAGACCTTCTTCCTGTTCGCAAACGGTGCTCGCGCATTTTTATTTTTGTAATAAGGTAAATTCGTAACCGGATCGAACTCGATCGTTTAGATCAATGAAACTTAGGAGCCCCGTTTCTCCCGCGATGGGGGAAAGAAATTGACGTAAGTAGATGGACGCACACGTTTACTTTGGTGCTTCCGATAACCTTTGATAAAACGTATTCCTGCGTATAGTATCTGTATTATACATATAAGCTGTCGTGTAAAGGTGATATTTTTATGCGAACTGCCAAAGGATTTGCAAATTTCGAGGAGCAATCATCCGCGTTGCGTTGGCAAACCGGGAGAATTACTGTTCACTTGCGTTTGTTTCGTGCTCGAACGGTGCGTTACTACGTTCCAGCTATTTATATCGAACTGTATCGAGTTAAATACTTGGAAGGAATCTCTTATGTAAAGGGAAATTCGAAATAAACAGGAAAAACGAAACGATGTTGTGGATACCCTCGAACTGTTATTAATTGTTAATGTATTCGACAAAACATTCCGCGCAATTATAGATTACCGTGTGTTGGCCTCAGTGGCCCCTGCGCACAGTTCAGAGGTATGAAATATATGCATTTTTACTCTTTTCGTATTTCTCAAAAATTTTCTTACCCGCTGGGGAATATGCCCTCACTAATGTCGAAGACATATGACAAGCAATGTAAGCGTTACACGGCTGTATGCGCGTTTCATGTATGATACTTTTCTTGTACGTGTTTGACGTAATAAAATATGTATACGTTCGTTTTGAAGTGCGTGTGTAGGTCAATAGGAATGAAGATCGAAGTACGGTAAGATGAATTACAAATTAACGGTAAAGTAACTCATAATCATTGTTGTTTATTTTACTTGTTATAGCCATATAAGATATCGAACAGATCCGAGTATATATCTCGTTCGCAATGAAAAAGATTAATTTATTTTTTAGTGTGTAAGATGAAAAATTCCGTATACATACTACGTAACAATTCTTCGTGATGGCTCATCGGGAAGATATTAAGTCGAGCAGAAGATGGCTGCCTACACGACTACACGCACAGGTAGACTTCGACAGGGAATTATAGACTGTTCGTACTTTCTACGTAACCGACGTTACAAAATTCCTACAAGTAATATCGGGCTGTTCCTGTTCGCTGCACGATAACGTGTTTCTCGTTAATCAACAGCAGTTGTCCGTTCTGTGCATATACTAGAGCATGAAGTACAAATTAAGTATACTTTTAGACATGAGACGCTATCGAAGATTGCATACTTCTCGATAAAAAGACGAAAAAGCTGGAGGTGTTGATTCGTTTAATATTTCATAGGAAATATATGAACGCGTAATCAAGATCTCAGCTTCCTAGTGTTCGTTCACTTCTAATGATTCTAGGCAAGTGTGTCTAGCAAATCTCCGTGGGGGAGGAATTGCTGTTGAGCGACAGAAGAGTACTCCATGTCAATTGGCTTCGTGTCGTCGTAAAGAGCTGGAGCCTCGCAAAGAATGGTAAACGTGCCGACGATGGAAGCGATCGTGAAGATCCAGAGGAAAAGTCGATCCAGAACCATCGCCACAAATCCCCAATCTTGATCCTCCTATAGCAGAACCAGCATAACTTAGAAATCCAAATCACTCGCGACAAATTATTTTTCTTCTCTACTACTTAGTCTTCGCTCGACTGATTGAAAACAATTGTATCCGCAACAGTGGCGGATTTAAGGAAAAAGGCCCAGGTGGCAGACATCAGTCTAAGTACCAGTGCCGTCTTATCGTTTTCGGTGGCCCTGAGGCAAGCTCCATATGCGGCTCCCTAAGTATTAAAACAATTAAATAAATAAGAAAATATCTAAATTTCGGTGTATTCGTTATTTTCTTTCCGTCACAGTTGCAGGACCATTTCAATTATTTTTCTAGCTTTGACAACCCTATTTTTTTTTAATTTTCCAATTTTTCGGTGGTCCCCTAAGCTCCGGGGTCCTGAGGCGGCTGCCTCTTTCGCCTCCAGGTTAAGACGGCACTGATATGTACTGTGATTGTTCTAAAACTCTTCGAAACGAAAGATGTTTACCGCGTTAAACTCGTCTTGACGTTGTATGTGGTGCTGAATAAACATCACGTTGTGCAGAGCTTTCTCAAGCTCGAAGGGATATTTCTTTTTGGGTGTAACGTCGCTCAAAGATTCGTCTAGACCGGACATCACTGTCGGGAGTCCGTTGTACCCGCCTATACCACCCAAAAATCTGTTATGGGCAGTTGTGTGCAAGCCGTTGCATCCTGAAACCATGAAGCTCTGTAAATCGTGTCTGCTCGTTGTCGACCAAAGATCTTTCATCACACATACATACCGCCGATTCTTTGGTGGCGAGCAGAATCAGGGGACGACACTATCGAAGAGGATTGCATTGCGGCCGCGACAGCCGAGTTGAACTTGCTCTTTTTACCGGACCTCCCTCTGCCGTGTATCTTGTGCGCGGCGAGGTCGTTGAGGAGGTCGTCGGGCACCCTCATTAGCAGCAGCTTCGGCAATCTCCTTATGAAAATTTTCCTGACCCATGGTGCCATTTTATGGGTGCTCGGCTTGCGGTAGTGAACGTTCAGTATAATGATCGTTATCACTACCGACAGGCCGACCAGTATCATCGTGAACAGCAAATACTTGCCCAGCAACGGTAGGGCTAGCGACGTCGACGGTATGATCTCGGATATCAAAAGGAAGAACATGGTCTGCGACAGCAGGATGTTGATGCAAAGGGCGATCTTCTCGCCCGAGTCGGCGGGCAGGTAGAAGGCCAGCACCGACAAGTACGAGATGCTCACGCACGGCACGATCAGGTTCACCGTGTAGAACAGCGTCTTTCGGCGTAACGTGATGTTGAAGAAGATGTCGGGGTAGGGCTCGTCGCAACAGGGATAGTACTTCTTGTGCCGTTCCGCTGGAACCCCTAGTATGTCCCATTCCACGCTGGGGTAGTACTCGCGAAGATCGATGCCGACTTCCACTTTGTCCCCCTGGTTCTGATTAATATGCTTCAAGTCGATCTGCGGAACATAGGGTGAAAAGTTTCCTCTCCCTTTCTCTCCCTCGAGAAAGCTATAATAGCGTTGCCCATACCTGAAAACCGTCGTAGGTCCACGACCCGAATTTCATGAAGCAAGTCTGTTGATCGAACGGGAAGTATCTAACGTCTATTTCGCACGACGACTTGAAGATCGCTGGGGGCGTCCAAAGAACTTTCCCCGTATAATGCAATATTGCCTTTGTCATCGTGGTGACACCGTACTCCCCATCGGCACTGAAAATTCAGTCGAAACAGTAGCACGTCGCGATACCGAGCTTGTAAGCTCCTTCCGCATCTCGTGCATCGATTACGTACTTGTTGTAAAGGACAATGTCGGGAAGCCATATATGCTCGCTAGGCACGTAGAGTTCAGTGACCCCTCCGTATTCTGTTGGGTCCCATTGGAACTTATGATCTTGCCATTCCTGTGGAAAGTTCGCTTTCGTTAAGTCAAACATCCCGACTGATATCCGAGAGCATATTATATTCGAGACTTACGTGTTCGAGCCAAACGTTCGTCGTGAGGATTTGATCCTTCAAATTCTGAAAGAATGGTGAACGGTGTGCTGGTTACATTCTCGATTACGCGTGTAGGTACATAGTTACGGAATCACGTACGAGATCGATGAGCTGCGATAGACGAAGCCCCAGTTTAACGATCACGGTATCGGTATTATTGGAAACCGGGCGAATCAGCCGATTGTAAGTGGACAGCAGGTCGTCGTACAGTCGCTTTGCGTCGGGATTGCTGTTGCATGCCCTCGCCGCGAGGATCAAGACGATCGCTTGCAGTAACATTTTCACCGGCTGCCGTGTGCACGTTTATTAAAGTCCAATCAACATCCTGCCGCGTTGCACGAAACTTTCCAACGATTGCACGATCGCTCGTGATACGCTGGCTGTTGAATTAATCTCACGCTCGGTCTAGGAAAGGCGTCGTTTTGTCAGTTTAAATCAATCGAGTGAAATGTAGACTTTCGACGGCTTAACGGAACTTTGGAGATTTTGAATTCTGAATTCTGAACCTGTTGCGTTAATTAGGGATCGTCTATACTAATTTCTTCCTTACCAAATTTAATTCGGTTATTATATTTCACCGCGGTTGGGGTGCAAGTCACCGCCACCGTCTTTGAATGCTTGAATTTCCATGTCGTGCAACAGACTACTTTGTTTTCACCGTAGAAACACTAATTTATTCGTGCATCGCAAAATTCCGCCGCGAGCAACGAGATCCGAGGAGCAACGCTAGGGGCAAAGTGAAGATCGTTCCGATCGATTTGCGGAATCGATGGCTCGCTATGCGCGCTAGTGTTTAGGAGAATGTAAGCTCGCACGGTTACGTACTTGGGATTCCGTACTCTTCAGGCTTCACCTCGGGGGTGGGCACGCTTCCCAACGGATCCAAGCTCGTGCCCTCCTGCGACTATCATAATCTTCTAGCGCGGTCCCTTCGAATATCCGCGATCCGCCGACCGATTGGGAACGCTAGGAGGAATCGATGCGTGTTGCATTACTGACCCGTCCCGTTCTGCTCGCGAAACACCGGAAGAGCGCAGAACAGAAATGACATTGTGTACAGTCAATGGACCACTGGATGATGTTACGTGCATCTCAGATTTTACGGGATCAATACGGCATTGCGCATGCACCGGGCTGGTCGCGAGTGCTTGCGCCCTGCGGACCGGCGTCCACGGCGCATGCCCCTGGCCCGACAGTAGAAAAAGGCGTGCAAGTCCGCCGGTTCTGCTCGATCCTCTCCGCTTCCACAGCTGGTCCTACGCCCTTTCCAACTGCTCCCTGTCGTCCCCCGGCTGAAATTTCTCTATCCCCCCGCTGGGATCCGCCTCACCCCCTTTTTCGAGTGTTTCCACCTACCTCTCCGCTCACTGGGTCAATCGGCAAATAATCTCGATGAGAAATCGATATTATCAATCCTTTGAACGGGCCAACTCGTTCCATCGAATCGTTGTGCGTGGAAGCATCCTTCCGGAGAGGGAAAGACGAGTTTTTCGATAACGGGAACCGAAGGTCGATAACAGGGGGGTGTATTTCGTTCCAGTGAAGTTTATTTTCTACTCGAGCCTGTCAGCTGGCCGACCGACACAAGGGAGTTCCCCTGTGTTTATCCCCGCTCGTAAACACAGGGAAAATCCTTTCGCTGCTTCCTCATTCGTCTGATTCTAAAAAAGCCTATAGAGATATTAAACACTTATCGTTTCCACGTTGGGATGCGCGCTCTGGATCATACTTGCCCCGAGATAGAGCTCCTCTCTTTCACATACCAGAGAAACTCCTGTCCACCGCTGCAGAATAATGCCACAGACGTTTTTTCCTGTAAATTTATTCGACAATTCTCGCACGATAATTGCTTACCGAGCAGCTACTATGATTCTCATTTATAAATTAGGGGTGTATTCGTTTAACATTTACCACACGTGCGAATTAGCTTGAGAAAGTTTGTTTTATGGTAATTCCGCGGCGCTGGCCTCCCTCTAGACACCACGCACGATGATAAACGGGATTATTTTTCCGGGTCTCGTCGCTGCGAAGCACTAGCAAGCGCGCTAGGGAACCACTTTCGTGTGCCGGAGACAAAGGTAACTGCCCTCTTCTGCTCGTACGGGTGCGCGCTTATGCTAATGCATTTTATAGTTTGTCCTTAAGCATTTTATTCTCCATATTAACGAGATCTCGGCTCGCCGGAAATTCAGAGGATCGAATATTTACAGCGTCGTTAAATTATTCAATGTCTGGGAGGTCGGTCTTTTTTGAACAGCAATGCGCTCGCCGAGCAGTGTCGGGGTAACTGTACGCTTTTAACGCGGGGTCAGAGGGCATTACCATGCCACGAGAATGGGCATCAGCTTCCCGAAATATACACGTTATGGTGCTCAGGTAACTCCGGTGTTATGCGAGGCAACGAAACGACCAATCCGTTGTGCCAACGCTTTCAGCAGTTTAGCAAGCCTCGAACGAAAGAAATACCTGTGTAATGTATATCCCGCACTGTGGTGTTCTTATTTTCGCACGAGGGATCGCGCCGCGAATTCATCCCCTTCCCCTATTACGGGAATTCGTTAACGTAGCAAGTACCGTCCTCGACACCAATGCTATACTTTTCAGTGCCGGAAACCAGCCGTTATACGTTCGTACATTGCAGCACTTTATCCTTACATACTGGCCATTTTCTTGCGCTTATATCTCCGGCTGGGCTGAGCGCATCGCGCGATGCGCTCGCGGGGGCTCGATGATAAACGTGACTGTTTTTCCGGGTTTCTTCGTCGCGAAGCACGGCGAGAGAGGAAAGAGGCCACAGTGCCACTTTCCAGCACGGAAGGGTGTAGCTTCCCTGCGAGGGAAGCCGTGTGTGCGTGCTCACGAGTGTATCGCGAGTAAGCTCGGAGAGAGGCGGAGAGCAAGAGAGAGGAGAGGCATGTGCAACCTGTGTACGGGGGGCATCTGGTTGTGTCGAGGAATATGTTCTGCACCGAGGTGCATTGAAATGCGTTGCAGGTCTCCTCGCTGCCACCCCCAACCCCTTCGTTTTCCACCCTTGCTTAGCTACTCGAAGTGTTAATGCCAGATCCTGGGGCCAGTAAACCATGCCGGAGTTTACGGCGATATATTTTTAGTCAGCGATGCTTTTCGCCCGGCGCGAGTAAAAGGGTAGAAGCTGTGGACGATTTAAGATCATCGACCGAACATTCTGCGTACGTACGATCGTTCGTACGATGGACCTGACTAGGCAGAATGTATTTCAGCTTCGGAGGCAAGTTATTACGCGGGATTCGACGTCCGTGCGCGGCGATAGCCGATGATTCGGAATTTATTTCGTCTGGTCGCCGTGCCGGGGGTAGTTTGGCTTCGAGAAATTCGGGGCTAACGAGTATTTCTCTCGTCGGAAAAAGTCCGCCGCGATGTCGCGGCGCTGTACCCTCGTGAAATATGCATCTGGTTAAAAGCTCGGTGCACGTGTGCACAGGAGAGAGGGAGGGTCTTATCTGCAGCCAGTGCAAGGTATTTTACGCTCCGTGCCTGCCTCGTACTTTAGCGCAACTGCTTCAGAATGGAATAAGAATGTTCCGCGATAGCGCTTCTTAGGTAATGGCCTTCTATAGGCGACACAGGGATTAACGTGACGATACGAGTACCGTTCACATCGTTTTCTCCCGATAGTAGCTCTGTCATCTCGAAGCTTAAGAAGCTAAGGGTGTTCTAAATTGCACGAACGTCTCCGAGACACGTTCGAATTTTGCGGATAAAACGCGGGCGAAGGGAGCCGCCCACGTTTACACCATCCCCCGAATTATTAATCGGAAAGTGCTGCTGGAATTTCGTTCCGAGTGGTATTCCTTAGCTGCGTTGGAAGCGGCGTAAGCGCGTTTGAAATTTCCGCGAGACAAGGAAAACGGGTTACCGTCGGAACGAAAGAGAATCAGAGGAGTCTCCTGTCGAAGGGTGGAGCGGGAAATACACGAGCATAGTTTCTGGAGGTGGAGAAGCGGAATGGTCGAAGGGGTAGCTGGCAACGGGATACACCTCGAAAGTGGTTGGTTCTTGGGACGTAGGGGTAATTGATGTGGTCTCACGCATCGAACAACCTTCTATCTTTTGCCTTGCCACTCGTTCCCTCGCGCTCTCGCGCAAGGAGCGCTCTCCGAGCCGCGAGATAAACTGAAATCCCATTAGTTCGTTGTTAGATTCTCCCGTCGCACTGTGAGAACAGTTGCCCGTCGCTAGTCTCCCTTTTCTCCTCTCTTTCTCTCTCTCTCTCTTTCTATATCTCCCTCCCTTCTTGCCCCTCCTTTGCCGCCGCCGTTCTCCGCTCTCCACCACCCCCTAAAACCCGGGATAATGGTCAAGGCGTGTTGGAGTTTAAATGAATGTTTGCGCGCGCTCTGTAAATTATGGTGGCCCCTTTCGGGACACCCGGTATACACACACATACACACATTCAGGAATATAGGTCTCAGAAGGTGCACCGTCGTCACGCCTCATGCTCGGCTGATCATTTTACAGTCGGTAGTCTGTGTTAGCGTTGCGATAACACTTTTAATTCTTCGCCCCCAATCTACCCCTGCGGAAGTTGGTTTGAACTCGTTGCTTCGCCCCTGGAATTGTTGGCCGCATCGCTTAAGAAACGGCGCTTGCTCTTGTAACTCCCAGCCCCTGGTTTTCACGGCTGCAACAGCCTTTGCCTAGCCACGTCTTCATCTTTCACCACAGTCCTGGGATCTGATGCAGCACGATGCGCTCCCGCGTAAACGGATACCGAGCAGCGTAGAGGAGACGTCGTGCTCGACGGCTTCGCTGATCGAGAGCCGTAATTTCCTTCGAATTTCCAAGGTTTCCGTTCCATTCAGTTCTATTCGATTCCATTCGATTCCAGTCGGTTCCATTCGCTGGCCCTCCCGCGCGCGTAGAACGAGAGAAATGACTCCGCGGCGAACAGTCCGCGCGCTAACCTCCATGGCTTTTCTCCCTTTTCCATCGCCACCGACCGGAGGAACTCCCCTCTTTGCTCGGGCTCCCACAAGGGTTGTCTCGGCCGGTCCGTCACACCGGCGTCGTTCGCTCGAGTTCTGATCTTCCAGCAACATTAAAGCAAGATGTTCGGTCCCACGAGGCCGGGGGACGGCGGGAGACAAAGGGTGGATAGGGAGAAAAAGAGGGAACTCGAGCCCGTGGAAACATCATTATAAAGGGAGGAAGGAATAGCGAGGAGACTCGCAGCCGCATTGGGAATAATGTCGAGCGATTCTGCGGCATGATGTAACGTAACGGGTCGTTCGACGAGCTGCTTCTTAAACCCGACCGCTGTATTACAAACACACCCTTCGCTCCATACAATTTCTATACTTCCTGTGTCATCGTTTTTTCGATGCACCGGCGGCGTCCTAAAGCAGAGAGGATAAGGGGCGAGGGGCGTCCGTGCTAGGGGTAGGTAAGTGGCGAAGGTGGAAGATAGAAATAGAGCGAGGAAAGGGAGAGGTTGGAAATAAAGGGATATATAGTTTCGAGATAATATTATTCCAGTGGGTTTGAAAACGAACACCTTTTAATTAACGGCGATAGAAATTAATTGCTGTCGAAAGGGACTTACAGGACTAGCGAATGCGATTGTCTGGTGCATAGCGTATATTACAAGCTTACACATTAGAAATTAAACGAGAGGTTGCCGCGTATTCGTGCGGTTGTTTGTGGTTACAAATACCTACGTCGTGCCGTCGCGTTGAGTGGTGAATTCGAAAACAGTCGCGGTTCTATTACCCGCCTGTGTTGTACGGAACCGTAATGAGGAATCAATATTCAAAATGAATTTATTTGCGCAAGTGGGTCTAACGCGGGCTTTCGAATATCAGCGCGCTATTAATCTACGCGTAGCGTACAAATTTCGGTACATATTTGTCACGGGACGTGGACGGTTAACAGACGCGCTTCTGTCCTTCGAAATAATAGCACCTTGCCCATTTTACGTACAATTGTTTTTTGTACGGCCCATTAACGACATCGCGCGTTCAAAATCTATGGACATCGAGATTCGAGTCCATGGTCATCTCGCCCGTCTTCTAGATCGAGCACACCTTTGGGAAATACGTCCGGCGCGCGGCACGTGCCGAGTAGTTTCTTCGTCGTTTCCATTTTCGCGAGGCATTACGACGTTGCAGTACAATATGGAGACCTTAATGTTTGACAATATGTTAGGAGTGTAGCAGCACTTAGGCGACACACTTTCCAGGGGAGTGGAATGATTTTTTCATTGTATTTTAAAGGCACCGTAGCGTACAGTGCAATAACATTTGTAGGAGAAGCAGAATTGGAGGTTGCCGCTGAGAATCGTTTGAGAAAAGCGGGCGGAGGTTTCTGACAGAAAGATGGATAGCTCCTCTGCCCCTGGACAGATTCTTCGTGTCACTCGCTATCTCCGGTTGAAATTAACGAGGTAATTAGAGAAGATCCTGCGGACGATCGTCGGTCTGTTTGAAATATAACGAATCAATTTATGTACCGCAAACGCAAATGCCATTCGGTCAGCGATCGCCTGAGCAGTGCATGAATTATTGATATCGCCGTGCGCATCGGTAATGTTGATCGTCAGGGTTTCTATGGGCCAGCGCAAACCGGCGCGGCTATTGGATGCGCCAACAGTTTCGAATTCCGTCGAATTTTCGTTAGCAGCCCGCCTCGGGTAGGGCGTGTTCGCTCGCGTTGTCCAGAGGCAATGCAGAGCGTGGCGGCCCTCGAGGAATGCCGGCGTCTGCGCCCCGAAACAAGAACTTCACGCATACCCGCTTATTTTGGAGGACCCCCCCCCCGGTGTAGATTGCTGGCCCCGGGAATACCTTACACATACCCCATCAGGCCAGCGTGCAACGGAGCGCCGCATATCTGAGGTCGTGCCGCGTACCTGGGCTGCATTTATGCATTTATGTGCACGCGCTTGTCACATATTTTCCACGATTTGATCCGTTTCGCTCCGATTAACCGGCGAGCCCCTGCGGGCCACGATTACGCGACTATTTCCCTGGAAATTCGAGGCGTATCGGTAACCGATCGCCAGCACGCGATGCACCTCGCACGGATACCCCGTATCGTAGAAATCTCGGCAAATATTTCTCTCCGCGCTCTCGCCGGCTGTTTACCCTTCCCATTTTATTACGAAGCGCGGTTACCGTGCACGACCGCGGTATTGAGTATCAAGGTAGGGCTAGAAACACCGCTCGCTTTGGCATTCACCGCGGTACGTTCTCACAGCGGTGAAGAGGTCAAGCAAACGGAGCAGCCCGCGTTTTTCGTTGCTTGACGGAGGTGGAGCCGCGCGCGGGAGCGATCTCCGGGGTCCTCGCTTAAATAAATCTCGAGTCAATATCGAGCCACTCGACGAGCCAAGCGTTCTGGACGCTTGCTCAACAAGTTATAACAGGGCACAGGTTGATTCGTGTCGCTCTATTTCCGTTTCTTTTATGCCCCCTTAGCAACTGAATGCGCGGCGTATGCTTTCAGCAGGCAAACCCCGTGCCTCGGACAGTTGTTAATCCACGCAACTTACCGCAGCATTTCATTATTCCGCTCTCTCCTGCCGCGCGCGTCTGGCAGCTGGAATGATAACGGGGTCATGGAACTACGGGGGATACGATCTTTTCAACCATCGCGAAGCAACATTAATCGAAAGCGTTGTACTCTGTCTGGCACAGCTGTACCGTAGCGCAGTATCCAGCTCTCGATCACCATGGCTTCGTCGACACTGGACACTTGAAGATTCCGTTCGTTACCGTCGTTCCTCGCGGACGATTATGCAGCCTGTTGTCATCATCGATAACGATACCCATTCATACGGCTGACCCATTAACGTCTCCACCCCTTAGCTGCGCGGAGGGCTCTGAAAATCCCCGTGCCGTTTCATTAAACGTAACAATTCCAGCCCGCCAGCGGCGAAGGGCGCAAGGGAAGGACGAAGCGGCGGGAGAGACCGCGAAAGTACGGCGAAGAAAGAAAGGAAGGGAGATGGAAGCTGCGGGGGTGCTATGTCCGATATGTCCGCATCGGATAAGGCTTCGTTTCTATTGTGCAATTTCAACGGAGAGAGAAAGAGAGAGAGAGAGGGAGAGAGAGAGGGAGAGATAGATAGAGAGAGAGAGAGAGAGAGGTCCGAAAAGAATGAGAGTAACGTAGGCTACCCTACTCCCTTTTTTCGCCGACGCTACCCTCCACCTCGCAACCCCTACGTTGCTTCTGCACCCCGTTCAGCACCCTCTGACGAGTCGACCTCGCACCGCCAGTGTCAGTATCGACTGGGATACCTCGCGGAGAGAACAGCAACGCGGAAGGACAGAGGATAGGCAAGATGCCGAACACATACAAGTGGAACAGAAAGCGCAGGGTGGATTGAGGCTAGAGAGAGAACGGGGGTTGAGGAGGAGAGGGAGAGACAGATAGGGCGGCTCGTCGATTCTCGGCGAGCGTCGTGCACAGTGCCGTGCTTCAGGTGCACCTAATTCGGTGCGATGAAAATTCCTCGTGGAAATCGTTGTCCACCCTCTCCAGCCCAAACTCACAACCTCTATAGGATTGCCAAGATTTGCTCCGTTGGCGGTTGACTAGTCGGTCGGACGATACGAGGAGCCAGCCTCCAGCACTTCAGCCAGCCACCAAATACTCAATTTTGTCGAAACGTTCGGCCCTCGCGGGCCTCCTGTTTCGTCGCGATCGTTGCGTGGCGAACGGGCAGTAGTATGAAGCAATATATGGCACCGCGGAGCTTACGACCCTGCCGGCGCGTCGCCGCGTCGCCGCCTCAAGGTATCCACATGGTCTCGGTGCTTGAATACTCGGTCGCGGCTCGTAGCCGGTCCTGTCGGTGCTGCCACATGGCCGCGCGTCGTGTTTTGCGGGCTCCTCGCGAGGGTTTCAGGGGCGGCACCTGGATAGTGGGAGATATCCCGTCGGTGCACGGGATAGGGGTGGAATAGAAAGAGAACGCGAAGAGCGGGGGGAGAGAGTATAGCAGCGAAGCGGGGTGCAGAGAGAGAAGGAGAAGGCGCGCGAGAGAGCGTGGTGGTTTACGCGCAGGGGTGGCGGCTCGGCTACGTTCGGTCGACTTCGCAAGTCATCGCTAGCGTCTCGCGTTGGAGCTTCCACATGGGTTGGTATTGGCTCCCGGGGCGCAGGGTGGTTTATGCGGCGGAGCTCTAACCGGAGAGGGACTCTAAGCGTAGAGGGTATAGCCGGAGCGAAGTGGTGCAGGAGGAAAAGAGACGAGGCGGTGAGCACGGGCAGGGGAGGAAGAGGAGAGGAACCGAGAGGGTGAACGCGCGCCACCGAGCGAGCGAAAGAGGGAGAGACACGGCTCGCCACAACACCCCTCGCCACCCTCCTGGCATGGAGCGGGCAGAGCGTCAGTGCTAAGGTGGGTTGCTCGGTCGGAACATTGCCAGAGAGAGAGAGACACGTCCTGGGAGTGCCTGCTGCACCGACACGACTTTGGTGCAGGACCCGCAGCGGTGCAAGGATCGGGAGAACGCGCGCAGCATCAGCGAGTGAGCGAGTGACCGAGCGATCGACACGCGTCTTTGGACGGTGTATACGCGCGCGTCAGCAGGCACGCGAGAACGAGCTGGTGTTTAGCGAGGAAGAACACGGGGAACGGTAACGGTAACGGGAAACGGGAACGGGAACAGGAACGGGAACGGAAGCAGCCAGCTGCCAGACACATTCGGGTTTGTGGAAAACCAGCAACGGAACGCAGTCAGCCTGTGCGTCGCGCAGAGACCGTCTGGAGCATCGTATCCTAGTGCGTTGCGTCCGCGAACAGCGCCGCGGGTATACGGTGGGGGATTTGTTTGGTGGAACGTGAAATCGTGTACGACGCGGCCGTAATCATGAGAGAATCGGAGCGGTGTCAGAGGCTGGTCGAAACCCTCGGCGCGGCTGAGACGGTGGCCTTCCGTTTGGTCGGCTAGGCCGTGCGGAGGGATGCACACGTACGTACGCGCGTGCATGTCGTTGAGAAACGGACGGAAAAGCTGGTAGAGAAAGGGAGGGAGAGGCGGATGAGAAAGGTGTGTCGAGGAGACGAAAGTCGGTAGGAGGTCAACGTGACTTGAGGCCCTTCAGGCCCTTCAGGCCGGTTCAAGCTGGTTCAGGGTGGCCCAGGGTGGTTCAGGGTGGCGGTAGCCGATAGTGATGGTAGTGGTGGTGGTAGTGGTGTAGTGGTGGGTGCTCCGAGCGGTGAATGATCGTCGTCAGCCTCGTGGAAGAGGCGGCCGCCGCTTATGCGGGCTGCCGCGCGTGCCGCATCATCGCAACGGAGTAATCGGCGTCCGGGGTGGTTAGTATCGCTGGAGAGGAAAAAAAGAGGGAGACAGAAGGGAGTAGTCGTGGCCACGATTGCTAGTGATCCGTGGGATCCTGTCGGGTACACGGTTGTAGCATCCTATCGCAAAGTGGAAGTTGACAGACTCGAAGGGACACGAAAAGGAGGAGGAGGAGGAGGAGGAGGGGGTGGTGGTGGTGGAGGAGGTGGAGGAGGAAGCGGAGGTGGCACAAGTCCGCAGTCGTCGAGCTGGCGGCTGCCAGGAGCCGCTGGATTCCGCCGGTTATGGCAAGTTCGACCGCGTTGCTGTCGGATTTCTCTTGGAGAGCCATGACGTACGCGTCGATGAGAATGACCGGATTGCGAGCAAGCTCGAGCATGATCGAGACAAGTATCTCGAGGACGCTGACCATGCCGACGACAAAGAGCACGGGGACGAGGATCGCGTCAGCGCCGAGGAAGACGACGTCGATGATGACCAGCCTGCCGAGGAAAACAGAGATTATCGCATCCAACAGCCTGTCAATGATGCTGGCCACGACGCTGACGCTGGCTGTAGTTGTTGTTGTTATTGGCGGTGCTGTAGTTACTGGCTCGTACGGTCTCGGGCCATCGAGGGCCTGGTAGCGCGAAGGCAAGGACCATCGTGCTCGGTGTCCCTCGCCTCTTACTCGTTAGTAGCAGTGCTGTTGTTGTGCCGTCCGGATCTATTGTCGGGGCTATCATTCGTATGAATCTGTTGGTGCCGCGTCTGGTGGGTGTTGGTGTATTGGTGCGCCGTCTACCGATCCCTCGTGTGTCAGGGGTGAGCTCGACTACTGCCGGCCGGCCGGTCGTTCGTCTCGATAGCCGCGTACCCGCACTGCGGTCCACTGTTGGCTAATTACGTGGGCTCCGTGTCACGGTGACTGGCCAACGACCACGACTTCGACTTTGACCACGACTTTGACCACGAGCACGACCACGGCCACGACCAAGACAAAGACCAAGACCAAGACCACGACCAAGACCACGACCAAGACAACGACCACTACCACGACCACGACTACGACCACGATCACGACCACGACCGACGACGGCGACGGTTACGTGTCCGGTTTTGACGCGCGACCCCTGCGACGACGACTGTCTTAGACGCGACGACGGTCACGCCGGCGGCCACCACGACCACGACGACGTCGAGTACGCGGGGGATATGTGCGGGCGCGCCACGTCCACGCGACGAGGACTGGGGACTGCTGCGGGTAAATCGGCACGGCGCACCAAGTCCTCGTGCTCGTTACACAGGACGCCTGGGATACGGTAGCTCGTCCTTCACCGTTACTCCTCATCGACGCCCGCGGGCAATGTGCCCACCCGCCGGCAGAGCAACGTGAGTCCACTTTTGCTTTTCCATCAGCCCTAGCTGATCCATTAGGTCCCTGCCTATGGAAAGCTCCTCCCTCCGGTGTTCTTTGGCTCATGCTTATACCAACTTCATTTCACTTCTCGAGCATTCTGCAATGATCCCTCTTTAGCGACCGCGTTCCTTCAATCGGACGGTTGTCTTCGTTTCTCCATTTGGCGAATAGAGAAATGTACCAGGGAAAACGATTGAAAATCGAACCGACCTAGCGCTGCTTTTCTTTTTCGAGCATGTTTAGAGCTTGCAATATTCTCGCACAGCCAACGATTGTTTGTCGATCTCTTGCACTCCTCTTAGAATTAGCTGACCAAACTCTACACTTTCCATTGAATGATTTTGCGTCTCGTACTGTTACTCTATTCGCAATTATGTTCGTGCACAGCCTGTGTCGCGAATGGTATTTACAAATGTCATTGTTAATCAAGTAATGAAATGCCGCAGGCGTCACGTTTTGTTTCGAGCGAACATGGAAAAAGAATTCCGCGATAACGTTGCGCGAAGCGATGCCCGGAACACGCGTGTGAATTAATTTAATTAGATCGTCGGAGCGTGTAATTTTAAGGGCGTTGTCGCCGTCACGCATCGCCCGTCACGAGAAAAACAAAAGAGTATAATTAAATTCCTCCTCTCTCGACTTTCGACCGGTAGCAAAGCGCAGCCTGAGAACACAACTTCTCCGCTTCACAGACAAATAATCGCATTCTTCACCTTCTGTCGACTGTCCCGCTTCCAAGGGTTTCCTGTTGCGGATTGCTTTTGCAACACGAATCTTAAGAGCTTTCGGAACTTTCCGCCCCGAGCCGAAGTAAGCTGAAGTAAGACGCCCTTTCCTCGCAGCGAAAATATAATATAAGGAACCAACAACATTACCAGTGGTAAAAGAGTAGCAAACGAGAATGCCGAGGCTGTTTGCTCGAATCTCGCAGCCACGGTTTTCCAATTAGCGATCGGAGTTGAAAGTGCCCGCCAATATTTACCCTTCGATCCGGAAAAGGGAAGGTGTGGACAACGGGGTTGGAAGGTCCGTCTCGGGGAACGCGAGAAAGCAGCCTTTCGGAATTCTTGTTTAATTTTAGCTGGCCTTTGAAGGAAATCAATTCAAGAGAGCGATCGGTCGACGCGAAATCCTGGTTAAATACGGAGTGGAAATGTTTTTTCTCGCCGTGACCGTGTCTTTACCCAGGGGCGGCGAATAAATTGCTTCTTCCCCGAACTTTTACCGGGAAAAGCCATCCGAAAGCTCCTACGGAATCGCGCGAAAACGTCGGAGTGCTTTCAAGGGGTGCCGTGGTCCTGGGCGTAGTCTTCCACCCTCTCCCTCGCTCTCTTCGTCCACCACCTCTGCCTGTCTTCCACCGGCGTCCCTATTCCTCTCGCTTACGTTTCTCTCCTTCTCCCGACATTTCCATCGCAGTGTTTTATCGATACCCCATGCTTAGCAAACTTCCAAATGGAACCGATGGCTGAGGCTTCTAAGCGGGAGATCATCGTCGCCGAATTATATTCTTCGCATTGCTTCTGAAACGGGGCTCGCGAAACACGTACACGCTTCGTCCTCGTTTGCGAGCCCGCCCCGAATCGAGCGGGACGAACATTTGCGTTCGTTTCGTCGACGCTGTTTGCGTTTCGTTCGCGCGGCCGTGAATCGGCGCGCAATCCGCGATAGAGTATTTTTCACTCGGCCATTGAACGTTTGTGCGCGATGCAAACCGCGGTTTGTTCCGGAAATTCAACCGCGTGCCCCGTCGTAAACGCTGATTCGCGCATAATTAAACCGCTTATACTTCTGCGGGCGGACTTTAATCTCTTCGTTCATTCGCCCGCGTTTTCCGCGGCAGCGTTCTGAATCGTGACGACGATAACAACGATGCTCGCACCGGGTAATTCGCCCGTTTCTTTCGTAATGTTAACGTTAAGCGTTTCACGGTATGTCCTTCCGTCGAGGGATCGATTCGAGCGCTTGGCGAATTCCGCGAAACAACACGTCTCTGCGGTCGTCGAGGTCCGTCATCGTTTGTCTGACCATCGCAATTTTCGCGTTTCATCCGCGGCACGTCGATCAAGCCGTGCCGCAATCTCTTTCGCGGCCATTCGAGCCGTCAATAAATACAAATCGACGATATTTCCCAACGTTTCATCTGTCTGGAAGCTGGAACAGAAGTCCGCCCGCGAAACGAATCTGTCACGGTTCTATCCGCGACATTTTGCCTCTGAATAACTTGACTCGCGGTTGGTAATTCTGCGGATCGATTGCGCGCCGTTTTCTTTCTTTTTTTCTTCCGATTTTCACGCAGACTCGGGGGCCTTCAGGAAGGTGGGAAGGTTTCTCGCGGGCGAGCTCGTGGCTCTCGCGAGGCCGTTTCGCCGTCACCGCGACGCTTCCGGATAAAGCCTGACGCATCCGGTGCGTCGGGCGAACACCGGTCTCCATGGAAATCCGAGAGCGAATGGTCAAAACCTGCTGACGTGATGGGTGCTTTCGGAACGGTCCCGATTCCATGTCATTTTATCGGTGAATCCTTGATTAAAGCACTCTATCCTTCCGCGTTACGATTCAATTTTCCGATGAAATATCGGCTTTTCGGAAGCTGGATATTATCGTACATCCACGCCGAAAGATTCCGCGTTTGCTGGCTGCTGTAATTTCTCTTTACTGGCAACTCCGATGCTTTCGTTTATCCCGTGTATGTTATTGAAAAAGCGGAACACAGGTCGTTCCTTCTTCGCTCGTTTTGGGGTAACCGGAGCACACACGCCAGAGCTCGACGTTATGCACGTTTTTCCTTTCATAAAAGTGCAGCTTCTTCGTGGCAGAGAGGTGGCGTTAAATGCGCAACGTTCGCGCAAGAAACGCCATTAGCAGCGAGGCGACTGTCATCGTCAGTCAATCGTCTCGCCTAGGTTCGATGCGAGCGTGATTTAGTGGCCGGGATTTATTGATATTATTCAAATTTATGATCCAGCTGGTGCATGGTTATGCGACAGTGGGATTTACATTTGAATTAACGTTTGCACGACCCTGCAGCGTTCCGATTTCCCACCGCCTCTCGCGTTCGTCGCAGTTCTTCTATTGCCATTCTTTCAGGAATGTCGTTGCCGGCAAACTGCGAAGTCCATCTTCGCGCTCTCTAATCGCAGCGAAACACTCGCGCGAAATATTAAGTAGCAGGCACTTGAAACACGAGTCCTCGTGTCCGCAGGGATGGTGAAAGGAAAGTTTAACAGGTGAACGATAACAGAAATATCGTCATTCGACTCGGAGGACGTGCATCGTGGGAATTTCCCAGAATAGCCCAGCGACTATTTATATACGCGTATGAAAGCATCAATTTTAAACACTCTGTTGACCATCATCGCGCGTTCAGCGGCGCACCGAACTTCCCTCTTCGCGATCCAAGTTATAAAGCACCGTGCACGCAGGGATTCGATTCTCGGGAATCGAGTTACCCTCCTTCCGTCAGCCCGGTGTTCTTCAGCCCTGTTAATTATTGCCGTCGCGAAATTCCGGCTGCCGTTCCACCTAACGCGGCAACGGGAATTGTCAACGCGATAGGGGCGGAGGCAGCTGGAACGGTCGGAGGGGGTTGGCGACGTTATAAAGTTGCGCCTCTGATGCGCTCCTGGGAAAATGGATACTTGTCAACTTCCATTCCTACGTTTTAACACTCAATTGGGACAGGAGTTGTTTCGCGGAGCGGCAAACACGGTTAAATTATATGGAGCGTTTAATCAGGTTACCGGCTGGCAACCGCGGAATAAAAATTGAGCCACGGAACGGAAAGGAGGGTGGAGAGACGAAGAGGGGAAAGAAGGATCGATCTCCGTGGCTCGCGGTCCTCGGCCCGCGGCCTGCCGAGCTAGGCTGCTTGGAATTTACGATGATTTTTAACTGCCCTCGAGTTCTTTTTTTTTCACGTTCGCCCTATTTATTCTCAGAAATGTTGGTCCCAGTAACAACGTTCCCTCATTGTTCCAACGGTCGGACACGATTCGGTATCCCCGTTTCACCGGATTGCTGCCACGTATTATCGCATAATCCCGACCGTTCTCGTCCCTCCTCTCATCCCCGCCGCTCTTTAAATCGCAGCCACCGCGTTCAGCGAACTTTTAAATTCACGGGCTTACTGACCGCACAATTCGCGCGATCACGATCCACCGTTAGACATCGAACTCCTCTACCGGACAGAGCAGCGAAATTAGTATTCACAGCGGCGAGCGTTCGCCCGCTCGGTTTCGCGGTAATCCTATTTCTTAATTGTTTAATCCGGAAATTACAATCTATAATCGGTGGCCAGCGATACAGCGGTTCGAAAGGGACACCGTTTGCGTTTGAAAATCAAAGATACTTTGATATGCAGAGGGGCGTGGAGGAGGGGTGGGTTGGGTGTTCCGGAAGCACAAATATTATCGCAATCTGCGTGGAAGGGCGGTAACGATTGAAACGGACCCGCCGTGTGGATGTAAAATTAGCGACACGTGCATTGGAAGGGACAAAGGCGCGATTAAACGTGCATCTAACGCACGGCCCGGCGAAATTAATGGAGGTCGAGGCTCGGTCGAGTTACATTGCATTATCGCGAGTCAAAACGATTTGTGCCTCCCCCCGTCCGCCCCTGTGAACGCACTTGCAAATACTTCCCCGCTCGCCAAATATAGCCGCGCTACGTCAATATTTTCGCCCGTGATAATTTCCCCTATTGTGATTACGAAGTCGCGCTGCGACGTTGCCGCCAAACGTCGCATTATCATGCACCTAACGCGGGGCGCGCGTAACGAACTGGCATGTCGGCGGAACGAGGTCAGACGGATCATTTGCGAAAACAGGAAATCCCCCGATGAAGTTTAATCGAGCAGGCGCGCGTGTACCAGCGAAATCGCCGACTTAATGGCGCAAAGTAAGCCTGCCAATAATTAATAGTCGAGGCACACTTTCTATCGGTTTTTTCCTTCTCTCTTCTCTCCTTTTTTTTTTTTTTACCCCGGAGGGTAGCGACTAGGCAGACGGGGGGTATATACAGGTTAAAGCGACCGAGTTGGTCGGTCACTGTAAAGTGCTGGTGGCGTTACACCACGTAACCAAGTGAACCGCACCCACCGCACTGCTCCATTTTCTTACTCGAACGTAATTGAGTGATACTGCGCGACGAACCTGCCCAGCCATTGTAATTCCACCAGGATATAATGTGGCTCTAATGGCACTAAATGCCCGAAGTATCATCGCTCCAAGTATCGGCATAAGATTTCCCCCGAGTCTACGCTGCGTCGCGCTTCTTCCGCTTGTCCAATCGCCCTCGCGACATAGATTCATTCGTTCGCAGCGATCCATAGATCTTTGGAGGAGAGCTCCGGGGCAATTGCCAGATCTGCTGTCATTCTCCGGGCGTGTGGTATATACGAGACACGTGCTCCCTAAATTGCAATTCCACGCTCCCCGCGATTCTTTCGAAATGATGATTTTCAACTAGCTGGAAATACCGTACGCTCGACGGTGTACCTACACACGGATTCAGCTGTCGTTTAGTTTAACGCAATCGTCGCGAGAACCAGCGGCGTTTCAGTTCGGGCGCGGCTGCAGTATCGACAAAATCTCGTCGCTTTTGCCATTTTCGATTTGACCCACTTTCCGATATTCTCGAAAATCTTGTTGGAGCGACGATGTAATTTTGTTCGCGCGCTGTATCGTCTTCCGAAAATCCTGATGCGGTGCCCATACGATTTTGTTTATACTCTAAATGGCGTTTTGCAAATCTCCCGGGATTTACATTACCGCGGCGGCGGGGGCGTGGTCGCGATTCGTGCGATTTTGTAATACGATTACGTAATGGCAGCGTGTCCAAGTCGCTCCTGTACCGTGCCCCGTATAAATCAATCGTGTCTGATTGCATTCCCGGGACAAACATTTTCCCATCGATTGCAACGCGATTGCAGCCTTCGCGTGTTTCGAGTGAAACCGGGCGTGGACGCTTCGAGGTTCGCGACGAAATCATCGAATTGCTTATTCAATGTCGAGTGTGTGCACATAGTGCTTCGTTTCCTTGCCTTCTTTTATCGATTGCTCTCGAACGATGCCCTCGAACTGATATCCAAACGGGTGTATTCAAATTCATCCTGCTGACACTCTGTGCGAGTGTTTTCTAAAGAACCAAGGCTTTCGCGGATGCGAGCTGACTGTTTAGCCATTTGTGGCATTCGAGGGAAGCAAATCCTGGGACTAGATTAAATGGCCAACGCTTCACTTGATTCTGTGTGACGTAAAACCTGCGATGCTTTCGGCGACAAAGTGACGCGTCCAGAAATATAAACAATCTCCTCTCGCGTCTTTACCTAAGAGTACGTTTATGTTGGAGCTGCGATAATAGCGAAGAAAAATAAATATTTCTTTCTCGACGCTTTTATCGTGGGTCATCCGAGTAGTAAGCGTTGCTCTACTCGCTGCTCCAATGTAAACAGTTCCATTATAAAACAATATAATGCATTTCGACGCCTTCGCTCTTATCGTCGCTCTGATCGTTTATCGCAGCTCGAACGTAAACGTACCCTAATTCAGCCCTCGTGGTTGATACGATCGAGAGTCTATAAAAACACGGTCGATCGAGGTATCGGGGAGGTTGATTTCCATCCGACCGAGGGCAGTATGCACGGACTGCATTTTTCATTTCGAGGCTATTGCCGGCGCAGTCGCGAATGCAGGTTAAAGGGACCGAGTTGGCCCCCCTGTATGAAGTGACACACAGTGTGTTGCGCTCGCGAGGCCGAGGGATACCCGGAATCCACGGCGCTGCTCCATTTTTCTCCCCCTTTTTCGTTGGCCGCGGTGCACACCGCTGCACCACTTTGTAATGCAAATGTTGCGAAATAATAATTTCATCTCTGGCCGGTCTCGGCGCGGCTGGCTTCTCCACAGTATTAAACGTCGTGTGTCGCAGCGACGAGAAACGAGCCGCCGTTGACCGTGTCGACCGTGTTGACCGTGTTGACCAAGTCCCTGGAAACCAGGGAAATGAGAAAATAAGAATTTCAGAACAGCCTGCGAGCCGAGCCCCTCCTGGCGAACCCACTCGGTCACGCTGCCGACTGGCGCATAATCCTGAATGATGCACGAGCGACGCGCTAGAACCACCGTGCACCCTCACCACGGCGAAATCGCGCGATTGTTAGTTTTTAATGAGCTTGTCCAGCGGCTGCATTAAACCGCGACTCGTCGTGGAGCACTCGCTACTCTCCCCTATGGTTGCACCAAGAATTTCTGTAGCCTCCGGTTTGGCAACTCCAGCCTCGACTCTACCCCCCCCCCCCCAGCCAGGCCTTCTTTCTGCCCTTCGATTCAGAATAATTTCTGACTCCGCCATTTCATTCCGTGCAGCCAACTGTGCACTGTTTACTCCACACTATTGCTCGCTGAAGGGATGACGGGCTGCGTCGGGAGGGTGTGAAAGGAGGGTGTAAACAAGTTGGCTCGCAAAGCATCTTGAAAACTGATAAGAATGGGAATACAAAGGCGAGGGAATATTAATACAGGAATATTATCGCAGTAGTCGCTCTATTTACTGCTTCCTGCGGAGAGCCACGGTCGAATAGAGGAGACCCGACTGATTTAACCGAACGCCATTAACTAACTGTGTTTAACTACGTGACTAGTTGAAAGCAGTTTCGAAATTTTCCTCGTACGTGCAGCGGGGCTGTGGCGCGTACGATTTGCTATTTAAATAGAAGTCTGGTTGTAATATTTTACACAGTCTCCGCTCCCTTGTATTACCTCCGACGGAGCTTTTCCTCGGGATCAACGCGCATAAAGTTTTCGCGACCTGAATTTACATTTGCTCTTCCCTCGCTTTACAGTCGCTGTAACGAGGCTGGCTGAAAATTATTGAATCCCTCGTAAGCGACGTATTTCTCGCAGGCGTGCCTGCACACTGATAAGCAGAAGTCAGCAGTCAAAGGACACCCGCAGGTCGTTAGGAAAAACGCGCGGAGAGTCTTTGCTCCGTGGAAATCGATCGTCGTTGTCCAATATTGATAACGCTATACCAAATGAACGCGGTGTCGTTTTTTAGCAATTAAAGTTGCCTGCCGCCAGGTGGAAGCGGGTAGCATTCATTTGAAACCGAAGATCAAACGAATTCGTTCGTAATTTTTAATCGTTTCACCTTTCTCAAGGAGCGTGCTCACGGCTCGTTCCTCTTCCCTTCGACTTAGGGATTTGCTCTACGGCTCTGTGTCTTCTGCGGGGTTGATTCCTCTGTGAAACAGTAAATCGTGGTGCTCGGGCAATTTAAGGGATCGCCGTTTGCTTCTGAAATGGGAGCAAGAAGGAGGAAGACAGCCTGAGAGCATTGACAAGGGAACATCCCTGACCCGGAAATTCGAAAAAATCTGAAACTTCGTGAATATGTAGAGAATTTGCTCCTGATTACAACGCAATTTTTGTTTGCTTCCCAAATTCACTCTAAGGGGGTGTAATTGACCGCTGAAAATCCGGTTATTTACCGATTTTGTGTTATAACTCGTGAACTGTAAAATATTTTTTTCACCAAATGGTAGATCGGAAAATAGCCGAATTTTTAAGGGTTAATTTCACACCCTTCGTGTGAATTTGGGCAGCAAACAAAAATTGCATTGCAATTAGGAGGAAATCCCCTACATATTCACAAAGTTTCAGAATTTTTTGAATTTTCAAGTTCGGGATCTTCCCCTTGTGAGACGCGAGTTTTCCACTGTTTATTTCAATCCGCTAGTAGATGCGGATAAACGAACCGTCAGAAGCGATTCGGACGTGGCGAACGTGGACATAAAGGCGCCGGGGGGTGGCGGGCAGCCCCTAATTTCTTGTCGGGCAGTTCACCTCGCCAGAGCAGAAAGTTTCAGTCGTTGAATTCAGTTGCGGCGCGTGACTTTAATGGCAGGCCACAGCCAGGCGATAACCGTTTATGGTTTCTCTGGTGCCGATGCTAGTCCAGACCGCTTCACAATTCCGGGGTTTTAGACGCGCCTAGTTTGTTATTCCCGACGGCTTCGGATCGACGGGGTTCGCCGCACTCTCGGAGGAAGCTATCCTCTGGCTGACAGCGGCGGCGATGGAAGAAAAACGGTTTGAGAACGGACGAAGGGGCCAGCAAAAAATTGCCCTCGTTAAACACGACGACCTCCATTTGTCAGGCTATAAAGGAACTTTATGACTGTCAAGTGGATTCGCACGTTCGAATTATTTTGCAATAAACGATATCGGAAGCTAGGGGTTGCGAGCCTCTTGCCGCGGGGGCGCACCACGATCTCCCAACAAATCGGGCAAGGAAGAACGGCGCAGGCGATGTCAATCAAGGGAACGTGTCCGAAATTACACCTGGTCTTATCGCGGCAGCGGTCTCGCGATAAACGGATGGCGAAGGGCGCGCGGCTGCCCGACGAGAAACGTCAGTTCCAATCTCCCTCCGGTAATTGCAATTTATAACAAAACCCGCGGGGGCTCGATCGCGAACAAAACGCGGAGGATCGCGGCTTCCCCATTGTTCGCCGCTGAAAGAGCGACGGAATAAGACAGCGGCCGCGTATCCAGATAAAGGAGCTTCGAAAAAATAAAAGATTACGTTTTCGCGGGCGAGGGGGAGCCGGTGGGATCGGGCGCTCGGCAGTGGAAAACGGTCAAAGGATAGGGAAAAAGAGAATTAAGCAGCGGCCCACAAATTCCGCGCTCAACGTCCGCGCCAGAAGAAAAAGGTACTTTAAACACGGCAAAAAGTGAGCGCAGCCGTACAATAGAGCGGGCGGACAGTTTCGAGAAACGCAGAGGCTATAGAACTACGTGGCTAATGTATTTCGAATTTCTGCTGCGCGAAATTCCCATCGAGATTGCTTGAGATTTTCAAAGAAGGCTGAGGCTTCTGTAACACTTCGTCGCCGTGCTTCATCTTCCTTCAATCCCAAGTTTCGATAGTAACTTATCGATGGGCATCAAAACAATGTTTTTCTGCCGGTTTCTCCATTGGAAATGAACATCGGGTTGACCAGTCCCAATGAGGCATTTGTTTGCGCGGCACGTGGATATCCTGGGACAAGTTGACGCTTCGAAATGCGCGAAATGCTCCTCGAAGCATGATCGAGCATCGAAGGCGGCGAAAACTTTTCACAAGGACTCCTGCACGTGCCCCGAAGTTTCGAGGGTCCACCGTGCAAGAAGGAGCTGCTCTTTTGCCGCATTTTTAACCGAAGTCCCGCGGAAAGTTACCGGTCGAATGGTTTTTCTTCCGGTTAGAGTTTCCGTGTCTGCATTAAAAGAAATTACGGAGAGCGCGCAAATAGCGTTCGCAGGCTTTTTATTTACGTTTTACGGTACGACGGTCAAGCGACGGGTTATTAGCGTTTGCCACCGTTTCATGGGACAGTGAGTTTTTAAGGGATAGAACGTTACACTTTGCAGCCCCTTTTCTGCAACAAACTTAGCACGCTCCGAACGAACGCGTCTCGGTAGAATCAAAGGGGAAAGAGACGTGAAAAAGAAACAAATTTCTGTGACGTCGCCTGTATAATTGTACAGAGACACTTCACTCGGGAGAAATAGCTGACCGGTAATTCTCGCGATAGAGGAAAGATTCTGATAACGAACGTCCGACTTTCCATATGGAAAACCACTGATTTCGGGAGCAAGAGCTAGTTGGCCGAGTGTACTCTCCCGAAAAATCGTTAACAAGCTGTTTTAGGTTTTCTAATATTTCACGTGCTGGCGCCTCGTACTCCTCTGTTAACTTTTGAAATTAGCGTCGCGCTCGGGAGTAACGTTGCAATTTCTGAATTGCAGTTTTCCACTAAATCGTCCATCGCTGGTCGAAACACGATGCTAGATCCCGCGACGCGGACGGGCGTCGTCGATCTCGGCCCGAATGGGCAAGAATACTCTGCCAAATTAAAAAATATGGCACCGGTCCAGCGCACTGGCACCGACTACACACTTCCCACTTCTTTTCTTCCATTTCGTCGGGCTCAGCCGTCGGTCGACTAATCCTCGCGAAAATTCCTGCCATTTTTCTAGCGCGTACGTTCCAGCGCGGGCCATCTTCCAGGATATGGATGCGAAATGACGCGTCTTCCTCCGCGGATCCTTCTCCGTGTTTAAGCCCGTCATCCATTTCTGGGCTTCGATGGCGAAACTTTTCCCTGGAAAATCTCCCGCAACCAGACGTCCAAGCTATTCGTTTAAATTTTACAGCAGCTTTTGGTTTACCATCGATTCGGTTTATAATTAGAGAGCCCCTTTCCGAAAGGATTTCAACGGATGGAATAGATGCAGTGGAAACACAGTTGTCTGACATACCCGGGGAATATCTACTTTCTGGAGACTTTAAAGCCTCTACATAGTTCTACGGTTTCCCCTCCTTTTTCGCGATGCACTCGAATCTGAACTCGTGTAAAACGATTAGAGGGACGCGGGGACTTGGTAAAACTTGGAAATGCTGGCCGACTTGTTCGACTGCAGCTTCTTGCAGCCTCTTACTTCTTTTCCACGCCCTTTCCTGCGGACTGAATGGTCAGACATCTCGAGCAGCTTGATCGCCATGATATCGCGTTTCACAAGAGCATGCGATAGAAGAATGTTGGAACGAAGGATTTAGCATGAAGGTTCAGTGGTTGGAAATGAATCGAAATCATTGAAGGGAGGCAAGAAAGTGACAGGGTGGCTCTGATGAGGTATAGAAAGTGGCGCTAGCGAGCACTTCTTCTCACGTCCGACTCCTAGGGAACCTCCTCGGGCTTTGTTCATCTTTTTCGTTTCACCGTCGCCTGTGTGGGTCGTTAAACGTTCCGTGAACCATTTAACGTATCCTCCCCGTTCTTTGAGGCTCGTAACAATGTCGAGGAAATTGTCAGTGTTCGGCCGCCTTGCCGTGCAATTAAAATTGGAATTTTTTTTCCCGTAACTATCGCGGGGAGGTATTGGAAAGTATCGCCGCGACTCGGCGAGACGTATCGCGATATTATATCCCTTTCCCGTCGCGTATTTCAGGCGGAATGGTCGTGAAAGGGTGTGCGAGAGAATTCCTCGATTACATCGACGCCATCCAGTCGCTCTCGATTCCTGCGTTTCTCTCTTGAAAGTCATGAAAGTACCAAGTGGATAGGAGAGATAGCGACTACCTACGCGATTCTGGGTCGTTCCCTGTTTCCATCTTCGCGGTAATATGCACGCACGTTTTAATGGCCGCTGCATTCATATTCATTCCCCTTGTCCCGCTTCGAACGACCGTGACAGAGCTCGGCTTTCTTTTTAATCACGTACACGCGTCGGGGGTTTCCGTCTCATTCTTTCTTCCCTGCATTTTTTCGTTTGAACGCGCGCAGAGGTCGGCGGAAGCCGATGTTTCGCTCGCTTTTCCACGGGCACCCGCATTAATTTTTCGGGAATCATTGTCCGCCGGCACGCTTAACGAAACGCCCGCGCGGCCGCTTTGCATACCGTGAACGAGCGCGCGAGGAAACAACGCGCGACTCGGAAAATCGGATCCGCGGAATCAGCATATCGCGTCGCGGCACAGCGTTGCGCATAAAATGGAGCACATGGCCGCGGAAAATACCACGGATCCCGTGCCCCCAGCGAATTATTCGTGCTTCTCCGCCCCACCCCTGGATCACCCCCTCTGACCGCTTTATCGACGAAATCTGGATAAACGGTTGGTTTCGAGGCCTCGCTCGCGACAAGTGAAAAACAACGTTCCCGGGGTCGACGGGATTCATCAATTTCTCGTGAAACTGAATATCACGGTGTCTGGATAACGATCCGTTCGAAGCGGTTTCGGCCTCCGAAAACAGAGAGGCTGGCCGTGTTGACCGCCGCGCTGCCTCTTGCTAATCGGATTTCATTTGAATTCAGCAGCGATTTAATGCACGAAATATAATGATACCGCGGAGTTTCTCGATCGGTCATTCTGCAGTCGAAGTTTCAATACGAAAGAATCCCGATTTCATTAAGCGACCATGATTCGACGAATGGGGAGATCCATCATCGCCTTCTTCGGAGGAGAGCGTTATCTGCTGTTCCGCAAAAACGGGCCACGTCAGGAAATTTATCAATGGAAGTAAGTCATGCCGCTGGGGCCTCGTAAATACCTTAGCCCTTCCGTCATCTCCCTGGAACTCCCTGGAACTCCCTGCAGCGGTGTTACCCGCCGGGATCCTTCATAATTCACACCCGATTCGAACAAAGTTTTCAAACTAGCACGATTTCCTTAATACACTGCTGTCCCCCTTTTCACTGTCTCTTCTCTCTCTCTCTTTCTCCTTCATCTTTCCACAATCGTTTGTTACTCGATCGTGCTCCACGCGTGTATGTATTGTGGGATTAGGAACTCTCATAGAATAAAAGGGAGCCCGAGCTAAGAGACCAGGGAGAGTCGGCGTAGCCGCGGTGGCAAACGCGACTGATCAGCACGCGGGCGGCTCGGGTTCGATCCCCGACGCGCCCCTGACTCTCTTCTTCCGTGGTTCCCGAACACGTAGGAATTACTACATCTATTCCTACAGTATTTGCGGTTAATTCAGTCCCGTTAAGAAAGTTTCTCTAATTCCATTACTCGTTTCAACTACACTCAAGCTTTTTGTCGACTGATGCTTCAAGGAGCACCATCATCCCCTTTCACAAGTGGCTCATCGCCTCAACAGTAGGCACGGATCGGATAACGACCAATTACGCGTTGAAAGTGCATCATTTGAGACGGTGGCATTTTTGTTGTCCTTTCAGTGTGTGTCAGTTTCCCTTGTCGTACGTCGAGAAAGTGCAGCTGCAAATTAATAGGGATGATATCGTTACTGTTAGGTACGTTTCGGCGATACTATCTCTTATTAACGCCCCGCAGAAATTTACGACGCCATTGCATCGCAACAGCGCCCGCGTCTTCGGTGGAGCGCGAACAGCTGAGAAATTCGGCTAATTAATCAACACCGGAAGGGCCGATTAATCGTTATCGCTGACCAGACTGACGTTCAATTAACAGAACATTCGGGATTACGGATCCTCGGCTGTAATTAATCGCAGCGGCTGTATTAAGCGCAGTTTTACATAATCCGTTTAATTCCTCGAGAATCCAACTTTGGCCGGAGCCACCCCGTCAGTCTTTTTTATTTTCGCCTCGAACTCATTAAATTCCTGGGGCAAATCAATCGCGCGGAAAAATCCGCCACTTCGTTTCGGCGGCGAACACGCTCTCCTCCCCTTTTAATTAAATTCCGCGAATCGGCGAAGCAACCCCCGGCAGGAGTTCCTGTTTTCGTCGCGATTATCGCGAACGCTTTTGCGGATTCGCGCCGATCAAACGGTCCCGCGAACTTTCGCGCACCCTCGCCGAGAACAATGTCGCATCCCTCGGGTAATTAATTATCGAAATTGTGTAGCCAGCTCCCATCCTGGGCGGCCGACTCGCCGCAAACTTTTACTTACTTAAACCACCCACTCGCCGCCCCTTTTGTCGGATAATTTTTGTTCCCGGGCATACACGAGGAATATTAACGGCTCGCTGACAAGGGGTAGAATATTCGTAAAACTATGCATAGCCCCTGGGTACTTGATGGGGACATGCCAGCGCGCGGGTAGAAATATGACGAGCTTCCAGGGAAAATACCCCAGGGAGCAGTAGCCGGGGTGAACTAAAAGCGCTTTAAACTATACGTGTACACAAGCCCTAGATGCACGCGCGTGTGCACGTATCTCCTGCATCGCGCTCCATCGAAATGCCGAGGGCAGCAGCTTTGCGAGACAAGGGTCGGGGTGTTTCTTAGCGGTTCCTCAGCCGATGCGACTTATGGGGCACCTACGTTTTTGGCATTTCTCTGGGACTGTCTGCCGGTGCTTAAGACGAAAGCGCGAGCAGTAGAAGACGGCGGACGGATTCTACGGCATACCGAGCGTGTTTCCTGCGTTCGGAGACGCCCGCGTCGTGCCCGCCGCAAGCTCCTCGTCATCGTCCCCCGAATCCGGAAATGCCGGGCGGGGAGGAAAGAATACGAGACGCTCGCCCCCGTTGCGCCCCTCCCCGCCCTCGAGCCGGGCGAAACGAAGTTTCGTCGAACGACAATGCGGCCCGGATATGCAAGTCTCGAAGATATTCAGAGGGAATTCCCGCGGAGGGCGGCCGCCCATCGGGACCATCTATAATTTAGCAGCGATCTGAAGTTTCTCGCTGGCGGGGAATACTTGTTCGACGCAGCGGTGTGTGCTCCTCTTTAAACCCCCTTGACACGTTTTCGCAGCGGATTCGAGGCAACGGCCACTCCCGGAGCTTTTTACCCCGGGACAAATTCTGCGGTTTGCCCCTCCTCTTGGTAAGATTCTACTTACAAAAGCAGCTACGCTCCTTTTGACAAACTTCGAATCCAATCGACAAACGAATCGATCGACGACCCGACCGCATCTCCAGGATATTCAATGGCCCCCCCCCGCCTCGATTCAGACCGTTCCTCGTTTTCTTTCCGTCCCCTCGAGCCGCCATTCAGCCGGTACAATACTCGGGCAAAGTAAGCTGCAGTTGCTCTTGTTACGTGTAATTTCGAATCTAATTACAAGTTACGTTTTCCTCGGGGCCGGCTCGTTCGATTGAAAGCGCGCAACTGCGGAGCGGCGATCGGTAGTCAGCCAGATCCTGCGATGAATTGGACCTCGGAGAATTTGTATCGTTCGTTCCTTGATTTCCTAACCCAGACCTAACCCAGACCATTCCGAAGCTTGTTGACTGGTTTGCATGTCACAAACTCGTAAACCCATGTCTCATCACCAGTTACAATGCGTTTTATGAATGTGGGGTCGGAATTGACTCGTTGCAACATGTCTTCAGCGACCTTAACGCGATTGAGTTTTTGCAGAAAATTCAGGTCTTTCGGCACTGGTCGAGCGGCAACGCGTTTCATGCCGAAACAATCGTTTAAAATGGTACGAATTGATTCGCGAGACACAGAAATTTCGGTGGCTATCTCTCTCAGACTTAAACGACGATTTCCAGCCACCATTTCCTTTACTTTAGCGGTGCGAAGTTCAGTTGAAGACGTTGATGGCCGACCAGAGCGAGGCAAATCTTCCACCACATCTCGACCGCTTTTAAATGCACTGTGCCACTGATACGCGCGTGTTTTTGATAAAGTCGATTCACCGTAAGCCTTATGTAACATTTTCAGCGCTTCGGCACACGAAATTCCATTTGCGATGCAAAATTTCAGACAGATTCTTTGTTCGATACTTTTATCCATTGTAAAAATCGCAAAACACACCTGAGATGAACTGACACAATGGTGCACTGTAAACAAACTAAATGACAAGTGACGCTCAAACTCCGCGTGAGTATAGAGGACAGTTGTGCCAACTTAGCGACAAAAAGAATTTCAACGATCCCTTTAAGCGAGCTTCTTAAACGATCGACTCCCGGTACTTTTTTTGACAGAATGTATTTCAGAAAGACACCTTCTATCAATTTAATTGCGGCTCGCCGATCGATAGAATCAAGGAGCTCCAGAGGAATTCGTTTCCCTTCTCCGCGGTCCCTCGTTCCTCCGGTCCCCGAGTGTCCCCGGTGTTTGGATAGAACCCGCGCCATCCTTTATGTACCGAACTCGAAGGCAGCTGGCGAGCCTGGATCGGCGAATCCTTCTTGCGCGCAATCTAACTTCTAATTACAAGCTTCTTGTCCGTCCAACTTTCACGGCTCTCAAAGCTTACCCTCCCCCCCTGTCGCCCGTCTGTTCCCATCGGCACCGTAACCACTGTATCTCGATCTGAGACACTCGGAGCTAACGTTTATGATTAACCCTATCGCGTGCGCCTCCATTATCGCCTCTGATGCTCCTTTAGCGAAAGCAACCCCCCCGCGTATTTCTCAGCGCGCGTCGTCACCTGCTCGCGCTTCAACGCTGATTTACCCCTGTACATACGATTTTCTAGCGCATTTCCCCATAAGCCAGCAGAAAAAACAGTCCAGTCCCGCTCTCGACGTGCAAGCGCAGAATTTAACTGTGCTGTTCATTTCGTCGGCGCGGCGCTTACAGATTTACGGCGCGAATCACGCGGTCCCCCGGAACTGACGTTTGCACATGCACGCGCAATTTATTTTCCAACGAGGACACTCCCTCTTTCTCTCTCCCCGCACTTCCGCCCTCTCTCCTTTATCCGTGCGCCCGGTTGCTCGCGTGTTCCAGTCTCGTCGCCGCTGAATCGACCACCCACGCTTCAGCTCTGAACGCTCTCGCCACGGCTGTCGTCTTGATGCCTCGCTCGAGGTATAATCCGCCACGAGCCATCTTGAGCGAGCTTTGATGCTGGTCACGCGGAAGTGCAAATCCTACAGCCGGAGACTTTTCGCGGTTGGGAAAGCGCGGGGGATTTTGTTTGTTTTTTCGATATGCCAGCTGATGCGAGGTCTCGAGGCGCGCGCGGACCACGGTTGTCGGTATGCTTGTATTTGGGTTCGTTAGGCGGGCAAATAAACTGCTCCTCGAGTACTCGCCCGGCTGCTTTGACGAGGCGGCCCGGTGCCAACGTCGACGGGGAAGTATTTATCGAGATGTTGGCCCAGGGGAGATGGAAACGCGCCAAAGTCGCGGGAAACAGTTGCGCATCTAATAGTAGGCACGAAAAGTGTACCCACTGAATTAACGTTTACGCAGGGTAAAGTAGTAGGGCTTAAAGTCCGGCAGGTAAAAAGTCACGAATGCAAAATCGTCACTTCTAAACAATCGATTGAATATTGCAGCGTAACTATGTGGATGGCAAGGGTAATGGGGAGGATCGCAGGGTTGTCAGTCGTTTTTTCGGTGTTCGTGCGTGTCATATGACCCCTTTGTCATTATGTGTATCAAGAAGCGAAAAAGGTACTTACGTCGTTTTTGTTGTGTTATTCGAAGTAAACTACAGTTTAACAGCGCATCAGGCGAATACGTTAAGACTGTATGTTCCTTTAGTAATGCGTGCATGACATTGTTTACTTCTGAATGATAATATTTTCGAACTTATACATCGGCGAAACTATAGACGCACCACTGGGGCAAAAAGTCCCTTATATTGTTGACCTACTTATATATTTTTTTTTAAAGAAGTCATGTTAAAATACTAAAAAGAGTGGTTGTCTTTGTTGAAGCAAACCACCTAGTAAAGTCATAAATTATCTAAGAATCCAGACATCGGAATTCATTAAGCACGCAACTGCGTGGAACGTCAGATAATCCTTGCGCAATGAAACAACTGTTGACCGTTTTCATTATTCCGGCGGATAAAACGGCTAATCGAATGAAGCGGGTCGCGACGGCGGAGAAATCGATTTTCGATGGAATCGTCGCGATTAGATTCGCAAAACTGTCGCGTTGGATTTATAAAAAAAACCGTGTTCCGTTTGCAGTTGTGCTGCTTCGTACCCGTCCGCCAAATAGTCCCCGGTAGCCGTGGGGAAAAAAAATTTCAAAACTTTCACGCGATACATTTTTCCGGCCGCCGTGAATCGATCACCATCGAACACAAAGAGAAGGCCGAGGCTAATAAACGCATTTCGCGAGAAATAAAAGAGTCGGCGCGTATCGGTAAAACCGTGACCAGGCAACGTCCATCATGTTTGCCCGAAATTTTACAGCGGCCGGTTAAATAAGCCGGAAATATTATTTTTTGGAAGGACAGCTCGGAATGTTAAATTTGTTTGCAACAATCTGCCGTGCGTGTTGATCGTCGCAGCGGGGCGCGCCGTTTAGAGCGATTTCGCGTCGAGTCGCTGCGTTATTATTAGTCTCACCGAGGAAAATTAAGCTCGTCGCTCGATATTCGAATTTACTAGCTCGGAAATCAATGCCGCGTATATTCATGCTCGAAATCGAGGCGCTCTTTTCGCCGCAATATTCGTCCCTGTTGACTTTACGAGGACACCTCCCGTCGTTCCCGATGAAAAAGGGATTAAAATTTTGCTGAAAAACAATCGCTGCTTCTATCCAGCGTTCTGCGGATCAATGAATTTTCGGATTTCCAGTGAGATCATCGGAGCCGAAGCGTCGAAAGTGATTAACTCCATTCGCTTGACCCATCGAACCGTCCGTCGAGCTTAATCAAGGCCTTAGGCCTGCGCTAGGCAAATCGGGTAATTAGAGGGGTTGGCGGGGGTTAACGACGCGGGCGACACTGAAAGGTGCAGTGGATGGCGCGTGTTCGGGGGTGGAAGAGGAAGAAGGTAGAAAGGAGTCGTTGGGGACGCGAGAAACGCATCCAAGATCCCGGCAGCTTTGTACGGAATCTGCCTGGCAAAAAGAAAAGGGATAAAGGAAAAGGGAATAGAGGGCGGGGGTGGTGGTGTGCAGTAACGGTAGGAAGCGGCGAAGGGGGTAAAGAGGAACTCCGACACGACGTGGACGCGCTAGACAAAGGAACGATGGAAAAGAAGCAGAAGCAGCCAGCCAGCTCAGCCGGCGTGTATTATTTCCCAGGATGATGAGGGCAGCTGCTGGTCGAGCTGGTTGCTTTTTAGGGGCTGCTGCAGGCTGGCTGAGACAGGATGAGAGGACGAGACGTACAATTAGTACAGCGTCTCTCCTCCCCTCCCCCTATCCTCTGCTCTCCTCCTCCACCGTGTCCCGGAACTCGCCCCCTTTCGTCTGTCGACGACTGTCAACTCGCTGGCGGTCTCGATGCCGCGCCAACCTATCGTGGGATCTTCGACCGCGTAGGGGTGAAGGGTTAAAGACTTGGAACCACCGAGCCGATATCGCTTCCTGCCGGCTAACTGCTTTCTCATCGGCGGAACGTCGGGAATTAGTTCGTCCCGAGATCTCGGCTTTACGTGTGGGTATGCAAATGAAGACCACCGAGGCTGAGGGTGCTGTTCCGTGGCTGGATGAAACTCGTGGGGGGACTTCCGCCGAGGTACTCCGCCTTTGGGAATCGGCGAACGGTCCCTGACTCTCTGGTTATTGATTCGAGAAGCCACTCGGTCCTCGCGGTTGTTTCCCCATAGGAAACAAGCGGGTAGACAGCGAGAGACTCGACGAGTCCACGAATATACGAGGGAATCGTAATTCATTCGACGTTTATCCCGACATTACCGCGTTCACTCGGGTTCCTCAAGCGAGACGGGGAGAACGGAGAGGAAAGAACAGCTTCGCGGACCTCGTTTACCCTTATCGCGGATTCCAGGCCATTGTCCAGGCCCTGACTCGGTGGTGCATAAATTTCCACCCTCCCTCCTACCTCTGTGGACCGAGTGATAAGTATCGTAGGCCGTGCAGGGTGCATGGTTTATGATTTAATTTTCCGTTACACGATCGGCTGGTGAAATAGGAAGGAGCGGCTAAGAGGGTCGATCGCTGGCACATCTGGCGTGCTTTGCGGCTTCAACGGTCCTCGAAATTGACTCGGCCACGAAAAGGAAGGCGGGCTCTGGCATGAACCGTCGGCTGACCCAGTGACACGCATCGCATTCGTTTCGCTCGACGCTTGAAAAGTCGACGGAAAAATGCGCCACGAAGACGCCGCTGACGCGCCGCGCCGTGAAAGTTTTATCGACCGTCGCCACCCCTCGCGGAGACGAACCATTTCGTTCGACGTGGAAACGTATCGAGTGACGCGAGCCACTCCCCTGTTTTTCTCGAAAAATGGTAGGACAGTCAGGAAACCCCCGCGTTGCTCATAAACACTGGGTGTCATTGATTCCATACCGAAGCTCCCATGGACTTAGCTCCCATTTACTTATAGATGCACAATCCGTTTTCTACAAACTAGGCGTATATACGATAAAGTCGATCTATCTCCTCGTGCTCTTTCAAAATCCGGTTCCTTTGCGGGGAATCGAAAGAGGAGAGCTTTAAAGCTCGCGCGCGAGTACGATTTCCCTGCAACTTTGTAAGCTGGCTGAAATACGATTCCGCTTTGAGGACGGTCCCGCTGATCCGCAGGATGCGAGCGGGCGAGGTGGGCATACATTTCCGAATGATAGAAATATTAAGGGGGCATTAAACGCCCGATTAAGCGACAGAGCTCGGCGACTGCCGCTGGGTTACCGAAAGTAGCGATTTAAAACGGAGGCAGTCGCTGATCAAGCTTCTAGTCGAATGGGATACCTTTCTTAGGAACCCACTTACACTTCAACAACACAGCTGTATTTACCCCGATGCCGACGGAAATGAGATTTGCTTAGGCACTCGATCAACCAATACGAATCTCAGCGAGCGAGCTCCGCGGAGACGCGGGTCTCGTGACCTGATTTGCAAAAGCCGCGTGGAAATCGTTCCCGTGCGAATCGCGGAAACGTAAAAGCGTGACATTTCATCTACGTGAGAATTTGACACCCCGTTCCAATTCCGCGCTAATCGATTTCAGGCCGCGCACGACACGACAACGCTGGATTAGAATTACAGGAGACATTGCTACGATTTGCCCACTGTGCACAGCTGTTTCCAAGGATTGCGCATGGTCAAGTGTCCCTGTAATAAGGTGTAATCGAGGCAGACGCGATCGCCATCGATATCCAGACACACCCCCGCCCCGTTGTTCCCTCGTATTGGATAAATATTAAGGCAACGTTACATCCGCGCGCAGACAATATCCCCCGCTTGATAGTCGCACACTCGTGAAATCACTGGGGCTTCGCGAATGCGTATTAGATGGGAATAATGACAGCTGATCGCGTCGGTGAATCTGCGTGATAAACTGACAGGCACGGCCGGCCGGGGTTGTTGGATTCAATCCATCAGCGTGGAGTATCGCGAACACGCGAGTGCAAAAAATATATCAAGTGAATTTCATCAGATCCGTAGAGAGCTTGTCGCGGTCATCGATACAATGCATAAATGTTGAAGAGCTCTCTGTCCTATTCCCCAGAATTGTGTAAAACGGTATTTGACATACAAACGAACCTAGTGAACTGAAATATGTGGAGAAATATCGTCGGTCGAGCAGGAACGGTACTGTTCGCTTTGCGACACAGATTCGACGGCGCAATTCTGCGTTTCGGCCCACTACGCGCGGATGTAACGTTCCTCGCGAATCGTTTCGGAACTCGTTCCGGGATCTTTGTCTGATCGGCGCAGGAGTGGCTCGGCGCCGCGCGTAATGGTGAAAGTTAACAGGATTTTTAGGGAGCTCCCTCTGCAGTGACCGAACCGCGGAGGCTTGTTAAATACGCGAACTTTTTGGGAAGATATTTAATTTCTTCGCGGATTAGCGTATCCCGCGGGGGAGGGTATTATACACTTGAGTTTGATAGAGGATCTCGTAATAAGATGAGAAGTTTTAATGGGGGCGCTGTGAAATTCCAAGCTCTCAGGCAGCCTGTGAGACTTTTACTTCGTAAATCACTCATCCCAAACAAATACTCGCCCGCGCTGGGCGGCGAAGCGAAGAATAGCGTTCTGGAGGATGATCCGCACGCAGAATTGCGCGGGTTCAGGCGTTCGATGGCTGCAGAATCGCTTTGAAAGCTGCAAGGGAGTATCGGAACGAGAGGGGTTGATTCGAGCTGGGCTTGCTGAAAGGGCACACGGAGGAGGGGTCAGCGAGATTCGGGATATTCCGCTAATCTCTAGCATCAATATTAGCACTAAGCTTTAGACACAGAGCTTGATTAGCAGGGCAACCGGCATTCGGCCTGTACCTACGTCCTTCCTGCATCAGACATCCTGCGGGAACATGTAGGTGTCAAGTGTAGTATTGTCAACGACGAACTGACACTGACCACTCCAACCTGGCTATATCCGGCTTCAACGTTCCATTTTACGTCCTCAGAAAGTATAATAGGGGAATGCTGGGGAAGCTAAGCAAACATGCACAAAAATTTATAATTATACCTATTTAAGTTTTTATGAATCAATATATAATTATAAGTTAATACTTTAACCTTTGGTACATAGTTTGAGCAACATTTAAATACAAATTTGAAGTTATGAAACTTTTAAAAAATAGTAATAAAAAACCATTTTGCCCCTGCCACAGGGTATGGCGGGGTACCGAAAATGGGGTAAGATGGTTCCCCTAAATATGTCCACAATCGATGCAAATATGAATTTCTTCTAAATTATTTTCTTCCTACACTCATACAGAAGTGGTGAGGCCATATCTTTTAAATATTCAACAAGTTCTACCTCTTCTGTTTGCGAAAATACACTCTTAATTGGATCTAATGGTAAACCCATGACCACTTCATTTCCCTGTTTCAATTTTTGGATATTATAATGAATATAATGTAACAAAAATAATTGACTTATCGTTTTTAAATACATATTTATTATAAGTCTTTTTAGAACGCAAAATAAGATCCGCGCAGCGTGTGGACGATTTCACAGTTCTAAATCAAAGATGCATGCTCCTTTTGGTACTTTCATCTAATGTCTAGCATTTTTCGATTATGGTTTTTTTACGATACCCCATCTTACCTCGCTACCCATCACGGCCCCCTTCCCCTACTTATGCAGGTCGTGAGGAATGTCCAGCGCGAGAATGAGAAGAATTCGCGAGTTTGAAAGTTTCTCTCGCGAATGAATGTTGCAATAAAAAGCTCGTCTAAAGGCAACGAACATTATACCGCCATCTATCTCTCCCTGGTTATTGTATCACTGGCCGACAGATCTGAAATTAAACTCTCTAGAAGCCTTTCTCTTCGTCTTGCTTCACTTTCTCCCGGCGAAACACCTCGACGGCAACAACCCCTGCAATTTCCGTCCCTGGCGTGCCTTTCGCTAACAGCGAAACGATTCATCCCGCGAAATCGATCTCCCACTGTCTCCCTTCCTCTCTCCCCTATCGCGAGATCGCATCTGCGGTATCCGCTGAGCGCGGTTCCACGATTCTCGATGCTATCTGGGGCGGTTGTGCGGGGGATGTAAACGAATCGAGCCAGTTATTGTTTCGCGTTTCGCCGAATGCACGATACTTCGGGAAAGATAGGAGAAGCGGAAGTCATCGGGGTGGCGCGCGATGGAAACTGCCGTTTAAAAAGTTTCCCTCGTCTAAAGTCGCGTTGGGTTTTTCAGCCGCGTATCGAACATTTGATCGATGGTTTGTTCGCTGATCCTAGCTCTTCTTCTCTTTCGATTGCCAAATCCACAATCCGATATATTTATGTGTGTATGAAACCGTGCAAGATGGCGGGGTGGTGTTTCCTTTCATTTCTTTTTTTTTCGACCTCGACTCTTCGTTGATTCGATAGCAGTATTATTCGTGCACTCTCCGCTTCATCGCTACAGCTACCAATTACGCGTATGGTTATAAGATCCATTCTCGTCCAATTCCTGGGCTCTATTCGCGGGAAAGCGGTCCTGCGAACAAACACGGCGACATCGACGCCGCGATGCAATTTTTCCCAGACCTATCCGCGATAACCGCGCGATGACACGCACGAGGACCGATTTAACAGCTCCCCCGCAACGAGCAGCGAGCCGGGATTGAAACATGGGACAAGTTAGGAACACTAAACTGATTTTGCAGCGGCTCTGATAGCGATTACCTTGGTTCCGCGATCCACGGTGATACACCGTAACAGTTACGTTCCGCGCTGTATCCCGAAGAACAACGCCGAGGCAGCGCAACTGCCGCGGCGCTTTAAGGAGCTCCTGCGGAGAAGTACAATTGCGTTTTCAGAAAACTTGGAGAACGATACTGCTAATCGTTCCGTGGAACTCTTGCGCGGGAGTTACGGCGCCCCGAGTCCGGCGGACCGAGAAGCAAAATGATATCGGTTAATTGCATTGTCTTCTGCCAGCAGTTCCGTTCGAATTCCCTCCGCCCGGGGGTTACGAGTTTCAAGATAAAGTCCGGTCTAACTGAAAATCCAGATGCACTGCCTGCTTCCCTTTTACAGTAACGCAGATACCGTGGAACGAGATATTTCATTTGCTTCGTTAGCGGGAAAACTCTGACTGCTAGTATCAGGCGCGAATCACTCTGTGGATCAATTTGCTCCGAATGCTTAGCGTCCACGGGGCGCAGAGGCGCACGGGACTTATAGAAACGAAAGTTTCGCAGACTAATTTACACGGGGGTGAGACGGGGGTGAGCAGCGTTACGAGGTTTGTATATAGTGGCAGGAAATTTTCAGCTCTGGAGTAGCAGCGCCGTCGGGGGTGGCTGATGGGCGTGCCTTTGTATACTTTGTAGCCGTGAGCGACAGATTTAGTTTGCGTAATAAGCTCGCGTTTACGCGCAGCCGCGACGGGCTCGCGGAACGAAATCCCTCGCTCCCTCCCGGTGGATCCTGAATTTAATATAAACTCGTCCATTCTTCGGCCGCGAACTTCCGCGTTTCGGCGCTGGCAGGAGCGCTCGCTCGACGACTTATTAAAGCGGCGCTCGGAGGAAAGGGGGAATGATTCGCGGGAGGATGGCGCGGAGGATCGACGTTTCTCCTCGCCACCGTTCGAACTCGCCGTGTTTCAGCCGGCGGGGGAAGAAATGACGATTATTAAACGGGCTACCGCCTCGCGCGTTATTCTGACATCGATGAATTCGCCGCTTCGTAAGGTGGACACAACGACGAGTTATTATTATTTTACTAATTCTATTTATTATGCGCGCTCCGCAGTGAGAAATTGCTAGACTGCTTTTTACCGTTTGAAGGCACAACAGACCCGAGTTGCATGAAAATTTTACAAGTCTTCGCTGACTCAAATATGTACAGACAGAACATGACGATTCGCGGCGATTTCGTTGGATTATTCAGTCGTCTGAGAAGCTAGAAAGCCCCGACAGTTGTGAGGCTTGATGCCGTTAACCTTTTTTGGTTTCGTTGCAGTGGCGCGTCGGCTAATAAAGCGGCCACTTTAATTGATGATGCTTGACCTTCGATGTCTGATGAAAATAGAGTGTCGACAGCCTCTCTGATATATTAATGAGCCGCTAACAATGAGGGCCGTCTAGACGTCTCGACCAAAGATAATCACGAAGCAACGGCTCCTTGATTCCATCGGTATATCGAGCATGAATATCAGAGAAGTCTGTCGTGGTAGGCACGAAGTTCTTACCTTCTGCTTTTCGTACAGCTTCTTCTTTTCAATCTCACCTGATATTCGACCGTGAGAACAGCAGTTTCTTCTTTCGTCGACGAAAACATTACTCTTCCTTTATGATTCCCCCGGACCTTGTTTCGCGCATACATACATCCTCAAAGGAGGAGAGCGACCTCCGAGGAGTGTAGAGTCGAAGCGGAAATGCGAGAATGCTCGATAGAACAGTGAGGTCGGTGGGATCGTTGACGTACGTCGCTGGCGAACCTCGAATAAATTGTCGAGCTGCCGGGAAACACCGAGTGCTAACCGATTTCGGTGGGAAATGAGCGGAGGCCCTTGTAAGCAAGAGTAACAGCCAGGATAGAGAACCACGTTATTGGCTTCTGGAATAACCCCGGGCCAGAACGTGTCAAGACTTACAACCTATCCCCGCAGCGTTAACAATAAACAGGCGGTCGCTCCGAGGGGAAACGTAACGTTATTTTCCACGTAACTCACGTTTTCCTGCAATTTCCGTGCGAGATACCTCGCGTGAACCGTGAATTTCCCTCGGAAAATCAATACGTTGCCCGGCTGTGCGCGGTCTTCCGAGGAACACGTATAAATAAAGGCGCAGTAAATAGACACAGTCGCTTGTCGAGACGCAAAAACCGGGCTGGCTGCCTCTCGAGCTATTTTTTCGGCATCCTGCAGTCGGGAAACGGCGTTCATTACGGTCCTCCGGAAATGGAGCGGCTCGAATCGGCTGCAAGTATTCGTAACTTTGCCGGGGAGCGTGGCGCGACGGTTCTGCGGGTCGATGAATGTTCAATTCGATGCAGTGGAGCAGTATTTTCTGGCTATTTGATATGTGCGCGCGTAGGACGGCGGTATCGTTGACTCGCGCTACTTGGACGTCTGACCAGTGCTCTGACAGCTGTCCTCTACTACAACGCTCAAGAATAACAGTTCCGCGATGATTCTCGTTTGCCAGCATCTATTGTGAACATTTCGCATGGTGCTTTACTATTACCATTGTTTGTTTGTTCATATGACGTATCACGGTTGCTCCCCTGCTTCACGGACAGAATCTTTCGTCTATTTTTCTTTGAGTCGCGTGGATATAAATCTTCGAGTCGCACTTTTGAGTCAGCCTGTAGATTCTCTCGCCCGCCTCTCTTCCTTTTTCCTACTACAGGGGTCTCCTTCTTTTTCACCTGCTCCCAAGCATCCCCGTGCCACTGCCCATTCTCTCGTCTCACTCAGCTCTGCTTTACATAATTTCTGTCGCTGCACGTGGAACAGAGGCCCGCCTAACTGCCACACGCTCTCTCACTCCCGCGTCCCGCGCGTCCGTGTGTACATTATGCCGTGCACCCTCGTTCCAGAGGTAAATTGACACGAAGGGACAGAAAATCCGCGGCGACGGTGCGCGAGCATCCGCTCGCTTATTAGCACGTACATAAACGGGTCAACGTTGATTCATTTCTTCGAAGCTAAAGGGTCTCCGCGGGAAGACACTCGATCACTCGGCATCCTGTTCCGTTCCCCGATGGGAAAACCCCCGAACATGTGCAATGAAAGTTAGCTACTCGAGTCCATTTGTTTGCCGGCTCCCGCTAACTCGCCTGACAGGCAATATTTTACCGTTCAGGAAACGTCCGGATATTTAGATTCAGGAAACGTGTGCGCCGAAAATTGTCCCGCGGAGCCACTGGATCCAAGTAAACAGAAGGCTCGCCGGAATTCCTTTCCCCTCCGTTAACTTCTTTCCACTCAACGATTTCTCGCTTCGACACGCAGGGCGGCTCTATGGTTGAAATTTCGAACAGCTCGATATCGCGCGCGAAATTCGTTGGCTCATCCATCACCCCGATCTCCCGATACGAAACTTTAGATTATGCTCCAAAGCGTCGCAGGATTTGTAGTTATTTCATTCATTTGGAGATTAATTAAATTCACTTAGCTCGCTCGCTCGCGCCCGCCTACCTCCGATTTCTCGATTTAAACGGTAATTCATACGATTAAACCTGAATCCACGCCCGCGCCAGCGCGAGCGCGCTTCGTTAATCACGCGGCGAGGAATTATCCCTTTCCGAATATTTCGCAGGGGCGGAAGATTTGAAAGGATCGCGGACGGTCGCCGTCGCGATCGATTTTAATCTACAAATTCCGCGCAACTTGGACGTTATGATGTCCAGTAGCTGCAGTGGCGAGTTTTAATTAAATTGAATAAATGAAATATCAGCGGCTGCACTCCAACGTTTTTTGGCGAATGCTTTCGCGACAATTTCGCGCATTTTTCCCTGCGGCTCGGCCGCTCTTTCGTTGTTGCAATTTTTACAGGACGGTCTAAATTAAACGCGGCCGACATTCCTGACAAATTTCGTTACCGGATCGAATTAAACGTATCACTCAGCGGGCGTGATATTTTCCCGGGGCTCCAGCATCCGCGGGAGTCGCATTCTCTGTTTTTTACGTAACGGTGGTAGTCACTTCGTAACCGAATGGCGCTTTTCGCGTTTATCGATTTCGTTGCTCGTCGAGACGTTTAACGCGCGAAAGTAACAATGCAGTGGCGGCGGGCCATCGCGAAATAAAACAATAGAAACGAACGGGGCTAGCTCTGCAGCTGGCTGACCACAGTAATTTAACAAACTGCAAGGAGAGTCTGCGGTGTAACCTAGCGAACGTAGTTTGTAATGGAAACCGAACCCACTGAACAATCCGAGCCTTGTCCGAAATTCTATCCGTGATCGTCGAGCTGGCCCAGATTTTTCGAATTTCCCGATGTAGAAACTGTCTATAAATTTCGTGCTCGAAACTGCCAAATGTAGAATTTCAGAGGTACCTTATATTCCTCGTTAGGACAATCACGAATACGTACCGCGAAGCACGGATCAATGGGGCAATCGTCGAGGATTAATTAAAATCCTGTTGGCAGTTGTTTCGTCGCGATACAGTAAACATTGAAACACAGCCGCGCCCAAGAATTTCCCGGGGAAGCCATTAATTTGCATCCTAATCGAGGAAATCATTATTTTCACCGGAGCATGGACCATTTACAAAGTAAACAGATTAGCCACGCTATGAATATTTAGCTTTAACGTTAATTCTGTAATTAATATTAATGCGGTGTTAACAAACATTACCGTTATTTAAACTTTCGAGTCGGTTTGCTCCCCGGCGATACGCGCCTGCACTCGTCTCTGCTCGTCTCCGAATTTTCCCGAGGATTCTCTAGAAAGAACCGCGACGATTGTCCGATTTATTATCGAAACTCGATACCGCCGCGACAGGGAGCGCACGAGATAATCGATATTCATGCTATTCATTTAAATGAGAAGTATTTAGTAACTGACGCATTCTTCCTCGCCAATTAATGACTGTTCTCGGGAAACTTTCACTCGTTACGCCAACGACAATCACCCTCGTTAATTAAAATTCCCTTGCTGACGTCGCAATTTATTTTATCAACTGTCCGCCGAAATTATTTTTGAAAGCTCGAATAACCCTGCGACGTGTGTCGAAGCTGCGTTATCGTTCGGTCGTACTACTCGAGTGTCTGACCAATGCGGTCTCATTCCACTTGGAAGGCTTCGAGCCACACTACTGTAATTAATTTCTCTGCAAATATAATTCTAGTTAAATCTTCAACGTGTAATTTCATACGTTTTTAACACGGTTTCATTTCACTTTGATTTCCAGTCCTCTGTTTTCACTGGCAGGTGATTTTTGTACCCCGCTGTCGTAGTTCCATTCGCTCACCGTAGATACCTCCCATTTCCCGGTCGAGATTCTCAAAAATCGTGGCGGCGTTCGCCGCATAGCTCTCAGTGCTTGCTTCATCCACGAACGTGAAGGGTTTAGAAGTATCAAATGAATCCACTATCTCGCTGGCGTACTGAAATACGTCTTCTTAGCCGGGGGAAGGCGATTTTCCCCGAGAAACGCGTCACTGCTTGGTGTTCCCGTTATAAATAATGTCGGGACGTGAGTAACCTACCGAAAAAGCTGGCTTTCTGCGAACCATCTTTCTTTCCCCTCGCTCTCTCCGCGTCTCTGCCTCTTCTTCTTCGCCGACGTTCTTTTCCACCCTTTCCTCCCATCTTCCCACCCGCCCTCGCTGATTCCTGAGATTCTATTCGTTTCACATTGGTCTGCGGTTCTGCGAATTACCCGTAACGCCCGATATCCTTTGGTCTGTCGAGACTGTTCGGTTTTTATGCAACTTTTGACCTGCAGTGTACCTTCTACTTGAACAGCAGTATATTTGTCTGCGCGGCCTGTTCGAGACAGACGGCGAAAATATTGTAATCGGCGTATCCCGCGGCAATAAATTCACCCGTGAATCGTCGACTAATGACGACTCGGCTGTAATAGTTCCGCGATATTACACTGTCTCGTCGATAACGAGCAATATTTCAATACGCCGGCCGTTATTGCCACCTGAAGTGACGGCCCTGACTGTAAATCAGTGAATCGCCCATTACGGGAATCGCGACTTCCCCGGGCCCAGCGTTATCCAACTTTGTTAACAAAGAATGCTTCCGACTCTCTGCTAGCTGCGCTCAGGACGAACGAGAGATTAATCGTAGTCGTATTTAGACGGTTGCCAGCGTGCGGCGTGGAACTGTAGAATTATCCAGGCCGGAGAAATATATTTTCCCGTTCTCTTTGGGCGTGGATTCTGTTCCCCGAAGCTGTTTATAAGCCGAATATTAAACGTTGCACGGACCACTTGACTTCTTTCCTGAAATTCAATAGGACGCGTTCACGAGTGACCGAAGCAGAAACTGATGTGCACGTCCCTCTCCCTCTTCCTTTCTCTGACGCGCAATTACTTAAAACTCGGCGCTCATCAGCGAGCTACAATTTTCTCGGTTATTTTCCTCGAGTGTTTCGCAGCGTATTGCCAGCAAATTGGTGTAAGAGAGCGTTGATCCTCGGCGCATAAAAATCCATGCCTCGGGGTTAATTTACCAGCAGGGAAACGCGAAGCTGCAAAACACGAAGATTCTGCCTCCCCCCTCGGATGACGAGCAGCTTTCACGCGCGAGATTCTCGATGGAAAGCTGTCCACTCGAAGGAGTAACAAGGATGCATCGTTCCATCGTATCCTACGCTTAGAAATTCACTGTCACTCCCGAAACGAACTCGATCGAGCGGGGATTTATCGTGGCGCTTGCTCCCCGAAAATTACCAGGCCCGACCGCGGTCGATGGGAAGAGAAACGGGATAAGGGATTTTCCAGCGAGGGTCGAACGGTAAGAGCGTTTTCTGGTGATTAGAGTTCGGCCGACCGAAGCAACCGGCTCAAGTCCAATAAAAAACAAGAAGAGACGAGCTCAGCTCCCGGCTAGATACATACACAGGCATACAGGGTGTTCTCTACGAGCTTGCCGTCTCAATTACTCCCCAATTTTTATAGAATCCCAAAGAATCTTCATAGTTTTAACTCTCAACGCCTCAACAGTGGGAAGTATGGAAATTGTTAACAAAATTCCTGTCGACTGGGCCAACTTTTACTTGACTTTCTTATTAAAGTAAGACTCGAAACAAAGGCGACGTGGAGACACATCTCCAATTGGTTGGTCCGCAGACGGACCAACATCACTTGCGCTCTGTCCCCCGTTCCTCTATACCCACGCACGAAATAGTAAACGAGACTATATTCCAGGCATGAAATATTCATCAGTCACATTTATATATTCTACATCGCGCGAACAAATCGTTCCCCGCAACCGTAAAAATGACGGGAACATTTGGGGGTGCGGTGTCAGAGGGAGCACCCTATACGTGCAGGTGACTGTCATGGATTTATCGATAGGTTCGGAGCCCAGGTTAAGACTCGTCGGCCAGTGTGGGTGCGAGACGGTGGTCCGTGTGTATCGGTGGACGTCGAATCCGGCCGGGCAATCAAGCGTGTGCCGTAGAAACGGCGCAGTTGTTAATTGTTGCTGCGGCCTGTCTGCGGAATGGCCATCGGCGAGCGTTCTAAGATTTATTCCCGGCATCGGCCGCGTATCGAGCTCGTTCCCTCGTAATCTTTTAATCCGCAGTTGCAGCAAGTACACCGTGATTTTCGGCGGGAATACTGCTCGGATTAGCCTCGCGCAGACGAGCCCCGAACCAGAGGGGAAGCAGATTTCCATCAAGTGTGCTCCACCGTGAAATATTTACCACTCGAATCGAGGCGGGTTGCTCGACTAATCCTCAGACGCTCGACCTTCGACCGGCTGCGAGCACCGGCGAGCCCACCGACTTGGGCAACTTTGAACAATTAGATGTACAGGTCGCTTCACACTGCGAGCATGGGTTCAGTTGATTCGAGGATCAGTTGGATATTTGCACCAGACGATTTTCAGGGCGAAGATTATGGCAGGGGCAAGATGTCGGAGGAATAGATTCCAGTAGGATGGTGCATATATGACCGCAAAAATTCTTTTTGTATTTTTTTTTTACTCTCGCCTTTTACATAGTATACTGCGAAACTCAATACTAGGAATAGAGTTAGGAATAGAGATTTTGAATTCGGGACTTTTTACCCGCCGGACTTTTAATCCCACCCTATCCTATTATATTTTTTGAACACATTTACTTCGCATTGGAATATTATTACAAAGTAAATTTGTGAACCAACAGCTTTTGAAAACAGCCAATTCATATTTATAAGCGGCTAGTATAGTAATGCTTACTATCCAGAGCTGGTAAGGTGAGTTACCATGTCCTATTCTTGATATAATGATACAGAGGACCTGGTCTACGAATTCGTCTTAAGTAAAAAATACAATTTTATTTAAAACATTAATAAGCGGGGTTGCAACCACCAAAACATTATGAACTGTAATACAATTCTAACCGGACCCGGTTTTCAGTATAGAGAACATAATTATTCTCCAGCAATATTTTAAATGTTGGATTTTAAGCACCACCTTAATGCTTGTATCTGTTCATGAAAACGCAGATCCAGTAGATTGTACCCACTGCGTGGATCTTGCACTGCGCTCTTCCGAGAGCTCCCCTTCCGCGTCGTACCGCTTATCTTGGCGAGGAACGATTAAAAGGAGGATCTCACTTCTGAATGCAAGCCGTGGAGCTTCCGAGTCTCTCCATCTTTCATCCCGACTTTGATTAAATTCGACAGAAAGTTAAACGTCCGCATCGGGTGAATTGAGCGGCATCAATGCCGCGAAGGGATAATCACTCACGGCCCCGCAGGCAAGGCATCGTTTAAAAGTCGCTGCGGACATTGAAATCCCTGTCTCGTGCAGCCCTCATCCCGTTTCATTCACCAGCATATCTTCCTTGATACACGCTATAGGTCCGCGCCTTCTCCGGCGGTGTTGTGACGCATTTAGAAAACGCCAGACCCCCTTTGCATCTGCCATTTAAAAGTTTCCCTTAATACAAGCATTTTACGCGCTAGTGCCTTTCAATTAAATTCCGGGGGACGTCTGCCGGCGGTGGTGGTGGTTTCACGCGGTCGAAAGGCGCGCTTTTCCTTGGCCGAGCTCCTCGCCCCGCCGCACCCCGCGCCCCCTGTTTCTTCACGCCGAGGGGTGAGAGACCGTCTTCAAAAAATCGATGCCGCTGGGTAGACAATTTAAATCCACCCCCGCGGCCGTAAACCGCCGCGATCCGTTAACGATGCGAATTTCCCTCGCGGCGCGTGAAAAGAGGCGAAGCTTACGGAGAACAGAGGCTTTTGAATCGAGCCCGGCTCTTGTACGATCACAGCCGCTTGTTCAACGAACTCTTTCGGGCTCACTCACTAATTTGCCGTATTAAAAAAACCCGTGGAGCAGGGGGAAGCGCGCGAGATGAGGCGGGAGGGAGGGAGGGAGGGAAAAGAACCCGCGTGTCATTAAGCCTCGCTGCTTAATTGGGTTAATGAGGCGATGGACCCGCCGCGCGAAATGACAGGCCCCCGTTATTCGAAGGACCCGCTGCTCCGGAAAATTCATTAGGAAAAGTCTCCCCGCCCATCGCGGCCTCGTAAACGCGCCGTGTTTCTCGCGTTCGTTCCCTTTTCTCGGATTTCCTGCAACGTATCGTGGATGGCTCGTGGAATCTGACTGTTGGGACCGCGTGTTGAGAGCCAGAAGCAGGAACGTTGGTCAGCTTGCGAAGGGATCCGAGTAACGGATACGTAGGGAAGTAGTGGAGCCACAGATAGGACTCGCAATCAGTGATACAACTAAACGATTTGCGCCAAGATCCCTGCCAGCGCCTGGGTTTCACTTCTCCACGACGTTCCTCGTCGTTGTTCGCTAGAGTCGTGCTCCTAAAACGCTGTATTTCCAATGGAAAACTTAGAGCCGAAGAGTGCATCAGGAATAAATGTCTGGTAGGAAAAAAAGTGGGGTTTCTGCGGCACGAAACGACGCATCCGGCATACATTTCGACGCGACGGCGACGCGGTGCCGTGAAAATCCTCTGGAAGCACATTCGCCAGCAGAGCCGCGCGCGTGTTAGACGCTGAGAGCCGTTGAAATATCTTTCCCTGTGTGTGTACGGTGCGCGTCAGTTGCAAAGCCGATATATCAGCGGCGCCGCGTATAAACACGAGTAAAGGGACTGCTTCGCGCCCCTGTCACCGCCCCGTTCCAACCCCGAGAGCCACCGAATTTTGATTCCTATCACCTCAAGTCAGACGCAGCGGCCTTTAAATCTCCGCGCACGGGAATTTCACAGTTTCCCGTGCCAGTCACTCACGCGGTCCATGCACTCGCCACCTCTGGAGTTGCTTCCACCAATTTGCTCGAACTTTAGATAGCTGACGGGAATTAGGAGATTAAGAGTAACGGAGGCAGGAGTTATTACGCGCTAGGAAAGAGCCAGTGCGGCCGGAAGCTTCAATTACCTAAAAGGGGAGAAAGCGTAAGGACCATTCGGTTGCTACTTGGAGCAGAAAGAGTCGACGCTGCGTCGAGGCTGCTCCGAGCGTTATGGGAGAGCTGTTGGGAGCAAAAGGTGTTTCGGTATTTGCGCGAAAGGCGTAGCGACGTTTCCCATTGAATCGACATCACCCCCAGGAACCTTTCGCATTGTGATGCGGGCGTATAAAGCGGGCGGCGGGCGTCTTGAATTAGTTTATCCATATGGATCGAGATGGTCGGCGCATGCTTCTCGTAGATCACCCGGATCGCTTTCCATTGTGTTCTTCGTTCGACCCGCGGCCATTCTCTACGGTTTGCATCTGAATGCCCTCCGCCTCTCTATCCCACGGCCATTCTGTCAGCTGCCCTCCTCGCGCGTCGGCCATTATTAAATTATCCTACGCTTGACGCGCGAATGCCGTTTTCAACGAATCGGCTGCTTTTCAGCTGTCCGCGGGCACCGCAGCCAGATCCATCTTTCAGATCGAGATACAGCCACGAAAATGGCAACGGAAAGGACCTCTGTCACTGGACGTCCCTCGCGTATTCAACCGCGAGCTGTCCCCATCTTATTGTAAGTTCCCTCAAATCGGCGTCGTATTTTACCATTTCAAATTGATAACAGAGAGCTTTCGGTGACAAGCGGCGAGTCTGCTCCTAAAGTACCATGGCTACGCGTGATAAAGCATCGGCCGCGTTCATTCTCGTAATACACCGGTTACACGGATAGTTAGTTTCTCGTTCGGACTAAATAGTCGAGCAGCACCAGCACCAGTCCGTTGGCTCGTGTAGGTCGGCGACGAAATGGGCGCGCGACGCGCCCCTGTCGCTGGGAAAATGTTGGCGTTCAGTAACAGCCGCACCATTTGAATAATTATAAGCCATAAAGGGCGGCGTTTGTCATTCCTTTCCGGTGAATCGGTCGTTGTCCTCGCCACGCCACCGAATCAAAATCTCCACCCTCCCTGGCCGGACGCCCTGCCCCTTTGTCGGCTTTTAACTCGCCGCCCGGTGGACGCGGTTTTTCTCCTCAAATGGCCGAGAATTAATCCGCGTTTGGCGAGCATTCATTCGCGACGATTTACGCAAGAACCCCGCGGCTTTTTCCGCGAGAGAAAGGCTTCCCCCGCGCCACGGGGGTGTAAAAAGTGCTGGTCATTAGGAGCGGCGCGAGGCGAAAAACAGAGAGTTCCGCGGGAATCGTCACGGTTCTCCCGGTTGTTTCGATCACGAAATGGGTATGGCGACTGTTCGCTGCGTTTCCGCGCTCCTCTTCGAGCGTCGATTAATTCGCGACCCCTGTCATCAGGCGACAGTCATATTTTTCACCCTCCGCGCGTCTGTAATTTCCAGCCGTACCCACGGCACTTTCGTCGCTGCCATCGACGGGACAGAAGTATCATCGATCGTGAACGAGCCAGGCCCGTACCGGAGGCAGGATGTATGGTGTGTCCGGCTATGGCAATTCATTCTGCCCCGATTTATCTGAAAAGCCGCGCTGCCGAAGATCCACGGGAGATGGATGCAGGAGACAATTGATTTTTTTTCCCCTCCACACTCCTCTACCTTCCGCGTGTACACGCGTACGCTCACAGCAGCTCTCGCAGTGCCACCCACATCGTTTCAGTCCTTGCAATCTCCAATCCTCCTACGTTGTCACGCGTCAAGCGGTACACGATCCATAACCTGCGACGCTCCAGGGAGGGTCGCCCCCGTAAATCTAGCCGGTGCTCTAAATTAAGCCGCATCTCGCCGGCTAAAAACAGTACACAGGGGTTGTAAAGCCGTGGAAAATCGACGGTGAACGTTGATTTTGTTGTCGCGCCGTTTATACCCCATCTTCTCTTCCATCGACCCCAGGCGACCTTAACGCCATTCCAAGGTACTCCGAATCTACTCTATTAGATGGGTCAGAGGAGTCCTTCTTCGCCGGGGGCAACTCAGATTCTAAGTCCATGGATTTTCCAGGTAAAAGTGGAGGTGTACCATTCAAACGAGGGAAGAAGAGTTGACTCTTTTGAAGATCCTCCTCCTTCTTTTCTTCTACATCTATCACGACGATATCCTTTCACACTGTTGCTGCCCTCGTTAGAGCGACGCGTTATTAATTTTCTTTGCACCCTTTCACGGCTAACAGACGCGGCCGGCGAATGGACTAGAGAGTCGGTCCAATTAATGCTCCATCCGTGTGTATAAAAGCTTAGTTAGTGGTCGCGCGCTGCGCACGATATTTGATTAGCCCAGTTGCGAGGCTCGAGCTCCACCAGGACACCCAACGATGACGACGTGCATTCATGCCCGGTCCTTTCAATGAATGCGCGCAAAGTTTCCATAAATTTAATAAAGCAAGCGATCCGTAGTTGCCAACTGTTACTCCGCGCTCGCTGCGAGCAGCGCTAGCCTGCCAGTGATTTCACCGGTGACGTATACCCTTCAGAATTTAATATCGACGAGACGGGCACCGCGATTCTTTCGCAACATCCCTAACGATCCTGCTTTGGGGGGGTGCGCATTAGGTCGGGCCCTGGTAATTGTTTCCTGTCCCCCAGTTTGCCGCAAAGGCTTGTCGGAGCGGGCTGGGCCAGATTGATGGATCACAGCCGCTGGTCACGGCGCATTATTGTTTCCATTATATCCACTTCCTGGAGCCGCAACTGACTGCCGTTAGACAAACTGCTGGATCGACTGGCCCCTGTATCGTTCAGCCAACTTGATCGCCGAGTCTCTTCCACCCGTCCACTTTTTCCCCTGGCGTTTACTTTAGTCGCTGAAGCGTCCAGGGAACAGATTGCTCGTTAAACAATAAATCCGTCGGTTGGCCGTGGCCGGGCAAAGTGCTGAGAACCGCCCTAGGACAAAAACGGGGGTTAATCTTGTCTGTGGTGGTACGTAGCGTTGCTCTTTGGTCTCTGGTGCTTCGTTTGCCCGTTGATGGATGGTATCGATCTCTCCCCGAGCTCGATATCACGGCTGACGACCGAGGAGTTCCGTTTTCGTAAATTGCTGGAACATTAGGAAACTGTTGGATGGAGAAGACAGAAAGGGCTACGATGCTCAAAGAAGAAGTATCCCCGAGCACATTCTTATCGTTCATCTCAGCTCCTCGGACATAAATCGGCCAGAATCCTCCCCTTAAATTCTGTTAAGGACATATCGACCAGCGGACCTGTATCTGCTGACCCCGGTCTCCGAGGAGATTGACAGGGGACTGTACTGTTGGAACAGTACACGGAGCTCGGTGGGAGTGGATACAAGGAAGAGTTGGCGAAGGGATCCCGGGGAAGGAAGTGCAACGAAAGGGATTCGAGGGAAAGCCGGGAATGTACGGAATTCCGGTGTAATTAACTCGGTGGCCAGTGGGTGGAGCACGCTGGGAACGAAGGGGGATGATAATGACCGCAGGGTCGCCTTATCTACGGTCGGTCGACCCGACGCTGTCCAGATAAGGGGTCCCGCGAGGTCTTCGGCCGACTTTAGCCGTCTTGACCCCGCGCCCATTTTTCATTTGCTAATACGGCAAAATAGTCCGTCAGCTGGAGCGGTAAAAACCGATGGAAATGTGGCGACCACGTCGCTCAAAATTCGCGCCACGTAATCAGCCGCTACTATTCCTGCCGAAGGAAGCACAAACTCGAAATTGCTTTCTCGTAATGCGACAGTTCGACGGGAGAGCTCGCAGCCACGTCCAATTTTCATTTTTCCTCCCATAAATTCCGTTATAATTGTTGCCGCGTTGCAAACACGCGCGGCTCAAATGGCCGAGGGAAAATCAATAAATCGGTGCATATCGGCGCATTAGTCAAACAGACGGAAACGTTGATACGCAACGTCACTAGGGCACGTTTGACGCGCGGCGTTGAAATAGAAGCGTGCGCGGTCATAGCCGGCGATAGGTCCTGACGTGGCATTTGGTGGACTCGCAGTGTGCGCGTAAATATTGAATCGCGATGCTGCTGCACGTGCAATGAAAGCAATCAGCGACTAAAGAAATCAAAGATCCGGGGAAAACAGCGAATTTCGGCTGGGTTTATTCGTTTATCCTTGGCTCGCGACGAGTTGCCCGCGATATCGGCAGCGGCGTGGAAACGCTGGCGGAGTGAAACGCACGGATACGTATAATTTCGCACATTAGTGGAAGCACAATGACGCGTCGCGCGTATTCGCAGCGAACCGATCGATAGCGCCAGCCATAAAATTGCAAGTACGCGCAAGCGATACTCGCGGACGTGCAATTTCAGCGGCACCGATTGTAATTTTACTGAGCTCGCGCCCACGAAATCGTCCGTATTTCACGAATATTTATTTACCGACCGACGCGGGACGCATAAATTTCATTTGCATATCAATAATGAATACACCTTTTCATGTAATTCGTCAATTAACCGGCACGCGGCGGGGAATCGATGAAATGGAAACAACGTGACGATTTATCATTCATCGTTTGTTTACACGCCGCCGGCGGGCGTAAATGTTTAATAACCTATTGTTTGCAAACTTTTTCCGCTTCCATTCAACCTGCGAGCGTATAAAATGTTTTCATCTCCGAGCTTCGAAACGAAGGAAATCGGATAGATTTTAACTAAACTTGATTAATCTACGACTAGCGATAGCTGCGATTCGACGCCCGTGAAATCTGCGCGTGTCCGAGGCGGTTTCGATTCAGAGCTAACGAACGAACATCGAGAGGCTTAGATCTTCGGATAATGCGGGGAAGTAGCTCCTCCAGGCGTATAGGTACACTGATAATGGCCCTAGGTAGGTCAGCAACGAAGCGATAAAAGTTCCTCAAGAGAGCTTCTCTGTCCTTTCCCCTCCTTTTCAGCGACACAACAATGCCGTTCAAGCCCTCCTTTATGGCTGGTTACGCTCTTCTCCACGGCTAGTAAATGACTCCGTCTGGCAAGCAACTTACACCTTACCATGTACCATGATTCGCTCGAGAAGTTAACGTGAAAGCATTATGAGATACCGACAAGCACATGTCGACTATGCGCGTCCTCGACGCTTCGCGTAGACGAATTCCACGAGGTTCAGCTTGTTCGATCATGTTACTAACCAGAACAATGTCACGTTTCGTTTCAAATGTCACTCCTCTGTTAATTCTCGATGTGGCTCGGTCTGGGTTCAAGGGAGGAGATGAGGATGAAATGAGGAAAAATGATTATCCTATTCGGATCAACCTGTTCCTTTAACAAGGCACTTGAAAAACTTTTGCAACTACGCTGCGTATGAGTTTATGCTGTTTAAACCGACTAAACAAATTTTTAAGTATTGTTATTTTTCCTTTGTTTTTCTCTTGTACGCGAGTCGGGCTTTATCCAGTATATATTCCACTAAGTATCCAAATTTTCTGAATTTACCAAACCTGAAGATCCCCTTATAAGTATTGAAAGTTATGGTAGGATACAGCGACGAATGATTAGAACGGAAGAAAGCACGATGGAAGGCGAGCGAGGTAAGAGAGCGCAAGTGGAAACGGATCGTTTCTAGTCAGACACAGACTATGCATGCCATAATGCTTTCTCGCGGGTGCATTCTTTTCAATATTGGTTTCAGTAGTGGTCGCTTCGACTAGTAAATGTATCGATCGAATCTGCGCTTGAATCATTCTCCCCAGAATTATAGCAGCAGCCAGTGCGACGAGATCGGACGTTTAAGTGAAGCTTAACAGTGAAATATATGGTTTCAGGGGTGGACAAGGCGTACGATGCTTAGGGATGCTTGGTCGAACGACGGTGGGAAAGGCTGGTGGCGATGGTGGTCTAGGCTGGGCGGATTGCTGGCGATGGCGACGGCCATTTCCTGTCTTGTTGCCCCGTTTCCGGGTGCCTCGGCCAATCCGGAAGCGAAGCGTCTCTACGACGACCTGCTGTCGAACTACAACCGCCTCATCCGCCCTGTTGGCAACAACAGCGATCGCCTCACTGTCAAAATGGGACTACGCCTCTCCCAGCTCATCGACGTTGTAAGTAAACTCCACTTAACCCATTACCTGACCGCGCGAATAGCGTTAGAAGCTCCGGTTACGAGATACGTGGAATAAGGGCACCTACGTCAACTTCCCGCAGCCCCGATTCCCCCTGGGAAATTCCACTCTGCTCCCTCAAGTTTTTTAAACACCGATTCAAGTCGTTCCTTTAATTATCTATCGACCACTCTCTTCAAACTGGCAATAAGACCGCCGCGCTTGTTCCACTCTCTCCGCCAGCGTGAACAAATTGGTCACTCGCGCTTCGGTCCCCGGAACAATTCATCTTCGCGTATCGAGAAGTGCAAAGTTCCTCGTAACATCGTTGAAAGACAAGCGCGTCCGTCCGAGGAAGACGGGATGGAAAGTGGCCGCGTGAAAATTCCGAGACTGGGAAATATGAAAACTATCGTGGGGTCCAGGCAGCCCCGACCAAGAGCCAAGTATACCTAAAATATTCCAGGGAAATTCGGTGCGCCCCGTGCCTGGAATATTTGTTCCGGTATTCTCGTTGAGCCTGGTCGTGCAGCAAGGCTACGAAGGCTAGCTGGGAAACTCGTTCGTGCCCCGACACGTACATCGTGTGGCGTATGGATTATGTAGGAGATGCAGCCTCGATATACCGTTCGCGTCCACGTACTTGCGGCGATAAGTTGAATTCCGGGAGTTTCTAGCCCCCCCGACTCGGAATCGGAACTAATTTACAAGCGAGCGGGGGTGATCCATAGCACTCGAGCCATTAATTGCCATAATCTGATCGCAAGCAATCAATCGCGGCTCGGCGAGCCGTTCGCCGGGGCCTCGAGACCGGTCACCAATATACTCCAGGCCATCTTCTCGACGGATCAATGTGCTACAATTACGCGATTGTCTCCCCTTCGCCCCTACCTCGACGCCAGACCACGCATTGTCTCCTTGGTTATTACATTCGTGTTACATGCTTATATAGCACAGGCCCGAATTTCGCTTGTAATTACCTCGATCACCAGCGTCTATAGACTAAATACATGTTCATCCGGTCGAACTATAATTAATTTGTTATCGAGCCTCGCACGCCTGGCCAATCCCATACTGGATTTTACGCGAGTCTTTTCTATCATAAGACAAACATCTCAGAATTAATGGAAATAGTCGCGAGGGACGAGATTTTCGAAAGTATATCACGAAACTTGTCTCGCGAGTGTCTAATTTCGCGAAACTAATGCCAAAGTAATTCAAGAATAATAGAAGAATGAAATAACTGTCTCGCGAGATTAAAGTCACACACGAGGCAAGATATTTTTCTCTCATCGTGGATTTCCACCTGGAAACATCCACGTTCATTTACGAGCTGCTTCCACGTTCTACCGCGTCGATAGATCTTCTGGAAATTTTCTCGTACTCGTGGAAACTGTTCCTGCACGATGCCACCTGCACTCTCGTCCACTCGGTCGCCGCAGAAGCGTCTCGGGGTATTAGAGTACACAGAACTTGCCCGCGGAATTCAACAAAATCCGCGGCCGAATATGTACAAAGGACGGAGGAAATCTAATTGGCCAGCTGTCGTATACGTGTGTTGTTATAAACTGGAGCGCGTTAAAATTTACCAACCGCCTGGGATTATTCGATTAAACCTCCGTTCATGGTTGTTTGCGCGATGCCTCGGCGCGTTATATTCATGCGGCGAGTTAGTTATCGAATTAAAATTCACCGGTCGATAGGACTCCGCGCGATGCGAAAAATCTATCCGCGCGACGACGAAGCAACAGATGCACGCCTCCAGCTAGCCGCGCATCGACGAGCGCAAAATTTGAGGTCAGGTGGATCGCTATGGGACTCGATTCGAAGAGTCGCCCGAATCGTTAGTGTCAGCCCTTGTACGTTCGACAGTCTGTCGATGACATTTGCAATTTACGAGTTGACACGGGCAAAAACTTCTGGCCAGCGTCACGCGGACGATAATTATAGCGGCGAGCAATCTCTCGCGGACTTGTCCCAGTCAGTGGCATCAGCGGGAACGTGGGATTTCAATGACCCTCGGTCACGCCGCGATTCGCTGGCCAGGTCTGCCCGACGGCAAGCAGGACGGCATTGCGTTGAATTGCTTAAATTATCCGAGGCAGATGAAAGTGTTCGAGCACCGAACAGATGTCTGGGACCACCGGACAGGGGCGGCGGATATATTTCGCGCAGAAAGAACACCGAGATCCGATGCCCGTGTGCATACCGAGCGCGAGTGTAATGGGGGATGAACAGTTCGGGCAGGCGTGATACACGAACACCGTCGGAATTTTCTGAATTTATTCTATGGGAAATGAAATTCCGGTATTCCCGTGACAAGGGTGTAGCGCCCGGGGAAATCGAATACCGCGCAGTTACCTCGGCTAACTGTTTTTCCGTAGGAACTTTTTGCGGGCAACGGTTCGCTTTGATTCGCTGGGCGGTTGTAATTCACGAGCGTGGCAGCATAATTTAATTGCCAGGCGAAGCTCGGCAGCAATTTTCAGGAGGGTTGGACCGAGTAGGCGCGAGGAATTCTCGCCGGTAGCGATTCGCGCCGCGAACCTCCCCCGCTCGATCGACAAAGGGCGCGCAGTCCCTTCGCGCTAACTGCGAAGCGTGCAGCTGGATGGGAATCGATAATCTCGCTGGGCGATTCCTTCGCCAGGTCCTTCGGTACGGAATATTCAGCGGTGACGGCTCGTTAACTCGACTCTTGAATCGCGTGGGCGATGAAAACAATCCGACCACGAGAGGATAACGCGAAAGCTCGATTGCGCGTTTCAATAATGACGCTGGCGTAAACTAAGAATTGCCAGGTTGCTCGGCACCGCTGTAATTTGCATCCCCCGGAGAAAAGGCACTCGTGTGTCGCGACCGGGAACGGAAGAAACGGAGAAGTAGCGGGCGGTAGTCGCGAGCTAACGACCGGTAAACTGACCCGACACGGAAAATCCATTTGGAATGTGGCGGGAACGATTAAAATAACGCGAACGCCGGTATTGGCGACTGTTCGCCGTTCTGTTCACCTTTCCTTCCCTTTCGAGGACCGGGCTGGTCTCGAATAGTAATTCAAAGCGCGCCACCCCATTGTGGATCGGTTTGGAGCGTGATCCCCGGTCGTTCGACGACCTCGAATCGATCCTCCGCATCGACGTTCTCCTCTTTCAGCCGGTGACTCTCTTGTCACGCAACAGCCAACGCCCACTTTTCACGGCCGACGAAAGCTTCGGTATCCGATCAATAATCGCAGGCTAACCGGCCAATTTTTGCTGCGCGTAAGTGGAATGCAAGGCTGTGTGGCCAGGCAGCCGCTGCTTTCTCTAGGGATTCACGGCTGAGCTCACTCTGCACACCTCGAATCCGTCTATTTCTCCCGTGCACGTATCTTCCTCGAGTCTTCGGAGGCAATTCGGTCCCTTAGCTCCGCCGCTGCAGCAGCTCGTCATTTGTTATTTCGCGCAGATGGGACACGTGTAGTGTCTCGGAATCATCGCTCGCATCGCCGTGACCCAGGCAGTAAAGTGCGCGAGGTTTGCGTGCAGAATTCAGGACACCTCTGAGAAACTCCCGCTGGTCATTCCATTTTCCCACCCCGGCCACGTTTACAACCCTTTCGGAGCGACTCGGCGAGGACCGGTTAGGATTAGTTTTAGGAGCAGAACAAGGATATCAGAGGGATCTGGATTTCCCCGTCCCAGGACTCTAAGAGAATCCTGATAGGATTTCATAAAAGTTTTCCCCTTTTACCAGGAATTACATTTCCCGGGGTATTGAATGGAAATCTGGCTTGGGCCGAACAAAGGGTGAAATTCTCCTGCAATCGAATGGATTGGATTAATACCGCCGTGGTCTATTTGCTGTATCGGATTCCGCGAATTAAAAGAGCCGAAAGTTTTCGGCTGGCTGGTCGCGGTGATCGATAAACACCTGTAGAAAACTTCCAGCCGTTTACTAGCGCCGTTATGATCCTGCTCGACCGGGCACGCCAGCAAAAAAATGTTGAGCCGCGAGAAATGGCCCCGGTTAACGCGCTGCGGTCCGCAGCTCGGACGATAAGCCACTGTACTAAACTCCAGCGGATAGCATCGTGCCAACCGCGTTTTCTGCCGCTGTAAACGCTCGGATGTCGAAGTTACGGTGGCCCGGTGTTCCGCGGGAACGTTCCGCCGTTTACTTTACGGCCGGGCTGTTGGGAACGGACGCAGCGACCGACACCCGATCACTTGGGCCACCCTGAGGCTCGCGAGGAATCATCGGAGCGGCGCGGCGAACGAGATAAAGTTGACGATGGCGAGGGAGAAGAATGGAAGCGCACCAGGTGGATTGAATCGCGGCTTCGTGCCAGCCTCTGGGAGAGGAAACGAGCGGCAATGGGTTAATGGATGTGGCAAGTGGCAGGTCTGGTCACGGAGGAATGACGTCCCAGAAGAGCCATAAGAGGAGCGATTGCTGGAGCAACGGTGGCGTCGGCGGCGGCGCTCGACCATTATTTACACGGCCTCCTTTTCAAAGGAAACACCTCCTTCGAATCGCGGCCGTTCTCCACGGGACAGGGGCTTTCGACTTTATAGGGATTTACGAGCTGCAGCAGCGCGGCGAGATTGACTCTCGCCTGGACCAGCGGCAGCACGGAATCACGGTCAGCCGTCGTTTGTATTGCCAGAGGATTCCCCTTCTTTCACAAACACGCGGAAGCCCCAGCGAAAGGAGCACCCCCCCTGCCCGTGCAAATATTGTCGTTTCATACGGTTCCCGGAGAAAAACAGTAATTAAACGTTGGCTGACTCTCTGCCAAGAGAAAAATCCATTCCACGGTCACCGGCCATATTTGTCCTATCGATCATTCTTCGGAAGGAGTCCGATTGATTAGTAAATATTTGAGTGTCACGCGACAACCTGTCGAATATTATCTGTGCCCCGGGGGAGGTAGCGGGGCAGGCTCCGACGAATTACTTTCTTCTGGCGGGGAATCAGGAATTGGAAGTTGATGGAATTACGGGGAGGGAATGTTAATCATCGGAGCAGAAGAGGGGGGGTCGTGCTCGCGACAGTGATCGGGCGACGTCGACGGCGGAAAGATTAACCGAAGTTTAATCGAAAATTGAAATCTTCGGGATCGGGGCGAGCTGTTGATCGATTACGCTGAGAAGTAATAATTTTTCTACCCTCGGTTGTGGAGCGAGCCCCCCCCGAGAATCTTTCCTCGGTAAAAAGGGGCATAACTCTTTCATTCGTTATTCGGCAAACTGTAATCGAAAGACTGGTCGTGAAGGGAAATCGATACGCAGCTTGAACGTGCAATCTGTTTCAAAGCCGGAGTCCGCAGCGTTTCGACTTTGGAATCCGGGATTGCGTTCCCACTGGATTCATTTGCTTGGAGCAGTGTACAAATACGTTGAAAGAACGAACATATTAGCTTGTCTGGATAATTTCTTTGCGACGAGCCTGCCGTTGAAGTGAGCGCGAAAGATTTCGAGCACGATGCCTTATCCTCCCCAGAAGTCGAAGCGAAAGAAACAACGAATGCCGGTGATTGGTGTCCGTTATCGAATGGCCCAATCAAATCGAGCATTCCGGGACAGGTGTAATTGAAGAGGTTGCCGATGCTGCAAGAGGGAAGCTAACTCTCGCCTCGTTACGGCTGCGCAGGGAAACAAGAGGGGCTCGACCCTTCGTTGCTCCCTTCGTTTCTTCCAATTAAGTTGGAGCTCGCGATATTTAACCGGGAATCGAAGCGTAGAAGACTCGCAACGCTTCGATTATTCTCGCCCGTTTCCCACCAAAGAACGAACAGCTACTGATCGTGCCGGGCAATTGGCTGGTTAGAAGCAGTTTAATTAGATATCCAACTGCTTGCACCGGCTTGCCGCGTTTAATCACGCGACTTTTAAAGGATCTCGGAGGAGCGAGGAGAGAGAGATAGAGAGAGAGAGGGGCAATTGGCTGGTCGAAAGCAGTTGAATTGGAATTGGATGCCTGATAATGGAGAGCTCCCTGCGATTAATTGACGCGATTTTTTTTAAGGATCCCTGCGCGAGAATCGGTTCGGCTGTCTCGTTTCTAAAATTTTATGCCGCTGGTCCTTTTGTTGATTGGATCACTAGGATAAGATGGGCGAGATTAGGATAAACCATGCAGCTGGCTGGGAATAGATTTCCTCTGCAACAATCTTTTACTGCCTTCAAGTGGCTGACGAGCTTTTCGCTGAGGGGCGTCTGAGCTTCTGCTTAATTTCTTCTTTTATCACTGTCAATTAACTCGAGTAACTTGGCCGAGCAATTACGCCACATCATCCGCGTAATCCTTTTCGGTTGGACAAGGAAATATTGCGTCATCAGGATCCGAAGGGACGTCCGCGGTGCTCGTTCTTAAGATAGTGTTACAGGGTCGCGTTACCCCCGTCGTTATCAGTCGCGGCACTGTAACGAAGACGCGCTTTCGCTCATTAGGTTCCACCGGAGGAACTTGCCCGCTAACGATTCGAGTGTCCTTAAAAACGTGTCCCTCTTGACAGCGGTATCGAATGGTCGTGGGAGTCCGGCGTCGGGAAACTTCGAAATTGCTGGAGAACGGGTTTTCTGGACGGTCGAACATTGATTACCCGAAGAACGTCAGAAGGGCACTTCGAAGATATTTAGAGATCCTGTTCCCAGAGATTAAGCAATCGAGAGATGTCCCAAGTTACCTCGCTGTCTAAATGCTATCTCATAATACTCGAAAATCCTCTTTACCCGAACTCGGTCAAAGCGAGCCCGAAAACATTCATCGGGGATTCAAAGAAGTTCTCGAAACGTTGTTCACGAACGTTTCATCCTCGGCTCCTAGTTCCGAAGTCAATTTCAAGCTCGACGCGGCGTCGAAGATAGTGTAAAATTTGCATAAAACGGCCCTGGGCTGGGAGAGGGGTTCGCCGGCAGTCAATCCTCGTCTGCCAGTGTCACAGGAGTAATTGTCATCAGACTGACGCCAATCAAAATCGGTCTGATCGATCAGTGCGAGGCTCCGTGTGTCCTCGAAATTAATAGCCGCCCAGTCGGTTGTCGAGTTTAACTTTCAGCTCTGTTATACTTGTGTGTTCTCGATCGATTATACCTCCGCAATTGGCTGCGCGTTGATTGCGATAGTTACGCCCCGACTATCTCGGCTTCTCGTCAAAGCACGATAATGTCGGCCCTTGACAGCTAGGTCGGAAACTAGATTTTCGAAGTTTTCACGCAGCACCGGGCACTCGGAGGATCGATACAGATTGAAGGAGGGTGCTTGCACGTGCCCCGTGCAGGGCACTCGTGAGCTTCGGTTCTAAATCAACGCCGCTTAGTAGCGAGAGCAGTCATTTCCTGCCTTGTTACCGGCCGACGCGAATAATTAAATTTCCTTCGGTCTTCGTAGGTGACTGGGCTCGGACTAATTGTGATGATTAACCTCGGTTCGCGTAGCTCCTCGCCGGCGTTAAATATTTTCCTCGCGTGCTGAGTAAAATTCAACCGGCCCGCGGAATCGCGCGTGACACAAACGAACGAATTTTAAAGGACTGCGAGAACAGAGGTGGGCGCTTTGAAAATTGATTTGTTCCTTTGTACGGAGGCCTCCGGTTTCGCTGGAAAATCGATAGGGAGCAGGAAATAACGTTCCCCTTTGCCTCCGCCTGGCCTGAATAATTACATTTTCCTTTAGTTTCCCCGGGTGACTGACCCCTGAGTAATTGTAATAGTTAAGCTCGCGATTCTGGGTATTTCTGCTCGAGAGGATATTACATTCCACCGCAATTGTTGAACGAAACGGTGGAGGTTTGTACCTGAGCTCAGATTTTCTGTGAAAAAAAAAAAAGAAACAAAACAAGGACATCCTCGACTGTTTCATTAAATCCGTTGCTGGCTGACTAAGTGTCGTGCAATTTCTGCGAAATCTTCGGTATTCGTTTCTTAGCAAACTGCAGGAGGAGGAAGAGGGGCCAAGACAGTTGAAGTGAAATACCAGTAAAAGGGAATGACACGGGGTCAAGTGGATTCTACGGTTAACGGCCTCCCTGACAGATGCCACGACAGTTTCGTCGCAGGGCGTTTATTAAAATCTCGAATCTATTAGAGAGGCATGTCTCCAGCATTAACACTCCGCTGGAACGCCCAAGGACTCGAGCAGCTGCTGGTAGGAACCCAGTTACTTTGGAATCGCAGCTCCTCGATCGAAATCGGACCAGAGTCTTGGATAAACCGACTTCCCGTTTCAAGAGGCACTTGTCTTACAATTCCATCCGAAGCGAGCCACGGTGAAACTTTCGCGATTGAACTTGAAGTATTCTCAACCCTGTGTTTGAGGTTGTTTGCTCTCGCTTCTTCAGATAACAGGCTTTGATACATGCACCTTACTCCACTATTTCACAAGTTCGTGGATGTTTCTGTTGCTACATCGCTGCTAAATCATGCTCCGTCTATTGCGAAGTCATTGGCAGGCTTATGCGATAGATGTAACCAGCTGTTACGAGGAGCTGCTCCAAATTAGCAGCGCCGTGGATCTTAGGCCTGCGGAATCAATGCAGCGACAGTTATCGCGGCATCTTGAGCTGTAATTTCCTGTTCGACGAGCCTCTCGAACGGATCGTCATCTCCCGTCGGAGGAGACGCGTCGGGTCGCGTGGGGTAGTCGGTGGAAACAAAACGAGGGTTGGTCGCAGCAACAATGCCCGATCGATATCTATTTTCGGGCCGTCGCGGGGCGTCTCGGCGCGACCGGGCGCAAAAGGTGCGCGGTGTAAACGCACGTGAACGCGTACAGTCGCCCCTAAATTGACGACACTGCCTAGACTGATCAACGGGATTTAACGCGACGAGTAATCGCTTTCTCCCTTGTTACCGGCCACTTCGGCTAATTAAGTTTCCTGTAGTTTTCACAGGACAGCAGCCACCGACCGGTCGAAATCCAATTGGCCAACTACCGGCCGCAACTCTTGTATCCACCCTTCGTGGCGTTTCACGAGCTTCATCCCGTGTCCACGTCCAACAGCAAAGTCTCGATTCAAATTTAACCCTTAATTAACCCTTAAATATGGAATTTAGAAGGACGACGTTCTCATGAATCCTCGGCATTGAAGGTAGAACTGATAAAGTGGGGGACAGAAAATGAATTGTTCTTGAATCTGTGTCTTCCGTCTTAAAAATTACACGCCGGTAATTCAAGCTGGGAATATTCCTCAGAAGATAGTCGATTTAAACGGTCGAATTCCACTACACCAAGGAGAGTTAATGTTCGCGCGAGCTAGTCTCGGGACATTTCCTCGCGGGCTTATCCCGCGGTGATTTAAGGGCGAGAAAAACGGAGGGAAAAAGCGCATTAAAGATAAGACCGTCGCGGTGTATCTCAGCAATGAAGGCGTATACATCTGTGCATCGAGCCTCAGGATATCGATTCTCGCGTAAGAGCACCGAGGCTGTATCGGTATCGTTACGCTGCCAGCGAAAACGCGAGTGCTCCCGCGATCTATTGATTCCTCGGGCTCTCGTTTGTCACGCGAACGGGGCTGGCCTATCGTCTTATCGCGTTCAGGTTTCGGGAAAAGCGAAACGAGGCCAGAAGTGAGCTCTATGGTTCCTCAAACACCGTGTCGACTGCGATTTTCTTATCAGAATTCGATCACCTTCCCCTGCTTCGCGTCCCTCGCACGGAATCTTCGTGCATCAGTCATTCCGAACTCGTCTTAATGTCCCGAGATTGCTCGTCGCCACCTCCCGGAGCGGAGATAACTGCGCGAGATCGCAAATAATTCCCAAGTTCCCTGGGAAACTTCCATTTTCGTTTGAGCACACAAACGTTGCAACGTGCCCTTAGTGCCGTCGGTGCATTCGCTGGTTTCAGCTGGATTCGTGGGGAAGGTAGGGGACGTTAGAGATAGTTGCCCTCCTCCCGAGGGAACAGGACGCGTTCACTCGGCAACTTCGCTCGGTCTGAGGATCGACGGAAAGGGGTTAACTGGCCCTTTGAGTGAATCGCTAACTTGGACTCGATAATAGAGGCCGGCGCACTCGAGCCCCGCATTCTGGTCAGGCTCATGTATTGTTGCGGGGCTTGCCTATATTTGATAACGAATCTCTCGACATCGTATCGGGAGGGCGTATCGCTGTTTGCACCGGTGACTTCCGTTGAATTAGCTATGCCTCATTTATATTCCACGCTAGCTGTTTGGACAGTTTCCACGAACTACTTATCTGATGGACGTGCACCAATAGAATCCCGGCACGGTGGGCGCCTATTTTTCCCAACGACGACACCGGTCGCGATACCCACTTTCCCGAGAATCCTTGCTGGAAATCCAACCGCGAGTTTATTAGATCGAGCTTCCTAATTCGAATCTGTAAGTCTCTAGGCCACAGAATCAGAGGGGACATTTCCTTGTCCCTTTCGCTCGAGAGATATGCAGTCTGGTAACTCTTTTATCTGTTTGTTCGCCGCCCCGAAGTGACGCTACCGATCGATATACAGCGTCAGCCCAATTCCGCAGACTTGAGTTTGCCAGACTCGACAAAACACGAGGCCAGAAAGCCGAGGCAGTCTTCCTGCTCCGCGAAAACGCTCGTTGGACCGAGGAAAGTCGCCGCGGGGGCGCGGCAGGGCTGGTGCTGAGCGTGCATCTTGCAGGATGCATCGCAACGAGATGTCGTTTAAGTAAATTGCTGCCGGCAGCAATAATCGAGCGCGTGCAGCCAGAAATTCTGTTGGAATCGGCGCTTGAGTAATTGGTCACCTTTGATAACGGGGCGGGCTCTCTGAATGCCGTCGCTGACGACATTCTTGTCGCTGTTGGCGCGTCTCCTCGCGATGCTCGATATCGATGTCTGATACGCGGCATCACTCCACAAAAGTCCGCAGCCGATTGCTTTCAGCCCGTCAATTTCTCATTCCCGATATCCCGCGTGAGCCATCGGAGCACACAGTATATTAAATAACTTCTCTCTATCCTTCGCGGCGCAATACGAAATCTGCATATGTATTTGGGGTACCAAGCGGACCCGTCAAACAACAATTTGCATATGGATCACGCCATTAGCATGGAGGAGCCTGCAGGACGCCGTGAAGCTGTTAAATAATTATCACAGCGTCTGTCTTCCGCGATCATAAATCAAAGTTATCGATGTCGGGGCAGTACTTCGTCGATCGATAACACGCTCAGTCGAAAGGAGTGGACGCGACACGTCGTCCGCTCCGAACAGCCCCGGAACGATTCAGCGGAGCAAGTTCCCTGGAAATTGCATTTCCAGCTAGCTATTGTGATTCCTGACGAAACGCCAGCGCGCTCCGCGTTTGTTTCAATGCACCGACGAGAAGAGTTTCATCTCCTCTCGGGGCTAACGTCTCAGAAGTTGCAGAAAAGACTCGGGAGTTACTGATTAGTCCTGCTGTCCGGCGAAATTTCGGAAAGTAGGTGATTCGGCCGAGAAACGTGCATGGATCGGTTGCTCTCGATTAGGACAGTTAAATCCCTCGAGTTAAACAAGTAGATAAGGACGCTGGGTACTATTAAAGTCGGAAGACAACTTTAATTGGCCCTATTAAATTCCTAATTGACTCGGGATTTTAATGTCAACAGTATCTTGTACTAAGAAGGGAACATAAAATAATAATAATAATACTAATAATTCTTTATTGCACTGTAGAGATTACAAAAGAAAACATAAGAAAACGAGAAAGAGAAAGAAAAAAGAAAAGAATAGTTAGAACTGTCGAATTTGCAGAATCTGTCGACTGCAGATTTGCAGAATAGTGAAAACTACTTGACACGTATTTTTTGTTACCGGCAATCATCCACGTTGAAGGGGTGAAAGGAGCCCCTAAAGTGTGTGTCGAAAACATATTTTCTGAAATTTTCTAAAAGCCGAGCAGTGTGTGATTTCGTCTTTAAAAAACTCACCGTTCGAAAAGAAACAAAATTGTCCCGCGCTTAATAGTTCTCGAGATATTTCAGAAAATATGTTTTCGACTCCCAACTTCAGATGTTTTCACCCCTTCAGCACGGTGGATTGCCAATAACAAAAAATACGTATCAAATATTTTTCACTATTCTGAATACCCGAAGTCTCATCAAAATCCCTGTGTGCCCTTGTAGGTATAAATCCAGGTCCAATGTACACGTCAGCCGTCAATGAACTGTCGTGGTCTCGTGACACATTCTTCGGAAACTTTCGCGGACGCTGGCCGCGTGCAAGCTTGGTAACACGAATTCGCGGGCACTCTCTACGCGACACCAGTCGCGAAGCTCATCCGAGTCTCCGTTGTCCGGCAATTTTGCCGCGGAACGGTGCTGGGAGACTTGCCGCGACGTATTCCTGTCGACTTTTCACTCGCAGAGGGCGGAAGCGGGGTTAATTTGCTAATGAATTTTAAAAAGTGCCGAGCAGCACGGGAGTGCTCGACCGGTCTTTCATCATAATAATTTGATTCCGCCGCGCCTGGCCAATGCAGCGATGGTTTTGTTTACTCTCGGATATTAACCAGCTGGCGAGGTGGGGAGAGGTTAAAAAGGGAGGAGGGCGGTGAATGGGCCGATTCAAAGGCAACAAGATTTTTCAACTACAATGCTCCACAGTTACGTTTTATTCTTCTTTTACGCGAGCACTGTTGGCGGAACCGCGGTGTTCGCTCGCTTTCACCGAAATTCACAAAGTTTGCTCCCGAAGGGGATGAAAGTACACGGCTACCCATAGGTCAGGCTATAAAAAAATGATGTACCTTTCAAACGTTCGGTGAACTTCCCCGAGTATACGTCCCGTTGACACGCGATAAAGCGATAGCGCCGGCCAGGCTGCGTTGTCCCCTTGTTACGGGTTCCGTTGGCGATCCGTTCTCGCGCTGCGTGCCACGGAATCGTATTTCCAGCAACGTTTCTTTCACGCGAAACCGTTTTACAGCGCAACCCCTCGCTTCCCAGAGAGCTATTTTACAGACTGCACCGTGTTGTTCCGCGCTGGACCAAAGTTGATCGATCGAGCGCGCCTTCTATTCGAGGAATAACACCTCCCCGGCGAATTCGACGACCGGTGAAAGAAAGTTGCTCGTTGGGGAGACCGAACTCGAGCGATTCGTTGGAGTTTGCGGCGATATCCGTAGGTACGCGGGCACCACCCTGCCTTCGCATCTCCCCGCTCTCGTCCCCGACACGCTCCGAGCATGCTGGGAAATTTCTCGGGTAGAAAAAGGGAGGGAGGAGCAGACGATTCGACGTTACTTTTGTCGGGTAAATATGGAGGCGTATCGATGCGCGAGAGCGTCGCCGGTGCAATCCAGCCGAGGGTCATCGAACCGTGGCTGCTGCACCGGCAGCTGCAGCGACTCCGCGGACAGCCAAACGGTGGCGACTATTGCAGCTGCACCCTGCTTTTACAGCCACGCCGCCTCCGCCGCGACGCGACGCCACGCGGCAGTGAAATAATAACGGGCGTGGCGTCGGCGGCGGCAGCCGTCGCTCAGCGATCCTCCAAAATAAATACTTCCGATTAGAGGCGATAACGACGTTTAGCCGCGATAATGACGCAGCTTGGCCGTTACTTGGACGGTGCAGGCTTGAATCCGCACCGCCCGGGCGCGGTGGTAGGACCGCACCCCCTAGCCAGCCAGATCGTTTCACCAATTTATGGGGGACGCTCGCTCCGGGGCTGTTCGCGAAATATTTTCCAGCGAGTCGTTCGATGCTGGGCGCAATTAAATCGACTTAGTAACTTTTCACCCCCTCCGCGCGCCTTTGCATACGCAAATTAGCGAGCGGGGAAAAATTCTTTTCGGTCGGTAATCTTGAGGAATTCGTGATTGCCCCTAAACCCCCCCTCGCGCGGTAACTTTGCGAGAAGTTTAACGCGATGCGAGGGAACGGCGAAGCACATCGATATATCGCGTTCGCGCATTTTCTACCCCCCCCCAGCTTCCCCGCAGCTACGGTCCAGCGAGCGAAGAAACTTCTAGCGCCGGAACTTTTTCCATTTGCATATTTTCGCGTGATCGCCGCGTCGCTGTCAGCCGTGCAAATTGAAGCCGGGAATCGCCGCGACTGGTTATTGTTAACCTCGTTATCCGACGGTAACCCGTTCCAGGAGCCAGCAATCGATACGCGACGTATTTTCCATCAGCCGTCACGCTCGATTATTGATACGGCGTTGCCAGACGTCTGTCTATTCCTGCGCGTCTTCCTGAGGGACAGGGCTCTTCGAAATGTGCGACGGGTCACTTTTCCAATCTGACCCTCCGTCGCGTTTCACGAGGGAACCTCCGGTAAGAGCAGCTATTATCCCGTTCGTGTTTGAAATAAAACTGAGGTAACTGGAGTGGTGCGTGTGATAACGATTAAGACGGTCGACGGTCAATCTTACGGGAGAGAACGTTCACGGAGGCGACCGAACGCTTTTCTTCGACCGCTTTAAAGCTCATCCTCCGGCGCATCCTTCTTCTTCGTTTTTGCCTCAGAGTGGCGGAGCGTTCTTTTGTGTCGCGTCGCGACGCTGGAGACGCTAATGCCGCGACCGGCATCATTCCAGCCGATTTCACGCGGCGAACATCCGCGGTCGAGACGCTAAGCGCCGGCAGTAATTAAAGACCGGGTTAATTAGTGGCCGCAGCGTTCGTTGGAGCGTATCGCAGTCTATATAACGCGCGCGCTCCCGCTCGCGCCGTCAAACTTTACCGACACTTCGGATATTTTTGTTTCATCCCCCGCGTTTTAAAGCGCGACCCGCCCCGCCGCAATTTCCCGATGATGGATTATAGTGTTGTACACGTTTAACCAACCTCCCTCCACCTCGCGGCTGATTTTACTCGCGGCTTTAATTCGGTCCCTTCGTGAACCCTGGATCTCTCATCGGAGTGACTGGAAATTCTGAATTTAAGGTAAAATGTCTGGTGAAACAGACACGCTGGGGGCTCGTACCATTCAGGTTTCCAACGGGGCAAGCCCAGGTACCGGGGTATCCTCATGCGTCTTCGTCTGCCCGCGATAAGAGGAATCCGCCCAGCAAACAGGATCGCTAATTGTGCGGGGCGCTATATCGCGATATTCGGAGGAGGGTGCAGCAGTGTTTCACGCGTCTTTAACCGCAGGGAAGAGCAACGAGGTTGAGAGGCGCGCACGTGAACCGCGCGAAATACACGTAAAGTCCTCGTAAATGCGATAATGTTTGTAGAAGCGGTTTGCTCTCGCGAATTACGTTGCGGTTGATGCAGTGTTAATTGATAGTGGCTTTAACCGCGGCACCTTTGCTGCCTCTCGTATTTTCGTAACGATTCCACCGGCTGGCCGGACCCGCGCGTTGCCCCGGATCCGCGACAAGCCATAGCAACGCGGTAATTTCAATTTTACGGCAGCGGAGCGTAGGGCCGCGAACGGGTCCCAATAATTTCAACAAAAGCTGCGAGCGGAAACGTCGCAGGGAATTGATATGTATCAGCGGGTATCGCGGCGGGATCGCGCCAGCTATGGATTCCCGCGTAGCCAGAATTAATTAAAAAGTTTCACGCTTTCGATAAATTTCGACGCTGCGCGTAACAGGATCATAAGCTGGCCGGGAAAGCTCTGGCGCGACCCGTCGCTTTAGCCTTTCAGCGGCGTTTATCGAACGGGATCCTCGTGGAGCCGCGTCGATCTCCGAGCGATTCGGCTGTGGATAATTAATCTGGACAGAGGTAGGGTAAAGGCAGGTAATATGGAACATCTGGTTTCAAAAGCGTGTCAAAAGTAGGGGAATATGTTTTTTTTTTTAATAAAACTGACATGAGGGGGTGAAGGAACTAATGCACAATCAGATTTACATAATCAAATGTAAAAAAATTCCATTGTTTTGCAATTATAGTAAAAAAACTGAAAAGGGTGAAAATCGACCGTTCGAAAAAGTGGATCCTAATATGGAACACCTAGGAAATTTGTAGAGAAAATTAAAAAGCTTTACTTTTTTTAATAAAAATGGAGATTTATAAGTAGAAGATACAAATAAATAAATATACATCATTTTTGGAATTTATTCCTGCTTTCTCCGTCTCCTACACGTTGGCACGTGAATAATGCGTCGGAAGCCCCACATTCCTCGTGTGCCCACTGAAAGCAGCGAAATTTGTAATAATTTACATGTAAATATCTCTATTATTAAGGCCTATTGGTTGAAAGGCTCGGACACCTATTTACTTATTTTCGACATAGATCCATCGTGCCAAGGCTCATCAAAATCGGTGTCTACCACATGGTGTCCCTTGTAAGAAGAAAGTACCCTTATCGGTAAACCATTGTTGACTAATCAAGAACACACATATTTAATCCATATTACCTGCCTTCACCCTAATACTCGTGCTCGTGAGAATATACACGTTTCTGGAACGGTTTCGGCGTTTTCCATTCGCCCGTTCGCGACGAGCGAAAGAGGGAGGCTGGATTCGAAGACGCGGTGACAAACGGCGTCGCTAACCAACCAATAATCCGTGTCCGAACGTATCAGGCGCGATCTAACCGACTCATCGATCATCTCGTACCGCGGCGAAGCTATCGTCGTCCCCTACTACTGTTCCGCGAGGATCGAGGAGCGATTCGCCGATTTATTTGAAGTAGTCGCTGACAGATGGAAACGATATACATATCGGGAATCGACAATGAAAGTTGGCTTCGATTCGTATTCGATTGAATACCGTTCAGCGACGGAAGTGCTTTTCCGATATTTAAATACCGTGCGCGAACGCGCGCCACGTCGCCACCGGACGCGGCGATTGTTCCTTTTTAATTGCGCGAGTTTTGTTACGTGTCTGGATGGCCGTTTCGCCCGTCCAGCGATTTCACCAGCGACAGCGACGATAAACAGCCGGAAGTCAAGCAGAGATTATTGGATCTCTGGTGACGTCGCGTCGTTCGTCGTCTTTTATTGCGCTCGTTTGCGTTTACGGTGGATTTACGCTCGCCGGCACGTTGCCTTCCTCGCAGCGGCTTCTTTCGGCAGCACGAACCGCGCGGCACGAGTCCATTCAGCTTTATGAATAATAACTATTTATCGCGCGTTTAGGAGCTGCATATATGTATATTCGTACCTATGTAGAGAGTGATGTGGTCACGAAACTTAGAGCCGAATGGTAGATAAGAATAATTGTGAATCGGGAGCACGCTAATGATCCTGCGCGCCTTCTAATTAGGATAAAATTCGAATATACCTACGGAGGGCGCGTTACGCGCAGGATTCTCCGAGCAGTGTAACGATCGCGGAGCAGAGTCAGCGAGGATCGAGTGCTCGTTACCGGGGCTCTCGGAGGTTTCGATAAAACGGATAACAAAGCTGGCGATGCTTGACGGAACGCAGTCGAACTCCGCGGCGTAAACGGCGAACAACCAAGTGATTCGCGAGTTTCGAGGGCGCTTAGGAAACTTTGCCTCCCCAAATGGATTATAGAGGCCTCTTTAAGAGAAACTGGAGAAGGCCCGGAGGAGGCGCGGCCGTGCCGAAGCAAACTAATATATCCTCTTAGGACTGACTGTGTTCCCGGACTAATTGGATTTGTGTCTGCTCCCATAAATTTCGCGGTAATCCCCCGCGTTGTTCATGGAAATCGTAACCGTGAACGTGTCCCGGCTTCGATTGAAACTTTCCTGCAAAGCCGAGGCTGTGTCCTTCCGTTTACCGCAGGCCATTACTCCTATTCGTTCTTCCAACTGATAGCCAGCGCGGATCCAGGCGATCGGTTAATCGACGGCGAGTATAAAAGTTGGGTGGATTTGGTTACCAGAGGATCGGGCTTAATTACCAAAGCGTATTGATGTCAGGCTTCGTTACAGGCTATTCTATACACGCGTTGTTAAAATTACTTAGAAGTGGCCCGCACGGAGCTCCGTGTTTGCGCTCGGGAAACTGCACGCGCCTGCATCTTTGAGTTGCAGCAACTTGCGAACCGCGTCTCGCTCCTAAATGGCTTACGAGCCGAGCAGGGCATAAATGGAGCTCGTCTGCTCGATATTGCCGCTAGTCACTGGCGACGATCTCGGCGAATAAAGAAAATGCTACGGGGTCCCTTTGCCTCGTCGATGCAATAAACAGCGGTTACGAATCGAACGAAGTGATTGCGAGGAAGCTCGTCGCCGGGGTTGTTCAACGTAGGTCGTGAAAGCCACTGTAAGAACTGGTCGCAATATCAAAACTTTTCACGGATCGAAATGAATTACCTACCTAGAAGAATCGGAGACGCGTGCCAGTTCCACGATATCCGTTATATATATATATCAGTGAATCATTGATCTAGCCCTGATCGAATACGAGTACAGTCCTTCGCGATCGCGATTTCTTTAGCAGCATCTGGAAAGTAATTAAGCTTCGCTTGTCCCTCCCTGCAGTCGCTTCTCAGGTCTGTCGACTGAGGCTTAATTGAATTTACCGTCTTGCAGGGGGCGAGCCTCGAGGTGCAGCGAATGAAATTTTACTTTTCCACAAAGGGCCTGCACTTTAGGTCAATCGAGCGAGACCCGGTTGCTCGATTGTCGAGCAGGAAATTACGGATGCCAGTAATTTTCATAAAATCCTGGCACCGAGGGGGTTGCCTAATCTATTTCATCGAGAGCTACGAACAGCGTCCTCCGCTAGCGATCGTTGGCAACGGGCAAGATCGCGAAGGCCACAAAGACAGCGGAAAGGAGAGGCTGGAGTCGCAGCAATCGGGAGATCGATGTTCCTCGAAGCAAACCCATTTAACGAGCTCGGTTCTCGAAGAGTCGTTACCGCGGAACAGGGGCGACATTTCACGGGGCCAGGAATAAGAATAATCCACCATTACCATTCGTCGTTACCTTTTTCAACGCGTTCCACGATTATGGGATCGCGGAGGGGGGACAAGCGGGCGGCGGGTGGTCGATCCTCGGTTAAAAGTTTCGTGGCGGCTGGCCATAGCTAGTCGAACCACCCTCTTTCTTTTTTCGCGATCTTTCGACGTCAGTGGGGATAGCGTCGCGGTTCGATCGCGCGCGAATCGAAGTCGGTGGGGCGCACAAGCGACCGCGGGGCCGAGAACAAAAAGCGAAAGAGGAGGGAAATTGGGAGGAGGGAAATTGGGAGGAGGGCGTCAAAGGATCCCGATGATTCGGTGGCCGAATGCAATTAAAACTTTCCCACTCGCACCAGTTAATTTGTCTTTGTTGCCTCGATCCGACGGGAGCCCCCGAATGCGCCACCCGACGTCTTTTTGGGAAGCTCCCCCGTAATTATTGGGCTGTTTCCCTCCTTAGAGCAGATCCACAAATGGGATCGGTATTCTTTTAACATTGGCCACTTCGTAACAGTAACAATTAAGTTTCCGCGAACGGCCCGGCGCGTTGCCTGCTTTGAAGCGCCGATCGCTTCACTTCCGCGTTAAGCTGTTTGTTTGCGCGAGGCTTGCGCACTTGGCGCCGGTTAATCGTACCAAATATAATCTGTCTTTGTTGTGAAATATGAATCAACAAGCGCGGACAATGGATAAATAAGCAACGAGCGATAAATGTCCGCGGAGATTGTGGCACTGAAATATGTAGGACCAGTAGAATATACCGTCAATAGTCAGCCGCTCTGAATGGCATAATGCGGAGCACTCTCCACGGTTGGAGCGTCGGGGTAAGTAAATAGAAAAAGGGGGTATGAATTGCAAAATATGTTGCAAGTGAATTACGGCGAAATGAAAAGCGTGGAATACGCGTGTGCATTCAGCTTCCGTGAATATAATAAAAGAAAAAAGGGAAAAAATGAGAGAGAGAGAGAGAGAGAGAGTGGTGAAGGTAGGGCAAGGCAGGGGAAGGACACGGTTGCGCAGGCAAGTTGCGTATTAGAGGTTAATTGCGGGTGAGGAATTGAGTATCACTGGAGTCCCTCGCGGATGACATATTTTCGCGGAGGAAATCTTCAGCGCGTTGGCTGTTCAGTGTCATCGCGATTCAGCGAGAAAAGTCGCCTCGTGCGAGATAAGTTCGCTGACACGTTATCGCTCGTCGAGTGGCAAGAACGAGCACGTCAGATCCACCCACGCCCCTTGCAACTGCGTTAAGAATTTCTGTTCCCGACTTCGCCCCCTCTTGATCACGCGTATGCGCATATAGATTGCGAGCGGGATGCGTCCAATGGACGATTCGATTTACGATCATCGTAAAAATATACCTCGAGCGCGTTACGATCCGTATAAACGTGCGAACTGTGTGTTTCATTCGTAAACTTTACTACGCTATCTGCGCGATCTTGGATAAATGCTTTTGTCAAGGAGGGTGGAGGGTGCGAAGAGACGGGAGATTTATTTTAACAGCCTCTCGGTGCATTACAGTGCTTGTATGTAAACAATCTTTTACGAGCAGACGCTCTACGCGAGGGAATCAGTAGTACGAGTCCGTATGTGGCGAGACACGCACATCTTTCCAGTAGAGACTGCTTTCCTCCACAAAAGGTGAATCGATACTGACGAACCGAAGAGTTCGTCACTCGTCCGAGGATAAATTTCAAGGTCTTCCCTCCGATTTTCTTCGCGCCGGTAAACTGTTATTTTTTTTCATTCCAATAAATTCGTGGACGCCAGCTGGTGAATGTTGAATATTCGAAGAAGACGGTCGGGCGTCGTGGCGTCGCCGCGAGTAGAAGAAGGCTGAAAGGAGAGCCTAACAAAAAGCTCCTTCGCACCAGCTGGCCGGCCCTTTTTATCAGCAGTCTGGTGCTCGTTCTTGTCGACGAGATGTTCAAAAATCGCTTAGCCCCGGCGAATGGGCGGTCGATAAGGGAAACCACCGACTGATATACGACGTCACTTCCGTTCTCGCCCATCCTGTTTCACCTGGTTGGTCACATTCTTCCTCCCTTTGTCGGCGTCCCTTCTGCTCACGGTTCTTGCGCTTTAACGAGACTAAAAGGCGCCGCTGTAATTCGATTCCCAACATCTGTCACGCGAGTGGAAACCCGTGTCGCTGCTCCTAATTTCCAGGCAACGGAGCCGGGGACCGCCCTTAGCGGCGCGTCCCCCGAGATGCTGTATCTATCCTCGTGTAATAACAGCAAACTTGTTTGCGTCTGATCCGCGGAGTGTTTCTTCTAACGTTCCGAATGTTTCGCCCGTTACACGGGTACTTTGAGGATCCCGGGGCGATCTGGCTTTTCCCCCGAAACCGAGCGACATACGCGATGCGTTCGACGTTTATTCGAGCAGAGGACAAGCTGCTCCCCCGCTGGAAGATCTACCACGAAGGCAGCGTGCTTTCAGACTGCATTTCAAAGAGAGAAATTGTCGTGGCTGGAGAAGGGGTAACGGAAAGTGGTGTCGATGAAATTCCAGGCAACAAATTGCCACAGGAGTTCTCGGTTTTCACGTTTCTTGAGCATCGCGAGGGATGGCCTGGTCTACCTTTATCCAGAAGCGTTCCCTTCCCCTTGTCCTCGCCATTCGTATCACGATTCCGTCCCGAGACACCGACGTGTCTTGCTGACGCTCGAGGAATTCTCATAGCGTTCTCTTCGACGATCCCGGAAGGCGGCGGATTTACGTGCCGCGTTCCAAACGATCGGGCGCGATTCGTCAAAGGAGCGGGATCCCCTTTGAACGTAAATAAATCTATGTCCAATTTCGTGCTCGCGCTCTCGTTGTTCTCGCTTAGCTCCGTTTCAAAGCGCTTTAGCCACCGGAGTGTTGCGGATTCCATTGATCCAAGAGGTGCTGCTCGAACAGCGGTGAAAATATTTGTCATTTAAATAAAAGTTCCCTTCGATCCTCGGATACATTGACTTCTGGACCATTCCACATCTCTTCGCGTAAGAGGCCGAAAGAGAAGCTCGCCGCAACGGTGCCAGTGCACACTTCGCGTGATCAGTTTAGAAAACGTACCGCAGCGCTGCTCGAAGCTCCGCGCGAAGCGAGCTTTCAACGTGCAGGATCGGCACCACGCCCCTTCTGAATATTTCCTCGCAGTGACCAAGCGTCCTCGGGTCTCCTCGAACGAAGGAGTGCATTATGCACGTCCCAGTGCATAATTCCTATGCTCCGAGTTGAAGGAATTCGAGCATCCTCTGCTTGAACGTTTCCAACGGTCTCCAGGGGGTAGCGGGGACGCGATATGGATCCGGAATAGAGTCCCACTCGATTCCCCTCCCCGCGTCCTCATTTTCTTCTTTCGCCGCTTCTTCCTCAAAATTTCTCCGAGGTGTCGTTAACAGCGCGGCCATGGAATTCCCTGCACGCGGCTGCTCGTGACCGATCCGAATGTGCCGCGTAAACTGGTAAATAGATAGAAGCGATACTGGGGGAACGACATCGACCGGGGAGCCCGGGGTAGGGGGAAAGGGGGGTTGAAAGCGGCAGATAGAGGTTGGAGACCAAGGAAACGCGGTTAAGAGGGGCCGACGGCGAATAAGACAGACCGAGACGGGGAAAGTGAAACTGAAATTACGTGCGACAGAAAGAAGGGTAGGGAGGGAAAAGAAGATATGGTGTAACGGGCGGAAAGTGGATCGTGCCGAGTGTGGAATGGGGCTGAAATGGGAGGGGGGAGAAAACACGCTACTCTCGTATTCTCCCATTCGTTCGTCTACGGATCCAGCTACGACGCAGACCCCTCTGTTTTCTTTCGACATCCAATTTCCATAACATTAGAATGCTTACACGTAAACGGGCAGACGTGTTTTCCAGGGCACTCCGTTTTGGGATCGTCACCCAATGAACGATCTTGGGGAACGCGTTCACGTGGCCGACTCTTTTTTCAGATAATCTGGCCGTTTCGAGTCGGCTGCCCTTTGGGCGACGATACGCGTCGTTTCACGGGGGAATCTCCTGTCATTCCCGGCCTGGAATCGCGCAAATTGCTACCGTTGAATAACCCTCGTGTTGTTGTTTCTCCTTCTGCGCTTCAACTCGAGCGGCGGCACCACTGACAGTAGTACATACCGTCCGTAGCCAGACACCGCTGCTCTCGCGACGTACACTGTTGACATAAACATAGTTGAGTTACTGTGTATAAAGTACATATACAAGTACATATACACATATATGTGTACATAATACACATAAACAAGTTGAGTTACTGTGTATAAAGGATAAAGGATCTTAGGCCATCTGAAAATTCCTTCCACAGTTAAGGACAATAATCCTTTAAATAATAACAAATTGAGCTCTCGTTAAGGGGGTATTACACCAAGGGATAGTAAACCGGTTTACCGGTAAATCGCGAGAAATACCCTAAAATTTTTATCGGTAATTCGTCAAATTTTTTCCCGTAATTCGATAAATTACGTGTAGCAATATAGCGCAAATATGCGTTCATTAATTCCGTCGACATCTACTAACTACGTTATCAGTGAAAAAAATCTTCAATTACTAATAAAGACGAAAACCGAAGTATCTCATGAAGAACGAACTCTGATCCAAAAGAAAACGAAAAATCTGAATCTAGTCATCAAAAATTTGGGTATAATACCCGCTTGAGTGCGTAATCGTCTCGTGCGTAATCGTATGCACCTCTTAGGGTTATTCGCAGCATGCGAAGCCTCCCCCTTTCCACGCCCAGCTCGTGTTTAACTTCGTAACGAAAGGCAAAGGGTGCGCTAACAAAAACACTCGGGTAAATTTTTTCCACGACACGCGTCGCAAACGGGATAGGAGGTACGCGGCTCTGAAACGCGCGGCAGCGTTAACAACACGTCTCCTCTCGCGTTTAAAACAGTATACACGGGATAAACTGGCCCGCGCTCCTGCGATGAATTTATTTTCATTGTATAATTACGGGCGCGCAGACAGTCGCCGTACCTCGGGCCGCTCGGAATAACAATTCCTGGCGTAATTTCAAGCAGAACAGCGCGCGTAAAAACGCGATTTACGCGATGTTAATAATCACGGGCCCGGCGATTCTCCTCGTTACTCCCTTGCAAATTTGCCAGCGAATTTTACCATTGAACACTTGCTACCGCGGCACATCAAAGCCATCGCGAGCGTTCGATGAAAAATCCACGCGGTTTGGGTTTTTTTTTCCGCAACTGGTGCTAACTGGGCGTCGAGAGGCTGCCTTCGGTGGACCGGGTGCACGATCCAACGCAAACCCGACAGCCTGGAATATATTTCTCGCAGCTAAGCGCGGTGCTGGCTGCTCCTTCTAATCCCAGCGAAGCTGTATACTTGCGGAACCATAATTCTCGCTTCTTCGCGAGAACAGTCGTACGTTCCGCCCCCGCGACAGCTTAACCCAGCTCCCTGTTATTTCCCTTTCTTACACTGCACTTTTCCCTGGGAAACAACGGGGCCGGGAAGCATCTAGATCGCGTCGGCGGATCCCGAGCAGCCAGCGTCTTTGCTAAATCCTCGCTGGCCAAGGAATGGCTGCCTTTGTCGAAAACGGCAATCTAATTGCTGGATCAAGGGATTTGTTCGGCGCATTCTTAACGACGCTCGCCCACCCCTGGCGCGGAGGGGAGATCGAGTATCGCGCGATCGGCGCAGACTCTTGCGTCGCGGGGACGAGATGATTGCCAGATTACGAGCCTCCGAATCATTTGAAACGGGCAGGCTTTGCTATGCTACAATCGTAAACTCAACGAGTTCTGTTATCGTGGTTATCGTTGTCTGCTAGTCTCGCGGGACATGTGATTAGTAATCGTGCATTAGCCCCCGCGGAAAGAACTGGAGCTCGGCAACGATATTATTAGCAATAACGATCGCGTCTGCCTAACTGCGCCAGGCCTGATTACAAATATCTCGCATGATGGAATCATAAGCAGCCTGACATTTGTCGATTACGATTCCCATTGTGCGATCGGCGCGGGCATTGAATCGACTCGGTCTACCACGTGGATGTCGAGCACTGACATTACCATCATCTGTCCACGGGTTCAGCGAGCGGCCGTGTCCCATGTTATATTAATTCCCCTTGTGCGTTATTAAACCGATCTCGTTGCAAACGAATGACTATCGCGGTCCACAGCTGCCGAGGAAATTGGAAAGGGGACTGGCAGATAGTGGTAATTGACGCTCAAAGATTACTCGCCGCGCTTTGAAATCTGATTACATGGGCCGGCCGAGGAGCAAAGCGCGGCTTCCCTTTGTGGAAAAACTTTGTACCTCGATTCCACCGCCGGTGGATCATAGAATGTCTGCTCGAAGCCATCGAAACTAGATCTCTGCCGAGAGGTTTTCAATCGCGTATTCTCAAGCGACAGATTTCTCGTGCGAAAGCTGCGCGCGGGGTTCTCGGGAAGCGTTTCTAAGTTTACGATTTAATGTTGACGGATCGAAGGCGGTTTCGTTGGCTGGTAAGATGATTTGTTGGGTTTCTCAATGATCGAGACCCTCGTCCTCCCTTCCGTTCTTCCTCCACCGCCGTTGCAGTATCTTGGAAACCCAATAAATCCGTCCTCCGGTAACTAGAAACACTCGAGACAGAGTGAAGTACATACCTTCGGGGAAATCCGATCTCTTCATCCAGCTCTCTCTTCTTTCTGTTTCAGAACCTGAAGAACCAGATCATGACGACGAACGTTTGGGTGGAACAAGTAAGTGCCGCGATTTTGCTTCTCAGCGCGTTGAGTAGACACGGCTACTGTACTCTTCGGCGTGTACCACCCCGTTCCCGTTTCCTCCTGAGCTCGGTCGCGATTGCGCCGGCCCCGGTGTCCGGAGTTAACGAACCGTGGTCAACTGGATTCGCAAAGCGATCCCTCAGTAGTTGAAACGGGTCGGCAGAGCCTTCTATCTTCCGAAGAAACGGAACGGTCGATTCGCCGCCGGACGAAAACGATTGGGAGAAAGAGTCTGTTCGACTAGCGAAACACGATTTCCTCGGGTAACGATATCTCGGCGAAACAGGAAAATGAGGGAATGGGGAATGGGAAAGTGGTAGGGAGGGGCCAGCCTGGCGGCGTCACTTTGACCGACAGAATCTCCCCTTTCCGCGGAGCTTGGAATTTCAAAGCAGGCAAATTTCATCTCTGCTGCCTGTCGAAATACGAATCACGGAATGCCAGCTGATCCTTATTGACGCGTCACTCCCTGTGAATCTTGCAAGCTCGATCCTCGGGTCGCGACGTTCCACGAATTTTCCTGACAACGCCGAGCTCCGTCCAAGCTTTTCACGGTATTCTGAAAATTAATCGATCCAGATCGAACGTAGTTTATCGTCCCGGGATCTCCGGCCCCGGAATCTTGTCCCCGGTAACCCAATTCCGATTTCATCTCCACGCGTAACAAGAAACCGAAAGGATCGGTTCGGATCGCGAGGCTCATCCCGGCCAAGAGTCGTAATTGAAATTGCATTCGATGCCAGCCTCTGGTTTTATCCAATAACGCGGCTCCCTTTTGCGCGAGCGGGACAGAAGTAATCCTCCGCTTTGTAACGCTCGAGGAGGCGGCAGAGTACAAGAAATCAGCCGCAACGCCCCGCCCGGGCAATTTTTCTCAGGGCCGGCTGGAATCAGCAGGCAGGCAATTGGCAAGCCAGCCCTCTGGGTTTTTTTTTTTTCGCCGCTGTTCTCCTCCCCTTTGGCTCGTCGCGATCGTTTGTCCGCATCAATAGACCTAGCGCCTCTTTTTCATGCATCGACTGGAGACGCTTCGAGCGCCTGGAATAGGGCACAAAGTAGCGGAGGAAAGCGCGCCGTCAGCCGGGATGGCCTGCCAAGTGGCCCGTTCTTTGCCGTGTCCAAGGGACTGTTTGCCATTGTCGGATGGCGCAGGAAGTTCCGCGATGCGGGATGAGTAAACAGTCGTGTAAACAGCGATCTCGAAACGTCGCCGAGAATCATTTTAGCCTTGTTGACTCGGTCTGACACGACGGACGAAGACGTCTTCGCTTCCGTCACGTAGTTGCTAGCTGTCTCTTCCGAGGGGCGGCGGTGTGTTTGCTACGGATACGGCGGGCAGGGGAGGGCAAGATATTTCTATTAACTTTCACACTTGGACCGTGCTGCTCCCCTCGAATCGATACCAAGCTGGTCTTAGTTTAGCAATCGCTTTTCGAATCTTCCCGGAGCCACCCTCCTCGGCGGCTGACTAACCCCGAACGACCGATGGTCCCCTCGGCATTCAAATTTTCCTATTTATTCTAGCGTCCCGGCCATTGTTGCCAGGAGCTGGCGCGTCTCTTCCGAATGCTTTCACGATCTATCCCCGGCTTTGCCAGCGGGGGCGAATCGACCGAACCGAACCGACTCCCCCAAGTCCCTTTACACTTCCATTCATCGCCTCGTCATCGACTTCCAACTTTCTCTGTCATTTGCATCCCTCGATCGGCCACCGTCTACGGAAGAACTCGGCGGTAGGTTTTCCAGGCCACAATTGACAGCCAAGCCTCCTCTGTGCCCCCGACGTCTTCAGCCAGCGAAATAAGCTGGCAATCTTCGGCATGCCAGCTGTACGACTCTCGCGGCTGCGAATTTCCTCTCTGGAATTCCAAGCGTGTCTCCTTTCGAGGAGATCCATCGAAAATCCTCAGAAGCAGGCCTCGCTGGGTTGCGAGACGTCGAGGGGGAAACACGCAAATTTCCAGATATCCGCGAGTTTAAAGGGTTACATCGAAGCTTCGGAGACCTCACCTCCCTCTGCCAGCGTAAATCGTGCGCAATTTCGGCCTCCGCGGATAGAAAGCCGCGTCTTCGGGGCCGATAGCTTTCCGATAAGGCGACAGCTTTCGACAATCTGGTGCAGCCAAGGGTTCTGCGCCCCATCGATTTTCGTTTTCCACTCCTCGCTCTATCTTCACGTGGAACTGCGTGTCGTTTCGCGCTGCAATTAATCTCACGCGTCGCCGTCAAACGATCGCCATAAAAATCCGAATCTCCTTCTCCCTCTACCTTTCATCGTCGCGGCTTCTCCGCGGCGCGATCCGCTCTCGCCCCCAGGGCTTCATTACGGGAATTCATGGCGTCGAAATTTTAATTTCCATCCCTTGCAGCGAGAGTTTAGAGCCCGTTTCGGTACTTCGTCCACGGCCGTAAGAATCACTTTTTTTTACCTCCGCCTGACAGATGCTTCTCAACGTGAACTCCATTGCTCAACGTTTGCGGGCGAAGAGAAAGATTCGATAGCGATCTCGGGTGAAGAATCACGAAAGAATGGAATGAGATTCAAGGGGCAGCACCCCTCCGGGTGGAAGACTAACAAGGCACATTTGTCAGACGCTTTCGTAACCGATATCCCAAACGGTTCAACTCGCGCGAGGAGGAAAGCGGTCCCGAGAAAATTGGCGACGCTTTTTTTCCTCCTCCCGCAACGGCGGCGCCACAGCCCCTCGCGATTTTACGACGTCGTACGGCTTTCCTAGCAACGGGAAGCCTTCCTTCGAGAGCGGAGAAACCCGAATGCGAACGACGACTGGGCATAATTTATTGTTCCCTCTCCTCCCAGGTACAGTAAATTTTTACGGGCCAGGAAGCGACTCGCTCGCGTCTACGAGCCTTGGATAACGAACGATCGACGTATCGGGTTCTTGCTAATCGAGGGAGTGGCGGTAAAATATGGGGCAGCTCGTGACGGTGTAATTGAAGAATTAGCAATTTTGTCGCGGCACTCTGCGAGCGGCGATAAAGGGAAGTGGTGTGGTAGTTTCCTGAGGAAATTTCGGCCGTTCAATTTAATGAGTACACCGCGTGGCGAGCGGAGCGTTAATTGCTTCAGCGCAATTGAATCGACTCGGGGCTGTGCGCGGTGTAATCGAGCGAATGTATCCCGCCAAAAAGGGCTCGCGTTGCTTGACTAAGTACGAAAGGGTTGTCGATCCTGTAATTGCTTTCAGCCAGGACAACCGTAGCTTTCCGCTAAATCACACGACGGATCTTCTTTCGAATTTCGCTGCATTTTATTCGAGTCTCGAAATCTCCTGTGGCATTGTAGAGCTCCGAGTGAGTAGTTGCGTTACTTTTAAGGGCACTAGGCAGTCGTTCCTGTCTAAAATGAAGCATTTCTGTTTCAATTAATTACAAAGAAACAAATTGAAACTGAGACTTGTTCTTTGGCATGAAGTTTATTAACATCATAAGCTTTAAAAATCTTGTTTGTTTAGTCTAAAATAGTTTATTTTGTTTTGCAATGATAACTCAGAAACGGAGGTCCCAATCGATTCAAATCAAATTCGAGCATGTTCACAAATTGTGTAGTTTCGGACCAGACCTAAATTAAAGTTAATGAAAACTCTTATTCGTTATGAAAAGAAACTAAGATATCTTTTGGGGCTTGCGGAATGGTAAAACCTCATCAGTGGGGTCTCAATGGGGTTTTAGTTTTTTTTTTCATAAAGAATAAGAGATTTCATTAACTTTAATTTAGGTGTGGTCCGAAACTACACATTTTGTGAAGATGCTCGAATTTGTTTTGAATCGATTGGAACCTCCGTTTCTGAGTTATCACTGCAAAACAAAAGAAGCTTTTTTAAAAATATTTTTTACAAAAAAAACATGATTTTTAAAGCTTACGATGTTAATAAACTTCGTGCCAAAGAACAAGTCTCAGTTTCGATGTGTTTCTTTGTAATTAATTGAAACAGAAATGTTTCATTTTAGACAGGAACGACTGCTTAAATAGTGCCCTTAATCGAACAGTAACTTTCACACACTTGGAAATTAGTCGCTTTCAATTCCGGAGCTAGGTATTTCCACTACGAGAGGGGCAACGAGTCGACGAGGCAAAAAATTGCAGTTCGATTAAGTCTCCAAATGAAATTCATTGGGGCAGAGAGCCGATCGCTCCTCCTTTTCGAGACAAGTCTTTCAAACTACTTGGCGGCTCGAGTTCATTTACTTAAAACGCGAGGTACGGAGTCGCCTCACGTGCACGCAGCAATAATTGATTTAGATTCGCGAGGAGGATCGTGCTCGGAATTTTTATCGAACGCTCGATCGGCTAGCGAACCCCGTTAATTCGCGACGAAATAACTCGTGCCCTCGAAAATCGACAAATCTCCGCGAATACCCTGCGTCTCCACGAGCATCCTAATTGCGTCCGAGTATTAATCACGAATAGATGGCGATTGGCGTAAAAATTGAACGCGAAACGGAATTCGGATGCACCGTCGACCATATTTCGTTGAATCGTTTATGAATCCTTAATCGAAACGGAGTCGTATCGTGTTTTAAATTTTCAAGCCGGGGTATCACGAATCACCGATCCGTAAATAATTAACATAAATGGTTACGATGTGTCGGCTCGTTTAATGAATATTAATTGGACGGCTTCGAAACGTTGGAGCGTTATTAAAAATCGAGCGAATTGCCCCGACGGTCCCGAAGTGGGAACGCGCGATGGAATTTTCATTCGCCGAATCGTTCGGACGTTAAGTTTCTGTATAAAATCACCGAATTCATTCGCGAGCATCAGGTGCATTCGGTGCGTCGAGATATTTCGGTCCGATCGATTTTCTTCCACCCCGAGGCGTAAATAGAGCGCAAGAATCATTTGCTCCCTAATTTTCTGTCTCGCTGGCTCCAAGGGGGTGGCAGACGAGCAAGAATCATTTTCCAATTTACAACCACCCCAAAAATTACATCGCTTCCGTTCCTCGAAACATCACGGCTGATTGCTCCCTTCGTTTCCAAGAGATATCATAAAAATCAACCCTGAAGTGCACCTAGAAATCGTCCACGCGTGGCCGAGAAGAACTCGAGGAAACACCCCCTTGCCTTCGTTTCCCTCGAATGCCACCGCGTTGCCCAAATCGCGACAAAGCTCGAAAGAAAAGGAGAAAGAGCGCGGAATGCGGCGTGTACAGGCCGGGGGCTAGGTGGAAGGGTTGGTAATTACTTTTCCTCCCACTTAATCGTTTCGGCTCGTTCGAACGCGCCGAGTCGCCCCGCTGAAAAGTGTATTCTCGCGGGCGGGCCTTTTTTCTAGCCGGCTACGGTCGGTTACTGAACTTCCAACAGCCAATTACTCGGCCTGCGTTGATTTCCTGGGGCGAGCGAGTTTCCAGGGGGGAGGGAAGGCTGCGTGCTCGGCGATGCATGCAAGTGGAAACCGTGACACCGATGGCGAGCGCGCTGGAAAACGGACGGGACGCGGCTGGATTCGTTTAACAGCGCGTGCAACTTTGCGAAACTTTCGCCGAGCATCGGTTTATCGTTGTTGTTATTCTTGCCGAGGGAGGAGACACCGAGCTCCCGAGGATTTCGCGTGGTGCACCGAGCTCTCGCGGCGTCGTGCCTTTTAATCTACCACTTCGCAGAGTGCGCGTTTGTCGCGGGTATCTGGCATTGGATTTCACGGCTGGTTGATGGATCAGGAGCTCATTAGACCGTCTTTCTTCGGGCCGTCGGGGAATACCCGCGCATCGGAATCAAAGAACCCACGAGTGTAATCCCTCTCTTAGCCCTCGAGCTTCAAGACTCTGCCCTCGACGGCTCTGTGCTGCATTGTTCTTAGTGGTTCGAGCGATAATGAACTTTAACGCCACTCCAGACGCTAAGGGCACGGAATCGAAGCGAGTTTAAGGGCCGGACGATATTGTATCGTCATTTTCCAGAGTAGCAAGTTACCTCCTCTCCAAAGGAATTATTAGTTTCTGACCCGGGGAACTAACCTACTCAGGATTTGTCCGAAGTTTAGCGCTTCCTGCGAGATAGCGAATGACGTGTCGTAATCCCATTTTCAAGATCAGTGAACAGTGGGGTGGACGGTTGACCGTATCGGAGATTAAAATTGACAAGTCGATTTTCCCGCAATTAGAATTTTCATAGACACCGATCGACACCCTGCTCCCGTCCCCCTTCCATATAGAACTATTTACCAGCGTTAACAATTTGATAGTATTAAGGCGGTCGATGGTTTCCCTGCAAATTACGATTAATACACGAAATTAGAAAGTGCATAGTGAACATCTAGCATCACTGGTGTCTCCACTTGTGCTAGAAAATCGCAACATTCTCATTGAGGTAGTGGCATTAATTGCGGCATTGAGGGCAAAAACGGACTAACCCACATTTCTGCGAAATTGAATTAATAGCAATAATGTATTCCAATAGGCTGTGCTAATTATATAAAATAGAAATTCTTTTTTTTTTCAATATGGTTTACTCTGCTTTTGCTCTAAATGCAGTGGTGCACCGTATCTAACTATTCAATCCTTCTTCCTTACAAATGATGAATTTTGGTGCTCTCTGTGCTTGCAGGAGTGGAACGATTACAAGTTGAAGTGGAACCCGGAAGACTACGGCGGTGTCTACACCCTCCACGTGCCCTCGGAGCATATATGGTTGCCGGACATTGTTCTCTACAACAAGTAAGTACCATTTAAGCTACCGAACCTCCTCGGGCGAACTGCAACTGAAATCGTACATCGTCCTCGCAATTTTAACCTCGAACTAGCTTATCAAAACGAAATTGCGGTGTCTCTCCGTGTCTAAGGACATTGGAGGGTCTCAAGCGGGGCTGTCCGATAAAATTAAGAAATATATTTAAGAACATAAACGCCCGGGTGGGTGGGCGACGGGCACAGTAGTCGGTCGCTTGACAGAAAAAGGATAAAAGAAGGGTATATACTGTCGTGACCGAGAAGCAATTTGCCGCGCGCGGCGCCTTGCGCGAACGGGTGTTGCGAGCCCGGCTGCGGAAGCAATTTGTCCGTTGCAGCGATTTTATTTTTATAACCGTGGAAAGGCCACCCTTAAACAGCTGTTCGATACGCCCGCGGAGGATATTGCAAAAGCTCTGCGCTCGGTCTCGTTCAACCTTCTGCCGGCATTGTCGTTTGTAATTTATATCGATACGTAGCAGCGCAATAAACACCAGGGCGAACGTTGGGAGAGTCATTTCGCGGGCCCGAGCGCGGGGGGAGCGTTATTGTCTCGTTCGATCAGCTGTGCACCCGCAACATCGGTACTTAAACGCTTAAATACATCGAATAGTCGTAGAGGAGCTAGGATTCAGAGGGAAAAGTGTGTGCCCCGATAAAGCGTTAATCTCTGAACTAGACGTCAATAGAGAGAGCCGTTGAAAGAGTGGCCTTAATCCCACGAAAGTCGTGAATCATCGTCGAAAACGAAGCAACCGCTTCGTATCGCCCTACGAGGGCGGTCAGCCTTATCCAACCGCCCACGCGATCCCTTCTATTCTTTTACTTTAATCTGGTCCACGTTGATCCCGCTCCTCTCATTCTTCTCCCGGGATGGATGTTGTATCGGGCGCCTGGCCGCCGTCCGTCAGCCGGGCCCCGGCTGTACCTCATAGGATTTTAGCGGAGAAGTGCAGGGAACGGTATCTCGTAAACTCCCGCGAAATATTCCCGCGGAGGTACGTGACATTCCGGGGCCATTTTGAAAATCCACGGCCACGGAGGTACGGGCCGCATACGTTGCACGTATCCCTGGCCTGGGCTAACGCTGAGAAATAGGATGTACTTGGCCGACGAGGACGACACTTTTACGAGGAAGTAGAGCCGCACCACCGACGTCGCAGCCCCGAACAACCTTGCTCGTTCAGCAACCACCGCCCTCCATTCGTCCCTTCGTAGACTTTGCTCCCTGTTATCGCTTCTATAGGTTCCTCTTTGCGGCTGACGGGCGACAATCCGAATTACGACCGTGACACTCGGGTCTACCCGCGAACCGAGCGTTAACCCTCCGACTCCTCCGATTGGTTATTTTAACGGCGGAGAAACTAACTCCATTTCGATCGGAGTTGTTACGCTCGATCCGAATCGTTGGAGGACTTGGTCTCGGCGTCGGCTGCGCTCTACGGTCGCGAATAAGCGCGCTGCTTCGAAAGGAAAACTCTGCTGCCGCGGTATCACAACAGTTTTTTCATTGAACGCGTCGCGAGTGTCACAGCCTCGACGAGTTTATTTTGATTACGCGGCGAAGTGGCTTCGACGCAACACGCGTTTTCAATGGGGAATCATAAAGAACGCTCTCGAAACTCTCGACATACATTACGTCGTTTCAATTAATCGGGGTGGGGCGGGTGAATCGATTGTCCTGGCGGCGCTTCGAAAGGCTCAAAGTATCGAGGCTTTGTAGCCCGACAGCATGGAAATAGCGCCCACCCCCGACGCCCGCCCGCGCTTCGAGATGGGTGGGTCGGGCCTGGGGAGAAGTAATTTGTATGGAATATTCGAATTCGATTAATAATTCACCAACATTGGGGGGCGTGGTGCCCGGTGAAAGGGAAGTGCCTGCTCGATATGAGATTCAGAGGGGCCAAGAAAGGATTCTTGCCTGATTTCAAGCTATCGAGAGTATAATGCGGCATCGTTAGGGTGAATTTTGATGGCGGTCGTCCGTTTGACGTCCGCGAGAACCCAGTGACCCGGTGTTCCTTTGGCTTTATCGAATTTTAAGCCTCTGTCGGAGGCAATTCGCTGTTTAATAACTTGGTCACAGCCTTGTCTCGAGGAGATGCAGGTTCCTCGATTGCTTTTGTGCGCTTTGAACCGGCAGATACCGCGAGGAATCGAATTATTAACTCTTGGCCGGAGAATTCTATTTCTTGCAACTTGTAGAATTAATGCTGTTCGCTTTCCAGCAGTATATTGAATGCATCATCTCGTTGCTCCACAAACATATTGGCCCTTGATAGAAAAGTTATCGATTTATTATCAGCGGCCAAATCGAGCAAGTAGATTCGCCATTGAAATCGATTAGAACGGAGCATTTATTATCCTACGGGAATCTATAGGCGTCTTCGTGACAATCGACCTCAATGTCAACGAAATTATCGGAGAGGGCTCCCGAGAGGCCATGGCGTACCGATTCCCCGTAACTTCTCCCTGATTAACTCTTCTCGCGTACAACTTTGAGGTCAACGCCCACCCCCGACTAGCTCAGACCACCAGCCACCCTCCGACGGTTCTTCATCAACCCTCCTGAATGTGGCGGAGAGGTTCCCTTAGGTGTGGGTGGTGTGTCAATTAAATCGAAATCAACTTGCTCCAGTAAACTTGACTTAGTCGCGGGGCGTTTGATCGTCGCCTTTTCAGCCCTTCTTGCGCGTTTCCTTCGTGCTTTGCAATAAAGTGACACTTCGCGCCGCAGCGTTAAGCGCGCTCGCGTTTGCACAGGAATCTCAAAGGGCCACCAAGTTGCCGTAATCTCTGATCACTGAAATTCTTCCATTTCCCGCGAATCGTCGGCCGCGTGTCCGATGTCGCGATGCATTATGTAAAAGTCGGTCCGTCGTGGCAAGACGTCGCCTACCAGCGCCCTCTCGTTCTCCATTCCTCTGTATTCGCCTTCGAGAGGGCAAAGTGCACTCCGTCCCGCGAAGTGCTGAACGCAGATACGATCGAGAGTGGCGGTGGGAGGCGAAACAAATTCGCCCTCGCTGTCAAGGGATCGAAACACGCGAAGAAAGTGGTATGCAGTCGAATGGCGTTCGAGAGAATCGGGGGCAAGGATCGTGTGATTCTATAGCTGGAAAGCGCAGGCAGCGGGGGAAGTAACCGTCGTTAAATACCTGAAATAAATTCGAGCAATCGACGATAGCATATTAGAAATAGAGATTAAGCTCCGTATGTCGCGTGCAAATCGAAGCAGCTTTCAAAATATTGGTAGCATAGAAGAGAAGAGACGATGGAAGTATAATAAGCATACAGTCTGGGATCAGCTTTGAAAGAAGCAGGTTTAGAGCATAAATCCGTGTCAGGCTCTTCAGCTATAAAAGCCTTATTGTACTACAAAGTCTTTGATTATTAAATATACAGTGTCTTCTTGAGCCCTCATACTTATTTCAAGCTGTATACCTTCCAAAAAAAAGTACTTATCCCCCGTTCATCCACGAGGCACAGTTTCTCTTATCTCTGCCTGACCAGATAGACGCATTCGTTCGTTATCAGCGCGCCAGAATCTTCATTAGAGCGCCGGCATGTGCGCATTTCCTCCTCGAAAGTAATTTGTATGTATACATGTAAATTAGCCAACATTTGCTGAAAGTATTTACCGAGTAAAGGGTTCTCTCGAAGAAGAAAGTTGGTTCGGTGAGAAGTTTTCTCGAAAAAGGCTTTTCCAAGGGACCGAAAGTTTGGAGGGGCTGGTTGCGAAGTTTTCGTAGGAAATCGATAAATGTTGCGAAGTTGGAGGTTCGTTAGAGAATAGGGGAAGCGCGTGTACGTCATTAAGTGATATTTATTTAAGAGCTGCTGGCAGCTGGGCGGCGGATTTCGGTTATAAAATCGATACGCTGATCCGTATCGATGGAATTACAAGGGAAAAATAACGCGAGCTTGGTTGGAAGCTACAGATGTAAACATGCAGACGCATATTTCGCCGGGAACGCAATATCCGCGGCGGTAATTGAAATCCTGGTGGTTCGGAACAAGGAATCCACTTTCGTTCATCGAATTTTACTTGCCGGTTCCGTTAAATGCAATTATCTCGCGCTGAAAGTGAAGAGGATATCGCACAGAAAGATAAGGACAATGGACGGGGAATTGGAGGGAGCCTCTGTTCCCCCGAAACGGCGCAATAACAGTAACAGTATTGGCGGTTAATCGGGAATCACTGGATTTAATCGAACTCTGCAAATGCGTCCGCGTAACAAAGCGGGGAACGTGCTGCGCCGCTGTCGCTAGGAAACTTAAGGTACGATATTTCTTTGACTATCGTTTATTCCACTCGATTCCAGGTTTAAATTGCACCACAAAGCCCTCGTCAGTAATTGAGGACCTTGCAGCAACTTGGAGTAAATTGGAAAAAACTGTTTATAAAATTATTGCGTCGACTTGACATTAAAAACAGAACACTAATTGAGAAATATACATTTTCACACAATTAGTAGTAGTTACTCGGTTGATAAATTTTTATTTCTATTTTTGGCAAAAAATATTGGGTGCAGATTCAAAATTTGCAATAAGTCGCTTATTTATTATCGGATTTGCATCAAACGTGCACCAAACGATCTACACCGCGTTCCATATAAGAGCGTACCAACGCCCCTACCGGTTTGCGATCGATCTGCGCAACTCCGACGGATCTGACACACGTGATTGGTCGTAGCACTTTCGCGATTGGTCGTAGCACTTTCCCTGCCGGTTTACTATCAATAAACAGTGTATCCCTGCGCGAAACGAGTACGCTCTAATGTGGAACGCAGCGTAGAATTACTTTACGTATATTACGCGTCATAACTCAAAAACTGTCAAAAGTAGAGTCGCGCCTCTCTTGCCGCGAAGTCCTCAATTTATAATCTCCGCGTCGCAAATGCGTACGCGATGCCCCCGACATATTGTAATTAGACGTAAACCTTTATTGGCACGTTCGTCTAGTCCCCGGTTAATTATACATTGCGAAATCGAACACATCGTCGAAACAGTTTCACGCGGGGTAGGAAAGGGCGGGGTGGCGGCAGTCGGAAAAGTTGAAATTACATGGAAACTATTTCCCCGGGGGGCTGCGCCTCGGCCTAGTGTATCCAGGCAAAACGGTTTTCGTCGAAAGTGATCCAATAGCGGGCGAAAAGCGCGGACCCGTATATTGGCTCGAAACAGATAGAGGGAAAGCGAGGACCCAATGAATTCGGCGAGGCGTCCGGGCGCAATCAACGATGCAAATGCTCAGCCGCGTAAAGGAAGCCGCTCGAAACGAGGGCAAAGTGTTTTTCGTACGCGTCCTTTCGGTTTTAATCGTCGTCGAACGTTCCTGCCGAACTTCTCGTCTGGCAACTCCCGGATCGAGGCTCGTGCATGGAAATGCGACGGGCGTGGGTGTAATCAGCTAGTCAGGGGGCCAGCTTTTGGTGGAAAGGTGCGAGCGTCTCTTTTGAACAGGGCAACCGTGCGACGAGAACCCTCCTCCGCCTCGAATAAATTGATTGTCCCGGATTTGCTCGTTAAGAAAGGACCCTGGTCACGACGGAAGGGTGATAGGAATGAATCTGAGTCTGATAAACTTGATATCCGAAACGAGTCTGCGTTCCTCCTGTTGTGCCACCGAGAAGAAGACCGCTACTCGCGAAGTAACTCTCGAGTCTCGAAGTTTTCGACACTGAAAAACGATCACCGGAATTAAAACGATCTCGCACTCCGATTCCCCCGGCGCAATCAACTTAACCCTCATCAAGCCCCTCCCATTTGCAGTCTGAACGTCTTCGGGGCTGCGCAAGCAGAGATCCCCGTTGCTTCGACCCTCGGCAATCACGGTCCGACGAAAAATTCCAGAATACGTCAACTTCCGCTGCCAGCATCCCCCGCGCAAAGTAATCCGGAGCCGCGGAAAGTTTCCCCCGCGGAAAAAGGTGCAGGCACAAAGGGAGAAGAGAGGGAGCTGGCGTGCAGCCGATACCACTGGCGGAGTCTCCAGTCTCAGTGCAATCAACGGGGGTAAAAAGGGGTGTCCTGGGAGGGGCAGGCGGGAAAGGGGCCGAAAGGGTTTGGTACAATGACCCAAGCACGCGCGTACGTGCGGCTGGCTGGGCGAAATGCAAAGTTAAAATATGCAGGGAACGTACGTGTGCCGGAATCTCGTTACTCCATTATCGCCGGATTACCGCGGCTGCAGCTCGTTCCGGTCGCGGTAATCCGGTCCGTGGCGCGCGCCAACGCGACGCGCGTTAACGAAATAACAAGGCCTCAAAGTAACCGCGGCGAACCTGCCAGCGCGATAACTCGGCGCCCCTATCGAATTGCTTAACGTTTAAAAACATCGCGCGATTACCGAGCTACACCAACGTGCGCGAGCCAGGTTCCCTTGGAACGCGCGATGGCGGCCGGTCTTCGGTTTACGATTCATCGCGGCGTCCAACGGGGTCGAGGCACGCGACGATCCTAGAATACGAGCGGCTTATCGTGCACGGTAATACATTTAACGTCTGAAAGGGTAAGCGGAGCGCGGCCCCGCTGCCGCACGGCACGGTGAATTAAAAGGAAATTGAACTGTTCGCGGGGGCATCAAAATTCGTGACTTAATGCTCGTAAGTCACGCGCCGGGGGCTTCCGTTCCGCTTCTGCCGCGCGAATTAACCATGCTTTCCCTTTAATTCGATCGCCCGCGAATGGAATATCCCGGTAGCTCTCCGTTTCCCATTTCAAGATAATTAATCACTCCGAGGTTACGTAGCAGCCGCGAGGCGTATTCTTTTAAGCGGGTTAATCGGCGCTCGGTGTGGTGAACGCGACCCCCGAAACGACTCCAAATTGCGCAGATGTCGCGATAAGGGAGACAGCTAGCCTCGAAAGATACGCCGCATGCCTCGCCTCCCCCGAAACGGCTAAATCCCAGGCGCGAGGCGTCAAAACTCACGCTGCCTCGACTATTGTCGCAGTTGTTGCGCGCATCGTCGGCTGCACTCCTTCGTTCCTGTCTTCATCACCCTCCGCCCCCTCCACCCCGCCCGCCCCTCATTCGAGCCGAGTACTCGACAGCATCCAGGCGCATTATAACGGCCTAGGTGCCGGTTGACCTAAAATATGCCAAGTACATGTGGCCCTGTTTGATCCGACCCTTGCAGCCCCGCTTCCGCCTGCTACCAGCCACCTCGTCTTCCGTGGAAACCGCCCCTGATGCCGAGTAAACGCTCCGGTGCACGCTTTCCCGCATAAACACACGCGTCTCGTCAACGCAAATTGGATGCCAGCTGATACAGGCTGATTGCTAATTGGTGTGTTTTCGCTTCTAAGTACCGAGCCTCGTTGTCGACTGTGCGAGGCTTCGTTTCCGAGTTGTTCGTGACAGGGCTCGCGGCAGGGACGGGGCGCGGGGCGTTGATTCCGCTAAGCCTGTGGGATCTTAAAGGTTGGGGCTTCCGCAAATCATCCTCGTGGGTACCACCGCAGAACTCCGCGCTACTGTGGGAGACTTTGAGAGTGTCCGGTGTATCATACCAATGGCGAAGTAATCTTTGAGACAAATAGGATTCCCTTGGCGAAGCTCTTCTCCCCCCCCCCCCCGGAAACTTGAAACTGTTTAAATCCCCGATGGAAGAATCCGCGTTGTCCTCTGATCCTGCAATTCTCGCCACCCAGTCGCGCGGATATTTGCTCGCGAGCTGGCGAACGAAATAGACTCGCGGCTGCGAGGAAACAAACCGGCGTTGTCACAGATCGCTGACCACTCCCGCGAAATCCGCGATAATCTTTTTCCACGCGGCTCGCCGGTGAACGAGTCTCAGCGAGACCATCGCTTTCACCCGACTCGTTTGTCTTGTTCCGACGAGCTGCTCGCCCCTGCATTCCCCGTTTCAATGGCCCTGTTCGCCGTGTAGTCAGCCATTCTGCGCGTCGACGAAACGATACCGAGTCTCCAATGGAACGATAATATACGCGACACGGCCGCGGCGATTCTTAAAATCCGAGGTGTCTCGTCCGCAGCCAGTCCCGATCATGCCATCCGCTCGAAATTAACTGCGATCTAACGAGCGGAGGGGAAAAATCTCGCGAAATGCAATCGCGCGATTAATACACAAAAAGCGTGCGTAATTGTTCCTTTTTTTTTTCTGTTGCGCCGAGTCGCCAGGGGCAGACGGGATGACAGGGAATGGCCGAAGTGCGCGGTGTCACGTTTTGCAATTCCGCATTCCGTGGATCGAGGAACGAAATTATGCGAATTGAAGGCATTTCCATAAAGGAGGCCACTCCTCGGAATAGAAATTTCTGGGATCCCTATTGAATATTTAAAAATTGCCAACGAACAGCTCTTCCTTATGATTATAGAAATATTTTCAGGCAAACTAAGCCATTGCGAAATATCAGAGGGTGGATCTTTCTTCGACTTTTGTAGATCGTGATGCAGGTAGGAGAGAGGTGCTCTAAAAGGGATAATTTTGATTAGCGTCCATTTCTGACAATGTTATTATAGGTATTTAAAAAACAAGTACATCAATGGAAAGCGTGTTTATTTCTCTCCAATAAAAGTATATTACAAACTCATGAATTGTAATAGAAAATAACAAAATTTTCAATTCTCAAATAAGTGGGAAATGTTGCTTTTACGACTAGCTGGTTTTAAATGGGACATTATAAGTCACGAAAGGAACACGTTAATAAAAATAAACTTATTCAGTATTACTCTTAATGATACAAAACAATTGAATCTATGAAAAAATTAACCCTTCGTACTATAAATCGTTAATATTTTTTACTGTCTCCGTTGAGTGTGACTTATCGTTAATGCTTTAGCAGCTTTTTTAGTTATAAAGTAATATTTTTTATAATTTTTTTTATATTTGATAATTCAAAAAATTCTGAAACTTTCGGGTTCGGGATGTTCCCTTGTAAGTAGTGTTGCCATAAACAGAAAAGCAACTTGCATGTGTAATGCGTTTAGAATTTTGGCAATTCGATTTGTCCCATTTACCTAAAACCTGTCCCTTTTATAGCACCTCTCCCCTCCTACTACTATATAAATTCATTATTTTCCGTAATTCCTACTTCCACGCCAGGAGATAAGCCTTTACGTGTTCCAATCGCCAGACGTTGATCTAGTTTACAGTAAAGAAAACCGAAAGACAGTTTCTCTGCCCAGCGCGTGCCTTTCCAGGCGCCCTTTAAAGGCATTAAGAGGGATTCTATGTTTCCCCAGCATGGGTGTTAATGTTTATGGTGATTTATGTCGTTCCTCGACCATGAGAAGGCTTTCTCCACCATCCAGCGAGCTTTCATTACGGTTCTATCGGCTGGAAGAATTCACGACTCACTGTGACTCGTCGCTTCTCGTGCCAGGGATATCGGCTTATCCGCTTGGAATCGGTTAACGCGTCGTTTCGAATTAAGAAACGCGACTTTCGCCTCGACTTTTCTCGCGGAAACTACATTTTCACCTATTTTTTGTAACGATCCAATGGGACGAAGACTAGGGACGACCTAGCTAGTGGAGATACAGTACAAGCCGCCTCAATATTCTCAGAGTGAAATAGATTCCAGCAATTTTTCAAGGCGAAAACACGTCGAATATTGTTCTCGCATAAATTGCAGAATTTACAAGTCTCTCCTTAGCCGCCGATGAATAACTTTCTCCATGAATCCCAATGGACCTGGCCGCTGAAACGGGCGCACCGTCGTCGCGTACGTATATGCCGAAGCGTTGTAAAGAACCGTGATCGCTACTGGTGTCCCGCTACACGTGATTCGCGGGTTCGTTCGGACGCGAATTTATCGACGAGCCAATTTTAATTGGCTAGAACCCGTCCATAGGCACGATCCTCGTAGGACGGACAAAAACGAGATGCGGAATTTGCCGTTGTGCCGCGAAACTTATATCGATCCGCCGACCGTGCCCATCTCGCGGCGCGTTCAGTAGCGTACGAACCCCGAGAGCGCCTGGAAATTCCGCAGGTCCGCCAAAATTCTCCAAGTAAACCCACAAAAGTGTGGCCAAATGACGATGCCCGGGGGGCAATCTCGTCGGACATAAATCTTTTGAAATTCCTCCCCGAAAGGCGGACAAAGGGGAGGCTGTGTTCTGAAACACGCGTACGCGATGCAAACGACCTTTTAATTACCCGCGTTACGCGCTAATGAGCCTTCATAATTGTGGTGGAAAGAGTGGATGTAAAAACCAGAAGCTGAACCTGTTCGCGGGCAACGTTTTGAAAGAGAATCAACGAGAAATGCGGCTGCAACTGTGAGATCCAGGTGCATGAGAATTTTCGCAATCGGTGCAGCCAGCCACCCCATTCAAATCGCTGGAAGTGTGAAGCGAGTGGGGTGTCGGTGAAATATTTGCCTCGCGTATCAAATTAAATTGCTTTTTTCCCACCTAGCCGGACTGACCAAAATCGCAAACATTTTTCGAGGGAGTTTCCCATTATGAAGACGATCCACCGGTGGCTACGTTCAATGTTACGCTCCACATAGTACGCGTTTCGCGTATTTCTGTGGCGGCCAGAAAAATTTAGGGCCACCCTTTGTACACTGAAAGTAAATTAAGCGATTATTAATGTCGGCTCGGTCACGTTTCCTCGAGATGTTCGATAAATCCCTGTGGCGGTGGCACCCCGGTCGAAGCACGGAACAGTTTCCACGCCACTGGGAACATTCCACCCTCCGGCTCCACCCCGAGTCACGCTCAATGGCAAACTAAATCTCAAGGTTTAAGGAGAGATACATGCTGCCTGCCCCACCGAGGCAACGGCAGTAAATTTCCCAACTTCGATACGCGTTTTTCCTTTATTCCAGCGCGAGGGTGCATCGACCCTGAGAGGGATAGGGGGTGGTCACCCCCGAATCCCTGCCCTGGACTGTTTTATTTTTAATCCTGAGAGGCGATCGCGCTCGAGGGAGTGCGGAATAATTCGCGAAACTGCTTCCACGGCGCCGAAAAGGGTGCGGGGAACGAGTTTAGGGCCATTTGCCTTCGGCTAAGGGAGGATTGTTTATCATACCACCCGCGGAATTGTTGAAAATATCCGCCGTAGTGTCGGTGCTCCGCGGAGTAGGAGAACAAGATACTCCGCATGGTACGTGTCGCTCGATCTCGCGGCTGGATAATAGATGGAAAAGAGCGGGGCGGGTGGAAGCGAGGAATTGAATGTCCTCGGCGGAGATCTACGAGAGGACAATGTACTTTTTCAAGCGTGTTCGATGTCGGTCGAGTAGACGGCCGCGCTTAAAAGGGACGTCAAGTTTGAAGATTTACGCGGCGTCTGCTCGCAAGAACCGTCACGCGGCACGCTGTCTGAGGGTAAAAAAGGCATGATTAATCGAGAAATCCCCGAACTTCTTTGGCCCGACTTGCGCGGATCCCGAACTCTTCTCTTCCATCGCGCCGCGAGTTTCCTTGCTGCTTGATGGTTATGAGAATTGTTACTCGATTCTTACACACCCTCGAAGACACTGTGCTCCTGTCGCGGGGAAGAGGAACAGAGATATCCCCTTCCGCGGTTAAACGAGTGGCCAGATAGAATCCCGCGCAGGAGCGCCGTCATTACCATAACATTAACCCCGCAGGCCCGAAAGCATCCACTTAAACTTTCTCGCGCTGCTCCTCCGGCAGGAAGATCGTGCTTCACACCTGTTAAAACGTCGCGAGCAGCCGCGTCACGGCTCGCGTGTTCGACCTGGGTGAAAATTCGTAATTACGCGACGTCCACTCGGGAACGGGGATGATTTCTCCCGGAGAAGCCGCGAGCACAAAGCTCTCCCGAGGTCCGCAAGACTCGGAGTTGCGTCGCGTTTAAAACGTCACGTCCCAGGCTGTCGCCACGAAATTATTGCCCACGCATTGTTCTTGCGCTGCCGCGTAGCCGTTGCGGCAAGTCCGCGACCATCGACTTCCGCCCACGCAGCCAATTTTGCACGGTTAAGCCGGGAGGCTGGTGCAGTGTTAATTTACAGCGCATCGAGCCCCGCTTATGCGAATTAGAACGCCTCCCTTCACCATTCACCTCCGTAATCGTTCTCTGTGGCCCAATGATGGCCCTCCGGTAGGGATCGCCCTCGAATCGATGGAGATTATCAAGCATCATCGTTTTCTGCACGCGTTACACCGAGCAGCCGACTCGCAGCTCTAGAAAAACAGCTCAGTGTCGAGTGTAACGTCCCGTACACGTTAGCACGCTGCTCTCTTCCATTGATGCTCGTTCGAGAGCAACGAACGTAGCTATTTTCCGAGCCCCGATCACAGAAATATAATTATCGACCTTCCACAAAGTGCAGGAGACCCGCATTAACCCAGCCAGCTTCGGTAACCCGATCACTGGAAGCCTCGAATAGGGGAGGGAAACTTTATTCGATACATCAGGGAACTTTCGTTGCAAACAAACTCTTCGCGCCGCTATCAGCCCGATGTTAAATGCTGCGAATCCGCTGCGAAGCTGATTACAGCGGGATCGCGACGCAATTCGATGCATTCGATTGTCCCGCAGAAATTTACACTGACTCGTAGCAATGTACTCCTCCATTCTCTTATCAGCCAGGCGATGTTAGCGATGCAAATAACTTTCATTCGCTAGCCTCCTGAACGTCCGCGGCGAGGTAAAGTGAAAATAGGGGCGCGTAGAGGTCGGTCGATAGCGGGTGATCAGAAAATAACGTTATTGGCGTATAAAGAAATAATTCGTTTAGAGCTCGCTCCCCGGGCAATTCAAGCACGCGTGCTCGCGCGATAAAACGGCCCAGGATCGCGGACCTTTACTTCACGCGTAACGCGTGCAAGCTCGATATATCCCCAGCAGCGTTCATTCATCCTCGGGCACGCACCCGCACGAATTCCGCTTCCTATTAAGATTCATCTGATTTCCCGCTGATTTCCAATTTTCCCGGCTTGTTCCTCAACGGGGGATTTATTGAAGGGAATTCGTGGAGGTGTAACTCGCTCAGCGATTTCCTAGTGGTCCCGATGTTCCGCAACGGCGAGGAGCGATCTCTATTTCCCTCGATATTTCGCGCATGCATATCGAGTCGAAAGAAGCGTGAATTGCAAGGGGCTGGAACCACGGTATCGCTGTATTCAGTGATTCCCATTGAATCCCCTCGTTGGACAAGATGGTTAACGACGTAATGCCAGCCTCGGAGCGAGACGCGAATCGGCAAAACTCTGCGACAATCGACAGCACGAATGACAATAAAGGAGAGCGGCTCGGGCGAAAATAGCGCAACAAGTGCAGTTGCAGGAACGACAGCTGCAGCCGCGCGTATCATATTAGAAATCCTGCCGCATTATCCCGGCGAGTTTATTCCTCTGGAGCGGTGTTCCCTCGGCATCGCCCGTGGTGTATCTAGAGCGTGCGCTTTACCTCTATTGTTTATTTCGAGGATTTTCTTATCTCCCGTCTTCGGCGTCCTCGGTGCACTTCGACGCGCCACTGAAGTTCCTTTCAGCCCTCCGCGTGCTCCCCGGATTACCCGCGAGGACAATTCTGGGGGGGAAGTTTGCGCGTTTGCGAGGGAACGATTCAATTATTGAGCGCCCCGTGCGGCTATGCGGCCGAAAGGCTCTCGAACGCCCGCGAATCGTTGGCGTTAAGATCGCGCGGGCGACTCGCACGGTGGTGTGATTAATTGCAATTACTTAGGGGAGCGAGGCGATAGAAAAAAGAAGCGAGCAGACATAAATCAGGGTGGACGTTAATTTTGTTTTCAGCGCCGATGGCAACTACGAGGTGACCATTATGACCAAGGCGATTTTGCACCATACGGGGAAGGTCGTGTGGAAACCGCCGGCGATCTATAAATCATTCTGCGAGATCAACGTGGAGTACTTTCCCTTTGACGAGCAGACTTGCTTCATGAAGTTCGGTTCGTGGACTTACGACGGGTACACGGTGAGTAATAAGATTTCCCTAACAATCTCCCTGTATTCGCATGGATCATTAATCAACGTCCAGATAATCGCCCTGCAAGGGGCGTTTACCGGACCATCGCGGTGTCGTATTTCTCTGTAAAATCGATTCTTACGGTGTTGAAAAGTTTCGAGCACAAGAGGCACAGATAAGGTGGACGCGGTAACTCGGAGCAAGAGATACGTACGAGGTCGTGTGTCTAGTTAGAATCAGAAAAGTTTAGAAATCAGGAAAGTCAGCTGCAAATATTAGAATTTAGGAATACACCACTTCCAATCGCATCAAAGTTCTTAAGAGGTCATTCTACTTTGATCGGCCGAGAAATTAACAACTTTTGTCGAACCGTAACCGAGATTTTTCTCACGGAACACCCGAGAATACGCCCTTTTGGGTGTTTCGTCAAACTTTTTTTTCAAACCGGCGCCATTTTCTTACTTTTCATCGAGAATTGTTAATTGAGCTAGGGGATATAGCGACACTCATACAGATTAAGAATCTCTTGGAATTTTTTGTTTCGGATAAGCCTGAGCCGTGAAGTCACCTGCGCCGTGAACATACCTCTTTTTTTTAGGTGCCATATTAACACTGTAAAAAAACAATTAAAACAAATTGCAAAAATTCTTCTTAATTTTTTTTTGTATAATATAAGAGTAGCTTAATAAATACCAAAAAGATTTATTTCATTATATATTGCATTTACCGACAAAAATATTTAAAAAAAATAGCTTAATTTTTCGACCGATCAAAGTAGAATGGCCCCTTAAACTAAGGGTGGACGAGATCCTTCGGGGAACTCTCGAAAAATTGTACTTACGTGAATCGATCATTTTTTCGATCCCAGAGCGGTCATCAATCTCCGATGTTTGCGCTTCCTCTTTGGAGCCCGATAAGGCAACCCTTTTAGCACATCGACGGACGTATCGTTGCTCGCATAAGTCACGCTCGGAAACATACAGTGGTCGAGATAAACGAAAATCGCCGGAACATTGGCGTTCCATTTATATCCGTGGCCCTCGAAAAGTATTTTTTCCGTGTTCGTAAACCCGTGACCACGCTGGCTCCTTTTTAAAGGTTTTTATTCCCGTGGGCCGCCACGTTCGTTATAAAATTCACAGCGGGCATATCGAAATTCTTGTGCGCGATCAACGGTCTCCTTTTATATTAAACATTTCACGATGACGAATTTTTACGCGAGCCGCCTGGATTACGGTTGACGCGGAACTTTGCGCTGGATATTTTAGCTGTAACTGTTGTTTCGTAGTTTACCATCGTCGTGCACTCTTCGTCTATCGCGGAATCAATACCAATAATTCGCTCGCTGCGGAGGGACCTGTAAAAATTCGAGCGCAACAGCCACGCGTCGCTTTAACGAAACGTCACGTTGTTTCATCCACTCCTCGTCGTTTCTTCCTACGTTTCCGTGTCTCGAATTTGCAAACAGCGAGAGGGTTGTTAAATATTCAGGGATCGGCAAGCGGAAGAAAACGGTAGGAAAGGGCGGTTTGTCAGGAAACAATCGAAGTACCTTTCTGCAAAGTTAAAGAATTTGTTTGCATTAGGCGTGTGGTTTCTTGCTGGAGAAGAGTAGAGGGAACAGAAGAAAGATGGGGAAGAAGTACGGCAAACCCCGCTGAACCGCCCTACAATGCGGCCAAGATATGCAAGAACGCATCAATGGAGCGCAGACTTGGTTCTTTTCAGGATGCAGTTTTTCGCGGACGTGAACGTGTACGTGCCCATCCTGTGCTCGCTGGATTTATTGCATTTATATTTCACTTGCGCGTTTCCTTCTTGCTCCGTCTGTCATTGCGCCGCTCGGGCTTCTATCCAGGGTATTCGCCGGCAATCTCTCCTTTCTTAGCAAAACTTGGGCTAGAACGAAGGCACAGAAGCGTTTCCGCGAAACATCTTGTTTCCAGTCGTCTGGGAATCGCGAGGCTGGTGAAAATAGAACGTGCGAATTGAATGCGTGACGACTGGAATCTAAGGAAGTGGAATAAATTTTCGTTCCATAAATTCATCCGCTAAACGACCAATCCCGTTATGAATCCACCACGGTGAAGTCGCAATTTCAGCTCCATGTTTGATCACGTATCCGCGCATCAAGAGGTCCGGAATGCTTTCGGAATCTTTCGACGACCAATCAGCCAATGCATCAGCGTCCCTTTCGGTTCGATCACAATCTCGGAAGACTTTAAATTGCTCGAGTGACCAGTGACGTCACAGAGCCGGTCGAATTTCGATGGCAGTCTCGATATTCCGTAGGGGATCGATCGCATTACGTGTCTGGTCATATTTCGACCCGGGTCTGGTTACGGGCCAATAAACTATTCCTTAACAGACCGATCGCGCTATAAATTCGGTCGCGTCTGACTTCGCCTCGGCTTCCAGAAATAAAAAGTTCCTCGGGGCTCGAGCATACACCCGATACCACGTTGTCTAGTTGACGCCGGCGTAAATACCCTGTCAGGCGTCAGACTTAATGAAAGCTGCGCGAACTCTGTCCCGTTGAATTAGTTGGAAAGTGGGCGCAAGTCGCGCTAACTTAATTTAGCCTAGCCGACGTTAAATTCAGCGACTCCGAGAATCGACAGGCGCGTTTTCTGCTCCCCGATAAACTCCGCGCGCCGAATATTAACGAGACAGAGACAGGCCTCATAGAATTGCCGTTGAACTACCTCAGCGGCTGGGCGGCCGGGTCAGGGAGAACGTTGCCTGAACTTTTCAGGCCGCGTCTAAACTATTTATTACGTCTGGAAGTTACGTTGACAGTTGTCTATTCCCCGGTGTTTTTCTTTCATTCCTTTCCGCCTTGTCGTTGCGAATCCCCCGAGCATCTGGATTCTAAAGCATTCGAACGCCACTCGCCCAGCTCCGTGGAATAATTCATGCCGCTGCAGAGCCACCGCAAATCTCCGATGAATTACTTAACCGATCGCGCTGGTCTTTGCTAAATTGCACGCGACAGAAATATTGTTTCCCGGCGAGTGTATTTCGTCGCCGTTTATATATTCACGTGTGCCCGGCTGTATCGTGCCTTCGCAGTTGTCGCGAGGCGCTTTATCCCGTACTCAAGCTGATTAAACTTTTCTGCTCAACCCTGCCCTTTCGACCTCTGCTCGAGCAGAGTCGCTCTCAAGTATGTTTAAAGAGATCCGAAGCTTTGGAAATAATTCAGACGCTGCTGTGGCCATTTCTGAGCCTTGGTGAACAGAGAGTTGCCTGTACCCAGAAACGGTAGGTGAGTGAAGGCTTACAGACAGGTTGCCTCGCCTTAATTCTGTACGAAGTTCTTCTCTGCCGAGGCGACGCCTATCGACAAGGCATCGTAATTGATCGACTCCATTTAGCAGCCCTCCAACGAAACGTCTGTCTCTATATCGGCCGCGGTCTTAAACCCAGCCTCCAAAGCGGGCCGCGCTTTCCCCGGTGAGAAATATTTCACGCCCTTCCTCGCCCGTATAGACGTATAATCTCTCGGTACTGCTGAAACGCGGTGGCTGGCATTGGCAAAACGTCACGATTCATCGGCGCCGTTTTTTGAAGAGTCTTCTCGCTTCGCCGGCATTTCCCCTTTGGACTTTGATGAACCGTTTCTCACCATCTGACAGATGCGTGTAGTTCACTGTCCTCTTCCTTCCGCTTTCGTTCCCTGCAGGCCACACGTGGATCCATACGGCCCCATAAATCAGTGTATTTCTGCTCAACGAGGCGGAACCTGGGGTCGCAGGCTTTCCCATTGAAACTTTATCGAACACGTTAACCACACATCGGGCTTCGCAGCTTTTTCCTCAGAAGAATTCCTGGACATTTCCATTTGACCATAGACGAACGTGCTTCCCCTCGCGATCGAATGAATTTGCAAGTGATACTCGATATTTCCCAGAGCATTCATCGTCGCTGAAAAATAGGGGAGGAGGAGAGTAATTCCGCGACAATGGAAGATCACGATGGGTCCGACCTCGTCGAAATCCTTTTCGTTGTTTCCTACGGAGTTCCGATGACCGTAGGGCCTTCCCCATGGACGGACAGATTTATCCATCCCCGACAAATCCACCTGTCCGTGGATTTCGCTACCGAGCAACCGAGAATAAATCCCTGGGACGATAAACCGTCCCGGACACGACCCTTTCGTTTCCACCGTTCGATTCCAGTTTCGTCAGTTTTCGCGTTCACTCTCCCACCCGCTCTCCGCCCTCTCGAAGCCACGGTTCCGCGTAATCGGTATCCTCGAGGAAGACACGGACAAACATTCCTTTAAACATTTCACCGCGAACGACGAAGTAGATTGACGCCCTACGCGTGACTTTGATATCGACGACGCTGTTACGTGTCGCGGAGGAGGAACGTTACAGGAGCCAAAGGTATAAGGCTATTCTTTGAGAGTTCCTTATTTTGCGTCGTTATGTTTGTTCCAATCGCGGTGCCCGGCACCCTCTACCGTAGCTCGTTACTCGGTTTTTCCGGTGATTCGCTCGACAAAGGAAACTCGACCTACTTGGACATATCGATGGCATCGTTTTCCTTATTTCCTCCGGGACGGTCAATCCTGGTTCAACAAGTTCTCCAAGGGACAGAGGATAATGACGAAGATGCTTTTTCTCCGGCGACCTTCGGGACCTTTGGCTTCCCCGTATCGATTGGGTCACCCGGGGTCCAATACCGATCACTCATTTCGCTGGTCCAATCGCGAAGGACGAAGCTAAGAGACGGAAGGAGCAAACGAAACGAAGCAACGGAGGAAAGGGCTGCGGTTAACGAGCGGCGATCCTCTCGCGAACCTGCCGAAAGATTTTAGAAGCGGTCCGGGTGGGATCAGGCGGCATCCCGCGAGGAGCGGAAGTTCGATAGCAGAGAGATTTGGCTCGACTCTTTGCAGTTTATTCCCGTTCTCAGATCCAACGGCTCCGAGAGCCCGCCACCCATTAGAGGTATCCAATTTCTTCCGTTCGCTCGCCTAGACCTTTTCCCTGACTTTTCTCGGGTCCTCCTCTTATTTCGTCTTCTCCCGTTATCCCCTTTCCCACTTTTTTTTTTAAACAATTGGATCCACCGCTGTGCACGGGAGAATGGATTGTAGCGGAGCGTCGCTCCTGGAGGAGCTGGGCAAGTCTACTGTGTTTCAAAAGACGGCTGCAGGGTCCTTCGAACATCGTGCGGAACGGAGATGTCGAAGATCTCGAATGAAATATCGTCGGGGATAGATAGGGTTTTCGCAGCAGTAGTTTTAGCATCCGTAAGGCCGCTGTGAACGACCGTCGTCAACCGCTAAGAAGAAGCGGAGACTATTCTGAAGAAGAATCGTCCTTCGCGGTGGGGTTATTTTTGGCTGAAGGAACCCTCGTTTCCCAGTTATGCGACATCTTGCGAAATACCCTTATTATTCATCATCCATCTCTCTCTCTCTCTTTGTCTCTATTTAACTCTCAGGCACGTAGACGCGCAAATATATACATACGTACGTAACCCTGTGGCAAATGGCTCGTTTGGGGTAATGCTCCTTATCTGGGACCTCAATTAGACGGCGCGTCGTTGTGTGAATAATGTTCGAACGGGGCCGGTTAGCATTTTATTCGACGCGGTAGGGTGAGCGCCGCTGATTAACTGTGTGCGAATGGTTTGGCCCTTAGGTGGACTTGCGGCACCTGGCCCAGACAGAGGAGTCGAACCGGATCGACGTCGGCATCGACCTGACCGACTATTACATCTCCGTCGAGTGGGACATCATAAAAGTGCCTGCCGTGAGGAACGAGGCGTTCTACATATGCTGCGAGGAGCCCTACCCGGACATCGTGTTCAATATCACCCTGCGCCGCAAGACCCTCTTCTACACGGTGAACCTGATCATACCGTGCGTGGGCATATCTTTCCTCTCGGTGTTGGTGTTCTACCTGCCCAGCGACAGCGGCGAGAAGGTCTCGCTCTCGATCTCGATACTGCTGTCGCTGACGGTGTTCTTCCTGCTGCTGGCCGAGATCATACCGCCCACGTCATTGACGGTGCCGTTGCTCGGCAAGTACCTTCTGTTCACGATGGTACTGGTCACCCTGTCCGTGGTGGTGACGATCGCCGTTCTGAACGTGAACTTTCGCTCGCCCGTCACCCACCGCATGGCCAACTGGGTGCGGGTGGTGTTCATACAAGTGTTGCCGCGGTTCCTTCTGATCGAGAGGCCGAAGAAGGAGGACGACGAGGAGGACGAGGACGAGGGGAGGAACGGTGGCGTTGGTGTCGCCGGCGTGAACGGGGACGGCGAGCCCGTCGACAACGACGACGACGACGACGACGACGACGAAGATGACGACGACGAAGCGACCAACGGGAAAGCGACCGAGGGCATGCTCACCGATGTGTTCCATGTACAAGAGACTGACAGGTACGACTCGTACTACGGCAAGAGGTTCAGCGGGGAGTTCGAGATACCGACGCACGGGCTGCCGATCAGCGTGACCAGGTACGACCTCAGCGCCGTGGCCACCGTTGGCACGGTCGGCCCCTGCTTCGACGAGCCGCTGCCCTCGCTCCCACTGCCGGGGGCTGACGACGACCTCTTCGGCCCGGCCAGTCCCGCTTACGTTCACGAGGACGTCAGCCCCACCTTCGAGAAGCCGTTGGTTCGCGAAATCGAGAAGACCGTCGACGACGCCAGGTTCATCGCCCAACACGCCAAGAACAAGGACAGGTTCGAAAGCGTGAGTACAACCTTCCTTTCTTGTCGTCACTGGCATCCCACCTCCTTACAGCACCTCCGACACAGTCATCACCTCTCAGTTTACCCACAAATCAATCGTTTCGCATTAGACCGCCTTCTCTTCCCATTCTACGCGCTGCTCGATCCTGTGCTTGGTCGATTTACTGCCTCTAACGTGCGCGATACTCCGAGGACTTCTACTTACAATTAGAGCGCGAGAGTTCGAATTTTTCGCCGAGCATGTTCCTCTAAAACGGGCCGATCCATCGCGGCGAAGCGTATTTTGAACTAGACTCGCGCAACACCGGAGTGTAGCGTTGGAAACCCCATTCCCCGAGCGTTGTCGAAAGTCGAGCCACTGGAAAATCTCATCAGAAATCGATACTCCATTTAGAAAAGTAGAACAGGCCGCGCGTGAAATAATAAAAGCGTGTTCGTTTGTGCCGCGCGGAAAGGATATCAAGCGGAAGAGACGAGGCGTTCGGCTGTTGGAAAGAACCGCTCTTTAATCTTTACGAGTAATCCGCGTCATGGGATCGGTAATGGACCGTGCAAATCACAGCGAATCGACCGAGCGCGAGCTGTGATTACGAGCGAACGCCCAGGGTTAGGGGCTCGGGGTTCGGCGCTCGCCGTTCGGGTCAGCGAAAGCAAATTATAACGAATCAGCCGTAGGAGTCGTGATTCGAAGCCCGATAAGGTGGCGGCGCGGCGGTAGTATCGGATCGTATTAATCAGCCGTAAGCGCCCCCGGGATCCGATTACTGTTAATAGCTTTGCCACTGTTTGCTCGACACCATTCGATTTGCCACGGTCCCTCATCTTTTCAATCTCAATTGAATATTTCCACTCAAAGTCTCCGACGCGATTAATGCCCGCCGAATTGTTACACATTTTCCTTTCGATGGAATCCAGCGGCCGTTCGGTCGCAATGGTCAATCCTCCGTCGCGAATTACCTTCGCATTATCGTCCCACGAATCGATCCTATTATTCGTGCTGCTGTTCGATTCCATACAGCTTGCCAGCCTCCTCGTGCACCAAACGCGTTCCAGAACACGCAACGCAGGGGCTTTAATGAAAATCCTGGTTCCCCTGAGTGGTGTCGAGTCGCGGGCGGAATGAGGGAAAGCGAATCTCTACCCATGGTGGTCGGCGCGGCGGCTCGAAGACAAAAGCACGGCGAAATTCTTTGAAGGTGACAGGCTACTGGTTAGCGTATTATTAGTTGGGCAAACCCCTTTACCGTCGTCGGCACGCTTCCACCTCGTGTCCTGCCCGTGAATAGGCGAGTTAACCAGCGCTGCCTCGCTTTGACTCGACGCAAAGACCTGGCACCGCACGCCACCAGAAGAGAAGAGAAGTAGCCCCGATAAGCTGGTCGAAAATCGGCTACGATCGTTCTCCATCAATCTTCCTGACAACGGCGTCTCGTCGAGAGTGTACAGCATCAGCTACCCGTTAAACAGCACGGCGCGCAACGCCTCGACGCACCGGAGAGACGCCTAGCCTGTTGGCGCTGCGAGACGTCGAGGCTCGGCCGTCTGACCGAGCACGGGCTTTTCTGCTGTCACAGATCTAGCTACATACCTTTGTGTACCGCGAGGTACATACATTGCACGGGAACACAATCACGCTGTAAGAGGAACGAACAATTTATCAGCGGAGTCATACGTACGTGTACTCTACTTCCGTCTGACTTGTCGCGGACTATTCCACTCGGGAAAGAGACTAGACCTCCCAGCGCCGATTAAAACGCATTACCCCCTCGGTTCCCAGACTCGAGCAGTTTCGCTTATCAGGGATATTCGCTAATATTGACCAGAAGTTACGGGAAGATTGCCCATGCTGCGCACGTTTGCGCGAAGTTGCCGGGACGCTCGATTTCGCCGCGAACTTGGGCCAGGCGCGGGGATGTAAAACTCCCGGAAATTGTTTCAGACGTTCCCTCCACTCGGGGAGCGGTTTCGCGAGCAGAGACATTCGTACGTGGCGGCCGTAAATTCGAAGGAATTTATGCTTCCTATTTCATATTTGCCCGGAACGAGCGACGTGACACAGTTTCGCGTGGCCGTCGCGTATCGGGGCCGTGTCCGGGACTCGCCCGCGAAATCTCCGTTCTTCTCTGTCGGGCAAATATATCCGATCGCCCGTGGCGGTGGACGTCCGGTCCGGTTCGTTCCGTCGCGTTGGATATTAAGCCGGGCGACAGTAAAACACGGCGGATCGGGAAAGTTGGCCTTCTTACCTGCTACTTTAACGAACAACTTTGTCAGAAAACGACCGGCTGACGGAAGTTTGAGAGTCGATGTTTCGACAGGCCGAGGCCGTAGCGGGGGTAGTTGCAAACTTGAATGTAGTTTTTAGCACACTTTATAGTTAGTTGGCCGGGGTGAGAGTCGAAGTTCGCCCCGCGGAACTTCGACAGCCGAAAATATGATAATTCGCCGTCGGGCTCGGCCCGCTGTCCCCAGAAAGTGTCGCGGGAATATCGTTTTTGTTTTAACGAGACCCTTAGAGTAACGGCGCTATTATTACACTCTACGCTCCACTTTTCCGATATTACGGACGTGTTTTATGAAACTCGAGCGTAAAAAGGGTGCTATCAATGCTGGCGCGCTAAAAACGCGAGAACCTCTCTCTCCGCCCCCGTTTCCCGCGCCGCCCTCTGCTTACTTCCCGCGGCTAAAATTTAATCGATTATTCCTCCGCGAGAAGCACTATCCGCGGACGATGGTGCATGGAGAAGCTGCGATCCATAGATCGCTGCCTGCGGATCAAAGTAATTAAAGTTTGGAACTCGCCGCGGGTGAAAGTTGGAGAAGTGATTGAATACTATCGAGGAAGCGAAGGAAAATCCGTGATACCCCGGGTCCTAATACAATCAGACCTGATTTGCCAGTGCTAACAGAGCTCTATCTAGCAGAGGTATCTCGGGCGACAAGGCGTATCTCTCGTCTGAATCTAGATTCGGCCGGGGCCAAGGCGGTTCGCGGCCAAATTCAATCTATCCAGCATCGAGATCTCGAGTCACGATCCCGGAGGTGGCTCGATTTCCGCGCGGAACTCGCGTCAACCGGGTACTTCCGGCTGCTACGAAGGAGCCAAACTTCGGATAGAGGCTGCCGCTGTAAATTATCAACGCGTACCGTCTGCCCGCGAACGCACTGCGGCAGAGTTCCGCTCCCCTGCCAAATGTGCACGCGCGGCGCGTCGATGAGAATGCGAGCCCGTCCACTGGATTTCTCCCGTTCTCGCTCCACGCGAGAACCAGCTCGACACTCCGCGGCGATTTTAAAACGGCACTCGCAGCCATAGAAACCCGGACCTGGTACCGGCCAGGAATTAGCTGCCTCGCGATCCGTTTGACCGCCGCAGAACGAGTGTTTCCGAGCGGATTTCACGGGCTGGCGGGTCAGTTGGGCGAACACGTAACGTACGGGAAGCAGGTGCGTCACCCGCCGCGTCCGCGAATTTGTTAAGCCCCGCCGCGCCCCCTGTTGAAAAGCGTATTCTCGCTCGCGAGTCCGTCGCGGAAACTTTTCCCCACTCCGCTCGAAATTTCCACTCGTTTCCCGGCGAAGATCGCTGGATCCAGCGGGGCGATTGAATCCTATCGGGCTTTCGTAAGCTTCTCGTTGCATTGTCTGGGGAGGAATGTGTTTAGCTGCAGCGTTCCCCACGATCCCCGGGCATTTTTGAATGTAAATGGCACACGTTGCTGGAAAGAGACGACGCCGAGAACGGTAGAGTTTGGAGATAGAGATCTTGATCCTGGAGAGGTTTCTACGCGCTGACGGAACGGTCGCTTGGCACAGAGTTACTCGCGCGAAACAGTGAGACAGTACTTGGCCAGGAAGTTGCTCCGCGGGAGGAAGGGAGTCACGAAGGACGAGTACGGTTCGCTGCGCTGGCAAACGTCGAACGCCAAAACTTACAATTCCGATTTTAATTCCGGTCGACTCTACTCGAAATCAGCGATTCGACGTCTCCCCCGTACTGGATGTCCTGCTTCTCGATTCGATCGGCGCTGCAGCCACTGGGGGCGCTGCTGTCGTCCACCGCTAAACAAAGGTGTCATCAGGATTTTTTCTATAGAGGCTGATAGTGAAAAGGCGAACTGTGTTTTATGACCGAAGCATAGTTCTCTGGCATTATGGCGAAACCTGAATCGGTTTCCCTCGGTGTCGGCGGATTGGCTCGACGCCAGAGATAGATGTCACGAAGGTGCCGGAGAGAAGGACTTTGGCCGTCCTGATCCTGGATTAAACAAACTTTTTAGATCACGGTAATTTCTTCCCTCTAGCGGCCTACCCTCCACGCGTCACCAGCCTCGTTGATTACTTTTGTTCCGTTTCACGAAATGAACCCACTGTCTGAGCGCCGAATATTCAGCCGGCGGAAACGAGCCCGGCGGGAAAAATCCCGGGATCTAAAACTCGCCGGAGGTTTCGCTAATCTGTCGCGTCTAATTGTTGGGAATCTGGGGAATTTTCTTCGTGCACTCTGAATGGAATTATGGCGCGCAGGTGGAGGTATGGTACGCGCTGTAACTAGGGTGGAAAGCCATCTAATCCGCGCTTTCCTCGTTCAGCGTATCGCCGATGGGATCCTGCCAGCTAGCGGGAGTTTGTTATTGGATCCAGAAAGTACTCAGAAGCTCGTTTATCGGGATAAAAGGGTGTGGCGTGCGTGCACGGTGACTCGAGGCCGGTGTGCGGGAGAACGTCGTGCGGAATTGAAACGGAACGATATTCCGTGCTGCGCTCCCGGGGAAAGTATCATAAAAGTATCGGGTGTCTGTTTTATCGTCCACTTTCCTCCCCCGTTGTCGCAGAGGGAATCGAAAGGAGTCAATACACCCTCGAGATGACGGATCAGTTGTCTATCCTGCCTGTTTCCGGGCGAGCTGCGGGTGGTGGTAGAGGGGTGACGTTCTGTATATGTCGTAAGGGTGCTCGATTGAAACTTCGGAGATAGGACTCGCCTTTTAGCTGCGCACATAAAGCCGAGCAGCGTACGGTGGATCCATCCTGTTGTCGAGTAGATGATACTTGGACCCGACGAGGGAGGAAAACTCTGAGAACATGTATCTCATTCTGACAACAGGATCCAAGTAGCGAGAAATATTGTGTGTCCAGAATAGTCGGAGGAATGTTGTATTTACTCGACACTGTTTCCTTTTGTCTCCTTTACACTGGGTTACTTAACACTGTCCAGCCACCAAGCATCCAACCACCTCCATATCCATCAAGTGGCATCCTTAAGTTGACGCCGTGCCAGCTTACCTCCTTGCCTGAGCGACTCGCTTATCTAACGCAACCTGCACGAATGGTCTATGTTCCCAGGTGGAGGAGGACTGGAAGTACGTCGCGATGGTGCTCGATCGGATCTTCCTGTGGATATTCACGGTGGCCTGCGTGCTCGGCACGGTGCTGATTATACTTCAAGCGCCGAGCCTGTACGACACCACGAAGCCGATCGACATCAAGTACAGCAAGATCGCGCGGAAGAAGATGATGCTGATGAACATGGGTCCCGAGGAGGACTAGTCGACGATCCCGCGCGGCCGCGAGCCGCGTCCACAGCGTCAGCTGCCACGTCGTCAGCATCATCTTCGACATCGCCCTCGGCGTCGTCGCCGTTGTCGTCGGCGCCGTCGTCGTCATCGTCGTCGTCGTCGTCGTCGTCGTCGTCGTCGTCGCCGTCGTCGTCGTCGTTGTCATCGTCGTCGTCGTCGTCGCCGTCGTCATCGCCGTCGTCATCGTTGTCGTCGTCGTCGCTCAGCGATCACCGCCCATCATCGAAACTGCCGATTCTCACGTCGACGTGGAACAGGACCCTCTCTCGATCGCTGCTGCGCGCAAAGATCAGATCTCCCGGACACCTCTGGAGTACCGACGAGAAACGAATAGAGCGAACGATTGGACACTGTTGTGCGAGCCGAAGGGAGGCGGATTCGTGTAATTCGTAAGATTTCGGTGGCTGGTTCGTTCCCGGTCGACGAACCGGCGTATCCGAGCATCCGCGGCGTGGATCTTTCCCTCTCCGAACTATGGATTGATCCGACGGATCTCGATCCTGGACTCTTTGAGAAGGGGGACGAGAATGGGAGAGCAAGTGAGGGCGAGTAGAAGAGCGAGAGTGTATATGTATGTGTGCCTGGTCGCGTGCTGGTGAGAGAGGAATGCTAGCTGATGGAGCAAATGGGAGCGAAAGGTAAGCGAGACTGAGCCGGGAACGAAGGGGGTGGAACGGCAAGAGAGGGGAGAAAAAGTGCCAAATACGCGAAACACACGCGCAACGTATTTTTGTAAATCTGGTTTCATACGTAAGGCTAGAGTCGTGCGGCGAGACGTCGAACTGCCCGAACTGCCGATTTTATATAAGAAGACGTTTACACCCACACATGCATACACACACGCGCACACACACACGCACACAAACACGGGAAGAGAACGAAGGGGAGCAAGAGGAACACTTACACCAGTATAAAACACACCTTCATTCATGCATTCATAGACACACGTACGTACACACGTTATAACATTTATACGTAACGAAAAGAGTAAAGAGCAAGAGAGAGAGAGAGAGAGAGAGAGAGAAAGAGAAAGAGAGTGAGAAATAATAGAGCGAATGAAAGAATGCGAGGGAGAGAATGAGAGCGAGAATGAGGGAGAGAGAGAGAGAGAGAGACACGCGCACGCGCACATCCCTTTGATGCGCGCGTGTACACACATAAGCATATACATAGGAACTATACATCTATTACATGCATAGATATATTCGAAAGATCTCAGCGTGTACGGGACAGAAACGCGACATGCATCCGCATTCTCGTCACATCGCATAATCAAGAGGTGCGCGCTCGCGGTCGCGCGCGCAAGTACGCGCCACACGCACAAACGAGCACACGGACATCGCTGGAAACGAAACGTAGGGTCGTTGCTCGCGTGTCGCGCCACGAAGGAGGAGATTCTTCCGTCGGGAAATTGCTTGCAGTGATAAAGAACGAGTCGTCGAGGCAGTGATTATTATGCCAGGTAACCCCGTAGTCGCTAAAGGAGAAAAGAACGCCAGCTAGATACCCTTCGTCATCTCTTCTCCCCATTTTTTTTTTCTTCCTCTCCTCCTCAGCCTCTGTTAAATCATCGAACCAAGCGACGGCGCAAAGAGTCGAGAGGCTCATTGGCAGCCTTCTTTCCCGTCCCTTCCCATCCGCCCCCGCAGTCGCCCGAAACGATTGATCGGGAACGGTTCGCCGAGACAATTATCAAGGCAAATCATTCGGTCAGACGCTAAATTGCGGACAGAATATTTAGTGGCGGACGAGCTGCGGCCGTGGGATCGATCGAACCGGCCAAATCGGTTGACGAATGGAGTTTCGGGCGGTCCCGCCGCGCTTGGCTCCTCGCTGATACGAACTCCTTCGTGGTGGCGCGCTCGCGAGGAAAACCGTGGGGGGGGGGAGGGGCGAAACGAGGGTTCGCGGACAAAGTAGCTTGCAAACAACTGCCAACTTTAGGGACAACGGCCTCTGACTAATCCAGCCGGTTCTCAGATGGGAAGGAAACGTTATTGGACGGGTCGAGGAGGGTTTTGGGAAATGGGAATTCGGGGAACAGGGCAAAGAGCAATCTGGGAGATGTTTCTGGCGCGCCAGGATGCAGCGTTTCGGGGGACGAGAATTGTTTCGTCGGTGCGCCGAAACGGCCAATCGAGATCCAGCCTTTCCGCTTTTCTTTCTTCCGTCGCGTCGCGGCAAACTGGGGATCTTGGCGAGCGTTTCCCTTGGAGCGCGTAGCCCGGAGATCCTCCAGCGATAGCGCGAACGTTGATCGCGATAGGAACTTCGGGAATCTTCAGCCTGCAACCGTGTCCTCTCTCAGGGCTTTCGCCGATTTTGATTTTATCTCGACAACGACAACGAGCCCCCTCGAAACATAGAGGCTATCTGCCGTAACCGAGTAGCTCCAGTTCGCGATTCTATTAACTGTGTTCATTCCCCGGTGAACTCGGTCGGACCTTCCTAACCCTTGCTATCAAGGATCGCTTCAATCATCGTCGAATAGAACTGCTGCTCAAGTTCCCTCTGCGCTCAAGATCCGAGCGAAACGCCGGCGCCGTTGCCTTCAGCTCGAGACGGAACAGCGCTTGACGAACTTACGCGAGAGAAATGGGGGTCGCATCGCCAGAGCGAGCGGAGGAGCGAGAGGATCATCGACTGCCATTCTCCGTGATATCTTGTCTCGCGATACGCCGAGCAACCCGTTTCTTCTTTCCTGGATCTCGTGGCTAACCTGTGCGAGTGGATCGATACGCGACCACCGCTGGCGAGGGAGGCGGCTGATAAAGGAAGGCGACTGCAGAGCCGGTGCAAGGGTTGAACGCGATGCTTCCAGCCCTGTCTTCCAACGGCAGCAAGATTGTTGGATGCGGCTTTGAAAAAAGCGGAGAAATACGCGAGCGGAGAATAGGAGGAGCAGCCAGGGAAGAATCAGGGATTACATTGGTAGGGGCGCGTGGAGCGATGGGCTCGTTTACGACGCAAGTTTCGAGTCGCTTCGAGGGTTGCTCGGAACCGGGACTCGTTGCAGCCGTCAACGACCTGTATGGAAACGTGCCGAGTTGCTGTCTCAGTTGCGCAGAAATTTATATAGAAAATGTCCTCCGAGCCTTGAAATTCTTCAAGCTCCGCCAAGCCGCTTGGCTCGCTCGACCTCGCAAAATTTGAATCCACTCTGTGAGGAACGCTGGAAGCGACTCGAGACAACCGAGACGCCCATCCCTGGCCACGTGGACACGGTCGCGCGCGTGCCGAACACGCGCACATCAGCATACACACAGAAACATCGTTCATGTACCGACAATGAGGAGAGGGAGGAAGTGGAGCGTCCAAGGGTGGCGAGAAACCGCCCCGGACCCCCACGAGAAGGTGTAATAATCAATTTATTTGCTCACGTAACGGTATAATATATTTAATATATGCGTATAGGTATAAAACGGAGGTTAATCCACACGAGAACTAATTAATCGCATAACCGAGGACGATTCACTCGCCGAGCCTGTGGCGGTGGTGGTGGTGGTGGTGTTGTTAATGATGCGGTGCGTGGGACTTGTTTTGTTAGGTTGCCGATCCAGGGACACACGCCTGCGCGGAAGACAACGTAAGGAATGATGATCCTACGGTGAAGGAACGAGAATCACGCGTCACAGAAACGGAGGGGTGGAAGAGGATGCGAGGCTCCCGACGATCGTCGCTTCGGCTCTCTTTGCAGTAGGGCACTCCCATCGAGATTAACTTTTCTACGATAGAAATCCAATTTGTCAGACGCCTACCATTTCACCGGAGTGCAATTGGAAACACCCGATCCTCTTAATTCATTTCAGATCCGCACCTTCTTCTTCCTTTCGAATCGTTGATCCTCGAAAAATGAAAGAATAATCCAAGACCGATCTACCACCAACGCCCGCGGCACTCCCTTTCCATCTCTTCGTCGCACTGTTCGATAACAATCACTGGCCAGCCATCTGACAGTAAATGTTAGCGGCGTTCCAAGATCAGCTGACTCGAGAACAGTTGATATCTTTACAATATCGACTTCGAGCTAACGCGAACGGTCAACGCGAAATCGTAGCGGGGCACGAAGAGGAAACGGTGGCGGCTCGAGGACATCGGCGCCGATCGATGATCCGTCGAGCGATCCAGCGGCGCTCGAGGTTCCACCGTAGCAAGTGTCAGCGTCGAAGAGCCCGTCCGGGCCCGTTTCGTGACGCATTGCCAGGCATTGTGTCGTTAACGGCGAGTTTTGCGTACTTCTGGAGACTGTTGCCGGCACGGTTGCGCGTCCCAACGCGTTCCATTGTCCGCCGGCCGCGTCTCTCGCTTCCTGTTCCCGGTTATTAATTTACGACGCGGCTTAAATCAGACTTCAAACGCGGACGCGCGGCGCGCCCTGCCGTTATTACGCGAATGTCACCGGTGCAACGTAATGTATGGCCCTAGGTTCCCGAGGAACTGGGTCATGCTGCTCCGAACAACATTCCCTTTCTCCTCCTTTTTTTTTCTGCATTACTCCCCTGCGAAACCTGACCTCCCGCGAACAAATTGCGCGACGGGGGAGAACGAAGTTCGAAAAGGATAGCGTTTCGTTTCGGTGAAATTTCTCTGACAGTTTAATGAAAATGTAAATTCGTCAGGCATCTGGGGCCGGGTTGACCGGTATCATGCAAATGCGGTGGAATAAAGTAGCATGAAAATTCGCGGGCAATGGAACTTGTATTAAACAACGAGTAACAGGTTGCGGGGGGGTATTTCGCGGCAAGTGCGACGTGGCAACTTTGACGGTAAACGTTAACGATGTATTAAATTCGACAGGTTCAATTGAAATTTCCCCGCGAATTTCCCTGTCCCACTAGTCTGAAATCCCGCCCGTTAAAGAATTAATTCATGTTGCTCGCCGTCAAACGATTTAACTTAATCGACCTGGAATTGCATTGCATTACGTCCCGCCTCGTTATCGGCTGGCCTTCCTTCGCTTTCACTTTCCGCGCACCTCGAGCTTTCGATTCGTCGCTACGAAGCATGGGGAAAGGGTGGAAAAAGTGAAAGGAACACACAGCGCGTGGTGCAGGTTAATCGACGTAGCGCGATATTACGCGAGCTCCAAAATAAGTTCGAGGGCAAGGGGTAAAGATTGGCGAAGCGTCGATCGTTCTTTCGCCGAGGACCACCCTTCCCACCCAGCCACCACATCGTCGGCAATTGCGACAACAATAATTGATACGATTAACGTTAAGGACGACTCAACAGTGAAGACGAACACGAAGAGGAGAAGCTATTAAGCACGAGAGAACGTTGCGGTGGTTTAAGGGTTAACACGCTAGTGATAAGCGATAGCTGTTGTCGTACGTTAGGTTGGTACACGTTGATAATAAAACGTTGATAATCGATCATGACAATGAAACGGGGGAGGGTGATGAGAAGCTCGGGAAACCAGACGAACAACTTTCGTCGTCGTCGATCCGTATCAGATTCTAGCCGGCGTTCCGTCGATCGCGCCGATCGATCGGGGTCGTGGATCGCCGCGACGGGTTAGGGTAAACGTTGTACATTGTAACACATTAATCGCGGTAGGCGTGTCGTGTTCTTTTAGTTACCGTGACCGTTGCACAATCCGCAGGGGATGCTCGCGAAGGGATGGTTCGTTTTAAGCGCGTGTGCGCCAACACACAGCTGGAGGTTCGTGCCCTGTCGTGCCTGTTCGTCCCTTGCGCGGGGAACTTTCACCCTAAAAATCGTCGAACGATTCCGATCACGCGCCTTCGTGTCTGGCCGGCGAGCATCGTCCGTCTTGCTGGCCGCGGGAGCGAACAAACGAACGAGATAGACACCCCCGTTTGCTTCCATATTCCCCAGTCGTAGAGATTCGCTCGAGAAGGAGGAGACGGATGAGGCGCACCTCGGGATAGTAAAACATTCAAGAAAGGAGCGTAGAATCGAAGGATGAAGCTAGCTCCTGGACGATCTCGTATTCTAGAATGCGATATCATCCTCGCTGCGTCCAGCTCTCGAGTGATACGTACCCCATTGAAATATTAGGTAGGTATCACCCATTTCTGGATCGCAGAAGCGTGTTCGAATCCTGTCAGCCGCCTCGATCTTCGTCCTCGCCAGGAAAGGGTATAAATAAGAGCCAGCAGAACGTAAGCATTGAATTCGTGACTCTATTCAGCGACTTATCTCATCAACCGCCCGCTTCGATCCCACAAAAGCCGCGAAGAGTGAGAACCTATCCTCCGGCGTTTCATCTTCGTCCTCCTTGTGGTATCGTCGCGTTTATTAACATTCAGCAGAGATTAATTCGGACCACCATACTTTTTCTGGACGATCCCGCGGTCCCGTCCGCGCTTCCCTGTGATTGACTCGAGGAACCAAACGATCTCCGCAGCGAGCGAAAGCGATTCGAGACGGGAAATAATTCTGTAGATATCTTCTTGTAGGTTCCACTGGCCTCCTCTTGCGGCATTCGGCCGCCCCCGAAAGGATACCAGCTTCGTGGTAATTGAATTTTTCAGTCGCCTCGAAGCTCCGTAGACCGCGCGATTCATTAGCAGTGTAAACCCCGGGGCTGGAAATTAGGACGAGCATGTAAGGCAAACGAACGAACGAGCGAGCGAGCGAACGAGCCAACCAACGACGAGCAAATGGATTAAGCGAGTAAGTTCTGATTCCGCCTCGGGTGTGCCGGTTCTCACGGGCCGCGCCACGTCTCTCGATCATCGCGAACGTGTCTGTCTTTCTGTGACAACGGAGGCTGCTGATTAAAAGTCGAATCAGTCCCGATTCTACGCTCCGTCGTATTTATTCGGCCCGAACGAATCTCGATGTTAATTAATGGAGATCCCGCTCCGTGATTCCCGGACGGGGGCACCTTGGCTCTTAAATCGGCTCGGGAGATCGCCTCCATCTGCGGAGAGCGCTTTAGGGACGGTCCTGGTGTCTGTTTTTTTGACAGATCCGGAGGCGAACGGGGCGTGCTATCCGTTCGCTGTGAGGCAGGCCGCCGAGGCCCGTGATGGGAAACCGTGGAAAAATCCGTCTTCCTGTCTTCGCGTTTCCAGTTTCCCGCTGTTCTCGCGTATCCATCGGATGGTTACAACCGGGAACTATACCGTGCGTGTGACTGTGCGTAGATTAATACGAGTAAGTGTACGTTTAAACTCGCGCCCGCGGGCGCGGTAGCCTGATAAGCGAAGTCGACAATTTGCGTAAGTGATAACTCGTGTAAGCGTTGTAAATTACTGTAGGTAGACCCTTCTGATTGTGACCCTCGTGCCAGGACTCGCGAGCCAATTCGTTCCTCCCCTTGCAGTCCACCGTGTCCTCTTCTTCTCTCTCAATTCTCGCGACCGAGTTCTTTTCTTTCAGCTGTTATTCGGAAACTTCACAGTCCCGCCGAAATTCGTAGCGTGTGTTGGAGGTTGTTAAGCAAATTTAAGTCATCGCGCTCTGCTCGGGTCTAGTCCAGACCGCGGAGTGCCGATTAGTAGTCTCGCGAAACGTTGCAACGATAGCGGTTGGGGCACGCAGAGAAACGATCGCTCTCTCGGCCAATTAGGTTCGCCGCGGTGGCATCAGGCGCGGCTAGTCATTGAAATCACCGAAAGTAGAATCGCGCGACGTCCCGTCATCCCGTCGAGGCTTCTCCGTTTTACGCCGGTTCCTCCTTTGCACGGTCATGGTCTGGGTCACAGTCGTGAAACGCTCAATAAAACAAGTACTGTGTATCGTCAGAAGCTTAAAGTCTTCCGTGGGGCATTCCTGACAAAGACGATTTCTCGGGGTGATCCGCAAAGCGACAAATGGGCGATGAAAAGAGCGACGAACGCGACGAGGAACGGCCGTTTGATCGCCGCCGATCGATCGTCGGGCGCGATCGACGCCGTCGACGACGTGGGAACGTGAAAGAGTAATGTTAAACCGTCCATAAGAGAATTTATGTAACAAGTAACGTCGAACGACCGGGATTTCGGTTCCATTTTTGCAAACGGGAATTTTATATTTCACCGAGCGCGCACGATTTCGCCGTGTCATCCGATCGGGTAACCTCGTTACCGTCGTTTCCGGTTTTTTAAGATGGTAAAGGGACGGTGCCAAGAGTTTTACCCTGTACGCGCCTTGAATTCTTTCTGCAGCCCCACCGGAACTTCTGGATATGGAATTTCTGCTCTATTGGAACTTCTAAATTTGGGACTTCTGCCTCGAGGTGTATCGCGGAGGATCTAGTAACAGAAACTCGCCGTCTACCTAGAACATTCGACGCCACTTTCGTAGGAGCACACTCTCGGCTTGGCACCACGCCCCGCGCCCATCGACAAAAGTTTATCATTCATTTGACAATCACACGCGAGACGTTTCCATACAGAATCAGCTGGAAGGGGTCGCATCTCTTTGTTACGGGACAATTTTTCACGTTTTCATAAAGAGAATAACAAACGAACAAAAAAAAAAACAAAAAAAAAAAAAAGAAACGAGAAAACTACAACGCGTCGCGGACATTTAGATTATTAAGATAAGAGCGCGCCGACGTAATCGCCGCCATCGATAACGAGAGAAACGGATCGAGCGACAACAAATCGTCGAAGGGGGAAAATTAATTGGCCGGCCGTGGGAAAGTCGACCGCGCCCCGTAAATCGCGGCTTCCACGCCGGCCGTAAAGTCGACTGAACGATCTCCCGCTTCCACTTGGAATTTTTATTAACCCCCTCCCCCCGGAACACCCTTTCTCTCCCCTGTTTGGCGTACACGCGCGGTTCCCTCCTCTTTGCCCGCTCGAAACATTCGCAGGCATCGACGATCGTACGCGAGTCAAGCGCTCGCTGACAGCTGGCCTCCGGTTCGAGGAACGCTCTTCTCCGGCTCCGAACTAACAGTATTAAAGAAGCAGTATTATTAGGTAATAAGTAGAGTCACGAAACGAAAACGCTAGCGAGCACGCGGAGAAGAAGGTTCTTCTTTCATCGACAGCAGGAGGCACGGTCACGATTCATCGTCATTCGCACCCGTTCGAATTCCCCTGTCCGATGTTCCTGCCCAAGGCACCCGAGCAACCCGCCAGGCCTCTTTCATCAACACCAGCGAAAATCGACCGAAAGTGTTTTCATTCCGAAAATTGGAAGCGTCGTCAGGATCGTTGGGCCGTAGACAAAATCGCTTCGTCGGAAAGGGGTCCACGTGAACGAAATGTGGCTGCAGCCCATTGGAACTCGCCGCCGTCATCCGAGTCGCGATATCTTAAAATCGAACGACAGCTCGACAGAGAGAGAGTGAGAGAGAGAGAGAGAGTGAGAGAGAGAAAGGGAGAGAGAGGGAGAGAGAGAGAGCGAGAGAGCGAGCGAATGCTTGGACGTGATCGAGAAACGGTCGTCGAGATCGACAATGCCGCGAAGCTTGATCGCGCCTGGTGAGATCGGGAAAGGCGTTTCCAAGGACGGGAGACGAAGGGAGGGGAATTTGGGGGAGGGTCGGGGGACAGAGGTCTCTTTGTGTGTTCGAAAAGGATTAAATCGAAATCTTTGCTCAACGTTGCATACGTGTTATATAAAAATAAGGTGACGTTATCGTCTAGTGTTGCAAAATAGCGTAAACCACGGAGAGGATGGGAACGGGATTTTCCGGCCACGTCGTCGTCTTCGGTGATCTCCATGGCGTTTGCACGACGGCAGGAACGCCTTAATCCTGCGCGGAGCGGATGGATCGAGGCAGGAATTAATTAAGAATACCGTGGCCCCGCGAGGGACACTTGCGACGATCGCTAATGGAAGAGGGAGGAGGGAGAGGGGAGGGGGATGGGTGACACCATGGAGGTACGATATGTACGGTGGCCGATGCACGAGGAGACAGTCGAGGGAGTGCGTAGATTATTAAAGGTAACAATAGTAATAATGATACTAATAAACGATTACTAATAACGACGCTAACGCTGTAAGCGGTAATGGAGCATAGTAATAACGAGTAACGATAGCACGTAAAGAAGAGAATGAGAAACCAGTAATAATAAACTACCACTTAACAATAATGGAGTAACGGTAACATTAACCTAAAGTAACGATAACGCTAAATAACAAATATCGAATATTAATTAACGATACCCTTACAAGTATATCGAGCGCTAACTCTACTATCGACGATTACGAAACGTTATACGGTGTATATTGTTATTCGATTCCGAGGAGGAGGGGCGAGGATGAATTGAATGGGATAGGGGGGGGGGGGTGGGTTGAGGGAGAGGAAGAGCACCGGGCAAGACGACTGTTGCCGAAGGGCGGGAGAACCCGATACGAAACTCGTTGTAAAACTGATAGTATTGTTAAGACAATCACACACTCATTGCTCCGGCCACCTCGAGGGCCATCCGTGAATATTTGTGGCACGGGGTTTGCCCCTCGTAGACGAAACGTGCGAGGAATAGGCGCGAGCAATCGTCACTTCTTCTGGAAGAAGCTGCAATTAGAGATTTCTTTGGGCGAAGAGGAGAGGCGACGGTAGCCGATGGAATTGGAGGACGGAAACCGGCGAAGCAGAACGATGACGAGGAAAGACAGAGACCTTCGATTTTTACCCCTGCGTCCACCCGTTCCACCCACCCCAGGGGGTCGGAGAAAGGGGGAGGGAGGCAGATGGAACAGAAGGGGGACGAAGAGGATGCGACGCGTATTCGTCGAGTGTGTCTTGGGACGCTTTTTTGTACGCCTCACATTTTCTACGGTTTCAAAATAGCAAAAGACAGACAATTGTATAAAACGAAAGGAGGAGGAGGAGGAGGAGTAGAAGTGTCGGTCATTGTGTTTGTATGAATTAATGGACACGAGTGTTGCTGGGAATTCCAGAGGGGTGGCCATGCCAAGGACCACCCCTGCGTCGGGTTGGCGGGGACGAAAAGCGATCCGCGCGTTGCGGTACAGTGAAACGGAGGCGACACAGTAATCCTCGCGAGCACATTCCGGTTTCTAGATAACCACGGAGGTAGGCATGCTTTGCAACCCTTCTGAAAAATGTTCGCAATCGACTGACAGTCGAACGGTAATTGGATTCAGGGTGACGCAGTATTTACACGAGCGGGTAGAATATGTTTAATTGATACAAGTTTTTACTATACTACTCGTGCCCACTTGCCCCGCCAGTATTCGAACACGGAAGCTGCACGTCTTTTGATAAAACACGAATAGAAGCTAGAAGCCCCGCTCGATTGGAAGGAACACCCCTCGCCTTAATCGCAGTCTCGTACTCGTCGATCGAACATTTCTTGCCTCTTCTTGTTACCTCCACGCGCCATTATAAACGCTTCAACCCCGTGTTTCCATCTTCATTCGGCCCGATTGGAGTGCGAACGCAGTTTCTTTACCAGTCATCCAGACAATAAGAGAAGAAAAAAAGCATTTCCACGCACGATTGCACGAACAATATCAATCGTTTGCATTAAGCGAGCGTACTTTTCAAACGCTGAACCACGCACAGGATAAACGACGTCCTCTGCCGTGAACGGGGGGGAGGAAGACGCGCGCAATCGATCGGCGCTCCATCGATCGGGATTTCGATCCACGACCACTCCCCAGCAGCTCCTCCCCCGTCGGGGGCTTCGGTTCCCGGCGGGCAGCTCTCTCCTTCCCTTTCGATTTCGTTCCGACGCGACGTCGTCCCCCGTACTTTCGCCTCCCTTTCCGCTTCCTGTATCGCGGCTCGGCCACGACCAGAGGATCGCAAACGTTCGAGAACAGGGGAGGGGCTGGTAGAAGAAGGAGGGAAGGAAAAGTACTATTATATACGTACACATATGAATACAGACGCATGTACACGTACACACTCATACACACGAGGATACGAAGAGGAAGGGAGGGGAAGAAGATGAAGACGACGATGAAGAGACAGAAGATTTTTTTCGGGGGCAAGAGGAGACACAGCGAAGCTTACGACGATGTTGATGATGTTGGTGAGGACAGTGAGGAGGGTGGAGATGGGAAGTAAAAAAGAAAATAAACATACGAACATTTTGTTATATCCGTACGTAAGGAAACGTAGACGAGGAACGTGTGTTATAAGGAAGTAAACGTATCGAATCTACACAGTTAAATGTTTACGATAAAATTACGGGTAATTAAGAAGATTCTAGATTTTTTCTAACTAATCGATTCGTACGGCGGACTCGTGCCAATCCTCTAGATTTACGACCTAAAACGAGATATACAAATGAGATGAAGCTGTTATCCTATATTAAGTCGGCTTGGAATAAATATTTGATTACACGTATTTATTGTGCGACCGTCTGTCTGCCTGTCTGCGTGTGCCTGGGCCGAGCGAATATCGCGTGAACGTGAGCGGGTGAAGGAGAGAATGGAATCACATAGCGGAGAGATATGCAGATATAATGAATTTGTTAACGTAACGTGTGGGAGCAGCGGGGCGAGAATCGAGCGAAGGGGAGCGACGGTGGCAAGAGCAACAAGTAAAGAAAGTAGATCGTCGGGACGAAGCCACTTTCTGTTACTCGATCGCGTCTCGGTTAATTCCTGAAAAGCGTCTTGGAACTCTCGACGACGAGGGGGGGCGCGTCGCGGTCACTTCCCGCGCCACCGGACACCTCGGCCATCATCCGGAGAATCTCAGCGTTCTCGAGAGTTTTCGGATCCCTTTCGTCTCTCATTATATGTATATGTATATGTAATTGTATGTATATGTATGTATATGTGCGTATCGATTGTGCGGCGTCCAGTGGGAGGAGGAGCGCGATAGAAGGAATGAAATCGAGCGTTGCGCGCGGCTCGCCGAGCCTCGGGTACGTCTCCCGTTGGGAGAACCGGGCGACGGGACGAAACTCAGTCGACGGATCGTCGACGTTCTCCTTTCAGCTGCTCCGAGCATCCGTCGAGATTGTTTTGCTGGGGGGAAATTGGCGGGGTTTCGGCCAGGTCGATCGATCTGTTCACTGAGGCTGATTACGCTTCACCGAGGATCATTGGGGAACACACGATCGTTGGATGTCGAGCGCGCTCCGAACGGCTAAATTCGCTTGCCGAGTGGGACATTCGGTGGTCCACGGGTGGCCAAGTCGGGGTAATCGCTGGTCCTCCGTGTCCCGATTGCCGGCGCTTGGAAAATTGAATTTTAACCCCTTGGTTCGAAAGTTGACGAGACATCGACGGAGTTCGTTCGCGTCGTCGCGAGCAAGGGAATGACAGAGACCGTGCTGAATCGTTGCTACTGTCAGCCGTGTACCAAAGGAGCGAGACGGTTATTAAATATACATATGTACATACAGAGAGAGAGAGAGAGAGAGAGAGAGAGAGAGAGAGAAATGGGAGAAAGGTGGAGAGAGTGTTGAAACGGGGAAGTGAAGCTTACGCAAACCAGGGCGTTCTTTGCGATTACTATTGTACGTTCACGAGGATCCTTCATCGTACTCACTAATTATCATTACCACTGTACTTGCCATTATTTCTATCGCGACTGTTACGATTATTTTTACCACCACTACGATTATGATTACCATTACGATTGCTCCGGGCGAGCGACGCGTCCGTCGACGAGCGAACAATCGTTGCGATTGAATGAACGCGGGAAAGAGAGAGAGAGAGAGGGTGAGTAGTCGAGTGAGGGCAAAGGGAGCCACGGAGAAGGAAGGAACTTGTTTTAAATAAACAACAACGAATCATCGAGAGTCTCTACGTTGTTAAAAATGCCGATCTCTCTGTCTATCTGTTTGTCTATCTGTCTGTCTGTTTGTCTGTCTGTCTGTCCGCCTGCCAGCCTGTCTGTCTGTCTGTCTGCTGTCTGTTGTCTGTTTCTCGCGCGTCTGTGTCTGCTGTGTCTCAGAAAACGAGTGCCACCTGCCCACCGTGTCCGTTATTAATCGTGTCGTGCGTTTCTTTCTCGACTTCCGTTCCGCGACAGCCCCTGCTGGACCGCCCCTACCGTCTGCAGCCAGAGAGATTGGGTGGAGATTGTTGCAGCAGGGGCGCGCCGATCGAGCAGCGTCTACGTCAGTGAGCGCGCAGGGCAATCATTTACCACCCCGGCGGGTGATCACCCTCGCGAGCCTCCGCGGCCCACCGAAGCATACGATAGACTGTACAGTAACTTTTACGAATCCCTTTGTACATCACACTCGGCGACAGTAGTGCCTAGTGGACGGACCGGTTCAAGACACTCGATTCGCAGCTGGACCGTTCGTTTGGCGACGAGATTTCTACCCCCCCCCCCATCTCGGTGCATTTCAGTGGCTTTCGATCCCTCGAGCGCTTCTCACCCTCCGCCGGAGGGACTTTTAGGTTTCGTGGCGACGAGGACGCGTTCTCTTCTTCTTCCTGCTTCTCCTATCGAGCCACGGCACAATTCATCGACAGCCTCGTCGTTACGCAGACTTTCAGGGATTCCCTAGGCTCCCGCACTCGCGAAATCTTCATCCCCTCGTGCTCCAACCCTGCGCGACCTGGTCGCTCTCGTCCCCGTTAGCAGCGTCCATCGCGATGATCGTCGCCACGGATCCGTCCAGTGTCGTTTAGGGTCTCTTGCACGCGACCGAGGCTCGCGACGACGAGTCACCCGGGTCTGTACATAAACGAACGTCATTTTCGCGACCATCGCTCGATCGTCGATTCACGAACGCGCTCGATCTCGTTCCGGTCGCCTCGAGGTAAGGGCAAATGGCACTTAAATCCGTCTATAATTCCTCTAGCGATTCCGCTACTGACAACTAGTACTTGGGGTGCTGGGGGGGTGTGCTGGGAGAGGGGCTAATGGGAGGAAGGGGGTTGAATGGGGCACGAAAGATCTTTCAGTGGGGGTGGGGGTGGGGGGGGGGGAAGGGATGAAGCTTGCAGAGAGAAACGGAAGCAGAGACGCTATGTGTAATATATTAATTACCTAATTAAAAAAGGCAGCCATTACTCCGAAGGGAGAGCACACACGAGACGACGCATACGTGCATACATACGAGAGCAACGCGTCACACACATATATATATACAGATGCATACGTGCATAGACATATACATACGTACGTACATAGGACACGAGGAGTCGCGGATACACCGAACACATGTACACACGCATACACACACGTTATGTACGGATAAAGAAAACAAAAAAAAGGCGAACTAAACTAACCTATTTGTAAGCTAACGTCTACACTCTACACAACTATCCACGTATGTAAAACGATTGAAATAAACGAGCGGTTAAAATTATTGTTTAAAAAATAATAAACGTATTGAAAAAATTTGGTGGCCTCGCAGATGTAACCTGTCACCGCCCGGCTTCCGTTCTGGGATCCGCATTCTGTTAGCTATCAATCGACGGGGTAATACAGGGCCACGACCCCGCTGCCTATTTTCGACAACCACCCCCCTCTAGCCGACGCTTTCACCCGAATAAAAGCCCCTCGCTTACGAAACCATTACGCTGCTATGTCACGCTACTTTCCGCCTGGCCTTCCTTCTATTTAATAAGGACACCATTATCGACGGCTTTTACCGCTAATATCCGCGAAAAATGGCTGCAGCATGAACGATGGAAACATTCCACGCTGGTGCCCTTTTTTTCTCATCCCCTTTTCATCCTCTTCTCGCGTCCAACCCCCCTGTCGCCTGTATTCTACTCTACGCATCCCTGTGCTTTCGTGGTTTCTGTTGTTTTCAGAGTAATCAGCGACCGGCGTTCGTCGGAGAAATTAGACAACGAGAGGCACACCGAGGAGGTAGGTATCAGGTAGAGTCTGACGGATCAGCGAGACCTGGGAGACTCAGCTTTGCGTTTGCTTCGCTACGTCGCGTTGAGAGGATCTTGGTGGAGGCTGCAGGGGAACGGAGACGAGGTTCCTCGGTTTAAGAACGCGGGATAACTGAATATCATGAGATAATGAGAGGTCCGCGGAACAAGAACAGCGTTGGAATTCTGGTAGCACCTCGCGGTGCTCGTCTAACTTTTATTTCCTCGCACGTTCGTAAAGGGCGAGGGAGAATAAGGTTCTCAAGTGGCATCCGTCTTTCCCGAAGACACTTATCGCCGAGCAGAGTTCTTCACGGTGTTCCGATCAAAGTTTTGACCACGGCGAAATCGTCGACCTAATTGTCCCGCGGAGAACTCTGCTCGCCGGCGAAACTTTAAATTAGATAAATCGGCCGACACGCGCAAGCCTCGTGGAAAAGATAATTGCGTTAGCTCAGGCTACAGGCCAGCCCGGCCACGTATTATCCGTGCAAACATTTTTCTCCGCTAACGATCAAACTTCCGCCTCGCTTTCAAGAAGCCCGGCCATCCTCGGCTCCCCGGGGACGATTCCCGGCGATCCTCTCCTACCGGAACTCTTACAGGGGCCGGTAGTTTAGCTCCCTTCGTTAATTCATTCGCCGCTGGACGCAGCATGAGCGTAAACGCTCAGGAGTCTCGAGGTATCTTAGGAACGTCAAGAGGAAAGGAAGAGAAACACTTGCCTGAAGTTGAAGACTTTGGGATTCCGTGATCTTCCATCAATCATTATTATTTTTATTGAAAATAGACAGGCATCGCCCAATACAAAGCACAGTTACAACGACGCGATAGGGTTTTCCTGACACAATGGCCTGAACAGCTTCCCCCTAAAAGAGGAAGTACTACCGGAAAAGAAGTCGACAAGCATCCTCTTTCCCTCGAAATTCCCTATTTATTCGTCGCTGCGCGGGGGGAGGCAGCCGGTGCATCGAAATTTATTCCCGTTGCTCGCCAAGGGAAAGCGGAAATTGCGATGGACGCTGAAAACAATGCATCCCGGCGGAAGAATTAGGACGAAGTTTTCAGGCTGCGGCGGCCAGAAAGCCACGGCGACGCGAGTGTATAAAGAACAATTAAGGCGGTTTTTCCAGCAAGTGAAACACAAGTTGCTTTCTCTCTCTCTCCTCCCCTGCCCGCCCAGTCGCCCTCTTTGTCGCGCGCGCCTCGCGCGTAATCCCCTCTTTCTCTCGTTCCCTCTGTCTCGGCTGGATAATAAATTTAAGTTAATTAAAGCCGATTCCTCGGTGGAAGCTGCCTCATTATGTAGGCGGAAGGTCTGTGCACCGGATGAAGTCGCGACACGAAAACAGTTTCATTTTAATTAAACGCCCCTGGATGAAAGAATATATAGGGCAAAGGGGCCTCTTTGAATAACAGTTAGCGTGTCTTCTGTACACACTTCAACCTAGCATCCCCTTGCGCTCCTATAACGTTACGATCTTTTCCTGGATCCTGGCGAGGAACCTCGTTATCGGCAGCAACATTTCGGCCTCCTCAGAATTTCCTTCCGCCGACGGTTTTCACCAGGCAGGAGCCACTAATCACGTCGCATCAATGACGTCGAATCTCGCTGGGCGAGCCAGATGTGTATTTTTCATTTAAAAATTGAACCCCCCGGTCCAGCGTCGTTAGTAACGATTTAATCGTTGAGCACGCAAGCACACTGTCGTAGTTTCCGCGGAATATTTCCCGGCATTGGCATTAATATTCCCAGGTGGCGTTTTTGCCAGGCGGAAACGCTTGATTTAAGCATATTTTCCTCCGCTCGGAATACCCCGCCGGCTTCTTCCTCGTTTTCTTAGCTGCAGCCACAGTTTCGCGGCAACGTATTTAATAAATCAAATGGACTTTTTTTGCCGAGTTTATAACCGACGGGTAAAAACCCCCGCAATCGCATACACTCGGGTAACAAGTTCCGCCGGCGTCGAGATTAATACGTTCTTTACGTTTTCTTGCTCCAATGGAGTTTATAGCACTCGCGAGATAATCCCGCGGGTTTTATGTCGACAAAAATCAGCATATTTTCAGCGGGATTTTAAGAAATGCCCGTTCGCCTTTCCGCTGCCCCATATCCTCCTCTCTCCGTTACTACTACCCTTGCTCCTCGAATTCTTAACCGACTAATCGTTCGCAAAGACGCCGCTGTACACGCCAATTTCACCCGCAAACAATAAATTGCTGGAGGGATTCGAAGCTGCCCAGAAACGGCAAACACGATCGTCGGCGGTTGGCTCGGAAGTTGGCGAAAGAAGCAGCCCGTGGAAGCAGTTTACGATGATACTCTGTTGGCGCGTGGTCGCTCGCAACTTCCTGCAGACGGAGCGGTACCGGTTCGCGAACAATCTCCGCTCCACCGGTGGAACTTGGCAAGACCCTTGTCGCTTTCGCTCCAGAAAATTCCTGATCTCGATAGTCGAGTCAACGGGCACTGTGCATCGCCGATCGCTTCGCCTCCCTGCCGAAGTACACACTCGCCTTCGTCAACGAGTGAGAAATCCTGTCGTCAGACGCGAAGCTGAAGGAACTCGAGCGGTCGTCTCGCTGAACCGTTCAGCAGCTACGGGAATTCCTGGGGAAATTAGGAGGGGGACTGCTCGCTACAGTGGCTCGCGAAATTTGATTCGGGAAGAAGTGGAGCGAGGAGACGGAACGGTGTTTGAAGAAGAGAAACGGCTGCTGACGAGCGGGCCGCTGCAACTCCAACAACGTTATCTCGCGAAGCTGCAGCCGGCGCGTTTAGAGCCTCGCAGTTTTTATCTTCGCCAAGTCGCCCGAACAGTTATCCCTTACAGTCGGACGGGCCCGGAGTAGTTTATAAAGTTTCATCGAAAATCGGAGCCTGGAGGATGCCAGCAGTGAACGGGAACGTAATTAAAAGTTTCGCGATAAACAGAGCAGTTGCTCGAGTAGCGTTTGTTAACGCTCTGCAAAGGATCGCGCGCGTTTTTGCGCCGCATTAAGTGGCCCGCCTGATAACCTCAACCCCGATGGCCCTTTCTAACGGAGAAAGGGGCAACGCACTGTAGGGGCGTTAGGTGATCAGGGCAGGAGTAAACTGCACACTCGTGGAAAAGCGAGGAGCTTATTTATTACAAGGAACAGGTTCAGGCGACGATGTCTCTCGTTTGACGGACTCTGCAGGTCTGACTTCGTCCATTCTTATTGTTATGGCAGAGCAGAGTTGGGCAAAATGTAATCTAATTACAAATTATAAATTACGATTAAACTGTAATTGTGTAATCGATTACACATTATTTTCTGCAATCGTTCGTTTAGATAGTTGACAAAACCAAATGGTCAACTACCTAAATTAACAATTTCGTCGAGCAGACGAAAATACAGTGGCTCGCATTAATATTCGGACACTTTTTAAAATCGCATAACTTTTTTAGAATTGGTCCAAAGAACTTGAGTTTTTTTGAGAAGCTAGAAGGATTAGTTTGCTAACTGACGCGTTTCGTCGTTTTGAAAAAAAATGTGTTTGGTTGGAATAGCGAAAAGAATAGTAAAGGTCGATTTTTAAACTTTCTTTTGTGAGCTTGTAATGAAAATTAAAAAAAAACCGTTTGTAAATTGCAGTAAGTTGTACACGTGCCTAAAATTTCATCAAAATCGGTTAACGTTGCTCCGAGCTACAAACGTTTAAAGATCGCAGAATAAGGCCGAGAATCGCGAAAATTCCCGAAATCAGTATGCAACTTACTGCAATCTACGAACTTTTTTTTTAATTTTCATTACAAGCTCACAAAAAAAGTTTAAAAGTCGACCTTTACTATTCCTTTCTCTATTCCAACCAAATACATTTTGTTCCAAAACGACAAAACGCGTCAGCTAGCAAACTAATCCTTCTAGCTTCTCAAAAAAACTCAAGTCGTTTGGACCAATTCTAAAAAAGTTATGCGATTTTAAATAGTATCCGAATATTAATGCGAGCTACTGTATATGACAGAGCAACAGCCCTACGCTTGGACTGACGAAAAACAGACGCGTGTCCTCTACATAAACATGACAACAGGCTGACGGCCCTTCCTGGCCTGTAACGTTTTAACTTTCTCTTCTCAACACTTATCTCGCGCTCCCCGAGATTCACACTTACAGCACGCACTCTTGACACGCGCTCGGGTCACCCAGCCTCTCCACGCGCATTCGACGAAACCACGCGAACCTCACACCCCTGACGCATTCGACACTCTACTATAAACATCCTCTCACGATCCCAATCTGGCCCAAACATACTTTGTCAATCGAACAGTCTTCGCACTCCCGCAGTACATCGCCGGCTTCGAAGCTTCGAGACAATTATAAACATTCGACAGCCTCGAATTGATTTTCCGTTCGATATTCATAGCTGAACTATTAAGACTACTTAGTCGTTGGAAGTCCATTCGCCGGTCCTCCACTCGCCACAGTCAGCGGAAAAGCGAGGGTGGTATCGTTCTCCTAGTCGGCGGGGAGCGTCGATTCCGATTCATCCACGGACAGCAGGCAAGAGCCTGAACCATAAAGAGAAGCACTCGAAAGCGAAGCCGCTGTAAAACTGTTTTGACGGACGCTTTCCCCCTTTCAACTCGTTCTCGAGAGCTTTCCCAACATACTTCTGCTCGAGATCCTTTTGTCGTTCGCTTAAAGGACCCTGGCTATCTAGATTTTCAGACTTCCTCCTCCGCTTTCCTCGACTTGTACCGCGCTGCTCCTGCGACGGAGGGGGATCAGACCCTCGCCCTCTCGCTTTCCACCCCCGTGGCCAACAGCAATGCGCCGTAATATCGCGCCACGTGGCATTCTTCTGGACTCTCTCGCGAGAGCCCGTGCAAGTATTGGATTCCTGGACGAATTTGAATTTCCCCTTCGGTGGAGTATCGCGCCTGGGGTATCTGTTACTAGCAGCCACCCTCCCCCCCCCCCCTGTCTCGCGGCAGCTTCGCCGTTCGTCTCCCGTCTGAAAGGACACTCGCGGCTCCCCTCGAGCGGTTTTATCGGGGATGCTGGCGAAGCTTGTTGGCGAAATGTCGTACGCGGAACTGCGGTCCGGTTTAAGATTTATGCTTTAGTGGTTCCCGTTTTATGACGTCCGCTTTTTTATGGCCGCTGGACGAGCTTTTATCAAGGGCTGGGATAAATGTTTCGGCGTAGGGCGAGGGTGCGTCAGGCGGGGTTGGTGTACAGTCTCCACGAGCTTCGAGGCCAGGCGTTCGTTGCTCCGATCGAAGACACTGGGAGGATATTTTGATCCTGTTGGAGATTATTGGCAGAGAGAAGTTTCTGTTCCAATGAAATCGTGGGTAATCCGAGTGGCAAACAATTCTGCATGGAGCGGCAGGCGATCGATGCGGCCGGTGTTGCACAGTGGGTGGATGCATTGTGTTGCGTTCGCTGGCTCGCGACGGCTGCGACGCAACGGGGAACTTAAGACGCTCGGTGTCATTAAACGATCTTCCTTTGTCCCGTTATTCCAAGGGTGGGCCGCGAAGGAGCAGCCGGAGTTACACGATACACCCCTTCTTCGTGGAAGCTCCTCTCTCCAGCTTTGAAGCCTGCCGGCAGACTTCGACATTCGAGATGCAACGAAACGCAATGGAGTTACCGCGAGCTCGTCATAGCGAGGCGATTACGCGGGAACGTTACTCGCGCTGAGAATCTCGTTACAGGTGGGAATCGTCCCTTTGAGAACAATTACCCGCCAACTGCAACGATATGCAAAGCACTTTTTGGGCCGAGTGCAATCTGCTTTGTAACGGTCGAGGATCGCGAGACGGCTTCGCCAGGTGCAACGGCTGATCCTTCTAAGGGTCCTTCATTCCGAGGAAAAATAGCTCCGAGAGCCTTCCCGTCCTGGCAAGCTCGTTCAACGAATGCTGTACTTCGCGAACTATTGCTGAACGAGTTCCTCGCTTCGACGCCCGCCACCCGTATCGGCGGAGCATCGCAACAAGGCAGCAGATCACGGCCACTGAGAGCCGCGAGTGCCTGAAAACATTCCCGCCCTGTACACCCGCCACTTTGTGATCGACGTCGATTTTCTTCGGTGCGCGACAAAGTTGAGACTTGCTCCGGGAACGGGGCGAAGTTTCGACCCATAACGAGCCGGTCTTTGTCCCGCGGTGGTAACAATAGGCGATAAGCCAGCGACTGTGTAATTGCGAGGAAAATACTAACAGCTTCTGATGCCAGCGGAGTCTCTCGTTTCCCTCGAATCTCTTCGCAGCACTTGCCGCCGGTTGCGATTCTAGTCGAGGGTGTAACGCGCGCGATACAAGTTTGTTCTTCCGTGTCTGATGTCGTGGCGGACCTGCTTCCTCCGTGTCCTTTGATCTCGCGGCATCCACGGAATCCGAGGTAATTCCGAAACGTCGCTTTATAACGAAACAGTGCCTCGACACACGAAATGAAGCCTATACAGTACAGTAGCCAACGTGACTACCCCGGGAGTTGGGGAGGGGATCGTTGTGACTTCTCCCGACGTATTCTGTTTCCACCGATAGTCGTACAAAACGACCGCGTGACACCTTCGACGTCTGATAGATTAAGTCGTCCGTGAACGACGCCACGAGAGTTTCTTAACAAGGGAAGTTCTTGCGAAAGGAGACCCTCTTTTGCGTGCTTCTGGTTGTGCCTTGAAATCGTGAAAGCGTCGATTCTTTTATCTGTACACGTCCGATGAGCCGTAAGTCAGAGAACGGCTGCCCGACGTTAGGTGGCGAGCAAGAAGCGGAGGCTAGCTCGAGACGAAGAAAATACTGCGTGGGACCGAGGGAGGGGCGAATGGTTCGACGGAGGATTGCGAGGAAGTAGGTCCTGACCTTCCAGCGCGGAGGAAGCCCGGAGGTATCACTTACATCGTCGAAGGCAATCGGGCCAAGGTGCTCGCGGAGGCAATACGCGTCTGCCGCGAAATTAAGTTAATCGAAAAGAAGCAATTCGTTGGGGCAAGGTACTGCGGCAACGGGCGGAAGGCCGAATCAATAGCGGGTGGGTCGCAACCAGGCTCTCGCGAAACGGTCCGAGGCTAGTTAAAAGCGGATTCGAGCCTTGCCCGTGGCTCGAAGCGTGAATGAATAATCAAACGGAGCCGGATGATAACGCTACCGAGCCCTTTTGTCCTCTCTCGAGGCAGATTATTAAACCCTTAAGCGGCTGCGGCGATGGATACGATGCGTGTGCGCCGCCCCTGTGCCGGTATTGTTTGCAGAATCCGACCAAGAAACGCTCGGCGAACGGGTAAATTGTTTATTGCTCGTCCCTCTCTATTCCCCGCTGAATTCCTTTCGCTCTGCAACTCCGCTCTTTTCTTCTCTCGTTCTTTGCGCCTCGGCGGAGGAAAAAATTAATCACTTCGCCGAGTATAGCTTCTGCGCCGCCCTTTTTTGTCCCGTCTTCTGTGAGACAGCCGAATTTTTCGTTCACTCGTACTACTTAAGGCACTGGTCCACAACCTGTGCGTCGTGGAGTGTTTTCTGCTGGCGATTCTTAGCACTTATTTATTTTAATATGGTTTAATATGATTATTGTTAATTGAAAAAAAGGAAAAAGCTGATTATCCAGATGGAAGCATTCCACTGAATAAGATAATTACATATATTAAATAATTTTAAGTATATTTAATATATGTATTAAGGTAATATTATTAAGTTAGAATTATATTCTGATATACCTATTTTTAATTTTCTTTACCTTATTGAATTTACCTTTCGTTATATGCGGGGGTGGGGCAGGTTATCTGAATAATAGAGTTTAATGCAATATTAACAATAGTTTTTTAAAAAAAGAACTCATATTTTTCGGGGGCTGTTACACGACAAATCCCCTTAAGGTGTCTTTTGGTCGTCTTTTCTTCTTTGATCAGTTTTCCCAGTGAATTTGCCCGAGTTCGAGGCTTGATAACATTTAATTATTTTATCGCATTGTTTTCTTTGTTTGACCAGACATCTTCGCCACTTTCACGGTGTCTTTCTCGCGCGTCCCGTTTCCATTATCGCCTCTAATGTGTGTTACGCTTTCCCAGGCGCTTTCAATTCCCCCCACGTTGGCCCGAAACAATTCCTTTCCTTTTAATTTGGACCGTAAGCGGGAGAAAATAGTCAAGTATGGACGCGGCAGTTTAATCCTTTATGAAGCAGACAGCGGCAAGGGACGGGCGAGACGTGTTTCGCGTTTTAAATAACGCTCTAAAGAAGAAAGTACCGTTCTGTATTTGTTGCTGCCTCTCGCCACCGTGCAAGATGAAATTTCATTGTCTCAACGCGCAGGTCGAAAAGAGAATGCAGTTGTTTCAAATTTACGGATTTCGACTTCGAAGTTGGAAAATCGAAAGGAAAATTTCATTCAGGCTTGAAAAAATACCCTCACTCGTACCTTCGCAATCCGTAAGGTCGCGAAATCTCATCTGATTATCCTAAATTTCACGCGAGCCCTCTGGAATGCCATCAAAGCATCGGTGATAGCGAGGGCACTTTCAGTGACAGTCCCAACCGCTTCGAGTTCTCATCCCGGCGGCCATTGTTCGAGATGCGAGCAGATAATCAAACAGAACCCTCGTTCCACTAATGTTAGCCCTGACTTTGATTCGCCGCAGCCATTTACTCGTCCGGCGGAATCGCTCGAGATTTACTTATCACGCGTCGAGCGCGTCCACGGCCGAAGGTGCCGGCTGGCAATGGCAAGGAAACCGATTGAAAGCCACGGTGCCCTTCAATCCCGTAATTAATCCGAGCTTCGATCGCCGTTCGAATGCCGAAAACCACCCGGCTCCGAGGCGGTATAATTTGAATTTTCACGATTCGCGTAATGTGATTTGCGGGGTTCGACGCACCGAAGGGTGCTGCGCCCTTTGTCGATGCTACCTGCTCGCGCCATTCGTTGATTGCCAGACTTCTAGGAGTTTCGTTAAGGGGCGACTTCGGGTCTCACCTCGCTCTCGTGGGCGGAATATGAACGAGTCGAGGGACCGGCGACGAACTTAACGCGGATCCGCAATATCATCTGTCGATCAGCCTGGCTCCCGCGAGACGAGTCGTCCCCAGACTGCTCGCCATTCTGTAAGATGATCTTCCGCGTGTCTGACGTCGATCAGGCATCGGTCGTGGTCCCCGGGGTAATTTTATTCCACGATCCAGCAGCGGTAATGGCGCGACACCCCAAGCGCAATGTGGCCGGAGGTGAAACTCTGTAATTCGCGACAATGCTCTTGCTAGAGTAAGCGGAAGAACCTTTGGTCGGCGGGAGCCCGAAGATCAAAGGGCAATTTGCCAGGAATCAAAGAGTTGAGAGTCTCAGTGGCTGGAATGGTGGATCCGTGGTGCTCCCCGCGCTTCTCGGCGGCAAGAATCAATCTCGTAGTTTGGGGAATGCGCTGCCGAAGGCGGCTTATGTATAACAAAAAAAAGATCGTGAAAAAGCTCGGCGACGGGCAAAGGAGCGAAGGCAGGGGAGAAGCTCTTGCTTCTTCTCGTTCGGGGGAATTGTGGTTAACCGTACGGAATCGGTAGTGTCGTGGAAAAGAGGGTTGTTACAAGCGGCCTACACCACGCCCGGCTTGGCCCGCCAACTGGGGCGGTGTCACTCTCCTGCAATCGATAACTGTTCACTCTTACTGAATTTTATTCGGCTTCTCGGCCCAAAAGCTGTGCTCTCCAACCTCGCGCTTGCACTCGCACACCCTAGGCTGCTTCTAATTACCACGTACCGGGACTTACTACCTTAGGAACGCGCGTGTGCTCTGCGTGGACCTTGTCCGACCACGTACAGGCCTTATTCTACTGCCGCAGGTCCCACTTCTGCTTGTTTAGGCGTTCGCCGGCTCGTTCTACCTACTTTATAGCGTCTGAGGATTAGCATAACTTATCTGACCACACGCCAGTTTCAGTCCACCTCATTTATCATCTTATTGATGTTACAAGTTTGCTTTACGCGGATGAGGTACCGGGCGTCTGACCTGGCACGGGTCCGTTCCACTGGTCTATCTACTCGCCGGACTTGTTCTACTTTGTTGACGGCGTATAACCATCGCGCACTTATCTAACTACCTGCACGTCCCGTATATTACTCCCGACCTTCCACGAGATTACTCTACTCTGTCAATTTCGCGCTATCTGCTCGGGAACCGATGCGCCAAGGAATATACATCAAACAAGGAGTACGGAGCAGAAATTAAGAACACTCGCGACTGTCACTCAGCAACGAAATCCAGCACGTAGCATCCCAGGCATATCGGATTCCCTTCTCCCTCGTTTCCTGTGTACCCATAGTGTCGGAGTATCCGTCACCGGGCGAAAGTATCGTTCGAGGCACCCTCTGGTGACGTCACCGAAATAAATCCCGAATCAATTTCTGTGGCAACAACTTGGAGCCGGTCCTCTGCCGCTGGCCACTGAAACAGCCTCGCCGTCCTCGCGCCGCGACTATCACGCTGGCCTCGGACACGCGGCGATTTTTCATCCCTTATCGTCCCACGTCGTCGCCCCGTGGCGACGCGGACGCGGAAACTGCGAGCGCTGATACGCGCTGGGAGCTCTGAGGGAGGAGGAACCGAAGGAATACCTAGCTTCTGGATTTATTTAACGCCGATGTTTAATATCTGCCGCGATCGTCGCAACAAGTTGCTGAGTTGGTATCGCTCCAGGTCGAAATCCCTGCGACTGAAGATCCACGTCCACGCTTTGCAGCTATTTCGAAACACTGGCAGCTGACAAGCCGCAGAGAGGTAATAGTAGACCATCGGTTGCGACAGCAGAGGCACCGAATCCATCAAGGGGCACTTCTCGGTCCATCGACTCGCTCCCCAATTCGAGCCGCACCGCCCGAAGTGTTCCGTGAAAGCCAGAGGGCTGGATCTCTCTTGATACACTCCCCTAAGTCTTTCCAGCGCTGCCGGACGCTACTTATTTCATGTTATACCTCGTCCACTCACTGGAAGAACGAACCGCATCGCCGGCTTCGTCGTATCCTACCGGAAGTTGAGGCTGCCACGTCGATGCCGCGTCGTATTTCCCGAGGGCCATGTCGATGAGGGAGAAACTGCACCCGGAGAACATGCCCGCGCAATCCTGGCCCTCGTGGCCCGCTCTATGAGCCCTGCTGTACGCGTGATGCTCCTCCGGCTCCAGCGAGAACAGACGCTTCAAAGGGAACCTGTAGCGACCAAAGGAAAAGGATTCGCAGAGCTTTTTACGCGCCCGTGAACCTCGAGGAGGCCTTCCAGTTGCGTGCATCAAAAGGTGATGAAAGCAAGGAACCAGCCGGGTGCCGCTAATTATTGTATATTAACGAAGGATCAAGGGTGCAACGTGCAAGTTGAAGATCCAACCGAGGCGAAATGAGGACCGCAAAGTAATCGTTGGAAATGATTAAGCTTCGGATAACTTCATCCACGAGCAATGACACGGATCAGAGAGAGCACTCCGGCGGTGTCTTCTAAGCTTATTTGCTTAATAAAATTCGCCCTTGCTATCCTGGCTGCTCTCTTCCCTCCTCGAAACGAGATTATTCCGAAATCCCATCGATCCCCGGGCCGAAGCCCGCCCCCGAAATTCAAGTGGAAAGAAAGGAGCCGAGGTGAGGGATCCCTCGAAACCACGCCAACTGGAACCCTTTTATCCCTAGCGAACCTTACGTGAACGATATCCTCATCATCTCCTCGACCAGAGTGTTCCCTTTCGGCATGAGCCTCTGCGAGGCCTCGCAGAGCGCCCGCAGCACGCATGTCCTCCCGTCCAACTTCATCCTGAAAGAACCGAGAGATTAGAGGAGCGGAGATACTCGGAATGTAATAAAGGGGAAGAATGATCGCTATTTAAGCCAGCGGAGAACGGCGCCGACCGGCAGGCACGAAATCAGGCGAGGGAAATGTTTCTTCGGAATGGAGAATGCTAAACTCCGCGTCGTTCATTGAGCTTGATTGCCTACTTTCCAGCGCTGAGAGTTACTGTACCGGCTTGTGCTCATCTAAATGCCACCTCTGATACGTCTGACCGTGCACAGCCGCGTCCCACCGCGCCTCGCCGCGCACAGGCCCGGTCTCGCTCTGTCTGACCACGAACAGGTCTATACTACTGCTCGTGCGAGCGATACGCATCGCGAATTTGCCTATCGAAAGCTGTGTGCGCACCGAGTAATACGGATTACGGCGGCACAAAAGGGAGTGCGTCGCGAGTGCAGGAGCCCATATTTCGTGGCTGAAGATTGTTTGAAGGAACAGAAGAGGAGGCTGCTCCCGAGGGTCGTATTAATGTATACCTTTGCCATCGAGCAGGTTTCTTGTTACGCGCAGAAGCTCGCGGGAAGGCGGACGCGCTGTTTTCCCATCTGGTCTATCCTCTTCCCCGGCAAGATTAAAGTCTCCTTTGACGCAACCTTTCAAAAATTCCTTCCTCTCCTCAATAATTTCACCGTTCATTTGAGTGGCTGCAGGGAGGCGCGGCTGCGTCGGCCTCAGAGGGTTATCGCGCACGTCTCTTAGGAAAGAACTTTGCGCGCTACTTGTTGGGAGGCAGAGCCACCGGCAAACAGGATTAAACGGATAGGGGAGCCCGGTGGAAGCATTACTCGAGATCGGCGTGGACCTTTATCGAAATACGTAATATTTGCTTGGTCGAGGGAAAGCCGCGGAGGGAGACGGTAGGAGCGGGACTCACGACCCCATGAAATAACGTCGCGTTCTGTTATCTCCAATCCGAGTAAACGCCTGCCATTAATTCAGAGAGATCCTCGGCGAGGGAGAATGGAGATTCGTAGGAGTGGATTCGAAGAAACTGGATGGAATTAATGCTACGCTGCCGGGGCTAAACACGCGCAGCCGGCTCCCCTGGAATGATACTTTCCTCTCGAAATCGTTTTATCTAATGTATTATACCGTGGCTCCTCTCGGTCGCCTCCCCGAGTCTATTGATTCAGTATTCCTCGCCCGGCGCTTCCAAACGCGTCCTTCCGTTGATACGATAAAAAATTGAGGAACAATTTCTCTCCCCCTCGGCTGCACCGCCCCTAATAGAAATCTCTGGGTGAATAAATAAACGTCTGCTTGCCAGGGCGACGGGCGCGCGCGGGGAGGCAAACGGCACGGCATCCTCTACCGCCCAAAAATTGATTCTAGACGGTGGATGAGGGTAGCGGTGTGGCGCAACGGCGGTTTGCGATGGGTGGTTCACGGCGGCGGTGCTGTAGCTGCTTAAGGGTGGCATGAATCAGAGGGTGGCGCCTCAACCAGCGTGGAACGTTCACGTAGCAGCGAGGTAACAGTCGGCGGAGGAGGATGAGGGTTGTTTCTGAGCGCGGCTGGCAGACCATTTATCTGTTTCTGGGGCCAACAGCCACGGGGGGAATAGTTTCTCTCTTTCCCTCTCCCATAACCAGATTTATATCCACCGCCAAGGGGCTTGATTATTTTCGTCGACTGGCCGCCGCTGACCGAAATAGAATTGGATGCACGCGAATGACGCGTGGAACCTTCCCCACCAAATAATTCCCTCCCCTCTGAATTCTCGCGGGGGATTTCTCCACCACCGTCTTCCCCTTAGGCCGCGTCGCACAGTGGTCTAATTTGCCAAAAAGCTGGCCAAAATGCAATTTTTGAAAGTATAAAACAGCGTTTTGCTACTATGGCACATTTGTTATATACATTGCAATGTATATAACTGTTTGAAAAATTAAAATACAGTAATCAGTTATTATATAAACCTTCAAATTTGGCTTAATTTCTTGGTGCTTAATGTCTTGATATTTCTATCATTTTTAATGTATCACACAAAGTTTCAAAGAATTAATTTGTGAAATGTTTTACCATTAAAATATGTGTTACAAACATTAAATTTTCATAGCAGCGGTCCAAAATAATTGTACATTTACCCGTGTATTTCTTTTTGCAATTTTGACTTCAGATTCTGAATCAGCCACCTCGGAAACCCTTGTACACCAATTTTTGTACAAATCGGAAGCTGCCTTCATATTTTGGCCAGCTTTTTGGCGAATTAGACCACTGTGCGTCGTATCCAAACGAGGGTTGACGCGATATTTCTCCCCGATATTCGTTCCCGCTGATCTTCCGGTGGGCTTCGATAACCATCATCGCGACACGACGACGTTTCACGCCGACGCGACCGAAATACATCACCGCAGATGACACGGAAAAAACTGAGACGGCCCGACGGCTCTCCATAAAGGCGGATGACGATCGTTCGATCACGTCGGGACTACTAAAGCCGCCGTTACATTTTATTATCGGCCCTGCCTCTCGCCGCCGTGGCCGCACTTCCGCAGAATTTATTCGTCGATACGGTTTTCAATGTATCGACGGGCCTTAATGGACACTCCTACTCAACGCAAATGGACACTCTGTTCGAGAAACTCGCATGGAAAATGAATTTCGACCGGGGCCTCCGTAATGCGCCCTACCCGCGGAACGTTAACCGCCCCATCCGACCTCTATTTCCCCCCCCCCCCCCCCCGATTGCCCCCGCCGGCGGTGTTTAATCACGTAAAAATCCCGCGGAGACTCTCCGGTAACGAAAGAATCTCTTACGGCCCGTCTGACGACTCACGGAGCCGTTTCACTTCGCCACCCACGCGCGGCCCGGCCCTCGCTCGTCTGAGCACACACCGGCTCGTTCTACTCGCACGAATCGCACGCCCTTTTATCTTCTTGTGCCATTAGACGCGAGCCTCTTCTTACTTGTCTGACGAACAACCGTGCTATTCTACTCTCCGCTGCGCACGCCGACCTGTTCTACCCGACTACACACGCTCCACGCCACATCTCTACTTATTTCATTCACTCGGGGGGCGAACGTACGCCAGCCATTTCTATTACGCTTCTCACAATGAACCGACACAAAGGCCGGCAGTCGTAAAACTTCTTTCACGGGCGGTTTCATGGACACTAAAATTCTTCTCGCCAATAACTTACGCATTCATGATGGTCTCCAGTTTATTGTACAGGTCCCTGCGATGCCTCCTTTGCAGATAATAGTAATCCGGTTTGTAATACTTGGTTTTACCAGGCCGCGGGTAATATCCCGGCCGGGTCTTCCATTGCGCGTACTTCCACGGGTTCTTCTCGATCACGTTGCCGGCGTAGGTGTTGTACTTGCTGCCGGGTTTGATTTGATCCTTTCTGAGCTGCAGAAAGGGCTCCAGGGCAGGCTTGCTCTCGTTCGGTAGGTCGTACGAGATACCCCAGTTCACGCCCTCCGTGAAAAGGTCCTCCGTTGTCAGTGTGCTCACGGTGAGGCAAAGGGCGATCTGTGAATAATGGTAAGCGGAGCGAATTATTCCGCCGGAGGCGTATCGCTGCTGGAAACGTTCAACTTTATGAACGAAGTTAACGATATCATTGCTGTCGCGCGATTAATCACAGGATTCCTCGCATCCTGAACGGAGTTCAGTGCGAAAGGCGTGCGTACATATTTCACCAGCGATCGCGTCGCGTTTGTAACGAAGCTGCGAAACGCTTGTTACACACAATAAGTTATCATCGGTGTACCGTGAAACACGCGAAGCGATAATCGTAAATGTTACACCGAAACAATTCGCGTCTGATTCAACGTCTCGTATCGAACGCCGCGTCGCGCTTGATGTATTAAAGATCCGATAAACGGATAGGCGTTTGAACGGCGAAAAAAGAAAGTGCGACAGACGTATCCGCGCGATCTGAAGCTCAATTACATTCGCGGCCGCTGTAAAGGAGCATGGGAGGGGATGCTACTCACGGAAAATGTTGAACCTTCGGGAAACACGACGTAACGCTTCCTCCTCGACAGGGAAGTGGTTCCGTCCGACGTGACTTGATAGTCACTCGCAATGATGCAGAGTATTAAAAGCAGGAAGCAGCATCCCTCTCGATCCATGGTTGGCCTGGAGAGGAAAAGGTGAAAAGTTACTGTCCCCCCGGAGGAAGATTCAAAAGGTTCCGCGAAGGAGCTGACCTACATCCGCGCCCGTCATCCGGACAGAACTTTATTAACGTTCAACTGATACGGGAGGAGAGCGAGCTGGCAGGGAAAGCGTCAAATCAAGCAAAAGTCCCTCTTTGCGCTCGCGGAACTTTCCAGCGTCCCTGCTCCGAGACGTCCGCGTCAGCTGCTGTGGACCGAGTCCCGCGGGAAGTCTCCTGTAGCTCTGTATCGGATGCCGCGTTCTAATTACGCAGAACAAACGATCGAGCGAGCAATTACGCGATGCAACGAAGTTATCATCATCTGGCCGAGTTGCCATCGTTTAATCGCAGCCTCCGAGGGGAGGGGCAGCCCCTCGCGACGACGGACGTCTCATTAATTCGAGCTAGAAGCCTCGCCACGACCGAGGAGCGAGCAATCCTCTGGCCAGTTAACGGGACGTTTCTCGGCGATTGTTTTATTTCTCCCGCCGCGGCCGGCGAAAAGTTCCAGTCACGAACGAATCACCCAACTTCCCCGGCAGCATAGCTAGGTATAATCCGCTGAGAAATTGTTCGACGACTCGGCTGAAGTTAAAGAAGGCCTCGAGGACGTCGCTGATACTCTCCGCTGTGGCCACGAGAATCGCCTTAAGCTCCGGCCACGTGAAAAGTGGCGATCGCCTCCTCGACAGCCCTGGATTGTTAGGGCAGACCCTCCAAACAATATCCAACGATGAACGAGCTTGACTCGCCTCGACCACTCGACGAACCTCAGTCCGGATGGACTGTCGGTCAATTGGCAGAGTTTAAAGAAATGGATAATTCTATGCGTACAACTGTGCCGTTTAAAATGCCCACTAATCCGTTCAGGACCTCGCCTCTATTCCTCTTTAGTTCGCCTGGCACGTGATAAAACGGCTCCCCTGACGAGAAGGCGTAAACGCGGCGAGAAGCTAACGCGGGAACAGGGAAATTGCGCATTCCTGTGCGACTACACGTCGATTCATCGCCTCGATGCTCTTCCTTCTTTTTTCGGATGTAGCCAGCCGCTCGTCTTTGCTCCATTCCCCCTTTGCTTCAATCCACTTTCTCATCTTCGGCGCGCCCTTCTGTCTTCATTTGGTATTCTTTTGCTTTTATCATCCGCTCTCCTCTCCCTTTTTCATCATTTAAGCGCACATTTGATGAGGAAGTTTCATTCTTCTCGGGCGAGAGCCCTCGTCCATCACTAACTTACCTGTTTCACGCTGAAAGATAAAGGAGGTGTGGATAGTTGAAAAGATTCATCCCCCGAAAAAGTAGCGAGGAGAACGTTGCGCTTTATAATTCAACATTCAGACTTCAACTTCCACGCTGCCGCCGTCCCGGAATTAACACTTAACCGAAACTCCAGGAGCCGCTGCTGCGCAAGGTAGCCGAATATTGCCTGCCCGCCGAAGGGCCGAAATTCGACTCGTTAGTTCTCGAACGTCACATTCAGACACTCATTAATTCTTCTCTCCTTGTCCTCGACAAAGCCCTTCATCGTCGCTTTCCCTCCTGGATCGTCCTCTTTTCACGCTTTTCCGCCCAGTCTCATCTCCTCGTCTCCCTCCCGCCGTTCGGCAGGAATGCCGCATTTGTCGTCGGAAAAAGGATATTGTCGAATTCCTTCGGGGAGCTCGCGCCGTCGCTGTTCGTCTTGTCGGGGGAACGTCAATTTTCCGGCGTTCGAACGGCCTCGTTCTCGCGATTATTTCACGCGGAAGAATTGTTTGCATGCGCGGAAGCTCGTGGCACGGAGTTAAGCGAAAGTGCATAAGAGGATGCCATCGAAGAAATCGTCGCCCACGTCCTCCCCTTCGCCTCTCGCTGCCAGCGCGTCGGATTCCGCGTATCGATTAATTTCTCGCGACTTCCTTGTAACGAAATCAACTAATTCTTTTTTAAAAATAATTAAGGGCGGAAGCCACTGTGCCGGTCGAAAATAAAGGCTATTTTTAAGGCATTTTTTAGTAACGAAATGTAACCTTTTAGGGAAAATCTTTATTACCAACTGAAAATATATATATTTAATTAATATTTTATGCTTCTGGATTGGACAAATTTTGGGAAGTATGGCCACAACATACGGTAACGTTAGGCTCTTTGCAAAAAAATTGCTTTCCAACGATTTACTTTGAATAGGAAAAATCAAAAGTTTTCTTACAGTATATTATAACAGCTTCAGTTAAGCGTGCAGATATAGAAAAATATTAATTTTTTAAGAAATGGCGAACTTTGAAAGAAGAGGTATAACAACATTCATATAGATTAAGAATCTCTTTTCTTTTCTGTGTTTCGGATAAACCTTACAGTACTTTTCGTCAACGCCAGGACCACTCGACTATTTTTCATCTCTCTTTTTATATCTGCCATGTTTGTTTGTCCACTGTCACACAAAAATTCAGAACAATAGTTGAAGATACAATAAAAAAGCCCGCCAAACCTCAAATTAATCTGTCGAACCGTTTTTGTAGAAAAAATTCACAAAGAGTTACCTATTTATCGGCCCAAACAGGCGCAACCCCCCTTAATTAATTGTCGCGCTCCATAAGAATCACTTCTTTACAAACTTTCCTCTTCGTATCGCTACTCAATCCAACTCTACGCAACGCACGATCCGCATGGCGCATTGTTTTTGTCAGAGGATTTTTATACCGCGCATATATTGGCCGTTTTCCCCATTCATCTGCTGATGAAATACAAAATTGTCCCGCGACCGCGACGGAAACGTTTTTAGGGAATTGCAAGGAAAAAATGTATGCACGCTCCACTGGTCGCTCATCTGGCATTTTATTCGAAATGGTTGGGGCGAAAATTGCGATCGACCCATGGATAAAAAAAAAAATCGCCGATCCCATGAACGTAGGCGCCGCGAATCGGCATTTGTTTACTAAAAGCTATTGGGCCGGCAGCCGGAGTACTCTTTGCAATCGAGCGAGTGGAATCACAAAGTCGCGCATAATCGACGCTCGAGCTGTTGATATTCCGCTTCCAGTAGAATTATTCGCGCGGCGAGTAATGTCCCGTTCTCGCGGACCCTTTTAAACGCGGCGTTTAAAAGCAATCTTCAGAGACGCGGCAGTTGTAATATTTCTCGGACGAGGGCTGCGCTTTTCTTTCGGATAATTAAATCGAGATAGCAGCGTTACCCTTTCGGGGGGAGCGGAAGATCAACGCTTGCACGAGGGAAGCCTAAATCCAGCCATTTACATTGCTGCTCCCAGCCCCTCCCACCTCCGAGGGACGTGTGGGCAGCGGGGTGTTAAAACAGCGATATCGGGGCGGCCTGGATAACTTAAACAACGGAATCCAATCGCACGCGACGTGATTTAAATTTGGACGTGGAGCGTGGCGCGCGTCAAATCGAATGAAATTCCTTGTCTGAACGAATCGGGACAGCCTGCTACCGTTCCCCGGCCCCTCGGAATCTGTTAGACGAGTCAACACAAACGATTGAAATTTCTCAACTACTCTCCCGCCCCCCCCCCCCAGTTCGTTCAGCCTCCGTGTAACGTCCTCCGCGAACGTGACTGCGCGGCAGCGAAAAATGTTCCCCGGCGAAAATTGTAGCTCCGTTAACGTTCGAATTCGCGCCAGTATTGCCAATTATCCCCGATGCGAAAACGGGCCGCATCGAACGGCGAAGCGAGCTTTCGCTCGTCGAGGCAGCTTCGCGTGATAAAACCCTACGCCCGCCGTCAAAATTATCCCATCGCGAAATGGAAACGCGGGGGTCGTTCATTGCGTCGACCAGCGACGATTCCGCAGCTCCTCGTTTTTCTTTCTCGCGTCCCCCGACGGATCGCCCCGCGACGATCCCCGAAATTGTTTCGGCCCTTGAAATATGGTTTCGGACCCCCGTGGAACGGCCGGCGATCGATACCAACACGTGGCTCTGCACACGGTGAGTCACGTCTCCAATAACCACCGCGTCGGACCCAGCAGCTTCGCTGCGACCCGACGGCGCTACGAGGAATTTCTGTCGCCCGTGCCGCTCGCCCACCGATGCTCCGCGTTCATTACGACGAGCCTTTATCGGATAAAGCGCGAGCTTGATTCGACGCGGCGGCCGAGGTACCATCGCCTCGTCGTTTCGACGACTACCCGCTTTCCTCGCTCCGCTCGCTCGAATACCGACGCGCGGAGTCTCTAGGATCTGCATGGTTGCTCTAACAGTCGGCAGCCACTTGCCAGAGGCTGGGAAGACGGGGCAGGGGTGGGTATTCGTCGATCGAGGGGAGCGGCGCGGATAGAATTTCCCGCGTTGAACAGAAGATCGATCCTCCCGGTGGAAGTATCTTGTAACTCACTTCGGTAAACTCTTTAGGAAACAGGAAATTGTTAGTCTGCCGTGGAAGAGTGGTAGGGCAGAGGAAATGATCGATAGGTGATGCCGATACTGCGAAACACGGACTTGGAGGACTTTCCGCCGTGAACGATGGCGGCGACGTGATCTCACTTATCGAGCAACCGTATTACCCTGCGACCACCATCCCTACCAGCCTGCTCTCCTCTTCCTCTTCCCCTTCGCCCTCTTGGCATCCGCCGACGAGATGCCCGGTCGTTAACAGCCCCCCTCTCCAACCGATGAAAATATGACGTTGCAAGTGTTTCACCGCTCATTCGACCAATTCAATTTACAAGCTCGCGAACACCGCGAGATTGATAACGATCGTCGCCATGCAAATTCGCTCCCCTCCCCCCCCCCCCTGTGTCTGATACGGTGCGCTTCATCGCTCGAAGAATCGAGACGTCGCGATGGATTCTTGATTCTCATCGCGATTAAACCAGCTCAGCTTCGTCGCGCGAAACGGTAAGCTTTGTGAGATTCAAGTGCGCGTGTCATCGCGGAAACCCATTGTAGTGCCTATCTCCCTGCCAGCGGAGCGCGGTCTAATTAGCGGGCGACGTAAAAGTGCAATCACTGCCGTAATCGCTTGCGAATTCTACGGAGATTAATCTACTCACCGAGGTTGCTTCTCCGCGGGATCTTGGTAGACGAATGACGCCGTGGCTCCTGTAAAACGACCGTTATTATTACTTCTCGAGGGCAGGCCGAACGTTGTCGAGTTCATTAACGCCGGACGGGTTCCTTGGCTTTATTTGACCAGCGATTAGCAGCTACGGGTGGTCGAACGAGACAACGCTAATCACTGCCACCGCTATAGGCGACGCTTCACCTGCCTGTGTAATAACCCTGCGGAACCAAGGGGCATTAATTCCCAGCCGAAAGTTCTTTCGGCTTTACATCGACGCTCAACGAAATCGAAATTATGGATCTCGAGATTGGGGAAATAATTTAATGTGCGCTGCAACGTGCTTGCTCCCTTATAGTCAGTAATAAGGGAAAAGTGAGAACGAAAGATTATTTAAACACCATATATTTAAATACCTTACTGTTTATTTATTTTAGTTTTTATTTTATTTTCTTTATTATTGTTATTATTATTTATTTTCTCGTGATCTCGTTCTGTGAAAAGATGTTAGTTTCTTTACCGGTGAGAAATTATTTGGGGACCGCAAATATTTCTTGCACCCAGGTCCCTTTATAGAGAAGCCAGTCCTGCCAAGTCCATATTTCTTAACTCTCGATAAATGCTGATTAAAGGTTCGATCAATTACAGTAAATCAGGTAGTAATCAAAGACTATTGCAAAATAGATAAGTTCTTCCCCCCAGTATTGTTGTAAAACACTTCGAAAATGATCGTTTCCATCGATCCTCAAGGATTTTAGGATAGAACGACTGACTCGGTGGTTTTTAAAATTGTCCATCGGTCAAGCCCTCGTTCGGCTTCATAATTTATATCGCCGTCTCCGCGGAAGCGGAAAAACGAGGGCGAGGGCCGGCTCGCTGGGACGTGAGCTGTCGATACAAACACCTTGAACGTGCCCGACGGAAAATTGGGTCGCGCCGCTGGAAGCAGCCTCCCCTCCCCCCTGGGGGAGGCTCGTTTCCACGTCTCGGTGGAAAACAACGAGAGGGTTTAAGAGGTTACTCGAGGAGAATTAGCATCCGATGCCGGCGATACACGGAGAAGAGGCAGCCGTCGTCTGGCGGAGAATTCCCAAGTATCGATAAGCCGCGCGCCTCTAAACTTCCGCGAAGTTCAATTTCCACCGCGTAAGGAGACAATCGATGCTCGGGGATAGACGTTAATATCGCCGGCTCAACTTCAGCCGTGGCAGCGCAATTATGTTGACAAGTATTTCGGAGACTTCGACAGCCGGAGAAACTCGCCCGGGCGAAGGCTCCGAGGGGCTGGGACTCGGGGAAAATTGCAGCCGGTGTTCAGGCGTAACGCTCGTTTCTATCCAGCAAAAGGATTACCATCTACCTTGTTTCCCCAATTTCCCCGCGAATGTGCATGGAAACTTAGCAATAATCGCGAGCGGAGCTTCCGTCTGCGTGGGAATCAAATGAAATGATACTCGGCCGAGCTTAACAGCCCCGAGTTAGGTCCGGGTTTCGGCTGAATTGCATCTGCGTCCGGCACTAATTGTGAATTGTACCTGAATCTCACCTAATCCAAACGATCCTTCGGTGTTGTCAAAGTTACGTTCCACGAAGCCTCGCGAATATAAAAAACGATAAAAAAATATCTGTCACACTTTCGTCGACGCTTCCTGCCGGAACACGTGTCGATTGCGTCGCGGCGCCCCGGCGTCACGACGCAACAACCCGTCACAGCCAGCTGGAGCCCGACACGTGCGTCGCGACGTCGTTTAACCGGCGGCTCGTGCCGCTCGGATAAGCTGTATGTTCCGAATGTATATTAACCGCTTATCCGCGTCAGCCGTCTCTGCAGGTCCCGACGCTTTACGCCTTCAGGGCTCGAGAGCGTCGCGAGTCTACCCGGGGCCAAGGAACTCGGTCGATGACAGGCCAGGGATTTATGAGAGCCGAGATAACCCCGCTGAATCGTTCGTCTGGCGTGTCTATCGATGCCTGGGATACCTTCAGGGAGACGGTTTTTTGGAGCGGTGTGAAAGCAGAACGGGCGAGTCTCGTTTTTAATCAATCACACAGCTAGAGTTTCGCGAGTAGGAGAAGTTTATTGTTAGCTTACAGTGTCCGAGTACAGATTAAATAACAGTAGCTTCAAGAACGAGAATGGGCAGGGGTAAGCAACGTCACAGGCAGCCGTCGTCTTATAAGCGATGTCGTACGAGTCCGCCTGATCCACGTCCTCGACATTGCTGAAATATAAAGTCAGCGATGTAGAAACTCTGGGAGCGTACGCGAGGTTTCTCGCGTCTCTGTTGCTACCTCAGGACCAGTCGAACGACGTCCTCGATGAACGAAAAGCCCGGAGGGCTCAGCAGCGCTTTCGTCTCGCAAATGGTCCTCAGGACGCACTGCCTTCCCGGCAAACTCCGGCTGAAACGCACAGTTTTCGCGCACCGTGAAAGGCCGCTCCATTCCATTCCGCGGTTATTAGAAAGGGCGCGCGGTGGCGGCGAGGGACGCGCGCAGCAGCGAGCGCAACGTTAATCGAGTGAAACTGTCGGGAGTTCTTAATTAATAGTGCGCGTGGCTCACCTATTCAGCGCCGTCTCGAAATTGCTGTACAATTCGCGGCGGTGGCGTCGCTTCACCATCCACGGTCTTTTAACGCGGAACTTCTTGCGGAAATTCTCCTGAGACGGTATCGGCCAGATCGAGTCGAACTCGAAGTCCATGTACCAGTTGCTGGGCAGGGGCAGCTGGATAGATTGCAGCATCGACACGGTCATCTAAACGAATGAAAGCGCGTTACTAGCCGAAGAGGATTTGCCTAGCCTGCGATTCCACAAAACACTGTGTCACTTGGATCCCCTAAGAGCGCTCGATTCCCATCCACTTTAAGCGCACTTTGGGCCCTCGCGAGCCCGCTGCACTCACCACGAAAGCGCTGCCCTTCGGAAAAGTCAATCGTCTGCGTCTGGACAGGATCGCCGGCGAACTTTGACCGGGCAGGTCGGTGTCGTTACGGTGACACACCGGCTCCCCGTGGAGCAACGGCACCAGGACCTCGGTGAGAATCAGGAGGAGCCACGGAGCTCTCATTCCTCCGGAATTACCGGCTGGAATCAGCCGTTTCGCGGGAACACCGCAGACCTCTCCTGGGAGGATCCGAGAGGGGCGGAAAAGTTTTTCAGGGAAGCCAGGACATCTTTCGCGGTAACGCTGACCCGTGCTCGCTTACGTTTCGCCCGCGAACTGCCTTCGGCTGGCCGGTCATGTGAACGCTCGTCACTCGGCCACGTGTGTTTGGCCATCGAGTTATCGGCCCCTGCTCGGGTCTCCGGGAAAAGATTCAGTCTTCCAATCGACCACTAACGCGGTTGGAAGCTGGGCACCTCGCTCCGGCGTTATTTCAGTTCTGGCAGTTGTTTCAGCATCGCTCTGGGGCCCTCGAGGTGTTTTTAGATACGTAGATTACGTCTGTATTATAAATTCGATAGATTAAGGGGTTCTTCATAAAGGATTCCCGGTTCCTTGGCATCGTTTCTCCTCGAGGAACCTGAAATTCACATTCCTGGCGTCTCTGAAGGATTCCTCGAGGGGAGGTCGTTCCCCAACCCCGCAGCGCTGCGCAGACCGCGGCCACGCAGGATCAGGGTGTCTCTAAATTTCGCAAATCTCTGGAAATGTATTCATCGGCAACGAGACCTCCGTATTATCCAATCTCTAGGAATCCTGACCGTTTCCCGCGGCTTCCATCTGCGGGGTAATTTCACTTTGTGCCCCCCCCCCCCCGGCCTCCTCGTTCCCCTTTCCACGCCTCTCGCGGCCAAAGACATAGCTGGATCAGTCGGCGGGGCAGCGATTTATCCGGTGTCCGAGTCGGGCTGATTTTGCTCGTCCGAGCCTGGTCGATGGCCCTTAATTAAACGGGTCGTTGCATTTTAAACGGGGACAGGGAATTCGCGAAATTACGAATAAATGAATGCCCGATGTCCTCGCGATGGATTTTCTCGGGGAAGCCCGATAATTGCGACCCCAATGGCTGGCGTGCAAAATAATACATAGTCTTGCTATAAATCTGCCGGCCACTTTATACGTTTATATCCGGGAAATAATGCAGCGTGGCCTGGCCAATGTACATTAGGGTGGCACTTATTTATACGCGTCGAAATTTCTTTTTTGTATTTTCTTTTTGCTCTCACCCCCTAGAACGGTGCCATTTCATAGAAAAATAGCCCCTGGAAATGTTTATTGCTATCGGACAACAGGAAAGAGTGCCGACCACGCCTTGAAGTTTAGAATTCATCAATAGTTTGGATTTAAAGTATTTCTAAAAAATGGTAAACCCTATCGAAATTTTGTTTAAATAATATTAACAGAGCATTCAATTTTCGACAGTTACAGTATATATAATTTTTTAACGCGTATAGACTATACATCACGCCGTACACGTGGGACATTTCTATATTCAAACGCTATTATTTAAAAAATATATAAAAAAAATGTTTAACATCAATTTTTTTTTGTATATTTATTATTTTCTGGCTTTTAGTGTTTGTGGATTTACATTTCACTGCTCAGACTTCTTTACAAATATCTTTTAATGCTATATATAGTTTAACAGTTTGCTTAAACGTTATAATGCTAAAGTCACTAAAAAATAATTATTTTCGTGCACTACAATTTCGATGGTGATATGATAAGAACGCCTGCAAAGTTTTAGTTTTACTATTCGTACATAGGTACGCGATGGATCATTTCTCGATAAATTGTGTATTTTTGGTAATCGCGTTTTTCGTGCTTCCAACCATTTTATTATACAGTAATTGTAGAAAATTAAATGCTCTTTTAATATTATTTGAACAAAATTTCCATAGGCCTTACCATTTTTTAGAAATTCTTCAAATTCAAACCATTAATGACTTCTAAACTTTAAGACCTGGTCAGCACCCATTCCTGTTGTCCGATTGCAATAAACTTTTTCAGGGACTATTTTTTTAACAAAAGGAACCATATGAGGGGTGGGAGCAAAAGAAATCGCAGGTTAAAAATAAGCACCGCAGGTTAAAATGTCCGTCCGACAGAATTCCTCCGTGGTGCGCGGTGTAATTCTTGAGATCACCAGGCACGACGGAACACTATCAAGCCCGGAATGCCCGAGACAGAGGATCGCGCGTTTAGGATCGCGATCTGGGAATCGACAACACGCGTTAATGATGCGCAACGCAAACGCGAGTCCCCAGATGACGTTCTCAAAGGGAGAATTGCGTTACAGCTCGTGCATGCGAACACGAGATACCCGGGTGTGCAAGCAAAATACGCTGGCAGTCCCGCAATCCCCGGAAGGATGCCGCCTGTATTATTCCAACCGCCGCGTCATGTTATTGTAAAACTAATGAATCCCACTGATGACGTTTACCCGATTCACGCGAACGCCAACGGGGTTCCGGAGGATTCGGGGGCTTGATAAGACGCAGGGTGGATCGATGGTGTGTTCTTTATTACTCAAATTTCACGTGGAAGGTATAATTAAAGAGAAACAGTGGTTGGAGAGGTTTGGTAACATTTCCACGCCGGCGCCACGGGTACTTCCCCGTAAACGATAAACAAGCATTCGCGTAACAGACGCGTCTGTCTTTAATAAAGCGCCGAGTAGATAAAGTACCGTCACTAGTCAGACGCCGCGCGGTTCTCCCAAAGCCGGCGTGTAAACGTAACTCGAGTGCTTTCACGGGTTCTCCCCGCGGCTCCGGGCACCGATGCTCGCCGAGAAAATCAAGAAGAAGTTCCGGTCCATTCTAGAAGACGCTCGGACACCTGTCCTCCATCTCGGCGCAGCTCTCGCCCCAGAAATAAGCTCTCTCGTACTCGGTCACCGAATCGCTGTCGTCGAAGCTCTCGGATAGCCTGAAATACAAACAGCCGAAACTCAGTTAGGAAGAAACGGCGAAAATGGTAGCTTGTCAAGTAAATACTGTGCTGCGAAGTCGCGTAATTACGAAGAGAACCGTGGCGAGGTGAAGCCGACAGAGGGGACTTAATCACCCCCTCCCCGAGGAAGACGGCTCGTCGGGGAAGTTTTCTACGGGGAAACTTGCCAGGTAGAAGCCGGGCACGAAACGAAATGCAAATGCGAATGAATTCGGAATGATCTGTATTTTCCTAAATTCCCTTTGCCCTTTCCATCGGCTTCCCTTCCGCGGAATAAACTACGGCGAAAAACGTTCGGCGCGCTCGAAGATGAGTCGACTCGCGTTGCTTCCGCCCCGCCGTTTAATTAATTACCGACGGGCAACTGAGCCCGAGCTTCATCTCTGGCAAACAAAAGCCTCTTCCTTTACGCTCCGCGAGGCAGCCAGCGATTCTTCGCCGCGCTAGAAACTTCCGGGCGATTGCTGGAACGGAGCTGAAAGTTATCGAAAGAAAATTCCGCGAGTGGGGTCCACGGATCGGTAAACTTCCCCCCGGGGAGTCTGAAAGGACGTCGACGTTTAGCAACACTTGACGAGCGTCGTGGATGAATTCCACGCTTCATCGAAAACGTGTAACATTTATTTAGAGAACGCCTTCCCTAACAGAAAGTAACTCCCAGTATTTATCGATCGGATCCAGGAATAGTGAACAGAGCTGGGAAGCATTGCTGGAAAGTTCGAGATGATCGTTTAAGCAGACTTCCCTCTTCGATCGAAAACCTCCCCCCTAGTAAATCGCGTTTCCCTTCGTTAATCGACATTCGATTAATCACTGTTTCCCCGTTTCGATCCTCCTTGATATTCCATCTTCCTTGATTAATCTCCCCTCTAATCATCGTTTAAGCATTCAACGCCTTTCCCACATCGATCCCTTTTCCCTGCGTTAATGAACATCTGATTAATCAGCAATTCCCCGTTAGACCATTCTTCTCTTGCTATTCAATTCCCCGTTAATCAATCTCGGCTCACAATTCCGACTATCATCTGCCTCGATTGAGAAGGGGGAAATCCAAGCTGAATTTACATTCCACCTCCGAAGTAGCAAACGTAATAGAGGGTAACAATTGTCGTCTCCTTAAGACACGGCCATTGTGGGGCCAGATTAGACTTAGATTACGTGGCCGAGCTGCGGTAGTGTAATTGAAGCCAGCGGCTGTCGTCTACTCACGTGAACACAGCGTGCAGAATCTCTTGGAGGAAGCTGGCCCTGGCCGCGTTCGTTCGATTCCGCGCGGCAGCCTGGCAGATCGCCTTGAGGACGCAGGCCCTTCCGTCCTTGCCCTGACTTGCCAAGAGAACAGACGGTTAGAGGGTGGCGGGGCCGGGACCGTTTATCATTATCATCCTCGTTATCGTCGTCAGGCTGTCCGTGAGTCGGCGGTCTATTCATTAAGTTGGCGATAATACCGTCGAGCACCAAGTGCTTCGGCGTAAACCGGCGAAGGTTTACAAGCACCCTCTCCGCCCTTTCCAGCTAACCCCGCCCATGCTAACCTACCCCTCCCAAGCGCCGGTTACCCCGGCAGCAAACACTGGCAATTATGGGGTACGATGCTCTGCTATTAGGATTGGAATAATGCAGTTGCTGTGTACCGTCGCGACTCTGGCAATCTGCGGCGAATCTCGGGATCGTGTTAGGCCGGGATAAAGGAGGAGGCGCGTTCAAGGGGACCGTTTCTTCTCGGGCTTTCGAATTAAGGAAGCCCCGACGACGCCCGCAGGAAGAGAAGGCCGTGTCGCTCGTTCCCCGGGGAACATCTTCGCAGGAGTAACGAGGCGTTGGATATCTCGCGTGATTATAACGCCGCGCGCTTCGAGCGCTCGCGGTGTTAAAATTAGAGCAGCCGATGTTGCTGCTCGCTGGTATTACCCCCGCGGATCTTGCTCCGAAACTTGGAGCCGCTTGCTGGTACGCGTGTACCCGGTTAAGAAGCCGCAGCTGGAACAATGCAGGGCGATTAACACGGAGAAGTAACTACGCCCCGCGCGATACCGTCGCGGAATCTGGGTCTACAGCGTCTTCGCGAGTTCCCCGGCAACTCGTCGAGTGTAATTTCAAGGAAAATAATCGCCGCGAATCGCTGCCACGATTTCGCCCGCTATCCAGGCCGGGCCGCCGTGAAAGCTCGCGATCCCCGGCGCGGGATTCTTCTTTTAAGTGGCCCCGAGCACGAGGGCTCCGCTCGCGCGTCCCGGGACGCTGGTGGAAGCCAGCGACGTAAAAATTGATCTTGACTCGCGTCTAACTTGGCCGCGGGAACTTCAATAGAGCAATTTGACAAATGGTTGCCGATATCGGGCAATCGATGATATTTATGCAAGCAGCACGCGATGCTCGCCTGCACACGCTCGCCGGCGCGCCGAATGGCTGTTCTAATCGATCGATAATGCCTCCTTTCGAGTAATGCATTCGAGTAATGCACCCTCTTCGGCCATCGAGAGAAATCTCCCTCATTTGTCAATACTCCAACGGTCCCCGGATGCTTCTTGCACAGTTTAATTCCGCGGGCGGAATGCTCCGACGATGGGGAGAACCGATCTGGGTTATTAAAGTCTAAAATATACTGCCATACGAATGTTTGGCTGACAACCAGATTTCCTACCCAAACCGCCAACCCCGCGCTCAACGTGTACCTCTCGCAACGCTTCCTAAACTATTTCCAAAGTTTTAGCTTCACATACAGCGCAATTCATTGCAGGAAGGTTCCAGCAATGTTGCAGCAAGGTTACTATGTCCGCTCCTGTGGAACATTCCACGGCAACCCCCATGGAACCTTCCTGCAAGCTTCGGGGCAACGGAGTGTGCTGTATGGGCTGCCACACGCTCCGCCGAACTCTAGCGATCGGCTGAACGATTCAATCTCACCTCTTACGCTTCGATCACAATGATCCCCCTGACAATTCGAAGATTCCGGCCCCCAGCCTCAAAGCTCCGCCGAAATCAGGCGGTACCATAAATTTCTTGGAAATAACAAGAAACCACTCGAACGTTCCCGCGTGCTTTGGCTCGAGCACGAGTCATTGTCTCGCAAGAAACGAAGGCGGGCGCATTGAAGGGGACCGCTATTCGTCATTTCGACGCACGAGATCTCGAAGCGGGGGAAAGGGAGCCGGGGTTAACGAGATTCAAGCCGCACAATCGCGTCGAATTCGCGAGAAAGGGCTGCACGGAAACGTCCAGGGGAGCTCCAGTCGACCAGCTGCCCTTTGTTCCCCACGATTTCAGGCCGCGAGGCGGGAGACGCTTCTGTCGGCGCTGTTTCGCGATCGTTTTCTCCGCGGTGGGTCAACGTTTCCTCGCGCTTTACGCCCCTAGACGGGCGCACTTAGCCCTCCCCCATTGTCGTTTCCCGACGATTTTCCGCGGCGAATCGAACAAGTGGCCGTGACGAACGACGGCTTATCGGCGCCGAGACCGCGGGGCCAGCTGGTTTGTTTTGCAACCGAGAACCGGAAGGCCTCTCCAGTCGACCGAAAATCAAGAGCCCCTTGGAAGTGGAACAATGCCGCGAGCCCTTTTCGAAGTGTCCTCCACGAACTTTCTTCGCCGGGCAAACAATACCGGGGCTGGGTAAACTGGTTCTCTTCCGAATTGATCGCCGAGCAGCTTTGCGCGAGAAATTATGGGACCGGGGAGCTTCGATCGAGCTCGCGCCCCATTCGTCTCGATTCTACTGATTAATAACAGCCTCGCTGTTAGAGGAGCCTCCGAAGACGTTCGCGCATCTTGGAGGAGGAATTTCTCACGGCTGGAGAAGTTCAGAAGGGCGAAGGGCGCGTACAGACACCGTTAGAAAGGCTGGGCGAAAGGTTTTATCGGCAGCAAGCGGGGTCCATTCATTCCCTGAACCCAGGAATCGCAGGGAGGCAAGAGTGATTTGAAGGTTTACGGAAGGGAGCGATGAAATGGCAGCTAAACTTGCCAGGGATTGTTCGTCGCGCGAAAAACGAGCTACGGGTGAGTGGGAAGGGCTCGGGGGAGCCTCATCGAGCTGATGGAGAAGCAATCGTCGTCTTTTACGGTCGTTGTCCTGGCACTGCCTTTCTGTTACTCACGTCCCGAGCAGCGACTCCAGCTTGCGGTACAGCTGCCTCCTGCTGCGACGATGGTAGGCAGCCGGTGGATATTTGCGGAAGTCCATGCTGTCGCTGGGCAGCTCCCATGCCTGACCGGCGGTCACCCCCATTGTGAAGAAACCGGCGGGCTTGGAGTAGGTGCTCACGGTCAGGCAGTACACTAGCTGAATTCGAGGGACTTGAAGCGAGCGATCCTTTTCAGAGGATTACAGGAGAGATTAGCGTTTGTCTGGCGACGCGACTCACTTGAACGTTGCTCCCCTGTGGAAACACCAGGTACTTGGCGTCGAAGGCCCTTCTGGATCTCTGGATGGTGTCGCTGGTCGGTTTCGTCGAAGCCACGATGTCAAGCAGACAGAGGAATTTGACTAATCGAACGAGGAACAACGGGCACGTCGGCGGCATCCCGTTAAACTCCGCTGAATCGCTTTGGTAAACGGAGGAGGTCTCGCTGGACGGGTTTACCTCGGTCCGGCACGCTAAATGAGTCGCGCCGATGGATGACGGGGTGACAGGTAACGGTGGCCGGAACGCTCGAGACCGTTTAGCGAAGAGTTTAAGGCCTGATCGCTAAGTCGTCGTAAATTGGCCGTTAAAACGCTAGCAAGCGCGATCGCTTCTGCGCCCGCTGGCGCGCAGGAATCTTTAAGGAATTCTGTCCCGCTGTGATTATACGGCTGCCGCGAAGCTCGCGGATGAAGAAAGTGAGAGCGGAGTGGTGGGGAAGAGAGAGAATCGTGTGTCTGGGGAATATTGTATTTTTATACGGTACAGGAGAATCGACGAAGTAGGGATCCACTTAACGAAAGATTGATCTTTATCAGCCGTATCGCTGGCAGACCTAATCCCGCAAAAACTTGACTGGCTCGTTGAAAGTTTCATAAAATCAAGGAACCTGGAACTCCACTTAAAAGCTTGCTCCCAGGCTCCGAGGAAACAATAAGCTGCGCGGGGCCATTAATTTTATTGAACCCCGGATCTTTTCCACGAGACATTACCTCGACGATACACTTGTTTAACCGGCTTGCAGAAAATTCCGTTCCGCTTAATTCCATGTAGATTCCTCGTGCCCGGCTCTCCTCCCTAAAACGAGACCATCGCGCCTCGTTTTCCGCGTTCGGAAGCAAGCTGAATCGCCAGCGCTCGGAATACGAACCCTCGCGCCGCTGAATGGACGGACGAACCATTGCTCGCGTATTTCGAGTCGCGCAGCCAAAAATTAGACTGTTCCGTCGATGTTAAATAATTAATCGACGATCCCGCATAAAGGCGGCCCGCTGAATAAATGGCTCGAATGGATTTCCCGCGGTAGAATTCATAATCAGCGAAATAGGACCGCGAAATGGACCGAGGCCACAGTGTCACCGGACCGAATGAATTATCACGATATCGCCCGACGTGAAATTAATAAAAAAAAAAAGAGGTGGACGAGAGAGCTGCTGCAACGGCGGATCATCGTTCGTCGCTCGCCATGTAATTAGAACGATGGTATCGGACCTATTCGCATGGAATCGTGAAATTTTACGATGCAACTCGCGAAAATATAATTGGAACGTTCGCCGTTGTAAAAACGGAATTGCGGACTTTTAGCCACGCTGATAAATCGTCAGGCGCGCTCGGCTCTCTCCTCTACCGATCCTCCGCTAATGGCACAGCATCGAAATTTAGCGCGGCTCATAGATAGTGGTTTAATAGTCTAGCGTCAGGCGTTCGTCCACCGCCAGGCTTGATTTTCTATTTTCTTTCGTCTCTTAAGTGTAAGTTTCTGCTATCAAGTGGGAGCAGCGAGTTTCCCGACCGAAGTAACCGCTTTTAATTAATGAGAAGTTGCTAATGTTTTTGACACGGTACTTGAACGATAGCCCCGCCCTGTCTGCCTCCGCCGCGGCGATCAAAACTTCCAACGTGCTTCGTCAATCTTCCATATTTTCTCCAGACCCTTTTCCAGAAAAATTTAACGCGCGCTGTTTCCTAGGGAATTAAACAGGCAGGGATGTAGAGACTTCGAAACGTTCGGCTAAGGTTCGCCGGACTCTGCGCTGACGTATTAATAAAACTCGTTAAATAACGACGACGAACGACTTTATTCTGTCCTCGCGTGCACTCAAGAGACTCAGCCGCGACACCCAAAATGAACTATAAATCTGGCCGGTGCTCGGCTGACCATTTCATTAATGCGAAATGAATTACGCCCCATCGTTGTCGCGTGGCGCGACAGCTGGTTGAAATATATTCGGTCGGAAAGCCAAAAACCGGGGGATTTTTAAAAGGGACCGGGCACTTCGCTCGATTCAATTAGAAACTGAGACACTCGACGATAGTCGGAGGAGTCGCCGCGACGAGTGAGAAGATGGCTGTTTCGTATTCAGCCAGCGGATAGATTAACGAAGACAGGGGAAGCTGCCCTTTCGGTTCACCTCTCCCAGCCCGGCGATTCGAATCGATGTAACAACTCGTACCTACAACCGCGATCCCAGATTTCACCCCGGTTTGCGCTTGCACTGAAGCAGACGTATATACACGACGGCACGCACAACTTGGCAAGGATCGAGCGAGCGTTTCACTGGTCCAGAAGATTATGCGGGCTCCTCGGCTGGGCTCGGGTTGAAAAATCACCAAGTTCGGGCGAGTGGCCAAGGAAACTTCCGATGCGTTCCCCCAGGCAAGTGGAACGTCCGACGCGAAACGCGGTCAACGTTGCATACGCATACGAATACGTCGGATTGCAGGGGCCAGCGGGGTTCCTTTAGCCAGCCTCAGAAGTCTACCTCGTAAATGGAGTGCTGGCAGCTCGGGTACAGCCTCTCGCAATTTTCGGTGGCCTGGTGCGCGTGGTCGTAACCTCGATCCTCCCGTCGCTCGAACCTTCCTCCGTCTTTGGGCAGCCTGCAAGTAGCGAGTGTCAAGCATGGCGCTGCCTTTAACGGACTCACCGATTTCAGTGGTTTTACTGGTCAGCTACCGATAATTTAATCCACTCGAATCTCGAAACTCTACATTTTCTCTTCCTTCTTTTCGTATATGTATTTGTTTTCTGTATCTTCTTGTTACTCTCGCAATGTCTACTTGTTCAATAAAGAATTATTATTATTAATAATAATAATTCTGTATTGCAGTGTCTACTCTCGCAATGTCTACTTGTTCAATAAAGAATTATTATTATTATTAAAAATAATTATTATTAATAATAATTCTTTATTGCACAAGTAGACATTGCGAGAGTAACAAGAAGATAAGGAAAACAAATACATATACGAAAAGAAGAAAGTGAAAATGTGTAGTTAGAAATTATATAGTACATATTATACAAGTAGATAAAAACACAGCTTTGGAGCGGAGCTCGGAGCTACACCGCGGAGCAGTGGAGTTTCGTCACCAGCAGGAGCGGTGCCGAAGCACGGAAAATATTTACTGCTCCGCTGCTCCAAATTTTTATTTATTATTTAAATTTTCTTTCATTTTATAAGAGCAGACGAATGAAATGTGATTAATAAACACCAATTCTCAATTTTTCATCATTGAAAAGATATTATATCGTAGAGCTCGGTGTTAAAGAGTCATAGTACTTTCTTTGCCCGAAAATTAAGCATTCTTTATAATTTTTTTTCTATGCGAAAATGGAAAGCTAGGGGTTTGTTGCAAATGGAATCTCACTGTTTGAAAGTATTAAAAGAATGTTCATTAAAAAAAGCAGCTGGAGCAAGTATTTCGATATCGGAGCGCAGCAAATGAAAAATTGGTCTGATCCAGTCCCCTGGTTAAAAACGCAGTTGCGATAAAGTACTCACGCGAAGACGGCGTGCAGCAGCTCCTGGACGAAGGTGCCTTCTCCAAGTTTCGAGGGATCCCTTTGGGCCGCCTCGCAGACCGCCCTCATCACGCAGGCCCTGCCGTCGAGGCCGGTGCTATCGATGAAGTTTCGTTTAAAATAGTTGCTTGCCACCCGCGCGCAAGTTTAATGGCGACGGGCTTTCCCGCGGCCGAAACAATTACCGACGACTCGAGCGTTTAACTTTAACCACGCCGTCGGATGATGCGTATAATACGTTGCTCGTCGGGGCTGCTCCCGGCCGGAAACTTTCGGGAAGGAACGGGGGCGAGGGCCCCTCCCCCGGGGAGCGAGAGTACGTGTCGAACGAGATCGGCGTTTCCGGTGCAGCGGGCGAGCGCCATCACGGAAATAGAGCGATAAGAGTGTGGGCGTCGGGAGGGTTGGCGTAGGGGAGGCTGAGGAATGTCAATCAGGTCGTCTGGCCGCGGCGAGGAGTGTTAATTAAATTCCTACGCTGCAGGACAATGTCGTGAAAAATCTTGGCTTTCCTGGGGGGAGGGAGGGGGGCCGTCAAGTGGCGACTGTCTTGTCAAGTACTTCCGCGTCAAGAGGAATTTCTCCCTGCCTCTTTCCCTCGCGGATCATTCGTGGGCGCGTTTGTCGTTTAATTCTTTCGGCTCCTGGACAATGTCCGTGATTACGTGCACAGGACGGAATGAGCTCGCGCGGTGGTTTCCGCGTTCTTCCGAATGGCGCGAGCCACGCGAGACGCGGTTGCATTTAATATTTCATGCCTGCGGGGAGATAATACGGTGTTTCGTGTCGTCATGTAAATACAAATTGCTGCGAGGCAGAGACGGCCCGGAAGAAATGGAATATGTTGTATAATGCGGCGGAATCAAACCTGGTGTCTTCCTATTTCGTTATTCCCGCACGTTTCGCATAAAAATTCCTGCAACCACCGCGGCATTTGCATGTGCCAGCCAGGGGGAGGGAGGGCAAGAGAGTTCCATTTGCATGTTACACCATGGTTCGGGGACGAATGGGGGCGAGCTTTCGCTAGACGGAAACAAAAAGCGGAAGGATACGGAGGATGAAAGGAAAATATTGAAATTCCTGCGCTTCCGAGTCGCGACGTTCTTCTTCGCTGTTTCGCGCTGCCTTTGCTAAACCTTCCTTATCTTATCCAACACGTTTAGTCCTCGACGCTTCGCAGAACTTCGGTAGGAAGAAGCTTCTCCTTAATCGCGAATTGCGGTAGAGAATGGTATTGCGACGGTCCAAGTGGTGCGAGTCAATGATACCGGAGCCGGCCCGTTTATGATCCGCATCTACGCATCGATCGCGCCGCGGGACAACCGAGTTGCCTCGGGAGGCGAGAAGAACGACGAGATTCGAGGAGGATCGGCAGCGAACCGATTCACTTACGATTGCAGGAAAGCCTCTATTTTCGGGAACACGACGCTCCGGCTCTTACGGTGAAGCAATTCCGATATTTTGGCGTCGACTTTGCTCGGCAGCTCCCACGCCAAAGCGGCCGTCATGCCCATCACCACGTCGTTCTCCGCGGCGTACGTTCCGATTGTCAGGCAAAACACCAGCTAGCGGAGACAGAGAAAGCGTAGATACATCCTACCGCGATCGCTCGTGTCAAACTCGCCTGAATCTCGTCGGGCGAAAATCTGCGGATGCCGCCTACCTGCACGTTGCTGCCTTCCGGGAAGATCAAGTATCTCTTGCTCCTGGAGAGCGTCCTGGGGGCGTCGATCGTGGCCTGGAGCGCGTCGATCATCACGAAACCGAGGCACGCGAGAACGAGGAGGAGACGTCGGATGCCTGGCATCCCTTCGACGCTGCTGCGGCACGACTTCCCGCTCTCATGCGCCCGGTTCTGCCTTTCAGACCGCGAGCCCGCCGAGGGAAAAAGGCTCGGAGCAGAAATTCACCGCGTGCTGGACAGGATCGCCGCAAATGCCGGCCGATACGAGGGCCCGTGGATCAAGAGTGATTTTAACGCCGCTGGAATGCGCTCCACACTAAGGGGCCAGTGTTCCCGCCGGGGAATAGTTTGGAGCCTCTCAGCTAACGGGAACAAACCGGCCGTGTTTTTCCACGGGCCTAACGAACCTCTAGACGACGCTCCGACAATTCGTTCGGCAAACAAACCAGGCGCCCGTTCGATCCCCGTCTGCTTCTCGGTATCGCGACCTCCGGGCACATTTTTCATATGCCGGCAGCGGCGTGGGATTGGGAAACTCCAGCGACTGCGTCGGGGTTCGGGAGCAAGCGGCTTTCAGCTTGGAAGCGCGGCCCCGTCGCCGAAGAATCGGTCAAGTTTTCCACGGTAATGGCTCTGAATGCCGCAGAATTGACCGAGTCCACCGAGTTCTACCTCCGAGCGGACGCCCACTTTGGTGATTAGCCAAGAGTCCCCGGAGGAATTGTGCGTTTGCATGCACCGTCGCGGAGGAGCGACGCTCGACGATTTAGGAAACAAAGGGACGGCGGAATCGTAAATTTTTCATCGGCTCTGAAAGCCAAGGAGCGAACGGCTCTCCGATCCTGCGATCTGCTATTCCGCTGGCGATTAAGCGGCGATAATTGCCGCTCGCGGTTAAACGCTCCCGAAGCGGCGCGGGCGAAAGCAATTCGATCGCTGACTGATTGCTTGGCGGCAAAAGTATAAATGTCGGGGTCCAGATGATCGCGTCATCGCTGGTAATCGTTGAGAGATGCTTGACGTTTAACCATGCCCAGGGAGGAGAAGGGACATCGATATAGGGAGACAATAATCCTTTCGGAACACACTGTATTAAGGGGTTATGCCTAGTCAGGCGGTCGAAAAGAGGCGAATATTTGTGAATTTTTTTTGAAGAAGCGAAAGCGTATATTTTTACAGAACTTACTGCGTTTAAAAGAGTAACATTTAAAGAACATTTGGTAATTTTTTCGTGGAAAAATATTTAAGTTTATAATAAAATAACACGCGACATCCAAGAAGCATTTTTAAAAATTTGCTTTCGCGGTGAGCACTGCTATTCGTAACCAGATTATCTAAAATCAAAAAACAAAAAAGATTTCTTTAGTAAATTAATGTATCCTCAGGTTGACAAAGAGAATTTTCCGAAATATTAAGTTAAAACAACATGGCAGCTATTTAAAGTTGAAATCCTGATTTTTTCGCGTAATTTTTGCAGGAAAAAATCTTCTTCTTGGATGTCGCTTGTTATTTTATTATAAACTTAAATATTTTTCCACGAAAAAATTACCAAATGTTCTTTAAATGTTGCTCTTTTAAGCGCAAAAAGTTCTGTAAAAATATACGCTTTCGCTTGTTCAAAAAAAATTCACAAATATTCGCCTCTTTTCGACTGCCTAACTAGGCATAACCCCTTAAGTAACCTCGTTAAAAATGTTTACAACGCTGTTGTAGCTCTTTTGAACATTCTGGGCTCCAGCAGCCAACTCAGGATTTAATCTTGGCGGAGTCGAGTCGAGGGACAGAAATACTTTCAATGCAAATTTAATAATGTTCGGTAGGTAATTATGCAAATTTATTTAAAGAATAAAGTCCAGATTTATTTTCCTTCTACAAAGCTCTTAAATTACTTCACTCGTGGTTACATTAATCTCCTTCTTCCTTTTTCTTTTGCGCCACTGGGCTCCGCGCCATTCACAAATAGTAATAAAAATTGTAATGACTTTGCTCGTCATTAGGCTCCGAGACGACAGATTATCCAGGAAGTTTCGGGTAGTTACCCCCTGCAGGGAATCCACCGAGTGGCGCGATTGCGGAACGACACGCAGGTCGTAAATGAAACTAAAGAATACAGAAGCTCGCGATTACGGGACCATGGCTGGCCGCGGATAGACCACTGTCGTCTCGCCCGTTGTACTTTAAAATTCGCGCTTATATTAATTCATACCGTCTTCGCTCGGCAGAGTGTCGCTGCCGCGGAAAAACCGCGGCTAGGGGAGCGCCCTTTTTCACCGCGGCGACACTTATTCCCTCATTCTGCAGCCCATAGCGGTGGAACGAGCGTCTGTTAATTGCATATGGGAGTCGCGGGCACGCACCATCCCCGTTTCACCGTGTCTGGCAAGAAAACCGCAGGGCATTCTAAATTAATGCTTTTCGTTAACGCGTGGCCACCGTGGATGCAATTATACCCGTTCTGTCGCGGAATGTGACTGGGGTCGTTGCCGGCCGACGCTTGGAAGTCTGCCGGGGATAACGCGAGGGAACACGTTCGAATTTAAACGGCGAGACGAAAGTGCTATGCACACTGGCAGGCGCAGCTTTTTTCCACAGATCCATTAATCTATAAGAGTGTCGATCCCGACCAGTTGCAGCGGACAGTTTCTAACATGGATGTCACAATAGGACGCGTCCACGGTGGAGTTGCCATTGTTCGCGTACGATCTGAAATCAGAGGGACGGTTAGCTCTGCCGATGTTGTAATAGACATTCATGAGGGTACTTACCCCGCGAGTACTTTGAATATCTTCCCTATGACCCCGTCCCTATGGCCCACGTACTCCATAGTCTCGCAGAGGTTCTTGAGCAGACAGGACCTCCCATCGAACCCCTGGCTGAAACAGGAAGCTGTTCAGGCCCGCCCCGAGATCACGCGGAACGCCAGAAGGAAATGTCTACCATGAACACTTGAATTGCGGCCCGGAGAAATCAAGGGGAGCCATCGGCCGCGCCGGCTAATGGCGTGACACGTGGGCTCGGAGAGGCTTGGGAAGCAAGAGGGAAGAGGAACCAGCCGCGACAGAGATCGACTGCGGAAACCAGTTGAGGGTGCACTATTGGCCGATCCGTAGCCCGGAACGGAAACCCTCGGCCAGGCGGTTCTAGGTGCAGGATCGCCGCGGATCCACGGCAATTTCCCAAGGCCGGGCAGCTTCCATACGGCTGGCCACGGTTCGTCTAGCAGCCCCTGCATTATTCACGGGCTATTAAACTATTTATTACCTTTCGTACAGAAGCTCCGCGTCCTCGTGGAGTTCGGCGATGGACCTGCCAGCTCGGCTGCCGCCGCTGGGAAGCTCCCACACCACCTTGAAGCCGGCTGCCTGGGCGAAGATCGTCGTGTACGGTAGCAGAGTGATCTTGAAATTTACTCTGCTCTGAAAGGGAGAGCTCTGCGTTAACAGTCGCTGACTGGTCGAGGGGAACGTCGCGAGTAGTACAAGCGACGATAGAGCCAGCCTTTGAGTGGCTCCCGTGGAAATTCAGATTTCGCCAGCGATTCATGTTGGATGATCCAGCGGCAGAGTCCCGGGCTCTCGAGTCGAATTAGGATTAATGGATCCCGTGGGCGGGGCGTTTGATTTTCGCAACAGCCGGAATAGAGGGGGCTGGGAAGTGGATGCTTGGAGAGGTACCAATATCGCGTTTCCTTCTTCAAAAACTGCCACCCGATGGCCACCGACCGAGTCCAATATCGAATCGCCAGCGTGTAAAAAGAGGTCGGAAAGGAGGACACGTAATATCCATGGGCTGTAAGCTGTCCGAGATCCCAGCGCCGCCTAAAATTTCAATTTTCCATCGACAACAGTGCACACAGGGCAAGCCCCAGCGACGACCAACGTTCCCACCACCTACTGCCACCGCTCGGACCCGTCGACCGGCCAGGAACAACGCTTTTTAAAGCCTCTGTGAAACTGTATATCGCGGAGGGGTTGCTTTGAGGGGTAACGTACACCCCTAGGCCTTAGGACGAAAAAGTAGGATGCATTTAAAGAATTTTTTTTCGGTGCAGAAATATCTTTATCAAAGAAACATTATATACGTTGGAAAGGTCATACTTTTGTCTATAAAATGTGAAATTTTCATTAAAAAATTCGAAGAAGAAGCTGCGTGGTAGCCGTTTCTGTAAAACCGTAGAAGTCGACTTTATGAGTTTTCACAGTTTTAGTCATAAAGTCGACTTCTATGTTCAAATGCCCGTGGTTTTGTGAAAAATTGGAAGAACCAAAATCGGCTACGACAACTACTAGCTTTTTTGTCTAAGAGTAATTTTTCCCTTTTTGTTTCGGATGAAAGCCAGCGAGGATATGATGGTTGCCGCAGACGCCTTTTCTGAAAAATCAGTTGTACGGAAACAGCTATCACGCAGCTTCTTCACCGAATTTTCTGTTGAAAATTTCACACTTTACAGACAAAAGTATGAATTTTCTAATGTATATAATGCTTCTTTGATAAAAACATCCCTTTATCAAAAAAAAAATCTTCAAATCCTTCCTACTTATCCCGAGAATTTCGAGAATTTTTAAAAACGTAAATTACTTCACGAACAATTAAAGAATATAAAAATGGAATCCAAAAAACAGCCGGGATCCCGGGATTGAATTCCCTAGCTGCAGGTGAAGGCTGCGACGTTACCTTGCTCGAGATGGGACTGAAAATGGGACCGATCTCCGAGCGAGTCTCCCTGTTTCAGATTAATCGACGTCGGGAGCGGGCGACGTTCTTTTTGCAGCGGTTCGTACGCTATCTCTCGCGACATCGATGGAAGGAAGCAAGGGATTTAATAGAACCGAGCGCGTTCCACGCCCTTCCTTGCTCGTACGTGTGCGTCGAGCGACGAGCTTTTTTCGGCTAATACCTTCCGGCTTCGGAGGAACATCGGTTCGCTGCAAAAACTTGTCGACGGATTTCCAATTCATAAGCTCGAGAAATAATAAAAATGCGCGGGCGTCCTTCCGCGCTGCATAATCCTCCGGCGAGTGTAGCGGCGCATTCGAGACCGTCGAAAAAGAACGATGATGAATGGCGAATGTGTATCCGCGCGATACACTTCGATTCGATCCGCGCGAGCATCCTTAAAGTCGCCGTGCGATCTCCTCCCTGTTTCGCACAGCCTCGCTTCTCACCGTGAACGCGGGGGAAAGAAAACTCGATTATTCCGCTCTGTTCTCTAAGAGGACACTTTGTCCAATTGATATCGCCAGATTTGACAAAGGACGAGGCGAAGCTGTTTCCCAGTTATGCGCGGGTAAATTGAATAATCCTTCACGGTCGTGTGCAGAATAATTAACAGCGTAATTGGAGGATTTCGTGGCGCGGGAGGAGCGAGCACCCTTTGTCCCGGTGCTAAGTTAGGTTCCGAGCGGGGAAAATTCGTCGGACGGCTACGAGAGACGTCTTCCGCTCGCGGTCTCTAAATAAAAAACTCGCGCGCAGTATCGGACACCCCTTCGGTGTCTATCGCATCGAGAATCGCTCGTATCGACGCAACGCTCCTGAGCGGCTCCTCTCCCCATCGCGTCCTCGTATCCTACTTTTAAAACGAATTAATCTCTCGTTTAACTTCGCGCGATATTGGATGCTACGAGGGTAGGAGTGCCTCCGCCGTGGAGTGGAGCGCGTCGCGACGCTGCACGCTCTCCTTCGCGCTTTACTGTTCCGCATTGCACATTGCGCTCAGGCGGAGCGGTATCGATTTACGGTCGGTGATCTGAAATTCAGCCGCTGTCTCTTACATTAGGAGGGGTGGGTAACGCGCGTGCACCGGCCGAGTATCGTCGATACTCCCGATGCACTTGCTCCTAAGTGCACTGGATCATCGGGAATCGCATAATTCTTTTGACGGGAGTGCAGCGTACCGCGCGGCGGCCGCAGCTGCCGCATCCCCCGTTCCCTCGAAAATCGTAAACAATCGCCAGCGTCGGGCCTGCCCTCCCCTTCGGAAACTACAAACTTATTAGAACGGTTAACCGCGTGCGATGGTAATGCATTCGATTAGATGTCGCGGAGGGTCGATGGGAAACTCGAAAGGCGTTGCCCACTGTATATGCAGCTCGACAATATTTTTTGCCGAGTTTCGGATTGTGTTTGCATTAACTGAAATATAAATGCACAAGGAAAGGCGGATATACTTTTTTTAATAATCGTGTAGGAAGTTAATAAGACAGAGAAAACAATTTGAATGCGCGAGATTTACGTACAGCTTTAGAAAACTTATTACAAGGGCAAGTAGTAAAGGGTTTATTATAATTAAATAAATTATTGCGACACCTTTTTTGACGATAGAGTTTGTCGCTTTGAATAGTCATTGATAATTTAATACCAGGGAGGGAAAAAGTTCCAGAACTCTTATTTTTAAAAGAATTTTGTTAGAACTTAGGGTAAACTGTACAATGATTGGCACCCTAAGCGGAAATCCTGATTGGAATGTATATATTTTTTTGTGATGTTTTTATATGGGCTTAATTTTCAGTTATTATCAAGGATTATGGATTTCTCATTAAAATAAGACATATTGAGGAGCTATTAAGTCTTTTATTTTAAAAATATTCAATGAAAAACAAGAATAGGCATAGAAGTACAATCATTGGCACCCTAAAATTTGAGGTTTTATAGAAACACATATGTAGTTAAAAACGAAGTTTAAAGCTTTTACACAGATTATTTGATTCACCATTAAATACCTACAACACTTAGTAAATCTGTATTTCAATCCATTACTTAGTTATAAAGCGACAAAATATAGTTACCTACCCTTATTAAAATTTTAAGAAAACGCCTAAAACTCAGCCCTATGTCCCACTTTGTGGTATTGCCCGATGTAAAATGTGTAGTTCAACTACTGGGATTTGCAGTGTTGTGACAGAAAAATAAGAAATTGTAAAAAAAAGTACTTTCTAAGCTTGTGCTTTTTAATCAGGAGTGCGAATGATTAGTGCAGTGCCAGCATTAGTACAGTTTACCCTATATATGTTTCGTTTAAGAAAATATCTGTTCCTGTGGAATTTTTATTCAAAGAAATGTTACCCTTAGGAACTTCTCTAGAAAGTGTTCTCATGGAGCAGATATTTTAGAAATTTTTATTTTTATATTTTACAAGTTCCATTCCAACTAGAACTTTCACTTTACCAGTTCTCATGGGAACTTATAATCTGAGAACATTTTTAAAAAAAGTCCCACGGTCGATGTTTCAAATAGAACCTATTGAAAACTCCCCGAACTCTTTCGAACCCTGTTTAAAACAATGCCACCTACGTATCAAAAGATGCACAACTCACTTTACATGAATTTCGTTGAACTTCCCGCTTGGCCGACCGGCAAATAATACTGGCGCGGCGCCCTTCCGCGAAAATACAGGGACAGCGATTGGTTTACATTAGTCCCCATATTCCCGCGTGCGTGTGCTCCGTAAATTGCCGACGCTCGGAGCGCCGGTATAGGCGACGTGCCCCGTAAACACAGGCCTTAATATACGGAATACGAGGCGACAACAGACGGCTGGCTAATTTCGCGAATCTAGCAGCCGTGCAGCGCAAAGGCGTTCGCCGCGCGCCGAGGAGCCCTGAAAGGGTTTAATGGCTATGAAAGCACACCGACCCCCATCGATCGCGGAGAAATTGAAATATTCGATCCAGCCCGGCCGGTACGTGCAAGCGTAATTATCACGATTGAATCGCGTGATCAAGTGATACAGCGGTCGTCAAACTAATCGCACGTCCACCCAGGACCCACTTGCAGATTCGACCACCCCACTGAGCACACTGCGCTGGCCTGGCAATTAACGATTCACGCTCGAGTCCCCGAATCTCTCCTACAAGGTTCAATTGCTACACGAGCGGAGGGGGCCGGAGCTTGGATACTCACGAAAAAGGAGCTGCCCTTCCGGAACGCCAGGGACCTAACGGCCCTGTCCGCGGCCACCGCTTCGTCCGCCATCACCAGGCTCCAGCAGAGGATGCTCCAGACCAACAGTCTCATAATCCGCGAGTCCGTCTATCGGCTACAATTCACGTGAACTGCTTTAGCCCGCGTCGAGCTGTCTTGTACCGATGAGATCGAATGAGTTCGGCTCGGGACATTCGGTAACGGTGCTAGCCTCCCCACTATCACGAATTTTTCGCCGCAGTCGGGGCGCTCCTGGGCCCCTCATCCTCGCGCGTTCTTTTTAGCGAGCCTCCCCGGAGGTTTTATGAATCTCATTCGGCAGACGTCACGGATTCAGTGTACCGAACGGACGGAGACGTTGAAAAGTGTTTAGCTTGAGCTGTGGCGATAAGCATCATAGAATTTTCGTGCTCTAAAACCCGAGGTAACCTGAATATTCTTGGGCAAAGTAACATCGGAGCTGCCAGCACTCGTTCCTCTAAAATATGGAGCGTGTCGGTACTTCTCACCCGGACACCGTGTCTCTCCGAGTAAACAACCAAACTGTCCGGAACACTGAACGATCCTCCGCTCCCTCTCCGCGCTGTTTCACGACCCAGAATCTCCCTGTCTGAAGCGTCGGGGGTAGTCGGCGTGCTGCGCGCCGTCGGAACGATTTGTCCGTTGATCACTGCCGCGCCATGGAATCGGCTTAATGTTCCATCAAAACGCGGCATAGACTGTTAGCGGGCTAAGCGCCGGAAAATAAGTTTCGGGGGTGGGGGTCAGAAGTATCGATAAGTGGGATTATTGCGCGTTATATCGCTGCCGGTATTAGATTACGGGACCGCGCAGCTGTAGGGACGTATCAGTTTCGGAAAATCGATTCTTTCCGACTGCACACCGGGCGCCCCGTGTAACTGTACACTTATCAACCGAGGCGCTTGATTAAACTTGGCAAATGCACTTAGCGTGACTTGGCGCGCGGAATTGGCAGCGGAAAATCGACGAAATAACTCCCAAGAGCCGGGACAGGCTTGTCACTCGGCAATTGCAGCTTTTGCAGTTAGCCACCCTTCGATTAAACCGACTTCGTTCAACTATTAAACTGTTACGCGCCGGGGCGCGTAGAGATCCCGCTTTAAACTGCCTCCGTGCAGCCGGAACGACCGTAAAACTGCCCTTTAATAATAAATTATTTCGCACGCGCCCTCCGACGTGTGCTACCCTCGTCCCAGAAATGTATTTACAAACTTAATCCCAGAGATTCGCCCTTTTCCTTACTCCTGTTTCTATGGGGGACTTTCGAAGAGGAAGAAGGAATCGGGGCAAAGATTATCCTACTCCTCTGCTAGTCCTATTCTCCAATAGTGCAATATATAACAATAGAAGTCGCAGCTGCGCAAGGGCTCGACATACATATTTCCCTAGTGTCCTTATTTTAACAAGGAGGTTACGGTAAAGCTCGCGAACGAACTCGTTCGCTTATTGCATCACCGAGGCAGGACTTGACGCGGACGTAACGGTGTGTAACGCCAAGACGGAAGGAGATTTATTCTGGTGCAGAGGAAGAGAGACGTGAGAGGTGGATGAGGGGCGCGCAAGTGGGTCGAGAAAGAGAGCAAAGAGAAGAAGCAATAAAGTGTGCAACGAACCGAGGAAATTTAATAATAAAACGAGATATATCACGATTAATAAATGCTGGATATGCGATCTAAGATGCCTAGGCCGGGGGGACACGTGGAATAAATCACCGAGCAGTTCTCCTTCCTCCTTCCAGCGGCCGACGCCTCCAAGTATTCGTCATCCATCGCCCATGTGTCCCCTTCGTTTGGGCTGGAAGCGAAATGATAGGCTTGCTTTTTAACGGAAACCTCTTCGGTTTCTGTTTCTATTCTCTAGGGAAAGGGTTGCTATGTTCTCTCACGTTAGCAGCAAGTGCAATAATTCTCCTACTAATCCTTCGTCCTTCAATGGCGCCGCGGCGGCTTCGCAAATGTCCTTTTTCAAGCAGCTCTTCCCGTCCACGTCCCTCCTGAAAAATAATTTCCCCGGCGCGCGTAGAACGCGGTCACCTGTTTGCTTCGAGCGTATTTAAGCGACGCGTTAACATAATTAAATTTCTGCATCACGCATTAATAGCATAAGCATTGTCTAAATTGTACGAGCATTACACCGGCGTTCGTTAAAATTAACGACAGGCGTTACGCGCATCGTTTACGTTACACACCTTGCGGGGACCTGCGCGTTAAAAACCCGCTCGCGATGCTTTTTACGTTGATTGGCCCCGCCGATTATCCGACCATGAATTAACCGTTGTAAAATATTCATCACCGTGGATCATAAAGCTGGCAAATAATTTACCTGTAGGTGAACAGGTATTATCACTGTGCGCGAATTCCGAGCGGGGAAAATGCCGCATTATTTACCGGCTATAAATTCCGACCGTTACAGCATTATCAATTATTCCCGATTACATACTCGAAATGCCGCGAACAGTGAATTATTAAGCGCCGCGGAAATTTTCAAACGCCCAAGCATCGCGCGCAAAGCCCAAACGACGAGAGGCTCTCACCTGTCGAGTTCCCCTTGGATGATGTCGTACACAGGAGTCCTTTCGTTCCAACCGGTACTCCTGCGCCGGCGTCGCGACGAGTCCTTGAAGAAGTTCGTGAAGAACGTCGCGTTGTCTGGCAAGGTGTACTGGAACTGCATGTTTTGGCCGTAAACCAGAATCCTGCCCGAGAGCTGCACTGGCACCGCGAGGCCCACGAGCAGCTTCGCAGAAACGCAACGAGTGCTCGGTGTACATAGGTACTTGATTCGGAAGACTCGCGACGAAGACAAGTCTGGGTTTAGTTATATAGGAGTAGCGGTGCCTCCGACTCCGCCACCAGATGGCCTCTCGACCGTTCCGCTCTCTCGCAAGTTCTCCCTCGTCTACTCATTCGTATATATACCCGTCTAACACAGAACCTGCTAGGTAAGCTTTACCGATGAGTCAACAACTCTCTTGGCTCCGGTTATATACCTCCTCAGTCATTTACTTATTTAGATATTCATATAATTCTGTTACGTATTTTCTTATGGCTAAATAAACACATTTACAAAAAAAAAACCGATGAGTCAACTAGCAGGCCTGGGACGAAACGCAACTTCCTTCGATCCCACGGAAAACAGGAGCTCTTTCGAAAACTGGGATTTCAAAGAGAAAAAATGGTCCTCTCGAGGAATCTCACTACTCAATGGATAAAGCGGGCGGAGTCTGAACAGCCTGGAAGGAGGAAGCTTCTGTCGCCAGAAATCATCTACGAAAGACATCCATCGCTGGTTCTTGAGACTCTTGGGTGGAAGAAGCGTTGGGGATCGATAGGAGAGGAAGAAGAAATAAAAGGAGCGCTCTCTCCCCCGTTCGCAGTGGTCTTCTTCCGCTACTTTCCAGCCCGTTCATTGTCATACGCAATGGAGCAATTTGTCCTCGACGAAGGCCTCCGCCGGTCGGCTGAAAGGATCCGAAAGAAGGAAGAGTCGCTGGAGAACAATAAGCCCGCGTAATCCGGCTAGTTGCTGGGCCAAAGGAGAGAACGGATCAGCGAAAAGAGTTGCGGCGAAGACGTTTTCGTTCCCGCTGGCATCCGAGGCGCGAGAGGAAACCGAGCTGCAAAGGTATTCAGCGCGGAGTCGTGCTCGCCGATGAAAGGGCACCCAAGGCGCGTGGTAAACGAATTGAAGACACCATTAGGGAAGGTTAATAACAAAACGGGGGCGGGCTGTCTCGACGAACGGCGGGCACAGTGTCGTAGAAGAAACCGTCTTCAGACGCCGAGGAACGCTAAACAATGCGAAGAAGAAGAGGACTTCACGGGGCTAGTGTTTCGAGATGAAACGCCGAGGAAAACGTACGTCGCGAGCAGGTGTCAACGAGCGCCGGCGAACGTTTCAAAGGCGGTTCCGTGGCGCGCGGGCGTTTCCATTTTGTTTCGCGTTCCACGACGCCGGTAAGACTTGCAAAAACAATGTAATCCCGGGCGGAACTCGGTCATCAAGCGCGGCCGAGAGCAATTAGGGAGCTGAAAAATCGTCCTCAAAGCCCGTAGGCCGGGTAAAAAGGCGGCGAAAGATTCCATTAAAGTTTCCCTCGCGCCCAGAGGAGATCGCGGCAAAGTTAACGAACGGGAATCCCGTCTCCCCATTTCGCGTCCCCGGATTGCCGCGTCGATAATCATTGTCTTCTACGTACAATAACGTAAGAGTTTAAGGCCAGCCATATCTTCCCTCCTGATTCATGATATATGGACGAGCCGATAATTCACAGTGATTAAGGGATCACCCGGGCGAGAGGTGGCCTGCTATTGGCAGCGCTCCGCGTTACAAAAGTAATTGCCAGAAAAGAGATCCGCGAGGAGGGAGTTCGGTAGCCGCGGAACTGCGCGGGGATTGTTAAGGGAAACTTTGGCAAGTGTAAAGAATTTGAGGGGCGGATGAGGGGAGAAGGAAGTGGTAAAAGGAACTGGATGGAGGAGTTCTTTTCCTGCGCCTTTGAACCGCCGCTGAAGAGAAGATAAATGTGCCGGACGTAATGAAATGAAATGTCTAGGGAAATGGAATCAAACGAACAGCAAGAATCGCCGTGCTGCCGCTCGCAGAGAAAAGAAGCGTATTTATCCTGGAATCCGCGTGGTACTTGTATCCCTCGGAGGGGGGAAAGTCAGCGTCTTCGACTTGTGAAATTTGAATGCCGTTTCTTTCTCGCGAGAAACGAACGAGGATTCCTCTGAAAAGGAAGGAAACCCGCCAGCTTTGTCAGTGGAACGGTTGCGAGGGAAATAAGTACGAGCAAGGCAGAAGCGAGCGAGCCAGTAAGTAGTACAGACCGGCCATTAGTCAGACACTTGGTTGCTCCACCTGAGATGCCACTAATTCTTTCGCGCGGGATATTAGATCGATGTAAACTCCAAGTAGGAAGCTACCAGAGGTCGATTCAGAGGCTATCGAGAATCGATTGTATTCTTAAACGCTGCGCGAAATAAATCTTGTTTCGTACTGCCCGTGCGAGCTCCGCGGCTCCGAATTCTCCGGCGAGATGGATGAACCGCCTCCGCTACGTTTCATGCCTCTAGCAGGACAGAATCCAAAGGGAAGGACGAAGAATCTCGACACCTCGGCTCGCAAGAAGCGGGAAGGATATACGAAGTGCGAGGAACGCGGAAGGGGCTCGCGTTTCCAGCCGGCGATACGGAATTCAAGCGCCGGGAGGGGTGGAATAAAGTCCGACAAAAGCAGGCAGGGAGAAGGGAAGCAGAATTACAGCGGGGCCGTGGCCTTTTTTTGCCATTCGTGGGAAATTTCGCCCCGGCGAACGCGGTCCTCGTATATCAACTTTTGGAATACCGCTTAACCCCCATTCGTTTCCAAGATATTACGGCGTCGCTGAACTTTCTTTCTTTCTGCCGGCCCGCCCCCGTCCGCTCTTCATTTGCCTCTCCGCGATGCCCCACCGGGCTTGTATCGCGAGTTCCGCCGCTCGAACGTCTCCGAAAATTCCGCTCCTCGGTCGGCTTCTTTGCGAGCAATCGCGCTTATAAACCTCTGTACGTGTAACTGGTTTATTCACAACACGCCTCTGTCGTCCAGGGACTTTTAACGTTAGTAGAAACGCGGCCTTCGAGAAGCTAGACACAGTTTAGGCCGGTTTCTACGAGCTCGTTCAATATTCATTGGGCAGAAGCGACTCGACGAGCGCTGAAACTTTTAATTATCCTCCCGATAAGATACGAGCTTTCGGGAGGCATTCGGTAGAAGTGATGCACAGTCGTCCGCTTTCCAGGTCTCCTCGCTGTTTCCCTTTTTCTTCTCACTTTGAAGCCGCGCTGCTGACGCAGTGCAGCTCCGCGTGTTTAGATACACCCTGACCCAGAAACGGGGAATTTTATTTCACGCCAGCCTACCCTTCTCTGAGCCAGCAGCCAAATATTTGCCGTCGCCGTGCCGGTAATCAGACGTCGTCGATTTTTTCCGCCCCTTTGCCACTCGACGGATTGCCGCGACGCGCCGCCGCGTTTCTGCCCCTACCGGGGCTCCTCGAAGTTCCTTCTTCCTTCGCGGACTGTTGCTCCTTTCGCTGCTTTGTCAAAAGCAGTTTGTGGTCCTCGAGCCGGCTGACCTTCGATCATCCCCGTCGCTAAGCCACCTCCAGCACGTTCGGATGGGGGAGGAACGACAGCATCCATTCGATGTACTTGCTCTCTCCCTTGTAATCCCCTAAGAGTCCTAAAACCTGCACTTCTTGCAGAGGATGAGGCCGCGAGTAATCGAGGAAGCCGGAGCCAGCGAAGACAGCCAAGTCAAACAGCCCATCGGAACATTTGCTCGGCCGAGGAGAAGCGAAAACCACACGAACAGCTCCCCTCGATTTAATTAGAAAATTCGAGGGAAAACGATAGAGATAAGGCTCTCGAGTTAATTATTAGTACCTCCACTGATTTCCCCTCTTTATTCGCCTCGACCAAATTCGTCGCGGAGCAGTGGTCTTCCTCGGAGACCAAAGGATCGCAAAGTCTATTGATTCTTTTATCGCAGGAGCAAGTAAATACCTTGAAAGTGCCGCCGAAAGGGTTAACAAGAGGCGGAGGGTAGAGTATCTGCCTCTTCTCGCGGGATCGCTCGCTCCCGTCTCCCCGAATCCGAGCCGCTGCGAAGAGGAAGAACAGCAACTTCGCCCAGTCCACTTTCATCTAAATGCACAGCAGTGTTGTTAATTACTTGTAATTCAAGCCTCTGGAGCTTGAGGTAGCATCAATTCCAGTAGTGCAGAATTAAATCAGGCAGACTACGAGAGTCCAGAACCGGTGATCTGGGTTAGGTCCCCTTAGGTATAGGACCCAGACCTAACCCACTTGGAGAGCACAAGTTACTCACCCTAAAGTCGAAAGAAGGTCCCCTCGAAATCTCCAAGCTGATTTTGCCCCTTTTTCTTCAGCACGAACGCGCGCAGCCAGCGCGGAACTCGCGGTTCCGAGCGTGTCGAGAAGCCTCGCAGTTCCTCGGCGAAATTAACGTGTCATCTGTCACCTGAAGCCACAGTTGCTCCCCGAAGCTTCTGCGGCTGACTGTACCGAATCGTCCGTTCCTTCTTCGGTGACCAGGGGAGTACTTAAACGACACGCTGCGCCGTCGATAACGAGCAGGGACAACAAGCACGACTATTTTTCGGCTGAACGTCGAGCTGGTCCCGTTTCCAGCGTTCGTTAGAGCTGTCCTCATAACTACAGTTACGAGGAAGTTGTCGCGAGCGGCCGTTCAGCTCTCTCAGGTGACTGGGGACAACTTCTAAATAAGTGGCGGCGCGGGGGAGAAGTCTCGCGAGCGCGGGGATCGCGAGTTGGGACTCGCAGCTTCCGGGAGGACAAAGGGACCGAGATACCTAAAGAAACAGGGAGAGAGGGCAGGATCTTGCAGGTGCACGCGCTTGTAAGTATACCTTTCAGGTGCACGCTCTCAAAATTTGGGAATTTCTTTCGAAGAAACTAGCGATTCGATTCTTCTGAACTTTGGACGATGATGCCTGACTCCTATATTTCTTATTCAAAATTAATAGAAAAAGAACTGCAACTTCGTCGAAGATGTATAAAAACATGATCCAAATTTCAGACGAATCAAATCGTTAGTTCCTTCAGAAAAAAATCCTCAATTTTGCTGTTTTTAGCCCCCAAAATATGATCCCCTCCCTTAAGGTGAAGGAGCTGACGCGTCGACCACGATTTCTGATCGAGATTTCTACATGTTGGAACGTCGAAGGACAAACGAAGGGGGGGCAGGCAAACAGGGAGGGGAAGCGATTGGAAATCACGAACAAACTGGAATGCTGGCGCGAGAGAAAAAGATCGGCGCTCCTGCGCCGCGTTTCCAGCCATTCCGGGCCGAGTCCCGACAGCGAAATTTACTTAGGACTTTTCCCATTTCTCGTTCCACTTTTGCGGACGAGACACGGCGCTTCGATCGCCGTCTAAAATCGAACCGACTTATGGTTGCTCTCTCTGAAAGCCATCACAAAAGCAGGCCGGTCTTATCGATCAATTGAAATGGATGCCGAGCGAAACGTTATCGTCTACCCGTTGCAACGTGAATTGGCCGTGTCGATCCGGACCGGCTGCCTGGAATACCGTTACGATCACTGTTCCTCCGCTGTTACTCCAAAGAGCGATCGATACCCCCAGTGAAAAATTCCCCCGGCGCACGGGGGGATATCACGGGAAATACTTTTAACGCGAGGGGTAGCTAAGAGTCGCGTACCGATTTAATTACAAAATCCCTCTTTATTGCGAGATATTCGTACAAAAAACGCGCTAGCGAAGTACAGAGCCCCGCGGAGATTCCTGCGAGCTCCTACAAGGGAATTTACTTAGCGCCTTTCCTTCTTTCTGTCGCCTTCCATGTTAGCCTCCTCCATAATAAATTCCTTTACGGCGAAGCCCGTGTATCGTGCATCCCCTCGACCCAGCAAGCGAGCAAAGCACCTGCGCCCTGGCAGAGTTCGAATTCAGGATTCATTAGACCGGTAGGTGTCGGATATTCGAAGAACTAAGTGGCGCCGGCCCCCGCGCTATTGGAGCGGAATACACGCGGGGGAAGTGGTAGACGTTTAAACCCCAGCGTCCCCTAAGGGAAGGCGATCTCCGTGAATGATTCCAAGGGTGACTCGTTGCAATCGGAGTAAGCCAGGACGCAGTCGCCCCCAGACCTTCCCAGTCGTTCCGCTTCCTGATACAGTTCGTCGACGCTCTGGTGACTGGAATTGGCTGTCCCTGGCAAGTCCTCCGTCGGCCTGATCGAGGAATTTGCAAATCTTAAATAATCGGTTAAGAGGGACTGGAATCGCGTGAATAGTAAACAGCGAACATCAACGGTGTTGCAGGCCGGATTACGTCGATAGAAATTCCAGGATCGCCTCTGTACACCGGGACGAGCAGCCCACAAAGCGAAAACCTGCGCGGAAACACCTTCCATTCGGAGCTTAACACGCGCGCCTAACTTTGCTGCAATTAGAGCACTGCCTCTGGCACAGTCGCAATTTCCTTTCGCATAGCGAATCTGTGCCTGGAGTTTGCAACCGCCGGTCAGCTCCCCGCCGAATGCTTGAGTCCATTGATCCATTACTCACATTACTGGTTAGATCTCCGTTCGTCGTGCTAGCTGGGAGGCTTTCCCAACTATCACCGCGCCCAAATCGCGGAAAGAAGATGCCTTTTACACCAGCGCAGGTGTCTCTAATGACGCCCTTTAACATCCCCGGACGAGTCTCCGCTCGTACAGCATCGGTTCGGTAAATTTTCCTAGACAGTACTTAGGGTAAAGGTACCAGTAGTTGACCATGTCTCAGTAGTTGGCAACTTTTCAGAGGAACGTGGAAAATAAGGTTTTTAGAATTGGCGAACTGTGGGTATTAGAAGCCCCTGCACTTCTAAAAACCTTATTTTTCACGTTTCTCTGAAAAGGTTGTCAACTACTGATACGTGGTCAACTACTAGAATTGGCGAACTGTGGGTATTAAAAGCCTCTGCACTTCTAAAAACCTTATTTTTCACGTTTTTCCTGAAAAGGTTGTCAACTACTGGAAGTGGCGAACTGTGGGTATTAAAAGCCCCTGCACTTCTAAAAACCTTATTTTTCACGTTTCTCTGAAAAGGTTGTCAACTACTGATACGTGGTCAACTACTAGAATCGGCGAACTGTGGGTATTAAAAGCCCCTGCACTTCCAAAAACCTTATTTTTCACGTTTCTCCGAAAAGGTTGTCAACTACTGATACGTGGTCAACTACTAGTACCTTTAACCTACTACTCGTTACGCCGTACCGCTGCCCCACTTCGTATCGTTAGCGAGCAGGACAGCCATTAAGGGCTGCCAAGGGAATTCATTAACCGGAAGCCCCCAAGAAATGAATTTCGTTTGGGGAAGTGCGCGCGTCGGGTGGCCGCGATTCGTCCCAACGAACTTACGTTAAAATTAAGTGGATCACCTCCTCGAAGACGTCTTGGCGTGTTCTGCCAAATGGGGTCTCCGCGAGCTCGCAAATGGTCCTTAAAAGGCATTCCCTGCCGTCCCGCCAGCCATGCCTGCACACGGAACGTTCAATTTTAATTTCAAACCGTAGTTCTTTCACGCCCTAGCTGTGTATTTATTTCTCCCCCTTTCCCTCCTTCCTTCCTCCACCCTCCCTCCCCTGCGCTTCCTCCCTCCCGCGCACTTCAAACACGGCTGGCAAGTAATTTTATTAAAGGAAGTCGCGCGCCACCGGCTCCTCGGAAAACCGCGCGGCCCCGAAAGGATATCGGTTTTATAAAACGATGAAAGGGAAGTCTTAAGCTCGCCCCCTCCCCCCTCCCCCCTCCCCCCCTGAGTAGAGAATCGGGAACTTAATTACTCCGTCGTTTACGTCGAATGGAAGCGTTTACTGTACGAGCTTCCAAGGAGCTAGTTCGCAGGAGTTTTCGATCCCACGTGGTAACGACACGTTTCATGCGGCGCCACCTTCTTCCCGTCGCACCCCCAGTCATCCCCGACGTTTCATTAACTTTCTCAACTTTCCAGCGCGGAATTGTTCCGCGCGCTTTGCCCTCCCTGCGCCTCCCCGGCGGCATTGTAATTGCCTTATGTTCAAATTAATTTACATTTTAGTTCGCGTCTGTGTCACGGCCCACGAACCCTTTGATCTCGCAGCCCTCGCGAGACGCCGGGAATGTCCTTTGTTGCTCCTAAGAGCGATCGTTCTCGGAATTGGTAGCGTTTCATCTGGTTAAATCGCTGCCGGGAACCTTTAAGCCGATAACTACTCAACGCAATACCCTGGCGCGTAAAGATCGCAACGAATTAGACGGTCTCTTTCCCAGGATAGTAATGCTTACTCGCTCGGATCGGAGGTTCGACAGGTTCGCCGGCACGAATCCCGGGGACTCACCGGTTCAACAGACTTTCGATGATCGCGTAAGTGTCCCGAAGATTCAGATCCCTCATCTGCCGGGCGGGTATTATTGTAGGCTCGAGCTCCGACAAGTTCGAGGGAACTTTATAATTGAATTGGAATGCGGACGAGAACACGAGGCTGCCCCTTTTGCTCATGGAAATCGGCACCGAGACGCCCACCGTAACCTGGAAAACGGAACAGGGAGACGTGGATGAGAGGGATTCCTCCGTTCGGCAACTTTCAGAGCCGCGCTAGGAAAGACGGGACAGAGGAACCGGGGGTGGCTGGCTTGGTTACCGAAACCGAACTTGTCCTGGAAGTTCGATGCGTGTCGAGGAAAATCGCGGCTCAGCTTTAAACCGTGGAATATAGTTTGTTGTTAGTGAAAGCCACTGCGGGGGTGCTGCGCCTCGATGGCGGATTGTGAGTGGAAAGAAAGCAATTATGATAACCCGATTAAGGGGTGGGATAAAAGATGGCTCGTTAAACGAGAGAAGCACGGGTGGGATCTTACGAAATACTTACTGCCAGTGGCGGACTGGGTCTAAATATTGGTTGCCACAACTATAAGGCTGTCGTTTAAGGGGGCGACCCACCCTGAAGCCACTAACAAAAGGACAAAGTTAGGGATGTTTTTGTTCGTGTAAATAAAAATATAGAGCTTGGATGTTTTATATAGTTTTACAGCAATATTTATTTTGCTAGAAAACAATTTTTTTTTTAAATTGTACAAAATGGCCGCGAACGAAATGGAGCACTGCAAAAAAGGGACCCACGCGGGAGGGAATGACTGTTTCGTTTGAGAAGGAAATATAAAAAAAATATATAAACTGAAATATATTATCTTCCATGTAGCGTAGGATTTTTTTAATATTTTAACTATTCGATTTTTTTACAAGCATTTCAGTGCAAATTTATATCTTAAAAATTAAAATCAATCCTTGAAACTGCTATAATTTCCAAAATAACTCGAATTTTGAGAAATTTCTACGCTACATGGGAGATTATATATTCCAGTTTATACATCTCTTTTGTATTTTTCCTTCTCAGATGATCCAGTCATTCCTGGGAGTGTGGGCCAGTGTTTTTGCAGTGCTCCGGGAAGCCATTTTGTACAATTTTTCATAAAAAGAAATTTTTTCTAGCAAAATAAAGATTTCTTTAAAACTATATTAAAAGTATAAGCCCTATATTTTTATTTATACGAACAAAAAATCCGCAACTTTGTCTTTTGTTGGCTTCAGGGTGGGGTCCCCCCTTAATTTTTATAAGAAATGACGTATGCGTCAGTCTCGCATAACCCGAAGCAGAATTATTTTTTCTAGCGTAAGATGCGCTTTTTCTGTTACAATCTTTGGTATTTTCTTATAAAGCATCTGTAGGGGAGAGTAGGGGAATTACGAACACTTAAGGGAAAAGTTAAATTCAAACAAAAGTATTGACTCTAATCAGATTTACTTTATAGATAAATGAACTTTGGCTAATTATCTACAAACAGAAAGAATTATAGATACTTGAATAAACAAATCATTTTCTAAAAGAAAAACAAAACTAGATAATATAATATAATAAGTAAATTCTTTTGAATTTTTTATTTTAGACGATCGACTTTCGAGCAGCAGTGGTCACCGCAGAAACCTTTTTTCAGAGAACCTTCGAGTGATGAACAATAACTTACTCACCCTTACAACCCTTTCCCCTACAATTTCGTTCATATATTTACCCATGTTTCGGGAATATTTACAAATTTTACTAAACAGAAATAATTATAATTTGCGGCAGTTGACTTTCAGAGCGTTTATTTAAATCGTCCTGTTCCCGAGCCCCGAATGCTACGCGTTTAAGCTTCATCTTCGCGATGATTGCTTATTCAACCGTTTCATGAAGACCTCTTATTAAGAACGAATCAGCCGTTTTCCGGCCGTCGTGTCACAGCATCGTCGAACGAGGAGACACGTTCCTCGCTTCTCCCTCGACCATCTTAGGCGGGAGACATTAAGAATTCACTGCAAATAGAGAGGCGATCCAATTGCAAGGAGACTCGCGAAGAAGTGCTCGTTATCCCGGCAGCGGGATTAATAAGTTTAAGCTCCGGTCTATCCTCGATCGTTCACTGGAACGGCGGAGAGCCAGCGGGAGGTGGTAAGAGGGTGTTGAAAAGAATTAGCCGGTGAATAGATACCTGGAACATAGTTTTCGGCGGGTACAGGAGTAGGCTTTCGTTGGTCCAAAGGAGGGAGCATGAAATCGCTACCATCAAGCAGAACGGCCGAAGCATGTCGGGATCCACGGCACTTAACGCTACGGAGTATATCGATCCCGAGTTCAAATCACTGTTCAACGAACTACCCGCGAGTGGCCCTCCTCTGTGCACGCGTCCACTTTATGGCGACGCGATAATGAGCAGCGGAGCTCGCGGCCCGTGCCGTGTTTGCGCTGGACAAACTGTTCGCAATTCGAAATTGCGGGGCCGGGGCGAAAAATTCGCCACTGTCCCTAGACACGAATTACCGCGGCGTTTCTTTTTTTTTTCTCTCTCTCTGTTCTCCGCGTCGCATTTCCGAACGGCGCCGATGTCGCGCCCGGGGAATCTGCACGCGCCCCCGTGCGTGATTATGGAAATCGGAAGCACGCGGCGCGATCGACCGGCTGTCTTAATTAACGCCGCCACGCTTCCCGGTTGTCACGCGGACTCTGCGGTATTGATTTTAAAAATTTTCAGTCCACCGCCGGCAGGATCCCGGGTCGTCGTGTGTACGCTCGCATAAACTAAAGTGCGCAGGCAGGGGAGGTGGTGCTCGAGCGCTGAAATCTAGCGGGGGAAGCCGCGAGGAAACAGAGAAACTTGCGAGGCAAGTTTCCGCAAAGTTATAAGCGGGATTGTCGCAATTTTTCAGGGAAAATCGGTGTCCTCCTCGGCGTGGCTCCTTCTCGGAATGGGAATCAATCAAGGGGAGTGGGGCTCGGTTAAATTTCATCTCCTTCGAGACCGCGTTAGGATAATTATCGAAGGGGTCTTTTAACCCTCGAGCGGGCGCGCCGGTGAACTCAGTTCGGCAATCCGTGTATTTCTCTGTTTACGTCTCGGGAAGATAAACGTTCCCTACACACGCTCGTCGCGTGTGTCAAAAATCGCGCGATGCTTGTGCCAGTTGATTTTCAGTTGTTTCAGTTGTTCCTTCAACTCCTACTTCCCGCTCCGCTAAATTCTCCGGCTCATTTTTCTTTACAGCTTCCCGTTTCTATAATCTTCTTCCCAATACTATCCGCTCACCTCCCACTCTACGCTCCTTCAAAAATGCGACCAAAGCTTATCTGCTTAAGCATTCACACATGGCACAGTGCTAACTGGGCTGATGTGACCTATCGCTGAGTCCCTGCAAACGTCTTATTTTGACACTCTACCCCCCTCCCATTCTTGTTCTCTATATTTTTCCGAATCTATTAACTCTATTTAACTATTTAAATCTATTTAACTTTCCTCGAAGATAATCTAAACCAAGATCGAAACGTCGGAAACAAATATATATATAATTGATTAATTGCAAAATAGCTTTGATGTATTATTTTAATTTATTAAAATAATAGTTGTTTTAATCTGACCGATCCAGTGCGCCGATACCATTGCAGCTAAATTTCACTGCCTTTCTTATTCGTTTATACTCAATTATATACAAATGGATTGTTTTTTTTACAAAATACCATTTTACAGGGCAAAATGTACGAAAGAAAAAGAGTACGAGCGAGTTCTGTGTGAACTTTCAGATGAGGAATACGATAGCCGCACTCCTGAATGCGATTCTGATTTCTCCGATGGATAAGCAGGAAACGTACACGATGTGGATCACGATAGTGATTCTATGCAAGGTGATTCAGATTCTGAAATATACGTTGCTACTGATGATAACGATCGGAATAGAGAGTTTTCTTTCCCTAAGAATAACGATATATTTTGGTGCAACACTGATTTTTCTAATGCAAACGCTCAGGGACTAAAAATATTATAAAAAGTACGCCCAGGCCCTAAAGGCGGTAGAAAAGCCACAGCTGAAGAGAAAACGATGTGTCTATTGTGATAGAGCCAGAAATCAAGTAACCACAAGAAAGTGTGGGACGTGTTTGAATCATGTTTGCACACAACATTCAACAAACATTGTTCTCCGTCTTTATTGTGAATCCGAAAAGGAAAATATAGACGATTCAGAGTAATTACTCCACATACCATATTTATGTTCTCCAAATTTTTATAATGTTTGAAATGTTTTATATTTACTATTTTTGTGTTATATAATGCATTTACTGTATTCTTGGGTACATTGCTATTATTTTCCCGTCACATTTAATCAAAAGTTACTAATATCGACAGACAAACCGTTTCCGAAGTGTATACTTTATATATAAGGGGACTAAAATGATTATTTTCAACTGGCGAACTGAGTTCACCGCGCGCCTGGTCGCGTAACTCTCGCTGGCGCGCCCGCCCGAGGGTTAACGAGTATTACTGTGAACGTCGAATCGGCAGGTTTGCCTGCGCGAAGAAGCGGCACCGCCACTCCTCCCTCCAGTCGGTTCGAAATTTGTGTTTCGCCAAACGCTTAAGCATCGATCGAGCCGTGGAATCGCGAAGGTCGGCCGACAGAAACGCGTTTTATCGGAGTATTCAGCGGCTGCTTGGGGAGCCGGCGCGAGATTCATCGGCGCATCAGCTTAACCCCTGCTAGCGATAGCACAGTAAATCCAATAATTGCCCGGGCCAGGCGGTTAAGCAGCTTTAATTAATTCCGTTTCCAGCGTGGCGCGATTAACGATCGAAGTTGAATTAAAATCTCATCCCGTGACACTCGCTCCGAAAGTTTGCCCTCCAGACCGCCTCCGTCGTGTCGCATCCAGCCGTTCGCCTTTCTAATCCCTCGACTCTTCCGCGCAGAACAAAGAAAAACCGTGCAGCTACCAGAGACAAAAGGTATTTGCTTGGACCGAGTCACGCTATTCGCGACTCGAAGGAATTTGTTTCCGCTGCGAGAAAGCGCCGCGGAATATCGATGGGACTGCGAGGGGCACTTGCGCTTCTTTCGAGAATTCCTCGGAACGACACCGGCGCCGAATGACGTCGATTCGATACGAATGACGAGACTCCTAATCCCTTTGCCTCGATACCATTTCTGTCTGCCTCCCTTCGCCCTTCCCCCGTGTTCCTTCGTCTCCTCGAGCTTCGCGGAAATTTGCCGGGAAATGCAGGGGGAAGCTCTCCGGTTCCTTGGACATTCGGAAGCGTCCTTGCGACCCTTTGCGGAGAATCAATTTCGGGGAGGTGAGTTAAGGCTCGAAGATAACGCGGGCGCGTACCTACGCTCCGCGCTTCCGTTCCCTCCGAATGCAAACGGCATAACAGATGCGGCATCGAAAATCCCTTGGCTCGCCTTTTATTTCGCCGTTCTCGCTGAACTCTATCCGGGCGCGCTGTACACGGCGTTCAATCGATTCTGGTTTCTGCTTCCTTGAGTCGGGGCACGGGGAATTCACTCTAATAAAAAAAAATAAAAAAAAAAACCGGGTGTAACTAGAAAAGAATGCGAGGGACGCGAGTTCGTTTCAAAGCACTGATGGAAAGCGGAGGGGGTATACTCATCGTTCGATAAATCGCGAAATTTCGATATCCCCCTCTTAAATAATAGGGAGGAACGCAAGCGTTCTCGTGGCCGGAGAGGACAGTGATTGCTCCTCCAACAACTCCGATCGTCAAGTAAACCCGACACCGCTCGCAGAATTTCAATTTACCCTCGAAAAGTCCGTCGCCCGTGAATCGAGTGTGACCGTTCCAACGATGCGTGGAATCGCTGGTCGCGTGGAAAAAGAACCAAAGGGGGATGAAAAGGAAAACAGGGACGAAGGGAGCGAGAGACAGAGTAAACAATGGCCAGCTGCGACGAATTCGGGAGACAGGATTTTCGGGCCAAGTCCGCAGAGATCGATAGGTTTCCCGAAAGCACGCATTCCGGGGACCCTTTCCCCTTCATCGGAACCTAGCCGTGTTTACATCCCCCCGCGGCGCCTTATTTTACGTTCGCGTGCCTCGTAAAGACCCCCGTAATGACGGCCCCGCAATAAAGGCGATACCCACGCCGGGAAGTAACGCGCTGACGTCGAGGAAAACAGTAAAAGCGGTGCCATTTGTCTTTATTCGGTGACGACACGCTTGTTCCCTCGCGCTTTATGTTCCTCGGGGTCCCAGACAGCAGGCTGCGAGGAACTGTCGCGTGGTAGGTTCGGATATTACTGGCGGAACGAGTCGCGGCGCGCGTTGTCCTCGTTCCAGGATATCGCGGGGGTTCGGAGAACGCTTAGGGAGCTCGGAGAAAGCTTGCAAGGTGCAGGGGGTTGCGAGGGGTGGACGGAGGGGGAAAGTAGAGACGTTCCAGAGGCCCTGAATTTTTAAAGCACGCCAGGACGTGATTCGATTACGCTGCACCCACGGGAACACGGTCCCTTCAGAGTCTCCTCATTAATTACGATCGCCCCTTACCTGCGAGGCTGCTCCGTGGGACCATTGTTTGATTAAAGGGCACGACTTAGGCCACCGTTCCCTCGCTCCGCCGTCTACCGCAGATTCCCTGCGCTCGGTACGTACTTCGCGCGGACGGCTAATGGTCTTCGCGAGATTCCTCGAGGTACCGCGGTTCGAAAAGTCGCGGGGGTCGGTGGAAAATCAGGGGCGAGACAATAGGTGGCGGCGAGAATATTTATGAAAATCTATGAACGCTCGACCGGGAGGAGCGAGCGGAGCCGAAGTTGCGCCACGGAGAACTATGTTCATTCTCATTCCGCGCGATCCGCAAACTGGATTTGACTGGGGTAAAGAAAAGAAAGGGGGTGAGGATGAAAAGAGCGTATCTTTTCTCGCGGCAGAGAGATATCTCGCAGTCTGCCGGGGAATCCAGAGCGCCCTTCGCGAAGGGTTGGCCATTTTCTCCTCCCCCGTCTTCATTCTTCCGTCGTTACTTTCTGCCGGGGCTCCGAAGAACTCGAATGAAAATACAGCGCGGGAGGAAGCACGTCTCGCGGAATCGTTCGCACTATCGTGGCTTCGTAGCAGACCGGAATAGTAATGAAGAAACTAGAGACGTCCGTCCGGGCTAGACTGATTTCGCAGTCGTTCCACTCGTTTATCCATTCTGGCACATCTAATACACCTGTACCGGACATTAAGCGCGCGCGTATTAACGTCCTACGAGTTTAGATCGTGGGACCGTTGGTAGGCGGATGGAGAATTTTCAGGGAAGCTTGGTATCGGCAGCGGGGAGACCAGGGGAAACACCCTCTAGCCAGGTGAGAACTAATGGGCACGGGGGACATTCTGCATTCCCACGATTCCTTTACTGCGGTTCGTGATGCATGGTTTCTTCTATCGCGCCGCTTGTTACTCTGCGAGAACTCGGTGTGAACTAGCATTCCAATCTTGGAAGCATTGCCTGCAATTTCACCGCAATCACGCGCGATCGAGGTTGGTCGAGGTAATAATGAGTAACCGGACCCTTACCTCGTAAAATTCGCAGAAAGAATGTGATCCTTAATGTACCCTATGCTGCAATAAATTCTTGCGAAGATGAGACACTATGGGACGGTTTGTTACAGTTATTCTTGACACCCCGCTTTTATCTACTTAAAACACCATTCCCACGCTACACCTGATCGATGTCACAGGTTAGAGAACCCACTTCGCAGTGTTGCGCGTCAGATTTCGCACACTACACCTCACGCAGCGTACTCCACATTCATCATACTTCACGCTTTAGCCTCAGCACGATTCATGCATTGTTCGAGAACTCTGGCAAAATTGTCTTGCGATGCGGCACAATGCAGTAAGTAGTTACGCGGTGGGTATAGTTTCTCACAAAGGCGGGACAAAGTTGCGAGTGACAATTATTTTCGACAATGTTGCAAATGGAATTTCGGTGCTCGGAAGCCAAAATCTGAGTTCGCAACTTTGTGCGTTTCCCCGGAGGCGCGGATCCCGGGTTGCAACTTTGTTGCAGCTGCAGTGATCGCGTAGACGAAAACCGACGAGCGATTTTCTGCTTGTCGCAGCTGCAAGGGAAGCAGAATTTCGCCCTGCACCTGCAACAACTCGAAATTTCGCTTCGCTACTTCTCTTGCAGGTGCGAGACTACGAATTTTGTGGGAAAACTAAAATTTTGTGGGCCGTGCGATGTGGGTACTTTTCGTTTTTGCAGGTGCAGCGAGAAAACCTGCTTCTTCTTGCAGGTGCAAGAATCGTGCAATGAATTTCAGAAAAAGTTTTTTTTTAAGTGCCGCACCTGTAAGAGAAACAAATTTTCGCGGTGCACCTGCAAGAGAAGTTGCGAGGCGAAATGTCGGGTTTTCGCAGGTGCAACATGTTGAAGTTGGGTGAACAATGGGTGAAGTTTCAAGTGTCAACTATGACGTGTTGAGGTCTAAAGGTGTGAACATTTTTGTGTATTGCATTTTTACGAGAATCTAATTAAACTACTTACCATGTTATTATTATTTATTTTATTTGACATCAACTGGTCAAAACCCTTTATTACGCAGCTATGACGGAAAGTAGGTAAGAGATACGGAAAATGCAATGACAGAAAGTAAAGTGAGTTAAGTAAAGCGGAGTAGGGAGAAAGCAGGGTACATTCTACATATCGCTAGATTAACCGTACGTTTAATGAATATAAAGAATTATTAAAGAATATTGTTCATCCAAGTATCATCCATCTACTTTCCTAATTGTTTGTCCAAGCGTGAAGTGTGAATTCTGTTCTGTAACCTGTGGTGTGGGTCAGCGCAGGCGTGGTGTAGAAACCGTGTATTTCATGTTTCCAGTAGCTAACCTGTTCTAAATCATCACAAGGAATGTTCAATCCTCCAATAAGCTCATGGAGCTTAATCGCGATAGGTCGATCTTATGGAGAAACAACCCATGCTATCCCACAAGTACTCACAATACCCTTTATAACCTTTTCAGGTACAACCCTCTATACTAGATTCCTAACAGTTTATTCAAAACTTTTAATCACAACTTGTAAAGTTTATATATAATTATTTGTATCAATACAATTACATATACTTGGTTACTCAAACTTAAATTTAATAAGAGCGAACATATTTCGCTGTGCCCCTCTTTTAAACTGTGCATCTACTATTCAATTACATCATCTGTACATCTCACTTATTTAAATATACAATACGCTGATCGATACAATATAAAATGTACTAAAATAAAAGTACATCGATCTGAAACTGTCCAAGAAAGTGTCCGATAGCTGCCGTCGATGAGGGGAACTCGTCGAAACAAACAAAAGGAAGCAAATTGGCGGCAGGGCTCCGTTCACGCCGCTAACGAGTGGGATTTCACGGGACGGCTGACTGCTGGTCCTCAAGGTGGAATCCGGATTCCCGGTCGGCGGTCATGTGATCACCGTGGAAAACACCTCGAGCACACTTCTGCGGCATTCTGGATAAAGGGCGTGGCAGTTTTCTCCCGACACCTGCCCGCCCAAACTCTCGGCCGCCCTGTACTCCCTGTCCCGGTACTCGTCGTACTCCTCCTCGGTGCTCGAGGGCCTGGAATTCCACAAAATTCACGCGTTTGTGTTCCCGGCGAAAGATTACAATTCTCCGGCAGCCGGAGGAAACGGGGTGGAAAAGAATTCGGGATAGGAGGGGGCGGCTTTGGCCGTTCGCGGGGATCGATAACGCGAGCGAGGATAGGGCGAGAAACCCGCCAAGTTATTTCGCGCCCCTCTCAGCTAATTGGCATCGCGTTCTGCGGACATTGTTTAATCCTTCGCTACTCGCGGCCCACGCCATTGTAATCCACTTGTTATTTATTGTGTCCTCCCAACTTTGCCCACGGTTACCTCGAATTTTCGTGTAATCTTCCCATTAAAGCTCGTTCGAGACTTATGACGCGTCGCGTCGCGTTATTTCGCACCACGTTGCGTTACGTTACATCGCGCAACATATTTCCAGTTGGCGAGCGCAAGTCTGGCGAAACTTGGAGTCGCGATAGAGGATCGCTCGACCGCGATATTCCTCACGTCTCCATTAACCCTGCTTATAATCAGAAATTGGTCACACGGGGTTCACTGCACCGCAGGCGTCATTTTTCAGTTACCATTTTCATATTTTTGTTAATTGTAGATTCGTAATACTCATGCAATCAAGCTTTAATAGTCATTTCCTAGAAATGCAAATTTTGATACGTTGAAATTTGTATCTGAAAAAACAATTGTGGATGAAATCGATTTTTTTTTGTTGAAATGCACCAAATCTAAAAATTTACAGAAATATGGGCAAAGGAAAACACAATTGCCTGGAGTACGATGCACCCCGTGACCACGAAGGTTTAGGGGAAAGACCACTCTGAATTTTTTTCAGGAATAATTTACAATTTTCATATAAAATTGTTATTACCTACTTTTGGTACAATGACTTAAGAGACTACAAAAAAGATGAGTAGAGAAACGTGCATAAATTTTAATATAGGTATTAATTAATCTGAATTCTTTGATCGAAAAGAAATTTTTTTAAATACGCTCGAAAAACTGGCCATCTTATTTGCGGATTTTCGCAACTTTTCTTCTAAAGCGCACCATTTTTACAAGAATAATTTGTTTAAGAAATCGGTACGTCCAACGGACACTAAACTCATATAGATATAAAAAAAAATTAAATTTGATTTCGGACCTACTGTTCTATAGTGACACATTCTACCAGCGCGCGTAAGGGTTCTAGAAGACTAATCAATACATTAAAATTTACGCATGTTTTTCTACTCATTTTTTTTTTATAATCTCTTAAGACTTTGTACTAAAGGTAGGTAATAACAATTTTATATAAAAACTGTAAATTATTACTGAAAAAAATTCTTTACAATGGAGGGTAAATATCATGCACACCAGCGGACGACGAGTGTTGCGCGGCGTGACGCACGACTCCTATAATTATTATTAAAAATGAAGAAAGAAAAAAACTGCAACTCCTTCAAGGTTGCATAAAAACATGGTCCACATCTCAGATGAATCGAAATGCTAGTTTCTTAAAAAAAAATTCCTAAACTTTGCTATGTTTTTAGCCCCTAAAATAGGATTCCCCCTTAAGATCCCCGACTAATGGTTACGCGCGAATGTTCGCTAGGCAATCTAATCACGGTTCAGCTACTTACTTGAAGAAGACCTGCAGCAGTTGCCCCAGCAAGCCGTGTCTACCATCAAAAGGCGCGGATGCAGCTTCGCAGATGGCCTTCAGCAGACAGGCCTTCCCCCCAAGTCCATAGATTTCTGCCACTTTCTCCAGCGTCTTATACACGTCCCACCTGCTCTTCTTCTTGCGAGCGTAGTAGACCCCGGGAGCCGTGTAATCCGTAGCGTTGCTCGGCATCTCGTACACGATTTTCGAGAAGAATCCGATGATGATGCTCTCGCGGTCCAGCTGCAGCGGTGTACCCAGACCGAAGATCAACTGTCCACAGGACAATAGTGGCGTTTAACTCTGTCAATGACCTCTATCCCCGCCCCTTCGGATTCCCTGTAACGGGCAGCTCGACAGGGAAATCGACCGGAAATACCGAAACACTTGCCCGCGAAGCGTTCTCCATCGCACGTGGCGTTCGAACGAGTAACAAGAAAAGCTTTAGGACATTTATTCCCCGTCGTATCTCCGTGTCGCCAGGTGTCTGTTTCCCTCCAGCCCCGCCCCGGATGCTAGGTACGCGATTCGATCGGAAAATTCGCAGTTACGGCGGTTACACGCGGCGAGGCGACAGATCTGCAGAGGAAATTGGATGAACTTAGATGAGATCGGGTCAAAATCAAACGGTGTCCGTCCCGGGGTGGGAAACGTTTTGAGGAGCTGCTTTACCGCGCGTCTGTGCCGTGCTGGCCGTGAAAGTGACCGCGATAGAGGAAGTGGCTCTAGCACTAGGCGCGGGAGGCTAGTGGGAAAGATTAGAAGGGACGCCACGAAGATACCTCGATATTAACTATCACCTGGAGCACCTAAATGTTCCCCGTAGAAGGGCGGAGGAATTTCGGAATGATTAAAAGAGAATGCCAGGATCTGCTAGCGTCCAGGATCGATCGGACTTGGAATCTCTGCGGATACGGAGCAATTAGTGCTATTGAAGCGGGGCTCCGGGTGTATACCGTGTACGTGTGTGTATCGATCTCGATTGGCAGCGGGCCGACGGTCGATGCAAAAAGGCTATACGCCCTTGCAGCGCGCCCTCCGCGAATCTCGTTAAACTGTCCTCCCCAGACGCGCGGCCCGAAACGATTCTCCGTGGAAATTCGCGGTTTTATCGAAAATTCATACCGGGGCCATGATGCCGGCCGTACGTGTGCATGAATATGTATACGGGGAGCCAGCCAGCACGCAACCGGGGCGCACACACGCCGAGCCGCGGATGCTGGGGTAACATCCCACCAGGGGTAGAAATTGGATGAGCCCTGAAAGGTCAGGTGGGATGTGTTCCGCGGATATCGGGACGGGAAGATGGGAATCGAAATACGCCGCGCACTTGGCCGAGGGCTGCCGAAATAGGTTATTACTTGCTGGCCAACCTCTGGTAATTGTCATCTTAATCGAGAGAATAGATTTTTCGGTGCACCGTTCGGCCAAGGGGTTTTGGCACGGCTCGTCGAGCTTCCCTCGCGAATAGTTTGGATACGGAACAGCTACTGGGTGGCACGAGCGTTTGCAGCGATGGTCCTTCGGCTTCAGAAGAATTCGCTTATTCTTGAAAACTATTCTTTTTTAAGGGGGACCCCACCCTGAAGCCACTAACAGAAGACAAAGTTGGGGATTTTTTTTGTTCGTGTAAATTAATATGTATTGCTTGGATTTTTTGTATAGTTTTAAAGCAACCTTTATTTTGCTAGAAAACAATTTTTTTATGAAAAATTAACGGAGGATTGCTAAGAAATGGTCCGCACTCTCGGGAATGACTGGATCATCTGAGAAGGAAATACGAAAAGGATATACAAACTGGAATGTATTATCTTCCACCTAGCGTAAGGTTTTCTCAAAATTCGAATTATTTTGGAAATTATAGAAGTTCGAAGAATTGACTTTAATTTTTTACATAAAAATTTGCACGAAAATGCTTGCAAAAAATCGAATAATCGAAATATCAGAAAAATCCTACGCTGGGTGGAAGATAATATATTCCTCTTTATATATCTTTTTGTAATTCCTTCTCAGATGATCCAGTCACTCCCGGGAGTGTGGACCAGTTTTTCTGCAGTCCTCTGGGAAGCCGTTTTGTCCGCCGCTATTTTGTACAATTTTTCATAAAAGAAAAATATTTTCTAGCAAAGTAAAGGTTGCTTTAAAACTATATAAAAAATCCAAGCCCTATATCTTCACTTATACGAACAAAAAAATTCCTAACTTTGTCTCTTGTTAATTTCTTGGGGTCCTCTTCAGTTTATACTAAAAAAGTGAATATTATTAAATTTCAATTTTAAATTTCTAATTAAATCGTTCACGCAAGCGACCAATCGCCACTTGCCAACTTGACCATTCCTCAAAGTTGTCCCTCGTGGAAAAGAATCTGCGGACCGCCTTGCTGAGTAGAACGATATTTAAGGAGAGGAAGTGTGTGAAATTTTTTTCGCGGGAATATTAGAGTGTTCCTCGGAAGACAGCCATTAATCAAAGATTTTGGATCCGGCCTTTTCGCGTTCCAAGTGGCGGAACGGCCGGTGCGAAGCTGCAGTTCCGTGTGCCGCTGGTCACGCCCTCGTTCATCCTATCAAGCCGAACGGTTGTAATCCTCGCGACGACCGTTTCCAAACACGCCGGATGGAAAATTGGATGAGCCTCGGACATGTGGCTCGGACGGGAATTATTCAAGGAGCGGTGGCGCGGGTTACGGCAGCGTAAACGTTGGACGATTTCACGCGGGCGAACGGCTGCCGGGGAACGTTTCTCTTTCGGGATAATTGAGCGAATGGATAATAATCAGGGCGGACCCGCCGCGGGTGCCGACAAAGCTCCTCCGGGGCGACATCCGCGGAGCTTTTCAGCTTCCGCGCCCGCTTAACGGCGCCAGACGGTCGATGTTAATGGGCACTCGTTTTTACAGCTCCGAGATCGCTCGTTATCGCTCGCTGCTGGGCCTGCGATGAAAACGCGATCGTGCCCTCCTTTCTCCCCGGCATTCCTCTCGCGAAATTGATTCGCGGCTGTTCCCGCGCCGTCGGCAAGATGGGAAAGGGTGAGTCGAAAGAGACATCCCCGGTATCGATCTCGTGCAAAGTGCAACTGTCTAAATCTTCCGCGGGTCTTCTAGCGAAGCTCGGAGCCCACCCGCGACTCCGCAACGCTGCGTCCCTCTTCAATTACGAGTCACCGAAATCGAGGGAACGCGTAACGAGCGAAAGGAGAGTCCTTTGCTGCTCAATCCGCCGGCCGGGTCTCTCGTTGCCCGTCCCGAGGGAGCGTGGAAAAACCAGGAGCCGATCACGAGCACTCGAGCGACGCGCGACTGAATCCTCGATTGGCCTCGGATGCGGTTCATTATCCTCATCAAGCTTCATCTACGTACCAGAAGCTCGCCGGGTTTCGGGAAAACAAGGGCCCTGGCGCGCCGCGAGGGACTTTCGATCAGGCTGCCGGTGTTCCTCGCCTCGGACTCCTCGCCGTTCCCGTTCTCCAGGGCCTGCGCCAGACACCGCGACAACCAAACGAGCAATAGCGCCAGCAAGACGCCTGTCCCAGTCATTGGAGCCAGCCTTCTCGAGCCCCCAGCGATCGGTTCAACCCACGTAGCACTGGCGAAAGAGGTGAACTGTAATCGCGTCGAGCTGTCCGTTCCGTTCCCACCGAACTGCCAAACGCCCACAGCGGCCGCCTGCCACGTGGAGGCTGCGAGGACCAAGCGAAAGAAATTACCGCGATAACGGGCAGCGCACGTGTACGCGATAACTGGTCCCGTTCCCATCCGTCGAATCTGTGCAAATATTTCCAACGAAGGACAAGCCTGTCCAATAAGCTGTTCGACGCCGGCGGCCCTGCTAATTCGCGGGACCAAACGCTCTGGTAACGGGACGCCTCGTTAACGCGCCCGCGCAAGGCCGCTCATTTGGTCTTTCAATTAGGACTTTGTTTGGACTTTAAATTTGCCTCGCGACGTCTTTGATTCTCGCTGATGGGGCATTGGGGGTTCTAGGACGGACTATGGTGCGGAGGCACATAGGTGGCGCTCTTTAAGAGGTATTTCCACTTTGCTCGGTCGAAAAATGAAGCTTTTTTCAAAGATTTTTTTCTCAGTAAATGCGACGTATAATTAAAGGAATCTTTTTGGTATTTATTAAGCTACTCTTGTATTATACAAGAAAATTAAAAGAGTATTTTTAATTTGTTTTACTTGCTTTTTTACAGCGTCAGTATGGTACCTAAACATAAACGGTATGCTCGTGGTGCAGGTGATTTCCTGGTTTAGGCTTTTGTGAAATTAAAAATTCGAAAAGATTGTTACTCTGTATGAGTGTCGCTATCGCCTGTAGTTCAATTGACAATTTTTGTTGAAAAGGAACATAATGACGCTGGTTTGAAGAAAAAAGTTTGACAAAACACCCCGAAGGATGTTTTCTCGAGTGTTCCTGGAGAAAAATCTCGGTTATTTTTCGACAGAAATTGTTGATTTAGCTACGGGCGATAGCGACACTCATACAGATTAAGAATCTTTTCGAATTTTTTGTTTCAGATAAGCCTGAGCCGGGAAATCACCTACGCCACGAAAATACCTCTTTTTTCTTAGTTGTCACACTGACATTATAAAAAAAAAACATTTGAAACAAAGTAAAAAATCTTTTTAAATTTGTTTATATAATACAAGAGTAGCTTAACAAATTCCAAAAAGATTTATTTCATTATATGTTGTATTTACTGAGAAAAAAATCTTTGAAAATAGCTTAATTTTTCGACCGATGGAAGTGGAATACCGCCTTAAGTAGAGCCTGGAATATAGAGACCTCGAGGAGTGGCGTATCGGTAACACGGCTGGCCTGTAATCAGATACCTATTTGTAAACATAGCCAAGCGACCTGTCCGAGAGTCCTGAATACTTTCGAGCACCCGGACATTTATGAACCTTCCCTGAATATTGAGCATTTTTATCTTAAGTTAATCGAGCTGACCATTACCTCACAATTGTACCATTTCAATAAACTTAATAATATAAAAAAAAACAGTAATCAGAGGACCCTTGGATCTTGAGTTCGAGTCCCATCGCCCGAGGTTCCCTTTTCACAAACGCTTTTATTTTCGTCTACGCCTACACTGATGACTGACGTATTTGAAAGGATCAAGGGACAGCTGATGATTCCGCCGAAGAGTGTGGTACATTGGGAAATGAAGGGAAACTTCCTTGAGCGTTTCTCGGCAATGAAATCCCAGGTGCAAGTTCCACGGGCTGTCTTCGGTCCGCGAAAGCGAGGGGGCGTGCAGAAGGACCGAGCGGAAATCCTTCGCTCAGAAAGAGCCTCGCGGTATCCAATTCGTGGCCCGTAATTTGGTAAGATCGTGAAATCTTCGTGAACCGCCCGGCAGTCTGCGATCCCAGCATTAAATTGAATTACTGCCCCTGAACGGTCTCGTAAAACTCACCCTCGTTATGTACACGAATCTTTCCCCCGTGGAGCGTAGCCACGGGCGTGCACGCCCACGCGCATAGACACGTAGCCCAGCTTTATCTATGTGGGTTAAACGATGTCCATTTGTCGTTTCTTATCCGCCTGGCCGAGACGTCCGACCCGAAAATCGAACGCTCGTCTCGCGACTCGGGAGAGGAGAATCGATGGACGCGAGTTGCCAGGGGGTCTCTAAAAATCGCAACATTGGCAACCATGCTTTTGCCTTCCACTCTTACCTTCTTGCAGAAAAGTAATCTTAATATATAAAGCAGAAGGGAACGGTAAACTCTGGGATCACGAAATGTGCCTCGGCTCATTATGCTTGACTAATCCATGCGAATGTGATTATTTTCACAAAGAAATAAATAAAAAGTTCTTTTTTTCTAAAATCAGAATCTAAATTTCCGGCGAAGCCGCGTAATAAAGCTAGTAATATATTTCCCGTGTTTAAAATCAGCAGAGATAATTGAAGAGGCTTGGTATAAAACGCTGTTAGTGGACTAAATCAAATTTTTCAGAAAACAGAAAAAACTTCCCCGACTTTAAATTATTTACGAGATCTGTTTTGATTGCTAAATATGCTTTTAAGTATACAATAACTCAAGCGCATCACAAAATTCTCTATTTTTTGCATTAATATAGGTCAAATTCGTGAGAAAAGGAGTACCATCTTTTAGCACTATTGGTAACTTACTTACAGAAGGAAATTGCATTAAAATTTGATACTGTAGTAGTACCATTGACGCATAAAACATTTTCCGATAAAAAGAATTATTTCAATTTTAGCACTTACAGTGTTTTCTACAAGGACTTCAATTAGGTACAGCAAGGCCCCAAGCAGTTCGGATAATTGGTCCCAAACCGAGGGGGTGCGGGGAATCGAACAGTTTGGAGAATGAAGCATGCATGTACTTTACACAGTTTATAACTACAGGAATTACATACCTAAAATTACTTATTAAATACAAGAGTACTGCTGCGTTAATTTATATTACGCAAAAGTCAATCAACCAATCGGTATCGATAGAAGTGGTGGGGATAGCGATGATGCAGCACTGGTTCGGATAATCGGCGGTTCGGTTAATCGAGATTCGGATAATCGAAGCTCTACTGTACTTTGACCGCCTTCGCGAGGATATTAGGCCACCTGACGCGCACGGCTGCGCGAAGGGTTGCGCCACTAATGCTGAGTTTACACCTGACGAGTGTTCGGCCGAGTGAGCCCACTGAGCCGAGCACTCGCCCAGTCTGCACGCATATTCCAATACTCGGCCGAGTAATTCGGCTTGCAAGATTTTCACTGGGCCGATGACTCGGCCGAGTCACTCGTCAGGTGTAAACCCACCTTAAGGAACGGAGAATAGAGAATAAGTGACGAATTAAGTAGAAATCCCCCATATTCCATCAGGCTTTTATTTCCGAATGTTTACGCGTAACGCACCGACCCGAACTCGCGCGTAGCGTAACCTCGTCAGCCGCCTGCACCCCCTAGAAATTGCAATCTGAAACGAGGGCTCGCCAGCTCTTCAGCAACCGGCGCAGAATAGTTTCAAAAAGTCCCTTGCGATGCTAATTAATTTTCCAGCCATTAGCTTTGTCGGTAATGAAACGGGAAGGCTCATCTTTGAGGAGCGGGTAGAAGAACTCGCAAAAAGTCGGCGGGGCCTTCCAGGCGCGTAGCAAAAAACTCATCGACCTGGAGTTTCCGCGGGATTAACGTATAGCCCGGAGTTTGGGGAATGTTCGGTTCCCTGTCAAATGTACGCGACGCGAACTTTTTCAACTTTTTTCCCCCGGCTCGCTCCACGTCCCGCGGTGAATTTATGACTTTTGCGGCTGACGATCCGGGGATGCACACCGCGATCATAACTCGTATAAATAGCAAATACCATCAGGCATCCGGGTCGAAACGAACGTCCGGCTGGTCCCCCGTTTACCTGCCGACTTTCCGCCCCCCCGAAACTCTACGAAAACCGAGCCTCCCACCGGTCGGCCTAAGGGCCAATTTTCAACCCGCCCGGAAAGTCCTGAGCAGCGACTGGCGCGGGTACCAGTCGGGCCACAGATCTCGCGTGTTTCCCGGCAAACTCAGTTACACCCGCTGGCGAACCAACGAATATGTCGTGCTCCACGCATCCCGGATCATTGGCAATTAACTACAGCCGCGAGAGCGATAGATACAAAGTGGATGGTGGCCGGAGGGGCAGGGAGAGAGACAGGAGGGCTGGCAGAACTCAAAGGTTTCGGCCTCGGTGGCGTTGCAACGACGCGAAAGTAAAATCGTATATTGTCGGGCTCGTGTTAATTACCACGAATGGCTTTGCCCTGGAAAACCGCCCTCCCGTCCCGTCCCCCCTGGCCCTCCGTTTCTCTCAGTCAACGACGACGTCACGGGCCATTTTTTCCCCCGTTCCGCTCGCTCTCTACACCCTCTATAAATTTCAACCGGAGTATTTTCTCTTTTACGTGTACCTGTTATTGAACGAGAGAACTGCCAATAACGCCGGATAACTGCGTCACGTTTCGCCGCGAGAGCCCCCGCCGTTTCAACCCTCCCCGCCTTCGCCACCCTCCCGCCTCCTTCGCCCTTCGCTCGCGTCCTTTCTTCCCTTGATATTTCTAATATCGCGCGACAACGGGACACATAAATTACACGGCGAGTTTCGACACAGAGCTTCCCCCTCGGCCGCAGCTTCTTGCGGGATGTCGATCGTTCTTACGCTCCTCTTCTAACGCGCTGGTATTAATAAACGTGGCTCTATTTCTCTTGTTTCTCTGCGCGTTCACCGCGGACGATCGGCAAGCCACGAGTCCACTTATCGCGCGAAGTTCCGTTCCGCCGGCGTCTAGGAACTACTGCAGGACTACCCGGGAGGCCGACGGTCGTTAGGGCGGGTATCAAAGGCGCTACCCTTGGCGTGATTTCGCAGCAGTCGCGGGAAGCACTTTAGATAGTTAAGTAAATGATCATTCATGGACTTCGGTGAAGTATTCCAAGGGGCTTTCCGCGCATTCCGGAAATAAACTGTCGCAGCCAGCGGCTGCCTGTCGGCCCATGATTTCGGCGGCGTGATATACTCGATCAAAGTCAGTCCTGGAAGGCTCAGAAGTGGTCGACGGCCTGAAACGCCAAGAAAATTAGCCCGTCACGGCGCGGAATTCAGATTCACGTTCATAATGGCACGCGAAGTTGGGGAGACCCGGGGCTGGTGGATCGTAACCGCCCTCTGCGACGCTGCTTACCGCGAGAGTAACGCTCTCCCTCGGGCAAATAAAATCTAATTTCTTAAACACATTAACCATCGTCCCGCTAAGTACTCTGCAAATTCGCATTTCAACCGCGCGCTGTTATCCTCGCGAGGCAACCCCGGAGAAGACACACACGATCGACCGCGAAACAAAGGTGCAGCTGGGGGTTGGTTATTACCATTTTCGCGGATCCGTACTCACGTGAGGAGCAGATGAATGAGCTCAGAGCTGAGACCGTGAACGCGAGCGAGAGGCGCCGCTGAAGCCTCGCAGATCGCTCTCAGAACGCAGGCTTTCCCCGAACCGCCGAGGGCCGACTCCAGGATTTCGTAAATTTCCCATCTGGAAATGGCGCGGGAGCCTGCTTTCGACAGAAAGCACGGGGTGTCGTGAAAGGAAAACGATTAAGATTCAAGAGAATAGTTGCAGAAGAAACTGTCTCGGGGTATTGTGCTAAGGCACGCGACAAAAGTAGCCTCGTTAGTATGTAAAGGAGAAAATTTCCATCTTAAGAAGAGGATTTCTGTCTTAGCGAGGCCGCTTCTGTCTCTGCGCGCAGATACGCATAACCAGTACTGGATTAACCAATGAGCAAAATAAGCACGTGCTTAGAAATATTCTGAATTTTAAAATCTAACTTTTGTTAATAGTTAAATTATCGGAAATGCCTAAGAAATGGTATTGCGTTGAACTGATCGCACTGTACAAGGGGACCTCAAAATCTTTTAAGGGGTTAGGAGGCACAGTCAGGAGGCCGAAAAAAGGTGTGATTTTTGAGAATTTTTTTTATCAAAAACTGTTAACTTTATTCAACAAACTTTTCTTTGTTTGAAAGGTAGCACATTTTGCTATGTCTCTGAATTTGGGCGGTAAAAAATATTTATTAATAATAAAGTTATTTACAATATTCTAGATGTCCTGTTCGAAAGAAGGGTTTGCGGTGACGATTACTCGGAAGTGGATTATCTAAAATCGGAAATTCAAAGAAATGTAGTTAATATATTAAATTATCTAGTTCTTGGACGAAGGATTTCTGTTTCTGTTGCTTATTTTTTCTTTAATTCGCGAAAATTAAGTGCGATTGTGGCCGATAATCGCCATTTTCCGTTTGAACATTTGCCATTTTGTCCTAAATCAATATTTCGAAAAACCCTTCGTCCAGGAACTAGATAATTTAATATATTAACTAAATTTTTCGAATTTTCGATTTTAGATAATCCACTTTCGAGTAATCGTGGTCACCGCAAACCCCTCTTTCGAACAGGACATCTACCAGATTGTAAATAACTTTGTTATTAATAAATATTTTTTAACACCAAAATTCAGAGACATAGCTAAAGGTACTACCTTTCGAACAAAAAAAAGTTTTTTGAATAAAGTCTTATAGTTTCTAAGAAAAAAATTCCCAAAAATCACACCCTTAAGTGCTCAGGGCCTCCAAAGGTCTTAATCCGACCCTGTGCATAACAGTAGGTATACAGGGTGTTTCGAAGCTTTTCATGCAAGCTTGTCTACCTAGTGGAATTCCCGGAAGAGCGTGATTTAAAGGGAGGTGATTGCACGGAGTCAGGGGCAAGTGGCATCCGTGAAAAAAGCACCCCGGAAGCGTGTGGGAAAAAAAGGGGCGTACCTTCGTCACCCGGCGAGAAGTAGTCATCCCCGTCGGCCCCGCCATCGATCGATCTGTCATAGCGAACGTATGAATCCGTCAAGTAGGAGGCGTTATAGGGCAGGACGTAATTAAATTTCATCACATATCCGATAATCAGGCTGACGTCGACCTCCATAGGTAAACCGAGGCCGAGGATTAACTGGAACGGTTTTCAAATACACGAAGGTGTCATCGATCGTTCGTAATAACCGCCAATCGAATACCCTGCTGCCAGGCTCACTCGCGACTGACATGAGGCTGGACGAAATTAGACCGGGAAATATATATCGGAGGCGAAGGGAATTTCGGGTCGCATCGGCCTGGCAATTTAGGGACGCCCGGGCGTCCAATGCTCGCTTTGCAGCCGACAAATTTACGCGCGATACCATTGAATCGCCACTGCCGCCGGCATTTCACCGGTGGAATTATTCTATAAGGAACGCGCGAGTCGTTCGATTCGCTGGCTCGATACTCGCGAACGTGAAAGGTTCAAGGGTTCGGTGTCGCGGAACTTAAAGGATTAGAGAGCCTCACCTGCACTTTGGTCGGCGCTACGGCTCCAGGTTCCGGGAAGACAAGGTACCTCTTGCCCCTCTCACGATCCAAAGCGCTCGCGATGGAGCCGGTGCAGAACGCGAGGAGCACCGATGCCACAAAGACGCGCCGCATGGTGAACGCGCGGACAGCTCGATACAGCTGCCTGTGAGACTTTCAGAGGCGGCGGTAGAGGCGAGGCAAACACCGGGGCTCGTTAATAGACGCAATTAGTTCGTTATCGCGAGTTAACCGAATAATGAACCCGCTCTGATCGCAGCGCAACGGTAACAGGGCGAGAAGGAGGCGCGCGTGCAGACGCGAGATGGACAGGCTGCGCTGGAACTGCAGCCAACGCAGGCCGCCCCTCGGCGAAATTAATGCAGCGATCGGTTCCTATTCATTGGCTCGCAACTGCTACTCCTCTGGACGCGGATTTTTCCAGCCCACGGTATAATTAACGCGGTTCAACAGCGGGCGATTTAATGGGCCGCGAGTGAAGGAGCTGCTCCTGCATCGAGGGGTGGAAGAGCCGAAGAAACGGGTGAAGCAGGCTGCAGTTAATCGCATAGAGCACGATCGGAGTTTCAGTTCGAAGCTTTTAAAATCTGAACGCATGTATCAGTCACGCTTCAGCGGCAGTGGTACGAGTCCGAGAGTATCAGCCAGGATGGTAATCGGTCGTTCGAGATGAAAATGATCGGAGTATCTGGGCGCTGGCGAAGCGTGTGAAAAGCTGGAGGTTAATTCAATCCCACCCCCCGATATACCTGGTGGACCCCGTCCGTCGACAGGCTATTTATGCGATCCTGGTGGATTCGCAGGCCGTTAGCGCGCGAATATCGCGACTCCTTGCAGCCGGGCCGACAGTATAGTCGCGTTCGCGCGGCATTTGCATTACTTTCGTATTACGGAGCGGTGGGGGCGCGCGCCAGACCATCCGGTGCGATCATAAATCTCCTTAACAACGGGCCGCAGAGACACCGGAGAGGAATATATCCTCCGCGAGCCAGAGCACCCTGGGGATTGATTCGAACGGAGACCGATATCGGCGAGAATTCCCGGCGAATAGCTGCTGGTCGACGAGCCAAAGGAACGGGAGCAACGAGGAAAAACCGCGGTCGCGAGGGTTGGGAATCATCAAGGAATCGTCGCGATCCGAGCCGCCTGCCACGCTCTTTGATGGCTACGTCCTCAGCCTCGGAATTCGCTTGCCAGAGTTAGTATACCTGCCGCAGCATAAACGCGCGTCTGCCTAAGTGAACGAACGGATTAATTATCGGCAATCGCGAGACAGTCGAACCGGTGCCCGCTCGCTCGCAGTGCGGATCGTAATTTCCAGCTGGCAGAGGACGCGGCTTTCAGCAGATTTCCCGCCGCCTCTGAGAACGGGCCGAGGGAGCGTTACGTCTCTATCATTGGAATTAGAATGGCCCGTGCTCGCTGGAAATTACAGACCGCCGGAACTTTGTACGTAGCGCGGAGCTCGACGAAAGTCTAACGAGGTGCCGGGGAGCGTGTGCTTACGGATTTGCACGAGCGGCCGAGAGATAGAGCGAACGGTGTACCATGGGGGCTGATAGAGCTGTAGCGAGAACTAGCCCCGCTCTGGCCGGTCAATCCACCCGACTATGACACTGCTAATTGAACGTATGTAAATCTCGCGAATGACAAGGGGTGCAAAGACGGATCGATGAGGCTAGCGACGATCAATTTCACGATCCACCGAAGCGGCAGGTCCGACGAGGAGAACGTGGAAAGTTTCGGCGATTTTGCAGCCGCAGTTCTCAGGGAACAGTTTCCGTTATGGAATGTTGCGCGAGGACCGCCCGCATTCTTGCACGGTAGCAGACTTTCTTGCGAGGCGCAGCGTTTCGCGAGCACCGCGCTAAGGGTTCGAAGTTTAAAGTTTCTTCCGCCGGGGTTTTTAAGCAATTTAAAGCTTCTTGCGGCCGCAAATGAGGGGCAGAGGCGGTTAATCTTCGCAATACCGATCAAGTCACGTTTCTATCATAAATTTCGTTCGCATCGCGGCTCCCGGCGCGACGAGCGGGTGTTCGTTTCGGGGGACCTTATCGAGGAAGACTCTCCTAGGACGCCGGGCGGCGTAATAAATCCGCGCGGAAATTCATCGACACGTAACGAGCGTAGAATTCAATTATCCTTGGCGCGCAGCGGTGAATTTCTCCTCAGATTATCCCTCCTTTGACCGATTTAAAAAAACAACCCTCCGCTCTCGATGTCCCCATCGCCACTTAGCCGCGATTTTTAACCCCGATCCACCGGCCGTGAGACGGTGTAATGCAAGCGGAATAATTCCCGCGCCCGATCCGCCTCCCGGGCGTACATTCCATTTAGAAATTACAGCTTATAATCGCGTTTATAGGCAGCCAGCAATTTTTGTTCCCGGGGCCGATCCATTATTCATGCGCTCCTGACTGTAACAAAAGGATCCATGAGGAGATTTCGAATTCAAGGGAGAAAAATCTCCGTTGCTCTCGGCCTGTGTTTCTACCAATTTCCAGGACATCCTCTCCCCCCGATTCAGCCTGAATTTCGTATTCCTCGAGCAACACCTGCGAGCGCCAGGAGCCCGCGAATCCCCCCCCCCCCCCCATAAATTCAACTACTTGCCGCAAGTACCTCCGCCGAGAAAAACTGTCTACGTACAATAGTACGTCCAACGAGCGAAGAAGATAATAAAATGACGCTCTCCTGAAACGCTCAGTGACGCACGCTGAAGGAGAAGCCAAGGGTCCTTGGCACCCCCCGGAAAGAAGGGGCTTCGTAAGAAAAAAAGGAAACCTGGATTTTATTGTTCAAATAAACTGTCACGATCGCCTAATTTCATTATGAATTTAAAACTCGGCTCCCCCAAAATACTAAATCCTGACTACGCCACTGCTGCTGCGTATCGAGCCCCAAGGTGTGCTCGCGCCCCGCAGACATCTCGACAAACTGTTACAGGAAATCTTCGCCTAACTACTGCAACGTGCGAGCAATAACTGCATCGACTTCAAACAAACTCCGCAGCAATAAAGCGGCCCTGGCGAACGACAGACACCGTAAACTGCCCCCGTCGAGTCGTCGGAAGACGTCAGGCGAGCGGCGAAACTTTGGTCCTCCGGAGGAAAAATCGCGACGCGAAAACGTCTCGCGAGAAGAGCGGCCGGGCAGACGTTTCCTGGAAGAGTCTAACGAAGAAAGGGGCAGAAAATTGCGTTTACCGAGGGATCCGCTGGCAAAGGGAAGGAACGAGTATGGAGAGTACTGCGAAAATTGACAGAAGAGTTCTCTCCCAGCAGTTCGTTCCATTACCATTGAATGGCAACGAGCACGTAAGTTAATTGGCTCTTTTCGCCACTGACACACAAACCAGAGCACATTCTTCCCCCGCCCCCTCCTCCTACCCCCACCCCTCTCTGACGTGTTTCCCGTTTCAACTCGACGTAACTCGAACGAGTTTCTTCCGGAAGGGATAGGGTTGCCAGGGGGTGGCTGTTCGTGTTCCATTGCGCTCGGGTCGTTGCAGCGCTGGTGTTGTATTGATGTAAGCGAGAAAGGAAATTAAAAACGGGAATAATCCCGGCAAAGTGGGCTCATTTACGTATGCATGGTTTAACCCCTGGCAGCGTTTTAAAACGGCGCGCGGGCTCCTTCGCGTTTTTTCTGCGCGAGCCGGCGTGAAATCGGTGAAGTTTTTTAATCACCCAATGCGGTGTCTGACGTGCCCACGTGCCGGGTCGCAATTGCATTTTACGAATCATGGCCGGAATTCGCGGCATGTGTGTTCCGAGTAGGGTGGATGTACCGTTTGTGAACGTTGCACTGTTTTTTGGCCATGCGTATAATTATCTTATTTTTAAACTGCTTGCAGATCATTATTATGCGGAGAATTTCACGTCATAAATAATTTGTTTGGTTTACCGCCGGAAATATAAGGCTACATTTATTGTTTACGCGGAAAAATATTATATTTTTTAAGGAATGGCCAAAACTGGCACAATGCCTTAAAGTGGCCACAAATGGTGCATCTACCCTAGGTCAGACCACGGTGTAATAGACAGGTGTTCCGACTCGGCACCTTTACCCCAGCGATTCTGTGCGCCGATTTCTGTTTGGTTCTTCTGGTCGTCGCGAGAGGCGTCGTGATGTACGCATGCATTTATGTGATTGCAGTAGTAGAGCTTTTAGTAGTATTGCGCGGAAAAAGTCAGCCTTTTCTGCGTGAGCGCCAATCTAGTGGCCGCCAGAAGAACTAGGACGAAAAAGTCACACATTCTGAAAAGGAGTCGGAACACCTGTCTATTACACCGTGGGACAAACGGCACTTTTTGCTGTCAACATCGTAGAATTTCGATAGAAATAAGGTAGCGGGATGAATCGCTCTCGAGGTTAATGCTAAGATGTTGCAGACTAAAGAAAAATATTGAAAAAGCATGACGCACAAATTTTGACATTGAAAAACTGTCAAAAGTATCCCGAAGGGCAGAATCTATAGGAAATGGTGTATAATAAGTTAAGGAAAAACTTGAACCATACATTATGAAGGAAAACCCGCAATTTTCTTCGAAAATGTCAATTTTGACACTTGTCAACTTTGTCAATATTTTTCCCTTACGTCTAAGCTTCAACCTCCAAACAGATTCACCCCTCTATATTATTCCTATCAAAAGTCCTACGATCTTGACGCAAAAAAAAGTGCCATTTGCCTCACTCAGACTCTCCAACGTCACTCTTCTCCGAACTCTACAAATACCCAACCTAAGATGGCGCCACCTACGTGCCAAACACACCATAGGCCGTTCCCAGGCACCGAATGCCTACAGAAAGGGGCCTATTCTTGCCCGACGTTCTCAATCGCTCGATGATTAACACACCTACGCTCCCCCAGTATTCGCCACTTAACGTTCTGGAAGCGCAAACAACACCAGGGAACCGGTTCACACGCGCGAGATGAACCGCAACGGTTCCCCGGCGCTTCACATCCGCGTCTCCTCGTCGGGTCCGCAGTCTCTCGAGTCGTTCAGGCATGTCGAGGCATCAGGAAGAACTTCTGTACGCCACGTAATTAAACGTAAACTGATTAACGCTCGTTAACGGATACGTAGAAGGAATATCGCGCGTTAGAAGTTCGTAAAGAGAATTAAAGCCACCCCCCGGGCGTTCCCCGAATTTACCCACCCCCCATGAATTTTCATCCCCCAAAGAAGCTTCAATTCCGCTCGGCCCTTGTTCACTTGTGACGTTAATCGAATGCACCTTCGCCCCCGGTTCGTGGCGATTGCATCGCGCGGGGAATTAAAGACTCGCCTCGGCTGGTTTTGCTTACGCGTGCGAGGAAGTTTTTACGCGACGCTTTACGGACCTGCTTTTTACGATGGACGGGCGTGGTTTACTGTTCGGCGAGTAAGTGAACCGTTTTACAGGCTTTTGGCGCTGAATCTGGCGTTGGTAGTCGCCGCGGCTGCCTCGAAATCGTCGAGTTCGCTGCTGGCAGAGATTCTCCATCGACCTATCAGGGCTCTAACGTTCCCCGAAGAGAGCACCGCCGGTGTAAGTGGCAAAGAAACGTTTACTCACTGCGATACTACTAATTGTAAGATTCAAGGGACAATAAGTTGTTTGCTTAATTACGATTCAATCCAAGTGTAATGGACGGATTCTTCCCCAGTTGTTCTTCGCGCTGGCGGTGCCCCTGGAAGACCCTTATAAATCAATTTCCATAGCGAACTTCTTCGAGGCCACTTACGATCTGCCAACGAACGCTACAGCGGAGCATCCCTGGACGGATGTTGGGGAGGAAAGGGGAAGAAGAAGCCTGGGCAGGGCTACGGTTTACCAGGCCATAGAGAACAAGTTCATCGGGTGAGTTCGTGAATCATTATTCGGTCTCTGAACTCTGGAACTCTAGTCGCCGATCCTTTGCCTCTTATAACTTCTGCGTTCCGTCAATAGCTGACGTTTGTGCAAGACTGCGCAGACGGAACAGCTGCGCGCAAGAGCATCTAGATATACCTACGCAGAAAGTGACCTAGAAGTCACAGTGGGTCAGAGACGGTCTTATTTTATTTTTCACTTTGCTTCCTGACTTTCTGCGCAGCTACGGATATCAGGGTCACGAATGTCTGCTGAGAGCCATTTGCGAAACTTCGGAGCATTCCTTGAGGCATAACGGCCTCATCGGTGACATACTGCACGTGATCTTCACGTAAGTCTCCGCCCCAGCTTCCGCGTCGCTTTAATCCCCTATCCGATATTAACCTTTCCTCCCCCGTCCCTCGATCCGCGAAATCTTCACGCTGCGGAGGAATATTTAAGGTGGAACAGAGCCGTGGCGAGGCGATCCATCGGCGCGATAACCCCAAGACTCGATCCTGAATGAAATAACGAGACACAAGCATCGCGCGATAAGTAGACAAACAGACTCATTGACTGAACACTCGAACAGTCCCCGCGTCACGCGCCCTTTTCGTTCATGAATATTCATCACTTCTGTAGGCCACAGTCACCTACAATCAGGACAAAACCACTTCAACTTTGAACCGCGGCAGTCGTTGCTGTTGGGAAGCGAAATCGAGGCAAATAGAAACTTGAAAACAGGGTTCACTGTTAATTTCTGCTTTTCAAATTATTCCCCTGGCTCCCTTAACGGCAGTGATTCCCAAACAATTTTAATATGACTCCATTGCTATATTCTGTGTAACACTGATTTTTCATAAATGAAAGGGAAAAGGGTTGCAGGTTATTTTAATATTATCAAGGGGATCGCCACTGAAAAAAGTGTAAGAAACACTGCTCTACGGGCAGAGTTGGACAAAATGTAATCTGATTACAAATTATAATTAAAATGTAATTGTGTGATTGATTACATATTATTTTCTGCAATCGCTAATTTAGCCAGTTGACAAAATTGTGGTCAACTACCTGAATTAACCATTACAGAAAATAATGTGTAATCAATTACACAATTAGGGTAATCGTGGGAGAGTTGCCGCACCTTACGCAAAATTGTCACAGGGTCTAAATTTTGGAATTGAAATTTTTTCCCAAGGATACATATTATTAGTTGAACATCTTGTGCTACTACTAGCATTAAAGAAAATCAGAATTTTAATATTTGTCACCCTTAAAAAATTGGAACTAAAAACATCCTTTTTTAGGAGAAACGAATTTCGAAAAACGCTTACTTTTTCATTTAAACTTGTTAATTTTAACTTTTTATTTAAAAAAAATAGTAAAAGCAAAGTAAAATGAAACATCTTTTTAATTTATACAGTTATAAAATACAATAAAATTGGGAAAATAAATAGGTACAGATATTATTTATAAATAAAAATAAAATATGAAGAAATAGTACAAAGCCCACAAATATGTTTGAATTATCAGATTTGTCATTAAAAAAGATATAATTTGCCTTGAAATATCACAGTATCTATTGTGAAACACTTTTTTAAAATCTATAAAACTAATAATGAAAACACGTTCTCGCTTATTAATCCAACCTAAACATCCTAAAGCAAATAAAATCGACAGTGTTTTATTTTATTCTCGATAACCCTGAAAAACCGAAGGTGCGGCGTCTCTCCCAGTGCAGCATCTCCCCCACAATTACCCTACATTCTAATCGCAATTTATAATTTTTAATTAGATACCATTTTTCCCAACTCTGTTTACGTGGCTCTGATACATTCCCTCCGACTGATTTCAATTTGCCCCAAAAGTGTCTATAGAACACAAATCTGACGAAACAGCGTAGCCACGATAAGAACCTTTCTCCCTTTATCGCGCGATGGCCCAGCCGATTTCACCTACGCAAACCTGCAGCCCCGTCGAAAGAGCGGCGGGAACTCGCGCGGATCGCGCCGGAGCGCGGGCCATTGTTCTCGCGCGGCAAAGGACTCGGCCTGGAAATTCCGCGGGCAGGGCCTCCTTTCTCGCGCGGCGAAAAAAAGAGAGTCGGCCCTTTTTTCGGCTGGTCCAAGGCGGCGCAAATTGGAGTAGATACACAGAGGCCGTGTAGAAAAGCAAATTTGGTTTAGCTCTCTCGCTTATTCCCATCCCCTCCTCCGTTCCCCAGCGCGCGTGTAGCCGGCTCGCTAGCCGTGTGTGAGGGTGCCGCGTGACCTACCTCGTGGGTGGATAAACTCTCGAGCCAGGGACGTATGAATAAAAAACGAGGGCCCGCGGGCGGCCGTGACGGCGCATTGTCGTCGTCCTCGCCGTCGACGACATCCTATTCCTCGACGGTGGCGTGGAAATTTCGAGCGGTCCGCCCCGCCAAAGTAGACAATGGACTTGTCCTGGCGAGGGTGGAATCCGTATTTGGAGTGCGCGGCCCGAGAACGTCCCGTTTTTTCCCCCCGACGACCGCGCGCGCCGCGAGCATCGACGACGCCAAGGAACAGAAGCCAGGGGGTGGAATTATCGCCGCGCGGCGGCGAGCTAGCGCGGACTTTCTCGCGTGATTTACGAAAGGGAAACGAGGAGACCGACGCGGAGACCTTAGGAGCGGCGTTGCTCGGCGGAATAAAAATTGCAAATGAGCTTTGTTTTGCCGTTGAAGTTGTTATCGCGGCGGGAAACGCGCTGGATGCGTCGCCCTCCTTCAGAGTCCTCCGTAGCGGTCTCGCGGGTAATTTAAGGGAGCGAAATGAGCCGGGGAGGTATGAAAAAATCATGGCGACAGCTTGTTTTCCTTGCTCGCGGAACGGGGATGAAACCCGCACGAGACCCCGCGGTGCAGTTTAATAGGGAGGGATGCAGTGGCGCAGGGCGGCCTGACAAAATCCTCCCTCCGAGTGGAAAACAAACAAGGCGACGCGGTTACACATTCGGCGGGGGCACAGGGAAATCGAGGGTTCGTTATTGCGGGACGGGGGTTGGGACGGAAGGTGGGAATCTCAAGGAAATCGTAAACAATACTCTGGCGTTTACGAGTCAAGTGTTTTCAAGCAACGCGTCTCGCTCTGATAACGAAATTGCATTGTCTCTCACTTGCCGTGTCTCCGAAGCGGAGCTCGCAATATGCAGGGAGGAACGAGGGGAAAACGCGTGCTTCCTACCTGGCGAGGCTTCTTGGCTCGAAGCGGGGTGAAGACAAAGGTCGGAATAAAAGCGGGACGTAACGATGGCCCACCCCGTTCGTTTCGAGGTTTCACGCGATACGCAAGACGTATCGTCATGTTCGCTGGGCCAGAGCGCGTGATCATCCCCCGGCGAGACCAGGCAACGGTCAGGCGACAATAAAAACGATGGGACGCGAGGAAATCCCGCTCGTTTCCATCCAATTTTACCCGTGAATCCTCCATTACCCTACCTTCGGCTGGGAACGGCCATATTCAATTTATTCCGAACGGTTTTAATTCGCTGGGAATTTGAATATCTTCGAATTGAATTTCGGGGATGGTGATCAGGGTTGCCCGGCGATGGAAGCTTCGCTTTCCGAGCCGTCCCTCCTCTGCGGGAAATGTTTGCTCCCTTTTGTACTCGAATTACGCTCCTCCAGTCCCGCGACTGTCCAGCTCCACTCGCGAAGCATTAAATTGACCAGAATATCCTCGCGCGATGGGCAATTTAATGGCCGTTCGTTAACGAGTTGTCGGGCGGTTACGTCGGCCTCGTTATTCCTGGCGTATCGCGACAAGAAAAAGCCCCTTATTATCGTGCGCGGATGTATGTTTACGGTGCTCGCGTTGCTTTCAGACCGACAAGCTCGCGACACGAGCAACTGCCGCAGGACATTCTTCAAGCTGAAGCGGTCGGACGTAATGGAGGCTGCTCCGAGTACCGACCGCGATGCCCCGTGGGACTGTTCGACTTGATTGGAGTCCTCGGCTGAGCCCTGAAAAACCACCGCGGCGCACCGCCGCGCCTCCGACGAGCAAACAGTTCGATTTTTATGCCTCCGCCCTGCTTCGCCGGGACGCTTAAGAACGCTGCAACGGGTGTACTTCTCTTGATCGATCATTTCCTATCGTGTTTGTATCTTCCTCGAAGCGGCAAGAAACCGGGCCGGCTTTGCTCCAGGATCACGGGAATTGTGGGCTCCGTAAACCGCTCGATGGTAACGGGCAAGTGTAATCGGTCATTAAAACCCCGGGCGAGCCAGCAAATTGGTTACAAGTTAAAAGCAACACCTGCTAAATGTACGATAAATGTAGTTCTCTTTCTGTTATTATTGCTTGTTTCTCATTGGTTGGAATTAAAAACAGCAAATTGCTGTCTGTTCGTATTTTTTTTTCGGGAATGTAATAAAGCCGTGTTATTATTGTTATTAATCCTTCGTGGTCACGGATTCTTATGATCACAAATAGGTCGCGTGGAGTTCACTGCACCCCGGAGTCATTTTTCAGATACAATTTTCATATTTTTTAGTATTTTAACTTTTGAGTGATAATTGAAATATAGATATGTAAATTTTGATATGACATTTTGTGTTGAAAATTGACATTTGTAGTTGAAAAAATAGTTGTGGAGAAAAACGATTTTGTTGTTGTTAAAGTTCGTCGGATTCTTAGATTTCATTATTAAGGTCTAAGAGTTTACAGAAATATTGGCAAAGGAGAAAATAATTACCAGAGGTGTGATACACCCCGTGTGACTACGAAGGGTTATTATTTTTAACACATTGTCATAGTATTCATCGCCGCTGTGTATTTAATATCCCGAGGAAATAAAGATGTGATAAAAAAAATAGGTGAAGAAGTTCACTCATTTCCTTGCGTCTCACAGTGTGATGGACAAAAGTATGAAAACTGAAGTCTGAAACTCGTAGCTTATTATATCTTAAAATACTAATAAAGGAACGTAGATTTTAATACTACCCACAATTTTTACGGAACTTTCTAATTTGTTGCCAAAAATGAGGCTTGAAATTTATTCCAGAGTTCGGTGCATTTCTTTAAACACGTGCTATTTGCCGAATGTTCATCCGATTAATTTGATTTTTATAAGTTATGTTTAGTATTGTAAGACCTTCCAGCTGCCGAATTTTTTTTTTGATAATATCAACAATTTTTCCACAATACCTCCGTCATTTTTTAGACATTAATTGGGGGCATACTAAACTTCCAATTCGCGTGAAATTTAATTGCTCAGACTTGCTCAAAATGAAGAAAATAGTCGAAATCATTATTAAGACGCTCAACGTCCAGGCCTTCTGCGTAGTCTCTGAGCCTGCATGTTCTGATTCAGATGTAGGCATCGTATAGCATATAATTGAATAAATGTTCATTTTTTATCGTATATCCCGAAAATCCATATGCTCCAAAGTCTAAGCAAACAATTTCAAATTTCCACGCATTCCCGATAATCTGATAAAAATGTTTTTCAAACAAAAGTTAGTCAGTAATCATGTGCCAACAAACTGTGAACGAAGAACTGTGCAAAAACCTAATTAATAAAAAATTAAGATCACTTTAATCTTTCACATGTAATTTCATTTTATTATTTATCAATCTATGCATCTTTATATCCTATTTAAAAAAAAAAGTATTTTGATGAGCCTTGGCACGATGGATCTATGTCGAAAATAAGTAAATAGGTGTCCGAGCGTTTCAGCCAATGGGCCTTAATAATAGAGATATTTACATGTAAATTATTAAAAATTTCATAGTGGCCGTGGGGTTGTAGTGGGTAAAAATCCCACACTACCCTGGCGTCCCCGGGGGATTCCCCTCTGAAGGAGTCAGGATGCCTTTTGAAGATTTTCCGAAGTTAAAAAAAAAATCTAAAAAAATAATTTATAACAAAAAAATTATAAAGTATTTTTTGACGTGGAGACATCTTCAAAAGGCACCCCGACGCCTCTAGAATGAAATCACCCGCGGGCGCCAGGGTAGGGTGGGATTTTTATGAAATATTTAATAATTTACATGTAAATATCTCTATTATTAAAGCCCATTGGCTGAAACGCTCGGACACCTATTTACTTATTTTCGACACAGATCCATCGTGCCAAGACTCATAAAAATCGGTGTCTACCACATGGTGTCCTCCCCTTTTTAGGTCGAAGACTGATTAGTTCAGAAGTTATGAGTTTTGTCCCGAACGCCCATGCACGAGTCACCACTGTGCGTCTTCGCTAAGATAAGTGCCTATGTGTATTTGACAGTGAAATCGATGGCAGATAAGTTGGCGTCGCTTAGGCGGTAGAAATATATTGCAGAACGGGAAGTAGACCTCCCGCGCGGTTTCGAAGGGAGGAATAGAATCCACTACATGAGATATGATCGAAGAAAGGGTTCCCAGTCGCTATCACCGGTCCGCGAGGGTTTATGCCAGAAGTTCCTAAAACCGGCTGAATTTTACAGCCGCTAAGGATGTAAAGTCTACGGGAATTTCGACGCGGAAAGTAAAGCCAGATATTTTACAGGGCCAAGTTTCGAACTCCCGCCAACTTTCATTAGAGGCTCGCAGGTGAAAGTACTTAACTGCACGTACACGCGAATTCGCGCCACCCCAGCTTCGATCGCTCTTCCGACCGCATCGTTCTTTGCGGAGCCTGAAGACCGAGACACAGGAGCGTGGGATGTCCATTAGAAACCCGGTAAACAGTGGAGCGGGAACGGTGTATCTTTCTAATCGCCGGGCGCCACGCAAACGGTGGATTACGATGACGCTCGGGAAGTCGATGGATTCAACCGAATCCATAGACGCGGCTTTCAGCCGGGGAAATCAGTACCAGAGGTCCCGTAATCTGGGAAATCGGGATTCCCAGTGACCGGAAATTCCATGCCAGCTGTACGGGGCATTGATCGCGTCAACGAGTACACTGCGGACAGATTATTGTCAGCTATTACGCCCGGGGGCACGCGCTTATTTGCAGATCGGTCAAAAGCTTCGTTATTATTACACCGGAAAATTCTGCCGCCCGCCTCGAGCCGCCAGGCTTCGTCAATTCTTTTGCCGATAAAATAGGTCCGGTCTCGGAAATTCTGGGACCACTACGGCGGATCGTAAACTGTACGAGTGTCGTCGACGCGTGGAAAGTTCGCGGCGGAGTCGCGATTAATCAGCTCGTTGGCATGCAGCAACTCCGCGGCGATTCAAGCTCGATCGGCTAATGAATTTCGAAATTGGCCCGTTAATCGATTTCCTTTACAACCGCCCGCCCCTCTATGGTGTACATTATACATAGCGATCAGGACCGAACAAGATCCCGTCACGCGGCCCGAATTTACGATCCAAGGCGAAACTTTGCCCTTCTAGCTGGCGAGCTGCGGCGGTGCCTTTCGAACAAGTCGATCTCGAGCATCTAGATATGGGGCTCCAGAGGTTTTCAAGGTCTCGGGAAATTCAAACGCTCTTGGACAGCTGCGGGGGACACCGTTAAGACGTTCGGCAACTTTCGAGCTTTTCCACTGGCGACGCACCAACGTGGATCGACTCGAGCTCTCCTCGCTCCTGATTCGATTAAACCTCGTAGGACTGAGTTCGCGAGAGGGCTGTCGCGTTCCTCATTTTTACCAAAAGAAATTTCAAACTCTGTAGGGTCTCTACGCCTCGCCTCGGCTCATTTTATTCCTCCTGTGAGTTTCTTATGCATTCTGACAATTTCACTGACTCCAGTGGCGCACCCAGAGGGGGAGCCAAGGGGCCATGGCACCCCTCGAAGAAGGGGCTTTGTGAAAAGAAAGGGAAAGTGGATTTTATTCAATTTTTATACTCAGCTAATGAATTTTACTGAATTTGCATTTCAAGGGTCTCCCTACCTTGACGAACGAGAAATGATGCGAACTTTGGGAATTTTTTAAAGGAAAACCATTAAATGTATTTACTTCTAGCTTTGGGGATTTATTTGTCAATCTTTGGAGAATGTGGAAAAAAAATTGTATGCAAAAGTAGTGGTTATGTCCGGAGTTATAGTGCTTCGAATAGAACGCCTTACAAAAGTATTTCGTAAACGTAACGATCGGAAAAACGTACGCGGGTCGGCCGCTTAATAACCGATTGTTATAGCGCATTCGGACGGTCGCACTAGTGCGCACTGTGTGCGAACATTTCGCTTCCGATTGGCTAAAATTCACACTCAGTGCGCACCAGTGCGACCGTCCGAACACGCTATTAGAATGCGTCGCTATCAGCTATGTATCAAAAGTGCTGAATTGCATCGCGATTTAAATTGTTAGTATTTCGAAAAATGGATTGCAGAGGTACAAGTAAGTAGTAAATCAAGCTTCAGCCATGAGTACTTAAATTTCCAACGAACCGAATTAGAATATATTCGTAAAAACGATGGAATTTTTCAATAGCTTTCGTTGTGAAAGTCCTAAATATCCAGAAACCCCATGGAACCTGAAAAGTGTGCTGTTTTATTCTATTTGCTTTATAGAATACACATTCACGAGTTATAGCTGCAAATATTTGCAGCTCTGCATAACTTTTACGCATAATTAAAATAATTCTATCTTCAAAAATGGTGATTTTAGGAACCAAAATGTGTAATTAATTCTAAATAACGTGGTTGTAAACAATTCATATTCGCTTTTAACATTTTAAGAAATCCCAGAATACGAATTTTTATTTTAAAAAAACCCTTGGAGGCTGAGATAAAAATTTTAAAAGTTGTAAAACAATGTGGATGGTGTTTTTAAAAAAACTAATAAACATTTCCACCTAACCGATGATTTATATACGGCCTTCGACTTTTGTCCCGCTGGATTGTTATTGAACAGGCCACTGTGCGCCGATCGAAGTCGCGCCTAAGCGTGAAAATACGTAAGAGAAGCGTAGGAAGAATAAAATTAAATTACCCCGCGAAGTAAATAATAAGAAAATTAAAGAAAATAATAAAATAAGCCGAGGCGATGTTGTTCCAAGATCAATCGAGGCCGAGGCGCGATGGGACGAGAAGCATGATTAAATAAGATCTACTCGCTTCTGCAGCGTACCCGATCAATCTAACCGCGCTGGTCATCCATCCCAGAATCTGTTCGAGTGACCGATGACGGGACAAATGGGTGGCGGGCGAAAAAAGCCCCCAAGACACGAGTTCCTCGGGGCGCGTCGCGCGGGGCCTCCCTGTTCATCAGCCGGATGGACACGCGTTGCTCGCCTGGTGGGGTCGGGGTTCATCGAAAAGGGTGGAATGACGAACGACAGTGAAATTGGATTGTGTCTGGAGTTAGGTGTCGGCGCTGGCAGACTCTGCTAAGAGGCTTTCAGGCGACGCGTGTACGTCTTCTCGCGTGAAACAAAGGGTGGAAGACGGGGCCGGGAATCGAGTTACCCCGGCGGGGCCTCGCCCCGTCGTAAATCGACGATTATAGGTATGTTTCGTATAGCCACGGGCTAGCAATGAATCGGACGAAGGCGAGTAAATGGCGTGGGAACAGTGTCAGGAGGATTTGATTAACGTGCCTCGCCGGGATCGGGCTAGATTTCTTCTGGATAGATCGTTTCGAGCGAGCAGGAGAAGGGTCGAAAGGGTTGCGTCTGAAATAAAAGAAGTCTCCGCAGCCACGGAAGAAGCGTTCCAAAAACCAAGGTGAATATGGAACTTGAAACCTTCCTGTGGGTACAAATGGCCCCTTCGGTGAAAGGACAACTACCCTCCCACACAAACGCACGCGCGACGATCCTGTCGCAGCAAATATATGGTCCCTAATTAATCGCCTCGTCCAAGGCTGTCCCCGGCGCAATTCATCTTAGCAGCCGCGAAGATTGATTAACGTTACTCTTCTCGATTTCATTTCGGCCGGCCCTCCCTGGCCCCCTTAACAAGCTTCTCCCCGGCGAACCAATTCCTGGCTGCAACCCCCTGTAATATTTAAGTTAGCGCAGTAGCTGCCGTACCATTTTCCTGCAACTTTCGCGGGGAATTCGCCTCAAAGGGGTCCGACGAGTCATAAATGAGTTCTCCGTTTAATGGCCGCTAAGTTTTTTCACCGAGGTATCACCTTTCATGTATCCGGCAGCTTCAATCGCCAAAGGAAGAGCCGGCAAGTATCTTGAGAACTTTCCCAGCGATCCTTTTACTGCGATCGAACTTCGATTCTCGAGAACCAACCCGGCCGACGCAGATCCCCCTTTTTTATCACGGTGCATTTAATCTGCGCAGCATTCCGAGGGGTTCTTAGGGATTGCAGGGCCTCTAAATAGATCTAAATTTATTAGAAAATTCGGAAGAAGCGGGGAGACTTAATTCTCTTAGGTCGCGTGTTCGCGATCTACTTGAGATTCAAGGTGGAGCTCGGGAATTAAAACACCCCGTGTTCCATTAACCGCTCGGCAAACATGCCTAGTATATTAAAAGAGCACGGGCACGGTTGGGGGAGGAATCTACAGCACGCATCGCGGCTGCGAACGCCAAGAAAGAATGTCGAAAGCATCCCAGCTAGTTGCCAGCACGCAAGAACGATACCGTTCGCAACGGTTCCCGGGGAAAATTTATTAAGCCAGGAGAATTTACTTGCCGGTTCCCGCTGAAGCGTCGTGTCTCTCGCGCGCAGGTACCGTTGCCCCAAGTTTTTAATAAAGAAGAGAACCGAGGGCAGAGGGGAGCCAGAGAGCACGATAAGAAATCATGTGGAACGATAAATCCCCCGAAGTTCGATGTCGTTTGCCACGGTGGTCCCTGGGAGAAGGAAAAATCATCCAGGAATCCCTCCACGTCCCTCCAACTTTCCTTTCCTTCGAGAACTTCCCCGAGGATCTCCCCCGGAAAACAAATTCGCCTCCCCCGCGACGAATCGTTCGTCCTCGTTAAAGACGTTCGCCCGTCGGATTCGGGTTTCATCTCTGCCCGCCCCGAAGAGGAGCTTCCCGTTGGATGGGACCGAGCGATGACAGCTCCCAAGCCACGAAGGGATCGGCCGCGTCTCACCTCCGGTCGATCGCCGGCGCGAGTTCGTTAACCGTCGATTATAATATTTATACGGCAGGGGCGAATCGAATCCGTGACTGTCAGCCGTTAATTAGTTCCCGCGAATTCCCAGGAATAATACGCGCCTCCGTAATAGCTTCCATTGATCCGCTCCGCGGCGTCTGTGCCGCGGCTGAAATTTCCATATCGGGCTGGAGAAATTCGCGGGAACACCTTCCGAGCCTTGAGACCCCGCCAGCCGAGAGATTCTTTGTCGGGGCGGGTGATCGAGGAACCATGGATTTCTAACGGCGCGCCTGGGAATCTGCGTCGGGCACGGGAGAAGCAGACAGAAGGCAGCGCGCCATCAACTTCCCCAGGAATATTTCATTGCGCTTTGCTGAATACGTCAGGGCAAAGTAGATTAAGTCTGCGGTAGATCCGACAGGCGGCTGAAGAGCAGAGTTCCTTGAACCCCGAACGACGTAACGATCGGGGGAGGCACGACTGACTCTGTAGCGATCTCCTCGATGGAATTCCAACGGCTCCGCATCGAAATCTAATCAACGCTAGACCAAGAACAGACCGGTCGCGTACGGGCGCGCCCGCTTCAAAGAATTATGAGACATCGGAGTGACCGGCCTGCGACCGCTAAGCCGGGCGGCCGTGTACGCCGCAACGATGAGGCAATCTGATAGGATTCAGCTCCGGTAGCGGGGGTGAAAATAAAGCCGCCGCCGCCGCGGCCACGATTAAACCCCCCTTGCTACGTTGATTACCAAACCGGACAGCTCCGGCAGGGCCGGCGCGGCGGTTTCCGTCGGTCAGGGAAACGAAAATCGATGACGGACCACGGCCAGCTCGCCTCTTCGGGGACTCCACTATCCCGTTTAAACCGAGCGCCGCGATTAGTCCGACTATCTTTTGTTTATGCAAGCTCCAGTGCCGTAAATGACCGACCCGGGCTCGACTGATTGCGAGCAGCGGCGGGGCAGGTCCGTCTGGCGACTAACAGCGGAGGGCCATTATCGCCTGGATATGTATATCCGCCGCTCGTTCCTCGATCAGAAACAGTAACAAGGTGACAGTGGCAGAAAGGCAAGAAGAAATGGAAAATGAACGAGCCCAGCCAGGGAAAGAAACGTCCTCGAGGATAATCAAAGCGGAGGGTGGGAGAGAACCGTGGAGGAGGGTAAGAGAGGCGTCGCGCGGAAACGATATTTCAATCTTCATCCCTACCCACGGACGTTCTTTTACGGTTGGCGGGGTAATCCGCGTATCGCGGATAGACGAACAGCGGATAGATTTCGTTTGAGGGGTGGGTGAAGAGGGTCGGCCCCAGCCACCTCTAACGACGATGAAAGGAGAAGGGACGGGACAAAGACCCCGGAGGGTGGACGGGGTTGATTGTAGCCGGCCGTCCGGGCCAGAGAGAAATTGCATTTTCCCACCGCGTGTATCTACCAGCCTTGCGTCATTTCGTTTAAACAAACCGCGTCGATCCACCGCTGCCAACGGCCATCCTTTTCATCCCCCCCCCCCTGTCTTTTTGCCAGCCATCCCCCGGCCCCCAGCGCGGCCACGAAACCGCGAAACTTTCATTTCAGCTGCAATCGCGCGCCACGTCTCCGGAGCTCTTTCATGGCAACCCCCCGCAAATAATACCGCTCGCGAAAAATCAACGATACCCAGTCGATCCCGGGAGAAACCGTGACCACCACCCGGGCAATTTATCGGCCCGATCTAAGGGCGAGGCTCCCGCCACGGTTCACGTAGAATCGCTGCTTTGTATAACTGTTTCCCCCGATTCTTTGGATGCCAAAAGTCGGTCCGGAGAGTCCCCGGAGGATCGCGTAATTAAATTCGAAATGATCGACCGTCCAAGCGAAAAGTTTCCAGATTTCGTCCAGCCTCTAGGTGACTCTTAAATATTCCCGAGTTTGAAGGGAGCGTTCTCACGGTCGTTCTAAAAACTAATTGCATTCCAGCGCAGCCCGGCTTCCATCGAACCTAACACGCAATCACCGGACAAAGGCGCGCGGCTTTTGTCATCCGCCAACTTTCCGGATTGTAATTTTGCCGTAAATTAACTTTCACAGATCGCGATCCCTTCCTTTTCCCCGGGCAAACTTTCCGTCCAATCATCGGCCGCGGAACTGGTTCGAAATGAGGAGGGCGTTATCTACACCCCGACGCTTTGACCGCTCGCCCCTTAGAAAAATCGGGCTTGAAATTCAAATGGAAGCGGAGGTTTGGTTGCTGCATCCTGTAATAAGACGCAGCAACGGAGGAGAGCCGCGACGGGCGGCTAAATCGCCAGGAAAACCGTCGATCGATATTGCCGGTTTGAAAAAATAAAGCAGCCCGCCGATAAGAGGCAGCACGCCGACCTTTAACCCGATAACTCGAGCCGGCATCGACGGTAACGAGAATAATTATCACGAGCAATCGATCACAGCGGAACCGGCGCGGCGTATTGGATTAAAGCGCCATCGACGACTGCGAGCCGGTAATAGGTTCGGTGGATTTTCGAGCTTTTTCCCTCCCCTGACCCGGCCCGCTATGTGTACGCGACATCGCATCGATTATTTCGAGGACACGCTCCCCGCGCCAGCGAAACATCCCCCGGCAGCCAGCCTGTTTCGCCTCGAGACGGGCGGGTTGGGGGTGCGTTCGCCGCGAAGAACCCAACGACTTTTCGAGTTTCCCGTTGGCCGAGCAATATCATCTTGTCAGCGATTGCGTATTTCAGGGGCTGCTTCCAATTTCCGGGCTACGTGCTCGGTACAAAACTAATTTCACCTTCGATTTATAATGGCCGCGTCGCCGATCGCACGGCTTTCCACCGGCACGCCGCTCCGATCGTTGACCGTTACTACTTGCTCCTTCTGCGGGCGATTATTCGCCGCAGCCAAGTTCGCCCGCGGCCGCGACAGATTCTTAGCGATACAGTTGTTTCGGGATTAAGATACTAATAGGACTTATAGAAATCCGATTAGAGGGCCAGGAGTTCCGCGCACCCCTTTATTAGCTGCCACGTATTAACATCCACCATGCCGGGCACGTAGCCTGCAGTATTATCCTCGTCAGCCCTTAATCCGATACATACCTCCTCTGGGGATCCCCTCATAATTAGGAAGAAGAAATGACCGGTGAATTTATCATACATGGATAGGCGATTCATGAAATAGGGTCGATCCGGGGGAGCTGGTGTATTTGAGACTCTAGTAAAAATTGCGTTAAAGTGCAGACTAATTGCTTCTCTAGAAGCCAAACTGTTGAATGAATAGCGTCATTTCGCTTCCTTCTGTTTTCCTGGAGTTGTAGGCTATGAAAGGTAGTGGAGGTTGCATTTAACCCCTTTTGTCAAACAGTGGCTTACAGAATCGCATTTAAAATACACTTCCGAGTTCAACTTCGTTTAATTTTTGGGGGAATAAAATAGTAGAGGTATTAACGGATAATGCAGACAAAGTATTTGGCCATGTTACGTAATCCTTCCTTTCAAAGCTAACGAGAGGACCACTTTCTAAACTTTTATTCTATCAGTTTTTACAATATTTTGCGCGGGACTACTTTTGCTATTTTTTTACGATTTTTGTTTATTTATTTTATTTCTTAATTTTTGTATTCACTTGCTTTGCGGGTCGCCAGTAGATAGCTCACTTTTTGTTTGAAGTGTTCTTTACTTGTCAATATACACTGTGTCAATTTAACACCGCGGAACAGATTCAGTTCGTGAAATGAGGAACGGATGATCGTTAAAGCAAATATCGACCAGTTTTTAAACGATTTTATTCAGCTTCGATCCTCTGTTTGTTTGTTTGTTTGTATGTTTGTTTGTTTGTATATACGGTTCAAACCTGGTAACTCAAATTTAACCCACTTCCAACTATCCAATTGTCTTGAAACTTTGCAGGCGTGCGTAGTATATCACCATCAAAATTGAAGTACCAGAAAAGACTTATTTTTTAGTTTTTAGTGCATTTTAATTTAGTTTTTACTACATTTCTAATAAAATCGTTTAACATAAAATTTTTTTATATATTTTTTATTCTGAATCAGCATAAAATTCTAAACATATTAGCTTCATTCTGATAAAATAAATAATACCAGTGTTACTTACAGGGAGAGTTTCCCAGGTGTCCGCCTCCGGTTGCTTTGGTCTTTGGATACGTTTTTTCATATGAAGTTTTACTCAACAGAATTTTGTACCCCTTATGAACTTTGAGGGGTGGTTTCACCCTCTAGACATGCAAACAGGCCAAGCAATCGGATGCGGACACCTGGGAAACTGTCCTTGTTAGTTTTAATAGCCATTTTGTTACATACACCGACAGCCCCGGATTTACCCTACCTAGCACTGCCCAGATGCTTCGTTCTGTATATCCATCTACTTATCTATCCACTCAGATAACCCGTGCCTGGTCGGATTGTATTCGCGGCGGTAATCGTTGGAATTAGCCGCGCGCGAGGTACCCGGCGCATTCAGAAAGCAGACGTATCGAATCCGCTCGATCCTTGATCCCATAGAAGTTTCCAATTCACGAAATCATCCCCAGCGAGTCGAGGTCGCGGAGGAAACGACTTCTCGAGAGTCTCGAGCAAACAACCGCCAGATTGCGTATTTCAGAATTCGCCCTCCGTTCCCGGCGACGGGTCCAATCCCATACTTTCCAGAATAACTTTCACCCTCCACCCCCGAAGCCTTCTTACCGGACCACCCACGCTCCTCCCGTTTAACACGTCCAGTCCCAGACGCACACTTTACAAAATTAGCTTTGTCAGCCCTTAGCCAGGTATGTACAGCCGCGCTGGTGGTCTCCAGATGGGGGATGCAACCCCCCGTCGCTAACCCCTTAAACTGGCCAGCGGGTATTGGGGTCGAGCCGAGTCGACGAGTTTCGCCGCTATCGCACGCACACCCCTTTTTTTCGCTTGCTTGACACCGCTGCGCCGCGCGGCTCGTTCTCACCCCCTTCCGAACCTTTCCCTCCCTCCGGACTAACCCAAAGTCGCGCAGCTCCTCCGAGGGATGATTAGCCGAGTCGATCGCTGAGCTACCACTGAGCGCGCGAGGGCCGTTTTAAGTGGGGCGCGTCAGGGTGAAACTGAACTATCCGTCAACGTGTATTTCCCTCGAAACCCGCCCGATCTGAATTTTATAGTCTCCGACTGATGTTGCAAGGAAACAGCGGATCGATTCGATGGTCTCCGGTTGAAACGTTCGCGGAATGTATTACAGAGACTTCTTGGAGGATCATTAATTAAACAGCGAGGGAAATTGGACCGGCATCGGACAGCCACGTGATCACGAAGACTTAACTGCCCGCTGAATTAACAAACTACTTGTTGAGTGCTGTACACCCAACAGGAAATTACCATAAAGGATTACGCGCCTATTATTCACAAGTATGTAATCGAATTTGTAATTAAAGCGTCGATTGAATCATCGAGCGGTACAGCAGCGCGGGAGCACCAAGAGTTTCCAATTAATTGATCCCCGTAAATCGTAAAGTACTCCCAATTAAAACACTGTCGCCGACAAGTCGCGACCGTTTCAAGCAAACGGAAAACAAAGAAGCAGAGAACACTTTACCCCCTTCGACAAAGTTCAAAGCCCCTAATGATTACAGGGACGCGAGCGTGTCCCACCCTTTCGATAGCGGATGAAAAAGTGTCACTGGGGGGTTGAATAAATATTTAAATTATAGTTACTATCGCTGATCCACGGCCACGCGACCAACGCTGAACTCGTTAACGTTAAGCAAACTCGTTTTGTTCACGAAACGTTGTTTTTTTTTAACGCTGCGCGCGCACCGCGCTTCCACTTTGCGAGCCGAAAACGCTAATTCAAAGCGTTTCCCAGGGGCCAATTGAGAGGCGATGCTGATTGTCTCTCGCGTTCCAGCGATCCGTCATCTTTCTTCGCGCGAATCGTTACGCTAACCCGCGAAGATCGGCGTCGATTAATCTGTCTAAAAGTCGGGAACTCGCGGATCCTCTTCTCCGTGGCGCGGGGCCGTTCGTAGTCGCAATTATTCACGGCGCGGAAGAAGTACTCGCGGGGAGATTTCGGCGCGAGAGCGCCGCGAGGATTTAGCTCCCCGCGCGATACGATTCCCCGAGTTCGAAGCGGAAAGGAGAAAGAAAGGGGATGAGAAATGCGCGGGCGAATCTCTTTTCACTCGGCTAATTTACTGCACGCGTTAAGTTAGCGAGATGTGTACACACGGACAAATACACACCCACACACGCGCACACAGCCGGCTGCGACGTGGGTCGCGATTCTTCCGGTTGAAAGTAATTTCTCCTGATAATAACCTGGTCCGAGCAACGCCCGCTCGCGAAAATTACGGCTCCGCGGCCGACTCGGCCGGAATAAACGCTTACCGTACACTTTTTCACGGTGATTCGAGGCGTTTCGTGCCGCGGACAAGGGCCATCACTCTGAGCAATTCTTTCGCGCCCCGCTAGCGAAGCGAATGGCCTCCGCTGATACCGCTGGCTCCTGAAAATCCCCTTAATTCTCAGACTATTCCGTGTCCAACTATTGTGACTCGTACCGATACTGCCGCAATTATAGTATTTAGCCGGCTTCCACTGTAACAAATCTGAGGAGTCGATTTTTTTTTTTATATATATTTTCGGAAATATTTTTGTACGCTTCGAGAATGCTCCCCCCAAATTTGATGCAGGAATTCATAAAATTGACGGAGATACAGTATTTTCCGTGAAGCGGTACCAAGGGCGCGACTGAACCGAGCGGAACTTTGAACGTGTTTTTCTCAGAATTATATTTTTCAACCGCGTTGATAGTATAGAGAAAGCTATACATCTAATTAACATGAGCAAGGCCATTTATTCTACGAAAAACCCGTCTCTAATACGTGACGATCAGTTTTTTCTAATTAACGGCCTCCTTCTATTTTTTTTTTATCAACATTTCCCCAATTTTTTACCCCCAAAAAATTATTATTTTTTATTAGTTATTTTTTTTTTTGCGATATTGACTTTTTTATTGTCACGTAATAGACGTAGGCTTCTAGTTTTGACGAAGAGTATACCAGAAACGAATTTATGAATTTGACTGAAATTTTTTTTTCTTACCCTTCAATATATACGTATTAACTATATTAAGCAATACATTGATTCACTTGCGTTGTTTGGTTGAAAAAAAATCACGAAAACACCCTTACGTTTCAAAGCATTACTAGTCTGTTCCCTTAAGGGCGGTGCCTGCCTTGGACGCAAGAAAATCATGTTTTTATTTAGCAATTTTTTTCTTTTAAATAATCAACTCAATAGAAAATCTGATCAATGGCGTTTATTATACATCTCTTGAAGATTAAAACTGATTTTCGTGCGTCCAAGGTGGCAAAGTTTTTATTCGTTATTCGTTGAAAATAACAATTTATTCGAATAAAGATTTATTCGTCACTCTCGAATAACTTCGTTTTATTCGAAGATTACTCGAACAAAAACCTATTCAAATAATACCCAACTCTACAAGATAGCCCCCCTCAAATTACTTCCAACTTGGCTCAAAAGCCCACAGCACAGATTTACGACAAATATTCAAATTTCAAAAACTACTCAGAAAAGTAGATCCAGAAGCAGAAAATACCTTCCGAGCTATACGTACCGAGCTTGGGCTGCTGGACCTATTCGATTACAGACTGTCTCTTACTTAGCATTACGCTTCACTGTAACTAAAGGGTGCTTCCTGTTAAATAAACAAATAAAATAAAGATTAAAAATAAACTGTTTCCAAAGTCGAAGCTTCGAGGAATCCAAACTTTTCGTAGCATCCAAGCTCGCTGCAATCTCCTCCGACTTTGAGGTTCCCTTTTCCCTGATTGGGAAAGAAGTTCTAATTGTTTCACGATAACAGAGTCCCGAGTTAACGGTTCGAAAAAAGGATTTCGTGAGACGAAGCCGTGAACGTGTGGAGCAGCAGCGTCTCGAGCAGAGGCAGAGGGTCAGGCGCGAGCTTCACAGGGTGCAATGATTAAGATACTCCCCTTCGTCTTGGCGAGGGCGTGCGAGCGAGCCGGAAGTGCCTGCAGCCTCTTTATCGCCGGTAATATATGTGACCCGATGGCGGAGCTTGTTAGGTTTTACGGCGGTGGCCCGGAAATGTCGCGCGAAATTAAAGGCGCGGGGCGTGGAGAACTTTTCAGTCACGTCCTAGTCGACGCCACGGTGGAACGGCGGGAACTGAATTTCCATAGCGGAGATACAGAATGGTTGTCGCGAGCGGCGTAATTCGATACGATTACCGATAATCTTCTTTTGCCCAGCGCGCCACGACCCAGAAATTCATTTCGTCAGGATTCATTCGATTGCCCGTTTTGACGGCGGAAAAAAACTCTCGGGCGCGGTTTTTAATTATGAAATGCTGGCGATCGATTTCTCGAATGGAGCGCCCTATTCTAATTGAAGTTAAATTGCCGGGGATACCTGTCGCAGAGTCATCCCGCTGGCGAACATAGAAAACTTGAGCAAACCGCGAGCGTAGTAATGGGAAACGTTCGATATTGTTGGCTGCGACACGTTCTCCATTTGGCAATGAATAAAATCGCCCGAGCGGCGGTATAGCCCGTAAACGTACGTGGATATGAAGGAAGTTCGGAGCGGCCCGTGTTTGGCGAAGGTGTTTCAAAGGGGGCGAGTCCTCGCCGAGTCGTCGATCGTTGATACGTTTGACTCTGTGCAAACTCATAATCGTTCCCCGATTCGCGGATCCTCAAAGTGAGCCTCCAAGTTCCCTTCGTGGGAGAGGAACTTGCCTGACACGGCCTAAGGCGCTTCGAAATCCAATAGGGGCTGGCAAATCGTAGCCTGTACTACTTAATATTGTCCCACCCGCGAGGGCGGTAAGTCTCGGCGAGATTTACTCCAATTTCACGTAGTTCCTGATTAATAGCACTTCGTTCACGACCGCTGACTTCATAATATCTCCCAATTACTTTCTAGAGTCCAGAGGAGGGAGCTTATACACCTCCGCATTCATCACACGACGCGATATTTAATCACCGCAGCTGATAATCCGAAATACAATGCGAATAAATTACCGTGCTGGTATAATCTTGCATTGGAATCGTCGACGTCCCATTTTTATTATTTCCCTTTGCCAGCTGACATTGGTAATAACTTTTACATTCTATCCTGCGAGGGGGTGCACCTCATCCCCAAATATCAGACTTCGTCTACTTATTTATTCCCTTATATTCTACTGCAGCATCATCCCGGCGTAGTTGCGACCTGTTAAATAATTCTCCCGCTTCTTTCATTTAAATCTTTAAATCTTCAACCCCGCCATACCGCGTGAACAGTGGCAGTTATTAAAGGAGTCCCTCGTAATCGCGTTGCCGTAATTCAGGCGGGATAATTTAATTCCTAAGTTACATTAGCCGCATCCGTTTTACAGCTGTTCTCCGCCGCCTCCGTCATGAAATCTCAACGGCAAACAAAAGGATCGTATCCATTCCCGTGGATCCTAACTCGTGACATCCCCGCAGGGATAGGTGTATCCCGCGCGCACGAGCGCACACCTTACAAGTGCCGCGCGTAATTCCGCTGTTTGCCAGTCAACCGGAACTCGTCGCTTTATTTAATTAACGGCGCTGGGAAATGCTGCCGACGTCCGCGGAAACAGAGAACCGCCCCGCGATCGGTGTACAGTGCCCGGCGAGCCTCGAATTTTACTCGCGCTAATGCTCTTTCGTGATGCGGCGCCGTGCGTCCCAGATCGACTGCTATTTACTTCATTAGCTGGTCGCGTGCAACGAGCAGAGATTTTCGCTGCGGGGGAGCAGCTCTGCGCGGCGACTCCGCCGAAAACTTTAATGGAAGCCCCCGCAATAGCAGGGCTAACGGGGCAGCAGGGGTGGTTAATCTTCGGAAATTTCGACCAGGACGAATGTCGAGGACGGGGTAAAAGGTAGCCGTTCAAATTGAATGGGCGGGGCTGGAGGTCCTGGATACCAACCACCGGCCGCCATCTGCAAACCGTCGGTCGAACAATCCTGGGAAACTGCAGCTCGTGCGGCGGTGCCCGCGATCGTTCCGCGTTCCAACGCCCGAAACGAAATTCTGTGGATGCTCTCCTTTCCCATCGGGATTCCTCTGCGCACTCTTCGCCCACGCCTCGGTGCTTCCTCTCGCTCTCCTCCACCCCTGCACTCGGCACATTTGAGATACCCTCCGCAGCAGGACGAATTTCGCGAGCCGTTCTTTCCGGAGACTTTACTCCCAGCTGGCCCGACCTGGGGCGATGTAGATCGAACGATCGACGGCTCGATGGTCCCTGTCGTCCGTGAATGAACCGTACCAAACGTTTTTTCGGGCAAAGAAAGTACTATGCCTCCTTACCACCGAGCTGCGCGGCCCTTCGATATAATATTTTTTCAATGATGAAAAATTGAGAATTTTTCGGAAAGAAAATTCAAATAATAAAAAAAATTGGAGCAGTGCAGCAGTAAAAATTTTCCTTGCTCCGGCTCCGCTCCTGCTCCGGGCAAAACCCCGTTCCTCCACTGCTCCGCGCTCGGAGCTCCGCTCCAACGTTCTGCTTTTTACAACATCACGATTTATTATGTTTTTCTTTTCATTTTTACCTGTTCCTTGTTTTACTTGGTATTCTAATTTTCTTTAAGTTAAGAACAGAAGTTTCCTTTAAAATTAAATCTATATTAAAAACTACAAAGCGACCTGGTTGTGTTTAAACAAGAAAAAAGTCTAGAGAGAGTAAACGACTACTATAATAAATAAGTATTGTTTTATTCACTTCCATTGCTCTGGTGACACCTTTCGCACAATAGTTTCACTTCGCCAATGAACTTTTACACGCGCGTTGCACTTTCTACGAACTCGCGACTCCTCTTCAACGCCTGTGCGTGCAGACCGAGAAACTCGAGTAAAAGAGGCGAGGATTTCTCATAAAGTGCAAAGGATTAGAAAATTATTCAAAACCGATTGGTCCCTCCCAAGCAGAAAAAAGAAATAATTCACAACTGTTGTACTTTTTACAACAGCGCGGGTGACGACAGGTTAACTTCGGCGATGCAACGGGAACCGGTGTTTCCCGGGTGGCGCAGCGGGGGTTGGATCGAGTGCGGTGAGCAGCAGAGCTTCCCGACCGCTAAACTCATGCCGCGGCTAATCAATGATGTATTTCCAAGCAACGGCGGTGCGCGTTTCCACGAACAACTTCGTCCTAGATATCTAACCCCCGCGGCCTGGGGTGTCGGCGCGAGCAGGGTGGCGAGGTGTCGCGTTATTGTTGCCAGCGGGACGCGCAAAGTCACGGAGAATAATCGCAAGTTCGCCATTGAATCCGGAATGCGCCGAACAACGCAGAAACGGACCCGCATTGTGATCCAATGATTAATTCACCGCTGGACCAATGCCTGCTGATCCGCGCGCTAAACCGAGCGTTTAGATCGCTTCAAACAGCCCCCGGGAGCAACGAACTGCCTCGTCCCGCTCCTTCTTTCATCGCACCACCGCGCTTTACACGTAGACGCCAACAGCTTCGGTTACAGCTCGTTAGCGCGGGCAATTATTAGTCCCTTGCAAAGTTTCACGGTGTTTTCGTCCTTTTAAGGCAGCGCGGAGTTTATAAATCGTTAAGACGCTCGGTCCGAGCCTGTGAAAATGTAGCAATCAAGTCGCGAGAGCCCATCGATCTTGATTCGTTAACACCGTGCTTTGGTAAAATTTCTCCTTTTAACGACGCTCTCTGCCTTCGTTTTATACAGCCGGCGAGTTTGACCACGGTAGTACGCTCTCGTTCAAAGCGAAACAGTACGCGCAGGCGAAATAGTGCAGGATTTAGTTTGGACGTTTATTACGGTCACTAATTCTCGCGTTACTTTCAGATGTTCAGCCCCGTCCTCTTGACATCTTATCTAACATGGCTGTCCTACGTTTCGGGAGTGAAAAACATCACGCAAGGGGTGGCGAGGCATTTACGTTCGCTTGGATTTCCCGAGGGCAGCGGCATGGGGGTGAAATACCGAATATGTTATTAATTCTCCAGCGACTCGCGTCGCCGAACCCCGTTAACTCGATATCACTGTACACGAATCGCAGCTTACCGCGCCACTGCCTTCCCAATGGGGAAATATATTTTAAGAAACGGAATTTGCCGCGGCCGGGCGACAGATTGCTGCATGGAAATCGTTTCACCGCGGTCGCCGTCCAAACGGATGGTTATTATTAAAAAGAATTACCTTCGCGTTTCCAGATATTCTTTGCCCTCGGAGTGCCCGTCGATATCCCGAACAAATCGGTGCTATTTTCTCTGTACTTCGAGGCGAATTACGGCCTGCCCGGCGAATGGAACTCCAGCTATTATTCGGACGAGCCACATTTCCGGAAACGCAGCTTGGATCGACGCACGGCTTATGAGGTTCTCGTGAACAGATTGGACAGGTATGGGAATCGGTCGGAAGGAGCTTGGTCTTCTTCCTGGACAGGTACATGAATCACGTCAGTTTACAAAGATGATGTGCTTTAATAGCTTCGGGTATTCTGGGGAGAGTTGTTTACCACGAATGATCTGCGAAATAGCGAGCAGTCCTCCGACAGACAACGGAGTGGTCGGGGATGTGCTGCGGATTTTATTCACGTAAGTGTCGAACCTACTTGACACTACGAAATGAATGATCATTTACTATAAAGTAAATTTTCACTATAATGTAAATCCTGTGGTCGCTGTTACAGTCCATCCTCTTCGCGGGACGAAGATCTTCCTCGCGAGATCGTCGAGGCTGAGCACGTGGAAGATTGCGACAGCCACTATAAAAAATGCCCTCAGAGTCCATTAGATATGATAAGCCACTATCATCCCCGCGGCGGTACTTAAAGAAGCCACGATATTACCCAGCGAACTTCGTAGTGCTTAATACAGCTGATGAGCCCTCGTGCAATAAACGGACCTTTTAAAAAGCTATATAAATGCGCCGTGTCGATAATACACGCTGTCATCTCCGAGCAGTAAATAATTCTCGGGAGCACTTCGCCGTCTATTCCCGCAACGATATCAAATAATTATGCTGTTAAGTCGTTGGTGGAGTTAAGAACGTCCATTTATTTTCCGCCGTTACTTTTCCGCAACATTTATTACGTTATCTTCGCGTCGAATTCACTGACAAACAGAAACCCTCGGACCGAATGTTTGGGAAACACGCTATCTCCGTGGAAAGAATGATTTACAATTCATCGAGCCTCGCTGGCACGTACTCGCAGTACTCCGTTAACGTTTGCGAGAGCCTTTCTGGAATTTCGCATCGGGTAATGGTGACGATACTTACTCGCTATGAAGGATTATCGTACCTAGTCGCTTCGAGCTATCGGAGACACTTAGCCGACCGCATCGTTTGTTCGGGGCTACTCTTATTGCGCTAGATTCCGACGACGAAGTTTCACGGAGTAAATGAAATTGCTTGACTGCTGGCGAGCGTCTGGCATTCACAATTAATTCTCGCAATAACGATACACATGGACAACGACGACAGGGAGGGGGCACGGCGTGACACGTTACAAACGATAGCTATCGGCCGAAATTTACATACAAATGCTCCTACGGAAGAATTCGACGGGCAGGATTCTACGCGTAAATGCGTCCTGCTTCGCGCCGCTGCGAGGTCAGCTAAAGATAAACGCTCTGCCGGCTTTTGTCCAAGCGGACCGAGCCTCCCGTCTCCAGGTGTTCCCAGAATCGAGTTCTCGAGAGAGAGAGAGAGAGATGCGTTAGGCCCCGACGTTTTTAGCCAGAATGGGCAGAGGCCGCCTGTCTTCATCCATGCCCGGGCGGTTTCTACGTTGTAGGAGATAGTGAGACACGTTCTCGTAAACCACGAACGTGATGACCGTCGCCGGGGTGACTCTAGTCAGGTTCATACTCAGACCCTTGTAAAAGCCACGCCACCGTTCATACCTGCAATTAACCACCAGCAATACGCTTTCGTTATTTCGCTTCCTCTCTTTCTAGGGTCGGTTAACGCGCGGAACCTCTCAATCAGCTATAGTGTAATTTGTCTCATTCGCACCAGACTCGAACCGGCGTACGATTCTTGTCGCAGTATTCGAAGGGACGTCGCAAGCAAACGTTCTGCCAATTTAAGCGGCATCACCGGGAACCGGGTATATATTGCTGTTTGGTTCTCGGCGAGCTTCCAAGGACAGCTAAGCTCGTGGGCCATCGCGACGACTGAAGAGATGGATGAAGGAGTGTCTCAAAGTCCAGACGTTTCCAATTTTGCACAGTTTATTTCTCATTCCAGATGGTTCCTCGTCTCTGCGATATACGTTGCAGACACAAACGCAACGCGACGCACGTGGCACGCCCAAAAATCGTACTACTGGTGGTTTCACAAATGATCCGTCTCTATGATCGGAGTTACATCCACAGTCACATGCGCACACACCTCACGCACACTCAGAGAGACGGATAAACGTATTGCCCTCTTACGCGTCCTCGGTTCCCTTTCCGACGCGCTAATGCCCGTGGTCCCGCCACGGCAATTAATTTACCTGCAAGAATGTCCGCGAAAGGAAGTGCAATCGTCGCGAGGCCGCGTCGAGAACCGACGGGAAGGTACGGGGACCCCAGAATCGTGCGCACCTTGAGTGCTCTTCGTTCTGGGACGTCGCCAAGCCCGAAGGGAACATTGGGAGACGCGACACTGGGATTCCGCTTCGGCGAAGAAGAGAATTAATCACGAACCAGCGGCTAACCGAACGTGGGATAGTTTACCATTCCTTCTGTTTATTAAGTCGCTCATTGCTTATAAATAAATCCGACCTGCTTCGTAAATGTCTCAGCGACGTCGTGCTTTATTGCTACACTTCGGTTGCTCCGAGTACCAGACTCTACAAGGAACTTTGCAACATTCTCTCATCTATCGGTGCCTCGAGACGAGGTACTTGTTCATTGCATACAAGACATTGTAACGGGAGCAAGGGTAACAATAAAATTCTGGGTGATCGTTACATTCCTGCGAGCGCGCTCGTCTCGATTATTCTCGAGCGAGAATTCACCGATCGACGCCGTGACTTGCAGATCACGGGAAGACCCCAAAGAAACACGTCTGTCCTTGCGTAAACATGTCGGCATTTTTGTTTTAAGAGAAAATAAAATCGTACGCCGCTGCGGCAAGCATACGCGACCGTTTAATTGTAAATTCAACTATTACGCACACTTTACCCTTCATCCTCTATCTCGTACACGGCGAATTGCGTTTTTCAATTAGCTATGCCTTTGTAACAGCGAAAGTGGAATTCCGAGAGTGAGATTGATCAAAAGGGAAATAATACTAATTTACGCAAAAATCGAGGTGGCGAATATAACATCGTATTGGAGAGAGAGATGGCTCGAGTACACGTGACATTATATCGTGCGATGTGCCAGCCCGGATAGAAGTTACGAGAACGCGAGAGACAATTAAGCTAGGTGCTCTTTTCACAGATACATTGGTTTCCTTCTCGCGCTTTACAAGTGAAAGTAAAATTATTTTGTACACACAAGTCGAATAAATAAAACGTATATGCTCCGGTGATCTGTATAAATTACTACTATTTCACAGATCTCGTCGCGCGGCGGCGGCGAGATTTGAAATACCATTGGGTATATATATATATATATATATATATATACCTTTTCCTATAATCGTGAAGTAAAATGTTCTATGGTTATGCGAAACAGTCGTCTAACACAGATATCGACAGTGAAATAGTATATATTAGAGACTGCGTTCAATTCTTCCTAATAAAACACTAGTGCAGTGCCCTATATCTTTTGAAAGTGGACTTAAATAAGAATATTAAATTATGTACCTATCTCTAGACTCCAGAGACACTTGCGGTTCGAAAGCTTGGATGAAATTATTTCCACTAAGGGCAATAGAACTATTCTCGATAACATCGTTGCACATGTGCCCGCGAATTAGCTTCGTAAAACAATTTCCCGGGGCATTACGAACGACAACGTCGCGCATGTTTTATAAGAGCGGTGTCCAATGTTAAGTAATAATGCTAGCTCTTCGATTGACTTACGCTACTTTGAAGAATGAAACGACATGGCGGATGTACACAATGTGTTGGTTTACCATTTGTACCAAAGTATATTGAAGAGAGAAAGAGTGGGGAGAGACAGAGAGAGAGAGAGAGAGACGAAGAAAGAGCGAGAGAAAGGGGGGAAAAGAGAGGGAGAGTAACAGTTTTCTCTAATAATACTGTTTCAAGTGTACTCTCGACTATCGAAAAAAAAACCTTTCAAAATACAAAATACATGATTATACGCAAATAAAAATTGTTCCGCTGATCACCTCTATTCAGTTAGAGACCGTTCGGGGCTGGACAAGATCAATATCGAGGAATAACTCAATCTTGGTAAATCATAGAATATCTAAATGAGACTAACATCGTGTTCCTTTCCTGCTACAGTTAAAAATTTAGATTAATATAATCTAAAGAGTCAATGAGTGGTTGTAGGCACATTAGAAAATGTTTCATAAATTACGATAATTAAACAAATATTTGGTGTGACGTGTAAAAGGTATGGTGTTAAGCCTTTATAAAAACCCTTTATGCCTTCTGACCTCCATATCGATCGCACGCATTCAACGCTGCCACTGTAGTTATGATGATGGTCTTGAAGCCGAGCTCTTACGACTTGATAGGGGTAAGTAGACGCGGCGGCCATCAGCTTCGACACCGCAGCGAAGAAGATGTATTCCCATGTGTTCTGCAAATAAGCACGAGCCACTTGTAGAGTGGTCTCTCGGTCTCTCGGGGCCAGCTTCTCGCTCGGCGCGTATCGAACTTACCAACTTCGAGTCGATTGGGACATTCAAGTAGTTGTTGTACCAATTCTTCAGCTCCTCGTACACCATGAACTGAATCGCGCCGTGCGAGACACCGAACATCCCAGGAATGAAACCCTGTAACATTTTCGTGAAACTTGCATTCTGATAATCTGCTTACGGGGACGCGCTAATGTCCGCCTCTTTTTCGCGTGAATTTAAAGATCATTTACCCGGTATAAACCGTGGATCCCCTCTGTCCGATAAATCTTCTTAATCGCATCTACCGTGCCTTTGTACCGCAGCCTCTCCGGAAGATTCTTGTCGTCCATGTATTGCAAACACAGGCGTGTCTTTACTACCCAAAGTGGATTGGTCATCAGTAGAGTGAGGATCCCAGCGTCCGCTGCAGCGAACATGTGCCAGGACGGGCCCAATGGCTTCCTACTGTTTCCTCCTTGGATCCAACCTTTAATCGTGTTGTAGCTGAACAAGAACGATTCACATGTATTATACCCGATCGAACGCATCTATTGCGCGTGCACCACAGGTGGTCTAATAAAGCGGCTCGAGTTACGATAAAGAACGGCACAGACAAAGCGTCTCAGGGGGTTAGACCACCTTAGCCAGGTCAAGAAATATCGCATCTTTGGGAATTTATTTCTAAGTGACAAGAACACTTTTATCGATAAAAATTTTTCAATGCAGATAGAGACATCTTTGAATATATATACAATTTTTTTTTCAAATATCAAAACATTCTGAAAACTTTAAATGCGTTCTCGATTGGTTGAAAAATAACAAAACAGCTACACTTTAGAAAAATGCTCATTTTTTGTGTGTAAGAAAATGGACTTTATTTACACATAAGTTGGGTAAAAATTAAAATATCGGAAATATTGACGGTCAGAGGATAGAGAATACATTTAAGAACATCTGTGCAAAATTGTATAAAAATCCATAGAGTTTTACTCGAATTACAGCGTGCACCGTTTCGGAAAACGAGGTTTCGAGACAAACGCATTAAAGTTTTCGGAATGCTTTGATATTTGAAAAAAATTGTATATATTATTCAAAGATGCCTCTATCTTCATTGAAAAATTTGTATGGATAAAAGTGTTTTTGTCACTTAGAAATAAATTGCCAAAGATGCGATATTTATTGACCTGGCCAAGGTGGTCTAACCCCTTAAGCAAAATAGCACAGTACTAAATAGCTTCCAGCAGTGGCGCACCCAGAGAAAAAGGAAAAGCAGATTAATATAATCACGACTGGAGTAATTCAAGAGCTTTGCAACTGGATTTTATGCTTTAAATAAATTTTGATGATCGCCTAACGAATTTTATCAAATTCGCATTGAAAATATTTGTATCCCTTCCACTCGGCTTCCCCCAAGAATTAAATTCTGAGTGCGCCGCTGGCTTCCACTATGGAAGCTCTCATAGTAATCAGAGTATTAAAATCAATGATGGTTCTTACAAAAAGAAGTAGCAACCCCACGCACCGCCAGATCCTAAAACATTCGGCGTGACACCTTTGTAAAGTCCCCGTACACCTTCAGTCTTAACAATTTGTTCGATCGCGCTCTTGAGGCCCTTGTATTGCGGGCCCGTGCGTGTATGGCCATCGTTAACTGTAAAAACAGGAAGCAGTTCTGTAGGTAAATGCTTACAAGCGATACCACCGATTGGCACTGTTTCGCCTTGCTTAACTCATAAGGATAACGCCATAGCGGAATGAAATTATTTTTTTTCAACACCTGCATGAAAGGTGTGTTTTTATGCGCATTACGCGTGAATCGGAACGCACCCTTTGATAGCCTGCTGAGCGACAAATATGCACGTTCGATTGCTTATTTATTGAAATAAAAAGAAAGAAACTAAGGCCGGTATTCATAGTCGCCACTTATTCTTAACCCTTAACTGGTATCCTGGGGTCGCTCGTGACCCCAAGCACCCAAAGTTCGATGTACAATTTTCAGTTGTCTAAGTTGGTAAACTGAATTTCTAATTAATTTTATAATAATAGTTTAACTTTCTACGCTTCTATTATTTTATACATAAGATGAAAATATTCATAGTGGTTGCTCTAGTGTCGACTTTACAAATTTCTGTGTCCTTTTTTATTTGGGGTCTGCCACGACCCCAGTATACCAGTCACGTTTGCCAAAAACAGTATACCAGTTAACGGTTAAGCAAATGCTTAAGCATTCGGCATCCTTTGCTAGCTACTAGGTTTAGTAGAGGATGCCGCATGCTTAAGCATCTGCTTAAGAATAAGTAGCGACTATGAATTACCGGCCTAAAAGCACTGCTTGCAATAGAGACTCCTCGCTGCGCTGGGGCAGCAGACTTCACGCTCGTCGAAATCGCTTTCTTCTCTCCCTTGTCACGCAATGTAGTATTACTCTCGTCACGTGTCGCGGTTTGTCATACACGCTTACTTCGATGCTAGCCCCGTGACACTTCGTTGTACGAAAATCGTATATCATCCTCAGCGATGGCATTATTTGTTTCGATCGAACGTTGAACAAATAGGAGACCTATCGTATCTCTTGCTTACTTGCTAACCACAACAGAGGGACAATATGTGCAAAACATTTACGAAATTCACCCGATCTTTGTTACCCGCGATAAGTTATCAGTGCATTACAAATTTGCAAGCGCGACAATGTGGCTTAAAATCTTGCACAACTCATCGAGACGGTAACCGGCCTATCGTAAAATCAATTTTCAGTAATACTTCCTATCTGCGTTCTCAGAGAAGTTTTCGCAATAATTATATTTAATTTAATAATATAATAATTATATTTAATTTAATACTATAATAATTATATTTAATTTAATATAATAATTATATTTAATTTAATAATATAATAATTATATTTAATTTAATTTCAACCAGAATGTATTGTGTACTAAAGGTTTTCACTCGTTGATTTCAATAATAATAATAATAATAATAATAATACTGGATACATGACTGAACATATCTGTTATCTAGAAAACTGTGTACTAAAAAACGGATGTTTCCGTATGCGACGACTATTTTTAACACGATTTTCTAAACCCACGATCCTATAAAAGGGATTATCCTGTGGAGGTAGGTGCAAAGAAGACGAGAGGGGACATTTATTCTGCACCCATTCGTGAATTTCGGTGTCGGTTTCCTCGTGACGCACGGCTTGGATCACGAGAACGTCTTAAAATTTCATCGTTCCGTCTCACGTGCTTCTGACGCAATCTGTGGAATTTCTTGCTGTTTGGTTTGCGGCCAACGAATTTTACGACGAAAATACGCGTCCGCGAACGAGCCTCTTCTGCGTTAATCGGCATTTGCCTGATAACAGGGAATTAATGACGCGCTAGATAAGCTCCTTCGGTAACGTACCACTCTTTCGAGCTGCTAAAAACCAATGAATTATTACTTTGAACCGACGCGAGGCTGGCGAATCTCCTTTAACGGATTATGATAACCGTTATTTTTAATAACGAATCGAATCGAGTAATACCGGAACGATGTCTAGCCGTGTTATTTAATTTCATTCACTAAATGCCTGCGTTACGTCAGAGTGGTTTCTGCAAGCGTCATTTCATGCATACGCGTACATTAGATAACACGCGGCATTGTATATTCTAACCACCGCATTACTATTCCAAGAAACAATAGGGAAAAATCGTAATCGCAGTCGGCACTGTGCTGCTCGAGATCGTAGCGAACGATACGCGTGGAACGGAAATTTTCAGACACTCTTCCTGTCCTGACCTAGAACAGAAATCTCTACTTTCCCTGTTCCCAAATACAGTCGGAAGACCTCGCTTTCCATTTCATTCGAAACCATGGCGAACAGCCTTCATCTCCGAATTCCCCGATGTACACATACTTACTTTTACTTTTTCGCGCTACTTCACGCGGCGAGATCGCACGATCATTTGAATCTTCACTTAACATACTTTCTTCAACCACGAACAAATTGGGCCCAGTTATGCAGAAAGCTACCCTCAATGATTTGAAACCGAGTAATTTTAGTTCGAAGATTTGAATTGTTAGAGAAAAATTGATTTAATTCTATTGGGTATAATTTATTTCTTGTTATTGTTTTGCTATTATTTTTAACGGGTTATTTAATAGTGAGTAGTATCATTGATATTATTTTAAATATTCTGTAAGTTTTGTTTTTTATTAAATAAAGGTCACAGAATTATAGGCTTTTGTACTGTGTGTATTTTTTGTCATTTTGAGGGTTGGTAGCTTTCTGCATAACGAGGTCCAATTGGCAGTGGAACGTTCCCCGCCTAACAATCTCCATTAGGAAAATGAACTTAATATCCATACATTATACGTGAGTTCAGTGGATCAACGGTTATCGTCCGCCCTCGTGTATCCGCGCGAGTTCACGGTTTCGATATAGTATCGCGTTTAAGTCCAGGAATTCGATCCCATTCTACGCTTACCAGCAACAACAATGTGCCATTCAAATTACTACTCAACGCGCTGTCTGCGAAATACCAATTGTGAAGAATGTAAAATGTCCTCGGGAACTGATGAATACTTCGGATATTTTCATTGTCTGCTGCATCCTGGGTCGGTATGAACAATTTCGAATAATATTATTAAGTGTACAATAAGATTTATTTATTTAATGTACAAAGGTATTACACTGAAATTATTTTCGTAATATTTGTACCTGTAACTGAATAACTAGATAAGGCTACTTCGCCAGTATTTTTAACGATGCCGTTAGCCTAATGCTACCCAAATACGTCGAGCTCTAATCGCCGCATTTTTAACGACACGACTTTAAATCACCTTTACTTTGGAAATGCAATTACCGTCACTCGCGATTATAATAATCGAGCTTAGAATTCTAGATTCTGATCTAAATGGAATATTGCTAAAGACAGTTAAAAGAGTTGCCTTTCGAACCGTTAACGGAAACCCAAAGCATTTCTGTACCGGATAAAAATAATTTCTCGATAAACGCCACGTGCTTTCTCGATCTGACCTTGCCGCTGGAATGGATTCGACCGTCGATCAGAAACGGCGTCCAATATCGGCCAGACCATTCCACGGAATAACCACGTATATTTGCCTTTCATACACTTAACAGCCCGTTTACATTATGAACAGCCCTAGCTAAAGTACATACATACGTCCAAACAATGCCTCGGAGTTAAATAACCATCCAATGTGCCGATCAGAATATAAGCGAAACATTAACGACCTTTGTTCTTTACCCCCACTAAATCCTTCATACGTGAAAGACATTTCGTTAAGCATGTGCCACTGCTCGACAAGCTAATTCATTACTCAAAGCGAATTCATAGAGTCTGCAAAGCATTGACGTTCGTCTACAGTTCTATACCTACAAGTTCCGCAATGGCACCAAGCCTGACTTCACATCGGCGTCGTGCATTCTCGAAAACTGATTCCGCGTGTTACAGATTTGGCGGTTAGATATAAACAGCCGCCTATTAGTCACGGGTGGCTTGACTGACGTAAAGAGGAATGTATAGTATGTACCAATAATCGATGTCGCGTTAACTACTTTTTTTTTCAGTGGACGAGTTGGCGGTAAGCCTGCATCAGAGTTTCAGAAAATCTGATCGCGTTAAAGCTACCTATGCTGCATGATATCGATCATGCCCCACGGTAGAAGCTATGAGTCACGCGCGAGAGAACAGATAGATGGAAGAAGGGAGTGACGGGGGAATTTTCCGTGTCCTCGAGCGGGCGAGTATCAAGTGCACTGCGTGCACCACGTGCGAGTATGTCGGGAGGAGGATATCGAAATACCCACCCGCCATTTTGCAACGGGGACCCGTTATGTCGTCAGCGAGTCTCGGCAGACACTCACCTGCGAATCTGGTCTTGATCAGGTCCAACGGGTGCAGCATCAACGTCGAGATCACGCCGCCGGATATCCCCGCGACAAAATGCTCGTACTTCAAGTGGCTGAGAAGTCTAGTGTTGGCCACCGGCGTGCCGCTGCTGGTCTTCATCGGCGACATTTTTCCCATGACAGGCTGCTGCTGTTGGTCGTTTGTTACCGATCCACCACCGCCAGTAGAAGATCCGGTCGCATCCTTTGTGACGCTAGCAATACTCGGGCATGTCTCTTGATCCGCACCTGGCAGTGTGCTCGGCTGAACGGTAGCGTGAGACACGGCCGAAATCGTTCCCAGCACGGTCCAAGTCGATTTATTTCCTCTCGCTCACTCCTTTTAATCGATTACGCAACACAACGGACCGTCACTCGCATAAGCACGACCATACCAAGCGCCCGGCAGAGACTGACTGGCCGAGCCACGCGCGCTGCGCATAGGCTCCGCGCAACTTCACGCTCGAACGCGCTGCCCCTCCCGGCGGCGAACGGAACCTCCCCGCTCCGCGCGGCAGATTCAAACGAGCGCAATTACTGGTCACGATTACGCAAGATAATGAAAAGCCTATTCTGTTGCGGAACTTGAAAATTTAAAACAGTTATAGGAGGGATATTATGAGACTAAGTTTATCCTTTGAATGTGTCGGAATGATGATGAAACTGTAACGAAATAAATCGATTGTATATTATATGAATTGATGAATAAATTATAGTCCATTAAATTATATAGGAGAATGGTAGAAATTGGTCAATTTTCGACCTGGCTGGCAGAGTTAAGTAAAAGGTTATCTAAATAAAAATCTGAAATTATGAATAAAAGATAAAAAGATTTAGGACGAACAAAGATAATTTTTTTAATCAAGCCGCTGAGTGTCGAGCCCGGCCGAACGACGAGTGCCAAACACAGAGAACGCACGCGTTAACTTACAATGTAGTATCGTCCAATGACGAATATCACAATTTTCATAATTTTCATCCTATCTTTTTGAAAATAATACCGAAGCCGGAAATTCCAAAAGTTCTGAAACATTGTGAATATGTAGGGGATTTCCTCCCGATTTACAGACAACCACAAAAATCTACGTACACTCTACACATCGTCATATTTTAATAAAGATACATTTTTTGATAATAGTATATGTACTGAACTGTTTAATATTTACAGTTAGGAATATTTGGAAAAGTTATGAAAAATAAAGTACAATAAAATACGTCGCCAGCCAGGTTGAAAATTCACCAATTTCTACGGTTCTCCTTTAAGGCACAATTATCAGTCGATTCAAATTTGCGTATTTGGCGACCGCAGAACCTGTTAGATAAGTACGGAAATCGCTTATCTTTTCGGTGCCTGATAGGCTGGAGCGTGTATTGGTGATCGTTGATGAGCGGATAAAGAATTTTTTATCCGTTGTCACGGTAGAATATCTCAGTTACCAGTCAGGCTTACAGGTATATTGGCAGCGAATCGATTGCTTTACCTCGCTCTGCCCGCGTTCCCAAGTTGTCCGGTTAAAAAACAAGGGACTTTGATTCGGGTAAGTGGATCGCCAAGCATGTCACGCTGACGTCCATCACAACAATTTACAGTAAATTAAACGGCATACTCGCTTGCATTAACTCGTATCGCGGTAAAGTTTGTTTTCAGTGTGACATTTTTATAACAGTGAATACGAAATGACCAAGACCATCCTATCCAACCAGCGAATAAAGCGATAAAGTAAAGATAACAGCCACCGGAGTGGGGAAAGGAAGATCCGCCGATAGGAGGACTTTGGCTTTTTTCAGATCTGCTGTCAAAATGGTGAGCGAATTTTATATTCAGAAGCGTCTGCTGAACTAAACATCAGGCGGCATTAGGTAATGCTATCGCACGCTCGCGAGTTCTGCAGCAACCTTTCGTTGTGCATGTGCGTTGAAAATGCTTCTGTCACAGATTCCCAAGGAATTAAAGTAACTCGCATGGCAATTAGCGGTAAAGTATTACACGTGTCGTGCAAACCAGAAACTGGACGTTTGAAAAATATCTAGCGCCGCTCGCGGTAGATCACTCAGGGTCGCCCACGTTTAATTATTCCTGGTTGGGTGCTGTGCATCGGACGATCGCATAAATTTATTCCGCGTCAGATTCCTTAATGCATTCAGCATGAGAGACAAAATCCGTCCAAGCGAAGAAAACTAAACGAGACTCGTGTTTTCTTTACTTATATAGATTTATAATCGTACTGTAACGTAAAATGTACAAATTTGTCAGATACCGCTCGTGGATGATAAAACGTTGCAGGATTCAGGATTAACGCAATTACTTGAAGGGTGAGCTTCGATGGAATAAATACATCACTTTGCAGGGACGAGTGAGGTCGCATAGAGAAATCGTGGCGCTCGATCCAGATACAATAATCTCGTTGACACGCGCGTCCATGTGTGTGGGTCGCGTCGGCTATTAGCACCATCCACCTAGACCTAGACCTAGAGAGTTCTCAAGTTCAGTCATATTTCGCACATCGCGCGTCTGCTTGTTGCAACCGCGACGTAGATTGGTAAATTTTAATCGGCAATGCGATGTGGAGTTGTTTCGACGGAGGGACTTGCTCGAGCCGCAAAAAGGCGCATGCTAAGTACCTGTGCCTTTTGGTGAGTTAGCCTTTACTCGGTAGAAATTAGAAATAAATGAGGTCACTTACGGAAAGAGAAGTGAGAAAAGAAGGGGCGAGTGATTATTTACTCGATGGCGTTGAATTCGATTATTTGCTCGCGCGTTATCTTACCGTCTCAGGCATTTCCTGTGTCATTTTAGACCATTGTGAAACAGTGATTCGTCTTTAACGATTGATCGCTATGGATCAATCGAGGTTCATAGCCATCGTCATCATGTCGTTCAGCTCCGTTAGGTGGATGATCTTGCTGCCGGTTGACGGAGCGGCTGACACGGGTCGACCACCGTAGGCAATGTCTTTTACGGGCATACCCAAGGCTAAGGCAATCCTGTCCCTCACGTAGTAATAGCCGCCCTGATTCTTGTGCTCCTCTTGCAGCCACATGATCTGAAATAGATGAGAAATGATCGAACGGCGTCTTCTAATTGAACGGGACGTTCTATACAGGTGATGAGCAAGCTTCGTCCCGTGGGGGGCCAAAAGTGGAAATCTAAAGGTTGGCTCTCACTAGGCCTCGCCTCGGCGCAATTTCTTTTCGCACTCACATTTAGGTAGGCTCGCATTGCCTCGGTGCAATTTCTTTTCGCACTCACATCTAGGCTCGCGTCGCCTCCGTTTTCTGTACCTGAAGTTATCTGAGCTTGCCTCGGTTCATGTGTTTGGTCAGTTGCTCAGGGAACCTCTTCCTGTGCGGTGACATTGCATCCACTCGCACTACGCCTCGCCTTGGCTCGCCTCGCCTCTCTTCCTCAAAATATTCTGAAGGAAGAATCCGCGGCTCGGAGGCGCGCCAAAACGAGGCGAGGCAAGGCGCAGTGCGAGTCAAATGGTCAAACTACATAAGAACAGCATAGGAAGAATAAAATGAGCTGAGGTGAGGCAAGGCGAGGCGTAGTAAGAGCCTACCTTAAAGTTTGGCTCTCAATATGCCTCGCCTCGGCTCGGCGCGACTCCGAGCCGCGGATTCTTCCACGAGAATATTTTGAAGAAGAGAGGCGAGAGGTACGGAAAAACCGAGGCGACGCGAGCCTAGATGTGAGTGCGAAAAGAAGTTGCGCCGAGGGGAGGCGAGATGAGGCGTAGTGAGAGCCTACCTTAATACTCGACGCGGGCCGCAATATTAAATACTTAAATACACTAATCAAAGAATTTTAATTTGTAGGATGAATTTGTTATTTCTGACATAGGTTTACAATTGAAAGAATTGCGGCCCGCGCACCTGGTTCTTGCTCTCTAAGATCCTCTACCTTAGCGTTCGGGTATTTGTCAATTTCCTGGGCGAGAAGCTGATACGGGAATGGGCAAAGCTGCTCGACGCGAACGATCACTATTTTGTCCTCCAACTGTTTCCGCCGGCGCTCCGCGACCAGCTCGTAGAACACCTTCCCGGTACAAATTAACACCTTCTGTATAACACCTCCTGGCTTAACGAACTGGTCTGCGAGAACAGGCATGAAGGAGGTGCCGGTTTCCATGTCTGCGAAAGGGGACACCGCCAATGCGTGACGCAGCGGGGATTTGGGCGACATAATCACCTATTCGAAGGGATGGATTGCTAGGCGTGAGGAGATTAAGCAAGCATTGAAGATCGTGTCTAACCAAAGGCTTTCGAAACGGCATGAGGATCTGACGGCGAAATGCGTGGAAGAGGTTCGCGGGGGTGGTCAGGTTGCAAACGATCCAGTTTATCTCGAAAAGCTGACGGGTCATGATCTGTTCAAGGGTTTCGCCCTGCGGCGCGCTTGGTTCCGTGCCCGGTAGGTAGGCGCAATCGTCGTCACAGAGCTCGAGGCATCGTTCCAGTCTCCCAGACGAATGCTCTGGCCCTTGGCCCTCCATCCCGTGGGGTAGAAGAACAATCAATCCTACTTGCCTGCCCCATTTCGTTTCCCCGGAAGCCAGAAGAGTGTCCAGGATCACCTGAAGGTCATTTCGCTCGAGTAACCACTGTTTATTCGCTATATAATATTACCACACCCCGCGGAGAAAGATTATTCCGCAGGACCTACGATAAATAGTGACAAGTAATTCAGATATCCATCAAGTTCGCCTCGCATTGGACATTGGAATCGTTACTGGACCTTCAAGCTATCGAAACGATCAAAACGGCTTATCGTTCGCCACTGCTCGACGACAACTAAATAACCGATAGAAAGTTTCAGTTATACCGAGAAAGAATTACCTGGCACGAGTTAGAGAAATCGCCGAACTGGGCCTCCCAAATCGTCAGGGCATTGTGATTGTAGGTCGAGTATCCCAGCTCGAACCCTGTAATTGCGGTAAGCAACGATTCAGTCAACTTTCTTATCGCGTTTTACGTTCTTCTACTTTTTCTATTCCACGAAACACTCACCGCATACGCCCACTTCCGATAACGATGAGTTGCTGACGGTGTAGAGGGCTTGGCCCTGCCAAATACCATGAAGAATATTCTTCCACGTTTTGTCCCTGCTCTGGTCATGAATGACGTGTATGCGGTGAGAGAAGGTCCCCCTTTCGACATCCTGGCCGGATAATCTCACGTGGTGGCCTTCCTTCAACAAACTTGAAAACGCTAGGCATTCGCCCATCGCCCAGTCCGCCAGGCCGGACTCCTTCAGCTGCGTTCGTCTGTCCATTGTTCTCGTAACCTACGCGAAAGGTTGCGCAAACTTGTAATCGCATCTCCTGCACCGACTCATACCTACGAGCCTTGGATCTATCCAAGAACCTTCCTTACGAGGTGGTCGGTTCTTAAAAATAAAGATGCAACGTAGCTCCCAAAGTTTTTCGAGATCCACTTCGACACCCCAAGAAGATAAATCGGAAGAAACAAATTTCGCAGCGGAAACTGTGTCGAACGCTACGATCTACTATAGCAGAGGTGCACAAGGAGCTGTTTTCACCTCTAACGTACCACGTTGTGCACCTCGATATCTTTAGGTGGCGTCGATACAGCCTTGCAGATCGTCTCGATCGTGTTAAGGTCGATGCCAGTGGGTGGTATGGGGCGCGTGGGGCTCTGATTTGAGAAGAAATCGGTCCACGGTACGTCGTGCCAATCTCTCATGTTCATCGAGTCTATCCCTTGCGCCTTTTTCAACTCCGCCTCGCAGTGGTCCAAGTATTTCTGAATTTCCTGGAAAGAGAACGCGTCTTTGCGATGAATCAAACATCCAACTATACCGTATTATTTGCGCGCGTACTTCTGCGGCGAAGGCTTCGGTGATCACTCCCTCCTTTATCAGCTTCTCAGTGTAGACGGTGAGTACGTCCGGATGCTGTCTTATGCGTTTGTACATCAGGGGCTGCGTGAGCATTGGCTCGTCGAGCTCGTTGTGGCCGTTTCTTCTGTACCCCACGATGTCTACCACCACGTCGTTGTGGAACTGTGCTCTGTTTCGTTAACGTACAGAACGGCGATTACATCAAGGGGCTTTGATCTCGAGTACGTATTTATATCGGGAGAAGTATCATTTGTTCCCGATACGACACGTGAAAGTGCGATGATTATCGGCGCGCTCGGGTTATCTCGGTTTTCATGAATGAAAACACACTTTAACGCCAGGCCACAGTATTCTTACGAGTGCACGCAGCCCCAGCAGGTCGCGCGTGCAAGGTGCACGACGCACACAGGTGACCAGGGTAACACATTATGTAAATATTGCGCTACTATTGTGCTGCTATTAATTTCCGGAGGGAAAGTTCCCTTGTACCTGTATTCGCTGGCTACTTGGCTCGCGTAGGTGACCAAGTCGGGGTCATCGCCGTGCACGTGGAATATGGGGGCATTGACAACGCGAGCTACGTCGGTGCAGTGCTCGCTGGACCTGGAGTACCTCGGGTCGGTAGTGAAACCAATCTGCGATTCGTGGAAATCATATAAAAACCAATGGTCCGAAGGCTCAACTGTCTATTGAATTTCTGGTAGAAGCTGTTACCTGATTATTGATAACAATGTGAATGACACCGCCAGTGGTGTACTCCGGCAGGTTGGTCAAGTGCATGGTTTCGTAGACGACGCCTTGGCCCGAGAAGGCAGCATCCCCGTGGACCAAAATGGGCACTGACTTCTTGCCAACTGGAACAGAGGAATTGTCAAGCCTCGAGCTTCCCGATTACCTCTGCCGTGCTCGTTTAGACGGATGCAGAGGCACGGGTCGTGGACGCGTCTCGCTATGAAATAAGATACAAACGCGGGGTGTCGTTTTTCTCCACTTGCTCCGCTCGAACACGGCCAACCACCACAGGATTGATCGCCTCGAGGTGCGAAGGATTAGCTATCAAGGCCACCATAATCTTCTTCTTGCTCCTGCGAATCCAGGAGAGCGTTAAAGGGATCGTACGGGGTACAGTACCCTCAGTTACCTCTCTAATATTCTCTCGGCGTGCGTCCCCAAATGGTATTTCACGTCGCCGGAGCCAAAGCCCTCCATAGTGAAGGAAGAGAACTGAGTCAACAATTGGAACAGCGGCTTCGAGCAGACGTTGATCAAGGCGTTCAAACGGCCACGATGCGCCATGCCTATCACGACGGTCTCCGCACCTGTGGGAAACCTTTCGCTGTACTCGTCCCGAAGTCTGTTTTAAACGAGGGGAACGCGACTATACCCTTCTCAGCGCATGTCTCTATGCACTGTATCATCGACGGGATGAACGACTCGCAGCCATCGAGGCCGAACCTCTTCTCGGTGGGATACTTCTTCTGCAGGAAGGCCTCGAACGTTGACGCCCTCATCACATCCATCCAGATGAACTTCCTGTGCTCCGCTGTCAACTCCCAAGCACCTGGCACTTCGAATTTATCTCTCAGCCAGTCTAACTGGAAACGATCAGAGAGAGCTTTAGATATTCCAACACACCCTTGTCGGATAATAGAATTTCCTCTCACACGATTCCTAATATTCGCCCGGCGTAGAGGAAGTGGTCTAAATGTGGGCTAGCACATTTATTCCAAGATTTTTGCCACACCTGCTGAAGATTTTTATCACGCGACACTTGAATCTATGTGTTAAATATATATACTTTGTGATACAAAGTTGAAATAAGCTGCAGAAAAGTAATGTTTCTTTCAAATTCTGTATTTAAAGTAATAACAGGAACCTTCGTTTTCGAAAGTGTGATCCAAATATGGGCTACAGGGAAAGTCATTGAAAAATAATGCTAAAGCAAGCTTGCAATGTCAGCAATATAGTGCTCATAGCAAATTAACTCTTAGTTCAATAGATTAATGTTAAAAAAATAAAACAAACATACCTGCAAAATCTTTTAAGGATCTGTTTCCCACAGCTCCTTTCCTTTCCCAGTCGTACTTTTACACCTAGAGCGAAACACCCACTGTGACCTTATTTACACCCTAGCCTATATTTCCACCACTTCCTCTACAACACCTACCTCATGCAAATCGTGAATGTAAGTGTACTCGAGGCCCAAATGCCCGCAGTAAACTTGGTTCAATCGCATCAGGATTTCCTTCAAGGGTAGGCTCCTTTTAGGGCCACCGATCACGGTGAAAGGTGCAAGGGGGAATTCTCTGTCCATGTCGGCTTCTGTCATCCCCTTAAGGTGCTCTCGCACCACGACCGCGGGTGGTAGATTCGGAGTACCTTGAAGATTCTTCGATTCCGGGTTCTGTATGCCCAACGGATCGGTGTCGGCTATCAGATGACCTCGCGCCTTGAGCCGAGAAAATTCCATATGAATCCCACTTGGACTCAGCCAGCGAGACTCCTCAATGCAGGGTACTCCAACAAGACACCCCGTAGATCCCGTATCAAGCTCCCTAATCCGCCACAGATACCTGATAAGCTCGAATGGTGGCGTTGATATCGAGGACCCCGTGTATGTACTGATCGCCCTGCAGCTCGCCGGACGATTTCTCCCTGGACCACTGCTGCGGGAACAAGGGCGCTGGTCAGGGGCAAAAGGAAATCGTTAGACTCGGCTGCTTCGATTTAACGCGTAAGGCCACGATGATAGGCCAAATTCATAGAATAACTTTGCAGGTGATTTTAGCGAAATTCAGCAACTTTGTTAAAAATGTAACATAAGGTTTTTATGATACGTACATATAAGAACGAAAAAACTTTTTCAGATTTTTTCAATAACGACGCAATACCCATACAGCCGATACGTACTTTCCATTTGAGTCACTTCGCGGTGGAATTATTCAAGTCAGCACCGTTGGACCTGGAACAAAAAGGCACAAAACTTTGTAATCTACACACTAAATACTAGAAAAGTACCAAAGATTTAAAAAAAATATTGATTTTTCAAGGAATAGCGAGCATTTGAATACAATTCTTTTTTGTCCGCTACAAAATTCAAATGTTCACCATTCCATCAGAGGTCAATATTTTATGTGTAGATTACAAAACTTTTTGTCTTTTTGTGTCCGGGAACAACAAGGGATACGTGGTGGATCGGGAACCGGCTATCGGCTGGTGCGAACCCGCAACTTTCCTTTCAGACACCCAGCCCGCACGCGGAAATTAGACGAATAAGGGGCCGTCCTTAATTAAAAAACCACTACGGAACCGATGTTTGCCGAGACTACTTCGGTGAATTTGACGGGTCCTTTCTAGTAGAGGGAAAAGAGACCTGATACGGTCAGACTTGAGCTGACCTTAGCAGGGCTGGGAGAGGAATCAAAGTTTCGGCACGAGAACGAAGAACGTGCGAAACATCATAAATAATTCCCGAGTGAAACCGGATGACGGGTCTGGGTCAGCTAGTTTCTAATAAGGTTGATGAATTTCTTTAAAATCACCCCCAGAATTATCCCACCATTTTTTGCCTATCATCGCGCCGTTACCCCTGAAACGCATGAAATGTGAAAGGCAAGCCCACCTGAGGCCGTCGCGGCGGCCAGATTCGCTGGAATCGTCCGAGACGACGATTCAACGCGGATGGGCGCAGACGAAGGACTCGCGACCATCGGCTGCGGTTGCTGCTGAAGCTCGTCCGCGTAGACCGTCCTGAAGAACTCGTCCCACGAGGGATTCACGGACTGCGGATCCTTGAGCCACATGTGGTACAGGTGGTCCAGGTACTGGCTGTTGTTCATAATCAGCAACGAGTCGAATCTCTTGTTTTTCCCATCGCTCCCGTCGTGTTTGAAGCGCGCCAGCCACTTCCGAGCGTCGGCCGCCACGAGAGGAACGCGCGTGGGAACTCGCGTGTCCCCGCGCCAACACGGAAATCTGCGGTAGAGATGATGGGCGAGGAACGTGTACATCTCCCAAGCGTTAACCTTGTCGTTAGATGCGCGGGAGTGCGGAATTTTCACGGTCGCTATCAAGGTGTCAAAATCCTTCGCCAAAGCTGTTCGGTTTTACTGGCATCCGGATGTCATAGGGATGTCATATACACTGGCCCCAAGTTCACAGTGGACGGCTCCGAAACTTCTCAGAAAAGAAACAACTGAAGGGATAGGCGCAGGTTTGGCTGTCACCAACTTTCACGGTGCAACGTGAAAGCAGAATTATATTCAGCTTCTTTTCTTAGGCACTGCAGGAATTCTCTAGTATTTAGTGTGTAAATTACAAAACCTTTTGTCCTCTTATTCCAGGTCCAACCGTGTCGCCGTTGGAAAAATTCCACCACTGAATGACTCAAATAGAAAAATCTGAAAAACAATCTGTTTGTTATTCTCTAAAGTTATCCTACCCCTTAATTCCCTGTGGCTCGTGGTATAACGATTAAGAAGCATGTAGGCGCACTGCAAAGTTTGCTGACCTAACTGCTTTGCGTTACTAAATAAATGCTTGCCACGGGAAGCCTTGCTCAATGCTGCGGCAGATAATAAGAAGAGACCGCGGTGTAATCTTGTGTTTATAGGGTACCGGCTCTTCCCTATACACGGACCACAGGGTTGTAACGATCAGCCACAGAAACGATCCAGCGCGAACGAGCTTTCCGAGTAATCGTATCGTTTCGAAGAAGGTACGAGTCACCAATGAATTAGCCGCGTGTAAATATGCCACGCTTTATCAGCTGAAACGCTCAACATGTTTCCTTCCGCAGTACACAGTTTGGAACTTCCTGCCGCGGAACCTCTTCGAGCAGTTCAGGCGGATCGCAAACTTCTATTTCCTCATAACAGCCCTGATATCCCTCCTAACGGAGTCCCCTATTTCGCCACTGACCAGCGTTCTACCGCTGTGCTTCGTCATACTGGTAACTGCTTGCAAGCAAGGGTACGAGGACTATCTTCGGCACGTGCTGGATCAACGGGTGAATCGGACGCTCATCACCGTTATCCGCAATAAATGCGTGCAGGTCGGGGGAAAATCGCAACCATATATTATTCTAATCAATACGCGTTTCCTTATCTAAATACCACTCAATGATTAACGCTGAAAGTTGTACCGCTAATTCTATTTGTAGAACCGTCGTACCCGATAAGCTATCGCTGACGTGAGACATTACGTCTTTTCCTTTGAGCGAATTTTACAAGGATATTCACGTTATAATTATCGGTGTTTTCAGAACATTCATTGCGAGCATATAGTAGTCGGGGATCTGGTGAAGGTGCGCCGGGACCAGGATATCCCCTGCGATATCCTGCTACTTTGTAGCACGGAGGATTCGGAGCGCTGCTACGTCACGACGTCGAACCTCGACGGCGAGACTAACTTGAAGGTAATGCGGGCGGAGCTGGTAATAGCTGACTCCGATCAAGTATCACGATGAAATCCTTACTCGCCTAGACGCTGATGGTCCCGAAGACGGTCTCCAAGATGTCCGTGGCGGAGATAGTGTCCATGGAAGCTACCATCACCTGCCAGCATCCCTCCTCCGCTCTCTATGAGTTTTACGGCACGCTGGAAGTTAATAATGGCAACAATGAGACGAGCAGCACGTATCTGACGATTGAGAATCTGTTGCTTCGCGGGTCCAGGTTGAAGGACACCGAGTACATCATCGGGTGCGCGGTTTACACCGGCCGGGACACCAAGTTGTCCTTGAACTCGAAGATCAGGAGCAACAAATTCTCTACGACCGAGAAGTAAGTGAGAAGTAAGCCATGTTCCAATCAGTTGAGTGGACTCAAGTTGCTCAGATAAGCTGCTACTCAATTGCAGATCCATTAACATGTACATCGTCATATTTATGGTCCTGCTGCTGGCCGAAACGCTTGAGTCCTGCATGTTGAAACTGATAATGGAAGTGAAGGCAAATTGGAGGACGTACTTAGGCCCCAGCGATTCCATCACCTTCCAGACCTTGTTCAACGATTTTCTAGGCTTCATGCTTCTGTACAATTACATCGTGCCCATATCGCTCTACGTTACTATAGGTAAAGATCACTCTCTTCTGAGCTTACTTTACGCATCAAATTCATCCTTCCTCGTCACCCTTTTGAAACTTCAGCCGGGAATCCATCTGAGAGCTAAGCTAAGCTGGGCTACGATAAGTTTTAAAATATTAGCTTCGATACATCCTTATGGAACCGTTTCCACCAAAGGTAAGCTAAGCTGTGCTATGTTCTTAATGTTTTATAGCACAGCCAGACATAGCACAGCTTACAGAGGGAAGTTTGGAAATTCAGAAAATTATGCAACTTTGTGTGCAAGTAGACTACCATAGAGCAGTTTAAGGGGATGAAGTGACCTCTTGAAAAAAAATGCGGAATCTTTTTTTTACATCCACAAAACTGCATAAAAATAATTAACGAATTAAGGATTGGTGGTGGGGATAACTTGAAAAGTGTGAATTTTTTAATAATTATTTTTACGCAGTTTTGTAATTATAAAAAAAAGATGCAACTTATATTTAAACTTCTTTTCGATATCACTCACCATTCTCGAGGGGGATTTCCAAAAAATAGTTTTGTGTTACGGATGAAGTACTCTCCTTGCACAAGAAGTTGCACGATTTCCCCTGTTAGCTTAGCTTCCAGGTGGATTCCCTGCTTTGTCGCGCGATACCAAAGTTTCGAAATCTGATCAGCTGCGATCAATTGTTCTCGTTGCAGAATTACAAAAATTCCTCAGTTCGTTTTTCTTCAGCTGGGACATGGACATGTACGACGAGGACAGCGATCAGCCTGCGCTGGCGAACACGTCGGACTTGAACGAGGAGCTCGGTCAGGTCGAGTTCCTCTTCACGGACAAGACCGGCACACTCACCGAGAACCTGATGGTGTTCAGGCGTTGCTCCATCAACGGCGTAACGTACATGGAGAGAGACTGCGACGGGCAGCTTTACCTGTTACCTCCTAGCGGGGACGAGCGGGAGGCCGTGAAGCTGACAGTCTGGCAGGTGAATAATTTATATATTATTATATATAGGTATATGCTGCCTGAATCATCAACGCCCACCTCAAACCGTTTGACCTAGGAACGTGAAATTTGCAAAGCACATTGTTTTTTACCACGTAGGCACCCACTGAGGAAGGATTTTTGGAAATTCTGTCTCTAAGGGGGTGGAAAGGGGTAAAATGTGTTTTCACCGATTCCTCAGAATCTCTTCGGCCCAATTCGATATTGGTACTTGGTTTTAGCCGAACAACACAAATCCCTAAAATCCAATTTCTAAATTTTGCCCTAATCAACCCTTAAAAGATCAAATCTGGATCTGGTAACATGTACTACACTCCATTCCATATAAGAGCGGACCTACGCCCCTACTGATTTGCGCAGCTTCCACGGATCTGACACACGCGATTGGTACTTTCCCTGCCGGTTCCCTACCAATCGACAGTATATCCCTGCGCGGAACGAGTCCGCTCTAAAGTGGAATGCAGTGTGCGTGTACATTGAATTGGGGCGTCTTAATATTTGAATAGTAAGCGTAATCAATTAATTCCAATTGCAGCCAGAAGTCTGGCAGTTCATGATAAGCCTCGCCCTGTGCCACACAGTCCAAATCACACCCCCGAGTCAGAGGCCCGCCGTCATCGCTAGGCGCACGGAATTCCGCGAGAGCTTCAGGCAGAAGAAGATCCTGCGGGTCAACAGCTCCCTGATGATGCACCCGGACTTACCAGAGTACCAGGTAAAAACGGCTGACGCGTGAGTTCGCTTATTTTTATCGCCGATGGATAAACAACAGCTGACGGCAGATTCGCGCCATTAGCCGTGTTAACGCGCCAGCCATCGAGCTAAGCGACAATGTCAATATTAGCGCCTCGTGCTGTATCTAATTCGAGCTGACGAATTATCGCGCGTATTTCCTGAAACTTTCGGAATCAGAGAAATATGTGATCGCTGTGTGGTAGGCAGCATCGGCAGATGAGAAGGCTTTGGTCGAGGTCAGCGCCAGATGCGGGATCGTCTTCCAAAGCTCCTCCAACGACATGATAGAGCTTAATATCAACGGCAGCGTGCTGGACTTCGAGAAGCTCGAGATCCTGGAGTTCACTTCCGGTTCGTATTCGTCGTTGCTGTGAGCGGAGGAGCTTCACAGATCAGGGAAATTTCTTCTGAGGAAGCCTCCGCCTGCTGGTCAAACTAACCCTTGTACGGAAATTGGGCCATTTTGACCCAAAATCGAACCACAAATCCTCATTCCTCCTTTTCTAATGTATTATTCGAACTGGAACTCCTTCATATCTTTAAATAAATAATAACCGTCAATAATAAATAATAATATAATAACAATAATTTCTTTTCAATTTTATTTTTTCCATTTTTATCATTTTTTTCTATTATAGCAATATAATAAGTTCTTAAAATATTAAACCGCAATAATTAGATGAACTGAGTTTTATCTTTATATGCTCGTTTCTTGTAAATATATGATATTGGGTGAATTTGACCAAAATTTTCTTATCCCTGTAATTTTACAAATTCCGCATACCTAAGGGTATTTATTAAAAGTTCCTCCCCGACAGAGCGAAAGAGGATGTCGGTGATAGTGAAGGACACTGCCGGCGATATTTGGCTGTACTGCAAAGGCGCGGATTCGGCCATTCTGCCTCTGGTAGTCTCCGGGAAGATCAACGAAACAATCGCCCACGTGGCTGATTTTTCCATGGTACGTCAGCCACCCCCTGGTCCACTTCCCTCGTTAACTCAAGCTCGATTAACAAGAACCCGTCTTTCAGAGAGGCTTGCGAACCATGGTCGTGGCGTATAAGAAGCTCGATCAGGTGGAGTACGACAGATTGATACAGCGAGTGGACCACGCCAGGCAGATAATCGGCGCCGAGCGAGCAGCGTATATGGAGAGGGCTTACGAACTGATGGAAAGTGGCCTCACTTTGCTGGGCGTGACCGCGGTTGAGGATCGCCTCCAGGACTCCGTGGAAGACACGCTCGAGTGTCTACGAGTCGCCGGCATTAAAGTAATTCCGGTGAATTACCTCGAAAGTAACCGGTCGATTGAAGCTAAATCGCTAAATCTGTTGGTTCGCGGTGGTTAGATATGGGTGCTGACTGGGGACAAAGCGGAAACCGCGGAGAACATAGCCTACTTCTGCGGACAGTTCAAAGAGGGCACCGAGGTACTGAGGATGCTGGAAGTAACGGAGGAGCGATATTGCGCCCAGCAACTAATAGATTTTGAGTAGGTGCATCTCTGCAATCCTTCAGGACAATCGTCTGCCATAACGTCCCCTCTATGCCTCGGCGGAGTAACGCAATTGTTCCTTTTCCAGGAGACGAATAAAGCTTGAGCCTAGCAAGCAGTACGGTCTACTGATCGACAGTAGCAGCATTACGATCGCACTGAAGAACCATGCTCAGCAAATGAGGTTCATAGGAATGGCCTGCGAGGCGGTGGTCTGTTGCAGGCTGACGCCGTTGCAGAAGAGCGAGGTAAGTTGGTCATGAGACGCGTGAAGGACTACATAGGTGATACCCTTCGACCACTCTTGCGCAGATCGTAAGTCTAGTCAAACGAGCGAAGAGTCGGCCACACACCGCTGCTATTGGCGACGGGGGTAACGACGTGTCGATGATACAAGAAGCGCACGTTGGGATCGGAATAATGGGCAAAGAAGGTCGCCAGGCGACCATGAGCTCCGATTTCGCCATAGCTAAGTTCAGATTTCTAAAAAAAGCCCTGCTGGTGCACGGACGCTGGTACTACGTGCGGACCAGCAACCTGACGTTGTACTTCTTTTACAAGAACGTCATGTTCATAACGCCGCAGCTACTGTTTGGGATATACAGTGGCTTTTCTATGCAGGTGAAGCCTTAATCCGCTAACTGTAGACGGGCCAAAGGCAACTGGCCCCTTGAAGCATTAAGGCACACGGCTTCTGTCCTCCAAACAGGCGAAGTGACTATAAAATAAAAGCGGGGCTCGTGACTGCTTAAACCTTCAGGCGGTTAATTGACTTTGCCCAGACTATAATAGCGCCTTAAAGAATACGTACATACCTCCTAACGCTAAGGATACCATTTCTTATATGGCGCCTCTGGCGATTTCATTGCAGGCATTTTACGACAGTATGTTTCTAATGTTCTTCAATTTATTGTTCACATCGCTGCCAATATTGGCGTACGGATTATTGGAGCAGGACTACAACGCCGATAAACTGCTGCGTTACCCCTATCTGTACAAAATGTACAAAAATAATTATTTGCTATCCACGAAGCAGTTTCTCATATGGACTTGCCTAGGTAAAGGGAACAGTTTTCTAACGACCGGTCGAACTCAGATAAACCTAATCCTAAACGTTCCATAAAAATCTGTTCAGGTTTCTGGCACACTTTTGCCATATTTTACATAACATACTTTTACATACACACCAATCCTGTCACTCTGTACAATAACACGCCGATGGACCATTGGACTTTCAGTACATGCGTCTTCCATTTAGTCACGTTAATGGCCAATGTGCAGGTACGTCGGTAATCAACATACGAATGAACGAGGAAACGGTTCACGCAATCTCCTCTGACTTTCAGGTACTCCTCCACAGTTCGTATTGGTCGTTCCCGTTCGTGCTGACAGTGATATTCTCAGAATTCCTGTTTCTCGCGTTCGCCGTCGGCTACTCGTTCATACACCTGTAAGCATTGCGCCCTTTAAATCATGAAAATGAGAGTCTCGTGGCTTTCAAGACCGATGCGCTTTGCAATTGATGCTGGTCGCGACTTAATTTGCCGCCCTTCTGAAAAAGATTTGCAAAATTGGGGCAAGTCATGCAGGAACCTACCAACCCTCAATCATATCATCGAGGGTTGGTAGCTTTCTGCATATCTTGGCCCAGTTGTAACGAAATTTAACGTCAGCGGAACGTCAGGAATCTTTTCCATCTGGGCTTTAGAGGCAGAAGCCTAGGGAACAGTATCAATTGTGATATCCCGAAGCCTCCGTAATATTTTGCTACAAATTTCAGGAGGTACGACGGCGACATGCTGAGGGTCTTCCAGATATTGGTGTCCTCGATAACGTTCTGGCTGCTGACCATATTGATCGTCATTGTTTGCCTGATTCCCGACTATTTAGTCCTGACGTACAATAGCTACAGGCCAGCTCGAGTGGCCAGACGAAACGAGGAACAACCGCAGCACGCTGTCAGGAATACCATTAATAACGGAGAGGATCTGTCATCAGAGACATGGGTAACGATGATGCAGCTTTCTCCTTGTGATTACGGACGCCGTTCAGTTAGCGAAAGATCGTGAACCAGTGTATTTTGGATTTACAGACTCGAGGCTTATTCGTTCTAATTCCGTGGAAGAACACCTTCCTGCTGAGGAAGACTGTATAGATGCGACAGGACTGCGTGAGCTCATCAAGTTAGTAAATCACGCATTGCTTCACACAGAATGTAAGTTATACATTGATTCGCCCATCGCTCAGATCCTGCTGCGAAGCAAATTCAGCAGGCGAGGGCCCGAAGACCCTCGCACCTGCGGTGTCCTTTTCTGATCTGCGGGGCTGGAAGCTCGGATCCTTGAACAATTACATACCCCACCCCTGAAAACCCCTACCTACCTAACCCAGACCTAACACCTGAAAACCCCTACCTAGCCAAGGATTTTAGGTACAATTGGGCACCGTAAACTGTGCTCCAACCCCTCCAATCTCAAGGAAACACCATTGGGAGTCGTAGACTTCCCAATCGTATCTCTTCTTCCTTTCTCACAATGATCATAAGCTAAATTGCCACACCTACGCCTACCAATCACGCGCGAATAGATCAATCTCTGTTAAGAAAAGCGATGGAACAGAAGCAGTATGCATCAGGAAAAACTAGAGTTAGAGATCCCTTAGACCACCCATCATTCCAGTAACGCTTCCTTCGTCAGTTTAGCGTAAACGCAGCGGCACTCGTAGATACATATATTTATTCCCGAACCCCCTTTTGGGGTTGCAACGTACGAAATAAAAGAAGGATAAATCGACACAACCTTATCAACTAAATGTTTGCGAGCGGAAGCTTCGAATTTCGCGTGCTCGTGATTCTAGGCGATTCCTATTTACGAGGAATAGTTACTTTTGGAGCGTAGTTTAAGTGGAGGCTGGGAACTGTTGTTCGATATAAAAGGGAACGTTTTATTGCAAGCACTCTTCATACGGTACGCCTCTGTACGCCTACAACTATATGTCATATTCGATAACGATGTTATCAGGCGTATAGAGATATACCGTATTCTTTAGTACTAGAATAGCACGACTTTTAATTGACCATTTGCTAGTAAATCGGCCTATCACATAGTACACGTAATGTCACGCTGAGAGTGCAAGCGACTGAACCGAGCCTACCGACTTCATAGTTTCGTAAGTGTGCGTAATTTATTGATTTTTTTTAGCAGTGTATTTATTGCGAGAGGGTAGGTGTCTGTCGCGTTGAAACAGAGTCCCTGCTTTCGAGGAGGGGCGTATCAGAGACAATTTCGTGTTCGTGTCATTCGGATGGTAGAATTACACGTAAATCAGAAATTGTCCCGTCTACAACTAATCATTACAAACTATTTTCGCCGGCACTGTTAATTAAGAACGGTGACAAAAGTTTCTCACGCAACGTGAGAGTACTCGCGTATCCTCGTTCTTCATGCGCTACACACATTTTGTACTTTTCAAGTGATCGAATTTTGTAATAAAAGCCTCAACGAACGTAACGTACGTGGTCCTTTCTCAACCAGACTTTTCGCATAACAAAATCGCTCGTCGGGTTACTGGGACGAGATAATAACATATACGCCCGTTATGAAACATCGGCGGATGTGACTGCCCCTTCGCGGCGCTGTGTAAAAAGATACTTTGCATACCGCATAATAAAATCGAGGTACGCGTGAAACGGCTGTCAAGTGTTTTTCCTCAAATATCGCGCCTCGGTGCGGCTGTACCTCTGTTTAAATGTGGAGCTACGATGTCTAATTCTGTACGATGAATAGTAAATGCTGATCTCTAAGAAAACGGAGAGACGGGGGTTGCCGTAAGCTGCCGTGAGCGAGCGCACACGCAGTTGAGTAACTGCGGGCTGCAACTAATACGCGTGCGATGCGCTGGCTGATGCACACGACAGTGAGCACCTATCATTTGAGTGCAGATCGGTGTAACATCTTGAAAAGAATAATCGTAGTGGTCATTAAATGTTTCCGAAATCCGTGCCGCTCTCCGTCGCTTTAGCGGCGAGCACTGAACGTCGTGTTACAAAGCCGAGACAGAGGCACCCTGAAAAAAAGCGAATCCAATGTCAAATGTTGAAGCATATGTTTGTACAGTGAATGGACAGCTGTCGAGACGTTTTTCAAGCTACGGGGGTGGGAAATAAAGATGTGCGCATATTGTTTTACACGCATGGGAAACTAGCTAATCATGAGGTTTACGTCCTATTATTTCCGGAGATTTATAATAATAGCACTGCTTGTCACGCTGCTGCTTTGCATCGTGCAAGTGTTTCGATTAGAGCTGGGCTTCGGCGACAATGATCTGTCTAATTTGGATAAACTGTAAGTATCGGTTTCATCCCCTCGTAGTACATGGTGTCGCCTTTAACTACTTTACGTTGCTTCAGAATACACATATCTCGGTTGATTAAACAATCCGAGCAGTCTTATGTTAAGTAAGTACCTTCCTTCGCTGATACAAGAACGATGAAATATCTGATACTCCAAATGCAGAAGATTGAGAAGGCTTGCGTATTCTAGGGATGGAGTTGTGGCCTGCAAGCTACCTCGGTTAAACGTTTCCGACCCAGAAATTACAACGTTCATCCACGATGTACCTCCCCTATCGTGCGCACCCCAAGATTGGGTGGTGCTCTATGGGTCGCAGCTTGTTATTAGCAATAAAGCAAAGAAAAAGCACGGCTCGATATCCTGCTTATTTAGCGGTGAGCTCCGTAAAACTTATGGTAATACATTATTGCGTTTCGCATCTATTCACCCATTTCCATCACATAGAAATCCTCAGGGACAATGACTACAGCGTATCATATACTACGGCAGTTAAATCCACTGACTCTTACATTCTCAAACATAGTGACTTTGTCGATGTTAAATGTGAATCGAAAAATGGCAAAGAGTAAGTGGAAAATTTAATGAAGCATTCAGCGGATGACTTTGATAAATTTTATGAGTTAAACCTTTCTTAGGTGGCACAGTATCATGGCTGGGGTAAAGGACGATCCTGAAGTGAAAGAGAAAAATAAATGGGAAGACGTCGCGAACAATGCGCTTAAATTAAACGTACTAATGTTCGGGTTCGATTCTCTATCCCGAAATACATTTATTCGCAAGTTGCCAAAGACATATCAGTACTTAAAGGAATATCTAGGCACTTTAGTTCTAGAGGGGTATAATATAGTAGGCGATGGGACGCCGCAAGCGCTAATTCCCATTCTTACTGGAAAGATAGAGCTGGAACTACCGGATACCAGGAAACGCATGGGAATGAAAGCGAATTACGTTAACGTATATCCACTGATATGGAACCAGTACAAAAAGAATGGATACATAACAGGATTCATGGAAGATGTTCATCATATTGGAACCTTCACGTATCGTCTAAAGGGTTTTAAGGAGCAACCTACTGACCATTATATGAGAACATTCTATTTAGCTGCTGCTCCGTACTTCAGATCCTACAAGAAATTCTGTGTTGGGAGCATTCCACGGCATATGGTTTCTTTCAACTACTATTCGCGCTTATTATACACGTAAAGTCAGGCATCGTTATTTACCTACCATCGTTATAGGTGATGCTGAATTACATGAAGGAAGTTTTTAATGTTTATAAACAACAACCGAAATTCCTGTTCGGATTTCATGGAGAACTCTCCCACGACTCCTATAATGATATAGGAGTGGTGGACGAAGACTTACGTAATTGGCTAAGAGACTTACACGAATTCGGCCACTTAAACAACACGGTTCTAATATTGATGAGCGATCATGGACATAGGTTTGTATATAGGCATTACGCGAGATTAAATTTTCGAACTGTAATAAACGCGAGTCGCGAACTGACGAAAGAAATTTTACTTCCGAAGATTCGCCGAAATTCGCAACACCCTGCAGGGTAAACAAGAAGAAAGGTTGCCATTCTTTTCCTTTACCTTTCCCCCTTGGTTTAAAGAAGTTTACCCTGCAGCGTACGCAAATTTCCTGCACAATACGCAGTTCTTAACTACGCCGTTTGACGTACATAAAACATTGGAAAATATATTGGACTTCGGGACACCGAAGGAGGGGGATCGTCACCAAAGAGCTATTAGTTTATTTGATAAGGTAAGTCTATTGGCAGAGCTTAATGTATGGACCCTCGGATTTGTTAAACTTAATAGGGCGTTTGCAATAAAAAATACTTGAAGGTTATTGTTCTACCTGCTTGGGAAAGGTATAGATTTTTTCGAACATTCTGTGACACACTCACCACGAAATGATTCGAAATGAAACTTCGAAAGTCTTATCTTTCTGCATATGATGACGAAAATACAACTCTTGCGGAAAAACCGCGCGCATAACTCTTAAGGTCATTCACCGCCGTTTATTGAGCGACCATTGATCTTTCAACTATAGATCGAACGTAGAATTTTGAAAACACTGTCTAAAAAGGCAATACGCGGTTCGTATTTGTCATTTCCTTTCGATGAAATACAATAGTAATTAAAACAGAAGCGTTTTTATTTTTTAATTGTAATTATTCGACGCACATCGTGAAAAAATAACGCAATTGAATGTTCTAGATAGATGGCGATAAATGCGACTTTAAAAGATCTTCGGCGGTGATCGATAATGGCGCGAATTTTTGAAATTATTTCGAATTTTCGAAACATTTAAACTGATGTTACATAGTGATTAATTAAAAACTACATGCTGTGGATTTAACTTAACTTGTACAGCATATAGAATGTAAATGAGATTTGAAAATTTTATAATTATACTGAAATTCTATTTTTGTTTTATTCAAATGAATAAAATATGGTTCATAAATAATCACATCGCATAATTAATACAGATACCATTAGGTAGAACATGTGCGGATGCATTTATAGAACCACATTGGTGTGCTTGCCTTAGTTGGCAAGAGATTCCAATTGACGATGATTATGTTATCGCCGCAGCCAAGTATTTTATGCAGTTTCTTAATGCCTATACAGAAGATCATCGTGACATATGCAAAGAATTGGAATTAAAAGAGATATTATGGGCTGCTAAACTTGTGCCTAATAAAGGTATCGTGCAGAACTCTCTTCAGCAGTTTGTACTAACACGAACTCCCTGAGACTAATAAGATATTAAATCGTAGGTTTATTGAAATTCCAAAAATCTGGAGATCAGGATGGTTTCATAGGAGACTTTAGTGCACAGACCAAATTGACCAGTGAAACTTATCAATTGAAAGTAAAAACAGTGCCAGGAGACGGATTATTCGAAGTAAGCATTATCTATGATATAAAGAAGAATACTTTTTCAACCAAAGTAAGTATCTCCGTATATTGATTTTATACCATTCCTCTGTTAAATCTTTACGAAGCAATCGGAAGGGGTAACAAACTGCTGTTTCAGATTTCAGATGTCAGTAGAATTAACATGTACGGATCTCAAGCAAGATGCGTCGAGAACTCTTTATTCCATTTACGAAAGTATTGTTACTGTAAGGATTGAAAGAGTAACACTTAATAAGTTCCAAAGTATATATACCTAAGACAATACACAAACTGAGAAACACTAAGTTAACTACTGGAAATTTTAGCAGAAAGTGAATGCTTAATTCTCCATTTATAAAAAATATTAGTTCCATTTCTTGCCAGTCTATTTAAATATCAGAAAGAAAGAATATACACACAGTTCTAACTACAGTAAATATAATTGTTACATCACTGCATTGTAATCTATCTAGTTAATAACGAAGGTGACCATACAACTTACTAAAATCTTATTTTATATGTGATGGTAATTATAATCGACTCTAGTCAGAAGCGTAATGTAATAATAGAACTTACTTAACGAAGTATAATAATTTATCATAAAAGAGACAATTTATGTTGAGACTTTTGTATACATGAACTGCAAATCTAAATTGAAAAGAAGTCTTAATAACATATTTGATATATTTAATTAAGCCAAATGTTAGTGTAATATCTTTGATGAACTACCAACTGTATAATGTAAATAATGCACAATATAATGTAATCAATTCATAATTGGGGTATTTCAATGTCTATATAATAAATCCACTTCATCCCCTCATATTAGTTCATTTTATTACGTTCTCCCGTAATTACTCCGAAAGGCAGTACTCTCCAAATTGATGTAGGAATGTTGTAATCTCACGAGTAGTGCCGTCCACTAACAGGAACCCAACATTCTGTACGTGAGACGGTTCGCATGGAAAATATGCTTCGCCCCTACTATTTTTAGCTACTACTTGCAAAACTATTGTGCTTATCGATAAATCTGAATCTTTATTCTTTTGCACCCTGAAATAATCAAACATTAAGCGCAAGTGTTCGTGCCGAATGCAAAAGAAATATTTATACAAGCATTGCGAGACCTTATTAAATCTTTATAAATAACTTTGGTAACATCCAAATACGGATCTAAGATATCCTCATATTGACATAATATCCCTCCAAGAACGAGCATTTGAAAAATACGAAATATGAATTCCTCCCGCTCGTCGTTTGCATATAAATTATATTCTGGACACTCGTCGTCCAGCAGCATCTACAAGGATTTAAGCCTTAGCGAATTTATATTAACGATTAACTATACGATAGAAAGATCCATACTCCTCTAAGATTATCGGAGACTAGCAAACTTTCAACCTCCGCGTCGTATCTTTTACAAATAGTACCAGACCTGTGTATAATTCCATTCTCGTGATCCTTTAACTTATCGAAAAAGGACATGTTCAAAACGGAACAAGGCACAGGCTTTATTTCTATAGTCGACGCTACTATACCTATTAATTAGAAGGAAAAGTAGTGACCCATTACTATAAGTTACAAAGGAAATACTTTCGCTACCTTGCTTCGCCCAGCACTTTCCTTGCTTTGTCAGTAGTTCTTTCGCAACATTGCTATCTTTAAAGAAAGCCTGGGAATAATTGAGACAATCATATACACAAATTATTTTGCAAAAAAACTATTAATATAATATGCAATAATTAACTGACTTCTGCTATATGATTCTTGTTGTACGGTTGAAAATGTTCATTGAATGAAAATTTTTGGATCACAAAATTTCCCCATATTCCCCTGCGAAATCAGAAAATGACTAATCATCGTGTGTATAAATAGGAAAAGTGCAAAAGCACGATAGAAAAAAAGAAAGGATGTTACGATATTGTTACCATTTAGAAAGGAGTTGCTGGGACAGTTTGTCATTAATTCCGACGTAATTTTTTTGTGCAATAGGCACGAAAGTGTACTTGGTTTCGACTTCCATTTTTAAACAGTTGTATTATCATGTATTATTTCCATGGAGCTTCGAAACATGGCATGAATGTGATATAAGTGCAGAAGGGTGGAAAAGGATCGTGCTGTTGAAAAAGAATCAAAGAAGATGGCTGACGTAGGACGTGTTGTTGAGGAAATAGAGTTTAAAATAGGTTTTAAAGTGGTTTAAACAGAGAAATTAAGGGAAACGGACAGCGGAGAGAAAGGGGCGAAGGAAAATTGGGGGGGAGGGGGAGAGAAGCGATAACAAAAGGGAAAAGTAGGAAAAGGTCGAAATAGGTTAAAAAATGAGGACTTTTAAAACGTTTCCATATTTTTTAAAGTGAAGCCAGTAATAGGGACAGGAATTTAGCGTTTGTCCCTATTACTGTGCCCTCTCGGTAGTGATCCTCTGGGGAGTGATCGCCATAACTGCAGCCATTTTGCGGCAAAACCGGAAATAAAAATAACCTAAACGTTAATCTATTTCTTTTTGTCAGTATTTCTCTCTCTTTTTATCAGTATTTCTGTCTCTTTCTTTTTTACAGTTTCTTTCTCTGTCTACTTCCGCTTTTGCTCCAAATCGCGGCAACCAATCAGCGACGATACACGTTGTTCCGATTACTGCCTAGAAGATTAAAAAAATATGAAAAACTAACATTTTTAACCCGAAAAATTGCCTTAATAAAGAGAAAGGTTTAAAAAAAACAATATAAATTTTCACCAAGCAAAATTAAAGTAAGAGAAGTCAGTAATTAATTCCTTCGTGACTAAGTCGGCGTCAAAGCATCTTAATCGGGACACGTACCCTACTGTGTCACTGACACCTTATCCATAATATTATTTTACCAAGTTTTAAGTCATTTCTCCGAATCGTATAAATGCTGACAGAAAAGTTTATTCTGTAATTATACACGATTATGTTTGATTGAGAGAAAAATAACGAGAGCGCATTGCGTATATTGCATCATAGCCGTCAGAGTAAGATAAGACTATAAGGGTTAGTTTAAAGATCCTACTATAAAAATACTTGCACCTTAACTGTGGTATCAGCGAAAGTTAAATCCACACAAATTTATTCAAATATTACTATTTAATTATTTAGTGTACTTATGTGCATTCTGATCGAAGAATTCCTTATTTTCTCGTTACTCCATTACAATGTTATTAATGGATTGTTACTAAGTTTCCTGATAATCTGTAACATGAGTTAAGAGCATACATACTAAATCACAACACTCTTTGTAAGGTTAGTTACTGTTTTACAGCGATGGTAAAGAAGTGAAATAAATTGTAGTACATAACATAATCCAGTGTCGTCTTCTTCATTTTAACAGCAGTAGTTTGAGGTGTTAGAATTATGAGGCTTACCATCTTCAATGAAAATGACTCCGTACTTCTAGTAGGAGAAGGCAATTTCTCCTTCTCCGTTGCATTGTCTCAGTTAAATTTAAAAATTAACATCACTGCCACATGTTACGAATGTAACGTCAGCCAAGATATCGGAAAGAAAAACATAGAATACTTAATAAGTAACGGTCAGTATCTTTAGAAAGAAGTAAGATTCGGTATTTATATTTTAATACAATTACTGTACCAAGTATTCTATGTATCTCTTTTCAGGAGTTCGTGTATTATTCGGCATCGATGCAACTAATTTAAAGCAACACCCGATACTAAACTCAGAGCTGTTTGACAAAATTATTTTTAACTTCCCTCATGTCGGTGGTAAAATGCGAATAGAAAAAAATAGAGAATTATTGAAAAGCTTCTTCGTAAGCGCAGGGAAATCATTGAGAAATAATGGTCGAGTATTAGTTACCCTCTGCAATGGTCAAGGTGGCACGTCCTTTGATAGTCCACCGAGACGTTGGGATGATTCGTGGAAAGTCACGGAAATGGCAGCACATGGAGATTTTTTATTAAACACCGTTGAACCATTTGCATGGTTATCTTTCCGAAATTACATAGTGACTGGATATCGTAGTTTAGATAAATCGTTCCATTCCACTGGAGCTTTGACTCACATATTTGTTCGAGCTGAACCACCAAATCCACAGAATATTGCTCTTCAAAATGAAATTAATATTTCTCAATGTAATACTGATAATATCTCGTGGAAAAGTATTAGTCAGATAACAGAGACATCGTGCATAAATGCTGCAGATGTGTACGCTCATAAGTACGCATTTGATATAACTTTTAGCGTCGATGAGAAATTTAATTCAGCTAAATTTTATATACTTTTGTGTAATTATGCAGGTCGCGTTATAAGTGACGTTGCTTTTGTACGTTCCTACAAATGTCCTTTACAAAAAGTAGAGAAGAGAACTTACAGAATAAGTTATAAATCTTATTATTTTCCTTTGCATAGAAAAAGAGTTATTGACATACACCAGAATCTAATAGCATCTATTTTGGAAGAAAATTTAAATGTTCTAGTTTCAAGATAGCCTGGTTTTATATGTACACATTTAAACTATAACTCGATGTAATTACAATTTAATAAACTCAGTCATTTACACTTAAATATTCGATTTATTTCTCAGTAATTCAATTATTTTCAGATGCACTGTTTTCGTCAAGCAAGAAGTATAGTTTTACTGAATATTACTTGGAGGCAAGATATTGCGAGCACCGTTACTATAAATCTGCAAAGATGTAGGAAGACGAGCAAAACTATATTCAACTCGTTCTGTACTTTTAAGTGGCTTCGTGGACAAGAACATGTCCCCAGAGCGTTGCGAAATACGAAGCCAAAGTCACAGAGAGATACAAGTCGGAATATCCTTGACATGAAGCAAGTATGAATTTAAATGGGGTTTCTTTCATTTCCGTACAGTGTTTACGAATATTAAGTTGTATAACTATTTAGGTAAAAACTATCGGAGGAAAGGGTGGAGATGGAGAGATATCATTCCTCCAATTGTGGTCCAACGACTGTGCTGGGCCCGACGGTGGAGATGGTGGACACGGTGGTCATGTAATTTTTAAGGTGGGGATGTTAAAAGATTTGTATATCCCATTTAAATTTAACATCGTTAAAAATATTTCTTAGCGTTGAATTTAATTCAAGATTTATATGCAAAATGTTACAGGTAACGACGAATATCAAAGATCTTTCGCATATAAGTAGCGTTCTTAAAGCTGAAGATGGAGAGAGGGGACATAATAAAGATTGCTTTGGGAAGAATGCTAAGCATACCATAGTAGACGTTCCCGTAGGTACCATAATACGTAACCCAGAAGGTAAAATAGTAGCCGATTTAAACGAAGAAGGATTCATGTTCGTTGCTGCACGGGGCGGTGCTGGAGGACATGGAAATGCATTTTTCAAGTCTGATGTTCAGCAATCGCCAGTCGTGAGTGAATACGGTGCACACGGAGAAGATTTACAATATGTATTAGAAATTAGAAGCATGGCGCATATTGGACTGGCAAGTACTTGACGCTCTTGCCGATACATTTCTTCGAACCATATTTGATAGCAGGCGAGAGATGAATTAACTACTTTAGAAAAATCTATTTCAGATTGGCCTTCCGAATGCAGGTAAGAGTACTTTATTAAGGGCCATATCTAGAGCCAGGCCCAAAGTAGCACCGTATCCATTTACGACACTGAGGCCTTACATAGGAATGATATTGTACGATGATTACGAGCAGATCGCAGGTCGGTGATGCAAGTAACAAATTAGTTTGTTATCGTGATCATATGTCCAACGAGAAACATATTTTCGGTTTATTTTTCTAGTGGCCGATTTACCAGGACTTATAGCTGACTCTCATAAGAATAAAGGCCTTGGCATACAATTCCTTAAACACGTTGAACGTTGTAAAATTTTATTATTCATTCTGGATGCAAGCTCCGAGAAGCCGTGGGTGGATTTTGAAACCCTGAGACATGAAATTACGCAATTTAACGAGAAGCTACACGATAGGTCGCTTCTTATTGCCGCGAATAAGATGGATGTACCAGAAGCAGTGGTGAGATATAATAACATTTTCTGATGCAACTGTAAAGGTATAAAAGTAATAGTAACGTGGTCCGTTGTATAATTGCAGAAAAACCTCGAACTACTTAAACAGAAAGTTAATTCACCAATTATTCCGATCTCCGCTAAAATGGGTACAAATGTATCTACTTTGTTGAGGGAAGTAAGAATCTTGTACGACAAAGAAATGGAGAGCGAAGAAAGAAAGGCAGCGGAGCAGATAGATTCTACTTAATTTTCCTATGTATTTATAATAGTTTGTTAAAAAAAACATTTATAAAAATGATATCCCGTTTGTTTTAGTGTTTTATGGCTTTTTCGCACAGCTTGAAGTCTTTTATTACAGCCGTTACTTGCGGTTGGTTTAGGATAGTAAGGAACCATCTATTTAAATTCGTGTAGTCTTTCCTACACGCTGGATCGAAAACGTGTTCGTATAAAGGTATCAAGGCAGTGAAAACAGCGATATCCGCAAGGCTGATCCTTTCCCCGACTAAATAAGTTTTTGCGAGCAATGTGCTGTTTAGCTTCTTCAAAGAAGAGAAAAGATCTTCTTTGGACGTTTTAATATTCGCTTTCGTGCTATTTGGTGTATTCCCCGCGAGACTGGGGACGACCCATCCAGACACTGCCGGTAAAATATGATTATCAGCATAACTTAGCCATTGTAGAACTTGACTGAATGTGAAAGTATCTTTTAAACATCGTAGCTGGTCATTCGCTAAGTAAAAAGCAATTGCATTGCTGTCGGACAATTCGAAATCATTTCCTTCTAGTCTTATGTCTCTGGAGATTATATTATCTTTTTTATATGGCGAAATAATCAATTCCCTGCCACTATACTTAGCTACTATTTGAGCACGGTAACACTTTGTACTTCCAGCGTTACCAAAAAGCATTAACTTCTTTTCCGAAGACTTGGAACATACAGACTTCTCACATACTTTATCGCTCTCTGGAAAGATACAATGAATTTTTAAGAATTTAGGAAGAATATTCCTTGGTAATATACACTGGTAGTCAAAAGACAGATTACTACAAATGATGGGAAAAATACAACTCAATCGATATAACAAAGTTAAAGTCCAAAGACTTTTGGCTACCACTGTATTTAAACATTTTCCAATTTCTTTCATTCAAAATTTGTCGCTCCCCTAAATTTGTCACTTCTCAAAAATTACCGCTTTCCAAAATTTGTCCCTCCCCCAAATTTTTCGCTTCCGAAAATTACCGCTTCCCAAAATTGATCGCTCTCTAAAATTTGCCTATACCCCCTAGAAATAGCTTATACCCAAATCGGCCCCTGAGTATTTCTCTTTACCTGTTATTCCAAGTTTCAAATTAGCGAAGTTCTTGGCGGTGGTCATCAATTTGTTCAAGCACGATATATTGGTACCCGAGGCCTGGGCGGACTCAGCTTTCCCACCTCCCTTGCCTTCCATAAGCGGAGCAATTTCACCAATCCACTCATTTGCTTTTAACCCTTTACTTACAGCAGACTTTTATGTTTTGCAACACAATAATAATCGTTATAGTCTTCCTTCTTTCGAGCAACTTCATTCTCGTATGTACGTGTTCAACCTTACCTTGGATACTGCACTAAGCGCAAAGATCTTCTTAGCATCGGGATCTATGCTTACAAGTAACGCACTCGTTTCTGGAGACACAGTCTTTATTTTTTTCAGAGCAGCATCCAAAGCTTTCGTATTACTGTACGCCTGCAGAAGCTCGACCAATATCGGGCATCCAACGTTCTGTTGAATTATTTGTTGAACAGTCTCCACGACTGTATTAGCGATCGCCACTTTCGCTGCGCGTTCCTTATCATCGAGCGTCTTTTTCATATCTTTCAACATCTTGCGCATTTTGTCCTGCGTACGAATAATGTATGTATACTGTGTATCTACACGTATCATAAAAATGATAAACAATTATTTTCTAAAACACACGTACCTTTCTCCAGCTTGGAATCGTAGCATGCGATACGTCGTCTGTTAATTCGACTATTTTTTTCACGTGATCTTTCGCATTGACACCACTTTTATCAGTAGTTATGGTCGCTTGAAGTTGTTCCAAGTGAGTCTGCAGCACAGCTGCCTTTTTCTGAGCTTTCGTTGCTTCCGGGCCACTGAGAGCTACTATTCGCCTGATACCTTTAGCAATGGCCTCTTCGCTGGCTATGACAAAATCTCCAATATGTTCTGTATAATGTAAATGTCTAAAAAAAAAAACAAATTAATAAGTATACATTAGTTGAACTAATTTCTATTGTGTAATCCGATGCTACTTACGTTCCCCCACAAAATTCTACACTGGTCTGTGTTGCACTAGAACTCAAAGGGTCCTTCTCTAAATCTTCAACTGGTATGCCGATGCTAACTACTCTCACAGGGTCAGGGTATGTCTCCTCGAACATAGCACGTAAGCCTTGAATAGTTTTAGCCAGTGCTAGATTACTTTCCTTAGCGTACACCTTTCTATTCTCTTTTATCATGTTGTTCGTAATTTCTTCTACCTTCTTCACCTGTTCGGCAGTCATAGCTCCTGCGAAAGAAGGTGTGAAGTTGTATTTGGTGCCGTATCCGGAAGGACGAGTGCAGGCAACGAGTAAAGAGAGGGATTCAGTTGGGGATTGAGCAGTTAAAGGAGGGACAAGAGACAAGAGTACTCGAGTAAAAAAGGGAAGGAAAATAGCCAGAGTTTGATAGCGAGGGTAAGATGCAGGATCGTGGAAAAATAGATTGGGAAGCGGAGGAGGCAAGGAGATGCGATTTATGTGAAAGAGGGGAACGTTAGACCATATAGTACGAGATTGCGAGGAGTTGAAGAGAGGGAAAGTAAGGGTCGAGGACATAGTCAGCGGCAGAAAAAGTAAGGAAGTAGAGAAAAAGCAGAAAAAGATGAAAGGCGGATAAGGGGAAATGCGAGAGTATGCGAGGATGAGAATATGATAAGAGTTTACATAAATCAAATCTTTTTTCATGGCTGTGAGGCCGAAAATAATAAAGTTCTACTCTAAGTAGATTTATTCACAAACCTTTATTTGTAAAATCGAAACGAAGTCGATCCGGCGCAACTAAAGAACCTTTCTGATCAACTTCCGTGCCCAACACTTTTCGGAGAGCATAATTGAGAGCATGAGTCGCAGTATGATTGCTCATTACAAGCCTCCTGCGTGTAGTATCTACGTTTAAGTGCACTTTGTCACCCTTTTTCAACGATCCTTGGCCTACGGTACCAATGTGTAACACATAGCCGCCTCTGACTTGAACATTTTTTATTCGAACTTCAGTATCCTTCGAGGACAACGATTATTACTCATATGTATATTAACACATGCAGATGTAAGTACATTATTTACTTACTTCATCGTCAACCTTCACTAAGAACCCTTCGTCGTATATTTGCCCACCTTGCTCGGCATAGAAGTTCGTTTGATCTAACAGAATTCCAACTTCCTCTCCTGACGACACCTCGTCGACGAAAGTCTTAGAGCGTCTAAGAGCGATCACAGTTCCAGTGCACGGAGAGAATTCATACTCTTCGTATATTTTACTATTGGTTACTGTATAATTGTATTTTAGTAAATCATTAGTAGGCTTGATCCCTTTATTTTGTAATTCGGTAATTGCGTGAACGTCGAGATTTATCTGATCGTCTACACCGCCACTTTTACTTTGCGACATAATCTGGCGTAAACAAAGCAATTCTAATTACCTTATTAAACGATACATGTTCAGACTATTATTACCAGAGTATCTTATATAATACCTGGGCTTGCTTCCTCGCTTCTTCGTAGGCTACCATATCCACCTTCAATCCCATCTCTTCGGTCATGAGCTGCGTTAAATCGACCGGGAAACCGTACGTATCGTACAAACGCCATGCAACATCACCCGGCACTGTACTCGCTGACTCTAATTTTGTTATAGTACGATTCAATAAATTCCGACCGCGCGATAAGGTTTTAAGAAATTGAACCTCCTCTTCATTGATAACGTCAATTATATACTGCGGATCTTTAGTTACTTCTGGGAAAACATCGCCTGTGGAATGAAAAAGTATAAAATGAATTTATCCTACGTAATACCAGAATTTTTTATATAAAAACCTACCGAGTAGCTCAACTACTACGTTCACCAGTGTTCCAAAGAATCCAGGCTTCGCGTTCAACTTCTCAGTGGCGTAACGCACAGCGCGCCTCAGAATTCTTCTCAGCACGTACCTAAATTACAATCAATGTTCAGATCGATGCACTGAGATACGAATTAAAAGAATGTGCACCGATGTATTTAGTTTACCCTCTTCCAGTATTGTCCGGTATACCGCCATCCGCAAGTGCGATAGTAAGAGTTCTCGCATGGTCTGCCAAAACTCTGTACGCCATATCTATGCCATCTTTATCATCCGAGCCTACCTGTCCTTGATAAGGCGGTGCTCCTGTGCCTTTTTGTATAGCATCGAATAGTGGCACAAATAAGTCCGTATCGTAGTTGGCACGTTTATTCTGAATGACTGACACTAATCTTTCCAAGCCTAGGCCGCAGTCGATGTGTTTCTTCGGCAACGATTTCAAACTTCCATCAGATTCTCTAAAATAATGCAAAAAGATGAAGTAGAATAAGCAAGTAAAATTTGTTTCACTCGTTGCGAGCTACTCGCCTATTAAACTGTATAAATACGAGATTCCAGATTTCTAGAACATCTGGGTCATCCTGATTCACTAAGTGAGCTGCTTCTCTATTCCCAATGCGATCGTAATGCAGCTCGCTGCACGGCCCACATGGACCCGTTTCTCCCATTTCCCAGAAATTATCTTTCATGTTTCCCGGTAACACGTGACTAGGAGGAACGCTAAAAGGAAATCGTACATATTAATAAGTTACGGGATTCGTGCGTGGTTCCTAGAATGCGGTATAGATTAGTAATTATTAAAGGGATAAGTGTGGTGAGAATAGATATGTGATTACCCTAAAGAAAGCCAGATTTCTTTGCACTGCTCGTCGGGACTTAAATTATTCTTCTCGTCCCCTCCAAAGTAAGTCACATATAATTGAGCAGGTGATAGTTTTAATGCGACTGTTAGAAATTCCCAGGCCCAAGTACAGATTTCTTTCTAAGAGATGAATCATAAATATAGGGATTACAGTAGTGACTTTTAAGTATCTTGAACTCGTCATGTGCTTAAGATCTTACTTTAAAATAATCCCCAAAGGACCAATTGCCCATCATCTCAAAAAATGTGTGATGGTAGACATCTTTTCCAACGTCGTCCAAATCGTTGTGCTTTCCTCCAGCTCTGATACATTTCTGGCTATTGACAACTCTCACCCACTTTGCCATTTCGCTGTTAGGATCCACTGTCCCCAGAAACATTGGCTTGAACTGAAACAGGCCGCAATGAATAAGGGGTGAAAGGGTATAAAAGATGAGATACTTGAAATCGACGCTTTGATTCATTTAACTAAAGAGATATGGCTCCAACTCATATCTTCCTTAAAGCCATCTTTCTCCAGAAACAATGTTGTAAATAGAGATGGTAATTTCAAGTACCTTATCCTATATATTAATACTAGGGCTGGGTTTGAACCTAATTTTTAAATTCTCAAAATTCCAAGCCAAAACTTTGTAAGGCCTCGAAACTCTCAAAACTTGAATTGCTGATTTTGTTTTGTGAGTGGAGTGTCTTGTTTTAAGAACTGAAGTTAACAAAATTTTTGCATAAATCTTAAACAAACGCATAAAATATACAAATTCTCGAAGGACGTTGGGAACGATTCTTTATTCATTAATTTTATACTTCTTATCTGGCTCTCAAGAGTTTTGAATCACGAAAAAAGCGCAGTTTTGAATTCTTGAAACTGGAAACTTTCTTGGGTTTCAAGAAACTCATCCCTAATTAATACATACATAACGGATAATATTTTCAATGATTCATTATACCTGGTTCATTCCAGCATTTGTAAAGAGTAACGTTGGATCGTCGTGAGGTATCGTAGAACTGGAGTGGACATATTCGTGGCCTTTACTTTTAAAAAAGTCGATATATGCTTGTCGAATTTCCTTGGCATTCATTATTGCAGCCATATCGAGGCGGTTACTAGTTTCTCTTTTTCCCCAAACTATTTCTAGAATGAAATATGTAATGAAGTATTTCAAAGTCAATTACAACATATGGAATGAGTGGTATCAAATCGTGGAGGAAGCAACACATCTGAATAAATAATGTTAACTGAGAGATTGTGTATTTATTTTTTTTATAATTGTTGATAATATCTTAATCTTGTAAGGTTCCTCAAAACAATCACGTAATACTGTAGGTGTTAACACTTACGTCGGTCTTTTCAAATATAGCACTTTATATCAGGACAGCTGCCTGACATGCACGTGCATGCACAACACCTGAACTGACCTAAACTGACCTGAACTCAGTGAACGGCGGAAATCCCATAGACATATATAGACGGAGCGTAAGCTAAGGGGGGTTGCAAGGTTCGCGGTAAGGGGAGCGATACAGGTAAATCGAGTAACTCAGTGGTTCGGCATGCCGAATGCATCCGAAGCTGACCCGACGTGCCTGTATCTGAACCTCTGCCTTTTCCCTTCCAAGCTTACGTTCCCCTCGCCGATAGTCCCAGCACAGACGAGGTATAGAATAGACCTATCACCTTATAGATGTTCATGTCGCCACCCAAACTGTATTACCGACCCGCAATTTGAGGTCTGAATGTAGTGGCATCTGCTCATGGACAGCGTCCAACTCAGCAACTACTCTGAAATGTGTTCAAATGCTGAAAGGTATGTGCGTACTTTAATACGTGTGATTTGTTTGGAGAGAGAGTTTGACATAGAGCAGGCCTTCCCAAATAGGGGAAATGCACTCCTAAAACAGATGTTTCGGTTCTCCCTCCACCGGTACGCCTTCAGCTAAGGTGGGACGACTCCTACAACCCTCTCTCCGAGTAGACAGTAACGTCGCTGGGAAGCATGTTGAGCGCTTTAGGGCGAAAGTACCAAATGTGTCAAATTTTTATAGGAAATTTCATAATGACTTAAAAATAGTAGGAAAAAATAACGTACTTCTAAAAGCGGTGGGGGAACTCACGCATGCGCGCGATGGGCGCCGCGACGTCGAACCAATCAACGCCAAGATGGGAAACGATAGGAAACGAAACGACGCCAGCCCAAGCGTTTCCCACCTTGGCGTTGATTGGTTATTCCCCCTCCGCGAAATAGTTTGATCATCCTGTAATTTCCGCTCCTCACTGTTTCCGCCCGACCCTGCTTATATGTATAGTTTGTTGAATAGCAATATAAGAATGTTATAAATTAAAAGCGTACGATGACGAACAGAGGATATTTAAAAAATAAAGGGAATCTTTGAAGACAAACTTTTCTATTCAGAAATCTGTGATAGAAATTTTGTATTTTAGATCGATAGATACGTCTGACTCGAAAATAGCAATACATAATTTGGTCCCTTGTTACGCGTTTTATTAAGAAACAGCTAAAATGCCGTTTATGATCGGTCCGGGGCCTATACGTAGGTCATTAAAGTATTTAGAAGCGGGCAAATTAATTTTAAAAGATGGCATACAAATATTTTCTGTGAATTATAACACGCATGGGTGGAACCATAAAGGAACCAGGCAAGTTTCAGGTTACCTTTACAAAAGTACTTAAGTCGCTTAAACTGTAAACTTAATATAATGTACGATGCAAGATTCAACATAAATAGGATTTATGTTTAGGGACTTCGTATTCTGGAATCTACCACAAGTGAAATATAAAAATCCAGAGGTGCAAGTCGTTACGTTTAAAAATTTAACACCAACGCCTTTCATTAAATGTTATTATGGTACGTACAGAAGATTTATATTAACTGCTTTGTCCAGCACGAAATTTTATTATATATGTCGTATAATGTTAGAAAGATAATAATCAAGCAAATAACGGAACATTTAATTCTTCACATAAAATTGCTCTTTCACTTTTACGTAGATGATGGGAAATCTATGTTAATCGACATAGATAATCAAGAAAACGAAGATATAGTAGATCACCTCGTAAAAGTAGTCGGTAAACCTAAAGAAGTTTTGAAGCAGGAAAGTATCAGATTAGAAAAGAAAGACAACCCCGCAAATTTCGGCGTCGGCTGCCCGAGGAGCTGTATATGCGTAATTCCTGGTCAAATACCTTGCCCTGGCGTAGTACCTTTGCCGTTCCATATGCGTGGAAAAATGAAGAATGCTAATGATTAAATATAAGTATATTTTTAATATCGTACTGTGTATATAATAAAAATAATTGTATAGTAATCGCACTTGTCTTATTCGATCACATACCCTTTATACAGATGCGTACCGATACTTTCGAATAAAAGGACCATCGTATTCTGCGTTATTTTAAAATACATATTTAAAGTATGTATCTGTTTATTATAAAAAGATATCATAGATTATGAAAATACACGTACGTTAATGTACATATTAAGCATTGCGTTATCAGTGAATTAAGATACACGTGTATCCGATGCGCGGGTGCGCCACTATAGGAATCATGTTCGATTAGTACAAAAACAGATATAAATATCAACTAAAAAATACAAGACTTTATGGTACAAAAAAACTTAATCGTTACACAGAAATCACTTAAATAGAAAATATAAATAATATATCAACTATAGTCATGGAACAAATGTTGGTCTGCAAAAGTAGATTTATCCTTAATCACAACACTATGAAATTAAAGAAAAAGGGTTCGAGTTATCTCCTCGGCTTGTAACGGTTATACGGCTTATTACTGTGATAATGATTTCGATTATAACGAGTCGACGTGGACGGTTTTGGATTTTCTGGTTTTTGATATAACTGTATTATGGGCGATCCATTCAAAGGTTTATTTAGTTCAAATTCTTCCTCAGATTCGTTCATTAATTTTAGTTTCGCCTCTATAGCCTGGATCGCTGTCTCGCGGCTGTTGAGAAAATTATATGTTCGTATAAACAATGTTTGTCGATCGTCCCTTTTAAGGGGGTAGGTTACCCTCAAAAGTTTCGAAAATTGGTTTTTAGGATGTTTGCATATTCCGCCAGCTACACCGTTTCTACGTATTTTAAGCGCAACCGGGCCCCGAAATTCTAAAAATTGAAGGAATTACAGTAAAAAATGTACGAGCCTGCACATGAGATCGGATAACGATGTCGAACTTTAAACGCGATTTCCCAGAAACTACGTTTTCCAAAACGGTGAACATAAAATCTCGAAAACCGCTCCAACGATTTGAATGAAAATTTACAGAGAGCTGCTGGAAACTATTCCCCTCCATGTATTGGGAGCACATTTTCAATATACATTCTTTAAAAAAAAGATAAATATTTTTCCTACAAAAAAAGGAAAAAATCAGAAACATCTATTCTAAGAAACTATATTCATCTATTACTTCAGAATGTGCGTTTGAAGGGCCTGATTTTGGGCTGTTCAGGATAACCTACCCCCATAATCCATAGAGATATTTCTGTTCAACGATGTACCTTATTCTTTTATCTTCTTTCTTAGCCCCAGCTAAAGCAGGAATATCTATCTTCGGTTTTGGCTTATCTATATCAGACTTCAAAATCAAATAACATTAATACCATTCACGTATCGTAAAACAATTATGTATATTACAAGGGTTATTATGTCGCCAAATGTGTTATTTTAGCAATTACCTCTGTCACGCTATGAGCCCATCTGACGATAATATTTTTCGCTCCTACTTTTAAGTTATGTAAAGCATCTTTGGCCGCTTCTGCGTCTTGAACAGTTTTATAGGTAACAAATGCATATCCTCTTGGCTGACCAGCTTGCGGGCCTGATCGGTGGAACAGGAGGTCGAACTTTTCTATCGTTCCATGTTGTTGGACGAGTTTTAGGAGTTGGTACCAGTAGACAGATAAAGAGTTAGTTTTTTCAGATTCCTTCCATCGTACAGAAAGATCATACCGCACACAAACGTAAAAACAAACACTTTTCGAATGGAATTGGTATCTAATTCTAAACATTAATGACGCTAAAGGTATTGAACATTTCTAAACATCTGCCTTGTACGTTCGAAGCTTCTCATAGAAAAGTGTCAGCATAAAAGCAAGAACTGTCTCTATTGACACCATCAACACTGATTTATAAACTAAAAAGTTCCAACTAAGGTACACACCAACCAAAATTGCCTTAAGTCGTACGAACGTGTCGGTAGTACTTTATAACATCCCTCAAATTTTTGTCAATCGATCCCATTCAAAAAGTTGCTATTTTGACCACGACCTCTCCCCCTAACGAACAATTTAAGTAAATACTTACTCATTAATTCTTAAATCTAAATTGCCCACCCACAATCTTCTGTCCTCCACCTGATTCGACTTTATGGGTTCTAATGGTAAAGGAACTTTAGTAACTGGCTACAAATAAAACAAAACAATATTACTAAGCTCCTAATGCGCGTACATTTCGCGGCGCTCGATGAATTTTAAATAGGATCCCATAACCTGTGCATAACCGAGAGCGTAAAGGAATAATTCTCACCTCCATGTCAGTGGAATCCGAAATGATATTAAATTAACACAGAGACGCCTCAGTTGCCGCTATCAATCTCAAAGCGTGCTCCCGTGCATATCGCGGCATCGGATTTTAAATATTTATAGGAAGCCCCACAAACACAGCGGACCATTCGCACTGCAGTCAACGCACGGCAGTATAGCAAATCGTTCATCGTTACGGGCGATAGTTATAAACGACATAATACCTGTTCCTAAAAATAGTTCGGACACATCAGGCAAACATATCCTCGTATCTCCTAATAAATATTAACACTCTAATTCAACCTGATCATGTACTTATCGTGACTAAGTTGTCTCTGTACGTACTTCGGAAGCATGTATGAGCTTCAGCAACCGTGCACTGATATTTACAATGTTGCGCTTAGAATGACGAGCGCAGGTACGCAATCGTGACATACATGTACGCACTTGCGAGAAACCGAGTACTTTTTCAACACACAAATTAGGAAACGTGATTTTTTCATTTGCAGACGTACCGAAAATAGCGCTCAGGTAAACAGCTTTATGTCAACTTCAACTCTGAACTCTGACTGGCAGTGACGACTACGCATTAGGACAGTGATTCCCAACCTGTGGGTCGCGAAGTGTTTTCTGGGAGGTCGCCACGGTTTTTCGGTTTTTTTTTTCTAATAGGGTAGATGTCCCGATTACCGTGCTTTTATGTGTGCGATCTCCGCTGGTTGAATCTGTGTGTTATGTGGAGTTAGCTATAGGACATAGAGATATCAAGTTTTGGTATGAGAGCGTAATTCAAAATCCTTTGCAGCGGAAAGATTTATTGTAGGCATGCGGGTTCGAAGCGAGCAGCACATCTGGAAGGTTTTAAGCGTGATCGAAACGGAGGACGAGGAAGAGTTTATTGCTAGGACTCATAAACACGTAGAGCGCGTTGTGCTTCTCGAGGGTTTTTCCTTTCCAGTTTTTCGAAAGTACTAGTAATTAATACGTACTGTTGCGAGTTGCGATTCTCGCTCTAGCGGCGATTAGCGCAAGCTCTTGGAGCGTGAAGTTTGAACTTTAAAGAGTTAAGGATGAAGTTTATTACATTTGAAATTTGTCTTCGCCTCCTTCCTTATCGCTCGAAAACAATGTTTTAAAAAAAAAGAGGAACGAACGTACGAAGAAGTCTGTTTCTTCGCCTCGCAATTCATCACCGACGTTGTAAAAGCACGGACGTGTTATAATAAAGCCTAACCTTTGATCAATCTTTAAATATCTTTTTTCGTTTCTTAATAGTTCTGCAACAACACACAGCTCAAACGATTGTGGCCGATCGAGATTCGATTGTATTCGAGCTTACTATGGTTGGCTTTTTTCATCGCTAACATTCTACAGTATTTCATGAACATGGTGAAGGTACTGCCAAGTCACAGGTTCCCGTCTAGAACACTTCTAATTTTATGCATGTAGCGTCAAAGAAAAAGCCCCGAGCTCGTCGACGAAATCGCCTACGTACTTTATATACATATCGATTACATGCAATTTCCCAGCCACGTTCAAGCGTAACACCGGTAAGGAATTAGGTAAATCCATCGAAATCTTCATATGCATTTTTGAAATATTTTTACTATGCTTTAATTGTTTAAAAATGCAACCTTCTCGTTGCAAGGTGGCACCCCCCAAAGAAGGGGCTTTGTAAAATGAAAAGAAAAATGGATTTTACTTTTTAAATAAATTTTTATAATCGCCTAATGAATTTTATTGAATTTGCATTAAATAAAACTTTCTTAACAATATTTTTATCCGTTCAACTCAGCTCCATCCTGAGTGCGCCACTGTATGGAGGGGAGATTCGCAGGTGATTTGAATATCATAAAAGGGGATCGCGTTTCAAAAAAGGTTGGGAAACACTGCATTAGGAGTTTCCGCGCGTTCCCTGGCATCGGCGTGTCTCCACACCGTGGCGGTAGGGACAGTTTCGGCCCGCACGTTTGGCGTAGGGACATTTGAAACCATTATTAATTACAACGTTGATCTCATTAGGCTGCGTAAGGCTTGTTGCAGGTTGCAGGCAGATTCGCGGCACCGAAGTCGTCGTGGTACCTTTCGATGAATAATAAATAGAATTATAGGAGATGAGAATTGTGTTAGCATAGTGGCATGGCGTCGTTTCCATTAGATCACGAATGATGACAGCATGGAGTAGCCGCGATATTGAATCACGGTGAAGCTCTTATATGTAGCTTCGTTGCATTACTTCGGGGAAAAGAGATTTCGAATGGATAGGTCAATGATGTCCGAGCAATCGGCACCTCAGACCCAAACGGAAACCGTTTTGGAAACGGATGTCACAGACTCTGGATCTCAGGTAGGCTCGATTTATATTATGGCTACGTCATTATTCTGATAAAGCTTTAAGGCCAAAGATGCTTTTTTTACACCGCGCTTGTAAAAGATAGCGCGCGATACCTGTACGAAGAGTGTTACACCCGAAACATTATAAAGTTACCGATGTTGCGCGATTCAACTGACATTTGGTGATTCTGTGAGTGTGCTACAAGTTCCTTGTAAAATTCGAAGTAATTACTGTGCGTCGGTAGTATACAAACTAACGGCATGTATGCTTTCTGGTCAAAGTGTGCGATAAAGACTAGACTCTTATCAAGTGCGTGTAATATTAGGAATCTGAGGGATTTCTCTGCGACTACCGAAGAATGCAGGTCGCCGCTGTCTGGCATTCGCGTCTTGGATCTGACAAGAATCGTGGCTGGACCTTATTGCACTATGATTCTCGGCGACCTTGGCGCGGAGATCTTGAAGATCGAGAGGCCGGGTGGTGGGGACGAAGCACGGAAATGGGGCCCGCCGTTTCTTAAAGGGACACAGGAATCAACATATTTTCTCAGTGTTAACAGAAACAAAAAGAGCATATGCATTGATTTGAAACAAGGTAAAGATGTCATTTACGAGCTGGCTAAAAAATCCGACGTTTTGATAGAGAATTATGTTCCGGGGAAATTGAAAAAGTTAGGATTGGGATACGAAGACATTTCCAAGATAGCGCCGCATCTTGTATACTGTTCTTTGACTGGCTACGGATACAAAGGTCCTTACGCTAATAGACCAGGGTACGACGTGATCGCTGCCTCCATCGGAGGGTTATTACACATAACAGGCGCGAAGGATGGGCCACCGTGTAAGGTCGGCGTAGCGGTAACTGACTTGGCCACAGGTTTATACGCTCATGGAGCTATAATAACGGCGTTGTACCAGAGAATGAAAACCAACAGGGGGCAATGGATTCAGTGTAATCTATTAGCGACGCAAGTCGCCAGTTTAATAAATATTGGTTCTAGTTACTTAAATGCTAATAAAGAAGCAGTGCGCTGGGGTTCAGAGCACGAGAGCATTGTACCTTACGAAGCCTTCCCCACGAAAGATGGGTATATGACTGTCGGGACGGGAAGCGACACGCAATTTATAGACCTAGTTAAAAGAATGCGATTAATGGAGTTGCTCGACTGTGAGAAATTTAAAAGCAATACATCTAGAGTCCAGAACAGAGATGAGTTATTAGAGATACTTAGAAGAGAATTTAAAAAGAAAGGTAACAAAAGCTGGGCGGAGATATTCGAAGGCTCCTCTTTCCCGTATGGCCCAATAAATACGATAGGACAGGTACAGATTGGTAAATCTTTATGCTGCGGTAGGTAACTTAAATGATCTTTACGCACGACAATTTTATAGGTTTTCGACGATCCTCATGTGAAGCACATAGAAATGGTACAAGAAATAGAACATTCCACGGGGAAGAAGATTAAAGTTATCGGTCCTCCTGTGACTTACAGTTACGCTACAAATAAAGTTAGATTAGCACCTCCCATTTCAGGGCAGCACACTGAAGAAATATTGAAAAGTGTTTTAAACTATTCTGACGATAAGATACAAATTTTGAAGAAGACTAAAGTTATACAATAGAAGAGATCCTTGTTTATATTTTATATATTATGTATACAATTTAAAAAGCAATAAATATATTTTCAAACATAATCGTACAGCTCAGTACAAATGTCTCTGAATATACCCTGTATCAATCGACGCGTATGAAACAATAGTTAATCTGTTCATTATTCTTTCAGGATGTGGCACCAACTGTTCGACTACGCCTCAGAAAACCAAAATGTAATAAAAAAGTTCAGTGGACTCAAGGTACTGTGGACAACGAACACATGAATAAGAAGAAATCTAAATGTAAGTTTCCATTAAGGGAGGAGGCCTACCTAGAACGGTCAAACAACATGCTTTTTGGGATTTTTTTCTAGAAAAACCGATAAACTTTTATTATTAAACATTAGTCTATTGGAAAGAGTACAATAGACTAATGTTTAATAATAAAAGTATCTTACGGATAATATCTGAAATTATCTAGGCGCTATCGGGCCCAATTTTGGAAAAATTATTTTGAGACAAAATAGCGGCTGTGTAAAGTTGAAGCATCGATATTTGGCAAAGAATCGCTCGTGTTTCGAGTGTAAAAAAAGTCTAGGTAAAAAAAAAGGAAAAGCTGCCGATAGCGCTTAGATTTTTAATCCTAAAATAAGCCTGCAAAGCCTCGAGTAAATCGGTTCATTAATTTTTTAGTTATGTGTCTCACCTACTTTGGAAACATGATTTTGAGGAAAACCAGTTTAAAGTTTCAGGGAATATTTTTAAGATGTTGTACTTCAAGAAAATATAAAAATCGTAAAATCGATTTTTCGCAAATTTCTAGATAGGCCTGCCTATTCATTTATGCCTCCCGCAGCTATGTTTATATCGGCACGCATATCTATGCTATAGGTTGTTGCATTTACGAAAAGCCACGAAGCTTCGGTGAAAGTAGTTCCGAAGAGAGTGAGGATGAATGCGAGCATTGCCATGGACACAAAGATGCCCATAAAAAGGTTCTACACCATAACGCAGAACCACCTAAGGAAGAAATACCTTCTAGCGCTGGTAATTTGATTTCGTAAAGCCAGCATGCTCGTAGGAGACATATTTGTAAATGTATGCGTATTCTTTCGCAGAATGATTAGTAAAAGCATCTACATAAGTGCACATTGCTGGTATAAATAACTTTTCCAAACGAAACAAAAAAAAAACACGTTACTCGTACGTTTCTTGTATCAATGTTATTTGAAAGAAAGCGACGGAGAATAGGTACGTTATTTTTGTATTATATGAAGTGTACAGTGTAACGATAAGTACGTGATTAAATTTCATTTTACAGGGAATTGGTAATATCAATGGAAATATTACAACTCTGAATGCAATTGTCTTATTAATGTCTATATTAATGACATTGATATGTTTGAATAAGTACTACGAATCAGATTTGCGGTACTTATAATTCCAAGTAAAGAAATACTGGTAGGGCATATCATTATTATTAAACGAAAAAAAGAGAAGGGAAATATATTGACTCTTGTTACTTATGAGGTCAATTCTTGTTACAATAGATAATGGTTTTATAGTATGTTGGGTTGAAATGACTGTATGTGAACACACGTACATCTCTTTAGTTGTTTAATAGAAGTCTAATACCTAATAGTTCCTATAATGTAGACTCTATATTATAGAGCATGCATATTGTCTTAGCTATTTTCAAAGCACTAAAGCCATTTAAAGCGAGTCGCATTACTATAGGTATCTAAAAAGTTTGCCAACGAATTTAAATACTCTAAATGAAAAACAAATTCCTAATGTCTAATGTTAATTCCAACAAATCTTGTGTAACATTTAATTATATATTGTTTATCCTGTGACAGGTATATTGCTTGAAATATTTGTAACATGAAATAGTGCTGTTTATTAATTTTACATTTCGCTACAATAATAGTTGCCTACATGTACTCCCTTACCAGCAAAATATCTTTATTTCGAGTAACTTTATGTTACATATATACGATTGGTATTAAAACACCGGTTCGATTTTAATTTAAAGCATAGTTCCTTACTTCGAATACATCTACAATTCGAATGCATCAACTACAATTAGAACAGTTATTTGTACATTTCTGATGATACATCATATATATGTGTATATATATATATATATATATATATATATATATATATATGTATATCAATTAGAGTATGTTCCTTTGTCATTCTTTTTTCTTTTTTGTAGAAAACGAATGCTTGAAATTACTGTGCCAAAGCTTCGGATACATTTCAAATTTTATCCTGCGAGCGAAAATTGTAATACAGTAAGACACGTAAAAGTGATAATTTTTTTATTTAACACACGTAATAAATACTCGCGTACCACCAAAGTTTATTCTAAATTAATTAAAACGTATCAGTCGGAACAATTACTTAAAGACAAGAAATATCGTCAATTAAAATCCGTTACGAAAATGTTAAAAAAAATTCTCACTTTTATGCCTTGTAAATGTTTAAAAATATACAACTTATCTTTCCAAGCTATAAACCTTAAGTACACACAGGCTACGATAGCAGCACGAGAAAAGACACAAATCGATACAAAAAAAAAGCAATCGCGAAAAACAGTTTTTGTATGCGCTTATTGAATTACTGAAACAAGTGATATTCTAACTCTAATAAAACGATGTTACATAAAAGAATAGATCTCTCTCTCTCCGAATTATTACAAACTACACTCCCCCCTTTAGAATGAAAGTTGTGCGAAATTTTATAAAACATTTATAGATCAGGATTTGCAACGTCACGGGTCCTTTATTCTAAATTCATCGAAAATAGAATTTATACTTTTATACGAATTCGTAGAGGTATTAATATGTTACAAATGTAAGTACAATGTGTAGATACAGTAACTTAATATACTGTCCAAGACTTTAGAAGCATCTTTAAATCGGAAATTGAATAGTTTTTAGTCAATCGATGTTACAACTACTTCTATGAAACTTGCGTCTATTTCGTACTTCCATACCTCTACGGAAAGCGTCTTTGTTTGATCCCAGTGCCTGTACCATGGCTCGACTACGCCAGACTTTAACGGTATAATCGTCACTAGTAGTTACCAACATTTCGGGATCACGCGGATTGAAGGCAACGGAATTAACGACATCAGAATGGGGGAGCTTGGCTAAACATACCCCGTAATATCTGTCCCAAAGATACCCGTGCTTGTCTTCGGCACCGCTAATAACAAATTCATATTCAAACATAAATATATAATCCCAAGTATTGAACGTTTCATCGTACATGAGAGAACACACAGCTGGGCATTATCCAAATAAATTTTTATTCCAATGATTTCGAATAAGAATTGCCAATGAAACGAAGTTACTCAAGAATAATGGATAAAAAATTACTCGAATAATGCCCAACTCTGAGAGAACATATCACGAACAGATCCTAACTTCATGAATTTTCTTTTCAGCATGAAAAGCCATGCTTCTGCTGATATTAATCGGGAGATGACAGAGGGCCAGGATTTCTCCTCCATCGGGGTAATAGGAATTCTAAGAACGAGAAAACTGTAACGGATTGTATCGATTACCTTGCTACGTATTCGTCGCACACATCGAGGAAGATGAAGAAACATTCGTTATTCGGCGTGTAAGCCTTGTGAGCTCTTAGCATGGTACCAACTTGTTTCAGTGTTACTAAATCAATTACGTGTATGTCGATCTCTTGAGCTATCGGGGGAGGTTGTAACGGGCTTGTAATAACGTAACCCCGCGGCCATGGTCTTGTATTTACATATAAATATCTGGAGATAAACGTTTACCGTGAAAGAGGAAACTGGTGATTTTATATTCGTAATGTAAACAACTGACCTATGATCCGGCGAAAGTCCCATTCCTATAATATGCCCGTGTAAGTCAATTACGTGATCTACTTTGTCGAATTTATCGGCTACAGATTCGTAATTCATCCAATTAGCATTGAAGTTCAGTAATCCTCGTTCCCTTTCTCTTTCCGCGAATCTTTCACGCAACGACGGCTCCGAGACCAATCTCGTTGGGAACTTGATATTCTTGATTCTCTTGAAACCCACTTGATGCGGTGTGTAAGTTTTCGATCCAGTTGTGAAAATGAGATACTTGTCGCAGCTATTTGTCAATTCGTCGGTATCATCTTCCAAGGGCAAATCTGACGAATAAAACTTCACAATGGGATTCGGGGAATAAAAATATCGCGATAACTTTGTAATAGCTAATTGTACCATCGGGCTCGTTATCCTCGTCCCATTGAGTACTCTCGTTCTCATCATCCTTCTCGCTCCCTTGAACCTTTTTCTCCATTTCCACTTGTCTGTATTCTTGATTGTACTGTATAGGATTGGCATATTCAAAGTCATCGCCAAGCTTTTCCCAATTCATAAATATACCTTCCAACGTGTTATATCTAGTTGCATATAATTCGGTTAATGTCGATCTGTGCGCACGTTGCTCTATTACGCGTATACTTGCTGTAATCTAGACGACGCGTGTCGAAGAAGAACTGGTTCTTCCTGATGTTGAATGGCATCGTTAGAAGAGGTAGATGAAATGTCTTTATGACTCGGTGGATTCCCCTTTTCTTCTTTCTCATCGGAGGACGAAGGCTCGCTCTGTTGTTCTTCGGACTCTGCCTGTTCAGGTGTCAAGCAATTGGCTACCATGATCGTCCGAATCGACGACGCGTTCCCATTGTAAAACCTAAAATATGTGAAACATCCAAAGTCGCAAAGGTCCCACAGTTGGAGAATTCTTTTCGTAAACCATATTCGTGATACCTAAAAAGTTGCGACATGATAGGTACATGTTCGCTAGATGTCTCCTGATTTGCCTTATTAAGCCAAAGGACGCTAGTCGTAACCAGATGAGCCAACCAAAACAGGTTTCCGTTTAGAAGATAATGTTCGCTATACCATGTACCGAATATGTCGTAGGGTTTATTCGAGACTCTACATTGGAGATTAAAGCCAGCTGCAACAGCGAGAATCAAGTAACTATACGCAAGCTACTTTGTACCATTAATTATAGAATATTGGGTAATTCATTGATACTCTTACGTGCTAGTCTAAATACTGCTATTTCTCCTAGAGTACTAAGAGGAGTTCCAAAATGTACGCCAGAGACGAGTAATAAGGTATCGGAGGAATTGAACTGCGAATATTGCGTGTACTTCCAATTAAATGTTTTCATGTCGCGGAGATACTTTATGCCGACAGGATATTGGCTATCCCAGACCTAGGGAAATTCGTACGACTGGTTTTATGTCTTTAAATATAATTATACATAGCGGAGGAAATCATATAATAATTAAAAAGTAAATGAGAGTAACCCACAAAAATATATGCATCTTTTGAACATGTTGCGAACATTTTCCCATTGTGCGAGAAGCTAACATGTAATACTTGATGAGAATGTGCTTTAAGTACTTCTGTTTCTACAAGCGGTATATGATACGTTAAACGTTTAAATTCTTCTAACCAAGAAGATTTCCCTATAAAACATAATGAGTTTTAGATGATAATGTCAAGTGTAAAACGAGGAATATAGAGCCGAGTTTTAATACCAGCAATAGTTTTATATAGGATGGGAGCACAATTTATGGTACAACTAAGCTGCACTTCGTCTCGATTATACTCGATGAATTTCTAGAATCAATCTCCTTGAAAACAAAATGTTAGGACAAAATTTTATTCAATACTTTTTATTTATTTGTACATAAAGAATCACCCCACTTTCGGTTGTACCGTGAACTGAGCCCACCCTACGTATCAGTGGCGCACCCAGAGGGGGTGAAAGAAAAGGAAGGAAAACTGGATTTCATTCTTTAAATAAATTCTTCTAATCACCTAATGAATTTTATTGAATTTGCATTGAAAACATTTCTATCCGGCTCTCCCAAGATTAAATACTGAGCGCGCCATTGATACGTATTGTGTTCCTATGGATATGAAATATCATTTTTCCAGCTGTTACAGATTATATTAAATTTGTAAAAGAATCCTTTAAAATACACGCGAGTCCCGAAAATATTCTGAATTTATTATTCAATAAAGAGAATTATTTTCTAAGAATCCAAATTAGGTCCTACTAAAACATAAAGCTCTGGACGCATCGTTAAAGCTGAAACCAAGGGAAATAAGCAATGACAATTGAAAGAAATTCGTCTCGACTATTTACTCTGAAAGCGAGGTACATGGATCATTGAGAAACACGATATCTGATAGAAAAAGAATGACATTTCATACACATGCTCTCGACTCGCAAAGGTGTTATTCTCCACAGTGTGAGGGTTTATAAATAAACAAATAAAGTTAACCTGGCTTAATGCCGATATCCGGGTCTATTTTATAGATCTGGTAGAACAAATCTTTCCAGAGGAACTCGTCGCGAGACACTCTGTGCCATGACCTGCACACCTCCCCAGCGATTGTCAGTTCCTTCGGTGTCAGGTATTTAAAGATATTGAGGAGAATGGAGTCGGACATGTAGCACCAGTTCGCGTTTCCCTCGAACGTTTCCGACAAGCAGTCGCTCCTGTCCTCGGACGTGGCCGCATCCTCGTCGCTATTCTCCTGATTCTCCGTCAGGCTGTCGATCATTTCCATATCGCGGCGCGACTTTTTATTTTGCGGAACAGCTGATACAGCTATCGGCGATACCTGCCCCTGATGCGTGCACGTCTGGTAATACACCGTGGCTGGCCGAGATCAAAAACACTGGCATTTAAGCGCACCGCAGGTGTGCGACTGGCCGTTCCGTCCGTGAATCCTCGCGTAATTGAAAAGGAAAAGCTAGAGCCGACGGTGTCTAGTACATTTCCAACTCGACCAGCGACGAATAGATCGCACGGTCGGAAATAATAATGAGATTCCTACTGTTCTTTTTTCTCTTCTCTCTCTCTCCCTCTCTCTCTTAAAACCGACCCTCGAGGATCGAAACATAATTGCAACGTACGCGCGATCTCTTTCCGCGAATATAACGAATGCGTACAGGGACGCGAGAGGATGCGTTCTTAAGACGCAAAATTTAAGCAACGTGTTTCTTGGGAATAGCAGAGCACATTTTATCTATTTGCCAAGCGACAATCGGCGGAGCCTGGATGTAAATATGGAAACGGTAAATGCGACCAACCATCGCTTGCTGCGAGCCGATGGTATTTAAATCGTATTAGGTTGGTGCGTGCGGAGCGATGTTTTTTCGAAGGGTCGCTCGAGAGATATTTCTTCAATCCAAATTTGGTAATGCTGCGAAATAGAAACGATAGCTCAGCGTGTGGTATATTATAATCGCAAGAAAACAGTTTATTTGCTTCTATTAGTATCAATGTAGTATAACAAAGTAACGTAGTAGTATTCTCTTTAACGTAACTCCTTAATTCTATAAAAATAGTAGATATTCTCCGATTTCTTAGCTTTACATAACACCTAAATTATTTTCCCTCGTGGACGATATTAAATCAGCGTCGTAAAACTCTTCAGAGGAACTAGAGCGCGAGATCCATTCTTCCTCTTCATAGTTAGACTGTGAAATACTGTTACACATGACTCTGTAACTTGCACTTTGTAATATTTTCGAAAGAGTCGTAGAATTGTTTGTGTTCTGAATATTGCTGCAAACAGAGCTATCGTCAACGTGGGAGTCGCTAGACAAATCGTTAGACGTTTCTGGCATTTCTATGCTACTACAGCTTTTCGCATCTTTTACGTTAGAACTGTTCACGCTTTCGATATTTATTATCTTCGAAGGATCTTTATGCTCCGTATTTGTTGAACCAGGACTGTTCGATTGAGTTACACACGATGGTTTACGTCCTGCATTTCGGGTGTTAGAGATACGAGAGTTATTATATTCCTCCTCTTCCTTACGATCCGGGAAAACTTCATCAGACAAATTATATCCAGCGTTGTTTTCCATGCTCATATTAAGTAGCTGATTATTATTGCAAGAAATCTTCTGTACATTTGCACATTTCTCTTCGGGAACGTAGTAGTTGATATTACCGTTGAAATCGTTTAATTTTGTCAAAGAAGTTGCAGATACCGGTTGTTCTGAACGGCTGTTAGTTTCATATCGAGACGCGCTTCGAGACCGCGTATGACAATGTATATTTTTATGAAAATATGGATTATGAATATTATCATCCTGAGAGTATTTGTGTACAGTTCCGCTTTCTCTGGTAGGAATTCCAGGTTCTGTGGAAATAATAATTAAGGATATCAGTAATCGCGCAGTTTCTTACTCGACGTAGAACGCTAATAGAAACTTACCGAAACTTTGAATGTTCGTAGTTGATTTTGAAATTAATTTCCCGACTAAGAGGCCAGCTATGAACATAAACTGTGCAATAAGGGTGTCCGGTGCGAGAAAATATATCCACTGGGAATGTTTAAAGTTACGATTACCTGCCATCCCGACTGCGGTGCCGCCGAGAAAGTACGTCATGCTGTTTTCCTTTTTCTTGAACATTTCTCAATTACACTAAACCAAATGATATACGACGCTACTTAAATTACACAGTTATATCGGCAGACGAACTTCATCTGTTTAGACTCGGAGAGGACAATACAGTCTTTTCATGTTGTGCCATGTACATCCTGAAGGGCACTTTAAGGTGGCAACAAAGTGTAAACATTGAACTCGTTACATTTGAATGCCCACTTGCGCGAAAATTGTCTTTAAAGTCAGAAGCACACTCAGATCTTACTAAACTATTACAATGAACACATAAAAAAAATTGACAACATATTCTGAGTATTGTTAAAATTTGTATTCGTTTAAGGTATCAATGTTTGTGTAACTAGAATTATATATTATCGAATTATTATTGGAATTTTCTTACATACGAATAATTTGTTAATAATTTGCCCTTTTTTAAACAATAAAATAGATTCAAATCAGAACTTGTTACACTAATACTGATATATATATATATATTTTGAGAGAGAGAGAGAGAGAGAGAGAGAGAGAGAGAAAGTTGAAATGCGAATAAATATAAAAAAAGAAGATATAAACTAGAAGTATAAGCGGGTACAAGCTCGGTGTTTAATGGCTCTTTGACACGTTGGACATTTTCTTGAGGTACGCATAATTTGTTCTAAGCAATGCGAGCAAAATATATGCCCGCAGCGCGTAGACATAGGTTTCAGTTTAGAAGACAGTTCTTCGTAACATATCGGGCACGTCAACACATGTAAGTTTCCCGCCGTGGACTCGTTGATACAACACGTCCCACTGTTGCGAGCTGAATTATTATCAATGTCTATGACTTCCGACGATTTTGCATCTCTGCGCGCGCTTTCGACTGCTATTTCTCTAAAATGAAATTTATACTATTAACGACACCCGACTCTGTTTAAAGCGAAAGAAGGGAGATTAATTACAAAGTGATACATACATAATCGAATCGCTGAGCTGCGTCGTTTGTTGTTGTTTGGAAGAGGTACGCTTTTTTGGCTTCGTTCTCGCAATATTATTAGATATGTTTTCAGCATTGCCGTTCCTGTTTCTATTTCTGTTTAAATATTTCTCCGCCGACTCTACCGTCAAGTCAATAAAATCGATTGGCTCTGACATGGCCTTTGACATGATTCTTGTTTATGTCCTTATTTATAACGTGTTCGCGCGCACGTGTATGCTGCGAAATTCTAGAAAGTTTGGAGAATTACTGATGTACTTGAATGTATTGTGTAATTGTTTACAATACATCGCTTCGTCGCTGTATATGGTTATTAGCGATTGAAAGTGTAAATGGTATTAATTCGTAACTGTGGGAATCTGAATCGTTAAATTTGTTTTCGAAGTCTGTTGTACTAACCGTGTATTGTTATAAACTTTCTTCGATCACCAAAGTAATTCGTATCTTTTGTAACGATCGACTTGAATGCACTGGATCACACCAAAGTTTGGCAGCCAAACGGTCAACACGGTTTAAAAACCGATTCTACGTGAGAAATTTACCAGTCGCACCATACAAACTCGAAAAATCCCTCGATAGTCGATACCTCTTCTTCGTATGAGAATCGATATTGATCGATATCTTCAATCGAATCGCGATCGAAGCGACGAAATTGTCGAGCGGGGAATACGAAAGCATTCACCTAAAACAAGAACGTTTTTCTATTATTAGCAGCAAATTATATAACTTTATTTAACGTTACTTCGGAATTCGTTTATATCATCTGACTATTACGCGGAAAATGCTTATTATAATAAAACAGGCATTTCTTTGTTATATCAGATATAATTAATGTTTTCCAGTATATTTAGAAAATATGTGTCATAGTTACAAACTATTATAAAAATACAGAAAATACATAAATAGTTCGTAACGCGAATACTTTTTAATACTTTGTAATACTTTTTGAAAATCTCTTGAGCATAAATTATAATAGAAATCATACGCTTTCAAATTATATATATTAATAGCTAAAATATGGACTTTATTATATACAAAAATTATATAAAGAAGATATGTAGGCACTTCACAGAACATCACATCGTGTACAAATGTGTATATATATATATATTAATGTATATAAAATTATTTATAAAATACTATCAAAAAGTCTAACGCAGTACCCTTTCAATGGATTTCATAGAAATGCAAATTATAATATATTCGTATTTTACTAACTTCCAAGAGCACTTCCGTTATTTTTGTTCGATATTATTCATTAGCTTAAATCTTTATATACATATACAATAAAACAGACCATTCTACGCCAGCATTTAAAATAGAGATGACCGTTTAAAGATACTGCTGCATACACGAATCGATCTAGATATCGTAGAAATATTTGATGCTTCGTGGTTCATCTAATCAACCCCCTTTGTTCGTCAGAAAATGTACAATTATAAGTTTCGTAATAGTCCTTTATGTAAAAGAAGAGTGGCCTCGTAACTTTCTGCGTGTAAAGATGCTTCCTTATTAATTAATATAGAATTACATAATCCATATACAATAAAATGTTTAGTTTACATAATACTCTCTCGAAAACACTTCGAAAAGTACAGTAAAACGTCTCGAGTCGCTTATTTATGCTAGAAATAATTACAAATAACGATAATAAAAGGAATCCCCTCAAATTAGATACAAGTAGTATTTCCCGTACACCTACAAAGGCAATGGTACGCGATATCGATTTCAGTCGTCCACTCAGCTGACGTATATTACACTCGACTCGTGCCGTTCTGAGCGGATAGTTTATAAATTTCAGTTCATACAAAACGATTTTGATAGCTTTCGAATGGTCATAAAATGGACGGTTATATTCCAATACTTCGTGGAAAAATACTAGTAAACTCTTAAAAATTTCTTACACAAGACAGCTGATTACGTTAATGAATAATGAAAGGAATTATCTTTGGCTGTTGTCATCGTAGATCCAATGATCCTACGTTATGGTATCGCTGGTTAATGGGGGTCCCGGTTGCTTTTGTTACGATTACGCAGCAACGAAGCGTCCAAAAGGGAATAGGTTCCGGGCTCGAACACCGGCGGGTACTCGAGACCAGGGTAATCGGGTGGCGGTGAGGTGGGTGGTGGTATGTAAGGCAATGTCGGCGGGTTTAATGAGTTTCTACCTGTGCTGGTGAATCCTTTCTGGCATAACAGATGACTCGCGCCGCCCTGAAAGCAAGTTCGTCGAATTACAGTAAGGATTCCATTTGAAACTCATACGCTGTTCGAGCACGTACTTTTGATATTAAGTTCGAAGCAGATGGCGATGGCGTATCTGGACTCCAATCACTTACAGAACTCACTGAACTGAAACTCTGACTGAGGGTTTGAGGGCTATTTCCACTGAAGGAGCTAACAGATTGACTGATTCCACTGTCGCCGGGACTTTGGCTGTTCGATCGGCTGGGCAATCGGGACTGGTTGTAACATTTCTCTCGAAAAAGGGCTCTGTGCAATCTTGGCGATCCTGGAAGCGTATGCTAAAGTTAGTATAAGATGCACATCATTGGAATATAAAACGAAGGCAGTCGTATTCACCCAGCAAAGTTTTCTGAGTCTCTTTAGGCAAATCCAACGTGCAGGGCTTCTGCTGGCATTTATTGCCGAATAGATTTCTCAAGCGACTTGGCTTCTGGACTTGTTCGCCTTTGTCCAAATGCATCTCGAATGCAGCCGTCATTCCTTCCTGCTCGAATGGAGAAGATGGTATAGGTGGCGGTTGGTACTGCGCTGCGTTCTTTAAACGAGTCTTATCGTAATCTACATCCTTTTTATCAGTTCGCCGTAGAGAATCCAACCAATGCTTGTCCGATGGACCGTAATCACGTCGGTTAGTTAGGTTGAAGCTCCCTTTACGACTTACAGACGCATCTTTCTTCGCGCGTTGCAACGTTTCGTAAGAAGCATGATATGTAAGATCACTGCTGGACCCAGAGCAACCTGAAATATAAATTTGTTGCAGCTTCTCTATGAAAAATACCATTTCCGCATAGAACTTACCATCGTTTCGGGCAAGTCGCTTTGGCAATGATTTGATATCGTCGGTAAAACTATTGGTCTTCTTCGATGAGTAGTAATCGTATACTCTAGAGGTTTCATTACTGTTCGATGGCTGTGCTTGATACGCACAAGCGTTAGTATTATATTCGCCAACCGTGCTTGCATGTCTATCGAACCTTTCATCAATATCCGATGTGTTATGGTATAGAGAAGTGGAGCGTTTCTGATCATTCGTAACATTTCTTGAATGAGTCGAGTCGTACGACTTTACATGGCGCGAACTTAATCCATCCTGCGTCTTTTTCTTATGAGCGCAATTAAATTCACTCGACTTTTTGTGAACTGAAAATTTCGACGATTCCCCCTTATTCTCGTTTCTTTCTGAATCAAAATCACCACTTAATTGCCTCGCTGCGTGCGAGTTGTCTATATTACGCATGTACCCGTAGGAGGGTGTAGTGTTATTCGCTACTTCATCGTTAGTTTTACTTCGAGCATATGCAACATCGTTATTGGCGGCTGCTTCAGTGTTAGCTGTTCCATTGTCATGAAAATTTCTATGTTGAACGTGAACGTGGTCGCTGGTTAAAGGTGTCATTCGCGGCGATACGGATCTATTCCTAGTTATTTGTCTCCGATCTTCCCGTTGGGATAACATGAATTCCTCTAGCGTGATAAAACCTTGCAGGTCATCGGGTCTTCTGTTTCTGCTATTAGAACATCTAAGCATTAAACATTGCTCCACCATTTATTTCATTACGTCCTTTATAGCATTATAAAATTAATAGTAAACATTCTTTCCAAGCCAATTGAGGATAGAGTACATGGGAGTGATTAAAATAAGGGAAGACATGCACAAACTATAAACATATAAAATAAATTTAATCAGCGCTTTGGGTTAATTATTTTATTGTAAATTCAAAGGTATAACAATGTTTTTCACTGTTCTTTCAAGTTAAAAATCTACGTTTTCAATAAAAGGGATAGTATATAGTAACTCGAGTTTAGTGAAGTGTTAAAAAAATAAATACTACGATTAAGAACAACAAAATTAATATTGGTATTACAGCATGCAATGTAAATTGTTACCTGTCTGTTGTGCGTCTGTAATCACCCATATCCTGAGTACTACACGACATATCTGTAGTGCTCTGTGAAGCGCACAACCCATAAAATGTGCTTCCTGCGATTGTCATTTGCAGATCCGGCGAATTAGGAACAGAGTCTTGTTTCCTGAAAAGCAGAATTAACATTACACGTTCACTTTGAACGGGATATACATCAGCGTATACATTTACTTGTTCGGCGTAGATGTGGGGAGCACTCTCCTGTAACTCCTAAATTGTGCGGTTGGAACCGGTACGTTGTGATTCCTTGTACCAAGAAACTTTAAGTATTTCCTATCTAAACTAGCACCATTAATCTCGTGATCTTTATACCCAGTAGAGTCCTTGCGAACAACTTTCTTCAACGATCCGAATGATTTGTCGAGGTTCGATTTATATTCTGGCGTAAGAGCATTCTTCACTTTACTCTTTTGCTCGCCATCGCTTTCGTCGGTTTCGCTGAAGAGAGCGCTGTTTCGACTGTGACCGTCTGCGCCCAGAGTTGCTTTGTTGATTGCCTCTAACCATAACGTAAGGGAGTCTTCTGTGTCCGCAGCGAAATAAAATACTGTTCCTGTGTGGTAAACTTTGAACGCGTATTTTCGAGATTTCACTTCAGCAGCTCGCGACACAGTGAATCCTGGCAAAGCTATGAGACAATCCGCTTTCATGCTGTTTTGAGCTTTGAACCTGTATTTATAAGCACAATCAAATAACTGCTTGTAAACCCGCAAATATGAAAGCTTATTTAACAAACCTGTATAAAGAGGAGCACTTCAACACGAACCAAGCTTTAGCCCAAGCACCACCCGCACCTCTTGTGCGGTACGTTAACCAGCCTTCTAAATCGACTGTACCCATATCTTTCACAGAAATATTTCTTTTCCCTAGTACAAATAATAAAACAGAAATTAGTGTTTAGAAACGCAAGCATCAGTTAGTAAATGATCTTTTTGAACGTAAGTTTCTTACTCGCGAATAATATGCTTCGTTTCCTGCTACTCCTGGGACTACTACTCGAAGATTTGCTTAGACTCCCATGCAGCCCGATACTTCTGGCTACCATCATGGCCTTATTGACTACGCCCTTTTCGAAGTTCCTCTCCTTCTCAGAAATTTTCGATTTATGTTCTAGAGTTTGCGATTGCTTCGAAGAGCACGAACCATCGGGAGAGTCCGTATTTTGAGCGTAAGACTCGTGATTATAACTATCCATCGTCGAACTGGCGTAAGCATATTTCTCATTGAACGGTTCGTACTTATCACAGATAGATTTGCTTTCTTTTATTTGCTTATCATTGTATTCTATATACGAAGAGTCCATGTTTAAACTAGGTCTGCGTTCGTTACCTAAAGCGTTCGTTTCGTCGATAAATTCTATTGATCTCTCTGCGAAGCTATTACACGTATCAAAATAATCTTGCCTCTCTTGAAGATCCAAGTTACTTTTAATATGATTATCTAGAGAGAATTCTGGTCTTTTTAGATCCCTCCTGACATTGGGTCTTTGAGATGCGCGATGCTTCTCTTGATCTTCGGAAACCCTTAAAGTATTATCTGAAGATGAATTCACTGTTGATTTTGAAAAATATTTTCGTGGAGGAGGATCCGGAGGTATCGAATGTGACTTGGGATCCGGCTTCTTACTAGATTCGACCTTCGTTAGCTCTACATATTTACAAGGCTGTGCCATATTCCCTTGACAAGTCACATCTTCAGTTTTTGTATTATCGTTCTGCATTTTGTGAAAAATCTGAATTTGTGGCGCATGTTGATTAATATTCGACGCATCGATCTCAGCAGAATTCAAATCACAGTTTGTTCGTGACTTTTCTTCAAATTGCAATTTTTCTTTTATGGACGCGCTGGAAGGTTTCCTTTCAATTAATTTCTTTTGTTCCGTCTGAGTGCAATTAAATGTTTGAAGAATCTTTCCGAATTTAGTTAAACTTTGATTGCTTCCGCTGTTATTTTGTGCACAGCTATTCATCGGTTCCGACTTATCTTCATTCCTTTCGTGACACGAGCTAGGATTACTCGCAAAATTTTGATTACTAGATGCTACCGATACATTCTCGAATTCGCCGCTTAAGTTATCCATTACGTTATTCTTGTCACCCTTATTTACATCTGAGATAATACACTCTTTATTGCTTTGGTTTGCTATACTGTTTCTAGGACTTACATCACTTACGTTACGTACAAAAGTTTTAAGCGAGTTTGAGTGTTGGGATGCTTCGACAAATTGCTCTCCTTCGTTATTCTGTACAATATGTCTGTCCGTATTGCTAACATTTTGAACAGCACTGCTGGCAAAGCATGCGCGAGTACTTTGCCTTTGATCATCGATATTTATCGATTTCGGTTGGTCTTCGGTATTCGTAGAAGTCAATCGAATATCAGTCTTAGTAGTAGATACATTACCGAAGCTACTTGTAGACGATTCCAGCGTGTGAAACAACTTCTGCTTCCTCTCCTCTATACTCTCCGTATCCATTAAGTCGTACGCTGGTGTGCTGTAACTCTTGTCCAACTTACCTCGCTCTTTAACGCTACATATACTAGACTCTTTACTGCATTGTATATTTTTATTATGACTATGCCTATCTCTAATGAAATTGTTGCACTCATCTAAAGGCACGCTTGTATCACTCGAATTATTGTTATTGGTAACATTAGTGGATGCTTGCGAAACTTGGCTAGGATTGCTCGTATTACTAATAGTTAACGCTTCCTCGCAATTTTCAACGGTCTTACATTCATCTTTCGTTTCATGCGTAACGCTATCTATTTGAGGAACATCGGGCTTAAGAAATTTCTCTTGGAACTGCACTTTTTTATCGTCGGCTTGGCCGTCGGGCCTTTTCTTTCGTTTGCTCTGCTCTATGCTCAAGCACGATTGCGGCCGTATATTCGAAGGTACGTTATCTAAACCGTGAGCGCAGGACGCTGCTTTGTCTCGTAATTGAGAAGTTGTACTATGCTCCTGCTTCAATTCCTTCCAAAACTGTTCGATATCAATTCCATGCTTGGTAGTAGGACTAGCACCAGTTATAGTCGCTCGCCGCTGAACCGAATTCCTTGGTTTTGTTGAATACAATCGAATGGACAACGGCGGTTCCGCTTCGCTGTCCGAGTCGCTACTGTCTATGATCATCGTGTCTAATATATTCACCGTGTCTAAAATACTCGCGGGCTCCGGACTGGGATTCTTTGGCATATGCCTAAACAGATTTTACAAAGAAATTAAACTTCATACCTCCACGCGAGCGCCAAAAGGGAGGGTATGGACGATACCTTGGTAATGGCATTGTAAAATCTGGTATGGTCAATAATTCTGGCCTCGGCGACGGAAGATTGTGCTGCCATCGTGTCGTGTACGATGTCTTCTTATTGCTTGGAAGTCGATATGGCTTTATATAAATTTGACCGTATACTTTTGTGTGCCTCGGCCTGCGCTTTAAAGTTAATAATACTTCGGCCGGACTCTCGCGAAATAATTCCAGAAGATTTTTCCGTTCCCAGCCAACCACGGTCTGATAATTCACCTAAGATATTTATTCGAATTATTGGCACGTCCAGCATAAAGTGGAGGAGTATCAGGGGGAAAATACCTGAACTATCTCATCCCCTTCCTCCATTTTGCCGCACTGATGCGCAGCCGAGCCGAATTTAATTTCGGCGATTTGATGAGCTCCGTGAAAAGATGGCAAAATGTAAAATCCCTACGAAACAGAAATTCTTCATAATACACGATTATTCTTTTTCTACAACGTTAACAACTCAGTTATATCCTACAGAAGAATTATCTAAGCAGGATGTTAGGGTTGCGTTGAATCAATGGGTGCGGCATTATCTGTAGAGGATGTAGCAGATAACTTTTTTCATGCTGGTCATAAAGTGTAATACTGTACGACTCGTGTCAAATATGTTATATATTCTATGTACATTATGGACTTCTTTAAAAGAGAAGAATGCAAAATAGAAGGCCTAAAATAGAAGGGTATTTTGTTTATTAGTAATTGAAAATATTTGAATACTCACTAAGTCATCTCCAGGCTTCTTCTTTAAAGTAGCCAGGTCTAAACTAGCAGGTTGCAATATCATAGGATCAGTAATATCTTGTATTATATAATCCGCCAATTTCGCCAGCTGCCCGCAGATCGTCCTAATTTCTTCTATCGGCTTTTCAGCGAATCTATCTCTTTGCGCGCACGTGGCCATTTCCAAGGCTAGCTTCATCAGCTCGGCTTTCTTGTCATTGTATTCTAGTTGCCCGCTGAAGGGAGGCCGATCCAGCCACCTCACCAATGGCTTTACGGCCGTTATAACCGACGCTACGTCGGATAATGTTTGAGTAGTGACAGGTTTAGAGTCCGTCTGACGGGAGAGCTCGTTTTGCAGGCTGTGCGCTTGGCAAGACAATCGCAGTGCCAAAAGTTGCAGATTCTCGCGATCGAGTTCATAATGGAAGTTTCTTAAATACTCTACAGCTTCGAGAATAATTTCCTGATGGCCGAGCTTCAACACTCCGAGATGCTCTAGGTCCTCGGGTCTAAGACTTAATAGTTGCTGTCCACTGACACCGTGATTCGTGAAGCTATGCACATAGGGTAGCACAGAATTGTCCAAGCCTGCGAAACAAATTGCGTCTAAATTAATCTGAAATTTATATTACGTTTTTTTCTGTCGCGTTAATTTGCTATTCGTCCGAGGCTACCGAGTGTCCACTGACGGATGGACATGGCAGTGTAGGTAAACAAAGACATTAATAATTGCTGTAAGGAACGGAGCTATTGTTTGTGGTAGAAGAATATTTGTAAATAGAAACTGGCTGACTAGGCGCTAACACTTTCCCTCTTCGAGATAATGCATCATTCATGAATTGCGCATTCGCTGCAGACGATTAAACCAATCAACACTGTTTAACACATATAACGAAGTGACTGATTAAATTGGGAAGAGGGAACAGGAGAGAGGCTGCGGGTGTACATTACAAGTGGTATATTCACACGGATATCTCGGCGATGCACCATTTCGACGGGTATGTGAAGTCACTGGGTTTCGCGAAATCTACCTAGCAAAGGGTGGACTGATTCCAAAAGGCATTAGGCTTTTCGCACCTTTCAACCACTCGCACACTTGATCGGTTTTCCATTCGGCTACATTAACATACGCCATGTCCCGATCATGTATCGGTTCACAAAATACTAAAGAGTAAAGATTCTGCTCGTTCTCACTCGGTCTAATTTCCACTTCGCCCCGTCGATAACTGTTAAATACTTGATTCAATCACGGACAAGATATAGAATAGACCTTGCATCCTATGTAAATTTTTGCCACACAAAGCGGGGGCTCTTGGGGCCCTCTTACCATTTTCGTGCCGCATGCAATGTTATCGATTCGGAGTGGAATTCGATCGCAATCCTACTAGCGGTTGGAACTGTTTTCTCATTCACTACTAACTTTACCGACTTCGGTGATTGAGTTGAAGTAGTTCCCAAAGTCACCGTTCTGGAATGTAGAATGCGCGGCAACACGACTGAAAATAGAAACACTATAGTGTCTCTAACCACAGACGGGGTATAGGATACTAATAGACAGGTGTTCAGACTCTGTACCGTCTACCCATGAAGTAAGAGTAAGGAGACTTGTCTCTATATTCTCAATAGAATGAAAACTTGAAAATTAATTTACAAAGCATTTTTAAGCTTGTATATCTATCCCCGTATTATTTCCTGTAATCGTTAATTTAGGTAGTTGACCACAATTTTGTCACATTACAGAAAATAATGTGTAATCAATTACACAAATACATTTTAATCGTAATTTGTAATTAGATTACATTTTGCCCAACTCTGCTACTGACCACTACCCACTGGTCAATCACCATTGAACTCTATACTGCATTCCACTTTAGAGTGGACTCGTTCCGCGCAGGGATATACTGTTGATTGGTAGGAAACCGGCAGGGAAAGTGCTACGACCAATCGCATGTGTCAGATCCGTGGGAGTTTGCAGTTTGTAGTAAGACAGAGAAAGCACAATATTTCTCTTCCTTGGCCCGGCCGCCATTGCTCTGTGCGCTGTTCACACTCCAGTTATAGTCTGATTTTCGAGAGTTGAGACCTGAGGCGGGTCCACAATCCATAGCGTACCATTGGTTCCTCCTTAACCACCGAGGGACCCGCCTCAGGTCTCAACTCTCGAAAATCAGACTATAGTATAGAGCTCAATGATCTACACATACATATATTAAACTGCATTGTATTGTCATCGTGCCATTAACAAATTACAATGTCATGGTGCCATTAACAAATTACAATGTCATGAAACACAGCTATTTCTAAGATTTCATTTATACCTATATAGTTGGTACTTCATATTCAGTATTATGTACTAGTGGGACTCAAATTACGCTATTTTATTGTATGAACTTTGAGTAAAATACATTAGAATATTTGAATTATAACGCAAGTTGAAATGGGTTCTATACAGAATATACATATTACATTAATAAAATTAAGAGTCTGTGTACATATATATACATACAATATATGGAATACTCAAACCAATTAATACGCTGCATTATATTATGAGTGAAAGAATTTTAGATACACGATAATACCAAGTATAGCGACTTCTAGCAGTATAATTAGAATTAATACGAACTTATTCATTAAAACACCTCTTCGCATAATGTTTAGTATTCTCCTTGCTTTATTCAATTCTTCATCTGTTTGCGATAATCTTCTCTTAGCTTGTAATAACCGCTCCCTTTGCCCCCCCAATTCAGAAATCACCTCTGTCCCTATTTGCTCATTCTCGGCAGCAGCTATTTGAGACCTCGCAACCGACTGTACCGAACGCGCCAGTACTGCATTACCTTCCAGTAACGTACGCCTGTGTTCTTCTTCCCAATTGATCCCGAAATCCATCGTGAAGATATTCACAATTTACATTCACAACCGAAGAGCAACGCTCATTTAAATTCCAAGATCCGTCATAATTTCCATGAATTCACTCTCATCGACTAAAATCATAAATAGACATTATATAGTTACCTACTTCATCAAAGAATAAAATAAAATACATAACATCAGATTTAAGTCATATCAATAAACTTAATCGACTCTTATTAAAATCTTCTTACTAGAACCATCTTGATCAGAGTCAAATTCTTTGATCATAAGTTCCATCTCTTCGATTGTCAAGTTACAGTCAAGGTTTCTATTAAGTCTTTGTAAATCTTCTAAAGTTATCCTATTACTTGTAGAATTACTTGTAAACACCTTAAACGCATATTTCGTTTCATCTAAAGAACTGCGTTTGCTTAACTTCTCTGACACTGTACAAAGATCGAGTCGACGTTACTTTCGAAACATTTAACGACACCCTATTTAGGTTAACACTACCCATGCATAATTAACAAGCATCTTCTTTCACGCACCAACATAATTAAAATCTTCGAGACTAATTTTGTTAGAACCGTGCTTATCGTACATTCGCATAACAGCTAAGACGTAAGATTTTTTGACTGCAAAGCCCAGAGCTTTCAACGCAGCTTTCATTTCATGATAATCTAAATAACCATCTGCGTCACTGTCCATCAGACGAAACGATTCTCTCAAGCGTTTCTTTTCATTCCCGCCCAAGTTACTTCTCGCAACAGCCGACATAATCGACAGAATCTATTTAATTACCACTGAAATTCAATAATCAGGGTTTACCTTATCAGTGAAGTCGCAGGGAACGATCTGGTGATTGACGTCTTTTGTTAATCAACTGGTTATGTCGCGGCCAAGTATGCTCCGCAATACGCACTTCTTTCTAATCCGTTCCCGTGCACATACGCTTTCAATTATCTTCAAATTTTCCTCTAAATTGTAACCGCATAAAGAGATTTTAGCTGTATTATGCAGTATCGTCGCTGTATAAACATTCGACTAATGTTTCGGCAGTTTCTATGACTTTGACAGGCGCGATGATATCAGCTTCTTTGCGTGTTAAAAATAGCCTTTACAGTGACGGTCTAACAGGTGTTACCAGGTGTTACTAGCGGCCGGCAGTATTGTGGACATTGCGATCTAATGCTGTTCTTTTAAGAGGATATTGTATTTGATGTGATTTGATTAATGAAAATGACACGAATTACATTTCTGCATCCCGACCTTGGAATCGGGGGAGCAGAGCGGCTGGTAGTCGATGCTGCGCTGGCTTTAAAGAGAAAGGGTTACGAGGTTAATTTCGTGACAACTCATCACGATCCGGAGCACTGTTTCTCCGAAACCAAAGATGGAACGATTCCCGTTACAGTCGTTGGGAACTGGTTACCCAGGCATGTCTTGGGTAGATTCTTTGCACTTTTCGCATACATACGTATGGTGAGCTAATTTCATACATACTAAGCAATCTCGCTCGCTTTAATATGTTAGAACCTGTTGCCACATACCTTCCGCACCGGGATCACGATCCTCCGTCGCCCGTTCAATGCTGTATCTTTGTTACAGATATACGCCGCTAGTTACATCATATTCTGCGAACACCGACCAGAGATCGTGTTCTGCGACTTGGTGTCTGTATGCATTCCCATCCTCCGATTAAGAATTCCATACATAATCTTTTACTGCCATCACCCGGACCAGTTGCTCTCGCAACCAGAAGGCATTATTAAACAGTTGTATCGCGCCCCTCTGAATTATTTGGAAGAAGTCACGACTGGAATGGCGCATAAGATATTCGTGAATAGCGTGTACACGCGCAGCGTATTCCAAAATACTTTTAAGAGATTGCACGTGGAGCCTGAAGTCCTGTATCCCTCCATTAACACAGACTTTTTCGACAAGACTCGAATAATCACCTTGGAAAGAGTACTCGATAAGAAATTACCGTCCGATAGTATCGTATTGTTGTCGATTAATAGATACGAACGTAAGAAGAATTTGGGATTAGCGGTGGAAGCGCTCGCGGAACTTAAGAAGTACTTAACAGACGAGGAGTACCAGAAAGTGTACTTAATTATGGCTGGGGGGTATGACAAAAGAGTGGAGGAGAATGTGGAGCATTACTTGGAATTAATAGGGCTCGCTGATGAATTGCACGTCACTGACAAAGTAATATTCCTTCGCTCTCCGTCGGACATTGATAAAGTATCTATTTTAAATCATTGTAAAGTGTTATTATACACACCGTTAAATGAACACTTTGGTATCGTCCCACTCGAGGCAATGTATACGAGTAAACCAGTCATCGCGCATAATTCCGGTGGTCCAAAGGAGTCTGTGATTTCTGGAGTTACTGGGTTTTTAGTCGACCTATCTGGCGATGCGTTTGCTTCGAAAATAGCTTTTTTGATAAAGAATCCGAAGAGCGTACAAGAATTTGGTATCGAGGGCAAAGATCGATTTATGAAGACCTTCAGCTTTACTGCATTTAGTGCTCAGCTAGATGAGGCAGTCAAGGACTTAATTAGTAATAAAAAGTCAACATAAATTCCTAATTGTTGGACTTTTGTATGTTACTGATGAAGATTCGATCTATTACATTTTAATTATATTTTTTATACAATGCAAATATATGGAGAATGTGACAAAGAGATGATATACGATATCATTGCACGGGTGAACTGAAATTGCAATGCAAGTGTAGATTTACTACATCATTTTACTATAGTCCATTATGACGTTCGAAAAAGTATATATGTTCCTTTATTGTCTTCTATATTCCATATTTTATATATTAATGTTTGTATCGAGGGTTGAGAGTATTTATTCAATTTTATCTGTTATTCAGTGGCGGATTTAATAGGCGGCCGATGAGCTGTTGCTGCCTTAGCCCGTTTTTAGTAAACTACCTTTTCATTTTCCCGATAAAATGGGCCCCTCGGAACGTTTGCCACCTGGGCCCTTTTCCTTAAATCCGCCACTGCTGTTACTCTTATTTATGTAGGACAAAGAATTTTTATATGTACCTATCATTTATATTTATTGTGCACATGTTCTTTATATTACATTCATAAGAAGATTAGTAATTATATGATACATATAAAAGCATTTAAACTATATTACACCTCGTTTAGTTCTAAATGGAACATGGACTGAAATGTTTATTAATTCGTTGACTATCGTGTAAATTCTGCTTCCCTTCCATCGCATCGAGTCATCAGAAACTTCATCCACGTTATTTAAATGTAATGGCATAAACGTTAACTTAAAAACTACAATACATTCTATATGTTTCTACATAATAGTCAACGCATTAATTTGGGCTGTACTTCCGAAAGGGACCGGTGACTGATCGAGATGAAACTTAGTGGGTATTACGATGGGTGCGGAAAGACCCCAAATATAAAATTTTAGCTTCGGCAATTAATGCGTTCAAAAGATACAGGGGTAATTGTGCATAAAAGGGTACGCCTTACCGATTTTTTTTTAATCACTTTACCACGGTCCCCCCTCTTAACAATATTTCTATTGACTTATACCGACACAACGCATTCCACTTTCCAACTTGTTCCGGGTATTAGTATTGGTTGGGGCTAGATTAGTGCGGGGAGCGCGTAAAGCATGGTAGCGAACCGATGTGAGTTTGGGGATGCTAAAAATGAGACTGTGGTCACAAAATTTAAAAAATGAAAAAATGGCAGGACGGGAAGGTTCCCGGGTAGGGGGACCTGCACCAACGTCCAAAAAAAGATTTAAAAAAAAAATTAATAATTTTTTATTAATATTTCGGAAACTAATAAATACCCGAAGCTACAATTTTAGATTTAGGATCCGCAACCCCTCCCCCAAACCTCATCTCGATCGGCCACCGGTCCCTTTCGGAATAATATCCTTAATTTGGTACAATTGTTTTATTGCATTTATTAAATGAAATTGTTCAGTAGGAAGTTAGTCCATTAATTGTAAAGTGTCAAGTTTTTCACTGGAATAAAAACCTGCTTTAACTTGTCTTCCACCAAAGAAGCGTCCATTTAAATCAACGACAGCTTTGATAGCACTTTCTATTCTTTTAAATTCTACGAAGATCCTGACAGCCTCTTCGGCAACAGCGTCTGCCACTTCGTGGATAATAACACGCGCCACATCGCCATACTTTGTGTTACACTCGTCTTTAACTTCAGGTTCGAGGTCCTCGTCCACTTCTCCAGGACCAACCATGTTACGTAACAATACAACCTAATCGAGAACATTATAGATTTTTAAATGGAGAAAAAAAAGCCTGAATGTTGCCGAATTTTGCGGCGTGATTACCAGAATGACCCCTTAAGTGTCTCAATAAGAATGGGCATCGAATAAGAGAATATTTCAAATAATTCGCGACATCCATCATTTCCCTTCAATATTACCTTGCTCGGACATTTCATTATTTCTGTAATACTAGGCTCCTCCGCAGATGGTACCAGAGAACCTTGTAATGCCGCTGGAGGTGGAGAAACAGCAAGGGGTGGCGGCGGCGGCATAAGCTGCTCCCTTTCACCGACAATTCTTCCACCCCGTTTGCTAGTTTTCTCCACTTGTAGCGCAACAGACATCCCTTGCTCCTTTTTACCGAGCCCTTGTCCTTCTTTGAAGCCATATTTAGCCATTATTTTAGCCGCCACGGATGATGTCGCGTATCCCATATTAGCTTGTGGCCTCGACGCTGGTGGTGGAAGGTCGGAAGATTCTTGCAAAGAAGGTGGCGGTGCTATAGCTGCTCCACCAACGATACCCCTCGAGGTTGGTGTTCTTTCCTCGTCTCTCTCAGGAGGAATCATTGTGTTGTTCGCCGAGGAAGCCTAAAGCAGGCATTTGTATCATATAAAGAGGAATGTCTATGTTTTCAAGACATACAAGGTAAAGTTCGTACAACGATCATACATTACCTGCGTGTCCTCAAACCTTGAGCTATCTCGCCTGCGTTTACGCATTTCAGTCTCTTGATCGTGCTCTCTATCCCGTAAATCTCTTAATTCTTTAACAACTTTGTCATATTCGTTGGGCCACATAGGATCGTATTCGTTTACTACGTTCCAATCGAACTCCCCGCCCACCCCGATACTGCTAACAGTACCGGAGGAGAGCGGATTATTATGCGGCCCATCCTCCTCCCTATCTGTGTTTCGATTCGCCTTTGATTTCAAATCAATTACAGGTGCCAATACCGCCGTGGCTTTTCTATATTGTTCACGCTTTGGCTAAACACATAGTAAAGCGATGATCTCAAATGCTCTTATAATTCAGTCATTATTATATAAAAGATTTACCTGCGTAGTAGCAGCTTTTTTTAATTGTAACTGAGATTGCAATAGCTTAATGCTGGACGACCATCCCGCCACTTTGTCAGATGTTCGATGTTTATCGAAATCGTCGTATAAAGACATTGCTTTAAATCTCTCAAAGCGTATTGCGCTTAACTTAAACGTTGCCTCTTAATAACAAATCGCAGTGTATTGTTCGATCTCGTAATTAAAATTGGGGGTATGGCTAAGTCATAGATCTTACAAAACCAGTGATGCTCAAATATTTCAACAGTTTTATTAATACAATAAAGATACTGTTAATCGAGCGATTCCTTAAAATAAACACGGTTATACGTTGTTTTTTTTTTAACATTAAATAAAATCCTTGTGTATTTGAGGTTAGTGCTAACAGCGCTTCTATGAATGTGTCTGTTTAAACAGAAACGGCGAGTGTACACACACATACGAAAGTAACTAATTCAAGCGATTTGTGTTTGGTTTTATATATATCGAACTGCGAAAAGTGTAGGTTATATTACAAGCTTCGGGATTTATACAGATGCAGACAACGAAAGGGTTATTTTAATGTAGATACCGCATGCGGTATACAAGATTTAAACAATTGCATGTAGTGTTTGCATGTGTGAAGTAGGTGGTAGGTGTTTTTACTTATTTAGGAATGTTTTATTAGGGGTTAATATAAATGTTAATAGAGGTAAATATAAATAGTAGTAATAATATGCATCATTAACAAAAATCGAAATATTTCTAATATTATGTTTAAGATCATCGAGATAGTTGGGATAAGGTAGAGAGTGGGGATTGTTGTTCATGGAACTTCCTCCAGCTACTAACTCGATTTTCCTTTGCCTCGGCTATACAAAGCATATATATTGTAATTCAAGGTTTTATTACACATAATGCGCACGATATTATTTCAAATTAAATGCGTCTATGATGCGTTCAGAGTAGAACGCAATTGGTCACAACGGGTTATCAATATAGCTCCAAAGATAGCTAATCAATGAATGCAGAGGTCGATAACTATACTGACGATATTGTTGAGGGTATATTGGGTTCATTAATTTTCAAATTGGCCAGTTTCGAATGAAATTGTAATATTTTTATTAACACAATGTGCTCATCAAACTGTGCAGTACAAAGGAAGTTTGATTACGAGAAATTAACGGTTTCGTGATTTAAGTTGGTCACGATAGGCGTCTACAAGGGAAGTGACGTCCATGGTTTTACCGATTGGCTGATCTTCCCTCCATCTGCACATTCACACAACATCATTTCTCATTGAACGAATCTATAATGCCTTCGATCGTACAGTGATTGGTCGACATGAATTTTTAACGCAGCTTCATAGATACGCGACCAATGAACATCGAAGTCGACTATTAGCACCATTATCACATAATTATACTTTTCTGTTCAATATCAATTAACTTTAAACGACATTATATGGCTTCAATGAATGCCTAGTCCAATCTAGTTAACATATAAATATCGAATTTCGCTAGAGGAAATTCTTGTTTTGAGATTCCAGTTGGCTACGACATCCCTTGTTCCTAGGGGATGTAGTGTTCGTTATTGTGTCGCGACTGAAGTTAAGTCGGGGCAAGGAACTAAAAGGAGCGTGTTATATTGAAAAAATTTATCAATTGCATTTATTAATAGAGCTTATTTAATAGACTCCGTATCAGACACGAATATACTCTGCACAAGATACAGAATTGCAGATTTAAATAGATTCGGAGGCATCGAAAGGCTCGCAAACCCGGCTTCTATTCGCAGCCCTCTGGCGGCGAGCACCGGAGGCATCAGTGTGGTCGCCACAGTCGCCCACAGTTGCAACGGGAGTTTGGCGGGCAACGTAGCTAGGATTGGCCGGTCTTTCCTCTCGTAGTCGATGGTCGCCGCAGTCATCCGGCTGAGTATCGGTTCGAGTTTTCCTGGGAAAACACTACTTCCCGCGGACCCATTGTCCCCGACGCGTCGGCGAAGCCTAACGGAAGGAGGATTTATCGTGCGTGATACATCGAGCACCGGAGGTAAGTCACCGCGCCGCTAATAAAGAAACGGTGCTGTACGCCGCCGCGATTCTGTGCCCCGCGGGGTTCTTTCTGTGCGATTTCACACGTGGTCCTCGACTTCGCTGATTCGATTTTCTTGCTGCACGGCAAACGGGCTATCCCGACCCCATCTTCCTGCCCCGCGGGGGATATTCGTGGCCATCCGGCGTGCCCGCGGCGGTTTCATTAGGCCGTGCGTGCACACCTCGCCCTCGGCCGATCTTTTCGTTCCGAGGCAAAAAAAGCGCAGTACGGCGTCAGTCTTGGATGCCATCTTCGCGCCGTGGCGTACTTGCGTACCACCACTGCAAAGTGGGGGCGATAGAGCCACGTTGTACGATGGACGGCGATTTCTGAAGATTTTCATACATGTAAATCATCGAGCGCGTCCGATACGTATATTCCTTCGCGAAAATTCGCCCGCGCCACGAAAATCCCCCCGGGACCGGGAAAAAATGCCCTTGTGCGCCGCGTCGCTCCACACGACACGTGTATTCTACGTACCTCCTTTAGTATGGACGGATGCACGATGCCATCTTATACTGTTATTTAAAATAACTCTAAAACTCCTCCAAATATCCTCCCAGTTATGCGCGACCGCTTTTATGGCTCCCGGGGGCGAAAAAAACGTGGATCTTTCGCGGATTTTATCAATTCCGTGCCTCCGCAATACTTGTATCTTGTTTTTCATGCCTCGCTTTTTTTCGCTTTATTTTAAGTAACTCTTTTCGGAGCAAATATCGCGTAACGATATATATTTTTGCATCATGATTTTCTGTACCCCTCATCAATAAATATTCCAACTAATCTCGAACTTAGACGAATTTTTGCATTTTTAGGTCTGTTTTAATGTATATTAGTATAATATACGTCTTAATATTCTGCAATATTTCAGTCATTGCCAACAAATTTTTAATCAATTCTTTTGATTTTTCGTCGATATTTAAATTCTATCCCGAGCCTCAGGTTTCATCCTCTTGAAGTTACAACTCCAGTGGATTCGGGTCGAGCCATATACGTATCAATCGTAGCATGAGCATTCGGAAGCGAACATATGCGTGTATGTTTATTAGAAAGCGAGTATAGAAAGTTGTTTGACTGTTGTAGATTCATAAAAAATGAGTTCGAGCGTTTGCTATAAATGTAACCGAATGGGCCACTACGCACGGGAGTGTCCACAAGGTGGCGGAGGCGGCGGTAGAGGCGACCGTGGTCGCGACCGAGATGGTGCCTTTGGACGCGGTCGCGACAAATGCTACAAGTGTAACCAATTTGGACACTTTGCGCGTGAGTGCAAGGAGGATCAAGATCTTTGCTACCGCTGCAACGGAGTCGGGCATATTGCGAAAGACTGCCAACAGGTTATTGTAAATCTAATGCTTATCATTATTTCTGCCTCCAGTAATTCAATGAATCCTAGCACAACAGGCTCCCGTAGCCCTGTGGTTTGATACATTGCGAAGAGTCCCTTGGAATACATTAACGACGAGGTGTCGCGCCGTAGCGTAATGTAGACTGTTCTCGATAGGGGCCCGAGATGAGCTGTTACAACTGCAACAAGACTGGACATATTGCTCGCAGCTGCCCGGAGGCTGGTAACGACTCTGGACGCTTCGCGATGCAGAGCTGCTACAATTGTAATAAGACAGGTCATATCGCTCGCAACTGCACTGAAGCTGGAGGAAAGACATGCTACATCTGTGGCAAGACTGGTCACATAAGCCGTGAATGTGATCAGGATGACAGGAAGTAGGATATAACCGGAATCCGTGCCGCTCGCTTAACGATAAGCCGTTTACCGTCGCGCGCGCTACTACCGGGGATTGTAGCTAGGTAGGGATGTGCGAACGTATGTCTCGTTGATGCGGTATAATCGCTGAAAGCGCGTTTCGTCATAATCGTTCGAATTTCCATCTCTCCCGTGCCCAACTTCCGGAAGCCCATTTTTATTCCTAGTTTCCTTCCCCCACCCCCACCCCACCCTCTACACATCGTTGTTCTCTTCGCCAAGGGTTTTTTCTTATGACGTCTTTGTTTTTTTTTTATTGCTGTTACACTACACTACCGTAACATATGCGCGCGCGCGCACAAAAAAAAGAAGTACATTTACACATGGAAAACACATCCAGCGTTACATGAATACACATACACACACCCATAACACACTATACGATGGTAATAATATTATAAACATTCGATTGAATTAGAGTAGAGACATGAATCCTCTGTCCCCTGACCTTCAAACTATCTCGTACGCGCATTGTTTTGTGATGCAAGATGTATGAATTCTTAAAATATACTTTGTCAAAGAAATTTTATACGGTCAGCATTCACGGCAATTCTCCTTTATCAGCCTGGCCGCTAGCTCGACGCGTACTGGCGACTCATATTGAACCAAGGATGATTATCAAACGATAAGAAAGGGAAAAGTAAAAGAAAATAATATTGGAGCAACAGTTACGTATCTTTTCTTTTTTTTTTTGCCACACAAGAGAGGGATACGATGGTTATGAGCAGATCGTAATAAGTCAGACTTGTGTTCCTTTCTCACATCCACGCATCTTGTATCCGGTCCTCCCTCTCGAACTCTCTAGCAATTCGAGAAACAAAAGAGAAAAGAAAAATAATAAAAAATTCAGAAGTAAATGGGAAAGGAAATGAACATGCCGGCCCTGAATACATATAAATAAGGTTTAGTAACGCCAATTTTTAATGTGTAAGGATGTAATGAGGCTCGTCGAACGCATTATTTTGTAACAGAACCTAGTTTCACACGTCATCGGGAAGCTGCACGATTGTAGGGTCGTCAGTGTTTACGAGTTTATATACAGTTATACTTGGGCCATTATTCTGGAATTCTGATAAACTAGGGCAGTGCACGGTGTGCTTCGTATGTCAGATTCTTTAATCGAGTGAAAAGGAAAATGAACGGAACCTGCTGGGCGTATGATCGCCAGTGATCATCGCGGCGTATATATGTATATATACGTATAAACACAGAGGTCTATACAAGTTTGCACATTTTATACGTAAAAAGTCATAATTGTACCGATGGTCATCATTGTTCATATTGTCAGCGATCGTTACGGACATCCAATGGATACGCAGTTGCCATTTTACCCTTACTATATCCTTACATATGGTGAAATGTTTCGTTACTAGGTATATGTATATATATATGCGCATATGTGTATACATATATACATACATATGTGCAGGAGCTGTATTTTGTACTGTAAAAAGCTAGACATACTCTGGTCGTTGCTGGTGACTAATTCCGATGATTATCTTATTTATACATCACATTAAGGAAAAGGAAAGGAATTATATTTTCATGTATAAAGTATCGTGCTAATCTTCTTTTTTTTTACAAGTCGTAGAACGAAATTTTTAGACGCGATTTGTCTAGTATATTTTTTTTGCCGAATGTCTGCTGGAAAAACAAAAAATCATGAAACGATAAACAAGGAAAACAAACCTGTTGTGTATTTGGAAATCCTCGGATACTTCTCTTGGAATAATTTAGCAGGAGATATACAGGGTGTTTATAACTATGTGGGACATTGTTTCAGGATTGGTTCTAATCGCCAAAAAAATAAAAAAAAATGCTTTGGTTTGCGGTTATAAGCACTTTTATATTTCGTCAAACACGGGCCGGAAATGTCTATTGAAGTGGGATTTAACGAAGCCCGGCTGCGTTTCCGCGGATCGATAAATTGATTATCATTTCGCCTTTGCTTTTTTAAAGGCGAGAAGGAAAGGATATGATTGAAAATATAGTGTACTAGGCCAACTGACGAACGCGCCAGGCCTCCCGGCTACCCTTTGTAGACATTTCGGGCCGGTGTTTGATAGAATATAAAAATGCTTATAACTGCAAAACTAAACTATTTTGATGAATAGAAGCGATCCTGATAAAATGTCTCACATTTGTATAAACACACTGTACAAAGCTTTTCTCCCCCACCTCCCCCTAAAAAATGAGAAAACGAACTACATAAGAAATTGAAAATACGCTGGTGCAAATTTTGTATGATGACGGTTATGGTTTAGAAATACGAGCAGTGTTGTTGAGATGTAAATCGATCGAGTCCGTGAGACTTTAAATAAGAATTCGTTTCCTGGAATGAGTGATTAAATTTAAATTAACAAGAAAATCGTTCACGGATCTCTGTTCAGTCTATAGATGGATTCAGCGTGAATGCGCCTTGCACGCGTGCCGGTCCGTGCAACCATGTTTCGAAGTATTCTTCTTCTCTGCCCTTACTTTTGTTTTTTTCTAAATTCGATGAATTGAAATTACCACGGATCTTCCGCGTGCGGGGCCTGCGCGCGATCCAAACACTTGATACTTTTGCCAGCAGCGACAAATGTGTATTAATGTTCAGAAGAAGCCAGGCGTGCCTGACTCGGTGGAACTGTGAAGAAGCGCCGTTGTGCGTTGTAATCGTGTGTAGTACAGGTGTCCTGCAACAATTTTATACACTTAACTGTTCGGGACTTAAACCGATCTCATATGTATGATTTTTTTTTGGTAGTAGTTAATAATCAGTGCGCTAGTGCGTCTGACGAGATTTGGAGGATCAAAAAAAATTGTATTTCGCTAATGGACCGGTAACCTTTGGTGCTCTCATTGGATGCACGACTTTAACAAAGAAAAAAGAGAGAAAAAACAAAAAAAAAAGATTGAAAATCCGTGTAAAAGTATTTTTCCTTGTTTCTTTTTTGCGATTGATGTGTTGTACTGTTCGAATGCACGTGCACGGATATATGACGTATGGTGAAAAATTGAAGATGAAAAACCGACCGGTATCTTACTATGTATGGTATCGGGGGCGAAAAGCACATTTGGAAGTAAATACGATTTAGGCGTTGGGGGTTCATTGGTGGCACCGGAGGTTCAAACGAGCATAAAAAATAAAAACGAGTGCGATAGGGCACCTGCGCTTTTTTGTCTCTGCTACAAGACTTACGTACGAATATTGTAAAGAATACGACTGTTACAGTGTATGAACTATAATTCGATCGGTATTATCGGCCGGTCACAGCTCGACTTATATATTAATCTATTAATACTTAAAGGAGGAGGAAGATGGAAGAGGACGAAGAGGAAGAAAGAAAAAAAAAGAAAAGAAATAAGCTACAAAGTAATAAAGGTTTGCGGAGTATTTGAAGTTATGTTTTTAAACTGAATTTTTGAAATAGAATGTGTACGGAGAGGCAAAGACGTGATCTTGTTTTTCTTTTTTCTGTTCCCCATACATATTGCTTATCGGGCTGGTAATTTGCTCTTCTATTTACCCGAGGGAGTATCACCGGCATTTCTACGACTAAGAAATTGTACGATATACATTCATCTGTATTATTTATATTTCAGTTGGAAAAGGAGATCGATTATTAATAAAATGTAAATGTATGCTTTCCTTTTTAGTTGTTCATCCTTTTGTGTATATGTACTGTTGCGTGATACTTCTTTTATTGTTTAATCAAACGTTCCGTCAAATCTGCGCTCATCTGCAGGCATAAATACTGTAATCTCGGAATTGTATCGTTGGGCGAAACGAGCAATTCAACGGAACCTAAATTATTTCATGCATAGGATGTCGGTTTTTGAGGGTTGGATTCGACACTAAACAATAAAAAACGAGTTCGTGTAAACATCTGATTTATTTGCCACTATTACCGAATTGTAGCCATTTTTCTGCTCCTCTCTGTTAAATTGGACTGGCCTAACCGATCATGTAGGTACATTGAATTGTTTAGAATTAACGCTTGGTTAATAGAGAATAAGATCATTACGCGTTGGAATTCCGTAGCTTTCGTGATTCCTCGCTAAAAAATTGAAGATCGCACGTTCGCAGGGTTGTATCGAGATGCGAGATGGTTATTTTAAGCATATCTAAAGATAAGCAGCTATAAATTGGTCAAACACAAAAGTGGTTATAATTCGCGGAGAAGGTCAAATAGCTAATAGGGTTATGCGAACTCTTTCAATGGTTTCAGTATTAAATCCAACCCTAAAACGCATACGTGTACTAAATAACAGTTTGTTCGATAACGAGAGCTATGTTCATCCAATATTTCATTCCATACGCGTTCATCATAATTCTGTATGCATTGCCGGAAGTAAATGTCTATTAAAATTCTCTCGTAACGCGTGCAAATCCAAAGCATCGCAGACAATTTCATTCTCCACTTTCTTTAAAGTGCGAATCGAAGCGCGTATACACATACGCGCTACGATTCTCCGAAGAAATTTTATCATATTTGCGTAAGATATCAGAATATGAAATGTATTTCACGAGATACGATTAGCCTAACAAGACGGAGAGGCGAGAAGGGGAGGGGAAGGGGGAAGAATATCTGTTTTTATCTACAATGAATAAATAATAACGCTGAAACATGTACGAATGTAACACGAGAAATTCCCATTTTAATTCTCCGTTCCAAACGAATGAAGATCGCTATGATTTTATTCGATGAATATAATCATGTCGCACGTATCAACGTGTCCGTCGTGGTCGTCATGGTGTGCTATATACCGAGGAACGGTTGGAATCAGTTGGAATCGCGGAACGAGAACCTGGGAACACGGAACACGTGAAGGGAACAATGTATCCGGTCCGTGCGATCTCCCCCTCCGCCCCCGCGTGCCTCTCCCCGCCCGTAACTCACGTCTGTCAAACGGTCGTGAGTCGTCCGCGGTCACCGCGGAAGATGTGAAGGCTTGGAAAACGGGCACGCAAAGGGGACCGCGTCAGAGGCTTATCCGCATGATGCTCTCATATTCGAAGTACATGACGGCCGCCGATGTTCCGACATATTCGCGGTAACGACGAGGACGCATTCGACGGGGAAAGGAGCGAAGTGATATTGTACGGTGCGCGCGGTAGCAATGGCCACGACAGACGGCGTTACGATAGAAGACCTCCGGATCGAGATCGAGAGGCTTTCACGGGAGTTGGACTTGGCGTCCACGGAGAAGATACAGTCCGCTCAATACGGTCTCGCCTTGCTCGAGGAGAAGTCCGGCCTGCAGCAAAGATGCAACGATCTCGAGGCCCTCTACGAAAACACGAAACACGAGTTGGAGATCACGCAAGAGGTTAGCTCGATCTTCTCTGCGTACTCCGATCGCACGTGAATCGGCTGCTTGCCAATCTGCCGAGAAGTCCCTTTGCCACAGCTAATTTCACTGCTGACAATTCCAAACTCCGTTTCGATACTCTTATCGTGAGTAGGGACACGCTTGACGGATTGTAATTACTTTGTGCTTGGACACAATTAACACATTAGGCAGACATTTGTTTCTTACCGCGGATTGGGTGTGATATTTAAGTCTGCGTGACGTTTAGATTGGACGCGACTGTAAAGAAATCAAGTAATTCATTTGTTGAAAGTTTTTAGGGGCTGATGGGTAAAATGGAAAATAAATCGTAGAGCGTGTAGTTATGTATTTGGTAAATTTATGGTATGATAGAAATGACGAGCGATTAATAGGAAACATTTTAGAGGAAACTTCGCAACTTAATTGGTGAGAAAATGTTGAGAAACGATCGAGGGAGGAGCTTGCAAGTAGATGGAGTATTGAGAATACTCACCAAATACATACAAAGCGCATTTTAATTTACCATATTTGTACATTGCTGCTATGTAATTGCTATAAATAGAGTAACTAGGTAGATAAATCATATTATGATAGATTCTCTTGTTCCACTAGAATGATCTTTATTAAGCAGCGGATTGCCTCTGTATGAAATTAAATGAAACTAATTAAAGTAAACCAAATGGGATCAGAGCACGCTTAAAGTCTAACTCACAGACGCATACTCTGTGTTACTTCATGCGCTATAAATTCAGCTCGTTATTTCAGAGAAGTCGGTTAAACGAGTAACCCGATGAAAGTTTCTTACCAATGGCGAGCAAGAGTTATTTGTTGTTTTAACGAGAAGATATTGGTACTCTGAGAAAGTTGCTCAAATCGATATTTGGTTTTTATATTTTCACAGGCATTAGCAAAGTTTCAGACGACTACGAAATTAACTACGAAAAGTGGCATAGAGCAGGAAGAGAGTTTACTTCATGAAAGTGCCGCCCGAGAAACATCTCTTCAAACACAAATAATTGAATTAGAAAATGAAACGAAGCAAGTACGTAGCTTACTTCTGAAGAGATATATAAAAAGTTATTTGTACGTTTATGTGTCTCTGATTTGGTACTGTTCTGTTTAGTTGCGCCATGAACTGGAACGAGTGCAAGCGGAACGCGATCATGCGCTGCAGGAGCGTGAAGAAGTCGGGAAAGATCACCAGCAAGCGGAGACGGAGAGAAAGTCTTTGCGCGCTATGTTACGCGAATGTAGATTTCGGGAAGCGCGACTCCTCCAGGATTATTCTGAATTGGAGGACGAGAATATTTCATTACAGAAACAGGTGTCTGGCTTACGCTCCAGTCAGGTAGAATTCGAAGGTGCCAAGCATGAAATAAGGAGACTAACGGAGGACGTGGAGCTTTTGAATAGTCAAGTCGAAGAGCTAATGAATTTAAAGAAGATTGCCGAGAAGCAAATGGAGGAAGCCCTTGAGTCTTTACAAGCCGAGCGCGAGGCGAAATATGCTCTTAAGAAGGAATTGGATCAGAGAATTAATAGCGAATCAATTTATAACCTTAGCAATCTTGCGCTTTCAATTAGAGGGATCACAGAAGATCAAACGATATGCAGCGACGGGGAGGATGATTCTCCTGCATTGCGTAGAATCGAAGCGGACTTGAAAACCCAAGAACCAGGCACTTCTGCCACTGACAAGCAAGTAGACTTATTCTCTGAAATCCACATAAACGAACTGAAGAAACTGGAGAAACAGTTAGAGCTGGCAGAGTCCGAGAAGGCCCATGTGACACAAAACTTACGAGAGTCGCAGTATGCTGTTGAAAAGAGTCAGAATGAATTACAGTCGTTTGTCGCGCGTATTGTGCAATTAGCAGCCCATGTGCAATCATTGCATCACCTTCACTCCAATTTGCCCGAGAAGCAAACCGAAGAAACCACATTGGATAAGTTGAATCAAGTATGTGCGCGAAATATTTTCAAGGACAGAATTATTAATTCTATATGTAACCAAATGTTATTTATTATTTATGTTTTATCTTAGGTAATTATGCAGTACCATCAATGGAGTACTATGTCCGCACGCGAAGTAAATCAGCTGCGAAAAGACTTGGCTGATTTAGAGAATGGTTTAACTATATCCGATTCGACGCAGCAATTACGAACGGAATTAACGAATCTTAGAAACAAGGTATACAATTTCTCTGCATTTTTACACATTGTTTTTCATCCCATAAATCCGTAAACAGCATTATTGCGGCAATTATGACAAGGGAAAGAAGTGTAAGTTACCAATTCGTTAAATTTCCACCGAGAATAACTTGATACGCGGAGTTGACGAGAGTTAACTGTGACTTCGACGCGACGACGATTAACATTCAAAATTTAGACTTTGAATAGAAATTATGGCGTTTCAGATCCCCGAGTCAGAGAAGAGCCTTCGACAAAAGGTTGGAACGTGTGGTCACTTTGACGTATATATCAATTACTTAATAACAATTTGTCTTTTGGCTCCTTTAATCATCCGTACAGATCGCTTCTCAGTGTCCTAACAAAAGCCCGTCTTTTATTGCTTCTGATATCTTCATATTCTTAACTATACATGCCGCTATATCTACTGACGAACATTTCACCGTCTCATAATTCGCGGACTCCTTTGTGAAAGATATCTACGAGTTCTGCCGTGTTATCGTCTTCACAAATGGGTCGATACATCTTGCGTCTATATGAATGTTCTTATCGAATGCTCGAACAAATGTACGGATCTCAGTCGCTGTGCACTGTGGCATTAAAATAGAATGTGCTTAGGAACGAGAACTCAGTGGACACTGTTCTTCTACTTGTTCCACTTGCATCTAACGTGGCATGAGTTAGACTCGCAGAGCCTGTTTGCACGATGATCAAACAGATACACTATATCTCTTGTACAGTCTTGCAAAATTATTACGGCCGTCAAGCATCGTTTCCTTGAAACATCAAATCTGCCTCTACGACGAAGGCTTTAAAGCTGATACACTCGGAATTCTAATGAATACGCGATACACGAGAAAGATAGGTTTTTAGCAAATAAGCAGAACGTGATTATACAAATTGTGTATTACATTTCAGCTTTTGGACACAGAGCAAAGAAGTATGCAACTTGAGTCTGATATTGCTACTCTCTCGAAACTCGCAGTGGAGGCTGGTGGTTTCTCTGATTCCGCGCAGAACGACTTACAGAACATCTCCGACGAGCTCGCTCAACTTTACCATCACGTCTGCACCGTTAACGGAGAAATACCTTCGCGCGTGGTCCTCGATCACGAGAAGATCGTTCCTGAAAAGGAGGAGGAGAGCGGGAAGATAGAGTGGTGCAGAACATTGTTCAAGACTGATATCCAGATCACAGACTTGGAAAGTTTGACTAAAGCGAAAGAAATAGCGAAGCATATAGAAATCGCGTTGGATCAAATAAAACATCTCCGAAGCGCGGTGGAACACACGATTGTACTTTCGAAGGCCAAGGGAATACAATCGAACGTGTGCAGCGTTTGCGAGCGTGAGTTAGGCATATCTTGATTGAATTTGTTCTTGTTTACTTAATTTTATAATTCGTGGCATTCTATTCCTCTTTTGTGTGTTGCAGAATGCGATGTAGGATTTGTAGGCGAGAACAAGGCTGAAGTAGCGGACCTACAGGAACAAGTACTGAGGCTGAAGGCCTTGTTGTCAGCTAAGCGCGAGCAGATCGCTACTTTGAGGACAGTATTGAAGTCGAACAAGAATACCGCTGAAGTGGCGCTCACGAACTTGAAGAGCAAATACGAGAATGAGAAGAGCATCGTTAACGAGACCATGTTGAAGCTGAGACACGAGCTTAGGATGCTGAAAGAAAATGCTGCGACATTCTCAAGTAAGTCGACTGTAAAATTTCTAATTAAGTTTGTAGCTATGTACAGACTTAGCTTTAGATGCTAGTGATTGTTTGTATTTTCTAGAATTATTTGAAGTACTTAGTTTACTCAGTGAGATATAGTTAATCTATCCACTTTTTTCTATTTTGTTTTACTAACATCGTCGCATTAACAAACTAACACAAAAATAACTATCAGCACTCATGTCTGTCTTACTGCTTGTAACAAGTTGCGCAACAATCGATTTCGCGGTTGCATTAGGAGTTTGCCATCAACGATATTGCTTTGTTTCATAGCAGAACATACTACAGCAACAATTCTTTACATTTCATTAACCATATAATTCATTGCGCTTCTATTTATCGAAGTCTTCAAAGTAAAACAACTGTTAACTGTTAATAACTGAAAATTAGTCTCTGATTAATGTATCGCTTCTCTCTAATGTGCCATTATGCTCTCCGCGTACTTTCCTTCTGTGTTCTACCTGTATTTGGTGTTAATACCTGCTAACCACACTTCTCAGGTCTGCGCGCCATGTTCGCCGCACGCTGCGAAGAATACGTGACCCAGGTCGACGAACTCCAGCGCCAGCTTGCCGCCGCAGAGGACGACAGGAAAACGTTGAACCAGCTTTTGCGGCTGGCGGTGCAGCAAAAGCTTGGTCTGACGATGAAGCTGGAGGAATTAGAAGTCGATAGAGAGCTGCGAAACACACGAAGGCACGCCGCCAGCGCGAACGGACGAGGTAGAGCGCGATTGACACAACAGACGAACCGTCCACACTTAGGCAGAGATTTCTTCTAGAAAATGATGAAGATGTGGAGCAAGATATTCTGAGAGAGACGAGGATTTTGAACTTTTCAATGTTTTTACTGCTCATCGTCAAACTACGTGGCTCAGAAAACTTACATGCGCCTCTGAGCACTTAAACGTTGCACACACACACACACACACACACTATTTCCACGCGACCCGCCAGGTAATTTGTAGACATAAGAGTAGAGATGGTACAGGGCATCGTTTTTGTACTACGTCACGAGAATATTTTTACAAAATTCGGACAGATAATGAACGCGTTATCCTCGTCGCGAAGAGAAGCTTTTGGATAACTCGCGGACGTGAAGCAGGAGATTTTGGAAAGCTTGGAAATGTTCATATTTTCTTGCATCGATATTGCTCCATATCGTAGGGTTTTTAGAAAGCTCTGCCTTCTGTTACCAATGTTGTTAGTAAAGATGCCTGCCAAGTATAGAATGTATTTCGGTTGCAAGAGTTTTTTGTTCGGCGCGACTACCACAGAATAGACTAAACATTCTGTGCTCAAAGGCTCATCCGCGGCGAATTATTTACGCATTCCCGTGGACAAGTCGTTTATTAATATCCAATGTATTGATTTTTAATCGATTACTCTTTCTTTTTAAGAAGGACACTTCAATTGTATATGTACGTGTTTGTTTTTACGGTCTTTAGCAATCACAATTGTTTCGGTAGTGAGATTTACATTTTCCAGTATGATAATGTCGAGTACCACTGTAATCGCATAGAGAGTATTCTGCATGGATGGTTCATATGGTTATAATAATTATATGATACCGATGAAGATGTTTCGTATTAATGGGGGATGCATGGTAAAGCGAACGTATACTGTTTTTTAGGTAGACGAACGAGATAAACGAGAATTTTACATTGCATACCATAGAGACAATATTATTGTGCGCGGCAGTAGCATTTATAATCAAAGTAGAATGGAAAACCGTAGACGTTTTAGAGTTGAAAAGTACAGAGTAGCGAAATAACGGAATTAGGGACCCATTCTCCTAGTAGCGTCTCAGATAAACAACCATTGTGCAGTTAAAAAGAGGCAAGCGTCGTTTCACCGTCTACACGTATTCCTTTTACTTTTCGTTTAGGTAGCTTTCCTTTTTCTTTTGTTATCTTTCTGGTATGTGGCATTTTAACGTCCCTTTCGGTAGACTATTATTGTACCATAGTATTCTACAATTTCAGTTATTTCCAAGAAATAGAAGATTTTATAGTCTGATCATGGAACTCGGCCTAAATAGGCTTTAATTCAATTTTATTGAATTTGGCAGCTTTTTTATTATCGTATTTATAACATTATTAGCATTATTGCTATATTGAATATAGATTTATTATTGCATTTTTAGTTGTTGTTAATTTATCTCTATTTATACATATATTTTAACAATCTTTCCGATCGGAACCAGCATCTACGCTTTTTATATTGACCAATTGTATAATATTAACACGGATCCGAAGATATTTTGTAAATTTCGGCGCAGCTATTCGCGAGATTGACTAATTATTAATTCTGAACCGGAAGCGGCTGTATATAATTCACGCCGCTTTCTTTTGCTGGTCCCTTGAATTTTTATGCGCCTGTTGATTTGTACATTTGTTGTTAACATAAAACTAGTTTCGTTGTTGCTCTCCGATTACCATCTTTTCATTTCCGTTCTGCCGATAGCAGAATGTTACCGAGGTAAGTAAATGAAGAGAAGGGAGAGAGAGCGAGAGAGAGAGAGTGAGGGAGAGAGATAGAGCATAAACAAATGGCGTTGATGCTTATTTGCAGTGTAGGCAAATAAGGTTTACATGAAAACAGTTTTATGTGCATCTAACGCGTCTCTGCGAGAATCACTAATAAGACTAATTTTTCTGAAATTAGAATTTTCGAATTTTTCGATGAACCGTCGAAGTGTGCAGGCGTGCGTGTGCGTGTGGTATTTTTCGTAGAGATTCAAGCACGATGTGCTTGGTACATTATGCAGGATATTTAAATACTGTTTTATACTTACACGCGTGAGACATTCTTAGGGTATATACTTTACAACCTTTTTTACAACTAAACTAATTTCCGACGTTTTACATCTGCTGTATTCAATGTTTAACGAGATATTTACAGAATGTTTGCAGGAATATTTAACGAGATTTACGCTTTTATTGTAACGATATTTATTTCGCTGAGTCGCCGGTGAGATTTTTATACGACGCAAAGTATCCTGCATGTGTACGTCATCAGTGTACGATTATCGTGAACCGTCTTTAATCAAATTTGTTATTAGCACTATTAGTATTATTATCTTTATTATTATTACGAACAATATGACTATTGTACATTAATTATTGCGATATTGCTGTCGGCTTCATCGCGGAATCCAGATGAGTACCTAAAGAGAATTTATCGATCGTTCATTGACTATCAATTAATTGATCAGTTGTCATTATTATTATATTTATACCATATAGTAACACTATTGCCTGTGTCTATGAATCTAAGCAGATGCCGAAGTCCTTGTTTATGTTTCTTTCTTCTGACTCGCGTTAACATTACTTAACAATCCAGAGGAATAAAACTCAGCGATTACACTTCTCTTTTGTGTTAATTCTTTTATGTTAATTATCTCTTCTGTTACGCGCGTCGACGCAGTTAATTAGGATTCTTTGAATACCCCACACGGGCGTTAGAGACGACAGACGATATTAGTCTCCGTAAATCGGTTTCTCTTGCATTTTAACTGTTTATTTAGGCTGAATTGTTATCGATAGACACAGGTGGTTCTAATTTGTGTCCATAAACCGAGCCAGCCTCAACCACCGTCCCTTCCTCCCCTCACCCCACACCATTGCCAGGAACGAAACAGAAATAAGAAATTCTTTCGTTTCTCGATTATTCTTTATCACGACCGTTAGTTTAGGTATTCTCCTTCTGACTTCGTCCTTAACGTAAAGAAATTCGTCCTCGACTTTTTGCCTTGCCGTCCGCGCTATTCACAAGGCGAGACGATACCGTTCGCAACCGGAATTAAGAGATGTGAATTTCAGTCTGTCATTTTTGAAAGGGTGAAAAATTAATCGCAATATTGTACATCGTAGTGTAGTAAGTCTTTGCAGCCTGATCTCGTTTACAGTATTACTTCGTTATTCTGTATTAGTCTGTGCTGATCGCAATCAAACCAAGGCTGACATCAAACTAACACCTACAGCATCAAACTGCCATCAACATCGCCAAACCAATATCCACGCCGGTAAACCTATGTTGACACTGCCAAAGTAACACGGAAAACTCATTCGCGACATCATCAAACTGATATCAACACTATCAAAGCAACGCCTATGCTTGCAAGGGAAGATCATCCTGCAAATTCACAAAATTATGAAACTTTGGGGATATGTAAGAGGGAAACAAAGTTTTCAGACAAACGTTGCTTCGTTTAATTACGACTATTATTTGATAATTTATAGTTCGCGAGTTATAACAGAAAATCGGAAATTTTCTGGGTTTTTAAGGGTCAATTTCACCCCCTTAGAGTGAATTTGAGCAGCAAAAAAGAATTTTATAATTTTTTGAATTTCTTGTTTGGGGATCTTCCCTTGTTAGTAGCAGTTCGGAGCCCGAATCAGGCCTCAAAGACTTCGACTCTAAATTACAGGCTTAAAAATGCAATTGCATTCCAATGATTGTACGAACTTCCAAAGGGAGCGGTAGAAATAGAAGAGATTTTTGTGACACGAAACGAATGAGATCCTCTCGCCAGCGCAAATCTATAAGTGACTTTTGCCAAAGACATTCTGTCCTTCCGAGGGATCGTACTGTCCTTCACGCACTTGACGTCCTTCACAAAGTTCCTCCACTTTATATACGTATCGTCGAAGCTCCTCGTAGACGTTACTCTGTCGTGGAACATGTCCTCTTTCTCAGTAATACGATTGTTCTCGGAAAAAAGGTGATCGACCGCGTGGTCGGTTCAAGGGAAAGGATTATAATTAGGATCGCGAAGCTCCATTTCGTCCATAAGTATTTCTTCTATGCTCCTCCAAACCGCGTGGGATGCTCGCGGCTTAAAACTTCTTTCCGATCTATTTCGACGATGATGAATTATTCGATGTATCCAATCGAGGGAGATAGAATTCAAAGTGGGACTTTCACGCATATTCAACTATTCTAAGTATTCGAATATTCGAATACCAGTAGAATTCAAATTTGAGATTCGCATATTATTCGAATAATTAAGGGTATTCGGATATTCGGAGTGATCGAATTTTGAATTATACGGAATAGGAATTTGAATATGACATATTTTTTCACACTTTATCGTGAACCTTTTCATATTGGCCTTTGCAATATTTGTTTTTCAAATGTTTAGATTCGTATTCGGCACAATCCGAAATTCGAACACTTTGAATCATTCGAATACTCCGAATCATTCGAACACTTTGAATCAGTTGAATACTCTGAATCATTCGAATACCCCGAATCATTCGAATACCCCGAATCATTCGAATACCCCGAATCATTCGAATACTCCGAATCATTCGAATGCTCCGAATCATTCGAATGCTCCGAATCATTCGAATACCCCGAATCATTGGAATCCTCAAAATTATTCGAATGCTCAAAATTATTCGAATGCTCAAAATTGTTTGAATACTCCGAATGATTCGAATACTCAGAATAGTTCGACTATTCGAATATTTACAGCTCTAATTCAAAGAGGAAAATTATTTTCGTGACAAACGATTTCATCTCCGACAATAACAACCGCTGTCCACACAAGCGGAAGTCTTTAAAAGCGTTAAAAAAGGAAACAAGAAAAGCACATTATCTGCTATCGCGACGAAACGAACGTTCCAAATGTCCCGGACTCGCGCCTCGAGTGAAATGATAACGAGCGCCTCTTCTATCTATCCTTCATCGAGCTTATACGATTAAGAGAAAAATAAATTATCTAAATGATCGATATCGTTTAACGTTGTATCGAAAAGAAAAAGAATGTACCATTATATTTTTGCATCCGCGACGAGGGATGATCGTGAAAATTCGGTGTAACGGAGAGAAACGAAAGTTCGTGTTAGAGGAATTGTTAAGAGTGTAAACATCGGAGTCTGCCCGCCAGCGGCGACGAGAGGGTGGAAGATGGCGGATTAGGATACGGGGGATACTGGCGGGCAGATTTGCTCAAGGCTTCCATAAAAGCTATGATTGCGTCCCAATTCTGACCGACTTCCTGGCAATGGTCGTGCGCTTAGATCGTATTTATAATGAACGTTAGGAGTAAAGGAATGCTCGTGTGCCGAGCAAGACTAGTTGTAATTGCCGTAGGATAAGCGATTTAACCGACCGTAACTTGTGCTGGAGAGCCACTCGATTAATCGACCGTGGAAGCAGTTAAGCACCGAGTTAAGCAGGGCGACGGGTTCAAGCGACGTCACAATCGGGCCCTTTTCACGAAAGCGATGCCTCCGCGGTTGGCGACTAGTATTTCAGACTCATCCACTCGTTGGAGGCGGCAGTGATTCGAGGAGGATGGAAAGCGAGTGAACTTGTCTGAAATATGACTGTCGCGTGAAATGGTCCCGAGTGTAGCCATGTTCCCGAAGAGTCGAGACGTCCTCGGGGACGTTTCCTGTGTCTCTTGTACCTCAACAGGGTCCACGTTGCATTTACAAAGCCAAAGACCACCTTCATCCCCATTGTGCTCTTTTCTATGACTATTATTCCTCACCATTTTCGTCGAGAGTGTCTTTCAACGGCGAAGGCTGTTACCTTGGAAGTAGAGACATAGCAGAACGAAGTTAGCCCTTCTGGTGTCAGTAGATTTTTAAGGAAATTGTAAACATCCAGAGAGAAATTGTTAGTCACTATATCTTGACATGTAGGCGATTCAGTGAGTTATAGCTCTTAGGTATAATCAGATTCATCGCGTTGTAGTTCTCAGCTAGTGGAATGGCATCACAAGGGTTGAGTTCAGTAATAAAATCAGGGATGTGTTAATTACGTTTCAAGGCTTACTAGGTTATGGAAAGTCAACTGTCTCTTCAGGGTTACCGAGCTCTATCCACCCCATTGCAATACTTTAGCTCTTCATCCTGTTATATCATGTCTCTTCAACCCTCCGCGAATCGGGTGAATAATAATCACGCCCTGAACCATGTAGGATTCATTTTACCCTGAAGATTATCCATCTACAAATATATCATTTGAATAAATATGATAACTCCAACTTCAGCTACTCGGAAAACCAGACCGCGTGCGTATATTTTGAAAAAGAAATGCAACAGTTTTAAAACCGCTGGGGTTTATTGCACCCCACATGGTTCGCGGAAGGTTAAGCATAGGGCTGTAAATATTCGAATATTTGAATAATTCGGCTACTTTTCCCATAATTCGAATAATTTGGAATGCGAATAATGTCTTCGAATATTTGAATAATGTTGAAATATTTGAATACTCCTAATTATTCGAATATTCGAATCTTAAATTCGAATTCTTTGGTATTCGAATCTCAAATTTGAATTCTCTGGTATTCGAATCTCAAATTTGAATTCTCTGGTATTCGAATCTCAAATTCGAATTTTCTGGTATTCGAATCTCAAATTCGAATTCTCTGGTATTCGAATATTCGAATCTCAAATTCGAATTCTCTGGTATTCGAATCTCAAATTCGAATTCTCTGGTATTCGAATCTCAAATTCGAATTCTCTGGTATTCGAATCTCAAATTCGACTTCTCTGGTATTCGAATATTCGAATCTCAAATTCGACTTCTCTGGTATTCGAATATTCGAATCTCAAATTCGAATTCTCTGGTATTCGAATATTCGAATCTCAAATTCGAATTCCCTGGTATTCAAATATTCGAATACTTAGAATAGACAGCCTAGTTAAGCACACCTCAAAGGTTTAGCCACCCATTAATTAATCGGTACCCAGGCTCATCTTAACCGAACGAACCAGTTGATTCTCTTCCGGCTGTAACGAAACGATTCGAGAAAATTCTCAGAAACTGGATAACGACACCGGTCTTCCCCGTTGATCGACATTCGAACGAAGGAGCATTGGCTTCGCTCCGACAGCGTACTCGAGCACGGACCCGAACTCATTGTACATACTTGTAAATGCACTTTAGCGTTACGCCATTATGGAATTCTCGACGTACAAGGCAACCGGGATGCCTGAATAATTATTCATCGACGACTTATATTTTCGAGCGACCTCGTATATTTTCTCCAGTAGCCGTGCGTATTTAATACCATTGTGAAACGTACTTGTATCGTAGCGAACCGAAACCCAAACCGTTCGTAGTAGACTCGCGAGTCACCCCCTTGCCCCATTCGCGCACATTTATTAAAGAAACGGAAAGAGGAGGGCAGAAGGAATTTTGTCAGGCGAGAGCGTCGGTCGTGTTAATTAGATTATCCATAGGTAGACGTTAAGTAGATGTTCAGCGACACTTATTTACACGGTGGTCCGGGCACCACGTCTGGTCTGTCGAACGTTATTTAAACTAGCCGGGGCATTACCCGCATTAGAGATTCCTTTTGTAACATAAACTGAAATATAATCATTTGTAACGCGAACGGAGTTGCCCTCGATCCCTAATCTCCGCCTTTCAGCGTTTAGTTTCCACGGAGGAATCACTCGTGAAAGACGTAAGAGGGGATCAAAGTAGCTTCCCAGTGAAATATCCATTGTACACGCATTTTATTAACATCACTGCTATTTCAAAAATTTACGTGTCGAGAACAGGAAAGGACTAATCCACATTTTCTTGCGAGATTGAGTTAGCATCAGCAATGTATTCGAATTGCCTCATACAAGATAGGAATAATTTTTATTTTTCAATTGAGCTAAATAAAAAATTATTTAAATAACGGATCAAATAAAAGTTACTTTAACTTTATTCGTTATTGTGGGTTCGAAAATCCGACGCACGGCGAATAATTTTTTTAACTTTTATTCGTTATTTAAAATTTTTATTTAAATAAAACTTTATCCATCTCTGCCCCCCCCCCCTGAGTGAGCAACTGCTTCGAATAGTATCTATCAGAAGCTAAAAATTATGACTGCACTGGCAACAATACCTGCAAAACAGAATGCTGTTGAAACCCTATTTTTTGGATCGCCTATTTCTCCGTTTACCGAATACTAGGGTTTGTCCGTTGTTGCTCTCAGTGCCTCATATATTCTAACACGCCCGGTATTGACCATCAGATCGCGAGGCAAATATTGAGAGAGGGAAACAATGATTAACGAGGAGATATCAAAAGCTGTTTCTGTTGGAAAAGGTACTTTTGGGTATTCGCTTTTGTGGAGACTATACTTCGATCAGCAAATGCTCGTAGCAGTACTTTCGTTCGTTTAGTTAATATATAAAAATGCGAGTGTCTGATTTTGTTTATGTAATAAATACACTGGTGGCCAGGAGGAAGTTTAAAATTGAATTTCCTTTTTGTTAGATCACACTGTTTTCGTTGCTCGTCATATTTCAAGCTTTCTTTTTGCCATTATCGCGGACGCGCGGGGAATTGTCTAAAATTGCATTTCATTTGGGAAAGCATATTACCGCGCGTCTTCAAGCTTTCAAGGAGACCGTTATTTCGTTTCAATGATTGCAGGGAGGCGAGGCTGAGATTTTATCAGCATATTGCGTTTAATAAAGCTTAGCAGCCGCTAATTAAATTTACGCCTGCTAAGCGTTACAAAATTTAATTACATCCTGCAGAACCGGCGGCGGTGTTCGCGCTGTCGATGAAAGGCGAAATGGATGGCAGTCTGTGCAAGCATTTTCGGTGCAATAAATTGACGCACGTAATGTCTACTAGAATCCTGGAGGAAAGTAGCGAAATATGGAGTACCATTTTGTTCTTCGGATGTCGTTCTTGCAGAGTCAATCATCAATCATCGTTATTATTATTATTATTATTATTCTTATTATTCTTGTTATTCTTATTTTTCTTATTATTCTTATTATTCTTATTATTCTTATTATTCTTATTATTCTTATTATTCTTATTATTCTTAGTATTCTTAGTATTCTTATTATTCTTAGTATTCTTAGTATTCTTAGTATTCTTAGTATTCTTATTATTCTTATTATTCTTATTATTCTTATTATTCCTATTATTCTTACTATTCTTGTTCTTATTTTTCTTATTCTTCTTATTCTTCTTATTCTTCTTATTCCTCTTATTCTTCTTATTCTTCTTATTCTTCTTATTCTTATTATTCTGATTATTCTTATTATTCTTATTATTCTTATTATTTTTCTTCCTATTATTCTTACTATTCTTGTTCTTATTTTTCTTATTCTTCTTATTCTTCTTATTCCTCTTATTCTTATTATTCTTATTATTCTTATTATTCTTATTATTCTTATTATTCTTATTATTCTTATTATTCTTATTATTTTTCTTCCTATTATTCTTACTATTCTTGTTCTTATTTTTCTTATTCTTCTTATTCTTCTTATTCTTCTTATTCCTCTTATTCTTATTATTCTTATTATTCTTATTATTCTTATTATTCTTATTATTCTTATTATTCTTATTATTCTTATTATTCTTATTATTTTTCTTCCTATTATTCTTACTATTCTTGTTCTTATTTTTCTTATTCTTCTTATTCTTCTTATTCTTCTTATTCTTCTTATTCTTCTTATTCCTCTTATTCTTCTTATTCTTCTTATTCTTCTTATTCTTCTTATTCTTCTTATTCTTCTTATTCTTCTTATTCTTCTTATTCTTCTTATTCTTCTTATTCTTCTTATTCTTCTTATTCTTCTTATTCTCCTTATTCTCCTTATTCTCCTTATTCTTCTCATTCTTCTCATTCTTCTCATTCTTCTTATTCTTCTTATTCTCCTTATTCTCCTTATTCTCCTTATTCTCCTTATTCTCCTTATTCTCCTTATTCTCCTTATTCTCCTTATTCTTCTCATTCTTCTCATTCTTCTCATTCTTCTCATTCTTTTTATTCTTTTTATTCTTCTTATTCTGCTTCTTATTAATCGCCCTTATCACTCAGGACTACATCCACATCACACGCCATACGCAGATAACTGTCAAGGTTCGCGTAAAATACACGTCGCAGCCAATAGGCCGTTATTACACCTGACCCTATCATCGCACTTCCGAAGAAGTAGCGATTCTAATCGACGCGGAAACTCGGTACAACGTCCCACTTGGGATGAACGTTCAACGAGAATGATAAGACGAGCGTGTCGCCCGAGGTGCTCGGTGATCCGGCGTTCCCTACGCGAGAATTCTGCAAATACGACGGGTTAACGATTCGAGAGAACGCGCGAGCCGGCTGGCGGATCGCCAGAAAGCGCGGAAATTCCGCGGGCCCCGGCGGCAACACGGTGGATCGGCTGGATCAGTGGAAAACTGATCGGTGGGCCGAGGTGGAGCGGCGCGCAGTTTCGGTAACGTGGAACGACAATCGTCCGCGAGCACGGGCGTGTTTGTTTCGCTGCGAACGCGTACACCCCTCGCCGACATCTGTCCCCGCTGGTGGACGTCACTCTTGGCAGCGGAAGCTCAACAAACCGGGCTGAGAAGGCGTTCGCAAAAATAGGCACGCGAACGTGCCTCGATTTTACGCCGCTCCTTTCGGCCGCGCGATCGATTCGACCGTGTGTCCTGACTTTCCTAAAAACTGTCAAGACCAATTCACTGCCAGACAGGAGTATGTACTCCGAAGAATTAAAATTGTAAGATCGCGATTGTTGCTCGGAAGAAACATGGGGCGTAAAAAAATGTTAAACAGACTTTATTATTAAGTAAGCGTGCTCTATGACGATTCGAACGCAAAAGCGCGAGAAATTTTGGGGGAATTAATTCTTTGGGTGCTGTGGACGTGTGTGTTTGCGGATCCTTTCAATCGGCGGAGCTCGTGCGGAGAACGCCCATGGGCGTGTGGCGGTTATGGTTGACAAATACTACTGGAGGACTTGCGCACGTGGCGCGCGGTTACCATTAGAATCTTAGCACTTGAAGGGTTAATTAGGACTTCGACTGCTGGGGATATAACTGATTCGCACCACCATTCAGCGTGTTTCCGAAGTTGTAGTAGAATTTAAAGGAATTAGGTGGAAGTTAGAAAAATTACCTTAACCCTTCGTTGACACACCTCTATTTTCGATCAACTTTGACATACCTGGGTGGATCACACCCTGAGCAATTTTTGAACGACTGCCAGTCTGATCTAAAGAATACAATCGTTATGAAAAAAATCATGGGCCAATTTCAAGGTCTCCAGAATGTATTCCAATTGTATTTTGATCTAAATTTTATCACAATTTTTATAAAAAAATTCTTGATTAACATATGTGGAGGACAAGCGAAGGAGATCTTAAAAAAATTCTAACTTTTACAAATTTCAATAGTAAGAGCTAAAAATCTACGTTGTTCAGATATAATGTTTTGAGGAAAAAAATAGTCTGTAAGTCAACTTTAGAAAAAAGATATTTATTTTGCATGTAGAGCGTTAAAATCAGCTTATGGGTGGCTCACACCCAGAGTGTCAACGAAGTGTTAAGAGGAATTAGAATTTTGTTCACGATTCAATTATATTTCGGCAGGATGTGGCAGTGTTTACTGTTACTATAAGTGTCTTGGCAGTCGAGTGTTAATAATAACGGTGGTAGCTCGAATGTAAATATATAGAAATGATATAGGTTCAGTAGTTACAGGCGGAGTTTAACCCTTCATGGTCACACGGGGTGTACCGCACCGCAGGATATGTATTTACCAATATTTCTGTAAATTTATAGACCTTAAAAATAAAATTGAAAAAATTTATTAAAATTTAACAAAAAACTCGCTTTTATCCACACTTATTTTTCCAAATTCAAATTTCAAAGACTATTAAATCATGATTATACGAGTATTACGAATGGACAATTATTAACTAAAAAGTTAAAAGATTAAGGAATACGAAAATGGTAAATAAAAAATGACGTTGGGTGCACCCCATGTGACCAATTTGTGATTGTAAAAAGGTGTGTCCAGGGAGGGTTAAACAGTTTGATTCCAATTGAAATTTCGAATTGTTTTTTTTACGTTTTTTAATGGTGGGGAGCGTTTGATATCGACTGGTGAAATCCGTAATAAGAAAATGGTAAATTACGGCCGCATTTTATAAGGATTCCGACGTAGACGCATAAGAACGATGGAACGTCAAGGTTTCAATTAAGTATTCGTTCTTGAAGGCTTTTAATAACGATTGGATCCTTGAAGTTCGAGTTCAATTAAATTTGCCACGCAATCACGAGTCACTCTGCACAGTGAAAATGGAAATTCCCGTTGCTCGGATGTTTCCACGCTTGCGAGCAGGAACTTCGCGCCGCCGTGACGCAAAACTCGCGTCTTGTAACACCAAACAGATTTGCCCGTCGCTAACAGCTTTCATTCCGAGCAAGGCTACCATTCCGATCCCCGATATTCCTGGCCTTTTCCCGCCAAACCAATGGTCGCGATTTTTCTTCCACCACCTCAACATATTTCTCACACCTAGAAAATTTAATTATCTCAATAATTATTAATTAGCAATTTTGAGAATCTTGCTACAAGAGGGTTGCAGCTCCCTTTTTGACAGTTTTTGAGTAAGCTACTGTGCAATATATGTAAAAAATTCTACATCGCTTTGATGCAAGTCCGATAATAAATGAGCGATTTATTGCAAACTTTGATTCCACACCCATTACTGTTTTGTGTATTATAAATCTTCCAGATTTAAAAAATTCGCCAAAAATAGGAATACAAACTTATCAACTCAATGACTACTACTTACTGTATGAAAATATATTTTTTTTCAATTACTGTTAAAGCAATAATTTTATAAAAACTTTTATCTAATTTACTCGAATGGTGAAGCTGCAGCTGCACCCCTCTTCCTTCAAGGTCCTCAGTTTCACTTCAGGCACTTTGCGCCTGAAGTCGGCTTGCTTCGTGCAGAGTCTAGCGTCGCCCTTATTTTTTTCAAAGCAACAGGAAGCCTTTTTCAAAAAGAAAGAGTCCCAAAATAACGCCCCTATTTCTTAACAGCAAAAATCAACTACAATTTCTCCCCCAAAATATAAACGTTCAGTATGATATTGAATCTGAGCTCTCTGAAATTATTAGCTGACCAATCCGTGCACCCAGTTCAATGCTCGACTAAATGCTCTTGAATTTTCCGAGTCGCTGTTTTCAACCTTCCGTAGATACTCGACGAGAGGTGACGCGAATCGCAACAAGGACGTCGCTCGCCGCGCGGATATTCCCGCCCCGACCTTTGTCGCGTATTCGATTAGACGGGGAAAGCCGGAAAACAGCGGATGAAGCGTAGACGGCCGTTAGCGATCCAATTAACGCTTCCCAATTAGATCGGAGACGCTCGAAGGAGATGGCTGGTAGGGGAGGTGGCGCGTTCCTCCGAGGGGGAATATTTCTCGGTTATTTATAAGTTCGAGGGTCGCCGGTTAACCTTGCCCGACGTGGACCGTCAAGCATGTCACCCAACCGTTTTATTACGGATGGCCCCCTTGTCTGCGCTGCTCCAATTGGGTCAAATCCACCGGGCTTTTCGGGGACGTTCCCTTCCTTTCAGACCGTTCCATGCGTCGAAGGGGGAGCTCCGCGTTGGGCACTGGATAACAGGCTGATCGGTGAGACTTCTTTACAGTACCTAGAAGGGATATAGCGAGGTGGTAAAAGCTACCAGAATTCTCAAGCTTACGGCTTTCAGGTTTTGCAACAAGGGGTGTCGAAATGGGTGGAACGAAATGGGCATAATTTTTTTTATTATTCATGTCTTTTAATACTTGGCAAAAGTATTGCCTTTTATAATGGTAGTTAAGTTGTCAACTTCTGAACTTCGTGAATAAATGTTTAGAGGTGCTGCGAGTCAGTTAAAAATTATTATTTTTGGTGATCTTATGTATTTTATTTTATCATATGTAGCATTTCTTTTTAAGGGGTCATTCTACTTTGTTCGCACGAAAAATTAAGCTATTTTTAAAGATTGTTTTCTCCGGAGATACAATATGTAGTGCAATAAATCTTTTTGGTGCTTATTAAGCTGCTTTTATGTTGTAAAAGAAAATTTAAAAGAATTTTTCTAATTTGTTTTAAAATTTTAAACACGATTATCTCAAAATAATATTTTTCAACTGGTGCAGGGGATTGCAAGAAACTATTTGATTAATCGGGCTAAAATTTTCACAGGCTATTCCTTCTAATTACTGAACCTAAAACTCTGGACCTTAATTCCTCAAAAAAAATGTCACACCTATTTTTCTGAAGCCTGGAAGATGTAAACTTTCTGACACGAATGCTTTCGAATGGGAGGACAGAAGCCTTTATTCCCTTCTTAAAATGAATTAATTCGTAATCCAACGTGGAATTTCCACCAAATTTGTTTACGAACTGAAAAGTCCCATTAATCTCAGCAACTCTTCTTGGAAAAGTTTTTCAAAATAACCTTTATGCGAGAATTTACAGCAGACATAGAACCTGTCTGTCTGTCTGACCATAGCCTGACCACTTCCCCTGCCACTTTCTACTACTGTCATTTCCCCTCACTGCTGCACTCCAATCGCATATATCAATTGGACCAAGTTATGCAGAAACCCCACCTCAAAATGACACAAAATTAATTAAACACAGTATCCTATAATTTGTTCACCTTTATTTTGCAAAAGATTACCAACCCACAGAACAACTCTTACATTACACAATTATTAAAAACCCACCTTTTTTACATGGCTATAAAAGAACATTTATGACAAATTAAAAAAATCCTTCTTACTTTTTTGGTGCAACATAAGTGTAGCTTAATAAATTCCAAAAAGATTATTTTCCAAAGATTTTCCTACAAAAAAATCTTTAAAAATAGCTTCATTTTTCTGTCGATCAAAGTGGAATGACTCCTTAAGAGTTTCGAACTGCCTTTCTAGGATTATAGCGAAGTGCTCGGCACGGTGTAACTAAAGTTACGCCAAAATGTCCTTCGCAGTGGATTTTTCCGTGACGAATTATTTCGTCCGAACGTTTCCGCTGAATTTCTGGCACTCCCGAGCGGCAGAGTGTTGCGCCGCGAAAATATTTGCATTGTATCGGTGCCGGCGCGGAGATGCGAAATTTCGAAGGGTCGATCGGCGGCGTAAAACGCAGCCCCGCGCGAAGCGGGGAATATTTCAAGAGCCGCTCGCCCATTGAAATGCAAGCGGTGTTAAACTGTATTTGGCACAGGTTGTTTCGGGCCGTCTGGGAAATCCGTGGGTTAGCAACCGCGGCGTTGCACGCCGTGCGACTGTTTGTCAATACGCAAATCGAGTTAAGTAGAAAATTGGCCCGCGGACCGTTTCAATTCTCCAAGATACGCGCGGCTCTCGAATTGCAACGCGTGCCTTTCCACCGGGCGAGGCACCATAAATTCTCGCTACGGAAAGGTGTCTCGAAGGAAATGTACGTCTCACTCGCCAAGCCGCAGCGAATACCCGGTATTCATTTTTTTCCCCGAGCCTCGGATTTCCGAAGATCTCAAAATGATCTATCGCTTCGAGAGTCCGAAACTCCTGGACGAATAATGCCACAGAATCGTGAATCAAACGGACGTTGAAATTCCTATTTCCAAGGTACTTTGAAAGACCCCTGGGGGTCACTTTTCTGGCAGGGGACTTTTTTTTTAAAATTATGATTTTACTCAAACACTATATTTTTTGTTTGTTTCGTATAATATTCATACCACACACGCGTAAATTTATTTATAATTCTGTTACGCATTCAGGGTGTCCCGGAACGTTTGCCACTCGGGCCATTTTTCTTAAATCCGCCACTGATTCTACAGTTACTATTTTTGGTTTCATGAAGGAAGTTGAATTAATTGTGTTGTTGCTCGGTCTCATAGAGGGGTTAAAAGGGGAAACGTGGAATATTACTTTATTATTTTTAATAAAAGCTTAGAATTTTCAGACTTGTGTGTCTCTTTAAGTGATATTGGATTCGTGGAAAGATTGCTGCGATTTATGAGACGTGTAAGTGAAGTGGTAGATAAAAATGGCCCCCTTTAAGTTTCACAAAGGTTTTGCAATTTTTACGTAGTCCGAGCAGTGTTTTGTGTTGTATAAAGACATTAAGGGCGGGAGCGCTGCGCCAATGATACTACTCAATCTCTATCAGTGGGGACTTTCCGAAGGGAAGTGGCAACAATTCCAATAGACGAGGACCTTCGAGTATCATCGGCGTTTCTTCTTTATCCCGAGACCTCGGTATAACGCGATTACCGTTCCTGTTCCGAAGACGAACGTACTACAAAACAAGTTCCTCTTCAGGAGCTTAAGGAAAGCATATTTCCGTCAAAGCACCCTTGAAGCATGTGGTTGGATGTACAGTGGCAGAAGAAAAAAGTATACGTACACCTGCCGCTCTCGATTCTATCAATTTCTCTCTGAAGCAGAATATATGCGTTGCAAAATACAAAGCTTGAAAACACAATGCAGAACCTGACAGGAAAAAATATTCACAGCAGAGACGCATTTATGGAAACTTTATTCTCCATTTTGGATTTATTACCAAAAAACCACTCTCTCCATGCATATACCTTCGATAACAGATATGTAAATTAGAATAAATAGGTTCAACGCATTTTTTCTTAAGTTTCTTCAACGTGACTGCGGATTTATTAAGTCGGTGCATATAAAATTGCCGATCGCGGATTAAAAGCTCTTTTGTTTATGATGGGGATAAAATAAAAATTTTACTGATGGGTGCAAGAACGGTCTTAGGACATTCAGGCTCTTTTGTATAAAACGAATAATTGAGTAGATTATCTGTATTTAAGATACGATTATTTAAGATTTTATTATTAAAATTAACAGGGCTATGGTAAATTTTGTGAATCGATGTTGAGCAACTGACGCTAACTGAACAAGCTTCAAGAACGAATCAGTTCGTTACAGTGCACCCCACTGTAGTTAAAAAGCAGAAATAATTAAAAAAAGCAAAGTAGTAAAAAGTCAATTCCATACAGACAAGTGAAAAATTTTTAAATAAAAAGCAAAAATAATTACAAAAAGCAAAGTAGTAAAAAGTTAATTCCATACAGACAACTGCAAAATTGTTATCTAAAATTTCGAATTTCGAATAAAGTTAACACACCATTCTTCGTACGCCAAAAATAAAGTTACCTCGGGTTAACAAACGAATGGCAAATAATTTTTGCAACTATTATTCCCCATCTAAAATTTGATTTAAATAAAAATACTGCCCATCTCCGATTTCATGCGCACCAACCTAATATCAACCCTCAGACAGCGAAGGGTTCTACCGATTACACGGAATCCTCTGCCGGGTCACATTGGACCCGCAAGCTATCCTACTCCCCTCTGAAACGACGTTATTTTCCCCATAGCACTAAAGAAGTAACCGTTCGATTTCTCAACTACTCCGTGGTATATTGCCCACGGTAACTCAGCTCGAAGAGGACCCAGCACCCTCGGCTGGATAGCCAGCCACCCTTGCAAAGCCACGGTCCGGTTCCCAAGGAATGGTTCTCCAGGAAATTCCCAGACCGCCAGCCTCGCTCGCCGTCCGGAGACTCGCGAAAAGAGCGTCCGCGATCAGGACCACGCCCTCGGCGAAGAAGCGACGCCGAAGCCAACGTCGACGCCGACGCCGTCGCTCCCTCCCCTCTCCACCGACGATGCTCCCCTTTCCCGTCACGCCGACGACGTGCCGCCGCCTAACGTCTCCCTCCCTCTCTCTCTCTGTCTCTCCCTCGCCGCGCTCCCCCCACCCCGGCCGACCGGCGCCTAAACCCCCTGACGGGGAGAGCCTGACGGACCCTAGGATTCTCTCGTCAGAGCGACTCGACTGATCGCGGAGGGTGTCGTCCAGTCTCCCACAGACCTCGCGCTCGTCAACGTCTCCCGTCGACGCCGTCACCGTGCTGCCCAGTGTTACGCGCGTGCTTTCCCCGCTCCGTGTGCCTCTCGCGTGTGCGCGTGTATGTGCGGCCGGCCTGTCAGTGAACGAAACTGGTGCCAGTGAAGTTCGAAGGGGATCCACCGAGAGATTCGCCGGTCCCGTTTCTTTTCTCTCGCTCGTCTCACCCGGGGGGGGACACCCTTCCGCGAGACACTACACGCGCGCCCCTGTATTTACAGAAGCGCGCGCGCGGAGCCCGACGGGGATCGAACGAAATCGAGCGAGATTTATCGCGGGATCGATGACGCCGGCACGCAGCCGTGACGCTGCAACCGGGAGCTGATACGAGAAACGGACACGGCTCGTTATTCCGTCGCGTGCTGGCCACTCTGTCGGGATCGGGCGCCTGATAAACGCGGATCTCCAGCGACCGCGAATAGACGCGTGTGGACAGCCGAGGGCTGACGACTGGTCGTCGGCGCCGCGTGCACCGTCGCTAACGGAAGGAGGGGTGATTGGGAAGCGATCCTGCCGGTCGGAGTGCTCGTTCCTCTGGCGAGCCTCTTCCTCGAGGTATGAGTGTAGAAGGGTGTTTTGGGGGTGTTGTTTTTTTACATTGGTATTGTCACTGGGTTGATGAACGTTAGGGTGGTTTTTTGGCCAAAGCTTCTCGCGGATGTACCTCCCTATTTCCTGCGGGATCACCGCCCTCGAGTATTTATTATCGTTTAGGGCGAGGAGGAGCTTGACGCTTGGTATTCCGCGGGTAGCGTCGGCGGTGTTACGTTGCACATGGATCACCGACGCTCCGTGTGCACACGGGAACACGCGTCTCTCCGCGGAAGCGTCAGATTTATGCGACGCGTTATATGAGCATGGAGGAACATGCTCGTGTTGGGCACCTCGCGAATATAAATAACGAGTTAAGTTTGGAGGTTGAAAAATTAGTGGCCCGAGGGCTTTGGCGGCTAATGGTTGCCGATGGCGGCTTCGAAGTTGTTTGTTTATTTGCTGGCGTTAACCGGCATTCACGACTATTGGCCGTCAGCCGGGCTTAGGTGGGCCGCGGACTACTGACTGCCAGCTGCACGCGAGGGGTCTTGGATGGATCCGGTGCATCTGAGTCTGCTCTGTGCGGATAGGCTTGGCGAATTATTTTGTTGTTGGTACAGAAGGCAGAGAGGTAAATGGGGTTGACACTAGCAGCGTCGGGAGGGTAACTTAGAACGCAACATTTTATTCTGGGTGATTTGATTTTAGATAGGTCGCAATAAGTGCCATTTTAATTTTTTACAAAATATCAGGTATTAGTTGTACTTGCTAAACCTTGACCTTCAAGATCCTTCGTGAAGATATATTTAATAATAGGTTTTAATTAATTAACGATTGTTGAAGTAAGAAAAAATGCTAGAAATAAGACAATTAATATGGATGATTTAATTATTGCAGGGTAATTAAATTAAAAATATGTTTCACTGAATTAATGATTCTTAAAATTATGTGAGAAATAAGAAAATTGATGTGGATGATTTAATTATTGAGGGGTAATTAAATTAGGAATATATTTTAATGAATTAATGATTCTTAAAATTATGTTAAAAATAAGAAAATTAATATGGATGATTTAATTATTGGGGGGTAATTAAATTAGAAATATATTTTAATAAATTAATGATCCTTAAAATTGTGTTAAAAATAAGAAAATGATAGTGTATAATTTAATTAGGTATTGCAGAATCGATGAATTTTAATTTTAATTACATTCCGAATTCGGGGTGTTACATTCTGAAATACCTCGCTCGTTAATTTATTGCACAGTCGCTATTCCGTCCCTTCTATTAGCAAGATTCGCCTCGGCGTCGCTATTATCGTTATTGTCATTACTGGCGAGCCAACGTTGTTGAAGTAAACGCGCCCGCGCGCTCGGATCGCCACGAAAATAGCTCGGGAGGATGTTTGAGTCTTTCGGATTTATATCGCTTTGAAAATAAGGCACGAGTACGGCTGGTATTCCGGAAACTCGGATATACAGTTTGGGTCGTAAATCCCTTCGGCCGGGCGGTACCGATCCGTAAGTGCGCGCGATCTCTGTTTAGCCTTCGAACTTTCCTCTTCGTCCGCCGACGAGTGCAGAATGGCCCGCGGCGTGCATTCTGAAATGAAAAGTCTTCATTGTAAGCGTCTATTTCTGCACCGATATCGCTTGCCAATGCATCCGCGATCTTCAGCGTCCATTAAGAAACCGGATGCGCTGCGGTTGCAAGACCGACGCGACGGTTATCACGTGGATCATTGATCAATTGCCACTTTCATACTTATTTAAACATCGCGCGACAGTGTTTAAGGACAACGAGAAATTATGCTTCTTAAGGGGACGTTTTGGTTAGAGCCCACAAAAATAAATGGTCTTTAGGAATTAATTAAAGGAAAAGTACCTGAGATAAATTAATAACACTTTTTTGCATTGTATCAAGGATGTCTTGAACATAGTCAAAATCGGTGTCTACCACATGGTGTCCTCCCCTTGTTAAACGTATCGAAAAATAAATTTTATTATTATCACTGTTACGTACCGAAATATCCCACTTTCCCAAAAACGCGCAGGAAAAACAAAACAAATCGTTGGTGTCACTGTTGCGTTACAGAATTAAATCAACAAAACCTAAAGTTTTGGTATAAAATCAAGTGTCCACGAGCGTCGCAGAATTTCATGATATTCGTAACAATCTGCAGGAACGCAGCTCGGAATATTTCGCATGGGCCATTTCGTGTAATCGCAAAATTAGCTCACAATATTAGCACAGCGTGGATTGCTGTGAAGGCAAGCAAGGGTGGTTGCAGCTTCAATTTATTACAATCCCCACCGGTGCATAATAGTCTGCGTTTGTGTAAATAAAAGGGAACGATGCTGGAGTGCTAACCTGCAGCGCGATCTTCGCCAGAATCATCGCGAAACAATCCACTTCCGATGTGCCAGGGGGTGGCCGGCAAGAAGAGGGATGAGCGGGCCGCATCTGTGCAGCTTACGCATTTGTTTACTAAATATTATGCACACACCGGTGGCTGTTCCATGTATGTATGGCCCGCCCTTGTTAACTATCGAGGATGCTTGTACTGTAAACGGTACGCATAATGTGTACATATGTACGTAATAGGCGTTACATGGTGGAACATGTGTTCCCACGTACTCGGTGTCGGTCACCGGTTCATTGTAATAATATTAAGTCCACGGTTCCTCTCCGACGATTCCTGCCCGCTTAATTGTCTGGCTGTTTAGAGATGCGTACCGTTCGGTTATTTATCCAAACTGAGGATGGCCGCGCAGCGAGTGGCACGGCCGACAGGTTTCGGAGGGATCAACGTCGAAAGACGCTGAGCGCCTACCGCTTTGTCGCGGAGATCTCCGATAATTTATGGGTATGTTTGTCGAGCGAAAGAGGAAATTTACTATCATAAATTCTGCGGTTTATTTACTCGTACCGGGCTTCGGTATTCAACTGGAGGGAGCTCGGGATGCGGATTGAACAGGCGGGTAGAAATATTGGGGGAAACGTGAATGGCCGAGGGGTGGAGGGGTGGTTCGTCTTGAATATTTCCACGATTTTTGGAAGCGCACTCGGCGGAGTCGTGGGAAATCTTGGACAACGATAAGGGCGCCTTCTTCTGCGATGATTCATTCTAATTCACTTGGAAGAACTCGATTTGAGTTTTTAAAGTTTAAGGGGGCGGGGCTTTTTCAGATCAGATTTGCTTCCAACTTCTTTTAGCGAAGTTTCGCACAGCTTCGTCGCGAATATTCGAGCTCTTAAAGAGCTATTCGCTGGAGAATCGAATTTTTTTTGTATATTTTTTTTTATTGGCACGAAGGCTCTTGAGTAGACTGTTGATTTTTTTTTTAGAGATTCGAAATGGTAACGGAGTTCCCTCGGAGGTCCCTCGGTCATTCAGTAGATTTTTATATAAAAAATAAGCCCACAAAAATTCAGAAAGATTGGTGTAGTAGTTCTTGAGATATCTTGCTCACCGTTTTTAAAAAGGCTTCTTGGATGTCGTAGTATTTTTATAATAAGCGTAAGTATTTTTCTACAAAAAAAATTACCAAATGTTCTTTAAATGTTGCTCTTTTAAGTGCAAAAAGTTCTGTAAAAATATATGCTTCCGCTTTGTCAAAAAAAAATCGCCTCTTTTCGGCCTCCTGACTAGGTATAACCCCGTAAAAAGTTCATTCTTCGAGGTCGATAAATACCGTCCTCTTTTGTTTCTATCCGCCATTCGTCTACGTAAATATATTATATCGTCGTTCGGAAATTCTGCGCGTCGATAACGAGTGCGATCGCTCGTGCTCGCGATACGTGTTATTACGGAATGGTTATCTACAATTAATGGTGGGATTATCAATTTACTTTCGGCGGCTACCACTGTTCTTCGGTAAATCTAACCATGGACGGATTAAATCGAGATCGCTGTGAAATCGATCTGACGATGTACCCGGTGCCCAGTAAATCCAGTCGCATCCTACAATCTAACAAGGGAAGATCCCGAACCCGAAAATTCAAAAAATTCTGAAACTTTGTGAATATGTAGAGAATTTTCTCCTGATTACAATGCAATTTTTGTTTGCTGCCCAAATTCACTCTGAAGGGGTGTAATTGACCCCCGAAAATCCGGTTGTTTTCCGAATTTGTGCTGTAACTCGCGAACTGTAAAATAATTTGTTCACCAAATGTTAGATCTAACTAAAAGAAGTAACTTTTGTCTTGAAACCTTTTTTCTATCTCTTACAGTTCCCGAGTTATAACAGAAAATCGGAAAATAGCCGATTTTTCAGGGATTAATTTCACCCCCTTCGAGTGAATTTGGGCAGCAAATAAAAATTGCGTTGTAATCAGGAGGAAATCCCCTATATATTCACAAAGTTTCAGATTTTTTTGAATTTCTTCCCTTGTAAGGCAAGGGGGTGAGAAAAAAATACTAGGATGTAACTGGATTTACTGGGCACCGGGTGCATCTCCCGATCGAGTTCGCAGCGTCCAATTAATCTTTTCTTATCCTTTACTATCCCCTTGCCTTATAACGTTCCCTATATTGAAGCACACTGTGTCATCGCACAGTTTAATTCAATAAGAATAAAATAAGTTAAATTAAAAATTTGAAAAAACCCCGACAAAAGAAGAACGGTTTATTAATTACTGTTATACAAGGGAAGGGTGCGTACCTATATTAAAGATCTTTACAAAAGGCTTTTGTTATTCAACAAACAGAAAAAATTTCACTCACTGTAAAAATGATATTTTAAACTAATTATTTATAATTAAATCTGAGGGGCGACCGAAATCATTTTTGCTCAGCGTCCTGTCGGGGGTTGAAAAGGAGCAGCAATTCTGGACACGAGATTGGAGCAGACCGATTTTTTAATTGCTCAGCTCCGCTTCATGCTCCGAGTAAAACCTCTGCACGTGGTAACGCTGGTGATCAATTTCGCTGTTTTTAGGCAACGCCGGATTTGTTAGCGCCTGGCTTCGCGGCCCCCCAATATAATATTTTCCCCAAGCCGAAAGATTGAGAATTAGTATTTCAACAATTTCCATTCACCTGCCTTTATAGAAAGAAAATTAAAAATAAACAAAATCTGCAACAGTGGAGCAGTAAAAATGTTCCCCATTTGCTCCACTGCTCCAACGCTTTGACTCCAAGCGATCCGTATATCATTAATCACTATCTCCATCTTCTCCTCCCCTTGAAGTTCCCTCGCAAACCCTTCGAAAAATCGTGCGCCAATCGGTTAACAACACCCCGCTGGATAAATAGAACTCGCGAGTAGCTCGGAGCAGTTGTCGACGAATATATCCAAATACTCGCGCGAGATGTTAGCGGGGGCAGCTTTTGTTGCCGCGAGGAAGGTAGCTGACACAATGAAGGCCGCTTGACACTATTTCCGAAGAGGCCCGTTGAGTCTGTTAGTGCAGATAATGCGACCGGAGTGGTGTGAAAGCGACAACCACCGTTACGTCGCCAGATAATCGTTGGCTTTATACCTGAAGAAGGAGCGGGGAAAGAACGCGAAACTCTCTTGAAGTCTCTCGTGTCTCCCTCGAGGGGGATGCTCGGAGACCGGAGTCAACGACCGGTGATAAATTCGTTGACGCGGCATTCTTAATTTTCGCGGGTCGCGCTGAACCCTTCAAAGAGGCGGGTTTCGAGCGCCTCGCGCCAGCTGCCACGTAATCACGATGTAATCGTGGACATCACTGGGGGGAGGGTGATTCAATCGGGCGGAATCTCGAGTGTCGTTCCTCGACTTTTAACCGACCTCGTTGCCGCGGACAGGATTCGAGAAATTACGGCTACGGCGGTTTTTATGCCGCGGAGGTGTCGCGTTACGGATCGCTTGCGTGGGTGGTTGCTTGTGTGTGTTTCCCTCTGTTGCTATCGGCCATCATGGGCTGGAAGCTTGTCGCTTCGATTACGTGGCTCGCGCGCGGTACGTACGAGCGTGTAAATCCAGGGGCGTTCTCGCCGACGACGCGCATTAAGACCACCGTCGTCACCGTAATTCTCGGGCTTAAACGTTTACCAGAGATTATTGTTCCGTGATGAATCCTGCGGGCGCGTGCCCCGCCCGTCGTTATCGGCGAATCCGTTTTATTAATTAGAGCACGGCTGTGTGGTGGCGATTTCGGGGAATTTATAGCCAGCTTGGCTGCTCTTGTGTCCTCTGAATTGTTTTCGGGGGAGTAGTTGCTGGAGCTGATGGGATTCCTGGGAATTGGTGTAATGGCGGTTCAGGCGGGGTGTAGTAGCTGGGGCGAGTGAAGTCTCCGTTTCTTTCGATTGAAGTAGAAGTGCTTGCAGGGACGTTTGAATTGGGAGTAACTTTCTTGAGGGAGTTAACACCACTTTCGAGACTCGAGGTGCAGGGTTAACTTCGCGATTTTTTTATTCGACTTTGTGTACGTTGCAATGACATTTCTTTTATTTGATATTGTAGGGGTAGGTTTCGCAATTCCTGTGTGTTCGGGAGACACGGAAAAAATTACTTCGGCCGACGGGACTCGAACCCACGATCTTGCGGGTCCTCTGCACACTGGTCAGGCGCCTTATCAACTCCACCAACGTCGACACCCCGGGTTTCTTGTTCCGGGATCTCTCTTATGGGGATTCCTGATCTCAGAATATTCTAAGAATTTTACTTTCGACATTTCGGGGAAAAAACAATCGTCGCGAAGTCTCATTTCAGTGAAGATGTTTGCGGCGCTAAAAATAGGCCTCCCGAATACCTGGTTGACTGGATTTCTCCATTATTATTTATCTGAAATAAGAAGACGAAGCATATTTTTAAACTAGATGCTTGTCGCTGTGGTGCGATATAGAGGATTTGAAAAATATTTTATTTTCAGGTTCTGACGCCACTTTGAATGAAAATGTTGAGATTTTAAAATAGGCAATCTTTCATGCTGTAAAAGAAAAATTGTCTACTGCAATGAACGTGCTGTGTAGCTATGTTAATGTGCTATAATGGTACTTTATATTAATAAACTTAAGAAAATATATACTCGCGTTACTTGCACGTAAAAATTATTGAAATAAATCGTAGAAATTTATATTACGTGTGTTAGTGCAATTTAGTTAATATGACGAGGGGTTTGATTAATTCGGACAGTTCATAGGTAGAGGTTCATGGTTAGAGAACAACAGAAAAAAGTGTGTTGAAGTGGATAGGATTTGTTCATGGTGTTTGATCTTTTTCTGTGCTCGAGGTTGACGGGAATCGTTGCTAAGCGATTTAGAGGAAGAATTTCTCGACCAAGAATTTAGAGGTCGAGAGTGGTCAATAACCGACCTTCGAAGCCCGAACACGACTTACAAAACATTTAAAAATAACCCGTGCACGCAGCTCTCGACCCGGAAACCTTGAGATCTTTAACTCGCCGAGGCTTCGAGGCGAGCTTTCGACCGAAGTCGAAGTGAGCGCCGTTCGAATCCGTGGAGCTTTCTTCGTTTTATTCCTGGCTGGGTTTTCGGCATTTTTATTTCGCCAGACTCTTGATTGTCTCCGACAAATAGCCCTGCTCGAATACGTTTTTCAGCGTGGGACAGTTTTAGATAACGTTCCCACGGAGATCAAAGGAAGAAGTGTAGCCTTTTCAATTTTCACAGAGCGGGGGTTTAAAACTGTTATTCCCGATCTAATTCTTTGACGGTTCCATTTGAATTTCTTCAAAGAGATGATTTTGCCCGTTGGAAACGAGATCCCTGGAATTCGGAAGTTGATGGTACAAAGAGTTGTCTGAAAAGAATACTTTTCTATTCTAATTTCGTCTAGGATTTCAGACACCATCATTAGTTCGGTAAAAAGGCAATCAGCGCACCGAAATACCAAAAACGAAACTCAATTGGATAAGATTTAAGTGGAGGTTCGAAAATTAAATGATTTTATATGAAAATTAATTGAAAATTAAAGATTATAATTGTTTCCATATACATTATATTTTAGGTTTAATTGGTGGTTTAAAAATTAAATGACTTTATATTAAATTTAATAGAAAATTAAAGATTATAATTGTTTCGATATAAATTATATTTTAGGTCTAATTGGGGGTTTAAAAATTAAATGACTATATTAAATTTAATAGAAGATTAAGGATTATAATTGTTTCGATATAAATTATATCTAAGATTTAATTGGAGGTTTAAAAATTAAATGACTTTATATTAAATTTAATAGAAAATTAAAGATTATAATTGTTTCGATATAAATTATAGTTTAGGTTTAATTGGAGATTTAAAAATTAAATGATTCTACATCAAATTGAATTGAGAATTAAGATTATAATCGTTTTGATATCAAGTCTTGAATTCTTGTAACGTAACATCGATTTTTAATTTGGGGGCTTCACGGTTGCATAACTTCTCGTTTCCAATTGATTTTCGGGTGATAAAGAGAAGAACAACGGATAATGGAGGAAATTTAAGCACAGAGAAAGGCGACCTAGCGTAAAGCACGTGAAATAATTCCGATGGAAAAGTTTTGTTTCAACGAGATTAAACTTTACAAATACTCCTTCATTAATGTTAATCTCGCGAGGATAAATGCGCAGGATGAATCCTACAATCGAGGAAGCGTTTGTCTATACAGGATGGGCGTGACACTAGTCACCTGCAAGTGAAATAGGTGTTACGTGTCAGACACAACCGGTCTGACCACATACGGTGCCACGTTTGATACTACTTGCGCGCCCAAGACAATGTTCTAGTGTTTCCAGCTCTATCTCGAGGTATGCGCACACTAAAACGGTCCCCAATAAATTTTATAGTCCTCGAATTATTTTGAAAAAAATGATCGTATAATTATTTTCATCAACGTGTAATTGAAGCTTAGCACCTCCCTTAAAATTCCGATCTGCTTTATCAGATTTACAAACGCGTTGATGCGAAAGGTGTTCTGTTCAAGAACTCCTAGCATAATAAACACGTAACCAGCTTGAAAACTAGAAAAGCTACTGTTCACTCACAGTAACTTCCTTTATCCATTAAAATAAATTCCTTCGAATAATATTATCGCGACCACAGCATCTGTTTTACAGAATTAAACGGTCCAGGGCAGTCAAATCTCTCGAAACTCAAGTATTCCTTGCGAATTAATTACAAGGAGATGAAAGCAAGCACAGAATTTTCCTTTTACACAATATTTATTACTACCACCTAGAGTAAAAAATATATATTTTCATCCCCAATGATGTACAAATACAGCCTAAAAAAAATTCCAACACTACGACGTTTACTCTTCTCTAAATAAAATTCTAAAAATTACCTATTGTCTGAGTGACTTGATTAGAGGGTCTCAAGTAATTCGATAATAGGCGAGATTGACGAAAGCTTGTCAGAAACGGTGTTCCCGAATTGAAGAAGACATTGTCACCGATCCCGCCGCGCACAGACTCATCGCGTTGCGTAACCGTTCCGGTGATATTTTCGGTGACGATGTGATTCGAAGAAACGCAGGAAAGTCTGTATTAGCGCGCTAAATATACGTGTGCACGCGATACAGAGCGGCGGTGTCTTCCGGTAAGCACGCGCGTACCCGGTTCTTTTATCACCCGGGGGCTCTGGCGTGCGCGAGCGTTGAATTAAAGAGCGCGACCAAGTTGCCCGCGAGCCTGCACCGCGGCCCCCGTGAAATTCGCCGGGAACTTTGATTCGTTCGGCTGCGACGCCAGAAATTCGAGCCGCCTCGGGTCACGCCGGGAAGTGAATAAGGAATGCGCGTCGCGGCACGGCTCCGCGAAGATGCGACGAGCCTGGGATGCTCTAACTAATAGAGCAGAGATCAACGGGGACGAATTGATTTTTCCCTGGCTGGCAATTATCGCCGGATCGCTGACGATTAATCGACCCTTTCAGCCACGGAAGGAAGACGGAGTGGTGCCTTTCGCTCGGCTGGGGGGCGGCAACGTTACGTAATTAGCGAGAAATCGCTGCCGCGATGAAACTAATTTTCGGGCTGCATTTTTCATCTGAGCGTCGATGTGCGCTGATTAAGGAGCGGGATTAAAACGAAGGAAAACGCGGATAATTTGTGCGCGGAGTTCATAGAGAAAATGTTCGATCCGCGAGGAATGTAGGCGCGGAGTTCTCGGCGGTGAGGTTTAAAATTCGCCCGTAATGGTGGGAAGTTTTAAATAACTTGGAGCTTAAAATATCCCTGATTTTTACAACTAAACTGGGTGAAATTCGTTTTGCTTTTAAGCTCTGGCATTCTCCCTGCTGCCTCGCAGTTTAAAAATATCAAACTCTTACAAATTACGATTAAATACCTCTGAATCTTGAATTGTAAGTTATCTTTGTAGCTTAGCTTGAAAAGCATTAAGCGACTGAAATGACAAAGATGACGAGAAAGTCGGCGAACCATAACAGTCATTGTCTCGTGGCCTCTGCTAGCGGATTGAAAGAACAGTACGACGCACGCGTGAATAGCCTGGTTCTTCTTCGTTTGCCAACTGGCCGAGCTGCTGTCTCTATTCTCTGGCACTTCGCGGGCTGTTCAGGCACAGCCCTCGCAGTCAGTCAAAAGCGATGCTCGTCTAGTTTTAGACCGCCGCCCGCTGGAAATCGACCGCGAAATTTAAGGGTTTCACGATCGACGACGCGCTCCGGGGTTGAATGCGGGACTCGCCTCTGGCTGATTAGCAAATACAACGGCGTGCTCATTACAGAAACATACTCGGGACCGAGAACTTTGCTTTCACGGCGAGATTTATGAGGATCGTGCCTCGCGAGCGACGCACCCGCGCATTCGCGATGCTTCAGAGTCAGTCACCCCCAAAAGTAACCGATGTTTATGATTTTTTTGGGGGGAAAAAGTATTGTTTAATTTAAACCGACTTCAAAAAAATAAAAATGCACTACAAAAATAATTGAATCCCTTATTTATCTACGACTCTAATATTTTTTAAGTCAGCGCCAGATTTACAGTGCAAATGACGAGACGCCGACTTAAAAAATATGAAAGTCGTAGATTAAATAAGGGATTAAATTATTTCGTACTTCTCGGTGCATTCTTATTGTTTTGAATTTGATTTTAATTTTTTTTTAAATTTTTTTAATTTTGTCTTTTTAGTTTTACATATATTGACACAAAATGCTTAAGAGATATGCGTGTACTTGGATAAAATAATAATAATTAGGTGACAATAGCCTTTATTATTATCCAGACCTGGCAAAATAATAGTATCGAAGTTTTTGAAGTCGATTAAAAAAAGGTGTAAGTATTGAATTTTAACTATAACGCTTTTTTATACAAAAAAAATTCATAAACACAACCGTCTTTTCCCACCCACCAAAGGTACATATATAACACCTTAAAAGTCCTTATACACAGTGTGCCCCGTAACTGGTGGTGCAAGCATAAGGGTAGCGACTCAACGCAAAGAAGCGCATCGAAAATACGAAATAAAGTCTCCCGATATCGCGTTTCATTTTCGAGAAAATTGGCTTCGAATTGGACACCTCGTCGTGGCCATTTCCCCTGAATTTTTGGTGCAATTCCACCAAACCAGCCCCCGGCATCTGCTCGCCATTTAGACCGCGGCTCATTAACAGCCATCCCCATTTGGTTTTCAGAAAATGTCGTCGCTGCGAACGCAATCGACCGGCGGCGGTGTCCTCGGTTTGAGCAGCGTCGGTTCCGATCGCACGGGGGCCACCTCGACCGCTGGCGGCTCTCATTCCCACTCGCACAGGAAGCACCATCATCATCACAGGAGCAGAAGCGCGCCGAGAGCGCCGGAGAAGCCACCGAAGAAGCGCCACCTTAATCCTGGCCACAGCCTCGCCTCCATTCCCAGCCAGATTAAGCTGTCAATGCTGAACAGCGGCCTCATCTCGTTCGGTGAGTGCTCCGCGCTTCCTTCCTCTGTCCCACGATCACCAGCGATTTCATTTTCCGTCGAGCCCGGTCGCGGGGATTTGCCCCGAATCGAGGGCTCATTCCTAGGGACCTTCGGGTACGTCGAAGACCACTGTGCGCATTTGCGTTGCATCGCTCGATCGGGGATGCGATTAGTATCGTCTGTTTCGGAGGCGTCCGAGCGGATGGACTCCGACGAATCGTTTCGTTGGAACGAGCGTCGGGACAATTTAATTCCGCGACGCGTTGGAGAAGGGTGTATCATTCCTCAGAGTATAAATCGCGCGGAGGGAAATTCCGCGAAATTCGTTTTAAATTGTCCGCGCTGGGTTATACGAATTTCTGATTTACCGCGATCACTGCTGGAGTCGCTTAATCGGCCGGTTTTAATTTCTTTCAATTTAACAGCTTCGTCGCTGGACATGGTTTTTGTTGAGTTCTCGTCGGGCACTGGTGACGTCTGGTTATACAGCGAGTGGGGAAAGTTTACGGCGCGTTTACGACGGGCGTCTTCTAAACTTGCTTCGAGATGATGAGATAAACCGGCAGTGGCGCGTATGTGACGACTATTTCGTGGTTTTAAAGGCCACTACGCGGAATGCAGAAATGTAATGTAAGGTACCGAGCAGCGATGAATTTGTTGGGATAAATTTGCTCATGGGGCAGTTTCGTTTGTTGCGTTCGGGACTGGCGAATAGCTTGCCGGTGCTCTGTGGTGAACCAGGGAGGGGGAGGGGTGAAGCACTGCTTGATTATTATGACGAAATACGATGCATGCACTTCGGCGGATTTTTATCGTTTTCACCCAGTAATTGCTGTAAGATAAATTAAAAGATATTTATTAAAAGAATATAATATAAGAAGTGAATAACAAAGGAAACTGATGTGTCGTCTATCACGCCGTACGTGTAACTGTTTGTTCGTCACGCTCCTCGCGAATCGCGATCACTTCTTTTCTGGCAACCGTGGCAACGCATCGCTCTACGCATTCTCTCTCTCTCACGCATTCTCTCCATCACACACTCTCTCTCTCTCCATCAACTGATCGCCTCGCCTCGTCGACGTAAATAATTGCGCTAAAACTCTGAAACACCACATTGCTACGCCACGCCGAAAATGCGGTAGGCGAAAAAACGCGAGTCTTCGGTGACGGGGATTCGAAGCCAAGATCAGTGGGGTCCTCCGTGTTAAGTACCCACAACACCGTCAGCAAGAAGATATTAATTTATATGTCTCGGAACTCTAGAAACTTTTCATTAGTATTTTCCTCATGATTCCTATTACCTAAGGGATCGTGACCTCCCAAGGGTTCGGTATGGAAAGGAGAATACAACGCAGCGAAAGCTCTAGGGGGACATAACGAAATCTGCATATCCGATTCGCTACGCGAGAACACCTTTTTTATAAGCGAAAGAACCGTCGAGAGGGAGTGCTTTTGTAGAGTTCTGAAGGGACTTTCGTCCTTCGTTAGAGCGTCAGCGCCGGGATAAAGGAGAACCCGTAACTTGATTCGATCAAGCACGTCACTTCTTCCAGGCTTTCCGAAGCGTTTTAGATGCTTTTAGCTGCTGGCTGCCTCAGCCTTCTCATTTTTCACGTGTCATTCCTTGCGATATTTCTACCCCTCCCTCCCCCCCCTCCCCCTGCCACGCGAAAATACGACGTGCAATGAAATTCCTCGGATAGCTCCAAGCAAACTGTCGATTTTTCAAACCCTCTGCGGGCCCGACGGACCTCTCGTCGTCGTCATTAATTCGAAGCCGCGGGTAGATGATGTCGTCGCTTGACGATTCACATTTTCACGTAGCTTCACTAGGGGGATGTTAATATCGTTGGATGTATTTGCGGTCTCTTAGAGATTACCGTAAATCGGTTGGGCCCGTTTTATCGTGTTACACGATAGACTAGTGGAAGCAGTGGCGATAAATACTAGTTACAAAGCGATATCCCATTTCCAGTCGTGTAACCGACACACTGGAACCCTGAAATTTATTTCTAAGCCCCTCGGCACACCGTGCTCGCGCGGTGGGATTTCTATGTACATATGTACAAGCGACAGTGTTGCAGATAGAGTGGCTTCGAATCTAACCGGGCTTTCAATTTTATATTTTCCAGGATTTCAAACTTTTTTTTCGAAGTGGACCGTGGAGTTGAATGCCTCCAGAAGCAAGTGGGGTTTCTGGTTTTTATTTGGACGCTCAAACGGTTTCAGACAGCTGTTGGTTTAGGGGTTTAACGTTTGTTTCAAGGGGACGTGGATTTTAGTTTGTTCCATTGAACGTGGCTGAAGGGTAGTAAGCATTTTAGAAGCATGTAGTTGAAATATAATATTTGTCTCTATGGATTTTACTTGTGGTGTTGAAACACGTTTGTTGCCACGAGATTCTTCTAGGATTTATGTTTAGTCACTTTCTGGCAAATGTGCGTTGTCGGAAGTAAATAATAATTGCTAATGACAGTGATGTAGTTTAGATGCTTGCGAATTTCAGGATTTATAATAATGGTTAGAAGAAAGTTTAACTCATATGCAGACATAAAAATGTGAGTTGAAACTCAAAGGAAAGTTTATGTGCAGACAAAATAATATGAGTTTGAACTCAGAAGAAAGTTTAACTCATATGCAGACATAAAAATGTGAGTTGAAACTCAAAGGAAAGTTTATGTGCAGACAAAATAATATGAGTTTAAACTCAGAAGAATGTTTAACTCATATGCACACATAAAAATATGAGTTTAAACTCAAAAGAAAATTTATGTGGAAACATAAAAATATGAGTTTAAACTCAGAAGAAAGTTTAACTCATATACAGACATAAAAATATGAGTTTAAACTTAGAAGAAAGTTTAACTCATATGCAGACATAAAAATGTGAGTTTAGACTCAGAAGAAAGTTTAACTTAGGAGACATTAAACTTTCTTCTGACTACTACCGTATTTATTGTAGGTAAACGTTGCAAAAAATTAAATTCGTGGCGTCACTAGTATTCCGAACCCCCATAGTATTCAATCTGTTAATGAGACGACCAGTATTGATTCCATTGGCATTGAACGAGTTTTTGTCACGCATATTCGCATCACGATCCATTCTTTTGTACATCGCGAAATCACATTCAGCAGTCGTGTCGCCGTAGTTCGTTTCTGACAGGTCTGCTCCGCTCGATGCTCCGTCGAAGCTTTATAATATCATATTTCATCGGATGACGTGTACGTACCGCTCAGTATGCATTACACAGTTACCCGGTTCTCGCGCCACACAGCTGCAGATACAAACACATTTAGCGGCGTGTAAGTAACTTTCTAACGAAACGGTGGATTCCTACCCTGTTTCCGTATTCTGTTTGCAACTGGTCTTGCGTACACACAGAACGCGTTACCACTGAAAGCTCGCCTCTGTTTTTCCCTCTTGTCCGCAAGCTCTGACGAAAGTTGGATAACCGAAAAACTGTTACCGAATACTCCTCACGAGCTACCGAAGCTTAGCGTTGTCGTTTAACCCTTGAACGGCGGATAGGGTGGTCACACGTCGCATGCGAGGTCCATTTTGACCCATAATTTTACTCGCCCATCTCAGAATAACATTTTACACGAGAACAATTTTTACAGAATTTCTCAATTTTAACATTTTACAGAATTTCTCAATTTTAACATTTTACAGAATTTTACAATTTTAACATTTTACCGAATTTTCCACGAGAATCTAATCTTGTTATAATTTAAATTCCTTAAATCTCCTCCAAGAAGTAATACTAATAAGTCATACAAGTAGTTTGATATTTAAAATGGGTCAAAACTGACCCTGCATTCTTCCGGCAAGGGTTAAGTACAAGAGAATCAATGTTTGTCCGATAAGCACAGAAAAGGTGTTTGAATTAATTTCTTCTCATTCATTTTTTAGTGCAATTGCTGCCTTATATTCTGGTTTATCTCACGAGGGAACAGTATGAAGCGTTATGTATCGATTTTAATGAAACTTTGTGAGTAGATAGACGGTCGCAAAGTACTTGACCCATGTCGGCTCATTTGCATAGATGCTGAATAGTTTACGAGATACTTACCAATAAAGATCGTGTAATGTAAGGGTATAAGGAAAAGTGCTTGAATATTTTTATGTTCTCCTTCTGACTAAAGGAAATATCAATTTCAATGCGACACATAGAGTTATAAAAAGCAAACAACTGTACGTGGAATCGAAATTTGAACTCTGGATTTGCAAATCAAAATGATGAAATCCTATTCTGTTTTCAATGAATTTTGAAGTCACGAGCACACGAAGAGTTACAATCGAAACACTATCTCTATTGCTCGATATTTAAATGTCTATTCAGTTCTAATCGAACTATTTTTTGGTCCTCCACCCAGCCCAACTAAAATCGTCGGGTAACGCTTCACGAGTTTCCCTCGTCAGTGTCTTGTACGAGACGTAAATAATCCCTGCTTTATTCAAGAAAGGGAGCGTTGCTAGAAGAAACGTATTACCCTCGCGAGGATAGCAGTGTGCAACATTGAAAACGTCAAGTAAATAACGCTGTTTATTTAAGGAACGCGATTGGAATGGCAGAGGAAGGTTTCGCCGCTCGATGAGATATGTAGATTCTTCCGAATGGATTGCAGTTTGGCCCAAGGTTTATTTTGAATAGCAACGATGGATGTGTCTGGTCGGTATCCGGGTTAATCCACTTGGGCTTCAATTTCTATTCTTGAAGTTCCCTCTCTCTTTTTCTCGCGCCCCCTGCCCTTCCCTTTGTTTCTCGCTTCGTCTTTTGGACCATTGTTGAGCCACTCTAACGAACGCCGCGAATTAGCCAGCCGTGAATTATCGGAATTCCTTTGGCCGAATGCTTAATTGTTCTTCACAAATGAATAATTCCATATCTTTCTCGCGCGCTGTCGAACACCTCTCCCGGCGGTGCCCGCTGCTTTCCCGGGTCGCTTTCCCCTCGGGAAACTGCCGCGGCGTTTCGCCGCGCGCATAATTCCTTCTCCATCGTCCTGCTTGCTCGCCCACCTCTGGATTTTCGTGTCACTCGCGGAAAAAACAGCGAGAAAACAGCGCGTTGGATCGCGCGAGCCGCTCAAGAGAAATGCAGGTTGAGTACGCGGGCGAGCCTTAATTCTTGGGTGTACGTATTCCATTCGATAATGGAACGGTTCTCGGTTTAGAGAGCCGTGAACGAATGCTCGTGGATGTGGCACAATTATGCGCAACTGCTAACGCGGGAAGACTTCACCAGTGCTGGGGATATTATTTTTGTCGTGGCTCGCTTTAGCGGCTCCTTTTCATCAAATTTTGCGCGGGCCTCTTTCCTGTATGCAGGGCTTCTCTAAAAGGGGCGGGTTTCTTAAGAGGAGAGTGGCAGGGGGAGTAAAACATGGGGAAGTAAAATGTATGAATTGAATCAGATAAACGTTGTAACAAGTTTTGAATACGACTATCATGTTCTTCCATGCATAATTCATTTCGCCATAAAATTGTCGACGCGTTTGTTGTAATACATGTGCAACGCCACTTTTACTTGCAGATAGGAATTCCGTAATTCCTCATGATTTTCGAATGTGTTTGTGTAAATGAAGTGCTTTAGAGAAGGACAGGGTTTAAACTACGTTTGTGTGATTAAATGTGTTTTTCATGCTACGGTGGTGGGATATGTTTTTGCATTTATTTTATCTTTCGCAGTTTTCTTCTGGAGAATATCTTTTTCAGGGACACTTTGTGTTTTAGTAATAGCTAGGGAATATTGTTTTTTTAATTGTCTCCTGCTAGCAAAAACTGTCATTTTCGCAATGTGCACGCTTCTATTTTTCAGTATTTCTCTTAATAGTCCCTACTCATTAAGGAAACGTTAGACATTGGGCACTTAAGTAGAACCAAATACCTAATTCAAGTATTTGGAATTTTTTAATATTTTATGTTAGTTGATTATTTGAAGTATTTTGAGTGCTTCGAGTACATTGAGTATTGTAAGTATCTTGAATATTTGGAGTATTTTGATTGCTTTCAGTATTTTGATTATTGTAAGTACCTCAAATATCTCGAGTATTGTGAGTACTTCGGGTAACTTGAGTAGGTAAAATAAGCACCTCAAGTATTTTGAGTATTGTGAGTTAAGTGGTTCGAGTATATTGAGCATTGCGAGTAGCTCGAATACTTTGAGTACTGTGATTCATTCTGCGAGTACTCCAAGTACTTAGAGACATTTAAATTGACGAACCAAAATCACCGAATATCAAACGCTACTCGTCGTTTGTATTTTTAAGCGTTTCTAGTATGGGAATGGCGATATTACGAATACCTTTGTGAAACTGAACGCTTCCATGGAATATCAACGACGCAAAGTAGCATTACAACGAGTTTTGTCTTTTCCTGCCCGATTCCTTTGATCCTGGCAAATTTGGAACAGCGAGGGGAGCGAACGAAATATTAATTCGGGGGATGCTTTCACACACCACCTGTTATTTATCAGAGTGGACGGGGACAAATGGATCGGGTCTGTGTGTAAATTCCGTTCGTAGCCTTGCCCAAAGCCTGTTTATTTTCATGTCAGTGACACAAGCGGGAAAGGGTAATGTCACGAAGGGTTACGCGAATGTAAGAGACACACGTGACACATTCCACATTTCTCGTCCCGCTGTACCAGCCTCAACTCGACAGGAATGGTACAGCGCTGCGTACACCGCTGTTCATAAGTATTAGGACAGTTGTATCTGCATTGTATAGATTGCATACTTTTCACTGCTTTTAATTTGAAATACCAAATGAAGTAAAACTCGCTAGAATCTCCTCAACAAATTCGCAACATTTTTCACAATTATTCCACGGCAAACTAGGCCTCTTAATTCTTATGAACGCCAGTCTATTTACCGCAGAATATCACGGATCCAGAAATTCAAAAAAAAAAAAAAAAAAACTCGAAGACAAAACTACTAAAAGGTTGTACAATTAAAATGAAACGTTTAAACGAACCTGCACCTTCCGGAACGGGAATTGCGATATAAACTGAATATATGACGTCATAAATTTTAATGGAATTATACAAACTCGTTATTCACATCTACATACGTTACCGCGTTATTCCGCGAATAAGTAAATCAATATCCTTACCCAAATGGAGCTCGGGCCGCAATATTGAAATATCTGATTCTACATGACGAATCCAATCAATGCTGGATTAACCAATAAGCACAACAAGCACGCCAGGTTCAAGGGGGGCACCATAGAAATCTTCTAAATTTTAAAATCTAACTTTTGTTAAAAACACTTTTCCCCAAAAGTGCCCAAGAAATCGTGTCTAATCGCGTTGAAGCGATCACCTTGTATAAGGAGGCCCGAAAATGTTTTAAGTGCTTAGGCTCTCTAAATGACTTAATTCGGCCCTGAAGCCAATCAATTTTTCAGGGCTTGAAAATATAATAGAAGTTCCAATATGTAACTAAAATTTACGTTGCATTATTATTTCAATAAAAACAGTTAATAAACATTTTTCGAGGATAGTTACCTTATATTTAAGAATATATTAAACTACTTAGCTTTACAGCTCGGCTTCGCCCAGAATTTAGACTCTGATTTTATAAAAAAATTTGATTTATGTTTTTTGTGGAAATAGTCACATTCATCTGGATTAGCCGGGCATAATGAGTTGAGGCACAGTTCGCCATCCCGGAGTTTACCGTCCGGAAGTTTTTAGGCGACAGACTAACACCGAAACCTATAAACTTTCTGCTTCATATATTAAGATAACTCTGAAAAAATAATTCCGATTCGTGTTATCCGAGGCCGACGCCTACGTTATTTCTTATAAAAATTAAACGATAGCCTTATACTTGTGGGTGGGCCCCCTTTGTTTCCTAGCGACCAATATTTTTAGACCCAAATTCTTCGACCAATATTTTTCGACCCAAATTCTTCGACCAGAATTTTTACACAAAATTCAGCATCAAATCATTCCCAAAGTTCCTCGTCAGGCTTCCTCACCAGCACCTGCTTTCCACGCTCCCCTACAAAAATATAAGCCGTGACTGCGAAGCACAGAGAAGCATCCCCCCTCGTTTATTTATCTCCACGCTAAATACACAATTACTGAACGGGGGCGCGAAAGAAAGACTTCTACCACCGTCCTCTATCGCCTTCCCGAGCGCGCCGAAAACGTTTCAAAATTACGGCCGAAAATAAAATGACTGACCCAGTGGCCTAGCCCTCCTTATCCTTCCTCCGCGTTTTCGTGTCACTGGCGCAAACACGCGAGGAGCAATAGGGTTGCACGGGCCGAAATCACGCCCGAGACGAAAGAAACGCACGTCGCGGTGCATTCCCGAGGCGGGTTCTGCGGTCGTGAATTATTTTTAACGCACCGTATGCGCGCCTTCGCGCGGCCGCCCGCTCTGGCTCGTTCTTAGAACCGAGTCCGCGGCAGCCGCCATTAGCCTCTTCTTCGTCTTCTCCGCTGATCTTGACACGGATACGCGTAACCCAGTGCCGCGACAGTTGTTCCTTGCGCGCCGGGTGGTTCCGCGGCTCCTGTCGCGACCGCCCGAATAAAACCGGTGCTTCCCCGCGACGCCTGAGTCATCCACAACGCCGCTGAGCCGTCGGCCAGCGCCATTAACGTCCGTTCCCCTCCTCCCGATTGATTTACGCTTTACGAGCTCGATTTACGAGTCTCGTTTTTCCCCGCAACCTTAGGGTGAAAAGTTGACATCGGCGCGCATAAATCCTCCTCGGGGCCTTAATTAGTCGTGGAATGAATATATGGATGGGGGGTCGGGAGAGGAATGATACGCGAAGGTGGAGTGCTTGAGCTTTAGCTTGGGGTTTTTGAAGGAATTTACATATTTCGAAGCATATGGAATCGACGTTTCGTGTGGGGAAGTTTGAATAGAAATATTCGTTGCTTCTTAACTATTTCAGCTTTTTAAGGGGTCTCCCCACCTTGGCGGGCGACAAACGATGCGAACTTTGGGAATTTTTTAAAACTAAACCATTAAATATATTTACATCCAGCTTTGTGGCTTTATTTGTCAATCTTTAGAGAATACGGAAAAAAAATTGTATGCAAAAATAGTGGTTATGTCCGGAGTTATAGTGCTTCAAATAGAGAATTTAAAAATTTGTGCAAAGTAATAGAAAATTTAAAAATTTGTGCAAAGTAATAGAAAATTTAAAAATTTGTGCAAAGTAATAGAAAATTTAAAAATTTGTGCAAAGTGTATGACCGTGGCTATCGTCTGAACTAGATTAAATGAGAAATACTGAAAAGAAAAGAAAAAATCGCGGCGTCAACAACAGACATTGATATCTGCAAAAAATCGCCGGTCTTTTAAGTCGCACAAGTCTAATTTTGCAAAAACCGACTTAGTTTTAGTAACAACAAGAATGGGACATCTACTGAAGATATATAAACCTAGCTTTTTTATACAAATTGGAAAAACATCATTTTGAGAAAAACGTGTTTAAAGTTTCAGGTACCGTGTTTCTATTAATTTTTTTCTTCGAAAATGTTTTCTAAATATGTACAAATATGGGCATAAAGTTTTCAATTAATATAATTTGAGTGTTTCTCTTAAAAAAATCCCAAATATCGCGCTGCTTCAGGCCATCAAAGTAGGGAGACCCCTCAAGTCCCTGTGATATTTTTCTCGAGTCGTAGCACAGCGTTAGCAATTTATTGTTATTGTCTCGCCACCGTAAACAAAACGATCTGCAATTTCGTATGCACCTAACCAGCAGAAGAAGGGAGGTCAGAAATCGCTATTCAGATAAAATTTTGCCTAAAGTAGTGGTCGGAAGAAAGTTGAAACGGTAACAGAAATAAGACAGTTGCATGGCAAAGAGTTGCGCAGTGGGGTGTCCCATAACGAACTGATTCGTTAAAGCATACGTTCGTTATAGACGAAGAGGCCGTAATCGCTTAACCGATATCCAGGTGGGAATAAAAAATTCTGTTTCCCGTTGACCGGCCAATATGGAAGCACGCGATAACAGAGATCAGCCACCTTCGCGAGGGGAGCCGGAATCGCGTAAGCTTGTTTGTCGCGGGAGCTGTCCCCCGACGGGTCACGATTAAACAGAGCGTGTACCGCGCGCCTGCATCGCGATTGCCACGGCATTACATTGACGGGGAAACGTCGACTGTCAACGGCAGCCGATGGAAGAGTTACTGGATCGGGGGAGGGTGTGGGGATGCAACGAGGATCGGGGAACCCATTAACCCATTTTTTACTTTCCGTTTCACGTAGAAAACGAGGGATATCCGCGGGGATGGCTGGGAATGGCGGAGAGGGAAAAAGCGTCGCCGAGCGACAAACAATATTTCTTTCTTTTTTTCCCCTGCCTGGCCCACGAGGTTGAACGAGATTGAATGACATCCAGCTCCCGCGCAACGTTTGTTCTTCCTTTTATTTCGCGCCGTTTCACTCGCCGCCCGCCCCCATTCGTCCCTGCAGCTCTCGCCCTTTTTGTCCCGGGGCTCGTCTATCTCCCCCGTCAATGGCCCTCCACCCACTAACTCTTTCTTCCTCCTCTCCCCAGCGCGCGGCCGCTGCTTCTTGCTCGCCGACAAAAATTACGATCGTGACTCGCGCTTTTTTATTTCGCCCGGCGGCCGCGACTTCGCAACGTAAAGGTGGCTAAGTGCTTGGTGGATCGCGCGATCTAGTCTGGTTCTAGGGGGCGCTCGGTTTGGGAGACACGTCGATGTTGCTTCAGTTGGATCGAACGCTCTGTTCCATTGGGTGCGATTTTGCTGGACAGGAGAGGCGCGGGGATGGGAGAGGGATATGCCGATTGTGAAATATTAATGGGAGATTGGGGGTGGTGGGTAAGGGGGGCGAATGAAGATGGAGCTAGTGGGAACGTGTGTTAATGTGTGCAGAGTGGAAGGGTAACTGCAAGTGAACTGATTTTCGTTTTCAGGTGATTGTTCTCTCAGTTCTTAGTGGTTAGTTCGCAGTTTGCGGCTCCGAGTTCTCTCTGTTCTCAGTTCGCAACTAATAGTTCGCTCAGCTCTCAGTTTGCAACTCACAGTTTTCTCGGTCCCCGGTTATTAGTTGTCAGCCTGCAGCTCCTAGTTCTTTCAGTCCTCGTCGGTTCTTAATAGGATCGGTATGTACTCTGACCTCCCCCGATTTCAACCCTCTGCCATTCCAGCTACTCTCTCGTAACACAGTCCGACAAAATTCGACTGTTTTTTTCGGATTTGTAACATTCAATAGCCGTTTCTCAAATTCTATAAAATTGTATACGCGCGCACTACCACCTTGGCACTTACATGCGTTCGGAACTCGGTAACAATTGTACGAAAATTTTCACAGACATACCGCATACGTAAGGCAGCTGTAAAGCCCGAGATTATCCCCGCGGAGACTTCTTGCGACGGAGTTGGCAAAACGCCCTCTACATTCACTGCCATTCAGCTGTAAGAATTTAAAACGTTCAAGTTCAATTAACTGGGTTCGACTTTCTCGTTAAACTTACGGTACTTCTAAAACCATCCCACGGCACTGTCTTTTTCGTACGTCGTTACGTATTCAGTCTGGCGCTCTGATTTTGTAAGTTTTAGCGTTCCTCGAGTGCGGCAGATAAGACAGCCTTAACCGGCAATGGTTTATTTATAAACCGCACTTGCAGCAGCATTCGTAGAAACGTTCTCTCTGTTGAGCTGATTCGCGGATCTCGAGAGCGCCAGATACCGGAAGTACTCGAGGAAATACGCATACCGAACAAATTTGCCAGAAATTATTTTCTTAATTCCTCGAATTATCGGTTATGATTAACTTACCTACGTTATTACATATTACCATACAATATGGTGGCATTAGAGGTATTTTCGTACAATATGCAAGATTCGAAAGAACACAATGTCATTAAAAAATTAGTATAAAACACATTAGCAAAATTTATAACTCCAAAAGGACTCCTGTAAACCTAAAGAACTTGCAAATTGTTTAGGAAAAGGGAACTTATCATATAATCATATAATCATATCATCATACCATCATATCATCATATCATCATATCATCATATCATCATATCATCATATCATCATATCATCATATCATCATATCATCATATCATCATATCATCATATCATCATATCATCATATCATCATATCATCATATCATCATATCATCATATCATCATATCATCATATCATCATATCATCATATCATCATATCATCATATCATCATATCATCATATCATCATATCATCATATCATCATATCATCATATCATCATATCATCATATCATCATATCATCATATCATCATATCATCATATCATCATATCATCATATCATCATATCATCATATCATCATATCATCATATCATCATATCATCATATCATCATATCATCATATCATCATATCATCATATCATCATATCATCATATCATCATATCATCATATCATCATATCATCATATCATCATACCATCATACCATCATACCATCATACCATCATACCATCATACCATCATACCATCATATCATCATATCATCATATCATCATATCATCATATCATCATATCATCATATCATCATATCATCATATTATCATATTATCATGTCATCATATCATATTATCATATTTTCAAAAATTCATTTGTGGTCCAGTATTTTTCACTTTGTAAGAGAGGTATTCAGGTTTTCAATTTGTCGGGTGATTATCTTATATACGCACACACACAGTTAAAAGATTAGATTTACAAAACGACGATTAATAAAGGAAAAGAACAATAGGGCACTTCGCTTTAAAATGGCCGCTGCAGCTGCACGGGAACTCGTTAAATTCGGAGACCGAGCAATTTCATCGCTCCCCTACCCCTTCAAGATCTTATCGAGCCTCCTCCTCTTTTTACCTCTGGAATTTTTCGTCCATGGTACTTTAATTCTCTTCTCTTAAAAGGGATTCCGATGGAACGACTCTCACAGGAAAAGGGGGGATGCAACGCTGCCGCGTAATGGCGCGTCTTCCTCCGGTGACTGTTTAATTAAAGTTTCCTATTAGACTTCCGCGCGGGGACTCGCAAACAAATTCAGAAAGAAACCCATATGAAAACAAGCGTGAGAAATCACGCCGCTAAACGTGGACGTAATTCGTTTATGTATTTTCCAGCACAGTCGAAGGCCAATCTGACTTCCAAATGCCGCGCCCCGAAAATCTTCGGCCACTGTATATTTCAGAATTTCAAATGACTCGCTGAATTTTCTATAATTCAAACATTTCCAGTCCACGGATTTTCCATCGCCCTTTTACCCGATAAAGCTCGGTGCTCTTTCTTGCATAATTTACCTGCCCCCAGAAATATCGACTACTTCGTTTAAAATACCAAATAACTCAGTTACAATTTTATTCTTCGCAGTAAATCAACTAGGGATATTCACATTCTAAGCGGGCGAAATAAGTGACGTCTACTTTATCGAACTTAAGCAGCTTGATCAACTGTGTTTCGCGACTTCGTTGCGCTCTTCGTGCCCAATTAAAATCACACGCAATACAACGAATAAAATTATTCAAAGTGCAGCGTGCTCTATGGCGGACGCTTTGTAAAATGCGCAGCACAAAGGGGGACGCGTTGTGTATGAAAAATAACAGCAAACGAAGGTGGTAAAGGAGAGCGGCGAGCTGACGATCCGGAATGAGAAAAACGCAATCATTTTAATGGCCACGATCCTTCATCCCCGGCGACAGGCACGCAAAACAAGCGAGGGGGGCAAGAAGAAGCATCGATGTCTCCGACCCATCACGAGAACTTGTAACCGTGCTTTTGAAATGAAGGAGCCCCAAAGTGTTTTCAATCTCGCCCCTCGGGAAGAATTCCAACCCCCCCCCGTGGCGAGGCACCGGAGGAAGATTCGTCTCCCTTTGATAAAGAGCAGAGTAGACGAAGGAAATAGGAGCGCGAGAAATTACTGTTCCTTTTGGGATTCTGCGTTTCGATGTTGAACCTCCCCGAAAGTGTTCGCTGCAGCTCGATAAATACCGCGGCTATTAAATCTTTACCGAGGTAATTAATGAACTGCTCGGGCAGCTAATAATTCTTCATTAGACGCCGCCTCCGTTTTTCATCCACGTAGTCAGCGATTTCAGTGTCTCTAAAATCGTCGAGTCGCGTACTTTTGGCAGGCGTACTTTACCGTGGAATTCGGAATATTTTTCGAGTTGGAAATTCGATGGGATTTTGTGAAATTGAATCGTTTGAAGCCTTTGGTTCTGTTGGAAAGAGTTATTTAATTATTAATAGGTGCATTCTTTAATAATTCAATGTAAAGTGTAAATTCTGACTGACAAGGGACGTTCGGAAACTCGAAAATTCAAGAAAATTTGAAACTTTGCAGAATTGTGGTTCAAGCGAGGTTAATAGCGTGAAGATTAATTTTTTCAAAATTTATCCTCATAACCCTTTCTTACAAAAATTCTGTATCACTATATTGTAGGATATTAAAAGTCAAGAAACTTTGGATTCACGATATCGATCACGAAAACAGATATTCGCGATAATATGAAAACTCAGAATTTTTTTAGGGGGTATTCCCACCCCTAGGAGCGTTCCATTACTGACGCAAAGAATAGTTACATTATTAGCACCACTAGAACTACATTTCTGCAAAGTTTCAATTTCTCTTTTTAATTTTCGAGTTGCCAAACATCTTCTGCGGAACGAAATAATGATTTTCCATTTCGACATGAAATTTTTTCTCCTGGATCTTCTTGTACTCTAAATTCGTCACGAGGAAACCACCACACGAGGTGTCATCAAATTTCCCCGTAATTAACTTATTAACTGCCTTTCAGAAGAGCTGCGCGAAAGCCCATTAGAACACTGCCCTGTTTAGAATGCTTAAAAGAGCACGAATTCAAGGATCTCGCAATGTCGTTTCTCTGCGAACACTTCGTTCGCGCTGCAAGATTTTCGAAGGGTTAACGAGGGGAAGTTCGAATCTCAGCTACAGTTGCCTCGTTAATTGCATCGTTCGCGTTAAAGTTGAATCGCGAGATTAGAAAACACCGGGCCGAGGAGTTTGTAATTGAAGATCCAATCAGCGAAACGCTTCCGCGAGATTCGAGGGCTCCCAGAAACAGGGGGGGGAGGGCGAGCTTTCGCGGATTTAATTTGATCGCGCAATCAAAAGGCTGCGCTATTGCCGGGCACAACGAATATCCAATTAATCTGCAGCTAATACTTGCGTGCAGGCTCCACGCACGAATGAGATTTCGCTAATTAACGACGAATACACGAGCACGCTCGCCATTGAGCATTCACGTGCGTATGTCAAAAGCAGGTATCCACATTGCACACTTGATATCAACTAACAAATAAATTAATCTTCAAAATCAAAAGTGCAATCATCATGAAATATATATTCCATTAGATACTAACGATTCTAATGAAACGTATGTATCTCCACTTGATGACGAAAAAATATCTGTTGGGCATTTTTTGCTAATTAAGTGTCCGACGGAAAAAGCAAAACATACTGTATAGGACGAATTCTAAGTCTAGAACATGGTGGCACTTACGAGATGAAGTTTTTAAAAAACAGGGGAAAATTTGGTTTCGTTTATCCTCAGGTAGACGATATTTCAACAATAATGCGTTCGGATGTAGTTGCCAAGTTGCTAAAGCCTGTCAATGCAGGTGAAACATCAAGACTGAATGCCTCTGTCAAATTTAATCTGCATTTTGCTGTGTAGCATATTGAATAACTTAAGGGGGAACACCACTGTGACGGCCGGTAAGCCATTATTAAGAATTTTTTTTCAAGAATAATTTATAGTTTCCGTAGATATTCTGTATTACCTACTTTTAGTACGCTGTCTTAAGAGACTATACAAAAAAATATAAATAGAAAAACATCCATAAATTTTAATATATTAGTTAATCTTCCACACCCCTCCACGCGAGGTGGTCGAATTTGTAACTATGAAACAGTAGGTCCGAAATCAAATTTAATTTTTTTATAAACTATATGAGTGTATTTTCCGTTGTACAGTACATATGGTGCTGTCCAAAACTACCCCGCACCGGCGCACAATGGAACAAAATACAGAAAGAAATTTTCAGAAAAGTTCATTTATTTCAAAATATGTTTAAAGCTTAAAAATTATTTCTTCAGCGTAGGTATAACAGAAATATGTTTAAAGCTTAACCCAAAAATTATTTCTTCAGTGTAGGTATAACAAAAATATGTTCCAGTTTAAAAAATGTCCAATTGTGCCCCGATCCCTATTCCAAAGGGCTCTAATCCGAGCACCTTTTATCCCAGCCATTTTGAATGATAAGGCAAGCATGAAGAGTTACACCCAGAGAGAATTGCGGCACCCTAAAGATGGACGCCGATTCTCCGCACCGTAGTCCGCGCAACAAACCGATTCCTCGCGGCGCACGCTTTATCTCCTCCTCTGTTCCCGTCCGTAACGAATGTACCCTGTGTCTTCGAAACCACCGGCGTCCCTCCTTGTTCCTGCTCGCAAGCGTGAAAGCTCTCTCTGTCTCTGAGCGCTCTTCGAGCTCTCGGGCCAAGGGACATCTCGTTCTGTTTCTGGAGCGTCGTTCGATAAAAGCGAGCGAGTCGATATCGATTTTGCACCAGCGCGGTTTACCTCCCGCCAGGAGAAGCCTTCCCGGCTAAAGAGGCCGCCGCCACGGATTCGCTCGATTTCCCGACTTTCCTCGGCTTTCACGGGGACAGCCGAAAATTGGACACTCGAGGCCAACAGGGATATCAAGGTCCCGCGCGAACTTTCCTCGTTTTTTTTCCCTTCCTTCGCCGCGCCTTCTTCTTTTTTCGCCACTCCTGGAACCGCTAAGCTTCACCCGTGCTCGAGTGTTCTCCTTCCATGCTCCCCTTCGAGCAGTTCCCTCAAAATATAGCTTCCCCCTTGCGATCTTCGTGCTAGGCAGTCTCCGCCCGCGTTAGCAGTGATTTGGGTGAATTTTTAAGTGCAGTTTAGTTGAAGCGGATTTTGTACCGTAAAATCGTTGTCTTCTTTGGGAAGTGATATTAATAATGAGATTAATAAGTAATACATGTAGCGCAGGGCGGCAAATTTTGGGAGGCGGAAATTTTGGGGTGAAAGAAATTGGAGAAGGTTAAACACAGAGGCTTGGGACAAGTTTATAAACAATTTTTTTTCAGCTAGCAGATTAGCAATAACTCATATGTAAGTTGTGATTTTGAATTAATTTTAATATTGTCTCGACCCTTTAAACGGTTTAATTTAAAATTTTTTATGAAATTTAAAATATTAGATATATATATGTGGGGATCAGGAACCTCCATGACCACGGAGAGTCGGCGTAGTCGTGGTGGTTAACGCTGCTGATTCCCGGCACCGTGGCTCTCTTTTTCCGAGGCTCCTAAATACGCAGGAATTACGTCACCTACCGATTCCTACATATATTATATAAATTTATTTCTTAAGTCAAAAGTTAAAAGATTTAGTTAAGTCAAAAGTTAAAAGATTTAGTTAAGTCAAAAGTTAAAAGATTTAGTTAAATCAAAAGTTAAAAGATTTAGTTAAGTCAAAAGTTAAAAGATTTAGTTAAGTCAAAGTTAAAAGATTCAAAACTACAAAAATGGTAATTCAAAAATGACGCTGGGGTGCAGTGAACCCCATGTGACCAATCTGTAATTATAAGAAGATGTAACCACGAACTGTCTTGGCCCCAAAAATTGACTTGAATATGGACCAGTGCAGTGGGGTATTATGATATTCTTGGCTTGGCTATTCTAAGCATAGTCGTCGCATTAATCGATAATTTATCGTTAAATCACCTAAACCATTAATCACTCGATCGTTAAATTGCTTCGTAATATCTAGATTCGCTACCCTACCCCCTTAATTGGTGCCATCGAAATCGTTACAGAGCAGTGTGATCGATCACCATAGTTTGGTAACTATGGTGGTCGTGCAAGGTCGGAATAGTGGGCGCTCGAGGGATTCGCCCTTCGAATTACACGCGTTCTTGGGCAACCCTAACGGTGCATTCCATTCGAAATTTTCAATACATATTCCTAAAGGTTGGTATTCCAAATTTGAACGGCCATTCAGGTCAAGATCATATAACCACTTGCGTTCTTAATTGGCAATTACCGTATTATGCATTCACGTGGTTGTTTACAAAGTAAGCCGGCTTCGTGACAAACTAATACTAATCAAGTGTGTTAGATTCGCCTACCGCAATTAAATCTTAATTTCACCGCTCTCCCTTTAGCCAGGATTTTATGCTGGATGTCTCTCGAAGTAATTGAAATTTAATGCTATGAGGGATTCAACGCGGTGTATTCGCTGAAACCTGCGGGGTGTTTCATTAATCCTGTCACAGAGGGTTCGTCAAGGGTGTAGGTATTAATGATATCAGCGTAATTTTTTTTATTAAGTTTCATGGCACGAAGAGCCTCTTTGTGCAGTAGTGGAGATGGATACTTGAAACCATTTCAGCAGCAGCGAATGAAGGTGTAAATTAAGAATTTTAAATAAAATTGTACAGCTGTACGTGTTGCTGATGCTCTCGTCAATGTAGACGAGTTTCAGTAGAAACAATTTTTATTATAACACGCGCGTGAATAATTATTAGAGAGATATTGGCTCCAGTCATGTTGGTCCGGTGAGCGCGTCTGACCATAGACGCACCTCTTCCCCTTGCGCTCTTCATTTACGCTTTGCATTAATCAGACAGGGCTATCGCAGTTTCTATTTGCTAAATGTATCGCTTCCAGCGAACGTTGCTTGTATCTACAAAATTTGGATAAATCTACAATTACAAATTTATTAATAATTTCATTAAAAATCCCAAGTTGTACCACCATCTGCCCAATCCGAAGTATTCGAAGAGTTTTCTCCTTCTACCTAAAAAAAATAATTTTTAACGCGTTCCGCGATCTAAAATGTTCTGATATTTATCGGTGGTGGTATTTTTATTCAACAGGAAACCTGTAGTGTATCTCAATTCAGTGTTGAAAAAGAAAATAGGGTAATAAAGAGCTGAAATTATAGAGGACATTACGCAACTATTTTTTCTCTAATTCAATGTTACGATTTAGTTTTCCCACCACTTTTTACAGTCCTACTAAAAATTCGAATCTCCACCGTCTCACGGAACGTGTCGAACGATGATGTTTGCAAAACAGAGTTATTCCAACGTCGTGAATAATTTTATAGAAAGCTTTTATAACGGTCTCGGCGAACTGTATATTCATGAATGGTTTCGCGATTTTCACTGTGTCACAGATTCCGCGCGTGGCGTTATTGAAACAGGAAAAGGATCGCGAAGGTAATACACCTTTAAGCCGGATTTCTCTAGTAACAAGCGACCAGGGGAAGCGATCGCACGCGCATATATAGGCCGCGTTGTATTGTTCGCGGGCAATAAGCTGGCGGGTGTATATCGTGTTGCATACACGGCCACTAATATGGTAACTGGCTTTTCACGATAGTGACCACTTATATCCATAAACTTCTGCCTTGTGTGCGAGCCTCGCGAACGGAACAGCGAATTTTCATTTAATCCCCGGGGCAATGTGAGGTGAATTAACCCTGTTATGAACTCCAGTTCAGGTATAATTTATCATAAAATACATTTTACAGAAACATTCAGAGTATATTCCTTTTGCGAGGTAGGTGAAGAGGGGTAAAATGTATTTTCTCGGACATTTTAATATTTCTTAGGCCCGATTAGATTGACTTGTTTTCACTTGCAAAGCTTACCCACACAGAGGCCCAACATATACATATATAAATGTTCGCTAAGGAAAGGTTACTTTACAAAAATTGTGTAAACAGTTACTTGCAAAAATCAGATATAGAAGTAATTCCTTTTAATTGTTCTACTTTAGCGAAGCACGGATATTTTGCTAGTAATGTATATTTCTCTCGAAGTTAAAAGCCAAGTGAAAATATGTTTGGGTCAAAAATGACCCGCGGGGCTCTTCGATAGAAATGTAATAGAGGATACAAAAAAGTTGCAATCGATTGAACGAATTGGTTATTATACCTTCACAAGTGGAATGAATAGATTAACATTGGTGTTGTGCTGGGTTCGTTGAAACTTACAATGAAACAAACATCTTACTGATTTGGGAAATTAATGTCAGAGTGAAGATCTTCACGTACACTAAGTATCAAATTTTTCTGAAATTGCCAAGCCTGAAGGTCCCCTTGTTAGTAATAGAGAAGGGTTTTGGAGAGTGGTTTTTCATTAAACTGGGATAGCATATTCTTGCAAATAAATGGCCACCGAAAAGCTCTCCGCGGAACGAGCAGTTACACGTGTTCCAATTTCCACTCACATATTGGTCACCCAAACGCAAACACGACCTTTAATTATGCCTCCAATTCTCGCCTGCATTTCGCATTGCGTCGACCGTAAGTTCGTGAAAATTGGTGCTTCCGTGGCCATATTGTAGTCAGGTAGAAGTTACGCTGGGGCTCGCGTGGTTACCACTGCGCATTTCTGAAGTATCGTACGTGCGCTAACAGCAAGCCACGTCGAAAAGCTAGACACCGCGAAGCGGGCTGCTAAATGGAAGGATAAGAAGCATGAAACAATTTTGCAAAATAATTATATTCGTCTGTTGAAACCTGTTAATCTGAGCAGTGACTACGGGCACCAAATTTGAGTGCTTGCCAAAAATGTGTACGCGATCTGCAAGAAGACCATTCATTGAATACTAATTTCCATTTGTAGCCAGCTAGCATAGAATTATATGAAAATTTATTATCAACTATTAACAACTGTTGGGATGGCACGATATTAAGTCAGATTCTTTTTAGGGCGAAAAAGAATAGTTATATATTTATTTAACATTTAGCGCATTAACGGATTCAAACGGATTGTGGTCTTTATTTAGTCTTTACGCGCTCAACGACTGCGCGATATTTACCGACAACTGTATATATCGACATTTGCCTGTCGATGTATAGATATTTTTTATCGCTATTTGCCTGTCGATATATCGATATTTTTTATCGATATTTGCCTGTCGATATATCGATATTTTTATCGCTATTTGCCTGTCGATATATCGATATTTTTATCGATATTTGCCGGTCGATATATCGATATTTTTTTATCGATATTTCAAACACTAATAATTACAGGTATCGATAATTTTGGTGAAAATATTGTTAATTTTACTGCACCTTCTTTCCTTCAAACCAATTTAAGCTAATAATTTTCGAATTACTACATGTAAGTAAAACATGCAGTAATTCTTTTTCATACTCTTATATTGAACGATGCCCGTGATGTTTCTTATTAAAATTCTAGTTTCGTTTATAAATATGATTTGAAAAGTAAATGACTTCTTTTCATTTCAATACTTTGAATCTTAATTTAAATAAAATAATTTCTTAATACTATATAAAAATTATTATCTCAGAAAATTCTTTTCAATCCAAAATGATATTCTCTTGAATATATGTAGCTTATTTCCTAATTAGTAAATTGATACGATCTTCGTATCGATACTACCAATATCGGTACTTATTGGATAATATGTTTCATGTATCGATATTGAACGAGAAAGTATATATCGATAGTTGGGACCAGTGGCGCACTCGGGATTTAATCTTGGGAGGAGTCCAGTTGAACGGATAAAAATATTTTTTAATAATTTTAAAGAATAAAATCCAGTTTTCTTTTCATTTTACAAAGCTCTTGGATTATGTACTTCAGTCGTGGTTACATTGAAAGTCGTTTCAGTGGAGAAGCCTGCACAACGTGATTGTAGAATGCGAAGGAATCCCATTATTCAAAATTGAGGATACCACCCCGTTCTCTGACTTCAGCAATTACTATTGAACAACATTTTATTCGAGACCCTGCAAAGATGGCATCTGTACGACTCGCAACGCCCTGTGCCTGGCCCAGCGCACAGAAACAGGCAGGCGAAGAAAGTGAAGCACGCGGTGCGACGTGAGCGTGACGGGTATCAGCGTATCTAAATTCAGCAAACGGAATCGGTGTCAAGGCTCGGCGCGGCGTCGATGGAAAAATCTGCGGTGGAAGTTTTTCGCCTTTGGTAAACAGACCGTGGGGCGTCGTTCTAAGAGAAAGAAAGGCTCCTCGGTACCCCCGAACGAAAATAAATCGGTCGAACATTGGGATCGGGGCCAATCCGTCCGAGAATATTCGGGATTTATCGCGGCCATTCCGCTATCTCCGCGGATACGCTCCCCTGAGCGTTTGCCTTCGGCTTGCCGATCGTCCAGGAAGTCGATCGTATCTCCTTAATGACCTGTATTGAAACGGGACGCGTGCGGAGGAATGGCAAGAGCAGCGGAATTTTCGATGCTCCCGCGAGAAACGTGGAAGCAGTCCGCGGGGAACAGTGCTTTTCACGGCGAAGTCAGGGGGTTTCCTTGGAGGAGTATTTCGAAATTCGCTGGGACTCCACGATGCACGCAGCACCCTTCCTGGGGAAGCGTCGATTTTCGAATAGGTACAATAGGCTGCACCGTAATGCTCTGCTTCTAGCTCGAAGCTTTGTATTTTATTGAAGCCCTGCTTTTAGCTTGACGTTCATTTCGTCGTGTGGATTATGCAGAGGTACAGAGATTTGAAATGCGCGGTGAATGCTGACAGGAAGGCAGGTCTAATCTGCGTGTATTTTAGATATAATGCAGATCTGTGTATCATTAATATCATTTCGATGTAATAATAATCATTTGTCTTTAATACATCACAAAGTCTACATTGCGCTAAATAAGCGGCGAGTGGGCGAGGTTCAGCATTCCTGGTGTTTGGGTACATATACAGAGTGGCAACATTTCGCACTAAAATGTTAAGTGTTTTGCATATTCAGTTGCATCATTTTTCTGTAATTTCAAATCGAGGTGCAAAAATTTTCGCCGACGGTTAAGTTAGTTTCTACTTAAGACTTAATTTAATAAATCTGGCCCAAATTCAGCCCGGATAAAGGATAAGATCTAAGAAACTAATTTTCGTAACATGTACTGATTAAACTGCAGTTTACTTAGCCGTGACTTAATAGCTTCCACAGATTTTTATCAAGCAGCTCCGCGAGGAAGCTCGATGCTCCAGAAAGCACAGCGTATCTCGGGTCTAAGAAAAGAAGTGCAGAGAAAATACAGCGGAATGTCGAGGAAAGCTTTTCGGCCAGCCATGTATCACCCTCGGGTTGCAAATCTTCTATTGTTTTGTTTGGAGCTACCGATACCTGGAATTTTTCCTCGAGAGTTTCTGTTAATTCTCCGTACACGGGACTAATAATTCAAAAACTGCAAATTTTTAGTTGTGTCGTTGTTGCAGCAAATGAGCGATATGATATATGATATATGATATATCATATATGATATATGATATATGATATATCATATATGATATATGATATATCATATATGATATATGATATATGATATATGATATATGATACATGATACATGATACATGATATATGATATATGATATATGATATATGATATATGATATATGATATATGATATATGATATATGATATATGATATATGATATATGATATATGATATATGATATATGATACTTTAATACTTTAAAACTTGAATACTTTAATGGTTCCTTCTATGGTTCCTCATCTTAACTGAAATAAAAAATTTGTAAAAAGGGTAGGCTATTTTTAATTTTAATTATTTTAAACACTAGGATTTTACAATTGTCCTGCTACATAATATACGTATACTACTAGGAAGAAGGGAAATTACTTCCAGAAGGAAGGTCTTCCTATTCCAATAGTCTGCACTGATCCCGAATGTTCACCCTCCAAAAAATGGATCTGTATTTCGCCCTCGTTATGGCTTTTCTTCGGATCTCGCAGCGTTACTAATTGCATCGCCCGTCAAGAGTTTAGCAAGAGATGTTTCGAAAGTACTCGGCGATTCTTCCGTAATTTTGTACTAGAATTACTAACTACTTCTCGTTTATCCTCGTCGCTCTCCCTGGCGGGCGCACGAAGCTCGTGGAAGTCGTTGCTATTCGCGAGGTATTTCTAGATACACATAGCCAGGGTTGATGTCCTACAGATCAGTCGATAAAACTCGCTACAGCGGCTCCAACTACACGGGCCTGATCTCTGCGCAATATGTGAAGTGAAACGCACGGGACGATTAGGCAGCGTTTCACGTCCACCCATGCATCATGGGCCACCGCGCGTTTCTGTCCAAAATTCTGCTGGCCGAAGCTAAACCTTATTAGCTCGGCAACTCTGGAGCCTGGCCATTCTCTTATCTCTGCGAAACTTTTCAGGAGCTTGCGCTCGGTCATCGTTTACAACAACCACTTTATCTATCGAACTCTCTGCCCTCTACATAATTCCAGTCCACATTTACCCAAGCGATTATCCTGTGGCTGTGCAGGGAATTTCAATGACCCTCTATGAAGCATCTAATTTCAAATAATTTAGATACAGCGATACCTTGTATGGAGGGGGGTTAAAAAGTACCAACCTGAACTGCAGTAACTTCGGAAGACTTTTTAAACTATTTCCTCTATCAATGAAAAAGTCCTGACCGACTCACTGACTCATCAACGCCCAGCTCAAATCGTTTGACCTACGGACGTGAACTTTGAAAGGTATATACATTGCTTTTATGACGTACGCAGCCACTAAGGAAGGGTTTTTGGAAATTTCGTCCTCAAGGGGGTGAAAATGTATTTTCTCGGAATTCTTAATATCTCTTAGATATTAGATATCAACTTGGTTTTTACTTACAAAAGTTACCCACACAAATGCCTAAAAACAAATTTCAGGATTTTGCCCTAATCAACCCCTAAGGGAGTGAAAAGGGGTAAAATGTGTTTTCACGGAATCCTCAAAACCTATTCAGCCCAATTTAATATCGATACTTGGTTTCAGCCTAAAAACACAAATGCCTAAAAACCAATTTCCAAATTACGCCCTAATTAACCCCTACAGGTTCAAATCTGTATCTCGTAACAAGTACTAAGAAACTTTCAAATCCGTTTCCCCTAAAGTCGTGAATTTAGAGCTATGTCGTTGTTGCAGCAAATGAGCGATACATAAATGTTTCTTATACGAAGGTTACTTTACAGAAATGACATAAAAAATTATTTTAAAAAAAACATACATGCAACTAAATCCTTTTAATTATGTATTCGACGACAGGGAAGCACGGGTACTTTGCTAGTTCACAATAAAGGAAGCTGCCTTGCACCCTCGATTAACAGCTTCCAAATGTACCCCCCTCAGGATCAAAGTTACCGATTCTTTGATCGTTTCACCATCGATCCCGGACACCAGCGCAGAAGGCGTGGCCTTGAGCGCGACCGCTTGATTTCACCCCGGCTGCAACCTCGGAAAGGGTTAATCTACCCGAGCAGACTTTCGTCCCGTCGAGCGTTTGAAATTCGCCTCCCACGTGAGTTAACTCACGCCCGCGTGCGTTTATCGATCGCACGCCGGCACGGGGCGATGCATCGAGTCGCATTGTTGCCCGGGGGGAGGGGCAGCCCCCTGCACCCTCCCTTAAAACCCTGCCGATGGTCAACGGCGATTCCCTCGTTAAAAATGCAAGTCGATCGATTCGAGGGGCCGCTGCTCCCCGCAGCAAACGGATCCCAGTCGGATTGGAGGTGTCTGACCTGCCGCTGGGACGTTCTACTTGCTCGTAGATTATCCGTCTTCCAGCGACGGAAAGTGCCCCCGTCGCTCGAATCGCGAAGGTGGATGGACAATTTGCTACGAGACGGGATCGTTAGCGTCGACGGTTTCCTGAGATTCGAGGGGGCGGGGGGGGGGGGCACGGCAGGGGGGCCTTGGCGTTTCTAGGTCTTCGAGGCTAATGGAGTCAAAGGCACCTTCTGTGGGAACTAATTGTTTCGTTCGTGGATGAAATGATTCGCTGGGACTCCTCCCGAGGTGATTGTTTGGATGTTGGAGCTGGGGGTAGTTCGTCTCGTGGATGGTAATCTGTACAGGGTGTGGCTGCAATAATGGTGGGTGGTGAAGGGTGATTCCTTTAAATAGATAAATGATATGTAAATGGAAAACGTGGAATCATGCTTTTGTGCTCGAGACTTTGTTTTGGAGAGAATGGGTTTTTGAAATTTGTTGGGCGCGTGCGTATTTGATTTGGCATTTACAGATTGCAAGAGTAAATGTGACGTGATTCCTGATTACAGTAAATGCTTTTGAAAATCGAATTAGAATAATTTTCGTCGAATCGGGCTTTGTTTTTGAAAGAATTTAGTTGGAAGGTGGAATGCATTTTTTCTCAAATAAATCCTCGTTCGGAAAAAGTATTCTACAATTTCGAGTTATTTCGCAATGGTTAGTTGTATCAGCTCTTTCAAATCCCAGTCAGGTGCAATCATGTTTAAAAAAAAAAATGAAAATCGATTTTCTAGATTTACAAAACTTCCTTCCACATTTTCTATTTATTTTTCCAAGAGGAATTACACAGTAGGCACTGTGTATATTGAAAAAGGTAGATCTAGTGGATTTGTGAATTTGGAGGTTCTAAGTAGAAAAGTGCAGCTTTCAAGTGCTTAACTGTAGCTTTTCTTAGGGATTTTCTAAATGGAGTTCGCACGTGGCATTATATAAAGGCTAAATTAACGGCTAAAGGCTAAATTAACTTAGGTTTATTAAGTAGAGAGAACCATGGAGATAGTGATTTTCTTTTATTGATACTACATAATTATGCATATGAAAACAGAGAACTCGTAAATTCAGTTTAATTTAATCTTTGCTTACTCGTTACTCCATATCTTTTTAATCTCTCATCAAACTCTGCCACCTCCCTAAACCTCTGTTTAATTTCTAGTCAATCCCTTGCTACCATCTAACCACTTTACCAATCCCTCACCACCCTCGCTAAATCCCAAATCACCTTCAGCGAAACATCCAGTCACTCTGCAATTCAAGCACAACATCCTTACAATCGCGAGCCTAAGTTCCCACCTCCCATAAAAATCCAACCAAACACTAACTAGTGCCCAGAATCTACTGAAAGCAGGCTTGAGTGAACGAGAGAGACAATTTGTCGTCCACAGAATCTCCACGCGTTTCGTCTCCCTCTGCTTTTTCAGAAATTTTTAATTGCGCGTTCACAGAAATCCGACAGCATCGCAAAATGGCTCGTGAACCGGAGCGGGGGTGGGGGTGGAAGAAATAAACGAGTCGAGGCTTTGTTGGATCCTGACGTTTCGCGAATGAATGGGAGCTAGAGCGACGCGGAAACTATTGAAATTTATTGCGTACGTGCGCGCCACTGAAGAACGTCTGGGCCCAGGAAATCTCCTATATGTTTCCCGCAAGTCCGCGTAATTACGTTCGATATTAATCGGGAAAAGGACCAGAGAATTAGCGAAAAAGTAATGACAAGTCCCTGCTCCACACGAGAACTGCGTTAATCGAGCGTCGCGATTAAAAGACGGCTATTAAGTCGCGTAACCGCCAGAAAGATCTGTAGCCCCCGCAATTGTCGGCTAGGAAATTGTTGAAGGGGGAAAAGAGCGTGCGTGGGGAAACAGATCTCGGGGATGAAATCGGAGATTGAACGCGAGCACTCGGATTGAATTCAGAATGCTCGGCATCCATAGAACCACTCTACAATCCGGTGGTTACTGAGAAGAAACAATCGCGTTTCGATGAGTTATATTTAATTAATTTTTAGCGAATGAAATTAGTAGCGTTGCTCGCACTCGGCAATCGACAGGTGGAATCTCCGCGTGCAGCTGACAAGGGAACATCCCGAACTCGGGAATTTAAAAAATTCCGAAACTTTGTGAATATGTAGGGAATTTTCTCCCGATTGTCACGCAATTTTGTTTGCTGCCCAAATTCACTCTGAGGGGGTGTAATTGACCCCCGAAAATCCGGTTGTTTTCCGAATTTGTGCTGTAACTGGCGAACTGTAAAATAATTTCCTTGCCGAATGATAGATCTAATTAAAAGAAGTAACTTTTGTCTTGGAACTTTTTTTCTATCGCTTACAGTTCGGGAGTTATAACGCAAAATCGAAAAATAGGCGAATTTTCAGGGGTTAATTTCAGCCCCTTCTAGTGAATTTGGGCAGCAAACAAAAGTTGCGTTGTAATCAGGAGGAAATCCCCTACATTTTCACAAAGTTTCAGAATTTTTTGAATTTTCGGGTTCGGGATCTTTCCTTGTGAGTGGTGCAACACAGTCTCGTGCTATGAATTCGCGAGCCCTCGGTGCAGCATACTGCTCAAAGTAATTAAAAGACCGCCTGCCAAAAATTGAACCAGAAATTCGATCATGAATAAGCCGCATGCCAAGCAAGACATCCAAAATTAAGGAAGTGCTGTATATTCAGTGCACTGGCACTTCTGGCAAAGTTTGCAAGATTATAGTGACAGCAGCCACATCTGCATTGAAGATGTAACAGTTTACTCTGCAAAATATTAGTAAAAGGCGTAACTAGGTGGAGTTAATTTTTCAGGGTTCTTTTTTTACGGGTTTGTCACAAATATTGAGGTACCTTTTCACCCAGATTTAATATTTAAGCTAATCAGATTTATATAAAATACCGATGGCACAACGCAAAATATTAAGTCATTTATCTCAGAACCACCTTTTCACCAAATTCGCTCTTTCGAATTAAGGGTACCCTCATATCAAAACACTAAAAAAATCGGTAATTTTTAGGATTATATTTGAACCAAAAACGTAAATGTAGAGTTGGAAATTTTTTTTGCATATTTTATATAATACTGCTGTTTGTAGGCTGTTTGTTTCCTCAAAAAACATTCTCTTAAAACTACGAAAGTCCTAAAACAGAAAATTATCGTCCTTTCGAAGTTTGTGGTTCAAACGTCTGCCAAAACATGAGATTATGATAATTTGCTATGACCCTAGATGATTCCACGAACAAACTTATACACTTTAAGTTAAGGTAAAGAATTTTTTTCAACAGGTCAGTCACAAAATATGCACACAATTTTGTTTATTATCTCTAATGATGTCCAAATACAGCCCAAATAGTTTTTCAACGCTATGACGTATACATTTTTTAAAATAAAATCCGAAAAATGACCTAGTTCTGTAGTGAATTGATGGGAGAGTGCCCTTAACACGGCAGAATTAATGTGTGCACTTTATTTTATTCTAGCATACATATACCTTATGCTGCTCCACTTTAGAAGCGTCTTCACTTCTACAGATGTTGGAGCACAGAAACCACAATGTTGCCCTCCAATCAAGGGTATTGAAATAGGCTCCGACACGTCTCTAATCAGGGAGTCTCCCGCGCGCAGGCTTCGCGCGATCCGGCTTGAAATCTGAAAGATTGCGCCAATCAGCGCAACACGATTCGGCCGTGCAGCGAATATTAACGGGCCAGAAGGGGCGTATGACATAACCAGACAGAAATTTAATTCCTCTCGGCCCGTTTGAAATAAAACCGCTCCGAGCTTCGCCCTCCGCGACGCCTTTCGGCTCTCCGCGCTCATCAGTTCCCCCTTTCTCAGCCAGTAATTGCGCCTGTGGCCGGTATTTATCGCCAGCACGCCGCTCTGACATTTATACGCGGCGGTGGGTCCAAGAAACGGCGGGGAGCGGGCGAATATAGTCGCCGAGGAGGAAAAGGGCTGGCGGGCGCGAAGGGCGAAGCACCCGCTGTAGTGACTTCGGTGAAATATAAATAACCGCGGTATCCACCCCCCTGGGGAAGCTCCGCGTTCGCGCTCCACCCTCTCGCGACTCATCAGATTTTAACATCCCCCTTTCTCCTACTTTCTCTTCCCTTCACTGATGACTCGTGGAATGTACTTACAATTAGTCAGACTTAACTTCGGGCAAATTGAGAAACAGATATTTGTCATCTGCAAAGCCTTCTGTGCTAGGGCGGGGATTAATGTGGATGTTAAAACCCTTTGGGAGGAATAATTTTGAATTGTGAAGAAGTTTTTTTAGTTTGAAGAAGGTGGTTTAGTTTTTTAAATTATGGGAGTGGTACCTAATATTAGCGATGGTAATAATAATGGTGATTTTGGAGGAATTGTTATTTTAATTCTAGTGTATCGTGTAAAATGCTGTTGGGGAGATATTGTTGTTAGGCGTAATATTGGAAATTTTATTTAACATAAGTTTCTTTGGGAGGAATAATTTTATTTTGAATTGTGAAGAAGTTTTTGTAGTTTGAAGAAGGTGGTTATTTTTTTTTTAAAATAGGAAAGTTCTTCCTAATATTAGTGATGGTAATAATAATGGTGATTTTGGAGGAATTGTTATTTTAATTCTAGTCTATCGTATAAAATGTTATTGGGGAGATATTGTTGTTAGATGTAATATTGGAAATTTTATTTAACATAAGTTTCTTTAGGAGGAAGAATTTTATTTTGAATTGTGAAAATGTTTAGTAGTTTGAAGAAGGTGGTTATTTTTTTTTTAAATTAGGAAAGTTCTTCCTAATATTAATGATGATAATAATAATGGTGATGTTGGGAGGAATTGTTATTTTAATTCTAGTGTATCTTGCAAAGCGTTGTTGGGGAGATATTGTTGTTAGATGTAATAACGGAAGTTTTATTTGAGATGAGTGTTTGTCAGTTGTGTGGCGTGACAAGTGCTCGGCTCTGGATGTTTTATTTGTTAAGAATAATGCAGCACTCCGGAGCAAAAACGCGCCCTCGCCCTGGATATTCCGGAATGAACATAATTGTTTGAAACACGGGCTTTCGGGTCGATCGCTGAAGCGTTTCGAGTGCATGCTCGTCGCACGCTGAAACGAAAAACGATTTACGAGCACTGTTTCGTTTCTCTTTCTCTTTGGCGGAATTGGAATCGATGAACGATAAATACGAGCGAGAGTGTAAAATGTGCGCTAGAGGCGGGTGAAACTGTTCCCGGAATTTGTATAAATCATCGACGCGTGTCATTCAATGAACCCTCGTGTTAAGAGGGTTGGTGCCAAGTTCCCCTCTATTACTTCGTAGAAATTTAATTAAGTTTGATATCCACGGTGCGAAAAACTTGAGTGAACTCTTTGAGGAATGATTTCAGTATTCCGTGCTGGGAATATTTATTGCGCCACTCGAACACGAAGCACGTTATCGCTTGTACCTGTTTTATTATTAATACTACTAAAATGTTACCGCAAAATTTACTTACTCCACAAATGCGTAGCTCACTATTTTGGCCAAAATAAGTGGGATACGAATCATTTTATCAAAAATAAACTTGAGAGTGATGAAATAAATACTTCTACTACTGTAATTCAATATTTAAATATTTATTACAACTTACAGACACCAACAGTGCAAATTTTCAGCCTTCGAGATTCCCTCAGAGTGTATCTCACTGTTTAAACTTCAAATTGTTTAAAAACATAGAAATAATTGTCCTCTGAATTTTTGTGCTCGACAATACACTTCTAAGCAGAAAGAGTTATTAGCTCCACAAACTTGGGACACCGTAGCTCACAATGGCAGTGGATTTCTTATTGTTTCGTTTTTTCATAGAACTCGCCAGAAGTCTGCGCAGGCAAAGTTTGGAGGAATGGGGAAACTTGGGCTGGATAAACGCGAGGATTATCTCCGATTTCCGTGCTAGCGAGCTGGAAAACCGAGAGGTTGATTCAGGCTACGCTCGCGACGGCACTGGTCACGTTGATTGGCCGATAATTGTGTTTCCCGTGTCACTGGAATCTGCGTTTTCATCGCGAGCCATCCCCGTGGCATTAGAACGATATATCGACCACGTATTCGCGCCCCTTCACTCCAACCGTCGCTTCCCCTATTCTTCTTGCAATGAAGAAGCCTGCGATTACGTTCCTCGTGCACACAGCTGGTTTTATCATCTTCTTGATTTCACCGATACATAATTCGCTCTTACGGAAGAACTATTGGGATTCTAATCCCAGGATCTTGCGTGTCGACTATACTCCTAATTCCTTGTAATAAAAAATTTGCAATACTTCTGCCTGGAAACTTCTCTGGCTCAGGGGGTGTAAGGAACTTTGCTGTTACAGGAGCATTAAGGAGCGTTTTTCAACGCCATCTTCGGGAATTTATTTAACACAAACTACAAGTTTATACTACCCGGCGTTTTTCCCGCGTATTAAGGTATGTTTGAAGTAACGCTCAGAATTTTTGTGAACTTTTTTTATCGCACATATAGTCGGTGGAGCAAGCTTCTTCAAAAAATTCTTTTCTGACGGGGGTCGGTGTGGGAACTGTTCTAGTCATCCAAAATGGAAAAACTAAGGTTCGTTTTCTTTATTAGGTTTGTCGCTATGGTTGCAACCTCGGACGGGCGTCTATCTTGTACAAAATTACTTCTACAGAACGAAAACAGCTAAATTTATAAGCAAAAATCAAACATTTTTTTCAAAATGCTGTCATTCTGCAAATATTTAGTGTTAGGGGGCCTCTATGGTTCCAACCATAACGACAAACATAATAAAGAAAATAAACCTTAGTTTTTCCATTTTGGATGACTAGAACAGTTCCCACGCCAATGCCCGTCGGAAAAAGAATGATTTTCAAGTAGTTTGCTGTACCGACTATATCTATGTATATGTTCGATTAAAAAGTTCAAAAAAATTCTGAGTATTACTTCAAACATACCATAATACGCAGGCAAAACGCCGGATAGTATGAACTTATAGCTTTTGTTAAATAAATTCCCGAAGATGGCGTTGATAATGTAACGATAATATGGAAGTTTTTCGTGGTCTTGTATTAAAGAGTAGTTTAAAAATAAAAATAAAAATCTTACCACCATTTTATTTCGACACCACTCAAGATAATAGTAATCCGAGGATCTTCCTTATCCTTCTTTATACAAGAATAAGGGTGCAAAGGAATAGTTTAATCCGGACTTCATTTGAAACCGAGGCTACCTAGAGTTCTATTTCTCGAAAAAGCCAGACACCCCAGCACAGTTTTAGCTCGAGAGCATGCCGATCCCTAGGACGCAAGGAGGTTCGCCGGTACAGGGGAACTAGGTTACGGGTCGATGGAATTGAACGCGACACTTCTGCCCGGTATCGGTCCACAGCCAGACGAAATTGAAGCGTACTCGATGGATTTCCAGCGGATCGGTCTGAACCACTTCGCGATGTAAACACGGCGATCCGTTTTGAAATGAAATCCCCGGGCATGCGGTCGGCCGAAATTTCACGTCTCTGTTCCGCGTGCCCCCCTCCGTTCTGGTCAGAACGCTCAAAGCCGCCGCGGCACAAGCCCGCCCTTTGTGTCCCGTCACGTCGCCATTTTAGCATCGATTCTTTGCTGCCTCTTCTCCCCATCCGAGCGACGTGACAATCCCGATTTCGTTTCTGCAAGGAGTCCCCAAAGCTTCGCCCAGACGACGGATCAACAGCCACTGGACGATCCAAGGGTAGTTTCCTCTGGAGTCAAAGAAAAGCCCCGGGCGTAACAAGTGCTTGTGCGCGTCGTTGGAAGGATAACGAGCCCTTGATTGCAATCAGAAATTGATGAAAAATGTGGAGGAGGAGGAGTCGATGGCTCTACAATTATTCCTAGATCCCTCAGCACCTCTGACAGTGTCGCGTAGCTTCTCCTCATTTTCCACCTATCTGTCGACGCGGCCCCGAGTGGCGGACCCTTTCCTGATCGTCTCCCTGAGAACGTTACCTCGCGGAGGCGATATCGAGGCGATTCGCCTCGCTGCGTCCCGAGCAATCCTCGACACGAGAGCCTTTCGAAGCTGTAACGACCCTGCGGAACCTTCTGAATTGACAAGCCGACGGATCTTCTGTTACTGGCGACAGGAATTAATGATCTGCCTCGGAAGCGTCCAGTTCGGAGCGCTCGGTCGAGGCAGGTTCTAAGGGGAGCGACGAGGGGTTTCTTGGAGGTTGTGTTTCTTCTTTCAATTGGAGCCACTTTCAGGGCGAGGTGAATTTTCGCGGGGCGTTAGAGCGCCTTTAATTGCCGCGCAAACTTTCCACCTCGTGCGGGGCGCCGTTTAAACACTGGGGACACCCCCCTCGGCCGCTTAACAAGCATCTTACGCCGGTGAAACGAACGGCAATTGGCTTGGCGGAGGGAGCCTTCAGCTGTTTTAAGGGCTGCTCCGCTAAGGAGAGGAAAGAAAGTAAGAATTGTAGGGGCGGCACTTTTCCGAGTCTCGGTGTCGATCGATTCGATGGACCGGGCACACGTGGTGGCACTTTTACCACCGAGGACTTGACTCTGAGTCCTGAATATACCGACTTTCCCTTATTTTCTGCGCACGACGAATTTGTTTACTGGGTAGCTTGGGTCGTCACATTGTATTGGGTTGTAGTGTTTTTTTCACTCTATGTGGAATATTTTTGTCGTTATTATTAATATTATTATTAATAGTAGTAGTAGTAATAGTAGTAGTAGTGGCAGTAGAAGTAGTAGCAGTAGGGGTAGTAGCAGTAGAAGTAGTAGCAGTAGGGGTAGTAGCAGTCGAAGTAGTAGCAGTAGGGGTAGTAACAATAGGAATAGTAGGAGTAGGGGTACTAACAGTAGGAGTAGTAGCAGTAGGGGTAGTAACAGTAGAAGTAGTAGCAGTAGGGGTAGTAACAGTAGGAGTAGTAGCAGTAGGGGTAGTAACAGTAGGAGTAGTAGCAGTAGGGGTAGTAACAGTAGGAGTAGTAGCAGTAGGGGTAGTAACAGTAGGAGTAGTAGCAGTAGGGGTAGTAACAGTAGGAGTAGTAGCAGTAGGGGTAATAACAGTAGGAGTAGTAGCAATAATAATAATTCTTTACTGCACCAGTTGACATTAAAAGGTCTCCCTACTTTGACGGCCTGAAAAGGAGCGCGATATTAGGGATTTTTCTAAGAGAAACCCTGAAATTATATTAATTGAAAACTTTATGTCATCGACAATGTAATTACACTGGAAATAAGGAAATCCTTGGTTTCTTTATTTCAGGGAAGAATTGGGGCCTCCAACATAATCGCAAATTTGCAACTCGTTCATATATCTCCATTTCTACCGAACACTTTGTAACGAGAAAATTAATTTTTATTGTTTGAATGTGAATTAAACTACCCTGAAAGTTTGGAAAAGATCCGCTCAACAGTTTCTTAGAAAAAAATTCCCAAGGATCACCTTATTCCTAGCGTCCTCAATAGGGCTCCCCTCTTAATACTAACAGTGTAATAGTAGCACTATTACCATTAATTACACTAGAAAGAGTAAAAAATATTCCAATACTACTTCAATAGCAACATAGCATCTGCATATCTCTTTATACAACTTCAACAGGAAAAGTCACTTATTAAATATTCACTATCCCCAAGAACGTAATACATGCATTGAAAATACGCAGAGAAGAGACTTTGAATATTCCCATATTTTTCATGCAAGTGATGAAAGTATCGATCGAAGGGCCAAGTAAACAGTTACGAACTACCGTTTGCTGTGTAAATTCTACAGCAGGGTAGCAAGAGGAAAATCTACCATTCAAATTTGAAAGATTTAAACCTAGGATATTAACTAGGATATTATCTAGGATATTAACCATCTCCCTGCAACATTATCTCGTAAACAATCGCGTGCCCACCTGCCAAGCCTCCATCAGAAATACGTACCCCTCTCTTACCCCAAAGAAATCCCACCAATAATACCCCACGCACCCCTCAGAAATTATTAAAATCCGCCATTAAAATACGCGAGGGGTACGGTGATATTCGCCAGGTGTCCCCGCCGCCGGTATCACCGTCGAGCTTTAAAGTCGCGTGAAAGTGGCGATAAAATTCATGGCGGCCCCTCCTCGCCGCGCCATGACAGTCACGGATCGCTTGTATTACTCGCATACTGATCGCGTGTTCGACTCCGCTGGCAATCTGTCCTCGGTCGCGCGGAGACCCGCCCTGACAGAAGAGGATTCGATTGGAATCCCTTTCCCCGGCTGGATCCCTCTGTTCCTGTCACCCTCGGCTGCTCCTTCTTTCCGCGGGGGGCCACGCACCGGGCCACCCCTTCGATCCACTTGTCCCGCGCTCGTTGACGCGCGACTCGGAGAAGACGGATTTAATCTCGCTGGCATCGCCGCCTGTAACCTAATTCCTGTCCCGCGGTAACGCGAACACATCGCCCAGGCGACGTGCACTATAACGAAACGAATGGGGCGTTTTATCATGATCGAGATAAATGCTCGGGGAACGGGAAGGAGCGATTTAAATTCATGGAAACTCTGAGCAACCGCGGCCACCTTTTTGGCAGCGTTTCCTTCGCGCTCGTTCGCTCACGGGCTCCTTGATGTCCGCGCTGGAATGCGGCGAGCCGGTGAACGGATCGCTGGGATATTTTAATTGCTCTCGGGGATGGGAGATCCTTGTTAAACGCGGAGCTACGTATGCGGTGGAGGGAGGTTTATTACAGTGATGGGGATGTTTTGAAGGAGGCTGTGGTGCTCCTTTAAGGCTCGCTTTATGATTTTGATATCGTAGATGCAGGTATATTGCTCGACTCTATTTTTCACATGTTGTTTACACGCGACAAATTCGTGTGAAGTAAACAGTGGCATTGTTGTGAATTATCAGTTATTAGTTAGAAGAAGACGGCGTATTGTGTCGAATTTAAGAATCGGTAAACAAGTATCTGTTATATAAAGTGACAAACTTTGTCGTCAAAAAAAGTGTCGCAATTAATAAGTTTCCTCTGTTTTATTTACTTCTTACAGGATTTTTAAAAAGATTTTGTATGCATTTTTTGGGCATTTGTTTTTCGATTAATGTGTACATAATTATATATTCGGCAACAAATAGTGTCGATCACCGATTTTGATTCGACTTTTCTGGAAAGTAGGTGTTGAAAAAAATATTAGAATTGTTTTTTTTTGTTAGATGCCATCATCCGCGTTGAAAGGGTCGAAACAGCCCTCAAAGTTGGGCGATGAGAAACCTATTCGTTCGAAGTTGTGTATTTTTTTATAAGGAATCCAGCTACGTAATCATTTCCCAGAAATATTTATGTTTTTTTTTAATAATAGGTGCACGAAAAAATGCCACTTTCCTGTCCATTTTTCTGGTCGGATGTTAATCCATTTTCCTCTAAATTGCTGACTAAAAACTATGAATACAGTAGCGGACGAAAGAAAGTCTACAGCTTTTAAAGTCGCGTAACTTTTTTAGAATTGGTCGCCTGCGTATAATCAAACAGCTAGTAAACTTTTGTGGTGTTTTAGGATTTAGATAATTATGTTACGATGTGACTTGGTAGTTGATCCTGAAATGATCAAAGTTGAGATACAGTTTCCGAGATACTCGACGAAATAGCTTTCCCACCCCCTACTTCGAGGACTATCCACCCCCTCCCCCTTAATACAGATGATGGCAGCTAAAGAAACTACGCGTCAAATATTTTTTTAAGACCCCAGGACGTTCCCTCGTTAGTTTTGATGTCGCGAGTAGGGAAGTCAATATGAAGTCAGACGTGGAACCGCGGAGGCACCGCGCGGTGCATTCGGGTTTTGGAAATGAAAGTTGCAGCTCAAACACGCCAGCGGGTTCCGGCACTTCTTGCCAACTTGTAATCGCGACCACTTCGTGTTATGAAACCACTCGAAGGTAAATATCAACAAGATTTCACCAAATGAGATCTGTTTAATTCCGAAGTTCCGACTGTGCGCGAACTGATAGAAATTTAGCTCGCTCTGGGGAGTAGTTGCTCGGTAATATGTTGTTCCTGCTGTTTCTGTTCCCCGTTCGGTAACTCAGTAGCGAGTTTCGTCGGGCACGCAAAAATCGTTCTTGGCGAAACTTCGCCCTGGTTTCTAAGCAGCTTGCAATTCGGGGTTATAAAAATCATCAAAAGGTGTTGCGAAAATCCTGAAATAAAAGTGGTAGCCCACATTTAGACCACTTCCTCTGGTAGGTATTCCTCGTCAGCGTTCATCGCTGCTTCAAATTTTCTCGACTCCTTTCACCCGAGTAAAATCAATAAAAAAAAATCAACCCCCTTCTTGCCCATTCTAGACAGGGAAGATTATTTCCCGCAACCATCGAGTAACCGCGAAAGAATTTTATCTCGCCGGGTTTCCACTTTACAGCGAGCCGAACGTAGGATTTTCCACCCTTTCCATCCTCCACCTTCAGCTGGAAATACGAAACAGTCCGGCGGAACGGTTTCGATCAACGAGGGATTATCCGAAAGGCTTAATCTCCGACGATACTTCTCTGTTTATAGGTCCACGCGTAATCCCTCTTACCTACCCAACGTGAGGGGAGGGGGGGGAGAAAAAACTTGAGTCGGGAAACGATATTGCGTCCCGAGCTTTCCCGGGACGTGAGCAGCCACGCCGAATAATTTCCTACGTACCCGGTGAACAAAGCGGGAGATCCCTGGGCCTCGAGCGAAGACACGCCGGTTCGGTGAATTGGTTCCTTCGGTCGCCTTGATTCCCCACGATTTTTCCCTTATTGTTCTTTCTCTAAGTAGCCCCCTTCGGGGAACGATTTCGACTGAACGGGGCTTGATCGAATTTCCCCAGGCTTTTCCGCGTCCCTCGATTGGAAAAGCGAACGCGAAACCTTTCGTTTCGCTGCCACAGGGGGTGGGGGTTAAAGGAGTTCTTGGCAGGCTTTGCAGCCTTCGAAAGTAACGAATAAGTCAGACAAGGCGGAACGGTCTATTTCGTTGCTGGGTAAAGAAGATCTTGTATAATAACGCCTTCATAATCCCAGCTTATCTTAATTCCAGTTCTGCAGCACATTTTGATGAAGTCATCGTGAACGTGCTGCCTCTCCTGGATGGATTTATTTTTCCCCACTTCTGGTTGCGTTCTAATTTATTCTCTTATACAGAAGTCCAGCGAAGCCATCTCGGTTGGCTTCGTCGGGAACCAAAGGGAGAGCTGTCCTCTCGAGTTCAATATCACCTACTACTTCCTCAACTATTAAGTTGGCGCATATGAAATTGCTGTTTCGTGGAGGGAAGTTCGAAGGGAAATATTTTCCTCGACTTTCCACGACACTTCTCGAGTCGTTCAGCTGCCTTTTCTAATTTCAGCTTTATTGCTCTTCGGCAAGTTATAGGGGCGTACCAGGTTTCGTCAATTTTAATTTTCTTTTTTCAACTTTGCGATATCCCATGGGAGGAATGGAATTTTTTAAACAGATTGCAATTATACCAGTCGAAAGCGACCGCTTACCGGGGGTAAATCAGTGTTCGCTGGTTGTTGCGCGATTTTCTTTCGCCGAGTTATTCAACTTCGAAGCAAAAATGGTCGTTTTAACTTTAAGGGTACCCTCCGGTCAAAAGGCTTGAAAGATACGTGATTTTCGTGAATTAAACAAAATGAAACTGAACAATATACAGTGAAAAAGCTTTTTGGATATTATTACCACATATTTGCAGAGCAAACAAAAAAATTAGCATTTGAATTTTATCAATTTTTGCATTAGATATGCAGCATTCATTGCACCACTGTAGAAATTAGAACTCTTGACGGACGCCATCAGAACTCGTGACAGGATCGTCTGAAATATAGAAACTAAAAATATTCAGCAAAAATATATGTGAATGGTTATCGATTTATTCGTTTTCATTGCAAGCAAACAATTAAAAAACCCGACTGCTTAAAAAAACATTTAAAAAATTAATTTTTAATTAAATTAATAAAAAAATTAATTTTTAATTTAATTTTTTTAATGTTTTTTTAAGCAGTCGGGTTTTTTAATTTTTTAAATTTTTATTTAATTTTTTTTAATGTTTTTTTATTTTTTTATATCCTATAACATTCGGAACGCCAATACAATTCTAAAGACACCTCATTTGTCCAAATCAGTATATCCGTACAGACTCTAGAGCGTAACATGGACATACATACATAGCCTGATAAACACAATACCCTCCTTTGCGTGCCGCAGTCGGGTAATAAATAAATAAATAAATAAATAAATAAATAAATACACTTAATACACATCCTTCAGTGCCAACATACCCTGTGATCCAAAGATAATTTCCATTCTCTTTTCAACAACAGCAGCATATATTTCCGCGACATCGAGTGGCGCTTCATCTTACCCTGTATTGCTACTCGTTTCAAGCGCATTTCCATTCATTCCCTTGTAAAGTTAATTTAAGAGCCCGCCCGGCTGGCTGAGTGGTAAACGAAGAAGCTTGAAGATTCTTCCGAGTGACTGCGCTTAAACGTCCCTGCAGGTGGAACGGCGGCGCATCCTGCTGGAGCCTTCTATTTCCCTTGTCCTTATTATTTTTTTCACCCCCTCCCCCTGGCGGGTTAGAAATGTAAATACCCCGCGAGCGGAGGTACGAATTTCCATGGAACCCGTATCTGGCCCGACGACGCCTTTAAACTTGACGCCGCGTGGATAACGGGGAAGTTGGGTAATGACAAGGAAAGTACGCGAAACGGAAATAGTCGCCACTAAAGCGGAGGCAATTGTACTCGGTGCTCGAATAACGCGGCGTACATCATGAATCCTAAATGCGGTCCATTCTTCTCCAGAGACGCCACGGGCCTCCCGGTATAATGTGGCGCGCGTTTAATGCGCCGCGCCCGTGTCGCCAAATCCTTGTAACTTTTACTTGCTTTCTTTACTCTTCGATCGTTCCTCCCCCCTCCCCCCGGGTTTTATCGGCCCACCGTGTCGCGAGGTCGCTGGTCTTAAGTGGGTTGGTTCAGGGAGGAATCTTTTTGGGGGAATTCTAGTACCAATTTATAATGTTTTCAGTCGAAAGAAACGCAATTACAATATTTTAAATTCACGCTGTTTGAAGAGTCCTTTTAGCGAACACTGTAAGTGCCAAGAATCAAAATTTTCAGGAGAGAGAAGAAACTTCCCTGACTTTAATTTTTTACGAAATTTGCTTCGGTTCGATTGTTAAATATACTTAAGTATAGAATAACCCAAATACGTCACAAAAATTTCTATTTCTCGCATTAATATCGTCCATATTCGTGAAAAAGGAATTAGCTTTTTAGAATAATTGCTCCTTGCCAACTATTAATTTATATAAAGAATAACGTTGCTTAAGAAGAATATAATCCAGTGGAAAAAATCTAGGAGCCATTAACACTAGACGGCGCACTTTCCATTCGCGTGGATGGTGGCTCTTATGTGATCGAAAATGGTAATTAATGATGATGATATTACGTCATTTCAAAAGCCTTCTTGTGTTTTATAAGACGCAGTTGTCAGATTCTGTGTGTTCATTTTCTGCTTAAGCCGTTCCAACAGTTGCCTCTTCTTTCGAGCATGAGTTCAGTAATGTAGCTAGTGGTGGGGAGAGGACTTTGAGCGGCCACTTGATTTTGTTCGGATCACAGTAGCTATGAACAGTGGAATATATAGCCGCCGAGTTTATGTCCCGCTGGAGGCGCTATAAAATTGCCAATCAACTGTAATTACCGATTCATTAGCCAAAGGACTGCAAACGATCGCTGCGCGGCCAATAATCACCAGAAAACGAATTTCAGAAACCGACACCCTCGTCACAGCACGAAAATTGATAGGTTTCTCATAATGACGGACACAACAAAATGTTATTAAATAATTTCTACTTCCAATATTTCACCACTCTTATTTATGATTTCGTTTCTTCTTTTTACATTAATTTTTTCCTGCTCTGTTTTCTTTTTTGGCGTAACAAAGACGTTTTATTATAAATAACAAGTATTTACTTTATTTTTCAGCGTCTGCATTTAGAAATCCTTTTGGAATAAATCTTTGAAAGATCCAAGGGCTCGGCTTTTGTTCATGAATTTTTTGGCACTTAACGTGCATTTACACGCGGGAAAGCTTTTTTCTTAATGTTTCGCGATGAATTCTGTGGGCCAAACAAAATTCGGCTGGCATTGCTGCGTAACATTTTCAGCCCGACATTACGGGACGCAAATATTCAATCCCAGGAATGCGTTAGAACTTTTATCGTCGTCATTTCTCAATTTCCCCGGCAAAACTTTTCGACGCTGAAATCCGCGGAACTGCTGTTTTTGTTCGCCCGCCGAACCCGCCCTTCCCCGCCGATTTTAACGCGACTTTTTTGTTCCTCGATTATGTAGTTTCGATCGTGGAACGGCATTTGAAATTTTCATGAGACGCGCAAGAAATTCGAAATGTGACCGATGCTTTTTTTAAATAGGTTCTTCTCCGCCGGAGCGTTTGGAAAGATAAAAAAAAATGGACGATCGAAATTGTATTACGCTTGGCCGCTGCGTTCCGTCGAAGGTCCGCGGACGTTCGTTTGCGACCAGTGAGATATTTAAATCCATTTCCATCGTAATCGGTCGGATAACGACTGAGATATTTAATCGAGTTTCCTTTGAGCTCTGACGGTTAACGAATAATTATTGGGCAACGAAAATCTCGTACTAGCGACTTTTCTCGATAATTCGAGGTAATTAGCGCGACCAGGGGGATGTATTAAATTGCGATGAATGCAATTAATTATGAATTTTGGGGTGTCTCGAATCGTTGAATGTACAAAATACTGGGATATGTAGAATAGGAAATGGAAAAATATCGAGTGCTTTTTTGAGATTATTGTGCAATCGAAAAGTGGTCGTTAGTTTCAGAGTCCAGTTTTCCATGCTATTTTCTCACCATTTATGCACGCAGGCTCGAAATATCGATCAATCTTCCATATACCGAGGTCTAAAGTTCGGTAAAGGATGTTACGAAGTTCCCTCTGCGCTATTGTAAGGCGTAACGTTCTGTGCGCATGTTCAAAACACTTTGCACTTCACAAAAACGATCATTTAGAAAAATGTTCAATATTTTAAGAGTTGAACATGAAAGTGTGGATCGTTGCCAAATATTCACGACGTCACATTGTTTGCTACGAATAAACCTTCAGCGTTCAACTGCTTGCGAAATCTATCGAAATTCAAGGACCCTCGACTTTTTTCTGCACAAGTATACCTACTTAAAAAAATTACCCCGATTGTTACAGACTACATATTTCCTCAGAAATATTTCGCCTCCGTGAAGCTCGTCGGAAAGCAGATATTCCCTAAGAATACGATGGTAAAATAAATTATGTTCAAACATGTTAGCGAAATATTCCAAACGTCTTTTTAATATCAATATTAAAAAGATGTTTGGAATATTCATATCAATATTAAAAAGATGTTTGGAATATTAATATCAATATTAAAAAGATGTTTGGAATATTAATATCAATATTAAAAAGATGTTTGGAATATTAATATCAATATTAAAAAGATGTTTGGAATATTAATATCAATATTAAAAAGATGTTTGGAATATTAATATCAATATTAAAAAGATGTTTGGAATATTAATATCAATATTAAAAAGATGTTTGGAATATTAATATCAATATTAAAAAGATGTTTGGAATATTTCGCTTTTAGAAGATTTATAACTAAATTAAAACCGAAGTGCAATTTTAACCTAAACATTACACCCTCGCAAAAACTACATATTACTAATTAACCATTAACTCACAAACTCATATCTCCCAATCTAGGGAAAAAATATTTTTAAACTGCACGTATTAAGGAATATATTTATAACAAAACGAAGTACTGAACAAATATCTCTCTAACGCTACGGATAATCGTTACCTAAATCTTTATCAATATCATGAGAACTGTTCCATCCACAGTTACATATGCACCGGTGATTATAAAAGTGGTGTAAGTAAAAAATCTAAAATAAAAAAGTTGAATTCGCCACTTACTTTATGTTACATCCTCTTACATTACAAAATAAGTAGTAAATTCAATTTTTCTGAAATTTTGACTCACACCACTTTCATAATTCCCCAGCGTTTATGCAGTTTGAAAAAGTGACAACCAACCCGATTCCCAAAAACTTGGTCCCAGGTACTTCTAGCCGCAAAGTAGAAAGGGAATGTATTCCTACAATCAAGGATCACACACCGAACCGCGCGCCACCCGAAAGTTCATCTCGTTTCGAAAAAATCTGTGCCCCTCCGATAACAGAATCCAGCGACTGTGCTTAAGTGTGGACGTTAACAAGTGTCCTCGAGCCACGGTCGATTCGAAACGGTTAGATAAATTCGCTTTGTAGACGGCGAATAAATAAATGAGAGACGGCGCGAGCGGCAAGGTGGGCTCGCTGCGCTCCGTCCAAGCAAACAAGGAATTACAGGCAAGTAGGATCGAGAGCAGGCAAGGGAAGCCTTTTAAAACCAGTCGAAATCGCTGTGCTCTCTTTTTATCGGAGACACGGGAATTCAGAGGCATGCAACACCAACAGAGGCTCTTTTTTTCTTCTACCCTCATTTCTACCCCGTCGCCTTTGTAAAAGCGCGGAGAACACGCCCCTTATTCCCGTAGCTCATTTACCCTTCGCCATTCGAAGACGAAATCTCTCTCTCGAGCGTTCAACCCCGCCGCCATGAAGATTGGGAATCGCCGCGCTGTGTTTCAATCCGCGATCCTTTCTTTCGCCTTGATCGCGACGTAACTTCCCCTGTAACGCGGTGAATGTAAATCGTGCTGTGTACTCTGCTGCGCGCTCTCCTTTTGCCGCTGCGCCGGGAACAAGTGGCTGCGCCTTGGATCGAAATAATGCACTTTGAGGTTCAAATAAATCAGCTTCTCTTAACGCGCGTGCACTCTCGCACTTCTAGTACCAATCTCTACTTAAAGGAACTGTTGGCTTACTCACACTTTGTCGTATAAAATAGAATTTTAATCGGGCGATCATTACAGTGGAGTTTCGATAAAATCAATTTCGTATAACCCTAATTCTAATTTTTGTGGAATATCTCGAGAACTATTAGAGATAGGGGAATAGTGCCAAAGGACGAATTTTGTGTCTTTGACTGCGAAATATGACTGACTCACCAGATTTTCAAAAATCCACAAAAATAATTTTCAACCCTAATTTTGAACGCTGTGTTCACCCTTCAAATATGAAAACGGGGGAAAATAAAAAAACACGTGTTTCTTATTTTTCGGTCCTCTATAACATATCCAAAAATCAAAATGATCGGAGGCGGACACCGAAAATACTCTCCTTGTTAGAAATGTTTATCTGTGTTCATATTCGTATTTAAATAAGTAAAATAGATGTGTTACAATCTGCCCCGGTCTCCCCTACATATGAGACGAGTAACAGATTTTTTTTCAGTTGTACACCAAGTTTATTTGCAATCAATTTTCGATTTACAGGAGATTATAAGGAAATGTGATGTCAGTAGGCTTTTGAGAATACGCAGTGAGTTACTTTATATTTTTCGGAGAGAGTAATAGGAAAAGTAAATAACTGGAGTAAACGCGAGGCTGCAGTAGCAATACCGTTGATAAGCCTAATGTACCTGAAACTAACAACTAAGCTAAGCCTAATTCAAATAAAAAGAACTAAAGTCACCTGGACACAGTTAAAGCGAACACGATTCAGAATAATAATCCTAGCCGTTACGTAACTAACAATAAATCGAAAAGTAAACAGAATTAAAGTCAGACAGGAATTGAAGGAGAATTGATCTCGGTGGAGTCTGAAAGTTCGGTAATATCTCGAGGTACTTTACGAGCATTTAGCTGCTATAATCACAGGCGAGAACTGGCAGTGGAAGTTCGCCGCTCAAATCGAGTATCACGCGGAATGAAAGAGCCGCGAACGCGAAAATGGCGAAATCAACGCCCCGTCGAGATTCTCTTTTCCCTGCTGGCTAAATCGCGCGTGTCCGTGCAACTTGGAATTTATAACGCGTGAAATCGCCGCGTCTCGTTACCACTACCCGGAGAACCGCGCCTTGCAACACCCGCGCTGACAAATCGGTTGCTTTTTAGCAACACGGCGTGCACAGCATGTCCGTTTCGCTCGGATACTGTGGCGAATATTTTACAAACAACTGACGATGCCAAACAATGTTTCCGACGAAAGCCATTCGTTTCGAAAAGCGCGGTCGCTCGATGCAAATAGATTTTTCCACAGACGAAGGAGCGGGGGAAATTTTCAAGCTCAAATCAACCGCGAAATCCGCAACTTTACCTACAAAGGGATTATTTGTAGGTACACGATATTCCCTTTTGAAGCGAAGCACTTTCGCAAGAATCTCTCTGATAATAATTTTTATATAAAACGGATACGCTGCATATCGTTCTCGATGGAATTCCAGGGATGAATGAATCCCCGCGGGATTCCTCCGATATTTACCGTGCAGTATCGCATGAGCCCTTCCCCTCAACCCATTTATTTCTTTCTTCTTTGCTGCTGGGGGTTGGCTCCTCGGTACCCAGGGAGAAATCGAAACGAATGCAATCGAACAAGCGTGCCGATCGACCGTGGTCCTCCGCTTGCGCGTCGCGAATTGGCTTCCCTGGCATCGGCGGCGCCTTGATTGCGGATTTTCAAAGTCAGACTAGCTTATTGATACGTATATTGATGAACGAACTGAGCTTCGAGGCAAGAAGATCATTCGGGCTGTCATGCGGGTCTTGTTACGGGGGATCCAGGGAAGTTTAAGTAGAAATCTCGACGCTTTGGCAGACTCAACCATTATTCCCTAAAATCTCAGTTTGAGGGGACCCTCCTGTCAAACCCCTTAAAAAATAGATGATCTTTATGAATTTTTTACAAGAAGAGGGTATAATGTATCCTAACAAATATTTTTGCCATTTATTGGTGCACTCGTTAGGGTGCAAAAAAATTTTTGTTTTATGTTTCCAGTTTTGATGCATTTTATAGGTGGCGCTTAGTGCAGGCGCTGCCGAAAAGAGATGCCAAAACGGTGACCACGAAATTTGCTCGCAGGATCTTGAAAAATAAAAAATTCAAATAATTTCTTAAAATTTATTTCAATGGGGCCAAAACTACGCTGTTGGTGCACATTTGAACGAACTAGTGCAAAAACAGCGAGTAATTTTCCCCACAAATATGCAAATAAAAAATCCGTGTTTCGAAAAATTATGTAATTGTGGAGTGCAATAGCGAGTCCAATTACGAAACAGACGCATCAAGGTTTTTTTCAATCGGTTCATTAGTTCTCCTGAAATCGTGATGGACGTATCAAAATATCGTTTTTCCAGAAAAATGCGTTCAACGAGTTATGTGACTGTAGAATCTGTACCATTACGAATTTTGGTGTGAAACTTTCGCAGGGTATTCGCGGGATATTATACTACAAAAATATGTACGTAAAAAAAATCGATTTTCTGAAAAATTTTAACCGCTGGATCCCCTTAAAATAATGATTAAAAGAAAGTTTAAAGTGTGAAAATGGTAATAGAAATAAGATAGTTCCTTAAAAACAATTATACTTTAAAAGCTTGTTTTTAAAAAAGAATGTTTTACTATAAATTACTTTATGCTTCTTACAAGGGAACATCCCGAACCCAAAAATTCAAAAAATTCTGAAACTTTGTGAATATGTAAAGAATTTTCTCCTGATTACAATGAAATTTTTATTTGCTGCCTAAATTCACTCTAAGGGGGTGTAATTGACCCCTGAAAAATCCGGTTATTTTCCGATTGTCTGTTATAACTCGTGAGCTGTAAAATAATTTATTTACCAAATAATAGATCTAATTAAAAGAAGTAACTTTTGTCTCGAAACTTTTTTTCTATCTCCTACATTTAATCAGGAGGAAATCCCCAACTTATTTCCAAAGTTTCATAATTTTCTGAATTTTCGATTTCGGGATCTTCCCTTGTTATTGAAAATATTGCATTGTCATCAGACCTACGAAATATGAGTTTCAATCTTCCTTTAACCTTCCCCTTCGACATTATAGCTCGTAAAATCCTGAAATCTGTTCTGCGCTAAGGGGAACACGTATCCTCGACGACTAATTGCAAGATCGCGGCTCCCAACGTCGCCTTTACACTCCCCCATAAAGTTCGCACTTTCGCCTTCTTTTAACTCCAGCTGTAACACGCGAGCACTGAATTACTATCCGTGACAGAGACAATTGTCGCCAGATGCCAAGGCAGTTGCCGAGGCCACGAGGCCAGGATCCCGTTTAATTACGTTGTAACGGTGTAATTGCACGCGCACGCGTCATCCTGCGATTTTAATCCACAAAGCAGACTCGCCCAGCGAGCTAATACCCAGCTCCACGGCGACTTGCCTTTGATATCTCGGTTTATTTCACGCCTATGCACACGTACACCCGCCTGGGGGGAGGGGCAGGAGGGGAGGAGAGGGTACAGCAAAATTTACGCGTAAGTTATGCGGGAGTGTTGCCCCGCTTCGGGTGGAAAATAAAACTCCGCGAGAAACAAGGGTCCGCGGTGAAGCTGCACCCTGAAGGCACTGTTCGAATTTCACTCGAAATATCAAGTACCAGCGAAATATTCGTTTCCTAAATGGGGAAGGGGAGCAGGGTGGGAGATTTCCTAGTCGCCGAAGTTCGGTGGAATTATTATTTTAACCATTAGCAATAGAAACGGTTTCACTCTGCAAACTAAACACTCGAAAATGTATTCCGAGGCTGCCGCGCGTGCAGCGCGGATGATAAACACGGCGCCTCTATTCTAGAGCCAGTGTATTTCCGCGAGCTGCTTTTTCCTCTGTAATCCTCGAAGTGTTATCTCGGACTTGACGCGATAACACCGAAGGAGACGACGTCTCGTCTAATTATATTAGACTTTCGTGACCTGCGACGGCTGCGATCGATTCCCCGCCCCCTGCTCTTAACCCTGTGCTTGCCGCTTTGTTGACGCAAGTGCCGAAAATACACCGCGAAAGACATTCCGATTCTCGGTCTATGCCGTCGTTCGGTGAAATTCGAAGCTTCGGGAGGCGCGCGGTGATTGTCGATCGCGAGAACGCGTAACTGGGGGTGCTTCCCAGGGTAAAGTAGCTGAATGTGAGACTCTTTTGTTAGAGACATCGTAACTCTTGACTGAGAACACTTTTATTAAAATTCGATGCACGTTTTAAAGGTAGGATATGCATTCTTCAGTAACCTACTGCAAAGTACTATAACAAAGATTCGGTTTCTTCGTAATAAAATATAAACGGAAGTTATTCAAATAGGCAGATTAAAAAATGGGTTCCTAAGATGAGACCCAGTTTCCCGAAATCAGCGATTCTCGACCTTATTCTGCGATCTTTAAACGTTCGTAGCTCGGAGCAACGTTAACCGATTTTGATGAAATTTTAGGCACGCATACAACTCACTGCAATCTACAAACGGTTTTTTTTTAATTTTCATTACAAGCTCACGAAAAAAAGTTTAAAAATCGACCTTTACTATTCTTTTCGCTATTCCAACCAAATACATTTTTTTCCAAAACGACGAAACGCGTCAGTTAGCAAACTAATCCTGCCAGCTTCTCAAAAAAACTCAAGTTGTTTGGACCAATTCTAAGAAAGTTATGCGATTTTAAAAAGTGTCCGAATATTAATGCGAGTCACTGTACGCTTGCCCAAGACGCTTAATTGATTACAATGCCACTGTGCGAACAAAACAACAAATTGCACGGTTAGTTAGTAAAGAAATAGCACCGCTATGACGTTCAGGAGTTCTGTGGCGGAGATAAGCTGGGCTCTCGTATTAGGAGAGCTCGCCATATTCGGCTACTTTACCCTAATTCGTGTAACGAGCGTGGCGCGGGCAAGGCGATTTAATTAATGTAGAAACGCCGAAATTTCGTGCTGCCGGTTTCGAATGATAACACGAGGCCTCTTGATTAGCGAGCCGTGTTCTATTTGATTTAGTTGCCCGATCGCGATCGCCAATTTCCCTTTGAATGTCCGCTGATTCGCGGGACGATGAAACGCGCCAATCAATCGCGGAAAGTTGGAATAGAAGGCCGCTGCTTCGCGGCGATGCTTGAGCTTTAATAATCCTGATTAGAGGACCGGGGCAGCTCGTGATGTATGTTCGCGCTGATAAGAAATGACGCTGCCGCGCCGAGTCTCTCCCAGTCGACGACGAGCGGGAGCCTCTCGTAACCGAAAAGCGAATCGCGTTTCACTGGGACAGTCGAGGGGACACGCGGCTTTTGGAGCAGATTGCGGTTGCATTTTGATTCTGGTAGCGTTCAGATATTCTCAAAGTCTATGCGTATTTTTGTTCGGGAGAAGAATGTACAACGAAAGAACGTTTATTATTATTAATGTGATTTTTTTTTATTTTTCAATGACTGCTTGACATCCGTGTATGTTAATGTTTTCTATTAATAAGTAAATGGATCAGTGAAATTTAGAAACGAAGCAGCAAATGAAACAAATGAGCGCGTTAATATTCTTAGTGGCCTGTGTGACATTTATGGGTTTGTTGAATTCATACATTATTGGAATCAAGTTAACGAAATTCGGTTCGCTGAATTAATGTTGATACTGAACCGATGGCTCGAAGAAGAAAACAAACGCAATAAGCAAAGACTTTTGAAGCGACCTGATATTTTTCATGAAAGATACTGCGATTTTACTCTCCGTAATTTTAGTATTTACTTATTTGAGGGATCGTGTGCCTTGACTTACAATTATGTATCTTTCCAGGAATAAGTATTCCTAAGAATTCTTTAAAGAACACTTTGAGGTAACATACTACATCTGCGTTTTATATTGCAGATAATTGAGAACAGTTTCATATTCAACTATTACAATATAGGACTCGCAACCCTTTATTTAACAATAAAATGTATGTAAAATGAAGCCGAAATGCGCGGTAAATTAAAGTGTACAATAATTTATACACAGTCTTCAAAGTCTACTGTGTCGTAGCAATTTCGGTTATAGAGCTGTAAAAACAGAGAGCCCACCAGCGTGCGTCACCTGCACTAAAATTAACTTGCAAAATATTTTTACATCTTGTGCAAAACATCGGTGAGAAAGAAGACTACCACATTCAAGGCTATTTTCAAGAACTAGTTAGAAATAAAAATTCCTCAGAGAACATCCAGTTAACATTTCTAAAATAAACCCCAAATAAATGGAGATACACTTTACTTCTCTCTTCCTTTGGGTTATCACCCAAAATTATCATGTGACTGACTGTGCTTTTTTTTTATTAAACTACCCACAGCTGGTGCTAAAAATATATTCGATTCATGGGCGATTAGCTTGCAACACACATGCCACATTTATCAAGTCCACGGTATGAAGAAGGTTTACGTAACTCTGGAGAGTACTTACGTAAGCGATCCTGGCGGAGGGACGAATCCGCTAAGTCAGTACACCGCTGGCAGGGCGCGGGTCCTGGGAATGGATAAATATACAGATAAGTTTACAATTGGAGATCGGTTTGTAGAGTAGGTCGCGTGGAATGTTGCGCGGTATCTTCTCGAAAACCGCCAGGGGTGACGGCGAACTCCGGCGAAGTTCAGGAGTTTATTTGCGCGATGATGAGACCGAGCGGTGCGCGCGGGGATGCAGTTCGGTTCATTCGCAATTATTCCGTCGTTACGTTTGAAGGAGCACGCTGTGCCCCTAGTCGCAGAGAAACTTGCTTGTTCTCGATGGCGAATTAACGGCGTGCGCGACGCAGCAACGCCCGGGCCAAAAGTGGGCCGCAGAGTTAATGTCAACCTGTTCGGAATCCATATTTCGTGTTCGATGGTAATTGCACACCTGTCGGGCCGTACCGCAAACACGATTGTCCAGACCACGCGCCGGAACACACCGTTAAATATGGCAATAACATTCTGATCGAATTTTAGAGTCGCGATAGCGGCGGCGATAACAGTAACGCGATTATTGCGCAAGAAACGCGAGGGAAGAGCAACTGTACCGTATTATTACACCTGAATGTGCAAAAGGCAAAGTGCAATTAAATTGCAATTGCTGGGAAATAATTTATTAGCAATTACTTCTTTTCGGTTAAATATTCACAGTGACAAGTGAAACGAACGGGGATGGTACGGTTTGTTGGTACTCGTTTAAATGAAAACATCTCATTACTCTTAATTACATTTGCCTACTCCATACTTTTTACCTGCACACTTGCTGTATTTTGAAAGATATTGACGATGCTGGTGGTAGTTTCTTTTTTTAGCAGTAGAATTGAACTTTAAATATTCTCAGATTTTTTTCAAATGTGTGTGACACCTGAATCCTCAATTTTAGGTGGCTTTAGTTGGACTTTCTGTGGGCATTCGGTGCTTGGGAACGGCCTATGCCACAGTGCTTCGCATAGGTACGTGGGTGTTCGGGACAAAACTCATAAATTCTGAACTAATCAGTTTTCCACCTAAGTACCCTAATATTTTTTTAAAGAGAACATAAAGGTGCATCGTTTGCCGCATAAAAAATAGTTCCATTAAAAAAATTGAGTTGATCTTGATTTTTTATTGAAGAAAAAGTTTTTTTTATCAATATTCAATTTTGTCAACTTTTGTTCGAAACATTTTTCAAGTTATTTTTATCACGTGTATCGCTTTTGAATGTTATTTTAAAACTGAAAACGGCATCCGAGATGGAAAAGTCATGGTAGATATCATATAAACAATTGAAAAAACAGGTGCAAAAGAAAACCACTTTTAAAAAATTTCTTGGTTTGTCTTACAATCCTTGATCCACACGATTCTTTTTAAAAAAAATTATTTCTCAAATGTTTGCAGGTAGTAGCAGAAAGGGGCGTTATTTTCATAAAGCCTAAAGTTAGGCGAACCAAATATAAAAGAAGCTCGCATATACATATTACATAAACTTGATTCCTGAACATCTAAACGTAAATATTAAATGATAAATATCGCCCCGGAAAATATTTGATTTTTCAATTTCTGTGCTCATATCAACGCACCGTGGTGCAATAGTTTGGGTATTTGTAGAGTTCAGAAAAGAGTAACATCGGGGAGTCGATATTGGGGGAGTTGGTAACGCGTCTGGCCAGTACGCCGAGGGCCTTGGGTTCGAATCCCATCGCTGGAGGTTCGTTTTTTCTCCCACATGTCCTTTACTTATGGAGCACCCAGGTTGTATCACGAAGCGGAGACAGGTTGCCCTGCGATTACGAGCGTGCAGTGCAAAGAAATTGTGAATTAGATAGTGTCTCTATTGCCGTGGAAGAGTGCAAGAGAGGAAGTTTCTTTCACGGGAGATGTATTCCTCTCTCAAAGGGAGCCGGATATGAAAGTTTCCCTCGGCTGCGTGTCACCAAACAAAGATGAAACCCTGCTGTGTTGTCGGCGATCGTGCGAGATATAATGAAGCATTCGCTGCTTGACAAAGGTATTCGACGTTATCGATCGACTGTGAAATACGAAATGGAGACTGCTTCGTGGCTCCGTATATCTCGCCTTGTGTCCCGCCACTCTTGAAAGAATTATAGAGAAACGTCGATTCCACTATGCGCCGATATCGTGCCAAACAATCAGAAATATAAGGTGTATAAATATGATGAATCAATCCTGCTTCATGGAGGCACGGTATTTCTGGTAATATCCCCTAAAAGCTCCCTTCGAGGGAGGGAAATCAGGAAAGAGAGGGTGGAGATGTTAAGAGATTAAAGGTAAACATTTCGAGTAAAGGGGTGGTTGATGGAGGTGGTGAATTGTGGGCACTTAACGTGGAGGAAGGATTCTGTCGTGTGTAGATAATTAAGCTTTCATACCTGGTGCTCTTTTAACATTGGTTTGCTGGAGGGAAGTACGACTGGAGTATTTAATTTGATTTGCAAACTGAGGACCAAATAAGGGGAAGTGAGACACTAACACACAAAATAGAGAACAAATAACAGAAACAAGGAGATTTCTGTAGCATATTGTATTAAACACTTCTGTTTCCTAAAATCCAGAGTATAAAAGCTTCGTCAGTTTAGAATTTCATAAAATATTTGTTCGAAAAATTTACGTACGGTACCACGTACAAAACAACATATCACTTCACCCCACTTTCCCTTACCGAGCATCAACTTCCGAAGCACCTCCTCCTAGATATAAAATACCACCAGTACCCCCGAATAAACATGCACCTTGAACACCCCAATTACTCAGCCCCAGCATCCGCAGCTTCCCAACTCCGTAATTTCTTAATCCGAAGTTACGCCGCAAGCTATTCTTATCAATAAAACTCGCGCCTCCCATTGTTCGCGCAACAGTCACGAACCCCCCGAAAGCCTCTGCGAGCGCGACACGCGAGCTCCGCGTCGAAAAACCCGCAACTTCTCGAGCCAGCTGGGCACGGAATTAGAGGAACAAAAGCGAAATGAAACTTTCCACCCTCCATGCAAATATCCAGGCGGATCCAGTAAAGAACGGGAAACGAGGAAGGAATATCCAAGTACCTTGGTTCCTCCCCCCTTCCCCAAGTGGCTATCCAAGGAAACAAGCGTGATTCGTAACGAACGACAGCGCTCCAAAAGAATTGTTAATCAGCGAGGCAAAAGCAGAAATGGGGGCGCGAAACGGCGGGGGTTGGGTAATTAGGTGCGCGACACCTGCGAACGTGCGTCGAGGAAGAAAGAGTGCCCGGACGGGTGCAGGATGGTTTAATTAAATTCCTTCACCCCTTTCGCACGGGCGTAGAAGCGCCGGCTGCATCCGAAAGAATCTCTGGCGATGATCGAAGACACGTGTCAGAGGTGGATGAAGCACAGCCGCGTCAGGGCACATACACGCGCTCAGCCCTTGTTCGGCTTTGCTGTCGCCCGGACCCGGGTTTCGAGCTTCAAAGTCCCCGCCGCAGTTCGACCTCCCTGGCTAAACGACCTGACTCCCCTCGGCATAGGACCGTTTGCTCTTTGTACCGTATCATCCACAGGTGCTACCAAAATAATACCCCCCGAGGTGCTCGTTTCATTCCTCGGAAGCTACTCCTGACTTTATCCCCGTCGATTCCCGGAAACGTTGGATCCGCACGGCGACGCGTCACCTCCTTAACTACCAATTAGTTTAAACCGCTCGATTTGCTGGGTCTGGGGTTAGTATGACTCGGCAGGTGCCGAGGACTAGCGAATGTACTCTGCCAGGATCGATTTGAGTGCGATGGGACGTTTGGGATGGATGATGATTGGGGGCGGAGAACGGCAGAATCTTTATCTAAATAAAAATTTTAAATAACGCATAAAAGGTAAACAAATTATTCGTTATTCGAGGCTCCGGTGATTCAAGTTACTTTTTAGCGAATAAATTTTTTTATCGTTTATTCGTTGTTTGAAATATTTATTTTGATAAAGATCCCGCCCGTCTCTGTTTGGGGGAGGATGTTTGGTAATGGACTTCTTATTCTGGTAAATTTTTGTGGTATTTCTAACAACGGGGTTAATTAGGCGCTCCGTTCCCGTCGTGCTATCCTGTATAATTCAGCTAAAATCGCGGATCGCTTTTTCTCGCCCTTCCCAGGGATAATAGAGGACAATGGGTAGGGGGGACAATGAAAACAGCTGTGTCACCGCGGCTTTCTTGCGGGTATCGAATACTGACAAAGGCTAATGAGGCTGTGGTGCTCCATCGCGCGGTTTGCGCGTCTCCTCTGCCTCTATTGTTATGTCATTGTTATGTAATTAAGAGTACAAAGCCTACTAAGCGTGTCCCTTAATTAATATCCGGAAATCCCATCGACCGAGATCGCGAGATGCTGATGTCGGGGTAATAAACCAGTCAACATTCGTCATTGCTGCTTGATGCGGGAGGGGTCTCATCTGTTTCCCAATAATAATTAATGAATATAAACGGCATGTAATGGTAAAAGTATCGAGTAAGCGGGAAATGAGAAGTAGCAACAAAACCTTTCGAGCTTACACCCAATTTTCTGCGCGCTATAAAAAAATTAAAAGAATCAGGGATGATTTTTCAATTTTTAGCTTATAATTTTCAAATTAGCTACTTTGCAGAACTGCATTACGCAATTCTTTGATCCTTTTTAGAGGCACTAATCCCATTTCCATTCAGCTAATTTAAAATGTATAAGAAATTTATATTTATTTAATTTTATAAGGACCCTAAAACGCAATGCGTAACAAAAGTACTTTACTCGACTGTGCACTCATTGTCAGTTATGTTCAGCCTGTGGCGCATTCAGGATTTAATCTTGGGGGAGCCGAGTTGAAGGGATACAAATACTTTTAATGCAAATTCGAGAAAATTCATTAGGTGACTAGAAAAATTTATTTAACGAATAAAATCCAATTTTCCTTTCTTTTTGGAAAGCCCCTTCTCTGGGGAGTACCAGGTTGTTCAGCGCTATAATTTCCATAATTAATCGAATTTCCTCGCGAAACTTTGTTGTAAATTATCACGGAGGATGAAACTTTCAGGATTAATGATAATAAAAAATCCATTTTTAGACATTTCAATAGCCCTGCACCTACCCCCTGAATAAAATATTTCCTGAACTTGTTTTCCAGCAATTCATTATTCTCATAAGCTCGTGGACCGATCGGTCTGGACAACTTCGTTCATTATCTTTGTATATTCGTTTGGCAACGGTGACCTAAAAACACGAAAGTTTCGAGGGTTCTTCTTCCGCGATGTCGCCGAAGGAAGCTGAGAATCGTCACGGCGATGTTTGCTCCCCGTGCTCCAGTTTCGGCTGTTACTTATTGGGACGTGACACAGCACCAGGAAGCTCGTGAGATTTTATACGCCGCGAAGGATGTTTATGTGCATGCACGGGACAATGTGACCCACTTTCCCAACAGTCTTTTAACACAATCGAGGAGCACACCCGAAACGCCATGATCTCCCGCGGATAAAAAGGGCGCGGAGCTGGACGGTGCTTTGCTGGACGAGTTACGTGGCGGTGCAACCTTGTTATTCACCCGCTCGAACGGAGAACTAAATTGCATTATGCGACGGGTTAGGTCGTTACATCGCAGACTGCGGTGAAATTTGTTACACCGCGTAAACAATGTCTGTTATCAACGCGAGAGATCTCTCAGATATTCAGGGAGTAATACACTTTTTTTCTGCAGACCAGCGTAACTGTGATAAAGAAGAAACATATGAAAGAGAAACTTGGATATAATCTTAGAAGAGATGGTCCGAAAGTGTGTTGCCTCATGGACTTAAATGGGCTTGAGTTATGGCAAGAGGGCTTGCGAAAAGAAGGAAGCTTGCATTGGGAAAAGGAAATAATCTTCATTTCTCTTTTCAAGAATTTAGATAAATAATAAATAAATTATTTGTATTTAATACATGTTTTGTATCTTGATACTATTTTTTGTATTTTAAGGCCGAAAGGCAAAACATATTTACTATTACATTTTTTGTATCAATGTATTTTTTAAGGATTTTTTATCAAGTTATTTATGAATGATTTATTTTTAATATTTATAAGTGATAGATCCCCTTAGCAATTATTAGTGACAAGGAAAGATCGGCAATTGGAAAATTCAAAAAAATCTGAAACAAGTGATGCTAATACCATAACTATTTTTTAATTTAACAAAAAAACTGTCCTAAGGGTGGAAACACTCCACAAAGTAGTACTGAGTTTTCAGATTATCGCGAATACCTATCTCCGAAATTGTAAAAGATATCAAAAGGAAGTAAAATTTAAAGTTCTACGGTTTTTTGTGTTCTATAAAGCGACGATAAACAATTTGCGAAAAAAAAAAATTTTTTCAAGATTTATCACCACCACATTTTTTCGAGAATTCTTTATCATCATATTGTAGGATATCAAAGGCCGTACAACTTTGAATTGAACTTTTTTTCGATATCTTTTACGGTTTCGCAGATATTCGCAATAATATGAAAGCTCATAATTTCTTTGCGGGGATGTTTCCACCCTTAAGACCGTTTTATTGCCGAAACAAAAAAAGTTACTAGCATCACTTTAACTACATTTCCGCAAAGTTTCAGTTTTTTTTAATTTTCGAGTTGCCAAACTTCCCTTTCGAGAAATCTACGAAAATCTAGAATAATGATGCGAAAATGTCGTTTCCATCCATTTCAATTTCGCCTGGCCCCAACTGCGAGCATACTGCGCGCAGAAATAATCAGCAGCACCGGCACCGATAACTTTAATTTATCAGGCGATCGCTCATTGTCCGAGCTCATTAATCACCCGTGTAATTAGTGTATTTCCCGTGGCGTGCAGTAAATAAACATCGATAATTGGCCGTTCGCTCGAAACACGGAGCAACGCTCTGTAACAATGCGACCAATCCGTATTTTTTCCCTGCGAAGCCCGACGCCAACCGTTTTCGACAGCCGCGCCGCCCCCGCGGTTCGAAAAATTCGATCGCTCGACATTTCTCGCTCCAACCGGAACCCTTGGAGCGAAGGAATTTCCGGCGGACTCGGGGGCAATATTTAAAGTAAATTCGAAGCGACGTATTAACAGGCGATTAACGGGGGGAAATAATATTCACGCAGCGTTGCGAAGAACGTTAGCTCGGAACGATGATTTTACGACGTGCGCGTGGGCTAGAGCAAATTCGCTTTTACTCTTTGAGGCAAAAGATAGTCAAAGGTATCCTCTGCTATTTTGCAATCGATGCATTTAATCGCCAAGAATTTTTGTTTTTGGGATTGCCCCATAATAAAATTAATCAAATTATTAAATCAAATTATTATTAAATTATCATTTAATTATTAAGTTATTATTTTTAAATTATTTGTCCCAAGTATTTTGGATCGTCTGATAATTTTCGAAGTTAGCAAAAAGAAGAAGGAAATTAATTCTGTTATAGTGGCAGATTAAATCTTTGCGAGAAAGAAGACTGACCGGAATACTTGCGCCGCGCTGTAGAATGGCACGGTTCACCTGTGATCGCAAATTCCAGAGTATGATGAACGGGGCCCCGACCCGTAACTAGAACTTTATTAAATGCATTATCAATTCGCTGCGCGCGTTATTACGTTCGTCAGTGTTAATCGCGTGTACACAACCGCGGGACAGCAGAGGCGTTTGTCGATCAGAACTGACAGAATTCGCGAGCGGAATCCGCGAGATTGACGGGGGAGCGTGGGCAATCTGTAGGATATGATGGAGCGATGCCCGTCGATGATCTTTGCTAACATGCTAAAATAAATTTTCAAATTTAAATCGCTCGCATTATTTCACGCAGCAAAGCCGGATTCGCGCGGCCGTTGCTTGCGATTTGCGTGGGGTGTTTTAAAGGATTTAATGAATATGCTTGAAAATCGCTGGCTGGGCATTTCGTGCGTTAGTCAAGGATGGGTGTTTGACGCTCGACGGTTGGAATCGCGGGAAATATCGACGAGCACCGAAATCTCGATTTTTATGCGCCGATCGGACAGGGAAACGCTGGAAAATACGAGATAGGAATGGAAATATCGGCGTCATTAGCATAAAGGTATAGTCGGGGCGGAGCGAATGCAAAGAGAATGGACGACAAAATTTTCTTTCCCACCACCCCGTCTTCGGCTCCTTCTCTTGGCCGACTTCCTGACAGTAGTAATAGATGGTCTGTGTCAGACACGGAATTCAATTCTCCACTGTAACTAACGGCACGTTTCTGCGAAGGCTACCGCAGAGTATCTACTAAAATTTAATACATCTTTATTCGAGTGAGATTCGCGGACTTCGAACGGTCCCTTCACTTCTCTTGCCGAACCACTTTATTCGGAATAGCATAACGCAGCTTCTACAATTCAGATTCTCGTCAAAGAAGAATATCGTGAAAGATACTCGTGACAGTATATTTACTAGTACTTATACCTCAGAAAATTTTAATTGGTAACAAGACGAAATCACCCCTCTAAATGTCAATCTTCCCTAAATTTTAGATACTCTCGCCACGAAAGAATTTCAAAGAATTTCTCGCTTCCTGCACTCAGAATAAAATCAATTGGCCTCTCAACACCACCTAATTTTAATCGGGATATCGGTCACTATATGCTTTCCGAATATTAATACCAAACAAGGTGGAAGTGAAGACAAGGTAAATATTCGAGTGACGCAATAAATATTTCCCGTGGGTACTGTACTTGCACCTAAAATGAACTCGACTCGATCTCACGGTATCCCAAGGACCAAGCCCCGAGGAACAAACATTCCATACCTCGTTTAGTTCTACGGATATTAGCCGGCGCAGCGCTTATAATTCCGTGCCCCACGGTAGAACATTCGAATAACAGAGGCTGGAATAATGACGGCTTCATCCGCTAGGTAGTTCCGAGACGGAACTCTCGAAAACAAGCGAAACAGCGGTATAAACTGCTCCCGCGGAGAGGGAGCGTGAAATAGGGGAGTCGATGCAGGCTGGATACGACGGGACGAATGTCCGCTACATTAATTCTTCTCTTTTTTTTTCTGTTTACAGGCGCGGAAGAATTGGGTAGAGGCATAAGCACCACTCTGCCGTCCGCGCCAACCGAACTCCCACAATTCCCGAAGCTTTGCGAGCTACGCCGGAAGTTCCCTGTTCTGTACCGCGTGGAATTCCAGGTGAGGACAATAAATCCCTCTGTGCACGCTTTCCCAGCCGACCACCGCCTGCTACCCGCCAAATCGACGTTTTTCAAGCTTGTTTCTCGCTTTCGGTAACCTCGATGGCTCGCGGGTTACACTGTGGTAACCGAGGCACCCAAGCACGGAAGATTACTGCTCGAACCCCTTCCGAGGCGACTTTGGCCTAGCCTAGGTAGTTAGAAATAAGAGGGTTGGTGGTAGGGCTGTTACAAATATTTGAATATTCTATGTATTCGAAGGAATATTCGAATACCAGTAGAATTAAAATTTGAGATTCGAATAATTCGAATATTCAAATGTTATTCGAATAATTAGGAGTATCCGAATATTCCGAATTATTTGTATATTCAGAATTATTCGAATACCTACTCAGAATTATTCGAATATTTCGAATTATTCGAATACTCCGAATTATTCGAATACTCCAAATTATTCGAATACTCAGGCTTCTCCAAATACTCAGAATTAATCGAATATTCCGAATTATTCTAATATTCACAAAATACTCCGTACCATTCGAATTATTCGAATACTCAAAATTATTCGAATACTCAGACTTTTCCAAATACTCAGAATTAATCGAATATTCCGAATTATTCTAATACTCACAAACTACTCCGTACCATTCGAATATTCGAATACTCGGATGAATTATTCGTAAGCGAAAGTATTCGAATTATCCAAACAGTTCGACTATTCGAATATCTACAGCTCCACGTGGTAGTGTAAATCGAAGGGAGAGGGAATTTATAACGTAGCCATCGACCTACTTCCCGCGTAATTCGCAAAAGGGACTGCACCAAATGGCACTCAATTCGATTTCCTACCTCCATTTTGGACCCGAGGAATCCATCTTGATTGCATTCTATTATGTTATCTAATTCAGCTAACTAGACTTACCATCTTCATCAAGCATAGATTTCGCGAAGGGATGCTCAAGGGATTAGGCGATACTGTCTGTTATAGACCAGCGTAGGTTTAGCTTTAGAAACTAGGTAATTGTATCAGGTTGCATTAAACAGGATATAGAGCCAGAGGATATCAAAGAAGCCTTGGTACCGCGTTCAGTTACCGCGGATTGTAAAATGCGCAGGTCTGGTAGGCGAAAAGGCGAGCATCCAGTGAGCCGGGCGTTACACGCGACGCTCGAATTAAATTATAATGCAGGAGACGGCCGTTCCCACTTACTTAGCCTCTGAACACGTCGTGTATACGTACCTTCAGACCCTCTGAAGCGCCTTAAGAGAGGCAGACAGCCAAGACACGACCGAGAGACATCCAGGAGACAAAGCTATCTCCCGAGAATAGTCGGCGGAATCGAGTAGCTCGGTTCAATATCGGTTTCTCATTAGGCTGCCATTTTGGTGCACGAATTCTGGGGCAGACACTTGAAACGCAGGGGGTGCATGCCATCCGCTGCTGGCAGCGAAGCGGTGTGCGGCTGGATCTCGTCGCGAAAGATGCTCGTGTCATAAAACTACCGATCAGTGATTCCACGCGCGTGGCTAATACTCGCCTATAATTCCCCATCGGATTCGTCACAAAGCTCTTGACTATACACCCCGGCTCGGAGTGGAGGACAAACAGCTGCCGGACTTGTTTCGACGACTAAAAAAAGAATCAACATCCCCCGATCGAATGGCTGTCGACGCGTCATTCAAGTTGCTCGAACAATGCGCCGGAGAGCACAAAAGGACAATAAACGGTGTACCAATTATCGGTTAGAGGCCAATCAGCAGGGAGGCCGTTGAGAAAGTATCAGTGTGCACGCGATACCTTCAATAAAATAAGCTGCAACGCGCAGGGCGTAGCAGAAGTAACAGTCATAGCTTCCGCGGACGAGCCAGCGCGGCTGGGTTAATGGGAATCTGTCGAAGAAATTTGCTGCAGAATTTAGCAATGCAGCTTCTTCTACTTGCGTGGGCTCTGCTAGGAAAGCAGCTGATAGATTGAAAAGTGGGAGAAACGCGATGCCCGGCGGAGGCAAGTCTCAACGATCCAGTCAGCATTACTTCGACCCTTTAAGTTAAAAGAGTTCAGACAATTTTAAAGTGAATTCAGTGTGACAACTTAAATATGAGTTATTGCTAATTTGCTACGTGAAAGAGAAGTGAATTGTTTTTTAAATTTGCCTTAAGGGGTCTGGGTTAGCTCTCAAAATTAGGCGTTAAAATTTATAGTCTTGCTCTAGATATTTTTCTGTCAGACCCTGCTTTTTGTTACGTTTAAATATTTTTCGAAATTTCTGATTTCCAACAACCTGGACAACTGATATCACGGCAGCGAGTTTTGAAAAGTCGGTGTAATACACAAATCCACCCCCGCAAGAGCAATTTTGCCACTAAACGGTTTCGGAAAATCTCCGGCGATCCAGGCGCGTACATTCCATTTTCTCCGCTCCCTTTGGAGTCTTTGGACCATGCACGCGATAAACACTCCATCAGGCCGGAGCAAGGCGATCCAAAGGAGCGTCTAGCCCCGATCGCGGCCCGATCAAAGCGCGGAGTTCACGATCCCGATAATTCTCCCCGACTCGACAAGGGAACTCCGCGGAATAACGCCGGAACATTGTTACGCCGGCGTAACTTCTCGCTGACCAAAATTGAATCGCGGATCGAACACGGTCGATTTCAGGGGAAGGCGGGAAGTAGGTCGGCGAGATATTTACCGTGGTGGCTGGAAAATTCAATGATTATTCAGGCGGACAGAGCGAGCGGTCCGCAAATGTGATTGATATAAATTGAACGACTCGACATTTGTTCGTTACGCGACAAATAAATTGATCCTGCGCGGCGCGGCGCCGCCTCTGCGACGGGTAAATTCGTTCGTTTTCGAATATTACGGGGGACGCGCTCGAAACCAGGCGACGAACCGAAATCGCGGCACGATTTGGGGGAGATAATGATTCCCGCTAACGAAGTGCGGGAATATCGTTCCGGCGCGAAGTCGCGGGAACTGTAAAAATTTAATTAACATTAATTGACAGACTTGCAAAAATTGCGATCTCGCAGCTTTGCCAATGGAGCGACGATACGAGGGAGTAAATTTGTAAAGTCGATGAATTTATTGGTGAAATTGTCTGTTAAAAAGTGTCTGCAGTGGAAATCGTTATTTACAGACAGCCACAAAGGTGGAAACGCATTCGTGCAGGCACGCGATGAAACCGGCTAACAAAGAAAAGAATCAGAACCAGAAGTGTATCCCTTGTGAGTAATAATATATTGTTTAATAAATAGTCGATTTTTAGTAACAGTGGAAAGTGACGTTTATCAATTTCTGTGATTCTGTGCGGAGAAATCGTTTCTAACGATACTGTAACTTCTTGATGCAGATGACTACAACAGGGTGGTTTTGGACACGATAGAGGGTGAACCTGATTCTGATTACGTTAACGCCTCCTATGTAGATGTGAGTAGAATATATTTGCAGAGCAATCTTTTAGAGTGGTGATTATAAATTATTGAATGGCTACGTATAAAATACTGCATAAAATGTAAGCATAATTAAAATTCTTGATTTAAGGGAGTTTTCTAATTTGGAAGAGTATGTATATTTTAGGAGTTTTTTAATCAATTTTTTCTAGATGAGATATATTGTTTGCCATTCAAACGTGTATACGTTATTAAAGTACACGTATTGATTTTTTAGAAAACATTTTTTTGTTTGTAAATATTCGTGCCAGGAATCGTTCAGTGTTGCGTTGATTTTGTGCGTTCGGTCCGTGTGCACCCCCACCTTTCTGCCATCCTAGTGGATGAACGGCTGATCCGAAATGTGAAAGTAAAATTGATTTACAATCTACATAAGTGTAATTTTCGTCTCAACCACGGATATTGAATTTGAACCACGAAATTTTCAAAATTGGTTTAAGGGAAAGTAATTTTACCAAATTTTATCCTTTTCAACCCCCGGAAGAATAGAAAATGTCGTCGGAGGTGAATAGTCGTGGTTCAGACGAAAGCTGTATGTCTTTTAACCATACCTTCCAAGTTTCAAGTCAATCGTGTCATTACTTTTTTCTAAATCGTGGCAGAAGTCTACGAAAACATCGTTTTTAGAAAAACGCATTTAAAGTTTACCTGAGCAGCTTAGATAGCCCGTACTATTGTTCATTCAAACTTTTTTAACTCAAGTTTTCACGAAAGAGCCTTCGGTGGGACATTTCTGGGACTATCAGGATCAAAATAAAGCAAAAGAAATCGATTTGTTGAGCCGTCCGAAGTAGAAAACCCCCTTAATCTGATCACCATAAATTGAACCGTAGTGAGGGATATCAAGGATCAAGATTGTACCGGCAAATTTGAATAATCCATAATGAACGATTCTTAAAATAGACCACGAACTTTTACCGCGGAAATTATATTCAAATGACACGATAAGTTTCGTCTAATCGATCGACGATTACGTCACGTTTCAGAGTATATTGAAGCCAAATGCTTACATCGTGACTCAGGGACCTATAGAGAACACCGTGACGGAATTTTGGCGCATGGTTTGGCAAGAGAAGGCCTGCTGCATCGTTATGCTCACGAAGACCTTTGACTTCATTAAGGTAAGAGGACTTATGGAAATTTGCAGGAATACTTCTTACTGGAGCCCCTCGCTTCCAACTTAACGGGTCTCCCTAGCACAACGCTCCGAAAATAAGGCAAATTTTCGGGAATTTGTTACCAAAAAAGTATGAAATATTATAACTCCAAACTTTCCACGTTCCTCAATTCACACTCAAAGAACGCGCTCAATTTTTTCTATGCAATAATAATAATTTTCTTCGGAGTTACAGCGGTAGCAGTAAAAGAGATTTAAAAGAAAAGTTTATTGCTGGCGGATACGATTCCGGCTGTAATTTTCGTCCGAAACAAAAAACGCAAATTTCTTCTTAATCTGTTTGAATGTGGTTATCGTGGGAACTAGAATCCTTCCACGGCCATTTACTCGAAACACAGTGGACAAACCATGAAACCATGTACCCACAGGAATATCGAAACGCCGATTCTCATATTTGTTGCCCCAGTCTTTATCGCGGCAGTCCGCGCATTCGTTTCCACGAATTTCCAATTCGCCCCAGCCTCGTGTATATTCATATTCATATTTCATCAATCCCCTCTCAGTATGCGCGGGCCAGGTTCCACCACGTACTACTATCTGTCGAGTGATAACGAGCGCGCCGGTCGAATCGATTTCAGGTGATGTGCGTCCAATATTGGCCGGCCAGCAAGGACGTAGACGAAGACTACGGCGGCATCGGCGTTTCCGTGCTGAAGGAGGAGGAGCTCGCCAATTTTCACATACGGACGATAAGGCTTTACAAGAAGAACGAGAGCGACGTGAGTGCACTATCCGTTACACTTTTCGCAGATTCATGCTCGCGACGTGAAAAATTGATGCGGAGGGAAGCGAACGGTCCGTGCTAGCGCGCCGCCACTCGCGGACTGCGTTAAGCCGCGCTCCCGCGTGTGCAACGTGTCACGCGTCCAACCGCACGGAATATCATTCCAGTTCGGTTCCCGAGCATTTTAATACATTTCCTGTGCCTCGAGCGGTGCGAAATTAGTTCGCCGAGCTAAAAGTGGAATACTTTGGAAATTTGTTGGATAAGTAGAAATCAGCTTCCACACTCCAATCTTCAAGACTCTTGAGATTCAAAATAGAAGTTAGATTAAATTCCTCGGAAGTTTGAAGATCACGCGTAGAACAGGCTTAATCCTTGGAAACCCGCATTCATTTAATAATCAGTGGAGGTGATCTCAAAAATCTGCTGTGCCAACTCGCGATACACAAAGATTAGAAAGGAATCGTTTCCCAACTCAGGATTATTAAGCCCCTTGCCCATTTCTTTTAATTAGGACTATCATTTGGTAATTTACAGTTCTTACAGTTCGCCAGTTATAAATCGGAAAATTTTCGGCAGTTAATTTCACCCTCTTAGAGTGAATTTGGGCAGCAAAGAGAATTGGGTTGTACTCAGGAGGACATCCCCTACATGTTCACAAAGTTTCATAATTTTTTGAATTTCCGGGTTCGGGATGTTCTTTTATCAAAAATATAAGGGTTGAAAAGTTTTAAGCCGTCGTACATACAAATGGTTACTCCTACGAAAAAAACTCGTAGAACCTTTTTTATGCAGAATTTCCCAAGCTACAAATTTCATAATAACTATTTTTGTCGTGGAACTGATAGATAACGAGATATTCGCGAAAACTGATTGGCCATACTTCCTTTTAATTTCACTGGAGTACTGCTATACAGCTCCCTGGCAATCTTTTTCCACGCCCCGTATGAAGCGCGAGGCACAACCGAATAATCCTCGATGTAGTAACTAGTAACGAAGTCTCGGCTGGCAGGAACCCGCGCACACTCGAAACTCGCCCTGAACTTCCGGCAGACTCCGTCGCCCGCTAAGGTTCCAGCGGGGCTGGATTCGCGGGCGAAAGAACGCGCGCGGAAGTTGATAAAAAGTTGGCGGAATTAACTACGGGAGAGAAGTAGCCTCTGTGCGCTAGTTCGGTCGTCTCGAAAGTGGGTGAATACGAAACGACACGGATGAGAGATAGGGCAGCCGTGGGAGGCGTGGGTTCACTCGAACAGCCGTTACGTAAGACGTAATTTTATTAACCCACCCCTAGAAATGGAACGAAAACACGGGGAGGGTATCCTTCGAGTCCCTCTCGACTGTTTCTTTGCTGTAGTGAATGGTCCACTGCGTATCGCCGTTTCTGCACGAGCGAGGCTACTCTGTTATATAGCCGAAGCAATCCTGATAGAAACTGTCCCTTGGTAATTTCGCAGGTGCTCGTGTTCTCTCCGTTTCGTTGCCTGGCTGATGCTAAACCATCCTTTGTTAATGTAGTAAATAGGACGCTCCGTTTTGAGAAGCTCACGAGGGAACCACGTGAGGTGTTAAGCCCTGATTTTAAGCAAACTTCGTAGAAAGCTTGGGAATTGAAAAATATTCGATCCCTGTTCGCTCGTAGGTGTGGAGTAGGGTGGGTTTTATTTCCGACTTTTGATTTTTTTACGCGACACCCTCTGGAATAGTTCCAATCAATGAAAAAGAAATCTGTGTTATGTTTGAGCTCGGTTAGATAAGGGAAAGAGGAGCCCCTGGACACTTGTACATTTCAATAATAATTATTTAAATATTGAATTATTTGAATATTGAATTATTTGAATACTGAATTATTTGAATATTGAATTATTTGAATATTGAATTATTTGAATACTGAATTATTTGAATACTGAATTATTTGAATATTAAATTATTTGAATACTGAATTATTTGAATACTGAATTATTTGAATACTGAATTATTTGAATACTGAATTATTTGAATATTGAATTATTTGAATATTGAATTATTTGAATATTGAATTATTTGAATACTGAATTATTTGAATACTGAATTATTTGAATACTGAATTATTTAGATATTGAATTACTTGAATATTGAATTACTTGAATATTGAATTATTTGAATATTTAGTTATATAATTATTATCTAATCATAATAATAATAATAACAATAATAATAGTATTATCCTCTTATCCAATCGGGCTAAAACTTTATACAGATTTTCTTCTAAGGTGTGCCGCGAAGAAAACCGGGGAAAAAATGTCACTAAAAGTAAATAAGAACCACCCCAGTGTGGAGAATTAATAATTTACGAGATAGTTGACAATAAAATAGTTAACACCTCATGCGGTTCCCTTTTCAATAGAAGAGTTTTACCTCCACTATTATAATATGAGATAATGAATGAAGAATTAATGGAAAATTCTTGTTCCACATTTCATCAACCATGTCAAGCGTGTAATTAGCAATCAGGGGTTGGCGCATGTATCACGTAAATATTCGCGTCACCTGTGATAAAAAGTCCCCCAGAACTGAACCCATGACAAGTCGTGGATATTCAGATTTCTGCATAAAATATCTTTACGATCGAGCTGTGAAATTTCGGAACAGGACATAGCAGCTCGTTAATGTCGCGCGTTTGATCTCCGTTAGTTGTTTCTTCGTGGCTCGTCAAACTATTAACACATATCCGGCCGGCGCGTCTTCGCCAGAAGCCCGAAGTAAACGAAACAAAATAATTGATTACAAGACTCGCCGGCTGGGCAGAATGTAACGTAGAAAGTGGGTCTTCCAGCTGCGTAGATTTCAGAAATCCGCGCGCCGGTGCAGCTTAATCTTAATCCATCATGTTGAAACGTAAAATAGTGGGAGGGTACGAAGAAAATTCAACGGAGGCGTCTACGAAGAAGTGCATGTTGCAGCGGAGCACACTGAATGGAGAATTGTGCGCGGGATGTAATATGCGAGGGAATATTTGCAAGTTCAGGAAGAGGCTGCGTGCCACTTAAACGGTGCAAGATTGTCGAGAGCGGTATTGTTAAATTGTCGTCGAGCACGACACTTTCGTCCAAGTAAATCACGACAGTCGCGAGCGACGTGCCGTTTAGGCAAAACGATGAACTCTCCGAGTAGTTTCGCTTCTGCAGCCTGGTCTACGAACAATTCGCAGGTGCACGGGGATTCTCGTGCAGGCATCTCGTTTGCTTGCGAGCTTCGTGGATAACTGAAGAGAAACGAGAAAAATACTCGGGGCAGCATTATTAGAATTGTGGCACCCAGAATGAAATTAGTGCAAGTGCCATTTCTCTGATTTCGAGGAAATCGAGTTTGGAATTAAAATGTATTAAAAAAATTCCACGTAAAGTCTCTGTGACTTGATATTTTTAACTGATATTTTTACAGAACTTTTTGCGCTTAAAAGAGCAACATTTAAAGAACATTTGATAATTTTTTCGTAGAAAAATATTTACGTTTATAATAAAATAACAAGCGACATCCAAGAAGCATTTTTAAAAAGTTGCTTTCGCGATGAGCACTGGCATTCGTAACCAGATTATCTAAAATAAAAAAACAAAAAAGATGTCGTTAGTATATTAATGTATCCTCAGGTTGACGGAGAGAATTTTCCGAAATATTAAGTTAAAACAACATGGCAGCTATTTAAAGTTGAAATCCTGATTTTTTCGCGTAATTTTTTCTATCTTGAATCCAACAAAGCTCGGAAACAATGATAGCGTGGAAGATTATAATTATCGTGCTGGGCATAAGATTCGCTAAAGATTCGTTTCGGAACTCGAATTATTTACAATGCCTGTCCGCGTTGCCCCGCGTTAGAAACGATACGGTTTGTCGAAATTGCTGCGATTTCAGGAGGTCACGGAAGAAAGGACGTTGTTGCAATTCCATTACACGGAGTGGCACTCGCACACGTGCCCGTTTGGGAACGCGGTGCTGGAATTTCGCCGACGTGTCAGGGCAGTGGTCGGGTCCACCATAAAGAACGAATCTGGCCCGATGGTGGTGCACTGCAAGTGAGTATCCGCCAGAAGTAACGGCCGCTGTCTGTCTCGTCACCGTTCGCGTCCATAGCTAAACGTGGTGTCTTGTTACTGAAACAAAGCGACGGCGGCGGAAGGTCGGGAGTGTATTTGGCGATCGACGCGAACATGGAGCTGGCCGAAGAGGAGGACGCGTTCAACGTCTTCGGCTACTTGAAAAAGTTGCGGCAAAGTAGAAGAGGCCTCATCGAGAACTTGGTAAACTCCGAGCACCGTCAGTCTCCCATATTGCGAACGAAAGGGCCATTTTTATGTTCTATCGATAAAACGTGGATCCCTTCTTCAATATTTTCCTGAAAACAAAATATTTGAAGATGCGAAACTTCGTAGCTCGATTATTGTGCATCCGGATATTTATTCACTGCAAGGGTTCGTCCTTAAATTACGTAAGGCTTTTTGGGTGGGGGGCAGAGCCGGATTAACCGGTAAACAAAATAAGCACTTGCTTAGGGTATTGCGAAAAAAGGTGCAGAGGAAACACTTTTTAGTCAAATTATCGAAAATGTCTACGAAATCGTACATTGCGTTGAAGTGATGACCCAAATAAGGTAGGATTTTGTGGACTATTACAGCCTTTTAGTGATGTAATTAAGTTGTTAAATAAGGAATTTTTTTTCATTGATAAAATTAATTTATATCTATATTATTTTAGAGTAGTTTTGATTTTGTTGTTGTGTTTAGCAGCTTGACTAATACGGGGGAGAAGAGGGTTGAAATATAAAATCTTACAGATTCTTATACTTGCAGAGGGAGGGGGTAAGAAATCCCCAAAATTACCCTTACGTGATTCAAGGATGGCCTCTAAATAGTTCTCCAGAATTTTACAAGCTAATGCAGTTTAACGTCTCTCGTGAGATTTTCTACAATCCCCTGAATGCATGGTAGAATTATTTATTGAAACTTCTGTAAACAAGTTTTAACGCAGAGGCGTTTTTAATTACTCTTGCTGGGGTAGATGGAATGTTTACGAGTGGTAAGCGATTTGTTTCTATCCAGGACCAGTACAAATTCGTGTACGACACGCTAGAGGAGTTCGTGGTGTGCGGCGCTTCGTGGTTCCCGGTTTCGGAGCTGTCCCAGCGGCTCAAGCAGAAGAGCGTAAAGAATCCTATAACCAAGATGAACGAGTATCAGCGGGAGTATCAGCAGATTTGCAAGCAAACGCCGCGTTTTACGATCGGAGATTGCGCCGGCGGGCACAGGGCTGATAACAGGGAGAAGAACAGAGACGTGCTAGTAGTACCGCGTAAGTTTGCGCGGACGGAAACACTTATCAGGATCTTTCGATAAAAAGAAGCCTCGTCCAAAATGCATTCCGCAAATATGCTGTATCGTCCGTATACTGTATCGCTTTTTATGTTCGCAAATTTCTAGGAATTTACATGTTATTAAATATTACGCTTCGATTATTCTTATTCTTCTTTAGTGGGCAACTGACTTCTCTGCAGCTTATTCATATGAAATTTGTAAATATTTTTTATTAACTCAAGGTGTGCAGAGTGTTGGAAACTGTGGCGTACTCAGGATTTAATCTTGGGGGGAGCCGAGTTGAACGGATAAAAATTTATTTAAAACAATTTCATTTAATGCAAGTTTAATAAAATTCATTAGGTGATTATAAAAATTTATTTAAAGAATAGAATCTAGTTTTTTTTTACAAAGTCCCTTATTTGGGGGTCGCCAGGGCCCGTTGCCACCCCTCCGGGTGCGCCACTAATTGGAAATATTTATTGCACCACTCGGATGTGAAACACTTTATCAGTTATACCTCTCTTATTATTAGTACTGGAAAAATATTATTGCAAAAATGTGTAGCTCACTATTTTGACCAAAATATTTTATCGTGATGCAGTACATATTTCCAGTAGACTTTCACCTTCAAATCTATTTATTTTAGCAGCTGATTTGGAGTAGATTTGCTATATTTATTGGTAGCATAAATTCCTAGAGCTTTGCGAGTATATTCAGCAGTATGGAAATACAAATGTAGAAAAGTTGGTGTCGCGTGTCTGTCCTTGTTCCATTCGTACTTCCCTGTACGAATTAATTACGCTTTCTGGTTTAGCTGACAACTTCCGACCGTACCTCACCAGCTTCCAGGGTAACAGCTACACTGACTACATAAACGCTGTCTTCGTGGACGTAAGTTTATATATATATTTATAATTTCGCGTTTGTAGCATGCACAGCGAAGCAGGAGAATCATGCTGCATGCTATTAAGAGCTAACCCAGACACCAGAAAAATTCTGTTCTGAGATCCTCTAATTTACTACGCTTGACCCAATAAGTTCTGTTATCAAACGTTCAACGAAAGATCCGAGAAAAACTCCACCTTCGCTGCTAAAAAGGAGCGCGGTAAATTCTGCCGTGCCGAAAAAGAATATCGCCTCTATCCCAAATGGCTGCCGAGGAAACAGCTTGTAACTTTTCAGCGACACCCAGTCTGAATGGAGCGCACGTGCTCCCAGTAGCTTTGAAGTTCGTTTTTCCAGCGAAGCCCCGCGCCAGGAAACTTTATTCCGCGCTTTCGATCTATTTTTGAGCGAGGAGCAGCGCAGCTTACACTTCCGCCGCGTATCACGCCCGGTCTCGCGTGCGGGATTCAAATTTCAGCGTTCCTGTCAGAGCCAGCCTGCTTCTATCACCCTTCCCTCTTACTATTATTCATACGCCACGGTTCCGCGGCGACAAGCTGTCTATCCCGATCCTAAAAGTACATTCTCGCCAGGGCTACACGAAGCCGAGGGAATACATTGTTACGGAATGGCCGCTTCGGCACGTGTGTGGTGAGTTCTGGTCCCTGGTCTACGACTACGAGTGTGCGGCGGTGGTGGTGCTCTGTGTGCCGCCCCCCGGCTCCACGAACTTCCCCAGCTTCTGGCCGGAGGGCAAGCACTCGAAGAAGTACGGTCCCGTGTTCACGATCGACCACATCAGCCACAATCACTACACGAACATCAAGACCTGGGTGAGATAGCGCCTTGATGTTCTTCCTTCGACTCCTCTCTTGCTCTCTTACGTCCCCGTGCCCGCCGTGTTTATCGCGGCGGATGATGGTTGAGGGGGATGGGATAGGTAATTGGATTCTTATTGCAGATTTTCAGGATAAACAAGAAGATCGTGTCGCTGACCGAGCTGATGGCTGGGGTGAAGGCACCCCCTAAGACAGTTCAGCTGTTCCAGCTTACTTGCTGGCCGATGGGTCATAAGGTTCCAACGTCGACCAACAGCCTGGTGGAGCTGATGAATATGGTGGAGAGGTGGAGACAGCGGACGGATTACGGGCCGGTCGCTGTGGTTTCGCCGGACGGTAGAAGCCGCTGCGGCGTTTATTGCGCGGCGAACGCCTGCATAGAGCAGGTGATACAGCACGGCGAAGTGGACATCTTCCAAGCGGTTAAAACTGTGCGCAGGCATAGGCCTCAACTCGTGGAGAACATGGTACGTGGTCGTTAATAGCGGAATAATTGAGAAACGACTCTGTGAACGCATAGTAGAATGTTTTACCCTTGCACTTAGAAGTGAGCCACATAGGACACAGCTAAGGTTATAAGTACACAGTCGTCCAGGTGACAAGCTAATACGCGATACCTTAAAAATCCTGAGGCAAAAAGGCATCGAAAAGTCCTTTACCGTTTTGGGATCCGAGGCTTCGTTCTCGAGATATTAACTGTTGAATATTAGTGGTCCAAGTTCCGGGGCGCGCAGTTTAAAGCCGGAACAGCTGAGCGCCGAGCAGTACGTCTACATATCTACACGCGCTTAGTAGTTACTGCTCCGCGCTCAGCTGACTCTGGTTTAAATTGCGCGCCCCGGAACTGTCAATATCACGAAGACTCGGATCCCAAAACTTTGAGACACTATGTATACTACCTTCATCCTTCAGCTACGTTTATTGTACCCATTCCACTATTTGCACCGCCAGGTCATACCTACAGCATTTAACCCCTAACCATAGGATCGCCCAATTGTCAATCATCCCCTCCCGTTCTCTTCCCCCCCAGACGGAGTACAAGTACTGTTACGACCTGGTGTTGCACTACGTGCTACACTACCTCAACAAGGACATGAACGAGAAGAAGTGAGAAAGCGAGTTGAGGGACGAGCTGTGGTTCATCGAGTTCGGTCGCGGGGCCGCGTTACCATTGACGCCGGAGGAGGCCCCAGCGGACGGCGAGCCGATGGTGCCCTGCGCCCAGGGTCGGGTCATTGTGGAAACAGCGAGACCAGCGCCCCCATACTTCGCTACGTGCACCAGGTACCGCAGACCACCCGGCTGCGTCCTGGCCAGCGAGGTGATGGCGAGTGTCCTCGGGGCGACGTCGTCCTGCATCATACAGGCGGACCAACACTTAGCGGTCTCCATGGGCAAGGGGGCCATCAGCAAGAACGTGATGATCCCGGCGCACAGCATCGCCATCAGGCCGGAGGACCTGGGCGTCACGCCCTGGTACTTCGAGGATTATCCGATCGTGGACCCTCTGCCGGGGCCCGCGGGCGATCGGAGCTCGTACCCCTCCTGCTCGTACCCCGACGCGGACTCCACCATCAAGCCGGACATGATCTCCACGAAGAACAGCAGCGTGGACAGTGCCACGCCCAGGAAAGCCTACATGGACCTGAGGGACGCGATCGCTCTGCTGGACGAAACCTGCCCGAACAAGGAACCAAGCCCGTCCCTCACGCCGCGGACCCCCAGGACACCGCTGACTCCCCACCCGAGGAACAAGAGGGCGCGATCCAAGAGCAGCGACAACTCTTCCAACTACAGCAACGATCGGCTGAGCGACCGCTCTGTGGAGAACACGCGGTCCCAGGACAAGGAGAAGAAGCGACCGTTCCTGAAGAAGATCGGGATATCGAAGACCGAGGACAAGCCGTTCCTGGCGAAGATCGCGCCGAAGATAATGGGCAAGCCTTACCTGGAGAAGATCGGGCCCAGCAAGGCGGTGGAGAGGCCATTTCTGGATAAGATCGGGTCATCCAAGACCCTGGACAAGTTCGTCTTCGACGCGTCACGCCACGAGCATGGGAACTCTGACAAGAGGAGGGATGGTCCGCGGAAAGACGAGGCGGCTGGGATGATACCAGAGTCGAGGATGCCGAAGGAGCATAAAGCACAGAGGGTTCTAACGGTCGACAAGCAGTTCGCTACCGAGAGGAGGCGTTCTGGTAAAGGTACCCTATTGAAGATGTACTCGTTCGAGACGGAGGATCTGGAATCGACCGTTCAGGCGAAGGATAACAGAGACCCACTGCGTGGCGCATCTTTGGACGACGTCCTGGACTCTGGTCCTAGCTCCCTACCTCTGGAGATCGACAATGATCGAACATCCAAGGCGGAGGCGAAGGAACGGGTAACTGACGGGGCTGAACTACTGAAGTGTCGCGTGACAACCAGCGGGGAGATCACCTCCTGCAACACGAGCTTCGGCTCGGACAAGGAGCCAAACAGCTGGAGCAGCTCGCCCATGAAGAGGTGGCACCTGAGGAGGGACACGTCGACTCCGAGGACTCCCACGCGTGGCAAACTTATCCAGAGCGACGACAGCGTCCCCAATTCGCCCACAAAACGTCCGATCTCCAACGTCTCCACGGACCATCCGGATGGTTCGCAGGTGGAAGCTTCGGGGAAGAGCGTTTACTCTCCGCTGAAGACCAGAAGGCAGACTTATGAGGACATACTAGAGAGAAATGGTAAGGAGGAAGATGGCAAACCGAGCAAACAGGCGCAGTTCGAAAGACGCGGCATTTCGTCGGACAATCTCCTGTCGAAGGATCGTTCGATCGCTGCTCCCAGTTACCAGGGGAAGGATCAGTTGGAGAAAACGAGAGAAGCGTCTTCCGAGGATCACTTGACGCGCTATCGTGGCCAGGAGTACAGTAAGGAAACGTTCAAGCAGCTGCAGGACAAGTTCAAGTGCCACGAAATACCGACAGAGACGTACGCTGATTTTAAGAGGCGCACGCGGGGCAACGCGCCTAGCGTCGTCGCTAGGCAGTCAGAACGATTGAAGGGGAGCGCTGTGGCAGACACTCGCGATGGAAGCTTGCAGGACGTTAAAGGAGATGCCGAAGAGACGTCCAAGTTGATGGCATCGAGCGCGCGAGCGGATGATAATATGGAGTCCGAGGGGAACGAAACGATGCCTGATGGGAAGCGGGATATAGCGAGAGGAAGCACCACGAGGTCCGTGCTGAAGAAGCAGCAAGGGATCGATAACCCCAGCGATCAGGAGTTCGACGGGAACGGCTCTGTAAGGCGTCCAAAGCGGCGGATCTTCCACGAGCCCTCCCAGGAGACCATGGACCTGCTGACGGAGCTGAGGAAAGTGAAGAGCCTGCTGAAGACGCCGTCGTGGGAGAAGGACCTCGAGCTGGACAAAAAGCCAGCCCGCCAACCGAAACGCATTCTATTAACCGACAAGGAGTTCTGCCTTTCCGTGGAGCGGGAGAACAGCGTTCGTCGTCCATCGAGGGTAACGAACTCGCTGGAGACAACAGACGAGGGGGCGTCAGTTTGCAAGGGAAAGAGGGCTGAATCCGAGAAGAGAATCCCCGGTCCAGCTTTGTTCGAGAAGAAGTGTCTCTCGTTGGACTACGCCGACGAAGAGAAGCCACAGAAACCAGAGCCCAGGGCCATTTCTTTAGCCTCCGCTAGGAACCTCCCGTCAGAGACTGGGGGGATGATCGATTACTCCGATCTAGCGTTGATCTGCGACTCCAAGAGCTACTCGTCGGACGTATTCAATAGCCCGTCCGAGGAGGCGAACGAGAAAGAGTATAATAACGATTTGGAGGGAGATATTCGGAGGACGACGAACCAGAACCATTGCACGGAGGTCGATATCACCATTCCCATAGATCAGAGAGTGGGCAGTCCCAAGGGCAGGGTACAGATCCAGGGAAGGACCAGCGATCTTTACGAGATCATATCCCCAAGATCGACGCCGTTCCGGGTGAAAAAACGGCTCGGAAAGATCTCCGTAGAGGAGAGCGTCAAACCGGAGAATTTCACCCTGGGTTCCAAGGTCGACTGCCGATCCGTCGTCGCACAGAAACGGACCAAGTGCTTCCCTTTATAACGCACGTCGACCTGCCCGTGGGCGAAACACCCCCTGCGACGACGTTAGGCTGCGTTCGCCCCTCAATGATATCCCAGGCGAGTTTAAAGGCACATTTGTGGGACATATTGCTCGATACTTTTTCATTAGCGGGTTCGTTGGAGCAGGGCTTTGAGAAATGCCCCTTTAAGTCGGTCAGGTATCCATGGAGAATGTTCGGTAAATATTCACAAAAAGGGATTTTCTGTTAATATTATTAAGTTAGAATTTTATATTCTGAAATGCCTATTTTTAATGTGGTTTCTTTAACTTATTAAATTTACCTTACCTTATATGAGGGGAGGGGGGTCGCAGGTTATTTCAATATTATAAAAGGGGATCGCGACTCAGAAAAGGTTGGGAACCACTGCTCTATTAAGTGTAAATGATATTCGAAAAATTATATACTTTCGATTAAACTCTTTTTGATAATAACTTTTTAATAAACAGCGACCCCCAGCTAAAACCTTCGCAACAGTGCTCAGGGTGATAACTTTGACAACATATTAAAAGCTTATCGAAATCGGAGGTCGCTCCCTTTTTGAGAAAATTTACCAAATGTTCTTGCATAATTCACTCCGAGCGAACATTCGGGGACACTTGGACAATACTGTCGATGCTTCTAAAAAAGTACCGAAAACGCGACAACGCTGTGTACAGGGCGCAAGTCCCTCGGCGTGAGAACACGCCGCCGCCAGGAGAACCGCGAAGACAAAGTAGAAGAACGATTAACCCTTTGAGTACTGAATTTCAAGACACGAAAATAAGCCTGCAGACTGAGCTTCTTTGGTAACTTTGAGACAACAGGATTTTTACAGTCTAAGTAAATAATTAATAAAAAAGAATGATAATATATGTACAAGTAGTAAATGAGAGTGATTCTTCTTCAGAACTGCTGGACGGCGTGGGACTCCTGGAAACAACCGACCGTACTCGTACGGCAATAGTATTTAGCGCGAGAAAATGGAAATCGTATATATATATAAAAAAAAAACCGTACGAATACGGTCACAATACTCAAGGGGTTAATGGGATATAGTACGCGATAAGTTTTGAGTCGAATTAAATAGGGTGGAGGGAAATTTATATGATTGGAGAAACATTAAGTCGAGCGTGTAATATGAATATTTTTCGGAGGGGTTTAGTAATTAATAATTGGTGTTGTAATTCAAACATAATTGACATTGGGTTCCACGCTGTCAGAATTTTTCTTTTGTTTAATGGACGGCTCGTACCTTGGACCACGAAGTCTTGCGCGCCCTGTACACATTAGCAGGATTAGCGAAGCAGGGTTTGCCCGCCACGCCTTTATCTTTCGCCTTCGATATCTATCAGGGCGAAAACGGCAATTAACATTTGCAGGTTGCTCTTGGGGATAGCCGTGCGCATTTACTCGATTGAACGGACTGCTGGCTCCTCCATTTCTAGCGAAGGCACTCGAAGCGTTCTTATTTCCGAGTATAAGTACACCCGTTGCAACAAGAGACTCGCGCGCGCAGCGAAAGCCCTACTTCGTCTCGCCCCGTATTCATCCATGAAAAAATCAAAATGCAAATGGGTACTTTTCTTCTTCGAATTAATCTCCGGACCGAAAGACATCGAGTTGCTTGGGACCGATTAAAGGAGTGCCCATCGAGTTCGGGATATCGATCACCACCGAAATTCGTCGTTGCTCGCCGACAAAGCGGAGGCGAGCTTTCCGAAGCGAGTAGCTCGACGCGCGTTACACTTACAGGTATATTCTAAAACGTATCCCGACCACTTTTTAACCGACGTTTCGCGATAGGAAACGGCTCGAAGAAGCTCGACGGCGGTCCGCCGAGAGATCCACCGCGTCGTCGGCGCTTTCTTTCAGAAAAAGGAAAAGGAAAAAAAAAAATAATAACAAAGACCACACCCCAGCCCATCGGTCGACGACGCAGCGACGCCGCCGTCGAGCGAGTGCCTTGTTCGTGGATATATTTATTTAAACGAAATAAGAAAAAAGAGATGTGGAACAAAGGGAGAGGAGAATCCTATCAAAGATAATTATTAAAAATTCCGACCGCGGGCCGGATTTTCTGAATGGGTCCACGGAGTTGCACTTTCGACGATACCACCGACGACTGAACCGGTTTTTGGATACCGTACACGCTCGCCGAACCTTGAGTGGCCACTCTTCCCCCGGCGCGTCGACGCGCGATCGCGGACGAAACCGGAGATGCATTTTTACAATTCTTACGCCCCAACGGTTTCATGGGAACTCGGCAGAAGCTCGCGGGATTTCCTTTCGACGGCCTCCTAAACAGTTCTCTTGGCGGGGTCGGAGGCTATGAGGCCACAATTCTCTAAATATGTAGGAATAGGTTTTGTAATTCCCGTGTGGGAGCCACGGAAAAAAAGGGCCTCGGGCGATGGAACTCGAACCCACGCGATCTGGCGGATCCCCTGCGTACTGATCAGCCGCCGAACCAGCTCTTCTATATTATATTCCGGGCTCTCTCTCTTATGGGGTTCCTAACCCCACAAATCTTTCCGCGAGTTCGATGAATTTTCACTGTGAAACCGTCGCGGGATGGGATCAAAGCGAGATGATTGCGAGAGATACTCGAGCTCACGAGAGTGCAACTCCCACGCTTGCCAAGCCTATTCCCTGTTCGGCGAAGCGCGTGACGTTTTAACGACACAAACGTATATATTAAAAATAACAGATTGTTACGTTCCTCTTATAATTTTCTAGAGGTAGATAGGACCGATAACGCACTTTGTGGGATAAATACGGAAAGTAAAGATAAATGTAGATATATACATATATATATATATATATATAAAAAGTACATATTATCGTTACTCCGATGGGATATTTGTACGTATTCTATGACTATTAGAGACTAAATCGAGTTGGTATCCATAATGTACATGTATGGGTATGTTTATACATACGGTATGCGTATACACGACGAATTGTGCGGGCGTATGTACGTGTACCTAGTTCGGTACATCATACAGATCCTATAGTAGACGAATTGTGCCAAAGAAAGATACGATTTATTGTACGTTATCGAGTTACTTTTCTTTTTTGTCAAGCATGCAGGGTGCTCGAGTAACGTGTGTTCAAATTTTTGCTGTGGGTTAGTGAGGTTATAGGAACTCGTGTCCCGAGGTGCTGCATTAATAAATTACGAGGTGTAAAGCCACGTTCTCCCATGTGGAGCGTGGTATTACGCGCAATACAAAACGTAAAATGTAGGAGTACACTAAAAGAATCGCTATTCAGGCGCAATGGCAAAACTGTAGCGATCTCGTTTGCGAGGTGTAAGACGTATTCTTATATTTAAAATTCGCGCCGCGAAATACACTTAAGATGTCTCTGCGTTGCGTGTTGCCGTCGAAAGAGGTCTTCTTTTAGTGTTCCAAGGACGTTGCGCGTTGCAAACTGCGCACGTGGAGGCGTGGTTTGAATATGCAGTACAAATTTGACTGCATGTTTCTTGAATATCTGCTTTTGTACGCAGAGAGCTTTTACAGGTCTCCAGCATCTCGGATATTAGTAGCGTATGATGCGTGACGAAACGAGGGGAATTTCGTAAGCTGCTTTGCGAAGGTTTATTGAAACGGTACGTGGTTTTATGCAATCGATATACCGGGTGGTTCGCAAATTATGATTATTTTAAGTGTCTTCCCACTACTTCTGAAGAAATTTTTATTTTCCAGGGCAATGAATTTCTTGGAGAGAGTATTCTTTCTCTCGACACAAAATTATAATAGAAAGTACCTCTGATCACAGTTCTTCGTTCGAAAATAAGTCTTTGGTATAGAATAAAATTTTCTGGCCAGGCTTTTGTTCCCAAGCAAGTCTGTGCTTTTGTTCAACATAAAAGACCACGAAGATATTTAACATAACTATGATGTACGAACTGTCCTCTATGACCACAGAAAAATAATCTCCAGCTCAATCGCGTCTTCGATTCGAGGTGCTGCAGATTTTTGAAAAACTCTGCTAGCGTGTTCGATCGTGTTCACGCACAAAGGTTTTGCACGCGAGCGCGCGGTTCGTCCATTGCGCGGGTAAAACCGCGGGCGCAAATTACGTGTATACATTCTTATATATGGATAGATATAATTTATGTGTAATTTTACGGATACACTGACCGACTGCGAGCTGTCGAGGAAATCGCAAGCGCGTCGAAGGAAACTACTTATTCGAGAACGATCGCGAACCATCCTCGGTACTCGTTGGTCCGTCTAAAGAAACTTCCTCTCGAAATAACCCCCAGTTTGTCCTCAAATTATTTACATCACACAAAAGCTATATTTTTAATGTTTTACTAATCAGTAAATTTCCTCGTCTGAGATTTGTCTTTATCTTTATAAAAATAAAAGGGTTTGAAAGGGAAGAGTATTTTGAAGAAGAAAAATTAATTGTCATTCGTTCGTTAACCCGTGTTAATTTAATTCGACACATGGCTTATAATTTTTTTAACTTCGAAATTTTATTTAAATAAAAAATTTGACCATCTCTGTTTTGTGGCCAAGCAGTTTCGCGAAGCTGTGGAATAATTTCCATTACTATTGGGCACTGGGACGATGAACAACGAGTGCTCGACGAGGTGGAAGAGAGATCGCGATCTTTCGTTTATAAAACACCGTGCGTTGCGAGCGTCCTCGGTCGGTAGGGTGCAATCAAAAAATTTGTTGGTGAGGCAGGGTTCGCATTCTAATACGAAGGCAAAATCGTCCAGACTCGTTCTTAACTAAGAAAAAGAGACGGAGAGAAGGAAGAGAAACATCTCGTGTCGCGACAGCCATCCGTCCACCTTTTCGGCTGTCTACCCTCGTTATTTGCACGCGTACATGTGATAAAATGGTGTGCTTAGCGAATATTGTTGAGAAGCATTCAAACATCCGCGAGGGTGATGAATCTTTATATTCGTGGTTTTAAACCGTGTTTATTTCTCGCTGGCGAGATTATAGTAGCCGATGGTCAACCCCTAACGTTCCACTCGTTATGGTTGCGCATGATGTTCTAGAATTTTATTCCAGAGAGAGTTTACGATTTACGATCCATATTTAGAGAGTTTACCAGCCGATTCTCGTGTTATCGAAAGGGTACTTCGACTTTAAGAGGATTTTAGCGATTTTACGGTACAATGTTTTTACATTGCCACGGATTTTAATTTGTACTTCATCGAACAATTCATCCAGCTTTGTTACGTCGGGCGAAGATAGGGGATCTCTGTAAGGTTTTCGTTGATTGTCGAGGAATATTTACTGTAACGATGATTCTAAGACCAATGATGAATATCGCCAGTGTTTCCATACCAAAAATGCAACAACAGTAACAATAATTGTAATCTTAATTACTCACAAGTGACGGCGCTAAGAGCATAGAGTTTCGGCTCGTGAGAACAGATCAGTCTTCATAATAGAAACGAATTTTCATTATCCGTAAGAATAAAACGAGAGTGAGTGGCAAGCGTTCCGAGAAATGAACTTTAAGAACCGTTTAGAGAAAGTTTCCGACAATTTTGTAAGAAATCTGTAGAACTTGCCAAAAGTATTTTCTCAGTAATTGAGTTCGATGCCCTAACTTTACCGTGAAACTGGACCGACCCTCTGGCGTTTAAATCGCGCGCCATAGATGTCGCCACGTGGAGCTCGGTTCGATATAAGTCGAAATGAATAATACGAATTCTCCGCCGCGAATATGATGAATATGAATATGAACTGCCAAGAAAGAATTGCCTGGCTATAATTTGTAACACGAACGCATAAGTTTCTGAAATCTCGATAAAATAGAGGGAACACAGTTGTGAACCGCTTTATGAAAGAAATTCTTCAGACCACTGTGTGTAATATGGGCATTCGAGAACTAATTTTCACGAAGGATCTGGTATTTCTTTGTGTTTCAAGATTTCCCTCGTGTTTCGTTTCGCCCGAACAGTAAGAAATTCCACAAACGTTGAGAACGAGTTCTAAATGCAGTCCATTTATCAAGCTGATCTTGCGGCGAGCGAATGAGCAATGTTTTGTAAATTGTGTGATAAATGATTTAAATAAGAAACGATGTGGTACATGTTGTGTAACATTGGTACGTTGTTGTAAATAATAAATAGATCGTATGTTGTATCGGGATTGTTCCTTCCACAAATCATTGTATACCACTGACAGTCACTTCATCATACATAGTCACAAGCAAGGTAAGATTTACCCTCCATTTCTGTGGAATTAGTTTCTTATTATTCTACGAGCGTACCTTTTCTGATTATACAATTGAAATCTTTGATATTAATCAAGTATAATTTTAAATTCTAAATATGCAGTTTAGTAATTCCTTCTGCGAGTTAATATAATCCACTTATTTATTTTGGGGCAGGGACTTCAAACCGGTAAAGCTATACCGAAACCGATATCGTACCAAAACAGATGAGTATCGAAACCGTTACAGAACCGAAATAGGCAAATATCAAAATCGTGCATGCGCATGCGCATATTCGGCCCGCGCGATACCTTGCCCGCAGTAGTACCGTGATGTCACCACCAGATGGCAAAGCTTTTCGCGTGTGTTGCGTGGCCTTAGGGGAAATAGTAGCCTTCTGGTGGGGAAATCAGGCGCGGGACAACGTCCGTGGAACGCTAAGGCGTTCTGCTCCCTGAACGCAAATTCTTAGATATAAAATAATAATGTAAGGAAACTATTTGAACACAAACAATTAATAAATTTAATGAACTCAATGAATTTAAACAATACAAATAAGAATTTCGCTAGGTTTATAATTTCACGTCCGTTCACTATCGCTCTCGGGGTTCAAGTGACCTTTCAAACGCAAACGCTTTTACATCTTTTGTTCTTTACAAGATGTCAAAACCAGTCACGTGATCGGAAATCGGTTTAACTTTTCCGCTAAATGCTCGTTGATTCCGACTTGCTCTGACTCGCTCGTTCATTGGTTGAGCGTCGGTCACGTGATTAAGTCACCGCACATAACTATTCCTGCCTGCAACTATTGGAAGGATCGTTATCCTGTGGTCTCCTAGTGCACTGTAATTCTTATTATATCTTTGTTAAATTCTTGGACTACCAAGTTTTAATTCAGATAAATTATATAACGAGCAAGTGATAGTCTTCTTAGTATAAGTAATTTCATTCCCAATGTATTATACATATGTATAAGGATTTATTTAAAATAAAATTGTAAATAATTCATATGAAAATATATTTTTAGTTGATAACATGTTACATTTGTTTGATAAAATTGTTATGTTGACAGTTATTTATCATCTGCCAAAGATAAAAGGACTTTCGCAATGCAACGCATGTTTACTTCAATATCACGAAGCAATGAACGAATGAATATTAACATCAAGTCACGCGTATCCTTCATCTAATGATGGAACAATCTCAGATTAGTGTGAACTAACACAACGTTGTGTTCATCGCAGGCTTGTGTTACCGCCTCGTCGTTTGTAGAACCAGAAGGACTTGCGATGTATTTCACACCACTCTGCAATTAAAAAACAATACTTTTAGAAGATATCTTACGAAATAGTAATGGTAACACTTTAGGGACCGTAATGTATATGTATTAATGCTGCGCGCAAGCGATGCCGTTACTGTATGCTTTACTTCTCGAAATGAAGTAGCATAACATCATCTGTTATAAAAGTATAAATAAACAAGTACCCACCAGTCTGGCTCTATCCACATTATCCCTGAATGGGAAGAAGGCATCACTGCTTAGAGCAACGTTATCTGCCTTTTTGATCCATTCTAATCTATCGTCTTCCGAGAGCTTTTCTGGAACTTTTTCATACATGGCCATCCAAGTAGATTCATCCATGTCTTTCCCTACGGACCCATTTACGTAGTTATCGATAGCGTTGGAAATTTCTGCTCTCTTTACACCTTTCTTAAACTTCATACTGGTTACTTTAGGATGTTGTCGAAGCCACCTAAAGAAACGTTCAATAATTTGTAACACTAAACGCGAAAAATGTATCGCTCTTACAAATGTTCTGATTTAATAAATTATCGGGCGATTGAAGCAAAACACGCACCAATTATCAGCTTTGTCACCGGCAAGTCTCGTACAATGGATCCTCGATTGTTGCCCGGCACCAATTCCAATTATTTGGCCATCCTTTGCATAGCACACCGAATTGCTTTGCGTATACTTTACAGCAATAGTCGCTACGATCATATCTCTCATAGCAGAATCAGGAACAGCAGTGGAATGTTTTGTTACTATATTCGCAAATGTATCCTTGCCAATGGCTGCATCGTTACGTCTCTGTTCCATTGTTAAACCAAATAATACTTTGCGCTCAATCGGAGACGGCACATAATCGGGATCGATCTGAAGAATACAGTATGCACCGCCTTTCTTTTTCTTCAGAATTTGTAGCGCATTCTCTGAGTAACTCGGTGCGATAATGCCATCGGAAACCTCTCTACAATGTCAAGCATGTTCAAACTAGTTTAATCAATTCCTTAACGTTCGAAACATCGCATCGTATCTTCTATTACCTGGATATAATCTTAGCTGTAATTTCATCGCACGGATCGGACAGTGCTATGAAATCTCCGAAGCTGGACATCCTATCCGCTCCTCTTGCACGAGCATACGCAGTTGCTAATGGTGTGAGTTGATTCAGTAAATCGTCTACTTGGCAGAGTTTCGCCTGTACAGCATCCAAGGGTACGCCAACGGCTGCACCAGCCGGACTAACGTGTTTAAAGGATGTAGCCGCAGGCAGATTCAGCGCTGCTTTCAATTCCTTGACTAACTGATAACCGTTCAATGCATCGCACAGATTAATGAAACCTGGAGAACCATTTACAACAGTTAGCGGTAACTTATCCAAAGCGGTAAAAATTTGGGCCGGCTTTTGATGCGGATTCATCCCATATCGCAATGTCAGCTGGGAAACACCGGCGCTATATTGCTTGCGGAAGTAATCGGAGATGGCATTGTCGTATTCCGCTGTATGGGTGAATGCTTTAAGAGCCAACACTTGTCTGAAAGTGAAAAGGAGATTGTTAGAAACGAATTAGAAAGAGTCGAAGTCTTCTTCTCTCGAATTTCTTATCAATGCACCTAGTTTCCGGAGAAGTATCTTTGTTAACAGACTTTTCCATTTCTTTCTGAATTTTCTCATAATCGTTGGGATCGCAGACAACAGTTACCCTGCTGTGATTCTTAGCAGCGGCTCGTAACAAAGTTACTCCACCGATATCGATGTTCTCCACGGCATCTTCGATCGTCACCTCTGGTTTCGAGACTGTGTTTACAAACGGATACAGATTGCATACTACAAGTCGAATGAGCTCGTAGTTCTGTTTACGGAGATCTTCTTGATCCGACTCTGTGAGTCTAGCTAATATGCCTGCCAAATAAAAACGTATAATATACACTTGTAGCATAGATAAAGATCGATAATATATTTATTTCTTTACCAGCATGCACAGCAGGATGGAGAGTCTTCACCCGTCCATTTAGCATCTCAGGCGCTCCAGTAATGTTAGATACATCTTTCACGGGAAGACCCGCGTCTCTCAAAGACTTTGCAGTTCCACCAGATGCGACTAAAGTCAAACCGAGCTCGTGCAACTTTTTAGCGAACGGCAAGAGGTTCGTTTTATCGGAGACACTTAAAAGTGCTGCAAATGTGGGAGAACATTTTTTAGAATTTATTAAATACAGAAAATTTATATAATATTACATAATATGCGTGAGTTTTGAAAATATAATTAGAAGAGATGATTTCGGCGCACTGGTTCGGTCTATTAAATAATTAAATAAAAGCTATTTTCCAATTTTGAGAATTTTTACCAAATCCCAACGTTTCGGTCAATGATTATGACCATTCTCAAGGAAAAACAATACTGCGTATACTTTTATACAAAAAAAATATTTAATATTTTTTATATAATATAAAATATATTTTATTCTTTTTATATAATACAAAATATATTTTATATTTTTTTTGTATAAAATCATACACAGTATTTTTTTTCCTATTTTATATTTTTTATATAATACAAAAAATATTTAATATTTTTATATAATACAAAAATATTTAATATTTTTTATATAATACAAAATATATATTATATTTCTTTTTGTATAAAAGCATACACAGTATTTTTTTTCCTTTTATCTAACTTTCCTTGAGAATGATCATAATCATTGACCGAAACATTGAAATTTGGTAAAAATTCTCAAAATAGCGAAATAGCTTTTATTTAATTATTTAATAGACCGAACCAGTGCGCCGAAATCATCTGCTCTAATTAGAACAATTTTTACGGTCGGAATTCAAATTATATTATTTGAAAGTATAATATCAATCGTGCTTTCTGTGCTCTCAAGGCAGCATGGTTCCCTGAATATTGAAGTCTTTCATTCATTTCTCATGGTTTTGCTTGCTAACCATAAACACATCTTACCTAAATTTCCAGCAGACATTGTGTAGGTCCTTTAAAAAGTAATACTTTCCTAGAAAAAACAATGGAAACTTTTATAGAATTAGCGTTATACCGGCCAACACTATGATACACAACTGCCTCCAACGAGTTCCCCACAATGAAAACTCAACAAATGTTCGACCCTGAAGTAATCTCTGTAGCATTACAATCCACACACTAATGCACACATACCGTCGACACGTGTTTTTACGAACGTGTATGAGATTGAAAATATCTCGCATTTGCGGGGGTCTCGTGGGTCAAATGTCATCTTGTTGAAACGAGATAAGATGTTTTATAATAAACTCCGTGTAAACAGTAAATTCTAAAAGGTAAATTCAATGGAAAACTCCGCGAGAAATTATATATTTATTATACTCCAGATTGGGCAGATCTTTTTATAGCCCATTCCTGTTTAACAAATTCCATAATCCTTGAAAGTTTCATGAAAATTTGCAATGTTAATTTCTTGCATACTAATGTTTAATTTCTTGCATATTAATGCTTATCATAAAAATCACCATTGACGTGATACGCATATTGCAACATGAATGATAAAGCAAGCAAACATATATTTTTGTTCACGCCCTGTTTACAATAATATGTATGCACTACGCACAGTTAATGTGTTTCATTTGCTTTCTCTTTAATCGAACCATTTTCCTTTATTCATTATTGTTTGACAATTAGATACATAAAGTTGTTTGACCTATTCAGGATATAAAAGAAAATGCAGGAATATTTATCGTTAACATTTGCAGGATTATTCTCATAACGGTCGCCACGATTCTCCGCCATTACTGAAAGCTTAACAAAAAACAGTTTCGATAAAATTATATCTGCGTTGGACTGACAACAAGTTGCAATAATGAAAATTGTTGAAACACTTTTTTACCATAAAAAATCAACGTCACTTTAATTTTCGTAAACAGAACCACATGGAACTAAGTACATTCTTTCTTTTTTATATTGAGATAAAGGGCAACAACCTGAAATTTAATTCATACGCATGAAAAATGTTTTCGCGAAGCTATATTTTAAGAGCTCAAAATCCTGACAACCATCACGATGATTACCCGGTAGATGTTATGTAAAGAAACTATCTCAACTTGCTTCACAAAATGTTTATTATGCACATCTTTGAAATACTTTTTTATGCAATAAATTAGTCACTGTTAATAACAACAATTCTCTACTATCCTTGATAAAATAGTTTTGTCATTCTTTTTAGATTTCATATACATACTTTTAGTTAAAATGACTTAAATGCATTAGTACAAACGAGACAGTTGACTCTAACTTTTACCGTTAACATTGCGTTGGTCACTGTTACCTTTAAAAAGAAACTAACAGAAGGTAGTATTATGTCAGTATACGTGGCAATAAATACAGAATAATATTAACAGCCTAATTTCTGTCAAAAAACATACTATGGAGTTACAGAACAAAAGTTGCATCGTTCGTAATCGATACCACTTTAAGGTATATTATAGTTGTAGCCTGTATTATAAAATTTAATATAGCTTCCTAGTTTTAAAGAACTAACGGTTTATAAAAAGAAGAGAAACAATGTAAAATGGATTATTAAAACAATTATTCCCTAAATAATCGCAAGGATAAAAATTTCATCGATACATATCCCGTAGACTCCTTCAACAAATATGTGTATAAATAACAATTTTTAGCTACTTTTCCAGTTACTAAGAAGAATATAATAAAATTTCAAAATGATATTTGAAATTAAAAAAAGATGCCGATATACAAATATAACTTTAAACAAAATTCATTACATTATAGATTTGAAAAGTATTGCATTAAAAGCAGCTGTATTTCAATGTGATTGCATTGATTTGCAAGTAATACTTCCAATACATACGCGCGTATGTATCGTCATCTTCGAAATGGCGCAACGAGCACTTTGTAAATCTTATTTATCGTTGAAAAAAAGAAGATATGCAAGACTTTTCTTACTACTTCAGTAATTGCACATAATATATCATATTAAGGCTTGGCACGAATATGACTATAAAAAAATTCGATATTATCAAACGTTTAAAACTTCGTTACACACGCTTTGCAGTTACTGTACGAACAACTTCATTTTTGTCCGTTAGCGCGTCCCCTTATTTAAAGTGAATCTTATCAAAAATATTCTCTAATAAAACTGAAAGTACTTTCGTATAAATTGCACGAAAGAATACAGTATCCGATACAGTGATTTTAATGCAGCACTTTACGTAAAATTCAATTTCATTGTATACAATTTATAACGCGATTCTATCATTCCACGACGACGGAGAATTCATTAAAAATAAGTAAAATGTTTTTTAAGATTAGCATCGAAGCATGTCTCAATACTTATATTGTTTTACAAGGGAACAATATTAGTATTTAATCCTGAGTAGTAACATAAATTACTCGAAGAAACTTATTTTGTCAACCATACTCTTTATAGGTCTCGCGAGCAAACCTAAACGCACTGGGGAAGCAAGGAATCTGTGGATCTCTCGAGTTATATACCAGGAACTCCTCGGGATACGGGACCTGCACCAATGCACGCTGCGCGTGCCAAGTGTGCCCGCTATATATTTGTTTATGTCAGGTAGAATGCCTGGGTTAGAAATTTGCGAAAGAAAATTGGTAGCCGGTCGTTGTCCGCTGGACCCCGGCCAATCAGCTTTCCACCTATTTCCTTAACCAGTCCCTTCAATTCTACTCGCGAGACCAACAGTAAAGAAATATTGTTATGCAACTGTATATTGTTATGTAATTCGATTAATTCTTTCTTATAAACTTGCAAAGAAAGGTAATCTTCTACTAAAAAATAAAGAATTTACAATACTGGATGTTTTTTCCTTCTTCGAAGAAGCACATCTTTCCGAAATTCTGATTACTATAGCATCAGATATGGAAAAATAAATATATCGAGAGTCAAACATCGATTGATTGTTGTAAATGAATATTACAATTTTGTCAAGCTACGTGAAATAGATTAATTTCCCGCTAATTCCCTTCGTCCCTTGTCGTCCACTCGTCCTCTTATAAAAAAATGTAGTAATGGCAACTTCGTTTTTCAACCACTTTCGTAACAGCTATGATATCTATTTTTTTGGCGAATTCAGTATATCTATATGTTCCTTTTCCTCCTCTGTGAGAAATATTTTGGTAATTACTATATCACCTGTACTATAAGTTTGGCAAGCCACGCTACTTCCAGCGTTACGATCTGTTCGCGGGCTCTTAGTTTTATCCCGGCACGAGCATGCACACTTCGCCGGGGACGCGTCGGCGCTGCTCGATGAGAATTGATCGGTCGCGGAGCCGGTAACGGCTGAAAGGATAGCTTCCAATTTCTCGATCTTTTCGAATCTGTCCATTCGTTCATCGGAAAGGATTTCATCCATTATCTGCATTGATTCAGTGAGGCTAGGGGTATCAGAGTTTCTCGGCGACAATATACCACCTGCGCACACAAACAGCCGAATGTAAATATTTGAAATTCGCGGGAATGATATGAAAGAATTGCTTGGTTATTACGATAAGATGTTGTACCAGAATGTGAATTCTCAGACGTGTAGCTTTCCATGCTATGATACTCTGAATCTTCCATTTTATCGTCTTCATCATCGTCGCTGCTATCCCCTTTATCTTGGCCCATATTCTCAAGTTTCTCCAACTTTCTTGCAACTTTGTAGCTCCCCTTCAATTTCTCCTTTTCGTCTTCAGTAAGATCTAAGTAACGCAGAAGACGTATCTCACGATTACTTAATACAATATTTTTAGTGGTTGCTTCTTCCATTCTTTTCTTTAAATCCGCAACCTCTGTCTCCACTTTTCGTTGTTTTTTACGTGCCTTCACTTCTGCAGGTTTAATGTGCATCTGAATTTGCTCCTCGCACAATTCAGCAAAGAGAGCGTGTACTTCCGGCTTTATAAGTCTGCAATGATACCGAGGCCAGAGGCGATTATGGTTGACGGAAAAACGTGCGTAGTAACGGAGATGCTCGTCGAATAATGTACAAGTGAATCATACTTAGCCATGGAAACGTATATTTGTGGAACCAGACATAGAACGTCGCTGCTAGCATAAATGAGCATGTCTCGCGTGAGCGGTCGACGACACCAGTATCTTTGATTACTGCGATAGATATTCTTTAACTGTTCCTTTAATGGATTTAATGGAGCACCGTAATGATCACATAACGTGTTCAGATTAACGTTCTTGACTTTATATACAGGTTTACCAGTCTCTTGAAACTGAAGTACCGCATGAGCTGCCTACAAATGTTAAGCATAGTTTACGGTTTAAATGGTGCATATCTTTTATACGTTAATAGTGTAATGTAAGGCGTAATTCAAGAATATTTACTAATCACGGATCAAGTACCTGCGTATCGAAAACATTGTTCAACATAATCTTGAACTGGCTGTACAAATTGATACTGTCATTTCTACAATCATGAACTACCTGAAACGATACACGCGATGTAGAAACTGTAATATTAAAATGTACCTTAAAGTATTAAGGAATTCGATTATGAAACATAACTTACTTTAATAACATTTGTATGCTCTAGAAGCTTTTGAAGCCCTCCGGCTTGGACAAGATTCGGGCACGTGAATAAATCAAATAAATACGCTTGCCCAGACATTGTTCCAATTTGTATGAGCGTCAATTGCCCTTTGACTCCCAAGTTTATGCCCTCGCAGTCGAATGAGACAATGATTTTGCCATCGACGGGCATTTTACGAGGATTTATTATATCCTCGATAATCTGTAGGCTCTCCCGTGGATTTACAATTACTCTAGTTTGTTGTAATACTTTTAGCTTCCATGCGTCTCCCATCTGCGCGATCTGTAAATTCCGATCTTTCTCCGTGTTATCCGCCAAAGTCTTCATCACGAGTGTATTTATTCTTTGCTTCAGAGTTTGCTGCTGCAAGCTTACTGGGGGAGAATTGTTATTGTTCTCGTTCAACTGCGGATAAGAGCTTTGTACAGAATTCACTTGATTCGTTGCGTTAGTACTGACGGGTTCCGAATTATTTTGCTGCGATATCTGAGTGTCGCTTGCCTGGACAGCCTGAGGCGCAGTTGTTTGGCTGGCAATACTGTTTTGACTTCGCGTAGAATTCGCAAGCTTCGCTCTCGCCTTTCCCTCTGTTACGGAAGATTTTGGTCGTCCAATTAACGTTACCAGATTACTTTGAACGTGAAACGCGTCTGGAAACATCTGCACGAATGTACATATGTCCTGCGGTGTTTTAAATATCGGGGTCCAGTTCTCAAAGGAGAATTTGACGTCAACTATGTTGAACATTTGATCGACAAGAATTGGACCCTTCTGTTCGATACATTCGTAAAGGAAATCTAATAATTTAGCAGTCACGTCTGGATCTATAGGTATATCAGGTTCTAGCTTTATCGGAGGCTCTGCTTTCATGCCTTCGTATTGTTTCAACATCACGTTATCCTCCGTAACTACGAAAGCGTCCGGATATTTCGAAAGAAAATCTCTAAATTCCTTGTAATGCTGGCCAGATATGTGTCTAACTTCTGGGGAAGCCTGAGACCGATGCCCCAGAAGACTTTTAATCGGTACCTCCGTACCAACTCCATACTGCAGCAACTTATTCGTAAAATATTCTACAGCCTCTCGCGCGTAATCTCGTTTACCACTTAATTTACAACCGTTTTCTTCTTCTGCCACTTGTTGAAAGGTATTCACGGATACGTAATCGCCATTGATGAGAAACAACATCGGATATTGAGCTAGGAATTTTTTAAGGCCACTTTGAGATCCACCAGCTATCTGGCGCATTTCTTTCGTAAACCCTTTAGCCCCAAACTGGCAGCTTAAATCGTGCAGCGTGCGTGGACCGCATTTGTCCACGAGAAGCTCGAAGAAGAATAAAAGCGTCATGTTCCGTACAGTCTCGTACTCCGAACTATCCATCTTCCTACGTTATCTGCTGCCTTCGAGATATATATATACTATTACTATTTACAATCCCTGAAGGACGATGTCATGATGCATCCTAGGCATAACACAAAACACGAGTTAGCATATGTAAATTCGTGACTAATACGTAGCTCGGAACAACGCGCATTTACCATCATGATGACCATCAAATACTAAGGATGAAAGCATGAAAATGAATTATTGCCATCCTTTAGCGTGTATTATACAAGCACCTCGCCGATATTGCTTTTACAAAGAGAGAGTCGCTTATTTTAGTATTAATTAAATTCCAATAAATAAACAATTGCACAGCCACCATACCAGAGGAAAAACTAGATGCTAGAATCGAATGATTTTTATCTTTAATAATCATTAAGGCGAATTCTTTTATTTCTACCGCATACAGATAAATACAAACCTTATGACTAACTAGGCCTCTTTTAAACGCATCTCCTGCTTTGCCAATATCGTATCATTCGTGTAAAATAGGAACATCGTGAGGTCTATCTTCTCTTCCTCCTTTGCGAAACACTTGGGTCGATGGAAATTAATTATTAACGGTTTCCTCTAAAGCGCAATACAGTGCGGTACCATAATCACCGCAACCTGATAAACAGGGAATGTTAACATTAACATACACATCCACTGAGTATTAATTTAACGCTAATGATTACATAATAAAGGAAACTTAGCGCTAAATGATACAGCATCTTCGAACAATAGTAAAGCTTTAGCGAATTAGAAAAGTGTCACACGGAATGATCTCTCGAACACAGACGCAAAGAAATTGTCCATTCGTAACAGACACGAACATTTAGAAATTCATACATTCGTATTACAGAAGAAAGGATTAATTGTTGTACTTGATGATATATTAAAGTGTCACGATATATATATATCATTGTGGAAGGCATATGTCCATGTATTAATTCTCTACATTACAGAGTACTGTTGGGTAATTTGACATTGGACAGGATGCAAATTACCTATGACAAATAGAATTCCTGTTAATTGCGGGGCATATCGAGCACACGGATTCGAGGGCCGACGGTATCAGAATTCTAAGATATCGCAGGTCAAACAACTCTGACATAGATTTAAAATACCACGCCACAAACACTAATGATTTCGATATGTAACCGTGCAGTATCGGTTAGGCATTCCCGAGCTTCTTTCCGTGATCGGCGAGCGATGATAATTAGGTACAGTGCTTAATTAAAAGCATACTTATACCTTGCCTAATAATATGTAGTGCAAAATTTCAGTCATCCGCCAATTTGGTGCACTGTGCAATATATAATTCCATGCATACATACACACTGATACACGCATATCCAATTAATCCTCACCTGGTAAAACAGACACAAGAGGGAGTATTGAAAGAAGAAAATAGCTCTCCCAAAAAACGATAAGAATTTTAGACACTGACCGTTCAAATTTTCAAGCTTTTGAAGATAACGACTCGATGTAATCTTCGCTTTTATTCGTGATTATTCACTATAGGATAATTCCTATATATGAAATGAAATTTTACAATATTCATCGATTAGTTACTCAGTGTGACTACTTCGAGAAATGTGTATACCTGTTGCAATAAATTATTTATCATTTGCGGATGAATTATATACACTGGCGAACAAAATAGGCAACCACCCCACTTCTGCCGCCCGAGACACGCTGCGGAAAACGGCATTCCAATCTACGACACGAGGTTCCATGGCGCGATCACAGCGCCACTGAGCGCCACGCGGCCGTCCTGTCATTAATCGACGTTTCGATTTTTGACTTTGGATCTTACAATATTTTGTCGATTTTTACACTAATAATGCTAATATACAAATGATTCTAATGTGAACATAATATTATGAACAATATTCATAAACTGCAAGTAAGTAGCGCCACGGAATGCTTTTTTCAGCACCTGTGGCTGGCGCTGTGGTCCGCGCCACAGAACATCTTGATATATAAAGCAGAAAGTGGCAACGAAATATGCCTCAGCTGATTATGCCTGGCTAATCCAGCTGAGTGTGACTATTTTCACAAAAAAAGTAAGATGTTTTTTATAAAATCAGAATTTAAATTCTGGGCAGAGTCGAGTAGTAAAGCTATTTAGTTGTATCATAAATGAAGGCTTCTAGTTTCTAAATATTTTTGCCTTTTTTAATTCGAATTAACCACATGGCTAGGGCACTGTCAACGCCACACGCACAATTTTACCGCAGCGTACATTTTGACGAAGAGTACATACACCGGATGCGGATTTATGAATTTTAAGAAAATTCCCGAAAACACCCTTAGGCCGGTATTCATAGTCGCTACTTATTCTTAAGCAAATGCTTACATCATGACATTAACTACAACGGAACGGTTTTCTATGTCGTCTATGCACTCAATGCACGAAACGGAAGCGACCCCTAGAGTAACGCATATTTACTAAAATTTATCGCGTTAAGTTGGTTGCAGTCACTTTTATCTCGCATCACTTCACACTTGTCAACCAATTTGTTTGAAATTAATTTCTATATAGCAACACGCAAGTATGATAAATGTTGAAAGATAGACTGTGAAAAAGCTTATCATAAAACACTGTCGAAAGGATAAAGTATTTCCATGCTTCAAAATTGTTAATTCAGATCGAAGATATGTATCAGATTCGTAATGACGAATTCGAACCAAGAGTTACGCCGAAGCCTGCTTCCAAGTTGGATGTAAGTTTTTCCTTTACCAAATAAAATATGTAATTAATTTCAAAGAAAGCAGATAATTTACAGACAAAGTAGAAGCCAAAATTTCTTCTATGTTCCTATTGCATAGTATCAAATTATTTGCATTAGAAGTTTACAATAATTACCTAGTAGGATTGTTGTGTAAACATACTATGAATAATATTTAGTTTCTGTAACAGAAACTCTTTAAATATTTTAAAATTATGTTTAGAGAGAATAATTGATCAGGTTGATTTAACATATTTAATCTATAATGTTTATAATTTTAGTGCTTCGCAGTACCGTCAGTTCCTGAAGTTTCTTTAATATTTGATAAACCTCTAGGCTGCAGAAGTATAGATCGTAAAGGTTTGCATCCATCGTCTGCAGAAGTCAGAGGTTTAATGCGCAGAACCTATGGTTCGCCTGTGTTAACTTCTAACGGATCATACGCAGCATGGAAGGAACAGAATTATTCGTGGAGGCCCCCGAATTCCACAGTTAATAATCGTGTGACTCCTCAAAAAGTACAGAGAAGTCGCAACTATATCGCAGAAACTTACTCGCCAGAGAATACTGCCATAGATGCCTTAAAAGAATCTAGAGGAAGGAATTATACTCCAAGAAAAGATGCTTATAATAGCGCAAGATATACGGAGCAACGGACACCTAATAGAATCGCTGATAACTCTTCCGAACATAATTATGAAACATGCAAGAACAAAGCGGCATATACTGAAAATAGGCAGAATATCAGAACTCAGTGCAGTAAACCAATAAAACACGTCGACGTTGCATCCCCTGTGCCACGTAACATTAACGCATGCACGAATGGCAATAGATATGCTGCAAATGAACAGGAATATCCTTCGTTATCGTACGACGGGAAATTACGAACACGTAATTGTGAGCAACGGAAAGTATCGTTCAACGATTCGGTCGATGAACCGGTTGTACAGAATCTAACGGCTAATCCAAGTACTTTAAAAACAAATGAATTTCAATTACCACACTATGTAGGACAACCGTACCCCTATTTCAATGTGAACGCTTATCCCTTTCCCCAACTTCATTCTTGCCCTACTTATAATACAGACAGTCAGGAAACAATGAAGAATTTATTACAGATTATAAACAGCCAAAGTGAGCAAATTAAATCTTTGCAGGGACAAGTAAATAGATTACTAAGAATGCAAGAAGAAAGTTTCAAAGAGAGGAAAACTTGCTCCTGTTTATCTCAATTGCCACAGAACGATACGGTGTTTGCAAACTCCAGTGATGACGCTGCGGGTGTACGTAGTTCTGTTAGAGAGCCAGAAGAGCCAAACCGAAATGTGTATCAAAATGAAAACTGCGGGAGCAGAAGGGAAGAAAATTCTGACGAATGCGAAGATGTAAATTACAATGAATCGATATTACCAGAAACGCAGTCGAGAAAGACATTCATGGAACAGAAAGTTTCTATTGGCGTAATGACGAGCTTCGAGTTTACCGTACAAAATAGTCCGTTCGCTGTGGATATCGATGATTACGAGAAGAAAGACAGCCAGCAGAAGAATGAGAATCTAAAGATCTGCAACAACGCGGGTCTCAGCGATTCCAGCGAATCTTTGAGAAGATACAAAAATTCCTTCGCCCGAGTACCCAGCGCGCAGTTAGAAAATATAGTTGAAGACTCGGAGAGCTATATGTCGTCTAGTCAACAGCAAAGTAGCAATTTAAATGCGAGCGCTTCTATGAAGGATTCTGAAAGGCAGGCTTCTATAGATGCTCGAAAAGAAACGGATCCTCATAGATACGAATCTCCTAAAGTGTGTAAAGATGTAAGCATGAAATTGAATAAGACTGAAAACGATACGCAGCAACATTTAGAAAGAATTAATAAAGGGGTAAAAGATTACGAGATTGTAAAAACACCAGCGATGCAGAAGAAAGCTGTAGACTATAATGTTCCGGGAAATACCAGCCGCAAAGCGAATGTTCCCACTCGTACGGAACAGTACGCAAAGGTAAATATAGAGAGGGACAACGATTCTGTACCAGCGAGTAATTCTGTAAATAGTTCAACCGAGTACTATAAAGATTATAAAAAATCAGGACAGGCTACTGTTACTAAACGAGCCAGCTGCATCGAAGACAGCTTGATTTTGAATGGCGGTGATTTAAGAATAAATGAGAGACCGCCTACCCCAGAACCCAGTATTCACGTTGACATGCACGAGTACTCCAGTGACGATGATAGCGAGAAAGTTAAGCGCAGTTCTAAAGTGGGCTGGACTTTTTATAATAACGTCCTCGGGCAAGTAAATCAATTGCTACAAAATTCTTGCGTCGTGGATGACGATCAGCAAGATGAAAAGAAAGGGAATCAGAATGAACGAGATGAGACCGACAATAGAGCAGTATTGGATACTGTAAAAGTTGCTACGTTAGAACAGCTTAAAAAGCTTGGAATCAGTTTAAGCGAAAATCCAGAGCGTAAAGAATTAAACAATAGTAACAAGTAAGTTTTGTACCTACGGTTTCTTATTATCCTGTAATCTCGATTATCTAAGTTTTGTTGACCTGAAAGTTTGTGCATTCTGCCGCGAATAACATCTTTGGATAATCGGGCTTGCGTTATACGTAGTGAATAAGTTGGATAATTTGTTTGAAAGGATGGCATTTGATTTATCATTCTATCCACGTCTGGATTACCAAGCGAACATGACGCAAACCACGAGCGCTGTAAATGAAACGAACACAAGTATGCATATGAAGGCGCTAGCTTTAAAGTATTTAACTGATGAGCAGCTCGCTGAAGTAGCAGTGCAAAGGCAAGGTTCAGCATCCGTGAAGCATCTTATGGTCAGCAATGTACAAGGAACAAACATGTCTTTCGCTACGATGCGTTATTTAGAGAGATATCAGCTGCTTCCAGGGAAGAACAATGTTCAAGCGGAAGGTAGAAGACGGAGTTTAAATAATGGTCGATTAAGGGGGAGGCCCACCTAGAACGGTCAAAACAACATGCTTCTTTGGGAATTTTTTCTAGAAAAACCGATGAACTTTTATTATTAAACTTTAGTCTATTGGAAAGAGTACATCTTATGCATATTTCGGTATTTTTTGTGGTAAAAAGTATTGAAAGGTTTGTGAGTTATAGGCGATGCCCGAGACGTCCGTTTTTTAGGCGCTTTACGGTAACAACCGTAGCTCGGTGCAGGATCATCAAAAATTGAAAATTCGAAATTTTTTAGATAATTTATGAAATTATCTGGGCGCGATCGGACCCGATTTTAGAAAAATTATTTTGAGGCAAACTGGCGGCTGAGCAAAGTTGAAGCATTGATATTTGGCAAAAGATCGCTCGTGTTTCGAGTGTAAAAAAACTCTAGGCAAAAAAAAGGGAAAGCTCCCGAGTGCGCTTAGATTTTGAGTCTGGGCGCTACACCGAGAAACATATACCTACTTACACGCGTATAATTTTGTCAATTTTGGTCGGATTAACTTGACACTTTCAGGGAATATTTTCAAGATATTGTACTTCCAGAAAATATAAAAATCGAAAAATCGATTTTTCGAAATTTTCTAGGTAGGCCTCCCCCCTTAACGTATACAACATACTTTCGAATTAATTAATTACTTTCTTCGCTTTACAGATATTGGTAAAGTACAGGTTCAAACACCTCAGAAGGCTGATTTAAAATTCACAAATCCAAAAAGTAATCCTACGTTACGTTTCCCTTTCAATCAAACGCCTAGGACGACTTGTCCCAGTAAGATCTTAGACATTTCAACTTTAAAACAACAACCCAAACTCTTATAAAAGTTGGTACTTTTAGTATATTAAATACAAATTTTTAATATTTTGATCACCCTTCGATACTTTAATCCATTTGGTACTGAGCTATGGGCAGTAATCATTCCACAAAGCCTAAATAATTAAAGGTAGGCTCTCACTACGCCTCGCCTTGCCTCTCTTCCTTAAAATATTCTCGAGGAAGAATCCGCGGCTCGGAGTCGCGCCAAGGCGAGGCGCAGTGTGAGTCAAATTGTCCAAATACATAAGAAAAGTATAGGAAGAATAAAGTGAGGCGAGGCGACGCAAGGCGTAGTGAGAGCCTACCTTAAGAGAAGATATATATGAAATAAGATACTTTTACGATATAGTTTGTATTATTTATATTACACATCTATGTATTGTATATATATGTATATCGAATAGAAATTGTTTTCGAAATACAGTATTCTACTAACTATTTGACAATGTAAAAATGTTATATACAATCTTTTTATAAAATAAACACGCGTTTACGATGGTGCACATGCAGTAATGACTACACATCCTGAATTTTGATATATTATCGCGTAATTTGAAGACAGTCTGTTAATTTCAAAGAAACTTTTATTATCAAACAACAGGCGTTATTTAAACAACTCGATGATGATAAAATTCCATGACTAAATGACTGATATTAATACCTGCGCACAATGTCATAATGTATATCAGTAACGTAATTGGCAATGTTGATAGTATTACATGCGTCTTATGAAGTATCTCGATACCTGAAACAAACACGTTCGCTGTAGTAATTCTCACTTTGCAACCTACAACGACACAATTCTGGTTTTCAATATTGGATCCATACTCACTCGTGTAACCCAAAAATGTGATATAAATATAATAGATGGCGGCTATTAACCAGATTGTATTTCCAACGAATCGGGATGAGAATGTATCATAATTTATAAGACCTGGAAGCGATTAATGCGTAAGGTAAGGAAGTAAAAGTACTTTGTATATATGGGACATTCCATGCGAACTCGGGCAGATTTCGGAGTAAGTTTTCGTAGATTGCTGAAATTTGAATATGTTGTAGTCTTTAGTGACATTTAAACGTACCTCAAAGGATTTTTCAAAATTTTGAAAAATGTCCATTTTACAGCTGTTTGAAGTTAAGTGCTAACTTTTTTTCAATACATTATAGCTATGGAAGTAGTGAACGGATGGAGAAAAATAATTGCAGAAAAATGGTTAAAAAAAATTTTTTTTTAAACTGAAATAATTTTTTCTTAAAACTTCAATGTCTTCTCTATAAGCACCGTAAAGCTCATCCCCATCCGTTTACTACTTCCATAGCTATAATGTATTGAAAAAAAAGTTAGCACTTAACTTCAAACAGCTGTAAAATCGACATTTTTCAAAATTTTGAAAAATCCTTTGCGGTACGTTTAAATACCAGTAAAGACTACAACATATTCAAATTTCAGCAATCTACGAAAACTTACTCCGAAATCTGTGCGAGTTCGCATGGAACGTCCCATACATATAAACAGTCTCACCGTTGTATAAAGAAAGTTGTACGATACGAAGTATGACTAATGGTGGGAAGAATGCGTTCAAGTGGATGTCGAATGCATAGCCCCATTCTACATCCTGAGTTCTGTCGACTCTTAAGTAACGATTCGTCACAAACCTGCAAATATCGAAGGTGTTATTATACGACGCACGTTTCTGTTTACAATCAAACGCCGATTAGCACTTTACCAGAATATTGTAGCTACTATTAGACCGACCGCGAGATAGTCGATAAATATCATATAAAGCAGTAGCTTTAGAAATTGGAGGAATCCTAATCCCAGGACTATAGTGAAGCCAACAGAAGATATACAAAGGCAACACATCAGTAGCACCATAAATGCAGGATCGTCTCTCGCGAACTGCGATTTTGTTTCTAAAAAGAAATCATCGCATGTAAGCCTGAAGCGTCATATAGATATCTTGCGGTACAGTAAGATAACGTACGCTTTCTACTTTGAAAATTTCTATAGACTTTTTGGGGCGATATAAATAAGAAGATCATCTGCCACAAGGCGAACTCGAAATCCATTTGCTCGAACTTTAATAGTTTCCTCAGGTATTTGTAGCATTTCGTTGCAGCGCCCATACAGTCTTGCCTGAAACATATTCCTTTTCTAGAGAACAGTTAAAAGGATATAAATACAATTTTCTACCTGTATGTTACTGGCATTGGTAAGTTCGAGCCCAATTCGCTTGGCCCAGGTGAATTGCACCTGCTCACTGGTGGTGACGTGGAATACTTCATTTCAGATCCTATTTAATAAGAAGCGACTTTAAGGAAAGAGTAATCAGCCTGTTTGCAAATCAGATGCTGTCAGAAGAAATTACGAATTACGATGATGACGAGCAGAAATTTATTCTACATATTTTATTTTACAATTAGTTTCGCATCTAAACTGTAATAATTGTACAATCATCTTTTACCAAGAGTACTAAAGTGTTACGTTCCCTTATCATTTCTTTGACTATATACACAATGGACCGCTTTTAACAGTGTCAATCGGACATTTGGTGGATTTATTATTGCAGGTTATATTTACATACTTCTCGATCATTGGATCATGAAGAATACGGTCTGCAATAATTTCTCTGAATTGATAATACGGCGAACAATGATAAGTAATTATCTGTGATGATGGCAAAAAGAAAATCGCGTACGAAACATCAGCCCGTACTTTTTAAATCGAGATTACTTAAAACGCAATGGCTATTGGCTCGATCCCATTGAATCTGATTCAATTCTCGCTTCGCTTAGCGACTAATAATAAAGATTCCTAATTACTTTGCCATTATTTGCGCCGCGCATTTTGTGGGAGAAGATAGGAGGTATTGTACAAGATTGGGATTCTACACGCGAAAGATACGGGATGATCGAAACCGGAACTTATTACTCTGTTTATACTGTACTTATGCTTTCGTTTCAATTTAACTTCGATGTAATTTATTTAAAATTCAAATAATAGAAGCGCGAAGGTGGCATGTAAATAAGTATAATTGTTTACAAAGGACAATTATAGAAAGGAATTCGTCAACTCATGTATCATAATACTTATGGTGATCATAAGATTAAGTTCGAGCTGCTATAGCCGAGTGAATCTTACGAATTATATACAATTCGTATATATTAACTTTTACATTTGTTTTGCACAAATGCTGATATGTGTAAAAAATATGTCCCCAAATTCGATGTATCTAATTATCATTAAGCAATAAAAAGAATATTTTTAAAGTTTGGTACACTTATTTATTTATTTATTCATTCATTCATTGTGTATTTATATTATGTACAAAGTAGTCTCTAACCACATAATGGACGCAACAAACGAACCTTTTATGTATGTACAAATATATGATTACAGAACATCAAAAATGTTCACACACCAGACGTAATAGTATGCGTGCAGTTGAATTACGACTTATACGCTGCACCACGAATTAATATGCATAGCTAATACATATAGCTTTGTATCGTTTTCTTTTTACGTTTTATAGGATACAATTTTATGTATATAATATCGTTTGTCATAGATCGCATATCGTTCTTGCGGTATTTCCTATACACCTTGCGTGTACGTGAATATGTATACGTAATACATATACAGGATAAGATATCTAAGACTGGAGTTAGAAATATTTCCATCGTTTCCAAGGATATGAGAGAAGTTCGAGGGTGGAGGGATGTTCCACCCTGCTGTACTCATACGATAGACAAATTGTTTCTCACGTACAGTTTCCGAGATCTTCCAATAAATTCAAGTTTGCTTTTCAATGGAGCGGGAGGACTTTTCAAGAAGAGAATGGTAACATGGAAGATGTTGACCAATTCATTCTTAACTATTTTCTCAAGTTACAATACTCAATTCGAGTGCTATTTGATAGAGGAAACGGTCTCTACTTATGAATTCCAAATTCTAACATGCCTCATCTTCTCAATTTTCAATACAAACACGACCAAGGGTGTCCAGAGACTTTTTTCCAGAGGGGGGGGGGGGCAACTTTGGGATGATGGTAAAGAAAAATATACCCCTCTTGCTTTTTTAGCCCATTTTTTAGTGCCAATTTAATTAAAAATTTAAAACCGTAAATTAAAAATATTCTCTTGTTTAGTATAAACTTAATAAAGATCAATTTTGAAAAATAAGTGATTTTTTCTCAAAAGCCAGGGAGGGGCAACTGCCCCTTGTGCCCCCCCCCCCTACGGACGCCCATGAACATGACTGAATTTATGCTGCCACGTGCCTTTCTGTACATATAAAAGAGGAATATAGATTTCATTCAAAAACAAGCTCGAAGGAGATTGGAATCTTGTCAATCGCACCCTTGAGGAATAGCTCCTATATCGTATGAAACCCCTTTGAGCTTAACGCGTTCCTCCTCGAGCATCTTTCATATCGTGAGAAACAACAGGAGATATTTTGTGGTTTCAGGACTTAAGGGACACTGGCCCTATATATAGTAAACTATCGTATCAATACATTTATAAAAATATGCGTGTACCTTTAAAACTTATGCACTTTAAATCAAGCACACTAACACTAAATTATATATGTATGCATGTATGTATTCATGATGTATGTATAGGTAAATAGACTTGAGCTCGAAGTTGATTTACTTCCTGCGTTCGTAGTTGCAGGGAATAAGCCAATGTTCGGTCAAGCGTATTAGTGTTTAGATCCTCTGTTCCAACCGATAGGGGATATAAGAGCTTCTCGACAGATCAATTCGAATCGTGTGAAGTTTCTTTACACGGAAATTGGAAGATGCCGGTAGATACAAAAGCATTCATTGATCTTTACATACATATGAATATGTCAAAAGGCACTGAACGTACAACGAGTTTGTCCGCAACATAACTGATACACCGTATAATGCTGTATTACAAGTACGTAAGAGCAACGTTCTGGTCAATGAGTAGAATTTCCTATTTCTTATCGCTTGCTTCGAAATTAAATAACGGAGACCGAGAGGATATTTGAAATCCATATTCATTTGCGAAATGAATTAAATCATTCCTTCGCCAAGGCAGAATCTCAGAATGAACGTTTGTAAATTTAATGGAAGGCCATGGTATCGCTAACGCTACGAGGAAATCAGTCGAATCACGGAAAGAAGTGATAACGTATTTATAAGCAACAGCAGGAACGTTGTAAATGGATTTCCTTGGACCCGAATGTAGATGTTGATTTTATAACGATGGAGTATGTATGCTCGTATGTAATGTTCTTGTTAATAACTCATGTCACATTTCACACAATCCTTTTTCGAGATGCAGTTCCTACGCTTGTAACGCGAGCCTTTCATATGTATAGTATATGTATATGTATATTAGTTATGCGTTTGTTACTTAAAAATATTGCATATAGGTATACTTGTTACTTGAAATTGTACAGGGCGTATAAAATCTCACGATCATTGTAACTGGCAGCTTTAAACTCAACTAACTGTTACTAAATATCTGACGTTAGATGTTAATTACATGTACTCTGACGAAAAACAGTAGATATATTAGTCCCGCTGAGCAGCAAGTTCGAACATTTAAGAGGTACCGCGTTCTTACACTCTCAAGCCTTCATTTTGATTAAACACCCATGGATACAATCTTTCGTTTGAATGTCGTCTGTGACATGGCCTGGGTAAACGTTTTCGGTAACACAACACTTCATTTCTGGACAGAGAAAGAATTAAATGCCTGCGAACGTGCGGTGAAGAACATATCGGCGCAAAATTCTTGTACATCTTTAGAAACGTTCAGTTTAGACATTGTAGTCCAGTGCCCACTGTGATAAACAAATCTTATTTACACATTCGTAGTTTCCGCCGCAATTTGCAATGCCTCGCATTACGTTATACACGAAAGAACGCAGAGTAATAACAGATAAGGATTTAATCAGGAATGTTCGTTCTTTAAAGTAGTTTATAAATATACATATTAAAGTATTTGTCGCCGTTTCAATAATGCTTACTTTTATGCACCAATATCTCAAATAATAGACCATTAATCAATTACGTTATTCCACTCATATACAGTTACAATTTTACTCTACATTTATCTGCGAACATGGTCAGTGTAGCAGTTACAAATATTTTAATGTCGTTACTGTTTCTGTGCACTTAATGTTCAGCACGAGCTCGTTAGGAAAGACCTTAATAAAATAAGCTATCGATATCTCACGAGAAACTTCCGAAAATTTGTATCGCACAAATAGAAATAATGCGTGTTTACGAGTACTTATAGAGTATGTTTAGATTACTTAAATAAGTGATCGTTTGAAGAACAATTCCACACCACAGTTGTGATTCCAAGAGAAACTGCAAGATTAACACTTGCACATAATTCAATTTATGCCGGATGGTGCCCATACAGAATTGTTAAGCTGACTTATCGTTTGTCATTACTGTTTATTCATTTCCGTCGTGACATCGAGTTGCTTGAATTTCGTATAAATAAAGCGCAAGAAACAATTGCAAACGAATGAATGATTTTTAGTATAAGGAACAGTACCTTTAGACAAAAAGAAATTTACTGCTATACTTTGTCGTTAATACAAATACGTTTGCTTGATACAAGAAGAACAAAATATCTGATATTTAACGTTAATTCTTAGCGCACCATTATTTTCACACTCAAAGTGAGGAAAAACAGAGAAATACAATATCGGATGGCATGTTATGATGATACATCATTATTCATATCGATGCCGTATCTCGGAAAATGATATTAATTTTAAGGCTCTGCTCTACGATTAACGTTAAGTAATACCCGTTCCTTACAATCTGTTCGTATCGAACTGCACAGCAATAGAACTATTCTGAATCTTCAAAGGATCTTTAGATTGACTAGAAAGTGTGCAACAACTATTCCCTTAATTTTAAAGTAACACTGTAACGAGGTAACGTCTGAATGTCTCGTGAATTATTCGATGGGTAAACGATATTAAACGTGTATAATTCGATTTGTTTCTTTGCGGCGTACAAAGTGTTCGTCTTCAGTTTTACATATCCAGATGATCTTCGCATTCGTTTGGAAACAAGACGTAAGAAGTGTCATAATTTCAATTAAATCCGCACTTTGTGTAAAGATACTGTCAGTCTCTCGCGTTAAAGGTATTGGCAGTTTCTTCGTGCCCCGAATAATATTACATGCAGAAACGATTCTCTTTCCGAAATCTACACGGACTCGTCAATTGCCACTGCGTTCACCAAGCTACGTCAGCCGTCCCCTATTTCGTTTTTCTTTTATACGCAATGCTAGGCCATGTTCCATCTAAATTGCTGTCTATACAATCTCTAACAAACGGAGATGTGATGATGTTAACATAACGTGTGATTAAAAGTTATAAAGTAAAAGCAAAACCAATAACAGTAATTAATGTTTAATTTTGAAATTTGTCACTTTACATAGTAATAAACAAACGTCATAGATCATATTATAATACACAAGTTCTCATAGTAGTTAAAAAATCAGACTTTCTAGGCCTGCAGCCTATGAAACGGAGTACATTATACATTGTATTTCTGTTGGACTTCAATCTAATCACAGTTTATTCTGATGAATGAGTTAACGTAAGTTTATCAGCCACGATCTTGTGACGGGGGATTATTAAAAAAAGAACGGAGTTCTAATATACCTTTTTCCATACATTTCAATCACAATTTTATCCCAGTATGTCACCCTTACCCTGGACCATCAAAAACAATTTTTATACGAAATCATTATATATAGTATACCTTAATTTGATTACATTATCAGCGTAAGTGTTTATCCTCTCGACACCCCTTGCGCCCGAAGGGTTTTACATTTCGTTCGTTTTCGCATTACAAAATAAACGTCTTGAACATTCTTTTCGCTAGGTAGTTACCGTTAATTATTATTTTTTTTTCCACTTTTTTTTTGTTTTGACAAGACAAGCGATCATTTAAGATCCAAGGTATTGGCGTGTCTCTTGTTTCTCACTCTGTATCGTACACGGGTATTTGATATACCAACAGTTTAACGTTCCTTACATTAAGTTCCATACATTTAGTAAAGACAATGTATAGAGAGGAATCAACTTTCAAAATTTTTTTTACATATAATTCGTAGCGGTAATTAAAACGAATATTCAAAGCATACACATAATTAGCTATACATAATTTATGGGGTAACGCATAAAGTAAGACAAATCACTGTAACATTGTTTACGTTTTCTAAAATTCTATCATCGAGAAGTATTAATGCTTATCCGATTCTTTTTATACATATGTTGTATTTTTTTTTCGTATTTATATGGATCTTTTTATCGGTAAATTCTCGCGAGTGTGTATTATAATACATGCGAACTGAAAGGAAAAAAAAACTGGTCGACAAATTGCTTGTAGCGTTTCATTATAAAGTACTCTTACACTCCGTTATATTTACTTCGTAGTCGTAAAAATGCATATAGAATTAAAAAGATGATGACCTTGTTTCGACAAAAATACAGTGCACATGACTTGTAATTTATGGAACGATACATTCTTCTTCTCTTTTTTTTTGCTTTTATACAAGTGTAAAAGTAGATTTTACTATTAATTAATAATATTTGAAAATTGTCATTTGCAGACATTATTGCCCTGTTCATTGGAATATCGAGAAAGCTTGGAAAAAGAGTGCCGCGAATTTCAAAACATAGATATAATCTCAATAATAGGAACGTGAATTTCGAGTTCTCATCAAACTCGCTGTGCTCGTTTAATTAATTGAACAATGTTTTCTCGTGATTGTGTCTTGCTAATAAAATTAATATCTTCAAATTACACTCTCGAAATGTGCTCAAATGTCGTACATGCGCGAGATTTTTTATTTAGAATAAAATGCTACGCTCAAAAAAAAAAAGAAAAAATAATAAGACAAAAGAAAAGAAACAATATGGCAAATCGACTTTAAATAAAAATCAATTACATTAAGATATATTAAGCTTTAGAGTTCGAACGAGCGAATTTACCAATGAAAAGATATTTATGCGTGTAGATATTACATTTATCGTATTTGTCTCTCGATATAATGAATCGTGTTACACCAAAACTTTAAAGGTATCATCGAGATTTACAATTAATGTAAGTTGTGCTACAAGACTGAGGCTAAAGCAAAGTGTTTACAGCACCACGATTTAAACTGAAATAATATCTTAATGCATTTACAGCTGATAATAAATTTTTATCTGTTTATCCAACACTGTGGCTAATCAGTTTCAGATATAAAAAGAAATTAAAAGGCAGTATTATAAGTGTAAAGTATAATTATACGCGTTGATAATTGTCTCATAGTTCAGGAGATTGGTTTCTTTCTTTTTCCCTTAACATCCATCGCTTCGATTTCCGTACGCATATCAGTAACAAATATATCATATGCGTTCTTTGCTATAATGTATAGGTACATGTAATTGTATAACATCTAAAGCCAAGCTCCTGTAATATACACAACATTTTGAGGCACTTAAATGTGTGCTCAAAGACCATACATTTCTGACAACTCTTATATTACTTGCCAAAGCATAATTCTAAATTGTATGTTATCTCATGTAACAGTAATATTAAAAAGAAAAGTCAGTGCCGTAAATAGGTGCCGAAACATCGTAACAATGTATCTCATTTTCATTTTTCCCCCTTTTAAGATGAACGCAAAACTAAAATCTATATAGGTATCATTTCCAGAATATCAATAACAACAAGTAGTTTATCGTTACTTCCGTTTCACTTGGGATACAAATTTTTTTAAAGCTTCTAGCGGAGACTAGAATGTACTTGAGGCAACATGGAATGTTATATTTTCAGAGTATACTAATGTCCTAATATAAATTTCCTGCGTTATATTGTTCTTCTGTATCGTGTGCATACTGTGTCTTAATAACTACCAATAGCTTCATGAACAAATATCATCGAATTTATACTTTTGTCTTATAATATAATGATTATAGTGCGATTAAAATACATATATATTAACGCTCCCCGTAAATTTCGCCGAGAATGTACTCAATCAATAATAACTTTTGCCGTTAAAAGTGTTGCTCGTTAAGCGCGTATGAAATCTAAAGGAGAAAATATAACAGACCAACAGTCCATCGCTTTTGGCTCGTCTGCAAAGCGATGTACTAGTAAACTTAGAGAAGTGTTACGATAATCCGGTATTATACAAGTATTCCCATCTTGTATAATCATTGTTATTATAGAACAATGGTATAGCAAAATGCTGCAATTATCTCTGTTAACAATAAACGGCGACATGGTAATACTTTGGTAACATTCTTAAGATAGATTTAATGTTTAAATTACGTTGTTATCATTTCTATGATTTTCTCAACGTTGATATTTCTTTTATAAAAAAAAGCCATTAAACCTAATTGTGAGAAATAAGAATGTAACCGTAAGTAATTTATATCTCGCGTGTAGAGCAGCTTTTTGTGTTCCTTTCGTTTTGATTGTTTAGTCTTTCCCATGAAAACTAGAACTTAGACATGGTAGATATTTCATTTGTACATTAATTATTGGCATTATTTATATTACTCATTATAATTGTCATCAATATTCTGGAAAGTATGCAAAACTCGCCTATAAATAGTTTAAATGAAACATAGAAAATTATGAGAAAACAGAAATTGGCTCTCTTTTTTTCGGATTTTTAAGTATCCTTATCGTTTATCTGCTTTGGAAAATTACATTCTTTTTCTCATTCCCTTTCGTTTTATTAGAATTCTGTTTCGAGGATAAGTTTCGTTGCACTCTGAACATTCATTAAGCTGTACGCACATAGCAAGGTTTGGCACAAAGATAAACATTTCCCAGTTACGGCCCTGTGCTATGAAGGGGAGAGGAGAAAGGAATTAAAAGATTAATACCTTAGTTTAACATTTTTACAAGCTAACAAATATGTACCTCCAAAATCACAGAACCAAAGCAATAACAATACTCTTCTACACAATGTATTATCCTGCCAGCAAACGTATTTTTTTTTCCTTTTTAAATATGCGGCGAATTAGAGTTTCTTCAAATAATTTTTTATGATTCATAGTTAATCGATACCACACTCATTGTAGGCGAAGTCACTGTACAATGTAAAAAGTTTTCTTCATACCCACTATATCCAGTGTAGGATAAAAGCAATGGTACGTAATCCATACAATCCAGATGTAGAATAACAGCTAATTGTTGAAATTCATTGTGGTAGTATCTGCAAAGGCGCAGACTTCACTATACTTTCTGCTCCGGTGCCAATTACTTCTTCCAAACTAAATCCAAGTATCTATCGGAAATTGTTACTCACATATTGATTTACACATTTCCATCCCTTTCGTCTGTCTTATGTTTTGTACAAGGTAGTTCGCGACAGTGTTGTGCTACTTGGGCATAGCTCGGCCTCGTAAGATCCTAAAACATTATACAGTACTGTGTCAGTGAAACGTGAATATCATTTTTTCAAGAGACTACGTGTAATTTCGAGAATTAGAAAAAATTCAACTATTTGTAAGTTTACAGTTTACGCTTGAAGCATTAATTTCTTTATATCAATTTACACCGCTATCATTTGAAAAAGCAATACGTCGGTAGTATATTACACGTGCGATAGACTTTTCGTTTTCAAGAGAGGAGAGAAAGAGGAAAATTCGATTTTGTTTCGACGTAAAATGTATTGGTTTATCGGACGGAATATGTGCGGCGTACTTACTAGAGGGAAGGTAGAAGTCACGCCTACTTGTGACTGGGAATTTTGTGAGGCAGTAGGGACATTACACTCGCACCTAGTCACTTGTTCAGAATCTTCCACTGCGTGTGCACTTGAAACAGCCTCGTCCACTCCGTTCACCATGTTCGAATCGTCAGTCTTTACAGATCTGTCAGCGGTGCATTTCAATAATAAAGGACTAAACCTGACGTGCATAAGTACAATAGACATATATTCAATACACATTAAAGTACCATGCACAAATATAAGATAGTTACTATTATGTACATTTCCATTCAAAAAAAAAAAAAAAGAAACAAAGAAACAAAACAACGCTACATAATTAAGGGAGCGGGTCTTGCAAGATCGCAACACTTATTTAACAAACCAGTATACACATCATTTATTTACTTCCACTGACAATGAATTATCTATAGTCATCCATTAATAATGAACCATGCTTTTTATTATATTCATATGTGCCAAAAATTACAGCTTAATTTTATATTAAAAATTAAAAATTCAATTGAAATGCCTTTAAGAGTAATTTGAAAATGAACAATTAATAATAGTAATAGTAATATAATATAATATAATATACCGTAACGTAATAATATAATAATGGATAATAGTAGTAGTAGTAGTAGTAATAGTAGTAGTAGTAGCAATGGTAATCATGACAGTGATAATGATAGATGCTTATAGCAATGATGGTGATGGTAATGATAATGATAACGGTGATGATTTTATGACAAGAGTGATAGCGGGTACCACAGGAATGATAATGATGACGGTGGGCGATAAGAATAATAAATAAAGAAATATTGTCAATCAGCAGCAGCGATAGTATTAGAAGCGGTAGCAGAAGCAATAACAAAATTTCTAATAAACATAATCGTGATATTAGCATCAACGGTAGTAGCAGGTATGATGGTGCTTGTAATAATGATTGGGACAGTAGTAGAAACGATAAAAGCGTTAGAATTAATGATGTCGCTAACAGCAGTACCGGGAATAATCATTTATAACAATAATGGCCAACGAACAAAGTGAATAATAGTTCTGATAGTAAGCAGCAGATGAAAAGACTAAGAAGACTAATGTATCGATACCGAACTAGTACTATCAGATAGCACTTGCAAAGATGCTATTAACGATAAGAATTATAGCTCCAACAAATAATCATGGTGCGGAAGTTTAGCCATGATAATAATGACAATGGCGATGGCGATAGTAGTGTTAGTAATGCCTGTAGCAACAATAGTAAGAATGGAAGAAGACGATGGATGACGATGGTGGCGACGAAATCATAATAAAATAATATTAATAAAATTCTATATTAAAGAACCCTGAATAATATAATAGTCCATATGTATTGTTCATTTGCCGCAGTAGTACAGGCAAGAGATATAATAAATTGTGCTACCACAGAGTACTGCATACATTCTTGCATACAAACGCATTGCAACACTTTGTCATATTTAAGATTAATAACCATAAAAGAATGGTGAAGTTTCTGACTACCTAGTACTGATATACTCATTTACAAAAAAAAAAAAAAAACAACAACGAATACCTCGATTTTGAGCATTTCACGCTTTAAAGTTAAAGTTTGCTCTTTCATCGAGTGGAGCACCAGCTCTTATTTGAAAAATCTGTTCTTCTGTAAGAAGAACCGTATTAGCGAGGCATTCCAAACAGCATTAGACAACTTGTCACTCGATGGGAAAGATGATATATTCAATGAATAGAAGTAAATGGCAAATTCGAACGACTGAGCACGCCTAGAAGTTTAACCACCGTTGGATAATAAAATAATGGTAGATTTAGGAAAGTTACACCTACTCCTTACTGTACTATGTATATGAGTATAACGTGATTAAGAAAGGGAAAGTTTAACGAAAGAAACCCGGGAAACCAAAATTTTTACGCGACTCGCAAATCTCCATACATGCATCTGCATTGAATAGGGCAAACTGTTCCGCGATAAATATATTAATAACTTCCGTAAAGTACCGATGACAATAAAGTAGGAAATTTCCAACAGATGTTTGGTATGTTTTATTAATATATTGGTTAAGTTATTGACAAATTAAAAAATAATACATTGACTACTTGTTATTAACGTAACGTAAAATCACGACGTTCGAATATCGAAGCGTATGTATACTCCTACATACGTTATTCTCACTTATTTCATCAGAATAATTAATTTACTAGTTTTATTCGTCCTATTTATGAATTAGTAAATAAGCATGGACTTTAACTACGTTATTATAATACCATACTAAAATATATATATACTGAAACTAACAAGCTACCATGAACATCTTTCCCTTTCCTTCTTATAGATGATATGAAAATATAGGTGGACTATATAACTTTCACTAATACACATCTACCATACAGAGCATAGCACGCGTATAATGCAGCCAACACTATTAAACATAGCTTAGCATCTTTTCCCAGGCTTTATACGACTGCCTGTACATATGTCATTCAGATGTTGTGTGTATGTGTGCATATATATATATATATATATCTCCATGTAATATACTGTGTGTATAACTATACATATATACATAGTATATGCAATATATCATGAAAAGCGATAAAAGACTTTTTTAACAATAATTTATAATAGGCAATACTTTAGAAATGTAATTAAACAAACTGCTTTTACAATATGAATAGGATATACGATCTATTACACACATGCACATACACGGGACATGTACGTACATATACATAAACATCATACGTATGTATGCAAAGGGTGAGTCACCTAACTCTGCCACATTAATTACTCGTAAAATTAAATTACGACGTTGAATAATCTCTCGAATTGCGGGGGCAAAGAAAGAACTAATTATTACATTGTACGTCGCCCTCGACACGATACAACTTCTGTTCGACATATTTTCTTGTATAACGAACAGTTTGCGAGTAATTGAAGGTGGTAGAGTCAGGTGACTCACCCTGCGTGTTATTGTACATGAGTTACACGGAATATGTAAATGTACATGTACGTATGTATATATGCATGCATGTATGTTAATGAGTATGCGTATATGTGTATACTGTATGTGTGTGTGTGTGTGTCTCTTTCTGTGTATGGTGTGGCGTGGTGTGTGTCAGGGCGCGCGCGCGCGTGTATAAGAAGAAAGCACACTCACTTATCAGGAGATGACGGGGGAGTGAGAGTGATGGTGCTGAGAGCGATGTCTGTGGAGTCATTGTTGCTAGCAGAAGCATTAGAGCTGGTATTTGTTGATACAACGGGAGTAGTCGACGCACTGCCGGAACCAGTCGGTGCCTCTAGCGAACCAGTATGACCACCAGCACTCGACCCTGGGCTCGCCGACCTACTGCTGTTACTTGTCATTTGATGATATTGCTGCGGAGATCCTGCGGGCTCTTTCTCTTTAACGCTTTTCAATTTCGCCGTGCCTTTAACTACGTCTGAAAGCCTGTTCTGCGACTGCGTACAATCTGCGCCGACAGTTTCTACTGAAGCGTTATGGGATTTTGCAAGATCAGCATCTAGGCCAGGAAGAGGAGGAAAAGCAGAAGCTTCCAGATCGAATTGCACCCCTCGGTTACATTGTGTGTTATTATTACTGGCCGGGGTAGATTCTCTGACCGATGGTAGAGGGCTACTGTTAGCCTTGGACAATGATTCTTGATCTTTGGTCCTGCGGTGCATACGATGGCGCGGGAATTGGACACCGGTGTCCAGAGTTTGCGCGTCGCTCTCCTGTGATCCCTTGGAGTGGCTGCTATTATACTGAACCTCTCCGGTAGCTACGGTTGTGTGTGAGGAATGGAACTTTGTGCCGGTCTGGTAGGAAGAAGAAGTTGGCTTCACTGTAGGCAAGCTCGAAGTAAAGGTCGGAACCGATGCTCCTAAGGATATTGGCGCTCCGCTTATAGGCGGGTGTGAGGTCCGTCCTATTGGCACCATGTTGCCACTGTCCATCAAGCCTGGTCTCTCAGGCCCGTTTCTTTGTTTATTTCTGTATCATACACGCATAATTATATATACATACGCGTATATCGCAACCAAATCACGATGATATTACAATTACAATGAGTTTATACATTATTAAACTAGCCCGTGCTACTCAAAACTTCAATTATTTCTGTAAAATATAATCTAGAAGATACTGCAATATCTTATATACCTTGTGCAATCTATTGAAATCAATTGTATTCTTTTACCGAAGAAATATACGATTAAAGAAAAGAGGCAGCAATGCTTTTCAAACACTACGATGCTAAAGGATTCTATGATAATAAATGGTACATATTTGTGTAATTATTAATATTAATTATATACCTGTGACGGGGATTGTATCTTGTATTGTGTGGTTTAAACGTATTATGCGGTGTAATACCATTCATTGTAAAAACACCTGACATATCGAAATAAGCAGGACTCGCAGGCCCCCAAGGCATAATTCCAGCATGATAAAACGGTTGATGCTATAAAAAGTATATAACATGTTCTTTATCGTGGGTAACAGAACTCTATTGCGTTGCAAAATATACTGTTTCGAAGATGTTTATTTTATTAAATAAATGTACTTCTGATTGAAAGATATATTACTGTCAACGTCACTGAGCACACTCTTTTTTAGAAGAACGACAATTACATTGGATATATTATCCTCTTTTGTAATTGCATCGCTTGACTTTATCGTAATAACTTGTGCGGCATTACGATCGAACAATAGAATTCATGTTTAGATATTGGCAATGGAAATAAAGATGTAACGATCACAGTTAAATGAAAACATCTCTCCGATATACCTCTTCAACTATCTTTATCGCGAATCTACATTTTTTTTTTCATATTCTCACGCGGCTTCGATATTTGTTTTCGATTACATCGAGTGTTTATCAATGTTTGGTAAAGTGCCAGGCGCTTGACAGACATAAATTGACGCCTGGAATTATGCAGTCCGTCTGCTTTGTTTCGTTTAGAGTTCAGCAGCGCCGTCCTTTTGTTTTAAATTATTTCACTACTCATCTGAATTTACAATGTGCCCAGTGACTTATTGACTGCAGTATATATGTCTTATCACCGAGTTTAGTAACTATAATTACGTAGTTGTTAAATGCGTCTTAGCTTTAATAACTCAAGTGGTCCTATGATAATTCAGTAAGCAGTATCTGTATTCGTAGAAATACATTGCACGTGTAAATCACATATACTTCTCGCAAATACACAAATCTATGATATACGAGAATACAATAGTCTACTTACATATACATGAACCTGATTGGCATATGGCGGCATAGTGGTTTGTGGCATAGTAGTACCATTTGTGTAGAGGAAGCGTTGTTGTCCAGCTGTATAACTATTTGGATCATAAACTGGCGGTGGCGGTGGAGTTCTGTAACCATTTTTAATACCACCCACCCCGGCAACTGCTGGCATCGGTAGCCTATTCATTGGTTTAGCTTTAATTCTTGCCATTATTGGCTTTCCCTAAATTATACATAATAGTAATAGTGTATTAGCATTAAACACCATGGAAGAAATAAACTTTGACTACTACTTATTCGCTACATAAATAAATGTAATCCGTCTATGCTATGTAAAGAAATTATATTGCACGAGACAATTATTCTAGCCCAATTAAAAAATAATATCAAAATAATCATCAGTTTAAAGGCGTGTTTAAGCCAAACGATTCTGCGAGTTCTTTTCACATGCAATACGCTGTTACACTTGTACTTGGATTCTTATTATTAAATATATTGTACACAAGTATTACAGTTTTATACAATACAATTTTTTTTAAACATATATTTTCGACATGCTATCGAACTTTTGCTACATCAATAAGTAGAGAATAAAGCGACATTAGATAATAGTATATTACCTGAAACTCGCGCACTTCTTCACGTAAAAACCTGTAGGCCTTTTGAGCATCTTCGTCAGATTCAAATGTTACATACCAAGAACTATTATGGGCAAACTCACATGAAATAAACCTTGGGCATCCTTCTCCCGAGAATAAGTTCTGCAATTAGAAACGGGATTCTATCAATGTTTAATAGACAGACGAATAGAAAGGAAATGAAAATAAATAAAATATAAGAAAGTACATAATTGTAAATAGAATAACAATAGTTACTAACTAGCAGTGATGAGCATTCAATCCACTTTCTTGCAAATTTTCAATCAACTCAGTCATTGTCCTGTTTCAAATCACTTAAAATATTATTCAGATTTAAATTCTTCTCAAGGCTTTCGATAAGTCTTTCGCTTCCCGGGAGTGTACGTGCACGCGTTAAGAACATTTTTACAGTGGCGATTTGCCGTACAAGGAGGAAGAAACAAAAGACTCATCAAGACTTTCAAGATCCGTCAATACTTTCAAGACCCATCAAAACTTTTCGGATTCAAGTAATATTCAAAGTGATTCGAAGCGTCTTGAAGGCCACCACGACTAGTTATCAGCTAACTTATCACTACTGAAAAGACATTAATATTTCTCCTAACCTTCACATCTTCCAGTGGAGTACTATCTGGTATTTCCCGAAGAATTACAATACATCGTTTATGGTTAGGTCTTACTTTTTGTCCTTCCTCGTCGACTTGCACATTGGGCGATTCCCTCAATACCTCTGTTATGAGCTTTATATCCTTTGTTAATTTCTTCACTTGGTTAAAATTTGCTACTGTCCATATTGGTACATACTGATCATTATCCATTTGCGATAATAAATATGTATCATTGGCTAAATTTTCCCTAAAATCAAGAAAAAGGAAAGGAGTACAATGAAACGTGAACTTGTGTTAAAATGAAATAAATGTTTAATTACAGCGTGCTAATTAATCAGTCTTCAAGTACTGTGATAGTTAACGCATACAGCTACTGTACCAAGTGGCATATATATAAATTAATTAAAACTTCTATCGTTCGTCAAACTATACTGTACATTACTTTAATAAAACGAAGTCGTATAAATTTCGAAAATTCTGTTACCCAAAGAGAACGAAGCATTAACAGGAGAATGAAATGAAACAAAAAGGAAATAGTAATCTTGCAACAAATTGCAACTATCTTATCCATTATGATGCAACTTCTAACGCCGCATTGCAACATATAAGAGACTCGAAATTACCAGCTGCAGCAATTCTATTATTTTTAAAGGAAAGACGTCGAGTAAAAGTTAGTTCTATCTACAAAGACTTTCTGTAATTGCATGACCTATTTCTCTCTATAGATAATATTGATACGAATCAAGATTGTAATTTCAAGTGCCTCGCCATGCGGCGCTTATGAGAATACTAAATTAAGGCTTCACCTGGAGAAGTAATATTCAAGTTGCGAAGAGAGCATCTGTTTCAATTGTTCCAGAGGTATACCGGGGGAGGATAAATCAGCCATCGGAGCGGGTTGATTTGGCACGTCACCTAAAGCAGCAACATCCACTGGACCGTAACCCGCAGCACCTCCCATACCTATAGGATGCTGCGGCGTGGGCTCTAGGTTACCAACGCATGCCTCCAAGATTAATTCGTTCCCACTCGGGGCACCGTTCATGACGTTATATTCCAAATTGGACACAGCGTTTCCAATTGCACCCCCGACTGAACCCAGAGGCTCAGGGGTGGCTGGATAAACCGCCCCTGGTGGGAGCTTCCCAATGTCCCCATTCATGTACACGTACTCTATGGAAAATAGAAAATATACTTGATAATACAATCATTTACGACGCTGCTACATCTTAAAAGGATTACTAACGTCCGCTGTATATCGTACTCGCGCGTTAGAACATGTAACATACAAGTTTATAAGTTACCCAGACGTTAGCACGTTCGTAAAGGGCTTAACTTCAAACATTATTCTAATGTAACACATGAGAAATGAAGTTATGTCTCGCGCTAATATACCATTACGCTAACAAGTAAATCCTATTGCAAAGAAACTAGAAGAACGCAGATTTTCATAGCTCCCAATGTAATCTTTATGCTATGAACGATAATAGAAAGATGGAATAGTGGAAAGATGCCCCGACGCCCTTCCACATTTATGAAGCTACACTGTCAAAATATTTGTTCGTGTAGTCGAATATGTGTCTCGTACGTGATGTTTCTTAAATACACGATTTCTAAGTGCAGGCTCCGTAGTTGTTAGAAACTAATCGACTGTAATACAGGAAAGATTAGAAATTTGAATGTTAAGAGCGCGAAGTTTGCTCGTGGAAAGATCTTTTTGGAACTATGATTGGGAGCGTGTAATATACACACAACATTACTAGTCTGATGTAATACACTTGTAGTACCTATATATACTTGTACGGATACACACATGAGCGCGTACCGACATGCACATGATTGGTATGCGTATGTGTGTCGCACGTACGATGCGCGCGCGCGCGCCCGCGCCACGCTCGTGTTCGATAGCACACAGTACGTGTGCCGCGGCGCGCGTATGTATGCGTGTACGCGCGCGCATGGGCGAACGGGCGAATTGTGTGTGTGTGCGTGCAGAAATGCATGTACGTACGCGTATTTCAAATTATATGAATTCACTTATGTTAAGTCCCTACGGGGCTATGGACGGATGATAAATGTAAAAATAGAAAGGTTGCCAGATTTTTCATGCCCCCCGTACTACGGCGGTTTTTAACTAATTACTCGGATAAATCGGAGCGCGCGGCACGTCGTAGGTGAATTAGAAGCCTCGAAATGATAATGGAAAGCGAGATACGTCCCATTAGCTCTGATTAAATGGCAAAAACTGAATGTTGATCGTACGAACCGTGCCACATGCTAAAATCTGCTCTGGTTCGGAATCAATGTGCGATCGTCAAGCATTCACACTTAAACGTCACATTGTATCCTTCTGATATAGTGCTTTGAGAAAGGTTACGGCATGAAAAGTAAAAATTTTGAAAAGGCAAGATATGCAATATGTTGGATGCGATTAGCCAAATATAGAGCGAGACGTTGGCCGGGCCAACACGTTCACGCACGCAGATATGGTGACAACCACTTGGACAGTACACTTATGCGTATCGTATATCGTTACCGAAATCACCATTCATCCCGAAACAATCCCGGATTCCATGTGCCTTTATCAATAGGTGTTCTCGGCAGCTTCGTTTACTGGCTCGTTCTTCGGGGTGTAAGTACCGTGAGCGCACACGGTTGTGCGCAAAAAACGCAACCTTATTCCTCGTTCTCAAGCTATGAATAGTTAGCCATAAGCATCTGCCCCCAATCCTCTACATCATTTGGATCAATGTGAGCCGCGCCGTTTTAGAATCTTATAAAATTCTTACCGAGAAGATGAATCAACTCAACACAATTTCTCAAGGAAACTACAAAATGGCCGACACAGAAAGGCACATGCCGTAGCTCAGTGCATTGTGGGTCGTAGGTATGTAGCCCGACAGTAGTAACACCTAGCGGCCAGATTGTTGCAGTCACTGACCGCCAGATTCAAACGGCCCGAGGCGCCTGGAAAATTCTCACCCGGCTAATTCATATTTTATACGATTATATGTATACGTTGACGTGATAAAAGCAGCATAGTATTTACTATAATGCAGCAGTATTTCACAATTCTGGGCAACTAATTTCCTTACCACCAATCGATAAATAAATATTAAACTTAACCTAAACCTAATTTTAACGCTGAACGTACTCACGTATATGTTCATTTGTCGATGTAATTAAAGAAAGGGGGGAAATATACATAAACATGCGTATAAGTACAATTAAATTCTAGAATATATTTTTGGAAGAGACACTTTTAAAGCTGTTCTTTATTTAGACACGAAATGACTAGCTCGATTTAAAATATCAATATTGCGCTTGTAAATGCCACAACGCCCAAGTTTGAAGATCATTAAATGTATACTTTATATAAACATTCATAAATTATTCATTATTCCGGAATGCACAGGCACAACCGATCAAGGATAATTAAACTCGCGATTAAGAGTTTTTATTGCATTATGAAATTCAATTAGTATATACGTACGTATCCACGAAGTCGTATTAAAAATTAGCATCCACATTTACTTTTAATTACTTTAACATTTATCCTTTCCCCGAGCGATGTTCACTACGCGCCCGTTTCCTGCTTCGTTATTAACATTCGTAGTTACATAAATAGATAAAAAGGTCTGGGAGGGGGGAGGTATTGAAAGTCACAAAACTGGTGAATTACCATTTATTTAGAACAGCCACATTATTATCGAAAACAATTGATCTCGTGTTGTCAATACTGTCTTAAAAAGCGAAAAAGTTGGCAATTCTCCCTCAAAATAAATCCATTACAATAAAAGATGATCATTTCAATAAATAATACAATCAATGTGGAATCAAAGGCACAAAACTTTGAGATGACAATGTAAAAATCATGTCTGTTATTCTTATTGTACAAAGAAAACAAAGCATTCAGCATTACACGCATTAAGCCAATCAGCAGCCTAAAATAATAGCTCTTTTTTGTTTATATCTTTCTCTGAACACGTCTATAGCGCCGAGATACATACTACCTAATTCCAAAATGAAGATCCATCCGTTGCTATGTGTATCTATCCCTTGTATATGTATTTTCTCAGATTACTAGTTAGTTATCGCTACTACTTTAAATTGTGACGAGTTTAGTGGATTACCTAACATAAGACTGCAAAGTATTGCTTCCTACAATCTTACAAATTGTCTGATTAGAATATTGTGCCTATATATCGTTACCGTTATATATATCTTTTTTTTTATTGAAATATATATGTGTATATAATAGGATATCTCACGAAATATCAACAAGTATTAGTGACTGATACAGATAATTTAAGATGATAAGGTGTTGATGAAGGTGGTGTGTTCTTATATAGTGGCATGGGTGTTTGCTGGTTAAAAACCATGGACTTTTAGTTGGTCAGGTTTGGCCAGACCTGACTTTGTTAGCCACTGGCATATATTCTCTCGCTGGTCCCCCTGCAGCTGCAACACCTCCCCGTACTCCGGGTGCTCGATTACTGTCCCATTGCAGGCAAACTCCTGCAGAGAAATCTTACTTTACACATCCGGCGATTAACCACCCGTATTTTCCTGATCGTTATGCCGATAATTAATCATTATTCGCACAATCCATAAAAAAAAATATATTTAAAAATTGAAGATTTTAACTTACTAGATCGTCTGTTTAAATTATTACGATTTTCTCAATTATTTCGCGAACAAATTATTTTGTACTTCAAGTGACTCGAATCACTGTTTATAAGATTTCCACAATCACTTTTATATATGCCCCTTTCCTTTATATGCATATATTGTTAAAAATATACTACCATATTTAGGGTGTTATAAATTATAATACAAGGGGACTAATGAAAATCAATGGATATAAAATTCATCGAAATAAAATATGTAACATGTCTACCTATTTATGCATCCAATGGCCAATAAAAATTTGCGGATTTCAATAATCAATAAATTTAACAAAATGTCTAGACGAAATATTCGGGAACCGCGGCAAAGTGTATCCGCCCGTATTCCTAAATAGGTCAAAGTGCTTATGAATATTTCTCCGACGAATTAAAAAAAGAAAACGCGTTAGGTCGATCATATTCTCGGGAAGAGCATTATATACCGCGTACAAGAAAAGGAATTACGAGTTTTCTAAAGTCGTGTGCAATTAGGCTGCTACGCTGGACAGTTGTTTGCATCGGTTCTATTTTTAGAACGGTTCTGACACTGACAAAAGATCGAAGTACGCAGCGCGATTTTTTTCGAGATCTCGTTACCTTTTTACATGCTCTCACAATTTTCTTCAAGTCATATTCAGACGAGAGTCCTTGCACCGTTGTTAAGGTCTTACGACCATTCCGTTGCTGGATCCTTATATGCACGAGACCGTCTTGGACATCATCATCTGAACCCTTGATTGCATCTGCAAAGGGGTCTGGAACAACCGAGCAATAACATATTACGTTGAGATTTCTCCGATTTCTGTCCGGAATTATAGATTCCCGCGGGATGTAGCGATTATCTCAGCGGAAAACGGAGAAATCGTAGCTGGAAGTTAATCGATTGCGCACTATGATGCAAGCGAAAGACGCCATCGCCATTTTGACAAAACTATCGTTCTGGAATACGATGATTTACAAAGCGGAAAATATTATACTTACCGAATGTGTTGAGATTCTGGATGGACATACGACAAACAAAATATATCCCGGGGAGATATAGAATTGCAAAGTGCAAGTGTAGGTGAGAAAAATCACGGATGACGTACGATAACAGAAGCACCACGCAAGAATACTGCTAAACCCAAAAAACCTTGTACGGAGGCCAAACTCAACCGGAAGTAAAAGTTGCATTTGTCATGGACAGTGGGTGGGGTTGCGCACGCGCTCTGCGCCATTATACAGGCCCCGTTTACATGGAACAAATGCCTTGCCTTTTGATTGGCAGACGTACTTTAGCCGTTTGTCGCAGTATTCCTTAAACTCAGTTTCGATCATTTTTCTCTTAAATTTATATCACTTCTGTTTGCAAAAAAGTTATCAGACCTGCGTTTACGAAATTATCAATGTAAATTGTATCACATTATTTGGATAAAATGAAAAATACTTTCGAATTTTGCATTTCCCTTCAATTTCCATGTACAATTATATTCAGAATTTCACCGGAGAGAATGAACAGAAGTGTTCTAATTAAGTACAAGGAATATTTTCGTAGTAGTGTCACGAAACAAATAATACTTTTTATTTTACTTGAAAGCGAGGACACTGATCGATATGGCGGGTCTTTATAATAATCCCAGCGTTTCGTTGAGAATCTCTTTTTCTGATCGAATCAATAAATCCAAATTGCAGCATTGACTTCGAGTGACAGGGAATGTAAGACGAAAAACTATCAACATTTCCCGAGGGGCTTAACAAATTAGCAAATCGTCAATAATAAAATGATATTTCTCCTGTTATTCTTTAAGGACGATTCTCACGGAAACGCGTTTAGACGGAAATGAGGATTCTCCGGAGTAATTAGAACGCAGCGCACCGTAACGGTAGATTTTAGTAATATACTACACACTTGAATTTTTAGTTACCGCCTGATGGCCTCCCTACATCATATGGAACGAAATATCCAATGAAATGATCGCTTTACCGAACTTGATGATACGTTATTTAATTTGGCTGCATATAAATGATATGTTCATTAATCTGCATAAAATAAAATTTAAAACAAGTATCAACTAATCGGTATTTATCGGAATAGATTGTTTCTGTCATTCGCGGCTACCCATGAAAGATCGGAAAAAATGGAACTTTCATTGGCAAGCTAAAGACAGCAAGTGTAGTATGGTGGACATTTAATTCAGGTAGTAGATATTAAACCTGACTTAGTTGGACTTTTCGTGGCGCGAATCATGGCCAGCCCGAGGACTCGACGAGTTTTGAGTGAACTCAAACCTAGGGATGAGAATAATGTAAAGTATTCCTCTAACTGCCTCATTGTTATGCCATATGTTAATATCATTACGTCTCATCAATTTGCAGAGATGCTTCGAATGTGGCACGCATAATCCGCAATGGGTTTCTGTTACGTACGGTATATGGATTTGCCTCGAATGCTCGGGCAAACACAGAGGACTCGGTGTCCACTTGTCCTTTGTCCGTTCCATTTCTATGGATAAATGGAAGGACGTGGAATTAGAGAAAATGAAAGTTGGCGGGAACAAAAATGCTCGCGAATTCTTCGAATCGCAGCCAGATTGGAACGACAATATGTCTATAACACAAAAGTATAATACTAAAGCAGCAGCGTTATATAGAGATAGGGTAAGCATGCTTTATCACCCTTAATCGCAGATTTTCGCACGATTTTATTGCGCCACGTTGCGCTCACACTTTCCTTCGCATAACACGTTGGTCGCTACATCACCCATATCTGGGTGACGACTATGCTTCCGCGGGGGCCCCGTCATCCGTTTACGGGTGATGCTCTTCTTCGTCCAATTACGTGGCTCTGGCTATATTTAAATTGCATTGTATCGCTCTTCCAGCTTATCGTGCTGTTTACACTCCGAGTTCGGATTTGGGCCTTGGGAGAAACTCCACCGATTCACGCTGGGCGATCAACGTGTTCAGCCGGGAATCCACTGGGAAGCTAAGCTATGCTATGCTATGCGATGCTATGTTTTAATGTAGCTTTTGGTTGAAACGGTTCCATAAGAATGTATTGAAGCTGATTTTTTTAAAACGTAACATGGCATAGCATAGCTTAGCATAGCTTAGCCTCCCGGTGGATTCCCGGCTTTAATTATAAACCTCGATGCTTTAGTCTTCTTGTTTAAGATTTCGCTATTTTACGATCAGCGCGGCGCAATGTTTTACTTATGCCCTTAAACATGATTGTAAATGCAACTATTAGATCGCGACGTTAGTTCGTGGAGAGAATTGGAGTCCTAATACCTCGACAGCTAAAGATTTCCAGCCTTCGACGTATTCGGCGAATCAACAAGAGTATCCATCATATCAGAGCGATGTGTCGAGTTCTTACCAAAATTTTAATTCAGGCGTTTGTAAAACTCAAACGGAGGCTTTCTTCGTTAAGAAACAGAGCGAGAATGCCAATCGGCCCGAGTGAGTACGGGTTTTCATGCAAGTGTTACTCTATTTGCGTTAATCGCAAACAGAATTACACATGTAGGTGAATATTCTTACAGGAATCTTCCACCTAGCCAGGGTGGCAAATACGGAGGGTTCGGGTATCAAATGGAACAGCCGTCTAGAAGTTCGTCGCAAGAATTCTTTGATAATGCAGTTTCATCTTTAGCCAGTGTAAAATAACTAATATCGGATTGAACTTTTTAAATATGTATCGTTAATAATATATAGGTACACGTTACAGTTAACATATAACATTGTAGGGATGGTCAATGTTCTCTTCGTCCGCATCGAAAATAGCAAGCAAGGCGACGGAAAATGCTATTAAAATTGGAGAGCTGGCGACCCAGAAGGTATATTAATTTAGAGACAAATTTTCATTCTGTCATTTAGTAGTGCGATAAATTAACGATATTAGCATGCTTATCTATTATATTTCATTTACTGTTTTTAGACTAATAATTTTAGCTCTTAAGCATTTTCGTAAGATAATATTTTTCAGTTATACTTTCATTTTCGGTTTTGTTCCATTTTGTTTTCGCTAGGTTCGTGATGGTACTTTGTTGGAAGACGTTGGAAGTCATGTTAATAGTTTAGCTGCAAAGGTAGATTGCTGAATAATGTATCTTAACTAGATGCTTTGATATTTGATTAATATGGCATTTGGTGTTGAAAATGAGAGAATTCTCGTTCCCGTTTCAATTGAATGCTTGCTACACAGGTTGGAGATTTGGGAAGAAGAGGATGGGGCGATATCGGAGGAACAAATTCGATGGGGCAAAATCAGTATAATTCGAACGAACATTATCAAACTTCTCCGGCTGCTTACCAGAACAGCGAGGTTCAACCACATTCAACCGAAAAGACTTCTTTAATGAAGACATCGCCACCAAAGTAAGCTCATGAATCTTTCATTCAGGGCCGGCGTGAGTTCTGTGGAATATGTGGAGTACTCCGCACTTGAGAATTCAACATTCGGGGATTTCGAAATTTAGTCCTTTAACTTATACTCGCCCCGCCCCCAAACTTCAGACTCGGGAAAAATTTGCTTCAAAATAAAACATGTGAATTTCTTTTATCCTAGAACCAATGTATCAACTACAAATTCTTCGAACTCCGAGTGGGATTGGGACAATGACGTGAAGCAGAGTAACGAAAAAGCATCGGAGCCTAAACCAGTGGCAAGGAAATCAAGAGACAAGGTTAAAGAAGAGGCTTTAATCAATTTTGATACTGATAACCGTACAACCAGTTGGGATTCGAAACTAGAAGACGATGCATGGGAAATACTAAAGAATTAATTATCATTAAGCGAATTAGGTAAATTTCATTGGAGTTGAAGATCTTTAAATGCCGTTCCCATCTTACGGATTTCGAATTCATATAAAATAATTATAATAACAAGTATTGAAACGAAATTATTTTTATTCCGCACTTTACCCCCTTTCGCCGTACGAAATGTATGTGAATATATATCATGCGCGTGTGAACGTATATGCACGTATGTTTTACGCTCCAAAGAGTGTTGCTACGCGTTGCATATTACGCTGTGCTCAAAGACATTAAATGCTTTATAGTCGACGCGCGCTAAAGCGAAAGGGATCATTAGTACTATTTACTTAGGCTTGTTCGGTTTTATTCTTTGCATTTATTATAGACTTAGTGTTATCAGACTTTATTAATCACTTGTATACAATCCAATCGATTAGTGCATTACTCAAATGATAGGTACGTTGTATAAAATAATGCATTTTTAATAGAAAAATATAAAACTATTTTATTTTACCACATGCATTCTGAATAAATTAATTTCTTTATGCATTTAATTCTTGCTCATTCTCATTATTTACAATAAAACAATATCTCGATATATATATATTGAAATTGGAGCGACCAATTAAAATACCCTTACTGGCAAATGCATTGAAACATTAATATAAATATAATATAAAGCTACTTTATTATCAGAAATTCATTACTGGTTGTGTACCGATAGTTACAGAATTTATTCGAAATTTGTGTGTATGGTGTTCCCAAAATGTTGAAGCTGAACTTCACCAGTATACTCTACTATCTGCTCTCGGATAATGTTGCTAAGGTTTTGTTGTACATGTTCGGAGCAGCTAATACAAGCATACACCTAGCTCTATTACAGTAAAAGATTGTTGGACAATACAGAATTAACAGAAAACCAGTAGTAAACCGACTAAAATTATAATACTACAAGGAATGTACATTCTTTGCTGTATATACTTTCTTAATGTTCCTCTTATTGTAAACCCTCCCGACGTATTCCCAAATCTCCTTCTGGCATGTTGGCCATACCTTCTTTTCTATTTTTGATAAAGAGGAACAGAGCAGATTTCTATCTTTCTCTGATAGATCGAAGAATGATGTTCGCTCGAAGCACGAGCGATGAAGAAAATCATAGATTGCTCTGAAATAGCGAAGCATGATTGTGTTATTACTTAATGTACCAGCGAATACAATTTGTACCATAATGTATCGCGGGTGACTTATTAAAAGCATTAAATAAAATACATACCTAAAGTCGTAGCCCCCTGCTTCGGAGGGCGATGGGTGATCTTCGAACATTCCTATAAATAACAGTGCTTCCGGCACGACGCTGTCTCCGGGTTTATACAAACCGCACTCCATCCATTTATCTAGCAACTCGTTTTCATACAAGCGTTCCGCTATCGTCGAGTATTCCGAGATCTTTGATTGAATAGCCTCAGCAGGCATGTTTGGTAGCATCTTTGATATAGCTGCAATGTCCTTAGACCCATATTTGTTAAGAGCGTCTAACAGTACCCTTTTGTCGTGGCTGTCCCATTCTACGTTCGGCTCGAATTCATTGTCACTTTCTGCTTCGCTTTTATCACTATCCTCTGGCTCACATTTTTGTACATATCTCCTTCTCTTGTATCCTTCTGTAATATCCATTTTTATGTATGATGATAGAGAGAGATCCTTTAAACGAGTTGTGCTCTACTGTTTTATTATAAAGGTGCGATCTCATGTTGACGCTCGACGCTCGTTTTGAGCGTCAAAACCAGTCACGTGATCGATCCACGGGACTTTCAGCGTCGATGCTCGTTTTGAGCGTCAAAATCAATCACGTGACCGACGCTCGACCAACGAACGAGTGAGTCGGAGAGAATGAGCGGAAAAGCTAAACCGAGTATAGCTTTTCCGCGTGACGTGAGTCAAGTGGAACGATCACGTGACTGGTTTTGACGCTCACAACGAGCGTCGAGCGTCGGCATGAAATCGCACCTTAAGCAGGATTGAAGGCATTCTTCTAAAAGTATGCTGTCATGAGGCATGTATGAGCGAGCCTGTCGACGCTGGTTGGCTGCGGCCTCACTTGACTTGGCTAGTTGATCGTTTCTTATCATTTCCTATCTTGGCGTTGATTGGTTCGACGTTGCGGCGTTATCACGAGCATACGTGGACTTGCGTAACTTCCCCCACTGAAAACAAGCTTGAGTGGTTTCCCCACAACGCTGATAAACACCTTCAAGGCATTATCGTGTTTAGGTTAGGTTTTACCTCGATAATTTGAAGTTTTAAACGAAGAAAATTATAATCACGCAATGCTGAAAGAGCTCAGGATTCTGTGTGATGATAGATATATATTATTGTTAATATCTTGACGGATCGTACCATAAACAGTGACACAATTGTAGTTTGCCTATCAAAATAACGTTGCGCAACACCTGAAAATAGTATTTGAAAACTGGGAGCAAGGGGAAGAAAAGGAATTTCCGTTTCGTCTACTAGTTCAATTTCGTCATTGTGGATTGCGCATTAAAATTTGCCTTCTTCGTTTTAAAGCTTCGTAATTTGAGTCGAGACACTTTCTAAATTGATTTTTGTATCTGTATTAATTTTATGATTTTTGATACTATGTGACATTTAATTATTAGTTATTCATTGTCACAAATAATTAGTCGAGTAAGACAGACAGTTGTACGAGATCTTTTCGGTATGAAGTTTATTTAGGTTTCAGAAACCCAATGACCAGAAGAAAGTTTATAACGTGTGTATCAGACAATATATGTTTATGTATTTTTAATACAATGATTTTATTTACAGTTGATCAATCGTGTCATTAATTAAGCGGTATCATACATCATTTATACTTATGAGCAAAGGCTGACCGACCTAATTTGTTTCAAGCACTCTGCTAATAGAATTCTACAAGCCTGTATATTCCTTTGAAATTTGTGATTGTTAAGTTTCGGCACTTCGTTTTGTGATTATATAATGAAACGAGAATATCAATTAAGAGAAGTCAGTCTTTGATGACGATTAAACTCCAAGTGTATATGACAATGTAAAATTAGATGGTATTTATATATATAATATACATAATACATCTAAATGTTATATACAGTTACCTATGTATCTAATACATTTTAGAGTAAAAGATATCTCTTCTTCAACATATAAATATGTCCAACTTTTATTAGAAGTATGAACATCGTATTATACATATTTCACATTAGAGGAAATAATACAGTAACAATGTTTCTGGCATATCACCGATTTGCAGAAGCTCTATGGGCGATTACTTAAAGAGATCAAAGTTTCCGTGGTCTTCCTCGCTTTCTCAGCGTTGTGATTTTGCTCGTCACCGATCTCGTGGTATGCAACTTCTTCTGAATGTTTGCTATGGACTTTGTGTTCTTCTGTACATTCCCGTGTTTCTTTAAGTGTTGTACAAATAGCAATCTAGATTTTATTAATTTCTGGCACACTTGACATCTACGTATTTGCTGCTCTGAAAAAGAATATTCTTATTAATATCAAAATCAGTTCAACCAATTATACCAATTCTTTTTTAGATAATTACTTGGGGAGGAAAGGAAAAGAAAAAAAGAAAAGGAATGGAAAGGGAAGGAAGGGAAAAGAAAAAAAAGAAAGAAAGGAAAAGAAGGAAAAAACGTAAATCTATATGATTTTGGCGAGAATTTACCAGATTTCTTTGTTCCATGCTGTAGACAATGTGCCCTCAGTAAAGCAGCACTTGGGAACCATCTCCCACAATCAGAACAACTTAATTTCTTTACTTCCCAGGTACAATTTGGTCGTTGGCTTCTTTTTCTCTTAATCTTCTTAATCATGGTCAGTTGCCTTTTCGGCTCAACAGGCTCTTTCTTCTCCTCAACTTCTATGGGCGATCGTTCTATAGAAGACTTACTAAATCTGCGTTTCTTCCTTTGAGAATGTTCTGAGCGCACATGGCGGGCTAGTGCCACGACCACGTCGAACTTCGTCTGGCATATCTTACAAGCGTATTGCTTCTTAACTACATCCTCGCTCGTTCTGTTCGAGTGCTTTACTTTCTGCTCGTTAAACCGAATCATGTTCGACGGGGATTTCGAGCAAACACGTAAATGAGTTTCTAAAGATCTTTGCTGCCTGAAGCTTTTCGAGCAATGCTGGCACTGCAATAAACTTGCTTTCGAATTCGACTGCTGTGTTTCGTCGTCAGAATCTCCTACCATTATTATTTCATTCTCTTTATCGCTAGAGTACTTATCCTTACTGTCGTCTATAGTTATCTCGACAACATCTCTTTTCGATTGAAGTGCGCTTTCATCTTCGTCGATATCAATCTCAATAACCTCCACTTCCTTACGCTTGATCCGTTTCATTCTTTTCGACTCGCTACTCCTTTGACGATACCCAGAATGAGCCACCACTCTTCTCTTTCGTTTCCCCCGCTTTCTAACGTTATTGTCCTCCTCGCTTAAGAGAGACGCCGGTTGTATGATTATTTCCGAGTCCTCGCGATTCACGGAAATTAATTGCTGCTTCCGAGACCTTTTAGTTTTACACTGTCTTTGCGTTGACTCGGGCGACGTGCATTCGATGGAACCGTTCGACAGATCTAAGTTCGTGCCGTTCGATATCCCATCCATTGGTGAATCCCCTAAAGTTGCCAGCAACTCCTCTCGACTATCTCTGCGATTCAACTTTCTTTCAGTTAAAGTCTTGGAAACATGGTTCGACAGAGCGTAATCGGAATTTTGCGGCGCCGAATCAACGTCCTCTGTCCCTTTAATATCTCCAAAGTTACTCTGCTCTTTAACGACCTTTTTATTTGCTTGCTTCTTCGCTGACTTCGACTCGGCTGCCTTTAGATTCTGCAGGGTCGCTTGGATCTCGTCGAATGTTAGTTCCGAATCGGATTGATCACCTTCGAACAAGATGTACTGTACCGTTGACTGTTCTATAATTTCACTTTCGCTTTCATCGTCTTCTTGATAATCTTCGGAATTATCTGTCGATTAAAATATTTCTGTTATTCGCAAATCTTACATTACGATTACATTAAATACACAGATCGTACGATGTAATAGCTTTAACACACCGATATTTGTAGAATTCTCGTCCATCATCAAGTACGCTACATCAGAGTGTTTATCATCAGCTGCGTAAATAATGTTAGGAACTTCTTTCATGCCTAAATTCAAACCAGAATCCTCCACCAAAGGTGCATTCTCTTCCCAAGCATTCTCCTTTCTGTGCACCCTCGGACTTTCAGTCGAGATAATCTTATTTTCGTTATGCACCGCGATATCATTCGCTAGCTGACTCTTCGAAAAAAATATCGGTGGTTGCGTAGTTAACAACTGTTTCTTTATTTGCGTTGGCTTCTTTACAGTTCTAACAGCACCTTCGCCTATTAACCTTTCAACATCTGCTCTGTAAAGGAAACAGTCTCGTTATTCGCTATTCGTAATTAAGAATCCTATACGTTCGATATACATACTTCATAAGAAACTGAAAGTTTGTTGGAGGTTCGCCAGATTCGTCGTACATTGCTACAGCGAAGATTTCTTCTGAATCTTCAACCGCGTACAGCGCTAATTGTTGACCAGAGGCGGTTACAAACGTGGCTATCGTTTCTTCGTCTCCGTCCTGATCATCGTTAGCCACTTTCTGACATTCTACTTCGTACTCGCTGTCCTCTAGGTCTGCTAGCTATTGAATTTCATAAACAAGTGGTATATAAGACATGTACATTAAGGCGATGTAAAAAAGAATATACTGTTTAATATGTACCAGCAAACTATGTTTACTAGCATCGCTCGGAAGCCATTTCTGCCGAGCTGTATTGCTCGTAGATAAAGGTATTGAATCTTCCGAATATTCTATGGGCGACGCCACGTTCATGCTTTCTTCGAAATATTCGCAGGACCCTTTCGGTCCTTGAATATCTTCTTCCGATATTTGTTGATTCATCTCGAAGTCCTCGTCCACGATTATTTCCTCGCCGACAACCTGCGCAAGTTATTTCCAATTGATAACAGGATAAACGCGATGCGTATACAAAACGGCGTTCGCAAGAATCTGCCTACGTATGTACGCAGTTAACGTATTCATTATTGTGTTACCAGCGTTTCTTCCACGTGCTCGTATTTAGGTAGAGCCATAAACTCGGTCGAACTTTCGTCTATCGTACGCGGCATTCGCATAATTCCTTCAGAAACCATTTTCTTATAACTATCGACATCATTCATAAATGACATATTTTTGTACTATAAATCTCTATTCACTGATATCACGCCCTCTCGAATAATTCGAACATATGTTAAAAAAAAGTGAAATCCCTAAAATATTGGATGAAAAGAAAAATACACTTGAAAATATATTCGCGTTGATAGGTTAACGATCAAATATTATTGAGGTCACTTTATATACAGGCGCGCTGGGCTAAAATACCGACAGATATCCGCTTGGGGTTATGCTGGTCATAACAATCATGTTTGAGAAATTATGCGCTTCATTAACAGCAGAAGCTAATTGTACTCATACTATTCGTTATATTTTCAACGAAAATCGATATATATGTATATATACACACCACTACGAGTACTCATTTTTATAACAGTGTTCGATAAGGAAAATACACAACAACCTTTTAGCAACTTCTAAGTTCCATAACATCGTAATCCAAATAATGCGATTGATAATGATAATCGTGCAACGTATAGATCGAGGTTCCCGAGGTGTCCTCAACGATCGCCGAATCGTCTGTTTTTACATATCAAAATATAGACGAACGTATAAAACTATTTGATTTAACACGATCCCCCGTCTCTTGATTTACGTACATAATTAATATTAGATACAGCCATCGCTTATGCTCTATACACACACACATATAGAAACATAACCCTAGGCATTACGCGTTACGCACGTTTGCGCATATAAAGAGAAGAGATCGCCTTGAAGTTGCGTGGATTATAAAGTGAGCATTCTTATCGACGCGAATCTCGATATTCTCGAAGAGCGTGTGGCGGAAATAACTTATCGGGTAGTTATTTTAGCGGTGGGGAAACGCCAGGCATGCGCACGATGGCGTCGCGACTTGAACCAATCAGCGCCAAGCTAAGTCAGCTACCAAGGGCGAATTCCACTTATGCCCAAATCGCCCGTGAATTTCATTAAGTTAGGTTCTCCCCATACGCGACTGGACGCATCGTCAAGAATTTCAAAGTCGATTTTCTCGAAAATGAAGCGCAATATCAAAAAATTGTATTCCTTTTCCTCGACTTATTTACTTGTTATAAGTCGAAAAGAAAGAGTAACTTTTTTCATATCGTGCTTCATTTTCGAGAAAATCGACTTTGAAATTCTTGACGATGCGTCCAGTCGCGTATAAGGAAACCTACCCTAATGAAATTCACGAGCGATTTGGGCGTAAGTGGAATTCGCCCTAAGTGAGGTGAGGCCGCAGCCAACCAGCGTTGACAACAGCTTCCCCGGCGACGCTGGTTGGTCGCGGCCTCATTTGGCTTGACGATGGCGCCGTTTTGTTTCCCATCTTGACGTTGATTGGTTGACATCGCGGCGCCATCGTGCGCATGTGTGGCCTTCCCCCACTGCTAAAATAACTACCCGATGAGTTATTTCCGCCACACGCTGTTCTCGAAATATGCCTTTGTTTTTAATAAATAGCGAAGGACACGGATAAAAACGACCATTTATGTAGAAATTTAGTGGAATAAACTACCTAGAGGCTTCTGAATTAATACATAATAAGAATTTCTTCTATGAAAATTCAGATTCGTCTATCACCTATCGAATACTATATCGTTGTATCTTTTTTCGATCGATAATGTTAAAAAGAAATGAGATAAGCTTGTCGCACTGTAGATATTTAGATAACTATATACATACAGAACGTCAGTCTGTTTCAGAACCGTTTGATTCTGAAACGTAATCAGTGTTCCCCCGCTACTTTCTCGATCGGGCAAATTTGGCACGTGATGTTTGAGTAGCGACGTACATAGGCGTGACTTGTGTCAGCTGATGCATCGTTATTATTTGTTGTATTAAGTGCAACTGTCTCATTCAATTTTTTGCATTACACTTATTTCTCTCGCGATAATGGCTCTTCATTCCGCGGGGAAGGGTAAACTTCTTGCCGTGATCGGAGATGAGGTAAATGGAGGGTATACAAAATTTTACGTTTAGAAGGTACTCACGGGAGCTTTATTCTAGGACACTTGTGTGGGATTCCTTTTGGGCGGAGTTGGCGAGATAAATAAGCATCGTCAGCCGAATTTCATGGTTGTTGATAAAAGTACGTGCTGTCAAGTAAATTCTGCTCTGTGAAAATTCACGTAATCCTAATGCCACTGCACGATTCGCAGTGCATTGTGTTTCGTTATCAATTAACTAGAATAATTTAAATGCAAAACTTTACAGAGAAATTATTCAACTCGCCTGTGCTTTATTCGCAGATTCGGCAGTAAGCGATATTGAAGACACGTTTAAGCGTTTCATTAAACGAGATGATATCGATATTATTCTTATTAATCAAAATGTAAGTATTACATTTATCGTTTAGATAACGAACATCGAGTTTCTTTATAATCCAAAGAATATATAAAACATATGTTGGTTCAAACTACTTCTTTATTTATAATTGCAATGAATAAGTAAGTCTTGTGTGTCCACACCTTTTCAGAATAAATATTTTCTTACATATTCAAGGTTGCAGAACTGATTCGCCATGTAATCGATAGTCACACGCAACCTATACCGTCGGTCTTAGAAATCCCCAGCAAGGATCATCCGTACGATGCTAGCAAAGACTCCATTCTGAGACGCGCCAAGGTAAGATTATATTGGTCTACTAGCAAAATATACTAAGAGATATTAAGGATTCCATGAAAACAAATTTCATCCCCTTTCACTACCCCCTTAGGGGTTGATTAGGGTAAAATCTTGAAATTGGTTTTTTGGCATATGTGTGGAAAACCTTTCTGTGTAAAAATCAAGTTGATATCTAATTGGGCTTAAAAGATATTAAGGAATCCAAGAAAATACATTTTACTCCTTTTCACCCCTTTGGGGACGGAATTACTAAAAATCCTTCCTTAGTGGGCGCCTACGTCATGAAAACAATCTACCTTCCAAATTTCACGTTCCTAGGTTAAACGGTTTGAGCTGGGCGTTGATGAGTTAGTCAGTCAGGACTTCTTCTTTTATATATATAGATATTTCAGCAACTTCCATAGGTGTTCATGTATCTCTATTCATTCTTTACGCAATTTTTACGAACCGTTCATTTGCACTGGTTCTCTATCATATTTAACTGGATTCAATTCTCCTCTACTTAAAGTGTTTCAATTAATAATTCCTTTCAAATCATTAATCAATATATTTGGTATACTTTAAGTCCGCATGCAAATTTGAATATTAAGTAATTCTCTGATTTCGCTTTCCAGGGGATGTTCAATCCTGAAGATATACATTAATCTATGTACATCATATACTGAATTATATAAAAAAAAAAACAATAATGGATGACTTCTTTGGATTTGTCAATCTCTGTATGTAATATTACTGTTGTTATAGTCCTCTCGTAAAGAATAGAAGTGTGTACATTCCATTATTTCACATTTTAATAGCGGCGTGATGTTCAAACTTCTTTGTGAAATATGTATAAATCATATTCTATACAGGCACGCTGCATTGTTGAAATCAATTTAGAGAAACACGCTCTACCGTACCCCTGCGCATACAAAATTCAGATGTGTAAATAAATACATATGTTATGAATACGTCACGGCGTATTTTATTTCAAACTCCTTGTAACAGAAAAATATAGAGTTATTTCGAAGAATGCAAAGTTCACACGGAGTACATAATCTTAATATATAAAGTCGCCTAAAAACTTTCGAACGGTACACGGAGAGAATTTACCCAAAGTAATAAATTAAAGTATAAGTAGTCTTTTCTGCTGCTATGCTTGTCAGAAGTTAAAGTAAATTTATTTTAAAGTAACAGGGTGAATGAAAATATTCAAAGTATTGAAATTATTTTGTATTAATATGTAACATCATATAAGTTCAATATACATTATTCATATCACAGGATGCACGGTGAAATTATTTCTTGTTAATAGCGGTTATTCAAGAGAATTTTGGAACCCTATCTCCGTGCAATCATTAACCAGTAGTATATTTAACAGCTCTAATAAAATCGTTTAATGCAGACGCTCGATTTCTGCAAGTATCGTTTAGTTTTTAATGTTTCTTTAGTATAGTAGAGTATACAGCATAGAAAGCATATCAACACTTTTAAAAATAGATTATCACACATGATTATATAAAATTATTAAGTACTCACGCAAAAGTGTATACAATTATGACAAGTATTACTAAAGTACTAGCACTTCATACAACTGAATACAACTTTTCAAAATAAATAAATGTAAATGACGATAAATAATTCATTGTATAAGCTAGAGAGCAACTTATCTTATATGTACATAGTAAACGTCCGTTTACGAAGAACACAGTACTGTGGTAATTGTTAGCAACACGCAGGTTACCATTATGGATACAGTTAGCATTAGGGCGGTAAGACATATCCAAGTTGAATACAATCTGACTGGTTATTAAACTTGTAATACTCGAATTCAGAAGTCTCGTTCTTCAGTGGCAGACATAAATAATTTTTGTACCGTGTAAGTAAGTTTAACTGAAAAGAGAAAGGTTTTAAAGTTATTAAATTATTCTACTTCTTACTAATCCTACTATCCTACTAATATAATAAATGCGAAAGTGTGTTTGGATGTTTGTTACTCAATCACGTCGCAACTAAGCAACAGATCTTTCTGAAATTTTGTATACACGTAGCCTAGGACCAGGAATAGCATATAGAATACTTTTTATCCCGTTTTTTTTTTTAAATCGATCTGGACCAAATTTTGCATAATTACTCTCTTCTAGAACCCTGCAGAAAATATGGACTTCCATGAAATCTGGATATCCCACCCCTTCCCCCTTATTTTACCCCCTTGACAGTCTGTGACAAGCAAAATTTTACCCGGGCAACGCCGGGTGCATTAAGCTAGTGATATAATAAATGTACGATACAGAGATGTTACGTACCATTAATTTGTTGGAACCACATTGGTTTGTTCTTCCACTTGACGCCAATGAGGTAAGCTGGAACGCCGGACAATGTTATCAAGGCACCGACACCAACTTCGTACGGCCTTTCGTAGCAGGGAACGAATACCAGAAATGCACATATAGCCACAAATGTGATTGGAATCCACAAGGGCATCTGTAAAATATATTGACCGATGTATGTAATCAGCAATTTGTGATAGCGCTTATCGAGTTACTCACTTTAATTGGCCGATTCATATTGGGTTGCTTATAACGAAGCCACAAAACGCCAGCTACGGATAGCATAATGAAAGATGACTCGACTATGCTGCAGTAAGTGATCAACACAAAAATGTCACTTGTACACAGCATTATCAGAGATAAGATGCACTATAAATAAAAGAGCAACATTAATTCAGGAGTTTGTAACGCATAAATTGAACGTATATTCTTTTGCATGGACATACGAGGAAGACTAAGGCCGGCGCAGGTGTAAGTCTCGAAACGTTGATGTGACTTAACATCGATGGGAAATGACCATTCCTGGCGCCAACGAAACACATTCGAGACGATGTCATAATGTGGACGCTCAATCCTCCAAATGCGGACACAGCCACCATTACAGGTATTATCCAGGCCATTACGCCAAGAAGTTGATCTCCGAAAGTCTAATGGAAACTCATCCCATTAACTTTTCTTCTCTATACCGTTAAACATTGGTGTCCATTGCTTTTTCCAGCGAATTAAAACATAAAGGATAAAAGAGATAGTACTCACCACAGCTATCGCATGAGAAGCAATCATTGCGGTTGGTGTTAAAACCGACAAGTAAGCTACATTCGCCAACACATAGATGAGCGTAACCAAAGGTAGCGATATATAAATAGCTCGTGGCAAATTTCTGTAAAAGTGAAATTGCTTTATTAGTACGCGAACAAACGTGTACAGGAATTCTACATTAACTTGAATCACGTACACGTAAGGATCTTTCAATTCCTCTGTCATGAAATTCAAGTAATTCCACCCGGAATATGAAAATATACCGGAATAGAAGGCCACTGCGATTTTACCAGGATCCGTAATTGTATTGTCGAATGCATTCTCAAAATTCTCCGTATGACCTGTGGCGAATGATTAATTGGTACATGGTATTTATTGCTGTTGATCTAGCTCCAAATTACAATAATTACACTTACCTAACGCTAACCAAACCAATCCAGCGATAACTATAACTATTAAAGCGCCGACCTTCGCGAACATAAATACATTTTGCATCTTAGATGTTTCTTTAACATCGGAACAATTTGCGAATGTAAGTAGACCTATTAAAAATGTAAAACTGCGTGAAAAGCTTCATCGATAAGAATTTACAGCCAGGAAAGGTATCTTACAGATAGTGACTGCTGCTATCAATCGTACACCGTCATCTGGAATAGCACAATTTGGGAAAAATGGTTGCAAAACATACTGAGCAAAAGTTAATCCCATGATGGCATTTGTAGTTGGCCTGCGAACAGAGGGCACGGTGATGTTAGTAGAATTATATCTTAAATAATATTCAATCTTATAATCCCCTCTGTTTTAGAGAAAATAACTTACACGAAGATTAAGTTAGCAGCCCAAAGGTACAAGAAAGCGGGTAATGCTCCGAAAGCTTCGTAGATATAAGCGTAATCTCCACCACTACGAGGTATACAAGTTCCCAACTCAGCGTAGCATAATGCCCCGATCATAGAAAGTAACCCACACAAAACCCAAATAATTAACGATACACCGACGCTTCCTACTTCCGTAATTACACCTTTCGGTGAAATGAAAATACCTATACAAGCATAATAATTGTTGTTTTATGCATATTCTAGTTGCAAAGTACAAAGTTAGTTGTAATTAGACACTTATAAAGATCATCAGAGTATAATGTATGTACAAAGTGTGATTTATTTCTTATCTTTGATACTTTGGTCATTCCTGTAATCACGCCGCAAAATTCGGCCACATTCAGGTTTCTTTTTCTCAGTGAATACAATGAATAATAATCTCAAACTTTCTTTTCATATATTAAGCTACTTATAATGTATACGGAACAATTTTTTAAATACACTTTTAATCGTGTTTTTTCAATGTTACCTGGAGGTAAAAATCGCACCTTTGAAAAGAAATACCTCCCTGGCGGGAATGATTTCAGCTCACAGACTCATCTGAAATAAAAAAAACCAAGCTGATTCTTAATCATTATGAGTACCGCTATCGCAGGTGCCAGAACTAGCCACGTAAATCAAAATTTAACAAAATTGCGCGCATTCGAACTTTAAGTCTGGAAATTTTCCATTTTTACTTGAAGCTTGAATGCGCGCAATTTTGTTCAACTTTGACTTACGTGGCTAATTCTGGCACCTGCGACAGCGGTACTCACAATGATTAAGAATCAGTTTGTTTTTTTTTTGTTTGAGATGAGCCTGTGAGCTGAAATCACTCGTGCCAGGTAGGTATTTCTTTTCGAAGGTGCGATTTTTACCTCTAGGTAACATTGACAAAACACAATTAAAAGTGTATTTAAAAAAATTGTTCCGTATGCATTATAAGTAGATTAAAAATGAAAAAATCTTCATTGTATTCACTGAGAAAAAAACCTGAATGTGGCCGTATTTTGTGGCGTGATTACAGGAATGACCGCTTAACATAAGAACAATGCGTTTTAGTAATATTTAAATTAATCATTTGAAACCATGTTTTGCAGATTCATAATTGCAAACGTATCTACTAGTATTCTTTTTATATACATTTAAAGACGACGAGTGTATTTTCTTTTTTAATAACCATTAATACTCGGGAAATAAGGAAGACGAGAGAAATTTTATTTCAGGAATCAATAATCTTATGTATAGCTTCAAATGCATGAATTATGTTTAAGGTAAAGATTATGTGTTTTATGTATTTACTCATTATATGCTAACATTACAAATTGTATAGAAATTTTTACCTGAACCACATATGATTCCTAAAATAATTGCGATGCCCTCCAAAAGACCCAGCTGTTTCTTCATTTGTACTTTCTCAACGCCGGCAACATGATTTTGATTCTGCGACTCGTTGTCTGAATTTATTAACTGCATTTCTTTAGGAGATTCATCGAATATCTGGGAGACCATTTTGCCTATATAAAATGAATATAAGATTCGTTGTATTAATTCTTAGATAAAACATATAGAAGAACAATGGAATGATTAATTAATGTTTCATGTAAAATTTGTGCCACAAAAAAAAAGGAATGAAAAGATGAAGCTGCTTATATTATAAATTAATCTTTACGAAAAGTTGCTTTTACTTACATAGTAATTGTTATTGACAATTTTATAATGAAAATTTATGCACCTTTGTGGGAGAAGTTTTTTAAGTTAAATTGTAATACTGTATGTACCTTGTCTTCCTGTTTTAATGCAAATAACCAAATGTATAAATAAACGCGTATTGTAAAATACAGATGTGTAAATATTATCTGTTTACGTCGGTAGGCCGAATTCTTCCGAAAATGTGGAGCATGATCTAAAAATGAAAGTGCCTTTAAATTTTGATGCTTCGTTTCAGAAGAATGAAAGAAATTTCTGTATAATGTAGTATTATTCACTACGGTACCTGCAAAATTGGAACAATTAGGTAAACAATTGATTCCTTCTTTGCTTCGAATATTCTATTTTAAAAGATACTATTTAAACGAAACGCGAATGTAGGTTACGCATGTGAGAAATACACGTGCGTTGAGACGGTTTAAGGGCTGGTTTGCAAATCTTGCGTGATAAGGATTTGCATGTTTTAAATACCTAAGATTATTGGCATAAAAATGCATTGATTTACATTTTCTGACGCAACTCTGAAAATACATAAATTATTCTTGTAAAATCGATCATTAATTTTCCGCGATAAGCAATAGAGGGCAGTATTCCTAGATTCATAAACGTGACCACAGCCGACTCTAGTACTATGTACTAGCTATGGCTAGTGCAGTGCCAGTGCATGCTGCCGAATCCGCTATTATTGTAGTGTCTCTAGTTTTCGGTAACGCAAACTGCAGCTTCTCGGACAAAATCAAGCTTTGAAAATGCTTTGTAATTATTGTTTTAAAGTTTTTATTCCACTGAGAATATAGAGACAGGAATTAGAGAATAATTAAAAAAAAAAAAGTAATATCTCCACACCACGATTTGAACCCTAAATTTTCTGTTTGCGACCCAAGCGCTTGGGTTTCGGTGAAGTGATTATATGAATTTTCGACGAAAAGTGTCGCAGCGCAGGCCAGGTAAGTAGCGCGTACGCACACGTGCAGAAGATAGGGGTATGCTCTGTGATGCCAGATCGGGGACGGGTTCCCTCGAGAATTTCCCACCCCGCGCATACTACGCCGAGCAGCGTGTCCGTGAGCTCAGCGCTTCGGAGTCCAACTCACGGACACGCAGCTGCGGCGTAGTTTGCGCGAGGTGGGGAAAATTCTCGAGGAAACCCGTCCCCGATCTGGCATCACAGGGTATGCTTGTGTAGTGCGGTCTAGCAAGGGGAAGAACACGCTTGGTCGTGGAGAGAGGGTAAGCTCGTGTGCGAAACGATGGTTACATATTGGCACTTTATTTAAAGCAGATACAATATTTCATTTCACAATATTAAAGTAAACAAATTACAAAATTGACATGAGCTATAACAGTCCTTGCCTTTCCAAAAATTCCTGCTTAACTTATTTAATCGTATAATATTTTAGATGTGTTCGAAGTACTTACAAATTATCACGTTACATGTCAGTATTAGGACTGCTGACACTAGTAGGCTTGCAAGCTTTCATTATACTTCTTAAATCCTCATCACTTAGATAATTAAATACTTTCTCAATACAGTCGTGTGGTATACCAAGGAAATTGGTAAAGAGAGAATGGAAAATTTATCAGTATAGCGTATGTTGGAAATTTTATTTTATAATCATCTGATCCGAATACCTGTCCTATACTTTCATTTCCTGAGTATATCGCTATTTATCTTATAGCTTTTGTCAAGATATCATAAAGCGAAATATTACCAATCTTCTCACTCTTCATGCTTGCTACTTCTTTCTCACATTCATTTAAAAAATTCTTGAATTTAGTAGATTATTCAGGAACTACCTTAAGTGGTGAGCACTTGCAGCATTTATTGTCTTTGGGATCACTATTCATTGAAGATTGGAATTTCGATAAAAATGTGTAACTGAATATTTCTTTATATATTATATATGATATAGTTTATGTCACTTACGGGAGCGGAACTGTAGACTGTGCTATGTATACCACATGCGATAAGCATAAAAGAATGTACGGATGGCGAAATAAATACTACTTATATTATACGTGTAAACTGAATAAATGATTTTTTTGTATATTAATATTTTCATTTTTGGATTCCACTTCTAATTTAAGTATCGATACCAATGATAATATGTCAGTTGCATCGACACCATATGCATCGATTAGAATGACTATTCGTATTGATTTCATGAGTAACCTAGAGATTAAATTATATTAATTAATATTGTGCATGGTGTGTAAAAAAAAGGTCATCAAATGAGGGAATGAATATATAGGCCGATACGTACGGTATACCACCGGTATCTATACTTCGTCTCCGATATATCAATTGTATCGATACTTAGACTGTCAATATGTATTGATACGAAATATCGATACATGTGGGGATGTATCGCCATCACTACTTGATAATCTTTAGAACACATTCGTCAGCAGCAATATCAAGTGCTGTTCTCCCCTGTTTATCTTTAGAATCGATGTTGGCACCGGAGTTTATGAGGACATCGACAATTTCGGGATTACTCAATTCAGAAGCAAAGTGAAGCGCTGTTTTATGATCTTCGTCTTTAGAATGGATATCAGCATTGAATTCTAAGAGAACCTCGACAACATTTCGATCAGTCCTTTCAGAAGCAATGTGAAGCGCTGTTCTACCATAATTATCTTTAGAATTGATGTCAGCACCAAGTGTGTGTAGAAACTCGATAATTTCCAGATTACTCAATGCACAAGCAATCTGAAGTGCTGTTCTACCACGTCCATCTTTATAATCTTTGTCAGCACCGCGGTTTAAGAGAGCCTTGATAATCTCTAAAACACATTTGTCGGAAGCAATGTGAAGTGCTGTGCGGCCATATTTATCTTCAACATTGACATCGGCACCTCTATTTAAAAGCAACTCAACAATTTCCATTTTCCTCCATTGAATTGCTTTATGAAGTGGAGTTGCGCCATCCTCAAATTTAGTGTCAATATTAGCTCCTCTATCTAGAAGCATCTCAACAGTCTCTATGTGACCATTTCTAATGGCATGATAAAGTGGAGACTCGGAAGGATTTCTGTTTATTCTGTTACCTTTGGAACCATTTGTTAAAAGTAGTTTAGCAACCTCTGTATGGTTATTCTTAAGAGCATCACAAAGTAAAACATATCCATCTTCCCAATTTTGTGAAGTATATCTTACTCACCGAAAGAAGTAATTAACTCCCTTACTCTCTCTAGTCTTCCTTCATGAACTGCCGCAAGTAAATTGAAGATTATATCCCGATCACCTTGCATTTTCCACTAATAAATTATTCCTGATTCCGTGAAATAAATTGCCAAATCCGTGTCAGGAGATGCACTGTAGTCTATCGTAGGAAATCCTAGGTTTTTTCCTACGGAAATAAATTAGAACTCATAAATAACTTACGTTAAACAATGCACGTATAACGTGTTTTAACACACCTCTCTATAATGCCGAGTAACCATCAAATGCGCATTTCTGATTTTGGCCACGTGGCAACGTGTCACTTGCTGCAGGTCAGTGATGAGATCCCAGACGGGTTTCTTCGTGCATGCGCGACTTTTGCAGTACCGTGTCTATGTTGGGTGGGGGGCAAGTAACGCGTGATCAAGGTACGGTACCCCATTTTATCGAAACTTGTACTATACTGATGCTAAAATCGCCGTGCATGCGCGAGAAAACCCGCCCGAGATCTCATCACTGCTGCAGGTCGCCGACGACCACGAGGTACGCGGGGCCATATGAGTTCGCGGTCGCGGCGAACAACAAAGGTTCTGGTCACTCGGTTAGTGGCAGATTCAGAGAGGCGGGGGGGGCGCACGCCCCTCCCTCAAGGGAAAAGTACTTATTTTAATTTGCAAAATACTTATTTTAACTTAGTAATATGAGAGAATATGATAGACTGTTACCAAAAAAAAACACTTTTTCATTTAACAGGAAAATATTATTGAGAAAGGTCCCTGGTTTATTTCTCAGACCTACGCCCCCCCCTCCTCAAGAAAATCTTGCATTCACCCCTCCACTCCCTCCTCCTCCCGAAAATCCCAACTCCGCCCAAGCTCTCGGCGACCAAGTTGCCGGCGACTGGTCGCAAGTGCGTAACGGGCCTAACATTAGGTAGTACGAAACAAATGAAACTCATCGCTTGCAATAATTCAAATTTTAGAATTCGCGGTATCGATCTACTATCGATAGGGAAACAAAGCTATCGATAGTTTTCGATAGTGAGGACCATCGATAACTATCGATAGTACCATCGATAAATCTTCACTAGTGTATGGACAGGTTTACGTTGAATAAACTGAATCGTAAGAGGTTATGTTTGGTATAGTCGGAGATCGTAATAAGCTATTTATAATATCGTATTCACAGTAAAAACGATACAGAACGAGAATTGGAATTGGTGTGGAATCAAATTGTTCCAGGAAGATCGTAATTCCTAGTCGATAAGACGAGGCAGAATGTTTGAAGAACGATAGAAATACAGTGTCTTGACATCTTACAGTTAACTCGAAGGGAACGTCCGTTCGATAAATAGAATAATGGGAAAACGTACGGCTCGTTCATTCTGCGAGCTCGGTACTGTCATTTTTCTTCTTTATTTCGCAAAAGTGCCAAGCGCGACGAGTGCACCAATAGAGCAAAGTATTCTAGGTGTCATGAACGCGGACCGGGATCTTCGATGCGATGTGCCAACATTTTTGTACGACAGTAACATCACACAAACTTGCTCCAATTTAACCTACCCAGGGGAAAGCCTAAAGTTCACGGTCGAAAAGAAAAATACTTTCTTGTGTCTTGCGTTTTACGACACGTGGTACAAAGCTTGTGATCCTAGTCAAATACTAAAGCCATTCACTAACACATCTACGTTTTACTCGTACATTCAGAAGTTCTTCCCTAAGGGAGGCGAAGAGAGTCAAACTATGTTTTGTGAAAATGTTAAAGACGTAGTGTTCTCACATAAAAAGTTACAGCCATGGTTATCGCAGATAAATTTAAAGAGACCCAAAGTATGCGACCGAATGTGTTTTAATGTGGACGAGACATTTAATCCGTTCTGTGCTATATTGGCTTGGAGTAAAAGTATCGATGATAACAAAAAGAGGGATGTGGTACCCAAAGGGAATACAGCTACTGAAGTGGACCAGCGGGTGGAGCCCAAAGTCGTTGGACCTGAGCTGAATAAGGGTTCGAGACAGGGCACGACAGGGAAAGAAATTAGCAAAGATACGAACGATGCTAAAAACAATCCTCATATTAGTCCAGCGGTAATAACAAAATCAGAACCTGTAATTGAGACGTTAGTGCCGAAAATAATGCAGAAGTCGTCTGAAATATCTGTTTCCAAACCTTCTCCAATAACAAACTCCGATCCTGTTGAGAAACATGAGACCAGCAATAATAACAGTCCCCTTGCGTCAAAAGATCAGGAAGAAGCACCACCTAATATTAACCCAGCTAATGTTTCTGATAATTCACGTAAACCCTCCGAGGCTATTCATTCTAGTACTAATAATGTTGATAATGGGGTTGCGGAGAGTGGAAAAGATGCTAACGACGATATCAGGACAAGTACGCTATCAGAAAACACCCAGGATCATGACCCTTCTGTTAGTCAAGGAGAGTGGAATCCCAGCGAAGAGGGTAATAATTTGTAAATACGTTACAGGCTTTAGTTTAACGTGTACTTAACCATTTAACGTACAATCCACTGAATCGTTTACCACTGTTTCCAGATCAGAATGATGATCAGGCTATTGAAACAGGTGAAATACTCTGAAATTTTAAAGTGGCTGCCTTTACACCAGTCGACATTGCGTCTTTAATACATTTCTTTGCAGGTGATCAAAGACCAAGTATACTTGAAGTTTCGGGACGAAAGGATACCACATCTTCCTTTCACAGTATAAGACCCGACGATGAATCCCACTTTATCACTTACTTTACTATTATTTCTATGGTCTCTATCGCCGCGTACATCGGTTACCACAATAAACAGAAGGTAAACGAAGTTACGTAGTCTCTTGTTTCATTTACAGTAGAATTCCGGTAACCCGGCATGCTCTGGACTTAAGGTAGGCTCTCGCTACGCCTCGCCTCGACGCAATTTCTTTTCGCACTCACATCTAGGCTCGCGTCGCCTCGGCTTTCCGTACCTGAAGTTATCTGAGCTTGCCTCTGTTCTTGTGTTTGATCAGTTGCTCAGAGAATCTGTGCGGTGGCATCGCAGCTACTCACACTATGCCTCGCGCTCTTTCTCAAAATATTCCCGAGGGAGAATCCACGACTGGGAGTCGCGTCGAGGCGAAGCGAGACGAGGCGCACTGTGAGTCAAATTGCCAAACTGTATAAGAAAAGCATAGGAAGAATAATATGAGCCGAGGCGAGGCGTAATGAGAGCTTGCCTTTAGGCAGTGCCGAATTATTGGGCCACACTTGTAATACGATAAAAACGAGGAAAATAATTTGAACAAGGGCCGTAATTAATATAGCATTGTAATTTGTTCGTCAACCGTTCGATGCCACGTGTCGATGCATGCGACAGCGACTTCTTTATCCGAAAGATAAGACAGTCATGGCCGGAGCTATGCGTGTCGGATTATCGGAATTCTACTGTATAAAGGTTTAGAAACAATATTATTTGCATACGCTATGTTTACGTGTTTCAGATATTAGCTATTGTATTAGAAGGTCGGAGAGCACGAAATAGCCGTGGGAGACGGCGCCCGAGCACAGCTAATTATCGTAAGCTCGATTGTACACTAGAAGAAGCGGTCACGTCACAGTGTAATGCAAATGTTACCCACGTCATATATTAATACATGTAACGTATGAAATACCTTAAAGCAACTGTATAATAGCACTCCATGTGTAACATATTTTGTATTCAACTATACTTACGGCATAATATGAATTTATTTTTAACAAATGAATTATTTATTATTGCTCCATTGATCGTTACCGCATATATAGAATGCATTACCACAGATCGATGGGATACTTTATTAGAATTTATAGCAGTAAAGTATTTTGCTATCTTTCAATGTGTATTCACTAATCTCATTCAGTAATCTTATATGCTATCAATAACCACAATTTTTTATTTCAGTAAATAAGGTCACGTATTACCTATGAATTCATCTTCATACAATGCTGCACGTTGTTATCCAATATACACCATTTAAATAATGATATCTTTCCCGCTAGACATAAGTTATTTTCTTACAATATTAAAATTAATTGCAATCGCCCTATCAGTCGACTATAACGCCGTTGTAATGTTTATTACAACGTTAATATAATAAGAAACGTAAGGTTGGAAGTATTTAAAAGGTAATTTCACTCTGTACTTAATCGATCATTTCTCGATTTCATAAGTATGTTCGAACATATTAGGAAACGCAAAGAAATATTATTGTACGATTAATTACTATTGGCTTAAAGTTAGGATTCATTTTGCGAGAAATGTTATACTTCGTGTACAAACATTATATTTCACATCTTTTCCCACTCCTTCTCGTTTATTTCGAAATGAGAATTGGCAGCGGTCGCCAATGAAACCTGTTTCTTCGAGTCTTCGTTAAGTTATTACTTGATGATCAGTTTCGTTGTTCACGTTGCCAAAAAGGTAAAAGTAGAAGAAACGAAACAGATGTAAATATAGTTCTACAAGAAGATAAACAAAGTGGTTTTTTACAATCGCGTTTATTAAACGGATAATCACCCTCGGGGTAATATATTTATGCAACGCGTTATATTTATATTTCCCAAACTTTCTCTTTTAACGTAATCGAGATTATTCTGGTGCATAATTTATTTACATTTCAGAAAGCATAACAGAGTATAAAGCGAGTGGCGGTGAACTTATGCATTTGTGCGGGAGGCCCTCTCGGTGTAATATACATACATGTATAACAGTATTAGCATTAAAATAAGTATGATCTTTATTTTCGATATAGCGCATGATCAAATGTTGCAGGACAAGGTAAAGTTATAATTCTATACGTAACATTTGTTATTCGCGACATTGTCCGAATGCATCGCCGTTAATGTTAATAATAAGCAATATATCCACTATGTGCATATTAGATTTAAGTGATTTCGCTGCACAAAGGGTACAGGTACTTGTACGCGTGACTATGTGTTAATATTAAATTGTTCGTCTAGACTACTATATGATCATGGAAAATTGTACCGAATTAATTTATCAGAGAAAACACAAACCGTCCACTTGTACGCGGTTACGCCATGAAAATAGTGTAAGTTACGGCATCGAACATTTATAATAAATTTCATACAGCAAAGTGATCATGCGTCATATTTACACTGCCGTTCGTAAGTATTAGGTATAACGCGTGGAATAATTGCGAAGAACGTTGCAAATTTATTGAAGGACTCTAGAAAATATCACTCTTTTGGTATCTCAAATTAAGAGATTTTTTTGCAAATACAGTAGGTGCCTAATACTTATGAAAAGCAGTGTATATACATTACTTCGTTCTGTCAAATGTATTATTTCTTTTGCAAAACCACCCATCGGGCACCAAAAATTAACAAAATAAATATCAATTTACACAGGATCTTTCAGATTGTATAAACTTAATCAATATACTTCGTAAGAAAAAATAGAAAATCTTTGATATAAATTATAAATTAATAAATTCGAACTCACAGATTCTTTCTATCAGAGCTCTCTTATCTCCCATCATAGACTGTGCCAGCCAAATAGATTTACATAAATACGAGTCTAAAACGTCCTGTACACAAGTAAACGATTTTCTAATTGTATACACACGCTTGACGAGAAACAAACGTTTTGTTATTTGTTATCATTTAGGACAGTAGCACGCATCTTTGGTTTGTTGCAATAGCCAGTTAAGGTGGGGACCAATTCTTGTGAAAATCGAAACTCCAGGAGCATCGCCGACACATTTATTTGCATCCGAGATTATACCTATTAAAATACGTGAATTATTTTTTGATCAAGCAAATTTCATACACCTTAGTTTTGCAGTGAACATTATTGCATACATTTCCCTCTAAAAATAATTTGTTATCTTAAGAATTCACGTTGTTATATGGTACGTGTTAATGTACATACGTACCAACAAGATCATAAACACCTGCATATGAACGGTATTGCACGGAAGAGCCCACGTCATTCTGAAAAATACGTTAGGTAGAGATTTTTAGTGTACATAGATGAGTGCTAATTACTGCCAGTGTCCCTATTACTACCACTTTATTTATTTTACTTAATAAACACGTAAAGAATAGTGTACAAAAATTTATTATTAAATTGGGTCTGTTCTACTTCTTATTATTTAATTATTTAATTATTCTATTCAATTATCCAATTATTCAATTATTCAATTATTCAAGTATTCAATTATTCAAGTATTCAAGTATTCAAGTATTCAAGTATTCAAGTATTCAATTATTCAAGTATTCAATTATTCAAGCATTCAATTATTCAAGCATTCAATTATTCAAGCATTCAATTATTCAAGCATTCAATTATTCAAGCATTCAATTATTCAAGCATTCAATTATTCAAGTATTCAATTATTCAAGTATTCAATTATTCAAGTACTCTATTCAATTATTCAATTATTATTTAATAATAATGTTATTCTTATAACATTATTGTAATATTATTACCTGATTATTAAGAACAGACCCAATTTAATAATAATTTTTTTGTATATTATTCTTTATACGTTACGTTTTTATTAAATTAAATAAATAAAGTGGTAGTAATTGGGACATTACCCTATGGTGGACAATCGAGGAAGTTGAAAGTACTTATTCGTTGATTTCAGAAAAGTATTTTTCGAACAAAGCATCTTCTATCTGTCCAGAATTTCTGGGATTTGATTTACGATATATATATATGGAAATACCTCGCATACGATGGAATTTCCTCCTAAAACACCAGCACAACCAGAGTCGTTATGAAAATTCACGGGATTCACACCAGACGTTATGCATTCGTCGCGACCTAAAATCGGTAGACCCAGTTTTCGCGGTCGGCAGGTCTGATTGTTGTTCCTGTCGTCCGTTTTCCTCGCCGTCCATCCAACTAAGGTTCCCACTTGTCCTAGATAAGTGGACCCTGGAATGTCGAGAATTCTAACAAAATCCTGTTCGATTGGCTCGCAAACTCTACGCGTTTCTACACTTGAAAATAAAACCCTAACAAGGGGCAGTTCATCGGACCTAGACATAGAACAGTATTAGAACCCCGCAGCGAAAGCTTCGAATAACTTGACCAACCGTTTTATTTCACCCTTCCCCTCTACTTCGCTGAAAATCACAATCACAGGCTGTGACGTTCATTACGAAGATAGCTTACCCTCTAATTGAGTTTCCCAAAATTGCAGCAAGTATCGCATGCTGCGCAGCTAGATACAGTGGGAGGACTGTTCTACGAAATATACCTACCTACGTCTTCTTCGCAACACTCGTTTTTAATTTTAAAAAAGATTGCTTCGTTTGAGTGGCTCAAGGTCTCTTTATACCACTGCACGTTTGCCGAGACAAATGCCCTTTTTGTACGAAATTGAATTGCAGGCAAGACATCTTGTACGAAGCCCAAGGCATTCGTTCAAAGTTTAAATTAGACGGTATGAATCGTTGGCAGTGGTGGATTTAAGGAAAAAGGCCCAGGTGGCAAACCTTCCGAGGGGCCCATTTTTGGGGGAAATGAAAAGGAGGATTACTAAAGACGGTCGAAGTGTAGTACTACAGAAAAAATGTGGTATTTGAATAAAAATAATTTTTTTAAGATTGGGCCCTGGTGGGGCCTTCTGGCCCGGGGCCCAAACGGCAACTGCTTATCGGCTTAGTTGGCTTCAATTCTAATTTATGAATTCTATTACGAACCTGGATTCGGCAAGCAGATAGGCGATATTCTCCTCTCGAACTTGATCGATTGACTCAGTTTTATCAACGCCAAATCGTGGGCCTGGGAGTCTGGGTTATATTCTGGATACAGAGTGATCGATTCTACGCTGACTCTCGCAGATGACACATCTAAACTGCAACGATCATACTCTCCAAGGGATACTTTTATTTCTGGTGCAGTTATGCTATGAAAAACAGGCATTCGCATTATTAAGCGCACATATTGTTTAACCCTCGGTTGGGGGATGCAGGGCCCATGTGGTTTTTATTATTAGCATTGCTTCTTGAAGAAGATAAGGATTTTAAATCGGACTAAGGTCAGACTAGCATATCTGTGGGCGGGTTCAAGAAAGGTCAATGTGAAAATTAACACTTTTGACTAATTGGCGTTAGGAATTTTACAGATTCTTTATACAAAAAAAATGACACAGATTGGCCTTTTTAACCAGTGTAAGTGAAGTGGGTCATTTTCACCCAAAATCGAATAACAAATCCTCATTCCTCCTTTACTAATGTATTATTTAGACTCAAACTCCTTCGTATCTTTAAATAACTACATAATAACCGTCAATAATAAATAATAATAATACTAATTTAGTTTATTTTTTTTATTGTAGAAATTTAATAAGTTTTTAAAATATTAAACCGTAATAATTGAATGGACTCAGTTCTATTTTTGTACGCTCGTTTCCTGAAAAAATATATGATATTGAGCAAATTTGACCCGAATTTATGTATCCGTGTAACTTTACAAATTCCGTATAAGGGTTAACTGAAAACCTCATATTCTTGAACTCACCCACAGATATAAGAGTACAATATAAAATAAACTACAGATAAAAATCCGAGGTGCGGCCAAGCTACCCCCGTTCAAGGGTTAATGATGATATTCTACCAACCCAACGAGCTGACTGGCTGCCGTGAGGACATAGCGATCGTTTATCAGAACCCCGCTGAAAATCAACTGAGCTCTCGCGTGGATATTCGCGAGCCATGGGAACTCGTGCGATTTCGTGTATTCCCCACCAAGAAATCGCGCTTCACCGGAACGGTTCGGTCGCCCGCAAACTGTGGACCGATTCAGTGGCGAAATGATGCCGTGTCGCGGCAATTGCAAAGAATATTCTAAGAGCCAGAACAGTGGCTGGAAAAAGGACAAGATCACTTACGACAGTTGCCACATGCTTTGAACCTGCCGAACAGGAAGTCCAGCACGCCGCGCGCAGTTCTGGTTTCATCCTCCTGAATGTCCTGGTCAAAGTAGCAGATAAAAAGCTAAGAAATGGCACTCGCAGAGGGTGGTTCTTAATTACATCTGAACGCCGCAGTGAATGGAATCAGGAGTCCAAAGAAGAAGATAAATCGTTCGAATTTTATTCCCCAAATTGCGAAGCAAGTGGCCTCGTTGGTCCTCTATGTTGGGTCCGTTAGATCTTCACATCTTGTGGGCAATGAAAAGGTACTCGCCACACGACGCGGACTAGCATCCTCCACAATGCGCAAGAAAGCGCAGAAGTAGATTTGGAATTGCTCTCAAACGACACTAGATACTTTGCGGCAATTGATGAGGTGCCGCTGTCGGGCCCCAGCTTCGCGATGTTACAAAAGGCGGGTGACTATCCTCTTTCGTTTATTATAACTGGAATGATAAGAAAAGCTGGACGACCCGGTGACACTTTCTTCTTCCTTGAACTCTAGACACACGTCCTGAAGTACTCTGACTTTTGGCGAGGAGTAAAGCTAGCTTGGCAAAGCGACTTGGGGAAGCCCTAGGGATGACGGAGAACGCTTACAGTGGAGTCCGGCTGGCCGCAGCTAATCGATTTCGTGGCGATCAGAAAAACGCAGACGAGATACTTGACGAAGTCTTGCAGCTTCATGGCTTTTCTTTCAGCTGTCGAAACGGTACTGGTCTCGGTTAAACGACTGGTTTGTATAGCGGGACTATCGTTGCCCGCATCCCACGAGCCCCAAGGCTCTTCCCGGTGCCAATGCTTCCCACACCCGCGGCCCCGCAGTTCCAGCCCGCCCGAGGATGCTGATTTCGTTTCTCCTCGTGTCGGTTTCGGCTGAATTACAACCGGTCCAACGGTACTGCTTACACGCGGACTGTTATTAATACCACTTCGGGTACCCAGTAGCCTGAGCAATCTGTTACCAGGCACTCAAAATGACATTAATTGGAAATATCGTTCCGAATGACCATTTTCTTTTTCACAATTATTTCGTTTCCGAAATACAATTGTGTTATTTTATTTCATTATTATTATCTAAGGTAATGAAATAATTAAATACTCGTTCCATTGAACTTGATATAATTCCAAATTGATCGATATTTTTAATATTTTCCAGTAACTGTATTGAAAATAACGGACTGAAATATTAGTTCAAATAGCTATATCTTATTTTAATTTCGAATTAAATTTTCCCAGGTCTGTCTGTTAATTATGGGGCTACTAGTAGAGTCTCCGAGCTTTTGGTCGAATAGCAACGCTAATTTTTAACGTCTATGCATTATAAATTGCAGTACTGGAAATACTTACTGCATCACCCTGAAATCCACGCAATGCGAAGCAATCTTCATAAATAATTGTTTAACTTATACTTTCTGAATATATAATACTAAATGTGGTGGAAGTGAATACACGCTAAATGTTTGAGCGATGCAATAAATATTTCCAGGCGTTTCACAGTGCGCCCCAATTTTTCATCTTCAGATATACGTACACTGTGTACCAAAATTCCCCGGACAGTCAACGATGGATCACTTCGTAGAAATGTGAAGGATGTGCAGGGTGTTGAAAATGTGATGGTCATTGCTTTCAGGGGCGAATCTCCACCTTTGGATCGGTGGACGTTTGTAAAAAAAAATTCCTACAAAATTGTTCATACCGTCGAGAGTTAATGTTAATTTTTTTTTGTTATTTTAACATATTCTGCTCACCGAAAGGAGGGAAAGTCTAAAAGGAATCATATGTGATAAAGTTTTGGCATCGATGAAATGATCCATACCATTTTTCACGTTTTCGAGAAACGTATGGTTTCATCTACACTCTTTCTCCTTTCAGCGAGCAGAATATGCTGACGTGAAACAAAAATTAACATTAATTTTCAATGTTATAAACAATTTTGCGGCAAGGTTTTTTTTTATAAATGTTCACCGTTCCGCACCGTGGATTCATCCTTGAAAGCAGCGACCATCGCTCCTTTAACACCCTGTACATTATGGGGCCCTCGCAATGAGGTGACGCGTCAATCTGACCTCATTTTCAGAACTTAATATTTGGGGAACGGTATTTGATGATTTGCATGGAAAGATAGAGCTGTTGCTTTCAAATATGATATGGTTAGAGGCGAAGAGGTCGCAAGGCAAAATGGAATGATTTTAGTTGCTTTATATTTCGATTCAGTTTTTATTGAATCAACTTGTTTTATTCGTGCTAGTCTCGTTGGAAAATAATTGGCAACTGTTGTTCCTCTTTTATAGGATGAATGAGATACGGCAAGTGTGATAAGTCTCAGTGGTCTTAGAAAATCTACGTATTTGTAAATAAAATTAATAAATTTTAGGAAGCTACATTTTTGGGATTTCAAGATTGATAACGATTGTTTGGTGGAGGTTTCAATAATGTCAAGCTGCCCTGGAACAGCGTTATTTCATTCTTATTAAGTTGCAGGCAATTTGACACGATTTAAATTATAAAAGTCTTTATTGATTATTATTCATCACGTCGTTAAACATACTTTTAGATCTTTAAAGAGTACACAATATCTTACTTAATGTTTGAGCAAATTACATAATTTAATACTTAGGGGGCTGCTTTCGGGTACTTCTTGTTAGAGACTCCATATGGGGCCATTCTTAAATTACGCGAGGGTAATTTTGGCCCTTTCTTACCCTCTCTCAGCCCCAATATAAGAATTCGTAAGATTTTATATCCCAACCCCCTTCCTTATCTAATATATTTTCCATTGCAATTCTTCAGTTATTAAAATTTCTTTGAAGGTTTATTTATATAATTCATTTAACTCGCTTTCGTGTGTGCGATGAAATGTCATTTTTTAGGCTACTCATGTTGAAAATTATGTTGAAAAAATATTATGTAAAACGCTACCTAACTCCCTCTCCCTCCATGTAAGAAAACGCAAGAAACCCGCGACCCCCTCCCCTAAAAAAAATCCTTACGTAATTTAAGAACAACCCCTAGTAGTTCTTTTCACTCAGAAAAATCGAGTATTTAAAAGCAGGCACGGTTCATAATAACTAATTACGAGCATTTCATTTTCCACCCCTTCAAGTAACTCTTAATTACACGAAAATTGAAGTTCCTTCAAATATCAGCTCATTTAAAAAAAATCATTTAAATACCTTAACGAAATCTTGGAAGACTCAGAGTATTTATATTATTCCCTCAAACGTTTCCCTTTTTACTTTTCGTATATCTTCAAGACTCTCAGTGCAATTTACATCTTCCAAGTTTCCAGGGACTCTTGATTTCGGTCGGTATTGAAAATGAATCAAAGTCTTCGTCACACGCTTGATTTATTCCCAATTCGAAACGCGTTGAGCTCATAATTAACGATAGCGCTGTGCCATCGATCTGCGTTCATCTTAAAGTGGAATGTTGTCTGGCATTTGCGATTATAATCGAGACAGAGTCAATTGCTCGCCGAGCAGCTGGTCGATCTAGTCCTGAGTATTGTTCGAACAATTCGGTAATTTCCATCAGCGTTACAATTTCTCAGTTGTTCTCACAGAAGCATCCCTCTCGCGAATGGTAGACGATCCAGTCTATGTATCGCGTGACTCTTGTGTAGACACCAGGGTACCCTGGCCGAGCACATCCGTTACCCCAGGACACTACACCTATGAGCTCGTATTTCTTGTCCTCGCGTTCGGCTACCAGGGGTCCTCCGCTGTCTCCCTGAAATCAAATACAGGATTATAAAAACTGTTCATGTATAAAATACCTGACCAATATTCATAGTCACTATTGCAAATGTGCTGTGGTTCAAGGGCCCTGGCACCCCCTCCCTCAAAGAAGGGGCCTTGTAAAGAGAGAAGAAGAGAAAACTGCATTTTATTCTTTACATAAATTTTTATAATCACCTAATGAATTTTATTGAATTTCCATTAAAAATATTTTGCAGGGGCATAAGGATTCCAGACCTCTTGTTCCAAAACTTCAAATTTTGGGACTCCAAGCTTTCTAGGTAGGTATGGTACCTAGAGGGTCCCAAAAGTTTACAGCTTTTAAGTTTCGGATCAAGAGGTTTAGTATTATTTGGAAGGAGATAAGATTTCCAGACCCCTTGTTCTAAAACTTCAAAGCTTCAAAACTTCAAACTTTGGGACTCTCTCAGCTTTGACAACTACTCTATATGCCTTCCAAGTATGGTACTTAGGGAGTCCCAAAGTTTACAGCTTTGAGGTTTCGGAATAAGAGGTTTGATCCCTTTTTGGAGGGAGATAAGATTTCCAGTCCTCTTGTTCTAAAACTTCAAAGCTTCAAAACTTCAAACTTTGGGACTCTCTCAGCTTTGACAACTACTCTACATGCCTTCTAAGTATGGTACTTAGGGAGTCCCAAAGTTTACAACTTTGAGGTTTCGGAATAAGAGGTTTGATCCCTTTTTGGAGGGAGATAAGATTTCCAGTCCTCTTGTTCTAAAACTTCAAAGCTTCAAAACTTCAAACTTTGGGACTCTCTCAGCTTTGGCAACTACTCTATATGCCTTCTAAGTATGGTACTTAGGGAGTCCCAAAGTTAACAGCTTTGAGATTTCCGAATAAGAGGTTTGATCCCTTTTTGGGGGGAGATAAGGTTCCCAGACCTCTAATTCCGAAACCTCAAAGCTGAAAACTCTGGGACTCTCTCAGCTGTCAGGACCTCACTAAATCCCTTCCAGGTATAGTAAAAGCACGCCGAAACTCTGCCCGGGATGCAAACCCCTCGACGTGAAAGCACGTCGACGCCACTCAAACTGACATACAACCCTCCGCAAAACTCGATTATCCAACTGTAACCATATATAGAAGGCTACCTGACAGGAGTCCTTCTTGCCATCGACGTATCCCGCGCACATCATGTTGTCTGAGATCATGCGAGGGCTGTAGTTGGTGCTGCGGCACTCCTGGAGGCTCATAACCGGCACCTCGACTTCCTGCAGGAGGCAGGAGGGCTTGCCGTCCTCTTGCAGGGTGCCCCAGCCGGCTGCGATCGCCTTGGTCCCGACGTACTGGTTATCTGAAACGTAAATGGGCCCGTATGCGACGGCGGGACACGCGAGTCGGAGTAAGGAACGGGGGCCGTGGATGGAGACCGAGCATCGAGGGCCCGATAAGGCTCCGGGCAACGTTCCACTTGGGCGCTGCGCTTCTAATCCACTTGCGCTTTTCATCGAGAAGATGTTGGTAACGGGTGACACGGATTATGCAATTCGGTAGCGACCGTCGCAGCGCAACCCACAAACTGCGATTCGAGCGGGAACGACGGTCCCCGATTACGCGAGGAATCGTTATCTCGCGGCTGCAGGCGGGAAAGTTGCCCGTATGTTGACAAATTGTACCTGCACGTGGTCGCGCAATATATCAGGGGATAAATGACACCGCGATCCAGTGAATTGCGCAACAGTGGGTGATAAGTCGTAATTCTTTTGTTGGCTTTGTTATGAATGTAACGTGTATCTTAGTGGTGCCTATGGACAGTGGTTGAAGGAAGTAATTAGGCTGATGAGGATGCCGGATGTGTGCATCAGACCAGTCCGTAAATACTTGGATCTTTTTGTTGGAAAAATTGCGAGTCACCTGGAAAGTTGATGGAAGCTTACGTTGTAGGATCCGGGGATTCCCTTGCGCCTCTGATAATGATCGATGCTGACTAATGGGGTGGGAGAAAGCTAGAAATTGCCTGAAGGTGTAATAGAGAATTATAGATGCGATCTTGATTCGTCTCGAAATACAGGTGTGTTCAGGCCTGGCTGGGGCCTTTTTTGTGCCCTAGACGATCTTACCAAATTGCGCCCTTTATTTATAATACATTTATTACTCTGAATTTTTAGTCGCAGCTTAAAACATTTATAGTAAAACTTGTAATATTTCGTTTCAAACTTTATTTCGAGTTTTCTTTGAGAATCGTTTTTTGAAGAAATGCCAACAACGAAGAGACCCTTTTGCATCCCTTGTCAAACATTTCGCCCTGGGCAGCTGTCTAATTTTGCTTATTGTTATTGTCGCAAGAAAGCGACGAGGTGTTTAAACGTGCAGTTCATGAATAAGGAGATAGCGAATTTCTTGTTAGTGTAATTCCGAAGTAGAGCTATTTGTAAGAATTATAAAACAGATATAAGATCTTATCGAATAGAGAATTCAGTTCTCCCTTTAAGCTTAAAAATGATTCGTGCTCGAGTAATGTAAGCAGAAAGTAAATAAGTAGACTCGAGAATGCATGGCTCGTCTGTGGCGGGCTTTTTAGTTCCTAATATCCTCGAAGGATTTCAGAATTATCGAAGTGATCCAAAAAAAGAAAAGGATGTTCGCCACGACAATTGAAGAGTCCTTGTAAAAAACACTGTAAGTACCAAAAATCAAATTCTATACTATACTATTCTATTTTATTCTATTCCATTTTACAGTATTTGTCATTGCCACGCAGAATATGTTCCGACAAAAAGAATTTTTTTAATTTCAACACTTACAGTGTTTTCTACAAGGACTCTTCAGTTCACCAGAAGAATATCAAGGAACCATAACAACGTACATTAATATACAGGATGGGAGACTAACTAAAAAAAGACTTAAAAAAGTTGACTTAAAAAAGTTACTCGTAAATTGCTGTATAAAAAAATATTTCAAACAAACGTTGCATGGTATCAGGTAGTTCGTTTACTACCTTACATTTTTATCTAGAAATGAAGGCCACGCAGCAAGTAATTTACGAGTAATTTGAAGCCGTCAAGTTAGGTGCCTCAGCCTGTGTAGTAATTCCTACGAAATTTAAGAACGCACGGACTGACCTGACCTACTACAGCAGCATGCTCTCCAGAGAAGAAAGTTTATATAAAAATGTTCACCTCTTACAGACGGCAGGCAAATGGGTCTTGTGGTGTCGCTGAGAGGCACCCTCTCGTTGAGACGCAGCAGGGCGATGTCGTTGTCAAAATTCAAGAGGTTGAAGTCCCCGGTTAGTATTCTGACCACGTATCTAGTGTCAGCCCCCTTCTCGAGGCACCTGTCGTGTTCGCCGAACGTCACCTTGATCATGAACCACATGAACCTGAAAACGACACTGGAAAAGCTGATCGTGCTCGCCTCGAGTACTGGCTGGCGATTAGGAATCTAACTAAATATTCAAAGTTATCAACGACTGATGCCGTTTGGGACGACACTGACTATTAAGGCCATGCTTACCCTTTGACACAGTGAGCCGCTGTCAGGACGTAGCGGTCGTTTATCAACGTACCGCCACAGTAAAATTTATTTAAATAAGAGAGCCTCGCCATCCATGGGAATTCGTTAACACGTGTCGTTTGACCTCCGACTATTCGGCTTTCCTCGTTCCGCACCCCGCAGCCTAATTATTAGAAGGAATTATTGCATCGATACCTCAGGTTTCTTGGGAAATTTTATAGTAGATGCACTTAGGGTTGCCAACTATTTCCCGGGGAAATACAGTACTTTCAGAGGAAAGTGGTAAGTATAAAATAAAACTAAATTTATATTTGCTGTGCAGTTTGCATTATTAATTAATTTATTGTCTTTAACAAATGTGCCAAAGGTTTTATTGCATTAAAAGTCCGAATTAACATATACGACGAGCTCATTTTTTGTGACTTCATATTCATTATAGAAAAAATATTCTCTGTAAAAGCTGAAGTGCCGGGAATAGAGAGAAAGTATGAAATTATTTTATATAAATTTTGACAAGCAGATCATAGACAACACTTATTTTAAGTATCGTTCAGAAGTTTGAAGCTTAAATTCTTAAATTAAAGTTTTTATATAGAATAAAAAAAATGAGTAAAAATTGTAGAATTTTATCGATCTATCGAATATAGTATTTTTACGTACTATATCTTTTTCTAACAGCATATACTACACTAGACAAAAATATAGTACAATGCTATATATTATATAGTACGATTGGCAACCGTAGATACAGTGACGATATTATTTGATAAGCTTGGAATTGATGTGACATTTTTAAATGGTACTACTGTGCTGCTCTGACTGGCACGTCTTTATTAAGTTTGTTAGCTTGAAACTGTTATTAACGAAAGTGTAGTGGTACTTACTGCAATAGCACGGCCCAGCTTCTTGTGCGGCACTTGGTGGCTTGTTACCAAAGATACCGAAAAAGTTTTTCACCCTGTCGCCGATTGTGACCGCCTGGAAGTTTGCAAAACTCAAAGGTTTCGTGCGACGTGGAGTTCCATGCGAAGATTAATTCATAGATTAACGACTAATTCAAATGTAGCTTGCAGTATTTGCTGTTAGTATTCACAAGCAAAATAAATTAAGAAGTCTATTAAAATATATTAAAAAAAGGGCCATTAGTGCAACACAATATTTTTATTTTGTATATACAGTCTGTCCCACAAGAGGGTGTTCCTCGTGTCACTGAAAGGAATCATTAGATTTAAAAAAACTCTATATTGCCGAAAAGTACGGTTTATGAACTATTACGCAATTACCTATTATACGGTCCCGTCTCCGTTGTTGTCGACAATCGCTTGACACCATTTAGGCCCGCTGCACACATCCGATTTTTTAATTGCGGTTTGAAGTACTATAAATTAAATTAGGCGATGCCAGCTGGCGTAGCCGTGGTGGAAAACACCGGTTCTCGTTAGATCACCGAAGTTAAGCATCACGGGGCGGTGTACTGGGGAAAGATGGGAGACCACCACCTTTCACCCGGTGCGCCGCTGCTGCTGGGACCCGAAGGAGAGAGGAGGGAACAAAAAAATGGGACTACAGTTCGTTGGGTAATATAAGCAAAAATAAGCTTGAAACGCCACCCTGCTTAAAACACAGGAAAACAATAAAAAGAAACAAACAAATTAGGGGATGTACAATTGTTTGCGGTGCCGGACGTCCGTGTACCCCTTTTGCTTGAACCGCAATTCCGGCAACGCAAAAGCACCGCACGTTTTTTAAAATCGGACGTGTGCATCGGGCCTTAGGCCTGCTTTCAACTAACTTTTTTGCTCCGAAGATAAAGACCGTATTTCTCGAATTTCTCGAGGTACCTAACTGCTTGACCGCGAATATACGTTTTCCTCGAAGCTTGTGCTTTATGAAACCCCAAACGTTTTTTATTGGATTCGCATCAGAGGAGTGTGCAGGCCAGTGCTAACGCTACTACATGCTCTTATCTTCTTTCCACGTGGTGCAAAAGCGGCAAAAAATGCGGAGCTCTCATTTTTAAAAATCGCTGGTTTTCTACGGAATCACAAACTAAAATGCCACACGTGTTAATCAGCGTTGTAGATGACACTTTTCTCTTCCGAATTCTCAAGGACCCACTCCTTCTTAAAGGACAGGGCCGTGGCTACGAGGAGCAAGCTCCTGTGGGACAGACTGTACCAAAATTAGATCGTAATTTACTCCCGGCAGTTAAAATACAATCAACGCGAGCTTCGCTGAAAAGCAAACCGAAGGAACGTGCCCATTACAAATTAGAGCTGTCATTTAGTTCCCATTAGCAGTCACTTATACGCTACCAGTGAAAACTATGAGGCCACCTGGCTTCTCGTTATTTTTTATCCTGCTGACCAGTGTGTGTTTAGCATTTACTTGCATGTAACCCTGCTCACTTATGTTATAAAACAATGAGCAATAAACAATGGCTCGCGAGTTATAACACAAAATCGCAAAATAGCCGGAATCTCATGGGTCACTTTCACCCTCTTAGAGTAAATTTGAGTAGCAAGAAAAAAATCGCGTAATACATATCTATATATTCTCTACATATCCCCAAAGTTTCAGAATTTTTAGACTCTCCGGGTTGGGGATATTCCCTTGTAAGAAGGCAGCTGAAGAGGTGGCTACTCTACTCTGTCCTAAGGTTATTTATAGCGAGCAGATTATGGGAATCGTGAGAAGATCTTGGAGCTTACTTGACAGATCTCTGAGGCCAGGAGCAGGGCGACTGGCAAGCCGAGGAGCCACGGGAATCTCATTGTCCTTGATCGGGCTGTGGCCGACGTCGTCCGTGTGAAATTTCGAGAGCCACGTCCCAGGGGAAAGGTTCTATCGATGAAGGATTCGCCACGCGCGGCCACCGTCAGGAACGAGTTACGGACATGTCCCTGGCCGGGAGTGACTATCGCCAGTGTCCCACGGCGACTGAGGGCTACTCAGGTCGAAGAGGTAATTGCTATTCCAGAAGAGAAGGAGGGCACAGCCGACTGGTCGGCGACTGGACAGTACCTGGCCAGTTCAGGTTCACGTTCAGGGTCGAATTACGGATGTCTGTTAATGACCGTCATCAGGGTCGCCGCGGGCCTTTGAGCGATCCCCGGCGCTCGATGCAATTTCGTGTTTACTGCTCCGCGGCCGGGATTCGACCGATATTCAAAACAGTAGAATGCTTTCAGCTCGAGGACGGCGATTGCCGTGCACGGATGATCTTGGACACGAATGATGCCTATAAATAGATGCCTCGACATCTTGGGTTGCAGCGAGAGGAGGAAGAAGAGGTTCCTTTAAATTTTTTTTATTTATTTAGTTAGTTTAATTCTGTTTTAATTAATTATTCATTTGCTTGAGCTGTGACAGTGAATATGAAGGACAGTGTGGAAGTTACGCGAAGGGTAAGGGGCAAAATGAGAATGTCCATTCTTCCAGACTTTGCGATTTATAGCATATTTTGGTGGTGGCAACCAGAGATGGGGAAAGTTATTTTATATAAAAATTTCAGTGCGAAATTTTTGTTTAAAATAAGTTTTTGTCCAAACAAGACTTGGTGTACTGGGTAAAAACAGGAGATGATCGCTCTGCACTGGAACAAAATACGAAATGGTCCCACTCTTAGGCTAAGCTTCTGTCGTCAAGGTAAAATAGACAGTTATTTATGAAGAAACTTATATAAGAAAATTAAATACATTGAACCCTGTTTCTTCACTGGTGCACTAAAGTCGGTATTAAAACTTCATTTTGTCCATCAAGTTGTGTTGTGACAGTACCTGTTATTCCCCTGACCCTTCACACACATATATTGCGAATCGAATTGCTTCACAGACATGTTTGAAAAAATCTGAAACGAGAGTTCCACTTATCAGTTTACTAAAGGTGTTAATTATTCTTTACTTCGAATTTTTCCTAATCTGTGCTCGTGCCATTGGAAGGGAATTGAAATTCAGGTTCCCCTTCGGAATCACTGAACACCACTCGACGAGGAAAAATATTTTCGACGCAGTCACGTCGGTCAGCCTACTTCGGCGCGCCCAAAAATCAGTGCCTCGAATGCATTATGCAGATTCCACGGGAGAGGACGTTTATGACCGTCCGTCTGCATATTATTATATGCAAAGCTCTTATACAAGCCTGGCGCGTCATTTGGTACCGTTCATCCGCGAGCGCTCTACACTAACGACGACCCATCTGTTTAAGATAGCCTGCGGTTCGTTCGATAAACCCATTAATGGTCTGGTTTCTCCACTTTCGGTCAAGTTGCGGCGCGCAAAGTGTCATTTCTGGGATACCTGCGATCCCGAATGCACGGCGGCTGAAGGGAGAAGCCGGTTCCTTTAATTTCGCGGCGCCACTGCCGGCGGCTTTGGTGACCATTCGACGACACCTTTGAATTCTTTAATCCGAAATCTCAGCTCGAGCAACGGTGGCAGAGAAGCGGGAATAAAGGAGGGAACTTGATCTCCATGTTTGTCCACTGGTCGGTCGATTTTAAGCAAAGCTGGATATTTATCAGTTGCGCAGAAAAGGGTATCAGAAAGTATGAAAGATTCAATGGGAACCACCGATGGTTACATCGGAGGAATAAGGGGCTGGCAATTTTGAAAAATTGGATGTTGGAGGTTTATAGGGAGCTTACACGGGGAAGCTTATGCAAGGAGCTATTGAATTTCCATGGAATAATCCGCTTCGATTTCACGGAGGGTTGGTTTAAAAATTGAAATTGTTTGTGCGCGTAAATGTGTGTTACGTAAAATAAAGTGTATGCTTTAGAATATGGATTTTTATAGGTGCCATATTTCTTTGACGTGTTTTCATATATTTCTCCTTTGTTTGAATTTGAAATGGGATTATGCGTTCCCACTCAAAGTTACGTCGCTAGTACCACACTTGTAATTAAAATGGAAATTTATAACACGAATCTGTAGCATTTTGAAGAATATATAATTTCGAAAATAAGTGAGGGAAATTGGAATATAATTTTAATACGAATATCCAGCGATTGCAAGTCGAATGTATTGAAATATCATGAGACAGATATACGTCACGGAACATTAGTTTGAGCCGCGTAGGATGCATCGTCCATCGCTGTCCTGCTTTCAGCAGAATGTTCGCTTTATTAACTAAATCCCGTTTCGCCTGGGAACCGTTAGTGGTAATTATATTCTGGCAACGTTCGACCGCCATTCGCGCAACAAAAGGTGCGTCGCGAGTACGTGGAATTGTACAACGCGCCGTTAATAAATATTGTAGCATTAGTTAACAAACGCAAGGGATACAATCAAGTGCTTATTTCTTAGAAAACTAGTAACACGGGCAAATAAATCGAGCGTAAAAGAATGTTCGTCCCAGCTTTCTGGGAACCCCCTTCGATTTATCCATTCAGACATAGCAGCTATTCTGTAAGAACATTCGAGGACTTTTACGCCGCGAGGAACTGAAGTAAACTTGACGTTGTTAAGGAGGAACACCACTGTGACGAACCGGAAAAGTGAGCCATTTTTATGATTTTTTTCAGGATTAATATACAGTTTTCATAGAAAAATTGTATTACCTATCTTTAGTACACTGTCTTAAGAGACTATACAAAAAAAAAATAGGAAAACATCCATAAATTTTAATATATTAATTAATCTTCTAGACCCCCCCACGCGAGCTGGTCGAAAGTGTAACTATGGAACAGCAGGTTCGAAATCAAATTTAATTTTTTTTTATAAACTATATGAGTGTAGTTTCCGTTGTACGTGCCGATTTCTTAAACAAATTATTTTTGTAAAAATGGTGCGCTTTACAAGAAAAGTTTCAAAAATCCTCGAATAAGATGGACAGTTTTTCGAGCGTATTTCAAAACATTTGTTTTCAATCAAAGAATCCGTAAGTACAATGGAAACTACACTCATATAGTTTATAACAAAAAAATGAAATTTGATTTCGGACCTGCTGTTCCATAGTTACACCTTCGACCAGCTCGCGTGTGGGGGTCTAGAAGATTAATTTATATAATGAAACTTATGGATGTTATTCTATTTATTTTTTTTCTATAGTCTCTTAAGACAGCGTACTAAAGGTAGGTAATACAATTTTTCTATGAAAACTGTAAATTATGCCTGAAAAAAAATCTTAAAAATGACTTACTTTTCCGGCGGTCACAGTGGTGTTCCCCCTTAATTTAAGAGCCGAAAGAAGTACGATTCCTTTCGTCCCTTTACTATTATATCTCAGTCTACGAAACTATGTACATTATGTATAACATTGCATTATATGATAACACGTTGTTTACAATTTAGAACGATTACGTGGCAAAGTCTACGGCGATCTTTAACGAACATGATATAACGAATTATTCCTAGGTACACGAGTCTTAATTAAGCCAGTAATTAATGCAATAGTCAGCTAGCTCTGATTAATTTGCAGATAACTATTTCTGTAATAGTACTTAAGCATTATTGCACTAATTGGCAGAAGATATATCGACTTTAAATAATTACGATTTAACAATTAATTTCCTAGTGCTATTAGTCATTCTTCTGACTCGTTAAGATACTCCAGGCTTCTTAAACAGGTCGACGTATTGTTTTATTTGATATCTCCATTAAGTTCGTTCAGTTCCCACATAAGCATCCTTCTTTAATGTTAGCAGTGATCCAGTTGAGGTACCTGGTCACTCTAGTATACACTCCTGGGTATCCTGCTCTTCCACATCCAACACCCCAAGAAACTATCCCTGCATCGATGGAATAAATATAAAGTTAGAAGGAACTGGTGGCATTGCATCGACTCGTTTCAGAAATTCTGGCAATTTTTTCTCGACGCGATTGTTTCGATGTCGTTCTATCGTTCTGGCAAATGTTGAGCTTACGCTATGCTGATATAGAAATTCATGATGCTACAAAATAAAACAGGCGAGACAGCAGGAGTGAAACTGAACGCCGCACTGTGAAAGCAGACATTTTACTTGTTTATTTTCTCAGACATATTTCATTCATATTCATTTCAGAAGCAAATCATTCTCGTTCTGGTTACTCCGAATTCCTACATAGAAATTTATTAAGCATAATTCTCTGCTTTAATTGAGGCGTAATATTTTAATAAACAAGCCGGCGAAGTGATGGCACGAACTTTCTGAACGATTTATGAACGGTTTAGAAATTAAATCAGGATCTTTGATTGAAACGGCTGATCTTTCTCACGCAGAATAAATTTTATTGCACTTAGCATAACGTGGTTTTCCCTCTATAAAAAAGTCTGCCATTTTAGAGTTCCTTTCTGAATAATTATTATAATTAAAACTTTGCTATTCATTTGGAGTTAAAAAATCATTAAGTATTCTGATGGTAGCGTATGAAATCAAAACGCGGAGATCTGAAAGGCTTAAACTCCCCAGTTCGTTTAGTATTAAAAAAATTTTATATATAAAGCAGAAAGAAAGTTTATATGTTCGAAAAACTTTTGAAGGGTAAACTCTGGGGTCACGAAATGTGCTAATTTTGTCTGGTTGATCCAGATGAACGTGACTATTTTCAAAAAAAAAAAGAATAATAAATAATTTTTGTGCAAAATAAAAATTCAAAAGCCGGGTAGTAAAGCTAGTAGAAGAATATGAGTTAGGAGTGAATAATACGAATATCTTACCAACAATTTCGAGCTTGTCGCCATCTTGCACAAGAAGAGGTCCTCCACTATCGCCTTGACAAGAATCCTGACTCCCTCGACCAGCGCACAGCATGTTGTCCGTGATTCGATTAGCTCGATATTTCATTTTACGGCACTGGGTTAAGCTTAAAATCGGCACTCGTACTTCGTGGACTTTCCCGGCCAACATCCCCCCCTCGGATGTTCGCCCCCAGCCGACCACAGTCCCCTCTTTGCCAGCGGGCTCGGTGCCTAAAAATGTTATTGCAAACTGACTGGGGTGTTCGATGAATTCTAATTATTTTCAATTCAATTTATCCAGGAGGAAGATGGTTCGGATAACAGAAGTTTTGGGAAATTCAGATCTAGGTCCACTGATATTTCACTCGGGTAAATAAATAATAGAAGATGCAGTGCGCAAAATTTAAATTTATAGGTGCCAATGCATCTAACTGATATTTTAGGAATTCTTAGGGAATTATAATTTCTAAAGCCTTGAATTTTTTAAGTCCTTAAACATCTCTGAATTGAAGATTAGTTTATTAAGTAGTTTCTTACAATTACTCACCTGTTTGAGGCAAGCACACTGGTCGAATGCTTTTCGAGAACTTCACAGATTTCCGGAGCTTGAGCAGAGCGACGTCGTGGTTGTACGAATTCATATCGAAGTTCCTATGACGAATTACCGCGCTCACTGCCCGCATTACTGCTGGTCCGTCGGTGTTCACGTATTGGTCGTAATCTCCCAACACAACACGGATTTTGGAGCGTTTTAATCTTCAAAACAGTGAATTTTGCATAGTTGCTCTTAAAAGTACTTCTTTCATATATACATTCCTCATAAAACGTGTCGATTATCGTACAGCTTTAAGAAGTGAAATACTGTCTGCTGCATGTATCGCAAAGATGACTCAGACTATAGTGAAACGCTGATCATGGCTATTTAATTCACATTGAGTGATGGCAGAGTGGTTTGCAATCTTTTTGCGGGAAACTATACTACTTGGTGTCAAATGTGATAAAAAATATAGTACATTGTGAAGAAATATAGTAGGTCTTCGGAAGAAAGTGGTATAAAATAAAATTACATTAAAATAACCACATCTTATTTTTTAAATGTGCAGGGATAGACTGAAAAAGTCCTCTGTGTTAAAGTTTAAATTCGCAAATTAAAATTTTGATGCTTGCATAGAATAAAAATATAAGTAAAACTTGCAGAATTTTATCGATGTATCGGAAATATAGTATTTTTGGGGGCAATATTTTTTTCTAATACTATATAGTACACTAGACAAAAATATAGTACAGTACTATATATTATAGTAAGATTGGCCACCCTAATTCAGCCGCATGTTTACTCATGTTAAAGTGAAACGCAGCAGTATCTCCATGAACGTGGATGCAAAAACTAAGGGACTCACCTACGGACACAGTGAGCTGCAGTAAGAACGTAATCATTGTTAACAAGGCTGGCTCCGCAATGAAAACGGCCCTCGTAGACAAGACGCGCGACCCAGGGGTACTTATTTGGGGTTGTAGGCTGTCCACCGACGATTCGATCCTCTTGATTGGACACGCCGCATTCTGGAAGGTAGTTCCTCTTTTATTGCTACTTATTACGCGTGATTATTAGTCTGGAAATGGTGGAAGCACTTCTAGCACTTAGTAGTGCTTCCTATGGAAGACTGATACATCCACAGCTAGCACGTAATCATATGTGCTGACTGGTGTTATTACACTAATCGTAGCCAAGTGCAGATTCCATGAAGAAATGAAACAATTTCTTAGTTACGTAGAGCTAAGTTATTTCCGGGTCTCACTCTCGCTTTTCTGCAAATTAAACGATGCCAGTGGCACGTTTAATCTTCTTCCAGTGTCATTTTGGAAAATTGGGAAAATAGAATCTTTCACTCGACACGTAAATTTGTATATTTATTGAAATTTTTTAACTTATATTCGAGGATTTTACAATTTTCTCTACTTGGAAGATTCCGGAGGGACATTTAAATTAGGGCTGTTACAAATATTCGAATATTTTAAGTATTCGAATACCAGCAGATTTCGAATAATTCGAATAGCATTCGAATAATTCGAACAGGAGTATTTGAATCCTCGAATATCAATCGAATAATCAGGAGTATTTAAATTTTATTCGAATAATTAGGACTATTCGAATCATTAGGAGTATTCGAATCATTAGAAGTATTCGAATCATTAGGAGTATTCGAATCATTAGGAGTATTCGAATCATTAGGAGTATTCGAATCATTAGGAGTATTCGAATCATTAGGAGTATTCGAATCATTAGGAGTATTCGAATCATTAGGAGTATTCGAATCATTAGGAGTATTCGAATCATTAGGAGTATTCGAATAATTAGAGGAACATTGTAACGGCAGAGAAGCTACCTTGCACCAGAAAACGTTAATGTTTTTGTTTTTCTCCACCAAAACAGATGTTGGTATGAATAATATGAATCAAATTACTACTATTATTATTAATGAGCATTATGATTCAACATTTCAATACATTACGTCTTTAAATTTAAATAGAATGTATACCTTTCGTTTCAAAATGTATAACTTTATCAAATATTAACAAAGCTTCAAATTTAACACTTGAAAAACAAATAATTGTAAAGGCCAATATGAAAAGAATAGCAGAATAAAATGTAAAAAATATATCATGCTTAGATTCACATTTGGGTACAAACCGAAATTCGAACACTTTGATTCATTCGAATACTCCGAATTATTCGAATTCCCCGAATTCTCCGAATTCTTCGGATACTCGGAATTTTACGAATACTCTTTGCGAAATATATGTTTTTTTAGGTAGAATATCAATAAAGGAAGGGAAAAAAGAAAGTACTTAGGTGTTTCTAAAACAAACTCGAATATACCCGCGATGGCAAATAAAATATCTTTTGTTGAGAGGAATTGGGGAAATTGGATAACATACGTACACTTCCGTTCATAAATATTAGGACTCCTGCTGTATTTGCACTTTTCACTGCTTTTAATTTAAAATACTAAATGAAGTAAAATTTGTCATTTCTCCAATATACTTCCAACGTTTCTCACAATTATTCCGCACATCATTCCTAATACTTATGAACGGCAGTGCACACATCGCAGTCCACCAAGCCTCTCAAAACACAAATATTGACAATTCTAAGGCAGATAGGGATAATCAATTACAATAAAAAAAATTCAGTAAAATTTTTGTCGTGCGAACAGCATCGCCGATACACGCGAAACTGTAAAGGTAATTCGCACGATGCACTCACCGCACGTGCAGTTCCGCGACACTTCGTCCTCGCTGTCTAAACTGGTAGTTATGTCGAGACCAAACAATTCGTCGAACAGGAACTTGCCCTTTCGATTGCGCGTCGAATTGGCCGCCTGAAAGAAACGCATCGGGGCATGTCACTCTTCGATGGCGCACTCACTTTCCATTGCAAATAAAGTGAGGAGAGCGACCGGAGAAAGTGACCATGATCTGAATTATGGGTCAAGGCCTCTGCCGTTAAATCCACATTTACACGAACAAACTAGGAATCCCGTGTATTACGTGCTGTAAATTTATGTGCTTCAATAATCTTCCTGATTATTGTTCTAGCAGGAGCACCGTAACGGATAATATGGGAACACTTTGAATTTCATTGAACTTTCACATGGCAAACGACTGTGTTATCCTTCTGCACCACTCTGTTCAACTTTCAGCAGATATTACAGGGGATATTAACAGTGAATATAATTTTAAATTTTCAAAGAAGCCACGCGGTGATTCATCAAACCCTTGTTCGATATTAAATTTCTCAAATTGTAAGAAGAAGCTCAATTCTTCCAATAAAATAAGTTTCACTCAAACTCAGAGTTCCTCTTATCAGTTACTCAATGATCACCTCACACTTCTTGGAGTACCATCATCAACCCTTATAATAAACTTCGGACAGAGCAACTGCTTCACAAGCAAGACTCCACAGTTATTAGGTCGGTGCAAAAGTTCCTTCGCTTCATCAACCCAAAGTCTTTATTGCAAATAAAAATATATTACAAGCTTTTTTAATACAAAGTATGTTCCCCGGCTATCTGTGACATATTCACTTTTCTAGTAAAGGTACAAGCAGGCCCAGTGAAAATCACACCGATCTAATAGATCCACTTAAACACAAAGCCATCAAAGACAGAGGTGAGTGCCATGAAATTCACTACTCACAGTGTGATCCGAATTTGTCGATGGATCGTTGCGGAGGAACCTGACGTCCAGGCTGGCGACATGAGCGAGGAAGAAGAGGACCAAGCCGAAGATCCAAGCTTTCCGAGACGCCGTCCTAAGAGTCATCCTTCGGTCAGTCACTGACGGTCTGTGGCGTATCGTTAGACGAAGAAGTCACGGTAGAACGTCTTCTTTTTCATTGATTATACTTCCTAAGCACTTGACTGGTCCACAGGCGTCTCCATGATCGCGCATTCTATCGCGTGACCGCGCGTCCTCCTCTGCTCGTAGATCTTCTTCACCTTCTGCCCCTGAACGTCGTCCAGAAGCTGGTGGAGATCCACGCGGGACGTGGTGCAGACGCTTTCACCGTGCCTCCACGAAGACGGCAGACTGACCGACCAAGACCGAGCAGCCGTCCGACGCTCGCGAAGAAAGTTCTTTCTCTATGTCCTGTTGCTCTTCCCATTCAGTATGCGACGCTGATCGCACGTGATCCTCTCGATTCGAAATTGCCAAGATCGACGTGGCACTGTGATCCGTGCCGCGCCACTGTCACTCACCACGGGCTCCTGGAACTGCTTTGCTTTTCGAAACCATCGGTGCGCACGTGGTTCTGGGCCATCGAGGATTCCTAGTCGCGATTACTGGATGGCTCACGTGGGGTTTGAGAATTTTCTCGCGTAGTGGGGGTAATTTTTGGCAATAAACGTAGAGGGTTTGGAACTTTTGGGTGTCTTAGTGCGAGGTCTCCAAGTGAATTTTGAGAATTTAGAGCAATTCAGTATGCTATGTGAGTTTAGAGTCTTGGGTGTTCTAGTGACGATTTTTCTCAGAAAATCTTGGATTTAGAGCACTTCGGGGTCCTAGTGGCGATTTTCCCTAGGAAACGTTGAGAATTTAGAGCCCTTTAGAGTGCCTTGAGCTAGTTTACAGCCTTTGAGTGCCCTAGTGATGATTTTTCTCAGAAAATCTTGGATTTAGAGCACTTAGGAGTCCTAGTGGTGATTTCCCCTAGGAAACGTTGAGAATTTAGAGCTCTTTAGAGTGCCTTATGCTAGTTTACAGCCTTTGAGTGCCCTAGTGATGATTTTGCTCAGAAAATTTTGGATTTAGAGCACTTAGGAGTCCTAGTGGTGATTTCCCCTAGGAAACGTTGAGAATTTAGAGCTCTTTAGAGTGCCTTATGCTAGTTTACAGCCTTTGAGTGCCCTAGTGATGATTTTTCTCAGAAAATCTTGGATTTAGAGCACTTAGGAGTCCTAGTGGCGATTTCCCCTAGGAAACGTTGAGAATTTAGAGCTCTTTAGAGTGCCTTATGCTAGTTTACAGCCTTTGAGTGTCCTAGTGACGATTTCTCTCAGAAAATTTTGGATTTAGAGCACTTAGGTGCCCTAGTGGAGATGTTTCCCAGCATGCATTGAAAACTTAGAGCCCATTACTGCTCTATATAAGTTTAGAACCCTCGAGTGTCCTAGTGACGATTTTTCTCACAAAAATTTTGGATTTAGAGCACTTAGGTGCCCTAGTGGAGATGTTTCCCAACAACCATTGAAAACTTAGAGCCCTCTACTGCTCTATGTAAGTTTAGAGCTCTTGGCTGCCCTAGTTGTGACATTTCACAGAAACGTTGGGAATTTAAGCCCTTGGATGTATGCCAACTTTTCCCAGCAAACGTTGACAATCCAGTTCTCGTGTTTCATTCTTTATAACTTTCCCCAGTAGGAGTTAAGGACTTAGTATTTCAAGAGTTCCAATGATAACAGAGTCTGATTGCTCAAAAAACTGCGCATTAAATATCTGAATCTTATTGGTGATCGTGAGTACAGTGGCAGTACTCGTCTTGCAGTGTCTCCTCGAAGGAGCCCGTGTCAAAAACATCTGCCCATCGATTCGTCCCACCCACTCTGCCCAAATGGAGACACGCTTTCGGTGACTCTTTCGAAAAAATTTCTCTTTTACTGGCCAGCCGGACCGGCGAGAACGTGGACCTGCTCGCCTTTGACAAATGAAACTGCCCTGGGTCGACGGAACGACACCGTCGAAGACACGCCTTCTCACCGAAGGGGTTTTATTAAAAAAGTTCGTCGCTGCACGAAATATAGTTTCAGAGTGTCACAGTTGCCCCGAGCGCGTGTCGACCCGTCACGTGCCCCTCATGACATGCGACACCAGTTCTGCTTCTCCCAATTATGTTCAGTGTTCCTTTAATCCAGCAATTCCTGAGAGTTTCGTCGAATCTGTTACTACGTTTCGTGACCTTTTCGAAATGAGACCACCGAACCAGTTTAATCTTTGTTAAATTCGTTGCGTGAACTTAGAAGAGGGGGCATGGATTCAAATTGATAGAGCTATCACCTAGTTCGTGTAAATTTTAAACAGGGTGTTGAAAATGATAATATACAATTATTCGGTGCGATAGTATATTATTATTTATTCTTTGCCATTACGTAGAGTCACAGTTTATTGACAATTTAAATAATAGCTCAATTAAATATTACAATTAGTGGCTTCAGTTGCTGGTGCGACTATAGTGTCACGTAACATCAACGAATCTATTTTGCTTCATTTAGAAAGGGGGACGATAAATGAATGGGTAACATGAAAATGTGTGGCATTAATTGCCATTGGATTTTCCTACACTTTTTATTACCAGAACAAGCTTTCCCTTTTTTTTCGTAGCAGGGCGTTACAGCAGAGAAGAGCACTTCGTTTGATACGAATTTGAAGAACCACTTTTCCTGTTTCAATTCGGGAAGGATCAGGAGCCGATGGTAACGGTCTGGAGGTTTCACTAACCCACATTCACCGTTGAAAGCAAAACGTTCCTGACCCGGTTTCCGTTATTGCCCGTTCATCTCGATCGAGGACTGCTGTTTATCTAACATCGTTCCGTGATGTCCACCTTTCTTACAGAGCCGACTTTTCGGCCACCGTTACTTTCTACCGGTTCCCCCGTGGCCGGTGTTTTCTCATAATTTTTCCACGTTTAAAAAGAAGGTCGACACTTCAGTCGCCGTTCGAGCTGAGAATCAAATTTACAGCTGGAAATCTGCATATTCTGTCTTCAATTCGCAATTACCATTTCAATTATTCTGTTAAATTTGCAAAGTCAAGTTAATCGCTCATGTTTGTAGGTAAACCAATTTCTTTATTTTGCTTACGAATGAACTTTGTTGTCACATTGAAATTGACTTTTGCATTAATTAGTGAGAAGTAAATTTAATAAACAAATGTCTGACGAATAATACCGCGATGTTGCATAAACTCGTAGGACGTTGGAACTCAAGACAATTGGCAAACATATTCTTTATTGAACAATCGTTTTCAAGAGAAGTACGACATCGTGGGAAGTCGAGACTCCTTTATGTACAGAGGACTAGATTACCTTAGATAGGTGCAACGAGCTAAATATTAAAATAAATAAGTGATAAATCGATGGTGGGTAGCTCGCGAATATTTACAGGCATATCGAAACATGAGAGCTTGCGATGAAATAGACTATCGTATGTACTTTAAGTTAATACTGATCGTACTGGTTTGCGGAGACAGCTTAATAGAATTAAATGGTAAGTTTCTTAGATAACGAACAGGATCAGAAGTTAGCGAAGTCAGTGGCGAGGGGGTGGACATACGCATTCGCCATCGAGGTGGTCTTTCAGCCAGCCGAGGTAATTGGTCAGCTTTGTGTAAATTCCTGGGAAGTTCGGCCTTGCGCAACCGCGACCCCATGAAATGATTCCTGCGCAAAAGATAATATTAAACACTTACCCCGCAGTTCCTGCGCCGCACTTTCTATAGTAAAGACTGTTTCTTCGAGTTTACCTATCACTTCCAGGTGCCCGTATGTTCCTTTCACGTGTAAAGGGCCACCGCTGTCACCCTTCAAGCAAAGTACCATTTTAATCGCAGGAGAGCACTGCCTTAAGGAGGTTTTGGAAGCTGGTCAGTGTGAGTCCATTAGCATTAAAATCAAGATTTACAGTGTTTGTCCTCTGAATAATTTTGTCTAAATTCTGTGGTCAATATAAGTACCGCCAATTATTCTTTACGTATGAAAGTAGTGACGTAATTTCGTAGTGATATTTTCAGGGAAAGTTGAACTTACACTGATAGGCTTCTGAACCCTCCAATTAACTGCGCTACAAATCTACGAGTACCTACTATTATTTGTAATTGTTTGAACGAGTCAACATGTTAAAAATTATATAAATCAGACGATGCAGAGGGATGAGAAATACTCACAAAGCAAGCGTCAAGTTCGCCTTCCAGATAACCAGCGCAGAACATGTTCTCGGTGATTCGATTCTTCTGGTACCCTGCTTGATCGCACTCTTCCTGAGATAAAATTGGAAGGTTCACTTTCCTCAGTTCCTCGCTGACAGGTGCGTTCTCGCTAGTTCGACCCCAACCAACCACCGTGGCCGTTGCTCCTGTGTAGTCGATGGCTTCTGCAAAAGCACGTCGTATTTTATTCTGCTGCTAAACTGTACGTAATCGTACCAGAAAAAATGCTATTCGTACATTAAGGTATAATAAACATACAGTAAAAAGTTCAGCATAAAAATCTTTCATTAAGCCCGTGAAAAAAAATACTGAAGAAAGTTAAAAAAATTGCGTGTCACAGTAAGAACTTAAACTGCGAAGTAGATTGGGACGTTTGTGGTCAGACAACTTTCTGCTACAGTGGCGTTGATCAGTAAATATTAAGACAGCTGCTGTATTTGCACTTTTCACTGCCTTTATCCTTTGGTTTTAATTTGAAATACCAAATAAAGTGAAATTTGTTAGAATTCTTCAATAAACTTGCAATGATTTTCACAATTCTTCTTATTCACTTCTGAGCACATAGCAAACTGATTGTTGGGTGATGTTAGCTGTCCGGAAATCTCTTTTTTTAATACACCTGCTTGTACTTTTATCAGAAAAGTAGGAAAGGTCGTAGCTAGCTAAAGAAATTACTTTGAATAAAAAAACATTAATATATTTTTACTTTTAATAATGATTTTTGTTCAATGATCTGATATTTAGATATTTCTGTGTTTATGTTTGTCTCTATGTTAAAGTTTTTCTTGCTGAACTAACCAAACATATTATTATAAATTGTGTAATGCAAAATGTGCTCTACTTGTTGATTTTAATTTTTTGTAACTTTTAAAGTGGAAAATACTTACTGTCTTCAGGTAAGCAGGCGGTACGAACAACTCCATTCACATCCACCGGTCGATCCATCTCGATGATAGCGATATCGTTGTTGAAGGTGTACGAGTGAAAGTTTTCGTGGAGAGTGACTGACTTAATTCGACGAATTATGGAGTTTTGATTCCCATTAGGGCGATTGTCAGCTAAGACAAGCTTAATGCTTTTTGTGTCGAATCTGGAACAGGTGCAATGCTCCTATAGAGATGTTTAATAGTATTTCATCTTACTACATCATGGAAAATTATACTAGAATCTGTAACAGAATTTTGTAGAGAAATTTTTTGTGGAAAAACGTTGATCTTAAAGAAAAGTCACCATTCACTTTCACTGTTTACTGTCTCGAGCTTCAGATTTAAATGGATGAATTAAAGTTAAAGAAACAGATGCAACTAAAGGTGTTTTAAGGTCATCGCAAATATTCTGTAGGTACTAGAAATATATTCACAGAAGGAGAATTAAAGTATCCATTAGTAACTGCAGTTAATTTATTTTGTTTTACAGCAGGTAAGAAAAAAGTCTCTTTACATTTCGCATTAATAAAACCAGTGGTAAAATAAAGCAAGATTTTACTCGAAGAATATTCAAATTTTTCTGGAAATCTAAAAGGCTAAGTCTAAAATGCACTTTACTTTGTTGCATGATTAAAAAATAAATAATAAAATTAAAAATTTGAAAATCTAAAAGCCTGTTTTCTGGAGGGTAAGCAGGTTCCTAGATTTACTTAAATTTAACTGATTTCTCTAAAGTGGGGGTGGACACTGGACAAGGATGGATAGCTTTAAATAACATTAGAATAACTGCAAAGAATCTTTTATATTACGCTGCATTTTCAGCAAAATTTCTCGTCGACAAAATCCCATTAATATTATCGCGAATTTAATACCTGAAAAATGAATTTCTAGAATTCCTTTTACCCGGCTGGGAATATTCCTCGTGCCAATACTCACCCTTCCATGCAATGGGCTGCTGTAAGCACGTGCCTTCGAGTGATTAAACTGCCCGCGCAATAAAATGTGCCCTGTTTGCTCATGCTAACTATCCAGGGGTACTCGTAAACGCTGGCCACGTTTCCACCAACGATCCTTATTTTCCTGCCCACCCCGCAAACTGCAACAGATGCGTGCGAATTCGTACCGTGGTAGGATAAAAGGTACAGTATCCAGAAGGGATATAGCGAGGTCGTAAAAACTGCGAGAGTTCCAAAGTTTACAGCTTCGAGGTTTCCGAATGAAAGGTTTGGCATTTTTGGGGAGATAAGGTTTCCACAGCTCTTGCTCTAAAACTTCAAACTTTGCGATTCCAGGACTTTTACGACCGCGCTATATGCCTTCTAGGTATGGTACCTAGGGAGTCCCAAAGTTTACAGCACTGAGGTTTCGGAACGAGAGGTTCGGTATTTTTCTGAGGGTGTAAGGTTTTCAGATTTTTTCTGCCAAAACCTCGAAGCTGTAACTTGCATAATAACGAGCTACACTACTGTAATATTTACATCGGAGTATTTTTATCAAAAAGAATTTGTAAAATAATAAATTCTGCGCTCGTGGATAAATCGTAGTGTGAGTGGTTAAGTTTTCCCATTTCTCCGTATCGTGTATCATTAATAATGCAAATTAATTAGAGATTTATGAACTACCGATAGCATTCTCATCTCCGTAAATTTGTTTAAAGCAGAAAGCTGAACAGAATGTTCGCATGCGCGGTTACATCATCTCCTCTTCTTTCCTCGAACAAAACGGCAGTTTGGAAAAGAATCGGGACACTTGTGTCGCGAATGGCACTTGCGCAGCTGATTGCTCTTATTCTAGCTTTCTTAGTTACCACAGTTGTCGCAGACGTTCGGTCTCTTTGAATGAATCGAGGGCGATGAATTGAAATCAATATAAGACTCTTCGTCTATCGGCCTGAGATCGTCGAACCCCGCATTCGTGATATTATAGTGCACCTGAGCGTTCGATGTGGGCTGATTCTGTCTGCCGTTCGGTGACACCTGAAAAACAAAGGAAAAAGAAAAGTGACAAAACCATAATTGCAGTAACAGGTAGTGGTAATAGTAGAAGCATAATTTTGAATTTTGAAAAGAACTGTAGGCCTCGAAGTATGAAATATTGAAAGGAAATGCTGTTCAAGTAAATTTATTACAAGAATTGAGGATGATTACAGCACTACACCGCGCAAGCTAGGTAAATTTCGAAACTCTACTGTAGTACTCAAAATTGAGGGACTCAGTTAAAAAATTCTGTCAATTTTTAAACTTGTTGCAATAAAATTCTGGAATGATTAATTCCCTACTAATTTTTGCAATTTTAAAAAATTCCCAACACGTCAGCAATTCGAGAAATATTTTTAACAAATTTTTGGCACGCGTAGATAAAAAGTTTCGCCAGAACTGATATAGTGTAATCCCACCACCTTATAATATAATCGCAAAACGGTGGCACGTGCCTATTTCCCACTGGGCTCCTCAATTTTTAATTATCGAAAGATTGACAAAACCTCCCACTACTATTCACATTCTTATATCACACCTAAACTTCCCAAAGTCTTCAAACGCCCCTTTTCATGCAACCTCAGTGCGTTCATTCATCTTCCTCTCATCCCTTGAGTAGCTAACCAGGGACCACCCTCGGAAAAGTATTTAGTAGTCAACTAAATAACTAAATAAAGTAACTGTCCACCAAACACCCTTAACTAAATTAAGTGTATAACCCACGCAACAGCTACAATTACACACTACTTTCCTCCAACCCCCTTTTCCACCAACAGGCCCACGAAAACATCATCTCCAAACCTGATCCCTGGACATCCCCCAAGAAAGAAGCTACCGATCGATTTAAACGCGGAAAACCGAAGTGGACGATTAAAATCGACCACTTGCGATCCAAGCCACCGCCTCTCGCCAGGTGCAGAAGAAAGGAAGATCCGTAAGACTCACCACCCGCGGTAGCGCGTAGGCGCAGCAGCCTATCCAAAGTAAGATGGTGAGTTTGCATCGCATTGTCGGCGGGGTACGTTGCACGGCGTGGCTTCGTGGGTGTCGCGTAGCAGCGTGGAAGATTCGCTGGCAGGCAGGTGGAGCAAGGCAGGATCCTCCGATCTGGTGCACGCGATGTCCGTGGCCCGTGCAGCTGCCTATGGCCAGGGCGTGAAATGTCTAAAAGTACCGTGACCGTTTTGCCGTTTTATAGTAAATTATAACTATCGAGGGAGCGTGGCCGCGCTCCCCGGTGGGGATCGTCAGCCTTGAGTGGTGCGTTTGCATTGGCAGATGTTGCATGTGACAGCGTTTAAATCAGCCGCGGAGGTCCGTGTACGCGGCGTTAGTCTTCGTCTGTACAGACAGTTGCCCACAGATACAATCAGCGAAAAGCTAATGTCCGTGTGGCGCGAGCGGCGCGAGGCGAGGCTGTGCTGGTCGCAATCAAGCATCGACCACCAACAACGACCAATGTCAACACGGGCCACCCACTCCTCCGCCTCCGCCGGGTCGACGGGCCCTTCGCGCCCGTGTCCTTCCTTCCTTCCTTTCGGAGGTCCCAGCGGACTGGATCAATGTCAGCGGTTTCGTCAGAGGAAAGCCTCCGCGCCTCCCGCGGTCCTCTTCTGCCCCATTGTCTTCGTCGGGCGCTGCCTGGGACTCACGGGGGCCCGCGGACGTCCATGAAAGGGGGGGGGGGGCGGGGTCGATTTGTCAGAGGAATTGCTTCTTCGGGCAGGAATATTTTTGTGGACTCGATGGTGCGAGGCTGAATTTCGTTGGGAGTATTGGCAGTGGTATTGAATGTGTGATGAAGAGTTCGTTTTATTTTTTAGGATTAGTGGTTGGTTGTTTTTAGGATTATGCTTTTGTTAGTTGTTGCTATGTAGATATAAGGTCTGAGGTCCTGAGAGAGACTTTGGGGGACGTATTTGGGACCTGCAGGTTCTGTAAGTCTGGGACGTTTGAAGGGACTTTTGAGGAACTTAAATGGGACCTGGAGGTTCTGTAAGTCTTGGACGTTTGAAGGGACTTTGAGGAACTTAATTGGGACCTGGAGGTTCTGTAAGTCTTGGACGTTTGAAGGGACTTTGAGGAACTTAATTGGGACCTGGAGGTTCTGTAAGTCTTGGACGTTTGAAGGGACTTTGAGGAACTTAATTGGGACCTGGAGGTTCTGTAAGTCTTGGACGTTTGAAGGGACTTTGAGGAACTTAATTGGGACCTGGAGGTTCTGTAAGTCTTGGACGTTTGAAGGGACTAGAATTTCTTTGGAGACTTGAAAATGATGGAATGACTTTATAATCATATGTGATTATAAAAGGGACTTACACTGGTGTTCAGAAGTATTAGGACACCTGCTATGTGTGGAATAATTTTGGAAAATATTGCAAATTTATTAAAGAAGTCTAACAAGTTTCACTTTATTTGGTATTTTAAAATAAAAGCAGTGGAAAGTCTCTGTACCAAATATAACATTTTGTGCAAATATAGCAGGGGCCTTAATACTTATTGACTGCAGTGCAGCTGTTTTAAATGACGCTACGTATTTAGAAGGCATTAAAACATTCAGTTTCTGTTAAAATTAGAACAAAGAGGTATCAAGTGTTCTTATTTTAATATTACAATATTAAATTCTTTACTGTGATGGATGTTCTCTAAATTGCATCCAGTAGGTATCCAAGGAATTTAAATCTGAGTATACGTGTGAGTGGATGTTTCCTTTCCATCTCCTTCAATCTCCACGCGCAATCAATTACGAAATCCAAGCAAGCACCTAGACTTTCAGAGCTTTCAGAAAAAACTCTAACAGCTTCCCATTAAGATCTGATAAAATTTGCAATATAAATTCAAATCTGTAGTCGAAACAAATCTGCGCTTTCCAGAAACAAGGCCCATTATCTATACTTGAAACTTAACTCCGCTAACGAACTTTACGATATGAAAGACTTCCTTTATGAAATGAATTATGCATCGTTCGCATTATCCCTTCGACGGTGTAGAAGAACTTTCAGATTAAACGGAGGCAAAGGTTCTCTCGGGTCCATGGAACAGTTTCGCTCGAGGCGTAGGCAGTGAGCGTTTTAGTAGAGGTTCTAAGAAGTTTGTGGCACCACGGTAATATTACTGGTGGGTTACCATTGCGGTTGAAATGGGGTCAATGTAACAGTGGCTCGCCCTTGCCTTCAGATTCGTAAGGCTAAGGCAAACATCTAACTAGGTACAGAGGAAACGATCGCTCCGCTGCTTTTTACACGTTGCTCCAATCCTCTGTAGGGATTTTGTAATACCACTGGGACTAACGATGCTTCATGTTCAGCTAATTACTCATCATGTTTTATTCAGAGCTAGGCATGCATGTAAATACTGTATCACAAATTGGACATAGTGTTTGGGGATCACAAGAATTCTCAGGCTTGTGAAGTGACTTAACATTTATATTAATGAAATATATGTCGTTCTTTTAATTTAGGAATAATAAAGAAGTTCAGAGAATCATAAGAATTATAATACTTTATTTAATAGTTTAGAGGGGGGAGCTCCTATTATAAGAAGAAAAACTTTCATTGCCACACGAAGGACCAAATTTCTGTTTATGGTTTATCTTTTTAGCCGATTATTTTGTGATCGACATAAGGATAGAAATATTCTAATTTTGGTTAATATTGATGACTGGACAAGCATATTCCTTAAAATTATATTTTAAGACATTTATTACCTCTCATAACTGAACCTTGCGATTTAACACGTCGAGCTTCGCACATTGTAATTGTCGTTTACAATTTACTCAACATTCCATTTATCTAATAATGGTCCCTGAGAGGGAGTGTACTTAAAACTTACAAGGTCCCAGAGCTAGTTACTATCGAGGTAATTAGTCGGCTGAATCATTCTCTTTATCTTATGTAAGTTTGCTTTATCATAAGTAAATTCACTCTTGGTTAGCTTAATCGTTGAATCATTCGAGGTGAATAACAATTATCTCCCACTCAAAAATCTTGCTTCTACATTACTCGAAATTCGGCTGGTTCAATTCAAGAAAATTCCACGTCCGCAGAGAGGAGTCAACGATTCTTGCTTTCACTGGGAGTAAATTTCCGACGCTAATGCAAATTGTGAAGTGTTCCCGATTTTTACAGCGTAATTTGCTCGTCACTGTTGATCGTTAACGATCCTCATTGTTCCCCTTCGATTTCGCCATAATTGGTACGCGCAAATTGGCATACCGTTACGTCCAATATTCCGCGTGGAGAAGACCGATGGCATTTTAGGTCACGTTTCGCTTATAACGAGGTTCCAGTCATCTTACTGCTGAAATTTATTGCTTTCGTGAGAAGCTGCACCCCCCTCGCAGGGTGTCGATGCAACCAGCTCCGCGCGTTTCGAAGTGGCGGACATGCGAGTACGCGCAGTTTTACAGGGACAAAAATCGTGGTAAAAGGCACTTGTTGTTTGGGTGCTACTGCAAAATGAGTGACGAGATGATCGCTGATGTCGACGAAAGTATTGGGTAATTTATGCGCATCGTCTGCTTCTTTCATCGGCTACCTCGTTTCCAAGCGCGTGTATTGGATTTAATGTCAGTTCACAGTATAAAGTTTAATACGCCGGTTCTTGATTTATAGTGACACGCTTACTGGTTCTTTAATTTGTTTACTGAGAAATTGGAGATCGTAAGGATTGGGGATGTTTAAGGAAATTTCCCTTCCACTGTAGATAGGTTTGGAATTAAATGTCTTCTGGGAAGGAAGATGTCGTGTTTGATTTGTTATACTCTCGTGCTGAAGTTTTCTAAAGGAAACGTTTAAGGGACATAATTACCACTCTTTATTCATGGAGAAGATGTGAAAACATAGGTGTCGACACTCTGGTCAAAATAATCTACTATAAATTTCGCCACAAGTAAACACATATTTTGAAATTATCATGTCTTTTTAATTTACTTGACACTTAAATTGTATTACTACCGTTTAAGTAGCCCATAAATCACATCGACCATAGATTTGATGAAACAATCAAACACATTTTGATAATCTGATTACAGCGTTGACGAATAAAACCTGTCCTCAGCTGATGTGGGCAGATGTTTTATGGGCTATTACAGTAATCCACTTGAGGCTTATCTTGTCCGTGAAAAAAGCCTGAAATCGTGGTGACGATCTGACCCTGGCGATAAGCGTAAATAAGGCAGGGCCCCTGATAACGTTAGTCATACATCCAAACAATAAAGCAATGTCCCACCCGCATGAGGGTGCTGTGACCCATATACCTTGACCCACTGTCGCGGGTTACAGGTGAGATACACTCGTCTGTCCTACATCAGCTTATCTTGTTCTCCCGGCATTAACTAGAACTTTGATAAGTCGACTTACATAAAACTGCTGTCGGTGAATCTCGTATAAACGAGCGATGAACAATTGACCATAAACTCTGTCATCCTTCCAGCAGCCATGTCTACAGTGCTGCTCCTAAGTATTAGGACACCTGCTGTATTTGCAGAAAATTTGATATTTGGGACAGATTGAATACTTTACACTGTTTTTAATTTAAAATACTAAATAAATATAATTTGTTAGAGGTCTTTAATTTCGCGACGTTTCGAATAACGTCCAGTTACTACCGTCTTATATATTTCTTCCTTACAGTTGGATTAACATTTGATAGTAAATACATTAATATTCGAGTAATTCGAGTAATTCGAATATTTACGAGTAACACGAGTAAATCGAATACGTACGAGTAACTCGAGTAATTCGAATACGTACGAGTAAGTCGAGTAATTCGAATACTTACGAGTAAGTCGAGTAATTCGAGTAATTCGAGTAATTCGAATATTTACGAGTAACTCGAGTAATTCGAATATTTACGAGTAACTCGAGTAATTCGAATATTTACGAGTAACTCGAGCAATTCGAATATTTACGAACAACTCAAAAGTGGGAGATCTGTTTGAATATATTCGAGTAATTCGATAATTTTCAAGCTAAGGAATATTCGAGCCATGTGTATTTTTGAAATAGCTCGCATTTTTTTCAAACAGTTCGTTTTAACTCGTTTAAACAATCTATCTTTAACATCATTAATAGCTGACTAATGCTGTGAGTCTGAAATCTCTAATGCATGGTAGGCTTTCCTCCATGCCTCCCTTCTGTGCTTGCTTCCTCTTATACTTTGTTAATCATGTTCGCTTCGTGTGCTCACTTCATTTTGTTCTTTTCTTCAATTTTGTATCAAAGGGCTTCCGTTAATAAAACGATTCTACTTATTATTATTATTTTAAGTTTGTCCCGGAAAATTCAAAGCCTCGATTCAACTCGAGCAGTCGAACCGAGTTCAGCTCAGCCCGTAAGTTCCCGGTACTCGCGCACTCCTGCCATACCACAGAGCAGAATTTTCCACAAACCACGGCGGACCGATTTCGCTGTACCAGTTTCTTGCCCCCAAACCGCGGTGCACGAACATCCTCCTTTACCGCGTCGAAGAGGAAAGTAAGAATAGGGAACAGGAAAGAAACACAAGGGGACCAACGCCGCCTGAAACGGTCAGGACACCACATCCTTAGCGAACCGGTATCGCGGGTATATGGGAGCCCGGCGATGTTCACCCGGCAGTGTTTGTTCGTGGCAAATTTACATACGGTTAGCCTAAATTTTCACTCCGACTACTCGCCCGTCCACTATTCCGTATAAATATAGATGTGACGGGCGAATCGAAGTCTTGTGTGAAAGTGTACGCCGCCTTGGCAGGAAGTGTATCGGCTTCAATCGAATCGGTGGCTACTTTATTCGGAGCCGAGGTGTCCATCCATCCGCAGTAATCCCGTTCCCGTGCAACCAGGATAAGGTGTTCAGTGATAACAATGTGCACTCGGCCGATACTCTGCGCGCTCTTGGCGATCACGATGGCGTGTGCCGTTAATTGCGAGGACGTAAGTAACTGTCCTCAGCCACTCCTCCACGGTCGTTCTTTGACAGAGCTCAGAGTTTACCGCCAGCCACGGGGTTTCGCTACTGTTGGGTGGATAGCAGAAAGGAGATAGAATAAGATAGGTTTCGGAGCAGGTGGGACGAAAGTCTTCTTCTTTGGAAGAGTTCGAGTTGGGTAAATAGAGTCTGTTCTATGTGGTGGCTTTTTGGGGGAGTTTATGTGACAAGTAATGGAATGTTGTTGGATCTAGGGTAGGAAGATAAGGGGGTTGTGTCTCTACTTTTTGGAGGAAGAGTGTTTGCAAGTTCCTGTGATCGTGGATAGCTGATGAATTTGAGAGGCTTTGCTTAGAGTGTTTATTCTTCCACTTTGCGTAGTCGAGGTGTTTTATGTTGGAAGTGGGTAACGGTAATAAATTTATAGGAATGTTGATTGGTACTAACACCACTCCATTTTGTGTTCAAAGTGATGTTTATATGCGTTCTATTTAGTTTACTTTTCAACTATGCTATAATAATTGTTATTCAAGCTTTCTTTAACTAAGAAATCTATATCAAAGTTTAATAATATCGAACTACTGCTACACCCAACTGTATGGGAATAATTTCTCCAAAAATGGCAGCAACTTGTAGCCAAATTTTACTTACAATCAGATAATTGCAAGTTTTAATGTAATGAATCAAATCATTTAATTTTCAATTAAACCTCTATAAGTTATATCGAATTTTTAATCCTGCAATTAAATTTAAAAATAATTTGGAAGAAATAAATACTGATTGCAGCCACAACCTCCTGTCATCAGCACTGAAGACAATTTGAATATCACGTTAACCAACTCAACCGTCGTGGACGATAAAAATTTTTGGGAATGGTTGTACGGTTTCGTAACCGTAATCGGGCCCACACCAGCAGCAGCAGCAACAACAACTGAACTTCCGAAACCAGTGAATGGCGAAAAATGTCTACCTTGCAGTATGTAAAGATGTTCTACATTTTACACTTCAATTGAAAATTCGATCTATCTCCATGTGACTTCGTAAAATCAGATTCTTTAACCCTCGCCCATGGTGGGTCGCTTTTGACCCATGTTTACGGTTAAGTGAACAAATAAAAAAAAATAAAAAAATTATAAAAATAAAAAAATTATTCCAATGAAAATCTAACCACTTTTTACGCTCTATAAAGTTATGCAATCGAATTGTTTAAAATTTGGAATGACGAAGGATTTTTTATTTAAACTACAATTTTTAAACAATTTGTTTACATTGTTTTATAGAGCATAAAAAGTCGTTAAATTATTTTTATAACAATTTTTTTACATCTACCATAGTTTTCAAGATATACTCGAAAATCATTAGGGGATGTTACACCCTGAAGAACCGAAAATGGGCACAAACGAAAAATTGCCTAATACTTCACAGTTTCAAAAAAATCAGAATATTCGGATATTCGAACTTCCGTTGTTAGATAACTATCTTAAAAAAAAAGAAACCCTATAGTAATCTAATTTTGGAAAAAGTTGAATACAAATAAATTGAGCAATGCGTTACAAAATTCCGCAGAATGTGGCCTAACGAACACACAGAAGCGTATAGTTGGAGGTACAGAGACACAAGTTAATCAATATCCATGGATGGCTCTAATGATGTTTAGGGGACGATTCTATTGTGGCGGCACTGTTATCAATTCTCGTTACGTATTGACAGCTGCCCACTGCGTTGATAGGTGACTTGATTTTCCGCTTCAGGGGCTCTATCCTTCCGATAGATCTATCCTAAAATACACAGCTACGTGCACTACTGTATACTGTACATCAAAACACACGCATCATAAATAATTAAATAATTCCACCAGGTTTGACACGAAGCTGATGTCCGTGCGAATATTGGAGCACGATCGCAACTCCACAACGGAGGCAGACACGCAAGAATTTAAAGTCGACAGAGTGATGAAACACAGTGGCTACTCGACCTTCAACTATAACAACGACATCGCACTTGTCAGATTAAAAGAGCCCATTCGATTTGTGGGAAAGGCGAGGCCCGCGTGTCTTCCCGACAAATGTAAGTCTTGGCGACAGAGAAGCTAATCGCGAAATTTTTATTCTACCAAGTTCGCTTTCACTCGGAAAGTACAGTGAACCCATGAAATTTATAAAATTATGAAATAATACACAAGAGGAAGACAATAGGATGATAAATACATTTTGCAAGAAACAGTAGCGTTATCATAAAAAAAGGAACTCCTTTAGAGCTGAGGTTGTTTAGAATACCGTAGCAAGATCAGAAGCTTGTAAATCACATTAATTTACTTAGTACTTGCATTTATTTGAGAAAACTTAATACATGGCACATTTATCGAAATAACTTTCCCCAGCGAAAACCTTCGCTGGCGTGAAGGGTGTAGTGACCGGATGGGGAGCGGTCAAAGAATCCGGCGACGTGTCCCAAACTCTGCAGGAAGTGATGGTCCCCATTCTCTCGAACACCGAGTGCCGTGCCAGTAAATATCCATCGCGTCGGATCACGGACAATATGCTTTGCGCCGGTTACAAAGAAGGAAGCAAGGATTCGTGCCAGGTAATAAATGAGAAACAATTTACCAATGTCATTTTACTTAGTCTTCTGCGGTGCTACAACATCCTCGCACATTGTTCTGCATAAAATATATATATATACGTGTAATGATCTTTTATGTAAATATTCTTCTTAACGATCTAAAGTGTTGTTCATAATTTTAAGTGAACAAAGTATCGTTCAAAATTCTAATTACCGCTATCCTAATTAGGGGGACAGCGGTGGGCCTCTGCACGTCGTCAACAACGACACGTACGACATAGTGGGTAAGATCCGCACTCCGTTTCTCGATCATGAACAATACTTTGCTCTTAGGAGACTACGGTTACAAATTTCGTTCGCAGGAGTCGTGTCCTGGGGCGAAGGGTGCGCGCAGCCTGGCTACCCTGGCGTTTACAGCAGGGTGAACCGTTACTTGACGTGGATAAAACGCAACACCGAGGATGCTTGTTACTGTTGATCCAGTCTCGATTCGGTTGGTTAATAACTCGCAGGAGACAATACTCAACGGTTGCACCGCTTCGCGAACAGTCGCGTAAATTAATTGAGGTGGATATTCAGGATCGCGTAGGTACAGTTTTTAGGACATTGCAACACTGATGAAATGGGATATCTCTCGTCACGATCCGGCAACTTTCGACGAATTTGCAGTTAGATCGAAGCGAGTGTGGTGAGCGCACCGAGTGTTTCAAAATGGGTGTCCAAAATGTTACCATTATAGACTTTGAAGCTACACAAATCATAAGTCGCCATTATAATTTACCATTTTTCCTGCAAATCATATTTGTTCTCCAGTTTTGAGAATAAGGAAATAAGGAAGCATTTCGTTTGCTGGGAAGATTAGGAAAATCTGTTGACAAGGTCCTTCCATTTGATTTAGTAACTTGGACACTGTTTAGCTTGAAAAGAGGTCATATTTGGTATTTAGCAAGAAGATACTTCCTAGCAGAGCTGTAATTATTCGAATAATCGAATATTTCACATCGAATAGTCGAAGAATTTGAATAATTTCGAATAATTCGAATAATTTGAATAATTTCGAATAATTCGAATAATTTGAATAATATCGAATAATTCGAATAATTTGAATAATATCGAATAATTCGAATAATTCGAATAATTTGAATAATATCGAATAATTCGAATAATTTGAACAATTTCGAATAATTCGAATAATTCGAATAATTCGAATAATTCGAATAATTTCTTCGAATATTCGAATACTTAAATTATTCCAATATTCGTTACAGCCGTACTTCCTAGTTCCCAAGTAGAGAGTGTATCTGTGAATGCTGTGACACCCTTTTGAACTCACCCAGTGCGACACAAAGGCGAACTCTGCGTATTTAATTTAATAACTTCTTTAATACATACTTATTTATTTAATATATGTAGATTGTGACCGACCCCGCGCCCATACAGGGCTCGAAAGTAGCTTTTGTATTCGTTATACATGATTTTCTATCTTACACGTTGACACAGACGTTATGATATATGTGACGTGACAATTGAAAGTTAAGGCACGTACCTCGCCTCGACCCGACGAGACTCGTAACATTGAACGTACGAAAAAGAAAGTCATCGGACTTTCTCTGTTCATTTCGAGTTGGAATTTCGGTGAAAATTCACGTACCTATTGCGGTACTCGCGCGAGGCGTCGATTTGTCATGCGGAAAAGGGAGTCGAACGCTTCGCGCGTGTTCCCCTTAAGCCACATCCCCACGTGGCATAGCGAACACTTTTGAAACACTCAGTTAAGGTCATTTTTGTTGTTGTTGAAAATTTTAGCTTTTGAGCCACGAGTGTTGAAGGAGCATTTTAATTCCTCAGCATTGTTTTACAATATGTTGAAACCAAGAAATCAAAGACTGATTACAGTACACTATATATAATAATTCAACGATTTATCTTCGATATTTTATTTTTTAGAAGTTTTTTTATAGTTCAGTGTATTTTCGACCGGTTTCTATAATGTTTAGAGCTCCGCGTTTTTTGGCACGTGGGATCGTGGCTTAAGCTTCCAGTGATACTCAGATTTTCGTTTACTTTACGATACTATTGTTCCGCTCTGGGTACTCGTTTCGTATGAGATTACTTTATTACATTGAAGTACGCTATATATGAGATTTTAATAATAAATAACGACAATAATATTGTCTCTATTACGCTATAAATAAAGAAATGTACAGAACGTAGGAGTACTAGGTAAAGGGAAGAGAGAACGGAATACGGAACTAAGCAGAAAGTACTGCCAGAGGAAAGACACAGAGTGTAATTGTGGAGACGCAGTGTCAGCGTTTAGTTAAACCTGCAACGTGGAGTGAAATGAGGAAAAAAGACGCCAGAAAAGAATATAAGGAAAAGAATAAAGAATTCAGTGCAACAGGTCTTCCTACTCGCTAAATCTATCTTAAAAAAAAACATAATTGTAAATAATTGCAAATGAGATCTAAGCAACTTTTCTGACGACAATTTCTTTTTTAAATAAATGATTTTTGAATTCCTATCAATCGATGTGTCATTGTACTTAATGATTTTTTGAAGAATTCACAATTCATAATTCATAATTCATAATTCATAATTCATAATTCATAATTCATAATTCATAATTCATAATTCATAATTCATAATTCATAATTCATGATTCATGATTCATAATTCATAATACATAATTCATAATTCATAATTCATAATTCATAATTTTTAATTCATAAACTGTAAACCCAGGATTTTTAAAATGTTCACCATTCGAAATTTTCGATTAAAGTACCTTTCACAATCATTTATGGAGTGTGTACATTGGGGTCTCTTATTATGAACGACCTTATAACGAACAGTTTCCCTAATTAAATCAAAACACTCACAACGAACTTAATATGTATCCTTAATGTAACGTAATATGTGTTGATTTAATGAAAAAAACTGTTTGTTAGAGGATACCCCACTGTATTAAATCTATAACAGTACTTTACCATGAAACTATGAAATGCTGAGTGATCTTACCTATCGACTTAGCTAGCGCATATGAATTGCTTGTCAGAAAAGTGATCTTCATTGTACTTAATCCAGGAAGCTGAATATATCCAACCACCTTGACTACTAGGGTGCAGAGCAATTTAAGAAAATCAAGATTCTTTTAAAGAAAATCAGCCTTGTGTAATGCACCGCTTCGTCACGCGTTAAACATCAGTGACCAGAAGTCCTTCAGGCGGAGTAGCTTCCTCTACTGTCGACTCAACGTCCGTCTCTTCTTCGTCGAACAGCCAGTATGTCTCCATATTGCCTTTTCCCTGCGCGGAACAATAAATAATTATGCATATTGCGGACAAGGACCTGCGAAGCTGCCTTCTCCGTTATACGCACCTTGACCCAAGTCAACCCGCGTGACTCGATGCGGTAGCGATCTTGGGGCAATAACGCTTTAACGTCTGTTGAGATGTGCACTTTGCCTGGCTGAGTTACAGATTTTTTTCGAGAACGTTAGACACTTTATGAAATTTCAGCAGATTTTTGGTGGAGCAGAAAACAGGGATTATGATTCATTCTTTGTTCGTGATTAATAGGAATATTGTTTAATACAGGTATTTGAATTTCGAGATCAGAGATAGATTAATATACCAGTATTCTATCTGGTTAAAAATAAATTTCAGTACGCTTGTTTCTTCATTTTTGAAAAAGGTAACTGTGTAAAGAAACTCCTGTGTATTGAAGCATAGATACTGATCTATATTTGAGCAGAGACGTTACATAAGTTATGTAGTATTTATCGTATTAAAAATTAATAAATCAATGGCAATACTGACGTTTATGGATTCGAAGAAAATTTTCTCATCCAGTTTTCTCTAAAACGTAGACTCAGAAAGAAGCTATTTAAATTTATACCACTCTTTTTATCCCACCCTGTTATGATCCAGTTACTCTCGGATTCGTGTTCAATAAGGCAACTTACTAGACTGGTCGTCTGCATTCTGGAAGCAGTATTCACCGTGTCGCCAAAGAAGCAATATCTAGGCACTTTGATCCCGACAATACCTGCCACAGCTGGTCCAGAATGGATTCCTAAGAAAGTAGAGCACGCTTGTACTCGATTGTGTTCGTTTTCACTCGATACCTCGGATGATATTACGGGAAGCCATTCTCCGAGAAGAATATATAATAACACTTTGAGTGGCGCAAGCTTTGGCGAAGTGCCGTTTCAAAGAGACTAGCTAGGTAAGCATCAGCAAACGGTACCCGTCAGAAATTTTGTTATTATTTGCTAAACAATGCTCCTCACCTGAACCACCATTCTGTGAAGTCTCGAGTGAAGCGCACTTTTTGGCAAATAATAACAACAAAATTTCCCACGGGGGCCGTTTGCTCATGCTTACCTTGCTAGACTCTTTATTCTGGCCTTTTCGAGCAATAACTTCTGACAGAAAAGTAGACTCAGTTACTTTCAAAGCAACCATTCAGGGACTAAGAACAATGCTGTCGGTGCTTTTAAAAAAATATCAACGTGGAAGAATATTAACAGGCAGCGTGGAAGCACGCCGACGCCAGGGAAAGTGTTAAAAGGGAATAAATTGAGTGGGGATGAACATATTTGAGGAAAAGCATGCACAAGTCGTGGCAGATACTGTAGCCAATTACCTATGCGAATTTGTATGTCGAGGCCAGAAGGTAGTTTAAGCGATCGAACGTGTTTTAGTAATTGCAACGAAACGTCCGCGATATTCTCCGCGTGATTCTCGGTTCTGTCGGGTGCACCGCTCGCCGCCATGTAAACTCGGCCAACTGTTTCTACCTGTTGAAAGTCGTAAAAGTAAAATGTGCCCTATTAACCGCCCTGAAGAATATACGTAGATGTGCTTTACGCCTGTTTCCTAAGTGTTTTCGCCTTTAGAAGCATCGTAAAGCAGTGTTGCCTATGTACAGGGTTATCCACTCAACTCGGAACGCGCGAGAACAGATGAATTATTGACCAAGTAGTCAGTCACTGTGAAAAGAGGAAATTGGATTTTGGGTGTACTCAAGGTTTCTGCGTCGTTCCCCCCTGAGCCTGAGGAGAAATGTCGAGGTGATTGTCTGAAAAAGGCCTCGTGAACGTAGGTTTTCCTATACGCGACTGGATGCAGCGTCAAGAATTTCGATGTCGATTTTCTCGAAAATGAAGCGCGATATAAAAAAAAGTTACTGTTTCTTTTCGACTTATAACAAGTAAATAAGTCGATAAGAATTAATAAATTTTTTTGATTTTACGCCTCATTTTCGAGAAAATCGAGTTTGAAATTCTTGATGTTGTATCCAGTCGCGTATAGGAAAACCTTAAGGCATCTATTCTCGCGCGTGTCTTCTGAGTTAAGTGGATAACCCTGTACAGCATTCTCCCGTTATAAGTCCGGGTCCCTTGATACTTTCGAAGTACATTTATGTCCCCACTACTTCTTTTACAGTGGCTGCGGTGAGTGCTAGAGACTGAGAATAAGCGAGAGGGTCGAATAGCATACCATTTCGTTATAGGCTCGTTCAGGGCCTGATTAAGATTTTTGGGGCCCAGGGCTATCAAACCTTCCAGGGGCCCATTATTTAAAAAGCACTAAACAAAATTTCATTCAATTATGTATCACATAAATGGAAGGCTTAAAATTGGGCCTCTAGAAAGTGGGGCCCGGGCTGCAGCCCCCCCTAGATTCGCCCTTGGGATCGGCCTGTCCCCAGAGCGTTGGACTTATACCGAGACAAAACTGTATTACGCGTACTCACCTTGTACACATTATATTCGTCCATCAGAGAGTCGAAGCAGGAGAAAACAGCGTTCATGGATGACACGATGTCCATCGCGCCCTCGATGGTCGAGTAGTCAAAGTCGCAGAGCTCGCAGAACAAGACGGTTATTGACTCGAATGACTGTGAAAGATTACGGGAATATTAAAATGCTTCTGTTCCTTCTGAATAGAGGTTTCTCAGAGTCTGCAATTATTGATGTCTCGATAAATTGTTCATACTGTGCAATAGATTCTCGCTATGGGCGCGCGATCGGGCCTGGTGGCGAGCGCTTAACGCATAGCGTCGACGATTCCAAGCCGCCGATGGCGCGCGAGAGAGACAGAGCGTAGGCACGTGAAAGACGAAACGAGAGAAAGATCGTACTTTCTCCCTCTCGTAGAAGACGGTATAGTGCCTCTTCGAGATTTAGCGAATTTCTTAAACGCAGCAGGGCTCGGATCCTTAACGCCTCCGAATGTTTCGGTGGCAATTCAAACGCACAGGGACGTATTCAGTGCACGTTTTGGATATTAGTTGTCTGAAATCAGTATAAATAAGCACAGGCTAGATTTGGCGGCTTGTAACCTCAATGGTATTCATTGCACACCACTTGAGTGGGTCTCTCCTTGGTAGCTATATCTCGGGGAGGCACTATAACGTCACATCGACTCATTCGCCCTCTCTCGGTCGTTCTCGGGTTCCCTCACTCTCGACTGAATGATTCCAAGAAGTGGGGATAGCGTCGCGCGCTTAACGCGTAGTTGAGACGAGCCCATAGCGAGAGTTTACTATATGTCGTCACGCATTTAATATCCTCCCTCGATCGTACTATACCTCGCAGGTGCTCAGAGGACTGGCGCCAGCGCGTAATCGATCAGCGACCGTCTGTGGGATCATCGAGTACAGAAGGTCGTCGCTCTTGTTCTTCCACCGATCCAGGAGCGCGTAACTGTTCTCCAGCTCGATCGATCTGTGCTCCGCCTTCTCGAACAACATCTCCAATCTGTTGCATAAGATTCGCAAGGAACAGGGTTTACAGTAGGGATCAAAGGGAAGTTTAAACTCAAAATAAAATAGTTCCATTAGAAAGAATTGTATCTTAAAGTGTGTATCCCATACAGGGGCGGATTTAGACATTCGGCACCCCCAGGCTGACAAGCATTTGCCGCCTTATCCGGGAAACATCATCAAATATTTTAATTTAAAAGAGTTGCAGCAATTTTAAAATGAATTCTATATGACAACTCACATATGAGTCCTGCTAATTTGTTACAGGAAAAAAGTGTGTTGTTTTTAAAGTTGTCTGAAGCCTCTGTGCTTAAACCTTCATCAATTTCTTCTGTCCAAAATTTACCGCCCCAAATTTGCCACCTATTTAGTCTATATACAAATTCTTCCTGATCCCATACAATTGCTCAAAATAAATCAGTGATGTAGACATGAGAAAATATGAGTTTCAAATTTTCTTTTGACCACCACTGTACACGAGCACCGTAGCGTTTCGCAAGAACGATTCGTAATAACAGCTGGTTTAATTTCACCAGGTTATTAAACAATAATATTGTACCTTCCACAATGCTGCCATCCAGCGAGGACGAGCTCTCGACTCAGGCCATGGGGATTCAAGTCGTTCAGATACAGGCCCATGTTGAGCAGTTCGTCTAAACTGTTGATTCTGTTGAACCGTGCTATTTGTTACTCTCATTCCATTGTTTAATGGCATTGTTTGTGTAGGATCGTAAGACTTTGGCACACTTACAATGGGCTACACAGGAAAATGATTGCTTTGATGTCGTTGATGTATCTCATCTGCCCCTTCAGCAGGATACTTCGACCACTTTGACTACCACGTCTGTCCAATTCAGTGCTTGTGCTCGCGATATTCTCTGGATTCGACGATGTATTATTATCGTTTAATCTGATCAGCTCTAGCTCGAACATCACTGAATGAAGGTACATCACCTGCCCAAGGGAGCGTGTATTGTTATTCCCTTGAAAGTTTCGCGACGGTGGTGGATGGGTGAATTACTGCCTCGTCAAAGGACTCGTTAAAGTGCAATTAGCTGTTCAGGCAAGGGGACGTTCTTAAATTACGTAAGGCTTTTTGGGGGAGGGGGTCGCGAATTTCTTATGATTTTTTACAAGGGGGGGTCAGGTAGGGTCTTAACTAATATTTTTTAACCTAATTTTGAATAAATACAAATTCTATCATTAATGTTACCGAAACTTAGTTACATGTGTTATATTAACTTTTAAAAGAATTTTTTGAGGGGGTCTCAATATAAAATCTTACGAATTCTTATACCGAGGGAGGAAGAGGGTAAGCAATCACCAAAAGCACCCTCGCGTAATTTAAGGACGTCCCCAAAGTGATGGTGCAAAATGATAGTCGATTATTAAGATAGCTTGATAATTTTCTGGTACACTTGTTGGGAAGTATGGAACTAATAAAGTGAGCTTGTACTTTACTTGTATTATTCGTAAAATAAATTTGAATATTTCATCAGATAATTAAAGTGTAAAATTTAAACAAATCCAAATTTTACTGTGCGTAATGCTTTAGAGACAAAGAGGAACAGACGCAATTGACTTTTATTGAAAATCTGACGACTAAATTATTTCTAACAATTGAAATCCCTTTTACACAAAAATGACAGAGTAAACAAATGTTTCACTGAAATATGGGAGGTTTATGTTGAGCATGTGATATTTCGCCAAAATTTTTAGTATTACGAACTAATAACGTAATCGTGTATTTCGTAGAAAATGGTCCCTTACGTTTTCCCAGGTGCAGGCAATCCCTTTCGGCCTACGTAATTTAAACACTTCAGTGATGTGTTTGTTCAACATGGTTGAATCGCCCCATGCTTGCAGTTTGTCACCGATTCCCAGTATGTACATGTCCTTGTTCATCACCACCCCAAACGGGAAGAGCCGTAAAAGAAACATGCAGGACACTGGGGCTAATTCTCGACCTAGCGGGACTTTCATTCTGTTGGTCTTCGCGATCTAATAATTACCAAAATCACCACGTGAACACGCAATCATAAAAAAGAAAAATGTAAAAAATAGCAGTCACGAATTACGAAATTTCTTTTATCCTCCACATTTTTAGTAGCTCTAAGACTTCAAACATTCTCATTTTACAGACAATATTTTTCATTTTTTATAGGGTAAACAGAAGTCGTAACATTTGAGGAGGTAAAAGATAATAAAATATTCTCCAGATTTTCATAAATGTTACAGAAGAAGCAACTTTCTGCAAATTGTATTATTTAAAATAATTCGTCAAACTATTATAATGATACATTTAAATGCTCAAAATACCGTAGATGGAGTAGTGGGGTTACTTACATATTCTCGATTATCGAAATCGATTCTAAATTTAACCATCACGCTCCTAGACCCAGGTATATTGTTCGAAGTTTCTAATACTGTGATATTCAAGTCCGTCTCAAAGATATCTTTCGCTATTTGAAACAGCTGGCCTGTTGAAAGCGTCGGATGAAATTGTTGTTACACTGCTCGGTTGAATTAACTCCGAACAAATTTAATTACCCATGAGATAGTGCGTGAGACCTTGCCTAGTGCTTCGATACACCAATACCACGCCCTCCGGGTCAACGTGCGTAGTGTACATCGAGGGGCTCTTCATTTTCGGGTACGTGAATCTCATTTGCATGTGAATATTGTCGACGTTTTGTAAAAAATCGCACAGGTAACGACCGGTGGCCTTCACTGTGCAAGCGTACCTATTATAAAGCCATAACTGAGCTTCCCGGAAGCCAAACTAACCAACCCCAGCAAATAAAAGGTAGAAAAGCAATTGGTAACTTAACATCACGTGCTTAAACGCTGAAATTGAAAATTTTACAAAAACTGGAGTCGGTCAGTTCGCCTTCTGACAGGCTCCACCCAGGGGAATCTTTATTTTCGTTTTTCAAACACTCCCAAGAAGAAACGCAGCGTTGACGCAAATAAATAACATTTATGAACAAAAAGAAAAACACTAAAGGAAACTGGGGCACGTTTGATCCAATAGACAAGTCTGCAATTATAGGCAGTTTCCGACACTAACGAATCGCACAGATCATGTTTCACATTTAATGCTCAAACGATCTCCCCAGAGGCACGAAAGCTGATAAAACGTGGGCACCACCCGATCCTTGTCTCTGAAGTGCTGAGTAATTGGGGCAATTTAACAAATCGTCCGTGACAAGCTGCCTCGTGAATTACGAATTAAAAAGAATGGCTAAGCTTAATCGCGGCGATAAGCTCTCAATAATTCGCAGTTCAAAGTGGCTCGATGGGTGCATTAAATTTGAACAGGGAGAAACATTAATTAATCGTGCCCCTTAATGGAACCGCAGTCATTACCGCTGGTAATAATTTATTGCACGTGGTGCAGTCCTCGGCCTGGTAATTAAACCAGTGGCAATTAAACGGTTCAATTAACGAGATCCTAAATTCAATATCGTGGTACAGATTGATCCCATCGGACACACGTCCCAGCGCATGCGAACTATAGAGGGATATTTTGCTTCTATTCTCGATATTTACGGCGCTGTGTACGTTGCTTAACAATGTTGTTATATTCGAATCGTATTTCTCGATTGTTTTAATTCGAAAGCGATTAAACAAGGGATAGAAGAGAGTCTGGCTTTATTAAAATATTTTCAATTGTTTGTTTTTCGTTTGCTTACCCTAAGTTGTTACAAAACCGAACGAAACATTTGCCAAAGAATTCCATCACATTGTCCATAGAATCGCCGCTGTGGTTGACCAACGCGATGGCCAATTTGGTCATCAGCTCGTCCGGATATAATTGTCGCGTGTTGAAAACCATGTGCTTGCAATCAGCTTTCTCCAGAAGCTGACGCCACACGTCTTCGCCATATTCTAACTGCAACGAGAAGTTTGTTCTCAGTGTTAACGTCTTCTCTTTCTTATTATGATATTGATAAGTTACACTATCGTGTAAACTTCATCAAGTTTAGTGTTAATAGTTTATAAATGTTGCTCAAGAGTTGTGCACGCGTGATCCTTAATGCAGCGCTATGTCGGGTAAGAAAAAGTGGCTCGGAACGCTTTTTGTTTTAGAATATTTTGTCATTGGATATTAATATCAAGTGTCAATGTTCCTTAAATTTTTTATCGTCACACTGTGGCTATCAACAGATGTGTCGCTGACGCTGTGGAAGCAAGTTTCTTAGTTACATCTACGTTTCATTCACGCAGATCTTACCGCAGAAGGTGTGATCGATTTCCATTGGAAGTAGCTTAGACATAGCGAGAAAAGAGGATATAAAAGGATGGGGTGTATGCCCGCTTCTATTATACTCGGGGGAGTATTCTTCTTCCATTGTACTTCCTCAGGAAAAATAAAGGGCAGAATATTACACGTTACTTTGAAGATTACGAGCATAGTCAAAGTTAATTTCATTTTCTTTTCCTCGAAGAGGACCTTAGACAAATAATTTACTTAGAGTGCAATTTGAGAATAATAAATTGATAATGCAGTCTTTTTCTCCTTTCACGTCGATGTCGCATTAATCCTGCTACGCTCCTCGAGTCCTTTTCGACGCAATCGAATTTTCATTTCTTTAAAAATTTTTCTAATTATGAGAAAAATATAAGGAGACTGTTACTGACATGTGTGTGTGTGTGTGTGTGTTTTTTTGGTATTCTATTAAATGTGTAGTTGAACTAGAAGCCATAGCAGGGTTAATGTATTTTTAATTATATGCGATTATTGTTAGTGTGATGCTATTTAAGTTAATCAAGCTGGATAAATGATTAAATGGTTATTTGATTACTGTGGTACGCACAATTTAAATTAATTATTGACATAATCATTATTAGTAATGGAATACAACCATCGAATACATAAAACGAGCCATTAATAGTGTACTTAAGACGTAGAAGATAAACTGCCATGATTCAGAAAGCGATTACTTAGTATGCAGCAATGTATTAGTAAGTGTACCAAAAGCTATTCGTACCACGCATTCACGATAAATTGATTCCCACAATCAAGCCAGTTTCTGGTTCTCCATTGGATAATCAATGTGTCTCCCTCTATAATGGCTTTGGTCACGAAAATGAATACGGTCGCCACACTAATGAAGCCACCCCAGATTCAATATACCAAATGGACACGCAGATTTCTTGAAGCGGGTCGTCGAAATTTAATAACATCGAATCTTGGGCGTGTGTCACGAAAATTAGAACAATTCGTTGGTATGATAATGTACAACTTGCCTGCTCTAATTGCAAGTATCATCATTGGAATGAATCTAAATTATGCGTATTAAATTGATATTTCTTCTATTCTCGTTTTACTAATACTCGTGGCTGTTACAAGTATATATTTTCAGAGAAACACCCCTCTTTATTACAAACCATTTAACGAGCATTAGGTACTTGAGATCAGCCACTTGAAACTCTACTTTCTTATTTGAGTATCTAATTGGGGTAATTGAGGAGTTCAAATGGTAAATGATGCAAGTGCCAGTTAAGTGGAAATTTTCAATATTGTCTTTTCAACCATAGTGATATTGGTATTTATGATCTCAGCTTTATCTCGCGACAGCCCTTGAAACTGAAATAAATTATTCTAGCACTTGCAGCGTTTACCACCTCAGCATGGAATTTACATTATTTTCCAATAAAAAAATAATTTTCCATTTCTCTGGCACTTACATCGTTTACAATTTCAACTCCTCAATTAGATACTCCTGTTTGTATATTATTATAAGATTTCTTTTAATTGCAAATAATGAAATGATGTGTCGGAATGCAATGCGGTGCATGAAAACTCTCGAGAACCAGAGCTCGCGAGGTTTCCTTGCCTCGGTAAGTAGAATAGGTCTGTCATGAACAGACAATGAGTACTAGAAGGCTTACTCTAGTTTGTGATACGAAACGAACCACGTTTGGAAAAGAGCATTTATAATTCCTATTACAAACATCGGAGAAAGAATACTTTAACATATTTATTTATTCCTTCCATACAATAAACAAAACAAAACAAACCACAGCACCAAACTGAAACTGAGTTGTAACTTCAAAGGATTTAATTTTTAACCGACTTCAAAAAGGAGGAGGTTATAGATTCGACTCGTTCGTATTTTTTCTATGTTTGTCCCCGTATATCTCCCCAGCATGTTATGTCAATATATATAAAACTAAAAAGTTGAAAATAAAAAAATTTTAAAAAAATATTAAATCTGACTTCAAAATATTAAAAATGTACTAAAAAGTAAAAAAATAATTTTTTCTCTTATTTAATCTACGACTCTTATATTTTTTAAGTCGACGCCTCATCAATTGCTCTGTGTAAATCTGGCGTCGACTTAAAAAATATGAGAGTCGTAGATTAAATAAGGGAAAACAAATCTTTTTTACTTTTTAGTGCATTTTTATTAATTTGAAGTCGGTTTTAATTTTTTTTTAATTTTTTTTTCCACTTATGTTGACTAAGAATTTTTTATTCAATGTAATGAATACATGTAATGAATTATGAATGAATATGTAATGAATTACATTTTGTCTATACTTTTAACTATTTTCCTTGAGTATCTAATGTACATATACAGAGCGTTCAGGCTCACATAGATCTTACGCAGATTCCAACTTTTGAATGATCAGGAGTATAATAGAAATATCTCTTAAGAAACATTGCAGTAATTAATAATAAGGTGGTTGTCAATGACACGTGAACAGAATATCGGGGAAAAATGTCCACAGGTGTCCTTAAGTGCCGGAAGGATGATGCTATTTTTAAAACTTCGTACAATTAAGGTGTTGCACCGAAAGGAAGTCTAAGTCCATCCATATTCAGGTACGTCGTTTGTTTGGTACATTGAATCCACTTCCTTCCACGACGCACGTGACTCTTTTCGCGAACGACTGATTATTTTGGGGCGACACCATAAATCAATAATTTGCCTGGCACGCGTCGATAAACACGTCAATGCATCCACTATTTGGTGCCGCGTCATTATCGCTATAAACTTAGTGCTAAATCCGACCTGGGAGTGAGATATTTACTGTGTCGTGTCAACAAAAGGGAGGATCTCCCTCGAATCACGATTTCACGGTGATCCGATAGCTCCATTGCAAAGAGAGGGAGAAGTGAACGACGGGGGAAGAATTCAGGACATTTATTTCCAACGTCAACATTTGACTGAGCTGAATTTATCAACACGACCTGGAATGCATGAGAATCTTCGATGTGGAGGATTTTGGAAGAAATTAGTATAGTAGGATCATAATCGGTCTTTGAAATTTTTTTAATGTTTTTTAATTGTTTAATTTGTTATTTATTTAACTTTTAAGTATTGAGTAACTCAAATGTATCGGGACACGTGTTTGCGGATATCTCTGATATATCTAACAAATATATTTTGATTGATTTATTATGGTATTTTACAAACATTAAGCTACTATTGAACAACACAAGCAATATTTATTAAGAAATAATGTTGATGAAAAATTTGACAAAAAAGTCAAGACCAAGTGTTGAAATTCTGAAAGCCAGCATTGGGCATAATTAAAAATAATTTGGGAAGAAATTCAAAAGGAAACTTTGAAAAACCGAAAGGAATATTCAGCGTTTTTATATCATTTGGTGGTAAAATATAGTTCCTCTATCATACCAAATCATTCAACTAAAATTAAGTTTCTTTAAAAATAGTTATATTATTACAGCATTAGCTAGGTGTCCAGCTACTTATGGAGGGTAGTATATAACCTGAACATCGTCAGAAAGACTAATAAACATCTGAAAGGAAAGCGTTCTCAGATACCAAACGAAACTTCATTCCATACAACTACCTACTCGACAACTCACATTAATTCTCGCAAAGTAGAAAACTCACTGATCCACGTATTTTCTTATACAGCACTCTAATTCATTCCTTCCCAGCTTTAGCTGAACATATCACCCAAAACCCACCCTACTAATGCCACCGATATTCTTTCCACCAACACTGGACTAGGACAGATACCCACCATGAATCTCAAACTTTCCCAACTGACAAGTAAAAATGCCTTATTCGCTCCAAAAGACACACCACGATTAACAAACATGCCTAGCACCCGGCGTGCACCAAACAGAACCCAAGAAGCTTCAACAAGGAACCGATATCAATCTTATTTGACAGAAACATTCATCGCCCGTTCAATTGGCAGGAATTGGCCTGATCAGGTCTAACTGGTCCGTGCACGTGCTTCCTTTTTCTCCTTCTCCTCTTCGCACCGCGCCGATCCTATTCATTTTCGACCACGAAACCGTCGGGTCCGTCTCGGAGCAACACTTCACCGTGGCTCACTGTCTGACGCGCGTGAACAGGGAAAAAGCCACGGCAGGTGAAAAGAGGGGGCACGTCGCAAACACACGTGGACCAAAAGAAGACAGGGACCTGGACTATATACATAGAAACGTGTCACACAGAATCTTGCTCATTCGCGGTTACAGACCTGCACGAAGTGCTGCACGCACTCCAACAGCATGCCGTACATCGTCCCGCGGTTGTGGCCGTCGCGATATCCGTCTCACCCGGTTCACGTTCCTGCTCGCGGGATGGTAAACAGGGGTGCGCGTGAGGGATCGAACCGTGGCTGGAATCGGGGATACCGATCTTTCGCGATCTCACTGGCGTCTCGTCGCGGACCGTATAGCATCGTCGCGGCGGACGCGTTGCTCTTGCCTTCTGTCAAGTCAAGCGTTTCGCGCCATCGCGATGGACGATCGTGTGCGTGGTCCCGGCGGCCTCCTAGTTTCGCCCCCGTCGTGGCACGTGATGGAGAGGGAGAGACCGATCCGGCTCGACGGCGCGCCGAAGTTTGAGTTTCAGAGGTAGTCACGGGGGTAGCTCGCCGCGGGAAGGGTGGCCGGCGGCACCCCCGGGCACTGCGTGCGCAGGCTTACTTAGTTCTCGAGACTTTTAACACCTGGTTGCGTCCAACGACTTCCGAGCCTGGGAGCGGGCGAACGCCGTTTCCCTGCGGAAAGTTCGACGGAGCGGGATAACAGCACATCGTGGCGTGGGTTCGTCGAAGTGCGCGCGGGGAAACTTTGTACCTAGATTTCGCGCAAGATTGCGGGGGGTGATGGGATTGGGAAAGCGGAGATTCTGTGTGGAAAAGTACAAAGTGTTGAGCGGAAAATTTTTGCACACAGCTCTGTTTTGGAGGAAAATTGATCAGGACTTTTTGATAGTTGTAGGTGCTATTTAACGCTATTTATGTAGGTGCTGTTTTGGTGTAAATTACTGTAGGTTGGTTTTTGAAGTTGTATATACCGTGGCAGTCCCGATTTGCAACCCTTAAGGCTGATTCGTATACGTCGAGTAATTTAGTCGAGTGGCGAGTAATTTAGTAATTTACCATTGTTTTACTAAATTACTCGAAGCGTCTGAAACACCTAGGGTTTATAGAAAAACCGGTTTTCGAATTACACTATTCCCAAAAAACCGGTTAAATCGGTTTTCGAGTTTTCACAAAAAAAAAACATAATTACAATAGTAAATAAATATTTGTACTTACTTTACAAAATTTCAGTTTCCTTAATATTATGAAATTACAAAAATATAACAAAATAAAATATACTCTATCTATAAAAAAACAAATAAAAAATAAATAAAATAATTGAAATCCGTACAAAATATAAATCTTTTAAGCGGTAGTACCAAATTATAAAGCTTTATTCCATTTACATAGTATTTTTTTCCGAACATATGAACTCATGAAGATTAGTTTTACAATAAACCCGGGTTTTAAAAACCAACCCTAAAATCAGTATTTATTCTGAGTGTCTCGGTCGGTTCGCAAATACGTTCCGGTATTTCTTCATTTTTTAATTGATTAATGAAACATTTCTAAAGAAAGTTTTATGTACAGAAAAATGTGACTTGGCTCCCAAATAGATGGTTGCCATTCTTGTAATTAGTATTGTGTTTTTCATTGTTGTATCAATTTTTAACTACTACAATAAATGCACTCCTTTTCTAACAATTTTCGTTCTGCCTCTTTCCTTCTTTTTACATGTCCCGGTTTGTTGGGGAAGAAATATGGTAACCCTATCTGTAAACATGAATGTTGCTTGTGAATGTGTGCACGAGATTTGCGTCGTAGAATGAAATTCTTCCGTTTTTCTGCAGGGCACGGAAATAACGCTTATTAATTTGCATTATTGGTGTTCCAGAAATAAAATGTGCCTTGTAGAAATTAGCGAGAATTACAAGTGTACGGAACAGTTCAAAAGTGCACGCGATAATGCGTGTCAGATGTTGAAATTATCGTAGAAGATACAGTTATCTCCACTACATACGTGCCGATGTTTTTAATATAGGTACTCGGCTAGTGGAAACACGCGAGGCATTACAATGCGTTTTCCGAGGATAGAGTTTAATTTCCGGGCAGAGTATTTTCTGTCATCCCAGTTCCTCTGTACTGGATATTAATTCTGCTTGAGAACACAATTCTATCAGACCATGGTATTGTTACTCACATCGTTCTTGCAATAACTAGTAACCATTTTTTAAAGGTATACTCTATTGGAAATATTTGCATCGCTTGAATATTAAACACGTTATCACTTAGGTATACCTCTCTTATTATTAGGAAAATATTTCTTGTAAAAATGAATCATTTTAACAATTATATTGCTATGAAAATTGTGTTTACTGCGACAAGTTCAGTGATTCAATATTTATATTTCCAGTACTGTAAGTATTGCATTTCCCCCGGGCACACTGCGTACTCGCGTTTAGAACCGAGGCACTGAGAGCAAGAACGGACTAACCCACATTGAAAAAAAAATAATTTGTCATATTTTATATAATTAGTAGGGCGTATTGGAATACATTATTGTTATTAACTCAATTTCGAAAAAAATATGGGTTAGTCCGTTGTTGCTCTCAATGCCTCAACTATTGCTAATAAACTGGAAAGTAAGACTGAGATGTCTCCTAGAATGAGTATAGTGGCAGGAGTTCTACAGCAGTCTCGAGTCTTTTATTCTACAAGATGTTTAGCGTACCATCTTCCATAGTTCGCGCGTCTTTGCTAACAAAACCAGAACGATGCCGTTATATGGTCACAGGAACATAATCCTTTATTAAAAAATTATAAAAATACATCATGAAAGATACAAACTTTATGATAGATCATAAAGATACAAACAGGTTTTTTGAATTTTCATTACAGGCTCAGAAAAAAGTTGAAAAAAACGACCTTTAATATTTTTTTGCTATTCCGACGAATTGCAATTTTTTTTCAAAACGACGTAACACGCCACTTAGCAAACTAATCCCTTTAGCTTCTCAAAAAGCTCAAGTCGTTTGGACCAATTTTAAAAATGTTATGCGATTTTAAAGAATGCACGATTTTGGGTGTGAGCCACTGTATGTAAGAAATCAAGTAAGAAATCAATAGAATAAACATTCCTCCCAATGGTGAATTGGTCAAGAAGACCCGGATCTTTAGCCTCTAAAATTACCATACGCTGACATCTACACATTCTCATATTTAGGGACTATCCAAGAACAAATAGGTATACAACAAGTGAAAATATATTATATACCTACTTACAGAAAATAAGAAAACGGAGAAAATGACCAATTAACCGAAATTCTGTCTCTAATAAGTTTAAAGCTTCGATATCGAACTTATATAGATAGGAGCAAGCGACGGTTTAAAATCTCAGTACAGCATCTCCTTCGTGTTTCATATTTTCGCCACAACTCCTTAAGGTTCATAAATTCTCGTCCGCTGAATACGCTGGCAAAGAATATCAGCTCCCGAACCCGGCGACGTAAACGTATCTCCGCGAGGGTATAGATATTAGATACCAAGCTCAGCGTCAATCCCATCGCCTGTACCAGTCGGAGCGCAAGCGATCGCGCATGCGCGAAGGCAGCCGTACGGTTCGTCGGTAAGTACGCGCGCGAACGTGCGAGCGAGCAAGCGTGCTGGCGTCTAGTGGAAACGTAAACATGGCCGCGGAGAGTGCCGAAGGTTTGCCAATATCTCCGTCCGAGAAATCGTTGACGAGCAGTACAGTGTCCGAGGAAAATGAGAAAATCGTGTCGCGATCGCCGTCGACTTACTCCATCAGGGAGGACAAGTGGCCGGACTTGGTCGTATCGAGGCCTAGAAAACTGGACGTCTGGTGGTTGCCGAGGCGTAAGTACCTATCGCCATTGCTGCATGCAAGCCGCACAGGTTTCGGCGCGCATTTCAAACGCTCGCTGCGCCGCTCCTTCGTTTGCGCGTGATTTTCGTCGCGTACGCTTGTTGTTTACGCTCGCGCGCGACCCCCGTCTCTTCTTTTATCAGGAAACGTGTGGTTAATAACTGAGAAGGTTGCGTCACGTGATCATCAATGGCAATATACGTTACAAGACGCGATACGTATTGTTTACCCACGTTACGAGGCATTACCGGCGCGATTGCTGTGGCTTCGGATAGCTACGATACGAACGACGGTAACCCAATACGGTGCTCGGTGAATCAACCATGCACAGTCGCGTGATCAACTTGTTAACCGCGTTAACCGGCTTCGAGGACCCGCCTTGCGGTTGATAGTTTTTCGTTGGACATTGTATAATTGATTTCACATTGGAAGTATTCTAATTTAGGGATTTGCGTTTGGGACGTTACACTGAACTTGAATAGGTGCTATGAATTACGGTAAGTTGAAACAAGGTTAGTTATAAGGTTATGGTGTATGTGGCTACGGTTTCCTATGTGTAAGTGGGAGGTCATCGAGGGACATAGAAATAGATTGAAGTTTTATATTAACTTGTAATCGACAGTAAACGATCATTGTATGTCATGGAATAAAGTATTGCGGAAAAGAAAATTGTAGTTAATGTATGCAACCTGTATTTAAGTTCCCGTTAGATACACATGTATGTGTATATTCGTAGTTTCCTACGCTATCGACATTACTGACTCGCCGATAGGTGGCAGAGCGTACTAGTCAGTACCTCGACCTTGGTTATTGATTATCGTAGGTGGAGGTAAGGTCGGCGGGAAAATCAATATTACTATCCGCCGGCGAGCTCGCCATTTTCGTCGTGAGATTTTTCGTGGACGTGCAAGACGCAAAACACCTTGCTCTCCACGCTAGTGTGTCCGTTCCTGTAATGTCTCGCTAACAAGAGTCTGGTCAGTGCAACGTCAACTACGATGTAGCCATCAGCCGTGCGCGAACGAACGTTTTTTTCCGCTTGAGCGAAGGTTTATTTCCATCGCTTCTACCGCAGTGTCTATATTAAAGCTCCAGCGCAACTCGAGTTACTATTCCAACGATTCACCGATATCCGCATCGAACAAATCCCACGCCATCGGCTTCATCAGAGGGAGCCGTTCGGAGTATGTACACCGATCCAAGTTGGATAGCAAACGAAAGCAGAGCAACGATAAACAACGCATTATCCAAGTTTTAGATTCGGTGCATCATAATATCAGCTGATCGAAGTCATCAAGGAACGAGACAAATATAAAGAATGGACTGACTTATCCAAGAAAAGATCGTTCAGTTGAGAACCGCTGTGGAAGAATCCATTTCTATTAAACAAATTTGTTTTTCTCAAATTTCTGAAGAAATTTCGTGTACCTTGGAACATTCTTACCTGGCGAGGTAACACTTTAAGTGGTCGATACCAAAAGGACGCTTGATCACTTGGGTACAAAGGGTACCCCGTTTTGGGAGTGGGCTAAGGAGGATCTGATCGCTTCGAACGGTCTTCTATGCGGCAAGAATCACAAAACTTTCTGAAGATCAGGCCACCAGGCGACCACGCTGGTGTGCATCACGTAGGGGTCATGCTCGAGGAAGACATGGCTGGTGCCCAGGACACGATATACCTGTGCAACTTCCGGGTGTCGGTGGAGGGCGAGTGGCTGTGCCTGAAAGAGCTCCAGGATGTGGAGTTCTCGTTGCAGGAGTCGATGCAGCGGTCACCGTCGCCGCCCCTCGCTCTCAGTGGTATTAATCATCCTCACCATCCTCACCATCATCACCACCGTCACCGTCAGCAACAGCTTCCCGATCAGCGAGAGCTTCGCGATATAATGCCGTCCAGTCCGCCGCCATTGCAGCACGTCTCCAGCTTGTGTCTGTACTCGATGTTGTTGCACTAGCTTCACTATGTCTCTCCTCGATTCTCTTTCTTGGGACTTGGGCCGACGCTTCGCATTGACGCTGTCCGATCTAAATGGCGGCCAGTTTGGCCTACCTCTGCTCCTTGATTGTAACATGGCAATCGATCTGACGCATCGGGTTCAGCTTTCGCTGTGTCTGGTACTATCGTTGATTGGGGTAATTAGGTGTGCGAGGGGTCTACTGGGAAATTGATTGTAATGTCTTTAATGGGAGGGTTGATTGATCTTAGGTTATTTTTATAAGTAGTGCAAACAGATATCTTTGTTTTTTTTACCATTTTTTGTTGTATTATGACTAGCGTTTAGGCTTTCTTCCTTTTTCTGTGGAATTGTTTGGGTTCTCTTTTGAGAAACTTTTTGGGGTTTACCTTGTTGCTTGTTGGTTCGAATGCCTTTAGAAATGAGGGAATACTTTATAGGGAATAGTAGAAGAATATTCTACATTCGTGCTTAAATTATCAGCATTATCAGCATAATGATCATAATTACGAAACAGCAGTGGGCTACCCAAGAAACACTTGTCATTCATTGATAACAAGATTAGAAGATTTCCAAATTCGCGAAGCACTAGAATCAATTTCCTGGCAGACCTGGCTCATCCGACATTCCGATCAACAACGTTCCTGCATGGATTCTGAACCGATGAATCCTAAAATTTCTTTGCGCACAGCTGAACAATCGAATACATATTTTAGTTTCCGGCGTTTGATCGTCTTTTCTCTCCATTGGCGCAGCTACTTCTTTTCCAAATAATTTTACGTTGCGCTTCTTCAGTATATCTGCACTCGCAAAATCATCTCCATAGTAACGGGACGGCTGGTGCGTCCTAATACATAATACTTAAATAAGAAGAACACGAACAACGATTGTCGGGGAACGATGGTTCTACGTGTAAAGGGAAATGTGTACCTTGCTCTCGCAACTGGGACAACAACCTGTTGTTTTTGCAGCACGGGATCCGGTGATCATCGAGAGGAGTAATCTCGTTAACATTTCGAAACTGATCGTGAAGGAGCTGATCGAGACGTCATTGAAATATGGTCGTATGCTCGACTCCGATCATATGCCGCTGCAGCATTTCTTCATCGTCCTCGAACACGTGCTCAGACATGGTTTGCGACCAAAGAAGGTAAACGGCACCTTCGAGGAGTATTGCTTTGGGTACCAAAGGACACGGCGCTAATTGCCTTCGATTTCAGGGTCTCCTTGGACCCAAGAAGGAGCTGTGGGATATACTTCAGCTCGTTGAGAAATATTGTCCCGAGGCGCAGGACATTACGTCCAGTATTCGTGATCTACCTACTGTTAGGTATAAAACAATTTTATCTTTACCTGTAACTAACATTCCACGTGTCCAACAGTCAAAAGCTTGACCCTGACACGACATGCAACTGTTGCTTAAGCTTCAGTCCATGGTTACCTACGAGTAATTGATGTTACTTAGGAATTGGAAATATTTGAAATGGAATTTAAGAATTCTTTCAGATAAGACGTTTGAATGGGACTTAACGATTCAGTAGCTAAGAGTGAGACACTGATGGTCCTTGGATCACGGGCACACGTTCTGCTTCTTTTGATTTTAATTTAAGCTTTCATTTATGCTGTCAGTGTCTCAGTCATTACAAGGGAAAGTTATCAAAGTGATGTACCTCTCATATCTTCATAAACTTCATAGATCTGATTTCTTTTTTGCAAATTTCAATTTTTATACCTCACAATAAAAGAACATATGACTAAGATGCTGGTATTGAGTACCAATTCGGAGGATCATATTCACTACATATCACAAGTTATCACACATCTTCCTAAGATCTATGAAGCTCAAAGCACCAAAATTCATCATCCATAAAATAATAATCATCTACCTATACGATATTATTATTAAATCTTCAACATTTCAATTGGCCACAGCAAACTTTTTATATTCAACGCGTTCCACAAGGAATTAGGTCAATTGCAGTCTTTTAGGTCATCACTCTCACAACTACCAACAGATTAGAGAATCTATACAGTCGTCGGCCGTGTTGACATTTTCAGGACTGCCATGGGTAGGGCGCGCGCGTGGTTGCGCATGGCGTTGATGCAGAAAAAGCTCGCGGACTATCTGAAAGTCCTGATCGATCACAAGGAGGACATATTGTCCGAGTACTTCGAGCCGGACGCACTGATGATGAGCGAGGAGGCAATCGTCATAATGGGCTTACTCGTGGGTCTGAACGTGATCGATTGCAACTTCTGCGTGAAGGTCAGTCGCGCGTAAAACCCTAACACCCTGTCTACGTGACGGTCGCGTGCTTCCCCGCGAATCCTCGCGACACGAGGACTGATTGCGTCTGTTGCGACAGGAAGAGGACCTCGACTGCCAACAGGGCGTAATCGACTTTTCGCTGTATCTGCGCAACAGCAATCACATACCTGGCGAGTCGCCCGACGAGGAGGTCGAGAACGACAACATGACCACCGTTCTCGACCAGAAGAACTACATCGAGGAGCTGAATCGGCATCTAAAGTAACCATCTCACTTAATCGCGTCACGATGACAGCTCGGAGGTATCGAACGGCCGGGATGCTACAGGGCTTCTGTGTTTTCCGTCGATTTCAGTGCGACCGTGACGAATCTCCAGACCAAAGTGGAGTCCCTGACAACGACGAACGCTCTGATGAAGGAGGATCTCGCCATCGCCAAGAACAACATACTGTCGCTTCACGAGGAGAACAGGCAGCTAAAGAAAGAGCTGGGCATTGAGGTGAAAGACCCGAACGAGGTACGATCTTCGCCTCGGTGCTCCCTGCTCCCCTTCGATCGGCGCTTGTCAAAAGCGGAGTGTTTCTGGTTGCAGAACGGGAGAGCCCCGGTAAAGATCTCCGAAACGACAGCGGAGAATGAGGAGCTGAGGGGCAGGGTGGAATTGGAAAGGAAAATGCGCCAGGACCTGGAAAAGGAGCTAGACTTACAGGTGGATGAGAATTTTTAGTATACCGGCTGTTAACTATTATATATTTCGATAATTGGTTTATGAAAACGAGGAGGGGGTGTTTAAGTCGGAGAGTTTGACAGATTAATTTTCCTCGAACAGATTAGTATGAAATCCGAAATGGAGGTGGCTATGAAATTGCTGGAGAAAGATATCCACGAGAAGCAAGACACGATCATATCGCTGCGGCGACAGCTCGACGAGATCAAACTGATTAACTTGGAACTGTACACGAAGCTGCAGGTGACGAATCCTACTCCCTTTTCTGTTAATCGTAACGCGGTATGCTTCGTAGGCACCGAGATCTTGCTGATTTAAAAGTATTTAGCGTCCAAGCAGAGTCGTCCGCTTCCCGCTGCACAAACTCGAGAATTTCGCATCGATCACGAGGCATGCCCTCGTTGCGATTACTATGCCTTATTGCATACCATTAACTCGCATCTTTTAAGCCAAGGCGCATCAGAGAGGCTGTCTGACAGTATCTGTTCACCTGTTTTGTTTTAATTCGATGAGCATTTCAGATATTACCGAACCTTGATCCCGCTTAGAAATTGTCCCCCGGCGACCTGGTCCCTTCAGCCGGGGGATTCGGTAGGTTGATGAAATCCTTTGTTTCTGGAGATATTTCCGTTATAGGAGTGTGAGCACGAATTAACGCAGAAAGGCGAAATGGTGAGCCGTCTACATGCGAAGACGAATCAGATTGGCCAGATCCTGCACAACCTCGAGAAGTACAACCACATGAAGGAGATTATCCGTAGCCCCCCCACGCCGAGTAGTGTCCCCAAATCGATTTTTAACAAAACCAGCCCCACGTCACCGCGGGGCTGCCCGCCGGGTGACGATCGCGGAGCCGACTATCAACAGATGGGTCGTAGCCATGACAGAATCGTTGAGAATACTCGGCTATTCAATAAGTACCACCCGCAATCCAATAACGGTCGATCCTTTAATAATCAAGGTTCCTCTAATAACGGCAGTAAAAGGGCGGAGGTGGAGAGTAAGCAAGAAGCTCTGAGCGACAAGGAATCGACAAAGTCTGACGACACTTTGGAGCAAAGTAAATGCAACGGCGAGGTTCCTGTGTTGCCTGCGACCACACAGGAACAATCGAACGCATAAACGCAGCCTTTCGTAAATGGTTTTTATACTACACGTCTTCAAGCTTCGTCTAATATCGCGACTGAACGAACGAACATGAGAAGCAACGATTTCGTAACACATTACACGTTTCTGGGACGTCCAGTGACATTTAATAGAGTGTCTGTATAATTTTTGGAAGTTCATTCTGTTTTATATAAGTCTTCTCGAATATGTAGTTGTGAATAGTTTTTCATTACCCTTTGATCTCGGTGAAATGCTTAACCTTTAGAGGGGCGGGATTTCTTCATTGAAATTGTAAATTTTATTTACTTAAAATTTATGCATATGTACCACCAAAGTGGCCGGCAAAGTATCCAAATTCTTAGGTCGCCACTATAGTGGCCAGCCCGGCCCTCTAAAGGTTAATGAATTGTGCTTGGTTAAATTAAAGGAGGAAGAATAATTATATTTATATGTATAATAATAAATGCTTTGCTATTAAAAACGCAGGTTTGTAGATTCAGGGGAGATAATAGTTTCTACAGTTATTTATTTATATATTTATTTGCGTACAGTGTTGCTGGACTGCCCAGAATCATCACACGTACACCTACCACTAAACGAGTATATCAAATTATCACTTAGATCTTTCACATTACGGAACTGCATATATCTGGGACGTATAGGAAATTACCGGAAATTTATTCGACTATTTGACATTTAATTATCTAGAAATTCATGCATCAGTAAGCTTCTGATAAAGTGTCCATCAAGGTGTGTGTTGATTGAGACACTCTATAAAATTAGCTGCGCTCTGTTACTGCATAATTGCGCCGTTAATGAAATGGCTATTATACACATACACAAGCAACTATTGATGACAATAATGTCGATAGAGATTTTTACTGTACCTCGCCCTTTGTAATACTAAATTGCTACCCGCTCCACTTTCCGTTCAGCTATTAATACGTTCATTATTCTGCATATAGAGTGTCTCGAGTATTTGATTCGAGTACGCCGTGGGATTGACCGACGTATTCCATGAACATTAATTATCCCGCCGTATTATCAGCAGTCTTTCTCCGCCCCATGATTTATCGTTGAATATCGCCACGTTGCAACAGATTCGTTTATACCAGTGGCGCAACTAGGATTTAATCTTTTAATGCAAATTCAATAAAATTCATTAGGTGATTAGAAGAATTTATTTAAGGAATAAAATCCCGTTTTCTTTTCTTTTTACAAAGACCCTTCTTTGGGGGTGCTCCTTGGCCCTCTCAGGCTGCGTCACTGGTTTACATACATACGGTACTGGAAATATTTATCGCACCACTCGAATATTATTATTAGCAATAGGAAAATATTATTGCAAAATTTATTTATTCTAAAACTGGCTCACTATCTTGGCCAAAATATTTTACCAATCATATTGCTATGAAAATTAATACTAATTCGTCCTTATTACATCATAAAATCTACATTGCGTTAGATTAAATTGTAAAACTGTGCGTGCTATGGAAATTTGAGAGAGACGCGATAAATATTTCCTACATATCTGTTGTACACGTTATAAGAACAATACGAGGAAGACTGTTGTTGGTTGACAGGCGATCAAATATTCTTCTTGAATCCTGACTAATTGCAGTCAAATTAGAGAAAGTCATGCAGCATGCTTTCTGGATTAAATTTGATCCTGGTACAGTTTAGTGTGCTTCAATCCATTTGGACGTTCAATCTACGCTCAACCATTACGCCATTATTGTCGCAGGCTGATGTACCGTTGCCTTCTGTCCCATGTAAATCACATTTACAAGCATTGTGCGATTTCAGGGGCGCACGTAACCGAGAAACCGAGTTTCTTCCCGCTTTTTACTGAAACAGGATTCATTTCAGGAGTGCGAAGGGTCACTTAAGCATAAGACAGAACTGATCACTAAATTGGAGGCTAAGACGCTATCAATGACTGAAACCATCCAAAAAATGGATGAAAAGTATGTTTATTTGTCTTTCATTAGTTGTTAGTTATAACATAAGCACGACTGACTCGTCAGTTCTAGGTTTAATCCCGATACGGTTGCTACTTTGTTAACTCAATTATAATGGCCCCACCACGTTACTAACAAAGCAACCCTCCTCCCCCCCCCCCGTGCCCCAAAAGTTCTGATTTTAGTGGTACACTTCCCAAACTTTCAGAGGAATTCGATTTAAATTGGCCCCCTTTCAATTTCGCAGCTTCCATTAATATTCGAATAATAACAAGAACTGCTAAACAAGATTTTACCAATTAGTTGTGTACACTTCGCATTTTATATTTCATTTTCTGAAAGCTGATCTAACTTTTCAGACTCGAAGAAACGTGAAAGACGAAACGTGCCCAAGATTATTGTGACACTTGTCCACGATTACAGAGAATCAGAATTTTTGGGCCTCACGAATGATTTTCGTTTTACCGAGCCTTATCGTTTCGATCTCGTCGCGCCTTTTTCCCGTAAGATGTCTTATACGAAGGTAGCAGTATAACTATATAAAGATGGCAGGAATATAATTAAAGTATCCGCGTTAATTGTTCTAGCATTTATGTACAAATATTATCGTTGTGATAAGAAACTTTCTATCAGCCGTCGTCGGACGATTTCGGCGCGGTTCTCGCAGAGGAATCCCTAGATTAGCGACGGCTGTAATTAGAGGTGATTTATTTTTTACTTAGGCATCGCGCACGCGATCGTACTTAGCTTAGAACTAGTCGAGACACCTATTAGAAAGCAGATTGACTTGCCGTTAACGGAGATGCTGGCAAACCTTCTCTCAGCGGCTAATTCGATAAGATTACGTCTGCATACGAATATTAATGTTATAGGGACATCCATGTTTTTTCCCGCAATAACTGGTAGATTTATACCTTGTCAAGTAACGAATCGCTGGAATGGCTCATTCACCTCACCAGGCGTAGAAGCATAAAGATATGGAGCTTTCGGATTGATTGCCTCGTTCAAGGACTTGTACTTTTGCTTCTGTTCCTTTTTTTCTTTCTTTACCATTAATTTGTACGTCAATTGGTCACGATTGGCGGTGTCCGGTTAATCGGGGGTGAATTGTATTTCAGGAACTGACTTGCGATCATTTTTACCATCACGTCACGCTTTTTAAACGTTGCGTCTGTTGGTTTTATTTTGCTCTACATTTCGTTCCCATATCTGTACAGTCGTTTACTCTGTTTGTGAAACAACGGCACGGCCGTTCACGTGAGGGGCTCACGAAGTAAACGTGCCATACTGTCTTTAAACTATAACTATGTATAAGCATCGAGCAATGGTCGTTATAATGCACCGAAACACTACGCGTGCTTGTACCACTGCAGCGAAAAATAAATCTGTGACAGAAAACCGTTTGCATTTGATTACCCTCAGATCATCGTCGACTGGACCTTAAGCCGCCATCGCACGTGACGTTGCCGCAGAACGTACTTGAATTAAATCAGCCGTTTCCTTTAAATCTATTTATCCCCAGCTCCCTTTGAAGAATATAGAGAATTCTGAAAATTTTAATGCGCAAAGAATCGATAAAGTCAGAAAATGCCGCAAGGGTTTTGTCATTAATCTGTACTCACGACTGAACAGCAATTCACTCGGAGTGAAATAAATCTGAAGAGAACAGTAGAGTTAGCAAAGTAATTGGGATAATGAGGTCTCAAGTGGGAATGCGGCTTAAGGCAAACGTGCACTCTTCCTATATCTTTTTGTTTGTTACTCTGACTTTTCGTATTTAATTTTCAACACGTTCTAGACGTGAATCGATAACAAAGACCCCACGTTAATTTTTCTTTTGCTTTCATTTCTCATGAAACACGAGTATAAGAATAATGTGGAAGGTAAGTCGAATTGTTTTTGCTGTATCAATGGCCGGCTTATGAATTCAAAGGGGGATAAATAAACGAGCGAGGAGATTCCAAGATCTTGTCGAATTTTGCTCGAGGATCAGAGTGTATAGAGCCATTGAAAAAGCACACCGCCAGTTCCCTCGGTTGGATAACGATACTCCGCCATGAATAATCATGGAAAAACTTTCGACGAGACTTTGGTCCCGAGTTATGGGTCTCCGTTTTCGGAACTTCCTTTCGTTGCGAGGCTTAATACTTCTGCCAGCTCGAGCAGAGAAGCTGCGAGGAGCTCCTGAAATAAATTTGGTTTAAATCCAGTGTTCGCTAATAATTTACTCCACCTCTTTGTAGTTTTCGATAAGAGGGATTCTAGTTCTACGCTCAGAGGTGCAGGAATAAAATTAACCAGGCCGTTCAAATTAACTCACCGTCAAATGATCGCAAGACAGTGCCTTAAATACACGTTCTTCGTACGAGCTCAATAGAGATTAGGAAATCATCTTCATTGGCCATTCATTTCTCATGATTGATCAATTTAAGGGGAGGTGCCACCTTGGATACATGGAAATCATTGGTTTTGTTTGGCAATTTTTCCCCTTTAAATAATTAACTTAATAGAAAATCTGATCAACGGCATTTGTTATAAATCTTTCGAAGATAAAAAAAAAAATAAGCATCTAAAAATTTCAGAGACTATTCATCCGATTGACTTAAAGTTTTGAGACAAATCTTCCCTTTATGTTAGTCTAAAGAAAATATTTTTTAGCTACAGACATTTTTGGAACCAAATTTTTCTGCTAAAAATCACAATTCTTCTTCAAACTCACCAATCCCATAAAAATGTTTATTTTAAAATATCCGTATGTAGTTCTTTAGTTCATGTCATGTAGAAATTGAAAATTTTGTTTTTTTTTTTGCTTGGGAAAACATCAAATCGGTAAAGAACCCACAAACGCAGCGGCCGTAGCACCGCCATTTTGTTGAGAAAAAAAATAAACCAAAATTTTGTTTTAATCTTCAAGAGATGTATAATAAGTTCCCTTAATCGGATTTTCTATTCAGGTCATTGTTTAAAAGCAAAAAATTGCTAAATAAACCTATGATTTCCCTGCGTTCAACACGGCACCTCCCCTTAAACGTCCCTGATCACGCAAAAAGATTTACCTCTCGCAGTCATCAATCTCATATTTCTTCCATGAGCGAAGATCCGGTATGATAGTTATAAATGTTGGGGCGCGCGGGTATATTGTTAGGCGAACCGTGAAGAACCGCGCTTTCCAATTGTTTCTCACGAAACGCGGGAGAAGTGTCCTTTGTTCGATCGGTTAAGTACCAGCGGTCTGACTTAATCAGGTGCAAGGAAATGGACGGCGTGAGATCCGGCACGGAGGAGAGGGTGAGAGTTTTGGGGGCTGAAGCGGCCGAGAGGGAGGCGAGGGCGCACGGGGTTGAGAGGGAATTGCGACTGGAACGTGAATGGAGGACCTCCTTGCAGGAAGCATCGATTTCCAGCGCAGAGAAGATCTCTCAATTACATCAGGAGATTGATCAGTTGCGGCGGGTGTCCGAGGTACGTTCTGTGTCGCTTTCAACTTTCCTCTGTTCCATCTGCATACAGGGTGTCCCGTAACTAGCGTTGGTCAACCCGGAATTGGTCATTTTAAATGGAAATGGCAAGTTGAACACGTGGCGTGAGACATTAACAAGAGACCTGGTTAAAGTAATCGATGCTACTGATAATGGGGGTCATGAGAATTTAATTGCTTTTAAAGGGACTGCTTCTTAATTTCAAGTTTCATCGTTCCCTCCTATTTGAGTTAGAGACATTTAAATAGAGACGCGAGTTAATATTATTCCAAATGGGGAGGTATTAATTAAAGTACCGAGCAGAAAGACCGCAGCTCAAATGTTACACAGTTTCATGTACGAAACTAATTTGGAATAATTGACTTAATTTCATGGGGGAATTGTTTATATTACTAGGACACTCTACTGCGCCGTATTAAAATTTAGCAGCATTCAACTCCTGTGGATTGTCGGAAGCTTCCCTCGATCGAAAAGCTCCCGAACATAACCTCAAATATGAGTCCACCATTCAATTAGACCTCGACGGATAGAATACACATAATAAAGTGCATGGAAGTTTGCATAGCTCCCCCTATCAACAAACATTCCCCGCCTGAACATCGCCAGCAATAAACTTTCCGCGCAGACAGTCAGGAGACATCCTCTCCAGCCACTCCAGCCTCTTCCCCGGAACTTTATCAATCTTCCAGAAGTTCCCGAGCCCGAACAATCGAATCTTGTTGCTAATCGCCGTTGCGCCCCTGCTCGCGATCGCCCGCTTCCTCCCCCACCCCAGGAATCTTTCCAATAACAACCGGGCGTCCTAGCGGAAAATGGTGACAGTACCCGAGGCGGTGTCTCCAGGTGTCGAGCGTCTAATCCCAGCCTGATCTGTCGGTGCAGAAATACCTGGCGCTGCAGGAGGAGCACTACGCCCTGAAGGAGGTCTGCACCGAGCAGGAACGAACTCTGGAGGAACTTGGGGGACAATTGAGCACGGCCAAATTGGCGGCCGTGGAATTACGGGAGGCCGCTGACAACGCTCAGCAACAGCACCAGCAGCAAGAGGGTGCAGCGACCTGGGCGAACGATCGGCTGGTCACCCGTTGCAGGGCCTGCAACCGTGAGTTCAGCCTCACTCGTCGTAAGGTAATCAAACTTTTTAATTGCCCCCACGCCTTCCACCGCCCCCCGCCCTGCCCCTTCCAGCCCGCCCAGTCCGGGCGCGGAGACTCGGCTGAAAGCCCCGGCGTGGCGCGCTTAATCGTTCAATTATCCTTGCCACCCTGGAAATTACTGGTTCCACGGTCCAGATTTCTCCCGACCGGCTGTCCAAATCGGCCAGAAGGCGAGGCCCCTGCGCGCTGAACGATGCTGACGGCGTCGAGAGGTTTTATCGTGCCCCCGGTGTTACGCCTACCCCCGCCTAGCTGAGCCACCCCCGGGGAGATCGCTAATCGCGTGCGCCAGTGAGAACTTTGATGCACGACAGTTCTGTTATTAGAGATAACGCGGTGTATCGCTGTTAAGCCTTCCAATTACAACCGGGGCTCTGCTCCTTGCCCGCAAGCGCCCCCTTCCCCGGGGGAATGTCGGGATAATTGAAAAGATCCCTTGGTGGATCGTTGATTAGATTCTATCATGTGCGTGCGATACCCTAACGATCATCCTGTGTGTTTATGCCCGCTTCGAATTCGCCGCGTCAAGAGTTCTGCGAACGTTTCCTTTCGTTTATACAGCCCCGCGTTTGATTATGGTTATTATCATCATTATGCAAGATTAGCAAATCCATATTTATTTATTTCAGGCGTCATATTAATTAAAATATTTACTGATCAATTTATAGGAATAATGTGCATTCCTAAAAATGAGAATATTGCGTCAGAACTAACGAAGTCAGTACTTACCGCATTGCACGATAACAAAACGCAGCACAGCTACGCAATTCGACACTGGTGACTCCAGCCTGGAGTCACGTGAATGCATTATATAAAGCACTTGATGTATTCCCTAGATCAGATCCTTTCGGGGTGCAGTTGCGTGCATCGATAAGGAAGGGTAAAGAAAATTTGTGAGGGAGGGAGGGTTCCGCAGGAAAATGTATGCACGGCTGGACCTTATAGAATGTTTGTGCACGTGCACGATAGATTCGATTTACCGGATCTTCTCCACGTCTCGTTAATGGTATTGCCAGCCTTCGTCTTCTTAAACATGAAAGAAGCTTCCATTCGTTATTTCTTTCAACCTGGTACAAAGAAGGATATCTCAAGTAGCAATTGGATCGTCTCGATTATCATTTAAAGTCGTTCAATCAGGGCTCTAGTAATCATTTGAAAGCATTCAGATGGAATTGAAGGAAAATTGTGCCAGCTATTAATAGTATAGGCACAGGTGATTCTAAATTCGACTTGTTAGTCTGCGCATCCACACGAACGAGCCATATTCTTGCATTTTCTTGAAAGATTGACAGGCGAAATACAAGTTTCATGGTTCCTACATGTCCTTCTTCAGCTAACGTTATACACCGTTCGTACTACGATCGCGGTGACTTCTTGTGACTGACCCATGTTTTCGCATTCTCTTCAGATCCGGAAAATGACAGAGTTTTTACGACCGGTAGGTATTTTCTCTAACCCTTCTTAACTGAATACAATGTTCCCTTGACGTCAATATTAACATCACCAATAAAGCCAATTTCCCATTTACCAGAATTACCCCTTTCTCCACCTTACTCTAACTTCCAGCCAAACTATTGTAAAATGCCTATCGCGGATACCGCAAAGGTTCCTTTGTCTATAGCAGAGATACAATAGCGATTGCTGGCGCTGGCATGTGGCTCGAGCAATGTCATACAAAATCAAGAAAATAAAATAGTTAAAAAGCAAAAAATATTTTCATTTCAACTTCCCCACGCGGCAATTTCATATGCACCAACCTAATACTATAACACTTCCACCAAACATCATATTCCTATGCGTTAACATCAGCACCTAAACATTTTCCCTTACGTCGACCATCTACTTTCATCCCCAGCCGAGGATTCTCCGCGTTTAAAATCTCCTACTCGCAAAGTCCCGAGGGGCACGTGTTAAGGAATGCTCCCCAGCACCCTGGAGCTCAGCGTCTTACATATTTCCCAGTTTCCGTGCGTCTGCACGGTTCACCGGAAACGTTCGCCTCCGCCTCAAAGAGACCTGCGACAACCGGCCGCGCTCTATCGCGCCATCGCCCGATCCATACATACATGTAGCGGCGATTATGTGGAATGCATGCATGTCGAGCATGCATATTCAGCGGGCGTCGTGATAGAGACGTTGCTCGGCCCATAAAACACATTTAGACCGTGTCCTCTTCGTTTTTTCCCCGCCGCCGACGGAGGCCCGAGGAAGACACGGGGCATTACGGTGGGATGGCTCGGGGCGGCGGGGGGAGGGCGGTAAGTTATTGCATAATAACAAGCCAGTCCACGGGATATTCTTGTTACTCATTTTTCGCGACGTACGAGCATTAGCATACTGTTTAATATAGAATAGGCCGGCGGGCGAGCCGTGTGGGGTGAGATCGTGCTGGCGGGCACACGTTGTCCACCACCGATCCGTTCGATGGCGCACGAAGGATGCTCGTGAGCTGATTCCTGGAAAACCCGAAGGGAGTACGCAAGCTTGCGTACTGGGCACATGCAAAGGCATGCAAAACAATAACCCTACCTGTCTGGTAGCTGGCACCTGACGTGGCCAGCGGCGTTAAGATGGTAAAACTCCACCGTGGGGTGGTGTTGTTACGGTGAATTGCTGGGGGGTCGTTGTATACGGGGGTGTGCTCGGTTGGCTGGTCTAGATCAGTGGAAAAGATGTTGGAAATGAATGCTCAAAGGTGTTTGCTGATTGTGTCTTTTGCGTAAATTATTTTACTGGGTGGAAGTCGTGTATAACACCTTGTTTGGTACAATTTTCAATCCTGGTTTCTTAATATGTAGTACATTTGTGGCTTCTAGTTAAGTACACTTCATGGGGTGCTTGATTTTAAATTTTTGAAGCGATCGGATGTTTTATTTGGATTTTTAATGTCGTTTACATTCGTGCCAACATCGACACGTAAATCCTTCAACTTTCCATTGCATATCGCTGCTTTCATTACTTTATTTCGATTCTATCTGGGTAATTTATATGCCGCAGATTCATATCCTGTTTGCAATTAATTTTCTGTTAATTGCATCCTTGCGATCCGGAAGCCCGCGCAAAAATACCTTCGATTTTCGATCGTCCTTTGCCGAGAATAATCTTAATTAAATGTGAAATAGCAGGTCGATAATTAGTTTGCTGCTTTCTTTTAGAAGTCTTCGTTTAGTCAGAGACCTCGAAATTATCTGGTTGCATCCAAGCGTTCTGCGAAACGCAATCAGTCCATTCAATAATTAACTCTAAAAATTACGATCGCTGTGCGCGCGGCGTTATAGTCTAACCAAGCGGATGCTGCGGCGCATAAATTGCAAATTGGAATAAGGAGCCGCCGTCGTTTGCGATGCTGAAGCAGCTTCGTAACGTTCTACCTTGGACAATGTGTATCGATTTCGGCGCAGATGTTAATAAGTGAAACACGTCCACTGCAAACTAGAGCTGTTCGGGTACTCGAAATATTCGGGTACCTTGAAATGCGAACCGGGCGGGACTCGGTTTTCCGAGCCGAGTCGAGACCCTAACGGTTCTGGGTAACCCGAATATTCCGGGTAGCTCGATACTTTCGAGCCGCTCGAACGTGTTTCGGGCAACCCGACCGTGTCGGGCAGTCTGTTTTCTTAGAGTAGGTAGGATGTTTTATAAGTACCGAATGTAAATTAAACTACACAGACATGTAAATGCTCACGACCTTCGGAACACCGATTTGGACTGAACGTTGCACATTTATAGATGACCTTAAAAGTAATAATTTTGCAGAGTCATAGCGCGCACCTCTCCGAAATAAGGGAACCATTCACGTTTGAAATTTCTTTAATAGATAACTATTTGATTGCAAACTAAATGTAAAATTTAGTGTAGCTGAGTGGAAAGTTGGTTAGGTTTCGAAACCAAGGATTATGGATTCGACTATGATCATACCCCGCATTTTTTTCTCTTTTTTTTCTGTCATACTTTGTTTTGCAAATAAGTCGATACAAATAAATGATAATAATCGAAAATCGAAAATCGAAAATCGAAAATCGAAAATCGAAAATCGAAAATCGAAAATCGAAAATCGAAAATCGAAAATCGAAAATCGAAAATCGAAAATCGAAAATCGAAAATCGAAAATCGAAAATCGAAAATCGAAAATCGAAAATCGAAAATCGAAAATCGAAAATCGAAAATCGAAAATCGAAAATCGATGGTATTACCAGTAAGATCTAATGCTTACTGACATTATTACCTTTGGCAACAGAATCTCATATGAAATTACCTATTCAAATACAGAATTGTGAACCTTCAAACAAAATTTGACACGTTTCTTTTGTACCTACTTGCAGAAGCACAGAGAAGTTTATTTGAAATGTTTGAAGTGGAATCAGAAGTTCCATCAGAAGTTATAAATTTATCTTGTTCCTATCGAACCACGAGCGAGAAGACTAAGGATCACTCAAGAAATTTCATTCCCTCTGTAGTTCTTTCTGAGGTCGAAGTTTTTTTTTTATCAAGAATTCGATTCACCGTTTCAGAATACACAGAATTCTTATTTCAAGAGAGAAACAGCTCGCAGGTAATAAGACACGTTCAATTAGGTTAACGATCCCGTGAGGGGAAAAAAAGGAATCGTTCGTTCGTTCACGCGATTGCAGGGAAAATAACTGGGATAGCTTTCGTGGCACGAAGGCGAAACAACCTGAGGGGTTGTTTCCTAGTTTACCATGCTTTCGCATTACACAGTTGCGCCTGTCTCTCGGAACGTTTCATTCCGGGCACGACAAGGGTGATTGAACGTAATGGGTGAAGATCGTACGTTCAGTCCTGTCATAATAGTACAAATCTAAGTGATTGAACGCGTTACGGAGGCACCGTGCACAAGACCTTCTTCGTGATACAGATGTTAGAAGGCATTGGAATACATCGTCGATATCTCTCTCCGCCCTATAACTAGGTCCATACCTAGTTATTACGGTAAGATCTTTGGCTAGTTCGATAACTCACGTGGTGGCCTTCGAAGTGGAATTAAAAGTGCGCGCGTGAGTGTTTGGTGTATCTTCCATTACCACCTCGTGACAGGTTAGGCGTGGAATAAAAGGGGTAGTATTATATTTAGGTGTCGTAGGCTGAACTTTTATATCAAACTTTTATGTTGTACTTAATAAGCTCGAGTAAGGAACGAAAGTGATTATCTATTAAAACAAAACCGCGATGACTCTAAGGGGTGATTTCACCCCTTCATAGTGATTTTTCACAGAAAAAAAATTCTCTTTGCATACCCCAATATGCTCTACATTCACACGAAGTTCGTAATCAACCTCCAATTTTCCAATAACTTTCATTCCACACGCGCGTAAATTTATTTATAATTCTGTTATGTACACAGAGGGTCTTGCAGGATGTTTGCCATCTGGACCTTGTCCCTTAAATCCACCGCCATCGACACTAAAGGCACTGCGCCGTCCCGCAACTGATATGTGTGCCCAGATCTTAAATCGTATAACTAGATTCCCAGCAGCGTGTACATCCTGCCAGGTAGATCTCGTAGATCGTCCAGGGTGGATCATTCGGTGGACAGTATCTCTGGAATTCGATCGCCGGTCTGATTTATTCGCGGTGGGAAGTATCTGTAAGTAGGTATCCAGTTCCGGGAAGATAAGATGAACTGGAGTCAGGCTGTGGCCACGAAGTTCCCAGTCACCTATCCACCGCGTTTCGGTCGTAAGTCACACTGATGGGACGGTTCAATAATTAACTCCGCGAGGAAATCGGTTATCGGGATGATATTATTCGGGCTCTTACTTCCCCGGTAATAACCGGTGGCCGCCCTCCAACGAACAAGGGGGGTCGGCCATCTTACTTAGGGGATTCAATTTAGATGTAAAATTTAGTGTGGTGGTCGCGCCAGATCCGAGGCGGCGCGCCGCGACTCTCTTTTCCCGTTTAGGCGACGAATTCCGCATTATTATAATAGACCGTCGGTAATGGCTTGAAAATAAAGACCACCGGGTAATGGAGAAATCGCGGATAGTAGGAGGAGGCGGGCCGACGGGAGGACGGAGCAGAGTGAACGTATAGGCGCCATAAAGTTTCTCTCTTTCTACCTTTCCACCCCTCCCGTTTCATTCTAACGGTTTGCAAATCCCTGAGTGTTTCTTATTGTTCGAATGGCTCGAGTTCCCAATCACGTTCGTTTCCTTTGTGGATAGCCGTTCGTCCCCGGTGAGACGAAGTTGCCTGACAGTTAAGTAAGTAACGTCCTTTAGTCTGCCCCCTTCTTGCTGGAGATATTGGAGAGTTTGTCGTTTGGTAGTCTTTTTAAAAGTCCTTTGATTACTTGCATGAATTGAAGATAAGGTGTTTCCTTACTGATTTCCTTACTATCACTTTAATGTTTTCGGAGTCATCTTCCTTCCACGATTTCTGCCTCACCAGTTTACCAGAGCTGTAATTACCTGTATTAAGCACAGGTGTTTCAAGCAAACGTTAATGAGGAATCTCTCCCTATTATTAACGCGCCATCGGACGCTTGGCAAACACAGTTGCGGCGCTATCAGAGTATACTTTTAATGGGACGCGACTGGTTCCTAGTACCTTGGAACACTAGTGGAGCTTTTCAATCAGTTCCCAAGGGAATATTTCTAAACCCCTGTTCACAAGAAACTTTTCCTCATATTCAAAATCTTACTTGACGCGGACGCTTCCTTTAGAGACCACCCTCTGTGCACCTTGGCGCGCAACTTCAATCAAGGTGTTTAACGAGTCCTTTAGACTTAAAGGACGCCGATAAAGAGGGGAAGAAAAAATATTAAGCGCACTTTTGCTTGAAGTTGACTCAGGGACAATGGAATCGCAAACGGCCACTGCAAGAAGCTCGGTGAACTGTTGTCCGCGTGCCATCTTCAGGTGCAAGCAACCATTCTTTTCTAACTTGTACTAAGCGAACTTAACCCACAACTACCAAGTACCTTGCACAGCCTCTTCGCGTTCACATTAACGCAAAACACTTTCATTTTCAATCGCAAATCCCTTCAGCTCCAAAACGTGCTCTCAATGGATTTTTAAATATTCCTTACCACTGTACTTTAAGGAACCCCTTCTTGAGCGCTCCCGCCTGTACTCCACCCATTCTTGCGCCCCTCCGCTCTCCTCCAGCGATCAGCCACTGAGTCCGCACGATGCTTCCTGTTTCAGCATCACTGCCGGAACTGCGGCAAGATTTTCTGTAACGCCTGCAGCGACAACACCACGGCTCTGTCCACCTCGACGAAGCCTGTCCGAGTGTGCGACGAGTGTTACGTGTTCCTTCTTGGCCGATACTCATCCGCGCGCTAACGCTGCTCTCTGATCGGCCAGACAGCGTGAAACGTCCGTCTTGGACGCCAACGGGGGTGCGAGCTGAAAAACGACGAGCAGAGGGAAACGGAAGAAAAGATCTGATCGGCCAAGCGCACGCGGGCACGTACCGTTCCATAGGATCGTCCCTTCGACTGGGTTTTACGCGGACAAGTAATGAAGATCCTGCATCCTTCCAAGTCGGATTTCTCTGTACTGCGTGCGTATGTGTGTGTGTGAACGAAAGGCGCCCTTTGCGCGAAGGAATTCCGCGACTCGACGGGACGGTGCCAGCGTTGAAAGCAATCCTCTTTCGTCTGTTTCGAAGCACAATCATTATAATTGCCCACCGATGCGAACCTCGGGAGCCGTAGGATTCGAAACATCGGGGGACACCATGTTGCGTATATTCTGTTTAGAGTTTCTTCGTTTTCCGTTATATTTTTTTGTTTTTTAAGGATAGCGAGACATGACCTTGACGGTGTACGAGTGTTTTATATTCATTCAGGGGGCCACCCTCGGATTGGAGTTGCGGGATGTCGGGACTGCAGTCATGCTCATGCTGCAGTTGATTGAAACGCGTGCCTGTACAATGATATTTTTCGAATGACTCTGTAGCGCGGGAGAGATTTTATGCGAATAAAAGGCTGGTTTTATATTCCCTTTGTCGACAGTGCTTTGTTACCCACGGTGTATGGTACTGATCCTTTTTCTAAAAATTCTTGAATTTGTGTGTTGCAGGTTCGGTTGGTTATACCTGAGGAGAGTGCATGGAAATATCCCGAAGGATTTTTTTAAGAGTTAAGTCAGAGCGTTATACAGGGTGTCCCAAAATTGAGGGGTAATCCTGAGCATGCAAATCCTGATGAAAAAAGACATCGAAAAGTCCTTTACTGTTTTGGGATTCGAGGCTTCATTCTCAAGATATTAACAATTGAATATTAGCGGTCCAAGTTCCGGATCAGTGACCGCTCGCACGCTGCCGCGCGCTCAGCTGACTCGGCTTTAAACTGCGCGGCCCGGAACATGCACCGCTAACATTCAACTGTTAATATCTCGAGAACGGAGCCTCGGATTTCAAAACGGTAAAGGACTTTTCGATGTCTTTTTGCATCAGGATATTATATGTTCCGAGAAGTCCCTGAATTTTGGGGCACACTGTACAGATAGGTGATTCTACTCTAAATAATGGATAATCTTATATGACTTCTGGTTATTTGGGATTGTAAAAGATCCAGCAGTTTGTCTTTGGTATGTTTCAGGTACTCGCGAGAATAGCTTGTAGCCTCAGAAGTGACGGAGTAAACAGAAAATATATCGAACGAAAGGAACACCCGTTACTTTTCTCAGTACTTTATAGAATCTTCACACCGACAGATTTTGATCAATCGAACATACTCTTAGAAATTACAAGTTACAAAATTGTAGCCAACGCTGCAATGGGGTGGTAGTGAACGTGTTAATCTCATTTCGTGGCGATAGAATGATTCTCGATGTGTTTTCACGCAACGGCTCGCTAACAAAGGGATACAAGCAGGAGATTAGAGGCAGCGGTGACTGATAATGCGGAGGTAATAGGGTAGAAGCCATTTAGACGCTTCGGAATAAGGTAGAGCCAGGGTTAGGTCTGGGTTAGGACCAGGGGGGATGGTCGATCGTCGTAATATCTCATTCAGTGGCATTAAAGAATGAATCGTTCGAAAAGGAGTGACCGAGGAGCAAGTGGCTCCAGGCACGCGGGAACCGTGCCCGCAGAAAACTGTGACCATAATGTGCAATCTACCTGCCGAACGTAAATCCGTTCCTCGGCTGCATACACGTCCTCTCTAATCTTTGAAAGGAGAGCCGCACGCCATTCCATCGACTCGACGCCGCCGCTGGAAAAGCAGTAAAACAGTCCCTGGCCACCTTCCATGGTGCTCTTATCCTTTCTAGACGTTAACAATGCCTGCCAGCCGCGAGATCTTACGATGTATCTATGTACAACGGCCGTACATATGTACAGGGTGTCCTATTTTAATCAGTCCACTCGACCATCTCCGCCAACCAGGTACGCTGCGGACTCCAGCTTTAACTCCCGGGGTGTACAGATCGCTTACTTTCGAGGATGTAGCGGTGTTATCAAACTACAGGGCGTTTCATTCTGATAACGCTAATGCTGCTCTACTACGAAGGTAATTTGGGAATGGATTTCTTGCAAATGGAAGTTGTTTTCCAAGTAGTTACTGAACAATGTTAACTATCCCATTTCTTCGTGACGAATTTAACGGTGAAACGAATGCTCGGATTTCCTGAGAAGGATGCTTCACTGCAGAAAATAATACCTACTGTGCTTCAGTCCCCACGTTTGCTAATCATTTATATTGCTCTCCTTACACTGTGACTACTAATCCAACTGGTACCTTCTATTATACGTTCATAAGGAGTCCTTAAATTCCGTAAAGCTATTTGGGGGTGGAGAGGGTCGCGAATTTCGTACGTTTTCTTATAAGGGGGAAGGGAGCCAGGTAGCGTCTTACGTAATATTTTTTTAACCTAATTTTCAATATAGGTAGCTTTGAGTAGAATCTAAATAGCAGCCACGAAACCTAGTTAGATGAATTATACAAACCTTTAAAAGAATTTTAATAATTGAAAAGTGGAATATAAAATCTTACGAATTCTTATACTTGGGGTGGGAGGGGGTAAGAAATTGCCAAAAGTAGCCTTACGCAATTAAAGGACAGTTCCTAACCTACAACCCCTGGAAACTTCGCCCATATTCATGTAATTCCCTTGACCTCTACTTTCTACTAAATCTATACAGCTTCTACTAGGCCCAAAAAGGGCCACCAGCTGAACTTCCACCTCACAAGACACACCACCTTCCATGTAAGTCTCATATTCCACCCCGTTGCAGAGGCACTTTTAGCAGGGCCGCTAGAATTGAGACGCCCTGTACAGCCGTGCATGTAGTTATATTCTATAGGTATGCGAGGGAGTTATCGGTGTCGTGTTACACGTGTGCTCGCGGTGCTTGCTGGCTGACTGCGGTAAGTTCCGAAGGGTGGTTTCAAGCCGCGGCGCGGCCGTCCGTGTAGGCCAACTTGTCGGCTATCTACGACTTTCGAAAGCTCGTTAGCCACGAGCGTGCACGCTTAAACGGCCGCTAAATTGAAATCGATCCTCCCGAGCTTTTGGCTTCGATCCCCGACGCGTCTCGAGGATTCGACCGCGAGAACACACTCCTGCCCAGCACGTGCGCGTGCCTTGCACCGATGTGCACGCGACAATCTTGTTAAACTGGATCCCGCCAGCCGGTTGCTTTTGGATGATGGCGGATCGTTGGTAACCAGCCCCACGATCTTTTACCATCCACCCTTCGAGACACTCCACTTGGGCCGGCTTGAACCTTCTTGAAGCCCTCGGGTGGCCGCGATGGGGAGCACAGTGCTCCTTTTTGTTTTCCCCTAGAACCACACTGGGGGAAGTCGTCGGGGATCCTGGAAAATTTTAATGTTCTCCGCAAACCTCTCAATAGACGCTAGAATATCAAGCTTTCATTCCCACATATTCCTACTGTAATAATTTAAAACCGTATGCTGTAAATACCTTCTCTGAAGATATTTAAAGAGAAGTACGAAATATTTTTTCGGAAACGTGAAGTGAATTTTCAAATATTCAAATTTTAATTTCTCCGCTCGGGTACCTTTCTGTGTAATGGTATTTTAATATAATTAAAGTAATATTCTTTTAATATTTTGTAAAATAATATTCTCCTTTTTGCTCCCTTTTAGGTCCGTAGTGATTTCTATACGCTTCGCAGGGATATAAAATATTTGACGATCTCCTTTAGGACAATTAGAAAATTACATCGCTCTCTTGGTAGGCGCGATTGCACAAGCGTTAGTAGACTACTATTGTGGACACCGAACTGGTCCGAGTTAGGCCTGAATGTTTTATTTTCGTTTTTCTCATTTTTCGTGCAGCAATTTAGTCACCTGAAAAGCCGAGTCCCCGTTCGTTGATAAGAAAGTAAGTGGCCGCGCCACGGTAAAAAGCACCGTGTACGATTTTGTTGCTGGTAAAAGCGTACACGTTGGCGGGTCGTAATGAGTCGTGCTGTTCAAGTCAGATAAGTGAAACTGTGGGGAATGGGGGGGAAATTATTTTTGCTACTGGACATACGGGGTGTTTGTTGAAATTAGTGGGTGTCGATGTTTGCTGTGTTATTGGGGGATGATCAAGTGTATTCTGGTATGTTCTTTAACTTCCTTTCGAACCACTGCATAGCATGCAGAACAATTTTTATGTGGAAGCAATCGAAATTTCTCGTGCTGCCTAATAATTTTGGAAACTATCTTTTTCATTACAAATGTGATGGTAGGGGGATGTAGTGGCTCTACGCTGCTTAAAACTTATATATTAATAATAATAATAATGCTTTATTGCACCAGTAGACATTACGAAAGTAACAAGAAGATAAAAAAATACAAATACCTATAAGAAAACAAGAAGAAGAAAAATAGTAGAGTTAGAAATTATACAGTATAGTATGCAAAAATAGAAGTAGAGTGCAAAAGGGGAGGTCACCTGTGTTTTCCTATAATAATAACTGATAAAGACGAATAATAATTAGAATAATAATAAAACATAGAAGTAAACAAGCCTAACCAAAGAGGCGGTGCAACATCAATGCAATGTAACTTTCGCGGGCTAAGAAAGCAGCATTGTGTAATAAAGACCCTTAACTTTAGTTTTTAAGAAGACACGAGGCAACTTTTACAAATTGAAAGATGTAGCTTTACGTCAACGGCTGCCAACTTTTGCAAACTAGAAGATGCAGTGCTTCATTAGCGGTGCTGGACTTTTACGGACTAGGAGCATAGTATCATGGTAAAAAAAAAAAACTGCCAGCTCTAGGCTACGGAAGGACGCGGTATTACGACGACAGGTCCCAAGACGTAGTTTTACGTCATGAGTTACGAAAGAATGGCTATGTAGAGAACGTTACGGGGCTATCCACAGTGTCTGAGAAGGGCTGCAAAAAATTCACTCACTAAAAGTGGAACCAGTGTACAAAATTTCTCGAATCGGACACTTCTCCTGGCAAAAATCGAGCACAGCGCCATAAGTCCAATAATGCGAAGAAAATGAATTATCGCGGCCAGAATATTCTGAAATTAGAAGGCCATGTTCGGAAGATCGTTGAAGGTAAACGGGCACAGTGCCGGGCCATTTACGCAGGCTTCGATCCGTGCTATTCGAAATGTATTTTCTATTGGAAACGTGGGGGGAACGAATCGCGATCTCCAAGCTGTCCATGGCGAAGTGACGAGTCACCGTACGTAAGATCATGCAAATAAAATAATGCACCATGCATCACGGCATTAACGATGGCATGGCGTGTTTCGCGACTCGTGGAACACCGTGCCTAGATCACGAATGCAATGTCTTCACATCGGCGTGGCTGGCACGCGAAATGTTTAAAGCTCACGTTATTATATCATAAGTGGCCTTTCCTTCCACACCGCAGAACGCGGGCGAATGAAAATATATCGCAGCAGCTCGAACAGCGGACAGTTACCGCGAAATTGACGCTCGATTGACAGCGGCGATAATAATACTTCCTGATCTTCATCTGCACTTCATACTGCCCGGGAGAAGTGGGTTAACTGATGCTTATAATGGAACGAATGAACAGTGGCAAATTACCTTTGACGGTAATTATCGATATTAATACACACTGTGGGTTGCAAGATTTGGGTCACACACGTCACTGGTACGTTTTGGGGGTAGATACAATTATATCATTTGTCTGCACGACGATGGGGTATAATGGTTTAACATCGTTGGCGACTGAGTCGGGACAGGAGATATGTATGGACGTTCGTGTTTAAAATATGTTGGAAAATACGTGGAAGTTCGTTGAACCAGAGAAGTGATCTGCACGATTATTAACAATCGGGAAGTTTACATAATTCAGGAGCAGAATTCATCCTACAACGATTCGTTTGCGATTCAGTAGGGTGGAAGCTAATATTATCCTGCCAAATCCACGAGGGAGCAAAAATGTCCCCTGAAAGTTATAACTAAGCTTCCAGGAATCATCCTTGGAAGCTTACAAATTTAATTACCCACAGCATTAAAATAATCCTTCCACTGCTGTCCCTGTAATGAGCAGGTACTTATCAGTTCAGGAGAAGCAAAGTAATGGCGACAGATTCGTTAAAAGTATCGATTCTTCTATGAAGCGCGCTGCAACCGCTGAATTGTTAATTCGACTGCGGTAAAATATTCCATTTTCAAGAGCTTACAACTCTCCGGAGTGTTGAATCGGTGGAGGGCCTAAAAATAGGTCTCGGAGCCAAAGTAGAAAGGAGGCGTTGGTCGCGGCACAGATGCCAGGCTGCAATTCAAGGAAACTCGTGTTTCGAGCATTTTCCCCCTTTTTTTTTCGAGGGGAAACGGGCAACCCCCCCGGAACTCTGCGCCTGTAATAAGTGAAAGCAATTGTACGTAATAACATCAGGTCGGAGGTGCGATTCCATCTAGCAGCGCGAGGCCCTCGTATAGCATCCGCGCAGAGCCTGAATTATCACGCGAGCCACACCATTATGGGGAACATTTAAAAATGAACTCAAACAGCAACGACTAGGAATTGAAGCTAGTTGATCGCTCTGTTTTCTTTAGTTCTTAATCGTGCCTGCTCTGTGGGAACAAAAATGTGCTAGGTATTCGTTCCTGGCTGCCTTTAGCGTCTTATTTCGAACGCAGCTTAATATTGCAACTCGTCCAACTTGATTGTATATACAGTGGAGACTACTATCCGCCTAATAAATAATCAAGAGCTCTACGTTGTACTATAGAATGCTCCCAACGGATTGCAATATGTAGTGATTATTCTAGGTGAATGAATCTGTTGAGATGCGGTTGTTTTATTAGGGCAAGTGTGTTTTTGTGCTAAGAATGCAAGCTTCTGTGTAACATATAAAGTTTAGACACTGTGCAACTGATTTTTATGGAATTTTAACTATCTCACGCCATATTGTGTTTAATATTACGCACTCAGGCCAAATTGGGTTGCCCTAAGTTTACAGTTAAGTGTTGTTACGTGGATGGTTCAGAAATCAATCAGCGTGTGTCCAACTTTTTCTGAAAATGATCTACGTTGTTCAAAAGCCTCTTTATTGTTGAAACTTTCAGTTGATAAATTAGTTAAGTCACTGCTTTCGTACGTAAGTAATACAAGGTGGTACTAATATTAACCACGGAATTATTAGCCAAATTATTTAGAGGATAAACTTTTAATGCTTACACTAATTGGCTTCTGAGCCCTTCACATAACATTGTTTTGAAAATTTATATTTGGGGAGGTTTGAGGCATACTGTCGAGGGGTCAAGAGGAACAAAGAAAATCAAAAGATATGGCAAAAAGAAAAGTGTATGTTGACGTAATAAATCGAGAAAAAATAATGCAGAGGACATAGATGTTGGAAACGAAGGCGAACATGAAAAAGTGGCTCGCATTTATTGCAATTTATTATATTCACGTTCCATGTCTTACGAATACTGGATTCGATGTCAAACGCGTTACAAATGGTGTCACGCAAATAAAATTTTTAATTGCAAGCTTTGTAAGAAATAAATTGTTCCCAATTAGCATGTATCAATCCTCCCATAGACAGGGAGGCCTGAGAAATCCTGCATATTTCAGAAAAGATATTTTTTAAAATTGTTTGTTGTTTCAGTTTAAAGAATTTAAGCTTGCTTTTGTTTAAGAACATAATGACGAATCGACCTGTGTAAAGGGGACCATTAAAATCTTATTTATTTTGGTCTATACAATTTTTTTCTCCAAAGTGTATCGATGCTCCTTATTCTCTCCTAGAAAACAGTGTTTTATTATTCAGAATTTAGGGGTTTGTTTGTCTCGTTAGTCGTTTAAAGAGGAAACAAGTCTGAATAATTGAAAGCCTGGAGATGTGGAGCACCAGGTTGCTGGGATCTGAAATAACTAAATAGAGATACTTCTGAGGTACCTCATGTTTATGTTTTCTGTTTAGAAATCACTACACGTGTACACACGCGTTCTGCTGCCAGTAGCCATCAAAATAAACCCGCAGGCTTTCCGCTGCAAAGCACACCGCCTCCCTCAGCATTGTAACGTTTGTACACATTGCTACACATCGCAACAAAATTGCAGGTTAAATGCCAGAACAATGAGGCAAGGTTATCGTCGGCATCGCGGAAAAAGAGTGCCCGGTTCTGACAGAAACAGAATTTCAGCGAAATTTTGCCGCGGGGGTGTATCTGTTTCGCGTGCGGCCAGCTCGGAAATAGAAAAACGGGGCGGAAATGGAATGGAAATTTCGAGCGGGCGTATCGAAGTGTTGAAAGTTGTGGGGGAGTAATGAAAGCAAATAATTGCTTTCCGTAACAATGAACACGGCAAGCTGCTTCGCGTTTCACCGTCCCAGTTTGCGTATTTACTGCGACAATTCGGATTCAGCTGGATCAAATGGAATCTGCGACCGCAGCGATGCTTCCGAACGGCGATCAAAAATGTTCGCCACGTCCGGCCCTCTGCTGCCGTTCGCTGGACGGTGTTACGATTTGGATGGGCGGAAGCTGGCTCCCGGGAGGTTTCCTCGATCTACAGACACTCGAGTCAAATTCGCAGCAACAGTTCACTGCAATATATGTATTTTACAGTCGGAATTAGAACATTTACCAGAGTGTTGTCCGTTGGAGATGTGGAGTAATATTACGGCGAAGCTTTACTGACTCGCTTTGGATTCGCTGTAAAGGTTTTTACACTAATAGTATAGATACTGTCCTATCTAGCATTTTTTCATTTTTCAAGACACCTGTGTTGAAAGGTTTCAAGTTCCACACATCCTTTATTTTTTAAGTAAAGTTAGAAATGTAGGCGTGCGCGGGTTAGGTCTGTAACGAATAATCGAATGTGTAATGGGCATGGGCGTCCGTAGGTGGGGAGACAAAAGGGGCAGTTGCCCTCCCTGGCTTTTGAGAAAAAATCGCTTATTTTTCAAAATTGATCTTTATGAAGTTTGTACTAAAAAACTTTAAATTTTTAGTTGAATTGGCACTATAAAAGGGGTTAAAAAAGCAAGAGGGGGGTAAATGTTTACTTTAGGGGAGGATTCTCCGATTTCAATGATACTCTTGACTATTCCAATATTCGAATATTCGAGAAAATTATTCGTATTCGAAATTATTCGAATTATTCGAAATTCGATTATTCGAATTATTCGAATTATTCGAATTACTCTAAATTATTCGAAATATTCTAAATTAGTCGAATTATTCGAAATCAGTCGAATCATTTAAATTATTTTAAATCATTCGAATACTTATAGCTCTAGTGCGAGTACCCGAATCCAGTTCAATATCTATATCTTTTAAATTCAGCGAAAAAAAACAAGCACGGCACAAAGAAAATTAGGCGGCACAAGAAAATCCTAGATAGGACATTTTAACTAAGAATAAGGAGGCCAGTATAGTGGTGCGTTATTGGGGGACGAATGAAGGGAGTCACGTAGCCCTCGAAGCGTTAGAATCTATGGTCCTTTTAGGTGATAAGATATCATCAGATATCACACTGATTGTGAGTGGCTGAGGTCCTGTAAGCCTGCGAGTTCCAGAGTTTTAGGGTTCATCGCAGAGGGTCAAATTATTAGCGCCACCGTACGAAAAATATGTTCCTTGGCTTTCTGTAGAAATGAAATCATATATGTGACAGATAATGTTGCCTACAGTGTTTCCAGGTGTATATTTGCAATTTGCAAATATCAATACCTACTTCATAGAAGAATAATAATAATTTAGCGTAACTAGGCTTTCGTTTAAAAATTAATTACTCTAATGTGAAATCGTCGATCGATGCAGTCGGCTCTAATAATTCCAACACTCACTGTAAAGTTTCTGGGGCCTGCCTAACAACGGGGCAAGGATCGACTGCAGCCCGCGATAAAAATGCGCGAGATGAAATTTCGAACACGCGCAGAGATTATGCAGAACGGTGGTGAATGAAAGTTGGGGTGAAGTCCATTAAGCGGTCACCTGGGCGCGAGAAGTGGACAAATAGGTGGGTGTCCCAGTTCAGCGAGCTATATGCGTTTCTGTTCTTCGCACACAGAAAGTTTAGACTTTGGAAGTGTACACAGAGTGCTAAATAAAGTGGACGTCGTATTGGGATTGTCTCCGCGGTTCGAGGCGATGAAAGGTGCGCGTGCAAATTTAACGAGGTACTTAAATTTATCTCTTAATCTTATGGTACAGTAGTTAAAAGCACCGTTTCATAATTTTCAGTCTTGTAAACAAAGAAATCACAAAAACATTAAACTTCTATTGCCTTTAGAGAACTACTAGATCCCTGCAAAAGTAAAAATTATAAAGCAACGTAATTTCTTGTGTCACGGAAGATATATACGTCCTCCATATTGGAATCTATAATTCACTTGCTTCCGGGCGTCAAACTTAAACAGGATACTCGCTTTTCCTTTTAATTTACTCAGGGTGCTGAATTATTTATCAACATTTTCGCTATTTAGAAACCTTTTGGCCCCAAACCGTTAATATTAGCACGCGTCTTCACAGATGGCCATCTTCGTGGATTTTTTTGGGATCTCATCTTCGTTGATCACTTGCAATTCAATGTTCCATTCTTTCCAGGTGCCCTTGCAATTTCTAACGCAATGCACGTGAATGTGATCAGGCACACCCTCTCCTTTCACACGTGGTTGCAGCGCCTTCTGCAGCTAATGCCCCCGATTCCAGCGAGATGAAACAACAAATTGGCACGGTGCATTCGGTATAAACAACGCCATAAACGCTTCGGGGACGCGAGGAAGTTTTCCGAAGACGGGGCTGGGTCGAGGGGTGTCAGCGCTCTCGTATTGTTCGTTACACCCGGGCGTTCGATGATTTCAGGCCTTCACGGCCGATTAAGCCGCGGGAAGAGGCGAGCAAGAAGCGTTTTGCAAGTTGAATGCAAGTTTTCTATCCACGGCGGTAATTTGCGTTCGTTAATGTCCGTGGAACACTCGAAGTTTGCGGCGAATAAAAATTCGTGAAGCGGGGCGAGAGCTGAGCCCGCGCTTCCGTAGCCTTTAAACTGATAATTAATGACTGCGAAGGAAAACAGTCGGGCGATTCGGGGCAAATTGAAGGAAAATCTCGTTACGTATGCATGGAAAAACGAGGCGAATATGAAATCGTATCGTACCGGGCTTTACTATCTTTTGGTGACATCCTTTGTGTAACTGAGCGTGAACTGAATAGAGTCACGGTTATGGGACTGATTTTATTTGGGCTTCAACTGTTCGCATAGGTCGATTCGACGGTGAATTGTGTTTTGTGAGTTGGCATAAGTAACATAGCTGTAGCGCGTGGGGGGATGATGGGTGGTGCAGTGTGTGCTTTTTTATTTAAATAATGCATAATATTCAACAGTAAATTCGGCACATAATATTTTGAGAATTATACTCAGGGTGCACGGAATTTTTTATCGCTAATGGACAGTAGGGTGGAGCTTATTTTTGAACTATGAAAATATGATTCTACCATCCCAATGTGTTTCTTTTTATGTAAAAAACACTAGATTTACTACTCGGCTTCGCCCGAAATTTAGGTTCGGATTTTATAAAAAAAATTTGATTTATGTTTTTTGTGGAAATAGTCACATTCATCTGGATTAGCTAGGCATAATGAGCTGGGACACATTTCGTGACCCCAGAGTTTACCGTTCGAAAGTTTTTATGTTGTTATGTTTTTATAATTTTTTCCCTTATTTAATCTACGACTCTTATATTTTTTAAGTCGGCTCCAGATTTACACAGTGGAAATGATGAGGCGCCGACTTAAAAAATATAAGAGTCGTAGATTAAATAAGGGAAAAAATTATTTTTAACTTTTTAGTGCATTTTTATTATTTTGAAGCCTGTTTTAATTTTTTTACAGATTTACACAGTGCAAATGAGGCGCCGACTTAAAAAATATAAGAGTCGTAGATTGAATAAGGGAAAAATTATTGTTTACTTTTTAGCGCATTTTATTTTTTTTTAAAGTCAATTTTAATTTAAAATTTTTTTTTTATTTTATTCGACGAGAATTTATTCGAATTAATGCTCAACTCTGACCCTGTATAAGACTTCGGTTCATGTTAATACATACTTGATAATTCAAGTGACAGAAGAATTTCCAAAGACATCGAAGACTCTCAGGATCCTCAATTGAGGCTACCGAAGCTTCCGACACTTCCAAGACTTCAACGATTTACAAGAACGTTTTAGCCATTTAAAACCTTCAGCCTGTAATACCACCTAATCATTGAAAACGTTTAACACGCTCAATACCATCGACCATTAATGTTAAAAATATTATTCGTCATGTGTCGAGTAATGTTGACCCGGGTTAACTTTATTCGACGAATAAAGTTATGTTTTTGTATTCATCGAACGTTTCTAATTCTGCTTTAAGTTTCACTGTAATTTAAAAAAGAAACTTTATATTTTTCGACTTTAACTTTAACTTTATTCGACGTCGAACGCGCGGCAGAAAATAATTAGACGTCGAATAAATTTAAACTTAAAGTCACATTTAAAGCTGAGGTTGTAAAATTTATTCGACCCTGAATTTAAAACGCTCGACAAATAAAAAAGTGAACTTTACTTGCCAAATAAATTCCCGTCGAATAAAAAAAAATTATCTTTCTTCGTCAAATAATCTGCAGTTAAAGTAACTTTTATTTGCTCCGTTATTTAAATAATTTTCCACTTAGTTACTGCCCAACTCTGTCACGGAACACATCTGACGAGTCACTCGACCAGTCACCAACATTCAAAGAACTCCCACATCTCCCAAACAAAAGCCGCCTGTTATCAAATCTCCGGCGCGCGGTGAGCCGTCATTAATCCGTGCCGGCGACTCAATCAGGAAATTCCGTTGCCGTGTTTTTCCCCGCGATGAATCCGTCGCTAGGCCTCTGATGCAATTAACCTTTTAAGACTTCCGCCGTTCAGGACGCCGAGAGGTCAGTGGAAGGGATGGAGAGGAATATCGTTAAAGTAATTACCAGGGGTAATGTGATTAGCACGAAAGCGTTCGCACCGCCCTCGTGGCGCGAAGAGGCGTGTGTGCCCCCGCGCTGGGTCGACGGGAGCAATTGTAAACAGATATTTCGCGATACTTTCTTCGCGGGCCCCGCGGCCCGCAGGGCGCAGGCTCGGGCTGGTTGGCGGGTAAAGCGTCGGGAAGGCAGGCGTTCTCCAGTCAGTTGACGTAGCCGCGTCGTCCACGTAACAATATGCTCCCAGTTCTCGCGATCTCGGTTTTCTGCATCGCGACATGGGCATCGGCGCTCAACGACCCGTCACCAGGTAAAGCCGAGCAATCATTCGATCATCAACCCCCCCATTCCCCAGCGAGAACGCACGGTCCCTTCCCAGGGTTCACTCGCCCTGACGAGGATAACCCATTCCCCGCGAATCCGTCCATTTGCAATATTGCACATCTCGCGAGGCGGTGTTCGCCCGAAGTCGTGCCACCGAGGAAGCCACGGAGCACGTTTATGTACGGAGGGCTGTCCGGGTTTATGCCCAGTGTAACTGTGAAGTTTGAAGCGCGCGGTAAAGTTTACGCGGCCGTCAGCAGCGCGGTGCCGCGCGCGGCCAAACGCGTCAAGTCGTTTCGGCCCTTTGTCATCCTGTGCTTCGCCCGTAACTGCCCCCCCGGGGGGCGATCTCAATATCGCGATCGTAAACTGACCGCTGATTAGACGGGCTGTCGGGTACGAAACCTGGATGGTTTGGACGCTTGGCAGAAGCCGAGGATGGGTGGACGATAAGGTACCTATTTTCCGGTGTCTGTTTTTACGCGGACACTCCGAATACAATCATCCTCGCTGGTATTTAAGCGACAGGCATTTGGCTCTTCGTGTCTGTTGTTGCGATTTGGCATAGCCCTGTACTCACTGTAATCTCCAGTTTCACACCAATGAGCCAGTCCTTCTTAGGCATGCTGCCAAATTGTCTCTTCCTGTTCACTAATTCTCCAACTTTCCTGGGGAGGTTTTATTACCCCGCCAGTTACTGTTCTGATTCATTAATTATCACTCGGGAAGCTGACTCCGTCGGCGGGAAATCTCTAAGAATTCCCACGCGAGATATCGTGTTCTCCGTGTAATTTCTAGTTTCACTTCTCATGTAGTTTTGTCACTTTGTAATACATACCTATCCTGCACCGCTATTGCTAACACGGTTTAGCTTCAAGCAGCGTGTCCCTGTTTCTCTCTTGAATGCCGGCGAAATCTCCCCCGCCGTGGAGGGGGATTCGAAAAGCCGCGCGCCAGCGTTCTTTCACTTTTAAATTGCTTTACCGTTTCGCGGTTTCCAGGGGCAAAAAGAAAAGGGAACGCTCGTCTGTTGCGCGCGTGATAGCACTCGAGAGTGGCGATCGAAATCTTATCAGCCAGCCGGATCTCTTTAATCGCCACCCCCGTTTTACTGCTTCGTATATAGATGCATAAAATCCGCGTTAGCGCGAACCAGCGCACGAAGTCGACGTCGCGGGGTCGTGCTGTAAATTTCACCCCCCTTCGATGGAGGGCGATTGTACTGTTCGCGGAATTATCCCGGGTTTACTATTTTCGGTGATCGACCCCTCTTTCTTCTGTTCTAACGGGGCGACCGGGGAGGGAAGGGGTTCGTCAACCACGCTGCTCGAAGCAGTGCTCGGGCTTGTGTACAATCGCGTGGAGTAAATTAAACACTGGCATTGAGTAAGTGATATGTAACGAGTGATAGACGAGTTTAAAACATAGAGGAATTGTGGAATTTGGGAAATAGTAAGAGAAGACGTTTGATGTTGGGGGTGAAAACAATTGTGTGTTTAAGGGAGAATCATATTTTTTTGGGGGCTAAAAACATAGAAAATTGGGAACTTTTTTTTGAGAAACTAGCAATTTGATTTATCTGAAATTTGGATCATGGTTTTATACACCTTTGAAGATGTTGCAAAGTTTTTTTTATTAATTTTTAATAGGTAGTTTCTTAAAAAAAATCCAAAAATTTTGCTATTTTTTTAGCCTAAAAATAGGATTCTCGTATAAAAGTCCTAAAAGTAACTGATGTTTAAGATTTTTTTTTAAAAACCTTGGCTTATATTGGATTAAACTCTTTTGGAATATAAGGAGGCATCTTTAAACTTGTAGCATGTTTTTTTATGTCGATCCTCCTTATTATTTATTAATTATTGTGGAATCGTGTTAACCTCTTCGACGATGTTGGCGGTAGGTGTAGCACCTGTCACAGTCATCTGATTGAAAAACAAGAAAATTTTATTAAAGTTAAATAATTTACGCTGTGATTGGTCCACTTTAAAGAACAAAAAAATGAAAATTGAAAGAGTTATTGCATTTGAAAGAAAAAGTAAGTCCTTTACTTACACAAATTGTTGATATTATTCTTTATATCGGCCAAAAAGTATTATAAATAAAAACTAAAATTAAAATTTTAGGTCCAGTCCTAGCGTAAATAATTTAGCTTAAAGAAAATTTTCTTCTTTTTGCAATCAGATGGCTGCGACAGGTGCTACACCTGCCGTCAACATTTCATAATTAAATAACACAATTAATAATTAATAAATAATAAGAAGGATCGACATAAAAAAAACAATTCTACAAGTTTAAAGATGCCTCCTTATATCCCAAAAGAGTTTAACGCAATATTAACAATAGTTTTTTAAAAAAAAAATCATAAATTTCAGGGGCTGTTACACGAGAATCCCCCTTAATGAAGCAGCATCTCTATGTTCTGTAAATACCTTTAAGTTGGATATTATATTTAATATTACGCCGAATGATCCCCTTCGATTCTCCTCAGATTCTTATAAATTTAGTATTATTATAAGTTTAGTATTACACTTTTTCGATTAAAAATATCTCCAAGATGAAAATCTTTACTCCCCAGACTACTCTAAATACCTTCACCGTCTCCCAGCGCGACTGTTCAAGCTTTAAACTTAACCGGGAGAATTTAAATATACTCGAGCGTCCCTCATCAATTTCACCTTCAATCGCGCCCGACCATCCCTGCGCCACTTTACATCCCCCTTCACTTCTTACATCCATCCCTCGATGCTCAATTGAGCATTGATAGAAAAAGTGCCATAAATCACAGCACCGCGAGCTTCCGAGGACCTCTTTGAAACGAATGAACCTGATGCTAACGCGGCGTCCAACGTGCCGATTTATTGCGCAATCGCCGTCCCCAGTTCGTTACGTGCCTCTGCAGGGAGGGACGAGCTTAGAATCCCGTCGTGGTATATTCAAATGGAAACGCGCGAAGTCGGCATTGTGCCACCTGCGCTCTTTCTTTCTTTCACCCTTCCGCGGCGCGCAACCGCCCCCTCCCCCACCCCCATGCCTCTCCCTCTATCTCGTTGCACGCCGCACGAACCGTGGCAAGTATAAATTATCACGGCGGAAGTTAGTCCAACGAACTCTCCTTATCCTTTCGCGTGATAATAATTACTCTCTCTTTCTCGGCCGGTCGGGTGGAAATAGGTTCTTTAGTCGTCTGACGGGACACTTCGTAGATCGTGCTGGAGATCCCTCCTTTATTCGCGCTGCAACGATTATTTTCTACGTCCATCGGCGGGAGGGGGGAGGTGCAGTCGATGGCAGCGATTTGAACGATAAATTCGATGGCGACGATCGGGGCCGCGAGACGTCCGCTATTCCGAGAGAAAGGGGTTGCTCTGTTGCGCGGATTTTATTCATCCCCTTGGAAGATCGTCAAATTTGGCAACTTTGATCGCAGAGCTAGATTTTGAAAGAAATTCCCCTAGCATCTATTCTATAACAGGTATTATTCTCAGGCAAAGTGCAACTCGATGTGGACAATTAAAGCTACCCAGGGCACTTTGTCTGAGAATAATACATGCTACACGATGCATGCCAGAGGAATTTGCTTTAAAATCTAGTCCCGCGGTTAAAGTTACCCCATTCGACGACACTTCTTCGTATAAAAATAAATTGAACAAGTGCAACGAAATGCTTTCGTGGGTGTCGTCGTTTGAGAGCTTTCCGATGTTCGGGTCTTCAATGGGTCGTGAAAAATTGATTCCCCGGCTCCGATTTGGTTTTATACGCGTCCTATATAATTAGTTGAAATTCTTTTCCGCGAGGATTATTCGGCTGTGATTAATCTGGGTCATCGTACCAGCTTCTTGAAATTCATTTATAATACAGTAATATACTTCGTTCGTTTCACGTGACACATATATTCATGAGTTTCGCATAATAGGGGTCTTTTCTGTGTTTCGGAATAGCCTGTTATCTATAAATCGTAATTAATGTTCCTAGTTCCTAGGGAATTCTAGATAAAAATTTATTAATATATACGTGTAATAACGCGTCGATTCTAGTAAAGTGAAGAATATATTCTGTATAGGTAAACTAATAAACAGGGAGCGCAAAGTATTCACACTTTAGACATCGATTTCTTGCCAGACAGTTATGAACGACTGTACTCCAGTTGCTGGAAAGAGGTTCCTAGGTCTAGTAAATCCGAGATGAAATTCTCATTTATACAGGATGTCTACTGTTCCTTTGTTGACATTTTCTGCTATCACATAAAGCTTTCCTCAGTGGCGAGCGAAGTCGCCGAAATATGATCGCCACAAAAGGGGTATCGAGAAATGAAATAGGGGAACATCGTGAAAATCTGGTGGACCTAAATACTTAGCTCTAGACTTAAATAGTGCCTGAATACAGTCAGCCAAAAAGCACATACAACGATCATTTCCTTTCACGTCAAGAGCGCAGGCAATTTCCATTCATCTCCATTTTCTTTGTAAAGAAAAGTGCACACAATTTCCATTCATCTCCATTCTCTTTCTAAAGAAACGTGCAAACAATAACAAGAGCAGTTAAAGAAACATCGATTGAAAAGTCTATGCGTTCGCGAAACAACTTAAATGATAGTAAACCATCAAAGACTAACAAAGAGCACTCGTTTATCCGACCACAAACATTACTCCTATTTCATAAAAAAATCTAAATTGTTCATTATCCCACGACTTCGTAGTTCTAATAGTAAAAAAAAGAAAATTTAAGTAATAAAATAATTAGACAGGCAACCCGGAAATTCAGAAAATTATGCAACTTCGTGTGTGAAATAATTATCGAATTAAGGATTGGCGGTGGGGGTAACGTGAAAACTCTGGATTTTTCAATAATTATTTTTACGCACTTTTGTAGATATGAAAGAAAGACGCAACTTTCGCTGAAACTTATTTTCGATATCTCTCACCGTTCTCGAGATATTCCATAGAAAAGAAAATTCTGCATTATTCCAGGGGGTGATTTCACCCCCCAAAAACCGCGCTATGGTATCAACAAAAAATAGCTTTGTCTTACCCATGAGCTGCTCTACTCGCACGCATACTTTCATAATTTTCAGGTTGCCTAGCTTCCCTTGTAAGTCAAAAATAAAAGAAAAGGGTTGAATGCGCCAAGAAAGCACCACCTTTGAAAAACTTCACCCCCGACATATTAATAAAAATAACTCACCCATTAAGTACCTTTCACTCAGCTTAACCAGGACCCTCATCCTCAAATTCCCAAAGCCTCCACCCTCCGCAACCCCTAGAAGACCGTCGATTCTAAGGTTAGATCAGCTTCCGCGTGCTCCTCGCTAAATTGCACGGAATACAGTTACTGCGCTCGGAGCGTAGCCAAGGCGGTGGCGCATAATCATAAAATTGAAAGGATAATCGGAACAACAGCGAATGGTGGATGGTCGCGAATTAAGAGGCAGCTAGATACGGCCGCCATTATGCACACCTTGCGGTGTAAACGGCCGGGCTAATGACTTAGCGCCGAATTATCGCGCGTCGCTCGACGTCCCCGTAAATCTACCGTTCTGGCTTCTCCCTAATTGCGCGAACCTTATTACCCAAATTAGTTACGAATTTGCCTAACGCCCGTAAGAGGAAGCCGTTACGGCTGAAACGAACACAACAGGGAAAGAAGGGGCGGGTGGGACCTGCAACGGGGTCGTACGCTTTCCCGTCTCAGCTCGTTTCACTGCAGCCCCCTATGTCCCTCCTTTTTTTTTATCGTAGATCATCGTGTTTCGCTCTTTTTCTATCCTCCCTTCTTTTTTTTTTTATCAGCCGTGTTGCATTGGGAAGTAGCGATGAACGAGATTGATGAGCCTGCGATTCCTGGCGATTCCGGGCGGAAGCAAAAAAACCCCGTGGCGTCCTCGCGAATATTTTTATTAGACGAATGGCGACGACGGATAATCCAGATGAACGCGTCGTCGTGCATTATTCCAGCCGGGAGATTTCCCATCGGTGTTTACAATTGATACTCGTCCCCGTGGCGTTTGTAAAATTTCTATCCTCGGTTTTTGCCACGCTGCCGTGCTTTCCTTTCTTTCCTCCGCGCAGCTGCGGGTCTGACTCGGCTCGCAGCGTTACGGGGGCTGATTTTGTAATGCGGTGGCACGGTAGTGTGGAAGTGAGTGGTGAGTGTAAATACCACGCTTTTCGTTTCGTTTGCTTTCTGTAATCGTAACTCGCGACCCGTGATGCTTGTGCTGATGAGGGGAAATATGGTTACATATGTGAACAGAGAATCGCAGCCTGCACATTTTTCTTCTTCTTTTTATTTGTGTAAGAGGAACAGAGCGTTTTGTGGCTGTGCTTGAATTCGATAGTGCCTCTATATCTGGATAAGTGAGCTGAAACCCACGTTTCAAATAATTTGTATTTTTACTTTGCGTGACATGCACTGTGGGATTTATGAGAATTTGTTATTATCATGAAATTGAATGATAAATTTTCCAAGTACCCTATGTTAATATTTGATTAACCGGTTGTTAATATTTTCGTGATATTCCAAGCTAGCGAAGCAAGAACGCATTTTACAGGCATGATCAGTGGTAAAGCTCAATATTCGGTCGGCCAGTAAGTCTTGCCTACGGTTTAACGCGACACCTCGTTCGCGAATTGACATCGATATACCCGTCATGCCTTTCCAATCCTTCAAATGACGCCGCTGAAAGCCAAGGATGAAGCATTTAAATTAATTGCACCATCGATTCCACCGGGTGGACTGTCAGCGATTTGATTCGTTGATTACACACACCGACGGCCGCCGGTGTTTGAGTTATCGCGTATATTCCGAATTATTAGACGTCGGTCACCGTTGATCGACGGGAGGGTGCATATTTCATTAGGGTTGACGCAGCGCGTGCCGTTTTCCCGTTGTCCGCTCCTTCCCCTTCGTCCCCGCTGTTCTTCCGCGATGAAATTACAGCTGCGGCGTGCACACACTTTCTCTGTGCAGCCGCGCTTTCCGCACGAAGTAAATCAGGTTGGATGGAAACGCGGGATTACTTTGAAACAGGCTGGCCTATCCCTTTCATCTGATTTTTACCCATCTATGGGCGCATTACACATTAGGTTACTTTCTTCTGGCTTCCATTTTCATTCATTTATACTGTTACCTCTGCTAAAAGTAAATATACTACTACGAAGCAACAAGTATAAGATTTTATTCTGCTTTTGAAATTAAATATTACACTCGTGCATTTCTGAGTGCGAAGCAACTGCGCGTCAGTAATTAAATTTCTTTAAATAACTAGCATAAAAATTCGTCCAAAATGTAGCGTTCCAGAATGCACCTATCAACGAACGAAATATAATGTACAATAATTGGAAATATTTATTTCTGCAGTCTGAAATTTACCTACGCAGTACGCAGAATTTTCATATAAATGTGATTATTAAAACATTTTGATCAAGAGGTGCATATTTTGCAATAATATTTGCCTCGTGTTAATAATAAGACAGGTGATGTATTTGGTTTCAATTTCTTAATGGTCATAATATTATAATTTTGACTTTTTCAATGCAAGTAGTAGCACAGGTTATTCGACTAACAATATTTATCCCTGGAATAAATTTTCATTGCAAAATTTAGACACGGTGACAATTTTACGTGAAGCGCGGCATCTCTCCCTTAATTACCCTATGCACAATTCTCATCGCACTATCAATATTCAAATATTATTCGTCGAGAAGTGAGCTACACCTTTTTGGCATAATAGTTTCCTAGTATTAATAATAAGAGAGGTGATATTTTTAGTTTCAACATTTTAAGGGTAACAAATATTAAAATCTTGATTTTTTTCAATGCATGTTACTAGTTTTAATAATAACAGAGGCACAAGTGATAACGCGTTTAATATTAAAGCGATGCAATAAATATTTCCAGTACTGTATGGTATGTACATTAGGACGGAGGGATACTATATAGGCGAAAATTTGAATTGGAATTTCCAGTTGGCCTAGGCGTGGGATATTTTTGTCTTTTGATTGACCAAACACAACTCTAAAAAAAATTTGGAAAAGTATTCATGTCTGCGGGGTCCTTTTTCTCCTAAAAATGATTATATGATTATATGATTATATGATTATATGATTATATGATTATATGATTATATGATTATATGATTATATGATTATATGATTATATGATTATATGATTATATGATTATATGATTATATGATTATATGATTATATGATTATATGATTATATGATTATATGATTATATGATTATATGATTATATGATTATATGATTATATGATTATATGATTATATGATTATATGATTATATGATTATATGATTATATGATTATATGATTATATGATTATATGATTATATGATTATATGATTATATGATTATATGATTATATGATTATATGATTATATGATTATATGATTATATGATTATATGATCATTTTTAGGAGAAAAACGAACCTGTAGACATGAATATTTATCCATTTTTTTTTTACATTTGTGTTTGGTTAATCAAAAGACAACTATCCCGCACCCAGGCCAACTGAAAATTCAAATTTAAATTTTCCACTCCGCCCTAGTGTACATTCCCACCTCTGAATGGAGATCAGGGGACTCGAAACCGTATGAATGGTACACACGAATGAAACATGAGTTATGAGATCCTCGTTATTATCGTCTTCTGATCTTTCCTGTTCTCAGGCACGCCGTAGTCTACGGGCGGCAGTAATTAACCGTGGCACGTCTATGATTGGCAAACAGCGTGATATTTGCAGGGACGATTTTGCGTTTGATTGCACCTAATTCGCAAACAGGGGGCCACTGTCAGTCGACGCATCCCTGTTTGCACGCGCAATCGGTATTAAACCGGCAGTTCGCCACTTCGCGCTCACCCCGAAATCTCCCTGCGTGGAGAAGGGCGAATCCCGCGCAGATAAACAGGCGACAGTTGGCGAACGTACGCTATAACGCCCGTGGTCCGGTTAGACAAACGGAAGTGATTTTCGGTCTCGTTAAGGTGTCCCGTTGCAGCCTTCGTTTTTCATCGACGAAATGCTGGCCTGTTCCTTTTCATCTCGCTCGGAACGTGGAAAGCCATGGCTACCAATAATGGCTGTAAAGGAACTTTGTTCCCAGTAGTTACATAGCAGGGGTTTTAGTGTTCAAGTGATAAAAGTAATTATATTTTTCTTTCACTTTCCTAACATGTAGTAGCTACTATTTAGCTCTGCTACATGCGGAGCAATCATTAAGGGTGGAAATAAAGGAATTAATTTTCGCAAACAACCCTTCGAGTGACACCTACGAAAAAAATCAGGGGTAAAGAATTTTAAATCTGATATTAGGTTTTCTACTCATGTTTGACATATTCCTTTTTTTTTTACTCAGCTTATACAATTGTCATTCATGTTACTCATTCCTTGTTAACCGACTTCGAAAGGAGGGGGTTACTCAATTCGTCACGTATATTTCATTATGTATGTTCACGTATAACTACCGTATAGGTGCACCGATTTCGATGATTCTTTCTTTATTCGAAAGCTTATGAAGAGCCGGTGGTACCGTGTTACTTGTTATTTATTATTATCTAGATACTCTAGAATTACTTATCTAGAATTCCAGTTTTAATATATGTTCGCGCAGAGCTTTGTAACGCGCGGACCGATTTGAATGATTCTTTCGTTGTTGTAACAATAATTACTTAATTATAAATGTTTTTTAACCGACGTCAAACGAAGGCAACTAAAAATGAAAAAATAATAAACTTTTTAAAAAGAGTAAAAAACCGACATCAAAGGTGCGCTAAAAGGAATAAAATAATTTTTTTTAAGCCGGTGCCAAAATAGAAACAAAATTAAATCAATTCCTAAATCTTAATTATACTCCATTAGCACACTAACGGCCGGGAATTAGAGCTTTCCAAAATTTAGTGGGCGCCACGCGTGCAGCCGATTTAATTTTGTTTCTATTTTGTCACTGACTTAAAAAAAAAAATTATTTAATTCTTTTTCCCGCACCTTTGCTTGTAAAACACTTGATACTTTACAACTCCGTTGCCTCGTCGCGGCCCACCCTACGCGTGCGATTGAAACACATCGAATATTTCGATTACTTTCGTAGCTGCGACTTAGACCGTTCTGAATGCAAGCTCTCCGATTAATTAAAAGCCTCCGGAGCAGTTTTACGCTTTCATTTCGAAGGACTTAATGGATCGCGCAGGTGATGTCGTGTTACCCAATCGTAGTCCTTCATTTAACTTTCGAACTTTCCCCGGGCGGGGGGGGGGGGGATCAGATAAACCCCCTCAGACCGAGCCAGAAACCGTCCTAGACGATTCGGAGTGGGAGGGCCCGATATATGTACACGGTTTATCGCCACACATCGAAGCTAGCCTTGAAGTGCAATTAACAATTAGCCCGCCTCTAAAATGAATTTCTCGAGCTGGTCGCTCGTTACTGGGCCGCGTCACGGCTATACTTAAACTTCCAAAGCTAATGAGTTAAACGTACCGCCGATAAAATCCTGGGGCAACCTCTCGCTGGCCTCGCACCCGCGGCGACCTTATCAATCTCAGCTTCGCCCGGGACATCGAGATCGAGCTTCGTCGAATCTCCATTCGGCAGAGGATCGATTTTCTGCTCTCCTGAAAACGGATCCGGCGTCCAGCACGTGATGTACTAAATTTCAGGGGTACAGGGTGGTTCTGATAGAGCACCCTGCGGTCTGAACTTTGGGACAACTTTTTTGACCGATTCGTTCCGATCCACGGATTTCTTTTCCCGCTCGATCTAATTAGACTGGAAGCTTTTATTCGGGCTGATTCGGCTAGGCTGGAAGGTGTTAGTTTTACGTGCAGATGAGGAGCTTTCTTTTTAAGGGTTTTTTGTCGATTTGGTTGTGGCAGGAGAGTTTGGGGAATGCGTTAGATCGAAATGGAGGAAATGTGTGGGCCTGTTTTTTGTTGTAGTTGGTGCGTTCGAAGTGACAGCCTTTATTCTAATCGATTCAGTTGGGCTAGAAGCTCTTATCTTAATTGATCCAGTTAAACCTGGAGCTTCTATTCTAGTTAATCTAGTTGAGTCAGAAACTTTTATTCTAGTTGACTTAGTCGAATCTGAAGTCTTTGTCCTAGTTGGCCTGGTGAACATTCTGTTCTAGCTGAGCCATTGAATTAAAAGCTTTTGATCTAGTTGACCGAGCTAGAAGGTTTTTTTCAGCTTATTATTAGACTTGAGGTAACTAGTTGCATTCAATGTGACGTTCGAAGAATCCTGGACCTGAGTGGTCTGCGAAGTGTTTATTATTGAAAGTGCGCTCTTTTAAATTTAAAGTTCGAAGTGTAAAAAGGGATATCTACGATATAAGATTTATAGTGGTCTATTAAGCTGTTCCTCCATTCCTATCACTGAATAGATCCATCTAAATAGATTCATCTGTATCGACTAAATAGATCCTTTTCATGCGATTTCTTGTTCAGTAGGCATACACGTGGAAGTGTACGGCATGCAATCGTTACACTTTGACATTTCACGGCGGATAATAAAAGCAAGGATACATATTAGCTTTGTGAGACGCATGATTAAGCCTTTAAATATTGCGCCAGTTCCGTGTGCAGAAATAGAAGGTGCATGTGATTAAATCTTTCCAGGCGATCTGTTTTCGCGATATTGCGAAAACGTTGCACATCTATGGGACCTCTCCCAACAAATTATTACAGAAACTCGTTATCTGGGGAAATGAGAAAGTAATATGAGGCATGCTTTTGCATCGTTTTTAGATCTGAAAGGGTTGTACTTTCATATTTAAGTATTGAAAGATGAATTCCAGGTACTTGAATTCAAGAATTCCAGAGGGCTGAGTATGTACTTGAATTCTAAAATACTAGAATGCTAGGTACTTGAATTCTAAAATACTAGAATGCTAGATACTGGAATTCGAGAATACTAGAATTCCGGGTATTTGAATTCAAGAAGTCTAGAATGCTGAGTACTTGAATGTTAGAGTATTAGAATGCTAGCTAAGTACTTGAATTCTAGAATTCTATATTGCTAGGTACTTGAATTCTAGAATTCTATATTGCTAGGTACTTGAATTCTAGAATTCTATATTGCTAGGTACTTGAATTCAAGAATTCTAGAAGGCTGAGTACTCGAATTCTAAAATACTAGAATGCTAGATACTTGAATTTTAAAATACTAAAATACTAGGTACTCGAATTCAAGAATACCAGAACACTAGGTACTAGAATTCTAGAATACTCGAATAATCTAATACTCGGGTGCTCGAGTACTCGAATACTAGAATAGTGGAATACTTGAATAATCGAATATTCGAATGCTCGAGTGCTCGAATACTAGAATAGTGGAATACTTGAATAATCGAATATTCGAATGCTCGAGTGCTCGAATACTAGAATAGTGGAATACTTGAATGATCGAATATTCGAATATTCGAGTACTGGAATACTGGAATACTGGAATACTGGAATATCAGAATACTAGAATACGCGACTATCAGAACACTAGACCACTAGAGCACTGTAATAATATGACACTAGAACGCCAGAAACCTACTTAGTATATTATAACAGTAGAATATTAAAATACAAAAATCCTACAATACCAAAATGGTAGAAATGCCAAATACTAAATACTACCGTACTCGAACGGCACAGCACTTGCCAAATTCTAAGAAACATCCCCTGCAGGACTCTAAAGTTTGTCGTATTGTGAGAAGTTCCGCCGAAATTTCACTCGAATTCAACGAACAGTTACGCGAGTCGTTTTCGCGCGGCAGAAACGGAATTGTTAAACTACGTTTCCGTGGCCGGCGCGGGTGTGGGTGCGTGTACGTGAACCCGGTTGCATGTCTGGCCACGAGAATGCAGCCAGACACCTACGGAACGATACGATCTCGCGACGGGGTTGAATGGGACACACAGGGCAACGTGAATTATGGCGATGCTTTGACTTTCCCGATGCGAATTCCGCTAACGACCTTTTAACTCGTATCTGCCCTTCTTTCTTCTTTCTCCGCCGTTCGCGATAACCGCTACTCGATTCCTCCCACCCCTTTGAACTTTGTTCGACAGTTGCTGCTGGTTGACGGGGCGGCGATCGAATCGCGATTAAATTTGTTACCGCCAGCGTAACGCGCGCCCTCCCCGATGAAATAATATCCAAAGAGATGGTCGAAATGCATGCGACGCACAGGCGTGTCACGATTGCGTTCAAGGTTTCACAATTAAATTCTACAATTGAACTCATTGCGCGCGTATAAGCGCGCTTCGCGAATTCTTCAGCTCGCGTGAAAGGATTCTTCTTTCACAATTTCGGTCGCCTCGAAAACGAAACCCTCGCTTAAAAGATTGTTACAATTTCGATCAATTTTTCCACGAGGAATTGTCCCATTTCACGTTGGAAGATTATAAAGGTAAATTTTACATGATTGACTTACACAGAGAAAGTAAATTGCTTATTTTTGTCCATTTTTTCAGAGCACTACGTGCCACTAAATTCTTTGATTTATTCTGTAAATTGCCTGTTATTTCTTGGAGTGTTCCGCGGACCTGAATAATTGCGAAATTTTTTGCACTGTTTCGAAAGAGAAGCAGATACTTATAATCAATAGCAATAGTAAAATATTTGAAGTGATCCAGGCTCAGGCACGTATGTACTTCCCACAGACATTATTGTCTCTGGAAATATTATTTCGCATAAAGTCATCATAACGTACAAAGTTAAACACAAGGGAGCTTGAGCGACGTTTCAAGAAGGATATTTACTTACAGACATCTCATAAACGCTCATCGGTGAGTGAATGTTCTTATCCTCTTCCAAGCCAATCCACACACTCTACATGAAGAAATAAGTCGAATATATGAGAAAAATTTTTTTCACTTGTGGCTCTGATTTAGAGAATATTCCTCGAGTACGTGTGCACGTAACTTGTCGTTTACAAATAGCATTAATACCTCGCGTAATGTTGATTCCTTATCAATAATATCTGCTGTTATCCATCTCTGTCCACTTAGGGTGGGTTTATAAATGAAAATAAGACATAAGGCCTCAAATGAAAAAATTGTGTTCTATATTTTCCAATTATTTTTTTTCATGTAGAATCACCCTCTCCCCAGTTGTATCATCGGTACTGAGACACCCTGTCCTTGCTGGTGCTAAGAGTTTCTGCAGTGATACTGAGAGTTTAATTTTATTTCAACACCTTTCGTTAAAGAATCTTATTAATATAATTCGTGATTACACTGGTGTTCATAATTATTAGGATAACTGTTGTATTTGCATAAAATATTTTCTTCGTGAATATTTGCTTCGAGTTCATACCGATTCATCAGTCTGCCAGGATCCGAGTTAGCTATTATTTGTTATTATTATTAACTAGCATTAGCTATTATTATTAATATACTTGCAACGAGGCAATATAATTGCAGTTATTGTTGATATTTGCTGTTTCTCAGGATTGTAAATTAATTCTCTGGGCATAAATAGAAATACATATGTAAGGTGTTATTTATATACTTTTATGCAGTTACATTTTAATCTGCACTCAGGATCTTTCCACTGGAGGTACCTACTTTTGTGTCACACCTTTCTTACTGCTGCTACATCTACCAACTGAATCTATCCCAAATAGCATTCGTGAGACACAGAAATTTCTCCCGTGACAGATCCTTACATTCAATCATATTCAACGATGATTGCTATCAAACTTCGTAGATTTAAGGGTCCACACCTATATGTTTAATACATTTGCTACTATACAGAGCACATATACGTCCTATTGTACCTTGGACCCAGACAAAACATATTGTATTGCCCTTTCATTGCGTGTCAAGAATATATCCCTTTCATTCTTGCACCCCTTTCATCGAAATAGATATCAGTCGAGTCGTCGAAGGTTAAATTACACCATTTGTCCAATACCACCTGGAATACACCAATTCCTCCGCCCTCACATTTTCTCCGACTTCTAAACAATACTATCATCCACACTCGATCATTTTAGCAAACTACCTCTAAAAAAATCTACAAAAAATTTCCCCTAAAAAAATCACTACATATATTAGCTGAATCGAAGAGTCCTTGTAGAAAACACTGTAAGTGCTAAAATTAAAAAAGAGGAAATTATTTTTCATTGAAAAATATAATACTATACTATACTAAGACTATACTATAGAATTTGATTTTTGACTCTTCGATTGTGCCCAATTGCCTGAAACTCTAAATACTAAACTCCGTGAAAAAGGCTGGGCGGTTCACTGACGTTCGGTGCACTAAAACATTCCGAAATCTTGTTAACCAATTTATCCCTTCACGTGCCCGTACTTTGATTCCACCACCGCGACGAGCGTTTCCACCGCGGTGCCGCACGCACCTCCGCAATATTCGCGTCCGTCGAATTCGTTCTATTTTCGTTTCGTGCTTTTTCCCCCCGTCTCGCTTTATTCTTTTTTCTCTAATTGTCACGCAAGACATGCAGTCATTGCACGCGTGCGAGCACGTGCTCTTTGTCTCACGATCGACGAACCCCGGGGCGAAATTGAATCGCGCCCCTCGCCCGAACACTTATTCCGCGTTGACGGCGCCCGCATTGCCGTGCATGCGCCGAAACAAATTACATTTTATTTCACGTGAACCTCGGTCGAAATCCCGTCCCTCCATGCCCCCGCCCCCTCTTCGAGGGTAGCGCGGCCTCTCCACCCCCGTTTCAATTACGCGATCCGATAACTACGCGCGAAGGTTTGGCCCCCGCTATCGCTGCGATTCCTAACTACTGTGTACGAACGAAAGCGATTCGCCGGGAATAAAAGAGAAGGCCGATTAATCGGTAAACGATCGCCGCGCGGGAACTCCGCCGTTAGATTCATTACTGGATTCTCTGCTATCAATTTGCTCGCGGCAGCCAGGAGGACGTGTGCCCGATTAACCATTTTAAGGAACGAAACGAACAGCCTTGAACGGTGCTAACGTTCTTTTCATTCCCGCCTGTACAAGTGGAGTTTTGTTTATGAATTTCGCGTCAATAGAGGAGAAGGATAAATCCCTGGAATTTAAATGGATTATCGATTTAAGTCCTGGAGAGCGGATACCAGGGGAGCATCTGAATTGGCGGTCGTTAAGGGCTAATCAGGGCTTTGCAAGAATGGAGGGTATTTGTGCATATAGATTGTGAGTTTTTGCGAGATGTGTGAGCTTTAAGTGGAAGTCGTTTTATTAGGAAGATAATTTAAGGTGGTTATTGTTATGTGGGGGAGTTGATAGTTACAGATGTGTACCTGGGTGTCGTAGTTGTTTTTGAGTTTGGGAAACAGTTAGAAGGATGGAAATTGCTGAGTTTAAAGGGGACGTAGAAAGATCAGTATTCTCAGGCAGAGATGGGCAAAATTTTTATTTAAATAAAATTTCGAATAACGAATAAAAGATAAAAATTATTCATCATGTGTGGAATGAAGTTAATTTTTTGTATTCATCCAATGTGCCAAATTCAGCGTCGAATAATTTTTTCAACCTATTCGACGTCGAATAAAGTTAAAGTTGAAAAATTTATTCGAAGCTGAAGTCGGCAAAAAAATTCGTCGAATAAACAAATTAACTTTATTCGTCAAATAATCTGAAGTTAAAGTAGCTTTTATTTGATCCGTTATTTAAATAATTCTTTTATTTAGTTAATGCCAAACTCTGCTTGAGGGTAATAGTTTTTGAGTTTTCGAGGTCGTTTGTATCTGTTTCCTTTAGGACATTGAATTTTCCTGTGTAAGAGTTATATGGTTGTATGAGGTAGCATAGTATCAGGTGCTATAATTCAACGAAGTATGCGATAGCTATCTTTAATGATAACTGTAACTTGGATTGTTACAGTACATAATGAGAAAAGTTTCACTAATAAGTTGCCAAGACTATTTCCTTATGTGATAACATCAGAAATGAGAATTGAACTTTCTATTCTGCAGAAATAAATGCGTACATTATTGTATAACTGAAATATTCTATTTACTGTACAGAATATATAGGACGTTCAATCTAGAACAATCTATCTTTAAATACATCTTATCTAGAACACAGAATACATAGAACATTCTACTTAGGGTAGAGAATACTAAGAATATTCAACCCAAAATATCTTGCTTAGAGTATAGGACACACGAAACATTCAACCTAGAATACGGAATACCTACCTAGAACATGCTCCCTAGGATATAGAATACAAAGAATATTTAACCTAGAATATAAAGGACCTAGAACACCCTAGCTAGAGTATAGAATACATAAAACATTCTACCCAGAATACACAGAATACTCAGAACATTCTACATAAGCAACAGAATACCTGAAACATTCTACTTAGATAGCATGCTGCACACAACGTTTTACCTGGAATCAGTGACAGGCTGTGTCTAAAACTATTGATTGCCAGGAGACAAAAGGGGCCCACCCACAACTATAAGGCTATCATTTAATTTTTATGAGAATTTTATGAGATTGCAAAAAAAAATAGTAGTTTCGTAAAGTTAGATAGTTTACGCTGGGATTGGTCCACTATAAAGAAAAAAAAAAATGAGAAATTGAAAGAGTTATAGCGTTTGAAAGAAAAAGTAAGTTTTTTCCTTAGACAAACTGTTCGTATTATTCTTTATATCGACGAAAACAGAATTATAAATAAAAACTAAAATTAAAATTCTAACGTTAAAGAAACTTTTTTCTTAAACTTTAAGAAATTTTTTTCTTTGTGCAATCAGATCAACATCGTCGAAGAGATTCCACAATAATTAATAAATAACTTATTATTTTAGGATCATCATACAACTTGTAGAATTTTTTTTTAGACATAAACAAAAATTCTACAAGTTGTAAGATGCCTCCTTATATCTCCAAAGAGTTTAATGCAATATTAACAATAGTTTTTAAAAATAAAAATCATAAATTTCGGGGGCCGTTACACGAGAAGCCCCCCTTAAGAGAACCAACTTCATCAGGGGCCCACTTTCCATCCGAAACCCTGGCCAGTCCGCCACTGCCTAGAATATGCTACCTAGAGTTCAGATTACCTAGAGCATTCTACGTGTCAAAGTATAATCATAATCACGTCTTTCCCAATACCCATCGACTCATTCCCCCTTTCCAAACACCCAGTACCCTTCCCTCGCTGTTTCATGCCGAGAAATACAAACAGGTCATTCCTCTAAATGGGCACCGAGTGACGTTGAAGCCTTTCGTACGCTCCATCCATCCCCTTCGTTAATGCAATATCAAATCAAAAACACCGTCGATGATGCTATCCGAGGCGAAGCGTGTTTGCTCAATTTCCATCGATTTTCCCCGGCACGCGTTGCTGGGCACATCCACCACGAGGTTAACGTTCCAGATTTCTTCGTTTCTTGTCTCTCCCTGCCGCCGCCTTTCCCCATCTTCCTGTTGTCTTTTCACACCCTCCCCCTCTTCCTGGACAGCGGACATCTTCCATCTTGGACTGCGCGCGAAATCGCGGCGTCGCGTAAGTTTTACGGTTAATTACCAATGATGAATCGCACGGAAACGCTACCGGCGCTCGCCGGCGGCGCAAAAAAAAAGAGAAGGGCAACATTTATCATCGGCACATTTTCATCCCCACGCGGTATCGCGACTCCCAACATTGTCCTCTCTTCCTTAACCCCCGGCTCCTTTTTTCCCTCGATATCAATTTAGTTTTTGCCACGGCCAACTGCTTGCTTGGCATCCCAACGTATTTCCGTCGACCATGTTTTGTTGTTCCTTGTCTGCACGCCGCGCAGATGCTACAGGTTCAGAAGACTGTGAGCAGCGATCCCCGTCCGTAGAAACGTTGCAATATGCAGCCGGAACATGGGGAGCTTTTTTTATACGCATTATTGGAAAATACGTTGAAAGTTGCTCGTTAAAAATATTCATTTCGACGTATGAAACACCGTATTTCTCGAATTTCTCATGTTTGCTGTTTGTGGCGCTCCATTAGCAAGTTTCCCTGAAATTTTGCAGTGGGCACGATGTTAGAGCTAGCTCGTACAAATGGCAGCCATTTGTGGTATTAAGCTGAGGGTGGCAGAATTTTTTTAGTGGCTTGGATAGCTTGGTTGCTTGTGGAGGTGATAAAACGAGTGCAGCGATTGCATATTGTTACAGGATAGGCGAGTAAAGTCTCGCGAAGTTTCTAGTTTCATTAGGTTCTGGGAAAACCATGGGGAATAGCCGTAGAATTTGTTTCTTGTCGTTTAGAAATAAACTCTTTCACTTTTGTGCGTACCATTTTCACTGTCACAGGGACAGAAGTATTTATAAGCACTGCGGACTGGCCAGGGTGTCTCCCGATGGCAAGGGGGTGCCCTTAAACACCAAACAATATGTTAATAATGTCAATGACCTTTTAGTAGCTTGAAAAGACAATAGAACTTCAAATATTATTACTATTGTATACAGTTGTATTGCTATTTTAATATAAAATTGGAATAAATTTATATACAGTGGCCTGCATATAATATGCTTTTGAACTACCTGTTAATATGTAAAACGTTCAGTACAAGCAACCTATGTAAAAATACCCAGGATTTATTTAAAATTGAAGAAAAATTAATTTAAAAATACTTCCACTAATATGTACAATATATGTACACGGTAATTACTAAAAAAATACACAAGTTTTTCACAGAAATTTTAATTTAATTTTTGGGACACTTATGTATTTTTTGAGAAATTTATTTGTTTCTTACAAAAATTATAGTTGTGGGTGGGTTTTCTTTGTCTCCTACCAACCAATATTTTTAAATCCAGTCCGCCACTGTCTATAAGAATTTGCGAAGGTTAATTGACTACTTTAGCTGAAAACGACTAACCATTATTTAAAACCTTTCTTGCGCGATCCCCACACCGATGGAAACATAGTATAACACATAATATCCGTAGTTAGAAACATTTTAATTCGAGGATACGCATCGACCAGACTACGAGCTGGAAATAATATCACTGATTCATTAAAATAGCGTAGGAGTACTTCTAAACTCCCTCCAAATCTCGTTTCCACGTATTCCGCCTCCCTGCAACTTTCCACGACAAAGCGTCATCCATACTAGACGTTCTCCATAATCCCGGAAAACATGAAAGCAGCGCTTAAAATAGCAGTTGAGCAGGAAAAGTTGGAGCATTCCTCGTCCCACGTTCGGCGAACAGTAGCGATCCATCCAATGGAACCTGCCATTGCTCTCCAAAGTATAAAAAATAAATTTCATCGTTGCCCCATTTTCGAGGAAGCAACCCACACGGCGTTGTGTCTCTCGCTGCACAATACCTTCTGCGGTGGAAGTGTTGCCAATGCGTTTGATGCACCCCAGCAGCCGCTATGATAAATCATCCCCTCGTCTCGCGCCCGCTGCTCGCCCCTTTTAAAGATTCCTCGCGAGAGTCTTAGCGCGGTTTCCCGCCTCCCTCGTGCACGTAATTGTGCTATTTAATTGATTACGGTCACCGTTTCATTGGCAACTGCGCCGCAGTCGTAATAAATAAAATCCAGCCACTCTCTTTCAGCCGGTCGCTCCTTCGCCGGCGCAATCAATCACTTCATTTCGTAGCTTCTCCGATGAAAAATCACCGGCCGCGCAATAAATCACCGCGCCAAGTTATGAAATATCCGCACGCCGTCCGCGCCCTGCACGATGCGTGACCGCGATCACTTTCGAATACGCGCCAGCAACCCCGTAACCCGCGATAGCGTGTCGATTTTTTTTCTGTTTCATTTTTTTTCGGGGGTTGGGGGGCGGAGGAGACGAATGGGAAGGAACTCTGACGAGGGCTGATCGTTTGCACGCGCGACAGAAGCTGTTTGTTGAGGCAACGAGATCGCAGCTTCGGGCGTTCGAAGGGTGGGGGTTGGTTTTGGTTCTGGGGATGATCAATAGGTAATGAGAGGACGATTGAGGTAAGTGCAAATGGGGTCTGGCGTGTCAGTTATAGTTTAGGTGGTTTTCCCTGGTGGGAGCATGGGCTCGGGAGAGTTGGAGACATTTTCCGCCCCTATTGTAGCAAACTTACAAGGGAAGATCCCCAAAATTCAAAATATTCTGAAACTTTGTGGATATGTAGGGGATTTCTTCCGGATTACAACGCAATTTTTTTTTGGTGCCCAAATTCACTCTAAGGGGGTGCAATTAACCCCTGAAGATTCGGCTATTTTTCGATTTTACTTTGTATTAAGCAATCTAAAAAAACATTGCTCGTCGTGCAGCTTTCTTCAAGTGTCGAGGAGCACAGTTCCGCAATACAGCAAAAGTTGAAATTGTATGGAAGAAAGTATGGATTATGCAGTTCCATAATTATTTAAATATCCAGTTCAGATTTCACGTGGAACAACGAAGTTTAGAAACCATTATTAATATTTTTGTTTATAACTTTTTTCTAATTGTTTAAACAATTGATAAAACTTTTACGATTTGACAGATCTAATTAAAAGACGTAACTTTTGCCTTGAAACTTTTTTTCCACAGATTGCGTGTTACAAAATAAAATGGAAGAATAGCCGAATTTTCAGGGGTTAATTTCACCCCCTCAGAGTGAATTTGGGCAGCAAAAAAAATGCTTTGTAATCAGGAGGAAATCCCCTACGTATCTACAAAGTTTCAGAATTTTCGTGTTCGGGATCTTCCCTTGTTAGGTGGTTCTTAGAGATCGGTAAGGGAAAAGCTGCGCAGGTATTTGTAGCTGTCTTTTGGATTTCGGTGGAAAGTTTTGGAGAGAAGCTTCCTCGTTTTTTGTTGGATGTTGTTTCGAGGGATATCGAGGGTATTGCAGTTGGCAAGTGTCTTATGAAAAATAGAAAATTGTGGGAACTTACTTGGGGGTGTACTAAAAGAATTCTGCTGTATCTGAGCAGACGTGCTTGTACCGCGTTATTAGAGGCTGGGAAGAACGTTAAGTCTTTCGAAGTTTAAGTCTTCCCCAGAGTTTCTTACCGACAAATCAACAACGTGTAAATAACTGAGGATGTAGGGAGTTGCTATACAAAATAAAGGTAAAGCGAGGGTCCTTGTGTCTGCTCTAAATACCGATATCCCTGTTTTGCTACCGATGTTGACCAGATTCCCGGGAAGCCCCGTTATAGAGTTCCAATTCACAGAACATTTAACAAGGGAGTTCGCTGGACGCTTCCATCCAGTTTGACGGAACGAATGAGAAGTAAACAATACCTCTTGTACACGATGAAGTAAGCAATCTTTCTCCCCGGTACGGTTATTACCCTCCCGAACTGGATCTGTTCTTTGCACAGATATAGAGGCAGATGTCTCGCGACACTGGCTTTTTGAGTGAACAGCTAAATATCACCTGACCATTCGATTACACGTGGGAGTACAGTTCTCTGTTATTAAATTAGCATATTTCAATTATCATTCAGCTGCGAAGCTATCTTTCGACCACCGCTACATATTCATATAACATAAGGTAATTACGGGAGAGATGGCGCACTGGGAGAGACGCTGCACTTTCGGCACTTCAGGGTTGTTGGGAATAAAATACAGCTCTGTCGATTTCATTTGTCTCGCGAACGTGTTTGCCTTATTTTATTTCTATTTTATGTGCGATGAATGTGGAAGAAATATGAAAAGACAATTAAACTTAGAAAAACAGCAACAATGGGCCTAATGAATAAAGTGTAATTTTTTTAGTGTTTTACTAGGAATTGCTGAAATTCATATGAATAAAAGCACAAGCAATTGATTTACCTTGTAGGAATTCCTAAATGCTTTTCCTTAATTCTTTAAGGAATTGCTTAGAATCGAATGAATAAAGGAAGCAATTGCTTTTGCTAAATAAGCAGTTCCTTGAGAATTTTTAAGACTGCTGTACCCCATGCTAACATTTGCTTAAAGGACCAATTGCATCATCTGAATATATTAGAGAGAAAGCGTACGAATAAATGGTACATGAAGCTCTTTAAACGATAATTAAATGCAGCCGTTTTAAATTCATACATAACTGTACCATTTAATTTTTTCAATTTTATTGTATTTTATAACGGCATACAAAAACAATATGTTTCATTTTACTTTACTTTTACTATTTTTTTTAAATAAAGCTTTAAATTAGCAAATTTAAATGGAAAATTAAACGTGGGGAAAAAAGGACGTGTTTAGTTATAATTTTTTAAGGGTGATAAATATTAAAATTTTGATTTCCTTCAATGCAAGTAGTAGCACTAGATGTTCGACTAATAATATGTACCCTTGCAAAAAGTTTCCGATGCAAAAATTAGACACGTCTGACAATTCTGCGTAAGGTGCTGCAACTCTCCCATAATTACTCTATTCTTGTTTCTTCATCTATTACGCAAAGTTTTCCTAGCGAATGACGAACGACTCGAGACTTAGTCCGGTAAACCCAATCTCCAGCTACCACCGAACTAATCCCAAGAAATTAGTACGTAACATTCCAAGCAACAGTTGCGCGATCCCAGCTTTATTCAGCGAAACGCGTCAAAGGGATAATCGAGCGTGGAGGCATTCGACTCTGAGCGGAGTAACTTACGCGAGGGATTTTCCAGCAACTATTCGACCCAGTTTCATTATCCCGGGCAGCGTGGCGTTTTTGTTCCGCGAGATCAGGAATAGGCTCGGGTCGGTTTTCGAATTCTATAGGCCCGCGAATTAATACGCCCACCCACACGCCCAGCCGTTTGCCTTTCTCGCCCCCCCAGAAACATAATGCGCCGGTGTGCGATTCGAAGGGTTCACCCCGGACGGATGATGGACCAGCCGAATCTCGCTGTTGATCCCAGCGGCCAATTAGCTGCCTTTCTCCAGCAAGTGTTTAAACTTAAGTGCAAGGGAGGAGAAGGTGGGGTGGCGCAGCTCGCTGAAATAGCTCGAATTCGTGCAACCCGATTAACCTCGCCGTGAAATCAATGAGCAGTGCAGAAAATGGTGAGCGTGAAGGACGGAGGGGGTTGGGCTATCGGGTCGGAACCGAGGACTATATAACTACCCCATTATCAACCTCATTAAAGGTACCTACTCCTTAGACCAACCTCTGGCCCTCCCCCTCTTCGCGACTCAGCCGAACTCTTAGCCGCCACCGAGAGCTGGCTCGTTCCCCTTGGTTCACGTGAGCGGCAACTCGACACGCCAACTATTTTATAGTCAGTTATTTAAGCCCAATTAATTAGCCCGGCTCCATCCCCATCGATTCCTTTCCTTCTACTTACTAACCGCATCTAAGTTTCGCCCCCTTCGTGATACCCACTCGGCGTAAAGGGGGTGGGGGATGTAGCGTTTTTTATCGGGAGGTGTTCCAGGTGAATTGTGGGGTCTCGCTGGCTTTAATTTGCGTCTCGGGTGGGACAGAAGGGGTTGCGATCAGCGGGTGCGAGGGATGAGTTGCTTTGGGTGTTTTAGAGGTGGGAAGATTGGATTGTGGAACTGTTTACGGTGGGATTCGGTGGCCCTTTGGTTTTAGGCTCGAGGAAATGTGTGCTGCATACCGTTGTGGTGGAAAGATTTAAGCTGTGAATGACAGAGTTGGGCATTAACTGAATAACAAATTATTTAAATAAGGAAGCAAATAAGAGTTACTTTAACTTTGGATTATTCGACAAATAAAGTTAATTTTTTTATTCACATGACGATTTATTTTTTTTTAACTCTCATTCGTTGTTCGAAATTTTATTTAAATACAAATTTTGCACATCACTGCTGAATGGTAACAGCACGGGCGTTCGTAGGGGGTGGTAGCTTAAAAGGGATAAGATAGTCCTAGTAGAAAAAAATACAGTTTGGGAGGTTGCCCAAAATCGATCAGTGATACCAATACGCGGAGCCTAGAATTGAATTATGCAGATCTGTAAAAATATGAGTTTTAAACTTTATTTTCACCGCCACTGTGTAAGGGCGTTTTTATTATGCAACCTATGTTCATAGTTTCTCGCTTTACGAGTGATAAAGTTAGTAGGTTCGCTAATTCTCCCTTGGGGAAGCTGTTCTATTGGTATTCAGTGCAGCAAAGCTGAGGGAAGTTGCATATCATAAGTTTAGGCAAGATTCAAGTTTGATTGCCAACGATTCTGCTAATTGGTGACAGACACTGATCCCCTTTCGAGGCAATTTAACCACGTACTGTATATTAATAATTTCACTGCAGCTGGAAACGTACACTGCTCTTCAGAAGTAGCAGCACACCTACAGTGAGGAATAATTGAAGAGTAAGGGGAAAAAAACAGGGAATGTCACAAAACAGCTTTATCGAGAAAATTAAGTGTTTTGTTCCAGTGCAGAGTGGGCATTACCTATTTTTAACCAATATACCAAATCTTTAACGTTACCTTACGGGGGCGTGTGAACTTTACAACCCTTCGTGATTCGACAGTTCTGAAGTCCCAGTTGCCACCAGCAAAATATGCTATAAATCGCAAAATCACAAAAATGGACATTCCTCCTTTTTCCCCTACCTTTTAATTCTGAAAATTGTTGCAAATTTATCGAAGAACTTTAACAAACTTCACTTGACATGGTATTTTAAATTAAAAGCAGTGAAAAGGTATTCGATCTGTACCACATGCAGCAGCTAATAATCTTGAACGTTAGTGTAAATGCAAAAGTGAAGGCTGTAGTACTATTTTAGGAACGTCCTGTATACCCCCACGTCGAAAGTGTCACGACAGTTTGTCCAGCTCGTAGAGAATAGTAATGCGGCGCGGAATCATGACAACTATAATGCTCGGCAATTTGTGCCCCATGAATACTAAGTCGCCGCCGTAACGATCACCATATTTTACTCATTCTTCTTTCAGCGAAATTGCTGGGTAGTTTTTCCAATCCCTTAATTGAACCGTCTTTCGCCGCGTTTCCCCCCCAAAACTACCGGGCAATAATTTCTTACATTTGCAACGGTTTTTCGCCGCCTGCTAATTCGAGCAAAAATCAGCTGACATTAATTAATTGCCGCTGTTTTTGCAGCGATATTTCGCCGGGGTTTAAAACGCGCGCACACACGCATAGTTGGAAACGCGGACCGTTTCTTTCGTTTGCAAGCTATGCTCGGATAAATTGATGCCATTTTCGTTTGCTCCGTGTAAATAAAATAGAAAGGAAACGTGCGTGACGCGCATACTGGTACGCGCGGCAAGTGTCTCCGCCAACGCTCGCGTCTAATTAAAGTAAAATATAGTTCACGTTCGGTACACCATGCGTTAAATTGAATTTGATGGAATATCTGCAGGAATTTAATAAACTAGATTTAATGTCGTGATTTTTGTAAAAAGAAACGGAATTTGAAATATGGAAACGGTATGCGCGCGAACAGATAGTAAAGCGTTCGAAACAATCGCGCGAAAGGGACAAAATAAAAAGGTTCGCGAAATTCCATCAGGAAGAATAATAGTTTTGGCAAAAACGAGACTGCGGGAAAAATATACCGCATAATTTGTCTAGTGGCAAGAATTGTTCAAGAAATAAATTCAGCACCTTCCTAATTTACCAGCAGCCCTCGCAAATCTTTGAATAAACTTTACAGTATATTCCTAAAAATGTGAATCAACTATTTTAAATGTTTAAAAAATACAAAATTTAGAGCCCGTTTTCAAAATCAGAGGAAGAGAAGCAGCAAGAATAAATGACCGCTATTAGTACTAAGTAGGCAACTTATTCTGTATCCTGATAAGATTACAAAGGCTTAAAGAAGACGGATTACAGTTGATCGCGAAAGAAAACGTGCGTTTCATGTACAATTTCGGAAAATGGCCCCACGAGTTTCATAGTTACCTGTGATCAAACGACGTGTTAGGAGTCAATTACAAGCTAGCCGTTGGTTGGGGACGAGAACGTGAAAGAGAGAAAAGCTGGGGGATGAAAGTTAAGTGAGCCACTGTCGGAAGAAAAGTGCGCCGAAAGCTCGCGTAACTTACCCTCCCTAATGATCAAGTAATACGAAGAGAAGATTTGAGCAAATCCGAGCATTACTCAGACAAATTCTTCCTCGTGTAGACGAGCGAGTAATCTTTTTCCTTAACGCTTCGGGGGTGGTGCACTGCACCTTCAAAATCGATTTCCCCCTAAACAAAGGCCTTTCGTACCATAAAGCCCATTCCACATTTTTGATGAATTATTTCCCGGGAAATATATTTAGGTACATGTACACGGCGCGGGAAATAATTACTACATCACTCGAATATTAAACAACGTTTTCATTTAAATTTGTTTATTGAAAAAAATAATGGGTAGCTCCCTATTTTGGCTGAAATAAGTTGCACACTGTGAAAATTGTGCGTGCCACGTTAATTTGAGAGCGATGCAGTAAATATTTTAGTAAAAGTATGTATACTTGTCGAGACTTATCTGGATTTTAATTAGAGATATTTGTGGGAAAATGTCTGATCTTGGGATTGGTTACTGAGAATTGATGTGTATCGAGCAGCGAATTGGGGTTAATGAATGATGAAACGACAGGTCGAGAATAATTTTAGTCAGCATTTCAGGATGTGCCTTAAAAGCTTAAACATTGGTGACCGACAAAAAGGTTAAAATTTGGACACCTCTTAAATCAGAGAATAACTTTTTTAAAATCGCTCCAAACGACTCGAGTGTTTCTGCGAAGCTAGAAGGATTAGTTTACTACGTAACGTGTTTCGTCGTTTAAAGATAAAATTACAATTAGTCGGAATAGCGAAGGAAATTGTAAACATGCTGAAAATTGAAGTGGTGAGAATTAAATTAAATTTTGAAAGTGGTGGAAATGACAGTTTTCGGCGTGTAACTGTAATAAACCTGAAAGCTTTACATATTTCTATGCCTATCGCTTGTTTCTGCGTCGACCAGCTTCGCTAGACAATAAGACCTGACGAACCAACTTACAGTCGCCCAAAAGTGCCGCGAAGAAAGCTGAATATAAGAAAACCAAAAATTCTAAGCCAGCACTCGGAAAATCTGTCATTATATTCTACTTGAAAAGGGAGCACCGCGACCTCCACATTTCCGAGACGATTTCTCTCGCCCCTGTAGTGTGGAGGGAATGTTCCTTTCCAAGAGAAGCCTTCGCCGCCCATTTATAATTTGTAAAATACTTCCGATTCTCGCCTGGAGTGAGCCACGCCACAGGTCTCCCGCTTCTATTCCTGGCCCGATCGTTCTAAGGAACCGCGATCGTTAGCAGGGCCCCGCCAAGTTTATGTGTCGAGATTTGCCCCCTTTCTCGGTCGGAAAGTAATAAGCACGGAACATGCGGACCTGGCAGTCGAGTAGCCGTTAGCTTTTATAGAAACGGTCGCTGCTGTGACGTGGCTCTAGTCTACGATCATATCGCGAGCGTAATCGCGCGTTTATAGAACTTATTCCGCGGCGATACGCGTTCACAGAGGGGGATAGAACGAGAGAGAGAGAGAAAGAGAAAAAGGTGATCGTAATCCCTCGCCACTTTAACGGCGAAGCGGCAACAGACTCGTCCTTGTCTCCGAAGGCTGGAATTTCGAATGGGGGCCATTAAGAGGGCCACCTCGTTCCCTTACGCTAACGACATCTGTACCGCGAAATCAGAGGGCCCATTTGAAACGGAGCAGCGTGATGCCCTCTCTCCTTCACCCCTTTTCCGTTCTGCTTTTTTCTTTTTCGTAAAAAGGAGACGATAATGATGGCTTTCCTAACAATCGGCTTTAACGTTCCGGACGTTTAATATCCTGGCTTAATAATACAGAAGGTCTTTGTTCTTCCCTCATTCTGATTGGTCCGGCCATTCTACTTTACGATCCAGCGCAGCTGGCCGCCGCTGCTCGTTCTTCAGCCGGGGCTCTTCCGTCTCAACGATCGAAATCCCATTTTCCACTGTCACAGGCCGTCTGCTTTTTCTCGGCGCGAGATTTCCACGGAAAAGAGCGCGGCCCCGCCCCCCCCCCCCTCCACCCGCGTGTCTCGATCGTCCCCGTCTAATTTCCACCGTTCTCAAACAGACTGCCATAAATTACCGCGGCTGCATCGCGAGCGACGGGCGCGCCTCGTTGTCCTGTAATTCGTAATAGGCTGTCGTCTAGGTAGCGGCGGCGAAGTCGTCGAAACTTTGACGGAGCCGGGTGATTAGTAATGGTAAATTAATAGAGTGGCTGGAAAATGCCGAGCCTTCCTCAAAGGGATTTCGTTCTGAATATTAGAAGCCGCGGCGACGATACCGGTTACTTTTGGCTACTCGCGGTAATTATGTATATTAATACGCTGGGAAGGAACGGCGAATGGATTATTCCCTGAACTTTGGTGCACCGACTTTTTTTAGCAACGGGTCGCGGCCCACATCGAGGTCTATCCCTGGCGCAGGAGCAGGCGCGGTTTATAAGCGCGGGAGCTTATGTAAATAAACCGCGGGGCGCCGGGGAATGAAATTCTGATCAGACGTTCCTGTGAGAACGATGATCGCGGTTAGCGAATTTTTTAGTTTCCACCAGCAGGAATAGAGGAAGGCAACAGCAGCGAGGCTTCGCCCGTGTCTTTGCGGTTCATTGTCCCCCAATTATCTTTGTTAGCCGTTAACATCCCTCTCGGTGCTTCGACCTTCGAAGCATTTCCTCGCCACGATCGAAAAGCCATTTCCTCGTGTCACGGAGCCGTCTGCTCCTAGTGCCGGGCAAGACGAGCGCCGAGGAACAGGCGTCGCGAGCGTCTTGATGTTCCCGAGAATTCCAGTAACCAGGATTCGACACATACACGCGACTCGCCAGTGATTCGTGCCTCGGTTCAAAGGACTGTAGCTGCGTGCTCGTATGTATGTGCCGTCTAATGGGATCCTTTGTGCAGTAACACGCGTCTGTCGGCTGCAATACGCGCTCCACCGTGTTCGAGGGCCGCGTGTCCTTGCGTATCCTTCCACTAAACAAACGCCTAGGTGCTCGGCGAAAAGGAAAGTTGCAACGCTATAATTCGCCGCTCAGTTGCTGCGCGAACTTGCTCTCCCATTTCATGGAGCTTTCATAATTGAACGGAGTGGCGTCAGAGGATCACGGGTTTCAGTGGAATTAGGGAAAATATTGTAGAAAATTAAGAAGGCGAATGAAACGGTTCGTTCAATGAAGTAATATTTTATATCGAACGATTGATTCACGTGGGTCGAATGTTTCTTGATTTGTTTGCGAAATTTACGGCTGTTATCAAAGAATTGCAGACAACGTGTATTTGACGTGCAATTTTTCGAGTCAAAATTGAATTGCGAAAGCATTCAGGGGAAATGTGTTTGTGTGTGTGTTTTTTTTAATACATTTGCATGCGTCCCTTTTGATGGAATTTTGAAAAAGTTGCGAGAGGGTTTTGGAAGCAAAAGTGGATTGGTTCTTTTTGTAAAAGATTCGGCTTTCAGCGAATTTCTGTTGACGCAATCATTTCGATGTGTCCGATAGAAAGGAAGAAGATAGGGCGGAAAGAAATTATATTCCAGAGTTGCACTGACAGCTTGAAATATTCGCGGGAGTCCCTTCGTGTCGTATCTCTTCGGAATATTTTAATTAACAGTGGATGATAAAATTGTTTATGTCGTTTACTTTACGTAACCCTGCTCGGCGAAATTTCTTCTGCAGTCACTGCTCCGCTCTTCTACATGTTAACGGTATAAAATTCTCATTCGCAAGCTGTGTAGGTGCACGGAAAAACTCGCACGACCCTAATTCCATCGTATACCGTTCTGGGTCAACAAACTTCTCGGCACGAGTGTACCGAAACAATTTCCTTGAAATTTCTTTGCATTTCGTCTGCATTACAGCAGCTAACGAATGAGGCAAATTTGTTCCCAAATCTGTTTTTAATTCGGCTGATGAGAGGTCGAGCGGAAGTGCAGTAGCTACTGTCGATGAGCAATTCGTATTCATAATATGGACACAGCGCAATATATTCATTAAGGGGGAATCCTATTTTATGGGCTAAAACGTAGCAAAATATGTGATTTTTTTTTGAAGAATCCAGCGTTTCGATTCATCTGAAATTTGGACCATATTTCGATGCATCTTTGAAGAAGCTGCAGTTTTTTTTATATTAATTTTTAACCGTAAATATAGTAGTTATGCATGATCGATCATTACGCCGGGCAAAATTCGACGTTCGTTGGTGTGCATGATATTTATCTACCAGGTAATCTGAAACAGAAAAATGTAACGGCGTTTGATTTTATACATATGTAGCTTGAAATTGATGAACCAGCAAAAAATCAAAAAAATTATTGAGTGGTGTGGAGAGTTTTCAATCTGAAAGGTCTGAACCTTTAATATTTGCGATTCAATTTTGCGCCAATTTTCTTATGTAACAAAACAGTATAGAACTCAGCGGTATTCTGGTTCATCAAATTGAAGCTACATATATACAAAGTAAAACGCCGTTTCATTTTTCTGCTTCAGATTACCTGGAAGGTAAATATCATGCACACCAGCGGACGACGAGTTTTGCGTGGCGTGATGCATAATTCCTATATTTATTATTAAAAATGAATATAAAAAAAACTGCAACTCCTTCAAGGATGCATAAAGGCATGGTCCAAATTTCAGATCAATCGAATTAATTAAAATTTAATTGACCGAAACTGTGCGCCGAAATCATATGTTTTCAATTTAAAAAAAAAAAAAATTTTACGGTCGAAATTCCAACTTCATTATTTTATTATAGTCTTATGATAAGATGATAGAATAAAGCTACAAACGTGCAAAATAATACGCGTAATATTTCTTCCTTTTTTTAGTTTCCGAAAAGTTAAGTTACCTTCAGCCGTCGCCCTAGGAAGACCCTTTAAGTCACACATGTATCTCCCTTGCAAGTGTTGGCGAACCATATTTTAAATAACACTGCCATCTGTAAGCTTGCAATTAGTTACAGAGTATGGTAGCATCTGGCCCAACACCCCTAACTTCCGCTACCACATGTCATATATTTATGATATTTATCATCTTATTAAACGCCCCAGAACTAAATACAAACAAAACAATGTCATATGCAATAGCAAAGCTTCTCTTCACCCTTTCGAAGTACCATATGTAATTTTAGCATATATAATATTTTATTCAATGTTTGAATATAAACCATAAAAAAAAATACCTAACATTATATACAATGCCTCGGCTTCGCCCCCAAAATATTAAATTCGTATTACTATCATTATTTTCCTTAGCACAAATTTCCTTCGTGCAATCAGTTTCGCATTTCTACGTCTTGTTGTTTCTCGCATTAAGCAATTATTCCAATAAACAAACTCGTTCTTCCTAGCAATATTTCACAGCTTGTTAAATTAAAGAGTCCTTCAATCCTCCATCGACACAACCACCAGTGACTTGTCAAATTTCCATTCTGTAAAAACAGCTCGAGCCACTGTCATCGTTCCAACAAATTCTCCTTCTGCATTTCTTACTCACCCCGTTCGGTGCACACAGAGAGAGAGACACTATCCTGGTAATCGCTATCTCTCCATCGAGTGTTATTGTTCCTGAATTCGCTCTTCGACGGATATAGGAAATACAATCCAGGTCGACGCCGTTTAAAAATGAAACAGACGCTCGCGAATCCTATTTCCAGGGAGGGGGGGAGGGCGAGCGGGGTTGGCGCGGGAGGGCAGGAAAAAGGATGTCTGGCCGCGTGTATGGAAACACCATGGTGGCTCGATAAAATAACGGGAACGCCTGCGTGGCGCCAAGCCGATCCACGTGACTGCATCAAGTTTTCATTTGGCGGGAGATCGCGTGTCGCAAATTACCGGCGTGTCCGCGCTTCCCCGGCCGGCCGCGTCGAATCGATTCCCGTTCGGCGGTCGAATATCCTCGCGGGCTCCGCGGGGATCATCGTTCGATGGGGTCCGCGCGCTCCGCGATCTGTAATTGTAAGTCAAACAATCCGTGCTAACGCGAGGCACGATAGGCGTTCTCGGAGGCTCGTGTTCCCGGGTGGAATGCAAATCATTAGCGAGCTAGTATGAGCGTTGAATGATCATTAGGGACGGGGCATCGAATTCGGCGTACGTCTAGCGCGTGACTGAAAGGTTGGACGGAACCCTTGAGATCAGCGCTTCTCCCGTTATAATTCAGTTCAGATTCGCAGCTTCTAAAAGTGGTTGGTCTTTTCCGCTTTCGTTATTGGCCAGCGACTGCTTGCTGTAGATTGTAAAGTATACGTATGTGGTTGTTTGTGGACTTTGCAGCGGGTGGTTTTAAATTGAGTGACTAACAAGGACAGATCCGGAAGACAGAGATTCAAAAAATTCTGAGACTTTGCGAATATGTAGGGGATTTCCTCCTGATTACAATGCGATTTTTGTTTGCCGCCCAAATTCACTCTCAGGGGGTGAAATTCACCCCTTAAATTCCGGCTATTTTCCGATTTTGTGTTGTAACTCGCGAACTGTAAGAACTGTGAGTTACCAAATGATAGGCCTAATTAAAAGAAGTATCTTTTGTCTCGAAACCTTTTTCCTACCTTTTACAGTTCGCGAGTTATAACACAAAATCGGAAAACAGCCGAATTTTCAGGAGTTAATTTCACCCCCCTAGAGTGATTTTGAGCAGCAAACAAAAATTGCGTTATAGTCAGGAAGAGATCCCCTGTATATTCACAAGCTTTCAGATTTTTTTTAATTTTAGGTTTCGGGATCTTTCCTTGTAAGTCGAGTTTGGAGGAGGTATTGTGGTCAGAATTCATGTTTTGACAAGGAAAGTTGATATGGGAGAGCAAAATGAAAGTACTATTCCTGCAGATGTATGATTTTTATGTAGTTGAATTTAATTTAGCTCGTCCAGTCTGATGGTTATTAAAATACTGTTTATTAGAAGGTTATATAGAGTTTCTATCTTAGCCCTTAAAAGCCACACTGGGAAATGTATAGCATTTGCTTTTGCATTCTGCTTGCGAGAAACTGTGGAATTTATTTCATCTCGGAACTTGGAGCTGTAACGCATGCACAGTGATTCTTAATTGAATGTCAACACACCGCGGAGTAATTCCACGTTCAAGTTATAACGAATTAAGGTAAGTGGTCGATGTGCTACATGAAAGATGTTCTCCTGCTTTTATCACAAGCTCCCGCGATCGTATTCAAGGAATTGAAATAACACTCTTCTATTTTTACATTTCCGCGTAATGAAAAGCCATTATGTTTTGCACGCAGAGGAGAATTTCACACCCTCCTCAACGGGGTGAACCTTGGCGGAGCCTCGGGATCTAAAATTGCGTTGCTGGGAAATTTCTACGTTCTTACGAAAGCTTTTACAGCGCGAGCAGTTTTTGCTCGAGACACTTTTCAAAATACTGCGCGCCGTTGAACGATACTGCCAGATTGGAAGGCATGATTGATCCGTATCACTGAAGTGCGAGATTGAAACGGAATACAAGAGAGCAAGGGGAAACAGATTGTCTGTGGTCAGACCGTGTTCCCAACCGATGTGACCAAAACTGTTATCCCTTTGTTACTTTTCCTGCATCTGTTGCCCAGGAAATTGTTTTATACAAGAATGGCGCAAATTACCAGGAAATTCAGACGCATACGTATGTAAATTAATAGTGGACACTGAAAGTTGTATATCAATTACCAGGTACACTTCAATTTCGTTTCATAAAAAATTTATGGCATAATAAAGGTTCGTGATGTCTGTGTTTATAATAGCTGAATTAAATTATCTCAATGTCACAGAGTTAGAGAGGGTTAAATGGCAATTTTATTAAAAATTATACAAAGTTGTATGTTCGTTCTTTTTTTTTTAGAAGAAGAAAGAAATTTTTTTTGAGAAGTGATGCAAGTTTATTTTATTTTCGCGATTAAAAAATTGTTTCGTCATAACTCTAAGTGTAATATAAACATTTCATAAAAATTATAACATTCTTTATCAAGCGTAGAGTGCACGCTGCAAAATTAATGAAGGTGCAGTAACATTGCCCGACTAAAATCATTTTGCTACTGTTTTTGTCATAATGGAAGAAACGCTAATAAGGGCTTTAATCATTCACGCGAGGTGTTTATTGAAAAGAGAGTATATATAAACCGTGAAATGGAAATAATATGTAAATTATTCGCCTGGTTGCGATATTCCAGGAAGGTTCATAAATATTACCTTACATTTATGGAAAAAATTTTACACTATAAAAATGCTCTTTTTCAGCAAAATGATTCCTTAAAAAAGGTTGCTATGATATTTAAGAAGATGCATGACACTTTAATAACATCCTCTGAATTAAAACGTTTCGAATTTATTCTTGCAAATATTCCTACCAGGGTTCAATCAAGAATCCTGTCGACTCAGAGCCCCGAGATTCGAGTTGCTCCGAGCAGAAAAAGCATACTCTTGCGAGAAATCCAGCGTGGACGTGAAAATAACTTTGCCGTTAGAAATGTCGGGTGAATTATTGAAAATTTCGCGGTCAATATTGAAGCTTCAGTTATTCATTTGACTAGTAACTGGGGTTACCAAATGAAGGATCTTCGGAGAAAACGCGACACAATTATTACTGAGACTGCTTTACAATATTAATACCACCGAAGTAACAAGAAATCTGTCTTCACAATTTTTCGTGTAGGGGGTATACCCGTTTGAACCCTCGGGAAATGTGTACATTTTGTGGAATTTTTTACAAGTCAACGGCTTGACGAAGATTTCCTGCTTTTTTACTATCTTTGCACAGTATTATGAACTACTTAAAAAAAAAGTTTCAGTTAAAAAACTGTTGTTCTTCGGAAGTTATGCATACGTATCCGAAAGCCTCTCGATTTTAGACGGCTAAACGGTGGGCCTAAAAACTCGCGCTACGTTCAACCAATTCATTTCCAATTTTGCATGCAGGATCGTGATAAGATTCCACATCGTCCAACGAGGGCTTTTTAAATTCCGATTCCCCGTTTAATATTTATAAAGAAAAAAGTGGCCTTTTTTCATAAAAAAATGTAACTTTACCTTTGATCTCTCACCATTTCTTTATTTTTCAAAATTTTAAATATCGGCTCCGTTAGACGATAGCTACTGACATACTTTATAAGAAGATTTTATTGTTTTTGATTTCAGACACGACATACAGCTCTTTTCCGGCCCACCGTTTAGCCGTCTAAAATCGAGAGGCTTTCGGATATGTATGCATAATTTCCGAGAAACAATAGTTTCTCAACTGAAACTTTTTTTTTAAGTAGCTCATAATACTATGTAAATATAGTAAAAAAACGGTAAATTTTCATCGAGCCGTTGACTTGCAAAAAAATCCACAAAATGTACACATTTTCCGAGGGTTCAAACGGGTATACCCCTTTAATTTAAAATCAACAATGACTATTGTAAACTTTGCTCGACTCTTTCCTTACTACCTACAGTACTGGAAATATTTATTGCCTCACTGGAATGTTTAGCGTGTACATTTAGTGTCAGTATTCGGCAAGTACTGTTCCGCGATTGTTCACTGGGCATACACTGCTCTAACTGTTTAAAATAAACTGGACACCAATTACTATATCAATCAAGCAGTTATAGAGCACGTAGATTTAGTAGGAGTGATGCAATAAATATTCCCACTGCCGTATTTAGTTCTCCAAGCATGTAGAGGTCGACTTTGCAATATTCAGTGCATCGCGCACTGCGTTATAATCCTGCCGCTAATCGATCACATAAATCACGAATTGCAACGAAGCGTCATCTTACAAACTGCAAATGCAGCGCGGGATCGGCATTTAGATGAGAGTGGACGCACCCATAGGAATTACGGGACGCTTTGTATTCCGAGGTTAAACGCAGCACGGTAGATGATGCGGAATATAAATATTAACGAGCTGGTATGGAAGAGCGGGCGAACTACCCCGGAACGAGTGAATCTGCCGGAGAAAAAGCTGGGCGCAGGAACGATTTTCCTTCGAACGAGTTACCTCGTCCCACTTGTTTCCACGGGGCTATCTTACCTGTTCCGCGGCGGGGATATAGAAGACACGCTGTTGCTAAATTGTGTTTTAAGCTGAAACTTTACGCCGTTCCCTTCCTTGGATCTTACGGCGCCGTTATCCTCGCTAAGTGTCTCGCCAGGATGTTCCGCTTTAGAAATCTCGAACAAGCGGCGACGCGGCACATCCGTTTGCGCGTGCAACTTCGGTTACTCGAAAATCATCGTCTTCCTTTCTCCTTGAATTCTTATTCGACGAATTCTTTATGGATCCCCTTGCCGAGGGACCGACGAAACTGGGGCTGGTTTCGTTCTCAACTGTTTGAATACGGAGAAACTATATCGCGCTCCTTCCCCCGTTCGCTACAGTGGTGGCGAGCGCAATATGCCTGCTTGAATAATACGTTTTGCATTCTGCTTGGTGTTATATACGTTTATATAGGTATTAGTTAATTTCAACTATATTTATTTAGAAAGCATTGGATCTTTAATATACAGCGCTGGAAATATTTATTGTATTATTCTGAAATTTAATTAGGACCCACAGTTTTCAGAAAAATTTAGCGAGCTACGCATTTTTGCAATAATATTTTCATATATAGTAATAATGATGAGAGAGGGTGTTCGCTAAATAGAAAGAAAGCGGGATATTATTGTTTAAGTAAATTTTTATAGTCACCTAATGAATTTTGCTGAATTTGCGTTAAAAATATTTTTATCCGTTCAACTTGCCTCCCCCAAGATTAAATCCTGAGTGCGCCACTGAAGGGAGGTATAAGTGATACCGTGTTTAATGTTTATTCGAGTGATGCAATAATATTTTTAGCACTGTGTATATGTAAAACTTTTCCACAGGATTAATTGAAATTTGTTTGTGATATTGATGTACGTTTTACAGAGAAAGATAGGGTATTTCAAATTTCTTTCTGGCGCAATTTTGGCACTGTTCAATCGAAAGACGTGTGTAGTCAAGTGGTTAAAGATTGCGGGGGAGTTGAGAATGAATGTTACAGAAAATGTGGAAGATGGCTTTTTAAATGACTAAAGTTCTCTCACCACAGCTGTAGAGGGGAGCTTTTTTATTAAAACAGATCTCGACGATTGGCGCGATAATCAGGTGCTTTAAATTTCCATGTAGTTCTCCAACCAGTATCGATTAATTATTATTCATACTCTGCCTCGTCGCTGTGACAGCTCCGTGCTTGGAAATTATAATATTTTGACGCGAACGCGATGTGCTCTTAACGTGTCTTATAATTTGTTATTGGAAAAATGAGTGAGTAGGTAAGCCGACAGTCGACTTTGTTCGAACAGAATAATTAAGTATACAGGATTTGTCGAAACGCAGGTGGCTTTATGGCCCTTGACAAACAATTATGGTAATTTCTGTGGAATATAAAATTGCAACGATCTAATAATAAGGAATCAGGATATTTTCAAAGTATCTGCTTGTTCCCTCTGAAATTCGTTTCCTTAAAATTTGCTGCGGTGACTTGTTCTGTTATGCTTCTTGCTCCCACGTCGACTACTTTCGTTCTACCCTCTCTACTAATAAATAATCAGTCACTTACTCTGCCCATAGTTCACATTTATTTTACCATTTCTTATTGTCACTGCCATTTATATCACACAACTACCCTTCGTCTTCGCTATAACATAAAAAATCATAGATTCCTTGAGCTTGTGCACAGGCCCGACTGGAGCCTTTTCTGGGCCCTAGGCGAACTTGCCAAATTGCACCCTCTATTTATAGTAGCTTTATTTGATTTTTTTGACGACCATACTTTGAAATTTTATTCGTAGCTTTAAACATTTATAATACAACTTGTAATACTTCATTTAAAACTTAATTTTGAAAAATGACATCGATGAAAATACCATTTTGCGTCCGTTGTCAACTTTGCGCCCCAGGCAGCCAGTTAATTTTGCGTATAGGACCGAGTCAGGCCTGCTTGTGCAAAATGGAACACGCAGAATATTTCCCATATAGACTTGCAGAGCTTCCATTTACTAATTTGACAATCCACGCGTTTTAAGACTCTATATCACGAATTAGCTGTCACTTTGTACAGAGCAGATGGCAAGACAGGATGATCCAACAGATAACGCGTATCGTCCACGGAAATAACGAACAGTTTCGCGGCCTTAAAACTATCGTTTAATACATCGAAACGGCGCCGTTCGTTCCGCGGAGACTGTTCGCATGAGCCAGCCGCGAATTAATAGAATTTTTAATTAAAATGCACCGTAATTGTCCTGGGCAAGGAAAAGTACACGGCAGGGAGCGTGAGTGCACGAACAACAAAATTGCAAGCGCGTGCGTGTGTGTGTGTGAGAAAGGAGAAGCGTTCGAAATAGAAGGGGACCGAGACAGCGGAAGGCCGCGATGGGAAGACCCGGAAGGGAGTTTATAGATAGAGAGTTTATTACTTGAATCTGATTACGACAGTCGTAGGGGATTTAATCTCGCGACAATTCCAACCGCTGCAGGTGCATCGCTTAAATTTGAATGCGTCGTTATCAGTGTTGACATTGGCTGGCCACCGTTCCATCATATCGCCGTGCTTGAGTCTCGGAAGCATAAAGTTTTCGTTATGACGTAAAGTTCCTTGGTGTGTCTAACTTTGCAATATTCTTCGAAACATTCTGCAATTTCATTTGGGGCCGGAGGTGTTTAGTAGAGGGTACTATAGCTCTAGGGTTGGAAAGATTTTGAAGAAGAAAGTGGAGTTTGCTGAGCAGCATAGTGGGAATAATTATCTACAGATATTATTGAACTGGGGTGCCCTGAAATTGATTAAGAATTTTTTGCTACTATGAGGAATTTAGCTAGCCAGTGTTGCGTCCACTGATTCTTCATTTATCGAGTCAGTGAATTCTCGAGAGATTTGTTCATCGAAGTGGCGCAAACATCGGTCCACGAAATAATGAGATATTTTTTTTTTTTACACAGCATGCAACGAATCAATCTGTAAACTTGAAAAGCTGAACGACTGGCGTCCAGTGACGAATAGTCGGTTGCTTTTAAAGGAGAACTCGTAACTTAATTCAAAGGCACCCTGCGGCTACGAAATTTCTCAAAAGTTTAAAAAGTAATCTCTCATTTTGCCGAGTTACCGAACTAATTACACCCCGTCCCCTTTTATTTCCCTACAATTTCTATCTCAGCTTCGCAATCGATACCTACCGCGAATTTTCCATTTTTCTCTTTTAACCGGCTGAAGTTAGCGAGCTCCCTTCGAATAGCTCAGGGACACCTGCAACTCGACGACAAGGGTGAAATTAACAAGTAGGTACACGGACACTTTAAAATGTATTAAAAAATTGTCGAACGACTGTCAGCTAGGGCAGCTATTTACACAGTCGACCACACGAAATATTAAAAGGTAACTTCGTACGTTTCCAGGGCCCGCAAAGACTCCGCGTGTAACTTTCAGACCTAACTCCCTTCTCGAATTCTTCCACGAACTACACTGAAAATGGTGAACCTCTAAAAGCAATTTAATTCAATCAACTTCAAACTCCGTCACTGGAAAAAATTCACACCTCCCAAAACCGCCGCCTGCTCTGAATCCGGCCAGAAATACTTGCCCCAGCCCACCCCCAGAAATTAAGAAGAAAACAAAGAGCACAATGCACAATCGTCCACAGGGCCGACCAGCGTGATGAATGCCCGACGTCGAGCCCATTTCCACGGGCCTCTGTGGAAAAAAAAAAGAAACGCGCCCCATAAATCCCCCCCCATTTTTCGAACTTAATAAGATCGGGATAAGCCGGACCTCGAGGATTGACCCATCACGGCCCCAACCTTAATTGTTCGTGAAATGAATTAACGGCTCGCATGCGATGCACTTTAACTTATTCGCCGTCAGCGTTTACCTATCTCGCCTCTGCAGCCGGTGTAAAATATGTTGCTTCAGCATGAACAACTTCTCATCAATGCGGTGGCAGCGACGCCTCGCCTAGCCTAGCTTCTCGCCCCCTAGACTCCGCCCGGTTCGCGCGGCCGCGCGCCCGTGCAATTTACTAATGAATATCGAAGTCCGTTGTTCATTGGCAAATCCGATTTGGCGTCAGGCGAACTTGCACGATGCACGAGACCGAGACGCGAATATTCAAGGAGAAAAGTTTCCCCGTTACACCGCAACCCCCTCGCTCCACGCCCCCCTTACTCTCCGCGACCGCATTGTTTCCCAGGGCAAAACGCTAAAACAAGATTATGTAACAGTTCCGATAATCGTTTCGTTCCGCGGGGGCGAGCACGCCTCTGCCCCCCGCCAAATGGCCACCGATTCGCCCTCGATGCTAACTTGTAAGTAGTATAATTCGCCATCGACGAGCCGACGAAACGTTGCTCCCTTTCGCAGCGAGGACCCTGGCAAATGGCTGCTGGGGGAGCGTTCGAAGCTGATTCTGTCGATTCGATCTTGCGACCGGGTGGGGAGGCGCTGAAAGTTTTCAGGAGGGTGTAGATTAGCTTTCAGGCTTTTAACCCTTGAGCGGCGAGTAGCTTCACTGTGCATTGGAGTCCAGGTCCACTTTTACCTGTAACTTCGTTGGTACACACCTCAATAAGCTATTGCATTGTACTCTGATTTTAGTATGGCCTAAAATCTTTGTCCCCTTCAGGAAGTGTTACTGGTAATTATATTTCGAGCTTCGATCTTCGAGATTACACGTGGCAGTAGTCTACTTTGTCTTGATAATTCACAACGTTTTTAGAGATATTTAAATTTTTGCGAGCTGTTTAAATTTTTGTCGCTTGGACTATCACTTCGACGATGAAGTGGCTGATGTGTTTCGACCATACACGGCTGTGTATGGTGTTGTTTCGTAGTCGGTTCACGCGGTGCCACGTTATTACAGGTTTCTTTGTTTTTGGTATTAATAGTAACTTTCCTCTTTCCACTTCAATCTTTTCTACCGAACGGTCAGATAAATGTATGTAAATTAATATTAACACGTTTGAATCAGTGCTCCTTTAGCTACTGATTCGTACCAAGAACATAAGAACACACCAAACTGGTAGGAACTTGTAGCATTTAACGGGTGATTGCGCCTTGTTGGTCCGAAAAGTAGGTAACTCTTTGTGAATTTTGTGTAGAAAAACGGTGCGACGAATTAATTTGAGGTTTGGCAGACTGTTTTATTGTATCTTCAGCTATTGCTCTGAATTTTTGTGTGACAGTGGGAAGAGAAACATGGCAGATACAGAGAGAGAGTTGAAAAATAATCGGGCGCCCCTGGCGTTGACGAAAAGTACTGTAAGGGTTATCTGAAACACAAATAGGAAAAGAGATTCTTAATCTATATGAATGTGGCTTTCTGTGGTAGTAGATTTATTGCCGTATCTGTTACCGTTCCTTTTTTATTTAAAAAAGTTTTCCCGATTTTGAGGCTTTCTCAGACTCAAATCAGGGCGCTTCGTCTTCTTCCAAAGGCTGCCATTTTAACATTTTTAAATTTTTTTTTTAATGCATCTGCTACCACCGATAGCCACATTCATATAGTTTAAGAATCTCTTTTCCTTTTTGTGTTACGGATACCTATTATAGTACTTTTCATGGGGCACGTTGATACATGTCTCGACCTCCAAAATGGCTCTTTTCAAAGTCACGATTTTCGTCTAATTACATGTGACAGCGGTCATCGGTAGAGGAAAGTGCGTACTTTAAGTAAGAGTCATTGATAGTATTGAATATGGAATGCAAAAAGAAATAAAAAATAAAAAATAGGAAAAAAGTCACAACTAGCCCCGGTCTCCCCTAACACATGGAGGGTTAACACCTCAAGTTCAAATATTTTTAGGGTGGGTCAGAATGGACCCGGCGAGGGTCAATACCTCTTGAGACTTCTCGGTGTAACTCCTTTTGTGTTCTTTTGAGGGATGTGTTTCAACGCTTTTCTGCATGTGTTATAATTAAAGGCTTCGTATCTTATAATTACTGTTGAATGGAAGAAGTCGATCTGTTATTCCATCTGTTATTTTCACGATTGTGAATCACTCCAACTCGACTTCTACATTTAGGCCACGTCAGTTGACCTTTCTGTTCGAGAGACAGAGAGCCTTCGCACAAAGGGAGTAGAAATAAAAGTGGGGTGGTCGGGCGGGGGCGTGGGGATACCTTTCCGACCGTAGGTTTTCTTATGTTTTATACAGCAGGACGAGATATAGAAGCGTGTACTAGATTTGAGGATCGTTTCCCGTTTTTACGCTTTCAACTATTTCATGAAGACAATTTAGGTTTATGCTCTGTGAACGTGAAACACGCGTGCCACGCGACGGAATAAACATTCAACGTTACGCGTGGGGGCGCAGCCATTCATGCGATTTTATTACGCACACGCACCATTGGGTTGCAAATTTTTATCTCGTAGTTTTTTTTTTCCCTCACATTTATGTCGACAGGTTTCTTCGCGCCACGCGTCGCGGGGACCCGAATCGATATTTTATTTACGGTGCAATTTAGGTATCGCGATCCCCGCAGATTTTCTGCACGAGATGAAAGGAGGAGCGTAGCTTTGCCCGGAATCAAAGCTTAGCTGCGAAACAAATGGAAACGAAACGCGACGTTTGGTCGACTTTGTATTATCAGAATTCCAAGTGCTCCTCGATGTTGGCAACACAGAGTGATTTGCTTTGTTTTCTTCGCCGAATGAATATTTTATAGTATACTTATGTTCATGTCAGTTAAAGGTTTCCTAAGTACGCCCCTTTCAATCTCCATACAAACCTCGCACTTTTATATCACAGGACATCGTAAGCTTCCAAAAGTTTCTGTTCTGCGTCTGACAGGCATTTTTTTGCCCACTGCAGCAGGAAAGTAATTACTTTCCGAAGTATTATAAAGTGGCGATGCCGAAGAATATGTTAAATTTTTTTATTTACGTCAGAATGTTATAAAACCAATCTATTATTGAATAAGAATTTCATTCGCATTTCCACGAACTCTGACAGTACCAATTGATCCTTTGACACTACCTGCTTGAACCTTTCTTCCTAATAGGGTAACGTAGCCGAATATGACGACCTCTCCTGATTTAAGGCCCCAGCTTATCTCCGCCACAGAACTCCTGAATGTCATAGCGTTGTTAATTCTTTACTAACTAACCGTGTATTTGTTGTTTTTTCCACACAGTGGCATTGTAATCAATTAAGCGCTTTGAGCGAGCACATATTTCTGAAATACGTTGCGGAAAGTCTATCGAATTTTAATGAAAGTCTTCTTAGTCAAGAGTTGCGACGCTTTTAAGAAATGGATCTCATATTCGGATAATTTACCCTATACATACTACACACAGAATCATGAATACACCCCCTGCTTAAAGCCTGGTTCTCATTAGTCAAGTCGCTTGAATTCAAGTAACTTGACTTCAAGTTTGTGTTCAGTAGTGTCAGTGGCCTGCAAGTTACTTTTAAGATTATTTGAAGCAAGTAGGTATCTAAAATCGTCAAAGGATGTGAGTAATAAGTTACCACCGATGAATTGTCCGCGTTTTTCTGATGAAATGACACCAAACACGATATAATTCCAGTCACATTTAATGTTCCTAGTAGAAAGTGTACCTACTTGAATTTTGCGCGGTACGGATCTGACGGAACAGATATGTGCGCCCAGACCTGAATTCGTTCATCTCGCCCACGAGGCTGGCCAGCTTACCGTAAGACGTATTGAATCAATCATCCTATATCGTGGAGGCTGCGAGCTTTTAAATAAAGCCGACAGTTTCGTAATCCGCTAGCAGTTATGGGCGGCCGTAAGCATCGGGCGTTTTCGTTGCAAATCGACGTTTTTTGCCGTTACACGGTCCGGTCTCCTCGGTCTCTGCGAGCGCCGGGGAACACGGGGGCTGATCGATGAGTCATTTATCACAGCCGGTGGGTGCCCCCGCGTTGGCCACCGTGTCCGCTCGAGGATAGGGAGAGCGTTCTCCTGCAGATAGGTGCTGGCGAAAGACCACGATAACGCTTATCTGCTTCCTGAATTTATTGCCAGCGCAATGAAAACGCGCTCGCCGTCCGCTCTTCCCTGCCCATTCCGATGTTAATTAGCCAGCGCCACGTCCGAGCATATTCTTAGGACCTCCATGCAGATTATAGGCGCGACGTCTATCAGCGGCCACTGGGTAACGATGCCCAACGACGTGGCGACACGTTGACACAGTTACCCCGTCGAAACGACGAAAGCTATGTCTCCTGGAATTTCGTTTATTGTTAGCGGGGTCGCGTTGCAAGTACTACACTGGCTGGCGTTGATAGGTACTAGTATGGGCGTCCGGAGGGGATGCAAAAGGGGCAGTTGCTCCTTCTGGCTTCCGAGAAAAAATCGCTTATTTTTCAAAACTGATCTTTGTTAAGTTCATACTGAGAAAGGGAATATTATTAAATTTCGGTTTTAAATTTTCAGTTAAACACTGGAAAATGGGTTGAAAAAAGCAAGAGAGGTATATATTTCTTTACAATCATCTCCAAGTTGCCCCTCCCCCGGTAGAAAGCCTCCGGACGCCCTTAAGTACTAGGACTGGGCACCTGCTGCATTTGCAGAAAATGCGATATTTGGCAGATATTGAAGATTTTTCACTGCTTCGTAGACATTCGCTGTTTGAGAACGGCCTATGGTGCGATTGGCACATAGGTGGCGCCCCGTTGGTTTGCGAGCTTGTGGAGTTCGGAAACACTAATCTCGGAGAGTCGGCTTTGAGTGAATTGGTAACGCGGCTGATTAGTAACACAGAGGGTGTTGGGCGCGTGGGATTGGTGGTGTCGTGCGGTGCCGCTGGTTTCGTGCGCTCGGTGCGCGGGGCGGAGCGGGCCCCTAGTTGTAAGGTATTAGATACACATGAAAGTTTTAGGGTTTTTTTACTCGGACATTTTTCCCCCCGAATTTATAAGATAACAGAGTAAGGTGGTGTACTGTTGACCCACAACACACCGATACACCAAATAATTTATAAGCCAACTTTACCAAACACTGTATGACTGTAAGACTCAAATGCATTGAACAAACAGCCACCTAGTAATAATTTAATGGTAATGTTCTAATATTTTTGATACCATAAGCAGAGACTTTATTGTTTCTTTTCTCTCTCTCTCTCTCTCTCTCTCTCTCTCTCTCTATATATATATATATATATATATATATTGTCCTTCAATAAACATCTCTTGAAAAAAAAAAATTAGTAACACAGAGGACCCGCGGATCTCGGGTTCGAATCCCATTGCCGCGACTCTCTTTTTCACCTACAGCTTTTAGTTTAACATACCAAATAAAGTAGAATTTCTTAAAGTTCCACGTTTTTCGCAATTATTCCACACAGACTAGGTGTCCTAATACTTACGAACGACAGTGTAGGTAGAACAATGGCGCACGCGAGGAATATTGTAGCGTGCTATTTGATAGAGACGAAGAAGACTGACATCTCTAAACCATGCCCCGAGGAATGGTACAGTTTTCATGGGAAAGGATCTCTCCAAGACTCGAACCGAACCAGAAATACCTGGGCTCCGGAGGAGGGTGCGACGGTTTCCCTGGTGAACAGCCATAGTGACGACATCCAGTGGTAGCTATGAATTTCCAGTCATTGATTACGCGTTGGACTCGATTAGAGTGAACTTAATTAGGTCGTCAGCAGCTTAGAACGTCCTCAGGATTACGATCAAAGCCTCGGCCCCTGCACGGGGCACAGGGCACAGGCTCGCCTCGTTTAATGCCATCAGATTCGTGAATTGTTCACTCTGTCTGCCGCAGCCTTTCCCGCTCTCGTAACACGGTCATTCAAGAAGCAACTCTGTCTCTCCTCTCTCTCTCTCTGCCCGCCGACTCGGTGGGGGCCTTATCAAAGCGAGGCTTCGTGTCCGGCTCCGTTGGTCGGTGTATTCGCTAATTAATCTGATTTGCGACGCCGATACACGGTTCGACTGCGAATCACTGTCACCGCGCCGGGATCACGCATTTCCAGCCTTCTGTCGTCACGAACTTATGCTTTAATCAATTCCTGCGCGACCTCGCCGGCGCCATCTGTCACCGACGGGATCCAGATCGATTCAGCTCTAAAGAGTTACGTCGAAAAGGCCTTTCTAAGACGGGACGATGTTTCTCAACCATTTCACCGGGTCGAGAAGTACTCGTGGAAATGAATATTCCATCTGATGCCCTTCTGGCGCACGGGGTATCGTGCAGTCGGTATTGAAATCTATAAATACTCAATATTTAAATCGGTTATATTAGGTCAGCTTCGACGGCAACGCCCTTTTCTGGAAGATCGACCGGTAAATTGTGAATAGACGTAATCAGAGCTTGATAATTTAATAATCTATATATATAAGAATTTGATAATATAATATAGAATTATTTATATCTGTTAATGCTAGATTCCTATAAAAAGGACCAACTGCTGCGACCAAAACGTTGTAATATTTGTGCGTAAATTTTAAAGTGCCTCTTGCAGACGGGAGCTTTCATTAAATAAATTAGGAATACGCCACGGACGTTATTTCTACCTGGATAGGAGAACCATCAGGATCAGGAGTATCATTAAGTTTCGGATTCGACGTTTATACTGTTCTCAGCTAAATTTCGACGGCGTCTCTGTTCCTCGAGGGGACAATTTTTCGTCGGAAGGGGGTTGCGGGAATCGAGTTCTGAAGTAATTGAACCGCTAAACGTGCCTCTGCTTGGATTCCAAGGGAATGCCCATTGTTATTCCGTGAGCGAACCGAATGCTTCCTCTGTTATCGAGAAATTAAGGGGTGGCATGAGAAATTGAACAACAGGATTTCCAGCAGAGGAGCTGTAATAAAATAACTTATGAATGATCAGATTTGTGAAGATAGCCGAGGGTCGCCAGCCACGATAAATGGTCAGCTGTCTTAATTCCCGCGGATTAGATAATTGTGTCGTTCGAAGGGAACTTCCTTTTTTCATTAGCCAGGGACGATAACGTCGCAAAAATGGGTTCATATAATTAAGGGGTGTAGCCACTCGATATTGCTAAATATACTTTGCAATGCATATTATCGAGTTCGACTTTAAAGTTACCACGAGGAACCAAAAATACTTTTAACTAAGAAACGTCCCCGACCGGAAAATTCTGATTTTATTGGAGTTAGCAACGAGCGAATATTTTTCTGAGGAAATTCAGTTTGGTTTTTTTAATATAACTTTGTAACAGTGGGAGGTACAACGAAACTTTAAATACCAGAATTGTTTAGTTTTTTATGCTCTATTTCAGTACTAAAAGAAACATAAAGTTATATTAAAAAACGAAACAACGCAATCTTTAAGGGTTAAATTCACCCGTTCAGAGTGAATTTCCCCAGAAAAAGGAAATTCCTCCTTGCATACTCCAATATCCTTATAAGCTAATCGCACTCCAATTCAAATTTCGCACTCGTGACGTTTTAAAAATAGTCCAGCTATACCTACTTCAATTATTTATTAACTAAATCACAAAGCGTTATTACTCTTTCGCATAAATTTAATATACCGACTCAAAGTATTAGCATCCCGAGGCCCACCGCTATTTATCATCCCACGACGCAAGTAGTGCACGCTGCGTGTTCATTTGCCCCATTTAGGATCGCGTTAAACCCTCCAGAATATTTGATTATTACACGTCTCGAGCAAATATTACGCGCAGTTCCAATACCTGCGGAAGTATCCGACTGTTACACGGAGCATTAACGTAATTATTTGCACGCAACTTTGTCGAGCAACTCATTTGGGTCTAATTATCGTGTTCCATTGTCGCTGCAGCCCTGTTTGGTCGCAAGAGTGGCGTTTAGTTCGGGTTGGGCCATAGTCGAGGGCGCGTTGCTCGTTCGACAACGCCATAATTATCGTCGCTTTAAAATTCCGCTGGCAGCCTGTTTGTCGGTGGCGCGGTTCTTGGGATATTTCCCTGGACACCGTCGCCGCGATGCAACTCACGTAAGAGCAGCCAAGACTATTTCATCTCGCCGCCGACTGTTTTAAAGTCGTGGATCCTTTCCCACCCCGTCGCGCGAAGAAATCACGCCCGCGGAGATTGTTTTCCAATTTAGCCCGACACTATTTATATAAGTGCTGGCGATCCGGACACTTCCTGGGAGTATAAAGCCCCTATTGAATTTCGATAGCCACGTGGACAAAGGATGAAGCGCTGCGTCCACGGATTCCTTCCCCCGAGATTGGAAAGACGGTGGCCGTCCAAGCATTACACGAGTCCGTCCCTCGCGCTTTCTTTTAACACGCGAGTTTCGTGGACGAGCGACGAAGGAAATCAGTTTTCCCGAGTATGTAACGCGACGTGGTAGGATATATTTGAAGTGACTAGTTGAAATGTTTTATTTCGTGCGGTGATTTTTAAAGTAGTGCTGAGGATTTTGTCAGTTCGCTAAATTTCAATTATCAGCTGCTCCACATTATACTATTATTATTATTCTTATTATTATTACTATTATCACTATCACTATCACTATCACTATCACTATCACTATCACTATCACTATCACTATCACTATCACTATCACTATCACTATCACTATCACTATCACTATCACTATCACTATCACTATCACTATCACTATCACTATCACTATCACTATCACTATCACCATCACCATCACCATCACCATCACCATCACCATCACCATCACCATCACCATCACCATCACCATCACCATCACCATCACTATCACTATCACTATCACTATCACTATCACTATCACTATCACTATCACTATCACTATCACTATCACTATCACTATCACTATCACTATCACTATCACTATCACTATCACTATCACTATCACTATCACTATCACTATCACTATCACTATCACTATCACTATCACCAACTCTATCACTATCACTATCACTATCACTATCACTATCACTATCACTATCACTATCACTATCACTATCACTATCACTATCACTATCACTATCACTATCACTATCACTATCACTATCACTATCACTATCACTATCACTATCACTATCACTATCACTATCACTATCACCAACTCTATCACTATCACTATCACTATCACTATCACCAACTCTATCACTATCACTATCGCTATTATTATTATTACAATTATTGTCAGATCTCACGTACAATACCTAGTAATTAAAGGTGATATTATTCTTCACTTCTATGCTTAGGAGGAAGGTTAATGACTAAAGTTGAAGAGAAAATTAGAAAACAGCGACAGCTAGTTTATAAACATCCCCTCTAGGTAGATTCCGGCGTCACGGATTTTATATTTTCCTAGCGGTAATTGCTTTCTTCATTCCCATGAAAGCTTCGGTAGTTTATCCATCCTTTTTGCTCGTGATCGAGTGATAACAAGATGCGTCCTTTGCCAAGCGACAGTGAACCTAGCAAAGCAACGGCCCCGCGCGGCGAAAAGCGTCCTGCAAGTTAACATCCGGAACCTGCGTTGGCAATTACGACTTCCTGTAGCAGCTCGAGTAAAGCCGCGATTGTTATGGCACAAAGAGCGCGCGGGTGTGCAGGATCGGGACGAAGGTCTCGTTAATTCCGATGCTAATGGCTGGGAGGTCAGATTAGATTCCGCAGGTGGACGGCAGATCGGGCGTCCTTTTTACGGGAGAACGACGGCAGCGACAGATAATATCAACGGGCTTTAGAGCCAGCCGTCGGGCGAGTTTCTATCACGCGACAATAATTCGTTTACAGTGGTGACACGCGAAATCGACGACACGTCCTTTCGAATGCCTGGCAAATCTTGGACGAAAAAGATGTTGGATGCAGGTGTCGGGGTAGGTGGAAGGATTCGCATCGAATAATTCGAAATGCGAGACAGATTCGATAGGAATTTGGTGGACATCACAATGCCACTTTTTCAAATTAAGATCTCTGGAATTATTAGGAATATTAATTCCGTTGTGTGATATACAGGGTACCTAACTTTGTTACTTGAAATATTTCTGCTATATTTAGTTGCATAGTTTTGTGTGGACCAGCCAATAGTAAGAATGGTTTTAATTCAGTTAGAAGGGGTTACTTTGTTTTTTAAAGTTTTTTAAAGAACCTTTAATGACTTTCAAGTATTCTTGTTGCAGGTCGTTGAAATTGTCTTTAAAGCCTATCAGGTTCCGATAAATAAAATATAAAATTCCACTTAAAGAACAAATTTGACCTTCGTATCTAATGAACCCCACCCAATAAAATAAAACTATCGTTACTATATGACCTTCACAAAACTATGCACCTTTTGTAGAAACATTTCTATGAAATTTTAAATATAACAGAAATATTTCAAACTTCCTTCAGAAATATTTCATGATTTTTAATTTCTTTGTAGTATTCCGTCAAAACTTAAAAAGTCAGAAAACCGGGGCGTATTTGTAAACTGACTGGGACAAGGGTTGAAAACTGCCTTTCTCTACACAACAATGCCAATACTCAGTATAATCTTAATATATAAAGCAGTAAGAGTGACTGATGAACTTGACTACCTTAAAAAAAAAAAAATTTTTTATAAAATCAGAATCTAAATTTCGGGCGAAGCTGAGTAGTACAACTAGTAATACATAGTAAAGCTAGTAATACATATTTTCCAGACAACAGTTGAGACGTCTTCAAAAACAGGTACTTGAAGAATGCGATTTATATCGAAGGATCAGTATAATCCCCTGTTAACAGCGGTTGTCTTTGTCAAATGGCATTGCTACCGAAAATGAACGTCGTTAGGACGACAAGGTAATTACATATTTCTTTGCAAGGGGACGTTACTAAAAGTCCATGATCTTTTATTCCAAGCCAAGTAGAGCTACGTGAAAGTTTCTGGGCGACGGTGCCAGCGCAAGCTTCGCCCGCTCGGTCCCTCCCAGCCCTGCTCATTTTTCCAAATTCGGTCAGGCAGATTAAGGCACGGATGCTTGCCTTGTTCATGGACATAATTCCAGAAATTGTTCGGTTGCGCTCCGGGGGTACGCCGTTTCACGGGTCATCGAGACGGGTATTGATCCCTCGATCTTAGATAGAATCGTTACGTTTATTTCCGAAGGAGAGGCGAAAGCCTCCGTCGATGGTAATACGCGGACGTGCCCGGATTCGAAACTCGTATCATCCTCTGCCTTTCGTGTTCCCTGTATCTTTCCTCCTCGCCTCCTCTGTCCGTTTCATTCTCCGCCGGCTGGATTTACATAGACCACCCACCGGGTCAAGCTGCAGATTACGAATCCAGATATCTTCCTGGGGCCGTCCTGGCTCATGCACAGCGGCACGCGAAATATTCGTGTCCACTCTAATGACGGCTCCAACGATGTCCGTTTCGTATTGATTCCCGCCCTCCTATTAGCTCGTGCATCGATGCTTCGGCTCTTTGTTTTTGCAACGGTCCTCTGGGGGAAGAAGGGTTAATACATTTGACCGTTGAACTCTGAAAACTGGGGGATGCTCGGTCAGGAGTACCTTTCGTACTTGGGATCCGGGTATAAGAAATTAAATTCTACTCATTGATGGCAGTTCGTGTTATGGGTGGATAGGTTAATGGATCGTTGGAAAACGGTAGTATGTTAGCTGAACTCTTAAAACTAGGGGATGGTTGGTCAGGAGCATCTCTGGTACGTACGATTCGTGTATAAGAAATTAGTCTAGTGATTAAGGGGTAATGCCACTGTAGCCCGGAAAGGCAGCCTGATTTTGAGATTTTTTTATGCGAGTATAGTCAATGGAATACCAAATCTGTTTGAAGGCCTTTATTGTACATACCTTGCAGTACGATCACAATTTTTTTTAAATTTTTTTAAAACAAAATGACGGCGCTATAACTCAACAAAAGAAGCTTCTTCTGTCAAACAGTGTTCCGCGGTCGGAAAGATTTCTCCTTCAATTTTTAACCTAGAATAAAAATCCGTAAAGTTTTGAGTTCTATATTAGATGATCTCGGGAAGTACACGAAGAAATTAAAAAATACCGTTTTTTGCAAGAATGGTGCGGGATTGAACGTTTCAACAAATTTTCACGTCACTTTTTACCTCGAAATGAAACGTTTTGTTCAATCCCCCACCATTTTTACAAAAAATATTATTTTTTAATCTGATTTTACAACAAAATGCCTTGCGACATATACGTTCTTGGCTTATAATGGCGATAGAAGCAAAGTCTGAAGGGCGAACTCCACCAAAAGTGGAGTGTGAAGATTTTCTAGAATAGCCCACTGATATCGACGTGACAAGAAAAATGTATTGTTAAAATTACGGTGTAGTATCACTTTTATACTTCCCTTTGACTATCGACTCTTAAAACCTTCGGCGCGAACTGGAGTTATAAATGTAGTTTCAAAGAAATTAATGAAGGAACGCACAGTTTAAATGAGACGCTTCAGAAACGCCTGTCGCAGTTCTATCATTATATCTTTTATTTTATCGACTGCTGCCGGTCTCATAATAAAGTTTGTGCATAAGTCAAAGTCTTTTTAAAAGCTAAAGCTGGCAGCTTCTAATTTAATATTATTATATATCCTTCAGCTAGCTAAAGATGGAACTCTTTGACATAGTTCTACGTCTTACACAGCGAGGTGTTAAAGTTTCGGGCGAATATGATCAGCGGACATTTTTTTTGCTCCACGTTTTAAGGGAAGTAATTTTCTTTGATGAATTTTAGAAAATGTGGAATTAATTGCGCGATGTGGAGCAAAAATGGAACATGGCTTGGACATATTCCTTGCATTCGTAAGAATAGTAATTCTCTATTATTCCGATAGCACAATGACTCCTTTGGTATGTTCATCGCGTCAAATCCGAATCGTTAAATATTTAAAAAATAATATGATAGTTTAGACTTTTAGAGTGTTCTTCTCCACAGCAAGTACATGTTTTCTGGTGCAAATTGTGTACACAGTGATTGATTATCGTTTGAATTTCAACACTTCAATAGTTGAGTCTGTAATACAAATAAAAAAAACATTTTTGTACTTCACATTCCAAGTTACGAGGTGAAGAAGTATATGTATACAATGCTTGCAGTATGTAATGGTGTAATTTAGCTTAATGTAATTATATACAACGTGATATGATAATACAATAATGATAATAATACGCTGCGCGAACATGCACGAGACGAAGTATTAATTCACTGGTAACTGCGATAAAATAAGTGTGAAATTACTTCAATGCCTTAATAATAAGTAATTTACATGCAAGCCTGCAGAAAATTCTTTCACATTTTCGACTCATTTTTGCACGAATCCTGTTATTCTTATTCCCGCCATGAATTATTCAATACTCTATCGTATCTCTTTTCGAATATACAGAAACATTAAACTCTAGATAATACTCAAATAAAATACCATCTAACTTATACTTCGATACTATTCGAAGAATCTAATTATGTAATCCCCATTTTCGCAAGAATAGTCTTCGAGACCGACCACCTCGGTTATTCAACCCGAACCCATTTGAAAATTCGTTCCTTCGCGCAAATCACTTGACTTCGCGCAACCCTTTCTTTTGAGATCATCAGCTCCGAGTTCTGCGTATCAATAAATCACTTGCCCTTCCTCCGTGGAATCAGCGGGAAGTTACAAGTGGGTCATTCCGCACAAAAGAATTGAATACCTCGCGCGAAGCAGGAGTTTAAGGTATCCAATTAAAAACGAATCGCTGTCGTGGCATGGCCGGCACACCGGTGAATGAATTTCGCGCTCACCCCCCCGGTGGAATAATTAGCGTCGCTTTGAATGCCCAGCCGCTATCGATTCGTTTCATCTTCGCGTGCTAATTTTTGTTTTCCGTTTACTCGGTTTCAGCAGACATCAGATTAGACGCCTCTTTAAGGAACGAACCGGAGGAAATGAGCTCGCGCTCGTTCTTTCCCTTACTCCTTCACTGGTTCGATAGGGCTAACAGATTTCCACCCCCCACCCTAGACAGCGGCAGAAGCAAAACTGAAAATAATCGATCAACCAATTTTCCTTCTGAGAGATTAATTCTCGTTATCCACTAGTGTCCTTCTTTCCCTACGCCGCTTTCACTCTTCAACGAAACCGCCCCCGCATTACTTCGCCGAAGGTGGTCAGATTTCCAATCAGGGTAATCCCCAACAACGGGGCCTCTAATTCGTTTTAGCATCTTTGTTCTCACTTCTGCTTATCTTTATCCTGACTTCTATTTTGCGTTCTATGACGTCAATATTTCTCTTTAGTCTTCAGAATGGTAGATATATTCTCCAGTCACGACATCGTGTTAGAACCACTCATTTATTATTATTACGAAGCGTCATTATTGCAGAAAATACAGAAATATGAATAAAGAAAGAAGAGAAAGAAAAACAAAATAGCGCGGACTGTTTTGCACCCTAACCTTAAGTTAATTATCCGCGCACAGTGGTGCCCACCAGTGTCCTGTAACTAGAAAATCCTCGATCGTTTCTATTTGACGAAAACATTTACCAAGCGCAAGCCACGAGGAGCACGCGATATCTCATGCGGCTGACACCAGTGTTTGCAGAACCATCTGCCCGAATTTCCATGGTTCAGGCGCCCAGCCTTGTGGCGTTTCCTCCTCTCGTTCCTCGAGCGAAAGTCGGAGGTGCGCGTGACCCGTCGACCAACATTTCAGTACTCACCGACCCGCTGGAATCGCGCGGCAATTTACGGCGGCTCTTCATCGATTTGCTCGCGCGCGTTTTGTTTGGCGCGCACTGAATTTGCGCGTTCCGGTGACAATTTTTCGACCGTTTTGAAGGATCCGTGACGATAAATCGACGGCTGTCGCTGGTGGGGCATAAAGTTTCGGGGAGGGGGCTGTTGAAGAAGCTGCGATTTACGGCGATAAATCGTCGCGGCGGAATTAATGGAGCACCGGCGCTTCGACGGCGGGCCGCCCTTTCGATCTGCATTTACAGAAAATACGATACCGCGGTTTCGATTCATACTGTTTGTTCTTCTCCGAGTTTGCAGATAACAGTGATATCTCGCCCCAGGGCTTGGGGCTTGTTTCATGGGTGATTATTCCCAGGAAGCATGTCCCCGGGACGGCAACTGGCGATCCTGGGATACCTGAGCTGGCTCGCTGGCGTTGGGACCTCGCGAGAGGCTCGACTGTGAGAGTTCCGAGTGGAATTGCACCGCAAGGAAACATTTCCGACCCGAAAATTCTGATTTTAATGAAACTTCGTGTGAATGTGCAGCTTATTAGAGTATGTATGGGAGAATTTTCTTTTATTGCGGGGATTTACTCGGAGGGGGTGAAAGCAGCCCTTAAAGTTATCGCGGTTTTTCATTTTTTAGTATAACTTTATTTTTCTTTCGGTAATGTAATAGAGCATAAAATACTGAACAATTCTTCTCTATAAAGTTTTGTTCTATCTCACACCGTTACAAAGTTATGGTACTCTAAGTAGGTTTGCCTGAGTGCAATACTAATTGTAAGTGACGCCACTGATTATCGTGACAAAGCGATGAAGAATAGTGCACGATTCATCATAATCCAGAGTATTAGTTGATTGGGACTATGTAACGAGCTATGGTGGATTACAGAAATTAGCATACTGTGGTATTGGTTTCTAATAAGGTTATTAAGTATCAATTATAATTGCGAGGAGTAAAGTGTGCGACTAATTAACACTAGAACTACCGACAATTAATGTGTACCTATTTCTACTAGACCAGTCGAAATGACTGGTTATTTATAAAATACGTGACGCAAGGATAATAAACCTTTATTCATATTTTTTTAATTTTTATATTGTTAAAAATATATATATTTATACTAAGAAATACACTTTTTTCATTGTTAAAAATGGTAAATTTTTTATTAGTGGAGACAGTTCTTGTAAATGGAGGTAGACCTTTTTGCATGCACATTTCCCGCAAACATATTTCTTGCATCTATCACAAATATTATTGGTAATATTATTTCTACAATATCCAATTACACACCATTTACGTTTATTCGAATTTTGTGTCGCATTTGCCGACATTCTATCTAACGAAAAAAAATGACAAAATGACTGGTTGCAGTATATATCTGGGTACAGTATATATCTAACTTTGAAAAGTGTGGGGGAGAGGGACAGACAAATTGATAAATTTAATTCTCTAGATATTGCAATAAAAATAATAAAAAAAATCTGAAATGCAAAGTCCACAATTTGAGTAATTTTTAAAAGAAAATATAAAACCAGTCATTTTGAGTATTACGGTAGGTCTAGTGGTAAAAACTTAAAAAAAAAATTGAAACCAACTTCAAAAAACTAAACATGCACTACAAAGTAAAAAAATAGTTTTTCCCCTTATTTAACCTACGACTCTCCATTTATTTTAAGTCGACCCCAGATTTACACAGTGCAAATGATGAGGCGCCGACTTAAAAAATACGAGAGTCGTAGATTAAATAAGGGAAAAAATTATTTTTTACTTTTTAGTGCATATTTATATTTTTTAAGTGGGTTTTAATTTTTCTTTAAATTTTTTTATTTTTAGCTTTTTGCCTGCGGTGGCATATTACCCCGAGTTACCCTATATCAGCTTACCAGACCCCAATGAGGAGCTACACTCAACGAGAAAAGTTAAAATAGTCTCATTGTGCTGCGTAATAGACATTTTATCGGACATTTTTAATATCAATTATAGCGTGGAAATTTAGAGACCAAAGCAAGCCGCTAAAAAAGAAATCTAAGATGTCGGACTATCATTTATGACTCAGCGTATGAGCTGTTCAGACAGCACGCCGGTTCCCCAACATTCTGCAGGCTTCAGTGGCACGATGGGTCTGTTCATAATTAAGCACACTTTTCCAGAAACCCCGCCCGTTCGTTCCATAAAGAAAGCACTCCATTCGGTAGAATTTGTAACTGCGCCAGCCCATAATTTTCCATCCCTGATGGAAAATCCCTTCGTAACAGGCTCGAGGCCCCGGATCGTAGCGAAATTTTAAGGACACCTACTTTGCGTAATCGCGGCTACGTCTTATTCAATATACATGTGTATCGTTGCATAAAATGCAGGAATTACGCGACAAGTTCCACGTCGAGTGCTATCGTGCGTCCAGAACGGCCTTATTAAAATATGCAATTCGTTGGAATCGCGAAAGCACGTGAATCGCTGTATATGTTAGAAGAGGGGGTTGAAAACTAGTTTAAACGTTCCTTTTTGTGCAACGCAATTAAATGCTTTCATACCGCCGCCATTGGGTCTGTACACTCGAAGGATCTCAATCTCGATATTATATACCGAAGGATTTCGAAATCTGCATCCAGGGGATCTCGTCCTGCTCTCTCCGCGGATAAACCGCCAATTCTGCGGAGACATTAATGCACTTTACAGAGGCTCCCTCCCCTCTTCCCGTTCTGCTTCAAAGGGACGCTTGTAGCAGTTTTAGAGTCGCTTCGGTTTAAGAACAAGTGAAAACCGATGCTGCTGTTTGCGTGTGTCTCGCCGCTTGTGAAAGCTTCTCTACGGCCACTTTTCACGAGCACGTCTCATTGTCAGCGAAGAATTGCTAATTGATTGCTTTAATGGCTCCTCTCGAATGGCAGTGAAGCAGTCGTTGCTTTCGCGAAAGGAGAAACGGTGGATGTTGGGAGAACAGCTTTAGTCCAGACTCTTGATCTACTTCTTATTTTCTTAAATAAATCTTGTCATGTTGGCGGGGGTTTCTTTGAGCTGAAAGTGTGGTCTATGTTGAGGGTTCGTTCGAAGTAGGGGGTTGGTTTCTTGGGGTTGATTTTGATAAATAAGGAACATGGGAATTAAAAGACTGTAGGTAGCAAGTGATCCCATTTCTTCGTTAAATTCGAGCAGTTTTGGAATTTGGGGGGCATTCAGAGGTTTAAAAAACACATTTTCGTAGAAGTTACGCATAAAATTTTACTATCCATCGATAAGTTTGACATTACAAGAGCACGTTGTGAAACATTTTCTACAATAATACAAAAATACTTTTTAATACGCCCAAACGCAACAGTCTAAAAATCTCGAAACAAAAACTGCATGAGTTACACCACTTTCATAATCACAGGACAATATGAGGCACTTAGAACTAAAGTGACGCAAGTGCCATTTTTGAAATTTTTAAATTAAAAACAGAAATGGTTATTTAAATCGTTAAATACAATGTTCTCACTTACTATACCTCCAGCATTAAATGTAACATCATTTTCATAGAGACTTTACATGCAATCGTTTTAACACATTTGAATTCCAAACTCGATTGTCTCGATATCAGAAAAATGTCACTTGCATCCCTTTGGTTTTAGGTGCCTCATATATTCTTTGGCATTTTAATGAAGAATTCAATGAGGAAGGCCAATTTTACAAATACTTACATATAAGTAATTTGTTTCACTCCACCTATTATTTAAAAAATTATATATTATCGAACATCGTTTCATATATTATATATCCAGGAAATACGAAGTACTGATTCCTTTTCTGTTTGCAAAGACCCCTTTCGTGCCCCATACTTCATCCGAAAGCTCTCAATGATTCAAAAATGCTTCCAAATGTGGACGGGCGTTTCTCCATAAAATGTATAAAATAGACGTAAACATTCCTCTTTAATTTCTAATTTAAGCTTAACAAAGAGGCAATTTGTTGCCATTACGTGTTCCCGTCTTTGCCAGCTGATCCAATTACCTAGGAAACGGCTTAAGTCGTAATATCAGAATGCACAAGAGTTGACAATGCACGAGTACACTCGTTGCATAATTATCGTGCACGTGATACGTTGCGACGTAAATGAGCGTATGCGCTCTGCGTACGTCCTTAGTCCACAAATCTGAGATAATTGGCTGATCTGAATCGCGCTACCCTTCAGGTGGTATTTCGAAGCGGCGGCGTTGATACAGCGAAGGGGACGTTGGAATTGGCGGCACGATTATCGTATTTCGCCTTGACAGCAGGAGAAAAAAGTAGTTAGAAGCCCTTAACTCCGTTAAAAGGGAGCCGAAAGTGGAATAATTACGATTACGGTTACGGCCGCGGTTTCTAAGATGGCCGAAACGGTTCCGAGGAATTGTTCTGAATTGAAATTTGTATAAAAACTCCGGTTACACTTACGGTCTCGCTAATACCTTCCTCCCACGATACCTTTAGGGGCGCGAGAACTTTCGTAGCCAACCTTCTTTCTCTCCAATTCGAATGGAGAATCTTGAAACGGACATTGAAGTGGAGATAAGAATTCCTCTGTAATTGAAAATTTAGAATTTCCATGAACACAAATAAATAAATTGAAAATGAGAAAATAGCTTAAATAGCTTGTTTAGTATTATTATAATTTAATGATCATAATAAATGACAGGTTTAGTATTATTATGATTTAATAATTAGGTATAATTTAATAATTATAATGATACTAAACACGCACTTTCAATTTAATCGTCTGTGTTGATGGGAATTCTAAATTTGTTGTACTGTTGTTATAATTAACACCACAGTTAGAACAGATTAGCTATACGTATTTTACAAATTTGACTGCTAATCACCAAACGAGGTGATACGAAATTTCTACGAAAAATTGATCTATTATTTTCGTTTAATGTTCTGAATGACTTGCTCGATTACTATCGAAGCAACCGCCTTCGTTCCCCTGCTGCAGCATTATCCAATGTCGAAATTAATTAAATTTAAAATGATTTATCGATCGTTAAATATTTATTCCTCGCTGTTATATTGCCGACTCTATTTGTTATTATTACGTGCAGACGTCAATTACTCTCGTTCCCTGCTTTCTGCGTTCTACGGAAGGGATGTAAGGGCGGTTGATTGAACGATATCGATGAGCGGTAATAGTTACGTTTGCTTCCATAACCAAGCGTTACACGGTAAACGAGCAGAATTGGTTTTTAGACATTCAATCAAATCTGGAACGAATTAAAGTTCTCGATTAAGTTCAATACTGTACGTTCATCCTCGATGGATTCTGATTTTATTTAAGTTTAACTTTGCTACACTGCGTTGGCAACGCGAATATGAGTTGGGCAAGAAATATTGCGAAATGAAGTTTATTTTTCCTGGGCCAATGTACGTCGACTGCATCAGTTATCTTGCTTTATTTAAATATCAAGATATTTTATTAAATATTTATTCCTTAGTCGCTGTTATTCTTTAGCTGTTGTTTTATTAAATGAAACACGCAAGTAGAACAAGCTGATATGTGGTCAGACGCCCTCCAGCAGTGCTCGATATGAGTTCACCTAACGTTACATTTTAATAATTTTATTACGTTTACATTTTTTATTTACTGTAGAAATGTAGCTTCATAAATAGAAACAAGTTTTATTCTATTAGTATAATTATTTTTGTCGCAATAAATTCCGGAAAATCACTGTGACGGTTTCAAAAATTAAGCTATTTTTAAAGATATTTTTCTCCGTAGATACAACACATAATGAGATAAATCTTTTTGGTATTTATTAAGCTACTATTATATTATACGAAAAAAGTTTAAAAGAATTTTTTAATTTGTTTTAAAACTTAAAACGCAAATATCTAAAAAAAAAACACATTTTTTCAAGTGGTGCAGGTGATTGCAAAAAAAGTATTAGACCAATCAATCTCAAATTTGTACACGTTATTCAGAACATCAGTGGCTATGGCCGGGAGCACGGAAACCTTTTTGGATTACCCATTCATACTTTTCACAAGGCAAAATGATTGAAAAAACCACCGTATTTCGACGTATAAACTTCAAACCTCCGCCATTTTGTTAATTTTTTATCAGTAAAAATAATCCTGGTTCCGGTGATAACCACACTCATAATGCTTACAGGACACTTTGAATTTTTTATTTCAAATGCGTCGTTCTCCCGGAATCACCTGCACTGCTGGCACTGCATCGCTTTCTCAAGGCGCTCACATCAGTGCGATATACATTTAAAAAACACTGTTAAAAATTTAAAATAAATTTTTTCACACTGCCAATAAGTGTATTAATAACTAGACAAAACATTATTAACATCGGACATTCCGTTTACTAAAAAATAAATCCTAAAAAAATGACAATTTTTCACGACTTCACAGTGGACTGAGCCCTTAAGAGTGAGCCTATAAACACTAAGATTGCAAAGAATATTTCAAGAATATTTCAAAGACTTCTGAGAAAATGGAGCCGCTCTCACAATTAAACGATACGAGTCGCAATGTATAATTCTTGAAACCTCTAACAAAACTAATTCCTCCGTAACCCAGAATAAATAATGCCACGCATATACCTACGAAATAAGCTAATCCTACCTGCAACTCGAGCGCGACGAATTTCATAACTGGAGTTGCAATGACCGATGTCAAAGTTCCGGTAACGATTCCGTCTAATTTCATGAGCGCAGTATATTAGGGCAAACGCGCTCTTTGAAGTAGTAATTGGCATGCTCGTTAATGTCGCTACAGAAGTTGATATGCTCAGGGGCGGGGGTTGCACGCGGCGCTTTGCGAGCATAGATTAGCTCAAGAGGATCCTTTGCATGTATGTACATATTTAGTTTTATCGTTTTCGCAGTATCCCCCCGCGTTAACTTGCCGCGGAAGTTCAACAAAGAAAACAGTTTACTTGAGCGCGGGAGGACCGTGTCGCTGCCTCGACTTAATCCCGTCGCAACAGTTTTGCGCGGAACCAAATAACCGACGCCACTTTCCCAGCTCCCCTTAAGCGCGGGGCCGTTGTAATGTCTAATTAACGAAGGGCGATAGTGAAGCATGGATACCGCTGAATGCATTGCGGAGCGTAAAGGAGCCGAACCGCCACCGGCTGGCGTGGGTGGCGGAAATTAATGTTTATAGGCACCGGCTAGTATCTGAGATTGTACGTCGGCTGGCGCCGGGAACCAATATTTCCTTAGAACGCGATTAACGTCTAATTACCGTTTACCGGCTAAACAGCGGTGTCATTGCTCGTTACGATTCCCAGAGGCCTCTGATATCGGACGAATTTGGTTGCAGAAATTTCGTTGCAATATCCAGGCGAATCCCGCTGCTTGTCAGTCCTCCGAGTCGATATTACGAACCGCGGCGCAGCACGGTCTTTGTGGAATATTCAAGTCGAGAATTCACAAGTGGCGGTGAAAAAGTTCAGCGGATAAATGGTACCAACAATGCCGCAATTTAGTGCGGGGCATACAGCTCCCGTATCAGATTCTCTGCTGCGGCAACGAAACCGCGATGTTTGCTCTGACTGATAACGCCCGCGGTTCTGAATCTTTATTAACGACCCTTGTAGCGTTATAATAGCAATGCTGCGTGCTTTCTGATTTTTTATATAACCCGTGTCCCGAATCGTAGAAACTGCGGAATAGGAAAAGGATTTGCTTCCGTGGTGAAGGTGTTAATAATGTTTGTCGGTAGTTGCAGCTCCTGCGTGAGGAATAGATTAGGAATGTCTTTGTTACGAGTGAAGCTTACGAGAGAATATATTGAAGTGACAGTTTCATCGATTTTGCTGGAACTTTGGTGGAAAGTTGTGGTTGCAAGAATATTTGACTCGTTTTTTTTTTAAACGGCTGATATTCATTTTGCAAGGGGTGAAAGAGCCCTCGAGGTTGAGGGAGAGGAACGTGTTCGGTCGAATATCTTGGAAATTATTGTACTAGAGCTGGGAGAATGGTGTAAACGACGAAGCGTCCATTTCTTCTGCAAGAACGTATGATTTCCCTCGTCTTTCTTGCGCTCGTCTACGTCCTTATCCACCCTTTTTTACACTCTAAGACTCCGGCTGCCTTTCTTCTGGAACTAGATGTTCGCACTCTTTTTCGTCGGTGCTCGATGCAAGAGACCGTCGTGGCCGTTTTTCTTTCACGTGCGTACAACTTCGGCGATCCTTTTCGCACGCATCTAAGCCATCGTCTCCCTTTCTCTGGCACTACTTTTTCAATCCTTTTTATCCATAGATCTCAGAGGAAATTGAGAAAAACTTCTCTTAATTCCTGCTGCTTATATTATAAGCTCTGTAACCTCTTTCGCATATCCTACAAGCATGCAGTGAGACTATTTTTTGCTAATCAGCATTAGCAATTAATTATTAACTTTTACTTTTGTCATTTTCCCACTACACGCGTATGATGTTAGTTCTTACTTTTGATTGTGTTATTTGGCCGTCTGCATTTACTTTTCGTGTACCCTATTGTGTTAGTTTCAGTTTTAAGTAGCTTTAAATGGTAAGGTTGATAACAGCTGACAGCTGTACCTCGCCTTTTGCACTCCTCTAGTGCTATTCAAGTCTAACTATTCTTTTTCTTTTTCCTCTTTCTCTTTCTCGCTTTTTTATGTTTTCTATTGTAAAGTCTACTGGGCAATAAAGAAAATAATTATTATATAATTATATCACAGCAAGATCACTGCAAATGCTTATAACAGATTTATAACAGATTAAATTTAAAAAAAGGTTAAATGAAATTTTCTCCTTCGATGGGTCGTCATTTTTTTACTCTTCGATATGAACGAATGACTGAGAACACTTCTAACATAGTAAATATTTGTCACTTTTTAATGCAACCGTGTGAAAGTGTTACTAAAATATTACTAAACAAATCTACAAAACCAGAACTGTGTAGAACATTTATTTTGGAAATTAAGATATTTTTAAAGATCTTTTTCTCCGTAGGTACAACATGTAATGCAAATTTGTTTGGTATTTATTAAGCTACTGTTATATTATACAAAAAAAATTAAAATAATTTTTTAAATTTATTTTAAAACTTTAAACGCGATTATCTCAAAACAACATTTTTTCAACTGATGCAGGTGATTGCAAAAAAACTATTTGACCAATCAGTCTGAAATTTTCACACGTCATTCAGCAGGGACCTCGGAAACCTTTTTTGAAAATGATTGACAAATTCACTGTATTTCAACACTTCAACTTCAAACCTCCGTCATCTTGTTATTTTTTTACCAGTTAAAATAATTTAGCTCCCAACGATAACCACCCTCATAATGGCTACAACACACTTTGAATTTTTGGTTTCACATTCGTCGATCTCCCGGAATCACCTGCACCAGCACTACGTCGCCTTTTTCAAGTCGCTCACATCAGTGCGATACATATTTAAAAAGAGCTGTTAAAATTCTCAAACAGATTTTTTTTTACACTGTCCATAAGTGTATTAGTAAGTAGACAAAATATTATTCACGTTGAACATTCCGGTTACTAAAAAATAAATCCTAAAAAGTGACAATTGTTCACAACTTCACAGTGCAATGACCCTTAATCCACAGAAGGTGCCCTGAAAAGGAACTACCCTCTTTTGCACTCATCATCCTTTATCCTTACATGAAAGTGGCTGCAAGAATCTCTATCTCAGCCCAATATCCTCCTGCACCTTCACCTAAAAGAATAACAATCACCCCCGCTGTCCAACACGAAACAAACTTATTCAAACTTCCTCAGCCATTTAGAGGTCCAGAAGATTAAACCACTCGAACTTCGAGCCCCCGCGTCTTTCGCTCTTTTTATTCCTGCGGAGCACAGGATGACCAGGTCTCTGTCTCTGGTCGAACCGCGTTCCCTGGGATCCGTCGGATAAGGATTTTCCCCGGGAAATATAAAGAGTTTAGGCTTAGTCTCCGCTTGACCCGCTTACGTTAACTCGCCCCATTCACCGTCGAGCTCCCCGAGTACTTTGGAAAGTTCGGCGCGCCCGTAGGTGGGTTATAACTATAAGTAGCAGTAAGTAAGTAAGTAAGTAAGTGAGGTAAAGGGGCGAGTGGGTATGTATACCTCGGTTATGTAAAGTGTTCGCCGGGATACATAAGTGGAGGACCTTTCGTGTTGCAGATTTACCCAGGTTCGGCAAACCGTTGAACAACCTGACGGTCTCGGTGGGTCGCGAGGCCATTTTCACCTGCATCGTGGAAAATCTTGGCCCATACAAGGTGAGACGCGCCCGTTACGCTCGAGCATCCGTGTTTCCACGCGCCGCTGCAACTGTTCCGCAATTACATGCACCATATCGCCGTGGCCACTTTTCGAGGAAACGGGCCGCTTATGCGCCCTTGGGCCAGACGAATATCTTCCGCCGCGTTCCGCGCACGGCGGCGGGGGCGGCAGAACGCTTGCTGATGTACGCGGGACACGGGAGGATTTTTTCTTGTGCACCTTCTTATTAGCATATCAACTTCGGGCAGGGAATGCAAATAGCTGAATAAGTAATTCTACGAAGTGGAGAGGATGCTGATAATTATGGTTCCTTTGGTAGATGGGAAAGCTGCAGGGTGTATTAAAAAATAATGCAAGGTGAAGAGGGGTAGTTTCTTTTGAGAAAAATTCTTGCTTCTTCTAATTTCCCTTAATAGAGAATAGAATTTTTTTGTTTAGTCTTTTCGAAGGTGTGACTTGATTTTGACTTGCGCCGCGGGGTTTGGCACAGCCTGTATATACTTTGAGCAGTTCCGTCGAGATTATCTGCAAGTTTCTTGTAAAATATACGAGAGGGAGCATTGAGTTTACAGAATTTGTCAGAAGATAGATAAGATGGATTTTTTTCATGGGAATTCGTTGCTGGAAACGTTTATTTCTAAAAACTTATTTCGCGAAATCGTGGAGTAATCGGATTCAGAATTAGTTTGCTTGAAAAGATAAACCGAAAGTGCAGAGGAAGCTTCACCTGCAGATTTCCATTCACGCTTTCCACTTTATGATGACACTGCATCGTTGAGGAAATGTACTTTGCAAAATTCTATCTTATTATGAATGATACTTATTGGATATACTTTTAAGATAGCACGCGTTTGAATGGCTATAGATAGGTATGCACTGCCCGAAATAATTTCAATTTCATTTCTGAAGAATTAATGGGAGCCAGACTGCGGAGAATATATCAAATATCAGAATAATAGCTTTTCAAAAAATGAAAACTCCATTAGGATATTTGATCCTGTAATCATTTTAATATCAGATTTCTAATTATATTCCCCAGGTCTCTCACATTTCACCTCCTTTCACATTTAAGTAGTACACGTCAATCATGACTACTCCATCAGTGATTCGAATGAAAACTATTTATATCAAAATCACAGAAACTCAAGTTGACCATTTACCGCGGCTTTCAGACTCGACTTTAAAACAATAGAAAAGGCACATCCCCTGCATAAGATACTTGAACATTCTCGAACCAAAAACGTTACAATAAACTCCATAAAATAACGCTATTTTTAAAGATTTAATGAAATAAATCTTTTTGTAAATTATTAACTTACTCATATATTATACAAAAAATATAAAAAGAATTTTTTAAATTTGTTTTAAATGTTTTTACAGCACTACAAAAAAAGGTATGTCCATGCGCGTAGTTCAATTAACAATTTTCCTTGAAAAATAACAGAATGGTTTGAAGAAAGAGTTGGACAAAACATTCTCGGTTATTTTCTCGCTAAATAATTTCTAAAAAGATTTGTTCCGTTACAAGTTCTATTTACTAAGAATAAAATCTGCAAAATAAACAGCGTAATTTATCAAGCGATCCAAAGTAGAATAGCCTTTTAAAGTCGCCGAATCTAAAACCCATGCGCCCAACGTTTCTATACCGCAAACAGTAACCCCGAGGACTTCGCCTCCATCAGATTACAAAATAAATTCCGCGAAGAAATCGGGCAAAAAAGGCTTGCAGAAAGGAAACGGGAAGATAGGAACGGGGCTAACCGCGTCGGAGTTTTTACGTTGCAAATCGTAACCTTGAACGGTCCACTTCCATCAGCTTCCAGAAGATATTCCCCGGAATTATGGGAGGAGCGGGAAAGCACGAGGGCGAGGAGCCGCGGCGGAGGTGACAAACGGTACAAATAAATTCGGAACTAAAGATTCGGTATCCGATGCGTATCTCGGCAACTCCATTTAAGTAGAAATAAAATCCCGCGGGGTGTGAGTTCAGCAGTTTGTTAAGCGGTTCTCGGCCCCCTTTCCCTCCCCGTCCTCCGCCAATACTCTTTTTATCCCACTGTTCCTCTTTTCATTCCCCCACGCGGCAGCCTTTCTTCCTGCTGAGGTCGAGCATCCCCCACGGAAGGCGCCCCCTTTCGATTCGCTTAACCCTCTTAGCTGCTCCTCGTTCGCGCCCCCTACGGCCACGGGGGGTAGGGGGTGGGGCCACGAGTTATAGTTTCCCAGATAGAAGCGTCCCGACGACCAGGTCGCCCTGTTTCGCCAATAAAAATGCGCGAGAATTGTTTTACGGGCTTGCAGGAGGCTGGAGCAGCCTGGAATGGAGTCGATGCATTATCTTCACGCTCGTGGTCAACGACATCCCGCCGGAAATGAAAATACCGTGGCACGCTGGCCGTCGCTTGATATTCCGGCGAGGGGGGGAGGGGTGGAAAAAAAAGGACGAGGGGGCGCGAGCGGATTGGAGGGAGAGGGGACAAAAGAAGGAAAATGAAAACGGCTGCCACTTTATCGGCACAAAGGGCTCTGCACTTTCAATAATCGACGCGATGCCCGTGGCGAAATTAACGTTTCCCATCGCCGCCCCTCCCCCTCTGGTCCCGCCCGGCCCGGAACTCGATTCTCCGCGGTGTTCTTTGAAATTCCCTGCAGCGTTGTATCGCGCCCTGTCGATACGAATCCGATTAGTTTGTCAGAGTTAATTACGCGAAGTTAAAATCGTCGCTAAAGGAGACTGCCTGGAAGGATATTTACTCGACGGCGCGCTAACGAGCAGCGAATCACGCGAGATTGACGCGCCACCAGGCCGAATGCCGCGCCGAGTGTATCTACTCAGCGTTACGTGAAGTTGATCCTGGCTTCTAAGCGGCGATTAGCGCGGGGGTTGGGCGGCTAACTTGGATGACTTTGTCGACGGTTCGAGGCGCTCGTCGTTACTGTTAATTTCTTTAAGACCGACGAGGTTTCCGTCAGCTCGCCGGCCGCAGCCAACGCGAGAGCGATGGGGAAGTTGCTCGATTATTTCGCCAGGGTAATGCGTTATTCGCGGTAAGGCGATCAGCGACTTATATCGAGCGCGTTAAGTATTCACGCGGTGATCGTAGCTTCGCCATTAATAAGCGATTAGCGCGCTAACGTGCCTCGCACAGTTGGGAAGATGTACGGAGCTTCTAATAACAGAATAGTTTGCGTGGATTTGTTTAAACGAAGATTAGAGATTAAGGGGTTAGATACGTGTAGCCGCGGCGAAAATGATATTTGGAAAAAAATTTAGGGGTTTTATTGAAAGAAATAAAACAAAAAACTATTACACATGATTTATTTAGAATAATTTAGAAGAACAAATTTATTTAGAATAATTTTTGTATTAAATGCATTTATGATTTTTGAGGCTCTTTAGACCACTGCGGAAAAATGGTCAGCGTGATTATAGGCAATGAGAGGAAACACGAACTAACCCACATTTTTTGCGAAATTGAGTTAGTAGAATAATGTATTCCAGTAGGCTGTACAAATCGTATAAAATAGGAAATTTAATTTTTTCTCCATGTGGGTTAATACGTTTTTGCTATCAATGCCTCAATCACCTTTAAATCCATCGATGGATCTGAAAAATGAAAGGATATTCTTGTAAAATAATGGTGCCATTATGGGCCAAATTTTTTAATTTAAAAATAATAAACAATTGCACTTTAAAGGTAAATGAATTCATTCCATACAAAATTTTGCTATATAATTGTGTACAAAAAAAATAATTATATCAAGAAAATGACTCGTCAGCCCAAAATGGCAACATTATTTTCCAAGAATAATGTAACACAAAAATTATTGCAAATAAATTTTTCCGCGCACTTCATGGACTAATAAATCAAGTGTAATAAATATTTTGTTTTATTTTTTTTCTAAAATCTCTAAAAATATATTCCTAAAATCATTCATTTCCGCCGCGGCTACACGTACGTAACACCTTAAAGTCCAGAGCGGTGTTAAAGAAATGTGGAAAGAGAAAGAATGCAGCGCGTGCAAGGTTTCAGTGCCGACGTTCCCCGCGACACCGGCGAAATTTGCGAAAATTAAACAACCGGGTGCTGCGAGGCGAAACAGTTTATACATCATCCGAAGTCGACGGGAAATTTTAAAATTTCATTAAAGAGTCGAAATTACTTCCTGCGGAAGCGGGGGCTTGGCAGGGGCGCCCCCGTCCGCCCGGCAGCGTATTTTTACAGCCCCTAAACCTAATTGAAGTTGGAACCCTCGAAATTTGTCGGGGTGCGGGAGATTAGCGCCGAGAGAATTTTTCAGCGCGTTAAAATAATCGTACCATTTAAGGGCTCCGTCGTTTTCTTGTTTCTCGCTGGCTGGTTTATCGAGTTGCCCCGGGGGCGGAGCCCCATCCCCTCATTTCACGAGGGAGCTTATTACGCGGGGGAAATTGATAATGCATTCTACAAATAATTATTCAGCAATAGAGGAGGCGCAAAGCGGTGCGTCTATAATCGGGAAGTAATTTAAATCGAAATTCGCGGAATTTTGTGTTCTTCCCGCTGGAGAATTTTAGCGCACGGGGAATTCCGTTTTCCACTGCATTATAATGGAGACGGGTAAATTGTTTGTAGACCGTTGAAGTTATTACGAATTTCTGGATAAACGCGGTCCATTCGGGTTAACAGTGAAGTTTAAACGGGTGTCAGATTATTAACTTCGCGGCGGGGATTTCAGTTCTCTTAATTTGAAATAAATTTCGGTCTAATGCGAGCGGAATTTTATCCGTCCCTGTTTAATGCAGCGGAGGGTGGATTCTGCTTCCGGGACGTCGCCGGGGACTGGATTCAATTCGTTTAGATTCCGAAACCATTTATGGAGGAGCGCAATTACTTCTGTGCAACTCTTGCTACCGGGAGCTCCTTAAAATTTTAATCGTAAGTACTATTCAGATGCAGATTCGTTTCCAGGTGGTAGATTCAGGTTCCCGCTGAGCGTAGGTTGCCAACCATACTTTTATCCCGCTCCACGCGCGTGCATTTCACACGGCGGGCTCCTCTCTTCGTTGTAGCGCAAATAATGCCGCACCCCCCCGCGCGGATATTCGCCTGGCGCTCAAAGTACTTTATTTGCGCCATCGACAAAGAAGAAAGCGTTTGGCCATTCAAGCACGAAAAGGCGTCCCCGCATTCTTGCTTTGTTTGCCACTGTTCGACGCGTTATAGTGAATTCCAATTCCGCGCCTTGCGTCGCAATTCGTTTAAGGAGAAAGGACCGGCCGCGTCTCCATGGCGGCGCTGGTTTTTAACGCGCCGTTGCGAACGCGTCGGGCAACACGCGAGCAGCCTTTTTCCAACAAATGGAAACGAATTCTTTGCTTGGCGGTTGCGTAATGCTGGCAAGTTTAGGGAGCAGATGAGGCTTTATGTGTGCGCATGGGTAACAAGTAGTAGAACCGCAGGAGTTAGCGTCCTGTTTTGTTTGTAAATGATGTGGCAGAAGTTATCGTTGATTAACCCCTCAACGACCACCTCGGTATCTCGTAAGGACCCTTATGCTTAGTTTAGACCTGACGAGTGCTCGGCAGAGCCAGCCCACTTGCGCTCAGCACTCGCCCAGTCTGAACGTATATTGTAGTACTCGACCGAGTAGTCCGGCGGGCAAATCGGTGAAAATTTTCACTCGGCCGAGTCACTCGTCAGGTGTAAACGCAGCTTAAGTTTTCCACTGGTCGCCCGTCTCCGTCGGACAAGCGAAACCAGCGAATATCGCGGTGTTCGGGTTTACCCCGCGTTTGCAATTCTCCTACCCTCCCTTAAAGAGTCCTTCGATGCCCACCGATACAAAATCCGACCAAACTTACAAAAACCACCAGCCAACTGTAGTTACACGCTGATTTTGACGAGACTTCAAGGTTATCAATGCCCGCAATCACGCGCCCCTTAAAAGTTCAGCTGCGGTACATTCAACATACCCTTTGACAGAACGTCCATACGTTCTGTCGCAACTGCCCCATCAGATTACAGTTTCGATCTCGCAAGAGCCAGCCCGGTTTGCCAAATGGTTGCATACCGTTCCGCCCATCTATTCCGTGCATACGCTGCGCGTTCCCGGCGAAATGTAATCCAGTTTTCGTGGATGCAATCCTTATCGACCTGAAATCGAGTGCCAAGTGTGGGACGAATTTGTTTTCTGGCCGCAACGACGAAACGCTCTGAGAACGCTCCGAGGTAGCTACGTGCAACTCGCAATCGGTAAGAATGCCAAAGGAGAAAAGCCAAGGCTCCATTGGCGCGTACAGCGTCGCGCCACGCTCAAAAACGCAACTGTAAAGCACACGCGCGCGCGCGTTCTCGCACGTTTGCGGGTAATACGTAATATTACGTCGGAGGGATAGCGTGCAAGCACGAACGGTCGCTACATATTCAATGAGCAGCACAATGCGATGCAGACAGAATGAAAGGTACAGTCGCGAGCAGGAACCGAAATAGGAATAAATTAATCCGCGGAATAAACGATAACCACCGCGTTATGTATGTTTATGCGCGCGAGTAGCCAACGTGTCGATAGCGGTGTCAAGTATTACGATTTAATGGAATGCTCCTGGCGCGAGATACGGATGAAAAGTGGCTGTCGTTCGAAAATGAAATTTCTGCACTTGGGTGGATTCGGATAGTGGAAAGGGTCGCGGTTGCTAGCTCCGAGGATTTTATTTGAGAACGTGATGAAGCTATTGCGACGTGGTTTGTAATTGTATTTGGAATTGAATGGGGTATTACCAAAGAATCTTGAATTTGATAAATACGAGGTTAAGGAATTTTCGATTTTTTTTAAGGATGAACTTTAGTAACATTAAACATAAGCGAAAATATTCGAAAATTGGAGGAAGGAATCTTTCTTCAATAGTAAAACTACCTGCAAAATTTTGGGAAAATTAATTCGGTAGTTTTTAAATTATTTAACTTGCAATTTAATTCTTATGCGAAAACGCATTTTTTCTGTGGGATTTGCTATGGTAATTAAGAAATGCTCTTTGTGTTTAGAAATTATATATTATTAGGTCAGTACAAAAATTCGCTTGGTCAGTCTTAAGTGATGTTAGGTGTACAGAAATGTTTTTGCAAGTAATTTCATCAGAATAGTGGCAAAAGGAAAATACATTGATTAAGAAAAGTTGTAATATATTTTCAATCTTAATATAGGCTTTGGCTCAATAAATCGAACTAACTTTGCACTTGCACCACTATGATTCTCAGCCATTCATATGCCAAAATGTAGGGATTCTCTAAACCAGGCACCCGTACATAAAAATATGAATTTTAAAAAGTGTCTTTCGGTCGCCACTTACCTAAAAATTGAAGAGGCCATAGCTCCTCAGCTTTACATTTCGATATTCATGAGAATTGAGTAGAATAGGGCAACCCGCGCAATTTACGTTCCTTAGCCTCTCCTCTTTAGTTCAAAGTCACCTGTTGGGGCGTACCAGCCACTGTTAAACGCTCCCGCTTATTAAGAGTGTGTAATTACCCGAGGATCTCATGCCAGCCAGACGCACGATTCCCAACAGCGTATCTGCCGTCGGCTCCAACTGCGGGGTTATTCGGGCCAGAGAGGTTAACCCCGGAGAATGCGGGGCGAATCCCACGTCTCGAAGTCAATAGCTGAAGTGGAGAAGCAAGAGGTGGTTCCAGAAGAGCCTGGAGAACCTGTGTGCACGAGCTGCCCTGTGATTGCTCGTGCAAACAAACCGCCGTATTAATTATTCGCAATACTGATGGTTACGACGTACCAGGCATTCGGAGGATCTCCACGGGACTTAGAACTATGCATCGACGATGACTCGCAGGATTTCTGATTAAAGGGACTGCTCTCACGAGATGCTCCGGGCCGTTTCTTCGGATGTCAAGCTGGAAGATTTGAAAGCATCAGATGAGACTTGTGCCGCAGATTGAAGCTTTAGCGTACTGGTATGTTTCTAACACTAAAAAGTGATGAAGTCTTTGAGACCCGCCGAGTATTTCCTTAGAAATACTCTCTGTTCTACGCTGTTTATTCGTCGTCGATGTGACGCTTTTATCTTAATGAAGACAATGATGTCTGTATTTTTGGAGATGGGAGTGTTTACAAGAGGCGCGAGTGAATCAATTTCCGTCATTCTTTGCCCCGCCGGAACCATTAGCAATCAACTGAAGTGGATTATAAATTATCAATCAATCAATGAACGAGGTTAAGCAGTCACGGAAAGAGGCAGTGATTTGGGATGCTTTCTATCATTCCAAACTGGCGCTGAAAGATAGTACTTTGAACGAAACATGTACCTATGGTATTATAGGAGCAGGAAACATAAGAGGGAGCCCGGAACAAGAGACCTCAGCGGATCGACTTTGGCGGAGTTGGTTAGGCGACTGCCCAGTACGCAGAGGATCGTGAGTTCGAGTCCCACCGCCCCGAGGCCTTTTTTTCCGAGGCTCCCGAACACAGGAATTACGAAACCTATTACTATAATATTTTCCCGGACTTTATTCAAAGATTTAAAATTTTCCAAGTTCATTAAGACGTCCAACACTGTCAATCAAGATTTCCAAAGCATTTCCTAACTTTCCAAACACTTGTGCAATCCACAGGCACTCAAGATTCAGCCACATTCCAAGCTCCCTCAACAGCTCCCAGACCTCTTCCATCTTACACCGCTTCTAAGACTCAAAGGTCTTACAAATCAACTCCTCAATCCTTTCTGCTGGAATCTTTCAAATGCTCCCGGATTCCCGATACTACTCCCAGTGAATGGGGCCGCTTCTCGCGACTGGAGGAAGGGAGAGAGTATCTTGGAAATGTACATATACAACAGTGCTCAGGATGTAAGGAGCCGAGCGGTAGTGTAGCGTGCAGGGGGGCGGTTGGCACATGCTGGAACGGTTCAGATAAGTGAGGGAGGAAAGTGAAGGCAGAGAAAACCAAGAGTGGGGCCCCTCTCTCAGATGCGTGCTGCTCGGCTGTGTTTCGCACAATTCGCTCATTCCGCCGAGTCAGACCGCAGATATTAATACTGTGATAACGCTAATTGCCTGAGCTGGGGTAGGAACAATTGGCCGGGGGCACGAAATAGAACCTTGAGATGCGGCTGCAGCCTTTATGTCGAAGCAAGGGCCATTGGTAGACGAAGCAATTATTAGTGGGAGCGAAGGATAGAGGGCATTCTAAGTAGGATGGAAGCTTGGTATGTCGTCGTCGTGTCTGTGAATACGATTGTACCCGTTGAATTTGCATAGCTACCTACCCCCTGCAGCCACTGTTCTCACGCCTTCGTGTGCGGCGCACAATTGTATCACGATTATTAAATTTACGTCGGCGATAGCGCGATTAGGAAATTGCCGAACGAAAGTCTGCTGGGGCGAATTACCGCGATGATGGCGGTAATAACTTTGCGAATGGGTGTAAAGGCACGGAAACGCTTCGAGGTACCTTTCGATGATGCACAGGAAAGCTACCAAATGAACAGTCCTACAAAAGCCGAAACTGTGTGCATCCTACATCGAACCTTGGTATATCCTATTTCTGTAGAAGGAGGAGACGATGTACGAAATCTTAATTGTACAACAGAACAGCAAACATCGAGGCACTGCGGTGAAGACCAGTGGTGTCGTATTATCGCTTTGGCGCACTTGGCTCCTTTAAGAATAATAAACAGATTTGCCGTTGAAGGGATGTTACTTTCAAAGAATCTTTGACGAACAGTACACACGTGAATTATTCGATCGCCTTTACCAGGACGACAAGTGCTCCGGGCACGGGGAAAAAATTGCATTCGCGAAGGGGTTGGGGATTTATCAGCGATGCTCTCTGGAGAGCGTAGCGACGGCGGAGCGTCGGTCGCATTGGATGCAGCCCCACCTTCCACTTATCGACGCAAAATATTTGCCAGAAGTCGCCCGTTCCTCCCTCTCGATGCTGGATATACTCTAGAAATTTCCGCTTGAACTTCATTCGTTCTCGGCGAGCTCTCTCACGTGTATTACGAGTGGAGCAGCCGTTGCAACAGTGGCAACGGGAACGGTGCCTTGTAATCTAGCTGCCGAGAACCGTGTGAATCGAAAGGTGAAGATGAAGCTGGGTGGAAGTAGTCAAGGAAAGTGGAGTAACGTTTCCTCGATGCATATCTATGTATTACGTGCACGCCGGGAAGAAGGTAGAGGGAAGATGACGGCCCCGAAACTCGCAGGGGGGGAGGGCAGATGCTGTTCCACGTGCTGAAACGATGAAAAAGCTTCCGGTAAACATGTGCACGGGATGTTGGCGTTTCAAAGCTATTGCCTACACGACGCGCTCACTGTCGTCTGGAATTCATCCCGGTTCACGCGGGGCTCCGGCTCCTTTATCGCCACAGTTATTGATATCTGCGAGGCAAATGTTCGCTAAAAATTCACGGGCATTCAGGCGTCATGCACCAGCAATGGATACTTACAAGGTTCTTCCTCATAAAACGACCTTCGAGAAGCCTACAGCCTCGCGGAGCTGTTCCGATAAAGATTTGCTGGGTGCTTTCCTAAATTCTTCCGCACGGGAGACGCGCACGTGGCTCCCAGGGAGCGCGAGTCGACACACGAGGCGAGTCATTCGATCAGGCTGCAGAGTTCCCGGGGCTTCAGCCTCGAATGTGACGAAATCAGAGTGCACGGGAGTTTATGGTCCGCCACTGGGAAACGTGGTTTCAGAAATCCCGTCCTTTGTGATGAACTCGATCCATACTCTTAGCAAGTACAATGCACCCTTTACGCGGCTGACCTACGAGCTGCCACGCTTTTCTTCCACCCGCTCCTTTCAACCTGCCGTGCACTTTTCTCCGTTCCCGCTTACCCGACGTATTTCGATTCGACGTTACGACGATATCGCGCTGTGGCCCCGCGCTCGCGGCAATTGCCGGGAATTAATTGGACTTTATCACGTCAAACGATTCAGTTCGACCAAATTGCTTCACGGTTGTTTAGTTTCGGATCGCGTGAATAGCGGAGGGCCTGAACGAGAACGGGGGAGCCACTATCGATGCCGATGCATTCGTGCCACGGCAAACACGTTTTTCCTCTATTTCCCAGCGACTGCACGAGAACTCGCTCGTGTACTATAAAACACTCGGGCCCTTTTCAGCTCCTCTCCTTTATGACGCGCGGGGATATTGACGTTGATTTCCGAGCCCTGTGTCTTGCATTCGACTTGCCTTCGATGGAGATCGATCGCAATCGGACGGGCGCAATGACCGAAGGAAATGGAATGTTTGTGGAAAAGAAGCATTCGGTATGATGTTAATTAATTGGCCCTGGGAAGTGGTTGGAAAAGTTGTTTGAGTGGCGGAGGGTTTGTGTGTTCAACTTTCGAAGCTGAAGTCAGGTTGAGGGTTAGATTCGTTTTAGTGAACTGTATTCTTTGGGAAATTATCATTTAACTCTCGGCTGTCACCCTAAAGTTGACTTTAAGGGGGGACACCACTGTAATGGCCAGAAAACTTTGGAAATTTATTAAAAGCAAACTACGTAATGTATCTTTTTTAAACTTTCAGCACTTTTTATTGGGTATTTAAGTTATACGAATATATTTTTTTAAATTTGTTTACAGCAGATTTACAAGCTGTACTGGACCAGTAACTTTGCGCTGCAAAAAATCTGGTTGTCAGTTTTCTGACGACACGGTGCTTCTAAAATCAACAAACCAAAATGTTTTAGAAACTATATGCGGATGGCTATGTAACGACCGGAGATTTTTTTTATTGGTCGTTACCTTCTATTTATTTTTCAACGAAAGAGATTAATTTAGTAGAACCAAATTTCACAATTTTTTTCAGATGTTCGCAATTTTGTCATTTTTCAAAATTTTCAAAATCGAACCCGCCGTGCCATAGCCGTGCGAAAATAGTTTCTAAAACTTTTTGGTCTTTTGATTTCCGAAAAATCGTTCCGTCGGAAAACTGTCAACCATGTCAGCGGAAATTTTTTGCAGCCCTAAGTTACTGGTCCCGTACAACTTATAAATTTGCTTTAAATAAATTTTAAAAAAGATATCCGTATAACTTATATATCAAATAAAAAGATCTGAAAGTTTAAAAAAGATTCATTACGTAGTTTGCTTTTAATAAATTTACAAAGATACCTTTAATTTTCGGGCTATCACAGTGGTGTCCCCCCTAGAGATAAAATATATTTGAGACATCTTTGAAAATGGTACTACCGGTGGAGTAATTTCATGTATTAAATATTTTTTTTACTGAAGTAGCATACCTTCGGAGTACAATCATACATTTTTAGCTAAAAATATTAAGAATTAAAAAAGTTATGATTTTTTAAGCAAAAATGTTTCTGGAACTCCTTTCCTTTCAACTTTTTTTTTAAACATGATGGTAACAATTTTAAATGTTAATTTTCAACGATGACCATATATTCCAGAATGTTCAAACTTTATCTCTGAATTTTTGCGATTTAATTTAACAGATAGTTTTGAGTTATGATTAATGTTTTTAAGGAGGGAAAAAACACCAACTGCACTCCTCGAGAATAATTAGTTCAATCGGAATATCTTTCGCTTCAAAATGTGTCTAGCTTGAATTAGTCAACTTGGAACACAGATCACAGGATCTGTTGATTCTCAAGCCGCGTTCCCACATGTGCAACACGTTTGACGAGTGTTGTCGTTGCACAATGCAGCGTTCCACAAGATTGTAGCTTAAGACACCCTGTGCCCCTACACGGGTATTCGCGTTTAAATTCCATTCCCCGCCGGGAACATAAACTAAGCTCTCTGAGATACTGTCGGAATGCACTTTGAGAAATGGGAACATTTTTAAATCCCTTCCCGGTTTCGTCAGAAATTTCCACCATTTCAGCCGGCGTTAATATCAGAATTTCCCCTGTCACAAATTCCTGACGAAGTTTACGAGAATATACAGTTATTGGCTTTCGTTGTCACCATTTTCAAACGAAATACAAATGGGGAATACGACGCAGAGAAACAGGGGCGAACTTATCAGCTGATTTTTTAAAATAAGGATTTCATTGGTGTGATATTTATAAGATCGAATCAGGTTCTATCAATTTAATAGCAGTTAGATTTTCAATGTAGATTCCAATTTCAATAGACTTTCACGCTCGTTGTGTGCTTATCCTGCATCACACTCTGTAAAAAAGCTACTGTATGGATTGAACCCAGCTATAGTGTGTTTTCAATATCTGCCCCATTGTCTTTGGTACGCCAGCAAGCTCGAAAATTTTCAATTTTGAGAGACAAAGTGTTGTTGGCAAGTCCGTCAACGCCATTCCTGTTATCGGCTCCCGATTTCTAAATCCACTGTCGCCGCGTAGAAAACGCGATCAGGTTTCTTTTCACGTGTGTTGATTAGTATCGATCTTTGGAGGAAGACTTACTTATTGTAGGAAATTTTAAAGAATTGGGAAAGCGAAAGAGAACTTCAGAACACATATTGAGCAATGCTCAATATCCGCGATGAATTATAGAAAATCTCTTGGGATTACCGTGTTAAAAGCCGTCGGAAGAGAAAATTGTTAAAATCAAGAAAATTTCAACTTCCAAAATAACTTAACATAAAAGATAAAAGTCCCTACAATTATCTACAATCGTAACAGAATTCAGAATAATCATAGAGCTACCCAATTTTAATTTGAATCGGTCAATCTCGGACTGGACTAAGATAATTTCAGACAAATACTGTGTATATACATATCTTTAATTAAATTGCACTCTGTATAATATGACGAGCTGCCAGGTGACCCGCTGCGAATTTGTAGTTAAAGTTGAGGACAGTGAATAATGAATGGAATTTATAACGCCAGACTAAAAGTGTATTTTGATACTTGATTTCATTTAAAGTCCTTAATGCAATTAGAGGCCAGCTCCGTAGGTAATACATTTAAGAATGAGTGGCTTATTAAATATGCAAATAATTTCGCGGAATAGTACGGCCCACGTTAAGGAATTCTTATTCACTGAAATTCCATTCGCAGGATTGTTTAGATTCGTTTTATTCATACTGGCAGAAGCTTACTGCCAACCTCAGCAGCCATATTTTATCGGTTCTGTCGATGTTTAAAATACGTATCGCGATCAATGCGTCTATGTCGAGACCAGAAAACAGCGGAAAAACATATCACGGATACAAAGGTGTTTCAAAAATTTCACGCTACACCAGAAATTCTGATCAAGCTCTTGTTCCAGTAAACAATGCATTTTTGACGAAGAAAGGCGCGACGAAACGAACGCGTTTTGTCGGTAAAGCCAACGAAATTTCACGATTCCAATGGCTTGCAAAAGGGTCAGTCGTTCGTGAGTTTATGTACCCGTGTATCTGAAAACTTTTACGATTCAGATAATTAACAGTCATTATATCCGAATTAAAGTCACCAGTGTTTGAACATCGTTGCCCTTCTGTATTAATTTTCTGCACTCCTGAATTTTTCACACTCTTAATAATTCACACTCGAACAAATGGGGCAAATTTTAATATTCAATTTCGTTTCTAAAAGCAACAAAAAAATCACGTTGCGCTGTCCCTGTTATATCTTCCTAAATACCTGGCGCATCGGCCACTGTGACACAATTTTCTTACATTTCGTTCGAATTACAAGTTTTACGGTCAAGAACCGCAAGCACATTTCTGCTCTGCAAATATGCGGCGCGGGTGGAGGTAACATCGTAGCCGAGATCAAAATTTTCATTTTTAACGCGTTCATTTACCGTCGTAACTAGATTTTCACTTGCGGGAGGGTGGCATCGATTAAAGTTTCGTTTCAGCGTTATTTAGAATCACCTACGACCCTTTGACGTTCAATCTCTGGTGACCTTTTAAACCCGCGAGGCATTGAGCACCGTTCAATCGAACGAATCGTATCAAACGAATTTCGTTTCCGCCCCGGCGTGGGATCCTCGTGTCATTTTTTTTCCTCGACGCCGGCGAATATGACGGAGAACGGGAAGCGACGGAGAAACAGAAACACAGACACCGGGGATAAGAAATGATCGCCCAGATATTTCTACGGCGGAATGGCGTTAGTAGAGCGAGCCGAAGGAAAATGGTTCGCGTGCTCCAGCATCCCTGCCTCCCATTCAGGATACGATCATTTGTTGCGGACGACACTTGTAGCACGGCTGGATATCACGATTATGTCGAATAAAGGTAATCTAAGTAATTGGGGAAAGTTCTAAAAGCAGGATCGATCGTGGGTGGGAAAATAGTCGCGGGACGTTTAGAGCGAAATTCTAAGCTGAATCGAGAATTAGTTTAGTTTTTTTTATTAAATTATTTAATCTACTGTAATATGATACTTAATTGGTTACACGAGGTATTTATTGTTTTCTATGTGAAACAGTTAAATTTCGTCGCAGTTCTCTGTACAAAGTAGAAGAGGTTAAGAAGTTTAATGATGCACTTATTTAATATTAATGAGAAGAATTAATGTTATTCCTTTGGGAGGAGAATTTAGCCTGCAGTGTGATTGTATCAAAGTTTTGTCATAAAATGGGAATGTAGTTATGATTATTCGTGGCAGAATTGTGGTGTTATGTACAGTGAGATTTAACCCTTAGTGGTGCATCGCACCCCGGGATGCCTTTGCCAGTATTTCTGTAAATTTTCAGGCGTTAATAATAAAATTTAAAAATTTGCTGAATTTTAAGAAAGGGAAATAGCCTTTATCCACAACTATTTTTTCAAATACAAATTTCAACGTAACAAAATTTAGATTTCTAGAAGAAGACTATTAGAACATGCATGTGCAATTAGCTCTGGAAAGTTAAAAGATTTAAAAATACGAAAGTGGTAACTCAAAGATGACGTTTGGGTTCAGTGAACCCCGTGTGACCAATTTGTGATTATAAAATAGTGCGTCCACGGAAGGTTAAAGATGGTAGTGAAGGTAGAAGAAGAAGGGTAAGTTTCTCAGTTTAAATTAAACGCTTATGGAATGGAATTTCTTTGTACGACATTTTCCTTTGAATGAAAATAAACGTCTCAGGGGTTTGCAACTTAAACAATTTAAGCAGTTAGTTGGTTGTTCAATTGATTTTTAATAACTTGTGTAGGGTCGTCATTACCGAGGTATCGTTGAATATCGGCTTTCCCCAAACAGGCGATTATCCCCAGTGCAAAACGCGATCGTGTGTATCTGATTACGCGCACGTGACTTGCACGAAACGTTTTCGAGCCATAAAGCCGTGTAATTTCCCGAACATTTCCGAAGGAATGCATCTCCCAATTTCATTTTAAGGAGGATCAGCTGCACCATCTCGGATTGCGGCGCGATAATTCACTTCTATAACGAAGGGCGGCGACTTGTTGAAGTCGATCGATGCGACATGAAACGACAGTATCGCCCTATTTACCATTTAATATGGGAATTGGAATGAAATAAAATCGCGAGGGGATTTGATCCTATTCATCGACTCCGCGCGATAGGATTCGAAACCTATTTGCAGGATCAGTGACTTCGAATTTAAAAACATGCTGCACGAAGACTCGATTACTTTCAAGATTCATTTAGAAAAGATACTTGCTCGATTAAAAGTAATATAACATATCGTTGCAGTAGTACGAGCTATTATAATTGATTTACGTGGGAGGTCGAAATGTTTTTGAACAAATTAACATTCATCTTCCATTTTCTCATCCAAAATTTCTGACATTGATTCCACATCAAATGAAACGTGTTCAGATATTTTCACTTCAATCATCTGTCAATAGATGATTGAAGTGAAAATATCTGAACACGTTTGATGATAAACACGATTCCGGACAGGTGAATCACCTAAAACACAAAGTAAAGGCATTTTTATAATCTGTAACACAGTCTCCATCTTGTGCAGGAAGCAAAACTTTGTTAAACAAATTAATACAATTTTTATGTTGATGTTTCTGATTTTTCCTTTTTTGTAGGAAAAATATTTTTTATCATTTTTTTAAGAATTTATATTGAAAATGTGCCCCCAATACATGGAGGGGAATAGTGTCCTGCAGCTCCCTGTAAATTTTCATTCAAATCGTCGGAGCGGTTTTCGAGATTTTATGTTCACCGTTTTGGAAAGCGTAGTTTCTGGGAAATCGCGTTTAAAGTTGGACATCGTTATCCGATCTCATGTGCAGGCTCGTACATTTTTTAGAATTTCGGGGCCCGGTTGCGCTTAAAATACGTAGAAAAGATCTAGCCAGGCCAGCGGAATGTGCAAACACCCTAAAAAACAATTTTCGTAAATTTTGAGGGTAACCTACCCCCTTAAGAAAGAAGTGGAGATTAAAACAGCATGTAGTCATTCATAGAAGCACCATTATTTGGCAACAAGTAAGTCACGTTATTTTTCCATCGATAACAATGCCGACGATACGAGTTCAGAGGAAGATGTGACATTTTCGTGCGTTCTCTGTTTGATCGTAGCATCATGCACATCGCCGAGCACGCGAGTGACATTTCGCGGGCGAAATGGCAAGACAAGCCACTGAGTGGTGCAAAATGTCATTCTTCCGACTTGCTCTTGTTCAGTATCTCTCGCGAAGCATGGATCCACACTCCCAGGTACCGAACCGAATTTCCTCGCGAAGAATAATCGATCCACCATATTTCCATTTACTTTATTGCGTAAACTGGAAACACCCTCCTGTACGTGGGTACACTTGGTTAAAAAGTTATCATAGAAGCATACTGTGACGCAATGGCATTCGACTCGAAGCATTTCAGTCTTTATTAACGCGGTAGAAAAAAAGGTAATTATTTGCAAAAGGGCAGTGCTCGCCGATTTCGATGACCTTGAAATATATTGTAAAAATTAATATTCTGAACGATTTTATCCTATATATATATAACCGTCACTCGGCTTCAGTTTCCGATACCAACGAAATTTCAAACCACCTACCGATCACAGCTTTTTGCGAATATCAAAAGCACTCGTTAAATAAAACTAAGTGTCTAAAAGTTTTACAGAGGATTTAATGTACCGAATTTTTTCAACTATAGCACAACTATATCCATCAGAACTATGTTATTCTGTAATTAAAGTAAAAGTTGTGGCAAGGGTAGATTCAACCCCAACGAGCGTACATTTACGTTTTACTACATAAACCGAATTTTATTTTCCTAGCGAACCACGAGACCCCCGCGGTCGCAGTCATCGTACTAGCACAGTTCTGAATACACACAGCGCTTCTTTTTTTTTGCGAGTCCCACGGCGCGAGAATCACTCGCGGACATATTAATAAATTGCACAAAGCGCCGTGTTAAGCGCGTTTAATTATCTGTCAAGTTCTTTTACGCGTATCATCTACTTTCGTGCAATCTTCCGTCGGCCGTTTCTCTCTAATGAAGCTCGGGCAGAAAAAACTGCCTCCTCTACACGATTTCATCTCTGTTAATTCGTCCCGCTGCAGAGAGGGGCCCGGGAAGACAATGGCAAGCAACTTCCACAAAGGAATGCAATTATCATTCGCGTTGTTTTCAAAGCCCCGTGTCTCAGCGCACACACTCCGCCGGTGCGGTTAATACTTGTCTCGTTTAGAAGCTTTCTGAGCCGTGCTCGAGCCACTTTTTCGCAGCTAGGCACGCGCGTTATTTGTTAGCTCCGCCGATCGGGATTGTCGACATTGTGCTGCTGGATGCAAAAAGGGCCTCAGTGGCAAAAGTAAGTTTCGAGAAAAGGCAGGTATTCGCAAACATTACGAAGTTAGATATTTTTATACATACAGTGAAGTTGTTGTAAAACTGTCTATAATATTTAAAAATTTCATGTATCTCCTCTGCAGTTGCATTATTAAAATCGGAATTATGTAAATTGCCACACTGACACTGTAATGTGAAATTAATTTTGATTATAACTCTCTCAGGCCCTTCTTGCATAAAATAGAGAAATATAGAAAAAAAATGTTGTTTGTTAATACCATCTTTTATTATTTATTCGATATTGAAAAAATATAGTTAAAAAAAATTGTCATAAATCATGTTATGTTGGGGTTGATGTATGTTTGCCTTGCAAGTGAAGTTCGTTTACCCGAATATTCCACTTTTTGTCAGTCCGAAAAACCGAAAATGGGCAGGATCGTAAAATCGCATGATACTTCTATCGAGGTCCTCTGCAAACCTGCGCGGTTTTAAAAAAAAATCGGAATTTTCGAGTAAGGTCAGTTGGTCAACATCGATTTACAAACATTTACCACAGCTCCGTCAATTTTCGAAATACGGCGATGAAATTTAGAGGGCACATGTGGAAAAGAGCGAGGGACCTAATTACGCGTATTATGCAAAAAGGGCCCGAGTGTCCCGAGGCGGTTCTTGCAGCCAACAGTAGTTACAGTTCTGCTTTAATTTTCAAATGCTTCGACATAAAAATTCATACGAAAGGCTTCCATTTGACAGCGCGCTGTGTGCCCTTGATAACTTTAATTAACAACTCGTGGCGTTTATAATGTAACGAATTCCAGCGGGGCAAACACTCGCATTGCATACATACGAGCAAGTTAACATTAAACGAGATAGAAATCTTGTCCTCTTAGGGGCAGAATTACATTTCATTTACGTAAGTGATTCATTTCCAGCTGTACTCTGGCTCCCATCGCGGCGGCCGGTGGAAAATTTAACGTGTCCCTTTTAGAAGAACTTTGAGAAACTTTTATTACTATCCCGAACATTTCATTCGTGCGGTCCGATAATCAGTTTGGGGTTGACAGCAATTTAATCTACATCCCTTCCACTTGCTTCTGTCATTCGTTAATTCCAACAATGGCGATTATGCGATCGTTAGTCTCTATCCCAAAATTACAAGGGATTCAACGTTTCCTCGTTCTGATGCATCGAGAATGAAATTTGTGCCCGAAGAATGTTTTCCAACAAAGGGAAGTTAAATTCAGCGTCCATTGGAAATTTACTAGAGTTCACCATCCCCTGCAGAAAAATAGTGTATAAATTTTCACGTTTAATTTCACGTTGTAACATTAAAAAAGCTTCCGTTACAACGAAACTCCATTAGCGCTGCCCGCTGGTGGTTTAACTATTTCCTTTGAATCCCTCTTCGTAAATTGTTCGCCTGCAGTCGTTGCCGCGCTGGTTTACGTTCAAAGGAACGCCGAATAAGAACTGACAGGCCTTTACCTGCACCCTGTCCCTCTCTGGAGATTGCAGTGTCCCCGTGTCTTTACGGGCAAACTTGAAACACGCCATTTTTATTAGCGTTTCTCGCGTGAAATTTGAATGTAACGGGGCTATCGGTTTCGCGGGAAGCCAATTGAAGCGACGGGTTGTATCGCGGGGAATGAAGCAAAAGGCAATTTCATTCTTTACGAGACGCTTATTCGGCTTCCAATAGAAGGCGAATAAAGTTGGAAGTGTTTCTGGCGGGGCTCGACTAAACTCGGGGATTCGTAAATAAATTAAAACCGAAATATAGATACAGCATAAGTTGTTATCGGTTGCAGCGATTTTAAGGCGATATTTTCTTATCGCTGGGGTGAATGGAAAGACTTTTTCAATCTGGGCGTGGTGAAACACGAGCCAGTAATTTTGCTGCTTAGTCTGCTCCATTTTTAATTGCTGACGGTGGTCGGGATTTCAGAAATTTGAGTACTGAAATCCAAGTAGACCAAGGTAGCGGAATAATATAACTACAGAGCAGAGGGGTAACTAGTCTCACGATCAGATTCATTGGGTAAAATGTTACACGGAATTATACAGTGTGTCTCTAAACTGTGGGATATGTAAGAGCGTGTAAAGTGGGGTGGAAGGATCCTTTGCCACTTTGCAAATTTTTCGATGTTTTATGATATAATGGGTTCGCATATTTTCCTCTGTATAGGAAGTTAGCAATTTTTTTATATAAATAACACACGATATATTCGTATGCCTTTTTTGTTTTTCTTGCAGTACCCTAGTAATATTAATTCTGCTAAAATATTAATCAAATAGTCTTCTCGAGTCGATAGTTTGCTTTACATTTTTTTATACTATGTGGAGTCTATTAGGGTTATTTAAGTTCTTTGTAAATTGCAAATTTGTATCCAAGTTGCAAATTATCAAGTTCTTAGGAATGTAATTAGGTGTCCTAGTAGTCAAATTATCAAATTCTTTGAAATTTAAATAGGTACCAAATTTCTTGTAGTCAAACCATCAAATTCCTAGTATCCGAATTATCAAATTCTTAGTAGTCAAATTATCAAGTTCTTAGGAATGTAATTAGGTATCAAATTCCTAATATCAAATTCTTACGAATCTAATTAGGTATCAAATTCCTAGTAGCCAAATTATCGAGTTCTTAGAAATTGAATTAGGTACCAAGTTCCTAGTAGTCAAATCATCCAATTCTTAGAAATTTAATTAGGTACCAAATTCCTAGAAGTCAAATCACCCAATTCTTAGAAATTTAATTAGGTACCAAATTCCTAGTAGTCAAATCATCCAATTCTTAGAAATTTAATTAGGTACCAAATTTCTAGAAGTCAAACCATGAAATTCCTAGTATCCGAATTATAAAATTCTTAGTAGTCAAATTATAAAATTCCCAATAGTTTAATTATCAAATCTAAAAAGTCCAAGTACTCAACTATCTGATTACAAAAGTCTGTTTTGTTATACATCGAAAAGGATGTTGCAATGGAGTTCCCAGTCTCTCCATTCCATCCTCCACTCTCTCCGGTCCATTTGCCTCTAAAATCGCAATTTTTTTATCCCACCTTGCTCTTCGAAGCGCCATTCGATAGGTCGCCTCTCTCAATTAAAGCATCGCGACGTAAACATAGCAAACGAGATGTGCTATCACGAAAAAATATGCCAGTCACTGTATCAGGCTGCAATTACCGTCAACGTCACCTCGCCAGGAAAGTGTGAACGCACACAATGCTGGCTTGATTATAGTCCCGGGAAATATATCATCCGAGACGTTCAATGAGTCATGTTCCGAGGTAGGTACTCTGTTCGCGTTAACGTCGAACGATCGAAGGGGGGCAGCTCCGCCAATGGGGAACGCTGCGAAAGACGGAATTTACCGAAAATCAGAAGCTGAAGAAAACACGAGAGCAAATACAAAATCAAATTCTTCAGAAATATCTCTTCTTACCTCCAACTTATCTAAACTAATTCTTTCAATTACAAACACACTCGACCAGCTTCATTTTAACATTAAACCTTCCTCAAAACCCTTAACTAACAATAAGTACTTACCACCCCAAAGCGCAAAGAACAAACTAGCACAACATACATAAAAATATGTGTCCCATCCAAAGGAATTCATACTCCGGAGGGTTAAAGTCATCGATGTCTTCCTCGCGCAACCCTCCAGGAAAACAACCCCAATTTACAATACATAATTGATACAAAGTGGAAAGCGCCGTGCAGTGCCTCCGCGTTCGTCTGGAGCCTCCCGAATAGCAAGGAGCGCCGACTAAGGGCAACTGGCGAAACTTGCTGGCCCTGAGGACTGGGCTGGAGTGGAGTGGCGCGGGAGGCTCCCCGCCTCTAAAACAATTCCTCGGAGTGTTAGAGGCAGGAATTTCGTTAAGGATCAAGCCGTGGGTGTCAGATCTTGACGAGGGATCAGCAATGGCCCGGAAAGCGACGGTGGAGCAGGCAGAAAGAGAAAGGGGGCAACGGCACCGGGGGCAGAGGGTGCACCAGCTCGACGTTCGACGATTCAATCAACGCGGGCACATTGTCGACGTCAGACGCGAGGAGGGGGTGGCGGGGTGGGGGTCGGGAGGCGGGAAATGTCAGCCGTCGCGGCGGCGGATATTCCTGGGGTCGAGATATGAAAAATGATGTCTGACAGCGGCGTGAGTAACGCCTTGTACCGTCAAGGTACACCCTAGGATAATGCTTTTTACCGGGTTGTTCTGGTTGGGCGAGGAACTCAGGGGGTCGGGGGTTGCTTGACAGATATCTCGGTGGTATCCGTCGAGCGTGTTGAGACGCCGCGGGATCTCGTGCGAAGCGCGTGTAAGCAACTCTGTATTAGCAGGGTGTCACCCTTCAAGATAGCACCGCGCGCGGCCAAAAATTCAGCCTGCTCCTTTTACCGACTCCACGGAACCAGGCGCGGATACCGCAAGGGGGTGGTCCCTCTTTTTGGGACGGAATTGCGGGGACAGGGTGGAAAAGGACGCGGTCGTGGTGGAGGTTGCTGGGACGGGGTGTGGAGAAGTGGGCGAAGGAAGGTCGAAAGGTCGATTGTTGGAGGAAAGGCTTGGTATTGTGTGGTTTGCTGGGAAGCTTTTATGCGTCTGGTTTTATATTGTGGCAAATGTAAACGAGTTTTCACAGTTCAGAGGGCGTCTTAATTATTATTACGAGTTTTAATGAAAATGAATGGGGGTTTCTTCTCCATCCACTCCTGCTTTGCCAAAGTTGATGGTGAATTAAGGTATGTATGTACTGTCGCAAAGTAGTAGTGGTTTTTGAGTCTTAGATACAGTAAGTGGGAATATTTATTGCAGCGCTCGAATATTTAGCGTAAGACGCGCTTTTTCTTATAACATCTTTGGTACTTTTTTTTATGAAGTATCTGCAGAACCTTTTCCGCCAGAATTTGGTTAATATATTTATCCATGTTGCAGTAATGTTTACAAATTCTATTGGAGAGGAATAATTAAAATTTGCGGCAGTGCAGGCGTTTGAACGCATTCGCCAAAAAAAATTTTAGGCATGTATACAACTTACTTAAATCTACAAACGGGATTTTTAAATTTTTTTTACAGGCTCAGATAAAAAAGTTGAAAAAAAAATGTCCTTTACTATATTTTTGCTATTCCGACCAATTGCAATTTTTTTCAAAACGACCAATTACGTCACTTAGCAACCTAATCCTTCTACCTTCTCAAAAAAACTCAAGTCGTTTGGATTAATTTTATTTTTAAAATAACATTTTAGTTATGCGATTTTAAAAGTTGTAAACTTTCTTTCGTCCGCCACTGTATATAAACCAAATTGCGGCGGAAAAGATTGCATAGTTGCTTTATAAAAAAATACCAAAGATTATATAAAAAAAGTGCATCTTACCCTAGAATACCCCCTTAATATTAATACTCAGAATGTATTTTTGCGCAATCGTTGACCAGACATACAGTACCCGATATCTTTGTCAAAAGTAAGTTGAACACCAACTGCTTTATCAATCACGGATTGACGAAGAATCTTCTATAAAACGTGGATTTCTAGGTGATACAATAAATATTCGCAGTAGGTCTGGGTTAGGTACCGCATATCCCTATCCCATTCCCAATCGAAGACTTTAAAGTCCCCACAAAGTGTTCGAAGCAGCGCTAGTATCGATAACTCCTCCGTTACATCGCGATCACTCAGGCATAGAAGAATCTAAAAAATCCATGCCAAGTACTTCACTTTCTACTTCCCACTCCCCACTCTGAATCGCTACCTGCTCACCCAGTCTATTTAAATATCACGAGCAGCTGCGAGGTGAGTCCCATCGCTGGCCAAATGGTTTCCCCAAATATCAACGAGCACGTTAGTACGTTCGAAGTATCACAGTCGCACTTACCGCTGGCGTCGTTACGCGGAAATTTGAAAGCTGCCTCTGCGCGCGTTGGTTCTGGCTGGCATCCACGAAAGGATTATGTGTGCGTGACATTCGTTACGATGATTACCTTTGTAATTAGCACGGCCGCGGTTCACGAGCGATTACAATTAACAGGGTATTCCTTGTTTAGCTAAAAGCGGTTCATTGGTTGTTGTTCGGATCATCGACGTGATACCGTGCTTCGATCGTGGCGGGAATGTTTGTGGGGCGATGTAAAACGCCGGGTCCGTGGGGGTGGAACAAAGAGGGCGGAGAGAGGCAGCCGACAGGGACAGAGTCATCCGTGGACAATAATTATGCGGATTGTCCCGTCGAGGCTAATTATCCCTCTGTACTTGCATCGAATTCACCCTTCACCTCTGCCCCCTCCTCGCTGCTGTTTCGCCCACTGTCCCCGGCGAACTTTGACGTCGCACAGATAGATGCCTGCCTCTGTGCTCCCTGATAAACCGTCGAATTCTATCGTGACCTGACCACCGACCCTTGTCACGAGACGTGTCCATCATTCACCTTCCCCCGCGTCTCCATTTCGAATAGAAACTTCCTTGGGCGTATACATAATTCTTTTGGCACTGTAATTTAAGGGAATGGGCTCATGTTCCACTGGCAGAGTGGAAAGGTGCTATTATTCAAGCACACTTCTCTGAGAAACTGTAGTCAGAGTCCCTGCAGTTCTCTGGAGTACTGGGTAATTTTAAAATGCTTTCTGAATTCTTCATCCCTTCTGGAAAGACGCTTGACTACTTAGTAATAGAACCTTCAGTCACTAGCTTCACGGATGCTCTCAAGTCACATTTTTAGTTCAATAATATCGCCAGAAGTTAGCAAGTTAAATCAATGCTTATAGTTCATTGTTTTTTTATAAGAAATTCCTTGACAGAAATTGCAGAAAAATGATTCCATTACGAAGCCGTTCATGCACTGAAACAACACTGTCCTGTACCTCAATTTTGCCGGTGAGTATGAAAGTGCTGTAAGTCGTGTAGTTTTTATTTCGAGATATTTAGACTGTTGCGTTTGGGTGTATTAAAAAATGTTTGTCCACTATTGAACTTGTACGAAAATGTGTGCTTTCAACCCTTTGAATGTCTCCCAAATTGCAAAAGTGCTGAGACATAGTTCTTCGAGCTTCGCAACTTAATAAATTCAAGCACTTTTCCGAACAAAAGAAATTTTTATTTTCTAATACTTTGACACCAACGACTTTACCATTTTTGCTGAAGTATTCTTTACCATTATTCCTCCTAACTTCTCTCATATTTTCCGCACAATCCATATTTCGTTTTTTCTTTCTTTTCTTGCCCCACATCTAAGCTCAATGCATAATACAAAATTATGCAATTATTTCCCTTCTCACAAATTACTTACAGAAAAACAAATGACTTACAGCGCTATCGAAATTTTGCAAAAATTATTTCAAGGTATTGAAATATAAATCAATGCACCATAAAATAAGAGAAATCTCAATTTTTCGGGTTTTTCGACTTACAGCGCTTTCATAATCACCAGCACAATTGCCATTATCATTATTAGTTTGCGCCAGAAGTGTCATTGAAATCAGTTTAAAGAAACGCGAAGGGACACTGCAATTTGTGAAAAATTGCCGTCTCATCCGCTTGCCACTTTTCCGCGCTCAGTCGACTATACAATCTCAGCCCCCGCACCATCTTTTCATCCCCAAACCGAGGGTGGATACAGAGCCGTGGAAAAAGTGAATGACGTGCGTGGACATGTTTCGCTCGTAAACGTTGCCACGATTACCACTACAGGGCTGTACCGCCGCCGAACCGGAGCCGCCTGCCCCGCGTTCGGAGTTTTCCAATATTTACACGCCAGAATATTCAATATTTTCCAGCGCCGTGGCACGCCGCGAGAACATTTGAATAACCCAATATGCCTGTTTCGCTGTTGGCTATACCCTGCCTCTCTCGATGATTCTTTCACGGCACTTGAATACCTATGTACAATGACAACTCTTTCATGCTCGAACCCTGCCCGCGAGTTTATTTGAAACTGCTGGATATAGGGGTTTTGGCGGAATCTCGTTCAGCAGAGTGGATGGGGAACGAGAATATCTGAGAACAGATTTGCAAGGATGCTTGCTGGGTGGTATTATGCCGCGACATACAGTTCTGCGGAGAAATTGTTAAATTATTGAAAGGATTAAGTGGTTTTTGAGCTGAACTACGAATTCCGTTTGGTTTCTGAATTTGAAGTGGTCATAACGCACTTTTGGGGGATCCCTTGATTTCTTTATTTATTTCTTAGGATTTTTTGTAAGTACATGTGTTTTTAGGTACAGGGGTTTCATGCTGCGCATGTTAGAAATGTGATCGTGGAAATTTAATTTTAGTGTACGGTTGAAGAGTGAAAAAATTTCATTCATATTGTTTTGTGTTTTTATACATTGGATTTTAAGGGGGGAATCCTATTCTTTGGGTTAAAAACATAGGAAAATTTGGGAATTTTTTTGTAAGAAACCAGCGATTCGATTCATCTGAAATTTGGACCATGTTTTGGTGCATCTTTGAGGAAACTGCAGTTTTTATTTTATTAATTTTTTACCATAAATTTAGTAGTTATGCCTAATCGACCATCACGCCGTGCAAAATTCATCGTCCGTTGATATACATGATATTTATCTACCAGGTAATCTGAAATAGAAAAATGATACGGGGTTTTATTTTATACACATGTAGCTTGAAATTGATGAACCAGCAAAAAACAAAAAAAATTATTGAGCAGTGCGGAGAGTTTTCAAACTGAAAAGTCTGAATCTTTAATTTTTGCTATCCAATTTTGCGCAAATTTCCTTATATAACAAAAGACGTATAGAACTTAGCGGTATTCTGGTTCATCAAATTGAAGCTACATATCTAGAAAGTAAGACGCCGTTTCATTTTTCTGTTTCAGATTACCTGGAAGGTATATATCATTCACACCAGCGAACGACGAGTTTTGCGCGGCGTGACGCATAACTCCTATATTTATTATTAAAACTGAATAAAAAAAAACCTGCAACTACTTCAAGGATGCATAAAAAAATGATCCAAATTTCAGATGAATGGAAGTGCTAGGTTCTTAAAAAAAAATCCTAAATTTTCCTACGTTTTTAGCCCATAAAATAGGATTCCACCATGAAGAGTGTATTCTGGTCTAGCGCGTGAATTTCATTACCAATTTTAAGAATTTTTTATGGGCAATCAGAGTGAGTGTAGTACGTAACATTTTTTTCTAAAATCTTAATCTTCCTTTTAACTATATTCACAATTTTTTTGTCGCGAAAAAGATTAGTGTGAGATGTCCGTACGATGACACGAAGATTGTGCGTTTTTGCGGAGGCTTCCAATTGGCTGCCATGCTTCTGTCCTTCGCAGGCATCTGAGGCAAATGATTAATGAAAATTTTTATTCGGTACGAATATTGCTGTCGTCTGAACCGGAATGATGAAAATATCTGCAAAATTGTCCTTCTGCAATCTTTCCGAATATCTCCCGATCCCATCATTTCATACGTCGAGCAAACTTGTGTCAGAGGCACACGCCCAAAAAATTATTATCCATTCGTTTGAATAAATTTTCACGCTCTAACGGCTCGAAACTTATATAATTAACTGTATAATTTTTATCGAATTTATGCCACAAATTTATTTAAAGCTTATAGAGCCGACCGGTTTCCAGCGACTGGGTATTGATAAAAATCTGTCATTTGATGCGCTTTCGTTTAACGAAAATATATTTCAGGAAGGAAAGCGAACGTCACCGTTCGCAATTTGACAGTGCCGTTAATTAACAGCGTTCCCAGCGTGCTTATGAGAGAACTCGGTGAACTAAACACGCACTTGACAACTACGACAAATCCCAGTCAATCGTACCTGATCGAGTCGCGCTGATACTGTAATTAACTACCTGGCCATGCATACGCAGCAAGCAATTTTGAAACTATGTAACTTGATACTGTATCGTCGATAACATCCCGATCAATGTTTCGGGGTAAACATGATACCAAATTAGAAGCGTCTATTCGATACCCTCGATCGATAATTATCGAAAAAACTGTTTAAAAGAATATCCTTGTGGTAACAATAATAAAAAGACTTCTCTATAATTCAGCAGTGTTTAAAAAGACATTCTACATTGAACTGTTTAAACTGGGAAAGGTCGAGTTACCATTGAAGGCCAGGTATATTGGGAAGCCAGATAAAATACGGTTAATTCATTTTGCGAGGCCGAAGTGTGCTATAATGGCTATAATGTAATTGAAATTCAAAACTACACGTACCTACCCGAAACCGCAATGTCTGATTCACCTCTTCGGTCTCCAAGAATGATACGAAGTGAATGGAAAACGTGGTGTGCAACTGACCCAGATGAAAAATTCAGAAGAATATCATCACTGTTGCTTTGGATTCTTCAAATAACAGAAACGTAATTTTTAGGATCGAGGACTCGTGTCGCAAGGATCAAGCAACTCCGTAACATTATTTCTGACAGTCATAAATGACGAATCACGTGGGAAATGTCATGCTCAGGATTCTGTCACGTTGACGGTTTCGTTATATTTTATTCGACGTGGACTGGAACAATAATTAATCGCAGCTTGAAAGATATCATTGCTAAGGCAATTTAAAATGCATGTAGAGTCTATTTCGAGCCCTCCGATGTACATTCCCTGCGAAAAGTTTGCAAGCACACATACAAATGTTTTTCTAATTTAAAATTAACAGTTTCAGTGTTTCTGACGCCCATTCATTTTAATATATTATCACGCAAAGGGATTTGTTTATTCGAGGGTAGAATCCCTGGTTTGCTGAATTCGTAGAGCGCTCGGAAACTTTTCCCGGTTAGTGTACGTATATAACCGAGGACATTCGTTCAATAATTCACAAACAGCAGTGAATAATAACTTAATCTGCACGGCACGTTAAACGCGACGTGGTATTATATTATATCGATAACGCGACGTTAATACTTTCAACCGCTCATTTCGCTTTATCGTCGGATTAAATAACTCGTCACGACACCGCCGTTGAAGTCGCGACGTGAAAATTGGCGAACGGTGTATCGACAGCTACTCGATCGCCGGGATCCGATTGGATAGCTAAATATCTCTCTAAATTTCTGACGTAAAAATGGTTCGCCACGGTATTTCATCGCCTCCTCCGGGGTTCAATGGGGGAGGGGGGTGAGAAGCCAAGGATAACGAATTCGCGCATGCAGAAGAATCGACGGATTATAGAAATTAGAGATTTATATCGCACACATTCGTTTCCTCCAATTTTTCACAAGCGTCTATGCGAAAGGTACGCTGAGAAATGAATGGATCATTTGTAAATGAATGCTGCGATTTATTGCATGCATAACAATCGTTAAAGAGGCATTCTTATTCTTTTCAAGTCGAATCGTTGCTTCGGGGGGGAAAGATCGATGAAGCAATTTGTAGGAGCAGATACTTTATGGGTGGTTTAAAGGACATCATAACGTTTCAAGGATTCTGAACGTTTGGTATCGCAGTTGCAATCGAATGTCGCATCCACGGCACGCTCATTAAAATGCACAGCTTCTTTTATTTTCCCCGGAGCTCGCTGTTCACAAATCAGAGGACACGTCGAATTAAACAGAGAATAACGCGAAACTGTAACGGAGATAATTAACATGTGAACAGCAGCGGTGTAATCGAAGTTTTTCTATTTACCGAAGCAGATTTCGCGAATATTAAAAATACACTGCGCACTCAACCGGATACGTCTACAAACTCCGGCCTGCGCAATCAAATTGAATACAACGCAATTGTAAATTGAAACGCGATGGAATCGCTACTTTCGTTTCCAACTTTACCCACTTCGATATCCCTTCGACGTTCCTCTTGTTTTCATTATTTCCTTAGCATCCGCGACTTCTTTCCTTGTTTCGTCAATATTCCTCCAATACCCCCACGGCCGCAGCAGCCAGGAGGACATCGCGAAATTGAGATCAAAACGTCGGCAGACCGATTATTCCCGTGCCTCCAAGGGTTCCACGCCAGTGCGCGTTCCTTTGTTAATTAGAGCGGAATTGGATCACGATGCACGTGAGCGAGGAGAAACTGGATATACTCTCGGGGACAGTAAGGGGTACAAGGGTAAAAAGGTAGGTTTTCTTATACGCGACCTAACGTAAAGAATTTCAAAGTTGATTTTCTCGAAAATGAAGGGCAATATCAAAAAAATTTACTCCTTTTTCTCGACTTATTTACTTGTTGTAAGTCGAAAAGGAGCAGTAACTTTTTTTGATATCGCGCTTCATTTTCGAGAAAATCGACTTTGAAGTTTTTGACGTTGCGTCCAGCTGCGTTTAGGAAAACCTACCTTTGGACGGCTAAAATCAACGGTTTCGTTTGGGTTGGATTGAAGGACGACTAATAACTCATACTATATTGTAGATATACCACGCGTTTCAAGAAAAGGAACCCTTAAAAATATTAAAAATTGAAGGAAACACAAAGCGCCAAAGTGGGCGCTGCGCAATTCAGTCGAACGATTCGTCTGAAAGCAGAACCTTTGTCAATGAATACTCTCTGACTCAAAATCTACAAGGTGGAACTTCATTGAAAAAATCGCGAAGTTATTTAACACATAGCAACTTTGTATATTGTTCCTGTTATATCAGGAATTACAATTTTTAAAAGAATGATTAATAAAAATTGTTCAGAGCTCTGCGATCTTAATGAGCGAGTTCCACCTTGTGGATAAAAGTGTTTTGTAGGCTCAGTTAAAATTCCAGCTAAAAATATTGATCCGTTCCCGACTTATGATGTTCACCGTCTTGACGCGCAGTGCCCACTTTGGCGCTTTATATTTCATTGAATTTTGAATATTTTCGAGGTTCCCTGGTCTTAAAACGCGCGTTACATCCACAATAAAGTATTGTAAAACGTGCAAATGGTACGAGTTATTAATCGTCCTTCAATCCAACCCCAAAGAAACGGTTCCTCTTAGCCGTCTAGTACCCTTCTACCCCCATAAGAGGATTACTTAGGCAGTCGAAATATCGATTTTTTCATTGCATTTTCCGAAACTACTACCTTTTCTGAAAAAAATGCGCTTGGTTTATATTAAAATTCGCAAAATTGTTGATTTGCCAGCTAGAAAGGTCAAGCGGCAGCCTGCAGCGTCGCCTTTGCCCAGAAACTTTAAACGTGTTTTTCTCGAATCTTTTTTTCTCTTGGTTTTCGCTCAGTTGCGAATGAACGGAGGTTCAGACCAACTTGAAAAAATTACATGACGTATAAAACATGTGCCATTTCCCGCGAAACCTCTGATATGGTCCGTAAAAATTCGAGATTTTCATAAAAAAATTAAAAAGTCGCGGATTTTTAACATCGCACAAACAAGACCGATTTTTTCTTGAAATAATCTCTTTTTCCGTCCCCAATTTAATAATACTATTTTAATTTTAGTTTTTACTTGTTTCCCGGTGAACTACGTATGTAACAAAAAAGAATCACACCTTAAAATTGGATTACGTCACATTTTAAGACCAACATTACCTGAAAACCTCAGAAGAACGTTGAAATGTTTACCAGTCAGCACCGCCATTTTTAAAGCACATATATACGTCATACCAATTTTGTTTCAATCTCTATGATAATAATAAGCACTGGGTAAAAGGATACATCTGGCTTTAATTTTTTCTTTTTACAAATACATTAAGAAGAAAGTGTTTCTTTCACAGAAAACGACTGCCTAAGCGCTGAGTAGTCCCCTTAAGCCACGTTCCCACGCGCGTAACGACCCACCCATTCGCTGTCCAATAAAGTGACAAATTATTGGAAAAGACGTCCATCAGCCGCAATTACACGTAAATTATTTCTGCAATGAAGAAGTCAGGTGATGCGTTTTCATTCCAAACGAAGAAAATTAAGTCGGTCCGAAGTGAATTCGTAGATAGGAGCTGCATTGAGTATACAGATCGGATTTAGATCGAAATGGGAATAGACGGCTCGAATTTCAAGAGCGCCGTTCCCGTTCACGTTCCTGATAACAATAAACATCACGCCAGGATGGAGTAGCCGCGGCGAGGAAATTGTGATCGGAACATCGGCAGCTGCTCGATCATTCCCGATCGCCCCGAGGCTCCGGTATTCGTTCTTCCGTTGATTATCGCGGCGCTCGATTACGCTGCACGCGAGCCGGGAAAGATAGAGGGCGAAATCGAAGGAGAAAGGATGAGCGATCATCGCGCGGTAACCACGGGCTATTCTTCGGCGAGGAACTTCCACCGAGTCATTTTTCACGGGATCGAAGTCCGGCGGAAGGCTTGCCATATCCCCCTAAATTAAACAACTACATCCCCAGCGTCTGGCCGGCAACGAGGCGGGCGAGCAATACGGGCTGAAGGGGAAAGAAAGGGAGGAGGCAGGGGTGCACACGGCTATCGCGGTTGCGAGTGACGTAAACGAAAATAAAGAGGCGTCACCGAGTTTCTGATTACTTGGAGTTTCTTGCGCCGGAACCGCCGCACCACTGGCGGAGGAAAGGAGGGGATGCCGCGGAGTCCAGGGGAACGAGATGCAGCGTGAAAAGGAATACTGGCTGGTGCGCTGGGAGAATGAGGGATGGTGGGCAGAATTCAAAAAGTGCAGGCAGCTTTCTCCGGCGTTTATTTAAGCAAGTTTCCACCGCGGACGTGCCACTGGGAGATTACAATGACGGGGGGATCGTGACGACGCGGAGGCGGGAATCGTTTGTACACCGAGGCTTATTGTCAGTTTGGCAAGCAGCGTTGGGTTACGTGCTTTGGGATGTGAGGATTTGGGTAATTAGTCTGTCGGTAATTTAGAACGACTTTGCTCCTTGTGGGAGAAGATAGGTGGACCTATTATGGATGTAAAGGGCCTTTCAATAAGGGCGTTCGTCTTTAACAGTGAATAGAGAGAGGTGTGTGTGAGGTGTGGCAGGAATATTTATTGCGGACTAGCAAAAGACACCCGCGCTTCGCTTCGGGCCTAAGAGGTATTAAGGACTCAATGAAAAGATATTCCATCCCTTTCCACCACCCCTTTAGGGGTTGATCGGGGCAAAATCCTGAAATTGGTTTTTAGGCACTTATGTGGGTAACCTTTCGAAGTAAAAACCAAGTTGATATCTAATCGGGTCTGAGAGATTTTGAATCAATCTAATATACTAACTAAATTCCCGCGATTTTTTTATTCCGGATGAACCAGGTCGAAATTAAAATGGTCACCGCAAACTACTGAAAAAAAATCGCTGCCGTGAGATCGCTGATATTTCTTATGTTTATTTCTATTTTCCATCGCAAAAATTAGTACAACTAGTTTAACATGTACACTTTCAAATACATAAAGGTTTGATTAAAAAAGCCTTCAAGCTTTTCCCCCAAAAATTCCCGAATATACATGTTTTTCGGACCTCACAGTTAGGCATAATCCCTTTAAGTGCACTGTATCTTGGGAACGGCCTACGATTGGCACATAGGTGGCGTTCTGTTAGTTCGAATATTCGTATAGTTCGGAAAAGAGTACCTAACATCGGAGAGTCAGCGTTGGAGGAATTGATAACGCGATTGCCTAGTACACAGAGGACCGGCAGATCCTGGGTTCGAGTCCCATCCCCCGAGGCTCTCTTTTTCGCCTACAATTTGTGCGCCCTATTGCGGGACACCATGCACAGTAATATTAGAACCACCCCATGCGCAAGGGAAGGATCATATTGCACGCGTCTCCTTTATCACGCTCGAAGAATCTGCATTCTCGCCAATTCTCACCCTGACACCTTTATCCCACTCGTTTCTACTTACCCAAGTTGTTTTTCCCCCCGCCATGCCTGCATCTTCGGGACATTCTCTACATCCAACGAATCCAGCTCGCGACTGCCTCGTTCCATCGGGGTGTCTCGAGAAACTTTCGAAGACAACCTGCGACCACCGATGCTGTCGGTGGGGGGGTAGAAGCTTCAGGGTGTGCACGCGCACGGACACGCGGGCCGACACCAATGCGCGGCAAGTGCACCCTCCGCTGGCGAAATGTATGACGGGGGCGGATGAGGCGGACGCGCCTGGTCCCCGGGAAAAGAGATCGAGGAGCGTGCGCGGTTTTAAAACGGCGTCGAGTGTATTACGATTTTTAATTACGAAGTTTTCGCTTTTTGTCTAACGAGCACAATTGGTAAAGCCGAGCGCGATGTCGCGGCTCTCGGACAATGAGTCGCGAGGGGTGAACCGTTGGGGGGAGGGCGGGGGGGGGGGTTGAACGCGGGTGGAAGGAAATGTTCCAGAAGGAATAGCGGGAGGAAAGGGGTAGTGGGAGCAGAGAAAGCGGAAGGCTCCGTATAACGGACGTTTTGTAAATAGAGCCCCGGCTCGTGGATTTGTTTCGCGTTGGAATCTCTTTTTAGAGGCGCCAGACAAGGTACGTGTACTTTTAACGGGAATGTCTTGGCCGCGCTGGCGGAGACAATGCGCGATGGCTGCGCGAGTTGTACCCAAAGTAATGTCGCGGTTTATAATCGGAAGTGGCGGGGATTGAATAAAACGAGAGAGAGAGAGGGTGGAGGCAAGCTGGGCGCATCTTGTAATGCATACGTTATATGGGATGGGCGACATCTGGGTCAGGCAAATTGTTATTCCTTTCCTAGCGCGCTAACGATTGTGGACCGTTGCAAACGCTTTGATAGTTCTCGCGGTAGTTTTTCCCCGAAGCGGGCCACGGGCGAGATCGCCGGTCCAATTGTTCCCGAGCAGCGATATAGTATTCGGCACCGAGTATTCCGGCGCCAACGCTATTTTTGCTGCTGTTTGCGGAACGTACTGGCCCACCTGCTCCCTTCAGCGAGCCTTCAGTTTACGACTTGACGCCATTAACGGGCGTTAAGTGCGGAAACTGCTTATTGCTTTTGACTGTGACGTGATCGTCAGGTACACGGCGGGGAATATACGGCGCGTCACTTCAATTTGGACTCTTCAGAGTCGGGCACTCGAAGTTTGATCGTCGTGTCACCAGAGAGGAAGCTCCGTTTTACAGAGAACGCATAGATGTGGTGGTTAAAAGGGAGGATAAAAAATAATGACAGTTTTATATTTGGGCATAAACGCTCTGGGTATCGGTGGCGCGGTTTATTCTGGGATGTCCTCTAATTCCGTGGGATGGAACCTGTGGTTTAGTTTCTGCCTTTTAACCTGCTCTGCTATTCTTGATAGTTTAAACGCTTCCTTGCCTCTTGCCCTGTCTATATTTGATAATGGACGTCGATACCGTTCGAAATCTTTGTAATCAAATTATTGAACTTTTCTGCTGCAGGTGGCATGGCTTCGCGTCGACACACAGACGATCCTCACGATCGCAACTCACGTTATCACGAAGAACCATCGGATCGCTATAACACATAGCGGCCACCGTACCTGGTCCCTCCACATCAAACACACGAAGGAAACGGACAGAGGGTGGTACATGTGCCAACTCAATACTGACCCGATGTCCAGCAATACTGGGTTCCTTGAAGTAGTTGGTAATGACACGTTAACCCTTAGAGATATTTAGCGAATGAAATTCACTATTTAAATTGCAGTCAGCTATTAGTAACAGAATCGTTTTGGAAGCTAAGCTCAGTGTACAAATTAAAAGTTTTTAGTGTTTTTTTTTTTAGATAAGCGCTTAAGTTAGTTACTAATGACATTCAGTAGGTTTACTGGTTTATTGTTCAGACTAATGGAAATTACTTTTGTACAGACTAATGGATATTACTTTTCGATATTGAATTTGATTATAAAGGTGCCAATCCATGATGAGATTTTAAATTAAATTTTTCTACCGCGAGACAAAAATCTCAGCAACAGCTGAATGTAAATAATGGATGTTATTATCATTTTCTTCCATTTTTTTTTTTGTAATTCATAAACTTTTTCTTATATTTATATTATTTTCTTCTATTTTTTGTGATTTATTTGATAATACTCTTTTTCGACCTCGACTTTTTCATTGTACCTGGCGTATTTTTTTTACATTTTTTTAATTTCTTTATGGGGTGAAAATAGTCGCGACAGATGAGAGTTTTGAAACTTGTCTCACGAGAGTCTAATTTCATGAAACTAATGACAAAATAATTGAAAAATAAAAAAAAAAGGAAATAATTGTCTCTTGAAAGTAGAGTCTCGTGTGAGACATGATATTTTTCTCTAATCGTGGATTTGTACTTTTAATGTAATAATAAATCATTGAGTGGTGAACTGTTTCGAAGCATCAAACTTTAACGAAGTATCCAGCAACAAGTGATTTTGCGCCAGATTGTGTGCTGTATATATAAACTTTGATACTTTCAGTGGGATTTTGCTAAACTACTTTACACGTCACGTTACGTTAAATTTATTTCCTTCCATGATCGCGAGTTTGCTCGAACTACGTAAATGTATCAAGAAACACAGAAAGGTGACGTAATTACTAAAATAGTTTTATTTATCATAACACACTACCTACCGGCAGCCGATTAATATTCCAGTGTTTATCGCCCAGTTGACTAAAAATCGACTGTTATAGCAATTTTAACCCTGAAAATTTCCTCCACGCTCGAATTGACTGGTATATTATATGTATCCTCTTAATTCGCTGCCAGAAATTAATGTGTTAAGGGTACCAGGCAGTCGTTCCTGTCTAAAATGAATCATTTCTGTTTCAATTAATCACAAAGAAATAAATTGTAACTTAGACTTGTTCTTTGGCATGAAGTTTATTAACGTCACAAGCTTTAAAAAACATGTATGTTTAGGTTAAAAATATGCATTATTTATGACGCTATAGATGGATTAAAGAGGCTTTTTAGAAAATTTTCTTTTGTTTTGCAGTAATAACTCAAAAACTGAGGTTCCAATCGATTCAAATCAAATTCAAACATGTTCACAAAATGTGTAGTTTCGGACCAGACCTGAATTAAAGTTACTGAAAACTCTTATTCTGTATGAAAAGAAACTAAAACCCCATTAATGAGGTTTCACCCTCCCCCGAGCCCCAAAACATGAGGTCTTAGTTCCTTTTCATAAAGAATAAGAGTTTTCATTAACTTCAATTCAGGTCCGGTCCGAAACTACATATTTCATGAACATGCTCGAGTTTGATTTGAAACGATTGAAGCCTCCGTTTTTGAGTTACCACTGCAAGGCGAAAGAAACTGTTTTAAGAAGCCTCTTTAAAGATCCATCTGTAGCGTCATATATAATGCATACTTTTGACCAAACAAACATGTCCTTTAAAGCTTATGATGTCAACAAACTACATGCCAAAGAACAAGTCCCACTTTCAGTTTGTTTCTTTGTAATTAATTGAAACAGAAGTGCTTCATTTTAGAACGACTGCCTAGCACCCTTAAAGATTCTAGCGAATGTAATACTACACGATTTTAGCACCGTTTTCTTTCACACTTCAAAACTCTTCGTGAAGATGGTATCTGTTTCTCGGGAGGGCACAGAATACAGTTCGTTCCTTCCGGCAGAGACGATATTCCAAAGCAACCCCACTAAAACCCCTCCCATTAAGTCTGACAAACTCTCCACTTCCTTTCGGCGAGAGGTACAAAGAGCACTCCAACTCCAATGACCACCGCGACAGTGTGTGTAGCTCAATGTCAGCATTCCCAGTGTCTAACCAAGATGGCGTTCAACGTAACAAACCTCCCCAAGAGCGCAGCGCCTTAAAACCCAGCGACCCAGGTCCGCGTTTAATAATACCCGGGTCTCGCAGATTCTAGTCGATACCCCTAGCCAGATTGCACTACATCGGCCGCGGGCAGGGACAGCGAAACACTTGCAGGCGAATCGGCCGTCCGCAGTGGCTGGTCGAGCTTGTATCCCGCGTCCCCGGAAACTCGTGGATCCTCGACCGGCTCTTGTGAAACTCGACTAAGAACAGGCAGAGTCAGCGTTTTCCGTGTGTGCACGTTAACTCTGACGCCTGTGCCCCGCGGAACACGTCCTTCCCTGGCGTGGCGCATCCTTCTTCCGCGGCTATGCATCAACTGATCCCTCCGCGGAACTTTCTTGGCACTTGGTACCAGCGTTCCTGTTACCGCCAACTTGTCAAACTTCCCCCAACTTCCCCACCCCCTCAACATCCACCGCGCAGTGTCGCTGGGAGGCCGTGATTGCAGCCACGAGACACCGATATTTAATCCCTGATTATTTTCCCAGGCAGTTTGCGCCCTGTCCCGGGTATCGTCGGCCCTGGACTTCTAAACTTACGCGGCCGGGCTAAATTAAAGACGCGCGCGGCTTAATATCGTCTAGACGCTTCATTATGCGAGCGGGAGCGGGCAGGTTGGTTATTAAGACGTTTCCATTTCGAATTAGTTTAGTCAATAGAGTGGCGGGGGCTAATTATCGCGTCGCTGTGCGAAGACGACGGTTAGGGGGTGCGCCGCTGCTTTTGCCAGAGGTGCAGGTCCTTTGGATTCCTTTTAAAGAGTGACCCGTGGCTGTGACGGATAGAATTCTGCGTTCTGCTGGCTCGTAGTAGTCGAGGGGGAATTGCGCCTTGTTGGGCCGACGAATAGGTATTCCTTTGTGAATTTTTTGTGCGAAAACTGTTCGGCAAATTAATTCGAGGATTGACAGGCTTTTTTACTGTATCTTGAGCTATTGTTCTGAATTTTTGTGCGACAGTGAAAGAACAACATGGCGGATACCGAAAGAGCGTTGAAAAATAAGCGGGTGGTCCTGGCGTTGACGGAAAGTATTGTAAGGGTTATCTGAAACACAAAAAGGAAACGAGATTCTTAATCTATATGAATGTAGCTATCTGTGGTAGTAGATGTATTAAGAAAAATAAAAAAATGTTAAAATGGCAACCTTTTGAAGAAGATGAAGCGTCCTGATTTGAGTCTGAAAATGGTTTTGCTCCAAAATCGGGAAAACTTCTTTAAATAAAAAAGGAACGGTAACAGATACGGCATTGAATCTACTACCACAGATAGCCACATTTATATAGATTAAAAATCTCTGTTCGTTTTTGTGTTTCAGATAACCCTTACAGTACTTTCCACCAACGCCAGGACCACCCGATTTTTTTTAATAACCTGATGGATGTTTAAATTAGTTTACAGCGCTTATAGGATCGAGCTATTTTGAAAATGCCTCTGTAATAAACCCTGATTCGCTAGCAAGTCGTTAGGGCTCCGCGGAGTCGGTCAAGCCGCGGGACTCACGACCGCGAAAGCCCTCGAAAATATTATAAAATTTCCAAGCCGCGTTTCCACCTCTCTGCCAAAGAAATAGATTCGAAGAGTTCGTCGCGATCAATAGTATTTCTAAAATATTAACGCCTTTTAGAAAATTAAAATCTGTAGGTAAGACACACCAGTGGCGCACCCAGCGAGGGGACCCTGGCACCCCTCAAAGAAAAAGGGAAAAAAGGGATTAAGGGGTCTTCCTACCTTGACGGACGAAAAATGATGCGAACTTTGGGAATTTTTTAAAACAAAACCATTAAATATATTAACTTCCAGCTGTGTGGCTTCATTTGTCAATCTTTAGAGAATATAAAAAAGAGAATTGTATACAAAAATAGTGGTTATATCCGGAGTTATATATTAATTAATTTTTTTAAATATATTTCCTAAATATGTACAAATATAGGCATAAAGCTTGCAATTAATATAATTTGAGGGTTTCTCTTAAAAAAATCCCAAATACCACGCTCCCTTTCACGCTGTCAATGTAGGGAGACCCCTTAATTAACTTAACCATGACTAAAGTAATTAAAGATCATAGTAAAAAGAAAGCGGGATTTTATTCTTTAAATAATTTTTTCGTAATCGCCTAATGATTATTATTAAACTTGCATTAGAAATATTTTTATTCGTTCAACTTAGCTCACCCTCAAAATTAAATCCTAAGTGCGCTGGTGAGACACACCCTCTTTTGTAAAGACACTCCTTTCACCTCGATCAGTTCACTGTTCAATTAAAATAGCAACCCTCGAACGCATGTTTAGCCACGACGGTATTAGACGACGGGCCAATACGAAGCACGCGAAGAAGGCAGCAGATTTATCAAAAACGTTTAACGTAGGTATTTTGAACACAGTGCAATCAAGGTAGCAGCCACTGGACGAGTCTGTCCGCCAAGATAGAGACACCTGAACGCGGGGCGGTGGTGGTGGTGGTGGTGGTGGTGTTCCACCGGTGGTGGGATTTGTGGCAGCGGGATGCAAATGTATGTAAAGTGTACACCGCGTACCGAAACTTGGAGGGCGATTGTACTCTTGGCGAGCTATTAAACACCTTCCTGGCGACTCGCGCCCCCTCGCCCTAATAACTGGCCGGCCTTCCCACGGCTTGCAAGGAGCCCATTTGCCAGTCGCTGAGCACGGCAGTACGCGTGCTGCGGGTGTATGGTTTAGTCCGACGGTGGCCCTTCGTTAAATTTCTTCTTTATCGGTCGTAACGATCGTTCACGGAGCGTTGTTCGAGGCGTGAGAATGGCGGTTGGAGGCGGGCCACCCCTGCAATTTGTTTATTCCCTCCGAGCCCTTTCGTCCGCGATTTATCGACGGATCGAGCCGAGGCGCTCGTTGCTCGCGGGCCCGTTGCGTCACTTTGTCCGCGGTCTGCGTAATTGGACGGTTCGGGGCCAGCTGGGCGGACAGCGGGGGCCCGCGAAACGTGAGGAGATTATGTTTGCGCGGGGCCACGCGACCGTGTTGTTCCTTCCTCTTCGACGGAGATGCGCGCTCGTAAATAAGTTAGCGCGACTGTTCCTGAGGGTTAATTAGATACCTTTCGCGGCGATGCTCCGGACGCGAACGCGCGATTAACTTTCGAACGAGATTCCTGGAATTCCATTAGCCGATGGACGAGGCAACGCGCGGCCCTTAAGCGTGCCGCGAAGCATAACTTCCGGTACACGGAGTCCCGGGGCCGCGTGTATGGACGTAAAGCTGAGCGTTATCGCGCGCAGCCCTCGTTAAATTCCTTGTTTATCGTGGAAACGTTACCCTACTTGACCGTTGCACACTCTGAAATAGCCTGTTCTCGCTTTCGCGCCTTCGATTGGTTAATCGCCCAAGGGGAACGCGAGTTTTACGCTGCAACCGGTGGGAACACGGAATGATTCTGTTGCGAGTTCTTTAGCCTGGCACGTGGGGTGAAACGTGCGAATTCTGCGGATTCGAGAGGCTTGTGACTGTAAGGGAACAGGGTGCAGGGGAAGAAGTGGGGAAGATTGTGATGAAAGGGAGTGGGGACCTTTTGTTCTTAGAATTTTATCGAATTTGTTTAGTTACCTACATTCGATTCTTTGAGTCGTGTTTAAGATTTTAGAGGGCTTTGGCTATTTAGTATAGAATATTATAGAACAAAGTGAGTAGATTGCAAATTAACTAAACTCTTAAGGGGATAGACCACCTTGGCCAGCTCAAGAAATATCGCATCTTTGGGAATTTATTTCTAAGTAACAAAAACAGTTTTATCGATAAAAAATTGTCAATGAAGATAGAGGCACCTTTGAATAATATATACAATTTTTTTTGAAATATCAAAACATTCCGAAAACTTTAAATGCGTTTTTCTCGAAACCTCGTTTTCAGAAATTGTGTACGCTGTAATTCGAGTAAAACTCTATGGATTTTTATGCAATTTTGCACAGATGTTCTTAAATGTATTCTCTATCGTCCGACCGTCATTTTTTTCGATTCGTTGGAAAAGTAACGAAATAGCTACACTGTGTAGCAAAAAGCTCATTTTCGTGTGTAAGAAAATGGGTTTTATTTACGCATAATTCAGGTGAAAATTAAAATATCAAAGAATAGAGAATACATTCAAGAACATCTGTGAAAAATTGTATAAAAATCCATAGAGTTTTACTCAAATTAACGTATTTAAAGTTTTCGGAATGTCTTGATATTTGGAGAAAAATTGTACATATTATTCAAAGATGTTGCTGTCTTAATTGAAAAATTTGTACCGATAAAATTGTTTTTGTCACTTGCAATTAGAAATAAATCCCTAAAGACGAGATATTTCTTGACCTGGCCAAGGTGGTGTAACCCCTTAACAGATTTTTTCAATTAATTCTGTATTATTTTACCCACGCTTGTAGCCCATTTTATGAGAAGGGGAATGACAACTATATGACAAAGATTATACCATGGTTGTAGCGCAGGAATTGAGGATAAAAAACGTGGGGAAGGTTTCCTTTACCGCCTCCTTTATAGACTGTCTGCGTACTAGGCAAGCTGACCAAGTAGTAACGCTCGGTGCTTGGTCAGGCATGGCTCAGTAGTCCATGTCGTGCACGCGTTGAATGCTGGGCGTGAAATTGGATTGCATATGCCTCACCAGGAAAAAGTCTATATTAAATTGAATTTCATATTGAAAATATAACATATTGAAAATTCATTGTTTCCTTTGCAACCATAACTGAACGTTTTGTGTATTCGTATTCGTTTCGTGAATTCTATTTTCACCGCGTCCTTCGCAGGACTTATTTGTCAATTTTAATTTTATTTATCGAAAATTGGAACCACCTACAAGGCAATCCTTTCGATCAAATAATATTCTTGGTATCAAAAAATCCTGGAGAAACGAAAGTTTCAAGTTCCACTTAGTCCTCAATGGTACAATGCTGCCTAGTTCTTTGATCTACAGCTACAGAATTGATTGCAACAATGGCTGATGGTGGCAATTACAATGGATCTGTTACTGCGACGGATCCCGATGATGAAGAATTATGGGTCTAAATTGGTACAAAAAAAAGTGGCGCCAGAATTGATGGCTCCACTGAATGGAAATTGATATGACCATTGGCGAAATGATACACACAGGCCGCTGCTCATATTTTCAATCTGCTCGAATGGAGAACACGGTGACACTTCAGAACAAATGTCCCAAGTGTCCACTGTTTGTGAAACATTTTAACCTGCCGATTTCATTATATTGAAAGCCTCGGCGCGCGGAGCGGGACACGCGTATAACGCGATTATTTCCGTGCGAGTCACTTTCCAAGCCTCTGTTGCATTAAAACGTTGCGACAAAAGCATCCGAAGTCACGATGTTGCTGACTCGTTCTTGACACCGCCGCTGGCGTTCGCCGCTGACGCAGCAATAGTTCGGAAGTTCATTACTGCTCGTAATAAAGACGAGTACCAGAAAATAGAATTCAGGGCAAAATTGTCCGCGACAGGGATCGCAATCTCGCAAACAGCGTTGAAATTGCTGGGGGCCGGGGCGCGACGAAAGCTGCGCTCCGCGCAATCTACGGCCTAGAAAGGGGTCGCCGTGGGGGTGGGGAAAAAAAAAAGAGAGAGCGGCGCAAAAGGAGAACAACAGCACGTTGCTGAGCGTACACGCGTGAAATAATAAATTCGGCTGCGATTGTTTCCCCGTATCAATAAATATACTATCTGCGGATACGACGTTTTTTTTTGTTGTGTGCCACCCGTTTGCGCCCGGCGTAGTCAGAGCGCCAAACGAATTGCACCACGCGTCGCTTGACGTTTTTGTCTGTGATCTGTGATGCCCAACCGGGATTGCTTTATGCCCGACAACTTCGCGTTCGCGTGATTCCTTGGAAGAATTCATCCGTTTCCATACAAACGGTAATCCTTTCACGTGCTCCATCGTTTGTGAAGACTGAAATGGGAATGAAAAACAGTCCCGTGTATCGGGGATTGATTTTAACCCCTTCGCAGTGCGCACAGGGTGAAGTTTCGCTTTTAAGGTCTAAGCTGGTATTTCTGTGAAGGCATTCTGTTTGGAGAAGTTCCTTAAGAGTTCCACCTACTTTTGCTTACTTCAAATGTGTTTTGTTTATTGAAGCTCTATGCGCAGCTACGCGGGCGGTTTACTATTTATGTTTTAGAGTTGATTAGGTTCAAGGAGTTCCGGGAGTTTCCTGAGAAGGTCCCCTCGGAAGGTGTACGTAAACTTGCCTGCTTGTCTATGAAACTAACTATTGACCATCGGCGAAACGTCTGCTACCCCTAGGTCCCAAGGACATCCATCACTCTAATCAGGGCAACAAGTTCTGTAAGCGCACAGAAGCCGGCTAAAAAGTTCGCGTTACACTTGGCCACCTTTTCTTGCCGCGGAGTTCATTATACGTCTACTTTAGCTTCCGAACACGTATTCCGGAACTCGCGGGAGGAGCGAGATGCCCGGCTTCTTAGAAGGGGCTAGTTGCGAGAGTGGCCGTCTTCATGACAAACAGGGATTTGGTCAATGGAAGCTTTTGAATATCTTTGGCCAGATGGCTTATTCATACAGTGGCGGAGTACCTTTACATACTGATGGATCCCACCCCTCTCGGAATCGTCTGGAGTATATAATAATAGCGAAAGGCTTCGTTCGTTTCACCACATCTGCCGAGATCACGCGCATCTGAGGCGATTCTAGATTCGCGACAAAGCTCAAAGGAATTAAGGGGTTAGACCCCCTTGGCCAGGTCAAGAAATATCTCTTCTTTGGAATAAATAAATAAATAAATCGTCTTTGGGAATTTATTTCAAACTGACAAAAACACTTTTATCGATAGTTTTTTTTTTTAATGAAGATAGAGACATCTTTGAGTAATACATGAATGCTTTGAGAGTTCCGAAGACATTGAAATCGTTAAGTTTTAATTAATTGGCGGAATTTCTGTTGTATACAACTGTTTTATTTCGATTAATATTTGAAGTGGTTCGAGTCACTGCACGACGAAATTGTTTGAAATCTCGCGGGAGAGAAAGTCTGGCGGCCATTGCCAGCGTATGGCGGCAATATTCGACTGCATTCTATTTTTCAGCCTTCTAAACTACTCGCGAATGAAATTCCTCGCCCGGCTCCGGCGGAAAAATGCGTTTGCCGATCGTTGCCCATTTTCGCGCGATAGGAAGCAGAATTTCGGAAACGCGGAGCGTCGATTAATGAAATATCAAAGGAGCCCTGGAGTGCGTCGCTGTGCTCGCAGCGAAATTTAATTTTGCAAGGACCTTTCATCGGCGCATGTTTAGTCGTTTTTAATATTACACGTCGCTTGTTACGCGGCACGGTTAAATTTTTCGGCGAGCTGCGTCGAATCTTTTGCATTTTGAAACAATTTCGTCGAAATTGCTATTGCTTTGCTCGAGAAATTTCTTTGGCGTCATAGGGAAAGTTTTCACGTCCGCGCCTAATTAATTATATACTGCACGTGCCTGTAACATTGCTTTTAATTACTTTTGTTGTCAACTCCTCGACGTCTGAATTTCTCCATGGCGCTATAATTAATACGTTCTCCAGTTTGAAAGATCGTCTTGCAGTAATACAAAGTAGATACATACGTACAGCCTAATCACTTTGATCAAACATCAATCTCGGGACACATAAATCGATACCGCTGAATGCAAATAAGCAGAATGTCCACGTAGTGAGTCAAGCCAACCACCTTTCGCCACCCTCGCAACTATAAACACGTGAACGTACATTATTCAAAATGACAGTGAATAAACAAGAGCACAGTTTACCTACATAGGTTCCCGCACTGGAATTATCAAGCTAGGTACCTAATGTCTCTCAGGCGCGAACTCAAGTATACAAAAACCGTCATTTCAACATCCCCTATCACGACTGAAAGTAGAGTACCGACGTCTTTTAAGGGGTCTCCCTACTTTGATGGCCTGAAAAGAAGCGCGATATTTGGGATTTTTTTTAAGAGAAACTCTTAAGTTTTCAATTAATAAAATTTGAGGGTTTCTCTCTCTATATATATAAATATATATTTGGGATTTTTTTAAGAGAAAATATATATATATATATATATATATATATATTTAGGCAACATTTTAAAAAAGAATTAATTAAAGAAACCGGTACCTGAAACTTTAAACGCGTTTTTCTCAAAACGATTGTTTTCTCAAAAAACAATCACCCGATTTACTTCAAACTTGGTATATATCTTCAGTAGATGTCCCATTCTCGTTGGTACTAAAACTAAGTCGGTTCTTGCAAAATTAGACTTTTGCTACTTAGAAAACCAGCGATTTTTTTCGAGAAATCGATGTCTGTTTTAGACGCTGCCATTTTTTTGTAATTTTCAGTATTTTTCATTTAATCTAGTTCAGGCCATAGCCACACTCATACAGATTACAATAAAATTTTAAATTTTCCCTTTCAGACAACTACGACTACTGATTTTTGTATTATTTTTTTTCATATTCTCTAAAGATGACAAATGAAGCCACAAACCTGGAAGTAAATATGTTTAATGGTTTTGTTTTAAAAAATCCCCAAAGTTCGCATCATTTTTCGTCCGTGAAGGTAGGGAGACTTCTTAACCAAAACTCTCAATCCTTTAAACTTCAACCACAATAATTCATCATTAAACTTCAGTTCGCTACAAAGCTCAACTCAACTCTCCTCCCCCACGAAATTTAAGATACCCATCGCTTCCAAGTGCCCCCGACGCTCCCGATTCCAGTCATCTCGATCCCGTGGCTGGAGTCAGCATCGTGGTACCGGCAGGTTGGTACGTGGTTCGAGCGGATTCGCGATCAGCCGAGCGATTCGAGGTTTTACAATCGGATCCCTGTTCACGGGACAGCCGAGCGAGCCCCCATCTGTCGTTGGCCAGCTAGGCGTCGCGTCCAGGGGCAGTGTATTTGCGAATGCAGAGCGGGGCGCCGGTAGATCGGCGGGGCCCCGGTGCTGCCCAGATAGCCATCTATCCGCGCGGACGGTGTCGCGACCGAGCTGGCTCTCGCTGGTTACGTGTGTACACGAGGGAGGCGGGTTTCCCAGGCAATGCAATGTGGTGATTGTTTCAGTGCCCCCGGATATCCTGGACTACCCTACCAGCACGGACATGGTGGTCAGGGAGGGGAGCAACGTGACATTACGGTGCGCTGCGACCGGTACCCCGGAGCCGACGGTCACGTGGCGTCGTGAAGCAGGAGGCACGATCGCCCTGTCAACCTGGCACGAGGGTACGTAGTCTCTGGATGACCCGGGACACCTTCGCCCAGACCTTGGTTCTCAGCGTTTCGCCGTGCACCCCCGAACCCCCCGCCCCAGCCGCCGTCACGCCCCAACTTTGCCAAGGCAGCACACAGAGCGTCCCCTTCTTTCCCTCCTTTATCTGCTTAGCCCCTTTCTCTGCTCGCATTGTTACCCCCGCAGCCTCGTTCCACGTATATTGCCACTTTGCTCGTAGCGAGGCAGCATACCTTCCCCTGGCTCCTCTGCCGGGGAATAAAGGCGTGACAGACGGCAGTGCCCGTTGCATTCTCCGATTGCACGAGATCTTTATTGCGAAACTAGAGGCGCCGGGCGACTTTTGACAGGTGGATGAATCGATGAAGGCGATCGGTAGCCCGCGCGACTGCCCGACCGCTATTGTTCGGTGTGCTTTGGCTAGTTAGTGTTCGAAGCGAATGGTGGGTTCGTGGGTGTATGTTGATGTTGATCCTTGGGTGGTGGGTAGTTCTCTGTTCGCCGGATGCGGGGTGCATTTTGACTTATAATGGTATTCATGCCCACCTCGGAATAAGCTTTTACTACAGATTCTAATGTTGGTTTGCTTTAGCCCTCTGATGAGGAAGGGAGTCGCTAGAGACACTGACTTTAAGGGGTCATTCTGCTTTGATCGGCCGAAAAATTAAGCTATTTTTAAAGACATTTTTCTGAGTAAATACAACACATAATGAAAGAAATCTTTTTGATATTTATTAAGCTACTTTTATATTATAGTTTGTAAAACAGTCTTTCGGCTGAACCTCGCCTTTGCGATATGTAGTTTTGTTCTTTCATTTCCTTCCTCTTTTCTTTTGTTTCTGAATGCAATAAAGACGCATAACAACAACAATAATAATCATAATAATAATATCAGTTCTGTAACACCGGAACCGAAACCAATATAGGCCAGAACCTTTCCACTCGTAGCTGTTCCAAGATTATTTCGGTTCTTACATATAACTGTTTCAACAACCGAAGCAGATATCGTACTCGTTTCCAACCCGTACCTGTTAAAATTCTTATATCCTTGGAGACTTGGTACTAATAATAAGTATTATGTGAAAATCGAGCCGCCACTCGAGGAATAAAAGATTAAAAACGAACCGTTATCGAGTAGAAATCCAGTAATCGCGAAAGACATTTCGAAAAAGGTAGGCGAAACACGAGAATGATTCCTGATGACTTACCAGCAATAATTGATACCCGATAGAGCAGCCTGCTTCGTCAACCCTTCTAACGAGCTAACTACCTTACCAGGTTACAGCTCTCGCGTTCTTCCCGCGGAGTTGTTAATCTGCCTTAGAAGCCCGACCTGCCAATTAAGCTTCGTTACATGGATCCCCAATTAATGCTTCGATACTTCAATTATATAAACGAACCGCCGCAGCCATCAAGGAACACCGGCAAGGAAGTTGCTCCGTCGGAGAATTCGGAAATCGATAGGTACGCGGCATACATGTAGATACGTAGCCTTATCAGCTGGAGTCGCGTGGAACCGACGTGAGGAGCGCCTCTATTTTTCCGCCGTCAAAGCGTCGCCTCCTCCCTCCCTTTAACTCCTTAATTACCATTCCTGGCCCTTGCGCGAATTGCTCGCTCGCCTATCCTTCCCTCGATAGTACGCCATCCCTCCGATTCCCATCCACCGTCGCGCGACTATTCAGCCCGTTTCGTGACTAATTGCGCACGGAAGTGCAGGGGACGTTTCGAATTGTGCTGTGTGCAGGTGCGTAAGCAAAAGGGTTAGGCCGCCCCGTCCCACCCCATTTCTCTCGCTTTGCCCCTTTGCCGTTCTCCCCGGCGCGGCTCTCATAGCTCGCGGATCCGAGTGTGACGTTAAGACACCGAAGACGGAACCATCTCGCTGTGCATAAAGAGAAATTCTGATGTTCCTGAGGCGACGCAAGAAACGGCAACTGCCACGGAGGAGGAGCGACGAACTTTGGGTAGCTTGAGGACCGAGGTTGCAGGAAAAGAGTGGTTTCTATCGGTAGACGGTGTAATTATAAGTTGGATCGTGCCGGTTCAGGTGTAAAAGTTTACCTTGAAGGAATATCGAAACTGTTAGGTGTGCTGAATATTTATTCTGCATGGGAATCCGTGAGTCTTCGTGGCATTCAACACTCCGAAGGCTCCGTACGTTTCGAAAGTCGCGAAACTCTTCAAGCGTCGCATATTTTAACGCCATTCACAGGCTTGAGAATCTACGAGGCCCTCGTTGCTCGTGGTCAGCTTGAAAGTTTTGAAAGTCTCAGGAATCTCGATATCTACGAAGCTCTCAGATATTTTGGTGTACTGTGTGCTTTTCAAATATCGAAACTGTCATAAGCCCAAGAAATCTCGACGTTTCTTAAAACAACTTCCTTTGCTTCGTACTTTGAAAAGTTCCACCTAAAGCCCTGGTACATTTTGATTGTTCACTATGACATTTAGCGAATATATTCAGCAGCGTATTTCTCTAAGGGTTGGCAATTTTAGTATTTATGCTTACTAATGCTCTTTGCATTAAAAATCACTGAAAGTAATTTCAGATCTCTAACCCCTCTGGTGAGGGTGATATGGAGGTAAGAACCCTAAACTTTACAGTTTTTTGTATCAAGAATCACTTAAGATATTTGAATGATACTTTTTAACTCTACTACATACATTTTTTTTCGTAATTGCAGATCAATCATTAGAAAGTCATACCCAGTCAGGCGGCCGAAAAGAGGTGAATGTTTATGATTTTTTTCTGAAAAAGCGGAAGCATATATTCTTACAGAACTTTTTGCATTTAAAAGAGCAACATTTAAAGAACATTTTATAATAGAATAACAACCGACACCCGAGGAGCTTTTTTAAAAATTTGGTTTTGTGGTGGGCACTGCCATTCTTTCAAATGTTGCTATTTGTAGTGCAAAAAGTTCCGTAAAAATTAATGCTTCCGTTTTATCAAAAAGATTCACAAACATTCGCCTCTATAATCCCTTAAGAGTGGAAATAAAATAATTCATTTTTTGGGGGTGGTTTCTGCAAGCAATTCTTTCAGTGACACCTGCGAAAAAAATCTGGGGTAACGCGTCACTACTTAGCTATTATCTATATAAATTGCAGGGAAGTCGGAGTGGGGAACATATTAAAAAAAAATATTAAAACTTAAGTGGTTCTTGAGAAAAAAAACTGTAAAGTTTAGGATTGTTATTCCCATATCACCCGATTTGCCAGATGGGGTAGTGACCTGAAATTGCATTGTTTGGTAAACATACCTAAATACTAAATTTGGTGCTGCGGTCATTCTCACCATGCTTGCCCTGCTAGACCCTTTGCTCAAGTCACATTGACACTTCATTAACATATCTGCCAAAGAAAAGTTGAAATTGAATTTCCCCGCACCCCGAGTGTTTAGGGGAACTCTATAGCGCGTAATATCGCGTGTACCGAACTGCCCCTTGGAACATCCACGTTCCGCAGCACTGCGGCAGGGAATGTAGAAGCAGGCGAGAGGAATGCCCGCCGCGGACAGAGAATGGGAATGAATTTCCGGTGATTTATTCGTCGGATGAATCTTTTACCGTCCGTGCTCGGTTTTAAGGAATCGTTTTAAGCATTTGTCGTTACTTCCTCCGCAGCCGGCGGTTCCTTCGCGGGGCGCTCGATCCGTGATTCCATTAGGCGATAAGTAGGGGTTGAAAATAAAATATTCCCCCGTCGTTGTACACCGTTTTTCTCTCTCCTTGTTCGTCGCTCAATTTGCTCGCTTTGCGGACAGGGGCCGAGTGGGCCTTCGATAAAGCTAGATGAAAAGCGGAATCTTCGTCGCTGAAGGGTCCTGCCGGTAATTCCAGAACGGTGAAAGGCAATGCTCTCTTAATTGCCTAACGTCGAGTGACACGTGCAGCGAATCTCGGCGGGTTGGACGTTCCTTTCAACAAGTTTTTAAAGAGACGAAGTGTAGGTACCAGTAGGATGCTCTTTCCTTTATTTCACAGGCTTTTTCGAATATCTCTCGACGAAATTGTTAGAACCACGGTGGTTGACAAAAACTGCTGCATCTGTTTCTCATAGATACTCCTTAGCATTCGACCTAAATATTATTTGGTTCCAGTAATAAATTCAATCCCATTCGTTTGGATCGATTAAAATAGTTTATTGTAAAGCACAGTGTACTCCTACATTTTGTTTTCAGATTTTTATGTACTATTTATTTGTGCCTTCATCAAGAGATTGACGATGAAACTTTATTTTGCAACTCACCTTTATTTGCTATATTTTGCTGTATATCGCTCGCTTCATCCCGTGTATAATGTTTTTCTAAATATCTGCGAACCCTCGGCGAATTCACCGGAACGGATGCATAGTGGGAGCTGTTGGAAACAATTTCGAAGCCCAAGACAATTAATCGAGTTACGGGAAACTATAGTTATTGATTAAACTCCGCGTGGGGAGCTGCGTGGCGCACTCGCAGCGCTGAAATGTAATAAAATTTACGTAATTAATTGTGTCGTCGATGGAACGTCATTGACGCGACGTTTGAAATAAAACTCAGTCGCTCGTGGTTGTTCGACGGTCGAGTTCCATCGTTGGGGATCCAGAAACTGTGTTTAAAAATGGCTTTGTCCGTTGCTCACTCGACGCCGGCGAGTAAATTTATTGTGGCTTTTGTAAGATTGAACTTCGACGGGAACGATGAGAAATGGCAATCAATGTATCAGGCTGACAAGAGATATTGAACTAAAAAGTTCTGTACGATGAACAGCGAAGCTCGTTTCGTGGGCTTCTATTATGGCGGTTAACACTTACCTGATGAGCTGGAAACTTTGTTACCTAACTGGCGAAATGGCAGCTAGCATTCCCCAATTTTCATCTCTATTTATGTACACGGTTGAGTTTGGTCTTTTTTTGGAGGGAAAGCATTCAAATGCTTTCAGTGATTATATTCGTACAAGCGACACGAGTAAAATTTTCATTTTAAATAATATAAAACTGCAACCACTTGCTTCGTGCTCTCGCGTGAAAAATGTCGAAATAAAAAGGCACCCCAAGCATTATCACATGGTCCACGAGACCCACCCTCACATATAAAGGGTTAATTTAAATTTCCTTAGGTTCCAATTGAATTTAAACTAACCCGAGAAGAATTCAAGCGAATGCCATCGGATATTTTTGCCGAGATCTCCCAACTTCAAAAAGACTCGAACGTGAAAGCTCGTAATCGCGGAGAAAGTTTTTCCATAAAAACTTTCGGGATTATTTCTTTTAATTTATAGGCTGCTTCGCCATAAAGTTTTGATTTTGAACATGTGAAATTCTTTTCAAAAGAGTTGCTCTGAAACTTTTGCAGGGAAACTTTCCAATCATTGCATCTTTTACAGCTTTCAAATGATCTGCTCTTGGATTTTTTTTTTAAATTACTTTTTTCGTAAGAATATATGCTTTTGCCTTCATTTTAAACAAAGAAAGAATTACATTTTCTTTCTTTAAAGTTTAAATATTCTTCTCGTGAGTGTTTATCGTATTAACCCATTTATTATTTTCTGTCAGTGCGCAAGATTTCTTGGTATAATCATTGGCTTAGTGGCGTTAAGGGTGCCTTTTTATTTTTGTTACGGTCCGAATTGATCGAAGCGTGCCTAAGTTGAAAGCCTACGATTCAAGTTACAACACTAATGGTGCGCTGCGATAAAATCCGCGGGCACCGTCAGTGAGGTTTATCTCGCCGGGACAGTGGCATTTTTCTACTCGGTGCAGGTCCAGCGCGTTCGTATATAAATCCACAAATACGGATGAAAAATTATTTCAAGTCCCTTGACGTTTGCACTGTATTGCAAATTATAAATTTCACTCGAATTCGTAATAGGAAAAAAAATTTCCACAAGGAATTAACACAGCTTTGATAAGTTCCGCTGTTATTAGTGCGTGTGTAAAGCGCGACTGCCTTTGAAAAGCGGTCGTTTTTAGGAGTTTCAAGTGCGCCTTTCGTTGCACACTGCACACACAGAAATGGTTGTGCTTTCTATAACTTCGTGAATTATAACGAATATTTCCCTGCTGTAGGTTACCGTTGTTATACCGAACCGAAGGTTTGGCATCTACTTACTGCAACAAAGGGGGGAAAGGGGCTTTCAGCGCTTGAAATAAAAATTGAAATTTAAAACTCGGGTGAAAATGAGAAAGACCAGTGTAAGGAAGCCCGATACGACGTACGAATTTTTCCATACGCATTCTTAGTTCTATCTAGACAATAATAACAGAAAATGTACATCATTTCATGGAAGAAAAGAAAATATAGTAGTGCAGGTACAATTTGAAAGCCACAGTACAGTCGCATCGGTGGATTCTTTTAGAAAAAACGGTAATATAGAAGGTACTGGGCAGTGCAATATTTTCCTCCACTAATTTTATCCATCTCCACACAGAAAAATGTTAGTAAAAGCTCCAGAATGAGTCTTCGGACTTTGCAACAAATAAAGAAGTAGTAGTACTTATAATTACATGGGTAATTCTACGTGAAGATAGTCTACAGCTTGATAATAATATCTATATACTTTGTGTTATACATTATCAATAATACGTGTCCTATAAATAATCATTATATACCTGTATATCTAATATTATTGATAATAATAGTAAATACGTATATTTGAGGTGTCGACTATAGTCGAGGCATAGTATACTGATTGCTCAAGGCCACTGAGGGGTTATCCCCCACCATCTCGCTTCCGTACACAGCATCCCATCAACATCGATTCCTCTCTAAAGGATGTCGAGTTCGTCAGAGTGCTGCAGCATCGTAAACGTACCTTCAGATGCGGTAACGTTATTTACATGCTCCTTCAGGTAATCTAATTAAATCTCTTAACCGCCTTTTCCGTTTCCCCCTGAAAGCCTGAACTGCCGGCATTCAGTATATCGCTCTCTGACTCCTTGCGGTTTTGAATATTTTCCAGCAGATTGCAGCCGCTGCGGGCATAATCATATTTAACGTCTACCACCCAAAAGCCTCGTAACCATACAGCGTTATTACTGTTAGATATAGGCATTGATTATGCAAACAGTGCTGCCCAACTTTTTAATCATTCATTCGTTTAACAAATTTTGTACACTGATGTACAGGTATAGTGCTGCCGCTTGTTAATTACAATGCCATTGCGAATTAGCGACTGCTTTGTGTCTATTGCTCGATGAATCGATTAATTGCGTGTCTTTTACAATCGTTTCAATTCGAAACGAGCCCAAAATGCAATCCTGAGATCCCGAGTTAATTTAACAGTATTCAGATTCTGTGAAAAGGCTCGACTGGGAGCAATTCTGAGTTGTGATGGTCTCAGCAAAGTTTTATTTGGTACCCAAGTGAGTCAGGATATAGGCCACACTCTCGGCCAATTCTCTAAACAGTGAACCAAAATGGTTTCTTGTGAATCATGGTAAGATGAATGATATTGTTCTATTTCATGTTGGTTGCCCAGCAATTGGATTAGTATTCTCAGTGATTGTGCTCCAATTTATGAGCAATATGTCTTTGGACCTGTTTAGAAGGTACCTTTGGCAAGGGATTGCTATCCGAGCAACAAAAGACGTGAACAAGATGAGGTGCGGCCAGAAAGCAAGGCATACTCGTGGAGTCCATAAGTCTATCACAACACCATGTGTTTTCCATTATATTTTTCTACTTTGTTACAGTTCCCAGCATTCAGGGTTCAGAACTGGAACTAACGCGCGTCACGCGCCTCCACATGGGATCGTACCTCTGCATAGCTTCGAACGGAGTGCCACCAACAGTCAGTAAGAGGATCGTCCTCATTGTTCACTGTAGGTATCCTTAACTCCTTATGGAATATACAGCTAAGTAACATTCTAAACCGTGTTACACTTGAAACTTATCTGAAAAGTCGAAAGATCGTCAACTGAATACGAATACACTAGAGTCCCATTTCCCATTTCCCATTTCCCATTTCCCATTTCCCATTTCCCATTTCCCATTTCCCATTTCCCATTTCCCATTTCCCATTTCCCATTTCCCATTTCCCATTTCCCATTTCCCATTTCCCATTTCCCATTTCCCATTTCCCATTTCCCATTTCCCGTTTCCCATGTCCCATTTCCCATTTCCCATTTCCCATTTCCCATTTCCCATTTCCCATTTCCCATTTCCCATTTCCCATTTCCCATTTCCCATTTCCCATTTCCCATTTCCCATTTCCCATTTCCCATTTCCCATTTCCCTTAAATCATATTTATTTTTGTGTTATTAAATTTCTATGGCTCTTCTAAAAATAAGGAATGTATTTTGCGACACTTTGGCCGTTCTTAAATCCCAAGTTGTCAACCTGGGAAATAGTAGAAAGACTTTCTATCGTCCGTCGAATGATTGCACACTTTGTGCCAAGAATTTATTAACCCACTGCCCCGCGCGTAGCTACGAAAAATCTTGTGTCAAATAATCACGTGACCATGCCAAAAAGGCGCTCTGTCAGAAAGTGTAATAATGTAAGATGGCGGGGTAGTTTTGTCAGTGAAGGGCATCACATATGCATACCAGAAAATACGATTTAAAGTCTCGCAACGTGGCTGTGGATCTCCCCCGAATGCATACGGTAATGACGCCACTTGGGACATCGTGAATGGCGGATTCAGAGGGCCATTGTTTCCGTGGCTGCAACGGCGCCTTAAATATTTTTCGCCGTCGGCGGGGCTCTGCGACAGCAGAGTCGACCTGTCGACGCTGTCGCGGATTGATTAAAATAAGGGTGCTTGAAACGCGGACTTTCGCGGCGGAATTGCATCTGACGATAGTTCGCAGGCGATCCGTTCGTGTGAACTACTTTTCTCTTTCAATTAATGCGAGCCAGGGGAGTCAGTTTTCTTAATCGTTTCAGTTACTGACGGATCGATTTAAATTCCTAGTTGATATTGAATTAAACTCCATTTAGACGGAGGGTAGGTATAATCTTAAGTTTTTCCTCTCCTTAAATTGTTGGAGTCTTTCTCAGTTTATGGAGGATGCTTAAAATTACTTGTTCCCGCGTTTTTCCTTGTGTTACGATAGAACTGTCGTAATTATAATTTTGTTTGAAGGGAGGATAGTATTCTTTTGAGAATGAATGAATTAATTCAGCATAAGTGTTTTTAAAAAATTGGATTCTTAGTAGAAACTACAAATCACTATTATACATTATTAGCATTTCAAACACGAAATTACAGTATTTAATTCATTCATCCTTTAAACTGAAAGTTTTGTTAATATACTACTTATGTAGATGGATGAATATTTCTATTTTTGTTTTTTATTAAAAGACTAGCTTTACTACTCGGTTTCGCCCGAAATTTAGATTCTGATTTTATAAAAGAAAAATATTTTTTTATTTTTTTTTTGTGAAAATAGTCGCATTCGTCTGGATTAGTCAAGCAAAGTGAGTTGAGGCACATTTCGTGATTGCAGAGTTTATCATTCGAAAGTTTTTAGGCGACAGATAAACACACAAACATATAAAAGCTTTCTGCTTTATATATTAAGATGGAAAGTGTTCAAATAAAAAAAAAAATTTTTTAGTATGCACAAATTTGCCAGATTTTATACAGACGAACAAATAATATAATATGTAATGGAATTACGAGGGTGCTATTCTTCGTACTAGTATCCGACACACGTCCAGTTATGGGGTTTTCTTTTCGTAGTTCAACCGATGGTTTGGATCGAGAACCAGTTAGTCGGTGCTTACGAGGGCCAGACGTTTACATTGGAATGTCACAGCGAGGCTTATCCAAAACCGATTACTTATTGGACGAGGCCATCGAACGAAACGATCGCGAACGGTAAGTCTGAACCTTTTCTTGAAAAGAAAGATCTAATTTTCGCTCACCGATTCACTTATTTTTCAAATTACACATGGGCACCGTGAGAAAAACATGGAAAAAGAAGCTCGCTCAAACAACATTCTATCTAATAATTCACTCACAAGCAACTCAACCTGCGAATGCCTCAAAACTCACAAATTAAACTCTGATTGCTTAGAATACAATACACCATGAATAATACCTACATTACACTACAATCGCGAAATATGCAAAGCAATGTCCAACACCATCACTCGATAACACAACGATACCTAAGCCAATTAAAAACAATATTTTTTAGGCGAACTGTACACCTGTTTTATACTCGATTGAAGTATACATTCATGCTTGCTCTTATCTCCATTCCCTCGAATGCAACAGAAACACTCAAACGCACTGTTTTAAGTATTTCACCCTGTACACTAAAATCAAAGTATTCCCTACAGCAGTGTTTCCCAACCTTTTATCAGGGCTTGAAAACTGTTACAACATCGATTTCAGTTCTCCAAATGGTTATGAAGAACCTTTATTCTGAATAACTGTTATGAAGAACCGTAATTTCCAACTATTATCTGTTTCGGGTTACGGTTTCTATTTCCCCCCTCATATCGGTCCCATAAACGTCATTTTTTCGGTCCTATATCGGTTCCGAAACGGTTCTAGAACCAATTCTTGTATCGACTTTCCTCTAATTGCTGTCCTTAATTACTATTGTAGCTGTAGATTACTGTACATGCTCATATTTTTTACAAAATCCTCATAGAAAACAGGGAAATATTTATACATATCCTTGATTTCTAATAAAGCGATTTTTTTAACATTATTAACTTATAATTATATCCTGAAGTACCTATTTTTAATGTGTTTTCTTTACCTCATTAAATTTACCTTATGTTACACGGGGGAGTGGCGTCGCAGGTTATTTGAATATTATAAAAACTGGACAGCCACTGATTTTGATCTATCGACTTCTGAGACCTCTCACGGCGTACCCCCAAAAGTTTCACCGCGCACCCCACGTTGGGAAACACTGCTCTGCACTAGGTACCCCAACGGCTCTGCCCAGAAACTGGTCTATCCTCTTGAAGCAGAAAAAGCATTCCCTCTATTCTTCTATACATACGAGAATATGCGAGACAATCGACGCTCTGAAACGCAGTTTCTTTTTACTCCCCTTTACCTCGTAACCGCGACCGCCCCCGCTGAAAGGCACGACGCGAAATTTCCGTAGGAGTAACGCTAACGCGGGCTTCCTCTAATTGTCCCCCGGCCGACGTCGTTGTTTCGCTTTAAACGTAGCCTAGACCCTTCGTGATAAGTGTTAAAGGGCGAGTTAAGGTGCACGTACGGGGAGGAGAAGGTTAAGGCGCGTGCGTGTCGCCTTATTTCGAGCCCGTTAATTGATAACACGGCCCCGGCGGAATTAATAATAACCGCGGCCGCGCGATACCACGCGCCCGTATCTTAATCCTCCTTTCTGAACATGAATTATTAGCGCCGTTAATTGCCGCGAATAGTGTGGAAGCATTTACTTCTGGATTAATTGATACGTCGGGCCGGGGGCCGCCGGGCCGCGGCAAACTTTTCCCCCGTGGCGTGACAGCAACTCGTTAGAACTTACAGATTGAACGTAAACGAAACGAAACAAACAAGACAGACGCGAATGAAAATGCGAAAGTGTTGAGAAGCGATACAAGCAGGTGGGAGATTGGTTCGCCCCGAGGAACAATGGAATTTCGCGACTTCTTTATTATTCTCGGACACTCTGCTATAGGAATCTCCGTCGTCCCGAGCAACTTGCTTGCGCAATCTCGACGCGGCTGTGCGCGCTGTAAAATTATTAAACAGACGATATTACTCGGGAGATGTTCTACTCCTGATGTTACATACTTCTTTCTAAAGTATGCACCGTCCGCAGAAATTCGCGTTAACGTACTCCCCAGTGTTCCTTTGCATTAGTTCCCTCTGCCCTAGCGTAGCCTGGTTCAGTTGCCGCGCCACCTTTTATTTAAATGAACGTAAGGGTACGCGCACGCTGAGTAATTGTTACTGGAAGGTACGAGCGGTGCTGATAAGTCGCGAACAAGTTCCCTCCCCTGTTCTTGCATCGACAGCGTTACAGCAGCGAATAAAACATCGCGGCAGACGGGCACAGACGTCAGCTGCGCTGCCAGCCCGGATGACGCTCGCGCGAATAACGTGGCCGCCGGTGCATCCACTTCGCGCCGTTTCATAACGCTTAAGCGAGCTGCCGCGGAAATAGTAAGTTTACTGCCAGCGAGTTTCTTGTTATTTGAAACTGCCGGTGCCCTTGTCGCCGTAGCTCCCTCGGAATAAAACGAATTAGCTCTTTAACGAGCGGCAAGTGCAATTACATGGCGAGGAAATTAGAGGCGTAACTCGTGTGTACGTGCGCGATGAGCGGCTTCATCAAACACCTTTTCACTGTGATCATCAGGTCTGAGAAGGAGGGGACAGGCGGAGGAATGAAACGAGACTCCCGCGAGGGCGCGTTTTTTCCTTGAGACCTGCCTTGGTAGAGTGCAGCAGTGGTTCTCAGTGGGTGGTCCATAGCGTGAAAGCTTGAGGATTCTCTGGGCTTTGCGAGCACCCTCGACTGAGCTGCTTTGTAATTGGTGAATGCTTAGGATTCTGAAGAGTGGTGTGAAGTTTTGACGAGGCTGAGAACCACTGCGCCACGGCGCACACCCTAAGATCCTTTCAGGGGAATGACTGAAAGTTTGGCTACAAATTCGCAAACTGTCTACCAATTCTGTGGAGCCTCCAGACATCTAACTTTTCTAGATCGTTTAAGACGACATTTTTAATATTGCTAAATTGTTTGGTGTTACTGGTGCACGGTGCTCTGCAGTTGGAATACAATCAAATGGCTGTCTGAAGCCACCCTCCTAACGACTATTGCGGTGACGTGGTTCTTCGGTAACTTCGAATGGCCATTTTACTTTGTTCCGATTGTAATCGCGTTAAGCACCGCAGTTTCTGTTGAATTACGAAGACTTGACGATGCATCGAATTATTTATTCCACGGAGAATTCACCTAAACAATAGGGGGGGGCATCTTCATTCAAAACTTTAACGCAGTCAGTCATAAATAAACGTGTACACGCGCCGAGGAGGGGCTTAATTAAATTGCAGAAATTAATTACTGATGTTTTATGCCACCCTTTGCAGACAACAACTATAAAGTCGAAGCAATTCCAAAGGAGTACGAGATAACCATGAGGCTCACCATAAAGTCCGTGCGACCTCAGGACTTTGGGTCCTTCCGATGCGTGGCCACCAACTCATTAGGTGAAACTGATGGAAAAATTAAGGTTTACAGTAAGTACAGTGGACTTTCTAATCACCAATCGCAATTAAATGTTCACACTCGCTGATTTGTTTTCCAATTCGAACGACTGCGCGTGAATTAAAAAAGAATGCTTCTCGGCACTCGAAACAAGACTCTGTTCCTCGTTCGAGCTACTATTTTCTGCTGCCAATTCTCTGTGGGAGCCTAAATGATTGAAATAATGTAAACTTCTTGCCAGCTTTATTTATCAATTCGTTGCAAAGATTTCCCTGGCAAGGGGCATCACCCAACTGTTACACGCCGATTTTTATGAGGTTTGCGTAGATTATTGTTCTCGAAAAAAATATTTCAAATATTTTTTTATCGGCAAACCCAGACCATATCTAGAGGGTGAAATCAGCCCTTAAAGTTCGGGGTGAAATATCTCTGACACTATGCACTATAGAGAAATATCTTTCAGGCAAAGATGATGTACTTTTTTATAACCAATTCAACCACGTAATCAGATTCGTTCAATTTGTTTAAACAATATATTAAAAAATTAGTATTTTTTACTGAAATTGATTAAAAATGATCTCAAAATCACGTTAAAAGTGTCTGAAATATTCGTATAGCCTCCTTATCTGCATATTATACATCGCTCAAAAATTTCTAAATGAAAAAGAAAAAGCAGACGTCAAATAACCGTTCTTCTTATTATCATATTATGAGGCGAAGAATAATTTCGTACATTTTGCTCAGTTGTGCTGCTTTAAACAAGGCTGACATTAATATTTTATGGTGAGAATGCAAATCTGCAAATTTGCAAATTCGATAAAACTTACCTTCACCAGTAGCTGTAAAAATGTGGGTACCTACTTATCAGCAGAGTCATCAGCTTTCCGCGCAAAGTAGTGTGCTTTGTTTTCATTCCATAATCGCGGCGTATTTTCGATTAGGCAGGCGCGTTGAAACGAGAGATTTGCCGGCGCAGTTAAATGGATTTATTTTTGTAATGATTTATTCAGCAGCCGTAATTGCCCAGCAATTTCATAACCGCCCGCCCATCGGCCAACTTTTCTACTTATCAGTCGGCGAAATCCTCTCGTTATCGTAACTTCTGTTAATTACACGGTTCTACAGGCACTCGATAATATCGAGTCGAGAATGGTCCCACTTGAATTTTGTCGGGCTCCCGGAGTCGCTTAGCTCGGCCTTTTCGAGCCGCTCTGTCGCAGTCAATTAATTCAACTTAATAAATGCCGCTCTACTTCAGGCATTGTTTTAAATCGAAGACGGGCTTCCGCCAGTGCGCAGAAACGGCCCGCGGAGCTGAGCGCACGAAAGGGAGCTCCCTTGCCTGCGGAGCTGCAGTTGACACAGTCTAGATGTTGTTTAAATTATGTGCATAAACAAGCATATTGTAGTAGGCAACAGTTTACTGTACAACTAATCTTCATGCGTTCATATTTTCGGAAGAAAAATACTAAATGAAATAAAGATTTGTAATTTATATTTTGTACGGATTTTAGTTATTCTAGTTCTTTTTATTTATTTGGTTTTGTATAAAGTATATTTTATTTTGATATATTTTTATAATTCCATAAATATTTTAAAAAAACTGAACATTTTTAAAAGAGGTACTATTATTTATTTTCTATTTTAATTATATTTTTGTGAAAATTCGAAAACCGGTTTAACCGGGTTTTGGGGAATAGTGGAGTTTGAAAACCAGTTTAACCGGTTTTTGGGGAATAGTGGAATTTGAAATCCAGTTTAACCGGTTTTTGGGGAGTAGTGGAGTTTGAAAACCAGTTTAACCGGTTTCTGGGGAATAGTGGAATTCGAAAACCGGTTTTTTCAAAAGTCGGTTTTTGTATAAACCCCTATTTATTATAACGTGTACACATTTTAGTAATTTGATGTTTAGTTTCTCGTTTGCTGAGATAAAACGCAAAAATTCAAGCTCGGAGTAAATTGTAACATGTTACTACATTCTCCGCTCTAAATGGTGACAAAGCAAACATGCTATTTGCTGACACACCGGAAAAAAGATGTTCTAGACGAACAACAGAACAATCGAGAATTCAAAAAGTAGAAAAAAGTATGAAAGCAAAAGTAAAGAAACTGAAATTTATATAAAAAACTGTTACACTGGGAATTTTTTGCTTATTTTTACGACGAACGGTCAGAAAAATGCAACGATAAGAATTTTTCTGGGTGAAATACAAAATTCATGATACTAAGTATTAACTGCCCTATCATAAAATTGCATCTTTCGTGAATGATACTACAAGTGTCAAAATGCAATTCAATTTTTATCCCTTTCCTTCCTCAGTACCTAGGTAATAATTTCTAGTGTGTGATTCAAAAACCTCTTTGGGATAGGGTGGACTAATCAGAAATGGAAGAAAAACTTGTCACAGACACAGCTCTGAATAACTGAAATACAATAATATAATAATGCCATCGATTGCAGTAGCGTTATTTGAGATCTGAGTACTTGGATCCAGGATAAAGCGAAACGTGCACCCTGTGTATGAGCCACACACTACAGTGTTTTTACTAAACGTCAGAAATATAATGTAATTGCACCTAGGGTATCATTATCAGAAGTCACGATATTAAATTATCGTTTGTAATATGAAATTACAGGGTCTCTCCGGTAATTGAAAATTTTCCTAAATTAAATACGCCCACCATACATACAAAACGATTAACGTTTACATAATTGCGCTGCGTTCACTGCATCGATAATTTTCCCGTTCATTATTTGCATGGCACGCAGAATAAGGTTTCAATTTCCTTTAATGCAATTGATTTTCGGTGTATACGACACGTTGAAATGGCGTTTATGAGGTAGGTATACGCGGTCTTATTAGCGATATCATGTTATCAATTACACGGCGAACATTTTTTACTTGCTGCGAACGTTTGCCGGCGTTTCAAACAACTCGACAACTTTGGATGCAAAAGAAGCTAGTGCCTTTACGGCAGCTTCCTCTCGTTAGCTAACGACTTTAGTCGCGTAATTTGTTCGAGGGTGGAGGGGGCGTTAAAAACGCGCCTGAAACCGGAGGCACGGAATTTCAGGTAGCTTTAGATTATGATGGATCGTATCACATCAAATTTCCCAAATAAACGTCACGCGGCAGTAGAGGCCTGCCAACGCAAATAGATCCACTCCGTTGGCTGTAAATATCAACTTTCGAATGAATTGATTCGTGCTTTATCTAACGAGAACCATAACACGTGCCATTCGAATAATTTTATACCGCGTGCCTATTCAAATCGTCGATGTACTTTTACCCTCCCCTTTTCTGTGTATATAGAGGTGAAGATTCCAATCTCCAATAAATACTCAAATAAATCATGTAGAAACTAATTTTGGGGGAGAACCTGGTTTAGAGGATACAAATTTTCGATTTTTTTTTTACTTTAATTAATAGTATTACTCTTAGAAGATATTCTTAAAGTTTCAGAGTGAAATTTGAACCATTAAACTTAATACGATTTTTCTCAAAACAACATTTTTCAAGTTGGTGGGAGAGATAGAAAAAAAAAACTATATTTCACCGATCAATTTTTCCCGGAGCTTTTTAGTTGAATAATAACCATCCATCGTCGGTGAAGTAAAAGCATTTATGAAAAAATTGAACGATATTTTTTGCACAAAAACGTCTAAACTTTTTCTTCAAAACCGTAACTTCTCCTTTGAAGTCTTAGAATTTTTTCAATTTTAGCCTTTTTTGTTTATTTTGTTAATACCTCGACAAGTAAGTTCATAAAAACTAAGAAAAACATCGGTGTGTTTATTTTGGGGCGAAAACTGAAGCGTCCATTTTTCACGTCACTTCACAATTCCTGTGGCGAGGTACATCAATGATTAATAAATTTCCGCGCGGTGATCTTGAAATTTTTCGATTAAATTTTGTTTCGTATTGTATAACTATATATTAAAATACCCCCAAAGTTTGGGGAAGATCGACTTTATTTCTCCGTATTAAAAAAAATTGCGAAAATCTCCATTTTTCAGCGTCTTAAACCACGTTCCCCGCTTAATCGTACTTAACCAACAAGCCCCCAAAATCCTTCGCCGTATACTTCATCGCAAGCTATACCCAAATTCGCTCTAAATCTTAATACAATAAAGCCAACTACCCAAACTGCACTCCTACACTTTTTATTCCAAGCAGAAATATACATGATCAATTGACTGAATCACGTACGTAGAAATCATAGAAATCCTTATCAATCCAGCTCCCTGAAACCCCCCCTGAAATTCGCTCAGACACCCATTGTAACCGCAGCTCGACCACCAAGGTACCTGCACTTTTTCATCGCACATGTCCAATGAACGCAACGAGTACATCGGTTTGCCTCTTGCACGCGACTTCGTTGGTATACGATTAAACCGCGAGCCGTCCATTCAGAAGCTTGGTCCCGATTCCACGTGATAATTAATCGGCCGCTTGATTAGAGTATCGACGAGGGAAGGAGCCTGGAGGGCAAGGGGTGGGACGAGGGGGAGATGGAGGTGTGGAACAAAGGAAAAAGACCGACGAATTTAACGATTGACGAACGGCGAGAAACAGGGACCAGCTCGGACGGGTACTTAATTATCGATAATTGTAAATCAAGTGCGCGACAAGCCATGCACAAGCGTCACCGCGGCTTCCACGAGTAATTGGCCCTGCCATCTAAATTGAATGGGCCACGCTCCATTGAAACGCGCCCAGGAGCCCCGCTCCCCCCTGCTTTCTTCAGCCCTTCCCCCGCCACCCCCACCGGCTCCTTTCTTTTTCCCCGTGTCGCCCACGGTTAACAACGTTAGCAATAATTAGCGGGTGGAACGAGTCGCGGGTTACACGCTTCATTAAAGTCGATTAACGTCGATGGAAGCACCGCTCGAGCGCGAAAAGAGCGAATTATCTGACAATGCCTTCGGTGATGGCGGGGCGACGAAACGGGGAGGCGAGGCACGACGGGGGAGGCATTTCGAGGCACCCTCGAATTCTGGAGCACCATCGCCACGTGATTGTTAAACGAGGTTGGGAATCGTAAACTTATGTACCTCACTCGAGTTGATGCGGAGTGTATCGTTTTTTTTCTTTTTTTTTTAGAAATTGTTAGCCTCCATAGAGTGTTTCTTTGAACGCTGATACTATACGGATTATCTTTAAGGGGGAGAAATTGTAACGCACCACTGTAACGGTCCGAAATGTAAGGGTGTTTTCGGGAATTTATTTCAACCAAACAACGCGAGTAAATCAATGTATCGATTAGTATAGTTAATCATGTACATATCGAAGGGTAAGAAATTTTTTTTTTCAATCAAATTCATAAATCCGTTTTCTGTATACTCTTCGTCAAAATGTGCGCCGCGGCAAAATCGCGCTTGTCGCGTCGACAGTGCCCAGGCCATGTGGTTAACCCGAATACAAAAACGCAAAAATTTTTAAAAGCCTGCGTCTATTACGTGACGATCAAAAGGAATCAGTCTTTCCTCTTTAAGACGCATCTTTGACTTTTTCGATTCCGTTGAAATTTCGGTCACCGATGTCCCTCCGAAAATATGCTTACAAATTGCACAAATCCCATTTTTCCTTCAACTCGCTGTATCTCCGCAAGGGATAACCGAAACATCGCTGTCTTAGGCTCATTTTAAAGCGGAGACTCTGCCGATTTTTTTAAGTTCCACCGGAACCCGCTACGACATTTTTTACCTGTGACCTTTTAGTTCGAAGTTACTTACCACCACTCTAACAGTAACTGCCCCTCGCACGCACCATTCGCTCAATTTGACGGGTAAGGGGTAAAAAACAAGGAATGCGTAGACAGAGAGGCAAGGCGCAGACAGAAAAGTGCAACCGAATGCGGAGAAGAGGCGGTATTTGTAGTGAGAGTAAACGTTACTGCGCGGTCCGGGGTGGAAACAAATGCAATTACAGCGTCGGAATGGAATTCAACAATGCAAACCCGTACAAACAATGGGCAAGTTTGATCATCGAACCGCGGACGGTTTAATATTTACCTAGAGAAATCGGCTATTGCGCTAGGCGCCACGTATGCGCGTTAAGATTCAGCCCCGAGTCGGCCGGCGGCGCGAAACGTTGAACAAGTCGATCGCCAGTTTGCCACGGAGCTCGCAAATAGAAGCGAATCGATTCTTTTACAACCAATTAAGGAGCGTACCCCAGCGTCCGAAGTCAGCCGACTAAAATAAAGACATCCACCCGCGCATACCTCTCAGCTGCACTTTCACAACAGTCTCTTGACCTATCGAAAAACGATTTGCCCAGTTAATTGATCCCGGTCGCTAAGACACGCCGTAAGGGCGGTATAAATTACTCCAAGATCCCGATCTTCCGGTAGTTACGGGATCCCCTTAAAAAGCGATTTAGAAAAAAAAAAGAAAGAAGCAGGGGGGGCCGGTCAGGCAATTTGCGCGGGGCCGGATCGATGGTACCAGCGGAAAGCCTTCCTCCGGCTCTGTCCTTCGTTTCCGAATTACCGTATTTAATCTCCCATCGACGATCGGAGACCTACCCCCCCCCCTACCAGCCGTCGAAATGTAAACCCTTCAAACGACTCTCCCCGACAAATCCGGCGAAAGAAGGACGCCGAATGGCGGACCGCTGCTCCATCCCTGCAGTGGTCACGAGGAGGGTGGACGTCGATTTTTCGAGCCGCGACCGCGGCCACCGCAGCGGAGACAGGTCGCTGTCTTTCCGAAAAATAGCAATTAAGGGAGCTGGGATGCTTTCGTGTGGGTTCACCGTGATTCCAGCTAGATCGTCGCAACGCTGGAATGAATATCGTCGGAATGGCCCCCCTCACAACCCCCCGGTGGACGTTTCGGCGGGGCGTGCAAGTGACAGGGCCTCTCTCGATTTTGCGGGACGCCAGCTGGACGACATTCCAATACGTCAAACCAGCGGAGAGGAGGAGAGGGGGGGGGGGGACGGGCATCATGTGGAAAGTCCAATCGCTTGGCCGATTATTTTTCCGGTTATTACTCGCGGACATCGGGCCAGCAGCGGTATCTGGGTGCGCCCATTTCCGCGCGGTCCGCTCGCACGTGATCTGACGTAAAGCGGCTTTCCCGCTCGCTGCAGTTTGACGGCCGTTAAACCCTTGCCTGGTACACGACCGGCAGTGACGAGATCCAGCGCCGTTCATCTTTATTAATGAACAGATCGGCGATAATGCGTTACCAGCGGGGGTGCAACTAGCTGTTACGTTGACGGGAGTCGATATCCTGTTGCGGTCCTCCCGCGCGGGCACCGACGCGCGGATTTGGCCTATTGATTCGCGAACAAATCTCGGGATCCCGGCCCGCGGCCGGCAGGGGCGGAAAATAATCGATGGTGAACGGGTAATTGCACGGTAATTTGGAGTGATATGCACTTTGTTTGGCCGCGGCGAGGAAGCCGGGTGCACAGGCAGATTGAATGGGGGTTTATAATTGATGATATAGCTGTGTTGGCGGAGCTTTTGCTTTTGTTCTAGCGCTGACAGTGTTGGTACACGGTGGGTGGGTAGTTTGATTTTCATGCGCGCTTTAAGCGTTCGTTCCTCCAGTCCCTTCGTCTAGGTGTTTTCTGCCGTTTGAACTCAGACCGCCTGGGGAAATGTGCGTGGGTTCAGTCAAAGTGCCTACAGCTTACTGTCCGCATGGTTTGACGTAGCTGAAGGTTTCGAGATTCATGGTTACACGGGAATAGATCTGGCGATTTTTATGAGATTCAAATATGATGTAATCTAGGCGAAATTAGGGGGGGTTTAAGTCATCACTTCTCTGGTTTCGAGTTTGTTTAAAAAGTACAGCAGGTAGAAGTTTGCAAGTTTTGTGTATTTTCATGACAACGCGCAATCATTGTTTTGAATGTACGGATTCGTTCTTCTTGTGTTTTAGTGCGTGTCTAAGTGGCTAAATTCTTTCTTGTACCAAATAGTCGTTTCACCTTAAGAATTAAAACTATTTGGTACACATACGATCTCAGTTAGCAATCAGCGCATTTTTATTTTAAAACAGACTCTCTGTCCTCCTCTAAATATCCATTGTTGTCAAACTTTCATAGGTCAACCATCCATTATATCTCCAATACTGCAAGAACAACAGGCACAGTAGGATCCTACAACACACTTGTTTCAATACACGCGGCATATTGACGAAATGGTTCCAAACGAGCTTATCACACGAATGAATATGATCCCGAATCAATTGATATCCCATTACGAGGCACTGCATTGAATCATGACAATGGCATACTGAAATCTGAAAATCCGTTGAGCTGACCGCATCAGATGAACAAGGGATTACGATTAATAAAGTTAAACCCCACCAACCTGGTTCAACTTGTCTCAAGATACAAGTATAATAAACTAAAGATTCGATATAATCCCAAGAAGAATGTTAGAAGTAATAACTATTGTTTGAAACATGTAGACCTCTGTCACTTCCTCTTCGCCCCTCTATTCTTACAGTATGTTGCTAAAGCTGCCGTGAAGAATGAAGACATTCCATGAAATACACTCTCTTCGAAACGTATACAAACTGAGAAAATGGCAGGGACGAGTTGAACGTTGAACCTAGCCCACCATCAGTTCTTTAGACGTCAGATAGAATCACTGTTTTAATATACTCTTTGTCGTAAGTTGCAAGGAGATGCTTCTTATGCCAGGGCGAGTTCTTAAAGTATGAAGTTGCAGATCTCAACGTTAAAGACTTCGGATGGTGAGCTCCGGGATTAAGTACGAAGCTGGGTCAAAGCTCGAGCCTTCAGCAGAGCTACGGTAAACTAACGGCGCACTAAAGCTAACATTGATCAAGTAACAGCGCAGCGCGTGTAATGCTGGATTTATGTGAAACTGATAAGGGGATGTCGGTTCATCGATTTCTGTTCGGAACCCCCGGACGAAAGAATACGCGAGCTCTCCGCCGTTTCTTCCAACGGCGCCGCGGATCTCTCCGTCAGAATTTTCATTTAAAACGACTCGGGACACTTGGCGGGTAACTTAATTAAGGCAACTAAATTATAACGCCACGCTGATGAATACGGTGAAGTTAAGTTTCATTACAGCCTCACTTGAGATGGTAAACTTTCTGTAACAACGGCTCTCAGCTGGTCTTCTGGAAAACTTGTAAAACATTCGCGCTTTGGGGGGTTCGTAGAAGTTTCGGCTTTCAATCAGAACTCCAGTGAACAATAATCAAGCCTCTAATTGATCAGTTAGTTCTGGAAATACCAAAAATCTAGTTATTCGATCAGGGGTAAAATCGAGTATCGATTACGCTCTGCTATCGCATTTATAACAGATGTATCGTGCCATTAATCACCCGTGACTGTACCTTATCTGTGAAAATAAAACGCATCGCGGTGTCCCCCCCCCAAATTCACATAGCTATTATCAACACAGACCTGGGCAAAAGTTGCTTAAAACATAAAATAAAATATAACATTTACATTTATAATTCAGATGAAAATTATTTCCTTCTTTAAATGTCAACCAAATCAACCTAAAAGTATTCAATAATATTTTATTCCAACCAGATAATACACTTTTATTCAAATAATTCTCCTTTGTTCAAGAAATTCAACCTGTTCCAGGAATCGATCGCCCGCCGACGACGCGTAGGCCGAGCACGAGGCGAGACTCGAAGAAAGCATGGAAGATCGATCACAGTCACGAGAGGAAGACAGCGGGCATGAAGGATGAGCCGATGCTGAAGGGTGTCGATGACGACGACGAGCAGATTGATTTCCAATCAGCGACAGCCTCGTCGCTCTTTCACCGGCATTTGCTCGCGAACCTCGGCATCACGGTGGCCGCGGCCATCCTGGCTGGCGGATTGTCGACGTAGGCCCTCTCCCGCGGTGACAATCTCGCCCAGGAACTGATTAATCCGCGCCTCTCAGTGCGACTTGGGGATGGCCAGCCGCAGGTACGAGTTACGCGGCGGCAACCACGGGGAACCCGGCGGAGACTAATCTTTACGGGACATCGAGGACCGGCCAGCTAGAAGTTCCCTCCTGTGTACACGGAAGTTCGGGCAAGCAACCCGGGAGCGCACGAAGAAATTAGCGATTCCGCGGTATCCCCTACTAGCGAAACGTGAATTAGTAAGATAGGGTGTGCGCGCGCATGCACCTTCCTCGAAGAACTACAACTTTCATTAGGAGTAATCAATTTCAGCCGAGTGCATCCCTATATATGCGTTCGAACGGCGCGCCGCCCTCCGCGGGATGAGAGAGTATCGCTTTGTATTGTGTTTCTCCCCTGGCGTGAGTTTCGCACGTTCGGACCAACGAATCATTTCTTAGATGTATATTTTTGTACTCGCCTTTCGTTTCGCCGCCGTGCTACGGGAGTTCAGACGTCGAACAGCAGTGGTTTGTGCGGAGCCGCTTTCGCGAAAGTGGCGGTGTAGATAGTTGATGGAAAATTCGTCGATGTTGATGTTCGATAGTGTTTGAATCGCTTGTGCAATAATAATAGGAGCTTGCGAAGATACACTTTAGGGTGGTCCTTATTTTTCAACTTTAAAATTCGTATTGCCTGACCATCTTAAGATCTTCTATTCAAGAATAAAAATATCCTGGTGCTTTTTATTTGTATATTTTGATATGTAAAGGTCGGTCAAGGACTTTATATTTCGCACGTGCCACAAGTTTGGCAACTGCGACTTCCTATAACTGTCACTTGTCAATTTTAATGGAACGGGGTCCATGTTTATATATCAGAATCCGAAACTTTGCTTTTAATCCATGTGTTTAACAGCCTGAATAGAATGCACGCCGGAGTTTGCGTCTGCATTTGATTCGAGAGCTGCTGATGAGGGAAATTTAAATGTGTATATAAAGCCTTATGCCGCAACACAATACACTACACCGTTTACTACTACCGTTTCGTCTATGCGTTGTGTGCCCGAATTTTAATGTTATACTCTCACTTAAAAGTTAATAAAATCATTTTCTGCTTATTGCAAAAATTTCTATCAATTTATACCAAAGTAGTAATATTTCATTGCCATTCAGCAACCTATAATCCTTAATATATTTTAACAAAATTTTAGGCGAAATTCTTTTACAGTATTTGGAAGCTTCTGAGAGGGTCAGAAGGAATTTTTAAAAATTTTGATTTTTTACCATACATATAAGGACCACGCTAGTACACTTCTATATTTTCGCTTCCTCAATGGCTACTGTTTCGTTTGAGGTCGCTACATCTTGTCCACCCAGTAGATACCGATTTGTGTTTTTGCATTATAATCGAATTTCTGTGAAGGAATTTATTTATGGTCTCTCATGTGCTTGGTTTTTCAACACTTTATATAAAAGAAAGCATTAATACTCCATGAGACCTAATAGCGTTGATTAATTTGTTATAAAGTATTCCTTAGAAACAATCACTGTGTTTCGAATTTTCTACGTGCGTGTCGTTTGCGTTGAAGAAGAATGTTGAATTAAGTGGAACACGAATTATTAACATTACAAAATTTAGAGGATTACGAGTATGCAGTTTGAGTGTTTCAGGAGATAGTGTCTGTCGACAGAATACCCTTAATGTAACGTTTTGGGTTGTGTGATTTAAGTTACGCGTGGTTGCAGTGCAGAGTGATTCTGCGATAGATGTCTGATCTATAACGGACTGCACTACTTAAACAAAAGTATGGTGCGAAGTCCAGACAGAGGAGCTTTCGTTTGACTTGGAGCTTTGCAAAAATGTCTGACTAATCGTAGAACAGACTCCTGAAACTGGTGGCTGACTTATCACAGGCTGTTCTACTTGTATCGAACACGAGGAGGATACAGCACTTCTTGTTTGGTGCAAAGTTTTATGATAATTTTATTATATTCAGAGCTGCATATTTACCTCGTCTTCGTTATAATTAATAAAAAATGGCTGGATTCACTGTATAAGGAACATACTTCAAACACCATTAAAAAGTTCTACGAGGGAGGCTAATTTATTTAGAATGTGATTTTTTTAGTTACACATTCTGTAACGAATATTATAATATGCAGGACTGTTCTTAAGGGTTTACTTGTTTACCAGTACTTATCAAATGATCAAAACTGTTTCTCTTTCTACTTCTGTTAAGGGGACTAGGCAGTCAGATCGCTCGAAAATCAAGAATTTTTTGCGAATTAATTACAAGGAGATGAATACAAATTGTGAATAGTACTTTTGGGTACTATACTGTTGGGTATTGCTTTATATTATAAGCAGTAAAAAAGAATTATTTGAATAATATATACATATGTATGACAGCGATATGTAGGCGTTTTTTCTAAAGCCGCTGTAATTTTGCAGTGATTCAGAAATTGAATTCTGAAATATTCTCTGAAATTTACACTTTGCCCTGGCCCCCATTCTGCCCTGAACCTTTTAAAAAAGATAAAAACCCAAATTAAACAAATGGCAGCTGTAAAACTGCAAATTTTAAAGAATCGCAATTTTTCGCCATTGAAAAGAGCCATTTTATTTCTTTTTTTTGTCAAAATAGGAGTTTTCACAGACTTATGCGTAGGTTAAGGTCGTAACTAGACATGTTTCACATATGCCCAATTTCTTTCAAATCGATTTGTACCTCCGTTTTTTTCGCAATCACTGCAAAACGAAAAGGAAATATGATTCCGAGAAAAACGAGTTTAAAGTTTCGAAAGAGGAATCTAGTCTACCCGCGCGCGCGCAGAAACTGTGTATGGCGCGCTCGACCTTTTCTTTCGAAAAACGCAACACAACAAAATCGAGTTTCTGACTGCCTAGTCCCCTTAAGCAAACTAATCATGCAACTCCGTAGAAATGCGATAATCTATTTCAAAGTCACTCTGCAGAGCCATGTAAACAAGACTACGTTCAAGCATTTGCATTGTCGACGAGTACAAGGGCGATTGATGATCTCGCATCCTTCCAAGCATTCCTTTCCACGGACGCGTTCGTGAAATCCCCAAGATTAGGTAACGATACCGTCGCAGAGATAGGACGTACGAATTTAATGTATAGAAGTATGTACAACGACGATCCGGGTAATATTTTCATGTACCCCAACCACCGATAGCATCACGCAGTCCCCTCATTCTTCGAATCGTCGTTCGAAACAAGGTAGAACAGTGCAAGTAGAATGAATCGTGTCCACGTATTGCTAACGTTGCCGTTACCTGTTGAATGCAAGTATGACGACCATCCTTCCGTTTCGAGGCTTCGCCGAGGCCTCCCCGAGCTTCGGTAAGGACCGACGAAATCGTTGTCACGCTCGCCGACCGGAGACCGTTGCGTTCTTCGATCCAGCTTGGCGGTCCTCATTAGTCCAGCTTGCGCGCGCTGTGCGATGGCTATCGATATGTATCGTGTACATACACATAGAAACGTGACACCCAGTAATCTGTATATGGCGCAGATGATTGCTTTACGACGCATAGGATAAGCGATATTGTACAATAATTAGCGAGTGTATGATAACGGTAGACTAAGCCTCAGGGACGTGTAAATACGTTAACAATAAGCTGTAAGACGATGTTGTATTAGGTTTTGCATTTGTGATCACACTTTTCCCCTCCCCTGTAAATACAATGTACTTTATCGCATACTTGGGCAATAAATGTTAGACAATCGTGAGCGTAATGTGTCTCGCTGGTGTTTGCACCGCTTGCGTAATTGTGCGGGACCAACAGATCGATGTTCATACGCGAGTTCTGTGGCCGAAATGTTGCATAACTTACGAAACGTTTTGGTGTAATATTATTCTTTGAAATTTTATTTCTACAGTGATCTTCGTGCTCGTCATCAGACCGAGGAAGGGACATCATTGATACGAATAGTTAGGTAAGGAACACTCGAGCTCGTTAACGACACCCACCAACATCAAAACTTCGAAAAAATTTCATCCATTACTCGACTGCATAGCATTCGCAGGCCGTTGAACATTTTCCTCGTGTTTGATCACATCCCTTCGCGAGCTCTCATAATCGCGTGCGACTCAATCGTGGAGTTAGTATTTCATAGAACATTGCTCCGTGTACTACTAGTTAATTACTAATTGAGTTAATGTGTTTTTGCGTTAAGCACAGTATTTTATCGAACACTGTTCCGCGTAAGAATAATTGAGTTAGTGTTTGTTTCGCGACACAGTAATCCTCCGTTATGAGTTCGTCGAACCGGGCTGGCGGCGGGCTCATAGTGTGTAGCGGACATGATTCCGCGCGGCCAGTGGCTGTGTCGACTCTTTCGTTTTCTCTCGCTGGTTGTCCGGTTCTCTCTATCTCGTCCGCAGGCTTTCAAGAAATGGTGGGGATAGTCGCCGGACTGTCAACGGGAGGAAAGAAACGGACTCATAACGGGGAATTTCTGTAGAGTATTGTGGAAACAGGAACCCCCGTGCCGTAAGAGGGGCCCCGGACTAAGGGACCACGGGATAGTCGGCGTAGCTGTGGTGGTTAACGCTGCTGATCAGCACGCAGGAGGCTCGGGTTCGATTCCCGGCGCCGTGGTGTTCCCTTTTTTCTGTATTTTATGGAGAACACTGTTCCGCGTAATAATAATTGAGTTAGTGTTTGTTTCGCGATACTTTATGTTCTTGAACAAAATGATTTCTTTGGCGGGCATAGTTACCACGAGGAAGGTACGAAGTACTTATGAATAAGTAGCATTCATGCGCGTGTTTGTAAAGTATATATTTAGAGTGTTTAATGTATAATGGGGTTTGCTGATGGAGGCTAGGGTTTAGTTCTAAGTAGAGTTGAAAATTGTTAAACAATTTTAAAGACATATGTACGTATAGAAGATGGTCATCGCTCGCAGTGACACGGTCATTACCACACAATTTCAAAACGCTTAGCTTAGCACTTCGTTCTGGCTGTTAGAGAAGCCAAAATTAGTTTGCAACTTTGTTGCAGCGACACGGGAAATCGAAATTCACATTGCAACTTTGGCATAACCGTCAGAGCACTCTAAAATCCATTTGCAACTTCGTTCCTCATTTGAGGGGGCGAGAAGTTCGTATTGCAACTCTGTTAAATTTTCTCGCGGAGCTAAATATCAATGTCCAACATCGTGCATCATCTTAAATATAGAAACTGCAGACTTAAGGGTAGCATTCAGAATAAGTCAAACTTATATCGAGAAAATACTGAAAATCTCGCTGTATTTAATTTAAAATTCAACAGCTATTAGCATTTTGAAGGTATTTTCATTGTGAATCGGTAACGCTGCATGCGACATGAAAATATAATAGGTGTAAGCCAGACCTAAGCCAGACCTAACCCAGAGCCTTCGATTTCTGATAAAAATCTGCATTATACGTTAAGTCACCCTTCATCTCTTCTCTGCTTTACACCCCGTACCAAAAATCTACATGAGAAATTAAATTTTTCCTTTACCTCATCCGTGGTTGTACAGTCCCTTACAGTTCACCGGTATTATTGAGCTTACCTGTTAAGACAGAAGGATAAGTGCAAGTTGGAACACAAAATTACATTGCGTGATAGGTCTATCCTATACCTCGTCTGTACATATACTCAATTTCTGCACAGACGACGTATAGAATAGACCTATCACCTTATGGGACTTCGTGTCGCCACCCAATCTGTGTTACCGACCCATAATTTCAGGACTGAATTTAGCGACCTCTGTTCATGAACAGCGTCCAACTCAGCAACTACACTGAAATGTGTTGAAATGCTGAAAGGTGCTGCGTACTTGTATACGTGTGACTTGTTTAGAGAGAGAGTTTGACATAAGAGGTTAGGCTTTTGTTACGGTATGCTTTGGCTCGGTTGGTCAACGACTCACGCGGGTTTCTCTCCGAAAATCCATTTCGTGGATCAAGACACGATGGCGTTCAGAAATGGCATTTCTTCAAAGCCCGTGCGAGCTATAAATTGCAAGATGACATTGTTTATTAGCACTTTGCGTACCCTTGCTAACCCTTTCACGTATCGTGCGCCGAAAAAAGTATTAAAAATTCACGCTGTTACTGATATTCCCACAAGTTAAATGCACTGTTTAATCATTCCAGTGAAGTAATAATAATTGGATTCCGTTTGCCCCTAATATTAGTTTACCGCCAACACTGAAATTTACAGTAACATCTAATTTTAAAAGTCTCGCAGAAAGTTGCATGATGCATGAGTGTCTTAAAAGTTTGTCTAGCCCTGAGAAATTCATCGGTTCAGTGAAGTGTGTGCATGGCATAGTGCATATTATCTCGTGATTTCTCAATTCGCGCATCAATTTCATCGATTACTGGACCATGTGGGAGGCCTTTTAATTTAACAGGATTCCATGCAGATATACCCGTTACTTAGAATTTACTTGATTGTTACTTGATTGTAGAGTCAGTGCCTGTGCCTGCCAAAAAGTGTTTCATAGAGTACCGTGCCTCTACGTGTTAGTGATGTGAACGCGAATTCCCATAAGGTGATAGGTCTATCGTTTTAGCCTATACTTCGCCGATGTTAGTAACTAAGTTCAACTAAAACGTATTTATACATTATAAATAATACTACGTGATATGTATAAGCATTAACATTAATGTATCGAACGATTAAACATTGAGAATAAAAGAGAATTCAGTCGGCGCAGAAAATCATTTGCAAATCCAAGGCCAAATGTTACAAATTGCTTGATATCTCGAGTTCTATCGATTATAGTTAATAATAATTTATACTGGGCGGTTAGTGTAAATGTTGTTAACATTATTTGTCACAGCAATAGCCACTGGAATGGATATTTTAGCCGAAAATCCATTTTTGCCGAAGAATTCGCTGGATTTCGCAATTGTAACTAACCGTCGACCTTGTTTTCATCGGGGGACATCATTCCTCGAAGTCTACATAAGGAGCTCACAGATCTTCATGTACTCAGTCGTCGTCGGTCCTCCGGACTTGAAGGACCTCGGGGAACCCTGGAGCTGCCGAGCCACCTGGATCCACTGGACTTCCTGGGGACCTGGTTCTTCCTCCCCCTCCCCCCTGGAGCTGCCGAGCCATCTGGATCTACTGGACATCCTGGGGACCTGGTTCTTCCTCCCCCTCCCCCCTGGAGCTGCCGAGCCACCTGGATCTACTGGACTTCCTGGGGACCTGGTTCTTCCTCCCCCTCCCCCCGGAGCTGCCGAGCCACCTGGACCATTCGGAACTGCTGCACTTGCTGGGGACCTGGTCAGGATTTCGCCCCTCTGGCCTGGGTTCGTTTATTCGCTTGGTGCTGATGAAATTTTGGGGTTCGGTAAGTCATTTAAAATTTTATTGTTTTGCGAATGTCAAATTTGATTTCTTCGGTCGTTTTCCATCATCTGTCCTATTTGCATGCATACTTTCGAGAATTTTGCGCGAGTCCTTCTATTTTGTGTATTTCTTCGATGGGTTTGCATGATTTATTTTATTTGATGCATTTCTTCGATGGGTTTAAATGATTTATTTCATTTTCGTGAATTTCTTCGATGGTTTTCTCTGATTCATTTCATCTCGTCGATGTCTTCGATGGTTTTCCCTGATTCATTTCATGTCTTCGATGGTTTTTCCTGATTTATTTCATCTCGTCGATGTCTTCGATGGTTTTCTCTGATTCATTCCATCTCGTCGATGTCTTCGATGGTTTTCCCTGATTCATATCATCTCGTCGATGTCTTCGATGGTTTTCCCTGATTCATTTCATCTCGTCTATGTCTTCGATGGTTTTTTGTGACTTCTGTCACTCTGTCATGCATCTCATCGATGGGTCTACATTCTCTGCTCTTTCCTTCAAGTACTTATCTCTGCGGTGGTTTTGCATGCTCGTGCGTGCTCTGCTGTTGGTCGAAATTATCTCGATCGTCTCCAACTCAATAAGCTTTTCCTTAATTTCTTTCCAGGCCGACCACACCGTTACTAACATATAGTAGTTGATTGTTTCAGCTTTTCAGGTTCACCGTTACTCGGGGAAACTAGTGAAAAGTGATAGTGAAAAGTGATAGTGAAAAGTGATAGTGAAAAGTGATAGTGAAAAGTGATCGTGCAAAGTGACAGTGAAAGAAGACATCTAAGGTAGGCTAGGCTAATTTATTATAGTATGAAGTATTTAAGGTCCCATGTAAAATTGCCAAGCAGTCACTAAATCATTAACTTTGTTGTTCGTTTATTGGCTCCTCATCTGCGATGAGGAGGTTACCGCTGCTTCCGTTTGCGGAAGCAAGTGACTGAGCATGGAATCGGTATGGGTGGATCAATTTCATCCCTTGGTGTTCTTGTCCAAAGGGAAAAGTTTCGGGCGTAGGGGGTGCATCTTTTGGTACACTGCCTGCGTAAGTCACCCAGTTCGATTACCCAATCTCCGTGTTGGACGGCTTGAGTCAGGTCAGGTGTTTGCTCCTGACGAGTCGCATCGGAGCAACAGGAATCGTCTGGGAGGCGCCGAGCGCTTTTCCCTTTCGACTTGGACAGCAGGGTGGTAGGAACTGCGCCGTCCAATACTTGTTTCATGCTTACCCTTCGCCTTTCCTTCTTTCCTGAATTTCTTTTAATCGAGTGATTGCTTGGCAGTTCCCTAGATTCTATATCTAAACCGAAGGGATCGATGGAACTTTGTTTCCATCCATCTCTTTGGTTTAGTAGACTTCATGTACAGGGAGATCGATGGAACTTTGATTCCATCTATCTCTCTACGGGTCTCCAAGCGCAGCAACCTCCTCGCGGTGAGACCTGGTAATCGGTGAAAACCGAGCCGATGGCTGCGATTGTCAAATATTCTAGTCGTATATAAGAATTTCTTTAACTTGCAATACTATGGTAGAATGTAAGAATAAAATATGTAACTTAAAATGTTGTTCGATTGTTCCTACCGAACCCCAGAACACGAATATAGTGTTAAGATGGAAGAATAAGTGCAAGTTGGAATATTTCAGCGAGATACTGGAACTGTTGAGTTTTTCACAATTTTTAAAGTCCTCTCTGCTTCAGCATTTTATTGAAATATACAAAGTTACAATTCCTTTGCGAGGTATTCCACGTTACATCATGAAAGCATGTCTTCCACAAATAATGTTGTTGTTTATATAAATTTGTATGTTAAATAAATTTGTTTTTCGTTAAATAAACCGGAATAGGACAGCAAGGTTAAAAGACGAGTGTGATATCGTTTTATTTTCTTCCTCCGTTCTCTTCCGTTGAACGAAATATGTTCATACGACGATTTTTAAATTGTTACTCTAACAGAAACATTTGTAAATCGCGGGCATTGACTCTCAAAACATAAACTAGTTTTACTCGTGCTTAATTCTAGTTCCTACCACGCGTAGCGTTACAATCTGTTTTGAGACTTCACCGGTAACGTTGCATGCAACACTAAAATGGCAAGGGGGTCCTAGGACCCCCTAAACCGGCGACACAAAAATACATTGCTTGATAGGTCTATTCTATACCTCGTCTGTGATTTCTGGTTTTATCCTTATCACGGAATTCCTGATATAAATTCAGTTAATTTTTATTTCCCACCGTAATGAGCGCTTTGATCTGTTTCTGTACTCTGCCGGTAGAACGGCGGGAACGTCCCGCGCCTGACCGATAAGTTCGCCTGCGTCTGGCAGGTGTCTTACCTTTTGCCGCAATCTATGGCCCCCGCGCGAAATTCAAATTATTCGTGCGATAAATTGAGTGTTTAGGAAAGAACAATAAACTGTGATCGCCTGAAGAATAACGTTCCTTCTTCGAAACTCTTACTATTATAATAAAATGAAACGAATTACTAATTCAACGTAGAAAAGTGTGCATGAAAATTATTTAATGGTGTGTTTTATATTCTACATTTATGTGATATGCTTTGGGTGATATTTGACTTTTTTTTCGCTATGTCCACCTTTACATTAGCTAATGGTAAAGAGCTATTGTCTGAATACTACCGTCTGTCGATTATCGCATGTCATCGCTGCAAAATCAAAAACGAAAATTGGCAAACTCGATTTAAGCTATCACAGGTCTCACAGAGGCGTATATTATGTTATTTAATTTTTGTATGCACTAAAGATACTATTGGAGGCACAGGTTGGCATGAGTTATTATTAAAATTATATTACCCACACGTTGTTTTGTTGTTTGTGGGCAGAATTTCAAGGCCGAGCTCTATACACCGAAAGAATAAAGAATTCGTAGAAGCATACGGAGCTCTATGTGGTTTATATTTACTGAAATTGAATATTCGAGGAATATTCGACAGAGACTTCTGTGAAACTTTACAGGTTTATAGAGCAGGCGAGAGTAAAGGGCACGAATCTTCTTTTTATAGCTGCTGTAACTCGACTTCAAGGCACACAACTATCCTGTAAAGTTTTATCACCCTGATGCTCTTTGGAAGCTATTACAGAGCGAGAAAAGATGTTTTAACCGACATTTTACTCTTTTTGATGGAAAATAAGATTGTGTTTCCTTATAGAATAGAATAAGTTATTGTATTTTGATACGAGAATGTCCATATAATGTTTGTTTAATGAAAACTATTTAATCCTTAAAACTCTACATATAAGCACAAGCCTCTATCGTCAAGGTAAAGCAAGAGATTATTTAAAAAGAAAATTATATACGAAAATTAAATTCATTGAACCTTGTTTCTTTACTGATGCACTAAACTATTAAAACTTAATTTTCTCGATAAAGCTCTTTTGTAGCATTCCCCGTTTTTCCCCCTTACCCTTCATATCTATATTATGTACCTATATAACAAAAGCTTCTGTATAATTTCTGACCGGAGCGCTATATTCTATTATTAATTGATCCTCTGTTCTCTATAGGAAGGTGTATCATGATAGCAGATGGATATCCAGTGGCGTATTAAGCAGGGGTGAAGTGCGGTCGTTGAAGCGACTTCCGTAGTTTCCTACGTCTTTCTCAAAGAGTACAAACGAGATCGTTCTTTTGGCGAGCAGGGTGGCCTTTGTATATGCGCGTGTAAATATTAGCGGAGGATGATGAGAGCCTTCCACCATTTCCTCTTTCTTTCTTTCTCTATTCTCCTTTCAGGCCGTCGTTCTCGCGTTGACCACCCTCGACGGCTCCAGCCTGCCCATACATTCCAGCTACCGTCGCGACGCCACTCTGAAGGCCTGCTTTAGCCCTGCGCTCCTGCCACCTGCAGACCGTGCGGCGCAACCTTTCTCTGATATTACCTTTATTCAAACGCAACTGGGTGTCTTCTCACTGCGGGGCTGAGAGGCTTCAGTAGGTACGCTCGGTATATGAATCGTTTTTTATCTGGATAGCTTCGAGCGTTTCGTAGCGACTCTAGTTCCGGCTGAAGGGGAGATTGTGACTGTAAGTGGTTACTGGGGGTACAGGTTGATTGCTGCGTAATTGAAATCCTTCAACTTGATGATTATTAGATTATCAGGAAGCATCGTCTGCAATTCCAATTGTAGAGCCTCTGGTGAAGAATGTGAAAATAAATGAAGGCTCCTTTTAGAACATGAATGTTACTTTGTACAATTCAGGAAGAGACTGTAATGTAATTAATGAAGAACGTGGCCGTTGTCATCTTAAAATATATTATCATACTTAAAATTTTATGTGCAATCTAGTTCATGTCGAAATTATCAGCACTCTTTTCGAGACCGATTGTAGCCATTTAGAAACGATTCAAGCAGCAGAAGGAATAGCATATTTATTACTTACATATATAAATTTGCAAAGTTTCATGGTTTTCTGAATTTATAAGTTTGGGATCTTTTCTTGTAATCTAGAAGTTTGAAATACTATACAGGGTGTCCCAGTATTGATGGTAACACAGTGGAGGGGGTGATTTTACATGGGAAAATCTGTCGAAAATATAAAATAATTTTTTTTCATTTTTGTTAAAAATGGCATTAATATCATAGGTAATGTTGATCCCTTATGAATATTATAAACTATTATTTATCTCTGCCTGTTTAGAATGGATTTATAAATGAAAATAAGATATAAAGTCTCAAAATATAAAGCCTGAAGTGAAAACAATTTATTTTATATTTTTTACTTATTTTTTCACATAGAAACTTCGGTGAAACTTCGTCTATCAACCTATTTAAGTAGTCTCCGATCCTATTACGGTTACCCACAATTACAAGTTCAGAGAGCTCTACTTGTTAAAATATCCCTTAGAAACACGAATATTCCAAATGAATTAAACGAATTGAAAGGGATAAAGCATGCAAGAATTTATAACGAAACGTTTTCACAAGATCTGTATGTAACCGATGAATGTATTTAATACGCAACGGCACGAAAATGAATATTTATCTGTAGATATTCCAAATCAACAAACAGAGAAGCGGAAAATATTTGTTGCACTGCCTCAAAAAGAATAAACACGTGGAGTACGTCACAGGTACATTTAACTACGATTTTCTCATAAAGGGACTGAGGCAGGAATAAAGCGAAAACTACGAAGATAAAATATGTTTATAATTTGCACTTAAGCTTGCTGAAATATTAAATCGGCCATCATCGCGAAGAGGCGCCGTTTGGGTAGCAAAGATGCGAGCTACTACTAACGCAGTAGACACTTAAAAACGTTATAGACATTAAAATTAGGAGAAGTACGCGGGAATAATTTTTAAAAACAATTGTGAGCCTCGAAATTGAAAGCATTACGTAGAAACAATTTTAAAAAATATCACAGACATTAAAGTTAGAAGAATTGCGCTGCAAGAAATTTTAAAAACAATTGTGGCTCTCAAAATTAAAAATATTAAATGGAAACAATTTTAAAAAATATTATATACATACCTACACATAATTTGGAATGTTAGATTAATAGTAAGTGTCTTCTACGTTAGGAGTAAAATCTTCCTAACGTATTCAAATATTTATGATAAAGGAACCGCAACAGTTCTAAGAAGTTGCACTTTCTTCCAATAATGAATAAACTATGGTTATATGTACCATGCAAGTGCAGCATGAAACTGATAGTTTTTTCCACTAATTCCAGTGAGAGCATGGTTTGTTAAATTATCATAAATTGCATCAAAAGCATGCATTAATTTACATACCTACAAGTATGAAATTATTATCAATTATCAATTAGACTAAAATAAACCTCACTTATTTTTATCCACTTTGGGAATATAAACTTACTTTAATTTCCTAGTCCATAAACTCCATTTCGTAAATTAGCAAATTCGTGACGTTCCCAGGGCTTATTGTTAGATGGGCATTCGCGAGCTCGAAGCTATTGTTTTTTCATGCACTGTGAAGGAAGCACTTGAAACTTAAAATTGTATAAGGAGGCTCGTGTTTGCGTTTTAAGTAACGAGCTAATTAAACGCAGCCTTCCTTCTCCAAAATGACTTTACCCTGCTTGTGAGATGCATATTTACAAATGATCCGCGTGTGCGGAGTGAATGTTGGATGATGCTCCACATTTTCGTTTATGAAAAGCTCAAATGCGAGTGTCTGTATTGCATAAATTGCGATGAAGTATTTCTGCATGCATTAATGTGTCTGTGACATTTATATTTAATCATATAACAGCGATATTATTTAAACTACTTTTTTTTATTAAAAGCAAAATATTCTTGTTCTATTTATCTATGCGTTTGTTGCAAGCTTAATACACTTCTAGACAGAATTATTTACGGACGAATTTAGCAGAATGTGATATAAACCTAAGTAACGTCTTTGACATTGCCCAACATCTACTAGCTACATAAGTGCCTCTCACTCTGGATCAGTACCTGTGAAAGGGAGATTTATACAGTCGAAACATGTTAGACCCATCGTAAATTTCAGACGTAAAAGGTGAAAGCGAAATCTCCTGGTTCTATGTATTTTCTATTTATAACAAAGCCAGACACAGAACGAACTTAACTGTAAGTGTTACGTAGAGCGCAGGGTTTTCTATTTTTAAATTTTCGATTTGCATAACTGACTATAATACTCGTCGGGAGTCGTGTTCATCTTAGAATAAATTAACGAAATCGTGTTGAAATGTATCGAATTGCCCACTGATATGCTCAGCAACTTATCCAATACGACTAATGATGAAAAATTGTATAAATATTGAAAAAAAGTCACGAAGATCTGACTTATGAAGGAGATGCTAATTAATTTATATCGACTTCTTTCATTGAAGTAACACCAAACTTTATAATGCAAGTATTGATTATCAGATATTTTGTTGGTGATAAATGTTACAAACTTTATGTATTCAAGCATATTCTTCTAATTTCCTTTACGTATAAAAGAACTATGTGTCAGAGCTTGAGACTATAAATAAATTTATATACCTTCTAAGTAGAATCACAATAAATTTCTTTAAACTTCATTTTCAATCGAATAATATTACATCACCTATAAAAACAATTTCATAAACGTACTAAATCGCAAAAGTCTGGTCTTTAATTTAAACAAACCGATTTGTTCCTACTTTTCTTTATTATTCGAATTTTCCTTATAATTTGGAAACGAAAAGTTTCCCAAACATTTTGCTTAAATCACTGTAAAGGGCTTTAAATAAGGTACCAAATAAACGGAATTAATTTTTTTTTAACACAAATAAGTTAAGAATATTAAAAAATAAATAAATGTAAAAGATATTAAATTATACATCATTAGAAAGGAATAATTTTTTCCTACTTTTAGGCGTAAATTTCATTCCGATATCTTAAAAGGAAGACCCGAAAGGTGGGAAATTTTAAATCCAGCCCACTGTGCGGCTGTTTGATCACAAAGTTTCACTTCGCATGAAGATTACGAACTGTCATTTATCAAACGGTGAACTCCCAAAAAATGTTTCGGATATCTTCAGAACCTGGTCCATTACGTCAGTAGAAGACTTTGGGGGACTTCCTATCTTTCTAATGGAAGGTGTTGTGTGGTGTCGTATAAAAACCGCCGCATCTTTCGGTTCAGTCACATTTCGATTCCACATCTTTCTGTCGGCACACCATGAGGACCTTCGTTGTAAGTAGCGGTTTCGTCATTTAAATTTGGAATAATAAAGAAGTGCAAATGTTGTCATTATATGTCTCATTTACATAGTAAATATGTTTACCTTTTTAATACAGGGAATGTAAAGAAATTTTGTCACTTACCTTTATCGCAGAAAAACTTTACATACTTCATTTATCGATAATACTTATAATTAACTATCGTTTGGAAATATTTAACTATCAAATAACTAAAATGAACAATTCTGATAACACTTCAGCACACTTTTAATCAAGTTTAAACTATAGTAATGAAGTAACTCAACCATTTTGTATCAAGATATTCACCTTATCATTACCGCCAACATCATGCTAATCAATACCTGGATCTTCACCAAAAATATTTCTTTCTTCCAGGTTTCTTTGCTTTTGGTCGCGGTTGTCACCGTTGGTGCACACCCAACCGCGAAAAGGTATAACAAGCGCGGTGTTCTCAGTGGTCATGGTTACGCAACAATTTCAGAATCATCTGAAGAAGTAGAACTCAGCGGGTACAATGGTGGATCTCATACAAGCTACCTTCCACCAGTTGCCTCCGTTCCAACCGCAACCTATGGTGTCCCAGCGTCTGCTCCATCATACACAGCCCCGGCCCCTGCTGCAACGTATCACTCAACTCCAGTATCAGTCTCCACTTACAGTGTTCCTGCTTCAGTATCAACTTATAACGTTCCCGCACCAACTTATGGTGCCCCTGCGCCAGTGTCAGTCTCCTCCTACCGTGTTCCTGCTCCAGTAACAACTTATAACGTTCCCGCACCAACTTATGGTGTCCCTGCGCCAGTGTCAGTCTCCTCCTACCGTGTTACTGCTCCAGTATCAACTTATAACGCCCCTGCACCAACTTATGGTGCCCCTGCGCCAGTTTCAGTCTCCTCCTACCGTGTTCCTGCTCCAGTATTAACTTATAACGCCCCTGCACCAACTTATGGTGCCCCTGCGCTAGTGTCAGTCTCCTCCTACCGTGTTCCTGCTCCAGTATTAACTTATAACGCCCCAGCACCAACTTACGGTGTTCCCGTTTCCTCAGCGTCGTACCGTAATGCCCCGACCGTAGTCCCATCTACCTTCCTGTCTATACCACGTTCAGTATCAGTCAGTTCAAGTTCGAGCAGCAGAGTGGTGTCTGGAAGTGTGCCCAGCAGCTCTTACGGCGTTCCAAGCAGCGTTGTCGAAGCTGTACCTTCTATCGAACTTGCCTACAGATCGGCTAGTTTGCCGAGCAAGTCTTACGGGGCCCCCTCGAGCATTGGTTATCACGGTGCATCCTCCGTTGGACATACACAGAGTTATTCAACTGCGCCCAGCAAATCTTATGCAACCTCTGCTACAGCTGCGGATATCTCACTGCCCAGTGTCTCGTATGGTGCCCCGTTTGCTAATACCCAAGCAGAACAAGCTGACGGATACTCGTACTCAGTGCCATCGAAGAAATTCGTCGAGGGAGGAATCTACTAATAGGTCTGGGTTAGTACTACTAATGTGGCTAATTAAAGCTTTCACATATGTCGATCCAAAGTCGTCATATAACTTCGCCTCATTTTCGATTCGTTTCGAAATCGAGGAGTTTATACGCGAAATGTAAAATAGTTGCTACAAAGAATTACTGTAACATGGCTTGAAAGTGTAAAGCAGATGTAAAATAGATAGACGAGATTGCGTGATAGTATTTCTTCATTGCCAAGAAGTCTTTGTGTTTTTCTACAGAAACTATTATAAATTCTATTGCAGCTGTGATTCTAATTAGCAAGTTCGACTGTGAGTACATATTATTGGCTTGATGTTTGGGCACTGTAAATGAATTGCGATACATTTTTACATGTTTGAATAAAAAAATTGCACGAACCACACTTGTTTCAGTCACTCGTCTCCTGTTCGGATATTAATGTTTTATATTTGAAATTTGTCTTCCATCGTTTCAGTTCGAACGAGCATTAAATGAAGATACTTCGCGTGGATTGCATTTTCAGTAATGCAATATGATCTGGTTACATAAACAAGTAGCATTTTAAATTAAATTAGCATATTTCACACTCTCAGCCACCTTTACGTACAAAACACGTCTAAACTGTGATGTCCATCATTGATCCAGCGTGTCATCTGAACTAAATAACGCACAACAGCTGACAGAGCACAATCCTTATTATCAGGGGTCGTTCTTAAATTACATAAGGGTATTTCTGGCGATTTCTCACCCCTTCCCTCCCCCTGTATAAGAATTCATAAGATTTTATATTCAATTTATATCCGATTTTATATCCTCTCTCCCTCTTTCTTACGTAATATTTTTTACATTGCAAATTTCCCCAGCTATTAAAATTCTTTTAAAGGTATACATAATTATGTTAAAAAATATTACGTAAGACGCTGCCTGTGTCCTCCACCTTTAAGGAAACGTAAGAAATTGGCTATCTCCCAAAAGCTTTACGTACTTTAAGGACGAGTCCTTATTAAATATCTCATAAGCTCTTCTGTATCTACATAAACAATCGAAAATGGGTAATACGTTATTCAGTTTTCTGTTACAAAATCTTGCTCAAATGGATGGTTTCTGGTTTCAATGGGTGAGTAGGCTGCAAATTTTGGGGAGCGACAAATTTTAAGCGGAAGAGATTGGGAAAGGTTTAAACACAGAGGGTTGAGACAACTTGAAAAACAATTCACTTCTTCTTCAGACAGCGAATTAGCATCAACTCATACCTAAGTTGCCATATTGAATTAATTTTGAAATTGACTCGACCGATTTAAATTAAAATACTTCATGATGCATATTTCGCGGAAAGGGTGACAAACACTTGTTAGCCTGGGGGCGCCAAATCTTCAAATCCGCACCCTCTCCCCTTATCAGGTTCTCAACATCAATAATAATAAACTAGTAAGAAGATAGTTGGCAAAACGAGCGCATCAGCGGACACGCGCATTGTGATTAAATGAATAATCTTCTTAACCCAATTTAAAAGACAAATCGTTAGGATCACGTGTAGCAAAGGGGCAAATCAACTGGTCCCTGTGTTGTTCGTGACGCTACGTTGCTTCACTCGTAGCTCCTGTGGCACGGTGTTAATTTTGGACTGTACTTGATCACACATTCTCGTCAAAGCAGAAGATTGGGATCACCGATAGAGCTTTGCATGCGCCGACCTACTGCAGCTGCACAGTTTGCAGCATGTCGTGTATCTCCAAAAGCTGTTCGCTGATCGACACGATCACGCCGCGCCACGATGTAAACTCGTACAATTAGTTGAACTCCGTGATAAGGCGAAACGCGAATCATGCAAACCGTAGGCCCGGCTCTACTGAACACTTCGGCGACTTATTGCGAGCACATAACTAAGACTTAATTACGTATTACAATATGTACGTGTTTGTTACATACGTGGCTTCCCCTGTCTCGTTCAGCGACATCCTTTTGTATTTAGTTTTGAACGCAGTTGAGTGAATTTGGATAAGACCAACATCTTATCTTTTCAACTATTTTAAGCCCTTGTGAAATTGAAGTTCATATGGGTATTGTAATTAAACCTGTGTTCCTTTAAAGTGGGAGATACAAATTTGATTTTTTATGTGTAATGTTATGTGTAATCATTTCGTTTACATTTTATGGTTATTTGTTGCATCTGCTAGTAACTATTTCTACTTAGAAGTGTATTATTGTCCAGCGCAAAAATTGAAAGGACACGTAGTTCTATATTTCTACACATGTTGAATTTTAAGCAGTGAGACACTCTCTGAAGGACTCCCAAAGTCTAAAAATTTGCATCCAACGGATAAAGGTTTTTCTGTATTACAGTCAGGTAACTGTAAATCGTAGCAGATATTTTAAAATTGAAATATATACACACATTTCAGAAAAAAAACAGTGAAGTATTTATGATTACAGTTGGTAATAATGTTTCTACTTACTGTTTAATACCACTACTGGTATTAATAATTACTACAGAATCAGTGCTGTTTCGATATAATGAAGTAGGCTTCGTATAATTAGTCTAGTTATCTATTATCTGTTTTTCATCACATAAAAGTCGTGTGAGTTTCGAAAGTCATGGTGGTTACTCTATGAAAATATTTAAAAAATATTTCCCCTTTGCCATTTAATGAAAAAAATGTTAAAAATATCCGGAAAATTCTTACAGTACTTTTACTTATATCACTGTGGGTACTGATGAAATATATTCGCGCATAAATAAATGACGCACAGGTATACTACAAATAATACTGCTACAACAGCTAGGATATATAAAAAATCTCTTTGGAATATTCGTGATACTACGTACAGCACATCATTCTTTTATTGATCACACGTGATTGCTGTGCATACAAGACTTATAGCCAATTTCACTGCTTCATATTGATCAAATAAAATGACATACTCTTACAGCAATTCAGTACCTATATACCATTCTAAACCGAAGCATTTCCTTTATTCCTCTATAACTCAGAAATTATGATATACGTGCATCACCTGCGTCCAAACAATATTTTTTACCTGTTTTACCACGTAGATTGTGACTCACCCTACATTTCACTGAATCCCTGTACACGTGAATAAATGCATATTGACATATGCTGGTTGTCGACTACCCTACCGTGATCTGTTTAACAATCAAGTTGCTGGTGGGTCTCTAACAAGTACGTACACGTCAAATAAAGTGATTTATTAAAAATTCATGCTGCTGCACACGTGCCCAAAATTATTATTATTATTACGCCTTTATTAGACTTGCATCGTGTACGTAATTACAAGGAGTACAATTCGAGTGTAAAAATTGAATAAAAAGAAACAGAAAAAAATCATAATAATATAAACGTAAGAAGTTTCAACTCTGTCAGCTGTTTCTGAGCCTGACTTGTTAAAATTGCCTGTGACAATCAAGTAAAATCCGTAAAAACAAACAAGTAAAAACCAGCGAATAAAATTGTCTGCCAGAGTAAACGAAAAATAAGAAACACCGAGGAGCTGAGAGAGCATCGATGTAATTAGACGAATAGAAACTAAGAACGCCTACAATATTCCCCTAAGCGAGCACGGCAACTACCACGCGTCGTCCTCCCCGAGGCGGGATTACCGTTGCTTCGAATCACTCTACAATGGTCGCGCGTCGTCGCAATCGAGTGACTCATTGTTAATTCACACATTTAACCGACGCCACAGGTTCCAGGCGATTATGGAGAAAACTAGGTGAATTGATAACAACGCCACGGAGAAACGATTCATCCCCCAACGCGGACGTCGAAGGGCGCTAGCCTCTGATGCGCAAGCGCCCCCTGGAACGAGGTTGGCGACGCTGCACAGCGCCGCGACGCTCACGGCGCTCACTTGAATTCTCGCCGCGTGCCCGTCGACGGACTCGCCGTCCAACCGGATACGGACCAGGCGCTGGAACGCGACGGAGTTGAAAGTCGCGCGCTTCCGCTCGAGTCCTTCCATCGAACGCGATCGACATGTCTCCTTAGGTCCCGAAGGACATTTCCGCATCATCATCGTTCCACTCCCTGGTATTCCGCCTCGCTCCGACCGCTCGCCCTGGACTCCTCTCCGCCTGGCACTTCTGCCAGTTATGTGGTGCGCGTGTGAAAAGACAGGGCAGTGGAAATTGTTTGCGACTGGTAAGACCGCCAGGTGGGTGCGCTCTAATAAACCTCGGTGGACGCTGCAGGCAGTTCACAGCCGGCCGTTTAGGCAGCGTTCTTGGTAACGTCAGTCGGCTACCGAAGCGGTGGAGAAAGTGGCAAGGTAGAAAATAGAAAGGTTGGGAAGATAAGATCGCGGCAAGTCTGCTACTCAGGATGAGGAAGAATAGTCTGTCTAGGTGATGCGCGTGCTGTTCCGTTGCAAACATTTCGAGAGTCTTTTCGTCAATAACATTTTGCCCGGGGAGTCTTTGAAGCAGCGGGGAAAAGTGTCGAGGTAAACGGTACTGGAAGAATTGGGGAGTGAAGCCGGTAAAAGTTGGCTACATCCAACAAGTTGGGGGAGCACTCGGTCTGGATGATATCGCTACCGATTCGGTATCTGTTTAGAAGAGCTCGTTGGGCCTGTGGGGTTGAAAAATTGTTTGCCTTTCCGACAACTTCCTCATGACGGTATTAGCGGTGGATCGTTAAGCTGCGGTGCGACAGCTTTGTACCGATCGCGGTAGAAGTTCGTACTACAGGAAGATGGAACTAAGAACTCCGGCAGGCATGACGAAGTGGAACGCCGAGAATTGAAGTTCCGGGGATTTACGTGGCCTACTTCTCCGCAGTCCTCCACTCGAAGGGCACGCAAGGTGAGTTACCGATTACTTGTTGCCTCTTTACAGATCCCTGACGATAATAGCTTCTGTCACAAACCCTGTTCCACTGAAATTGGAGATTTAATGGGAACGAAGTCTGGCTTCCTCAAACACACCTCCCACAACACTGTCTTTGTTAAATTCTTTTATTTTCGTTCAGACTTTCTGTTAGGGTATTGTAGTTTACATGTGGTTGTAATAAGAACGTATTCTTATTATTGCCTAGTCGTGTTTTTTTTTTTAAAATCTCTTATAGTTCGATTACAGTTGAAAGTTAGTAAAATGAGATTAACACGATGGAACTTAAGGGTACTAGACAGTGGTTTTTGTCGAAAATGAAGCATTTTTTTCGGTTGTTTACAAAGAAATAAATTGAAAGTGGGGCTTGTTTTTTTACTCCTTTTTGCACATTTTTTACTAAAGAAACGTGTTTTTTTTTTAAAGCTTATGATGTTAATGAACTTTGTGTCAAAGAACGAGTCTCAGTTTGAATTTATTTCTTTGTAAGTATTCATTTTCGACAAAAACTACTGTCTAGTATCCTTAACAGGAAAAGATCTCAGGAACAGAAACTATGGACTATATCAAAGCTTAGGCTACCTTAAAGTTTAAATATCGGTGCAGTCATTTTTTAGTCATTTCAAGAAATTGAACTATTTTCTGTGTCCTGTGAAACTCAAGCTTCCTTTGGATATATAAGTGGCAAAAAATCCAACGTAGTACCTATTTGAAGCCTCGCAATTTTTAAAGCAACCCATTTTCGCTGAAACCAGGAGCACGCCGCGCGAGGCGGAGCTTTGCTTTAACGTCTATGCGTGCGTGAAACCGTCGATCGATTATCGAAAAAATTATACACATATATTCCAACGAGCATGCTTTGTTAAACGAAATGTATATTCAATTGTGGCCCCGCGAAAAGGGGAGAATGGATACGCGGAGATCTTCCGCAGCACGAAAATATGAAGAGTTTATTCAGATTCAAAAATCGCCAGCTGCATGCTGCGGCTCTAGGTGAAAATTCAGATTGCCAGTGGTGCCAACACCGCCATAAACGGACCCCAGAACCATTTATTCCGCTTGACCAGGCGGTACTGAGGCCGTGACTGACAAGTCTGGGTTAGAAGGAACGCTGTTGCAGCGTTCGGCTGTGATACGCGAATATTTTTTTGGCTCACTTCGGAGAAGAAAAACTGTCACTGAATTATGATTGACAAAACGGCAATGCACACGGCACCTTTAGATCATCAGCATACCGAGGGTTGCATAGGTATTTACATATTTAAGATTCTCACTTTGTAAAAGACACCTTTTCATTGATTAGTTGATATCCTAAAAGTTACGACGCAAAAATTTAATTAAAAAACTTCTTTGCGTCAGAATGCAAAACTACCTTAATGATGCTTGTGTTCGCTAATTTCATGACGGGAAATATTTTTGTACAGTAAAATTTTGTAAGAGTTTTAAAAATTGATGAATAAATGATTTTGAAGAAATTGAATTCGGAATATAAATATTATGTACTTTGTTTGTTTCAAACAGTCTCTAATGCGGAAAATATTGTAAAAATCGAGAACGCTTTTTTTACCTTTCCTTTTGTCGAAGAATTTATTCAATAAATTTAGCTTTATTCTATGGGAATGCGCAGGCTGGTTGGCAGCGAAAGCAAAAGGATTCTGTTATAATATTTCGTGCGTTCTATGCTAAGCTTTCAAAGGACAATCGATAAATATCGATTGGTCGGTGCTTCATGGATGGAGAAACTTTTATTATCCTGTCATGGTCCCTTCGCTCAATGAGTGAACTGTTGGAATCGTTATTTCACAGAATGCGGATAAAAATTAATATAAAATCGTGTATATACTTGCGGAGAACAAATTTGTATTATGAATAAATTTCATTGAAATTTGTAAATTTTATTATATTACGCTTAATCGTTGAACTTTAATAGGTACTAAATACTTCGCTCACTATTTGAATATTATTATGTTCTTATTATTATTATCAGCGTGAAAGTCGAAGAAATTTGATTACATCACAAGTGAGAAATTCAAACGAGTCGATTACACACAGAAAGGCCACGGCGAATGTGACGCTGCGGCCTGCGTCATAAAACCACGTGTCATAGATGGAAACGTTTTTCGTAAGAGTGAGGTGGTCAAGTGTTTTGTACAACGGTGATCACTTTACAAAATCAACGAACGCGCACTTACACGTTTGGGATATATTGTCCGCTGGGAAACACGTCTGATTTAAATTCACGAGTGTGTCCTTAGGCCTCGTTCACCTTAGTCAAATTACTTGACTTCGATACTTGACTTGAAGTCGATAACTTGAAACCAGGGGTTTAAAACAGTTATGGTATCGGTTTCGGTTCTTGAAACAGTTACGAAGAACCGATATTCTGGATAACTGTTTTAAGTAACCGAAATTTCTGACTATATCGATTTCGGTTACGGTTTCAGGACCGATATCATATCGGTTATAACGATTTCAAGTTGAAACTACATTAGCAATGTGAACCTGTTACTTACTTGACTTGAAATATCCTTTCAGGTTTCCTTCAAGCTTTAAGTGAAGTAGTGATTCTTTCAACTTTACTTGCCTTGAATTACGACTTGGCTAATGTGAACGAGGCTTAATATACATGAAAATAATAAATGACGATAAATGTGTGAATGGATATTTATTACATCATCTGCCACTGATTACTTTATTTACCTCTATCAGCACCTCTATCGACACAAATGAAAAATTAATCTGAATTTTTCAGTGATTACTTTTAAAGTATATGTTGCGCTATTGCTTGATAAATCCGTGAATGGAAAATGAGGAGGACTTATAGCTCGAGTAGGACTCCAAAAAGTGTTCATTTAAGAGTAACTCTTCCACTTTCATTAATTCTGTTCCCTCTAACTCGCTTGCATACCTCTTGTCCTATTTCTACCCCTCCTTGCCTTATCATGTTGCTTACACTGTTTGTAATTACACCCTTACTTTACTGTTGATTAGAAGCGAAGCAAGTGGCAGCCGCTAATAACTGCTTGTATACCGTTTCTTTATCCATCAACCCACGTTTACACCAGAATGCCGCGGAACTGCTCGCTATCACTTGCATTGTGAAAGGGGAATGAAAATTGAGAACTTAAAACTAGGCAAGAAATAAAAAGCTGTGGACATGTCTATCAGGCACTCCCAAATTTCATTATGCTCCCTGGTAAATATTGTTCTAACTTGAATGTACATAATTACAATGGTCTATCTAACTCATGAAACATGTGGTAAACTCTAGTAGCTTGCAACTATAAAAATTAATTGAAGTTGGTTAAGAAAAATTTATTTACCAAATGGTACCGTGTATTCATCGCATCGTAGATATTGAATTTCGACATGGAAGCTTGTCTTCTGAAGAAATAGTACAAATGAAGGTGGCACAGTTTATCATGCTACGCAAAGCCGGATCAGGGAGGGAGGGGGAGGGTGTTCTAAGTTTATGATTTATGTAAAAGAATAATTGAATGGAATTTTATTTTCTGCTTTCCTTTTGAAATATAATTAGAAATCGCACTAAAAGTTTATTTTAAAATTTTCGATGTTTATCTCTTAATATTATTTATTTGTAAATCTCTTTCGTTAGATATCATTAAATGTTATTTAGTTATATTTAGAATAAATTTCAATGTTTGAAGATTTACATATTTTATTGTATATTTTATTACAAATTTTTTTAACATCCCCTCCTCCACGCTTTGCAAGCAATGAGGCCCTCGAAGAATCCTAAAAATCTGAATTCGGCCCTGATGTTACGTATCAAGTAGGCATATTGAAGGGCTGATTATACTGTACAGTTACGTATTATGAAATCCATGTAGTTTTGAAATTTTAGGCCGGACATAACGAAGCAAAGAATAAAATTAATTACGTACAACGCAACTGTAACCGAAAGCAGTTTCGTCACTACCAGGGAGTCAATATGGAAATGTAAACTGTAATAAACAAGAGCTGCGTCGTTGAGCATAATCTATCAATTTTTTTTATTTCAAAACCAGTGATTTCTGCTTGTTTTTATTGAAAAACTAGCTTCACTACTCAGCTTGGCTCGAAATTTAAATTCTGATTTTATAAAAAAATTTACTTTTTTATTTATTTTTTTGAAAATTCACATTCACCTGGATTAGCTAGGCATAATGAGCTGGGACACATTTCGTGACCCCAGAGTTCATCGTTCGAAAGTTGTTATGCGACAAACAAACACCCAAACACTTTCTGCTTTATATATTAAGATGATAAATCAATTAAGGGTCTCGAAATTTTAATATCGAACTTCATTTTGTCGAAAAGGAGATGCCAGTTACTCCTAAAGGGGGTAGAGTTTGTAAAACAAATACCATTTGAAGTAGGGTAATGGAATTACAATCTGCGGTATGACTTATCAGAAATGCGTAGTCCTATTGCTAATCCTCCCCTTGACAGAGAAATGGCACTTTCCGGGGCATGTTATGTATTGCGTTTGAGACGATATAACATGTACGACGTTTAAGTATCTTATCGGGCTTACCAAGTAGCATTCAGTATACATTACCCCTGGGAAGCAACGTTGTTTATATTTTATTACACAGACTAGAATACGGGAGCACTAAATACAGTAGCAAATCGGATTTGCATTCTCACAAGTGTGACACGCTGTTGTGTCCTGACTACATTTTCAAAAAATTGTATATTTTCATTTACTCTTTCTTTATTCGACTCTATTTAAAAAAACTCGTCGCCACATAATATCTAATTGTGGTAAGTGGTAATTAAACTCCAGTATCTGGTATTTCATTTACCATTTTTTAGAAACGAATGACAAAAATAATGACAAAATAAATGTACTTTTCCCAATTTATTTACAGCACACAGTGTTAAAAACTGTGTTAATTCCACTTAGCGATATTTATTACTAATTTACAATGCATAATACGGGGGAATATAACGATATACTCTTATAATAAATATATCAATTATAATAATTGACTGAAGGATCTACCTTGTAGTTTTTTTTAGATATTCACGATAATCTGAAAACTCACATTTCTTCGAGGCGGTGGTTTCACCCTTAGGACCCTTTCATTGCCGAACCAAAAAATAGTTATGTTATTAGTATCACTTGACCTACAATTCTGCAAAGTTTAAAATTTGTTGAATTTTCAAGTTGCCAAACTTTCCTAGTTAGTAAAGTTGCATGGTTTCAAAGGAATAAAAAAATGGGTAAACGACTTTTTTATAGGTGGAGACGCTTCAGCGATTTGAAGGTGACCTTTGATTTCTTAAATAGGAATTACTTCGCGAGCAGCTAAATTATTCAGAAGCAGCTTGACTGCTCGCAAAGTGTACCCAATTTCACATTAAAATCAATCTTGTTTACACCGGAGCCACTCGAGAGATAGAAATTCAATTAATAAAAACTGAGTGGAGAATTTGTCTCATTAAAATGCCTTTTAAGAACATTTTATTAAGGGCGCTTGTTCCTAAAAGGAATTCCATGACAGAGAATACACTTATGAAACGCAACCACTGAGATCTGGACTTTGTCGAGAGCTCCAGTCGAATCTGCTTAACGCACGCGGCAACCGATTAAAAAGGAGCTCTAGATAAATAGTTGCGACTACTATAATATATCATGAAGCACGACGAAGCACATTTCGCGAAAGAGCTGATAAAGAGCACGAGAGCTTGCAAGCACACGCCACCCTTCGTGAATTGCGTTTAACCTAATACGGGAAAGCCGTCACGAACATCTTGAGTAATAAGTATCAAGCGTGTATTTCACTCGTGAAATATTTTAGAATCATCTGAATAAACTCCTGCACGCATTTTCTATCGGCTTTTCTTCCACCACCGTTTGTGCCATTATGTTGACGCACGCGAAGCGTCTTTCCTTCGTCAAAACTTGAAAAGTGCAAGTTTTTCAAATTTTATATATTTAACTTACACGAACGGAAATACTTTTTCATTCTTTGTACCTCCCACAACGAAATTTTCATAATTATTTCAAATTATTGAAAATCAAAAGTTTTTGGAACAAAGAGATTGCAGGGACAAACGAGTTATTACAAATCTTTATATTCTAATTCGTCTATTGTTCAATGCTGCGGGCAAAAAAATTAGGGGACGAAAGCTAATATGGCAGATTTCCATATTTTAATTTGCTTGGTGTTTCTATCCCCATCTTTTATAAAAGGATTTTTAATACCAATGCAGATTGCGTTTTTGCTAATTTTACGTACACTTTCCTGGAACAATAGTCGGTTTTTGTTCGAAAAAGATATAATAAAAAAGTTCTGAGTTAACCATTAAACAGACATTTTTTTCGAATGCACAGAAATGTCTGCTGTCAGATTATTGTTCATAACAATCCATCTGTAGATGTATATTCTTCATCTTCAGTGTCTAGATTTCGTGAAAAGTGATTATTCCATCGAAAAATGCATTCCATTTGTTTAATTATAATCTAAAATAAATCACAGAAAACCGATAAAAACGATATAACAAACATGATAAATGAAGCCTCTTTACGCTGAATTTTATTCCAATTGAATACTGAAGTGCACGGTCAAGTATCGAATCGATAAATCAAATGCTGAATTCACTTGCCCTTGCATCGCCAGTTCTGATTTCTTCACAAAGTATTTCTGAACTTAATAATTGAAACGTTCGCATTGCTTCTGCTTCGTGTTATTTTCATTTAAGCACTATAAAATGCACCGAAATTATAATGCAAATAATAACTAATAGCAAAAGTAGAATTTTATATAATAGTTGTACCTAATTTCAAATAATAATTTTCCCCCACCAACTGTGTGAAATACTATTTACACTGAACTATCGGTTATCATACAATTACGAAAAACATCTAAATTATTATACATTAGTAAAAAATAGCAGAAGCTGTAGAATAGACAAAGAAATAACAGCAAAGTGTCAACTCCTGGACAACTAGGGGCTGCCACGTATAGGGTTTCCAATCTTACTGTAATATATAGTACTGTTCTATATTTTTATCTAGTGTACTATATACTTCTAGAAAAAAAAATAAAATTCTACAATATTTACTTATTTTTTTATTCTATGGCAACATCAAAACTTTAATTTGCGAATTTAAACTTTAAATTTCTGAACGCGACTTAAAAGATGTGTTGTATATGATCTGTTTGCCAAAATTTAGACATATAAAATCATTTCATACCGTCTCTGTATTCCCGCCACTTCAGCTTTTACAGAGAGGATCTTTTTTATAACGAATATGAAGTGCGTGAAGAGAGAACCAGAGCCAGTCTATCTCTCAAAAAGAATGAGCTCCTCCTATACATTAATTTGGACTTTCAGTGCAATCAAACCTTTGACATATTTGTATAAGATAATAAATTAATTAATAATGCAGACTGCACAAGAAAATATACAATTAAAAAACAAGATGTGGTTGTTTTAATGTAGTTTTATTTTGTACCATGTTCCTCTGAAAATTACTATACTTTACCACAGTGTACTATATTTTTTATCACATTTGGCCGTAAAGTACTAGACTGTCATGAAAGAAAGTTGAAAGATCGCGACGTTCATAAAGTGGAACATTAAGTTTCGGCTGAAAATGTAAGCGCGCCCATCGTCTTAGAATTGAATAATGAGTAACCAGTAATGTAATATCAGTTCCAAGAGAGATGCAACTACGGTCCTGTTACATGGTCGCTCAATATCGCGCAAAGTAGTGGACCCGATTCTATTTCATCGGCAAGAGAAAGCTGTTTGTCGAAGCCGCTCGGCGATGCTGTTATGTTCTACTGCGTTATTATACCGTAATTCTATGAAATTGCTGTTCCTTTCTTAATTGTACAAGTTTAATTGGTTTTACAGAGACTTTAATTAGATCAGTTTCTACGCTATGGCTGCGAACGCGTTGGCCACACTTGAAATGCGCAACAACTCTGGAAGTTCGCATAGTTTTTAGTCGGACGGAAGGGTGAGAAATATCACCCCTGTCACGTGCAGGGAGTCATGAGTATCGTGAAAGGAAAGCCACGGATAGATCACGATCGACGGTGCAGTTCACAACTTTTGGAGAACGGTAAATTTTTTGGAAGTGACAAATTTTGGGGAGCAACATGCCATCTTTACCAAATTCGTGTAAATTATAAAAAACTTTATAACATTATTACTTTGACTTGACATTAAAAAGAGAACACTAATTGAAAAATATATATTTTTTCACACAATAGGTAGTATTTATTGAGTTGATAAGTTTTCCTTTCTATATCTGGCGAATTTTTCAAATCTGGAGCATTCGTATTGCACAAAACAGTAATGGGCGCAGATTCAAAATTTGCAATAAATCACTCACTTGTTATCGGATTTGCATGAAACGTGCACCAAACGATGTAGAATTTTCTTTTGCGTTTATTACATGTCATAACTCAAAAACTGTCAAAAATGGAGCTGCACCACTCTTGTTGCTAGGTCCTCAATTAGTGAGCTGCTCCCTACCACTCGCACATCAAGTCTGGCCATTCCGAGTCTAGTCTACAGTCGCAAAATTGAATCTCTAAAAAACGATTAATCTACCTTATTGTTTCTTTTTGTGAATTATACGAACTAATTAAGTGTTTAGCTATATAACTCTATGACGACTGCAATCTATTCTGTTTGGGTATACATAAGCACGACAATTAAACGAATTTTCATCGTTTTGTTGGGAGCAATGAATCATGTGTAAGTAGGCAATGGCAGGATGATTCAATCGTGACCGTTAGGTACATACTTTGCACTGCCACGTATTATTCGAGAGGAACAGGAACGTCTGGTTAATACGATTTGGCCTCTCCGGGTATTATTGCGTTCCACGGCTATCGTATTTACGCAATTTCGTTGCTGCAGGTAACAAGCGTAGAAATTTGATATTGTATGTGACACAAAGTACGCCTGTAATGCGTTTCTACATTGTGATTCCGTGGACAGCCACAATGCATGTGTGCAAATGCATCGCCAGCTATCATTTGTAACCGGACTTATATTTCTATCTAAATATTTTTTTAAAAAACGTACTTTCCTTAAGAATTGAAAAAAAAAATATATGTTGCTCATAATTAATTATTCTATCTTCACCATAGAGTGTGTAAAATATTATTAATTTTTTAAAATCGTACATTTCCTTCCGTGTTTAAAACTAATTCTATATTTATTGTAAAAGATAAGTTACAGTTTTTGAAGTGAAAATTTTCTTTCAAGTTTCGTTAAAACTGAATGGAAGATACGTGATCAATGGTTGAACAGGTATTATTTATCCTCATATCGCAAATGTACAATAATGGGCCACGTAAGTCCCTCACAATAATCTTATGAGTGATGTTTGAAGCCGCTTAAGAGGAGAACGAGCAGTGTTTATGGCAGGCTCGTTTACTTGATACTTTGTAGAGATTGATCGCAATATGTTGAGCGTCGTTCAGAGCATTCTTTACCTTACTTGTATCTTACATGATACTTCAACAAACAAGCACTTGAATACTTTAATATAGTACCTCGATTTACGCTACTCTGTATTTTAAATTTCGACTGTTTTATTAGATTTGTTTGTGAATATTTTTTCAAAAATGGCCTAGTTTTTAACAGAGTAACAGTCGTTAAATTACATTTAATAATGTAAAAAACATAAAGAGTAAGCTTGTGCCTGAAAATTTTGAGACTTTAGTATACTAACGAGGGAAGAAATAATTTCTAACGTTCTAACTCTAAATATATTAAATTCAGGAATACATATTATTTAATACCATAGATTTAGCTGTTTTACTTTAATAAACCCTATGGAACTTTCCAAATTTTGCTATTTAACCAACTCTGCATTTTTCCGTTTCTTTTTTGTACATATTTAAGTTTGGATTTCGAAACTTTATCTGAATTTGATGCTCTTAGAAAAAATACCTACTGTTAGGAAAATAAATTATTATACGAATTATGCGAATAATGAATCAACGCGTACATTCAAATTCGAATATTCACAAAACACGCGAACCCTGCGAAATTCGTAAAAAGGAAGCATAACCATCGATTATTTTACATGCGTAGGCGGCTAAATAGCTGGATGCGTTAATTCCTGGCACGGGCACGGAATTGATTGATCGAAATAGTGGAGCGCCAATGATGCACACTTGTCAAAGATGTTTACCTCGTCATCGATCAAATGCACCGTCGAAGGAACGGAGAAAGAGCGAAACGATCGATTTTGATTAATCGCAGGGAATCTCATTAAAGCCGGCAGGAAGGGAAAAAGGCGTTAAACTAGGTTTATCGTCGGTGTTTTTTTTTTCTCCCTTCGGGGAAAATATATTTGTGTAGTTATATATCGATCTAATTTCGAACTGCAGCGACTTCCATCTCCGCTGCCGAGGGATATTCAATCAGCTGACTGGAAGTGGCAACTTCCTTCGCTCAAACTAAATAATGAGCACTTTTTGCTGGTCGTGCAAAACAGAATTATGAGGCGTTCGAGTGACGTTTAAGGATTGTTCGTGAGGGCTCATGAGGAAACGACGATCTACTTTGTGGGAACGTAAATTGTGGATTAATGCAAGCCTCTCGATCCACGATTAATCGGTTTTCATTGTTATTAGAAGTGACAAGCCGATTGCTTTATGAAATTTATATATATATATATATATATATATATATATATATATATCAATTATAATAATAATAATCAATAATATAATCCCTGTTCTTGTATTTATTATATTACAGAACTTACGAATCAACGACTAGATGTAATTTTTGAAGAATATAATTCGATAAAGCAGTTCAGATATTTCTGCGTGAAATTTGAAACTTTCATTGCACCGTTTTTGCTCTGCTGAAAAAAATATGAATACGAGTAATAAACTTCATTGTATGTACTACGAAGTGCATCCTCCACGTGGCAGAAATAATATTGCAGTTTTTAAATTTAAAAAAATCAGGTAGATTTTTAAAAATTCCCGAAACATTAAATTTTCAACATTACTTCCAAAAGCGAGAAACACATTATTAATGTAAGCTTCCACTGTAGCTTTCACTCAGAAAAAATAATAAATTCGTTTTAAAAATATGAATATGAGTAATAAACTTCACTGTACACATGACAGAAATAATATTGCAGTTTTTAAAATTTTAAAACTTTAGGTAGAGTTTTAAAAATTCCGGAAACATTTATTTAATGATTTAAAAACTACATTAAACAAACGAATTAACTACCCGTTTTTTTTATGTTTTGCTACATCATTTGCAATGTATATTATTCTGAAAATTGTTGGCAGAGAAACTTAGGTAGGAATTTTTCGTAGAGCTGAAAGGAATAAGAAGAAATAAAATTCTTTTAGCTCGTTGACCTCACATAAAAAATATCAATTGCCATATGTGAGAGAAAAGTGTGATAAAATTTAAAAGAAAATCATTGCTCCATTACAACTACACTCCTAAAAATTCCTAATAACAAAATCAGCGAGATATTCTGCACACAGTATAATATACCACGATATATCAACATTAATAAATACAGTGTATATTAAATATGAATCTATCAGATCGCACACACCCTTCTATGAATTTCTATAATTTTTCTAAAGAACCCTTTCCAACGCATAACGTGCAATTTAATTCGCCTATTCGCAGACGCGCGTACCAGAACTCCGAGCAATCAAATAAACAGCTTTTCATCGGGAACCATGTTTTTCACGCAGACCTGCATTCCCCCGCTACGTTGAAAAAAAAAAAACTGTTAATCGGTAATCGATGCATTCTATCGGGCGGCGTGCACGAAGCAAACGTGTCCACGAATAGACGCAAAGAAAGCAGGATCACGTCGACTGAGCGGAAACAGGGATTTCAGTTGCGGATCGTTTAGATTTCGCGGACGGGGAACAAAAAAAGAGCGAGGCGAAACGAATGGAGAGAAAACAGGGATTGTTGGACGATTTTCGAACCGATCGAAAGGATAGCGCGTAATCTGTGACGTTCGAGGAAGCAACAAACGCGGGGGGAGAATTACCCCCGGCGCCGTCCAATCCGGGCGGAGATAGCTGATTGGTTGGTTCGCTCGTTTAAAATGATTCATCACGCGCGTATAGCTTTCGAAATCCGATCGGTTGCATTTTATGCGGCCGCGAAAAGCCTCGCGCGCAGCTTGCTAGATATTCCGAGCTCTGTTTTAATCCATTTATTCATGTTTTGTAGGGAGGTTTTATGCATCCACCGACGACCTCGTGCATATGCTCGCTGTTATTCCGCTACATTTCCAATAAATTTCCCCTAAATCTTTGAAAATGGGGACGTATCAGTGGGACATTTTTTTGAATATTTAAAGTGCACTGTTGCAGGGGCTATTAGCGACTGTACACCAACTTACAGTGATTTATATCGTATTTATATGTCGTTAACTCGGCGGGAGGCGCTAGTGGGTAAAATTTACCACAGAGGCGCTAGTTGCGAAAATACGAAGACTGTTTGAGGTTTTGTTACAATTTTTTAAAGAACTTTAATAAAGATTTTAAGATATTTCATCAATTTTCTTTGGTTCTTAAAACACTGTACTTTAACACAAAAATTACAAAGTTAAAAGAAAATATCCTGAAACCGTGGTTTTTTGCGTTTCAATTTTGGGTATTTTTGACCCGGTAACGACAACCTGTGTTAGAATATGAGGTGCGATTTTAATAAAAGTGTTCTCACAAGGGAAGAGCCCGAACCCGAAATTTCAAAAAATTCTGAAACTTTGTGAATACGCAGGGCATTGCCTCCTGATTACAACGCAATTTTTTATTGCTGCCCAAATTCACTGGAAGGGGGTGAAATTAACCCCTGAAAATTCGGGTATTTTCCGATTTTCTGTTATAACTCGCGAACAGTAAGAGATAGAAAAAAAGTCTCAAGACAACAGTTACTGCTTTTAATTAAATCTAGCATTTGGTAAAAAAAAATTATTTTACAGTTCACGAGTTATAACAAAAACTCGGAAAACAACCGCATTTTCAGGGATCAATTACACCCCCTTAAAATGAATTTGGGCATCAAACAAAAATTGCGTTGTAATCAGGAGAACATTCCCTGCACATTCAGAAAATTTCAGAATTTTTCGAATTTCCGGGTTCGGGATATTTCCTTGTCAGTAAAGAGTTATGATGTTTTTAAGAAATGGGTCTCATATTCGGCTACTTTACCCTGCTATTACAGGCTCACGAAATGACACGATGTAATACATTCATGGGGCGAAATTAGTTTTCGGCTCTCTGCGATTCGGCTGGCTTCCTTGAACCGCGTCCCAGGCTTTCGCAGTCTTGGAATCATTAAAGTGCACGTCCCCTGAAATTTCCGACGCGTCAGAACTCTTCTCGCTTTCCGCCGTGCGTCGCGGGACTGTGCAGGTCGGTCTTCTCCGCGTCCCATTTTCATTATCTCCCGTTCGTTTCGCAACGTCCGGGCGCGACATGTGCCCCGAAAGCTCGTTTAACCTTTACCCCGAAACACGGCTACTACGATCCGTCCGGGCGGGGAGGAAAGAATACATGTATTGCTCGCTAGCTCCCGGACGAACGTGACGTATGCGACGATAAGGGACACGGCCAGATTGACGTCCACGATACCCGTCGCGTTCGGCTGGCGCGGAATCAAGCGCGGTACAAACTATCGAAGGGCGGAAAGTGTCGAGCGACGGCCGAGGTAGGATCTCGAGTGACGTACTGTTGAGTCCCGCAGTTCAGGGGAAATATAAATGCACTTGCGTTAATCCGCGCGCCAGTCTTCGCCCCAACTAATGTGTTTCGCTTCGCCAACTTTCTCTGCACTTGCAGCGCTGTCATCCGTACCCACAAACACTATGTCATCCACAGCTGCGGACACTGTATCATCCGTTGTTGAGTGTCGTTGGAATGACGCGTTGTAACACCGTCCATCTTCAATAATGATGTACAGCTTGTTTGAGTTACGACTGTATTATTATACAGTAGAACCGGCCCTGCCGGTATTAATAGGGTGACAGGATCACGATGAGGAAATATTCGGACAGTGGAATACTGAATTTCCTCGTACTGACAAGGAAAGCTTCCCAGGTGTCCGCCTCCGATTGCTTTGATTTTTAGATATGTTTTAGAGGACCGAAATATAAGAAATGGGTGTCTTTTTATTTTGAGCTGTTTGCATGTTTGGGGGGTGAAACCACTCCTCAAAGTTCATAAGGGGTACAAATTGTGTTGACTAAATCTTCATGTGAAAAACATGTCCAAAAACCAAAGCAATCGGAGACGAACACCTGAAAATCATAGCTTTGAGGGTTGGTTTCACCCCCTAAATATAAAAACGGGCCGCTATAAAAAACAGGTATATCTTATTTTTTGGTTCTCTAAAACATATCCAAAAATCAAAGCAATCGAAGACGGACTCCTGGGAAACTCTCCTTGTGAGTATTCTATATTTGAGAACCTGAGTGAAAAACATGAGTGTATGTGGGTGGCGAAGTGTTTTCTGTGGGGTCGCCACAGTTATGTTTCTATTATAATATTAAGTTAAAATTATATTCTGAAATACCGATTTAAAATATGTTTTCTTTAACTTATTAAATTTACTTTACCTTATTCGGGGGGGATCATACAATATTTCAATATTATAAAAAGTGATCGTGGCTCAAAAAAGGTTGGGAAACACTGACTTACGCGTTTCCTCTTGGATAGCATTATGCAACATAAGGTGGTAACGTCTGAAATGTCAATTTCATCCTAAAGTAGTGTGAATAGTATTCATTGTGGTCGTTATAGGGGGGTGGAAGCAGTATGTTCGTACCTGTTTCGATATTAAAGGGCACAGGTACATAGGTACTGCATATCTAATCATGAAAGGAAATATACAGTTAGGATAATACAACGTTCGAATGACAGGGCATTAGGATATTAGAACGTTCAGATAACAGGTGATCGGATAGGTACTGTAGTAAATTAAATGCTCAAATTATGTGCAACTTGATTATTATAAACTACCGTGTGAACAATGTGACAGAGTGGAGTGGTTGGGTATTAACTGTCCCCTTTAAAAAATATTCTTCGGACCCGTTATCCGGTTAGGCATCAAAAAGTTGGATATGTATGCGTGACTCTTCTAGACATGTGCTAATTGGTGAGCTAACTTTTTCAAGCCCTCTAAAAATGCGCATGTGAAGACATAGTGATGACCAGTGGCGGATTTAAGAAAAAAGGTTCAGGTGGCAAATAGGGATTGAGACACTCTGTACGTACATAACAGACTTACAAGTAAATTAACGTGCGTGTGATTAAAAAATTATGGGAAACATAGTGTCTGGACAAAATCATAATTTTTTTGCAAAATAAGTTCCTGGGGAGAGGCAGAGGCAACTGCTGTTTAATTAACCGCCCATTAAATCCGCCACTGGTGGTGTCTGTTCTGGATTACGCGGCATCCAGCAGTAGCGGTTTATGCAGTTGCCTAACAAGGATACGTTCCCAGCCCGAAAATTCTGGTATTGATTAAAATTCGTGTGAATGTAGATATTGGAGTATGCAAGGAGCAATTTTTTCTGCGGAAATTCACTCTGAAGGGGTGACATCAGCCCTTAAAGTATTCTCGTTTTTTCTTTAGCATAACTTTGTAATGGTACGAGATAGAGCAGAGCTTTAAATATAAAAATTCTTCAGTTGTTCATGCTCTATCACACTACCGAAATAAAAATAAAGTTCACCTCAGTGTTCTGTTGCCATGTAAGTGTTTTTTTACTGAGTATATCGTATAGCTGATATTTTATTCAAAAGACAACCAGCAGGTCAAGATGCTATGCAATTACATTAACAGCTTCACTCCTATTTCTAGGATCTTTAAAACTCATATTAAAAAATATTCACCCTTCGCACAATTCATTATTTCTGCTGCATGCTTTATGGTAACCCAAGCCTGTTATGTATTCACTTTTTTGGAGCTCGCAGTCGCATCAACTACTCTCCCATTGTATCGTTCCATGCAAATTAACTCAAAACTCGGGTCTCGTGGATTTTATCCGCGTATCCTGTACACAAAAGGGAATTCAGCGTCAGGACGCCATGATAATCGTGAAATCTGTAGCGAAGCGATGTCCTATTTCGTCGACAAAACAATAGTACGACTTTCGTGAGCGATGTTATACAATATACATAATAGGTCAAGCTAATTGAGGTTCCCACGAATTTTACAGGGTAATCCCTTTCTGCGTTGTATTATGCATACCTTCAACAACGGTTTATCTCCAGAGATCAGTGTGCACGTCGGAGAAGGATACTAAATCCAAGTGGACTTGTCCGTGAATACTCTTCGAAGATTTCTAAAATTTACGTAGGAAAAAAATGAGTGAAAATGCGGCAAATGAGACGAATGAAGCGCAATAATAATCGTTGAAAATGTACGATTTTTATAGCATTTGTGTGGTAATACCATGATAAAGAAATAGAATTGCTTTCCTTGTATTTAAATGATTCGTAAAATTAAGTAAGGTCCTTTACTAACATAATTATTTATACGTTTTCATGCAAGTCAGAGGGTAATAATAATTCCTTTTATAAATTTGGAATTTGTAAATTACTTGACCATTAGAAGTGTGGTATCGAGGAAAACGACATAATAAAATAAATTCAGTATTTACAATTGGAAATAAAAATGAAAAAAATTGTGGGTTAAATTTCAAATATCCTGGAATATATGCAACTATTTTAGAAATGTCATTTAGAATATCAGAATAATGCACATACTAAAGCAGTTTACATAATAAAGCAATTTAATACATAATAAAGCAGTTTATTTGCACATACTGAAATCTAAGAACTTCTGCAAAGAAAGTCTTGTACATCCTTCATCCGTAAATATCTAAAACACGTGGCTTATTAGAGACCTTCATCAATTACGATTACACATTCCTGAATTTATTAGAAATAAAATTTACCTTTTTATTCAAGAAATGTTAAATACTTCAAAGAACATAGAAAATGATTTCAAAGAACTCTAACTTGTGATGAAGCATTCACGAAACTATGTTTTTATGCCATTCTTTTTTCCAGTATGCTTGGGAGAATACACTAATAAAAGTTATCGAAGCATTTTAAGAATACCTTACATAAAAAGAGAATAATGTCAAGTTTGGGAGTCATCCCCATTTTGCTCGTTCCTCCTTTCACAAATGGTCCAATATTTTTGGCTTTATTTTTACCCAGTTCCATGTTTCTGTACTATGTACCACCTGCATTTCTGCCAAGTAGTACTCTCATCTCCATTTCCCTTTTAAGTCTTTCATTCAGCAGTGCTGTGTATATTTTATATGATGTACTTAACGTCCCTCCTTCCCTCATCCCCTGCCCTATAAACCGGCGATATTACACACTCGCTCTATTCATCCAAAAGTCCCTCGCCTCTTTATACTTTTTTCTTATTAAATCTTCAAGTTTTACATTCGTGCTTCGTTTGATACTCCATCTATTCCTACCACATCCATACTTTGTACCTGTCTCACATATGCATCGATTTTCGAATTTTCACAATCTTTTTTCTTACGTTCCACTGTCTTTTCCTTCTAATAATTATATGAAAAGCTTCCCAAATACTCTTTTTCAAGTTTATTACTTTCTCAACGTAGGTAGCATAATCCTTTTGTCCCACACATTCTGCTTCTAATCTCTTCTTCTATTTTCCCTTGCATATTCCTTTCCTTACCTTCGCACAGCTCCCTTACACAGGGTTGTTTTCTGAATGCATTTTTTAGAAGAAAACCGAGTGTTCTAGTAAAAACTCCCTTATGAGAATGTGCCTGTTAGGTAGGATAATGGAAGCTTTATCCTATTTCAATTGTAATTTTCGTTGGAGCTAAACAAACTGTTATCTGAGTGTACATATGGTTTGTGGATTAAAAGTATTATTTTACTGTGCAAGAGGAATTATATAAAAGTGTAGTTAACAATGTAAAGACAAAAAGGATTCACTAGGAGAAAAACAATTACAGAAGGATAATGTTTATAAAATATTGTTCCTGATAGAGTAGATATCTCCCTGTGGTAGATCTATAAACAAAAATACTCACGATTTGGCGACGCAAGATAAATCTTTTGCATTCTTTACGTTCACAATTTCGCTATCACTCGGAAAAAAAATACTACCAAGCATACTGCACACTGAATTATTCCTCCACACGAAATCGTAACGCATATAAAAAAACTTTATTATTTTTATTACTTTAATATTTTTGCGATTTTTGTATTTTGTGTTTCGTAGTTTTAATGGGAAAATAATTTTGCCAATTACATCGTACCTTGGCGACATAGATCGCTGCAAAGTAGTTTGTTTTCGATATAGGTAGTTACAGCAATTGTGTTTTGAAATTAGAGCCTCGAGGTTGCATAAGTTTAATTAGCATTAATAATTGAAGTATCGCAAACTCCTTTATACGACTTCTTCAACAACTTTTGAACGTGTGGCTTCAGTAAAATTTCAAAACCACTACTTTGTTACATCGTATCAGACTGTTATCTAACACTTTTTTTAGAATATTCAAATCCCCATTATATTCATCACTGTTTTATAAACTTCTTGAAAATCATCTATCATTCAGAAAATGATTGGAAAAGAGCAAACATACTACATCGAATTTGAACATTACTTTCTTACTGAAAATGTTATAATTTTAAACGGAATAATATTCTATATTTGACAGTTCGTATACACCAATGCATTATATGTGTTAAATATGTGAAAGGCCATTACTGAAGGAATAAAAAAATATTTTAGAAACTGTAACATACTTACTGAAGGCTCCTGCTTTCTGTGTTAACAATTACGTTGTGACGAAATTTCGAAATATTTCCAACCAATTCTTCCACACACGAGCTGAGCGGGGACCACCATAACAGTTCTAAACATGCACCGCGTATTTATTCGTGCATCGGTGCAACAAATTGGTAGACCGAACTATTTGCTACTGCAGGACCCGTATTTGTTGGAGCACCAATCACCAAATGTGTGGTAGAATGACCTCCCTGCTAGGATTCTGCTAGTCATTAGGTGTCTGTTTGATAAGGGCTTTGTCGCAATTCCGTCGAAAAAAAACTTACTCATCGCTACATTTCCCATGTCAAGGTTCCAATTTGTACAAAGTGTAATTTCTTCAATAGAGTTGCACTTATTTACTCACAAACTTACACACGCGAGGACCTTACAGCACATACCCAGAAGCATGCTAAATACAGTAGTGCTTCGTTATTCGCACGACCATTCGGGACCATTTCGGACGATTTTCGGTGCATGGTCACGATTTTTATCGCGGGCTCGAGCGTACCCACCGCCGAGGGCTGTAAACAAGAGATAGAACTCGAGATAGGGATGACGATCGTGCGTTTTTTGAAGGATAGACCCCGTGCAGTTTATGAAGCACTACTGTACATCTCTAGAATCTTGAGTTATCAACAAGACACTTAAGGGTCCTGCATACTGTACCCTATGCTACTTTACATGACTATATCTCTGCAAAGCACTATACAGGATATCTCAGGAGGAAGGGTCAATATTCTAGAGGAGCATACTACTTAGGGGAGGCCGGGTATGGTTGTCTCATTTTCGTATTTTGGTTTTTCGTTTATTGGTTATAGCTGCAGGGAAGTTCATTCAGACTCAGATTAATATAATCTACGTACGTCCGACTTTATAACAGAAATTGGTCCTGTGGATTTTGTCAATCAGATAAGGAGCTAATTCACATTATTTGCAGGAACTATTTTGTGACAATATACCCCGAGACTGGGTTGGTTTAGATAGCTAATTTAGATAGACAAATTTAGATAGCTAAATTTATGAATAAAAAGCCGTTTCAATTGAGGAAGTAATATAATTTTTTTCATTGTAATTATAAATACTACAGTCTTGAGCACAAAATTAAACTTAGCAACATTATTAACAAACAGTTTACAACTTTATCATTGAACCCCAATTTCTCTGGATTTGCTTTCTGAATGCAGAGACAATTACACAAGGCAAAAGTCTTCTTCATTTTCTTTTTCATCTTTATTAATTGTTGATACTTTTCTCTTTTTTTTATTTTTTCCTTTATCGGATAAAATAACTCGTTTTGCTTTGTTCTTCCTTCCAAATGTTCTGTGACAACTTGACCCAACCCGTTAAACAATCCCACCTCTCTACTCATGTATTAAAATGTTTAAAAAAAATGCAAAAATCATTGCAGTAAGTTAGAAAAAACTCTAAGCTACGAGAATAATGCAATAATGTTATAGTCATTATTAAGAAATAATCGCATACATCGACATGGATTATCAGTACATTCCTATTGTTTATAATTTCTTTGTTACAGCGGTTGTGACAACCTACCCGCGTGACAAGCATACCCGGTCTCCCCTATCGGTTATTTTAAGAAAAAAGTAAACACGTATTATGTGTCCTATTTCGAAAAGTTTCTGAGGCAATACTAGGCCCAAGTAGCGCAAACCATTCGGAAAAAGGCACGTGTAAGAGAGTGTCAACAATTATCCGGAATAAGGCTGTAACTTTTTCGTTAAATGTCACTCACTCTCTGCTTTCCATTCGAAGTTGCAAATTAACACCTTATGGCCGTTCGATTATTAATCAGTGTGCACCGAGGAATAACACCTGCGATCCGATCTTTCTGTTCAAAGGTGTATTAGGAGCTAAAGTCTATCGAAGCAGTGTCTATTAGTGGATCGACAATTTCAAAAATCAAAAGGCTGAAGATTTTCCACCGATGGGCAACTGCTTTATCTCTCAAGCAAAAACATGTTATTGTTTCCATGATTTTATGTGTTGAAAGTCAATGGGACTGTGTTAAAAAACAATGCAGAAGCATAAAGCTGTTGTGGATAATTATTGACTTGCCCTCGAACGTACAAACGTTTTTTCTTAGAATGAACGATACTATAGCCTTCTGCACCACTGACCTTCTCCCCCAGGACATGCTGTATATTCAGTACACCTACGTTTACAAAGGTGAAATTTTGCTACAATGATGGATCGTCATGTTGGTTTCAGAATGTGCGAAAGATGACTGAGTACTAAGGTGAAGGTGTCGGCGACTTTGAAAGTTACTGCCACCGTGATCTCTGGCTGGTGGGATGGAGGTGAACGGTACAGAGAGCAGCCTGAACGGCACCGACGTCAACCGCACTACCTCACCTGTCTTCATCATTAATACGCATTACATGACTCAATGGTGAGTGCATACATTCACACTGTGGTAGAGTAGAATCACAAACTCCAATCAATACAGCAGAAGGAGAATCGTTTGGAGGTTTCCTAATCCTAAAGCAACCACTGTTTGAATTTTAATATTTTATATCGCGTAAAAACGTTTAGAACTCCAGTGGTAAATTTTCTGTATACCCCTGTGAAATAATAATATACTTCGTCTATTATATATACTTATACGAACTTACACTTAATTTAGATCCAATTGAAAATTCGAAACTTATTTTTCAGCCACTGTATTCGTTATGTGTGTTAATTACAAATGAAAGAAGCTTGCTTTTGAGATTCAATTTTGAAAGATTCAAGAAACATGCTCGCGTTAATAATATTAGTTTAGGTTCGAGCCGAGTAATATTCGTAACCATGATAATCGAGTGGAGAGTGAAACTCTTCACACCAGGTAGGAGCGGTGTGTATTTATGGAATAATCAGCTTCGGTGAACTACTTGGCTTGTCAGCCAGTATTGAGGTAGTACTTGGCACACGCGAAATTTTCGAACAGTATCGTGTAAGGATATGACGTCGCGAAGCAATTTAGCAAATGATTCGAGGCGTTTATAAACATAAATTACGTCTCCCAATAAGTACAAAGCGAACGTTGACCTATATTTCTTTTCAAGTTGAGTTGCTGCACTATATGCGCGCAGGTAATTAAAGATTATTAAACGAGGAAAATTGTCCAAGCGCTTCTAACTTGCTGCGGATAAATATTAATTATTGGGAACTTAAACCGAGGAAGGTTTAATTAAATTCTTCGTTACACAAAAGCTTATTGCAATGCGTATGACATGAATACATGTACTATGCAAAACTGCCTGTTCTTCCTCAATTATGACGCAACGTCATTAATACTTTCAATTAGTATACAATACCTCTAGCGGTTTTCAAATTCGAGGAAGATTTGTGGCTTTATATTAAACAAAATATATTTTGGCAATGAAATAGCACATGTGCACAGAGTAACAACTCTTCCTTTATCCGACATTTTTGAAAATAATTTCCTGGTTCTTCTACAATCATCTTGAACGTATTGGAAGCTATAAATAAAATAAAGTAAAACGATTATTTTAAGGGGCAACATACACCTGTGACTAGAAATACCGGGGTGAACGTTGACAATTTTCTTTCATTGAAAATATTTTTTAATCTATAAATCTTTATATGCATTCTTAATATACATACTTTAATGTAACTATTATAGAGAAATATATATAGAGAAAAACACCCCTAACATATTCAATCTCCCCAGTTTTCGAATTAAATTTACACAATTACATTAAAATATGCATTTTAAGATGCATATAAAGATTTTTCAATTAAAAAATATTTTCAATGCAAAAACAATTGTTCATCCTGGTTTTTCTAGTGTCCCATGTGTATGTTGCCCTTTAATACTTGACGTGTTAATCGTCAGGCATACTTTGCATGCCTTAAATACCCTTTCAATCGCAAACTGTTAAACTGCTAATAAACTATTTACAAAACGGGATCTTCAGTAGTTACAGCAAACTGACGGGAATATTAAGCCTGCAATTTTGTAAGCTGAAGTAGCTCTGCTCAAGTAAATCACTGGTCCGACTGATCGTGGACGACCCTTTTAGAATTCAAGTTACTTCGTCGAACCGTCGACGCTTCCGCAAATGCTCATTATCGAAGAGTAATAACATCATGTGGCTTCTCTCGCACAGCCGATATTGCTTGTTTGTGGGTACGCTCAGGAAGCATCGAGGCTGAAGGAAATGAACTTTCGCGCTGGGGGGGCGGAGGGGCAAAAGCGAGACAAAAATTTCTCGAGGATCCTGTTCCTTTTCCAGACAGCATTGTTCTTCCTGTCGCGCTTAATGAGCACTGCCATGCACGCGGCAAATAGATGTCGGCTGCTGGCTTTGTGGCTGCTAAAGGACCTCTAAGATGACGCTATATAGTGTCCTTTCTCATGGGAAAATGCCACCCCTCGAAATATGCTTGTGCACCTAACGCAACGACAGGCGAATTGAAAGAATTGTGGCTGAAAATTAAATTATACACCGTTACAACGAGTGACGTTCGGGATAACTTAGATGACTACATATGTGTGCATGATAAAATAAATTGAGAATATACGATACAATTTTGACGTAGGGAACTGGCTTTGTTTACGAGGATATTGTCTTTAATTTTCGGCGAGGTACGCGAGCACCGAAGTACAGAGTGTAATATAATTTATGTCGTGGTTGACACAGGTGATTCTGTACCTCTGGATCGGTGGAAGTCTGTTAAATTAAATGTGAAATGTGCCAGGTACCATCTCTTGTTTAATATTCTAACTGTAGAAATCAGAATTTCAACTGCGTTGTCATACATATTTATGAATGGGATGTTCATTCCCCAACTTTTCCCTTCAAAATCTTGCTGTGATAAACCGAGCATTCGTATTAAATAAATATTTACTAGGCATCAAGATGCTTTCTATCTGATATTCTTCTGATATTCTTCTTAATATTTGAAATCATTGGTGTGTATGTAGACTTTTGTGACTAGCTGTACATGTAGAGGCAGCCAGATAAAAATGATAGCGGAGTGAGCTCCCTTGCTTGTTCTAACCTAATTGTCTCGGGTTTTCTGTGTTCGTGGAAACTCCAATTAAGTCGGCTTATCTTGCAATTAGTGCCATAATGATCTAAAAGAATCTCCTTTTAGATCTCACCTCTTGAACTTCTTACTGTGACCAACTAACCGATGAATTGTCCGTCGTTGCAACAAGTGGTTATACAGGAGTTACCTTTATTTAAAATTCAATAGACTCTGAGACCTTCTATGTAAAATTAAGGGCCAGAATTATTATCGTATTCGTAAATAAAGCTACTAGTACTGTTCCCAGTATCCACATATTTTATCACGTTGAAATTCGTTTTTCCATAAGACAATAAATCATTCCATTTTATTTCTGAATAACTAATATACGCACAATAAATTTATTTCCCCCGCGCATTTCTTGAGTTGATAGTACTTGCAACTTTGCAAACTCTAAATTTTATATCAGGGATTCCTTTTGTTAATTCGCTGTTCATAAAACACATACAAGAGAATTTCAAATACCTGCATGCAACCAACCCTCGCCTCAAAGGGTAGCATTTGCGTTCCCCGATAATACAGGGCGGTATACCTGTGAGAGGCACTTACTAACGATAACAATTTCTTTTAAAAGGGATGCCCGAACAGAATTAGACCTTTTTTCTTCTAATGAATAATCGATATCTATAAAGAAATAGTTGCGGGAGAAACTTTGACGGCAAGTCTGTTTTGCCGCTGGCTAAAATACCTGCTCGTAATTTTAGAGGAAAAAATTCAAAAATTTACATCATCGCTTCCGCAGGAGTAAATCCGTACTATTTTTAATCAGCCATTTAGACCCTTGACCGACTTCACTCGACTGTATTGGAGTCTCTTTTCTACAGAATACGTTTAAATTGGAGGATTCTACTTCAACTGATATGAATGACTCAACTGGAGAAGTATGGGAATCACTTGGCTCAGATTTGTATAACATCCACTGTAGTGTCTTCGTTCTGCTCATTTGACCTAATTTCTGTAATTAACATTCTTTTATACGTTTTTTTTTAGAATAATAAGTTAAAATTGCGGTGATTGGAAATATTATGTAAGTATATTCGTGAAAAACTGCTTAGAATTTCCTAACAATATTATATAGACGAAACTCTACGTTTGTCAGATAATTATTCTGAGTTTTCCCATCAGTGAATTTTTCTATACAAATTCATCGTTGGTTTGCCATAAATAAAATTTGAATTCTTGGCATAAAATTGTAGTTAGGAGGCTCTCGAATTCTTTTACTTCGTCAAGGAAAGATCAAAAGAATACAATGGATGTAGAAATATCTCAATATAATTTAAAGCTAAAATTATCACCCAGATCTCCCTTTTGTTTACTAGAGGGGGCATCTTTTAACCAACTCCTACTTGGCTATATCGATTCCCGAACAATACTTCCCTGTGTTTCCTGTTCAATGGACCTTTATAACGTTATTTAAAGCAGGGCTCCATATGGACCAAGTTATGCAGAAACCTACCAACCCTCGAAATAACAAACAATTAATTAAACACAGTGCGGATCATTTTGCAAAAAAAAATCATCAACGCATAGAACAACTCTTATACAATTATTATTAAAACTACCAAGCCATAGTGCCACTTTAGGCTTAAAAATAAAAAAAAATACAGAGAATATAAAATAATATTAATTATACTCTATGGAATAACCCATTAAACACACTGTAAAACAATAACAAAAAATAAAATCTACCCAATAGAAAGAAAGCTACTTTTCATTAAGAAATAAAATCTTCAAATGAAATTTACTCAATTTCAGTTCATTGAGGGTTGGTAGCCCTCTGCGTGACTTGGCCCGTACACAAGCGAAAAACCTCTTACGCAAAAAACTATTTCCCTTTCCTGAATTCGTTATGCGCTATTGAAAAGCAACGTTGATCAGTCCCCTGATTTTCGCGGCAAGGGGAGAGGGGTGGGCCAAGAAAGAGCAGGGTAATGAAGAAAGTAGGAGCAGCGGCGAGCCGGCATCCAGCAAAACCAATCTGGGGAAAATTGCACCCTTGACCTAGCCACGTTAATTCGCGTATCCCGTGGAGCTGAAATATATGGGTGAGTAGGTGAGTTTCGGTTGATGGGTCTGGTTGCTCGAGTACATGCCCGTGCCGGCTTCATTATTTCATAAAAAGGGGAACCGGTGTCGTGCGACAGGATTGAAACACGCGAGCCGTATTGGACTGTTGATCGACTGCGCGGTCACGCGATGCAGGCGAAAATTTTTTTTCGAATTTCTGCGTGTGCTCGTCGATGAAATATTCAAGCAAACAGGCGTACATGTGTAAGCGTCTATACTCTCGACAAACCGCCCTATTGATTTTACGTAGTCACTTCTCTCCTCGAGAGTGTGCAGTTATGTGAAATAAAGTTCTTTTTACAGTCAGACGTGTGATGTTTGATTTGGCTAGGGGGTGGTTCGGTGCGATATCGATTGTTTTACTTTACGTAATCGAGGGACACGTTGATTTGGCGATTACTCAATTGTTACGCAGTGTCACGTTAACACCAATGCTGTGTATAAAATATTAATAACTGTTTGGTTTATTTGCTTTTTGCTTTGATGATTCTTTTTTGTATTATCTTTATACTTCGCCTTCGTTTATCCTGCCATCTTACTTGCCCAAGTATTTCTGATGCAGTGCATGGTTAAGGCTGTGTAGTGGTGTTATTTCTTTTATATGATATTCATCTTCTTCTTTGCAGTTCTCTTCCGTTCAGATAAGGACGTCTACTGACGATCAACTTTTTTCATAATTTCTAAGGTCAAAGTTTCGTTCTTTTGCATCTAATTCCTTGACCTTTCAACTCCGTATGCAACTACTGTTTTAGATATATTTTTCAAACGATTTATTGGCATAGTTTGCTTCTATCAGATAAAATTCTTATGATTTAAATTAATACACATAGAATGAACATGCTTGTCGTGAAAATTAATATCAATTTGTTGAGAATAATGGAATGGTTTAAACAAATGACTTATTAGAGTTTGTAACTGTTTAAATACTAATTTAAATAATAAATTTAAATAATAAATTGAAATACTATATTGAAATACTAAATTGAAATACTAAATTTAAATACTAAATTTAAATACTATTTAAATAGTCATGAACAATGGTAACACTCTAATATAGTCAGAAATTTCTGTCGGTTAAAGAATTTGGTAGGTACTGTATGCATATATAGTCACGTGACTGAATGGTGAAAAGGGGAATAAATAGAACGTTCCAGGCATTTAATTTCCCTCTGAAAATTTATTAATTAAAGAGGAGTTTTAACGGCCCGCATACGTTTGGAATTTACAGCAGTCGATGTTGGTTTCAAATAATTTCCCTTCGCACTCCACAGAACGTAATGGCGTATGAACACAAATCGACCAGATCGAAATTTAGTGACAAAATATCCTTAAATTTTTTCATAACTTCTCACGTTCTAGGCAAATTATTGGAAAACTACTGTCATGAAATATGTCAGTCTCTTAAAAATCTCGAGAAAATTTAAATTTTGTTTATTTAGGTCATAGTAAGAATATTAGAAATTGAAATATTATTACTGAAAACTAGGAGAAACTACAAAATACAGTTTATAAATAATAATCGTAATAATATCATATGTAATTAAGGATACACAAGATCAAAACAAACCCAACTTGTTTTCTTAAATGTAGGATAAAAATTTCGTCACAGAATAAAAAATTTGACTACTCGTCGATGATATAAATAGTCGATCATTTCTTTGTAATAGAAAAATAATTAATGCAACAAAGAATTATTTGCTATTCGCTTTTGTCACGCCTGAGTTAAATACATGATAATAATTTTATTACCTTTGCACTTTTATACCAAAGTCTTTTCTTGATAAAATGTACGTGAACTGATGGAATGGACGATGTCCTCTGGTTCTTATCGTATAATGGAGTCGCACCTGAATATGGGTATTTGAGCATTACCATCTTATACGTGGTATCATCTGGTATCGCTACGCCGTTCCTTTCATAGCTTATTGAAATTCGATAGAATGAAACAGGTGGTAACCTTTGATGCGAATCATTTTCTGTATTGACGCAAATACCCGTGATTCTTCGCGTATTCTTGCACTTAGCATATCCTGAGTACTTACGAATGCCTTTTTGCAGATAGAAGCATTACTGTATCAGACAGATACTAATGACAAATCTTTTTATCAACATTTTTTAACCTCGATGAGAAACAGTCGATGCACGTGAATGCTTTGCTTATGATTATTTTTAAAATCGACAAATCTTTGTAGAAAATTCGTATTTACATTATTTAACAATTATAATAATGAATATCAAATAACATATACGATACTAAATCAATTTTCATAAATGTATTCGTTGAGATGACTTTCTTTTAAATACATTCTGTTACAAAGGTGTACATACACCCCATAAATTTAAAATGTTTTAAAAAGTATGGTGGTTTTTTATTCTATTAAATGTGGATGTGCTGTGACGAACATGAGTGTATTAAATGCTTAAAATAAAAAACCATGAGTGTATGTAGACTTTCGTGACTAACTGTACATGTAAAAGGAAATTCCAAGTCCATCTTGGCCCTTTTTAAGGAAACGAACAATTATGTAACATAAGAATTTCAGATAACCAACCTGACCAATTCCGATATCCAGTTTTCTGGAGTATTTATTAATCTGAGCAATTATTATGGAAAGTAATATTAAAAGTAATATATGAATGAAAAATAATACAAGGAAGTAGCAAGATATAGATTGTTGGTACTTAAGGGAAAGAGATAAAGTAGAATAGAAGTAGTGTGCAGTTTAGTAGGGAGAATATTTTGCATTCAATGTAACAGAAACTGTATCTATTTACAAAATTAAACGTACGTATCATTTGGCAAATTGTTGCAGGAAAAATTACCTTTCATTTATAGGAACTTCAAAGGCGAGTGGGAATTTATTAATACTGTCCATAATAATTTATATGATTGGTGGTTCTTAAGTCACACTTTCTAGGACACCATAAAATACAATTATAATAATATTATGAAAGGATTTGCAAAAAATCTTTCTTACAGTGCATTTTGTTCTGAGAACATGAGTTAGTGGAACTAAAGAATGTATAAAATAGCGAAATTCACAAAATGATAATTAGAACTGTCACAGCAGCAATTTACATATTTCTGCGTGAAATCCATTTTATTTATTTAGAGCTGCAAAATTGGCAGTCAAGGCGTCACGAATCTGAATAAATCTTTGCAATTTCAATGATCTGCATACCATCTGCATGCGACTGGCGACACGTAAAGCAGTGTAATGTTCAAGTAACTGGATGTGCGTTTCTCATGAAACTCATATCACCGTCCCATGCGTAATTAAGTACACTATGGCATCTTTCATTTCAGATAATCCAGGCACGAAGTGCTACTATGTAGAAATTTACAAATTTAAGAATTTATCCCTGAGAATAATTCGCTGTAAATAAATTTACGTCGACTTGAATTCGTATAATAATTAATTATAAATTTAAATTTTATTACAAAATCAAAATTCATCAGATAAATAAAATCTAAATACAAAAATCGCGAATTTATCAAATATAAATTAAAAAAACAAGGACAAATGAATCACACTATTATACATAGATAACAAGAAAAATAATATTTCCAAATCCTCCGATTACAAATGGTAATTATTATAATTATGAGGAAAAAAAATTACAATGAACGCGTTCTGGTTATTTCTCCACCAGACTTACCAGAAAATGTAGAGCGGAAATCAAGTTGTGATAGAAAAAAGCAACCGCGTACCACTTAATAAATTCCCCTGTCGAACTAGAAGAATACAAGAATCGACCTTACAATATGCAACTGGCGAGGCCGCGTAAATAGACCCCGTCAGCTATTTGACTCGTGGCTCTGTTCCAAAATTAAAACGCAACATGCGGAGCGTGAATGAATTGTGCTCAGCTGCCTAACGACAAGGATCTGCCATTGTTCGGGTCGCATTTACACGTGTGAATTGTGCTTTACGTTAAGCAACAATGTACACGTTCAGGACAAACATCCAAGAGAATGGTTTACAAGATACCAAACACAGTGCATTATTATGGGCGTGCTAATCAGTTGCAACCCTGTTATTTCATTCACCAGGGACTATTAGCAAATGTCGTAGCTCTCGTATTAGAACGCGTATGTCGATCGCGTCGATACGCACGGTTCAATATGTTATAAACTATTGACACCGTCTACCAGGAAAATAAAGCAGAGACTTGAATGCTAGTTAAGAAGTCGCAAGAACGCGTTTCACGTTATTTATGTCGAATATTAGATTTTTATAATAATATAAATTACTTCTCACTAAAATCATTGACTAATTTTTCAATTAGTCACTTTATAAAAATTATTGTACTAAATAACACACTGTCCTTTTTAAACAGAGCAGGATTGACAGTTTGCAGTGTTTTTCTGTTTGGAGTATACTTAAAAAAATTCGAAACTGCCTGTTTTTCTTGCCATGTGGAAATGGAGAACAGAGATACATAAATTTTGAGTTTTCATGAAATGCTATTTACCCCGTCATATATTTATGCATAATAAACTGATTTCATAAACCCCGGAATCCACTGGGAAGCTAAGCTAAGATATGCTGTGCGATGCTATGTTTTAGATTAGCTTTTGGTGGAAACGGTTCCATAAAAATTACATAGTGGAGTCTCGATCAAAAATAATTTTTTGTATTTTGTAAACCAGTGTTATGTACGCTGAGCACCCTTTATTCTTCTGTAAAATTGATAAGTCCTTGTGGAAAACAGTGAGTGCCAAAATTAAAAAAAAAATGATTGGAGAATGTTCAACGTGCTAATGGTAATACTATAGTATAGAATTTGATTTTTAGCCCTTACAGTGCTTTCTGCAAGTACCCTGTAATTATTGCAATTCAATTGAATTTCTGTAGCCGCGTGTAAGTCTCTTTTTATTAGGGCATCGGTTTTATGTGTGAAAGGTTCTCGGAATAATTCTATGGATTTATATGTATTGCCACAGAGTACACGGATATGACGTAGGCTGAGTAAAGAAAAATAAGCAGAGCAGAAGCCGTGGTAGGTACATTGTGACGATACAGGGTATATTGATTTTCGAATTTTCATTGCTCCGTAGAGAGAACCGAGACAAAAGTGCATTCTCTATGTTGAGATGAAGCATATTGCTTTCAAATCTTCTTGCCAGTGTATATCCCCTATGCTGCATTCAGATTGTGCATCGAAATTCACGAAATATTTAATTTAACCGCAGCGTACGCAGAGCTACCGATCGTCGAGATTCAGGTGAAGTAGAAAATCAGATTTTTCGGATTGATGTAGGACCCATATTATTATTTGTGCTGCGTGGGCATACCATATCGCGACAACTGAGAATGAAATAAATTTTTAGACAGAACAATGTATCCTCCTATTTATTATAATCAATAACATCGAAGCTGCGCAAATCGAATTGCTTAATACTTGTAAACTTCATCTTAGAACAGAAGTGAAGAAACCAATATTAAATAAGTAAATAAATTAAATTAAATTAAATTAAAAAAACATTGATAAAAATAAGAATTTATTTTACACTAAACTATTGAACATTCATTCTAAATATATACTTGGAAAATTTGACCACTGATCTAAATTAAATTTCACACTTCATAATCCCAAATATTTTATTAAATATTTCATTTCTGCCATCGCATCTCGAGTGTCTATTTCAATGCAGAAAAGATGCCCCGATATTTATTCGAAGACGTGAAAAATATTTTTAAATGCTCCACGGATTCTGCGAGTATAATACGAGGCACTAAAACCAACATCACAATATTCGCTATCCAAAAGTTTGACTGTTTTCTTTTCCCGGCACTTTTCCCCTACCCGTTTGAAAAGTACACAAAATTCAATGACAGTGATCGGGTCAAGAAGGTTCGCAGCCACGATGCAGTCTGCTGAGCTCGGCGAATTTTGCAATGCGGAATAATCTATACCTGCACGCACACGTGCATGCATGCCCGAGTGCACAGGAGAAGTCCAGGGAGAAAATCAAGCGTCCGAAGAGTTTGCAAACTCCGTGAAACCGGTCGTCAAGAGTTTTCAAGAAAACATTTCGTTCGATCCTAATTCACAGCGGGGTACCGCAGTTTGCATAAACCTGCGGGGGAATGAGAATGGCTCGCAGATTGTTGTGTAATGACTTGCGATAATAGAAGTGAAGGGGAACAAGGGAGACAGAGTCAGGCTATATCGTTTGAAGACGTGTATATACTCTGTCAAGGGAAATAAAATTCTGTTCTGCTTGATTGAAATTAAAGTGTCTTTTGGGGAGTACCGTAAGCTTAGCATACTTATTTTTAAATTAGTTATACCTAATTAGAAAATGTCCCGATGAATAGTTTCTAATAATGTAAGGGTTGGGGGCTAAATAAAATCTAATTAGAAACAGGAACACATTCAGTTTATTCCCATTTCGTACAACATATATTTATGTTTGATATTGATTTTAAATCGAAGCTTGGGGATGGAATATATTTGCCCTGTTTCGGGTAATTAAATATAAATTACTTGCGCGCGGTAGGTACTTTATTCCGTTATATTTTAGGGTGTGTGTCATCAGGGTAATTTAAGTTTAAATTTTGAATATGTAAAACTTACGGTCAGTAATTTTGCAGCGAACATATGTACGAGAGCTTATGTAAACAGAATAACGTGGAATAATTGAAATAATATATCCCTATATTTCCAGTTATAACGACATATTAATCTTCTAAATTATGCACACAGAAAAAATATTACAAAGCTTAATATAATTATTTTAAATATTTTTCCCATGACTTATGAAAAAAACATATTGATATGTTCAATGTTTCTAAAACGAATTAATAATATTTCCGTCCTTAAATATTTTTCTCGATAAAATAAATATCTAACGAAAAACAGAATATCTCCAAATCACATTCCAATAAAGAAGAAAATTTGCTTGAAAAATGGTAGCTTGCGTATTTATAAATATTCAATATTCGTGCCGGCATTTTTTCACCCTCAGAAATACGAATGAGGCAAGGCTCATTTTTCACGGACTCAATTAACCCGCAGCCCGCGCACTTCATTAACCGTAGCTCGGCATAGTTTCCTGTAAATTAACTCCATAAGTAACTCGCTATTGGCGGGCACGATTAATTGGTGGGTAGATAGATCAATTTATAATTTAAAACGAAATCCTGCAATGTTCCCTGTTCTCGGCAGTCGAAACGTAATTGTTTGGAACGCGTTACATGCAATTACGAAGTAACTTGTTGCTGAACAGACAGCAAAGTTTTCGTTTCGTTTCTCGTTTCCCGTTGAGTAATTTGCCTGCATTGTTTCCTCTCTCGTCGAACATGGCTCCGATGACGTGATGCACAAGTAGATGTGGCGTGTACCTACAACATTCCTGCAACTGGGTAGCTGTGCAACTAGCAAAGCAGGTAAATGCGTAACTAGCACAACTAGGTACCTGTGTAACTAACAAACATATTCGACACGCATTCTTTGTTATCGGCAATCGTCCACGCTGAAGGGGTGAAAGCAGCCCCTAAAGCTGGGGGTTGGAAACATATTTTCTGTAATATCTCGAGAACTATTAGGCGCGGACAATTTTTTTAAGTGCGAGTTTTTTAAAAGACGAATACACCCTGCTCAGTTTTTAGAAAATTTCAGAAAATTTGTTTTAACTACCCCAACTTTGGGGGCTCCTTTTCCCCCTTCAAAATGGATCATTGCCGATGACAAAAAATGCGTGTCAAATATTTCCCACCATTCTGCAAATCTGCGTGTGAGGATTCGACATGTCCACTTGTCAATATCTGTGCAAGAAGGTACCCACTCGTGTCGTTGCCTCGTTAGGCAACTTCGCGTACCTTAATCCTGCGTTCTCCACTATCTGTCTCCGCTTATTGCGGTAATCACTGTCGTTCTGCTTGTTCATACTTCCCATCCTTCTTCCTTCACACTTTATCGCGTAGTACCACAACCACCTATTCAAGAAATATGTATTATTTTGGTAATTCATTCTACGCAGTAGACGAACCCCTTCGATTAAATACCCCCTGATGTCAAGCCGAATATTTCAGGAATTGATGCTGACGTCACGATCGAAAGACAAAAGGCTTGTAGATTCCCGTTTGCCCGCTGACAATCTCCGTGTACAATTATTTCTCTGCAGAAATTTCTTCCGTGTATCGGAAGTGTGTTCCATTGAATATTAAATGCTAGATACTCCGTTTGAGTTGCGATTCGCAAAAGACAATTTGTGCGAGAAAATCACGCGGGAACAGTCTTTGAATAAAGAAATTGTTTGCTGAACGATTTGTAAATATTTGTGAATTACTTGCTGCCACAGGGAGCATTCGTTCTCCGAGCATTTGAACAAGGCTGGCTCGGTTACTCTGAGGGGGGTAACAGGTGAAAGATATCTATTCTGTACAAAACGTGCATATCTGGCTTCGGTTAGACAACGTCGGTGAGGGAAGTTTGCCAATAAAGACGCTGAGCCTCCACTCCTATTCCCATTCGCTCTCCCCCACATGAAATCTATATCTGCCATTCCAGTGCTTGTACAACGATGCTCCATGATACCAAGACAATGAAAACTAGTTACCGAATATGCTATTACTGTTATCGTTATCTGCTAACCACGGCTGCCACCCTCTGTCAGTGGAAGCGCGTGTAGGTTAACACAATCATTTCTGTCATTATTCCGTATCAAATTATGATTGCCCATACGCAGACTATCGCGTTCAAGCAGTATTATGTAGATACTCTTTGTGCTTGACAGTTCATTCGACTGTCCATTACATTCGTTCGACTGCAAACTCGAAATGAACATTTATCAAGTTTTAATCAGTATAATTAGTGAAATGTGCTAGTAATTCGACTAAATGCTTTGCGAATACCATCGAAATCGTTTAAACAAAGTTTTATCTGGATACACGTATCGTGAATATATTTTTGGTAATTATTTACTAAAGAGTAGTCCTCACTGATTTCGATGACATTGAAATATGCTGCTAAAATTAACATTCTGAAGATTTTCGACTTATATATGTATACTTTTACTTACCACCGCTCGGCTTTAGTTTTCGAGATATTTGCAAAAAAAAAAAACTGTGATTGGTAGTTGGTTTGGGCAGATGATTTAGGGAAGGGGACCGCCAACTTTTGGGAGATTTACAGATTTTTTTATCTTAACAAAGTCTTCTAGGTCGTTGAAATTGGTGAGAAGGGTCCTTTTCGAAATAATTACCAAAACTGTGATCGGTAGTTGGTTCGGGTTAGATAGTTCGCCAACTTTTGGGAGACTTAAGATAAAAAATGTGTAAATCTCCCCAAAGTTGGCGGTCTCCACGGGGGCCGCTAAATCATCTAACCCAAACCAACTACTGATCACAGTTTTTTGCAAATATCTTGAAAACTAAAGCCTAGCCACTCTGAAATGTATAGGGAAAAGTTGTTCAGAATCATGCCCCCGAGAACGTATTTCAAGGTCATCGCAATCGATTAGGACTGTCCTTTTGTAAATAATTACCATATTTTTTGTTATTCGCAATCTCGTCGACACTATTATGTCTAACGCAATGCAAAACACTTGTGCTTAAACATTTTCAACGATGTATTTGAGAAATAGGGAACTGCAAGGTTATCGTATCTCCAAATAGATGACTTTTAAGGCGAACTTTGACGAGGGGCAGTGCAGTAACGCTTACGTCTTGGAAAACACTCCCGCGGGCTGGTATAATCAATCATATTCAAGACCACGAGCCTGTGTCTACGGTTGGGTGTTTCTCGATTTTTTCCACTCACACTTTTACCCTGATCGAGTTCCAAAAATGTGTGCCCCTTGCTGTCGATGACGATAAATCAGCTAGAGTTTCGGCTGTATAGCTACCAAGAGCTGCAATCAAGGTATGAAAGCAAATCAATCTTTTCAGGTAAAGTACTTGGTCGTCGAAAGTATCGATGTGGTTTCTATCGATCATGTAAGATCGGCAGAAAATATTTTAAAACCTATTTTCCCGTGAATTCTACATTAACTGCGTCAGCTTTTACAGAAATAAAAACATGAATTAATGTTTAACCCCTCAACGAACAACTCGGTATCTGGTACGGACCCTAAGTTCTCCAAATCAGGATGCTTCGTCTTCTTCAAAAGGCTGCGATTTTAACATTTTTTTTATATTAATTAATAAATCTACTACCATCGATAGCCGCATTCATATAGATTAAGAATCTCTTTTCTTTCTTGTGTTTCGGATAAACCTTACAGTACTTTTCGTCATCGCCAGGAGCACCCGATTATTTTTCAACTCTCTCTCTGTATCTGCCATGTTTCTCTTTCCACTGTCACACAAAAATTCAGAGCAATAGTTCAAGGTACAGTAAAACAGCCTGCCAAACCTCAAATTAATTTGTCGAACCGTTTTCGTAGAAAAAATTCGCAAAGAATTACCTATTTTTCGGCCCAACAAGGCGCAAACCCCCCTTAAAGCCGTACCCCCTATGCCGCTCGGGAAAACAGTGGAGGTTTTCGTTCCGAGGGCCCCGACTTCACGCTCAGTTTTTCGTTTCAGGGGTCGGTCCTTGAGGGGTTAATAGATTACAGCTTTCGATTCCATTCCTACAGCTTCATTTTACAAAATAGGATTCGTGAGTGAGAGTGGCATTATTCTTCGTTTTAATACTCACTTGTGGCTTTACACCTTAATGTCTTTTTAGTTATTGTGCACAGAAGAATTATTATCACCGTTATATTGACATTCCGCTGGTAAGTTTATTGCTCAAGTATGATTGCACTTTCGCGTGGAAAATATTAGAGAACTCCGTGTTGTGTTCCCCGCGTTGCCATCTGTTCCGACCTTTTTATTTTGCGAAAGTGCACGTTCGCTTCGCAATATACACCGCGTGCCATGTGTTTCAGTCGTTCCGTAAGTTTGTTTACTTCATCGCAGAAAGATGGAACTATGGAAATAACGAGAACCGGGGAATGTTTCTTCGATAACTCCGAGCACAATGTAGCAGTAACAAGAATTTAACAATATATTAATATTAGCATCTTCTATCGCGGTAAAAAAAAAATTAATGCAACGATTTTTATATTTAGACACTTATCTAAAAATATTTATGCTAATGAAAACAGAAACGTAATTTTAAAAAATTCTATGTTATATTTCGCAAATTCTATTCTCCGAATGTAACAGGTACATCTGGAAAACTTATTTAACTTTCACGCGAGCCTGCTAGACAGATTATCAAACCACTAAATCCCCACTGAGAACAAGACTGAAGGAATAGGAGGAAGTAATGGCATAGAATGAAACTGGGGACGTCAGCCAGATTAGAATACAAACACGAAGCTCCCTCGGGCTTGGTAACCGTGTTTCTTTTCGGTACCGCATTTTCTTCCATTCGTATTGCCCATTTGGGCTCCACTTGTTGTCTGGGAATTTGAAACCCGAGTGCTTAACGACACGTAATGTTAGGTACCTCCGCGAGCACCAAGAGAATAGTTTTATAAGACCGTAGAAAATTTTACATATTTTTCCCCCTTCTTCTTTTATTCTCTGCAGAATGTCAATTTTTTATCACGGCAGAAAAAAACAGAGTAAAACTTGCACTCGTAATACGAGTAGAGTACACTTTTGTATAAGTCTCTTGCCAAATAAAACTGTGACATTTGTGTGAAGTGGGGGAATACCGTGCGCCGCCTAATTGCTGAAAATTGATACGCATGTTCCTGTACGTGGCGCATGGAGGAGCAATGATATGTGTACACAGATGGAACGTCTCGTCTCAGCAGTGGCAGCGTAATGTTCCCTGTCAGAAACGTTTCTGCGCGTCACTTAATTATCAGCTGGCCTTTGTCTCTTTGGAGATAGAGGAAGGCGAGTGGTAATAGAGGGAAACTGAACAGGAGGATAGAGTAATGGCGTTGCATTAAACGCGGGTTGATTGTTGCGTATCAACAGATCAGTGATATTACTGATTGGTACCTACATTGTATTACAAAGTGATAGAAGAAGAAATAGAGGGGGCACGTGTGTATCTTGCTTCTTGGTCTCAGTGCAAAGCATTGGCTAAATAAAAGTGTAATCAATGTTAGCTTTGACGATCAATTAAACTGGGTGGCCGTATTTTGTAGCGTAATAGAAAAGAGAGGGCGTTTTCGTGTAAAAGTGAAAGGGTGAATAAAATTCTTATCTATGGGACTTCGTTCTCAGAAAAATCGTTTTTGAAAATATATTAGATTTCAGTTCCACTCGAGCCTACTGTGTTTATCTATCACTTCTGTGTTATTATCTGTAAATGTTAGTATTGGAATAGATCAACTCACACACTGCTGTGCTTTTACAGGTTATTGGTTTGCTATTCTGTTAAAAATTGTTGCAAATTTTCTATTTGACGAATCCATGAATCGTGACAACGTATTTTTATTTTTTCGATTTTGCAAATCCTTTCATTTCTTCATTTAGGTGGAAAAGATTGTCACCCTCCGTTTTGTGAATGTTCTTTTTTAATATGAATTCGATTAATAGAAATCAAAGGGTATAATGTCTGACTACTATATTTTGAAGACCTCAAGTTTTAACATAATAAATAACATACCGTTTACGAATATCTGTTAGGTAAGTACATATATTATTTTACTCACACGGCAGTCAATCATGCAATACCTAGGACGCAAGTAGAAACGGCGAGGAATAGTCAGACGCCACGGCGCCAACCGAATCGTACTCATGGCACGCATACCAGATGAGTTTTTGTAATCAATTTTTTTCAAAAATATAGCCTCGTACGAAGAGATTACAATTTACAATTTGAGTCACACACCTTCGTCATTTCATCCCCCAATTTGTATTTAAAACCGATTCTTTCTTATAAGAATTTCGACAGACTAAAGTATATTTGCAAACATGTTTCTTCTTGAGGAGAACATAATTTAGAAAGATATGAGCCTGGCATTTTATTTAAGGGAATTTCAAAAACCCCAGTAATATTTGGAAAGTAATACAGTAAGTACAGTACTAATAAATATTACTTAAGTAGTAGTACTTAATAACACATGATACTTAATATTCTTGTTTACCTCAACGCACCAGCTATTTAATTTCAGTCATTACCTTCCCATTTCAAGGTACCAACTACCTACTATTAGTGATTTTCCAACTGTGACCCTGTGAGAATAAAAATTCATGGAAAAAGAGTCACATTTCGAATAAGCAAGCATTGCAAGAAAATCTGAGTAACAATCAAATAATGCTCTTTGGAAAATATCTTATCCTACTAAAGACAGCAAGGCTATGTTACCATTACATTCACCGTCCGTTCGAAAATTCGATGTTAGCTGCAGGAGTTACACGCTTCGGAGGCGACTAGATAAATAGAGGACGCTATTACTAGGGTAATAGGCTGCTGATAAGAACTTTAATACCCTGGTATTACGTGTTATGAAAGCTTGCGAAAGTTGAATAACGGGGGGAACAAATGGTGGAAGTGTAGACGAAGTGTGCAGACAGCAAGGAATAATTTAAACATATCTAATTGTGAGCAAAAGAGTTGCACGTTTAGCCTTGAGTCAGTTTTTCACGTTTAAAGGTAATTCAACGTCATGTGCATCGCCGTCGCGATATCTGCACCTTGATTAGCAACGTATAAATAAGTTGGACTATATTTGCCCCATAAAAGGTAGATAAAATCCTTAAACACGATAACGCAACAAACAAAGAATGACACTAATTACAAATTATTGTGACAGCAAGGGGATAGAGTGCATAAAGCTAGTAGTTAAAGTAAATAACATACATTTCTTTGTCCTGAATCGATTAAATAAGAAATATAGTCTGCTGCGATAAATTACATAGATGCATCACAATAAAAAATGATCGAATAAGAAATTAATTAGACCAACGAAATTAATATTTGAAGCGATGAGATGAATACAATTCATTCGTTATAATATATAAATTATAGGAAACATGTTTTTCATGATACAGGGTGATTCTAGAGTCAAGGTGACTCTTGACCGAGCTATAACAGTTTTATGTGGAAAGAGAGAAAACTGATGCAGGGAAATGTTGGGGTCATCCCATGCCAAATCGCCCACTTTTTACATTTGATGCCAGGAAGTTTGATAAAACGAACATGATGTAGTCCACGTGAAACTAGAGGACTGTTTTCTCAAAAACAGAACCTCGGTGGATAAAATTTTACTGCATATTTTCAAATTGGTTTTGCATAAAGGAATCACCCTTTTCCCTGTCAATCTAAAAATGTGACTAGGGTATTAATTACCACCAACAAACTGTAAAAATAAAATACATTATGCCAAGGGGTGTACTATCTATAACAAAAACGTCTATCAAAAATGTACAGCCAATTTTATGGAGCTTATCGCAAGTGATAAATGACTTGGTTCCACGATGCCTAAACCGTGAAATAGGGTCCAAGGCTAGCTTAAATAAATGCGACGATAAAGTGGGGAAAGCGATGATGTCCTCTTCTTGATAAAAGGATTGCGAGGAATAGCGCAGCACTTCCCCCGTGATCTTTAAATAAAGAAAACGTCGATTCATATATCATATATACCTTCTAAACCTGTGTGGGAGGAATGAAATTAATATTTACGATTCACCCTTCTAAAATTTTGGAACTTGTTCCAAAATAGTGTTCCATAAAAACAAAAAAAATGTTACAAAAAATATGTCGGATTCGAAAATTTATTCAGAGGGTATCAACATTAATAATGTTAAATTAAATGAGATTATAGGTAATACAATTTATAATATTTTACAAATTTCGAAAAAAGAAATGAGGAAAGGTTACCGTTATTATAATTTTAACAAATAACAATTATTTTCTGTATAATATCTCTTCGCGTTAATTTTAGGTAACTGTTCAATTCATAACATATTTTCATCTGCATCAAGTGTTTTCAGAAGAATTCATATTTGTAAACCTATCTAAATAATTCTATTTAAATCCTAAATTTTATGAAATGGTCATTTACAGATGGTTACTCTTCGCTATTCGATAAAAGTCACATGGAAAACCTTCTAATAAATATTACCATCAATTTGGTAACCCGAATTTATTTTTCTCCCTTTAAAATTACCCTAACACAACTCAATGAGTCAAACATTACTACACTACTCAATTGTAAAAAGACCAATCTATCCAACCAAAACAAACACTGCAATAGTATGAACTCACGCCTCGAAGTAGACACTTAAATTCCACCCGGTCAGACTGAATGCCACACCGTGGTTGTAATTACAAAAAAAAAAAGAAGTTCGCCACTGACAGCCAGGGACTAATTGTAAGTTAAGGGCGCGGGACAGGCGTCCCCTGATTTATTGGTGAACAATGATGGCGAGATTCGAATAATACGCCGCTGGTTGGCCACCGGTGACAACGTTGGCGGGAATTTCCTCTTGACTTTCCGAGAGGGTCCCGGCTCGCCTCTTGGATAGTTCAGTGTCACGCCGTGGGCGATCGTATGCCAGCAGAGTTATTAAACGCGTTCGTTCAATTCCCCCGAGCGATTGAGCTTCCCCTCCGTGGAGTCTGCTACATCATCGCCATCTGCGCGTCACCGTAACGCTGATATTTATGGACCACGTCTGCCCTCCGTCCAAGTGTAAATCCAATTTGATCTCTACCTATATTTAAGCTTCCGAGAGCCCCTGAATCGTGATACAGGGGGGAGGAGCGCAGAACCACGACAGGAATCCTCGCGTAGAATTTTGCTACCGACAATGCTCCTTAGGAAGATTGAGTGCAGTTAACTAAGTCCCCATTAACCACGGAATGTTAATGTGCCCGTTTCTTTCGAAGTGATCCTCGCGGGGGGACACTTGAATTCCAGGTGTATGCCTTTGTTATTTACATAGATAAGCCACTATTTAGAATTCAATAGGGTTTTTCTCGGATCGAATCCTACAGCGGCGGATTTAACAGAGCGGCCGATGAGCGGTTGCCACCTGGGCCCCTTCTCGGAAGGCCCCACCAGGGCCCCATCCTTAAAAAAATTATGTTTTTATCCAAAATATATTTTTTTCTGTATTATTACACTAAGCCCGTTTTCAGTAAATTGCCGCTTTAGTTTCCCGAAAATGGGCCCCTCCTCAGAAGGGCCCCCTAGGGCCCTATCTTCAAAAATAAATTATGATTTTATCCAAGCACTTTTTATTTCTATACTTTTCTGTACATTTACCCCCTTTTAGTAAATTACCTCTCCATTTTCCCAAAAAATGGGCCTCTCAACGTTTGCCACCTGGGCCTTTTTTCTTAAATCCGCCAATGGAATTCTAATACCCGACAAAAGTGGCCCACCCCTTTAAGGAAATTGCACGTATAAAATTTTCTTCAGATTGGACAATATCTTCTGTCTCCACTACGAGGGTCAATTTTTAAGATTTTGGGTAGATACACAGAAAGTTATGGCCTTCATCGGATGGACTCGTCTGGCGGTATCTGACCCCAGTATCATGATCATGTCACTGCAGGACCGTGGGATGCACGCAGGGGGGATACGTTTTGAACTGGTTTCTTGTGCAGCTCTTCGCTCAGTTTGTGCTTCGGAGATGCGATCTCCCAAGTGACCTAGTGTCCACCGTGGGGAGGTGAATGCACTTCGGACTCCTCGCAGGCCCTACCCAACCAGCCAACCATACGTAGGACTCCCTGATGCTTAATCTGAATCATCGTCTGCAGGGGAAATGTTTACGAACTGTGATTTGTTATCAAATTTAGAGAGTTTCGATTTGAACAACACAATTTACCGAATGTGGCAATCACGTGCCCCTGCGCCACATACATTTGACGATTCTGGCACGGTTTTTTCTGCCGGAGTAGCTTATCTATAAGTTCTTTGTTGGAGACACGTCTGAGAACTCGTGCCACAGTATGAGTTTGAAATTTGTAATACATAAAACTCGCGCAAGTAAAAGCTGGAGATTTCCTATTAAATCTTAAGAAACAGTTGAGGAAGAATCCTTCTCTGCTCTGAAAGGTACCGAATTCTCGACAACTGATGAACCTAGCCTTAGCGGCAGTTCTTCTGGCCATAGAAACGTCCAATCTCAGGAAAATTTCTGCTAACTTCTACTTTCATCTCTAGACTTCTGCGCGCCGATTTTCATCCCGAGGGAGAATGGAACTAAGATCAACACGAAACAAGGGCGAAATGAGTGGGAAACGAAAGGGAGGGTGTAACGTCATAAGCTGCTAAAGACTTCATCCATTATCTGCTTCAAATGAGTAGATACTAACAAGTAATATATCTTTCCAAGGCTGAGTATTAAAAACGCAGCTTTCTGTGCTTATTTCATCCATTTAGTAGCAAAAATAGAAATCCTCACATTTCATCGTTAATCAGCAGTGCTGGACTGCGTCTAAAAATATTGGTTGCCAGGAGGCAGAGGGGGCCCACGCACAACTATAATAAGACTGTCATTTAATTTTTCTAAGAAATAAATAAAATTTTCAAAAAATACATAAGTGGCAAAAAAGTACAATTAACATTCTTGTGAAATAAATGTATATTTTTTAGTAATTACAGTGTCATTATATTGAAATACTGTAAATAAAGATTGCCTCAATTGAATTTTGAATTTGTCCTCTTAGTTTTAAATAAATGGTGGATATTTTTAAATATTTCTAAATATTTGAAAATACTAATACAACGTAAATTTCAGTTGCACAAAGTAAAAACATGCCTCAAAACATCGAATGAATACTTATCCTTAACCTAACCTGTATCGTTAATCGCAATAAAATTCAACGTCGATGATATATTTTCATAGTTTACACTTTGAAATTTAGCGCCGAAGAACAGGTCAATTTTCAATTAATAACTCCCTAGATAAAGGACATTCTATTCCTGTCACTGTACCATCTCCTCTTAATGGAGCAGGTAATAGAGCTTAGCATTGAAAGTTATTATAAACACCATACGATCCAATAAAGCAACAGTTATAAATGAATGGAAAAAAAAAATGGTATCGCACATTTTTTCGCAACGCTATATACACAGCGGCGCGAGACCCTTTGACGCAAATGGCTATCCAGCGGACAAAGTGAGTGGTGCGGCTTCATTCGTGCACATCGAAACTTTCTACGCCTATGGGTTTGAACTTCCGGGAAAGGCTCTTCTCGCGACAGCGGTCTATTTTTCTCAGTGGGGTGTATCAGGGAATTTAAGGAAACGATGTCACGGGAAGTTGTGTCGAGGAGGAAGGAATCTGTGTGAAGCTGATATCAGCCCGAAGCTATGGGTTACGTATTTCGTGCATGGCGTGACGGCGAGCAGGGGGGCGGCGGGGCACCTTTTGAAAAGCCTCCAACCAGTGGCGAGGGCGTAAAATAAGAATAAGATTTCCCTTGGGGGGATTGCAAGAAAACATCGAAGACTGTACTGCGTGACGCGAGAATTCGTCGCGGGTTCGCCAAGCCCTCTGGTAAATCACTTGCATCTTACTTGCGAATTCTTTTCAGCTGCAGACTTTTAAAGCATCACGTGTCAGCTGGGCTCGAAAGCTCCGCGGGACTTCTGACTCTTCTGGCCGCAACGCAAATTACAATTTCCGAGATCGATTGATTATTTAACGTAGGACTTCTACAGATATAAAACCTAACACCGCGAAATTAATAACCTCGAAGGCGTTGAAGAGCGCAGCAAAAGCTCGCCCTCAAATATTCTAATAGTGTCGCTGCAATACGGTCGCTAGAGGGTGTACGGTAAAATAACGATTTCGCCTTACGTCCCTGACGTCATTCATTGTGCGGAGCCACAATGACAAGGGGAGGGGGGAGGGGCGGTGTTTTGGTTCATCCTCGAGCGGACTGAAACTGCGACCAGCATTCACGGAATGCTGGGACGATACCGTGCCGGGGTACTTGTTGCCACTGCTCTCTACATCTCAAATTCCTCCTCTGGCTTCCCTTCCTCGCAATTTTTTCCCTCGCCGTTCGTTTCAACTCTTTCCACTCGCCCCCTTCTTCCTATCGGCTCGCCTCGCTCGCTCGCTCGCTCGCCCTACCCTCTCTATCTGTCCGTATGATCATGCCATTCCACGGCGATGATCCTCGGCTCAACAGGGCTTATACAGCAGCTACCCCCTCGCTATCTTCTGGCTGTACACGCATACATATGTGCGCGCAGAAAGATGGATGTAACATCTAGACAAAGCAGCTACGACCCCTGGACGTTGTACTCGTGTCGCGTCTCCGTGTGCGTGGCACTCTCCATGAACTTGATTCACAAACGGGTCGCCCGTACCTTTTCATTCGGACGACAACGCGTTCGAATAATTTTTATAATCGTGTGGGAGAACTTTCTGGCGATTAGTTTAATACACTATTGGAAGTATGGGAATGATTTTAAGGGAAACATTACGACGGGGGAAATGGATATGTATTTTTGATTGTAGTATTAACAATTTGTAGGGTATTCTTTGTTAGGGGTCGTTCTTAAATTACGTAAGGCTTTTGGGGAAGGGGTCGCGAATTTCTTACGTTTTCTTACAAGGGGGGAGTCAGGTAGCGTCTTACGTAATATTTTTTAATTTAATTTTCAATAAATACAAATTGTATCATTAATGTTCCAGAAAAGGAGTTTTAGTTTAAATTTCCCGAAACCGAGTTAAATGAATTATATGAACCTTTAAAAGAATTTGAATAACTGAAAAAGTTGAATGTAAAAATATTACGTAAGAAGGGGGTTAATCTTATGAGTTCTTATACTGGGGGAGGGGGTAAGAAATCGCCAAAATTACCCTTACGTAATTTAAGGACGGCCCTTTACGAATACTTTTGAGATACGGAGTAATTAATGATAGCAAATATTGATCGTGATTCAATTAAGGAAAATTTAGTATACAAGGATACCTGTCATTAGTGTTGAAGGAGGTTCTCATTTATTATTATAACAATATTAATTTATATGTTTATTTGCCGATTTCATAGAGGTTATTGCAATCTGTAGTAACCAAACTTCGGAGGATCTGTTTCAAGATTCTAATTATTAAAAAATGTGAAAGGCAAGGTAAAAGGAAGGAAATAACAATGGACGCCGTATTTTAAAATTCTAGACAATGCAGTAGAAGCGAAGTTAGAGATACGTATAATAAAAATTGTAGACGTGAAAAAGAAATAGGTTCGAAAGTTTCAATAAAAATAAGGAAACGATATTAATGTCTAAATATAACTTCATTAATTAATTAGTGGACGCATTAATTAATTCCTGTAATAAGATCAAGGTAATTAGGACGTTTTAATCTACAGAATCTCAACGACGTTTTCACTTTAGACTTCTGATATACTAGTGCCTAAAAAATTTTCAGTACCCCTCTTTAATCAAGAAATATTTTTCATATGCTCAACAGTCACTTCTCACATCCTTCCCTCTATTTCGCTTCTCTCGAGCTTTTTCTCGTTGAATTCTCCTTTCATCGCCCGGTATTCAAGAGGAACTGAATATCTGCCACGTGAGTGCCGTTCATTCGGAAAAGAGACTTCTGCGTAAATCCTCAGCGCAGAAATGCACACTATGAGCCGTTGGATTGAACTATTGGATGCGTCTTCGGGGGGAATACTACTATGTGTCAAATAATATGTATTTTCTAACCCGACGTGGAACCTTCGATATGAGTTGCAAGTTTATGAAATACAGGAGACACAAACAGTAATACAGTGGCAAACATTTACACATTATTATATAATGTGAGGCATTTTTCCACGAGAGAGACAGATAAGGGAAGATTGGCAGTGTCGAGCAGTGGTTGTTGACTTTTTCAAACTCTTTCTGTGGACATACTAATTAAAAAATATAAAAATAAAAAATATAAAGTCTGAGATACCTTACAGATATCATTATCCTTAAAATTTTTCTTCTCTACAGACTATATTGGTACACTATTATTTATATATTGCTAAGTACCAAAGATTTGTAAGACAAAAAGCAGTGCTAGAAATAATTGGTCATTATTTCTAAGAAACTGGAGAAATAAAATTGCCAGAATCGTTCATGCCTGCCCTACTTTGTACCCACCGCGAAATTCGTGCCGACCTGCCTCCGACTAGAATTCCTGTCTACGGAGTAGAATTCTTACATTTATTTAAATACAGATTAGTGTCAAGTAGGTAGTGACGTGAATAGCTAATCAGCGGCTGAAAAGCTCACCTTTGACAACTTCTGTCTACCCTGCCGCTCCCTGTTTGCAATTCTGTGGCGTAGGGGATGACAGAAATTCCAAGGACTGGAGATTCTTAGTTGTTAATTGGTGACAGTAGCCCACCAAGGTCCTATTGAAGGGAGAAATTAAATTTTCGTTTAATAAAAACAGTTAAGGAAATGTGGATCACTGAAACCTTTGCACTTTGCACACAAAAATTATCTGAACTTCGCATTGTGTATAAACAATTTGAAATCTGCAACTATAAGGACATATATTTGAACTTGCACTTTGTACTTGGACTTCGAATATTGCTGTCGAAATTACGTGCAACGTGTTTTACTTTTATAGTTTTCAATATATTTATTACCTATTCACATAAAACATCTTCCTTTCAACATTTTGCACACAACACGTAATTAATATTTCTCTTGATCCTTGCCTGATTAAATGTTAAGCAAAGTGAAAAATTGTCAATTATTTGTCGATTAGGGTTCGTATTTAATGGAAGAAATGTTGCTTCTGTCACTCAAGCTTATCTCCACCAATTTAGGCTCAATGTAGGAGTTACAAGCCACAGTAAATATTTTGTAGGGCAGCTCTCATTTTTGCTGTCGAAGTGACATTAGTCGAAGCTGTGCTCGACTTTAGAGGGACATCACGTCTGAAAATTCAGATTGCATGGAAAATGTAGGTGAAGTAGTTGAGAAAAGTGGAAGCGTCGGTCAGTGGTGCGATTTTAGGCGCAAGATTTCGGTGACGTGTGCGCAACAGCTAGGATTCATATTTACTACCTTAAATAAACGTCAGATTGTTCGAAAATCATTTGCGTTTATTAAACACAAATGTGCAATAACGTACGAGATCATTTTTTTCACTTATAATATCTCCACGCTCTGCATTTCATATTTCATTATAAAGTGACTTTCCGCGAAACAAATGTTCTTAACAATTGTAAGATAACGAGCGTGGTATTTGTTTACCTAAAATATCTAAACACAAAGAAAAAAAAAACTGAAAATTAATTGTCCAACCCCTAGAACGATATATGTACTTTAGCGAGTTTGTCTCAAGCCAGTAACTTGATGTCAATTTCCTATTAGTGAGCTAACTGCATCGACGTGTTTCTATAATTATCTTTGTCACATGTGTGACAACGCCCGGAGTTTCAGGCTTCATTACAAGCGCTAAAGGTGAATGTCCCAACTTCTGCTCATTTAAGAGGTAACTCGTCATAAAGAAGGTGTAAAAAATTTGTTTGCGATGAAAATTTGCAGAGTAATTGATTAATCCTTTAATAATAAATCAACCAATTCAAAAACTATTTAAAAAAGATTTTTCAAGATGTTTAACTATTTGCAATTTGTAATTAAATATATAATGCTCTAAATGTCCGTATTTCTGCTCATGAAAAATAGCGACGTAGGTATTGTAAATGTTTAAATAATGTAGAATTACTTTGTTGCAAATATAGTGCGAACGTAACGCATATAATAATAAGAAAAATACGAAACGAGCAGAAATGGGGACATGAGCAGAAATTGGGACATTCGCCTTATCGATTTTCTCTATTTAACTTTTTTTTTAACAGCGTCATTGAATGATTTTTCAAACAGTTTCCAAGCGCTGAAAAGATGTCGGAATGCGGAGGAATGGGATGGCTGCGAGTCCTCCCTCACGAGGGTGTCTCTGGCAGTTCGAATCACGGTTCAATGGCCTTGACGAGGAGGCATTACAACTCATTAGACAAAACGGATACTTCACCCTTGTTTTGATGCACGAGTTGCGGCGACCCATCGAGTACCTTTCTCCTCGCCCCAAACACTCTACAACCTACCCTCGCCACACTCTTCGACATTCGGCTCTCGCCAATATTCTAACAATCTTCGAACTCACTTGAGCAGTCAGTCGCGCTTGTGCATACAGTAGTTTTATTTATCGTCATTTGAGATCGTCAACTATAATATTTTGCCATCTACTTGGCGACAGCTTCATTTCTAGTAAATTTCCTAGAAGAAGGAGATAGAAATATAGGAAATGAAAGGCAAGATGTTATTTCTGGTTAATTATTAATATTTTGAAAGGAATATGTGTGACGAAAAATACTTGGGGGAATAGTTAATGAATTCATAGTAGTAAATACTTCGTTTTTTTTACAGTTTCTCCTTCAATTGTCATTGATTTTATAATATACTATATTAATTATTTTATGTCAATTTAAGAATTATTGAACATTCTTGTTTCTCTTTCATTTGAAAGGTATGAAATATTTTAAACTGATAAAAGGTATTTAATATCAGTCTTCAACAGATCAGCATTAAATTCTCATATTCAATAGAACCTTTATATTGTAGAAGAGCTATTATGACAATTAAGCTGTTCAGACCGTCGACTAATTTTCTACAAATTACTATTTAATGAAGTAATTGGCAGCAATCTAACAATCGATTTCTCCAATGTACTCCAAGTGTTGCTCTTATTTCTATAATAATTATTACTAAAAGAAGTTGCTGTTAGCAAAGTACATTAGTAATAATAGCTACAATTTATTACAACTTTAATTCATTAATAATTTCAACGTCTACTGCATTGACTGTTACTATTGTTAGGCACCCTTAGCACTGTCTAATGAAATCTAAAGCAATACTTTTGAAAGAATCACCAACAAATATGTTTCTCACCACTTATTCTTATAGAACTGTATAAATAAAAAATGTCTGCCCACCTTGCTGTGTCTACACCCTTAATGCACAAACATTTAATAACTGTACAAATTGCAGATAGACTCTTCGCACTGAAAACTCAAATATCCAATCGTCTTCACCCCTTAATAGTTTCACCCCTTAATTTGTTTTCTCAAATTACGTAATAATACATTTGCGACAGACCTGTCTATCTCACATAACAGAATAGATAAAGCATTAAAGTATACGAAAATATATTTTAAAAATTCTGACTTGCAAAGTAATTGTTTCGTTTAACTTGCTCGTCTTAAACTCTGTCCCCACTAGAAATACATCGAAGCAAAAATGAAACTGACATAACGGTTCTCTTGAAATAAAAAGTTAGAATATTCTCAATTTTGGAAACGAGTAGTATTTTGTCACAGACACCAACGATGTGGTGTTCGGTACTTGGAAGTTTGTAATTCACAAGCTATACATACAGTTTACTTGGATAATAGTTTCGACCTTCGTCACGTATTTGTAGCCTGCACGGCTTCCAATAGATTTTACAAAACGTTCCTTAAATCTGAACCTCGACAATCGTTTTACCAGCACAGTAATTAACACAATCGTTCGAACAGTCATTGCTGGGGTTCTCATCCGTACCAGCCCCGCATTAAGTTTCAGTTAATTCGGGTAGTTGGCTCTCCTTCACGAATCATTTCGTTTGCAATGCAGAGCTATAAAAAAGAAATGTCGCCATAACGAGGGCAAGTATTTACGAATGATTTCACGGTGACGCAGCTTGAAGAGGAAACCCGCTATAACGAGGACAAGTATTTACCCTCGAGAACGTTGAAACAATGGATCTCATCTCTCTATCTTTTATTCACGTGGCTTCATTGTCTCTGCTTGTAGCGAGCTGTTCTAATAATCTTAGAACGATCCTCATTGACTTACAAATCTTTGACGTCGAAATCGAACATCGCGTTACTTGCCCCTCTCGATACGTAGGCCTTCGATACTATAATAACTGCGCCGATGAGGGACTATAAAGTGTCGAGAGCTGACCCAATCGATCAGACGTGATTTTGCTTACGCGATACGAAATTTCCTTATGTAAAATGAAAAGCAAACTCATTGTACTATTCTCACGACTTTCCACTATTTCCATTAAGTTTTTTTTTTCATATAGTTACAAGATATATTATATGATGGCATTAATTTCATAAAAACAGTTTATGCTTCTTCTGAAAGAGTGAAAGAGACATGATTCATTCTATGCCAACCTAATATGCAAATATGTACATATTTGAAGACTTGTGAATGGAATTGTTAATAAATCTATACGTCTTTTGTAAATTTATTGTTAATCATAATAATTCTTACCCGAAACAATGACTGAGATAATGTAGGAGGCATGCAGGATGAATAATAATTACGTACAGTCTTATTCGGAATCATATCGGTTGCGCGTCTGACCAGTAGCTGACCTTTTCCACTTGCAGCCTTTGCTTCTCTATCGGAGGCTAACCAAACGGACTTTTCTATAGCTTGCCAAGTCCCTTAAAATGTACAGTATTTTTAAAATTGCTTCCAGTAAAAGCTACTGAGTTTTACAAATTTACAAAAGCTTTATAAATATTAATAAATTGATCAGTAAGTGGGATTCTCTATTCGGGATTCTTAACTTATTATCTTTGATTATGCGTTTAAAAAATGTTTGAGGTTTTCTTTTGCGTATAAAATGTAAATACCTTCCATATGATAATACTGGAAACAAAAGAATTATCCATATAAAATATGTAAAGTTTCTGTGACTAAATAAATGAAATGCATTTATATTACAAACTCTTTCTCCCGAAGTAAGAAACAGAACCTGATTTTTAGTCGATAATAAATTCTATTGTGCACCAATTAAGAAACCATTTACCACTATCATTGTTGACAAAGTTCTTAATGCACACCCCTTCTTAAACATTTAACTAAATCCAAAACTACTACATAATATATTCCGAAATCTTTGCAAATAGCAACAAATAAACTCGAATTCCTTTGTAACGTTCCCTAAACATAATCGTCAGAAACCTCAGTCCTCAATGTTGCTTCACCTTTTTGCGACGATAATGTCCAAATTGTGCGTGTATCAAAACATTTACACTACCAGCTTATGTATAACAACAAAACGCTCGATACGAGCCCTGAACAAACCACTCAACACGAAGTAGCATTAATATTATTTGCACCGCGAGTCAGGACTACTTTGTCGTCGATCCCCAATTAGCCATTCAATTCGTAAAAAGCACGTTAAACGAAGGGGGCGCAATTAAGCTTTTTTTCACTCATAAATGAGAGATGCTGGTTACCTGCGTGACGGGCACGGGAGACCAAGTATGCGAAACTTGAGGGTACGTTTAACTCAGAGGAGTCTAGGATCGATTGGCTAAATTATTTAAAAACGAGCCACCCTCTTTAAGGCGCTGGCCGTCGTTTCTTGCCTGCCGGCGCCGGGGACATGCAAGCAGGGAATGGATGTGGTTCCATTCATGCTTATTTCAAGCTCATTGTGCGCCCGGTGCATTCAGCCTTTGACTTGCTTCTCGTGTTGCCACTGCAGCAATGTTTCATAGAGAGCAAGAGCCGTACATGTCGCTAGCTGAAATCAGGAAATACTGGTGTCACATTTTCTTTGACGCTAACGAACATTACTGAAGAAACAGTGCCCTTATCATCCGTATTTTTCCCCTGATATCCCCTGCTACAAATGGTGGTAGCGTAATGTATCGGTATCTCTTCGCGTAGGTCTAATTATTGAATGATTGCCGCGAAAAGAATTTTTGCATGTCTTTAAAAACAAGAGCAATAACGCAATAATATTAACATATTTTGGGACTCTAATATCATTCAACGTGTGATCTACATTTATAAGTTGCATGAGTTCTCCAGGGTTCACAATTACAAGGGTTGAAGAATGTAGATGCATTCAGTAGCCATAAGGGTAGATAAAAAATTGTCCAGTTAAAGTAGGTTGTTATGTCAATTTATATTAAAGTGTGGTGACATAGAGGTGAACGCGTGCATATTGTTTGAGCCACGACGTGATTTATATAATCTTTAGCTACTTTCGTACGAGAAGCATAACATCTGCGGTAAACGGCCAGACCAGGCGAAGAAACTATGCGCATCTCATTCACTCTCCCCTTCTCTGACTCGCTCTTGATTCTTTCTAATTCGCTCTCCTTCTTTCTCACCCGCTGGCATTTTTTTTTTCGATAGTCAATGTCAACCAGAGCTCGTGACAAATGGGGTGATAAAATGTATCTCCACACAAGATACAAGGAACTGTCCGGTCCCGAGCGAGTTCCTTATATCCAGGAATTACTGTACTCCCTTTTCGGGAGAGTTTCCCTAGCGGAATGCAGGGGAGGTTTTTAGGAAAGCGGCACCTGTGCCCTTCACAGGGATGCGATAGAAGGTCTCTTATCTACTTGCTGTTATTTTAGATCTAATCACGAAAGTAGTTTTCGAAGCAACTAACTTCCGGCAAACTTGTCCCTTCCTTCTGGGAGGACTTGGGAAACTCATTCCCAAATTTGAATGAGTTTTAAAATTCGAAGATTTAAGGGGCAGCCAATGAGGAGTTGCCGCTTGGATTCAGAAAGCCTTCCAGAGCCCCAGCATCCAAAAAAAAAATTATGATTTTATCCAAACATTATATTTTTTCCCTCTCATAATTTTCATACCACAGTAAAGCCGGGAATCCACCGGGAAGCTAAGCTAAGCTATGCTATGCTATGTTTTAGATTAGATTTTGGTGAAAAAAAACGCCATTTTGTCTTAACATAATTTTAACATAAAATCCGGCCCAATAGCGCCTAGATAATTTTATATATTATCTAAAAAGAATCGAATTTTCATTTTTGGATGATCCTGCACCGAGCTACGGTTGTCACCGCAAAGCGCCTAAGAAAAGGACGTCTCGGGCAACGCCTATAACTCACAAACCTTTCAATATTTTTTACCCCAAAAAGTACTGAAATACCCGTAAGATGTACTCTTTCCAATAAACTAATGTATAATACTAAAAGTTTATTAGTTTTTCTAGAAAAAATTCCCAAAGAAGCATATTGCTTTGACCGTTCTAGGTAGACCTCCCCCCTTAAATCCGCCACCTATAAAGCAGTCCAAAGTGATTTGCATGCGTTTTTTCTGCAAGGATCATCAACTTCGCACGTCCTTCTTGCACCCGTCCATTCTTCTTGCAGACGTCTAAGTTGCGGCCGCCTTTTTTAGGTCCAGTTGTCCACACTTTTCTCCCACGACAAAGGAGACCGCCGTGACTCTAGCTCCAGGCTCCACTTTTTTCTTCTACTCCCGTACAACTTCGTTCGTCCTCCTTGTTGCCCCCATTTCTCCTAGCACTACTTGTTCACACCTTTTTCCCCATATCTCACAGCAAAAGAGCCTGCTTACCGTGTCACGAGCATCGGTGGACAGCCTGCTTCATCTCCGCGCTTCATGCGTCTTCATCGCACGCGTCTAATGTTCGACTTAGTCTCTCTTTTTTCCTAGCAGCAATAATTCACACGTTTCTTGCCCATCGGTCGCCAATCAGAGACTTGTTTGCCGTTATTCAACTGACTGCGCGTTTCAATTCCGAGCGCGCAACTGCTTTCTTCCTTCCACGCGCGTTAAATTCCGCAGGTCCTTGTTGCGTGCATCGACTAACTCGTCCGTCTTCTCTGCACGCGTATAAGATTTCGTCCGTCTTCTTCCCTAGCACTCAGTTGTCTCCAGCTTTACCTCCTTGGTAGAAAGAACGACAAAGACCGAGCCGACACTAGCCTTGGGCTAAAGTGTTTTCCTCAGCGCAGCTGCGTAAGTTTCTATGCGCTGATCTAAGACTTCGCCCCCTTTTTGCTCAAGCTAGTTGTTCCATTCTGTTTGTCGAGCAGCGATGAAACAAGAAGCTGCCGCGACGCTTGTTCGCCCCATCCTTTCGTTCCTCCGTGCGCGTATACTTTTCCAGGGCTGTCCATAGAGGACACATCGATCGCTTTGTGCACACGATGCCAGGGATTCTGTTGCAATTGAAATATAATGTAGTCCGCGTAAAATTAGAGGGGGTTTAAGTCATCCTTTTGCTGGGTTCGAGATTCCTTAAAAAATACAAATCGTCAGAGTTTGCAATGTCTCCCACTTTCTTTCCTAGATTTTAAGACTCCTCCAGTAATGTTTCATGCTTAGAGGCGATCGAATAGGCTGTGGACAGTCGGATTAGGTGTTTTCCATCACTGATATCCCGCGATATTAAGTACTTCGTGTAGCTCTATAATTATCCTGAAACAATACAGAAAATTCTTGTGCGCTCTCAGTGGCACATGTGCCACAGAATGGTTTCGCACAGCTTTCTCTGCTGGTATCCTGTTAGGCCAGTGAAACATAGCCACGAACAAAGAGTGAAATGAAATATGACTTTCAGGAAACGGGAGAAGCAACGAGAACGTCTTTGTCGCGTGTACAACCAGATTATAACGGAATGCACCCAGCTTAATGGAACCTGGCCTGACCCGGATGATCCACGCTGGAGTAGCGGGGAGTATGTGGAGCTTCTGCCAGACTGGCTTCCGACAAATAACACCAACTGTTGCTCGATAGCAGAGAACACATCTTTATCAACTGGTAATGCAATCGAATATTTCTGGAGAGCACAACTGAAGATTAGGAAACTGCATGTGCCATATTCTACTAACATTCGAATCAGTATAAAACATTCCAGAACACAATTCTTATTATACTAATTTTTTGTTATTTCTATTATTAACTTGCTGCTTCTCGCGGTTTATTAATTATCATCGATTTCTATAACTGTATTGTTATACAAGGCATTGAGAGCAGAAACGGACTGACCCACATTGAACAAAAATTAATTTGCACCTTTTTATATGATTAGCTCAGCCTATTGGAATACATTATTGTTACTAACTCAATTTCGCAAAAAATGTGGGTTAGTCCGTTTTTGCTCTCAATGCCTGATGTATAAATGGTGAATACTGTTAATTGTAAGGGAAGCAGTCATTTCTTCAACTTATGATTAAACATGAGTAGTGCACTGTAATAATTTAATGATATGGTTTTCCATGTGTTAAACAGCAGAACCCTTCGTGCCTGTTCTACCACCCTTCGAACTCTGGCAGACGATATTGATTGCTTTTTCCCTCGCATTATGCATACTGCTAACTGTTGGCGGTAATATTCTCGTTCTTCTGGCATTTATCGTAGACAGAGCTATAAGGCAGCCGAGCAACTACTTCATTGCCTCGTTAGCAGCCACTGATATGCTTATTGGTAAGTTTCTCTATTTCTTCTGTTTTCGTTGTTCATTAGTGCGAAATGTATCTATTACTGAGAATGTGGGATAATAATTTTCAAAGTATTTTTACGAATATTTATAGTTCTTTTAAAAGTTAAACTCAGTGCCGAACTGTTTTACTGAACCGTTTAGAATAAATAAAACTTACTTGCATCTGTATATGTTAATAACGCATCAGTATTATTATTTACTGAAATTTCAATCTTTCTACAAATGTAAATATTCAGTTCTTAAATTTCTCTGTTAATCCCGATGCTTAAGGGGAGATTCTCATGTAACAGCTTCCGAAATTGAAGATTTTTTAAAAAAAAACTGTTGATCATATTACATTAAACTCTTTTGGGATATAAGGAGACATTATAATTAATAAATAATAAGAAGGATCGACATCAAAAAAATATTTTCTGCATGTTTAAAGATGTTTCCTTACATCCCAAAAGAGTTTAATCCAATATGACCAACAGTTTTTTTAAAAAAAAAATCTTAAATATAGTATACTTTTGGGGCTGTTAGACGAGAATCCCCCCTTAATGATCATCATCAGACATTACAATTCGCAAAGACAATATTGATTACCCTATTTTCTAGCCTTCTCAGTTACATAACTCTAGCTAGCAACTTCGAAATGCAATTTATCGCGTTCCAATATATCTACGTTATAATATATCCAAATATATTTCGATACATCTACGTGGCAAAATACTTGCCACATAACTATAGTTATGAAGCGAAATCGAGTTAACCACGGTGCCTTTGTTGAACAGGAGCTGTATCCATGCCATTCTACACAGTCTACATTCTAATGGGGTATTGGAATCTTGGTCCCCTGCTCTGCGACCTATGGCTGTCCGTGGACTACACGGTATGTCTGGTATCTCAATACACGGTGTTACTGATCACCATCGACCGATTCTGCTCGGTGAAGATAGCAGCTCAGTATCGTATCTGGCGCACCAAGAATCGCGTGATCTGGATGGTTACGATCACATGGATCATTCCAGCGCTACTGTTCTTCATCAGCATCTTTGGCTGGGAGCACTTTATCGGCTACAGAGACCTCAGCCCTGGCCAGTGCGCCGTGCAGTTCCTCAAGGACCCAGTTTTCAATACCGCTCTAATAATCGTCTACTATTGGATAACCCTCGTGATCTTGTTCATCCTCTACGGCTGCATATACAAGACAGCGTACGACATGCAGAAGAAAAGCGAGGCCAAGCAGCGTAAGATGCAATCGATGGTGGCCCTTAGCGCTGGTGCGATGTCTGGTATGGCGGGTCACACAGCTGGCATAGGTATATCGAAAACACAGAGCACCCTTTTGAGTCAGGACAAGCCGAAGGTAGGGACGTCAGGTGAGGATGGCGGAGGAGGCGATGGTTCGGGGCAGAAGACATCGTCGAAGACGTCCGCGACTGGCGCCACTGATACTGCAGAGAAGCAAACGTATGCGAGCACTCAGCCCATGGAGACTGAGAAATCGGAACGTTCCAGTAGCCCAGCGTTCGATTCTGACGAGGAGAGCACTGTTGGGCCGACGCAACAGCTCAGTACCGTTATTAAACGATCATCCCTGAGCGGTCTTGTTGCTCAATCCGCTACGTTCCAAGTGTTCGCCACTAACGTTCGCTTGAACGGCACCGTTCCCACCAAGGTCGAGTTAAACATGCCTGCGTCGAGAAAGATTCTGCTAACCAGCCCAACGTGCGACATAGGCACCACCACGCAGAAAGCCCATACACTGCCCAAGATACAGGAGCTCAGTCTTCTGGATACTGAGAACCCTGCGGAACATGACAGATCCAGTAGCCAGACATTAACGCCAGAACAGTCGCTGAAGTTGACTGAGAATGGCACCAGCCAACAGCCAGCTACCTCTACGGAGACTTCGCCACCCACTCATCCCAACCGTTCTATCAGCAGCAGTCAGCAAAACATTATACCACCGCCCACGCAGTTCCAAAGCAGCCCACCAGTTTCCGAGAGCCCGCCAACTTCGTCGTCTACGGACAGACCCAAATCGCTGATCGTGTCATCGCACGGTCCAGGCACGTTCGACATTCTGACCGGCTTGGACAGCGGCGACTTGAAGTACATGGACGAGAGCTCGGTGATATTACCCAGCCCCCCATACGAGAGCCCACCGTCTTCCTTCACGTGTAGCCTAGCGAATCCTCTCTCCACCGCGCCCTCGTCGCCGATTTTAGGGAATGCCGCGTCCGCGCCCAACACGAGCTTGCTGCAAGCTGCGCTGATCAGAGCCACCGCGCAGCAAGCCACTAATCAGCAGCCAGCGGCTGGCCAAACCAAACAGAGCCAGCTTCAACCCGTAATGTCTAACGCCTCTAGCCAAACCCACCCGCCGCGAGTGTTCATCACCCACAAGACGAACGCTGCGTCCCAAACGTCGCCGACGGTTAGCAAGGTGCACACCGAGGTGACGGTAAAGGCGAAAGACGCCAAGCATCAGCCAGTGACGACAGTCGTCAGCGCGCCTGCTGTGGACTCGCTCAAAGCCCCCGCGGATCATTTCCCGGATCAGGCCGCAAAGGTTAATAATCCTCCTCAGAACTCGTCCTCCAGCGGCAGCAATGTCCCCACGCTCTCAGGCACGACAGTGAACGAGCAGGACACTAAGAAACTGTCGAGGAAGAAGGAAGCGCGAGACTCCGAGGAAGGTGGCTCGAGGAAGGACTTCGTGAAGACAATTGGGAAACGTTTGAAGAGCAGGACCCAGAGACGGGATCCTATAATCAGCAGGCAGAAATCTCGAACGGAGAACAGGGCACGGAAGGCGCTCAGGACAATATCGATCATCCTGGGCGCGTTTGTCGCTTGCTGGACGCCTTATCACATTTTGGCACTGGTAGAGGGGTTCTGCTCCCAGCCGCCGTGCACGAACGAGCATCTTTTCATGTTCTCGTACTTCCTGTGCTACGCTAATAGCCCCATGAACCCGTTTTGTTACGCTCTGGCCAATCAGCAGTTCAAGAAGACTTTCACGAGAATACTGAAAGGTGACTTGCATATGACGTAAACGGCGGGCCAATTTAAATTCGAGCACGCCTCGGGGATGATTGTTACGATGAAGAAGGCCTTCCACGATTAATACCGAATTATACTCATGACGCCATGCTTATGGTGATATCGGACAATAACGTAGCTAAACAGTCGCGATGTAAACGCAATGATGTTGAGTACTGCGCGCTTCGTGTATATAGGAATAGGACGCATTGGTATAGTTCTAGACAGCATTCACGGGTGTATATAATGTATATGTATGAGTATTCGTCAAGTTTTGTGTAAGGAAGCACGCAACATGTAGAAACACGTTATAGATCTAGGTGACTGTGCGTACCGTAACAATAACCGCTACGATAAGCGCTTGAACGTAATGAAGTTTCGTGTTTAGAATGAAATGCAGATATAACTTTTCCAAGGAACGATGGGATCGTTCGGCACAAGTAATAGAAATTATAAAAAACATCGATGATTATCGCTGCATAGCGATGGACATTATCGAGTCAGAAATGGCAACTTGCTAATTATTTGCAAATGGACAAACCTCTCCGATTTTAACCACCTTCAGATATTGTCAAGGTCAACGTCCCGAGTACATTCGCCGATGCTAGATATTCGCAAAAGGCTTACAGTTAAAAGATTATATTTCATTCCTCCGAAGGTCATTTGAAGGGCATATTATACATAGTTGAATTTGTCATTTTATTGGCTATGACGTTACGCTAATGAAAATACATCATCCCAAGTAAAAAGACCTAGATGACCTTGAAATTTCGGGAAATACGACCTTGTGAAAAAAAATTCTCCATCACAATAATTTCCACTCCAAAGCAAACATTTTTTTCTTAGTCATTTTCTTGTATCATTAAAAACAACGGGAATAGGTATTTTGGATTTCATTTTCACGTATATGTGGAATCAGCCACGTGCCGTAAGAGGGGGCCCAGACTTAAGGGACCACGGAGAGTCGGGTAGCACGCGTAAGGGTGGCTCGATTCCCGGCGTCGTGACTCTTTTTATCCGAGGTTCCCAAAATCTTAGGAATATTACGTCACCAATTCCTACATATTTTCTCTGAAACTAAGGTAGAGTGGTGGTTATATATATATAAGCAAAGTTACTCAAGCCTTTGACCTTCGCAACATAACCGAAGGTCATCGAAATCGACGAGGTGTGCCTGTTTGCAAACAATTAGCAAAAGCTTCCTACCATCACTTCGAGCAGCCATTCGTACTGCATACCTTCGCGCTAGCCTTTAGTACAACTTCCGTTTCACGCTTTCAACGATAGAAAAATATTTGTTACGAGCAACGAACCGAATGGGAGATGTCTCGCCTCGAAGAAGTACCAAATTATGATGGATTCCATTATCCGTACACGCACTGCCTTGGGGTGGCCTACTCGTACGTAGGCCTTCTTTCTTCAAATTCTGTTGGATTTGGTGCTGTCCTCTTGAACGAGCTCCCATGGATTTCCAGTCGATAACATTTCTTTCTGAACATTGGACGGGATGCTCCATTGACTCGTCAGAGGGAGTCCACGCGATTTCTTAGCCTTCATTGTAAGAAGGGGTCCTTTGTATTGCACGGAAAAAAAGAATACCAATTTCCTCGTGAGAGGGTAAACAGTGAGATAGTGTGAAAATTTTAGATTGCAATGCTGACGCGACTATACATATGTTCCAAGGTTTTGTTAAATTCAACTTTTCACGGGAATATAATAATACATTACGCGTTAAGTTACACGATAGTCGGGGAAAGTATTAATTGGCGTCTCTGATTATTGTATATAAGTGTGGCAGGACTCTAGAGACGAAGACAAAGTGCACGAATAGGTGCATTGTTTATAGTCTGTTGGAAGAAAATCAATTGGCCCTTCAGTGTCACTTAGTCTAACATTTCATAGATGGACGTCGTTTGGCAAGGCAGGGAAGCTCTTCGGCAAAGTCCGCTTTCACGTGACAGTAAAGGTCGTGACTTTCGCTGTCGTCAGAATGTATGACAGTGTGAATCAATGTTACGATCCGACATGGTTGTGACATAACGATAGCTAGTTTTCGCGATGACAAGAGTCATGACGGTAAGAAAAATTCGAAAAAAGTTAAAACCGACTTCAAAGAAATAAAAGTGCACTAAAAAGTAAAAAATAATTTTTTCACTTATTTAATCTACGATTCTCAATTTTTTAAGTCGGTGCCAGAGTCACGCAGTGTAAATGATAAAAAATTGAGAGTCGTAGATTAAATAAGGGCAAAAATTATTTTTTATTATTAGTGCACTTTTATTTTTTAAAAGTCGCTTTTAATTTATTTAAAAAAAAATTTGTTCACTTTTTATTTATTTATACATGAAATACAAATTATGTAAAGAAGCGAAGTTTGATTTAACCAGTACTGGCAAAGTGTTGAGTCAATATTGATGCAGTGTAGGATGGGACCACCGGGGCATCGCCCTCTTCCGAATTAAAAGTAGACCATCGAAATCGATCCATATGCTGAGGAGTTATACGGGGATATTACAAACATAAAAAAAAATATACACGTTTCGAATCTATAACCTCCCCCTTTTTTAAATCGGTTAAAAAGTCACGATTTACTGTCACGTGAAAACGGACCTTTAGAGCGGCCAATTGATTCTGATCTGACTATAACGTCTGACAAATTATATCTTCCTGCAACTTTTGTTACGCGCATCTGCTTCCAAATTGTTTTACAAAGAACCCATCCCGGTTAATTGGGATTTTAAATGTATATATAAATTTACTATCAATTCTGTTAAAAAAAAATTAGGTTAACTGTTGAAGGTAGCTGTGAGTTTTTTATTAACTCTCTTGAGTTTATGAAATCTTCTGTTGCATGTAGTATGTGACCCCTTTAACGTAGCTCAATTTAAAGAAAATTATGTTGGCATCCCTGCTACGTTCGCAAAAACCTTCTCGTAACGGAGTTAGATAGTGATATACGCTGTACAAGTCAATTATCGTGGCGCATAAATGAATATGACAAGCATATTTTCCTTATCATTGTACACATTTGCCGTATTATTATTAACCTTATTTACACGCGCATATTAACTGTTTATTGATATTTCTTCGGGAGAAAATATCGAAACACTACACTTTCTTATATTTTAAACAATTTTATAAGGTAACCTATTCTATTACCGTTTTGACTGAATATGCTTTTTAAACAAAACATATTTTAGAGGGCACTATTGAAAGAATGTGAAATTGGTTTCGCGAAGCTTGTTATAATAACAACAACGTGCAGCTTTGATACCGTTGATCGATAAACGAAACGTTTCTAAATTCTTTTTTTAAATGCCACGCTCGCAACGGATGTATTTTTTAACTGCTGCGCTATATACAGTGGCGGATTTAACGGGCGGCCGATGAGCACTGAGCAGTTGCCGCCTGGACCCCTGCCCAAAAGGCCCCTCGGGGCCCATCTTCAAAAAAAAATTATGATTTTATCCAAACACTATATTTTTTCTGTACTATTACACTTGGCTTGTTTTTAATAAATTACCTCTCCATTTTCCCGAAAAATGGGCCCCTCCGAGCGTTTGCCATTTGGGCCATTTTCTTTAAATCCGCCACTGTCTCTACAAGAGAAAACATTGCACAAATTAAAATCATTGAATCAGTATACTGAAAACTCTTGTTCGCTCACTCAGAAAGGTATATTTTAAGCTTACTTTAGTGACAGCTTTTACGTAATATTAAATTAATTGAAGGAGGAAGGGCATACTTATATTTGGATCGTTTAATAATTTTCAACTGTTTGTACCTTTTCTACGGAAGTATAAGTACACAATTACCTTACACAATTTGCTCGCAATACTATAATTTTGATATCGCGACGTTTATTGCTGAATATACAATTGTGAACTGCAATTAATTAATTGTGAATCATCTTAAGTGTTTCACAGCGGCTACTATACTTTTAACGGATAGCATACTTGGTACGTGCTCCACGTTTGTGCATTCATGCAATAAGAACGTGGTTCTTTAATGAATATACTCTCACGCAAACATCATAAGTTGCTGAAATCTTATGTCATCTCATAGAATTTTAACGAAAGTTTGATAAATTTCTTACGAGCTGTTTTAACATTTTATACGTGTCTCAGAATTCGCTGTCAATGGCAATGGTCATCCTATTTCCTTGTTATATTGGCAATTATTTATTTCTCGTCATGGCCGCCATTGATCTCAGTGAATTTTTAATTATTCTTCCTAATGTACATGTAAATCTTTCTTATACAGGCCACAGCGTCATCTATATGAGATTAAGATGCATGTCATTCGTTTTAGGGGAGCTACGTATGTACGAAAAACGTAAACAGAAGGGGGTGTTGAATAATTTAGCGAAATGTCCAAATCGAAAGGTAGACACATTATGTACGGCTGCGTAAAATTGTCTTCATTTTCTACTTAACAAAACATAAATAAATAGGCATTGTTAATTGAAAATCGAAGAGGGAGGTGACTGACGTGTTTCTCTGAACGTCAATTTTTTCGGAAACTCGAGACACGAGTTTTGTATAGAATGCGTGAGTAATATTTTTCAGTAACTAACAGATCGAAAGCCGCTCGAACGATATTCACTATTGTCCTGAAATCGTAGCCAACTTCGATTCAGATCTTCTAATTTCTGCAACTTTGTCTTAACGAAGAAGCAAAGGATGCACGTAAACAGAAATTCGGTAATTTTTTCAGTGGGGCCTTTAACTGTTTCAGTAATTCAGAGTAAAACTATTAGGTATGTTGTAGATTAATTATGATTTTACGATTTAGAAGTAATTCTACGTAATAGAAAGTAGGCAATAAGACTTTTAGTGGAGAAATTGCTTGTTTCAGTTGCAATAATTTTTTATTCGTTGCTGAATCTTAAATAACCATCATTAACACAGTATACTTGCAATTAGTGCCAATAGTTTTAATACACCACTACATTATTAAACCTTATAAAGTCCTTAGTGACTAAATTTATCTAAAGAATTCTGACTTCCAGATCTAAAATATTCTTTACTTAAATCATACACCTATTTTGGCAAGACAATCATACATTACTTTGAATTTTTTAACTAATCAGAATTACTGATTTATACAATTAAAGCACAAACTGTTAGCTCGATCAAAGTAATCATGGCCCTCCCTTTCAATATTAATAATTTAAATACCCTTAACGATACATTTCCTATTCTTCCATATCACATTCAAAAGATTTACCTGAAACATTAGCACAATGCACCGCCACCAATAAGTTACTTTATGAAACTTTTTTACTGCTAATAGAGGGTCTGTAAAAATGTCTAACGATTGAAAATGGCCACTCGAAACTCAATAAAGTGGCTATCAACAGCTTTAAACATATCAACTATGTTTCAACCCTCTCAAAACCTGTATTCCAAGAAACTTCTTCAGGTTCCATTGTAAACTTCTGCAAATTCCCACAAAATACATAATCAAACCTAAACATAAAAAGAATAAGGTAGATCGATCACAGATGGTCTACGATTTCTGGACAATATCGTAGTTACCTGAAAGCTCGGTGTTCCCGTACGCGTAAGAGATTTAATGTATACGCTTCTGGACAAATCGACGATCCATCGTCTCTCGTATCCGAAGGATAATTGCACAAAACATTTGCTTGTGGGCTGTATTACGTAGCGAGTATACATCAGCGTAGAATAATCGATAGAGAAGGAGATACATAGAGATTAATCACGATAACGTTAGAGAGAAGTAGAATTAAAGTCGAACGAATAAAGGAAACAAAAAAATATACGCATGATGCCTAGATGGTAATTAGACGATTGATTGTGGGGAAGGTAAGTGTCTGTACGCTGAATTCCTCTCAACCCGTCGAAGCTTTCGGCGCAGCGTTCTTCGTTAACGCCTACTAATGAAGCAGAATCATTAAAGACGGCGAACAGAGGGAGCATAATGAGCTGTAGGGCGTGTAGAACGTGTCGAAAAGAACGCCTGCGTTTCGCCTCAATCAACGAGGCTCGACCAGCAATTAAAATGTTCAGTTTTTCATAATAGGGTCGCCGCGTTACTATATAGTCGTTAGAATGGTCCGATGTCTCTCAATGCATTCCACTCTTTCTACCTCAAAACACTATACAGGGTAAGTTGCGCAACTGGAATGGGTTTTATTTCTCTTCTCGGTGAAAATGGAGACCGTGGTAGAGGAACAAATTGAACGCTGTCGTATGACGTAATTGTTCATGAATTCTCTTCGTGGGATAAGGAAGTTAGTTTGTGATACAGAAAATTAATGCATTTTTATATCAGGTTTTTAGTTGAACATTTCAAATTATGGGGAAGTGATTATTCGTGGTAATATTCAGTTGCTGCGTGGTCTGATCAAAGTTCGTCGATGTTCTACTGTGTTTAGGTTTCTTGTGATGTCAGTTTGCAGAAGTGGATCAATTTGAAATACGAAATTAGTTGAGGTAAATTTAGATTGAAAGAGAGATTCGAACACGAAGTCAACATCTTGATTAGAATCTAATTCGAATTTAGTCAAGATTGCCTTATGGGTTCAGGTAAAAGATGAAACCTTTTCATGTTTATTCATTTTCGTGGAGACTATTATATGTAAGGAAAAACGTAAAGGACTGTTTCATATATTTGCTGTTATATGGTGAAACGTTTAGACATCTTCTTCAATCTGGCATATTAAATTTTGAAGATAGTTATATATTCATGGAGATTTTAAAATTTTGGAACTTGGTATTTTTATCCACAGAATACATATCTGAAGGAACAGATTTATTTGTATGTATGTACTTATGTATAGAGAAGAGACAGCGTTTAACTTTTTCCTTTACTGTTTCTTCCATTTTCGCTAATAAAAAACGGATGTGACCCGGCCCAATTGAATGAGCCACTCTGTGGATATGGAAGGAAATATGAGAGTTACGCAATAAAACGGTTTTTCACTGGCTCTGAAAAATATCGCTCATTGTATCTGCGTATGTTTCGTGCCACTTTACTTATGTTCGATATGACTGCGTTGAGATTCGATTGAATTATTATATTAATATTATTATTTGAATGGGATTAAATTTGTTTCGCAAGAAAATTTGTTGTAAACGTTCCTACAATTTGTGTACCTACTTATTCTCGACCATCTTTCACGTACAACAAATTGTAAGAAAGTTCATTTACAAGTAATTTAAATGGGAACTTGTGAAAATCGAAAAAATTGAGGACTAATGGTACCGTACCTACTATTTTTAACCCTTCGTGACCACACGGGGTGTATCGCGCCCCAGGATATGTATTTGCCAATATTTCTGTAAATTTTTAGAGGTCAGTAGCAAAATTTAAAGATTTGGCGAATTTCAACAAAAAAAAATCGTATTTATCCACAACTATTTTTTCAAATACAAATTGCGACGTATCAAAATTTGTGATTATAAGTAGGTGTGACCACAGAGGGCTAAATAACATCAGGGAAATTACATATGCCTGTAACTAACACTGTTGTGTTGTATGTATAAGAATGTTCAGTATGTATAAAATTGAAACATTATCTTCTTCGAAGTTTTTGTACGAACATCCCAATTCGAAACTAAAATCAAGCTCTAAATTACTTGTCGGTTACACTGATTTGAGAAAAAACTGATTTATTGGCAAATATCTATCTCCACGTGCAACCTTGACAAATCTAGAAATGCTACATTACTTCTTAGTAAGTGTAACTCACTCGCAGGGTAAATTTTATTCAGAATATCGTGAGCTAATTGGAAAATTTTATAGTTAATGTTATACAATATTGTTTTTATTATGACGCATTGTAAGAATAAACGTAGTACCTTTTCCAACCAGGTTCACCGTTAGTAATGCGCGATTAGCGCAAAAGTATGTAATTGTTTGAAAACTGATTTATTAGGAAGAAGGATACAGTGTGCTTTCGTAGACATCTTTGACTATCATGGGATCAATGAAAAAAGCATTACGTTGTAACTAAATTCTAGACAATACTGTGCGTGCTCTCGCTTGACAATCTGAACTCCAACAACCCTCCAATAAAATATAAAGTAACTAAATAATATAATTTTATCACGGATATCACGGACTCAATATCTCGAGAAGATATATATATATATATACATACATTGTTAGAATATATACGTATATGTATAATATTGGAGCTGAAAATATTAAACAATTCTTGTATTTCGTCAATAGCTTATGATAACCGTGTAAGTTGGGGTATATTTATAGATACTTAACACTCATGCTGTAGTAATTATTTCTACGGATTTTTTATTTCTTATGCAAAATTGATAAGAAATCTGTCATATTAAGAAGTTTTAAACGGTTACTTAGAGGTGGAGCTTACAAAAGTCTCGAAACTAATTTTTTTAAATATTCAGCTGCAATGTAATTTTCTGTTATTGTGGCAGAGGCAAAAAGCCACCATCCAAATTACATCCCTGCCTTATTGTCAATAAAATTCAAGTCTACAAGTGTATCATAAATTACATATAAAATGGTTGTATGCAGTGAGATTAAGTATAGGTTCGACTCGCTCTGCGTACCAAAAAAGTACAATTATTCTGGAAAAAGGAATTTCGTAGAAAAAACACCCCTGCTTTTTAGACTGTCAATTTCTTTTTGCGTTCAAAGGGGGTTTATCTTCATAACTTTTTCAGCTTCACAGCCTTCAACTTACACGGCTGACATCTGGCTGACGTAGTGACGAACATTTAACTCGATATTGGCAGCTCTAATTGTAGGAATGTAAATGCAGTAGAATTAGGCACAGCAACATAGGCATTATTGTAATTAGTAAACATTCCTCTTTCTTTTAACGTGCATTGCACATGCGGCTGTAATAACGCGCATCAATTTACCCCGATGACAATGTATATATGCAGGAACAGCTACAATAAAGTGAACTAATGTGATATGATTATAAACTCTGTAGCATAACTACCTGTGATCCTCATTAGCGGTAATCCTGCAAAATATTCCAGCACTTCACATTTATTCTTACTATTGCATGGGAAATTAATATTCATTTTAAATTAATACTGTGAGACGCGTGCAGCGAAGAACGCTTTATAAATTTCACTTAATCAGCAATTAATACAGATATATTTATATAAATTGTTTATTTATAACCGCTAGGGGAAAAAAAATCGGTGTCCATTGAGGAAATTTCTTTTGAGTTCTGTGTAACTGTTCGATGAGCAGTCCCGAAAAAGAAAAGAATGTCTACAGTAAATTGTGACACCTGATTTAGATCTTCAAAATTGCTACACTGCGTTCGGCATTAGAGCATACTCGTTTCGCGCAGGGGTACACTGTTGATTGGTAGTAAACCGGCAGGGAAAGTGCTACGACCAATCGCGCGTGTCAGATCCGTGGGAGCTGCGCAGATCGGTCGCAAATCGGTAGGGGCGTTGGTACGCTCTTATATGGAACGCAGTGTAGATAAACTGTAAAATCAGGGTGTAAGCCATAGCCTTGTTCGGTAATTAAAATTTACCGCCCACCATCGACGATTATCTTCTTCTTACTTCCTTTTTTAGAATGATAGGGTTTATATCTATAAATAACGGTATCGCGAGTCATGAGTGCAGTTATTGTTTTTATGATAATTTTCGGTTTCTCCTCGGTCCACCTTCATTATGAAGTCGCAGTTGCTTAAGAATATGTAGCGACTGTGAATACCGGCCTTAAAATCTAAAACGGTCTGAATGTTACCAGGTATCTTCGTCGATGGTAGAGATACGTCAGGATACATGCGTAGAAATAAGCCAGTTACTTCCCAACCGGCCGCGGGTCGACGAGTACCCACGATACCCGCTGACCCTCTGCCATCGTGCTTCGCGAGGCGCGGCACCACAGACGAGGTATAGGATAAACTTATCACCCAATGCATTTTTTGGTCACCGTTTCGTGCAGTCACAGAACCCATTATCATTTTAGCGTCACATGCAACGTTACCGGTGAAGTCTCCAAACAAAATGTAACGCTTCGCGTAGTAATAATTAGAATTCAACACGAGTAAAACTAGGAGCGGTATTCACAGTCGCTACTTATTCTTAAAATAAAAAATTATGGGTAGGTAACACAGTTTAGGTGGCGACCATCCATAAGGTGATAGGTATATCCTGTACCTCGTCTGTGGCAGCACCAACTCCCCGACAGACGATAACGTACATGTACCCTGATCGAAAGCATGTCGGGCAAGCCAGTAACCGATCGTATGTAGAGCCGATATCTGCATCCGCGTTGGAATTGCGACCCGAGACGAGACACTGTTACGCCGTGGGTCTATCCTACACCTAGTCTGTGGTGACCCGAACTCCCATGAGGTGATAGGTTTATCCTATACCTTGTCTGCGGTAAAATTAACATTGGCAATGGACAACATACCTAGACAGCATTCGCTGGCGAACCCTGCCTCTTATCAATAGAATTGTTGTCAGTAGTTTGAGGCCGCCTCTGCTAGATGTTAGACACGGATAAACCGAGCTTGCAAGGTGATCGATCGCGAATGAGCGTCGAGCGCTTTCTGTTGGACCCATACATAAATTAAACGAGCAAACTTTTCAACTGTATTCATTTAACTTCGTAGCTTTAAACTTCACAACCATCATTATTAGCCCATGTACATATACGCGCAAAGGCGCATGAAAAAAGTGTCCGCCTCTGCAGCACGAACACCACCGAAGCTTAATTTCCAGGATTTCAATAATCGCCTAACGCCGCTGTTGAATACGCTCATACTGCAGGCTATTAGTTAAGTTGAAATTAATTTTCTTCGCCTCGGAAACTTGTCCCATTACTGATAAACTTTCCCCCAGCCTCGAATTTTCAAGACCCTCTCCTCGGATGAAACATTCGAAAATATCACGGAACGATACTTTAAATATCGAGGAATGGTTAACGGGAATCCCAACAAGCGTACTCATTCCTCGGTTAACGAGAAGCCGCGAAAGAGGCGCAACGCGATACAGGGAAAAGGAGTAAATGGATAAACGGAGATTTCTCATATAAGCATTCCTATCTCCGGTTCCTTTGCATATTTCATTTCACTCTGGACTGGCGGGGAACGCGGCGAGATCGACGTCCAACGGGGAGCCGGGGCTACAATAACGATATTTGGGAAAGAATTATTATGGAACTTGGCGGAGCACTTTCGAGTAACGAGGGGAAAAAAGGGCTTTTCTCCATAAGCCAGCTCGTACATCATCGGCACGAATCCCTTCGGACGGTTATGGAACGAAAGAAGCTGTGATAACAAAGGCACCACCGTCGGGCGATAGAAGCTTCGTAAACAAACGATGCTCCCGGCGTTAAGGTGTGCGCTGGTAAATACGTAGCCGTCGTTGAATGGCGATCGTGGGAATTATAACGTTCTCGCTGATCGATTAGTGCTTCCACCAGCGAGGCTTGTTAATGGGGATGACAACAGGCTTTCCCTGGTTCACGACTTCTGCTAGACGCTTTCATATCAGTTAATGGAACTGATTCCACTTTCAACTCGATATGTCACAGAGCTTTGAACTCGTTTTTCAATAGAACATATAGATGAATTAAAACACAGTACTGTTAACTTTCTATCATTTTATTCAGTAGTTCAGGGGAGAAGCCCGAATAAACGGCTTATGTTTGTATCATTCTTTAGGAATTTCTTGCAACGATACCAATCCGCTAATCCTTTCGGAGCTTTAAGGGTAGTTTATTTAACATTATAACGAATAAAAAAATGTTATAACAATACAATTATAATAAATACAAAAGAAATAGTGTAGTATCTGAAATAGGTTTTTTTTTAAATGCAATTTTTTTTTAATTTATGTGCCAATTCTAGGATGGGAACCATAAATGGTGCACAAAAATTGCATGTTTTACAAATGGCGGAATTTCAAACAATTAAGTGTGATTTTCGCCAAAAATTCGTTACAATTAATAAGTTTGTTAAACCTTGTGGTTCACATTTTCAGGAATATTATAAACTAAAAGTGTGCAAAATTTGAAGTTGATTGGTCAAATAGTTTGTGAGTTATACCCGACGCCAATTTTGAGAACGTGATTTCGAGAAAAACGTTTAGGGTGGATGCACCATTTGTGGCCACTTTAAGGCATTGTACCAGTTTTGGCCACTTCTGAAAATATATAATATTTTTCCGTGTAAGCAATAAATGTAACCTTATATTTCTGGCGGTATACTAAACAAAATATTTACGATGTGAAATTCTCCACGTAATAATGATCTGCAAGTCATTTAAAAATGAGATAATTAAGCACACGGCCAAAAACAGTGCAATGGCCACAAACTCACCAGACTATATTATCAATACGCAGTTGAAACTCGGCCTATAACTTTGAAAATATATTTTTGAAATGTTTCAGAAGCGATTTATGGAAAAAAAATTATTTCTATTTTTCTTTCAATTTTTACAGTCTTCTCCCCTTAAAAGAAACGAAGATCACATCAAGTTTCGTATACATAACCTACAAAATGATACCTCATGCATGTATTCAGTACCACTTGACGTGCACTTGAAAGTTTTCGCTTGAAAGCTGCGTAGCGAGATGATCGATAATATTGGGAGTCTTTTGGAAGATACTAGAAGGGCAGTAAGCCATCGACCGGCAAAGAGCGAGCGATTATCCAGTGGACAATTATCCAGGAAAGAGGCGGCAGAGGTCGCTGGATCAAAGATGAGGCCAGTGTACCTATAGTTTCAGGATTAAGAGCGAGAGGGCTAAGCAAACGGCGAAGGATAATAGAAAGCTAATTTCCAATTTTGACGCTGCACTCTTTGCAATAGGAGAGAAGTGTCTCTTGAGCCAACATGTTTCGCGAAGTTATCCTTTGATCGTATTATCGCAAAGCTGATATACGAGGATCCAGTGGCGGATCCATATTGCTACGTATATAGTTCGCAGGACGATGTAAAGTGCACGCCGGGAAAGCCTTTCACAACCTGTTATTTTTACCCCCTCGAACACTGTTTTCACATTTCGCTGAAGGCTCGCTAATTTAATTTTACACTGACGGCCCTCGCCGGTGTTTCTATAGTTATTTCGCGAACCTGTTCTCGAGTATGGACCGCCCCCGGTTAAATTCATGTTTATACGACGATCTAGTAATTAAAGGGGGAAAACTTCGCCGGGCTGCCGGTATTTTTAATTATCTCGAAGAAGCTCTTTCCCGAGCACGATCACTTCCCTTCGATCAGCGACGCAGGCTTCGCAGATATAGTTCACGTATGAAAATACTTTCCCCCCTTTTCTCCCCGCGCAATTTCCTAATTTCCACTAATTAATGCCATCAATTTCGTGCATGGCCCGGAAGCAGCTTATGCAGGTCCATATTTACAATTCAATGTTAGCGGTCACGGGCGAGCGCGGGTGTTGCGAAGGAATCCATCCGTAGAATTCATAAGGTAAATGGATTACACCCCCGGAGAAGATGAACGCGTTAAAATACATATTTGAAATTTGCGTTCGACCCTGGACGGAATAACATTGCATAGTACATCAGGGAGCCTCGCAGGGCATCCCTTTTCGCCTCGTTTGCGGGAGCACTGCCCTGCTCCCTGCCGAAGCTTCCCTAGTGCCAAAGGTTCTCGATCTATCGGCGTGTAAATCGCGATTCCTGCTCGTTTACTGGCCCCGGTTTTCTCCACCCTCGCGTCGGAACATATTGCCGAATGCGAATCGGTTAGGTTCTTCGATCCCGAAAATTTGCATTCCCTTTCTTCCCCGTTCTGGCGGACGATGGCGGCGCGATGTTCACGATCGGGTCGAATATCGACGACGTTCGATGAGGGGTGGGCCGTTGAATCCTCGAGCACCGCTTAAACGCGGCCTGGTTGAAAATAGAATTCATGAAGTATCGCGGGGAGGGGTGGGAATAAAAGTCGCGCGTAATGCGATAAGCTCCATTGCGAGGCTCGCGGCATCGTGGGTGTCGAAACCTCGGTGTACAGTCCCAGGCGCGATGCAAATGGAGGGATCGGAGCTGTGCAAAGTGGATTTTAAAATACTACAGTGGATGATCATTCGATGGAGGGAATAAGAAGAAGGTGTAATAGAGACATTAAGGGGAGAGTCTTATACCGATTTCGGAGCGTTTCGCTTCCGGCGCGTGGCTCTGTTCCTCGTTCGAATGGAGGCAGTGAAAATCGGCCGGCGATGATGCGCGCTATCGACGTAATAGGTTTAGATTCGAGCTCGTTAAAAATATAACCAGTCAGCGGACGGCATTAGCGGTCTAGTCCGGGGATGATACGGACCGTCGGAAATTAAATTACTCCGTCCGTTAGGGCAACATGCTTATGGATAACAGGCTGTCAGCGTGCGCACCGTTCGCGGACGTGCACGGGTCACATTGTCACAGAAGAGATGCGTGAGCGCGCGCAAGCGGGTCAGGTGGAATGATTATCGACAGATTTTCCACGAGGAAAGCTGCAAAGCTGACGGAGCCGTCGACGATGCCCTAAATGAAACGCTAATCTCTGCGCTCTCTGGTTAAACGCCCCGCTCCGGGAAGACGCGGATGAACTTTGTCAGCGAATCGATCGTCTAAACCTGACGGGGGATAGTGGTTTCCCTCTTTTCTCGATACCACTTGCTAAGAAATTTTTTTTTACGGTAATTGGGGATTCTATGTTAGAAATGCAATAAACGACGAGATCTAGTATCTTGGAGGAAACGTAGGACCAATTTTCAAATTTCTGTGATCCACTTGAAATATTGTGCACGGTGAGCCAAATGTTCCTAGGTGATTTGAAATGGTAATAACTCTGTTGTTTATTGACTCTTGGGAATTTTATTTTTAAAGAAGAATTATAAAAGAAATGGAGAAAAATAACTTCACTTAAATGCTTTGCGTATTACTTTTCACACAATTCGCCTTAATATAGGGTAGGTGGGGTGACATACATGTATTTTCACAGGTGCTTTTACTATTTCTTGCTCTATAAATGCTTTTTTATCAATCTTTGCTTTTATTTTTATCACAAAAATATAGAAATAGAATTTTTAAAATATTTTATTTTATACGTTTGCATGGACATATTGGACTATAAATTTGTACACTATTAAAATTCTCTAAATTACTTCCCTTTCTGTAATTGTTGATCACATGACGCTGCAATTACAGTATGTCTTCCTACATATGTTTAGGTACTATTTCAGTGCATAACCGATAAATTTTAGTGCTTACTTTGCGAGATATAGCAAGTGGCGATATTAGGTGTGGTCACCCTACTCTCTATAACAGCTCTGAGATTCTGTTGCGGTATTTATTTTACATGTAATGTAAGAAAAATCTCCATTCCTTGTATAATTTTGCCGTATAAATAAAATTCCGAAAAGGCAATCATCAACAGAGTTATTCTTATTTGAAATCGCTTAGGGACCTCTGGCCCACTGGTAACATTCCTTGTCGTCAAAATGAATAAATTCGGCTATAATCAGTTTCAAATTCTCGAGGAAAGTTTTTAGTCGATATTTGTTCTGGTTAACAGATCTATTATGAATATTTGTTGGATTTATTGGGCCTAAATATTTGAAGTCGAAATGCAGATGAAAGAGTGATTAGTGATACGAAAGTGTAGGTGACCTGTCCAGTGAATGAACGTTGCTGATATGATAAGAAAAATTCTCGTTGAAACTTACACAGTAGTTGTTTATTCGTCTAAGTTCTTTATTAAGTTCAAGGTAAGTCCTGTCGTTGTTGATTTTGTTAGGTGTTCATTCATTGGTCATGCGACTAAAGTGTTCATTCACTGGACAAGTCACCCTGTCCAATTGGTGATGTAAGGGAGATTGACACGGTATACATTTTCTTCGTAATCTTCTTTCCAACTGCTTCCAGTATGTTGGCAACAGACGTGTTAATTAACCTCTTTCGTAATTTACGCAGACTCCTTCCTTCCGGTGCTTTTTCACTCTACGGAAGGGTAATTAAAGACGAAGCTTCTTAAACCTCTTTGCTCTTAAGGAAGCCATAATGAAGCAAACTGTGGACCATAAGGGCTGGCGCCTACTATTTACAAATCGAAGTTGAAACGCTACGCTGTTTATCCAGCTTTGATCTCGTTAATATTTCAGCTTTGCTTCGTACAGTATTCATACAGCAATAATCCCTCTAATTTCTTTTATAACTAAATGCCGAAGCAGAGTGATTCTTCAAAATATCTTTAAAAGAAACTGAGGAATAAGTTCTTTTGCTACGAGGCTCCGTTTTCGAGGAAATCGATTTTAAAATCTATCCATCGCCCAATTATGAATACGATTTACGAATTATTCTTAAAATATCAGAGAACGTTTCATTATCCATGTTGTTTCTATATTAAAGGATCCGTCAATTTCTTTGGATGTGAAAATTCGAATAATTTCATCTACTACAGTTTAGAAACATAAGAAACCCACAACTTTTAGAAACCTGCTTCTGATACACCACAAATCTCCCTAATCGATTCCCTTGAAAAAAAGAAAGCTACAGGAGGATCCCAATCTACACTTTCGACTCATTCTCTCCCCCATCTTTGCACCCACTTCCCCCCGAACCGCGCCACCTGTTACATAGCGCGGGGAATAAATAACAGAGTGCTAAAAGCATATTTGACCACGGCATGCGACCGTTGCATACCACAAAACCCGTCCGTAGAAGCTCTAACGTGTGCCCGGCGCGTCGCTTGTAATACAGGTTGACGCAAGGGCGCGTTCAGAAGGAAGCGGTCTGCGAGACAGCGTAGGTGGCGTTTACGTGTTTAAGGCGATCGTAAACGGCGTGTAACAACCGCGGCGACGATGTATCCAGCCTTTTCACGGTGTTCCCTCGCCTTATGGAAGAGAAAACGGAAAGGGGGCGACAGAAAAAGAAGGAGCGAAGCCGCGCTCTGGCGAGATGGTGCGGCAGAGATAGTCGGCGGCAGAGGGAGGGGCGGAAGGTAATAGAAATACAGAGGAGGCCAACGCTACGGTGTCTTAGATAGCAGATAGTCGTTTTATGGAAATTCTTCGCGGTCGAGAGCACGCCTAATGCTCTGAATAATATTCCGCAACCTAGCCCCGCGAGGTCGTGTAAAATAGGCGGCCCTTCAGGACCCCCACGTGGTAATTGATGATCTTTTTATTCTGCTTGCACGATGCACCTTATTACACAGGGCACGCCAGCTTCCCTTTTGGCCCTTTACCTTTCGGTCAGATTGCAGCAGACCCCCGGCTTTATTTCAGCGCGGCTTATTTATCTTCCCTCCCATTATTCCTCGCCCGCTTCTCGGTTTGTATATTACCAACGGCGGCGAAGCGTGGCCCCCGTATCTCGAGGAATCCTCGCGATTTCCATTTCGCCGGTAAGCAGCTGCCGTTGGATATTTTCATATGTCGCTTAATAATTCCTCAGAGCGTCGCCTGCGTTTTACAATCGTCCCTTAATCATTCACCGCCGCGACGCACTGCTGGGGGCTGTTTATGAATTGCGAGGGGCGCGACCCAGTGAAACAGGATCACTGAAAATATTACAGATATTAGATTTCGGGCGTGGCTAGAATCGCTGATACTTTCGATACAGATCGAGCGAACATCGCGGATTTGCCGAACCTGAGTCCTGAACCGTCAACACCGAAAATCAATTCTCTATGTAATCAGAGTGAAGACTTGATAACTTAGAAACTGCAGAGTCAGCTTTTAATTATACTGAAGTAAAATTTAAAAAAACGCCCTCTTTACGCGATCCTAAAACACTCCCTGCGTATCTGTCAAGAATTTTATGATATCCCAAACATGAAACCCCTGCTATTCGTGTTTCTCTAACACATTAAGCAGAGGTTTTCGCTTTAAAGGAGGCGAACAGATATTCCCCCCCTGGTTCCTCCGTTTCTCGGCAAATGTCAAAGGGTGATTGTTAGATTTTATCGAAAATCTGACGGATGTATCGCGCGTACAAGCGCCAAAGTGCATGGGAGGCGGCGGGGGGTGGTTCGATCTCGGCTTCCCTTTATCGGCTGAACTGTCGTTGCCCGATTCGCGAAACAAACGTCTCGTACATCAAGGATCTCCTTGCCCCAAGCACTCCTACCACAGAAATCCGTTTCCCTTCCGTATTTGCACGACTCTTGTACTCACCTCCCCCATCTACAACCCCTCTAACTCTCACTCTCTCTCTCTCTCTCTCTCTCTCTCTCTCTCTCTCTCTTTGTCTGCTGATCTCCTCCAGCCCTCGTCGCCCTTCTCACGTACACACTGACTCCCACGTCTTCTGCGGCTCTACGTGGGAGGAACGCGCCGGTCCTCGAGCACAGAAAGTTTTATTATTGCCCGGGAGGTATCGCTGCCAGACACTAGACATAAAGGAGCCCCTCTCGTATTCGTTCTCGGATCTTCGTAGCGGGATTTCGTTAATACGCTTAAACCAGCGCCAATCTAATCTGTGCGTTGCACTTTACACGTGATTACGTGGAACTCTGCTGATTTCGGGTGGCACACGGTGGAGGAACCTCTTACCAACCAGAACACTCTGGCAGGGTTTATCCTGAAGATTAATCGTTGCCTTCAACTGTAGGCTTCAGGTTTTATTGATATAAAGGTTTCACCAGGGCAGAGAACACTTAATATTCTCCAGAGAACAGTTTTTAAGAAGAAATAGGAGGATGAATATGGGGCTGGGGTAAGTTACAGTAGAAGACCACGTAGATTTTTTCCTTGTTTTCAACTTATGGATTCTGTCATCTTGGTAATAATATCAGGGATAATAGGTAAGGAGTTTATAAAAATTAAGGGTTCGACCACCTTTAGACTTTATATTATTTTTAGAATATTAAAAAAGAAGCCTTAATTTCCAAGGAACTAAAATTTTGAATTTCATTGTGATTGCATTGGGAGCAATTTTCATGTTTTCGTAAAATCCTCGTTGCAGATTTGCTGACGTGGAGGCAAAAGGTGGTGTCTAAGGGAATTGTTAAACGAGTATTCTAGCTTCTGTTGTTTTGTCTCCAGCTTCCATATGGCACTCCCTACTTATTCCCCTTGATGCTCTAGATTACAAAACGACAGGCCTGCCCGCTGCTCCACTCTCGGCTGCATGATTGGAAATTTTCACAAAGTAAGGGCGATATATAATGAATAGAGAGGGATTCGTTTACCATGCACTCATCTAAAGCCTCCTTTGACGAAGAAAAGATGAATGATCCTTAACGTCGACAAGCGAAACTGCTCTCTTATTTGCCCGCCGGAAATCAAGTGCTGGGATGGTCGTAATTATTTTTTATCGATCACCGGCCCACCCGCTCGCTCCCCCTGCAGGTATCGAATGTTTCTGGTTGTCGAAGAAAATGAAGACGTACCAGTTCCTGCTTGAAAATTTATGGACTACTGCCTGATGGAGTCTCATGTTTTATGAATGATCGCAACTTCGATGCAGCAGCATCCGACATCATTGGGGATGGACGGAGGGAACTCCGCTACTCGGGGACAATTTCGGTACGTCCCCTCGAAAAAACGGGCTCGTTCAATCGCCCAGGATAATTTGTATTGGGAATCGATGACATTAGAACGACTCCAAATTACCTGGACCATTCCTCTCTACTCCCGAACGCATTGTTTCATTATCGTTTAAACGCTAGCAACATTAACCCCGTTGTTCTTCCCCTATCTACTTGAATCAAACTGTGCCCCGTTTACTGATAGATGTGAATCTAGTGAATGAATTTTTGTAAGACATTCTAAATATATATTCCTAGTAGATTTCCTTTTTCTCGTGCAGACGTTCGGCGAATGTTTTGTATTGTTCTATCTGCAAGAGAGCAAATATCGTTTCAGGAGAATAGAGGGGTAGTGTATTTTTGCACTGTCATTGACGATTAAGTTTTCCGAAGGCTTTTAAATGTGTTATACAAATAAAGGAGGTAGGTGGGTGAGAGGGACTAGAGCCTAATTATTAGCCACCCTCAATGAGTTAGATTTATATTACTGGAAATATTTATTACATCTCTCCAAGAGACACGTTAACGTGTAATATTTCTTGTATATTCAGTGTCACTCGGTACAATAAAAGAGACCCTATACATACATAACTGTGTAAAGCAAACATTTTGGAAATGTTTGTGGAAGGGGGAAGAAGGTGTGTTACTTTCATGACGTCGTTACGTTTGTCCCCGCTCTCCCCTTATTTAAATATCACAAAGAGCGAATCTCTTTTTAATATTAGATGCACGTGTATTCAATATTTGGTGCCACCAGGTGTTATCACTAATACCTAGCTCTCTTATTATTAGTACTAGTAAAATATTATTCCAAAATATTTATTGCAAAAATGCGTAGCTCACTACCTTGGTCAATATAAGTTCGACACGATTTTTTCAATCACATTGCTATGGAAGTTGTGCTACAGTGGGGTATACTATAACAAGCTGATTCGTTCTAGAATCTTGTTCGTTATAGCATTCATTCGTTATAAGGTCGTCTGTTATAGGATACCCCACTGTGCTACGTAAATTTGAGAGCGATGCAATTAATATTTCCAATACTGTATGTTCCAGAAAGGTTGTTCCGTCATTTATGGGATTTAATTTCAATAGCAAAAATGGAATATCAATTATTTGTTCGTAGAATATTTTATGGAGTTTGTTACACGAGCCTCGGTGAAATAGAATACTGCAACAAACTAATTGCTACAAAAGCAACGTAACAAATTCGAATGCATCCAATGTTTATAGAGCCTTTTTCCCAGGAAAGAATCTACCCCTACAGTAAATCCCGCCAAGAAAGAAACACAGTACACTTTAGGTAGATATACACGTTCCTTCCAGCTCAATTACTACTGGGATAGGGCATTTATAGTTCGTCCAGAACACTTAACTCTAAATCCCGCCAAGTGGGGTCGAAAATACATTACTCCAGATATCCATTCATTACCCATTTAAACTCGCCATGCATATAATCAACCCATTACCCATATTTCCACATTTCTCCAGTTTAAGGGGGTACACGGATATTTCAGGTTCAAAAAATCGATTTTCCCCCATTGTTTATGATAGCCACAAGTCTTACAAGTATTTTAAAAAAGATTTCATTGAAAAATTCGAAAAATTGCAAGAGTTATAACGTAAAAAGTAACTGCCGGTAAATGCGCCGCGGCGGGCTTAAAGCCGTTTTTCTCACAACTGTGATCTAATTATGATCAACTAATTATGATCAACCCAGCAAAGCCGAACACATTAACTTACATCTATATCGCTCTAAAAGGAGTCGATTGAAATTGCATTTACAGGTTGATGTCACATATCGACAAATTCTGAATTGCACGCCACTTCGTACAGGTGAACTGAATTTCGGTAGTGGAAACAAGTGCTGCGCATACTTCCCCGCATTCTTCGCGACGACCAAACGAAAGCGACGGTCGTCGTGCTCCACCCATTCCCTCTAATTATATTCGATTGCCGTGCAGCAAAAGAGTCCCTCGTCAATTCGAATGAATATTTTTCGAGACAATCGTTCCATTAACCGAGCCGCGGGCCGCCTAGTTGAATCCGAGTCGGCGGCATTTTGCCGAACTTACCGCGCTTACCGTCGCGCTCCGTTGCCATCGTCCCCGCGGAATACAGAACGGATTTAATAGGATTTGCCGAGAGGAACAGCGAAGCGGATATCTCTGGACATTTTTGTAGGCGAGGCAGGCTGGGCAACGTGGCCGAGGATGCACGACAGCAACCCCTATGAAACCAACCGCGACGGCCACTTCCTGGCCGTTCCTGATACCCCACTTTCTGCTGCAAGCTCCCTGCTCAGCCGTTTTATTCTTTCTGCGATGCCATTGCGCAGAGTTAAGAATTTCGGATATTAAACGCTTCGTAATTCCCTCTGCTCCTCATAGACAGTGAAATGCAGAATGGATGTTATAAAATGGTGAACGAATTGGAACAGTGCCTACTTAGTCTCGAATGTTTTGTTGAAACATGTTCTGATATAATCATTTGCTTGTTGAATTATTAAAGTTGATTTTGGAGAATTTAGATTCTTCTCAGCTGCTCGGTATCGTATAGTGGTAACGCGTGCTTTTTAATTGTAGCGAAACATGTTTTACAGTTTTATTACCTAACCCTCCAGCTAGCATATGTAAGTAAAGGAAAAACTTCTATTTGCCTGCAGGTATTTAAATGCTCGGCAGTGAACGTGTGGAAGTTATTATACTTGCTTTGCTCTTTTCGTCTGCGTTGGACGTTGTGCGGTAGGTATTATTAAAGGAGGAATATAATTATACTCTTGGTAACTTGAGAACAGTGTATAGAAATGTCGATGCGTTCTTCTGCTGCCAGAAAATTAGTCTGTGCATTTAGAACTTACAAGTGTACTGTATTGCTTTTCCGGAAGAATCTAATATTACCATTGCAACTTAGAAGTTTCATGGAAAACTATGGGAAAAAAATCAGAGGACGATATGAAAGATAAATAAGGTAAATACCACGTTTCGTCGAGAAAGGCTCACTGATTTTTTATTTTTAATCTAATTTAACAGATTTATAATTCAATTCCTCCAATAATTAAATTACTCAACGTTTCAACCCCTTTTGCTAGCTCCAAACAAGTAAACTTTAAACAGCTGAGTAAAAACGCTTCCCCACGCATCATTCTTTACAAAAATTAGTAAGACCATCGTGATTCATGTTGCGGATATAATTTTCTATGAGTGTCAACGCACTCCGAAATCCGTGTCGCTTTGCTCGCCTCGCCAAGAGAGACTACTTAAATGAGATCCGCGTGCCGTAATGCTGCTGTGTTTTCAAATTTATGTGGAGGACCCGCGTCAATCATAAAACTTTTCTTTCGCGGGGGAATAGAGTGAATTTTCGAAATTGAATATGCATTTGGCATATTGTCAGAGCACGGCGGGCGGGAAATGGGGACGCGGGGTTGGGGCTGGGCTGGGAAGGGTTGGGACGAGAGGAAGGACCTCGAAACGAACCATGGAGAATTGAAGTCCCCGAGAAAAATCTCAAGTGTCGGGAGAGAGTAACACCTAGCCGTGCGGTTCCGCCTAAGGAGAATATAAATTTTCATTAAAGCGGAGTAGTGAAAGTAGCGGGACGTCTCTATCTTAAAAGGAAAATATTCCTGGCGTCGCGCGATCCTCCTCGCTGGCGTACAAATTTTTTAAGAAGACGCGGCTCCCATCAAAATTTATGGAAAATCCAGCGAACAGCCGGCCTCCGATTTTTTTTCCCCTAAACCCCGTTCCCAATTTCCTTTTGAATGTTTCAAGCGTGCATCGTCGATCGGCGATGCTTTAATTGTTAACACACAGGCGTCGGTGCACTGGATTAATAAATTACGTCGCTCGGAATTTCGAGGAATCTCTCGCGGTACCTACCATGCGCGAGTATTTTTGTGTGCTTGACTCTGAATTTGTGAGAAGCAATTGACCCCTTTAGTTGAGATTAATCTTTGAATGCGTGGTATATTTAACTGTGGAGACTCTGTAAATCATTTCACAACTTTGAGAACTCTGGGATTTAATCTGTTTCCTGAAGTGTTTTTTAGGTCTTCTTATATCTATTTTCGAAGAATTCTTTATTCGGCCTGCAAAGTTATAAATACGGTAACCTGGAGTTTATAATTTTTTTTTTTGAATGTAAAAGGAATTGCTACCACGGGGCAAACGTTTTATAAGGTTATACTTTAGTTTTCGTATACTCTCCATGGATTTTTTTGGTCGTCTGACAGTCAAGATTGTCTTGATGATAATAAACGGTTTTTAGCCCTCCTTTCGCATTCAAGGGATCATTTGTTTCACTTTGTTAGAAAACATCGAGAATTCGGCTCGTTTCGGACGCCTCCCTTTTTAGAAGTTTCATGGAAGTTATACGTTTACATAAAGACACGAAAGTCACCTCGTGGCGGTTTAATCAAGTCATAAGTGCGAGATCTAATATCCTCGAAATTCGTCACGTCAGTTTCGGGCATTACACTCTGCTGCAGTGCGCGTTATACCAAGAGACCGTTGCCCAAATATATTTTCATTTTACGTCTCTCGCCGGGACTCCAACAGGTGGGATAACTTGGAATGATTTGAATTGAATTCAATGGCTCGTATGGAAAAATTAACGATAATCTGTATTATGAGCAGCTGAACGAATTGAATGCGAAATGAACGTTAAGGATACCCCGTTGTTTCCGAAACAAGGCAGCTTTTCAATGCTAAAATTAAAAGTAAAATTGAAAAGTATAATTACAGCGGTGGTCAGAAAAGAGTGTGAAAATAAAAATACAAATCCTCCAACTCTGCGCAGAGTAGGTCAGAGAAAATAGTACCTTATCGAATGGTTAAATTTCCATTTCCTTTCCTCATTTAACCATTCTTTCGCCCACCACTTCAAGTAATTACCTGTCTTATCGAAAGGGCTTGTAACAGTGTCGATATAAGAGCCCGGGGAGCAGAGGGGGGCATTATGAACGCAAGATCTATCATTTTGTCAGTTCGATCAGCCCGGCTGGTTGCAGGCTAGCAGCTCAACCCTTCTCGTTCATTTTTACTTCCATCAAGCGGCCGGGCGCGCTGCGCTGCGGCGTGTCACCTCGGCGAATACGACTAGGACAATATATCAAATTTCCCTCTAATAACAGCCCAGGCGAGGCCCGTGCGATACACCGCGCCCCGTGAAAGTGTCCAATATGGTGACACTCGGAGGACGACGGCTGAGAAACGAGGGACGTCGCTAAGTTAAAGCGTCAAGTAATCCGTGGGGTTTAGCGTGAGAAAACTCAGATTCAAGTTATCCTCCCCCTGGCTTCTTTTCCCTGCCCCTGTGCGTCCGACCGAGGCAAGAACGCAGGGGCACCACTACCAGCGCGACCATCAGCCACCAACTTGACCGTGCAAGATCGGCTTCAGTCTCCGTCAGAGGAGGCCTCGCCCTACACTCCATCCTAGCCGACACCCTTCAACTATATTCTCGGCTCGGCGAGGTCAGCTTATGAGAAATCCCTCCTGCCGCGTGCTAACATTACGGTTCAGTTCTCGCTCGGCCGAGCAACTCCCTAGAGCTGTCTATTAAATACCTAATATCAACTCATGCTCGCTCCTCGCCCTCCCTTAGCCACCCACCCGCTCACTCTCCCTCGCCCCTCTCTCTGTCTCTCGCGCTCTTTCCGTCGACCTATTCCTCCCCTTGCATCTACGTCCCCTGCCCTCCCTGTACCCTTCCGCCCCCCCCCTCTTTGTCTCTCGATTTCGACCTCTTTCGCCCTCCCTCGCCCCCTTGTCTCGCACGTTCCCAGCATCCCACGAACGGAGCGCCCCAGCCTTCCTCACCTACACACCGATTTGAAGCTTCAGTTTCCTCAGCAGTTCCTCCTCTCGGTCGTTCCTCTCCCGCGCCCCTCAACCCCGCGTCACCCCCCCCCCCCACCCCCTCCTCACCGCCGCAATGTAGCGCCGCTCTCTCGAAACCTAATCCAAAACGTGCCGAACGCCATCCACATTATCATTCTTGTAGCAGACAACGGAAAGTTTGTTTAGACCTGTCCTCTTTCGACACCCGCGCCCTGATAGGCGTCGCTGTTAGTTCGCGCGCAGCCAGACAGGCCTCGGGCACAGGGAACGGCGGGGGAGGAAGTGGGGCGGCACACCACGGGGGCCACGTCTCATCTGGCACTAATGTTATACGAGTTTCGAGCACTTTACACGCTAATCTCTGGCACGGGAGTTGGCTCCCTCGCGAAACCTGGCTGTTGTGTATCTCTGGGGCGCGCGGCGGCACCGACCGATTACGCCGCGTGCCAGACACGCCGCGGCGAAAACCGCTCCTGCTGCTTCCTCACGGGGTCACGAGTCCCCTGGTAGGACGCACCGGACTAGGTGCTTTCGCATTTGCTTGGATCTCAGGGCGGTTTGTGTGCTGGACGAATGGTTCGTTGCCACTCTGGCGAGAGCAGTGGAACGGTTGGTGGGTAGGACGGAAGGGGGAATGGGAAGGTTGCGTTTCGTCCTGGGCCTGTTAGAGGACTTATCCGGTAAGGCTTAAGCAGCAGGCTCTTTCCTTAGACGCGGGGATGTTGGGAGGTAGGCCGAAACAGGTGGCGGACGAAAGAAAGTTCAACACTTTTAAAATCGCATAACTTTTTTAGAATTGCTCCAAACGATATGAGTTTGTTTGAGAAGCTGGAAGGATTAGTTTGCTGAGTGACGTGTTTCGTCGTTTTGAAACAGAAATGCAATTGGTCGGAATAGCAGAAAAAATATAGTAAAGGTCGTTTTTCAAACTTTTTTGTGAGCTTGTAATGAAAATTAAAAAAAAAGTTTGTAGATTGAAGAAAATCTTGGCTACAATTTCATCAAAGTCGGTTAAAGTTGATCTGAGGTATAAACGCTTAAAGATCGCAGAATAATGTCGAAAAATCAGTGGATTTTTGCGATTTTCGACCTTATTCTGCGATCTTTAAGCGTTTACACCTAGCTCAGATCAACGTTAACCGATTTTGATGAAATTTTAGGCATGAATAAACTTACTTCGATCTACAAACGGATTTTTTTAATTTTCATTACAGGCTTACAAAAAGAAGTTTAAAAAATTACATTTACTATTCTTTTTGCTATTCCAACCAATTGCATTTTTTTCAAAACGACGAAACACTTAGGAAACTAATCCTTCTGGCTTCTCAAAAAAAAAACTCATATCGTTTGGACCAATTCTAAAAAAGTTCTCTTATTTTACAATGTATAATCTAGTGGGCACGTTCTGAAATATATTATTTTTTCCCGATCGTGTTGAGCATCGAATTAAAAAGAAACTAATTTTCTCCCGCGAGTACTACTTTTCACAAATAGAATACGCCGAATATTTTTACAATTCTCAAAATGTTTTAGTTAGCTCTATTAACTGAAACGTCTGTCCCACTTTCAACTATTCAAAAAATGCTTTTGCAAAAGGTACACGAGGAAATATTCATCCGCGCAGGACGAATGAAAATATTTCCGTACCATTTAAAGGCCGAAAAAAATGGAAGGGATCTCGATATTCCCGTAACTTTTCTATCCGAAAATGTTTTCATTATGCCAAGTCTCCTGCGACACCGTAAAGCATTCCGCAGGGAACATTTGTTTGAATTTCTGCAACTGGAGGAAATATTTCAGACGGCAAAATTAGGAGGGATATTCTGTACAAATGTGATGTAGAAATTATGCAGGGACGTGGAGATACGTGTGCATATTTTCAATAAAGAGGGGCAGCTTATGAGCTTAAATGGATACATGGACAGATTCTCACTGATCTTCCAGTTCCTTTCGTTTCTATATTCAGATAAGAATTCAGATAAAAATTGGTAGAATAATTTGGTAACATCTACTATATTGGATGAAACTTTATTTACCATAGTTGACAGCGGCAGAAAGATTATAAACTGTAGAAAATCCCTCAGTATTCCCTGGTCCTGGGATTAGTACATTCTGTACTCGATTGATTTCCAACTTTGTCCCGGATTGAATTTCCTGCAATTGCGATTGCAATGCTCGAACAATGAAATCAGTTAATCTTTGTTCCATTGACGCAGTGAATAGGCAGGGATAGAATTTTAGTCCCCCTTTACATGGCCATTATCACAAAACGCGCAATATGATTAGGAAAGTGTAGGTCCAGCGCGCCGGTCAACCACGTAATACACCGGATTACTATTATCGTTTCAAGGGATTAAGAATCAATGTGGCGTGCATTCACGGAAGCATTTGTCCTGCAGATATTATCCATTTTTACATCGAGCATATTGCGCAGGGTTCCTTCATAATCATATTACGCAAATTGGCGCGTACGTCATTCCACTGTATTCGTTTCATTCGTTAAAGTACCGAAATGTTGCAATGTTCAATTCGACTGTGATCGTGGTATAGTATGCCAACTGTATTATTGCTTTCACGTTTTGAATTATTATTCATGTACCTCTTCAGCCATTTTAGCACAGTTTTTTTTTTAGAAATAATATTAATTATAATAATATTTATTACATGCATACACGGTACTGGAAATATTTATTGCATCGCTCTCAAATTTACGTGGAACGCACCATTTTCGTTACAATATGATTGATAAAGTGGTTCGTATCCAACTCATTTTGGCCAAAATAGTGAGCTACACATTTTTGCAATAAATAAATTTTGCAATACTAATATTTTCCTACTGCTAATGATAAGAGAGGTATAAGTCATATGCAAGTCAAATATATATGTTGGAAATCGTTTGTCCAATCAATCACTGTCCTGGCCGTTTGAATGAATTCTACTTCTTTCAGTTATTGAATTGGTATTTAATATAATATGAATTATTAAACACCGGTTAGAAATATTGCGACGGTTATATGTATACAATGTTCAAGCGACGACTGCTCGGTTACGTTACCGATTACAATAACACGGAGCATCATAACAAAAAAAAAATCGAGCTACGCATTGGACTGCGTATCGATCCACGCGTGGCTCTCTAGAACGAGAAATATTCAAAACATACTTAGTCTAAATATTTTTCCAAAAATATATTAGTATTGACTGACGCCATGTAACCTTCTTAGATTTTTTTTACGAAGGGAAATGATACCATTTTAACACAACACTCTAAAGACGTGTCTTTTGAAAAATCTGAAGGGATTTATAACTCTCGATTGTAAGACGTTTACTACCCGGAATTTGATAAAATTCGCGCCTCTGTGAAGCTAGCCACGGTATCGAACGAGCGTTTCACCATAAAACTACAATAAGATTCTGCAGGCCGCGGGTTAAATGAACACTCCAGTTTTCCAGCCACCTTTTTTCCAAGGGATTATCGCGCTTGCCAGCATAAATCTTCGACTTTTATCAAACGCTCGCGTTGCTGTAATTCCTCCTGGAAGGCACCTATATACTGCGGTTATTAAACAGCAGAAGAAGGGAGAGTAGGTATCTCGTAACTCCTGCATGGCTGCACATCGCAGATATTAGTAATTAATCATTAATCACTGTACGATCAACTGGTCGCTTTACGACACATTAAAATTGTCTTTAATAATTGAAAATGCAGCCATTAAGCGCATTCTGTAAAAAAAAAACTTATTAACGTACCAATTAATTAATTGTTTTAGACAGAATATTATAACCATTTGGAAAGAAGTTAGGTTAAATACATTAGACTGTTTATAAATCTTTACGAAGCAAGAGAGCTTTCTAACTTCGCTTAAAAGGTAAAAGACGCGTGGAACTTGAAATATTTCAACAAATCTCAAAAAATGCAAAAATGCTAGATAGGACAGTTTAACTAAGTTGGGCAGTACAATCTCCTTCCTCTCAGTTGTTCTACCTGCCACAGGACACCACGCATCTAAGCCCCCTGTTCCGTCGCTTAAAATCAACCCTTCCTCCGCTACCCGGTCGCTATGCACATAGTCTACCCGGCCTACCGTCTTCGCCCCGAAATTTCTCGCCGCGCATTCATTCCCAGCCGACTCGGAGTCCGCAGCCCAGATTGGCCGGAGGTATTACGCGTGATCCGTGTGCGTAATAGCCAAGGGGATTATGGGCATCGGGATAAGGAATTGGGAATCAATATTACAGGGTATTTACAGAAGGGCTCGGTCCAAGCAGTCTCGCCTCTTCCTCTGCTCCTGGCACTAATTGTTCGCCTCTGCTGCTCGCGAATTGCTCCCGCTTTAATTAAATCGGTTTATTAAGTTTTCGAACGGATGCACCGCATTGTGATTCCATCGTCCCCGGCCTTACCAACCTTTTTGTCCCGCCTCCGTCCTTTCCTTTCCCCAGCTTCCTACCCTCCCCTCGCAATCTCCCCTCCGTTTTCGACCCTCCCCAGCCGACCACCCCGGCTCGTAGTTTTCTGCGGGATACGTATCGCGTCTATATCGCCGTTGGGCACGTTCGACTTTACGATCCGTGTTAATACCACGTGGATAACTGGCGTCGGGGAAAAGGCGGCTCAACTTCGCGGAAAGTTCGCCGGGCATCCAGCGGGCCCCGATGCGCCGGGATCAGCCCGATTCGTTCTCATAAAGCGAAGATCAACGGCTGAATTAAACATTAGATCGAGCGCACGCGATGCCCGGAATTATTTGCCAAATTAACCTGCCCAGCCCTGTGGCTCCTCGAACGGGAAGCACCCCACGTCTGACGCGGAAACGAGCAGCGACGAGTACGCCATCTCTTGTTTAGGCGACGCCTGATTGATATCGCTGCAAGTTCCCAGGGCTTCGCGAAGGGACGCGCTTGGAAAGGAGCTCGAAAGAACGCGACGCGCTAGAGCTTGGGGAGGCGTGCGGCAATGAGTGGGCGAATAAAAGGATAGCCGGTGATAGCATTACGAGATATTGTCCGTTTTAATTCGCCGGGGTACGCGCGATGAATAAATTGTGGATTTATCGAGAAAGGTCGCTCAAATATTTGAGCAATTAAAAGTGTGATAATTCGTTTTTCTCGTTTAACGGATCCGGGTAAATGTTGATTGTTCGTTATTCCGCGATAAATTATGCCAGTCTTTCGGCTGCGCGGACGGATTCTGTCGCGGTGATATGTGTACACATAATGCAATGCAAATCACTATCAAGGAGAATGTACGACTACCACGGCAGTAAAACACAAATCTCTAGTGCACGAACACTGGCGCACGAGCTTAAGCTAAAGCTTATCTAAGCTCCCGCTTACACGCGCAGCCATGTATTGTTTAATCATCGTTGATGTCCCAGGATTTATTGCGCCGCGCATTATGCGTCCCGGAAATTAACGAATCACGCTTCGTTCCTTAATTTCATTATTTGTAATCAATCAATCGCAATTGATTAAACAGCTCGATAAGGAACGGAAATATTTAGTGTGGTTAGATAGCTGTTTTAATGTGCAATTATTAGTTTTGCCTTCAATGACTCGACTGTTTTCCGAGAAACAATTTAGTATTAATTATTGTGGAATCGGGGATCTGTTTTATGAATAGCGACACATTGAAAGTCGATACTGAAACGTTAATGAATCACAGAAGCTTCAACTGCACTTTCTTTAATTTTCTCAGATTTAATAATTTGATGATACTAAATGGCTCAACAGCTTTTCACGATATTGGATAACAGATATATAAGTGAACTGAAATTTCTTCGTAAAGAACAACTTCTAATTTTTTTCTTAGATGGAAGCTTAAAAAATTCGTACAAAATTGAACTGCTTTGTTTATCGCGTTGCCATATATCCCTTTACGATATCAGATGTGAGTGGTTCTAGTAGCGGCGAAAATAGAAACCATTTTGAATATTAAAATAACTTTGTTTTTCATTTCAGATGGACACGAATTGTCCAATTGATTGTAAATTATTTTTTGTAATCGTTCATTTAGATAGTTGACAAAACTGCCTAAATTAACAATTACAGAAAATAATGTGTAATCAATTACACAATTACAGTTTAATCGTAATTTGTAATTTGTAACTTAGATTACATGTTGCTCAACTCTGATACCACCCATGCAGTCGCAGATTTTCACACAACGAACCTTTCAGCCCCCAGATTTGGACAAGTTCCTCAGGCCTAGGAAGAGAAAGTGTGCCACCAAAGTAGTCTGACAGCTTCTACAAGTTCCAGTATACTATACTTCTTTTTATTACAGCCCTAAGTTTTAGTCAAGTTTCTCAGGCCGAACAGGAGACATTCTCCCATCAAAGTAGTCTAACAGCTTCTACATGCCACAGCACATTATATTTTTTTCATCATAGCCTCAATTTTAGCCATGCCTCTCAAGTCGAGCGGGAGAAATTTTGTCGTCAAAGTAGTCAGTACATAAACTATACTTCTTTTTATTACAGCCCTAAGTTTTAGTCAAGTTTCTCAGGCCGAACAGGAGACATTTCTCCCATCAAAGTAGTCTAACAGCTTCAAAGTGCCACAGTATAGTATACAATTTTTATTTTTTTATTGTAACAGGCCTCCGACATTTCTGAGTGAAGGTACACCGACGGCGCAGCAGCAGCTTCTGCAGTTTGATTACCCGCAAACGGCATTATTCGACTTGCAGAGCGTCGTAAACTCGGAACTCGCGTCTTTTTAAGAAACAGGAGGTACGGGTAAGCCGCTTCTTTCTCTTCCTTTCATCTTATATTGCATTACGCCGGGCATACATATTTATTCAACGTACGTAGACTCGTCGTCGTAAAACGACGCGACGCCCGACGTATCCTCTTTATTCGACGGAACACCGTGAGACATTTACGAAATCCAGGACGTTGTGTGCACGGACGTTCCGCGTATCGGCGGAGCTGCCATTTGTATCGTTTGAAATTGGCAATGCTTCAAACCGGGAGTCCCCGTAATCTTACACTGTCATATTGCTTTCAGACGGCCGCGTGAGCGCAGAACGGAAACATAAAGGCTCGATAAAGCCGTGACGATCGTGCAATAAATTTCACGCAAATATTATTACACCTGTGCCTAGTTAAATGAACTTCCTTTCAGGCGCAATCGCGCAGGATGCCGCCTCTGGTACATCAGCAAGTTCGAGGAAAATGAATGGAATTAGGAATAATTTTTAGGGGTTTTATTAAACAAAATAAAAGCAAAGTAGTTATTACACAAGACTTATTAGCCTACAAAGTGCACGCAAGAATTTATTTACAATAATTTTTGTTTCAAATTACTTATGATTCTAAGGGTTTTTACAGCACTGGAGAAACAATGGTCAGCATGATGTCTCCTTTAAAAATCGATGAATTTGGAAAATAAAATGATATTCTTGTAAAATAATGTTTTATTTAATAATCCATTATGGACTGACGAACCATTTTGCACAGCAAAATTTTGCATGGAAATATTCATCTAACTTTAAAGTGCCATAAATTGTTTATTTCTTTGAAGTTAACAAGTTTGGTCCGTCAGCCAATAATGGCAACATTATTTTACAAGAATATCATTTTATTTTTAGATCCAACGATGTTTAAATGAGATATACTAACCATTTTTTCTGCAGTGGTCGAAAGTACCTCATAAATCATAAATAATTTAATACCAAAATTATTGAAACTCAATTTTTATTTTGTTTTATTTTTTTTAATAAAGCTCCTTAAATAATTTTTTTCTGAAACTGATATATGAGGTGGTCATTTGAAAACTTCGCGGCCTAACAAAGGAGGAGTATATTAAGAATATTTTTCCATTATTATTCAGCATTTAGTTTCCTCTCAAATCTCTCCACTTGGTCCATTGCTTTTGCATATTTCACAAAGCAACACGAAAAGTTCATCGCAAACTCGACACTCCGTGAAAATGCATGTAATTTTGCGTTACGAAGGCTTCAAATCTCTACTGAAATGCCCACATGTATGAACATCTTCCAGTTGAACGGTTCCCGAACACGATTCTCACATCAGCTAGTGTTTTTTTTTTACAGTACACATATAATCAGTATTATTCCCGACATGTTCGTTCTTGGAACAAAAGAACTTCGCGTATCACTGCAGGCATTTTATTTCACCCCGTATCGGGTTAGTTCGATAACGGAAATGAATGAATTTCATTCCCGCCAGACAGTGGCTAGAGATCCGTTCTCTTCCATAGAAGCGCCACGGCGGACCCCATTATTTGCGCGAGCTCCTTCTCCACGTGGATTTATAAATGTTTATTAGCTGCCAGCGTTAACGAGAAACATCACCACAGCCGCAGTCGCGTCGAATATAGTCAAGCAAAGGGGACTGTCCGTAAAAATTCAGGAATATCCAGTCTGCAACGCGCGGCCACGTCAAAAGTCACAAATCGCATATGTCTTTTATTTGCCATGGTGGAGGGGAGGATGCTGTTTCCCGGATAGGTAATCAATCTGAACTGGTCAAACATGGTGAATATTGCTGTGTACAGAACGGGGCAGATCATAATGGACTTATCAGTCTGTGGGTATGGTAAATGGAACTTGGTAATATGTGGAAGAAGCTGATAAGATGTTTCTATTAGAATGTAGATTAAATATTTCTGGAATTTAATTATGAACGTTACTTAAATATCCTGGGGACATTCGGACTCAGGGAGAGTTCAATACAAGTTACATGATGTTACAGAAGATATTACGTGATGGTATTCTTTTTTGTGACTGTGCTTAGGAGGCAAGGGTGTGCAAGGGGAACTTACAGTTATTTCAAATTCTATTATGTACATGGAAATATGAATATTTTCCTGAAATTTTACTCAATTAAAATACCACCTTTTCGACAAACTCTGATCAATTTAAATACCACCTTTTTCCACAAATTCTACTAAATTAAAATACCACCCCATCCAGAAGTGCTATTGAATTATAATACCACCACTTTCCAGAAATTCTATTCGATTAAAATATCACCGTTTTTCAGAAATTTCAGCGAATTAAAATACCACAATTATTCAGAAATCCTGCTGAATTAAGATCCCACCACTTTCCAAAAATCCTACCGAATTCAAATACCTCCAGTTTCCTACAATCTTGCTGGATTTAAATAACCCTAGTCCCCCCAAATTCTACTGGATTTAAGTACCTCAAATTCCCCCAAATTCTACGGGATTTAAATACTTCCAGTTTCCTAGAATTCCACTAGATTTAAATACTATCATTTTTCAGTAATTCTACAGGCTTTAATTGCTCCCTTTAGTCGAGCGGGATAATTGTACCGTTGATGAGGCGGCCCGATATCGGTTTCCCATCTATCATTAACATCCATGTCGATGAAACGTCGACGGGTGGTGGGCCCGGATTCTATCAGCCGCGGCTTTAGTTAAAAGTCCCGGATCCTATTAACAAAGAGCAAAACGCCCGAAGAAACGCATCAATTTTGAAAGGGTTTGAACGGTCTGGAAGTTTCGTGGCGAAAAAAGGCGGCGGGAGGGAGATACCAGCGACGAAACGGGGGGAGGGGGGGAGGCGAGGGGTAGTCCAAGAAAATTCTCGAGTCATCCATTCTGCGTGTCAGGGGGGATTCTCGCGCGGCGAGAGGTACCACTATGGAATCGCTGTTGCCGAAGGAAACAAAAAGAACGGCAAGAAAAGCGAGCGAAAGGGAGGAAAGAAAGCAAAGAAGAGGACGGATAGCAATTCGGTGGCGGAGCATTACCGGGAGTAGCGATGGGCATTCAATTCTCTTCCTTGCAAGGTTCCGTGCAACTGTAAGAGTCTTGAAAGCGTTCGAACCTTGACTGCTTTGAAAACCTTGAAATTCCTGGAAGGCTCGAAAGTCTCGAAAGGCTCGAAGGTCTAGGAACATTGGACCTTTTTTTTTAATTCGCCCGTTCGGGCGGCCAAGTGGGCTTTTATCGTTATTGAGAAGACTCAGGACGGTACAATGAACCTGCTGAGTCCGAAAGAGTCAACTGGCGATTCGAGGCTACTTGACAACACACTTAACGCAACAGCTTGCTCTACTGTTTAAGAAACAGGTAGCTTGACTATTTGCAAGTGCGCTCGTCAGTTGACAGATGCAAAATAACGAAGTTCTTTGTAAAATTAGAACGAATCTGTCTTATAAGATCTTAAGCATCGCCACGGATTATAATCAAGGCGTTATAGTGGAGCTACTTAGGCCCCTGGTGTTTTGGAGAATTTTCAATTTAGATTCATTCGAGGCAACTCGGAATTTTCGTTCTCCGCCCGGGGTGACTCGATGCATCTTGAGGCCATCGCTAACAAACAGCGGGCTGGGGAGGCGGCGTCGATGGGGGCGAAGGTACGAGCGCGGAGGCGTAAGACACTGGAGATCCTTCGTGGGGGGTTCAAGCGAGAAAACTGTCAGCAAAGCTCAGATTGTATCACCATTCCCAGAGGAAAGCTACACCGTCCACTTGAAAACCTCCGGGCTTCCAGTAACCGCTCGCACTCGTCGCCTTCTCATCCGCTACATACAAAATGCTTCTACCCGCTCCCCCGCCTACATTTCATCCTCTATTATTTTGTTTAGAGTAGTCGAAGGTGGCGGGATCGTCGTCACCCGAAATCAGCCGTATCTCGGAACACTTAAAATCTCCGCGGAGATAGGCCCCTCTTCCCACCAGCCGTGATAAATGTGTGGCGACTCAGGGAAGAGTGATTAATTCGCCTAAACAGCAGAACAATTGAACTCAGAGGAGCTTTTGACGAGGATTTTTTGGTCGCCTGAACGAAATACATTATTTAATGCTTGGCTCCAGGAAAGGATTTTTTTTAATAAGAATTCGAATTCGCTAAGTGGTATTTGTTTTTATTATCGTTCGAGGATAATGCAAATGTTTCTAATCTGTGCGAATCTCTTGCATGTCGAGCGTCTATGCATTAAGCATTAAAAGGCCCGCAATCTGGCCGCTCCCGTCAGTCGCGCTCGACTCGTCGAGCTGTAAGGAAAGGAGGGTGTACGTCAATTTTTTTTTTACATTCCCTCTGAGGTTTTATCGAGTGTTTCAAATTACAATGAATACATTCCTTTTCTTGGGGAAGTCTGCATATTTAATGCATAGTGTTCAAGTGGAAAAGATCTGTAGTTGTTGGAGAAATTAGTTGATGCAACGTTGCTGGTATCACGACAACAACAGGGTAACTGAATGAACTGAACGAACTCCTGAAATGTTCGTGTGTACTCATAGAAATCAGGAAACTGATCCAGTGGATCTTTTGGCGAGAATCGTTTGAGGGCTTCATCTAAAATCTTTAAATTTATCATGTTATAATTTAACATTTTACTGAACACTGAATCAGGAGGGAGTGATTTTTACAGCACAATATTACTCGTCTACTTTTACTCAGGACTGGTACTATTTAGCCTAGTTAACAATACTAGACATATTGTACATTACCTATGATAGATTTTTTAAATGACTCTGATTTGAACTTGACAAAAAGTGATAATCAGTTTATTTAATGTCACTTTATGATACCTTAATGGAAAGAATAGCAAACTTCAATTTTTCTGTTCAAATTACATCGCGTAAACACCTTCATTCGGATTAATTCATCGTGAAGATCTGACTCTAATCTTATTCGTTGGATCCAAGTGGACCCCCGAACGTCATTGAAATTTTAATACGACGAATGAAAAAATTACCTCCCCCAGCACCTCGCGGTGCCGCATAAGAATTGCCTATGAATTTATTATGACAATTCGCGGCTGACTGCGCACCGCCGAGGCCAAGATTTCCGCGAATGTCGAGATCCATGACACGAAATCGTACAAGTTGCCCGAGGGCCCTTGATACTCCTGAGATTTTCCAGCGGCTCTTTCCTGATCACTCCGAAACTTTGGCTTGAGTGACGTTTTGCTGAAACCCTCTATTATGTCTGCGGGCAAGCTAAACTTCGTAAACTTAACTTCGCACGCACGTGTATCAAATATTTGTCACTACACCGAAAACACGCGGTGTTTGCAAAACAAGGGGCCGAAGCTTGCGCGCGATTTTTTGATTTTCTACAAGGCGAAGTTTTTTGAAAATTATGGCACAGAAGGGAAATATTTATGAAGCCATGTTCACATTACATTTTTCTTATCAGCAGAACGAGTAGAATAATTCCGCGAAGCTTGAGTCTTTATTTTAGGAATACCCCAGGTGCAGGTTGTCTGAGGAATAAGCAGCTAAACTTTCAGAGCTCATTTTGCTGACCAGACGGATCATACGTCTGGGAGCAACTTTGTAATTACAGGTAAGTTTAACGAGTTTGAAAATATAAATTCATGGACATATTTGACTGCTCGTCGCTGTTACAAGGGATGAGTTAATTAAGGATGCAGCGTATTTGCTTAAAAGGGAGGTGATCTGGTTCTGAAGAAGTTAATCTTTTTCTGCGACGTCAGGAGTAATTAGGATTATTATTAAAGGGTTTCCTTTTAAACAATTCCATTGGAATTTATTGTTGAGCTGTTACTCTCTTTCTTCTTCTTCTTCTTTGCGAACAAGATGGAAATCCACTTTGGAAATAAGACTGGGAACAACTTCTTATTTAGTTTTATATTATGTTATAATATTTTCCTAGGTGTTCTGGTGGGCGTGAGCACAGATCCTATTCTCGAAGTTTAAATTCATTCTAAGTTAGTCTATTGCAGGCTTAAAACCACCTTCTTGTAATTCAAAAATGAAGAAAAACTGCTTGCTCAAAAAATCAAAGAATAATACTTTCGTAGTTATTGTGAAACAGTAATTCAATTACAATTAAGGACACAAGGTCGCGAAAACCTCTTACATCAAAACTCAATGTTCCCCTCAATATCATTTTCAATTTTTCCTCGATTTCGTCGACAGCAAGAAATTAGTATCTCGCAACGAAATAAATGAAAACATAGAATCTGAAAATTTAAGCATCACTTCAAATTTGCTTCGCGATCCATGCACGTAGACTTTTTCATTTCATTTGATTCCAGGAAGTAAAGGACTATTTGCTTCAAACCAGCAAAAGAAATAGCCACTTATATCAGCAGCAACGCAATCTCGTTGCAGGAGGCAGCACGAAATCACGAGTGCCTATCTATTGCCAGGGAAACAAAATGCTAATGGCGAGTGGCACGACGACTACGCGAAAAGCATCGATATCTTAGCGAGTTTAAGAATCCGGGGGTGACGCAAGCGGAGGGGAAAATGAGAGGGACAATGAGAGGGGGTGTAGAAGATAAGGAGAAGGGAAGTGTTCATTAAGGCTGTAATGGGAGGCGTTAAACAGGGCGCATTAACGTTCGTGCTAAGCTTATAGGGTCTTAAAAAGCAAAGTTACCCATAACTAGGGCTTCTCAAAGGTCAGCATTAACTTGTATCTCCTGATACTGTTGACGAAAGATCGAAACAACAGTAATTGCCTAATTGCAATCTCGGAGAAGAACGATTCTCCTCTTATCAAATGTCCAATTATAATATTTCTACCACTGCGTTAGCATAACGGATTACGTTGATGAAAGTACATGAAAATGTACGGGCTTTAGTTCGAGATAATCGTATGCAAGATGGTGGTGGACGTTTTATGAAGTGTGCCCTTTTAAACTTTTAGATGTTAGGGGGCGACGATGAGGAATGGCCCCGTTTATTAGCAATTCACCTCTAATTATTATTACGCGTTACATGCAGACAGTGTATCTTGAATCCTGAATGTTCCATATTTCTTATCCTTGCGTAGGGGATAGGTGGAATGAAATGGACTTTAATCTGAAAGATAAAGGATCTTCTCACGACGAAAATATTTTTATTTTGTAGCAACATCAATTCAAAGAGGGCGGTTGTACACGGTTGAATTTTTTCGCGCTTCAACGTAAAGTTGTTCGTGTTTTCTTGAATAGTTATTTAGTTTTTTTACTATCTAGTCCTAAACATAAATGTCCCTTTCATCCCACATCTCCCCCACCTGCAGTTTTTGAAGGAAAAATTGTTTTTGATATCCGAGGCCCAGTTTTCAGTTTCTGAACTACCAATGTAATAACTTCACTAGCTATGACTCGTTCTATATAAACTGTTTAAATTCTCCGCAATGTTGGCGTTTAAAGACCTGTAACTTCGATACATCGAAGGTAGTATTGCCTTGGTATTTCTTGACTCCACCCGCTTCTCGCATTTTCTTTCCCCCAAGACTGACTTTGTCGACGAGAACTTTACTCTGAACGTGGTAATTAAACCCCCTTCTGCGAAAACAATTATGGAATCGTCTGTTTGCCGGATGTATATAGGTACGCAATGCTCGGCACTATCCCGATGCACCTTTTTTTCTGCGCATCGCAACTCGATGTATAATGCCCTGAATCAGTTGGCCTATCGCCGTCAGAATATTGCATGCGATTCGGCCATTGGCCCCGAAAGATCTCAAATAGAACCGGGGGTTCGATTTGAGCGAGATTAAAGCGATTTACCGAATCAGAACCAGCTAGTTCTATGAGAAGGGAGGTTGCGGATTTTCGTTGAAATCTGCAGAGGGCCGCATTATTTTGTGACCGGCTGGTTCGGTCGGCCATTGTGCGGCATTATACGGATAAAAGCTCTGCCCGTGTAGGTATAACGGGAGGGATTTATTACGAATCGATAACTTCGGCCCTTGTCACTACTCTCCGATGAAATGTCTGCCCGACGCCCAGAAATAAATTCCCCCTTATGGCGGATGCGTGAAAATTTGCACGGCTGTCGATACACTGGCCATCGTCTGCCCCTTTTTTCTGCGTTTATTCTTGTCCCTTCTCCATCAGCGCTGGAAGCGTCGTGGATGATAAAATATGGAAAGTTGGCGTGCTTATTGGAACAAGATTCGTGTAACGAGCGACTAATGAAGGATTGGTGAAACGGGGTGATTTCAGTGGAATCTGATTACAGATAGGATTTCCAGTGCACGTAATAGGACGTGAACTATTGCCTGACCCGGAAATTTAAAATTAAGCATCTAAATTATTAATGAACGGGCTTCATATACGAGAGCTTTAATAATATCACACGGGACCAAAATACTTTATAGAATTTTGGCAGAGAAACGAAAAAATGAGAAGAGTCGTAATTTAAAAGGTCAAATCCTTCATGCTCAGATTAATCCGAGTAACTTTTATTCGAAGGAATTTTTAATAAAACGCATGCGTCATAAGTTATACGCCAGTGGATTCAGCATAACTGCGTCTGACCATAAACAGACTAATACTACTGGCGTTGTCTGGTCTCCAGTCTCTCCGTCGATATTGACTCGCTATATCTGCGTACCTACATCTTCTCATACCTCCTACACTTTAAGAATTCCTTAAAACATCACGTGCAACTTACAGCAGTCTTCAAAAGTCTTGCATTCTTAAGCAATCTTTAATTTCACTCAGATTTTACTGAAAATCTTTAAGAGGTTGTATCTGGTTTAGAATTTTTTTTGAAAAAGCGGAAGCATATATTTTCACAGAACTTTTCGCACTTAAAAGAGCAACATTTAAAGAACATTTGGTAATTTTTTTGTAGAAAAATATTTAAGTTTATAATAAAAATACAACGGCATCCAAGAAGCCTTTTTAAAAACGGTGAGCAAGATATCTGAAAAACTACTGTTCCAATCTTTCTGAAATTTTGTGAGCTTATTTTTTATATAAATATCTACTGAATGACGGAAGGATTTTTTTTTTAAATGTGTAGTATCGATTATATCAACGAAAAATGGCTTCATGGTTATCACTAATGGTCGTTTTTCGTTAATAAAATCGAAACCATACAATCGGAAAAAATCCCTTCGTCATTCAGTAGATTTTTATATAAAAAATAAACCCACAAAATTTCAGAAAGATTGTTGCAGTAGTTTTTGAGATATCTTGCTCATCGTTTTTAAAAAGGCTTCTTGGATGCCGCAGTGTTTTTATTATAAACGTAAACATTTTTCTACAAAAAAATTACCAAATGTTCTTTAACTGTTGCTCTTTTAAGTGCAAAATGTTCTGTGAAAATATATGCTTCCGCTTTTTCAAAAAGAATTCACAAACATTCGCCTCTTTTCGGCCGCCTGACTAGGAACAACCCCTTAAGCGACGCCCCACCGTTCGCGCTCACAAGACCGGTCAAGTTCCTCCACTTCATTTCATTGTTTCTTTCCCTTCTTCTAATGGCGTCAACGAAGAATAACCGCGATACTTTTTTATGGAAAGTGTATCGCAGCCGCGAAACCGAATGGCGGGCGATAAAAATAGAAATTACTCAATTTTAAGTAGCACTTTCGTCGACGGTCGGCGCCGCCGATAATTAATCGCAGCTGTTTACGAAAGTTCGTACGGTCGTCGTAATTCGCGGTAATACCGCAAGTTACTTCTTTTTCTTTGTTTTTTTTTTTACGTCGATTCGACGCGTTCGTGGCCAGATACGTTCGATGCGGTTTACGACGCATCAAGCGCAATGGACAAGAGACAGGGCTCGTTACGCGCATAAGGCGCTGCCCGATAAAGCCGTGATGTTCGAAACTGTGCTCTCGTTGACAGCTGGCCCGAAGTATCGCAAAAACTCGGCTGTCAGATCGTACATGCGCTCGCGGCGGCGCCACCGCGAAAAATTAAATATAACAAGTGTCGTATTTCGAGGGACGCCGGAGTCCTATACGCGCCGACAATTTCGATGCAATTCGTTCTGTGTACACGAGACTGTTTGGTTTGCCCGCGTATTGGGTTCGTGCATAAGTGATGGAAATTTCGATGCTGAAACAGAGGGAGTGAATGGGAACGATGGAACGAGTGATGGGGGCGAGGTTAATAAGTGTGCTTCTTGTTTTGAGGACTTTGGGTGTGGGCGGCGATTTTAGTAGTGAGATGAAAATCATTCAATCAAATGTGAGAAAATACTAGGAAATATAAATATTGAATAAATTATTCTTAATTACTTTGCAAATTCATGATGTTCCATACCTTTTTTCCAGAACTTCGGTGCGTTCCATATTTAGTTCCAAGCAAGATTTTGTTCCTTCTATATTTTTTATTACATAACAAACGAAATTCTTAATTATTATTGGTGCTTTTACTTTAAAATACACCAGTACCTTTGCACTTTGGTATTTATCGTTAGTTTCGCATCTTTGCGTTTGGTTCCAAACATATTGCCAGGGGTTGTAGCAGTGCACCACGCGTGTTAAGGGTTGGTGACTTCCTCGATGATTCCCATTTTTCTAGGATAACTCTGCTTCCCGCCAGAATGTAAGGAGTCCACATCTGCGAGCCACTTTGAGCCTGATTTCTTATTTCTTTTTGGCGATTATATGAGAAGGCTCAACCCCCGAGAAGTTCTGAAGATATTCCAAGTGATTAGAATTCGAAGGTTTTAAATTCTAGTTGAATGAATAGTGATGAGCATCAAGAGGCTAGTCTGTGATTGAAATAAGGAAAGTAATATTTCTTAATTTTCCTGAGAAGTGTAATTATTCATAAAAATTTATGAATAAATTCAGGCGTGACTATGGTGTGAAGAATACTTTATATATTAATTAAAGGTTATTGAAACTAAAATTACATTACCACGGCCAAATAGAATCTTCAAATTTTTTTTTCAACCTTTCCTTATTTGTTGTTCAGCGCAGAGGGATGTTCAGTTCATAACTGCACAAACGAGCAGTGCATAAAAGAACTTGTAATGGCATACCTCTGCTTTTAGAACGCTTTTGAAAAGCAAATGCCCGCGATATCATCGTCGGCCAGAAATAGCTGCATCAGTGCTAACTGCCCCCTGATAAAGCAAACTATATTGTTTGTGAAGCATCAGCAGGATTATTCGAAATGCACAGAGTAATCGCATTGAACGAAAGGCACACAATAATATTAACTGAATATCATTTTCCTGCTTTTCAGAGTCCGTTCAGGCGAGGTATTGTATGCTGCTGTATAAAGTCGACGAAAAGAAAGAATATAATTATAGATATTCACGACAATCGCGTTGTTTGGCTGGCAGAAAACAGATGTCTGCTCTTTTTCCATTGAACTCTTGAACAACCGAGAACAGAGCAAGTATCTTGGAATTTCTCTTGCTATCGTTTACTGATTTAACTAAGAACTACTTAAATATCTGTAGAACTAAGCACTCAACTCCGTTGCACAAAGTACACAAAAAGTATTCATCGGAAGGTAGGGTGACCGTACCTAATATCACCTAGCGAAAGTTAAATCGCTGTCAATTGAATAATAATTGATATCTTTGCATGCCATTCGTTTCAAAGTAAAGAGAAATTATTCGTCTTTCATGTAGCATAAGTTAGAATCGTTGAAACCTACAAATTTTTAATTAGGAATTAAAAAACGTAAGACATGCAAAAATCCGATCCTGAAAAAAGTGTACCTAATCGTCTACTCAAGAAACTTTGATTAATTCATGTATATATTAGTTTTTAAAGTCATTTTCACATGTGCTTTTATTACTTTTTGCTCTATAAATGTTTTTGATCCATCTTTGATTTTGTTTTTATTACAAAAATATAGAAATATTTTTAAAATATTTTATTTTTTACGTTCGGATGTACACATTGGGCAAATAAAGTTTATTTCGGCTGCTCCGCACGTTTCATGACCCCACCTGTAACAAACATTGCATCGAAACCATTGTTCTCCGATAGGCGGTATCGAGAACACGCAAACTGCTAAAAGAAAAACGCTATTTTCATTGCGAAAATTATTTGATTTCATTACTTAAGTACATCATTAATTAGGTATTTCTAGTAGATATTCTTGCATTCACAGAATACTAGACTCACCTTCTCCGACTGTGATGTAAAATTGTGGAAGTCCAATATATGTTTACACTATTAAGATTCTCCAAAATACTTCCCTTTCTGTAATTGCTGATCACATGACGCTGCAATTACAGTATATCTTCCGACATAGGTTTAGCTACTAATTCAGTGCATAACCGATACATTGTAGTGCTTACTTTGCGAGATACAGCGAGTGGCGGTATTAGGAACATGGGCGATATTAGGTACGGTCACCCTACACTTTGTAGATGAACCATAAAGTTCATTGGAACTTTAAAACTGTGGGTTAAATTAATGTTTGCTTCCACTCGATGAAGACATAAAAAGTCAAAGAAAAGCTATCTCCTGAAAACAATCGAGTCTCTCATAGAATTCTCTTATATAATAATCATGAATTTCAGAATTTCTTAAGGCCTTGAAGCTCTTCAGCAGACCTTCACCCATCTATATACACATATGTGTGTGTGTAAGTACATTGATTTACACAAACTCCATAAATTAGTTCATTAACTGAACAGCTTAAATGTAACCCTGCACTAACAATGTTAAAAATTCCTAAAGTATGATAATATAAAGATCGAGGAGATAAGAAGGGGCCCAAATAGTTTGAATGCGATGAATTTCATACCATTTGGTGTAAAGTACACATTCTTATGGCCAGACTCAGGCGGTGATCCGATCATAGCGATAGCCATTAGAGCAGGCCGCGAATCAGCCTTATCTACCCTGCCCATTATCCCGCTACAGTCGAGGTAGTTAATCATCCCGAAGTTTACAAGGTATTAGGCGGTTAGCAACGCAGGAATTAATTTGTCGTGCGCGACGTTGCGGTAAATTGTCGCCAGGGCGTCGTTGCTGTTACCGAATAGTAACACTAGGCTCAGATCCGAAGACTCTATAATTGTCCCAATTGCGTACGGCGTTCAGTCACTACAGAGCTATGCCAACAGAGTACCGAATTTCCTTCGAAGATTAATCGAAGCCAATAGAGCAGCAGCTCTTAAACTCATTCTTAACGCAAAGTTCAACCTAAGCTTAAAATCTTGCGATTGATTTACAAACAAAGCTGAGATCTACGTAACATGCACATTATAATCGATTCATAGTTTCTCAGCAGCATACAAGTGTCATTGTCACGGAGAACACTGCAGGTGCAGAAAAATTGAAAATTTCCTGCTGTACCTGCTTCTGTAACGTTTTGCATTCAGACGACAAGCAATCGCTGCGAAAGCTAATTAAGCAGCTGAAATGGTAAACGAAGTGCTACAGAAATTCAAAACTATTTTCTTAGTGGAAAGGGGTGTATATTCCATGCTAACTGCAAAAGTAAACGCTGTAAGTATTAGAATAATTTATTTCAATTTCTACGACTGTCATAAGACAGAGCTGAGAGGAAAAGAAAATACTGAAAATTCTCACCCCTGGCGCCTACATCGTTCGCCATTTCAACTCCTCGATTATAACTACAGACAGACCATAAACTTCTCAAGAACCATCCCGAAAATTTCCAAGGATCTTAAATAAAACTAGCATGCCAAATCCTTCCTCAAACTTGCGTGGACTAATTTTTCTCTTGACCTGAATATCCCCGTACTTTCCCTACTCACCCCTACTACTCTGGATAATCAGAGTTTAGGGGATGCTGGAGACATTAGATTACACGCGTAGTAATCGAACCGTCGCGCTCCCAAATTACTTGGATAGACCCAGATCGCGACGTTCGTCAGTAGACGCAGCTGCGATTGCACCGTTGGGTGAACCAGGCTGCACGTGTATTTCTTGAAGAATTCCGCTCGGTTGGGCCACGGTTCGCTGTCTAGGAGACAGTCGGGGTTTCGCTGCACGGGAGGGGGAGCGGAATAGCGGGGAAGGCCGTGTGCCCGTGTAACTTTCCCGCAGCGTTACGTGCCGCGTATGTGCGACGGATTTCCAGCGCGGAATTTTCGTCGGGCGAAACTGCGACAACGTGTGCAACACACGTGCGTGCATCGCGCTCCTGGGATTGCAGTTGCTGCCGACGCGGAGGCTCGCGCCTCCACCCCCTTTTCGGGAAGGGATGGGCGGCGGTAGGGATAATCGCGGGTGCAGCTTCTGCCTCTCGAGTTTCGAGGGGGATGCTGCTGCTCGTGGCGGCTCACACGTGCTGTTAAGTACGTTTATGAACAGTTGTTAAGGGCGTGGTCAATGATAACAATGGTTCGAATGCCGCCTACACTTGCAAACGAGCGTGTCGGAATCCCGAGGTCAGGTGAGACCAGTTCGTGCCCAGGTCACGTGAGAATCTGCGAACCCCCTTAATCGATCAGTTGTCCAGGCGGGAGCGTGTCTGGTGATCAGCGTACTGGCGGGCGTAAGGCGCACGTTGGAGGACACGTTACAGCGTGTCAAACGTCAGTGGCTGTTGAGTGGCTGTTGATGTTGATCGCTAACGAGATGTAGTATTACTTCACGTTGATGTAGTTCGTCAGTGGATAAGTGATACTGCTGTGGTAGGTTTCGGATGGGAACGGGGTTGATTTGTGGGGTGAGTTTTGTTGGCTTTGCTTTAAAATGAAGCTGTAATGAGAGCAAGGTACATGGGCTAGGGGTTTGGAACTTTAATTGTATTAAATGATTTAAGAAGTGAAATCAACTTCCCTTTTCAACAGCAATTAGCTCACATCAAACTGGGACGTCAGACACATCTGCGTACCTACCCTCCCCCGTCACATGTGTCAAATACGTCAAATATATATGTATTTATTTATTTGCGTACACACGTTGATACCATCCACTAATAAATCATTCCGAGGGCTGTGCCATATATAGACGGCGATGCGCAGCCACGTTGCGTTCCTTCCTCATATAAAGCATCTCCCCTGTACTTATCCCATAAATCGTTCTCCGTTCTAAGCGCGTAGATCAATCGATACAGGGCCTTCCAATAGATACCAGTCAGGGTATAAGCCGAGGATCGTCCAATAACTGGAATCAGTTTATGGAATTTCGAATGATTCGGGGTTCAAGTGGTACTGACATTACCGAATTAACGAGGCGGTTGCATAAACTTCGCGGGAGTAATTCGTGTGTCTGGAATCGATTAGCTTTCTCGCCTCGTGCCCTAAACGTAGTCCCTTTGCAGCCACCTCCAGTGCATGTCAATGGAAACCTCCGGCACTTCCTCCATTGTGCTTTATTCTATTTTTGCGGATAACTCACTGAACCAACTCTCGAACCCTCTGGATGTCCCGGACATCCTTGTGCCAGAAGTTGAAGAATTATGAATTTACTGTACTTGAGTATTCCTTCTCGCACCCATCTCTATACTCCCAGCTAAATGGCACAGAAAGTTGCGTATAAAACTTACATTTCTCCACGCAAAAACTCGGGGGAAGTTCCCCGCGCTATTGCGACCACCTGGATGCACTCTCGGTCCTGGGAAAATAGTGCCTGATTGCCAATTGTATGACTGCCAGTTATTCGTAGAGACACTTCTGTAGCTCGCGACTGACGTCTTGAATGGTAAAGATAGATTCTTTTGGCAAATAAAGATTTCCACGAAGAGCGATAGGGGAACGTGAATCTGTCCAAAATAGCTATCCAGAGCCAAGAAAGTAAAGATTTTCATTCCGAACAAGAGAATGAATAGATGAGCCGAACAGAAATGCTGTTCTCCAGTTGCATCGATTCCAACGAATTATTAATTCTGCAACTTCTTTGCCACTATTAGTGGCCACGGTTATAGACTTGTTTCCTATAATAGACTGCATTTATTACAGAGTAAACACACACGTTGCAGCCGCTTTGCATCGATCAAACGATTCCCTTATCTCTTCACGCATCGATCGAAAAAGGTCTAGTTTCGTCCTCGGTCGTGAGTTATGAATGCGCAGATTGCACAGTCCCCGCCGCAAGGAAGCTTTCTTTCAATCACGGCAACGACAACAAGGAAAGGCTTATCGTTTAACTTCGATGGCTAAGCCCGATCCGAGAGGATGCGCTGGAAATTGGTCCGAGGCCTTCGATCAGCACTTTCCGTGATTAAACTAGTCGAACGTTCCACCACAAAGTGCGCGTACCTTGACTTATCCCTGTGCCACTGATTTCGCCCCGCGATATAGGGAAAGGCCCTTTGGTGCACCACTGTTCGATCCAGTATAAACTTTTACGCTTGGCTCCGTATAAACTGGATTGCTGAAGCGTTACAGCCGAATCATGACTTGAACCTCACTTCGAATCACGGCTGCATACGTGCCTTTGATTTTCACATAACCGCTGGAAATGCATACTTTAAATTATTATTATAACACTTGAGTACACGTGACTATCAGGGTGGCCCTTATTTTCGCCCTGCGATTTCTTTTGGTCTCACCCCCTACTGTGGTTCTATTTCATGAAACAAAATAGTCCCCGAAAAAGATTATTGCAATCGGACGTTTGGAATTCATCGGTGGTTTGAATTTGAGAGCAAATAAATACAAAAAAACATTCGACACGTATAAATAAGGGCCACCCTAGTGACTATATTACCGTGCGTCTCGAAATTCTTAGAGAAAGCCAGACGCGATACTTCCACAAGCTAAAAGGAATCGGAAAGTTGACCACCTGGCTGCTCGAGTTAGCGTGCCAAATAAATATATAAATAAGGGTTAAGCGGCTTCTCTACCCTAGAAATTCAGGTCTCGAATGCTCCCCTTGATTTCAAGCATTCCGAACGGGCATAGGTGTTCCCATCCACCTGGATTTCAAGAGGTGCAAAGGGGAGGGAGAAGAAACGATAACAAAGTGGAAGGCGGCGGCAGGGGTGGGGGCAGGGGTTGACGTGGGAAAGGGGTGAATACAAGGCGATTCGCCATGGATATCGCGAAAAGCTCGGCGGAGCTGGAAACCCCTCCTTTCCTTATTTCTTCCTGGCCCGTGCAGCTACGTGGGCTGCATCCACGCCGCACGGATATCCTATCCTAAGAGATACCACCCCCGCCTTACCCCCTCGCAATTCCCTCATATTTACCTCGTTAGGAATGTCCTGCGTGCAGGTGCGAGAACCGAGGGCTGTAAAACTTTGCCGGGTATCGATTGAATCTCATCACCCTTCGTCTGGTCTGCACGCTGCAACGGAACCAGGTCGATTCGGTTCGGTCGAGCCTCGGTTTTATCGCGCTCACTGAGCACTTATTGGCGGAAACTTTCGGGGGAGGGGGTGGGGGGAGCGACAAAGGGAAGCGTGCAGAACGATTCGTAATTGCATGTCGATACTTCGGCGGGTAAATCTACGGCGGAAAAAAGGGAAAATAGTGGGCGAACGTAGGATGCACTCGTTTAAGTAATTTTGCCGGTGTTTCGTGTCACGCGAGGGGCAAGTATTTGATTTTACTGAAGTTTCCTGCGGGTTAAACTGGAGGGACATCTGGTAATACCGCGGGCGTATTAAATTACCAAGGGATTAGAAGAAATCAAGGAGGAATGAAGAGGGGGGTGGGGCTTAAAGATTAAAAAAAAAAATTAAATATTTTTTATATGTCTTACCACCCTGATTTGTTCCTTTAGATATACAAACACTATATAACAACTGTGGATAATACATTCTTATGTTTAGGGGTAGCTCAAGTGGGTCAAAGAAAATTCATATAATATTTTCATTTATACATTTACATTTATATTTGATAATTTGTTAAATTTAATGTTCATACAGGCTCAGACATCGGAAAGTGTCTATTCCCTGCTGTCAGGGCACAATCTACTAATTGTTTTACTTAATTATACGTCAAACGGGGCACAATGATACCTTTCCTCAGTTTCTATTTTTCGCAATGAACAAATTAATGTATTTGAAAGGATTTCTAGTGTTCCATGCCCTGCCATATAATTATCATGTACATTGGAAATTTCGCCATCATCGAGCTACCCCTAAATATAGATCAATTGTGTTTGTTATAAAAAGGAACAAATTGAAATGGTTAGATTATATTTTTATAGTTGAGAAATAAGCTCCACCCTAATGGAAACTCAAAATGAATTATGTATGTATAATTCTAAAGAGAATTTTAACCCTTTCGCTGCGGTGTTCGACTATAGTCCACGCATTAAAAAAATGTATTCTCTTGTACTGTGATACTCGGCAATGTTTTCTGAAAAAAACTGAAAATTACAGACTTTTTTAATTTATGTAAATTTGACACTTTTCAAGAATCGTCCGAAAATTTAAATACGCAGCGAAAGGGTTAAAGCTCCAGCTGAATTTCGACAAAATTAAATCTCGCGAGAAATTGTGAATGAAAAGCGTTCGATTAAATATCACATTGAAAATATTGCAAGATTTATTCTCGAAACGGAGCGTTTAAATACCTAAGCGTTTCCCCCTGGTTTGGAAATCGGATTTCGGCGCAAGTGTGGAATAAAAATGGTTGAATTAAATTATCTCGCGTAGCCGATATCATTATGAGATTTTCATTTCGTCACGTACACGGTATTGGGACTGCCGATCGTTGTTTCGCAGTCGCATCCGCGAGTGTGTGAACGAATCAATTAATGTAAATGCGCCGCACAGACGGAATTTTGTCCTGCAATATGTCGTAGTTTATTAACGCGGCCCGACGACAGATATTGACGGAACGGAAACCCGATTAATGAGTTCGTAAAACACGGGGATAGTAATCAGAATGGAGCGACAGTTAAGCTGCTTCCGACTCGAAATACGACTGCATATCGAGCAGGGCAATAATAAATTTTATATATTAAACTTCGGCTTAATTCGGAACGCGCGGGGCTTGTTTAATTAACTATAATCAAGTTTCATTATAATTTCCACGGCGGCGCAACTTTCGCAAGCTACGCTTTCGAAACTTTTCCTAATCACAATCGTAGAACACTCCGTGCACCTAATTTCCGTCTTTGTAGGCGCCAATTATACGCGAGATCGGTTATCAGAAACGTTGCACCCTACCCTAGCACTTGAGATAATCGACCTTCCGCCGTAACACTTCACGTTTCGAACGTACGCTTCCCTTTCTTTCTGGAAGGATCGACCGCACGCTTATCTAAGCTATTCGTCCTTGGCCTCCATAAAAAAAAAAGGTCGCACCTACTCGAGATCCCTGAAACGACCTCTTATCGAGTGGCTTTCGGGCTACCCTCGTATCAAGGTGCCTTTGCGCCTCCGTCCTCGCGCCCAGAGTCATTTTCATTGCCATTGTGCGCCGAAGGGTTCTGGGCTAAGACGTGCAGAAAACGTCGCGGCGCAATGGGGGAAATTCTTCGTGGATTTTAGCACCCCCGACACACTTGCCCACTCTGATCGATATTCCTCGCACATAGACACGTTCGATTAGGTATTCCCTGTGACCTGACGACATTCCAACTATTTTTCGGATTAGATTTCAGCGGGTTCGGAAACCCGTGAAGCTTGAAAATCGAAGTTTTATTTTAATACAACTAAATCTGCCAGGCGGCGGAGTTTGGTTACAAAATTTTGGAAACACGATTTTTCTAGAATATTTGAGAGTTTGGTAGAGGGTTCGTCAAATTCGTTCGTTTCAGTGTCAGCGGTGCCTTTTTCATATTCGGGAGAACAGCGCGGATTGCATTTTTACTAATTGCGCTGTCTGCTCGATTTAATGGATTCTGTTTTATTTGAAGCCTCGGTGGTAATTGCGGGACGGGGATGTAAATTCGAGCGCGCCACCTTGAAGTGTACAATTTTTCACGGCTGGCTCGCGATGCCGCAGTTAAAGGGGGTGGAAAAGGAACTGGCAGGCGGGAACACTTTGCACGTGTTCCAGTTCCCTGGATCCAATAAATTTCAGCCGCGGATGCAAATGAATGCAGGCGCGGACCTTCCGAACTTTCTTGCGCCACGTTCGAAACAGAAGTGAGGAAGATAATACAATAATAATCATTGTAATTTACGACTGGCTGCGCCGCCGTCTACCAGCGTCAAAGTTCGGAAATCAATGTTCCGGCCGGGGCGAGGGGGAGGGGTACCTATAATGTCGTAAGTTTCGAAGGAAGGGAAGAGCAATAACAATTTGAATTTACGCGACACAGTTAATATGCACAGAGCGTTCTGGAATAAACGATGCGAAATGATCGAAGACATTCACTCACGAAAATCATATGGGAAATGTATGATAAACTTTTCGAGTTTCAATTTCAATGGTTCAGCTATATGCGTGATTAAAAATTAGAGTGATTTCATTGGATGCAACTCACTGTATTAACGAATGTGCCTGTTTTTCTAATTTTACGATGGTTTTTGTTTCTTACGTTATTCTCTTAATTTCCAGAGGCTTATATTTCCAAAATTGTAGTCGCAGCTTGCAATATGATAAAGGATATTTCGATTCCTTTTCTGGAGGTCCAGAAAAGATAGTACGAACGAGGCATGTTTTCTAAATTGATTACCTTGAGAATTGTGCCACGTTATATTTACCTTTTGCCTAAGGAGAGTGGCGATTTTGCTTCTTGACTTGTGCTTTCTATCAGAAGACACCCTATATTCTCGCCAACAGGAATTCAAACTTAAAATTGCCATTTCTACGGTACGAAACGGGGAATCTACGAAAGAGGAGGAGGAATAATTGGACAGAAGAAATGAGGGTGGCAAAAGAAAGAGGGGAACCGCGAAGACATAAAAACTGTTGTACCAGGGGAAACTGCGTTTCTAAAGTTTAATTCAACTGTTAAGTCGAATCAGCGAAAAGCTAATTACATTAGAAATCCGGAAAGCATTATTTACGTTCGTGCGATCTTCGTTTTGCATTGGATCGCAGTCAAATATCGTTCAATTCTGGTGACCGTAATTAAACGCAGTACAATTTCGTTGGTTCTCGAAACTAATTTAAAGAATTTCAAGTATTCTTTGTCCCACGAAATTGAATCCAGGAGGCCTGCATCTTTAACTAAAATCCCTGGCGCAAGCTGCAAAGCAAATACCAGAACGATACAGTGGCGTACCAATGCTTGACTTGCACTACTGAAAGTGGAAGTACGAATAAGGGTACTTACCCTTTTCTCCTTCGGCCAAACGAATTCAAATCTAGATTACTGGAACGTCATATAATCTTGTTAACGTTGCTCTTTATAATAATTGCTGCATGTAGAATACAAATTGTTGAACAACAAAATAATCAACTTCTCCCACTTATTGTTAGAGAATTATGTCCAAACACGATCTTATCTTTGCAAATTAAATTCAATTTCGTGTTCAGTAAAATGAAAAACTAAGTTCGTAATTAGAACGTGAAGAGTCAATAATCCAAACTAACAGACTAAACAAAAAGAAATTGGAATTGTTAAAGATCCAAAATGAGATTGTAAAAAGGAATCCCTACAATTCGCAGCGATCACAGTTAATTAGACAGCTGCAGAAGCACAAGTTTCAATTACCATTATGCGTAGAAATGTTAATCGCTCTACCAACTATTACCGCGTGCTTCTGTTTACAATTCTCTGAAAAACTGTAACTTAAGAATTTAAAGTACAAACCGAACAAAATGTAAATATTTGGGTATAACTGAAATGAACCTCATTCGAGGTTCCAAATGCTTAATATAAAAAAAAAATAAACATTCGTGCAGCGGCAGTTGAAAACATACACCTGAAACAGATTTTGCTCAGTTATCACAGAAACACTCACGATCCAATAATCCCTGGCAATCCCAGCAGCAGAAGCGACTCAGATCCATCGTCTAATCAGCCATATATCCTCCATTATATCTGTTATTACCGAAATGGCCTGAAAATAGCCCCGACTGTTCATTCGTCAAGCGCTCATGGACCACCGTTCATATTCATTTCCAGGCGAGCCATCGAATGACACCTGCGCTATTCGCGAAGGCTCCGGTCTATGTATAGGCACGAGCTGGTCCCGATGTGTCTCTGGGTCTGTCTTCTTTCACGGTGAAACAGCTCATTAGCGGCCCGTCTGGTCGTGGCGGTGGCTCATCTCCACGGGAATGCCGGGGCAAGGCCGGATCGGCTGTCGGACGGCGGATGACAACGAGGGTGAAAATTTTTGGAAAATTGAAATATTTTAGGTCCAGCCAGCCAGGCCAGCCAGCCAGCCGGCTCGCCGAGACACCGGGGAAACCTAGACCGAGCATGGAACACGGCGGAGTATTTGGCTCGCGTATATGCACTCCGTCGTCGGCGACACAATAGATTTACGTATTCGGGCAAAAGAGGTGGAACAGTGGTACTACGATAGCCGCGGGGAATCAGCAATCTTGGCAGCGGACCAACTGTCGCAAATAGGTATGCACCACTGTGCTAACAGTAGGGAGGGGCGTGCGATTCTTTTCCCTTCGCTTTTCACTTTTTTCCCCTCCAACCGCCAACCCCCTCACGGCCCCTCCGATCCTCTTCTTTACGAGTCACCATTCTGGGGACACATACAGCGGTATCATTCATAATTACTCGAACAGCAGTGAATTTTAATATCACTCCGATTGTTAGGATCGCGGCCCCAGTTACGGTCACTGCACGTGGACTCGATCACTTTTGTCGAATCGAGCAGTTGCTACGAGGGATTTTGGCGAAATTCAGATATGATGTGGTGCATGGGGAATTAGGAGGGGTTTAAGTCATCAGTTTGCTGGTATTGGATTTGTGCGGGAGATATGGGATGATAAAGTTTGTGAGCTTTGTCTAGATTCGGGAACACGAGGTGTGTAGACGAGTGACCTCGGAGTGAATGTGCTTCTGTGAATGGATCATTGTGATAAGTAGGAGGATTAGAGTTACTTATACAGAGTGTTTTAAAGACAGTGTAGCGAACTCAGTTAGGGGAACGTGGGGCAAGACGGGCTAGCGGGGTAAGATGGGAAAGCATTGTTTATAACAAATGGAAGGCACTGCAATATTGTAATATCGTTGCCCTGTATACACACGGCAACATATCAGAGGGTTCGGTGGAAAAGAACATCGGTCTGGAAAACGCAGTGTTAAAGATCACGCATACATTTTTCTAATAATGATATAAGTATCCAGGAAGTTTGTAACAGTGTCAGGTTATTTATGTGTATATTCTTGAACTAAAGCCGCTAAGTTAATTTTCCTTGTTTGTTACTTTTTTATAAACTTAGTGTTTGACTAAGAAATTATTAAGTTTTTTTTTACAAAAAGCATGTGAAGTATTAAATACGTATTGGGGTAATAGGGGATCGGGTGGGTGCGGCAAGATGGCACTTCGAAAACTTTTCATCTGAAAGCCAAAACTTCTTTCTATAATGACTCGCAAACAGTAAATTCGTCTACTGCAGTAATAGCATGTCACAACTTAAATTGCTATGCCCATCCTCAAGATACAGACCAAAACAACAGATACAGAGAAAAAGATAAATTCTAAACGTACGAAAAAGGACTACAGGAAAATTACTAATACCGCCAATTAAAAAAGGAAATATAATTTTCAAATTTGCTTCTTTATGATGTTTCTTCATGTTTCATCTTGCCCCGCATACGGGGTAAGATGGGAAAATTGAGATGTGTGACGGCCCGGCCACTAGTGTGCTTCGTCTATTTATCTACAAATATAATTTCTAAACTCCCCCTGATCAGCACTGCCTTAGATAACCAATGGAAAACGTTCGATCCTCATCTGTGTGGCAGGGAAAATTTACTGGCCCTCTTCAGCAAGTAGAATTCTTGGAATAACCACGAACAAAGCAGCAGCTGAGGAAAATGTATGCACATGTTTCTCCACGTCGCGCGCACGTGTATATTTTTCTAATGAACACTGGCTCACCGAAATATATGAGGCCCGTACAATCCGTCATGTCCAGACCCAGCTATTACGTGTATCCTATCTGCTGGCATCGGTGCCATCTGAAATATGCACCAACCCGGAAAAAGTTCGATCGATTTACGGTGGAAGGTGCTCTCGAAACTCTCGTCCAAGGAATTTCGACGGCCGCGCCATTATGTCCGGGGCCGCTTTGTTATTTATTCTGGCTCCGTACGCGCTCCAACACTCGTTTTATTACCGACGCTAAAACGGGGATTGCAATTACGAGTTTCAACGTTCCTTATATGCAGTCGAGTAAAGTGATCTCGAAACATGGGGGTATACAATAACAGTATAGTAATATGAAATTTGGCCGACGTGGTAACTGAGGGGCACGCTGGTAACACAGATTACAGAGCCTTCCTTAGCAAACAACAGCAGTGGTCGAGTTTATTCGTGCCTACAACACAGTATATGAAGTGCTTCCGTAGTACTGTTTCATAGAAGTGCACTCGACGCGGCTGAATAAGAACGTTTCACTTTTGTTGGTAGGTTGGAACAAAAGTTCTCCTCTTTTTTCGCATTTTTATTTTAAGCTGAAACCAACAGATTCCTATACGACTGCTGCTAAGATTGCTGCTGAGTTTTTAGTGTAAAATCGCGAATATTTCGCTTAAATAATATTAATGTTTCAGAAACTGATTATTCCTCAAGTTTTAGGCATTTGTGGTACATCGAATATTTTATTATGTGGAATCAGGGATGGGCAAAAGTATTTAAATAAAATGTCGAATAACGAATAGAAGTTTTAAAAAATGATTCGTCATGTGTCGGACGAAGTTAATCCGAGTTAACAGATTTTAAATTAACCTTATTCGTCGAATAATTTAAAGTTAAAGTAACTCTTATTCGATCCGTTACTTAAATAATTTTTATTTAGTTAACGCCTAACTCTGTGTGGGACTAATGGTCTTAAGAACATCCCACATTTCTGTCGACATCTTGTGTGCTTGAATCACCTGCTAAACTAATTTATTTTTCAAAAATAATTCTGCTTCTTTAACACATACAAACAAACACCCACAATAAGTAATTAGAGTTGTGAAATTCTCTGCCTGCGTGTACAGAATTACTATTCTTAAAATACTTAAGAAACAACACTCATTTCAGGTTTCAGTAGTTACCAGAATACAATCACATTTATCTACCCATTTTCCAAAAACATTAAATCACCCGATGTTAAACGAAAAAGTTCGACGTCGTCCCAGAAGTTACCACTGCTATAACCCAGTATAAAAAATGGTAACAACCGTCGACACTGCGCTGGCGCGTATTCGCATTTGGCAAGGCACCGAAGCGTTTCGTACTCTGTCAGCTTTTATCTTCCCGTAGCTTTAATCGAAATTAAGGGTCGTCGATGCAGGGCCAGGCTCCAGGAGCGTGTCCAACTGCACTCGGGGTCCCCACAACTCCGTTCTCGCGATGAAAAAATAGGTAACCTGTTCTGTTTTCGATAAAAAGTTCGCGCACTCCGTTTTCCAGCAAGCGGCTACACGAAAATCCTCTTACACGCCAAACGAGCCTGAATGATGTATACATTTCGCATGCGTGCACGTGCACGCCGAGCTTGTGTAAGTTTTACATAGAAAACCGCGGAAAATCCAGCGACTACATTATTGGGTCTACAAAACTGCGGTAGCTACGTGTAATACACTTTAAACAGGATGTTAAAACACTCACTTCCCTTAATCGATGTTGACCAATGCATTGGTGCATATAAAATTCTCGATCGAGGATAGCGCAAAGGTTCCTCTATTTATATTAGCGATACAATAACAAGCGCTGGCCGACGGTTTGAGAAATCCTGCAGAAACTCTGAAAAATAAAACAAATAAACTAGTTAAAAAAAAAAACATTTTCATATGCACCAAACTAATATTACAATAATCCCCAATACAGATTTATCTCTTCTGCATTAAAGTACCCACGCGCATCCTAGTCGCATACATAACGGGTCTGTTAACTCCGAGCTAACATAATTAAAAATTGAATGTGGAGCAATCAGTAGCATCGGAGCACTGAGTCGCATTTCATTTATTTATATAAACACTAGCAACAGACGAAAACTAAATTCCACTTGGAAAATAATTTACGCCCCACCGCGCAAACGATGGATCCCAGGCACTCCCGAAAATAACGACGAATTGAACCGGGGCTCCTTAACATTTTATTAGCGGCGTCAGCCTGAGACTCCTCTAACTCGCGCAGTTTCTCCACGAAGTGCCTTTAGACGTTAGTTAACATATTAGAATGCAAATTCTGTTTACGAGGGAGGAGGGTGCGCGGGGGTTCGCTCGGGGTCTCCCGACGAGACCCATTCATCACCGGGCTAGATGAGGATAGGTGTACATCCAGGGCGCGTAAGGTCTCAAAGAACGTTCCGGCACAGCGAACTTCGGAGGGGCGCCGTTCTCCCTAAGACTAAAACGAATGGGCCCATGTGTCTCGTCCCGGCAGTTCCGCGAGTTTCGGAAATCTCGAAAGTCTGCCCGGCTAATTTGTCCCGGCGAGGCTTTCGACGAGTCCGTTCTGCAAGATAAACGCACTCGACACCAGCCCCGCACAGAAATCGCCGTCCCCGTCAACGACTCTCCGGCGTAACTTTGCCGGGCGACGCCAGTGGGACACTGGCAACGGCGGCCCCATTAACGTTGCATTACCGCCAGTCGAATACGGGATTGTTCCCGAATTTTCAGGGATAATGGGAACAGCGCGAGCCCGTTGGCGAATGGAGAACGCCTGTGCATGGTCTGTGAAAACGGCTGATCGTGATAGACGGTTTGGTGTAGGACTCGTTCCGAGCTCTGGAATGCTGGGATCGCTGAAGCTGATCTTGTGGTAGCGAACCCCTTGCTTTGCGCATGGTAGCTCGCAGTGGCGCACTCAGTTGAAGGGATGAAAATATTTTTAATGTAAATTCGGTAGAATTCATTAGGTGATTGTAGAGATTTATTTAAAGCATGAAAGCCAGTTTGCTTTTCTTTTTACGAAGCCCCTTCTTTGGGAGTGGCCGGGTCTCTGGGTGCGCCACTGATGGCTTGTGATGTGAGCTAGTTTCTGACGGTTCTGCTTCTGCTTCGCTATTTAAAAAGGTAGGTGTTGCTTGGTACGAGTAGCTGGAAGTATTTCTACAATTGCTGGAGGAATGTCCTTGCGATTGCACTAGGTTAGACGATTTTTGTGACTGTAGAGGTGGAGTGTTAGTACTCTGGATTAATTAGGAATTTTTCAGAGACAGAAATTGACGATTTGGTTAGAATTTGACGAATTAGGGAAGGAGTCGAATGATTATCTTCTAGAAGGAATCGTTTTAATTGAGAGGGAAACCTGGTGTAATTGGTAGATATTACGGTTCTTTGTGGGAAATTTTTGTAAGAAAACTATACTTACCGATGAGAACAAATGGGTGACTGTAAAATTTTATTTAACAATACATTAATTACCTGTGCTTGTGTCGCGAGTGATGACAAATTTCATTGTCAGTTAGACATTGATAACATAATAATAACTGGAAAATATTTTCCAGATTCATATCTACTTCACGTTTGTAATTAAAGGATTGAGTTCTGAGTCTATTTAAACAAATATAAAAAAAGATTCCCAGGAAGGGAACTTTGTGTAATCGGCAGAATTCAAGGTTCTTTGGGAAATTTTTTATAAGGAAAGTATACTACATGAAATCTTTTTAAAATTTTCAGGCTATATTATTTTACACTGCGGATGTTTATGCAAATATACATTTTTATAGAAAAGGACTAAACAAGTGAAACTTTCCCAGTAATTAATATGTTATCAATAACAAATTAAATGTTTTGTTAATTTTCCCGTTTCTATGAGAAATACGCCCTTACATATCCGCGCGGAAGGAAATAAAATTTTACAGTCATCCATTTGTTCTCATCGGTCAATAAAACGACGAGCATACGTCGAATACGCAGCAAAACACGCCCAACAAATGTGAAACGTTGCTTCGCAAATATTCGCCTAAAAAGATGAAACAAATAGTAATTGCCGGACGTTGGAGGTTGTAAAATAATTCCCTGCGCGTGAACGCGTGACGAACGAGGCTTGGCAAAGGGAAAAAATTTCGCCGGATTTTTCACCCCCCGTCGCAGTCGAAGGTTCGCTTATTTTCGCGCATGATAAATTTCCGGGTGATTACACCGCAAGCTTCTTATTAGATTCGGGCACTCATTAATTACGCTTTAATTAATCAAGCCGCTTCAGTTAGCCGGCCTTCCTAATGTAACAGAGGTGGCTATTCATCTGGAGGAGACTGTTGAAGAGGGACTGCGTTGCAGCAGCCATTTCCTGGAAAAACGAGGCCGCCCCTTGTTCCCTTTCAACCCTATCATTGAATTTATTAATTAAGCATGCTGTTTTGACATCCTTGCTTCACACACTTCTAAACGCTCATCCTCATTTCCCCCGACCCTCGACGTTCCAAAATTCTCGAAATGGAGAATATACACACCGATATAACCTCTGTATGAAAATTCAGGCCATGCTAAACGACGAGATTTTTAATTTGGAACCCGAGAAGATCAGCAAGCTCGATTATTAATACATACCGCCTGCCAACTTCCCCTCATACTTTTAACTGCCTTTTACCCGGATCACTTCTATTATTTTCCCTCCATTCCTCCACGTCTCAACTGCCCGCGTTACTATTCTCCCTCGATACTAAACCTATCAGGCCGGCGCGCATTTGGGAGCACGCAATCCGACATAAAATATCCCGCCAATCTCTTCCCGGAAGCGGATGTGGGAACGAGCAAACAGAATGAAAATCGAATAGCACAATCTACTCGCTTTTATCGAAATATCTGCTTCCCGTCGCATATTCTCCATATCGCGATATGAGAGTCCAATACCTTTCTAGATTTTTCTTTCAACGTCACGTCCCCGCCGCCCCCTCTTGCCGCGGTGTCCGACGTGCAGGCCTTCGTCGCAGATACGGGGCCGTCGTCGCCGTCGTCGGCGATGTCTACGTCGCGGCGCAGCCTGTTGGCTGGCTGCACGATAACAATGCAAGCGAAGGGAACCAATATCGACTCGGTTCGGTGCAGCCTCGGATTGATGAGCCCGCGGTCCCTGTTGTAAACGTAGTCATCGAGAAGCTCGCCACGGTATTGGAGATTTGATTGATCCCGGCCTATATCGCGCCGGAGACAGTATTGTGCTACTGGTGCTAATTCCTATTAGCGGATGCCCCTCGTGTGCAGCTTGCACAGCACACCCGCGTCGCCCCTCGGGCTATAAACGCTCGCAGAGTCTCGCCCATGCATTCGTTATCGTCCAGTTCACCTTACCATAATTAAGATGGGTCCTTCGGGGATCCGGACGCATCTAGCCCGTGTATCTGTCTTGATTTCAGTGGTAATTGCGACTTAGACCAAGCCGTGCGTCGTTTTCGATGTAGCAGCGGCAATTGCGGACAGCAGCCTCGCCTCCGATGGACAAGCCACGGGTTTATTACGACAGACGTGAGAGCCAGGCTTCCCCTGCTCGTAGATAGCAACTGTCTTTTTTCTTTCGTCTGTCACTGGAGTTGCGGAGGGTGGTTTTAAGTGGGGAATCCTATTCTTTGGGCTAAAAACATAGCAAACTTTGGGATTTTTTTTTTAAGAATTCAGCGTTTCGATTCATCTGAAATTTGGAACATGCTTTGATGCATCTTTGAAGAAGCTGTAGGTTTTTTTTAATTAATTTCTAACCGTAAATATAGTAGTTATGCATGATCGAACATCACGCCGCGCAAAATTCGTCGTACGTTGGGGGGCATGATATTTACATACCAGGTAATCTGAAACAGAAAAATGAAACGGCGTTTTATTTTTTATATATGTAGCTTGAAATTGATGAACCAGCAAAAAACAGTAAAGATTATTGAGCAGTGCGGAGAGTTTTCTAACTTAAAGGTCTGAACCTTTAATTTTTGCTATCCAATTTTTCGCCAATTTTCTTACGTAACAAAAGAAGTACAGAACTTACAATTAGCGGTATCATAACTCCTATATTTATTATTAAAAATGAATAAAAAAACCCGCAACTTCTTCAAGAATACATAAAACCATGATCCAACTTTCAAAGGAATCGAAATGCTAGGTTCTTAAAAAAAATATTCCTAAATTGTGCTATGTTGTTAGCCCATAAAATAGTATTCCCCCTTAAGTGTTGCGTCTTCAGGAAGAAATGTTTGAGTCAGAAACCTGCGAGAACCCCGTAGAGGGGGTGACTCCCGTAACTGCAGGATTAATGACAAATTTAAATTATGCGTGCTATTCACTAAATATCTCGCACCCATTCGTACAGGGCTGAATTCTCTTTCACTCCATTCATCCACAGAGTCGCAGTATTTTAATGAAATTGAAAACGAAGACCGCCCGCACTTAGGTGGCATTCACTGCCCTCGAAGAACGCCCCGCCGCATCAAGTGTCTCGTCAGCGCCGCCTCATTCTCCATCGTCTGCCGAATTAGGAGCGGTAAGGAACATTGATTACAGCATGTGGCTCGATGCACGCATGATTAGGACTGCATCGGTGTAATTGAGTGGGCGGATTTCCGATTTGCATTACCGTTGAAGATGTTACCCGCTGCGGCCCCTCCTGTTACTAATGGCACGGACACACTGCAAATGGTCCAAGCCTGCTTACCGATCCGATCTTCCCTCGGTATACGCCGGCTCGGTTGCAGGTGTTTACCTGGCTGGTATTTCTCAAGAGGAGCTGGCGAAGGACCCCGTGGGTTAGGCAGCCGAATACGGTGCGGAGAGAGGGAGGGAGATAGATAGATAGAGAGGGTGGGTGAATAGGGGGTGTCGTAACCGCAACCTCCGTGAGTGATATACCCTCAATATCCACACTTTACCCTAAGATCTCACTAAATCTCCCGGCTGCTTGCCTAGCCGTCTACTCGGCGCGCCGGTAAGCCTGCATACGCAGTGTTCTCAGTTTATGAGATGTAATACTTTCCGGAGTGCAGTGGCGAGCATCGACCGAGGCTTCGGTCAATTCGGTTGATTCATGTTTATACGGTGCGTCATACGCTACTTTATTACTTAGCCGCGTTTATCGGCTTTTCACGGCATAAAGGGACGCATAAAAACGGGACGGAGAGCGATGGCGACCATTCGTCGGGGATCCAGGGGATTTTCGCGCGAGACGCCTCTCGCGGCTGGCATCGACTTAACTGTTTCTCTGATTGTTTTTCAAGAAGCGGCAAGGGTTGAAATTAGGTAGAGAAGAGACGTCAGGTTGTAGTAAATTAACGATTGCTTAAGAGTTAATTAATTACTTAATGACGTCTGCGGAAGTGTTGAGATGTGGGTTGTGACAGTGTTGGGTGAATGCAAGGGGTGAGGAAAGAGGGGAGACAAATGGGGATGTGTACACAATGCTAGTTGCGAAGCAGAAATTATACACAGATGAAGTGGGCAGTAAATAATAAATAAGGAAGATTTATCTGCACTCCTGGCACTGGTAGGCGACTTCAGTGCGCTGGAAATATGCTTTTTATATATTATTATAATTTCGACCGACGCACAGTGGTCGGTCTATTGCTGGTCTAGCGGGACAAAAGCCCAAAATCGTGAGCATCCAAAATAAATGAAGTGTGAGTTTTTTTAAAGACGAATCCAGCCCCCTGCACTGTTTTTAGAAATTTTCCGACTTTAGGGGCTCTTCACACCCCTTCCACATGGATGATTGCCGTTAACAAAAAATACGGGTAAAATATTTTTCGCTACTCCGCGAATCTGCAGAGTCGCGTTAAAATTAATGTGTGCCAGTTCGATATGTTCCCTTGTAAGTTATACAAACAGCAATTGTCGCATTATTTTGATCAGAACAAACGTTCCGGTGACATATGAGGGCGCTTCTGAATAATTCTCGTAAACACCTAGCGAAATGGAAGATTAATATAGCCCGGGCTGCCGAGGCATCCGCAAGAACGAAGATGAAGAGCCAGTACGCTCCCACGTTCCCCCTGTATAACTTCGTTTTTCTTTCGGGACTGTCTTTCGCGCCAGCTGTTGCCGGCTGTCGAAGATCTCGCGGAAAAAGCTGGTAGAGAGGCTGGCGTAAACGTGAAAGGAATTTCATACCGGGACAATCTTCGACGGGCGCCGGTTATGACGTTAAAAAATTACACGGCATACTCGCCGGGAGCAACAGGCGCCTCAAGCGCCTAACGGACGGGAGCGAATTCATTTTAAATAAAACGCGCGCCGTATGAATGCGCTCAAATTGCGCCGCTCTTTTGAGACCCTCCCGTCTCGCGGACGTTCCCGTGCCGGCAGCGCGGGATTACTGCTGCTAAACGTCGTTCCGTTTAAACGAAATTCCTATGTATGAATGTGCATACCGCAGCGCGGCAACGTAAATCACGGAAAATGAATATTTCCAGAAATATCGGTGACGTCAAGAAATATTACTACGCGAAGCTAAACTGTTCTAGAGGGCGAGCGCTCCTTTTGAAAATTTACTATCTTACACAAACTTCTCTTATCTTTTCACTGGATTACGCGCTTCGGATAATCCAACGTCACCTAACAGAATCTTTCTTCTTTCCTCGTTCAAACATCTCCTTACATTGTAATCTAACGTTATTAAACGAAACTCCTTCTTCTTTTCCACGGCACACAATTTTGAAAGCAATCCGTAGCAATTCAAACGGTGCAGTAATAAATAATAGAACGAGCATAGTCGATTACACAAATCAGCGCTAAAGCCTAGTTTACATGAGTCAAGTAAACGGTACAGTAGTGTGGCGATTGTGAAAAAGCATATCTAACTCAACTAGCCTAAGTTGGTCGAGTAATAAAGTCGAGTAAACGGGCGAGTATTAGCCGAATCGAGTGGTAGAGCGGACAGCGTAGTAGCTGAGCCGAGCATTGGGGATCAGTTCACTAGGCCGAGTTACTTGGCTAATGTAAACAAGGCTAAAATGCCAAAAATTCAAAGTCACTGTCAACTTTAATTGTGGTGGAATTGCATCCCTCATGTGCGTGTCCTGTTTCTGTATTTCTGCACCAACCATACCCAGAAGAGTGGTACATTGGTGTGGAGACATTCTTAAGCACATTCTGTACTCCTTAACGTCCTCAGCTGCAAGCTCTTTGAAGACAAGTGCAGAGGCACCTAATCGGTTTCTCCTTCCTATCCAGGCACGTACCCACAATCCTTTTCTTCTGCTTCTTTCTTCTTCAATAAGATCACGAACCACATTCAATAAAACATTATACACTCTTAACAAACAATTTTCACGCAGTGTAAAAAGCCGACGGCGTTGAACCGCACTCGCACTCGCCTTTTCTGCTACTGTCATGCTAAAGTAGCATCGTGTAAATACCTACGCAAAAATCGAGAGCGAGTCGAGTACAGGGCCGAGCACTGGGCTCAGTTCACTAGGCCGAGTTACTTGGCTAATGTAAACTGGGCTTTAGCGCCACACGAATGGTTGATCGCGTTTGAATATCGTCGCCGTTAAGCGGCGCCAAGTGTTTGACGTTTGTTTATGAATGTTTTTTTCAAAGGGGCCAGAGATAGTCGCGGCGCACGCCGGCTCAGCCAGCCGTCGACTCCTCTTCAGCCCATCGGCCGCTGAAACGCCGGCAGAGAATTCTCCGAGGATTAGCGGTGTGTTCATATGCGTTCCTCTAAGCAACAGGCGTTTTAACTGGCTGTCAAGTGGGGATCCATTCGCGAGTCGACAGTGCTGAATGAAGTGTGCTCGAGCTGTGGCTGCGGGCTAACTTTTGGTACAGCACCGACGTAAATGGCCGTGCTGGCTCGACACGTTCAAACAGCAAACAGCCGAGCCCCATCTACCAAGCGACTCGCTTCGATTCCGTTTCCGAGGCATTCGAACGTGTCTACGCTCGATCCGGCCGTTGATTTTCCACCGCTCCACGGGCGGGGGCGGCAACGTATCGATACGTCGCCTCTAATGGACGTGCATTTCGCGCTTTCATTTGCATCGATTATCGACGTTCCAATTATTTTAGAAAACGCGCGATCGCGCGTAACCGCGCTGCATTTGAAGTTTTCGGTTTATCGGTCCGCGTTCTTTCCTCTGGCCGTTTCATTCGATTATCGTGGATGGAATCGCTGCACGATGCCGCGTTTCGAATGAAAAATCCTCGGCACACGTCATAACCGGGCCGTCGGGGATGGTTGTGGAATAATTATTGTAGCAGCGCTGCGACCAAACATTCTGTCGTTTAAAGATTAGGATAGTTTTCGTGCTTTAGGTGAGATGCAGAATAGTAGTGGTGTGAAGGGTATATTAAGACTTCGTGGTCACCTTCTTGTAATCACAAATTGGTCACATGGGGTTTACTACACCTCAGCGTACTTTTTGTGTTACCATTTTCGTATTTTTTAATCTTTTTAGTTTTCAGTGATAATTGTACATTCGTAATGCTCGTACAATCGTGCTCTACTAGTCTTTTATAAAAATCTAAATTTTAATGTGATAAAAATTTGATGAAATGTTAGCTTGCCGATTAATATACTAACGAAATCTTTTTTGTTTTTTGATTTTAGATAATCTGGTACCGAAAGGCAGTGCTCGCCCCCAAAACAACTTTTTAAAAAAGGCTTCTTGGATGTCGGTCGCAATTTTATTATAATCTTAAATATTTTTCTACAAAAAAATTATCAAATGTTCTTTGAATGTTGTTCTTTTAAGTGCAAAAAGTTCTGTAAAAATATAGGCTTCCGCTTTTTAAAAAAAAATCACAAACTTTCCCATCAACTGTCGTGGAGAGAGGCACCGCCATAAGTGGTTCAAATCTTCTTTCCTTATGTTCATTCACATATACGATTAACATTTATACCTATTCTAGCAACAGAAGCTGCTAGACTGCAGTTCTCGGCTCTACATCTAGAAAAAGTAATTATAAATTAGCAAGAAAAGAAATGAAGTATTCAGTCGAAATGAAGTAGTAGTAAATAACGTGTTTGGTCAGACGACCGCTCTCTACATAAACTTCTCCTTTAATCCTCCCACTTTTTGAGTCCAAAACTTATAAAATACACATACGATCTGCGAACCTTTAAAAAAGCAGAAAACTTTTAGCTTGATCACTATCATAACGTACTCTTACTGTTATCAGTAAAATTGTACCTAAGAAGGAATGAAGGAAAATCTCCTTACATTTACAAGCATTTAACATAATACATTCTTGTAACTATACCACCATTTTACCAGTTCAGATAAGAGTAACAGCATCAGCTTCCAGAACGACCAAAGATACTATATCCACAGCAAAAGACTACTGATATAACTAAACATCAAGCTAAATTCTTTTCAACGAATTTACTCTTATTACACTCCTCATAACTCGCGGGGAAAGCCCCGGATATCCGATATCCCCGTAACATTTATTTCCTCCCTCACGACCCCCACCCCCTCCCACTATCGGCACGTAACTACGAACCACCGTACGTTCACTCACCTCTAACCAAGTCAAGCCCACCCCTAGCGAAGTATAAACGTAAGCTCGGCAGCGTTCAAAAATATCCCCAGTCCCGTTCACAAATAAGTAACTCTAACTGAAATACTCATCCCCCGGACTCATTTCCACGAAGAGCATTGCCCGCGTCCCCGGCTGTACCGCGGTTTCCGGGCCGCCCCGCGCGATCGTTTGTGTATTCCAGCGGCAATCGAAAATCGTTTCCGCGACAGAAACTGCGCGTCCCACGACTGTCCCGAAAAAAGGCGAAAGAAGAGAAGGAAAAAAAAGCAGAAAACTTTATTTAGGTCACCGAATAAATCCGCCCCCCGGGAACGGTGGCGCGCGCTGTTTAAACAAGGGCGACTCGCGGGGAGGGACAACTGGGATGGGGGGAAAATACGAAGAGGAGACCGTTCACCGCGGAGGAGGCTCCGCTTATACGTCCCATTAGGTATTCCCCAAGTATCCGAAAAAAATTACGCGGCCATAACTTGCGACCTCCCTGGAACTTGGGTGGGGAAGGGGGTGGCACCGCGGTTGGTGCTCCTGGGCAGAGTCCAATTCTCGGCTGGGAAGTTCGCGATGATTCGGCGTAATCGCCATCTACGGCACCGACGCGACACAGGGCACGGCGTGGGCGCAGTTGTAGAAAGTTTTAACGCGGCCGGCGTGATCTTGCAAATAGCCCGTCGTAAATCAATAGCGAAAGGGCGTCGGTTGGGCAGAGACCGAGCAGGGGCAGGGGGGGAGATGGCTGATGCTACCGGCTTGAAACGGAGTTGGGAGAGGGGTGGCGGGTGGGGGGTGGCTGTCGGAGGGGAACGGGGGTAACGAGAAATTGAAGGAGCCCCGTCGTAAATGGATGTTCGCGATTACGAGAAAAATCGTGTATAAATGGCGCGAGTGGTGTGAGAAACGAAGCGCGTGGGATGAAGTTTTATCTGTCGGGGGGAGAGGGTAGTTGGGGCCCTGCCGGCGGGCCGACGGAGCGACAGAGGCCGGGGAGAGAGGAAGGAATTTGTCCGTATGACGGTGCACGTTTCCCAGGCGAGGAAAGATTTTGAATCAAAGATCTATTACCGCGTTGCTCGTGCCCATCGGTGGGGGGTGGGTGCGAGCAGTCACGTCGCGCATTTTCAACTCCTCCACTCGACACGTGCGTGTAGACACGGATATAGACGTCGAACTGTTTTTCCGCCGATGTAAGGACGTAATGCTTTCGCGTCCCATTTGTCACGGCAGTTTATCGACCGTGTCGCCGCCAGGGATTGAGACGGGGAGGCGTTTGAATCGTAATCGCGTCGTCACTCGGGGGGTCGATGCATTTCAGTCGCGAAAGAGCAAGAAGCTGTAATTAACGTTCCCGCGGCCGCCGATGTAGCGCTACGCCTTTCCGTGGGCCGAGCATGGCTCACTGTCGTCGTGAATGCCAGATGCTGTTTCGAAATGCGCGGTGAGTAATTCCCCGTTGGGAGAGGATAAGTTGAAAATGGAGGAAATAAAGATTTTATATCGAGGAATGGCTTTTCAGTCTTTGTAGATCTCTGCCATTCCCTTTTTACGAGGGAGAACGAATTTATGAGAATTTTTGCACTATTTGTCGAGGGATTTTGATCAAACTCGAATATAACGTGGTGTGTGTGAAATTAGGGGGGGTTTAAGTCATCACTTCGCTGCTTTCGAATTTGTTCGAAGAAACAAATTTTTTCGTGCAAAAATCACGCGAAAAAATCAGGATTTTAACTTTAAATAGCCGCCATTTTGTTTTAAATTAATATTTCGGAAATTCCCTCCGTTAGTCAGAGGATGCATTAATATACTAACGAAATCGTTTTTGTTTTTTGATTTTAGATAATCTGGTCCCGAATGATAGTGCTCACCGCAAAACCAAATTTTTTAAAAGGCTTCTTGGATGTCGGTTGTTATTTTATTATAAACGTGAATATTTTTCCACGAAAAAATTACCAAATGTTCTTCAAATGTTGCTCTTTTAACTGAAAAAAGTTCGGTGAAAATATATGCTTCCATTTTTAAAAAAAAAATCACAAACATTCGCCTCTTTTCAGCTGTCTGACTAGATACAACCCCTTAAAGTAGTTACCAATATTCAAATACTTTATCAGTATGAGCATACCTGCAATGAAACTCAATAATTAACGTACTAGGAAGTACATAGGAATGGATCGTGATCGAATTTTACACTCTCCCCTCCACGATTCGCAAACGTGATCTTCAAAAACGATGCACTGCGCTTCATGACGACTCGCGAACCGACATAGTTCCCACGCGAGCGATTGCTATTTTCCAGCGAGAAAGGAAGTACGCCGTTGCGGATAGATGTTCGTTTTTTTTTTTCACGAGTGCGATAAATCACACGTGTGTCAGCCAATCAGAGACAGAGGCCCTGTAAATGTGCTGGGTCGAGCGCACGAGCACAGAACGAATTGGTGCCAGGGACAAGCCCTTTATAGAGAATTCATGAACATTTCAGGATAAATATAAATCGACGCGTGTTCGCAATTAGTTCACGGTAATTGCGTCGATCGGCGCGTTATGCATGGCCTGTCGATTGATTCCGTAAGGCTATTACGATTGTTTCTCGAACGTATTCGCGCAGCCGTGTTTTTCCAATGAGGAGGTAATCGTGTAAAAGGTGTCTCGCGTAAATGTGTGATTGAAGTAATTCCAGATAAAAGTAAAAATGTCACGAGAGCGAATGGAGCGTTTTCAGATGCTCTGTCAGTAGTTCGAAAAGTTAATTGGCACTTTCGGTTAAATTTGATGACCGTGCAACGTTTGTTTAAATTATCCTCCGGCACGGTGAATATACACTGCGCACAATTTAAGGTTGTGTAGGGCCTCGACTGTAGGCGGATGCCTTTGTTCCTATAATGTTTACTTTTTCATCAACAGGAGAATCAATCAGGAGAGTAATATACGCGATAATTCACTCAACTGTTCCCGTTAATTAACTCTGGGCACATATATGCACGTAGACCCACTACATATATCACGGTCCTGCCATGAGATCCGTTAGTTCGATTGTTAGATCTGCATGAGTTAGTACTCAAATTAATGATGTCAGAATGATCGATACGACAATGAAGCTTAAGTTATTGATACGCTTACTTAGTGCCTTGTATAAGCTTCGAATTCCAACAAGAATTCAGACTTCCAAAATTGTACCTGAGATACTTCAGGAATCGACTAGACACTGGCCAGGTACATACCTCCAAAGTGTATCTTAAACGTCACAAATAGAATGCTTCCTGTCAATGACAGTTTCTCCTGACATTATTAAATTTGTATAAAAATATCAAAAACTACTTGACAATTAACTATTCTATTTGCAAATTCTTTTAAATCCTTCGAAAAATCCTGCCATCCCCACACTTCCATTTCTCTAAAAGGAAAGTTCGCTTACCCGAGCATTTAAATTTTTTTTAAACAGTGCAGGTTTGTAAAGGCCTTGTCAGGCAATTTTTCTTGTCCATTTTCAGTTCTTCAGGGTGAAAACACCCTTTCAAGATCAATCTGTGATTTCCCACATAGATATCTTGAAAGCTATAGTAGATATAAAAATTATTACAATTTGGTTATGCCCTTTAAAACTATATAATCGAAGTATTTAAATTTTCTAGTGGGGCGGTTTTTTAGTTAAACTACAAATTTTTAACACTTCCACTCTGAACTACTGAAAATAGACACAAACGAAAAATTGTCTGATGCTTCTATCGAGGTCCTCTACAAACCGACAAGGTTCCAAAAAATGGGTAACAGAACTTCCCGTGATTATCTAGTCAAGTACAGTCATCTTTCATCGCAACCCATCGATACGAAATCTAAAATCAAATTAAACAATTGGAACATCCTAATATATCCCAGTATCACGAAGGAACTATGTCTCGAACAAAACGCACACCGCCATCTACCTTCGTGCTATTTCCTCCTCCTTCGTCCTCCATCTATTCCACCACTGTCATAATACGTTCGCATTGAATAGCGAACATTTCGCCGCTAAGGTCGGATTAAATCATTCAATCTCTCCATGAATTTCTAGCAGGATAGTGGCCAGTAGCTTCGCCAGGAGGGTGTGTCCTTCCCGGTCAAATCGCAAAGTGTCTTTTTTACAACCTCCGCGGGGACTTAGTATGGATCCTTACGCTGGCAGCGCTGGTACATCGGTTTTTATCGGTAACGCCATATGGCCACCTCAGACTGTGCCTTGCTCTTCGCAAGGTGGGAGAGGCGAACACGATCGGGAGGGCCAAGACAGAAGGGGATCGCAAAAAGGTTATTTGCCGTGCTGATCCGTCATAGGGCTGGACGAGTGACGGAGGTTTTTACGTTTCCGTGTTCCAAGGGGATGGGGTATAAGCTCGACCCCCTGGCCCTCCTCTCAGGTTGCCAGGTAATCCCTGATTATCGTGATCGAATTGCGGCCGCGCTGGTAAAGGATAGCACTGAGGGTATATACGCTTTGCTATCCGTCCGCTCTTTTCCCTAGTGACGAACGACGATGCCTTTAAACAGCGAGGCGATCGTGTACGCTGCGGGCTCTGCGCCTCCACGGAAAGGGGAATATACTCGATGCAACGTTGAGGAAATTTCTGTGAGATAATTCTTGGTTGCGGGGTAATATTTTAGGAGGAATTTGTGGGGACATTTCATTTTTACAGGTGGAAGGTGTTACTATAGTCTGATTTTCGAAAGTTGAGACCTGAGGCGGGTCCCTCGGACGGAGCGTGGTTAAGGAGGAACCAATGGTACGCTACGGATTGCGTGCGGCGACGGGCCTGCATCGCCAGTGCTTCTCAACGTCCATGCATTCATCCCTTAAAACTAAACACACAATCATTCAGATACTACAATTACATTTTCTGTTATTTCTGGGCTTCGTTTTGTATTTTTTATTTAAGCAATGTATGAAAAGTGTGTAATTAAGTAAGTAAATAAATTACATTTAAATAACTAAAACAAGAAGCAATTTTGTACGAATTTAACACGTTTACGGAAATGGGCATATAAACCACTTGCTGGAGACTTATAAATAAAGACACATATCATTTTCAAATCATGATTTCTGTTTTCAGAACGTTTGAAGGACACGGTACTACATCCTTAAAAAATTGGATTTAATTGCATTACTTTTTATTAAGTTACGCTACATATAATGAAAGCTTTGAACTCGATTTTGAAACTTTTCCCATCAAATGCCTCAATTGTAAGTCCACAACAAGGGTTTCACATTTGTCAGGACACACGGCCAGGATTTACTCATTAGAGTCTTTACTTTATTGATACGTTGTTTAGAAACAACGACGTCAGGAAATAGTAATGTTAGTGAATATGGATTTTATATATTGCATTTAAGGATTCTGTTCTTGTTGAGGAAGTTGTGAAAAGTTTAGCTGGAGCTAAACTGTTATCGTTAACACAATTATTAGTTGACGGTTCATGAGTTTATTTGGGAGACTTCTTCAAAGTTTTCTTCGTTGTGTACCTACTCTTCGTTGACAATAATTGTGCAGTTACGACGAACTGTAGTTGTCAATTTATAAATCAGGTTGACAGCTGTAATTGGATGTGACAAACGACCACAAAGCTGCACACCAAATAACCGTACAAATATGCGCAACAAGTTCCCCGAATAAAATATTTACCTACGTGACAAATAACGCTTAACATATAGCAACACAGGGCAATTATTCTCATATTGTAGAAACCTCCATCCTTCATCAGTTCCAATGAATGCTCGCGTCTCAGTATCGCTCCACTTCTTTATTACACCTGTGTATCCATCGCTACGTGCTTCCTGACACACCTACGATACTTCAAAGAGTGTTACAACTACGACAGGTACATTTCACTCTCCACAGTAAAAAGTGTTGCATCTTATAGCGTTATAAAATTACGACACAATATTTGCAACAATATATTTCATATCTTCATCATAACATCTTGTATACTTTTCAGCTTAAGTTGATCAAATATTTCCTGCTCACTTCACTGTCCACTATATAGCCACTTTCTAATTCCTAATCCTTTTGAAACACAATTATTATTACAGGTTCACATTATTATTTCAGATTCGAGAAAAAAACGCAAACACATTTCCATTAATAAATCGTTGCTTCGAGCATTGATACCTATATCCACTTCCGTTGGGACACGTGGGAGAAGAAGTGGCGCCGTATGGCGTGACAGATAAAACCCGATATACTTTCGATATCGAGCCCCGAAGCTGTGTATTCAAAGTAAGCTCGACTCGGTGAAAAAAAGCTATTTCCCGCTGGCGCGGGGGAAAAGTCTAACCAGTCGTCTGGACATTTCAGATTCGGATAATAAAATCAATCGGAAGTGAGGGGGGGAAGGGAAGAAAAAATCGCTGGGCGGACGGGCGAACATTTCTTGAATCATTTAGAAGAGATAGCCTGGAAAATGCACATAGTCCGATCTGTCGTTTACAATATTCATGGTTCCCGCGGAAGGCTTCCGTTCCATTTGTTTTTCCGTTTCAATTTTCCAGGTTTACCCGCCTTCAGAGCTCCGCCAGAAAGCCCTTTGATTTGTGGCCTTAATCCGCGGTTGATTTAGCAAATGCGGTCACCGCTATGATGCAAGCTCTGATTGCACTTCTTACGCGTTATAAAGTTCCCCTGGGATTAACGTCGAATAATTTCGCCGCGAGCGGGGATTCGCTTAGCCCGGGAAGCTTCGAAGAACTTGACGAGTGCGCCGAGTTTTATGGGAGCCAATCCGGGCACATGTGCTAGCGTTAATTGTTTCGAAGTTCCTCTTCGTTTAGCGAGATGCTGGTGGATTCTTAACTAACGCTCTCGCTTTAATGCTGGCTTTTAAAAGTAAAATAATTTTCGTAGGAGCATCTGTAGAATAACTAATTTATAAGTCCGTAACTCTGTTCGTGGAGATTGTTTAGTTGTCACTTTTACGGAGGTGACTCTGCACAGTTACTTTCTCGAGGCATGCTTTCTTTTAGACTTTCTTTTTGCGTGATTCAACTTCGTAAATAATTTAAAACCAGCAAAGTTTTCTCCCCTGTCAAATTAGATTTTTGGCACTTGCAGTGTTTCTCCCAAGGACTCTTCAGTTACAATAATCAAATGCTTTCTGTAACCACGTTCAGTTCCAATTCCAAAGACACACGCCCACCCCCAACCATTAACCATTCACAAGCTCTCGCTTGCCGCTTCCCCCGCGGGCAATCAAGCTTCCACAGATCCCATAATAAATACAGTCGAAGCTCGCCTGATCCCAAAACCGCGGCTCAATCGTTCGTTAAAAACCACCCCGCGTCTCTCTGTATCGTAATTTCCTCGGCGGCTTGGCCGCTCGGCGTCCGACCCCCGCCCACGGACCCCCCGCCGCGCGGCGGAAAACAATCCCAGCGATTCTCACTTGGAAATAAATAATTCCTCGCGGCGGCACTCGAGGACAAAGCAAATAATTCATTCGATAAATGGCGCGCGTGCGTCGGCGGTGAGAGCCTTCGGTAAAAGGCTGCTCGGCTTAATAGAAATTTAATTGATCCTTCGGCTATGCGCGGTTGGACGTAATGCAAATTGAAGTACTCCGGTGAACGAGCCTGTACGAGAGAGGGCGGGCGGAGGATGAGAGCGCGAGGGCCGCCCGAGGAAGGCAAGGGCGGCGGGGCTGCTGCAGGCGAGCCGAGGTGCGAGAACCCTGCCGAAGGGTGAGAGAACCGTGGAGGTTGAGGGGGTTAGGGGAGGGTGGCCGGGGGAGGGGGGGGGGAGGGGGAAAGCTTTCGACGAGAGTCTGCGATGGACAGAGTTTCCGTGCACGCGCGTGGACACGCGGACAAGAGTGAACAGCACCCTCTTGTCCCACGCGGCTCAGTTCTCTGCTACAACTAAATATCCATCTCCATCCCTGCCCTCTTTATATTCACCTCCGCCCTGCTGGCTCTGTCCGCCAGTTACACGCTCTTCCTCGCCCGCTTCCAATCACGCTTGTCGATTGTACTTCGATCTCCTGGTCACACAATTCCCTTCGCCTCCTTCTCGCCCCCGCACAACCGCGCCTCTTCGCGGCATCGGCGCTGCCAGCTATTCAATCGTCTCTCGAGAACTGTTGAACCGCGCGGGGCCCGGCGACCGTCACCGGCAGCGGCTCTTTCCGCGGGAATTAAAAGTGGATGTATCATTTCGAGGAGGAACGTGGCCGCGCTCTCTTCGCGCTGGGACCGAGCACTCGCGGCTCGTTAGGGATCGTGCACCCGGGGGCGGCTGCAAACAAGTGTCGACGGGGAAATATGTACGAGCGCCGGGGAACTTTGGGAATTAGTTTATCGCCGCGCAACATCGTGGCACGGAATTTTCGGGGAACCGGGCGCGGCTATATTTTGCTCGGTTCTTCGTTCTGCGGCACATTCTCGGCGCTGAGCATTCCGCGGCGCTTTAACTTACGACACTTTGGGTTAGGGTGCGTTAATCGATGGTGATAGGCTTCGGAATCTAAGCCTGTTTCGTGGGTATGGAAAAAATTCCTTGGTTCGAATTGATAACAGTTAAACACACATAGGTGACAACTGTTATTTGAGAACGATGGTTGGAAGAGTTCTACATGTGTGCTAGTGATGCGCGATAATTATCGATAACTGTGTATATAAATATTTGCCTGTTGGTATGTCGATATTTTTTAAAGGGATTTCAAAAAATAATTACAAGTATCGATGATTTTGGTCGAAACATCGATAATTCTTAAAAAGGGTTCGAAAGAGTCCTGGAACTTTTCAATACGTTCTATTTGAAACGTGGACCGCGGAACTTTTTTAAAAATGTTCTCACATTATAAGTGCCCATGAGAACTAATAAAGTAGAACATCTTGGAAATGAATGTTCTAGGTGGAACGGAACTTATAAAATATAAAAATAAAAATTTCTCTATAACAGTAACAGACATTTTGTTCATCGATATTAAAAAAATTCTCAATCGTTGTAAGAAATACTGAGTACTATTCAATGAATAGTACTATCATGATAATAAATAATTATTACAGTTAAATTGATATTGTGAATGTGTTATTTATTTGTAATATTTGCTTACGTAGATAATCACTAAGCATATATTATAGCATTTTTGTGTATTTTGGTTCATGTAAGTTATGAAAAATTGTTATTTAGGTATTATTCTTGACAAGTTTTCATTTCTGTTCAATACTTGTTACGAAACTATTAATTTATTACTTATGTTATGATTTCCATACCTTTTATTAAATAAACAAGAAAAATATGATATTATATTGTTAAATAAAGCTACTTAGAATCTAATAGTTTACTATTTTTATTTATCTTATGGAATCATTTTTAATAAATGTTCTAATATATCTGTTTCCATGGAACTTTTATTATATAGGTTTGTCGCGTACGATTGAACTTTGTAACCCTTAATTTGTATATATTAATATAGTTTTATGTTACAGAAGAAATCAGTGTAGGATTATTCATATTCCTCACAGAAGTTACCTACTAGCTTGTCCCATTTCAGAATAAAAAACCCTCATAATCCTGAAACTAATGTTCCTCGGAAGATTACTGTCCCTGAGATCTACGAACCCCTGACGATTAAAACTAACACTGTCTTTTAATTAATAAATTTCAACCTCCAACGTAAATGTTTTCCATAAAGCCCTGGGGAACACTTACGAGATCGATGTTTCCATCGCCACCATGAGCCACAACAGCGACTTCATCATGAACTCCCGTGGGCTGCGCAGCGCGTCAGCCTACCACGTGTCCTTGCTCTCACACGTTCTGGTAAAATCCGTTCACATGGGCTGGTAGCACCGTTAATCCTCTTCGAGCTGACAGGATCGCATAACAGCGACCTGAGGACGCGACGCACGTCATTGCCCACAGGATACATTGTCCCGTGGCATCGCTGTCATCCTCCGTGGCCGTCGCCACGAGGTCCGGCAGAGGTTTATGGGTTCGCAGACCAACAAATTCGGCGTCAACTTGCAATTACCGCGCGGAATAATCTGCCATTCAACGATTCCATGCTTTCCATGCGAGATTCACTGTCTACTTGGGATTGCTATGGGGGATCCTTCCTGAATAGTCCTTGCAGTAGAGCGTAGGCTAGGAGATCGTACTTAGCCTGAGAATGTTCACGAAATCTTTACTGACAGTTCTTCTTGGACACTTTGCTAGTTGCTGAGATATATTTATTATTATTATTAACAAGCGTGTTTATGGCTCAAACAAATATATAAAAGCAAGCGAGAGAAAAGGAAGTAGAACAAGACAATCGCAAGGCGAGGTTCAGTCTAAAGACTGTTTTCCAACCTAACCTAAACTGATATTTGTCACCGAATATGTAATAATAAAAGATATCTGTTAGTTCTGTGATACCATGGACCCAGTCCATCTCTATGATAACTGGTTGCTTAATCGTAGGGTGTGCTTTATAACAGGTGGCAATTGGTGTGGTCGTTACGAGAAGACAGCAGAGGGAACAGTGGTCATATTGAAACATCGAAACTCTGTTTCGAATTGATCAATGACACGATGTGATTGTGTCAACTAATAGTAGCTAAGCCGTGTCAAAAATGTGCTGAGAACTGTAAGAGGGAGGCGATGCTGGATATTGACTATGGCGGAGGAAAAATAGCGCGCATCAATTTTTTCTTGTAAAGATGAAAGAGAGAAGGTCGTGTATTGAGCGCAGCAGAAGCTGGTGAACAGTTTGCAACGTTGGCGAGTGTTCTAAAGGCGGCTGAGAAATAGGCGACTTTGGGGAATGATGTATTAAGATAAACACTTTCCCAGATTCATCATGCTTTCACGAAACATATTTTATTTTCGTTTCGACGGTCGATGGATTAGCTGCATCCCCAGATAAACGATCCCTCTCCACGCCACCTCGCGTGAAGGATTAGCGTGGAGCACGTCATATATCTCCCCTCCGTAGCCGCCCTCAAAGGTAATGAAAATCGAAATAAGGCTGGAGAACTCGAAAAGGTACGAAAAGAATCGACAGGAGCCCAACAAAGCGGCCTCGTACTTGAAGAGCGCGCAATATTCTCCCCGGAGATCACGTATTACATTGTACGTTTGATGATTTGATTTCAGAGGGAGGAACGGCACGCGATTCCTCGACGTAGCACGACTAGGAAACTTTATGAAGGTGTTTTAAAAGAAATAGATTGTCAGTCGATACGAATTCTTTAAAATTTTACACTTCCAGGAACACTTTTCTCGTTAATATTTATCAGAGGAATTTTATTATTCGTATCAATATGTGACTGCATAAAATATTGCTGAGTTTCATATAGCGTTTTATTAATTATCCTGTGAACTTAATACGGGGCGTTTATCGAGTCTGTAATTAAGATATTGCTCTATGTTTCTTGTTAAACATCCTTCATGAAGAAACCTTCTCAGCTGCACGAATAAGAAGCCTGTGCTTCTCTTAAAGACACGAACAGGAGTGGAACGTAAGAATCTGTAAAGGGAGTGGTGTTAAATTTGCGCGTGTAATTAATTCAGATAACTTTTACTCGAAACAGTTTGTAGAATAATGTATATTTAAGAAATTACCAGAGAGATGTTCCAGTCATATTGGTTCTCAATGTGTCTGACCATGTACTGACCATTACCACTTCTTGTATCTTACTACGCACGTCATTCAACCTATGCAGTACATACTTAGAAAATTATTTGCAGTTACAGGTGTTGGTACTAACAGCAATTCCTTAAGGGTACTAGGCAGCCGTTTTCGTCGAAAATGAAGCATTTATTTTTTAATTAATTACAAAGAAATTAATTGAAACTGAGACTTGTTCTTTGACACAATGTTTATTAACATCACCAGCTTTAAAAAAACATGTTTATTTCGCCAAAGATATGCATTATAGGTGACGCTACAGATGGATCATTAAAGAGGATTTTTAAAAATGTTTCTCTTGCTTTGCAGCGATTCTAACGAAACGAAACGAAATTCAGCGACCTACTTGTAAATTCTACTTCAGAATACCTCTGGTCCTGCACCGAATTTATAAACGAAGCAAAATTATGAAAATGACTGCAACGAAATGGCGATTTTTCAAAAAAGTGCATTTTTCAGTAGACAAAGGTTTTATTTTTTTTTTCATAAGAATAAAAGTTTGTATTAGTTTCAATTTAGGTTCAGGCCGAAACTACACATTTTGTCACTGCAAAACAAAAGAAACTTTTTTAAAAAAGCCCCTTTAATGATCCATCTGTAGCGTCATATATAATGTATTTTTTTTTTTTTTACTAAAGAATCGCGTTTTTTAAAGCTTATGATGTTTATAAACTTTGTGTCAAAGAAGAAGCCTCAGCTTCACTTTACTTCTTTGCAACTAAATGAAAAAGAAATTTTCAACAACAAACGACTGTCTAGTGCCCTTCGATTACCATTTCCATTCGAGATTCTGAAGTCAATATTGCCAAGGAGGATTCGAAATTCTCTTTTCCATGCGAAAAGAAAGAATTCCTTCTTAACTTCACTTTCCTAGTACCTCCTTACTTTTAACGAAGTTGTCGAAGCATTCCGCATAATAAGTTACTTAAAACAATAAATACACTATAATTTCTTCATGAATACAAACATCCATAGTTTCAGAACGATTTATAAAAGCTCCATAAATTGCTGCTTGAGAGCGATATTTATGAATTATATATTCGAACGTGGCAATAAACGTTACTTACGAGAATCGATCAAAGAACCAACGTGAAAAGCATCCCCTGCGATGTTCGTGAAATACGATTGTCCAAGCATCAACCACCACATAGCCCGTTTCGTGAACGTCGAGCAAAGTTGAGTCAACTATTGTCGCGTGGACGCGAGGTTACTCGAATTTATACACGTCAGTGGGACGATGGTATCGTCTATGCGTCGCGCTCGTCATTTAATGGAACGTGGAAATGGGCAATAACGGTGGGGAATAAATCAAAGGGCAAATAGATACGCGCTAGCTGAAGTGAAGGGGTAGGTAATAATCGTAAAGCATGTAAGAGTCAAGCGTGAAATACATTTAGAACGAAATCAAGCGGTATAACGTGTGGATCAATTCCGCGAGACTTCGTACCCCCGAGGTGGGAGCGTTTCATGCCACCTAACTCGTAAAATAACTCCAAACAAGTTCTGATAAATTGTAGCCGTCACAGCACGTGCGAAGCGTTCCCCCATTAGTTACACCGTTTTCCGCCAGAATGTGCCCTTGTCTTTTCGTGAAACACGTGCTCTTGCCGCTATCAGACGTCAAAATTTGTAGCACACGTGCTACCAACTATTGGATAGGACGATATATTCCGTTAATAAATTTATTCCGATAGACGCCCGGCTTGTAAAGGAGTGCAGCCACTTTCCTTCCCTCGTAACAGAATATCCGCACCCCTCCCGTTGAATCTTTTATAAAATTCATTGTCAATTTAATATGCTTTTATTGCGACAAATATACCTACGTATTCGCGAGAATCCGTATTATTTGAGATTACCCTTTGACTTCATACTTCTCGACTTGTTCCCGGCGTAAAACGTTAAACCTTAATTGAGCAACTAGCAGCAACAGGGGTGCAGCTCCATTTGTGATTTTGAATCTACACCCGTTCGAGAAAATTTCGAAAAATAGAAATAAAAACTTAATAACTACTACTTATTATGCGAATATATATATTTTTCAATTAGTGCTCCCTTTTTAATTTTAAGTCAAAGCAACAGTTTTTTCTAATGTTCTTGAAGTTGGTAAAGATGGAGCTGCACCCCTCTTGCTGCAATGCCCTCAATTCTGAACCTTAACAATGCTTCGGAATTCCTTAATAAACCTTTATAATTTTTTTAATAATCTCTATCAACGAATTACTGCAGAATCCCTAAAAAATCCAATATCATGGTTCTACGGATTCAACTAAATTGGAAGATTATTACAGAAAATCATTATGCCTGTGACATATTTAAAAATATATTTTCTGCTATGTTGGCAGAGGAAGTGGCACCTAGGACGTGATATGAAGCTCACAGCGACGTGCCAAACTGGTGGATCCCGAGAATGGAAGCGATCGTGAGGGAGCAATGGAAGGATGTCATTCTATCGCCTAAATTCGTAATCCCATTCGTAGAGTTACCACTGGACCACTTATTCCTACCATGCTGTCGCGGCGTCTCGTTCAGAAATCCATCAGATCGAAAGGATTCAAAGCATCGCGACACATTCTCGAGGCTACACTGGAACAGCAGCGTATTATTCGACACGGTTTTAGCAAAGCCTATCGCCTCGATGACCATTAGCAGCATCTACGCCGTAACACGACTCGAACAACAGGTCCGTTGAATGATTGGTAGACTATGGCCGGTGATGATGATACTGGTACTCACGACCTCGTCCGACGAGGCATTTCGTTAAGGACTCAGGCACGCTGCGGTCGAAAGGAACAGCACTGGATCTGGGAGAAGTCATTAACCCGCATTCCGTATGCAGTTGACTTGCCTAGTGGAAAACAGGCACATGCCACCGTGTTATGATTTTAGTGGAAAGGAGTTGAAGGAAGAATTGATTTCGCAGGAAATGCGGTACAAAATTGTAATTAGTTTAAGGGGTTATACCTAGTCAGGCGGCCGAAAAGAGGCGAGTATTTGTGATTTTTTTTTGAAGAAGCGGAAGCGTATAATTTTACAAAACTTCTTGCGTTTAAAAGAGCAACATTTAAAGAATATTTGGTAATTTTTTCGTGGAAAAATATTTACGTTTATAATAAAATAACAAGCGACATCCAAGAAGCATTTTTAAAAATTTGGTTTTGCGGTGAGCACTGCCATTCGGAACCAGATTATCTAAAATCAAACAACAAAAAAGATTTCGTTAGTATATTAATGTATCCTGAGGTTGACGGAGAGAATTTTCCGAAATATTATGTTAAAATAACATGGCAGCTGTTTAAAGTTGAAGTCCTGATTTTTTCGCGTAATTTTTGCAGGATTCTCTGTACGAAAATGTTTTTTACCACTTATTTCTTTGTTTGCTTCTTATAAATGATTAACTTGTCTTCATATCTGTTATCTCCTTCTTAAAAGCAATATAAGATCTGTCACGTGTTCCAAGGATCCGAGTGGCACGGGTCCCTTTTCCACTACGGATTTGTTAGTTCTCGACGTGAAAAAAATTTACCATGATTCTGCTCGGTGAAACGTGCATGCTATTATAGGTACATTCAGAGTTGAGAATTAATAAGATACAAAATTATTTAAATAACAGATCGAATTAAAGTTACTTAAACTTCAGATCATTCGACGAAGAAAGTTAATTTTTTTTATTGGACGAATAAAGTTAACTCGGGTTAACTTAAAAATTAAAAATATCATTCGATATTCGTACTTTTATTTTAATACAAATTTTGCCCATCTCTGGGTATATTAGGAGGAGGTGGAATTACACTACATTGAAGGAACGAATTAAGGGAATACACGGGTATAGACAGCTAAAATGAATGGTTCCTTTTGGGTTGGTTTGAAAGACGACTAATAATTCATACCATTTCCACGTTTTACAATAGTTTATTGTGGATATAACACGCCTTTTAAGAGCAGGAAACCTGAAATATATTAAAAATTAAAGGAATTACAAAGCGCCAAAGTGGGCGCTGCGCAATGCAGGCGTTAAAACGGTGACCATCATAAGTCGAGAACGGATTAATATTTTCAGTCGAAATTTTAACCGAACCTACAAAACACTTTTCACCACAATTTGGAACTCGCTCACTAAGATCGCATAAATTTAACAACATTTAAGACAACATTTATCACAGAATTACTTCAGCAAAATCTTTCAAAGTAGATATTTGTTGTATAACTCCGTGAATTTTTATTAAATTTTTTCAACCGTGCTCCACATTGTAGATTTTGAGTTAAAGGACACTCATGCACAGCGATTTTGCTTTTAGATGAGTCGGTCAATCGGAATCGTGTTCGCCACATTACGCGAGCCCTCACTTTGACGTCTTGTATATTAATTAATTTGTAATATTTTGTAAACATTCTTCTTTGAAAATACGTCTTATATCCCTAAGAAAGAATTATTAAAAGAGCAAATAGTTTCAGTTATTACTGGCTCTACAATCTAGCCCAGAAGCAACCGTTGATTTTAACTGTCTAATACCCATGTGCCCCCTTAATGGTACAATGAAACGAAAATTTATGCATATGTGGCACATTCCACTGAGCCCCTCAGTTTTTAATGGTCGCGGTATGGGTGGAACATTATACTTGTAAGTGTCACAGAGAATGTTACCTAAGTAGTTGCTTCTTTCTCAACAATACTTGACAGATTATCTGCTCTAATATAGAAAGTAATTAGTCACCCTTAAAACATTAATTATTTCGATTCGTGCAAGCAGATGGTAGATAGAGAAATTACAAGCAGCCCCATGGATTAATATTCAGAAGCACCAATTCCAAAATTTTCTTCCACCAATCAGCCAACAGTAAGTTACGAATAACTGCCTATATACTATCACTCAAGCGAAATATTTCGCGCGTGCAAATCGACTGTCATTAACCAACAGTCCCACCGTGATTCTGCGACGAATTATTTTCCCCAGCCTCCATGGCGCGGACCGTGAACACTCGCTGTGCCGTTCGAAACGCGCGCGTCGGCTCGCTCACAAAGGGCAGAATTGAATTAATTAATTATGTGACACGGCGAACGGGAAACGCGACGCGCGGGGAGCGGGGGCCCACGTCCCCCGACTTTGATACGAAATAGTTCATATCCCGTATTAGCGATCGAATGGCAGCATATCATTCTATCGACATTGATTCGCCAAAACGCGTCAAAATTGAGGTCCGAGCGGGGAGCAATTACTGCAAGCACAGAGGCACGCTCTGCTCTGTTCGCAAGGGCAGGGCCTAATTCAGAATACCGCAGATACCGTGTACGGGGCTGAGGTATAGCGTGTCGGCTAATTGATGCCGGTTTATTAGCTGTCTCTTTCGGCCACGAAGGCGTGAACTGCCGGAATATTACTCGACGCCTGCCTACGGCCTCTGCAGTTCGATGCATAATTAATTTGAAATTGCACCGCGCGGGCCGGAGGGAGACGGAGCCAGGGAGCCGGACGGCGGGGCGAGTGGGAAGGCAGAGCCGGGAAGACACGAACGGCGGAGGCGAGGCTACGGGGACGGCTGGATGTAATACTCTGCCGGTTGTACCACTGTCACCCGGCCTGATTGACGCCCCTCGCTATTGTTCCTCGAACGGTTTTAAGATCGCGCGTCACCTCGGGCGGCTCTCATCCTCAGCGGCTGCACGCGGCTCACGCGTTCCCCCGTGAGCCCCCAGCGGCATTTGTATGCAACGCGGGCGTAAGTCAGGCACAAAGTTGAATTGCCGCTACATCGTGGTTTAAGACGTTGGGCCAGGTGATACCAACTAGCCGACCAGAGAGTCTTCCCGCACCCGGCACACGTTCGCCGGAGGTTAAGGATGCCTCGAATCGCTGCCGCCATTTCTCTCGGCCTTTTTGTGGTTACGGTCTCCGCGTGCCTGTCGTTGGATTGCTTACTTTCTTCTCTGGAATTTTATTCTTTCGGGGGGGTACGGAGATTACATAGTATGCTGCGGTCGTAGGGACCGCGTGGGCTTTAATTAGTGGAGACTTTTGATGGGAAATGAGGTTCTAGTTGAGCGGGACGTTGGAGACTTCTATGGCGGCGGTTACTTTGAGGGGAATTGAAAGGTATTGCTATTGTTGATAGATGAATTTGGAGGGAATTATAATTGATAGCTGCGTGCCTTGACTTGCGTAAAAGCGCGAGATCTCGCCTGTATACGATTTTAGACGAAGTAGGTATAGGGTGCGCTATGAAAAACTGCTTTTCATATTACGAGTTTAATGATACTGCGGTACTTGGAGTACCTGCATTCATTTCGAAGCAGATGGTTAATGAGACGCTCATTGTATCAGGGGGTCTCAAATTAATCTGTGCCGAAGGTATTAGCAGCGCTGAATATAATAATGTTTTATGGATTATTATTCTGTCTAGGGGGGAACTAGAAAAATTACAAAAAATAAATTTTTTAGAAAATAACGACACTTCAAGTTTGAAATATTCAATAGTTTATTTGAATAACGCCCAACTCAGCCCGGGTGTTTAGATCTATTAATTGGTTACAGTAGATTCCACGCCACACTCCATTCCCCATCCCGTCGCGGCTTCCACAATCATCCTGTTTGCACAATTCGGGCACTTCTAAAAGGCTCGAGCCTCTGATAAACCGATTAGCCTAAATGTTCTCTTTGCCGCACTCTACGCGAGTACACGTAACCCCAATCAATCGGCCGCCGTCGCGCAATAAGTACCGGCCAGCAGTGTGCGCGTCCTCGTAGATCGATTTCGACGTGCTTTTGCCGTCGGTCCAGCCGAATAGAGACGCCTCGGTGAGTGCTGGAACAACGGATCCAGGCGAAAGAAAGGGGAAAAAGGACAGTGGAGACGCAGAAGAACGCGGACGACAAAGCGGAACTGGGTGGCTGCAGGATGAGCGAAGGAGAGAAGGAACGCGTGCACCGAGGAGGGTCGCGCGGCGTCTACGGGGTGGGACGGGGCAAGTGTGTGCCGCCGGTAGAATTAGAGAAACGGCGAAGAGGAAAGTGGGAGCACGGTGAACCGGATAGGCGCGACCGAGGGAGAGCTTAAATCAACTTGATTTAAATCGGTGAACCTAAATCGAACAGACCGCTGCCGGCGTGCGTGTGCGACGGCGGCCGTGTGGCTGGCCGGATAGTAGTTCAGCTGGTAGCGGGGAACTATTTAAACCGGAGGAAATTTCGTCCGCGGGCTCGCTTTAAAAAGTCAAGCCTATCAACTGTACCAGCCGCGCAGGAGAGGAGTGGCGGCCGCGACAGGACAGTTTTGTCGACCGCCGGCGCCAAAAACGTCGACCAAGTTCACCGTCACCCGCCGTCACCACCGCCGCAATCCGTTCCACCCGGGGGAACGTGGCCGTGTACATCGCGTTTTTAAATGACGACACGATCGAGCCGATTACTCGTCGTCCGCCCGTCCGTCCAATAAAAACTCTCCGTTCTGCATCAATTATTAACGGGGACGGCGAAACAGATTATTCTCCGAGTGACGAGACACTCCGGCCCCAAAAACGGTCTGCTCCTTCCTCGATTGTCACGCGCTGAGTGATACGCGCGGCAGCGACAATTGATGCCTGTAATGGATTGCGAAACAGCGCGCGGAAAATAATCTGGGTTGCGAATAGCTTCGTGGCACGAAGCAATTAGTATTCCTTATCTTTTATAGATTTTTAATGGCATTTGGGGATTTTTATTCTGGCGCTGGGGTACGAGTTTCTAGCGAAGTCTGCGACACGCGTAATTGCTTAGGGGCACACGTATTATCGCAAGTTTGAATATTAATTTTCTACGGGGTAGCGTGTTGAACAAGGAATTTCCTTGGAAATTTTCGATTTATTCTTCGACGAATAATCTACTGAAAGCGTCGGGGTCGACGTGCTAATGAGGAATTGCGTTCCTCGGCTATTAATAGTTTGGAATTACGTTCCAGTTACGGCTGGCGAAACTCGGTCCCACTGGCAAGTGAAATATACGGACTGTCGGTATTTTTATTATACCGCGCGGCCGGCAAGTTTTTCTAACGGAGAATTAATGAAGTAGAAGTGTATCGGATCAGAAACTCGTCAGTACTGTGGCCATGCTGTCTCGGAGTTCGAGATTCGAATGTTACTCTACTTTTTCCTTTATAAATCCCTCTGACTTTGAACTTTCCGATACTGGATTTAGAAATATATAATTACGGTACAAAAATCTTCTAATCAGTTTCGATTCCCCAGTCTTTTGAAACCCTGGTTGTGAGTCAATTCATTTTTTATATGTTCATTATAAATTTTCGACGTTCAATGTTTCTGATTAATAACCGTTTAAAATTTAAGAGGTTACATACGTTCAGCCGCGACGAAAATGAATGATTTTAGGAATAATTTGTAGGGGTTTTAATAAAAAAATAAAATAAAACAAAATACTTGATACATGATTGACACATGATTTATTAGCTCATAAAGTGCACGAATAAATTTATATACAATCATTTTTGTGTTAAATTATTTATGATTTTTTTAAATTCTTTAGACCATTGCAGAAAAACAGGTCAGCATGATAGCAGTATGAATTTTTAATCATAAAAATATAAACAATTTGTGGCGCTTGAAAGTTAAATGAATATTTTTTTATCCAAAATATTATGCTGCAATTCTCCATGAAAATGTAATTAAACAGAATATAAAAAAAAATGGCCCGTCAGCCCATAATAGCAACATTATTTCACAAGCATATAATTTTATTTTTCAGATCCATTGATGGTTAAAGGAGATATCATGCTGACCGTTTTTTCTGCAGTGGTATAAAGAACCTCAAAAATCATAAATAATTTAATACAAAAATTATTAAAGATAAATGTTTTCGTGCACCTTATGAACTAATAAAATATGTATAAAAGTGTGTTACATGTAAATAGTTGTACTTAGCATCAGTACAAAAGGATAATACAGTTTCTATCAAAAACCGTTAGCAATAATCCTATTTACAACAAACTTTAAGAACAGCCTGAACACCCACACTCCCTACTACAAACCCTACCCCACAAACTTCCAAAGCCAACTATGAAAACGCTCGAGTCGTAGTGAATGCCATCCACCCATATTGACCAAAGTTCTCCAAAAAAAATTGCCTAAGAACATCACTGCACAAAACACCCTCGCCCCCATTAATCCCGCGTGTGTCTGTCAAATGACAAAACACTCCACTCGAACCTCCAGCAACGTCTGAGCACGGATGAACCAGCTGAGTTACCCTGGGACTGCCAGCTCTCGCCCCTCGAACATGCTTCTGGGGAATAATCGCCCACGAAACAACCCTCAGGCCCTGGGGGACTTTCCCACGGGCGCTCAAACCCGATTTCCCAAGCAGCAACCCCCCCCCCCCGCAAACAACAAACATTCTTTCCATCCCCATCATTCCTACTTCCACGGCGCGCCCGCCTGTTCCGCGTCTGCACCGCAATTTTCATCCCATCCCTTGCGGAGCGTCCCTCTTTGTACGAGGCACGCCCGTGCTTCGCAGTGATGGTCGCGGCTAATTATAAACAACGGGTTCTTGCAATCCGAGCGGTATCGCGTGTCGCGCGAAGAGGAACACGAGCTGCCAGCCTGGAAGCCGTTTCGCCAGTTAAGAAGAAACTCGGGGCAGGAAAGTTGGCCCCGGCCGGAACTTTCCTGTTTTTCCACTCGTTGCTATTCATGACCGGACAGAAAAATCGTAGAGTCGGCGAGCTGTCGAGCAACAGTGAGGGCTGGAGGGTGAAAGAGGGGGGCGGGGGGGAGACGAAGGGCGACGAGGGTGCTTGGGGTGGGGGCCGAGGAACTTCTGTGAAAGTATTATCCCCAGGGTTTTTCCGTTCGATGCCCTGTCGCACTTTTAAGTCAAAGCCGGCTGTTCACGAGGAAAGCGCTCCCGACGCCGTTCTACTAGGTCGTCGCCGTAGTCGTCGTCGTCGTCGTCGTCGTCGCCGGCGACGTCACTCCGTCGTAGTTGTCTTCGTGTCATCAAGGAACTCATTAAAATCATAGCGAGCCATTCGATTACTTATCCCCTTTCCGTCCTCTTCTCCCCCGTCCGACGTTCCTCAACGACCCCCCCCCCCCGCCCCCAACTACCCCGTCCCCCCCCAGTCGGCGCACAAGTACGTACTGATTTAATGAGACGACTCTTTCGAGTAACCTCTCGTCGATGAAGTATCGTTAAAAAGAAGGAGAGAAAAAACGAAAGAGGGAAGAGAATCCCTTTCAGGCGGGCGGAGAGCACCCCGCCGGGTGAGCAAGGTGACGGAGCCCGCCGATAATAATCAAACAGGGATCCGCGATTTCGAGGCACACGCGGTGGTCTCTGTGAATATTTAGATGCCGCGGGAACGCGTATCTATTAATATTTATCGTGCCGGACCCGCTCGGAATAAAGAGGACGCGGGACAGGGAACACGATAAATATTACGTTCTATTGATTTATCTCGCAGCCCGGCTCGCGTCTGAGAGTTACGGGTGTTACGTGCCAGCCGCTGGCCCCCCCTGCCCCCCCGCTCCGCTGAAACTTCCACGGTGGAAAGCTGCGAAGGAAACGCGATACAGAGAACTAATATCTTGCTAGAGGACTGTGTCTTCCTGCCGCGACAAATGTAAATACGCTGTGCGAACGATTGTGGCGGTTAGCGACCGGTGCGTGTCGCGCATACGAATTCGTGCGTACGCGGCCGCATACGTGATCCGAGATGAAAGGTAATCGAAACAGTGGGTCGATGGTATTTCATGTTTTGAGGAGTATAGGGGGGAAGGTATTGTTCTTGCTTTGTGCAGCTTTCAATGTAATTGTTATAGCAATAGTTGGTTGGTTCCAATGCCTTTCAGTGAGATCAAGGTTGTTGAAAAGTATGAAGCTTAAATTGTCACAGAGTGTCAAAGAACAACGCAATGAATCGGGATAAAAAGTATCCTACATGTTATTCCTGGTCCTAGACTACGCGTATACAAAGTTCCAAAAAGATCCGTCGCGCAGTTGCGACGTGATTGCGTAACATATACCCAAACACACTTCCGCATTTATTGCATTAGTAGGATATCAAGTACAACACTGGGGAGCGGGATACTTGAAGGCTGAGGAAATAGAGAACTGCGGAATATAAGCATTGTTAGATGGCAGAGGAAGATAGTGGATGCACGTGAGGCACTGCGTTGTTATAATAACAATGGGCTGGGGTACTGGGAAACTGGAAGACTTTACAAATGGGGGGTTGGGTTAGGTCTGGGTTAGGTCACTGGATGCAGAATTATTGGGCTGGAGGTTTGCGGAAAGAGTTGGCTGGAATGTTGGGAAGATGGGTGTGCTGATGAACTTGGGAATTAGTGAGATTGCGAGTTGCTGAACTGAGGGACTATTGAATTAGCGAGACTGTAAGTTTGTGAACTGAAGAACTATTGAATTCGTGACATCGTGAGTTGGTGAACTGAGGAAGTATTGAATTAGTGAGATTTTGAGTTGGTGAACTGAGGAACTATTGAATTAGCGAGCTGGGGAATTGATGATCTGCAATCTGAACTTTCCAAACTAGTACCTATCCCAGCCAACGTATCCACAGCTGTACATCCACGTTCACTCGAAAAGGCTATCGCGTTTTCTAACATAACACCTACAATTACCAGCGGCACTTAACCATATTCCACTCCTCGGTCACGGAATCCATCACGAAAAGTATCCATCGAGCAGAGGCCCCCGTAAAGACACAAACTTCTTCTATTAACATACCCCGGTGTGTACGCGCATCATCTCGTGGCGTTTACACGGGCGCAACACTGAAAATAAATTTAGGGAGGAAGTCAGCCCGTCATGGCGTGACTCGCTAACAGAAGCGGGACGGCGGAGCGAACAGTTTCCTGAAGGGGTAAGTTTGACGTTGAATTGATTGGGCCGCGCGTGTCTGTTTCAGCAAGGTGGTCGGCGTTCCCTCCGCCGACAATGTTAGCGGTGACGGTGCTGATAGTACACCCGGTGGTCACGCGACCTCCTGCCCCCGCGCTTCTTCCTTCCAGCGAAGAGTGAAACGAAGCATCGTCCGGATCGCGTCGCAAACTTTCCTCAAAATCCAGCGTACGATATACCCGCAGCAGGAGCCCCGTAACGCACGAGGTACGGCACATACGTGTGCCATCTCTACCTGTAACTAGCATCACCTTCCCCGGGAACGACTGACGCTCGCACGAGTCTCGAAGCCCCGGCTCCCCCTCAGCTTTCTTCCCGCGCCCGATATCCTCCTCGCGATAAAGAAGAAGCTTCCAGCGACGTCGTTGACGTGGCGTTGCCTTCTTCTCGCGCTGCCCGTTCCTCCCTGGGCCCAAGTCCCCCCGTGCTTAACGCGATGGCAGCTTTCAGGGCGTTCGAAGCGGCGAGGGTAGCGATCCCGTTAGATCGTTACCTCCTACGATCAGCCGGGAAAGCGAATGTAGCTAGGAGGATACGTATTCGTGGAAGGGTCCCCGGCCTCGCTATTCCCGTCCAAAGATTATCGCGGACAATAAAAGTCAGCCCGGCGTGATTCTCCTCGTCGATCCGAAAAGTTGCAACGCTCGGGGATGGATAAGGAGTCGCGAAGAGCCGGGAAAGTGCTGGAAGGGGGTGAGGCGAGAGAGAGGGGGTTGCCGCGGGTGGGCGGCAGTAAGTACGACAGAAACGAAGGGAAACAAAGAGGGAAGGATCGGCGAAGGTGACAAGGGGTGGGGCTAGAGAGGGAGAAGGATCGGTTGGGTCGGCGGAGTTGTTCGGTGACGACTTTACTCCTTCCATTAATCAACTCTCCCCGCTTTTGTCGCTCTTACTGTTGCCATTGGCGTGGCACGACCCGATGGGGGGGTGCGGGAGGGTGGGTTGCTTTAAGCCACGCTCTGTAGTCACGTTGTTCTATTGCTCTTAACGCTAATGCTACCCACCGCCCGCGACTACCCCCAAGAAAAACGAAGGGAACGCCGCAGCTTCCCCAAGTACCTGTACCTGTGGGAGTTGCGCCGACGTAGATCGATTGGTAATTCACTGGACATTTTCGGACTTCCACGCTGCAGCGGGGAAGTTTCGGGGCCACGGGAATAACCCGTTAGGGGGCAGGCAGCTCGCGAAGATGAGAGTGTGGCGGAGGATGGTGGACTTGCCGCGGGATGCTCCCTCTGTTTGGGAGTCTGTGACGTTACAGGTCCCATTTTTTAAGCAGATTACGCTGTTTTTAATCAGTTGTAACATAGGCGCTTGTGGGCGTCCACATGCAACCCGACGAATTTGGAATGCGATACAAAGTGCGAGGGTTTTAAATATTCTACTGGGGTTGAATTGATTACTTCGACCCCTAGTTTAATCAAGACTAAAAAAATCATTGGCCCTCCATTGTTGTTAACGGGGAATTGCGCCTTGTTGGGCCGAAAAACTGGCAATTCTTTGTGAGTTTTTGGTACACAAACTGTTCCACAAATTACTTTGAGGTTTGCCAGGCTGTTTTATTGTATCTTGAACTATTGTTCTGAATTTTATTACTGCGGTTGTTCATGAGTAATGTAAGGGTAGCAAGAGGCAGCTTGAAGTAACGTTCGGTGAATGTTGAATTTTTGTTTCAATTATTGGTTATTTCAATGAAATTCCTTCTGCGTAACACAGTAAAACGCAATTCCCTGGAAATCTTTCTGACCTCCGACGCGTAACAAAGCAAATCTGAAACTGTTCGTCAGAGAATTAGCCAATGACTAGTAGACAGACCGTGCAGAATCGGCGGGCTTATATCGAATGGTACGTTATTACCAGCGAGAAGAATTAACGGTAGAATGAATGGATGTTGGAGATTGCGAAGGAGTTTAACCGAACGGAAAGTCGCTAATAGCGTTTAAGAAAAAGAAATAATTAAAGGGGGAGCATAATCAGATTGGAAAACCAGTAAAGTGAGTCAGAAATACGACGGTGGAAGAAGGGAATGGGGGAGGCGGGGGCGAGGAATCGGCGAGTAAAAAGGTGGCTGGCGCGAGCGGGGGGGGGGGCGAACGAGCGAAAATAAAGAACGGGGAATAAATTTTCTTGTAATCTATGGCTACTGTGGCTAAAGCAGGGGTTACTTTCGAAACGAGAAATTATGCCAGTTGCGTACCTATTGCGCGATTAATCGTTCGTTTGCCAGAAGAAATGAGTTACTACAAACTTTCCCATTCGTTAACGAAAAAAATTCACGGGATTCAGCTCATGAAAATGAAGTATTTCGCGAGGCAAGAACCGCAGAAGCCGCCGAAAAGTATTAATTGGTATTAATTCAGAGGATTAACCTCTAAGAAAAGCTGTCATACATTTTAATGTTCGGTAAGCCCCGCCTCCGTTGATTCGTCGGAATTAAAACTTATCACTCCGAAGAGAAGCGCCTGCTTATTCCAAAAGGGGCAAGTTAAGTAGAATTATTATAACCGTATTACCAACGGAGAACCTTTCGAGGCGGTATTTTGTAATTTGGATTTGCATTCCTCTCCCTTTACATTATCCCCGCATTATTCAAATTACATAACTCACTTCAATTACACGGTTTTGTCGACGCCCGCCGGCTGCCAGCTGTACTGGTAAGTCATCCACTTTCCGCGTTAATTTTCAAGTTATCATCGCGGCCTGATTCCTTCTCGCCCGCCTCAATCCGCGCCATCTCCGTTCATCCGCCTTGGCCAAAACTTTGCCGAATAATATTTCCGCCGCTCCTCGAAGCATTCTTATGTTTCCCCGAGCCCGACGCAACTCGCGTCCCCCGCCTTGGGTCTCTCGACTCATCTCTTAAAGGCCCGCCCGCGCCCCCGCAACCCCTTCCAGCCCATTCACCGGCCCCCTCGCTCTCGCCCGCGGGCTGCTCGAGCACCTTAACGCTTTAGAAAATTTTCTTGTGCTTCTTAAACTTTCAGCCCGAGCCAATTTGGCCCGCTTTACTTCCCTTTGTGCGCCTGTGCGAGTTGCCGCGCCGTTTCTGCCCGGAATCCGTGCGTTTAATACCCTTAAACAATCCCGTCTAATCGCGCTTTCTTCGAGCCGTCTCGTCTCCCGGATGAAACGCGAAAAATCACGACGAATGCTTCGGCCCGATCTCGCGAGCACTGAAACAGAAATTACACTCGCGAAATTAGGGTAAATTTGCCACGCTGAGGTCGGGCTTCTACTGTTGATAGGGACCAAATAGAGGTGAAGAAAATACATGAATTTTAATTGATAGTTTATTCAAAGCAGTGGGAATTAAGAAGTAAATACTAACAGCTCTAACAGCAGAAAACAGAATATATCGGTTTACAGTGGGTGGTCAAGTTATTATACTCAAACAAAAAGGTTTATATTTTTGAAAGTTTAAGCGATGGAATAAAATAAATTTTCTCGTTTTTAAGGTTATAATATTAGTTTTTAATACTAGTATATGTATTTAAGAATCCAAGTTAAATACATTTAAAGAGGTTCAAGACTACCTACATATATTGTACGAGAAATACAATTATTTAATATTTGGTGACTCCGCCTTTAGCTTTTATGACAGCTTCGATTCGGTGTGGCATGCTTTCAATGCATGCTGTGGCTACTTCCTGCAATTTCGGAGTGTTGTGCCATTTTATTTTGTATATACGTAGCTTCAATTTGATGAACAGGATAGCGCTGAATTTTATACTTCTTTTGTTACATAAGAAAATTGGAGCAAAATTGGATTGCAAAAATTAAAGGTTCAGACCTTTCAGTCTGAAAACTCTCCACACCGCTCAATAATTTTTTTTGTTTTTTCCTAGTTCATCAATTTCAAGCTACATATGTATAAAATAGAACGCCGTTTCATTTTTCAGTTTCAGACTACCTGGTAGATAAATATCATACACACCAACGGACGACGAATTTTGCGCGGCATGATGGTCGATCATGCATAACTACAATATTTATGGTTAAAAATTAATAAAAAAAAACCTGCAGCTTTTTCAAAGATGCATCAAAGCATGGTCCAAAATTCAGATAAATCGGAACGCTGGTTTCCTAAAAAAAAAATCCCAAAGTTTGCTATGTTTTTAGCCCAAATAACAGGATTCCCCCTTAATTATAGCCACTACTTTCACAAATTTTGACGAAAATTTGTTGAGTATAATAATTAGGCCACCCTTGTAAACAGAATAAATTAGAGACATCTCGTTAAATGAACAGCAGCGCGTTGCAAAACACAAAGGACATCTCGTACGAGCTATTTAATCAGAACGTTTGTACTTTCAATAAAACCGTTGATCATAAATGAACAAGTCCCTCCGTTCCTATAACAGATACCATCTCCTGGCCGCTACAATACTGTCCTTGCAGCAACTCGTTCCCTTTGACTCCATTCACCGACTGATCCACCAGGGCACTCTTTCAAAGACAATTGGCTAACAGACAACTGCGCTTCAATCCATTCGGACGTCAATGAGAATCGTGGCCGTCGCTTATGTATTTCAATTCCCCCTCGTGACCCGGCGACAGGGCCGGCGAAAGGAAATTTTCCATCGAACGTTCTGCAATTCAGACAAAAATAACGCTGATATCCGATCACAATAGGAGTACAATGGACACCGGGGACGATGACTGCCCCGGCCAGGGGCACTCAAAGAAATTGGCTGGTGGTTTCCTGACCCCGGGAGGACGGACCTTAACGGATAGTTGGAAACTCCGGGAGCAGGTGGCTTTCGAATCGTTCTCAGAATCAGACCGCTTCAACAACCCCTTCCCGGCCCCTCTCTCACCTCTGACTTTCCATCTTCGTGGAGGGGGGTTGGGCATGGGGATGGGGGTTAGCCGTCCCGGTCATTCTTTTCGCATTGCATCCGACAAAGAAGTTACCGGTTGCCGAGAGTTTCTTTAAATCCCGAATACTTTTCTCGCCCTCGCCGTGTAGACGGCCACCTCCACCCTTCTGATCGTCTGTCGACGGTCTCTGAAAGCGCGGCTCCCTCCCCCTCAACCATGGCTGATGCCACTCGCGTCGAGTCCGAGTTTTTTCCTGTAAACACGATTCGACGACGACGACGACGCTGTTATCGGAAGGAAAACCGTCGCGCGCTTTTATCAGCACCCGCTACTTTTTTCCCGCAGTGAGTTCGGAAGTAGGAGACCCTGGATACAGCCACTGTCCCCCAAGATCGTTTCAGGAGATATTAACGCGCAGATAGAGCATCTGCCGGGCTAACTGCCCATCTACTGTCCACCGCTGATATTGAACCGAGGGGGACGCTCCAGAACTTGACGGTCGCACTGTTTTTCACACTTTCGGGGAGGGGGAGGGTGGCGTATACCTGGGATGTGGGGTTGTCCCTGCTGGAAGGCTTCCACTGTTGCAGGATCAGATTGCTCTGCTGCCCAGTTGATGAAGGGAACTTGGTTCGTGCGCGGCGAAAGACTGAACGTGTGTGGTGAGCGTAGGGAGGTTGCTTTAGTATTTATTGGGGTGGCGCATAGGAAATTGCCGATCGCGGATAGCGTAAATGTTACTCTGTGTATGGTGGGGGTGTAATAACAATTGCTCACACTGACTTATGATTTGGGAAGTCTCACGGAAACTCAAAAAAGTAACACAATTAAAACAGGTAAAGTGCACGAAATATTATCGTTCAAGCTTCCCTAAACGAAACAGCAATTTCATGTGCAATAACTTAATACAGTCCTAGGAAGAAGAGAATTTTTCATTAAGGGGGTACAGGACTATTGAAATCTCGAAAAATGGATTTTTTTATTGTTATTAATTCTGAAAGTGTCTTCCTCTGTTTACATTTGCAAGAAAGTTTCACGAGGAAATTGCGGAAATTATAGCGCTGATCGTAATTGAGTGCAGTAATGGCCTCGTACGGGTATAATGATTGCTTGGGACCTAAGCAATCCAACACAAAAAGAACATAGATTTTACTTGTCCAATAGTCCTGTACCCCCTTAAAAGAGAATAAGATGAATCCGGTAAAAAAATTTTGCAAATAGATAGCTTTTTTTTAAATTACTTAGACTGTATTTGTCGAAAGAATTTAACGCACGATGACGAGTTGATAGTTTGCTCTGTTAACCAGGGAATTGTGTGACGGTATCCTCATTGAGGCTTGCGAAAATAAGTTAAACAAATTAGAGACTTTTACGCGCAGTGTTTTATTTTGTAACAAGTAGTACGAGGCACGTGTACCGTGAAAAAAAATCAGTGGACGATTAATTCGTTTAAACAGTACAATAGCTTTATCGTCGCGTGGGAATTAGCGAAATCAATACCGCGGCACGATTATAAAATATCACATTCCGTTCGCTGAAGATTCCGCCGTTGAATAAATTAACAGTATGCAAAGTGGCAATTAAATTCAGCTTCCGTTATAATTCCGCGGGAGCCTTGTATGCAAAACTAAGCGCAAAAAGCTGCAACCCCCGGTACGTGTATCGAAATTCATGCAGAAGAAAGCTGGATAGGTGGAAATTGCGGTGCGCACGCAATCATAACTTGAAATAGCGCGTTCAGCAGCGGGGGCTTCAAGAGCGTCCAAGCGTAGCATTAAATTTCACCGGCGGGGGAGGGGAGAAAAAAAAAGAGGCGAGGGAGGCAAGTGAAATTGCAGCGCACTCGTTTGTACCGTCAAGTAAATTCGAGAAATTCTGAAAAACAGTGACACATGCTGAATATATGGGGGCTAAAAGCGGGAACAGAAGCCATTGTAACTGTTCCTTGAAACAATTCAAACCCCACTTATAACGCCCCTTCATACCTTCAAATCGAGGAGATTTAAAGGGCAGCGTACACCTAGGAGGCGAGAAGGTATGATGGATTTGAAGAATTTCTATTCGGTGGAGAAACGTTTCCATCAAAGATACATTAGATACATTAGAAAGCTCATACTTTCGTCTATAAAATGCGAAATTTTTATTAAAAAATTCGAAGAAGAAGCTGCGTGGTAGCTGTTTCCGTGCAACGATTTTTTTCAAAAAAGGCGTGCGAGGTAACCATCATATCCTCGCTGTTTTTCACCTGAAACAAAAAAGGAAAAATTATTCTTAAAGTAGACAAGAAAATCCTGAATGAATGTGACTATTCTCACCAGGAAGCAAATGAAAAATAAGTCTTTTTTTATAAAATTTAAATATAAATTCCAGGCGAAGGCGGGTGGTAAAGCTAGTTAAATAAATTAATAGATGCTTTAATAATTCCAAGCTTCATCGTAGCCGCTGTTAAATAATGTCTTCTACTCGGACGTATCAATAGCTTCTCAAGTACAACGAACCTTTATCAATCTAGTAAGCAGTGTATATAATTTTTTAGGTAGACACGAGGCTTGCTTACATCGTGCTCGTGTGATATGCAGGAAAAGTGGCGAGAAATCACGTGCCGTGTTCGAAAAAGTTGCAAGTAATGAAGTCATACATACCATCGTCCCATGGAACAAAGTGGACTGCGCCCTTTGTGGTGTGGAATGGAACGCTGCAGCGTACAACTCGTCGACTAATATATCGCTCTATCTGCAATAATTAATCTTCATTTGGCCGCTTCTTTGCAGTCGTGCGGGGCTCTTTTCTACACGAAGCAGAAGTTTACGTGACTGGAGGTTATACCGGATACGTTGGACACGCGTGCAAAGACCTATTACGCGAAAGCAGCCTGCACGTGGAAGGAATGTGCAGTACGACTCTACCGGCGTTAAAGAATTGCGAAATTTATCGCGCATTATTCTAGGCGGCGTTGTTACTGTCAGGCCAATACTTAGCACTTTACGATCTGCCAATCTACGGAAATGTATGGGGAGGTTTGATGCTGTGGCGGGACACTCCTCCCACACGTACAGAGCGTTCAAGTTCACCGCGTCACTTGAAAAATGTTAATATTGCTAGAAATTCAAGGAGATGGGTGTTACGGTTAATGACTGTACTTTGCTCGCCCGAAAAATTAAGCTACCTTTTAAAGATTTTTTCTCAGTAAATACAACATGTAATGAGAAAGAATTTTTTTAATTTGGTTTAAATGTTTTTTTATAGGGTCAATGTGGCACCTCAAAAAAGAGGTGTGTTCGTGGCGCAGGTGATTTCACCACTCAGGCTTATTTGAAACAAAGAATTCGAAAAGATTCTTAATCTGTATTAGTGTCGCTATCATCCGTACCTATATCCGTATATTCTTCAAAATAAAAAAAGTTTCAGTCGAATCGGATAATAACTTTTGGAGATACGGGTCCCACCGTTTTGAAAACACTCTTTCCAGAAAAACGCGTTTAAAGTTTTACGTGAGCGCCGAGTGGCCGGGTGTTACCCATGCATTTGCCGCTACTCAAATGCCTATAACTTCGGGAATTTTACGAATTTCAACCAATCCTTTTAAACACGTATTCCTAAAAGGTTGAACACTCAAAAAAAAAAATCGAATTTAAGCCGGAACCTCCCCTTAACGAATTTTGTAATGATTAACTTCAAGTTAAAGTTGTCATTATTTTTTCAAGTAAAATATTGAATATATAGCTGTGTATAAGATAAATAAATAGATCCCAGAAACCCTGTTTCGGTCTTGGATTAAATTTATAATAGATGTTAAAGCAATCTTTAAATATAAAATAAATAATTCCGGCTTACATTATCATAGACAATTTTTTCAAAGGAAAAGAGAATCATGAAAATAACACACCGAATGTATCAGCAAATAGAGTAATATTCCAGTGCACCATCCATTAACTATTTCGCTTATCAGAGTCACAAAAGAATCCTTCTATTTTGTTTCTCGATTACGTCCAATGAAGTGGACATAATACGACGTCGACGCTATCATACGCGAATTCGAAATCAGTAGAAGCTGTTGGAGGAGGGCGGGAGGGGTAATCGTCAGGGTCGTGGTTTGTTAAAACTGAAACTTTTTCCCCCAGCAGCGATGAAAGTTCGCTGCCACCCTAACAATACGGTGTTTACGACACAGTAGAGCGTTCAGGATTACGTGGAATGCGATACGAAACGTTATGTTCTAATGAACGTGACTGCAAGAAGTCAAGAAACCATGAATCGCTGATTTGTGCTGCGCTCAGCGGAGAAAAAACCCTGGACTACTCCGTGAAAATGAACCTCGGGCTTCTAATTCTGAGTGTATTACAGCTTTTGTTCCGCGCCCAGTGGAAAAGCAAAACGAGGGTCGCGCAAAGCGTCATTTTTATGGAATGCTTTTCAACGATCTTATCAAATCACGATGGCATTGTAACAGTCACGGGTTGATTAAAATCTATTTTCATGCGAATTTGCCTGACATTGTCAAATATTAAATTTTCATTCAAAGCGAACCTTTGATTAAAACCCTTATGCATATTCTCCGCCATTTTTTTTCCTGTGGATTTAAGGTCTTTACATGGGAGACACTTTCGTGTTTTATCTTTTTCGAATTACTGCTGTCTCGACCAAGTAAATATCTTGAGACACAGAAGTTTGCTCTGGGAAAATGCCCTTATCTTGCATTCAAGAGTAAACACAATTAACCCAGTCAACCTGCAGCATTATTTATTAGTTAAAAATTCCCCATAAATGCTGCAGTGAACTAGTTCCAGTTAAAACAATATCCAAGTTTCCCTGCGGCGCACAGTGGCGCGTGTCATAGGGAAGGCTGGCCAAAAGTAATATTTTTAAAACTAAGATAAATTGTTGGAATAAATTTAATTCTCCCGCATACACGGTTAACAAACATTTCCCTGTGCAAAATCCAACGTTAATCACGAACAACTAACTCCACCACGCGCAGCAGGTTTCTCATACGAATGACAGCATACGTACGAGCTACGAAGGACTTGCAATTAGCGCAACCAGCACTTGTCCGCGCCGAAACGTACTGATCGACTTTTCTGATCACTTGTCAGTGCTCCGCCAATAACCTGAAACTTCGCTGCCGCCGTTGAACGCGTCAGCCAGCGCAGCAGCAGCAGCATTTGTTAAGTAAACCCCTTGCTAACACGCTGATCATTAACAGCCGCCATCGAGTGCTCTCGTTTTCGCGCGCTTATCGAGAGTGCAGCTGGCTACAAGTGGATACATACGTTACACTCGGCCAGATTTCAGCAGTAAATCTGAGTTTACGGAGGGATCCAGCGGGCCCAGGGCTGCCGCGGAATTTATGTGCAGTCGTTTTCTTCGCGCCCGCTGTTATACAGCTGGATGCGTTGTTGCAACGCTTCAGCCCCCGCCGCACCCCGTGCATCACTCTTTGTAATGCATAGTAATCGATAGACGCCAGGCTATCTGCGCTGCTTCCAGGATACTTTCCCCCGAAGAACCACTTGTTTGCCTGCTGCACTGCTACGTAAATTCCCCGGCTATCGGCTGCAATCGCCTGGTACGAGTGTTCTTTAAAGGGGGATCTAAATTGGGCCACATTATAGGTATTTCGCGACGTTTCAGTGGCTTTTAATTCAGCTGAATCGATTGCTTGTGATTCGTGGTTTCGCGGGGAGTGAATGGGCGGATTGGTATGTCCAGGGAAGTTGCCTACTTTTTCGTAGGGAATTTTTGTTGGGCACGGTAGGTTGGGAGAGGGAATTTGAAGCGCTTCAGATGATATCTTGTGGACTATGAGGTTGAGATTATAAAATACTAGCTGTACTACTCGGCTTCGCCCAGAATTTAGATTCTGATTTTATTAAAAAAAATTGTATTTTTTTTTAAATAGTCACATTCATCTGGATTAGTCAGGTATAATGAGCTGAGGCACATTTCGTGATCCCAGAGTTTATCGTTTTTAGGCGTCAGACAAACGCATAAACATATAGAAGCTATCTGCTTTATATATTAAGATGTGGAATTTAATTGGACTCATTGCCTGCTGTTACTTTGAAAATTTGTAGAAAACTTGATTCTCTGTATTATATTGAATTATTATTGATGTCGAAGAAAGAATTTCAGGCTTCCGAGATTTTAGTTTCTGTATTTGGTGTTTTCTGAATTTCTGTATTTTCTTTTACTCAGCTGTGCAATTTTGCTAGAAAGAATGTCCAAAATAAAACGCTCATTAAGAATACCATCAACTAAAGGATATTAATATATAAATGTCTATTGGTGTGTAAAAAGTGATCTCTTATTATTCATATTAATCAATTAATTTGATCGTTACTTTATCTAGTGAGGGATTAAGTACAGTGAACAGAGTAAATTTATACTCCAAGGGGAAAATTTTGTGGGTTTTGATTTTCCTTTAAAAACCTAGAACAATACTAATGGAGCGTGCAAATATTTTGACGAATTCCGTCGAGAAAAACGAAGGAATAAACGCAGTGTTAACGATTTTACATGTTACACGCCGATTACTTTCAGCGGAAGGTTTCGTAATGTTTTTCCCTCGAATACGTGTAACACCGAGCGCGACCACGGTGCATCTTTTGTTTAAGATAATAGAGCCCCGAGACCGTTCTGTCGGCATCCTCTCGACGCGAGGGAACGTGAGATCGTTATTTCATTATGGTTAATTTGAGACTGAGTGCGCTCATGGGTGGCTAACGAGATAACAGAGGGATTCTCATAATTAGAGGGAAGATTAACGAGCGCCAGAACGCGCGCGATGTCACGTCGAATAATATTTATTTACATCTACCTTTCCACTTTGTCGAAGACGCTTCAACGTATCTTTCAGCCAAATTACTTTTTTACGAGATATACAAAAATTATACGTTGCGCATAAGTTACGTAACGAGATGATATTAAGAACCAGTAACAATAAATTTAAGACAAATAAATCTTGAACCACTTTCTGTGGAATAAACTCGGTGGTACTGCTAAGAATTTACTACAGGTCATAGTTCAGAAGTTTGAAAATAATATTTCACTCATTATCGCATCAGTGTCAATGATTATCTACTTATTATTGCGTTCAGTTATGCTAAGGAATGCATTAGGATTTCAGACAGTGCGAGGGAATCGTGTAACGAACACCACCAAATTTTTTATTAAAAAGATACACCGAGTGACGATTTATTAGCGGGTATCCCGTAACGCCTATTTCTCTCGGGTGACGGGCTTGCGAGAAAATGTAAAGTTATTAACTTCTTATGAACCGAGGCCCGCGAACAATGCGTCCAGGATTACGCAAAGCCAAGGAAGAAAGGTAGAGGTTACCAGTTGGCGGGCTATCGATCCACCGTAATTCCGTTGCCCTTTGCGCACCTTCAGGTAAGTAGGTAACTGGTGTGCCAGACTGCGAAACAACATAACCGTAGTGACACGCCACGATTCCGCTGGCTTGTCCTATGCAAAACACTAGTGCCTGACTGAATATCAGAAAACGGAATCGCGTCCTGTTCCATTAGTCGCATGCGTGTTGAGTTGCTTCGAATTCGAGCGCGAGGCTTGCTTCGTTTTTACACAGCCCTCAAGTTGCAGGTGCAAAGCGACCAGCAGATATTTGAAAAAAAGAATTATGAACTTCTGGGGTTCATAGTGATCACCTAAACAAGTGCACAAGTGCTAAGAAGCACGTACAGTAGAGCGAAGCGATACTATATAGGCGAAAATTTAAAGTTGAATTTTCAGTTGGCCTGGGTGCGGGATAATTGTCTTTTGATTAAGCTAACACAACTGTAAAAAAAATTTGGAAAATATTCATGTCTGTAGGTTCCTTTCTCTCCTAAATAATCATATAATCATATAATTACTTTTAGGAGAAAATGGAACCTGCAGACATGAATATTTTTGCACTTTTTTTTTACAGTTGTGTTTGCTTAATCAAAAGACAACTATCCCGCACCCAGGCCAACTGAAAATTCAAATTTAAATTTTCCGCTCCGCTAATTTACTAAGGTTATATCGTCTTTTGTGTTTCTGAAAGCTCTGATCTAATTTTCGATCACTAAGACTCTTCAAACACTTTTGACAGTGTTGAGGTAGATACTTTTTAGTGTGAATTATGTTAATTGTTGCATATTAAAGTGTCTTCCCCACTTTTGCGCGATTATTAACCACGTACTTACAGTGTCCGATACTTTGGTTGAAGTAAATTGGATATCAACTACTTCATCAATCATTGAGTTATGAGGTTTGTTTCATAGTGCGTGGATTGGAGAGGTGATGCAATAATTATTTCCAGTAAGCACTATAACATATTATATTCCCTAGAACTATTATAAAATATTAATATACGTTCTAACGTGATTTTCCATTCTGTTTATTTTCAGCCTCACCATTTGTCATAAAACACTCTTGAGCCCCGTCCAATTGAAACAGTATCTGTGACTTTTATTCGTCGACTTCGCTGACGTTTCCCTTCAGCACTGAATCCCTCTACTTATCGTATCAAACTCCCCCAAGAAAATTAGCTATACGCACGGCGACAAGGATAAGCTCGGTGTCCATATGTTAGCACGAATGTCGAATCCTATGATTGGACGAATTTCTCTATCGAGGAATAGGGTTACAAACCCAGCGCCAATATTGGTTTGGAGGATTGGCTGATCAGGCCGTGTTCCCGCACGGGATCTTGTTTGTCCCACGTGGCTTTTATATTGAATCGCTAGTGTTCTTCGCGGATCCTACAAATTCCTCGGCAAATTGGATTAGACAGCATCTGTCGGGGAGAAAAATGTGCGTCTAGGTCTGAACGTCAGCTTCGCCTGGCAGGAGAACTCCGCAGTCGCGCCGCTCCGAGCGTACGTACCGATCCGCCCATTCGATATTATTTATCGCGAACACTCTTCCCACGATCCGGGCGTATTTAGCTGAGACATTCAATCATACTCTGGGGAACATTTCGCGTCTGCCGGGTTCAATCTATCCCGGCATCGGGGGCTCAACTGGTTGTCTGTAATCAACGAACAAGGACAGACGACGCGGATAATAGCTCGGCGGGGCTGAGAGGGGATTGTCAAGTTAGACGATATTAATTCAAAGCGCAACGCTACAATTTGTAATTATATTCCTTCGGGCGGATAGCGACGTAAGGAGTCGAGAGAATCAAGCCCAGTTCTTACACGCATTTATACACGCCGCTGGCTTACGCGCCGGCACTTTAAACGTTCCGGCACAATGCCGCGGTAGTTGCAGAACTTTCGGAGCCGAGTTGCCTGCAACGCATTCGAACTCCTTAATAGATTCCCCGAAGTAGCACGTGAACTCGATCAACATTTCACGGAGCAATCAAATATTTTAGGAACTAGCCGCGACTTTTCCTCTGCCATCGCGCGAAGTCCAGCTGTCGAACCTGTCCAGGGTTATTTCCCGGCATAATGTGGCCGCTGATCGATACGCCGAAGTCGAAGCTCGAGACGATAACTGACAAGGTTTGCTTTCGTGCTGGGTGTCTGGGTTTGGTGTTACTCCGATGGGCGAAGAAAAGAGTGGCGTCGAGAAATAGCGTCATGCTTCGTGACTGCTATTATTGTTTTCAGACAGTAGAATACGACTTACTAGGGAATATTTCCAAAGCGAAACTGATTTTAATGAAGCTTCGTGTGGATGTAGGGTATATTAGAGTATGCAGGGATTAATGTTTTTTCTGCGGAAAGAGTCTAACAAGGTAAGCACGAGCAAATGGCTCGAAGGGATGAAATCAGCAGTTAAGGTTACCGCGTTGTTTCGTTTTCTAAAATATAAATTTATTTCCCTGTTGGTAGTGCGATAGAGCGTAAAACAGCTCTGCATAAATTCTAGTGCAAAGAACAGCTTGCGAACATTCCGCAGAGCCACAAGTATCTGACTAAAATTACCAGAAGAAAAGAGTTTCTTAAAGTGTCCCAGGTGTCCGTCCCCGATTGCTTTGGTTTTTGGATATGTTTGAGAGGACTGAAAAGGAAGAAATGTCTGTCTTTCTATTTTAGCCAATTTGCATGTTTAGGGGGTGAAACCACCCCTCAAAGTTCATAAAAGGTACGAAATTGGTTTGAATAAAACTTGATATAAATTTCATTTGCGTCACAACTTGCTGTATGGATGATGCTCTTGTCGCCAGTCACCGTTGTTAGGGGGTAAACTACCCAAGGGGAGGTTCACCTCTCATCGCCAGTAGCGATAGGAGGTCATAAACCCACCGATGTGTCATTTTAAAATAATTTCTGTCTAAGGTTTTTTTGAGAAACTTATGAATTTTTTACACCCTCAAATGCGCAGTTAAAAGATTACGGGTAGTTTACCCCCTAATAACGGTGACTAACGACAAGAACATCATCGATACAGCAAGTTACGACGCAAATTAAATTTATATCAAGTTATATTCAACCGAATTTTGTACACCTTACGAGCTTTGAGGGGTGGTTTCACCCCCTAAACATGCAAACGGGCCAAAATAAAAGGACACGTATTCCTTATTTTTCGGTCCTCTAAAACATATCCAAAGACCAAAGCAATCGGAGACGAACACCTGAAAGTCTTATAACTCTGAGGGGTGGTTTCGCCCCCTAAATATGAAAACGGGTCGCAATAAAAGAGCACGTATATCTTATTTTTTGATCCTCTAAACACATCCAAAAACCAAAGCAATTTGTGGCGGACACCTGGGAACCTCTCCTTGCTAGCTATCTCCCAGCGATATCTCGAAGCACGCCGCAAGTGCTCTTAATGAGCCAGCGATCAAGGGGCAATTGATTACGGAGTCATCGCTTGCAAAGACAATATTTATAATGGGCGGTAATGAACGGCGAAAAGAAAAGCGGGGGAGGCGCAGAGGGGGATGGAACGTGGCAGCGAAAGAGACAGAGGAAGAGAAAGGGAAATCGCGGAGGGTCGAGGTTGGCAAGATTTATTTGAGGCGACCGAGGGGTCTTTGCCATCGGAGCCCGTGTGTACTTTCGACCCTAAGATATTGCGGTCGTTTCCCTTTGGTCAGAGAAGCCGAAGAGAAGTCGGCCGGTAGTTTTTTCGCCCCCTCAAACGGCCATTGGGGCCACCCTTCTCGGCCGCCCCTTTCCCGTCCAACCCCCTCCCCCCCGCGCCCTATCAATTCATTGGATTTTTAGCGGCGAGTGGTTATAACAGGTACTTTCCGCGTGAAATGTGCCCCCACCGAGTTAAAAATTGGCTTCTAATATGATATACGTAGGTCACCATATGGCCGGGAGAGCGCCGCAAAACGGACGATATTTTCAGTTTCTTCGCTTATTTTCCCGTCCCCGCGACCCCCTCCGCCCCGCCGAGCAGCCACCGCCTGCCATCTCACTGTTCGCGCCCGGTTCCCTCTGGTCCCTTGTCGAACGGCCTCCGCATATTCCGTCCCATTCGGCCTCCGCCTAACGTACTATCGGAAAGCGATAGTATTTTCGCGCCGGCGGTTCTCTTATTGCGCGGCCATATTTCACCGCGCTATCCCACGCCATCGGGCGGGCAACGGTGCCGCCGAGCTTTCCCCGGGCGGAGAGGATACGGATGCATTTAATATGCAATCGCCGAAAGGGGGTTGGCCGGGCGAAGAAACGACGGGGAAAACACGTGCGCCCCCGCTTGGATGGGCTCCGGCGACTCCCAGAGGTTCGCGCGTCCCGTCGCGCGACATCTGGCCCCCCCTTCTCGGACAGGTCGGTCGTCGATAAACTTTCCAAGATCGTTTTTACGCTCCGGATCGGTCGCGGACGTGCCTAAGCTCCCCGCCGCGTCGCTCCGGCGTCCCCTGGCCGTGTGTACACGTGCGGCTGGTGGCTGCGCGCCGCATCCACCGGAAGCGCTGGAAATCTCCGCGTGAAGTTTTGATTTACGCCTCCTCCGTGCAGCTACCCGCCGGGCGTAAGGATCCGCTGGCAGGGGGGATTACACGTTTTTCTCGGGGGTGAAGAAAGGTCTCGTTAACGCCGGGGATCGCGCCCGTTAGCCGGGCAATGAGGATACTTTGATTTCGCTGTGATTCGCGCACGGGTTGTTGTGTATTGGTCGTCCGAATTTAGGGACTCGGGGGTGTGCAGGGGACGCAGCAGCGCTCGAAGTATTTGGTTATGGACGGTGTAATGAGAATGTGTATCGAAATGTTGGGCGATAATTTGTTACGGAGTGCATTAAAATTCGATAGCCACAGTGGAAGTTACTCTCAACAGGATAATGATCCTGGCCGGAGTGGTCGAATAACAAGTAGCTGGTTTGTACGCTATCGTAATTGTTCAGCATTAATTGTGTTCGAACTTTGTCGCATGTATTTTGTAAAAAGGTGTTGGCAATTGGAATGGGCAACGAAGGTATTTTGAAAAGGTTGCCAGAATTTGATTGGGGAATCATTGGGTGGTGTGAGAGATGCAGTGGGGTGTCCTGTAACGAACTGATTCGTTCTAGAACTTTGTTCGTGATAGGATACATGTACATGTATATGTATAAGTATTTAAATATAGTACACGTGTAAATTTTTAATACTGTAATATGTAAAATAAGGACATACAAATATACGTGTTATGAATATGATTTATTATATTTACTCGAAATTGGTCGTATTTGCGTACTTCGGAATCTTTTAATTTTTTTAGTGAAAATTGTATATTCGCAATACTGATACAATCGCGCCCTAATAGTTTTTTTTGTAGAAATATAAATTTTTATATGTGGAAATTTGTGTTTGAAAAAATAGTTGTTGATAAAAGCTATTCTTTGTTATAATTCACCATATTTTTTAATTTCATTATTATGGACTAAAAATGTACAGAAATATTGACAAATACATATCCGGGGGTGTGATACACACCGTATGACCACGATGAGTTGAATTTCATACATTGCACACGTGTAAATTTATAAAAAAAAAAACATCATAACAATCGCCGATTGTATTTCTCCACGTTCGTTGGAACATATTCGTTCATTGCAAGCGTTTTGATTTTATGAGAGAAACTGCTCGCTATAGCATTCGTTCGTTATAGGATACTCCACTGGTACATATTCGATGTGGATATGATGCCTTGGTTATTATCCACTTTTGGATTCATTACTACAATATGTGTTTCATATTAATAAAATACTGCATGGTACAATTGAAGTTTGAACAGTTATTTTAATCAATTTCTAAAGGTGCGAATGCACGAAGAGACAAAAATATCGTATCTCACACGAAACGTTAATCTCTTCAGACAATTATTGAATTATTTTTATTATTTTGTCATTAGTTTCATGAAACTAGGCTCTCATGAGAGAAGCTTCAGAATATATTCTCAAAAATCACATCTCTCGCGACTATTCATCTAAAATCTCACCGTGGATGCGCACCTTAAGGGGTTATGCCTAGTCAGCTTTCGAAAAAGAACGCCAGATTCGGGAATATATTAACAGAATGTTTTTGAATTTTTAATTTTAGATGACCGGGATCAGAGAAAACTTGTTCATCGCACAGCGCCTTTATCAAAACAGCTGCAGTGAGAATGACTGTTATTCGTTTGTTTTTTTTAATGTTTTTCTATAATAAAATTACTGAAAGTTTCTTCATACATGTACTTTCAAAATAAGCGAATAGTTGTAAAAAATATACAGTAGATATTCCACAAAAAATTTCGGGAAATCGCGATCTTTTTCGAAAGCTGACTAGGCATAACCCCTTAAGAAATAAAAGATGTTCCGCGTGGTTGAGAGTGATCACGCTACAGTGAATCTTGACAAGCGAAGAAAATGCGTTTATATGTATGCAGTGTGTGGTGGCAGGCGATTTGGATTAAACGAGATCGATTAACTGAGACTAATTGGACAAGTCGAGACAACCGATTAAATCCTATTTGAGTGATCGAGATTACCAATCACTAACGAGTAACTTAGTAAGTGGATCAGGATGCGATCTACCTAGTAAACCAACAACGCCATTTTCTTGCCAAGTACCGTAGCCACAGAATATTGGTTTATGTTAGGATATTCACACTTGTAAAGTACAATTTGAGAATCTTAACTGGGATTGCTGATAAGATTTCTGCATTTCCACGAAGGTTCTAGTAATGTTAGAGATTTTCACGTAAAACACCTTTGAAAATAGTATACTATAACTTGAATAAAAAGTAGATTCACATGTCCAATTGTGAGCGGGATGCACAGGCTAAGATAGTAAGTGAAAACGGTCAGTCTATGGTCAGATGCACTCTCACTTGGTCTGACGCATTACGTGCATGCATTAGGTATTTCAAAAACTATTTCCAATAAAAATTATTGAGACTAGCAAACATTTTATAGTTCCTTAAAATATATAGTTCTGTTAAAAGGAACCTCTTCACATCATAAAATTAACAACATACAGCAAATTTTTGTATATTGTCCCAGGAGAACAAAGAACATAAAATTTCTCCGATTTTTCTTTATTTCCCTTATCCTTACTCCCCTACGTTTATTATTATTTCATCTACTTCATCCCCTCGGCCTATGAAGAACAATACCAACTACAGGAACCCTGAAACGAATGCATAAGTTTCTTCTGTATATTTCTTAGCTTCCCTTTATAGGCGTCATGAATAGAAATAGGAATCCTTTTTGATGGATTAATTAAGATACAAGAAGAGCAAGATTTGTCGCCAGCAGTAAAATGCTCGATAGAAAAAACAGGGTGGGTGTCTCCCAGGGAGATAATCCCGTGACGAAAACGAACGAAGGACGAGCGTGGAGACCCCGTGTAGATATAATTTATTTATGATGGCGGACAAGGGCGATAAAAGTCCTGGGGAAAGAAGATCGACGAAGTTAGACGCGGTTCTTTATTGCAACAGATACCCCGCTGTTGTTCACATAATGCAGTAATGTTATTTCAACGCAAACATTGATATTTGTGTTTCATTAATAAGAAATCTTCTTTACGACTTACCTTTCAGAAAAATTCTTTCGTGTGTTCGGATATATTTAAAGGCACTGACTCGCGTAGAAATATTTGTATAATGGAAAGATGATTACATTTTATATTGCACTATCATATAGGTACAATTTAACATTGCCCGAATACTTCAGTTTAAAATCTGCAGTGTTATGAATTATGAAATCATCTGTGCCATTATTTCTTTCTAATTTCATGTCAGAGATATACGTACCGTCAATTTTGGTGTGCCTAATTTATAAATTATTTCTTTGTTTACCCACAAAAAATTGTGAAAGGTACACTACGTTTTGTTGCCGCTACAGTGGCGTTCCCTTAACTTTCCTCACGTACCTATACTTATAAACTGCTGAGAAGAACCCTGCCCCGAAAAATCTGGTCTTCTCTACGTGTAACATACAAAATGGATACGAATCCTCTTCGCCAGGCAACTTCACGAATCCCCATTCTCAATACACGAATCAAAAAATATTCACCGCTGTAAAATAGAAAAATTTTCAAATTATAGAAACCACAAATTCCTACACAGAAGGGCGAATTAATTAGCTGATGAATTTGTGAAAGTAACGAGCACAACTTTTAATTCGAACCTACCTCTGATGTTCACGTTCCCGTGGAGCGCGACCCGTTCATGCTAATAGTGCCATCCCCAGCGCCGAATCAGTCGGTGAAAACAATTTTCCGACGAAAGGAGGGAAGATGGGGGGGGGGGGGGTGGGAACGGCCCGAGTTCGCCATACAACTTCCTTCCTGAACCGAGAGCCCATCGCGGCGATTCAATTCCAAACGATGAGCGACGTCGAGGAGAGGAGCGAACAAAACTAGACTAGCTCGTCCACCGATCTCTTCCATTTCGTCGACAGAGGATCAGCGCAGGATAATAGGATTTTTTGACGTATGAGAGCCACCCTCGCGTTCTAACGGGTGGGCCTAGGAAAAAGGGTCATGCTTATTGCTGACTACGCGGGATCCACATGCGCATCGCTGCCTACGAAAATAATGCGACATGGTCTCTGGTAACGTCAGCTGCTCTGCTACGCTTCATATTTCACAGAATAACTATCCGTCTGTCTCACTGTCTCGCATTCTCTTCCATTCGTTGCTCCCCCCGCCTCTTTCCCTGGCCACGCATCGGAATGTGGACTTTCTACATCTACGTGTTGCTGTACTTTTATTCGCAACATTTGAGCGTCGCGAGGTGTAAGCTGAGTCATGGCTGCAGCCGGGATGCGCTTCCTTCTTTTTATGGAGAGGAGGAAAATGAGAGGGCGGAACGATTAATGGCTTAATAAGATCTAATTTCTGCTGGTCCCTGCTTTTCGGTCGAGAGTAACTGTGCGTTTGTAGATACTAGTCGGTGTGAGTGCGGAGAATGGTATTTCTAGTAGCGATACCTTATAAAGGGGTTATACCTAGGCGGCCGAAAAGAGGCGAATGTTTGTGATTTTTTTTTGAAAAAGCGGGGGCATGTATTTCTACAGAACTTTTTGCGCTTCAAAGAGCAACATTTAAAGAACATTTGCTAATTTTTTCGTAGAAAAATATTTACGTTTATAATAAAATAAAAAGCGACATCCAAGAAGCATTTTTAAAAATTTGGTTTTGCGGTGAGCACTGCCATTTGGAACCAGATTATCTAAAATCAAAAAACAAAACAGATTTCGTTAGTATATTAATGTATCCCCCGATTCCCGAAGGGAATTTCCGAAATATTAATTTGAAACAAAATGGCCGCTACTTAAAGTTGAAATCCTGATTTTGTTCACGTGATTTTTGCACGAAAATGAGGATTTTAACTTTAAATAGCCGCCATTTTGTTTTAAATTAATATTTCGGAAATTCCCTTCGGGAATCGGGGGATACATTAATATACTAACGAAATCTGTTTTGTTTTTTTATTTTAGATGATCTGGTTCCGAATGGCAGTGCTCACCGCAAAACCAAATTTTTAAAAATGCTTCTTGGATGTCGCTTTTTATTTTATTATAAACATAAATATTTTTCTACGAAAAAATTACCAAATGTTCTTTAAATGTTGCTCTTTGAATCGCAAAAAGTTCTGTAGAAATACATGCCTTCGCTTTTTCAAAAAAATTATAAACGTTCTCCTCTTTTCGGCCGCCTGACTAGGGTATAACCTTTTAAGTAAAACCAGAGCTTTATCAGCTGTAGTCTATTTCCTAAAATATATCTTAATGCTTGGAAGCATGTCGTGAATGTAAATCCAGGAGATGTCCAAGAATGTTTGCACTGCAACTTTGCGTTGCAGAGCTCCTTTTTAATTACGTTATGTGCGAAGTTTGTTTTATACAGCGGTTCTTTACTTTCCGGGACGTCTTTCGCGACGTATGATGACAGCTTCCCTCATCTGCTCACTTTGACTTGGTAAAATTGCTTTCAGTAGGGGTGAACTTTTTATCCTACCTTTGCCACCGAAGATATGCGATTCAGTATGCGTCGAGTCTGGCAGCGAAATTTGAATATTTGCATGAAATATCCACACATTGACCAAAATACTCCACTCGATCACAAGGATACTTGATTTTATTTACGCTCCGCGTTTTTCTTCGCGATTGAGCTTGATGGCAGAAAATTCACTCAAACGCCACCCCTTCTCGAGAAGATTAACCAATCCTGAATTCTCTATAATTAATAACCAGATATTACAGACTTACACTTACTATTCAATTCCTATGATTTATTCTTAGGAATCCCTTAACTCATTGCTACACACACATAGGAGAAAACCTTCTCCTCGTTAAATTACGCTACCTCAGTCATCATTCACCCTTTAAACTTACCTCGAGTAAAATGTAGAAAAGTGCTCTACCACTGGTACCGCCCAAAGAATCCACAGAATTATTTACAGCGGTGGTCAAAGAAGAGCGTAAAATAAATTTATTCAAGCACGTATACAAGTAGCCACTGGACTTCAAATACCATGTTAATTAACGTCACTGCTCTAGTTGAAGTGTGCAACGCAGACAAAAATTTTGTTTGTTCAAGCGAAATAGTAACATTTTCCACTATCGCTCAGCCTTTTAATTTTCTCCGGGCCACCCCTGTATAAACACGACTCCACACCTATTCAAAACACCGGGCCCTCTTAGCGCCCGAGTTGCCAGCCGTACGAAAATTCTGACGAGCCCGGCCACGAGGCTTTGATGTGATTTTATAGGACGTAAAGCGTGGCGACTAAGCCCGGAGGTGGTTTTGGCTAATTGTGAGGAGAGAATGAAATAACGAAGAGTGAAGTGAAAAGGCCGAAGGGGGGCGTGGATGCTTACACGGCTATGTACACCCACGTACGGGACGCGAAGTGAAGTCTTTCCCACAGGACTTCGGGGAGACACTTTCGAGATTACGTTCCCTCCTTTCCAACCTAAATTGATCCGAGAACCATAAGGCATTCCCTGTCCGGCACGTTATTTCCCCGGAATAACCAATCGGGGAGAAAGCAGTTGAAGGGGCACGTCCCGCGATCGCAAAAATCGAGAGAGAAGGAGAGAGTGATTTTTATATCATCCGATGTTCGGGCCGCGAGGGGGTGCGACGGGGGAGGGCGCTGCGATCGATTGCCAAACACAACATATTGACAGACATCCTTACGCCGCGATATCCTGGCTTTCCTTTTTTTTTTCTGTTTCTGTTAGAGGAAATTGCGAGCTCTCGGATCATCAAACAATATAAAGTATGTATGAGCGGCGTCCCGTTCGACGTTTGCGAAAGCTTAATGCCGCTTGTCGTTAAGCCCCGCGTAGCTCTTGGAATGGATTGCGCAGAAAATAATGGCGCTGTTTGCAGCCATTGTAAATTGACAGCAGCGATTCGATAGTGGTTTTTATGTGAACGCTAACGACCCCCGAATGGCCTCGTAACGGGAGGTCAAGTTCGAAGAGTTGGAGTATCAGTTTTGGAGACCATGGTATTTTAAGAGAATTCAGAGTTGTATGAGTGAAAGAAATGTATGGTAACCACCTAATTTTGTTACGCAACGCTGGGACGCTCAAAACTGCACCAAATTATTGGACGATTTTTGTTTATGATACTATGAAGTTGAACATTATTTCTATACTTTTTATGTTTAGGGCATGTTATTAATGAACATATTGTATATATGTAAAAACGACGAGGATTTATATAAATAATCGTTGAAATAATGCAATATTACTAATAATAATTCACTATCCGTGTTACACTTGAGTTGCAACTGCAATCTGACTACAAATGGTGGCTTCGAAAAAGGCAACACTTTGAACTATATTTTGCCACAAATTTTTCAGTAGGCACTGCACCTTATAAGTTTACCACAGCATGGCACACGTTATACACTAACTACACCCAAAAATTTGATCCAAATCCCTGACCTCAATTCCATGCACTCCCTTTGTAAGCAATTTGCATAAAGTCTACTCACCTTGAAAATATCTAAACACTTCTAAGCACGATAACGAGCTGTTGTTAATTTGCACAATTCGGTAATACAGCTTTCTATAACTCCATTCAAGCACATCTGTAACACCACAATGACGCTTACTACGAATTCTATGGAACAGAAGCCGCCAATGCCCCGTCGAAACCGAGGGTACCAAGTTCTAAGTCAATTTCGACGTTATTAAATCAGATAGGGCATCAATTTTGGTTTTCGAAATGTCAGGTACGACCGATAATGGGCACAAAGGAGTGGCGAATGGGAAACTGCTAACTTCCGCGAGTCAGTAATGTCCCATAATTAGTAACTCGAGAAGTGTCGATGCAAGGAGAGTACGTAGACTTAGTTCCACGGCAGTCGACGTTAGAAGCACGGTGGGTCGGACGTAGAGTCCTTCCTAAACTATGTATCGTTAATTCCGCCAATAGGAACTAGTATCCCCGCTAATTGGACGAACGGTCGGATCTACCTACGAGCAATTTAATGCTGCGCGACAGTCTATTAAATCGGTTTACGCATAACGCGCGCACAGCTCTTGGCGTAGTTAACGGCGGCCAATTTAAGTCTCTGCAGCAGCAACTTTTCTGACGATTTGACCGTATTAATTTGCATGCCAGCCTCGAGCTGCGTCTCGCAACGTGGCCTCGTCGCGGAGCAACGATACCTGTAAGAATTTTATTTCAATGTACGACTGGGTTGCACTTGCTGCTTGCTTGCAAACGGGTCTGGCGAGGTCGCTATGAATCGCAAGTGCCTCACGAAGGACTGAGGTATTTGATAATTATGATTCTACATACAGCTTGGGGATTCATAGGTGTACCAAGCAATAGTGAGTATTACAATACAAGAGGTAGGATGAGGTGGGGAACGAAGTGAACGAGGGATCTGTGGTTTCGATACAAGGTGGGCCGCCAAACCTTAAGGGGTATCCTGGTCTAGCGCGCGAGATTCATGACCATTTTTCAGAATTTTGTATGGGCATTGAAAGTAAGTGTACTACACACAGTTTTTCCTAAGATCTTAATCGTCCTTTTAACTATATTTACAAATCTTTTGTCGTGAAAAAAATTAGTATGACATGTCTGTATCAAACATGAAAATTATGCGTTCTGCCATGATGCTGCCACGATTCTGTTCTTCGTAGGCATCTGAAACAAACGATTAATGAAAATTTTATTCAGTAAGAATATGGTTAGCATATGGATCGAGATTATTCACTGGAATTAATTTTTCACAAAATGGCGTCACGTTGAACTGAAAAGTCCCCCAGAAAAAAAGGAACTTATCTGTGCTAAAATTATATTTTTGCAGGTGCAAAGTATAATGATAGCCTGTTTGCTTGAAATTAACCCCGTTCCTGTGAGATCCTCGGCAACCTTCAAAACGCCCAGTATGAAGGCTGACGCGCGCGTCTGCCACGATGGCAGATCGGTTCGTAAAAAGTGAACAGAATTCTTCATAATTGATCGGTCCTTTCGATGCGCACGGGACACGCAGTCAGCCACCCGGGCTGCTTTTTTTCCCAATCGGCAATGATTTTCTCGTCGAGTGCGTCGACGTGTATGGGTACACGCGCATAACCGTTGGCCCGCGGCGACAATCGCCGGTTTCAAATATACAGTCGGACAAATGCCGGATTGCAAAATCGCACAGGCGTAAATAACGGCGAAATGGAACGCGCGCGGCGGCCGCCTGTTTGCCGAAATCCTCGGCCGCGGTCGCCGCGTTTTGCTTTATGCGGCGTGTCACGCGCGCGCGTCGCCACGGATCTGGAGGCAGAGGAGAAAAATCTGTGTGTGTGTTCCATAAATGGCCACTTTTGTTCGACCGACGCTGGGAATCCAAATCGCGGTTTTAGCGAGCGCATTACGTCTAAACGCTTCGCCGATTGCGGACAAGTGGAATTGCACGTGTCCTCGTGCGGGTTGTCAGAAATTTTAGCGGCGGTTCGGTGCGATGGTGATTCGGAATATAGCAGGTGGAAATTTTGTGTATTGAGTAGCTGCGATTTTCAGTGTGGCAGTGTAATTCTTGTTCAGAATACGGTACGGGGTAATTCTACGTATAGAATAGTTTTAATTCGGATTACGGCAAGGAGTAATTCTGTTTCGGTATAGGTATAGCGCGGAGTTATTCTGTTTCAGAGTATAGAGTACCTACTTACAGAGTTATTCCAATTTAGAGAGTGGTACGAAGTAATTATTTTTACTGGGAATATGTATTCCTAATTTAGAGCAATGTTGGGCAATAACTAAATAAAAAAATAGTTAACGGATCGAATAAAAGTTGCTTCAACTTTAGATTATTTGAAGAGTAAAGTTAATTTTTTTATTCGTCGAGCGTTTCAACTTCAGCGTGGAATACATTTTTCATCATTAACTTTAATTTTATTTGTCACGTGAGGAGTAATTTTGTTGACTTTTATTCGTTCTTCGAAATTTTATTTAAATACAAATTTTGCCTGTCTATTGTTTAGACTACAGTAGGAGCATCCATGTTCTACGAATATTTATTGGGGGTATTTACCGTATGTCTCGTAATATTAATGTGAAATACAATATTTGTAAAGAAAAGTGAACTATATTCTGAATAGGTACGTTCCACTCACTCGAAGCTTCAACAAACTCTCGTGATTAGAGAGTCGTTCCATTCTCAGGTGCTCTCCATCACAGGCAGGGTGGTACTCAATGCCAGTGCGATGTCTCCATTGAGCTTGCAGTCAACAACATCCCAGTTTTCACTTTCAACGCTTTCGTTTTATTTATACTAACTTATGAATATGTTAAGCGGCAGCTGGCAACAGCTTGCAACAGTCCTTTCACTAATAGCAGAGAGAAGTGGCTGGTAGCAGAGCACTTGCTCATTCGACTGACTGTTACCTCAAAAGGGCGGTCTTTACACTCATTTCTTGACAGGCAAATCATGAATTTGCAGAGGGATTTATTGCAATACGCGGACTTTATTTTATAATTTTTTGTTTTATTATTGTATTACTCTTGTACTGGTGTTTCACTTACCGTGTATCTCTTGTTAACTGTATTAACTTTCTATTATAAACCAAAGAGTCTTCACCCGTTGAATAAATAATAATAATCATAATATGTATGTAGATATAGATTACCAGCAGAATTTCAGTTGTGGTGAAAGAAATTTCAAGATTGCTATCTTATATATTCACAGGAACAGCTATGTGCATATACAACAACACACTGTACAAATATATTGTTCCAGTTCGAGGAAAGACATTCTGATTATTTCCATCTATTGAAGCAGGACGAAGTAAGCTTGAAAATAAGCTTGTATGATTGTGCAATTGTTGTTACCACATAATCGATAGAACAACGCGAGGCCGCGAATAATAATTTCAAACCCCGAAGGGAATGAATATGTATAAGTGTCGTTTTAACGAATAGGATGTATACGGACTATTGTTTGTTATTTATGCGGCCACCATACGCACGTACAGATTGAATGATCGTAAACAATGCTAATGCTTGGTCGATACATTATACATTTATTTATTTCCACGCCCACGGCATTCCCGTCACGTTCACACGTGAGCCGCATTCGACGACACTATACATTTCTATAAAGAAATTTCTGTTACCCCCACCATTATTAACAGTTTATATTACAGAAAAATGTACTTCGACATTCTACGCTACAAAAAATCGTAAACAGAAAAATTGAGTAAATTTCAAATAAATAATAAATCACTGCTCCCTGTCTACTAACTCTCTCCTCCCTTGATTACATTTCGATCCCAAAATACCTTAAACGAATGATTCTCCGTAATACATAAGTAGATCATCCGATTTAATCCAATTCCCGGAAGTTTGCTCGTTACGAGTAATAACACTCGAACCAAATACTACCCTTAAAGTTTACCTCATCACTGGGAGCAGCTTGGAACCGTGACGCATTAATTCTAAAAGCATTTTTACCACTTCCATCGGAACTCGGTCCGCCGAATTATTCGCTCACCCGATCAAACACTCGCCCATCCACCCCGCGAGGAATAATTCTCCAACGTCTGTGTACGAGGAAAATCGAAATCGCCCCGGATTTCGTGCAATCAACATTCGCTTTAGCGACAGATTATCCGCCCGTTGTACAGGAGATCTGAAAGGAACGCGAAATGGACATCGGCAAGGTACGAAGAAGTCGCCGCGACAAAAGGAAGCGGTGCGGGGAAAAACAGAGAGGCGAGGCCATCGGGCGGAGAGCAAAATGTCGATGTTGCTGTAACCTTTCTCCGTGTCCTCGTGGAAAAAAGTTCACGGGGCAAGGGAACCGTGAGGCATTTGTCTCTCGCGTTCGGCGAGAGAAATCGATCGAAGGTATTGTTAAAGTGGCGGGAACAATGGTGTCCTGGCGGGGGAAACTTTTGACCGTTTTCCGCGCGGCACGCTTATGAAACGCTCGTCTTCCGCGGCCAGCGATGATCGGCACGGCTCGATCGATTAATCGCCAACGTAATTGACTTTTTGCGCTGTCGCCGATAGGGATAATAAATTTGTCCGGCGGACATGTAAGATAGCTACGGATAGTCTCCGGAGCCTTTTTAATCACCCGGTTTCGTCCCGGTCGCTTTAATATCGTTTCTTCTTCGATCCACGCTCCAACGCGTGCGCATGATTAATTGGCAGCTGAAATTGCGTTTCGTTTGCGGGGAAACAAAGTGTAATCGCTCTCGCGGTACAAAACGGTCGATGCCTTTCGATGATGGCACTGAGGGGCGTTGTTACGAGGAAATTCAACGAGCAGCAGCGGTTCAGGGACCTACGATTGTACTGTTCGATATAAGAACGTCCTTAGGACAAACGAGACCTTTTTCCATAAAACGCAGAATTAGATTCCTCAGTCGTTAGATTCCAATTCGTGTCTAAGGCAAACGTACATCAACCTGAACATGACACGATCTATGATTATTTTTCTGACTTTATTTTTTTGAAATATTATCCAAATCTTAATATATAAAGCAGAAAGTGAAGATTTTTTCTATATTTCTCCATTTTATGCAGGAAGGGCCTGAGAGGCAGAGATGGGAAACAATTTTATTTAAATAAAATTTGGAATAACTAATACAAGTTACAAAAATTATTCGTTATGTGTAGAATAAAGTTGAAGTTGAAGTTGAAGTTGAAGTACCTAACTTTTATTTGATCCGTTATTTAAATATTTTTTTATTTACTTAATGCCCAACTCTGCTGACACGGTTGTAATTAAAATTAATTTCACTGATTAATTTATTACATAATTCGGATTGTAATAATGCAACTAAAAAGGAGATGTATCAAATTTTTAAATATTATAGACGGTTTTACAACTTCACTATGTATAAAAAATATCTAACTTCGTAATGTTTACAGATACATCTCTCGAAACCGACTTTTGGCACTGAGGCCCTTCTTGCACCCAACGGTACAATTTAATTTATGGGAATCAATGAAGCTCAAGGTACTTGTAATTGACATAGATTCTCCAGGATGCCTATTCGCGTGTGAAACGGAAAAACACGGTTTGTGTATAATTCTGAATCACCGAGATGGATGGAAATCTCTTATAGTCGCGATTAATACATGAACAAAGCTTTTTAATTGCCGCGCGACCGCGAATTCTGCACGGAAATGCTGGGGTTTATACTTTATATCAGCAGGAATATAAACGTGTTGTATATTATATTCCAGAGGATTTTCCACACAAAGCGTGGCAAGCTGTTCCCTCGGAAACCGCGCGACGCAACGATAAAACTCTCTCTTTTTTATGTTTTAGATCTCAATACAGTCTTTTATGTAATGCATGTTGCACCGCTGCAGGCGGCGATGTCTTCGTCGAGTTCTTTTTAATAAAACAGCGTATGAAATGATTGTAATTCCAAACCGTACCTTGGAAATAATATTCACTAAAACTCCGTACGCCATTCAGTTTTAATCGGAGGCTCTAACTATTATAACCTAAATTTTAAAAGTTATGGCATAAGAATTAATATTTTTGTTTAAATTATTTTGGTTATGAATAACCATTATAGATGACGGATATCGATTTTGGTTTCAAATTTACCATTATTGTCGACCGGAATATTATTTGGTTACTAATAATTATTATTAACGACGAAAATATTTTTTGGTCACTAATAACTGTTATAGACGACGGAAATTGTTTTCGATTACGAATAACCATTATTGACGACGGAAATTGTTTTCGGTTCCGAATAACTATTATCGATTATGAGATTTTTTTTGGTTACGAATAACCATTATCGATGACCAGAATTTTTTTTGGTTACGAACAACCATTATCGTTGACGAGATTTTTTTTGGTTACAGTATAGCCAATATCTATTGCGGAAATTTTATTTTGGTTACGGCGTAACCAATATATATTGCGGGAATTTTTTTTTTTTGGTTACGGTATAACTATTGAACTATAGAATATCTGAAATGTGAACTGTGGGTATTAGGAGCCGCGGCGCGCTGTTGAAAAGAGATAGTTGCACAGCGTGGGATGCTGTTTCGCTTTTACACACACGTCTATACCTGCCTATACTCAAATTTACTACAGGATAGAAGTAAATTTACTACAGGATGGTGTATAATACAGGATAGACACCCATTCAATGCCACTATCTCTCTTGGCCTGGACAGTCCGGGGTTTTCCGTACCGTGTTTGCATTGCAGATATTCTATAGTTCAATAGTTATACCGTAACCAAAAAAAAATTTCCGCAATAGATATTGGTTATATCGTAACCCAAAAAAATCCCGCAATATATATTGGTTAAACCGCAACCAAAAAAAAAATTCCGTAATATATATTGATTACGCCGTAACCAAAATAAAATTTTCGCAATAGATATTGGTTATACCGTAACCAAAAAAAATTCTCGTCAACGATAATGGTTATTCGTAACCAAAAAAAAAATTCTGGATATCGATAATGGTTATTGGTAACCGAAAACAATTTCCGTAGTCTATAACAGTTATTAGTGACCAAAAAATATTTCCGTCGTCAATAATGGTTATTCGTAATCAAAATCGATATCCGTAATCGATAATGGTTATCAAGAACCAAAACAGATGAATCTGAATATTTTTTAATCTTTTTTCGGAAGATTTATGCAGTATTTAATGAAGACCGACTTCCATTTAAATAAAAATTAACTTTTCCTCAATGATTTTTTTCGAAAAAATTTAAAAAAAAACTGTTATTTCTGGTCTCTGGTTTTAATAAGTAAAAAGTATACTGCCTCCACGTTTTAAAAAACAAAACATCCTACAACACAAAAACCTTTTTTCCATACCTCTAATAATTTTCAGTAAAATGACTTGCATCCCTTCATTAGCACAATACCACCGTCTCAGCAACCTAACATTTTCCAACAATGAGCATTCTTAAATATTCCACGACCGCCGTTTCCTGCATTCCAATTCACCGCTGGGCATACACGCACAGAACGCGCAACAGTCTTCACGTTTGCTCGCGTGGCATTTCGGTACACAATTCTCGTGGTGAAATGCCTAATTAGCCGCGTTAATTAGCGCCGTTAATCTTTCAGCGGTGTTTTAAATCGCGTCACCGTTCCCGTATTTATCGCAACGGGTTGGACAGATGCCGTGGCGTAGACAATGGGACTTATAATGCCATTGCGTATCGGTTTCATTACGGATGGAAATTACTCGCGCGTGTCCAATATTTCACAGGACATTACAACGCGTCACGGAGTTTCGAAAGATTATTATGTCACCGCCGGATGTGGCATTTCCGTGGTCCGATTCGGCGCAGACCGTCCCCTCGCCACCCCCGCCTCGCCCCTCGTCGTTCCTCTGCCGTTATTGTGCCGAGCCGGGGTTACTTTACTGACGACGCAAAGGGATTGTAAGACAGCAGTGGTAGTGTACCGTTGCAGGTCAGCCGTAAAGGCACCCGGAGACACGAAACTTGTCGCGCAGTCGAACAGACGTTGCAACGTTATTATAATTGCATGCAAAACGAATCATGTAGCAACTCGACCGCGTTAATTGTTTCTGCTTTTAATTAGCCAATCGACGTTTCCTTCTACCCATTATAATTTGTCCCGGCCGCCTCTGATGGGAACAAGAAGTGGGTTGGTTTAAAAACGAGCGTGTAATTGTGTTCAAAATACTAGCAGGTACAACATTTTTGCTTATCGAGAGGGTAACGCTGAAATGTTTGTTTAGACGTTTGCCTCAGGTCTAAAAGTTTTCTGAAACGCACCTTGTGCTGTCACACAGTTGTAGTTTGAGTAACAGCACCTTTCTGAATGAGTAGATTTACTGTTCAGCTAAAAAGTAAAGGCCACTGCTTTCACAGGTGAACCTACACCTCTGCATCGGTGGAAATTTATAAAAGAAACATGCCGTAAAATTGTTTATAACACTAAAAGCAAGTGTAAAGTGTTTTTTACATCAACGTGGTCTGCTCGATGAGAAGAAAAAAAGTTGAAAGGAAACCATCGGCCGTGAAAGCACCGTTTCGACGTAAAAAATTGTTAAACTTTACAGAAAAATTAGAGTGTGTAGAGCAGCGGTTCCCAACCTGTGAGTCGCGAAGTGTTTTCTGGGGGTCGCCGCGGTTATATTTAATTAACGTTTCTTAGCAGTTATTTATTTTACTACGGTTACATTGCTGTATTCTATTAATGATGTGACACTAATTTTTCATAAATGAAAAAGGGAAAAAGCTGGTTACCCAGATGCAAGCACAGCCATCACACTAGATAAGATAATTACCTAAATATATTAAATTTCTTTTAGTATATTTAATATAATAAATTTCTTGAAATCTACTTAATATATTTTTTAAGTATATTTAACATATTAAATTCCTTTAAATATATTTTATATACGTAGGTATTAAGATAATTAAATATTACTAAGTTATAATTGTATTCTGGAACACCTGTTTTTAATCTGTTTTCTTTACCTTACGAAATTTACTTTATCTTATATAGAGGGCGCGCAGGTTATTTAAATATTATAAAAGGGGGTGGACATTAAAAAAAGTTGGGAAACACTGGTGTACAGCCACCTGATCCAACTACATACTTTGTATACACCTTGTACAAATTGGTAACCAATTACTTTCGAGTATAAATACTAGCATTGCAAACGTGGAGTACTGCGATATTCCGTACTTACCGTTCTTAAATCGCCGAACTTATTATTTCTGTGAAAGACTGTTTATCCTGCTACTTACCTGCTGTTGCCTGCACCCGTTGCGAAGAACATGCCTGAACTCGTGGAAAACGGAGAATAAAGAGAGAAGATTAGTGAGGGGGTTGATAGAATACTCGTTTGTAATGGCAGTCATGTATTCGATTTATTAAGATATTCAGACCGACAATTTCACTAGCTATAATCTAACTCGTGATCCGCTGACCGTTCGAGGTGCCCAGCGAATGCCATAAAAATTCCTCGGTATAGTGAAACCGTCGGGCATGATACATTAATAACGTTATCATAATAATTCTTTTAATACGACATATCTATGAACGCTGCAGCCTCGGTTTATTCTCTACCGTGCGACGCCTTCGTAACCGATCATCGACGAACCGTTTTCTCGTAAACAGTCAGCGTGAACGAATACGCACCACGCTCGCTCTCCGCACTCGCTTTAACAATACGCAGCCTCGAATCATCCACCGCTGAAGACGACGATTCAGATTGATCACAGCACAACGTATCTACAATATTTACAGAATTAATCGGCAAACACGCGTTGCGTCTCTCGCGTCCCTCTGCTTCGATCCATTGCGGACTGGTGCGAAATTACTGTGGATCAGAAATGGAGCAGCGTAAAGACTCTGCTAAATCGTACACTACCCCTCAATAGCCTGGAATCGTCTGCCTATCTCGCATCTTACGATTCGACGTTAGAAAACATGAATTATTCAGCGAACTTTTAAGTTTGTAACAGCACGATTTCCGAAAGTGGGATTAATTCTATAAGTTTACTGAAACAAAGTAGGTGTCTAAGGAATATTTATGTAATTTATACAAATCTGCAAAGCACGACGTAAGTAATTTGTAATTGCAAAGGAATATCCTTGGGAGAGTAATAATAAGTAGATTTATAGATATTCTTTTTAAATGATAAACAAGTGCAGCATTTTCATCCCCTTCTGCTTGGAACTACCCCTTAATCTCACAACACTATTGGAAACTTAATAAATTCCATCGACAGAAACTCGGTATTCTAAACTCTCCAACAAGAATACATCTAGTTATCTCTACGTATTGGACTCGAAAGAGCCGCGAAATGCACATCACAACATTTAATATCCAGAGCCTACTGCGATGTACATATTGTCAGGAGTACATTTCCCTCTACTCTCCCTCTAGTAGATTTCCCTCTTCTTTCCCAGTTAACTATAGCCACTCCCTAGCAATCCACGAGAATCAACTGTGCAGTGTTCCAGCAATGGAAAAAGATTTCTGACAAAGTGTCGTTAACGAGTGCCTCGTCTCGCTTAACTTAAGGTACATAGGTTTCCGCATACGCGACTTTGCGCAACGTCAAGAATTCTCAGTCGATTATCTCGAAAATGAAGCGCGATATAGAAAAAAGTTGCTCTTTCTTTTCGATTTACAACAAGCAAATAAGTCGAAAAGAACGAATAAAATTTTTTGATATTGCGCTTCATTTTCGAGAAAATCCACATTGAAGTTCTTGACGTTGCGTCCACTCGCGTCTAGAAAAACGTACCAATACAAACCGTACGCACCAATGAAATTCCCGGTTGAATTGATCCAGAAAGGTTAGCTCCACGATTGTATGCACCCGGAAGCTTCGTTAAAGCTTAAAATATTGTCGTTGAGTTAGTGGGCTCTCCCTACGCGATACGTAACCGAAACGAAAACGACGAAGCTCTCCGCGTGACTGTACACCGTCGCCGATGATTCGAGGCCGCGCGACGACGCTCTGCCCGTCGCCAATCTCGCCATTATCTTCGCTCTCTCGCACGCGGTGAACACGCACGATCCATCGAATAATCGCGGGGCCTTCTTGTATATTACGTATGTACGGCTGACTAGCCTCCGTGTTAGTGCATGCACGCATCTGCCAATCGAACACAGCTAATGACGAAACACCGGAGCCCGTATCCCAACGAAACTACGATTCGATTATATGCGTTATATGTATACCTATGTGTCTCGTTTATCCGTTCCCGTGCGTACGTATATGCCGTTACATGCACCCGAGATACAATTACGCCGCGCCTCGTGATCAGGGACAACTGTCGCGAACGTGCCTGGTCGTGAACGAGCAATGGATACCGCTAATCGAAGCCCTCGCGTGTTCATGTACCGACAACGCCTCTACCGAGATCGCCGCGTGTAACATGGACGAGTAGTACGCGAAACTTGGTTAAAAATAATGTCTTTCGGGGAACCGAGGAGTTGCGCGCATCGCCGCCGGCGCGCATGGCAGTGCCCCCACCACCCGGGGCGTCCCCTCCCGTTCGCGCCGGGCCCGCGGGGACACTGGGCAGCGAAACGACGCGAGGAATGGGATACCCTAGGCGAGACGCTCCTCGACAGCCGCGGAATCGCTGAATACGTATGTACATAGGTGATTAGAAACGAAGAAACCCGAACCATTCCCCCCCTCGTTTCTCTCCACGCAAAGTCTCGCGTGCCAATTAGGACTACCTCGAATCATCTAGACGCGCTTTTTGATTATAAAACCTTTGGCGGGACACTCAAAGCGAACGTGCGTACGCGACGCGAATGACGCGTCGGTCCCTCGGTACGCCAACCGAGGAACCGTTCATCCTAACCTCACCCGTTGGACCGAGTCTCACTCGATCGCCAGAGTTTCAGCGTTTCTGCGCGGATACCCGGTCCGCGGATCGCGTGGGTCAGAGTGTTGGATTCTCTCCTCGCGATGGGTGGACGTCGCGCGCCACGAAACGATCGGATCGTCGACCATAAAAGCCTAAGGATTCCTTCATACTCACCGCATGTATACTTACATAACATATTATATTTGTATTTATATTTATATATTTTCTTTGTATATATATATATATTATATATATAATATCCTCTTTACTTTCTCTCTCTCTCTCTCTCTCTCTCTCTCTCTCTTGCTCCCTCTTTCTCTCTCTTTCTCTCTCTCTCAATCTCTCTCGCTCTCTCTTTGTATACGTCTACTTTTAGTATGAAAATAATTTCAAGCGCGTCTTGTCTCGTCGCACTCGCCCGCCAGACGGCCGGACGACGGCGCGCCGGAAACAGGCGGCCGCCATCGGTCTGGTCACCGTCCAATAAACACTAGAACTGGAAGCCCCGTTCCCGCGACGTGAGAATCACCTCCGGATGGCTGGAAGTAGCAGTGACAGCAGACTCACCAAAATGTGAAGAACGAACTGAGCCCGATGGGAAACGGCCGGGCTCAGCGCGTCCACCGGAAGCTCGCCTGGCGGCCTCATCGATGGCGAACCGTAATCCCTGTCGTAATCTGCAAGCAGAGACACCCAGTTGTGGTTCGATCACAGACGGACTGTGGAATGATTTTCGACGACTATTTAACCGAGAGTACATCCAAGAATGAAAGTCGGACTGTCTTCTTGGAATGATTAGGGTGGACAATAGTTATTGGTTATTCCAGACAGGAGGAACGTTTCGTTATGTTTCAAGTTGCGGTGTTATTCTTGCTTTGGACATGTATATTTACGATTTGGGGAATATAGATGGTGCGGTGGATTGTTTAAGATCCTTTTTCGATGTGTTGAAAATATTGGGGGGCTGATATAAACCCACAAAGCTGCGATCCAATCGGTGAGTAAGGGTTTGCGGTGTTTCCTTGTAAGTTACCAATATTCTAGAAAGCTTCGGTATGTCAATAAGGGTAACCTTATCGGTTTGGAGACAGATTGAGGAGGCCCACATATACCGAAGCATTCTAGAATATTGGTAAGTTAATGTGTACAGAATGTACTGTAACAAGTACCATCTTTTTTATCATAACTCTTGAACCAAGATCATCCCACGCTTTGGACAAAGTGCATATGACTCAGAACCCTCCCCTCTACAACATACCTGACATCCCACAAATTGAAGTTGCGGCCCCCTTTTCTGCATAACTACCGAATATTTTTGTATCTCGCACCGATTGAGACTTAACAGTTTTCAGAAGATATTCTTACTGCCGAATTCAGCTTCGTGAACACACGAAATCGGTTTAACGCCGCCGAAGAGTTTCTAACTGCACGTTATTAATGCATTAGTCCCGTACAGCTGCATTCCCCGTCAAGTTCATTCCACCATCACGAGCATTTACCTTTTAAACGTAATAATTTTGTTCATTTCCATAATCGCCGCGTGTTTCTCGTTCCTCGTCCACGGCGAATTGTTCTATATATGCAGGATTAACTGTGAATTTCACGCGCGACAGAGGGGCGTGGGAGGTGGATGGAGTTTCAGACCGCGCTGAAACGAGAGTACGACAAAGCTCGCGTAGGAATATGTTATTCGAATAATAGACCGTTCGAATAATAATACAACACTTGGATAATCGAAAGTTTGGATGGTAATTGTGCGAGCAGGTCGGGTGCCATTCTGAAAGGACTTGGACCGAACAATGCCGCGGTAATACGAGTTTCATGGAAAATAAATGCGCAAACCAATTCGTATTCCCGGCAGTCCGACTTTCAACGATTAAAAGCAGCCAGCATCGTACAATGCTGACTACTTATAAAATGTCAAAGCGCGCGCAGCAACTGATTGTAATATTCGCACATCCTTACATCCCCGTGCCTCTGCACAGGTATTTACGAGTGGGCGTGATTTCCACGTCGGCCCTAACGAACGTTGTTAATTTTGAAAGAAAAAAGGAAGATGGAAAGTAAGTAAGTTCGTTTGGTTCGATTGGCTAGAAGTTGGAGAGTTCGTTAGAGTTCGAGTAGTTCGGTCACAAAGTCGGCGCAGAAAATTTGAGGAGTTCAGGACAGAAGTTCGAGAGTTATAAGTTCTGGTAGTTTCGAACTTCCAAAATTCGATCACGGGGGCTTCAAGTGTGTTTGATTGAAAAAATATGGACGTTATACTGTTTCTAACAAGGAAAATTCGATAAGTGCTCGACACTGGGATCAGTGTAACTTCCAAGTTTTACGGACCAGCCAAAAATTAGGGACGCGTACCCTTTTACCAAAAATTACCCTGCAAATTCTCTTCCCTGCCTTTTAGACAAATCCTTTACTGCGGACCCATCATGGATTCACAATTCTGTTCTTATCCGCAATTACCTATGATTACTTTAACTTGATACTGATATTGCATGCACATAAATTAATAAATTAATAAATAAATTATGCTGGCGCACAGCTGCATCACCGTGTCACTCTTACATTAAAAATAACCTTAAATGCACTTATTATTTAATACAAAATCTCCTTCGTATTATCAACCACTGTCTATTTTCTTTAACCATACAATATCCACCACACCTCGAGAATAAATCGTCGTGTCAAGTAACAATCCAAAATCATAACTGTTTTGCTATAAATGGAGTGAAAATGTGTTGTGTAGTTCAAAAACCTCTTTATTATTAAAACTTTCAGGTGATAAATTAATTAAGTCACTATAAATAAATGCCGCTACTTGTATTGACCAGGGAATTACTAGGCAAAATTATTCAGAGGACCAGTGTAAATTTACTTACACTGATTGGCTTCTGATCAATACAGATAGTACTAATCTAAGGAGATTTATCCAGGAGCTTATTAAACATACCCCACACAACACATGTACCACTTAAAAAGGTTCGATAAACGATTGTGGCGATTTCGAGGCAAGCTGCGAAGTTATGGAAAACGATTCGACGTGGAATTACCGAATTTCGAGGAGTTTGATGGACCACTTTGCACGCTGTTTGGAAACAGTATACCCATTAAATTTTCCCTTGGGGGTTCTTGGAAGGAATACGCGATTGGACCCGTCGCAATAAACGCGTAGTTTATCGTCGAGCTAGATTCTTTCCTGCGCAAGAACCGTTTCATTCCGCTTTCCCGATTGCACGGACGGTTGTTCTAAGTTTCACGGATCGACCAAAGTTAAATCAACATGGCCACCTGTAGCGCTAATACGAATACGGTAATGTTGACGGCTATGAATACATGAATATCAACGGGGAAGAAGTCGATACATACATACGTTTACCCTGTTAACCTGGGGATTTCAACGTGCAGCTATCATACGAATGGAAATGAAATGATTTCGTATGTGCATGCAGCTGCGTGGCTACTGGGTCCCCGTGAAACATGTTTCGGTTCATCAGGCTGAAGAAAGCTTGGCACAAAGTGCTTCCAAAGTCATTTCTATATTCGTGAATTGCTGTCACTATGCGCTGAATGAAGAATTAGAATGATAATATTTAATTTTGAAAATTGAAATAATTGAACTAATTAAAATAATCGAAATAATTGAGATAATTGAAAGACGAATTACTGTCGAATTGAATTTGAAAGAGATTACCTATCCACATGCAATATTTAATTCATAAGATACCGAGTGTTTACGCGTATCGAGGTGAATCTCTCTCTCGAGAAACAGAGGGGAAGGAGTAAATTAAGAAACCTCTCGAACTTCCGATGCATAAAGACTATGAAGAGACTTTAAGCGTACGATGTGCAGCTGAAAGTTTAGATTCCTGTTACTTAGAAGTTCGGAGCAGTGCGACTGAAAATTAATTAGGAAAATTTCTTTCGAATGCAAACAGGGACATGGTCCACTGCGAAATTCCTTTGCCCCCGATTCTGGATATTCGTCGGCGTTAGAATTGAATACAAGCGTTAAGCTGGAAAATAATTGCAATGGCACTGTTGCCTCTCTGGGTTGAAATAAAGTGACCACTAATTAACGGCGACCTATCGCAACCGGAAACGGCGGGATATTTTATACTATTCAGGTGAAGAAACCTCCATTACAGCTCCCTGGTCAGCAATTCAGTGTTCTTATTCCACATGCACGTTATTTATCGATCACATTAGAGAGTAGATATACAGTCCCAGGCGAGTTTAAAGCAACGAATTCTTCATGGAAATACTTGCACTGGAAACTAACGTAACCATACTTGTTCCTCGAGTATTTAAGAGAATTTTACCACTGAGCGCGACTGCTCGATTTTTACTAGAGTACTGCAAATGTAAGATCAAGCACCTCGCAGGAATTAGAGGTCTAAGTAAATTCATCTTTGACGTGATTCGCTGAAAGTTCTAAATTCGTCCTCCATAAATGAATGTTAGAAATTTATTCCCGTCGATAATTATCGAAAGCCCAAATGACGCCCAATTGCTATTGGGCAATTCTTAAAAGCTTTTCTGAATTTTGCACGCGCATGTAATCTTGGCAAGTAAATCCATAATTTGGGAATTTCTGCAAAAGATCTTATTCCTCGGGGCTAATCACACCCTACTCCGAAACTGAAGGATGCTCCTCCTAATTACAATTCAGAAATTCTCCAATCCATTCGGTTTGAAGTGTCTGAGTGGATGAAACGATTGTTCATCGGTTCTAAAAAATGGCAAAGATGTCACGTCCATATCGCAAAGCCAATCCCCCCCATCATAGAGCTTAGCACTCGCAGCGGGGTTTCCAGAACGTAACGATATCAGCGAAGAAGTTTAGAGTGTTTAGCGAAAATGCCATTTCGTTCGTGTTAGAGGGGCGAAGTAAAACACAGGCAGGGAGGAGAAAAACGACAAACTTTTCTTATTACATGACCGATCGAGGAATAGTCGTCGTGAATGCGCGACGTTCCTCCGTGGCAGTTCACCGCTCGGCTTGGCTCGCTCGCCAGAGAGGAACGCCGAAATCGCACGTCCATTCGGGAAAAAGTTATTCCCACCTACGAGTAAAATCCACGGTACGTGACTTTCTGCATGAACGGCGACAGACGAACCGTTTTCTAACGCATTAACAACGTCTTTACCGGTTTCCGCAACCGTGCTGGTTTCATGGTCTGTATCCACAAACCAGTCTGGATGCTCGATCGAAGATGCAGCCATGGGACAGCAGGTAATTAACGAAAATAGAATTCACGCATGCGCCAAACTGCTGCAAGAATAATTACGCAGAAGTTGTGACTGATATTAGTAGTGTAACTCGACGAAGATGAAGTCAAGATTGCGTGGAAAAGATATAGGTACTATGTTTCGTTTCTTCACTTTTTGTAGAATGAATATTCATTTTTCTAAAGGATATATAATTCTAAATATTCTAATATTCTAATATTCTGATATTCTGATACTCTGATACTCTGATACTCTGATACTCTGATACTCTGATACTCTGATACTCTGATAGTCTGATAGTCTGATAGTCTGATAGTCTGATAGTCCGATAGTTCGATACTCTGATACTCTGATACTCTGATACTCTGATACTCTGATACTCTGATACTCTGGTACCCTGATACCCTGATACTCTGATATTCTGATACTTTGATACTCTGATACTCTGATACTCTGATACTCTGATACTCTGATACTCTGATACTATGATACTCTGATACTCTGATACTCTGATATTCCGATACTTTGATACTCTGATACTCTGATACTCTGATACTCTGGTATTCTAAATAAATTTGTATACATCATTCTATTCATGTTATTTATGAACCAAAGGATTTTTTGAGTAACGACAAAAGAAATATATTTATTTGCGAATGAAGACTGAATGGTTTATCCTCGTTATTCGTTACTCTTTAATTGAATACAGTTTCTCAAAAAGCTGTGTGTGGTGAAATTAACGTCGTATTTAAGCAAATTGATATTAGAGAATCGCAGGAACAAACTCAGATATTAATTGCAATATTGGTACAGCTACAGTAATTCATTTCGTGTTAAAAGCGCCAGGGGAAATCCTTTGCAGACCTGCGAGCATTGTCAATTTAAAAATATGTAAAAGCAGAATCCATTCAATGATTAAACTAAACATTGAGCAAATGGAGAATTTAGGGGAGGGAATTTCGTGTGTATTAATAACTGAAACGTGCATTGTGGAATGCTATTACACTCGCGGGAATAATAGCTGATGGGCGTGTAAATTGTAATAAATTAAAATAATTCATTAGCACTCAATTATTCAATTAGGCATTCCGCCATTATTGCTCTTTTATTAGCAGAAACAAGGTTCATAATAACGTTAATAAACAATTATTCCACGCTGACTGTAGCTTATTACTCAATAGCCACTGTAATTGGTAATTTATTCGAATGAAACAACTATGCTTGTGTCCACATACCTTGTACCCTGCCATGCGTTTACATTATTATTATAACTGAACTCATTGGATACGGCGCGATGCAAAAGCAGAGGGTACAAAATTTACGGGGATATTATGCACATTAGAATTATTTAAAATAATCCTACCAAACATGGATCCGCAAACTTTCAATCTGTAAAATATAATCGTTCCCATTTCAAGCGATCATTGCAGTAAGTAAATTTAAAATAAACAACCCCCTTTGGTGAAACCATAAATCAGTTGAAATCCATAATGCACTTTTCTTCGAAACTTTTCAAGAGTTGCAGAAAAACATAGTGCATAAAATGCAATCAAAAGCTACTCAAAGTAACAAAATATTATAAAGTGACTTCATATCAGCAACAAATGACCAGTGAACCGATGTCTATCGAAATTCTTTTCCATACTTCCAACTTATAAAATACATAGTAAATTATGTGACACTGCTTCAGAATCACCTTGTTCATCTCGCGTTATCAGTGCCTACAGCCTTAATTTTGAACCACTGTAAAAGAGAAATAGAAATCTGAAAATACCAGAGGCACCCTTTTCTATTTCTACAAGCAACAGCACTGAACAGTAAGATCCAGAAAGACTAGCACCACCGAAAAGACAGCAGCAGTTGCAACGCATTCAACTCCCCAATACATTCCAAAACCCGCGGCGATCCGTTCGCACGTACCCCGTGCCCGCGAGTACACGCAGGTGAAACGCATTGGCCACGAGCACCGCGAGCATTCCGCGCACACAAACGGAACGAGTCCGCTGGAATTTCTCTCGCGTCAGGCTGGAAATCAATTCACTGGGGATTGCAGGGAAACTGGTTATCGTGTCGATCAAATTCTGAAAGACTAATAGAGACTGCGAGAGCGTGTGTACGCCGCGAGAATCAATTCATCGCGCGGAGTCGCGAAGTTCGGCTTATTATACGTGTTCGACGCGAGAGGGGTGGTGGAGCTGAGGGTCGATCGATGTATAAGAAACGAAAGAAGGGTAGGGGGACGCCCGCGGGAGTAAGAGCGGGGCGGCGAGGAACGGCGAAACGGAGGAAAGAAACGGCAGGAATTCCGCTGGCTGCCCCGCGCCCCAGCGTTTCGCGACCGTGGTCGGCCGCAGGTCAACGGAGCTCGTTTTTCATTAATTGAAAGTAAACTCGGAGAAAGGGGAGCCGCTCCCGGGGATCTTTCAGCGGAGTCATTGAAACCGAGTCGCCGAAGTTTGACGGGCGTGCCAGTTGCTGCCGATTTATTGGCATGCGGAGCGAAAGAGCCCTCGGCGTGACGTTTTATCAGCGACGCTTGTAATACACCGGATGCCCGCCGAACTTCTGATACAATCGCGGGCGGAATGACCCCTCTTAAATGAGCGAATCGAATTTGAAGGTAGAAATTCCTTTCACGGCTGCTGGAAGTGGCCTCGTCGAGGGGGGAATTGAGTGGGCGAACTTCTGGCGAACATTCTTTACGGTTTGTTTAAATCTGAATCGACGAACGCTGGGGGTGGTTGTTTATCTTTGGACGGAGGGACAGCGGTGGAAAAGGCATCTGTAATACCCCCCCGACAGCGCAGATGGTGTTATGATTTGAGAAACTTGAACGGAATGTCGATTTCTTTCGTGCTCGTGAAGTGTTTGTTAGTTTAAGGCATTTGTACTGTAAACGGTGTGAAGCACTTTTAAAATGATGAATGGATTAAGAGATATTAGTGGGGAAATACCGAAAGGTATGATATGAGGTATAGAAAATTGATTTGCGATGATGGAATGCAGAATACTGCGACGCAGTGTGATATAAGTGGTGTAGGTCAATGCATGGTCAGACACACTTTGTAAATACAATTTACGTGCTGTATGCAACTGTTTATAGATGTCTAGTGGAAAAATTGCATTGAAGGGAGATTCGCCAGGGCATGTACACCCAATTTCCTATAATTTTATTCATTTTAGCCAAGATTCTCGATTTACAAGTCTGTGAAGTCGTTTGAGGTGCATAAAGTAGAATCTTGATTCTTGTGTTATGAAAATCGCGAAATGTGGTGTTTGAAATTTGACTCCCGATGAAATACTGCCAGTTGAGTCTTCGAATTAGGTCCTCCATTGATGTTGAATAATTTTTTATCAGATTACTGCTTATAAGGGTCGAAGAGAATTCTTGTTCGCGTCGTTCACGCGCAACTCTACATTGACGAGTTATTTCGTCGCAAAGTGTTTAGACTTTCAATCGATATTCGAAATTTAACGGTAGTTAAACTCGTTGGATTGTTCTTCTCATGCGTATTCATAAGATATTACAACGTTCAATATTCATAAGCTACGCGATACTTTAAAAGGGAGCGGCTGAAATCAGGCCGTTAACAGCGAAGAAATAAGACCACGGCGATATCCGTCCACAGTCTAGAAAAGTCCATTTTAAATGGAACATTCTTTACGCGGCTCACCTTTCAACTTAATCAACGGGAATTCATTGAACAGCCATTAAAATTGAACAGGGTTTCCATTCTCCCGCTATCAACGATTTCAATAAAAATGAAGACTATTGATGTTTGTGCGTTTCTTTCCATTAAGAGACGAACTTCGTACAGTACATGAGTAAAATAAAGCCTGATTTCTACAAGTCTTTTTCAAGGAACTGAAAGTTGCAAAATAAAAAAGTTTGAAAAAAATTCCAAAAATCAGGCTTCATTTGAATCATCTACATATACGAAGTTCCTCCCTTAAATCGTCACGCAAGGAAATTCAAATTGACTTCACATGTGTTAGATTACACCTTGAATATTAAATTCTGACACCTTATCGGTGAATAAACGTTAAATATAAAATATTCCTAAAAGATAGAAGCAGACTATGCAAGATTAAAATCGATTAGGGTGCGGATATTTTATCTAAGAGTTCTATGCGCTTTCAAAACAGCTTTTCAAAGTAGTTTTTCGATGGGACTGGTTTAAAATCAAATGAAATCGATGATCGACGAAATGATATAATACAAACGTTACTTGGAGTTTCTTTTATTGTCTGCGGACGTAGGTACTAAAATAAAAGGGTACCTACTTTGAGACCGAAGTAGAAATAATTCCCCAGAGCTATAGAAGAAGCCGATACTACTGTCACCACTATTTATATCATTATAATTAAATGTGGCTTTCCAACTGACGTGTCTGAAAATGATTGCTGGAGCAATTTCAGGTTAATGCTGGATTTTTAATTCAATACACTGAATCATTGTTCCTCGATTGGTCTGAACTCTGACGAGTTCAAATGAATAAGTAGATGGTGGCCTCGAACGTCTACCCTGTTCAACTTTAATGTGGACTGCGAATTGACATGCACAGTCCACACTGACGTCCCTATGCTACTTAAATGCGTTTCTGTTTTCATAGAGTTCTAACGTCAGACAATCATTTGGAAGTCCAGACCAATTAATTTTATTCTTTGACCTCTGTTGTTCAAAATGTTACTTTTCACAGATTGCACTAGATATCGTCGATTTTACAGTATGAACTCAGAATTTTTAGAAGTGTATTAACGTCATTCTTTAGTGTTATAAATTGTCATTGATTGACATTCGCTGTTCATTTGACATTTTTTTGAAAATGTAAAGGAAAGATGGAATTTACTTATTCTCATTACACGAACTCAGAAATTTTCAGCTAAAATCGAGCTGTATTTTACACTGCTATTAGCACACGTTTCAATTTGCATTAGAATTTCTCGATAGTAATGGCAGAAACATTAACTCCAATTCGAACTGTGGTTTACTGTGAGAATATAAGTGGCAGCCACTGAACACAGCTTCGAGCGCCAAAGAAAAGTTGCAGCGAATTGAGAATATAAAAAAAAAAGGGAAATTCTTAAATAGAGGAAACGGGCGACGACACGTAGCAAAGGCAAAGCTTTTTACGAGTGAAACGCTCGAGACTGAAGAGAGCTTTGCTTTGCACTATAAAAAGATTTCGAAGTAGCAGCCAATTTGCTGCAGTAACTTCGTATTTTTTACTCTGTACATTGTAGTTCTTATTCCAACATTTCACTTAAACTTAACATGACGGGATCCTAATTATTTGACGTTCCTATCGAAAGGAAAAGCCCAAGAGCGTACGTACATAACAATATGTCCATAAATTCTTAACTTGTCACTTTGAAGTCGTCGAAGATAAAATCCGTCGGGAAGTAAATTGGTCCCGTTTAAGAACTTCGCATATTGAACAGAAAAGCAGGAAACAATTAGGTACAGCAAGCGTATAGAAATATATACAGAACGAAAAGTGACATTTCCTTATATCTTACAGCCTGCATCTCTCCAGAAGTAATTTTAACACGACCGATTCTGAGAAGACTACCCCTCAGAGACGTGGCTACTTTAAGCAGAAACCCAATAGGCAATCAACAGCTGAGAATAATCGGACACCTTTCACCCCAAAGAAAATTAATTAAATTCTGTACACATCATTCCACATTTACCCTGCAAGGAAAAGCTCTACCTTCGATCTAACGAATTGTACCACCAACCTCTGTCACCCAAAGATACGTAAATATACATGAATATATAAAATAATCCCCCACGTCAGCCCAACATTCTCTCACCGCTCAAGAAAAACACACCCTATTCGCGCACACGAACTCGAAACGAAAGAGCAATCGCAACCGATTAACCCTCGTCCCAAATCCCGCCGACACTATCGTCAGTCGGTCCCAGCGCAACAGCTGCGAATCGGGAATCAACCCTGAAACCGTGGCCATTAAAGAAGAGAAAAATAAGCGATCGTAATCGCAAAGCGCCCGGACGGTGCATAAACGGGGCTATCAGGGAAATCACTGTCGTCGTCGCGCGGCGCGTGATTCCGAAATCCATTTGGGCCGGTTAAAGGGGACCAAGTAACGCGAAGTGATTCGTTCGCGGATAAAGGGGATCACCGAGCATTGGCAATTTAGTGGATTCGCCCGGTGAATCTCTACGGCCCGAATGCGCCCCGTTGACGAGGTTTTAATTATGCTAATTACTCGAACGAACCGGCGGCTATAAGAGGCAGCCAGCCGGTGTATCGCCGTGGGAAATGGCCGTGGTACACGCTCGGGATGGTGGGGAGGGTGGCACGGTTAAAATAGATATTTACTGACCTGGATCTCGCCATTCCTCGACCTCGTAGTCGATAGGTCGTTGTCGTGATTTCTTGTTACCGTTTCTACCTAAAATGCATCACACAAAGGCGGTTTTACATCGTGCGCACTGGCGACGGGGGCGTCGCGGCTAGGAGGGGCTGCCGGGGGATGAATCGTCCTTTCCGTCACGGCGAAAGAAAGAGAAAGAGAACGGGGACCGGGGCCGAGCGAACGGCGTCACGGCTGCGGAGGCTGTGCGCGGGTTTTCGCTTGCTAAACTAATGGCAGGTATTCCACCTAATTCCGCGCCCGTTGCCGGGATTCCCGGCGATACTTAATTCGCTTCAACTGCGCTGGTCGCACTTGAGACGGGTTCGAGATGCAGATCCGCGCCGTGGAAGCAGGGGGAATACCTACGGCGGAGGAATGAAGGTTCAGTTACCGTTCTTCTTCATCAATGATGTCACGTGGTAGGGCGATGGAGTGGTGGACGTCGTCGATGGAGCTGGAATCTCTGTTAGAGAACGACAGAAATTATGGCTTCGTTAGTGTCTTGCGGTATGTATACTGGAGCGTGTAATGTGGAGTGCGGTTGTTCGGAGCGAGGTGCCGAAGCTTGTGAAGTTGGAAGAAATTGCAGGGGAAATATCGATGGCTTAACATGGAACATGGAGTATGGAACAAATGATTTAGCATTAAATATGTCTGTCTTTGATGATCCAAAAATAGTTTACCAATAAAGTTTTTTCTTTTTACTTAGTGTAATTCGTAATTTCTTATCGGAACATGTGTGTACGTAATATGGAACATATCGGGTGAGTTCATAGTCTATATTGCGTGCGTGTTCCATTAGGGTGGCTCTTATTTATTCTTAGTGAAATTTGTTTTCATGATTTTCTTCGCGGCACCCCCAGAATAGTTCCAAATAATAACAAAAAATCTGTGTAAAGTTTGGGCCTGATCGGATAACGGGAAAAGGTACCCCTTGGTCCTTGAACATTTAAATAATTATTTAATAGCTCACAAAGTCGATTTTATATAATATCCTCCAATTTATTGATTGCATAAAAAAATATGTTAAACAAAAGTTTTCTATACCTTCGAAATTTTTGCGAATTTCAGTCTTAAATTTTCAGGGAACATTCATGACATATCAAACTATGTACATATGATTAGATATGCATTAATTCCTACGTCCCCTCATATCAGTTTTATTAAACAAAACAAACTCCCCTGCTATTGACTAGCTTTTGAAATCGGGTGTTCCATATTACATACATTGTATGTCAAGAGTGTAGTATAATACAAGAAATACACAATTCCACAATTTCACAAAATGTGAACATACAATAGTTGCGCAGTGAGCCATCGATATGTCCTTCTCCGTGTGCGAACAAGTGTTTAATTTGAGAGTTTCTTAAGGGAGAAAGAGGGTAGCGGAGAAATCTATCTATTTGAATTTATCTGGTAACTATTATTGCTTCGTGAATTAATAAATTACTTATTACCTATGTATTTACCACATCGATAAACTTATATTTCTCGAATTCGAAGTGAGCATGAAATCTGTAGTTCCAGTATAAGGAAACGGTTAACATTAATTGAACTCTTTAAGCCACGACATGTGTCGGTTGGAATTTGTAATACCCAAAGTTGGAATCACGTGCATCTTAGGCCATAAATTGGAGAAGTTTCTGAACGTAACCGTACAAGAAAATGTATTGCGTCTCAATGCACAACGGTGTTCACGAAATATATCGGTGAATTCAAGAAATTCAAGGCTGAACTTCCCCTGCACTCGTCCCGCAGCGATCGGCCGAGCGATACATCTTATTAAACTTTTAATTTCAGCCAATTTATTCGTCCAGGGAGGTGGAAAGGTGTACTCTCCGGGGATACATATATCCTTCGTAAATTTAATCGCCAATTACGAACAACGCTGAGCTGGGGAGGCAGTTTCAGCCCGTCCATCGATCGATGCCTATCGACTGTTAAGAGTCTCCGCGTAAAAGTCCATCGGGAATCAATTACGTTGTCATTAGGGCGTAAATACAGACAGGCTCACTCCAATTATTCCCAATGTCACAACTTTCCTGTACACTTTTAATCTCTCTACTTTCACCGGCCTGGGCATGCTCGCAACGTTTACATTTTGCGGAGCACATCGACGTTAAGTGTGCAATATTCAGTTGTGTTTCGATACTGTGCGAAGAGAAAGGGAAAGGAATCTCGCATTTCTGTAATTTGATTGATGCGCTTCATCGACAGCGATATTAAATTATCCGAAAATGGACTCGTCATCGCGGAAATTACTGAATCAGAAGATCATACTACTGGACGTTTGCATTCAGATTTATGATCGCATAGTATCGATAATTTTGTAGGGTAGACCGGGGGCGATTGTAACGCGTTAAATATCTCAAAGCATATGATAGATATTAACACAAATTTTGGATATATGATGAAGAATGACATTTCGAATACACGCATCCATATCCTAGCAGTATAGATACACAATAGACATGCATAGTGAAGAAAATAACTTTTCGATACCCTGAAGCAACTTTTCCTTGCTGATTTAAAATTGTGATATAAATACTCCCTTTGCAAGTACGTGTTTTCTCTATTTTTTAATATTTAATCTGGCCATTTTGAAAGTAATACTGATCGTTACTTATCACTTTTAAGCGTGTCGTTAATAAAAATTTATAATTTAAGTTCAAAAACCTGGTCGGGGGCGATTGTAACATCGGCAGTCGGAGTTTGTTGTGCCACGACAGAATAGAGCAGTGATAAAGAAGATTAATAATATTGTCTTGTTTGCATGGAATCCTATAGCACAGCACAAGTAAATCAAATGAAAAATGGGTGCAGTGTACTGAATGTAAGGATTCATCGCATGAAGAATGCACCAGCCAAAACGTTTTCTATTTCTGCCACAATGTTTAAGCTAGTAATGTGAACAGGGAAACTATGCAACGTACTGAGAAAAAGAAAGAAAATGGTTCACCACTTTAGTAGCTCCGTAGATTTGGGTCTACCAATTAAAATATAAAAGAACGGAATTTATTTTCTGTGGACTTAAGATGTCGCTTTCCCTTTATCGTTTGCTAAAAAAAACTGTTCAGCAGTATTCCATGGGATTTGTAATTCGAAACGGTATCGTGTAATGAAAAGCTTACCGTCTAATTTGATGACACCGTCCGTCCCACCTAGGGAATTCTGCGCCAGACATTTGTACGAGCCGAAGTCCTTCGGCCCAACATTTCGAATCTTCAGCATCATGTACTTGTTGTAGCCATTGTCGGAACACACCGCCTCGTACTTCTCACCTGCAATTGTATGGTAATTGCCTAGGCAAATAAAACAACATTCCTCACGATTTGAAATTAAATTGGGTATCGTGATCTGTGATTAAACGAGAGCAGGAATACGAAACTACTGGCAGAGTATTGCCATTACTAAGAGATATAAATAAGAATGATATTAAGTATGTTTTAGTAAAAGATACTATATAGGCGATAATTTAAAGTTGAACTTTCAGTTGGTCTGGGTGCGGGATAGTTGTCGTTTGATAAGCAAACACAACTGTAAAAAATTTTGGAAAAATATTCATGTCTGCAGGTTCCTTTTTCTCCTAAATAATCATATAATCATTTTTAGGAGAAAAAGGAACCTGCAGACATGAATATTTTTCCAAATTTTTTTTACAGTTGTATTTGGTTAATCAAAAGACAACTATCCCGCACCCAGGCCAACTGAAAATTCGAATTTAAATTTTCCGCTCCGCCCTATTCGACGGTCTACGTGTATTTTATAAGCTAAAGGAATTTTCCAGAATAAATCGGTGGTGTCAACGTGACATAAACTCTGATATTGAAGTTTCCCCCTTACACGCACAAAACACATGAATTCTGAGCTCTCATTTGCCCACCAGTGTGTATTTGAGGAAACCGTTGCTTTAGTATGCACGTAAAGCTGTGATAATCGAGCGAGTCTAATTTTATGAAGCTTAAAATTACCGGGGACGATCATGTCGCCGCGCTCGGTCGTCCAATAATTGATCGAGGTGGGATAAGCTTCGGTGTGGCATTCTAACGTGACATCTTGCCCAATATACGCCCCCTCCAGCTGGTTCGGTATCGAAAGCATAGGGGGGACTGCAACAGAAAAAGGACGAACATGACGTGATTAACGATGAACCTCCATTATCCAAGTGCTCCATTACGCCTACGCTCTGTCATTCGAACATTCCATTATCGGAGAAACGGGTACCGCTCTGTTATCACGACGAACCGTTTCGTGCGATGTTTGTGCCCTCCTGCGAGAATCGCAAAGAATTCCCACTGATTCAGTAAAATCGGAAAGTGGCATTCCTCTAGACTCGCTCGAAGTAATATTTAACTCGAACAAACGTAACTTTTTTTCGTAAATTTTACATGTGAAAATTGTAATTTACGTAAATTGAAATTTTCTAAAGTTAGGATCGATTTTGATTAATTCTGGTCTACTTAGGTTTAACCAAACATGTTCTCAAAATGTCTTCGTCCCTTTTTTAACTTTCTAAATACACTAGGTATTTGATTTTTCAGCAGAATGTGTGACAGAATTACAGGTCAAATTCTGTAGCATTATATGAGAGAAAAATATTTTCCACAGAAAGATTTCAGAAATATCAACACTAACCAGAAATGTTAACTCTAGCCAGAGGGATTATACTCCGCATGTATCCACAATATTAATCAAGCGATTGAATGCAGATATGGGCAAAATGTTTACTTAAATACAATTTCGAATAACGAATAAAAGTTAAAGAAGTTATTCGTCATGTGTCGAATAAAATTACAGTTAGTGTTGAAAAATTGATTCGATGCTGAAGTTGACACGTTGGACGAATAAAAAAATTAAATTAAGTTAAAGTAACCTTTATATGATCCGTTATATAAATAATTTTTTATTTAGTTAACACCCAACTCTGATTCAATGTACCTACTATATCCCCCTTTTTTTGCTTATATCATCAGCATTTTATCCAAACGTCATATTGTCGGTGATACCAAATGAAAAGTTCACGCAAAAGCAGACGTTGCTTTGCTTACATGAATATAAAAGATACATTAATCATCCTAACCGCGGGTGCAACGCATTCACACGAACGTTCACAAAACCGAAGCATTGTTCGCGGCATCTTTCAGAAAGCATTATTTACCAGTTTTCGCGGCACGATCGCTTTCCCTAATCGCGTAATTAATTCCTGTAAGTTGAAGGTGTATACAGCGAAAGTGTTGAATAGATTAAGGTCGCGGCGCCTGAAAAGAACCTTACACCATTCAGCGGTTTTTTAGCCTTTACTCAGAACTGTCAGTAAATTGGTCGAGATTCGCACATTTACATTAATTTAAATGGAGAAAAATATTCGACACTTTAATGCGGCGTGTTTGATCTCTAGTCACTTGAAAATCGCAATGTAAAAACATTATAATATTATTTGTTAAAAAGTAACTGAAGCTTTCAAAGAGAAAGTGCCTTCAACTGTGTTTATGGTAGAAATTGGACAGCTTCTCTGTTATTCTCAGAACTTTTAATTCCTTCCTTTCTTGATCCTTTATAAAGTGAAAAAACGAATTATATGACAGCAGAAGTACCTACGGAAGCGTCTATGCAATTTCTAAATACGAAATTTAAGAAATACTAAAAATATCAACAATCTAATTTATCTAAGTTATAATTAATGGTATTAAATATTCCAGAGTTCACGTATACTTTCACGATTATAGGGTAAAGGACCCAATTACTGTCACCTTAAGCTATTTTACTTAAAATAACGAATAAATAAACTATAGTATATAATCTGTAGTATAGATTATAGGTTGAATTACATAATTCTTTTTGTGTATGACGTTACATCGTTTATTTATTCGTTATTTTAAGTAAAATAGCTTAAGGTGACAGTAATTGGTTAGGTGTAATTTTTCTCCTTTATGTTTTCTTATACATATATATATATTTGTTTTTTTGTCTTCTTGTTACTTTCGTAATGACTACTGTGCAATAAATAATTATTATTATTAACATTATCAGAAAATTTCCCTATTCAACTAGTCCAGATAACCAAGATTCCACGTGTTCCCCTTTTTCCCTAAGCTCGCGAGCCACGAGCCGTAAATAATTCTTCTCCCCGAGCCGAGCATCCATTAGAGGTTCCAGTTAAAAGATGGACGGTTATTTTCGCATAACCTCGGGAGCAAAAATTACCCCCAGGATGTCCTCCTTTTATTCAACTCCTCTCCCTTTACGGCGCTCCATGGACACGCCTTTATATCCTTTAATTTCCCCTCATTCTTCCGCGGACTCGATAAAGTTTCCATACACTTGAAACTCCGACGGCCTCCGACTTAGAGAATGCAAGACTCTCTTAGAGCGAAAACATCCCCTCTTGAAGTTTCCAGTTATTATCCGTGTAGCAACGGCGTGCACCGAGCTTTCACGCGATCGATATAGATATTCCGGGGGCCGCAATATCATGTCATAGTCCCGTCTTTTACGTACCAACGTAAATCACGATTTACTGCCGCTGTGTACGCTTGAGACGATATCACGGTGGATAACGCCCCTCGTCCACTCTGCGGGGTGTTGGAAAAAAAGTTTTCAAAACCTAGACAGCCCATACCGCACGGTAAGTTGAGTGAAAAGGGGTTGTTTAACGTGGATCGAGAAATTAACCGTGCTGGATGGTGAAACGATTTCTAGTTCTGACAATTCGAGGGCTTTTCACTGTGTATAAAGAAATTTTAATATAGAAAGTGTTCCCAGTGCTTTCTTTTTGTGTCTGTGTGCGCATCACATCAGCTTCGTTTTATAAAGTTGCGTTCTTTACGAAGAATTCCTGGTCTGTACTTGACAGGCATATTCTACTGGCTGCGGCAAGGAAGTATTGATTCTTCAAGTATTATGAAATTGGTATACAGGTACTATACGAATTAAGTATGTACAATTGGTATTATGTGAGTGAAGTTGTTAATGGGTTTTCGAAGGATTAAGAAAAGTGTTTTTTTAGTTTTTCTGATTAGTAGAGATAAATAAATAAATCCGCCAAAGGAAGCTTTCTCGAGATAAAATAATTTTACACTTGGACATGAATCTGGGCATTGTGTGAAAGGATATGCGGAATTATTGCTTAGTGTAATGAAATGCAAGTTATCACGAATGAGATGATATTAATAATAATTTCTGCTTAATACTTTAGTTCAATTCTACAAATGAATTATCAACTGATTCCTCTTTCAACAAGAGTTGAATAAAATATTAGCACTAACTTTTTAACTTAATTAATCGCGGTACAATTGCATTTTCAGATTCACATTATTTCTGACTTCGTTAAATTCTTTGAGAAAATCTATTTTTACACCGAAAGCGTATTTTGCTCAATGCACGATGCACTTTATTCTTCATTAACGAATATTATTATATAACAATGGGACCTGAAACAATAACGGTGGACGTGTTATTGTTCCGTTTGTCATAAGTCTAGAATTAAACAAAACATTAATTTACGGTATTAATTTACAGTATATTCTCAGAGGTGTATAAAATAAATTCTGACATATCCAACGTTAGCAGAGCAACTCGACAACAATTGAGCATTCTTCTAAAACTTTCGACACTGAATACTGCAAAATTTATGGTCCCAGTATCAAACAATCCAACAGTCCAACTACAAAAATCTGCACCTACCTCGTTCATTGCAATCTCAATGAATTTAATGATAATCGTCAAATTAATATTTCTTAGAAAAACCATGTATGTACAGTAAAATTCAATAACCACAAAAAATCGTGTGCCAGACAACAAAAACGGAAAAACACAGTGGAACGCGAATCACTCGAGAATGAATTAATTAGAATTATCTTGACGGTTAGCAGATTGCCACTGTCCAACGAGATCGCCATTCGAAAGGAGTGTAATCCAAATTCTGGTGGACAATCGTTAACACTCGCAGCTGCACGCGTGGTGGTAGAACGGAGACTAATGTGTCAGAAAGGACGGAGCGGAAACGCGTTTCGCACCCTGAAACTGGTGGTTGGACGTGATGGTCGGGATGAACGTACCCAGGTACATCGAGCATATCTAGGTCAAGTGGCCGCTCGTAAATCGGTGGCTAAATGAAACGTTGGAACCCGACCTAATGCATCGTGCTTGGACGAACAACCACTCTTTATTGGGCTACGCTTGGAATGCACCCCATTACTCTCCTCCCTCTATCTTCCCTTCTTCACTTGCTATCTCCATGGTTCTCCATGGTTCCATTCAATTATCACAGAGAGCTTTTATCCTATTTTTTCCGCCCGAAATACCTACATATAAGATATATTAATTCTTCCTTCAACCACGTTGCAAGTGGTATAGTATCAAGTGCAAAGATAATTCTAGGTATCACACCATCGTTCTAGGTATTTGCAGAAAGCGATGTCAAATTTCGAGATTCTCGTGTGTTATTATGATTAGCGGGAGATGGAAGGTACTATGTGGTTTGTGGAATGCGACGAAGGCGATTATTTATAGAGTTTGTGCGACCCTTAATGCGATAGTATCTAATTATGAGAGCACGCGTCCAGATTTCGATATATTTTTGGATTGTCGTGTCTGCGGAGCACTCGGACAGTCTGGGCGTAAAAGAGCAAACAACTGTATTTTTAGGCACTCACATTGCACGCGGAGCGATATACGTTGGCTAACCGATGGGGGGACATCGTTCGAAGCGATGCACAAATATGCACCCATGTGCAGTCGGCTTATCTTCACAATATGCAGCACTTCGCCATCCACGACGTTCACTGGAACATAAATAAAGCATCGTGACGTTAGAGACTCGAACGGACAATCGAATTATTTATGCTTCTAGAAACGTCCGTCACGTGCAGATGTAATTTCGTGAATGGGGAGGGGGTGGGGAGGGGAGAGATATTTTCCGCTGGAACAGACGCCCGCCATTTTCAACACTACTACTTAAGCTCGTCAATTTACCTTTTGTTATTAACTGAACGAAACGCTGCTGCTTGAATATTTTTTTACAGCGAAACCTTGCAGACTCGGGCGTAACACAATTTGCGGGGCTATTTAAGTTCCTCGAGTAAAGAATTATGATGGGAAAAAATTTAAAAAGATCTACTTCGATGGTACCTAATTTTTCAATGTAAATTTCCAGATAATCCGCTCAGCTCTTCCCACTGTTCGTTTCTGTTGCTTTAAAATACGTTTAGGTCTAACTTCCTCGGCGTCCAGAACGTTAACTGTGACTGAATTAACGCAGTAACACGGTATCAAGATTTAGGTCGGTTGTTTCAAACTAACAAGCGGGAGATAGGGTGTGGTAGACATCGATTTTGATGAGCCTTAGCACGATGTATCTATGACCGAAAATAAGTAAATATGGAGGCGTCGGGGTGCCTTTTGAAGATTTCCCTACGATAAAAAAATGTAAAGAAATGGTTTATAAAAGAAATGTATAAATTATTATTTTTTTTTAACGTGGGGAAATCTTCAAAAGGCACCCCACCACCTCCAGAAGGGAATCCCCCGGGGGCACCAGGCTAGTGTGGGATTTTTACCCACTAAAACCCCACGGCCACTATGAAATGGTTAATAATTTACATGTAAATATTTTTATTATTAAGGCTTATTGGCTTAAGGGGTTACCTAGAGGTCCGGAAAAAGCATACAAGTTCAGGATTTTTTTTTGGGAAAAGTATAAGTGAAAATCATACACAACGTTTTTCTACTAAAAGATATATCTTTTAACTATATTATTTAAAATTTTCATGAGATATTATTATTAACTAAAAAATTGGGGAGCATTTGAATTTGGGCAGCAAACAAAAATTGCGTTGTAATCAGGAGGAAATCCCCCACATATTCACAAAGTTTCAGAATTTTTTGAATTTTCGGGCTCGGGATCTTCCCTTGTGAGGCGCATCTGTATTACGAATCCTCGACGCAAATCTGCCGGCGCTGCTGCTAACAAAAGTTTCGCTTCCCCTTCATAAAAGGGACATTTAATTAAACCTGTTTTTTTTTACAAATTTGTAGGAAAATGTGAGAAACCGAGAATGCGCGAAGCAGCGCCACCGACAGATTCTGTCCGGAACTTAATTTCACTTTGATGATACTTCTTACAAACACTTTATAATTGAGCGGCCGAGCAGGTGAATTTCCATAAAGTAACCCGAACAATGCCCAGCAGCGGCCAGAATTCGGCGCCCCGATATATCTATATCCACAAGGCTCATTAATATCTGTCATAGAAAAGTAATTATTTATTCCATCGTACAATAACCGCTTCCATTTCCGCGGGGCGCAACACCGTCTAATTAAATTACGTTAAGCGATTTATCATTTTCCGCGCAGTTGCGCAAACTTGCAAAACTCCGGTGTGCTCCACATTTTCCAGCAACTTTCAGCGTATTTCGCAGCCGCGGTCGGTCATCGGTTGTAATAAATTATGCACCTGAACCGCGAAACGAGCCTCCGAGCGAAACGAAATGCAGACCACCCTTCTGCTTGTCCCGTATCGATAAGTTTTAATAAACCTCCGGCAACGAAGCCGAGGGGGAGAAACAATTGTAGAAAAAAGGAGCGCGGCGGCGTGGGTCGGTGTAAAAAGAATATAACACCGTGGAATATAATAAAACCCAATTTACCCGCGGTAACAACATGGCCGCCGGGGATGCACAGGCACGGTGTACCGCGGGACGTAAAACTGGATGATCGTTTCTATGCGTTTCCAATAAGGATGCAGTAATAAAAGACTGCGGCTGCTCCGACACGCATATTCCTGCGCGAGAAAGCACTGTTCATTCCTTGCCCCCGTGGGCTGATAGAAATGGAGGCGCGTTGTAATAAGTTTGAGTACTATGTACCCGTTCCGAGTGATTGGGCCTGGAGTGATGGAGAGCCGAATCAACGTTCGTCTCGATAAAGGTAAGAGGGTATTGTATCACGAGAGCGTTGCTGCAATTCTTCAATGGCAACGCAGAGGTAATGGCACGCTGTAAGAGCTGGGGATTCTTCGAGTCAGATGATACTGCTCAATGCATCACGCTCGTTGTTCTTCGTTCAGGACGAAATGAAATGTTTCAGGCGATCCTTGGACTTTTCGTTTTCTAGCTGCTGTTGCTCTTGTATTTTATTTCCCAATGCAATGGGGGCGCACTTGTGGCTGATCGCGATCACCTCATTATGCAGGTTCATGAACATTGTAAAAATAATGGAGCTAAGTAGTTGTTGGTTTCACTTTATTCGACCCAGTGATGCAGGGGCCTTAGATGAAGAACAGGGCTGGATTTAATTTATAATATTGATGGGGAGTTTAGTAATTATACTTCTTGTAAACCTTCTGATTTTTGCGTGCAATTTCTTGAAGGATTATTACAGTGGGTGGCCAAATTATTATACTCAAACAAAATGGTTTTACATTTTGTAAGTTTCAGCGACGGGATAAAATAGATGTCTGGTTTTTAATGTTATAATGTTATTTTTTAATACTAGTATACGTATTTAAGAATGCAAATTAAATACATTTAGGCATTCTGTGGCTACTTCCTGCGGTTTTCGAATATTCTGCTATACTCTGATGATATTCTCTATAATTTCTGTCTTATTTGTAATAATTTTATCCCTCCCTCTTTTAAAAACAAATGAGATTTATATGTTGAAAAATTACTCACAATGTTGCCAGATGTTGTGGCTAATCAATAAATTCGTCGAATAACCTAAAGTGAAAGTAACTTTTATTTGATCCGTTATTTAAATAATATTTTATTTAGTTAATGCACAACTCTGACCTGAAGTCAGGAATATGGCGAACAGAGTGGAAAATTGATACAACGCATTCGAGTACTTTGAAAGATATTATTTATTGCTGTGAGTTGCATCGAACACTCACCTTTAACATTATTATAGGGCGGCGTATAGCAGTATAGGCGGAGCTGGCGGACTGATGCTTTATCGATTTCGCTATACAATAGAAGCTCGATTAACTGAGCCCGATTATTCGTCTACTGGCATGTGATAAAGGAACTGCCTTAGGAACTCTGTTCTATACGACCTGCTTGAATAGCAGAGGCAAAACGTGGAACACTAATTCTTTTGGAAACTCCAAAGAAACCAATACTTGATAACGCGGATAAAACACAGCTGCGACAGAACGGAGCAATGAAAAGAAGCTTATATCCATGAAAATTAAATTCCACCATACAGTTTAAATCTTCGCAAACAAAGTATAAACTCAGAATGAAAGTAACTCTACGCAAGTACCCCCTTTAGAAGACAACATTCCATTCAGCAATCCAGAAGGATGAAAGGATAGCAAACGAAGTGTTGCATAATCTAAAAATTCGAATAGCTTGGACACTTCAAAACCCCACAAAAGTATAACAGGGACGTTTATGGTTTTAATTTTTAAACGTTGATAAATATTAAAACTTCGATTTTCCTCAAGATGTTCAGCTAATAATATGTATCCTTGGAAAAAGTTTCCACTGCTAAATTTAGATACGGTGACACTTTTACGTAAGGTGCGGCACCTTTCCCACAATAACCCTACAAAGTTCCAAACTCTCTGAACTTACAGTCATCGTCATTATCATCTCCGAGGCTAACGTCTGCCCACTGAATTGCCGCTCCACTAGAAGGCACTACTTGGCTCGAAGAGAACTGGAGGGCACCGAATTGATCGATACCCGTGATATTTATATTCAACGCCGGTTACCAGGGCAAATCCACCCCCTCAGCTGTACAAATTTATCACGCTACCTGGGGAGTCTTATCGCCCGACGAGATATCGCGGGGACATAGGTCGTGAACCGGCTGAAAGTTGCTGTCGCGGTGGGCGACGGTGGGCCGTAAGAAGATGGTGCGAATCGCTGGTGGCCACGGCGTGCCGGGCGCCGAACCTATCCATTGTTCCATAAACAATGCCTAGTAGTGGCGAGAGATTCCAGCGGCGGGTAGCACTTTCCCAGGATTTTAATCAAGTAGTCCCGCAGGTCTTGTGCAGGAGCTACCCGCTTACCGGTTTAGCGGGAACCTTTAAAACTTTCGGCCTAATGGGAAACCTCAATGCGCCACGGCTGGATGAGATTCCTGCCGGCGCACGCCGCGGTTGCGTCGAATAAAGAACGAGCCGGTGGCAATTATTATTTCCCAACAATTCCCCATTGTTATTCCACCTCCATACCGGGCCGCGATTTTCCCCGATTGCCAGGGGTTAAATGTTGTCCGCGACTCGCCGTTTCGAGGCGCGCTTTACGCAGCAAGATTCCAGGAACAGAGGGCAGATGCTTTTTAATACATCGCGATGCGTCCGCCCTCGCATCTTTACGCGACCATCCGATGAGCATTAAAGCGCATCGTTGCCCACCGTTCGCGGGAAGGATCCCCTCAGCCCTCTCCCCCCCCCCATTGAATGCGCCGGCTCGCATTAGCGTTAAATAAGGTTCGTTTCAACTTGTCGCGGCAAGAAATGCCGTGGAATTTTCATAATGCCGGGACGCTCGCCGCACGATAACGCAGTGTCTTTCAAAGTCCATTAGCCCGTTTAAATGTTAAGCGGCCACGATAAGGGGGTGGTGCACCGTGAAAAGAACCGCGGAATAAATTAGCGGCCATTCACGTCGATGCGCCGCGCGCTTTGCATAACATTCCTCCCGCGTGCTCCTTAACGTCGTAAAAATAAGCAGACAGCTTACTCGAAGACGAAAGGCAGGAGGACGGAGAGGGGGGGGGGCCCACCTATTTGGGAATTAGTACGTGATGTATTCCGCCCCATAAGCGGCGGCGTTGGACGTCGATATTTCATCCCCATCCACTTTCCCCCGTACCCTTAAGTGCCCTTTTTCGCGTTATTACCGCCAGATAACCCGGCTACATTCATTCTCCGGCGAAATCCTCCAGCCACGATCATTGCGGCTAATGTTTTAGCGTGCGTTCAAGTGGACAGATGGAATCCGTTTGCGCTGGCTCGTAGTTGTTCGAACCACTCTGTTCGCTGTCGGATGCAGAAATTCACGCGCGGCGTTTGTTCATTGCGATTCATTGTTTTCAGATGGAACACTTATAACACGATTTAAGGAAAAAGGCCCGGACGGTAAACGCTTCGAGGGGCCCATTTTTCGGGAAAGTGAAAAGGTAGTTTAGTAAAAACAGGCTGAGTTTAGTAGTACAGAAAAAGAAGTTACAGTGTTTGGATAAAATTATCCTTTTTTTTTTTGAAGATGGGGCCTTGATGGGGCCCACTGGCAGGGGCCCAGGCGGCGAACGTTCGTCGATCGCCCGTAAAAGGCTTTTGTTGTTCAACGATTACCTACAAAACAATTTCGCTCACTGTCAAAAATTATATTCGAAGATAATTATTTGTAATTAAATACAAAGAGCGGCAACATTCATTTCGGGCCCTGCTTATATGCGAAGTATTGGGTGATCGAAGGAGTTTCTGTGGTTTCCTTAAGACAGTACCTACGCGGAATTCTTCACGGAGTCGATGAAACGTGGCGGTTGGGGTGGGTAGACGATTATTGGAGGGAAAAATCGAAATTCCTGGTACATTGAGGTACAGTGAATTGCAGGAAGACAAAGCGAGGGATGGATGTGTATAGGGGTAAAGGGAAAACGAGGGAAACGTACCGAGAGAAGTTGGAATCTATTCCTTCCTACCTTTAGACGCGAAATTTGCCAGACAATATTGATCTTGCGTGGAACACTGACTTCGCCTGTGCCGTCGAAGCTACAAAGGGGCCTCAAACGGCAACAAGATAAGCTCGTCTCTTCGCTATGAGGATCGACGTCGGTGCAGTTTGGACGCGAGTTTCCCCTCGTCGTATGATGCTGGGGTTTCGCGTAAAGCGAGTACAACGTAGATTCGATTTTTCCGTGCCGTCTATATCGATATCCGCGTCGTGACCTCTTCCCTCTTTCGTTGCCCCGGTCGGGACAGGAATTTGCCCCGTAGGTACCGATTTTTCCGCCCCAGTCCTCGTGGTCCGCGAAACAAGTGAATTCTCGCGAAAAAAATCCGAGAACTGTGTAAAATAAATGCTCCCCTGCCGGGATATTCTATTTCTCGAGGGGAACGGTATTGAAAAATTTCGTCGCATCCCTCGGCTATCGTCGAAAGGTTTGTTTTACAATGTTTTTGTCGGTGTTCGTCGCACGGGGACTCGAATCTCGTCAATTAGGTACTAGTTGCAATTTTGGGGAATGTGTAATATCGTGTATTATAACGATTATTTCAGAATTTACCCTTCCTGGTCACACGGGGTGTATCGCACTCCAGGCAATTTTTCATTCTTTGCCAGTATTTCTGCAAATTTGTAGAGGTTAATATTACAATTTAACGGTTTCGTGAATTTTAACAAAAAGTCGTTGTTTTTCTGTAATTTTTTTTCAACTAAAAATTTCAGCATATCAAAATTTACGTTTCTAGGGAAAGGTTGGATGAGTATTGCGAATGTACAATTATCACTCAAGAGTTAAAAGATTCAAACATGCGAAAATGGCAACTCAAATTGACGCTGGGGTGCAGTGAACGGAGGGTTGATTATTTATTGTTTGTTATTTGCAGATAACTGTGAAAAGTGAATTTGAATTCTTTTTGGTAAGTATTCTGTGGTACTGAAATTTAATTGTGGTTAAACAGTGAAATGTTAAGGTTGCAATTAGTTTTAGTACGAGTTAGGAGCACCTAGTGACTTTTCTCTAGAGCACAGACGTGATTTGTTATCGCCTCTTTGGTGCCATTCCTTCACTTCGGGATTCTTTTGCCCCTTTTGTTCCCGGGTTCTTCTTCCTCGTGCTTTTTAGTCTGCTATCGGCTTTCTAGTCGATGTAAGTCCTAACCCAGACCCGGGAACTAAATCTTCCTCTTGCCCACAGGTGTCTTGATCACATTCCTTAAAAACACCCTCAGACACGCGAGAGTTTTACAAAATTCGATTTCCTTTTTCGACTCTCCAGAGTATTCTTCGGTGCCCGCGGAATGGCGGAAGCAAAAGGACAGTGTTAAAGGAGCTTCCATGCGAACACTCGTACAGTATTGTAGAAAACTTTTACACTGTTTCCATACTTCCAATTTCTTCCGAATTTGTAGCTCCAGTTCTAGCTTCTCTTCAATTTTTAGCCAGATTATCATCACGTACAGAATATTTCTATTCCTATAACCACTCGCTACTGTCATCGAGAAGCCCAGAAATAATAATTTTAATTATGGACCGCGCTTCTTCGTGATTCGTCGTTAAATAAATAATATAAAATTCAGCAAGTGTAGTCCAACGTGTACCGCATCACTGAACACACATATTTACATTGGCGGAACGTATTTGGTAAAGCAAATATTCCTTTCGAATTACTCGGTAGGATCGAATTTCTTGAAAATACTTAAACTGATGGAGCAGACCGATCTTATCAAGCTACTAAAAACCTACTGAAAATTTACTCACAACTTCCACTGGCCGCTCGTAGTATTCAAATTTAACAGTGATCATCACCGGGCTATCCAAAATTAACGAAACAGCAAATCGAATATACCCGTTCGGCTTTCCCAACACAACAACGAGCCTTTCACCACATAATTCACAAATTTCCAAACACCAATATGCCTACATTCCCCAAATATGAAAGCAATAGTTGCGTGCCCATAATAAACGCCAATTAAATCCTTAAATCGTGTAACGAAACATTTAAAAAGTTCAATAAATAAAGTTTAGTCCAGAGAAGCTCGATCTCAGTCCATTAGACTTGAGTATGTAATTATTCCATCAAAATGTCCCCTTACCTTTCAATTTGTACAATAACAACGCATTCTTTACTAAACAAATTTGCAACAAAGTGACGTTACGCGATGACCAAGGAAACTTTGCAAACGGATTGAACATTCGGGCAGACTTATAAATTCTGCGTCGCGTCGGAAGCTTCACGGTTCGATCCAAAAAGCGATCGCATCCTCCCCTCGTGAGTAAAGCTCCGCTCGGTTTTCCCGAGTGGTCGAGCAGCTTGAACCGTAGGTGGAGTACAGGGACGATCAGGGAGCTGGGGAAACTGACAGCAGGCCATACTTTCCTCGTGGGCGAAGGGTGTCTAGAGGCTAGCAGACGGCGAGTGATGGCGTTAGACCATCCCCCGGGCCCCAGAGGGCAACACCTCAGCTAGTGATGCGGCCGTTACGAGTGTGTACCATATTCACCGCCGTAATATTTCGTCCAATTACGCCGATAATCTGACGCTTCCATCGAATGACGTGTCCCTCATATAATAGCAGATGTGTCCACGGATACCTTCGATATTACGCTCGTCGAACGGTGCCCTCTCCTAATTGGCTATTGATGGCTCAACGGGCCCCGCGAATTCATTGGCCTTTTCATTAATGCCAGCCTAGGCTCGACACATTGCGCACATTTATCCTTCGAATGGATGTGTCAGATTCCTTTGACGACGACAAAATTACCCCCGCTTTTTTAAGGGAACTTTGGGTCGCGACAATGCATCAGCGAGCTTGATAATTTGGAAAATCACTGCGGGTGGGAAAGCCGTGAGGAATAAATGTCAATACGGCTGAATTTAGTGGAAATATGCCCCCATGTACCTTTCGATTTAAGGGGGAATCCTATTCTTCGGGCTAAAAACACAGCGAAGTTTTAGATATTTTTTTTTAAAGAAACTAGCGATTCGAATAATCTGAAATTTAGACTATGTTTTTATGCATCTTTGAAGAAGTTGTAGTTTTTTTTTTATTAAATTTTAATAGTAAATATAGGAGTTATGCATGATCGACCATCAAGTCGCCGATGTCCGCGGGGGTGCACGATATTTCTGTAACCACTGAACCGATTACCTTCAAGTTCGGCCTGTACGTCCAACAAACATTACTTTATACTTTGATGAACCAGGATACCGATAAGTTATATACTTCTTTAATTACATAAGACAACTGGCGCCAAATTGTATAGCAAAAGTTAAAGTTTCAGACCTTTCAATTTGAAAACTCTCCACAGTCCTCAAAAAATTTTTGTATTTTTTTCTGGCCCATCAAATTATTGCTACATATGTACACAGTGAAACGCCGTTTCATTTTTCTGTTTAAGATTACCAGGAAGATAAATATCATGCACACCAGCGGACGACGAATTTTCCGCGGCGTGTTGGTCGATCATGTATAACTCTTACATTTGTTATTAAAAATTCATAAAAAAAAAATTATCGCCTCCTCAAAGATGCGTCAAAATATGGTCCGAATTTCAGATGAATCAAATCGCTAGTTTCTTAAAAAAAAAATCCCCAATTTTGCTTTGCTTTTAGCCCAAATAATACAATTCCCCCCTATATTCAGAAGTTTCCTTTCTGTCGATTACGCGTTCAATTTTAACGCAACAAGCTCCAGCTTTTTTCCAATAAAACGGGCACGGCAGAAAGTTTCCCGCTTTCAGTCACTTGTAATCACTTTTACCCCCCTTCGACTGTCTGGGGATAGACGGTAATATATTATAATGTAGCAGAGTATTTTTCCCCGCGTCGAAACGATTCGATGCATACATATTTATCAGTGACAGTTTATACGGGAGAGTTAGGAGGAGACGCAAGCTTCGAAAGCTCCCTCTGAGCGTCTGAGCCCGAGTATGCCTCGAGGGCAATGAAAATTTAAATTAGAGCAGAAATTAAATCCGGCCTTTATCCGATATTGAGAAAATCCTTTGAAACCGACAGACTGTCTGACGTCCCCGCTTTCCTGTACATCTTTCCACCGTTAAACGTGTGTCTGTCCGCCTGCGCGTGTCCGTGTGGAACGGCGACGGACGAGGGTGTCGCACTTCTCACCCTCTCCATAATTAGTAATTAAGAAAGTAATTAGCATCGATCGGGACGATCACCCCCTGGGAGGGTCGTGTCCCGAAGCTGCACTCCTATTTTTAGAGGCGCGCCACGATAAGCAGAAGCCTTCGAGAAGATCGATTATATTCGCGACGGTGGATGATGAAACGTTTGCTCTGCGGAGAACGCTTACAAAAATTCTTTATATTACGTCGGAACGTATCCACTTTCCCGAACGCAGGATACAAGAATCAACCCGTGGATAAAACGTTTCGAAATCGACTGAATTTTAATCAGAGGAGCATCGCGTTTCGGGATATTAATTTTCATTTGCGTGATTATTTAGGATTCCCGATAGCTTGGATTTTTAAATAGAATTGTTAATTACGACGTGAATATTAAATTGCCACGGTAGGATTTCTGTTTTTTAGTGATGAGAATTTATTTAATACAGCTCCAATGCTTGTGGATTACGTGTGCGTATTTAAACCTGACCCTTTGGTTGATAATATCGAAAAGCTGCTATTATAATATTATCGATGCTATTAAAGCAGGTAGCAGCATTGATTAATCGGAGGAAACTGATGAAGGAATTTTAGCCAAGTTAAGAATTTAGAATAACGTCTGGGATAATCTGGTTCTTCCTTTCTTGTGGACTGCTCTTGGAGTTATGAGTCTTGCGTAAACAAAGAATTTACATTAATCGAAAAGTCTACTTGTGTTCGCTCCCTAATGAGGATTGCTATCGCGTAGCCATCGGCATTCAATTGGTAGTTCTATGTCCTACCTTTATTGATATATTAACGGCAGATCTCGAAATCGCAATTCCTGGAACTAATTTAGTTAGTGATATTCTGGAATAGCCTGTTTGCCCGACACAGCACAAATTTCAATTGCTGTCTGGAGCGTAAACGTTCCCCTGACTGAAACTCCCAAAGCATGATACGTCGAACACGTTCTTCAACATATACCCAGCATTCCAAGCAGGGTAATAATTTATGGATTACGTTGATATAAGAACCAATTACCAAACTTCGAGGCAGCCTGTACTATAGTTGCATGTTCTTCGAGGAAGACAATATATACTGCTGGACACTATTTTTTGGGCCAATAGTTAAACGAAATTCGTGTAAAATAAATAGTGTATCGTGTGATACACAGATGGCATTGTTTTAAATTATTAATTACTAATTAAAAGAAGATTGCGTATTGTTTCAAATGTAAGAATTAGGAAACAAGCGACTATTCAAAGCGACGAACTTTATCGTCAAAAAAATGTGTTGCAACAAATTAACTGTCGTTATAAGTTTCCTAAAGTTGTTTGTAAATTTCGTGTATTCAAATCGTTTCCTCTCTCTCATTTACTTCTTGCAGGATTTTTAAAAAGATTGGGTATGCCTTTTCTTGGGCATTTACGTTGCAATTAATGTATACATAATCATATATTCGGCAGAAAATAGTGTCGAGCAGTATAATTGATATTTTCGAGTCGCGTTACACGATATTTACAAAATTGTTAAGCATTCAATATTTCTATCGTTATAGTCTCTCAATTACTGCCCAATAATCCCCTACTAATTATTGACCACCCAATTTACAGATAATCACCATGAATACAGTTCATACAAAAATTTCTAAAACACATTCGCACATAGAACTTTTTAAATTTTCAGAAAACATATTTTCTACATTTCTGATAAATCTATCGAGCGTTCGATCCCCTTTTTCTCACTCCTTTCCGACAAACTGTTACTGATTTTCCAATCATTAAGAAAATTATATTTTACAATACCCAAAGAGAAGACAATCCAGGTTTTCCAAATACCTTAAGCTCCACAATCTCTTTCGCCACAATAATCTAAACAAACACACCTAGGAATCGCTACTAAAGTTAGTATTACCGACTCACACTTGTTCTGTCACGCTATCAGCTAAGGGGTCATTCTTAAATAACGTAAGGCTTTTTTGGGGGGAGGAGAGGGGGTCGTGAATTTCTTACGTTTTCTTACAAAGAGGAGAGAGTCAGGTAGCGTCTTACGTAATATTGTTTAACCTAGTTTTAAATAAATACAAATTCTATCATTATATTTCCAGAAAAGTAGTTTTAGCTTAAATTTCCCGAAACCAAGTTAAACGAATTATATAAACCTTTAAAAGAATTTTAATAACTGAAAAAATTAACCTGAAAAAATATTACGTAAGCAGGGGGTTGGAATATCAAATCTGGCGAATTCTTATATTGAGGAAGGGAGGGATTAAGAATTCGTAAAAATTACCCTTACTTAATTTAAGGACGGCCCCTAACGAGCACTCGAATCCAACATAGTCACCGTAAAGTGGCCATTAATGATCTCGATCTCGAATGAAAGAAACGAAGTATTTATTGGTCAAAACTCACCGCTCTCGCTATTATAGTGTATACCCGTTCCATCCTCTCTGCGCCACATAACGTACGGTTCCGGATATCCGGAAGCTTTGCACGTCAGCGTCACGTTTGACCCCTCGCGGACGACCATGTCTGTGCTGGTTTCTTTCGTGTTAATGGAGGGTGGCACTGCGGGAAGGAAGAAATTCGAAAATTGAATAGATTACCTTCCCCGTCGTTCCATAAAGCGATGAAGTTCGTGAATTATAACCCGGCCGCGAGCAGATCGATGTTAACTTAACACAGCTGTCCCTGATACACGTCCTCCCATAAAAGAGATTACGGTTCCCAAAACATTCGTCCACCCTCGCTGCCTGTTATTCAAATTTTACCTGGGCAGATGTGAATTATAATCGTTCAATTACTTATTATCGCGATTAGCGTATCCTTTATCGACTGCGCGACTTTTATATTAATATTCGCAGGTGTAGCTCGATCGAATGCTCTGGCGCTTTATAAAATAATTATTTGAAAGCCTCGGGACTCGTGGCACGGGATTAATTAGATTCCGCGTTATCGAATCGCTATTTAGGTAGAAGATATTATCGGTAAACTGTCCTTGATGAGAATTCGCTTAACCACACGGGCGAGGCTTAAATCTGTGGTTAATTGGATATCGCGACTGTAACGAACTAGAGGCAAAAGTAATACCGGTAATTCATCGGTTGCCACGGTCCCCAGTGACAGGACCGAGCCACGTCAATGCCATCCTGCTTCGTCATATTTACAAAAAAAAAATAACGCTTGTCCCTTTATTTTAAGTTGCTATCTTTAAGTTCACCGGGAATGGGTCGGCTGAAATTCAGAACTTCATCGATGGGAACCTCTCGAGAATTCAGTCGAGACACGCGCAACGCGAAAATGCAATATTCATTTTGGGCTTACCAACGACCTGCAGGAAACCCTGCCTAAACCTCATCGGATCTGTGTTCACCTGACACATGTACCATCCACGATCCACCTCTTCAACCGCCTTTATGTGAAGGTACCACGTACGATGGTCATTGTACGACAACGAGATCCGTGGATTCTGCGTGATGACATTATGGTGGATAGACAAGATGGTTTGTGTATCGACACGTACCCATGCCACCTAAAACAAGCAGGGACAGACGTTTGTTTAGAGCTTGCAGGATAAAATGAGGCTTACTTTCAACGAGATAGAATGTTCCGTGGAACGGTGAGTTAAGTACTTAACATTCTATAATGGTGGAATGAAAGTTTGTCACGCAATGCTAGTGCACTAGTATCCATGGATGACAGTTTCAGCTTCGTTGTATTGAAAGTAAGTGATTCCTTATTAATTGGCAATACTGATTGTACATCGTAGAAAATTTCTATTCAGCGAATTTATGGTTATTTTGTAGCCGTTCGACCAAAAAAGTTGGGGGGCAATTGGAAGTTGGAAATGGTACTTTAAATGGGAGACAATATATATGTGGTAACCATTCGTATTAAAGTGTAGTCGTTGGATTATCTGGAAAAAAGTGATCACTCGAATATCGAATCTATTAATTAGTTCAGCTAATCGAGATTCTGTTGTAGAGCCTATTGTGCCGAAGGGCTTAGTATAATCGGATAGTGTTCATCAAATGATGACGACAAAATCTGGTATATGAGATTAATGAGAGAAGCATCACAAGTGATATACATGACGTAGGTACGTGCGTATATTATAGGGTATTCCACTAACAATGTATCGAAAGGTTTGCGCAGAACGCATTGATATGATAGATATAATTTTGCTCAAGTAACTATCACTGAAGCTCTTGTTAATCTGAATTATACTCACTCGAAGCAAATTTTAAAATAACAAAAGTATGATAAGTTATTTGGAGATACAGTTTCAACGACTGCTGGAAGAACGTCTGACCACGTACAGTGCTATTCCACTTATTCCCCATGAACTGTGCTTCTCTCATGCATTAACCCAGGTATCGTTTGAAATGTGTTCCTATTTAAAAAACATTTCATATAGAAGTTGCTCAGCTTAAAATAGTACCTGGAATGCTTACACATTTACCAGGACTATCACTCAAGTATCTCAAGTTGTGTCATCATGTTAAGAGCCACTTGGAATGCCTCTCTTCAAACAAACACGAAAGTCTCTTTACCTAATGAAATTAGATTAAGGTAGTTTAATATCACGAATACATTCGTGTCTTTTGCGTGAAGTAGAATATAAATTCAAAAGGAAGTAACGCGAAGATTCCATTAGTAACGCATTAGTAATTCTAGAATTACCTATTCTGGGCAATCTAGTTGCAACGTAGTCGTCCATCGGAATAGAATACTTCGAAGTTAGGTAACAGCAGTTTCACAACTGTGCTTTTATGCGTCCTTTTACTTCAACAATTATCCTTCCCTGTATTAGATAAATAATAAACACTATACCTACTAAATTCAAATAATACTTCCACCTCGAGTCGCATCATGTCAATGTTTACCAAGCACTGAACCATGCTTTCGCGTGCTCGTTCCCCATCCCGTTTGCGAAAAAGCGTTTGCGAGCTTGCCGTGCGCGGGAAAAATTGTATTTTGAAACAGTGATGAGATTGTAGGAAGATAGAGTGGGAGAAGGTAATGCAGTTTTGCGGTGTACTGTGCATGGTGGGAACGCGCTGGTATTTTCTTTAACGTGATATGTCGTCGGTTACGATGTCAAAAACGAAGTTTAATGGTAACCAGTGGTCCCTCCTTTTTTCCCCACTACCTCTTCCCTAAGTGCGGACAGAGGGCGACGTTAGAGGGAGATTTTTCAGGGAAATTCCCGTCGGCTCCCCAAGGGCGCCAATGAATTCTGCGAGTGTGAAAGTAAGAATTGAAAAGCACCGGGCATCTCGATGTACCGCTTCACTTATAGAATCGTTCGCATGTACATTCCCGGCGCATTCTATTCATGCTGTATCCTTTCCAAGAGCTTTGGACACTGCACCTATATAACAAACCACCCCCACCCCCTTCTTATCGCTCGCTTAATCCAATACACTGGCTGGCTTGTATTCCGTATCCTTCGTGGATCTTCGAAACCTTCACGGATACAGAGAATAGAGGGATAAGTATAATAAGGCTTAGAAGCTCCCTCGATTTTCTCTCCTTCGTCGCCGAGGTATCGATGTGGCCGAGAGCTCCTGCGGCTTGCGCGAGACACGAACTTCCTCGAATACGGCACACCGATACTGTCGGCTTCTTAATATGCCGGGAGTCGTGTAAGGATCGATCCAGGACGCGAAGACAACAAAATGCATACGTTTATTTGGCGAACGATAAGTTCTCTCTGTTACTTTAAATATCAAATAAACTAGGTGGCTTTTGCAACAAATCCTGATGCCGACGATTTTCTATGCCCCTTGTTATCGCCTAATAATTGAACGATAGAGAGAAGGATTTCGTCATTGCGGGACAAACCTCTGGACGAAGTTTTATGTACACTAGTCCTGCTAGCAGAGATGGCCAAAAATTTTATTTAAATAATATATAATAGTGTGATTTTAATTACAAATAACAACTAAATTATTTATTCAAATAAACGTCATTTGACAGAAATCATTTATTTATTATTTCTTATTTGCAAATAGAGGGTTATTTGTTATTTGGATTGAGGTGAAAAATAATAAGTGACTTAGTCAGTCCTGAAATAGAAATTTCAGTTATCCTGTGTTAAAAATTGTCCAAAAATTTTTGGAAAATTTTAAAGGGAGGGTTCCAGTAATTTGCATTCATCGAAGGTTCTTCTTCAAACACGAGATAATTGAAATTTCAACTATATTGACTATTTAACTATGTTTAATTTTATATATTTTGGTAGTGCATTATCTGAAGGCCTAGTTAAAATTTGGCGCCAAAATTCGTAGAGATGTAGAGTCTACAGGTATAAAAGTGACTTGTTTTTATCTACAGCAGTTAAACTTTACACGCCACAGATTTAGAAAAACAAATTGATCGGTGTCATGATCTTCTCCATAAACAAAACCTTTGCTCCATTAAATTCGAAGTCTTTCTCTGCCACAAAAGCGGCCATTCTCGTCCAACAAACTATCTTCAGATAGGACACCAGTCTGTGAGCAGAAAGGAACTCAATTTGTTCCTCACAAAGAGTCCCGCAATCTCTAAGCTCCTAAAGTCCGTTTCTCTAACAATAGGAGACCACGCAAACGAATCGCAGAAACAGCACAGCCGAATTACATTCGATATTCCCGTTGTGCACGGAAATCCTGATGTCTAAAAAGTGAGGTAACGTTCGATGGCTGGATGAAACTATCGCCGCGGAGCACGTTGCCTCTCTACGCGTGCACGGTGTGCGGGATCGTGTGGAACAGGCGTCGTTACTGTATTATTTTAATAATTCAACGTGACACGCCGCGTGATGTATTCCCATTGGCGTAACGAACGACGTAGAAGGCTGGAGCTGACGTTGTTGCTAGTCACGGCTAGAATTACCAGGCTTCTCCGTTGCGTCGTGTTAAATTCGCCAGTGAAGAGGGGAAAAAAGAGCTCCGCTTAATGACGAAGCGCTGCGAGACGGTTATTTGTCCGTGGATGGAAAATCGTTTCTGGCCGCGTGTCCTGAGCGTGCAAAAACTTGGAACGGTCGACAGGGAATGTAGGTACCTACTGGTCGTGTTTCGACACCAATCGCCGAAGGGGTTAACGTTCGTTTCGTGCTTTTCTTCGCGACGTATTTGAGGAGGAGGGCAGGCAAACTTAGGAGCTTGCGGATGGAATCAAATGTTCAAGTAACGCGAGTAGGTAAAGGTACCAGTAGTTGACCATGTGTCAATAGTTGACAACTTTTCAGACAAACGTGAAAAATAAGGTTTTTAGATGTGGCGAACTGTGGGTATTAGGAGCTGCGGCGCGCTGTTGAAAAGAGCTAGTTGAACTTCGAAAAACCTTATTTTTCACGTTTTTCTGAAACGTTGCCAACTATTGATACATGGTCAACTACTGGTACCTAGTGGCTTTCATTTTGTTATCGAACGGCATTCATAGTTTTTCGTTCTACAGTCGGGGACAAAAGTGTTTGGACACTTTTTAAAACGGAATAACTTTTTTAAAATTGGTCCAAACGACGAGTGTTTTTTTTTCAGGCAAGAAGCTTTAGTTTGCTAGTTGGCGCGTTTCGGCGTTTTGAAAAAATATTGCAATTGGTCGGAAGAGGGAAGAAATAGTGAATGCTTTTTCAACTTTTTTATCTGACAAGGAAAAATTCCGAAATCGGAAATTCAAAAAATTCTGAGACTTTGTGCATATGTAGGGAATTTCCTCCTGATTAGAACGCAATTTTTGTTTGCCGACCAAATTCACTCTGAGGGGGTGAAATTGACCCCTAAAATTCCGGCTATTTTCCAATTTTGTGTTATAACTGGCGAACTTTAAGATCTTCAAGTTACCAAATGATAGTCCGAATTAAAAGAAGTAACTTTTGTCTTGAAACTTTTTTTTATCTCTTACAGATTGCGAGTTACAAAATAAAATCTGAAAATAGCCGAATTTTCGGGGGTTAATTTCACCCCCTTAGAATGAATTTGGGCTGTAAACACAAATTGCGTTGTAATAAGGAGGAAATCTCCTACATATTCACAATATTTCAGATTTTTTTGAATTTTCGGGTTCGAGATCTTCCCTCGTGAGCCTGTAATGAAAATTTAAAAAGTGCCCTATGTAGAATCAAGTTGAATACATGCTGAAAAATTCATCGAAGTCGTAAAACCCGATAACTAGTAAACTAATTCTTCTAGCTCGTGTTTGCTATCATAAAAAATTCTTTCTGACCTTATATTTTTGAAGATTGTTCACTATGCAGGCTAACAACGCGTTGCTGCCTTTGCTCACGGTCACATTTTGGATTTCCTCAGCGAACTTCGGCAACTCGGAACCTGAAACACAAATTGTAAGGATGAAGTTAGTGGTGCGTTAAAACAATGATTACATACTGATTAAGATTTACACTTCAAATAATAATATTCCGCACAGAAATACTTGTTTATTCCTCATTTAACTTATTTAAATTAAGCTGTATTCGCTGTCATACAATTAATTCTCCATTTAAATCTGGACGAATAAACATATTCAGAGCATCGTTCAGCAATTTATCCGAAAATAAAAAAGGACCCATCTTTTCGACCTCCCCATCGTCAATACCCTTAATTGACCCCGAGTTACTACGACCACTGAAGAACACGCCTCAACTCAGCCCACGAATCCTATACACTACTACTTAAAATACAATTCAATTATATTTAAAAAAAAAAAATTCTGCTCGCCGAAATCTCCTGCTCTCTTTCCGCGCAGGTCACCGACAATAAGTTTCCTCGAAAGACTTGCCTTCGAGGCTCGCATCGATTCGGCCGTAAATACATATATCGCTAGACAGTGGACGGTGGAGCAGAGATTGCGAGTTATTATCGTAAGAGCCGCATAACGAGTTCAAGACTCAGCCAGGCCGCCCTTAAAAGCTTTTACCTTCGTTAATGTCTTTACGACATCCTGAGCACCTGAATTATTTATGGACGCAAAGGACCCGCGGAGAACGAGAAACAGGGAGTGAGGGAGGGGGGGGGGGAGGACGGGATGGAATACAGAGGGAAACGGGACAGAGGCAAGGGAAAGGGGTGGAAGTGAATGAGAGGCAGGATGGAAATACAGACGAGCTCCGGGATAAGACCGTGTTACTTTCAGCTCTTTTCAGAGAGGCAGCACGAAATACGGGGCGCCGTTAATTATGTCAGTCGTACTTTATTATACAACAGTTCGCCGCGTTAATTATGACGTCTGAGGCAACAAATGCGGGGGACGGCGGATGGGGGTGAACGCCGCGGCGCGCCAAGTCTCCCCGAAGTTCGATCGATTTGCCTGGCTAATCGATAGCCGAGGCGCGTGTGTCAGGGGCTCGAAGGGATTCGGAGCTGCCTGTCCTCCCACGAGCTACGCTTAACATCTGAATCGACGACAATGAAGGATTATCGAGCCCGCTACTTCCGGCAACTTGCTCCGAGGAAAATCAACAGGTTTTCTATTCTGTCCGGCACAATGCATGGCCATCGACATTCCGGATCGGCGTGTCGGTCCGCCATCGGTCGGACACGGTCGTTTTGTTGCGTAGGCTTCGGCTGCTTTTGGCTGCTCTGCATGCGGTTTCAGGGAACTGGAATGGAACGGCGCGGGGTGGATACCGCGCGTGGAGTTGTATCGATGCAGATGTTGAGGGAAGAATAACTTTGGCTGCGGTCTCGTGGGAGTGGGTGTTTATTTAAATAAGCTTTGAGGACCGCAAAGAACGTCCTTCGCGGAGGATAGGTGTATAGAGTTGTTTGGATGTGGGAGGAAAAATGGGGAAGCCAGAGCAATGCGTTTTATCCAGGTGTCTGAGAAATCGTAGGCTACCCTGCTTGGTGGGCTTGTATTGCAAGTACGAGGACAGTTGATGTGGCCAAAATGTCGCCTCTTTCCTTGGAGGGTGCAAGACTCCGACGACGCAATGTCACAATCCTTGAGGCTGCAAAAATTACGCGAAAAAATCAGGATTTCAACTTTAAATAGCTGCCATGTTGTTTTAACTTAATATTTCGGGAATTTCTCTCCGTCAACCTGAGGATACATTAATATACTAACGAAATCTTTTTTGTTTTTTGAATTTAGATAATCTAGTTACGAATGGCAGTGCTCACCGCGAAAGCAAATTTTTAAAAATGCTTCTTGGATGTCGCTTGTTATTTTATTATATTCTTAAATATTTTTCTACGAAAAAATTACCAAATGTTCTTTAAATGTTGCTCTTTGAAACGCAAAAAGTTTTGTAAAATTATACGCTTCCGCTTCTTCAAAAAAAAATCACAAATATTCGCCTCTTTTCGACCGCCTGACTAGGTATAACCCCTTAAACCAGGATGCCAACCTATTGCCTATTGGTTGAAACTGACGTGGCTTGTACGATGAAAAACAAACGGAAAGGGAAATGTGTTTTCGGCGAAACCGAAGCGATCAGCGCGACACCACGTCGTCTGTTTATTATCGTTAGCGTCTGGAGAACCGTAATCTCGACTCGGCCGAAGAGCCCCTATTCCACAACGCCGGTTGTAAATTATTGAGCCCCAAAACGTTGGGCTCGGACGGGCAGACCAAGTGTCTGCCACGTGCCCAGTGGCATAGCATAGAACACCAAGATACGCTTCGAGTTTGAAAAATAACATCGTCACGCTCAACAACAGCAGATGTTAAATTACGTGATTTTTGTGTGTAGGTATAATAGCTCTGATGGTTCGGGGTCTCGTTAGGTGATACTGCTCGAAACATTTTGGACAGGTGTTATGATGTTCCATTGTCAATATTGTCATCCTTCATGAGCAATTTGAGGATGCGCTGATGCAGGCATGTGTATTAAGATTTAATGTGCATGTGCGCCTGTGACAGATGGTTCATTATCAATCACGGATTTTAAATTGATTGGCTGGCCGACATTGCGCCAGTGTTGGTGGGTCGTCACATTTCACATGCAGTTAATCACATCACTGGTAAAATGTCAAAATACGGATTCGAAAGTACTGGGATTTTATTTGGAAGCTTTAAGCACTATAGGCCGGTCGTTAAATTCTTGCGCGTGTGTATTAAATAACATGATCAATTACTGTACTGTGTTCGACTGGATCGATGATCAATTGCGATACCCGCGAAAAATGGGAATTTCGCGATAATTGTGGAAGCCATGACAAACGCAGAAGATACCGTTATTGTGTGCTTATCGAAGAAGCACTACGTACACGACGTACATACGTACCTACGTACGTAATAATATACATAATTATTTGAGGCTCCAGGTTCGAACGGCCCACGATAAATTAATTAATTAATTACTATATCATATTAAACTAAAATAGCAATGCTCGTTGAAGGTATTTCCTAACAGGTATAACATGTATAAGAATTGTAATTATCCTTGGATGTAAATGTTCATTTAAAAGAAATTTCAGCAGAAATATCAAGACGTTCATAATTATATTGAATTGCGTAAAGCAGAAGGTAGTTCTACTTTAACAATTTTGAAAAATGAAGGGGATAACAATTTATATTAATGTTCCATGGGTATGAGATAAAAGATAACAGGTTCAGTATCAGCTTTATCTGTGTTTAAGTGAATTCCTGAATAATTTATCGTTTGGTTAAAAGCTCCTTTCGCGTAAAAATATAAATCCTCCCCGCGAGTATCGCGCGCTACCTTCCGCGTAATCTCCTTGTACTTCCAGCTGCAGAACTTAGTTAACAATATAGGTAAAATTGTATGTTGCGCACTGGTGTACGCCAGAGAAGAGAAGAGTACCAATTTGTGTTGACATTACGATATCATTATTCCGTAACGAGATAATTAAGACAACAATAGCTTCACGCAGTATCGCGCTATGGCTTCTCGAATAAATCAAGTGTAATTTTCGCACGGGTTTCGTTGCAAAATTCTCACCCTTTCTCTCACCATCAAAATAACTTACTGTTTATATTAAAGTGTTATTCGCACTTACACATCCGCCGTTTTGTCCCAGATTAATATTTCATAAAAAGGAACGTTTAACTACTTGATAAACTAATATACTAAGTAACTAAACCTTTTTCGTTCTCGATATTAGATAACACAGTTCCGAGCAGGAGTGGTGACCGCAAAACACATTTTCAAAAAGAACTTCCCGGAAATCGACTGTAACTTTGAAATAAATAAATATTTTTGCACCAAAATTTAATACACAAACTTGTTAGAATGTTCTTTATCTAAATATAAAAATCTTTGTGTAAAAATATCCACATAATTCTTCAAATACTTTCTCAAAAATCGTTCTTTTTTACCTCCTGACTGCGAATCACTATGAAATTAAAATTGACGTAGGATATAAATACTTGAATACTAGAAACGTGTTTGAATTCTGTTTGCAAAATTCACGTGTATTCACTTAACTATTTCAGACACATTATCCATCTGAATGGACACGACTTTAAATTATTCAATGAGAACACTAAGTATGTAATTCCTTAACTCTAAAAAATTTAAGTTGTATGCCATTGAATATTCCAGTGCACCTACATATATTCAATTATGTATATGAGGTACCTTGCAATTTTCTTTAATGAATTTCTACAAAATAACTCTATATACTCCAAATTAAATTAATTCTATACACTTCCATAGAATCGTCTAATTAAAAGTTTCCGTGCCTCATTTCAAACATATCGATAAACTCCGTGCCTGCATATTTTCTAACTAAAATTGTTATCATTTACCTACCAGAAGCATTATCTCAAATCCGAAAGAGTAAACCAAATCCCACAAAAGACACAGAAAAAGAATGAATGGCCCACCATTTATTTACCAACCCATTTATAACAAAACCAGCAAATTTGACGAAAATCCTGAATGCACACCCGCCCCAATAACATCCCCAACAAAGTCGATTTCGCGCCAAACCTCGCAGTACGTTCGTTAATGGCGCAAAGCGAGTATTCAGCGCGTCCTAAAGAACGAGTGGGCTGGGGGTGGATTGTAAATGAATTAAAATGACGTGGCCGTTTGAATGAGCATTTGCGACACACGTGAATCGATATGGACACTGGCGGGCGAATATTTCTGAATAGTCGTTGGATTAATTAAACGTAGCTGTGCATATGGATGACAGATTTCTATGGCGGGCGTGCTCTTATTATATTTCGCAAATCCTTCCCTTTTTCCCCACAAAAGGATCAGCTGGGGCGGGTAATTAGTGCGTGGCTGCAGCATCCCTCCACGCACAATGCGGGTAATGGTAATGAGATCCAGGGCAGCCTGTTGGAGCACCTGGAATTCGTAAGCACGTCTCCCAAAAGTCGTTACCAAGCTGATTAACAAGCTTTGATTAAGGCAAATCTGTGTGCATGCAGGCCGCGTAGCTTCGTCCTGATGTTACCCAGGCTATACTTGTGTTACTTGTTGCCAGTCACACGTGACACTTATCTACAATCCGCTAGCAATCAGTCAATTAACTGAAACACCGTCACTGGCGTTGGCGTGTTTGCACGCCAAAGGATTTGCACCATAGCTGGGCATTGACTAAATAAAAAAACTTATTTGAATAACGGATCCAATAAAAGTTACTCCAACTTCAGATTATTTGACGAATAAAGTTAATTTTTTCATTCGATACATGACGAATGATTTTTTTTTAATTTTTATTCAGTATTCGAAATTTATTTAAATGAAAGCTTTGCCTATTTATGATTTCCACCCTGTGCAAGGTTTTCGGGTATTTTCACGCTACTGTTTGGAAATCATTGAAGGTTTTCTTCGAGAGTCATCTACTTTGAAAAGAATTTAGACAATGTGGATTTAATGGTTGAGTTAATAGACTGTGTATCGAATTCTGAAAACAGTCGAGCATCTTTAAATAAATGCAAAGACGGAGTGGTTACTTTTGAGGTTGGAGCTACCAGTTCGAGCCAAATTCGTTTACGTGCTCGACCCGGTACCTTTCTATGCTTTTCCTCGTCGTGCTTGAGGGAGACTAATGAGGAACGTAGAGCACAATGTATCGTTGTTACGATCTCTGACTGCGCTGAGTCTCTGCTTCGAGTACTTGGAAATTCAGGACCAATGCTTCTTTTTCTCTTCTGACTCCCTAATTTCAGTTCCCTCGGCTCCTAATCTTCTGGTTTTCTGTGCCTTTCTGTTTCCTGTTCCCACGTATTTTCTGGTTATCATTTGAACAACTATTCTATTGCTAACTTTTCTGTGGTCCAAGGAGAGGCTTATTTCTCGCTGGTTTATTATTTTAAAGTTCAGATCCATTTCCACTTTGAGCATTAGCACTGGCGTTGATTTGATGTCGAAGTCTGCCCCTCAGCTTTATGCACAAAGAAAGCAGTGCAGCTCTATTTTTTTGTTTTAACGGAAATAATTATTTCTGACATTGATGGTCAGTTTATATAATGATACTTGAAACATTGCAACCACCTTTCACTTCAATCGAATGGTCATATATCGAGTCCAACTTCTTAAACGCTCAAAGGCTGCCTCACTTCGTCATTAAAGAAAATTAAAGGTCGGCCTTTCTTTCTCCAGAAAACGGAAACCTCTGTAACTATATGTCTACTTCCCAAGGAAGAGTGTTTTCTTAGCGCACCTCATCAATCCTAACCACTCCTTGAAACCACAGCGATGTTTTCGAGTAGCCCTTTGGGCGAGAGGTGATTCAATGCTTTCTCGTTAGATGAACGTCCAACTTATACCTACTTGTTTGCGCGATTTTTCATGCCGACGTCAACGTCTGTTAGACAGTGGCTGTTAGTCGGCAGTCCCACAACGAGGCGGACAAAGAATGATAAAAACGAGGCCCTTAATTGGCAAACCTTACTTTTCCTTAAACTACCTAACATTGCCGCAGGAAAGTTTATTTTCTGCAATGTTGCATTCAGAACTCTAATCTGCTAAAATTTTATTGAAAGAGTGTTATGAAGGACAATTTAGTATTTTTTACAAAAGGTAATTTATATAAACTATAGAAAGAATTCTATAATTTAAGGTCTACAACGTTTCTTCTTCCCTATACTATAAAATCAAACATATAAAAATACAATTAATACTTTGCGAAAGCTTTCCTTTTCCTTTTTCCTTCAGGCGTTTCCGCAATCCAACATTATCCTTAATAAGCAATAATTGAAGGGTAGGATGCAGTAAGGGGACCAGCGCTCGAAAATGGGAAAAATTATTGTCCAAACGCTAAGATTGGAAAATTAAATGTGTTAAACTGTATTTTAAAAAATATAATGTTGTAATGGTCGTCACGACACACATTTTTTCTATTTACAGTTTGGTTAAAATACAGTTTAACAGCGTTTAATTATCCAATCTTTCTTAGCGTTTGGACAATAATTTTTCCCAATTCCAAGCGCTAGTCCCCTTACTGCATCCTACCCTTCAATTATTCCTGAGATATCAGCCAGATCCAAAGAAATACTCCAAAGATAAATACCTTTGAATCCATTCGCAATAATCGTACAGTTCAGATATCACCACAGAAATAGAGGGGCCATTTTAATTTCTGTACAAAGAATATTGTCGAATTCTCTGATTGTCAGAGTTCTGTAAAATTTCATTTCGAGCTACTCCGCCAAGTGGCCACATCCACGCGCTGCAACGAACTATGTACATTCAGCGCGGATGAATCGGAACGATGTCCCTGGAACGATTTTCCACGGAACCGCGGGAGAAGTTAGCAGTCGAACCGACCATTTTCATCCGGGTATTTCTATGAAGCGAGATCTGCCGTGAGATAACGTCGACCCGATTGTTCTATGCGCCATTTCAGCGAGAGGCGAAAGAAGTTTCCTTCCGAGAGCTGAAAGCTGAGGGAACGTTCGAAAAACGGTTAAGACCGCACGATATTCAAACGAGACCATGAAGAACATTCTTGGATCGGAAATGACAAACTTTATGACCGATACCATTCGTGGGAAACTTGCCTCCGGCTTCCTCCGCTCCTTGGCAACGACCTTTCCAGTTCACTTTAAATTGATTGTAATAAAGAAAACTTGCAGCCACGTCGAAAGATCCATTATTTATACAGTGCATGATCAAACGATGTTCCGCCCCAGTTGCCCGCGTCCCTTCTTTGCTTTACCTAGTTTGCCTTATTTCGCGAGGAATAGAATCTGCTTACACCTCTCATTTATCGTCCAGCTGCTACCCGCGCCGCCGGAATTCCAGAGATTTTTATAATAACCGAGTAAGTCGCTCTGCCGGTTTCGAGTTTGTTACGAAAGTACACGCATCGTTTAAATAATCCTGCACGCGTAACGCATGAGCTGTTACTTGAAACGGAGCGCACCGAGGTATTTAAAATCTCGTTATAATGCAAATTTTCAAGTGACCACGCTAGACAAAGCATTACTTTTGCAGGACAAGCCACAAAGGACATCGCCATAATTTCCCAGACTTTTACAAACACCACCTTGCAGCGAGATTTACAAAAGAAGACGTTGCTCCTAACTTTTGTATTAGAATGACTTCCCGATCTAAAGAAATTTATTCAAGAGAGCCAATGCTTAACTGATTCCAAAGAGAAACACTTAATATTTCCAAGGATAAAAATTCAAGGAGCGTGTATTTCTCGGAAGGAAGCAAGAACACTGAACTTTATAGGTACTGGCATCTTTCAAACAAATTCAATTCCAGCGAAATGATGACTTAAACCCCTGCCAATTCCGCGCGGACTACATCATATTTCAGTTTCATCGAAATCCCTGCCACGAAGTGGGAGAAACGAGCAATTTGTCGCGGAATGGCTTGAGGAGCCGTGGCGTAAGTAGTAGAGGTCGATAATAGCATCGCCGTCCGGCCCATCGCGTTCGCGGTTGCCAGAAATATGGATACAGAAGTTCTTTACAGCGGAAGGAAGTTTTAATCGGCTCGTTCGCCGGCTGGAACGAGATTTCCCCGTACGAGGAAAATCACCGGCGAAGTCGAATGGCGCGCGGGCTCGTAAGGGTTTACCTTAAATGAAGTTAGAGTTTATTGGTTTATCCGAGCAAACGGAAAGGAACTTGCGCCGAACGTGCTCAATAATCCGTGCCGCGAGATTATCCGTAAGCTGGCAGCGTTTCTTTCGGCCTGCCCTCCCTATCGTCGTGGCCCCGCTTGGAAATCAGGATGGAATTTTAACAAGTTGCGACCGGCTGCACGCGTGAGTGGTGCACCCCAGGAAGGCGTATAAAGACTTATGAAAGTCATGAGTTCCGCCTCGCTTGCCGCTTTATGTTCGCGGATAACCCGGGCTCGTTGAAACGATTGTGACAACTGTAGCTATAATACTCGGCTATTCGTCGGACAAATTCACTCTGCTTTATGAAAGTCGCCGAAGTACGTCGCGCTAATTGCTTCTTAATCAGACTCCATAGAACGCGCTATCGAGAGCTCTTCGTTGACGCAAAGGCCCAGAATACGATAATGTCCAATAATTTTCCAGCTAACGGGTCTTCAAGTGCTTAAAGGTTAGTGCCATTCTTTGTCCAACAATTTTTCACGTAGTAACTTTTTTTACCTAAAAATGAAACCTTTTGTTCAACCACGCACCATTCTGACAAAAAACGGTATTTTTAATTTTCCTACGTACTTCCAAAGCTGATCTCATTTAGAACTCGAATATTTTGCTTTTGTTCCCCAGGTCAAAAATTGCGGGAGAAATCTTTCCGGCCGCGGAACAGAAGGAGCTTCCTTTGTCGAGCTGTGGCGCCCACCGTTTTGTACTAAGAAAATTAAAAAAAATTGTGATCATACTTTAAAGTATGTACAATAAAGGTCTTGAAAGAGATTTTGCATTCCATTCATCGCATTATCCATGTGGGTAGGGCACTGTAACGCCACAAGCACGATTTTGCCGTAGCACACATTTTGACGAAGAGTATATCGGAAACGGATTTTTGAATTTGATTGAAAAAAATGTTTTCTTACCCTTCAATGTATACATATTAACTATACTAAGCAATACATTTATTTACTTGCGTTGTTTGGTTGAAAAAAAATCCCAAAAACATATTTACTTTTCAGACCATTACTGTGGTCTCCTCCCTTAAGGAGACTAGGCAGTCGAAAAATCGTATTTTTTATTGCATTCTTCGAAAGTACTATCTTTTCTGAATAAAATGGCGCTTGGTTTATAGTAAAATTCGCAAAATTGTAGATTTGGCAACGTGTTTTCCTCAAATATTTTTTCCTCTTCATTTTTCCCTGATTGCGAACGAATTGAGGTTCAGATCGACTTGGAAAAAATTACAGGATGTATAAACATGTGCCATTTCAAGGCAAACCTTTTATAGGATCCGTAAAAATTCGAGATTTTCATAAAAAAAATAAAGAAGTCACCAGATTTTGGTAGCGCACCATCATTGTTTACGCGCAAATTAATTTGTCGAACCGTTTTTGTAGAAAAAATTCACAATGAATCATATCTTCGGCCCAACAAGGCGCAATCCTCCCTTAAGAATTTAATCCATCGATCCGCAGCCTGGGTCCTCCAGTTCCTGAATTTTCGTGCCCCTGATTCACTCAAGCCTCGAATTCCTTAATCCCCAAATTACTGGATTTCTGCCTTCTTAAATCCTTCAGTCCTCCAAATTCCGTCCCTGAATTTCTAAGCGGCTGAATTGCAGAGTTCCCGAATTCGCGAACACTTGAGTTCCAGTGTCCCCAAGTCCCTCACCTTTTGAATAACCTCAATCCCTCAGTGTCTAACGCCGCTCCGGAGCATCACATATTAAGTGCTTTAATATTTACTGTTTCCACCTCGAGAATCTCGATGAAATATAAGCTCAACAGAAAATCGCGCCCGTGACAGTAAGAACAGTTAGATATCCCCCGCCCCAGCACCTCGCTCTGAATATTCTGCTTTGTACACGTTCGAGGAGACTAATTTTCCTCCGAGATAACTCTGCGCCCTGGAACGACGTCTACAAGGCAGATAGAGCAAGAAGGGTGCGCGTAAAGGGCGCAGTTCGCTAATCTCGGTTCGTTAATGTTATTCTTCGCTCCCCGTGCCCTTCGTTTCCTCGTTTCAGGGCTGGCCGATATAAATCTTGGAATCAGGCTGCGCGGCGAATGAGCCGGAAGTTCATTAAAATCAGCAGGATAAGAGGCTATCGAGGCGGCCGCGTGCTAATTGCGTATTGATAATTCTTCGCGAGCGTGGCGTGTTCGAGGGGCTTCCGCATAAATTTCTGCTCGCCCGAGACTGAAAGCTCCGGCTGCTCGCGCCGCGTCGTTTTTCAGGATCAGATTCGACGGGGATAAAATATATTCGCCGCGGAGGAGGGACAGTGATAAATCAGGCAATAAATGAAAGCCCAACGACGCGAGAGAGGCCGGACAAAAAGAAAGTAGGGGAGTAGAAGGAAAGCGGAAGAAGGAGTGCGGTCTTCATTATTTCTAAAAGCGCTCCAGAGGCAGAGCCTTGTGGCTCACCAATAAGGGTGTTTTGCGGTGTGTATCAACTTCCCGCCCCCCCGTGGGTCGTTGCCACCAAAGGGTTCACGACGACGGATTGCCACGGAGCGTATATACTCGTCGAAAGGGCGAAGTTCGTTATTACGCTTCGCCGTGGAAGATGTGTCTAGTGAATCTTAGATATAATTCAGAGTAGGTCACGATATTCGTGAAATTCGTTAAGTTTCACGTTTCAGGTATTTTTAAGTTGCAGAATACTCTGATTTAATTTCACGCAATTTCGATTGTAACAAGTATACTATAAAAAGTAACGAAACAATAAAGGATACACAATCGAGTGCCAATATAATCACATTCTTTGCACAGTGAAAAGCGAAAGCAAATTCTGAAACAAATCGTCCACCCCTGATGAAAAATGGGCTCCGTAATGGGAAGTCATCAGGTTTATCGACCCGAAGTTACAATAAACGTCCGTTCGATACCGAAACTTATTTACCGTATTCGCTGACAATTATTTTAGCCGAATAAGGAAAAGGGGTCAGCATGAAATGCCAAAAAAACAGCATAACCACTTCGTTCATTATAGAAACCGATTTCGAGGGAGCATTGTGGAAGCACGCATATCCGATTATCGCGGTATGCTCGACATCTGTTGAATGCTTGGTTGTACCTTTGTAGCATTCTGCAGAATTAGCGTTGCAAACGGCTTAAACGAAAATCGAATCGTGTCCTGGATGAAAGAAAAATCCGACCCAGTTACGAGGTACCAGCATGCGAGTCCGTGTTGCCGTTCGTAATTAATTTACACAAACTTACTTTTTTCAAATCTCACTAATAAGAGACAGAAAGAATCAGAACCTCTTTACTCAACCATCAGCACTTCCACTTTCCCATCTGGCAACCCTGCGCTCGCGTAGCGCTACCATTTCGCGTGAGTCCCCGTCACGAACTGCGCGTAAGTTTTAGGTTAATGTTTTATCACCATTATTATTAACAATTATGTGTTCTTTAATAAATCATTTTCAAACTCAGTTATGCGTTGAGTCTGTAAAAGACATTTGTTCAGTATCTCATTTTGTTATAAATATTTTTCCTAATAAAGATTTAGTGCAATAAATTACGTGCAGTGCAAAAATATTTTTTCCTCAAAATATCTATGCATGTATGCAATATGCAATTCTATGCATTTCTAGATTTGGAGATATGGGCCTGCGAGGCTCAACGCGTGCGGTGGTGTAATTTTAATTTACGCGTGCACTGTGGGGTTGAATTCTTCAACTCCATCGATAGTCAACTACTTGGTAGTCACTGATCAGTTGAGGAAATAAATGTCCTCTTATTACGATTACCCTGCAACTAACCATGAAGGTGGAGGAAAGGAGATGATCAGTGACAATGGTAAAATAGTGGGCGAGCTTACTGAGTTCTGTTTCCCTCGTCCCGTAGTGATTTGCAATCGGGTGCTGGGATGTGAGAGATCAACGGTAAAGGGGAGGAGTGAATCACGGCGGCAGGAAGTGACGCTTTGGAGTGAAGTTAAAGGAAACGACAATGGTGTGTTCTTCACCGCAGGAGTGACAGGACTTGCCACTTTAGCCAGGGGATAAATAAGTGCCATTTAAATGTGATATCCAGAGAGATTGGGGGAAAGAGCCGTGAGGTTGGAAACACAGAATCCGATACGTACATACGTACTCCGCGCGCCGATACACCGCTCTGTACTTAACGTTTACTAACTATTCAACGCTCGATGCAGAACTGCTGCCTGTCATTCCCACGAGTTCCCCGTCGCGCGTCGTCACCGACGCCACTCTCCGCAGTGCGGATTCTTTGCGACAGGGGATAAATAATGCGTGTAACCTGTCAGTGAGAATGGAATAATTTGAAAAAGTTTCTGTGATAAACTGTTGTACCATTGTTGCGTAAGGGGCCGTTCCTACATTACGTAAGGGTAGTTTTGGCGATTTGGTACTCCCCTCCTTAAATATAAGAATTCATAAGATTCTATATTCCAACCCTCCTCCTCTTCATTTCACATTGCATTTTTCAGTTATTAAAATTATTCTAAAACTTTATATAATTCACTCATATTGAAAATTAGGTTAAAAAAATACGTAAGGCGCTACCAGACGCCCTCTTTCTCCCTTTCTGAGAAAAATTAAAAAATCCCCCCTCCTAAAAAGCGTTACGTAATTTAAGGACAACCCCTAATGAGAACTGAAATTGACGTATAATGAAACCTGTAGGTGTCACTGATAAGAGACTTGAACATTAGGATGAATTATTAGATTTTAATTGGAGTGGAGTGGAGCTATTCCGACAAATTGCAATTTTCTTTTCACAACGACGAAACAGGTTACCTACTTAGTAAACTAATCGATCTAGCTTCTCAAAATAACTCAAATCGTTTGGACCAATTTTAAAAAAGTTATTCTGTGTTAAAGGGTGTCCGAATACTTTTGTGGCCCAGTGTAGTTGTTCAAAGAATGTTTCAGAATAACTCAATTGTCCCTGTTGAAATATAGGTATCCACCAAAATTTCCACTAAAAATGTAGAAACGGCTTTGACGTTCTGATAGGCTCAGTGAAGTATCAAGACTTCTCAAGGACACGTTAACGAAGGCAACAGAAGTTCCACCTTAATTACATCACAGCAGAATATATGAACCAGAGCAATTTGAGCGCCATAGGCGCCTATAAATAATCAATACCTGGTCTCTCGTTTTTTTTTTATTGAAATATTAGCTTTCCCCTGTGAACGCCCCGAGGTGTAATAAACCGAAGACACGCGATATTCCTCGGTGTTGAGGGACGTTATTAGTTTTCACAGGCATCCGATAAGAAGAAGGAAACGGAACATTACACGGCTGAATCTTTCATTCTTCAAGGCGTTCGCTCCCCTTTCTTCCGCCCGCCCGTTTCATCTCGCGCGCGGGGGGAGGAGCCGCGAAACAGGCGAGGTGCCGCGGAAAAGGAAATTATTTTATTTCGCGCTTCGGAATATCACCCGGAGGGCTCATTCATATTCATGCCGACGTCTGGCCACTTCGTCTCCGAAATGCGACTTACCGCGATCCCGTGTTGGTTACTTGAAGATTCAAGCACGGCCCCTCTCTGTCTACTCGGACTAATTCCATCCCTTATCCCCTTATCACTCTCTTCCCTCATCTTTGATTGCTCAAACCCCTTCGCAAATGCGACCAGGCCGGTGTAATGGACACGATATCGAGAGATCCATCGCGTCGCTCGTCGGAACGCTTTCAGAATTCAAACAAGCGAATTTACACAGCTGACATGTCAATAAAGTATCAATTGTACCGCGATCCCCGATTTATCGTCCGCCGGTCGCTACTCCGTTTTATTTACTTTGACGACCAGAAGTACGTAAACCATTCTGAACGCTGCTCGACTCGCTGGGAAATTATTAACAATCTGCTATAATTTTTTAAATGAAACGAGCGGATTATAATTAAATGTAAAATGCGATTTACAATAAGCCTGGGATAAGCTACGTTGGACTTTGCTTTAGAGTAACGTCGGTCTCTGTAGAGGTAAACAAAGGTTTGTTGATTGATATAATTGTTTGGAATTATAGTGTTGTTTTGGGGGAATAGGGGTTCTTTGCGATAGTGTAGAACCACGGCTGTTATTTTGGATATATTCACTTGGCAAAGAAAGCAGTAGTTTTGAAAATATAAAAGTAGATAAAAAATGTGTGAATTTGTAAGCCACGAGGGAAAGGGACCCAAAGTGATGCTTTGGACACGAGATACTTTGTGATTTAAAATAAATATTTTGTGCATAAGTATGAAGGAAGTATCTTGCGTAAAAAGGCTACAGATTAGGGCTGTAATACATATTCGAATGATCTAAGTATTCGGATACCAGAGAATTCGAATTTGAGATTCAAATATTCGAATAATGAGGAGTTTTAGAATATTCGATCATTATTCGAATAATTAGGAGTATTCGAATATTCGGAGTGATCAAATTCTGGATTGTACCGAATAGGAATCTGAACATGAAATATTTTATCCAACTTTATCGTGAAATCGTTATATCCTAAAAGAGTTTAATCCAATATGACCAACAGTTTTTTAAAAAAAATTCTTAAATATCAGTTACTTCTGGGGCTGTTAGACGAGAATCCCCCCTTAAATTACTTTAATACCCAGTTTATTACATAAACTCTAATACCCACTTCAAGAAACACTAATAACCTTAGAAACTTGCAAGTGATAATCTGAGAAAGAATTATTCCCCCATTGCCATATTTCCCGTGTACTTTTATCGAATATATCTCCTCCCCCTTTGCTATTTCTTTTTCGTACATTCAAAGGCAAAGGTGATATTAAAATACAGGTACGTATGCTATTAAATGCCCGCCCCTGTTACTATACGACCCATTCACGGCTGAACGGAGTAATCCCCACGCAAACGTCAGACCTGACAATCGGTATGCTCCTATAAAATTAGCGTCCAATGTTGCTTGGACCACGAGGGTCGGTCGGCGATGTGGAACTACCGCAGCCAGTCTTGTCACGGACAGGGAATAACTCATCAGATAATGTCATCTTCCAAGCTTATCTAAACATGTAATGTTTCCATATCGTCTGATGCAGGCGGACGGTTCACTGATTAACACGCTAACGGTCCATAAGTATTACATTATTCATCCCCCTTCGGGCACCGCCGCCACAACGGTAACGGCTATTAATTAACAGCTCTGCGTATAATCAGTTCGTGATGTTGACAGGGGTTAATTAGAATTTTTCGAGAGTCACGCTGCCGGGCGAAAGTTTTCGCTCTTATTGCTTTAAAAACCGTGCCCCGCGCAGGATCGATGATCGTGGACAAAATGTTTTTAGCTATCTGCTGTTAGCCTTTTTGCTCCGAGTGTTCTCGAACTGATGCACACTCCCGCGAAAGCTTTCAGATTGTATATCTGATCTTTTGTGACGGCAGCCTCATCGATGCGACATTTTTTGTCGTCACGAAGGGAATAGTGTTTAAAACGGTGCTCGCGCGTTACGAATGCGGTATATACACGGTGCCATCGTCCGTAGTTGATGATGTATTAAATTTTGAAAAGTTTTTGACGAAGGTAGCGTGTATAAAGAACCGAGGCAATTTTTGCAATTCGAATGGGAACGGGCCGAACAGACTTTACGCTATTCGTCTGTTCTCTGGCTATCAATTAAAACCGCAATTGAAGTCAGACACAGACGAGGACTAATTAAAATTTATTTTTTTCGGAAATTATATCGCCAGCAAGTTTCGCTCTCTTCAGTTTCGAATCTAGGTTACGCGCCCGATCGATGCTTCAAATGAAATATGCTTCGCAATCGAACTTCGTTTTTGCAATTTAAATGTGACCTCTGCCTCTATATCGCGAGACCGTTTAAACAGTTTTCGAATGGCGGAACTCGCGTTTATTATAAAAAAAAGCACGCGTGATTTCTTGCATAATACCAGTGGGGAACGGTAATTTCATCAGCCTCGATTTAGGACATGCACCTTTATGGGTTTCTAGCTTATAATTTGCATTTTACTATTTATTGTAACAATTTGAACTGTGTAAGTGTAACTCGACACAAATAAATGCACGTGGTTTATTCTTAGAGGACATAATAATTATTAATTGAATAGGTATTAATATTTTAAGGTATACAATGTGGAGAACAGAGCAGAAAATAAATGTTAAATGGCATTGAAATTTATTTAGGAGGTTTTAGGAGGATTTAATTTTAATAAATTATGGGAAATCAAAACTGAGTGTCTATAGTGTACTGTTGTATAAAAACTTTGTATCGTTTCGTCACCTTAATTCTCTAAAAATTATGGTAGAATGTCGAAAAATGGAAATTGTTTATTCAAAGGGAATACAAAAACTACTGTAACATTCTGCGACCTAGGGTTCAAGGCAACTGTGGCTTGGGAATCCCACTTCCTGCGCGCGCAATTTAAGCAACACAGGACACGGGAGAAACACGAGCAATCTCGGGCACCGAAGCTGTGCAATCCTCTTAGTTTTGCCACTTTACATGCAGTTTCTTTACATTCGCGTGAAACGTCCTCACTTTTAACAGCGGTGAAAGAAATTTCTTCGTTTTATATTGTTTCAATTAAAGAAACACACTTTCCTTCTCAAATGAACGAATTGTAACAGTTGCGAGCAATAATAGTAATAAATACGTGCTACTAACTGTTGTAGAACAGTTGTAGAACTGTTTACTGACTTGTAGCTTTTAAATGTTTACTAAAGAACTTCAACAAAATCAAATTTCAATTCACTGTCGTGACGCTCCATTTTTTTGTTTTACAAAACACGACTTACAATGTATATTTTTATATAACACTGCTCGCGCCAGGCAGCCCCTTAACTTTACGGGAGCACATTCTCCTTCTCCAAATTCAGACTATAGAGAGATTGTGACTTCCAGTGATAAAGAGTGAGAGTCTGAAAATGTGAAAAGTCGTAAAGTCCGCCTTCAAATACCCGCCCTTTTGCGAAAAATTGAAACAACCAAAATCGACTACGACAAGTCCTAGTTTTTTTCGTCCACTTTAAGAATAATTTTTCCTTATTTGTTTCAGATGGAAAACAGCGAGGATATGATGGTCACCGCAGACGCCTTTTCTGAAAAAGAACCGTTGTACGAAAGCAGCTACCACGCAGCTTCTTCTCCGATTTTTTCAATGAAAATTTCACATTTTGTAGACAAAAGTATGAACTTTCTAATGTATATAATGTTTCTTTGATAAGTACATTTCTTCACAGACAAGAAAATTCTTCGAATCCATCCTACTTTTTCACCCCCTAGGTGTATGCTGCCCCTTAATAAAGTGACACAGTTTATTATAAAACACATATTGTGTATTTAATGTTTAGAATAACTAATAAATAAATATTTAATTCTTGCACACGCTCCACACTAGGGTGGCCCTTCTTTATGCGTGTCGATTTTTTTGTTGTATTTTTTTGCTCTCACCTCCTAGAACGGTGCCATTTGATAAAAAAAAGAGTTTAAGGCGTGGTTGACACCCTTTCTTCTTATCCGATTGCAATAATCCTTTTCAAGGAGTATTTTTTTATGAAATGGAACCATATTAGGGGGTGAGAGCAAAAGAAATCGTAGGTTGGAAATAAGGGCCACCCTGCTCCACACACGAGAGAGCCAGCGAAGCCGCTGCCCCACTTTCCCCTCTCTCTCTTTTCTCTCTATATTATTAGAAAATGTCACCAACTTAAACCTAGTCCTAACCCTACCTATTACTAATAAGAACAACTCTATTATACAGCTTATAATCTAATAGAAACAACCCCACAGGGGCATCCACCGTAACCACTATATTAATAATATTAAACCCGAACGGAACAGACAAGACAGCGAATAAGAATCGGAAGCTTACCATTCTAATTTCTATCCACTTAAACTAACATATCACGCAACGTGGCTGAAACTCTTTCCACTTTATCGCCGCTTGGGCCATTCGTTTTCTCCCCTAATTGTGCCAGCTAAACTTAAATTATCTCCCGGAGGAATCGAATTTTGTTCGACCAGGGGCCCCTTTCCCCACGCCGCGCGGGAAATTCAAGATTCCGTAGACCTGGACTGTTTCAATTACCCGCGACGGCGGATCGTGGGGAATCTGATTTTACGGTAACGCGGGCCCATGATAAAATCATTAAACCAGTGGCCGGCAATCGTAAGGGATTCGAAATCACGAGTAACTGGTAGCGGGGCAGCGCCATCCGCGGAATTCACTCCGGAATCAAGCCCGAGCCCATTATCAGAAGAGCGGGAGGGTAGAAAATGTCGGCTTAACGCGGAATATATGAACCCCTATACGCTCCCCCGAGCGGAATTGGTCATATCGTAGGATTTCTCGTGCAGCAATGCCGTTGATTAGTCGCTGGTGGCTGGCGGGGGGGGGGGGGGGTGGGCCGCGGAGGTAGAAAGAACCGGCACGAGATGCTCCGTTTCTGAGGGGGTAGGGGGTAGCTGGTAGGAGGAAATGCGTGACGAATAATGGAGCGTGGCGAGGAGACGAGTAAGTGGTACGAACTCCTCCTGGGAAAGGATGGAAGAATTGAAGGAGGATGAGTCTGTCTTGGAGGAAACGTATGATTGACGTGGCTGCTGCTTTCGAGCTGCTGCGCCGCCTTCCAATTCGTAACGATTACTGACGGCCTCGAGACACCGCGAATCAGTTTAAATGATATTTGATGTTGGGAGAAAATCGTGGGACAGGAGGGACGTGAAAGGGGGCACGCTGGCGAAACGCGGGGAGAGAGGAGGAATTATTAAGTTTTCCAGGGAAAGGTGGCTACATGCTTCTGGATTCAGGTGTCAGCTGAAAGGACTTCTGCTGTTATTTATTATTTCACGTGACGTAATTGTCTCGTTTATTCAAATCGGGGAGGTGGTCAAGCAGTAGTTTATTTTGGGAAATGCATTTGCAGAATGTATGATTGGAAGGTGATTGCAATTTAGCTGATTGACTGTGAGTGGTGGAAGCTTGACTATTCAAAGGAATATTAATTTCTGATTAGTCCAGGATTGATAGAATCTTGAATTCTCTATAAGTATGCTACCTTGTAACAAATTCCAAGGTAGCAGCTATTTACGTTCGCAGTACTGTAATTCTTTGAAGAAAGGGGGGTGAGGTAGGTAAACAAAGTGTTCCTTCGAAGATAAGCGAACCACCCCAATGACGCGCTATCTACCACTTCCATGAACTAAAGTCAAACGTTCGTTTCACCTAGGGATTATAAATTTAACGACTTTTTCAATTACAGGTAACCTCGGTAAAATTTCCGATCACTACCGGTTTACCGGTATTTTTTAAGGTATTAGCTTTCATTTAGATATTTAGCTTTCATTTAGATCAGAGTTGGTCCTTCATGGGATACTTCAGTTTTCGTCTTTTTTAGGGACTGAAGTCTTTCTTTCATTGATAAGCTAGTAGATATCGAGAGAATTAATGAACCCATATATGCGCTATACTTACTGCTACATGTAATTTATCGAATTACTGGTAAAAACTGGCTAAATAGCGGTATAACTTTTAGGGGTATTTTTCGCAATTTACCGGTATTACAATCCCTAGCAATCCCGCAGGACAATATGCGCGTATATAGATAATCGAAGATGAGCCGGAGGAAAAGAAGGAACGGTAACGGTATCGATCTACCGAAGAATCGTCACGCATTGGGGCTGCTCGTTTATTGTGTCTCAGGTCTCGTGGGACAAAAGGGCATTCAGCTAATTGTGGGAGCCAGACAAGAGGGATGGAAACGTTGAGATTGAAGAAAACGGGCGACAGCGATGGAATTCCATCCGATTTCTATGTCACGGATGATGTATTTTCGTTCAGCAGCAAGAAACGATTGCCTCGGCAGCAGTTCGGCCGCGTCTCCTCTGATTTTTCTACGATCATTGATCAGCGAACGCCAGGAAAATGTTTACGACGGGATATTGAGATGAACGTTGCCTTTCATATTCGATCGGTTGCAGCGCGATACGCTCGGAATTTCGATACGGTGGTACAGCTCAGTGGTTCGATAAACAGTCCGCGACCAAAAAGCATCGAACAGACATTTTAAATAAATCCGGCGGAAATGTCGATGGAGCCGCTGTCGAACGATTGATTTTACCGAATTTAACTTCCACAAGCGACAAACTGATCCCGATTTTACGCAACACTGTCCCCAATCGGTTCTCGTTTCTGGTTCAGTAGTTTAAAAATTGTAGCACCGTGCCTGTGCCGGCCATACCTACATTAACTACAAAATGATTAGGATGACTAGGTGCTAGTGATTTTCCACTCACAGTCAACTTGGTTTGCTGGAGAATATGTGTCTGACAAGGAAATATCCGGAACTCGGAAATTCACAAAATTCTGAAATTTTGTGAATATGTAGGGAATTTTCTCCTGATTACAACGGAATTTTTGTTTGCTGCCCAAATTCACTCTAAGGGGGTGTAATTGACCCCTGAAAATCCGGTTGTTTTCCGATTTTCTGTTATAACTCGTGAACTGTAAAATAATTTTTTTACCAAATGATAGATTAAATTAAAAGCAGTAACTTTTGTCTTGAACCTTTTTTCTATGTCTTACTGTTCGCGAGTTATAACACAAAATCGGAAAATACCCGAATATTCAGGGGTTAATTTCACCCTCTTCGAGTGAATTTGGGCAGCAATAAAAAATTGCGTTGTAATCAGGAGGAAATACCCTGCATATTCACAAAGTTTCAGAATTTTTTGAATTTTCGGGTTCGCGATCTTCCCTTGTGAGTTGTCAAACTTAGAATTAGTACAACGATGTTCTTGATGAAAATATTGTTGCAAGTAGTACTTGAAGAGCTGAGTGAAGATTCCAAAAATTTTGTAACAGGATTACAATATTGAAGTGTTTAATAAAATTACTGTACCAAACTTAGAATTAGTGGAAGTTAAGGTCACGTGTAAATTCTGAAAAGTGTCATCAATGTATGAATTCGAAAATTAATGTCTTCAAAATGTTTGGTACTATCGATATTTCTATTTTGAATTTTGGTTCTTTTTTAGAAATTCCTGAAAACTAAATTACCTTTGTTAACATTGCTATTTTATATTTATAAAGAATTCAGTGATGTTAGAGTAAATTTTCGCTGATTAGGAACTGAAATTCTATCGAATTTTGTAGCAGACTCGACATTTACGTATAAATTCATGATATGGTTTCACAAAAACTTGTTCAATTATAAGCAACAGGTATTCCCAGCCCCCGTCGCCGTAATGAATAAACAAACATCAACTTCGATCGTGTGATTTCATGTTAATTAAACAAATTGCTAAATACTCGGTTCATTTGAAAATTAATTTCTCGTTCGTGTCGCTATAGCATACTGTTGAATTAATTATTTCGAGATATTCAAATTGGAATAAACTATTCTTGCCCAGTGGACGCAGTCTAGACAAATAACATTATTAAAACTGACATTCTCATATCATATTTCACCCTGAAATCTTTAATCTGAAACCGAACAATCCAATTCCCCTTTATTCAATTACCAACCCATCGTTCAAAAGAGTATTAACCACCTTCCCAATAAATTCTAAACCCCAATCTCATAATCCCAGAGGCTAATACCTCCAAGTCACCCAAAAGCTCGCCAAAATATCCACGACAATTCGCCAACTGTCACGAAAAACTCCCCGTCGATCGGATTCAATAATACCAGTAACGACGGGTAATTTTCATTTATCAGCATCTGCTATTGAAATCTTCCGCAACGGACAAACTGCATCCGGCAATATCAATAAATGGTTACTCGATATCGGGGTCGTAAAAATTCAGCGTCCGATGCAATTTTCGCGAGGATTATATCCCTTCGCGAATCAATTAAATATAGTTATCCGCGGACGAAACGGTAGGGGCGGCTTTTTTCCGAAGGGATGATAACCTGCCCGCGCGGAAGGACGGGATCGAGGCGGACGAGAGCGAAGCGCGAGGGCAGTCACTTTAAAATGGTGCCGGTGTGCAGAATTGTACGCGAAACGGTCCATTTCACTGCGCCCGGCTGTACACTGGTACAGTCGTTAACGCAATGCGAAAACATGGTCGTTTCCTAGTTTATTTCGGCTTTTAACGGAAACAGCAACAGCAACAGCAATAATGCCGGCCGTTCTGACAGACGTTCACCACACCGCGACCGTGTGATTTTCAGCATCGAGAGCAGCAAAAACGGGAAGAGAGGTGGAGAGGGTTCTCTATCACGCTAATCCCCTGAGATTTCGCGAGTCCCGCTACTGATTTCAAGCTGGATTATGGCCAGCGCTGAATGATCACTCGCCCTCCTCGTTACGAGCGGGGATATTAGTTTCTCACTCTCCGCGGCAGGGGTCTCTCTTATTTTGCTTACAGCGGACGTAATTACATGGGCATCTTGGCATTGATTGTGGTCTGTTTAGGTACCTATGTATAGTGACGGTTTAGAGTTTAAAGACCCAGGTTTTGTTTGTTGACTGGGGAGTTAGATAGTTTTCTACTTTCTAGGAATGTCGGTGTCCAAGTGTTTACTACTGAGAATTTTATTTTCTTAGGGGTGCAGATGTTGTGGGCAATGTGGGTTGTGTTTTTTTTATTGGAGCTAGTAACGGTGTGATTATAGCACCGTTGGAACTTACCAGGAGAGGTTTTTAGGTGTCCGCTTCTGATTGGTTTGGGTTTTCCAAAACAGTTGTAAATATTCGAATAATTTCGAATGCGACTAGTTTCTTCGAATAATTCGAATAATTAGGAGTATTCGAATATTCGAACATTATTGATAAATTTGGAACAGTAACCTTTGCACACATCAGTATTCGAATAGTATTTGGATACTTGGATATTCGAATTATAATCGTCAAATAACTGAGCAACTGAAGTATTCGAATACCGAAAAATTCGACAAATAATCCCAGCCTTAATACCTAAAGAATTTCACGATAGATTACTGCTCAAAGTTTGAAGTATTATACACAAATAGTCACAAACTAAAGTTTAAACAAATCCATATGCAGGGTCACGGAAAAAACGGGAGCATCGGAAACGGGACTCGAACCCGCGATCTTCAGTTTCGTTGCGCGCTAGTCAGCCGCCTTAGCCACCTCGGCTACCGCCGACTCCCCGGTCTTAGTCATTCCGTGTCCTTCTTTTACGGTGGTGAGGGTTTCTGATCCCACACATATGTAATCCTCGAAATTCTTTAGTCTCAAAAACTAATTGACAATACTAAATGCACGACGATGACACAAGGATGAAACCATTCGTTTCAGACATTGGTAATATTCAGAAAGATTTCTGTCGAATTGCACTATTGAAATAATATTGTGGCACGAGTAAGCTCCAGTCAGATTGAATTTCTGCTGCGTACTCGAGCGCCATCGATCTCGTTTATGAGTAGTAACGTAGATAACAAGCAACAACTCACTGTTCTTGTAACTCTCCGCCATCGATGCATACTGCGTCTCGTGATGGTGGCCCGATATCTGCCCCAATATTTCCAGATTCCTCGATTGCCGTCCTGAAAAAGGCACAAAGGAACAGGGACGTTAAAGACCAAGCCACGATGAATCATAACGGTAAATTAGGTGCTCTGCCAGATAAAAGGATGCTTTCGATGGTTCCGCCATCTTTGTCGTTCCCCCCTTTCTACCTCAGCAGAAGATTTCCAGCTGAAATTCCGCGGATGATTTAAATGAATCTTTATTTCGCTAAAGAGCCCCTAATGAGGCAGGTCGATATTTTTGATGAAGGATGAAGATCTCCGAGTGCCTTCTTGCAACCATTTCGTTCTAATACCTCTTCCATGACAAAAGCAAAGAATCTATGTCGGATATTAATCAATGAGCCCTGTAGTTGATTAAAATAACCGATCGGCAGGTCTGTGGTTGTGTGTAATGAAGAAGTTAGTGATAGTAGTGCAGGTATAACAAAACTATCTACTGTCGACTATGAATTGATAATTGTACACTTGATATTTAAAATCGCACTCCTAAAAAGCTAAGGGTTCTTGTTAAAAGTGTTATGGCACAATCTCACCCCTATTCATAGGAATTATACTGATTTCCAATCGTTACGAATTATTTCCTTGTGATATCTTTAAATTTCCATTTTTAATTTAGAACAGATCGAATTCCAATGATCACTACAATACAGCAATGAACATAGACATTACCATTACGGTTCTTTAGTAAAGTAATCTAGAACACGAGTTGCTGTCAATTACGCCTGTAAAAGGTGTCAGGTGAATAAGTCACATAGTTTTATAAAAGCCGCAGTAACCACGTTCCATTTTCGAAGTTCTGCGGAGTAAAAATTCTACGTTCACTCAGAGCTGTCAGTCATAGCAGAAATTAAATTTCACGTTTCGAAACGCAACGTCAAAAATAAGCGAAATACAAGACTCATTAACTCTGCGCCTTCAGAAGCTGAAGTATCCGAGTTGATTTAAAGCATAATAACTGCCACGGCTCGCGCCTTCGTTTTAAACGAATTTAACTAAATAAAGCGCAGTCTTCGTTGCGAAACTTTATAAAGAGATACCAAATCTTCCCTCCCTCGTAAAACGAACGTCACTGTCCCTTGTTTAAACTTAAAATTGTTTTATTCATTTAAATAGCCGTGTCCGCTTAGCTAGAAAATGACACCAGTGCTTTTATATTCATCTAATCAATTATCAATTACTAGCGTTCCCCGTGTCGGCTTCGCCGGAGATATTAGCGTGACTGCTTCATGTTTATTAGAATTAATATCTTTGAAGGAAATTAAGTATTTTGAAAAAAAAAATGTTAATTTCTGCTTAATATTTCGGAAAAGATTCTCTCTTTTGGGAGATTTACTTTTCCTCCAGCGCAACATATACCAGACGCTTCTTCGTTCCATGTTAATAACGCGTTTTTGAGACTTGCCTATGTCCGTCCTAGAGTATCCAGGAATAACGTGTAAAAATTTGAGGAAGATCGGTTCAATAGGTCTTGAGTTTCGCGCGAACATAAAAATCGGCTCTCTCTTTATATAATAGTATAGATCTCGTTTTATTTTCAGATGCACTCAGCATTTCCCGCATATAAATATAAGCAATGTGTTTCATTATCATACAATTGCTTTTAAAATATGTTTTCAAACAAAAGTTCCTTTAAAGGTGATAGTGACTTGGGGGTGCTTTCAGGTGTTGCGTTTCGTACAATTGAAATATGAATTTTGATCGTTCTCTGGGCTAGAGTTAAATAAAAATGGAATGTATGTGTACTAGAGTGTTGAAGATTTAATATAAACGACGAAGCGACGAAATTCCTCTTCCCGGAAACGGTTTAAGGAGATTTAAAGAGCAATTCCTATTTCGCGGAGTTACATTCGAATCAATAAGAACAAGATTATAACTCCCCAATGGAAAAACTTTCTTCTTAATCACTTTCGTCTATGTGTCGGTAATTAGCAAACTTTGCCGCCTTGCATTATCATTTATCTCTGTCCCATTAACTCATAATTACGAAATATTACCGAAGTAAGTCTTTCGTATATTATCTTTGTGAATTCAGCAGCTTCTCAAATTAGTAAGTGTGACGAAGCAAGCTTATTAGAAAGTGTATCAGAAGCTGCATTAGATCTGACTCACGTTACCAGATTAAATCTCTTGAATTGCATCGCGCGAGATAAATTTTTTTCTCAAATACGTTAAACAGAATTAATCCCAATAGTATTATATTCAAGTGAAGTAAGCCAAAGTATCATAGTTCTCTTGGGACTGAATAAATAAGTTAATTGATTAAGCCTGAGTTACGTGTTGAATACGTTATCCCTGAATTAAATTAACCAGGAATCCCTGGTCTGAGGCGTAGGTTAAGCAGTTTAGGACTGCATCAGTAAATTAATTAATTATACCTACGCTAAATAAGTTAGGCTTGATGGATGTGAGTGACATGTACATAGCTCATGCAAGTTAAACACGAATTAGGTAATTAGGTGTTGTCTAGGTTGTGTTAAGTATGCCTTATCGAATATACTAACCGGTTTAATGAGAACAGGTCCACATAATTTATTAAAAATCAAACACTGAAAAACTGGCCTACCAGCCCCGGTCTCCCCTAACAAAGGAAATTTGAATGGATACTCTTGACGGAATGTTGAAAAGAAGCAGTATATGTAGATAAAAACGTCCCTTTATTCTCCGAATAAAAAAAAAAACTGTAAGCTCAGCGATTATATTGCACCACTGAAGTTAATACCCTGTTTCATCCTTTATCCCCGTGTCTAGCACCACTCGTACGTTTGATTTTCATACACAAGTGTGCATCGATATTCATACGTTCAAAGTTCTGGTGGAAATTCCACGGGCTGGTTGGATGACGCACCATGTATTCATGCTTTTCGGATTCGGTCGCGTCCGGATCACCGAATTTATACAACAGGCCGTCGAGGATGTTGCTCGCATTGGAAAACATTTCGAAACCCAAACTATTCGAAAACATCGTTGTTGCTTAATCAATGCCTGACTAATTCGCGAAAATATAAATAACTCCCAATCATCCGAAGCAGGCCGAGCTCGAAATAATCCAGTGCGAGTGCAATGCAGCACTGGCGTTATTTGTTTTCCATAAACAGGTATCGAAGCGCAGATCTTCTCCCGCTTTCGCGGGTTTGTGTAACTGTGTACCGGTTATATTAAACGGGGCTTTAATATTTCAGCTGAATTTCCAAGTGGTGGAATCGATGAGAAAGCTGTTCATGCGAAAAATATGGAAAACTGTATAACTGAAAAATACCAAAGAATTAAGATTCCATGTTTAACGCGTAATTTATGTGCATCTGGAATGAAAGACCTTTCAGATCACAGTAAACTTCACCCTGGATGGAATAATGGCAACCTAAATGGAATCGAGGAACAGATTCACTAAATAATACATGAAATTCAATTTTCTATTTACAAATATTCAGCCATCTTCATTAGGGTGGAGCTTATTTTTCAACTATGAAAATATGATCGTACCATCTCAATTTGTTCCTTTTTGTGAGAAATAAAATCGAACAGAATATGAGCACAATTTATCTAGGGTAATGCCAGGTAATATGGAACAGCACGTAATATGGAACTTCGTAATATTTCGATAAAGAAATAACGAACTCTTCAGGTAATCGTGTATATTGGATCCCTAGACACAATAGACGACGATACTGACAATTCAGCACCAGTCGAGCATCCATCATTGAAAGAGAAACGTTTATATTTTTAGTGGTGTGTAAAAGTTTCTGAAAATTGTCAAACAGTTAAATATTGTAGTGAGGGTAAGTTACAAAGTATTATTCTGGTATAATTTATCATTAAATATGTGTGTTCTTGATTATTCAACAATAGTTTACCAAGCAATTACTTTCTTCTTAGTGTAATTCTTAATTTCTTATCGGAACATGTGTGCACGTAATATGGAACATATCGAGTAACATAGATGAAGTTGATAATGATGATGAGAAGAAAGCAGAAACAAATTCCAAAAGTGATGTATATTTGTATCTTCTACTTAATAAATCTTCATTTCTAGTAAAAAAATAAAGATTTTTCAGTTTTCTTTACAAATTTTCTAGGTGTTCCACATTAAGTACCTACCATTTTATCGAACGGTCGATTTCCACTCTTTTCCTTTTTTTTTATAATTGCGAAACAATAGGATTTTTTTACATTTAACCATGTAAATATGATTATGCATTAGTTCCTTCATCCCTTCATGTCAGTTTTATTAAGAAAAAAAACCATTCCCCTACTTTTGACAAGCTTTTGAAATCAGGTGTTCCATATTACCTGCCTTTACCCTATATTTGGGGGCAGCTCAATCATGGTGAAATTTGCAGCATTCACTTAAAAAAATAGAAACTGAGAGAACGTATCATTGTGCCCCATCTGACGTATAATTACAGAAAACAATTAGTAGATTGTACCCTGACACCAGGAAACAGATACTGTCTGATGTCTGAGCCTCTCTGAACAATGAATTTAACAAATTCTCAAATATAAATGTAAATGTCTTTTGAAACTGAATTTTCATAGTTTCTCTGATCTTTGACCCACTTAAGCTACCCCTAAACATAAGAATATATTGTCCAAAAATTATACACAATGTCTGTGTATCCAAACAAACAAATCAGGGTGGTAAGCCCTATAAAGAAATATTAATTTTTTCTTTAACTTTTAAGCTACACCCTAATCTTCATCCCCACAAGTCCACAGACGGAATCAATACGAAACCGTTCGACTTAGCTATAAAAATTATTAGCAGCCAGTCCTGTCGAATGGAATATAATCCACAACAACGTCCACGATGATATCCCCGTCTCGATTTTTCCATTGAGCGCAATTTCCATCAGGGGCACGTCGCTCGCCGTAACTTTTGCGAAAATTCGAAAAATTCGAAACAGCTCGAGGAGGGGATGGAAGGAAACAATGGCACTCGCGTTTACCAGCGCAGCCCACGGTGGCCGTATTTTCGAAGGCGCCTTTGTGCTCTTCGCTTTCAAATTTTCAGCCGTGCCTGAACTTGGGTAACTGAATTCTATTGGTCGCCCTCGAGCCGTGCCCCAGTTCACCCCGTGCCGCCCTCTTAAAGAAAGCTTTCATTGTTGGAATTCGACTACGAACTATATTCCCTCTTCTTTCCGCCTGTTCTCCAGTTTCGCCCGTTATCCAAGTGGCCGCGTTCATCGCCCCTCTGCAGGGGGAGGGTGCAGGGCCGGGCCGTTTTGCTTGGGCCGAGGCGTTTGTTTAGGACGCGGTCTCATCATGAAACGATAATATCACGGCCGGCTAGGGAACGATTAATGGAGCAATCTCGGCCGTGACTGATGCTGTACGCAATCGCGGAACAGCTTCTGGCTTTTCATCGGGATACGTATGCATGTACGTCGTGGCGCGGAATTACTCGGCTTACCTATACGGAGCGTCCAATCTATTCAACGCTGCGAATTTACTTTACGGTTTATTGCTTGGGTGTTTAGAGTAAAACCGCCTCTGTTGTTCCTCTCGAATACGTCAAAGCAGAGGTACATGTTCTAAAATGTAGGTAGTTCGTCTGTGCTCCAGCACAGATCTGTGCTGTCTATACGGGCGAAATCGATTACGAGTATTATAGAAACGATGGCCAAACAGTAACACGGCTTTGGGAACGCGCGTGTGTGCATTGGTATGCCGAGCTACGGTGAGGTTTATAGGGGGAGGCGAAAGACAGGGGCGGGAGATAAAGGTTATTGCTTTAAGGGTACATTCTCGTGTACTCCTTACGGAATGTAGGATTTTTTGAAAGACAACTGTAACAGATAAGGTAAAAAGTCTCTTTGGTATTAATTTATACATATTTTAAGGGGGAACACCACTGTGGAGGCTGGGAAAGTATCTAACCCATTTTTACACCAAATACAATAGCGAGTTCATTTATGCAAAGAATCCTAAAAGAATTTTTTAAATCCGTCAATTAGTTATTTTGTTTGTACGTACACCGTTCTTCTATCGCCGTCAGAGTTATTGCTATTTATTCAAGATCGCATCGGAGAAAGGACAATAAAAAAATTATTTTCGTCGTCTTAAAATATGTATAAATACCAATACCAAAAAGACTTTTCACCCTGTGTTACAGCTTTCTCTAAAAAAAATCTAAATTCTTAAAGGTATTACACGAGAATGGAGCTTCAAAGACCAGGGCGTTGCTTCATAGCGAAGCGATAGGGGTAGTTAGCTGTATTTCGAGTCTACTTAGACAGTGCTGTCGCTATTGAGTCCGCGATGTGAAGGTGTCTTTCGATTGGATGCGAGTATTTGGGGAGAAAATAGAGGAAAAATATTCGTGATTGAGATAGTGCATCGGGAATATCATATCTGAGACTTGTGAGATCCGAATTCGTACAGTAGAAACTGTTTATATAATTTAATAAAACAATTTTATAAAACTCTAGATCAATATTCAGGATTCATCACATGTTTGGTTCGCCTGTCCCTCGTGCTCGATTAAGAGTAATGGAACTGAGTTCTCTGTCGTTGGTTTTATAGAGTTCTGGAAAAAAGCAAGTCCTCGGGCGTGACTGTATTAGAAAGGGTATACAATAACACAAGGGTGGCTATCGACGGCTGTCACGGCGTATATTTATTATAAAGCCATGAGTCACATGGGACCAACATCGATTTGTCTTTACTCGCAAATTCGTATCGAGAGGCGGACCTGGCTGCATCTATCTATCAACGGTAGAGAAGCATGGGAAAAGGTGTGTTCCCGAAAAAACGAGGACGACGCGCGGAAGAGCGATGACGTGGTTGAAAAATCGATGTATCTTGTTAAATCGCTATTACAGTTTTTCAGTTTCACGAATTTCATAGCGGATATTGGACAATCTTCCGTAGGTAGGTACGTATCCACGTGTAAGTGGAAAATCATATCATTGAACAGACGCGATTAGCTTCCTTCGAAATTCAATTATTATTGTTCACTAGCGATCGCCATACCGCACTATGCATATTATGACTCGAGATGTCCATCGCAAACCCGAGGTGCCAATTTGAAGATATAAATCAGAGCAACCCTTTGGAACTAGAAATAATTCTACAAGCAGAAAGGTATACCTTGCGTTCGAAACATCCTACTATATATTCCTTAAAAAAGAAGAGTATTTTAGAGTATTTTAATTATAGTCAACTTAGAATGCACTCTCTACAAGCACACTTCCAGAAGAAAAGCCCCTACGTCGACGTTCTAAATATTAAATGAAAGGCTTCAGCAAGTTTCATTTTAAGACATCCATTAAATCTAGGGCGAGTTTTAAAAAATTCACCTAGGTACAATTTTAAGCCACGTTGAATGCGGCAGTACGAATTTTCTACGTACAAGCGAAGGCAGAGGGGAAATGCTTGGTTGCTTGAAGCGATTCCTGTAATTCATACGCGTTCTCCCAATATTAATTCAGGTGGCATAATCAGAATCGCAGCTTGCTTAAGATAATTTCGTAACATTGTTTATTCACTTTGTCTCGCTGAATGGCTCATAACCACATGTAAATTCCCGGTGGATCGCGGGTCCCCTGCTGGTGCTATGAAGTTGCGCGAGAAAGCTACGACGCCTAATACAGCTTTATACACCCAGAGGGGTATTTTATCCAAGTTGCTTCGCTCTGGTCTGTCGCCACTTTTCCGATAGGCCGTTTAACTAATTCAGCCGTCACTGGCACCGGGAACCGTAGCAAAATTCAGAGGAAATTTAAAAGGGAAAGGTCTGTGGGCTCACGTCTGTGGGATTATCGTGGGAAGCATCGACTTCGCTATCGAAAATTGTCGAGTCGCCGGACTAAAACTTTAAAGCTGGAAGAGCACAAATAGAATGTCACGACATCGAGTTTTTATTCATCGCAGAAGAAAATACCTTTGGCAACTTTTCGGGGCCATTGAAGCCCATTTCGCCGAAACGTGTACAGATGAGATGCAATGCGATTTCCCTTCTACGCGTGCAGCGGACTTAAGCCGCGTTACCACGTGCCAGAACAAAACGCACTTGGGATCAGGGCTAAGCAATATTTTTGTCCATTTCTTATCTACAATATTTCTCCGTTACTCGACAAGTATAGATATAAGATTTACTCACACCGTTAGAATGAAGAATTAAAAAAATTACTATACTTTTTTCTTTTCTTGAAATCACTTTCTTCGACTTCAACTGTGCACGCATATATTTTACGCAAAGTTTCGATGCCTTAGAAATACATCCTTTCCCGAGTGCTTTAAATGTGTTTCGCGAATATGCACGTGGGAACGCGGCTTTACTTCAAAGTATTCCTGTTCGTTTGTGCGCAACGACCGTGTGAGATTTCATTTGCGCGAAGAGCGGTCGTACAACAATAATTGTTGGAAACTTCCGATTACAAATTGGAAAGCGAAAGTGGGCGGAGCCGCACGAACAGAGCTGAAGTCTGCTCTAATTGAATTAATTGTGCTGGCTGCAATTTTACTCGTGATTCATCAGTGAAATTACATCAGAGTGCATCGCGATTTACGCGCCGCTCCTATCGGAGGGATTGCGCTGTTGCGGTCTCGAGATCTTCACCGATTTATCGATTTTAATTGTGAACGATGGTTGCCCGTGCCCGCTGCTAATTTATTTAATGCCTTTATGGGGATAAGTGGGGAAGAATTGCGATTTAACTGAAGCGGGAGACCAAGGTGCAACTGCACCTGCGTTCTTCTACCGCACGGGCAAATTAGAAAGGAAGGAAGCGACGGTGAGAAGCTTTCTGAAGAGATCTGGATTACTAGATTTCTAGAAGAGCAAAGGGGAAAATAGAGCAGAGCAAAAAACTAAAATCCTCTCGGCGAGATGCAAACGAATTTCGAGGCAGAAGCGTTAATGTACCCGGTTTAAGTTAAGGAACCGTTTCGTGTATTTGGAATAAACGAAATGAAATACTTTTAAAAGCAGTTTGAAATTGTGTGCACATGTTACAGTGAAAATTTAACTGTTTTGCTGTTTGAATGAAATATAGGCATTTCATTTAAATGTATTCTTATCATTTGATCAAATAAATTTTTATTTGATTAACAAAAGTGATTTAGATTTCTTAATCACAGTTTTTCATTTCATTAAGGATTTGAAAACTGTATTAAATCCATATGTACTCCAAATATTTGTGAATTTCTTGAGAATTGCATACAATTTCATAAACAGGTATATTGCCTTTTCGAATTTGTTTAAAATATAGTGTAACTTACACCACCAATTTTCCACTTTATCCTTGTAATTGTGCCAGATAATATAATTGTCTATTAACGAAGAAAGTACATAAAAAATGCACAAAAAACTAAATTAAAATACACTAAAAACTCAACAAAAAAACTGTGTTTTTTCACTTTAAATAATTCAGTTCAAATAAAAGGGTGGGGCACCATGTGCAACCAGAAGTTGAAGTATCGGCTGGCAAGTGGAACATCATCAACTACAGTTTATCAATTTTATGTCACATTACAATTTGTATCATAAAACATCACAACCCCTCTATTTACCCTAACAGAATCATAATTCCACCGTTCGCACCTCTAAAAATCGTGCACAAAAGACAGTGCGCCCTCCTTTCATCGCGCCATCAATTTCACGCGAATAATATTCCAGCCCCGGAGTGCCGGGGCGGTTTTTCATTCCCGCCGACTCAATCGTCCGGCCAGTCCTTTCGTTTTAATTTTAATTAATACCCCCGGTTCGAATAGCAGCAGATAAGTCAAAGTCGCGCCGCGGCGGAGATACATGGGCCGCGAGGGGCCAAGGATATTACAGAAACTTGCAGGCGCATAAATTTAATTTTACGCTCAGCCGTGTTAATCCTTCTCTCTTTATACACCGCGAGTCTTCTTAGCCGGTGTAAGCCCACCTGGAACTGCGAGCGGCGAGACTGCGACTCGGTGTGTCGTTGCGAAGACACGGTGGAAGAAAAGGGGACCAGAGGTCGAAGAATAAAACCGCCACTTCCCAGGCGTGGGCAAGTTGAAAAAGTGTGAAAAAAATTCGATCCTGACACAATTCTCGCGGCCAGGCGGAACTGGCAATTGCGCAGCAAATTAATTAGAGAGAGGAGAGGTGCCATCGTAAAGGTGCGAAAACGGTTATACCTTGCCCTAACTATTGCCCCCTATTTACCAGCGTCCATCGCTACAGCCACTACTATCGCCCAGCTACCAGCAGCTTCCGCTCTCCGCCCCCAACTTCGCCCTCTTCTTCGCGCGGACTAAATAAAATATGGATCAAAGTAAGAGAGTTCTTCCCGCTCGACCCGGGCGAGTGTGGGGCCTGTAGCCGGCAGCGAGCTGGATAAGTTCTCAACTTTAGAACGAAGAGACACCCCCGCTGCCCCTCTTCGCGGTGAGTTTAGCAAGCTTGTATCGGGGCACCGTGCACGCCACCGCCGCGGCGAGGAGGACAGCGACGTTGTTTGAATTTCTGCGCGTACTCTTGCCATCGTGGCTGTGTAACAACCGCGGTACACGCCGTATAATTACCAATTCGAGTCACTTTTAAACTAAGAAGGTTCTTCAGGGAACGTATATGGTAATGCTGGGTAAGTCGACAGACATTACCGGCTCGAATCGCTTTTAGGGTTAACTTCCAAGGCTCCCGGGCCGCGGGGTAACGCGAGGCGATAATCAAGTGCTCTTACCGTCAAGAACCCAGTTCCTGATCACTTGAGAGTAACTACCGCGGGTTTTTAAACGCGTAAAGGGAGAACTTAAACAAATTTAAACGATTCTTTGTTATTTTAGTGAATCTGTGTTTTATCTTTAATTTGGTATTTAAAAAAGTGCGCACACAATGATAATTATTTTATAATTTAACTTTGAATGTGAAAAATGCAAAGGGAGCAGTTTCTGATCACCTTCACACGTTTTACTATGAGCTATCAAATTTTGCGTATAAATATCAAAATACTTCATAATCATTTAGTAATTTGTTAGAATAAATTTGTATCATAATAAGCTTATTATTTGGATTATTTTCCTAAATTGATCAGGAATTGGGTTCTGATCAGGAACTGGGTCCTTGACGGTGGATGGGACCTTTCGTTTAATTTAGGCTTGTACTGGTGCGCATGAGCAGCACCGTAGCTGTATCTGAATTTTCTGTCGAGATTAATCCTTTAATTGTTCGAGCTGGGCATTTTCAAGGCGTTCGTGGCATTCTGGAGGAAAAGGGAAGCAATGGTGGCGAAGCGCCCGGTCGAATCGATACCCGATGTAAATCGAACGCAGAGCTACCGCGCCTAACAAATGCCGCTGCGCGGCCGTCGAAATCCGCAGAGAAAAAATGCACGGGTTCCAGCGGCAGTCATTCGTCTGTGTTAAAAAGGGATTCGCTGTCGGGATCGAGGCATACATCACACACGTGATCAATGATAGCGATTCGAGCAGATGGCTGCAGCCAGTTGTTTCATGCGCGAATTGAGAGGGAGGAACATTGTTTCAGCCTGAAGATAACGCTTTGTTTCCGCCGCAGTCCCGGGGAACAATGCGCACACGCGAAAATCGAATAACGCGCGTAAAGCTGCAGATAAGCGGCTGAAAAGACCGCGACTGGAGCACCTTTCATATTTCACGAACCGTTCCGCGACCCGCGCCATGTTTTCCGTTCCAGTCCTACCCCTGGTCCATTTAATTACTCATACAACGGGGAAGAGTGCTCCGCGCGGAACCCTCGCCGAGGGAACGTTTAATCGAACCACATACATCGTGATCACGTAGTCCAAAAATTCTGATTTCCTTCCACCCCCTTTATTCTCTGCCTGGCGGATATGGCGACACGAAGATCGCTGGAATTGGATGGAAATTTCGAACGAAACCCAGCTAAAGCTATTAACTGAAGCCATACTTAGGGGTAGTTTGGATTAGCGAAATTATTTAATGATCACTGCAGCTTTATTTTAGATACCTACGTTATAATTATGCGCTGCTCGGAACAGATGCGGATGGTCTCTTTCTATTTTCTATAAATCTTATCAGCCTTCGTTTACAATTCGACTAGAAGACTCTACTTATTTGGTTACATTTCTACACACCCCAGGGCCTTACAACAATTTCGCCTGTTGTGGCATCTGTTATGAGCAGAGCGTCGCTTTTTTGGGGTTGTAAAGCTCCACGACACTAAGTCACTCTCTCTATGGTGTTTTACAAACATAAGAGTACACTGTATTAAGGATGATGAGATGTGGAGGTTGTTTCAATGAATCGAGACACCGCACTTGTAACAACAACACTATTTTGCAATGTATTTACTATGGGTAACAACTATGTTTTACACGGTGACATCGCTGAGGTCTATAGGTCTACATACTTGTGAGTTCTGTTGGTTACTGGCGAGAAGGAGACTGATTTTATATAAGAAAGCTATGGAGCCTCCCTCAGGGTTGGGACTTGTCCAAAGAAGTGATTGAAACTATAAGCTACTGGTCAAAATGAAATGTGAAAATGGTTGCTGGAGACAGTACAGGAAAGGGAATCCTGAGAATCGGTGCCGGCGAAAACACGACCGGCGAAACCATCTGGGTATTATCCTGACCACCCCGGTAAACTGCCTCCGGACTCGGACTAATATAGTCCAGTGAAATTAGACGGGAATCTGCCCAATCTACGGAATAAATCCCAGCAAGCTAAATTTTGGAATGTGTCTTTATTTGGTTGCTTTAAACAATATGTCAAAAGTCCCAATCAATCCGTCCACCGCTAAAAAATTTAGGGAGGGTTAAAAAATAGTTTTTCAAAATAGTTATTATGAAATTTATAGCTTAGGAAATTCTCTACGAAAAGGTGTTATGTGTTTTTTTGTAGGATTAATCATTTTCGTGTATGTCGGGTTACCATGTTTCAACCCTCATATTGTTGACAAGGGAAAATCCTAAACCCGGAAACTTAAAAAATGATGAAATATTGTAAATACGTAGGGGATGACCTCCTGAGTACAACGGAATTTTGTTTGCTGCCCAAATTCACTGTAGGGGGGTGAAATTGACCCCTGAAAATCCGTTTTCTTTCGATTTTGTGTTGTAACTCGCGAACCGCAAGAACTGCAGGGACTATAAGTTACCAAATGATAGTCCTAATTAAAAGATGTAACTTTTTCCTGAACACTTTTTTTCGATCTCCTACAGTTCGCGAGTAATAATACAAAATCGAAACATTTTCAGGGGTCAATAATTGCGGTCTCTTGGAGTGAATTTGGGCAGCAAACAAAATTATATTCAGGAGGACATCCCCTACATTAGCAAAGGCCAGTTCGAGCCATTTGGGAGCCCGGGCCCCATGATGTTTACCAGAGCCGCGCAAAAGGGGAACCCGAAAGCCAATGACAACTTGGGCGCGCCACGGATAGGGAAAACTGTAGTAGTGTGCGGTACAGCTTCATACCCGTGCGATAGGCATGAATGACTGGGATTCTTGGGGACCCCAGTGATCGCTGCCACTGGGGCTCTTAAGAGGGCGAGTTATTTCAGCCTAGGGGTACGACCGTGCACCGCACGCTCTACTACTTACACTTTTACAGTTTTCCCTATCCGTGGCGCGCCCACGTTATCATTGACTTTCGAGCTCCACTTCCGCGCGGATATGGTAAACATCATGGAACCCGGGCTCCCAAATGGCTCGAACTGGCCGTCGCTGCCCTACATATTTACAGAGCCACATAATTTCTTGAATTTCCGGGTTCAGGATCTTCTCTTGTCAAAAGTGTGGGGGTTGAAACATGGTAACCCGACGTACACGAAAATGGTTACTCCTACGCAAAAAACTCATAACACCTTTTTTGTAGAGAATTTCCTAAACTATAAATTTCATAATAACTATTTTTGTCGTAAAACTGCTAGATAACAAGATATTCGCGAAAAACCGTTACTATTTTTGTCAAGCATCTGTAGAATATTTAGCGCGGTTCGGATCGATGGGGACTTTTGACAAATTGTTTAAAACGACAGGATAAGTACCCACACCAATATTCAGCCTGCTGGGATTTATTCCGAAGAAACATCCTAATTTCACTGGACTAATTAGGCGTGATGCCCGTGTCGTAAAAGTGAATTTACAACAGTCCCAAACCAAAAAAGGTGAAGTTCCAGGGCTCGAGACTCGCCGAGATCCGCGCCGTGGAACTTCACCTTAAGAAGTGCGGACTGACGGACCAAGTGTCTGCCAGCTGAGGCAGACGAAGCGCAGGACACCTCTATGGGTATTCGAAGGTTATGTAGTAACATTCTCTCCTCAACAGTATCACTGTACCTCCGCAAGGCACAACGCACCTACGCGTTGCAGCAATTTGAAGCAACGCACGATTACATCCACACAGATGTTCGAGCATCGCCCGTCGATAGCGGTACCCACCCTTCACGCAGCGAAACGATCCTGAGGTCGACGACTAACGCTGCGAATCCGGCGAGGCGTGAAAGATCGCGCCGGCCAGAAATCCCCAGCCGAGCCGAAAGTAACAGCTTTTTGATTTATTCGTCCAATCACCGTAATGTACATCAAGCCGAGTTAGCGTGTCGCGCGCGGACCCGTTGCATATCGAGTTATCGCCGGCCTCGCAGCTGGCCCGTCTCTGTGGAGCGTGTCGACGGCCCCGCGATCGGCGTGGATCCGGCGCGCGACGAAATGGTAGCGGGGCCGTGGATCAAATGGGCCACTCTTTGACGCCCGCGCGCGGCTGCCTGCTGCGGAGGCCCCCCGTGTTCCCCGATGGTCGTGAAACGATCGATACGCGAAACAAAGTGCGCCGGCGGTGCACATTTCTATACGTTCCAATCCGAAGGGCAATTCAATTGCGGGCGGACGTCCCATACGGCCATCTGCAATATTCTCCGCGAGCAATCGTCCTCCAGAGACCGTCAATGTATGCGCTCGCGCGCCCCCCAATGACATTTACATTTATATTGACACGGCGCTCGAATGGGATCTTGAACACTGGCGGGCGCTTAAATGCATTTGCGGTGCCAGCGTAACGATCAATTTCAAATTTTTTCCGACCACCGCCGACCCCCCTGCTGCGATCGGTCGCCGGCCGATTCCAAGCTATGCAACGATCAGCGGCGAACACCGTTATCGCGTTAACAGAGTTCGGGATTGTTCCGCGGAGGGTAGCCGTGACTGGTCGTTCCACCTTTTTCCCGGCCCTCGCGTGGCAAGATCGCCATTGTCTCGTGGAAACTTTCCGATGGTGTATGACGTGGAGTTCTGCTGGGTGCTTGCAGCTGTGGATGGAAGATCGTGGGAACGGTTTTCAGGGAGTCTTTGCGGCTTTGGCTGGGGGGTGGATATTTGGGATGGGTGAATGGGGGAAATGAAAGTTAATGTGTTATGAAATATCGGGGGTTAAGGGTTGGAGCGTAGTAGTGTGAGTCGATATACTGTTCTGGTCTGTGTTTTGCTGTTAAACGAAATGTAATTACAAGGAGTGAATGGAATGTTTAGAATAGCAGCGGGAAATTTCATGAAACGCGAGTAAAATTAAGTGGAATAAAGGATAGAAAATATTTTGTAGGGGAAAAAGTGAGCTTCCGGCGCACAGTGACCAGAAAATCGAATCTAAATCGCAGTCTATTATAATAAATAAGGTATAATAATATAGAGTACCAATTGTTATAAATTAAAACGATTCTTCACTGAATAGTGAATACTTTCGCAGTGTAAATTGAGAATGCGTTACAGACTGAATACCTACCTACTTTCACATAAATTATGTCGTCTCGGCATATTCAAAGTTACCGTACGAGTACTTATAGGTACCACAGATATTTCATAAATAAAAACACAGCCGAATTTCACAAGGAACTTTAAACTTTTCACACCAATGTAACTTGCAATCCAGCATAATTCTGTAACTAATAATTTAATCATGTCGAACGCGGAAACCTTAATGCGTATCGCAAAACTAATAAAATTCTCAAGTAGGTATTCCTATGCTCAAGTGCAGCAAGAGATCCCAACTTGGTAGCTGTTGGACGCTCTAATCCGCGTGTAATCCCTAATTTTCTGGGACACAAATTTCTATGACCCGAGTCAGCCATTCAAAACCAGTCGATCGTACAATCTCATCTCTCCAACTTTTCTGAAACTTGTTAGTCCGAAAATAAGGCGTGCCGTGCGACGACAGCCTACGGCTACTATATCAAGGAGATTGGGATCTCATAACGAAGTGGAGGAGAAAACGGCCGTAAAGCTGCGTTGGTGTAACTCGCTACGCGGCTGATACCACAAAACACGTACCGCGATTGAGTCTCGTCTGCGTAACCAAACTCGACTTGCATATTTCATCGGCTGTTCAAGCTCGCCTATGAAAGCCGCACTGTCCCGCAATTTATCTAAAATGACGTGGCATTCAGCTGGAGATCGGCGATCTCCAACGAGCTCCACTAACTTCTGCAAACATGATAAATCTATAATTGCCTACTCGACGAGCATGCAATTAACATATCTTCCCCTATTAAAACGTACTTCGATCGAATGTCCAATTTTTGCTATCAAATCGACGAGTCGACAGCGCTGAACACTGAGAATATTGCTTCAGAGAGGAGTCTCTGATCCTGTCGGAATTAATGTGTTACCGTCTTCATCGCAGCCTGTCAAATTTGTGGGAACGTGCGACGAGTCGAAGTGGAAATTTGATTGATAAATGGCATATTGCTTGAACAACTTTTGATAAGACGGTGAATCACTTCTTTTCGTTATTGATCAGAGGAGGAGGTACATATTCCACGCTAGTATAGTATTATTGAAGGCAGTTTAATTTTATTTTTATATTCCGTATCGATCAGCTCGATAGGTAGAAATTTCCCAATAACACTCGACGAGGCAAGCCCTTGCTGTTACTACTTTCCAATCTGTACCGCCGCGATTACGTTGCCCGTGATCTTACTCCCGCGCTAAGTGCACACTCAAACGCTGCATTAAGAAATAAAAGCCCCCTCGTATTACGAAAGTGCAAGCCGAAATCCGCAAATTACAAGACATTCGTCGGACCCGATGATGTTTCAATGCCGCAGCAAGGCAGGAGTTAGCAGTTCGGGAATCCTCTTGTAGTAAGCAGTACTTAGTAACCACGTAGTTAGGAGGCAAATCACCCTTTCCCTTGCCCCGCTCCTTTTCATCCGCTCCTTCCCATCGCATACTGAATGTACAACCTACATTTGTATCTATGTGTATGTACAGTCGAGCTTCCCATCGAATACATCGGCATATTTCACAGTGCCCGGTTTCAGCGCGGAATAATTAGGGGATCGTGTTTATGGGGATATAAGAATTTGTTCGTCTGTTACGGAGAAGGTACAGTACACTGCAATAAATGGGTATAGTTATTTGTAATTTTGACCCTTTAGCCCCGGCACCTAGATCCCATTGAAGAAAAAATATCTAACGCTGAATTTTTATATTTCTGTATAACATTTTTTCTTTTTTCTTCAGAGGTTTATTATTTATTTTTTATTTTAGAGGACCGAAAAATAACAAATATACATGTTTTTTAATTTTTCCGTTTGCGTAAAGTTGTTATTATTAATTTTAAAAGAATATAACATTGTGTTGAATAAAACTTGATATATACCTGATATACACAATGTCATACTCTTTAAACTAGTAACAGAAACTTTTGTATCTCTTCATATGAACTTTGAGGGGTGGTTTCAGTCCCTAAATATGCAATCGGGCGAAAATAAAACACACGTATCTGTTCTTTTCGGCCTTCTAAAACATATCCGAAAACCAAAGCAATCGGAGACGGATACCTGAAAACCTCTCTTTGTCAGTGGTACGAGACACCATATAGTCAGACCTCCATGAAGACCATTTTAGATTCCCTCAACTTTGAAAGTCAATTATGTATAAATCATTAGGCACTAAGAAAGTTGATTTGAATCACGCACAGGGGGTGCCCGCAGACATATAGAAAACTATTTTCCAATTACATCTACCATTCTAAAAACAGACTAATCACTTCAAGAACCCACATAGTATTATAAACTGAAATGAGTACCTAGGTGCGCCAGCTGAACTAAGATCTGGTTGAATCGAGATTTACACTAGAGTAGGTTACACATCAGTAACTTCAGCAAACTAAACTCGGCAGATAAGAAACTTCTTAAACAGAAATTACTCGTCACTGAAATTCCACAATTACATTTGGCAGCCTTAATCTTTTCCCCTGCAACGACTGGCATTCACACACCAGTTACACTCGTGTACATCATTTCTGTCAAAGGAACTTTGTTCCTGCAGAACCACCATGGCTCCATCACACTCCTCCTCAAGAACCCCCATTCAATTCTACCTTAAACCGAATAGAAAACAAACTCCAGGAGTCACAGCTACACTAACCTCAATTCTACCACGACAACCACGGTAAAATAATATTAAAAATTAAAATTTTAATAAATGGCCCGATGGCCCTTAGAGACTGTCATTCTGCATAGATTAACGCAAAGTTCATGAAATAAGGTTGTAAATTGGCGAAATTATGATGCTGATAAGGTGGCCCCCCGTTTGGTGCAGAGGTTGCTGCAAGCGCAGAAAACGAACGGCAATATATGACAAAACTGTGTCAAATAACATTTTTTATATAAGTAAAGGTCCCTGCAACAAGATACGATTATAAAATTTCCGATTTATATCATAGCTCTGAAGAAAAAAAATCCGAAAGCAGATGAATTATTAGGCGCCGAGAACGTATGTAACTCCTTAACCGCCTTCTCCCTCCATCAATGTACGGGGCGCAACAGTAGAGACGTCCCAAGCGCTGGACGACTGGCGGTCCAGGGGGGTGTTTCATGGCTTAGCGGGTGTCAGGAGGGTCGTGTAGAAGCGCCGCTCATGTGTCGCTCGTATTATGCCGCAGACGTAGTCGACGCGCTGCAGCAGCCAGCCCCTACCTCGTATAAGCTTCCTCCACCGCGCCCACCTCTTCCTGGCCGGGCTCTCCACAAAGTACACGTCTCGGGGTTGGAATTCTCGCGAAAAGAACGTCTCGTATGCGTCCGGGGATTCGTCGAAATATTTCCGCTGACTGCCTTTCTTGTTTCTTCCTCTTGCGAGCAAACGAGAGTAACGGCCGGCACGGGGCGAGGCGGAAAGAGAAAAGGGGATAAGAGAATTGTGAGAGCAGGTGGAGGGTGGATGTCGAGCACGGGGCGGGGACGCGTATGCTCCTTTCTCCTGTTCTCCCGGGCAAATACGGACCACCGGGTCAGTCGCGGTTTCACAAAGGACCTTTCTACATGCCAGTTTCGACGGTTTTCTGCCCAGCAATAAGACGACAGCATCAAACGCATTTCATGGTTGCAACGGACGGGGGTGGAAGATGGGGGAGGTGGTCGGGGGGGATAGTAGCGAGATAGTCCGGCGGACATAAATATTCAAGTTGCAAGACGGTCCCGATAGGTATAATCCTCGTTCGAGTGAAACTCCTCTTTGAACCGCGGCTGGACTTCCAGCGGGACAATTAGTAATGTGAACGCTACAAAAGAGTCATTATGGGTCCTTCTTTTTCCCTATGCTGCCTGTCGCTGGGAGCATTAAGCTATTTAAGCTTAGTCGCCAAATGGCCCACTATGCGATCCTGACGGCTGCGCGGAAGCAGTGATAGGTAGGAGTATATGGAGTCAACAGAAGAGGCTACCTAATATCTTCACCGCGATTTTCTTCATTTTCATCCGGCCCAATTTTTGATTGAGATAATTCGCGCCTTGACCCCTTAAGACCCACCTCCGGAATATTATTTTTCTTCCGTACAGTCTCCAGATTAAAGGTGGTAATTTTGGCACGTTGTTCTAAAATTCAGTGACAGGTTCAGGGGTTAAGGGTAAGAAGATTCAATGGTTGGAAACAAAATATTGCACGGTGGAGTGAATTAATTTTTTTTATAGTTCTTACAAGCTGTCACGACTGCTAAATCTGTTGAGTAACGCTGAAGACTAGCTAGGACCACCAATTTTACCATGTAATAGTTCCTTCAACAGTTCTTTCTCAGTGAAGATACCCCGCAATGTTGCATTCTTCTGTGGTATTGTTTGTGAAGAATAAAGAGAAAATAAAGATGTACATCCTTCTTTTTAAAAACACTTGAACCTCATCGGAAGTAACAGATCGTACATGAATGGCTGTTGCCCCTCAGCAAGTTCCACTTTCAGTGTACTCGCAAAAAGTTAAGAAACAGCCCTGAAGAAGCATAATTAACGAAGACTATAGACTGACTCTCACAAGAGACTCGTGTGTCGTTCCATTTCCCTACAAGTTCTCCACCAGCCTGGCATCCACTCATTATACAGTTGGAAATAATTAAAATCATTAAAAGTAAAATAACCTCAGGCTAGCTCCAACTATTTTCACCGGACACTTAAGACCTAATGGACCCGTTACTGTCAGCCTGTTTACGCTTAAATCTCATTTCACGAAACATACGGGATTATAAAGGGCACTCTCTCTCTCTCTCTCTCTCTTTCAACCCCTCCACCCCCTCTCTGTCTCTCTCTGTCTCTCGTAAGGCTAAAATTCCGTCCAAGTTCCACGGTAGTGGTCTCCAACTTTCTTTCTCTTACGAAGAACACTGTCATTATTCTCTTACCAGGAAAACTTCTCTAAAAGGGACAGGGGACAGGCGAGACTCCTCTCGGTGCTTTTCCTCCTTTTTCTTCGCACGGTGATTTAATGCTACCGTGAAAGGGGGGACGGGGACGATGCTTAATCAAAATCGTTGCCTGCGGATTCGTGACGAGGGAACGAGCCGAGAGGAAGGTAATTTTGCGAAGTGTGCCTGGATTAGTGCTAGTCCGTTGTCAGTTTAGAGGTAAATAAGCGGAGTAAGACGAGACCCGGATGATTGTGCGTGCTGTACAAGATAGGTGGCCGGAATAATAATAGGGGCAAAGCGACGAACGTTGATGAGCCCGTTTAAACAACTCGACAAATTCTTCCTCTACCCTTGCTCAATTGGAAACATTGACTCGGCGGTTGTTGGCGGACACTGTTACCCTCTTTCATCTGCCATTAGCTAGCGGTCGATCTTTAGGAAAAGGAGTTTTGTCTGAATGTCGATAAATTATATTCACTTGTAGTGGAAGGATGTTAAGATTTCTTGAATTTAATGCTCCTTGAAGAATGCCTGGCATCGTGTTAAATATTGTTAATTTGTTAACCCTCGGTTGTCACACTGACTCAAAATAGCCCACAATTTGACTTTGAGGCATCGTTAAAAATGGTACTACTTTTTTTTAAAAATGATAATACTTTAAATGTTAATATAGTCTACTATGTTCAAACTTTATTTCAGAATTTTTGCGACTTACTTTAACAGATAGTGTTTAAACAGCAGCCGATTGGAAATTGGATTGGGTCGAATCGACCCAGTGTAACAACTACCTTCGAAAAAATTGGTTTGACGACCGAGGGTTAATATAAGTGTGGGGTGATTTTGGTGGTCGAATTGGTTCCAATCAAGAAGGCTCTGGTCATCTTGAAGTAATACTTGTTAATACTGTTTGCGAAACGTTGCGAGGTGAAATTTAGACCCAGGGATTTGCGCATGCACCTATCTGACACGAGTTGGGTCGATGATTAGTTTACTTCAGCCGTCGTAATTAAATAACTGAAAATTCATCTCCCCTCAGAATTCATTTGGAAAATAAATACACATCGACGTGGCATTTGGATTCTATGCATATCTGTCCACAAAAAGAGCATTGAAAAGGAGAAATGATAAAATGGCTGGCTAGTGGTTTATCGAGTTGAAACTGAATCAGTATTTTAAAAGTAATGTAACAGTGCATTGCGCACTTTGAGCAGGAATTGAAAAGGTGTACTCGTGTTTACCATATAAACCGCTTTCAACCGATTCCATTTCAAGCAGAACTGGAATTCCGGATGGTTTAACGGTCTAGCAATATTTACGCGACGAGCACAGCACGGCGATTATTACGAAATTATAAGCAATTACATTCTTCTGTGCACACCTTCCTGGCAACGGGCTTGCTTACGTAATCGCGTCTGCGTAGCCATCCGTGAAAGCTCGCCGATTTCGTTATCAATTTATTGTAACGTAAAATCCGAATTCGCTAACCCGAGCTCGTTCGCAATTTCGTTCCGATATGACGGCCGTGATATCATCCGGATATTGATCTTGGTGTACAACACGGGTGCACGGAACGCGTACACACACTTGCCCCCTCATGAACGTCGGGACCTGTTGGTACGCGCGCCAAGTCATCCAACTTTGCAACGTAAAATATTGCCTCGATAGAAAATCTTTCTCGATTTTCGCTAAACTAACAGGCGACATTACCCAGAGCGGCTGGAATCGATTTCGGTCCCCGTGGAGCATGTTCTTGGCGTCTAAACTCCAAAAGATAACTACATATTCTCCGTTTCTTCTCTGCCCCGATTTTGGGAACGAAACAGCTTCTTGAAGATTATAAACTGTCATTTTATTAATAATATGCTTTGCTGAAGTTGTGGTTGTTTAGATGGTGCAGTATATTTCGGAAGAAACGTAGATTATGAAAGGGATAAATATTATTGAGTTTAAGAATGGCGGAAGGGAAAGTATAGGAAGAGTTGACGAGGGGTGGTCACGAATGGGGCGAGATTTTTTAACGAAACAAGGGCAGAAAATGTTGGGGTCGATGTGTATAAACAAATTCCAGAATTCTAGCTGGGAATGGCCAGCTCTTTTGACATAAAATGGCTTCGAACATTAAAATTAAGAAGTCGTCGGATCGACTTCGTTCTTCTTTTAAATAACAGATTTTGATGAAAAGTATAGAGAAGGCTTATAAGCCATTGTTATAGAATGAATTTAAGCAGAAAATGCAGTTTTTTGTCGTAGTATAGTCCCTTCACTAAACTTGTGGGGAATGATTTTCAACTGCCGCACTAACCTAGGTGCAAGCAAGAAACTAGGGTGCGAATCCGTGCAAGGAGTGGTTTTCATTCGTTCTTCTCCTTATATTTTCGTCATTGCGCGTATTATGACTAATCGAAATTCCACAATTTTCAGTTTAATACCTGGATAAATAAATTTGAATTTAAATACTGGTACTAATCATGTACTAACTGTACAGCATTCAAAAACGTCACGATATTAAAATTCAAGTGGCACACTTAATTTGGAAGAACCTTGTTCCGAGGACTAGAATTTATAACATTTCGAGTCATCGTTGAGTCGATATTGAGCAATTTATACAAACCCAACGACTTGACCAAACTGAATTTTGAGTATCGCGTGACTTATTTAAAAAAAAATTCTAAAATCGAATATTACAAGTGTACAAGTAGAAAAATCAGTAGATCTAACACCCACTCATTTAACGAGTTTGTTAACTCCCATTACAAAATTATCACTAAACGAGAGTTCCCGCTGATTTCCAACAGTCCCTAATTAAATATACACGCGGACCAACAGCCGCTGCCACGAATATAGAAACGTCGAGCAAGAATGACCCGTGTGAATCCTTTAGAGCAAACTTTGATTCCAATTTGCTACAATTTAACGGATCTGATAATCAGGGATCCACGTGTTCTGTCAGCCGTGCGGCCCAGCGTTGCTGCCTTCACGACAGCGTGAAACGGGCGGCGGGATTATTATGCAGATAATGTGCATTTGCAATGTAATGTCGGCGGGGATGCTGAACGCGGCGGTGGAGCGAGCGAATGTTCTCGCGACGCTGCTCGTCAAAACGACGAGTTCCGGCGTGCACGCGTGCGTGCCTCGCTTTTCACGGCTGTCGGGATACTCGTCGACGTTTTCGACCGCTCAACAGCTCTCGAACTCGTGTCTCCGCGCTCCCAAGAATAAAAAAGACCACCCTTGCTCCTCCTCGCTATCTTCACTCCCTTACCGACCACTTTTCTGCGCCCCGACGGCTGTTTGCATATATAATAATGCGAGGAAAACTGCTGGAACTTGGACTGTAACAGTTGCACTCTTACTAGGCGGTGAGAGCCTCGGAAATCTTAGATTAAGGTAGAAACTTTCTGTTTGCAATTAATATCACAGACTGGATGTCTTCTGTGCTACCCTCGCGCATAAGTCAGCTGGTGAATAATGCGGCCTTTGTAATCTTGCTTTTGGGAGTACACTTATTAATCTGTGGTCGGCTAATAGTAATCGATAGCTATAAATGAGGGATGTTCGTTTGAGGTTAAGCATGGTTTCCGTAGGTTGGGTGAAATAGTCCCCTGTCTGGATGAATTCCGTTTGACATAGGTCTTGGTAAAAAGATTAGGTCGTTTAAGTAAAGAATGTGGTGATTCGGAGGGTTAGCTGGGATTGGGGTATGGTTGAGTCTGGATTTAGAATAGAGTAGGTTATATATCATGTCAGTAACTTGGGCAAACTAAAAGTGGTCGGATAAGAAACTTCTTAAATTGATTTTGCACGTTGGCGTTGAAATTTAGAATTATATGTGGCTACGTCCGGGGAACGTCCACCATGGTGCCATGACACTTTGCGCTGAGGAATCACAAGCACGTCGTGATTGAAGAATCAAGTAAACTGTATTCCTCAGTGAACATTAATCCCACATTTCCTTAGACGACTAGGGTGGCTTCTCGCAGGCAGTACAGAAGGATCTTCAAGCCACCGCTTTCTCCTTACCTACCCACCCCTTCGGAATACTAGAAGCACACTAAAACGCGGATTGCACCGAGCAATATAAAACCGCCACTAAAATTTGCATCATCTATAAACCAGATAGCGCCACCCCGCTCCCCAAAAACGAAGTCCCCGGAATATCTGATCTCGCTGCAAGGACACGGAGCGACTCCCTAATAAAGCCAGCCGGAACAGTTATCCGCGTCCCCGTTTTCTCAAGCTTCTTCTTTCCCGTTTACTGTACCGAGACAAAGGTTTCGCCACCCCGGGAAGACGATGGGAGTTCGCTGTCGCAGCACACACAGCTCCCGCGGCATTGTTTCAGCGGGCGTGAGCGATTGCCAGGCCGCGAAGGAAGAAGGGCGTCGTTAGAGCAGAATCGACGTCGAATTGCCACGGGTCGGTGTGTAGTTTTTGAGGGTCACCGTGCTCACATAACCCCGATCCCGTCTCTGAGCGCGGAGCAGTCGTGGCTCTATAGATCTGCGGCGGGCAGAGCCGTTAAAGGCAGCACACATCCGCTGACGAGGCTCTCCCAGGCGGCGGCCGTGCTCGCTCCTGGACGGTGGCTCTGGATCGGGCCAGACGCGCGGGTAAGGGGTTACTTTGCCACGTAGCGGTAACAAGGAGGGATACGAGGCTGTGAGCGAGGAAGGAACAGGAGCTGGCGGGGCGAGGGTGAGGGGAATTGAGGATCGGTGGAAGCGGAGAGCCGAGCTTAGCGCGGAATCGCCCAGCCGGAAAACGCGACACCACCGGAAGATTGCACTATCGCGCACCCACTTGTTTTCTATCCCCTTCGCCGTGGCCTTTCGCCCTGTCTCCCCTTGTCCGCCCGTACATTTCTCCACCGTCCTACCAGCGATTCTCCAATGGTATACACAAATCTGTTCCCCAGGCTCCGCTCCTTCCTCCGTGTGGTCACCTATCGCTGGCGCACCCCACCCGCCGGCTCTAGCTGTGGGCTGGGTTCTTTGTGAAACGAGAGATCGCGGCAATATTCTGAATCGCTGTCGTTGAGCCATTCTTCTGTTCTATTTGCCAAGGCAAACCGGCAGATTGGCTTGTGCTCTCTATCCTCTTTCTTGCCGCCGTTGTTGCTGGACTTTCCTAATTGCTGTTCACTTTCTTGGCTTTCTTGAGTCCAATGGGAACAGGCGAAACTTCCGGGGCTTATTTCAGTTGCTGTAGTCGGATCCTTTTTATTTCTTGACAGAGTTTCGCGAGAATGAAGTGGTTAAATATACATACGAATAGTGAATAACACCAGTGCTGTATATACAGGGTGTATATAAAAATGTGGGACATTTTCTCGGGATCGGTTCTGCTCACCAAAATAAAAACAGTTCCCATACGGATGTGTCTGATAATTGAGGCTATCAGCGCAATAGTGGTATAACTAACCCCAAAACTTTTGTTTCGAGATAACGGTTAATGAAATTATTGACGTTTTAAAGTCGTGGTTTAAAATTTCTACTTTTAGGTAGGGTAAACTCGGGTAAGTTCGTGATAGTTTTAGAATTTATCTATTAACTGCTAATATTCACATGATCTGAAAGTGTTAGTTGTTGTTCCATCTAAATTGATTCAGCAAATTTCGAGTTACAGACAAATGAAAAAGTATCATGGAGCAACCTCTATCACGCACTTACCCGAGTTTACCTTACATAGATATAATTTTTTACAAAATGTAGTTGCTCAGGCGTATATTATTATTATATAAAATAATGACCAATGCTGCACAGGCCAGTATTTTGCGACGTAAATCAACAAAATGTTCAGTGCAAAAACACGTTTTTGTGCTCCCATTTTGTGAATGTTTTTGTAGGGTTGCTCAGGACACTATGGAATTAAAATTTTGCTGCATAAAAAGTGGTTTAGGCTGAAACGTGAATCCACCCAAAATTGTGGATTACGCCACTATTGTGCCGATAGCCTCAATTAATGCTTAGTTTTGCAGTTATAAGGATTTTCCTTCTCACCTTTAAAGAAACAAAGGCGAAATGATAACCGATCCTGAAAAAATGTCCCACATTTTCATAAACACCCTGTATATCGATCTTGGTTTCGAAATCATTCCTCTATAACCTGCCTAAACATCCTCGACAAGAACTATCACGGAAAAAAGGCTTTGAAACTCAAAAATCAAGCGATTCATAATATCCAAGTAGTACAGACTATCGTTTATGACTTCTTCAGTAGTACAGTCTACCATATCTCAGCCACGTATTTCTCCATCAGCTCGCACAATCTCCACGCGTCGGTTACCCTGCTATTCTTCCCAAAAACTCATCGATCCACCCCACCTGTCCATCCCACGTGGCACAACTAGTTTCCTCTTCAAAATGCATGCCAAAATCTCCCTTCAATTTTTTCCACGTCAAGTTAACGTTTCCGTGCGCCGAAGGAGCGTTGCGTTTAATTGAATTTCCAACGCGCAGCGAAGTCCCCGGAGCGCGTACCCCGCGCAAAAATCCATCCGTGCCACCCCTGATTTATCGAGCCTCCCGACGTCCGCCGATGGAACCCGCGCACCCGTTACCGTCACTCGCATCGGGATCCCCCGATCGACAGGGGTGGCTTCTTCGTAACGAATAAACTCCGTTCAGCGGCGTATTGGCTGGCGCGATAAAGTCAGCGCAACTAAGATCACGGTCCGGTATACCGGGGTCTCGTTTTACGAGGTCCGCGCGGCGACGACAGTTTCGTTGATTAAAACTCCTCGCCGTCCTGTGCACGGCTCCCTTTGTACAGAGGCGGAAGGACCACGGCGCGAAAAGAGCACGGCGAAGAGAAAGGCGGACTCCTTACTCCGGAAATTGAAAAAAGTACCGGCGGTCATGGCGGTGGGTTTCGAGGCTGGTGGTGCCCGGGGGAATGGGGCTCGGAAGAACGGAGGGAAGTGCAAGGTGGAGCGGCTCCTCCGCGAGCATACTTATGCATTGGAATTCCGTTTCCGTGAGGATGACGACGCCGGCGGTCGGATCCTGCCACAGAGGCGAGGCAACGGTTTCTTCCGCCGCCGTGTGAAACAGAGGGAAGCGGAGGAGCACAAGAGGCTGCCTCTGTGTTTACCTGCACGATTCTGCGTGTACACGTAGGTGGGAGAGGGCGGCGGGAGGGGCGCAGGAAAAAAAAATCAAGCCGGAGAGATAAAGGAACGGAGCAGAGAAACGGGCAGATATAGTTCGACAAGTAAAATTCGAAAACGAAGTTTGCCAGACTCGGGCTTGCCAAACGCAAGCCGAGAGAGGGCAAATACGGTCCCGGGCATGGCACTGGCGGATAAAGGATTTTCCCGGGGCACGACGTCAGATTTTCCAAAGGCAACCTTCCTCTGACTCTCTTCGAGACGTTTGCATAGGTTAATGCCGCGAGTTTGGTAACCAAGTAATAAGCTAGCTTTCCGAAGCACGACGCCACTGTCTGTGACGTTCCCGTGCCGCGTTTCGGACCTCGCGAGCAGACATTTACAGACCTCGTTTAGATCTCGTTCACACCGTGTTTGATATTCGGAGCTTCAATCTGATTAACTCACCCTCGGCTGGAGAAGTTGCGCGCAGTGGATTTAGACAGTGTATCCAGGCATCAGAGAAGAGAAGCGGCACAGGGAAGAGAAGAGTCAGAGGCGCGCCGAGAACGCAAAGTTTCATCAGGCATTATAGCGAGCTGCCTCCATTACGGCAGTCAATCGCTCCTCAAAGGTACCTCCCGAAAGTGGGCAATTTCTTAACAAGTTGGGGCGTTAGGGGATTGTGATACCGCCGCCGCATTCCCGCGTGCATGATCGTTCCGGCGGCGGTGCACGCGTAGACTGGCCCCGGGGCCGTGGAATAAACTCGTTCCAAGATACTTGAGGGGCAAGTGTTTCGTGGTACGTGTGCAGCGGCGGTGCCGGCAAAGTTTGCGTCGGAACTGCCAGCCGCAGGTCGTAAGGACAAATCCGTTTTCGAGTTTCGTTGGATTACTGGCGAACAAGGAATTTCCTAGATCACCAATACGATCTCGGGGGTCAAGGGACGCGAGGTGCTGCCGCGTTTCGCCGGGGTGCCAGCGTTCCCACCTATACACGCCACTCTGTGTACGTGTGTATATATTTCTCATAGGAAGGGTTAGCAACGCCACAAATCAATGGTGTCCAAAGTTTAACGTGGCCCCGAGGCGTGTTACACGCGGCAGCGTGTAATTAACCTTTAACCCGTGCGCCGACAACGACTTTATAACATCCTGAGTGCACATCCGCTGCTACCAACCCACGTGTCCGACTCCCCCCGCCCCTCGAGCGCCGCCACACCGGGGCAGACTAATTACAACCAACTGCACGGGGAGAAAGACAGCGTACGTGTGAAAGTGGCAGACAGCAGGATGCGAACGAGGGCGAGGGGGCCGGGCGGAGAGTATCACGAGCAAACAGCGGCTCCTTGGGCCAATCAAGGTTCCACATCTGGACCTGTTTCGGCTACGATCGGGATATAGATAAACGTGGCCTGCTTGCCCCCCCGTGGCCGGCTGGCTCCGTACCTGGAACAATTGCCAGAGATCCCAGGTCGCCCGTGCCGCCGACGACCGATCAGGACAATTCCTAGCCAATTCCGGGCGATCGGTTGGATCCTCGAATGTGCCATTCCGCCACGGGACGTGCCATTTCGCGAGTACTTTCCGTTGATCGGATCGTGCCATTCGAAGCCGGGAACGGCCCCGAACGGTCCTGTGACCGTTTTAATTTCGACGGGGTCTCTAGCGAGAGGCGACGTTGACGGTGACCGGGCCATTCGTAAATTCGCGGGACGAGGTTAATCGATGGAGGCGGGGGGGAAGTTCGCCCGATGGGGCGCGAATTTTTAATCAGCCGGAAAAACTGCCAATCCCGGACTTCGTTTCGTCGCGTGAAAAGCTCGAGTTATGGGTGGTGAAACTTAAGGGACGTTAATTCGGATGGAAGTTGCGAGCCTCAACTTTCCGGCGAAGTCAATTTTCGCCGAGTGTTCCGGATACGCGCGTCAATATTTAAGCAAGCGAACCTAGATCACGGGATAATGGAGGCGGGTGGAAAAATGTTACGAGAACGTGCAGTGTGTGTTCCCTTACTCGTGAGTTATAACAGATTAAAGTACATAGTTGGTTGAAGTTCCGGTGTCTCGTTTCAATGGGACGCGCTATGGCGGCTGCGAGGGGGTATAGGTGGTTATCTGATACTTCATTTGGCAGTTTCTGGTGGAAATTGTCTACTGCTGTAGGTACTCTGCGTAAGATACTGGATTGATGTGTTGGGAAGGAGAATTCTATGAGAAGTTAGGAAACTTAAAAGCCTGTACTAGAATGGATTTCTGCGCACTGATTATTCCCCCGAGAAGTTGTTATATGAAATGTAAGAACTCGAGATAACTAGTGTTTCGACCGTACGTCGTTTTCGTATTTGCAACGTAGGTGCGCGCCCGACACTTGTATCTGCACGACGCTTCCCGGCGGCAAGGTAATGGCAACGGGAACTTTGTGCGTATTAGGGGAATTTGAAAAAAACTGTAGCACAGTATCTCCTAATCCTATTAAATTTATTGGACACTACAGCTATTCGCGGATATATACAATGCTTGACTACGTCTGAAAGACTTTGAGCTTGCCCCTATGACGGTTTTCGAGCAACTGGTTTAATGAACAACACGCGACAAAACGTGGACTCCGTGTGGGTGGAGTTCCGATCGTCTTACCGAATTCTGTGACTTTATTGGTGCAATCCAGCAAAACTCTCACCAAGGGTGTCAATAAGGCCTTCCCCTAATAATTAGGAAAGGGCAAATCCGTTGTGGAAAAGTCAGCGACGTCAACGAGGACCTCTGACCCGTCATCGGGCCCTGCAGGTCCTTGTCGCCTGAGTAGAATGAGGCGTTTGAAAATTCTGGGTCGCGACCCAGTGTGGCGGAAGCGTTGGGAAAATATAGTGTGGTGTTTGAGGGTTAAATATGTTTTCCTTATAATAATAAAGAAGTGGATACTCGGAAGACTAGTTTGATGTTGCATAACTTGGAAATAACAGTGCAACGTTTATTTGTGAAATATTCTAACTTTTATTAAAGTCTATGCTCATCCTCTTAAACCATTCACACGCACTTGTAGCACGTTCTGCATAAATGGGTATTAAAAAGGTGACGCTGGAATTTAAAAGGCGTGTAGTGCACTTTATAATGAGTAAAAAATGCTAAGTTAAGATAAATCCACGAAATCGTGTTATGCAAATCATCCTTCATGGAAATAAAGATAAAAGGGGTTGATAAGCTTCTGGGTTCACGAATCAGCTGAACTATTTAAACGAGGTATTCCATTTTACTTGCAAATGAAAATTGTGACAGAAATGAATGAGAGAAATCAAATTTAGAGTTAATTAAGAACCTAGGAAAACCAACGTTTTCTATAACCAAGACTTGATGTCAATAACATATACTAATTTTTCGACAATCATATATATTTTTCATTCATCGACGATATAAATTCATGTCAATTAAGAACAACTTCGACTTTTTTATTTCGCGCAAAAATTGGATCCGCTAGAATGTACAGAATTTGACAACTCCGGCGGCGCGGCGCTACAAAGATAGACTAATAAAACAATATTAAATCAATTATTATTGGATAATAAAAGAAAAAGTTTTCTTGTGGTCGGAACATACAGTAAAACACCCTTAAAGTTTTGGAAAGATTCTCTTCATATTTGATGAGAAAATAATTCTTAAATAATCACCGTGTTTTCAGCGTCTTAAACCAGCTTAATCGCAGCCTCCCAAGGTTCGTACTAAATCACACATCCCAGTCAGAGCCCAACATAGAAAATAACAGTTTCTATTGAACTCCTGCAGTAGTAACTAATATCACACCTTATAAAAGTACCACAGTTTACCAATTTACCCTAAACTCACGAACCACGCAACAGTATCAACTTATAAGGAGTGTGAGATCTACAACACTGGACCCCCAAAACCTCACCAATCTAATTCCCCAATAAGCCTTCGCGTCACAGATGAAAATCGTCCTAATTAGAAAACCAACCGAAGAAACGTCCTCCATAACATTTAACCTCGCGCCAACTTTCTACCATGTCAATAAAATCCACTTATTTTCGATCCGGCCATTCATCTCGCACCCTCCCAGATCCTCGACGAGTCAAAGCCCAAACACCAGAACCGAGAAGCGGTGATCCTGGTCTTCGGCTGGCGCGAATTTAATTCAGACTGATTCCAGCGCGACGGGAACCCGCCCCGTCGAAATCCCCGGAACGTCTCTGCGAGGGCATGAGCCGAATAAAACGGGGAACGCATTCCTTAAACCGGAAGTTTATCAGGGAATCCAAGTCGTGGTCAAGCGGGTCCCCTGGCCCCTCTTCCTCCGCCTTTATCCCCCCATGGCAGGACGTCGGAGGGGTGCAAAAATATTCGAGCAATTTGGTGACACTGCCAAGCATCCGCCCGGGTCTTTTTATCCGTGGTGTTAGCCGGCTTAGTTTTATCGTGGCCGCATTATCCTTCCTTTCCCCTGTTCCATTCCGTTCATCTGTCCTCCCGCTGTTCAGTCGACGCTCTCCCTCGCTGGTACCCGCTACGCTACACTCTGCCTCTTACCTATTCTGGATTAATGCCAGTGGTCTTTCCGCCTCGGAGTCCCTCCCGCTCTTTTCAAACGAACACCACACACACACACACACACCCTCCGCCGGCGACTCCTCCACGCTCGTCCTCTCTATCAACCGTTTGATCTCCAACGATCCCTGCTCCCCATCTCGCTCTCTCGCTCCTCAACTACCCCACTTTCCATCCTCCGCCCCTGCGCGCCGCCACCCCCTGTTCTCTTGCTCACAACGATACGTCGGCGTGGCATAGATGCAAAGCTCGCAATCGCAGCCGAAGAATTACGAAGTGGAGCGTCGCTAGCGGCACCCGGGGCCCGTGTATATTCGTCGCGCTCGGTTTACCCTTCTAACGTCGAATCCCCGAGTTCAGAGCTCGTCGCCTCCGGACGACCTCGGGGGAATGTTACAGGTTGCCGGAGGGGTAGTGTGCACACTTATCGCGATGGCGAATTCAAACGACGACCCCCTCTTTGTGAGCGCGTAGGTACGTGTACAGAAATAGTTCACGGGGGACAGCAGTAATTGAATCGTTCTTTCCTGGAATTTCACGCTCTTGCTGATCAAAGAGTCGCGATATTAGCATTCATTTCCCGCTCAGACGTCGAGCAACTTGTCCCGGGTGTTTCCACTTCCAGCTACGTTCACTGTTTTAATCGCCACCCTTTTGCTGAGAGCCAATTATGATCTCCCGCAAGTATGATCTCGTCGGATATTATTTACCATTGTGGTTTATTGGAAAGCTGCCCTTAATGTTTCGTTCTTCGTCGACTGTAGACCAGATGCATCCAATGTCCCCGTCTGGTTTGCAAGTGCAGGCTATTTATCGATTGTGCTGCAAGACGCGATACAAATGGTACAGTTTACCCCTCGGTATTGAACGTGATATCTCTTGCTGCCCTAGACGGGAGTGTGCATCCACCTTATCTCCTTAAGTTATGTTTGGGCCGCACCGCCCTGAACTCGCGTCGAACATGATTTGAGGGTGCAAGTTCTTGAAACATCGCCAACTATAAGTCTCTCTTTGATCCGGCAGATTCGTTGTAATTGGCACAAGTGTTCCTTATCGGTCTTCGCAACGGCGTCGAGGAAAAGACTCTACCTACTATTCGATACGATCGTCCGTTGAGTAATTACGACTATATAACTTGCAACCAGCGAGAAGCAGCTTCGCTGCGAAACAGAACTTCCCGAACAGAAAATCCTGACTGGTCCGACTGCCCTTTATCGATTTTTACGAAGCAGCAAACTGCGGGGTTAGTGCTTGGCGAACTCTGAACTGAAAGGGTAGCAATTTCGTAAAAAAAGAAACTAAATGGCGGAGTTTCTTTAGAAGCAACATACTATGGAATTGCATTGTGACCTAAGCTTGACTGGCTGGAACGTCCTTCCTCGATTTTTATTCCCAGCTAATGGAGGATTTAATGCCTCGCGGACTTTAACGAGGGAACGTAATAATTTAGGCAGCTAACGAGATGATAGAACTTTATGAAAGTCAGTACCTATACTAAAAAATTCAATTCTACCATTTCTAGTCGACTGGCCTGATTATTGAGCCTCAGTTTCTGAGAAATGAAAGAGCTAGCGTTCGAACTGCTCCGATCTCGGAAGATAATAATCCAGCGAACAGACAGACTTCTTAGACTTCCCTTAGAGACAATATCCCAAGAAATATGTACGACTAATCTCGTTTATTTGACGGCTGCTCGTTGCCGTCCACAGCGCCTCGGAGAGCAAGAGCAACGTTTCCCGGACATTAAATTGAAAAGCTACTAATTTACAGAGCCCTCCATTGATGGGCAGCGCACCGCGAGAAGCAGCCTCGCGACCTTTACTTTCCACTCACTTTAATTGCCACGAGCGGTCTGCATCGTTATTGGAGGAGCAACCAGGAGAATGCCTGCCATTCGATGGGCTGACAAAGGCTGTATCGCGTGGAGAAGATGAGACGATAGAGATCAGGGTACAGCGACATTCTATGCCCACGCAGCATTGTGCCCGTCCATGCGGACGGCGACCCTTTCGATACGTCTACGTAGGACGTCGTGAAACACTCCGATCCGTGGGACAAAAAATCCTGAGGGAGAGCAACGACAACGGCATTCAGTCGAAAAACACTCGTGCGCGTATAGAATCCGCGGCTAAATCCCGGCGGGACGGTGCGTTTATGTCTCGGGAGCTTTTTCCCCTCCCCCTTTTTTTTTGAGCGTCCATCTGTGCAGAGGCCCGCGGGGTGTATGTGCCGACAAGCACTTTATTTCCTTGATTTCCTGCACTTTTCATTCCGCGGATAACGACCCGTTACAAGCGGGGAGCACGCTATACGTTCCTGGCCGATCGCCGCGCGCCCATTCATCCGCACGCCTACCATTGCGCGCCGTTTCTAAAGATCGAGTAAATTGTTAAGTGCGCGAGCGTGGGGCCTGAATGGCGCTCCATGCAGGCGGCACTAAACATGCCCAGCCGCCGCCGCGAATTACGATATTTACCGTCGGCTACCGTCGGGAAACATCATCCGCCAGCCGCGTGAAAATGGTCCCCGCCGAAATCCTCAGGCACGGTGCTTTCATTCCAGCAGCCGTGGAATATCGTAATAATCGGTGTGGGGCTTCGTGGTGGTGGGTATGTGGATGTTGGCGCGCTCTGTTTAATCGTTTTTAAGGGTGTGCTCTGGATTACTGTCCGCCATGTTCTTCGTGGATGATGATGGTGAGTGACGGGGTTGGGTACGTGCGCATCGTTTTGAAATTAAAATTAAACGTGGTGTTTAGAATTGCGAGTTATTTAGAATTAGGGTGGTTATGGGAGAGACGCCGCACTTTCGGTATTTCAGGGTTATCGGTAATAAAATATAACACTGTCGATTTTATTTGCTTCAGTATTACGTCGAAGGAACTCTGTGGAATATTTCTCGGCCAGAAGAGGTCATATTTGACATAGCACTTGGGGCTACGAAAGTGCCGCGTCTCTCCCGGGCATTTCGGATAGATGCCGCACTTTTATGCGGAATTGATAGCGTATTGTATCGGAAGGTACCTAAGTCGACTATATGATGTTTTTAATGTTAAATATATAAAAAAAGGTGTTTCAAAATAGATACCGTGATATCTTCAGGCAAATTATTTATTTTTTAATGACAAATCTGATAATCCAAACATATTTGTGGGCTTTTTACTCTTTTTCGCATTTTATTTTTATTTTATGTGTGATGAATGTGGAATGGAGACGAAAAGACAATTAAATTTAAAACGGCAGAAATAATATCTGTACCTGTTATTTTTCCAATTTTATTGCATTTTACAACCGTATAATTGTTTTTTTTTTATTAACAAGTTTAAATAGAAAATTAAACGTTTTTCGAAATGCGGCACCACTTTCGCATGTGCGGCATCTCTCCTAAGAAAGGATGTTTTTAGTTTGAATTTTTTAAGGGTGACAAATTTTAAAATTTTGATTTTCCTTAACGCTGGTAGTAGCACAAGATGTTCAACTAATAATATGTATCCTTGGAAAAAAATTTCATTGCAAAATTTAGACACGGTGACAATTTTGCATAAGGTGCGGCAACTCTCCCACAATTACCCTATGCTGATTGGTTTAGTATTCAAGTGGTATGGAGGATTGGGTAAGTAAGTAGATAAATAATGGGAAATAGTTTGGAATATTGTTAGTTTGATAGGGCTCGTTGAAGTAGCTGTGTAGTTGTGGGAGTAATTTACTTGTTGAAGAGGACTCACGTGGGATTGTTTGAAAGTGTACTGCATGTTTGCAGTGATATGTGTTAATAAATTTATTCGAGAGGTAGTAACGTTTTCATTTTATAATAAATATGAAAACAGGTAGATGTTACAATAAAAATACACGTGGGTTTATAAAGAGCGAGCTGCAGGCGTTATTGAATATGAGCTCAGAGGAATATCGAGCTTGGAAAAACGAGTAACAAATCCTCCTATCTCGATAAAAGTATATTATGTAGTCATTATTGATACAGCAATGTTGCACGAGTTTTATACAGGGTTGAGAGGCATAAGAAAGCTCGTTGAAATACGAAGAATGGAATCGCTAGATCATTGATCGCCTTGCTCATACAAATACAGAGATCAGGACAGGGATTCGGTTTAGAGAATCCCCTATTTGCTTAGAACAGCTTCTAGTCTGCTGTTTGAATTCATGCAGTATGATTGATCTGCGCGCAGCAGAAGTAACGAGCCATTAATTGATAGGGGTTAAATATGTGATTAAGTGGAATCTGGTACCTTGTTAACTGTTCATTCTTGAAAAAATAATAAGTGAACAATTTGAGTCTATATTTATTGGAACTATTCCATCTACTTTGCTTGGACACTACGTGTAGGTAAATGGCGGTTCACACAAAATTCTCCGCACAGGGGTGTATAAATCAGTAGAGTACTATAATTCAAAATTTTCAAATTATAGGTGATTTCTTTCTTTTTTAACTCGTAGGAAAATCTACTGGTTACCTAATTAACACTTCAAAATTAAATTTAAAGATGAACCATTAAACAAATTTAGACAAAAACCTATAGGTATAGTATGTTAATATACTATGAGTCTCAGGCAATGGCTCTAGTGTTAAAATTTTACAGTGTTCACTCTGAAATCTTCGTATTCACTAATAAACCACTATCAAAGGAAAAACGTTCAAAATCTAAACAGCATACGTACAATCTCTCAGAGATTTCTAATCCGTTGTATCAATTAAATGAATTCTCATCTTTCACCGATGCAACCTTCGTTATGCCATCATCACCAAGAACTAGGGTCGGCCTTTTCTCAGAAAAATGAGAAAAAGAAAAGAATGGAAACGAAAATATTTTCTTTGATCAAAATTCATCTAATTTTAGTATAAACCAACTTGAATTTCATGCTCTGAACACAAAACTGGCAATACTACGGACACACCACAATTGCGGTTGTGGTAACCATTTGCTATGGTGTACCAGAACTGTCGAAAATAAATTAGAATATAATTTCTAATACAATAATATAATAATATAATATTATTACTGATATGGCAATAAGAAAGTCGTATATTTCAATAAGTTAATGTTTATTTGTTTATATCTTTTATTTTATTAGTTACTGTTATTACTATCTTTTTTCGTGAAAAGATGTTATGCTTTTTATATTGAAAATATTTCTTGCATCTTAGACACTTCACAGAGAATGCCGGCCCTACCAAGAGCCGCCACTCAACATTTTCCGACCAGCTCTGACCTGCATGTTAATCTGCCACGCGCTGTGTTAATACAAACAATATTGAACACCAGATACAATAGAATTCGTTAGACGAGAATTACGTATCGGTAGTACCGAAGCGGTACCAAGGTACTCAAACTACGGTTCGCCACTGGTGAGCTTCGGAATGGAATGCGAAGGCGTCGCGTTTTCGACTCGCAGCGCTTTTACCGCGTCGTAAATCCACGCTTGTGAAATATTTCTGCTATAATTGGTTCTAACTTTTTTCATATATGGGGCAGCGACTTATACCCGAGGCCAGGGAAATTATTCCCCGTGGACGCGCGCGTTATGTAACTCGGTCGACGGTGAAAAAGGGGGTGAAGTGTATGTGTGTGAGAGAGAGAGAGAAGAGAGAGAGGGAGGGAGTGAGAGGGTGAATTCCCTCTTCCCACAAACGGTGGTACCGTTACGAACGCCCACCAGCGTACAACGACCATTACATTAGAATGGGTGGAATCGCGAGAAATTCCCCGTTAACACGCATACGCTGAACTCTGCACGGGTTGCACGAAATTTCAAATTTCCCTTTAGAATATCGTATCCGCCAGTATTCGTTTCAGATCCTAATAACCGGTATATCAACAAAATAAGCGGCTCTGAATGTGCTGAACTTACAATACGCAGAGCAATCAGGGAGTCAATTTTCTGGATGGCCCTCTGGAATTCGTGGAATATTAGGCACGAGAGAATATTCTGAAATGCACCAGGATATGCCTGTTTGGAGTTGTGTTTGAAGGATTAAGTAATATGTGGGAAGTAGGATTTAAATTACACGAATAATTGATGCGAGGATTAGGGGGTTTGGAAAACAGTCTTTGTGTCTGTTGTCTGCGAGTTAATCAGCTAAAGTTGCTTTCGAACGTTGGAGTGGAATATTTAGGTAACGTTGCGAAACAGTTTGAATATCGTTTTGGGATCGTTTTCAGTGGTTTCATTTTTTCTCTGTTGAAATGAAGACGTGGCTGTTCGTAGTGGATAGAAAATCAGAAAATAATCTTGTTTAATTACCCTGAGCTACCTATAACAAGTATATCTACTTTAATGAACATTTCACTTATCAACAATTTATTATGATTTATTAAGTCGCCATAGTATGGAACAGCATGATTTATCAATCATTTTACCTTCATAGAAAAGCAAGCTCTTGGTGATTGCTTTCAGTGGACTTGTATTTTGGATTTCGTAAAACAGTATAGGATGAAATAAATCTAATGGTACAAGCTTTGAAGTATATTGATAACAGGACAAATAATTACTAAAAAATTCTGAATTTAAAAATTATATGGTGATGTACAGGGCGAGTTACAAACGAAACAATAAGTACACAACGTTCTACGCTCCCTTTTTAGCCGTTCATAATGTAATCCGTTTTCTGTGACATAAAACGTCGCTTTTTGCACGATTTTCCACTGTGCACTGACATTGCTAAATTAGTCTGAGCTCCCATTACATGTTCGTCATGCCATTTTAATGATTAATAAACATAATGCTACGGGGCAACGTCACATTTACCTTGATACGATATTCAAAGAGATTTTTTAATCTAGTAAACTCTCTTTATAAAACATTCATACTAATATAAAAATAGATAATTTAATTTATAGCGTAGTAGAAATCATGGGCTTTCTGCAGAGCCTAGAAACTTCTCTGCCATTGAAATCATGTTGCATGAAAACATGATTTTTTGTTTGTCGATTTTGCTATCGACTATAATATAATTAATTGTGATTCCATAATCGTATAAAATACAATTGAAAAGAAAATTAATTTCCTTCAAGTCGAAAAGTATTCAAGCATTAGATTTGTCGATTGATTACAGAAATCAATTTAATATTAACACAAGCCTACTTTTTGTGTAATCTTGTAGAAAAAATTCAGGCAAAATCGTTTCCACATAAATTAAGCTCCATACCTTAGGTTTAGTTTTTGGTATTTTGATCGTAATTATTCTTCCATTATAATAAAAGCGATAATTCTTCCAATGCTTACTATCACTCACACATTTTAATCACTAGAAGAGCTCAACTATTGAATATATTGCTCATAGAATATTCCTTGGAACACCAAGAATAAGAGAAGCGTTTAAACGTGTCGCCTTACAACGAGACCGTCACGATCTGTCTTCCAAATACATTTCCATCCCCATATGTCGACCGGAACGATGAACGGCGAAATTTAAAGCATCGATAGGCTTTGCTTAAAGTGCGCCCATTTCTCGATCGAATATGCCGTTTGTCTTTCCAACGTGATTAACTTCAGCGTAACTGGAATATGAAAATGGGTCCCCGTAACTCACGTTGATTTTCGGTATTTGAATTTTAGATACGCCGCCCTGCACTCGCAATAAATACAGACACGCTCGAGGAACGTTTATGTGGTAAATTACTTATCCGAGCTACGGATTATCGCGTTTTCGCGTTCCCATCCGCGTAAGTATCGACTAAACATTTCCTCCTTTTTTCCCCTCTCCGCTTCGCAGCAATCAACGCCGCTGTTGGAAATTTCTGCGTAATCTATTTTAATGTATTGATTTTTCGTATAGCGAAGCACGGCCAGATACAACGCCGTGCAATCCAATTTAAAAAGTCATTAACGCAAAAACTGCGGCCAGTTTCTGGGAGAAAGAGATTCGTCCGCGAGATATAGTTCCTTTCAAATCATATGTTCTTATATAGCACGATACAAGAAGTATGTGCTATATAAGAACTGTTTGTAAAGCACGAAAGGAACTTTATATGGATATATAAGACAAAACATATTTTTCGTTAATTTGGGAGTAAATCAACCAGCGGTGCATTTTGGAGATTTGACACCCCTAGTCGTTTCTGTTGAGGTTGTGGGTCGAAATAAATCGCGGCTTATACAACGGAAACACAAAGAATTTAATATAATCTGAATTGCATATAATAGTACGAAGTGAAATAAATCTTTTACTGTACATCGAGAGAATCGCACGTTCAGATCTTACCGTAGGTCTTCCGCAAGTGAACAAAGGAACATGGGAACGATAGACCTGACCTCTATCACAGTAATAATCCGCAACACTAAAAAAGGAACTAGGCTGCGCTGCGCGACGAATAATGAACAATACAAGTTTGGCAACTCAGTTTAGCAGTTTCGAAACAAAGTCCTTTAACAAACCTCCACCAATCTACACGAATAGATTCCACTGTGAGGATGATTAGCTCGTCAAGTGTTGCCTTCGATGCACCCCGTGCACATGTATCGAATGCTGCACGCCGAAGATGGAGTGGTTGAAAGGAAGTATGTATTATTCAAAGCAGCACATTAGAATATTTTGTTCGAAGGAGGGAATCGATTGGAGGCACATAGTTTCCTCGTTCCTCGGGGAGTTGTGAGATTCGCATTCGAGTCAAGGTTTCCCACGTTTTGCGCGAAGCACAAACAGCGCCTCCTTAACGAGTGACTCGTGGAGGTTGAATTACATTCCTATTGGAAAGCCTCCTCTCGTTTACCCATTCCTCCTTCGCTTTATTTGCGCGGAGCTGGGGCGACTCCGATTTCCCGATTCTTACGGAGTCACAGGGAGGCGAGCCTCGCCGAGCGACAGTCGCGTGTCGCAGCGGTGACGTCCGCGGGCGTGTCGAGCAAACGGGAATGAATACCGGCGCCTTGTTACTGAACCGCTCCGATAATCAATGTAGATGCATGTACGGTGCTATCACACAACAATAACCGCACGATTTGATTTCGCGCGACGCGTGGAGATGAATGACGCCGTTCTGCATAAATCATTCGCCGCCCCTGTGATCCGTTATTCTTTGACAAATAACGCGCGACTCCGCCCTCCGGGGCTAGTGCGCGCCGAAACGAACATACCAATGCTGTTGCACAATTACATTGTTCGAAACAATTTCGGCGCGGCCTGTGCAAATGCCTGGGCTGACGTATGGCGGACATTGTGAATGCTGGTCACATTGTGATGCCATAAGTGCACGGTAAACAACAATGCGCATTGTCGGGGGCTGAATTAGCAAAGTAACAGTGACGATATAAAGGGGAAACGCGTGGGCGTTTCATCGAACAAGGATGTACTCTCCTCCACCCCTGTAGAACTTGGTTTGTACATGGTGACACGCTAGATCTCGTGAAAGCTGCATTTCAAAGAAATAAGGTCTACTTGCACACACAGCATTTTATAACGCTTCGCAGATTTCAAAGAGATGTTGCGAGCTTGTAACCAATCTTTCCCGGTCGCCTCCGGCGTAACCGTAATCCTTAAGGCCAGTGACGCGCAACGGAGTACTGTGTGCGGGGCGGGTGGATTGGCGTTTAAAGGATCCCAGAAGGTAAAGAAGAAGAGAGCCGCGTATCTGTCTTGGGTCCGTCAGTTTATACTCGTCAGTAGGGCTACAGTCGACCTCGACGGAAGACGCATGGGAACCGAAAGGAATAAACTTGGATCTTGTATATATACGCACGAGACTGGGACTTAGGACTTGCGAGAAAATAGTTAGGAAGATTGGACCTCTGGCGGTGCCGGCTGGAACGTTACAAACTTGAGCGGCCATGCCATTTTCAGTAGCCGAGAAGAATCGCAACGCATAGATCTACGAAGAGAAACCTTCACCTCCCAACTGCCCGTTTAAACAGGCAAGGGAAACAGTCAATTTTCCACCCAGTCGTAAACGCGGTAATCACCTCCTTATTAGCATTCTCCCACACGGAAATATTCCGCAGGCGCTGGCGCTCGTTCACGGTGTCCCTTCGTCGCCGGCGATTTCCATATTTCCCATGCGCAAGCAGCGGAACGGTCGCGGCCGTGTGTACCTCTTCTGCGGCCCATTTTTCTCGATGCTCGCGCTTCCGCGGCAGCGGCGACAAACGGAGCGCAGCTCCCCACAGAGTGCGCGCGGCGCGCTCATTCGTACAGATAAATTTGCAACGCGGCCGGGGATACACACCAGGACGGCGTTCGTTTTGCGGGACGTAATTGCCGCAACCGAAATCGATGAATATTTTAGCGCAGACTGTAGCGGCCTCGCGCCTCCACGGCTGATGGCATTCGCGCACACGTGCCATCCCTCTCCGCACACCTTCCTCCCTCCTACGTCTCTTCGGCCTCCTCTATTAGCCTCCTTCCCTCCGCCGCCACGCCACTGGGCAACGAATATGTTTATTCATGCAGTTATTTATTAGTTCGGGCAATTAGCATTAATTAGCGCAATCTGGCACCGGGCGCCGTCCCCCGGCCCCCGATTCTCGGCACACCGCCACGGATATAATAGCGCCGTGCGGTCGCGATGTTTTAGAGGAGTACAACGGCGACAGCGCCGGTTGCGCCGTGTCGCGGCACGTACGGTTGCCGGCGACCAGCCTGGCCACCTTGAATCCACCGGGGTTGTCCTCGAAACAATTAGGAGGCCACTTTTTGCCCGCGATCTAGGTAGGGTTAATTACACGCTTGCGACGAAAGCGGGGCACGGAAGTGGTGCAATGAATGCATCGATCTTGTTCCTTAGACGTTGAGTAGCGTTTTCGCGTTGAAGCGATGGGTATAGTTTAAAAGGATGCACAGACACGTGAGTTAAGTGTTGAAAGGCTTCTTGGTACCGTGACGCTCTGTGATAAGAAGCGCGAATTCGTCGTTATGCCATTTCTTGTGATTATTACTATTTCTAAGCTGCCTTCTTGGCAGGCAACTTCTTGAAAGTTCCTTTGTGGAAACCTCACAAGTTGGCTGCTGGTTTTTATTGCAGTGGGAACGGGAGCCTTCGGCAGGGGTCTGCGTTAAGTTAGTGCGAGGCAAGAGACAGAGTGGCAATGAGGGCTGAAAGTGACGCGATACCGATGTGGAATGGAAGATGAACGTCGCCACTCTTGATCCTTTCGAACTGAGGAATCTCAGGGAGACTCCGGTTGAACCTTTCGGGACATTAGCATAAATCCGATAAAGGTTTCTGGTATTATGGGGGGCCGAATTCCCGCGGTCATTAACAATTCCCCTCGCTCACCGTCAGCCATTTTGCGATAGTCTAGAACTGTCTGGCGAGTGCATCCGTTTACAAGGGCGCGCGTACTAAGAGGACAATGGGGTTTCTCGCGAAGTGGGGGAGGACACTTCATTAGCGAGCGTTTCTCCCTTGAGGATATCGGTAATCGGTCGTCTAGAAAATAGAGAAGCTCGTGCCTTTGCATCCACCTTACGCGTGGCTATTCCTGTGTTTTAGATATCACCCGAGATTTGTAAAATTTCGAAGGTTCTGTGACAGGTTCTGGTAGGCCTCTCCCAGGTTTATGTTACCTTCTGTCTTTGAATAAATGAATTTTTCCACTAACCCCTATTTAAATTTTATTTGTACAGCTCCGGTTTCTCCGCAAACATGCATCATACCAAACAGTCAAACACTACGTCATCCATAATGGTAAACACTGTGTCATTCCTGCGATCCATTGTTATTCTAGCCACTGTGTCATTGAAACCCGTAAACACTCATTATATTTCCTCAGTCTTGTGTATTACTATTCGGGAAGGCACCGGACACAGTCATAGAGTTTAGGTCCAAGCACACTTAACAGTCCTGTCGTAGGTCCGTAACACTTAATTTAGTTTAATAAATATATTGTTTAAACCGGTAGTTCGTTTTATCCTTGTGTCCATTAGAACTGCGATAAACGTGCTCGACGAAGAATCGAATAAAACGTAGCCGCTCGCAGTGAATAATTTCACAAGAATTCATTAAAACGCACCATAAAGGTCTTCATGAATGAAGATCTCGCTCGAGATATGATATCTCAGCGTAAATGAAGTGTACACTACTGTGCACAGCATTAAATGTTACACTGAAATATCTGCTCCTCACAATTTACTGCTACTCGCTCCAAAAGCTATTCACCCTTCTGTCATGAAAGAGAAGAGAACGCACCTTTGTTCTTTATCGAAGATCAACACTCGGTAATTTGTGTGACGTGCATTTTCCGTATTTCGAAGCACTTTTAATTGCCTTTGGCTAACGTTGATCCGCGGAATAGGTGCGATTGATGCCAGCCAATCAATCTTTAAATGGATTCATTTCAGCTAAATGAGATTGACGTGTCCACACCTGATTCGAATCCTTTACAGGCACGACCTATTGGTCGAGCGATCGCGGTTCAATCCTGTTCAATCAGCGCGAAATGTCTTTGCCTCGAATACAAAGTGGACGCCAAAATGCAAGCTCTGGTTGTTTATTTTGAGAACGCACGACTTTTATAAATCTCCGCCGACCCAATAAGCCAGTATTTAAACGGAGACAATATGCATCACGCGTCAAAGTGTCCATCACTTTTAAATCCCCACGTAGATTCTACCACAGACACTGCAAATTCAATTCGACCTATTGGATACAGAGAAGACGGTCTCCTCTGTGGTCTGCCTAAACCCTCTAATCGCTGCTTTACCCCTTCAGTGACATTTTTATGGAGATGCAGTCTCCTATTGAGATTCTTACACACTTCGATGCAAGTAGACCGACTGGGATATATGAGAAGGTCTGCAAACTAACGAACCTGGGGGTCCAGGTATCTTCGCCAGGGTGGCCCTTATTTCCAACCTGCAATTTCTTTTGCTCTCACCCCCTAATATGGTTCCATTTCATAAAAAAAGTCCCTGAAAAAGATTATTGCATTTGGACAGCAGGAAAGGGTGCCTATTTTTTTATCAAATGGCACCGTTCCAGGTGGTGAGAGCCAAGAACTACAAAAAAAAATTCGACACGTATAAATAAGGGTCAGTTACGTATAAATGCCACTTAATCTTCACATGCAGAGGCTATAGACACAAGTTGAGCTATCGTGTGTTAGTCTTCTGTTAAGCAAACGCACAGACACTGTTTCCTATATAATACTCAGCATTTTCCATACCCTCACGCTTCTAGTTTGTCTAATTATCGCTCTGAATGCACTCAAATCCCTGGAATCTTCGTGCAACTCACACTGCTAGCCAATGTATGTCTTCAATCTTCGAATTCACCTCCACACGCACACTCAGCATTCTCTGACGTCCATTCAAACTATGTACTACGACTGGCTATCAGGGAACGTAGACGCAAGCCAGGGCTGAAATCCCATGCTCACTGGCACAAACGATATTGCTAACTCTTTGAAGGTTGCATCATTTGCAGCGAATTTACTGTGGATATTTTTCTAATCTTCTTAGCGTTGAAGTTTCAAATTGCTCAGTCAGAGTTCTCATTGTCCCATCGCTGGCAATATCCAGCGTACATAAAAGCCTTATTATTAATTGAGACTGCCCTAGTTGCATTTCTGGTTGGCCCACAGTATCCCCAAGTTGGGAATTATATAGTGGGCTAAAGCTTTTTTCGTCTGGTATTTTTTTTCAAACTCCTTTCACAATTTTGTTAACCCAAGTTTGCAGCGCTTATTGCGCCATTAAACTTCTGCTTGAAATTTGTTCTGTCTCTTGCACTTTTGATGTTATACGCGAAAAAGTGGGAGTCCCTATTTCACTTTCAGGTTAGTTTTCACACCCTTAAAGGGCGACTGGACACGCATGAAACCTACCGTTGTTTCTGTCTTGAGTCACTCTATAATCCCACAAAGTTGCGTTGCAATCGATGAGTGCGGATTCGTGGTGCTCCGTTGTGAGGAATCTTTTTAAAAAATTCCCTCCTCTTCCCCGAAAAGAGATATGTCACCCGGGCAACGCCGGGTACTTTAAGCTAGTAGGATATAAATGTTTGGATGGTATAGTTCCACCAGTGATAACTATGAAATAAAATTGATTTCTTAGAAGAAGAGCTCCTTCTTTCTTTCTAACATGCATTCTGCTGTCTATGATTGAAAACGTCCGGCTATCATTTGTCATGCCGCATTTTCAATCAGTCTTCCACACCCATTCACATCGAGCATCCTCGCTTTCTTCTGCATGCCGGAATGCATGCAGACGTTATGCACCGCACGGCTTTTATCGCAGCCCTATGGAAGCTCGCGCATTAAAGTTCGCATCACTCCTATTGAGATCGTTTTGACACACTTCTAAACGCGTATACAATTCCCCAGCATGCATTCAGTAATCTTTTCCCATACTTGCGCGCTGTTGCGCCAGCTCACGCACTCGCGTCGTGCATGGCTCGAGTCCTTTATGCACCACCCTTACTGCTCATTTTCATAAAGTCTGCTCCTCGAGCGCCCTCCTCATGCATTCTAGAGTACTCATAATTGTACTCGGCGAAATACTGCCTCTTACGTTGCAGGTGGAGGGAATATAGCAACGTAATGAAAGCAATGGCGAGGAAAGGAATATATTAAGTAGTTAGTATATCGGTTGGACATTAAAAAATTGGAAATCTTCTTATACCGATGTGGTCCGTTAGTGATTGGCAAAGGACCGATTTCGAGGGGCTCTACTTTCGAGAATGTTGCAAGTGCAAATGGAATAGTTTGTCATTTCAAAGAATGCTTGAAGTACTGTATTATATTGCTATTAAGCCAGAATTATTAGCTTTGCACAGAGGTGGGCAAAATTTTTATTTAAATAAAAATTTCGAATAACGAATAAAAGTTAAAAAAAATATTCATCATGTGTCGAATAAAAAGACTTACTATATTTGTTGAATAATCTGAAGTTAAAGTAACTTTTATTCGATCTGTTATTTAAATCAATTTTGATTTAGCTAATGCCCAACCCTGGTTTTGCAGGAAGACACTGCTAAAAAAGCTGAACGTATTTAAAGTGCTATGTAAGACCAGGTGTTATATTTTGGACGTGGAAGTTGATTTTATTTTTAACTTCGATTCATAAAAGAGAACAAATGAGGAACTGTTTAAGCTTGAGGTAAAACTTGACTTAGGTACTCGTTTGCCCCGTCCACTAGAGATTTCCTCTAACAAAGAAACATGCATTATTTTCTTCGAATATCCAAATTGCAGTCGCTATTCATGTATAGCAATTTTTCCCACTGCAATTGATTTCCTCGTATTAAATGCATCTCTATTGGACAACATTGCTACAGTCTTCCACCCACTCATCTCAAGTGCTACACCTCAACCCCATGCACTCGTCATACACCATGCACTCAGATCCCATTCACACTATCCAACCGCACCTCACCGCCTGAATCATCACCAGCAAATCATTCGCATACGCTACTATCTTCCAGTCACGCCTCTGTAATTTACGCAACAAGTTATCCATCACAAGTTTCCGTACCACCGGCTCTCAAATGGACCCATGCACACACCCATTAGCTCACGTTCGACTGTCTTCAAACAGTTTAAACTAAACTGGCCCTTTTCTTTCAACTACACTAGTCTACTGTCACAGATAGGGTTCTCGGTTTTTAAAAACCGAGTTTAAAAACCAGCTTTTTCGATGAATTTGTAAAAGTCGAAAGCCGATACTTGAATTTGAAAAACTGGTTTTAAATAGATACTAGAATTATTAATATCTAAAAATTAATTATTTAATTAAAAACGTTAACGTTCAGACTTGAAGTCGCCTCGGGCACAAGCATATCGTAATTAGTAATAGTTTCCTGTAAAACTAATCTTCGTGAGTTGATATTTTCTGAAGAAAAATACTAAATGAAATAAAAATTTATAATTTATATTTTGTACGGATTTTAGTTATATCAGTTTTTATTTGGATTTGCATGCAGTATATTTTTGTAGTTCCATAAATATTAAATGAACTGAAAATATTTTGTTTTATTTTTTTAATTTATTTAGTCTGTATAGGTAGTGTATCTATACTTTATTTTGTTATATTTTGTAATTACATAAATATTAAAAAAGCTGAAAATTTTTAAAGTGAGCATAAATATTTCTTTACTATTTTAATCATATTTTTTGTAAATTTTTTTTAAGAATAGTGGAAATCGAAAACCGGTTTCTTCAAAAGTCGGTTTCCGCATAAACCCTAGTCACAGAATAGTAATTATAAATTTATACTTAAATTGCTTAAATCTCCATTATCCATAATACCTTTGTATTATGATCTGTCCTGAGATTCTAATTCTGAGCCACCAATTCTTCAACCAATTACCGATAACAAGTGTACACTAAGCTTCCAAGATATCGGTTTCTCTTTCTTTCAGAAGCTAGCAACTGAGCTTCTAATTCTAAGAAACAATTGTCTATCAAACCTAAGCTCGCTACAACTCACCCCCTTCATCCCGCAAGCTCCATTAACCACATAAAATCGTATCTAAGTTACCGAAACACCCTGTGGAATAAGATCTGCATCGCCCGCCTGTATCAATGAGCTAGTGCATCGATCGACTGCACGCGCGAGTGATCGCCTTTCTGAAATCCAAATCTTCTCGCAACATTGTTGAGCGATAGGCAACAGAGAGGAAACAGAGGGCCTCGAGGGTATTGAAGCTGCCACATCAAACGAAGTCGCAGGTAGGTAGCGAGCCAATCCCCAATTATCGTCAGTGGCGCTAGCTCAAGTCGTCCTTTAATCGTTTAACAAGTAGTCCGATGGGAAAGTTCATCTGTCAAACGATCTGGTCGGGTCAACGGACAGCTCGCGCCGATCGCAATTCGCGCCCTCGAATAATAAGTGTATCGATCACAAACCGTCGACACGCTGCGAGCGAGCGATTAGACGTGAATTGTGCGGCGATCCAGCGGTGTCGATTAAACGGGAATTTTCCGCGACGACCGCGACCCCGCGAGCTTAATAGTTTTGGTGGGAGGCTGCGTGCATTTTTAATGGACTGCCGCTCGTTAAATAAGAGCTGGATATTTCATTTGCCTACGCCGCGGGGGTTGAAAGCTTCGGGACCCAGTTCCGCGACTCGATTCGCGGAAATAGAATAAATCGGGTTTAGGCGGCTCGGCGTTACGCGCGCGGTGCTTTATCTATTTAATTCGATATCTCAGCGACCGTCAAAGCATACTGGGGATTGTGATAACGTGTTATAAAAAGCGTGCTTTCAGATCGTACGTGGAGTTAATTGGTGGTGGTCAATATTGAGTATTAGGTACTCTCGTGATGTTGAAACATGATTTTGTAGTTGTGGATGGAATATTCAGTAGTGATGGGTATAGTTTTGTTATAGATCTCTGAATTTTCTATAAGAAAGTATTAAGCTTTGTTTGTCTTAAACCTAATAATTAGCCAAGTATTTGCAAAAACGATGTTCATGGTCTCCATAGTTATTTTATTGTTACTTACAGTAGGTGCTGAAAGTGATAACTGTTGATTTCCATGCAACTGTTATTATTATTAGGTGCAGGAGAAATAAAGCTGAATACTTTCTTACAGAAAATTCACTGCTCTTTTCATACTTTAGAAGTTATTCGGGGTGGACTGTATATCAGGGGGCCCTTATTTATACCTGCCGAAATTTTTTTTTATTTCATCGCCTTCACGCCCTAGAACGGTGCCATTTGATAAAAAAAAAAATAGTCCCAGACAAAGTTTATTACAATCGGGCAACAGGAAAGGGTGCTGACCAGTTAAAGTTTAGAATTCATCAATAGTTTGAATGTAAAGAATTTCTAAAAATGGTAGGCCCTATCGAAATTTTGTTCAAATAATATTAAAATAACTTTCTCCAATTACTGTATATATACTGCACCCTTTCCTGTTGTCCGATTGCAATAATCTTTTCCAGGGACTATTTTTTTTATGAAATGGAACCATATTAGGGGGTGAGAGCAAAAGACATCGCAGGTTGAAAGTAAGGGCCACTCTAATATCACACTGACCATTGCTAGAAAGAAATAAATAGAATTCAATAAAAGTTAATAAATTCAGAATTACCCATTATAATTTCCATTAGTATAAACCTTGATTAATACATTTTTAGTTAGTACCATCTAACAAAGAAATGGTCAAAGAAATTTTGCCAGAAGAATGAAACAGGATAACCTCGAATTACGTTTGTATAAATTAAATATGGAATTTGGATAAATAATTCTTTACACAATCCTTGCTAGTTCTACTAGACATGTGTAAAAATTTTCATTTAAACGCACCTAAAAGAAAAGTTTACTAACCAGGATTTACATTACCGTGAATTAGAGTAATGAATTCTCACTTTGAAGATTTAATATATAAAATATGTTACATACAGGGTGGGCGGATACTCTCGTGACTTGATAGTGATCTTGATAGGTCCATTGAGTTTCAATCTAATATTAGCCTTCCCAACCAAATCGAACCAGACATCCACTGCCTCCACCGCATCCTCCAGTTCGCCAGAACCCGAATACCAATCCTGAACAGCCTACCAAAAGCCAAAAAAAAAATCCCTGCACCCACTTTATCCCCCACGCTCACTCCCTTGAGCGAACTACCGCGCAATTAAGAATCCAGCCGGCTCAGGGTACCCTCCAGCTAATAACCATGGGACTCGCGGCGTGAATAAAGTGCCAAACGACTCGATAAACCAACGTGGCCCAAAGAGATTTCGCGGCATGCATGGGGAACGTTACGGGGCGAAGGTAATCGCTCGAGCGTATCCACCCCACGTTTCGAACGGGGTAACGCGGGTACGTTCGCCGAGTTTTATTGCCCCCGTTTTTGTCAACCCTCGCAGGAGAACGGGGCCGTCGTTTCTTTCTCTTAGCAGTGATATTTCACCATGGTCAGGAGAGACGTTCGCCTCTTAAGCGTCTGAACTCGTTGGCTGGATTCGGTCGCGGGCGAAGAAGAGGGTTGGCGGGTGGGGAGGGGGTGGTAGAGGCCACGGGGTAGTTACCCGCACTGCAGGATTGCCATTTTCCGGTCTCTCTCCCTCTCCATTTTACTCCCCTAATCCCATCGCCATAAATTAGCCGGGACGGAAGTTCGATACGTTGCATTTGTCCACGGTACACCGAAATAAAGAGTAGCTCTCGCGTAATAATGCCCCCCGATTTCCCTCCATTTCCTGGCCGACACCCGTGCAATTATTCCGCGCGTTCTTCGCGGCGGGCGTATCGCTCTTCGAATCGTCGGGGCATCCGTTTCGCGCCCAACTTTAATGTCTCAAGAGCGACCCACGGTCGTTTATGCGCGCCCACCGCTGCCAGAACCAGTTCCCCGCAACTCTCAAGTAACTCTGAGATAGGGTGGGCGCGGACTGGCTGGGAGGGGTGTGAAATTAGATAAACACGAAACAGCACTAGTGGGAATAAAATGGAAGTCTCGTTGTCGAGCGGTCTTGCGCGGGTTAGACGCCGGCGAAAACTTGCCTGTTTTCCGTGGGAATGGAATTTCCGCCGCCGCGGTCCAATCTGTAATTCGAGTCGACAAGAACGCTCGTAGTCGTTGAAACGGTTGATCCAGCATCAATCGAGGCGAACAGATGAACTGGAGAAAGGTGTTGCCGCAAGAGAGGGCTTTCGACGGATCCCGCTCTCTCTCGGAAGTTCTCTCTCAGCTACCGATTTTATATATACACCAGTTTCGCTCTACCTTCTGATATCCCCACGTCTAAGGCAGCGCCTGCTAGGTAAGCCTTAAGCCTCGTTCAGATTAATCAAGTTACTTGACTTCGAGGCGCTTGAGTTTCAAGTAACTGGAAACTACTTCACCAATGGTGAACCTGTTATTCACTTGGCCTGAAATATCCTTTCAAGTTTCTTTTAATTTTCTAGCGATCTAGAGAGTCTTTCTACTTTCACTTATAGGGAATTCGGTACCCCGCACTGACTCTGCTCTGGTGCCAGAAGATGCCTTGGACTGGTTGTTTCTAATAGGAACGAAGGTAGCTCTATAAGAATCAACCAATCCAAGTCATCTTCTGGCACCAGTGCTGAGTCAGTGCGAGGTACCGAATTCGCTATTACCTTGAAACACAGCTTGAACAGTTTTTAAAAGTGAGTTTATAATCATAAAACAGTTTTTAGTTTTTGCAAACTGCTACAGTTAATTGTAAGAATAGGTGGAGTAATGACTCTTCCCTTTTAATGATTTTTTTAAATATTTTTAATAATTCATTCCTAATTTCGTTCCCTATTACACACAATACAGCGAACACCACCTTCTTTGCCGCCATTGTAGATATCTACTTGCTTCAAGTAATCTTAAAGGTAACCCGAAGGCAACTGACACTACGGAACACAAACTTGAATTCCTGTAACTTGACTAATGAGAACGAGGCTTTACCCATGAGCAGCGTTGTCAGGAGAAATTCCCTCTGAGGGAAATACTATGACGTCACGTTACCCCCCTCCTTCGGAATACGCAATATTAAACATACCACAGTCCCAAATGTATGCTAAAAAATAAAACTAGAACAAATTGAAAAAGTGGTAACTTTTTTGCCCGCTACTGTATTATGTAAAATATGGTGATTTTGGTAGATAAAACCAGCATTCAACAACCACATATATTTCCACTTTGAACCGCGGTTTTATCACGACCATATCCCCGCGGCATGCAAACGTCCTCTCCAACATCGCGGAAGACAGTAAATCAATCGTCGTATCTTCCCCCTGAATCTAGATTGTAAAACGCTCTCCCAAAGTCGATTACGAACAGTCCGATCCAATATTTGGCCTCCAATGGCAGTTCGAAGATCATTTTGGAATCCCCTTCATCGATCTTGTCTGGGGATATCTAGGGTAAGAACCCCCCGGCCAGATACGGACTCCGAAGCCCGAAAATCGCAAATTACAATCTGCTAAGCTTCCTAACAACTGGACGTCACAAATGTCACGAGTATAATAACGCCACTGCTTTGACCGTTTCCTTTTCAACGAACTTATTGGTCCAAGCAGGACCAGCCAGATAATCACGCTCCAGCAGATTGATTTTGTGGGGAATCCTAGCGAGAATTCATGTTCCGACAGTTTTTAGCCATCTCGGCTTTCGTTAGATAAATATCAAGCGTTGAACGCGTGGCCTACAACACAAGGAAAATGGGAAAACGTATCCGTGATACGAGATAGTAAATGTCGATAGTGGGATTTATCGTCGAGAACGTTTCAGCTCTAGGTACCTACTTATCTTTACCATGCACACCGCTCAACTCAGTGTTCATTTCATATTTGATATCGATCTTGCTGGATAAGCAACCGAGCACGGGCTTCGGTGCCTTTGGAGATTCTTTCTATTAAACGTGGCGCGAGTGAAAATTAAAAAGCCCCGCGTTCGACGAAGCGGAACGCGCGCTCGTGACACGCGTTTGATCCCCAGCATCAATGCAAATCGAATGTAATATATTCGCCGGAACGAAAGCACTTTAATGACATACTCGTTACACTTTGTCGCGGAATGGTTTACATATTGCACTTTGTAACGGGCTGACGTTTTGCGCTTTGTATTCAGCGAAAAGCGCTTGTATTATACAAATGGAGCTGCGCCAAAGAACTACTGACGTATCAAACAGTTGTACGATTTGATTTGCAAAGGAGCATAATGTGAACTCGACGGGGGAGGAAAGCTTTGATACCTTAACTGGATGTCGTGCCGTTGTAAGATGAGTGTTAGGAAATTCTTAACAAGAGGAGCTGTGGAATAAATAGCTGGAGTGCGGTGTAGTGTGGTTCTCTGTGTAAAGAAGCTATCGTTAGGAATGTTTGCTCGAATCTGTGGGATAAGTTTCTTTCATCTTTCTGAAGAACATTTTGCAGAATCTATGGTGTTCTGACTTACATACGGATATACATCTGCTAACCCTCGGCAGGGGATGTCCAGGTCATTTTCTACCCAAATGTAAGCCTTTGAGCACTATTTTAAACAGTATTTTAATTCACAGATTTTTAGAAACAGATAAATGAATTGCTTTAACGAAAGGAACGTTACCGAAACTGTCTATAATGGGGCAGTTACTGCGGGTCTAAATGGACCCAGACACTTCTGTGCAGTAGCTCAAATCAACCGTTGGTTACTCGGGCGCGGGGGGTAATAACTAGGTTTTACTAACAAGGGGAGTTTTTAGGTGCTCGCCTCCGATTGCTTTGGATTTTGGATATGTTTTAGAAGATCGAAAAATAACAAATACCTGTTTTTTTTATTTTTTCCGGTTTGCATATTTAGGGGGTGGAAGCACCCCTTCCACATGTGAAACCTTGATCCTCAAACTTGTATATACTCTTTTCTACTTTTACTAGGCAATGATAGCCATGAAGATTCTTAATCGACAGGTTTCATAAATTATTCTACTGAACTAGTAAAGAAGAATCTCGCTTTTTTTCAAAATCTATAGGAACGATTATTAACTTAAACAATCCAGAAAGGAATATTAAAGTTTCAATGTATGTTTGGTGCTCATCAGGGTTGTGCAATATGCAACCATGAATTCGAGACTGGAGCGTTATCAAGTCAGCGTTATTATGGACGGAACGAGCAGGAATTACTTCAACGCGCCGGATCAATCAATATCCTGCTAGTAAGAGATCGTTCGCCTGATTTTCGGGGTTGAATGTCGTCTTGTGGCGTGTTGTATATTAATGGCCGCTCCGCGCCATACAGTGGGCGAACAATGGGGTGCAGCGAACAATGCTGAGCATCGATTCAGATAACTCAATCACGATAGCCTAATTCCCAGCATGGTGGGGTCAAGGTGCGTTATACATGTCCAGGAATATCTGAGACCATTTTTCAACGCTACAGCGACCTTAAACAGGAGTGTCAATCATATAAATCCAAGGTGACCTGGTTACCGCAGTATCGAGATCAGGACGTCACTGAATATCTTGTGAATCAGCCGGATCGATGGAGGAAGAAAGGAGAGCAAATATTTGGAGCTGTGTCGAGGGTTAGCAGGGGATACAGGATTTATGCGGAACTTACAATTAGTTTGCCAACTTAATAAGAATTGATGTGACGTGAGTTTCGAAAGCAACAGAGTAATTACGTAATATAGGGTGACTTGTACTTGAATGAACACCTAATAAAATCAACCACAAGAGTCACCTTGAACTTAATGAAGAACTTAGAAAGAACTTGGTTGAATAAAAAAGTACTGGGTAAATTTTAACGTGAAACGAGTGTCATAGGTGTTATTAATATTATTAGTACCTATTAAGCGTTTTTATTCCACAAACAAATGTATATAAGCAAGAGCAAGAGAAAGAAGAACACGACTATCGCAAAGGCAGGGTTCAGTCTAAGGACTGTTTCCCAACCGAACCTAATTTGTGTTAATTTTTCGTTGCTATTTTTTATACGAGCAGTGTTTATTCAAAATTAATACCTTTTTCCCAAAGCGAACTTACAAACTATTTTTTCTCTCAAAATATTATATCTGAACAATAACTTTGTAGATTTTCAGGTTCTAATTATGAAATTTGTAAAAGTTACAATTTTTTGAAAATTTTCTTCGTGTTTTCTCGACACATGGTAATCTAGATTTTTTTTACAAAAATTATGATGAAATTTCAGTTAAGAAACTATTAGAATACATTCTACAGACTTTGAAATTGACCCATAATTTTTTTCATATTGATTACATTCTTCAGATGAGAATGGCAGTCGTTCAAAAAGTGTTCTGGGTGTGAGCCACCCAGGCATGTCAAAGTTGATCGAAATAAGAGGTGTGTCAACGAAGGGTTAAAAAGCTGTATGATATAATTCAACAGCATTGCTGTACTTGAAATACTAAGGTTTTAAGCCTGTATCAATAATTAGTAAGACATGCTGCCTATTTGCATAGTAGGCGAAAGAATCATTTATGAACAACTCGTTTCGCTTCGACGATAGTACACACAAGGCGAATGTTGCTACGAAATAATTCAGTAAATCGCAAACAGTCGCTGTGCCCTGAATGCTGGTACGAAAAGTACGACAGGAAGTCTCAGTAAAAATGCAAAACGTCTACAGACAAGGATTTAGCGAGGCCGTCACAATAATTGTATACTATGCAGCTAAAATTGGATAACAGGGCAAATATCCAACGCAGGATTCTTGGAAAGTGTCTTAAAAGGATGGAGAAGCTTCTTCAGAACTCTTCGAGTGGCACTGTACTGCAGACACAGAAATAAAGTATTCACGCGAGTGTCCTGACACTGAACTTCGAGGTAGTTTGTGCACAGACTTAACAGTACAATGTAGTCGCTAAAACTCGGGAATTATCCGTGTCTCCGCGAGATAGAATTGTTTTATTACATGACTGTGGATAAACTTGACGAAGACTTGCTGGGGCCTTAGAATCGAGCTCCTCTGTGCAGAGTTGTTATTAAACAAGAGAAGCCGACGAAATATTATCTGAAAAGGAGCAGGAAGCCTAAGAAGTCCAAGTTCATAGATGCCGCAACAATGTCCATTTATACCTGCATGGCGCCCAAACAAAACAAAACTATCCTTCTAAGAAGAATATCCTAGAATTTTTATTAATTTCCCCCTACATTTTACAGAATCATTTATCATCTGCTTGCCAACATGTAGCGCCCCTTTAACAACACGTTGCTCGAAAAACAACTAGAAAATTATTCAATGTTCCTAACAGGACCTTCCATCGCCAGAATCGCAACAAATTAACATTATCAAAAATCTACAGCATCTGTTAAATTTAGAATTTAAATTATTTAACTTTACTTTAACAAATCAATTGGTAGAAGCACCTTTGCAAAATTGGTAATCAATGCCATTAATACTATCTACAATGTTGCAACATTTTCTACAATACAAGCACCAGTAAATAAGGAAATGCTTCCTCAACTACAAAGCTGTTTCTCAATTCCCATCTGTCCCGCCAATTGCACGCAAAATAGGTAGCGCAAGAAGTAACGAACAGTAATTACAATCCGGCAACAAAGCCACTCGAAATCGACAGATTAAGTAGCAAGTACCTCAGCTGGGATTCAAGTTTCTTTCGCGACTGCCTAATGGACAAACAATAAATTCTAGGATCCTCAATCAAGGCTGCTTGAAGAACCATCCAGTTGCACGGCTCTCTCTGAAGTTCAACTGAGCTGATACAATAAACAGACCGGTGAACTCGGCCAATACTTATCATAATGAAATTCATTCAGTAGATTTACTTTATCCCGATCCTTACAAAAAAAAAGCAGGGGCACCGATTGAGTAACAAAAACTGTCCAAGTACCGCGGATGAGCAAGCACGGAGGAGCATAAACGCCAGTCGTTTCGCAGATATATTCGAGGGCGTTTGTTGGCCCCAAATTAAATGAGCATCGTTACGATGCCAGCGATTTTTTGGCAGCCGGAGCGAACAGATTTCCGGTCTGCGGGCGAAGGCAAGGGAGGAGAAAGAGAGGGACGACGAGAAAGCTGGAGGACTGGCGGAGCAGTCGCCACCCCCCTTTCCATCCCTTATTGTCAGAGGGTAAGCGTAGCGGCTGGGCTCTCTGGACGCGGACAAAAGTTTTCTGGTCCGCTGGAAGGTTTCTCGCCTTCACGAAAATTCGACGGCTTTATAGCGGCAGGGGAGGCGGGGGATAAATAATGTACCGCGATATCGAGGGGATAATCGCGCGTGGACGAGAGAAATCGACGGCCCACGGATCACGTAGCAGAGGATATCCCCGTCTGGCGCCTGTCCGCGTGTAACGCGCCGAGTTCTGCTGAGGATCCGATGGTACCTAGCTAACACAGAACGCAAGCTAAGTTGTCCTACCGAGCAGATGATATTTCCACCATTTCCTTCAGTTTTTGATTATCCAATGAATTGAAATAAACAAGTCTTTCGCGCTGCAGTTTGTCCTGCATGGAGCAGTGGAGTTGGGTCTAGGTAGACCGAGCAGAGATTTTAGAACGGATTTCAGGGGGAAGGTGGAGCTCGTTATTTAGAAGATTGAAATCCGCGCGTGGCTGTTGCGCCGCGGTGCTCGATGGTCGAAGGAAAACACTCGGGAAAATTACGAAACGAATTATCCAAATTTACTCGTTGACATGGCCGCGGGGTGAAACGCTGCTTTGTTTGGCCGCGTTAAATATGTGTTCAAATGCGTTACCATTATACGTGTCGTCGGCGAAAAAACACACGGACGTGTCACCACCACCGGGGCATCCTATATATCCACCATCATTCGTGAACTGTATTTTCACTCGGTGAGCGGCGCGTCACCGAACGCGCGCTGGTACGCTCGGCGAACAAACTTCGGAGCAACTCCGCCGTAACATTCCGCCCCCCCCCCCCCCCTACCCCTGACTGGTCGCGTACGTATATTTGGCCCCATGCTTCCCTCGATGCCCACGACCTCACTGACGCGGATAAAACGCGATCCCCGCTCGCCAGACTCTGCTGTTCGCACCTACGTGCCGTGACTTGCAAAGCCATAGCGGCTAAACGCATTCGAACGACGTGCGAGAGGGATATTCTCGGGGGTGCTCCGTTTCTTCCTCGTCACTGATCTGTTCACACTGCCGCGCACCCCAGGTATTTACATCACTAACGGCGCTCGGAAAGTATACTCAGCACATCCCTCAACACCTGACTCGCCTGCACATAGGGGAACCCCAGCAATTTCGCCCTCCATTGTCCCCGCGACGCGGCTACGTCTCTGCGAGGCACGGTGCAACTTCGAATCGCGGGTGGAATCGCGCGCCGCGAAGCACGACTCCCCATGGCGAAACGCTGACGGACGGTGTACCGGGAACCTGTCGCCGGACTCGCGCGAGGATCTAGGTGACGAGACACGCCGGATGTATCCCCCGTGCTACGATCTAATCTACGTGGGCCTAGGAAGCGCACGTGTCAGGTTGTACGGTCCCCTTGTGCGTGCCCGAGGGCGAAGTGTTACCCGGTATTAACGGCGGGGTGGGCTTGCATCACTGACCTTCCACGAAGGCTGGACGGACGAGGAGCAGCTGCGCGACGACGTAAATCGCTGACACGGGGATGCGGTTCAGCGACATCCATCTAGGACTTGGCGTGACGCCGCGACGAGGAAGGACGACTCGCGCCGGAATCTCGGTGCGGACTGGCACACGAGGGGGTTACCCGGCTCGCCAGCGACGAGACTGGAAGCGAGAGGGCGAGAAAGGGGGTGGCGCGGCGGTGGGATCGAGGGGTAGAAGCAGAAGAACGGCGGGCGAGAGAGAGAAGGCATCCTTTCTCGATTGCCGTGAGCTTTAGGGTTGGTTCGCATGCGCCCGCTCGGGTTCACGTGCCCTCCGCCATCGCGAGCCGTAGGACCCGCCTTCCTCATACGAAAGACACGTTCCCCAGGATAGCGGAAAACACACATAGACACGGGTTCCGCCGTCGCCCTAAGGAATCCAACCGCGAAAGTCTCCCTTAGGACTGATAGACGGCCGAAAGCTGCCGGCCTCTCTGGCCTCGGCCGGCCAACCGTTCCGATGCGCAGTTTGTTTCGATGACACTTCTGGTATTTACCCGACGATGCTTCGACCAAGTTTTTTACTCTGTATTCCCTTTTCTTTCGTCCTCGCGGATGATGCTGCGAGTTCGAGTGATTTGTTTCGGCCGATCGAACGCTGGGTGGTTTGTGTAACGTTTGGGGTTGATTGGGTGGGTCGTTGGGCACTTGGGGGATGGGAGCTTTTCAGCTGGTTCCGTGGGGTGACAGAGGCTTTTCTTCGGGGACTGAATGTAAGCTTTGACGGTTGTAGCAAATTAGAGGGTTGGCTTTTGAAGTAATTTTGTGGTTTGGTCAGGTATTAGACGGTTTAGAAGATATATGCATTGGGAATTGGATGATCAGTGATAGTATTGCCATATCGAGATCACAGTATTTATTTTCAACCCCTTTAACAGTTTAGAATTGTGTTTCTCTAAGCATTTGTTAGTAGGTACGGGTTATGCAAGTGAAAATTAGACGCTAAGTAAAACCACAGATCTAGATATATAAAATCAATATACCATTGACAGACTGACTCAATTACTTATTGACTCATCACGATTTCTCTGGAACCACTGATTCTATGAACATGGAAATCGGTAGGTAACATTAACTAGAACTTTAACTTCACTTCATTGATTAAGATTTTTAATTTCTTTAATTATTATTCCAATAAATTATTGATTTATTCCTTCACGAATGAATTTTACATGAATATTACTCAAAAAATTGATGGTCCTTGAATTTGAATTATTAACAAAAATCTAGTTTTACATTAATGTAATTATTTTTAATAGAACAATAAGAATAATTATATTAATAAATTTATTTGGTTTGTTTTTATTTGTATTTATGGTTGATCAATAAATACAAATAAAATATTTATTCACTTTGTTATAGTAGGTATCTAATTATATAATAAACGTTTCTCAGACTCAAGCGGCTACTGCTTGTGGTTTCATCGCTAAATCAGTACATGACAGCCACCAAGTTAGACTCAACGTTTCGATGCACCTAACAAACGAACATCAACCTAAATTTTAATTAGCCTCGCTTACGTTTATGTGCTTAATTCGCACAATTCCAACGAAAATTCTCTATCAAGACCGAGTAAAAATAGCCTGGAATCACTTCTTGGTCGAACGGTGAAAAAGATTATCCACTTTTCCCTGTCAGATGGTTAGATTAGGTTCGTGATTCAGATTCGCGGACCAGGCGGGGTGCAGGGAGTGCTTTAACGGGCTGCCGATCAATCAGTCGATATTTCTAATCATCGGTTCTTTTCGATGAAAGTCAGGTTGTAACGGTTGGAGAATGCTTGACAGGGAAAACTTCTCTTTTCACTTTAACTCTACAGAATATATGATGTTTCTTTAGAATTTCTGTAAGCAAAAAGATGGGAAAATACCATATAGAGTAGAAGATATAGAAATCTAAGTATCTCCAAAGATATTGCTGAAGTTTTTACACTCCTACGGTTAGTTTCCTATTTTCTCCCTGAAAGTCTCCAAAAATTTCAGATTACTCCATTTTTTTTTAAATACTGCCATGTCTCTTTACTGTACATGATTATGTCTTTTTAACCAACTTCAAAAAGGAGGAGGTTATAGATTCGACCCGTATGTATGTTTTTTTTTATGTTTAAACTCCTCAGCATATGGACGAATTTTGATGATGTTTTTTTATTCGAAAGAGGGCGATGATTCGGTGGTCCCATATTACAATGCATCAATATTGGCTCAATACTTTCACAGTGCTAGTTAATAATTTGTATCTCGTGTATTCTCGCCATTTAAAGTAGTTTAATCGAATGATTTCACTGCAATTATTAATTCAATACTTGTAAACATATCGCTTATCAGTTTAACGAGATACTAACATTTCACTGAAACACATATTTTTAATTAAACACGAATTTGGAAAGCAATATCGTTGATGAAACAAATATTTAAACTCATTAATCTTTCCAATCTAACCTAGTGACTCCAAATCGATATAATTTCCACCAATCATTTATAGGCGACTACTCAACAATTCTACATCGCAATGAAATTAATTCTAGCCCGGAAAAAATACGTCAACTTTCAAACTCACCATTAATAAAAGATCACCTACTCCTAAACACGCGACATAAATAATCGTAACCGTAATTTCGCCGCAATTTCCAAACCAAATTTTACATATCTCACTCTGACTTTTCTGATTTACGTTCGAGCAACCAAAAATCCGATTTTCGCTCACATTATCCACCCTTCATAATCATAATCACTGCAAGCGCTCCGCGAACCCTCGTCAGAAACCAACGATATGCAATCCCATCCCAAGGATTCTCATTGATATCAACCCGAAAACCCGCGATACGTCTCCACGGGATCGTTCCCCTCGAAACGATAGCGGATCCGCCTTCAAACTCCGCCAGCCGAGGTCCTGCCGATGGGGGAGAGGGGCGGAAGTCATCCGAAAAAGGTTTCAGGAAGAGTTTAAGCGTTTCACGTCTTTCGGGGAGCGTGGCATGCGAAGTAGCGCAAGTCATAAACCCGACCCGCACCCAGCGCGGGCTAGTATTCGTAACAGACATTACAGTACCTAACATCGCACTATTTCGAAGAATGACTTTAAGTGCGAGTGTACCAAAACTTTCGCGCGAGGGTGTCCTCGTAAACCGGCGAGAGATGGCTTCAAGGTGACGGCAGGAAGCGAAACGTGTTTCTAACTCCCCTGCACCTTGCCCCCTCTCACCCTGCCACCATGCCGCGACCCTCCGACTGTCTCCGCCGCCCCTGTTTCCACGCTTAACCCCAAGGCGTGTTTCTTTCTCCCCTCGCCGGCTTTCATTGGCGAGGTGAAGTCGACGAGATTTCCACCACACGGAGTACCGCGGGTTTAGACATCTTCATGCGCGTCAGCGATGCTGGCTGCTCCTTGGGTTATCGACGGGAATTACGGGAAAATATTGGGCGTTCCATTGTTTATGCCAGCCGAGCTGGCTGTGAGCTAATGTCTGTGCACTGGTGTAAGGGCTTCGTAATTGGTCGAACGATTGTGCGCTGAGAACTGTGTGTTTAGTGGGTCTTATTGTTTGGGGCTGCCCAATTTATAGTTTGAGATCGGGGTGGGTATGGAGAGAAATTTCTTATATATTGACGAAGGACTATTCAGGTTGGCGATTGAAGTGGATAGGTACCTACTGCGTGGCATTTGAAAGGAGAGGGAGGATATCTACGTTCAGTTAATCGATTGGAGGATTAGATATTTTTAGGTAGTTCGGAACTTCCGTTTCTTAAGGGGTCATTTAACTTTGATCGACCGAAAAATGAAGCTATTTTTAAAGATTTTTTTCTAAAAAAATACAACATTTAATGAAATAAATCTTTTTGGAATTTATTAAACTACTCTTATACAAAAACAAATTAAAAAGATTGTTTCTAATTTTTTTTTTAGGGTTTTTAATAGCTTCAATGTGGCACCTACAAAAAAGTGGTATGTCAGTGGCTTAGGTGATTTCCTGCCTCAGGGTTATCTGAAGTAAAAAATTCGTAAAGATTCTTAATCTGTATGAGCACCGCTATCGCCCTTAGTTCAATTAACAATTTTTGTCGAAAAATAACCGAGATTTTTCTCGGGGAACATTCGAGAAAACACTCTTTTAGGGAAAGTTTTCTTTTAATTGAGCTATGGGCGATAGCGACACTCATACAGATTAAGAATCTTTTCAAATTTTTTGTTTCAGATAAGTCTGAGCCGGGAAATCATCTACGCCACGATCTTAACACTTTTTTGTAGTTCTCACATTGAAGCTATAAAAAACCTAAGAAACAAATTAATACAATCTTTCTAAATTTTTCTTGTATAAGAGTAGCTTAATAAATTACAAAAAGATTTATTTCATTATATGTTGTATTTTCTAAGAAAAAAAATCTTTAAAAATAGCTTCATTTTGCGGCCGATAAAAGTAAAAGGACCCCTTAAGGAGGTATTATACCTTACGTAACGCTAAAGCAGGTCTTTGTAAATTTTTTCAGGAGAAATTATGAAGCAAATCATTTTGAATCTTTTTATGGCTTTATATTAAACGTTTGAATATTCGAAAAACAAAATTTATGCTAAAAATGTGCATTGTAGATGTCGCTATCGAGACATCTGAAATCGTGGTTACCGTTTTGCCACCAGAACATGCATCAAGTTGGAAAAATTGGAGCAAAAATTATTTTTGTGCCCTAACGAGTGTATTAATAAAAGCTGTATCCTCTTTTTGTAAAAAAATTCATAAAAGTGGCTTATTTTTCGAGCGATTTGACCGGATGGCACCCTTAAATTATGAATGGGGTGTTAAAACGTACATTTCACCAAAATACTCGCTGACATTGGACAATACTGTGCGTTTAAATTTGACGCTCTAGCGTGTTCGCGATTCGATTATCGGGGAACAGATGGAAAATTCATTCCAAGCCCTAATTAGAATCTGCTGGCTTTAAATAAGCAAACCGACAGTGGCAAAGGAACAGTGAATGGGAATCATTAATCATGAAAATTGCGCGATCTCACATTCGTGCCCGTAAACTTAATTCACCGCGTTCTATTAACGCGTGCCGCTGCGAAACTTTGCAACGCGGTTGGCTATTTTACAAGCGCGATTGTTATAACGACGACAGAAACGATAATCTGTTGAGCGTTATCGATTTATCTGCTCCGATACAATACCGGCGCGCTTTGTTTCAAACGCGTATTATAAAACTTATTAAACTTTAACCGAATACAAAATGATATCTCCATTAAGCATTCAGTAAGGCATTTTCAGAATTAACATGGAGTATGTACCTACTTCGACTGCCAAAACAGAAATTTCCACGCCCAGTGTAAATTTTTTAATAGATAACAGTAAAATGATAGAAATTAATGTAAATCAGAAATGCTGCAGATGATCAATTAGAAATTACACACTGCAAATTTCTTGCAGCTCTGCATTCAAAGACCCTTCAATTTTACTATGAATAAATAATCTGCTATTAAACTGTGTAGAATTAATTGGATAAGTAGGGGAGACCGGGGCTGGTAGGCCAGTTCTTTAATTTTTTATTTTTAATAAATTATGTGGACGAATATCATTAAACCGCTTAGTATATTTGATAGGGCATACATTTGGCTATCTCATTAAATTATTAAAGCTGACTCAATGTAAAAACAATTAAGGTATTTTAATGTTTTCTTAACAACAAGTATCGGGTAGATTGACTATAGGTACAATCAGTTAAGAAAATGTTATTAGCAACTTATCTTAGTGGTAATAAAATAAGACAATGTCACGAGAGTTGTTTCATTATAAAATATTAATTTTTTTCTTTCATATTTTACTCTTAAACTGAAAATTTGTTAAACTTAAACATAAATTATAATGTATTTATAACATAGTGAAACTTAAACAAAAAATAAAAATCGCTTTCTGAATAACAAAACAACAATTTAAACCTTATTAACGTTATTAGTCAACCAGCCCCGACTGATCATCTTGACTTCAATAATCTATATAACCTTCAATTATTTATGTGTAAAGAAAAATACTATGTCAATAGATCGTCTAATAAAGGAGCTTAAAATAGTCCCTTAGCATTTATTCTACTGTAACTACATAGACCGTGAAAAAATAAAATCGTTAAGAAAAAATATTTACTTACGTAGTCAATTTTTCCACAAACGCTAATAACTGTTGAAAAACGTGCGATCGCAGGGTCGGTCATAAATGCATGGCATAGTAGAAGTGACTTCTTTCTGCAGTAAATCTTTCCGCAGTAGAGCATATGTCGGTGCAAAATTATTAACAATTAGTCCACCTACCCCTTGAGACAACCAACCTCGGTCTTCCCTTCTCCTCAACTAATAATAAAATAAAAGAAAAATCACTTCACTAGCTTCATCATCGTGCTCTTCGGACAACCAAGGCTTATTCTAATTATCTAGGAATTGTTGTCATTAACACCAAGTAATTCCGAATTTATTTTAAAACATCAGCAAGTATCAGCGTTTCGCCCTCGTTTACGCGGTTGATGCATGTCCTGACTGTGATTGCCAGGAAATACGCGTTTAAGTTTACACCGTGTGCGCGTACTGGAATTCATAGTACCGTTCCAATGCCGTAATAGAAGCTCGCCAAGATAACGTTCCGCATTAGAGCTGGGGAAAAAGTGCTCCTCGAGGAAACCGTTATCTTAGGTGCGGCCATTTTAAGATCTACCGCGGATCTAAATTCAGGGTGGTTCTTCAGAATTTCAGATAGAAAGGCGTCATACATTAAACATGCCAGGGTCAATGAGAAAAGCCGCGCATTGTAGGCATTCCTTAATAGAATTAGCTTTTACCATTGAACGAATGAAACCTCTCTCACTGTATACCATCGTGACTCTCGTTTTAATCGTTTACAGCTGACTGGTATTGAATTGCATCGAGAATTTGGAAAGAAGGGCGTGAGACATGATGGGGTTTGAGAAGTGGAAGGGGTTGAATCGGGTATTCCTTGAATGACAAGAGAAATTAGGTATTTAAGCAGGTACGTACTATTTTTTGTGATGAGTAGAACTTTGATTCAGAGTTGGGTATTAACTAAATAAAATATTATTTAAATAGCGGATCGAATAAAAGTTACTTTAACTTTAGATTATTCGACACATGACGAATAATTTTCTTAACTTTTCTTCGTAATTGGAAATTTTGTTTAAATAATAATTTTGCCCATCTCAGCTTTGATTCAACGCTATTTTAATAGAAACTACTTAGGTACCTACTCGAAGGAGTATATTATCAGAGAATAGTTTCGTCCTTCAGCGTCGAAAAGCAAAGGCATACCGAAAATAAAAATACTCCTACGTTTTTATTGAATTCTGAATCCTGAACTAACAATTAAGATTCAATGAAATCGGGAGTTCTGGAATACGGTAGAATTAAGAGGGAGTAAAAGGAAGCACAATGCGAAATGAAGCTGTGGGAGCCGTATGCATAATGCAAAGTTATATCTGGTGCTTGCAAACATCACGGAAATGAACCCCATTCCTTCGATCGAGTACTGTATCCTTTGCGTAATCGTTCCTCAACGCGAGGCACAAGATACGCCTGCTAATGGGAAGTCGTTTTATTGCACATTGACATGAAATATCGACGGAATTACACATGTAATGTGCGCCCTATATCTCAGACTGTACGCCGGGGAGATAATTTTGTTGGCCACGTTAGACGTTATAACGCCATACGTACGCCTTGTAGCGCAATCGACGTGCAATAGAGTCAGACTTAAGTGTCCCGTATATTTCAATGCTGTACGCGTTATATCTCAGCCTGATTTTTTACCAGCAACGACAAAATTGATCAAAAGTGCCATTTGAAGCTTTATCTTTTCGATGGCACCAGGGGGGAGGGGGTGCAGAGGACGCAAGGGTGAAAAAGGAAAAATGAAGAAAAGAGGAAATAAAAAGGAATAAAATGACTACGAAATTTTGGTATTTGATTAAAATTAAAAAAAGAAGAAATTAGAACGTAATTTCTAATATAATAATATAATAATCTAATATTAGTGATTACACATTAATGTGTTAATGTGTATTTGTTTTATTTTTGTATCCTATTTTCTTTATCACTTTTATTATTATCCCTCTTATCGTGATTTCGTTCTGTGAAAAGATGTAATGTTTTTGAGCATTGGGAAATTGTTTGAGGCCCCACAGTATATCTTGCACCCGGGCCATTTTATAGAGAAGGCCGGCCCTGGTGGTCACGCGGGGTGTATTGCACCCCAAGAGCAATTTTCGAGTTCAGATGTCGTGCCTTTACGACTTCCAAAGGGGATTTAGCAATCGTGGAAAATCGCTGTTTTTCAACTACAAATTTCATCATATCAAAATTTTCGTTTCTAGAAAAAGACTATTGGAGCCTGATTACGCGAGTATTGCGAATATACAATTATCGCTGAAAAGTTAAAAAATTCAGAAATACGAAAATGCTAACTCAAAAATGACGCTGGAGTGCACTGAACCTCGCGTGACCATTTTGTGATTATAAGCTGCGACCACAATTAACAATTATCGTAACAATTAAAAGATTTTAGATTAAAATCTGGAAATTAGAAACGACCCATGCGTTCCAAACAGAGTGTCCCTTCGCAACATGTTATTCAAGCTTAGGTCACCTACATTCTACAGAGCTGCTTTTGGTGGCAGAGAATTTCTTCCTTTTGGACTTGCCTGTGTGTGACGTGTAAAAGGCAAAGCTGCTCTGCGAATATAACAATACCATAGGAAGTAAGGGGACGTATTAATTTCAAAAGCAACTCTGCGTGATTTAATGGGCAAAATTTTAATCACACCCTCTGCGAAAGGGATTTTATTTCTCTCTGGACTTCCCATCTTGTTGATTCAAATAGAATATGAAAAATTAAAAAAGTATTCGACTTCAAATTCGGGATTAATGTGAAGTTTACAGTCATTCTTCTTTTGCTGGGATACAAAGGGATCTGGAAAGTACATAAATGTCAGTATTTCTTTAAAATCACAAAGATTCATTAAACTGAGGCATGGTTTTGCATAAACGCAGCGAGACATTCGCGCATGGCACTGCGCCACGGTGATATTAGAATTCGCAGTAATTAGCATCGGGGGCAATTAAAATTTCCCCGTCATTATTCCGGAAAACGTAAATGCAACGTAACCGCGAATCGTTAACCTTCGTATTAACGTAAAGTATTGAATATCGGGGCTGCCGTTCGCATTCCTATGTAAACGTCTATAATCCCGCGGGCACTCACGCGGAATTTACACGCGCAGCAAGATTCCCCAGCAACAAACATCCATGTTCACGGCGATTTTTAGGACCCGCGTGTTATATTTGCCGATTGGATGAAACAGTTCTCATTAACAAGCGAGAAGCTCGTTAAAACCGAGAGCAATTTATTCTGCGTGCGCGATCACTTCAATATCCGAATGGATTCCCCGCCGTGGACAATTATGGAAACTGAAAGTACACAAAAAAAAAAAAGAAAAAATGTTACTGGCGTGTGTGCCTACCATTATTTTATACGCATTCAATCGCGGAAAATATGAGGGGGAATTAAAACGTCCTTTGATCTCTCGCCGTTGCCACGGAATGAAAGTCGGTTAAACTTTTATGATTTCGCATTAATGAACAAAGTTCAACTGCAGATTAATCTTTCGGGTAATGAAAGTGCCGGGGAAGTAACTTCCTGGCTGGTTCAATGAAAGTGCAGCGTCTCGAGCCCTGTTTCGCTGTGAAAATGGAAAGAAGTATTTTTACGAGCCACAAGCAAGTATCAGCTGATTGGCCCCTCGTAGAGGAATATATATTTAAGAGATGAATGGATTTAAATAGAATCGAATCGAATACCAGCTGCGGCGCAGCTTCCACCACCTTCAAAACTTTCTTCAACTCTGAGCAAATCTTACGCGACTGCCAGCAAATAATCCTTCCACTTCAGAGGAACATTAAGATTCAGAATGTATATAATTAGAGTGATCCAACGGGACATGTTGATTAAATATATAACTCGTCTGTACTGTATTGATTTTCTCGAAGGTGAGTATTAAAAGACGACACTTCATTATTCGAAGGCAACGATGAATGAAGGAGTCAGTTCTTTCGATCGAATTTGCCAAGTTGCTTATTATTTACAGAGGTGCGAGTAATCAGCTTTGAAGCACAAACATTGCGATTTAAATCCACACATTTGTAATTATACTTTGGACGCATGAAAAATATGATTCTATACAGCAAGGGATAATAAACATTTAACACCCAAAAACATTAAAATCCGTGCGTTAGTTTTTGAGAAAAAAAATCATGAATATAGAATCCCTCTTCGACCAGCTAAGTAGAATGGATCCTTAAGTGAATTATAAACGACACATTCGATTCCTCCCTTTTAATATTTATCCCGGGCTCGATCGTTAGACATTTCATTTGAAACGGGAGCAGTAACTCCGTCAGAATGACCTCGAAAGCTTAAAACGTTCAAAGCTACCACGAAACACGACTGACGCGTATTTATCACAGGCAAATCTTTTGAGAGCGTAATGAGATCCTCTCATTGGATATTGAAGTAAAGGTAAAAAGAAGGTAGAGCAGCAAACTGTAAGTATCCTGCTGTTCAACAGCATTTCGACCTCTGCTTAAGGTGCTTAACAAGCTTCTGAATCTTTTCATTACTTCCACTCGGTTTCACAAAGCAAACGCCGAGAACAAGTCTTCGCGCCCGGTTCCATTCACCACTCGTTAACCATCTCGCGGATTTGATGCCCGTTTCCATTAACTCGCCTTCTAGCGTCACACCTCGCCCACGCCAACAAAACCAGATGTGATATCACAAACGGTCACTTCAGTGGCGGATTTAACGAGTGGCCGATGAGTAGTTGCCGCCTGGGCCCCTGTCAGAAGGACCCACCAGGGCCCCATTTTCAAAAATGAAGAATTCTGATTTTAATAAAAGACTATAACTTATTTTTCTGTACTACTACACTTAGCCAAGAAGAGGGTACCAATAAGTAGGTGCATCGCCCCCGAATCTGAAATGCATCTCTCCCTCAGGTCTGGGGTCAGATGCACTTTTTCGAAGTTTTTTAGAAAGCGTATTTTAATACTAAAATAAAGTTTTTATATATTTAATATGTAATTTTGTGAAAGGCATCGAAATAAACAATCAAACTACATTTACCTAAACTTTCAGTTGTATTTATTTAAGACTTTTTAAGCAATCGAAAGAAAGTGGTGCGTCTCCCCCGAAATGACCCCACACCGATTAATGCCCAACGCAAGTGCTTCAGGACTGAAACAACCCCACCACCAAGTTCACAAGCTCGAGGCGCGATAATCGCCAATAAAATTCCGGTCCCTTTGAATCAGCCACGGAGGGGCGGGGGAAAAAAACCGACCCGCAGCAAATCGCAGCCAGAGGACGGCTGGAGGGACGTTGAAACTCTTAGGAGACGTTCGTCCCGCTAAAGAACTGGAAAGCTTATTTCCTGTCGGCGAGGCGCGAAGCGCATAATTTGATTTTCGCCAAGGGGGCAACCGAACGCTCGGCCTCGGATGGCGCCGAAGTCGACAAAAGGAGTTGGCTCGTTTGCTTTATTCATACCGTTCCGATGAGCTTTGTCGTCTGCCAGCCGCACTTTACACGCCCTAATGTCGGTCGTCGAGAAGCTAAAGAGCAGCACAAACGAGAAAACTTGGCTGAACTTCGTTAATAACCGCGCTGTTGTTTAACCTGGCCGTGTACGGGGCGCCGCGTCGATGGCCCCCTTTAGCCGCCCCCGTCCATGTATGGCCGCCTGAAACCACCGTCGAGCCCTTAACTGGCGTCGCGAGTGCGTTACAGGCTGAAACATTATGTACGCTGCATAGCGGCGGAGACGGAAGGGGGTCGCGCCGTTACACGTCGCCCAATGGTTCTGATTGCGTCGTAAAACTTGCCTTGTAAGAGGAAGTCGATCATGAATCGCTCATGCACCGCGCCACGGAGCGTATAACGAGGACGGAAGTTGGATGTTACCGTTGGATCGCCGCTGCTTGAGGACTCGCGAAAATTCCCGTTCGTTTGGAGTTTATAATGACGAGTTTTGATGCTTGCCGCGTGAACGGCGGAAAATTTTCCGAAAACATTTCATTGACTCGCGCGGAGGGAGAGACTGAAGGCTCGTTAACTGAAGTGCGCGAGGTTTTATGCGAGCCGTGTCCACGCGCGATGCAAGGGCCAAAGTTCTGTGGGACGATAATAAAGGTGAGACTCGTTTTTGGGGTAAGCAGCTGGGACGCTGGGCAGTGGCGTTTAGAGGAACGCGTGCGGCTCCTTCGTTACAGATTTTTTGGGGAATTTCGAACGCGGTGTAGGGGAGCGAAATTAAGGGGACCTTTCGGTGCAAAAGTCGATTTTTTTTATTTCATTTTTCGAATGTTCAACCTTTTAGGAATACGTGTTTAAAAGGATTTGTTGAAGCTCGTAAAATTCACGAAGTTATAGGCATTTGAGTAGCGGCAAATGCATGGGCAACAACCCACTCGGCGCCCACGTAAAACTTTCAAAGTGCTTTTCTCGAAACAGTGTTCTCAAAACGGTGGGAATTGTATTTCCAAAAGTTATTATCCGATTCGACTGAAACTTTTTTATTTTGAAGAATATACTGCTGGCTAGGGGTGATACCAGCAAAAAATACAAAAATTGAAAATTTATGATTTTCAAAGGCGTTGAAAGGATGAAAATATATGGAAAAAGTGATTTCAAACGTCAAGTGTCGTTATTTTCTAAAAATATGGCATTTTTGTCATTTTTTCTGGTTTCCCTCCTAGCCAGGACTATATTCTTAAAAATAAAAAAAAATGTCAGTCGAATTGGATAATAGCTTTTGGAGATACAGGTCTCACCGATTTGGATCAATTTTTTGACGCCTTGAATTTAACGACTCTCCAGTGCCATCTGCAATGATTAATTATAAAACAAAAAATATATTTATATAATTTAAGACATTCTTAATACAATGCAAAAAGTCCCATTAAATTATAGAAAGTCCCCTTAAATTGTAATTGGAATATTAACTTTGTGGGATAAATATTGTAGAAGGAATGGGACTAAGTAAGAATATAATAGATTATAATGTTAAGGTAAAGGAAATGAATATGCCCTGTTTGAAATTATTATGGAAATGTAGATCAGAGCGCTACCAAATTAAAGGGGGAATCCTATTTTATGGGCTAACAACATAGCAAAATTTAGGATTTTTTTTTAAGAACCTAGCATTTCGATTCGTAAGAAATTTGGTTCATGTTTTTATGCAGCATTGAAGAAGTTGCAGTTTTTATTTATTCATTTTTAATAATAAATAAATATATACATCGCGCAGCGCAAAATCCCTCGTCCGCTGGTGTGCATGATATTTACCTTCGACGTAACCTGAAACAGAAAAGTGAAACGCGTTTTACTTTGCACATATGTAGCTTCAATTTGATGAACCAGAATACCGCTAAGTTCTATACTTCTTTGGTTACATAAGAAAATTGGCGCGAAATTAGATTCCAAAATTAAAGGTTTTTCAGACCTTTCAGTTTGAAAACTCTCCACACTGCTCAATAATTTTGTATGCTGGTTCATCAATTTCAAGCTACATATGTATAAAATAAATCGCCGTTTCATTTTTCTGATTCAGATTACCTGGTGGATAAATATCATGCACACCAACGGCCAGTGAATTTTGCGCGTCGTCATGGTCGATCATGCATAACTACCATATTTATGGTTCAAAATTAATGAAAAAAAAACTGCAGCTTCCTCAGATATGCGTCAAAACAGGGTCCAAATTTCAGAAGAATCAAAACGCTGGTTTTTTTATAAAAAAATCCCAAATTTGGCTATGTTTTTAGTCCAAAGAATAGGATCCCCCCCTTAAGTGAATTATTAATTTCTAAAGATTCTTCGAATCGAATTTGTATTATAAAGATCTAAAACCTAAAGTTTAGGCTTCGTGTAATTTGGCCAAAGGTGATCATGATCCTATTCTGTTTCTCTTCTTTTAAACAAATTATAGCTATTATAAAATTCTGTTATTTTTCGCACAGCTAATTCGTGTGTGGTGAAGATAATTTTTGGTTACGGTCTAGTTCGCTTTGAGAAATCTAAACTGTTGTGAGTTTCGCATGAATTATTAATCAAATCGGCGTTTCGCTTTTGCGTAAATAACTTACTGACGGGTAAAATGCCTGTGTAATCTACGATGTTTAAGCGAATTTCAGTGCATCGCGTATGTTAATCACAAACCGTATCGAGCGCACACTTTGTTCGAACGTTCCGTGCGCTACAACATTCAAAACCAATTACACGTTTCACTGACCGAAGATATTCGGTTGGCAAACGTTTCGAATTCAATCGAAACCTATTTATACAGGACGATTCGAAAATTGTAGTACAACGTAATGCAATCGTTGCGTTGAATAAATTTGCTTCGCTTAAAGCATCGGTTCTGAGGAAACAAGGGGATATCGATTGCTCCACGTAAAAAGTTAGCACAACGAAAGTATTCTTATACTTTTGCGACTTTATGGATCTATGATAAGCAGATCATTGATATACATTATTAATTTGCCACAGATAAATCATTAGTGGAGATACTTTCCCCCTTTTTGTATTTATTTATTTAAAAGGTGTTTTGTTGACTAAGTTAATATATAATATTCAGATATAATATTTTTGGTAAAAGCCTACTAGGGAAAGCGTATGAAATAAAGAAATAACTGGAGTAGTGACATCAAAATTTGCAATGAAATTTTCAGCAAATTATACACGTTTCAGAAGCTGATATTAATTTGGACACCGTTCACTTGAAAGTATTTTTCAAATATCACACGCATGAGAAGTTACAGAGTAATAGAGCTCCGGCATATTGGTTCGAAAACGTGTCTGGCTATATACGATCCTGTACCACTTGTTCCGCTGCAGGGCTTCTGCCGCTCCATTACTCTTTCGTACTGATTAATCATACCATTTTGCTTTTTGTAACATGTACAATTTTGCAAAGCATTAACTTCTACTCTTTTTATCAACGTTTTCACCTAAAATATTAATTTTTCCCAGCGGCCCGCCATTTTGTTATCTTTTACGATATTGACTTTTCTGTACGCCCGAATTCAGATTAACCGTATAGCTAAAGCACTGTCAACGCCAGACGAACGGTTTTGCCGCAGCGCACATTTTGACGAAGAGTATACTGGAAACGAATTCATTGAATTTTCTTAGAATTTTGTCTACCCTCACATATTAACTGTGCGTTAATTTTGTTAAAAAACAATCCCGAAAATACCCTTACTTTTCAGACCGTAACAATGCTTCTCCCCCTTCAGACGTTCAAATTATACCAACCTTTAATTTGTTATAGTCGAGTTTGAAGTGCCTTTTTTTCTTCGAAACGTCAGAACCCTTCGTGCAATAAACTTTGAAAAGAAAGGCACTTCAATTACATGTACATACACATTCAATGCTTGTGAATACCTTTAACTTACTTAAAAGGGCCAATAGACGCACGCATATGGCTTATAATTCTCATTTCCCATAGGTACATTTGTAAATTCGATCATGATCAATGCCGGCGGATAGAGCCGCCAGGCCATTCATTTTCAATCGAATGCAATTTCTGCGCGTCAAGGATAATTAGACGCGCAGATCGACCGAAAATCCCTAATTAAACCGAGCTTGTCCTACATCGAGCCTTTCAATTAATTCCTCGCAAGTGGAATCAGCAACGAACAGCAACGCACAGGTGCGCCTTTTTACAAACGCGTCTCACAAGAACGAACTCATAATTAGATAATGATCAAACCGTGAAGCAGAACGAACGACGTGAATGTCTGTCGCGGATTTTAAGTCAAATCACTGACCTGGGGAGTGCACTGTTTGAATCACCAATTTGCAACAATTAAAAATCCTACATAACGTTAATCCACCCCATAACAATGCACCACTACTCTAAAATTAACAAAAAAAAAAAACAAATTCAAAGTTCCGCCTTTTACAGGTCTCGCGTAAATATTGAAATGCCCACTGGCAGAAAGAATGAAGAATTACAAAAAATAGAAACATGTAACCGAAATTACTTTATGAATGACCTGGCGCTGCAAGTTAATTACAATTTCCTATTTACCTGCGCGTTCATATATCGAGGGTCTGAAAGAGGCGGAGCTATGCGCTCGCATTTCCCGCAAACATTTGAGTAACGCGGCGTGTGCGTTTAATATGTTATTACGCATGACGTGCGCCAGCCGTGCGCAAAATTCGCCAGCGAGTCGACGGGCGGAATCTGGCGCGGCTCCCTCGCGAGCCTCGAGCCGTCGTTGTCTAACCAGGATTCGAAGAGGCGCATTATTCTGACGGGAACCGCTTTGACGACGGTCCTAGGCTCGGGGGCAAATTGACCTTCGCCATGAGCGTTGAGCAAGTTACATTTCAGCTTGTCCCCGCAAACGTGGGTAACATCCCCCCCCCCCCCCCGCGCAACGGGGAAGTGTCGACGACGCAACGGAGCTTAAACGGAAATAATTGCTTTTCCAAGCTGACGCCCCCGGAACTCGTGTCCCAAATGAATCGGCCGAGGGATTTGCAAAGGGAACGCGCACGTCACACCTGATTTCCCCCGTAATATTCGGACCTCCTCGAGTTCTCGCGCTCCTCACGTTGCGCCGCGGCGCTGCTCGGCGACTTCAAAGGAAATCGAATCGCATTTGCAGTCGCAGCGACGCAGCTGCACATTCCATGGTGTTCTGTCTACTTTAATTGGACGACGAATAAGCTTTTAGAAAGGACAAGGATCGCTCGTGCCTTTTCTTCTGTACTGATTTTTAATTCGGTTTACACGTCACAACTATGAAGGAGCTGGGTACTGTGCACGGCGAAGAGAGTTCGAAGAGTAAGTTAGAAGACCGAGATGGCGTAGGGCTGCTAATCTATGGGGAGACGGAGAAGCGAGGTCTGGGTTAGGCGAGGTGGTGGACTATCAAAATCGATTTTCTCTGGAATGGGAATTATTTTTAGATGCCAGCCTGTTAGGGGTTTCACAGTTTGTAGTTGCTATTAATCTGAAGTAGATTACGTGACTGTCAAGTTACGTGACGTAAGGTCCGAGGAGTCGAAGGGCTGCTGAGTTATTTCGTGGGACCGTAACGTTCCGCGGATTACGAAGCCGGTTGTAAACATTGGTACACTCATCACATATTCATAACCATTCTGTGTCTACAGTGGACGTGGGTGGTTACTTGGTTCCATGCAATTGCGGTTGCTCCGTCAACATTGTGAATACATTATCGCCGCGCTTGCGGATTCTCGTGTCGCGTTAATTGCAATTACGCCGCGTAATCTTCCCGCGATATTTCTTGCATGGCCCGTCGTGAACGTCCCATTCCAATTGGACACGGATTGGTATAGATTCGCAACGGCGATATTTTGCTAAACCACGATCAACGATATCCGTGGCTGCCTACGACGGATAGCGTGATAGTTGTTTAGGCGTTGTTAGGGGTCGTCCTTAAATTACGTAAGGCCTTTGGGGGGGGTCGTGAATTTCTTACGTTTTCTTACAAGGGGGAAGTCAGGTAGCGTCTTATGTAATATTTTTTCACTTAATTTTCAATATTAGTGGCTCAAAAAATAATGTTTCGTGGCACACCCGAAACCGATTTAAATGAATTATATAAACCTGTAAAAAAACTTTAATAACTGAAAAAATGCTATGTAACAAAATTTAATGTAAGGATGGGGGGGGGATATAAAATGTTACGAATTCTTATACTGGGGGAGGGAGGGGGTAAGAAGTCGCCAAAATTAATCATAGTACTGTGCAACAGTCGTGGTGATGAAATAATTACGTCCCTCATCTGCAGTAATTTAACTGTGCGATGCATGTCATTATTTGTAATTTTTTTATTATAAAAGTACATGCTTAGATTAATGTAATCTGTTGCCTTACGTAGTGTGGATTTACATACTATTGAATATGCTTACAGTAGAAGTTGGGTTACTTCAATTACTATGATAAAAATGAGCAACAGAGCTGTAGGAAAGTGTCTACAATTAATTGCAGAACTTTCTAAAGTCCACTGATGGATTTGTGATGGGACGAATTAGGTACATTTAAATTAGACACGCTAGGTATCACCAAGATTAGTAGAAAAATATGTTAAATTATATGAAGGGGGTAAAGATCTATCTGAATAAAATTTTATTTTCCTACTGTAGATACTGACTTAAAACTGTAATAATTAGTATACCTATTATTGGAAGAGTAACAACGTTATCTATCCAGCCCACGCAACCGTGGAATACAATTGTACAAGAAGCTTGAACTTATAACGTTTTCGTGTAATCAAGTAATTTTCAAATGCCGACCCCAAACTGCCCCTCTCCCCTTGCTTAATCTGTACAGCAACGACTAAGAAGGGCACAATCGCGTGTGCAACCGGTGCTAGTCGTTTGCAAGATAGTAACTTCTTAAGGTTAGTCGGGGAAGTGTGCAAATCCCTTCCGTTGGATAAAAAAAGAAAAAAACTCAAGATTACCGTGATTTCCCGAGACGAGGGCGAACGAACGCCTTGCAATGCGAAGACTGGATGGGTGTGGTCGGGTTCATTTTCCTTTTATTCAGTTCGCCGTCGGTAGCTTGGAAATCTCCGACGTAAAAGGCTCGTAGCTTGGCGAGAAACAACCCGAAACAATACTACCGGAAACAATGGTCGTGCTGTTGACGTCATACCGATATCTTGCTGATGCAGTAAGCTAGAAATTCCCTCCTCGTGTTTCCGCCGTGAACGAAAACGCTGGAGCTTTCTGCGAAAAACTGACTGAAATCGCGTGCCGTTCTGTCGGAAATGGTGTCTATCGCCGTGACAAATATTCCAGGTCCCGTGGATTCGATTAAATTCCGTTCGTGCACTCAGTTTACGAATTAGACAAAGGGGAAATAAAATACTATCCGGGAAGAGAAATAAAAAAATATATTAACGCGGTAGCTAATTGCGAATGTAAAGATAAAAATAAATCTGCGATATTTTTCAGTGTTCAGTGGCGTCAGCAAGTCGAGAATAGAATTGATTCTAAATATTATATATTCTAAATTCTCTACGGAAAATTCCTATGGTAAAATTTCCATCGTAAATTGCATAAAAACTGTCTGGTCTTAAAAATAATAATAATAATAATACGTCTTTAATACTTTCATATCTGCGTAAATTAACAAAAAAAAAAACAAATAATATGATTTAATGGGCGAGATTCCGCAATTTGCTGCTCTTAAGTCTACCCCTGAGAATAATAACAAAATACTAATAATAATACGTGTTACCATGTTAACTAGATGGCTGTTATTTCGTTTCCAAGCATGAATAACTTGTCCAACATCTCCAAGCTTAAGAAATGAGGCGTGCACGTTAATTAATCCGACCGACACTGGATTATCCTCGTAACGGCTATCACTGCACTTACCGAACACCCTGTGTGCATCGGCGTTTACCTCGTTTTGAACTCAGGAGCGTTTAGTAAAGCAACTTCAAGGTGGTTCTCCAAAGCTCTTTGAGTAGTCCGCGTTGAGGCTTGATTTCATTGGCGATGCTGCGAAGTTCAACACGACCGAACCGTGCTGTTGACCTACAATTTTGATGAGGCGACAAAGATGACACCTGTGGTCGTAAGACTTCAATTCCGTCGCCTGATTCTACACCCTGCTCGACACCCATAGAATCAACGTGCAGAGTAATCCGACGGTGCCTCTTAAAGGAACTCTTAAAGGGTCACGCGAAATTTCTCTGCCGCGAGGTTTCGAACTCATCGTAACCTACACTCCACAATAACGTCCCCAGAAAAGTATATTTTTCTCAAAATTGGAACAAATTGAAACCATAGGATAGATTTCCCTGTTACTGCCATTTTACTTAATAAAAATATAACGTATAAAAAATAGTGTACAATAATAATAATAATAAGAAGAAGAAGAATAGGGGAAAGGTGGAATAGTTGATCACAGTTTTGCTTTTTTACTTTTAACCACACTATTGTATGCTCCCGAAAGAAAACTGCAACATGAAGTGTTGCGATAGTGCAAACATTACCACGATAACGTGACAGCACGTGCAAATTGCCAATATATTAATTAAAAAACAAATGTGATCCCCAATGATTAACTATCCCACCTTTCCCCTACTCCAGATTTAATAATAAATTTTTTTGAGCACTATTCTTTATGCGTCACGTTTCTATTAACTAAAATAGATGAAGTGGTAGTAATAGAGACACTGGCATTAATTAGGTCATCTACCCTACACAATATGAAAGCAGCAACATTTCTACACTGCGTTCCACATTAGAGCATACTCGTTTCACGCGTGTCTGATCCGTGGGAGCTGCGCAGATCGGTCGCAAATCGGTAGGGGCGTTGGTACGCTCTTATATGGAACGCAGTGTACAGGATCGAAAGCAAACACTAAAGCACTCCGTCCGAACGCTACAATCAAGTCTTGTCGATAGACGTTTGAGAAATTCAGATGTTCGATACTAGGTGAAAAGCTATTGACCTATATTTACCAGAGGCAAACCGTTTTTAGATGAACGTCCACATCGATCCACTCTGTGTGTCGAAACAAAGCGAGGGCACGGGTAGACGAAGCTGCAGAGTTCCGCGATACTATTTCAGTTCTTTTTTCATCTGTGCTTAAGATATCGAGAAACATGAACATCGCACGCACACTTCTGCTGCAGAGTAGGAATGTATGAAGGCATTATATAAGGATAACACGTGTCCTCTATTTTCGAGGGATTGGACAATGGAAATGGCAGGAACGAATCTTCTTACATTTCCGCGCGTCACCCACTGCTCAACAACTACTTCGAGCGACACTTATCCCGAGACAGGCTGCATTAAGGGCTTGCTCCCGAAGGTGGCAGTTCGTTCGAATCATCGAACAGAGTTATCGAGCCGATAGGGAGCCCATCCGAGCTCTGCCCCTCCGTAATCCCGGCTGCTCGAGCTATTATCCCGGAAAAGCTAGTCGAACATCCGATTAGGAAAACCGAACATACGTTATTTCCTACGCGAGGAACGGTCGGATTGCGGCAGAATGACATTTTATCGTTATTACGTTTAGGAAGCAAAGCCGGGGCTTGTCGATCCTCGCATAAGCGAATTTCCTCCCAACGTCTTTAGAAAGCACCGCTGCCCTCCGCCCCGATAAAACGAAATCAACGACAATAAAATCCATTCAGCCACGATAAGACAAGCATTCGCTCTCTTTCAAAACAGCCGACAACGGGAATTCTCTATAAAACCTTCCCGCTGGAACATTCGCTAACCCTCATTGCAATTAACCTTTGATAGAGTAGAACCCGCGAAGATTCGAGGAGTATTGCGCACTAGGGTGGCCCTTATTTATAGGTTTCGAATTTTTGTTTGTATTTCTTTTGCGCTCACCCCCTAATATGGTTTCATTTCATAAAAAAATGGTCTCTGAAAAAGATTATTGCAATCGGACAACAGGAAAGGGTGCCGACCAGGCCTTAAAGTGTAGAATTCGTCAATGGTTTGAATTTGATGAATTTCTCAAAAATGGTAAGCCCTATCGAAATTTTGTTGAAATAATATTAAAAGCAGCATTTAATTTTCTACAATTACTGTATATATAATTTTTTCGTGCTTCCAACCGTTTTTTAGATAATCACGTTTGAATATAGAGAGGTCCGCAGTTCGCGGGTCTCACCTGTACGGCGTGACGTATTGTCTATGCGCGCGTAGTGCGGTCCTCTCTATATTCAAACGTGACTATCTAAAAAACGGTTGGATGCACGAAAAAATTATATATACTTTAATTGTAGAAAATTGAATGCTCTTTTAATATTATTTGAACAAAATTTCGATAGGATTTACCACTTTTGAGAGATTCTTCAAATTCAAACCATTGCCGAATTCTAAACTTCAAGGCGTGGTCGGCAACCATTTCCTGTTGTCCGATTGCAATAATCTTTTTCAGGGACTATTTTTTTAAAAAATATCAACGTTCTAGGGGGTGAGAGCAAAAGAAATCGCAGGTTGAAAATAAGGGCCACCCTATTGCGCACTGCCGTAGAAGAATATGTATACCGAATTTTAGTTAATCCATAAGTCCACGATGTTTCGTGGGAATCGACATACCTAACCTCCAGATACTCCTCATCAGCGACAAAATCAATTGCCGAGCCCACGAGCTTCATCCAGATAATGGCCCCGTCGCAATTAAAACGACGCAACCGAATTAAGGTGCCGACGAAACGGCTACGGCGGAGTCGCTAGATTCATCGATACCGCCGGCATCGATATTCCCTTCATCGAGAATTCCCCGTTGTTCCGCGCGAGAAGCAAAGTCCCCGGTAAGTTAAATGGAAACAAAACAAACGGTTGGCGAGGAGGCCAAGGGGGACGGCCGATAATGGGATTTTTCAGCGGTTTATTCCCGTTGGCGGCGCTGCAACTTGTTGTAATTGATAAATGGAGATCTGAAAAAGCCTAGGGGTCGCGGCTGCGGAGCGGGAGGATCGAAAAGAATGCGGGATAAGCTCGGGCGAAAGAGAGAGAGAGTGAGCAGAGCAGAGCAGAGAGGGGAGTGCAGTTTCGCCGCATACCGGAAGATGAAGGCGCGGCCGTTCTTGAAGCGTTTCATGGCAAACCAAATATTCGCGGTATGCTACGGCGTTGCGCGCCGGAATTTGCCAGCGTGAAGTCGTTATACTGCGAGGCCACTTATAATTAATTGCTTTAGTTTATAATCGCCTTGCGGCCATTGTGACGCAGTCATCCGAATAACGAGGATATCCCCGTATTCCGCGTCGAGCGGCCGCTGCCGCTAATCCCGCGCTTTTTACTTACGCCAACCGACCGCTCCCCGGCTTCGTGTTACACTGTCAACCGGTAGAAATATCAGGCTGAGAGTACAGTGACGGTGAAGCGCACCTACCCCGCTTGGTTAGCGACGATGAAAATATGCCCTGTTGCGCGGGACGCGTGACGTACACCGCAACTTGCTCGAAACGTGACTGGGACCTTGGGGTCTGTGGTGTTGACAAATTTTCGAGGGCTTGATGGATTTGATGAGGTTCAGGAGAGGGGATCCTGGATATTTTCCGCAGCTGGGTATCGTTTAGCGTAGAATGGACTTTCATGGCCAATGTTAAATGTGGAGTCAAATCTGGAAAAGGATCAAAATAGCAGAGTTTCCTCTTCGGAAGATGCACTCTTTGCGGGATATTGAAAGTAATAGCATTCTAATTGCGAAATGAATATTTTATGCTCAGAAATGTCCAAAAACTGTAATAGAACTGATATGAACTCAATGCCATTCATTATGCATCTGTTGAAGATTAAAAAAATTTTATTTTTTTCAACAAATCAACAATTTTATTTAAACATTCACGTATGTCATAAAAATGTTTGTTTTGAAATATCCCTATGTACTTACTTCTTTAGTTTGCGTCATATAGAACATTACAATTTTTTGGTTTGTTGTTCTCGGGCACACCACATCGGAGAAGTGTGCACTGCCGGTTGGCGAGTCAATTGTACAGGACCCACAACATAGTGGCTTTAACAGTACCATTTTGTTGAAACATTTGCTCTTTTTATCATCAATAGATGTATAATAAATGCCAATAGTAGCATTATCTATTCGTTAATTATTTAAAAGATAAAAAATACTAAATTTCTTTTTTAACTTTCTTTTTCTTCTTTATCGGCCTCGATCGGCGCGCCGATTATCGCGGTCCATTCTAAACCGAGCACTCCCCATCGTCTGTTAACCGTTAACTTACACGCGACAGCGGTTAATGAAGCGATAACAAACAAATTTCGCTCGTTTTATCGCGTGACAATTGAACGGTACGTGACAAAGCGTAATAATTCGGAGACTTCATTAATGCTCATATGCCGCGGCGGTTCGTATATTTTGCTTTTCACACAAATTACGGCGTGTAGCCCGTTTAATGCTAATTTCACATATTTCCCACGACAATTTAATCAGAAATTTCGCCATGCCTGGTCGGGCGTGAACGGCTACATGGTAATTGAGATTTATCGACGATACTTTTAATCAAAACACCAAATATTCAATGCAAATGTATCGCGGTTGCCGCTGCTGCTGTGGCATCTGTCGCAAATATGATTGTTTGCGTGTGACGCGTGAAGTTGTTTCAGCAACTGGGGGAGGGTGGTTGAAGGAATTTGGTGTATTAATATTTTTGTGCTGCGAGAAAAAAAATTATGCATTTGCTACATCGCGTATAAATTAGACTGAGTAGAAAGCGGATTAAAGCATAACGATTGTAAAATGAAGGAACAGATGCGTGGGTTAAATAAATCCCAAACATCTGCTAAGAAAATTTGTATGCTGTGGTATTTGTTTACCATTTCTTTGCAAGCAATACTTACAATTAGTAGATAGTAGTACTTGACTACCTATGTTAACGAATCGATTTTAAAAGACTGTGAAGCTTAATCTGTTTAAGGAGTCATTCTACTTTTAACCGCTGAAAAATTAAGCTATTTTTTATACATTTTTCTCAGTAAATGCAACATGTACTGAAATAAATCTTTTTGGTATTTATTAAGTTACTCGTTTTGTTAAAGAAAAAAATTTAAATGAATTTTTGCAATTTGTTTTAATTGTTTTATTACAGTGTCGATATGGAACATGAAAAAAGAGGTATGTTCATGGCGTAGGTGATTTCCTGGCTCAGGCTTATCCGAAACAAAAAATTCCGAAAGGTTCTTAATCTGTATGAGTATCGCTATAGCCCCTAGCTAAAGTAACAAATCACCAAAATAGATATACCCTAATAATTCTAGAAATCTCAATCTGCCTATAACACACATAACACAAATACAAACTTCAGAATCAAAGAGTAAATCTACCTCGAATCAGCTTCCAAATCCGTATCAGTCGGTTCTATCCCATTCTAAATAATCCCTCAGTAGTATTAACCGCCCATTTGTCGTACATTCAGTGGTACAATTAAGTAGTCGTGCATATAACACTGCCATCCACTTACGGTTTTGCCTACACTTGGAAACTATTTTGCTCAACTATGTATAGAAACGACTTTCAACTGTACACCTTCTGCAACAATATATGAACACTGTTATCCACTCAACCACGGAAGGTGTACAACCCAGATTCATCGCTGATCCTGTAAATTTCCCAAAATAAAGTATTAAAAGCCAACTGTAAATATTGTTAAAAGACAACGATATGTATCAACCTATATCGTGGACATCGTTAATAATTCCCCTACTATTTTGCTGGCTGGTAACTCGAGTTCCCTTACATTTTTCCGGGAATAAAATCGCTGTTATTTCAATGATGGATGTAAAAATAACAAAATGAATGCGTTTCACGGTACACAAGAAGAAATGCCCGGCTGTTTACATTTCGCGGAAGCACATGTATGCATGCACCCGTTTATCCAGGCCAGGTGAATCCATTTCCATGTATACCCACGTATAATTAGATAGTCCGCGAACTTATTAAGCCCCCATGAACGATACCCCGAAAACCGAGCGGTGAAATTTAAGTTCTGTTTGACTGCAAACAGATAGCATGTCTATACGTGTCTTCCATCGATTAGACGGGGCCGCGGTTGTTTGAGTTCACAGATTGCGCCTCCGGGGTATTAAGCTGTGTTATCGCAAATTGCTCTCAGACATTCGCGTATCCCGGCATACAGGGACATAGAAATATTCCGGCCACTTTGTGCGACGAAATTGTGCTATATAAAACAACTTTGCTCCGAGTGTCCATTATGCTGCGGCATTTACAGACAGATGACAATAATGACGCCAGTTTTATCCACACAGATTATTGGATACGAGACAATGCAATTTGCTATTGCATATGTGATTGGAATAATTCAATTGAAGACATAATGGCATTAAAAGATGACGTTAGGAAATAGATAAGAAGAATGAAATTAAATCAGATCACAAATCCTTTTAAATTATTTCTGACGGGGGTAGTGGAATTACGAAATTCGAGCTTGTTTGTAGGAGATGATGCTTAAAATATGAAATCAATTCTGCTGAAATTTACGTTGCTGTGTTATAAACTTGGATAATTAAGGAAATTGGGAGCAATTACCACGATAAATTTTTATATATAGATGTTGGTGAAGGAGGGTTTATAATATGAGCAGTAATGAAAGTTTTATTTGTTTGTAGGAAGTATTATATTTCACAGTGCAATCTGATAAGCAGGGTCTAGTTTTATTTATGCTCGTTACGAAAGTATTAATTTTAAACTCTCTTCTGACTGCTGCTGTGTATTTATTATCCAACCCATTATTAAGTGATTAGAGCTTTTAACCAATCAGCCGTTCGAGTTACGCTTTATTGGCGTTAACCTATTAATATTGTAATAATTTGTGGGAGGAATCTCGAAACTACTTCTTTCACCCGCGGTAACTCAAGTTTAAGGGGTGAAACTGCCCTCTGAAGTTTCATTCCGCCGATGCTCCCTTGGAAACTATCGGGTATGCAAAACAACTTCCTAACCGAATGTTTCATGGCGTTTTTTGTGAATTGAAATTAGCATCGTGTAAACATCATTGCAAGGTATACAAGAGCTGCTTAATCCTTTCACTGTGGTATTCGGCTGTAATCGAACGCTGCTATATTTCCGTTCTTTGCGGATTTCGGCTTTAGTCCACGCATTAAAAAATGTGTTCTCATGTACTGTGACACTCAGCAATGTTCTCCGATATATTATTATTATCGCGACTTTATTACTGCTTAAATGGAAAATATAATACATATAGAGGTAGTAAAGTTAGAGTAAAAGCGAGGCAGCAGTAAAAACTGTCTAACCTTAAGAACATAGAATTAAGAATTAACTAAAATTATTACAAATAAAATGAAATGAAAAGAACAATAGTGGCCAACACATCGTTGGAGCAAACCCAATAAAAAAATTATCTGGTCGACTGTTTATTTTTTGGATTCCATTCTTGACACAGTTCTATCCGTAATCATAAGTTGAAAATCAAAATTTTTTTATTCTACTAAAATTGACACTTTCCAATAATCATCCGAAAATTTCGATCGTCCAATTCTCAAATATCAGTGAATTCACGCTTACTCCTTCATTACTCTACTTTAATAATTTACGAACAACATCCAGTTACATCTAACCGCAAAACCCACAATTTTAATCCCATCAACACAGTTCAACTTATTACAAAACCTATCACAGTCCTCAATATCTCAAAATTAGTGCTTAAATATATTATTCTATCAAGGACTAAAGTAATTTCACGTGACTCCACTGATCTATGATCGAAGATAGGGCTCACAAAGCTCATAAATAAATTCACTACCCTCCTACCAAATAACACTACAAAGGATGCCTCTAAGATTTAAAACGAGCGATCACCCTTCACATTACCTTACATTACTGAGTTTCCGACAATACTTCTCAACTACTCACGCCGCAATTCATACTGTCAACTGTCAATTCCTGTCTCTAAACACAGTTTTACATAGAGAACGACAGAAACTTCTACAATTCCCTCCCCACTTCTATAATTCACTTCAATAATTCACTAGCTCTTAAACAGAACACTAAAAACCCCGGCGAATTACGAGCTACGCGCTCCATCCTCGAAGCCGACGTTCCCCATTCACGCACCGGTTAATTCCACCTAAATTAACTCGATGGTATTTTATTGCAGGGTCAGTGGGGTGCCGGCACAGTTGCCCGTGACGCTCGAGCGCGGTGGACGAGCCCCTAATAAAGACGAGCCACGAATCCGTATACATAATATTTCAGGAAGAGCTCCTGCGGCTGTCAGCCGCGTGACACGCGATAAGACAATTTGGCGAGCAGGCAGAGCGCAATAATTCACGTCGACAATGCGAACGGCCCCGCTGGATATCGATTCCGCGGCGACAAGAAACGATGGCCCTCTGATGCCTGGAATAAACAGCGGCGCGGCCGACAGGAGTCTGGTGGAACAAGGAATTCGGGATAGTCGCGCGGATTTGTAACTGCCCTCTCGACCCGCCGCGGCGCCGGCCCCACAGGGCTGCTGCCCTTAAATACTGAATGCCCTGTCAGCCATGAGAAGCTGGCGCGAGAGTAGAACCCGAGTCTCGCCGTGAAGAAAGCTTCTAACGACAGCGACCCTCGTCGGAGGAACGGAGGAGCGGCTGGACGGCCAAGCGGACAGAAGGAAAGCGAGGAATCCCCTGGTGCACACGTACCAACGATCGTGGGATTCGACGCAACATCCGCCTACCCCCATGTCGACGCTGTGTCGAGGGATCGCTGGTAATACAGAGGCGTAATAAGCCTGAGGGTAATATCACTTTTATGACGCCCATAAGTATCGATCCTTCCGTCGATGGAGCTCGATGCCCCCGACAAGCCGACCTTTCCTATCGTCATACATACTTTATACGGGGGAATGAAACGTTTTACTCCACGACGCGACTCGTTATAGGGGATTACGCGCGAACGTATTAATTTTATCGGCCCTCCATTCGTAGCCTCGTATCGTCGTCCGCTTACGTGATCGTTGCTTGGACGAACATCGGCACCGACACGGTTGCGCGACGGGCTTCATGCTTTAACTGCGCTGTTGTTCCGTTGCGCGCTGTTTCGTCACCCTCGGGGATAATACGTGGAGGGGTGGTGGTGGTTGTGGTTGGTGAATCGAAGGACTGAATCAGTTGAAATTCTTTGTAGTCGGTTGGAAATGCGGATGTTCTAAGGGGTGATTGGCGGGGGTGAGATGCGAGTGAAACGCAGACCTATTGGTGCGGGCGAAATGTTGGCACCTAGTTAAGTTTAAGTAGATGATTCAGGATACGTAGTCCAGAGGTTGAAGTTTAATATCGTCTGATTACTTTTGAACAGAGATGGGCAAGTATTTTATTTAAATAATAACGAATAAAAGTTAAAAAATATATATAAAAAATGTTATGTTAAACGATTCTATTAAAAATGCACTAAAAACTTAAAAATAATTTTTTCTGGTACTACAATTTCGGTGGTTTTTTCAGTTTATGCTGGATTAAATTGATTCATGTTCTGTTATGAAACATCTTGCTCCAGGATTTTATTTAAAGTGAAAAAAACACCATCAAAATTGCAGAACAAGAAAATAATTATTTCTTTAGTTTTTAGTGCAACTTTTCAACATAGATAAATTTTAACTCGTACTTTATTCAACGTCGAATAAAGTCGCAGTTACAGTTATAGTTAAGGTTGACAAATTTATTCGACGCTGAGGTTGAAACGCCCGACAAATAAAAAAGTCAACGTTATTCGTCGAATAATCTAAACTTAACGCAACTTTATTCGATCCGTTATTTAAATAATTTCTTATTTAGTTAATGCCCAACTCTCTTTTTGAAGGGCACTTGTACCTTCTTTCCAGAAAATGCAAGGACATTCACGCGGTGGACTCAAACTTCCAATATCATTAATTCAACCCTTAAGTGGCAAGGTACGTATTTATTTCGACGCATTTTCACGCGAAGATACGAAACAGCTTATCGCAGTTTGATGTTCTTTACAAATAAGATTTTATTCATATCACTTATATTAATATTATATACTAGCTGATGTCACTTACATGCTTCGTTCCGAAAAAAGTCAAAATTTCCCTGTCTAAATAGAAATAAATATTCCCCACCGCGTCAGTTAAAAGTTCCGGGTTAAAATAAACGTAGGCTACTGCTTGTCACAGCTTCGATCACACGGAGGAGTTACAAGTGACGAACAATCTTCAGAATTATTTTCCCCAGCTTCCCATTTCTCGCATTTCCCCATTACCTCAATATACATATCTAAAAATCCACATTGAAAACGTAACTGAAGAAACGAATTATGCAAAGGAACGTACGTGACTCCATTTCCAAGGTGCCTATCAACACAGGCCGAGCTACAAGCAGCAACGCCATCGCTGATGGCTCGCGTGCTCGCAATTAACAAGTCGCCGAGGATTTCACGTGGTAGGGGGCAAGCGCAGCCGTGACAACGCGGGCTAGAAAGACACTGATACGCGCAGGAGGGGGGCAATGATAACGGGCTAAGCCTTAATCTGGGTCCATTAGCCTGACAGTTGTAACGGTAAACGCGTTGTTATCGGCTTGCAAATTACAACAGTGTCACCTGCAGGACTGTGATAGACAGGTCTTGCGTCTGGTTGATTACGAGGCTGGAAGGATAGAGGGTGGCCAGGGGTAGACGGAGATAATATGAGAGCAATTAGTTCTCGAGTAATGCCACAACGTCGCCGGCACCTGGCCCGTCCGCGGTGCACACGATTTTTCTCAATTATCCCACATCCCCCCTCCCCCCAAAGTTCACCGCTTCTTTGGCTCATCCGACCGCGTTGAATTACATTCAATCATTCGCTCTGTTCCCCGTTCGGCGCCGGCGGTTCTTTCTCCCTGATAGAATCGAGCGAAATAACGTGCGCCGCGACTTGTATTCGCGCTCGAGGTGCTTTATGAAGTCTGGGGGTCGAAGCCGAAAATTGTCGGGTAACCGATATATCATTCTTCTGAAGAAAATTACCGGCGTGCTTTTAGTCCAGTGAAATTAGGATCTGTCTGCGGAAAAATTCCCAGCGAGCTAAACTTTTGTATGGGCCTTTATTTCGTCGTGTCAAACAATACGCCAGAAGTCCGCATGGATATGACCGCCGCTAGAAATTTTACAGGGGGCTGAAAGGTAAAAAAGACAGTTTTTCGCGAATAACTTGTTATCTACCAGTTTTACGATAACAATAGATATTATGAAATGTGCAGCATAGCGAATTCTGTACAAAAAAGGTTCAATGAGTTTATTTCGTACGAGTAACCATTTTTCCTGTATGACGGCTTACAAAATTTCAACCCTTATACTTTTTACAACGGAGGATCCTGAACCTGGAAATTCAAAAAATTATGAAACTTCGTGAATATGTAGGGGATGTCCTTCTCAGTGCGACACAATTTATTTTGTCACCCAAATTCACTGCAAGAGGGTGCAATAATTGACCCCTGAAATGGTTCGATTTTGTGTTATAACTCGCGAACTTTAAGAACTGTGAGAACTATAACTTACCAAGTGATAGTCCTAATTAAAAGAAGTAACTTTTTCCTGAAAACTTTTTTTCTATCTCCTACAGCTCGCGAGTAATAATGCAAAATCTGAAAATTTTCAATTGTCAATTCCACCCTCTTAGAGAGAATTTGGGAAGCAAAATTGCGTTGTACTCAGGACATCCCCTACATATTCACAAAGTTGCATAATTTTTTGAATTTCCAGGTTCGGGATCTCCCCATGTCAAAAGTATAAGGGTTGAAATTTTGTAAGCCGTCATACATGAAAATGGTTACTTGTACGAAAAAAACTCGTAGAACGTATTTTGTAGAGAATTCGCTGTGCTGCACATTTCATAATAACCATTGATGTCGTAAAACTGATAGATAACAAGATATTCGCGAAGAACTGTCTTTTTTTTACCTTTCACCCTCTGTAAAATTTTTAGCGGCGGTCACATCGATGCGGGCCTCTGACATATTGTTGGAAACGACGATATAAAAGCCCATACAAAGATTTAGCTTGCTGGGAATTATTCCGCAGATTGGACATATTTCACTGGACTATTTCTATCTTCGTTGAGAAAAGAAACAGAAAATATTCCCTGTGCCGTATTAAAAAATATCTGGCCTCCATACGTTTACTCGTGAAATACTGAATGATCTCAAATGAAATTCTAAAGTGGTACATACTTATGTCACCAAGTCTGTACAAATAAGAAATTTCTTACGGCGTTACTTTGATATTAAAAATATCAATAAATCGAACTTGATAGTACGTGCCATAATATGTAAATATTTGCTGGGATTATATCGAACCAACTTGAGCGCAGTTCGAAATCGTCCATCATGTCGAACAGCACCTTGGAGTGCAGTTAATGGAAATTCCTTTTAACACGGTATCGAGATATTGCGCGTTAATGGCCCCCGAAAATTCATCCCCAAAACTATGTATCTCAATGATACTCGGAACCTTGGAAATGGGCCGGTGGAAAAGTGGTGGAAAGATAGCGAAGAAAATAGGGCGAGCCACAATACTGATAGACGTCACTAGGGTGGAATAATCACCTCGAGGGTCATTAAAACTTTCCATCATTTCGGGTTCGCATTGTTTCGGGTTCCATGGGAAATTGGCGGGGAGGGGTGGCCGGATTTTGTCGCATTCGCCCGCATATATAATGTTTCGCGTCCTGACCAAAACCAGCGACATACTTTCCGGGGAACAAGCGGCCCCGAATTTTGAACGGGATTTTATAGCGAAACGATTTCGCGGCTGGAGAACAAAATGCAGATCACCGAGTGCTCGCGCGTACGTGTGCTGTAATGCACCCTCGAACCAGCCCCCGCGCGGACGCACACGTGCGCACGGTAAGGGGGTGTGATGGCGGAGGGAGAAAAGTTCTAGGGTGGAAATTCCGCGCATTTTCCAGAGCGGGGCTGGACGCGCGGTGTTGAACGAGCCCCGACTTTTTTAGTGCTTGTTTAATTCGCGCGAATGACCCTTTTGAAGTTAATGCCCCATGAGTGTGTACGGCCATATACTAAACTCGTACGACTGTTGCCAGTTGAAAAATTCATCGATCGCCAGCGTGCGAGCAAGCGAGGCGAGCCTCCCTCCGCGACGATGAAGCAGAGGCGAACTTCGAACTTTTATGCCCGCAGTTCCCCGCTTCCGTCGCTGTTTCACGCAAAATAAAAGTTAATCCGCTGCTCGTGTAGCTCCATTTACGCGACACCCGTAATGCCCCACTCCCGCGGAGACATTTGTCCTGAGGTGTACGAAAAATGCTCCGCGTTTGTCCGCCGCTTCAAATGCAACGCAATGCAGCCGCGGGTTTTCGTTACCACCCCCTGCGTATACCACGGTTTTCTATAATTTTATTCCCTCGCGTCCGACATATTAAATCTATCTGCCGATCCCGAGCACATACCCAGAAAATTAAATATGTAGGGGAGACCGGTGTAAGTTGATACAGAGAAATTATCTCGACACCGTGTATATATATGCAGCTCCATTTGAGCGAGATATGTGAAGTTTATTGTTGAATTATTTACTACGATGCAGCGTACGTATGGGTAGATTGGCATTAGCAATCGATTTTTAATTATTGTGCTCGTTTTTATAGAGGAAAAGTAAAAATTCGTATTCACTGTAAATCCATCTGGGGATGCTATAGAAAATTTTATTACTCAATTAGTTTGACTTCATATTGAGTCTTTTGAAGGTAAGGTAACTAGGTGCGTTTTGTTACTTTGTTTATGCCCTCTACAGTTTTTATGGAAATGTTTTTATATAATGATTTTCTGGGGGTTGATACGTTTCCAGTGGGGCATGATGATAGAGTATATTCTTGGATTCTTTCCTTTTATTTCTAGGAATATGGTTCGATATTATGATAAGAAAAGAACTCGCGGTGAAATATCGAAAGACATGTTTGACAAAGTTTTTGTCGCAATAAAAAAATGCTCAGTTTCACTGAGGCAAATTGCGAATATGTATAACATTGACAAAATGACTTTACTTGAGATACGTTAATAAAAAAATATGGCACCTGATGTAAAAATAGGTTATTCGAAACATAATCAAATTTTATTTTTCAATTAAAATCAAATAAAAATGTTTCATCTGTGTTTGTTCAAAAATCTATGTAGTGTTTAGATTTTAGACTACGTCTTTGTTAATTTAATTTTGTTAAAAATGTATGTCTTTTTTTGAAAGACATACATTTCAGGAATGTTCTCTCCAAATTTTGTGAAGAAATTCATAAAAATTGACTTAGGAATTTGATTGAAAAATTGCGATATCTGGTTGAAAAAAAATTGCGCAAACACCCTTACTTTTCAGACCATTACAGTGGTCTCCCCCCTTAAAGAGGAAGGGCCAAAGTGTACTTTAGCCTATTTGTTATTAAGTAATTAATTCAAACAAAACTGAAAAAAATTGAAAACTGAAAACAATCTTCAATGAACGATCTTTTCAATTAGCGATCTTAACAGTACCCATCACATATTAAAAAAAAGGAAAAACATTTCCTCAATTTTCCACAAATAGAAGCCACACCCCCCACTTTCTCGTCCCCCTAATCGCCAGGAGTCAGCGTTTTCCTCCACGCTCCAAGGCTCCCCGCGGCTCCGCTATATCGCGATAAAATTTTTGACCCTCGACTTGCGTTTCATCTCAAAATTCGCTCCACGGTTCCGAATCTCCCAGCCGCGAGTGAAACGTCCGACACGTGTCGAGCTTCCAGCGGCTGAAATTGCTTTACACCGCGTTAATGGAGCTAGCAGTCTTTTTGATGAGCCGATGAAAGGGGATTGACTCGGCGCACGGAAAACTCGGGGGCCAGAGCGGTGCGAGGTTACCATCCCCCCCCTTTTTTTCCCCCATCCTCGATTCCGCGCCGGTATTATGCGGATTCCGGGCCGAGCCGATTTGACTGACCATATTAGAGGAGGGTAGCTCGCCTCGCGAGAACGGTTTAAACGTCGGCCGTTCGTTCTCATCATCCTGAAATTTACGCAGCCGACGCTAAAGCAAATTACGTTCCGCGGGCGTGCAAGCGCACCCCGCCATTCGTACGGGCATCCATCCCTTTCTTTTTCTTCCCCCTACCCCATCCCACGCCGCTGTCCCTGTCTGCGGCTCGCGTTACACAACCCTCAACCGCCTGTTATTCATCGAGCTTTTTCAACCGCCGACTCTATGCGCCGGGACCATTGTTGCTGTTAAAATTCACCACGCGGCCGCGCAAAGCCTGTAATAGGATTCGCCGTCCATCGGGCTGAAGTCTTTAACGCTCGCTCACACGCATTACGCAACCGCTGTTCCACCCGACGGGCGATGCCGGTTGTATCGGGAGCTTCTAATAATGCGGATATTTCCCGTTTTACCGTCACGCTGGAGGATCTGTCGATCGCTGGGCAGGCGGATCATCGCCCTGGTTGCAGGTTGCTGGTAGGGATGGGGCGAGCTTGGACATTGTAAAGTCATTTTGTGAGGTTTAGGGAATTAATGGAATGCGAAGCTAACTGGGAACGGGGCGATGGATTATTGGAAGGCATGCGGGTGGATGTAGTGACTACTTTGAGAAGCTTAGTCTGAAATATACACTGCATTCCATATAAGAGCATACCGACGCCCCTGCCGATTTGCGACCGATCTGCGCAGCTCCTACTATTACCTGGTTTGAACCGCACGCGATTGTTCGTCGTGGTTTCCAAGGAATAACTGGTACACCCCAAACGCGGGACCTGACCGTTTTCAACGTAAACAACGTCCCGCGCGAAAAGTTAACAGAGAGAGTAGAGGGCCGTGCGACGGAGAAAAACATAGGCGGTTAAGTGGGGAGTCTACGATTTCGACACAAAGAAAGTGCAGTTTGTCTCACTGTGCGCCGTGGCAGTCGATGAGTTGATTAAAAATTCACCAAGGTGCATATAGAGCAGCAATTACACTTCACCGCTCTCCCGAACGTCCGGCTCCCGCATAGAGCGCGGCGGTATCGGTCACCGCGTTGTCCCCTTGCCTTCCAGTCGGCCATTTGGCCAAGTAAGCCGGCAGCAGTTGGCAAAAGATAAGAACGCTCTGCGCGAGCCATGTGTAGGGATTTGTACCCGGTGCGTGCGCCCCGGGTAGAACCTAAATCACGGATTTGCTGCGGATATACGTTGCGTGAGGATGAGGCTCGTCGCGAGGAACCACCCACCAAGCCTCTAAATGGAAGATCCGCAATGCGGCTAAGTACCTTGATAGATTCGGGAGGCAGGCTGAAAGCGTTGCCCCGGAATTAGCCATTGTTTCGGCCCATGATTTAGGTAAGAGCCCGCAATTTGCTCGAAACTTGACGACGGAGCGGCGATATCGACGTGGCTGGTTGACACAAAGCAACTGGGGAACCAGTGTATACAGGGGGAGCCGCGGGGAGGGCGTCTTGCGGGGGAATCGCTAATGGTATATCCACCGATAGGAAGAAACGACTTCAGACGTGATAACGTGGCAAAGGTTCGGCTGGGAATATGTAAATCGTGCTGCTTACCTTGTCGCGAAACGGCGGTTGCAGGGAGGGTGGCAGGGGAGGCCTAAACAGACGTCGGAAGTCTGGTAAGTAGATTCCGAGTTGTCTGAGAATAGATCTCCTTCTGGGATTCGAGGGGGTCGCGGAAAGCTGGTAGAGGCAAAGGAGCTGACAGAGGGTTGGGGGGGGGGGGCGTGGCTGCTGGAGGATTGTAAATGAAATCCACGAAAACGAGCTTCTCGCGGAGAGTTGATATCGAGTCGGTGGTGCGTTAGGAGAAAGAGAACCAGCCACTTACCGAGAAAGATCTTCCGCGGATTTGCATGAGGAAAAAAGGGGAGGCTAGGTAAGTAGCATGCGTGAGAATGCAGGAATAGGAGACGCCGTCGAGGCGTCCGAGGCTATGTCGGAGCTGCCGGAACATGCCTGCGAGTTTTCATCCCCCCCCCGCGCCAATTAATGGAACCGCTCCCTTTCCTGAGGCTACCGCCCTTTCATTTCGGCCGTGTTCCTCGCGGCCGGACGATTGAACCGTTCGCAGCCTCGTTTCAACCGGGATTATTATTTTTTTTTTTTTCAAACCCAGGGAAATTTGTATTATCCCTGACGCTTGAAACGTTGAAACTGCTAAATCGCGCGTAATATTAAATCCGTCCGGCGACGGGGAGGGAAGTGGTGCAATTTTTTAATGAAATCCTGAACAGGCCGCCGCGAAACTCATTGGGCGAACGTTACAATACGATATTTCACCGCGCAACGCCATGAAAGGTCCAATATTCAAACGGAGCCTAGAATTCTCTGGCCACAATGGGAAATACTCGCGCGTACTCGTCAAGTACCTATTCAGCATCTTCGTGATGATGGTGCCTCGTTGCGCTGTAATTGTAATTAAACATTTTACGCGGAGTAGTGTGCAGTCGTTCCCCAATGTATTATTAAACCCGATTTTCGTATCAGAATATTGCAGAGCTAAAATTTAAGGAGCTCAAATTTTTCGGACTGAGTTACAGTCCATTGTAGCATTTAATAATTTGGTTCGCAATTTACATGTATTTCGTGGAGGAGGAATATTGTACGCAGTGTCTGTCAGGTTGCCAGGCAATAAGAAAAACAGTTTCGGCGCAGGGGGTTGGAAGTGAACACCGGGCAAGTTTAAGTACGTTTAAGAAGTAATTAACGGTCTCCTGGACTGTCGATACCTTCCTTGCTCTCTAACTGCGGCAATTTCGCCTGGCAGATATTCGTCCTGTGAGTAACGGGAGGGGGAACTATCGAGGACAGATTGCGTTCTTGCAAGACGTCTGAAGTCGACCACCGTGCAAGTGTTACCACAGCTCCAAATCTCCTTGTCGAGCGTTTCAGACCTTACAAGTACATCATTATGCGCGTTTCTGCCGTAATTTTGTCCTTCGCCCTAACATAATGTACATACCTGAAGCGTATTCCGCGTTTCCATGTGCGCCAGCGACTGCTGAGCACGGACACATGGTACTCCTAAATTCATTCCTGGGCTTGAGATGGAATTGTTTTGTTTGGTGTACTGACGGCGGAATGTTGCGAACATTGTAAATTTACGAAATAAACAAAATGTGCTATGGGAAACTGGAATAATATCTTATGTGAAGGATAAGGGGAAAAATCGGGAATGCCCATTTTTCGTGGTTTTGCCATTTATAGCATATTTTGTTGGTAGCAACTGGAACTGCAGAATTGTCGAGTCACAGAGGATTATAAAGTTCAAATACCCCCGTAAGATTTGGTATACTGGTTAGAAACAGGAAATGTCTACTCTGCACTGGAATAAAAAAAAAAAATAAAATAAAGACCTACTTAAAAAAAAAAAAAATAATAATAAATAATAATGAAAATGCACTGAAAAGTAAAAAATAAATATTTCCTTCATTTAATCTACGATTCTCAATGCACTGTGTAAATCTGGCGTCGACTTAAAAAATTGAGAATCGTAGATTAAATGAAGGAAAAAATTCTTTTTTACTTTTCAGTGCATTATTATTATTACTTTTTATTATTATTTTTTTTAAGTCGGTTTTTATTTATTTTTAAATTTTTTTATTTAGTTATGTAATATAATATATATATATACTACGTCCTTTGCCAGCCCCTACATACAATGTATTATAATGAACAGTTTTCTTATTTTTGTGTGTAACTTGAAAACTACTGGATCGATTTTGATAATTCTTTCTCCATGGCCTAAGTTGATCGAAGCCAAACTAAATGCAATAAGTTTCACCAAAATCGGTTCAGTAGTTACGGAGAAATTCGCGGACAAACATAATACGTATAACATACATACAAATACCTCGAACTGAGAACCTCTTTCTTTTTGAAGTCGGTTAAAAAAATACGGAAAAACAAGAAATTATTTAAGCAAAAAATTATATAAGAAAATTAAATTCTAATTGTTTTGTATTAAAATTTAATTGCCTCGAAAAAGCTGTTTTGTGACATTCCCTGTTTTCCCTTTATCCTTCATGTGACTGTTCTATCTCTCTTCACGTGACCTCGTAATTTTGAAAATTTTCATATTGATCAGTGAATAATATATATTGTAACTCCTCGTAAGTTATACCTGGACACAGGGAATGGCACTACTACCATAATTTGAAATTTTCATTTGAACACAAATCCTATTCACGCAACTAGATCAAAGCACCACAAACTAATATTCCTAGTAGCAATGAGCAGATTCATCCTGAACCTGATGCACTAACCAATATACTCCTTTCAAATATGTATTACCCACAGTGTCGAAAGCTTTCCTATATAACGACAAAGTTCAAAATCAATACTACCTATCCAACCACATTTAAATTTTTTAAAACAGCCTCCATCCACCTATACCGAACACATGCCGAAAAATTCTGTGGACGATTTCAAGAATGGCCAATGTCAAATTTGACACTTTCGACTAATAAAAAATAGAAACTTTATATTAACTTCGACTTTATTTAAGAAGACTAAGGCAGTCTAATCGCTCGAAAGTCAAGTACTTCTTTGTGAATTAATTGCAAGGAGATGAATGCAAATTGTGTCTGATACTTTTGGGTAACGTTTACTAATACTATAAACTGTATAAAACTTTTTTTTGTTGATAATATATACAGATATATGACGGCGCTATAGTCGCCTGATGTGTAGGTGTTTTTTCTGCCGTTTTGCAGTGATTACAGAAAAACGGAGGTTCGGATCGACTTGAAAAAATTACAGGGTGTGTAAAACATGTGCCATTCCCCGCGGAACCTCGGATATGGTCTATCTTTCGAAGTCTTTTGTTTCGGATAAACCTGAGCCGGGAAATCACCTACGCCGTGAACATACCTCTTTTTTTTGTGCCAAAATTGACACTGTAATAAAACAATTAAAACAAAGTGCAAAAATTCTTTTTAATTTTTTTTTGTATAATATAACAATAGCTTAATAAATACCAAAAAGATTTATTTCATTATATGTTGTATTTACTCAGAAAAAATCTTCACAAATAGCTTAATTTTTCGGCTGATCAAAGTAAAACGACCCCTTAACTCAAAACAGCCAAACGTTGATATTGGCCCATCTCGAACTCACCCATTATCGCTCCTAAAGTCCGAAAACACCTTGTCGCGTGAAATGCTTCTTACAATTGCGGGGGCGTCAGCCTGTAGTTCCCTTAATTATACATTCCCTGTATGTGTACGTTATTTGCACATGAATTTGTATACCCAAACACTTGCGTATAGTCCGTTTCCCAAGAGTACCACTACATATATCTGGTTCTGTCGAATTACGAACGGGATATCGTGCCCGAAGTCGAACGTTATTCTCACGACGGTTGATTTATCGGTATTATTAATACCGGGATAATATTACGCGATACGGACCGTTAAAACCGACGTTAAAATCCGCTTCCAATATTGCCGCTTAAGGCAGATACAGGTGCGCGTGATGATCGATGAGCGTAATCCTATTGCGAATCCTTTAAAGCTTCCCGTCACTGCTGGAGGCTTCGAAAGTTTTCGAACCCGCTCACGACAAAATTGCCGATATTAAAAGTGCACGTAAGGAGATAACGGGCCATATTCCATCATCGACTAATAATACGAGCAATAATGACGACACCATGAATCCGAAGCGTCTTCATTCAGCCGAAACGATGAACCGTAACTGTCGGGTCTACTTAAATCTTTCGCCCCACAAAATTTAACGCGATGGAAAATTCACCCGTTCCTTCGCCGAGATTATGTGAAATTCGCAATCCTCGATGCGTAATAAATTGCAGCTTAAATTAGAAATTAATATCGAAATTACGTTACGTCACTTTATGTAAAAAAAATTTACAGTGACTGTATCACAAATTCTTCCTCATTTCGTTTTAAGATATTTTTTCGAATCACCAGCAGTTTCGATATATGATTTTTGTGATTGTTTAAAATTCTGTTGGCTTCCAAACAGCGTCAGTGCCGTCACCTTTTTTTTTTTATCAGAATGGCAACTAGAGCCATCAAGGTTTGAAAATGCTTAGAAACTACTGCGGATCCCGGAAATTCGCGTGCAGAGTGCATTCGATCGACATTCGAGCCGGCGCCAACGATTCCCCTGGCATGAGGAATAAAGAATCCCAACTCAGGGGGCAACGATCTCGGAGAAAATCATTATAACGCAACTTTCGAATCCCACGAAATCCTTCTGTGCCCCGGCTGCTGCGAAACGATTTTTTTCCAAACGCGGCGGAGGGAACGTTCACGAGGGGAAAGGGATCTGAGGAAACTTCTCGTTACATCCTCCCCGAGTCGGCGGTACGTGTTTGCTCGGAAGCATCGATATCCACTGGCAACAACTACTTGACAAAGCGAATCCAACACGGTCGTCTGGCTCTTTCTTCTACGCAGACAGAGCCGCACACTTTGTGACGTGTGTGTCCGAAAGCTTCCAAGGGTGCAGCATCCAGCCTCGACTTTCCTGCCTCGCGATTGAAGCAGCAAGAGGGCAATGAAGCGGAACGCAAATGTCTTCGTTGAACCTTATGAAACGAACCTAGAGAACCCGTGAGCTTCTGGCACCGAACACGTGGAAAGAAGCTGTGCTCGGTGGAGGAAAGGAAACACCCGTCTCTAATCTGTGCGTCTCCCCGTCTCCGCAAACATTTTTCACGTTCCTCAGTCTCTCCGCACTTGTAAATATTGCATTGTTCTGTCAATGCTGTTTCTTACGTTGTGTTTAAGAAGCACCACTTCAGCTATATTCGTTGCCGATTTTGGATTTTCTGCTTTTCTTTAGTCACTGAACTGTTTTGAATAATTTTGTTAGTTAGTGATATTAACCTCGTGGTAAGGGTGAACGTGTAATGCGTTTCTTTTTGTTTGGTGTTGTATTTTATTCTGTTTTGTAGTTATTAGTATTTATATTCTTTTTCTCTCATTATTAGTGGTTTCTTTTATTATTCTCAGGGTTAGACTTAAGAGCAGTAAATTGCTGAATCTCACCCATTACATTTGTCCGTATAAGCTGGCTCATATTACTTTAGCAAGCTTTATTTTTTGTTAATTGTATGCAGATGGGAATGTAATAAATAATATTATTATTAATATTATTATTGTTATTGTTATAAGTGAATTGTATTGTAAATTGTTAATTTACCTTGCGAGTACTTCAGTAACACTTTAAAATCTTCAGAGAAACTTTAAAATCCATCCTATTAGTTCAAGGGCAATCATATTTTTGGGGCTAAAAATGTAGCAAATTTGGGGATTTTTTTTTATGAAACTAGCGATTCGATTCATCTGAAATTCGGACCATGTTTTTATGTAACTTTGAAGAAGTTTCAGTTTTTTTCTTATTAATTTTTAATAATAAATATAGGAGTTATGGAGTTATAGTAGTAGTGAACCAGAACAGAACAAGAAAATTAATTGAGAAGAGTGATGAGTTCTCAAATTAAAAAGTCTGATCTTTTAATGTTCGCTATCTAATTTTGCGCCAGTTTTCTTATTTAATAAAAAAGTGTATAACTTATTCGTATACTGGTTTACTAAACTGAAGCTACATATGTATAAAGTAAAACACCGTTTCATTTTTGTGTTTCAGATTACCTGGAAGATAAATACCATGCAATCATGCATAACTCCCAAATTTATTCTTAAAAATTAATAAAACAAAAACTGCAACTTTTTCAAAGATGCGTAAAAACATAGTCCAAATTTCAGGTGAATCGAATCGCTAGCCTAAAAAAATCTCGAATTTTACAATGCTTTTAGTCCAAAAAATAGGATCCCCCCTTAAGGGGACACCGCGTTAATGATCCGAAAAGTAAAGGTATCTTTGGATATTTATTAAAAGCAAACTACGTAATGAATCTTTCTTAAACTTTCAGCACTTTCTATTGGATATTTAAGTTATACGAATATCATTTTTTTAAATTTATTTAAAGCAGATTTTTCAGAGCAAAACTTTTCTGTTACAATCTGCCCCGGTCTCCTCTGCACCTTTACTTTCCGAGCCATTGCCGTGGTGTCGCCCCTTAAATTCAAATTCCCAATACTTCCCCTTTCTGACTACCACAACCAATCTACCGAAATTTCGGTCCAGATTTTTGTTCTTCATTTCCATGGAGGCTCATTGGGCTCCATCTTCGCTTCCAGCTCCTAGCAACTTCGAAATTTGCTTTCCACAGACGAAAGAAACTTTCGAAATGGTAAATCCCGCTTCGAGTACCATCGTCATGGCGTGCGAATACTGAACGACAATTCCAACGTCTGACGAAACGCACCTAACAGAGTTTCTTCGGCGAAACTTTACGATTTCGCGATGTAAAGGGGAGCAGCGAAGAAGCTTGGTAGAAATTCAAGATTAGACGCGCTTATTTACGACCATTTGTTTGGCAGGATCAATCCGTAAATTCGGATTACCGCGCACGAGCGGCACGCACGAGCGGGCAGCCAGGGGGAAACGTTTGATCCTGAAAACCGAGGAAAAAACCCTCCAAGGTCCGTTTTACCGGGATCGCGGAATAAGAGCGGGGAAAAAAATCGACGCCCGCGGAGCTTCGGAGCCCGGCGAAAACGTTTAAAATGTTTCAGCGCGTTTGTCAGCGTTTATGCTAACCGAAGACGAGGGAACGAGTTTGTTTGTTCGCCGGCGAAATCAGAGAAATAGCGGCGTTCCATTGGTTTCCCGACAGTTGAAAAAAAAGAGGAAGAAAGGAACGAGGGGGCGAAAGGAAGCGAAATCCTTCAGAATTTTTCCACGGGATAATGTAGAATTGAGGGTGGAACGCGCTGCACCGTGGCCGAGCTCTGTTAAAATTAAAACTTGCCAGAAATTGCGCGGCAACGGCGCGGACGGAAAGTCGTCGGGTCGCTGAGTATCATTTTCCCGTTAGCACGTCGGTGATTCCAGCGGGAAATTGACAGCTTATTTTACCCCGTCACGCAACACCAGAGTATCCGAATTTATATTACGGGACGCACAGGGTCGCGCGCGCGCGCAAGCCCACGGAGCAATGGATGGATGATAAGCCACTGATATTGCCCATCGAAGCGTGATGCTGAGATTGGACTCGTTCCTTCCCATATCCATTCGACGTAATCACCGCAGGCACCGTCGCCATCCTAGCCACGGCGATGGCGATAATCTCCTGGGACGGCGCGAAAATCAGCAGACGAATTTTCACGTCCTCCACCCACCGCCACCTGTCCACAGGCTTCTTTTAATCCCCTTCGATTTTCATTGCTGGGCTATTCGGGTCCGCTTGCAGGGCAGGCCGGAAATTTTGGACAGGCTCGGTCTGGGTGCCTCGCGAACTTCGAATGGAAGTTACCAGACGTCTGGAAGCTTCGAGTCACTGAGCCTGTCATTAAAGCGAGAGCGAGCTTTTTGGGGGATACGAGTGATTCCTTGGCGGCGGAGATTGCCTGCGCGTTAGTAGACTTGATGGGAACTCTGGGCAACTGTAAGTGATCTCGACTGATTCTGCAATTGAGAGACAGTGTTTTGTGGGGGTGAGTTTTCAAGGGATGAGTGGCAGTGTGGCGGTTGGAATGGCTGAGAACGGGTGGCTGAGCAAATTAAGGATGCGCAATGCATGGTGAAAGTGTACCTGTGATAGAGAGTGTATGGAGAATTTAGAGGGTGGCATTTATGCTAGTGTCGATGCTGCGTTGTTTAAGGGAACCTTCCGGTCTAAAGCCCCCAACAAATCGGTGATGTTTAGGAATTAATTAAAGGAAAACTACTATATATAATTTAATGGGACTTTTTGCATTGTATTAAGAATGTCTTAGATTATAGAAATGTATTTTTTGTTTTATAATTAATCATTGCAGACGACACTGGGGAGTCGTTAAAGTCAAGGCGTCCAAAAATTCATCCAAATCGGTGGGTCCTGTACCTCCAACAGTTATTATCCGATTCGACTGAAACTTTTCTTAATTTGAAGAATATACTTCTGGCTAGGAGAGAAACCAGACAAAATTACAAAAATGACATTTTGAAGTTTCAATCACTTTTGCCTATAGTTTTCATCCTTTCAACGCCTTAGAAAATTATAAATTTTCATTTTTTTGTTGTAATTTTTTCTAGTATCCCCCCCTAGCCAGAAGTATATTCTTCAAAATGGGCAGAGCATCAATTTCAGAGGATATTTCACAATTCAATTTCTTACGGCCAGAATCACTGCAAAATTACAGCGGCTCCGGAAAAAAACACCTATATATCAGGCAACTGTAGCGCTGTCATACATATGTATATATTATTCAAATAATTTTTTTTTTTACTGTTTATAGTATTAACAAACATTACCCAAAAGTACTAGTCCCAATTTGTGTTCATCTCCATGTAATTAATTCGCAAAAAATACTTGATTTTCGAGCGAATGCTTAGTCCCCTTAATGCGTCTCTGAAGTGGAAGGATTATTTGCTGGCAGTCGCATAAGAACTGTTCAGAGTTGAACAAAGTTTTGAAGGTGGTGGGAGCTGGCCCGTCTACGTCTTCATAGATGGGCGAATTGAGGGGGTTGCCTAATAATACGAAGTTACACGTGCCGAAGGGGATACGGAATACGGAAAGGCTGGTCGCTGTAGAAAAATTAAATAAGAGGAAGTTTAACGTGGCATTTGAAAGTAGACGTCCAGTAAATAAATAGAAGGAAGGGTGCGATGGAAATACCGAAGTACGAAGGTTCGATGTATCGACCAGCTGCTGGCGCAAATGTTATTCTCTATTTTTAGTCAAAGTCGCGTAAATACTTTTATATAACGAGCGCAGGATCACCCCCACCGTTCTAATGATGTCAATGAATTTTTTCACGTCAGACTTTCGCATTGTCGATCGCACGACAACAGCACAATTAAACAACAGGGTTCGCATGCAGAATTTAAATCAGTTGGTCGCAATTAAATTAATCACGGGGCACATTATAATAGTACGATAATACTGCGATGCTGAGTAAATGATGAGTACCGGTTAAATGGACTCGCGGAGCAGAGTGTATGGTGCAAATAACATTCTCGTTAATTAATATTTTAGCAAGTAACTAAATTCCCACTTGTTTCTTTGGTACGAACGGATGGGATACATTGTTTGTGCAAAAGCTTTTGCCATGCTTCCAGAAACCGTTCCATGATTGATTTAAACTGAGTATTTATTGTCAGTGCTTTCTTTTAATTGCAAAAAGAGGGTTAATGGATTAAAATGACATTAAAACTACAGATGTTATTTAAAACAACCGTGAGACGTGCAGTGAATATTTTTTTATACCTGGAACAGTGGAAGGTTTCAAATTTTCGAGATGGTATTTTTTATTTTGTGTCGATCCGAAACTAGGGCCGGTATTCATAGTCGCTACTTAATCTTAAGCGAATGCTTAAGCATGCGGCATCCTCTACTAACCTAGTAGATATAATTTTGAAATCCTGATTTTTTCGCGCGATTTTTGCAGGAAAAAATCAGGATTTCAAAATTAAATAGCCGCCATTTTGTTTTAAATTAATATTTCGGAAAATTCTCTCCGTCAACCTGAGGATACATTAATATACTAACGAAATCTTTTTTGTTTCTTGATTTTAGATAATCTGTTCCGAATGACAATGCTCACCGCAAAACCAAATTTTTAAAAATGCTTCTTGGATGTCGCTTGTTATTTTATTACAAACTTAAATATTTTTCTAAGAAAAAATTACCAAATGTTCTTTAAATGTTGCTCTTTGAAACGCAAAAAGTTTTGTAAAATTATACGCTTCCGCTTCTTCAAAAAAAAATCACAAATATTCGCCTCTTTTCGGCCGCCTGACTAGGTATAACCCCTTAAGAACAAGTAGCGACTATGAATACCGGCCTAGATCGTCCAAAACAGTCCTGTAACTCGATGAAGAACCAAACTCAACTACGCTAAAAACACGAGGAATAATATTATGCATCAAAACTAGTAAAAGATTGGAAAAATGTAGACACTAAGAAAACAATGATTTCACACAAACTGTCGATGGCAAACTGCATTTAAAATTTGAAGGACAAGTGCTTGCGATTTTTTAAAAAAAAGCACAAACATCATCCGTTGTTTATTTCCATCGATATTTCAGACAGAAAAACTATCACACAATAATCTGAAACATATATAGCAGTGGATGGTAAAAAATGGATAATTCCTTCTATATAGAATAAGTACCAAAAGTGCTTTCCGTGCACGGAAAGTTTTCCCGCATTTTTGCTGGGATATAGCAGGTGCGATACATTTCGAAACGTTTACAGCCTAACCAGTCATGCATCCTTGTTACTTCGAATAATGGACGTGCCGCTGTGTTTTATTCAAAATGGGAAACGTTCAACGATGCGCAAGTTCCGATTTCAGCCGGTGGCATGTAAAATAAATGCGAATTACCGCTAGTTAATTTTTCACGGTATAAAGCGTCGCGATACCAGCGGATTACGGAACGGTCGCGTGTTAAATGTTGAACAAATCTCTCGATAATTGTATGGCCGCGGCGTGAATGGGGAGCGAGGGAAGCGGCGATAATCGATGGGCTGTGTTGAAGACACACAACAGGGGACGATATGTGGAATGCAGGGGGAGATTTCCGCTCTCGGCGACGCTACGTGCAAAAATTCACGAATGCAATGTGAAGCTTCGAAAAGGCAACATTGATGCACCAGAATCTTGATCATGCGAGCTAATCGGTTAACCCAAGTGTTTGGGTAATCGGTCATCTGGATGATCGAGCAATTACGTGTTAACACGATGAACAATTATGTAACACATAGGTAGCGCCTCGTGTCTAAGGGAAAAAATTAAATTAGAATTCAGGGATTCTTCTGGTCCTTTATTCCAATTCCATATCATAATTATCATGAGCATATAAATGACACGGTCTTTTTAAAAAAAAGTATTTTGTGGGGATGATTCAGAAGTGTACCTAAACTAAAAATACTATCCATTTCTTCAGGTTTGGTATTTTTTTTTCCAATCAGTATTAACACTTTCATATTCTTAAAATTAATATTCAAATCCTATTATATGCTTGTTTTAATTACTCTGTTACCGGATATTACAGTTCGAGGAACCAGACGAAACAGTGATATTATAGCATCGAATCATATTTATTTTAATGAGATGACTTTCAATAGTAACAAATTATAACAGTGGTTAGAAGTTTTTCGATAATGGGAAACCTTTCCCTCGTTAGTAATCTAATATGTACTCGGTGCAAATGCTTTTTGCTTCTTTCCTGTTTCTGCTGGCTGGTATTTGATATTGATGTTCCCCATCATTCATTGACTATTTCACGTCCCTGCCGGGCAAATTCCAATTCTCGATACTTTCTTTCCGCTAGAGAGACAATGAAAATACTACAAATAAACCATTGAACGGTCGAATCAAGGATCATAAAACGAATGGAGTATAAAGGCAGTGAAATGCGCGTGGAATGACACCGCGCAATGCGGTAAACAAAAGCGCGGCGAAAACCATTTTCGGGCTTTTTATAACCTTTGAAATCTATAGTCTGCAATCCCTGCAGCAAGTTAATGCAAACAATGCGGTCTTCGTGGCTGGGTATCAATGTAAACTAAATGATTATAAATTAACTTTTTTTCTCTGCAATTTCTCAATGTTTATGTATTTCCTAATTGATCGCATTGAAAAGTGTACAAAAGGATTTTATTTATTTCCTATCTGCACCCTGTCTTCGCGGAAACCTTTCTTTGCGAGAAAGAGAACAGTACAGGCTAACTAATTAACTTCGCCCAAAATAATTTTTACAAATGGAGCGCAATGTCAATACCCAGAATACGAAGTAGTATATACCACCAACGAGAGGGCGAAATTCTCCACGGGAAAACTCGAAAAATGTGAAATAAAATGTTTCTAAAAAAGATCTATTGCAGAATTTTGACACCCTTCGCGACGATAAATAACTTCGTTTGCGATCTACCACAAACATTGTCGGACGTTGTCTAAATTCTCTATCGACATGCGTCATGCGCCGATGGTCGTGGTATTTGCACAGCAAAGAAGGGACACAATATTATTTTGAACCTAATATGTTGGCAGATTAAACAGATTTTGACAGAACGCGCAGCGGTAGTGGTAAATCTACTGTAAGCATTCAAAATGATAACCCGTCATATCCATTGGCGGTCTAAAACTCCGTTGCAACAGTCCGACGATTTCAGCACGCATCTGCGTGGCAATCACAGCAGTTCCCAATAGGAAGATTAAATTCGTCGCAAATTCTTTTCGTGGCAGACTCGCGGGAATCTGATTCACGATGTCACCGGTAGCGCGATCTCGGCGAGAGCAACACTTGAACGCTCGTTGAAACGCGGTTCCCTGTGTTCTTTTTAAAGACATCTCAAGTGAAGGTGTCTTTGCATGCTCCCTTTAACCCTCTGCGTAAACAGAGGCCTAAAGCCACGTTTCCATGTACGCAACACGTGGCGCGGGGAACACCTCTTCAGCGTGCGCTCCCTTTGAAAAGCACCCCTTTTTAAGCGTTTCGAGGGTCAGGCGTGTGTCGTCACACGTGGAAACGTGGTTTAAAGGAGCTGCGTTTACTAAAAGATACATATTTAACTATATTATTCTAAATTTTCATGAGATATTATTATTAACTAAAGGAGATATCGGGTTGGATATGAGGCTTGTTTTTTGTATGCATTAGCTGCTGGATATTCCCTAGGCCAAACGATGTATCTGAAAGCAAAAATTCAAGTAGATTTCATAAATAAATAACTTACAGAAATACCTGACGTTCTTCGAATTTTAATATTGCACTTTAGTCAAAAGGGGCCACCGTTTGAAGTTGAAATATCGAATTTCGTGGAAAAAAAATTATTTTTTTCAAGAAGGCTTTGCAAGTATTTCCATTATTGCAAAATTGAAAGCAAAATTTAAAAAAATGAGAACGTCAGGTACTTCTGAAAGTTATTTATTTTTAAAATCTACTTGAATTTTTGCTTTCAGGTGCATCATTTGCCCTAGGGAATGTTCACCAGCTAATGCTTAATAAAAAAAACACGACTCATATCCAAGCCGATATATATTTTAATTAATAATAATATCTCATAAAAATTTAAAATAATATAGTTAAAAGATGTATCTTTCAGTAGAAAAACACTGTGTATCATTTTCACTTATACTTTTCCCAAAAAAAATTCCTGAACTTGTATGCTTATTCCGGAGCTCTAGGCGAATGTAACCCCTAAAGTCAAGAAGGGTAGCTTTATCTACATTGTGACATTTCTCCGGAAATGAGAATGTCAATCCTCCAGGTCTAAATTCATCATTGAACCTCAACAATCAAGTTTAATTACCACGCCAGTGAACAGCACCACGAAACCAAGTGTTGATAAACATAAAATATGTAATTCAAAGTCCGAGTATCAAAAGCGAAAGGCCTGGGTATTAGAATTTACAAGAATCCAAGTGAAAATCTGAGTTTAGTCGTCACGCTCGATGTTCAGAGGAGCTTCAAGCCCAGACCGCAATTATTTCGTTGCAGCACAGTTCAAATTACTTTCTATCAAGTTCCACACCAGTATTTAGAAGTCCAGTTGAAATGTTCAGATACTTGAGTCGCGTAGTTCCAGTAGTCGCTCTAGGTGCAAGACTTCAACTACCCCTGCGCCGAAGTTCGCGTGCCCCAGGTCCCAGGAACCACTCTAATGTTAAATGAAAACTCCAGTCCCTCCCTTTACAGCGATTTTGTACCGTTGCAGTTAGATGTTGCTCCCAGCGCCAGGGCTCGAGCTTGCTAATAAACTTTTTTCAGACGGTTCCTTGAATTTTACATACACCCTGCGCGAGCCGGCTGCATAGCCCATGCAGGCGGTGCGCCTGGGGATGCAACGCTGCACACGTGCTTAATTTCGGGAAATTGACACGCAACCCCCCGTGCAATTCCCCGGAACCGGGCTTTTTCGCGAGTTTACGCCACGCTAATCGCTATTAAAGAACCACAAGTAAACTAGTAAACTTCAAGCCCCCACCCCCGAGCCCTGATTAAAATTTTAAAGATCCCCGGCCGTAGCCGATCGAATTAAACACGTCAACGGAAACGCACACAGGAGCTTGCACCCCTAATCGTTAGCACCTCGCAAGCCTACAGAAATCATCGATCGTGTCGCGAGTCGCCAACCGAAATTCATTGCCCAAGTAAATGGCCCTCAGCCAGGTGTCCCGCGTCGATGGGGCTGTGTTGGGGCTTTAAATTAACCTAATACCCCGACCGAAAAAAAAAGGGAGAGAAAGAGTGGCGCAGGGTTGGGAGGGTGTTGGGAGATGCCGCGATAGAAAACGAATTACTTTGAAGTTAAAGACCCAGGAGCCCCGTAATTCGTACGGTCGGACGTTTAAAGTCCCGAATCCAATGAGGAGTTCTCTGCAAAGTACAATTTGATGGCGCCGGTTAATTTCGCCGAGTTTATCGCCACGCTCGAGTCTACGCGAAGATCTGGCAAACGACGTGGCTCGATTCGAGGAGCGGCGCTACGTGTCGCGGGACTTACGACCGCCCGAGACCAGGATCCGCTGGAAGCAGTCGGTAGAAGAGGGGCTGTGCACGCGTATTTGGAATAAAAATTCCCGCCCGCTTGGGGAATCCTTGAGCGAAGTGGCAGCGCCCGTCTGCCCACCGGCTCGGTTAATTCGTCGCCGTAAAAGTCCGACTACGGACATTATTTGCCAATCGATTTGCACCAACTGATTTTTCTATTGTCTTCGTGCCGTCGAAACGACCGCCCCCGGCCGGACACCCTACGGAATGCTAATTCACGCCGTTCAAATACTTTTTCTACGTGACTTAAATTCCTCGAATGAGAAAACCATTACTCTCGACGCTCCGTCGGTGTCTGCAGAGCGACTCGATTGATTCCTCCCTCTCTCTCTCTCTCTCTCTCTCCTCCACTCCTCCCGTTTCCCCACTCGCGTTATCCGTCTCTTTCAATCCCTTTCACCCCTACCAGTCTAGCTGCAATAAAAACGTGGCGCACCTTGTATTTAGCGGCGCGTTTGTTCGACCGCGACGAGCAACGGATCACCTGAATTTTCGTCCATGACGGGTCGCAAGATCCACGGGCTGAACCGTGGCCCGCTGGAAGGGCGATATTTTAGTTATCGGGGGAGGCTGTGCTGGCTGTGAAAAACGAACGAGACGCATTTATGGGTGGGAGTTTCGTGTGTCTGAGGTCGAATTGTGAAACTGTTAAATGGAGTGGACCGGGTGCTCAGATTGATGGCTGTAAAAACTGTGAGGACTGATATTTAAGCGCGAATCACTGTCGTAAGAAGCGGTTTTCAAGCTGGGATAAGTTTCATAGGATTTGGGAAATTTTAGTGGTTGATAAAAAAATGTTATCAGAATGTATGGTACCTAGATGATGAAGAATCGAAGAAATTGCCACTGCCACTTGGATATCTTCGCGAAGATTATTGCGGTAGACGGAAATAGACTATCTAACCTTACGTGATGCTTACTTTAATCGAAGTCGCAGTCGAAACTACTCCCGAACAACAATTAGACCAGCGTATGCTGATCCACGGCCCCGGCAGAGTTTCATAATTAAACGTTCGAGCAAATAACAGATTAGCGGCACCAAATGAGGCATAAAGGAGATTAGATCCTGTCGCTAGAATATCAGTCGAGTGGCGTGTACTGGTAGCAAGCATCGTTCGCGGCAAAACCTTTAACAAAGAAGACCGTGGAAAATATCGGGCTGTTTACCCGATTCCCGACAGATCATCAAGGTTTTCTAATTTGGAATAGAATTGTCTTTCTGAGTGAATGCTGTTTGGCTCCAGCTCGGCGCAGCTGTCCTAGGGCACCAGGAACAAGTGGTAACAGCGTCTGCGCTGATCGCGTACACCAGGCTAACACGGCCACTCGAATCTCGCCGGCAACAATATTTACGTTAACGCATAAATCACGGCGGGCCGAGATAGAGGGCGGAGGCGCGGGGGCTACGTAGAAAGGCAGGCAACCAGCCAGGCGAGCAGGCAGCCGGGCGAAGGGTGGGAATTGGCATGCATGAGAATACCCTGGCATTCGATTTAATGCGGGTAAAGAGGTAAGACGCCGTGAAACATATCTATCCTGTCTTATCGGATCCCGAAGATGTATATCGGCTGACGTCGAGCTCGGCAGCCACCTCCATTCTCGCGCCGACCACCCCCTCGCCCCGCTGCCACTTTCTGTTCTATCGGTCCTGCCTCGAATCGGTTTTAACCAAAGTGGATCCCCTCGCCGGGCGCCTTGAGCTCGTAGGCGCGCACCAAACTGGTTAATAGATGTCCCGGGGAGACATGGTGCTTTGACGAGTGCTGGCTAGTGTCGGTGTCTCGAGCGCGGGGTGATTCTTCGTGGGAAATGATAGTGTATCGCCAGATCGATTCTACGGTTGAAGCCTGAGTAGCCGTTTACCTCTAGCCTCCAGAAACTGGAGGATAAATGGATGAAGAAGTGTCTGAAACACCTGCTACGTATGCTATCTAACTACCACCACGCTGGACCCAGAGTTTAAGTATACAAGGAGTCATTATCTCGCAAACTGAAACCTGGAGTGCTTTTCAGGGCTCCTTTGTTCCTTTCTGCGATTTCCATCGACCATTCAAATTTGCACCCGCAGTCCTGGGCCCTCCCTACACAGTTGCACTTAAGAAACTTCTTCAGCAGAAGGACCACAATCGGCCAGCATCCTTCACTTCTCCCTTAACTCCGCTTCTCCCCTTCGTCCTTTCTTTCATTTTCTTCCTCCGACCCTCCCCCTGCTCTGTCTTTCCGCCCCCCCTCGCCTCCAGCGCGGTCCCCGAGAACCAACGACGGTCTCAGCTTTTTTTCTACATTGTACACTCACGCCACTTTGCCCGTCATTTACGCACTGCCATCGATTTCCGATAATCGACGCCGGCCAGCGCGGGGGGCCGATGCAAGCGAGCAGAACGCTCATCACGTATTCCATTTCGTCCGGCTGTGTGGCGAATCAAGGCGCAATTCTAGGCTGGTTTGGACGAAAGTAGGCGGGGTGAAAAAAATACCAGGGAACAGCGACGTCGCCCGCGACGGCTTCCGGTTGACGGTAGCCGCGGATTACTGCGCACAACCCCCCGGCGCGCTGGTGTGCGCGGGTGGCCGCGGTGGGTACGTGTGAAGCGTGGAAAAAATCAACCACGCGATTTAAATCTATTTTTTTTTCTTCCAGCGGAATCGTTGTTTCGGGGAGCGTTCCATTGTTTCGTCGTTGGTAACGTCGCGCTTCACGCGCTGGATTGCTTGAGTTACCGCTCACTTGCTGTTTTTTTTTTTTTTCGGTTGCTGCTCCCTTTTCAACGTGCTTCCTTTCTTCTTTGTGGATTTCTTGAAATTCTATTGTGTTGGATAGGATCCTCGCTATTAAACCGTTTCGTGCCACATGGACCACTGGTGGCGTAAGATATTTGTTGAGAGTGAAGCTTTTATTCAAGTCGAAAGCAGAGCGGGTGTGAAAGAAATTGAAATTGTGAGGAATATAAGTCAGCTTTTATATTAGTGAAAATTGTAATATACTAGGGAGACCAAGAATCGGAATTTCCACTGTGGCACGGAACGTGGTAAGGGGTTGAGCCACCTCGGAGGCACGAAAATCATATGTAAGTTTCAGAATTTTTTTCTGGAGAAATTGGAAAATAATTGGAAAAACTTTTTTGAGGGCTTTATTCTGCATACCTTATGGTATATACAGAAAATTGTAAATATATATTTTTTTTAATAAAATGGCGGTTCTGGTACTCTAGCATTCTTCCAGTTTTTGGGAAGACACTCTCCACTGCTGGCAGTAGGAGTCCCGTACACTTTGACGTAGGATAAAAAAACGACAATTTTCATTATATACATGACATTTGCTACGGAAGCACATAGCGATTGGTCAAAATATTGATTTTGGTGAAACTGATGGATATTTGAAGAGAATATCAGTTTTAGTCGAAAATTTTAAGCCTAAATTGTGTCTAAAAGTGCCTGTACCAGGAAAAGCTTTTACTGAATCCTAAAATCGGTATGTACTTCTGTCGATAATCTATTATAGACGATACTATTAAAATTTCAAGTGAATCGAATGAAAATTGTTCGAGTTAAGCCAATTTGAAAAAAGTGATTCCGTGGAGCTTCGCGGTACAACACATACCTCGGCCACTTTTTAATATTTCTGTACAATATTTATACATTATATTCATTAATACTTCTATTGAGCGTCGCAGAAGTCCAATTTTTTGCCTGCGGGACTTTTGCACCAAAAAAATCAGGATTTCAACTTTAAATAGCCGCCATTTTGTTTTAAATTAATATTTTGGAAATTCCCTCCGTTAATCCGAAGATACATTCATATGCTAACGAAATCTTTTTTCTTTTTTTATTTCAGATAATCTGGTTCCGAATGGCAGTGCTCACCGCAAAACCAAATTTTTAAAAATGCTTCTTGGATGTCGCTTGTTAACCATAAATATTTTTCCACGAAAAAAATACTAAATGTTCTTTAAATGTTGCTCTTTTAAATGCAAAAAGTTCTGTAAAACTATATGCTTCCACTTTTTCAAAAAAAAATCACAAATATTCGCCCCTTTTCGGCCGCCTGACTAGGTACAATTCCTTAATTTCAGTCACACATAAATATGACTGAAATTTTTTTTACTACTTACTGAAATGTTAGTACATTCGTGTGGCTAATGTGTTTCGGTAAAAATTGCGTAGTTTTTTTGTGGGCCGTCCCTAAAGTGAACAGAGGATCCCTCTAGACGAGAATACCCTCTTAAATAAATGTTTAGCAGAAATCGTGTCATTGGTGCTGAATCCCCAGATTGTTTAATTTGGTAGGGAATCGCAAGCTGTTCCATTTATCATTCGATTCGAAGACACGCAGGGATGTCCTCCATATTTATAATACCCCAGTGTACAAATACCACGTCCACACGTACGCCACACTACTATCCACATTTGAATAAACCCATGCGAAATAGTATTTGCGAGGGTATACACCATGACTGAAGGTAAACAGGAAAACGAAGAGGAATAACAAGGCAACTATCGACTTCATCTCGCGATTCATTCGTCGCTCTACTCCGGAGAGTTCTCTCTAAACAGTTCGTCCCCTTGAAATAGACTGCGAAACCTGCGAGCAGAGTCTCGCTCGCGAAATATTGCATCGATCCTCGAGAACGGGACTCCAACATTCGTTAGAACACGTATCAACGTTCGTTCGCGCAGCTCGAACTTAAACTTCGTGGAACAGATTACGCTCAAAGGGGAGGGGGGCGCCTTCGCCCTCTTCGTCGCGCGCGTGCGAAGAAGATAATGGCAACGGTGAAGTGCTCGTCATTAACGAGGAAACGAATTTTCATGTTGCCAATTAGAAGCAAAATCTCTTAAAGCGTCGAGGAGCTCGACGAGTTATTACTTTTCTTCCAACAGTGGCGAAATGATAAAAGTACGTCCTGTCGGCGGACCCTGGCGGGAGAGAGATTGGGAGCGGTGGTAATGGAGGGGGGGGGCGGGAGGGTCGGAGGGGGGGGTGTAAAAATCAAGAGAATCGCAAAGGCCACGGGAAGATACGGGCCGGGGCGGGGGAATATATTCGGAAAATGGATCGAGTGGGAGGCGTGCTCTTAAAAAATTCAAGTCACTGTCCTAAATCCATCGATCGATTTGCTCAAGTCGCTCGGGGAAGGGGGCCCGATAAAAAAAGAGAGGCACTTCGTTACAGACACGGCTGGAAATTCTGAAAGGACTCGTAAATTTTTTAAAGCCGCTCGCGTAAATATTTATCGCGTCATATTTTGTTACACGCGGTTCGGTGTACGACGCACAAACAACCCCCGCCCCGTAATTTCATGCAAAACACAGTTGAATATTTATTCCACTGTTTGTTCGGCCGGCTTTTTCGCGTTTCGCGGGGTTTTATGATCTGTTGCGATGAACGCGGGTATCGAAACTTTTTGAAACTTCGACGAACAGCATGAAGTAATTTAGTGGAGTGCCTGATGTTCTGATGAGCTCCTGATACCTGCGGAATACCCTCCCCCGCAACACGTTTTTAAAGGAAATTTAGTTGACGCGCAACCTGATAAAAGTTTAAAGTGATAGTGTTTGCAGCAACGTTTAAGTAAGCGGGGAAGAGAAATTGTTAAAGACGTTGGAGATGAGTCATACGTCTGTCCTTCGTGTGTTTTAACCAACAGTTATTTTTTTCAGGTAGGTTAATAGTATTCTTCTTGAATGAAAAAGGAACCAGCTTCGTGAGATGTATAATTCGGGAGATAAAAATTCATTTATAGACCCCAATTTTGCGACAATGCATAAAACACTTTTTAACTTTGTTGGCTTGTATTTTTTTAAACAAATGCCGAAGCAGCGAGGGGATGACTTAAACCCCCCCTAATTTCACGCGGGCTACGTTATATTTCAGTTTCGTTGAAATCCCAGACGTCGACTGCAAACAGTGATCGATTCGGTATGGAAAACGTGAAACTTCTTTCTTATGCTGTGTGCTTTGTGGATTTTTATGAATAAATTGAAATTTATCAAAATTATATGGGAAGCATGATATATCAAACGAAAATGCGAGGAGACCCGACAGTGGGAGGGCTGCGAAGAAAATATTCAGCAGAGTGAAAGGCCGACGTCTGACCTGCAACGCCACTATCTACTGCATCACGGGCAGACTCTCGTACTTGCCTGTATCAAAGAAGACTGAATGCAGCCGAGGTGTGTTGGTCTTTCTTTCTGAAAATAAAAATTTTTAATTTAAGTCTGATGTTTCTTTCGCAGCATGTGCAATATTTCTTCCTTATAAGATAGTTTTCAATCAATTTTCGTGTGTACGAATACTTTGAAATATGAAATATGAATTTTTGGGTGTACATACACGCTGGCAAATATGGAAAATATTTTTCAGTTCTGGAAGGTGCGCACACATGGTAGCGGAGTGCATAGAGTGTTTCGTACTAGGCGATAGAATTAGGAAAATAGTGGTTCCATGTGAAAGAATAGGTGGAAACTTTGTTCATACGAGACACCAATTTCGAGGAAATCGATATTGAAGATCCTTCGAGCACGTGTGCACTTAACTGAAAATCAGTTCTATCTCTGAAATCAATTTTCGAGGAAGTGAATCTTATCTAAAGTACATAGCACCTTTTGGTGCAGCAGAATTGGACGACAATCGACGTGGTCTAAACATATTTAAGTTCCTTGTCTTACGAGACATTTTATATATTACATTTTTTATAAATTTATTAAGAAACTATAGGCATCTTCCTCCGACTTACCTTACCCTCTTTAAATGATCGTCATTTTCCATGAAAAAAGGGCCTGATTTCGGGCTGTTGATGGTAACCTACCCCCTTAAACTACCCTGGCCTCCAATTCATCCCTCCCCCTTTCCTACCATAACCTACCATAACATTGTAAATTTACACAGCCTCAACGAAATATAAAAGTCACTGCACGGGAAACAATGCGATGCACGATCGCACCATTCCGTTTTTAACCTCGCTAAGGATCTTCCTACACTTCCCATTAATTAATTTCCATCCGAACAGCCTGGCGGTGGAAAGCGACCGTGGCCACGATTTTCAGTCGCACTAATTCGCGCGACGTCTGAGTCGTCAAATGGCTCAGGGGCCTCCCTTCCCACGAGCCGATGGAAATTATACCCCATAGGTTGCAGAGAATCCAGCGAGGGATTAACGTTCGCAGGTGGTTAATGCGCAAGGTGTCTCTCGATTCGCGGATAGATCAGCGATCACAAAAGAGTCGTCCCTCTCATTAAGAGAATAGAATGAGTGGGGGCGAAGGGATAGGGGGGCAGCGTTCGCCTTAATAAATGGCGACGGCGACGGCAGCCGCGGCGCAAATCAAATATGTCATTTTATAGCCGACGAGGGCCGTAATGAAGTCGTTATTTGTCTGCGCGAGCGAAACGCTGAAAATGCAAATCGCGGGATGGACGCTCCTTGTTGCGACGCCGACGGTGATTCGTTCTTCTTTCCCTTGTTACATTTTTCTTACCTCGCCACTCCGGCAAACGACACCCTCCTTGATACTTCGTAGCGGGTCATTATCTCGCCCAAACTCCCTGACACGCTGATTTCCAAACGAGGATTACTCGCGTCACGCCAAGTGGAGTTAATGGACACGTTGGACGCGTCTCGGAAGGATCCAAAGCGTAGGGTGTTAACATCAGTGCGGCGCTATAAAGTTTGTCAGGGGATGGTGCCCGGTATCCGAAGGGTAGATTTCGGAACGTAACATTCTACCGAACTGTATGCCTCGTGTGTGATTTATTAAATAGTCAAAGTAATATTGGAAGATCAAAATTGTTTCAAGTGAAATTGTGCTTTTTAGTACCGCCATATTGGAAGTGCCGAGTTTTTTGTTTTTTTTTTAATTCGGGGCAAGCCCACTGACGTAGAAATAGTTGTGATTTATCGAACGACGCGGCTAGTGAATTATCGAGGAAATTGTTCGTGACAGTTGGCTGTAAATTGATTTTCCATTAGATATCTTCCACGGGGCTTAAAATATCCCGAAGCGCTTTTTTTGCGAATTAAATTGCAGCAGTTCCAAATAACCGCGCTCGGCGTTTATCAGCAGCGCCTTCGGTTCGCGTTTCGGTGAAATTGCAAATACGTTTCGCCGCGTTATTAACAAATTTCAATCTCCGCGCGAGAGCTGTTATCGTTCGTTCAGTTCGATCATTAAAAACTCCGTGCTTGTTCGTTTCTCCGAATGCAGAAAATATCTCGTTTCGCTGCGAGTGGTTACTGATCGTTTTCTGTTCGTATACATAAATCAGAGGAACATGCAGAAGTTAAGGGAATCGCTCATGCGTCGCCGGGATAAATTAGACGGTATTATAAATTTTTAGCGAATAATCAAACTCGGTTGCGTTTCGTCCGATTGAAACGCGCTGACAAACGGGGAGCCTGTTCATTATACGAATTTAGCGGCAGTGGATGGTGCCCGCACGTCGGATCTCTTCCATCTTTTTTTCTAAAAACTGTCATCCGGGGAATAGACGATTACTCGCTGCAAGTAGGATCGATATTTTCAACAGCTAGGTCGTTTACGTTCAACTTATGAGTGGCCACTCGTTCATTCGCCCGTTGGAAAACGCTCGTAAAGGAACTGCGGAATACTCTGGTGGCTACTAAAATTATTCAGTGTGTCTTTTCACGACTATTACATGATAAAATTACAGTCCTAGCGTTTCACCGGAAGCAATTTGAAACCTCTTCGTTATTACTCCCTGGAAATTCCTTCACGCAGCTTCGACGGCATGCATCGCGCGTAGAAGAGTGAGGATACGTTGACAGAGAATACCTATTCATTTGTTGCACAAAGCAGCGTGCGTCGTGCGAACTGGTATACAATTTATAAATTGTACGAGGATACCTGTATTTTTATATTCAGCTTCGAATGGAATTTATGGGAGGATTTGTTTTTAAAATAGAAGAATTCCATGTCAGGAAGAGTAATCGATAATTGTTATCCTGTACATTGTATAAATTCTAAATAATATGTAGATATTGTAGATAAGATGATGGAATACTTAGACAGTTGCCTTGAATTCGAGGATAATCCAGAAGTGAAACCTCTACACGTTAATTAGTAGGGCTTTCTGGTTCATGCTGAATAGTGAACAGGATTGATGTGGCTAACACAGAGAAGGTGTTATGTGTAGTTAATCTATTTGATCGAGTGGCAACCCTTAGACACGGGTATTTAATATAGTGGATACTGATATAACAGCTACATCACCATCTCTTAAATCCACCTTGTGTTTCAGAATACATAAGACCTGATACGAAGAGACATGATTGAAATGTCAGAAATGCAAGTAGATACATTTTATATTCAACTTGAAACTGAAAATTTTATTATACGTCTCTACCAACCAACTGCACTTTTTCCATGCAAAAAGCTCTGCATCTAACGAGGGTACAATTTGTAAATGTAACGAGAGTCAAGTGCCCCTCTGTACTGTCCCCTGCTTTCCTATACATTATACAGAAGAAAATTCCACTAGGACATGGAAAGCGAGACATCGCTAAGTAAAGAATTCTAAAAAAATGGTAGAATAACGCTTTTGGTCGAGTTGACTCTCGTGGGGGTCACCGATGGCTACCATCTCAAATGTACATCCTCTTTAGAACACTTACAGTGCTGGAAATATTTATTGATTCACTCTGAAATTTACGTAACTTATTTTGACCAGGACAGTGAGCTACACATTTTTGCAATAATATTTTCCTAGTACTAATAATGAGAATGGTATAAGTGATATATAAATATCTACGTGTTTAATATTCGAGCGATGCAATATACAATAGTTCCAGTACTGTACCAATAAATAAACCCTTAGATTTGCAAGCTTCTGAAATATATCACTATTATCAGCAATAATGTAAAGTAATAACATTCTTATTTGAACGTAAAATATCTACGATGTAGCATACCGATTTGAATAAAAAGTTCATTGTACAAATGACAGCAAGATGGAAATTAATATTCATGTTTTAGCTGACAAGGTGAAGATAAAATATTTATTATAAAAAAATGGGATATCATATCAAAAGAACTGTATGCTCTCTATTTTGTAAAATTAGAAAATTTCATTTGTGTAGTTTTGGCCATAAATCGTAAAATTTACCCGCTGTGCACTGTTTCCGCGGAGGAGCTTCAGGGGAACACACATAACTCGGCCATCTTTTAATATTTCCGTACAATATTGATAAAATATGTTAAATAACACATGCCCTAAACATAAGAAGCATAGAAATAATTTCCAACTTCACTGTATCATAAAAAACAAATCGCCTATTTTGGTGCCGTTTTCAGGGTCTCAGAGTGGCGCAACCCCTTAACAGATCACATGTCGCTGCGGTACACTTCTTCATCGACGACTTTCAAAAACCCTATTCCCCTGAGAGGCTCTAAGAATGAAAACACGAAAGAGTGGAAGCCAACTGCATCGCAACAATCATGACTGTTTCGTCGTCACCTAGTCAGTCGCCAAACGATTGACTAATTTAAATAGTAACTGCTTCGGGGTAAGCGAACGTTCTCCCGCGCCCATTAGAATAATTGCCACGAGTTGGATTGTCTAAACGGCACGCCGCGCCCCAACGTCTGTTGTAATTCCCTGGCGCAGCCACCCCCGCCGCCACCCCCGCGAGGTGACGGCGTTTTTGACAATTATTGGCGTCAGACGGAGGTGGCACGTAGCGCCGGTCCCGCGTGAATTTCCAAAGTTCCGCGTACTTTAAGTTTTGACGAGACCGAGTTGCACGCATCACCTGAGCCTGCCCATCTGTAAACAAGATTTATCAGCGGAAACGTTTTAGCGAAACTTTCGCTCCCACGAGTAAACCCGGCGCGCGCCTGACCGAATGCCGTTACCTCTGGAATGCTTCTCGATAGGAAATATTTCACTTCGACGAACACACGGGGATATACGTAATTCCCAATGCATTTTATTTCGCATTCGCCACACCAACGAAAGGTCACGTTCCCGCTCGCCCTCTTCGCAAGCTGGCTGGCTGATCGGGGCGAGGGCGCGGGAGGGTGAGTTTGGATTCAGATTTGCGGAGAAAGAATGGGAGGTTCGAGGGGTGGGTGAAAAAGCCTGGCAGCGGAGGATCGGGGACGAAGGACGAAGGTAATGAATGGAGACCGGAACGGGACGGAGATTTCAGCTTAAGAGGGATCCCTATGCCTTTGCCACTGTCATAACTGCCCCATTCTGGGGACGTTTAATTGTCCCTCCAACGGTGATACGTACGCGGGACACGCTGATCTTATTAGCCGGTCATGCGAATTACTTCTGCCCGCCGTTGGAGATTGAATCCCAAGGTCGTTACGGTTATTCTGATAAGGGGGAGCTAGCAGAGGCAGCTAGGGGATGTCGCAAATCGCGGCGCACATGCACACGATCGTTCCTACTATCCGCCGTCTTCGCAGGATAACCGTGCCGAGGTCTTTATTTGCGTTGCTGACAAATCGAGAAAGGGGTAGCCGCGGGAGGGTGGCGGGCACGGGACCAGGGAGACGAGGAGTGCCCAAGGCACTTTCAAAGTGGTGGTATTTACGATCGTGTACTCGGCGTATACACAGTCGAGGAGGCGGGAACGCAGGGATTTGCGAGTAATTAGTAGAATGCAATTAGTTAATGGTCATGAGGCAAGACGACGGTTTCAGACCTTATAATCCCGCTGCTTTCCTACCCTAGCGCCGCGTCCGGGGGATAAGAAAGTTGGGAATTTAAAGTGGTCAGCCTTAGGCAATTATCCTACCCGCGTTTGATTATGTTGCTCGGCGTACCGGCAAGTGACGTAAGTGACGTGGACGTCGCGTTTTGATGGGGAGCAGCAGCTTTCCGTAACGTCCGCCTTTTCCCTTGTCTTGTTAGGAACACGTGGAAGCATGTGTGCTGGCAGTTTCTGAAGGGAACGCAGTGACTTTATACCGTGCCAAGGCTAAGGTGTGGCTCTGGTGATCGCACACCTGAATATTGCACGGCAGGATGCCACCTCCAGGGCTGAAAGGAACACCAAGGATACCTGGGAACGGGGGTGATCTTAAAATATTGAGTGCGTCGGGCAACAGGCGATAACAGGTGAATATCAAGTGACTTGGAGAGTAACTGAGTAATTGAGGCGTTTCTAAAACTAGCGGGCCACCTAGTTGCGTCTGGATTCTCTGAATAATTGAGATTGCTTGAAGAACCGTTTGACTTTTGGAAGCCAAAGTTCTTTAAGAATTCTGGCTACCTACTGACTGGTAATTTCGCAGAAAAAGATTCATTTATAGAACCGGATTTTGCGGATAGGTGCAGGCAAAAATTGCAAAGTTTGATAGCCTGTATTTTTTAAACAAATACGATAGTAGCAGAATGATGAGTTAAATCGCCCCCAATTTCACGTGGACTATATCAAATTTGAATTTTATAAAAATCCCTCGCATTGAATGCACAACAAAATTGGGATCTTCTACATATTTATAGCATTCGAAGTTTATTTACCATAACTTGTTTACTATATTATTTAAGTTTTCCCTTAGGAAATACTTTTATATATTAATGTTCAAGCCAAAAGTGTACCGGTCACGAATGTGCAATAAATTTTTTTTTTTAATGTTTGACTATTATTTTCTCACCATCAAGCAGAAAGTGATCCGATTCACCCCGGTCTACCCTAGGCGTTATTTATAATTCCAATTTTATAAACGCATTTCACCATTACGTTTGTTATTCAAGTAAGCTATAGGTACACGTGGTTGTTCGCTGGGGAGCAGTAGCGTGGCTTTAGTTTTAAACAAAAGGAAGATATCGCCAGACGTAAAGAAAACGGGATTTTCGCACGGAGCAAAGTGCACCCTGAAGTGCACGCGCCATTTGTAATTGCGTAACGTTTAGGCGAGCACCGCAGCGTTGTAGCATAACGCGTGTGTGCTTAAGAGCTAATGGCGTAAAACAATCATAAAGTGCGCCGCGTTAACATCTATAAATGTGGGAAATACAAGCTTGTTAGCTGCGTGTACGTTTGCTTGGCAGTTATAACGAACAGCAGTTTCGAGTAACATTTTCATTCGTTTTAATAAGTCCCGGCTACTTGAAGGCTTGGAAATGTTTCGCAGCATTTAGCGCAATCAATTTGATGACAAGCTGCTGGGAAATACCCGATAACGATCGATCTTCAGTTGTAGGAAATAATTAAGCAAAGTTGTCGTTTGACGTCATGGGAATTTCAAAGTATAAAGCAGGATGAAAAGCTTCCTTTACGAGTGATACATTCTTCCAAGTGAACTTTGCTTTTCTAATATTTCCCTTCGCTTTCATACGCGCAAGAATATTGATAACGCGATGCTACTTCAGTTGGAAGTAGTTCAAAGTGGAGAGAGCAAATGATATGAACTCTTCGTGGTCACACGGGGTGTATCGCAACACGAGGATATGTCTGCCAATATTTCTGTACGGTTTTAGACCTTAATAAAAAAATTTAAAAATTTTGTGAATTTTAACACCAACAAAATCGCTTTTCTGCAAAATTAGTTTTTCAAATATATATTTCAACGTATCCACATTTACATTTCTAGAAGCAGACTATTATAGCATGATTGTATGAGTATTGCGAATCTACAATTATCACTCAAAAGTTAAAAAATGCAAAAATACGAAAATGGTAACACAAAAATGACGCTGTGGTGAGTGAGCCCCATGTGACCAATTTGTGATTATAAGAAGTGTGACCAAGGAGGGTAAAGAAATAGAAACTAGGAAATCATGCTTCATCATTGGCGTGGGGGTGGAATGACAGAAATATCACCCTCGCATTGCTTTGAATATAATCAGTGACCACATTCCAGTGAGAACAACATTCGTCATTCTGTAGGTAAATAAAAAATCGTATAAATCATAAAATAAAAATTAGAAAATATTCAACCATTACCGGCCAAACATTAAAACAAAAATTCCAGAATTTTCAATGCATTTTCTTTCATTGCATTTGCCTTAACGGAAAAAAAATTAAAATTCAATGCTGCGTTTATGCAACAATGTTTATTCGTTAATGGGTTAATTCAGAAACGTAGAATTTATCAATCCATTGATCAAATAGCTTCCTAAAGCTATCAACTTTAAATTTTAACAATATCAAGCCTCAAACATTATCCACTCAAACTAAATTTCTACCCAATTCAAAGTGCCACCAGTAACACTCCACTAATCACGTTACTAATTTTCCCAACCGCAAAAGCTTCACATTAGGTCACACTCTTTTGTCAAAGTCTCCAATGAAACCACATTAAAATACGTCATCCCCCAATTCCCCAATAACGACAGAAACGTCGATCAATTGAGGGTACTTACAGATACCATTATTCGCGCTCGGACGATCCACTGTGCGTTCTCTCGATTAATTCGAGCGATGTGTGCTTTAGGCCATTTAATTAATATTCTATGATTAATTCCCTGCTCTAATTATGCGAGTACTAACGATCGCGAAAATTGCTTCGACTCGATGCCCTTCTTAAGCATTTCAAGTGGCAAGGCGATCAAATGTGGCGTCAGTTCGCGACGATGTATCGCGGCTGCTCTAATTAAACCGGACAATGGGGCATCAGAGTTAAGTGTAAAACATTCTCGGACCGGAAATGCTCGCGGACTTCCTCCCGTAGTGCGGGCACGGCGGCCAGCGATAAAGTTATAACAGCCTTTTTCGTTGGCGGCGGTGCCGAAGCGCGAACAACAACCCCTTTCCGCAATAAAGCTTAACGTGGTGCTCCCGTTTTATTGCGCTGGCCGAATGTGTTATATACAGAGTGATCCATACACTCAGGACAGCTTAAACACATTCGTGCGCGTTGTCTTCTCGGGGAAGGAGTACGTCGTATGGCAGTGGCTACTTTCAACTGACTTGAAATTAGTGTTAGCTCTGTTACGTGACAGAGATGTTGAAACGTTAAGGGGAGAGTATAGATAAATTGATGTCCAATCTAATTTCGATTAGAGTTTGAAGAGTTTGTGATTTTTACATACTTTGAAGTATTTTGTATAGAAGCTGAATTACTTTGCCAGGTGACTTACATAAGTAAAAAGCAATGTAAGTGGAAGAAGATTTGTGAGATATTAGAAAATGGTACTTCTCGATGATACAAATTAAATAACAAGCAGATAATACTTATGACAAGACCCTGACCACTTAATGAAGTCAGCTTTTAATTCCATCTGACTTTAGGTTGTATGACTGATTTAGGAAAGCAGGTTAGGACTACAGCATCCAGATGTATCAGGTAGATTAGGACCAGATCAAGCAAGTAACTGGATTTGACTAGATGGGATAAGTACGTTAATTCTGGGTTAAATAGATCCGGTAATGTGGATATATTGTACTTGGCCAGGTAGCGCAATTAAGTTAAATCTGATTTAGGTTTCTAGTCAATGAATTAGAGTCTCATTAAGCAGTTCCGGGACACACCATTTAGACTCGGTTTGGTATGGATTAGAATCGAGCTCCATCCGTAACACAATAGTTACATTTATTTTAATGCTTCTTATAGCTTCTCAGTAGTATATCGACTAATAGATGTAAAATAGAGTTTACCAATCAAGTCAGTTGTTGATTTTTTTTAACACACATTTCTATGGAAAAGCGAACGGATTTTCTACCTCAATAAAATACACCTCTCATCGATTGTGGAAGTCTACAGCCAGCAGGGGGATGACATAAGGATTGTACGTTGGTAAGAGACCCAGAAAGTTACGAGTCACGACATACATTATTTTCGCAGGGAAATTTATTCGACGTTTCCTAAGAGAGTGTCATTATATGTCAGACTTGGCTTCTAAATGAACTAAGTTCAGATTCCTGTCATTTCAGTTTTAAATATAATTGAATTTGCGCAACACGAACTTTAAATTCCTCGAAAGCTTTCCTTTTGGGAAATTTACATTTCAGAATCTGAACACTGTCTAATAAAAATCAGTGGTATCTATATGCAGCGTAATACTTGACTTTTATTCAGGAATGCATACTGCATTACATTACTTCTATAAAATTCATGCTAGGTCTACTGAAACTTGTAATTAATATTTTTCTATCAGCAATTAAGTTCCGTTTATAATGCTTCCAACGCTAATTTCCGAAGAATTAAGAAGTATCTTTGAATAAGAGAAAGAAAATCTAATATACTGATCACACAGCCTACAATAGAAATTCTAGTTAACTCAATCGTGTGTTTTTCTTGAAAAGAGCCTTTTCAACAAATCAACGATCTTCACACATTAACTTTGCTTAAAACATTTCCCAATCTATCGAGTGCTTACATAAGCAACTATATAGCAGTGGCGCACTCATTTCTAATGCAAATTCAATAAAATTCATAAGGTGATTACAAAAATTTATTTAATAAATAAAGTCCAGTTTTCTTTTCCTTTTGCAAAGCTCTTGAATTACTTCAGTAGCGATTACATTAATCTCCTTTTTCCTTTTTCTTTGGGGGTGTGCCAGGGTCCCATAGCGCCCTCTGTGTGTGTGTCACTGCGATACAGTACTACTTCGAAATATTTAGTGCATCACTCAAATATTTAGCGTGTATTCATATCCAGTTTCCACCTCATTTAGGAGGTATCCTGAAAGTACCTTTGCGCGATTGTTGACGCCTGCCTGCAGTGCCCCACATCCTGGTTAAAATAGCTAGGATACCAATTACTTCGTCAATCACGTAATTACGAAGATTGTTTCATAGGACGTGAATTTGGTGCTGATAAATATTTGCAGTACCTACTATATAGGTTCTGATACCTCATCTATCTAAAATTTCGTTAAAAGGGATACCGAATACACCCCAATGGGGCGTTTTCCTATTATAAGATACCAGAACCAGGGGATACCAAACGGTTCACTGGTGAAAGTGCAGTCACCGTTTGCCACTCACCATTCACGCGGTTACTACGGAAATAACAAGGTAGATTTCGTCGGATCACTGCAGCGCTCAGAAAAGAATTCAGGGGTCGCCCAAGCAGGGGTGCACGCAGGGCTGGCGCAGCTGCGAGTGCGCACGAATGGAGAGTGCTGAACGACCAATAATTGAATAGAGGACGTGTGAACGAGGTCGGCACGCCAACGACTAGACCGACTTTAAGGTCCTTTCCCTAGCTTCCAGCAGAATTTGCGCTATCGTTATTCAGCAGAATCCGATGGACCCTGTCGTCGCGCCATGTCGACAACGGAGTCCTATGCTGAATAAACGAGTATCTTCCCTCCCCACTCGAACGACCTTCTTCAACGGTTCATTGAAGATTAAGTCCCACCAACTGATTTTTATCTAGATAAGCCAACTGCACAGACTGCAAAACGATTTCGACGATGCGGTTGAACGTTACCGTCATTTATCCTGCACCCTCCGACGAGGGAAAGAACTATGACAGTTTCGCGAATGATAGAGTAACGTAGAACTTTGAGGAAGATGTCAGGACATATTACAAGCAGTGGCGGACTTAAGAAAAAGGCCCAAGTGGAAAACGTTCTGAGGGGCCCATTTTTCTGAAAAATGAACAGGTAGTTTACTAAAAATCCATTAAGTCTAGTAGTACAGCAAAATAATATAGCGTTTGGATAAAATCATAATTTTTTTGGAGATAAGGCCCTGGGGGCCTTCTGGGCGGGGGCCATTTTTCGAGAAAATGAAGAGGTAGTTTACTAAAAACAGCTTAACTGTAGTAGTACAGATAAACAAATATACTTAGTCTTTGGATAAAATCATAATTTTTTTTTTGAAGATAGGGCCCCGGGGAGGTCTGTGCAGGGCCCCAAGCGGCGACTGCTCACCGGACGTCAGATAAATCCGCCACTGATTACAAGTATCGCTAACGAGCATTGCTACTCTTAGAAAGTGTCTTAAAGAAGGAAGAAGAATTAAGTCGCAAGTCCTAAGTACCGAAGGTTGGTGTATTAGTGTTGAAATTTTGCATTTCTCTTGGCCAAGCGTGTTTCTCGCGACGTCTACCTTCATACTGAACGGCGATTGACGTATCGCAAACCTACAATGTGGGGCGTGCAATCAGAGACCCTAACCGAGTTACAACCCCGAGGGTGCAGGTTCCTTGCTACGTTTCCGCATGACAAACCTGTAGATCACAGGCGGCATGGTGGACAGGAGTTCACTGATTTGCTTGCTATGACACCGTTTGTTGAACGCCGTTTCGAATTTAAGGGGGAATAGTACGAGGTACATTTAAACAGCTTAATACTCTATGTTAGAGACACATTAATACAGGCTTTGGATCTTGAGATGCTCATTTTGTATTCGTTAGACATTCGTGGTTATGATTAAAATTTTGATAATGCTTTGTTTTGTCAATACTTTGTTTTTAATTACTTTGTAATGTGTTCGTATTTTAGTAGCTCTGCCTACATTTTGTATACCGAACTTAATGTGCAAGATTACTTCCTGAATAAAATGCCCATGGTATGAGTTAGAAACTAGAGATTAAATTTGAGGATTTTAAAAACATTGTAAAGAGTCTAAAAATATTGCAAAGCATTAAAATAAAAACTCTAGAATTTTTATTGCGTCTGTCCTAATGAAATAAAATTAAAATTTAATGTTGAGTTTATGCCACAACATCTGTCAATGGGTTAACTTAGAAACGTAGAATTTATAAATCCATTGATCAAATAGCTTTCGATATTGAGTTCGCCTTGTAAAATATATCACCTTCCCCAATTTCCCACATTTCCACTTAGAAGGAAGCTATATTACGTCCTAATTTTTAAAACCATTTTATCCATTGCAGCACCCCCACTTGAGCTCTCTTCCCGATACACAATTCTCCTGAAATTCATAAGTACTTCACACATACGCGTGAGAACGAAAGAAAGGGAGACAAAAGACCCACCTTAACCAGTGACCGCAACACGAAAATGAAAATATCAGCGAACACTTTTTGGTAATTGTTGCAGGTTCGACCGACGAACTCGCAGAGCGGAATTTCGCATTGCAAACGATGCGACCGCGAGGTCTCGAGAACGGCATGGGCTATCGATAATGATCGCTGCCCCATTAAACCGTAGGAAGTTCCAATATACGAAAGCGAACATTTGGCAGCAATTACGCGCGGGTGCATTCGGGTATTAGTATTACTCTAGCGGTATACGGAATGAAACAATCAGTTTCGGTGTTCTTGGTTGCACTCCGAGGACTGAGGACGTACAACTCGCTGAATACGAGGTTTTCAGCTACATGCAGTGTCCTTTTGGAAGAATGTTTCAACGATTGGCTGGTATTGCAGTTGGCTTCGTTAGGATTGGAGGACACTGGCAATAGTGTGTATCTGTTGACTATCGAGTATTTGAGATTTTGAGATATCTACGTGTTACTGTAAAAACCTGAATACAGTATATCCCAAGAATTGCCGGTAAAACCTAAGACTTACACGCCAACCACTCCTCACCGCATTCAGAAAACACCACCCTCCCCAAGTCTCCACCAGCAGACTAGACCGAACATCGACTCCTCGAATACCAAGAACGACACGGTTCGCGAATCGTCAGCGTGTCCCGAGACGGGGTCACGGGGTAAACAGGCTCCCCTCGTAACCGGGGTAGAAAAAGGAGCAGCGCGATTAAACGAGAGATCGTGCCACTTGGTTAAGAAATTGACGTTGACCCGTAATCTCGTTAAGGCTCGTCGGGGGACCAAAGAGAAACGGAGAGAGACAGAGGGAGGCAGAGTGAGAGAGAGAGAAAGAGAGTCCGAGAGGGTGGGAGTAGACAGAGGGGTAGTCGCGCGTAGAATTCCTCTCGGTCGTGAGAAGACCGTGAAATCCGGACAGGCTTGTTTTATTTTTGTTTCTCTCCTGGACCACCTCTACTATCCAGACCCCCCCGACAGCTTCCTCTTTTTTCCTTTCGTGAACCTTCCCCCACCCTTTGAAGTAAGATACAGTTATGCGGGCGAAACATTCCCCGCGTTCCCTCAGACTGGAAGCCCCGAGGAGGAAGCCATCGAGATAAGTAAACGGTCGCAGCCGCGTGGCGTAATTCTTTAAACGCTGCAGCTGCGGCGCTAGGCGGAGGATATTTCTCATGAATGTTTCAAACGAAATTGCGGATCTAACCCCACGGCGGGGCTAAATCATTTGAACCCCTGCCCCCTCCCCCCCCCAAGCGACCTAACCCATCCTTTTGCTACACCTATCCCCCTCCCGCACCCTTGATTCGCCATCTTTTCTCGTATTCACTCCTACCCTCTCCGCTCTGCCCCTCGGTATTTTCTTCTTCGGCCTCTCTGTTTCCATCCCCTTTCCATCCGAACGCCCCTGCCTCCCTCCCGCGCCTGTGTTCATTTTCCTCCTCGAACCTCGGTTATCCAGTTACCCTCTGCTCTCTTATCCTCTTCTCGGTTTCTCTTTCTCTCGATACCCTCTCCCCCTGTCCGCCATCCTCCTTCGCCACCCTTTTCCTCTTCACTCAAGCTCGCCTAGTCAGGGTACACCAAACTGGGCTTTTTCGATGGAGGAGGCGGAGGTGGGGGCGGTGTGCACCATCGACCAACGTAGTTACGAACTACCCGCCGTTGCTCTGAATGGGTATCTATAATGCATGGCTCGCCTTATTCGAGATTTTCGATCCTCGACGAGGCTTAGCTTTCGCCCCGGGTAAACCCGGCAAGAAGGAATAATGAATTCTTAAATATTCGCTTAGTCGGAATAGGTGCGCGGCTCGGAGTATCGATCTGCCGCGAAAAATACTGTTTCCGTTTCCGTGCGGGCTGTCTCTCCGCGTGTGCTCATCGGTTCACTTCTCCTTCGCGCCGCGCCGTCGTCGATTTCATCGCGAGTACAGCTCCTCGCGGTGCTGCAACTGTGCTCGGGGATCCACTGATATTATAATTCACCTGTGAAATCTACTTGTACTCTAAACAGTGCGAATAATTCACGATTCAGTTCGCAAGACTCAGGTGTCTCTTAGAGACGAGATATTGGATCTGTCCTGAGTGTCTGCAGTTTTTAATCGTAATGAAGATGCCATTCGCAAACTTCTTTAATGGCAATTCATTAGCTGATAATTGAATTAAGAAAATAAATCCGGGGAGCTACCTGGAAGCTAACAAGGGAACGCAACTTTGAGGGTTTGAAGAGTGACTCAAGGTAAAGACAACGGCTGTTTCATTCATGCCTAATCGCCCTTTAAGCTTGTGAAAACTAACCACAAAGTCAAATAGGCATCACCCACTTTTTCGTCCGTAAATCCTAAAGTACAAGAGACAGAAAAAATGTTCAAACAGAAGTTTAATAGTGCACTAAGCGCTGCAAAATTGCGTTAACAAAATTTTGAAAAAAATTAATCGTACTTTTACACCTTTGCCGATGGAGTGAAGCACCCACTATGACCTAATACTTCAACTACCCCATATTTAGACCCTAGGCCATATTTGCTCCACTTCCTCTACTTAAGCTAATTTTTTAAAACTTAGCTTAGCGTAGCACAGCTTACCTTAGCTTTCAGTGGAGTTCACGGCTTAATTTCCTACTGCACTATTATTATACCAGTACTTTTGTAATTACAATTTGAAATATCCACGTGTTGCTATTTTGTTGCAGTTGAATCGTCGAGCGTTTGCGATTATTTTGTCAGGTCAAGGGGCCAGATAGACGTGACTACCTTGTTCATATAGTAAATCGTATTACAGTTGGTGTTCGGAAGGCTAATATTTCATAATGGGAGAATACGTTAACCGCCGGACACGCGTAGAGGGAGTACGCGTAAACGTGCTTGATGCGCGCTGATTGTGGTGGTCGTTGTCTATACGCCGATGTAATTCAAATCGCATATGACTCCGCGTTAACGCCCCTCGTTTCGCCACATGTTGTAAACACCCCTCCGTTCGTGGGTTTCGCGCGCGATTACCCCAGCGCACTGTGCTCAAGTTGCGAAGAAATTATCGTCAACAAGCGCAGAGTGGCGGTACTGATTTTTAGTAGTTCAGGAATAAATTGTGGAGGGAAAAATTGCGCAAAAATTCACGTTCATCCAAATTCTTCGTGACTCGTGTTGGAACTAAAAAAAAAAAACAAACGCAAATACCGAATGTTACACACCCCATAGCAATGCCACGTGATACTTTTCTATCACGAATTAAACCTTCGGCTTGCCATTTTACTACGCTCCAAAAATTTTAGTGGAATTCACAGCCAAATACCAATACTTTTGACAAATAAGAATGCACTCTACTATCTCGTACACCACGAATTTAAATCCTGAAGACTAAAATTCTGCACGACGCACAATGGGGTGGGAGACCCTAAACGTTGGCGAAAAATCGAAATACAAAAGAATGTTTACATATCTGATTATTTTCCCTGGTAATAAAAATGTATTAAATAAGTTTAAAAGAGGAATCTTATTTACTTTAAAATAATCGTTTTTGATTAAGTTATTTAATTGACACAAGTTTGATGCCAACTTTTATGGTCTTTCACCCACTGTGCGATGACGTTAATCAATGGGATCGCCATCGGGACATACGCGTGCACGCGTTGATCTGTTCCAGCGCTGTCCAGCGTAGGGGCCCCTCGCGCGTCTACTTCCCCTTCCAACCTTCCTCCCGAGCAGCGTGACTTGTCGTCAAGGAAACTGCGCGACGCTGAAAAGGAGACCGCGACATTTCCGTGGACAAGGAAGCTCAGACGACACGCGCGACGCCGACGTTCACTGTCACTTTGAATCGGCCTTGTCTGTGCGCCATGGCAACAGCGGACGATGGTGGGGGACGGCTTTCGCCTCTCAAGAGGCAAGTTGGACGGGGCTGCTCAATCTACTGAAACCCCATCGGCCCGAGCGTCACTGCAGGACGCGGTTGAAAATTCTCAATAATTAGCTCATAGAATCCTCGAAACAGCGTAATGAACACCGCGCAGCGTAACAATAACTAGCGTGCTGTGTCGATTCGCCGACGCGAATAAAGCTCGTGAATTCGACCGATTATCACGGATAGAGCCAACCCCCCCTCCCTCCCGTTAAAGACGATATCTCGTCCCGTTAAATATCGGAATCAATTTGCGCGGAACGATAGTTGATAACGGGTAGTTAATCGCGGCGAAAATTTCACGGAAACGCTCGGTGACCCGTGTGCACAGCAAGCGTTGCGTGTGTTTATGACGCGTCAGTGAAATTAAACAGGGATGATTCGTTAATTAGCGAGGAGTCGGTTAAATAATGCAGACCGGAGGCCAGATGGACGGGGAAATCCTGACGGCCGCGAGGCTGGCGCAGGCGTAATGTATAGGATTAATCTGCGCGAACGTCGGTGCGGACGCGGATATGAAAAATTTGTCGATAATGAATTTCGCCGACAGAGGTGAACGCGAATTTAGCGAAGCCCTTTTGTACCGTTGGGCAGCTGAACTAATCGCGGCGGCGATACAGCGGGGAACAGACTGGCAAGGGAGAATTGCACGGTCAAGAATACAGAAAATTATGAAACGTTGAATATGTACGGGGGATATTAACTTGCGCCATTTTTTTCTTCTGATTTGCAGTTGCATTTGGACGCTTTTGGAAGTATTTCAAGGATTGGTAGTTTTTTGGGTTAGCGTAAATTTGGGTGACAGAAGGTTGCTCTGTATAAGTTGCTTCGTGTCTTTGTGTTTCTATGTTGCGAAGAATGAAACGGAAAGGAAAAACGGATCAATCTTCGAGGACTGGCTTCATCTGTTTAGAGTGAACTCGGGGAGGAGAGTATGTAGTATATTGTTTATCAAGATACGCTTTATATATTCCCGAAGTTTCAGCAGCTTTTGAATTTTGCAAGCTTAGGGTGTTCCCTTGTCAGATTCGGGGCGCTCAATCAGGTGCGATTGAGTTCTCCTCGACGAACTAGTTGCACTGTGTGCTCTTTCCACAATACTTCCTTCTTATACACAGAATTGATTATTTTAATTTGTGACACTCTCTAGGGTGACTGTACCTAATATCGCCACCCGCTATATCTCGCAATGTAAGCTCTAAAATTTATCGGTTATGCACTGAATTAGTACCTAAACATGTGTAGGAATACATAATGTAATTGCAGCACCACGTGATCAACAGTTACAGAAAGAGAAGTATTTTAGTGAATCTTAATAGTGAAAAAATTTATTGGACTGCCACAATTTTACATTACACTCGAAGAAGGTAAGTTTAATATCTACTAAAATAACATAATTAATGATGTACTTAAAGACTGTAATCGATTCAAATATTTTTAAAAGATTTTATTCAGCTTCGATCCTCTGTTTGTTTTTATGTTTGTATGGCTCAAATCTGGCAGCTCAAATTTAACCCACTTCCAACTATCCAATTGTCTTGAAACTTTGCAGGCGTGCGTAGTTTGGATGACAATACAATATTTAAAAAATAATAATTATGCTCGAGCGGGTGAAAAAAATTACCCAGTCATCAATAAATATAAGCCATAACCACAAATCGAAACGACTTGAAATGAGCCACTCGCGTTCTTTACGAAAAAGACAAAAAGCCGCTGCATTCGGGAAGCTAGTCGCATCGCGATTTCCGAAAATGCACAATTTATCAAGAAATGATCCGTCACGTATGTACGAATAGTAAAACTAAAACTTTGCAGGCGTTCGTAGTATATCACCATCGAAATTGTAGTACAAGAGAAGAATTATTTTTTAGTTTTTAGTGCATTTTAATTAAATTTTTACTATATTTTTAATAAAATCGTTTCACATAAAATTTTTTTTATATATTTTTTTTATAATGAAAATAGCGTTTTTCTTTTAGCAGTATGCGTGTTTTCAGTACAGCCTACCGGAGAACAATGGTTTCGATGCAATGTTTGTTACAGGTGGGGTCATGAAATGAGCGGAGCAGCCGAAATAAACTTCATTTGTCCAATATGTACATCCGAACGTAAAAAATAAAATATTTTAAAAATCCTATTTCTATACTTTTGTAATAAAAATAAAATATTTATAAATCCTATTTCTATACTTTTGTAATAAAAATAAAATCAAAGATGGATAACAAAAACATTTATAAAACAAGAAATAATAAAAGCACCTGTGAAAATGACTTTAAAAACTCATATATACATGCATTAATCAATATTTCTTGAGTGGGCGATATTAGGTACACTTTTTTTCTGGACCCGAATTTTGCACGTCTTACGTTTTTTGAGTCCTAATTAAAAATTTGTAGGTTTCAACGATTCTACCTTATGCCACATGAAAGATGAATAATTTCTCTTCACTTTGAAACGAACTGCGTGCAAAAATATCAATTATTATTCAATTGACAGCGATTTAACTTTTGCCTGGCGATATTAGGTACAGTCACCCTAGTTACCTGAATATTTGAAAGACACGAGAGCACATGGTTTTAAAAAGGAACTAATAAATATTTCTCTAGATTGTACTCTGACTGTGACGTTTCATTTAAACTAAAGCTTAACAAGAATTTCGCAGAGAATAATACAGAAACTCTGCGCCAATGAAAACCCTGCTGTATCACTGAATTGTTGAACATACTTCTGATAAACACGGAAAAGCATTCGAGCGATCTTCAATGTCCACGTCAGTGTCCACAATATTTTCGCCACAAGTCATCGAAACACTCGCTGCTCTCAGCATCGATAATCAAGAGCAGTCGCAGTTCCAACACCACTGCTCTTCCTTTAAAGCCTACTTTGAGAGCATAAACTTTAATTAGTTCCTAGAGGTGCGAATTTCATTCGTCAAACGGCCAGCGATAAAGTGTTGGACGAAAGAGGCGTACGTTACAGGAGACAATAGGAAGAAAGGGAGAGCTCAGAGGCAAACTCTACCAGAACTGGGGTGCGAAAAAGAAGAGTCGAGGACGTTTTCCAGCGGTCGCGAGCGGCAGCTGCTCCCTTAACGAACGTTAAGCTAAGTAAAAGCGTTAACCCGCTGCTTCGACGGAAAAACCGCGTGCGAACCGGCCGCAGCTGCGGCAGGGTCGCGGTACTTTGGCTAACTTTTCCGCTAATGCTCATCCCCGGCAAGGTGGATGCCGTCGCGACGTAAGAGAAACGACCGGCCGAAGAATTCCATTAAAATACATTAGATTCCGGGACAGTCGACGGGCAACTAGTTCGGCACGTTTCTTAATGGAGTTTCGGTCATGGTGATTCGTGTCGTCGAAAACCTGTCGGCCACGATAAACTGGAAAACTCGCCGGTACCTGACCTACCTGACCACGGAATCTGGAGCTTGTACACTTACAGTTCCTAGAGAATCTCTGTCGTTCATCAAGTTCGATAAATCTGTACGAGAAAAAGCCGATGCGTTGCTGGGAAACTTTTCGGAAGTCGTAATGCTGGGAAGGAAACGTTCTCAATTAGAAACTTCTGGTTTTAATGAAACTTTCATTCAAAGAGGAAGGTGTTTCTCAATTCAGTATTGAAATGAAAATTGAATAAAACAGAGCTGAAACTGTGGAGAATATTACACAATTGCAATTTTTCTATAATTGTATGTCGCAATTTATTTTAAAAATTTTAATTTCCCCCGTGGCACGGAATGTGTTAAAATGTGTTTAAGAACGTTTTGCGGCTCTGAATATTAATATTATTGGGCACATTTGTTAGAAGGTTAGGAAGAAACGAATACTGAATAAAGGAAAAATGTTAATACTCTTTTAAATCAATAATTTCACAGAGTTTAGAATCTTTCAAATATTTCAATAGTGATGCGTATAAGAATGCATCATGAGATTACTACCAGCGTTCTCGTTTTCGTAATCAATTCGTAATTAATTATTGTACTGCACTGCTTAAAATTTCATTAGACTTCGGAAAGATTTTAGATAAATCTCTCGTAGACACGTTCGTAGAACTGTAATTGTAATGCCAGGCTATTAACCTGACGTTCGAGATTACGAGAGGCAAAAGTAGCTTGTGGTCTCTGTGAAACGAAAATGGGAGCGATAAATGTAAGGAAGAAACGGTCTGCGGCGCTGGCATTGCGTTCTCAGCAGCTCGAACGTGCTCAATTTGCACGAACAACCCCCGTTGGTTTACGCCTAGTCAACCCCCGATGATCATGCGTGCTCGTAGAGGTTGTTCCTGCAAACAACGGGGTGGGGGGAGAGCATTGAGGATAATGTCTCTTTTCGCTCCGGTACTGAAAACAAAGCGCGATAATATCGATGCGAATATGCTGTGGGAATGTAAAGGTGCGGAATAACTTAATGGAAATTGCTGGGACAGCAGACTATCTGAAAGAATCTAATATCCTCTGATTCAAGATAAGTGAGACGTTTAACCATGAAATGAAATGGGATGAAATAAATGCCCTACACGTAGTAACTCTATTTTTATTATTATTATTTATTCCACGGATAATAGCCCTTTATTTTACAATATATAATTAATGAAGTTAACAAAGAAACAGTGTAAAAAAAAGCCCGTGCTGAAATAAACAAACAATAAAACAAGAAAATAATAGAACTACTATATCCCTAAACACCATTCGTATAGCCACCGAAATCTCCTGCCAAATGGCCCCCTATTTTTCACACAGCTATCTCCAACCCAGCCTTAATAAACCTCCGAAACCAAATAATCAACCAAACAAAGCTTCGACCCGGTGTCTGAATCTTCAATCACTAAAATCTGGCCTCCAATTCACCCCCTCGAATTCTCATAATCATAATGGCTGTCGCTGAAAACATGCACAGCCCCGACTAAGTTTTGAAGTCACCGCATTCTAAGTAACACCGCGTACAGCTACGCGAAATCCATTTGCACGTGGAGAGCTTGCAACACAGGCGCGAGGCCAGTGATTAATAACCATGGAAGGCTACAGTGCTCGAAAGGGAAAGGCACACGGGACGATCTTTGGTAGCCTCGGTACACAAGCCAGCTAGCCGAATCCGCAAGATTAAATCAGCCCAACGATTGTATTTCCGCAGACGTGACTTGTACGGGACTTGTTGGAGGTGCCGTGTACGTTATGTATATACACTGGTGCAACAAGGGGCAAGACTTACCCGCGGAGCCCGACGAGGTCCTATGACCGTGTTAAACAACTCGTGCTCAATTTGCACGCGCAACCCCAGGAGTTTACACTGGCTGAACCCTTGACGGTAATGTGCTTCCACGGGGTAGGCTTTGAGGGGCCAGCGGCGGACAGTAGCCGACCGCCAACTTTTTACGCCAGCGAGGACAATCAGGAGCGGGATCGATGCAGCAACGCGTAGAAAATACGTGACATAATCGCGAGCAGGCGCGCCGGGCTCGTTGGGGAAAGCGCTCGCCGCAGAAATTCAATCGCGCGTTTCCTCCTTGCGGCAGTCAGAACTGTTGCGATCACGGTCGACGGACTGTATCGATCCGGAGCCGGTTGGGAACGCGACGAGATTCCGTGCGGTGGAAAAATGAATTGAATTAATATACCGTGGCCAGTGTAACCTCTATCAACACTTCTGTGCAAGATTCGATCCCATGTCGCGTACCTGCCACTTCAATACTTCCGAGCGCTTCGGACTGAACAGGCGAAACGAAGTTGGCGCGCGCACCGATTAAACCGTCCACGTGGAGCCCTCGTTACGACGTTTTCAAACTCGCGTTTAATTGGCAGGAATTATAAGGGAACTTTGTGTTGGGGGAACTGGCCGGCGATGCTTTTCTAAACTTTTCAATTCTCCCATTAGCAAATTCGGCTCCGCCAGAGTGTGAGGAAGGTTACGTCTGAGGAGTATATTTTAGGGACTAATATCATGACCTGGAGGGCTCCAAAAATAATTTCAATTGGTTAGGAATTGAGTTCACTGATTGGAAGGCTTGAAAGGCGATTATAAAAGTGGTTACCGTGGAATGGTGAATTCGTAATGACTCCTACACTGCATTCCATATAAGAGCGCAGCTCCCACTATTACCCACGGTTTCAACCGCACGCGATTGGTCGTGGTGGGTTCCGAGGAATAACTGGTACATCCTAAACGCGGGACCTGACCGTTTTCAACGTAAACAACGTCCCGCGCGAAAAGTTAACGGAGAGAGTAGAGGGCCGTGCGACGGAGGAAAACATTGGCGCTTAAGTGGGGAGTCGGGCGCAGCAACGCTTCCCGAGGGTCGTGCCTGCGCGAAACAGGTATGCTCTAATGTGGAATGCAGTGTACACAAAGACCATAGCCAGTTTATAAATATTCCATATTGAATTTAGAAGCTTCACTTACTAACATTTAGTTAACATATAGATTGCTTAGTGCACAAATATTGTATGTCCACTTTTAGCGTTTTCGAGAAAAACAGGTTTAAAGGAAGAAAGTTGATACTTTCGAAGGAAATTGCGGTTTCCCCGTTGTAATGTGTGGCTGAAGCTTTTCTTTGACTTGTTATACATCATTTCTTATAGATTTTAACGCGCTGATTTCAAATCTGGTCGCAGAATTTACCTTGCCCTTCAGGATTCTATGACACAGATTTTCTAAATGAAAATTCGCTTGTCATAAATTTTCAATATTTTCCCCTGGTTCTGTAACATCTTAGCTTTAGCCTCGAAATAGATGCATCGCTCTATCTTATTTCTACCAAAAGTTCTACGATTTTAACACAAAGGAGTGCAGTTTGCCCCACTGTGCGGCGAGGTGGGGTTCACTTCGCAGTATTCGCAGCCCGTCCAGTGATTACTGGTTAGTGGTAGATTAGGGTGATTCTTCACGTATTGAGTAAGACGACAAGAGAATACAGAGAGATAAGTTTTCTACAGGTATTGTTCCATATTAACTATTCGAGAAATATAATCAGTAATAATACAGTGGGGTATCCTACAACAAATGGCACTCTATTTTTCTGTTCGCCAGTTCTGGTTTCTTCGACTCCATAAAAAATACTGCATAAGGTACAACCAGCCCTTAATTGCAGCTCTTTTCTATTCATATACAGAAAATAGAAATACTAATTCCTTTGACCGATCTGGACGAAATTTTGCATAGTAGCTGCTAGCTAGGACTCTGTGTAAAATATAACTACCATGAAACCTGGACACCCTTCTTCTCCCCCAGATTTCATCCCCTTGACACTTTCTGATATTTTAACTTCAGTGTATTATTATTTAAGCAAGCATCGCGTAATAGTTGACGCATTAAGAGGAAAAACGGACTAACCCAACTTGAAAAAGAATTAATTTAATTTACTAGAATACATTATTGCTGCTAACTCAATTTAAAAAAAAATGTGGGTTACTCCGGTTTTGTTGTTAATGTTAATTCTCAAGTACTATATTATATCGGCAGGTACTTTAATCTAGATTTCCGATAAAACCGCCCCAAACATACGAACTACGAACATCATCCCCCACAATTGCAGCGTGTACCTGCAGAGGACGGACCACCCCTTCCCGTCGATCGCGCCACAGAGCCGTCCAGGGTGGTCGAGTTAAATGTAACCCGTCACGCGGACGTCGCCAAGATTTATGTACCACGACCAAACAGACAGACACGCACAATAACCGTATCTATTGCCGGGCGTGTCAGTCCCCGAGACTGATTGCTCAGGCCGCTCGACTCATCGTTCCCGGAAGATGTTTTTCAGGGGCCGGGGCACTGATTTGCTTGGGCTCCGTGGCAGGAATCCGTGGTCGATTCAGCCGTCGCGGGACGACGAAGCAAGCATAAAAGATTCCTTCGAGGATCTCGCAGATTAAATCGGCGCGGCAATCGTGTTTGCGTGAACGTGACTGCGGATCATCAGTTAGCCAGCCCGAGGCCGAGCTCTCCTCTCCCGGCTCGGCTCGGTCGATACCCCTCTAAATAAATAGCTGGCTTTGGGTCACGGGCATTAAACGAATTAGCTGCGTTTGATTTTATTGGTTTGTCCCTCCTCCTAGCCGATCTATACCTTCGCCGTTTTCCACCTTTCCGTCGTCCGTTCAACCCCCCTCTCCACCCCTTCCGTTGCTCAGCAGGAATATCTGTACGCGACAGATAAAGAAAAAAACGCGGCGGCGTCGACGTCGTTCCGCCGATTCATGGCACTCATTCTCGATAGACAAAACCAATTGGGTTTATTAATGAACGCTCGATTGCGCGACGATGGATTATACGTCCATCCCTCGATTATTGGAATAATTTACCGAGTTCGTTGATTCTCCCGTTCTTCGTTGCGGTACGATACGATGCGTTTGGTTGCGTTGGTTAAAAAGGGTGTGGAATTTCAAACTGTTGGATTGAGATTAAATGGCTTGGTCAGGGGCGGATTTGGGTATAGGCTGCAGCATGGGGCGGCAAGTTTTGGGCGCGAAAAATTTTGGGGAGCAATAAATTTTGGGTGGAAGAAATTGGGGAAGGTTTTAACACAGAGGCTTGAGACAACTGTAAAAATAATACACTTCTTATTCGCATAGCGAATTAGCAATCTTAATATATAAAGCAGAAAGTGTTTGTGGGTTTGTCTGTCGGCTAAAAACTTTCGAATGGAAAACTCTGGGGTCACGAAATGTGCTCCAGCTCATTATGCCTGACTAATCCAGAGGAATGTGACCATTTTCACAAAAGAAAACTAAAAAAAATTATTTTTTTTATACAATCAAAATCTAAATTTCTAGCGAAGCCGAGTAGTAAAGCTAGTAGTTTATAGAAACAAATTAAATTTTATTTTAGAGCTGCTTTTCCATAGTTACACATACCGCCAGCGACTTATGTTTTTTGTGAAGGGTCCAAAAGATTAATTAATATATTAAAATTTATGCATGTGTTTCTATCCATATTTTTTATAATCTCTTAAGACAATGTACTGAAAGTAGCAAATAAAAATTTTATATGCAAACTGTAAATTATTCCTGAGAAAAATTCTTAAATTATTAAATTATTCCTGAGCAAATTAAAATATTTAATGATATTTCGCGGAAAGGGCGGCAGGTACTTTAGCCTAAAGGTGCCAAATCTCCAAATCCTGGGTTCAATCTATGGTATATTTGCTTTTATATTATTTTACGACAGTTCTTGCACGTTGAGTTTCCAGGTGTCCCCTGTGAAGCTTGAAAATTATCTTGACTTGTTAATTTGTTTGCGGAGCATAACAATCTTGTTCACGTAGCTACAGCGATTGCAGTATGTAAAATTGAATAGAAATTTGAGATATTTCGTTGGTTTAGAACTGCAGACAGTTCGCCTCCGAAAATCGGAGCAGTGATCGATGAGTTCACCGTGATTCTTCGAGCCTAACCTCCGGTTGCCAGCAGCGTCTCATTGAGATTAACGAGCTTATAATTTTCCACGTGGATTTCGAGAATGCTCGAAAAATACGGCGGCCGGGGAAAGTTTTACACGGGGAAAAAACGCGGCGCGCCGGGAAGTTTAACCGACGACGACGGATTAAATGAGATCAGCGGATTATACTCTGTCGATACAAGCCTTTTTGTTTTCATGGAACCTGTGTAAACAAAAGTTTCTCGATTGAAAGGCTGGAAAGTTCGGCCACCGTTGGTCGTGCGCGTCGGGGAAAGTACGATTTCAGCTAGGGAAAAAAAGTCACGGACACCGCCTATCGTTTCCCGCTTCAATATAGCGAAGTGAGCAACTTCACGCTCGATGAACTGTTTCGCGCGCGAGGATCGCGGGCTAAAATTTGTTGCGCGCTGCACGACGCGATAATTCGACGTAGGAGTACACAAGATGATTTCCAAGAAATTTCTACTGCGAGAAAGGCGGGGTATTCATCGGGATTAATATCACAGTTGACCACTCGTTTTAATTCCGATTGAAATTGCGAAATGAGTTTCAGAACAGCTTTTTCAAATATTGCAGCGTTAAATATTTGTCCTTTAAACAATCGCTCGTAACGGTAGTCATACTGTATTGGATTTATGTTCTCATCACATTCTGTCCCGGGGAAATTAATTTGCAATTTGAACCTTTATTCGCTTGTCTATTCCAGTTCAATGTAAAGTGGCAGTAGAAACTGTCCGTTCGAGACAGACACTGTGTGATGTCAAACACGTCGTGATTATCTAATTTCTTTGAGGAGGACTAGGCAGTGAAATCGCTCGGAGATCAAGTATATTTTGATATATGTTTATAAATACTATAATCTGTAAAAGAAATTTCTTTTTGATAATATATACATGTATGTGACGGCGCTACAGTCGTCTGATATGTAGGCGGTTATTAGGTAGTTTTGCCCTGGTTGTGAAAAAACCGAGGTTGGGATCGACTTGAAATTTTTACAGCATGTCCCAAATATATTCCTTTGTGAGATGTACCTCAACATTAAAGTGTAAAAGTTCTAGTTTCCGAGTAAAAAAAGAACAGCCATCTGTGCAACCCGAAAATCGACATTTATAGTTCAAATCGTCTTCTCCTAGTCATTATTTTAATAATGTTGGTTCAATTCCTTTTTTCGGAGGTCCTCTCGAAAATTACAGGTTCTAGGAGAAACATATTCCAAGGAAACCGGTGTATCTTTACTTTTAAGCTCAATATCAGGGCAGAACCAAAGACACTTTTTCTAAAACACTGTATAATAATCAACCTCGTGTTGCGCCATTTGTAAAATAGATATGACAAAAAAAAATATTTTCTTACTCTACGTGATAGTATTAATCATTGTGCAAAAGGAAAAGTCTGTGCTTGTTTTCATCTCTTTGTAATTAATTCGCAAGGAATACTTGATTTTCGAACGCTTTGACTGCCTACTCCCCTTAATTCTGAAGGTAATATGTTGCTTCTTTGATTTAAAGGCGATCCCTTTTCGAGTTTGTAAGAATGCACCCTAAAAATTTTGAATAAAATTTTACTTGAATTATGCTTCCAAGATTATGCACAACTACAATTTCCACTTGTAATTCAGAATATGCGATCCAACATAATGTCCTCAAACATCAATTTTCCAATTACCAAACACTAAAGCTTTAGTTCAGTCCCAGCTAAATTAGCATTTCATAAACTCTAACAAAATCAAGCGTAGAATAAACAACCACCCTCTCTATTAATAATAAACAAGAGGCACCGTGCTGTAATAAATACAAATAACTCTTATTCATCCCTAAACTGTGCACCAAACTGCCCCACTATTTCTTTATTAGCAAAGGGCGCCGATAGTCATAAGTACTCCAAGTTTCTCGCAGAGCAGTATCGATCACACACCCTTATTTATCATCTACAAACTGTTGCGCCCGGTTCAGATGAAAATTGACGAGCCCTTGGAACAACCAGACTCTAACGAACTGAAATCCCAGGCAAAATTCCGCGTGTTGGCGGGAAATCAAAAGAACGCCTCCGCGAGGGGTGCGCTTCTCATTAAAAAAGTTTGTTTTCTCATTAAAGGGGGATGTAACTCGCTGGTGGAAGTTGGAATTGTTGCCGGAGTTCTTTCCCTCCCGAGCATGCGATTTTCACTCGTTCGTGGCGAGGAATCGAAAAGCCGAAGCGTCCAGTACTCCGCGAGTATGAAGAATCGCCCCTTGGGGGATCGAGGAACGATAGATGGCCAGGTTTGGAAGAGCTGTTGGATTGCCTTTAACAGTGGCATCTTTTATTCATTGTGGCGGCTCGCTGTGCGGCTTGACGACTGCGTGAGCTGAGTTTATACACGCCCTAGTTAAACTTCTAACAGCCTGCGGTCTAAGAATCGATCTGTTGGATCTTCCTCGTCCCACCGTCGGCCACACGCGCGAGAAGAAACCACCCCCTTTGTTAAGGACGACGTCATTACCGTCGTCGTTGGGGTGGACTAGTCCCAACTTACCCCAGGACACGTTCAGACCGTGAGACAAAAATTATTAGACCGGGCGCCGTGAAATGTTATCGGGCGCTCGCTACAGGGCTCTGTGCAACTTTATTGCCTTCTATTTTTATCTGCCCCTGTTTTCACACCGAATCGATATCAAATTGTTGTGTATTCTGTGACGGTTTTTTTTTATCATCTCCGTCGGTGGATCGTTCCGTTGATTTTTGGTGGTCACGGTGCTTGAACATGTCTGGGGTTCAGTGGTGATTGCGCGAAGTCAAGTTTTTACTGGTTGCCTTCTTACAATTAGTTGCGCATTATCCGTACCTTTTTTCTTTACGTCTATAGTTATTGGAATTTGGTACTGCGTATTCATGTGGCGAACTGATAATAAGTAATAATTTTAGGAAATTGGAACACATAGATATTTCATATTTTAACGATGTCCATTATTTTAATCGATATTGTCAGCAAGGAATTCCTGCAGATATTAAATCCTCTCCGCGAAAAATGTGACGATATTAACTGACATGAAAAGGAACTAGGTAGAAATTAAATTACATGTATGTTCGTACAGGGTTCATTTAAAGGCATCCCCCGGTCTTTTATGATTTTTTCTGGAAAAAGTATACAATGTGTGGGTCTAAAACTTTTTGCACTTTATTCTGCTACAAATGTAGAGTATAAAGCAATTTTTTTATTTCATTTTTGCCTACCCCTGCCTCTGATATGCATTGCGTGCTGCATCATTGTAAAATAAAACAGGCCTGCACTATCGCCACGATAACTTTAGACAGGATCATCCGAAATCAAAAAAACAAAGATATTCCTTAATTACACATGTGTAGTTATCGCGCTACCATCAAACAGTGTTAAGAAACAACTCGGCGATGATTGCCAAATGTTTAAACGATAGGGTCCCTGAAACATGGGTTTCTTCGCACAAAAATGTTTCTTAAAAATGTTGCTGAACTGCCTATAAAATCTGTACCGTTAGGAGTTTCAATCCAAAATTTTAACTTGACAGTTTCGAGACGTTGTTGGATGAAAATATGCAAAAAACAAATTTTCGATTTTTTGAACGGCGGATGCCCTTAACGCGTCACGTTTAAATATTTAAATCTCGTCTACCTTTTATTGTATGATTTTATTTAAGAAAAGGGTTTTTGATTATCATACAAAGAATTTAGAATTAATTGAAGGAAATATAAAATGCTGACAAAGTAACTGTATTTATTTCAAATGATTGTGCTGAGTTGACACAGTATTCAGTAATTACTATCAGCTTACAGCTTCATAATGTCAAGACCGATACCACCTTGTTTCGCCGAGCAGAAAGTGGCTTGTCAAGTGCAGGCCAAGAGTTTTCAAAAGAGTATTCTCTGATACGAAGAAGTTGAGCCTGGATGGAAACGAAAGGAGAGTACTTAAAACATCTTCTCTGTACATCAAAGGCCGAACACGGTAAAACATTAACATGTTTACACGACGTATCTCTTGCGTTATCGAAACGGGAAATTAGTTCTAATGCTAATAAAGACGTGACTCAATTTAACGAATACCATGCACACATTAAATTTTGATAGTTTGTTAAATCCTCTGCGTGTTACTGTGGTATTATTTTTATGATAATATTAAGAAATGTCAGCGGAGAAAGCAGTAATGATTCTAGAATGATTTCATGATAAGATATCTATAAATGTGTGTAATTCGAGAATAATTTTTAACGCTAACTAAAATGGATCATGTACTTCGTTTCTAAATGCCACAATACGAAAATTGGAAACTATTGAGAGATAATGTATCGCGATCCAAGAATGGCTCTCTCGATTTACAAGGATAAGAATCCATCTTACGCTTAGAAGACTGTATTTCTTTGAAACGACTTTAAGTTCCCTACAAGATCGAATCCCCTTAACCTGAATATTGTAAGACCCCGCTGAGAATCTCATCGATATTCACTCAGTTTGTAGAATATTAAAAAGGCGTTTATGATGCCCTGAAGTGTCAGGTCTCTTATGTCTCAAGTACCTCACCTTCGATTCGTCAGTTCTACGATGTTTATTATTATAATTTTTGAGTGGGAGATTAAATGGCTGTGGTAAACATTTTCCTTCTAGCAAATTTCAGTCAGTAACGAATCATTAATGAGAAGGTAATTCTGCTGTGATTATGATTACGAATCACAGTAATTATAATTAAACGCTATTATTAAACTGTAAAAGTTCAGAATTTTAGTAGAAAATTTGTACCTTTATTTTCTAAAATTTAAACGCCTCATACTAGAAGTCGATTCCTTAAGCTTTAATTCCGTCATCATGAAATGATACTTCAGACTTTAAACCATTAAATAGCATTTCGATATGCTTTGACATGAGAATTACAATTTCTTTTCTCTATTTCCTTATAATTTCAGAATAATGTATTTATGTAAAATGGGATACACGCAATGCTTTGTGATACTAAAATGATAGAAACTTCGATGTGTACTAATACAAAGTAGATACTATAACAGAAGTAATGATTTCGTTGATACTTTATGTGAAATTTACGATATTACTTTAGTAACGTTACAAGAGGAATATTCGACTCTTTCATAGGAATGCCAATCACATCTGGCATTCAAGAATTTCGAGAAAAAAGAGGGTACGAGCTGCGGTGCTCCGACATTGCCATAAGGATCTATGCTTTCAATGCAAATCGCATCTTAACAAATGCAGATCGATGTTTCCTTCGGCGAGAAAAGAATACAAAGGCGGGGTGGAGGATGGAAGAGGGACATGGAGAGGGATGGGGTAGGAGAACGAAGAAAGGAGAGTGGAATATAAGTGTGTGCTTAAGTCGTACCACACCTTAATGGGTCCCAGCAGGGAATGGGAACAAGGGGAGTTTAATTGCAGCAAAAAGGAAACGCAATCGGTACCACGCCTTGCTTTCCGTCGTAACTCCGGCACGGAACGTGAACCTCCAAACTTCAGCGTTTCTTTTAATAAATCTGACGTTGAGCGATTTTAGTTGCATTTTATTAAACGGAACACAGAGATTTAGCAGATCGATTGATATTTCGAAATATTTACAAAAATCATTGTAATAAAAACAGGAATGCATTGCGAGGTCCGAATTCGAGTATAGATACCTTGCAAGGTGTGACAAACTCAGTACCTTCAGCAAAACAAATCGGGCAAGGAATGACAAAACTGTTCATCGTCGGAGAATTCAGGAGCAACGCGAAAGATAAGACACTAATATCACAGAATCTAATTACTCATTAATCTAAGAGCTCCTTCGCAGCAGAGCTGGGCAAAAAATTTATTTAAACACAAATTCGAATAAAAGTTAAAAAGTTATTCGTTATGTGTCGAATAAAAAAGTTAACTTTATTCGTCAAATAATGCAAAAATAAAGTAACTTTTATCTGATCCGTTATATAAATAATTTTTTATTTAGTTAATGCCCAACTCTGCCTCACAGGCCACCTTTAAATACAAATTTCAATAACGAACAAAAGTTAAAAAATTATTCGTTACGTGTCGAATAAAAAAATTAACTTTATTCGTCAAATAATGCAAAATTAAAGTAACTTTTATCTGATGCATTATATAAATAATTGTTTATTTAGTCATTGCCCAACTCTGCCCCACACACCACCTTTGTGTCTCACTAGTGTTTCACCTCCATTCACACAGAACAAACAGTACCAGTTTAAAGAAAAAATATTAAATGTCAGAAAATCTGCAAATCACCAAAAACGCAGTAAATCATTCAAGTCTTCCTTATTGGAATTTCCACGACAGAATCACGCTACCAACTTCCGAAAACCCACCCGCCACAAACCCAGTCCAAGTTCCTACACCGATACAGCTCGCAAGGAAATCGTTCCTATAACTCCGAACTCGCAGTTCGCTCGTTCTGCCAAAGAAATATCGTGCGTTGTCTCAGTAACGCTTCCTCCTACGAAAAAAAAAAAAAAAAACAGTGACCTCCATTCCGCGCGGGGTTAGGTGGCCAGAGTAGTTTCCCGTGGAGAAGCGGCGCAGAAAGAAGAGAGCCCAGGCCGTGTCCCCGGCTGACTCCCCGTTCTGAGCGGGGCTAGGTGGCCAGAGGTTTTTCGTGGGAAGGCGGCGCGCAGAGAGGAAAGTTGAATCCGAGTCACCGACTGACTCCGATTCCTCGACTCCGCGCTCCGCTCGGCCGGCTTTCTCACGAGGCTGTATAGGAACGGTGGGCGCGGAGTCACGCGATTCACGTCACCGTACCGCCTCGAGCCACCCTCCGAGTATTTCGCATTTGCATCGCGGCCAGGTGAGCCAGCACCACCAGCACGGTCGTTCGCGCTCGAGGAACGCCTCAATCGAAGGGTAATAAATGAATGGGCAGCCAAGGAGGCGCGACTGATCGCTGCCGGTGGTGGGAACGACCAGCAGCCACCGCAGCAAGGGCTGACGGCGTTGCTGCGATTTCCCAGCAGCTCTAAAAGAGGATCCAGCACCACCCTCCTGTATTCCCACCTAAGATTGGCCCCGGCCGCGCATACAGGCTGCCGGTAATCCGTGACGAGCTGCTGGGAGCAGAAGTGGCCGGTGGGCGGGAGGGAAAAACACGCAGTGCACGGGGAGAATAAACAGTGGGGAGGGAATGGACGAAGGAACGAAGGGATGCAGATAAAACGAAGGCAGCGAGCTTCATCTTGCCGTAGATTTACTGTAAATACTGTTAAGGGATGTACCTGGCCGGAGGATGGGGGGATTCGACCGCCGCAACCGGCGGGGAGTGAGCGATTGCCGCGCGACGAGCTGGTAATAAGAGCCCTTCAGGACGCCGCGCTGCGCGAACGTGGAAGAACCGCCCGGCGCTTTGTAGAATTTATAGTGGCCATAGGAAGAACCTTTCGTTTCGGACGAGAATTGGCTGTGTTATTCCTCGCCGTTCTGCCTTACGTTGTTTGTCCTTCCTGAGCTTTTACTGGCAGCGACGGATTGTGTCACTGCGCGCTGGCTAGGGGAAGTTGACAAAGGATTTTGCCGAGGATATGGTCCGGTTGGGGTGAGGAGATCGTGGCTGTGCCATTTTTGGAATCACGTTCGTGGTTCCGGGTTTCAGAGAGACTTGAAGCATGGACAAATAGTTTTAAGGGGATATTCTCATTAAAATTTTTCAGAAATTCGATTTTTTTATAATATATGTAGGGGGAGTCAGGGAGACTTGACGATATGGGAGAGTTGAGCCGCTTCGACTATCTGTTTTAAATTTCGTGGTATATACACACAGCCTGCGAATTCTTCACCGCTACCATGTCATATAACAAAATGACGATCGGTAGTCCGCTTTAGCTGTGAGTCAGGAACGCGTGTTTCTTCGTGTTCAGAGTGAAATACAAAGTAAAAGCTCAATTAACGTGTGTAAGATAATTATTGTAATGTTTAAAGTTTGTGACTACTTATTATAAACTAAAGCAAATTGTAGTTTTTTTTCATTTGTTCCTGAGTTACTAGAGTATGCTCAAATCCGATAGGGATTGGTATAACATATAAGAATATCTTTGGTTTTCTTATTTGAGGCGCCTCTTTTTGTTGTAGCAGTGCACTGAGCGCCACGTAGGTACCGAACCACTGCAGGAAAACGAAAGAAAAATTTCATACCCTTGAACAGCAAATAAATAAAGGCCATAAAGTATTTTGCTACGAGTTGTATTGTTTAAGAAAAAAATCCTAAAGATCACCTATTTTTTTAGCGATTCGATGAGACTATCCCCTTAATTTTAAATATTTTTTTGAGAAAATTGTGACTATTTGACATTCTCTGTGTCACGCCTCCTGTGGATACAAAATATTCTGTGCTTCTTTCTCAAATGTTATATTGCTTTTCGAAAATAAATTCATTGAAAGCAAGAACGGATTAACCCGCGTTGAGAAAAATTAATTTTTCCAATTTTGTACGATTAGTACAACCTATTGAAATAAATTATTACTACTAATTCAATTTCGCAATAAACGTTGATTACTCTGTTTTTGCTGCGAATGCCTCATACATATATTCTGCAATTTCGTTTAATTTTCGCATGAAGTGCCTTGTTTGTTCAACTACGAACTTTCCTATACACTCTGCGTTTCCAGCTCATATGGTTTGATTTTTCACGAGATGGAGAGGCTGTGATACATTTGCCCGATGCTTCGCTGAAAAGTACATATAATACAACGCCGTAAACATTCACGCTGGGCATCAAAGAGAGTGTCGAAACACCTGTACATGTATTGTCTTTGTAGTTAATACGAATTGGAAGCTGCAACGGGATACAATAAAGAATGACGAGGCGCATGAGAGGCAGCAAATTCGTGTGACCCATTCAGGGCATACGCGGTTCATTTTTACCTGTTCATAGGCATTTTGCGTTTCATACCAAATTTACTGCAAGAGGCTTTTAGTAGAACAGCCAGTACTCAGTTAAATGGGCACTGCTGTAAACTGAGCTTAGTGCACTGAAGACTTGAGTAATGCACATGGCTATCTCCCAAACGATCGATTATTTTGCTTCCATCAATTTCTTTCTCCCACCCAATTAATACAAAACAACTCATTTTGTTAAAAAGCTATTTATACAGATACAAAAATACAATTTGAAATGTCAATGGAAAGATTTGTGCCCTGAGGTCTTACAATACTAAAATTAGTTTTGTTAATTGATAAGTTTGGAATATTCACGACGGACCTATATTTCGTCAGACTCTACTGTGCTCTGCCCTGTAATCTGGGATACTTGGCAGATGAAGGTAATGGAAATTGACGGAAGGAAGTCAGAAGCCTCGTTGCATGTTTTTCGAAATTCAAGCTTCATAAAAATAACTATAGCTACTCTCTTATATCCACTTATTTTTTTCCCGATAATTGCACTAATTTTCAGAGTACCGTTTCTAAATATAATGACCTGTATCTTGCTCTTGTAAAACACCTTTACTATTATAAAAACGTGTGTCCATGTACTGTAACTTCACTTACACTTGTGTGATTTTTATTTGAAGCTAATATGTAGGGGTATCCTTGAGTTTTATTACGTAAAGTAGTATCACTCGATGTAGGATGTTGCGCTCATCGATCAAGCTATCATACATCGCGGTAACATTAAGTTGACAAACACGATTGCTTTGGTATAGGGTGTTCCTAAAATGTTTGGACATCCTTTGCTAGCCTATTCCACCAATCATACTGATGAAAGCAATGCCAAACTGTCGTAGATCCGCGAATGCATCCTATTCTGTTTAGAGACACTGACAGATGGACGTTATTGGATATATCCCTATATGAGATTCATGTATCTCTATATGAAACAATAATTCGGAATATGGTAGGAATTTTTGACCTGGCACTGCGCTCCATGGAGCAATGTTGGGAAACTTTTCTAGACCTAGCATGTAACTTTAAACATTTTCTCTAATGTACAGTTGTAAGTCTGTGAAGCATGTTTCTACAGTATAATTAATAGAACGTAACGTCTGAGTAAATACGTTTAGAGCACCCAGTATTAACTGCCGTGTCTTATTCACATGCATGCGATGGGTATGGAGAAACTGATCACTTTGCATAACTCTAATCGATCAGAAGGCAGCGGTAATACTAAGAGGGATTTCCTAGAAGATACAAAAATAGCTATAGGGGAGAGGTGGGATGAATGGGGCAAGTATAACTGGCCTTTCTAATGCTACCAATTAGAACTCGGATGGTTATTTAGTATTTTTAGTATCTGCTCCTAAACATAAATGTCCCTTTCATCCCACCTATCACCTATCTGGGAATCAGAAGAGAAGATCATCACATTAGTATGACATTATTGTTTTAAATATATCCCGAGAGCATAACGGTTTTAATAGACGTGACTGCCATTAAATTCAACGTCAAACTAATAGCACCTTTCGATAATGAAATGCCGTGCACTCAATTTCTAATATTTCCTGCCATCGTCCAACTAGAATTACTCGAAGAAATGCTCTAAATGTCCTTATTTCTGCTCATGAAAAATAGCGATGTATGTATTGCCCCAAGCTCGTGCAACACTCGCGTAAATGTTTAAATAATTTAGAATTATTTTGTTGCGACTATAGTACAAACGCAACGCATATAATAATAAGAAAAATATGAAAGGAGCAGAAACGGGGACACGAGCAGAAATTGCGACATTCACCTTATCTTGCGACAGCCCTAACAGTTAAAATAAATTATTCTAGCATTTATAATAATCTTTCCCCTAAAATATCCTTTTATAATTTTTTTTTGGCACTTACATCGTTTACCACTTCAACTGTGCGACTGAAGCTCCCTTATAAATGGTGCACGTACGAAAAACCATCCCTTCCAAATCATTTCCCCACCACCACTGTAAAATACACGTTCGCCAGTCCCTAGCACGTTGACATACCCCTTTAAATAATTAATACAAATTGAAAAGTTCGCCAGTACATCCCTAATGAGACCCACTCCACGGCCGAAGCGAAAGCCGCAGAGGGTGCACTGGGAGCACTGGATCATTTCCCGCGGACTGTCTCCCAATAACAAAAGAAAATCATACCCAGCTGGAACAAAATTCGGCTTCACGCCCAGTGGCATTTTCTCATCGCGCCCAAGTGTTAACGAGCCCCGCCACGCGCGCACGAGCGTCCACGTGCATCGCGCGCGATACGAGAAAACGATTAAACACAAAGGCGGCGGGCGTGGAAACGGTGCGCCGTGCCGTACGTCGCTCCGAAGGAGATTCTAAATGTGGCGCGCGTTATCACACGACTATATAATATGTATTATTCATCGTAGTGTCGGTGCCCGGGCAAACGAACGGACGAGCAAAGCCCCTCGCGAGCGTCTGCTCGTCAGAGTAACCGAATCCCACGTCACGAGAGTGGATTATAATTGGACGTCGATATATCCTTGCCTCTCGTACGTTCCGTTAGCCCGACATACGTACCAACACACACACATACATATTTATAACGAGATGTAGCCGCAGCATTTAAACGGAAGCCACGGAGCGTGCATTCTTTGATCCGCGCACGTACCCCTCCCCGACGTTACAGGGGAGGGTGGATGGCCGCCTGTTGGCCACATCGGACCTGTTCAATCAGCGCCACCTAGGTATATAATATTTTACACGCTTTGGGCGTTTCGTGGCGTCGTTTTCTCTCCACCGTCCCAAACCCCCAATGGTCGCCTTCCTGCTCTAGCCACCCCCCCCCTGGTTGTCTGTGTCCGTTTCCTCCTTTTTAAAAAAAAAAAGCCTTGCGCTACGAAGTCACGTTCGTTGCTTAACGAATGCAGTATATTCCAGCCACAGGCACCGCGGCGCGCAGCGCTTCGACGCCAACCCCCTGGTTATTTCTCTTTCCCAAATCAGGGATCTAGACGGCGACGTCTACCGACAACCCAGTGCATGCCTCATCGTATAGGCGCAAACGCTGAGCCAATCTGCGGGAATTATTCGGAAAGATGACGCGTGGAGTGCTTCGCAATACGTACTACTGCGGGCGATACTGGCAATGATGCCTCTGAAAGCTGGTGCGGGTGTGAGGACAACGTTCCCCAGCCACACCGGCGCGGTGGTATAAAGGTATACATTTGGGGCGATGCACGGTAGGTTCTGTCTTGGAGGTATAGAAACTGGGATTTCGTAGGTATTATTTGGAAGCTGGATCTCAAGTATGTTGTGACACATCTAGGGTGACTCGTCCCGCTCGGATATCTTCGAAACTGTTGAACATAATAAAATAGTGTCGAACAATAGCGAAGTGACGTAGAGGGCATATGAAGGCCAACTTTGTTTTTTTTTTAAATCGAATCATATATTTTTTAATGCACTCGTCGATGTAGCTCGGAATTCTCTACACAACAGTACTAATTGTAAGCCAGAGTTGGGCATTAAGTAAATAAAAAATTATTTCAATAACAGGTCAAATAAAAGTTACTTTAACTTTAGATTACACAATTCGACAAAATTTGACATTTTTCAGACTTGTAACATTCAATAGCCTCTTCTTATAGGTTTTCGTGCGCTGAAAAGGAATCCGTAAACCGTTTGTCGCTATCACCCTCAGTTTTTGAGAAATTTAAGTTTGAAAAAAACCTGCAAATTTTCAGTTTTGAACATCTTTTGTGTCGAAACGGTAATAGTTACTCGGTTGGTTGTTCGATGAAATTATTCTATGAACCCTCCCGAATACAACGATATAAGTTATTAGTGCATTCTGAGCATTTAAATATGTTTAAACAATTTTCAAAGGGAAAAGCACACCCGAAATGCTCCCATTTTTGCAGATATCTTTCAATTTATTTCCCAAATTAAGAGTCTAGGGGAAAATCTGACTGCTCCACGCGACGCAGCAGATAACTAAATTCAATTTTTATTTCAAAATTGACAGTGTCGCAATTTTGTGCCTTATTCGTACACACTACTCTGCAAATAATTTCGGACCATCTGGACTCGCCACGCGTTAGAACGGCCAGGTACTGACGTCATGTTAAGTAATTCGTAAAAAGCGCATCAATCGCAAAGCCAAGGTACTTAAGGGCGCGGGGCAGGGGATCGTCCCATGGAATCTAGCACCGAAGCGACGAGGAGGTGGCAAGGAAGGAAACGACGCCAGTCTACGAGGAGTCTTCGGACCCTCATCCTGACACGAAAGGTGTCGTTATGGTTATAACGACGCGCCAAGAAGGCCACGGAGGATGTTCTGGCCCTCTCAGGCCCTTGTTATCTCTGTCTCTCAACGAGTGCTCACGCCACCGCAGCTTTTCCAGGGCGATGCTTGCTGGCGGCGGAGGAGGACCGAGTCTAAGAGGGAAGGGAACGAAACGTGACCGAAAGGGGGCTTGGTCTAGCGAGAAAGTAGATCAGGATAGCGAAGGAGAGAGCAGAGGCTAGCAGGAGGAACGTTTCGAGAGAATTCGGTGGAAACGGGAAGTCCGAAAGAGCGTCTCGATAAGTCAGGTCGCGCTAGAGGCAGGAGGCTCGCTAAGCCTAAGATAAGCTATCGCGTTTAGTGGTTTGTTATCGAGGAGATGGTTAATGAGCTTCCACTGACGGATAATCGCTGTCTATTCTGCTTCGAGCCGACTTCAATCAAGCCGCTAGGTTCGAGTGCTTCTCTGCTACCGTTGGGAGCCATTATTCCTTTCGTGTTGCTGATCACTATGGCTAGAGTAGTAGCAATAGTTGCAAAGTGACTGAGAACAGGTACCTGAACGTGGCAAATTTTTTTTACATTTAATTTAGTAGCAATTCTTGACGTTAATGAAACATGGAAAAGTGACGAGTTTTAAATTGGAAGCTTGCTTTCTAATTCCACTTATTTAAAATAGCATTCGACTGCGAAGCAGCGATACGATATTGGCACCAATTCTACTTTACTAATAATGTCAGTCTTGAAACTTTGCAGCTCCTTTCTTCTTCTAAAATTAAGTGTCGTGGTTACACTTCGAGAAAGCTGTTTGCATGGTTAGAAAAATTTAAATGACCTTCAACTACTGTTTAGGACAATTTAGGTGGTCCTACAAGAATGTACGATTTCCTTCCCTCATTTCTATTCCCTCGTTATTTATATTTATTCCGTAAAACGTTCTGCCACTACAAGTTTCTAAAGATGCTAAATGTCGTGTAATTATTTAAAGCGATAGCTTCCACTCTTCGGGGGTGCAGTTCCTCAAACAAATGCCCAGCAGTAATGGTCAAGCCGTAGCACTGTGTTGTAAACAGCGAGGCGTGTGTTATCATAAATTGTCCGTATAAATTGCCGAGAGAAAAAATAGCCGGGAAAGGAGGAAACGCGTCGTGGCGTGAGGTTTAGTTGAAAGGAGATTCATATTCAAGCTAAGAATGAAAAATCTTCTAAAGCTTCCAGCAGACTGGGCTAATTTTACGCGTCATGCCTGAGAAACATAGTACTGCCGGGGTTCTATTGTTCTATTATTAATTCCTACGCGTTGTTGCATGCAACACGCACTGCACAGCGGTTGTAACTGGATTCGGGTTTCCACCACGTTATATTTCAGATTAATGCTGAAGCTACGTATATACGCTGGCTCGGGTAACGACATCCAATGAGTCCAGTATCCTTAAGTGATACAGTATTTTCTCTTTCATCACCAAACGATTATTTCATCGTTGCCTTATCTTCGCGAAAAATTACGTTAAACGTTCAACAAAATAATTGTTAAGCGTTTATCGTAAAATGATTTCTCATTTGAAATACAGTGTTTCATTGCCCCTTCGAAGTCACATTGACATTTATCATCTGAGATGTCTGATTAAAGTACACGTGAGTGAAGTTAGCCCCCAATTTTATGAAAAATTATTGTAATTTTTTATATATTTTAAAGGTAGTTCCCTTCTGAAAAATATCGTTTTTCTCGATTGTACTGCATTGTATTAGTTGCACCGAGCATTGTACCGTTAAAAAAAAATGGATAACGACACTGGTTCCCAAGAAAAATCAGAAAATAATTAGTGGAGTAAGCATTTCATATGGGTACTTGGTGCACTAATTATTTTCTGATTTTTTTTGGAAACCTATGTTGTTAAACATATTTTTCGAACGGTACAATATTACATACATTTAGTACAACTTAGTACACCGAAAAGGGACGATTTATTTTCATATGGGTGCTTGGGGCATTTTTTAGTAAGCCCCGATGATATACCCACGAGTTTTATAAAGTTTCGTTCTGTTACCGTTAACAAACATGCTTGTATAAAAAGCATAAATCAGTTTCGTGTTTCTTTGTAATGCTGAACGAATGAGGAAACAAGAAAATTCGCAGATAATTCATGCACGCGGCATTAAAAGGATAAAGTTCAGCACGAACGTCACGAAGACGACCCCCTGAACCTTTTTGTTCCTCGTCTTTACTGTTTGCGATCTCGACAAGCAACCGAGCGTTCCAGCACGGGATATTCGATAACTGCAGACATTCGAGACTTCCGCGAAGCTCTAGCACGGCCGTTATCAAATTCTGAAGTCGTTCAAACCGAACGTCTTTGCCCATAAAGTGGCATTGCCTACCTCCGCCTCGATCGTTCCGACATAACCGACATACTTCTATTCAATTACTTGGTTTGCGGCCGATCTCGCCCGCCAGTTTGCCCCATCGGCGCGAAATGAGGTATGCCTCCATGCCCCCTAACGAGTCCATCCCGCCTGAACGTGAAATTAACTGGTAGCAACGGTTAATAAACATCATCGATATAATGAATTTAATTCGCACGAAATCTGTGGCAAATGACACGTGCGCGCAACGTCATGATTAATCTCTGATTACCCCACCAGAGATATAACTCCATCGCGCAAAATCCGCCGGCAGAGTTACGGTATGCGTACCCAATTTACTTTTCGATTTGTGCTCGCGTAATTATCAACGTGGTCATTTAACAGCTTATCGCCAAACGCACGCGCTGCGGTATTTTTACGACATCTGTTGGATTGTTTCGGGCATCGGTGGTTCTGTAAAATAGCCGCGACACAGAAATTGGGGACATTTCGGGGAGGCACTATAAAATCTTTCTTCCTTGCTGAAGATACACAACAATGATTCACCTTTACCGTCTTAGATATAACGTATATGAAGGGTAAGGGGATGAGAAAAAAATTAAAACCGAGGTTAAGAAAATACTGCGCTAAGAAGTAAAAAATAAATCTTCCCTTATTTAATCTACGACTCTGAATCTGGCGCCGACTTAAAAAAAAATGAGAGTCGTAGATTAAATAAGGGAAAAAATTATTTTATATATATATATTTCTAATTTTTTCCCTTATTATTTTATATATATATTATATATATAATATATATATATTATATATATAAAATAATTTTTTCCTTTATTTAATCTACGACTCTCATTTTTTTATATATATTTTAGAAATTTATACATATTAGAAATTTCTTTATATATATTTTAATTTATATATATATTTATATAAATTTATATATATATATATATATATATATATATCCTCAGCACTGCGAGTCAATTATTTTTTATTTTTTGTGCAATTTTATTTTTTTGAAAGTTCCGTAGTCCCACTTTCCACCAACAAACTATGCTATAAATCACAGAATGACAAAAAACAGACATTCCCGGTTTTCCCCTCGCCTTTCATATGTCCTCAACTTTTAATCTCAACCACTACACCATCAGGTAACTTCTGCCTCCCCATTTCCATAACCCCTCGCAGTGCACGCTTAGAAAGCATCGAAAGGGATGGATCACATAACTCTCTTCAGTTACCAAACCACCGAAATCCTTTCCATCTGCGAAAGGAAGACAAATAAAGTAGCACCCGTCCTTCATTCTCATCTAAGAAAGTGTACAGTAATCGAGGGAATATTTCATTTCGCGCGCCACGTAACAAGATCCACCGAATTCCGCGACAAAATCGTGACTCGGCTCTGACGATCGGCGACCGAACACGAAAAGATACTGCCGAGAACAATTTTAATTTAAACGCTAAAAAATCCTCGCCGGCCTTCGATTGTCTGGAACTAGGTTCTACGGCGGAATTCCCGGCGTCCTGGAATTCGTGATCATTACGCCGGAAAGGGAGGGCGGAGGGGATGGGACGCGAGCGGCAGTGAATTTCGCATAAATAATCCGACACCTCCGCCGTTCGACGAGACATAAATCATGCAAATGAACCGTTTGACGTGATAAATATTGCGCCCTTGTAATCCGCTCGTTCCCCGCCACACGATTGATTACTACCAGATAAATCCAAGCCGCACATTAAGGCGGAACCACACCGCCGCCCCCGGAAACTACGTCAGTAATAGTGGCGGCTGGCACAGAGGCGGACTTCAACCCCCCTCCGACCAATAAAACGACGGTTCTTAGGCAACGAGCGCGACGCCACTCGCTTTTTCAAAACTTCCTCGCACATCCATCTGAAGCTGAAAACTTGCCGCGCAAACGACGCCACCGCGACGACGACGACGACTTTGTGCCTCCACTCTCCTTTCTTCGATCTCGCGTTTCATCCCCTTTCCCTCGCCCTCCCGCCGCCGCGCCAGCCCGAACCCCTATCATTCTATCATCTATCCGACTCTGTCGGCCGTATCAAGTCTGATGACTTTGAAAGAAGACACGAAGAAGGGGGAACATCCCCACCCACATCCATAGCGACGTGTGGGTAACGCAGGTGAAGAAATTTTCGGTGAGAATAATTCTTGCCGAGGCTTGGGGAAAAGGAAGGAATGAGAGCTTCCAGGAGAACGGTTATCTGTTGTGTAAGGATTGGCTGCAGAGGTAAATGTGATTGGTTTGTGATAGAGATTTGTGGGAGCTTCGCAGAGGGTTTTGCTGCTTGTTGAACAGCTCAGGTAGAAGGGATAATGGAGGAGTGATTTTTCGAAATGGGATGTTCCCAGTTTTAATAATGTTAAGTTACATTCCCCAGCGGCACAAAACACTTCAAAATAAATTTAAATTCGTTTTGTAAAATTAACGTGGAAATACATGTTTCATATAAAAGGTCTGATTTTCAAGTTTGTCTGATGACATAGTGAAATCATTTTTTAGTCCAATACGAAACGGACATATTCCCTATACTAATCTAGGAAATTCTAATTAATACAAAAGGAACTTAACTCCATATAATTGCCAAAACATATGCTAAATTAGTTTAAAAAAGTAATGTGTATTAAATGTAGCAAAACAAAGTAACCATGAATGCTATATTATATTTTGAAAATGGCTTATTTTTTTGTTTCCATCAAGAGAGCTTATTTCCAAACGTTTTTTTTTAATAACTACTGAAACAATGACGCTAAATTTAAAACATTGCCGCTATCAGGCGAAATAATAAAATGTACGTGTACCGACTAATAAAAAAAAAATTACAATAAATGTTGCTACCACAGTTTTTTGCTGTTATTGAATTTTGTTCTGTGTAGAAATGTGCCCTTTTGATAAATCATTCCTGAATGAAGAGTGTGACGGGTTGCAAATGGACTGCGAGGAAAGTCTGCGCGTGTTATTTGGGAGGCTTTTGTGAGCAAGGTAGGTGATGGAGGAATGTTACTGGTTGCATATTTCTTGTATGTGTGAAAAGTTGACTGCAAAGAATCATTCGTTAGAAATGTTGTTTGCGTCTGTTGGATTAAACTCTCTATTCATTTATATAAACTACTTGGATGGTTTTCCCTCGGTTTTATTTTATGTAACTTACAAGGGAACATATTAAACCCGCACACGTCGATTTGGATGAAGACTTTACAGATTTGAAGAATAGTGAAAAATATTTGACACGTACTTTTTGTCATTGGCAATCGTCCACGTTGAAGGAGTGAAAACAGACCCTAAATTTGGGGGTGGAAAACGTACCCGCGTGTGCGGGTTCGATGTGTTCTCTCGTTAGATAATTAACCACCTTTAGTGTAAAACAGTACACTACTTGTTCTACCCAAAATCTAAATTTCACTTGAACACCTCCAGTTTCTGTCTTATTACAATTCGGTATCTTACGACAACCTCCATTCTAAAGTTCCCGCGCGCAATCCGTACTCATATATAACGGGGAAAATTGAGTGGAAAGTTAGCATCGTCCACCTACCATTCACACAGTCCACTCTAAACTCCCCACTACATTCATTAGCGTCACGTTCGAAAGTTCAAAGCAATTGTCTCTCCCAATGGCACGGAGCTAATAATCGGGTAACTTCCTCGTTACAATTTGTAGTCTTAATAGACCGAAAGTCCATGACTTGCTGCTGCACGTCACGGCAGAGCGCAATTTACTGTACCGCGGCTGGCTGGTCGCGTGCATTTTGTGACACACGTGCTAAATCTTATCGCGTTGTTCTCGATGGAAAAATAGCTGCTCTGACTTCTCCATGATAATCTCACTTGATTTATGACGCCCCATCGAATTAAGCCACAAAAAACCGCCGCTCTCATCGGAAGCCACTATCATCGAATCTACGAGCATTCAAACTCGAATTTCTAAAGAGCCGCGCCGAGCGCAAACAGATTTTAAGCACTTTCCATTAACTTTTTCACACCGCTCCGCTCCATTCTCGTCCGCAACGGGTCGCCATTAAGCATATCCCCCTATATTGCGTCGCGACTCCTCACAAATGAGCTGGCTGACCCGCGCGAGGGAGCCCGCTGAAGAACATCCAGTACACTGCAGCCATTAGCAGGAATCCGAATTGCTCTCAAGACCACTAATTCGCCAATCAACGTTAATAATCGCGGCGGCCGCGGAATTTAGATTACACCTCATAATTGAATCGTCCTCATCAGACGGTGGCAATCCATCCCGAAGCTTAGCTTATCTTTCGCGCGGGCCGACCGAGAGACTGGTTCAGCCTCAGCATTACGATTTTCATCGGCAATCTAAAATTGAATCTGAGGCTGTCCGTGGTTCACGCGATGTTGATATTCCTGCCTCGGGGGGGGGGGAGCGCGGGGATGATAAATCACACGTTTAATATTACGACAATTCTCTTTCCGCGGCGGCGTATCAATAATGGTCTTTATTCACAATTTATCTAGTTACTTTTATAATTTTCTCATTTCCATTTCACGGTGGTGGCCGCTTCTTGCGCTAAGAAGCTCCCAAGTACCGTGCCCGCGGCCATTAATATTCAACGGTTTCAGTTATGAAAGTAAAGTGAAAAAGTAACACCACCCCTCGCCCCGGCCGCTTTCGGCTCGTTCTTTCGCCAACGGCTGTCTCCGTTCTGTCCTCCTTCCGCCCCTGCAGCTCCCGCCCGCCCTTTCTCTATCTCTCTCTCTTTCTCACTTAAGTCAATTATACTATTTAGCATTGTACTTGGATAATGGCATTAGTTAACTCAATTATTTCGTCGGGACGTTCAACGATGCACGACACGTTTCCGCGTGCCGCGCAATGAAAATCTATTTCACCCGGAGCAGCCTTCATGCATTCTTCCCCCCCCCCCACCCTCCCCCTGATTAGCATAAAACCTATTACTCGGTTGCGTATCAGGGGATGCTTCGATCGTGTCGACTTCGTGTATCCGCGAACGGAGAGACAGCTTATCTTGCGTTTATTCGAGACGTACCACTTCTGGACGCATTCAGGCCGATGGCTTTCGCGCCCACCCTGGCCACATTGTCGCGTGACTTCGAGTAACTCGCACGGCTCGCGCATTCAGCGCCTATCGTGCGAGAGTCGTTCCGTTACCTGCAAAGAAAAACGTTTGTGTTTAGTAAGTCGATTCTCGTTCGATTATGCTTCCGAGGTACGACTTGGGGCGTTTTTACGCGGAACATTTCTCCGGCACGTGATTAGAATTTTGGAATTTCATAGGAAATGCGGCGCGAAATTGTGATTATTTTAAAAGGCACTTGAATTAAATGGTAGATGCTAACTGTTACCAAATTTCAGCTGAAAAATGATTTTTATTAGGTTACGTGTCCCCAAGGAGCTGAGTGCCATAGGCCCCTTTTCCGCTACGCATTTGTTTTTTTTCAGTGGGAAGAAAATTTAATATGATACTGTTCAGTGAAACATACATAGGTACCTCTTGATAAGGAGGTGGTGGAATTACACTACATTGCAAAGAATGGAAAATTTATGCGCCTATATATGGCATGTGCCTGTTTTCCACTGGGCCCCTCATATTTAAATATTTATCTGTCTATCTTTCTCAAAATACCGCCGTCCGGTCACAGAAGTGCCTCGTGTGAAAATGTCCTAATACTGTGTTTTTATATTCTAATGTTTATTATTAGGTTTCGATGTTTCTTAACACCGCGTGGCAATTAATATCGTCGATAAAGCGTTTCTACATTTAATGCTAAGCATAAAAATTGTATAGCCACTGCTCTGAAGTTTATACCGAGCCATTTACAGAACGTGGAATTGCCGAAGAAAACCGTCGAAGTGGAATAATGGCAGTTTGTCGCCGGGAGATGCAACGCGGCTAGGATGATCAGAACGTTAACTGTTCGTCGCCGTTGTTTCGCACGACGGCGCGTTTCTCGGGTTATGGCCGTTTTTCAGGGTGTCTGTAACGCCACGCGCGATCGCTGGTAATTGCCTGGGCTGCTAACGGGTGGCACTGCTCGACGTGTAATCACTCACGAATGGGAACAGCAAATAGGATTTAGGAAAAGAGAGAAACGCGTAAACACGCGACGTCTTCATTTCCAGCTATCAATTATGCCCTTTCTCTTACTTCGCGCCACATTTATTCCGTATCTTCCCTGTGTCCAATTGGTAGCTCGTCTGTCAAGATAGTCCAACGTTGTCAGAATTATTTCTGCTCAGCGAAAATGAAACAATAGCGTTCATGCAGCTCGAGTTATTTTATTACGAATTTCTAAAAGGAAAACTGAGCGATTCTTAATTGCTTGTCAGCGTTTCAGAGGATAAACCTGCAGCATAAAATGGGGCAGAACGTCTAGTATAAATACACCAAGTGCATCAAGGCTTCACTTTCTAAATTAAGATGCGTAATTATATTTCTGAGACCCTCGCGATTATTAACATTACCGAAACCCCCCACACCCCGAGCAAGAACCAAAAAATGAAGAAATCTAGGACGAAGTGAGGAAAAAGGGGACAAGAATCCAGGACAGGTGCCCACAGCAAACAGGAAGTAATTAGAAATAAGGCGAGAGACGAAAGAAGGGAACTCCAGGCTGCAGAGCGTCTGACAAAGAAAATTCGAGACGAAAATAAATGACAACGGGATGGAAACGTGTGAGTACCAGAGTGACACTAAAAATCCAACGTACACGCCGCTCGACTCGTCTTCCTGGACCTCGTTTATACTCCCTCAAAGCGGAGCCTCATCTTTGACGTGTTCGCTCCAAGGGCCCGTCAGCGCTCGCAATCGAATTTTTCCCTCCATCGGCGACGATGTTACGCGAACAAGAAAATACATCGCGCCTCTTGCTCCGTCCCCCGTGCGACGAATATATCGGGGACGGTTGCCTCCCCCCCCCCCCCCGCGAATCGAAGTAATTTCTGCGCAGGAGAAGCAACGGAGAGGATTCCGTCCCATCGTCATTTTTTCCGGCCGATCGAATTTCACGTTTGACCGCAGCTCGTGGCTTTAGTCGAATAACGAAAACGTTATCAATTACGGGAGAATCGAGCGCGCTCTCACAGAAAATGTGATGCGATCGATGCAACCCGAACAAAAAAGGGACGGACGAATTGGAGGGGTGGGGGAGATTGGTTAGCGACCGGGTTGGAGACAAAAAAAAAAAGGAGAGGGTGGCCGACACGGTATCAACGCGCGCGATTGGCCGGGCGAAAATAGGCACCGCGATTTTCGGGGGTTGCGCGCCATCGGGATAATTTAGTTTAGCGCAATTCGCGCCGACGACGATTCGCTCCCCGACTTCGCCGATCGTTTCTGCCTGTTCCGTAACCGCATGCCCGATGACGGTTCGCATGAACACGGCCCCGGCTCCGTGCGATGACAATAATTACGCCTCGGCTGTCACGTCACTTCGTAATTTGTAGCTGTCGCGCCCCGCGCCGGGGAAACGGAACAGATTGCGGGGATAGAAACAAAGGGTGAATGATGTACGTAGCTTTCGGGCTGAGTCGATCGAGTCTCTTACGGGATGAATTAAGTCGGGAATGCTGCGGTGTATTGCGCGAGGTTCTGCTATGTGGCAGAGATAAAAGTGGGCCTCTTAATGGGTTATAGGAGAGTTGATGGGTCGGTAGAAATGAGTACTTGTGCATGTTTCCCTTATTTGAAAGTGGAAAGGAAATTTTGGAATATTTAGAGTTCTTTACACCAGGGGTGCACAGGGAGCCGTTTCTAGCGCTTAGCTGCGAGCAACCCGCATGCTCCGTTGCTAAGGTTAGTGAAGGGAACTGCAGTAGTGTAAATGCTTACGTCTTGTGGCACAACCGTACGGGGTAAAGCCGTACCCCGCTATTTCAAGCAGCAAGAAGACGAAAACACCTACTCTGAATATAGAACAATCCATAAGAGCTGAAAACCAAAAATTGATAAACAAAAAATGCAAAGCAAAGAAACGTAGACAAAATAACGTTGAAAATAATTTTTGTGTATACATAATGAGCCACCTAAGACGAGCCACCTGAATAACTTCTATAATTTTGAAGATAGAAAGAAATGTTTGATACAAAAGTTGTTTGGTTCCCGAGGGACTCATTGCGTCGTGGATAGAACTTAATACTAGTGTTGTTACTTTAGATCGGGGCAAAATCGGATAAAGAACAGGTTTTGTTTTATTGTTAAATTAAGTAGCCTGTTCGGACCTTTCAATTATATTTTTGTGATTTTTGCGTTGTTCATTGAAAACATTTTAAATACCGTCTTCATTGCCCAATTTGTTTTATAATTTAAAAAGTTATGAACCTGGAACATTAAGCATACAGTTTTGGACAGGTTTCCCGTACTCCCAAACTATTTCAAAGCAACTTCCTTATATCTCAGAATCCACAATCTCCAGCAAATACTAAATGAATAAAACCCCCAATCTGCAACGTCAGCCACTAAACATACAGATTCTGCTTCTACTGTCACCATAGTCGTTAACCCCCCTGTAACCGAAACTCATTAGCAGACATTAAAGATTACATAGAAATTAACAGGCACATTCAATTCTCTTATAAACCACAGCTTCATGGTTCCTACGTATGCTACAATAGCTGAACACGAAAGGCCTGTGAATTAGCACCTGCAAAACGAAGCACAGATAGTATAATATGCCACCTGAAAGTCACGCATCCTTATAAAGGGTTGACAGAATCCACGCCAGCGAATCAAGAGCACCGTGCCATTTAATAAAAGAGAGCAGGATGGAAGAATTTACTTGCCTGACCTGCAACTCGATAATTGGATTCTATGTACGCGTCGCTATAATGAGGTTACATTGATAAAGCCACCGCGAACGAGGAAGCAAAGGGCAGAGGGTGGGAACGATCGTGCAAGTAAGAGCGAGAGAGAGAGAGAGAGGGGGAGGGAGAGAGAGGGTATGATGAGACCGCACACGGGGCAGAAGGGGTTATCGAGAGTGGCGCGGTGATCCAATCATCCGAAGACGCTGTCATGAAATTGCCTCTGAGCTCTATTCTATCCGCGTGGCACGGCCAATTGCCCGCCCCTCCAGAACTCTCGAAGAAACTTTGCTGCATTTCGGATTAAGTCGGCTGGGCTTAAAGCTCTCTCCTCGCCGCCACGATCGCCGCCAGAGCGTAACAGTCCTCAAGCGCGGCGGTGCGAGGCGATCGAACTGAAAAGAATTGTTCTTTCCGCCTGAATCGCCCTCCTATCAAGCACGAGAACTTGTACGGTCGCCTTCGAGCAAAAGGAAAAAAAAATTTGTCGCATAAAAGAGCAGTTCCAGAAGGGGACAATGTTTCGTGAAATTTCGATCAGTTATTCAGAGAAGGGTCCTTCGGAAAAGTCCGAGCGAAGCGTCGGAACGCAAGCTCCCTATTAGTTGCCGCGAAATTCAAAGAACGGTGTCCAAAGTCGACTTTCCCCGAAGTATTCGCAAGTCTGCGAGTCAAGTCGAAGGGCACAGGTCCCCGCGCTCGAATCCCGTTGAATACCCTGGATTATAAAACTCCTTTAATCCTGCTAAATTTGAAAAGATCCATTTAGGGAAGGGAACCAGGCCCGAGCGCATAAATCTCTTTCACTGGTTGTTGGCTGCGGGAGTTTTTCTGAAACCGGGTGGGAATCCGACCAGAGAAACGATCACTGCAGCCCAGTGGAACGGTACAGCGGTGGCGGCGGGGCGGAGAAAGGTGACTGGCGGGGAATGGCTGCCGTACGTTCTTTAACTAATCGCGGAAAAACGAAGGGCCGCGTCTTGCTTTCTTTCCCCTCGGACGCGTTTAATTTACCACCCGTGGCCCCGAGAATCGAGCCAGTCACGGTAGAGCGGCGGGATGAATAGATGGTGCACTTACGGGGAGATAAGTGGAAGCAGTGCTGGCTCCTTGCTTGCTAATCTAGAAGAGCGCCCGGGATCATCTGTTGCAAGCTGTTGTGGCACGGAGTGATCGCTAATAATGTTAGCCGTCTACAGCTACCGCGTGCACGGTGTGTCTGGTTTAACCGTAGATGCTCAATTATACCCCGGGTCATCGAGGACGGGGGGAAACTATCCGCGCAGCGGCGGGTTTTGTTTGAAAGAGAGAGGTGATACGGAGGGCGAGTCGTTTCACTGATTTTCGCTACCGAGGACCTTTGAAATCGCCGCGGTTTCTTGTAATGAGAATTGTGGTAGATATGTTCGAGATTAATTACAAGAGGTATATGATACTTGCGCTGGCTCAAAGTGGCGCTGATAATTTGAACGGCTTTTCAATAGGCGTATGTTACAAATTTCATTGCAAATTATGACTGTAACTGTGTGATGCAATTAAGTATACGTAAGTAGTACTGTCACAATACCTTCTTGTACTCGTGCAATTAAATCTACTAACTAAGTAACGTGATGTGGTTAATCATTAATTTACCACGGTTTGCGGAGATTAAATCACATATGACTTAACTGTATTACCAAGGGCATTCGCAGACTTCTTCCAGGAGGGGAGAGCAACTTTGGGGTGGCGGTAGAGAAAAATATAGTAATGAAAAATTATTCTGCAATAACTAAATTACTATATATATTTTCAATAAAATTCAAATTTTGACGACCCCCATTAACCAATGCAGATTAAATCAATTTTTATTTTAAGCAAAAATATTACTCAATTTAATCATTATCCAATAAGTACATTATATATATTTTTAATAACATTCAAAAAACCCTGGCGATGACATCGACGAATCGTGAAACACGCGGTGCGAGTGGAGTAGCCCTCTTGTTTTTTTTAAACCCATTACGTATTACCAATTTAAATAAAATTTTAAAAGCGGGATTTAAAAATATTCACTTTTTTAGTATAAACTTAATAAAAATCAGTTTTTAAAATAAGCGATATTTTCTGAAAAGCCAGGCCCTCCCCCTGGGACGCCGATGTTTATTACTACACTTCATACTGATTTTATACGAACTACTTTTAATTCGGGAATTAATAATTTTCGGATTGATTTGGATGAAAGCTGAGCGTGTAAGTTAACAGTGAGACCTGCATTACACAAGGCGTTCTACTACAGGTGAGTATAATTTTTTTCGATAATTTTTTTCATATTGTGGCACCTACAATGTTTTCCACAAGGGCTCTTCAATTGTTGAAAGTACGCGTAAAATATGTCTGACCACAATGGACTTACACTACTGATCCGGCGACTACACGCGGCAGTAGTGTAAGTCCCTCGTGTATCAGCCACTCTTGACGCGTGTATTTCACAATTAATACCTCGGAAATGAAGCCTGAAACGCAAGTTCCTTATTCTTGATTTTCTTTTTACTTCGGCATGTTAAATTATCCCCCAGAAGGACACCCACCTATAGTCGAGCACCTTGTATGTGGGTCATATTTTGCGTTAGGTTTTTGTCTAGCTTGGATGAAATTTGAAATACCCTTGTGATAAATCTACAATTTCAACTACACCTATAATAAATTATACTGGCGCAGCTTGATTTATTCTGTTAGAAAAATGGAATATCATATTGTAAAAACGCCGTACCTCTTTTCTATCCCTACCCTACTTCCTCTGTTTGCATGCTCGCGAAGTAATCGATCATCTATACTCAGATGGAATTTTCCTTGATACCTTCTGGCATCGTCGATCCTTTAAGCTCCAATAACAAATGCTCGAAAATCAGCGCTGAAAGTAAGGCTCCATGGATGGTGATGTAAGACGTTTCCAGTGTGATCGTTCTTGAACGGTCCTTCGCAATCCCTCGTTATATATCAACCCTGCCAAATTGTAACAGGCACAGCTAGGATTCACATCCCCTAACAAATATTTCAAACTAATTGAATTATCATCCAATCCACGGCACGAGTATAGAGCCGCGTACATTCTTCATGAATGGCAAGGGTTGCAACCCCTAAATAGAGCTCCGCTGTGTCCCGAATTATAACGTTGACGTTTACAAACTCATTTGCTGTGGATCAGCGAATACTCGGGACAGGGAGCGTCTTCACCCTCTGTATCCACTTGTCGATTGTTAGACAGTGCTTTGACTGTATCCGTGACGTAAGGTAAATCCCAGCCCTTCGCGTTGTACACGTAGTTCTGGCTGCTGAGTCGTTCCGTTTACTCTGCGCCCGTTTACTCTATCTCCGCGTAATTATCTTCGTTTCGCAGGGATTGGAATCGAATGCCTTGTATCGGGAGTGTTCCGTGTGGACGTAACAGACGATTATTAGGCGGAATTACGGGCTGATAGAAATAACAGTAACGCTGTTAATTCCGGCACGAATCAAGCACTAGGAACTAGTTAGTTCCGCTTGTTCCAGCTGATCGCCGAGTTGCATTAATTAAATGCCACGTCGAACGAAGAATAATTATCTGACATGTGTGGGATCGAATTTTTCTAATTTGTCCCTGTCATCCGCAGCGGTTAGTCATATTAATAGTTTGATACAACCGAAAGCTGATTGCACTCCGCTAACGTTGTCGGAAAAAAAAAACCTCCGACGAGAACAGAACAGCGGGATATCAACGGCGGAGCAAACCGTCTGGAAAATATTTGGTTACAATGCATCACCGTTCCTAAGTGAAAAAGAACAATATTGATTCCTATCGTTTCCACTATGACGGAATCCCATTTTCCGTCCTTTTTTCTTCTTTTTTTTTTTTACAGGGCAGACACACAGAGTATCTAGCTGGCGGGCACCGCAAATAGATCCGTGCCTTCGATTCGATAACAATAAAAACTGGATACTAAAAAAAAGAGAGAGAGAGAGGGAGGAAGGAGGAAGGGACAGAAGGGTGGAAAAAGAGTAATACGCAGGCTTCGACTTCGCTTGAATTTTTCCGAAAACCGAAAGTAATAACTCTTGCAGCTGTCGCGGCGTACGCGTCCTAAATAAAACGGTTAATCGATGGGACAGTCGACTGAATCGAGCACGTCCGTTCCATAAACAGCGAATCGAACCGGGGATGAAAGTCGGCGTTACGGTGGACGATAAAATTTGGCCCGACTGTCGCGATTCTCGCCTGGAAGATCCCCATTTTAATCAACAAAATTCCATTCGCCGTCCACGAACGCGTTCGTGGTCAGCGGACCAGTTTTAGGGCTGATCGTGCCCGTCTTGCTGTAATTGCAACAGCGATACGAGCCCCGCTTTCCCACCCGCGGCTCCACGTTTTTATTGTAATTTACCATTACGACCGCATAATATCAACCCTACCACCCTTCGAAGCCAACGTTTGCGGACACGACGTGCTAATTCCATTCAACCGCGGCCACGTTGTTCACGGGGATACGTTCAATAATTTCTTACGTAAAAACCACTTGCTCCAGTCGCGAAGCGGTATTACGCCTCGCACGTGCAAAAAGCCGTGTCCGCTGGAAGGTAGAGCGGCGGGCGTAAATGCGAATACCGGGCGGTTTTTCAGATGGCCGGTGGAATCGATGGCACGCAAACTGGGGAAAGGGGTGCGCTATCCCGACGTGCCCTTTTTCCTCAATTTGTAAATGGGATTGCGGCAAATATTACGCCACTTGTGTCTGCGGGATGGACAGAGTGATCGATTTTAATGTATAAATATAGCTTGAAAAACGAGTTGAACTGAAGGGTCGTCGGTGTGTTATGTATGCTCGAGCAGTGGAAGAGATTGTTAACATGCTTTTGGGAATCAGTGGGGTCACTTACGTTTGAAGAAGGAAGAAGGTAATATACAGTAAAATATATGTATATCCCAGGAATAAAATTGCATAAGAATTTGAAAATACTGCTACGTATTTTTACAGTTGCACCTTTATAAAATATTTTTGTTGAGACAGTAGAATTTCGGACTAGCAGGTATTTCTTCGGTAGGTCTTGCAGAAGTATAAGAAATATCGTTGACGAGATTCAATTCGAATTCTTTTGAAAGCGAACGATTACGAAAACAATCCTCTTTTGTGTTTTCAATTCGTAGCTTTAACGGAGAATTACTCGGTTGCGTAATATAAGGATAGATTTTGCTGTGGCACCACTTATTACAGAACATTCTGTATATCGGGAAGCAACGAGAGATCACAAACAAGGTAGAAAAGTTCGGGCTGCTCTAAAGAAATTATAAAGTTTAAAATCTCATTGCGTTTAATGAGAAAGTAGCTAGTAGTAGTTTTCTGAAGTTGTTCAGATCCGGCGGCTGAAATGGGCGCGACCGCCCTCGCCCTTGCGACTAACCGTCGAATGTCTTCGAGGCATTATTCCAGCAGCGGGGAAATTCATTTTCAGGATTACCTCCCATGCGTATTCTCCGTTTGATATCTATTTATCGGGAACTCATCGATTCCCGCCATTTCTTCATGCAGAATGGGCCCGCAGCATTTCTTTACACCCCCCTGGGGGCCGATACGTCCTCCATGGCCGTGTGCCATTCTCCAAACCACTTTACTGGTTACCCAGAACCGCTTTTTAACTCATATATTTCGCTTCAACTTTGCGGACAAATCAAAAGTATCAGTAAACGGGCGCTTGTAACTTATTAATTGTCCGTAATGTCAGTTGCAAACTTATTTCGATTTCAGTAGTACAATATTCGTAACTCGTTCGCTGAATCTTTCATTTCCCATGGTACATGGAATTAGGAATTTTGAAAAAAAAATTAAGGACGACGAAAATAAAGAAGTCACTTATTAGGTCTTATACTTGGTGTCGTTATTCATTTCAAATTAAAGCAAAACATGTTACATGCGAACGTCTATCAACTGTAGAACTATAATGATGACAAGGGGGTACACCACCTTGTAGGCCTAAAAGGATGGGTAAATTTAAAATTTGTTTCCTCAGGTAATTTTTCAGGGAAATACCGGGATCTTTTTGCGAGATGTTAGGCAACATTTTAACTTTATTTTCATACATTATTTATTATTTGAAGTTTTAAAATGGCGGAGTTATACAACGTTGCCTACCGTCATGTCTAGAACAGCGATTGGAACTTAAAAAATAAAAATTCTTATTTCAACTCAAAGAAAAATATATTTTACTCAATGTAGCATACGATTTTTGGATAATTTTAAAAATTAAGGAAATGGCGGCTGCGTGAAGAAATGTTTTTCTTCTTCACTGAAACATTTCGGCTACTCAAATTAAAATATGATAGAAACTGTACGTTACGTTGAAAAAAATTTATTCTTCTGTAAGTTGAAATAAGAATTTGTATTTTTTATGTTCCAATCGCTTTTAGTCCTGGGGACCAGCCGCAAAGACACGACTTTTAAAACTTTAAGTAACAAATAATGTATGAAAATAAAGCTTCATTTCCTAACATCTCCTAAAATGATGCCGATATTTCCCTGTAAAAATTTCCTGAAAAAGAAAATTTTAAATTTATCCATCCTCGTATGCCTACAAGGTGATGTACCCCCTTAATACTTCGAACAAACAAGTGAAAGAATACTCTCTATTGAAGTACCAACACTTGAAACCTATTCCACTTCATTCTCCTTTCCCACTCATCACATGATCACTCCTCATTGCACTTTGCGCCCAAAACGTCCCACCTCCTTCAATACAGATATTTAGAGCACACGCCATCTAGTCACCAAACTTCATCACATAATTTCAACCCCGATATTTCTACAAAGTCCACCTGTACCTCTGAAAGTCACCGCAGCCGGCCTGATAGCAACCCTTCAGCTACACCGGCCTCTATCGTCCAACTATGATTTTACAAAATCTGGCGCGACAGCGGGATCGCAGTCGCCGCTGAGTGTGTGCCTCCATCCACCCACTCGTGCCTAAGTGGCCTGCGCGAAGGTACACCTCTGTTCTGTGTGTGCAAGTGGTTTGTGTACACTGAAGGGCGGCCAACAGAAGAGTGAAGGGGGGCGGGAGGCGCGACCAGGCGAAGCCCCGTAAATCGTGCTCTATGTAACGATCGGGCATAGTAATGAGGACAAATGAAGTGGCTGAATTATACGCGAATGTCCCTATGGGAAGCAGGTACCCGCTGCTCATGAGTTATTCATGGGAGTCTATCATAGCCACTCCATCCAGATTGCGAGATTAATCGAGCGCGCGCACTCCTTTGCTCGTCCATACCAGCCCCCCACGCCCCTGCCCATCACCGTCTACCTCTTCACCTTTTCCTTGCCTCTCCTCATCCGTTTTCCTTTAACACCTCGTCAAAACGCGACGCCCCGCGCTGTGGCCTTTCGTTCGACAAACGAGTTCTTTCGGGACGATGGAGACACCACCCCAGCTCGGACACTTAATTCGATTCTAAGATCCTCCTGATACGACTGTCAGACCTGTCAAACATGGGTCACGTTCACCGAATAAGAAGTGGTTGTACCGCTGCGCGATCTATTTGCCATTTGTTACTTCGTTCAAACCGCGTCATTGCCGTTTTTTATAGTTTCTCGTCATTTTGAACAATCGAACAATTAGAGGTTTTCGAATAAATAGGTATTTCATGTTCGGATTGATATTCAACACAATCCGAAATTCGATCACTCCAAATATACGAATACTCCTAATTATTCGAATATGCGAATAATCGAATACTCCTGATTATTCGAATATCCGAATAATCGAATACTACTAATTATTCGAATATCCGAATAATCGAATACTCCTAATTATTCGAATATCCGAATATTCGAATACTCCTAATTATTCGAATACTCGAATACTTGTAAATATTCCATTCTCAAATTCGAATTCTCTGGTATTCGAGCGTTCGAATTCTCTGGTATTCGACTATTCGAATTCTCCGGTATTCGACTATTCGAATTCTCTGGTATTCGAGTAGTCGAATCCTCTGGTATTCGAGTATTCGAAAACTAAGATTATTTGAATATTCGTTACAGCCCCAGTCCTAACCGTTACGTCGCGTGATCTGAGAGAACGTCTCGAGCAGCGCGAGCCAAACGGGGCACTACACCCAGCTGGCGTCTCCGAAGACGAGAAGCTACTCATTACCGATTCAGTTACCCGCCGCAAAGAATTTATTCCGCCACGGGGGCAACGCTAATGGCCCGGTCATACGTTTCCTCTAATCCCGACATTCCTTATATTTGTCTCGATTTCTCTGCCGGCGGCGCGCGCACATAATTCCACTTGACTTATATCTCCGCTAGAACGAGTAATCTGGCAACAGGCGAATATATGTATAACACGGCTGGAATTGAAGTCGCCCGAACCGACGACCGTTCCGTTGTGGTTCCCCGGGCCGGGTCGATTTGGAGCTCGTTCAATCAGGGAGCAAAGCCTCTTTACCGATGACCGGAAGTCCCCATCGAAGACGATGACATCGGCAACGTCAAGCCAGCCCTCTCGCCCCCCCCCTGACGTCCACGATAATGGCGCCGAGCGAAATGATTTGTCCTTGGCCGTTATTGCAGCAGGAAGCAGCGGTCGTCCGGGCAGGGCGGCGGGGGCGAGAAGGGGGTGGGCCAACAGAAGGAAGTTAAATCGAGTAAAAGCACAGAGAGCGCGCACGGGAACGTAAAAGGGTTTCTCTCTCACGTGCTGCGTACGTGTACGTCGATACTGGCTGTCGAACGATAAAATAATAATGGGGGGAAGGAAAGACGCGAAAGGCGGTTCGCCTCGTGTGCCCGCGTTTCCAGATGCCGACTATTTCTCCAAAGGGTTCAGGGAGCACGGCAAAAGGGCCGTAAGTATCCACGCGACGTGTGTTTTATGGCTGTTCGTGTATAACGAGACGCCAGCCGGAGCTTCTGAATTAGGTACCCGATCCCCCCCATTTGTTCCATCTTCTTGAAACGTTCATCTTCCGTGGCCGCGGAAATTAGTTCCACCACGCTATAAACGCCGTGTACTTATCATTCAGGGTGTTCCTCGGGATGTAGCAAATGACACTCCTCGATGGTTGGCGCGTGGTCGTTTCTGTTCCACTGTGGTGGATCCAAGAAGCGAGAAGGAGGTATGCGGTATGCTTTGGAATGGTGGGTTAACAACCGAGTGGGCGTTCGAATGAAACAGAGTGACTCGTGAATGTCACAGGGAGGATATTTTAATTGTAGAGATCGATTAATCTCCAATTTTACTTCTAATGTCTTCGCGCGATACTTTAAGAATACATTTTCCGTTTTATAAGGGGAAGAATAAGAGACACGTTTGCCACATGATCGTGAGTAACGTGACTCATAATTAGTATATAAGAAAGTAGACTTTACTGGGCTATAAGTTTTAAGTGTATAGAAAAAGGATGAAGGTAGTCGTCCGCGCGAAGCTGAAATGAGTTGTCAACCGAGGCTCGAATCAAGGTAAATAAGTTTCTCGTCTGTGATCTATGGGTGATAAAACTCTGCGCAAGTAGTGGTAGAAAAAGAGAAACGATGGCTTAGGTGCGTGCGAAGAGGTATCACCGGAGTTGTACGCACGCGGAAGCAAAAGGGGAGCCTGAGGCTAGGGTCGAGGCGGACTTCTTTGCTCGGTGCTCGATAAATCGAGGAAAAAGGTGCGAACAAGTGGTTCTAGAAAAAAGGCAGCCGTGGACTCAGACGTTTGTAAAAAGTATAGACAAGGATGTAGAGGAGTGCAAGAAAGGCGAGGGATATGGTCGGTTCTTGGAGAAGAAAAGATGGGGAGTTTGTACTGCGGCTGAGGATTAAAAGTGTTTGAAAATTCGTTTGGTTCGCTCCTCTTGCTTTCAACGAACTTACTTTCAATTATAAGCGAAGAAGAGGAGTTGAGTTAGAAACGAGTTTGAAAATGACGCAGTTTAGAAATATGCGGACTCTTCGTTTGTATAATAAAAGTACTGTGTCGAGTAGTTACATACAAGTTGCATAAAACTAGTTTACAAGTACTCGTGTTCGTTACAAGTGTTCGTTTTAAACTAATTATTACGTGGTACCAGAAAATTGCGAATGTGATCTTCCTACAACACTCGGTGCACAGGGTAGTAGAGTGTAATTTCTAAAAATATACCGTGGATGGTACAGGTTGAAAGAGTAATGAAAGCACGAGTTTGCTGAATTTTAACTAGACATTCCAAGTTCTTGATTACATCAAAGAGTTTGAGTTACTTTACATAACCATCGTCAGATCAGTGGGAATTCCAAAAAAAAAAGAGTTATTCTTTTCTCACAGGCGGCAAGACACCGCGCCTGAACTAAAGTCAGAAAGTGGAAAGCCGTAGTATTTGTCAAACAGTTGAACTATGGTTAGACGCAACCTGGTAGCGATTTCGGTACACAATTCAGAAGTTGCATTGTAGAAACACCCATAATGGACCCTGAGGAACGATCTCCCGAGACTAAAACTCCGGACGAGCGAGGCCGGCACATACCATTATCTTATACATTACTGGTTCCCTGTTAGGAAACCACTTAATACAGCAGCGAGGCACTTCCGTTTTTCGGAAAGCGACGAAAACAACGTTGCGGCTGAGACTGGACGGCAGCCAATGACTCGAAACGTCTGCTTTAACGACCCATCCGCCTCCATCGCTATACACACTGTGCTACTTAACACTGACAATTCGTTCGGCAAAAACTTAATTAAAAATGTTGAATCCTACCAGCGACACGGCGATACAAATGGCACCCTCCCAATTACGGAACACTTGTCGCGGCAATCACAACTGAAATCAATATTTATGGTGGCGTCCGGATAGTTCCAGTCGAGTGGGCACACCTGTGTGCGGCGCAATCGTAGGTCGGGGCTTGTAAAATAGGGCAAACGACTCAACGACTAAAAGTGTGACGAGGGGGGAGGGTAGGGGATAAAAGGGAAAAGAGACTGCTGGATAGGATCACAGAGGCGAGATGTTGCGGTGTAGAGAGCCCGGTGTGTACCAAGTCATGCGTCCCCCTCTGAATCCTGACATCGGGTCGGTCTGAGGCATCAATTTTCCCTTGGCTCCGCCGTGTAGCCCTGTTCGACGAGCGTGCACGAACGTTTCCGGCACTACCAACATCCGCCGCCGTCCACAGACGGCGACACACAACGAACAAGATGGGAATTGGGGGACTTCTTCAGCCGGGTAGTTTGAATACACTTTGCCTAAAACGTTGGAGTTTCATAGACAGATCCGCGGTAAGTGTTGTTGCCAATACATTTCCGCGGAGAGCGCATAACGTCGTTGCATTTTGCAGACGCCGCTTCTTTGCCCCAGCGCCGCGGAATGGCGGCCGGGCGGGAAAGGTGTCGTTCCCCCCAGAAACACCGACGGGAATCGTTTAGTTGCCAGGGAAAGATCCCCCAATCCAGAAGTTCACAGAATTATGACACTTGAGGAATACGTCGGGGTGGGAGGGGGGTGGGGGGACGTCTCCAGCTGTGACAAGATACCCTTTCCTCTTCCTAAGATGTAAAATGTACAAATATAGTTATTGGTCTCAAAGAAGCATAATATACCCCGTGTGCTTTATACTTCATACATATTTCACACTTACGATTGCATTTACTATTCTTGGTGAAAAATGTGACACTCTTATTAAAGAGATCATTAGATAACAATATATATGTATATTATATTATAAATATTCCTAACCTACTATTAGCTTTTAAGGGGTTTATTTGCAGCACTATAACTCCGGATGTAACCACTATTTTTGCATGCAATTTTTTCTTCATATTCTCTAAAGATTGACAAATGATGCCACCAAGCTGGAAGTAAATATATTTAATGGTTTTGTTTTAAAAAATTCCCAAAGTTCGCATGATTTTTCGTCCGTCAAGGTAGGGAGACCCCTTAACTCTATGACTCTACTCTGTCAATCTCTTCTATTTGACGTTCCAAATTTGACTCTGGCAACTGCTCCCCGATCCTCGATCACCCCCCTGCTGTTCAAGATTGCACACACTCGTGGCACACGCCACCATGTACGCCAAATCAATTGTCGCCTTAGCAGTTACACTAAATTAAACGAAATTATTGCAAATGTAACGCCATCTGTGCATCATTTAAAAAAATAATTTGGAAGTGGCATATTACCTAAATTCCAAATCCTAGTTCCTGAGCTCTCCCGTCAGATCGCCAAAGACAATACATATTTCCAATTGCAAAATCTCATTCAACCCGTCCCGCACCCCGTAAGCACACCCCCACAGTGCAAAGCTTCACCCTTCCACAGCCTACCGCGGACAACCTCGTTAAGCGTCGCCTCGTAAAAACCGTGGACAAATAAACGGCGCGGACCAAAAGGACACGTGGTGGCCCCGCAGAAATATAAGCACGGTACTCTTAAAGAGCTGCATAAGCAGCTTCCGCCTAAAAGGGCTTAAGGATCACGGTGCACCGAGTAAATCCGCCTTCGCGTTACCTCAATGCGGTTCTGACCAGGGGCGGGGTAGGGGGCCTCGGCTGCGATAAGCGGGCCGGACCCACCGCGGGAATGCGAATAATCCCGGCGAACACTGTTACGTGTTTATATCTTGTGTAGCTCGTAAATAATGCGATTTCCACGGGCCCGTCTGCAACCAGAACCCGAACTATGCCCGTCTATACCGGGAGATCATTGTGCCAGTTCCGGTTGTGTCGTTGGTCGATCGATATCGTGCCCTCCGCCTCCACCCCCCCCCTCCCCCTGCTAACATCCGACAAGGCGGAAGCTATTCACCCCGTACGCGCCCGTCTTCCATTCGACGGGCCAAAAGAGCGGCGAGCCTCGCGAAATGCATGCCACGGGCGCGCGCTAATAAATTCTGCGCCAGCTTATACACAGCGCTGAACCGAGGGCAGCCGTGCCGGCGTAATTTCGGGGCGGGGGCAGCTTATGAAATAAAAGACGCCCGAGCACGGCTGGCATGCCAACAATGGCCATCGTAATCCGTTATCGGCGAAACGCAGTATCGCCTTTTTCAGTCTTCCTCCCTCATTTGCATGTTTATGAAACGAAACGGAGGCGGTACGTGTGTCTTCCGAGTGCAATTCGCTTTCTTACCGCCCGGCTCTCGCGTTGGCGGGAAATACGTCTTTCGGAATGATGGTTCCGGGAGAGAGGCAGCTCGGAGGTGTTCAAGGGGCGTTTTTATGGGGCATTTTTCGCGTTGCAGGGGAAAGGACACTTCGCACCCGTTTGTAATGGGGAATATATGTTGCTTGGGGTGGTAATAGGATGAAGGGGTAGTTTAGGGGTTTTGGGAATATTGAGTTGAATTATTGGGGAAGGCTAGCGTAGCTGAGGGGATTTGCTTTTCTTGGGTCGAGTCATTTTTGAGGTAGGGTGGCTTGAGTTGTTGGGATGACGTGGGAACTGGTAGTATAATTGTTGGGAAATGTCGGCTTTTGCAGTAATTTGCAGGAGCCTATAGTCGTAGCTAGGCATAATGTAGCTTGCTGGATAATATTGAGGAATCGATTCGCGGAGCTGAGACCTAGGTTGTGATTTCACCTCGTATAAAGGTTAACTGACTCTTCGGTGTCAGAGTTCGTCGCGTTTATGCGCACTCCAGCTGGGTGAGACGATTTTCCTAGATTCGTTTAGTTTTAATTGGATGACTTTTTGGGTCGCCTATTTAGGGGATATTGACCAGTACGCTTCAAGGAAGCTGTTATGCAACTAAACCTGTTTAAAGGGACGTCTACACGACGATACTTTTGTGTCTAGATCAAGTGTCATTTGTGTCCAGCTAGAGCTAGTTGCAGTGTCTTGAGTCTAGCTCTAGCTGCAACTCCCGCGACGATGGGTCGAATTCAGTGTCGCGGTCTGCTCTAGACAGTTTCCAATCTTCCATTTTTTCAACATAAGCATTTAAATATTTTTTTTCTATGCAAGATAAAATATTTTCGCCGATGTATTTTCGTTTCATATATTTGGCAGAACTTGGTTTGAAAAAAAAAACAAATTTATTAGAAGGATTCAAAGTACCTGCTATAATAAACACCATAAATGTGCTATCAATTCGTTACTACATTCTTATACGCTCCAGAAGCATTCTGGCACAGTTTAATACTTCAGAATCGAGTTGCGGAATTTGGAACTTCAACGCGTTCGAATTGAGACGAAATTGAACTGGCACTGAAGTGACCTAGTCATTGCAACTGGAGTGAATCGAGACCAGGAACATTCTGATCTGAGGATTGAAGCTAACGGCGATAGACTAGGTCAAATCTCAAGAAATCTCCCCGTCAAGATCTATGATCACAATTTTAAGTAGAAGCTGAATTATTGACTTCGCTTACTTCAGCCTGAATCTGCAATCATGATATCTCGACTAAACACCGCCTGAATCATAAATCTAGTCCCCGAATTTTAAGCTCCTTGCTAATGTCGCATAAAACAGCAAAGACCTGGTACCTATAGCGTCACATCTGGTGGGCTTCAGCGGACGTCCACGGTGTCGCTTGAAAGAAAAAAGGAAGAGAAGGAAAAACTTGGGTGACACACAATAACATGGACAGCCCCCGACTGGCTAGCAGGCGACCGAGCAGCCCAGAGGCAAAAGAGAAGCACGCTTACGATTCTAGGCATACGCGCGGCACGGATGGAGGGTTGGGGCTCGGGTCCACGGTGGATTCTCACGTGGTAAACGAATTAGGGGTTGATTTCTCGGCTAGGTAGTCACCTATCTACCGCTCCTAGGCGAGGATCCGGGGCGTGCACGGCCGTCCACGTGCCCGTTCTGTCCACTCTTTCGCCGCCTATCTATCGCCACGGATCGAGGGCTAAAAGGTTGGATATATAGTGGCGGGCGGTAAGAGAGATAAAACCAATCACATAGCACTGTACACACAGAAATTTATTGCCGCAGATTATCTGGCCGGGATCCAAACACAAACACATTTCTTCCCGGTGCATCGGACGCGAGGATAAGGAGGGGAAGAGTAAGAGAGACGAATGGGCAAGGGTACAGCCGGGGGGATGCTCGAGGGGCGAAAGAATAGGACGGAGATATCACGGTTTCGGAGAATAGAACGAGCGGCGGGGACACGCGGAGCGAGAGAGCGGAAAGCTTCGACGATGGGCGCGGGTCGTCGAGCTTTTTATTCACTACCCTCCCCCCAGCGCTATCCTCCCCCCCCCCCATCACACACGCTCCGGGCTTGTGCGCGTTTGAATCTCGCGGAAGTGGAGGATTTCCAGGGAAAGACGTGCATCGCTTTTTATCGTCGGATAGACCATTTGAACAACAGCCAACATGGAAAACCGAGACCCATCCATGTAGGATTTCCCTCTTCTACTTCATCCCTCTCTCTTCCTTCCACCCATTCCTGCCTCCTTGTCCCTTGCCTCTGTCTCTGGCTCCTTCCAAATCGGCTTCGCTTCCTTCTCTGCTCGCACAGCTTCCCCCCCTAGTTCTCTTCTTCCGCCTATGATCATCCTTCACGTGGATCTAGGAAACGTCGTCGTACGGTAATAGATTTATACGCTTGTGTCCTCGGGGATAGGCGACGGTTGTAAACGCGTATCCGGGCTACGGAAACGAGCGAGGAATGCGCATATGGTCCTCTGAAGCTCTCCACTGGACGACGAATGCGTAACTCGGGGTCGTTGATGTATTCCTGGGTTATGAGAGGAAGGAAATAGGGGATGGGGGAATTGTGGATCTAGGTAGTACCTTGGGTTCTTCGGCAACTTGTATCCTTATGCGTTCCGCGACAAAGTAGTGGCGATCGAGGGTGCTGGAAGTGGATAGTTGGAGTAAATTACTCCTAGTATAACTTTTGATTTTATGTCTTAGAAAGAATTTGATAACGGTGACCATGGATACTGATCTTGTGGTGTAGAACAGAGTTTTTTGGAGGGTGAGATTGTTTTCTGTTGGAGAATTTGAAAACTGAAATTTTTCTGCACTTTGTGTTGATGAAGTGGATTTATGAAAACAGATTAAAAGCACATTGGTGAAGTTTTACCATCCCCCAAGCCCCAAAAGATGAGGTCTTAGTTTCTTTTCATAAAGAATAAGGGTTTTCATTAACTTTAATTTAGGTTTTGAATCGATTGGTACCTCCGTTTTTGAGCTATCACTGCAAAACAAAAGAAACTTTATTTAAAAAGTTTCTTTAATGATCCATCTGTAGCGTCATATATAATGCATATTTTTGACTAAACAAACAAGTGTTTTAAAACTAATCAGACTATTATAAATAACAACAAAGTTAATATAACTCTAATATAATATACGTAGATATAAATTTACTTGATCAATGCAAACAAATTATTTATTTAATAATTTAATTACATCACTAAAAGATTGTAATAACACTACTACCCCCCACCATATTAGGATCCTTACGATTTTCAATAAACCTTAAAAAAATTGGTTTCAATAAAGTTAAAAAAGCTAACGTAATCATTATTAATAGTAATAAAATGAAGTAATAAATAAATAATTATTGAAAGGCTCATTATCTATAACGTAACTTATATATTTTAAACTGTAAATTTAATGCAGTATTCTGCCAAGATAATTTTATATAATAAACTTAATATAAATAAAAAAAGATTGAAAAATAATAGTTTTGCTAATTCTTTGGATTCGATAGGATTGTTTGAAATATTTGAAATCTGCGTCCCTTTGAGACTGCTGGGGTTATTAAACCTGAATGGAACAGTTTTCCATTCCATTTTAATGGGCCAATTTGCTTTTCAAGTAATCTAAAGTGAGCTATGACACGATATAAGTATTTAAAAATGAAACTTCAACTGGTACTGGGTCAACAAATTGAACGATACTGTCCATAACTAGTTAATCAGGTTTCCTGTGAAGTGTACAGTGAAGTATACAAAATACATTTGTTTTCCCTGAAAAGCTAGTGGAAATGGAAGTACAATTACTTTTTCATGCACAGGTCACCGGAACTAGAACACTAAATCTCGTCGGTGCTGCGAACGCTCCGCCGCAGCAATGAATCGAAATCCTCATAGGAGTGGTAGACAAATCGAACGAGTGATATTGGAAAATTAAGTGTGACACGAACATTTCATCAACAAACATTTCTGCCGCCCCCCTCACATTTTCTACTTTCAACTTAATACTAGAAGTTTCTAAAGCGTGCGAGTACTCCACTAGGAATTAAGACAGCCTGGAAATAATAAATTGCTTTTAATTGGCAAATTATATATCCTCATGAAACACCAAAGTCAAATTTAATTTCTCCAAACATGTTTCGTTTTTCTTTCAACGCTACCAATGAAACAACTATTATTTTACTTATTTTCGAATTCAAAGGACCAAGAAGTTTACTTAAAATTCATGAAGTTTTCGTATTCTACATAAATTGAAATCCGATATAATGCACACCGAGGCAAACGACGAAATCACATGTGGCTAATTGCTTCCTAATTTTATCAACCATGGAATTTTTAAAACCTTTCAGTCCTCGATACACAGGCAGTGTCACAGTTAGCGAATAATTATACCGCGGTGTTTAAACTCAAATGAAATTTAAATTAAAGTTTTAAATTACCGACCACTGAACCATTCATTTACAGCTGTCGCCAAGGAGATGTCGGCATGGTCGTTTAAAAATTCAAGTCTTATTAGTACTTTGGACGTTAGTCGATTAATATTAAGTTAATAGTGACTCATAGCTTCATAAATTATTTGAGACCCGTTACATCCCTTTGTCAAGGGTTGTACGAAACAAATGCCTCCAGCAGAAATAGCTTTGGATGCTTGTAAAATTTATTCAACATAAATCCAGGGAGAAATGTACTAGTTCTTTTCTGCACAACGTGAATGCACTTTGTCTTCTATTCAGGAAAGCATTCACGGCAAGAGAGCTGGGCCACGAAATCGCCCAGATGTCAATGGGGGTGTGAATTTCGAATCGATCGTTAGTAAGAAAGTCTCTGGAAGAATTCATGGTGAGAGAAGACGGGAGATACCCCCGACGAGATTCTGCCCGAAATCCTTGATAGGCTGGTCGGTTGTAATCGGGGATTGCAGGGAATCTAAATCGTCTTATTTTCGGGCAAACGACTGGACCACCTACTACAATGCATCAAGATAAAATAAAACTGTGGATGCAGGGGCGAGATTAAGCTAAGGCAACTACATTTTTATTACATGGCAAAGTTTGCTTAAAAGGAATGATATTTTTTTTTTGAGAACATAGTCACGGTCAAGGTTGAAAATGTGCATGAGTACAGTTAGATAGATAGTTCCATGTAGGGGACTATCTTTGAGCTCAATGAGAAAGGAATGATAATAGTGGCTGCTAAGTAATTGGAAAAATTGTTAACTTAATTGTAGCTCTATCTAGCTTACAAGGGACCACCGCGAACCCTTACTTACTGATTGGAACGCAACTTTGTGAGTTTATTGAGTGACTCGAGACAAGAACATTATGTTGTTTAGGAGTGCAAATAGGCACTCCCACTTTTTCGCGTGTAACTCCTAAAGTACAAAAAGAAAACAGGAAAAAATATTTTTAAAAAAATGTTTAATGGTGCACTAAACGCTGAAAACTTGTTTTACCGAAATTTTGAGAAAAGTTTTTTCCGTCGGGGATTTTTTTTTTAAACTCTTTTCAAAATTTCTTTAACCCAAGTTTGCGTTTATTGTACCTACCATTAAACTTCTGTCTGAAATTTTTTTGCTGCCTCTTGTACTGTGGGAGTTATACGCGAAAAAGTGGGAGTGCCTATTTGAGTTCGAGGTATACAATAAACGATTGACCTAGATTGATTAATAATCGTACAAAGCCTGTGTAAGTCGAATTTTCGTTTGCTGAACCTTTATTACTCGAAAACTCGATAAGCCGAAACCTCTATAATTCGAAGATTTTTTCCCTTCCCTTGAGATTCGAGCTATCGAGGTTCGATTGTATACACTTAAAAAATAAGATGATTTTCTCAGAAAACTACTATATTTTTTCACAATGTACTATACTTTTTATCACATTTGGCCGGAAAGTACTATAGTTTCCTTAAGAAGAATTGGCAACCCTACTTTGAGGCTAGTTTTCAAAACCATAATGGGGCGATTGGGCACCAATGAAACATACCGTTGTTCTTGTCTTGAGTCGCTCTATAAACCCACAAAGTTGCGTTCCAATCGGTGAGTGCGGGTTCGCGGGGGTCCCTTGTTTGTTTCTTTGTGTATTGCGTGAAAGAAGAGAAAAGTTTGGCGCAGCAGAAAAGGCAGAGGAATGAAAGAAGAAAATTTACTGCTAAAAAGTGGAAAGAGAAAATTTTAGAGAGGACGAAAGGGAAACGATGAAAAATAAGGAAAAAGCAGACAGTTAGAATTAGACTCTGGAGTGTATTTTTAAAAAAAATTGGCGGGAACATTATTTGCCTATGTAATAAAAAAGATGAAAGTACCAACTGTCTCAACAATCCAGATTCAAAATTTACCTACCTATATATTTCTGAACGATCGTATTCTTATTTATCCAGAAAGGTGGTATATTAATAATTCAAGAAACCATTCCGAATTTTCTGTTACCCTAACGTTCCCGAGCCCGAAGTAAAGCAGCGAGTTGGACGCGAGACGAACTGAAATAAAAATTAATGAAATGAAACGATCGAATTCAACGAACGACTTCTCTATAGCCGAGCTACTCGGTCAACGTAGTATGCAACTAAATGTCCCTATCACTGTAACTCGGCAAGAAGAAGCATTTAAAAAGTTCGGAAGATCGTGTGAGCGCGACTGCCAGCGGTGCACCAGTTACATTGATTTTTGTCAACGGTGGGTGGCGATTTTCCGTAAAGACGTTCGTTATTGATCGATTTACGGCCCGCGCTATAATAGCATTTCGACAGTGGCGTCGCCGTAACTCCTCCGATCGCTTTATTGAAGGGTCCGACCGACGATACCTCAAAAGGTTAACGTGAATTATGGAAGCCGAGGTGGTGCCCTCGTGCTAATCCTCTCTATACGCAGACTTCTAACGCTCCATTACCACTCGCAGGGACGGCCTCGAAAGGTGCCAAGGATTCGGGATCGATCAATTCCGGAAGAAGACGTCCTACCTCTTTCATTGCCGCGGCGGAGCGAACCGTGTAAATTTCCACCTCCACTCCGTCGACGTTTCTCATTAATCGCTGATCGATCTTCTTGCTGGGTGATTAACGCTCGGCACGGTCAGAGGGAAGGAGCCGGCTACTGGGCGAAGATGAAGGGAAAACTATTCAAGGGGAAAAGAACAATCGAGCGGAAAAGCAGAGGGAGATGAACGGAGAAGTGGACGGGCGTGTAGATAGAGAAGAAGATTTGTAGGTGTGGCTAATGAAAAAAACAAGGAATGAATGGGATCGGGAAACCCGCTGGCCGCGAGCTTCCTGTATCTCTATGTACCGTGATTGCTGGTACCTCGGAACACATGTTCTGGGATAAAAGAGTGTTATAGAACTGTGGTGTCATTCATCATTCATCTGTGACTTTTGACGTAAGTAAACAAAGATGAGATAAAAGGAAAGCCAGCAGGTTCGATAGAGAATTCCTCGTTGAAGGGTTTAGCCGAATAATGAACCCTAGCTTTGTACCTTGGACAATTGAAGAGTCCTTGTAGAAAACACCATAAGTGGCAAAAATCAAATTCTATACTATTACCACTGGCACGTAGAATATTTTCCGATGAAATTTGTTCTTTCTTTTAATTGTGCTAATTACAGTGTTTTCCCTTGCAAGGAGTCTTCAATTCAGATCTCAAAAATCATAAGGTAGGGGACTATAAAGGAATTCGAAATAGTAAAGAGATTCTCCAACATATTTAGTCAAGTACGTATGAGCTGACATTGCAAGGCTTGTGATCGTTCAGAAGTGGAAAAATTTATTCGACGCTGAAGTTGAAACTCGAAAAAAGTTAACTTTATTCGTGGGATAATCTTAAGTTAAAGTAACTTTTATTTGATCCTTATTTACACAGTGTTTTATTTAGTTAATCACCAACTCTTCTATAGGGAGTGTACCTTCAAGGAGCATCTCTAAAAGCTCTTGGAATAAAGGTCACTGTTATATGTAATACATCCCTAAACTGGTCAAGCATTTTCCACTCGAACGCATTAGAAAATTCGACCCCGCCGAATATCCTCGTTCACCATTGCCCTCCCTAGCGGGGTATCGAAACTGATCGATAACTACAACGAATGGTTGGCACGGAAAGAAGAGGACGCTAGGACCGAAGGTGTGAATCGGTCGATGAAGATTGTGTGCCAGCCGATAGTTCGTAGGACGCCGTGAATTATCGTAGTAACAGCTATCCGTCTTCAACACGTCACGTAACTATGCACCGCCAGCCACGGAGGTATTGGAGCATAAGGAGACACGCGGCATAATTTCCTCCCACTCGGGCTTCCAGCAGTACCCGCCTAGCGCCCTCCCCGCGGCCGCTGCTACCGAAGTCATAATGAATACGCGCGTTGCGGTTGCATAGCTACGTCACGTGTCACGGAGGGGGGAAACTTTGAACGGTCTCCTCATCGTGAAACAGCAGTCACACACGTCACGTTACAACGGCCTCATGCCGTTCCTCAGCCGCCCTAACGATGACGACTATAACGAAGACGAAGACGGGGAAGTGAACGTGGCAAGACGACGGAACAACCCTCCAGCAACTCGCGGGGCAAGGACTTCGCCCTCGCCCCCTCTGCCTTTGCCACTCGCGTCTCCAACGGCAGAAGAAACGGGTTGCGCACTTTAAATTTCACTGGCACCTTCTTACCTTACCGAAATACGTGACGTTTCTTTCGCCCGCTCGGTTCGCCAACTTTTCTTCATCCCGCGTGTGTGCGGGCCTGCGCGCGTGTGCGTGAAATCTTGTGGCGGCGGCTCACTATTACGTATCCACGGCGACGCGCTCGCTTCGAGGAACGTCGTTTCTCGGGTTCTTGTAAGCTGGGTTATCGGACTTCGTACATTGTTAATGTTGCGGACTTCGTGCAGCCGGATGACGAAATTGTCAAGGCTCGGGCGTGAAAGTTTATTAAAGGAGAGTGAGGGGCAGTGATTGGTTGGCGAGTAGTTTTGTAAGGGATTGTGAATAGGCGTTGCTGAAGTTGCTTGTGTGAAGCGTGATGTTTGGAATTGCTGCGCGGTATGTGGGGTTCTATGTTTGCATTTGAATTATTGAGTTGGCTGGCACCATTGTGAATCGTTTTGCAGTATAAAGACATTAATTATAGCAGCGCTGTCCAGCGTAGGGGCCCCTCACGCGCCTGCTTCCCCTTCCAATCTTTCTCCCGCACAGCGTGCCTTTCGTCGGCAAGGAGACTGCGCGACGCTAAGAAGGCTGCCATGACGGGCTAGCCGGGCTAGCGTCTTCGCGGTTAGGGGGGCTCGAGCTCTACGCACGTCGTACTTATGTGTTAGCCGCCTCTTTAGCGTCGCGCGGTATCCCTGACAACGCGGACGAGAGTGGGAGAACCCCAAGCTCCCGCGGGAGCGACCTTGGACAGCGCTGAATTATAGCGCTACGTTTGAAGCATTCAATGTGTAAGTACATTATTACAGTGGGTGGCAGTGGCGCACATAATGGTGGGGGTAGCAAGGGGCTCTGGTACCCCCCAAAGAAAAAAGAAACAGGAGTTTAATGTAACCACATCTGAAATAATTTAAGAGCTTTGTAAAAAGAAAAGAAAACTGGATTTTTTCTCTTTAAGTAATTTTTTCTAATCACCTAATGAATTTTATTGAATTTGCAGTAAAAATATTTGTATCTGTTCAACTCGCCTCCCCCCGAGATTAAATCCTGACTGCGCTACTGGTGGGAGGAATATGTAATGCAAAAATTACTAAAACCCTGTTGAGACCCCATTGATGAGGTTTTACCATCCCCCGAGCCCCAAAAGATGAGGTCTTAGTTTCTTTTCATAAAGAATAAGAGGTTTTATTAACTTTAATTTAAGTCTGGTCCGAAACTACACATTTCGTGCAGAGGCTCGAATTTGTTTTGAATCGATTGAAACCTCCGTTTTTGAGTTATCACTGCAAAATAAAAGAAACTTTTTTAAAAAGCCTCTTTAATAATATTTTTTACTAAACAAATATATATATATAAAGAAATAAGGAAACATCGACTAAGCCACGCGCGCAAAACAAGTAGTGAAGGCACGAATACGTATCTTTTCAATATTCTCTTGCTTACGTCCGACCCTCTCATTTCAAGTCATCGAAAAGCTACTTCAAAAAAGCAAGATAAAGATTTTACAGAAATTAGAAAATACCTTACAGCTGAGCAAGACGAATCAAACGATTCAATAGATATTGTTGACTTGCAAATCAGCTTAAGCGAATCGGTGAATGGTGAATAATTTTAAAAAGTTTGTAAAATTTTAGTTACTAATTTTATTTTCCGTAAATATATTCCAATATTTTGACATTTATAACTGTATTTAAATTTTCGCCCAAAATTGTATCATTCGGCCGCACTGTGCGCTGTGCATAATAGCCTAAGGGGAAGAGGATCGTTTATAGTCAGACGCGCCCAGCAACCCACCGAACCAGAAACATATCTCCTTCTAGTTCTTCATACATGCGTTACCTAAAAAATGTTTTCAAGCAAAAACTATTCGCGTTAATGAGCACTTGAGAAATATACAAGTGCTTTGTAGAAATTTTATTCGAGGTACTTACTAAATTGCGCCGCGTAGCCACCTTCCGGCCACGTTTATTCGCGAAGTTTCATTGCGAGCAATATTTATTCCAATTACGTTACTCCATTTACCCCGGCGATCTTGCACAATGCACAACAAAGGCATCATTATTACCGCGGAATATAAAGAAAGATGAGTTGACATTTAATTAGAAAGCATCAGAGAAAGAAGGCACCGTTCAAGTGCAGGAAGGAATCTTAAAGACTGCACACTTTGACATTGTGAACGGTACCGCGTGACTAGCAAGTGCCAAGCGCAGAGCGATTCAATTTTCTGTTTTTTGTTTCAACGAAGCTTTCATCGAGCCAAATGACAAAAACAGCGAATTTAAAAAATACAGCGACGACTGTTAACAGCCACGACACGCGTCGTTGTCAAATCGTAAGTCTTCGAATATTTTGGGAACCTATTTGCAAAAATTTGTTATCCAGGTGGGACCTGTTAAACGTTGCATACCTTGGAGTTCGACCCAAGCAACACCATAAACTCTTGGACACCATAGAGCAAAGAACTAGAAACTTATTTGACCAACTGAGTGACCAATCAGAGTACGTCTAAGAGTCCCACCTTCAACTACATTTCAAGAAGAATATTTTTTAACCAGTTCCTTGCGAAACTCCAACTAGTCCTAACTTCTTTATTTGCTAGTAGCTTCAATAGCTGACTACAAGAATCCAATGATGCGGGCGTAACTCAAACAACCGCGTCCTTAAGTCGAGATATTCGAGTGTCGACTTTACAACTCGTGAAATCGATGACACTCAACGGTTACCTCTTACAAAACACGTATCAACGGTTAAAGTCGAAAAGAACACGGAATACGGCCGGACACGCGCGGCGCGCAAGAAATGAGCGGTGATCGGACGAGCAACTACGCGGAAATTAATTAGCGAGCCAATTTAACTTCAACGATCGTTCGATTGCACGGAGGTTCCGGCGAGGTGTGTACATTGATAATAGTTTCGGCGAATGCGCGCAATCGGCGCACGAAGGCGCGGCCATTGGAAAAGTTTATCAAGGATATTTTTTTTTTTTTCGTCGCCTGTTGATTTCGCCCGAGATTGAACGGAGGGCGGGAAATATTTCGCGAAGAATTCACGTCTCCCCTGACAATTTTCCACACCGCGAGAAATGTTCGTCATTACGGCGCCATTCGGGAAAATAAAAAATAATTTCGCTGTCGCACGTGATCGAGAAACTTGGCCGATTCCGATGTGATAATCGTCGTGATTCCCGGTAATTGTCGAGGTCGATAAGCGAACCGTAGTTAGACACGTACATTTCACAGGGAAGGTTTTTTGAACCTCCGAAGGGAAGGTTCCCTGCTGGAGCCGTTCGTGATAGATTCCACCGATTTCTATCTAAACGATTCATTTGTTACTTTATTCAATGTGTTTCAGCGATTAGGGTTAGACGTAGAACAGTGATTAGCCTTAGACATTAGACGAAGGAGTAGACATTGGTTTTGGGAAATATTGGGTCCTGAAAAACAACTTGTCGGATGATCCACTTAGTGCGAATGGAACTAAAGGATCACATGTGTCAAGAAATATTTATAAGCGAACATATAAGTTGAACATATTGCATTAAACTCTTTGGGATGTAAGGAGGCATCTTTAAATTTGTAGAATTTTTTTCTATGTCGATCATTCTTATTATTTATTAATTATTGCGGAATCGCTAACCTCTTCGACGATGTTGGCATCAGGTGTAGCACCTGTCACAGTCATCTGATTGCAAAAAGAAGAAAATTTTCTTAAAGCTAAATAATTTACGTTAGCACTGGACCTAAAATTTTAATTTTAGTTTTTATTTATAATACTGTTTTCGTCGATACAAAGAATAATATGAAAAATTTGTCAAAGAAAAAAACTTACTTTTTCGTTCAAATGCTTTAACTCTTTCAATTTTTTATTTTTTTCTTCTTTAAAGTGGACCAATCCCAGCGTAAACTATCTAACTTTAAGAAACATCTATTTTTTGTGACTACCCATCCCGCCAACAGGAGTTACATCGTCGAAGAGGTGGATAAGGTTTCACAATAATTAATAAATAATAAGAAGGATCAACATAAAAAAAATATTTTCTGCAAGTTTAAAGATGCCTCCTTATATCCCAAAAGAGTTTAATCCAACATGAGGAACACTTTTTTTTTAAAAAAAACATTCTTAAATATCAGTTACTTTTGGGGCTGTTGGACGAGAATCACCCCTTAAGTGTTCGCGATTTTTCTTCGTCTTATTCGGGGTATAAAATTAAAAGGAAATTTGCAAAAATTTTGTCCTAATTCTGCTGGGGACAATAACTACACGTCTGCTGAAGATGTGTGTACACGATGGGTCCAATCGATCAAGTAGAATTTGAGACAACCATTTTCTAAAACACCGTTTTGAGGAAATCGCGTTTAAAGTTTCGCAAACTGTTCCAGTGAAGAAAATTCTACGTACACCCAATCTGCCACGCCTGGTTCGTAATAAAAATATTTCATTAAGTCCATAAAAAAAATTCCCGAAGAAAGTTAATAAAATCGCGTGTCACAGTAGAATACCCCGTTAAACGTACATAACCGATTTCTCTATAATCCCTCTTTTCCAAAGCCTCCATCCTCGAATTTACCCCCGGAGCGTTCGAAAGTATGACGCTCCCAATCGTGTCTGACAAATAATATAGCGAACCTCCTGCCCACCACAGACTGTGAGTATAATTTTCTACCACAGCGTATGATAACGTTTGAACGGGAGTGAATCAAATGCTACGCTATTTCGCGTGATCCGCATTTTATTTCTCTAAGCGGCTTTAAAATCGCGACGTTCGCCGCCGTGGTCGCGTGTATCGTACCTATTTAAACGGATCATCGAATCGTCGGGGCTGGAAATTTCACAAAGCATCAAATCTTGTAGCTGACAGAGCCCCCAAGTATCAGCCTCGACTGTGGTACATTTTTCCTCCCGATTGGGGCGGTCTCGAATCGCCCACCGGTTCAGGAGATACCTGGCGCTATCTACAGAACGATGATAACGCGCCCGTTGAATATAATATATGCTCAGGTGGGCGGCGAAATCGATGACCCGCCGTTTGCACTAACCGATCGCAGGAAATGCGATTGTGCTAGCCGCCTGCAAACAATTATACCGGTGCTCCAGCAAAAGTGCAGTTACAGCATCCCGTAAAAGTAACAGAATGCCGTGCAAATATTTGCGGACGCATGAATCATGAAGTTCGGGTAGCACAAATTTGCAGAATTAATTGAATTCGCCTCATTTCGCTGCGCTACGAACGGACCACGGGTGTTAATTAAATTTCATCAGGGGATTTTTATGCAACAACTTTTTGTATACGGGACGAACGTCCGGGAAGAACGGGCTCCCTTCTTCTGTTAGTTTTAAATTCCAGCGACGTTGATGAGACCGTATCCTCGAGTGAAGGGCAGATAGTGAAATGGTTATTAACAATGAATATATAGACTTGAGGAAGTATGAAAATTTGCTTATAAATCAGAAAGTTAGTTGTGATTCTATCTCAGAATATATGGCACAGCACGGTTTCCCTATTTTCGAGAAATTGTGACGCTTTAGGATACTGAAGTCCCATTGGTGATCTTGCAAAGGGGACAATTTCAACTATAATTTATGCATCTACAGTAGTGGTGAAAAGGCAATTTAAACTGTGAACTATAAGAAATATAAGATACTTCCATTGTAAAGAATTATATCTCTATATGGGCTAGATAATACTTAAAGCATTAAGTATTAAGTTACTTACACATATATGTAAGAATACGAATTTTAAACTTTCTTTTGATCATCACTATGCGTGCCGGTGATTTTTGCGTAAATCAAGAAATCATAAAAATTGAGATTTCTCTTAGTTTGTTATATTAATTTATATTTCAATATTATGAAAGAAGTGTTGCAAAATAACCGTCAAGTGACAAGTAAGACATGAGAGTGTCACTTTCATATTGAGCCGCGATAGTTTCGCGTTAGGAGAAAGAAAACGCGAAATATAATTAATTATGCTGAAAATATGAGAGAAATTAGGAGAAATAGTGGTAAAGTTGTTAGTGGCAAAATATTTGAAAATAAAAATTGCTATTGTTCGAAAAAATATTTGAATTTATTCAGTTTTAGAGATCGAAGATTTTCATGAAATTTTCAGCATTTATACAACTTACTTAAATCTATTAACGGGATCTTTAAATTTTCATTACAGGGTCAAATAAAAAAAGTTGAAAAAGCGACCTTCACTATTTCGACCAGTTGTAATTTTTGTCAAAACGCCGAAACACGTCACCAAATAAACTAATCCTTCTAGCTTCTCAAAAGAATTCAAGTCGTTTGGACCAATTTTAAAAAAGTAATTCTGTTTAAAGTGTGTATTAAATTAAGGGAATGATCCGGTCTAGAGCTCATAAAATAGGTGATCTTTAGGAATTAATTAAAGCAAAACTACTACATATAATTTAATTTTGTCAAAAAATTCATCCAAAACAGTGGAACTTGTATCACCTAAATCATTGGTCTCAAATAAAACACAATGCCAGATTATTAAAAGGCATGAAACTCGCTAGTAGACTTACCAGCAAAAAAATAAAAAAATCACATTTTTTGAGAAAATAACTACACTTGAAGTTTGAAATCACTTTTTCCCCATATTTTTCATCCTTTCAACGCCTTTAAAACTTACAAATTTGCAATTTTTCAAAATGTTAATAGTTCCTCCACTACACAGAAGTATATCCTTCAAAATAAAAAAAGTTTCATTCGAATTGAATAATAACTTTCCGAGATATTGTTTCCATCGATTTTAACAATACTGTTTTGAGAAAAAGGCGTTTAAAATTTTACGTGAGCACCAAGTGGCCGGGTTTTACCCACGCATTTTACTCGAATGTCTATTACTAGATGAATTTTTCGAATTTCCCAAAATCCTCTTAAAAGCGTATTCTTGAAAAGTTGAACTTTCGAAAAATGAAATATAAAACAAAAAATAGATTCAGACTGGAACGGCTGCTTTAAATTAATTGCACGGATATCCAATAAACATCTATCCACACTATTTCCAATCGATTGGAAATTCACTAATCGAAGATATCCCAGAAAGCGATCCGTTAAGTGACTAAAATCGTCCCAATATTGGCGTGAATGGCGGGAAACGACCAAGCTGAACGTCTGGCTGATGCGGGGGGCCATCAACATTCCATGGAAACGCGTTATTAAATCACGGAATAAAGCTGACACGTGTAGCAGGTCGGTCGTGGGCGCGGATTACATTGGTACTTGTCAAGCTCCCAGGCGGAGTTTTCCCCGTTGCTCAGGAAAATTCGACCACCGAACATCGCGTAAGAGCACCGTCCACCCCAGACACGCGTCTACATTTGCATAACAGAAGCGTGTTATATAATGGGAACCAGGCTGCGCTGTATGGCGTTGCGTGCCGCCGTTGTGTACACGTATACGCCCGCTGCAACTCGCGCCGAAAGAGAAAGGAATTTCTCTGATTCGCGTGCTCGCGAATAATTAGCGAGGCTGGCCGTGACATGAAGTTTAAAATTGCTGCTGACTGGCTTCCTATACCGCACCGCTGAGCACTTTATTGTTTCTTTGCTTCATGACGCCGGTATTACTTCCGTATCGCGGAGTATCATCTCGCGATGGCAGGTTTTTGGATGTATGCGATATCCGAGGCTGGGAGAGTGCATGCCCCTTCGATGAGGGAGAAGTGGAGAATTGTTAGTGTATTTTATGGTTCAAAGTTTGGGGAAGAAGGTGATTGTGGGTGTACGCTTGCAGGACGTTTGTTTTCGAAATTTGGGAAGCTTAAGTTAGGGCAGGGATTATGTTAAGGAATTTTTAAATGGTCAGGGAAGCTACATTTATTTATTAGAAAAATACTTTGCACTCTACTTCTACTTTTACGTATAATATATAATTTCTAACTCTGCTACTTTTCTCTTTATGGTTTGCTTGTATGTACGTGTTTTTTTATCTTCTTGTTACTTTCGTAATGTCTACTGGTGCAATAAAGAATTATTATTACAAAATAAATAGAGATAGTAGAATGATATTTGAAATTTCTGTGGAAACTACTTGCGCTTAAGGGGTTATACCTAGTCAGGCGGCCGAAAAGAGCCGAATGTTTGTGAATTTTTTTTGAAAAAGTGGATGCATATATTCTTACAGAACTTTTTGCACTTAAAAGAGCAATATTTATAGAACATTTGGTAATTTTTTCGTAGAAAAATATTTATGTTTATAAGAAAATAACAAGCGACATCCAAGAAGCCTTTTTAAAAAATTGCTTTTGCGGTGAGCACTGTCAATCGGAAGCAGATTATCTAAAATCAAAATACCAAAAAGATTTCGTTAATACATTAATGTATCCTCTGATTAAAATAAAATGGAGGCTATTTAAAGTTGAAATCCTGATTTTTTCGTGCAAAAATCACGCGAAAAATATCACCGCAAAACCAAATTTTTAAAAAGGCTTCTTGGATGTCGCTTGTTATTTTCTTATAAACATAAATATTTTTCTACGAAAAAATTACCACATGTTCTTTAAATGTTGCTCTTTGAAGCGGAAAAAGTTTTGTAAAAATATATGTTTACGCTTCTTAAAAAAAAAATCACAAATATTCGCCTCTTTTCGGCCGCCTGACTAGGTACAACCCCTTAAAAATGGAAATTAAAAATCAGAATGATGAATGAAAAAGAAGGAAAATGGTTCCTTGGTTACTTGGCTCTTTGTTAGCTTTAAGGTGTAAAACGAAATAAATTTTAGTCCTTGGCTTTCCAGTTCAATTTAATTATAAGCGAAAATAAATTATCTTTCTTATATCTTCGTGTTTCCAGAAAGCTTGCATCTCTTGCCCATCGTACGGATTATTCGAGGGCAACTGTATCGCGGAGCGATGAGACATGCAGCCCCACTATAACAAGTCTGCCTGCGATGGCATTCCATCGGAATGATAATGAAAATAATTAATGCAAACGACTTCGGTGACGAGGAAATTAATGTGGTTCCCCGCGGACGTTGACGTTTTATTGAAAGTTGTGAGCCATTTGTATAGGAATGAATGTTAATCTATGCTAATCCCTTGGCCGCTTTATATTTAAATAGGATTAGGATAAGTTTTAACGAAACTTTTCATTCGAAAGTCCGGCCGCCGGGGATTTTCGGGCGAGCGCACTCGAATGGATGCTCAAATTTTCGCATGTTTTTTAACGCTCGTTTCGTGTAATTTCACGTTGAAATGTTGCGTGGAAAATGAACGCTGCGCGACAATTTGCGATACACAATGATGATGTGTATTCGAAGGCGTGAGAGTTTATTTGAGTGCGCATCATTTGGGCGCCAACTGTTGCGGAGAAAAATGTTCTGTAAACTTTAACATTTGGAACGAACGTTGTTGAAATTCAATATTAAAATCTGAATTACCTGTGTAATGTTTAATACGTAGATTATTATTATGTGTTCAGCATACAGCCGCGCTGTGAATGTGAGAATGAAATGAGCTTCGAACCAAGTGTTTTAGTACTTCGGTACTAATTAATATTTGGAAATTGAAAGTATTGTATTAAATTTTCATAAGCCCAGTGTTGGATTAAATTCTAACACACTTCGCAAGATTTAAATCTTCACCCTATCCATCTTAAAATACAGACAACATGTTAAGGATGTGACATACAATCATAAAAACTAATGATAAGTCTAATATCGACAGGTGTTAAGAAGGGAAGCCACTGTAAATTATTTTTTTTACCCGATTTTTCTTTTTTTGTATTTTCATAATATTTGGGGTCTCGAAAATATACCTGCACAATTTCAAAGTGGATCTCGAAAAATTCTGGGAGTTACGGAAGGTTTTGTATAGGTATTTTTTGCTTATATTGCCCAACGAACTATAAGTCCCATTTTTTTGTTCCCTCCTCTCTCCCTCGGGTCCCAGCAGCAGCAGCGCACCGGGAGAAAGGTGGTCTCCCATCTTTCCCCAGCACACCGCCCCGCGACGCTTAACTTCGGTGATCTAACGAGAACCGGTGTTCTCCATCACTTCTACAGCCGCTGGTATATATTTCATTACAAAAGAATGTCTTGAAAATAGCCTTTATTTTCGACCGTCACAGTGGCTTCCTCCCTTAATGAACATTTGAAGGCGCGTCGTGAAAAAATAATTTTCTGATACAAAATACGAAGAGTCCTTATTTAAACGTTTCCTCAAGCAAAATTATTATCTAGGGCTACTGTCAAGCATTTTATAAAAACTGAGTACTTGGTGACCCAGTTTGCAAATCCCTGCAACGTCGACTATGATATCAGCTTGCCGAATTTCTGTTCATTATTTATTACCGGATTACAGGCCGCCATCGTTAATTTCCACGTCACTACATTAGTGCCGTTGCGTCAGTTTGAAAATCAACGAGAACGATCTCGTAAGCGAGTAACTGAATATGTACCTAGTAGCGAATAAACTAAACTTAATGTCGCGACGGAGTTTCGGGAGCAAATTCGTCCTGACAGGTTATCAAATTTAGGAAGTAACTTATTATCACGTGTGCACAGGTACGGCGCACGTGCATCGAGGCGGCCACGTTCTTGACTGTGGGTCATTCCGACAGCGCTACTATTAGAGTCAGCCACCGCTGGTCTGTCTATCACAGACCACTGACTCCCTGGGGGGTGGCAGTCCCCGAGAGAAATCGTGGCCAATCCTCAAGATCGACAGAGCACTAACCATTCAGAACCTTAATTTTTCCTCTGTTAGCTGTTCCGCGGTAACTAGGTGAGACGACGATCGCGAAACTGAGAGGGGAGTTTGAAGTTAAAATGCCACCTGGGTCACAGGGAATTGCTCTCCACCTTCTCTTCCGTTTGCTTGTTAATTAAATCGCTGTAATGTATTCTACTGATAATGAGGATACGATCAAGAATATTCCAAGTAATGCAAATTTTAGCGAAACATATTCCAGGTACCTGAATTAAAAGTGAAGGAATCTTAGTCAAGCTCTGCGCATAGGTTACTCGAGGAATAAAATTCGAATTTTCTTTTAACACGCTTTGTGGAACAATCTTTCTGCTTTCGCGTGCTTTGGGAATGTTACCTAAGTTCGTATGTTTGATGATAGTATTATTGTAATTAATATGCTTCAATGTCTTCTTAAATAAATTACTCATTATAACAGATGGCGCAAAAGTCGCCATCCGATGTTAATAGCTCCTAATTCTTTTAATTTCAGGTATCTGTCAGTGATGTTTTCACGTTTTAATAGAAGAGAGTCGTGAAATGTGTTATCCATAAAGATGAGCAAGTGCACCCTTCATGAACGCGGAAAAATTGTGTCGGTGTTTTTACGTAATGATTCTTCGATGGCCTTAACACAACGTAAATTTAGACGAATGTTTAAAAACTTTTTTGGGGCTATTTGAAGGCATTGGTATAATTGAATAGCCTGCTGGCTTTGCAACAATTAAAGGACAATATTCAACACGAAATCGATAATTTAACCCCACAAATTCTTCGCAACACCATGGAAGATGTAATAAATGAGCATAAATTTACATGAATTCGAAAGGCGGTGATTTTTTGGATGTTATCTTTGCAACATGATGTCATAAAATTTATAAGTGTCATTATTTTGTACCACAAAATAAAACGGATGGTGACTATTGCGCCACCTGTTATAACAGTTTTGAATTTCACGTATTACTCAAGTAGTACCGAGTACTAAATAACTATTACTGGATTGTAACGAAGCACTTGTGCAATACGTGAAAAAAGCTTCGAAGCAGTTTGCAGTTCAAGCGAAATCTGATTCGCTGCTGAAGAGTCAATGATGTGTGTTGCAGCACGCGGAAACCAATGTTTACTGCAGCATAAAAAAAGGAACGCTGCTAGATTCGGCGAAACGTGGCGAAAATTTTACTATTGAGGGCTGGAAACGAATGTCATAGACAGGTGTGTCCTCTTTTGAAGCTCCCGCCCTCGAATGTCGAACGTTTCATCCACGACAGCTTCGAGAACGATCGAACGAAGGACGTTTAATTTACACAATTAAATATGGGGGCGAAAGGACTATGATTTCAAGCTGTTTACTCAGTGACAGAGGGTTAGAAATGCTTTATGCAATTAATCAAATCTTGAAAACAGTAAGAGAATATTTGTCCCTTTCAAGAAAACGCAATATACCTTTTGAAAAAAAAAAACTAGAGAGAGTGGGAAAGAGAAAAATTAATATCTTAGCAAGATTACGGTGCTGAGCTCATTGCAAAAATATGCTAAATCTAAAGTGCAGAAGATTTTGAACATTTCGATTTTTAAATCCTTCAATTCTGGAGTATTTATGAGGTAAAGTGTTTCAGTGTGGGAAGAAAGGAGCTTATAATGGCAAATGACAATCGGGAACTTACTTAATAATTGGTTCGTGTACGATGTTTGCCAACAATGTACAGAAATGATTTTTAGAAAAATTTTAAAAGTATTTAATTAAAAGGTCTAACGGTTCTAGGATGTAGAGACTTTTATTCATGACTGCTAATAACAGTATTCCTCTTTTTACTCCCCTTCCTACCACTCTGTATTTTTTTTTTAATATTTTCTTCACAGATACTTCAAAGAAAATTAAAACACACAGTCATTAAACGACGCTACTGCTGCCTCGAAACTTTCAGTCTGCAATATTCATTCACGAGTTCGTATCGAAATGGTGAACGTCGATAATTAGTAGCTATTTTGGGGATGTTTGTATCGCAAATAAGGGGCGAAGTTTTTGATATTGATAGTACGAATACCTGCAGGCATGCAATTCCTGTCGCGTTATTCTATTTGACATTCGTAGCAATTTCAGGAGGTCCTTTCCGTTCAACGGTGCAGAAAGTCCTACTTCCATTGTGGGGCAGAGTTATAGAATGACTTCTGGTGAATGTTTTCTTCCCCGTATGTTCTACGTTCTTACCTGGTTACAAAATTTTCCACTTTATTTCGACAGAGGACGCGACACTCGGCACCAACTTATTGTCAAACGCGATAAATTTCAAATGCAGAAATCACTCCTCTTTGACGGATTTTTAATCTTTCGAAAAGAAAATTTGCTAGGTCTGTGTAGGTCACGCGTATTAAGCTTGGCTTGCTAATTTTGCCACAACTATGTAAATTAGTTTCACAGTGTGTAATGGTAGTCGAAATTGATCAGAAAATAGTGAAAAATATATGATTCTATAAAAGAATGAAATTATTCTAACTTGTGCCTCGCAATAATTAGGCATACCTAATAAGATTCACTTTTACTTAACCCTTTGTGGTCACACGGGGTGCATCGCACCCCAGGCAATTTTCTTCCTGAAGTATATGGCTTTGCCAATATTTCTGTGAGTGTTTAAACCTTAATACTAAAATTTAAAAATTTGGTGAACTTTAACAAAAAACTTGCTTTTTCCACAACTGTTTTTTTTTCAACTACAAATATCACCATACCAAAATTTATACAATTATATTTCGAATGTTAAAAAATTAAAAAATACGAAAATGGCAACTGAAACATGGCGCTGGGGTGCAGTGGCAACCCCATGTGACCAATTTATGATTGTAAGAAGGTGTGACTACGAGGGGTTAACTGTATGCAATTGTTAATAGGAGAAACACTACAACAGGCTTTAGATAGTTTCAACGACATTCCTAAAGTTATGTTTGTTTTAGCATTTTAATGGTAAATACTAAAATGGACTTCTAAATGTATTCTAAAACGGTGCAACGTTAATTCATCTCCACCTTATATAATGAAGATGTTATTAAATTAATAAGAATATTATCGTCAGTAAAAGATAATTATTCTAGTAACCATGCTGGTGTGGAAATATTTCTGGATAGTAACGAATCTGTTATTATCACCCCGAACTTTTGTTTCCCTTCTAAAATTCCACTTTCGCGACCGCTTGGCATAATAAAGTTCGTCCACGGGAAATATCCGTAGAAACGTAAATATTGAGGTAACAAACATATCAGGTCGCTCACGAACCGTCAGCACAAAACGAGGGTCGTACGTTTAAGAACCCGTGTCAGAGAAACCACAACATTCGTTAAGGAAACGTACGCCGACCTTGGGATTATTTTCTGTCGGAATATTTACGGTCGAGAGTGTATAAAACGTGGGAGTAGAAATATCGCGAAGCAATTTTCGAAACGAAATCACCGCGACGTCAAAATCGCATCAGTCTTAAAATAAATATTCCGATTTACGTGCTTCCCTCACGCGACCACATACCATAATAGAAATTTAGAAACGACGATAAAAAACACTAAATAATTTCAGATAAATAAATGTACTCTGCGTTCTGCCAGTTTCAACATTCCTCAGGATTACACGCACACCTTCCTCGCACAGACACCTCGCTTTCTATTTCTTTAGGAAAGCTGAAAAGCTTCTACCTCGTTCGAATTCGCAGGGGTATTTTCTATTCCAGCGACGGTGCAAGAAGCGTGTGTTTACCACTCGACACGGCAAAACCGACAATCAATGTACATAATTGAAATCAGCATTGCCCACGTGTTGAGAGGCACAGTAAAAACGATTGAAACCCTCTGCGCCGGCCATTAACGAATTGCACGGGGGTAAACTAATTCAAACATCCTTCCGCGCAGAAGGATATCCAAAGAAGCGTCCCTCGGGACGGGGGATTTACATAATCGTAATAAATGGTGCGCGCAAGGAGCATGCACACGGCTGGCATCCTTTGTTCCTTAATCCGTTTCAATGCGTTCTTCCATTGTTTGCCCGTTAATACTTCAAACAAGAGGTCCCGCTCGGAATCCCCTGTCTTCGTGGAATTATGTAACGTTTAACGTAAGAGCAGCCGAAAATAATTAGCGCCCCCCCCCCTCCCCCCTGCGTTCGTCTAATATACTATGGCGTGGCGATACGAAGAAACAGGGGTGGGAATCCAGGCGACGATGGTGCGAATAATCCTAATGCGAACCGCGAAATTTCCTGCTGGCACGATCCCTCACCTTCTGATTGATGAGTCGCTCCGACGACGATCAACGGGGTCCACAGTATCAGCAGAGGCGTTATTATTGTCATAGTTGGTGTCCTAGACGATCCCCTCTCGTTCCTTTCACTCACACGCACAGCGGGAAAATGTACGCGAGCCGGAGTCCAGATGCAGACTGACTCGCCGTACGAAGTCCTGCAGGAGCAACACGACACGCATGCGTCCTGGCTTCCACGTGACTGTCTCCTTTCGCGTCTTTACTACTTACAGGGGTACTTGTGACTTTATAGACGCCCCGTCCCTTCGCTTTGGGGCGAAGATTTCGGGTGTTTGTCGGATGGGTTGTAAAAAATACATCTGACTGCGAGGTGAACGGTCCTTCGGATATTTATTTGCTGGAAACCTGGCGTTCAATGGTTCTGAGAACGCTGCGTTTCGAGGCTCTTTGTTGTGATTAGAGAGGGATAAGGACGTGGGAAGCCTGATATAGATTATAATCTATGCTTTATTATTTATTATATAAATTTGAAGTTGCATACTTTGACGTGCGCTTTCTCTGTAAATATTAACTGTACTCACAAGTGTGTTACGTCACTTTGTTCGTGTTGACAAGAGGAAGGTTTTAGCGGCTTTATTATTTTTAAATAATTTTTCTTAGTACTGTTATACATATTTGAAATTGCATACTTTGAAGTGCGTTTTCTCTGTAAATATTAACTGTACTCACAAGTGTGTTACATCACTTTGTTCGTCTTGACAAGAGGAAGATTTAAGCAGTTTTATATTATTTTTAAATAATCTATCTATAAGTATATATAACACCCAAATACCACTGACACATCACGATTTCTCTGGAACCACTGATCCTATGACCATGAAAATTCGTAGGTAGATTCCTCCTACCCCTAGGTACTCGCTAAGAAATCATTTTAACAACTCTGAACAAAATCTGTTTGAAATATACTGTAATGACATGGGGGAGATTAATAGAGACTATTTTACTATTTATTATTGTCGCATCACGTGCTACAGATTATTAGCGACGTAAATATAAATAAACCGTACATTTACTATTACAATACAATAACAAATACAATTACAAATTTTATATACATACATTTTATACATTGATAGAGATGTTGAGATACTGATTGAAAACTACTAAGTTGTAGGTTACTTAGATTTTGGAGTACATATAATGATTTTCCTCTGTGATAGTCCATTAACTTCTTCATGTGCGCTGGCTTGGTTAGCATTTCACCTATATTGGTATCAAGTGTATGAGATTAAAATAGGCAGATTGTGTATGTATTATAGGATTTCGGGGAATGAGTTTGGGAGATATCAGACGACAAAACAAACTAAAAATTACAGATATGTAACTAGTGTAGATTCGAGCGTGTAGGGGAGGGTTGTCAATATCATATCTACCACTTAAAGAGGTATTCTACTTCGATCGGTCGAAAAAATTAAACTATTTTTAAAGATATTTTTCTCAGTAAATACAACATATAATGAATTAAAACTTTTTGGTATTTATTAAGCTACTCTTATATTATACCAAAAATATTAAAAAGAATATTTTTAATTTGTTTTACTTGCTTTTTTACAGCCTCAATATGTACAGCGCTTAATTTTTCGACCGTTCAAAGTGGAATACCCCTTAAGATATTTTACGTTATATGTATTTCGTATATGGTACTAATTTGAAGATGTGTTAGGCACCTACTATTAGATGTTTACCATTTTTCCCAGAACAAATTAATTTGTTATTAATCTATTTGTGACATATTAGGTCTCCTAAATCGCACCTCTGCTAAAAATAGTAAATCTTCGAATGAAAATAAAACCTAATACCAATATGGGTGAGAAATGGAATCGTTTATATACTTACATAATATATTAAGAACAAATAAAGAAGCATGATTCATTTAAAAGTTTATAGCACGCACAAAATAAAGTACAAGCTCGAAAGGTTTTGTTTCTATTTCTCATTTCGCATTTACTTGACATTCTTACCATTACATGTCATTTATATTCATTAACTATTGAGAATTAATATTTAGGAGACCAGCACGACATTGGCATCTTTCCTCTATTTGATATTACAACATAATCTTCGGTATTTCTGCGAAATCTAAAGACAATGCTTAAACAGACTTCGCCTTATCTCATTTACGACAAGAAACTGCTTGGGATCTCCTTACGTCACTCCCCTGGATTAAACTTATAATTCACTATAATTCTAATAATTACGAGCAGCATTGTACACGCGTGTTTTAACGAAGGAGCCTCGTCTGCGTCTTCTAAAGCTTCAACAATGACAGGGAGCGCGTTAAACGTTCGGCAAGGAGCATTCTACCTATAAATATTACATTCGAAGGGATTAAACTGCAGGAATTATATCGCTGGGAGCATTACGACTGCGCTTGAAATTAGTTTCGACCGTGTACTTGCGTTATGAATCGAGAGAGACGGAGCATGCTTCAGCACGCAGAACCAGACGTCACGAAACGCACTAAAATCGTGAAACGGAATGGAAGTAATTCGTTAGGCTGTTGAGACTGTTAGGATTGTTATAATGCGCCGGCATATAGGATCACGGTGTTTCAAGTTTACACTCCCGAAGTGACAGGAGCAGAGCGGGCGACAGAAAACGAGGAACATGGAGAACGTTCCTTAATATGCAGCAACTGCTGCGCTGTTGAATCAGACGTGTGCCTTTATCTTTGACTTGTGTCGTGACCAATGTTCTGCTCCATCTACAGGTACTTACATTAACACATATATTCCCCTGGAGAAAATTTTATCGAGGAAATACACGTTACAGTGAATGTGTCGGCTTAACTTACTGTTATACCAGTTCCTGTTTTGTGTTTCATGAAGGGAAGGTTCTCGTCTAACAGCCCCAAAAGTAACTGATATTTAAGATTTTTAAAAAAAAAATGGTTGGTCATATTGGATTAAACTCTTTTGGGATATAATAAGGCGTCTTTAAGCTTGCAGAAAATATTTTTTTTATGTCGATCCTGCTTATTATTTATTAATTATTGTGGAACCTTATCCACCTCTTCGACGATGTAACTCCTGTTGGCGGGATGGGTAGCACCAGTCACAAAAAATAGATGTTTCTTAAAGTTAGATAGTTCACGCTGGGATTCGTCCACTTTAAAGAAAAAAAATGAAAAATTGAAAGAGTTATAGCGTTTGAACGAAAAAGTACGTTTTTTCCTTTGACAAATTTTTCGTATTATTCTTTATATCAACGAAGACAGTATTATAAATAAAAACTAAAATTAAAATTTTAGGTCCAGTACTAACGTAAATTATTTAGCTTTAAAAAAAATTTCTTCTTTTTGCAATCAGATGACTGTGACAGGTGCTGCAATAATTAATAAATAATAAAAAGGATCGACACAAAGAAAAAAATTCTTCAAGTTTAAAGATGCCTCCTTATACCCCAAAAGAGTTTAATGCAATATTAACAACAGTTTTAAAAAAAAAATCCTAAATTTCGAGGGCTGTTACACGAGAAGTCCCCCTTGATATAAATAAGGTACCTGACATAAATTTCAAAAGTACCCTTCGCGAAGTTATACCCAACTCTCGAGACAAGCAGAAAAATATCCCACACAGTTCGAAACGAGAGCACGGGTATGCCCAAAATAGGACCGGCCCCGTGGTCCCGCGCAGACTAATTGTCCGAGATCAAGAACCTGCCGCGGACGTGAGAATGGCCGTTGAAGTTTCGAAGAGCCACCCGATGTACAGAACGACGAGCCGGGCGACTAGGGTAGGGGGTGAGAAAATTGACCGAAAGGGAAGAGGAGAACCGACACGATGGCGGCGAGTGGGCGAAGGTGGAGAACGAGGAAGGGGACACCGAGCGGAGGAGAAAGGAGATGGTGAAACATAACAAGTGTGCAAACACATTCCACCAAACGAACATCGTTAGCAAGAGATTCACCTTTCCGACTCCCGCGTTTGATATGAATTTTTCCCCCCTTTGCCGGCGTGCATTAGCGCGCATTTTTCGTTCCCCCGATCTCTGCTGAAAATCGCGCGCAACGGGAGCCAGCGACGGCGGAGGTCTTAGTCGAAGGCGAAGTCAAACGAGAAAACTTTGCGGATTAAGCGCAATCAAGTACCGATAATTCCCCGGTGAATCGTATCTCTCCTCTCTATCCATCTGCAGCGGAGTCAGGAGGGTAGGAGGGGGAAGGTCAAAGGGACTTCCGTAGGTCCCATCTCGAAGGGATGGCTGGATTGTTCAGATTGGATGTCGCTGCGTTCACGGCGACAGCGTCTCTTATCCGCCATCGAAGCTTGCTAAAGCACCCGCGAGTATTATCTGTCGAATTAATCGCGGAGATCCCCTTCATCCCTTTAATTGTAACATTTATTTTAATATCAATTCGCTGATTCCAGCCTCGCCCTCTTAATAACGTCTACGGACCTACTTCGTTAGGAGTCGAATTGAGACGAGGGAAAAGGAATGAGCAAAATCTGGGAGGAGTGATTGAAGGATTAACTAGTTTCGCGGGACGGAATGCTTTCCCCCTTTTTAGCGTGCGATTTGTAGTATCATCGAAGCAGAGGAGACTGAAAAATTTCGAAAATTTCGAAATCCCATCAGTTCTAGCATTTCGTTGAAATATTCAGAGTTCCTCTTATCCTTCTATCTCAACACTATGCTTTGGGTAGGAATAATCGAACAACGCTTGATAATTTCACATAAATTTATTTCATATAGATACATAATATGTAAACAAAATATAAAAGAAAGGGAAGGAGGATTTATTCAAACATTTTAATTTACATTTATTCTTAGGTACATTCTATCAAAGTATGTCAAGTCCAAAATTCTTACATGTAACTGGGATGTTCATTTTGAAAATCGCACCATCAGCTCGGTTCTTACCGATTACCAGGTCTCACCACGAGGAGGTTGCTGCGTTTGGAGACACGCAGAGAGGTAGATGGAATCAAAGCTCCATCGATCTTTCTTTACATGAAAACCTTAGTCTAATAAACCAAAGAGATGGATGGGAGCAAAGTTCCATCGATCTCGTCGGTTTAGATATAGTAGTTAGGGAACTGCCAAGCAACCACTCGATTAAAAGAAATTCAGCGAAGAAGGAAAGACGGGGGTAAGCATGAAATGAGTATTCGATGGCGCAGTTTCCACCACCCTGCTGTCCGAGTCGAAAGGGAAAAGCGTCCAGCGCCTCAGAGGCGATTCCTGTTGCTCCAAGCAACCCGTCAGGAGCGCACTAGGTGTGACCCAACTCAGGCCGACTAACACAGAGATTGGGTAATCGGACCGGGTGACTTACGCAAGCAATGTACCTTTCAGTACACCCCCTGCGCCTGAAACTTTTCCCTTTCGACGTGAACACCAGGGGACGAAACTGATCCATCCATATCGATTCCCTGCTCAGTCACTTGCCTCCAAACACGGAAGCAGCGGTGACGTCGTCGCCAGAGATGAGCAGCTAGTAAGCGATCAGGAAAGCTAATGATTCAGTGACTACTTGGCAATTTTACATGGGACCTTAAGTACTTAATACTATAGTAGCTTAGCCTAGGCTTCCTTAGATGTCTTCTTTCGCTATCTTCTGTCAGTTTCATTTTTCGGAATCATCTTTCATTATCATTTTTTGTTTTTAATGGAGTGGGGGGTTCGGGAGGGAACTAACAACAAACATATTAGGTTGGTGCTGATCGAGGTAATGTGGAACCACAAAAGAGCATGTACGAGCATGCAAAACCATCGCAGAGATACGCGAAGGAGAACGGGAAATGTAAACGCATCGATGAGATACATGCGAGGGAACAAGTCCTGCAAAAACCACCGAAGAAATCAGTTCGAAAAGAAGAAAACTGAATTGTGATCTTTACAGAACAACAAAACTTTAAATGGCTTTCAACGAACCCCAAAATTTGATCGGCGCCAACCGAATAGGTTAGGACCAGGAGGCCGAGGGAAAAGCAAGTTTAAAATCCTGTTCGGGTGTCCAGGAAGTCCAATTAGTGCAGTCAGTCGTGGATCGCCAGAGGTGCACTAAGTCTAGCCAGTCCTGGATCTTCAGATGTCCAGTAGGTTTAGCCAGTCCTGGATCTTCAGAGGCCCAGGTGGTCCAGGTTAGGGTTTATACAAAATCCGACTTTTGAAAAAAAACAGTTTTCGAATTCCACTATTCCCAAAAAATCAGTGAAACCGGTTTTCGAATTTTCACAAAAAAATATAATTCAAATAGTAAATACATATTTCTAATTATTTTAAACATTTTTAAGTTTTTTAATATTTATGGAATTACAAAAATATATCAAAATAAAATATATTCAATCTATACAAAACCAAATAAAAATAAAATTCGTACAACTTTTTACCTTAAAAAACTGGATACCTAATACAGGAGCTCACAAACCTGGGACAGAAAACAGTACTTTGGATGTTAGGTCTATTCTATACCTCACCTGCGGTATAAATACATTTAGAGAGCAGACATTTCAATATTTGATGGCTCGCATTTTACTAGCAAATTAGAAAGTGTCAGTTAAACACCCCCTAATGCCACACGGACTATATCATACTTCAATTTCATCAAAATTCTTGAAATAGAATGGGAGAACTGAGCGTTTTGGCGTGGAACGACCCACATTCACAGAATTTTAGAATAGACTTTATAAATAAATGTAATTTTAATTTCAGGGGATTGAACAACTGAATTAAACGTTATTGGTTCAAACCTGATAAAAGCTTCGGCTGCATTTCGAAACGTATTCCTTCCAGCTGCATATGAAATGGCCTAGCATCGACGTGTGGAAGTGATTTACAGATAGTTGAGTAAATGATTCGTGTGATGCAATGTAAATGTTTAAATGCAATAATCCATCGTTAATCCGCAAGTGCATATTCCGATGGTACTGAAAATATATATCTTACGCAGATGCTGTGCAACACATTATTTGCGCTTCATGCCGCCACCATCAATCTTAATTATTGAGTACACACGCGGTATTTATAGCGGATATTTGGGAAAATAATTCCTGACACTGCAGATAAATATTCCATCCGTTTCCGAAAAGCCAGCCTAACAATACCAACGAAAACATTCATCTTCAGCATCAATATATCACTCCATACTGTCCTAGATCTTCAGCGATCGTTATTCGTGTCCAAGAACTCACAACGAAGGGGAACGAGGCATCCGAAACACTGTCGAAAAGTGACTAATAACTCTGTATGCCCCTATTCGCTTGTTAATTGTATTCAAACCTCAAGCGTAAATGTGTAAACGTTTACCGATCAATAATACCAGTATATCGAACTTAAATATCGAATGCCACGAAAACCATAGCTCTTACTGGCTCTTAAACATTATTAAAATTTCTCCATTGACAAATACCTGCGCGTGGAGTGTGAAATCCCTCGATTATTTCCAATAGAACTGTTTGAAATGCTCAGGAAATTCGCGATGTTCACACGAAGTAGTGGAGCAATGCCAATGCCTCGAAATTTATTTTAATAACATCGCGGCGAATACTATTGTTCGTGGAATTACCTTAACGTTGTACTTCTCAGAAAGGATTATTTGATTGGTGGAGATGTTGTCCTCGGCCAGCGGAACCAGTAAACTAGGTAATAATGAGACTAATAATTCGCCTGCGGAAGCCTCTCACGTTCTACGTAATTCACTGGCTCGAGTACAAATGGCTCTCGTAGCTTCTGGGCCGTTAATGTTAATATACAACGTGCAGCCACACGTGGAGCATCAGATTTCTAATTCTAATAAATCCCATATGGGGCGTGTCTACTTGGATTGCGTCCGTGGAACACCAATAAATGATCCTTATAATTCCTTAATGTACAGCCGGTACGTGGATATCGAGAAAAGTGAGAAACAGCTCTCAGTCGCAATGATAATTTATGGAAACTGCTGTCCATCCTGTTGCACTTTAACTTTCTTGTTTCACGCTTTTTCATTTCTATTTTATTACATTTATATATCTTATCTCATTGTAAGAATTTCGGATACACCGGGTGTGCTAACATATTTTCCGCGGAATAGTGGAACAGTTGAATATAAAGACTGAGTCTGTAGTAGGTGAAGATTGCTAAGGAACTGGACACGAAAAAATGGGAAGAAGAACTTATGTGTTTCATCTAGGTTCGCCAGTTCAACTCATCAAGAAGACTTATCCATAAAGCAAATGGTGGTTGTGTGGTCTTGCTTCTATGTCAACGAATACCTCATGACGAAGGATTGTCTTACCATTTTACTTTGCTTCACTCGGATTTCTTTTTGCTCGCGTGTTTCGCAAGCACTAAAGTAGGAATGTTAAGATAAACCCCTGTTTCCACTCCGCATGAGAAAACTGTCACAGGAGGAAAAGAATATTGCACTGCCAGCATAAAAAATTCCTTTTAACCCTGACTTGATTGATGTTCCATTAGACTTAACTGCGTCTTTATTGATACATCACTGACAGGAAGCTTGCCAGTTTAATGAGTACTATCAATCCCATAAATTATGAATATCTTCATTGTCCTCTAAGTAGAATTAATCCTTCTGTAATGAATATTTTCTAACTAAAAATGTATTCTACGAATTTTTAAAATTCTTATTTATCTTTACTCCCTGTACTGTATCTCATTTTAGATATCGCTTCTTCTGGGTTTATTACGGAGCATCCATGAATGCTGAGTCCATTTGTACGACGTGACGGTAAGTACTACTACGAATTCGTCACAACGATAAAATGGTATCGATTACTTCTGTGACCTTATTATGCACACATACAACTGACACTCCGAAGGGGCGATATTATCCCACGAATTTCTGGCCCTCATTGTACCAGTACACCTTGCATGCAATTCACTATGTCCTGCCACGAAGTCCTAGTGCGAAGTTCTCTTGATTGCGCGTGCAAGTGTGTTGCACTTCATGCCTCTGTTCGACCCTGTTTGTTAGGAGTTCCATCTTTCTTCAATTTATGACGAATGACGTTTCCATCCATCCACCCTTCACTTTACATCTGTAGATACACTGTACTTCTAGTCATGCTCCACCCCATTTGCTTTGAAACCACAATGGTGTTTAATAGTGAAGTGCATACAGTGTTCGAAATGTTTGGAGGTTTATATTACTTTAAAGAATCAACTTTAATTTAGTATCCAAGTGTAATTTCAATAAATTCGTCCAGTAGGTAGAGTTAAACTGCACTAATGCTGCAGTGCACTAATCATTGGCAGTCCTGAGTAAAAAGCCAAATATTAAAAAAAACAAACTTAGAAAGTACTTTTTTACAATTTTTTTATTTTTTATTCAGTACAACGCTGCAAAGCCCAGTAGTTGAACTGCACATGTTACATCTGGCAACACTGTGGCGAAGTGGGACAAAGGTTTCAGGTGTTTCTTAAAATTTTGATAAGGGGTAGGTAAGTATATTTTGTCGCTTTGTAACTAAGTAATGGATTGAAATACAGATTTACTAAGTATCGTAGGTATTTAATAGCGAATGAAGTAGTCTGTTCAAGCACTTTAAACTTCGTTTTTAACTACATATGTTTTTCTATATAACCTTTAAATTTTGGGTGCCAATGATTGTACTTTTATGCCGATTTTTAAAATAAAAGACTTAACAGGTATTCAGGAGGTTTTATTTTAATAAGAAATCCATAATCATTGACAATAACTGAAAATTAAGACCATAATAAAAACTTCACAAAAAAATATAGACATTTCAATTGGGATTTCCACTTAGGGTGCCAATCCTTGTACAGTTTACCCTACTCACTATAATAGTACTAATTAAATTCTTATTCTACAAGATGTAGGCCATAAGTTTACCAAGAAATCTTTGTTACTTCTAACTCTGCAAAGTATACAGAATTTTTGAGAAAAAGTTTGTCGAGTGAGAGGTACAATTATGTTCAACAGACTGAAAGAAATTTCTATGACATATTTCTTGAGATCTGACACTTGGTATTTGTGTGAACAGAGCTACACATATTCCTGCACATACTTTTTAACACAATCTTCATGTTCGTATAAACTCAGCGGAACCGCATGATTCTAATCAGAGTGATTCAAAACAGTGCAAACGAGATGGAACTCTGTCAGTCACGTGGACAATTTTAATGGTACACCTTTTAACGAGGCACTGTTAAGAAATCCTTCGTCGTCAATTATTAATTGCATCTAAAACTTAAAAGCTGCCAGTGGAAAGGTGCGAGTCCACGATGAGATTTTATGAAACTTCTCTGTCACGAGACAAAAGTCTCAGCAACAATTAAATGTAAATAATGGAAATACACGCTAGAGATGAGATTTTTGAAAAAATATCATGAGACTTTTCTGACGAGAGTACTAATTTCATGAAACTAATCACAAAATAATTAAAAAATAATAAAATAATTGTCTCGTGAGATTAAAGTCTCACGTGAGACACGATATTTCTGTCTCACACACTCCTATCGCATTCCTCTGAAATGCGCCGCGAAACAATATTCATCATGACGCTGAAACGCTTGGTAAGGTCGACAAACAATATTAAAGTCCTTTGTGTTGAATCCAGGTCGTGGACGAGGGGCTGACGAAACAAGTGGCTAACAAATTATCGAAATTACGGTCTGTATTAGTCGCTTAGGCCGTTTCATTCGAATTCTGCGGACGCCAGCAGATCGCATAATTCCGCAGAGCGATTGAAATTAAAGAGGGGAATCCCAACCGGCATATTCTTCGGAGGGATGGGAGACGTCTTCCTTGATTTACGTTTGTCCATTAAGGATCCTAGCTAGATAGAGCGCACTTAAAATTAGTAGTAGCGAGAAGCTCTGGCCTCTCGTGCAACAGAGATACTTTATCGAGTATTGAAATGTAGCTCGTTAATCATAAAGAAGGATTACGAGCCACAGGGTGTGCATTTTTCTGGCGGATCTAGGGAACGGATATAAACTTTCTAGCACACTTAAGTAGTTTTAGTTTAACGACATTTATCCAATTAATTTGTAGCACTTAGCTACATCGATATTGTGAATTGTACTCATTTGAATTAAACGCATGAGATAATTTTACTGGTCGAGAATTGTAATACGAAGTTGTCAAGTGATATAGACAGACAGAGTGTACCATATAGTTCGTGATAGTGGCATAGTTTTCAGTCCGAGGAGGAGTAAAGTAATTCGTAGGAAAATATTAATTCCCAGTTGGTAAATTTATTCCACGCGTAACTTAGATATCGTTTGAACCTACATCGTCTAATATTCTCCCTAACTTAAATTTAACTCCATTGGCCGAGGTAAATTATGAAGCTCGCGACCCAATCTACTCAACCTCAATAGCACGACATCGACCACTTCTGCTGAGTATAACATACGTAATCAGTGGAGCCTGTTTAGCTTAAACTTAAGCTACCTAATTCAGATCTAACTACTTTAATGTGCCTTTCTAGTCTAGGGTCGGGTGGGGTAGGTTGTAACACGGGGCGCAGTATAACAGTGGAGGTATTTCTGTTTCTTTGTAACATCTTTATTGCGTCATTCTACGTTTTTGACAAACGTACCGGCGTCATCTTGTGATTCAGTTGTCATTTATCCGCATCGTACTTTTCCTGTGATAATACCTACCAAAATAGTTTTCCTCGGGTTTAAACGTGACGAATTCAAACAAAAGGTTTTTCTTTCTATTCCAACATACAGTAATAATATTTTTTAAACAAACTACATATATTTGTTGCTTTATATAACAATAAAGTTTGCCGGTATTCATGCCCTATAAAATTACTGTTGATATTTTGTTGTTTGTACGGTGGGGGTGCAGTGTAACGTGAATATGACATTAGTTACTTGCGCAAAAATGGAAAAGTAGATCACATCTTTTACTTTCCGCTGGAACTGGGTCTAGAACTGTTGTAATGAATGATATATATCTTATATTGACATTTCCTAAAATGGAAAATAAGACAAAACGTCAGGTACATTTTTATTCGTTTCCAGATAATATTTTGAAAGGATATAGGTAATTTGAGTTAAAGATTGTTTTTGTATTTTATTGGTATTTTTAAGGTTTTATGCAATTGTTATAGTGTGTACTATTCTCTTACATTGTATCCCTAAGGCTGTTAAACTGTACCTCAGATCTGGGGCACACTGTAACAATTATGTGATCTCGGAAAAGTGTCAAATTAATTAGTTTTTAAGGATAATTGTTAACATCTGCTAATTTCGATTTGAAGGACCACGACTGTTGATTGTTTAAGTACAAAAGAAGAGCTGATTTATTATAGGTACATTCTGTTGTCCACAATCATTACTAACTTTTTTGTTACACTCTACTCCACCTGACCCTATCTGTTACAATCCCTTTGTTTCCCATCGAATCTTCTTAACTCTGACTTAATTGACTCAACTAATCGAAGATTCCTCGATTATTAATTGAAACAGATACTTTCCACTTCACAGTTCCTTCTCCTAGAAGCTGGTTATGAAATATATAACCAGCGTATATTAGAATATATTATAATTACAACCGTAAAGTTTTTATCCGAAGAAACAGCGTGACTGATTGCCGAACATAAATCAAGTTCAGTGGAACGGGAAACCGTGACACTCTACAACAGATAATCTACGCGGACAACGCGCTCTGCAAAGCCGATATGCAAATAAACGAAAGTTGTTAGCGAAAGATTAATCGAAACACCACTTTCATCCTATGCTGCTCCTATCTGTGCTATTTCATCCCGGAATGCAGCGCAAGACACGAATCAATAGGATCGTGTTTGCGGAACCGTACCTAACAAGCAAACTCATACAGAGCCTCGTACAATAAATAAATAAAGCTTGCTCTATCCTGCACGTTCCATTTTATCGGCCGCCTTTATTTGCACACCGACACGAACGAACTATATGGATTTATAATCATCTTCTCGCACGTTCCTCGAGCAGGCTGCATTTTCATCTGCAGATTCCAATTGTGCATGGGCAAATAACGCGTGTCCCTTCGCGTACCTGCTGAAACTCGCTTACGCGATCAAGCTAACAGATCGTAAATATAAATTCCACCGGCCGCGGGGGCATTGTCAACGGAACGTGACGGAGGAAAAAAGCAACGTCACGCGCCCTCCCCGCTAATTTTTCGCGCGTATTTCTCGCGGCTTGATTCGATTCGACAGCATCGCAAACAACAGGCTTGGGAATCGACGTTGACAATTCCCGTTGCAGCGTTTCCACGCGACAAGATTTGCACAAGATTTGTAGAAGCAACAAAATATGACAGAACTGGAGCACTTTGATTACTTCTGTGTTAATAAACTGGGTCCGGCTTTTTTTTGTCACAGTTAGCATTTTAGCAGAGGGGCGGATGCAGATTGGTTCGCTCACTTTTTCCTTCAATTTTCGAGCTGTCAAATTTGCTTTTAAAATTATTGTGTTTAAATAGGGACTTTTAGCTTTAATTTTTACCATAAGAGATCTGTGGAAAGTGTTATAGGATTTTATTAAACAAAAAGAAAGTGACGAGTAAGAATTGTTGTATAATGAGCTGGTAGATTGATTTGTGCTTTTTTGTTTGCGTAATTTTTGCTTTCGCCGTAGAAAGGATTAAGGGGTTATACCTAGTCAGGTGGCTGAAAAGAGGCGAATATTTGTGAATTTTTTTTGAAAAAACAGAAGCTTATATTTTTACAGAACTTTTTGAACTTAAAAGAGCAACGTTTAAAGAACATTTGGTAATTTTTGTGTAGAAAAATATTTACGTTTAGGTATAATACAAATACAACGACATCAAAGAAGCCTTTTTAAAAACGGTGAGCAAGATATCTTAAAAACTACTCCACCAATCTTTCTGAAACTTTGTGGGCTTATTTTTTATATAAACATCTATTGAGGGAAATTTTTTTCCATTGTACAGTTTCGATTTTATCAAAGAAAAACGGCCATTAGTGACAACCATGAAGCCAATTTTCGTTGAAACGAAGAATTCTCTGAAGTCTTTAAAATGGCACAAGTTGAAATGTATTTGAGTCTGCATCACGTCCTTTGGCCAATGCGCTGTTTGTTTGGCGGAATTTTCGTTAAAATGAATATTTATGAAATTACCAGGGATGGCGGCAATTAGGTGGGCCCCACAGCGTGTTCAATTGCCTCGATTCGACGCAGTTTCAAAAATGATATATTGAAATAAAACAGCGCGCATAGAGAGGCAGGGGCGGGGGCCAGATTTCATTCGGTCGCTGTATCGATGCATTCTCGAAAAATGGAAACGTGAATTACCCTTTGTCTTTGCCCGTGATATTGATCAATCCATTCTGTTAGCTGTCAAACGAGAGATTGGAAAATATTTTGTTTCCCTGTGACGAAACATTCGTTCTTGTTCAAGACGCGTTGCCCCCATTTCCCTTTATTCTCCACCATTTATGTAGATTATTATTTCGTCAATTTCAATTTTAAACTTCGACGTGATATATACATCTCCAAGAAAAACCATGAGACTACCTCTTTTACTGACCAATATTACTTGAATAAATCAAAGTTAAACCACTAATAATCAGGTTAGCTCAATTAGTTATTCCAAAAGTGTGCTTCACAGGAAAAGGAATAATACTTCATTCATCTTAATACTCGATTTACTTGACCTACTATTCTGCACTTTTATCAAAACCATTCCTAGTAATCAGTTCCATCCATAGAACACGGTGGTGAAGCTTGTATCTAACAGACACTCTGTCCTTCAAAGCTTCTTTTCATCATCATTAAACATGGCAAAACCCTTTCAAAGCAATCTCGCAAATAAAAAAGAAAAATGCCACGTTACTACAACTTAAACTAACAAGGGGAGGACACCATGTGGTAGACACCGATTTTGACGAGCCATGGCACGACGGATCTATTTCGAAAATAAGTAAATAGGTGTCCGAGCGTTTCTGCCAATAAGCCTTAATAATAGAGATATTTACATGTAAATTATTAACAATTTCATAGTGGCCGTGGGGTTGTAGTGGGTAAAAATCCCACACTACCCTGGCTCCCGCGGGAGATTCCCTTGTGGAGGCGTCGGGGTGCCTTTTGAAGTTGTCTCCACGTTAAAAAAAACTTTATAATTTTTTATATGAATTATTTTTTTTATAAATAATTTTTTAACTTGGGGAAACCTTCAAAAGGCACCCCTCCGTCAGAGGGGAATCCTCCGGGGGCACCAGGGTAGTGTGGGATTTCTACCCATTAAAACCCCACGGCCACTATGAAATTTTTAATAATTTCCATCTAAATATCTCTATTATCAAGACCCATTGGCAGAAACGCTCGGACACCTATTTACTTATTTTCCTCATCAAAATCGGTGTCTACCACATGGTGTCCTCCCCTTGTAAGTAGTAAAACTCTGAAGAAAGTCCTTCGCAGACCCACCAATTATTATCGATGAGAATAAGACCCTTTCCACGCAAGTCACTTAGCTAGCCCGTCACTGTAATTTTCAACGCATTGCCAAGTCATCTATTCCCTGAATTTTTCCAACCAAAAAACGCACCGCCTCTCCAAAGTGGGCAATCACCGACCCACGAAGGTGTCCCGTGTGAAAACGGCCTGAGCATCCACGTGTCCTCGGTAGCCCGGCTCGAAAATCGATAACTTGCCCACAGGGCGTCAAAATAAATACTTCCCCGCCGTGGAAACGTACCCTGGCCGCTGTCCGTGAAATTGATCGAGGACATTAAAAAGTACACGGGAGACAGATCGCGCTGGCGAGGCTGCTCCGACGTTGACTCCATAGGTCCGCGTGACGAGAACGGAAGACCCGTCGCGCCTTATGGCGTAATCCAAAAGTAACATAACGATCAGTCTTTTCCGCGAGAACCCGACGAGTTGGCTGCAACCTGCAGACCAGGGCGCGCGCGCGCGCGCGCGCACACACAAACACAGAGGGGAGGATTAGTTGAAGGAGAAAGGCGTACAGAAAGGCCGTTCGTGCAAATCCAAGAAGCTACCGGAACAAACACGACCCACCCCTCCTTTTTCCTCGCTCCTTTCCTCTTTCCGAACCATCGTCCGTGCTGTACGCCGTGCAGAACCAGCCAGTGGATCCCCGACAGTATTTCAGTGAAGTATCTAAGAAGTGAAATGAAATGTAGAGGGCTGGAGGCGTGACTCGAACTCGTATGAGTCGCGCCAGATGTTACAATATTTACTGCGAGAAGAGTTCCCTTCCTATACACCCCTCGATGGCCCCTCTATGTTTTCACCTGGATGCTTCTGACGTGTGTGCACACGTACCCGCCCGCCCGCGTACGTGCGCGCGTTCACACGTACGGCGATATTAATGCCACCTAATGACAGCTAAGAATAGGCGGGGGCGTCGGCGGGCACGGGCGGGCAGGATCGATTCTTTTCGCGATCAAAGGTGAATACGGATGAAACGACTCGGTTGTAGTTGGAGTACCCCCGAAGCAGCATCCCTCGCTACGTAGGACTCCAATTACTCCTTAGGAACTGTAACAGAGTGACGTTAATTACTTCGATCATGGACACACTTTCGAGTGCGCCGCTCGGTAACACCTACCGGTGCGCGAACGGAGGAACAAAGTTCTATTAACACTTCGGTAATTGTTTCTATAGACGTCCATCGTTGCTTCGTTATTGAGTGCTGCTTCATTCGAGGGACTTTCAAGCAGGGAATTTTTTTCGATGACTGTTCCCGCGTCGGCTGTTATTAATGGGGCAATTGAAGTCGAGTTACGGGTAATGGTTCGTGGGAGTGTCGCATCTTCTCGGGCCTCCTTCGGTTGCTTGTAACAGAAAAGATAATTTCGTGCGCAGGTCTAAGGCTGGCCCTTATTTATACGTGACGATTTTTCTTTTGTATTTCTTTGCTCTCACTCCTTAATATGGTTCCATTTCATAAAAAAATAGTCCCTGCAAAAGATTATTGCCCTTAAAGTTTAGAATTCATCCATGGTTTGAATTTGAAGAATTTCTCAAAAATGGTATACAGTAATTCCTATAGATTTTGACGCGCTGATATCAAGTCTGGCCGCAGAATTTGTCTTGCCCGACAAAACTTATTTGTCATACTCTGTCAATATTTTTCCTCATTCTGCAACCTACTAGCTTTAACCCTTTCGCTGCGTATTTAAAATTTCCGAACATTCTTGAAAAGTGTGAATTTTACATCAATAAAGAAAGTTTTTCATTTTTTTCGGAGAACATTGCTGAGTATCACAGTACAAAAGAATACATTTTTTTAATGCGTGGACTACAGTCAAACACCGCAGCGAAAGAGTTAACCTCCAAAATGATTCATCCCTCTATCTCTACGCCATGCCATTTTTTTCTATTTTTAAAAGGCGACTGTAGGCTTTGTGTTTATCGTTTAATTGAATAATTGTCTACTTCTAATGGTGGATAATTAGGAAGAAAAAAACACTGTTTCGAAGTAAACAAATGACTAATGACGAAAAAAATAAAATTACCCCAAGAATTCTATTTTGTTATTATTAATTGACAGAAATTCAGACATTGTATAAATGACCACTACGCAAAAGAAGACCATCAAAACGGAAAATAACAGACATCTTCGACGCAGTAGCGTACGGAGTACACCTGCGGATCAGATCTCCCGAAAAGTTGGCGGGAAAGAATTGCTCAGAATCATGATCCTGACAACATCCCCAAAAATCAATGAAATCGGTAAGGTGGACCCTCGTCTGTATAATTACCCAATCCCCAATAACCCATCGACATCTGCACCGACCCAGCAAACTAAAGCATTCAGGTCAGCGATAAGTTAGAAAACGATTCCATTTCTCTTCGACTTTCGCCGACAGTGATATCCGTCCTCGACGTCCGCCTGCCAGGCAGACGTGCTTGAAAACGCCTCACCTCTGAAAATTTCCAGCCGTCGGACGATTCGGAGCTGGAATTCCCTCCAGCAGCCATGTTGCGGCGACGCCAGCGGTGAAACGTCTACGCGATGTTAATCAGACGAGGGAGGGAAGAAAATTGCACAAAACACCGTGCTATCATCCGCGGTGATCGGAGCTGATCGAATCTTTCTGACGCGCGAAACTAGGTTAATTGACTAGTATAGATCGAAGGAGGGTGCACTCCCGTGGGACGACCTCTTCCGCCCCTGTACGGTCACCCTCTTCCATTTCACACATCGTCCCGGATAACGCAACGTCGCATTAATGTGTAATTGGTGGCGAGCTGGCAAGGTGACACGATACCAGGCCGCCAAGAGGGAGGCCAGCCATGTGATGTAGTGGCGGCAGGCCTGCCGCCAGCATAGACATTTTACCCGTGGAAGACGCATGGTCCTTGCTAATATGACGTGTGAAATATGGCGCGACGCGTGTTCGAAGGTGCGAGAAGAGGCGGCTCGGCGGAGAAGAGGGATGGAATCGCAAAGGGTAGCTGAGGAGGAAAGGTAGGGACGGCGAAAGGAAGGAACTCGAGAAGAAGACGCAGCCCAGAGGGGTTAGGCTCGAACATATCGAGGAAGGTAGCAACGCCAGTCTCGAGTCCCTCCTGACGCCTACTTTCGTTCCACTTGGTCGTCGCGTGATGGGAGAAGAGTGACGTTGACCTAGTCCTCCGTCCGATATTATGATGATGAAGGCGCTGATGAAGGGACTGTCGGTGTATAAATTATATTACCAGGAGCATTACAGGCTAGCAGGCATTCGTTCCTTTATAGCTTTTCTCGGCTCCTTAAGTATCTGACGATGGTGAAGTTCCTCCGAGAGCTAATTTATTTCGCTAATAAAAAGAAAGGAGCCCTGGAAGCCCTGGGATCGAGGAGCGAAATCTACAAGCATCTGGGCGACAAATGTGTTTACCCAATATTTTTCTTCGCGCAGGAACGGCAATTAATTACGTACGTATCAGTCGCTCAATTCTGCTTGTCACTCCAACCGCGGGCAATGCTGATAATGATGATTAAATGGTATAACGACTGGCAGTACGTACTTAATTGTCAGAATATAGCGTGGTTTTATGATTCATTACCCAAAACATGCAGCGTGGATATCAGTGCTGCGCTCGCCGTAATTGAAAAAATTGGGTTTATCGCCGAGCGAATGCGCTATACATTCAAAAGCACTTCTATAAAGTTTATCAACACATCCCAATTCAGAACTTACGTCGACACGAGTGGAAAGGTTTCGTATACACAATGTTACCTCAAAGAAGATTACCAAATGGCATTTCCACATTAGGGTGGCCCTTATTTTCAACCTGCGATTTATTTTGCTCTCACCCCCTAGCACGATGCCATTTCATAAAAAAAAGAGTCCTTGCAAATGATTATTGCACTCGGACAACAGGAAAGGGTGCCGCCCACGCCTTGAAGTTTAGAATCATCAATGGTTTGAATTTGAATAATTTCTCAAAAATGGTAAGCCCTATCGAAATTTTGTTCAAATAATATTAAAAGAGCATTCAATTTTCTACAATTACTGTATATATCATTTTTTCGTGCTTCCAACCGTTTTTTAGATAATGGCGTTTGAATATAGAGATTTCTGCAATTCACGTGCCCAACCTGTACGGCGTGACATATTGTCTATACGCGGTTCTCTCTATATTCAAACGCTATTATCTAAAAAACGGTTGGTAGCACGAAAAAATGATATATACAGTAATTGTAGAAAATTTAATGCTCTTTTAATATTATTTGAACAAAATTTCGATAGGACTTACCATTTTTGAGAAATTCTTCAAATTCAAACCATTGATGATTCTAAACTTCAAGGCCTGCTCGGCACCCTTTCCTTTTGTCCGATTGCAATAATCTTTTTCAGGGACTATTTTTTTATGAAATGGCACCGTTCTAGGGGGTGAGAGCAAAGAAATACAAAAAAAATCGACACGTATAAATAAGAGCCACCCTACATCCACATATACCTGCACATACACTATACAGAAATCCCCTATTCTACCCAAAACACATAGGAATACAATTTTCCCTCTCCTCACGTTCTAAACTTCTTTCTAACCGCGCGGAAAACCCGGCAGTAAAGAGCTCCCGCAAGAAAACTATCTCCCCTTACTTGAACCGTGACAGAAATCACAATCTCCTTGGAACTACAGGGAACCCAAGAGAATCTATGAACAAACGCGGGAATAATCCGACCGCGGAGGAGGGGTCGCAGCAATTTTATTCACACCCGCGACGCGCATTCTTGCGATTCTTCGACGGGACGACAAACTCTATTTCGCTGCGTTTCCCTGTACACGAGGGCCAGGCCCATCCGGATTACGGTGCGCGAGGATCCGGTCGGGGCGCGGGAAGCCGGCGTCAATGCGGGGTGACTCGGTTATACCAGAAGCAGCGCGTGCACCCTGCACGCCCGCCGATTTATTCGAAAATCCGTGGAAAGTGGCACGTTTCACCCGTTGTGAGGCGCCCCGACCATCCCCTCGCCGGCCCGCCGTGCCAGTTCCGCCACCGGGTCTCACCTTCTTTTCCCTCGCCGGCGCCTCGGTCCTTCAGCTTCCCTGGTTGCCTAACGCGTTCCTAGCACCCCGTCCCCGCCCTCCTCCTCTGTCCCGATTTAGGTATTCCCGTAGTAGAGGCACCCGTAGCCTCGGAGCCAGTTTAGCGTCCTCTCTCGCGCCCCTATCTGATTTCAATGTGGTTCGGTTACGTGCTTCAAATCAAAAACACGAACGTTATTTCTGCACGTGGTCTCCACTTTTCTCGCCTCTCCACCCTTCGCCCCGCGACACCGCTACCGCCCCGACCCGCTTGTCCCCGTCGAACCCACCCGCCCCAGCCGCGCGATCACTCCTCGCGCTCCCCCGTCGACCTTGTCGCGTTCTCGCTCCCGTATCCCGCCGACGTTTCCGCTTTTTCGCGCCTCCAGTCAACGTACGCGGTGAGGAACAGCCCCAGCCGGTCTCACCCACACCGGCGAGCCGGCGCTCGGCGCCTTATAAACTTTTATTTTCGTGAACGGCGAGAGGGGGACAAGAACAGAGGAGCCGTGGATAGGTGAGAGTCCCGGGGTTCAGGGCGAGCGGGGAGGGTGCAGGACGAAAGGATTCGAGCGGGACGGAGCGTATGTTCTGTCAAGCTGTCGCTGAGAGGCAGCTCGCCTGCCAACTTATGGGACACGTACAATGCGAGCCAAGAATATTGCAGCTCCTGTCGCCCTTCTTACCACCTCTCACCCCCGCCCGGCGCTCCTTTTTCGCCCGCCTTCATCCAGCGGGCGTCTCGTATCCGCGGCCGTATCTCCGCGACGCGAGGCGTCGCGTTCGAGAGGACTGCTCCCCCGTCGGATATTGAAATGTATTTAGCAAAAAAGAAGGGCGTAAGTGCTTGGCACGGACGACCGTTTCGTAGGGCGCCAGTCCTCGCGGAGCCCGGCTAACTTTTCGCGCGTCGAACAAGCTGCCGTCGCCTACGGTGTAGGGAAACGTATGACGGCGCGGCGACACGGTTTCAAGGGGAGATGAAAATTCGAGAGTCTCCGGGCAGCGGGATCCTCGCCCCGCGCGAGGGTCCCACACGCAATTTTAAAATAAATCGCGGGGTATACGCTCCCTCTGTACTGGGCTGACGCTTGCTCTGCCAATCCCCTCCCTAGAGGCAGATCCTTGCGTTACGTCGAATCAACAGGAGGATGCTGGCGTTTTAAGGGAACTCGTTGCGGCTGAAATAGTAACTGGAAACGTTATGACGTTGGGTTGATGCAGTCTTGCGGTGGAATGTAAGTCGTTGAGATGCGTCGTAGTTTTACGTAAGACACAGTGACATAAGGGGACATTCTCATTACAAATTTTCAGAAAATCGATTTTCTTTTCTTCTGCATATACCTATCTGTAGGATAGTATCTGAAGAATAGTCACAAGGGGAGGGCAGGGTGTGGTAGACACCGATTTTGATGAGCGTTGGCGCGATGGATCTAGGGTAGATGTCCCATTTACTGTCAGTGTCCCTATTACTGCCACTTTATTTATTTCACTTAAAAAAAACGTAATGTATAACGAATAGAAATATAAAGAATGTACTATAATAAGAAGAAGAACAGTCCCAATTTTATGATAAATTATTTTTTAAACTATTCATTATACATTGCGTGTTTAGTAAGTAAAATAAATGAAGTGGCAGTAATAGGGACACTGGCAGTAATTGGGACATTTACACTATGTCGAAAATAAGTAAATAGGTGTCCGTGCGTTTCAGCCAATAGGCCTTAATAGTAGAGACATTTACAAGTAAATTATTAAAAATTTCATAATTTTGTTTGTGTTGAAACATACACCAAACATCGTCATTTTGCTTTTTATGCCTTCTTAGGGGCTGAAACGATAGCGATTGATATAACTTGTTAGAATGTCCTTGGTTTTTCTATTTGAGACAATACTATGTCGCAATATACTGGCTACCGTTGACGCCTCTTTTTCTTGTAGAAGTGCACTGAGCGTCACATAAAAATCGAACCACTACTGAAAAATGAGAAAACAAATTTCATATCCTTGAAGAACGAATAAATAAAGGCCATCAAGTTTTTGTACTACAAGTTGTATACTTGTTAAAAAAAAATCCTAAATATCACCATACCGATTTTTTTCAGTGATGAGAATGTCCCTTTAATACTTTCAGTCAGCCTCTTCTCCCAAGGCCACTTCATAGTTACATCATTTGCGGTGCCAAAAATATCTCAGAGCTTACTGGATCGATTTGAATAAATTTTTGCACGAATATTCTTAAGACTATAATTCAGTACTTGTCGACGCCGATTTAGGAAAAATTTATTTTTCTTAAAAATGGCAGTTACTCAAAGTCAAGCACGTGAGTTTCGACCTAAGTTTTCCCCTTCTTTTGTCAATAAATAACAAAACAAGACACTAATCGAAAAATCGTCCTGGGGGGAGGGGGCACTTTATCAAAGGCCCAGATTCCATCCGGTAAACTGACACCCCGGTTAGTCCGCCACTGCTTTCAGTCTCCAAAATGCGACAATGACTTTGTAACATCGAGACTTAGCCAGCCATTGAATTATCCGGAAAATTTTCGAAATCGGCTTTCGCGAAAACGAAGTCACTCGCGAGGAGTTTCATTCTGGAAGAAGAATCGTCTTCTACTGAATTGGATTTCATGTTACAAGACCTCTTTTATATCTCCGCGTCGTATCAGCTCGACAAAAGATATCTGGTAGGAGTTCCGTGCGTCGTACGCGAAGAATCGGTGGCTAAGTTTCCGTTGGTAAGTCAAATCCCCGGGAGTTGAGCCTTCTGTTGTCGCCGTCGACGTTCGGACAGAAAAAGCGGCTTGACGACGAGAAGCCGTGACAAACGATCGCCTTACTTCCTGCCTCTTCTTCACGGATGCTTGTGCATATAGATTTATATCAATTTCAGAGGGTTCGTAATCGATTAGTGCAGCAACCATCATCGTGATTTCTGATTATATTTCATTCTGCCCTGCTGAAAACCTAATTTCCGATCAATTACTTAATCATCGACTATAAATGAAGTGTTTAATTCTTATGGGCTTTGCTCCGAGCTAATTATCACCGAATAAAGGAATACTTGATACTGTAAAATAAAAATTTCATCGCTGTTTACATTTCCGTCCAGTTAGTCACCGGAGACTTGCTTGACTTGAGTGAACTGTTTATTGGAAAATGGATACAAGTTTCTCAAGTGACTATACTGTTTAGCTTGTTATATTTTTAACATACTTCAAAGAGCTGTATGCCTATTTAAAAGACTTAGAAAATAATAATGAATTAGTAATCATGCCATGATCTCCATAGACACTTCGCATTGACTCAGACGATCTGAATTGAAAAATAATGAAAATAGTTGTGGAACAGATTAGAAGAAGGTTAAAAAGAAATTGGTTCAGAAATATTAAAAAAATTAAGAAAATATAGGAGTATACTTACTTTTAAATTATATATGAAAATTTAATTAAATAAGAAAATATAAGAGAACTTACTAACTTATTTGCAAAATCTTTAACATGAAATTGGAAGTGCATATTCTCTACTATATAAACAATTAATATGTGTTGTTTATATATCATAATGTAGGTCAATTCGTACTGTAAAATTGACCTCCAATTCAACCTTATTAATTGTAAGTGTCCGGTGCCTTACGGACGGGAGTGCAAATCTAGACGGATGTCGACTTTGACCATCAGCGTCCTTAATCCTGCAGCTTACATTTATTTCAACCCCGAAGTGGACACTGGGCGTGCACACGAGTTTGCACTCTGGAAAATAAATTCCACGATGGATACAGCAAGTGGAATGGATAAGCAGCTGTAGACATCCTCAGCCTTTCGTTCGTTCCTTCTAATCCGAAGATTTAGATCTCGCTAGCTAAGCGTGCGAAATCGTGTGGGATTGACGACGTACAGCAGTGCGTGATTTAAGTGCAGGGAGTAAAAGAGGAATTGCGTGACTTCTCTAGACATGGTTAAGTTTGGAACTTCATTGAAATATTTTAACCCCAATGAATTATGAAATTAAAAAAAATACGTTGTTGCATTTTTTAAATAAGTTAATGCTAATTTAACACTATAGGAAGAATTAAGTATTTTGAAATTTCAATCTGATTATAAATTACTCATTTGTAAGTTAAAAAGTTTCAAGTTAAAAACATTAGCAAATACAGAAAACGCATTTTTTGTTATTAATTACACACAATGCAAAAGGATACCAAGATATAAATTTAATTAACATTACCCCAATGTATTCTCAAGCACTGCTTTATTTATTTGAAGTTTCTCCTGTAATCTAAGTTAAATGCTCCCCATACGTGATTCGAAGAAAGAAAGTACCACTATTGTCGCACAAACGTACTTACATCACTGCCATTAACAATTTGTCATTGTCATACACTGTCAATAATTACGAGCACAGAATACACCTCCGCTTGTCCAGAAAAACGCATGGAATCGTCCGCTCGCTGTACCTACCTGTTCCTCGAATTTATAGAAAAATATTTCACCAGCGTAAACAAGCAATTAGCAGAATGCTACGGAATAAGGTACACTTGGACCATAGCTGTATCATGATGGTATTGGTGTCTCTCGATACAGAAGTGCGCCAGGGGATCGTGCACAGTAAACTCGATTGTACCTTGTTTGTACGCGCACCAGACTGAAGATGGAAAATCCGATGAGGTTATCGAGCCTATTACCTGGTAGCAATCATTCTTAAAATAGAGTTAATAGCAGACATCTTGTAACCCCAGGCACGTAGTGAAAAGAGAAACAAAGAGGAAAGGTGGAAAATGCTATGAGATAATTCGACATGATTACAGTATTTATTCCGAGTCTTATTCTACGTCGTGCCGATTAACATATTATTAGATTGTACCAGATTGTTAGCTGCTATTTTGAAATACCAAGGATAATCTGATGGTGAGCACTGCTTTAAATTGCGAGGCAATAATAGAATAATCGTTCCGAGTCTAGTAAATAAGATGTGAGATTGAAATAGCGAATAGATTTTTGTACAGTGCTTGTGATTTGTCATAATAATAGAAAAGATTCTTTTAAAAAAGACTTGTTAGTTATCTATGTAATTTATTTACTGAATTCCGTGGCATAAATAACATTTTCGTAAACGAGAAGAAAGGTTTCATTCTTATCATAAATGGATGAACCTTAGAAGCTTTAAACTAGATTATTATTATAGTTGTGAATGATTCTAAGGTTACTATTAATCGTGGCAAATGGCACTTGAAACAATTTTTAATACTGCAGGTTTGAAGAGTAACAGGGATATAAGGCTGAGTCTGACCATACAGGACTTATACTACTTACCGTTCCTCTTTCTACTGTTCTCTTGCAGTCTTGCCAAAAATTGCCTTCCTATGACAAATTGCTTTGATACATCATGAAACTAAAGAAAACAAAGATATGCTCTATTAGAATTTATATTAATTTTGTTAATATTAGATGAAAATGGCGTTAAACATTATGGAGAACCAGGAATACCTTCATTTTTAGTATTTGGTTGATTTATAGATTTGTTTATACGAATGATCCTCTAATTCTTTCAAGTAATATATAAAGTTTAGTACAAATGAAAAGTAAATCAAAAAATTAAATTAAATCTGTATACAAATTGAGGTTAATTTTCTTGAACGAGAGTACAATGATTACAGTTGCGGTACAGTAATGCAACTAAAATAAAATTATTCAAATTTTAAGTCTTATAAAGTAATATGTATTACTAAACTTAAATATATATTACTATTTACACGCTTAAGCTTAAATATTTCAGAAGACAGTGGAGAAATTATGCCTCATTCCATTATATTTCTTTTCATTAATGTAAGTACAGTTCTTTTTCGAGAATTTTTTGGATGAATAAAGCAACACAATGAATTGAACATTTTTCATCAAAATCGTCCTCAATTCTGCACAACCAAAATTTTACTGAACAACCCATGCGTGCTTTGCGCGAGCATGCGTTTGAAGTGGCTTGATAAATTGAGTGGAAATTGATTAGAAAAAGGAGTAAAACGGAACTGCTGATAAATTTCTGTGGCTTTACGAAATTGTTGTTAAACTGAGCACGTTATACATGAAACAATTTTCCAAATAATGCACACGATACGGCAAGATATAGGAGGGTATGATATAACTAATCTGTGCAACCAGAGGACGCGAAAGAGGCAAAGGAGGTGTGGATTGTCTATGGTCAGACGCGCTGTGCACCCCAATATCACCAGAAATATGTGTGGCCATAACTTTTCAGGCGTGTATTACTTTCAAAATTGTTTCGAGCGAAACTTGCCCAAATTGCTGGGAACTTTAGAATTATATAACAATTTTTCAGCAATTCAATTTAACATCCCTATAATACATCCTTATTTATTTCTTTACGTACAACTCAGTCTTCCTTTCTATCTGATTAAAAGTATATCTTCAAGCTGCGAAGCTTGACGCACCGTTATGACAATTCTACTTTCTTATAAAATTAATGAAACCCACTGCGAATAAATTTAATACTACGTATCACATCTCAATAAACTTGTTTCGATTTTATTTAAACCACCACGGAATGAAACTGATCACAGAGTTCCTCTTTCTACAACAATTAAGAATATTATTTACTAAACACGTGACAGTGGTGGTATGACAAGATTACTCTTTCATCGATCTCTAACTACGCTTATCCTATTAGGGTCGCCACCCTCTCGCATTACCATCACAGCGACCAAAAATGAAAGGGGTTGATAATAGAGAACAGTGACCAGGAGGGTGTGAAGTTGCTAATAAATTGAAGGGTATTAGATAGCTCTAAAAAATAACAGAAAAATAGACCTTGCTGAATCCCCAGCAAGTGATCATGCTAGGGGTGACAACCTCTCACCCGACAATTAAATAATCACAAATTATCAGGCTAACATTTAATTGAGCACGTCAGGGGTTGTTCGGTACGTCTGCTGCCATCTTTTAGGGGGTTGCGCGCAGTCGGTAACAGCAAGGGGCATACACATTGACTATTCACGCTGCGGGGATGTCTTTGCAGTAGGGTTTCAGAAGTCTCCAGTCGAAAGCCAACATCCGGCCGATATTACAGGGACCTTGCTCTCCTTCTCTGTAACACCGACGATCCCCAGGCCATAGGATAGTGTTATCAGGACATTTCATGGCGAACTTTATGTAGTTCGCTTGGTCGGGAAAGTAGATAAAGTCCGAGCTCAGGCTCCTGCTTATACCAGTCGCAGGATAGGCAAGAACGCACAGAGTGCACAAGCTGAATATCGTTACCGTAGCCGTACGACGCATCCTTGTTTCCAATCCTCGGTTAGGGATGCAGTTCTGCGTCCGACTGATCCTGGGAGCAGAGTTATCAATCGTTAAATGCATCCACCTTGACGTAATCGAAAAATGTGACAGGCAATACCTCCAGTACTATTCTTATTAGATTATTTTGTAAAAGGTCCCTTTCAGCGGGCAGTAGTTGAAGGAGGCAAGAATAGCTTTGGAACGGAAAAAATGTTACTTTCTTATGGTGACTATTTCATAGTAGTATTACCCAGTACTTAGTTAGTGAAGCTGTATGGCTCCCAAGTTGGGAAAGAGTAATGGAAAGACATCTACACTGCGTTCCATGTAAGAGTGTACCAACGCCCCTACCGATTTACGACCGATCTGCGCAGCTCCCACGGATCTGACACGCGTGATTGGTCGTAGCACTTTCGCGATTGGTCGTAGCACTTTCCCTGCCGGTTTACTTCCAATAAACAGTGTATCCCTGCGCGAAACGAGTATGCTCTAATGTGGAACGCAGTGTAAAACTGTGCGAGTCAATAAAAAAAAATGGTAATCTGGTGCGTAAACTAGGGTGGCCCTTATTTATACGTGTCTGAATTACACCCTATCGAAATTTTGTTTAAATAATATTAAAAGAGCATTCAATATTCTACAATTACTGTATATATTATTTCTTCGTGCCTTCAACAGTTTTTTAGATAATAGCGTTTGATTATAGAGAGGTCCGCAATTCGCGTGTCCAACCTATACGGCGTAATAATAATTTTCAAGGACTACTTTTTTCCTGAAATTGCACCATATTGAGGGGTGAGAGCAAAAGAAATCGCAGGCTGAAAATAAGGGCCACCCTAAAACTTATACAAAGAAAAATAAAATTACCAAGGTTATCAATAGCCACAACTGATTTAGGAGTTCCTGATTACACTCTGCTCCACACTATTGAACGTGCAAGGTGACACGCTCGAGCGGTCCTCAAAATGGTTCCTGAAAATAATTCCCGTCCCCTCGGCATTGAAACGCAAATTCTGTTTACAGAGATTCCCGGCGAGTTTTCCTGTCAGACGGGGAAACACCGTGCCCGTTCGAATAGCGTGAAGCGATACTAATGAACGTTTTAATAAAACCAAGCATGAGTCCGCGTGTGTCGTAATGGCGTCGCTGGTTGGAGCGCTGTAATTCCTAAGACTATTTACGATCTCGCAGTACGTTCGTCGCCAGTCCCGATCCCTACATTTAGAGCAGACGTGGCACCCAAGGTCCCGTGGTATCAGAGGCACTTCAATTTGCCGCAGACGTCGCCCGTTGCTGCACGAACGCGTTATATTCGGCCGATGTTCCGAATTGTAAAACACCCCGGCGCAAAGCAGGGATAGGTGGGCCGCGGAGGAGGACTTAATCCTCGGTAAGTTAACAGAGGACACTTTGAACTAAGCAACGCTGGCTTTCACGCTTTATAGGTCGCCATAAAAATTTACGTCCGCCGCCCGGGGACGGGGGAACGGTTCCCTAGTTAAAGTCAGACTTTACAGCGGTTTTTCAAACTCTGCCGGCTACCGAGAACCACCGGCAACGCGCACCATTTTTATCGGCGATACACCGGAAACGGAAGGGGCGCGGTGCCTCGAATTGACGCACGACGACTCCACCGAATGCTGTTCGTGCGCCGTTGCACGGGTCTGGCTTTGTCTCGGATGGAAAATTAAATTCAAACTTTCCGCGGGGGCTAACCGCCTCGTCGCCTCCGACCCCTCCCCTATGCGAAAATTTCGCGAAACGCGATAGCGAAGAAACAAACACGTTCTCCCTCGTGCACGCTGCTCCTCGAGACCTCGATTTAATCTCTTTCCTTCCTCCTTCTCGCCTTCCTCCAGGCAAGTTTACTGCGCCAGAGAAGTTCGTTCATTTGTGCACAGGGCCAAGAAATATTTGCGTGTTGGTTACCGAGAGGGTAAGACTCTTTAAACAAGTACAGCTTCTGTGTCCCGCACATAGATCTTCAAAGGGGGTATGTATGTAAAATTTAGCAGTTTAAAAAAATTAGTTTTTTGGGGGATTGCTAGTTTTTCTTACAGTGTGAAGCAGTCAGAAGATATTTCTGAGATATTATGTTGAAATGGGTAATATTTTAGTTATTTATTTTATTTTATTTTTCGCATTTATTACATCAATTTGGTTATATCGGATGGTGAAAAGTCGAGGCCCAGCTATAAGTGTTATTACGCATAACCTGTGTATAAAGTGGGAACGGTGTACCTGGTCGCATCGCACGGGGTAACTCGTAATAATTCCGCGAGTAAGTTTTCAACTTTCGTGGACGATACAATGACCGAGACTTCAAGAAGATAGAGCACGCCGGGAGCTTTTACATTATCATCGTTCCTTACCTCCCGCCGCCAGACAATTTATTGCGTGTAGATAGCAATTAATCGTAACTCTTGTAGGAGATGGGAATTCGCTCGAGGACAATTCCTCTCGTCCTTTTTTCCCAGAATTCCCGGCGACGAAAGCCACGCGAAGGACGGCCATTATAATACGCGTAACGGCTCTTAAAAAAATTTATCGCCCCACCCACCTGTCACGCCGTCGCCCTCGATATATGCGTGCCGTATTTTTTAAACACAACCCCCGCCACCCTGTTGCTCGAAAATACGAGATCATCGTGCCGTGTTTGTATTGTCGCGGCCGATAATTATGTACCCCTCTTATTTGCCTCTCAAATACCTCCGCCCAGGCTTTATGCACAGATTATCGAAGCCCTCTGCCTTGGATTTTGTTTATTTATTTGTTTATCTAGATTGCACGGCACGTAGGTAGTATTTGGGGTGGTCGAAGTTGTTTCAATATTGCCTGCTGTTTCAGTTTGTCAGGGAATTATTGATCCAACCGTAAGAAAAGGTGACGTTGATAGCATGGGAACTATAAGCAATCGAAATTTAATGACGCATAGTTTGGCTGCTTTAAATGATATGTACACCTGTGAATACATTTTTCTTGAAATCAGTGGAACCTGGACCTTCTTTAAGGGGTTATGCCTACCTGCAAGGTCTGAAAACACTAATATATACTAATATATTGGTATTTTTATGAAAATATATTACGTTATGTCGGTGTTTTGATAAGCTCGAATTAATAAGGGTTATGGAGATATTACTTTAATCTACTACATCACCCAAAGAGAAACCGGAAAAATGCCGGTATTTATTTCGGTTTCGGTACTTTAACGATTCGGTATTCACCTATTTCGGTTCTATAACAGTTTCGGTATTCATCTGTTTCGGTACGATATCGGTTTCGGTATAGCTATGTTGACGTAATACCGGTATCAAACTCATACCGGTTTAAAGTCCCTGTCATTGAGTAAGGAACAAATAAAAGCCATAAACTTTTTTATTTGCAAGTGGTATACCTTTGAAAAAAAATCCTAAGGATCACCTATTTTTTTAGCGATTTGATGAGAATGTCCTCATAATATTACTTTAAACTTCACTGTGTGTTAGAAGGAGTTTATATTTATATTTCAAAGAGTTCACACAGCAGAAAATTTTAAGCAAAGTTTATAAAGAAGTAGATTCGAATGCAGTTGTCCAATGCCGCAGGGTCTTTAAATAACTGCTCGAAAGGGGGATGAAAGTCAGTTGGAAATATCGGTTCGATCCAACTGCGATGATTTACAGAGTATACGCGTAGATGAAGTAAATCTACGATATAAAATATTTGCTGCGCTTTGAGTTCTCTGTACCAATATTTGCTGTTAGTTTCGTTCCACCAATTATTGAAATATCTCAGCACACACCCCCTTTTAGTTTCCAAAATCGATCAGACTTGAACAGCTCGTACGTTCGTACGAATCCATAGGAACTCCATCTTGCATCAATTTTCAAATTGCCCATTAAGTCACTAGCAATTTCATACAAACACATGAAATCCGACGTGATTATTTAATTTTCTACGATGCCCATTTCACATAGCCTTTCTATAATATCGTAATTAAAGCCATAATATTTCGTACAATACCGGAGCTGAAGCAAACTTTGATCGATCGTCAGCGCTACTTAATTTCAACTGCATGCAGAATCAAACGTGTGAAGGTCTCGCTTTAATTTCGTTCGCTGTTATTTCACGGAAGGAAGAAAAAACTCGTGCGTGGATACGTGACGAAAAAGAGGTGCACGCGCATCCGTCATCTCCTTTGACGTGTCATTTCGCGGATCTCATTGTACTTCTATGGGCGATCGCATAAATTTCCATTGCACGTGGATATCCGTGAATTATTCGCGGCCGAGAGGATTAAAAATCAGTTCGCCCCGGTCGGGCGTAACGAAACTCTGCGACAATTGATTATCACACCGTGCAGCCTCGTAACCTAGGTACCCGATAAAAAGCGAGTCGATCTAAATTCGCGTTAGCTCTTCGAATAATTCATTATGCTTGTTGGCACGTCGAACGGAGTCCGCGATGTTTCATCGATCACGTTGGCGTCTTTCGCAGTGACACCAAACGTTCTTTTATGGTATAAACTTGTTCCCGCTGACTCGCGCCTAGTGATGGGCGCAAACGTGCCACGAGTGGCGAGACAAATGGGTATCACTTACAGGGTGAACCACAGAAAACAGAGTTTCTAATAGCTTTCTTTTAAACGAACTTATTAGATTTTAACTTGGGTGCAGTTGAATACTCCAAGATTGGATCCAAAAGAGATTTTCAAAATATATTTTTAAGGCGTTACATGCACCTAGAATGGTAAGAAAAATCGAATCGGATGTTTTTGAGTTATCACTGCAAAGCAAAAGAAACATTTTTTAAAAATCCACTTTAATGAACCATCTGTAGCGTTACATATAATGCATATTTTTAACTAAACAAACAAGTGTTTTAAAGCTTATGATGTTAATAATCTTCATGCCAAAGAACAAGTCTCAGTTTCTATTTGTTTCTTTGTAATTAATTGAAACAGAAATGCTTCATTTTAGACAGGAATGGCTGCCTAGTACCCTTAAGGAGTTAAAGATTACGTGGTCAGACTTGGTATACTTTCCAGAATTTTACAGAACTTATCTCTCCACGATATTTGTAGCGACTTTTCACGGAGTTTGAACTAAGTCCTAAGTACTGAACTAAATCCAATTTCCAATCTGAGGAACTAATTTCACTAAACTATTGAAGAATGTACTTTCATTATCGTAAACTACTCATTTTGCCCTAAAGACACACAGCCACAAATTTGCTAGGGAGCCCAAACTTTTCTGAAAGAGCATTGACCATAAATAACTAAACACATTCTAAATGAATCTCCACTGAATTTCCACCAGCACAGGTAACCAAGGAGAAGAGCACAAAGATCACAACAAGTACTCCAGACAAAGCCCTCACTTCCACATCGTCACAACGATCGCATCTACTGCCCGGCCACCGAAACGACACATCGATCTTAAATCTCTCACCGTTTCCGAGCACACGTGAAGTTTAATTCCGCTGCTAATCACGGCCGCCTCAAAATCGGCGATAAAGTCTCTCACCGTCGCGCTTTTACGTGCACAAGAGGGTGGCCCGAAAGCGCCTACTAGATATGCAAAGCGTTTTACATAATTTAGATTAAACTTGCACTTCGCGCGCCCTCGCCGGCAACAAGATTAACGATTACTTTACACTCACGTTTGCCCGTTTATTTCCGTTCCTCCTCCTCTGTTCTCGGCTGGCCTGATCCGACGCTACTAGCGCGGTAGCCGTCCTCCAGCCGCCGCAGCTCCCTGGCGATAAAGTTGCTCTTTACAAGCGATTCGGCCGTCACTAAGAGAAATTTGATAATCGAATGTGCACGACGTGTCCCAGCTCGCGCGTACGAATCGAGGCGCCGACGGAGACTGCAGGGCCGCGTATCAAAAGCTAATCTACGCCCGGCCAGCGAAAGGATCCTTGTTAAAGAGGTGGAAGGTGCCAGGCAGGTGGTGGTATCGTCTGCTTTTAGGCATGTCATCAGTCGGCGGGGGCAGGGGCTGGGTGGGGAAGGAACGGCGAGGGAAGGAATTAATCCGGAGCAGCCGGTGATCACCTCTTAGAGAACTGGTCTGATCGTGAGCAGACTACGTTTTCGAAAGGCGCTGCCGTTCTGCCGGCCTTTCGGACCTCTCCAGGGAAATAAAAGGACGTATTTATGTCTATGGCAGGGCAACGTCGGGAATCGCTCGATAAATAGGACTCCTCTTGCCGCGGAGGTTTATGCGATTAAACCGTGTTTAGGTTCACGCGAGGCGCTGGCTCCTTGGCTAGGATGTTCTTGTCGTGGATGGAGATTTCGTTGAGGAGAATTTTAGATAAATGACACTTAAGTTCAGGCAGCGATGCGGAATATGCGAAGGAGGATTAAAATGCATGAAATTATTTTTAGGGAGTCTTGTATAAGGGAGATGCTTGGGAGGTTGTCGCGTAAGTAGGTACAGTAGCGGACAAAAAAGTTACCACTTTTTCGACTTGTTTTATTTCTGATTTTTTTTAACGTCAACTTGAGACTAGTGTTCCTTCGCGAGAAATTTTATAGATTTTTTAATACTTTTCAAAGTGGTCACTTTTTTGTCGGCTTTAAAAGTGTGTTGTCTTGTTTAATGTTACCTAGGGTTCTTGTTTGTTAGTTAAATAAGTTCAACTTTAACTGGGTTTTATACAGCGTTTAATTCTCTAACAGAATATGTATATTGGGCACATGCTGCAGTGTTGAGTTGATGTTAAAAAGTAATAGAGGTAGAGTGGATTGAAAAAGTTCTAACTTCTTTGCCCGCTACTGTAGGTATATACATACTATGTGGGACAAAAGTATTAGGACACCCTTTAAAATAGAATAACTTTTTTAAAATTCGCCCAAACGACTCGAGTTTTTTTTAGAAGCTAGAAGGATTTTAGTGTATTAGGTGGCGTGCTTCGTTGTTTTGAACAAAGTTGCAATTGTGTGCGGCACCGTAGTTGCAGTGATCGAAACAGGCATGAAAAATTCCAGTTTCGAAGTCTTGAAGTCATTAGGGATTTGTAAGTTCAATATGAATCTTTTCTTCCGTTTTGTTTGTTCAATTTATTCTTTCGCATTGTAATTTCATAACAATTTCCTTTTGTACTAATATGTACACTTTAGAAGTTAATCCTGAGCAATTGAATCACATTGGTGTATTTCTAATGCCTATTAATAATATTAAAAACAGTAAGGTTTTCTGAAAACATTTTGGATGTTTAGAAGACAGTGATTACAACTGGAATATATTTTTTAAAAATTATATGCAATAGGACCTGCATCGGATCTCACTGCTCCTATTCGATACTATATATAGATATTTATAGTTTTCTCGGATGGTGACTAATGCGATCTTCAACCGATTGCATTACCTCATTAATGATCATGGCATGGCCTTGACGCCCGCGGTGACGTGCCAGCTACCAAGTTCAGACGTCAGGAATTAAGTGCCGTCCAGCGGGAATTTCCAAGTATTATGATGCTCTGTCCAGCAAGAAGTGTTTCAGCGAGAAACTAAACGGCATTCGAGTCAAGAAAGTGGTGCATGTAACAAACTTAGAGGAAATTGTTCAGCTACTTTCTCTCGAATCTGACACGTGATGCCTACGACTTAAAAAGTAGTTGACACATTTTCTGTGTTTAATGTACTTGAGTGTTTCAAGTCCATCTGAGTGATGAGTTACAGTAAGTTAGAATATACATGACTACTAAATCACTTCTATCGAGTCTAGTTTCCATAATTTGGTGTCCACTAATTTCTAATTCTCCACCGAATAGTTATTGAATTTACTCACAAGTGTATTTTGTAAAACTGTTAGCTTTTTATTTCTGAGATTTAAGAAAGACGAAGTTTGAGCCAATGAATTCAAGTTTTTTTTTTGTAAGCAGGTGAGCAAATTTCTGATTCAATGCATTTAAACGCCTGAGATGACTCGTGCGTGTGTTTAAAGTGTACTTTTTTCGCAGTGGATGCAATATATCAGGTTCCCGGTGCCGCACACAACGCAAAAGAGCGAACCACGAAGAAGGGATCGGGGACTCATCAGTCGGCTGTCCGAATCAAATGGAAATTACTCTTCCGTTTATAGGTTTCCGCGGTTAAGTGGTTGCCGAAGTTAAATAGGAACATGAAACGTTGGAGAGCTGAACGACATCCAGGGAATTAAACACGATTGAAATAATACTTTTTTTTTCTTACGTTTGACAAACGCATCGGTTTGTCAAACATAACAAACGATGGCCAGTGCAGTCGAGACCGGGAACAATATGTACTAAATCGTTCTGTTTGACATCCTCCTTCTAGGTAACGCGAAACTAACTGGGAAACGTTTATTGCATTCTATCTGACCAGTAATGCGTATAGTTCACGTACAGACAAAAAACTCACCTAATTCATAAGATTAAGTGATTCGAAAATAATAAAAGTATTAGTTAAGAAAATCGTTTAAAGATTTTTAATTCTGAAATAATATTTTGACATAGTTAAAAGAGCTTTTTAATTCTGAAATAATAAAAGAAATTGTCGAAAGAGTTTTGTTTCGTGATTAATAAAAGAAATAATTAAAAGAGTTTTAATTAAAAAATAATAGTAAAATAGTTAAAACAGTTTTAATGAGTATTAGAGTTTTGAAATATTTACGGTGTCATATCGTAAGTCAACAGTTCATTAATTATTGCATGCATTTTAAAATGATCGACAGAAGATTAGAAAATATGTCATTAGTGTGGAATTTGAGAAGCACGTGGTATCCAGAAGATCTTCCAGAAAATTTACGTATTCCTCGTTGCTTTACAAGTTTGGAGTATCCTGTATGGATTTTCAATAGCAGTGCAACGCAAAGAGAAGTGGTAAGCTGCATACTACGGAGAAATCCGTGGTAAGCTCTCGATGATTGTAAATTGAGCTGTCTATGAATGTTTTATAACGGCATCCGTTGGATCGCAATCAACGCTTGATGCGGATCAAAGGTTAATCACCGTGGGATACCGTTAAGCATTTAATCGTCGCAAATTCTGGCGTTGCATTTCCCGCTTGGTATGCACTTTTAATTACGATTTGATTACCCAACCTCCTAAATGCACTTGTAAATTGAATATCCTGGAACACGGTTCGTTATGAGGTAGACAAGTCAGCTGGTGAAAATCTTCTTCCTGAGAACATGATAGCTCTATCATCCTCATTGCACACGCAACGAATTGGTGCGTATGTAACTTATTGTTAGAAAGGAAAATTTATTGTTAAGGGGAGAAGCCCGTATAAACGGTTTATTTTTGTATCAATTTTTAGGAATTTTTTGCAAAGGTACCAATGCGCTAATCCTTTCGTAACTTTACGAGTACTTTATTCAACATTATAACAAGTAAAAAAAATATTTATAATTATAATAAATACAAAAGAAATAGAGCAGTATCTGAAATAGGTTTTTTTCGAGATGCAAAACAGACCAATGAATTTTTTTCAATTTATGTCCCAATTTCAAGAATATGAACCAGAAATGGTGTAAAAAAAATTGCATATTTTAAAAACGGCGGAACTTCAAACATTTTCGCGAAAAGTCGCGTTTTATTTGTTTAAAAACAGTAATTAAAATTAATAATTAGGTTAAACGCTGTGGTTCATATTCTCAGGTATATTATAAACTAAAAGTGTGCAAAATTTGAAGTTGATTGATCAAATATTTTTTGAGTTATCCCCGGCGCCAATTTTGGAAACGTGGTTTCGTGAAAAACGCGTTTAAAATGCGGTTTAGTTATGCTCGACGCTCAGCGGCGCGCAGCCTCACCAGCTATAGTACCGATACGGAGTTGCATTTCGGCCTATAACTTTTGAATATATTTTTGAAATGTTTCAGAAGCGATTTATGGGAAAAATTTTGTTTCTATTTTATTTCGATTTATACGGTCTTCTCCGCTGAAGTGTGATTGTTTCAGCTTGTGAGAGAAAATAGTGTTGCATAAATAATCCTGAAAGATTTGTGCAGATACATAAACTGCAGAAAGATATAATACTACACTTCGAACTTATTTTTTAAAAATAAAAGGATATGGTATATTCATCATACTAACCGATGACTAACAGAATATTTATCATTCACTAAACTCACCGAAAAATAATAACTGTGAGTCATTATATGCAGAAAAATTGATCCCAATCAGGTTTTTTTCATTTTAATTGTTCAAGCATGTTGTGCTCGTAAAATCTAGCGGATAAAAAGAATTATTAAAGAATCACGAATCTTTCCATGACACTCTAAATAGTTTTTCCAGGCGTGATTCTACTTACATACCTACTCGTAGCGATGTCACGTGAGTCAACGTATAATCATTGAGTGAATAATAATACAAGTTTCTTGGAATGGAATGGAAACGTCGAATCCAGCAGGAAAATATTCCGCTGCGCTCGCCAGCAGCAGGAGAAGGTGTTTGTTTTTTATGGGCATCATTTATCTTAATAATCCTTCAGCTTAAGGACACAATTAATCAGCCATTGAGGTCATGAATAATTTATCCGGAAGGAAGAAGGGACCTTCTCTAAAAATATTCCACCGTAACCGATCTTAATTCGTGCCATTCAGTCGCGCCATTTAATTCAACCACTTTCATTGGCAGGCGTGAGCATTCACTTCCGTTGCACTTCGTTCCGTTTAAGTTCCAATTGATAAGAGTTCGGTTCATCGGTTACATTACGCGACTTTATTCTTCCACGGGAATTCGCCACGTGAAAATATTTCAAAGGGCGGTATTTTAAGACGAATAAATTGCGTGGGATACGAATTCTCTTCTTTGTCATATAGATAATAATTAATTTGACGTAGCATATTTCGTTAAGCAAACTATTGCGTTTAAAATGTTCAATTATAAATTGAGTATCGAGTAACTTAGCCAATGGGCCACGCGGCAGTAAAGTAAGACCCGACGTCGCTTTGGATAAAAATACATTCAATCGACAATTACTCTTTAACAGACGTTTTACCCTAATTCGTGGACAAGACGCAGCTCCATCGAAGCCAGGCGATTTAACTTGCTTAAGTAACTTAAGAACGTGTTATCCACTGACATTTCGGTGGGTGTGTTAAACCTGGGTTGTATATTCACCACCTTACCCTTTGGAAACACGGTCGCCCGTTTAGCCTGGCATTTTTCACTTACCTTATCCTTCGCAAAACCGAGATTTAGAGGGCAGCTGACTGAAGATGCATGGCGTATACTTTGAAATTCCTAACAGCTGTTTCTCATGGCAGCGAAATTGTCTCGCGATGGCGATACATCGCGGGGGTAGAAAACTGTATGGTTATCGGCGCTCAATTACATTATAGAAATTATTCAAATTTTCAGGCATTTAAATAATAATAATTGTCGTTACTGCGCAAAGTCGTTGATTGTACAACCTAGGGTAAAGTAGCCGAACATGACGACCTCTCCTAATATGAGACCCCAGCTTGTCTTCGCCACGGAACTCTTGTATGTCATAGCGATGCTATTTCTTTACTAACTAACCGTGTATTAGTTGCTTCGTCCGCACAGTGGCATTGTAATCAATTCAGCATCTTGAGCGAGCACATATTTCTGAAATACATTGCAGAAAGTTTTTCAAGTGGTTCGATTAACTTACAAATACCTCTAAAGTGGTAAGCGTATAGTGATTTTCATAAGTACTGTTGTATAGTGCTTGCTATGGAGTTTAAGACTTACTAAGGTCGTGTTCAGATATATTGGCCGGTGAGTTTCGTGAGGGGTATTCTCCCACCACACCACTTGCCTACATCGGTGCTCCTTTTCTCTACGTTGTGGGCCCACGAAGACTGCGGTAGTGAAGAAACAGATTTCACATGCCGACTTTATGAAAAAAGAAAGAAAAAATAAGTTTCAGGAACAACACAAACTGGGTCTCATATTAGGACCCCATTTTTTATCTGCTTATTTGAATGACTTTCGTTTTTATTTTATTATGAAGAAACCGAATTTTTGTTATAGTACTTTCCAGTAGGTTGCTAAAGAATACATATTCTACTTTTAAGACGTGTATAGAATTTTAATAAAAGTGTTCTCAGTCAAGAGTTATGATGTTTTTAAGAAATGGGTCTCATATTCGGCTACTTTACCCTATTAACATTCAAGAAAGATTCTGTACCTACTACGACTTTTACAATTTCTTTAACAGCAACCGCTGGTTACACAGTTTTTACCATTTGCGAAATATTTCGGGTGAATTCGTCGAAAATGAGATTAAAAACTGCCGCATCGCTGGCATCGTTTTGCAATTTAGCAGCGCCGCTCCGAAGACGACAAAATTCATTAAGATAATTAAAACGGCAGCGAGTGAAATGAAACGGAGACGGTAATCCATACGTATAGTTTACGGCCCTATTATTAATGTTGATGCCATTAATCTAACCATGTAGCGTGTCACGGGAATCGCGAAGTACGTGGGTTCTATTCGGAGCGAGAATCAAGCCGCATAGCTTGGTCTGAAATTAATTTCACCGCTATATTCGTAGGTCTCGAATGGCAGGTGACGTCTAAAATAGATGATTAATTCTGATATAAAAGCCTCGACATATTCTTCCGATTTATTACTGCAATCATCATCATTTCTTACAGCTTAATAATGTTCAAACTTCGCTGCTATTTAACGACCTTACATCCGCAAAACTTTAACTTCCCTCGTTTCTTAGAATATCTAAAAGAATATTCTAACAAGTTTGAGATCCTATTTATTTGTTTCAATCATTTAGGAAGGTGGAAGATTTTGGAAAGTAGGGGAAAGTTCTCTGACTTGGGCCGGATCCTAAATTAGTCTATAGTCTTTATTCGCATATTAATTGACTTGTTAGACGATATCGTTTAGCATGGAGTTGTAACTCACATGTTAAATACACATGTCAATAACTACAGCGCGATGAATGTTTTGCTTTGATGCCGGCTGATGTAATTTTACCTCCAATTTATATAAGCCGTAACTTTTGACTGGTAGCTAAATTTTCAATTCAAATGAAAATTTAATTAAGGAAGTTGTAACTTTTTATGAATGGTCATACCTTTAATTTTGTCATAACATTGATTGACAAAATTACATGCACTAGTTTTTGTTTATTACACATAAACGTTAAAATTGGGTTAGTTTCTTAAATCTAATGATTCTTAAGTTGGACCGGTCCAAATTATGCCACGATGTGAATTTCTTAAGTATACAATGATCACAGCGGGGAAAGTATGGGAAATGGGAAAGATTATGGTACAGAAAATTCTTCAAGTGAAGTAGAGGATGAAGAATGCCTTTGTGTTGTTTGTTTGGCTGCACTTTCGGTCCTAATGCCGATTATCACGAGTGCGTAAATTACCATTCTGATAGCAACTGATTATTTCGCCAAATGCATATTTATTTTTCCCCGGTATGCCGTAAAATGCTTCCTCAGAGTTATTTTTATTTTTTTTTATAGAGTATAAGTATATTTTTAAATAAAAGCTCTTGCCAAAAATAATGAGAAATAGACTTGGTCCAATTTAGGATATCTGTGGTCCAAAGTAGGAAACCAGTTTCATACAAGCCACATATCGTTTCGGTTTGTTTTATTATAATTATCATTCAGCAGGATAAACGTCGATGCCTCAATTTAGAGAAATGAGCTTCGGTCATTTCGTGGCATTTTGTCTCCTTTATGAATACCATTGCTGTGCTTTTTTTTTGTCGGAAATAGGTCTGCCTATAGTTTCGTAGCACATGCTTCAATGTTTTCGCATTTTTTTCGTCAGGGCAAACTGTGTTGCACTGACCGGAAGAACCTCCCAGCCGATATCGTGCAATTGTTTCCGGCTCCCTATTGTAATATGCGACTGCACTGGAGGATGCGGGCCACATGGCTGTGGATCGTATCGACTGTGCAGCCGCAATTTTCGATCTTCTTAATGAGACGTAATATTTAGTTAGATAATTTTTAACTATGACGTACGCTTCAATTCGCGATCTGTCCCATTGCTTCTCACTTTCCTTCCATTTAGAACCTCCTTAATTACCTAACATATCCACTATTACAAATTCAATCACAAACTTGTGCTATAACTTCGACCACCATCACAACTTTTACAGATACAACTACAAATTTGATTAAACAACTCCACTCGTGGTTTATTAATCGAAACTCAAAATTCCTTCAAATAAACCCTTGCTTTCCATCTACATCTACATAACTACTAGCTTTACCACTCGGCTTCGCCCGAAATTTAGAATCTGATTTAATAAAAAAAAATATTTTTTGTGAAAATAGTCACATTAATCTGGATTAGCTAGGCACAACGAGCTGGGACACATTTCGTGGCCCCATAGTTTACCGTTTGAATGTTTTCGAAAAGAATTGAAAAACAAAAATACCCGACGGAAAGGAACTTTTTTCAAAATTTTGTTAACCCAAGTTTGCAGTGCTTAGTGCACCATTAAACTTTTGTTTGAAACATTTTTTCCTGTCTCCTGTACTTTAGGAGTTATACGCGAAAAAGAAAATGGGAGTGCCTATTTGACTTTGAAGTTAGTTTTCACACCGTTGAAGTACGATTAGCCACGAATGAATCATGCCATTATTCTTGCCTCGAGTCACTCTATAAGCCCACAAACTTGCGTTCCAATCGGTGAGTGCAGGTCCGTGGTGTTCCATTGTGAAAAGAACCCATTCAAGGCCGAAGATTGAAATTCTGAACATCCTAATTACGTCACAACCTATTCGACTCCTCTGTCCCATCTACGAAATAATTCGGCTCGCCCTCAAGTCCGTCACCATTTCTGAAACCCTGGTGACTTTAAAGGGTGCAAGGCTACCCGGCGGAAACGAAGGTCGCGGTTTCGTTTAATTTGCAAGTAGCGCCGGATAAATCTTGTACGTAATAGCAGATAAGGACGTTTATGCTTCCGAGCATGAGTTACAACTGGCATCTATTACGTAGTGCCGCGTGTATTATGCACAGATAGGCGCATATATGTATGTATGTCCTTATTAGCGTCTACCGCCGGCCACGTTACTCGCTACCCATCGATTATTACTTACGGCACGCATTAAATTACCCGCGAAGCACAGCCACAGGAACTTCGAAAGACAATCTCGATAATTTCGCTGACTTATCGCTGCTCGGGCGGACTGGTTCGACGTCTGCGCGCGTTTCGGTGCACTACAGGCGTCGCCACGGTTTGTTGATTAGCCCCCAGTTACTGGATACATTCACTTACCGGCGTGTCTACGCCAGCTCAACTTCGGATTAGAGTTCAATTTGCGGATTACAGTCAGCAAGAAAATGCCTGGCTGACGGCCGTGGCTGCGCAGATTGTTTTGCAGTAATCGAACCGTAAATCTTGAGCCACCGTTCCACGGTTAATCCAGCTTTATCGCGGGGAACTTGGAGGCGTCTTCCTACCCTGGCTGGTGGCGACCTCGCAGCATTTGGAAAACTGAGCACAGATCAAGGGAGCCGCGAAAATAAAGCAGCGTGTATTACTTCGTCCCGAAGAGCAGAGGGTGCCTGCGTTATCCTAATTTAAATGACGAACAAGTCACCGTGTAGAATCCCGATCGCTTAAGGACTCGGCGATTAATAATCCAGTTCCTACGGCAGCAATTTTCCGCGGGATCTCGCAGGAGGAACTGAAACGCTAAGTTGCATTTCGGCGAAGGCATCCGGCCTCGTCTGCCGCAGAAAATCGCGAGTGGGCACGAAGCGAAGTAAGGTGAATCGATGACTGAAGAACCGTTGACCTTTCGCGCCGTTTAATGACGTTCGTAACGACTCTGGGCCCGAAGCCGAGAAGATTGTTCACCTACGACAAAGCCTTAGGACGCTGATGGTGTGTCGAAGCCAGCAACCGTCTAAGCTCCCTCGGGGGGCGAAGAAATGAATACCACTTCGCGTTCTTAATGATGTGCTTTACTCGGTCTTCATTTGGTTAAGCGAAAACACTCGCAAGAACGGGGGCCAGCGGCCGGGGCGGCTCGGAGGACGAGGGACAACGGGAAGGCGGCTGAAGCGTCGACAGGAAAATTAGAACACCCGATATATAGACGGCGGGGGACTACGCCGGGCGGGACGAGCGGGACGGGGGGGCGCGGGCGGCGGCTGGAGGCTGGAGGGTGTCGAGAGACCCGTCCTGGGAGTGTGGATGGTAGTAGGGACTCCCGAGTGAGCTGTTTGCAGTTCCTTCCACAAGCCTCCAGTTTGCATTAGTTTGCATACGTGAGTGAAAGTTTAAAGTTTAGTAATTTAAACAGCCGCGCGCTGTCCCTTTTCCGAAGAGCGTCCCGCGGATATGTGCACACGCGCACATAGATTATGTGCATCTATATCGACGCCAGGCGACCGCTGTGTGCGCCCTCCCCATCCTGCCCCTACATGCAGGCTACCGCGCCTCTGTCTCGGAATATTCAACGGATGCAGTTAAGTATTCCTGCTGGTCCAACCTCTCCCTTCTCCCGCTTTTTTTCATATTGGCGCGTTCCACCGGCAGGGAGCAGCGACGGGCAAAACAGAAAGCCAACCGGGCTGCATTTCCTTTGCTGCCCCCCTTTTCTCCCCCCTTCTTGTTTTCAGGGATCCTGAGGATCCTTTTTTCCACGAACGTTTATATCCGGGACTGCGCTACTTCGGAATGTTGCCCTGTTACTTTGCAGCTTATCATATTCCGTGGATTACGGTACTTACGAGGAGGAATCTGTTTTTGGAACGTCGCGCGGAATGTAACGAGTGATGATTGAAGGGGACTGATGGGTTACATTTTCGGTTGTAAGGGCGAGATTTTTGTGTATCATGGGAAGAGTAATATGGCAAATGCGAATGTCACTTAGAAGGGATGCTCGGTTACTCATTTGGATTCTTTTGAAACTCTGCAGGGTTTTAGAGGACCTCGATGGAAGGATCAGGTATTTTTTCGTTTATGCCCAGTTTTTGTTGTTCAGGGTGAAAACACCAGTTAAATGGTTAGGAAGTTACATACGTTTAGCCGAGGTAGAAATTATAAAAAAATAATTAAATACAATGCTTATTACGCATGATTTACCTCAGAAATCACAAATAATTTAATACAAATATTATTGTAAATAAAGTTTTCGTGCACTTTATGGACTAATAAATCGTGTGTAATAAATGTTTTGATTTATTTTTTTTAATAAAATTCCTAAAATCATTAATGTAACCCCTTAATGGATGATTTCCTTCTTTCCTGTATATCTTGAAAACTATTAGAATCAGAACTTAACGTTTTTTATATGCTGTATAAAACTGTGCAATCAAATTGTTTAAAATTTGCAGTATAAACAGGAAAATGTTGCCCGCCACAAAATTTAAACAATTCGATTGCATGTCCAGTTTTATACAGGATAAGTAACCACTAATTTTTCTTTATAACAATGTTTCTATATCTACTATAGTTTCCACGATATAGGTACCCACTGGAAATGGGAAAACACTCGTTAACCTTTAAGAGGTATTTGCACCCTGTAGAGCCAAAAATAGGCAAAACCAAAAAATTGCCAAATCCTTCTATCGAGGCCCTCTACCAACCTGCACAGTTTCAAAACAATCGGAATATTCGGGTAACCAAACTTCCCTTGTTATAAACAAAAGGCAACAGAAAATATCACAAGCTTGCAATGAAATATAAACGTATTTTAATTAATACATAACGAATTCAACTACCGCACTTGTCAATTCAGAAAATATCTGTGTTCACTGTCAAAAAAAGTCAAAGACTTAACGAATACACAGTTCCATGTTAGGTTGCGTTACATAAAATCAAACACACTATGTAGATGTTTTAATTCCTCGATTCCAGTAGTGATCACCTTCGGCGAGGACCGCTAATAAGGAATCCTGTCGGTTGAACTAAATCCCCATTTCTATTCGTTCCTTCGCTATATCCACTTGTCTTTTTGCTTGTGGCTTCCCAAAAGTACGAATACCCCTACCACGTAATTTCATTCCCCCTTCCCCGTTCCCCCAAATGGCCCAATCCCCTTTCTCTTCTCTCGCTCTCCGCGCACCCAACGACATAGTTATTTTTCGGGGGGTTGGGGTGGAGGGCGAGGGGGGGGGGGAGAGGAAGATTCGACATCGATACGTTACATCTCTCTGAATACATTACCCGACTACCCCAGCGCTACGCACGCGAATGCATTACACTGTTTGTACGTGTGTAGGTGCGGGGGAGTTAGTGATTTACGATATCGCAAACTACTTTTCGAAAGCGTATCCACAAATGCGTAGTGGCTGCATTAAATTTCTACGCCCACCCCCTACCCCCTGGCCGACTTCTTCGCGTGGCCATGCTTCATCATTTACGTGGTCGATTCATTCGATTAAAATTTCATTATTCTGGGCTTTACGGAGAACACCGCGTCTCCTAATACGCGCCTCCTTTCCTCCGAGTGGACTTTTTCCAAATGGAGTAACCACGAACGCGAATTTGCGCGGAGCGTAGCAAATAAAAACGTTAATGTGTTCCTTGGAGGAGCGTTGATGTATTTGAACACGTAAAAGGGTCCGGTGTAGCGTACACATAGAGATTTCCTTTTTACAGAAGGTGAATGAAAATTATGCCCTTCGTGATGGGGCGAGTTGCGTGTTGCGTATGGTGTTGTAGCTACTAGTAATCTGAATATAATTTCTAAACTTTATATTACATATCACATCGGTTTACTGCCTGGCATTTCATTTTATTACGATTCTGTCAGCGTTTGCTGGGTACATGTAATGCACGCGCCATTTATTGTTCGTTATAAAGGTTTGACGAATATAACTGGCGAGCTCTGATATCATGCATTCCTCTGACCATTATCACGAAGGTGCAAGTTTATAACTGCTTTATAACAGACCATAAGGCCACCCCCCCCCCTCCACCCCCGTCCCTGATCCTCGTTAGCTTCCTTCCTGCTCCGTTTCTGTCTCGCAATCAGTGACATCTTCTTTGCTCCATTTTCAGCTCGATTGCGCACGTGACTTTTCTCGGTCTTACCATTCCTCCACGGCAACAGAAATTCCTACTTTTATAAGACGCATAATTGCCACAATAATGCGGCACGAGATGAGCTACTCGCTGAGTCTAACGCTATAGTGATAATCGTCTGTGCAGAAGCTGTATTACTCGCGACATCCAAACATTTTCGTTCAACTTATAGAATTCTGTGAAATAGTAAGTCGTTCCCTTTTTGGATCGTGACACGACGGACATTGTGGTGAGGAATTCGAGACGTGGCATCAATTTCACGCTTGGGGTGTTATTGTACGCGATTAGGGTGAGCTAATCGATACTTGGAAGTCACTCAACGAAAATTAACAAAAAAATGCTATTTTTCTAATGTATTATTTAAACAAACGGAGGTTTTTGGATTCTGTTTGCGCAGATGCATTCCTTATTAGAAATTACACAATTTTGCCTTTTACACAGTTTCCCTGGCTCTAGTAGTTTCCAAGATATTCGACCAAACACGTTTTTCACCCTCAGGTTCGAGGGCCGTTTTCACCCCTTCAACGTGAATGTCAGCCGATAAGAAAAATACGTGTCAAATATTTTTGTAAGAACTACTTTCTACAAAAGTCGCATCAGAATCGGCGATTGTCACTTCGATATGTTTCCTTGTTAGATATAAATCAGTGGTTCCCAACCTCTGAGGCGCGACCCCCAAAGGAGACGCAGTGTTTTCTGGGTGGTCGCCGCGGTTATTTTTAGTTGACGATTCTTAGCACTTAATTATTTTAATGTAGTCACACTGTCATATTCTGTTAATGCTGTAACACTGCTTTTTCGTAAATGAAGAAGAAAGAAGCTTACATCACACTGAATAAGATAATTAATTATATTAGATATCTTTAAGTATATTTAAAGATATTTAGTATATTCAATAATATACTTAAAGATATATTAAATTTAATTATCTTATTACATATATTAAATATACTTAAAGATATTTAATATATTCAATAATATATGTAATAAGATAATTAAATATTATTAAGTCGGTATTACATTCTGAAATACCCATTTTTAAAGTGTTTTCTTTACCTTATTAAATTAACATTACCTTACATGGGGGTCGCAGGTTTTTTGAATAGTATAAAGGGGGTTGCGACTAAAAAAAGATTGGAAAACACTGTAATAGATAGTACACAACAGATTCACAAAGCGATATGGTGGTGATAAGTACCATTCACCGTATCTAAACCGAAATTATTGGCAATAACAATATGTCGTCGATTAAATATCTATTTCCTTAGCTCATGTCTCCATTCAATGACACCCTAGTAGTAATCTAGTAATTACGGCATACCATAATATAGAAGATAAGTTTATCAAAATGTTTGCAAACATATCAGCACCCAGCAGTGGATTTCCGTTGTTTATACGTCGCGTTGGCGACACCGTCTCCTTGCCCTTTCAGCAGTTGGAGGAGTTCGACCTGGCCGTCTCGTGGCAGTTGCAGTTGATTTTGGATAGTTTCAGATTCCAAGGGAATCAGGCTCCATCAGCAGAGACCCAACTGGTCGAAATTACTCTTAGCCCTCAAAGCTGCTTCTAATTTCATATCGTCTCGTCAAAGTCCGTCGAATTAACGAACGGGGTCCATTGCCCGCCGTAACATAGTTACTCGAGTGTGAGCCGATACGACGAAGTTTGACGACGATTATCAGTGACCGCGGTGCAGAAATATTACGCTGCATCTCGTCGAAAGAAGCATCGATCCAGTTGAGTCGCTCGACTCGAGGTGACGCGACGAGTTGTCCCAGCAACATTAAGTTATTATATTTACAACCACAGTGTAGAGACCGGCAGGCGGTACCTCAGATGCTGTGAACAATTACGAGGCTAGATATAGTGCCCTCGAGACGAACGGTAAACGTTTAAACGTTTGAAACGCTGATGGATGAAAGTACCCCTTTGACAAATTACCCGAGCACTGGTTAAATTGTAATTAGCCAGCCGGCAATTATTAAACGTTCAGGCAGGCGAAATGTGTTAAAAGGTAATCAGAATTACGAAGTTGTCAGTCTTTACACGAGCTTGCCGAACGAAATAGCAAATTTCAGGCGGAGATATACTGGACAGTAACGCGAAATTAAATTCTAAGGACATATTTACTGCTGGATCACGTTCCCCGCTTCTTTCGATGTCACTGAATCGTAGTAGATGATGCCACTGGGACGTTCATGAACCGGCAAACTAAAATGTGCAATTCTATTTAAAAAAAAACTCGAGGTGGCCTGGAGAACTTTAGAAAATGTGAAGGGGGTGAACTTGACCCCTGAAAACCCGGTTATTTTTCGATTCTATGTTATAACTCGCGAAAAAATTAAAGTAAATTCTTCAAACTGCTATAATTTCCAAAATAATTCGAATTTTGAGAAAATCCTCCGCTACATGGAAGATAATATATTCCAGTTTATATATCTCTTTTGCATTTCCTTCTCAGATGATCCAGTCATTCCCGGGAGTGTGGGTCACTTTCTTTTGCAGTGCTCCGGGAATACATTTTGTTCACCTCCATTTGGTACAATTTTCCATAAAAAAAAAATTTCTAGCAAAATAAAGATTGCTTTAAAACTATGTAAAAAATCCAGACCCAATATTTTTATTTATACGAACAAAAAAATCCCAAACTTTTTAGTGGTTTCTGGGTGGGTTCCCCCCTTGAAAACGACGAAACAAAGGCTCATACAAAAATTTAGCTCGCTGGGAATTTTTCCGCAGTCACATCCTAATTTCACTGGACTACAAGCACCCACTTCCACTAATCCACTATTACTTAACAAAAAAACGGGAAAGTAGTGAAGCGACGATATCCGTGGATCTCCAAGCCCCTCGGCTGTTCGATGGATTTATTAAACGAACGCACGACACATTTTAATTTAAACGGGAAAAAGTGAATTGCATCCAATAGTGCCTTTGTGATGTCCGTTCCGTGTTCCACCGTTGCTCCCTTCCCCCTCGACGTCTTTCCCTCCGCGGAGCACGGTGCCAATAACGTCGATCTCGATTTCACTCTCATATAAATATCGCGATCGATTGACACGAAAGAAACTACGCCCCTCGGAACGACAGGGGGAGGGGGGGGCAACGCGACGCGTCACCCCCGTTCATTGCGCGGTTCATTTCGCAGATGCCCACCCCCCTGGGCCTCTGTTTATGCAAATGCCCGGGGGAAACGGCGGATGGCAGATATTTTTTCGTAACTAGCCTCTCGGCATCAAAAACATTCGCGATCGGGTTCGGCTGGAACGGTCGTCGCTGCCAAACCAACCGCGGCGTTCCCGTGGTCGACCAGGATAACGAGTTAAAGTTCAGCAAGCTGTTTCTGGCCGTGTGAAGTAAGAGCTGATTAGAATGCGGATGAGGTCGATCGGCTGGTGGGCGGCGAACATGTATATTCAACGCGTTCCCACAAGAGACGCCGAGAAATCGATTTCGTGCCTTAAAGCTCTCGCATCCCTCCCCGAGAAGCTGCGAAGACGGGAGGGAAGGGAGGGGCGTTAAATAAAAAGACGCGAACTGATTTTAATGCGCCATTATGCCCCTTTCGCCGCGTTCGTTTCAGCTAACTGATTTATTTCCTCCCGTGGAAATTAAAAGCACGGAAGGAAAGGAGCCGCGCTTGGAGGGGGGGCGTGCAGGAAACGGAATACAATTTCAGAACGGCCGAGGGGTATTTAAATATTCTAGATGCACTTTCGATATTCAGCTTGCATAGTTTACGAGGAAACGAGGAACGAGCAGCAGATTTTCCATGAATAACGCTTATAGGTAGGTACTGGAAGGTTTTTGGTATTGAGAGCCACTTCGAGAATTGCTGCGCCTGCATTAACGGGAGTACCTTGAGTGCCTGTATGGTTTATAAATCTTTCTTCAAGGGGAAAGTGAACGTTTGTTTGAAGATATGTTATTCCAGATTTTCTGTGTATTTCTTCTTGTGGAATTAGTTGCCTTGTGGTTTCACCAGAAATTAGAAATTACAGGGTTCCGTTGACTTAGTACCTAATGTGTCTAAATAGAGTTAGCATTGACAATTAAGCTCGCAATGAGCTTTCCATTGCTGTGCATATTGCTCTTTTATGCAAAAAAATTAATAGTAATTCTATTCACTGAATTTGTTTCACCATGGCTCATTCTGAGTATATCATAGTAATTTATATAGATTGTAATGTAACGTGTTGATTTCCATGAAATTTTCAGCATGTATGCAACTTACTTAAGGGGTTACATCCACTTAGAGCTCTGGAAAAAGCATACAAGTTCAGGAATTTTTTGGAGGTAAAGTATAAGTGAAAATCATACACAATGTTTTTCTACTAAAAGATACATCTTGTAACTATATTAAAAAAACGACCAATTTTAAAAAAAATATTCTGTTTTAAAGGGTGTCCCAATATATTTTCCCCCAACTGTGTGTGTGCTACCAGCTAATTTTTAGAAAGTTAATCGCTGATCGACTTCTTCTTTTAACGAATCATCTGTAATTGAGTATCCAGCTTATTAAAGAACTGCAGATGTTTCTGGAGCGATAGCTTCTATACAAATTAACCTTTACGCAGAAACTTCTGTTTTGAGTATTTAGCAATACAGCACTGAGTGCAGGATCCTTACAAGAAAGTTGAAACCGGAGCCATTTCAGAATTGGATAATAGCTTAATAGCTGCTTTACGCCACCTTTGCATCAAAGTTTCATGCAAGTTGTGGTAAACGCCTCAAAATGGGCCACGCGATGACACTAACAATTTGCGTTCTAATGGCTTCACGTTCGAAGTGGGATTAACGAAGGTGTTACACCGAACGCAAGTTTCCAGGTTTAAAGACAAGTCTGTTCCTTCCGACAGGATGCTTTAATGCTTTAATCGAATCCACCTGAACTTGGAACTGACGCGCTCATTAACATCCGTACATAGCTTGCGAAGCACACAGTAAAACGTCCCATTAAACACTCTTTTCCGCAATCAGGGGCGGATTTTCAGATTTGACGCCCCTAGGCTGAAAAGCGTCTGCCACCCTCTCCGCAAAGTATTCTCCAATATTTTAATTTAAAGCAGCCTTGCGAATTTCAAAATTAATTCAATATGAACAACTCACACATGAATTGCTGCTGATTCGCTACATGGAACAAAAAGTGGATTGTCTTTAAAGTGTTTAAACCTCCTCCAATTTCTTTCGCCTCAACTTCGTCGCCCCCCAAAAATTTTACTTGGCCAACAGCTAAATCCGCCCCTGTCCCCAATCCGAACGTTTCCGTTCGTAATTCCACGTTCATTCGAAATTGCTCGATCGTGTTGCGCTGCAATTCCGCAGTAAAGGCACAATGGACTTTTTCTCGCCACAATTTCGAATCCCAGTTTCGCGATAAAATTCTAAATGCCTGGCCCCGATTATGGATGCTAGAACGTAACGGAGTGGGGAAAGCGCCGGGGAAGTACGGCGCATAATGCTCGCGCAAACATTTTAGCAGGACAGTTTTCAGATTTTACGGCCGTGTACTACGCTCTGCTCTGCAGCAAGATATACTGGTTACCAGTTATCGGAATCGAGCAGCGGGTGAAAAAGTCATAGCGAAATTACGAGATCGTAGTCGCGAAATATATTCGGGAAATACTTAAAAACCGACTATTTCGCGGGGCGCATTATCTTTTGATAAATTTCCCCGCCCGGCGTGCACGGGGAGGGAGTAAATTATTCGTGCAATTATCAGGGATTCCGCTGTTATCGAATAAGTGCTCCTATAATTTGCACAGGCTAGCCAGGCATTCCTTTTGCTTGGAATCCCATCGGCCATGCAGGTCGTGCCTTTGAGGATAATAAAGAGAATAATTACATTGTAATTATATATTGTGAAGCACGCTCCAGACTCTAGAATGCATAAACTTCAGTCGATGTCTATCTGAGCACCCTTAACAGCAGCTGGAGTCGCGGGTCACTGATCGTGGTTTTATGGCTTAACCCTACCCACTGATATGAATGGAGTCTTCCTCCTGAAGAGACTAATTGGTAGTGCCGCCTTTGATTTCCCCCCCGATCCTCTCGATAATCCATCGTCTCGGATATTCTACATAATTTCAAACATATGGAGCAAAAATGCTTTGGACGTCTGCTCGACAAGTTCAGTCTGGCGAATTCAAACAGGATTCAGGGAAGGTCGACGGGGTGAGCATTGAAATTCTACATTGGAACTGGATTCATCTTCACGGTTTGGTGGCAAACTGGTTACTTGAATAATACATGTTTCACCCTTAATTTATTATCCCTAAAACCTCTCCACTAACAATATAAAACTACTTTAACTGTAGACTTAACTTTCCAACAGAGTTGGGTAGAAGTTTCATTTTAAATTTTTATTTAAATAAAATCTCCACGAATGAAGTTGATTTTTTAACTTTTATTCGTTATTCGAAATTTTATTTAAATAATACCTTTGCCCATCTCTGCGTTCCAACACCTCTTCCACTATGCTCTCGAACCTAAATTTACTAAATAGATCCTCCCAAGAATTTTTCTTAAAATTCAGTACCAGTAATTCTCTCATCTTATTCGAAAATTCTACCAAGATGAATAGTAAAGCTTCGCTTGCAGGGCGCGAAAATTTCTTCGGGGAAATCCATTGCAATTAATTTTGAGGTACCTACTTTCACGATCTACAGGAATAAAATTCAAAGTTTCAAGGAAATCAGGTTTCAAGGATTTAAAAGAAATATTCCAGCTTTGGTAATATTCCTCACCCTTATGACTCTAAGGGTAACATTAAATTTCAGTTTCGTATGTACCACATTTCAGTGGAGAAACAGCATCGCAGGTAGGAAAAGATCCTTCTTTCCACGCCAACGGTTTCTACGTCGTGTCACTTCAGCATGCCTAAACGAATATGGTAGTTTTGTTTTAATGCTATCGCCCTGACACATGTCGGTACATTCAAGCGATTTGAGGTTGGACTGCATGCCATGCGCCATATTCTTGAGCTGCTGCTCGACTTTTATCGCTGTTATCGAACGTATACACGGTATAGATTGTATCGAGGCGCATTGTCGAGGCACATCTCGGCAGAATGTCGTTACTTTCCACCGTATCAGGCCGAGGTTTCCATTTGTGCCTTTCAACGAATTCCTCGAGGTATTTCATGCTCGCTGTACTCCTTTTTCCCCCTGCCGTTTACCGATCCTCACTTTCTTTTACCGTCTCCTGTCGTAAATCTGCGGTGCCAAACGGATATTCGAGAATAGCGAAAAGTGAAGTGGGTTAACAGGAACTTTACAGGAGCATTTCGAATTAATAACTCATGAACGTACCTATCCATTCAGTTTATTCCAATATTTTTCTGCGAAATTTCATATCGACCATCATTTAAAAAGCGTGGTTTATTTGGCCTTCTCCCTTTCCTACGGTTTATTATTTTTCTGGGATTAATCGTCCAAGTGAAAATCCAACTTCTGTTGTCTGAAAAGTAAGACCTAGAGGTCTGTCTGGCCTGAGATATTCGGTTTTTGGATGATTAATTACTAGGACAAACGTGATTATAGTGTAGGAGTCGGAAAAAGAGAGCCACAGTCGCCGGGAATCGAACCCGAGCCGTCCGCGTGCTGATCAGTCGCGTTTGCCACCACGGCTACGCCGACCCTCCGCGGTCCCTGTCTTCCGAACTCCTCATAAATGGACGCCACCTATGGGCCTCATCGCACACCATAGGCCGTTGCCTAAGTGGCGGTTGCCTACTACAATAGTAATATTTATTGTTAGATTCATGTAGGAATGGTAGTAGCGGCCGGCATGCGTTACATTCTAGCGCGGAAGACGGAGGTCGGCGGAGGACGAAGTTCGGCGAAGACCGCCGAATCGAGGCGGTGCTCGGCGGTTGTGCCGATCGTCTTTGGGCAGTCGTGCGAAGCGTGCTAAGAGCACAGTTACGTTGCTATTGTCTTCTGTATTTCTTTGTTCTTTTATACTAATATTACACCATTACATTTTATTTATTCTCATTGCACTGGTGTGTTTGGTTGTTCATTTTGTGAAACCCCGAGGATCCTACATTTAAATATAATCGTAAATTATACTTGCAACGTACGCTTTCTCAGCATAAATTAGCGATGGTGAAATGGAAGACTGTTCCGCTAAAGTTTTAAAGGCACCCGAGAGTCTGATGGGAAAAGAGAAAAAGAAACAGTGAATTATGAATGAGGGATGTTTTGTTTCATAACATGATATCAAGGTGGAGAACCAGTCTGACGTGATTCTATGGGAGATACGGCCATGAGCAGCCAGTTAATTTTGTTCCAATTAGAGTGGCCTCGTTAGCCAAGTTGCTTTTATAATTGCCACCTAATATTCGGTGTTAGGAAAACAGGAATTTAGAACTTAAGGGAACAGGGTCTGAGAGAAGGCTCTTTGGTAGAGAGCTGCCACTACACACTAAATAATGTAATAAATGGTAATGAATATTGCATTTATGGCACAAAGAGGTGGGGTATCTTGGAAACTATCTATCAATAAGGTAGTTGTACAAGTCTAATAAGCCCAGGTCCAAGACAAATCAATTTTTTGTTGGTGAAATCAGTCCTTGCAAACAATGCAGAATTTTCTTTTTTGAGGCATATCTCAGGAACAGTGAGAGATATCGAGAAGTTTAAACGAAAGTTTAAACTGCGTAGAAATAATTATCGAAACATGCATACTTTTAATTCGATAATTATTTTTGCATTTGTTGCATAATTTTCTGAATTTTGAGTTGCCCAACTTCCCTTGTTACTGAATTTGACGAATATTCGGTGGAAAATGGTTTTAGCTTATATACAAAATTATTTAAATCCGAATGAATCCAAAATTCAATCGTGGGGAGTAATGTGTAACGTACATGTGGGTGTTAACGCTTATTCAATAAATATCACGACCAAAGCTGTGGTTATTCACTAATTCATCATTTATAACTTAATCATATTTAACGATGGGTATTGACGTACGTTGGTCCCGCTTCCATTAACCATGAATGTAGGTTAATCAAAAATCCTGATTATTAAACAATTGTTTTATTACATTTGGCACAACTTTGATCAATCCAGCATTACCGATGCTTAATATTTGTATCTGCCCATTGAAGCACTTGCCAAACGCTGCTCAATTCGCTGAGGAATAATAATAGGGAGAAAAAAAAAGGAGAGGGCGATGCGAAAGAGGAAAAACATAATCGCAATATTTCCTTTGTCAAGGGAAAAGAGCTTAAACCAAGTCGTTTGAAAAGGCTGACTTAGTAAGGCGAGGCTTTAAGATCTCCAGTCATTCTCCTTCTTCGATTTCCTTTCCGTCTCGTCCTCACCTTCTAACTTCTCCTCAAAGCTTTATGCAAAGTTGTGTGTCCAAGAGCAGTGGAACGACTTGCAGGACCTGAAGGACTGAATCTATCGAAATCTACCATGAGAGGAGGCGTTCTCGCTATGTCAGGATTTTGAATGAAAAATGGAAGAAGCAATTACCAGCGAGTTCTGCTGACTGAAACGTAGAGAGTGGCCCATTTTACTCGGCCGCTTAAAATGTGTCTTCGTAAAGTATGAATACTCAGGGATGATTATCCAACGTTGTAATCATCTACTCCACTGTATAAGTTATCTGAAAATTCTCGAAAATTAAACGTAAAAAAGAAAATGAATAAAAGATATTTGTTCCGCAGTTTCACTTCCACTACGAATGAAGAACCTCAATTATTTTCAATTAAATATCTCTGCGCATATGGACCCTTCAACTCTCATTAAAGCTTTCTAAACAAAATTCAGCAAAAATATTTGCAATATTTTTCTGTAAACATTCCCCAGTTACCCACCACTCCATTCTACTCGGCTCGCATATATCTCTTTGTAATTATTGCTGATAAGCAAAGGGCCGTATTTTAAACTCTCAATAGCCGCTCCACGTGGATAAGAACTGTTAGCTTCAGAAATAAGCCATCACGGAATAATTCAATCGAATTGCACGCAGTCTACACGGGAGCCTAGTCACAGCGCTATTATCTTAATCGTAGCGAGCGATAGCACAAAATAATCTTTCCCTTAGCGCCCCACCCGAAAATTACCATTCTTGGCTCCCATTCAACAATCTCATATCGGCTGTAATGTCGGTGCCCCCGCATTATTCGTATCCTCCAGGCCCCGCTGGTTTCTGCACGATCACGCAAATCGTCAAATTATTCGTCGGTTCCCGGCATATCGTTGGCCATTTCGACGTCGGCCTCAGGAACCTCTACGAGGGGGAGCCACTAAACTCGACAGCCTCAAATTATTGGTAAGCCACTGTAATGGGCACGATTGGACGGACGAAGAATATTCGATCACTTTTAAGTAACAATTCTGCCTCTCCGTCCTTGCCATCTGCACGATTTCGAGTTTGTATCGATAAGAGTGCACCATCGACGGCACATTTTTTACTGAATAAATAGCGTAGGGACATACATGGGAACACAGAAGTTTTAGGAGTTAATGGAAAAATACAAAGTTTTGCTTCTCGCACTTACTTTCGAGTGAAATCTACTTTCAGGGATACTGGAGACGTTTGAGGAGAGATTGGAAATTTTATTAAATCAATTTTGGCGTGCCTCGTTTAAGTGTCATGAAAAAAGAGGAGTTCCGATGCCCAAACCATGTTTTAATCCTCTTTGCATAAAGCTGTTTCGTCAAAATAAATTGAAGGTTCAAAGTAGTGGATGTGTAGTTCGTCTGCATATCTCGAACACCAAGGAAAGCAGGATACTCCTCAACTTCAGCTTTTTGCCAGTTATATCAGGTGTTGAGGCTGGGTCAATCGCTTTGTAGCCCGAGCATTAAAGCTCTTCTGGGGGCTTAGTGGATTTTAAAACCGTGTTGGAGCATCGCTTTCAGCTGCACACGGCCCTCATTTACTGCCCTGCATTCTGGCCGCCATTACGCTTACGATATTTTATCGGTACTCGCAAATAGAAGCAGGCGGATCGCGATATCCAAGCCAGAGCGTCCTCAGCTCAAAGGGCTTTCCAGAGCATAGGTTAGTCGGGGGTTTGCACTTGGCTCTGTCGTCGATAAAAGGGGCTTTTCCCGGTTGATTCGGACGAAACCAGGCCTTTACACCGCATTGCTCCCACAGAAATTTCAAAACCCCAAATATCACTCTCGATTTTCTTCCGTGAACTCGAAATCTGTAGGTACCTGTTCATCCTAGCTTCGCGAATCTATTCGAGCTTTGTTTGTGTAAGTAATGCGAAAAGGATTTCGAACTTCCATTAAGGTAAATTATTAAATTATTTGCAAACGCTGATTGTAATCGCTGTGTTCCTTCAATGATTTTGCAATTTCAATGGAGCCCGTAGCTTTTCTGCGGACCGATTTAAATGCACACCCTTCAGCGTAAACAAAGGTACAACAGAAAATGTAAGCTGCGTGAAGCCGAAGGAAAGCAGCTTTCTAAACTTCTGTGGTACAAGTTTTTATGCAAACAAAAAAAATCGAGCAATTTCTTCTCGTGTGTATTTGAGCACCGGTGCAGTAATTACCAGAGTAAAATAAATCGCGAATTAAAGCTAGATGGAGGGTAGCCCTGTTAGTGGCAGTCTCAAATGAGGGCGTAATTTTCGACGAAACTACTCCCATTTCAAATCAACTTCAACCGAGGTCGTATAACATCAACCATATATTGTACGGATTCCACACACGATGAACAAGGAAAAGTAGATGCACTGCGAGGGCGAATAATGCAAATGGAATTTTTGTACGACCTAGATATACAGATTTACGAAATAAAAGAACGTTTGATATTTATGCGATATGCGTAATGGAATAGAATGAATTAAGTATACCGTACATTACTTTGAATGTAAGATTGAAAATTTCACAAAAAGGTTATTCAAGTATTGTTTTGCTTGACAGTAATTTATTCGTATTTAATTTAATTTCGTGATAGTTAACTTTTACACCCTATTTATGAAATTCACACTTTTTCAGACTACTAGAAAACAATAAATGACATCTTAAAACTAGAATGTGTCCTAATCTTCAACTTGAAAAAAGTCGAAGAAAACTGTATCGTAAATTCTTAATAACCAATATACCATTCTGCTCAATTATACAAGATTCAATTAGAAAATAATTTTTAGCAAATTTTTTTTCAAAATCAAGCTTTCTAAAAAAAAAATTTATGCCGGCCTAAATGACTGTTTTAGAAGATTTATTATCTACATTGCTTTATTATCGGAATCGCGAATTTCAAACTTAGTCTGCGATATTTAAGCGTTTATAGCTCAGAGCATCGTTAACCAATTTTTATGAAATTTTCAACATGTATACAATTTACTTAAATCTACAAACGCAATTTTTGAATTCTCATTACAGACTAAGAAAAAAAAATTGAAGAAACAAACTTTACTATTTTTTTTGCTATTCCGACCAGTTGCAATTGTTTCGAAACCGACGAAACACGTCACCTGCCAAACTACTTAATCCTTGTACCTTCTAAAAAAAACTGAAGTCGTTTGGGCAAATTTTGAACAAGTTATACGACTCTAAAGTGTGTCCACATAATTTTGTCCCCCACTGTAGAACGCGGACATAGAAGCGTGAAAGCTGTACGATTATCACTTTAAGAGATTCTAGTATTCTGTAAGAACCTAGTGGCGACCAGGGTCACGGCGGAACGAGTACTCGTGACCCTTAAGAAAAGTGAAACACTGCTGGGGGAACACAGGTAATAATTATGTTCCATCGTAAACAGCCAGTAAAATATCGCGCGGAGGGGCAGCACGGGGGTCGAGTGAAATCGTGCGAATCTTCGAAGGTGAAAAAGCGTGGGGCTGTTCGCGGGGGTAATGGAGCTGGTAATAAAATGCCGGCGGGTGTAAGGAAACGGATGGAGGCGCGAGTGAGACGCCTGGGAGCGACTTTCGGCTGCCGAGTCGGAATAAGAGGCGGAAAAGGAAGGAGGAAGGAAGCGTGAAGCTCGAGAAGGAGAAAAAGGGGCGAAGGGTGCGAGACGAGGAGCAAAGGTGAGGAATAAGGAAAGGCTGAGAATGAAAGCGGAGGCACGGGAAGAAGGACTATCCCGGGGAGGGGAAAATAAAAGGGTAACTCCGCGAAGGGAACGCTCGGGCCCTGATATTGTGGATTCAGAACTCGCGTCTGCTATCTGAAAATTCTGTAAACCTTCTGCGTTCAGGTTCGATTTTACCGTCCCTGAATGTTTACGATGCATTAGTGCTACTCGGTAGTACACACTGCGAACTCTGGGTGGTGACATAGGTTCGGTTTAAGTGTCCCCTCGGTCTTAAGTGTCTCAAGACGCAGTTCCATGCGCCCGCAAGAGGCGCGTGCCCGCAGAAAATGCGCGTTCCCGGCAATCGGTGTGGAAACAGTCTAGTGAAAACTGTGAAGATGAGAACTTCTGACCTACGAGGTGCAGTAATGAGAAGCGTTTGAAAAGTTCTCACGGGCCACAGTTTATACAGAATCTTCCGGCGGTTAAGCGAGTTTCTAGACCTGCGCAGAACCATATTACCCTTTCATCCTCACTGCCATTACCTTATTCTGTAATATCCCCACCGCTTCGTTCGAGGACTCTTTAATCCCAAGCTCCCGCAGCAACCCTTGCGCTACTAATCGCCAAACAAAAACCCCCAACGTTTCAATCCTTAATCACCCTTTACGGCGCCCTAGCCTACCAGCAGCGGCGCCGAAGCGCTGATATAAAGTGAACGCGCGTGTAGGAATTATCGTTCCATAAATTACCGAAATGATCGTGTTCAAGTCGTAAAAGCAGGTCCAGGACGTGTCCCTAACAGAGGAAGAGCAGCGCCAGCAAGTGACGCCGAAAGCAGCGGCTTGTAAGTAAACCGATATAAAAGGCGTGCACGATCTCCTCGTAAAATACTAGACGGATACGTGTCATTCGAAGGCTGCGGGAGTTGGGGCAGGGTCGGGGGACATTTTTTGCACGATAACCACCCCTCGAAGCCTGAGCCGGAACCCCTGTACAGGCTCCGGCACTCATACCCCCGGCCATTCGCTTTCTTTTCGTGTCGGACGGCACGACAAGGTACTCGCCAATCTTGGAGATGGCCCCGTCGTTGATACGCAATATCGTGTTCTAGCCTGGAAATGGGGGCTGTACAGGGGACAGCGGCGCATACACACGGCCGTACGTGTACATATTGCTGCCTCGATTGTGTCTGGCCAGCTACAAGAACTCGTTGCGAGGCGAATGCAATCAGGTAAGGAGCTCTAGCCGGCCTCTGCTACCTCCAGCTCTCAAAGATTTCTCTCCCGGTCAGCGGAAGTGCTTCCACCATCTCGCGGCCAGTGCGTGCGGTTCAATTAAGGTGGCTGCGTTAAGAAATTAGGCTAGACTCGTTCCTCGCGCGGTTCAAATTTTGTGGATTCGTGGTAGGTGTTAGGGTACGTTTATGTTGGAGCTGCGATAGAAACTATGAGACCGTCGATCTGACGGTGATAAAAGCTGCTCAAAGTGTCGTTTAAGGGGGTAGTCTCGTCTAGAGGGACGAGATCCTTTATTCTCTTTAGGGACGACCCTCAAAAGAACTACGCAATTTTTACCGATAAGCATTATCCACACTCAGGGGAGAGTAAGGAATTACGAACACTTGAGGGAAAAGTTGAATTGAAACAAAAGTACTTACTCTGATCAGATTTACTTTATAGATATAATTGAACTTTGGTTATTCATCTACAAAGGCAACACGAAGAATTATAGATACTTTAATAAACAAATCATTTTTGTTAAAGAAAGACAAAACTCTTTCTGTCCGGAATTACCCGTAGCTAGCGGGGTAAACACGAACGGCTATTTAAAGAGCTTGATGTTTACTAAACACTGGTTTTCTTCAACGCTGTGGGTCTGACACAGTCTTTCTTCTTGTTTCATCGAATTTTACTTGCTCGTGGGATTGAATATTTATTTGCTGCCTGACGGATGGAAAATCTTTAACCTCTTTCACGTGTTTCTCAAGATCTTTCGACGAATATGTACGTATATTCTTCCTAATATAATTCCGGGGTACTGGACGCATAAAAAGCTTCGAAATGTTAAGAGAAAAGGGTAAATGCCACCGTCCATAATAGCTGCTTCAATGCAAACACTTCCATTATAAAATGTATTTCTACGCTTCGCTTTCATCACCGCTCTGATCGTTTATCGCAGCTCCAACGTAAACGCACCCTTCTCTGTGATACAGATTAACGTCGCGAAAATGTTACGAAATTGGGATTCTAAGAATGGGTTTCTTAAGAATTTGATTGTTCTGTGTATGAGCACTGTGAGTCTTAGAATTTTGGATTCCCTTCTAGTACCACTCTGCTGACTTATGTCACAATCTCTTCTCAAACAGCTATTACTCATCGAATGCATCTGGAAGTTACAGGATACATTCATGTTTAGAATGAGGTGTCAAATACTGTCACGCAAAAAAATCCCATTCTTCTCGGGGCACAGCGAAATATTTGAGAAATAAATTTTTCAGCTGAAAGAGGCAAACGTGGTGATTGGCAGGTAATTATTTTCAGGGTCATACCACTGGAGATTCGAAGTCCACTATGGACTTCGTAATTCTGTGGAATTTTTTTTAGTCGTCGATAAATCATCGCGCAGGCCATGCTATAAACGTCGCGGGGGCAGGATGAAAACAATGTTCGTGGCACAGGAAGTTCTGTAATTACACCTATCAAACGCAGAACGACCTTGTTGGCCCGATTAGTTGCTGGCAGACAAAGAGGGCGCTGGTTATAAAGATTCATCGTGCGGTGGAAAGAGGATTTTGACGTTTTAATTAAACGTTATCTAATTCCTTGGTCGAAAGCGCCTGCCGGTGGACGGCGGCGATGGCGGGCACTTCTTTCCAGAGGGGTGAAACGGTAATGTTAAAAAGCGTACATATCGCGGACGATGATGAACTTTTACTGGACATTCCGGGGGCCACGATAACATTTAACGCACCGCAGAGGATTTAAATGGGAATGCTATTTTAAATATTTCTCGCTGCTTCATTTTCCATTGAAAGTGTGTCCGCGAATGGTACCCGGTCCTTCCTTGGAAGCTCTTCACTCGGAAGTTATTAACTATATCGTGCGAAATGTTTTTGTCCCGCCATGTCAGCGAAAGCCAAGCTGAGAGTTCTAGTAGGCGTACCAGAGACTTAGCGGTAAGGAGGGCAAAGAGATAATAAAATTTAACCGGGGTCTGGACAAAATTATGGCTCGCGAATCGTCTGCAGAGGTGTTCTATAAAATTCAAGCAAAAATAGGGAGTTTTCATTCGGGGAAAGCAGATTAAGTGCATTTTTTTATTGTGATGCTTGTTGGACGAACAATTGCTCAAGGAATGGCCTTCGAGGCAGTAGTTCTCCCATTTAGGTATTATGTGCAGACGCTTTGAGTCGCATAAACAATTAACAATGGATCGGACTTTGCAGAGGGGCAGTTTATTCCTGTGGAACTAATATAATTAAGCTCCTCCTCGTTATTTCCGTGTGGAAATGAATGTTTTCTTGAAATAATTCTAGCTAACACAAGTAAAAGATGAACGATATACTAATAAAATGGTAATGTTAGTGGAATGGTACTCGGCGGGAAATAAGTTAAGGCATTTGTAAGGAATGTTGTGATACATTAACACCAATAATGGTATCACGAAAAGCATGGAGAATCACGACGTTGTACTTTTGCTGCTTTACTCTTCGAATCAAATTCAAGGGACTCGATGCTCTAAGAAGGATGTCAGAAGCTCTTCAATACTATAAAGAAGTTCTACAAGTGTGACAGAAAATGGTAACCAAAGATAAAAGCTGTATAAAACAAAGTAACTCCTGATTAGAACTGAACTAGATGTAGAATTAGCCTGAGTTATATAATTAATCAATAAAGAGTAGAAACATGCTAAATTAAATAACACTTCTCTGTGCGCTGCCGCGGAGCTGATCAGTTCCAGCCAGATTTTCCTCTACTGAGAATACTTGAGTAATTGCCATATTAATATCCATACGAAATATAGCAAAATTTAGATGAACTGGTACGGTTTTTAGTTAATTCACCAGCACCACCAGGAGCAATAATTAACCCCGTTAGCCAATGGTTTCGAGCGTTTTGTCGAAAACCGTTAGCTACCACAGAGAACAGGCAGCGAAATGGCGAGAATCCCGACGCGCGGCACTGTTCATTCCTGCACAAATTGGCCGAGCTTTCCGACCCTGGGGCGCTTATTTGGCCGTACTTCCTTCATGAATATGGACCCCTCTGCGTCAAGCCACCCTCGACGAGCGAAGCAACAAAAGAGCCAACGAAACGCGCCGCTGTAGCGTTTAAGAAATATACGTGGCCATCATTCACGCGTTTATAAAACGGAACAAACATGCTCGGTGGCTGCGAGCGCATTCTGCAACGCGAAGGAGCATCGGTGTTCGGCGGAAGGTCCCGGCACCATTCGAATATCCGCAACCCCTCGCCACCGGGGCAACATCAATTGAATCAAAATAAACATTTGCTGTTTCAACGATAGCCGATCGCCCTGGGCATTATTAAATATCAATTTCCATAATTAACCCGTCGAAATGACCATTTCCGTTGCAACCGAGTCCAACTGTTTCACTTATTGGTTTGATTTGCGAACGGTGGATTGAAGCGGACAGTGGAAGTGTGAGACGGTGAAAGGTGATCAGAATACAGATCACTTCACGGTGTCTCACCAAGTGAAATATTATTTCTTCTAAATGGCAATATTTCGGAGAAAAGCTGCATCTTCTGAAAAGGAATATCACTGGACCGAACCCTAGTAGCATTTATTTGTTGGGAGGTTGAGGGGCTATTTACGTGTTCTCGGTTGGCCAACTGTTGAAGTGTGTTGAAGAAAAAACAAATTTGGCGGTAAGCCCCGTTTCATCTCATATGATCTTCGTTCCTTTTGCCGTATAAACGGCGCCGTGCCGTGAATGTGTGAATCAGAAGGGGAATCGAACCCAAACTTCCCGCTACGAAGCTAGCCACTGTTCGCTACACAACACACTTCTTTGTAAACACTTTTAATTTCTAGGTACCTAACTAGTATTAATTGTCTTTAAAAAATGCGCAGTGACGAGAAATATTCTGCAAAATATCGTCATTCGACCTTTAGACTCATTCCTTAAAATTTCACATTGGTTTTAAGACAGACGTCAGACAGAAGTCTTTAAGATGTCTGACGACAGGTGTCTTAAAGATGTCCTAATAAGGTCGTCAGACGTGCAGACCAAAAACAGACGTAAAATGGACATCTTTAAGACGTCGTGTGCTATCTGGGTATCGATGATAAAAAGCACCTTCTTTTTTTAATTCATATTATTTTCACTTCTTTAGACTGAAGTGGAAAATTTTAAAGAAATAAATAAATTCAAAGAAAACTCACAACTTCTATGTATTAGCATTCCGGTAACCGAAAAATAAGGGAACAGATTGGACCTTGCAGCAAGAGGGGTACAACTCCACTTTTGACAGTTTTTTAGTTACGACGTGTAATATTTGTAAACAAAATCTACATCGTTTGGGGGAACTTTGATGCAAATCCGAAAACAAATGATAAACTCAACAACTACTACTTATTCTGTGAAAATGTATATTTTTTAATTTGTGTTCTCCTTTCAACGTTACGTCACAGCAATAGTTTTATAAACAGTTTTCTGCAGTTTACTCGAAACTGGCAAAGATGGAGTTGCACCCCTCTTGCCGCAAGGCTCCAATTTTCCTTGTTACTCATCAGAATCCACAAATCCATTATCACCCGAATCATCATGGCCCCGAGCATGCCCAAATATGTAAGCCTAATTACCGCAAACTCTCTGCAGACTAAACTCTCTTCCTACCCCACAGCGTGCTAATAAAAACGCTGCCCGTACACCGCGAAAATACTGAAATAATGATAGTCACCGTTGACACGTTAACGATACAGGCGACATGGGGTTCGGGCAGACCTAATGTTTGTCAGTGACGAGGCGCCATTGTGCTCCCCATGTCGTCCGAATAATTCTGCGCTAGGATACTGTGCATGCGATACAGCCTAACCAGACAGAGGGATGTGTATCCGCTGCGTAGCTGACATCGAGGTGCGACGAAACAGTCGGTATGTGATGCCAGGAATATACAGGAAGCGCAGGAACGTGCTTCGAGGGGTTCTCGCCGCATAACACTATCGCGGAAATTTCGCCGGCGACCCCTCCCGCGTGTCCGTATCATTCGCGCGCCATTAATTTCATTCCCGTGCTCAAGGATATCCTATCGACGCCGGCAATCACGACGACGATTTGCCACGTATCTCGCGGACAGGAACGAGTGTAGGGCCCGCGTACGTGTCTCCGCGCGGATGTGGGTCGATTGGCGAGCTAGGGGATGCAGAGCGTCGACGGTCGGCTGGACGTGCTCGCGCTGGCTGGTGGAAATATCTCGCGCTACGCCTCGCCTCCCGGCGGTGGCTAAAGATATATTTCATCGCGGAACGAACTCGAACTTGGCCGTAATTATCGCAGACAAAGGCCGCGTGTCGCATGGCAAATTGTCTCTGGGGCGAATCGATACGCGTAATTGGGACAATACCCGTTCGCAGCAAAAGCGACTGATTACTTTGCGGAGCCGATCCGGAATAAAGGGGCACGCGGCTCCGGGTATTAAATTGGGGTATCCCGCGAGTTCATCGATTGTTCCGAGGGGGATCGGCCGATCGCCGCGAGTTTTTATTTACAGTGGCCGACAGAATGGGATTATTAAAAGTTGGAGGGAAGTTTTATTGCTGGCTTGGAGGTAAGTAGGCGAGCCCGATGGCGGATGAGGGAGCAACGTTGGTATGCGACTGATTACCATCGAGTTGCCTGTGTTCGTTTACATTGGAGGGAGGGGTTGGTGAATCCTGTAAGCTCGGTGACGGTAATCGAGTTGCGTATTCTGGAATGGATTCAAGCACTTCTTTTTTTCTGCAGATACGCATTGAATGTTTCTTGGTTGAATTACTTGCGGGAGATGGGACTTTGCGTTGCGATTGGTTAGCGAGTGCAGGGTGACTTTAATTGCACCCTAATCCTGGGGACGAGACGAGGGAAGAAAGCCACGTGAACGTAATTTTTTTTAGCTTCACTTGTGAGTTCGTTAGTTAGGTTTAGGGTGAAATCTTGTAAATTTGTTTTGACCCAATTCCATGTATCCGATCGATTTGAAACTCTGCACACATACGTAGTTCCGATGACAATACAATATTTTCACATAAAGTTTAAAATGATTTTTAGTAAAAATTGTTTATTTTTAAAACAAGTGTTTATTAAAATGTACTAAAAAGGATATGAATTATTTTGATAACGGTCTAAATGACTGCCTTAGAAGAATTCCCTGCAAAAAAATGAAAGCGCGGGGCGTAAAATATTGAATATTAAAAGTTATGCAGAGAGTAATTGCTGGACGGCATGATTTTGTCCTGACTTTTAATCTGGTTATATCTCAGGGCAGACTTTGAATTGAGGAATTACAACAAGGACGCTCTAGCAAAATGCAAAACCTAATGTATCAAATTACGTAGAGCATTGTAAATATTTATATAAAAACGACATTTCAATATTTACGCCCCACGTTTTTATTTTTAGTCATATTTTTTGCTTTTCATAGAAGCTGGTTTTTAAAAAAAAATTATTATAAATTTTTATGTGCTTTCCAATCTCATTTGAACGTTTGTCATTTTAGAGTACCTACTCTGTATTCATTTACTTCACCAGTTTGTTACATCAAGCGTAATGACCTGCATTTAATTACAGAATACCGGATAATATATTGCAGGAGAGGAATTGGAGACAAACCCAATAATGTATTGGGAAGATAATAAGAGGAACGCGAAATTGTATGAAAAATTGTTAAATCTCCCCTAGTTCAAAAAATATGTTTAACAATGCGGATCTGTTTTCGAAATGAACAGAAGAATAATTTATATAATGCATTTAAGATACTTAAGCTATTTTATATTAGTATATCGATATTTGCAAAGCACCATGTATGAAATAAATGTTAATGGGTATATCTATATATTATTTCCATAAATTCATTATGGATTCATTACTGAGTCATTCCATTACTTAATAGAATAAAAAGAAAACAGTAATATTAATTTTATTTTATCCTGCTAAACAATCCTGCTTAATCCAAGCACTGCATAAATATCCATAAAAACCTGTGAAGCAATCTCAGAATTAAGTTTAACAAAAAGAACATGCCATTTCTTGTCACTGAATTTTAGTGATAGAATATTTACGGTTGCACCCTTTTTTAATTCATTTGGTGGTATTTTTCCTCTCAATATATAATATACATATATCCTCAGGAAATTATTTCGATTCATCGACTGTTTGATTAGAAAATGGATGGATAATTTACTTTCCCTCGTATCCAGTCTTTCCCTGCCTTCAACGAGTCTCGCAGCTTCATAGCGGTATATTGCATTAATTTTCATCCGAAACGAAATTATCGGCTGTCGAGGAGAAATTATACAGACGTATCGTTCAACGGCGGTCGAAGAAACGGTACATACCCGTGGATCTCGTTCACTGGAAGGGAGACGAATTTTCGGTTTCACGATTCGCCGTAATTTCCACATGACGTCGGACTGTCGGACAGACATTCCACTTTTTCGTTCGCGCGTCATGGAGCCTCGTAATTAGACGTCCGTTAATTACGAGAGAAATTATTGAACGCAGTAACTTAAATGGTAAATATGGAACGGCACTCGATAGTTGGCGCAAGTAGGAGTGACGTGGAATTACGTAAAAAAATTAATCGGGAGTATTAACTAGCTATTAAAGTTTGATCATGTGCGTCACGCTGCTTACATTTTTGTTGACGAATGTGCGGTAAAAGATGCACGTCCTCGTTTTGACCGACGTGCAAAAATGGAAATTATGGTTCGTTAAAATATTGTTCTTTTTTATCTTAATTAGTTGAGATTTATTAGACTACAAATTATAAAAGTATCTTCACATTTCAGTGTACGATACTAGTACTAAAGTATCTGGTATTGGTAGTACTAATGTTATGATTCAGCGTATCGTTAAAAGTGTCCTATTTTAAATATTGTTGCAAAGTGTTGCAGAATTCTGGTAAAATGCTATAGGTGTATAAATTTATCAGCAATTACATTTGAGGTGCTCACGTTATGCTATCATTTACTCTGGTAAAAGGGGTTTAAAATTTTCTTGCCATACATGAAACAGAAGGGCCCTTGACACAATGAAGTTTTTAATAAATATCCAATTCAATATTGATTACGTTCGTGGAATAATAAGGTTAACGAAGCACTCTATATACTTGCATGGAAAAATAAGTACATATATACTTCTTCGTGTACAGAAAAGCTTCATTTCAAATACATAATATATCACGTGGTTGGTGGAGTGATAAATTAAAGAAATTACCTTCCTCATCGCTTTCAACGAGGAAAAAGTGACCTTCCTCGAAAAGTCAATATTTTAAGGCTATTAAAAGTAGTGCGTACCTGATTCACAAGGAATTAAATGTAAGTCGCGGGGAGCAATGTGTGGTCACAAATAATACTTTGAAAGGACCAGCGGGCTAATGGACTCGCATCGAATAATTTCCATATTTTTATTGAATTAATGCGTTCGAAGGGAAAGAACTCGATTTGAAAGTCAACTCCCCTTAATGTAGTCTATTACGAAGTGTTCCGGGCGACGAGGCAACTATTCGAAACATAAATTTACACCAATTCTGTACACACTTGAAAGGAAAATTTCGATAGGAAAGTCGGAGTTATATTAAACGCTGTTCCGCTGTTCGAGACCGTTATAAGACTTCTTGTTTTATTTTGACAGTGATCGATGTCCATGTTATTTCATAACCAGCCGCTTCAAGAGCGATCCTTATTATTTGAGCAGAGGGCGTCGAAAAAGCTCCGCAAAACTGATCGCGCAGCTAACGTTTCGAAAGTTTAATGCATTTTCTTCGGGCAGAATTATTTGCCTCCGCTTGCAGGCATTAATATGGAGAACATTTATACTCGATGCGAAGGTTGCTCATACTCATCGTGTTATACTATCTAATATCCTGCACCACGGTACTAATTTCGTGAGTGAACACTAATAAAGTGAGTATATGTAAATACTGAAAAAAAAATCGAGGGTTGTCATTTAATAGGATTTATATTTCAAAAACGTCTTAATCTAGTTTCAGTTATAACCTCACTGTGCTAACATCAAATAGGAATTATTCTTTAAGACATCCTCTCTCGTTTTCGGTGTGATTCGAAGTTATGTAAATTCAACCCCCAAGGGATATTAATATCCAGAAACCTCATAGCTTTAATTACGCACATGTGGAAAACAAAACCTCAGGCTGCATTCTAAGAGTAACATGTATCAAATACCAGCGTTGAGGAACCCTTTGAAAAAATGGTAATTAAATTACCACGTTCCTAAATTCTTGAAATTCTTGGGCTTAAGGGCAAGGATATTGATTAAGAAATTTATTTGAAATGCAATTGATTACGGAATTTTTCGTATAACTTTATTGCAGGATTTTCCCTGTTAAGATCCAGCGGGAAGTCGAGTTCGGGAATTACTCTTAAAATGGAAGAGCGTACACGGGGAATGGGGGATGCAGCCTGAGAAATAAAGCAGTATAATTGTAGTCTAAACGTTCTCGTCATTTCTGGTGAAATCAGCAGCAGACGACGTTAAAAGCAGTCGTAAAAAAACACAATACAGCACCGCTGCAGATAGGTGCATCACTCGAGCGTACCAGTCGGATTCGTGACTCTTTTTTCCTCTCTTCATACCAGAGAGGAGCTGCTACAAAGCCAAACGTATCTGGCCGATAAACGTTTGTAACAAGTGGAAGACGCTTCAAATAAAAATTTTGCACGGTTGGCTGCCTATAGAGAATGGTTGCGAATGACAGATACCTATGTCATGTTGAGCCACAATAACTTCTGTTGGCGAAGCTGATAGAATTTTACTTAGTAAATTGAAGTTCGCTGTGCCCACCGTGTTACTTTAACCAGAATCGCGTAATATCTTTCATTTATCTAATTCAGACTTAACGAGGCTTCCCTAATTATCCATTTCTCTCTTGTTTACAATTCAGTGGAATTCCTACCCCAAGTTTGTCAATCACAATCATAATATCCATTAATTTCGCCAACAAAAGTACCATTAATCTTGCTCTCTGTCGTTTGCACAATTCTTCAACTTCAATATCTGACACACATCTGTTTCCTCAGTTCCAGCGCAGTTCTCTTACTGTTTTAGATTACCGTAAACTGGGGGAACATTTGCAGTTGCTTAGCATGTATTAAAGAAGGAAAAGGACACAAATTTTATGCATTTTGACACTTGCAGTAGCATCACAAAAGATGCGACGTTATAATGGGCTACCTGAAGCAAATGTAAATATGTTAATTTTTATATTATATAATAAAGTGTTTCAGGAACATGCCTATGTTCCCTCAGTTTGCAGTATCGAATTTTTATAATTAAATGACCATCATTGCCAAGATATTAGTAACCCTGCAGTTCAATAAATGCGTGCACAGTTTCACAGTCCTCTAGTATTTCATTTCGCATTTACCTAACCCATCAGTGGCATAATTCAATACATCCTCAATTCTGTGGCTTCTGAGGTTCTAGATGCCCAAGTACTTCGCCCCCCAAATCGTCGCAGTTAACCGATTCTCCATTTCTTCGATACCTTAGCATCGCAACACACTAGCCCAGCCTCTTTCAGTCTCGCAGTTTCCTAACATCTCCCATGACACTTATAAAAAATTCTACTTATAACAAATTAATGCAGGATCGTCGGGGTTTCACAACCAAACACACCAGTGCAATGAGAATAAATAAAATGTAATGGTGTAATATTAGTATAAAAGAACAAAGAAATACAGAAGACAATAGCAACGTAACTGTGCTCTTAGCACGCTTCGCACGACTGCCCAAAGACGATCGGCACAACCGCCGAGCACCGCCTCGTTTCGGCGGTCGTCGCCGAACTTCGTCCTCCGCCGACCTCCGTCTTCCGTGCGAGAATGTAGCGCATGCCGGCCGCTACTACCATTCCTACATTAATATACGCTTTAACAAACTTCTCGCTTTGCTTACGAATTCCCCTACTACAGCTACAACGAATGATACATATGCGAATGAGGTATACCTAACAAGGATGGAAATACACTAACTGAACCAAACCTACCCACTCTCCCGAACTCCACATTTTTATAGTCAGTCCACCATTTCTCCAGTACACTGGTCCCACAATGCGCGAGTTCCATAAACCAATGCATTTTTACCTCCACTATATATTCAATTATTTAATTTCGCAGCAAAGGAGAGTTCAATCGCACAGTTCACGAACAATTCTCTACCAAAGTGCTTCATCCCTCGATCTTCGCAGTTAACGAATTCTCCGTTTTTCCAACACTCCGGTCTCGCCACTCAGGAAGTCTGCAACCCAACGTATATACAGTTCCACACTTCCTTCACGCTTTAGTCCTCCATTTACTCATTTCTCCAGTTCTACAGTCAACCCAGCCCCGAGGCTCTCAATTTAACAGCCTCTAGGAACCCCAAGATCCTTCACCCCCTCCCTCCCCCCACGATGCTCTCCTTCGTAGCCTTCCTAATCCCCTTTCAAACATTTAATCACGCAATCAAACATCTTAAAATAAAGCTCACTCCCCTTCTACCAGATATCTCGGTTCTACAAATTTCCATAACTTTGCAGGCGATCGTCGCTTCCAGGCTGGTCCCAGAAGAATTTCATTAGTCCCCCGTAGCTACCAGCGTGCGCTGGGAAACATTGAAACGGGGGTATTATTGCGCGCACCGTAGAGGAGCACACAAAGCGACAAAAGTCGAGGCGAATATAAATATCAAAAAGCGTGGGCCAGTGTCACGTAGCCGGCGAACAACGGTCAGTTTCGGAGGTGGCTGTTGCCGCTGTAAATATCACTGAGCCGCACGTAGAAGCCGTGGGGCAATTTACATTTTATGAGCAGTTGTACATACCTATAACGAGTTATTGGTTGCGCGTCACGTTTCGCCGTACACTTTATCGCACTCAACCTCCCCCCGCCCGGTTTTAGGGACAACAAGCCTGTGGAAACAGCGACCGGGGGATTTCTGCGCCGTGTCTGTAGCAGGAGTGCATTCGCTTTTCTTCGATCGAAACGTCGATCGCGGTCTAATAATGGAGCGTTTCGAGGGTAGCTCGTATTATACCCCACCGGCGGCTGCGCACGGTGGCTGACGGCGGCTACGCGGGACGATACCCCGGCAGAGGTTCCGTTGCCCCGCGCTCTGAATACACAACACCTTTATCCCCTTAATAATCGCCAGGACATAATTGCCATTGAAATTTCAACGGCAAGTTCTTGTCGCCTCTTGTCAGACAGCCGAGGCTTGGATATTCTACGATTCAACGGCATACGAACCACCGCACCGGCGCTCCCCGCGTTTGTCCCCCATTGACCTTTCTTTCTCTCCGCGTTCAGCACGCTTAATGCCCCCGTACAGGGCGGGATCGCAGTAAATCGCTCCTAAAGACAGTGCCCGCAGAGGCACGAGGTTGAATATCGTTGCGCTTGCAGTTTATTTGAATTTCAATGGACCCGCTGACAGAGGCCCCGCGCCAGGCCCGACGCAACGGCACGGCGAACCGATGCCGAATGCTCGCGTCACCAGAAAACTGCGGCAACTTCTAATTAGCGTTGTAGATTTCCACTCGCGTTGCTTTCCTCCATGGCTGCCGCGGAATGAATGACCCTTTCACTGGCAAGACACAAATGGAGCCTCTTGCCGAAGAGCTTCTAGCCGCGGGAACTTTGGTAACTCGGCTCTTGTCTCGAAACACGGTTAATTTGTGCACGGAATCGATATAAGCACAATGCAATTTGTATTTTAAACGAGAAGTCGCTTGAAGAGTAGGGGAGGATTGTAACAGAAAAGTTTACACAGTTTTTTCTCGAAAGTGTTGTCCTCAATCAGGATATAATTTGCGTGACTTACTACTTATATATGTGGTGAACTCATCGAGTGTAAATACGTGTGAAAATCTTGGACACTTAGATATCTAGCTTCATCTTAAACAAATCTTAAGCTTCGTTACAATGTGCCCCAGTCCGGGGTAAAAAGTAACACCATGTGGGGTAAATTGTAACGCATCTGTTTTACTTATTTAAATACAAATATGAACACAAATAAGCATTTCTAAAAAATACAAATGAAAACACAGATCATTATTAAACAGTTGATATACACGAGTTAAACAATCACTGCTTATTCATCTGATTCTATCAAAATTTTCTTCTTCGCTTTCTTTACTTTTGCCTTGATACACCTATTGAACCTATTGAAAAGTTCCAGAACTCTTTCGAACCCTGTTAAAAAGTCCGCGTGTTTCGTTTAAAAGAAAAGATAGATTCTAAAATTCAAGTTTCCTAGAAAAACTCTTCGATAGTTACTGAAAATACTATTTACCCTAAAAGAAGCGACTTTCTTCCTCCATCCACTGCGCAGAAATATGAAGAAGGTTCGCAGTAAGACGCATTGAAGTCCGGTGAAAAAAAAATTGGAGTGCGATTCGTGCTTCGAGGCGTGTGGCGTAAAATGGTGTGGAAGGGACAAGAAGATTCTTGGTTTGATGGTAACTGGCGCATAATAGGTCTGGACCGTTTTATCAGTCTCGAAGGAAATTCCCGGGTAAACCAGAGACACGCTAACACTCCCCCGTAGCTACTAGAGCCGAAGTGAATTCGAGGAGGCAGCACGAAGGAACCGCGGCGCACCGTCGTTCCTGTCTATCCAGTCGCCAATGGCAACCTCCTGGATGCACGACGACCTATTAGACTTTCAGAAGGGTGGTTGATCATCGAGCACATACTGCGATCCAGAGTTTACACATCGTAGACAAATACCCCGTGCCGCCCTTATGGTAATACCCTAACCCTTTGGCGGGGCCGCCTGTACGGCAACGAATGCGAGCGTAAGTTTATTACAGGGATCAGGGAAGCTTAAATTCAGATTGTCCAATGCTTCCCAGCAAACTTCGGACAATTATACGTCCGAGGTGAAACGTTCTCGGCCGGCGGGGAGAGGGCGGAACGGACGAGAGGGCGAATTAGTTCTGGTGAACGATAATGGAGACGGGGAAATATTAGGATCCAGCTTCGCCCGCGGACTGCAACGATTACTTTTCATCATTTTAATTCGTTGATGAAAATATTACTTGCAGCGCGGTGCGCGAGTGAAGATTGGAATGGGTGTGCTGTAAGGGGAACGAGGGGGAAGTTAGAGTGGAAATTTTTTGTGCGAGAAAGTGCCATTTTTGCTAGGATTTTTCTTTTTTACACAGCAGCTATGAAAAGTGTGAAAGGTTTACTCCTCATTTAGGAGTCAAATGAAATTCTTTTAGGAACTATGTGTTTTGGGCTAATTCAAGCCACTCCGAGGACGAATCGGTTTTCATCTTCGCGCTTTTCGAGCTGCATTAAACGTTCAGCTGTTTTCATTGCTCTCGTCGCCTTTATTAAGCATCGTTCTCATATTTTGCACTTCATCTTTGCAGTTCCCTGTTGGAGAAGGAAGTTGGACCTTCCCTTCTTTCGTTTTAATAAAGAAACGTCTTCCACAGTTATGAGTCTTGATTAAATTTGTAGAGGAAAATGTCACCTTTAAGTACCCGTACTTTAAAGGGTGCATTATGAGCGAATGGTAACAGGGTAGTAAATTGTGCAGCACAATGTTCACAGAAAGGAATATTGTTTGGTCTGAGGACAATTTTTAATAACGTTGCAACAGATTAATTCGCAGGGAATTAAGAAAGTTGTGCCAAGAAATTTAATAAGTTGACTTCTTATAATTCCAATTTCTACGAAGGAAATTATTGGAAGTAAACCGTGCGGCATTGGTGAGCACGCGTAATACATTAGTTTATCAAAATAAGCGAAATGATGTCTCCAATATTGAAATGTGTAATTTGAAAGGAAATACTGAATAAAAAATGGATGCAGGTTTTTATATCGATGATCCTTCTTCTTTATCGACATAAACAAAACGTTTGGGTACTTCTGAAGATCTGTCACTCGGTAAAACCTTTACCTCCCTTCCATATACCCAGCAGCTTCCAGGAACATAATCCCGCCGATTACGACGTTTTACTGCTAGACTCTACTAAACCTTCCATTGTTTTTCCATGCCGGCCAATCTGAACTTCGCGCAAGCGAAGTTAACAGCTGAAGCTTCATAAATTCGAGAGTTATCGGTATTTCAACCCACTGCCTAGCGGATGAATCTGTCAAACCGAGTAACCACATAAAATTTTTATAAATTCCAGATTTCAAATAATGAAATTTTTTGCTGCGGTTACTAAAAAATGTATGAAGTCGGTTATTTAATAGACGATCGCACTGTTCCGCACTGAACCGATGATTGACAATTCAATTTTGTCCAATATCTGTTCATCAGCTAATTCTATTGGAAAATGTGCATGAAAATGCTCGGTGATTAAAAAATGAAGTTAGGTGGAATGTTTTGGGCCAATCGTTGGCTCTGTTTACATTTTTTATCGTGTCTGTGGACACAGTTGCGCTTTATCCGTCACATAAATTCGAAAAATATTGGAAATCAACGCCGTATTGACAAGAGAAACATAAATGGCTAAGAATATTTCTGCGATTTTTATTTATCCTATATATGTCATTAACTGTATAAGCGTAATTCGGGAAGTTAAGTATAATAGCACGAACTCCGATCACATCGTTAAATGTTGCTTCAAATAAAAAATAATCCACAAATAATCTACAGACGAGTTTTTGAAATTTTCATTACAGGCTAACAAAAAATTTTAAAAATCCACATTTACTTTTTTTTTTGCTATTCCGACCAATTGCATTTTTTTCCAAAACGACGAAACATGTCACTTAGCAAACTAATTACTGGGATATTAATAAAAGCACCAGCTTTCGCTTGTGTTAAATGTTTAATCTGCTTAGAATATATACAGCTATGTTCGTATAAACCACTAGCCTAACTGAAATGGAAAACTAACTTAATAAACGAACTACTGCACGTGCTTACAGCACATAAAAATGAAAAACGAATCTAATAATTATCTCGGGTGTTCCATGAGAAAAATCTCAGTTATTTCTCTACAAAAATTGTTAATTGAGCAAGGGGCTATAGCGACACTCGTACACATTAAGAATCTTTTGAAATTTTATATTTCGGATTAGCCTGAGCCAGAAAATCACCTACGCCGTGAGCATACCACTTTTTTTTAGGTGCCATATTGAAACTGTAAAAAAAAACAATAAAAAAAATTGCAAAAATTCTTTATATTTTTTTTTGTATAATATAAAAGTAGCTTAATAAATATCAAAACGATTGATTTCATTATATGTCGTATTTACCCAGAAAAAAATCTTTACAAGTAGCTTAATTTTTTGGCCAATCAAAGTAGAACGACCCCTTAAACACCTCTCCATCGATCTGCGAACAAGCGCGCCGTTGCCGATCTTTCGGTAATGATGGAGGTTATCTATGCCGCACCATCGTGTATGGAGTGCAGTAGCTTCATCACGAAGCCGTATTAACAGTTCCAGCATCCTCGATAGCGGCTACAAGTATCATGAACTAACGATATATAGTTAATGGAACGTTCGTGCCCTTATTATTAATAAGCCGACCATTCGAGCTACCGAACGTGATGTTCGGTTGGTATTACACTACTCCAGGGGAGAAATTAACGTGCTTTATCGCTGTGCAGCCGCGTCACAGCGGTGCTCTGATTCCGACTCCTCTATCTAAGCGACCTGAACTTTTATCGAGCATTGGGAACCCACCAGTCCCTTTTAAAGACAACATTATTGAAAATTTGCCTTTCGGCCTGCGCCTCGGCCCTCCGTCCCCGACATATACTTCAATATATCTGGCTGTCGCCCACGTCGTCGCCGATGTATCTTCGTAATCTCGAGATATATCGTCACGTGTACACTCACGTATCAGTGCTCCCGCTGTTCACCCCCCCTTTAAGATATACAAGTCGAACGTCTTTCTATATCCGCTACCCGTATCCATTTTAATAATTCCTCGCAGTGATACCTCTCCACTGAAACGGATTCCAACCCCGCCGCCTCCCCGTCTACATTATCGCTTACACTTCTTACTCGGACTCGATATTGCGGCAAATATTGCGCCCCGAGAGCGTACTCGCCTCAAACTCCGGCATCTTTATCTGGAATTTATTAGATGTTTTCGCGGAACAAATTTCTCCGCCGTTGTCCCGCTCGTTTCGCGTTCCTCGATCAATTTTTCCCTTCTCCTTCTTGTTTGCCCGCCACGATGTTGATTTCTCCCGGAAGCGGCGGGCCCATTCATGGACCGCGCTTCGGTGTAAACACGGTGAAATGATATCCGCCATTTGTTGCGATTTTCTTGCGCCCACGACTTTCCTGTATTGGTCAAAGTCCAGCTAGCACTGTCCACTTCGGGACTATAAATTGGCACATTTCGCGGCTCGCCCGATGGAGTAACTTTCATTGCGGCCAGCTCTGAACGTTTTCCAATTGAAACTTCCCTGGTCTTGAGCTTCTAGGCTGACTCGCGCTATAAAGCTGACCAATTTGAAGCAATCTGACCTATTTCGCGGAACAAATATTGCGCGCAAAAAAATTCTCTCGCTCCTGTTCCGCTGAAACAGCCCAGGCTTCCTAATCCCTCCATGTTATTGGCAACAAGGTCCGGGGTTTATGATGCTGTGCTCTTAAAATTACTCAGCTCAGAAACTTAGTATTCCTTATCATTAGAATTAACCTTTCGGTACTCGCGCTGATGTAAAAAGTGCAGCAGTTGTGAATTATTTTTTCTCCTTCCTTAGAGCGACCTATCGGTTTTCAACCCCTTTCTACTCATCTAGCTATGCTTTGTGCAATTTATGAAAAACTCCCGCCTGTTTTACTCCAGTTTTTCAGTCTGGATGCACAGACGCTGAAGAGAAAACGTCGTCATTTCGTAGAAAGTGCAACGCGCGTGTAGAAGTTCATTGGCAAAACCAGAGATCGAAATGAACAGTTATCTTTCGTCTTTAAAAAAGTTCTGTTAAAACATACATGTTTCGTTGAAGCAAATATCTGTTCCTGTGGAATTTATATGGAAAGAAATGTTACCCTTGGGAACTTCTTTGAAGAGTGTTCTCGTGGAACAGATATTTTGGAATTTGTATAATAAAAGTTCCATGGGAACAAGTTATTTTAGAACGTTTATTAAAAAAGATCCCATAAGATAAAGAAAAGTATCAAACCGTTAATTAGGTACTAGTTTTATTAAAAAATATATCATATTATTCGTATGTTGTTTTAATAAAAGGTATGAAAATCATAATAATTCTCAATTTGCTTTTTTTTATTCGCTTTATAAATATCACGTTTGTATTCAGTAACGTCCATAGCATCCTAACTGTTCATTTCAAAGAGAAACGCAAACAAGCTTTGAACTGTGAAATATCTACGTAAATACTACAAATATGTAACATATTCGGAATATCAATTTAACTGTAATAATTAATTAATATTGTCGTTTTTATTTGCTTTATAAATATCATGTTTGTATTCTGTAACGTCGATAGCATCTTAACTGTTCATTTCAAAGAGAAACACAAACAAGTTTGAACTGTGAAATATCTACGTAAATATTAAAAATATGTAACATATTCAGAATATCAATTTAAGTGTAATAATTAATTAATATATTCATTAACTATTCATTTAATAGCATTCAGTATTTGTTACAATGATTGAGAACTTTTTTAATATTGATGAACAAAATACACATTCCTGTTATACAAAAATTTATTTATATATTTTATAAGTTCTATTCAAACTAAAACTTTTATTTTCATGAACTTTCCTTTATCTGTTCTCATCGGAACTTATAATATGAAAACGTTTTTTAAAAAAAATACTCCACGGTCCATGGTTTAAACAGAACCTATTAAAAACTTCCATTACTCTTTCGATCCCTGGGCGAAGCACATTCCAAAGTGGAACTATAGTGTGAAAGGTGTCACTAGAGCAACGGAAGTGAATGAAACAATCCTTATTCATAATAGTAGTCGTTAACTCAGTTCCGTCTATTTTCTTTTTAAGACAACAACATCGCTTTTTAATACAGAATTATTTTTAAAAGAAACTCGTATTCTTAACTTAAAAAATTCAGAATACCACACAAAACAAAGAACAGGTACAAATTTCAAAAAACACAATAATATTAGTATTTTCTAATCATTTCGTATCTTTGAGAAACTTCTTTAAGATTTAATGTCAACGGACTTCCATTTAAATAAAGATTAATTTTTACTTAATCTCATTTTTCCAAAAAGTTCTTATAAACTAACTGTTATTTTAGACGCCCAGTTAAAAGTGTACCCGCAAGTCCAAGCAACAACATATTTAACTATTTAAACCTCGCCAGAGGCAAAACACAATTCGCACTTTAACACCCCCATCGAACTTACTCGCCACTAGATCAATCTAAAACCCTATTACAAGTTGAGGTGTAAATCCACCGCAAGGTTCTCGAGTTCGTTACAAAGCTGAAAGGAAATCAGCGACATCCTCGGCACGCTTTATGGACACGCACGGCTGTAGCGCATCCGCGCCGAGACGCAACAAACGGTAAGAATAAGATTGCACCTTTGTGGGGAGCGTCGTGCACCGGAAGAAGCCGTCGGCTTACTCTTTCCTGTTTCCATCCGCGACGTTTCCAATGGCATCGTGAAACCTCGGTGAATCCCATTCACCCACCCCCCCGTACCGCGGAAGCCCCTTTTGTTTCGTTTCTTTTTCATTCCCCGCTGCGACCGCGGCGAGGAGGGGAGGGGGGAGGGGGGGGGCGAGCAACGTATCGATGCCTTCGTCGATCCTCCGACAGAGGGATGGATGAAAACGGCGGCGAGAAAATGCATCGCGAGATCGAACTTCGTTCCGAGATTATTAAAGCGGGGGCCAGATGGACACGGAGCCCAGGGCGCATAGATTCCCTCGACGTGAACAAAGATCAATAAGTCTGGAGTGCCTGGTACGTGTGATATACGCGGGAAAGTTCTAAATTGGCCCGAGCCGGATTTTACGATTTTATTGGAAACGCATATGTCGATTATTGGAGAGTAATGTTTCTCGATTTTCTTGCGCTTCGCTTGAGAAATACGCCCGCGGCGGGCGGCATAATTACTCGGATTGTTTAATAGACGCGCGATTTCGTTCCCATCCGGCCGTTAAATTTTGCGGCTCTATAAAACGAGAGGGAATTTTGGAAATTGAACCGGACCGGGTTTAGTTAGCTGCGGGGTCGATGGGGTTGTAGGGTGTTTCGAGAAGCAAAGACGTATTGGTCGGGGATGGTTGATGCTCGAATGTGAGATATGCGAGGGATAGGATTGGCTTGATTTGTTTAATGGAGCTTGCGGGGAAATGATTTTTAATGATAACGTGTTGCGCTTCCGGACACCGATGGCGTTCATCGTCACGTTTCGTAATTAATATTTCTTAGGAATCGATCATTCCGCTGCGATGCACTGGTAACCGGTCGACAAGAAATCAGTGATCAGGAAATCGTTACTGCGTCGTATCAGAAAGATTTGTAGCTGGGAGTAGTGATGGGAACAAGCATGTCTCAAGTAGTGGAATGAGTTTGTGCAAAGGTCATCATATAGTTTACCTTAATGAGATTCGTAGTGCATTTGCTAGATTTAAACTCTTTATTGCACACAAAAGGCGATTCTTCAATCAGTATTTGTACTATAGAACAAAAAATCTGTTGAATCCAACAAAAGAAGAGTTACGCACATAGGTACCTAGCTAACCCCTAAAGCAGAGAATAAATATTCCATGTTCGTACCATGTTTCTTCCCATTTTGCTTTTTAGATTTACAGCTCGAAATATTCATAAGCAATCACCTATATTATCGTCCTATATTGTACATCGTATAATAATTTTCCATTTGAAAGTGTTTCCTAACTTGGGCGTCTATAGTCGGATTTACTAAAGAAGGCGCCTTGGGACCGGGGCCAGAACTTGCGATGTTGCCGCTACTCCAGGCTCGTGATTGGTGCTTCCCCTACGCGGCTCCCTACGCCTTGGCCAATGACTTTCGACTACTTACCTGTGGGCCTAGAGTAATCGTTGTCTTTGTCGGCTATATATTGCTACCCTCTTCCAGAGAGCAATGCCAACGACCTTACCATAGAGATTTGACAGACTGTCGAATCTTATTGGCTATTGCGGACGGCACGCGGCATGCAGAATGAAAGGCGGACAAGTCGAGGAATACAGGCTCATAGGATTCTTATTCTATTTAGGGTCATTCCGCGGCAAATCGATCACTTATTGCACTCGATGTCAGGGATATTGTTCAAACTGAAATATTAGAAGAGGCTTTTAGTCACCACTTTACTGGTTTTCAATTTGTTTAATTTTTGCCTAGTTTCACGAAACCGAGCTGTACTTAGGAATTTTCATCTCGGAAACTCTTTATCGTGTTGAATTCATTCTTTAGTGTTCATATTGCAATTTTAAATCAGTAAGAAAATGTTACGTTAGGGTATCGAAAAGTTATTTTGTTCCCTATATATTGAGTTAGTAGTAATAACGTATTCCAATAAGCTCTGCTAATCATATAAAATAGCAAAAAAAAATTTCAATGTGGGTTAGTCCGTCGGTGCTCTCACTCACTGCCTCAATTGAAAGCACATTTTACTATCACAGTTTCTAATATCGCCCTATTTAAGGGGTCATTCCACTGTGAGGTCGTGAAAAATTGTCATTTTTTAGAATTTCTTTTTTAGTAAACGGAATGTTCAACGTCATTCATATTTTGTCTACTTATTAATACACTTGTTGACAGTATAAAAAAATCTGTTTTAAATTTTCAACAGTTTTTTTGTTTAATATACATCGTACTGATGTGAGCGCCTTGCAAACCGATGTTGTGCTGGTGATTCCGGGAGAACGACGCATGTGAATCCAAAAATTCAAAGTGTGTTGTAGTCATTACGAGTGTAGTTATCGTTGGGAGGAGGATTATTTTGACTGATAAACAAATAAGATGGCAAAGGTTCGAAGTTAAAGTATCGAAATACGGTGAATTTCTCAATCATTTTGCCTCGTAAAATGTATGAAATTATTAATAAAAAAAGGTTTCTAAGGTCCCTGCGGTACCCACTGATGTGCTGAATAACATATGAAAAATTTAGACTGATTATTCAAATAGTTTTTTTGCAAACACCTGCACCAATTGAAAAAATGTTGTTTTGAGATAATCGCGTTTAAAGGTTGATAACAAATTAAAAAAAAATTAAATTTCATCTTGTCTAATATAAGAGCAGCTTAATAAATACGACAAAGATGAATGGCATTATATGTTGTACCTACGGAGGAAAATAGATTTTCGGTCGATCGAAGTAGAATGGCCCCTTGACACCAAGTGCCCGGACTCCGGAATGACAGGATTCAAAATTTATCAAAACGATCCTCCGCGACGCCTCTGAACCACGTCACCCGAAGACACGCGGCGCTCCGTCCCATCGCTAGTTGTAACGGTGAAACGGCACGATTCCCTGCCAGCAATGAGGAAAAATCAATTGCGCCGCGTTACGATCTTTATCATCCTCCTTAGCAGGGCGAGATCTCGAGAAATGCCGTGCGGGCCGACATCGTATTTTTCAGCGCGTCAAAAACAGCCTGGCACATTTATCCGGCGGCCAGTACGTGTTTGAAAAATTACAGTTACTGGAAAAATAAATAACCGGCCATCGCACCGGCGGCGGAGACCCGCCTACAAACGTATATTTTACAGAAGTCTGTGCGATAGCTACGGACGAAGAGCAGCAAAGGGGCCAACACGCAGAGGGCGGGAGGGGAGAAGGGGTTTCGAGGGAGGGGCGGGCGGGGGCGGCAGGGTGAGGGGCAGGTCTGCAAAATAATTGCAGGATGATAAACTGTGGTCAGCACGAACGTGTAGCGAACCGACAGGAATGGTAAAGATGAGAGTACAACGCGAGGGAAAGAGAGGGGTGCAGGACAACCGAGCGGAATGATATATGAGGGGGATGGAAAAGAGGGTAGGAAGAGGAGAGAGTGAAAAGGGGGAGGCAAAACAGGCCCGGATGTGCACGTCGAATGATCATGAAGACTACAAACCCGAGCACGGGATGCCTAACCCTATCGTCCAACCCCCGCTGCCCCCTTTGTCTTGCTCCTATGTTAATTCAATCCGCCGTATCGTCCTTCCCTTTGGGTCTACATCTCCGTGAGAAGCTTCACGCAAGAGGCGCCCCTCGTTCCGTCAGGCGATGTCTCGATTTTCCCGGCGATCAAGCTCGCCGTACACGTCTCGAACCGCCGCTGAGCGAGAACATCGCCTTCAGAGGCTGGAATCACGATCGTCGAATGGATCGAGTATCGTAAAGCATTCTAGAACACCGACGCCTAACACTTGGGACGCGCTGAGAATCGGGTTGCTTAGACCGCGATGGTTCCGGTTGAATTTTTCATCCGTGCGCGGCCAGGGTGCTCGAACAGTGTTCCTGAATTAAGTGCAAGTGTATGCCTGCATCCTATCGGCGCGTCTTAGGAATCTGCTAATTTCTTTCCAGCCCCTTGACTCGGTGTACTCGAACGCGTGATTAATGGTTTGTTTGGAGAGTCGCGGAAGGGGGAGGGGGTGCAATTGAAAGTAAATATTCTTTGCTGTGTATGTATGAGGGTAATTCGTTGCGTACCTACTTGGAGAAGTAACACGTGTGCAAAGTTTTGTTCACAGAAAGTAAAACTGAATGTGACATTCTAATGATAGGTAGGTAAGTGAACTTTTTCATAATAGTAATTTCTTCATTTGCAATCCCAAAATAAGATTAAGAGTCTAGAATGATCGAATCCTGGACAAATTCTTGGAGTTTTGTAACGATTTAATAATCTGCAGCAGAATAAAGATGATTTAAGAGGAATTCTATTTTTGGGGCTTGAAACATAGCAAAAATGGGGATTTTTTTCAGAAACTAGCGATTCAATTCATTTGAAGTACATACATAACTATTATATATATTAATAAAAACTAATAATAAAAAAAGCTGCAACTTCTTCAAAGATGCATGAAAACATGACCCAAATTTCAGATGAATCGAATCGCTAGTTTCTTAAAACAAAATCCCAAATTTTACTATGTTTTTAGCCCTAAAAAGAGGATTTTCCCTTGCGAAAACTATCAGGCACGGATTTAAACTGAGGAATTATCATCACACCTTGCGTGAACTTACAAAAATGTGGATTGAAGAGATTAAAAGAAGATCTGCAAATGACTCGCAAAACTTTACACTCCACAAGCAAAGCAGAATGATTAAAAAATCTGCAGGCTCACCTCTGTCTCTCTTTTTTTTTAAACGACTACATTTAACCTTTCAATTACTGTCGGTTTACGTGCTGGAAAATCTGCGAACAGAATACCGAAGTTAAAACCTGGTTAAGTACTGGTTTGAATTTCCAATTGGAAGTTCACGTGATAATTCGCTTCGATTGCCTTGGAGAGGATGACGTGCCAGCTCAGCCTGAATGGCTATTAATTTTCTGCCTGCAGTTTTTCTCCATTTTCACTCGGCCGTAACTCGAATACCAACCACTCCAAGCAGCCCCCTGAAGTGTCAGTCAAATAATTGTCTTGTTCTGTTTTCTATTCTCTTGGCTCGGTGAACGTTGCACGCAATGCGTATTGTGCAACAATCACCCCAACGAACTGACTCGTGAGCGCCTATTTAAAGGGCGTGAAAACTAGGCACGTCAATGTAAATTATTTTACCCGTTACACTGTTCACGAAAACCCAAAAAGGAGTTGCGAAATTCAGGAGCACATTGTGCCTGAAAAATATATAAATATACCTCCACTTAACATGAAGGGTAAGTGGAAAAACTGGGAATGTCCATTTCTCGTGATTTTGCAATTTATAACGTATTTTGTTGGCGGCAAATAATTATTTTATTCTTTATTTTGTTCTGCTACCTAATTAAGGTGAAAGCTTCACCTTAATGAAGAGTGCAGATAAATTCATTGAACCTTGTTTCTTTAATTGTGAACTAAAATATTAAAACATAATTTTCTCCATGAAGCTGTTTCGTGACGTCCCCTACTCACCCCCTTTTCCTTCACACAGGAATGCAAATTAAATCTATCCAAGTGATTTACAACCATCTAATCCAACTACAATAACAACGAATTTCCTTTTTACCAGTCAAATGCTTTATATAAATATACAGGAATGAGCATTTATTTAAAACACTGCAATACCTAAAAATTGCACAGAAACAGCCCCAAAGTGAACAGTGATAACTTTATTTAATTCAGAATAAAAGCAGGCGCGTGGATTGCGTTACTGCATAGCAATAGACAGTGGGTATCGTTCGTCGATCGTTCCGATCGCAGCTGTATTTCCCGGCGCACTGATTGGATTACTGATCATTTGTCCCCGATTCAAATTCATGCGCCTGTATACGCGCACGTTCGCGTAGCCTCGCACACTTGGCACACTCCGGACTGGCGATCATAAAAAAAAATCCCCCGAAATCGCCTGAAAAACCGCGATCTAAACAGCATTATACGCACGTTTGTGTATATAAATTAGCAGAGAGTGGTAAACGGGCAGGTAATATCAGCTGATCGATAATTGCCACCGTTAAGATTATGTAATGACCGCCTATTTGGGTGGTAACCAATTTTCCAATTTGTTCAATGACTATCAGGGATAAGCAATTATTGATCCGCCAGTTACGCTGCCCCTATAGCGTCGCCGCTTCATAACCGTATTGAATTCTGTCACGCCTACCGGCTATCCAAACTCATTTCGATACGCGAACGCTAACAGCATCCCCGATAATCGTAAAACACATTGCTCCTTTAAAACTGATGATTTCGGCGCATGGGGTGCGGGCAGCAAACGGTAACTATTCCATCCAACGGAGGATTGGTAGACCACTCTATACAGGGTGTAACATAGTATCTTGGAAATGTTTCAGTTTCGCTTTGGTGATGGTCCACGATATTCGTAGGTAGTGAAGCTTTCATTCGAAGGAGAAAGATTCATTCATTCCTTAATTAACTGTCGAAATTCAAGTAGAATGAGAAGGGAAATAGAAGAAGAATAGAAAAAGCACTGTCTTTTTTTTGGTAATTATTGAACTTCGCGATGTAGTTTTTATAGTCCGACTAAAAACCTGAATTTCCACTGTGGCATGGAAAGTGTTAATGATGTAAGTGATTGATTTAAGATAAATAATATAAGAATGTTTAGAAACTTGTATTGAGACGCAGAGGGACCATTTTGAGCACCTAAAAGAATGCTTGTAAATTAGAGGCCAAGCTGGGCATATGTCGGCGTGAATTTAAATTATTGTTTGTTGACTTTAGGTTGGTTTCACCATTGTCATCTGTAGTAAATAGGTCATTGACAGTAGTATCGATATAAACCACTACAGAGACAGTTGTATCTTCGCACACTGCGTGTATGTAATGCCTGCTGGTACCTTCCTCTGGTGTGAGACTTACACGTGAACACATGTGATTAAACGCTACCAAAACCAAAATGTTACTAAATTATATTAGGGTATAAGACTCAATCACTGTCACCTTAAGAATTGACTGACATTATTGCATAGCTTTTGTATTTATTGGCCAAGAGTATACGTTTTTCTATATATTTATTATTATTTAATATGCTTCGTCGAAGAAAAAATGTTTGTGACTCCCAAACCCTCTATTTTTATTTATAAATTCATTTGTATACTGTAAATACTATAAATTTAAATGTGCTTCTATTCTATACGTGCTTGCCCCATATATCGCGTTACACCCTGTATATGGTTGTACCAACGTCGTTCCATTATCGCGTACGTCTCGGACACGTCAGCCGCTGCGTAGCAACGTTAGCAACGTCTAAACTATAATATCACGAGAATAAATCGAGCGCAATGATCCGTTCTGCGAAACGCAGTTGCGCGATGGAGTGGCTAACGATGCAATTTAGTCTGAGATCGATTTACACGGGTCAAGCAGCACCTGGCCATCTGACAGTAGCATTAATGTGGCGGCAGATTGCACGTCTTTCATCATGCCTGCCAGGACGTGCATGCATCAAGAGTGCCCGAAGTTAATATTCCTCCTAGCACGTGGCTAATAACCATCGAGTGTAAATTAATTGCTTCACTATTAAACGGTAATAATGCACGCAACGTCTCTTCCCATTGTATTCTCCATCCGGTACGGGGGAATTTTGTCCAGCTCAGACTCCACAGAAGCACTTATTCGATGCGCATTCGAAACATCGTACGTAGAGAATTGGTAGGGGCACGGATCTGAAAGAAGCTAGACTATAACGAACGAATGTGAACGTATCGAGTCTAGTATAAATAAATTCTGCCACAGAAAGTGGGTAGATGTTTACGTGGAAAGATTGGAATTTGAAGACCTTGCAGCAAGATGAGTGTAGCTCCATCTTTACCAATTTCGAGTAAATTAGAAAACACTGTAATAATGACGTATGCGATATTAATAGCGATATTAATAGTGATATTAATAGTAATATTAATAGTAATATTAATAGTAATATTAATATTAATAGTAATATTTATACTAATATTAATAGTAATATTAATAGTAATATTAATAGTAATATTAATAGTAATAGTAATAGTAATAGTAATAGTAATAGTAATATTAATAGTAATAGTAATAGTAATAGTAATAGTAATAGTAATAGTAATATTAATAGTAATAGTAATAGTAATAGTAATAGTAATAGTAATAGTAATATTAATAGTAATAGTAATAGTAATATTAATAGTAATAGTAATATTAATAGTAATATTAATAGTAATATCAATAGTAATATTAATAGTAATATCAATAGTAATATTAATAGTAATATCAATAGTAATATTAATAGTAATATCAATAGTAATATTAATAGTAATATTAATAGTAATATTAATAGTAATATTTATACTAATATTAATAGTAATATTAATAGTAATATTAATAGTAATATTAAGAGTAATAACAATATTAATATTTCTATTTTTACTTATTTGGAATAAATCGCTCGTTTGATGTACACCAAACGATATAGAATTCTTTTACGTATACCACACGTCATAACTCAAAAACTGTCAAAAATGGAGCTGCACTCCATTTGCTGAGACATCGTGCGATGATTTCTGCTTCCCGTTACTAGATGGTTATCCCTTATCTTCGAACCAGTAACCAACAAGTGAATGCAGCGTTCAAAGTGTGAATTTATAGTCGACAGAGTAGGTAGCTCGAAAATGGAAATTTCGCCCCTGATGCTTTCGGAATTCAAAGGAGGGAGTAGTAGGATGATGGCTGAGAATGTATGCAGTGTATATGGCAGTGGATTTATAACTCATAAAACGGAGCAGTGCAGAGTTGGTCTGTAAATGTTTCGTTCCTACAATGTGACGTTGAACCGTGAAACAAAGGCGTATATGCTAAATGTAATAATGCAAGAATGCCAGCATTGCTGGGGGAATTAGGAATAGCCAGAATATTACTATGGGAATATCGGGGAAAAGGGCAATCAGTTAGCAGTATGGGTTCTCCATTTTTTTTTTCAGCGGCAAGAGCGCAACATATCCAGGCTTTAGATGTTGCTCCGTATCATTTTTCATACTGACAAGTCCATTTCCGTGAATTTTTTACAATCATCATAGTATTAGGGTTTCAAATGTCGCCGCAGCTTTTGTGAAATATCGTTAGACGCCCAAAGTGTCCTCCGGGATGGCGTGGTCTTTGTGTGCGGTTAGTTAATCTTGTGAAGCGTATGTTTCACGGTATGCGACAGGATTTTTACCTAGCTTCAAGTCTGAAACCAAGACAAAACGTACGTACGCTGAAATGGAACACGGACATTCGTTTTCCTTTCGCGCGTTTCCAGTATCATTTTAAACCTCAAAGCAGAAGAATGCTTTATGCACTCAGAAACGTACACCGCATAAAGCAATTATAAAAGTCTTCATAAAAGTCTTCAACGTTCTACCAGAGAAATACACTAACGTGTATATGAAAGGCCTGTGATTTATTAAGATGTACTGTTCTAGAAATTGTTGCCCCTCGCATTTTGTTTAATTCTCCACGTCTTTGATAAAGCACGTATTACGTAAAAAATATATAAAGGAATTAGGCTATAAGCAGCAACAAAAGTAAAAGTCATCCGACATCTAAAATGTGAATAGGGGTGTACAAGGTTTTTTACTAACTCTGTTAAATAAAATTAACACGCGGTATAGAAGATTTCAATGTAATTCTGCCAATAAACCTCCGTGCATTGGGAGGGGCTTAAAAATCAGAAAGCTATAATTAAATGAAATTCCTGCAAACTTGGTACACGTTTCTGCGGTTCTTATTAAGTTAAGTAACTTCGACTGGAAACAATTTTTGAAACGATGCACGTATGGGAAGTTACACAGAAATATAATCCCATCATACTGGTTCAAAGCGCGTCTGACCATGCGCGGTCCCATTTCCCTTGCAGTCTTCAGTTTCTCACTGTTAAATCCCATAAATGAATAATAATCTTCCCATCTCACCATGGCGTTTAAAATGTTAACATTTTATACTTTAGAGGTTGTATCGAGTAGAAATTATTGTAAATAACGAAAGCTTTAGGCAAGCATACAGATTTAATACAGTTTAACATCTTCAGGTTACAATCTTCTATGCGATATTAACAAGGCTATGACTTTAAGACTTCTTTTCCATATGAAACGAAGAGCCATTCCATACGATGGATTTTAAAACAGAATCATTCCAGTACACTGAATTTTCTCAGAAAATCTGTTCGAAGGTTTGCTCGAAGCGGTGAATTGAAGAGTCCTTGTAGAAAACACTGTAAGTGTCAAAAATAAAATTTTATACTATAGTATTACTATTTCCACGTAGAACATTTTCCGATAATTTTTTCTTTAATTTTAGCACTTACTGAATAACAGTAATTTATTTCTCGACACCATTTCTTCAAGCTTTTAGTAGCAATATCCTTTATACCATGTGCATAAAATAGATCCACGTTTATTAGAATCCTTTTTCTAGATCCAAAGTGTAGAATACTTCTTCTAAATTATGCAACACTCTCTCAGGCACATCCAGCATAGCTTTCATGTAAGAAGTAGCGTCCACGTTCTCTCTTTTCACTGGCAATTTACTATCAGACCATGAATTCCTTGTCATTTTATTGGACAAATTCATACTTGATCGTTCATCAAAGGTCCATTATGCTGTCGCGCAGAATAATTTCTCCCCGGTGTGCATGGGTCGTGCTCGCGTTGATTGACGCAACGCAGGTCTTTGTCACTTGGCGGATATCGAATATTAATTGTGTGAGCGCGTGATTACCCGATCCACGGCAAGCTAATTTGTTTTCGGTGGATGATTATAAATAGGATATTATGTCGGCCGGCTAGCGATCGTTTTACGTGCCGCGGGTCGATGTTTAGCTAACTTTCTGATGTCGTTGTTGCAACTTCGTACCGAAAACCGACGGCTACCCCCGTAGAACGAGATCAGTAACTTTCCTCTCCTCCTCCGTGGAAAAGCAGTTATACGCGGGTGTATCTTCTTCCACTCGGTATCTCATTATGCTTGTAAATGTGCCACTCCGAGCACGGCTAGACGCGCTCCGAATACTACGTAAAGATGCGGCATGGTAAAAGCAGATACAATTCCATTGATTATAATACGCGCACCAGGCCCCGCTGCACCGTGCTCCACGCAATAATTTATGATCTTGTCTGTAGATATTTACGTAAGCTCATTATTCCTTCCGTGTGTGCGAGTATTACGTAAATTTATTACGTAATCGCGCAGTAACACGGAATAAAAGGAACTCAATCGGGGCTGGCTTTCAAAGCAAGAATTTGATGAACGGTTTTCAGTATGAGGGGATGCAAGCTAAATATGGTACGTTGGTATTAGTCATAGCTGCAAACGCATTTGAAACGGAGGATAACAATTTAAGGGGCCGTAATTATGTGGGTTTATACAGTGCAGGTACTAGACCACTTGTTGTTCAGAGCTTCGAGGATTGTAGTTTCGTAGGAAAGAACTTAATGTACTTGTGGGGGAATAAAAGTCCTGCTCTCTCATTTAAAACGGATAAATGTTCAAGGCTTTTTGATTGACAGGAGTATTTGCTATTGTCGAATTCAATTATTACTGGCTGCGATGGACACACAATATTCGTGCGATTTTAAAGATCCAAGGAAAATGATTTCCAGGGAAATGTGTTTTCAATATACCGTACTATTATTAGCGCGACACAATTATTAGTTCTATACATTGTTAGGTAAAGTGTAATCTAATTACAAATTACAAATTAAGATTAAAATGTAATTGTGTACCTAATTCAATTACAGATTACCTTATGTAATCGTTAATTTAGTGGACCGCAAATACAATTGCAATTGCCACATGTACTTGTCTTGCACAATTGCAATTACATAGTTCGTAATTGTAACTGTGCAAGACAATTACAATTCCAATTGTAATCGTAATCGTGGAGGACATGTACATTGTAATTGAAATTACACGTAATTGCAATTACAATGCAATTGCTAAATCAATTACGTGCAACTGCAATTACTTTTTAATCAGAATTACACTGTAATTACAACGAAAGTAATAGAGTACATAATCGATTACATTCGTTGAATTGGGAAAACATCATATTTCACTGTCAAACTGGAGCGAAGGTATTGAATCCCGCCAGCAGATTTTGCTGAATGTCACCACACAGTAAATCGTTCGAAATAGAGGACGAATTTTTTCTAGAAATTAATTTCCTTGTGCCACAGTCAAAAGCTGCGTGCCAAAAAAGAATTGAAAGTGTGGAGTCGCTCGGTGTACGATTCCACCGCGAAACAGCCGCAGAGCCGAAAACACGCAGAAATCCTGAAAATGCCTCTTGTGTTGTAAATATTCAAAGCGTGGCCTGTCGGATTACCCGCTTTCGTTTCTATAATAACGCGGAGATTGAAAACGTATGTATACCAGTGCGCAGTGTGTGTATCCGACAAATTAAAGATAGTCCACTGCGAATTGCGTCCCCCATTTTGTTGACAGCATTCTGTCAGCGAAACTCTACATTGCGACGTGCAATTCGACATTTTTTTTTTACCTTTACCCACGGCATCCAGTAAATCGTGTGTACAACTGGATGTCGATGGAATTAATTGCCTCCATTGATATTCTGGCGTCGTAGTAGGTATACATCTACATTCGTTAGTGCACGCATTGACGATTTATTAAAACTTCTCATTTCTTCAGATTGTATAGTAACAGGTACTTACCTGAAATGGAGCGCATCGTTGCTCAAAGTGGCCAGGCTGAAAAGTCATTTCTCTTGTAAAAAAAAGCAGCAAAGGTACAATAGGTAATGTGGTTGTAAGATTTTTAAAGACGCGATCTTATTTATTTGAAATTTGAAAATCTTGAAGTGAAATTAGCAAAACGATAATTAGTTTTCAGTTCTTACTTCTCATGTGAAGAAGATGTGTTTCTGTTTCAGAAATTAATTTATTCAGGAACGGCAATTTTTCTAAATTCAGATAAAACACAAACGAATCTCGTACGATTGGTAGTCTCAGAAACATGGGCAGTTGCCCCCCCCCCCTAGCTTTTAACAAAAAAATCGCTTATTTTTCAAAACTGATTTTTATTAAGTTTATACTAAAAAGGGGAATATTTTTAAATTTTGGTTTCAAATTTTTAATTAAATTGACACTATAAAATAGGTTAAAAAAATCAAGAGAGGTATATTTTTTTACCATCACCCCAAAGTTGCCTCCCTCTGGAAAAAAGTCTGCGGACGCCCCTGCTCAGAGGTAAAAAATTAAATACAGAGCCTATTTCCGCGAAAATAAATACAAATTCAAATTTCGATGCCCTGTATTTTTTAAACAAATTAAAAATCAGCGAAGCGATGACTTAAACACCCCATAATATCGCGTCGACTACATCATGTCCAAATTTTATAAAAATCGAGGCCATTCGATGAGATTATTCCCGCCATACAGTTTGCCTATCTTCTGGCTAAAATTTTTTAAATTTAAAATACATTCCTGCAACGTATCACCCTTGACACTCGCGCTTCAAGCTTCGATTCTTGTTATTATTTCGCCAGTAAGCTCGCGCGCGAGCTTCACAGTTCGCGGAATCTCTGCGTAAGTACGAAATGAAAGGCCGACAACAGGGGATTACAAAAAGCGGCGTGACACACGGTTCGCGCCATCCTATAAAAGGTAACGCGTCGAATAAAATTTCACAGTTCTCGAAATGAAAGTTTTATATCGTTCATTTTGTGCCCCTTGTCTGGGAGATTCTCCCTACAACGCACGGCCCCGGTCACTTTCACAGTAGAACGGACTTTAATCAAACGACTTTGAACTGTTTTAATAAATACGAACGGCATGGAGAGGTTTGCGAATTGATTGAGGGCTGTTTTACAGAGAACAAGCGACAAGTGCCAAGCTTTATGCCGGAGCGTTGGAAGCAGGCAGAGAAAAAAAATATCGCCACTGGATTGATGCCCGCTTTGGTGGTAACTTCTCATTTTTACAAAAGGAGCGAGCAGGCTGCAGTGTGTGATATTAAAAACGTGCTTCATAACGGGTTTATAACAATTCTGTCACTGGCAATATTTACGTAATTACGTCGCGCTACGGATGCAGCTGGACGATGCAGCCTCGGTTACTTAAATGTCCCTAAAACCATCGCCTTTGCTAGGAACGGTCGTTCTCGCACGAAAGTTATCGATCGAAAGTGCATCGCAGCTTGCCAGCCGCATTTGTATACTTTCATTTTTATTGTCCGCGCGGCGAGTTTCGCTGCGCGAAATTAATTATTTTTCCGTATGTAAGTTCTTCGCTGAGATACTTGCAAAGTCTATAATGGATCAAAGGGGCCGGAAACTTCAGACTCGGCGGATTCATCAGAATGTTTAAAAGTTTTAAACACAGCCACTGAAATATTAAAACTTTAATTACACTCTGTTGTTTCCTGCCGTTTAATATTTATATATGCATAACGAGCCAACTCGAATAATTCCGCGAGAACTGTCAGCGGGGATTATTGTAGAAATAAACGGATGATAAAAATATCAACAGCGATTGGTCGCGACTCGGACAGACCATCCATATCAATGCACGATCGAGTGCGGAAGAAAATTAAATGTTACGTCCTCGAAAGCGTCCTCGCGTGAAACAGTCTCCATCGAGATGATGCTTTCGATAGATTTCGACGGGATTAACTGACTCAATGGCACATTTTTCTGACGTTCGATCAACTGTGAAAAGCAACACACACACTTTAATTCGACGAAGTATCTACTCTAACGTTAAAAGCTCAAAAATATATATTCCACAGGGTATGTGTAATATTTCGTCACGCAGGATGGCTATTTTCATTCAGCGGAATAGCAACATTCTTTGAGTTGCTTCTTCAAGGGTGCTGAACATTCACAAGTGCTTATCATCAATTTGAAAAATATGTATAAAATGGCAATTATCTTGATCGAGTTTCGAAAACATTTGATTTCATGTTTCTCTTCTTCTATTTTTCATTTCTAATGTTTTTCACAGTTTTTTAACCAACAACGTGATTATAAGATTTCTAAAACTCGAGTTTTAAGTTATGCCTACTCAGCTTTCGAAAAAGAACGCGATTTTTGGGATTTTTTTTGTGGAATATCTACTGTATATTTTTTTACAACTACTTGCTTACTTTAAACAAAAAATTAAATTTCTCTGAGCCGGAACATCTGAAATTAAAAATTCTTAAATATTCTGTTAATATATCGTTGAATTCAGTAGATGAACGAAGGTTTTTCCAAAAAGTTGACTTTTGTCAAAATAGCGGCCGTTTAACGTAAAACCACGATTTTTCGATGCCTGAATTGCTGGTTTTCGTTAATTCCAAATAGAGTTTTTGTTAAAATAAAAAATCCTTCGTTCATCTACTAGTATTTAGTATTTAAAAGAATCTGCAAAAGTTTAGGCCAATGGATACAGCGGTTTCCGAAATATCTTCCTCACCGATATCAACACAGCTTCCGCGAGAATGGCTGTTATTCGTTCATTTTTCAATGTTTCTCTCTAACAAAATTACTGAGAGTTGCTGCATATATGTACTTTTCAAATAACCAAATAGTTGTAAGAAAATATACAGTAGATATTCCACAAAAAAATCCCGAATATCGCGTTCTTTTTCGAAAGCTGACTAGGCATAACCCCTTAAGGCAAACAGTATCTGAAAGACTGGTCCAATACATCTCTGAATTTCAGGATAATTTAACCTTCAAAAAAAAGCTCCAAATTATTAGGAAATAAGAAGATTGTAACAATAATTCACCCCTCAAAATGGATGTCCCAGTTCATCGTCCACGATAAATACCCCCTACCTACCACCGTATCTTACACATTCCTCTGCTAATCCCAAAAACACAGTCCTGCAATCACCAAACCACCATTCCTGCCTCCTCAAAATTCCGCCTCTCAAGCAGAAAGTAAACTGTCAGACGCCCCATCATAAATTCACTCCCCCTCCCAAGCGCAACCATGGTACCCCCTGACGACGAAACCCATTCAGCCAGTTGCAAAGTGTTTCCAAAATTTCCAGCCAAAGTATCCCTCTCTGGGCCAATTCAGATGACAACCTCGCCCTATGTAAATACCACCGTCCCCCTCCCTGCTGAATGTTTTCAATGAAGCCCCCATTACTGTCGTCCCTCTTTCAACGCCGCGGACCAGAAAGAGCTGATCGTGGCACAAAGTTAAGAACGATTCCGTTTCTTGAACGAGAGCCACCAGCAGCTGAATGGCCCAGTGTGCCACGAATCTTACGGGGCCATCCAGATAATTCACATCGGAAGTTTAACGAGGGGTCCATAAAAACGTACCAGGGGTGAACGTCGATTCTCTTCAGTCGGATGCCAACGCCTGACGCCCCCACCCCCGTCCGCGGTGTTCAGCGCTGTTCCTCCCTGTCTGGGCCGGGCTACCACCAGGCAAACAGAAATTAATTAGAGGCAGTGGAACGTTCCCTCTCCTTACGACAGTTCACCGGTGACTCTGAAACAAGATTACCGGATTTGCTGTTTTTGTTCGGCCGCGCGCGGCGTAATTCGTTTGCAGCGCTCGAATCGCCGTCGACGACGTCGTCGACGTCGTTCTCGACCGCCACCCCTTGGCGTCTCCTCTGCCGTCCTGCCCGGCGACGCCCGGATGTCGACAGCCAGCGTCCCTCCTCCACCCTCACCTCGGGCGCAAGAAGGTATTTTTGTTTCTTCGTTGGCAGTTAAAGGGGCGCTGCGGGCACGGACGGAGGTGCTCACAATTTGGCAGAAGAAGCATCGGAGAAACGGCCGGGCGAGTTAAGTTACTGATTTTCCACGGAACTTCCTGCCGATTAATTGGTTTACTTCCAGGCGCATACCGCGGGCCAACGAACTTCTGTTCCACGCTGTTTTGTCGAGCTGGCTGGGGATTATCCCTGACTTCCGCGCGGCCCCGAATTTCCACTCGCTGTCACCCCTGCATCGATTGGTAACGATTCTCGAGTAGCGAAGGTGTTTTTTAAAAAGTGCATTCGATTCAACTGCTACTGGATTGCATTTTGAGACTGACCTTCAATAACTGTAATAAAAAATTGATAATTATACCTACGTTTTATTTAAGCTTTTATGAATCAATATATATTTGTAAGTCAATACTTTAGTCTTTGGTAAAAAATTAAAAATACACTAAAAAGTAAAAAATATGTTTTTCCTTATTTAGTCTACGACTCTCAATTTGTTTAAATCAGCGACGGATTTATATAGTGCAAATGACGAGCCGCCCACGTACAAAACTGAGAGTCGTAGAGTAATTAAGGAAAAAAATTATTTTTTACTTTGCAGTGCATTTTTATTTTTTTGAAGTCGTTTTTAACTTTTTTACCATTTACCTCTTCTAATTATTTTTTTATATGTTCCTATCATTTTTAAATCTGAACTAAAAGTAACGAAAATTCGACTGCAATAACCGTTTTTAAATATATATTTGTTATAAGTCTCTTTAGTACACAACATAAGATTCACGCGGCGCGTGGACCATTTCACAGCTCTAAACGAGAAACGGGCGCTTCCCCACTCATTTCTACCAGTGATCTAACTGTTACGATACAATGGCTTCCTTTTGGTACGTTCGTCAAATCTCTAGCATTTTGCGATTCTCATTTTTTTTTTAAATACTCCATCTTACCTCACTACCCCATTACACCCCCTTCCCCTACTCGATATTAGTCTTTATCTGACTGTGCAAACTTTTATAGCCTACTGTAGGAGAATTTAGAACGACTCGACCTATATATCATTTTCATATACCCTAGCAGGGCAGCTCCATTATGATATATTCCTCCCTTTGAACTGTCCCACCCCTCCAGCCAGTGCGGCGCTCAATAACAACAGAAACATTGACTTTGAAATTCAATGCGAATCTCGCGGCACCCCGGTCGTGAATATCTCCGCCAAACTCTGGCGAGTTTGCGACACATTTTTTCCTCCGCAACCCCTGTACATCGCCGCGGCGATCGGATACGCTGCGTTCCGCCACATTTCAGCGTTTCGCAGCGCGGAGAATGGTGTGATTATATCGGCACGATAGAAAGATAGGCTGGCTTTACTGGAGGATGCATTACGATATTTTTGTTTACCCCCGGCGTCGTTATTTTTATTCGTCCAAATACGACGAGCATCCACTTGAGGCGGATCCACTCTCGGGACGGGGTTGGCTGGAGGGACTCAAATGAAGAAAATCAATAGCGCTGGTGAAATAACATCTCAGGTATAAGGGAAAGCCGCGCCATCGAAAAATATTGATACTTTAACTAAGGAGGAAAGTTTGGTCGATCTACAGAGAGTGGGAAGAACTAGGGGTGGCCTGGCGAGAGGGTTTCGAAGCGGAGGGCGGGCGACTCGGCATCTGCGGCGGCTGGTATTGACGGGTCTCCAATTCTATCAGACTCCGGGAAAATATATATGTATTGGATGGCACATTATCGCATATTAGTCATAAAACTTTTTTCGCCGGCCGGGGGGTTGGACGGAATAAATTTCGAGTGCGTGTCAGACATCCACCTGGATTATCGTCGTTTGAACGACGTCTTTGCTGGCATTAATCATACTGTTATGATTGCAGATCCGCGCGGGGAAAGGGGGAATCCCGCTGGAACTTTCGGAGTAAATAAGGGGCTGCTGTTTGAGCGTCTTTATCTCAACGCGGAGTGATACGCTTGCGAGATACTGGTAATCCTGGGGTGGTTTGTAGGAGAATACCTGATAGTGGAACATTTATTTCACATGGATGGAGAATTATTGGCGAAAGGAAGACTCGTATGCAGTTATCACCCAACCCGTCTGAATCGTAAACATGGCTGGGTGAAGAGCGAAACACAGAAATCTTCAACGGTTCGGCACAGTGTTTTATAAATCAGAGATCACTGAGTGGTACTTTGCGCATACGTGTAGCAAGCAATTGTGAGATTCGTAGGTGGAATTAAGGGGACATGAGAAGATAACCTTGTGTGTACAGTAGGGTAAAGAGACCAAATTTCGTCCTCGTGCATTTCTCGATTCCTATGGTTGCATTTTCAGTGTCATCTGGTGGTAAATGTTGCATTAGTATACGTCAGTATTCTGACAGACTTGCAAGTAACAGGTTTCGTATTTGTGCGTTTACAAAGGAGAAGAAGATTTTCGAACACGGCGAGTTTTTACAGACTCGTAGATGTGAATATTATTTCGAATTCGAGGTTGTAGCACTTTTTCGGGCTTGTAGATTCCTATACGCAATCGCAATAACTTTGATGGTCATCACTCGCGTGGTCTGTTAGAGCGATCACCATATTGAAACTGCTCGAATTCCAAATTTCTTCCCCAGGAGGTGTCCTAATTTCGTCCCCGAAACTCTAAAGGAAATTGAGATCGATTTTCTACAAATTTGTTATTTGAAATAAAAAGGGCTGAAGCATGAACAGTTACAGGATTATCTTTCATCGGTTTTCAAAGCAATTTTAGTAGAAATGTTTACATGCAGAAACGAAAACAGTGGAATAAGGAGTCCATGCGAAAAAAACACAAACACTGTAAGATCACCTGCATCAATAACAAAATTAATTTTTCAATTTATTTGCTGTTTTACAAACATTTTCTTGGGGGACGAAATTAGGCACAATTTTTTCAGATCTCACATTTTGCACGTTTTCAAATTTTGTTTATTATCTTGTATTGACATGACATAATTACATTTTGCGATTCGTGGATACATAGATGGACGTGACATACACGTCGCTGAATATTTCCGACGGTTAAATTGCGTGAAAACAAGAGGCAACTATGTGCAAATATATAAACACTGCTGTGATCCAGCGAAATATATCTCTACCGGCATTATTACGACGAAGGTTCAAGTTCAGTTAGCATATCGGTGTCCGGGGTAAGTGTCCTCGGAAAGGAAAATACAGACACCTGATAGACGGAAGAAATTACACGTCAGCCAAAGTGGTTTACATGGACACGCGTCCGTACGCAATAACCGATTGACAGATATCGACAGTCGGCGTTAACTGGTCGATGCTAAAGCACCTACGACTGACGCCTATCGCTTGTACCGATGACACGTTGTTCACACCACCGATAAGCCCAGCGAGTGTGCAAGGTGTGTTGTACTTTGTAGCAAGTGTAGTTCCGGGATAATAAATGCACCCTGCATCGCCCAATGGAGATAGATTAACACGTTGCACTATCGAGTCACTCGTCTGTGCCCTGTCATTCGTGACGTAGGTAGTGAAGTTCCTGTATCGCAGGGCAGGTCTGTCACAGTATTATACAACGAAATTCATTTGGTACGTGTATTAGTATCGAAGGAAGACAGGCATTTAGTTGATCAGAACGAAAAGATTGTGACGCAAGGGACGACAAAATGGACAAAATGATTTGAAGTAGACGAGCAATTCGTGTAGGGTGACTCGGTGTGAGATGCCACAATTAATTTTCAAACGTGATATCTCCATATCCTTGTATGATAGAACACTTACAGATCGAAATACAGTGTTGGAAACCCTGAGAAGCAATGTCACAGACCAATTACACCTTAGCAATAGAATAAGTACTGATCACAACTTAATACTAGGCTAAATCGATCCGACGAAGCGTAAATCATCCAATTGTAAATTCAACTGAAGTACAAGATTGAATACTCTGTACGAAAGAAATGGAACAGACCTATGACAATGTCCTTTCTAAAATCCTGCGTCTTAAGGGGGTACATGGGTGTTAGACAGCTAAAATCAACGATTGCTTCTGGGCTAGATTGTAGAGCCAGTAACAACTTAAGCCATTTGCTCTTTTAACAATTCTTTCTTACGGATGTAAAACGTATTTTCAATTAAGAATGTTTAAAAAATATTACAAATTAATTAATATACAAGACGTCAAAGTGAGTGCTTGCGTAATACGCACCTCCATGTGGAGAACACGATTCTGATTGACCGACTCATGTAAAAGCAAAATCGCTGTATATGAGTATCTTTTAACTCAAAATCTACAATGTGGAACTCGGTTGAAAGATTTTAATAAAAATTCACGGAGTTATACAACAAATATCAACTTTGAAGGATTTTACTGAAGCAATTCTGTGATAAATATTGTCTTAAATGTTGTTAAAGTTATGCAATCTTAGCGAGCGAGTTCGATATTGTGGAGAAGAGTGTTTTGTAGGTTCAATTAAAATTTCAACAAAAAATATCGTTCCGTTCTCGAGTTACGATGTTTGCCGTCTTGAGAAACATAGTTTTGAGGAAAACGGGTTTAAAGCTTACTTTTTACGCTGTAACTCTCGTAATTTTTCGAATTTCGCAATGAAATCTATTTTAAAATACTTTTAATACTTGTACCTATCACAAACAAACGAAAAAAAAATCGATTTTTGAAGCTGAAATACCCATGCACCCCTTTAAATAGAGTAGCTGTTTCACACGTACGTATATATCCATTTGCTGGTAACGAAATGTGTACCTTACACGTTCCGTGCTTTAAGGTCCACTAAATCTCATCGTAAATTTTGCGGAGACCTACGCCGAGATAGTTATTATTATAAAATTTAAAAGTACTCAGAAATAAGTCTTCTTGGCCCCGCACAATTTTGGAACCCGGCCCCGCAGAAGTTCACGCTAGCCCTACATTTGTTGGTTGAAGTGGAGAATATGGTGATAGAATAACTTGTTTCGAAGGAATTCACAAGAGATCCCTTTTCAGAGAGATTTCCTAAATAGTAACTAACGGAGTGGTGGCAGAAAGCTGGTCACCCAATAACAGTATCCACCCCGCATAGTTGCACTGTTAGCTCGCCATTTTCTGAATCGAAGCTGCTGCATTACGCCGTAGATCAACGAAAACTCCGTTTCCCTTCTACGCGGAACATTAAATCTCGATATTCGTTAGTAGACGTTCAACGTGCTTTCCGATAGTTCCACTGTTTCCCCCGCATTTCCGTTCGGCTTCGATTTTCGAACGGATCTCGCGCGGGGACGGTATCACTCCGGCTATTATTCGCAGCCTCGAAAACTGTATACCAGGAAAGTGCACGGTACTCGAGCCGATACGCCATGAATCACCGCGGCCGCGGCGTGCGGGACATCGGATTTCATTTATAAAGCAAATAAATCTTTAAGGCGAGAAACCACCGGGGTCAGCAGTAGGCGGAGAAGGGAGAAAGGGGCGCGCGCGGCGGAAAGAGGGCGGCGGGACGGGATAGTTGAAAGAAAAGATTTGCGACCGTGCAGGCGCACGGGGCAAAGAGACTAACATCGACGAAATATTGGCAAATTGTCTTAGACGCTTGCGTACGACGCTCGTTCCCCCCCTGGGGAGGCAGGCACTTTTCCAAGAAATGACGGATTACAGCGCACACCCGATGTCCATTTTTAAAGGGACGTCTCAGTGGTTAAATGAAATTCCGCTTCAGGAAATATTTATGGAACCATTCCTCGCCAGAACCATATTTGGAAGATGTGTATTATCGAATGAGGCGTTAGTGCCGAGTCCGTTCGCCATTTTACGAAGAGTGATGACAGAGTTTGAATGATTGTCGTTGGTGGTTGCAATCTGTTGAAAGGGTTGGGTATAATTTGGGTAAAGTTGCTGGGATTATATTCTCTTATTTTAAGGGAGGAATCCTATTTTATGGGCTAACAACGTAGCAAAATTTAGGAATTTTTTTTTAAGAATCTAGCATTTCGATTCTTCTGAAATTTGGAGCATTTTTTTATGCATCCTTCGAGAAGTTGCAGTTTTTTTTATATTCATTTTTAATAATAAGTATAGGAGTTATGCATCACGCCACACAAAGTTCTTTTGTTACATAAAAAATTGGCGCAAATTGGATTGCAAAAATTAAACGTTCAGACCTTTCGGTTTGAAAACTCTCCACACTGCTGAATAAATTTTTTTGTTTTTTGCTAGTTCGTTAATTTCAAGCTACATATATATAAAATAAAACGCCGTTTCATTTTTCTGTTCCAGATTACCTGGTAGATAAATATCATGCACATCAACACCAAATCATGCATAACTTCTATATTTGTGGTTAAATATTAATAAAAAAAAAACTGCAGCTTCCTCAAAGTTGCATCAAAACATGGTCCTAATTTCAGATGAATCCGAGCGCTGGTTTCTTTAAAAAAAAATCCCAAATTTTGCTATGTTTTTAGTGTACCTACCTTTGACAATTGTTTGTGGACAAACAATGAAATAAGTCGAAAATCTGTTTAAACACCTTTATTATACACATCTTAAGTACTTTCAAGCTATTTTCTTCTCTTTTCTTTTTTTCAAAATGGCACTTCAAACGCGTTTTTCTCGGAAATACGTTTTCTCAAATTGGCTTGCAGCGTAATTTAAACAAATTTTATTCGATTCACTTGAAATTTTTACAGTAGCCTCTAAACTACATTCTCCATAGAAATACATACCGATTTTACGATTTGTTAAAAACTTTCAATGTTATGAACAATTTTTGAGTGAATGGAGCTAGAGAGTGAATGTTCGAATGCTTAACATTTCTAGGAAAAGTAATATCGATACGTATTTCTATGGAGAATATATTTTAAAAGCTATTGTAAAAATTTCAAGTGAATCGAATAAAGTTTTTACAAGTTATGCTGCAAGCCAATTTGAAAAACGTGTAATCGTTCCGAGAACAACGCGTTTCAAGTGCCACTTTGAAAAAAGAAAAACGAAAGAAAGCTTGAACCTACTTAAGATGCGTATAATAAAGGCGTTTAAACAGATTTTCGACTTATATCTTTGTTTGCCCAGAAACGATTGCCAAAGGTAAACTACGTTTTTGTGTCTCTACAGTGATGTTACCCTTGAACCGATGAATTCCGACGTTCTGTTCGTTGCGCAATAGTTGTAGCTATGATAGCAATTTAAGTTATTGTTGCATGTAACGCGCATCGTCGATTAATCCAAAGTATGTCCGATACGTTTAATGTCGTTTATTACAGTTGTTCGCACATTCATCCCCCTCCCCCCCCCCTCTGTGTCCATCTATCATCGCGTTGCATGCGAGTTCACAGATTAGATGCGTAACCATATCGACCGTAATCGGTTGATCATGTGTACAGGTATTAATTCCGTAGTCGGAGCATAAACTCGCGGAGCGATTAATTAGCAAACAAATGAACAACTGTGCATTAGTTTCCTGATCAACGGGTAATTACCTAACCGGCCGAAATTGCTATCATCCAAGGTGCTGCAATAATCAACTTAGAGCTTCGTACGCGGGGTTCCCGTCACCGCAACTTCTGACATGTTCCCATTTCTAGCATATCAAGCGCTTTCTGCTCTGTTTATACATAATCCACCTCGCTTTCGTGGATAATCGAGGGTCAAACATGCTATCGGGACAGGAGTGCGCACTTAAAGTTTAGACTTCCCTGAAATCCTTGGTATTAGGTACACTGATACTCTGATAGTCACATCATTGTGTAAGAAATAACTACTATCCTTTATTATTATCCGATAGGCACTGATTTCGTGTGAATTTACCTGTCACAACTTATAAAAAATAAATATTTCCAAAAAGTGTTAAATGCGAACTTTTACCCGATATGTGGGGCAAATAAAAAAATGCGGACTGAAATTAATTTATACGAGACCTACCTAGCTTTCAGGAAGATTTCTTTCCAGGAATAACGGGGTACCCATGTGATACACTCTAAATATTTAAAAAGGTGCCATCCATACATTACCCTCCGCGAAGAAAAATAAAAATCCAAGCAGGATGATCGATTGTAAGACACTGTACGTTACTTTCACTTCTCACATATTTCTGATATCCCGCCCCAACTTGACGCGTTTCGGACAGTTAATAGCAGCGGCCGAACCATAGCTTGCAGCATTTCATTTTTGCCCGTCCGTTCTCGCAGCATTTCATACAGGAACGGCCGAATGTTGGCCGCTGTATCTCGCATCGGTCCACCGAACGGGACACTTTACTGCCGCACCGAAAACTTTTGATCGACAGTGTACTCCGGCTTTGCTCAACTATCGGCTGCTATCGCTAAAGTGAAGATCGATGACACCATTCTTCCACGGATGGCCGGTCAAGGAACAGAAAGGGTACCGACCCTTTTTAATCGCCAAGTAAAATTGTTATGATCCTTCATTGTTGCCAAGTGGACGGCGTCCAAACGTTTCGATGTCACTACGGTTCATCCAATCAAGCGTGGCCACGTGAAAATAGCTGCTTCAGCACGGTACAGCGATTGCCTCTACGTGAGGTCGGGGCCCACCTACGTGCACATACACACGGTCCATTCGCTTCTTGAGTTCGTAATATACCCTCCCTCCACCTGATTTCACCTTCACCCCCCCGACCCTCGTTCCCCGAACCCCCTCTTTCGAATCGCCTCGTAATTCCTCTTTCTTCGAATCACGCGCAAGCCAGTTTGCCCGTCTGGCGTGGTCACTTTTCCTTTCACACTACCCCCCGAAGAAATTCTCAATTTTCGCCGAATGCATTTGCCCGTTTAATCATTTCCACCGGGGCGGGCAGGAGTCGCGCGGGGGGTCGGCACGAATCAATGAAACGAAAAGCACGCGCCACGGGCCTCAACCCCCTCACCGGGCTTTCTCCGCGCCGGAGAACTACCCCCGCCGGCCGGCGGGGCTTCTGGTTAGATACGACACTGCATTACGGTCCCATTCAATACTTCTACAAGGAGCCGCCACGAATCCAACGCGGTAATGGTTTTTGCAGCTATTAACGTTCGACTAACGAAGGAAAGCTTGCTGCGGCGGCCGGTTGCGTTGTAACGAGAAAGTACCGGGCGGAGGGGCGGGAAGAGTTTCAGTGGCACTCATACCGAGGAACCCGGAGGGGGGGGGGTAGGGGTCCGGCCCAGGGCTGGAATAATTGAGTTCTCCATTCTCTAACGACCGGCATCTTTCACGCCCACGAACTAAGAGCCGAATTAATTGAGCAGATTGAAAGGAAAGGAGTGCTCCTGCAACGGCCACGGGGAAAGGAAGGGGAGGACGAGTTACCGTCTCGTACGATTTCGATGTTTCTTCTTTCCCCGGGCGAGGAACTTCCTCTTACTCGTTAGTATTCCGATCCTCCTTTAACACTATGCTTGTGTTTCTCTGTCTCGTTGCGCTTGTTCAGGCGAAGTCCGGCGAAATCGAGTTACCGGGCAACGACGATCCGGAGACTAATGGACTTCCGGGTGGGAATACTGAAATATCGTTGGGCCAACAACGAAAAAGGGTACGGCGGGAGGGGCGGGAGGGGGAGGGGACGTTATCGGTCATCAACGAGCGATCGGGTCGATTCTGGCCCAACGACGTTTGGTCTACCGGTGACGTCACGGCAACTTTCCTTCCCACCGTCGTCAGAGGCGAGGCGGGGAAAATTGAGTTACGATGTCACCGCTATCCTCTCGAATGTCGCTCGATATGGAAACGAGCAGAGACTCGACGCCCGCCGCAAAACTTCGCCCCTGGCCTTTTTTCGCCGCGGAAACTACGCCGGTGTTCTCCGCTGTCGACTCGCCTCGTCTCTTACCCCTAAACGATTCCAGAATCCCCGGCTTCTTCTCGCTGCCCTTGCATCGCTCCTCGTTTGCTATTCCACGGGCATGATTCATCTTGTTTCATGGTAGGTTTAATAGTAGCCTGGGCCAAGTGCGGACGTTTACACGCTTCGCGGCATTTTTGCGACAGGATTTGGGGGATCGCGTGGATGATTCGAGGGATTATTAAACGTGTATTCTTTCTTAATGTCTGAGTATTTGTAGGTTGAAGAGGAGTATATGTTTGGGGTAGTTTTGTGAGAAATTTGAGCAGGGACTGTTGCTAATGGACACTAGGGTGGATCTTATTTTCAACCTGCGATTTTATTTGCTCCCACCCCCTAATATGGTTCCATTTCATAAAAACATATTCCTTGAAAAAGATTATTGCAATCGGACAATAGGAAAGGCCGACCACGCCTTAAAGTTTAGAATTTATCAATGGTTTGAATTTATAGAATTTCTCGAAACTGGTAAAACCTATCGAAATTTTGTTCAAATAATATTCAAAGAGCATTTAATTTTCTACAATTACTGTATATATCATTTTTTCGTGCTTAACACCGTTTCTTAGGTAATAGCGTTTGAATATAGGTCCGCAATTCACGCGTCCCACCTGTACGGCGTGATGTATGGTCGACACGCGTAATTGTAGAAAATTGAATGCTCTTTGAATATTATTTGAACAAAATTTCGATAGGACTTACCATTTTTTAGGAATTCTTCGAATTCAAGTCATTGATGAATTCTATAATTTGAGGCCTGGTTGGCACCCTTTCCTGTTGTCCGATTGCAATAAACTTTTTCAGGGACGATTTTTTTATGAAATGGCTCTGTTCTAGGGGGTGACAAGAAATTTCGACCCGTATAGATAAGGGCCACCCTAATGGACACTTTTAATTGAAGAGTTGTTTATGCAAATGCATATATTGAGATGCAAAAATTATTTTGCATATTGCATATGCTTTATTAAAATGTATATGCGCATATATTACATATTTCATTTATATATATATATATATCTCACTGTATTTGGATGCGATCATAGATGAATTATCGACCCGGTACGTGACATTAGAGATAAATCGCAATGCATTGCGATTTAGCATTGATATGCGATAGAATAAGTCATTAGTAGAGACTAATTACTCGTTCATCACAATCACCTGATAGAAATACACAATTTCGATAAAGTTAAAGAGGTTTGGTCACTTTTTTTCTCTTAACACCCGAAAATATTTAAATTATTAATTTTCTCTGTTTATTTAATTTCTGCAAATAGGCAGTTGAAACTTTTAATGGAAATAATGTCGTTGCAATTGCAACTGCTCAGAATGTTTCCCAATAGACACAAATTGCTCAAATTTTCACATTAAGGCACATTTACAAATCCTTCCAGCCACAATAACGAAATTGGGAACTGTCGGCCTACCCTTAACAAATTCGATAAAAATGGACATGGCATATTTTACGTGCATAATTGCATAAGCTTTTTGCATACGTTACGTGCGTAAACATCCGCAGTCTAGTTATGAAGAACATATTAATAATATTTCGATTCGAAATAAACCATACTGGGAGATTTAATTCATTAGTTTCGTATGTGAAATGTGTCAAATATTTAGTTCAGTATGTTATTAATATTGTAATTTAATAATTTCTCTTATTTAATGCCAGTTTTTCTTGTGTTAGTAAATATGTAAATTATAGAGAGGATTAACTGTTTGCGATTAAATAAACGAACAGTATTGAACTGCAATATTACGAGGAAATGATTAAATATTAAATAGATATTTAAAATATTTATAGTTTTGTATACCGCTTAGTTTAGCATGATTATGGTTACTCTTGCATGAATTCTATATATTTGAATTACGCGCGAAACTAGCTGCACTAATCTGTTTGTTCTAAACTGCGAATCTGCTGCACAAAGCTGATTTCCCCATTAAACCACCTGCCTTTGAGTATCACGAATAATTGCATTAGTACCCGATGATCACCTGATAGGCAGAAACTTATTGTTAATATTGATTTACGCCATGTCGACGTAATTTTCATATAACCAAGCGTAAATAAATGGATCATGATACCTATGTAGTGATACTACTGGCATTTTTCATTATGACGCAATGATCTACGCATTAAGTAAATTAAAAAAAAAAAAAATTTGTGGTGGCAAGAGTACGCGCGACAAGGTACTGAAAATTTCTTAGTTTTAAAAAATAATACTTCCATCTATTTGCAGCATTTTACAAATTTCCATTCATACAAAAAGCATGCAAGTTTATAAATTATTATACCTACGAAAACATCTACGTGCCCCCAATTTCATACATCAACTCCGGTTTTCTCAGATTAAATTCCTCGTTACGTAAGCCCTCCACGGAACTTTCAACATTTTTGCCTCTGGAAAATAATTCTCCGTTGCAAATTTCGATTTCCATACACCATGCACAGTAGGGCGGAGCGATACTATATAGGCGAAAATTTCAAGTTGAATTTTCAGTTGGTCTGGGTGCGGGATAGTTGTCTTTTGTTTAACCAAACACAACTGTAAACAAAATTTGGAAAATATTCATGTCTGCAGGTTCCTTTCCCCCTAAATAATCATATAATCATATTTAGGAGAAAAAGGAACCTGCAGACATGAATATTTTTCCAAAAATTTTTTACATTTGTGTTTGGTTAATCAAAAGACAACTATCCCACACCCAGGTCAACTGAAAATTCGAAATTAAATTTTTCGCTCCGCCCTAATGCACAGCCATAACACAGATTTACAGCAACATCTTTAAAAAAAAGTCTCTATCCTATAATCTCGATTTAATTTTTCAAACCGAAGGTGCTAGCCGTGCCACAGAAATATCACATAATAGCTTCCCACGAACTTCAATCAAATACACGCGTAGCCCCCGAATTTTCAAAATTCTATCGATCGAAAACGAAGTTCCGTACACACAGAACAAAGTGTCCCCTATTTCCACCCGTTCTGACAAATAATCGTCCCCAGTCTATCAGAATTTTTCTCCACTGAATCCCAATTGAACGCGTTACTTTAAAAACGCAGCTTTCATATACCGGGAATTAAAAAACGCAAACGACTCCTCGCATAGCACGAGTTTTGAGTGGTATTAACAGGGGATTTCGCCCATCCCCTGGATTTCCTCCCCGTTTTATTCCTCGCGGATTAACGGCCCCGTTTAATACGGTCGTCGATATAACCGGATAAGGAATAACTATTTTACACCGCTGCGAGATCGAATTCCTAGACGTCGCCTGTCCCGGCGACGTTCAGCTAATTGCCCTCGCATGCCGGTGCGCAAGAAAGTTGCAGTAAAACGTCCCCGTGAACTTCACCCCTCGCGAGCCGCGGCGCCGCCGCCGCGGCAATGTCACGTTAACTTCCGATCGATATGCTCTCTATTTATCCATTAAATGGCGTCGGCCAGTGTTCGGAAGTCGGTCAACGATCCATTATCATCGTGCGCGTACAAATTGAGTTGTCGCGCGGTACGCGCCTTTGATTCCCGCGTTATACACTTGAGACGGGGGCCCTCGTCTAACTGCACGTGATCCAGCATTCGCGGCGTAACGCGATAATGATTGCTGGCAACTTGCACCGTATCGCAAAATTAGATCGGCTGGTATCAGGCACTAACTTTGTTGCCTGGCTGCAAGCTCCCCGGCCGTCTCTGCGCGCTTACGCCCGGGGCTCGTTCATATCTTGTCCCACCCCCACCCCTACTCTCTCTCGGCCGCGGCACGGCGGTCCGCGTGCATCGTGAAATTAGCGTGGCAGCTCCTAGCCAGCGAGCCATTACGAAAAGGAAAATTCAATCCCATCGTGGCGTGACCAACTCACGCAGCTCTCCGTGCTTCAAACGGGCGCGGGCCACGGACGGGTCGCGAAAGTTCTTTTGCGGGATCGAGCGTGCTGATCCTGCTCCTGACCCCGTGGCTGCTGTCCGGCTGGGCGGTTGCTTCAATCTGTTTGATACGGGCGACGATGCGGTGTCGGGTGGCAGTGGAATGGTAGGGTAAGTCGGGGAGAGAAATCAGTGCACCGTAAATTTAGTGGTTTTATAAAGGACAAAAATATATCTGCAAAAGGATATGCATTTAGATAAACATTTGAAAGAAATGAAGTAAAATTGCAGTCTATGCGAAAGGCCATCTCACCCGGATTGTCAATTTTCTGGAGGGGGAACTCTTGATAGAATGACGCCAGGCAATCCTGATGTATGAATTCGTCTTTATTAAAGAAATACAGTTTTATTTAAAAGATTAATAAGCGGGGAGCAAACTCTAAACACAATGAAATGTAATGAAATTTTAACGAGGCCCGTTTTTCAGCATAGAGAACAAAATATTAGGGCGCCTCAGCAATATTTTAGAAGTTGAATTTTATGCACCACTCTAATGCACGCGATTATACAGGTGAATGCAGCTATAGAACAAGGGAGATCTATTCTGCAGCAGGTGACATGTGTAGCTGACAGATATTTTCACTATGACGTTCAAAGAGAAAATTTTCGTTAGCTGGCTGGGTGGATTAATTGATCAAAGCAGTCCTCCAGCGGAGCGACCAAATCCAAGTTTGGATTCCCAGTCCAGCGAAATTCGATTGGTCAATTCCCTTTCACTCTATACATTCATTGAAACGTTGTCGTATCAGCAATCAGCTCTTAATTATTTCATTTTCCTCTACGTTTCCACCATTTTATACTCTTTCCTCTTTCTCTTTTTTTTCAATAATATTTACCTTCACCCTGCACCGTACCTGTTAGGGATTTTACCTTTTTGCCTTCGTATTTGAAAAAAATAAGCGCCCCCTTAAATACATTTCGACGTTACATATAAAATAATCTTTTCTCCGATGCCGATTACCCATTTATGGTAAAGGTACCAGTAGTTGACCAGTTAAGAGAAATCCTTCATGTAAAAAATAGTAACTACTCGATCTGTTATTAAATAGTGAGAGTTGATGGCTACAGATACTTTTTAAGGGATCTCCCTACCTTGACGGACGGAAAATAACGTGAACTTTGGGAATTTTTTAAAACAAAACCATTCAATATATTTACTTCCAGCTTTGTGGCTTTATTTGCCAAACTTTAAAGAATATGACAACAAAATTTCTACGCAAAAATAGTAGTTATATTCGGAGTTATAGTGCTTCAAATAGAGCGGTTTACAAAAATCATATACGCATGGTTAGCATAAAATCAGCCGTTGTAGTGATCTGAAATAGAAATTTTAAAATTTTGTGTAATCTGTGTGAGTGTGGCTATCGCCTGAACTAGATTAAATGAGAAATAATGAATATTAATTAAAAAATGGCAGCGTCTAAAGCAGACATCGATTTCTGCAAAAAATCCGCTGCTTTTTCAAGTCGCAAAAGTCTAATTTTGCAAAAACCGACTTAGTTTTAGTACCAACGAGAATGGGACATCTACCGAAGATATATGCCAAGTTTGAAGTAAATCGCGTGATTGGTTTTTGAGATATGCTAACCAATTCGAAAAACATAGTTTTGAGAAAAATGCGCTTAAAGTTTTACGAACCAAACACCTGTTCTTAATAAAATCGTTAAGGAAATAACGATATAGGAACACATTACTCACCTTGTTGAAAATAAACGTTGGCCAATACTATTCATAATCCACTTCACACTTGAGTGTTTTAAAGTTGAGTCAGTAGATGGACGTCAACAGCACTTTTTTCAAAAGATCGTCAGTCCTAAAAACCTTATTTGTCACGTTTTCTCTGGAAATTGGTCGACCACTGGTACCTTAATTATTACAGTATCGAAATGAACCAAGGACAGTAGCAGAACAAGGTACTGTAAACAACTCACACTCCTTCCCAGTTACTAGTTATCCATAATACATCAATACTGACAATAAGTTAGGTCTATAATCATTTTATTTTAATAAACATTTTGACTGCACTTTGTTTTCTAATGCAATAGAGACGTTGCGATCTCATCAGTATTATTTCTATAGCTTTAGTTTAACCTGCCCAATGAGGGCATAATGGCTGTTGGGCCGGTATTGTTGAGCTGATTGTACCATACGTCAAATGAATCAGGACGATTTAGGGGGCGCGTTTCGATTCGACGAAAGTGATCAGCGATACATCAATTCGGGGCTTACCGGTGCGTATAGTTTCATAGCGATTCTCACGAAGATTTAGATGTGGCATGGGAGAATTGCGGAACGCTGCGTGGTAATCGACGGTGCTTACAATGCTACACATCTGATAAATTCTCGTACACGTTCGTGCGGCCGCGCTCTACAAGAGTTAATCAACTAATGTGAGCTAATCGCCGGTAATCGTTAATCAGGCTTGATTACACGCGGAACAAAGTTCGATTCGTAAGGGGTTAATCCTATCGATTGCTGTTCACCCCGGCCAGAGGCACTAACGGTGACGTGCTCATTCGTTGCTCTAATTTTACAGAACCGTGTTGCACGTTTCTGTTCCCTTGTCATTGCGCTATTCAAGGGGGCGATGATCTTCTTTCTCCACTCCGCGCGACTCTTTCCCTCTTTCCGTGTTTCCCAGCTTGAAAGAAAATGCTGTGACTATGTTATCTCTTGTATCGTTGCAGTCTGTTTCCTTGATTTTCGTTGAAATCTCTTTACGTTCGTTTGCGTGGCAACGTCTGCTCTTCGTTTCTTGGGTCCTTCTGCGCTGGGTGTTCCCAGATAGGGAGAATTTTTTTAAAAAGTGGAATGCAGGTACATTGTATTAATGAACCACTTAAATTTCCTATCTTGCAGGATATTCCGTAGAAACAATGACAATAATTTCTGAACTGTATTTCGGAGGCGGAGAACTCATTACTTCTTTAATATCAATTGCCCCACCTGCGATGTAATATTAAATTTCAAGAGAATTGAACGTTTCATTTCGTCGTTTCTACCTGCAATTTTAAAATATACAAGAGATTCTGTTAAAAATAATATTTCGTTCCTGTCTGCCTCATTTTTTTCACATCAATTTGTGTATATAAATAATTGGAATGATTTTATAAATTAAGGCAGAAGGTAGATTCATTTTAAATGAATACAAAGAGACTTGATAAATCCTGCAGTTTTTATTCTAGCGTTCAGCTTTCATATTTAAAGAAGCTCGCGACAAAGTTTGGGTTTCACAAGAATTAATCCAGCACTAATCGGTATACAGATTTTATTAAATTAAAGAATCCTACGTCCGACTAAATGTTGTCGCTAATGAAAGCAGAACCTTCTGACGCTAGTTAACAAGCAGAATACGAATAAATGAAATACCATTGAATAAACATTGATTAAACCCCAAGATTAAAATTACCATTGCAATTTTCTTAACAAACCTCTATCAATTTAAAATGCAATCATTACTTTCATACAACCCATCTCTGCTTGCAAGTACATTAGAACTGCAATCTGTATTTTCTGAACACACAATATGGTGTCAGTGGAAGCTAGATGAGACGATCCCGTCACTTTCGCGATGTGAATCTACTTCACTTACAAATCCACTTGGCGGTAGTCCGAATAAGTCCTATAATCCGTCGTTTCAAATGTACTCTTGGCAAGAAGCGCGATGGCGACGGTCAAAAACCGCGGCCAGCATTTTCTCATTCAAGACACGCGGCATAAGTTTATATGGGAAAGATGAGTGACCATATTGCTCTCTCGTGGTCGGTGAACCGACTATGAATCTTTTGGTCGGGCGGGCGAGTAGAATGCCGTGAAACGTGAGGAAAAGTACCGCCGGGAATATATCTGTCGATAGATGTTACTTGGAATTAGATTCTATTGATTCTCAGTTTCATATCCGGCCGAGGCTTAAAGTCAATCCCCTGGAAAGAAGCGTGGCAAGTGTCCATTGAATTAAATCGCGACATCAGAGTTCCAATCGTCACTGAGCAATTGCTACCGCTAACGTAGACTACGATTGCACACCCAACAATTCACGTTTCGAGAACAGTATGGAATGCTTACGAGTTACACAGAAATTTCGATCCTTAATTCAATTTCATATTGAATCAACAATACTTGGGGATTAGATAAATGATCGCAAAAGATAAAACAGTCGCAATTGAGGAGTTGAAGTGGTAAACGATGTAAGTGCCAGTAGCTAAAATTTTCGGTAAAATGTCTGCTGCATCGCGTGGAGTAGTCAGATATTCTCCTAGACCCTTAGTTTTGAAAATAACGAAAGATATCTACAAAAAATGAGTGCAATTCGGGTGTTCTTTTCCCTTCGATCGTTGTTTAAACACACTTAAATGTTCATAATGCACTACTAACTTATATCGTTGTATTCGGGAGGGTTTATAGAATAATTTGACGCGACAGGTAACCGAACAACTGTTACTATTTCGACACAAAAGATGTGCAAAGTTGAAAATTTGCAGTTTCGTTTTCAAAATCGAATTTCTCAAAAACTGAGGGTGATGGCGACAAACGGTTTGCGGATTCGTTTTCAGCGCACGGAAACCTATAAGACACGGCTATTGAATGCTACATATCCAGATGGCTGTCGAACTGCGTTATTAGACACACCTGTTCTTCTAATTTTCATAGAAAGCTTTTTCGCGATCCAATCTAACGTAACCAGCCACACCATCAGCTCGCAACGAATGAACTTTGACGCTGTTTTTTTAGCCCCCAGCACACCTCTAACGCAATCCCACCGTGATGATCAACGCGGCACGGTGAAATTCGAAACGTGAACGAGAAGAGCCCCGATAAAGTTGCAGCCTCGCATCGTTCAACGGGAAATGCAACGCTGCCGGAACGGCCGCACAGGCTTGCGGTCATTTCCAATGAAACAAGCTCCTGTCCATCTCATTCCCCCTCAATACGCGTACACGCAGCAGCACACACGTACGCGCGGGGTATTCGGCTCACAACTGGTTCCAGGTCCTCTCCTTTCAGCCATCAGCGTTGCACGAAGGTTCTTTCGCTGCCTATTCTCTAAATGGCAATTCGCTTAATACCTGGCGGAGCACGAGGCAGGGAAAGAGAAGCAGAAGGCCACGATTTCAATCGACGGCGGTAGCTTCAACGTCGATTACCTCCGTCATAGAGCACGGGGGATGCGCGTTCTATTTGCGGTCGCCTGACTTTTAATGCCTCATTCAGCGACGCAAAGGCAGACACGCGGGCAACCTTCCTCCGGGTACACGGTGAAATGGATCGAACCGGCATCTTCTTTTCCTTGCCGCGGGGAAAGGCGGGGAGGGATCGTGTGATTATCATTACGTGCCATTCGCGAGTACCCGGTGCCTCGTCCGTGACGGAGTGATTCTGATATAGAGACACGGCTCGTTGCGCTTTTAGGGCAAGAATGTTGCGTGGCTGAAACGATTACCTTGGAATTTTCATAGGGATGTGGACGCAGCACTGGAAATATTCATTGCACACTGCTTATATGTGTATCATATAAGCATCTATATATATATGAAGAAGTCCAGATTGAATGACTATATATATATGTATATAGATGCTTATATTATATATGCGTGTTTTGTGAAGGAAAGGGAGTTTATTAAAAATATTTCTTAGCAAGAACCTACGGGCCAAGAGAAACCTACCTACCAAATTTCATGGTCATTGGTTCCAGAGGAATCGTGATTGTCAGTGGTATTTGATTTGAATTTTATATATATAGATTACACAATATTTCTTCAGAAGGCGATATTAAGTACCCCTTTTCAACACCTGATTTTTACATGTCTCACGTTCTCCGAGTCCTAATTAAAAACTTGTCGGTTTCAACGATTTTAACTTATGCGACATGAAACATGAATCATTTCTGCTCACTTTGAAACAAATTGCATACAAAAATATCAATTATTATCCAATTAACAGCGATTCATTTGCTAGGCGATATTAGGCACACTTATACACACAATTTTCATAGAAATATGATTGATAAAATGATTTGTATCCAACTTATTTTGGCCGAGATAGCGAGCTACATATTTTTGCAATAATATTTTCCAAATGGTGTTAATAATAAGAGAGGTGTAAGCGATAACGTATTTATCCGAGTGACGCAATAAACATTTCCAGTACTGCAGCGCATTTCAAGATTTAGGAAACTGCTTAGACCATTCTGAACGACCACTTCTGCCGAGGAAATTTTTTCCTGCTCATTGAACGCGTGACTACAACCACGTGTTGTTTTCGAAGAAACTATTCGAAGACTCTCGGAAAATACTTTCGATGCTTTGCAGTGAATGTGGAAAATGCAGAAAATACGCGAGAGCCGTGCACAGGATGGAGATTCCTCGTCGTGGAAACACGCCGACGTCGGCCACAGCGTCGATTTAAATGGATCGAATTAAAAAGCGTTGTGGGATTTGTTTCGCCAGCAAACACTACTGTTTATTCAATTTTGGGCCACGTTTCAGTGTCTTCTTCAGGGCTGCATGGTGAGTGACCACTCTGGAGTTTAGTGGCGACAGCGACCAGAACAAGCATGCGGCGGCGAAATTCAAGCCTTGGCTCGTTATACTCGCTCAGGTTTCACAGCTACCTTTTCCTACGGTTTCTACGTATTCTAAACTTCATACGGTCACTTAACATTTGAACAGTGCGCGCTGGAAGTCGCCTGCTTTAATGCCCGCCGCATTCAAAGCCGAGTCTCATTGTCAGATTGCAAAACAGTAAGAGGATGTTTGATTTCCTTCTGGTACGAAGAAGTCATCTTATTAGACGTACTTAAAATTACTAACAAGGGGAGGACACCGTGAGGTAGACACCGATTTTGATGAGCCTTGGCACGCTGGATCTATGTCGAAAATAAGGAAATAGGTGTCCGAGCGTTTTTGCCAATGGGCCTTAATAATAGAGATATTTACATGTAAATTATTAAAAATTTCATAGTGGCCGTGGGGTTTTAATGGGTAAAAATCACACTACCCTGGCACCCCCGGGGGATTCCCTTCTAAAGATTTCCTGAAGTTAAAAAAAAGATTATGAAAAAAATTTATTAAGTTTTTTTTAACGTGGAGACATCTACAAAAGGCACCCCGACGCCTCCAGAAGGGAATCTCCCGCAGACGTCAGGGTAGTGTGGGATTTTTACCCACTAAAACCCCACGGCCACTGAAATTTTTAATAATTTACATGAAAATATCTTTATTATTACTTATTTTCGACACAGGTCCAGCGTGCCAAAGCTCATCAAAATCGGTGTACCTCGTGGTGTCCTCCCCTTGTAAGTATTTTTTAAGATTAAGTATATCTAGATACCTTTGGCAGAAATGTATAGCGAGTTTCATAGTTCCCTGTGACATGTAGTACAGGTATGGACAAATTGTCCGAACTTGACAATACTATTCGAGGTTTATTGGGAAATGACGTGATTCGATGATAATTGTGCGGTAATTAGAGCGATCTTGCCTTGCAGGCAAGATACGCGAATAATGCCGACGAGAATTTGAACAAGTGGAATGTCAATGGAACCTAGTTGCTCTTACCTGGCTGCTGTTAATTATACGTCACAACGCGACACGACGGGGCATCGATCGATCACTCCAATTTGATCGACGTAAATTACTGTTTTACATCTCGCTGGGCCCTGATGGCAAACTGTCACGGCAATATATCATATAACGTAGTATCTATACAATCCAGTTTCATTACACTGAATCAACGGGACGGTGGTAGATGAGCCTGCAAATTAGATTTAAGCAGAAAGTTCGTGTCACCTAGAGTAGAACAGAATATTTGATGCTAGGTTAGAGACATATACGGTGGCAAAGATTTTTGCGCTCTAGAAGTGTGTTTCTTATTAGGAACACATTTCCAAATTTCGATTGACTTCCTTCTATTTATAGGTACATTTTAGGTACGGATTATAAATTGCCAAATTATGAACATCAATGTAAAAGTTCATGTAATACCAAGACGAATTAAGTTTTCTCAAAATTCGTACAGAATGAAACTTGTTGTGGGATATTTACAGGAAAACAGGTTTACTCAAGAACTCTTATAATATAATAGCAACTAATAATTAATAGATCTTTATTTTCAATTGTTTGGGATTTTCATTCTTGCAGCACTAAAACTTTTACAGACACATTAATTATATACCTCGTTCAGTTTATACCTCCGAATGTTGATCCAATATATCTTTCAATATTATTTCTATAACACTTCCACCACGAAACATATTTCCACTTCGTTGAAGTACGCGTAATCCTGCAAAAATTCTGTTACACGTTCCAGAACAAATACCAAACGAGCCAACACTTGTAAGCTGCTACAGCTCCTCCGCGCCAGTAGTATTCCGTGAAATTCTTCCGCCGAGGCGTTGATCGCCCTTCGAGAAACGCTTATCGTGAGACGTTTAATACGATAAGGCCAGCTCGTACATGTAACACAAAGCTGAAACAGAACAGTGTACTCGCGGCGATACGTTGAGTAAGCTTTAGGACTTTGCAGTAGTTTGAGCACAGTTGCGGGGAACAGCTTATCGGATATATCACATATCGAAGGCTCTAACGTTACTGATATCGATTAATCCACTGTTCCACGGATCTTTCCACGGAGTTTCAAGTTCGTGCTCCAGGCAGTGCGCAGCAAGCGGGGAGAAGAAGGTAGGAAAACCTCAGATGAATTTTCGTCCATGAAAGAAGAAATCTCTTAACGTCATCCCACTCTCTGTGCAAGTCCAAGGACTTGCAATTCCACTACAGACATACACGTGGCTTGGTTTAATATGTTTCTAAGACTTTGAAGAATATTAAATTCTAGCAAAATGCCCGTGCTTCGCTTTATTTTTATATCTGTTTCTTTTTAAGGAATTTTTTTATGCAATTTCTGTAAAGTAACCTTTGTGTAACGAATATTTCTATATGTATATTAGGGTGGCTCTTATTTTCAACCTGCGATTTCTTTGCTCTCACCCCCTAATATGGTTCCATTTCATAAAAAATATTCCCTGAAAAAGATTATTGCAATCGAATAACAGGAAAGGGTGCCGACCGGGCCTTAAAGTTTAGAATTCATCAATAGTTTGAATTTGAAGACTTTCTAAAAAATGGTAAGCCCTATCGAAATTTTGTATTAATATTATTTATATATAATATATAATATATTATTTATATTAATAATATTTATATATATATATATATAGATTAGATAGACCAAGGTTGCGTGTCCCATTTTGATGTCATGCACTTGAGATCAAGTGACGTAGCAATTACATAAATGTGTTACTAAGAAAACACTTTCTTGAAGATTGCAAAAACAGGATCAGAATACCATATTTTAGGTATTGCCTGCAGGGTGGTTTAAGTAATTCGAAACCGCCGTGTATAAATAATTCCAAATGTTCCGAGTGAAACCCTTAATCCCACAAAATAGCATTATTTTTTATTATTATTAATTAAGCGTCTTTATTGGACAAACAAAATAAGCAAGAGAAAAAAAATGCGAACAAGACTATCGCAAAGTAGAGGTTCAGTCTGACCATATACAAGAAAAATATTAAATACACAGGTCACGTTATTTAAAACTTCGCGTGAAAGTTGAGTTAAAAGTTCCCGTTGAAATTAAAATATTATACGATAATAAATTTATAGACTCAGAATCCCCTCAAATTGCCATCCGAACCTAGATCTTCAATCTTCATATCCGATCAGACTATCAAGTTCGTAAAAGTATTCTTGAATGCCGATTCAATTATTATTACCATTTCCTATCGCAATTCTCGATGTTCCATAAATTCTACAATCGTAGTGCAGTCTGTCATTAGTTAGTAAAAAAGATGAGCTGCTGAACCGTCGCCGGGAACGAAAGGAGTTAAAGTTTTCTTTCTGGCACGCTGCACATCCTCGAGAGGAGTGGATCAAACGTAGTCCTGGCTGTTCGCACGACCTCTGGGAAACGTATGTTTCAGCGATTCAGAAATGGAAGGAACGACCGAGAGAAAGGGGGCATCGCGAAGAGGGGCTCGGAGTTCCTGCACGGAAATTACAGATGCGACGTGTTTCACGCTCGAGCGAGACTGACTAGCGAGCGGTACTTGGAGAGAGCAAGGGGTCGCAGGAATATAGAAACAGAAGCTCCGCCGTCTCGGCGGGCTTAGAAGAACGATCGCTGGCAGCGGGGTGGAAAGTTTGATTGCATTGCATTTTCAATGATTTCCATCATTTCCATCTAATCACAAGAAAATGTTGTTCCGTAGATGAAAGAAACGTTTCCCTGCATTCGAACGTGCAAATACTGCTTATTTAAAATCGCTACCATCCGTTCCACTGTTAAAATAGATTACTTTTTGTTGAATTTTGGCGTGCAAAGTAGATTTAATTTACCGATAACATAGTTTCAATAGCTTAATAAATTGAGCCGTATTAAGAAACGCAAAGGGCCTTTTCACATGAGATATTTCCGTGACGCACGAGTTGTATTTTGGATATACTCGTGTGGCAGAGATAGCGGTAGTTTCAAAAATATGGAGAGAGGTAGAAAATATATGTGGATCATATCCGAAATAATAGTCTGAAGAGACAAAAGTATCTCATATGAAAGTATTCCATATAGAAAGTTGCGTTTTGTAAGAATTATCCATTTATTCATTCAACTAATTAATGTGTGTTGATGAAGAAACTGTTTTCACGTATTCCAAAATCGTAATATGGTTACCCGAGTTCGAAGGCCACCCGATTTCTTTGTAAGAAATTGTTAGAAAGAAACGTAACTTTATACTTGCAATACAATTGTGGAACGCATTGATTCGCTCTTCCATTGACAGTTTTGGCATTCCATCGTACCGCACTAATATTTCTTCCTGGAGTTTGGTTGGCTAACAGGGCTGTATGTTTTCCAAATTTCAGTGCCTCTTTTAACGCGGAAGTCTCAATATCCGAGTGCAATCAATAAACGTCCAACTCCCCTGAATCGAAGAATCAATCGAAGGACTGATTCCATTTTTGTGTGTTCGAACGAACGGGAAGAAGGGGCACGCGTATCGATTATCGGCTGTCCAGATGGATGCCTGAAACTTTTTTCCCCGTGTCGTTCCGTAAATTCCGAAGTTAAACTTTCTCCCTGCAGAGCTGCGCCAACCTGCAACTTGGGCGACATCATTCCGTTCGCGAGCTGCAAGCTACGTGCTGCTTGGTTGTCGCCGTTTCGCGATGCACAATATAGTTTATAATTATTGGAAGCACAGTGAATTAAAAAAACATCGGTTAAAAGTAGTGTTTAAACCAACGCCTGTCCTTAAAACAAGGGTACATGCGTGCTGCTCAATCTACAATGGAGCCATTTCAAACATGCTTGCTTATGTACGTAACAAAACCGTAAGAATGAATTTATCCGTTTCGAAAGATTTCCCCCAGAACCCCCAAAAGTGAGGGACAAGCCTAAACATGCAATATCCTGATCCAAAACGACATCGAAAAGTCCTTTACCGTTTTGGGATCCGAGGCTTCGTTCTCGAGATATGAACGGTTGAATATTAGCGCCCCAAGTTCCGGGACGCGCAGTTTAAAGCCGAGACAGCTGAGCGCGGAGTAGTGACCGCTCGCACGCATGCGTAGCTGACTCGGCTTTAAACTGCGCGTCCCGGAACTTGGGGCGCTAATATTCAACCGTTCATATCTCGAGAACGAAGCCTCGGATCCCAAAACAGTAAAGGACTTTTCGATGTCATTTTGCATCAGGATATTGCATGTTCCGGGAAGTGCCAAAATTTTGGACACCCTGTATATAATTCTCTGTCAAAGTAATATTTCTTGAAGGTTACTAGGCCATAGCTCTTTCTACGTATTTAGCTTCAAAGATTCGACCTCATAACCTTAAAACTATCCCTACTTTGTTCAGACCTTGTCTTAATAAAAATCCAGTAAGAAAACTATTTGGGGGCCGGTACATAAGGTGTCACCGCATAATCAATCATATTTACCACTGTTTTCACTTCTTAAATCGTCGACTCCATAATTGCCTGGAAGTCCTAATAACAATTTCATAAACCAGAAAAGAATATTAATCGAAGCAATTGAGTTCCAAAGCAAAGCCAACTTCCTTGCGCAAATAACGCAAGCGTATTTTTCCACCCACGTATCACCACGCTTAAAACACCAATTGGTCCATAGAATCCGAGCCATGTCCTGTTAACGTCTGGGATCCAACTTGGTGGGGACTTATATCCTGCATAAACTTTGCAGTATGGCGCGTAGGCTTGGGGTTGCGGGTGCCGCTACGGAATCTGGTTTCTCGATCGTCTTACTCGGTTAGCGCAAGGGCGAAACCGCCGTTTCGTGGATGTACTGGTGATGTCGCTGGTTTAACGGCTCCGTATCCAGCGACGGCTGTGTAATTTAATGAGCATAAAAGCCAGAGCTACGATTAATATGCGGCGCTAAGACAACCCTGGCGGACCTGGCCTGGCTTTGACGGCGGGAAGTTGGACGCGAGTATGGCGGCGTTGAACGGCAGACGTCCGCGAGAACGGGGGAGCATGGCCCTGAAAGAGTAGAATATCGACGAAGGAACGGTGCCTGTGATTTAAAAACGTTCGAGAAAGTTGTGAAATTATTTCCTTTTGGGCAACGCGAGCGGAGCTTCAAAGCCCGCGGGGCTTTGAGCGCGCGTAAGAGGATCTGGCCCGTCGTTTCTCAGGGACCACTGGAGTCGTCGTACGCACTTAGAACTAAGCGCTGTCTGACCTTTGTTAAAAGGAACACGGCTGGGTTAGTTCTTTGATCACGAAACTGTTTGGTGTGCCCCGCGATCTCGATCCAGCCGATCGAAACGGCGGATATCTTTTCATGTTTGCCGCGTGCAACGGTGGAATCTTCTTTGAATATTCTTGTGTACTTTTCTTTAATAACACGCGGTACTAGTATTCGGTACGATAGTTGTGTCTTTTGATAACTTTTTTTAGACGTGCAAGATGCCGTTTGAGTCGGGTACTGTTAAGTCAATATAATTCACTTCGCAATGAATGGATTTATGCGAACCTATATTTTAATTTATTCTACACACTTGCTATGCGTCGCACGTTCGATGACTGGAAATGTGGATGCAAAATTTCATGACAGTTGGAATATAAATATCCTTCGTTTATTTATTTTATTTTATTTTATTTTATTTATTTATTTATTTATTTATTTATTTATATATTTATTTATTTATTTATTTATTTATTTATTTATTTATTTATTTATTACGGGTAAAAACCCTTTGTGTACATTGTAATGAAATGAAACGTCGTGAGCAGAGGAGGCTTTTATGCTTCTATTAACGGAATTCAGGAGCTATGTGTTGAACAGTTTTCTGTGGACAGTACGATTACATATTTTTTAAATACCATCCATGAGAATGGAAACATGCAAACGGATTTTATTATTAAATAATGCAATCTTACACATTCTGGTATCTTCGTTCGAATATTTTCCTTTATTATTTAAAAGCTACGGTGCACTGTTTCTAAAGTAACGGCACCGTTATCGGAACAGAATTAGCTTATTTATTTCGTTATCGTCGCAGCTCGTCGAAGAAAAATGGCGCGAATAATTCTCCCGCGGATAGCTGACGGAAAGTGAGGAAAACTTGTGCTGTAGTGCGTCTTCGAGGTAGACGGTGTATTCAAAGTTTTTGGCATCTTTGATATTGATATATCGTGATACTTTTAAGACGCGTCAGCGTGTTTTCAGCGGAGCTTTTTCAATTCGTTCTTCCTTCGACAGAACAAGGCATTCGATAAATCTGATCGTTTCTCCACAGCCCAATAGGCGAATGCGAGTTTCCCGCTGCATAAAATAGTACAGCGTAATGAGACCGCTGGGAGAAAAACAAAATCTGGTGAAATAAAGCTCGTATTTTACTTTCTGCTGAACGTAATATAAACACATGCAGCATATCATTCCAAATGACTGCACACTCGTGTTTATTCATGAAGTAAAAATTGTTCCCGTTCGAAGTACCGATTTCATTTGTCCATTATACATTTATTTATTCATCGACATGTCTGTTTATTTATTTATGCTCACGGGGCTGAGACATTTATACTGGCCGCTGTCGAATTTATGTTAGCTTGACAATTTGCTTGAAATTCTAAAACACGACGAACATTACATGTTCACAAATTATGGGAGGCGTGGCCAAGATACTTACATTTATTGATACACAACTTGTGTTTGAATATTTCAGGGTCTCGAGTTGTCTTACGTTATTAGCATCAAAGCAAACTGTTTGAAAACTGTAGAGAAGAGGTTTGAATAAAAATCACGAAGTAGAGATAATTCATATAGTTTAAGAATCTCTTTTTCTTTTTGCGTTTCGGAAAACCCTTACAGTATTTTTCGTCAACGCCAGGGCCACCCGATTATTTTTCAACGCTCTCTCTGTATCTGCCATGTTTTTTTCACTGTCACAAAAAAATTCAGAACAATAGTTCAAGGTACAATAAAACAGCCTGCCAAACTTCAAATTAATTTGTCGAACCGTTTTTAAAAAAAAAAATCATAAAGAATTACCTATTTTTCGGCCCAACAAGGCGCAATTCCCGCTTAAGTTATAATTATTAGAGAGCAAAAATTACTCACACACATTCAGGGGCATTAATACGAAATATACGGACAGATAAAATACATCAAAATCCCATTTAAGATGCTCAAGATTTTAGTTCAATATAATTCAATACAGTCTTACATTGTAAAACGAGTAGAAACTTTGCGTGCTCTCTTATTTCTTCTTGTTTATATACGTAACCGAATTCATACCGAAATTTGCGCAGTCCTTGAGCGTTTTCCTGTTGGCTCTTCCGAAATTCCTATTTCAAAAGTTCCAAACTCTTTGTCCCAGTTCGATCCCCCGAAACGGAAGCAACGATGATTCTTGACATCGTCTTCCAGCTCGAGTGAAATGGAATTCGGGGACAATGGCAGTATTACTGCCGCGTACGATATTGGCATACTCGAATTACGTGTGCAACATTGTCTATAAAGTGTGAAAATTTGAACGAGCCCCGCGATGACAACTTTAAAATTATGTATGAAGACTTGATCGACTAGTAGAATTCGCAAAGGAACAAATAAAAAATGATTAATGGACATGGATTCACAGATTAGTTGTTTTTAATACATTCGAGAACCTTGCAGCAAGAGGGGTGCAGCTCCATCTCCATCAGTTTTTTAGTTACGATGTGCAATATATGTATGTAGAAAAATTCTACATCGTTTGGTGCACGTTTGCAATAAAAAAATGAGCGATTTATCGCAAATTTTGAATTTGCGCCCTTTACTGTTTTGCATAATATAAATACTCCAGATTTGAAAAAGTAGTAAAATATTGAGATAAAATCTTGTGTGAAAACTATTGTGTGAAAATATATATTTTTCAATTAGTGTTCTCTTTTTACTGTTAAGTGAAAGGAATAATTTTATGTACAGTTTTTTTTAATTTACTTGAAGTTGGTAAAAATGGAGCTGCACCCCCTTGCTGCAAGGTCCTCTTTCCATGTGAGGCCGTAGGTGGTTCACGACAAACTTTCATTTTGGCCAGTAGCTACTTTCATTATTAAAATCTGTATAGTCATATATGTAATACATTACACTGTTATCAATTAATATATAAGGATGGGTTTCGACATAGTTATCACGACACGAACCACCTATGGCTCAAGGAGCATTAACTGTACCTACATATACTAAAATGAATTGAGTGTAAAAAAGACGAATTATTATAAAAAAAAATATAAAAAATGTGTAAGAGACTGTACTGTAAAAGTATCAACAATCTGTAACGAATGTTTAAACGCCTTATTTATATCCACCGTGGTTTAACACAATTCGTAGCAATAAGAATTAATTTTACCTATTCAGCAAAAGTATTCATTTTGCTATATGTACAACAAACTTCGCATATCATAATTTTTACTTAATAAAATTGATATTTGCACCTTAACTAATATTATACATGGTGTGCATTATTATTATTATCATTGTTAATAGTACATCCCGTTATTGGGCACGGAACATTAATTACGGAACATAACTCTGAAATTGTCGAGCAACTACATCAACATCACCAAGGATACGCATATTAATATCCACACCTTCAAATCGTTGACCTTTCCATTCTACTGCTATCATCTCCCAACAGTACCTGCACAACGGCCATTGACTTCGTTCCGTCATTACAGGCGTTTCGCCACCCTTAATCTACAAAGCCGAAAAGCGTAGTCCGCTGGAAAATACGCCCCTATACTTCGGGATTTGTTCTGTCCGCGTGGAATAAAATCTCCATAGTGTAGACATACGATGAACAGAATATAGTGGATCCCCTTCGGTATTAAAACACCGCGTTTTGTTGACTGGTTGAACAGTGGGTGTAGGAGTGGAGCTCGGCGGTGGAGGAGAAATTAGAGGAAGGGACTGGATCGAAACGAGAAAGTGGATAGAGGTCGGGGAGAGAAAATAGGGAGAAGCATTTTAAAGCTGTGACTCGAGAAAAATACGTTGGCATGGTACCTGCGGCCTGCGCGCGCGTGTGTATGTTTATATGCACGCGACGGTAGTTATTTTCCACCGCGTATGGATAGAAATATATGTACGTAGGATTACCACAGGGCAAATATCAGCAACAGACGATGCCACAGCGCGCTTCGCAATTCCTTAGGGATTAGTATTTGCTCTGCCTCTTTGCTGTATACCGCATATATCGATTCATTCGCGAGCATATGTCTCCATCTGCACGGCGCACGTACTCGCGTAGATACACATGTGTAACGCGGTCGCTACTAATTCTAATGATCCCGTTTTCTGGCTACCACCGCGACGAAGCATAAATTGCGCTGTCTGAGAGGCAATCAAAGCTGTCTTATATCGGCCCCCAAGGTGGACCGGGATGGAGCTTCTAGTGTTTTAATAAAGTTTTCCTCGTGTACCCCGAGTGTTTGCTCCTCCAGCTGGCTTCGATGCGGCCTGCGGGTGCTTCCAATCTCGAAATGACCAAGTTTTGATCACGGTTTGCGTTATGCATTCTAACGGGCGTCCTGGCCACTATTCGAATTGTCACGCGACGACAGGGGACTTGGTTGCATTCAATTACGGATGCGTAACGGGTGATTCCTCATACGCACTATACTGTGAGGATTAATGGTTATTTCTTGAAAATAAAGGAGTGTATTCTACTGTTTCGAAGCAGCGTGCAATTTGGGGACCCTGGCGAGCGATCATAAATTTGTATGGCAATGAAAACTGGCCTACAGTACTCCTGACGGAGCATAGGCGTACTCACAGGTGCACCCGATACCGGGATTTGCTTCGCTAACAAAAATCAATCTTTGAAAATGCTTTGCAAATTAACAGTTTTGAAATTTATACTCTACTGAGAGGATAGAAAGTGAAATTAGAGAATATTAAAAAAAAAAAGTAAAACTGCTTCACTGGGATTTGAACACTCGACGTCCTGCTTTCGACTCACGCTGGGGTTTCTGCGATGTGAACTTTTGGTGAACAGAACCAAACACGATATGATTGTGTGCAGTGCGATGGGAGCAAAGTGAGGGACGAGGGTAGGTAGTAATGGTGGGAGTAAGCATTTGTCCAACGTCCCACGATTCTGGCATCGCTGCGTGCAAGTGGCACCAAGGAATTACGTTTCTCACTACAAGCAGCTCGTGGCTTCGTCCTTTGTGGCCCCTTAGAAATCGCGAAATCAGTTGGATCGGTATCTGAAAGGAAGTGGATGAGTCGAAGATAACGCAAAAGGGGGAACGAAAGGGAGCAGCGCGCAGCATATTCGCGAGGTACAGGACTGAAAATAGTCGGCAGTTCGGCGAGAGACGATTTATAGCGTTAGTAAGGGGCCGCGGGACGTTTGGCGCCATATAACCATCATTCATTTTGTCAATAGCGCTCACTTCAACAATAGATTTCGTGTACGTATCAGAGGCGAACAGCTTTATTCTTTCAGTCCGCCGTGGCGCGAATCCAAATGCCCCCTGAACCCTTCGGCACGTGACGATCCTTATTATCCGCTGCGAGTCCTTCCTCCACTGTATCTGTACAAATGTCTCTACAGGGTGTCTCTGACAACGAATGATAAAACTGGGTTAGTGGGCCCATGAAACAGGAAAACTAAAAACACCACAAAGCAGCTTTTTGCACGAAATGTCATTCTGAACCCTCTATGGACCCTAGAAACACGACAATCAGAGAGTAGGTACATTCCTTTTACGATTTAGGTGCTGGATAAGAATGGATTTTTTTAAATTCAACACTTGTAAAGCGTGTTTTCACGGACTCCTTAATATCTCCTAGGCCCGATTAGATATCAACTTGGTTTTTACTTCGAAAGGTTACCCACATAAATCCCTAAAAACCAATTTTAGGATTCTGCCCTAATCAACCCCTAAGGGGGTGATGGAAAGGGGTGAAATGTGTTTTCATGGAGTCCTTAATATCTCTTAGGCCCGAAGCTGAGCACGGGGGTATTTTTCTAGTAGTTAATATGTTACTTCAAAGTCACATGGCGGTATAGAGGTCTAAGGAAATCACCTAATTTGTGTGCCCTTAATTCCATTTCATATTAATCTTGTATAACCGTGTAGCTTGTTTTACTCCGTCTCCTACTATTTTCACAATATTTTGTTCACTACTTCACAATCACACTCATTCATACTGCTAATGCAGTCATTTATCGCTGGGCACCATCTAGGGAGGACAATAACGATTAAAAATGGAGCACCCTGTAATCAGCAGATAAAAGTTCCCGTGTGTCTGGAACTCATACATCTTGGTGCATGCTATACGTTCTGTTTGCGTTTATATTTACAAATCGTTAGTCGGGGGCACGATTTACTATCTGCCGTTCGTAATGCCCATTAATTTATCGATATGGCAACAATACTGTGTATACTAGTACGATATTTCCATCGGAAATAATGTTTTCTTTCGATTCTGTAGCAGTATGCTTGCGCGGAGACTGTTATTCGAAGCGTAGAATTCGCGAAACAAGAATTCTTCCACATGATATAAAGTGCAATTGTATTGGGTGAATGTAAAATCGTACAGAGGAATATATTCTTCAAAATATGCCTAATTACTCTCGATTTTTAATAAGCGATTTTTTATTAAGAGAACTACCTTAGGATTTTTTTTATACAAACAATAACGTCATGTTCGGATTCAGCAGCACAAAGAACATACAGATGCCAGGTTTTAGCCAATTATTCTTAAATAAGAGGATTTTGCCGTTTTTCGCATATACCTTGAGGCTATATTGAATGCTATTGATAACATGAGTAAAATAGGTCCGTTGCAGATATAATTTTCGGGATTTCTTAGTTACTACGAGTACTTTAAAAATATACATTCCAAATCGGGAAACTCTATTCCCTATAAGTGAATGTTTATTTGTGAGTGGCTTGATAAATTGGCAGACTCTGTGACAAATAATATTATTAAGAACGTGGAATCTTCAATATCTGTAAAATTCGTGCTTCGAGAAGCGCATGTAGAATTAGAAATGCATTTTCGACGTTGAAGCTTGAACAACTTTTGTCACGTGACGAGGATGACGAATGGAATATTGATTTAATATGAAACTATATAACAGCAAATTTGGGTATTTTATGTTTTCAGGTTTGAAGGTACAAGTAGGTACTGTTCTCTATGAAATAACTTCTCCTGTGTCGTGACACTTTGGTAAAGAGAATTTCGTAAAGGGTTTAAACAATAATGTAGAAGTAATTAGTGTGAAATGACATTTCGAGTCTACAACTGATTATTCGTAACAAATTAAACGGTGCCCTCAGTGTCGAAGTTTTGGAGACATTCAGCGGTGGCAATTAACATAACTTACACACTGATACAGTTGCCTGCAAATGGTTGAACAGTGCGCACGAGTTGCTGGCAATTCTTGAACAATGTACATGAATTCATATCCGAGGCTTGAATCTGCAAACATAGTTGACTGTGCCGTGTCACGTCCCAGTTCGAAGTTCTGTTATAAAATTATGCAAATGTGGCTGTTCGCAATTCGTCTTGACGAATCAAACGTTGCGGGCGTTTGAAGTAGTGTCAAGGAACAGTCGAATTCTTATTATCGAAAGGAAAGTGCCTTTATCAAACAAATCAACATTGTATACACCTTGTTTCCTTATAACCAATCAATTCCACTATGTTTCTCTGCCCTCCAATTGCTGATACTCCTTATACACATATTTCTGCTAAGCGAAGTGTTTGTTTTCAAACAATTCCCAGAGTTCACTAGTTTTCACGCAAACATTTCACCGAGTGGTGTACATATTGTTTATACTACATTACCGCAATTTTCGATATTCATTGAAATGTGGAATAAAAGAGTGTACCCACAGAAATCTAAACTCGATGGCACCCTATCGATTCACCTTCGAAATCCACTTCTAATTATGACCGCATGGTCGACAAGACGACAGGTTCTAAGAGGACTTTGTCAATTAGTCGTGTTAATTAGACCGTCGAGAGGACCAGCAGACAACCTACGACCGCAGTGTTGCCTCACACTGTCCCAACTTCCGCTCGCCAGAGACCGGATCGCTTTGTAGTCGTAGACTCGGTAGCACTGAGTATCGATTTTTAGACCGAACTAACATTTGGATAATTTCCACCAATGACCCTGTAACGATGATTAGCTTTGTGCCTGTTCCTCGGTACCACCTAATCTATCTTACGCTTTGTGCATTGACCTGCCTGCTAGGAAAACGAGAATCAAAATCTCGACACACTTTGGTTCGAATTTGATCATTGAATTTCTAAGTGATCTTTATTAGGTCAACCAGCAAGTTGGATCTTCAATTATCTAATCCGGAGCTCTTTATCGAAAACAGTTATTATCAGTTCACTTGGAATTCATTTCCAAACTGTCGATACTCTTCCAATCCATATTTGTAAGTGATTTTCTGTGATTAAATGAGGCATTGAGAGCAAACCCGGACCACCCACATTTTTTTTGCGAAATTGGCGAAATTCCAATAGGTTGTAGGATAGACCGGGGGCGGTAGTAACAGGGGGGGGGGGGGGGGAGAGAATGTACAATGACATTTGGAACAATGACATTTGGAATACACACATCCATGTCCTAGGAGCACAGATTCGCGATAGACATGGATAGTGAACCAAATAACTTTTCGATGCCCTAAAGTAACTTTTTCTTAGTGACTTAAAATTGTAATGTAAACACTCCCTTTGCAAGTATGTGCTTTCTCGATTTTTTAATCTGTAATTAGACCTTTTTTAAAGTAGGACTGATCGTTACTTAGCACTTTTAAACGTCACGTTAGTCAAAATTTATAATTTAATTTCAAAAGCATGGTCGGGGGCGATTGAAGCATCGGCAGTCGGGGCCGCAACAGAACCGAATAGTGACGAAGAAGGCGAATTATATTGTCTTGTTTGCATGGAATCCTATAGCGTAGCACAAGCACACCAAATGAAGAATGGGATGTACTGAATGTAAGGATTGAGCAGATGAAAAATGCACCAAAACGTTTTTTATTTCTGCCACAATTGCGATACCACTTAATTGGTTATAAATTTTACTTTTTACATTGATGATTATAATTTCAACCGATAAATATTTTAATATTAAAGTTAAATTTGTGTTACTATCGACTCCAAGCAGTGTTACAACCGACCCGGGGTCAGGGACGGTTGTAACACTTTACCCGCTTCAGTTTTATTATTAATAACTTGAATATTACTTGACAAATAAGCGAAACTGTTGTGACTCAATGATATCAGATAAGTAAGTAACATTTCCCTATACGAGTTTTTGTTGTAAATGTAACAGTTCCTGCGTAATCGTATTCCAAAGTCAAAGTGTTACTACCGCACCCGGTCTACCCTACTAATCATATAAAATACGAAAAACTATTTTTGTTTAATGTGGGTTAGTCCGTTTTTCCCTGAATGCCTCACATATCGTGCTGATCGATTCAAAGCTTCCAGGCTATTACACAAGAGTATCCAAATTTTCTTCAGATTTTCGTGAACTTATTCATGAAGCCTAAAAAGAACAACACTAACCTCACCCTACATCTCCAACATCCTCGCAACTTCCTCCACAATCACGCTACCTATCCCAACCTCCAGTACCCGCACCCATCCACTGTCGAATCCCCAATCGAATCATCACTTGCCGCCTCCGAATATCCAATTAAACCTAACGAAGAAGCGTTGCCGCAGCGACGCACAGTGGATCCGGCGCGTTGCCGCGTGATAAAGAAGCGACATCGGTCACGGGACGACCTAACAATTATATGCATTTGAGTGCACCCAGTGGCGGTTCTATCGGCTCCCGGCCACGGTCGCAAGATCCTTTCATAGAACGAGATGTGGCTCTCCCGGTGGCAGCGCGACGGGGGTGGCACCGCGGCGGCAGTGCTCGACGTTTCAACGGTCGGGTTAAAGCTTATGCCGGATAGTTTCCACCGGCGATCCCGGCAAATGGACCAGCTTCCATAAACATGAATAGAACGGTGTGCCTCTCCCCGTTCGAGCACACCGCTTGCTTTCCACCGACATTGGAGCGGATGTACGGGCCGGCGATGTTGAATTCCGTCGATGGACTCGCCAATACCAACCATCACCCTCGACCTGCGCCCCGGCCGGGCGGCGTCCTCGTGAAGCCTGCCTGGGGACACGTATAAAAATGACGCGCCCGGCGCCTGTGTGCGCGTGGCCGGCCCGCGTTCACAGGGCCAGGTCGGGCTGGGCACTTCGCCTCGATGCATGAATAGGATATTAAGGATTTCTTCCGTGCCCGACCCGTCAACGGCGCCACCGACGCGACGCTCGTACGTGTGCCCGACCTCCATGCATCCAGCCGCGTTTTTGTCCCCCCCGGCCAGTCCCCCAACCCCAGGGGAGGTCCGGTCCTCGCCGTCCGGCGTAATGGCCGGCTCGTTTGTCTCCACGGCGATGATATCGGCGATCTGCCGTTTCATCAGGGGCAATTTAAAGGCGACCGCGCCGCGCCCGCTGGCCCTTCGGATGCACAATAATCGAGCGGGCTGATCGAGCTCATGAGACGTTCCAGGCACGTAGCGGCGTCGCACGCGCGTCCACCAAACTCAGCGACTTCTGTGTAGCTGGCTTTGATCGTATACCGATACGGTGCCGCGGATGCGACACGTGTCCCTGTGACTTTTATTTTATTAGCTGCCCAATTTCGGCCGCGTTTTTGCGGCACGCTGCACGGCGGCCTGGCTGGCTGGCGAGGAATTAGGTTCCAGGTGGCCTCTGGGCTCGTGGTTGAGCATGTATTGTTACGGTCACTGTGTAACGTAACAACAGAAAGAAAATAGGGGCAATAAATTCGAGAGTTTACTCCAGATTTACTTCTGCAAATTTACACATATTCGTACGAGTACGAATTCATGGTAATAATGTAATTCTTTCAATGCCGCAGTAATATTAATGCAGACTTGTTGTTTCAAGGAGAGCTTCAGTTTGCAGGACTAACCGTGCGTGTAATTTATGTCGGCCGTGGTAATTTATCTGCAGTTTTATACGTAATAACGACGGAGGGCATGATTTTCTTTTGATTATGGATTCACAGAGTCCGTGGAGGTTCGGTTTCGAGCAGAAATTATGTATGAATACAGGGTTCTTCAGATCCGCGGTACCTCGATAAGTAATCGCCGATCGATATGCTCCGCAAACAGGAATTATTGCATCTCTGTTGAATTTGTAACATAGAATTTGAACATTTGGAAATTGAAAAACAATTACCAACTACGAATGGGAAATTTCAGTAAGTAGTCTTGGGCGGTCATTAAGGAATTGTTTGCACGCTACACTTCGTCGTGTTTCGTCGCCGTTTCGTTAGTCGCGCAGCTTTTGTAAATCTCATTCTGATTAACAATGGGAATTTTAAGCTTGCATGTTAAACAACAAGCAGCTTGGGGAACGTGCCCATTGTTCCTCCTGTTCTGCTGCTGCGAACGTAATTATGACCTACCCCTAAAATCAAACCCCGGTTAAACAGGAAATCTTTTATTGGATAGGAAAAACGACCGTTGCAATTGTTTCCTACGGATTTAATGAAATCCTTTTTTACTTGCCACTATCGTGTCGCCGTTATTTTGCAAGCTCTTTTGTTTTCTTCCGGCGCAATCCATTGTTCCGCTGCATTTTGATGAACTTGTTTTACTCGCGTTGAATGGCGCGCTTTTCCATCGGCGCGACCCGCTATATCGCAGTCCCTTTGGGTATTACTTTGACCCACCGGGGGAAAAGGAATGGTCCTATCGATGCAATTCGTTCCGCCGTGGACGAATATTACACGTCCGTCCGTAACTGCGCAGACTGGGGTCATTAAACGCAAGTCATTCGTTTCTTCACTGTGTTAGATCATCATTATCTACAGTTGCAACAAGACATCTGCAGTGATTGATGTTTCACACTAAAGAAGAATAATCACTGCACTTGGTCGGAAAGTAAGGTCAACTTTATGATTTTCGTCTGCATTCAACAGTGTTGTTTTTACTTCAATTTATTACTCTACTAACAATACATTTTCGAGAAGTAAATCGTAAGAGAAGTTAGGGCAAAATGTTAATTTTACGCCAAGTTACTTGTTACCGAAAAAAATTGTTGTATGGTGGCAAGATTTCTCGAAATCTAATGAAATGACATACTACTACAAAGTTTTGTGAAGCAAACATGTTCAGCCATACGTTAAGCAATTCAAGCATCAGATAATGGAGATTACAATGAACATCGGTAAGACAAATAGCCTAAAGTCGCGCACTCGCATAATTAATTAACCAGTCCGAGGATCTGACAGCATTCTGCGAGCTAATTACTGACACGTCTTTGCCAGTCATCGTGTCAGGTTGTGGTCCGACGCCTGATGCCACGATATACTGGAGGAATTTCATCAAGACAGCTCATAGTAGCGCGTCTTCAAGTAGAAAGGACCTATCATTCAACCACCGCAACGAGTGTCAAGACGCTGACCCTACTTCACGCCAAATAATTTCGCATTAATTAAGCTCTTTACGTTGCTGATTGCATTTCACATTTCCATGGCGTCAAGTAAATCGACACACCTATGGTGCCAATACATTTTTGTCCGGGACTTTTTAATACTCTTTCGACGTATCCAGTTATTATTCGTACCTAGATTATCCGCGATAAAATAATTTAATTCAGGGAAAATTCAATGGCACACTTGAAGGCTTTATCTCCGAACTATATTAAGTTCGTGTAGTTGAAACATAAAGATTATGTGTTACAAATCCTTCTATACTATTTCAGATTACGTATGTAAATTTCTTTCTGCGCATAAAGTGGTTTGCTAGTATGCAGTTACTGCCAACGTATCTTAAATCCGGCAGGCACTTAATTTTCAAAATATATTTATGTCCCTTCCGACACTATACCGCAGACCTTAAACGCAACAAAGTCAGGAAATACTAAAGGGGAGGTCTCCAACTCGGAAATTCAAAAAATTATGAAACTTTGGGGATATCTAGAGGATATATAGATATATATTACGCAATTTTTTTTCGCTGCCCAAATTTACTCTAGGGGGGTGAAATTGACATCTAAAAACCCGGGTATTTTCCGATTTTCTGTTATAACTCGCGAACTGTACGAGATAGAAAGAAAGTTTTGTGACAAAAGTTAGTCCTTTTAATTAGTAGTGTAATTCGGTAAATTACAGTTCGCGAGTTATAACGCAAAATCGGGAAACAGCCGGATTTTCAGGGGTCCATTTCACCCCTTAAAATAAATTTTGGCAGCAAAGAAATTGCGCAATACTTACTTATATATCCTCTGCACATCCACAAAGTTTCATAACCCTTTGAATTTGTAATTAGGTACACTTATGACTTCCTTGTCTTCCTAAATAAAAATCAGTAAAATTTTTTAAACTGACACCGTAAAATAATCTCAAATAGTATTTTACGTTGCGATCTTATTTTCCCTAGCAGTTACAGGAGCCTCCTATTTAATTGCATCGCAGTTACAGATCCCACGTTTTCGCCAGAAACAACAATATTCCGCAAAGTGAAGCTAATCCTGAAAACAGAAAATCTTCATCCTCAGCACCTGGTTCGTTAGATTCTTGCTCCGTGGAAGCAAGCTGTTCAACTGGCTCGATGCTCGTGCAGAGCTGTCTGGCGGATGTACGGGCGCGACTTTCTTTCCGCGATAAAGAAAAGATTCTTTCGCTTGTACGGTACATTATGCGCGACGACTTCCACGGAATTGTTCACGGAGCCTTGCCACCGCGACGGAGGAGGATTCCGCGGACGAAGATAATTGATTGCGCGAGGCGGCCGCCGCGCGGAAAAACTGGCTGAACCGTTGATATATTATTCGACGGGGCAGGGTATAAGGTGGACGCATTAACCCCTGAAATTAAGAAAATTACCGACTGCCCGGGACAAACTAGCCGGTGTAAATTGCTCAGTGTCCTGCAGTGGCCATTCTTTTTTTGCCGCGCACGCGGCAGCGAGACAATAATACGTCCGGGCGTAGGGAAAATACGTCGGAATAAAAATTACGGCCGGCAGCGCTGTTAATATCTTACGATGCTTCGTCCGCGACCACGCTGTGCAGAAGATCCGTAATTGCAGCCGCTCGTTGAACTTCTGGTCGATTTATAGCGCTGCGATATTCATGACGCCCGCGCCAAGTAAATGGGACTCAGTCTTTCCGTGAAATGAGAAATTTTACTTTCAAACGATCGTTTCAGTTACGCGCCGCGTAAACACCGTTTCCCGCGCAATTGCCCTACAGTCCCGCCTATTAAATTACTGTGTACCGGCGGACCTTCGGAACGTCTGTGATCAGTGGCCTGCCAAGCGTTTGTTGGGGGAACGACGGATGCAAAAGCACGGGGGAGGAAATTGTCCTCGATGGATTTGTGTGTTGGCTGTGATGAACTTGAGAAATTGACGTCGCAACGGAATGATTTTAACGAAGCGTATACGTGGGAGTGAAAGTGCTAGTTTGATTGGATCTCGGTGGCGTAGATATTGTAGTTTGTTATTATCTACTCGGGGTGAAATTAATTCGATATCCAAAGAGACTTCGGGTAACAATGTGGAATGAATTCCGCGGAAAATTCTTATCTGAAGGGATTCTTTTTAATGACAAAGTGGACTAGATTTTGTAAGTATTTTCCACGTGTAATTAAAGTTTCAGTAATTACTGGTGATTGCTTTAAGTAATACGACATACCTGAGTTAGCTTCTGTAGCTCGATGTTACTGTCAGTCTTTTTTATTCCGTGTTTTTCACAGTATTCAAACGCGACTACAAACGACTATAAAAAGTCGATCTCTTAGCGATTGAATTTGATTGCTCTCGGTTTTCTACGGAAGTAGAGGAGCTTGCAGTTTCAGAGAACGTTGGAACAATGTGCCAGATCCTAGAAGCTGTTGCAAACCTGACAACTATTACCGTAATCTGACAACCGCCTGGTAGTTATTTTATTGCTTCGTTTAATGTCTATCCGAGAAGCACTTCCCTTGAACATTTTTACGCGAAATCACGATCATTAAGTTAAAATGCAGCGGCGAAGGGGCACAGGAAGTTTTGCCGCGAAACAACGTACAGAGAACACGAAAACCTGTTACGCCTGATTCAATACGGACCTCTACTACTGGCGGATGACGTCTGCACACATAGTGCAACGCTCTGTTTTACATAGCGTCGCGTGCTACCGCTTAACGATGCACAGGTCTACACAAAGTGGACAGGAAAGCTGGGAACAGTTGCTGTCAAAGGGACGAATGTTTAAATGTATACAGAACGTGATTTTTTATGAATTTCCCTACCTGAGAGTATTAAGTGGAACTAATAACGCATGCATGGCAATTGCGTCATTTGTGTATTCAGTGCAACTACTTACAAGTAAACATTCACTTGTAAACAAAACCTGGCATCTATATATATTTTTTTAGGTGATGAATACGAATATGATGTTATTGTTGAATGTTTACTTGTCATGAAATAATTTTATTTTTACACTTCTCTTGAATGATCCGAGCAAATCGAATGAATTAGAATCCTTGTAGAAAACACTGTCTGTGCCAAGAATCAAATTCAATACTATAGTATACCATGGCGAAGATTTAAAAAAAATATTTTTTTTACTAGAAAATTCAAGATGTTGAGAAAATTCAAATGTTCGCCGTTCCTTCAGAAGTCAATATTTTTTTAGAAATCTTGTGCTTCTTTAGTATTTAGTGTGTAGATTACAAAACTTTTTGTCTTTTTGTTCTAGGCCAAACGCTGTGGAGGTGTAAAATTCCACCGCGGAATGACTGAAATACAAAATACGAATCAGCTATGCGGCTATTGTACTGCCATTTCTTTATTAAAAAAATCGGAAATTTTTTTGTTCATTTTTATTAATATTATAAGAAACTTATGTTACATTTTTAATAAATTTCAGGAATTTCTTTAAAATCAGCCCCAAAGTTATCTTACCATTTCTGGCCTATCATCGGGGCGTTACCCCTTAATGTACATACAGATAAACTATTCTTGTGCTGCCTGGCATCAATGACTTGACTTACGCGAAAGTTACAGATACGTCTATTATAAAGTATAATAAAGAGTTCTACCTTTTCTGCTTTTCCAATACTCCTTCGAAACGCTACCCAACGGTTTGCCCAGTCCTACGATACATCTACATCTAAAAGTTCATCCAAACACCTACCGATTAAACGTCACATCCCCCCCACTGATTTATTAAAAGAACCCTTCAGGCATTTTGCTTCGCAGCAACGCTCACCGAAGACCGATTTCCGGGTCCCGTACGTTCCACAGGCTTGTGAAGTTGCTCGAACCGCTTAAACAAAATTCATTGCTCCCTTCCCCGCTTTTTTTCCTCACGACATAGCCCTCCAATAGCGCCCTTAGCGATTCACCAGCGTGTCCCGTCATTTTTAATAGAACGTTTCGAAGCTTAACGAAGCACGGTTATCGAGCACGTCGTGAAACGTTCTGTAAACCGTTATCGGTACCCTTGGCCATCTTCCTGTGCAAAGTGGCGGACATTTTTCTGTCCGCGTGGGCACACAGCCGAGAGACGTCACGATCTGCTCGCAGATCGAAGATAATCCCCGTCGGTTGGCGAAACTATTCGGGGCCGGCAGAATTTTCTCGCTGCCCTGGCTCTGCACCGTCCACCGTCCGCCATAGAAAAATCTGTCGATCTTCCCCGTTAGTGGGCCGCGTATCGGCAGCCACAGCCAGAATGAAATATCGATTTTCAATCGGGCATAGTTTAACACTCGGACGATTTCGAATAAAATTGCCAGTCCGTGGTCGACTCCATTCGCCCCTCTCGCCCCCTCCCCCCTCCCTCTGCCCGCCCAGACCCTCTCCCATTCCGCCGTCCATCGTTCCTTTGGCTATCAATGATTCCGCGATACACGGCGAAACCGAGCGCCGATGGAAATCGAAACGTTTACTACCCTATCTCAGGAGGGTGGAGGGAAGCCTGTTGTCATTCCAGCTGAGACTTTATGGCCGCGGCCAAGAAAAATAGTGGCCCCTATCCACGCCCCGTCCAGGATCTCTCTCTTTCCATTCCCGATCGGACCTGTATCCACTTTGGAAAAGCGTTAATGAGACCAGGCACATCGACGTTGTACCCCTGCCCTGCGATCGTCCTCCCGGATAGCGAGTACTTTAATTGGAAAACTTTCGAGCCGCCCTTGTCCTCTGTACCTTTTTCCCTTTTGCCGGTTTTCCTTTCGTCACGAAATCAGGGATTTATGTGCGAGGATATATATATATATATATACGACACGTACCGGGCAATCTGGCCGCGGCGGCACTTGTATGCTCCGCCATCCGCGGGAGCCACTGAATCGACGTTTTTCAATTAAATTCGGCATTTAGGGGGTGATCTGGCTGTGGGCTTCGGAGGATTTCGGGCAAGTAGTAGTTACAGAGGCGGGCGAACGTGTCAAGTTAGTGTATATACGTAAGTCATCCTTGGAAACGGATGGAGATGGCTAGTTTGGTTGTGAACGTTGTTTCTGCGGGAATTAGAATGTGTCGTGGTACTTGGGTCGATGTGGAATAGCTTCTTGTTGAGTTTATTATAATTATTATTATTATTATTATTATAATTAAAGGGAATCCCCCTAGTATACAATTATGTATATAATACAGAGATTATAGAGTCTTAAACTTAGAGATAATTAACCGTACGTGAAAGAACTAATAGCTGTCTAACAGGATTAGGATTTTATTTTTAAAAAATCTCACACTACGCGTTTTCGGATTTGTTATTCCATATTATACTGTAATAACCGTCCCCTAATAAAAACGCGGATTTCCCTGCTGCAGAAATTGGAACACATTAAAATGAAAGATGTATCCTCATGCACGAACAAAATAAATCTGTCTTTATACAAAATGCAATGGACTAATGTAACGCACGAACGTTATTACTCTATATTACTTTGCGAATTAACATGTAAAACACGATGCACGCTTGAAACGACACGCCGAATTCGATGTTCATATTTCAATGGATTGAGAGGCACAAAGAATCCATAGAATCGGTGGGAAGTGACAACAGCGGGGGAATAAATAAATTTATACGAACGTAGTGGGAAATTTATAGTTCAACCGTAAAACGATTTCCGATCACGAGTAGGTTTAAACCTCCAACGCAGCAATAATAACTGCAACGAGATTTACGAAATGCAATTCGCGCGATTGATTTTTGAAATACGTCCGGTTAAAAAATAGCCCGCATTTACATCCACGCATCACCAACACAGCGCTCCGACCCATTATTTATCGTGACAAAAAACACGGGCAGTTATTTATCGAAAAATTTCGAAAATCCACGCGCGATATAATATTCGAGAGCAAACTCAATAAGCTCGTGCACGGGTGCATGATTATTCATTAAACAACCTACGTTCCAACTCCTATATTTATTTTTAAAAACTAATAATAAAAAAAAACAGCAGCTTCTTCAAAGATGCATCAAAAAGTGGTGCAAATTTCAGATAAATCGAATCGCTAGTTTCTTAAAAAAAAATCCCAAACTTTGCTATGTTTCTATCCCAAAGAATATGATTCTCTCTTAAAGGACCAACGTTGAAATTTGCTTCGTATCAAACCTAACAATCGTTCTCCTCTCGTATGAACGTTTTCGAAAAGTACCTACGTCTCATTAAACTGCGCGACAGGCTCATCAACCAGCTTTTTCCGTTCCCACTCGAGAGAATGATATTTCTCTCTAACTTTTTTAAAAAAAAATCCTGTATCTGCCGTTGAATTAAGTTCGCCAATTTTCGCGCAGTCCAGGGCGCCCCTCGGACGTTCCCCGCTTCTTTCCCGAGCCACTTCATCAATCATTCACCTTTGTTTCCTAGTCCTCGTCGGGTTTAATTAATCGTTGAAAGATGCACGCGTTATCCTCGATAACCGCCCCGTTACAATAGCTTCCAATTTAATGAATCGCTTCTTGAAAACACGGTAAATCAATGGCTCGCGTCGGGGGGGGGGGGGAGGGCTCGCGTTGCCCGGCCATCGGGCTAAATTGGTAGTAACAGTAGATTGATATTGATTTTCTGGCCGGCACGCTAAATTTCTTTCGTCAGAAAATCAACGATTTATGTTTGACCAGATAGGATACACAAAACGCGATCGTTTCACGCCGCTCCTCGCAACAGCGCCCTACCGTCGAAGCGGCGCGTGCGCGCTGCCAGCTCGCGTTTATCGCGAAACATGGCAAAATATCCGGGAATGGGCGTCGAATTTGCATCTCAAAAAGCACAAGCTGGCGAGCCCTCGCGTCGCTGAACATTCGATGGACGCGCTGATGACAGCGCGGTCCGCTTTGTGTCATGCAGCGCACATATATTAGCGCGAAAGGAGCACGAATGGGGACGTTGTTGGGGGGTTGGGGTTGGGAAGGGGGCTGAGGTGGCGGTGTAATTAAAATTACAATCCTTTGTGGCTATCCCCGCGCGGTTTTCGTCGGGTATCGTTAGCCGCGCGAGTCGACGGTGTTATTTTCCGTATATAATTCAGTCGGCGCTGTGTACCTACACGCAGCCGTCTCTGAATTATGTATTAGTTTGTATTTGCGAAACGTGAAAGTTACAGTGGGGGAGGAGGTGTGCTGCTTGCGCTTGAAACGGGCAAGTGTTGCGTTGAATTAACAAGGCGAATATTATGTGTCCCGGCGGGGAATGTGTCAATCGCGCCCCCGATAGCACCGCCCACCCTTTCTTTTGTTTCACTTACACTCTGTGCGATGTTGCTGCGTGAAAAAAAACCCACTGGAACTGAGTTGATCCACTTGTCAGTGCGAGGCGAGCTTGGAAGAGGCTTGAAAGTTTTGTTTGACTGAGACGAATATGTAATTACGAGGATTAAGAGGGTTCCATGCCTATGTACGTACGTTCAGCTGCGGTGGAAATGAATGAGTTGAGGAATTTTTTGTAGAGGTTGGATTAAAGAAAATAAAGCAAAATGTTTATCACGCGTGATTTATTAGTCCATAAGGTGCACGAACAAATTGATTTACATTAATTTTTGTATTAAATTCTTTGTGATTTTTTAGGTTCTTTAGAGTATTGCAGCAAAAATGGCTTTAAACATCGATGGATCTGTAAAATAGAAAGATATTCTGTGAAATAATGTTGCCATTTTGGGCTGACGAGCCAAATTTTGTAATTTAAGAAATAAGCAATTTATGACACTTTACAGCACTAAAGTTAAATAAACTTTTTCATGAAAAATTTTGGGCTATAATTGTGCATAAAGAATGAATTAAACAAAATATATATTAAAAAAATGATCTCAATGTTTTAGAATGGATCTCGAAAAGAATTTGCTGTGGATTTATTGTAGATGACCTAGCGTCGTGAGATGAGATTTTCGCGTGAGGACTGGATGATGTTTTGATGGCGAAATGAGTAGCAGCATGTACTTCAAAATCGTCGATGGTGGAAAGCACGCATGTAGTTCGATAATTTTATTAGGTTTCCCTTGAAAAAAGTCACGTTTGCCTTCGATACCTATTACCCGCGCATGCGCAATCTCAAGCGTGAATAGCAACTCGACTGCTCGTATAAAGAAAACATAATAGATGGCTCAGGTAACGCCGAGCAGTTCAGGCATACAATTACGCACCCGGCAAGCTATTGTCCCCAAATTGCACCGTCTACCCTCGTAAAATTAATTCCGTAATACCAGAAGATAGGGTTACTACTCGGTAAGTAACTGATTTCACGAACTTCCCCCTAGAAATTACCCTGAAGTGCTACCCCAACGCTGCTTTATCAATTCCTTCACGGCGTTCGATGGTTCCTCGAATTCAATCTACCCAACGGCGCGCGGAATTATCGCGTGCCCGTTAATAAGAGAAATTAGGGGGACGCGACGCGTTCGGATGGTCCACAAGATTGGTCCGTTCACCGCGATGGTGCGGCGCAACATCCACCCGACATCGATCGTTATCCTTGCCGAGTATAAACAAAGCAACGTGATGCATTCGACCATTTATCGATACGTTAAGCGCAGTAACGCGGCCGTTGCGTGTGCGTGCGTGCAAATCAGAGGGGGAAGACTATATCTGGTGCGCGCGCAACGCAGAGCCACTGTATCGATTTGATATTTGTCGTGTTTCTCGCTCAAGGGTTGGGCATTTTTTTTTTCAAATTGCCGTTCCCGTGGGCGGCCTCGCGCCCGTGGCACGTTACTCCGCGACGTTGACAGCCGGGACGCGCATCCTGGCAAAAAAAGGAGGGCGCGCCTGATACTCGCGCGAGTCCTCGAGTCCAGCGCCTGGTGGCAAAGAAATTGTTAGTATAAACTGCGTACTTATCGAAGCCTGTATTCAGCCCCAATTCTCGGAGCCAGATTGCATATCAGATTTCTCATTTGGCAGACGATCGGTCTAGCCAGTTGATGTATCCGAAGGAAGGTTCCTTCTTCCTGTGCTTAATATCCAAGTACCTGTCACGCGCATCTGCACCAACCTGACAAATGTAGTCACGTGCAAAACTCACGGTTCGTGATAATATGAGAAGGGAGGTAGGTAGGAGTTGATAAAACGTTTCGATTCGGAAAATTCTTCAGGGGTCGAACCGTCGTTTGCTGGGTGTATTGGAGTTTTTAGGGGAGAGCGCTGGGAAGTTGATTTAACCCATTGAGATGTTGCAATTTAGTTTGGCTTGTATTTAAGCGGGTTCGTATTGGGTTTGTATTACTGTAGAATTCGCGGTGCGCGGCTCGCTGCAACTTGAGCATGCGCATTTGGAGACCTCAGTAGTGGCTGATGATCCTGAACTATAATAGCGATGTTTGTTGAGTTTGCAGATAATATTTCCCTCTCCAAAGTATTGGGCTTGGTAAGCTTATCGGGAACTAAGGTAGGGCACGCTGGGGATAAGCTCTTAGTGACCCTGAGTATCCAGTTGCTTTTGATCCAACTATATCGAACTTGTGAATAAAGCTACCTAGTAGATATTAACTCCAAGAAGATTCGGTGGCGAGGCAAAGGGTTTATAAATTGAAATCGATAGCAGGGTGAAAACTTGCGAGAACTAGGTCCAGTGGAGAGCACTTTGGTGGGAACTAGGCTGACAGAGCAAAAGGACTATCACTTATTATCGTTAGTACCTTTTCCCGCAAACTACCCAGTTTCGCTGTTCAGAAAGAATAATATATTCCACGCGGTCAGTTACTAAGTTTCTAAAATTATTTACCTGTATTATCAGCAGGGAACTTCCACCATTCGCTGGAGTAAAGTGCAACGCCCTCCGCAATACACCGTTTGTTTCGTTGAACTTTTTTACGATCGTACACATGTAAATGGCCCTACGAGATCTCGCGGTCATATGCTAAAGCTAATTGGGCAAACACATTCTGTAGGTACTCTGTTCTTTCAGCAAATACTGTGGAATTATAGCTGCGTATGTATGTACATGGTGTATGTTATTCATTCATTAGAAATGAGTGTAATCGATCGGGGGTAGGGGAGAGTGTGGCAAATCGGAACGCCTAACTTTGGAGTGTGATAACAAACAACCCGAAGGGAAAGAAGGCATGAGGCTTCGATAGGAGTTTTAAGTAGACCTTAGACTATAAGAAAATCAAAGACTTTGTAAAGAAGAATATTTGGCAACGCAAGAAAATAAGACTTTCCGGAGGTATTGAAATATGCGCCACGCTCAAGTTATGGGGTGAACCGGAACACCCATTTCAGGACCATGTCCCTATCTACATTTCCTACATATGTGATTTTTAACATTTTTTAACTTTTCTCTGTTTTATCATTTTGTTGTCTTGTTTAACGATTGCCGCACGTTTGAACGAAATAGTGTAAAGACGGGTAATTTTAACCTGAAGAACTGCAACAATAATCACGTGTCATCTATCAGTACCTACTACAGAGGTGTTTTATTTTAAAACAACCACTCCATGCAACACTATTTGCGTCACCTTCCGCATCCTAGTTTCATCCCCGCGCCAAAATACGCTCCCTAAATCCTGGTTCTACCCCGTCATTTCACCCTTACGTGACTCTTAACCCACACCTGCGATCTGCAATAACACCGGCATGACGAGTGCCCTTATGAACACCCCGCTCTTTTTCTAAACAGTTGATTTTCGTATCTGGATCACGTCGATCGACCGTACATGCAGGCACGAGCGCGAGACACTTGAGGTTCTCCCTTTTGTTTCCGCCCCGGAGACGATTTACGTCGATTCAGACGCGAGCGATAAAAAGACAGTGGGAACTGGTACGGAACACAGAGAATATTTGTAACTTAAATTCTCCAGGGGTGGGCGGAACGGAATCCGATACCTCGACGATTCCGCATCACGTTATTCGGCTGCCGTTCCCGGCGAGCCTCAGAACCGACTGCTAGGGAAATCCCTATATTCCCCGGCGATAGCCGCGAAAGTGTTATTTTATTTAGCGGAAACGTAGGAACGCGGCGCCGCACAAAGCTGCGGGCGCTGTAAATAAAATTACTCTGTATGGTTGCGAAGCTGCCGAGAAATGGGTGGAAACGCATTTTCCTTTTCTCTCGTCTCGAAAAATATAAGTACGGCTGGTTCTGGGCGATGCAAATATCGGGAGGTAGAAGTGTGTCAATCTAGATATTGAACGGCCAGATCCATCGTACGTAGGAAATATTTGCAATGAAAACTTCTTAGAAAAGCGGCATTCAGGCTGTTTGCATTTCCGCAGCACTCGGATCCTATGCAACCGCTTTCGCGAGTATCGCCGAACTTCAGAGGCGATCTGTGTGGAAGCTGGTGTGCTGTCTGGTGAGAAGCGACTTGCTTCTGTGACGGAGGATTCGAGATGGTCGATTTACATATTTAAAATTAACAGCCCTGGATGCAGATATACGTATAGAGTAAACTTGCCGAAATCGTACCCATTAAGAGGCAAATGATTGTTACATGAAAAATAGCAGGGTAAATGAAACAAAATTGGAGATAATCAACTCTGCTGTAACAGAGTAAACAGTTTAACAAACTCGAACAACATAAATCAATCAACTTCTACTCATGAAAACGATTTATTTTTAATGTCGAAAAAGTATCTACGATTTAGGATTAATGTCTCTAAATCGAATCACACTTATCCTATATAATTGGTACTTTCAAATCTAACAATAATCATCAGATAAATATTCGAAAGTACCTATGTGTATCTCTCCCGCACAAAGCACGTGTAGGTACCCACATTTTGCACTGTGTGAATTGTATCATATTTTCCTGTCTATTCTGCTCGCATATTTCACAGAACCAGCTTTCATTTTCATGGACTTTCTTTGCCATCTTTTTCTTCTTTTGTGTATCGGTTTTGGCGCTACATAGGTATTCTTCCTCTTAGGAGTTTTCTTTGCTGTTCCGGTTAAATTCCCAGTTATGGTTTTCTTTATAGTCTCATCCCTGTTTTGTTTCAGTACGATTTAAGGTTACACAAGGTGGTACGAAATAGGCACATAGGTCAACTTGAATTCAAACTTACCGTGCTACAATATAGAGCACTGTTTGTTGGGGTAAAAACAAGAAATAAAATTTAAAACAGACATAGTTTCACACAGAAATTTGTTTCACTGAATCTCACAAATAGTAACTGTGCAAAATCTTTCAGAAAATGTTACCTTCTTTATATTTCTTTCATGGAGTGCCCGCATGGCGACTCGGCTTGTTAATAGCGTATGGCTAACTGTTTGTTACACTTGCTACAGCTAGGAGCGCCTGTGACTGTGTTATCGTTAGTTTAAAATAAAGAATTAGGCGCAGGTACGAATTAGGCAAGTTTACCCTAATTGCGCAAATGTTGATATTTTTATGGGAGACGGGAAAACTTGATACAAACTGGAGATCCCTGAGAATATTGGTTTTGCCTGAAGACCTTGCCGCAATTAGGTCGTCATAGATTGCTTTCTTTCACTAAAACAGATGAGAAATTGAACTTTAATGCACTTTTACTGAACTTCTGTTGCCTTCTTTTAAACTGAAAGTAACTTAACTTACCTCATTATTATAGCAGGCCACTCACGAGTTCAAGTTATCAAAGAAATTAACATATTTCAAACTACAGCTTTCCTCGCAGAAAGTGAATTGCAAGATGATCTTCGGTGCCTGCTCCTAGATCTTAAGAATCGAGATTTAATATCAAATTAATTAAGGAGGCAGACCACTGTAAACCACGGGGGGCTTGGAAAAACTCCCTTCCTCTTCCCGACAACAGGGGTAGCCTTCTATAGCAACAATAATCCCTTGATACGCGTGTAATCAGTTAAACTGCGCCTCCTTCTCAAGTCGATGCACCGTAAACGAAGTTTCCCAGAGATGTGTGTCGCACAGTCTAACGCAGACTCTCCCGCCACCCCTTTCCAGCGACCCTCTCACGACTCACGGCCCCCACAATCCTCGTGACCGCGACCCAGAGCAGGGACCACGCCCTTGGTAAGAGGGTTCTCTCCAATTTCAGATTTTAAAGTATCCACCTCAATGCTTGATATAGAAAGTTAGCGGGGAGCAGCCTGTAAAAGGATCAGAACTTAAATGAAGTTAGCGGTGGGATAGAGAATTCTTAGGGCGCGGCACGAGGTGGGCGCAGAGGAAGGGTTCTGCAGGCGGCCCCGGTCGTGTACTTGCCACCTGCAGCTCCCCCCCCTCGGCCCCTTCATCAGCAACCCCTTTATGTCATCCGCTCGGCGCCGTTGCTCGCGATTTAAATAATATTTTGCGAAACAGTCGATCCAATAGTGCACTGTTCTCCACTCGTTCGAGGAACATTTCACTTAAACCGCCGTCTCTGGCTTTCGCGCAATTTCATTCCTCCCCCGCGGCCCCTCTCTAAGAGACCATTAAGACTGTTTCATCTTTCCATACAATTTGTTTTCCCGCTGCTTTTCGAATGCCGTCCGCGATTCCACGGGAACGAGCGACGGGAAAGCGGTGGGATAAAGTAATCCCGTAACCTGCCGAGGAACCCGAGGCACCGCCATTCTTGCATCGGCCGCTGAAGCCTGCGAACGACAGGGGAGAGCGATTAAACGGGGGAAAGAGAATCGCCATTCAAGGTTGAAGAAAAGATCGCTGCTCCATGGGACGCACAATGGGCCTAGTTTCTTCTATTCCGATCGGCGTTACACCGGCATTATTTCGGTCCGATGCAACAGCTGCGCACTCGGCACTGTTTGGAATAATTTATGAGACGTGCTCTTCTGCTCGACATGGCGACTGGTATTCCTTTAAGAGAAGGCCGCGGAGACGAGGTTGTTCGTGTAAATAGAGTGTATGTATGTATTTGCGGGGTATGGTGGGATGAACGACAGGAGAAAGCGACCTTCCATGGAAATGAGAACGAGAAATGCGAAAAATCCCACTTTCAAAAACGAAGATTCTCACTGTTATTTTAAACATATAATTTAAAACAAACATTACTTTTTTCAGCTTGTTAAACATAATTAACATATAGATTCAAGTGTCACGTCATAAAAATCTTCAACAGGTGTGGCCAAAACCCTGAATTAAAAATGCTGGCCCATATTTAGGCCGCTTCCTCTTTTGAATGCGAATGAATGAAGACTTATGGTTGACGTTCCTTTTACTCGCTCGTTATTATTGCTATTAAGATTTCCACAGATCTGAGTGGATTGAGTTTCAATTATCTTGCGAACAGGTCTTCCAAGCACCATTGAAGTGTTTTCAAAGATCTAGAGCACGGTCCCCAGCAAACTGTGTTAAAGCAAAATCATTCTGATTTCATTATGCCCCAGCCTTTCAAGTACCCTTGCTTGATTAAAAATTTTCTTGAATTTTCTGCTGCTTCTGATTTACTCTGAATACTCTCCGAGGTGGCTTCAACGCGGGTGTATTATTTTCTAGTTGATCTCTCTTGGCTCATTGTCCATATTAATTATATCGGTCTATCCCACCGCTATTCAAGCGTGAAAACCAGGAAGCGGAGGAAGGACACGGACAAAGGAAGAAGAAGAGGGAATGCGGAAGAGAGAGCGAAAATTAGGGGCGCCGGAAAGGAAAAGGGACAAAGCCATTTCCTCTCGGCATAACGCTTTGCCGGGGAATTCGAAACAGAAGTGAAGATGCTCTAATACAGCGAGGCTGCAATCAGAAAGCCGAGCTGCCTATTCGCCTTGATATTTAGATCCGCGGAATATCTTGCGAGCAATAGGGCGGGGTTGAAAGCGAACGCCCAAAAAACACCCCCCGCTATTGTTAGCGAGACACGCGACTTCTCAAAGAACAGGATCCCCGCATTCCGCGGCCTTCTCAAATCGTAAACCTTACTGTGCTGATGCGCAGCCTATTTAATATTGTTCTTGATGGCAGAAGTTAAATGCCCCGAGTGAGGAGGGCGAGCAGTTTTATTAAAGGGGAAGCTTATCCACCGGGTCCTGCCACAGAGGCAGAAATAATTAAAAGTATTTCCTTCTCTGTCCTCTCTCTATAAATAAATACCTCCACTATTGTACACATTTATCTCCGCGCCACGCTCGAATTGCAGAATTAATCCCCATAGCCGGGCCATGCAGCTGTTAATAAAATTTCTCTCCATCCCTTAATTCGCCGAGCAATTCTAAACATTTCGGCGGTAGCTCTTACAGCATATCATTACGGCTTCCGTCCGGAAACGTAACACAATTACGACCAACCAAAAGAATCTCGTTCCGCCGCTTATTACCCACCCGCGCCGAAACTACACTTCCCCATTCAAACAAACCACCTCCAGCCCCCATTAGTCTTTCGGCACCGCGCGACGTTCGTCGCGTAATCGAATTCCAATTTACGTCTCCTCGTCGAAGGCTGAACGAGGAGGAGCGCGACCTGGCCCCGGAACTTAATAAAAGGATAACCGCAGAATGATTCCCGCGAAGCACTCGTAAACTTTCATACCGTGGCCACGGTCACCGTGGGAACGATAAGCCGTCCTTCTCCCCCGATACGGGCCGACACGGTGCTTCCAGGTCGCCGCTTTACACTGAAACACTTTCTCGTGTCTGGGTGTATGACTCCCGGACGAGGATCCGATAAAAGTTTCCAGGATTATCCGAGCTGGACCGGAGGGGGCGAAGGAGGGTTGTGTGTGTGTGGGGGAGGGGCAAAGTTCCAGCCGTAATGCGAGCATATTGACCACGACTCGCTGGAATAATGACGACACGGGCGAGGACCAGAGAAAATCTATCGCGGCGTTTGCCTAGAGTTATCGCCATCGGTTGCCTCCGAAACCGCGGGTCATCACGATCCTGGCCACGTTCGGGGCCGGACCGGCAGCCCGGCTCGGGCACCGTTCGCAGGGGCCAACAACAGGCGTTGAGAAACGGAGACGATTCGCCGAGGAGGCACACCGGGGAATTTCGGGGGTGGGAAAAGGAGGGAACGGTTATTAGCTCTGTATGTATAGCGACGCGAACACAGCGGCGCTGCCGAATCCTGCGGTAATTACCGTGCACGCGTTGTAATTTAGATCCTTCCCAGAGGGATTTAAGCAAGAAAGGGGGAGGGTGGGGACGGGAGGAGGGGCGGTCTAGCCGCTGGATCGGTAAGTCGGGGGGAAAAAAACGATTAAGCTCATTGATTCCGAGGAAAATTCGATGAACGCTTTGCTCCGCTGCTGACGCGTCCTGGAGGTATTTATTAAGCGACTTGGGGATTTGGGATATGGTGGAAATTAGTTCAGTGTGGTTTAGCGTTTAGTGTGAAGTGATCGGTTGGGGTTATTGGTGCCTATAGGGCAATTTCGATGGTGTTTTGTCACTTTAAATAAAAACGTGGTGCTTTATTAAATTGATTCATATTCTGATATGAAATATCCCGCGCCACGATTTTATTTAAAGTGAGAAAACACCATCGAAATTGTAGTGCAAGAAAATAATTATTTTTTAGTTTCGTGCATTTTATAAATCGTTTACCTAACTTAAAAAGTTTTTTTTATATATTTATTATTCTCTAGTTTTTAGTGTCGAAATTTTATTTGTAGTTGTAGGCTGATTCAAGTCGTTTGGAATTCTAGTTATAGATTATATTTATTGTTGACTTGGTAACTTTTCAAACCCCTCGGGTTTTTTTTACACCAGCGTGTTCAGCAAGAAATTATACATTTCATATCTTTTACTTTATCCATTATTTTCTTTTAATTTCTTACTTTTTTACATAAAAAATTGCAATGCCACTACACCCACGCACGCCTGCGAAGTTTCAAGACAATTGGATCGGTGGAAGTGGGTGAAAATGGAATTGCCAGATTTGAAACATTCACCAAACATACAGAGCATCGAAGCTAATATAAATCGTTTAATAAAAACCCTTCACACTGTCAGTAAAGTTAAAACTCCTCTCGTTGGTATAAATAACCTACAAATATCCCAAAGAAGGAAACCATAACTGCTTCGTAGCACTAAATTGCACAAAAGAAGCAAACTGCAACAGAGCAAGTAGAACAGCTCTGCGTATGGTCAGACAGGCGCTGAAACCCATACCTGCCTACGATCTTTCACACACACACACACACACATACGTTCCCTAAAAAATTCTTTCAATTAAGCCTCCCTTCACCTCAACAAGAACTTCCCACGCATGCACCCCTAATTCACCCCTTCCCGGCCACAGCGCAAACGAAACCTGCGCCCATTCTCGGTCCTCGGCCACAACGCGCCAGCCATTACAGGGCGCCTCGCGTATCGACTCGCTCGGATGATCCTCCTGAAAGACGCTCCCGATCGTTCAACCGAGCCCTGCTTTCGTTCCTAACGAAGAGACGGCGGGCGGTGGTCCCCCATTGCGAGGCCGTGGTCGTGCGCCGTCGTAGCCGGCTGAAATTGTTCGAGACGAGTGTTACGTGCCTACAATACACCTCGCCTTTATTACGCGCGCCACGAGCGAGCGTGTCGCCGCGCGCGATTACGACGAGCGAGCCAGGTAGCAGCCGAGTGCGTAAAACGCGCGTCATAGGAGCGATTTCCGGGGACGTTATTCCAGCGGCTGCATGCAGATTACTGCGGAGGCAGAGGCGAAGGACGGGCTGGAATGAATCGCCAGGCCGTGTAGCGGTAATGCATGGGCGTAGCCGTAACAAGACACTTAGTTCGCGCGCGGTAATACGGGGCGTAATGCGAGGGAGCAGCGCGGGCGTGAGCGCGGGGCCAGATCAACCTCCGAATGTTAACCGAAGTAATTACAGTTCATAACGATTCCTCGCCAGGCCGGAGATAATGGCGCTGTTGTCGCCCCAGGAAATTGCACCAATTTTATGGAGTCCTGTCGACAATTGAACGATTTACTTGCCGCGCGTAGAGAAAACTGGCTGCCGGCTGAATTTATCGAGCGTCCGGTCGCTGGCTGTCAAAGTTACTTTCCGCGGCTGGAATTATCTGTTTCGCCCTGTACTTGGTTGCGCGGATTCCCCGCAACTCGGTTAATCGAATATTTAGGGCTAAACGCCGCTGTTGCTCTGCCTCGTTTGCTGATTTCAACGTTCTAATTTGGATGCTGATCAAAGAACGTTTTCGATGGCGTTTGTTGGAGGATGTTTGTGATTGATAGAAACTGAGAGGTTGATGGAAGGTTCAGACTAGATGAATACGCGGATGGGTATTAATTATTGCTGCTATTAAGAGGGTACTCGCGAAGGGGGCGCTGTTTAATATAAACTCGAGTGTATTTTACCTCACAGGGTTGCGAAGCTTCGTAACGTTCCAGGGGTGATGCAACTATATTGTTAGAAAGGTAATATTATTGGACACTGAATGGAGAGGTAATTAAAAATTATTACCCTTTCTTTACGAACAACGCGACTATATAGAAAAATTATGTTCAAGGGTGATTTTGGAGATTTGGCATCCCTAGGCTAACAACCATCTGCCGCCCTTCTCGTGAAATGTCATCAACTATTTTAATTTAAAAGAGTTGAGACCATTTGAAAATTAATTCAATGTCACAACTCACATATGAGTTATTGCTGGTTGCTAATTTGTTGCATGAAAAGAATTGAATTTTTTTTAAAAAGTAACATACATTTTGCCACCTTTTTCAATCTCTGTCGCCTGAAATTTTCCGCTCTGATCTACAGTTTACTTAGCCTATATACAAATTCGCGAATTGCAATTGCTGATTCGAACCTCATTTTCTCCGTGTTAATACAATTCTTCGCGGAGGGTTGAATATTCTTTTTTAGAACGTTAAAAGGTAGCACTAAAAGAAGGTGAGAGATCCTTGATTTGGACGTCAAAAGGACAGGCGCCTTCCGCGCATGCAGTTCGCAGAGTTCACAGAGGAAAGGTAGCACCGCCTATGTAGTATATTCCCGCGCTTCTCGCGAGCTTGCGTCAGGAAATTAAACGCTTCCGTGGGCTTTTGTGAGTTCCGCGTGAAAACGCATAATGTAATACCGCCTTAAGGCGGTACGTTGTTCCCGGCCCGAAGTCGGGCAAAAGTGTCTTTCCGGTTACCTTCCGGAAAGTCCTGATTTCGATAGAACTTGGCGAGAATGTAGAACACATTGACGTGGACGAGAAACAGCTCGCCTTCGGAAATTCGAAGCGACGATGTAGGTCGGGTGCAAATACTTTTCGAACCTTGTACAGTATTTCTCTTAGTTAAATGAAGAAGAGTAGGGTGGATGCACCATTTTTGGCCACTTTAAGCTATTGTACCAGTTTTGGCCACTTCTTAAAAAATATTTTCCCGTGTAAGCAATAAATGTAACCTTATATTTCGGCCGGTATACTAAACAAAATATTTTTCATGTGAAATTCTCCACATAATAATCATCTGCAAGCAATTTAATAATAAGACAATTATGCACATGGCCAAAAACGGTACATTTGCCCTATTCTTGAAATATTTTAGGTGCTTGAATTCAGGTGTGTGAATTCATCCATGGAAGTCGTGATTACTACTATCCTGCAGCTTATAAAGATACGCGCAACCCTTGGACATTCCATCCCCGCGTATTCTTCAGCTAGAGTTATGCAAGTTCGATGGGAAATTCGAAGAATCGCTCGAGAATTCCTCATTGACTTTCTCGCACCTGTACACCTGTCGATAAACTTCCAAGACTATCTTGGAGGAAGAAATTAGCATCGAGCACTGTGACAGTAAACGTTAATATTCAGGAACTAAGTTTCTTGAGATAAAATTACCAATCTCCAGTGTCTCTACAAAATGAGTTGTGTAGTACCTGAGATTTAATACTGCCTACGTAAAATACTAAACAGAGACACTAGAAAAAGAATAAAGTTTCCCCCATTCCTCGAATCCACTGAATATTCGAACTCTCTGCCATTACGAGTCTCCAAACAAACGAGAATCGTCGCAGCCAACACCAAATCCACGCTTCTCCCTTAGAACACAAATTATGTATTCCCTGAGCAAGACTGGAGATAATTGGCAAGCTACATCGCTACAGTAAGCTCGAGTTAAAAGCAATTCCGGACTCTTCAAACAACATGAAAGATTTAGCCTGTTTAAAAAGAAAAGTGGAGGGAAAGCGACGAGAAAATTGTCGCAGAGTTTTATTCCCATTTGTAGCGATCCTCGGGAAACTGGTGCGGCGATGTTACATAAAGAAGTCCACGTCTAGGGGGAGAAAAAAAAAACGGTACGACGTCTCGGCCGTAAACACCCACGCATTCCATCACGTCGTGAAACGCATCGTAACGCGGAATGAGATTTACGGCACCGTGATTCCGAGGATTCATCGGCGCAACGGAGGTTTATTATCGTTTTCCCTCGCCGAAACGATTGCCATTGCCAATTCAATGAAGTGCTTTTCTTTATCCGCGGATGTTTACTGGGCTCTTGACACAAACGATAGAATTAACCGTGCCTCCGTTACTGGTCCGTATAAATTGTTTCAGCTGCACCGCTGAAATGTCACGTAACGCAGATTATTCTGTCAGATTAGAGATAAATTTACGATGGATTTCACAATGGAGGGGGAGGGGGGGCTGTAATTGTTGCTATTTATAACGGCTATTATAGTTTTCAAAGTAACAGCGCGATAAATTGCTGGCGTTTAAACGTAATGCCAAATAATTTCCGTGTACAGGGGAGGATGCGATGATAAATCCATAATATGGATGAAAGAGTCGCAGCGGCTACCACTTCGGCAGAAAATGCGTAACATCGTGCTCACTCGAATAATTTGACATCTGCTGTGGCATCGTTACTGGGACTATTCGAATGATTTAATATTCGAATATTTTACAAGTATTCGAATGCTACGGATAAACTTCGAATATTTGAGTATTCGAATGTTATTATTCGACTATTTAAGTATTCGAATACTCGTGTATTCGAATAGTATGGTGTGAATTATATATCAAGTTGTTTAGGTTAATTTTTTACAAGCTTTTATTTAGTTTCAGTTGTGAGTTTGTTAGTTTGTCAATTACACCATACCCCACAGATTAATAATCAAACTAACCAAGATGACTCCGAAGCAAATGTACCAAGTAACAAGCATCTACATAGATCCATAGGTAGATCAATACAACCCCGAACGCCCTTTTAAAATACCCATTTTCTCGTTATGTAATCTGCTTCTCGCGGAAAGGGAGCCGCTGGTAAGTTCCGGGAGGATCGATACGACAAGTTATTGCCGTGCGCGAGTAATTAATCACCCGCTTAACCAGCAAAACAAATGGACGCTGGAGGGTTTTTCGGCGGTGTCAAGGGGGATTGTCGTCTTCACGCGAGCATATATTCCAACTGACTCGGGAAGTTCCATCGTAAGCAGGGCCATTTTTCAAGTTTCCTTGCGGAAAAGGCGGGGGCGAGGGGAGGGCGGGCGGGCGGGCGCGAACAGTGGCATTTTCGAGTTGCGATCGTGTAGACGTAGCAATAGATGCGGGGGGGGGGGTAGAACGATTGGTAACATCCCCGGGCGAAGAAGACGCATCGAGGCGTGAATGTCGAAATCGATGCGAAGTGAATGCTACAGAGGCAGAGGAAAGTTTAAAGAACGCTCTCGACGGAAGGGGCGGCATCGAGGGTGGTACCGTTCCGCTGAAAGGACGGCCACGAAGACAGACGGTCCTGAAACCTGGTGGTAGGGGGAAGGGGATGGAGAGACAAAGTAAATCTTGAGAAGTAAAGACTTCGTATACATCGACAGGGATCCAATAATCGATACTGGGTACAAGTACGAAGAAAGGAATCGAATGTACCTAGTCAAGCATACCTGCACCCAACCTACCAAGCAGCCTTGATATATCCAACTTAGAAACAGTCTGTCTAATCTGCGCATCGAGTGGCCAACGAATTATTGGCAGAGTTAAAACGTAACTTGCATCCAGGCTATCTGAGTGAACAGCTTCAGAGGGAGTAAGGTTTAACGAGGGCGGATAATTCTGACCCCACAGTCGTTTCATATAATTTTTTCGTTCACTTCGGGCAGATTTGTTTGAATTAGGTGTTTTAAATTGAAGCAATGGTAATTCCGATTTCAAAAGTATTAATTATTATTAAAGAAATGGCACTAGTAGTAGTATAGTAAAGAGTGTTCTAACCGAAACTTGAGTTTTGCGTTCAATACACGTTCAGAGTGGTACGATAGAAGTTCAATACACGTTCAGAGTGGTACTGGCGTCATAGGTGAATTGAACGTCTATCGCACAATTTTGAACGTGTATCGAACGCCTATCGTACCACCCTGAACGTGTATTGAACGTCTATCGTACCACTCTGCACGCGTATTGAACGCAAAACTCAAAATTGGGTTAGAACTCTCTTTACTATACTACTAGCACTACTCTAAATGAAACGTTCAATTTTCCTTTTTGTGCAATAAAAAAGACACTATGAATCAAATACAAAGTCCGCCCTATCAAAAACAGCATTTAGTATTACAGCCAAAGATGTGACATAATTAATAACAAAATTACGGATACAATAATGTTTATACTTTCATATAAAAAAATTCTAAAAGAACGTCAATTTTCTTTTAAAAAGTCAAAGATCACTTTCAAATTTTTAAACATTTATTTAACTCGAGAATGTCCAGCCTTACTTGGAACCATGTAACTTTTATTATTAATGTAATTCAGAGTGCTTAATTTCAACTGCTCTGTCCTTTCAACAGTACCATGCACGCCAGTCGCTTCAAATAAAGGGATTCTGTATTGCATCATCAGCAGCATTCGTGAAAGCGGAAACGTTGTATTCACAATGATATCTTGTTTCAGGAAAACACATAATCACCCTTCCTGCTCCCTGTCTAGTTTCGTAGCTACGCCGTCGCGCCCTTCTCATAAAACGATTGTTGCTTTTTGCCAGGAAAGTTTTGTACGTGCTACTGAAGGTTTCCTATGCTCCCTCGACTTTTTGCAAAGTCGAGGATAAGGGACGTGGTAAAACTTTCTAGTCGACGTCGTGTAATTTTTTCTCAGCCTTTCCTCTAATGCGTTACCCAGCGTTAGGGTGCTGCTAACGCCCTGAGGATGCTTCAGGGGATTGATTTTATGAAACTCCGAGGAGCTGTAAGAATGTTTTCTGATATTACAATATAAATAAGATAATAATATTTTTATTGCATTGAGTAGGCCTCCAAGCGTTAGAATCTATGATTCTTTTAAGTGATAAAATATCGCCAGATATCACAGAGTGCCGGAGGTCCTGTAGGTCTTCGAATTTTTTTGTTTCAGTGCTACAGTTTCAGAGTCCTGGATTTTTCGGAGTGATAAGATATTTACAAGGGATGTCAGGCAACCTGAAAATTCATAAAATTATGCAACTTTGTGTGCAAGTAGAGTACTTCATCCGTAAGACAAACCGATTTTTTGTTGGTGCTATAGGGTGGTTTTAAGGGATGAAATCACCCCTTGAAAGAAATGCAGAATTTTCTTTTTCGCAGAATATCTCGTGAACGGTGAGACATATCGAAAAGAAGTTTAAACAAAAGTTGCATATTTATTTTATATCTACCAAACTGCGTAAAAATAATTATGGAAGAATCAATCCTTTTCAAATTACCCCCATCACTTGACTCGATAATTATTCTGACGCAGTTTGGTAGATACAAAAAAAAAATGTAACTTTTGTTTAAACTTCTTTTCGATAGCTCTCGCCGTTCTCGAGATATTGCACACAAAGTTGCATAAATATTCGGGTTGCCTAGCTACCCTAGTTCGTTAAGCTGAGCCGGTCCTAACATTGCCAGTGTCTCGGTGGCTTTCCACGGTGTCCCGAATGATTCAGCATAGCGTGGCGTTCTCATCTGTTACCTTCGATCCCGATTAGTTTTCAGCTTGCCGCGAATACCGCCGTTGATCCACGCTGCGAGGGCCGCACGGTGTGCGCGGTACGCGCGCTAGCATCGAGGGAGCAGGCAGGGGTGCGAGGGTGCACCTGCTGGAGCCAATGAATTATGGCCATTGCTGATGCATCGTCTGCAGCTTCAAGTGCAGCCAACGTGACGGGCGTCGGTCATCAAAACGAGTCCTGTCACTGTCTCGTCGATACCCCATTAAGCACGGTATCGTTCAAGTGGTATCAGATAATTTCTTGCTGCATACAGTAGAGAAATCCGATAACACGCGATGGTCTCGAGGGAAGGAAACCGTCGCGCTGGATTATTTCATCGACATCGCTGTATCGCTCGTCAGCGTGCTTCTTCGCCAGTGTCTTAATTGCTGGGAGAAAAATGGGGCACTAATGGATGGGTGGTCTATGAATCTGCATGTACTCTCGTTTCGCGAACGCGAGCAGCTTCTGCAAAGTACGTTGGGATAGTTTAGTACGAAGTTGCAGTAAAATGGGGTTTTCTAAATGGAAATCAGAGATGGGTAGGAATGTTACACTCCGCACTGGTTCAGTTTGGTCGCCTCGGTACTTTGTTGGTGAAAATTTGAAGAAAAAAAATGCACGAAGGGGATGTGAAGCGGATGTACGAACTGCACCGAAGCGGTTTCGAAGATTTAATATCGGATATGTGACTGCTAAAAATGAGAAATGCTCTGGGCATCCTGCAAAGTTTGATAACCAGTCTCGTGGAAGCAGAACCAGAATTAATGGTTGATCAAATTGCAAAAGGGCTCGATTCATCTTAGTGAACTCTGCACCATCATCTGAAGGAAATCGGGGAAGTATCGGAGTCGGGAAATGGGTATTTCAAACACTGTGGGGTCCAGCTGCAAATAGGTATCTTATGTATGTACTGCTTTCCCATTATAGACAGATATTGGCGGTAACAAATAGTCGACCTAGAAGAACAATTTTAGAGAAAGACTGTCGTCCACAAATCATCTGTAAGAGGCAAATGTCGCCAAACAGATTTTGTCAGGTTATTGGTCAAATAAACGTGATAAGTAATTTACGCTGCACTCTTGGGTCTGAACCAAACAATAACTGCGCGTGTGCAGTGTGAACAGGAATAGAAAATTTATTAGTTTGTGTTATTGCATGTTATTATTTTTGTTTTAGTTAGTGAAAACAAAGGCAATGTTTAAGGTAAATTTTTTAATATCTATTCCAATTATGTACCAATCTTTCATTTATTAAATATTAATGTGATTGATAAGAATATTTTAATTTTAGACCAAAATGAATGTTGGAAATAAGTCAGAGATTTGGGATCATTACAGAGAGGTTGGAAAAGACAACGCACGTTGCGATCATTCTAATAATCTGTGTAATAAATTGTTGTTTTTTTTTGGTAAAAATTCGAAAACCAATTTTTCTAAAAATCGATTTTTGTATAAACCCTTGTGAACACCTAAATAAATTCAGGGATTTTGGGATTCAAATATTGCTTCACATTTCAAAATAATTCGAATTTATTTATACCAGCAAAAGAAAGGTGTACACAATATCACTTAATACGTCATCGATTAATAAAACCTCATAATCATACAGAATTTTAATTCTGTATATATATATATATATATATAAAATTCGGTGAAAGAGAAACGGCACTATTCAATTTAAGGCATTATAATCGATTAGCTGTATTATCTTTCAATGCTACGGTCTGGTCCGAATGAATCCCGTGCCTCGCATCGAATATCGATAACCACTTGAACCCGATTGAAGTGGCGATCAATTCATAAAAATTTCGAAACGCTTGTGTCCCCGGCGAGCGTGTCGAATGAAATGAGGAAACACATTGACAATCGTACGATCTCCCTTTCGAGGAAGGGGTGAGTTATTCGAGCAAATTGAACCAGTTATCACTTACGGACACATGCATCAGGGCCGGGCAGGCTTTATTAGAAAATATATCGCGGTAAATCGCACCTGCGTAAATAATTACAACGCGTGTATCGCGCAAACAGAAATGCTCCAGCGGGCAATCCCGACGTCATGTAATACAACGCAGCCGTCAGCCATTGATTTGTTTATAGTTGAAGCGAGCCTTCGCTTTTGTACGGCGGGAAATGCATGACCACCCCGATTCCATAAGGCATGAATTTATTTTTGCCGCTGCAACTCGCGCATCCATTAAACGGGGAACGATGCTAAAAGATAAATGAAGGTAAACAAAGTGCTGCGTATATCCTACGTACATCCAATCCCTGTTTGATCAGATTCTTTTTTCAAACCATCATGGTACTCATAGTTTCATATTTTTCGATTTTGTGTTATAACTCGTGAACTGTAAAATATTTTTGTTACCAAATGCTATATCTAATTAAAAGAAGTAACTTTTGTCTTGAAACTTTTTTTCTATCTGTTACAGTTCGCGAGTTATAACACAAAATCGAAAAATAGCCGAATATGTAGGAGTTAATTTCACCCCCTTCGAGTGAATTTGGGGAGCAAACAAAAATTGCGTTGTCATCAGGAGGAAATCCCCTACATATTCACAATGTTTCAGAATTTTTTTAACTTCCGGGATCGAAATCTCCCCTTGTAAATTCTGAGAAAAATCGATTTTTATTTTTCATAAGAATATTCAGTAAATGAATTTTAGCAAAAATGAAGTTAGTGGATTTTCCTGGTATGCCCACGATATTGAGTATCACAAATTCAATAACATTTTGTTTACAAGATTATAATGAAATGTAAAAATTATATGAAGTACCACTTTTATGTACGTCTTGCTTTGTATATATATATATGTAGGTATGTCAATTTCGGATCTGTAGTTTTACCGATAAGAGATGACTTTCTTCTCAAATCCACGGCACCACTAGGCTTTGACCATTAGTCACATAAAAGCGTTATATATATATATAGATGATGTTTCTGAATATATTCTGTTATTGGATCCTGTAATAAAATCAGTTTCGCTGCAAGAAACTCTGAATATTCCATTTCCCTTCAGGCATGTTTCACTCACTGCCAAAACAGTATAGTACTTTCCAGGTCAATATTTGGATACTCGAACTTTTCAATACCGTAGACTACAGCCCGAAAGCCAGGCGTACCAATTACAAAATCTTCACGTCATAACAAAACGCTCCGTCATATTCAGTTGAAAACAACCAACAGAAGCGGTCATTCTGTTAGCCGAAAAATTCGATTGCCCGCGCCGTCACTTCTCCAATTAGTCGCGGCTCAGCTTCATCGTAATTGGAATAAAACGATTTGATTAATACACGGCTGAGCACCCCAATTCTGCATTAAAAAAGTCTTCCGCCGCGTGCGCATGTAGAGGGCGATTTTTCATTTTTTCATTCCCCTGGTAAGTCTGGACAATGAAACAGGAAAACTACCTGCGTTGTCCAAGATTCGTTTTTTAAGTTCTAATAAATAGAAAACAGTGCTGGTGAAGGGGTGGAAGTTGAATTTGAGTACTTTAAGTGCGTATTGAGATTAATTATGGAATGAATTTGTGTATCACTTCTAATGGATCGAGTGAAAAGGTGTAATTTAATTGAGAGAATATGACGAATTAATTAAAAATGATACAGGGTGAAACAGAGTGAATAAGAATTTTCGTCTTTGGTACCGTGCATCGGCATTTGAGAAATATTAAAAAAACTATCGTGACTTAAAAGGTTTGTTTTACATGAATTGCTGATGGTGAATTGCCTCGGGGAACGAACTGTACTTCATTGCAAGGTGAGGAAACCTGTTGCTTGTTTCTCAAGTCCATATCCATGATAAAGAAAGAATCTTATATACAATCCGAATAAACGTATCAAAAGTACGAGTCGGAGGATTGAAAATAATTCAACTAGATCATAGTTTAATCCATGAATTTTTAATAAAACAGATTTTGCTGTACACATGTTGGGGTTTCAAAGAAACGATTCATTATATATTTTTAAATCCATCAGCCTCTAATAGATCATGCACAACTTTAATGAAACTTCCAATCACCATTCTAAAACAATTCACCATACATACAGAAAAATTTATGTTCCGTTGTTTACTTCAATCCCTGCAAAATTCCATTTGCACTACTACCAATGAAGGAGACCCTTTCCTCGAGGCGGCCAAAACTTTCAAAGCCAACTAAAGAACTATCCCTCGCAACGAAACATGCTACACGGCGAAACATAGAATTTCATTGCCCCACCCTGAAACATTTGCATCTCAATGGGCCCATCAAGAGGACCGCGTTCCCCGCGGTATTGTGGCTCTATTAGAGAAAAGGAGGCTCATAAATTCGACGAACTGGTAGAAGGTGTTGGTAATCGGCAGCACGGATCATTGAGTTCCGCGCGGACAATTAGCGAGTTCACTGTGGTTTCGGTTATACCCCGCAGGGAGTTTCTATATTGAGTCATAAAAGACCCTGACATAAACTGAGATAATGGGTCGACTTGGCCCACTTAAGACAAGGGGAACTTACGACGCATGTTCATGGGCAAGTACTACCGGTGACTCGTAACACTTGCAGCCGAAGGGTTCAAGTACGGTCCAATTTATGTCTGTGCCATATTACCAGCGACGTGTTACGGCCCGGAAGGCCACAATGCAAGACGACAAGTCTATAAGCTGTGTCCAAACTTGCCCGTAACACTTCGAATTACATAAGACTGACTTTAGCGCGGCCCAAATTGTTTCAACGAGGAACCAATGTCATTGAGTGACACTTTTCCATCGAATGGGAATAAGTTAATTTGCTACACTGATTTGTTAAGTCTACATGAATGAAAGAGGCGCGTTGCCTATACATATTATCTATGGGCCCCAAACGAAGGGGGCCCTATGGGTCCCCTTAAACATCAGACAATGTGTTAAATATGTTAATGAAGTTTTAGCAGCTTGAAAATGTAATTGAAGTTCCAATATTATTACTGTGTGCAATTAAAATTCACTTGCACTAATATTTTAAAAGATTTAAAACTGTTTAAAAATATCCACCATTTATTTGAAATTAAAAAAATTCAATTATAACAATCTGTATTTATATTCTGTATCTCCTGTACTCTGCCAGTAATGTGCACAATATATGTACACTGTAATTACTAAAAAATATACATTTATTTCACAAAAATTTTAATTGTATCTTTTGCCTTTTATGTATTTTTTTAATTTTTTTTATTTCTTATAAAAATTAAATGGTGGTCATATAGTTGTGGGTGCTCCGTCCCCTTTGTCTTCTGGCAACCAATATTCTTAGACCCAGTTCACCACTGATAATGAGATGTGCTGTTGATGCGCTTCATCTTTATAGGGATACTTTGGAAAGAGTAATATTTCCGGCGATATTTGTTTCGTGTTGGGAAATGGTCCATGACGTGGATAGTTTAGCAGACGTTGTGGATAATAATTTGATTGAACGTTTTGTTTATAAATCTTTTGGGCAATCTGATTGCAAATTAGTAGGGCACAGTGTAGAAGTGTAAATGTGAAGCATGTTTGTCTGTGCGTAGCGTTTCTTTTCGAGAAGTTTCAGTTCGAAGTGATTCGGTTTTGAAGAGAGGGACACTTGACTGAGCAAACGGACATTCGGCGTGGTGAAATTATTTTGTCACAAAGATCGACCACCTGCTGAGTTACACCTCGAATTACACCTCACCCTGCACAGAAATATTCGTATACTACTTTGAAGCGGTTCAACATTTACTGAAATTGAAGTACCCACCTACGTTGTGTACTTTCGGAGGGTGGTTTAACGATCGTAAATTTCGATACCAGCTTAATGGTTCCATGTACTTCGGCAATACATGGAGCGAAGCAATTACTCGTATGAGCGTCACGCGAGTCTAACAATATGACACTTGCATATTCAATGGATCGACATTTCGGAACGTAGGATTCGAAAGGAGTAATGTAATGGCTTTGGCAAATGAGTTTACGTATTAATATAACCGGCAGAAAGCTAGATTTTCGTCTTGAAGCGAAAAGTGAAACGTTTCTCCTTTCTACAAGCTCTACATGACAAAAGAAAGAAATGCGTGGGTGGAACATTTCTTCATTACTACAAACACCATCGATATTGCCTCAAAATCTTAATAATTTTTAAGGAAGTGATTCATTTTCAAAGCACGTTTTCTTCTCAACTTATTCCGTCCTTGCCCTGCAGAATACGTAGAAATAAAAAAATAAAGTTGACGAAAGATTTCTTTACGAAAGATAAAAATATGTGATTTCGCTTTTTTACCCCCTTACACGATGAATATTTTCACATCATTAATCACCATTAAACGACAATATTTGCTGTTTTCACCGACGATTTTGTGGTTTCATGTAAAACAAACGATGTTTTAAATCATTTTCAACCCCCCCCCCCCTGTTTATATGTTTTAGCAATAATGCCAGCCCAAGGTGCATTGAAATTTATGTCGCGTACAAAGCACGATTGGATCTCTTTGAATGGTCAGTGAGCATTATTAAACGAGATCCGTGGAAACAATCCAGTCGATCTATTTTATGTAAAAGGGCTGTTCTCCTTTTGGCCCGTATCCATTCCGCGTTGGTACTCGAAAGAGCAAGGACTTCGATCTCCTGCCCGTTGCGACTCAAAAGCGGAAACGGATGATTGCTTCCGATACATCGCACTATTTTCCGAGTTCCTTCACTCGAGGCCGTAGATAAAGAGACTGGGGGACGACAGACGATTTTATTCAATATTTTGTGTGAATAACCCTTCAGTAGAGAGATTCTTCCGCGTATACACCACGCTTGTCTTTTATAATCGTAAATTATAGTAATTGAATAATTAGTGGGTATACTTTTTTTTTATAAATTAAAGAAGATAATTTTCCATATTTCTGAATTATTAATTTTATACGTAAATGAATTTTCCGTATTTTCTAGCCCGATAAACTCGATCAACGTAGAAGCAAGTTAAACAGACCAAAATCTAGGGAAACATTCATTTAGTTAAAATCGCGATACGTCCCAATGGACTCCATCACATGAGACTCGTTAAATATTTATTTTTGTTTTAATTTTAAATTGTACCCGTCTGAAGCATCTACAAATAATCCTGCAATAATTCGATTCACGTCCACCCTTCATCGCCGCATTTTTTGTTACCGACGTATCGCAGCACCGAAAACATGAAAGCTAATACGAAATCAATAGGATTTTTATTTTCGATATGGATACATTAGCGGACAAAGATTGCGTAATCAATGAATTTGTTACGAAATCAGACTGCCATGAAATTTGTATAGAAATGCCCCAATTAACGAAAAAAAGCTGGCATTTCACGGCGAAGCTGAAAATAATGGCGCGACGCGAGATGTCTGACAAATATGTGATGTGAAAAACAAAGGAACAATTAATTCATGCATAACAATGTGTTTCCTAAAAATCTATGAATGCAAAAACAGATGGAGGCTGAACACAAGATTCCTTTGTAATAAATCATTTTAATATTTTATATGGCGATTTGCAATTTAGTACTTCACGAAAATGTTATTTATTACCATTCATGATTTGATAATATAACAATGAAGTAGGAATAGGAATCAATATCGTGAACTATACAATTGAATTTTTATTAATAAATGATGTACATATACATTATTCCTTAATGTGTAGAAATTGGTGCATTATATAATTTTATTAAGCAATAACATGTTGTTTACTTTATTATTCTTTAATCGATTTCTTTTCTTACTTACTAACTCTCCGGACTTTAAAAAAACGTGTTCAGCAGGCATGAAGCTTGCAATAATACAAAAATATTTTTTACCAACTCGGCTAGAATGTGCATTTTGCTTGCAATAAATAAGAGGATTTATTTTTCTGGATAAATAAGTTCCTTTAAAATAGTTATCTTGTAATTGTACATCGACAGATATCGACATTTTCAGGTAGGTATCAAACAGGTATCGATATTTTCGTGTAGATGTCAAACAGGTATCGATACATTCGTATATATAAGTATCAAAGACGCATCGATTCCTTTTGATATCCTTGACTTTAATATGTATCAATACCAGATCGAAATTTGTAGAAGGGTATAGATATATTGTTCTGCATTAGTTCATTGTTCCTTTGTTTTTCACATCACATTTTTCTCTCGTCGCACCATTATTTTCAGCTTCACCGTGAAATGCCACCTTTTTTCGTTAATTGGGGCATTTCTATACAAATATCATGGTAGTCTGATTTCGTAACAAATTCATTGATTACGCAATCTTTGTACGTTAATGTGTCCATATCGAAAATAAAAATCCTATTGATTTCGTATTAGCTTTCATGGTTTCGGTGCTGCGATACATTGGTAACAAAAAATGCGGCGATAAAGGGAGGACGTGAGTCGAATTATTGCCAGAACAAATTACTAATAACATTGTTGGTTGCCAGTTTGTTTTCCAATGAATACTGTGTTATTAGAGCATCGTATTCTCCTCGTGGCAGTGATTTTTTAAATCTACGAACAACTCGAAAGTATTTATAAATGTGGACGTGTGCTTTCGTAAATTGCTGAATGTATAAGAATCTAATCATTTAAGAATAATTATTCTTATACAAGATCGAGGAGGAAGATGTGCGTGGAAAAGAAGATGTGCCCCGTGTTTGGTCTTGGGACTCATCAAGTAGGGCTATACCTGACGGCCCCCGCCCTAGATACGCGGGGACTAAGAGAAAATAAACTTGGAACTTATATATATACGATCGAGAGTGGACGATAGTACTTGCGAGAAGAGTAGACCTCTAGCGGCGCCGGCGGAGACTAACCGGCTGACCCATGTGGTGGGGCCGGGACGTCACAATACCTACATGGATTTCTCATCACGACGCCTCTTGCGACATCCAGAGGAACTACACAGAAATCGGCACACAAAATCGCTGGGGTAAAGGTGCTGAGTTGGAACACGTGACTGTTACACCCTGGCTAAAACTATGCTGACTCCTATTACTAATTGGCTCTCATTTCCCACGTCTCCCCCACATGTTTCACACAGCCGTAGAAGTAGACTCGTTCTCTTGAGCCCTCATAGGGATGTTGCGCCTGGGGCCTCCAACAGTATATACGCGGCTCTTCTCCTTTTCAATTAAACTATCCATCGCAAGTACTGCAACGCACATAAGACCTCTAGACCAGCGCTGCCAATTCTCCAGTCCCTCTATATATTTTCTATCAACCATTTAAATCCCAACGATTGCCAGTAAGTCCCGTGAGAATCGTCGATAGAACCGTAGCAGTTGCCTCCAATGGAAAACGTATGAAAGAAAATGGAAGCTCGGCGAAATCTCTTCGCAGGATGTCCGACGCTTGTAATCGTTCCCTGCAATGTACAGGTATATAAAAAAAGATGTGGGTCGTACAGGAAGGAGCGTATAATGCCGAGCGCTGGTGCCGCGGAATCACGGTGAATCGTACAAAGCGAGTGTACCCGTTCTTCCGTACGAAAGCCCTGTAACCGAAAAATTCGCAATACCTTTTGTTCCTAAGTTTCGGCGGGTCTTGGAAGTTGCGCGGTGTAGTCGGGGGGGTTTGCCAAATCTAAAGTAGTTCGAAAACGCAAAGCCGCGCAAAACATACCTAGGCGATTCACCCCCGGGTCGAAACTCGGCGTCTACGGTCGGAAAAAGAACTACGGAATGCAAGTCGGTTGCGGAAGCTTCTGATTCGCGGCGGCGCAGGAAGTCGACGCGCGCACTCTTTTTGCCCGCGAAACTTCTCCTCGGCTAGTACTCGTTTGGGACGAGTACGAGACTCCGCTTCTAGAGAATGACAGCTTCTGTTGTGTTTCGTGGCTTGATAGCTCGCCCCGTCCCACGGAATTCGAGGGACAAGTGAGCCACGAACGATAAAAACTGGGAATGAATGCAAATTGCAGGACTCTGCGCGGAGTGAATCACTGTAAAGTATAAACCAGAGCTTCGAGGAGATTTATTTTGAATTGTGTGACAATTCGTGCGAGGGAACGTATTGAAAATTTCAATTAGGTGCATGTATCGAATGGAAGAGAGTATTTTTTTTATAAGGAGTATCATTTTTTTTATTTATTTAACAACAACACAGTTTGCAGATTTTACTCTTAAATCTAATTAAACACTAATGTCTGTTCGAACCTACTTATTGTTAGTTGTCTACTAATATTCTATTATATGATACTGCATTTTTAATATTCATAAAATGTTTTTTTTTTATTAAGGTTTCTATTTATACAATTCTGTTTTTTAGAAGCATTGTATTTGTAAGGTTTCGAGAATAATTTGGATGCTCCCGATTGGGAATTGGTATCCCATGCTGTGTAATTTTAATTAACTTGTGGGATTTGATAAATGCAATCTAAAATATCAAATTCTTGATACAGCATGTGTCTTTGAAATAATTTTTGCAAAATAAAAAAAGGTACTGACCGCGGTACCTATTAATCTATAGAAGCACAGTTCCTATATAGAATAAGTAGGCAGACAGTAAAAAGCAAATTAAAAACTAACCAGTATATCAAGGTAAAATGAACTCTCCATAAGTGGCTTTTCAAAGAGCTAACCATCCCTTATTGGATACTGCAAAGTATATAGAATCATGAAATCTCGCGAAATCTATAACTTTTTTACGACGGCATAACCACAAAAACACAGATGACCAGCAGCGCCGCGAAATTTGTGTCGCAGCGAGTTTTACGCGTAATACCATGAATTCACAAGCAAACTATACTCAGAACTTTCTTTCTCCCCCAAATACCGCCGAACAAATTCAAGTAAAATCTATAAGCGTCGTTTATTCGACACACCGGTCTCATAGCCAATCCCCCATAGAATGTATAGTACTTACTAGATCAACCTTTCCGTCAAAGTCCATATTGGAATCAGATCATCGCAACAATTCAAAGCTCGCTTATTGGTTTCCTTCCTGTCCGCGTTGTCCATCTTCAATCCCTGACGACAGACGACAGGGACAAACTTTGCGACGTCACCTTGTTACGCGAATTTATCAAAGGCCTCGATGAGCACCAGCTATCTCGGGCTAACTCAATGACTCGTCCCGAAATAATTGTCCCAGCTGAATGTCTGACGACCTTTCAGATGGCATGATCTCGAGCAGAAATACCTGCGGCTAGGTCGGTTATATCATGCGGTGTCACAAAGTGGACCGGATTGAAAAGTTAGCGCCCTTTGGTTTTTTTTTAAGATATCGGAGTGAAATTTGCATAAAAAAATAGGATAAAAGTATTCCTTTCCAGTGATGTATAATTTAATATATTTTACACTTATTTATTTATTTAGTTTTCAATTCTTTTAACTTATTTGTGACAAAAAATTTGAATGCTGTTCGTTTGGTACTTTATTTAATTCCCTTTTAAGTGGTTTAGGTCGAATGTTTGGGAAACTATGTTATTTAATTATTAATTCTTCAGCTTCGGCATCTAAATATTTTAACTTTTTTTTTAATATCTATAACAAGAAAACCACAAATTATTATATATAACTCTCTTGTTAATAATATTAAAAGAATTAAAAATTTAGACTTCGAAACTGAGGAATTAATAATTAAATAACATAGTTTCACAAATATTGGACTTAAACCACTTAAAAGGGAATTAAATAAAGTACCAAACAAACAGTATTCAAATTTGTTGTCGTTTCATCTCTGTCCCTCTAGGGAAGCATTCGAAACGGGAAATTATTCTAACGTTTCGCCCGGAAAGTCTAAAAACCGAATAACCGTGAATTGTTGGGAATATAAGACGACACCGCGGCCCGCGCTCCGCTACGTAATTATTTCTGTCGTCCGTGTCGCGCGGCAAAGTTACGTCGCCCAATAATTTTTCAAAGTCGCCCAGAACGACGTTCACCGAGTTTCGAATCGCATTGGCCGCGACCTTAATTTGTGTTCCGTTACATGGATAATTAGCAAGCTCAACGTACCGAGACCGACCTGTTTGAGAATTTCGCGAGTATAATTACCTACTCTGGTTGAACGTCGGCCGCGTCTTCTAGGATGGCCGGCGACGTTGGATTATTATACGTATTAAAACCGCGGGTTTCCTGGCGCAACGAGGTTCTTTCGTTAATTTGTCAAAGGAACTTACGATTCAGTGGAAGCTACCGACTTTCGGGGGAATTAAATGTGAGGGGGCGAGAGTGCTGTATTGATTTAATCACAAATTGGTTATTTTTGAGTTGCCATTTTCGTATTTCTGAATCTTTTTAACTTTTCACTCATACAGTCTAATGTTCTAATAGTCTTTTTCTAGAAATGTAAATTTTGATATGTTGAAATTTTTATTTGAAAAAATAGTTGTGGATAAAAGCGATTCTTTTTTCTTGACATTCACCAAATTTTTAAATTTTATTATTAAGATCTAAAACTTTACGGAAATGTTGGCAAATACATATCCTGGGGTGCGATACACCCCATGTGACCAGTACCGTCTTTAGGCATGTGCATACTGGGCAGTCGCCAGGGGCCGCATGCTCGTAGGGGCCCCCAAATACAAAATATTTTTATTCCCGTGGTTTGGCAGGGGCCCCACTGCATTGCTTTGCCCCAGGGCATGCAATGCTGTTACGACGGCTCTGCGCGTGACCACAAAGGGTTAAGGGTGCGTGACATTTGTGCAGGGAACAACATTGTATCGTTACTTTAAAATTGTATTCAAGGAGTATTTTAATTCTGGCGAGGAGAACTGAAGGGGCTGAGGATTCTTCCCTGAGGAGGGAAAGTTTTGAGCTCCTTCAGGTTTGCTCTCGAAAATTGAAACGGTAAAGTAGTCTCAAGAACTTCAACAGCTTTTCTAGCAAATTAGTACAAAATACTACAATAACGTCGAAGGACAAGGGGCTGTCCTTAAATTACGAGAGGGTCATTTTGGCGATTTCTTACCCCCTCCCTTCCCCAGTATAAGAAATCGAAATATATACCAACCCCTTCCCCCTTCCTTACGCAATATTTGTTACATTGCATTCTTTCAGTTATTAAAATTCTTTTCAAGTTTTGAATAATTCATTTAACTCAGTTGCAGGAAACTAAAATTACTTTTCTGGGACATTAACGATAGAACTTGTATTTATTCTTTTTAGAAACATCTCTAAATACTCGCGCAAAATTATATATTAATTATATTAATAATATTTAGATTGTAATAACAATTAAAATTATATGAACTTAAAGTTCGTTGCTTCTCCATGGATTTTGGGTCCAGTCCCCAGCTGATTCTATAATAGGGAGTGAATTTTCTGTGCTTTCTGCAGCATATACCTCGATCTTAGGAATCCACTCTGCACTTTCTCTGCGGCAATTTTTTTCAAAATTTGAAACAAAATTGTCTAACGTGTGTGCAATGAAACATTGTTTTGTAGGCCTACAGGGCTTCCAGCTACCAGCAAAAAACAAAAATTTATTCAGCAGTGTGGAGAGTTTTCAAATTAAAAGGTCTGAACTTTTAATTTTTGCAATCCAATTTGGCACGAATTTTCATATGTAACAAAAGAAGTATAGAATTTAGCGCTATTCTGGTTCATCAAATTGAAACTACATACGTACAAACTAAAACGCTGTTTCATTTTTCCGTGACGCATAACTCCTATATTTATTATTACAAATGAATAAAAAAAAAACTGCACCTACTTCAAGGATGCATAAAACCATGGCCCAAATTTCAGATGAATCGAAACGCTAGTTTCTTAAAAAAAAATTCCTAAATTTTGCTATATTTTTAGTCCACGAAATAGGATTCCCCCCTTAAGACATGTTTTCCTTTTACGCTATAGAAGTAACGATCATTGCTAATTGGATATCCCCCACAGGCTACTCATATTGAAAATTAGGTTTAAAAAATATGAGGTAAGAGCATGCCTGAAGACGAGAAAAGGCAAGAAAACGTAAGAAACTCGCGACCTTCTCCTCCCAAAAAAGTCTTGCGTAAATTAAGGACGACCCCCAAGGGTCGATAAACATTTTCTGCATTTAAACCGAAAGTCTTTCGAAAACGTATTTAAAAACGATTCATAACGAAAGAAGCACAGCGAAACGCAAACAACACGCAATACCTTCCCGTTTCCTAACTAAGCATAATCGTTAAATCTCCGAGCCGAGTTAACCCAATTTTGCACGCTAAGAGAGCCACGTCGAATGACAAGAAAACCCGCTCCCTTCGTTTCACGGTTCAGGAGGCAAGCAGACGTATTTTAAAGAAATGCCCTGGGAGGAATTGCCGTCTGTGTTCCGCGCAGTAACAATCACGATAATATTAATGGGAGGGACGATGCATCGGTGGGAAACAGGATCTATGCGACCGTTGATGTTCGAGCGTTACTTACGCCAGGCATTTTGCCAGTAACAATGAGAAGCATGTCGGGAATAATGCCACTCCCGTTCACGGGAAATGAGGATCCATAGACGCGCTCTGCTCGTACCAATACGTCTCCTCCGACGATAGTCGAACTTTCCCGCGCATAAATAGTAATACCGATTCGCCATTCTCCACGGAGTGATCAGTCAAAAGTTTCTGCCCCGGGACAACGGAAATTCTTTTTTCCCCGCTGGAACCATCCAGCCCGCTCGAACCGATCTGAAAATTACTCCTCGATGAATACGAAACACTTCCGTGCGTACCTCTGCTGGCCAGGGCGCGCGACGTTGTTTGCCAAGTGGGAGACTAACTGGCGTCAGGGGCCAATACCTCTTGACGCATTATGCGGAATGATCTTCGCCGCGATTATCATTTTAAGGATCTTCGGAACTGCGGGAGTCGCTGCAACGTTTCTGGTAGAACTCTGCGGGGAGGGGATTACTGTGCGACGATAATTGAGTTACTTCTTTATAGCGTGCGCTACTGGGCCATTGGGAATGAGGATTTAAATCCTCTGTCGAGCTCTGCGCGATGGGATTTAAATTGGGAGGGTGTTGGAGCACAAAATGTTGTGTATGAAACTCATGTGTCTTAGGCGCTCTTGGCAGTAAAGGCCGACATAGACGCTTCTTCTTGCTGTTCGATTTACTTGTACAGTCAAAAGATGAAATGCAAGACGGAGCCTGTGTGTCCACAAATCGGCCGACTATGTGCGTACCGTCAATTACCTCGCATGAACGCAATCACCGCGAGGTTGAATTTTTTGTGTTCCCGATTTGCCGCAGGACCAGATATAAATTGGGTTCTCCCATTAATTATTCCTGGACGTCCCACAGTAGGCTGGAAACCCGCTTTTTGTGGCCGAACACTAACTAAGTAGACAAAATGTCGGGTCACGAATTTGTACCCCTGCCCTACTAATCCAATCCATGTATTCCTCTCCAATCTCAATAAACCGTGTTTCTCCAGCATTATATATTATACTACTTGAATTCTGCCTCCGACGACTACAAAACTGCCAACAGAATCTAGGATATATTAAACGTAGCGTCAGCAGGCTCAACTGTATTCCGTCTTGCATTACAACTTTTGGCTGTACAATCAAATCGAACGGCAAGAAGGAGCGTGTATGGCGCAACGTATGAGACAAATTGCCATCGCGGGGGTATGTATGCGTTTGTACGGTCTCAGAGTTTCATTAGGAAAATGAATTGCTCACTTTAGCTAGTGTTGTAATCTATTGTGGAGCGCAAGCGGGTAGTCTGATGACACGGGAGCAACTCTCTGTCAATATGCTTGTGCATAGTTGTCTCCTAAACAATCAGCAACTGTTGATCCAGATTCAGTCATGCATACGGTGACAGGTTAATTTAGGTTCCTTGTCAACACGCGGTATGATTGTATTAGATCTATAACAATATTATCGGTGTTGAATATAGGGCGTGCTAGTATTAGTGGCAGAACAAAGGAAGGGGTGATTCCGCATGAAAAAATAATTTAGAAATATAAAATACATTTTTAAATTTTTTTCATTCGAGGCTTTATTTTCTGAGGCTCTATGTCTTACTTTCATTTATGAACCCACTCTAAGCAGACACAGATAGATAATAGCACATAACATTAATGATTAATCACATATTAATGCTAGCTGGTGATTTTCTTGAAAACAAACCCTCAAATGATCAATATTTGCTTTATATTTTCGACTTATTTTTTCATGTAAAGTTACACCCTCCTCGGTTGTACCATCAATACTGGGACACTCGGTATACTTTGCCACTTTGTTTTTTAGAGTTTAATAAACAGAATACTGTATCTTATACACTTGTTCACTTTTCGATTATCACTGATTATGAGAACTCTCGAATTCGAACAGTATAAGACTGTTTCTCGCCACCAGTTTTTTAATTTGCAGCTCCAAATCGATTTGCCATAAGAATACACTAAAGCAGCTTAAATAAGGATTAGAAATAGCCTTTCGTGCAATCAGAAAACGATTTCCTAAATGTTTATTGATACGAACCAGCTTCAGATTGCTTATCTGTAACTTAAGTGGCAACAGTATCGCACTATTTTTGCGAATATTCACGTTTGTTTTACCTTAACGACCTAACACCGTTTCTTTACGCTATCTCCGCGCCGAGGGTGGAAGAATACGAGTGGAGAGGCGGTGCAATCTACTCCGCCGATTCTTTTCCTCCTTATCCTCTTTCAGTTTAAATTCTACCCCCTAAATACTCTCGAAAGTATCTACAACGGAGTTCATTCTACTAGCGTATTGGCTTTACGCAGCTGGGGCAAGGAGTCGTTTCAAACTGAACAGATCAAGGACTTAGCTGCATCCAGAGACTGTCTTAGGACCTTATCTAATTGGCAAGGAATTGGTTTATAACTTTCGTTTCGCGATCAGGGGATCCAATACGTGGAATTACTGCTGGCTCAAATTGCTGAACATGTTTAAAATATGTTTTCATTAATCATCGGTGCAAAACTGTAAATCTTCATCGAAGAGGGCAATAAATTCAGAACGGCAAGCATTTTGTGTGCGACCTCAATTAGGGGTGTCCCATTACGCTTTCCCTAGGTCAATCAATTTGGTTAGTCCTCAGGTTCTCACTAGACCTGGATGCAGTGTGAGGTTAAATATACCACCCAGATTGGAAATTAAGGGGCCGCCCTATCCTGACGGACGAAAAATGATGCGAACTTTGGGAATTTTTTTAAAACAAAACCATTAAATATATTTACCTCCAACTTTGTGGCTTTATTTGTCAATCTTTAGAGAATATGAAAAATAGAATACAAATATTATCCGTACTAAGGCGATCTCCATACTTGATAAGATTTCGTGTACAAGGAATTCTTATTTTTCAATTATTCTTAGTTACATTTTGTAATTTATTTAAAATGATAGCCATTAAAATATTCTGTGCAAGACGAGAGAAAGTACCTATATACCTACGAAAACGTGTTCCTAGACAACTCGTGAGAATGTTGACCTTCCCTCAAACACATATTTCAATGTTCAACAGAAGTGACGAATAACCAGCAACACCACTCGTGGAGTTCGAATTGATTCACTCTGAACACCGCTTAACTTTAACAGAAATATTCCAACAAACGGTCACGTACGCGGTCGTAACCGCCATTGTCGCCGCTGTGCAAGGAGTAATCGTGAACAAAAAACGGGGCGCAATTAACGATTAAAGTCATTAAAGAAAAAGAGCATAAAACGGGTCCAGCCGGTTGGATATTGAAAATTATCGCATAACGAATCCCGGGAAACTTTGTAACGAATTCCATCGCAATTTAAAAGCGTCGGCGGGGCAAACGATTCTCCTTTGTAAGTTTTAATTCAAAGCAAACATAGGGTGAAATCATTCGGAGTTGTATAATTGTGCTATTAATTTTAATAACCGTGTGCCGCGTTGCAGCATTTTAAAGCATCGAGTGGTAGCGTTGTGTAAGGCAGCTGTGCAACAATGGCCGCGAAGTTCGCGTGTCAGGAAAAGGAAACCGCTCTAATTAGAGTAACAGCGCTGCGAAAGTAACACGTTTACGTCGCACAATGTCGCACGTAAGATGCGCCACAGACGGAAATGTCCCCGCGGTGGAAATTCGCTGTTGACATCAGGACGGCGTCGATGTGTGTAGGTACTGTTTTCTCGTTGGATCGTAAACACCAGCGGCGACCCAATTGTTTCGGCGGGCATAAAGGCTTATCATTCCTCGAAAAAGCAATGTTTTACTTCGGGCCGCCGCGCTGGCGCGAACTTGAAAAAAGAGGAACAGCGACGGCGGGTAAACAGCGAAGGGGAAGATATGAATTCAGATGGCCCGGAACTTTCGCGGTAGGGGCGCATTTTAAATTAAAACTTGACGCGTTTCCACGCAATACGCTCGAATTCGCGACGCAGCCCAGCGGGTGTCGCTGATGAAGGTTGTACTGCCAGGCCTAATTAACCTAACAGCCCGAAACGCTGGAAATTTGAAGGAGCAGTGACGTTTTTGTGGATACTCGAATACGTTAGAGAATATACCAGCGTGTTTAACGTGAACGCACCAATGACGTCGAGTTTATGCTTCTTCTAATTCTAGGGGAACGAGGAGGTAATTTGAAAATTTTTTAGTGAAATTTTTGATAGATTTGTAATTTGATTTTAGGGAGCATGTTGGTTAAAGCATGTTTAAATTGAAATACAGACGGGAACATAGTGCTAGCAATGATTTCAAGAGGTGTCTGGCTATGCACTGGTCTATTCCCCTTGCTCTGTTATATGTACTTCGCTTCTACTTCGTGCGCTGGAGTAGAGCTGTAATTATTCAAATATTCAAATAATTCGGATAATTTCGAATGAGAATAATTTCTTCGAATCTTCGAATATTTAAGTAATTCGAATAATTTCGAATACAAATAATTTCCTCGAATATTGGAATATTCGAATAATCAGGAGTATTGGAATATTCGAATAATCAGGAGTATTCGAATATTCGAATAATTAGGACTACTCGAATATTCGGAGTGATCGAATTTCGGATTGTACCGAATAGGAATCTGAAGATAAAATATTTTTTACACTTTATCGTGAAATCCTTTTCATATTGGCCTTCACAATTATTTGTTTTTCAAAGGATACATTTGGAAGTTTATTAATCTTTGGTAAATTTATATATTTTGCAACGAAAGGAACAAGTATTCGAATTCTCTGGAATTCTCTGGAATTCGAATATTCGAATCTCAAATTCGAATTCTCTGGTATTCAAATATTCGAATCTCAAATTCGAATTCTCTGGTATTCGAATATTCGAATCTCAAATTCAAATTCCCTGGTATTCGAATATTCGAATAACTCTTACATTATTCATTACAGCCCTACTCGGGACACACATACATATTATATTTCGCTACAACTTGAGATATCTTTGAAATTATGCAATATCCTGAGAATTATTACCGTTATCATTGATATTTGTCGATATTAATCATAGTTTCTCTATGCAATTAATGTGTGCTTTCTGCCGCAATACTAGGGCCACGACACATATGCTTCTCTTCCACCGTGGCCTAAACTGTTCGACATCGCGAAGCAATTAACCAACACTCGTCGAAAGACATAATTACCTGCGGTGTGCAAGAAATAGAGGACTTCAGGAGGTTGATTAACAGGCGCATGGGGGCTGGTGGACTAAAGAAATGGCAGGTTTAGGTAGCGGGGAATGGAGAAGCTCAAAAACTGGTGCGCTACGGTACTCAGCAGGCTGGTATGAGAAGTTGCTTGATGGGTTGGATCAATTAAGTTTCGGTTAAACTAGGTTAGGGCTGTATTAAGACGATTTGGTCAGGTTTGGATCATTTCGACTGGCTTATGGCTTAGTTTCTGTCATCCTAGTTAAACGTGAACTAGGGCAGATCGGATCTGGTATTATGTCTTGTTAATATCGTTATGTTTGGGGTATCAGAAAGGGCTTGGAAGCTTATGTAACTTGAGAACTGCAACATTCGAAGCATTAGCGTACTTTCTACAGTTATCGTTCAATGAAAAATCTTTCCTCGACACAGGGATTTTGAAAAGGCTTCACAGCTGTCAGAGGTGAGACGTTTAAAAAACCTGTAACCAAAATAATCACTTAATACTGTGCTATTACCTTTTCCTACCTTATACAAAAATACCAATGATTTACTAGCTTTAATTAAACATCAACTGGAGTCGAATCTATGTACATTAAATTCCCTTGTTGCCTCATGTTACCCTTCAAGGTTTGCCTGGATTGTGGAATTTTTATTAAGTTCCTTATACAACAGACTACGTAACTGTAGTCAGAATGTCCAATACAAACTCCTCCACTTTTATTTAAGTATTTCTTTACCCCAACGCCGTACACTGGCAAAGCTTCGCTGGTGACGCAGAGATTAATCCAGACTCGCTAAAATTTCGCGAAGTTGTCTCTTGTGCCGCATATCCGTAAGCCCAAACGAGCATTCGTTCCCAAGCGCTTGTCATTCACACGAAGCGCGCAGTTCATTCATCCAATCATGCAGTCACAAGCAAATACTTTGGCATATATCATTGTCGCCATTATTCCCCACGCCCCTCGGAAAATCACGCGAACAGACAGAGCGAGCAAACACGTCGATCCACCTCGAAAGTCCAATTTAAATGGCAGCTGAAGTGCGCGCAGCCTGGATTCAAGCTTTTCCCAGGCCAGGTACATCCACTTTAAGTGTTTCCTAAAGATGCGCGCATCGCCGCCCGTGTAATTGGATCTCGGCCGACTTTATAAATGTCGCGAATAATTGGTCGGGGCCTGCTTGGATCTTCGCCTTTTCGAAAATCTCATTAGACGGCCACAGCAATTTCATCTTTCCTTACATCCGCGCGGATAAACAAAATCGCCAACGGGAAAAACAGCCAATCAAGTTTGGGCTGCTTTCAGGATTATCCGGCGGTTCACCCTGCGGCGGAAGAAAAATTCCAGGGGCTCGGTTAATTCCGCTTATTGCCCCGAAAAGTGTTCTGGAATTGGCTGCGAATCGAAATGCACCGACAAACGTGGAAACGTTCCTGTCGATATTGAAAACAGCCCGCTGCGGAAACGCACGATCGTTGATTGAATACGGTACATCTCTGCAGCTCGTTATTCTGTGAAAAGATTTTCCATTTGTTTGGAGGTCACGGCTCTATGCAACTCTTATGTGCGCAGAATGAATGAAGGAAGCTTGTGCGACAATTGGGCCACGTTATGCAGAAAGCTAGCAGCCCTCAATGATCTGAAATTCAGGACCATGCAAAATTGTTTCTAAAATTATTGCTTTGACTTAACATTAAAAATAGAACACTAGTTGAAAAATATATACTTTTTTACACGATATGTAGTAGTTATTTAGTTAATAAGTTTCTATTTCTATTTTTGGCGAAAACATATTAATATTAATATTTCTATTATGATTGATTTGCAATGAATTGCTCATTTGTCATCGGATTTGCATCAAACCTGCACCAAACGATGTAGATTTTTTTATATATTACATATCGTAACTGAAAACTGTCAAAAGGAGAGCTACACCCCTCTTGTTGCATGATTCCCAATTGAGTAAATTTAGTTTGAGGATTTTAATTGTTAAAGAAAAGTAGCTTTATTTCTATTCTGAGTATAATTAATATTATTTTAAATTTTCTACAGTTTTTGCTTTTTAAGCCTAAATTGAAACTATGGTTTGGTAATTTTAATAATTCTATAACATAAAAGTTGTTCCATGGGTTGGTAATTTTTTGCAAAATAAAGATCACAAAATTATGGGATCTGTATACTGTGTTTAACTAATTCCTTGTCACTTTGAGGATTGGCAGTGGTTCTCCAGTACTTGGACCAATTCGGGACTTCCTCTTTAATTAAGAGTAAGTTTAAACTTTGATTAGCGTCGGTGTGTTTCCACCCCGAGGTAATGGCATCTGGTACTACTTCAGCTGTGCTCTCGCGTCCAATATTTTCTGAAGAGCATCGAAAATATTGCCCCCGGGTTTCCCAAACGTTTACATTGTGAATAAATCAAGCTCGATTTCGCTTTGTAAAAAACTCGAAGCTGCGTTCTTCAAAAGCTTGCGTCACTCACAGTGTTAACGTGGCACGATTCAGCGCAGAATTACCCCCACCGACCTAACACATTCACCATTGTTTCGACCTCGTATCGATTATGGTTGTGACAGTTTATCTCCCCGGGAGAAAGTTGCGACGCGTGGTGCGAAAATTCGAGCAGTTCCGCGGAGTAAACGACGCTAATACCCGTTATGCGTAAAGTTAACGGTGCCGGCTCATTGTTGCGTATCGAGTATAATAAATTAGACGTGCGCGGGTGGAAATCGATAGGGCAATATAGGGTTCGTATTGGATCCTAAAGCATGGTTACCAACTCTTGCAACACGTTTCAATTTCTACGCAGCTGAACGAATAAACTGGCGCCCGCCCGTGCACCGTACACGCGCAATAAATGGGCGAGCTTTTAATTTGTAGAAAGAACGCTGTTGCCCGTTCTGAAAACTATACACCCGCTCGGAGATCGTAAAAATCGCCGGGCGAGAGCTTGGAAACGCCCTGGCCGTACGTTTCGCGCGATTACCCGGTGCGCGGCTTGTCAAATGTAATTACCAGCTTTCGTTTTCAATTAAATCCGCGTTAGCATGCAGACGAAGAAACGCCTCCCGTTGCGTCCTCGGGGGAAGAAAGAACCGCGCGGCCGCGAGGGTAGGGAAATGATCGTTGAAAGAAGGATGGAGAGCAGCTGTCGTTGTTCAGCGAAATCTGAGCGGTCATTTTTCAGGCGGCACTCGAAAACGGATGGGAATTGTTTCAGCCAGCGCGGTACGGTTCGAAGTAACGAGAATGTTGTGACGTTCTATGGAATTGGTATTAAATTATCCGGCGGATACGTATCGGTGTTGAGGAGGTTGCATTGATTTGAAAAATAGAAAGGAAAGTAAAGTATTATCGGGTAACGGGGATTTTATTCTGACATAGAGGAGAGGCGGGGTGAAAGGGACGTTGCAATTATCTGATAGATGAAGGATCTTCCCACGATGAAATTATTTTTATTTTGTAGCAACACTAATGCATAACCAAACACGTCTAGCTGCAAATACATACCCCCAAACCATAAATAGAAAAATAGTAGAGTTAGAAAATATATATTATACGTAAAAGTAGAAGTAGAGTGCAAAGTATTTTTCGTAATCCCCTCACATCATAAGCTGCTGAACACACTTCAAAATTCACTGGCAGTGAAGAGTGCTCCCTAAAAAGTACCACTTACAGAGAACACGAGTATTCCAAAAATCTCGTGGAAATCTTCAAAGAAAATAGTATCTACACCAGGCGTGCTTGGTCAGCCTTCTAAATAGAGGGAGCATTTCGTACGATAAAGTTAGACACCCTGTAGAACCGTGATGCACCATCGACTTAAACGAGGACACACGCTGCGACAGAACCTGCCCCGTCTCTTTCCCTTGAACCGAGGCCGAGGTCGAGACTGTGTCCGTTGAAATTTTGTGTTACGCGAGCGACGTCCATTAATGAAAATCGATTACCTATCAGAGCTGCTGCTTACACCGATGCGCGTCAAAAGCTCATGCATGTGGGCACATATATCTCCGGCCCCATCGGGGCCGGAGCTGCCGCGTTGACGACGGGCTATACGTGCCTCAGCTTATATACGCTAATTCCAGAGATTCCAAGAGACACATTAGCCTAACGAAAACTAAGCGATAACCAGTGATAAGCCGCCTGGGTAAAAGGGGACTCGGCCCTTCGGCCGGATTAATCGATTGAAGTGCACACGAACGCGCAGAAATTGGGCTACGCCTTATTGGGCAGAAAGGATTAAGTTCACAGGGAAGTTTCATTCATCAGAGTTATGAACTTTGGAGATCGGATGACGGCCTTTCCAACGGAATCGGGCTGAATTCGTATTGCAAGGTGATTGTGCAGGACTGAGAGGATTGACGGAACGAGTGGTGTTACGCTGCTTCAGGTACCTAGTTCAGTGGCGATTGTTGTTGCTTGTGTGTTTGTGGAGGGATGAGTTCTTCAACAATCCCGGTACCTAAGCAAGCACTTTGTTTTAGTTTAATTCTTACAAAACCATACTTGAAGAGCAAGGGATTGCAAAAATTAACTTCTACAATGAAGAATGAAGACTGGAATATTTAGTAGACTTGCACAGATATGTGTGTGTGAAAGGGAAGAGATTACGTTGCTTTATCTGCTGTATGCGAGGATAATGGAGATACAGCCGTGACCAGGTTTTGGAAAAATGAGAGCAGTTGCAAAGCCTCCAATTGTCTTTCGTTGGTGAAAGGGTATCAATTTACTATTTCGGTGGCAACGATTGAAGACAGGTTTTCCCTTTGTTGACACAACTCCCGGGCGTGCACAGAGGCATTCACTGTGACGTGCCGTCAGAATCGCTACGTGTAGCTTTCGACGGTGCGTTTCCGGTAGCAGCCAGCTCTGGTTCAACGTCGACGCAGCGTCATTTCGACACGCGTCGTTCGGCCAGGCCGCCCCATTTTTTTTTTTCAATTGCGTTCTGAAAAGACTGCGTTGAATCGATGCTGTATCACTCGTCCGTATCTGGTCCCGTGACATGTCCCACCACGTCTGCAGACACTCGCGTTTAATTTGCGCGGGACTTGTGACTCTGGTCTGCATCGAGCACCTAAGTGTGGATAGAACAGTCCAGAAAGAGGGACAACAAATGTACAGAGCCTTAGGAACTACTGTGCTTGAGGATTTGTGAGAAATGTAAATCATGAAACGAGGTAGAGGAAAGTGTTACAAAATAGCGTGTACCATATTAGTCAAATTACAACCTTTAGTTAAGTTGACTTACTACTTTCTTTTGTCTGCCTCGAGCCAGAGCACATAAGTTTCCAATGAATTTTATGATAAGCCAAATGATCGTACAACTTTATCATACTAGGAAGTCTTAGGCTCGAAGGTAGGAGAGGCTATGCATGTGGAGTTGGTGCACATCTAAATACAGAGGCACCTCTGAAGTCCTCTTGAAATAATGACAGATGAAGACCAGGGTTCATAGAATCATCGGTTGCTTGTAGATAAAAATCGTATGAACAGTGTGGATGAAGAACAGACATGGTGACAGGTGCAGGAGATATACTTCCTAGAGGAACACCTAGAGATAAAGTAAGGAATATATGATTATTACAATAACATGCTATTCGTCAAATCTTCCTTAACACTCTGTTCGTGCTTCTTTAAAAAAATGAAATCACTTCAATACTTTTAGTCCAATTTACTTCTAAGAAAATGGCAACTCAGCGCACGTTCTATCACTTTTCCGGTTACCTTCAGAATGTACTTACAAATGAATAATAGTACATATCTCATTTCTGTAACTTTTACAGGGAGACATTAAGATTAATAAAATAGAATGCGGTATCTAATTTTAGCGATTAGCTTGGAAACCACAGAGAGATGATAAACTGTAGGTAGTTCGTATCGATTGCGTACCCAGTCGGGCGTTTGTTTTTCGTTTCGTCGGGTGAGAAGCAGAAATTCCCGTTCGAGGATTCGAAGTAACGATTCGTTACTGTAAGTTCCGATATCTCATCGGGAGCAAGTGTCTGCAGACGGTTGGTTAAATTTCTTTGGCAACGAGGAAGACGGGCCTCGGGAGGGTTACAGAGTATTCCTGGGAGGCGTGCCGAACGAAAAGCTTCGCGCCGGGCTATAAAATTCTGAACGGCGCGGGAATAGAGGACAGAAAAATCAATTAGACTGCCTCCGACAGCCACGTCGCCATGATTCAGGAAACCGATAAATCTGAGCGCACCGACATCAGCACCTCGGCTCAAATCTTGAGTATCCCGCGCCACCTCTCCAATTCTGCTCTTTGTTCTTTTCCCTTCGCGGGAATAAGAGCGTAATGAGACACCTAACGCTGACAAAATGGAGACATTGTTAGACACGTCGATGCGCGGGTGCGACTAATTAAACAAATTAGCAAACCGACCACCGTGAGGAATTTCTGCAACTTTCTGGGTTTCGTCTTTGGGTTCTTTTATTATTTGCACTATTTGTGGCGGAACTCTGTGTACCTACTCTGAAATTTGGAAATGCTAGAAATTAGAAATTAGTTGCCGAGTTTTTATTATATTTATATAGTTGTGAGGATGAGACATTGGTGTCGTTCATTTCGAATTTCTCAAACTGCTTACTGTGCAGTAATAGAGAAAGAGACTCAGACTCATAACGGAACACTGCATTAACAAAATGGGTTAACAAAATTTTGAAAAGAGTTTTTTTCGTCAATTATATATTTTTTTATAAGTCATTCCAAAATTTTGTTAACGCAGGTTTGTAGCGCTTATTGCACCATTAAACTTTTGATTCAAACATTTCTTTCTGTCTGTTGTACTTTGAGAGTTATACGCGAAAAAGTGGAAGTGCCAATTTGACTTTGTGGCTAGTTTTCACCCCCTTAAAGGACGATAGGGCCCAAATGAAAGACACCGCTGTTCTTGTTTTGAGTCACTCTAAAAATCCACAAAGTTGCGTTCCAATTGGTGAGTCCGGGTTGGCGGTATTCCTTTGTCAGTAAGTTTTCCTGTTTATATAATAATTTCTGTATAGGTACTATCGAGATTCCCGTTTATAATAATAATAATAATCATAATAATAATAATATAAGAATTTAGTGGTATTGTTTTTCTAACAGCACTATATTGTTAACACAAAGCTGTATTTTTTCTTGAATATGTCACGGTGAACCACATAACTGAACGAAATAATCTTGAAAAATATTCTCTGATCACTGTTTGAAGTACTCTCTTTATTCGTTTTTGGGGGTCCAATTGGTTAGCGACTGAAATATTTGGTGGAAGTTAAAAATGAAACGTGGTCTTTGAAGTTGGAATGAAAGCTCTTCGAATCTCCACGTGTAACCGTACTCTGATTTCAGTTCACTGTTTCAAAGGAATAAATTCTTCGGACAGAAACGTTCGATCATTAAACTCGTTTATCTATAAATTATTTTGTAATATCTGAAAATCAAAATTTTCCGATTCCAGTCGCTACCGGTCTCTTTTTCTTTATACCATTGTCTTTGATTGCACGATTTTTGATTAATCATTCAATCGGTTGTATTTTAAGCCGAATTTATAAATCCTTTGTTTCTAATTTGCAACGCCAATGCGAACACATTTCTTTACTAGAATCTCAATGTATCACACTCGAAGTTTGTTAGATTTTAATTTATCAGTGTTTCGAAAGTTCATAAAAAAAATTCGACAGTCATCGCGTCAGAATATGAATGTATATTTATCCAAATGCTGCACTTCTCAAAATTGAAGCAATTTCGTTAACATTACACGTGCTGGTCCCAAAGCATAGATCCTGTCCGCGAACATTTCAAGATTATTTATTTAATGCTAGATTTGACGAGATAATAAAATTTACACATGTATGCAGGCACACATAACAAACGCGTATTTAAGAATACATTTTAAATTGTTAAAAAAATCAGTGTTCTCCTGTATTTCCTTAGAAAAGTATCACTAAAGACGTCGAACTCGAAACTTTATCCTGTAGGACTTTGTTCTGGGGGTTCCTCGAGAAAAGGACTAACGTACACAGCAGGGTGATTAAGCCGATATAACAGAAGTTCGAAAGTTTAGGTTTTAGTTTGCCCCACGTTCCTTATTGTCTTCCTTTCCACCTACTTGCTCCGGCAAACTCAAAGAACTGTTCAATATTTACCGTCTAACCGTTAGATGGCCGCTAATATATTTTTCATGACGATAAGAATATATTGCGAAACATATACGATTAATAATAAAAAGAATACCTGCCATGTGCAGGTCTGAAAACCGCTACAACAATGTCGAAAAAAAATAATACAATATTTATGTTGAAAAATACGATTTTATCGATTTCTTGTAAGAAAAATAGTTTTTATCTTCTTTTTAAGAATTTATCTGGAAAATCTGCTCCCGACACATCGTAGGGAATGGTTTTCTGCATCTCTCATTAAACTTTCATCCAAATCGTTGGAGCGGTTTTCGAGATTTTATGTTCACCATCAAACGGTACACCGGATACACGCATTTACGTTTTTACTCACAACTTTTATGTACATAGAGATATTTAGACTTTTCTTTCTGTGTGTTAGAGCTCAGAGAATAACAATTAAAACTAGGGAAAAACGTTCTCCCTACTGTTATTTATCACTTTACAATTTGCGTTTGAAAAAAGGCCTTTTTAGGGCTATCGAGGGTAACCTACCCCCTTAATCCACTTGATTACTACTGGAGGGAGGTCTACGATCTACCTTTTATTCGCGTGGAGGGTTAAATGCGTCAATGTAATACACGCGAAGAAAAGTGAACCACGATCTGAGCAATGCACAGTGGTCCGGAAACCTGCTTTTAGTGGCAAAAACTCTGATCTGTCCGAAACTTCGTGATCAAGGGTTTTTGAGGTCGCTGCTAACGAACCTGGCACCAAAAATTCCAAACTCAAGATGGCGAATTCAAATTTATAGCCAAAATTACAGACTTCTTTATATTGATTTTTTCCAATGCAAATTTATTTTCTGTTGTATAATTCGACTGTTTATCGCTAACAATTGTCTAAGCTTTCGTGTAAGAAGAGTCTGACGTCGAACACTTTTAAACAGTTTGTTATGAGCCTTCTCAAAGTTTAACTTGATATAAACTTTGCCCTCTTTGTACCTGGACTAAAAAATATTTGCGACACATATATACTTGTTTGCATAATTTTGATGTTGTATAAAGAGTCATTAAAACAATTAGGTAGATTCACATAAAATTTCATGATTTTGTCTTCATAATATTATATCTAATCAAAGAATCATCTGACAAACCACAGGTATGGAGGGTTGTCAATTCATAAAAAAAAAAATTACATTGAAAAGTTCAAATTGAGAAATTGAAATTTGGCCACTCCGCAGACCACTGTGAAATGTAAGAATTGAACTTCCTGAATACATTGCGTAATTTGTAAGGAGATAGCCTGAGACATTTATTGAATAGATTTCGTGGATGTGGGGAAGCAGTTACAGGGAAAAGGGGTAATATTTATACTAGCATTGAGATCGTGGAATACTACTACGGCGTACTTTGCATACACTTCTTATCGCTCTTTTGAATCTGAACCCATCTTCTCAATACATATCGTTAGAATACTGCATACCACCTTTTCAATATGAATTCTACCAACAGAATTCAGTTTCTATCGACACGCTCAACTGACACAGGTACGTACCCAGTCCTTCGTTTAGTAAACTCAACTAGGCTTTGTCTTTTATTATATTTGTGTACACTTTTCTAGACAAACACTTAATTTGACAAGGGACTTTACAAAGTTGTAGCTGACAAATTAGAATTTCACTTATGAAGGGCGAGGGGAAAAACAAGTAATATCACAAAACAGCGTTACTGAGAAAATCGAGTTTTAATACTTTAGTCCATCAGTAAAGAAACAAGGTTCAATGAATTTAATTTTCTTATATAACTTTCTTCTTAAGTAATTTCTTGTTTTGCCTTGACAGAAGCTTATTCTTAGGCAAACAGTTGGGACATTCTTAATTTCCTTCCACTGCAGAGTGGACATTTCCTGATTTTAACCAGTAGGTATACCAAATCTGTAACGTTATCTTACGGGGGTACTTGAACTTTATAACCTTTTGCGATGCGACAGTTCTCTACAAGGGCATCCGGAGACTTTTTTCGAGGAAGGGGAGAGGGGGGGGCATCTTCGGGATGATGGTAAAGAAAACTATACTCCTCTTGCTTTTTTAATCCATTGTACACTGCCAATTTAATTAAAATTTTAAAACCGAAATTTAAAAATATTCCCTTTCTTAGTATAAACTTAATAAAGATTAGTTTCGAAAAATAAGCGATTTTTTCTCAAAATCCAGGGTGAGAACTGCCCCTCCCCCGGGCTCCCCATGCTTCTGTAGCCCCAGTTGCCACCAACAAAATATGCTACAAATCGCGAAAAATGCATATTTCCGTTTTTTCCCCTCACCCTTCGTATAGGTAAGTATTCCTACACTTTTCCCTTTTTCTATCTTCTTCAAACCAGATCTATCAAGTGAATAGTTATGCGATACACCCACCCTGAGCGACAAAAGTGTCCCACCTAAAGGGACTATTAATTTTTACAAAATTGACAGGAATCAGCTGCGCTGTTAACAAAAATATTGCAGCGTGCACATCGAAACGTAAAGCCGGTCGCACAATCGACTCGCCTTTTAGCGTCGCATCGCAGGATTAAACGTGAACGCTAAATTCAAAACGTTTGAGTGACATCGCAGTCGCAAAATTCGGCGCATCGCACGTTTTTCGAGGGGAGTTTTAACGCTTTAAAATTTACACCGCGATACGGAAGCTACGCGTCCCGGATAAACATCTCGGATTATTGAGCGGCCGATAAAATTATCAAATTTAAAATGTACCCAGCCCTGCGGACGCAATTTAAACTATCGGATTGGAACAAAGCCTAGGGGGCATTATCTATTTTGCGATCGTCAGTCCCCGTATTGCTCGACATGAATATTCAAACAGCCGCTGTGTACATTACGACAAACGTGTGTGTACATTTTTGATGTATGTATGTACTTGAGCCCAGTCGAGATAAAGCAAGAGCGGTGTCTGCTGTGTGTCCACGGATATCTGTAACAGAGGACGGCTCCTCTGGCTTAACTAATGCGATTATCTGCGAAGTTTCCAGATATGTATTTGTGTTGGGCACAGCCATTGTGGCTGGGCTTGCGACATGGGCGTCATCTTCTTCGTTACTTTTGACATCTAGATTCCCTGTCCATCCCTCCAAGTGCAGCCAGAAATGAGCATTATTAGGTAAAATTGTTATTTCGTTCGAATAAAAATTTATTCGAAAAATGCCCAACTCTGAGTACCTACAGTGGAACTTTGTTACTCCAAGTATAGATTCAAGCAAACGAAATTTCGAATCTGAAACTTTCGAAATGGAAATGAGCTTTGTTAACATTTTCTCACTTCTTGAATACTGTATTTTGCAATCTCATGGAAGTTAAACATGTGGAAGGGTTACATACATCTGCAGAAACTGTTTAACTTGTAGGTGAATATTCTGATGTAAAAGCTAGTGTAATTGTTTCTTCGTCCTAAGCAAAGAGTTTTCTAACTGATGCATTTTCATCCCCTTCTTCTATTTTGCGTTAAAGTGTATAACAATTCCTAGAATCTTACTTCTATGTCTAGAAACGAGTATGTGGCAATCGCCAAGCAGCTTTACGTTACTGAAAGAGTGTGAATTCTAATGTCCCTTCAGTACAATAGCGCGATAAATCCTACGAAATAAATGGCGACAACAGCAGTGCTGCGTAAGATTCCCAACTGAGCGAAATTACCTTTGCAACGAAACGTATTGAGCGTCACACTCTATAATTCCCTGAACATATTTCTACGAGGCATAAACCAGGTGCCATTCACTCAAATGGAAGCCCATGTTGCTAAACACGCGGACATGTTTCATTAAATTGCAATGTAGCATATTGTTCAACATCATCGCGTCGCGCATTTGGATCTACGACCTAATAAATTCGTTTCAGGACCGCATCGTTACAGTACAATGTACATTAGGACACTTCTACGATAGCTAACAAGCTGTTGCCCATTATCCGATTACTATTTGCCTCGGACGTATAGAAAGCATTGTAAACCCGTAAGCTGCAGTAAATGAAAGTCACGGGAAATAATAAATTTATGCACGTTCTTCTATATGCAGCTTCATTAGAGCCCACTGCAATTCCACAGAAAGATTTATTTCTTCTAAGGATTTTTAGAATCTAACAAAAACTACTCTTAACAAGTATCTTTTGTTGGAAAGAGTATTTTAAGACAAACGTTTGAATTTTTAAAGGGGTTTACTCGCGTGAAAATAAACTACCAGTTGTTTCACAGATAAAAATTTGAAAATATGTAAGTATTTCAATATTAGTTTTTACGCTAAACTGAATTATGCAAGAGTTAATTTATTTGTATAAAAATATAGCTGCTTAATATTATTATCTTCTTTGTTCCTTCCAACGATGAATCTTGGAATACCGGTCAGAAAATAATAATGGAGTAATAAATTCTTTGCTACTTCGCCAAAACAAAAAACTTTATAACTCTGACAAAAATGAAGTTTTCTAGCTGAATTTTTTCTGCAGTCCGTGTATACGATAATAAAGAGATAAGGGTCTGATTTTTTTTTTAAATTTTGTCACTATATTAATTCTTACATAATTCAGTTCGGCGCAAAAAATAATATTGAAATGCCCCTTTTCAAAGTTTTATATGTAAAAGAACTGGTAAGTCATGTTTACCTAATCCGGTAGCATAACAGTTTTACTAAATCTCTGAAATTTGTCATTTCCAAAATGCAGGCGATCGATTATTTCCCTTACAAAAACGAAACCGATAACGAGCTTATAACTGCGATATTTTACGAGATTCGTCCGAGAAACAGGACAGAACTTCTCGTATATCAATCAGTTTACAATGGATCACCTCTCGCATCCGAAAATTTCAGGGATAATCACGTCAGCCGGTTGATAAAAATGGTCCCCGCGCATCGAACTTTATCCGCGAATATTGGAGGCGCCGGGTTCGGTAATCGAAATCCGCGAGAAATCTGTAACAGGGACTTCATAATCGTTGGCCAGGATCACATTCAATATTAAACGCATTCATCGCGGAAATTCTTCCATAACATTCACCTGGAGCCCAGCCGCCGTAGCATTTAAATTTAAAATCCGAGTTCAAAACAGCGGCCAGATAAATATCTATAAACCCCTGAATAATAAAAATACTGCGAAACTCGATGGGCCCGCGGAAACGTGAAAAATAAACGCCGCGAGGTTCTGAATGCGAAGTGGAGGAAGGCAGGGTGGACCGAAAGAGCAACAGTGCATCGAGCTCGTTTTGGAAAATTACTCCATCCCTTGCAGCCAGTCCTTCCCCACACAGAGGCACGAGGAGCGATGATCGTGAAGGGATGCACCTCGCCCCGTCGTTAAAGCGACTCTGCGCATACCGTGAAAAGTACCAGGGAGCACCGGTGCGACACCCTTAAGCCGAACTGCGGCGGTTGAATCGTCGTTCACCAAATGGCAAGGTTCGCTGCACCCTCGCGGAACCACCATTGATCAGGGACAGTTATCATCCCATCCGAGGAGCTGCATCTCCTCCAGCATTCTTCAATTCAAAGGAAAACGTCTGCTGGCTAGTTGGGCGGCGTGATTTAAGCTCGAGAGCACGCCAATAATGCTGCGAGCCGCGCCGAGTGGCTGGCTTCCATGCATCGCGATTTGAACATTGTCGCTCAGCCGGAAATAACCGATACGCTTCTCGCTGGGAGGCTCGTAATTCACAGGGACACCAGCTAGCGACTCCCGGCGGTAGTGCGCGCGCGGAGGGGTGGTGCGCGTTCCTGGGCAAACAGCCGTGGCTACGCTCGCTCGCGACTTCGCGACAGGCCTCGAAGTGGCTCTATTTATCGAGCACCGTAGTCGCGCTCGTCGCCGGAGAGGATTTCGCCCCTCACCGCCCGCCGAAGAAAATTGGACGGAACGGAACGAGCATATTTTCGTCCTGGTTCTCTCGGCTGCCCTCTTTCTCTCGCCCCCATTCAATGCTCGCCTCGTTCGCCGGAGCCTCGTGGCTGATTCCTCGCGCCGAGCCCCGACTATTAAAGTTCGTTCCGTGCGCGGAAAGACCGTGCTGAATTCCTCCGGATGAATTCGATGGCGTGCGCGCGCGCGCGTGCACCAATCGCCGGCTAATAGTTTAATGCCTCCTCGATTTCCCGCTAGAACCGTGGCCGCTTGCAGGAGAAAGGTAACGTAACTAACAGTAATGCCGGCCCAAGTTCCAGCGGCAGGTAAATGTAATGGAAAGCGCTTTCGGTCCTCGGAATCGAGCGACCAGACCAATATCATAATTCTCAGGCAGCCGAGTGGACCGACTTACCTGGTTCCACGCTCGAAACCAGTGTTCAGTCCAGTAGAGAAATGGCTCGTAATAACGCGCGCCTCCGTCCGCCGGCGTTGCAGCCCGTCGTCGTGGATGTTGGGGCTGGGAGTGTGATAAGGCGGGCGGTGTAGGCCGCGGCTAGGATGGAAAGCTTGAGAGGAAGTGTACGTTTCGTCGGGGACCTGACATTGTGATAGCTCTGACGCAGAGGTGATAGGATTGTACTTTATTTGATATTGCTCGGCTCCACTGAGGTACCTGCACTTCCTTGCGTGTGCAATCTAGGCGAAGCTCTGTTTAAAGGGAATAGAGTTGGAGCTTTCCTTTTCTATTTCGTGCATTCGCTGGGAAGTGTGCGATGATTCTTTTTCTACGGCTATAATACTAGGTGGGAGCAGAACCGGATCGTCTCTATGGGCAAAATTAGGCAGCTACCTGGGGTGTATATTTGACAAGGGACGCAAAATGGTGTTTTCATTGTTGGCATTTTTTAAAATAACATTCTGGATAAATGAAATATTATAAACTGTACTGTAAATGTTTTAAACTACGAATAGAATTTCAGAATAAGGATATCAGAAAGCTCAAATGAGGGCACAATTTGGCAAGTTTGCTTAGGGCGCAAAAAAGGCTCGAGCTGGGCTTTTGTAGTGGAAGGTGTTAGGACACATGTATAAACTTGTATTGGGTAGATGCGGGATGATTAAAGTAAGGGATGTAGTCTGTTTGAAGGGTTGCTTGCATTAACACGTTCTGTTTTACTAATGGCCCATGATATTTATCGGTGGTGATACTTTTATTCAAAGGAAAGTGGTGTTTCTCAATTCACCGTCGAAATCGAAATAGAATAAAAAAGGGTTGAAATTATGGAGAATATTACACAACTACCTACTATTTTTCTATAATTGAATTTAGGTTTCTCGTCACTTTGTATGGACCTAGCAGAAATCTGAATTTACACCGCGGCACGGAATGTGTTAAAGGATGCAATCCCCGGTGATTACACTTTCGAATATTGCATAAAAAGTGTCCATCAAAGGATATGTAAACCGTTCATTTGAAAAAATCGGAAAATAATATGGAGTTGGTCAGATATGTCTGTTAGTACCGTGTACGTCCTGCGCGATTGCTCGTTGAGCTGACTGAAGCGTGAATGATCCTTAAAGTGACTGAAGTCTAAGTGCTTCTAATAGTAAGACCAACTGAACTAACTGGCTGTTCGAAGTCTGTCAATAAGTGCTTCCTGGATTCCAACCGATTGCTGAATGCTACCTGAACTTTGTCTATCAACTGCCAAGTCTGTCCAAAGCTGTTCCACTTTCCCCATTCATTTCGCCTTTAGCGTGCCTTTTGCACACTAGAAGCACAATAATATGAACTCTATGATGGACATGGCACAGACTTTCGTGAGAGACATTAATCTCCCCCAAATGCAACGTCCTAAATTAATAAATCTAACCTTTGATACGAAGCTGCATCAACGTCCATTAAATCCGCTTGCTACTGAAGACTGGAAAAGGAAAATTATAAATTCCAAGAAGCATTTCACAGGAAACACGATATCTCGAATACATTCACTTTTTTAAGAAACAGAAAAAGTGGCTGATGTATATAAATATTCAGAGTGTTAGGGCCGAGTCTGGAGTTGAGGCGCGGAGCAGTGGAGCAAAGGGGTTCTGCCCGGAGCACGAAAAAAATAGTCCTTGAAAAAGATTATTGCAATCGGACAACAGGAAAGGATTCCGACCAGGCCTTAAAGTTTAGAATTCATCAATAGTTTGAATTTGAAGAATTTCTCAAAAATGGTAAGCCCTATCGAAATTTTGTTCCAATAATATTAAAAGCAGCATTCAATTTTCTACAATTACTGTATATATCATTTTTTCGTGCTTCCAATCGTTTTTTAGATAATCGCGTTTGAATATAGAGAGGTCCGCAGTTCGCGGGTCTCACCTATACGGCGTGACGTATTGTTTATGCGCGCGTAGTGCGGTCCTCTCTATATTCAAACGATATTATCTAAAAAATGGTTGGAAGCACGAAAAAATTATGTATACAGTAATTGTAGAAAATTGAATGCTGCTTTTAATATTATTCGAACAAAATTTCGATAGGGCTTACCATTTTTGAAAAATTCTTCAAATTTAAACCATTGATGAATTCCTGTTGTTCGATTGCAACAATCTTTTTCAGGGACTATTTTTTTATGAAATGGCACCTAGGGGGGTGAGAGCAAAGTAATACAAAAAAAAATATCCACACGTATAAATAATGGCAACCCTACTGAAGCATCTCCAGCGTAAACAGCCTAAACCGCAAACTCAAATTCCTCCCGCCAAGATCCCATTTCTGCTGAGCTTCTGCCAAGCGCGAACAAGAGTCCTTATTCAAGAATATCTTCCCGAAAGTCACGGGACCGTTTTGCGTGCGGTGTGTTCGAGTGACGTCAACCCGATGACTGGACACGAAATACACCGAAAGCAATGATTTCCGTCTTGGTGGCGGGAGACGCGCGGAAGTCAGCTGCACCGCTCGCTCGGCGTTCAAAGACGCGTTTTTGTTCGTGACACGTGTCATTCTGTTCGAACGCGATAAACGGCGGGAACGCGAAGCGTGACGGACAGGAGGGAACGTTTCGGTCCGCTTGATGATTTTCAGGGGACGCCACGTCGGCGTGCAATTTCACAGGCGAGGACCGGGGGGAGGGAGGGAGGGAGGGAGGGAGGAGGGGGGGGGGAGAAAAAAGCGATTTAATTAACCGGCCACGGTAAACGGGCGATCGCAGGCGGAAGATAAATAACTGGTATGTAAAATGCGAAAGAATCACGCGCGATCCCGCCGGGCAGAAGCGACATGACAAACCCGTTACTGCTAGGTACACACTCGTCATGCCGCTTTTGCGGTTCGATTATCCTATCGCTGGTTAACGGAAAAGTGATACGTGCCAGCGGCTGCTGAATCCTATAATCCCACTGAATTCCGAGTGGCCGACCGCTGTCGCAATTTTTCCTCGTGACCGCGATCCCCCCCCCCCCCTCCATTCAACGGCCTGTTTCATATTTCTTTCGACTGAAACGTTTTCGGGCATTTCAGTCATTACAGGCGCGCACGTTGTAGAAACTGGACCGGCTACCTGGCCGGACGCGATTGGAAATCGATAATTTAGAAAGTTGAATGATAAGCTGTATTTAGATGACTGACGCCTGCTCTGCTACCGTATGAATCGTAATGTCAAGCCTGCTGGGAGGCGGTTTAATGACGTGGAATTTGGTCGGCGGTTGGCTCCCTGGATCCACGCGTTCCTTGGGGACTGTCCGCCATTATCGGTGTCATGCGTCCTCGGGGCGACTAAACAGTTTCGTCGATCCAGTGAAATGTGCTTCGCGCTGAGTAGCAGCTTCGTCGAGAATGTAAATACCTCGACTTACAGGATTTAATTTGTTCAGTGGAAGTAATGATTCAGTACGCGGTAAGGTGGGAACGTAATTGGTTAACTGGTATGACGAGGAGATTTACTTCTTCTATGGATCTCCTTCTACTTTCAAAATTAATGTTAAAAAAAAATTGATGTTCAGACCGGAACCTCCCCTTAAGGGGTGTTTTCACCCTGAGGAATCGAAAAGAGGCACAAACGAAAAATTGTCTGATTCTTATAATAAGGTCCTCTGCAAACCGGCACAGTTAAAAAAAGAATCGGAATATTCGGGTAAGCGAACCTCCCTTGTAAATGGGCGTCGTCTTAGGGTAAGTTTATGTTGGAGTTGCGATAATAGCGAAGAAAGAGAAATATTTCTTTCTCGACGCTTTTATCGTTGGTCATCTATATAGTCATCTCGCTCTTATCGTCGCTCTGATCGTTTATCGCAGCTCCAACGTAAACGCACCCTCACCCGTGCAAGAGAAGTAAATAAAAAAATAAATAAATAATTCTTGCGGAGTGCCCAGTCCAGTTCGATCAGCGGAGCACTATCGTTCATCCGAATCGTCACCGAACATCGTGGCGCGATATCGGCTATACCGTGTTTATCCCGCGGCGGTTAATTAAAGGCATAACACCCAAGGATCCATTATACCCCGTTTCGAGGAGTACGAATAGCCACGAGTCATAGACGGGGGCGCAAGTTTACGTAGCAACTTGCCAACTGATCCACGCGAAGCCTTCCTGATTATCGCCTCTATCCACTTCGATAAGGTACAAAAGGGGGCGGGCGGGTGGCGGCGGGGCGGGCTGTTCCCGGCAGAGAAAAGCCAGCGGGAGACGAGGGAGGCAGGCGAGCGTGGCGCGGCACGTCGGAGGAAGACAGCAAGACTTTGATAATTAGTCGACGTCCGTGCCAGAGGAAAGTCGAGCATGGGTAACCTATAGGTTTTCCTGCATCCGCGAGTAACCGAACGTTCCGCAGTTTGCGAAACAACCATAACAAAAGATGGAATTAATTAGGATGGGACGATCGTCGGTTCGATGAAATCCCGCTGGCAACGGTCCAGTAAACAAGTAGGTATTGATTCAGATGGCAAAGGTGGAGCTGGCCTGGACGGAGGGGTGGATTAGGGTGGGGTGCCGGGGCTCGCATTAACCGGCTGTCGTACGTATTTATCCGCAAATTTATATCCTCGGTACATATGTGCCGGCGTTTAAACACAAGCGGCACGGGCGACGAAAGTTGAACGGGTGAAATACAACGAGCCCGATCACACGTGTCAATTAGTATTCAATTTATGACTGGCGGGAAAAACATTGGCCGATCGGCTGTAACGCTACACTGTGTGCGCCCGTGCACGTGCACTGGCCGAGGGATGGCACCGTCCTTCGCCCCGTGTCGTTTGGCTCGGTGGTGTCGAGTCGCGTGCTGGGCTAGATTGCACGAGCCAGCGTCTGCTCGTCTGCACTCTTCCCAAATAACGATAGGTCAACCAGCTACGCCCGATATGAATATCGGTGTGCGAACGCGATGGAAAGTGTAAATATCAAGGGTCCCTGTGTCCTCTGCGCGCGACTGCAGCGGATGCACAACGTCGATCGGCGGTAACAGCCACCGAGGAGCGATGAGCAGTCAGGGGAGGTGTGTTTTGTGGACTAGCGTACCGCGCGACGCCCTGTTGGCATCGGATGGCGGAATGTATCGGACCTGGTGCCTCTTATGCGGGGAATGTTGAATATCCTGTGGCCCGTGTCGCCATCCACGTGACCAGCTTCCGACATCGCTTTGCAATTAAATACAAAACATGGAGAGTAGTCGGGGGAAGTTTCTTGTTGATCGTATTATGTATGTAAATTATAAAGAGGAGGTTTGTTAATGGGCAGAAAGCTGCAAGAATTTTTAGAAATAAAGATAGCTACTTGGTTTGTCACTGGGACATTTTAGTGGTGCGGCTTTGGTGTGATGTTGTGATTGGAAACATCGTTGAATCTAGTTTTTTTGAAAATTATGAGAGAGTTTAATTACTGTGGATACTGAACCAGAAGACTTTCGTGAAAATTTGAAAAGAGTCTTTGAAATAATGATCAAATAATGGCCACTATCTGCTTTGAAATTATATTAAATTTCGCAATTTCTATTTCTGCTATATACCTACTTTTGGGAAAAGTATTTTTGTTCCAACTATCGTGGTGGTTTCTGTTAAATAGTACCTCATGCCCTACAGGCGTACAGTTGTCTGTTTGCAGTGATTGCACAATTTATTACAGTTTCTAAGACTAACAAAGAAGAAACTGCATTACCTAATTGTTCATTGGATCGTTCTGTATTGATTCCCAGATACAGAAGCACACGAAGTCACGTTATCCTTTATCATAAATATGCATTAATCGTGAAGTCATCAGCGTGTGCAGTACAAAGTCGGTCATTTTTCTGCGGCGGGAGGAACTTTTATCGGAACTTCACCGTAAGGCAAGCAGGATTATTTAATCGAGGAGGAAACATTTGCGTAAGCTCCAGAACGAGGGTTTCGACTTTCAGTTCCAAAGTCGATTTCCCAAAGATGTATCCGTACACTGGGATAATTCTGCAATTTCAAAGTTCCTGCCAGTATTAGGTGTAAAGGCGCGAGAAAGGGCGCGATCCAATAGAGTTAAGGAAGCACTTCTCTATCCCGTTACCGTAAAAAGCAAAAGTCCGTGCGAATTTTTTTATAGAACGCTGCACATGGCCCCCCTTTATTATTCGAAGTTACGAGCGTCGAATAAGTCTGATAAAAAAGATTGGAAAGTTTTGATCGAGGCATTATCCTGATCAAGTCCTCTTCTCTTTTATAGAGGAAACAGTTTTGGCGTGGTTAGCCGCCTCCATATTAAATATTTCACGTCGCTGGATAAAATTCTACCCAATTTTTAATAAAAAAATCGTTGATTACATCACGTTAGTAGCAATTTTATAATTAATCTACAAACGTGATTTAAACTCGGCGATATTTAGTAATATACACGACTTCAGATTTTCAGTGATTTGATAAAAGAATCGATAGAAGAACGTATTTATTCATTAAGCTGCAAATTTTATTTAAATGGTCACACGAAGACGCAAAAACTTTCCTGCAAATATCGATTGCTAAAATTAAAACACTCAATTTTCTATGCTACTTATGATGGTACAAGGGGAACTTGTATCATACACGTTATACAAAAACGCGATTGCCCCACTTTTTCAGTTCAATCAAGCGAATAAAACAACGAAAGGAGAAATCGATGGTGCTGTTGGGCATGAGTAAACAAATCGTGTATAACTGAATGACAAGTTATTTCAATTCCAACTTTGAAATAAATTGAATTATCCCCAGAAAGGAAAATGGCAATCCTATAAGGCAATGTACCAACAAATCGGAAGCGAGATTCATAGTGGTGTAAGTCACTCGCGTGATGTTTTGTAATAAAATAATCTACGTATATATTGCAATTGTAGGAACACATCTAAAGGCTAAAAATACTGTCATAATAAATATATATAATCTTAAAAATAAGCACAAAACAATAGTAACTTTTGTACATTATCTTATGAACATTGAAGGGTGGTTTACCCTCTAAACGTGCAAATGAGCAAAAATGAAAAGACACGAATTTCTTATTTTTTTGATCCTCTAAAACATATAAAAAAATCTTATAACATTGAGGAGTGGTTTAACCCCCTAAATATAAAAATGGGACAATATAAAAAAACACGAATAACTTATTGTTCTGCTCTCTAAAACATATCCAAAATTCAAAGCAATCGGAGCCGGATAGATAAAAACTTCTACTTGTTAGTCGGACTTACACCAGTATGTTTCTAAACGCTCTGCTCTTGTTACTTAACTACTAAAGAGACATGTTCTTATAATTCACTATGAAAGTAAACAGATCGAGCCTTTAAGACGTAAAAATTGTTATTATCTCAAATTATAAAAATTTGGACTTACACCACTATGATTTTCAACCCCTGAAATGTGCATCTAACAATATGTCTTAAACACTAGATTGCAAAAGAAGACAGTTGCTTTCAAAGCAGTCATAATATAAAGGTACCATTTTAAAGACATTTATTCGACATACAATACTTCAACCCTACTGAATGTACCATAGATCTTTTGCAAAATAAGTCGCCTAATTGGAGCAGATTTGAATTCGCGTACTTTAAGCTTATTCTTCCATAGAAAGATACTTCATCTACGTTATACTACTTGTTAACAAGCGCTCTACATTCTCTGTATACAATCTCTATCAGGAATCTTGCAGGATCCAATCCTCGTCACCCCTAACACATTTCTTCCTACCCACTCAAATCCACTCAAACATGTATGTATCTTCAGAAATACCAATTCTCCATTACTGACTGATACACTGCTCAGTAATAATTTGCAAATCTAAACGTGTGAATCCCGGGTGAGATTCGACACGAGACTTTTCTATCACGAGAAAAAAATCTCAGCCACGACTAAATGTAAATAACAAAGATAGTCGCGAGAGCTGAGATTTTTGAAAATACACCATGAAACCTGTCTCGAGAGAATTCAAGTTTCATGAAACTAATGACAAAATAATTAGAAAAGAATGAAATAATTGTCTCACGAGATTAAAGTCTCATGTGAGACACTATATTTCTGCCTCACCGTCGATTTGCATCCTTAGAGTTCACCTTCTAATGGCAACCTACCTTCAACGCTCTACTCACCAATGACCTCCCCTAGCGATCATCGTGTCAAGTACTAAATAACGTCCCTAAGTTAATAAGTAGCTCGGTGAGTTACAAGCCCAGTAGTTACGCATCCACTTCGCCGCACAACATGCGCCCGGCTTGCTCCAGAGAAAATAAATGACTGGAGGGCCAGCGTCTTTGCAACATGCCTCGCAGCCGACGAAAAAGCATAGTCGAATGGCGCCCAGCACTGCGGCGCGAGTCCATCTCGAGGACCACCCTTTCGTCTCGTCCTGCTTCTATCCCGCGCTGCGTCTCCTTCCTGCGGACATTCCGTGGCAGACGTAGCCCGTTAGTTAGTTTAAAAGTGTCCCGCGAGTTGGCGAATTCGGTCGCGCCACGCAGTGTTCCTGTTAAATTTCTTCAATGGCACCGGGCAGCGGTACACGGCTCTCCCGCGTATTTTCCGAAATTTTCTTCCTTTTAGCGACTTGGACGCTGACCAAACTTTCGCCCTCCCCCCCCCCCGCCGCCACCTCTTTCCCCCTTGAACCGGCCTAACTTCCGTCTCGCGGAGACGAATGATCCCCCCCCGACCTGTTCCCCCTTCCAACGCCATTTCCAGCCGCCTGCCCCACGACTTCCGCCCTTTTGCTTTTTCACCCTTACTCGACTGACCCAACCCCGCCTACCCCCTGTATCCCGATGCTCTCTCCTTAGCGGACCCTACCGAACTTACTTATAAGTTATGTTTTCCAGTGAAGTTCGCTGGCAGCGCGGAATTTCGTAACTCCTGATATTCGATAACCCCCGCCGTCGCGCGAACCATCCTCATTTTTCGCTCTTTCAACGGCGAGAGGGCTGGCAATCTTCGCGGAGGGGGCCGGGGGGGGGGCAACGATCCTCACGGCGTACCGTCGCCGCGCAGCCCCGTCCGGCCCTCCGCCTACCCCCTAGACGTTTCGCCCGGTGATTTCTCGGACACGAGTTCCTCGCGGCAGCTACAGAAATTAGATTTCGCCCCGGCTGAGTTCGATCCCTGGAAGCTTACGATTTCGTTCCGCCCGGCCGACAATAGTTCGTCAAGGGGCCCCCGGCCCGTGCCGCGGAGTTTAGCGCAAGGGTACGCGCGCCCGGATCAGTCAGTCGGAACCGGTGCCACAATTGAGTAACATTAGCGACGCGATGAAGCCCTGCCTATCCCGAAGGAATTTTCCATCAAACCGGGAGCTTCGGCGCGGTATTTACGATCGGTCGTAAAGTCGGATGGGTATAGGCGTCGTTTGCATACCGACCTATAATACTTTACCCTCCGCACCCTACTTCAGCCGCGGCCCTTGTACTTCATCGACCTCCCATTTTCGGGGAGTCCCTTCGACTTCCGCTATCGCCTCTGCCCCCTCTCCACCCCCCCATCGTTATTAGCTACATAACCATTTCGAAGCCATCCATCGGCGAATTAACTTCCGACTCTTCTTCCCTCCGCGGCAGACACTGCGAGGATTCTCCAACCCCCGCCCACCCCTCTCGCCGCTCCTTGCTCGATCAACTTTCCTAATCCTTGGCGAATCAATGGGGAAAGAAGTCCTGCCGTTACAGTAGGCAGTAAAGTCCTCTCCCTTGGTGCCTCTGAATACGGTAAATCTCGAGCGTCTTACCCGCGAGACTTTCGAAGCGTCGATAGGCAATGGGGAGGATCCCGGTGTCTTTGTTAAAATCGGGAACCCTTTGTCTTTGCCCGGATGCCTCTCGCTGGTTTGGAAAGCTGCGACCGGGGTGGGTGAATTTTCTCCGCCTCCGAGTGAAACGTCCTTCACTGTCTCGTCCAAAGGAAATGGCGCCTCCGCGTTTGATGGTGGAGATAGGTGTTTGAATTATTCAGAGCTTATTTGGTTGCTTTTTAAGTGAATGGTGACTTGTGCGCTTTTTGCGGGGAATGATCGCGAGGACTAAACTACGCGCGCGTGTAACTGTGGCTTGTGCTTGCATTATTATTAATATTAGTAGTTTCGTAGAGAAATATGAAATCTTACAATTCTGCGATTTATGTAGGGGAGAACGGGGAGAAATGTAACGGCGTCGTGAAAGTAACACGCCTTCTCCACGAACATTTCCAAAACGATTGCTTCACACAGTTACATGTGGGCAAGCTAAATTTGTTATTTAGATCATTCAGGGAAGTTTCTGCTATTTTGGTTTCTTTGTTAATATTCATAATTAAAATATAGATATTAAACCAGGATGGGAATTCTTCAGATGATAATGATTGTCTATGTCTGTTTCGTTTGGAACCTTTCGGTGGAAGCTGTTCGAGAGAGGAGTGGATCCAATGTCTAGATTGTAAGGGTTAGTCCCACGAAGACTGCACCATGGGTGGTCTCCACTAAGTATGTCATAATTTTAATTCGGAGTAGGTAAAATTTAATACCTGTCATTCAACTAAATATACAATACCAAATAAATGTTCGAAGCCGGTTATGCTTTCTACCTTTCGTTGTTTAAAATTTATTTCTTTTATCGTTACTTAAAGTATGTTTATTTAAATGTTCCTTTTGTCGTTTTTTTATAATAGAAAATCCTATTTTGCGTTGGAAGAAGTGTTTTTACTTAATTCTCCTGAAAATAATTAGTGTTACTTTCGTCCTACCCCTGCAGGACAAAAGTAACAATGACAACCACTGCGGAAAACTGCCATAATTCTTTGACTACTTATCAGGTACGGCTGAATTTAGGCTCAAATGATAGAATTAGAATAGATTTTCATTTTTATATCCACAAGCGGTAATTGTAGGCTAGGCCAAATGTAGAAAATGTTACTTTTGTCCCGGCTCTCCCCTACACAGCCTGCGCAGCATTTGAAACGATTTTACTTTACGCTGTTTATCGCAGCGTAACGAGCAGAATCGATTCGTCGCATGAAAGATACATAGTTCCATTAAAGAGGAGTGCAGTTGAGTGTTGGAATTACACCATTGCCTCCGAGAGACAAATTTTATTATGGGACGAGACTTTTAATTAAGCCACTTAACTTTTTCCTCTAGCAATTTCCTGTATCTTCGCTTAGAAAGGAATTACATTCTGTCCCCGTTTCCATAATCACCCTGGATACGAAAGGAGTACAGAAAATGCCCGTAAACAGGCAACCGGATATTTAATATCTGACGCAACAATATTTAATATCTTGAAATTATCAATTCGATTTACAACGATATTAACAGTGGTTAGTGGTTCCCAAGTGACTCGCGAAGTGTTTTCTTCGGGGTCGCCACAGTTATTTTTAGTTGGCGATTTTTAGCACAAGTTAGAATTGTATTCTGAAATACTTATTTTTAATGTGTTTTCTTTATCTTATTAAATTTACCTTATCTTATACGGGGGATGGGGGCGCAGGATATTTGAGTATTATAAAAGAAGATCGCGACTCAAAAAAGGTTGAGAAACACTGTTCTTCTACTTCAAAAGGTACGTGAGATCAAGTTTCACCCATCAATCCAATAAAATCGTATCAAACGGTGGCACTTCATAGATTTAGTGATAATTTCTGTCCCTTTACATGAAACTCTTGAAATGCTTATATCCCTCCACCCAAATAATTCTGAAAAATTCTACTCAATCTCGAATGCACCTATCTAAAGACAACCTCCACCAGACTCGAATTCATTACGACCGTTCCGCGATTATGAAAATGAAATTAATACAGCCACTGTAAGTTGAGATCGCCGCATCCAGGGAACCGAGCCGTTCACCCCTTCGAGCGAGACGTATTTTCCGGTTAACAAGCGTCGTACAACGTTCGAGTGCTCTCCCGTTACCGAATTTATCGCCACACTAATTTGAATAACCCTCGAACAGCGCGATGCCCAGAGGACACTTGACAACTTTCCCGTTAAAAACTTCCAGGACACTTGACCTTTGGTGGAAGGACCGACGCTACTTGACCGTTCCTTTCTCATTCTTCCAACGTCTCCACGTTAGAAGAGCGCGCGCAGAGACAGATGAATTACCTTCCGAACTTACCCCCGGTCAAAGGGGCTGCGAAGCCAGTTCACCAACACTCCGAGCGGCTCGCCGCAAAAGCGAAAAATCCACAGTTAGCGCTGTTGAGTCGAAGGGGTGGGACTCGAGGAAAGAATGGCCTGATGGAGACCCCAATTATCCATGTAATCTGAAGCAACCAGACGGTATTTCGGGGGGTATAACCGACTTCCCTTTGCAGCGCTGTAAGGCCAAATTAAATATAGGGTGTCTATAGGCTGGCTCGCGAGATGTCCCGAAAGGAAGTTCCATTAATGTAGAATCTTGTCGATTCGTGCTTCTTCCTTCCCTTAGAATTCACTCGGCCTCGCAATCACCTTCTTTGTGCCCGTTCCTTTGGTTCGGCTCGAGATACGTTGGAATTTTGTGGAGTTCCTCCTGGGGAAACAAAGTAAGCGTCCATTGAAGCGATACTTTCTAATATAGTAATGTGACGTCGTTGAGCACTTACTGGGATATAATTATAGTAAATTAAGTAACTGATGCCACGAGGAAAGAGAATTCTCTGCTTATATCAATATAAATTATCTAGTGGATTCTGCAGAGATTTATTGCTTGAAAGACAATTTCAAGTGTTTGGAAAAACATACAACAGTCATGAATTAACTCAAGTCGAAGTTGGAAAAATGTAATGGGCATAAGAATATTAATTATTCACTAATTGTAAGAGCAACTACTTAGGAAACCCTTTAATTTCAAATATAGGTACGAAATTAATTGCCCAAAGAAATTACGATACTACTACCCTTTTTCTTTCACATTATTCGCCTCGCGAATGTAAACAGTTTGCTTTGGAGACACCTTTCTGCGTTATTATACGGCTTTCAGCTGCAAACTCTCGTCCTAAATTTCTCACGAATCTCGCGCGATACCGTTTGGCGGATTTTAAAGCGTTCGCTCGCTCCCCGCTCAGCGGGGCGGGGAAGCGGAATGAAGATTTTAGCAGGGGCTGTTCATAAAATTACGTAAACCGTTCGATAGTTGCAGAATATTTCGGCCCGCCGCCTTCTGCGCTGCCCCTATGTTGACACACCCACACCACCGCCGCTGTCAGCCCTCGTACAAACGAGAATATCCAGCCTTTTCTGACGCGACATCAACGTCCTTTCCAACTTTTTCAATGATCCGTTCGGTGACCCAGATCCGCTGCTCGGTTTCGTGACAAAAATTATAAGGACCGCTCGAGGCTCCGCACGCATATCGAGCACGCGTCCGCGTCTCGTTGCGCGGGGCTTAATAATAAATTCTGGTGGCCTATCGTGCATACGTTTCGCGTACCCTTCCTTTACGAACCAGCTCGACGCACGGCGTTTGGGAAACTCACGGGGATCGTAGTTCTCTCGAAAATTGCGAGGAACGAGTTATAAGTGAATTCTATCGTTGATTCTTCGAGCACGTGAAATTTCGAACGTAGTAGCGGTTTACATGATTAAACGGGCAAGTTTGCATTCTGTACGCCGCGTGGACGTGCTCCGTAGAACCGGGGAGCAAGTGGACTTGCAGCATTCTGGAACAAAAGGAGTGTACTGCGTTTATGTATTTAGGGGAGGCGTTATTATTACATATGTTGCGAAGCGTCAGAATGGTCTAACTGTGGCTAGGGACCATGAAACTGGCAATACAATTTGGTAGCATGTTTGTAACGCTGCTTGCTGTTATGAAATAGGTTATAATAATATTGCATGATAGTATAAACGATTATGATTAATATGTCTACATTATTGTCAACAATGGGATGGTTTAAACGTGAGTAGAGACGATGAAACTGGCAATACAATTTGGTTACATGTTTCTAATGCTGTTTGCTGTTGAAATTAAAAAGGATATAATAATATTGCATTCCAAGAACATATTAATTTGTGGTATAACAAAGAAGGTGGCGATTCTTCGTGTAAAAATAAATGCAAAATGTGCAATGAGATTTTTTGATAAGTGATTTTAATTTCCAGATATTCGATTGTGAAGATTTATTGGGCGCGTCGAGTACGTATGGCTGACTAATGTGTCTGACCAGTGAATGTTGTTTCCACTTTTGTGCTGGTATATGCATAAGTACATATAACACAGTGTCTTCCAATCTTTTTTGAGTCGCGAATAAGGTAAAGGAAACGCATTAAAAATGGGAATTTCAGAATATAATTCTAACTTAATAACATTTAATTATCTTAATGCATATATTAAATATACTTAAAGATATTTAATATATTTAATTAGCTTATTTAGTGTGATCAGAGCTTCTTCTTTTTATCATAAATGAAAAATCAGGGCTATATCATTAATAGAATAGGGCAATGTTACCATATTAAAATAAATAAATGCTAAGAATCGTCAAGTAAAAATAACTCCGAAAACACTGTTTGGGAACCACTGTGATAACAAATGTTAGAGTTTAAATAATACAACAGACTTGTAAGGAATCAGTGCTATCCTTTATGTAAAACATTCAATGTGGATTCGCCAAGTTGAATACATACTCCATGCCAGTCGAACGCACAAGTAGATACAGCAAGTACTAGCCAGACATGTTAGTAAAGATGTATTCTACTACTTGTCAGTCGAACGCTTACCCGACGAATATTCACGACCGATTTTCTTAAAGAGGAGAGCTCCTATGAAAACATGTTACTCCACAATTTTTGTTTATTTTTGGAGAAAGAATCGCCACCCTTTTTGTTGTACTGCGAACTAAGCCCCACCTGAAGTAAATATAGATTTTTTCAATTATCTGTAAGGAGACTGGGAAGCTTTCTATAACTATCTAGTAAACTTAATATCGTAATGCATGTTCAGTTAGTACAATTATCTGGAATAAGCCACTGCATGTGGTACGCCGAGTTCAAATGCAGAGTTCTTGTTATAGGATATCCGCGTGCCTCAATCTCTAGCATATTCGAAATACCATTCGGTAACGATATGCAAAACCCACCGCTGCTACTGATTGGTGGTGAAATCAAGCACATCGAAAATGTTATCTGCACTTGGTAGTGTATGGTTACATTGTATTTCAGTGTATTGAAAATTAATTATAGTATTTACAACGGGCACATGAACGCAACAACTAATGCTCACACTTATGGAAAAGCCATGGAGAATTGGAATAAATGTTAGAATTCAATCTTTCTCAATATAACACGAACTATCATTAGAATTTGTATCTCACAATACAAAATAACCGTGTTATGCGAGGGTCACTTGTACTTAGGGTTGCCAACCGTACTATAATATATGTATAGTATTGTACTATATTTTTTCTAGTGTACTGCATACTGTTAGAAAAGGATATAGTACGTAAAAATACAATATTTCAGACGCTACCCTAAAATTCTACAATTTTTACTTAATACTTATTCCATGGCAACATCAATTCTTTAATTTGCGAATTTAAACTTTAAACTTTCGGATGCGACTTAAAAAAAGGGTTGTCTATGATCCGTTTGTCAAAATTTATATAAACTAATTTCATACTTCTATCAATTGATACTCTATACAACAAACGCGATCACTTTCAAAGTAGCATCCCCTTGTTTGCACAAAAAATCTCCAACAGATGAAATGTATCTTACGGTATGCGGTTCACAGCCCACGTCAGAACTATCTCGACGCATCGTCAACTTGATCTTCAACCCCCAGAAAATATTTTGCACAAACATGCCCCAGCATTGAGAGCACCTGCGAAGGTAGTGGAATAAGAAGACATTCAAGTATCGTCTATTTAAAAATACCGCGGCACTGCTACATGTTCTTTCTGAGAAGAGAACTGCCGTTGCTTTATTTTCGGACGCTGTAGACACGGCTGTATGAAGTGGGTTAGAGCTGCGAAGGGGGTGGATCGGGGTTCGCCGTTTCCCTCAGCACAAGTAGATTCCCCCTGGTGGTCTGTCATCCGGTCCACCGAGAGGATCGTCGCAATTAGAGCGTCGGTTGCCACCGATAGAAAACCGGGTCGGTCCTTTCGAGGTTAGGGAACAGCTACGTTTCGGTGCCACGGGCGGATAACGATAAAAGAAGGGGGCCAACTCGTAGACAATGCGAAACGATTTCCATCCCCGTGCTACAGGCTGGCCTCACCTCGTGGCTCCAGGAATTCGGTCGTTCCGAATTCATTCAGTAAGGAAGGCAGGCCTGGGGTTGGGGGAACGAGGAATGGGTAGACGGACGAGCACACAGGGACATGTAGATGGGCGGGCAGAAGTGCATCAATAATGCAGCAGGGCTAAGCACTTTTGCGACAACGTTGACAACGTATGTCTTCGCAATTCCCCGCATTTTATCTATTACAAAAGCTTCGTGCTGTTCCTTCCTACATATATAATCAAATAATCTGTGTTTATTATTAATACTAATACTAAATCTCGTTGGAACACTGAAACGGGAGAATCTTCGTTAATTAATCAAGGAGTCTAAATTTAATTGCCATTATGTGCGTGTGTAACCATAAATGGGACTTTTCACCAGCGAACTAATTGCGCAGATACAACCACCGCAAATTATTCCCTCTAAAATTATTTATATTTCGCAGGCGACTTTGAACCCGACTGCGCATATTTCGCGTAAGCAGCGGGTATGCTTCATCCCCATAATAAGGGATATACATCTCGAGGCGTGCCCTGTACCCAGCCCACGTACCAAATCCTCTGTATGCAGTCGTACTCCCGCAGCAACGGAAGGAGAAGGAAAGGCAGACGTAACGTTCGATGTGAACTCGTCAAAGTGCCAAATCCCCGCGGGTACAGAGGCCGAGGGGAGAGAGAAAGAGGGAATTGTGTGTGCCACGGTCCCGTAGATTCGATCAATGGGAACAACGCGACGTCGGTTCGCCGCTTCATCGGCGACGTGATCAAGCTTCGTTTCTCATCCCTCTCTGTACGTAGCCTCCCATTTTCTGTCTCGTTTCTCCGCGCGACTCCGCTCGTCTTTCTCTCGCCCGCCACTCTCCACGCTCCCTTGAACCGTCAATCTTCCAGCAACGACCCGGGGAGAGGCTTCCTTTTGCGCCCGCTCATAGAAGCAGCCGAGAACGATGTACGAGTCATTTGCTCGTCCGTATATATATATCCTGACCGGGGTCGGCTCCGTCGCTAATATATTCGACCGAGCCGAAAGTGACCGGAACCGGGAAGGGAGGAGGAAATTCGGCGCGCTGGCGGGCTTGTATTTAATCACGGCACCTGCTGTAACCCGCCGGATGTCCCTCGTTCTGAGGGAATTGGAGCAGAAGGGTGACTGAAATGTAATGGGAAAATTCGAAGACTTTTTGTTTCTGAGGAGCGCTGCGGAAGCTCGAGGAGTTTCGAATTGAAATCCGCTGGAAGGATAGGGGCGACGGTTGTTGGAGCCACTTCGTGCACGTAAATCACTGCACGCGGTATTGCACGGTGCACGTGGGTCATCAACACGTGACACATGCAGGTCATTTCCGACTTCTTTCACGGAACGGCCAGGCCTCCATGTCGAGCTTCAGAGGAACATAGAAGGGGGCGAAAAGGGTCGCTACTTGGTGGCTTGTGTTATGCTATCTACGAGCTGAAAATCTTGCGCTGGGCCATAGATGTGGCAAATTAAAAAACGTACTGGGTAAGTGCACCAAATCGCGCGGAATTAAAGGGTGATAAATATGTTTGTATTTAATTGGTTTAAAGAAAAAGAATAAAAAACAAGACAAGCAGAAATCGGGATCTTGAAGCAGTGCACGTATCGCCTACCTGAGAATTATTGATTAATTCAAGTATTTATGAGCTTTTAAGGGGAATCCTATTTTTTGGGCTAAAAATATAGAGGAATTTTAGATTTTTTTTAAGACACTAGCGATTCGAATAATCTGAAATTTGGACCATGCTTTTATGCGTCTTTGAAGAAGTTGTAATTTTTTTTATTAATTTTTAATAATAAGTATAGAAATTATGCATGATCTACCATCACGCCGCCGTTGTTCGCTAATGTGCACAATATTAACCCCGTTTCATTTTTCTATTTATACTTGTTATTAAAAATATGGTCCAAGTTTCAGATGAATAAAATCACTAGTTTCTTAAAACAAAATCCCCAATTTTACTATGTTTTTAGCCCAAAGAATAGAATTCCCCCTTCTAAGGTTATATTCACAGGTGCGTTTATTATTTTTAACCATATAAATATTTATTAGCCTTTTCCCAATCTGCAAGACACAAAAAATCGGTTTTCATTAACAGAAATGTTGGAATCAATTTTATTGCTTGAGTATGTCATTGATTAGGTACTGCCAGTACATATTTCATGCGTTCATAGAATTTTTAAACTTACCTTCTTCCAATAAAATTGACAGGGTTCGATAAATTTTTCCCCTAAAATGTTTCTCCGGCAGGGGATATTACGAGTGGCGATATTACGTGCTGGGCGATATTAAATCTGGTACTTGGAAAATAGTTTGCAACGTGTGATATTTATATAAGCTGCCCTTGGGTGGATCGTGGAATTTACGAGTAATTTAAGGAGCACGGCCATGTGAACCAGTCTGTACATATATTTGGAGAAGCCAGACCGAAGGAGTGTCATCGTTAGAAACGGGAACACGGGGTGAGACGAAGACAGCGAGCGGGGCTGGAAAAAGGAAGCACGGGGCGGGAAAGAGACAGAATCCGGGCGATCTTCGAATTCTGTTCTCGATTCAGCTCGCAGAGAAAGAGGAGAAGGAGCGCTGGAAGTCTGTCGCAGCGAGTAGTGTGTCATCAAGTTCAGCTCGGTCGATTCACGACCCTATCACCGAGCTTTTCGTAGCTACGGAAAAACACAGGTAGAGAACCCTTTGACCGGTCTTCCTCCTTCGAAAATTACGGACTACTATTTTCTCTCTCGTCCCTCCCCCCACTCGTTCTTCTCCTTTCCGTTCCGTTTCCACTCTTTCATTATCATTCGTCTTCCTTTCTCGTGGAAAAGCACACATCACCCCCGGTTCCTGCCGGCTCGACTGCGCTATTCGATGCTGTGCGTGAAACGTTACTTCTGGCGAAGGAATGGAGACGGTGAAATGCCATTTGTGTTCGTTAACCTTACACGTAGAATATTGCCTCAACGCTTCACTCATTTCCAGAACAAGTAGGTTGTTGCATTTTCTTTCAAAGGGAACTAGGGTAAACTTTGTATCGCGCGCAAGTAAAGTGGAAAGTAAATTGGCCCAGAAGGAGCCCCAGAGCCCTGCCTTCCAAAATAATAATTATGATTTCATCCGAACGATATATTTCTTTTTGTTTCCCATAATTTTCAAACCACACGCGCCTAAATTTTTTCTGTACACGACACCTGGTCCATTCTCCTCAAATCCACCACCGCTCATCACCCGCAATCCCAGATTCCCCAGGAAAAAACGTTTCCCTAATAAAAACAACAGAAGCTCGAACCACTCGCGACTCGTTACGCCGTGTATCATATCGCGTGCAATTTATTCCACAGCGTAACAACGTCTGCCATTTCTATGAAAACCCTTTAACCTTTTCAACCTGGGGGCCGTGTATCTGTTCATTCTGTCTGGCTGCGGGGCGGGAGGGGGTTAATTGAGAGGAGCTTCCGTTTGATCCGAGAAACTTAGGATACGCAAAACGGCGGCTATTGACAGCCGCGGCTCCCCCGCTGCGCGGAGCACAAAGCTGGTCCCAGCTTTTGTGATTCTTACGGTCCTTTGCAGCCGAAGTCCCGCGCGATCGGGCTTCTGTGTTACGGCGTATCGTCAATTAATTTTTGTTGCCGGGTCCTTTTTCTAGCTGGAAGGCCGGCGTCGCTGCATGCCGAACGGGAAAACCCGACGTCGAGGGAAAACGAGCGCGGGCCGAGCGGAGGCAGCCGCGCCAATATCGGATTTTGATATTTAGGGGGAAGGGAGCTGTGTCCATAGACATCTCGAGACAGGAATTTATTACGCGAACGGCAGCCGTATCTGTTGCGGCGGGGCGTTTCCAACGGAGCCCGGGAACAATCGACTAATTTAATTACTTCAAAGTGGCTACTCGTACGGTTCAATCGAACGGGCGCGGCCGATATTTAAATCAGTCCGCGAGCCCACTTCGGCTCGCTTTATTGTTATTTCCCATCGATCGACAGGTACGTTTATAATTCACGGACGCACCGCTTAAACGGCGAATATCGATGTTCCGTCTGCCATGGAAATTGTTCTTGGCTGAGGCACCGCCTTCGTCACATCCTCGCCGCTACCTAAGGCCCGACGCGAGTCGTCCTTAGAGTTTGAGGGACGCAAGGGAGAGCCTGCAAGCGTAATGCCAAGTGGCTTTTTAGCTGCAGGGAGTAATTGAAGAGGTAACTGGTTTCTCATATATTTAAATGCTCGATACGAAAGTAACGGAATGGAGCGTTCTAAATACTAGACATTTGAGGATCGCTGAAGGCTTGGCAGAGATAGATGAACGAGCTCTGCGTGAGTCGAGCAGAATGCGAAATATTAAGGGGATGAACGTACAATACAAGTAACCACCCCCTTATGTAAGAAGAACGTAATATAGTTGAAGAGTCCTTGTAGAAAACACTGTAAGTGGCAAATTCAAAGTGGTAAAATCAAAGTTTCCGGGAGAGCGAAAAAACCTCCCTAAGCTTAATTTATTTACGAAATTTGATTTATTTTGATTGCTGAATATGCTTCAGTGTACGATAACCCAAATGCTTCACAAATTTTTCTACTTTTTGTATTAATATATTACAAAAGAAAATTGCGTTAGTATAATGCATAATTTTCTATTTTTTTGCGTTAATATATTACAAAGGGAAATAGCATTAAAATTCTATATTATAGTATCTTCTTTTTTTTCAATTTTGCCACTTAGTGTTTTCTACAAGGTCTCCTCAGTTGTTTAGTTCAGGTTGCTTCGAAGAATAATCTCCCCGAGGCACATGAAATTAAGAATAACGCAACCACCTGGCGAACAAAGGAATATGCAAATATACATAATGACTGCTTGTAATCATTCAATCTCTAAATGCAGTTCACTCTGTTTAGTATATTTCTCTCGCACGCCACCTAATGATCGCACGGGGTAGAAATAAAACAAAGAGCCAGTCGGCCAACCCACAGAGGCAACTGCAGCTGTAAAGCGGCCTCGAGTACACACCGTTAGGGGGATCCTCTTTCAAGGGGGAATAACTATGAGAAACCCATGCTGTGTGTACGTAGCAGGTGGCTATACCATCTTCGAAGGGGTGAGAGTTCACTGTTCTGCCTTGCAGAGAGCTCACCGGGCCATTGTAGGAGCAACGAACCGGCCAACCGGGGGCAAAGACGCCAGGCGCCTACTTGCTGCCTCGATCTCACCAATCATTTGCGCATTCAAGCAGCTACACGGGAACCCAGTGGTTCTCCAGCGTCTCGCATGACCGACCTAATTCACCCACTAGCGGATCTGGCGATATTATTATTTCGGGGCCGTCGCCGGAACATCGGATCGACGCGCCCCCGGAAACGTATTCATAGGGGTGGTTTCCTATCGCGCTCAAGGATCCCCCTCCCACAGACGTTCCTGGAATTCCATCAGCGCGACTTGTGATTTTAATGCCCCGGCCACCTCCTGTTTGGCGTTAGGCTCCATATTCCTTGCAATTGAGGACCTTCCAACAAGGGGGTGCAGCTCCATTTTTTACAGGTTTCGAGTTATGACGTGTAAAAAATAATTCGATATCGTTTGCCGCGTGTTTGATGCAAATCCGATAACAAATGAGCGATTTATTGCAATTTTTTAATTTTGCACCCATTACTGTTGTGCGCAAAACGAATGCTCCAGATTTGAACGATTCATCAAAAATAGAAATAGAAACTTATCAACTCAATAACTGGGTAGTACTTATTGCGTGGAAATGTATATTTCTCAATTTGTTCTTTTAATGTTAAGTCAAAGCAATAATTTTGTAAACCGTTTTTTCTTATTTACTCGAAGTTGGTGAAGATGGAGCTGCACCCCTGCTGCTGCAAGGTCCTCAGTTCAGGGTTACATGTAACAGCAAAGGAACCTGTTTTCGCTGAATCTCACATTTTATACCGTGGGGATGTTTTTAAGTCAGTTTCATTTCAGATCTTTTGTTACTGTGTTGTAAGTATATCGTATATGGGATACATCATAAATACAGTGAGTGAATCATAGAGTGAAGGGTTTGAAATGTTGAGTTGTTGGTAGTTTGAGGAATGTTTTAAAGATGTTGGGAAAATAGGGTGAGTGTAATTATGTAAGTTCTTAATAGCAGTCTCTTCATTTTGTACGAAATACTTTTGGTGAAATTCTGTGTGCATTTTACTGTGCTCAAAGCAGAATAATGAATTTATATATGTGCAATTGGAAGATTGGATGTTTCGAAAAAATTTCAAGTGCAAGTGCCTTTACGTTGAATAAATTATTTCTACAAAGAAATCAGAATGAAGGGAGCGTATTTCACAGTCCTGGTGAAGATAAATCGATGATCGAATCAAGGGGAGACCGATGTGGAGCGAGATGTTTCATATTCGTGATGAAGATTGTTGAAAGAATTTTCAATTCCATTCGCAATAGGAGGCCGAAAAACTGCTACTTCTTTACGTAACCATCGCCGCTTTTAAAGCCATGGAAACTCGTTGTAATTAACACACGTTATAATGCAAGATCATATAACCCGCAGTAATTCAATCACGTAGTTTCCTGCATACCTGAAACTGTGCATAACACACCGTTTATATGCATTTAGCAATGAAATTGTTACGTAATATTGATACTTACAGGATTTAATTAATAACGTCAGTAATAGATTATAAGCTAATGTTTAGGCAACGATTTTAATACAATATTATTACACAGCAGTGAATCACTTGTGTTAATAATACGTCGATAACATTTATTATTTATTTTTCTACACCAAAATTATTCAGCAACATTCATAACGAAACATTTCCACGTGTATAAATAATGAAAGTCGATTTATCTTCTGCTGGGCGCATGAAACACTAGGTCAGTCTAAAAAGGGATTGAATTATTAAAAAGACATTTCATACGAATAAAAAGAATTAGCTTCTGGGTGATGATATTTCGTTTACGTGGCAGAGTATTTCTCAAACGATAACGTTCCAGAAAACGTTTCAAGTTCGGTAATTTTAATTAGGGGAATAAAAAGGGGAACAAGTACGCGTAAAAATGACACTCCATGTGATGCAAATGGAATTTCAATCCTGTGCTCAGCAGAGTGTTAAATAATGTGCTCACGGTCATCTCGAGTCAGGGAATCGAGAGCAAGGGGTGAGATACATGTTCCCTCTCACGCGTGTAATCGTGGCCCGAGAACAAGCACCTGTGTTACTAGACTACGCTACTTACTACGCACAAGGCGATAATAAACTTGAGGCCTGTTTCAGTGAAACCGGTAATTCCGTGTAGGAGACTTAATCGCAGGGAAGCACGCGTTCTCCAACGAACCCTCCCATAACTAAGGTACCACGCGTAAATCCATTTACGATCTCTGCTTTGAAGAACCACGAATCGCTGTGCAAAATTACTGTGTCCCATAATAAATTTCCATTTTATCAAATTACTGTCTCTATTAGTGTAGTTCAGAGGGTTATTTCTTGGGGTGTAGAGTAATTTTCATCGCACACTTGTCGTTGTGGAGATACAGAGGTATATTTATTTATTACTTCGATTCTGTGATTCCGTGCTTGATTTTATTTCGACGTTATCTGTGACCAGGTACACCGAGTACTTTAGGAATATCGTTACTTGAAACTCGCAGAGTTAGATACAGTCCTATTCATTGAAACTCAGATTACGCATTCTGGTTTGTTAGTTATAATTTTTTGTTACAATCTTCCTTCTGCTGTTTTTATTCCTGTATCGTCGACGCTGAGATATAATAAAGATGCAAGAAATAATCGACACAGTATTCACTTCTCTATAATAGTGGAGTAACGAGATAGCCAATTAATTCTTGAAAATTATTTGAACTACCTACTGAAGCCATTCTCAAATTATTGTTTGGTAATTAATATGTTTACAATTTAATCCTCGTTATTCTATACTCGCATGCCTACATCAATAATTACCGACAAACAGAGACTCTACGTATAACAGAATGCTACTGGATTTCATCAAATAGGAAAGAAATAACAAAAATCAAAACATATACGCTGGAAACACTTGCGTCTTCTTAAAAATCCTGATTCTATTAACTAGAACAGTTTGTACCTATCTCTAATAAAAAAAAGTATCCAAATTCCAAACCAGTCACAGGTATTTCACTATATTCTTCCACGACTCCATAACGATCATTTCAAAAGGGACTAAATAATCAGAAAATATTCCAAAGTCACGTCGAAGCCTTCCATTAATTTCACCATTTCGAATGATGACACCTCAGTGCCTGGTTACCCGGTTTCAAAGAGCAAACGACACGGACCGCTGAGCCTTATTGAGCGCGGCAAGAATATACTTGAAGTGGGTGTAGAGCACAAGACATTAAATTACTGTGAGAAAAAGTCACGGAACATTCTGCGCGCATAATGATCTCCGGCGTTTCGCGCGATCGTTGCTGCTCGGAAGTCGGATGAAAATCGAGGCTCACACGCCGTGTTCCGCGGGGTCGCGCGTTTTAAAAATTTACGCCACAATAACTTTCTTAATACCTTTGCCAGCGGTAGGAGCACGGAACGGAGACCGTTCCCTTCTTTTTCATTCGAATTCTTTACGGCGGCGTTACAATGCATCCGCGCGAAGTAAATCCGTGTCAGTTATCGCATTTCGCGCGGCGGCGACGTAAATGAATGTGGGCCAAGATGACGAACGAGGCAAGATGACGAATCGCGATCTTTTCATCCACCGTGATAACCGCGCTACGATTCGGCGAAACAACGTCAATGGAAAACCGGGCCAAGTGGAATTTTAACGTGGGCAATTTTAATACCGAAGACGCCAGGATCGCTGGCAAGGGGCAGGGAGCGTCTTAAATATTTCTAAACGTATCCATTTGTAAAGGTCCGAGGTGAGGGATGCAATTTACGGAGGGAGGAAGAATGTAATTTCATGTAAACAGGGGTGGTTCTTCAGAGTAAAAAATTGGTGCATTTCGGGTGTCCTTTTCCAATTGATTGTTGTTTAAACATATTTAAATATTTATAATTCAATAATAACTTACATCGTTGTATTCACGAGGGTTCATAGAATAATTTGCCTGAACATGCAACCGAATATCTATTACTGTTTGAACACAAAAGATGTTCAAAGTTGAAAATTTGCATTTTTTTCAAAATCGAATTTCTCGAAAACTGAGGGTGATGACGATAAACGGTTTGCGGTTTCGATTTCAGCGTACAACAATCCATAAGAAACGGCTATTTATTATTACAGAACAGGAAAAAAGTTCAATTTTGTTGGACATTGTTACTTCTTCCTTACTTCCTTCCTATATTTATTTTTTCTAATGTTATTTCTACTTATTTCCAATTATTTTTTGCTGGATAAAATACTTTTATATACGTCCAGGAAAAAACGATTGACATAATTAGCTTAGCTGGAATCGCATTTTAAACCACTGTGAGAGGTGCAAAAAATTAAATTACTTTATTAGTAACAGTGACTTCTGAAATCAACTTAACACAGCTTAATTAATAAACTGGTAATTATAACCGATACCATGGAGAGACAAGAAAAAACAAAGTGCACGAAAACTAATCAGATTCTTCCTTAAAAACGTGAACATATATCACGCATTAGGTGCATTAAAAATTGATGAGATTATACTTGGGAATGTTCCCCTGTCCGCCGTGGGAACGCCGCCTCCTACCAACATTAGAATCGAAACTTTTTAACAGGTTCGAGCTATTCACCTTTCAGCTCCACGCGAATGAAATCCTCGCGAAACTCAGACTTCGTTTTCACCGTCGACGGGGAATCCGTGGAGGACTTTATTTTAATAATTGAACGAACTATCCCGCCGCTGGGTAGCCGAGTCCCAGCGAACCCGCGAGCCCTCTTCATCCGCCCCGTACAGAATGAAATAAGACACCGACAGTCGAGGGCCGTTGATCGATCGTTCGACGATCGGCTCGCTCGCGTAACGCAGACAAACGCCGGGCGCGAAAGTGTTGCTGAATAGCGAATAGCGAGAGATTCCCGCAAGTACCACCCTCGGAGCAATACTCGGAAGGTCGGGCTTCATTACGGAAGTTCAAACATTAAGACCTCACTCGATTGACTCCAGCTTCCGCAAGTTCGTTCTCCCCGATTTTCCCACCCCTTCTTTCCACGCTCATCGGATTCATCAGGTCGCGCCCCGAGGACGGATTACAACGCGTTACATTCGAATAACCGCGAAAACTTTCGAATCGTTACGGTAACGGGATGTTCAAGTGTTGCACGGCGAGCCCGGCGCGACCTATGGAGCTGAAATAACGAGACGTTGCTGAACATGCTCGCTATAATCATGCATTTCGAAAAGCGTCTTTCGCAGATTATGCTAAGTTTTAAGTAGTCTTACTCAATGGAGTGTGGTTTTTTAATGAGCGCCATGGAAATGTAGTTGAGAGCTCCAGTTAGTGTTTCGAGGGTCCCGGCCATCGGAGTTGGAATTCGCAAAAAAATTATCTATGTTACGTTTTGTGACATGTGGCAGGGTGCGTGATATAGGTCGTTATAAAAGAGCATGTGTAATTTTGCACCAGCATTTTTGGATGTTTTAAATTGCAGCATGTAATGAAGCATTAGAGTATGCATGGGGCGCTTAATCCTCCCTCTGGTCGTTAGCATACTGATAAAATGTTAATATGTCCCTCATTACGTCAGGCTTGCAAATTATTCGTAAATTATTAATTACGAAGCTCGATAATTTCAATAAATATGAGCGGACCGGGTGGGATACGAAGCGCGGGGAAAAAGATGAATGAAATAATTATTGGAGTAATTAGAAAGCGGACAATTATTTCAAGTGGTTACCTTAAATTTCTGTTTTCGTGCCACTGTGTACTGCGTACTATCTATTTCTGGATTCATTAACATTGCTAGTCGTTTATATGGGGAAGTCATGAAATAACAAGGGAATATTTAATTAAGTAGACTCCTTTAAATATTAAATCATCACTCGAATGACTTCCTAAGTAATTATTCGGTACTGAAGATAATTGCCTACCACCTGCTGCAAAATTAACACCTGTAATTAGTGCTTGCAAGAGAATGCGAGAAGTGTGAACACGTAAATATTTATGTAATAAATATCTAATTCGTTCATCTTTACATTACACACTGTCGTAGACGAATGTTAACGAGCCCGTTTCACCAATGCGCAATGGGAGCCGAAGAAAGATAGCAAACAGTGACGCACGTAGCAAGAATTTTGCGGAAAAAATTTTCGAGGGGCCAGGCGCGTGCAGGAATTGCCTCGCGGACCACGTTGAAATATGCATCGCGACTGTAATCATTCACCGGCGCTTTTATTACACATTTTTAAACAAACGCGTATGCGACGCTCGCCCTGATACTTTGCAAATAAAGTGGATATTTCAAACGTTCGTAGCTGTGACGGGACAATCGCAATTTTTGGTCGGAGGATTCGATTCCATTTTAAATGAATTACATTTAAAATTCGTCCGTATAAAATGACATGCGCACCCCCACCGAGAAGACATTCACACGGACGCCCGACGGCCCTATACCTATTAATTTTCAGCGGGATGCACGGCGAAATTTATTGTATCGCTGCACCCCCAGACAATCCGTTCCAAGTGATCATTTCGCGCAAATTGAAACGGCCAGTGGCACCGTCGCCGTTCCGTTTCCGCTGCTGTTTCACGCGAGCACGCGCGATTAATAAAATATCGATGGAACAGACGGAGATATCTGAATAAAGAGCTCTCCTAGCTTCACAATCCGCGCGCTCGTACGCGAATGCGCCGTAAGTAGCGCGGATCGCGAAACGCAACGATGAGCTGGAAATAGTGACGAACAGTGATTCCGTCTTGATCAACGATTTTACACCGAATCAAATTGATATTTCGTGCTCAATGCAGGGGCGGATTTGTGTGTGGACTAAGTGGACCGCAGGGAGCGAGCCCAGAGTTTGCCCAGATGGGGACATTTTTGGACAAAAGAAATTGGAAAAGGTTTAAACACAGAGTTTCGTGGCAACTTTAAAAAAAACTCACTTTTTTATGTACAACCATAGAACGGCTAATGAAACAGAAAAATAGGGCAAAGAAAGTGAGAAGGAAAATCTTTTCTTCATCATCATCTTAATCAGATGATATCTAAGTGAAATGTCTTTCAAGAATTAATTTATATTGTTTTATGTCATAGAGTTTAAATTTTCGGTTTTATTTTTTCAGTAATTCTTTCAAGTTAATTATAGTTTACTATTTTTTTTATGATATTCCCTTTATTTCATGTTATTGACTAAGATAATAAATATTTTTTTAGAAACAAGTTTCCCTAACCTTTTGATCAAGTCTCCCCTTCAGTGGGGGATACTTGTGCAGAGCGTCACTGCCAGAAAATGTTTAAATTCAATCATTACAATTAGTTTTCAGCTGTGAAATTTGTACAAGTATTTTGAGAATACTCTAAGAATCACAACTTAAATAATTGAATACAAACAAAGCAAACCATTATTATTATTTTAATAAAACAGCAAAACTGTGATTAACTATCCCACCTTTCCTCTACAGTTATATACTAACAATACAAACCTTACCAATGATATTTTTTACAAAATACAAATTAAAGCACCGACTTTAGAACCTGATGCGACTTTAGAATTTCATTAGCCGTAATTTCAGAACAAAATTTGCAGATTTCCACCACTATTGCGCTGATAGACTCAGTTAACCTCTGAGCTTTCATTCCCGACAGATTGGGACTACCTGCATCGCTCGTCACCCTCACCGCAAATAAAAAAGCACGCGACTCCAAGTCCCCCGACTTGACGCATGCCAAAGAGCCCACCCCCTACGACCATACGCCACTAAACTGGATCTACGACACCGTACCCTCGAAACAAAAGATCGGCAAGTATTAATTTTCCACCAGAGCATAAATCCAAACAGCCAGCAACCTCAGCGGGTACCGCAACGGTAACATCAATCGCGGAAGCTTCTAGACATGCCCCACGATCGTTCGGAGCCGTGATTACAGTCGCGCTCATATACGCGCAGATATCATACGGACACATGCGATGCCCATCTGCGAACGGGGGCACCGTAGAAGCGTGCAAACAATCGCGCGCGGGCCTGCGGGTAGCTACGGCCGCGACTAACGGTAAATACCAGCTACCGAATCAGCTGTAGCCGAAATTTCCGGGAGTTTTAAAACCCTTTCAACGTACCGGTTAGCCACAATGTTTACAATACAAGTATCCACGGGGATAGGGAGCGAACTAAGCACAGGGTGGGCAACGGTATCGGGGCGGCTAAAAACTAGGGCGGGGGAGGGTAGAGTCAGTCGATGCGGCGCCATCGAAAATTGTGCATTCACACGGCCAACGGCGTGCATCGGTACCGTTCAATGGTCGCCCGGCTGAGTTTTCAACGGCGGGGAATAACGATTCGCGGTATAACGTATAATTAACATCCGGCAGCGTCATTAAGCCAACCCTCGGTGTGTTTTAAACGCCCTCGGAGCGCTAACGCGATGCAACCGCTTAATACCCCGCCGCCCTAGCCACCCCCGTTCTGCCCTTCGCTATCTAAGCTGGCGATTTATGTCCCCCGAGCTTTTATTTCGGCCGGCAGAAGCAATTGCGATTGGTATCGGTGCGCGCACCGTGCTTCGATATCCTTCGTGTTGGTGTTTTTCAGAACCTTCGCGATCGTCAGTCGAGTAATTTCGGATTTATCGGTTCGCGAGGGTGGTTGTATTGCTTGTGGTGAGGGGCATGCGGAGATGGATTAAGGAGCTAAGAACTTGAGCTAACGTTGCTGGTAGAACGAGCATGTGGATGGCTTATTCCACAAATTTTGTATGTCAACTTTTAGTGAAAGAGTTTTTATACGACACAAATAGTTGGTGGTTGTTTCTTTTTGGTGTGTGAAAAACAAATTTATATCTACTTCAAAAATAATATTTCTGTTCGTCATAATATGTACCTGGGTACCATTCCTACCTATCAACCTGTTTTTCTTGAAAACGCTGAACGTGAACATACAATATTTGTGCACGAAGCCCACGATATGTTTCCTTCTTCTTGCAGTATGTCATTTAAGGGGTTAGACCACGTTGGCCAGGTCAAGAAATATCGCATCTTTGGGAATTTATTTCTAAGTGACAAAAACACATTTATCGATAAAAATGTTTCAATGAAGATAGGGACATCTTTGGATAATATATACAATTTTTTTTTTAAATATCAAATCATTCCGAAATCTTTAAATGCGTTTTTCTCGAAACCACGTTTTCCGAAACGGTGTAAGCTGTAATATGAGGAAAACTCTAAGGATTTTTATACAATTTTGGACAGATGTTCTTAAATATATTCTCTATCGTCCGAACGTTAATTTTTTCGATATTTTAATTTTTATCTCACTCATGCGTAAATAAAGTCCATTTTCTTACACACAAAAATGAGCTTTTTGCGTCAAAGTGTAGCTATTTTGTTATTTTTCAACCAATCGAAAAAATTGACGGTCGGACGATAGACAATACATTTAAGAACATCTGTGCAAAATTTTATAAAAATCCATATAGTTTTACTCAAATTACAGCGTACACCGTTTCGGAAAACGCATTTAAAGTTTTCTGAATGTTTTGATATTTAAAAATAAAATTGTATATATTATCCAAAGATGTCCCTATCTTCATTGAAACATTTTTATCGATAAAAGTGTTTTTGCCACTTAGAAATAAATTCCCAAAGACGCGATATTTCTTGACCAGGCCAACGTGGTCTAAACCCTTAAGAGTACTGTCGAAGTGTGAGCAGAGAAGAAGAAGCAAAACGACTTCTTCTGAACAAAATACCGTTACAGGATTCTTACGTGCTCAGTGGAAGTATCTCAGAGAGAAAGGAGCAGGCTAGGTTAGAAGATCTGTAGCACAAACAGTAAATAAATTCACACGAAAAGAATAGAATAACAAAGAATGAATATACGAAGTAGTCATGTAAGAAGAAGAGTGTGATGAAGAGGAAGAAAGTAGAGTAAGGGCCTTTTCACACGAGACACTTCAGCTGATCATCACTGGTCTCCCACAGTTCCTATCTTTCTAGTAGGAAGATAGAAAGTTTCTACCTAAACTATCAACCTATTAGGGGTATGCGGGTACCCGAAATTACTGGAGACGATTTGCGACTGAGCCGATTCGATTTTCTTGCTTAAAAATACTCTTAAACCCCAAAACTTTTAAACTGTAATTTTGCAGTGTGATCAGACGTAAGAAATGTTTAAGCAAGAAGATCGTCTCCCGAATCGCAAATTCGGTCCCGTAATTTCGGTTACCCGCACACATCTACTATCTATCTCTCTACACAACCTTGACCCACTTAATTCAATCTTGACCCACTATTCCAGCTACCCCTTCCACCCCACGCAATCAAACGAGTGCAAACTTAAATTACCCCACAAAATTCACGCGCAACGTGCCCAAGACACCGTCGACTTGTACCCTCCCTTAAAGAACACGCGCAACGTCGAAGCCGCACGGCCAGAAGGCGCGCGCAGACCTGACCGCGCGCACGGCATTATTGGTTATCAGTAACAAAGCGCAGGGTCACGGGGGTTCCGACGGTAAATCTGTCGGGCAGTTTGAAAATTGAAAGCTTATCGATTTTGCATACGCGCCCGGCCAATTATACCCGCCCGAAATCGTATACTCTCGCCCCGTAATGCGAGGGGCTGGGGAGGAGGGGTGGGTGGCGGGAGCGGGCAGCCGGCGACGTGCTGTTATCGCGCCACATAAAACGACTGCGCAACTACTCGTCGCTCGAATCGTCGGTTGACAAATGGGCCGCGAGTCGCGGCGAATGACAAATCGAAGCTGCAGATTCCAGCACGTGGGGAGGCGAAATTACGGCTGCGATCCCACCGCCGCCAAACGGATCCGCGCCTGTAATGCTTCTCTGTCGGCCGCTCCAAGTGAGCCGTTCGCCCCCACCGAGCTCAGAACCTGTTGGTGAGGGGCTGCCGCTTTATCAATCTATCTGTAGCTTCCGGTAATCTTGGAGAACGCGGCCCGACGTCCGATAAATTCGACCGTGATTCACCGTTACTAGCGTCGAACCCGCTCAGGGTTGCTGCTCGCTCGTGCGCCACATCGCGACCTCCCCTCAATGATATCCTTTTTTTATTCTCCACGTTTTTGTTTTGTTATTTTTATACCGCGCGTTGACTGGCTGGTGGTCGGTCAGTCGATATACCGGTATAACGATTTCTGTGCCCTCGCGCGCCTGTTTGCACGGTGTGCAAAACAATCGTAGTGGGACACCCGACGGACGTGATGAGAATGGATAAATACCTACCACAATGTGTCGCGATACTGGGATATGGGACCAGAATGTGGAAAATTATTGAGAAGGGGAGGATTGATGGTGTGGGTGGTGGAACGCTGTTTTTCTGCGTTCACGGGGAACCAGGGATGCACTGGTGTCAGATGAAGGATTTTGGGAAGTGGAGTGGCGCTTTCTGAATCCCCCGTTTGGAAGTTGGGATCTTGAAGTGAGATTCGCTTTGGTGGTTGAAGTTTGGATTTTTGGAAAGTGTCAAAATTCGGATTTTTTTACATATTTTCATAGATTGATGCTTTAGAAATATTATAAATCAAGTCCGATGTAAAAATTTGGAAGCTTGACGAAGTTATTGACATTTGAGTGAAATAACCTAGCTAGCACGGGGTGGCGCAGAGCGGCGGCACTACCGATCGCAGCAGAATTACATTTTTCATTACGGTGGCCCTAAAAACTCGCGCTACGTTCCACCAATTCACTTCCAATTTTGCATGCAGAATTGGAATAAGATTCCACATCGATCTACGGCGCCTTTTTTTATTCCGATTCCCCGTTTATTATTTATAAAGAAAAAACTTTGACTTTTCCCTTAGAAAAATCTATCCTTATCCTTTGATCTCACCATTTCTTTATTTTTTAAATTTTTCAAAATCGGCGCCGTAGATCGTTAGCTATTAACATATTTTATAAAAAAAAATTACTGTTTTTGATTTCAGACACGACATACAGCTTTTTTCACGGCCACCGTATAGCCGTCTAAAATCCAGAGAGTTTCGGATATGTATCCATAACTTCCGAAAAACAATAGTTTTTTAACTGAAAAAGTTAGTAGTTCATAATACTATGTAAACATATAACCGAAACGGTAAATCTTCATCAAGCCGTTGACTTGTAAAAATATAAAAAAAATGTACACATTCTCCGAGCGTTCAAACGGGTATACCACCCTGAGTGTTCACTGCACTGGTCCTTCTACTTGCAGTACTTAATTTCCCCTAAAATATTCCGTGCTTAAGATTATATATATAAAGATCATACTTTCAATACGTTCATCCCACTATATAATACTTTCATACACCTACACAAGACGCTTACCACGTTTCACCTGGCAAACCACCACAATCACAGCCCACCAAGCCACTGAATAAAATATCACAGATAAACAATCGTTCAGGAGATCATGTTAAAGAAGAAAAACTACAAGACAGTACGTCCGCGTGTCCCGTAAAGCCCATCCACTAGTACGTGAGCGTGCAATAAACGTTCAGCGATACATTTAGTGTCTCCTAAAATAAGATACAGCTAAATGCTCCGGTGGTCGACGTTAACGATAGTCTTATAAAGATAGAAGGCATCTAACGCGTATAGCTTATAGAGCACCTCCTATATTTAGTTTTCACGCGGGACTCGCGTTTTCCGGCTAAAATTTCCTCGCCCAAGCTATCCTTCACGGGCCGGGGTAAAAATAAGACGCGAACGTCACCCCTTTCGCGCGACGAGTGCTCAGAACGGCCGTCCCCGAGCACCGTCAACGTGAATTACGAGGCCCCTAATTCGTCCTGGCGGCCGTGAATCTCGCCCCCTCGTCCCGGGGTTAAAGAGTGTGATCCCCGGGAATCACGGTCGCGCGTCATTGCGGTCTGCCGCGTCTCTTCAGAACCAGGGAGAGGTGGTGCAGCGCGTAGGCGGGGGGTGCCAGAACGGGCGAAAGGTGACGGATCCTGGAACGAGGAAACAGCCTGAAAATGTGTCTCCCCCCGCTCGACTTCCGCTCGGATAGAGTCCCGGAACTCGGCAAGTAAGGCAGGTAGCCGGGAGTAACTTATCGCCTAATAAATTCCAGCCATTAGACTGCGGGAAGTAATGGATGTACCATTTGCACCCTCCAGTACGCTTCGTGGTAGGTAGCTCCGAGGGTGCGAGGGGGCCGGGCGAGCACAGAGGAGGGCCGTTGTGCCAGCTTCCTCTAGCCTAGACGAATTCCAGATATCGATTTAAAGTTTGGCGTTACTCGGTTACCGCATACATTTAGGCAAAGACTCGATTAGAGGTAGCAGCAGCAGCAGCAGCACCCCCAGCTATCCCCGGCGTTTCTGGCGCGTTTATCGCGCCGGCCGCGGAGGAAGTCTGCGCGCTGGGAACGCGGTTACCTGTTATCGCTCTCGCGGTAACACGATTTTCGAATTGAATCGGGAATCGATACGGCCAGTAAATCAGAAAAGGAATCCGCGGACAATTTTCACGACTATTTTATGCGGCCTCAAACGTCCCCGCCGATAAGGGGATGACGGATAACCGAGCAGAGGCTGCGAGCCAGGTAACAAGATACACCGGCGTCCATAAGTCTCGGATCACGCATTGTTTTATTGCGTTACATAAAATCGTCGGCGGCGGAGGGGGTAGGCGAACAAATTTGCGGCTGCATTCGTTCCCCCGGAGTCATGGAGGACGGCAATGTCTCATGTGTAAGATTCATGTTACCGGTATGAGGCCTTGCAGTCGCGTTGGTGATTACTTTGAATGTGGCAGCTGATGGTAGTGTTGAACCGAGGTTGCTAATTGGGGGAGACCGGGGCTAGATGTGACAGTGGCAGGTTGTTACAAAGCTGTTTTTTTGCTACACGTTGTCGTTTCATTTCTTACTGAAACGCGACTATTCCATACTCTACAATGTTCAAACTGTGTATTCTAATTTTTGAGACTCAATTGCACTGATACCTTTCGTACGGTAACTGTTTAAAAATCGGCCGGGTCCATTGGACCCAGTGGGACTACTGCGGAACTTTAGAGAAGTTTGACCACGAAGGGTTAATTTAATCTTGGGAGAGTACACAGAGCTTAGGGAGCTTTAACGAGTACTATTGAATCTATAATGATATCAGTGCAAATCCAGCTAGCTTCTGCAAGAGGTCTTACTACACTGCTATTCAAACCTGTTCAATGAAAGTTGAAAGAAAATTGTAATCAATGCGGTAAACGTGTATGTACGTCCTGCTACGTACACTGTTATGACACAGCCCATCGAACGAGCTCGAACGATCGCGTTGCCTGTTTACTCGCAAGATCCGTCAGTGAAGGAGGCCTCCTCGACCTTACGTCGCGAACTTTCGAGGGGGCACTCGAGAGTGTCTTTGCAGTTACACGTAACGATCGGTCGCCATCGTCTCTTGGCCACCGTTACTGCATAAGGACCTTCGCGGGGAAGTTGCGCAACGGAGATCATCTTAAAGAGTGATAAAGATGAAAACTTTTTGGCTAATGATGCGACCTCTTTGGAACGACGACCAGGCAAGTGGAAAGTAGACGAGTATGTTCGGAGAGCCCGTCGAATGGGCTAATAGTGGAAGTCTTTCGAATAACGAGGGCTACTTACAGATTCGATATCCGCCGAGGTAATTACCACCACCGATTTCACTGCGATGAAAGCACGATACAGCGACGATGAGACATTTTTCCTGTAAACAGCTCTGAGCATCTGCCTCGCCGCGGTGCAATTACGTCTTTGTGAGCGAATATTCAAGTTAAAAACAGGAACACGACAACCATGGACGGATGGGAGAAGCTCCGATGCGAAACAGAGGGGAAATTCTGTTCAGGATAAACAGTGGAGCAAATGGCAAGTAGAAGTGTCATTGAAATTGATGTTTCAAATTAATTATTTTATTTGCGTTAAATGAAAGGCAAGTACTCGTCTTCAATGATTGTGTAGCGTCTAATAGTTACTAAGGTGATAATAGTTACTAGAGTTTCCCCCCTAAACTGCAGGTTGTTAAAAAGCGTTACTCTTTTTATAAAGTAATAATTGGTTGGCAAGGAATAATTAATTATGAAAACGTTGTATTTTGTCAGTTTTTTCATGGCTGCATATCAGTTCCTTGTTTATATAAATAATGTAAATTTGAAGTTTGCTAATTGAGTTTATTGTAACTAAATGAATATTAAAAACTGGCAAAATAACAGCCAAAATTGATGTAAAGAGTGTGTTATTGAATATGTCTTGTGTGTAACTTTCAGTGGAGAAAAGTTATAGAGAATTTTGGGAAAGCAGGTGAATTAAAAAAATACCATTTTTTTAGGGTGTAGGTATCAATGAAATTGGTCAGAAGTTTGGATACGAGCTATATTCCTTAGATTCAGTACATGAATCTTATTGTGAATTTCCAAATGCAACGAAAGGTGCCAGGCAATTAAAAGTTTCGACATTGACATTAATTTCACAGTGTCCATAACTAAAGAGTCCCTGTAGAAAATACTGTCAGTGCCAAAACTCAAATTCTATACTATAGTCCTATCTACTATTAACACGTAGAATATTTTCCGATAAAATTTGTTTTTAATTTTGGCACTTACAGTGTTTTCTACAGGGACTCTTCAATTATCAATTATTATATAACTAAATATATACTATATAACTAAATATAGTATAATAATTGATAATTAAAGTAAATATATACTAAATATAGTATAATAATTGATAATTGAAGGGTCAACAATATATTTCAAAGAGCCTTCGTAAGATCCACAATTTTTAAATTTTGAGAAGTCCTTCGAGATACGTTTATATATCACTAAAGACTGCAACGTATTGAAGTTTCAGTGAAATCCGAAATGTTACTCCAAAAACTGCCCGATCACGCGCGAATGACCCAAATACCTAGCAGCACGGTTTGCGCCAGCCAATCCTACACACTTCCTCTGTGAACTATCAACAACCACAAATCTCTCCATCCTTTGCCAAAGGAATTTCGACTCGTCGGCTATTCAATGGCGCAAACACCATTCACAATAAATTCCCCCAGTTACCGCAACGTTAACGTGGTTATACGATTATTTAAAAACGCCAAACGGCCGGTGGCGAAGCAGAGCGACCGGTTCCGTTCCACGATCACGAAGCACACTTCTTTCCGCTCGAATCGTCGTCTTCCTCTAAAGTGCATATATATAACTAAACGGCCGAGCAGTGGGCCGTTGGAACAATGGCAAGTCCAAAGGAGCAGGGAATTTCAAACGATAAGCGTTTCCACGCACAGCGGACCGTTTTACGTCCGTTTCTATGAACTCCTATTTTACGGGCAAGCTCGGGGTCTTTGGGAATGATCGCGCGGCAAAATTTCTTTTGATATTTAACGTCCGCGGGAGCGCGGCTGCCCGACAAGTCTGCTTGCCAAAGCAAACGCCCCGCAGACTGTATTGACAAACGAAATCTTTCGGTCCACAACGAAGAATTCACTCGGCACGGTCGAGAATCCTCGGCGAATCACGCCTCCGCTTTTAAACTGAGACGAACGTCCGCGCCTCTGATTTCTCCTGTATCGATGTACGCGCATAGAAGCCTGAGAGCATCGCACGGGGGTGCCGTTTGTACATATCGGCAGAGCAGGGGGAGCACGGTATCGAAATAGTTGGCGATGCTCTAAAAGCCATCAGCTACACGTGTAGGAGGCGTTTGGGTTGGGTTGTCCGCACCATTCTCGCTGTATCTTCTCATCATACGTGCCAATAGGTAACTCCTGTCTCCCCGACTCTCTTTCTTTCCCCTCATGGCCCGGGCTGTACGCGCTGCTCGCTCCCTCTCCCTCCGAGCACATACATATATACCGGTCATGGGGTGTACCAGCCCGCTGGATTTTACGATCCCGGGTTTTATGGTTATATTTATTGCGTCGGGCTTCTACGGGGCTCGTAGAACGTTTTCCCTGGGAGCGATTGCGACGTAAGTAGTCGATAAACCAATTCTCAATGAGCGAAGGAAACTCTTGTACACCGCGGTTATGTTTGTACCCTCGCTAAACCCAGACCTAGCCGCTCCGCTGTACGACCGCGCACGTACGATCGCGCGCTCTCGTATGTACCTTGCCTTCTTTCTTTTCCTTTTTTTTTTTTTTTTTACACAAGCGCGAGTGTGGTGGCTGCGTGCAGGGAGCCATAGGGCGTGTATCGTCGCGGAACGAGAATAATTGCGTGGATGCGCCGCGACGACAGGTCTCTTAATATCGATTTTGCGATGCAGCAGCCGCGGGACCGCTGGGAATCGCAAGTCCCGCCCGCGTCGATCGATTCTCGTCAACCTGTACCCTACAGGTCATTTGTGCTTTCATGAGCGCCACGGTCGTGCTTACACGACCCCCGGGAGTCTTTCAAACTTGGACTGCGCATTCGAACCGCGCCAGTGATCTTTCAGTGCGGCGTGTATCTGGGTCATTTGTATGCATGCGTCACCATTTGCTTCATTATACCGGGCCTCGGATATGCAGGCCTCCTCCCGCGTGCGCTCACGTCTTCAGGTAACGTTTAGACATCCCCACGAACGTGGTCGAGCATCTTCGTGCCTGTGTTTCTGAATCCGAGTACTTTTGCGCTGCCTTATCTGACAATAAGCGAGCAGGGTATTTCTCGTGCACCCTAGTTAATAGTTTGTTATGATAAGACTGCCGTAAAGTTGGTGGAGGGTTTGTTAAGTAATAATGATTGAAGGAAGTAAGGATTTTTTAATTGACACGTGTGAGGCTAATGAAATTCCTGAAATGCAATGAAGTGTAATCGACGTGGATGCGGAAGGTTCTGAAGGGACACGTCGTTGTATAAAAGGGTCTTTAATTTCTTCTAATCTTAGTATTAATTTAATCCTATTAGCGGAACTACAATTCCCCCTGGATGCTGCGAGTAGCGTGGATTCTAAAGATTAACCAAGTTTAAATTTTCATAAATGCAAACATTTCATCCATTTCCACGCTCCAAGCACTCTGAATCCAAACTTCGTTGTTCGAGTATTCCAAAAGTTCTAATGCCATCGTCGCTCTAATTCAACGCTATAAATTCTAATTAGGTACCCGTTTAAAAATAGTGAATACGCGACACACTGACGCACACCTTGATCTTAAATTCCCATCCTCACCCATTCGAGGCCTGCATTGACACCTACCAACATCTCGCAGACAATAACATTAACTCAGCAACGAGTCTTTAACAGTTTCCGCTGAAAGACGCCTCAGATAATTCGCTGGTACACAGCAGTCTTGAGAATTCCTCGAAGGATTACTTGGAAATATCCGAAATAGTTTCACTGCCACCCCCTAGGGTTAGCCACGGTTGCTGGGTTCGCTGCATGAATATTGGAAGCTCATCGTGTAATTAGACAAAAGCTCTGCGTGCCTACTCCGTGCCCGCAAAAAAGAAGAGCCGCAGTTACGCCACACGCGGAATGGCGTTTCAGTGAAACGGTTCCACCTGTGCGACTATAATTTTGTAACGCGTAAGTTCCCCTGTGAACCTGCCGCGTGTCCTCGTCAAAAATCACGGTAAACCACCGTGGATCACCTATGTGTCCCAGTTTCCATTCTCTCGACGCGGTAAGCTCTCTCTCGAGCCCCGCCGTCGAGAGTTCGTGAAACCGAAGGCACCCCGAAGTCTCGCCCTTCGAGCTGGATAAGTGGGTATTAGGAAAGTCTGCGGGGAGGGAGGGGTTGAACAATAACGTGGATCGGTTAACTTAATAATGGACATTAGAGCGTTACACTGGCAGGGAAGAGGAGTAGCCACAGGTTCACTCCGAAACTTGCTTCTCGTGATGTGGGTGATTTGCTTCCAACATTTTCTCCGAGCACTTTGAGAAGTCGACTTTGCTCGACTAATGAAGACGTGCTCTTTCCCTTCCTCTGTCTCGCCCCTACCTCCCCCTCCGGGTTGCCCCTACATCCCGGCTTTGCTCCCCCCGTGTGCCGCGATGCGATCTCGACTCTCTTTGAATTTAGCTGTACCTGATGAAAAAGCCTCGGAAGCACGGCGTGATTTTCCTGGCGTTTGCTTTCGATGATCTCGTTTGCCGGATCTGGGCTGCATTCGGCTCGGGTGGGGTAGACACGTTTGGGTTCGCTGAGTTACATTGGATGCGTTCCATATGCGCGAGCGTTCGTAAGTCACGCGGTGCATGGTAATAGGTGAATGGGGAATCGAAATCATTAAAGGGTAACACCACGATGATAGGCTAAAAATGGTAGGATAACTTTGGAGGTGATTTTAAAGAAATTGATGGGTTTTAGTAAAAATGTAACGTAAGGTTCTTATGATATGTATAATGAAGAACAAAAAATTTTTTTCAGATTTTTCCTCACAGCCGATACGTATTTTCTATTTGTTTCATTCCGCGGTGAAATTTTTCATGTCCACATTGTTCTGCCCTCCTTAGTTAAAATGTCCTATCTAGTAGTTTGAAACATCCGAGACAACTGAAGTTTTATCATTTTCTTTGTGCCCTCCTCGTAAAAAAGTAAATAAATTTAGACTGTTTCTATATCTCTACGAAGCACGTAGGGTTTTCTAACTTTGCTAATTTTAACATTTCTTGAAAAATGATAAAATTCTAGGTAGGACATTTTAATTAAAGAGGCTAGCGTTGGAGATAGAACAAACAGACAAAAAGTTTTGTCAAAAGATTTCGAAAAAATATTGACTTTTGAAGGAATGGCGATCAATTGAATTTGCTCATCATCTTAAATTTTCTAGCACAAAAAAAAACGATTATAGAGATCAGTATATGCAAGGGGAAAATAATTTCAGACCGTTCAGGAATTAAAAGATTGCATCGAGCGAAACTGGATATCATTAAGCCGAAAATGTGTTAAAAATTTATGTATACATCTGTACCAGAGCGTTTAATATTAGTTACACAAGCAAAAGGTGGAGGTACAAAATATTGAAATAATATTTTTCTATAGGTATTAAGTGTTTTAAGAGAATTGTGTTATCTTTTTGACGCACCGAGTTTTCGCTATTTTTCAATAAGTTGTAAAATCAAATATTCTTTTTGTAATACATGTATTCAAGTCCATTGAAATAATTTGTTATTGTTACTAAACAATATAAACGTCAAAAACAATATATTGTCATGCAATATATTGTTTCAAAAGTTACAAAAACTTGTATTTATATAGTGTGCTATCTTTTTATCGCGGAGTATATATGAAAACGATGGAGCATCAGAAACATCTGAATATATAACGCAGAAAACGTTTGTGTGTTTGTCTGTCGCCTAAAAACTTTCGAACGGTAAACTCTGGGTCCCGAAATGTGTCCCAGCTCATTATGCCTAGCTAATCCAGATGAATGTGACTATTTTCACCCCAAAAATAAACGAATAAAATTTTTTTTTTATAAAATCAGAAATTAAATTTCGGGCGAAGCCGAGTAGTAAAGCTAGCAACCTACAACCGAAGAATCAACTTGCATTTTATATTAAAAATCTTACGAACAAATATGCAGAATTACCTCGGTAATCTGAAACTGTATTACATTTCTTAAAACGAGTGAGTGTCTAATGGCTACTGACTCGTCGACTGCAGCGTTCATAATGCCCTGAAACTGAGCGACACATGCCGCGAATGGTTAAATATTCCAAACCCACAGTGCCTACACTACCTACCCTGCGTCGGGTGGATTAATTTCGTTTTTTTTTTTCGACACGTCACACCTGAGTTGTACTGCACTATCCAAATGAAGTACACCAACTCCAAGCTCGTAAGCCCGATGATTGATTACATTCCCCGAAATATGATGCTCCATTAATCAGGAACAACGTGTCCCGATAATTCGATAGCTCGCGCGGTAGATTACACAGCTTTGTTCGGCAGGAAGAATATAATTGACGGTGTAGGGGTCGCGTCGATACACGCGCGATAAAAGTAAAGTAATTAACAAGACGGGACAATGGCGTGATAGCGAAATCATTATAGTCACGGGGGAAATACGAGACGACAAAGGACGGAGAAATGCAATTAGCTTAATTCAACTTTAATTAATGTAATGCGTATCGGGGAGGAGGGGGAGGGGGATGGAATCGGGGTAACTTAATGAGGTAAGTACGCCTTAAACTCGCGCGACACGCAACTACTGTTCGTGACAGACAGACGGCGTCTGATAAACCGGAAGCCTGGCTTCAGACAGCAGACTGTTTTGCATGCTTCCGATAACACTTTTTGTCCATTAACGTGATTAAACGTCACGCTGTATTACCGCGCCGGTGTTTTCTAAATATGCCCCCGCCGTCCCGCGGGCGTGCACGTGATCGCGTTTCGCCGTCGGCTTCAGGGATGAGTATCGTTATGATATGACAGAGGAAGATGAAATGCGTCCAATTTATCTCGTAATTTCTGTCAGCAATTTTATCTGACACGCAGGCCCTTCGTTTATTTGAATCGAGTACAGCAAGTGTCAAATTTCGAGCCTTTTTAATAATTCAGATATTGACGCCATTAAAAATGGTATAATAAATCGTTAGAGAAGTTCGAAAACATCTTTCTCATTTGTATGCTTAAGGCTTAAGGTATTGTAATTATTTTATGCTATTTCAGTGAAATTAATTACCTATATATATTCTTTAATTTTTGGTAACTTTAAAAATACACCCCGCTTTTGTGTTTAACTTTAAATTTTAGTATCATGTGTGACAGGAGCGTAGCTAGGATTTCATTCAGGGATGGAGAATAAATAGTGAAACGGATTTTTTTTATTTTGCAATAAATTAATTTAATTTTGGGCGAACTACTAATTTATTTATTTTATTGCCTGCGCCGGGGGGAGGGCAAGCGCTCAACCCTATCTCACCTTCGCTACGCTCATCATATGTTGGCGTACAATTAAGAATTCGAATAGATTATTTATTTCATCGTGAAATACAGATACTTTTGTGGCCTGATGTATTTCAGGTATCTCTAACTACAATAAACAATCCGTAGGACATATATAACGTCTTCCTTCTGTCCTGTGCAACTTTTACCGGGTAAACTCTTGTTTTATTTCGACGGATCCGAAGCTGCTTCGGATAATAATTAAATTCGGACGGTAATTAAAGCCGTTATTGGACTGGTTCGTATTTTTCGCTGAAAAGCAATCATAAACAAACTGGGCACAGTAGAGTATTTCTGTAAATGCGAAGGGAAAATAATGGAATGCATCACAACTAGACTTTAATTACGCGAGATTCCATTTATCTGATTGTAAGTGCTCAATTGTACGTTTCCCAGCAACCTCGGCTCCAAAAGCGAATACTCCACAGTACACGTGCATCCATCGATATAAATTACTTTGTAACAACTTTTAGAGTTACAAACGATTTGATTCCCTGCTGGCGATCAAAATTAGTTATACTTCGCTTGTTAATACTTTAATACCGAAGCTTTATTTAACAACTAAAATTGCCCATTATATTTTGTGTTTAATAATATTTTAATTGACAAAACAGACGACGTAATTTATGTCCCTTTAAAATAAAAATTTCACTTACTTTCGCAAAGCTGAAAACAGTTTTTACTGCATCCGTGTGTTATTTCAATTTAAACTGGTAGTGTTTACTAAAAGTTACTAGATAAACACACCTAGTCTTCCCCGCTGAAAAATTAGTTTTGATATTTGTCATTATGCATCTAAGAAGAACTCGGTACTTAATCCTCTAATTAGCTCTGACAAATTTAACGCTCCTTCTCATTACTTCATCTTTTAATTACTTGATACTTCTATTTAATCATTTGATACTTCTACTTTAAATGTTGTTACTTCGCAGAAGAATCGTCAGATAGAACAGCAACTTTCTTTATGAAATTTATTGTACGTAACGTTTGTTATTTTGCTAAAAAGAAATGATTTATACCTGAATCATCCCTTTAAATCAGGAATATCCCTAATAATATACAAATCGAAATGGCCCCATGTTTACGTATTGCATTGTATATTTCACTTAGAATAACTCTCGCCTTGGTGTGATCATTACCGCCCCAAGGAACTGGTATTGTCAACATTCATAATGCAGCGCATTAATCGCAAGTGTGCCTTAAGGTGGAGCACGATAAGGCAGCTGGTAGCTGAGACCTCCCTCAGTATCCGTGCAGAGTTAATTAGCCACATTATTACCAACATTTACACCAGCAAATGCCTCTATCTAGATTTCAATAACCCTCTCGACACGCATCTTTGTATTACAAGAACATAATCTCCTCCCAACGCTCGCTATCCAAACCTATAACCGGAACCCGTTATCACGCCAGTTAATGTAACACTATAATTAACCTAATGGACAAAGATGATGGGGTGTTCAGATTCGCTTATTGAAATTGTTGTTGATATCCCTATATTATACGCACCTCGGAGACTGGACGGCATTGTTAGCGCTGCAATCTCGGCAGCTCGATCTCTTTCAGCAAAGTGTGACGTGCACACAAGCTGTCAGTGAGCTGGGATCGAAAAGCTTGCAAGCTAAGGACCAGACGATGGAAAATCCTACACATGAATTAGAATACGTCCGTTGTAATATATTTACGATAAAGAGGGTATCTGCATCCTTATTCTCAAAATAATGGTTTCATAAAGTTAGCAGCTCATAGGGGATGAGACCCTATTGACAGCACAGAATATTGTCTGAAAAAAAAATTGCTAGGTTTGAAGGGACGATAATATGACTGACACATCATTTTTTTCAAAATTGGAAATCATCGATGCTTTTTTAAATGGGGTAAATATATTCTGATTTCCTTGAATTATTAGTAGGTTATGGGTATATCAGATTGGTAAGATGACCTACGCTTAAAAACCAAAATGATTCAAAGTTTGAAGTTATGGAAGCCATTTAAGATTTACGGGGTTATACCTATTATCTAAAATATTATCTAATATATTAATGTATCCTGTGATTAACGGATGGAATTTCCGAAATATTAATTTAAAAAAAATTCGGCTATTAAAAGTGGAAATCCTGATTTTTGCAAGAAAAAATTAGGATTTCCACTTTAAATAACCGCCAATTCGGTTTAAATTATTATTTCGGAAATTCCCTCCGTTAATCAGAGGACACATTAATGTACTAACGAAATCTTTTTTGTTTTTTGATTTTAGAAAATCTGCTTCCGAATGGCAGTGCACTGCGTAAAACCAAATTTTTAAAAAGGCTTCTTGGATGTGGGTTGTTACTTTATTATAAGCGTAAATATTTTTCTACGAAAAAATTGCCAAATATTCTTTAAATGTTGCTCTTTTAAGAGCAAAAAGTTCTGTAAAAATATATAACTCGCAAACATTAGCCTCTTTTCGGCCGCCTGACTAGGTATAACCCCTTAAGTGGACCTCATTCTGTCCCCCTTTCTGTAAAGTATGGTTTAACCGTTACCTAGCAATGTGAAAAAAATGTGACAAAGCGCTTTCGCTGCGCAGACAGCACCGTCCCTGCAAGGATGTCGAGAGTGGAGTTCTCATTTACAAATTGGATTCCATTGGCCGTGGAAATCGCAGCTTCAATGTCTTTCCCGGCGCGGAGGTGGAAACACTTTTCAAAATTCCAGTGCGATTCAACATAATTTGATTGTGCGTTGTTCTAACAGTTTGCCAGCAGTCTACGGCCCCATAAAAGCTTTTGTAGGGCAATGGGTCCAGTTCGTCATATAATTTACGTAATTGCCGTCTGCTTTGCAGAAAGCGCGGGACAGATTACAACTTCGCCCACGAACATTGCCAGACGGTATTGTCTAACTTCGGAGGGCACTCCGCTACAGGGTGGAATCTTTGACGATAATTGTGTAGTAACCTGTACCGACGCCAATTAATTTCGTTGGTAATTTGTAAGGAGTGTATCATCCACTTTGTGCGAGCTGTTCTTCTAATGGAGATTAAATTCGATGCGGGATTTAGTTGCAAGAGAGTCGCAGGATGTGAACTGAACTAATTGTAGGTAGGCAAAAAGCTAAATGCACGGAAATGTTTCACCCCCTAGGTCCCTTCGTTTCAAACGATACTGTGCCAGCAGAAGGGCATAATACATCTAAGTATTGTATTTGTATGAAATACATCGAGGACGCAACGACGGAGCATGTCACACACAGATATTAAAGTAGATGAAGTAGGGATTGCCATTAGAAAAACATTTCTGCTCTCTCATCCTTCCATTTGAATAATTGACTCGCCTTCGTACAACAGTCAGGAAATGGTTCATCGACCGAAAACGACAGGGGCAGAAATTCAGTCTTTCATTAACATACAGGGTGGGCCAATAAGAATTACCACCTTGACTATCTTCGAGATCACGAGTAAGAGAAAAATCAACCTACCTATTCCACCTACAAAAAAAATCGTTATGTCCATTTAATGGCCCTTCTTGTACCAAACAATTTTCATTCGAAAAAATGTTCTCTTACTTCCACTGTCCCGGAGATGTTCGAGCTGGTATTTTTATTGGTCCATCCTGTATTCGTCATTGAGGAATTAATAAGATTAAGTTGCACAAATGAAACGTGATGTGAGTGACCGAAAATGTATTCGCGAACTAAACGGAGCTACTCCAGACATCTGGCGCAAGCTTCTATCCTTTCACGATGCAAGTTGCGTAGATTAAAAGAAAATGTACATCTGCGGTGAAAGTACACCGGGACAAAAGAATACTTTCATGCTGTGCGATGGCGTGCACGATGAACGGTACACGAACTCTGCCTGACGTCCATCAGATAGCAGGCAAGTACACCAGGAAAACATGTTCCGCCGTAATTCCTACGGCCCTCTAATTTGTCTGAGGTAGTAGAGAAATTAGATTAAGTGATTACTCCAAGTGCCCAACAGAATACTCCCGTCTATGGGCAGGTACCGACTAAATATAGATTGATGAACCTAAAATTACTTAATTTCGCGCTACTAGCTTCGGACAAATGAATACGAAAGTTTAAACGAGGCAGCACGCGAAACTAACAGCCCGATAAATCATAAATGCATAAACAGTTCGAGCAGATTCTAACACGTCGAGAGCCACGCGATTCTCCCACGTTCTGTGTTCATTCACACTGATTCGAACATGTGTTATGGAAAATAAAATTACCACGTGGTCAAATGGTGCATTTAACAGGCTACATTATTCCTCGCGGCAGTAATATTATTCAGAAGGTGGTGAATCCGAAGGCTCGTTTATTGCAAATATTTTGAAGAGAAATTGTAATTACAGGCAGGCAAAGTGTTAATCAAGAAATTTCATATCACTGTCCAACAGCCATTTTGAACGGTAGCATTCTATAGCCGTTTCTTGTTGTAGACTTTTGTGCGCTGAAAACGAATCCGCAAACCGTTTGTCGTCATCACCCTCAGTTTTCGAGTAATTAGATTTTGAAAAGAAATGCAAATTTTCAACTTTGAACATCTTTGGTGTTCAAACAGTAATAGTTATTCGGTTGCATCTTTCGTCAAATTATTCTATGAACCCTTGTGAATACAACGATATAAGTTATTATTGAATTATAAATATTTAAATATGTTTAAACAACGATCAAATGGGAAAGGATACCCCAAATGCACCTATTTTTACAGATATCTTTCAATATATTTTAAAAACTAAGGGTCTACGAGAAAATCTGACTATTCCACGCGATGCAGCAGACATTTTTCCTCAGGAAACCATCAGCAGAAGTGGTAAAACACCTTTTGTTTTCAATACAGAAACGAAAGAGTTTGGCAAAACGTGCGGCGCGGACAATAGTAGTCACGCGCGTTACGCGATTGTGTGACGTTGTGCGGCCCACACGCCATTGATTACCACCATCGGCGCCGCACGTTTTGCCAAACTCTTTCGTTTCTGTATTGTAAACAAAAAGTGTTTTACCACTTCTGCTGATGGTTTCCGGAGGCAAAATGTCTGCTGCATCGCGTGGAGTAGTCAGATTTCCTCCTAGTTTATAATTCAATAATAGCTTATATTGTTGTGTTCGCGAGGGTTCATAGAATAATTTGACGGAACAAGCAACCGAATAAATATTACTACTTGAACACAAAAGATGTTCAAAGTAGAAAATTTGCATTTTTCTTTTCAAAGTCGAATTTCTCGAAAACTGATGGAGATAACGACAAACGGTTTACGGATTCGTTTTTAGCGCACAAAAATCCATAAGAAGCGGCTATTGAATGTTACCGAACAAAAAAAAAGTTCAATTTTGTTGGACAGTATAATTCAGAGGTTGAAACGGTTCGGAAAATAACTGTTTCATACTGTTATATGTATACCTATCGCTTCTAACTGAAGCAGTTATGAAGACCCGATATTCTGAATAACTGTTAGAGGGAACCGAAATGTCTGACTATATCGATTTCGGTTCTACAGAGCCGATATTATATCGGTTCCATTACAGTAATGTATGCATCGGTTCCGAGAGTTTAGGTACTGTATAATAACCGATATATAACCGTTATGGAACCGATTTAAAATCCGTTCTGTAGACCGATATAGGCCAGAACCTTATTCACTCGTAACTGTTTCAAGATTACTTCGGTTCTTATAACCGTTTCGAGAACCGAAACCGCTATAAAAACCATTTTCAACCCCTGCTTCATATTCTGCATAGATTCCTGGGAAGAAATCAATTCCTCCGCCATCCACGACCGTATAATAACACCCCAAATCCCCTTTCATAGGCCGATCGTTTATCCTATTCCTCACAAACAGCCCGGTTCTCCGCGATTGTTCGTCCCTCACGTGCCGTTGCCGGCCAAGTAGGGGGCAGCAAAAAAGCCGCGGTAACGTCGGACCTCGTGTAGCTGCAATTCTATCGGACCGAAATTCGCGTAAGTCGTCCGGCAGTTTCATCCAGGCTCCGCTGGAATCTCCCAGGAGTATCCTTTCCACCCCGATGCCGCGCCAGCCCCCGCCGCCGCGCGCTGGATGTTTGTGGTTTGTTAGAAGGACGTAACAAATAAGGTAATCTTCCACACATATAGCCGGTTTGTTGAGGTCGGGTGCCGCGCTGACTCTAAAACAGCAACCGAGGAAACTCTTTTTCCTTGTCTCTTCGCCCTCCCTGCCGCCCCTTAGCTGGCTGCCGGTTGAAGCCGAGCGACCGAGAAACCGAGCGACCTGGCGGACGCTGGAAGGTGCACGCCGGCCCGGGGGCCACGCGTCTACGTGTGTGCACGTGCACCAACACTTCGGGATTGCGGGGTAAAGCGTGACGCGGCTGGGGGGGGTTGGGGAAGAAAGCAGCGCGCGGGGCTGCGGGTGAAGTAGTTAAGGCGGAGCCAGGGGGTGTGGGGTGTCAGGCGTGCAGAGAGAGAATCGTCAGGTTCATGCATGCAAGAGAGAGCCGTCGGCTATACGTGGCCGGAAAACTGGAAACACAGCCCCTATATTCTCCGCATTTCTTCATTACGGGATCATACGCGGGGGCACCGAGTGGACGTGAGCGTCCGCGCAAGCGGACGAGGCGCGTGTGTCGTTAGGCAGCTGGAGGAATTTTCAGCAAGAGCGACGCGCAACCCCGCGGTTCACCGGTCAAAGCTTAACGGCGTTTTCATCGCTGCCAGTGCACCGAGTCCGCGCGATTCTGCCAGCTCGAGTTTTTCCATCCGTTATGCGCGCGCCCGCGTATTGAAATAGACACGCGAGGAACGCATCGCGCGATTACTGTCGCTCTTTTCAGCCGGCCGGGGATGCGACTCGAGGAACGACTCGCGGAACTTGTGGTTGATGGGTGTTCGACGCGGGTGAGAGGGGTGGTTCGTTTAACGAGGAACGCGCTGTAGCCGAAGGTGCAAGTGGAGGGCAGCTGGACGACTTTCGGTTAGACTACTTTGCAACGGAAGTGGGTTCATAGGGCAGGGAAAGTGGAGGCATCAGCTTGTTGCTTCTTTCAATCTTTGCATGGGAAAATTAAAAATTATTGGTTAATTTAGTTCGTAGCATAAACGAGGCTAGGTAGCTTTAGGACTAATTTCGCCTATCCAAATTTAAATGGCTCTCATTTAAGGGGTAATTCATATTATTGCTTATGGTTTGTCTGGGATAAGAAAAAATCGTTTGTCACGCAAATTTCGTGTCGCCATCTGCAGCAGCTCACCACGCTGAAAAATTATTTTTTACTTTTCAGTGCATTTTTATTTTTTGAAGTCGGATTTAATTTTTTCTTTATTACTGAATACGTAATCATATATTCGGCGAAAAATAGTGTCCTGCAGTAGACACTGTTATTAATGTCACATTGTTGTTACATTCCTTTCGTTTCGCTAGATGCCCATTCCGAATTCCGTCATATATCACTTTCAATAACACCTGAGGCACTACGCAACACATATTGAAGAATAAGTATCATAATTCTCTGGTGGGCGAGCAAACGAGTATAAGTGAAATTAACCTTAAGCTGAAACAGCTTCTCCTCTGTTCTGTTTTGTCAATGGAAATTAAAGATAAAAGTGTCTTTTAACATATACATACGTCATCAAACCTTACGTCCAAAATTTAACACCTGATCTTACATGCCACTTTAAATGTTCCAAGTGTCTCCGTACAAAACTAACATTTCTGACTGGTGCTAGTTTTCCCGCCCACCAGAGAATTATCAGATTACTTTGACAAAACCTACCATTAAAAGAGTCCACCGAAGTGACAGAGAAGCAATTGGTGCATTCGCCACCTAGCTACAAACCATTAGGGACCCTTTACAGTGCTATCACGCTTCGCGCCATAGCGAGGCGGTTTTCAGCTGTTGCGGAGGCAATCTTCCGCAGCTATGGGATCGATTTTCGAGGGCCAAGGACGTCGGCGATCGCGGAGCCGGAGAAAAGTCCTCCGACCGCGGACGTGCGGGGATCTATTCCGGGATTTGCCAAGGGACGATCCTGGATCGGGGACAACAATTACCGTGTTACGGTGTCGCTGCCTCGCGCTAAACGACCGTGGCTCGTTAGGAATCCGCAGTTGGCTTCGCCCCTACGTGCGAATTTGCTCGATAAAGTGCGAACGTACTTTATACAGGAGATGTCCCCAGGCTTTCGCCGGGTTCGCCCCCCCACAGCGGGGCCAACGTGTCTCTACGTGGCGCGGGTATTAAGCGGGCCTCGGTTATCATCCTTTCGCAAAGGAGGGGACTGCCGTACGACCGCGATGTCACAGATTTACGCGCGAGAACCCGGCCCTCCGCGGCCGTTCCGTCAAATATTGCATCCCCTCGAGAGGGGGTGGAAGGAAGCGCAGACGTGCCGATCAGGTGACGGCTGGCAGGGAAAAAATTCGGCGGGCAGGGGCGAGCCGTGGCGCGCGAGTTTACGGTTGGCCTGGAAAAAAAGCGGCCGTCTTGATCGATTTTTCGCGGATGCACGCGTCAACTATATTCCCCGCTGAGCGGAGCGCGGCCTGCACGCTCGGAGAAACCGGGCGAGAGGGAATTTTTTCGCGGGGAAAGTTACTTGGGCGTGTTTTATTGGCAGTCCAAGGCGAAGACGGGTACGGCGCTCGCCCGGTTGGCTCGCTCGTCGATGAGCACTTGGGTTTGATCGTGCGCCCAGTTTTGCGTGTGAATGGTTAATGGGTTTGGGGGATTAATTGATCGTTCTGAAGTGAATTGTGGCGTAGGTGTGTAATCTGGGCTGGGTAAGGAGATCGTGGCTTGAAGGTATGGTTCGGTATGAAAGTGGACGGTTTGATTGATATTTTCGTTGGTGTTGAAGGTAAAAGGGTCGTAGTTTATGGGAGATTGTATTTTTTTGGGAACTAGCATGATGCCAGCGCTGCGCTACGGTAGAATAATTAAAACGAATTATTTGTGTGAATATAGATAAATAGGTGAGGGAAGAGATATATAGATATTGTATTTTGAATAGGTATGCTACATTAGGGTAGTCAAGAGATGGATTCATGTTATTAGGAATAAGATTCGCTGAGAGTTTCTAAAAAATTATTTATTCTCTTTACGCCTAAAACTCAAGAAGTACCTACATACTGATTTCGCGATATCTGAACGTATTCTTTTCAATTGACGCTTTCATAAATACAAAAATACCCCTTTTCTCCGCATGTTCACCATTTCGACACAAATAAATGTTCATGGGTATCCATATGTACTTCTTTAATTTTAGGCATGTAGAAAATAAAATTTTTTGTTTTTTTTTGTATGGTTCAAACTGTAGGTATAGCTGCGAGGTTAAACACCGCGAAAAACGTCGCTCGACAAGATGTTAAAGTACGAAAAAAAATACAACTTTTTCCGTCGAGAGTTTTACAATAATATTTTCTTCATATTGAATTTTCCATTTACTTCATTATCTCAACAAAAAAAAATTGAGGAAAATGCCTATAACTTTGTTTCGTCGAAGGTAACCAAACCCCTTAAGATGAATTAAATTCTGGATTTGCTTCTCAGCAAAACTATCTAAACCACTAATTTACAATACATTTATCCACATCTATTTTCACCGATTTCTTCCCCAACAATAAATCAGAAGCGCTACGTATCGAATACCTACCCAAGTAGAGTAGCAAGCACCGAAAAAAAACAATTAATAACAAATTGCCTGCATCGAGTAAATACGATACAGATTAGCTCTATCAGATTTTCAATAAAACACCTGACTGTTCTTTTCATTTAAATACTGTGTCTGTTTGACTTTGATACACCCACCTCACAGCTCCTACCGATTTAAAACAACGCAATCGCTTGAGGGTTAAAGATTCAATAAATCGGTCTGATTGAATGGTAATCCCACGGCATGCCTATAGCTGTGGTTTGGAGGAGTGGGAGACGCGGATTGATGAAAATTTTTATTGAAATTTCAAGTAAGGCTGTATCCATCCCCTTCGATTGCACCCACGCGAGCCTTAATCCAGGTCGTGCTGGAAAACTGTATTTCTGCCTACCATACGCCGCGATTCCGGCGCTACTTCTAGACCCTCGTTTCCATGCAAGAACATGTGGCGAAATATATTACTGATCTAAAAAAATATTCCTCCTTTCGCATCTATGGTTCCGAAATGAGATTGACATTATTTTAAACCTACCGTGATCGAAAACTCGCCAGCTAAATAATAATTAGAACCGAGCAGGAACAGTGAATAATAATAACGCTTTTATTAATATTTCATCAAAATCCTCCGCGCTGCAAACTAAAATATTAATAGAATTAAACTTAATTCGGGCGGACGTAACTTTAAATTGGCCAATTTAATAAATATGTTGCCCGTTCTGAAAATTTGATAAGAACACACGAGCGTTAATACAGACAATTACTGAAGCAGCTGTAATCAAATGTGACTCTGCCAAATGAATATAGATACCGGGACTTATCGCGAAGCTAGAGTCACCGTAACCCGAAAAGCAGGGGGAAACAGGTTAAACGAAAGTCTTCCTTGTTCCTGAAAGGGGATTGTAATATCACGGGACGTCGTGCTGAATTCAGCGTTTGAATAAACACGGATTAAACATGAGAAGGAAATGAGGAGGTTTCCCTCTTCTGTCTTTCATACTTTAATCAAAGGGTATCGCTCGTGACAAAGAGATTTTAATAACCCTGCCCAAGAAGCGCCGGCGTTACCTCTTAACGACCGCCAATGATATGGGAGGTGGCAGGGAGAAGGGAGGGAGAACGATTTTGAAGCGCGAGTAAATTGCAGCTTCGTGGAGGCAGCCATAAATCTCCTTCGAAGTGAAAAGAATCGGAAGGGGGATCCCGCGGAAAGTCGGAATAAACGAGGAAACGCGAGAACTAGAAGAACCAGCGGAACGGCGCACGAAAAGCTGGCAGATGCATCAATAGATATCAAAAATAGCTTACCGAGAGGCAAGTATCTATCAACTGCAACTAGATCGGGGGGCTATCGTCGGAGATCGATCGTAGTTCCTAGTTCTTGTTGAAGCTCTTCTGAAGGACCACTTCGATCGCTGGAACTTCTAACTACCTTCCATCAAATTATCAAGATATTGTTTCTGAGAGCGGAGCGATCCGCGGGATTGCCAATCACGCGACACATTTAATCGAGATACATAATACGCCAAAGACGAGGAGGAGGGTGTACTGTTCGTGTTCCGACGAGCCCGGGTCATTCGAATATAATATTCCGGCGAAAATCACCCCCGGAGCGTTACTGTAATAACTGGCCTGAAAATTATTAGCCGAGCGTGGAAAAATGACCGGCGCAAGGTTTAATTAAAACATTCGCGGAGATTCGCTCGATCGTCGAATGGTTTTATCCGTTTTCATTAATGCGCCGTATTTTCGCGCTCGCCGACGAGAAGCGCGAAGAAAATTCACAGGGCTTCTGCTGAAGTAATAATGAGATTACCATTAATTGGGTACTTTGCATTAAATTTTATCGGGCGCACGATGAACTGGCCTCGCTTGTGTGTTATCGACACAATTTAAACACCACGGAACTGGGCTAAACGTCTGCGTATAATCGACTGTGTGCATAATCAAAATAATACGCGAAAGGCGCGCTAGGTTTATTAACGCGAGTCGATGGAAGCACTTTGACGAACAATTACGTTGCCAAAGCACCGGTGAATTAAAATAGCTAAATAATTAAAGTTTCTGCCGGCGGTGGGGAACAATGTGGCAGAACGGCACGTTCCGTGAATCACGTTAGCCACCGGATGATGTTGCGCCTTTGAAAGTTTAATAATTCATTCCATTACCTATTTACATCGACCTTATATTTATTTTCTTCTACTAGCCTGGTAGTTCTCCAAAGGTTCCATTAGACGGGATTTACTTACGCCACGCTTTTTATTTACCCGCTGCAGGTCTTTCACGCATAAAATGTGTCCCTGTGAAAACGTTTTAAGCGTCGTTCCGGTCGAAATAGACTTCGCCCGAAATTAGTTCGGAGTACCATCCCTTAGCTGCGAGTGAAAAAGTAAGAGAAAATTATTTTCCCAGGCACTCGCCGCGTTCTACGCCAACACCCCTCATAAATCCAGCCCCCAACACCCTTAATGGAAGTAATTATATTTAACAAGACTCAAAATCAGCGCCTTTATTCATGCAAATTCCCCGCCGCGGGTGTTATTGATTATTTAAAAATAGTTCCGCCACAATGTACACACAGGCCTCGAGTTGCGTTTCACGTTTAAGGCGCTGGCATTTTCTCTGCCACTCTGCAGAAATCTTAGCTCAACGATTTCAATATTAATTATGTAAAATAGCAGGGAATTAAAAAGTTTTCTATATAAGTGCCTGAAATAGCGTTAATGGCGACGGCGGGGGATTTAATTAGATTAAAAATATATTTCCCCAGAGATAACAAACCTTTTAAGAGCATGTAGGTGGAATTTCACCCTCGTTCTACGTGCCCTTAATTTTTTGGATTTTATACTGCTCTCCCTTTTCGTATTATTGTTTACTGAATTCTCGAACCCTGCTCTAAATAGTAATAAATGGTGGAACGAGAGATAATACAGTATTCTAAAATAAGATGAACACACCTATCGCCTCTGCATACTCAATTGCGAATTTACAAAAATAATTCTTCCACACCACCCAGTGCAAAAGTTCTGTTGTCTTTTTGTCGTCGAAATGTCTGTCTTCACCATACCTACTTGTACTTTCACCAGAAAACTGGGCAAACATCACAAATAGCCAAGGAAAATACTTTAATTCAGAAAAACTGAAACATATTTTGACTTCTAATAAAGACTTTAGGTCAACAAAGCGAACCTGTGACCTAATCAATCTTGAAAAACGTTACACTAACATTTAAGCATCTAACACCCCCGAAATTTAGATTCTGATTTAAAAAAAAAATATTTCTTGCGAAAATAGTCACATTCATCTGGATCAGCCAGGCACAATGAGCTGAGGCACATTTCCTGACCCAAGAGTTTACTATTCTAAATTTTTTAGGCGACAGAAAAACAAACAAACGTATAAACTTTCTGCTCGATATATTAAATTAAAATATGCAAGGGTTTATTTTCCTAGACATTCCTCTGTACTACTCTGCAGCACCAAAAGCAGCAGAGGTACTTCATACTTCATTGCTAAATACCACCCCGCACACGATACCCAACATCCACACAGCGCGACACACCTCGTAACCCCATAATGCACAGCAATATCCTTTTTTTTTTAAGTTTCTCAGCCCGATACGTTCGATGCGTGCAGGGGGTGCCAGTTACGTCCCCAACGACAGAGGGAGAAGAAAACGTCCGCCGTCCGGATTATCCGTGGAAATAATTAGCGCGGTCGATCACTGTGTCCACTTGCCGGGTGAGAAATAAGTAAACCTATAAAAATACCATTATCCGAGTGGCGCAAGTGCGACGGTTCGCACACAACGGCCAGCAGGAAGGGTGGAAAACGAGAGTGAGGGGTAGAGCGTGATGTAGGGACGGCGGGCGAGCATGAGGGCGGGGGGAGGAGGGGAAGGGGGGCTGCAAAGCAAGGAGTAGCACCGTTAATGAATTTCGAACCTGGAAGCGCTCTGTTCCTTATATCCTGGAGACTCTCATTACGTGAGAAGCTTTAAGAATCCCTGGTACTCGTAATTTACGGCGATTCTGGGAGACAGAAAGGGTGCTAGAACTGAAACGTACTCACGGCGACGTTGGAACCGTTCGTTCCCGGTTCAACGTCTTTCTAGACACAATGATAATCCATTAATCATTCTCCCGGAGCGACATGGAATTTTGGATGGCTCGTGGGCTCAGCCTGCTAACGGAAGCCTGCGCGGAACGTGAAATAGTCCTACCGCGAGTTCCCATGCGGGGGATAGAAGGATGCGTGACACAAGGTGCGGTTCCGCGATGAGGCAAAAATATCGTGTCTCAGTCTCATACGAGACTTTAATCTCGCGAGACAATTATTTCACTATTTTAGCATTTTTTAATTAATTTGTCATATCTTCAAAAATCTCATCTCTCGCGACTATCTCCGTTATTTACATTTAGTTGTTGCTGAGATTTTCGTCTCATGACAGAAATGTCTTTATGTAATATCTATAGAGCGGTAGTTGGAAAACAGTTTAGGTAAAATTAATTTTTGTACTTGTGTTTTGTGTGGAATGAATATTATTTGTTGTAGCTAGTGTCTTTGTAGTAAATAGTGCGATGCAAAGTGCATTTTGCATTTGGAATAATGAAGTGTTTCCAGTAGTTTTGTGGTAATAGTCAGCTTCAAATCACAGTTCAGGGGAAGAATTGATTTCTGATAGTTGATGTTTATTAAAATTGTTAATTCTCAGGTTTCTACATAAAGTTGGATTAGTTTGTCGGTTTAATTCTCTTATCACGGTGTAATGGAGCCCCTCGTGCTGCGCGGGAAACGTAACTTTACGCTTCTCTTCGAAGGGCGGAAGGAAGTGTGATTTAAAAATTTATATGAAATTGCTATTAAACTTGCACATGCTTCTGAGGTTCCTGTTACTCTAGAGTCTGGATCCTCCTCTCTGACAAGAGTTTTTGTGAGACCGGATCCATGGAATGTTATAGGAAGAAATAGTTCCTGTCACATCGGTTGGAAAACGCGTTTAATCGCGGAAGGTCCACTTCCCCTTGCTCTCTCACATAGCATCTACAACGTTGTAGTGTGTACCTACGCTCATCGGATAACTGAAACGATACAAATTCCTCGGTGATTATTTAAAACATATTTCGAGGTCGTCAAAATCGGTGAGGAATACCTAAAGTAAATAATTATCCCAATTATCAAGCACTATTGCGCATTTAAATCTCTAAAATATAATTTAATATGTACTCATCGTTAGGGTGTATAGAAAACCCGACTTTTGAAAAAATCAGTTTTCGAATTCCAGTACTCCCCAAAAACCGGTTTTCGAATTTTTGCAGAAGAAAAAAATATAATTGAAACAGTAAAAAATAATTATACTTATTTCAAAATTTTTCAGCTTCTTAATATTTAGGGAATTACAGAAATATAGGAAAATAAAATGTACCGTATCCGAAACCAAGCAACAAAAATCCGTATTAAATATAAATAATAAATCTTTATTTCATTTAGTATTTTTCTCCCGAAAATATGAACTCATGAAGATTAGTTTTACAGTAAACTGTTACCAACTGCAATATGCTTGACGTTTTTAATTAAAGAATTAATGAATTTTTACATATTAATTCCAGTAAAACCCGGGTTTTGAAATGCGGCAAACCCTACACACCATCTTTATCCAGTAAGATTCTTTCAATTTAATGTTACGCTGGCAAGTAGATATGCTATTTTATGCTAAAATACACTACATAAAAAAGTGTTTTTACTGCGACTGAAAACGGGGACGCCTCACGCAATTTCATAATAAATACATTTGAAACACTACGAGCAAAAGATGTTTGAAATTTCTTGCGTGACACGTCATCTGGTCAAGCGAATACATTCGTTGCAACCCTCCGAAGCGTATTAGAACGTTTACTGCTGAGGCTAGAACATACGTGGAACTACATCCCATTTATGAATGCACGTGTATACCTCTGCCATTTGAACATCGCACGTCGGAAGTCAGAGTCCTAAACTTTAATTGCTCGCACCCTGAAAACGAAGCTTCACATTGTGAAGCGAGTAAGTACGTACTTTTCGATTTCTCTTGGCGCGTGAAATTCCCATGCTTCGTCTTCTCCCATATTTCTGAGACTCGTGCTACAGTATATTTATATCTCTTACTGCATCCCTTTATGACTACTCAAAAAATTGTTTCGAGTGAAATTTCCACAGACGAACAATAGTACTTTGAGGGTGTACAAATTTATTAGTAATTCAAGTTATACTATACAGGCTTATATAATTCAGAAGAGTTTAAAGGTACCCATATCAGGCGAAAGATCTGTTTTTACGATGAAATTTAAGAGGCAAGTATTCTGAAGTATTGAATGCCTTCGTAGGAAATTCTTTTGAAAAGTTACATAAAACATTTTGTACAGCAGCGTGCTGCACACGGTGTCTAATAAAGGCACGTACGTGTATAAGATTTCTCGCGCAATATCCGTCAGCAAATTACAAAGAGTTCAAACATTTCCACCCCATCGGAGGGCAAATAAACCGGCCCCAGTATTTAAGGAGCAAACATATCCACCGAAAGTGTCCATACGCTACAGAAGAAGACGAACGATGTTCACTTTCTGTCCCGCCTTTCCTTGCCTTTTCCGTTACGAACTTCGTTTGTGTATTATTGCATTGAAGGCAATGCGCAGGACTTCATCGCAGATTCCATTTACCTATTAGAGAAGGCTCCTTTCTAAAGCAGGCTGCTAATAAAAAATTTCTTTACCCTCTGCTTTCTGATCTCAGTCGTACTTTCCCCGGTCGTGTATTATTTTCCTCGGTGAAAGACCTTGTGGCCAATATTTCAGCATTCCCTTTGCCTCGGCGCAGAGAAAGGGCGAGGAAAAGAAACCCCTGACTATTGTAAACAGTTTAACAACGATAGTAGTGCGATTCAAAGTATGATTTTTATTGCCGACCTTTCTCCGTGGGTTTAGGAAAAGTTCCTCCACAATGAACAGCTATTTCAGCGAGTATCGTTTTTAAATCGTGGCGCAGCTGGGGGGAATGTATGATTTTTAATGAAAATATCGGCAGAGGGTGGAGCTTTCCGTACAATTTGGTTGTCGCGAACTCGAAATTGAAAACTGGTCGAGCACCGAGGTATTTCATTGTACTTGAACAGGGAATTTCAGATGAGCGCTGTTCAGCTGCAAAATTTCAACTACATTATAGTACGCGTTCATTGAAATTAAGTCACGCGAAAAGGTACACGTGAAAATCGTACAAAATAATTCGATTATGCTACATTTTATACAAAAAACAAATCCCTCGATTAGGTACCCAATCGACTGAAATTTAAGCCGACAAGCGGTAAACCCAGGTTCCGAAGTATTTAATGCTTAATCGTAAGTGAACTTTCTTTTGGTCCAACCGTTCGCAGCGGTTATCGAGCTCGTATTTATTTCGTTTAATGCGCGCGATACGTTGCGTTTGAGTTGCAACAATATTCTTACTAACGGTGTAGGGTTTATCACCACCGTGTCATTTAGCGCGCAAATGGAAGGCAGTGTACGTACGTTACAGTTTAAAACGCACCACCGAAACATATATGTAGTTTAAAAGAGCAGAGGTCTGGCTCGCCTGACTCAACTTCATTGCTGACAGCGTAGCAATTCACCGTAGCCGCTTGCATAAAATTTCGAAATTAACGCGTTGACTGCCGCGCTGCTGCCTAGGGATCTACGCGAATTTTCGTTAAACCGATGTACCAATCCCGCAGGACTCGCAGGGTATATTAAACTTTTCAAGACTGCTATGCTCGTCGTTCTGTATGATTAAACGAGAAATCGATGTTATTAGAAACCGCTGGCCCCTTCAGGAATACTTACCTATGTGGAATTTACTCTGAAACTCGCGACAGAATTGCTTTCGAAACAATAGCGCACCGTAGAATCCATCAAGTCTTATCATTTTTTAATGGAACCATCGTAAATACATAATATTTCAATGTTTCTAGTAATCGTGCCACATTTTCATGCGTACTTCAGGGGGAACAACACCTTGAAGCCCGGAAGAAAGTGCAATTTTTTTTAATTTTATGTTGGATATCCATACTTCGTAGGGAAGTCTTTGATGTGGGGTTTAAATGTGCATGTAGTGGACAGTATTTTAGAATTTTTGTGTGACAAAATATACAGTTTTAATCAAGTTATAGAGGTTCACGTCGTGTTCATCTGAAAAAAGAAGGAGAGCATTTTTTAATCTATATTAATATAGTTACAGTTAAGATTTTGAGATTTTACCTGCACCATGTGAAAAAATGACGTTTCGAGAAAAACGCGTTCAAAATTTTCATCTATAGAGGCCGAGCCTCTGCGCTCCCTACAAGATGCCTATGTAGAAGCTAAAATAATTGAAATTTTTCCATAAAAATTGAACAGTACATTGTTGAGGGAATGTACTTTCATAGTAGAAAATAGAGTCACTTTTATGATTTTTATTTAGTATAAAGAAACGTCATATTTAAAAATCAAGATATACATCTCGCTGTATATAAATTAAGCTGTACTTTCCTGAAAAAAATTTGATATCTTAAAAAACGGTCTGGGTTAGGTCTGAGTTAGGTCTGGCCCCTTCTCTCAAAGCCTCTTCATAGTTAGGTACAACATTTGCGATACCGAAAATGTCTCAGAGATTAGTGGACCGATTTGAATAAAATTTTGCACGAATACTCTCAAGACTATAATATAGTACTTATCGACACGATTTATCGATTACTGCCTTTTTTCTGTTTATTAAGAACAGAAGACGAAAGCTTATATAAAAAATCACATGTTTGACTTTGAGTAGCTGTCATTTTTGAAAAATTAAATTTCTCCAAAATCGGCGCCGACAAATACTACCTTCTTCCTTCCTCAAAATTTCAACCGAATGAAGCTAACTAATATTATCGTTCTTTACTCAAATACCTCGCACACAATCATAGTAAATTAAACTCGTTTATTCAAACCAAAACCACGTCGAAGCCCCACAAACTCTCGAAATTGGCAGGTATTTTCGATTAAGAAACCCCCTATTCACCGCACATAGACGCAATAAGCACGAAACACGGGAATTAACATAATTTTTGCCACCCCCAGCCCCACGAACGATTACCATATTCGAAGCCAGGTGAATTCGGTTTACAGCAAATCACGACGTGACTGTATCCCGTAATCAAATGAAATGCTCTAGCCCCGAAGCTCCGCGGCTGTTCCTCCTCGCCTCTGACCCGCGCGTCGCGTCGCCCGCGGAGATCGTTGTACTTCCGATCGGTTCGGGATGCTCGCGATAGTAAATTCGCCATTTAGCAAGTTCTCAACCGATGAATATTCTGTCACGTGACTGTATAATGGGATACACGCGGATTCACAGGGCACCGCTCTCCACCGCCGCCCTTATTGTAGCCGCCGCTCCATTTCTATCCGGGCTCTTGCCGAGTCTCTCCAGCTGCAGCAACGCGGGGCTCCGCAGCCACCCTGCGGAGTCCCGATTCACGGAATTATTTGCGGGACAGGGGCTGTTGCGCGTACACCGAGCGCGACAGGAATCGATAAAGTTCCTATTTACCTGGATCGCAAATTATACCGAGGCTATTATACCAGACAATGTCTTCCTCTTTGGGCTCTTGACTTGTCCGCGCGGATGTATCGATCTCCACGTAAATAACGAGGCGAACTAGCGAGCATTGACAATGTCGTAAGCACCCATGGCTACGGCGCAACTACGAGAAACCTGTCGAGGCATCCTTTGCCACGAACGAGGATTTTATTATTCTAATTGCAAGAAGGAAGCAGGAAATGAGGCTTTCTAATAGCACAGTGGCCCCCCTATTATCGTTCTGCTTCCTGTTTCGATCGAAAGGGAGGTAGGGGCAAAATGGGGACGTTAAGGGTGAAGTCTCATAACGAGATCATTCGAATAAATATTTATTCGCTATTCTCGAATAACTTCATTTTATTCGAAATTTCTATTCGAAGATTATTCGAATAACTTCATTCTATTCGAAATTTGTATTCGAAGATTATTCGAATAATGATTTATTCGAAATAATAATTCATTCGAACAATGCCAAAGTCTGGTCTTATTGTGTATGCAGCGGAACGGCTTGAAAACTGCAATTTCAACCTGAATTTCCGCTGCAGTAGGTATCCGAGGGCGTCGCACCCTCTGGACAGCTGCGGACGCAGGCCAGAGGAGCTTTCAACTCTGGGACAACAAATTGCTTCGTCTAACGTAACAAACAGGTTGCGCGGCAGCAACGTGTCGCCCGTCCCGCCCCTTGCAATGCCCCAGGGTGCTGGTTGCGCGGCAGCAGAAAAAATTATCGCCTCGAAGTGGCCGGCCCCTCGAACCTACCTGTGCATCATGCAATACGAATATCGGGCACGCAATATGAAACGTATAGTGCCTGTGTAAATCATTGGGCGCGGGGCCCCAGCATCTAGACGCGCCTGTTCCGCGTCACCAGCGGCCATTTGTCGTTCGAGAGGGACTTTGAACGGGCGATTCGTTTAACATCGAGTCAACAGCAGATAAAGCCTGGATCGATCGCGCCGTAATGGTCGATCGGAATCCAATGCCGCGTATCCCCGCATTAGCTTTTTGTTTCTAACGAAGGGTGACCGATCCCGCTCTCCGGAGGACGGCCAACAATCTCGTTTATTTTTTTCCATTTCCACGGGAGAACACGCACCCCCTCACTGCCCTTCTGGCTGGGGAAAAGACACGGTTCTATGGGATAGAATTTTTCAGGGCAGCAGGAAGGAGGAACACAAGTGAGGGGCTGAAACGAATTTTACTGACAACATTACTTTACGAGAATATCATTTTATTTTTCAGATCCATCGATGGTTAACCTTCGCTCTGTGTACTAATAGTTTAACGTTAACCGTGTACAGGGGTGTAATCACACCCCACGCATTTTCAGTCCAAAGTGTACAGAAAAAACTGTAGCTGTTTAAGTATTTGTGAAGTTTTATTAATTTTTAAGGAGATAAGTGTAGGAGGAATTATAACATTTAATTTAAAATACAAGAATTTAAAAGTTGTATATCGCGACTAAACGTATGTAATACCTTAAATTACTGTAAAGATGTGCAATGTATGAAATAATGAAAATGGAGAAAATGTGTGAATAAAGGATGTAAGATAAGTATTTATTTTATTTAAATAATAGGAGTAAATGTGTTGATGGCTTTACCTATACTTTGGTAACTCTTCTGTTCGTTCAGATGAGGTACTGTACGAGTTTGTACCAGAGATGGGGAAAATTTTTATTTAAATAAAATTTCGAATAACGAATAAAAGTTAAAAAAAATTATTCGTCACTCGTTCCTTAGCCCGAGTTAACTTTACTCGACACATGAAGAATAATTTTTTTAACTTTTATTCGTTATTCGAAATTGTATTCAAATAAATATTTCCCCCATCTCTGGTTTGTACAATGTATTTTTATTGATTTTTCTTTGATTCAAGGATGTATCAATTCAAGACTCTCTGAGCAATTTTTATCTCCATTACTAGAAGCGCACACTTGATTATGTTTAATGAACGCAGACCCATCAATTCGATCCATACACGAAATTGTATGCATTACCTTATTAATAATATGACCATATTAAATCAATCAAATAATAAATTCATTAAAGTAAGAAAATTTCGTTTCACCAATTAACGTAAATGATATGTATTTCCCAATTACAGACTTACGTGTACACAATAGTGAGATAAACTTAGCTCCCATCACAATTTGCCAATACTGCAATGCACATATTAAATTAATGTACCTAATGCATGAATTCAATTCGATAGAACCTGAGTATCGAGGCAAATACTTTACGGTATACTCCGAAACGCGTATTTGTAATTCATAATTGTATAAGAGAAGGGAATGAATATTTAGCTGCAACGTGCCGTCATTATTTTAATCCTTTTACCAAGCCCCGCCTGAGTTCAGTTCGTTCTGCTCTTCTCTTTGTCTCTTTGTATCATAAACAGGCCGGTCTAATTTACGAGGATCACCTGGAGTACTTTCGATTTATAACTCGAGTAAATCCCATCATCGGCGAAATGAGCGGCGACGAAACGGTGGCCCCCTTTCTTCCCCGTTACTTGGCGGAGCGGGCGAAGAAACTGAGACCCTTTGGCAGAACTTATGAATAATGAGGCAGTCGCTCGTTTCAATAAACGCTTACCTCGTCGGCAGTAGTTTTTTAGCCTCCAAAAAGACGGGAAACTTTGTCCCTCCTGTAAACGCAATAGACCTTGGAGACACGGTCCCACCTTCCCAGCTCTGTCGTCAGTTGCACGCGCCGTTCTCGACATTAAAAAGATATTACGCGTCGTTTCACTTCTAATTGTGCTTCGCTCGGCGACAGACAAGCAATTCCGCTCGTATCGCCGTTATGGGCGTTGATTATTCCTCTGTCCCCGATGGGACACGCGCATTTTTACAATCGACCCTCTCACGCTGCCATCTACCTGGCTGGTTGAGTGACATTTACGATGTACTTCGACAGATCGAGACGTAGTTCCTCTTGGTTTCAAACATTAGGTTTCGTCCTTAAAGCCGAGAATCCACCGGGAAGCTAAGCTAAGCTATGCTATGCGATGCTACGTTTTAACGTGGCTTCTGGTGGAAACGGTTCCATAAGAATGTAATGAAGCTAATTTTTTTTAAAATTTAGCATGGCATAACGTAGCTTAGCTTAGCTTCCCGGTGGATTCCCAGCTTAACCCCTTAAGGGGGTACACGGATATTAGACAGCTAAAATGAGCGCTTCCTTTTGGGTTGGATCGAAGGACGACTAATAATTCATAACATTCGCACGTTTTGCAATACTATATTGTGGATATAGCACGCATTTTAAGACCAGGAAACTGTTTATGCAAAATAACACTGTATAGGTATCTCTAGATTGTTATTACTAAATTTTACATAGGTTTATATGAAAATCGGGACTTTCAGCCCTACCCTACCCTGCCCCCTTAACGCCCAGTGTTGCACCGGTGCCACACTCGTTTTAAAATTGCGTAAAATTCTATCGCCTGTTTATGTTTAACTTTTCTTAGCAACCAACAATAATTTTCCCGGTGTTAAAGTAGATTTCAATGTTTCCGGATTAGAACATCAAATATTCTCTTAAAAAAATTTCCATTTCAAAACAACCAGGTACAACATATACATCAATCTCACAAATTTGAAATAACAGTTCAAGGGTCTGGGCGTTAAAGGGTTAAATTGCGTAAGGCTGTTTGGGGGATTGGAGAGGAGGTCGCGAATTTCTTACGTTTTCTTAGAAAAGGAAGAGAGAGTGAGGTAGCGCCTTACGTAATTTTTTTTAACTTAATTTTCAGTATGGGTAACCTCAGTGCTGGATTAACCAATAAGCTAAATAAGCACGTGCTTAGAACGTCAGGAGAAAGGGGGGACTATAAAATTTTTCTGAATTTTAAAATCTAACTTTTGCTGGAAACGCTCTTTAAATTTGAATTTCTTTTTAATTTGGGTAAATGCACTAAAAATTCTAGAATTTTTATTTTGATGCTTGGCCGGTAATGGGTTAAATAGGACGTAATTTCGAACTCGAAACTTTCGGGAATAAAGCTGTTTTATGCAGTGCTCATCAAACTATGAAATAAACGTCTCTCCACCGTGGTAGGTTCTCTAAGAGGTACTTAGAGGTACTTATTACACGACTGGCATTCAAGAATATAATAATATGTACTTTATGCGAAGCTACCATTGATACCACGCAACGTAATTCATGGACTAAGTAGTACAAATCAATCATTAAGGGGACTAGGCAGTCCTCGCAAATCAAGTACTTTTTGCGAATTAATTACAAGCAGATGAAAGCAAGCACAGACTTTTCCTTTTATACAATGTTTATTACCATCACGTAGAGCAAAAAAATATTTTTTTTGTCTACGTATCTATTTTCCAAATGGCGCCACACAAGCTTGATTATCCAGTGGTTTAGAAAAAGTGTCTTTGGTTTTGCCCTGATATGGAGCTTAAAAATAAAGATACAACAGTTTTCTTGGAATATGTTTCTCCTAGAACTGGTAATTTTAGAGGAGATCTCGGAAAAAAGAATTCAATCAAAATTATTAAAATAGCGACTAGGAGAAGGCGATTTCTTTAAGAAATGTCGATTTTTGGGGTGCACAGATAGCATATTTTTTATCTCGGAAACTAGAGCTTTTACACTTTAAGCTGAGGTACACTTGAGAAAAGAATATATTTCGAACACGCTGCAAAAATTTGAAGTCGATCCGAACCTCGGTTTTTTCGCAATCAGGGCAAAACCGCAGGAATAACGCCTACACATCAGACAACTGTAGCGCCGTCATATGCATGTATATATTATACAAAAAATATTTTACAGTTCACAGTATTAATAAACATTACCCCAAAGTACTAGTAACAATTTGTATTTACCTCCTTGAAATTAATTCGCAAAAAGATACTTTTGTCGAACGTAGTTGTCACGCTGGCTCCATTCGACCCCAAGCCAATTTTCAATCGGCTGGTTTTTAAAAACTATCCGTTAAATTAAGTCGCAGAAATTCTGTAATAAATTTTCATCGTCGAAAATGAATATTTAAAGAATCATCAGGTTTAAACAGTAGTACCATTTTCAATAATACCTCAAAGATATTTTAATACCTCAAAGTGAAATTATGAGCAAATTTGACCCAGTGCAACAACCGAAGGTCAATGAACCGGGTGCTTTAAATATGGTGTCATAAAACATCCAATCAGATTCCACGTCTTAAACTTAGAGAAAATGTTCGAATAAACATGAGGCAATAATTCTTCCCTGTCTATTGGATTACAGCAAACGCTTGAGGTTATTGCATTAGCTCGTAGTAGGTGTACGATGCGGCCTCCATTGGCAGCCGCACACGCGTTCAAACACTCCCAGCTGTATTGCATGCATTCTCTATGCGTTCCTGCAATTCCTGAGGAGTTTGTCGCGAAGCTGCACATAGTTTCTATATCTCCTTAAAGATTGCTTAACGGAGTCCTGGCTGCGCCATGAAGTGTCTGCATCTTTGAGACAGAAATTGAGTAACCCTTTAGCCAGATTTTCCCTCGCCTCGCGCAACTGCACGGAGCACAATTAACAAAACAATCAACAACAAACCAATACCCAGGAAAGCTTCACAGATTACATCCAATTACTTCCCCGATCACACCATCTACCCCGTGGAGTGGCTGAAGTTTTCCACACATCGCGGCGCAATTCCAAAGATCTTCGCGGTCGCGAAACAGAAGGAGCAGTTTACACGACACGGGAACCTTTTCTACCGAACACTTTGTAAACCTTTTGCCAAGGTTGCCGGCGTTACGGTTCAAGGTGTACCAAGCGAGCGCGTCGCGGAAGCGAGGAACCCTCCTTTTTGCTTTACAACCGGCGTGGATACGCCGGGTACTTCCTGCGAGGCAGCCTCCTTTCAGCCAGACACGCGTATCGCGTTTACGCGGCGAGAACTCGCGGCCCAGAAAAGGGATAGATAGTCGAAACAGTCTCGACTCCAATCACAAACGACGAGGAACGAGAGGGGCAGAGGGGGGAGGGTGGAGCAGGAAAAATACGCGGCCGATGCAACCGTGACGGGAAAGTTTCGCGGTAGGGAAATCGCTGGGATGGGCATCAAGTTCCCAGGAGCAGTGGCTTTTTTGCGATGCGGGTAATATTTTAGCATGCTATTCCGCTCATAGTTGCCGCGGAAACTTTCTGTCATACTCCAGAGAGGACTTCAACGATGGGGGAGGTCGCGATTCTCGGGGATGCGCTTTACTCCGTAAGCCGAGGCTGAATCGAACGGAACGCCGGGCTGGTCCATGGTACCCGTGCTCGTTTCGTCCACGCGAAAGTTGCTGGTTAGTTTACAAAGTAGCGAGGTGTATGGATCGCTGAGAAGCACGATTCATTACAGTGATTCGGATGTTATGTACGAGGTGTGTAAAATTTTTGCGCAAAGACCACCACGGTGGGATTCCACGCGTTTGAATCGGTGGACATTTGTAAAAAAAATAGCTGCTATATGGGCTAGATATTCGCAGCCAAATTTCTTTTATTTTAAAGTGTTCTGGCCGGGAGGGTAAAAAGCGAAGAATGAACTATGTTGTAAAAATGTACCCTTTGACACTTTTCACCTTCCCAGTGAGTGGTCCGTCGGAAAAGATTTTTTTTTTAAGATTTTGCCACCGACTATATGTGCGATAAAAAAGTTCAAAAAAATTCTGAGTATTACTTTAAACATATCTTAATATGCAGGTAAAATGCTGCATAGTATAAACTTATAGTTTTTGTTAAATAAATTCCCGAAGGGGTTATACCTAATCAGGCGACAAAAAAGAGGCGAATATTTGTGAATTTTTTTTGAAGAAGCAGAAGCATATAATTTTACCAAACTTTTTGCGTTTCAAAGAGCAATATTTAAAGAACATTTGGTAATTTTTTCGTAGAAAAATATTTATGTTTATAATAAAGTAACAAACGACATCCAAGAAGCCTTTTTAAAAATTTGGTTTTGCGGTGAGCACTGCCATTTGGAACCACGTTATCTAAAATCAAAAAACAAAAAAGATTTCGTTAGTATATTAATGTATCCTCTGATTAACGGAGGGAATTTCCGAAAGATTAATTTAAAATAAAGTGGCGGCTATTTAAAGTTGAAATCCTGATTTTTTCGCGTGATTTTTTCGTTTTCTTTAATTGTTCCTCTTTGCACAGCGGAAGAAGTGTGAATAATATATATCACAGATGTCTGCGAACACGGTAATTTATCATAGAGTTTACTAGAAATACGCAAATATTTGCAAACTGCTCATTCGCTCTCAAGCTGAGAGTAATCTTATTTTCTTGCATCGCGTTCTCACTTTTACCATGCGCATATGTACGCATGTACGTCGATGCATTATTCCCTAACACAAAAACCACCAGAAGGAAAGAAAGGGTGTGTGGGCGACACAGATGGAAGAAAAAAATGTGCATTAACGTTGACAGCGAAATATCACGGCTAAAAGGAAACTAAACTTTGGCTGAAAATAGCAGTACCCTTCTCTGCCATTTTCCCCCTTTATAAACTTAAAAATGCTGACATATCGGCACAGTGGTGCATTTTATTAACAACGTTAACCACAAATTAAAGGCAGAAATTCATAATTCAGATAAATGTAAAGAAAACCTAAAAAAAAATTCTTTTTAAAAGCTATACCACAAAAAATTAATCTCATCTTTTGTAACATTAAAAAACTATAAAATGTGTGGCAATATTTTTGAAGTACACTCTTGTATTATTCGTTAATTGTTTAACACAACTGTGCCATGTACAACTGTATCAAATTCACTAAATTATAATTCTCCTCTTTCCACTACTTCATTAAAAAGCGTCACATTTATATTTCGTTACATTACATCCATATAAATGGAACACATCATACGTACCGTAGATGGGAAGTGGTAAAATTATCATTCCATTGCGTTAATGAATATTTCCCGCTGGATGTAAATACGCATTAATTAGTTAAATGAAATAATACCTAAGCATTCAAACAAAGGGGGGTGTAACTTCATCAACATTAAGAATCATCCCTACTTCCCTACTGACATATAAAAGTGAAACGTTGTCTGTTTTTTTGTCCTTCTCTAGCGCTTAAACGGCTGAACGGATTTCAATGAAATTTCGAATATATATTACATACGTCCTAGATTAGATTATAGGCTATTTTCAGGCTTTTTTATTTCGAAAACATCATAAATTATTTCCTTTCCTTTCCAATTCCCCAACGGCTCTTTAGGCTACGTTGTAGAGCAGCAGTTAATGCTGAACCTCGCCTACTCGCCATTGTAATTTCAATTTTAGTTTTAAATTTTAATTGTAATGGTGCAATAAAGACATTTAAAAATAATAACAATAAATAATTCCCGTGTGAAACCGGGTAACGGGTCAGCTGGTTAAAAATATAGTGGGAAACAAATCAGAAATGTGATCGGCGCTTCAAGTACAGTATTCCTCAATGGCAGTTAGTCAAGAATACGCGACGCGGTTGCAGAGGAGAAAAGGGGAAACGGCAGAGTTTGAAACGGTATTTCGCAGCGTCCTGTCACACATGTAACACGTCGCAAGATAAATCGACGAGCAGTGGCGACGTGTTTATGCTCGATTTACGTCGATCCGGGCCAGCACTTTTCAGCGAAACTGCAATTTTCAGTTTCCGCCGAGAACCAATTCGCGCGATCCGCGGGAGAAAAGCGGTCGCTGCTGCCCTCCGCGTCCCTTATTCGCAAATTTCCCCCGCTCGCGGCTCCTAACAAATCGCCGTGCCGATTATACGTTTCGTTCTGGCCTCCGTACACTTCGGAAGTTTGCGCGCGGTTAAATATTTCAACGGGCACGCTCGAAAAAAAAGAGGAGGAAAAACTGCCCGCCTCGAGAAAGTTCAAGTAACGACGGGAGAAGGAAACCGAGACGAGGAGGAAAACAAATGGAAAAAGTTTCTAGCCCGGTCTGATTAACGGGAAATATGTCACGGTCGGAAGTTGTCCTGGGTGGAAGAAAATCAATCAGCGGCGACCAATGACCCTCTCGTGTGTGATCCTTTAATTCAAATATGTAGATAATTATTCAACGGGCATAGTCTTTCGATAACTTGCGTTGCGAGGAAATTTTCAGACGACCCTAGTAGCATTTGTGGTTGGCCCACAGTATCCCCAAGTTGGGAATTAGTTGGCCATCAAAATGCCAACAATAAATGCTACTAGGGGATACATGGTGTAGGTGTGTAGATATATGCACGCGGGGTGTTTTCGGGGAAGGGTTAGAAACTTTTGGGGCTAATAATAATCGTCTAAGAAAATATCCTGCGCCACGATTTTATCTAAAGTAAAAAAACACCATTGTAATATTATAGCACAGTGATATAAGTATTTCTCAATTTTTAATGCCTTTTTGACCAAGTTAAACGGAATCGTTTAACTTAAAAATGATTTTAAGTATATATATGTTTTGTCCAAACTGTCTTGATTTCTGCAGTCAAAGTTTTGATAGAATAAATAAAAAATTGCTAATGATCTTGAATTAGATATTGAAAGAAATGATTTTCGAAATAAGGAGTCAGGAGTTTCATCAAATTATCACCTTCATCCCATCTAAGAAAATCATTCCTTTTTTATTTCTTTTTATTGTACTGATCTGTAAATTCTTTATTGCTCCATAAACAGAAAGCACGTTACATTTAAAGAGATTAATTAAGTTGCTCAAGTATTTAAAATTTGCTGAAGGTGAATTGGAATTTTCTGTGTTACATAATGTGAAAAGCTTGCTCATACGATAAAACTTCAAGAACCGGACACGTCTATGTTATGAATAAATCAATGTTCGCAAACGTCTCTTGTAACAGAGATTGATCGTGTGTATACTGCTGGTAGTCTCCAAAGGCCCATTAAAAATTTTGTAACAATTTCTTGGAAAATCCCTTAAGCAAAACACGGGTGCACTGGCTACGCGATAGGTTAAATCCCCCAAGACGGCGCACAAGAGAAACTTTAGTGTCGTTTATGGGCCTGGTTGTTATTAGTACTCGTATTACCAAATCGCCGCCAAACACTCTGTTCGTGCGTGCAAGTTGCTCGAGCTTACCTAATTTGGGCTTCTCCCAGAGTAATTATACTAAGGACTATTAAGACACCGAGAATTTATGGCTTCGACAAGGCAACACACTTGATAAGTAGCCTTGCATTAAAATATTCATCTGTACGTATTCCCTTTTTAAAATAGTGGACGTGAAGTGAAGGGTTTATAAAACAGCTTCGAGTTATCCAGCTTACTAATTTATTAATTAAACGATTTCAATTCCATAGTTTCCAGATATTGCAACACCTATGGGATTTTAATAAAATTCGGCATACAATTTATCACTAATGCAAACATAAAGTGTTTTGTCATCCTATTCAAAGACACTTTTATTTTTCTCAAGGAAAAGCTTAGCTACTAGAGTGATTACTTCAGAAATGAACTTACTATATTAGGGGGTCTTCAAGATTTTCTCGCATACCCTAGAAAAACAATCCTTCGATAACACTACAACTTCTCTTCGTTGAAAACAAATACCTTATTAGACACCACCAAACTGTTAAGAGTCAGCAATTGAATTCCTCGACAATCCTACTATCTTTTACACCTAATGCTACCAACCACTATACTAGTGTATTTCCAATTCTATTCAATCCTGCTAAAGAAAAGTAACTTCAGCGACATTACCCCTGAGATAAAGTATCCTCTTCCGTTTGATAGATACGCACATCGAACAGGTTATACCACGAGGAATGGGAGAATCTTTGTCGAGTGTACTTAATCGTGAATCCGTATTCATATATCAATCACACGCGAGCGGAGAGCTCCGTGTTCACTTAGCAGAAAGAACTGCGCGGAGAGGCGTTTGGAAATAAAGTTCATTTAACTACCCGCCTCTTTCCATAATTAAAAGGGTTGCGCGGTAAGAGGCCAGGGCCATTGTCCAGCGTCACGGAGGAGGTTGCCGTGAGGAATATTACTTTCCCATTGAAATATCTGTTAAACATTCAGCGTGAAACGCCCACCATTTTTTACTCCCCGACCGAGGTAACGGTAAGTACGCTTTATTTAATTCCTCCCCGTGCGCTGGCTTTAACAATACCATTGAATTTCTATCCCTTTCACGAAAGGAATTATGGGAACACCTGCCACGTAACTGGAGCTGCGCTCTTTCCTAGTCAGAGTTGCGCGGAACTGAAATTCGACTGGAGGCGCTGCTTAGGGGAGTAAAGTTTTAACAATTATTGAAGGACCAGTTTTATCCATCCAGCCAGTTTCTTAATAAACTTTGCCTTTTCAAGCTTCACGGCAATGTAGTTGTATAAATACTTGTGTCAGTTAGAGGATCGGGCAGAACGGGTGAAAGCTTTGAAACTCTTTGAGGGGTTAAGACTGTTGAAAGCGAGGGAGTAGTTTGACTTGTTTAGGGGTTTCGAAAATGAGATGGGAAATTGTGATAGTATCCATATATCAAATTCAGCTTGAAGTATCTTGTTGCTCTTGCTGGGTGGGACTATTATGGTAGATGAGTCAAGATTTTATCACTACTCTGGATATTTTTTCTAAACCTGCAGAGTGGTTTAGGTACTCAGTTTACTGAACCCACCAGGTTTTTTCTTTAGTACTATCTGGTACATTCAGATACCTCTGTGTTGTTGAATACTCCCGCACATCATCAGAACGGGAGTAATGTTCACAATTCAGAAGTTGAAACTAAAATTAGAATTCTGATTTTATTAAAACGTCACAGAACAACAAGTTATACGTGCTCTGTGTGTTTAAACCCATCAGCTATAGTTTCCATAGTTCCCTCATCCCTTATTATTATTATCCTCATTACTTCACCACACTCCAATGCAACTATTAAAACCTAACATTGCCATTGTTTACAGAACAATTTTCTCACTTCCAATTTCACTAAATCTATCAAGACCTGACCCAGACCCTCTCAATTAATATCGAATGCAAAAGAATTAATATTGTGTAATGTAATTATTGGAGAAATTAAATTAAACGTGTCCGCATCTCAAATCAGACACTAATGAAACAGCGAACGATATAGCAGTAACTAGAAGACGTGTCTGCAAATTATTAAACGGTCCACGCGGAATATCCTAAGAACCACTCGAGTTCAAACATTTGGATGGGCCGCAGGATGAATTAGAGTCCCCATTTGCTCGCGAAAATCGAAGGAGGCCACGGTCCTCGCGGTCAGGAGGCACGCAGGTGCAGACCGTACGTGTATTCCGTGGATCTGGCAATAAAACAGTGGGTATTATCTCTTCGTTCGTATTGCCGCGATTATTATTTGTAACGGGCTTAAACGGGAGCGCGCGACACGCCGCGAAAATAGCATTGCTCGAAACGAGGAGACGTAAATCCACCGTCGTTCAGTTTCCATTACACAGTATTATTCTATCGCGCCAAAGTAACTATGATACGTCCAATACGCGACACTGCAACTCACAGACATTGCTCGAGCAAAAATCGCGTCTGCTCCAAAAAAAAGACGTGCTACACTTTTTGCACTTCACAGTGAATAAATTTTGTAAACTCGTGTTAGATTCTACGATACCATATTTGAGGGTATTATACAAAATATCAAAAACAGATTAAAAAATTCTTTTGTATAATATAAGAGTGCAAATACCAAAACGATTTATTTTTGTTTACGTTGTATTTACTGGGCTTTTTTTTTAAATAGATTAGAGGACGAGATTTTGGTTAGCTTTCGAAGGATCAAAATAGAATGACCCCTTCGCAAGATTACTAATGTCGTCTATCATATGACGTGACAAACATGCTTCATTGGGTCTGTGGGGGATTAATTAATTTTTTAATAGAGTGTGGGATCGTGTCAGGGAGTGGCAATGCTAGGTTATTTAATTCTTTCATTAATGTACGTGAATATGAATGCTAACTACGTTTCTGAAAATTCTGAATAATAAGGACTATTGGCAAAATTTAATTATTTAGGAACAATACTGAATATTTCATATGGTACAATATTACTATTCCAATATAACGCATTTAATTTAATTCTGTCCTGTGTCACTGCTGAGCTCTCAAAAAAAAAATCCAACAATATGAGACCTATAAAACTTCTCTATTCTACTTCCTGAAAACAAGCAACTAGCTGCTTAAAAAAATGAAGTACGACGATTGAGACTGAAACAGGATTTTCATCCTAAAATAAAATTTACTTTTAACATCTATAATTATAATTACACATGGCCTTTGGCACGAGACAATTTTGCAGCTGTTGAATTCTTCCTACTTTCCTATTTCCTTCAAAGCCACGTCGCCTCCGCAAAGTGAACATATCTGGAGTACCGGTCGTAAGCCGCAGAAGTGTCTCCAGTGAAAAGGCCCTTATTGATTAAATCGGAGTAGTATAGCTTTACACCTCGAACCGGCACTTGCGTTCACAACGAGCAAACACCTATTCGCACGTAGCATTGCAAAGTATTCTACATTGACTCGCGCAGCTCGGGGCCCGTGTATCTGCGCGGCGAAGTTGAGGTTTATGCGACGGCTCCGCGGGAAGTTTGATGAAGAAGGGCGTGCCGAACCTCGCGATTCGTCCGCCGTAGGGCCGTGTTATTCCACTCGATAAAACTTGCGCAATAAAATTTATACGTTCATAAGACGTGACTTTAAATTTCACAGGCGGCCCCGTAAAAACCCACTACGCCGTAGAAGAAAGGGGATTAAGTATTTACCTGGCGGAACAGCATCCCCGTTGGAAATTGTAAAGCCCCGCGGGCTATATCGAACACCCCCGCCGATCTCTAGTTGCATACAGTTTTACGAGGGTAATCGATTTGCGCCGCGGTTCTCCGCCAAGATTCCTTCCGCACTTTTACGGTGGACACGAGTTTAACGAAGTTGTCTGCCGCGTCGTTCGTACACGCCTGACAGCCACGTTTATTCCATTGGGCTCGCTCTAGCGAGCATTACCAGCGGTGTCTAATAGAATCCAACCAGAATGTGACAAACAGGATTCCTCTGAGCAGCCTAATTAACAAATTATTCCCAATTGCTTACTTCTCAAATTCTGTGAAACCTCCTACTTTAGGGTTACACTTCATCCGCATTAGGTAAGATGTGTTCAGCTAATGCAATTTAAGTGGATAAGGTCTGATTTGGACAGTCCAGTTCAGAAATATAGGTTGCACGGAGCAGATCAGTCGCGTCTAGTTGATTAATCGACCGAATCACGTCTGGGTTAACTGAATGAGTCTATTAAATCTGAACTCACAGTCAACGTAGGCTAGGTCGATTAGACGCGTTGCTTAAGTCACGCAGATCGGCCACTCAGGTTTGTTTACCCGATTACTTTTACTTACCAGGGACGATCGGCGAATGACACACGCCAATTTTTATGCAGCTTTGCTCGATTGCTTGCTGGACCAATCTGAGAACTTCGTCGTATTCGGTTCTTGCTAGTTTTGCGCTTTAAGGGGACTAGGCAGTCGTTTTCCGCGAAAGAACCACTTTCTTTTTAAGTTATTTGTAAAAAAAAAAGAATGAAAGGGAATGCAGATGTATCCTTTTACCCAATGTTTATTATCATCATTGGTAGAGATTAAAAAGGGAGAGAAAACGTAAACGCGTTATAATTGCATAAGTAAAAAGGCTGATTTAGATAAAAGGGGTGTGTTTCTCCCTTAAGGGGAGGTTCCGCTCTAAAAATCGATTTTTTTTCATTTTTTGAACGTTCAACCGTTTAGGAATATTTGTTTAAAAGGATTTTTTTTTTCAAATTCGTAAAATTCCTGAATTTATAGGCATTTGTGTAGCAGCAAATGCATGGGCCACTCGGCACTCACGTAAAACTTTAAACGCGTTTTTCTCGAAACAGTGTACTCAAAATCGGTGGAACCTGTATCTCTAAAAGTTATTATCCGATTCGACTGAAACTTTTTTTATTTTGAAGAATATACTTCTGGCTCGTGGATAGACCAGTAAAATTTAAACAGAACTGTAAATTTATCATTTTTAAAGGCGTTGGAAGAACGAAAAATGTAGGGAAAAAATGATTTCAAACTTCAAGTGTAGTTATTTTCTCAAAAAATTTAATTCTTGTAATTTTTTCTGGTCTAGTCCACGAGCGAGTTTAATGCCCTTTAATAATCTGGCATTGTTTTTTATTTCAGACCAATGGTTAAGGTGCTACAATTTCCACCGATTTGGATGAATTTTTTGACGCCCCAAATTTAACGACTCCCCAGTGATCCTCTGCAATGATTAATTATAGAACAAAAAATATATTTCTATAACTTAAGACATCCTTAATACAATGCAAAAAGGTTCATTAAATTAAACGTAGTAGTTTTCCTTTAATTAATTCCTAAAGATCGCTTCTTTGTATGGGTTCCAGACCGGAATACGGCGAAGTTTTTAGGCTGGGTCCACAAACATTCGAGCAAAGTTGCATGAAAATCGGCGTGTGTCACTCACTGACATGATCTTCCCTTGTTAGAGGCTGGATAGGGGTCCATGAAGTCGACGAAAGTTAACTTACTCTCCGATCCAGCTTGTTTCAGATGGATCCTTTCGGTTTGATAGAACGTATTTCGCCACACACTCGTGTAACGCTTGACCCTGCAGGCGTGAACAAAGTCGGAGGGAAAGAAAGGGCCTGCGTCGCGGTCGTGCGGAGTTGACCGCGAGCGGGCTGTATCAGCGTGAAAATGAAATTTCGTTGGGTGTTTATTCCGTTGGGTCACTGAGAAACACGAGTCCCTGTGAAGAACGCAGTGAAGGCGGCCGCGCATTTGAAATTCGACCAGCCAGGTAGGGCTTTTGCTAAAGCGACTCCCACGAAAGAGCAGGCAGCATCAAATGTCATTCCCCAAAGGCTATTTACGCCATTAAACGGTGTAAACCACGAACGGGCAAGCACGCCAGTCGTTCGGGTTAATTTTGAATGTATCCACATTGCCTCAGCAGCTCTCTCCACTTCTTCCTACGTGTCCTCAATTAGTCTGGAACCATGCACGACGAACATTCATGTTTCAAAACCGGCAGGCTAGCCTGGACGCACACGGTGTTCCTGGAAGAATGTGTCTAAGAATGACGGGGCTCGGATTCAATCGAGCTGCGTTGTGTAAAAGGCGAATAGATACACTTTGCATACAGAATTTTTGGAACATAGACGTTTCCATACTGCGCCGCGTTCAGAATCGAAGAAGGAAATTTGAATAGCTGGAGAATGGGCTGAAGGTGAGTAAAATCTTTGGAGAATATCTTGAAACTGATATAATTAAGAATATATATGTTATTTTGTTTCTATATTATTTTCAGGTATTTAAGTGGGTAGTATTTAGAGGTGGACGTGCTTAGGAGTAAGTAAAGAACGCATTCCCTTAGTATTTTTGAAGGAATTAATCTCTGAAGAGGTGTGCTTTAAAAAGCACAATATAATACAAGTACTTACTTAGATATATGATTTTTTGCAAGTTGAAAAATTCTTATGTCGATAATTAAGGAGGTGAAATGGTAAACGATCTAATTGCTATAAACATAAAAAAGATTTTTTTAGCGGAAAAGGATGTGAATTCCATGCAGAATACGGTGGCAAAAGTTATAGGTAAATGCTAGAATAATTTATTTTGTTAGGGCTATCCGAAGATAGAGCTGAAATCGTTTGCCAATTTTCGCTGTGGTGAGAAACGATGATAGTGCCAGTAATCTTTACGGCCCTCATCCCTTTATTTCTCTCCAAATCTGTGAAGGTGGTGTACGCTGAAAGTCCATAGCGATAAAGGATCGAGTTGAGATAAACGATGTAAGTGCCGAACTGAACAGACATGAGTTTTTGTTTCTACAGAGAATTGTCACTGCTAGCACTTACATCATTTATCATTTCCACTGTTCAATTATCTTTGTATCGTCTTTACTTATTTCGTGGGTACACAGTTGTACTGTTGAACGCAAGAAGAGTCTCAGTGTCAAAAGTCAATTTCGAGAAAAGTATCTATAAACATTACGAAGTTAGATATTTTTTATACACAGTGAAGTTGTTCTAAAACTATCTATAATGTTTACAAATTTGATACATCTCCTTTGCAGTTGCATTATTATAATCGGAATTGAGTAATAAATTAATCAGCGAAATTAATTTTAGATAAAAAATTTACCACATCTCTGTGAATTTTAAAGATACGGCAATGAAATTTGGAGGGCATATTTAGGAGAAAAAAATGAGGAATCTAATTATGCGTTTTATGCAAAAAGTGCCTGAGTGTACCGAGGCCGTTGTTGCATCCAACGGTACAATTCAAAGTGCCGTTCTTCAAAAATCTGCAGCCGCTGAGTAATGAAAATTACGGAATGGTTAAATTTCCTATTCGCAAAATACACCCCAAGCAGATCAACTGCATCTAAAATTAAACCACGGTTCTATTTGACCGTGATGCTACAGTTTCCAAGGCTCAAAGAAAACAAGAGACAAACAAGAGGTGCCGCTGAGCGTATTTCATAGAGATGAAACAGAGGTACTATAAAATGGAGAGTTTCCAATTCAGCAGGCACCTTTGTACACCGATTAATTCGATAATTCCAGCAGGGAAACTAGAACGACCCCCCGAAGGATACATACGACAGGCAACGGCTACAGTGATTTTCGCCCATGTTTCTGTTTCTTTTCCCCACCAGCAATAAGCTGAATTTATTATTCCTCTGTCACGTTCCATTTGGAGGCCTCACAAAAGGGCTCGATTGCAATTTATTACACGTCTGAACGTTTCATGATCGCTACTTATCAATTACTCTCAATTGAAACGCAATTGAGGCACGAACAAACGCTTTGTCTCGCAGAAATGATAACATTAATCATTTACTGGCCTGGGAAATTAGTGTATGGAAATTCACGGACCTCGCGCTCGAGTTTTTGACAATACGCCTGTGCTCTATTCTTTGGTGCGCAGGGGAGGTGGGTTAGGGGGTGGGATTATCCCCGCGATCGTCACAAAGCGAATTAATTATTATTTACTTGAACGATATAGCATAATTTATATTTATTTCCATTACGGTAACTCGACGGTGATCGTATCGTATTAAGGCTGCCCCATTGTTCTCTGGACGTATTAATTGTTTCGGTTTTGCTCAGTCCACAGGCCACGTCCTGCTGGCTGATAATCGTGCTGAAGTTATTATACACTGACCGGTTAATTGCAGCCGGCTTGCGCGGCCTTGTTTTAAAGCGACCAGCGTTGAAGAAAATTCGATGCTCGCCTTGGATATTCGCTGCCATTAGGGGGACGTTTTTCGTCACAATGGGAAATCGAGGGGCGGGGGGACACCGCGAGCCGAGATGGGGAAGCCCCAGAGCCTTAAAGTCGCCGACTGTTCCGCAAACTTCATTTCGCGTCGCGTTGGGAAAAAGTATGTGAAATGCTGGAATGCGAGTCACGATATTCCTTCTGGATTCAACGACAGTTTCGTCTGGCATGTCCACGGGACGCGGGTTCCTTCGTCGAATGGAGAGAGGACGGGGCCGCATCTTCCTCCTCTTATTGTCTCACGGCTACCTCGAGAAACCTGCGAAACGATAACTGGAAATGAGGAATCCATGCATTGTAGACACCGAGAATATTTTATATCGACTATCGCTACCTTTAAAAGGTTTCTGTATGTGCGATCTCGTTGGCAGTCTTCGCGAAGGAAGCTGAACTAGTTCCGATGAATTTAAATTCAAACTAATAATTTTTAGCTCACCCAAACTCCATAAGTAATGCAGAAAATTGGTAACAACAGACGTATTTGTCCATGAGCTCTCCGGTCTTTGTGCCTTGCACCCACTACTGTAAAACACAAACAGTCCACGACTTTCTTTTAAGAAGTTACGCCACCCTGAGCCGCGAAAAACAGCACCAACTTAGACGACTTTTTTATGATACCATGAGGTTGGAAATTGTTTCTATACTTTCAGGGTTTACGATTTCAAGTCAAAATGTTAACGTTTTTAATTAAAATAACGAATTTTTAGAAAATCGATCTCAATTTCCTTTAGAATTCCGGGGCCTAAATTAGGACACCTCCGGGGGACGAAAGATTGACCCAAAAAATAGCCTCTTCTTGGTCCCACGATTTTGGAACTGAATTTTATGCGAAACGGTACCTTATGATGCGACATCAATCACACGAAATTTTCAAGTTCAGGAGACAATTAGTTTCTGAGATATGGGTTGAAAGCGGTTGGGAAGCGTATGGGTTGACGCGTTAACGAATTTTCACTTCTTTGTCCTTCCATATCTCGGAAACTAATTGCCACCTCAACTCGAAAATTTGTTGTGATTGATGTCTCATCATAAGGTATCATATGGCACAAAATTCAGTTGCAAAATCGTGGGACCAAAAAGAGGCTAAAAAAGGCCCCATTTTTGGGTCACTCTTTGGAATTCGCGCAGTTTCAATACGGTGATCGCTCTAACAGACCACGGAGTGATATCAAAGTAATTGCGTATAAGAAACTACAAGATATGCCCGAAAAAGTGTTACAACTTCGAATTCGAAATAATATTCTAAGAGTAACATGCTATCATACTGAAGTCTGTAAAGACTCGCCGTGCTCGAAAATCTTCTTCTCCTTCGCAAACGCACAAACACCCAACCTGTTACTTGCAAGTCTCTCAGAATACTGACGTATACTAATGCAACATTTGCCACCAGTTGACACTGAAAATGCAGCCATAGGAATCGAGAAATGCAAGGGGACGAAATTAGGCGCGGGGACGAAATTTGGGCCCTTTACTCTACCTACTGAAAATGTTCACGTCTGGCACTTAACATGCTTTACCATTCCAGTCTCACACATGACAATCCCCGTGGCAACATGTATCTACGAATTGCCTTTGCACTTCGCGTGATCGTCTGCCCACGTTTACTTAAACGTCACGTAACTTCTCCCAACGCGCAGCAACGGAAATTCTTTATTTGTATCTTGCCGTGAACACGTTTTCGCGTGCGGCCGGAGCGTTTCCCCTAAAAATGGGAAATCCACGTAGTCCCATGAGCTGGCGGGGGCGCCGTAAGTGCCCCGAAGTCTGGGAAACCGTTCTGCAAACTTCGTTTCGCCTCGCGGGGGTAGAGAGCGCCGCGGAAAGTGTGCAAGATCGGCGAATCCGAGTCACGATATTCCCAAGGGGATCGTGGTGGGTCCGTGTTAGATATACCCGCGCCGCCCGCAATGAGGGAAATGAGGTTTGAGTTGATTCTTTTCGCATTCGGATTCCGACCAGACGCGTAGTCGCCGTGCTGGCCCGCGTGGCCATTATTATCGACCCCCACTTGCCCCCTGCGACTACACTCAATTCGTAACGAAGGATAAGGTGCCTATTATTCTCACATGAAAATTTGTGGCTCTCATTTGCTGCGAGCTGGAGAACCTGGGGGTCTATCTACCTCCCCTGATTTATGAATCGCAAGCTTTTATTTGGAAGGAGAGCCAACTCGATTCGACGACATTGGAGCTTCCGTGTTCAAAGGTAAGTAGTTCTCTACTTCGTACAGGTTCCCAGAAAACGACCATGATCGGCGAAACACTGTGGCAGCATGGGATCTCAGATTGAAAGGGTTTTCATTCGTTTTGGATGCTGTGCTTCAGGGGTGTAGCTAGGTTTTTAATCAGCCAGGGGCAATAAATAGTGAAACTGAATTTTGAAATTATGCACGCGAATTACTTCACAATTTAATTTATTTTTATTTTGTAAGAAATTAATTTAATTGTGCCAAGAAAAGGGAGAGGGTAATGGTGCTTTCAATTCGACTTTCCTATATTATTCTTAGATATAAATAATGGGGCACAGTTTCCGAAAAATGCTGCATATTTAGCGCGGTTTAGTCATCGCGCGTAGTACTTTACTGCGCTGTAATAAATGCGCGAAACACTTCTTTTGTGACGCCTTGGCAATAGAACTCTGTCGCCATTCTTCCCCGTGCGTCTGGCGCAAACAATTAACGTCGTTACGCGCATTTCGCGTAGTTCGGTCCACTTTACACGCAAGCACACCGATACGACGATTGTGGAAACTTCCATTTAATCCGGAGCCCCGCAATTGTATAAGTTAAATCCAACGCGACCCGCCACTGTATCGTTAGTCATTTTGATCTACTTTTTAATATTTCACCCGCGTGCGCGTGGAAAACACGAGCCGCGCATTCACGTCCAGTATTCGCTAAATACAATCCTGAAACCATCAAAAAATAAAATTCCACAAAACCGAGCGCTATTTTGCTCGCAGCGAGGAACCTTTGCGCGATAAAACAACAAAGCATGATCCGAACAGAAGTAAATAATTCCTCTCTGTCCCGCCCTATAACGATGCATATTCATCCTCAGCTAAAGGAGCGTCTCAACCAGCGTTCGCAAACTCTCGCGAACAGTATGAGAATTGAATTTCCTGTTCCTCAACTGTTCGTAAAAAAAACAAAACCCAAACAAACTTTTCTCGGCTTCCTCGGATGTTCAATTAAATATGCTAAAAGTTTCAAAACGATTCGTTGAAGCATTTCTTTGAAAAAATACACAAATATCACCGAGTTACAGGAGTCTCCCCGCTTAAGGAGTGATGCATCAAAGGAATCAGAGGATATACTAATATACTAACGAAATCTTTTTGGTTTTTTGATTTTAGATAATCTGGTTTCGAATGGCAGTGGTCAACCCAAAACAACTTTTTAAAAAGACTTCTTGGATGTCGGTTGTAATTTTATTATAAACGTAAATATTTTTCATCAAGAAAATTACTAAGTTTTCTTTAAATGTTGCTCTTTAAAGTGCAAAAAGTTCTGTAAAAATATATGCTTCCGCTTTTTCAAAAAAATTCAGATATTCGCCACTTTGCAGCCTCCTAACTAGATATAATCCCTTAAGGGGGGAATCCTATTCTTTGGACTAGAAGCATAGCAAAATTAAGGATTTTTTTTTAAGAAACCAGCGATCCGATTAATCTGAAATTTGGAGAATGTTTTGATGCATCTTTGAAGAAGCTTCAGTTTTTTTTTTATTAATTTTTAACCATAAATATAGTAGTTATACATGATCGACCATCACGCCGCGCAAAATTCGCCGGCCGTTGGTGTGCTTGATATTTATCTACCAGGTAATCTGAAACAGAAAAATGAAACGGCGTTTTATTTTATACATGTATAGCTTGAAATTGATGAACCAGCAAAAAATAAAAAAAATTAATGAGCAGCGTGGAGAGTTTTCAAACCGAAAGGTCGGAACCTTTAATTTTTGCAATCCAATTTTGCGCCAATTTTCTTATCTAACAAAAGAAGTATAGAACTTAGCGGTATTCTGGTCCATCAAATTGAAGCTGCATATGTACAAAGTAAAACGCCGTTTCATATTTCTCTTTCAGATTACCTAGACGGTAAATATCATGCATATCAGCGGACGACGAGTTATGCGCGGCGTGATGCATAGCTCCTACATTTATTATTAAAAATGAATAAAAAAAGAACTCCAACTTCTTCAAGGATGCCTAAAAACATGGTCCAAATTTCAGATGAATCGAAATGCTAGTTTGTTAAAAAAAAAATCCTAAATTTTGCTAGGTTGTTAGCCCATAAAGTAGGATTCCCCCTTAACAAAGTCACGCTTCCAGTAAGATTCTTCTGATTAAAATGAGACCAAGCAACCAACTGATTCCTCAAGAAACTCATAGACTAATGTAGCAGAATATTTGAAACTGTTCGAATATTTGAAAAGATCGAGTAGTAGTAAAAATTTTGCGAACTCCTCGCGAGCATTGTTTGCGAACAGTGTTAGTGAACTCTTTGCTAGTGAGGACGCACCTTACAATGGAATTCCTGTAACACTGAGTTGAGTTGTGATAATGATTTTCGGAGCTTGATTAGTTTCACGAGCCTTGAGACCAAAAGTGTTCTTCTACTTGATAATATGCTTCCCCGCTAAGTAAAAGCATTCCAACACTTGAAGTTATGCGAGGAAGGAAATTAGCTTCACAACTCTCGCGGCGATCAGTGCTGTCAGCAGCCTGCCACCAAAGTCTATTACCCGAATACAATCGCTCCACACGTTTCACGCCCGAGTCCCAGCGATATGAAAGATATGATCGACACGTGAAGTCGTTATAAGTTATCAGAGTCGCCAGCGCAGCGGTCACGAAACCGTTTGAACGCACTCTATCGCGGCGCGCCAGAAGTAAATTTCCCTCTGTTGCAGAAGGTTTCCGCGCTGTGAATTTCGATGCGATTTTAACAGAATTCGAGCCCCTCTGGGCTAGAGGGTTTGAATAGCATCCTATCGCTGCGTTGACAGTGCAGCATAGAAACTTTGTAACCGACATTGTTTTATCTTCCTTCGAATACCGGTAATTGAAAGTCAATTTCCACGGTAACGAGTCAGGCCGCGGCGAGGTCTCTCTCGCCCTCTTTTTCTCTCTTTTTTTTTTTCATGCCATTGGCCTGTGTGCGAACTGTTTTCACCGTCGAAAAGAGCACACGGTTTTTTTCACCGTGCCTCCCTCTTTATCTCCATCGTCGAGTAACCGTTTTTGTAAAAGCCCCGGCGGAGCATCGCGATAACTGGAGAAATTATCCGGGCCCGTGCGAGCAAAGCTTTCCGAACGGCGTGTTTCAGATTCAACGCTGGATAAAGTGTCCATTCATTCTCGCGAAACCCGCTCCCGGAAAATACACACAGCCGCGGAGGGAGGAAAAGAAAGAAGAAAAAAAAAAGGGAAACGTTGGAAACGTGGACGCGGAGCAGAGGAACGGAGATACACCCAGCCGCGATCGTCGAATGGCGATCCGTAGTTCCTTATCGTCGGGGGAGGGAATGCGTTTCCTTTCGATATCTCGGTCGGAGGATCTAGCTACTTCACGCCAACGGTGCCAAGGGAACGACGGCGAAACTACGACGGATCCGTAGCGCGTTTCCTGATTTCTATCGCCGGGCGCAATTTACGAGACAGAGGGGCAGGGGGAGGGGCGGTGGGGAAGGGCGAGCGGGTAATTTCTATGGGCGCGCACCTTTCGGACGTCGGCGCGTAAACGTCGGATAATCGGCACCCTTTCGGTAGCGATCCGCGCTGAATGTTCTTTCGGGACACCTCGGCGGAGTATACCACTGCTAGATCCGTGTTTGTGATAGATTGGAAGCGTAAGGCGAACGTTCGATCGAAAGGGAGGAAGTTCTTGGGCACAGCTGAGTCAATTACTGTTTATTGAAAGCGGGATGGCAGATTGTGAGGGCGATGGGAGTAAGAGATTTGTAGGTTGGTGATTGGACATAGAGACGAATTTGGGGGTGGCTGCGTCGATGGGGGGAATGGTTTGCAATTATTACAAATGACAATCTTTGGGGAGCAGTTGAAGGGTCAGGGAGAAATGTCCATTTTTCGTGATTTTGGGATTTATAAGTTAAAAAAATCGGGATAAAAAGTATCTTGTATAGTGTATGTTATTCCTGGTCCTAGACTTCAGGTCCTAAATTTCAGAAAGATCCGTTGCGTAGTTGCGAAGTGATTGAGTAGCAAACATCCAAACACACTTCCGCATTTTAATAAATCTCTTCGCAACTACGCAACGGATCTTTCTGAAATTTAGGATCTGAAATATAATTATTAGTAGGATTTTGTATACTGATTAAAAGCAGGTAATGCCCAGTCTGCACTGGAACAAAACACGGATAGCCCGCACTCTTTGCCTAAGCATAAACTTCTGTCGTCAAGATGAAACAAATAATCCCGAAAAGGGAATGCCCATTCCCCATTCAGTAATTGAAGGAAACGCGAATATTATCTGATATTTTTTATCGAACCATCTAGATACAATGGGTGAGTAATCTCATCACCATTAAAAGAAAAAGTCGTGACAGTAACAGAAAAAAAGGAAAAGTTCGGACTTCCCAGCAGAGCATACACAGAACTTCTGCCTATTTCAAAAGAAAATACAAAGGCCTCATAGTCTTAAAAAAATTTTGCGATCCTAAGGCTCAGCTATTTTATGAGACGCTCTCTCGTGCATAACAAGAAAGTGAGAAATAAGATATCTGACAATTAATAAAATGTGTGGCTTCCCTTGCTTTCATAATAATAGAAGTGGAAATTTCTTTCAGTTTGCTGCCCTGTTCAAACTTGAAAGAATATTAAAACAATGTAAAACAATTATTTTTTGTTTATTTTTTTCTGCTGCTTAATTAGGGTACAAGCTTCGTGTCACGAAGCTTGTTTCTTTACTGGTAGACTAAAGTACCTATTGGAACTTAATTTTCTCGACAAAGCTGTTTCGTGACATTTTCTGTTTTCCCCCTCACCCTTTATTTGGCTTGCTGGTATCCGGAATTCCTTAATGGCAGAGTAACTACTACTGTTTTGCAATGTAGCGAACAGCGTGCTTTAAAGCTGGTAATTGTATAGGTCCAATAGATTTTAAATATGAGCTGTCCGTGGAAAGAAATGGGATTTGGTGTAATAAATCTTGTCAGACTTTTTAAACATTATTAATTGAAGAATTGCTACTTCTATAAATATCCACACGCATCCGGCAAAGCGGAAATAGAATGTTAACGAAGAGGTTAAACTCGCGAGATACCGTGCAATGAATGGGTAGTTGAACCGTGTACTCGATATAAAACGTCTATATACCTTTTTCTCGATTTACTTTCACGCTAAACTGCTCATAGCATAAGCGCCCCCTTTGAAATATAATCAGCAAACACGTATTCGTTTTGCGATTAGAAGAAAGATATTCCTCAGTGGAGGCTTTATACGTCCTGCAACGTGCCATTGGACGTGCGGGTAATGAGTATGTAAATTCTCGCGGCAACGCTTTAAGTGAAATACGTGGTATCGTCCCGTTGGAAAATCTACAGCGTCTAGATGATAATATCTGCAATTCTCGAGCGAGAAAATTTAAGGGGGCGCTCGCAAGAATGTTTATTGAGAAACCATGACCACGTTTGGCGGATATTTGGGGATGCGTGTAGGAATGCAACTACAGTCGAGTAACGCGCAAAAATTATTCGCGCTTGCGACGGTAGAAGTCGTGGAAGTGCATCTGCTAGCTGAAAAGCTTCTGTAACTTCTGACGTAGAAGCAAGTGTCGCGGATGGAACTTTCACAGCGTTCAATAGCAATTGTATACGTGCAGGCGTGTAAAGGGCGAGTCACCCAGCATTCAAATCTAAAGTGTTCTGATGAAAAGTGTCAGATAAGGCCCGTCCATCATTGTAAGAGGCTTACACCGAACCTTAGCGGTCTGCGAAGTCATCGAAATAATCCTATCGCGGTGTGTCTTTGGCCCTCCGAACGGAATCACGGTATTCTTCTCTTCGAGGTCTACAGTTGTAGCCAGCGTCTGATAAATATGTATTTAACAAAGTCAATGCGCGAATGTGTAATTCTTACGTTTCGCGAAGTGTGATGATTTTATCGAACGGTATTCGAATTTTCCCGTAGCTAAACTGTTTAAAATTTTGCACACTGTAAAGATACAAATACAATATCTCGCTTGAGAGAATTATTAAAGTGACGATATGCAACCGGTTTCAATGTGTCTAATAAGAATGTAATTACACCCAAAAACTGCATTCGTCGTCTCTTGACTCGATTCTGCTCTCCTAGATGCTAACTGGAGGACTTAATGAAAAAAAGTATTGTTTCAAACAATAAAGTAAAGTAAGAAATAACTAACAACCACTGCCACCAATGAAATGAGTAATAACTTGCACTGGTGGTCGATTGGTATCGCGTGACTAAATTGGACAGTGTACGAAAACAATGACCACAATAATATGGTTGTTAGGTACACGGTACGAATGCATAGTACGCCTCCAGCGATTCACTTTCATTCGTCGTGAATAGAGAGGTTAATTAACACATCAATAATTCGCCGAGTACCTACGTCAGGTTCTAGTGTTAGGTAGTGGGTGTACACCCAGTATATACGCACTGGTTTATGCCGCGGAGAATGTGCATCTTTGAACGACTTTATCGGTTCGGCGCCGCAGTAGCTGACGCCATACTGCCGCCGCGGAATGTCTAGAAAGAGCGAGAGAGGCAAACCCTTGATACTACCTCGAAACACTCGTTAATCTCGCTGATCCAGAGGCAGGGACGAGGAACTGGGAAGGAGGACTGTAACCTCTCGCAAGAAACCCTCTCGAAGACCCTCGCCCCTAAGAAAAGCAAATAGGTACACTCGTACGAACGGAGGACGTGATCCGATCGCTTCCCTTGATCTAACAATGCCTCTGAGAACGCATATGTCACATGCATTTAGAGGCTTTATGAAATTTTAATGGGCCACAACCTTTATCGTTACGATGTCCGCTGCTCTTATACGCTATTAGTCGGGAGGAGTGTAACGTCTGATTGCAGTGCCCACAGGTTTCGATTTCTGTAACAGTTCAGGGCTAATGAGGAACAGTTTCTCTAGTTAATCGGGGAATTAGAAGTAGGCGGGTTTGGTGATTTGCCGCCCCTAGGCTAACAAGTCTCTGCCGTCCTTTCCGCGAAATATCATCAAATGTATTAATTTAAAATTTCAAAATTAATTCAATATGGCAACGCATATATGAGTTATTCCTAATTTGCTACGTGAAAAAAGGGAATGATATTTGAAGTTGTCGCAAGCCTTTGTGTTTAAACCTTATCCAATTTCTTTCGCCTAAAATTTGTCGCTTCCCAAAATTTGCTTAAGGGGAGATTTTCGTGTAAAACCCCCCGAAATTTACGCTTTTTTTTAACAGGAGTTACATCGTCGAAGGGGTGACAAGATTCCACAATAATAAATAATGAGGATCGACATAAAAAAATATTTTCTGCAAGTTTAAAGTTTCCTCCTTATATCCCAAAAGAGTTTAATCCAATATGACCAACAGTTTTTTCAAAAAAAATTCTTAAATATATTGGAAGATGATACTGTGACTATTTTTGCGCAAAGGGTTCTTTTTCAAATGCATTCAAGTTTCACCAGCAACCGGTCACTTTCGTCCTCCTTTTACCCAACCTTTTACCCAGTTTCCTTTCATTTCGTGCCAAAATCTTCTGCAGCGATTAAAAATTCTATCCCTCATTGACAACACATCCATTCCCCAAAAGTAATGCCGAAATCTCATTAAACGATTCGTTCGCTCCGAATGCCCCCCGTCATTAAAACAGACCGACCGAAAATAACAATGGGAATCTATCAAACCCTTGGACTAGCTATGCCATGGCATTGTGGTCGTAATTCGATCGACCTTCCACATTGATATTATGCGCCTGGAAAACCTATTTACCAGCACCGAGACCACCAGCTTGCGGCTGTGTTTACAGTCCAAGGAGATTGTGTGTCCCCTATGTCTACCTCTTCTAAGGAAACGCGAAAGTTTGCACAGTTCGTTCGAGCGAAAGGGTGGAGGATGGACGTGGCTGCTTGGCCGCCTACAATAGGCGCCTAACAATGAGTTTACCGGCGGCAGACGAGAGACAATTTCGAGTAAACTTACAGAACGATGGCATTCGTTATCCCAGTTATGAACCGCCGCCGTTGCTGCTCCTTACGTACATAGAGGCGGCAGGGGGGGTAGGGGGGGGGCATTGATCTGCAAAACCGTAAGAGATAGCAATAGCGTAATGGGCTGATGATTTAAGATCGCAATTAGGTAAAGTGGAGGGTTTCGTGGAAGTTGAGCGTTCCCTGGGCAAGTGTCCCCCGGTGTTTTCGCGAAGGCACTAATTATCCTCGCCCGGGACGGTTTTTCCTTTTTACCGCGCGACGACTGGTCGATTTTTCTAACGAGCTTCTCTTCGCCTCTACCTTCACGAAAACGTCAGTTCGCTGGGCATAGCTGAAGACGCGTATCTGACTGTGAGCGCGCGAGGCTGAGCGAAGGCATTCTACCCTTTCCTGGCCTAAGTAGAGGGCGCGTTTGCTGCGTTACCCCTTACCGCGAAGAGGGCTGAGGATTAAAAGGTACGCTTGTGGGTTTACATTGGGAAGTAGATAGCTTCAGATGGGTTCCTTTAAAATAGTTCTACGAAATATTTGCTCGGGCTTTGAACTATGATGATTAAGTTAGTCTTAAGTGTTGTAGATCGTATTCCCTTTGGAACAGAGACCTCGCGCTAACCAGTGTTCCAGCAACCATTACTTTCCTTAAGCCTCGAGCAATGAAGATACATCCCTTCAGTTTTTGATCCCCGGTTGACGTGCACTTCACGAAGGAAGCGACGGGAAGGGACGTGGGTACGAGGACGAACTGAAACTGAGTGGGGAAAAAAATCTGAAGGGGAAATGATGCGAATGAGGGAAAGAGAGGGATAGGAGAACGGATAGGGGGGGGATGGTAGGGAAGTTGAAATAAGGCCGAATGGAGAAAGAGAGGGTCGTTTGAAGCGGTTTTTTCCGGGTGTACGTTGGTACAGAGCAACACGTCGCTCGTTGTGTGCTGGGAATACCGACCCTTACACGATTAATCACTGCCATCCACGTAGCCCTGCTCCCTGCACAGAAAGAAACGAGAAAAGCTCGCGAGAAGAGAGAAAGAGGAAAGGAAAGGGGAAACGGGTGGACTATATATATTTCGACTCGTATACCACTGACACTTTGGACAGGAGATGCTTTATTGCCAAGCGAGTGCGGTTCAGTCGCATTTTCGTACTGGACTAGCTGGATAAAGCGCGAACGTTTACCGGTCCACTGAGAAACACGAGCTGGCGTTAGTGAAAGACGTGAAACGATCAAGGAAAGCAGGAGTACCTGAATATTTCTGGTATCATGTGTTCCCATCTCTATTCTTCGCTCGGAACACTGTCCCCTGGCCTCCTTCTATTTTTTTCTTATCGTCAGATTGCAGTGGTATAATGCCTCGCGCCAAAAAATCTTTCTCCTCTAAAAGTTAGGGATGCGTATAGATACTATAATAGCAGTGCAATGCTTTTTTCTGACATCGGTATCTCTTCATTCTTTTACCTTGTATAGCAATCTGCAAATATCACATTTGTCATAGTACAGTCCTGACTCTAGTTTAAGGAAATATTAATGCCTCGCTATAATGGGGAAGCTGACTGCAACTTGTTCCCACCCGTGACGCCACCAGCGCATGCGCCACCTGTCATCGGTGTTTTAGGTGTATTTAAATTATCTTATTCTACTTCTTAATTTCTATTTCTATAATGATAATTAATATTGTTATTATTATTAGCTATTATTAATTACGTACATAGATATAAAAAATAAATTTGCATCGTTTAGGTTATAAAGACGGCAAACCTGGTAAAAGAAACAAGATATAAGAAGTCAACTTTAGCATGAAAAATCTTCAAACGTTTTATAATATTTTATAATTTTCACCTTCTGTTTTAATTTCAATTTCGAAATCAACAGTGGGCAAAGGTACATGGGCTAGTGGCGCCCTCTGTGCTGAGCTTGTTTCCCCAGCGACAGTTATAATCTCTACTTAGTTACTATAATAAGGAAGGATGGCAACATTAAACGTGTCTATTATATTTGACGTGCTCGAGTTAGACGCGGCGCTCGTTCCCTTTTACCAGATGGCACTTCAAATGATCAAAAGCTCGATCGACTATGCGCGAAGATTCTGCAGTATCTATAAATTCCCTTCCACTGTTACATTTGCCTCGTTTTGAAAAATATAGCGGGAATGCTCCGCACGGAATCCTCGTTGCCGAGAGAGGGAAATGAAGTCTCCCCTTTGACGTAGCGTAACGATGAGGAACAAGGGAGGCTTTAAAAGCTTGCCGAAACAATTTTCAGGATGAGGCTGACGACGATAAATCGTAAGCACGGTACAGAGGAACACCGTAAAAAGAAAACAGTCCCCCGTGCATTTGTTATTCCGGCGTCGTATGCCAGGTATATCTATAAAACTCGGTACGTCGAAGGAGCCACGTCACTTTCAAAAGTGTTGTCGCATTTTCCGTGGCTCCCGACGTTAGAAAGTACATAAATTCGTGAGTGCTCAACGCATGTTTAATACTTGCGCCGGCGTTCCGATGTGACGGCAACAGCTCGGGCGAATATAGTTTTTTATATTATGCGCATGACAAAGATGTAACGACGTCGGAGAATTACACGCTGGGAGTTTTCCTTACTTTAATTTAAATTAACCTTCGATGCTGTTCTAGGTCCTCTCTTACCGATTCAACTTTAATTATTTCATCAATTTCTAATTGATGAAATAATTAAAAACACGGACATACGTATGTCTTATTACTATACTAGACCTGTGAGTGTTTGAATTTCGATAAGTTGTAGCTCAAAGTTTTTAATTGTATCGTTATTATAAATTTTATTGTTAAAAGATGAAGGTTACTTTATCTCTAAAATGTCTTTGGTTAGATTACAATTAATTCTTTTTGCGTCTTCTATTTCCCTTCCTTATTACAGTAAATTCTCGTTGTACGCTCGTTTCGACTATGCGTTGTAAGCTCGGTAGCTATCCCCAACATTTTTTGGCATACTCCGGTCGGAATTATTATTACGAGAATTTACTGTAGTGAGATAAGTAAGAGTGGCTACCGTCGACTATCTTCCCCTGCGTTATTTATGCGTAACAAAATATTGGATGAAAATATATCCACACAAACATTCCTGCTGAGAAGTTTTCGCTCGTATCCATAGCTAAGATCAGCTGAAACACACGAACTGCTGAAAAATACTCGTGTCAGAGGAATGTACGCACCCGCGTACATGTGATTCCTACTGAATTGTTTCCACTGGTACTGATTGCGCGAACCGCGGTAAAATATACGAATATTCTGTAATACATGCGCGCGGGAATTTACTACCATGTTACGGTATCGCTTGAGGCTCCCGAATAAAAAAGGGAGTTCGCGATATTGGATAGTTAGAATGCGGAGTTAACAACGAGATACATTTTAACGACCCCACTCCCGCAGCAGAAGGAATCCTATAAAGAAAAAGTGTGCAAAACAAGGAACGAACGTTCGCTTAATGATATTCTCGATAATATTCAGCAAACAAACATTGCGCACCATTGTCTTGCCATAGTAAGCATACTCGTGTGAGCAAAACATCGTTGAAAACCCTGTTACGGATACGAAGTGCGCAGTAAGGGGTGTTTCTGAAGAAGAGCATGTGCTGAGGAAGTTATTCATGCTGTCTAACAAATACATATTTGTTTTAAAAAAGAACATAAAACAATACGAGAGGAATCAGAGAATACACTCTAAGAAATTACATCCATACGCTCCTACCCTTCCTAAATTGTTCGAACTGGAAGACCTATTTAATTTAAAATTATCTGCTTAAATTTCTGCTTGATTTTAATGGACGTTATATGCTTCCGAACTCCCGACACTTTTTTTCTAGAATTCAGCGTATCACTTCTATTCAATCCTCCGTATTGCAATTTATAATAAAGTATATACGAGAGGAGTTCCATCTCTTCGCCGCAGCGGACGAAAATAAATATGAGAAATAAGAAGAGCGAGAGGACGGGCAGAAAGAGAGAAACCGGACAGCTGCTGAAGTGCGTAACGGTGCGTCGTTCAATATTTCTGGCGAGACGATCCTCCGCGGCTTTTTACATATCGCCCTCTTTTTGCCGGGGGTCGGTTGCCGACTCTCGATATTCCTCGACGGGTCGTGGGGCCAGCGCATAAGTTACGCTCTCGAGCGCGTTACGCGACGTAGGTAACGCGCGGCATTTCTCTTCAGGCTCGCGGCGACCAACGCCAGACACGAACTTCCCTCGCGTCCGCCGCTGTAAAGCGCACGGCCATTGTAGCATTCGTAATAACATAAAGTATAGCCGCATTCGCGGCGAGAAGAAGCGCGGCGAAAAGAAGAAATAAGTAGCGTACGATAATTCAGACGTCTTTGTTTCCTATCTTCATGAAAGCACCGCTGCTGACCCGTGTCCTCCACCGGCGAAGAAACACCCCCTCCCGTTCTTTCGGTCCGTCTGCCCTATTAAAGCGGGAGCTCGCGAATTTCAGCGGCGCTAGGGTGGACACCAGACCGCCCCTGAATCGCCGTGAACGAGGAAGGAGGGCGGTTTTATATATTCGAGACGAGACGACGATGCGAATAAACGACGTAGCGGTAACGAATGATGTCTTAGTAATATTTCAGCGGGACCTCGCTGCCTTTTGCTCGCTCCGCACCCCCCGTTGCCGTCCCTCCCCCCTTTTTTCTCCTCTTAGCGCTTCCGGGGTCGAGATTCACGAGACACGAAAAAAGAAGAGGAGGGACGGGGAAATAAAGAAAGGCGACAAAGGCTGAGCGAAAGAACGGGTCAGGGGAAGATACCTTGGGATCGCGGATGTGCCCTCGTAAAGGCAGCCCGCCCGGCTCACCTTCTCGCGATATTCGTAATGGATGCGCGCGTATTTAAGCCGGCAATTGTTCGGCGAAATTTCGAGGGTCTGGGAAAAGAAGTGGACGCGTGCTTGGACGTTTGGCTGATGGAAGGGAGATTAAAGTGAGGTGGGTGAATTGATGGGGCAAGGGGCAGTGGCGGATTTGAAGGAAAAGGCACGGGCGGCAGACGGTCTGAGGGACCCATTTTTCGGGGAAATGAAGAGGTAATTTAGTAAAAACGTGCTTAAGTGTAGGTAGTGTATAGTTTGGAGAAAATCATAATTTGTTGTTGAAGATCGTTGGGCCCTTTTGGACAAGTGCTCATTCGCCACTCGTTAAAGGGAAATTCTATTTTTTGGGGCTAAAAACGTGGCAAAAGTTGGGATTTTTTTTAAGAAGCTAGCGATTCCATTTATCTGAAATTTGGGTCATGTTTGTATGCATTTTTGAAGAAGTTGCATTTTTTTTATTATTTTTTACTGATAAATATAGAAGAATTCAATTTGACGAAACAGAATATGATGTTGTTCTACGCATGCATCTCTCCGTAACAAAAATTAGGTGATCCAAAATTACTCCGTGTGCATAAGGCGATAAACGTTCACATATATTTTAAGAATATTTTTAGTTTAGTACCGGAGGGTACCCTTAATGATTTACCACGACACAGAAACGCGAACCTTACTATATATTTCTTTTAAAAGCTACTATTTTCCGAACGCTTTTTTTCACACTTTACAATATCTCGAAACTGTTCTTCGATTGGATAATCCTTCAGAATGTGTACTAATATTATTTTTAGAAGTACAATGGTTCTCTTTGCTATTATTTCCAGTTATACGGTGCTCATTGGTTCTTACGAGCTGGCTCTTTTGTCATCTTTTTCCAAACGAATTATTATTTCACGTTTCGCTTCCACTTCTGAAATAATACATTTCGGGGCAGCGCTTCAGGCTATTCCTTTACTCGATAATATCGTTCGGTTGAACGGTGTTTACATTTTATAGCCGAGGTTCTTCAGGCTAGTTCTTATTGTTAGATGTACATTCAAACGAACGAAAAGTGGATTGTGTGTTTTACAAACGAGAATACGAAAATTCCCTGTTAGTGTCCGTGTACGCTTTCATTCCGATCATTTGGCTTCTTTCTGCGACGTCCGCGAATTTAAAATGTTTTCGTCTGTAAGTTCTTAATAACCTGCGTACCAAGAATCGTCTGACCAGTAAGCCAGTATTTCTACTTGGCGCATGTAAGTTTTATTATAGGTACTATCAGAGTTCACCAACTCAAGAAAAAACATAGGGTAAACTCGGGTAAATCCATTTATCACACCAACTTCAATTGACTGATTCTTTTAGTCTGCCAGTTTTATTTTAAAGAAATTGGCTCTGGCAACTTCGAGTTGCAGGCGAATTGAAAAAGTATCACGGAGTAACCACTATCACGGACTAAGCCGAGTTTACCCTACCTACTGAAAGCGGTTGGCGTAAAAAAGGTAAGACTTGCTATAGAAGACATTCTTTATCCTACAAACGACATTAGATATTTTTCAATCAACTCCCTTCCAGGTACAGGAACTGTACTTCCACTACAATTCCTCCCATTCCTCTCAACCACCCCCACGAGTCCCCAGAAGCTCGCGTCTATGAACTACACACGCCGTGTATACTCCCCGCCAGACAAAACTCATCATCACAAGTTAATTGCCCATAGGGGTTCACTTTCCATCGAAAGATTACCCGCATGAGCAGTGTTACCCGTCGCCCTTCGGCGGAGCATCCCAGAAAACCGGTGGAACGGACTCGAAACGCGGCAGCGCGGTCGCCGCCCGCGACTATCATGCACGGTTAGTTTATTCGCCTATAAATTTCACGGGCCGTAAATCGCGTATAAACGTAATCGTTGAACAGACGAGATACAGGGTCGTGAAGCCCGTTACTCATCTCGCCTCTTAGATTTCCTAACTGTCGCCGGGGCGACGTCCACCCCACAGCTTCCGCGGGGCTCGCGGAACCGTGTTGTCGATGCACCCCCGAGCGAGAACAGAAGGGTAGAGGGGTCAGCGTATGTTGTGCCCACGCAGATCGACACCCCGGCGCCTACGAGCAGGTCGCGAGCGTTGCGAGAGACGGGCAAGGGTGAGCGAGCCGCGCGCACCAGATACCGCGGCGTACGTACACAATGTGTTTGCGGTCTGCCGCGTATGGGGTTGAACAGGTCTGGTCGTCAGGGACGTGCAGACGCCAGGAAATATAAGGTCGTGGCGCGGGAGGAAGAGGCCGAGGCCCCCGACAATGGCCCTAATGCGACCGAATGATGATACGTAACAAACCTTATTCAACAAAAAGTTTCGGTCGGCAAATTGAATCCGGAGGGCTCGGACTCTCTCTCCCTTCCCCTCTACCTGTCTCTCTCTCTCTCTCTCTCTCCCTTTTCTCTCGCGTGCCTCGTCTCACCGCCGAAAGGAGGTGTGGAATAAGATCGCGACGCGGCCCCGTTGATCGTGTGCGTGCAGCGGGGGCGAGAGTGGCGATAGCCGAGAGAAACGAGCGCGCGCGCGGGAAAGAGAGGGAGCGAGAGCGAGACGGCGCCGGGGGTGAGAAAGAGTAGCACGATCTTTCGAATGGTTCGGGCGAAGATCAGTGGTGGGGCTTGCGAGGGCGGTCTGCGCACGCGCGGCTCGCGGCGGAACTGCTTCGCGCGGCGACGCTCAGTCTCGTCTGTCGCAATCCAGTGCAGATATACGTGCAATTATCCTGTCAACAGTGCTTAAAATCTCTTCTGGTGCTCGTGTCGGTAGCTCCGCATACGGTGATCGATAACGTTCGCCGCTCGAACGATACGGGATCGATCGTATTCCTCGCTAGCGCCTACCCCTAGACGGCCTAGCACCGCTGGAGAATCGCGTGCCTTTCGCGCGGCCACGTGAAGGGAAAAATTTTCAAACGTCCTCTCCGGTCCCGTGGCTCGCACGGCGATTCGAATCGCCGCCGTCGTCGGCAGCCAGCCAGCTCCCGGTCCGCCAGTTTCGTGGTCGCGATCAGTCGGGTACTGTGCGCCGTCCGGGGCGAGAGTTTGACGTTACGCTCGGAGCCCGACGTGCGGGCTGACACTCCACTCAGCCAGCAAGGGATGATGTGTTGACCAGCGACCCGCGTGTACGATGACTGTCAGGTGAAGTTGGATGCAAACCAGTTCTTCAGTACTCCGATGTGTCATCGACGCTTTCGACGTTACTCTCGCCATTAGCCTGGAGACACGGTCGCGAGTGGTGTGTGACAGTGCGCCGACGATAGACCTGCGACCAAACGACGAACAGCAACGTTCACCTGCCGGCTCGAGATGACTCGCCACCTGTGGCTAAGAGCAGCGTTCGCATTCCTCGTGATATCAGGTAAGCTGCTCGCGAGACGTTGCTCCAACCGTCACAGCGGTTCGGGACCCTGAAGGAAGAGCGGAGCGCGTGGGCTTGCGGCGCGTGTTGACGCCGTGGGACGCGGATAATCGCTCGTAATGCGACCGAATGACGGAATCCGCCGGACCCCCTTCGCGTGTCGGATGAAGCATCGCCGGTTAACACCGCGCCGTTCCCCCGTTGCGTTCTTCTTACCCGCGTCCGTCCGGCATCTAGCCAACAAGTCGCGAGGCGCTCCGCTTCCACGGCGCGGAGTCGGTCAGCTGGTGGCCCGAAAGAAGCGTGCAGCGACGAGTGACGCGAGAATAAAGTGGCGGAAAAGTGTGTCCCGCGTAGAGTCCCCCGCTGTTTGCTTGTGCTGTCGCGTGGATCCCTCTTTCATCGTTACGCCTCAAGCGTGAAAACGGAGACAAAAGGAATGCTAAGCAAAGAAATATCTTCTTCTCCCCCTGAAACCGAGCGTGCAAGAGAGTTACGGAGGAGAATGTTAAAAAGCGACTGTTTTGTGCCTCCGTTGTTGTCGCGACAGCATCACTCCAACTTGCGGAATCAGGCACATGGGTTGGTTATGCGCGTACATTTCAGCAGAGTGAACGTGGGCTTGCTAACGAAATTTTAGAAGGCAGCCCCCGCTTGCTTGTCAGGGTAGAGAATCCACCTACCAACCTCGTCTTCGCCGTGTATGCTCGTGCTACTTAAAGTGCACTCATTCGTCCACGAACTTCCTAACGCGGTAGTAGCGCACGGCAATAACAGTCTATCCTATTCCGTCACCGTGCCGCGTCCAAAGCATCGGAACGTACACCGCTGCGTATCAACCGATACACGTTAGACCTATCCTCTGGCGCACCTAAATTGCCATTCACTTGGCAGCGCGAAATCGTTTGACGCTCCTGCTGGAGGGATTCGAGTAATAATCACGAAATTGCCAAAGGAAATTGGTGCGTACATCCAGGGTCCGTGCAGCGCGAGTTCTTTGGGGATGCAAACCGATTTCATTCCCTCTTGGAGCGATTTACGCGTAACGGGCGCTCTTTGTCGTGGCCCGATATCGGAGCCTGCCGTCTTCCCTCTCACAAAAGCGAAATATCCCCGGTCGGGCGGACGGATTCTAACGAGTTTCTCAGTAATTAAGAAGCTATTGCGTCGCACTTATCGCCTCCTCTCTATCGGCGATCGTTGGACGAACGATATTCCCCTCTCTCTGCCCCTTCGCTCCCTCTCTGTGCGCCGGGGTGTTGGCTCGTTTGCCTTTGGGCGGAAATTTAAATCGCCGGGAAGAACGGGCGTCCCTTGACGGGCGGATTCCCTTTTCCCGCGCCCCGATATCCCGGCTTGATTACACTCACGAAACTCCGTTGTCACTCCTAGGCAAACTCATTTGATTCCGGGTCTGCTTTTTCGACGACTCCTCCGTGTGTCCCGGCTCGGGCTTGGTGTACGCTGGCGCACAGACGATGGGCGCAAGCTTGGCCGAGCTTTTCACGGTACGCGGATACTCCAAGCCGGGGGGATTCCGCGCTCAGGGCTTGTACATTGTTAAGACCGGATACTTGACTAAGCTACAGGAGAGTCACTTTTGACTACGTCGGTCGAGTGTAATCTCCGCGGTTGACTTGCGCACGGAGCGAGAGGAACGATTTACGACGCATTAACGGGTCTTGGGTTTCCACGCTCGCAAACTTCCCAGAGAGACTTAACCGGGGCGTACGTGTGCCGTACAGTAGGGACTCTCTTCGCCGACGAGGCTGCTCGCAAGCTACATACTCCGACGCGTGCATCGGTCGGCGAAACTTCTATCGGGATCAATAATAATCGGGGGATCCAGCGGCAGATAGCTGGGTAGGATGCGACCCGTGTCCGCGTAGGAGCATCGAGGCGTTGTCATTCTTATCGAACTGGACATCGGCAACTGTATCGCCCCGGCGGGGTTCATCCCTGCTCCAAGCAACTCGGCCATAATTAGTAGTAAGCCGACGTGTACAGTGGCAACTTTACTGCTGATGTGTAGATTTAGAGTAGGTGGGTACTGCTGCCATTGGGATCGGTTGTATTTGAAGCGTGGTCTATGCTGAGCAAGCGCTCATATTGGTAATCCTGCAAATTCGGATGGACATTCCCGGCGATATAGACGCGGGGTCTTTAGCGGTTGGGTATTCTTCACTCGAGCAAATTTCGTTTAAGTGAAGTGATTGAGGTGAATATATTGTTTCTTGCGGTGGTAATGAAATGAATGGAGGTTAAGCCTCGTTCAGATTAGTCAAGTTACTTGACTTCAAGTCGCTTAGATTCAAGTAACTGCTTTACCAATTTTTCAAATTTCTTTCAAGTTTCAAGCGAAGTAGAGAGTCTTTCAACTTTAATTGCCTTGAAATACAACTTGACTAATGTGAACGTAAGTATAAGCGTGAACTTGTATTCACTTGAAGTAAAGTCACTTCCCATTTTTTTAAATTCTTAGAAATGTATGAGAAGTATAATATTTTACGGAGTAACGAAGGAGACCATCTCCTTTGACACTATTTTAGGTAGCTACCTGCTTCGAGTAACCTTGAAAGTAACTTAAAGACAGCTGACATTACTGAACACAAACTTGAAGTCAGTATACTTGAAGTCAAGTAAGACGACTAATGTGAACGAGGCTTTAAGTCTATGAAGCCTTTCAGTGTTTGCAAAAGTCCCTTTCCATGGGAAGAGAAGTAATAATTGATTAATTATATACGATGACAAATCTAGAAATACCTCGAAACAGTGAATTTTTAAAAATTCTAGGTATAGTAGCCCAAGCTTAACGATACTCCTTGAATTTTTAGAAACACGCGCACTTGCGAAATTACCACATAGAAAGAATAGAAATTCTTTTTTCTAATTTTAATTTTTGTCCCTTAAAGACGGCAGACAAAAGCATCGATCGTTCGTCTTAATTTCATTGTAATTAGTACAGCGGTCGTTACTCTGAAGCAGTAAGCGCGAAGCTGCTGTCACGATCAGTGATAATCGAGATATTACGTTTCGGTGGGGTGAAGAAACGTTACGAGCGAGGTAACTCACCGTGATAAATCACGAGCATGTTTTTGTTACGAGAACTTTGAGTATAATTAGAGGTAGCCGTGTCTTTGCGCGCATTACTCCGGTCGTGCGCCCCCCACTTGCGTATTTTTCTTTGTCGGGGCATTGTTTACGCATAAAAAGCGTGCAAAAAACTGGACCAGCTCCTTTGATGCTCTTAATTTATTCTCTGTCATTGTCCCCAACGACCGTATCTTCAAGGGTTGTTTATTTCTCGCGAGCAAGAAATATATTCTGGTACCGCAAACTGGGGGAACATTGGCATGTTTTTGGAACATTTTGCTATACATATAATGTAAAAATCAACATTTTTAAATTTGGTTTAGGTATCCTACTATAATACTGCATCATTTGTGATTGCGCTACAAGTGTGGAAATGCATAAAATTTGTTTCCTTTTCCTTTTTAATAGATGTTAAGTAGATGCCAATGTCACCCCGCACTGCCAACGTTCCCCCAGTCTACGGTAATTACCGTACCGTCGATCATACACTCTTTACCGCGCTCCTTAGAGCCTCCATACGGGTTCCATTTACCGCGAATAAATGTAAACGACGTCGAGTAATAGCGCTTTCCCTTCATTCTCGCGGATATAAAGCTGTACAAAGGGGCAATACGTCCACGTTCCTCGCGTCATTAATAATCCGTCCATTTCCCTAGCAGTTAGAAACTCTTGGAATGCCATTAATTTTTTTTTTTGAAACGTCCATGCCCCGACCGACTACTACACGGCGCAATAATATGCACGAGAGCTTCAAGCTTATTTGCAGACGAGAAAAGGAAGAAGCTCGGGAAATGTTTCATCGCGAAAGTTGGGAATAGTTTGCTCGTTAAGTACATCGGATGTACCCGGCTGTTTTGCTCCGTTCGACAGAGACGCGAACGATATACAAATCATTCCCCTAATCGATTCTCCGTTCGTTCAATCCCTGCGGAACTTCCCCTCCTCCCCGGCGTGTTTAAACGGGATCCACTCGGCGCTCTCGAGGAATATACGTATTATACTTTGTCCAGGTGCGAGTTGATTAGGAATATAATTCACGGCGCGATACGGAATGACGCGGTGCGATGGGGATCGATAGCGGGGCTGAGAACAGGGCAAATACGCATGGCTGAGGATGGGATAGACGCGTAAAATAAAGCATGTTAACGCGGCAGCCGGGCGAGCTGTAACGAGGGAAGATTAGTTGAGACTGGTGGAAACGAATCCTCCCATCGCGGCGGAGGGTAGTCGAGTGGCTCCGAGTGAGAGCGGTATCGTGCCCTGTCAATCTTTGATCGTAAAAGTACAAGTTATCTTGTTAAGCCCGAGAGAATATTCCCGTCCAATAACTAGGAAACTCCTCTTTGAAAGTTGACGGAATGGAGGGCCGGATCCCGCTGAAGATTAAGGGCAGCCTTTTTTTCTAAGGGTAAACGTTCGCTCTAGCCCAGCGACCAAACGAGTTGAAACGAATGCCCTCCGTCGTGTGTACGAGCATTCGAAAGGATAGGAGGGGGGGGGGGGGGGGGGCCCGTAGGACGAAGAAAGCAAACGTAGAGGCTGAAAGAGAAGCCGCCGGAGGTGGAGGGCCTACGCCAGTGTCTTTCGAGTAGACGGCGTGACTGTCGACCGGAACCCCGGGGGGCTGTAATTTCATCTCGCATTAGCTAGGGAAAGTCCCCGCGGGATACGATGAATGCGTCTCACGGTTCGCGGACTTCTACGGGGCAACGGAAAAGGGGGAGTGGGGGAAAAAAAGAACATGCGGACTCTGAATGAACTCGCGGCTTTCTCGGATTTCCATTGCGGCGTAAATGCGCGTCTCCGCGGTCTGCATAGCGACCATCGCCACGGCGACGGCGACCACCGCCACGGCGATGCGACGAAAAGAAGACGTCGCACGTAAGGGAGCTCTCACGCGCCTCCAGCCGCCAGACTTTTGTCAATTTTCGCCGTTATTCCCGCGGGGACGGCCTTCGCGATAAAGGACGCGCGCCTGGAGGAGAGACACGGATTTTGGGTTGGTGAATGGACCAAGGGGTAGCGGGAGTGGATACATAGAACTGTACTGCAATGAGCCTTCGGGGACCCGTGCCAGGTAAACGTCTTGGGTCTGTCGAAGCTCCTCTCAGAAGAGACACTCGCAGCTAACGATCGAATCTTTGTACGGGTATAGGGCGACTCAGGGCCGTTGCTCGAGCAATTAGATAGGCGAGGAATCCTGGCTGTGAATTACGCCGTTCTATGTAGAACGTGCCCCATCCTCCCCTTGGATCGCGTAATTGGTCGGTTAACATGCAAGTAAATGGACAGTTCTTTTTATGGGGCAATTTCGTCGTAAATCTGTTAGATTTTGTACGCGAAGGGCATTCCTTCCTTTTTGCAGGGGCTAGACAAATCATATTGCGCTGCCTTGTTGCCGTTATTCTAAACACGATATTCTTCTGTTTTATCGTTGCGGGTGCACTCGTGATAACGTGGGGATTATTTCAGATATTTCGTGGATTTTAGTTTTTGGATCTGGGTTTGCATTTCGCTCGATGAAGACACTTTTATTGCGAATATGTTAGTCGTGTTTGTTGCACACCCCGTGCAAAATTTTGTGATTTTTTGCAAGTTCAATGGACAGCCAAAGTACGATTTATAACACGTAGGGAATACAATCACGGTCATTATTTACTATCCCGGGATTGCGGGACTTTTTAAAGTCTATCCCGGGATTGCGGGACTTTTTAAAGTCTATCCCGGGATTGCGGGATTAGGTAATAGAGCATTTCAGGAATTAAAATGATTTATTATGTGCTAAAATTCGAAATCTTTATTTAAAGTAAACAAACATGCTTTCTATCATTAGTCTCAAATATCAACTAAAATCATTTTCAACAATATAAAATGTAGAGCAATGAAGAATAATAAAGTCTGAAGAAGTAGGTGATATCAGTAGAAAATTATGAAGATTTTGTGAAATGCGAACGAAGAAATAGTAAAGCACCTAAAGTTCATACCTACAATGACTAGACAAGTTGCGATTTGCAATCCGCGCGATTTTGAAATTGCAAAAGGTGAGAGTATCATTGTAAAAATAAATATAGTTTAGTTAGTTATATGCGACTTAATATTATTATTTAAATAAATCATTATTATTATTGTCCTTATTATTTTGAAATAACTATGTTAATTTATTCTGTTTATTTTTATATCTGTCAGGTGTTCATAAAGTGATTCACAATTTTTTAAGAAATCCCGAAATTCTCGGGATTAGTTAGTTTGAAATCCAAAAAACAGCCAGGATCGCGGGATCCCGGAATATCGTATCCCGGGATTGTATTCCCTAATAACACGTTAACATCCCTTCAGATTTTTCAGAAAAATAAATCATGATTTATCTTGTGTTTGTTGAGGAACATACTTCAAAATGAATATTTCCCGTGTTATATTAGCTTGAAAACCTCCCCGGATTCAGATTAAATAGACACGAATCACAGAAACCTCCAATTCAGGATATCTGCAGGTAGAAAAAAAGTTTCCCAATCAATTGGCAATCACATCACGAAAGTTATTTGCTCCTAAAACATTTTATTCCACTCCGTCATATAGGTATTCCAATTAAATTTTAGCAACTCAAAATGACTTGTTCCGAAACTACCGAATCTATTTTAATATTTAACATTCTCGCAGCATCGCTCAGGATCCTCAATGAAAACATTTTCAATTATGAATCAGTACCCTGTTTTCAGCTTTTATTATACAAAAGCGTGGCTAAAACTTCTTTGTCCATCCGCAGTGGTGGTCACCAGAAAGTTAAATTTATTTCTTTACGCATACGTGTAAATAATGATCGGCTTTGCATGTCATGTTGGCATCCCCAGCCTATTTTCAGGACCCCCATATTACATCTGACATGTACCGTGGTGCAGCCTTCTTTTCTGGCTGAACCGTGGTGCATTTTTTCGCTGTCCGCATTTTAGATCTTCTTTTAACTTCCCCCGTGCGCCTTCCTCCGCGCGCGTGCCACGGTATAAGAAATCGTTGGCGGCTGTTTCGAATGAAAATGCACGTGCGAACACGCGGCGGCCGCAAGTGGATGCGAGAGGGCCGTTAAAGAGAAGCCTCTGAAAACGAAGTAAAAGGGGAGATTGCCGCGTAATTTTAGAAACGTCCGTAAACGCAAGTAGACGCCATACGCTGAGGGCGAAGATGGTTTAATAATATACACGAATGTCCAACTGGCGCGAATGCGATAATAAACGATTTGACGTGTACGAGCGTGCCCGCTGATGCGATACGACATTCCTAGCCAACAGTGATAGGTTATTATCATTGGAATCTCTAAATAACAGGAAACTGTACTTAGGATTCGACTGGGGCACGTAGGACCACCGATACCTTCGTACCTACGAGATTTCTATTCATTTAACGTCAGTGTACTTACTTATTGTTAGAAGTACATTCTCGAACCCTGCAGGTACTCTTTCTGAATTTCGAAGCCAGCTTGTATAATCCAAGTACTTTGGATGTATATTGAATGAAATGTCACTTATGAATAGCATTCGAATCCCATGAAGTGAAACATGACATTCAATACATATTGAACTTAATCCCATCCTTACTTGCAGTCCCTCAATGAGGAAGTACCTACGTGACTCATTATTCCACTCACATATCTTAACAGTTCCATCTCTCCATACTTCAACTGACATTTTAGTAGAATGCGGTTTACAACATTTAACTACACCCATAATCATCCACCTGAAAAAATGGTAGTCCAGGCAATGGCGCACCCAGAAGGGAAGCCAGGGTGCCCTATCACCCAAAGAAGGGGCTTTGTAAAACGAAAGGAAAACTTGATTTACAGTAAATCCCCGTTATGAGCCCGTTTTTGCCTCCCGCTGACAGCCCGGCGACTATCCCCACCATTTCTTGGAATCCTACGGACGAGAGTGGGGGAACCCGGGAACGAGCGAGAGGCTCTTTCGTTTCCTCTCGCTCGCCCTTGTGTTTCCCCACTCGCGCCACTGGCCGCGCGGAATCATGTCCGCAACCCACTATGAGCCCGCCGCCAGCCCCGTTCGTCGAGCTCATAACGGGGATTTACTGTATTCTTCAAATAAATCTTGATAATTACCTAATAACTATTGAATTTGCTTTAAAAATATTTTTATCTGTTCAACTCAGCTCCCCCAAAGATTAAATCCTCAGTGCGCCACTGCACCCACGGTCCACCACACAATAAATAGCAAAAAGGCGCCGCAGGAGAAGTTAAATAGTACAAGCTTTCCCCCCGTCACCTCGCTTTCTTCGCGACGTAAAAATCGAATACCACTTTTCGCTCGTTTCACCGTGTAGATTCACTCCTGCGAAGTATGCGTTTATGGAGCCCCCCTGTACATTCGCCAGAACGATCGCGGTTTATTTCCTCGATCGGAGATGTTTGTCCGCCGGTTCACGGCACGGCGGCGGTTTTTGGGACCGCGAAAGAGAGAATATATTTCCCCCCGCGTCAAGAGCAGCGGTCCACGGCTCGGCCGTGCTTGGATATTGCCCCGCGATCCGCATTCCCGTAGCATTTTACCGCATTACGAGCTCACCTACATGTGTAATGGGTGTTCCGCTTGTAAAAATGCTCCATACACGGAACTTTAAGTCCGCGGTTTATTGCCGCGGCACCCTCTAAGAACACGGCCACGCGAGCGAGAGAGAGAGAGAGAGAAAGAGCGACCGCTGCCCGCCGAATGTCAGGGATAGTTCCAAACTCGGCATCGCAGTTGCCGCAGAAGTGTAGCGTGATATTTCTGCGATATAGCCGGCCACCGTTGCTGCCCGTTTTATTAGGATACTTTAGCGCAGGCCTGTCCAGGGATTTGCTCGCACGAGCAGCTGCGTGTTGCTCTTCGCTCTCGGAGACATTGAGTCAGGCCCAAGAGCGAAAGGTCTTCTCGGTGGGGGAACCTGCGAATGACACTATCTCCACTCTTTCACGGCTGCCGATCTTGCCGTCGCTCTTGCCTTCGCTCGCAACCACCCGCGGCTGCTCTTCGAGGGCAAGAGCAAAAGTTGGACAGGCCCAGAGTTCGGAGGGAGTCGGCTCCAATGATGGAGGGGGAAACACCTACAGGAATGGTGGTTGTGTGTGTGTCACTGACGCAGCGCAGCTGTGATGCCAGATCGGGGACGGGTTCCCTCGAGAATTTCCCCCACCTCGCGCACACTACGCCGGAGCTGCGTGTCCGTGAGTTGGACTCCGAAGCGCCGAGCTCATGGACACGCTGCTCCGGCGTAGTATGCGCGAGGTGGGGGAAATTCTCGAGGGAACCCGTCCCCGATCTGACATCGCAGAGGCGCAGTTCATGCACACATAACCACCGCTCCTGTTGGTGTTTCCCCCTCCATCATTGGAGCCGACTCCCTCCGAACTCTGGACAGGCCTGCTTTAGCGAATTCTGGCGAGGGGCCACGTTTCGCGCGGACCCCGTGGCGCGCTGCGTTTCCTCGCCAGAGGGAGCTCTCGCTCGGCGATGCTTCTGCCGTGAAATTTCAGAGAGAAAGAATTGCCGGAGCAGATTTTTCGGCCGCTGAAAGTCAGACGGAAGTCTGAATGAAAGAGTTTTCGGCGGAATTTTTTCCGACAGTCGGAAAGTAAACTGTCGTTTGATGTAACGTAACGCTCCGCGGTTGAGGGTAATTATTAATCATTTCTCGACTATGCTCTTTGCTGGCGAACAGGGAGATTGGAATACTCGGTGTATGTATTCATTGTTTTGTCTGTAATTCGAGTGGAGTTCGGTGTGTTGCATGGTTTCCTTGTCTCTTTCCCGTTTGTGTATGTAGTTAGAAGGAAATGCAATCGATCTGATCACGTACTTCACCCTCTATATTTGACACACCCTCTTACTAAGGGATACAATGTTCCCAGCACGCTTAAAGGGGTATGTACTCTGGTTCGATTGCCTGTTCTCAACGCTATTTTCGGGAATTTATTTAAGGAAGACTATAAGTTTATATTGTATGGCGTTTTGCCCGCATAGTAAAGTATGTTTGAAGTGAAACTCAGAATTCTTTTCAGCGTTTTCATTGAAAATTTACAGAGTTATAGTCGATGACGTAAGCCTCCATAAAAAATTGTACCCGTCACATGAAATTAAAAAACCAAAGCTTATTTTCATCCTTAGAAGTGTGACTATAATCAGTACCTGGGTCATTCCAAAATACCAAAAAATTACAGAAAGACGGCAGTTTCAACAAAAACGGTTGATATTTAAAGAAAATTTTTGTCTATTTTGGCCTGCAAACATTGTTTACTTTTAACAAAGCTGGAGGCACGAAACCCTGCACGCGAAACCCCCACTGGATCCGTCCAGCATTTTCTGAGAAGTCACTGCGTCCCTCTTAAGAAATGTCGTTTTGAGAAAAACGCTTTTGAAGTTCTTACAGACAATAGTGCCGCAGAGGGTGCGGGAGCTTTGCACCTTTATAACTCCGGCAATTGTAGCAATTTCGTCGAAATACTCTGCAGCTACATTTTTGGGATGAAAAGCTATAAGAGAATAAACAAAAATTGAATTTTTCCACCCATGAAACGGGAATGTCCCGTTAACTTATTTTATCGTTGCACGGCAGCAAAAATAGGGGTGGGACCTTGGAGGGCGCATCGTTCGACAGCGATTCGTTGAAAAGAAGTGGCATTAAAGGTCGGAGCGAAGCAATTAACCCGAGACCAACGTTTCATGCCCAGTTTGAAACCGTTCCGAGACAATGCCAGCGCAGCTAGCGTAGCCAGCGACGGGAGCGGCACTGATTCTTCTTTCTCCAGGGGCGGGGATGGCTGGGGGAAAGGAAATATCGCGGTTGTTGCGGTAAAGCATGCCCTGCTCTGACGTTATCAAAATTCCATCCATCTTCCTCCGTTCCGTGCGGCCCGGCCGAGTCTCTTTTGTTCTCGTTTCGCGGCTGGAACACAACGGGAACGGTGTTCCCACGCCTCCTTCGAGGAGATACGAGGGCGGGCGGCGATGAGAAACTCTGGCGCATAATTCGGCAGGAAATCCCGCGCGCCGGAGAAAACCGCCCCGTGACGTTCGAACACCCAGAGGTTTTCTTACCATCTACGCGCGTTAATTAATCCCCTTCCAATTAGGCGCCACGCCCTTCTTGCTCCGACGAAATCCCGAAGCGCGAAAGCTAATGACTACACGTGCACTTAACACCGTAGGGGCGAGCGTGAATTCGAAACGGGACCATCTTCCGCGGCGACACCGTTTACTTAGTTCCGTCCTCTGCGATCGCAATAAACCGCGGGTTAGAAGTTTTGACAGCGGAGGTTTCGCGATAGAGCGCTCCAAGCGACGCGCGCGATAAGAAGCCGCTGTGCGATTAGACAGGGCGACGGTTTTCGTTTTAACCTCCCCGAGACAGGGAAAAGGCTTCTCTGCGGCATCTGGAAGAAATTTCTGTGCCTCCGTGGAACATGCAAATGGGCTGGTAACTTGGAAATCTATTAGATAGAAGTGCCAAGGTGAAAATTAAAGAAAATCTGAAACTGGAAAAATACACCTCAAGTGATGCTAATAACGTAATTATTCTTAAACACCCCCTCGGAAAAATAATAAGTTTTCAGGACATCGTGAATATTTACTAAACTGTGGAAGATAGAAAGAAGCTAAATTCCATTATTCTATTGTTTCTTATGTCCTATAAAGCGGCGATAATGAATTTGCGAAAATAATAATTTTCTTCGAAAATTTATTCCCACGAACCGTCACTCTTTTTTCAATAATTCTTTATCACCGCATTGTAGGATATCGAAAGCCATAAAACTTTGAATTGAACTTCTTTTTGATTTTTTTTTGGTTTCGCAGAGAGTCACAATAATATGAACACTCGCAATTTCTTTGAGGGGGTGTTTTCACCCTTATTGCCGAATGCAAAAATAGTTGGAGTATTAGCATCACTTGAGCTACATTTCTGCAAAGTTTCAGACTGTTGTTTCGAATTCTCGAGTTGCCGAACACCCCTTGTAAGTAATTTTTAGGGCACGTAAGTTTGAAGGTTGGAGTAATGATTCCTTTGAAGGTTTTGAAGAAATGGTAACTGATAACACATTTGAATCATCCTCATGTGTGCAGTTATCTGCCTCTCGCTCTAGTCTCTCTCGTTCGAGTGGTGCAGGAATTTATAGAAGTGCTTGGGGTAACTCTGTTCTGATTGCCACTACTGGTACAACTCTTGATGTTATATGAAAAAAGGTTAACCTAGTAGTAGTAGTGTAGGATATCCATCACTGGAACATTGCACTGGAAATTTCACTTTGGAGCCTGCTCAGTACCGAGCAAAGAACCCGGGGAACGGGAATTCTAGTGGGAATTTAGTTTGTTTCGTAATAGCACAGCCCGTATATTCTCTTAGCAATTGTCAAGTCCTTACAGAAGCAAGTCCGTAGTTAACGAATTTTCTTTAACCCCAACGCAGAGTTTATGTCGCTCGGTGGGTTGTAGTAGCCGATGTTTGTTCTCCTAACGTGGAACGTATATTGCTCTTTTATCGCCCGCTTACAAATGGCTCCAAACTTGCGCAGCTGGTTGGGAAGGGGCAGACGTCAAGAGCTGGGGAGCCTCGAGGGTGCTTATGGCAATTAGTATTATGAAAGATTTGTGGGCGTGCGCATAATGAAATGGAGGGAAGATGTTCGCAGCCTTTTCCTCCCTCTCGGTTTTATTTAGGGAAGAATGCTAGTTCGCATTGTAATTGAAACAATTTGCGACGGTGCAAGCACAACAGGGGACCTCGGTTCTCCAAATTCATGGATGTGTAGTTTTATCAGGTCGTAAAATATTATGCTGAAACGATGAAGTGATTTAAAGTTCTACTTTTTACTTTCGGTACAGATTTATTATGGAATTTATATTTATAATTCGTTTACAGTACATATATCTTTCCAATCGATATATTAACGATATGTTAACTAGAACTTGAGGAGCGATTGAAATCTGATGAATCTTCAATTGCGATCGAATGTGTAGGAAATCAAATCAGCTTCTCCTTAAGCTTCCAATTTTCATGATCTCATAGCCGTGTAAAGAAGGGGATAAATTTAATCACAGAAAATGTTAAGAGATCTTAAAATCGCGTAACTTATGAATTCCAATATTTCTTTTATAGATAATTTCACAGTTATTTTTATAGATATTTAAAGATATTTTAGGTTTCAATCTTAAATTACTCAAGTCGTATATTCACTGCGTATGCCACTTTAAAATAAATAGCAAATATATTTTCTGGGCACACTGTACCACGCGTAATATATTAATTCACATTTGGAAGGAAAGATCTTGCGCTTATATACGCACATATGCGCGTTCAAAGACGTGTGGCTGCAATTGCGTAAGGATTGCTCGAAATACAGCATATGTATATCTCGTTCGAGTATCGAAGTGTGTTACGGCTGAGAGCCAGCAGATGCCGATCGTAGACTTCAAAGCCAGTTTTGATTTATAATAGCGTACAACGTTTTAGGGGTGAATAACTTCGGCGTGAACGAAAAAAAAAACCGAATAGACACTCATGTACATACATTCCTGAAGGCGTTTTAAGGAAATAGAAAAAGAACTGAAATTCTAATCATCATTTCGAGAATTTGTCAACGAGAAAGCCACTTATAATAATGCTATGGACAGTTCTATTTCCAGTCGTTCTTGTTCAATTTAAATAGTTAATTATGATTTTCAGACTTTAAGATTTGCGGAATATATAGGCCGGTTTTTCCCAAACATTTTTGAGTCGCGATCCCCTTTAATAATATTCAAATAACCTGCAACCCCGTTTTTTACTTTTTTAGTTTAATATTACACGAAAAGACATTACGGAATTTCTACCCTATGTAATGGACTTTTCGCCTCGTACGTAGCAAAGAAAACACTTCGCGAGCCACTTGGGGGTCGCGACTCACAGGTTGAGAATCACTGGTATAGTGATCCAAATATCCTGAACTTTATGATCTCGGAGTGGTGTTTATTTCAGTTTCCAAATTGTGATATCATTGCTTCTGTTCACTGCTTGTGAATCAGTCAAAGTAATCAGTACTGTCTTCGCTTCCATAAAATCTGTGCGCACCATATGTTACCCTTGCGTTTCGGTATACCTTTAATTATCTCCACACGAAGAAGTTTCATACCCTATCAGAAATACCTATTTACACACCGATATTACCCGGAACGCGTTCACTGGCCATTATTGTATTATACAGGTATTCCTCAAACCGTTGATAGCAGGCTATGAAGGCTTAAAGTCTGGAGAATTTGAACTCGGTGAAGCTTTGTTTTCACGCAACTTACGATGAATAGAAGGTAATGCTGGAAAATTTGGTTTCACTGAAAATCGCTCGGCGCTCATTCCCAAGCCAAGCTAGTCTGTTAACTCCCTAACATATTTTTACGCGTCCCTGTATATTCAGCTGAAAATGAATGGGCCCTGGTAAGTTGAAATCCTTCATTCATCCAAAAGGTCACCACCCCCACCGGGTAAAACACAAGCTCCGTTTGCGAGAAATCGCTGCCCGAATGTTCTCGGTGCATAAATCGTTAGGGGGATGAAACGCGCTTAGAGCGATTCGCGTGACTATTTAATCCAGATCGCGACACCTTTCTCCACCGAGGGTAATTGATTTTCCGTGCTGCCTCGACACCCAACGATCCATTGAACTTTTTTACGCCGCCCGGTGCCTCCGCATCGATCAGGCCCGCGCTCCGCAGCGGGGGAGGACTTCTTACCGCGAGTCGAGGCGATTTTTGCTCGACCCCCATCCTGCTTTCAGACACAAAACAGAAACACGGGTGGGCGATGGGAGGGGATGTCGAAAGAGTGGCCAGGACGATGGGTTACGAAGGAGGAGGGGCGGCCGTGGGGGGGGGGGGGGAGATGAAAAGAATAATTAAAAAAAGAATGAAAGGGTCGACCTCGTTCCCTTGTAAATCGTACCACTCTTCGAGATAGGCTCGCTCGCGAGAGGAATTCGCAGAATTTGCCCTGTGCGCTGTGCTAACGTAGATTATAAAGTATGCAAATATGCGCGAGATGGGCGAGAGCGGGGGCGGGGGCAGGGCGTTGGGGAAGCGGGTAGGAGAGGGACGGCGGGAATGGGTGAGATTACAAGTATGACAAGGACCGGTGGAAAGGGGAGGTGAAAGTGGAGGAATAGCAAGTGGTGTAAATCCAATTTGCGCAACATCGGGGATTACAGCATTTCATTCATTAGCCCTTATTAGGCTGCATTATGCAAAAATGAGTCAAACTGCGTGGCCGGCCGGAAACTAGCGCACGCCCCCGTTTTCTCGTCTCGAACGTCGCCCCGCGTCTCGTCACGCCGTTTCCCATGCGGGGATCAACGATACCGCTATCGTTCCACGAAACGCTTCGGGAAAGCTGAGGGACACCCTTTCGCGTCTATTCTTAATTTGGAGGTTACGGCGGGCTTCGCGCAGATGTAGGTGCTCGGGCACCGTTTGTGGAATGTTTTTAAGACGCGTTCTTTCAGTGGTGAGATTTGGAGCTGGATTTAGCATCGATGGAGCTTTAACAAGTAGTTGGTCTTTTTCCCCCAATTACAGGCACTCTTTTGCTCCTCCATTTCTATTTACGAATCGGGGCTGTATTGTCTCTGATTTCTCTGAGATTTCTACGATTAACAGCTGCTTCTTGCGTCATTTTGATAATAATTGTGATTTAAAGAATAGTTCGAAGTGGTCCATAAGTCATTGCAATCGTAGAAAAACTTTCACTTCTATTGAATCTGTGATTTATAATCTCTGTGGCTCGTTGGAGTCCAGTAAGAAACACTGTTAGGTACATTTGCTAAAGGAAAAGTAAATATATTACGGTAAGAAGTTTCAAGAGCTCGTGTCTGAATTCTCTAAAATCACACAACTGCTGAATAAAAAGCTTTCCCCTCGTTAACGCGCGAAAACCTAGTTAAGCACTGCAGATACCTTCATACGTTTGGAAAAGAAGTCTGAAATTACAAGCAGTAACGTAGCTAATTCCAAAATGAGCGTACAGCGCGAGGCAACCTTAAATAATCGGAAAGCCATTTTTAAATAAACCATCAAAGCAACTTGCAAGTCTGCCCTCTCAAGTATCACATTCATTAACCTGCTAACTAATTCAAATCACCTGTCATTAAGTAGAATAAACTTAACACGCCCAAATAGGAGGAATAAAAACGTCTACTTTGTCAAAGATAGCCACTTCTGGACGATATAATTAGAGAAACAATTAAGTACATATAGTCGCAACTCTCATCAATATCTGCCAAGTAAATCTCACTTTACATACACGAGGTGTCACGCTTTAAGGCTTTAAGCACACGGTATATCCTAGGATCGGAGTGCTGGAATTTGTTGTCGAACGTGACGTCTTCATATCTGACGTTTCACCCGCTTTAGGGGCGCGTCTTCTTTGCGCCTAGATATATTTCAAAGGATATTAGATATTTTGCGGAGATAGCGGCATACAAACGACGCTGCTACGGCGCACGTAGGAAAATCCTATGCAATCGCAGGACCGATCGTTTCCCAAGAGGGTAAGAGGACGACGACTTCGACCTCATTCCGTGCATACCGCGAATCGTACTTTGTTCCCGGTGTAGTCGATCCTCGCCGCTGCGAATTGGCCCAATTCGAAAAAAGCTGCGCGCTTAGCAGCCACACGATTTCTAGCACGTTGTATAATAAGCACACGCGCGGTTCGCATTTTTTTATTGCGGGGTAGATCGCCAGGAACAAAGCGTCCGAATATCTCTAACGATTTTAAAGATGCGACGGAGGAATGTAAGGAATATAATTTAGGTGGTTGGTTAAGGACAGTTCAATTTCTGTTTTATTACTGAGCAGGTAGAATATTAGGCATTCTGTAACCGAGGGCCGTGTATCATTTCTGGCTGCAGCAATAAAATGGCGGGGCAGCTCAATATACTTATACTGAAATGATAAATGTGCGCGTAATGCGCGGGGTGCCCCGCAAAATTGGCCTGGGTTGTACCTTTGAAACAGTTGGAGATAAAGAAGGAAGCAGTAAAGCAATATTACATCATTTCAAATGGGGTAGGTACTGTAAACTGGGGGAACATTGCTATGCTTTTGGAACATTTTGCTATATAATATAAAAATTAACGTTTTTACATTTGCTTTAAGTATCCTATCATAACATTGAATCTTTTGCGAATGCGCTACAAGTGTCAAAATGCATAAAATTTGTGTCCTTATTCTTCTTTAATATCATATAATTCTTCATTCACATCATAATATATAAATAGCATTAAATAGTTAAAGTTTTACCACATCTGAACTTACATTAACACTTAAATTTGTTTTTTTTTTTATGTTCAATGTAATTTATTTTTTATTTTTTTATTTTCTAATTAACATTGTTAAATTTCGTTTAGGTATTCTATTATAACATTGCATCGTTTGTGATGGTAATAAAAGTGTGAAAATGTATAAAATTTATTTCCTTTTTCTTTTTAATAGATGTTAAATACCTGCCGATGTAACTCAGTAACCGGATAACTTTGGCACATCATAATATATAAATAGCACTAAAAAGTTAAAGTTTTACCACATCTGAACTTACATTAACACTTAAATTTGTTTGTTTTTATGTTCAATATACTTTATTTTTTTATTTTTTAATTAACATTTTTAAATTTGGTTTAGGTATTCTATTATAACATTGCATCGTTTGTGATGGTAATACAAGTGTGAAAATGTATAAAATTTCTTTCCTTTTCCTTTTTAATAGATATTAAGTATATGCCAATGTTACCCCGTACTGCCAATGTTCCCCTAGTCTACAGTACTTCCTTTTAGCGAGATTCTATACTTGCACTATAATACTTCGTGCAGTATTCAATTCTTCGCATTAAAACATGGAGGTACTTGTATGTAACATAAGCCAATTAATTCCATACATATTTTAACTTCAGATTTGTAAATGGCACTCAAGTCACGAGTTATTATTGGAAAATAAATTGGAGGAGTCATTGCCAAGTGTACGGAGCCTAAAATCTCATACGAGGTACTAATCCGCTGTCAGTTATTTATTTTGTCAGGCGAAAATCGAAGCCTCGTGTACAGAGGCAGCACTGTTCGTCGATGTACCGGGTGTCGCACAGATTTCAGTTCTACGGTCAGAGGAAGAAACGAAGTGGCCGCTGCTGGGAAAGCAGCGGAGCATTAGCTTCTTTTCCCGGACACTCTCGCGGAATGACTACTTAGAATCTGAACACGGTCTCCTCTAGTTGCGAGCAGAAAGCATCGATCTCATCGGGCGGCAGCTCGCGTTTACTGAGTGAATTCCTTCGCAACGTTTGCGTTAATTACTTCTTAGAGTTCACGGGATACTGGGTAACGAGTTCGCAGCAAAAAGCATGCATTTAAAAGCAACGGTTCGGGCTGCGGGAAATGCTAAAAAAGCTATTAATTAAGTTGAATGGAGGCGAGAAATGGAAGTACACTGTCGACGGCGTTACTTGTTGGCAGTGTGAAGTGGCAACTGCTAAGAACGTTAATCTCTCGATTTAAATCTTAAATCCATGGGCCGTTTCATCCGCTGAACGAAAGTGCGCCAGAAATGGGCATAATAATTATAGAGACGGAGTCTAGACTAAAGTCACTTCTTTTAATTGGGACTATCATTTAATTTACAGTTCTTACAGTTCGCGAGTTGTCACAGAAAGTCGAAAACTAGCTGGATTAGCCTTTGAGTGAGTTTTCTACATATCCCCAAAGTTTCATAGTTTTTTTTTCGAATTTCCAGGTTGGAGAACCTCCCTTATTAATTTTGTAGTAACTACAATCTAAGTTGTACCATAATTCGACATGTGCAGCACAACACTCACACGCTGGCTAATTTACGAGTCGTGATTTGAAATACATACGCCTTGGGGCCATTTAAAAGTTTGAAAAAATCTGTTTTCACATTTAACTATCTTCTACAAACTCCAATCGCTGTTATTCCAATAGCGTATTTTTCATACTTTCTTTATTCGTCGACGACCATCGAACTTTTTAAATTTTTCATTACTCCTCTGGTAATTAATGTTTTAATTGAAGTAAGAAATGGTCCAATAGACGCTAAGACAAATTGAAACGCGGGGAAGGAATGGTTTAATGGCGTGCACCGAATATCATCGCCTGCAATTAGAGGAAGAGGTAGTTTCGCTGGAGAGGAATAGGTGTCTATTTATAAAGGGACGATGTACCGACAGAAATATATATTTCCCAGTTCGTTACACGATGAAACGGGATTTCGGGGGACAAGAAAGTACGGGGCGATTTTTAACCGTTCCAGATGTGCCAGTGTGTTCCAGCCGACACGCCCTGATTACTTATGCTCTTCCGGGCAAACAGCAAGGCGGCAAGTCCAATCGGGAATGATTTAACGTCCCGCGCATAAAAACAGACGGTTTACATAAGTACGTCGTTGTCATTCGCGGCAGAGTAGGGAAATTTTTTTAGATCCCCTTCGGGCTGCCTCGGACACGAGTGGTTCCTCATTAAGATTCTTGTTTTAATACTGAATAAAATAGTCTTGGCTGGCTCCGCGTACACAATCGCGAGATAACCCTTTACATTCAACTCATAAACATCCCTCGCTGGTTATGCTGTTATTGGATCTGAATTTTGAATTCGCGAAAGACGCGCCGAGAAATGTTTTTGTGAGAATAACGACGGGCACCGCTATGTTCCAGGGGAATGTGAAGATTTGGAGAATACGGGTCGTTGGGCTCAAAATCTAGCACTTGAAGGCTTAATTTTATATTGAAACTCGTGGAGACGCGAAGAAAACGATCTTTATTATTAGATAAATACAGGGATCGAAAAAGTCCTGGACTGCTTATTTTTTAAAAAAATTCTGTTAGAACTTATATGTTTCGTTTAAGAAAATATCTGTTCCTGTGGAATTTTTCTCATGGAACAGATATTTTAGAATCTCTATAATTAAAGTTCCATGGAAACAGTTACATTAGAACATTTATTAAAAAAGTTTCCATAAGATAAAGAAAAGTACCAAGCTATTAGGTACTAGTTTTATTTGACAATATAATATAATATTCTTCGTGTTTATTTAATAAAAGGTATGAAAATCATAGCATAAGTAATTAATAGTTTCATAAGAAGTATTGAGCAGAAATGAGAACTTGTCAAGAATAATACCTAAATAATATTTTTTTATAACTTACATGAACCAAATTACACAAAAATTCTATATCTGCGTAGAAATTGCCTACGTAGGTAAATATTACAAATAAATACCACATTCAGAATATTAATTCAACTGTAATAATTATTTATTATTGTTGTAGTGCTGTTCGTCGAATAGTATTCAGTATTTCTTACAACGATTGAAATCTTTCTTAATATGAATGAACAAAATATCTGTTCCTGTTATAGAGAAATTTTTATTTTGATATTTTATAAGTTCCACTCCAACTGGAACTTTTATTTTCAAGAACTTTATCAGTGCTCGTGGGAACTTATAATGTGAGAACATTTTTATGAAAGCTCCACGCTCCATGTTTCAAATACAACCTATTATAAAGTTCCCGAACTCCGTCGAACCCTGGATAAATATTCGAATCCATATTGTTAGTGCAAGATGTGTGAAACTTGCGTATTAAAAAATTCTCGTAAAAGTAAAATTACGTACATGAACCTAGAAAATATCATATGCACCAACCTAACATGAAATACGAAGCCAAAGTGACCTCCAGCTCGTTCCAAATTCGATTCAAGAACAACGCCATTTCACGACTGCCACGGGATTCGAGGAATAAATGAGATTCGCTGTTAAAACAAAAAACTTGGTATGAACAATGGTTGTTCAACCGCTAAAGACACGAAGAACGCTGCTCGAAACGCTTTCCTGCATACACCCCTTTTGTTCCGCGAGCCCCGTGACATATGTGTCGAGCCCTTGGGGCCCTTTCTGAATCACAGCTGTAGTGCTAACGGCGGGCTGAAGGCACCGGGTTACAGTCCGCGTAATATTCAAATGCTGGATCTCGAGTAGAGTTCCCTTTATTGTTAGCCCGGGCTGAATATTTTATCGGTTTTTCGAGCGGCAGAAAGTTTTGCGGTGACATTCACTCCGCAAACACTCGAACCTACTTGCTCCGCTCCGGCTGTCTATGTTTTAACGAGATAAACGAATTTTTTCGCCGCAGACAGAGGCCTGGATCAACTGGTTGTATGTTTGTTCTAGAGGCTCGTTTGTCACGACGCCCACGTAATCGCTACTGAAGGGTTCGATCAGTGCCTCTTCTTTCGGAAAACGAGAACAGAAGTTCGCCTTCGCTCCGGAGCGATCACTGTAAATCAGAGACCGACCTTTTCTACGGCTTCTAAAAATATCATAGACGTTCTAAAGGGCTGGGGGGGTTGAAGTGCTCCCGTCTACGAGTAGTCGACGTCCTGCGGCGCTTATCCTCATAAATACGTCGTCACGATTTGTGAAAGCATGGCCGTTTTTAGGGGATTCGATTCTGTCACGAATTTTCATTGCACGGCCCTCGTTGCTCGACGAAGACGCGAACGGGTAATTGCATTCGCGGAATACTTTCGCGCGCGAGTAGTTTGCGCATCAATTTTCGTCTCGCAGTCGCGCGATTGATGCGAGAACAGGTGCGCTCATGGATACCATAAATTCTTTAGATTGCGCCGGGAATAAAATTGCAGAAGGAACGGTGCGCTCGAGTCGTCAGATTAAAACGAATATTGAATGGAATACGGAGGACGGTATTAAGTCGTGTAGAACTTGGCATGTCATCTACACTGTGCACGTTTTTAGTAAACTACTACCCCTTCATTTCCCTGAACAAATGCCCTCCTAAGAACGTTTGAGCCTCTTTCCTTAAATCCGCCACTGTTTTCATCCTGTCATGATTTTGATCATTTTACGTGTAAATCAATGTTCGTGGACGTCGCGAACGGTGCATTAATTTCGTTTATTTATTTAATCTATTGCACTCCATTTAATACCAAACATTAAGCGCGATACACGTTGAAACACACATACGCGAAAACGAAACACCTACACATTGGTGAAGTTTTATTCATCATCGCAGATTTTAATTGAATTTGCTTTGACCAATATTTGTACCGACTTTTCAATGCTTCCGGTGCATTGTTTCCCGACACCCATCCGTAATGAAACATAAAATGCGCGCTGTTATATTCGCAGCGCCAGAAAATTGTAGGTATCGATCGCGAGCGACGAGATGATTTTATGAACGGTCGCTTGAAACGTTAGAACGTGCGTTTTGTGCCGTTTCCAATTTTCATCGCGCATAATTACGAGTGCCGAAAAAAATTCTTCCCCGCGCTTCACAAAAGGAACTGTAATTAACCTTGTTCATTATTGCCGGGTTCATATTTCGTCCGTTGCCTTCTAACGCGCCTAATAAGACTGCACGACTGTGTGTCAATAGTGTGGCGGCGTTGTAAGCGAAAGTACGGTCTTAAATAAATTATACAACACTATTTTAGTGGCCGTGAATATCGCAAAGTGAGTTCCATGAAACGTAACATCGTTTTCGTTCCGCGTCATTGCGTTTTTTATATTAAATTGCACTCGATGTTTGATGTGTATGTATGCAGCAGTTACGTGTACACCATTCCACATAAAATTGGAGTGTTCACACTGTCTGTGTGTACTTAATAGTCTGGCGCAATGAGCCCCTGGCTAGATAAAATAAACGAAGTCCGAATGAGTACTTTAGAAGTAACGAAATATTAATTATCTTTAGGATTGCATTTTCCGCGACTGTCATTTGATAATGGAGATATGTTAATATCATTTCCTAATCATTTTTATTCTGTGGTCAGAGAAATAGCCTAGTTCTGTCATCTTCTCTTCACGACTACTTTCTAACAAGGAGAGTATTTTAGGTGTCCGCCTCCGATCTTTTTGATTTTTGGATATGTTATAGAGGACCGAAAAATAAGAAATACGTATTTTTTTATTTTTCCCCGTTTTCATATTTGGGGGGTGAAAACTGCGTTCAAAGTTAGGGTTGAAAAATCATTTTTGTGGATTTTTGAAAATCTGGTGAGTCAGTCATATTTCGCATCCAAAGACACAAAATTCGTCCATTGACACTATTCCCCTATCTCTAATAGTTCTCGAGATATTCCACAAAAATGATTTTTCAACCCTAACTTTGAACGCAGCTTTCACCCCCCAAATATGAAAACGGGGGAAAATAAAAAAACACGTATTTCTTATTTTTCGGTCCTCTATAACATATCCAAAAATCAAAATGATCGGAGGCGGACACCTAAAATACTCTCCTTGTAAGTTGTGGACACTTCATCTGCATTTGTATCAACGTTCGATGGCCAGTGTTTGTTAGCCCTGGATCCCTAAAGTGTTCGACAAGTTTGCTGACAAGTTTCGTCTAGCAGACCCTAGCAGCTGTTTCTAAAATATATTATTCATCGCTGTGATCACTTTCCATTCCAAACTCAAAAGTGGTGCCCGTTCGTTTATTAATCAGGAGTGTTCCTTTGCTCTATCAGCACCTTAGTATGCACAGAGAATTTCGAAATTGAACTGGGAAGCACAACTTGTAAAAAGCTTGTGCTTTGAGATTTAAAACGCTCTTAACAGTACTCCAAATTGCACACATTCAGATTCAGTGTTCAACTTCGATTCAGATCATCACGCTTCAGTTTAGCAAGTGAGAGTATTTATGCAATTTCTGAGCAGCTCTTAGTTCACTGTTAACTCAATTTCACCCTAACAACTCTCGTACTCCTGTTAAAGCAAACACTGTTTCTGAAACGCCGTGTAGGTATCGCTACAATATTCAGCCCTCAAATCTCTTGCTTGGATCCAACAGCAGTCACAGTCGCCAACCTCTCCCGCATCCATTGCAAACTGAACAGGACCCTGAATCTCTTGAAACGCGCACCTTCTTACTCTGGATCCTTTTATTTTCTAGCTAAATATTAGTATTAAGTATTCCACACGTGCAATCACTATGAAGAAGCATTTAACCAGATTACGTCCACTCGAGCAACCCATTTTCTCGTGACGTGTCTTTGCTAAAAGCGCCAGATGCGAGCGTACACTTGGTGGTTCCGTTAAGCGAAGGTTTTTGGGCGTCGTAGCTCATATAGAAAACGGTATGGAAGTACAGACAGGGGACAGGGTGAACGGGATGGTGGGACGCGACAAATCAAGCACTAATTGCATCTGCATTATAGTGCATCCGGCGCCAGCTTGAGCAAGTACAACAATTACGGACTTATCGTCCTGCAGCACGGCGACTCCGCGCAAGATCGATCAGTGCAAATACCAAGGCGAGCTGGATAGGGAGAGGAATTCCCGATGGATTAGCTCGGGTCTCGTAAGGTGTTAGTATGCTTTCAGTCACGGACAAGGCGCGTTCGAAATTTCGAACGTTCATTAACGAGCCTTTTGCGCCCGTTACCGGCTGTCCGCCCGTACTAATTACTCTTTCATATTCTGCCAGACACCTACCGATGGCCGCTGACGCGAATTTCCAGACACCCCCTGTCTGAAAACCCCAATGTAAATGCTTAACGAAATGGGCCTTGTGAACAGACAGAATAAATCATCGAGAGCCTCGAATTAAAACGTAACAGCTTGAACGCCAGTGGCAAATATTTGTTTAACAGTGTCTTTCTGGCACAGGCAGCGCACTATGCTTGCCGAATCTCAAATTGACTTTTCGTTCCCACTATGTTTTCGCTGTTGTTTCGCCGACACCTTCTGTTTCGATTGAAAATTTGATTGAAAAAAAAAAGAGCAAACATGCGACCACCATTGAAACCCGAATAGTGCAGGCAGAATATAGAGATAGAGTATAGAGTAACAAAAGATGTTTCTATCTCTTTGAACTGGGTAGTCTGTACAATCGCGCGCCCTCTACCACAAATTCTCTCCAGAAGTCTGCTATTAAAATGCCGTTCAGATAGAAAAAAAGCGGTAACATTTAGCGATATCTTTGTTTCGTAGGAACAACATAGGGAGAAGATTGTACTTTTACACGCAATAGTTTATTTAGAACGAAGGTAAATATAACAAAATAAATGTCGTTCGGCAGATCGAGTTTAACTGCACTCGTGAATATGTATTACGCGTTCACACCACTTGTAGGTTAGACTTGCTCTTGGGGCCTTACGAAAGACCACGACGCAACAACAGCGCCACACACGTGTCACGCCACAAAACTAAAACCTCAAGACTCGACGGCGCCACCGTCTAAAACAATAAGCAGCGCCACCGCTGCAGCGGAGTTATACATAACCATAGCTTTAGCAATTCTTGTGCAGCGTAGATACACGGAGAAGGGACGAGCCGCGTATTGGCCATCTTTATGCATTCCTGAAGCTCTTGATGGAACGATAGCGCAGCGTCTTAGTAACGAGGTTTCACTGTCCAAGCTCGGCTTATTAATTATTCCTTCGGCACTTTATTGCCCGGCGCAAGCTTTCTTGGCGCGGGCTAGTTTCAGCCAGTTGCAGTTGCGCCTCGCCTATGAATGTAGATGGCTGGTCTCTGTGAGTTGTGTACCGGCTCACCTGAATAATGCGAGAGGGAGCGTAAAAGAGCGTGTCGTACGCAACGTACACAAGGGGCCAAGCCAGCAAAGTACTCACATCACGGCAATCAAATGGCCAACATTTTCGCCGGCACTTTAGCTCGGCTAGCTGAGTGCCTTAACAATGGACCCGATAAACGGATATCCTTGCTGTGTACTTGTATCTATCCTGCGTCAACACCGCGCCCCTTTCGCCGGGATAAATTCGTTCTTAGTGGCCTTTACGGTCAGTCACTTGGCGAAATGGTGTTTACGCGGGCTGCTAATTAAATACTTCGCAGCACGAGCCTCGTAGCGTCTTGTTCCACCCCCGGTGGACTATGAAATTTTTATTGCTCCTCCATTTACTGCGCCACGGGAGTGTGCTTTGTTAAGCAACGCTGCTTTTCGGGGAATAATTGCTATCGTTCATGGACTCTTGGAGTTTCCAGGCGAACTCCGAGGTTTCTGATGGTGTGCCTGATTTTTAGATAGGATTTCGTAGATGGGTGGGAAGATTTTTCAATATATTTGCTCGTATTTTGGTGCTCCTGTTAAAGTAACCCTTGTGGGTTGTGTGTAACGATTCAAAGTGGGAGCAATTATGCTACCAAATGAACTAGCTTGATAGCGTCGGGTTGCTGTAGATGTACTTTAGGTGTCATGTTTTCGGTTACGCTAACGCGTAAAGGGATCTGCACAAGGATTATTTCCTTACCTTGTTTGGCCCAGCCCTCTGTGCTCGTGTAGTACAAACGTACACGCGGCTATAATATTATTACATCTCACTCAAAGGGCGCCGTTACGTTACAAACGCACGTTAGGGGATGTTCGCGGCGAACCTTTAATCCTTCCACACAAAGCGATGCGCATGGGGTAAACAAGGGAAGACAAACACTCGAACTACGTAACCAAAATTGAATCGGCGATTTATACTCCCCCGTGTATTTCTAAGGATTGGATGCGCCACACCGCGAAGCTGATATTTCCAACGACAAGCTAATCGCTTCAGGCCACCGCGTAGCTTTTTTTTTTAATAACACGGTCACTAGATACATCACTCTGTCTTTTGTAGTCGAGGTGCCGAGCAAACTGAATATTCATTCCTGCAACGCTTTGAGATTTAGTATCTGATAAATGCAGGGTTTGAAGAAGCGTGCTTGGCAACGCCGTTTTCCGTTTCAAATGCGGACAAAGAAGCTGTTGCTATAACGGGAAACTGATGATATGGAATTGTGAAGTCAGCTAACAGATAAATACGGAAGGATGAAAAAGAAAATAGAAAAAAAAATGTGCAGCAGCAGTAAAGCAGATTTATTGGTCGGACGATATTTTGCAATTACCTGCTCCGTTTCACCGTGCCGGTGTTTTTTCAGCACTCATTAACGTTTACTCGTTCTTCACCTGATTCCGATATTATAAGCTTTCATTTCATTGAGTGTAACGATGCGAACACGTTCGTTTTGTAGCGCTTCGAACGTTGGAATTCCACCAATGTATTCGTATTGCTGCGGTGAACGCAAAATGAAGTGGCTACTCTACGCCACTTCCACATTCATCCAATGTCAAGTGCTCCGCCTGTTTAAGAGATGAAGATCGGGTGTACGCAGCTTTGCACAAAGCCATGGGAGATAAAATGGTGGGGCCCTTGCTGAATTCGGTGGTGGGAATGTCCCATCAGTGGTCTTGAGCGGCCGTTTGACTTTGTTCCCATTTCTATAGCATATTCCTAGCATGGAAATGGTGTATTACCATGTTAGAACTCATTTAGATGGTTGGAATACCTCGTTCCATTACGCTGGTAACAGTAGCACTTGAAACGTTCTCGTACGAACAATACTATTTAGCAATAAAGTAGTGAAACGTTTCGGATGGCATTTATAGGAAGCAATTGAGCAGTGCAAAATATGAGAAGCGGTTGTTTGCAATAATTATAATGCAGTGCCGCGCACGTATTATCCTTGCAATTGAAGCTTCGAATTCTGTTTGTATAAATATTAGGCGCGCGAATTGCTCGCAGCTGAACCGGAGCTTGTTCTTTAAAACCCATTAAGAGTTATTTACGATTACACAAATTCAGCGTGATTAATCGGGTAGAAACGATTCTCCGAGCTCGTTCGAGTAATTAACGAGCAACTCCATGGGATTCTGCCGAATGTAAAAATTATGAACAACGTGGTTCACGTAATACTTGTGCACCGAAATGGTGCAATAATTTACGAGGCTCTTCATCCTTTTTTGTTTACATTCATACAGGGTGTACCGCTGGAAATTATCACCGCGATATCGCGGTGCACCATGTAAATAATAATTTTCGGATATTGTTGCTTATCAAGAACAGTAAAAAATATATCAAAGCTTTGGGAAACTTACTATGAAGGTATATTTACAAATACACGCCAAACACTTACAAAGTTCCTTGCTATTATCGCTAGTACTTCCACGAAGAAGGTACCTATGTATTTAGAATTGCGCAACCGAGTAATTTCTCTTAATGCAAGGCCCTAGCCGGCGAAGAACACGATAGGTGATCAATGAAGGGATCCCTCGAAGGGCGAGGAAAACTCTTCTCCACTCGTCCCTCAATTTCCATTCCTTATTTTCCCTTTTGATGGGAAGGATCCATCGTGGATCCTTGATGTATGGCGGGAGGTGCACAAGGGGCCCAGGGAGCCTGGTAATGATTACACGAGCAAAACGTGACGAGCCGGCCAGCGTGAAAGAGAGAGAATCACTCTCTCCGGTTGATTAATTAAAACCAACATCGTATTCCCGAGAAATCAAATGTTAGCGCACGAGGAGGGATCAATAAAGCAAATCCCGGCATCTGCTTTTCCCGCATGATGCAATTTGGCTGACGGGAAGAAGAGTTCTCCCCCGAATTTCCTCGTGCAGTTTTCACAAAGCGGGAGAGCCCGGTGTGTATCCACGCGATCGGCAAATCTCTGCCCGTGAGAGAAGCGGTCATATTCTTATTGTTAGAGCTCCCGCTTGTTGCCCGCGCACACGTACAAACGCAGGCGGTATCCTTGTAATAGGACTATCCCTCGGGAGACGGTCCTCCGCTAAGCACGGTGAAAAAAGCTTTTCATGGGTCAACTATAGTCGCGGATCGTGTCTGATTGCTTCCGCGCTTATAGGAAAATGCCATTCGCCCGTTAAGTGGCTATAAATATTTAAGCGCGGCAATTTTAGGGGAACCGCGCTAACACATCTACTTGAGCTTAATTGCGCGACTATCTGCTACGGTGGAAATTCGTTCAAATAGAGATTGTATAATTGAAATTTGATATTAGTAGTTGGAATGGAACTAGCTCTTTCTTTAAAGTGCACTGGAGCCTCGATAGACCTATGTCTGCATAATTCAAGCTCGTATTATAAAGAAGCGTTTGACCCCGTTCTTTTCTAGATAGCTTTTTGTTTGACGAGGCGATTGGGATCCTACTTATTTCAGATTATCGAGGTTCCACCGTTCAAGTTGTGCTCCAGGTTGAAGCAGAAGTGACATTCTTTCGATAGATACCATCAATGAATAGACTTTACTATTCTGTGAGCATAGATAATCTGTTCGCCAATAACCGAGCGTCATTACTCGCAGATTTGGATATTTTTATATGACGCATCACTGATTTTCAACTACTGTACGGCACGAATAGGGGATATCCTGTTTCCTATCATATTTCAATCAGGATGCATCGTGTTGACCGCTTTCCTGGAATTAGGTACTCCATTCAGATGGGTGTCTTGAAGCAAGTGGGTGCAAGCAGCTTCCTACAAGTCGGAGAATCCAACGTTTATTCGCGCGCCAGGCTTCTTCCTGTTCGCAAAAGACTTTGCCCCTATGTGCTGCGCTGGCACAAGCTCGTACATAGAATTTTGTAGGCCCTCTTGGGGGATGAAGTTTTCGTTAAGCGAGAGGTGGAACTCCGCCTCGAAGCCAACTCCATTTCAGGCGCCCGAAGGTATAAGTCGAAGAAGAACGTGTTGGTGATGAGATTAGGCCGTTTTCCCAGCCGCGAGTTGAGTCGTACATACATATTCGATACCATTCGTGCTGCTTGAAGAACACCTGGGAATATGTGGCGCTTCACTGACGCCTGCAGGCGATTTTGTCATCTATTTCTTTCACCTTTGCTACCGTGATAGGTATAAAGCCAATTGTGTATATTCGTTTCGGGTTACGAGCTTAAACAACTTGATTCTCCTCTCCTGCATTCCATGAATAGATTCATTGCTGTTAAATATGATTTACTTTCGGCTTTCTTTACTGTATGATCAGAGAATCACAATTTTCGGTGTCTCTAGACGTGAATTTTATATGATAGCCTTTGATATACTCCAGCATTTTGTACGTGATAAATCTAAGCTGTGAATCTGGGGATGAATGAGTATTTAATGTATGAGTACAGGTTTGTGGGTGTCATAGTAGTTGTGTTATTATTATTATGTTATCACATCATCACATCATCATATCATCATATCATCATATCATCATATCATCACATCATAACATCATCACATCATCACATCATCACATCATCGCATCATCACATCATCACATCATCACATCATCAAATCATCACATCATCACATCATCACATCATCACATCATCACATCATCATATCATCATATCATCATATCATCATATCATCATATCATCATATCATCATATCATCATATCATCATATCATCATATCATCATATCATCATATCATCATATCATCATATCATCATATCATCATATCATCATATCATCATATCATCATATCATCATATCATCATATCATCATATCATCATATCATCATATCATCATATCATCATATCATCATATCATCATATCATCGTATCATCGTATCATCGTATCATCGTATCATCATATCATCATATCATCATATCATCGTATCATCGTATCATCGTATCATCATATCATCATATCATCACATCATCATATTATCATATGATTATTTTACCGAGTTTTTAAAGAAATTTCGTGATAATGGTGGACGTTCCGCAGTATTTTTCGATAAAGTTCCTTATTTGTTCGAAAATTTTGTATTGTTAACTCTGGTATGTTATTGTGAACTCTGGTATTCTCATGCAGGCGGAAAAAGTGTGCCAGCGATATATTATGATCTCGAGCTTGACTGCGTTTGCGACTTATTTTTAGATGTATAAAGCAGAATTTAATTATTACGCATCCATTTGGTGTCACAGAGGGAAAGACTTATTCTCTAAGCTTCTCCTCAGTGACTTCTGTGTTTTTGAATACAAAGCACGCTCTACTTACTTTGTTCACCATACTTAAAAGCAGATGAACAAAGATTTGTTTGCTTCTGTTTCCACTGCGGATATAAAGATAATTATCGAGTTTTCGTTTCATGCCACGAGAACGACCTCCTGGCTTTTCTACATATATGTATGTTTGGTTCAGGAGTCAAAGACGGAATCCACATTCTCGGTCAGGATTGTCTTTCACTTTTATTGGAATAATATATTTAGAATATGTATATTGCGAATATTTAATGTATCTTTTTACGACACGCAGGCCAAGGTGTAGCTTGTGTCTTTTTTGTTCTTTTTTTTTAATTAAAGTGCTCCGGATTGTTATGGTCGTCAAAGGAACCGATCGACAGTTAGTCGTGGTCTGAACACGGAGTAACAACAACCGTCGCGATATTTTTCCAAACCATCCTTTTACATTACATTTAATTATATTCAATATAAGTTCATACAAATTAAGTGTATTTCATTTAGAAGCCCAAGACGTGATTAGGACTAGAAAAGTAGTTTTTCTACAACCTCGTTTGTTGTACTACAATGAAAAAGTTTGCAATTATATTCATTATAAATATGAAGTTCGATGCGAAGTTCACGTTTCACCACACAGGACCACACGTTTCATATCTGCTTCTTCTAAAAAAATTGTAACAGAAGAAAAAACTGTCGCTTGTACCCGTCATTCAAATATTCAGCCATTTGTCATTTATTCATTAATATGACACATAAGCCGATATTATTTAACAAACGATTTCCTCGCGAGCACATTCTAATAGTCAATATAACTTAGCCTCAATTTGTAACATAATTAAATTCATTGTCAGCTTTCCTCGTGGTGACATAATCTTGACTTTATTGAACTAAGTATTTTAAGTGGCCCCGTCGTTTATCTTCTCCGTGGTGTGGTATTAATTTTAATACGAATTTAGTTTGTATTAAAATCTCCGCTATATGTGTGCTGATGGTCGATATTTCAAGTTAAGGCTATAATTCTCCGATAAACGTTCAAACACGAGAGCTTCGTGCTTCATCGAAACAGGAACTGTGGCTCTTATCCTGTAGGCATTTCCTCCCCGAATTGCAAAACCCGATAAAATTTCATATTCTGTTAAATCGACAAGTGGAATTTAAAAATTCTTTTCGCAACATGGATACTCGTGTCTACGTTTCTTCAGCGTCCGACTTTACAGTTTTAGGAATATCCTATTAAACGCACTACTTTCTTGTCATGCGTGTAAGGAGTTTTCCTGACTTCTGTTTTTATGATTGCGTTCCTTCATATTTCCGTTTGAGTGATTACAGAAGGTATACCATGAATGTAAATGAAATACTACTTTAAAAAAATATTGCGAAGCCTAGAAAATCTAAGGATTGGTGAATTTTTTCTTTTTCAATTCGTAAGAATGTCTTGGCACTAATTCTACTTCCCTAATATAAAATGAAAGATGGATCGCGTATAAAAAGGCGCGTCTTTGAAAAAGTTAGAAACTGGTTAAAAAAATGTATTGGGCGTGGTTCTGACACATGAATTCGGCGCACTCAGATTGACAAAATTCGTTAAAAAAGTGTCGCGATATTGATATTGACGTTGAAATTCGAGACCGATTTTTCTATACCTATATATTTTTGATTCCACAAAAGGGTAACGTTCAAAAGCAATTATATATCGCGAAGGGACCAATTTTTCACAGAAAATTGATGAATTCAGCTTATTACGCAAAACGGAAAATACAATAACCCCATGAAGTTGCAGTACCCCACCTTCGTAATTGCATTCGTGTAATAATTATAAACCCGCTTGTTGTATGCACATTTTTAAAAGCAGCTTACATTAACCGTAACAAAATTACGAATTACCTACATTTACGCAGGTGAAGGAAGTTTGAAACAGAAAGCGAAAAAAGCTTTTACGCAGTTTTGAATATTCGGATGGGATAATATGACATTAATTATGGTCCTGGGAGGAAAGTGTGGCATAGTTAATTTGTTTCACGCGGTACGACAAAAAAAAATTTGGCCCGCCCAAACGTATGTATGTACATACATATTATGGCGCAGGCATGAAACGTGCATTGAAATTATTCAGAATTTCAAGTGTCGTAAATTTACATTTCGCGCAGGATTCTTTGCCCGTAATTCCCTGTAGATGAAAGAAGAGTTGCAAGGATTCGCATCAGTCATCTTTTTTTCTACAAAACCTGACGTTTTAAAGTATCGAAGACTCTCTTGAGTTATTCTTGGGGTAGGCTCGAAACGCTTTATCGGTAACATCTTTATTATTTTACTGAAAACTGAAACAATAACAAGATGAAAGTATAAGGAGTTACAATAGTGAACATTTATGGACTTAGCACAGTTCTGAACTGGATGCTGTATATATTTTTGCAACAAACAGGTAAGTAATGATATAAGAGTGGAGAAATAAATTGGTCCAATTGTTTCGCTTTTCTTTCCCTTCGCCTTTATTACGTCCTATTTATGAAGCCGCTTAATCGTATTCTTTTGTGTAAACGAAAATGAAAACAGTTCCATTCGGAGTTAATCAGCAGCAATTTACTTAAGTGGAATAGGTTCGAGGAAAGAATTAACTGCCCTTAAAAGAGGAAAATGCAGGGAGGAAGTCAAAATACGCCGGAAAAAACAAATCTGTTAAGGCTGTGTTTAATTCACTTCATATATCAATTATACATAGCGCCTACAACTTTCATGGACAAATTAAGTTAAATAGCGATCGATTGTGCCATCTGCACATACACGGGTATTTTGTGAATTTTCGAAGTCGACTTTCTCGGAAATAATTTATTTCTCATTTACAACTTATTTTTAAATGAGAAATCACTCGCCCATTCGGTTATATTAAGAATCTATCCACATTGTTTGGATTAAGTGGTTATACCCAGTCAGACGGCCGAAACAGGCGAATGTTCGTGAATTTTTTTTGAAAAGACGAAAGCATATGTTTTCTCAGAACTCTTTGCACTTAAAAGAGCAACATTTAAAGAACATTTGGTAATTTTTTCGTAGAAAAATATTTACGTTTATAATAAAATAACAACCCCCATCCAAGAAGCCTTTTTAAAAATTTGGTTTTGCATTAAGCACTGCCATTCGGAACCAGATTATCTAAAATTAAAAAACAAAAAAGGTTTCGCTAGTATATTAATATCGCCTGTGATTAACGGAGGGAATTTCCGAAATATTAATTTAAAACAAAATGGCGGCTATTTAAAGTTGAAGCCCTGATTTTTTTGTGCAAAAATCACGCGAAAAAAAACAGGATTTCAATTTGAAATAGCCACCATTTTGTTTTAAATTAATATTTCGGAAATTCCCTCCGTTAATCACAGGCGATATTAATATACTAGCGAAACCTTTTTTGTTTTTGAATTTTAGATAATCTGGTCTCGAATGGCAGTGCTCAACGCAAAAGCAAATTTTTAAAAAGGCTTCTTGGATGTGGGTTGTTAATTTATTATATACGTAAATATTTTTCCACGACAAAATTACTTAATGTTCTTTAAATGTTGTTCTTTGAAGTGCAAAAAGTTTTATCAAAATATGTGCTTCGGCTTTTTAAAAAAAAATTCACAAACATTCGCCTCTTTTCGACCGCCTGACTATAACCCCTTAATAAAGGTATATCCATACTTCATGATTAACATTTATTTAAACTATTTGCATGGACCTACCTTGGAATTCAAACTTTTTTTTGACAATCTGAGTTCCATTTTATACCCGTGTTTGAAGGAACCATTTATTCTGATCTTATCGTTACCCCCATAACGAAACCGGTACACGTATTTCTTGTAACCTTTCCGAGAGATTTTCCATTTCCATACAAATGGCCGATACCTTGGATAATATTTCAAAAAAATGGCCCTTCTATCAACCTTACCTTCTGTCGTTTTAATTCCTTCAGCTACGTTAACCAGAGTTATTTGTCGTGCAATGACCGTTCGGCTCCTTTCCCCCGTCTTATCTGCGCCCGTCGAAAGAGGAAAAGTTTCAGTCTTAGAAGGATCCCTTTGATGGCTCCTTGATTTCTTTCTTACTTATTTGATAAGAAACCGATGGGACGGTCGAACAGTTAACTCGTAAAACCGGAACATTTCGTTTGAACGTTGAGGACGACGATGTCCCACTCTATTCAATTTTTTACTGCAGGAATTTCTCGTACCAATATCAACCCTAGTGCCACCAGGATCACTAGCTGACATAATTTTCATGTGCTGCTGATGATGAACTCGAAAGAATGTGGTAAATCTTGGAAGCAATATATGCTTGAAATTGTTCATAAATTTTAAAAAATGTTTATAAGTAACTACTCGGTACGTTAAATGTGATTCACATGTATTTATATAATATAATTTGAATTTCGACCGTAAAAATTGCTCTAATTAGAAGAGACGATTTCGGCGCACTGGTTCGGTCTATTAAATAATTAAATAAAAGCTATTTTGCAATTTTGAGAATTTTTATCAAATTCCAGCGTTTCGGTCAGTGATTATAACCATTCTCAAGGAAAGTTAGATAAAAGGAAAGAAATACTACGTATGCGTTTATACAAGAAAATTTTCCTTTTAAATAATTATCACTTCATTGCTGTCACTGTTCAACCAACTCGTGCGTCGCACGTTACCAGCAATGAACGTGATATTTGTTTAAAAGAAAATTTTTTTTGTATAAAAGCATACACAGTATTTTTTTCCTTCTACCTAACTTTCCTTGAGAATGGTCATAATCACTGACCGAAACGTTGGAATTCGATAAAAATTCTCAAAATTGCAAAATAGCTTTTATTTAATTATTTAATAGACCGAACCAGTGCGCCGAAATCATCTCTTCTAATTATCACATGTATTTACGTTTAACAATGTCAAACATTATTCTCTAGCAAATATTCATGCTAATATTATTTGTTCTTTAGATCATTAGAAAGTAAATTTGTATGCATTATTACCCCGCAAAATCAGCTGTGGACTCTGTTTCATGATCCGAAAACCCACTTCCACGCGAGCATCTCCTCTAAAGTAGAAAACACATACAGCTAGAAGGGAAATGGAATTGGAGATTGAACATTTCTTCATAACAGTATCCATTTCAAAACCATATCTTTCTTTATCCCTTCAAAGTGTATCACGATAACATTTAAAGCCCTGCCCTTTTGCTTCGAGGCAGAATATACTAATCCTTGTAACTCTTACCCTCAGAAGAACATGAATAAAAAATAACCTGGATGATTACTTGCTAAATAATTCGACTTTTAAGGTTCGAAAGAAAGTCAGGGATATTAAAAGCCACAAGTCTCTAGAAACGTTCAAAACTTTCGAGGCTTCTAAAACATCCATGCCTTTCATGTACACTGTCGCTCGTAAGTATCAGGGCACCTGCTGTATTTTGTACAGATCGAATGCTTTCCACTTTGCTTTCAATTTATAGTACCAAATAAAATAAAAGTTCTCAGAGTTCTCCAATAAATTTCTGACTTTCCCCACAATTATGCCACACAGAGTAGGTGTTCTAATAATTATTTATCCACGCTCCAGGGCTTCTCACAGTTTCCAAACACTTTTAATTCCCTATAACACTAAGAAATCTTCATCTATTCATTTTTATTGATCTTAAACGTTCAAACATTTTGTCTGCCCAGGTACACTATTCTGACTCGTGGCATTGCAAATTCTTCGGCGAAAATGATAATAGAATCGATGATTGTTTGGATAGTGCGACCCTTTCAGCATGGCCTGGCTGTTTGCAAGAAAGTTAATTAACGGAAGTGGCGAGTCTTAAGAATCCTTTATTATCCATCTCCATGGGCCGTTATTAAAGCTAAGGACATCGTAAGTAATACTCTTACGCCGCGTTTCGACGCAACATTTTTTTCCGCGACCGTAATCCGCACGGCCATCCAAGGTTTGCGTGTGCAGGTTAATCGGCTTATGCTGAGTCGATTATCGTCGTTACAGCTTAGTACCGCAAAGTATATTCCCCTTGGTTACACCTCGATCGGTCAATTACGTTGCATTTTAATTCCGCTCTTTCAATCTGCGAACGTTATCGCCTGGAGAAAATCCACGCGTTGGCGAACGCTACCGGTGCATGATATCATACGTCTACCAGGGACTCGTTTTCCAATTTGCATTGTTCGAATGCGTTTTCATAAATTGATCTGGGGCAACCACTTTTTTCCATGGACTTAGCTGCAGGGATGCACATACATATTTAGCAGTGTGATTTACATAGTAATAATAATAATTCTTTATTGCACAGTGGACGTAAGTAAGAGGAGGATATAAAAAAAATAAATACATATAAGAAAACAAGAAAAAGAAAAATAATGGAGTTGGAAATTATATAGTACATGTAAAAGTAGAAGTGGAGTGCAGAAGGCGAGGTACAGCTGTCAAATGTTGTTAACATAACCACTTAAAACTAACACTAACAGCATATGCAAAAAATAGATGTTGATAACCAAATAATGTAAGGACTGAAGTCACGTGTAGTAGTATAATAAATCGTGTAGGGGCCTGTGTTAATTTTTCGAATAGGGTTAACAATTTTCGATTAACGGAATAGGGTTAACAATTTTTGAGACTCACGGAATAGGGTTAACAATTTTTGAGACTCACGGAATAGGGTTAACAATTTTTGAGACTCACGGAATTGTGGAATTGGAAATCGTAGAGTAGACTTTGCGTCCCTTCAATTTACTTTTACAAGTGTTTTGTTCACGCGTCTTGAAATGCATAAGAAAGTGGCGACAATAGAAATACATAGTTCTATTTAAAAAAATTGCATTAATATTAACGTATCTGTAAATAATAGCTCAAACGTAAATCCGAACCTTCTATTAAGTTTCCCCCATCAAATAAAATCAAACAGCTTTCATATGAAACATTTCTTTGCTTTTTCAATAGTTAGAAAAATAATAGCGTGTGTATGAACAAACCGGACACACTGTATATGTATTGATAATTATTATTCTACATAAAAATAAAGCTACAATTGAATTTTTTCTTCCTGACTTTTAATGGCTTGTAAATTACTAAAGAAAATATTCATCAAATATTCATTTCCATATTGTACATAAATCTTAAAGGGAAAGGGACATTAGTAGCTACACGTTTAGTAGAATTATTAATATTTAAATTCAGAGTTGTTCCCACTTACCTGTACACTTTCATGCAATTGCTTTTTCTCCATGTCCTTTCGTTTTGTTTTCCATGTTCCATCTTCTACGACTTGGCATCGCTTGCTGTGATGTCAAATATCCTGGAGGTACAATGTTTCCCGAGTACAAATATCAATAAGTATAGGTTTCGTATCGAGAATGCCTCGCGTATGTTTGACTGGCAGCATGGACGTAGATTTCACCATCGTTGCAGAAAGTAGCTTAAATCAAGCAGAGATGCATAGGGCAGTGGTGAAAAACTGCTGTTACCCGATTTCTGTTTCTGAAAGATCGATCGTTGTCCCGTGTTTCCACGCCCGTGTACATACGTCTCTGACCTTGCAATTTTTAATAGAACTTTTCAATTCCCTCCCAGGCGCGTTCCTGCCGTCTCTGGCACAGCCATCCTTCAGGGTTTCAGTGTTATGGTACCCGTGTGCAGATTTTGGATGGCTGGGCGATCTAAGGCGTACACTGAAACTCGTAATATATTCATAAAACTCGTGGCTTGCCTTCTTCCCCATTCGCTATGATCTCCAAGATGGAACAGACTTTCGTCCCTAGGTAGCAACTTGGCTTTTTGCTGCGCGCTACGTGACAAGTGGTACATCTCTTATTCTAAGACCTGTCTATATTACATGATTCACGGAGCGAGTTCTTGCTCTTCCTACGCGAGGGATAGTGCAGAAGTAATTGTCCAAGCGAATTGTAAATGTGATGAAAGAAAGATATGTACGAGAGCAACGTGCAAATTGTAATTGCTGTGCGTGCAATAGGAATTTTGGGGTGAAAGAATTAACTAATTGATTCGCAGAATCAACGTTGGATTATGCATCATTGATTTAGTGGTCGGCTACTAAGAGCAATAGAAGTATCGAGCTTATAAATGAGTTCCATTTCTCATAGGTTATGCACATATTATGAAGTAAAATACTACAGAACGAAACTCTTTCAATTCAGATAGAAAAAGTATTATACGTATTTACATACAGTATTTATTCGCTAAGAACTCACGCTGTGGCCTTCACGTTAAGAGCTCGGCACTATCCACATTACTTCTGGCTCACTCCTGTCCCGAAAAGACGAGAGCGAGGTGGAACAAAGGCCGAGTCAGAGTGACTGAAAGCGAGCGATGAACGGTACGAGACAAATGACACGTTGACACTGTGTCTCGTTCGGACGCCTGATACTCCGTCCTTTGCGTGCGCGACGGGAAAGAAAGAAGCGAGTAACTATCGCTCGGAATTGTGCGCCCTCTACGTTAAATGCTCACCGCCGGTCGCGAGCTCTTAGCGAATAAACACTGTATTTACACAGTTTAATATTGATTCGTCGATTCTCGATTAAAATATGAAGTCAGAAATTCTTGAACTTGAAATAGGAAACCTATTTTCCCTAAAAAAATTGAAAATGCGGTAGTTGTAATTTATATATTTTGTATCTATCTACACTTGTAACTAAAATCTATGCCCCAGAATATAATCGAAAAGGAGCACCTCATCAAATTAACCTTCAATCAATGTTTATCTGCGCAGCAAGTGTCCACCGAAGAAACTCCTGTTGAACAAACAATTTACCACCATTCGCTCGCAAACTTCCAAACCTGTAAAGTCATCCCGTCGACTGCACAATCTCCTCAAAGGATCGAAAAAGGAAAGCGTAGCGTCGACCTAAATAAAGCATAAGCAATGCGCTGCTTATTCCTGAGCCCCCTCTATCGCTTTTTCCCGTTTCATTGGCCACCGCGGCGAGGAGAAGTTGGTGTCCAAGAACCGTGGAATTTTAAGGAGGTCGGTACCGAAGTTGAATTTAAATTGGAAGCTTCCCCGCCCCCGCGGCGAAAAAAGCGCTCATATCGGGCCACGAGTCGCGCGCTCTCAAAAAAACCTGCACGTTCTTCTCTACCCCCGGTGGCCGCGCGGAAGGGATCGTCGATCATCCGGCTCGAATTTACGCGCGCGCTTCATACGTCATAATACGTCGACGTTCGACGATCCTGCTGTATTATCACAAAAACAGGTCTCTCGTCGCATCGTCGCCCCCGAAGACGGGGAATGGAAGTTGTCGTGGGAACCTAGCTGGTATCGCTCAAGGGGCGAGCATTTGGCTTCCTCGCGTTTCCTCGCGCCTCCCTGGGAAGATTCTGGACGCAAGGAATCGCGTAACGTATATCTCCTCTCCTCGCGCCATAATCCCAGATCAGCCCAGAAATACGATCTCCTTCCGCCATTCTTCTCATCTTTGCCGCGACTCGACGATACACGCCGTCGTTTCTCGTGATTTAAGCGATTCATAAAAATACCGACCAGGCGATATTTTTTCGTTTGTTCCACCGTCAATCCTTAAGCCCGGTATTATGCGTGCTCGGCCAACCTGGCCCTGCTACCTGTTTCGTGTTCCAACGTTTCGTTAGCTTCAAACGCTTCACCGACCCTCCGTAGGGTCGTAGATTTATTAAACAGGGTCTCGCTGGATTTATGGGTGAACGTGTCTTCGATGAACACGGGTTTCTGTAGTCTCTGTTGATGAAGTGTAGTATTTCTAAAAGGAGACTTGATGAGGACAGTGTTCGCTCTAATAGGGTACTAGCTTCGTAGAAATCTATAACTCGCTGCAAATACAAATTCTAGGAAGTCTTAAGCTTTGCAGGATTTAAACTTGAACACACTCCACCCTTGCATTTAATTTTCATATAATTTAGAATGATAAGTCCACGTGAATAGTCAGACTACAGTCACGTGACAGACTAGGCTTCTCGAAATGTGACAGAAATTTGACTACCAAACCCCAATGGACAGTTCGAAACACTATTTTCCTGCTTAGCACTCTGGCTCCTCCAGCTTCTATCTCCAACGCTACCAAAGATCACGCTTTTTACCTGTTTACACTGTATTTCATCTTGCGCCGCGTCCCCTTTCTGTTCCACTTGTCTGTTGGCTCATTTACCGCGAACGGCATCAGAGATTTATCTGTCTGTCTACGTTTTTTCCCTCGTCCCCTCTGGCTCGGGGTTCAGAGCCGCGGTTCAGGCGCTCCCTGGCACCAGGAGGCTGATCGATCGAAAATTTTCGAGAACTCCCGACGTCGACGAGCACGCCGGAGGTGTGCTTAATATTCTTTCAGGAAGAACCGCGACGTATCTCCGACCGGTGGAACCGTTTTTGCCCTTCGGAACATTCATCAGATCGTTTCGTGTTACGTGCATCGTGGATGGAAGGGAGATAGCGTGCGCACGAGCGTCCCTTTGCCTCGGGAACGAGTGGAGAAAGAAACGGTGACTGGCCCCTGAAAGGGGGGTAGACGAATGGTTGTTTATCGCCGTTGAAAATATTCCAGTATCCGGCTCGGGGAGGGCTGCGGATAAATGCGACTGGCGGACGGGCTCAACCCTCTTCCGACCCAGCTACACCGGATTTCCGATGCGCTAAGGGCGGAGTTTAATGCGCGGTGGCTCTCCAAGCGGACGCGGAAATAATTCAACCGAGATTGTGACAGACATACGTACCTGTCATTCGATTCTGCATTACAGGCAGGATTTTACGCGGCCCGACGCGCTCCGAGGATACTTTACGAGCGGTAACCTCATTACCCTCTGCTTTTACGACAGCGTAGGAGTCGCTGTGTAGACAGTGAGATACATTATTGCTCGAAGAAACTATCTATTTAATATATCGATGAGCTGCTTTCGATTGCTATTACTTGCGAGTTAAGGGGGTACAGGATTGTTGAAATCTCGAAAATTCGATTTCTTTATTTCTACTAATTCTGAAAGTGCTATCTTTTGTGAACATTTACAACAAAGTTCCATGAGGAAATTCGAATAATTACGGGAATTATAGCGCTGAACGTAACTGAGTGCACCGCCGAGTAAGGGACTTAAGTTTGAAGCCGTTCATCTCGGAACTACATTTTTAAACGCCGTACATCACCGTGTACATCATAACTTTTGAACGAATGAATATTTTCACTTGAAATTTTAACTGGAGGTATAGAATTCCTTTCTCTATAACGTGGATTTTCCGCCTCAACATTGGATGTTTGTACAATGTTTTATAAACGGTTAAAGACGATTTGCTTCCGTAAAAATATGGGGAAAAATTTATTCGTTTGTAACTTTCACAATTTTTGTTTAAATTCGCCTGTCAAGTTCCATGCTGTAGATTTCGGTGTAGAAATTACTCACCCCGAAAGCATTTTGCTTTCAGGTGATTGGTTCACCTGATATTACGTATACCAACTACGTTTGCGCACTACGCAGGACCATCTTCACCGCTTAATAACGTCAACAAATTTGAACGCACCGACAATTTTTTTTTGTTGCAATTACTCAGAAACGCGTCCATGATAAACTGTGGAAAGTACGGGTGTAATGATTACTTAGTACCTAAGCAACCCGACACAAAAGGAAAAATCGATTTTACGTGTGCAATAGTCCTGTACCCCCTTAATCGTTGGGGTGTGAATTGATATTTTTCTTTCTAATTAGTCTCACATAAAAAATAGATGTTGGAGTCTAAAAATTTTCAATCGCGAGTGGAAAAAAGCAAGGCGTGCAAAGATTGGAATCGTGAGAAAGTGCTTACAATATCGCCTACCTGCGCAATACTGATTAACTCATGTGTTTTAAGAGATTCTTTTTATAGGGATTATGTTTAAGGATTAAAGAAATGCAAATACAAAATATTTATACCAGGAATTGAAAAAGTTCTGGAACTCCTATTTTTATAAAAATACACAAAAGTAGGTAAATATTACAAATAAATAATAATTATTTATTATCTAATATTCAGTATTTGTTACAACGATTGAGAACTTTTTAAATCTTCATGAACAAAATATCTGTTCCTGTTATAGAAATTTTTATTTCCATATTTTATAAGTTCCATTCCAACTAGAATTTTTATTTTCAAGAACTGTTGCTTTATCAGTTCTCATGGGAATTTATAATGTGAGAACATTTTTAAAAAAAAGTTCCACGTTCCATGTTTCAAATAGAACGTATTAAAAAATTCCAGAACTCTTTCGAGCACTGATATATAAAATTATTTATGTCATTCGTGCATTCATACGCTTTTTAAACTTATCTTCTCCCAATGTGAAGTAAAATCGTCAGGATTCAGTGAATGTTTACACTATCAAGATTTACTTAAAACTTATTATCAGTCCATTCCCATCACATGTCAGCACTGACTTCAGGAGATATTACGAGTGACGATATTACGCACTAGGTACGTATTAGGTGCACTTAGCCTATATTCCCCCCTGATAAACGCGAACCTTGAAGCAGAGAAAGAGTAATTGTATTTTTCTTCCCTTTGTCTTGTGCAGAAACATTTTTCCCTTCCGCAATCCGGGCACCCCTGTCCCCTTCTCAATCGCGTATCGAGACTTCGCCGGCTAACTTAGTAGCATGTGGAAAGTACAGAGAAGGAACTCGATAAAGACAAAAGGAAGAATCAAGACAACAAAGGGGGGAAGATTACGCACGAGTTAAACGACCCGTGAAAAACGAGAACGCAATTCCTCCCCTGGACCTACACTGTCGCCGATGATAGGGAGGGGAAACGATGTTGACGTTCGGGCGACGAATTCCTCAGAACGAAGCACTCCTTGGTTTGATAGCGGGCCGCCGTATATTAGCCGAATTCGATTTAACGGATCGTCTCCCCTTCCGTTTCCGGCCGCGGACAAAATCCCCGAAAATCCCTGGTGGAAAGCAGGCTTTGAACGATGAGGACGGTAGAGGGGAGAACAGAGAAAGTGGGGCCGGGCACAGTGGGAGAGACGAGGGGGTTGAAAACATCGGCGATAGAAAAAAAAAGGGGGGTGCGCTACGTGGCCGTCAGTAAACACGCCGGTGTTCCCTTTTTCCTCTTTCTCCCTAGCCCTTTATCTGCCTTCTTCTTCCTCCTACAATGCGCACCTCCTCCCTTCTCACATGTTCCAGGCGCACATGCACGAGCACGCGCACACATGCACGCGATCATTGAGGCTCTCTTCGCTCCTGTTCACTATTCCTAGAGAACTTTTTCCCAATATAGAAATAGCTCCCGTGCGGGGGCGTGGCGGAGCGCGATACGTCGCGCAGGAAGAGAAATCGTCCTTTCGTAGCAACCACCAGCCACCCTTCGTCTCCATCCAGGGGTGCCCTTGCCGGGCGGCAGAAATTTTCTTGTTCCCCCGCCGGCGCTGGCAAATAAACAATGAAGTCGCGTATTTATGTCGGGCCAGGGGTCGATCGCGATCTCAACCCGTGCCGCGTTTTATAAATCGAAGAGCGAAACAACGACACCGCGCGGGTGGCCCCTGTGCTTCTGGGATTTAAGTGCGCGGCCTCGATTTCCATTCTGCCCCATGGGGTAATGTATTCCCGTATAATTTGTGCCATTTCAAGTGAAGCGTGCTTCTGTTTAATATTTCTTCGGGGATCTGCCAGTGTCTGGCGATCGAATGCCTCTGAAGGCATATGAAGCTTGGACAAGCTGGATTATTGAGCCGATGATCCTTCTTCACACTTTACATACCAGAAGCCTATTAATCGACTTCGACGACCCGCGAGTGGTAGATGAAGTTAAGCAGGTTAAGTGCTGTATTCCACATAGCGAATATTGCATCCATTGGTGAGAGCTTTTATCTAAATCCTTGCTGTTCCCCACTAACAGCTACTCGACTAGTTGCTACTTCTGCAATCGCATTATTGATCAATAATTTTGCTGTAGCACTTAACACATCACAAGTTTATTTGCTTCTGTTTAATGATTCACGTGTCGAGTTGCCAGGGTTGAACTTACGAGGGAAGATCCCCAATCCGGAAATTCATAAAATTATAAAACTTTAGGAATGTATTACGCAATCTTTTTGCTGCCCAAATTCACGGGATGGAATTTTAAGGGGGTGAGATTTTGCGTTATAACTCGCGACCTGTAGGAAATAGAAAGAAACTTCTCAGAGAGAAGTTACTTCTTTTAATTGGGACTATTATTTGGTAACACACAATTCGCGAGTTATAACACAAAATCGGAAAATAGTCGGAGTTTCAGGGGTCAGTTTCGCCCCTTGGAGTGAACTTGGGCAACAAAAAAAAATTGCGTAATATATGTCTATATATCCTCTACGTATCCGCAAAGTTTTATCATTTTTGGAATTTCCGGGTTGGGGATCTTCCCTTGTTAGTCCATTTAAGTTTCCCTCGGGTCTCTGACACTGAACTACCTCTTCATGTTCTAATTTGGGGTAGAGCACATATTTCCTAACTTTATTAACCTCCAGCCGTCATAAATCGAGGAAAAACTTCTGTTTGGTCACGTGCACTTCGTAGTACTTAACCCCACCACGGGCCCCGGGTCTTTTTCGACCCAATAGCTTTCTCGCTTTATTAAAAACTTTTCTAGTTCTCGGAGAAATATAAGAAAGCTGTTGATACGCGTGTTACCCGTTTCTTGGCGTTATGGTAAATGTGCAATTGAACCGAATGCCGTGGTACGATTAAATACCCTCTAGTGGATTATTGTTTTTAAGGAATGTATTCGGGGCGAGGTAATGGTAGGTAGTCGTAAATAAAGCACTCGTTTGCCGTGGAGCCCGGCACTTGGTCACACTTTTAAAGCGGAGAAGAAGAAGGCTCAGCGTTTGTCTTCCCTAGTTACGTCTCTCCGTGTGGATTTAGTCCATTAGGAGGCATTATGTTTATTTGGCCCAGGCTATTTAGGAGACAGATAATATAGCGTCCGAATTAGCGACGGATAGAATAAGTTGCAGCGTTATTAAGGCGAGTTAAACGTAATGCGCAGTTCCGGGCTGCTGCTAATTAAAATTAAAAGGCAAACTTAATACCCCTTTCCCGTGCTTCTTTTTCTGAAATGGGAGAACCAGCACGCGTGGAGAAATTTCGTTTAACTTAAATGGATTCGTTTTTATGCGATAAGTGGTGTTCTGTTTGAGAAATTAAATTAAATAAGGGTGGGGCAGGAACGGTTTAACTTTTTATTGTTCCATTTTTCAAGAGCTGCATTCGCCTAATTTAATACTATCCGCAACAGCAGGATCTTACAATCGGGTTGGGATGGTAATGATACTTCAAATATTTGAACTGAAACTTAATTTTATACTTACCTACGCGATGTTTGGTTAACCCTTCGTGGCCACACTTCTGTAAAGTTCCGCGGTGGTCACACTCGGTTCGATGGACCCGGCAGATTTTTAAACAATTACCGTACGAACTGCATCAGTCCACTCGAGTCCCAAAAATTATAATACACACTTTGAACATTGTAGAAGATGGAATAGTCGCGTTTTAGTAAGAAATGGAAAACACGTTTAATTTAGAGAAATAACTATTTATTATTATTATAATGATTTTTATTATTATTAAATGATTATTATTATTTTATTCATAAGAAAGTTAACAATGAAAGGGATTGAATCTAGTCTTCTCCCGGTCCTCTCTATAGTCAAATGCTATTATCTAAAAAATGGTTGGAAGCACGAAAAATGATATATACAATAATTGTAGAAAATTAAATACTCTTTTAATATTATTTCAACAAAATTTCGACAGGACTCACTATTTTTTAGAAATTCTTTACATCCAAACCATCGATGAATTCTAAACTTTAAGGCCTGGTCGGCACCCCTTCCTGTCTTCCGATTGCAATAATCTTTTTTACAGACTATTGTTTTATAAAATGGCACCGTTTTAAGGGGGGAGAGAGAAAAGAAATACAACAAAAAAAATTCGACACGTATAAATAAGGGCCACCCTAATACACACATATAACTTGAGGGGGAAAAATATTGTCACAGCCATACGCATTAAATTTTATTCTAGCAAATTTCTCGAATTAGAGTAGAATAAAAAAATTTCATTTTTTCGATAAAATTTACGCGTTGGTCACACATGGGTCCGTACGACCCACGCTCAAAAACGATGTTTTTGTAAAGGCTGCTGCCACTCACCAGCGGATTTTCGGATTCAAAAACTGACGGTCTCTACCGGAAGAGGAAACCTGAAATTTCCGTAAAATGTCAGGTCAATGCCATTTCAAAGCCAGGAACTTATCAGCATCAAGCTTCAATGTTGAAAAGAGGGTCTATTGAATCCGGTGTGACCATGAAGGCTTAAATTTCATTTAACCTGGGCATATGTGATAGACGCTATTCATAGACGTCGAGCTATTTTCACATCGATATTCGGGACAACGATATTGGCATTTCATTAAAATGTTGCCTAAACGTTTTCGCTAGTTTACCATCCATTGGCCGTTATCGATTACCGTGGTTATCAGTGGCATGGAAGTTTATGTAGTTGAAGTAACGTAGCTCAATTGTGTCGAGTTTGTAACTTAATAATTAACACTGTCTCACGTCTTCTATAAATGGATTGGACATTCAGAATTATACGTCTAAATATTTCCATTACATCACATTCTATGAAGAATTAATAAGAGCATGAGTTATTTGACTTGCAAAGATACCATAGCCACGCGCATATAGTTTCTAAAACTTTTTAGTTTTTTGATTTCCGAAGAACCGTTTCGTCGGAAAACTGTCAGCAATGTCAGTGGAATTTTTTTGCAACCCTAAGTTACTGGTCCTGTACAGCTCATAAATCTGCTTTAAATAAATTTAAAAAAAGATATTCCTATAACTTAAGTATCCAGTAAAAAGTCATGAAAGTTTAAAAAAGATTCATTACGCAGTTTGCTTTTAATAAATTACCAAAGATACCTTTACTTTTCGGGCCATTACAGTGGCGTCTCCCCTTAACGAAATTATATTTTTCCTACATGGATATGCCAAAAAGGAGTTAACTTCTTTGCGAATAGAAGTTATTGCTAATAAATACACACATTACTCAGCCCGAATATTTTACGGCGCACATAAACAAGCAGCGTAGCACGATCTCCTCAAAAAGAACACTGTGCGAGCACCTAAACTTTTTAGCTCCTTGACTACCATACTAGGGATTTTCGGGATAACCTTGCACCAGTCTGGTTCCCATGGGTACCCAGCCTTTAAACTCCTCCATTTTTTACACGACCATGGCTCCTGTACAAAGTCTAAAAGAGTCAGCATCTTTTTTTTTAAACGAAGAGTAAGCCGTATAAGCCTCAAGTATATTGTCTGAACCTCGGTTTTTTTTCCAGATATTCCGTGATATCGCAGAGTTTCTGGTCCTCGTGAATAATGGTCGTGAAATTCCTCACGAGCGACGCTGAAAATCCATAGATTATTTTCTAACCATCTGTCATGAAACTGCAGATTAATTAAACCGATCCATAAATCATTTAGCACCTCGACGCTGACAACAGTATAAATACTGCCATTCATATTACGAGTCCGATAAATATTATAAAAATAATTTACCGAGCATTAACACTATCCTTCCACAATCTTGCCATAGAAATGTACAACAAACCCTAACAATAATCCCGAAGCACAGCAAACCACTCTTTAAATAATTGAAGATCGAAGCTCATCGGATCGTTTTGCGAAACGCTTTTCTTTCAATTTCACAGCTGCTTGTGAAACAAATTATTAAATATCAGTCTGCTCTCCTCGCGACAAAGTCTCGCGAGCTTCTCCTTCAAATTATTCGAGCAACGTCCAACGGCGGGTGGAAATATGCTCCCCGCGAAATAATGCCCGCGGCGAAATTCAACGGTCGAAAGTTCATCAACCATGTAAATCATCCCCCGCGCAGCTGGCGAAGCGTAAACGCGGGCAGAATAGCTTGGCAACTCGATCTTGTTCAATTTTTTGTCCCCTCATTACCGCGGTCACAATAGACCCGGGGCACGAGCCGGGGCTGTTGTGAGACTGTCGCACAAAGGGCAGGAGCGTGGCGCCTCTGTCACAACTTAAACGGCTGTCATTCCTCGGAGGGTTTTGGAGGGGGGAGGGGTGTTGCGAGGAGAAAAAAAAGTTTGAGAAGGGGTCGTGACAATATTGTGCTCCGAGTTCATAGGTCTAGGGGGGCCGACGGTCCTTCCAGCTAGCTATTTGTTTGACGTGTCTGAGGTTTGTATCTTCAAAGGGTCAAGCGCGCGCGCCCTCTCGCCTCCTCGTCGCCGTTCCCGTTTCGGCCGCGTATGGGCCCATATGGCGCGGAATGTATAAATAACGCGGTTCCTTCTATTGTGGGACAAGCAGCACCCCCGTGAACGCAACGGCGCCCGGAAGGGGCGGCGGGGCGCTAGGTACGTGAGATGGGCCAGCGGCAGATGAAAAACGGGGGCGGTTGCCTGAAGAAAAGCACACTTCGCGTCGGTATGCTTGACACGGAGGCAGAAATGAGAATGAAAACGTGATACTGCGTGCGGGGAAAATTGGTACGGGCCATGGAGCCGCGGCAAGTGTCTGCGGGGCGGTGGTGATGGCTGCGGAATGATGATACATCGGCGCCGTGGAAAGGAGCGGCGCACGGGAAATGCGAGAATCATCGTGGAATAGGTGGAAATAGTTTTGCAATCGACAGTAGTCGACGGATGAAACTGCCTCGGGACTCTGGCGAGAAAGAGGCGGGAAAACGTGGACGGGAAGGGACTGGCAAAAAGGGCTGGGACCCGTTTCGTTCTTGAATGTCTTTGCCGATAGTTGCGCGGATAGAACTGCGTTCCCCCCTGCCGCGTTTGAGATTGGGAACCGGGTTGGCGCTCCAGCAAAACGTTGCTTCTTAGCTAACAAGGGAGGAGCCCTCAAAGGAGATCACGGTTTAATTTCCTCCTCGTGTCGCGTTGTTGCTTCTTCTTCGATCGGTCGCTGCTTGGCGCGCCGCGACAGATAAGCCGCGTGTGCTCGCGGTGATGAATATCGACGGGGATCGGCGGCGCTCGTCATCGGGGGACGCCGTCCGCGGCATTTGCATTCTTACGGCTGGAGTCAGACTCGAACTGAGCGTATGGATATTAGCGGGTAGAATATGAATGGTTATATGAATACGCCGGGCCGTGCCGGGGATCGTAAATCACTGGTGAAACCGAGCTGGAGAGTCGTCTCTGGGAAACTCGCACTTTATCATGGGGAATAACGAAGACACAAACGATCTGCCCGCCAGGAAGAATTAACGTTGACAGGCTCTTCTTCCAGCCGAGCACGATTATCTCTGCCAACTCCTTGAGAATCCAGGATTATGAATTAATTATCACCGAGGAATGGCGAGCCGTTGACGAATGGGCTGGACGGTTTCTCGATGACAAACAGGGAATAATCGCCGTAGTTAGCGAGAGGAAGCGAACGTTTCGTTAAATTGATCGTTTCGCCCGCGTACGGACGCGCCGGGGCCTCATTAAAAATTTTCAACGCTGTTGTCGGCCGTCAAACGGCGATTCTGATACCCGACGGATTTTTTAATTGGCGAGTTCCATCTCGTCGAAATGTTTGCAGCATACAGCTTCCATTTGATACGAGTTTATTTATGATTTCGATGATTTCATAAATGGTACTGCAAATAAACTTTATAGTCGACGACCGGGGGAAGTCGGAAATTTTAATACCTAAACTAGTTTGTAATGAATATATCATGCATCGTTATAATTAACATAAAAATCCCTGGGATTGAATAAGAGGAATTTTTGTTTCATGCTATCAGACTGCGTCTAAAAAGCGACGAAAGAAAGCGTTATCTGAATAAGATTATTGCATTCGGACAACAGGAAAGGGTGCCGACCAGGCCTTAAAGTTTAGAATTCATCAATGGTTTGAATTTGAAGAATTTCTCAAAAATGGTAAGCCCTATCGAAATTTTGTTGAAATAATATTAAAAGCAGCATTTAATTTTCTACAATTACTGTATATATAATTTTTTCGTGCTTCCAACCGTTTTTTAGATAATCACGTTTGAATATAGAGAGGACCGCACTGCGCGCGCATAGACAATACGTCACGCCGTACAGGTGAGATCCGCGAACTGCGGACCTCTCTATATTCAAACGTGATTATCTAAAAAACGGTTGGAAGCACGAAAAAATTATATATACAGTAATTGTAGAAAATTAAATGCTGCTTTTAATATTATTTCAACAAAATTTCGATAGCGCTTACCATTTTTGAGAAATTCTTCAAATTCAAACCATTGATGAATTCTAAACTTTAAGGCCTGGTCGGCACCCTTTCCTGTTGTCCGATTGCAATAATCTTTTTCAGGGATTATTTTTTTTATGAAATGACACCGTTTTAAAGGGGGTGGGAGAAAAGAAATACAACAAAAAAATTTTCAACACGTATAAATAAGGGCCACCCTAATGTGAGCCTCCCAGTTATGTCGAAGTTGATAGAAAAAAGTGGCGTGTCACCGAAGGGTTAAGGTGGTAGACTTAAGTGACTTACCCTGTATATCTCACCCAATGTTAGTAAAAGATGTGGAAATTTCTTGAGATAGACCACGCGATTCCATTCTTGTCAACGATATGATACATATACGACGGTACGGTTCGTGGCACACGGATAGTCCATATTTTAAAGCGTTAAAGCCTCTTCCTTCTTCTCGAAATTATAGCGAAGAGTGTCCCGGTAATATGATCAGCTGTGCCGTATGACAGTGCCATTTTTCTTGTTGGCCAATTGCAGGTCACGTACATGCTGCAACGCGAGCCTCTCTTATCCACGTACGTACGTATCGCACGTACATTTTTGGCACGGCTGAGAACACCCTCGCGTCGTCGTCCTGCTTACGAAGAGACACGTACACGCCCTACACGTGGACTACATCTTCTTCGCAACTCAGGCTTCCTCCTTTGAAAGGAGACGCTCCCGTCCTCCTGGACAAATTTCAGCGTGATTCACGGTGATACCGGTGCTAGGGACATTTTTCATTTCGCTACGGTCATCCTGCACCTCGAGCCCCTCCATACGTGAAACCAGTGCTCCTTGTTTTCAAGTTCTCCTACAAAGTGCCCTCATTTCTCACACAAGTTTTTCGTCGGGGTGTAATAAGTTGTTGCTTTGTTAGCGGCGCTCCGGCAGCTTCGCGCGACTTTCAGTGAAATTGGCCCCTGGCAGGAAATCGAGATGTTGATGTGTTTTTTGACAAATGGCTTCACTCCTTGACAAGTCGAAAACTGCAGAAGCCAAAATTCGAAACTCGAGGCAGTGCAAACAAACGAGCATATGATTTAAGGCTAACGTTTCCCACTGATTGTGGTGATTTTTATTTCAAGCAGACTAGGGAGGCTTGTGTCTATTAGACAGCATTATCATCGAAAGGGTGAATCGTGGAATGTGCATCGTATTCCTATCCGCTTCATATTTTACTGTGGGACTCTAATTGGCATGGTATTATTCCAGCTCATTACGGGGGTCCAAGTTGACTTAGAACTATTAAAGTTTGTTAAGAGAGTCTAAGCTGACTTACGATTGTTCAAAGTTCCAAAGAGGTTCCAGGGTACCCTGAGAGGGATCGTTGATTCAATGCTAGTTGAATAGGTGGAAAGTGCACGACAGATCTTACGGCGAAAGTGCGAGCTTCGAGTCATGGGTATAATAAACTGTGGAACGGGTAGGGCACACAACAGAATTTCTCTGAAAAATTAAGTTCACTGTCTCGACTATTCCGTGTGTTGCATACGTAGCTGCGCATAAGAACGAAACAGATTTGAATAATTCCTGACGGAAATAGTTAAAAGTTATAAAAAGTGCATGCAATAGCTAGATCTGAGAATTGACTCTATCAAGGAGCTTTGGATAATAAAGCTTTTCAGTTTAAACAATTAATCAGAGAAATATAAGCAAAGTTATGAGAGAGATCACAGAAATTAGATTATTCTGAAATTGAAACCATTTCCTCCATCGTCGAAAATAATATTAAACTGATATTCATTTTCTGCTCTACCAAGCAGCAATTTCATGCTTCAGGAACCAAAGCCTAGTATCAATGAAAATAGATTCGTGATACTCCACTATTTCCTTTCGCGCGTATCTCCTATTGAAGTGCACCTGCAATACCGCCGCAAATGCCAGTAATTAACTAAAGAGACTAGCGTACGGTGGCATTACCGATGGAAAATACAATCACGAGTGGATTCTACGTTTGCCTCGTGGATTTTTCCAACTGCTTTGAACGATATCGAGAGGGCGAAACGAGTCAGTCGGCGTGCAAATAGACGCTCTCCATGGGTGGCGTAACAGCCGATTCACGCAATGCAAATGAAAATCTTATGCTGCGGCCGGTGCGTCGGTAGAGTGTGTACGCCAAGTACGATTCCGAGAGCGATGGCTGCGTTAAACGTGGCCGAAGTGGGGCCGACACCCGATGAAAACGAAGCGGGCGCTTGTGTCCTAACGCAAGCCCTGTTGACATTGCATTAGCCCCGGAATAATTATTCGCGTATCGATCATCGTGTCGATTGTAATTGGTTTCGACGTGACCAGCCGACCTATCGGCTACTTAAATTGTACCGAATCGCGTGCACGACATCCCATGAAGGATGGATTCACCTCTATTCCATCCAATAAACTGCTGCATTTTGTGGCTGTCAATTGAGAATTCACCATCAGTTTGAATAATCAGACGGAACATCGGAATTATACATGGTCACTTTGGGCCGCTATATTAATTACGTGAAATTTCTAGCTCACCTGTCACGCGAGCATTTCTTTTCCGAATCGAATATGTACCCACGCTAATTTTAAGTAGAATGGTTTCGCTGACTTTTGATGAAAATCACGTGGCTTAAGATTTTCGTAATTTCTCTTGTGAGAATATGGTACTCCTCGAGTCTGTCACTTGTGTTCTGTGATGCTTCGTAAACCGTATGATAACACGAGGCATTGAGAGCAACAACGGACGAAGCCACATTTTTTTGGAAATTTAGTTAGTAGCAATAATGTATTCCAATAGGCTGTACTAATCATATAAAATAGGAAAAATTAATTATTTTTCAATGTGGGTTAGTCCGTTGTTGCTCTCAATGCCTCACATATCAGGGTGTTAAAGGGATGAGGCAAATTAGTTGCCTCGAGATTTTAATGAACGTAGTTGTTCGAGAGGAACAATGTTTTATTTTCATTATTTTCGAAACAGTTTGGGAATAATAAAGCTGAATGTGATTTTTAATTTTATTCAAAATATTTAACAATACGAATGGCGAGTAAGAAAAAGTAAAAGAAGTAAGCGAGTTAACTACAGAGAATCAAGATATTTCGCTTGTTGATACTGTACCATACACGTGTATGCACAGTCGTGCCTCTGTTTTTCACTTACTAGTATTCCATCGGAATTTCGAATTAATGCTAATGAACCACGTATTTAATAATTGCAATTACGACGCCAATGGTGCTCGTAAAGTGATTGTTATCGCAGAGGATCGTACGATTAATAAATATATTTCGATATTTGTTACGTGCTGCGAGTACCTACCGTCGTTCTTTCTACTCCCGGTGAAAACGCTTGAACGTGTGTTCGTGCTTTCAGTAGCTTTCCACTTAATTCGAATTTACTTAATTTGAGCACTCGCGTGACTTTCGTGGATTTATTAATAAATAAAGTTGGAGTTTGGGGTTTGATAAAGAATGTTTGCATAGAAACGATTGAATTGTTGATGTACGAAGGGAAAGGGAATTTTAAAGGGCAGTTAATCGTATCTAGATTAGCCGAGTAATAACTGTAATAAATTGAATTGATATTGGGAAGTTGTTACGGAAAGAAACTTAAACTTTCCTCGTTTTATCCATAATTATCCACGAGCCGATCATTTTGATGAAGGAAATAATGTTCACAAAACGTATAAACATTCTTGGCTACTATTAGTAAATTATTTCGTCTAAGAACGGAACTCTATTAGGGTAACATAGCATTCTTACTATTTCAAGTTTATAAAAACTATTATTTAATGCATCGCTATCAAATTTACATAGCATGATTGATAAAATGATTTTTGTGCAACTTATTTTGGCCAAGACAGTGAGTTACACATTTTTGCAATATTTTCCTAGTAATAATAATAATAATAGAGGTACAAGTGATAACATATTTAATGTTCGAGTTTTGCAATAAATGTTTCCAGTATTGTACATTATTTTGCCCTAAAGCACCAAACAGAAATGCTAACAGAAAAATCTCGAAAATATTAAAATTCCTTTGTACATCCTTTCATTTATTTTTCCACGTATCTGGAAACAAAATAGATATTTACCTTTGCTGCATTCATTCACCACTTACAATGCTTATACATAACTTTTTAAGTCAAAGAAATTTGTGTACCTTTAAGGTAGTTCCTAACCAACTGTGTTAGTAAAATTGGAGTTGGGTAATAAACGATAAATATAAAGTAGTATGATACTATAAAAATAATAATATACATATATAATGTATATATAATAATGTACAAGGGTTTCTTGTATTCGAAATTAGTTTTGAACGAAATTTAAAAGAATTCTTGAATTTAGTAAAATATACAGGAACTACCTTAACGTCTCGTTTTTTAAGCGCACTTCCACTGTGATAAAGAATTGGAAAATTCGACTAAAAGGATACAATGTTACGTGGCATACAAATTGAAGCGAGTCGCGGGATTAATCTATGGTAACCGTACCTACGTTACAATATGATGGGTGATACGATCTATCTTACGAAATTACACGCTAATTTCTCCGCTAATACGCGTAGCATGGCAAATCTCGTCAGCAATGTATTGTATTAAATCCCACATTGCCAGTATTATCTGTAAACAGCAATCGTGCTTCATAGTCATCGAAAACGACAGTTTAATTAATAATCTCTGTTGTACGGTTATCAGGCAATGCGCATCGATTGGCGCAAAGCATTAACCACTGCGTTCAGCCGGAACGATTGAATGATCTTCGATCAGAATCATTTCACGTTAACTGTACATTTATCTGCTTTCTTCGGTAAGAGACAGAAACTCATCGCATGCTCCTGCGAGTCTCTGTTTATAAATATTTCATATTCCTCAAAGTGGCCAGGCAGTTTCAGATTCCATAAGGTAGAAACCGAGATACACCTGGCTCTTTTTTATTTTATTCACCATCGCTCTGCATTTTCGATTCACCTATCTCCAGAGTCTGAAGAAACTTGTGCAAGTTCGTCTTCGTTATTTATTTGCATATAAGACTTGACGTGTAAAAAAAATTGTTCGCAATTTTCCAAGAGCACCTACATCAAAGACACTTCATAGCTCTTCAGTTTCTCGAATTACGTACCTTGACATTATTCAGGGTTCGAAAGTTCCATCTGGAGCACTGAACGCGATTGCAACTTACCCTGAAACGGGCGTCATCAATTTTACGATTTTACGTAGAAAATTTTTAGACGCTGCGAATGGATGCTCCCCTAAATTAAAAAAAAATTCCAGATATCACGCAAAGTAATAGCACTGCTGCCGGGTCGGTTGCAGAAATTTCAACCATTGAATAAAGATTTCAGTTGATAATCAGATGTAGACATTCCCCAAATAAATAGGTTCCCTTGCAGGCTGGAATGAAGGTAACGACGCAGTCAGGTGAATGGCAGGAAATCGGCTATTTTTCGATAGGACGTCACGTCGACGGGGTAGGAGAAACTATTCCGCGGAATTCCAAACCGGGATTATTACATCAGCGCCATGACAGTGCGCCGGATTCTTTCCCCTCGACATTCAATCTATCCTGCAGAATAATCAGATTTCGTATTCGCGGTCTTGAATTATAATTCAATCTCCTTGCGAAAATAAGGATTTTCGATTCTGGATCAGGGGCAATTGGGAGCCGCTGTAACGTGCAGCATGCCATCTTTGACACTACATTCCATGCGAAAGGCGCTATTGAAGTTTTATTGGTGATATTTCCAATATTTCGAGGAAGATGTTCAACTTGAGTAGTTTGAGTAGAACAAACTTTCATTTTTTAAATTGTACAACTAACCGCTTCGTAATTTTTATGGAATCAATTTATATGTAGAGGAGACCGGGGCTACTTGATACGTTTTTCAGTTTTCAAGGCTTTTCATTTCTGTTTGAATTAATTACTTGATAACAAATATGCTAAAATATACTTTGGTCCTTCGTCTTTAATATATAGTAAGCGGAAACTTGAGAAAATACATGCAAAATGGATGAAAAAATGTTATTTTGACGATCAATTTGGATGTATCAAAACTATTTACTTTTTCTCTATTTAAACGAAAATAGTTTTAAAAAAACGATTGTTAACGTCAATGTACACTTTGTATTTCTTTATATGAAAAAAAAAATCATAAAGGTTATTCTACTTTCCGACCTGTCCAAGGATTCTAACCCCTTAAGCCAGTTATTTTAGGAGATTGGGGCAACAGAGCTTTAGGCATTGTGAAGCTACAAAAGCGGTATAAAGAAGATACACTTGTCGCTAAATTATTGTGCAAGCAAGTACAAGGGGACTTTTTGAACTATCTAGTCGCTCGCACCGCCATCGGAAGAATTGTCTGTCGGGCGAGGCTTTGTTGAAACCGCGAGTCGAGCGGGAGATTTTTCCTTTCGCGAAGTTTCTCGCAGCCAAGCGAGAGTGTCTTGCATAACAAGGGAAAACTTTGTACGTGAAGCAGTGGATAAGATCCGAAAGGAGCAACTTCTAGTGGCCTTTAAATCTTGCCAATAGAGTCATTAAATGTAACTCTTGTGAAGAGGCCACTGCTGCTTGGCTTGGAAGCTTGTGAAATGTAACTTCTAAGTTCCCAGTCATACGCGTTAAAGTCTCGAAACTTCGCGGCCGAGCAGGAGTGGATTGGTAATTTGGCTTCTGCGTACAAGCTGTAGCAAATAGAATGTAAATAGAAGTGGCATTCACTTATATTGAATCGCAGGCCTTTCGATGGAATTTCAGGTCCTTTCAGGCAACAGAGCTGAACACTTCATTCTAGTATGTACGTTCGAAGTTTGACCGTATAGTGACTGTCAATCTCCGCGTATTTCAGGTCCACATTCCCTTTTTCGAGCCACCCTCGACTATTCTCGTATTGGATTATCGGTAGCGAAGCGAGCTACCACCATTCATATTGGCTAAAAAGGACTACTTTCACAGCATCAACGAGGTATCGATCGTCTGTACGTAAATCCGCCGTTCCAACGTTCATCTATGGAGAAACTGTGGTTTATATAGTACGTGTTAAATGAACGAAAAAAGAAATAGTCACACGTGCATAATGCCTAAACTATTTTCTGACTTCTAAAGCCAGTGGAGTTAAATTTTGATACTTAAAGGGTTATACATAGTGAGGAGGCTGAAAAGAGGCGAATGTTTGGGAATTTTTTTTAAAAAAACTGATGCATATAATTTTACAAAACTTTTTGCACTTAAAAGAACAATATTTAAAGAATATTTGGTAATTTTTTGTAGAAAAATATTTACGTCTATAATAAAAATACGACATCCAAGAAGGTTTTTTAAAAAGGGTGAGCTAGATGTCTCAAAAACTATTGCACCAATCTTTCTGAATTTTTGTGGGCTTATTTTTTATATAAAAATAGTCAAAAAAGTCACAAACATTCGCCACTTTGCGGCCGCCTGACTAGTTATAACTCCTTAACGTTTCGTTATGATATCTTCAGTGGCGGATTTAACAGGGCGGATGATGAGCAGTTGCCGTCTGGGCCCCTGCCCAGAAGGTTCCACAGGGCCCCATCCTTAAAAAAAATTATGATTTCATCTGAACTATTTTTTTCTGTACTACTACATTGACCTGGTTTTCAGTAAACTATCTCTTCATTTCCCCGAAAAAGGGCCCATTCCCAGAAGGCCCCCTAGGGCCCTATCTTCAAAAAAAAAAATATGATTCTAACCAAACATTATTATATATTTTTCTGTACTACTGCACTTAGTCCGTTTTTAATCAATTACCTCTTCATTTTCCCGGAAAAATGGGCCCCTGAGAAGGTTTGCAACCTGGGCCTTTCTCCTTAAATCCGCCACTGTATGTCCTCCAGTTGAATTATTAAGTTTCCCAAAGAAATTCACTGTTCTCCTTATTTTCGTTGCATATTTCTATATCAGGCTGTAATAATACTTGAGAATCGAATAGCAATGAAATATCCAATATCTCAATCGAATTCCAATAACAAGTTATATTTAGTATCAAAGTTGCTTGTATAGCTACGTTCACAAATATATTTTTCAAGTTTCTTTCGACCACCGCTGCAGAGCGATGGATCAAGAGATATACACAGGTCGTTACACAAAACTTTCTGTAGCACGATAAAATACAACGACCGTTGCAAGCTTTCCCGATACCACAGTAGGTTTCCTAATCTCGTAACTCTTGCTTCTTTCTGTACGTAAATGGAAGGGAATTAAAAACTATCTAACAGCAGAAATAACGGAACGCAAACGCTTCCCCGCGGCGTTTCCTTTTGCCTGCTTGCTTGTTACGCGCTAACCCAATAGTTTCGCCATCCGTAAATCCCATAAATACGTGTATTCCGCTGTGGTTTGGGAACTTTAATTTCCCTCTAAACGATACAATTCTACGCGCAAATATTTGTTTAGCACCGATGCAGCGATTCCCTATTCTCCACCGCGGCTGGATCAAGTATTATTAAACAAGAAAATTGACTACCTAAGCGGCTTCCGCCCCGTAATATAGGTACGAGCCAAGTGTAAACGAACCATTTCCGTTTCCTCGTACGGCTAGTTATCTTTCGGCTAGAGAACTAAACACTTTGTTTAATAAAATGTCTCGTATATTTTGCACGGTGCCCCATTAACCCTCCGTAGTCACAGCTTCTTATAATCACAAATTGGTCACATGGGGTTCCCAGTGCCATTTTTGAGTTACCACTTTCGTATTTTTCAGGCTTTCAACTTTTCAGTGATAATTTTACATTCGTAATACATATACAATCTTTCTCTAATAGAGTCTTTTTCTAGAAATGTAAATTTCGATGTGTTGAAATTTGTATTTCAGAAAATAGTTGTGGATAAAAGCGATTTTTTTGGTTAAAATTCATCAAATTCTTAAATTCTATTATTAAGGTCTAAACATTTAGAAAATATTGGCGAAAACATATGCTGGAGCAAGTCACGCAATTTTATTATTACAGTGCAAAAATAAAAAATAATTCAACATGTTTCTAGTTGATTGTTCAAACAGTGCGGCTGTTCTAGATAATTTTCTTTAAACACACATTTGATTAATAATCGTATAGCAGTGACATTTTTATTACTTTCTTCCGTTATTACGTAACTGAAATTACTAAGGAGAGCATGGAGGAAAGTTCGTCATTAAATTGTCATTTCTGCTCAGTTTACCCCCAGTCGTGGACAGAAACCAGTGTTGAGGAAGCAGTTCTGAACGCTTTTCACGTTTCTAACAAGGAATGCTCGAAAGTCTGCGGCATTCTCGTTAAAACTCGGCCAGGTTTGTTCGTTTCAGTGGCCAAGTACTTGCACCGAGCGCCGGGAATATTTCGATGGCCGAGATAATTAACTAATAAACTGGAGTCTGCGGCGCGGTGCGGGCAAGCCTGGCAAGTGTACAGTGAAAACGCGGTTTATTTGCTCTACATCTTGTGAACTCGGCCGTTTACCGATGAGGTTGCGATCCGTCTCTTCCATCGCGGCTCCCTGCCCATCCCGTTCACCCGTGCTGGCAAAAATTCGCGTAAAAAGAGCACCCGACACGAATCGCCGCGATAAACGAGCAGAAAATTTTTAACGATCTTACCCTCGCGTTTCCTCGAACGAGCTCGGATTTTATATCGCGCTTGCTCCCTGAATAAAATCGGCGTAATTCGTGGTACAACGAAGTTAGAGGATGAGTTTTTCGTGATAAAAACAGCGAGATGAAGTTATCTCGCTCGATGCTTTTTGTTTTGAAGAGTAGTAAGGCTGACAATGGTGGCTCTATAGTATTCCGTACGAAGCTATAGTTATGTTTGTGGAAGTAATCTGGCATACTCAATAATTTGAAGAGTCCTAAGTTCTAAAAAGTCCAACTGGATGGCTACGAGATTTAGAAGCATTTATACGTTAAGGATAAATTTTACAATAAAAATTTAAAACTACTTAGGATTCAATGTGAACATTGAAATTAAACAATATCGCACGAATCATGAATAGTATTAAGGCCGGTATTCATAGTCGCTACTTATTCTTAAGCAACTGCTTAAGCATTCGGCAGCCTTTGCTAGCTGCTAGGTTAGTAGAGGATCCCGCATGCGTAAGCATTTGCTTAAGAATAAGTAGCGACTATGAATACCGGCCTGCGTAACTCATAATTAGTAGTCGCGTTAAACACGATCCTCCACCTAAACACTTGAATCTCCAATCACATTTTCCAGTTTCCAGTTAATAATTTTCACATTGCTGACTTTGGAGGACCGCAATATGCAAATCTTTGGGTAATCATCGTTGCGCCCTCCACGCACCGCAGGAAATTCTGCGCAAAGGCGAGGATTCAAAGCACGAGGACCTGTTTCCAATCTTGCCAGAGGAAAATATGATTCCAGTATCATCGCGAGAGGCCGAAGACCTAGCAAACGGGCGAAGCCAAGAGGTAAAGTCAAGATTTCCTGGCCCCATAAAAGGAACGTAAACATCATAAAGATGGGGATGGGCAAGAAAAGGTAACGAGCATAGAGCTGCTGGCTGAATTTCTGCCTAGTCGAAAGAACAACGTCGTCGGAATGGCGTAATTAGGGGAGAAGATCGGCTTCGGTGCGCCGGAAGGGAGGTCGATTCCGCAGGCGATCCTGAAGCGTCTCTGTTCAAACTTTCGAGGTCTCTCAGCGCTCGCTCGGTAACTACTGATGGGAAGCGGAAGAGAGGCGAACGATCTCCTTCCGTCCTGGTCAATTTATCAGCAGGAGACTTCGTTATTCCCACTATATTGCCACGCCACAAGCACAGCCTTCCCCCCTGTGGAAGACGCATGCTTCTAAAGCAGATCAACGTGCTCGCACCCCTGTTCATAGGAACTTGGGGATCGAGGAAAGAAGTGGCGCGCTGGAAGGGCAGCGAGCTTTGTCCAAGCGGGTAGAAGCTGTCCCGCGACTTCTGTGTCGCGGCCGAGAACAAAGGGACGTCAGCGATACGCACGCTAAATTTATTTCGTCTCAGTAGAACCGTTTCGTAATTACGCTCGCTTCAGGTGGTACCATAAATGGGAATCTTTGGCGGGGACAGGTTTTATGTTAAACATTTTTGTGCCACGGTTTATGTCATCGTTGCTAGAGTAGGGGACTTTGGAATGACATGGGAGACCGCGGTGAGTGTCATGGGCAGATTTTAGTACGGTTATGTTAGAGACATTGTCACGTCGGTAGCCAGAGTAATGTCTCATTGTAGTCGGAATGGATTCGTTATTATCATGAGAGACTTAAACTCTAGTGGGCAGTTAATGGAAGCTATATACATGAAGGCGAACAGATGCATTCATTAAAACAATTTGAAACTTGAAGTCATAACACATATCCCTGATTTAGGCATGTGTTTAGGAATTCCATCGCTCAACAGTATTTTTTAGAATCTCAATTTCATAAGACACTTGGACATTTAAGATGGTGTTGTAAAGATATCTAGAATCTAGACTCTAGAGCAGAGTGTTGGAGCGAAGCTTGGAGCTGGAGCGCGGAGCAGTGGTCCTTATTTATACGTGTTGAAATTTTTCTTGCATTTCTTTGCTCTCACCCCCCTACAACGGTGCCATTTCATAAAGAAATAATCCCTGAAAAAAATTATTGCAATCGGACAACAGGAAAGGGTGCCGACCAGGCCTTAAAGTTTAGAATTCATCAATGGTTTGAATTTGAAGAATTTCTCAAAAATGGTAAGCGCTATCGAAATTTTGTTGAAATAATATTAAAAGCAGCATTCAATTTTCTACAATTACTGTATATATCATTTTTTCGTGCTTCCAACCGTTTTTTAGATAATCACGTTTGAATATAGAGAGGTCCGCAGTTCGCGGGTCTCACCTGTACGGCGTGACGTGTTGCCTATGCGCGCGTAGTGCGGTCCTCTCTATATTCAAACGCTATTTGAATTTTCTTTTGTTTTATAAGAGCAGACGAATGAGTTTCTTTAATAAATACCAATTCGCAATTTTTCATGATTGAAAGGGAGGCATAGTACTTTCCTTGCCCGAAAATTAAGCATCCTTTATGATTTTTTCTCTATATGGAAATGAAAAGCTAGAAAGATGGGGTTTGTTGCAAATGAAAGATCACTGTTTGAAAGTATTGAAAGAATTTTTTATTTAAAAAAAAGCAGCTGGACCGGAGCAGGAGCGGAGCAGGAGCGGAGCTGGATCAAGTATTTTGAAGTCGGAGGGGAGCAAATAAAAAATTGGTCTGCTCCAAACCCCTACTCTAGAGTATTACCTATGATACCTACAGTTTTCCAAGATTCCTTCAGATTCTCCATGTTACAGTTGAAAATTGCATTAACAGCTCTAAAACGCGTTACACCTTTCGTTAAAAGCTATTCAGACCCACTGCCACCAATGGAAACTATTCTCCCCCGTCTGCACTGGAAACTGCACCCTTTGACGGTGCAGTGGCTCGCGAGCCTATCACTCCCCTGATCTTGGGGTAAGACCTCTTGGTGTAATCGCTCGGCAAAACTTCTCTGTAAGGTCGTAAAAGCATCCCGAAGAGGAGGGTGCAGAGTTAACAGATTTACATGGCAAGCCCGGGCGGCTACAATGCTGAATTCAGTCGCGGCGTTTACCCGCGATGCCGCGAATAGAAAGTACTTTGTTTTAAACGTTGCCGCGAGCGGTTCACTCGGTGCAAAGCGGTTCCCGCACTGTTTCGCGGCATATATTACAGCCGGGACGAGAAAAAGGAGGAAAAATATCGCCGCGGCGTTACGGGAAAAGTACAAAACGCAGGGCCGAGGGAGCAGGAAATTCCATTCGTGGAATAGGTCGCAGGCTTTCCTCGCGAACTGGTCCATTGTTCCCTTTTAATCGGAGGATTCAAACGAGCTCTGGATGCCGACTATGGACCAGAGGTGTTGTTCGCGATACGGTTGTCGATGATTCATGCGCTAACTGCGCCGCGATTTTAGACACAGTTGAGAGGGAAACTTTAGAATGGAGACGAGGATTTCTTTAAAAAGAAATCATCTTTCTCGAATTCAGCTGTAGATGAGGAAGAGGAAGATTAGATTGGGAGACGAAGAAGAATCTTGTATTCTGGGCGAAATGTTTTTCCGCGGAAGATCGTTAAAGTTTCAGCCAATTAGATCGCGCGGGGTTCTCTATGAAGAGAGCACTTCCCTCACTTGTCTCCCCTCTTTGCGCATGGGAGGGCACAAAGCTGTGTAAAGGACTGGGGAGGAACTTCGTGGGGACATGTAAAGCTAATATTTTTCTCCGTACCAAGTGTATTTCCTTAGGATGTAACTTTTTTAATAGCGCAAAGAAATTTTCTTTGTTCCTGTACAAACAATAGTACTAGATTGTACCAGCAGTTGCTTTTGAAAAATATAGAGATGTTACGTGACACAGCTAATTTCTACTATCGTAGAAGTATAAACGCACAAGCTGTATAACAATGTTTTCGCAGCTGCTTCTATAGTAACATATAGTACGAAAGAAATCAGAAGATTTTTATATAAAAAACCAGCCCACAAAATTTCAGAAAGATTGGTGCAGTAATTCTTTTAGATATCTTGCTCAACGTTTTTAAAAAGGCTAAGAAGCAAGAGGATGTCGTTGTATTTTTAATATAAACGTAAATATTTTTCTACAAAAAAATTACCAAATGTTCTTCAAACGTTGCTCTTTTAAGTGCAAAAAATTCTGTAAAAATATATGCTTCAGCTTTTTCAAAATAAATTCGCCTCTCTTCGGCCTCCCGACTAGGCATAACCCCTTAATTCTTATGATGTTAACAAACTTTGCGTCAAAGAACAAGTCTCAGCTTCAATGCATCTCTTTGTAATTAAATGCAAAAGGAATGCTTCATTTTCGACAAAAACGACTGTCTAGTACCCGATGAAAAATTCATCTCAGGCCCCCATGAACCCCTCCTTGCCCCAAGACCAACTTTCGCGGCGCGTATCTTTCAGCCCTAGGCTGCTTGGAAAATTTGCTTTCCCTCTTGCGTTAGAGCATGTCGCGTGCTTGCACACCACGCGTCAAGTGCCCTCTCTCGCGTGTGCACACACGTATGCGTGCACTCTGGTCGGACACGGTGTGGCCGCGTCCCATGCAACACTCGTCGTCCTCCCATTGGATCGTTATAACCTTCTCTCCCCCTGCTTAGAGCAACACGCGAGCTCGTTAATTGCTACATTTTCCCCCGCGAAATTACATTATTGCGACAGCTGTCGTGTAACGCTCCCGTGTTTCCCTACATACAATTCTCGGTTCCTGAGGCGTGCCTGGATGCGCCGCGTCCTCGAAGCCGCGACTCGACAAGAACAGACGGCCATTTAACTCCTCCATGCCCATTCATTCGGCATAATCCCGAGATGACCCCGCGTATCTTTATCACGCGCCGCTGTTTGTCGACGAAATATTGTCGCTCGTAAGGGATGCACCAAGTTCATCGCTGCTTATGCTAATCGCGAGGAGGACGTTCGTCATGGTCGCGAAACCGCTGCCTCGCGTCTGGTGTACGCTTAAGCCGCGTATCCACCTGTGCCTTCGCCCCGAACGGGCGCGCACCGATTGTTTGCTCGTTCGGTGCTCGGCGAACGCATTGGTTCGACTCGGAATGACGAGTGCGGATACAATGTATGGACCGATATCGAGGCGACTGCGAACCGAGCGTTCGCCGAGCCGTTCGGGCCGATCCGCTTGCTGGCGGTCCATCAAAGCGTGCATTCGCGTCCGAGTGGACGCCGCAAATTTCACTAAAGTCCCTTGAGATATTCCAGAAACATGAATTGTTGTGGAATGCAAGAAACCCGCTTTATTTTGATATTTTAAAAAAGGACGACGCGTGGTGTATAATTGGACAAGAGATCGGAACGGACGTGGAAGATTGTAAGAGGAAATTGGAGAGTTTAAAAAGTTCGTACAGACGGGAAAAGGGGGAAAATTAAGATAAGCACCACAATTGGACGAGGTAAATAATATTAAACACTTCTAAGAGAGAGTGGGGGAATAACTCGCGCCGAGTACCGAACGCGCGTCGCACGAGCAAAAAACCGGTGCGCGCCCGATGCACATTCGGGGCGAATGCATAGGTGAATACACGGCTTTACACGCAGACATGCCCGCGTTAATTGTTTCGATATTTTTTTTTAGTGCAGTATGTCCTGTGCTGAAATATGGATTTTTAAAGCTTTCACGGCCTGAGTGATATCATTTGAAGGGTCTGGATCACGGTGTAATAGACAGGTGTTCCGATTCTGTAAAAGGTATTTTACCCCAGCGATTTTGTGTGCCGATTTCTGTTTAGTTCCCATGGCCGCCGCGAGAGGCGTCGTGACTTAGAAGGCATATACATGTGTTAATGAGATTGTGGTAGTAGAGATTTTAATGGTATTACTGGGCTTGCCAGAAAAATCCTGCGCGTAATGGAGGGGGAACAAGCCACGCATGCGCGTGATGACGCTGTCAGTTGACTGAACCTTGGCGTCGATTGGTTTGACGTCACGGGGTTCCCCTTCCACTACGAGTAGGAATTCCATACCAGGCCTGTATATATATATATATGTAAATGCCTTTACAACAGCCACGAAATCTGCCGGCCGCTAGAAGAACTAGGAACTGTCACACATTCTGGACAGGAGTCGGAACACCTCTCTATTACACCGTGGTCTGGATGAAATATCGTTTCGATTTTTCGTCACCATTGCTGCTAGCTTCAAGAGGGGGTTTTGGGTGGAGTTACACTAAAAAGCTTTGTTTGTTATTGGAATCAAGTTCAATGTTAACGATATCCATTAATTCGATATATCTAATTCATTTCCTAACACCGTAGAAGTAACCATACAAGGTTTCTCTAGCTTTACCGGACGTGCTCTGAAGCTCGGCTTTGAGCACTCAAGACACTGACGAGAAAATGATTAGGGTTAGAATGTTCCTCGTTAGGATGATCAGTGGGGAGGTACCCAGATCGATCCTTTCTTCGACTTCGACTGCGATCTTATAAATTCTCAGGGCCAAAGACGTATTTACCTATAGCTGAATATTTCAGAATTATTTTTATAAGATTTTTAATTTCACTAATATTTGTAATATTTCAGTTATTTGCATTGAAGTTGATAAGATTTGGTTATTTCATATTTTATTAATTATTTGATTCGGAGGTGAAAAATTTCCCTCTTATGCTTTGATTTATTTAATTTTTAATTTTTCAGTGAAAATTATATTTACAGTTAATTATTTAATGTTAATAAATAATGTTATTTCTGTTGTATATTTTCAAGATATATGTCTTATCAGACTCATTAACTAATTTCTGCAAGTTCCCTAAGTAACAAGTGAACAGGAAATATTGCTGGTGCAAGCGATCAAAGGGCCGAATGCAATTTGTTTCCTTGTTAGGCCGTTAGTAACGATTCATTTGCAGAAACGGGACGTTTAATTAATAAGGGCGTTAATTAGCGAGGATAAAGACAATTATTGTCGAACAGGTCGTAGTAGACAATGCGACGTGTTTTCATATTTAATTGAATGCCCGTGATGTTGCGCAGAGGGTTTCTTAAGAAACAAAGGGACCGAAACTATCCCTAGGCTAGACGTTCAGGCATGAGTAATTAAGCAGTACGCTATTCGTAATAACATTGTGCATCGAAACGTTTAACCGCAGTACGAGTGCTGCTCTAATACGATGTTATTAGGAGCAGTTAATTGCATAGTACGTACACTGGATATTAGAATGGGAATCGAGCTAAACGTGCCTGAATATTAACCAAAACGGGAGATTATTGACTCCGATGCAGTTGATTAGTGTATCCCTATATTAATGTAACGTTGATGAGTTATACCCACAATCGACCAAATATTTATGCATTAATCTAATCAAGGGACGTACACCCTGTAGTGCCATTTCAGGGGAATCGAAAACAACATCCACGCGTCGATAAGGTCATTCTTAAGGGTGCATTTCACCCAAGACACTCGTTTTTGAAGGTGATATTTGGAAATTAATTGTGAAAAATCTATCGCACCTACAGGTCAGGGGTTTTGCACACATATTTAGCAGTGTTTGAGCTATCAACAAAAATTTTTGGAATGCATTATATTGAAAATTGTACGAGTCACATGCTGAAGCGCAGGTCATGTTATCAAACACATCGGGCGCACGAATTGCGGCCGTCCTAGTCATCTGAAATGAAAGTACCAAAGATTTTATAATCATTAAAAAAAAAATAGAACTTTTGGGTGTGATACTCCCTTAAGGTAGGTTGTCCTATACGCGACTGGAATTTCAAAGTCGATTTTCTTGAAAATGAAGCGCGATATCAAAAAAAGTTACTGTTTCTTTCCGACTTATAATAAGTAAATAAGTCGAGAAAAAAGAATAAAATTTGTTGATATTGCGCTTCATTTTCGAAAAAATGGGCTTTGAATATCTTGACGTTGCGTCCAGTCGTGTATAGGAAAACCTGCCTTTACGCGGCTAATTTACCGTTTGCGGTCTGTAACCTGCATTTATACTTTAATAAATAACGATCTTTTGAATTGATAAATAAACGTACCTTTTACCAATATATCACCGTTGCCTCTGGGCTTTGCATTTTCATTTTATTCTCCAAAGCAAGATAAAACATCATGCGAAAATATATTTGAAAAATGGCTTTGCGATTTGGGATTATGGCAGCTTTGTCAGTAACAGAAATGCGTTTTATTTGTTATATTTTTCGGCGTATTTTAATGATTAATTAAATCATATATAATACCGTCAAAGACCCAGTTCCTGATCACTTAAGAGTAACTACCGCGGGTTTTTAAACGTGTAAAGGGAAAACTTAATAAAATTTTAAAGGTTTTTTTTGTTATTTCAGTAAATCTATGTTTTATCTTTAATTTGGTACTTATTAAAAGAAGTGCACACATAATAATAATTATTTTATAATTTAACTTTGAAAGTGAAAAATGCAAAGGGAGCAGCTTCTGATCACCTTCATACGTTTTACTATGAGCTATCAAATTTTGCGTATAAATATCAAAATACTTCATAATTATTTAGTAATTTGTTAGAATAAATTTGTATCACAATAAGCTCATTATTTGGTTTATTTTCCTAAACTGATCAGGAATTGGGTTCTGATCAGGAACTGGGTCCTTGACGGTAATATCGCTTTTTCGTTGCATTTCTTATACCCATTTTGGGTTTCACAAACTCAACAATTAGTATCTAAAATAAACATTTACATTTCCTATTTCCAAAGTCAGAGGCAATCTCGTTATACGGACAAAGAAATGAGAGAGAAAAACATTTAATCGGTGCACCTTCGGCCTCGATCCACCTGATGCATATCCACTCTATCCAAACTTCGTTTGAGAAACTTTTTTACACATTAAGTACGTTACGAGTAATTCGCGGCTGTCAAGTCAGCTACGTCGCGTTCTCTATTACATTACACCCTCCCCCATCCCTGTTCGTTAATTGCCGCATTTTGCTCGCGAAATCGAATTACCGTGGCAACTGATGCGACTAACTTGCGCGTTACATGTGCATATATGCCCGCTCTTCGTGGAAATTATTGCCCGCCGCAAATGCGATTTAAGAGAGGCCGAGGAAAACTGCGCGACGAATTTTTTTTTTTTTTTTTCGTCGGGCAGTTCCAAACGTGCCGGCGTTTCCAAAACAGTGAACTCAACAGGTCACATATCACTGTGAAAAGTGAACTGCTTTCATCGTAAGCAGATCTAGTAGATCAATTCATTAATTAATCATAATGCTGGAACGACGTACTCATTGAATATTCAAAGTTGCTGTATGTGCAGATAGAATGAAATTGCCATAGCCATTGATTAACTGATATGTGATGTAATTGATTATCAGTTAATTAATTCCCGGAATCTGTTAGCAGATTGACTACACAGGCTGTCCCAAAATTGACATTGCATTAGATGTCACAACAAATTTCTAGAAGTCCAACTTCCATTCCATTATATTTACAAAATTAATTCAGATATTTATTTAATTTAAAAAAAATATTTTTTCTTAATATATCTTAATATATAAAGCAGAAAGCTTTTATTTGTGTGTTTTTATGTTGCCTAAAAACTTTCGAACGATAAACTCTTGGATCACGAAACGGGTGCCTCAGCTCATTATGCCTGACTAATTCCAGATGAATGTGACCATTTTCACAAAGAAATTTTGTTTTTTTATAAAATCAGAATTTAAATTTCTGGCGAATCCGAGTAATAATGCTAGTAATCTATAAATTTATTGAAGTTTCATATTTAAATATGGAGATATCAAGCAGCCAGCTACACATATACGCATAATTATAAGCTTTGAGAATATTGAAAAATCTTTAGAACCCGCAAAAGCTGGGAGACTACATATTTTAGAAAAAAATAAATGCTGTGATTTCAGAGCACTCTGATGAAGTAAAACCAAACCTGCACCTCGAAAAAAAATACCAACGTTCAGCAAACAAGAAATATACATAATTGGTAATTATCGAGAAGCCTGAAGAAGTCATATTTTTTTTAAAAGAAATACTTCATTACAAATTAACAGAAACGAATTCCAGTTTCCCTGTACGTACATCGAGCTAAACGTTACGACAAATCTCAGCTCGTCGCGATATTTAATATTCCGCTTTGAAAAGGCCTTCTTTCTACTCGAACGAGCTCCCGCGGAACAGTCCGTTGATTCTGCAGAGAACGCCAATAAACGCACAGCGACCGGGGTGCGCCGATCCTTGACGAAGAATCACAGTTCGCGTTTGCTGGTTGCTTGAGCAAGCATCGCGTGGAGCCGCCGTCAATCGCCAGCTGCAATACGGATAAGGACAATATCGGCGGAGTGTGCGCGTACCGCTGAGCAGCCGGGTTGATCGAGGAGTTTGAAAGAAGGGGTTGAACGTTGAGGGGACAGGCGGTGGGAAATGACGGAGGCTCCGGGGCTTGTTCTTGCCTTTCACCCGACGGTAATTTATACACGCGCAGCCTGTACGCCGCGGCTGAGGGAAGCTCGCGAGCATCCATCGGGCTGCACAGTGGATCTATCCGCGCGGAGGATGAGGGCGCCTCCGCTAGCCCTCCCCTGCTCGAGTGAGAAGCTGAGCCCGTCTCGAGCGGGGGTTTGAATTACACGACTCGGCCGTTATTTTGTTTACCCCTTTCCGCCGTTTTAATTCGGAACGTGCAGCCTTTTAAAGTTTCGAAACCGCGGAAATTGTACTGTCGCACTTGAGGCCGGCGCTCCGCGAGCGGAGGGAACAGTGATACACCGTGTAATAGGGAAATTCGGAGGGCCATTCGGGGGTGGATAACGGGAAAGCCAGCCGGGGGTATGGCAGTTTTTCCAACTGCACCCTCGACCCGCTGTAACAGACCCGCAAGGGGAAGTTAATTCCCGCTCTACGAGGCGGTGACTACGGATAGATCCACGGGCGATGTGTAACTGCTCATGAAGTGTGCCCACAGACCTCATCAAACCGTTCCCTCTTCATCTCCCGCACGCCTCGGCCCGCCCGGCCCCGACGGTTTTCTTTCTCGTCGCTTTCAATGCTACACTCTATCGAGTTTTATTTGCCGAGGACGCTGTCCTAAAACATGAATAAATACTCTCTCTCTCTCTCTCCTCCCCCGCGCCCCATCGGGTCCCATGCGCTGCTCCGGGCCGGTGTAGTTTACGGTACGAGCCGGGTAACTGAAACTCGTTCAAAGTTTTTTTTAGAGTGCAGATAGAGGACGTTTCTTTAAGGGTACGGTTACGCTGCCGCGAATCTCCCCGAGCTCCTATGGACACTTTAACGTAATTAACGAAGATTCGTTGGGCTAACTTTGTTACAGGGGTTTGCGCGGATGTATTTGTACGAGATTTACTTCTTTCGGGAAGCTTTATCTCGTGCGGGGATTGCTCGTGTAATATAAATAGGAATCTTTTAAAGCGCTAGAAATAGAATAATTTGAGAATCTTGTGCGAAGATGTTGGATAAATTGTTTCCAACGAAGTTAGTGGAATATCTATCTCCAAATTCGGGAATACTATCTTCGTGGGGAATGGAAATGAAAGCGTGGAAAATCGCTGTTCTTGGACTAAAAATTTCATCGTATCAGAATTTACATTTCTAGAAGAAGACCATTAGAGCATAATTGAAGGCTTTGCAGGAAGAGGGGTGCAACTGCATCTGTTTGTAAACATAAAAGAATAACATTGTTCTTGCGTGTGCTCGTCATCATCTGTGGAAATATCCTCATCCGCAGTCAACAGACATTTGAAAGCCTTCTAAGAAGGCTGTTTATAAGGTGGGATGTACTGTGCCCGGATAGAAAGAAGTCGGTTGAAACGTCACAGGGGCAAGAGGGGTTCTTCGCTCGCATTGGCTCCCGCCGCCCGTGTCCCGTTTGCTTACTTTGTATTCGTCGACGTTGTCGCGCCGGCCAATAGGGATATGCTATTCGGATCTGATATTCGGACCCTAGAGTTTCTCGACCGACTTCTTTCCATCTGGGCACAGTAGTCGCGCGTTCGTCTTGCACAAAACGGTAAATGGGTGCAGGTTGAAAATTTGCAATGAATCGCTCATTTTTTATCGGATTTGCAATAAACTTAATATTACACATATTAAAGAGAAATGTTTGCTCTATAAGAGCTCTTCGTGGGATTTACCGGAAAAACATTTTTTTGTCCCGTGCATACGTTCAAACTAGGCAAAAAATTCTGAAACTTCGTTTCCTGCGTTTCATCTTGATAAAATAGTATCATAATGGACGAAAAAAAAATTGAGTCCTTGATTCAAAAACTAGAAACGTCAAGCGTTAAAATGCGTTTTTTAAATATTCGTGGCGATCATTTTTCGCAAAGAGATACAGCCATTCCATCGCTTAAACTTACAAAAATCTCAAACCTTTTTGTTTGAGTATAATAATTTGGCCACCCACTGTAGGTTTCACAGCCTTAAAGGGCGATTGAGCAGGACTGAACCATACCGTTGTTCTTGTTTCGAGTCACTCTACAGACCCACAGAGCTGCGGTCCAATCAGCGAGTCCGGGTTCGCGGTGTTCCTTTGTAATACCAATACGCGGAATTCTGGTATATCCTAATTACTGATGTAGAACGTTCAGCGGACGATACTTACCTGCACTACATAATCTTCCCGGATTAATATGCACGAGCTACTAATTTAAATGACGACGAATTACGGTGGATCGGATATCCTAATATGTACTAATCATCTAGTACACGTATCACGACCGCAGCCGTACCACATTGTACCAACATTCGCTTGTTTGAGCTAAATGCACGCCCAGCTCGATAACGCGCGAGGAATCGGTAACACGCACGTAATGGCGGGATATCTTACCCCCGCTATTAAGACGTCAATAATTGCCATTTATAGCAAACAGAATTGCTGGCTTCACTCAGCACACCGTCATTCACCGTACGATTTAATACTCGCGCAAACGATTTTTCGATCCCACCCTCTGCCTTACTTTCTCGCCGACAGTTGCGTCACGTGTCGTACGAACAGCCTCGCAACTAGAGCTGTCTATAGTTGTCTAACAAGTCTCGGCTTCGACAAAGGATCACATTTTTTGATACGATTTGACCTGGAATCGGGAAACCAGAACGCGGGGAGTTTCGTCGGGAAAATTTGATCTCGCCGATTCCCTTATAATTCGGCACGGGAGCGTAATAGAGAAGCGCTACCGCCGGTACACTCGAGTCAACGATTACAACTCCGAAGTGGAATAAAGGGAAGGACGTCGCCGCCCAGCCGCGAGTTCGCTCAGCCAGTTTCTGCTTTTAAACTACGCGAAACTATTGTATTTTCTTATGATCAACGAACTAGATGCAGCCGCCTCGCCCGCTTTGTTCCTTTTTCTCCTGCATCCGAGGACGTCTCCCCACTGCGTCATCCAAGCAGCTGGGGCCACTTGGATAACTTCTTAAATGTTGATCTTAGCAAAAATTCATTCAGATTGTTCAGAATTTCTTTGCAACTGCCGAGTAGCTGTAATTGGAGAAAGATCGCGTTGGAAATTTTCCTCGGGAGAATAGGGAACTCTAGATTACGACATAGGGATTCTTCGTAACGAAAGACAAACATGTGCACCGTGTGGTTAGGTTCTGTTCCTCGGAATTACCATTTTTCTGTACTTTTACTTTATTCGCTATTCAGCAGTATTATCATCTCAAGGTTGCTAACAGGACATCCTCGCCATACTTAACTTTAAGCTGTACACAATACAATATTTCGTTGAAAACTTACCAGCGTAACTCGCTTTGACAGATAAATACCAGATCGCTAGCCTCCCAAGTTATTACACTCCACCCACCCGAATTTATACTTCTGTGCAACCGCAGGGGAACTCTAAATGTGATCTATCGGCCTTGGAAGGCATCGAAGCATCATCAATTGGAGTGGCGCATTGCATGGGCCCCTTTGAATTATGCAACATTCGTGTGAACCAATTTCCGCTAAAATCAATGTTTACAGAGTTATCTAAGTGCGTGCATCCAGTCCGTGGATGGGCCACGTTTCTACAGGATGCGGTGTTCTGTATAGGAAACAGACAAGTGTGTGCTTACGCTCGCGCGTTATGGTTACCTCGCAAAACAACGTAACTCAAGAAAATGCAAGGCAGCAGGGGTGGAATACGCTTCGCGACGAAGCGGCACATACTTGGCAACGTTAGGCGGTGCCTTTCTTCGACGGGAACATGCCATTTTTCTTCCACGTCCGACCGTTGTTCGTCCTTTTAATTGAGTCCTTTTTTTCGTCTAAGTGCTGTATATCAAAACGTCGACTAGGTATCCAGAGTACACACCGTGGAAATTGGGGAGCAACGGGCAGCGCCGCAAAGAAACGAGCTGCTGGTAAATTATCGCTCCGGTGTGATCCGAAGTGTATTTCGTTGCGGAGCTGGTGGACTCTGCTGAGGAAATATTTCTCAAGTTTACCAGTGGTCGAGGTATGTCGTTTGTCAGACACGAATTTCCGTGGTTCCTTTCATTACTACTTGACCGATTGAATATGTATAACGTTGCGGCTTGTTTGTGGAACGTCCTAGAGTCTAGACGCAGAGGATGCCGCTCGTTATTATACGCAATGATTTTATTGTATTTCCTTGCGGAATGTTCATTTACCTTATAAGGGAAAATCTCGAACTCGGAAATTTAAAAAATTCTGAAACTTTGTGAATATGTAGGGGATTTACTTCTGATCACAACGCAATTTTTGTTTGCTAACCAAATTCACTCGAAGGGGGTGTAATTCACTCCTGAAAATTCGGCTACTTTCCTATTTTGTGTTACAACTCGGGAACTGTAAGGGATAGAAAAAAGTCTCAAGACAAAAGTTACTGCTTTTAATTGGATCTATTATTTAATAAAAAATTATTTTACAGTTCACGAGTTATAACACAAAATCGGAAAATAGCCGGATTTTCAGGGTCAATTACATCTACTTAGAGTGAATTTGGGCAGCACACAAAAATTGCGTTGTAATCAGAAGGAATTCCCTACATGTTCACAAATTTTCAGAATTTTTTGAATTTCTGGGTTTGAAATGTTCCCTTGTTAAGCAATTGCAATTTATTTTTCACTTGTTTTGTGGTGGCTTAGTCCGTTCAGGAATGTATAGGAGGTCTCATTGCCTTATGTCTCCTGTCCTCGAAACTGTCGCCAACATCACGCGAGAGAGAAAGACATGTGCGAGCTGGTGCGAGTGAGAGGTGTACACCGGCGCATGCGCATTGCGAGCAATTGGGAGTCCCTTGTTCTACCTCTCTCGCTCGCACCATCGAGAAAGTATCACTTTCTCTCTCGCACGATGTTGGCGACAGTTTCGAGCTCTCAATGAGACCTCCATGTCTATATGCTCTAAGGTTATTGTTCGATCATTTTCGGCTAACATCAGACTATACCACGGACAATCACAGACAATACTATATATTCAATTGCTTGAAGTTATCCCGTAATGTAATCGGTAATGTCTCGGTAAAGTTATCCAGTAATGTCCAGGTACCCGGGTACCCGACGGGTCAAAAAGTAACAGCTCTACATCAGAGTCCCATCGCCCGAGGCTCTTTTTTCGCCTACACATTCGGCATTCGGCGAGCAACTATTTACATGCGTGGATCTAGCGATGCAGGCAAATGTTCGCTATCCGCCGATTATCAAATGTTTGCGCGAGCTTCTGTACGAATGTTCGCAGTTGCTGATCACGAGTCCGAACGCTGATCATTTGCCGAATAAACACAAAGTGTAGAGATACACGTGAATACTATGCCCAACAGTTTGTCTAATTCCGAATATTTAGTCGGAGGTTTAGAATTAACCGAACACGTTAGCGTTATGACACCGGAAGAGGTCTACTTCGAAATAAATGAATTTCCCACAAACTAAAGTATTTAACTAGCAGAAATAATAATATACCGAAACTGCACTGAAATCAGCCTCGCTTAAATACAGCGAAATTCTATCATTGAACGTGCAGTCGACTAAAATCCCAGCACCAGCCACACATTGCTCATCGAGAAAGAATCGCGGTGGACGCGGCATCGGTCCATTTCACCTACAATCTTAATAACTCATCGATTGTAACATTAAACGGCGTCGGAGCGTAAAATCGTTTATCGGGCCAGCTCGCTACACGATTAAACTCGTTTCGAGCTTTATACACCTGGAAAGAATTAGCTTAAAAGGGGATGCGTTTAAAGGGTTACTAACTCTATCACGTAACGCCATTACTCGCATAATTTACGATGACCAGGCTCACCAGCTGAACGGTCCCGTGTGATACGTGCTAATTCCACTCGCAACACGCGATGCAAAAAAAAAGCTCCCGTTACTTTAGCGCGCGCAACTCCGTTAATTGTGCTGCATTATACAATTGAAGCCGGGCTTCGTTATAATTTCCTTTTGGCAGGTTAGATGATCGCGGCAGAAATTAGCGCGGCGCGTCTGCGGCGGCAGAGGGACACGGGACGCGGACCGGTGTAAATCATTGCTTTCATTCTAATTGGACTGTCTGGTTGTCCCGATTCAATTTGTATGTGGGGGTACACGTTCACGCCGCTGCAATGTTCTGTCGCGGGATACACTTGAAATGCTCGAAAGGGGTCGATTTTAATGGAACAACGCGCACAAAGGTGTCCAACCGGCGCGAACTAAGGTTTGCCGCGCGCTCGCGGAAACAAAGGAACTTGCGCACTATTCCACCCACGGTCGAATTCGTATAAACACGCGCTTTCATGTGGGCTGCTTGCTTTCCGAATGGTGCAAGTGTAAAAACTGTTCGTTCTGCGGAGGCTGGAAGCCCGTTTTTGTTTAGCATTTATAGCGTACAATGCAAGTTTAGCAAATGGGGTGTATTTTTGGTTCGATTGGGAATTGAAAAAGAATTGTGAAAGAAGGAATTGAATCGCACCAGGTGTGTTTCTGTTTTATTTTTAATTAACGAACAGATTCCCATGAGACAACTACACGCGCTTGTTGCGTTATTGTCATTTTTAAACGATTTTATTCAGCTTCGATCCTCTGGTTTTGTTTGTTTGTATGTTTGTATGTGTGGTTCAAATCTGGCAACTAGAATTTCACCCACTTCCAACTATACAATTGTCTTGAAACTTTGCAGGCGTGCGTAGTTTGGATGACAATATTTAAAAATAAATAAATAATGAGTAAATACAACCCTAATCACAAAGCCAAACCACTTGAAATCAGCCACTTGCGTTCTTTAGGAAAACGACAAAAAGCCGCTGCGTTCGGGTCGCTAGTCGCATCGCAATTTGAAATTAAATAAAAGATATTTGTAAAGAAGTCTGAGTTGCGAAATGTATATCCATAAACACTAAAAACTAGAAAATAAAAAAAAAATATATATATATAAGAAAGAAAATTTATGTTAAACGATTTTATTAAAAATGCACTAAAGACTAAAAAATAATTTTTTTTGTATTACAGTTTCGCTGGTGTTTTTTCACTTTAAATAAAATCGTGGAGCAAGATGTTTCATAACAGAATATGAATCAATTTAATACTAATTTAAGCGTCGAAATGAATTCGTTGCGAGATACCCTGCCGCACGTTTTTATTTAAAGTGAAAAAACACCATCGAAATTGTAGTACAAGAAAATAATTATTTGTTAGATTTTAGGGCATTTTTAATAAAATCGTTTAACATAACATTTTTTTTATATATTTTTTACCTATTATAGTTTAAATTACTATTACATAATATCGGTGAATGGGTGTGAAAATGTGAGACAATTCGAAAACAAGTAAGCGACCGAGTGTGCTAACATGAACGAGCAAAGTGGTTCGTGTAATTCGAAAGAGTGACATCAGTGGAACGAGTGTTGGGAAATCGTTTGCAAAATTCGTTTCATTCATCGTTGAGTGGAAAAGCGAGAATATCAGAAAGAAACACAGTTTTCCGAGCACATATGATTTAAATTCCATTACAAAGGTACTGAACCTTATTTCCACATTTATTAATCTTGTAAGTGGTTTTCTCGCTGCCGTTCTTTTCACAAACTACTTGTCGCAATTAATAACTATTATACTCCTAGCGTAACATTGAACATTAATGCCAGCGAAGTTTAATGCACAATACATTATTTAATAATACTTTTACAATACTAACAACAATACTATTTTACAATACAATGTTTAAGGTTAAGCTTATTAACAGTTCCCACTGCTCCTTCGCCCTTACTCTAATTTTACAATTTATATATATTATACTTTCCATTTAGGGAGTCATAAAGTCGTAATAATAATAATAATAATAATAATAATAATAATAATAATAATACATGTGGATAAATTGTACTTCAACGAAAGAACGTAATTGGTCCGAAGGCTTGGAAGTTTCAATAAAACTCTCAGTGGAACCGAAACTCGGGATGATCTAATACAATAAGTTTGATTAAGTATCACGAGGGACTTGATTGTTCGACGAAGAAACTGTCTCTTGTCGGTGGGTCTCCATGTCAACGTAACCGATGATCCTTTATTATCGTTGACGTAGGGTTTATCAACGTCCTAGTAAGAGGTTTCTTGCCGCTTCCCAAAGTTTTCGAGAATGCTTCCTTGGGGAAGGGGTGGTCGAAATGGTTGCTTGAATGTCCCCGAAAAGTGTCACAATGAAATATCGTATCACAGAAAAGGACCGCGCATGAGTTTATACGTCGAACATATGAGTATCTACTTAATTACTACAACGAATAAAATAGTGTATCAACCAATTTTGTCGAATATCTAAGGTTACGCTGCAAAACAGTCGTACGACTGAACACTGAACCTCGCATTTGCACTATTTCTTCCCTCGTTCTGTGCAATAAAGACGTTTAATAATAATAATAATAATAATAATATATTAAAATATTCTTCACTTCCATCTTTATTGGTAAAGAAATATTTTTTCCTTTGTTCTGTGCAATAAACATTTAATAATAATAATAATAATAATAATAATAATCATATATTAAAATATTCTTCATTTTCACTTTTATAGATAAAGAAATATTTTTCTTTATTTACTATTATATATCGTTAAGCTTTAAATGGTAGAACTACTTTGCGTTTATCACAAGTAAAATAGTATACCCAGAATTTTGTCAGACATATCAAAACAGTTTTGGTATCCCACTTTACTGGCGAAGAAATATTTTTCTAAGAATTCAACGTAATTCGTGGCCCGATTATCGCGCGTACCGCGCCTCGTTCAATACAAATTTCCTATCACCGCCCTTATTATCATCTTCGCGATACCCGAGCACGCGGAAACGAACGCCCGCAGCAGCGTAGTTTTTATCTTGGCGGCGGAAACAGCGACATAACCTTCGGTCTCTGTAGAGAACATCTGCGGGGAGGCTCGACGAAAGCCACTTGAATGCAGGAAAAAAAGGCATAAGGGACATAAACGCGCTCCGCAGCGCGGCGTGTCCCTGGACTATGAAGTTTAAGTTTAATGAACGTTAATGACCCTCGGTGTCGTGAAAAATGTGTGGTTCTTGGGTTTCGCGCCATTCTTCTTCCTCTTTGCATACAACGCCGACGCCACTTTATCACGGCCCTAGAACGCGAAACACGTACAGTTGGGAATAATATCGTTTCCCCCCCAGCGAAACGAGTGCCAATTGAATCTGAACCACTGATAAGTGGCGATAGCGGGCTGCTTCCTCCTCCTCTGCGAGCCATTAATGCCGATGTCGTAATACACGGCTATTAACGGACAAAGTGTCCGATTAAAACCGGCCACGCGAAGAATTACGAGCCCTATCTTTCGCGTATCTCCATTTTTCCCCTATAACTGTTATTATGCACTTGGAATCAGTTTCAGGCGATTTGCAGTGCTTCACCAATTTATTCTATGGCCCTCTTCTGCTATATTAGGGGTCGTCCTTAAATTACGTAAGGGTTTTTGGGGAGGTAGTGTCTTAGGTAATATTTTTTAACCTAATTCTCAATATAAGTGGCCTAAACGACGATGTTCCATCGCACACACATTGGATAATTTTGTCTTAAAACGTGGAAAAAATTGTCGCATAGAAGCTCGGCGCAACGACGACCTTACGAGATCAGAACACAGGAGCAGGAGGTGCAGAGTGGATTCCTGAGGACGAGGTGGATGCTGATGAAAGCGCAGAAAATTCACTCCCCATTGTAGAATCAGTTGGGGATTTGATCCAAAATCCACGGCCAAGCGACGAACCTTAAGTGGCTACGTGGCTATTTCGGGGTCAAAAAATCGATATTTTTTCCATAGTTTATGATAGCCACAAGTCTTAGAAGTATTTTAAAAGAAATTAATTTGAAAAATTGGAAAAATTGCGGGAGTTACAGCGTAAAAAGTAACGGGCGGACCAATGCAGGTAAACGCGGCAGGCTTTAAAGCCGTTTTTCTCAAAACTATGTTTCTCAATACGGTGAACATCGTAACTCGAGAATAGATGGATATTTTTTGTTGAAATTTTAACTGAACCTACAAAACACTTTTCTCCACAATGTGGAACTCGCTCAATTAGATCGCATAACTTTAACAACATTTAAGACAACATTTATCACGAGATTACATCAGTAAAATTCATCAAAGTTGATATTTGTTGTGTAACTCCGTGAATTTTTATTAGAATTTTTCGACCGAGTTCCACATTATAGAGAAGAGTGTTTTGTAGGTTCAGTTAAAATTTCAACTAAAAATATTAATCCTTTCTCGACTTATGATGTTCCCCGTTTTAACACGTGTATTGCGCAGCGTCCACTTTGACGCTTTGTAATTCCTTCAGTTTTTAATATTTTTCAGGTTTCCTGCTCTTAAAATGCGTGTTACATCCACAATAAACTATTGTAAAACGTGAATTATGTATGAATTATTAATCGTCCGTCAATCCAGCCCAGAAGGAACCGTTCATTTTAGCCGTCCAATACCCGCGTACCCCCTTAATTCCATATAATTCTAATTGTTACTACAATTTCAGCTTTATTAATACAATTAATATATAAGTTTACTCGAGTATTCAGACATATTCCTAAAACGAGCGAATACAAATTCTATCATTAATGTTCCAGAAATATAATTTTAGTTTAAATTTCCCGAAACCGAGTTGAATGAAATAAAAATATAATTATATTATAAAATAAAAATATTACGTGAAGAGAGAAGTGGGGGTTGGAATATAAAATCCTACGAATTCTTATACTGGGGAAGAGAGGGTAAGAAATCGCCGAAATTACCCTTACGAAATTTAAGCACGGCGCCTTACTGACAAATAGAGTTTGTAACGGTAGAAAGTAAGCACGTCCGAGGAAATCTGCAAAGAAAGAGGTTCAAGCGCACTCTGAATTAGAACAGAGTTTCATTTAAGAATCATTGATCTCAGAATTCCGGAGTCCCCAGAGATAACCACGATTAACTGTGATTACTAGAGTCAATTTGCTTGCCTTACTATCCCCGATCAAAGTCGTCGTGAAATCGCTCCCTCAGCTTGCGATCTTTTCAATTTACAATAATATCCACACAAAAAATACACCGTCTCTGAATCCCAGAGCATCCTAGCACCCATCCTAATCTTCAGACCATACCGCATTTAAATTAACGCCAAACCGTTCGCTTATTTCGTCGGCTTTAGTAAGCAGCGCAGCTCCGCGCAAAGCTTTACACCGTTTGAAAATAATTTCACGGGTGAACCCGATATACCCTTCGAGGTTTAGAGTTATTCATGAGATTACCCGCGCATCGGATTACCCGCTGGCGGAGAATCACAATTCTGCTTCACATTTCCGTTTTATTTCCTCGCACGTTCGCGATTTGCATGTGGACAGGACGTGTCCCCCTCGATTCTTTGGAGGACCTGAGAGAGCCGTGGAAACTTTCCGCCCCCGACCCCGGCTTTTGTCAAGCCTGAAAGTTATTTTCAGACGTTGGCTCGTTGGAGAGGCGTCTATTGTCGGGCGAAAACATTCGGCGACAACGTTTTCATTAGCCGGTGCGTCCGGCGAGGGAGTCACTTTTTCGCGTCGCCTTTCGCCGGGGCGAGGGCGGTTGATTAACGATTGGATCGAGCTCCGCATGAGGCTGTCGACAGCGTTTGCGGTTTGCGCGTTTCCCGGCAAGTTGGCGCGACCCGAGCTCACCGACGTGGGGAACCAGCCAGCGTGAACGGGTTTGACTTCGAAGCCTTCTTCGCGAGCGCATCGAATCACCCGTGACTTTTGTTCGCGGCGTGAAAGCTCGCGCTTACGTACACGAGTGAGCACTGTCACCTGGAAACCGCCGAGAAGTCGGGAGACAACAGGGGTTTGGTCGGGGACAAGTTTCGTCGCGGGCGTGATTCAAACGGGCTGTCCTCGGAATTGCTCAAATCGTTTCTGTTGCTAGGGGATTCATCCAACGTTTTAGTTTGATTGAAGGGATGGTCCGAATGAGGCGTCTAGACGTTCTGAATTCTATTTCTTGTACGCATCGTTCATTTTCAATATCATGCCCGATCTCCCCTTCCTTGCCACGTACTTGCCTAGATTGCTAGCGGTGTTGATGCAGAGTTTCTTCAGGGAGGGAAGAAGTTAGGGGCACAAGCACGGTTCCAATATTTATTGCTTTCGAATGTGAATTTTCTGGAATATATTCGAAGCACTGAGAACGAAAACAAACTAACCCACATCGAGGAATTAATTTTCTCCTATTTTATACGATTAGTACAGCCTATTGGAACACGTTATGGCTACTAGGTAACTCAATTTCGCAAAGAATGCGGGTTAGTCCGTTTTTGCTCTCGATGCTGCATTTCATTTAATAGTACAGTCTTCCCCGGATTATCGAGAAATATTTGGGACCGGGGAATTCTCTGTAAACCGGGGCAGTGGAAGTAGGTAGTACCTGATAAACTGACCCTTGTTAGGGCCCACGCCCGAACTGTCTGACGAGGAGACTGATCGACGTAAACCGAGAGTGAGTGAAATAGCGCACCAGCGGAGACCCTCGGTCGACGGGGAATTGAGTCATTCAGTATTGAATATGAAACTTTTCATATTACTGATTACACCTTGATGAGAGTATTACCGATGGATTGGCGAGTTTATGTCGATGAAAATCAGTCCAAATACGAAGCAATTCGGTCTACTTTTTATTATGAAAACACGATTAGAGCTGCAGTTCCCCAGTTTGAGGGGAAAAGCACGCTTCTCGTGATTAACTCGCAACATTTCTCCTGCAATTATTATCGAATTAATTTGCCAATCCTCGTAATGCGAAATAGGTACTGAAGGCTGGATTTAAGCAATCTTCAGCGGACACTATACAATTTGGTGAAGTCGTTGATATTCTCCAGTTAAATTCTCGTCTGCAGTATTACATAGGGTGTGTAACGGGAAGAAGTCACTTTCCAGTGTGTGAATTACAACATTTAGTGAACGCAGTAACGTTCACTAAAAATGGACCGAATTACTTCGCGTTTGAACTCATTTTCATCGAGAAACCATAAAAAATCCATTGGCAATACACTCGTGAACATTTATCAAAAACACGAACGTTTCATTTTTCCACACTGGGTATTTTACCTGGCCGAATGGTTTTACTGCTCTCGGCAGTTAACGTGCGACCTACTCGGGACCAGAGGCCCTCGATCGCAAGGGGCCTTGCCGGTCCGGAACGGTAATAAAATTTGTAACATTTTTTAATTTCAAAAATACAGTATGTTTGGGGTTTTTTGATACTGCTATATCACGAATCTGTAGTCGGATTGTAAAAATATTTGGAGAACTTTCTTTTAGCGTTACCCAGAGCTGACGACGTAGACGTAGACAATTTTTGTATCGTGTTTTCTTTTTTTGTTACTTTTCTCCTTTTTTCGTGTTATTTTTTATTATTTTGGGTATTTCTCTGTTGTTTCAGGATTCTTTTTTCGTCGTATTTCTTGTGCTTTTTGAACAGAATGAATTTATAGTCGAACATACATACAAACACAGTCGTACACTAACACACACGTACGTATTTACACTTTAAATCATTTTTTAAGTAGTGTGCTTACTCGAAGCCCCGAAAGAGGCATTGCCGGTGCCCTGAAGGTTAAAAAAGGGAGGAGAAAATTAGAAAATGTGTAAATATTTCTGACATACCAATGGTGAGCCGCAGTAGCGTCTCTTGTGAAAAGGAGCAAAGTTATTCCTCGAGAGCTCAATTCGTGTGACACGAGTAGCTCGCAAAATTATCTGTCCTCCAGAGTACAAGGCTCTCGAATTATTCCCAGCGCTGTATTAATCCAGTAAATCAATTCGAACTAAAATAATTCACAAGAGACTGTAAAATAGTGTCTTGGAATCCATTTCTTTCGATGCAGTCAGTCGTGTGCCAAATCGATTTTGGAGGTCGAATTATCACCTCTCGGAGTTCCTTCATTGATCCGCGACACACAAGACCGTTCATACGTGTGGCGAAACCTCTTTGCAAGCTGTGCGCGGTTTCTTTCATTCCTCGTCTCATTGTCTCTACTTCCGACAAGAATTCTATTGTTCGAGACCTGTCAAAGACGCTCGAAGCGTTATTGTCGGAGATGGGCCAGAAATTCGTTCTACCCAAGGACACTTGGAGAACTCCAATAAAGCGCAGGAAAGTTTGTTTTTTTTTTGCCTCCAAGGAGTAGAAATTTACTTAACTATAGCAGCGAAAGTTTCGTACCAGGAAATTGATAAGACACGGTGCAGTTCGATAATTGGAACTATTGGAAGTCGTAGACACTTTCCTTATTGCAGTTTACTTCTTTACATCCCCGACTCTTGTTCTGCGTAACAAGATTTCCCTTAAGTTCGTAAGTTGAAGCTTGAAATTCGGAGGTTAAAGTCACGTTGCTACGTCGTAGATTCTTTAAACTTTCATACCTGCAATATCGATGTATCAATACTGTTGATTTATTCCACGCTGCTCCTTTGACGCTGCAGTGATCTACTGGGCAGTTTCAAAGTTGCGAGTGCCTTGTCTGCTCTTCATAAATGTCACTTTACCGAGAAAAAAAGTCGCACGATGTGATTCAGTTCGTTCTGTTTCTTAAGAGGTGCGTTTGAAAGACACCGTAAGCATAATGAATGAATACAAGGACTTGTTAAAAAGCAGGCCCCATCATGTCATCTTCTGCATCGGGAAACTGTCTCATAAAGCTCTAATTACACGGGCGCTGTTCTTTGTGCTGCTTTGCTCAGCAACGTCGCCTTTTTATTTTACAGCATTAACGAACCCGGCGTATTTTCGGCTTTCACACAATTACTATATTTTCTGGAGCTTTTGACAAGCGAACGCGCAACCAGCCATTTTCATTCGCAGCCGCCGATGTGTTCTTCCTCTTCCCTGCACCCATTTCCATCTCGTCCCTCTCTCTCTGTTTTCCTACCTTCCACCTTCAGCTTTCTGGTTTATTTTAACCGAGCCTCTGAATCTGTTTCAGGGATGATATCTGTGAAAATTTTCCGGTAATATCTGCTTCGCCATGTAACAGTTAAATGATCGAGTTGCTTTTATCGAACTTCGTTTTTATGGTATTTTTGCTGGCAAGTTAGTTCGCAAGCTCCCGTCGAGAAGTCTTTTAGATGAGGTTACGGTCAACTCGAGTGGAAGCTGACGAAGGATTTGTTTTATTTCAATTGTTGAATTAATTTCAAGATTTTTACGTCTCGATTCTTCTATAGGGTCTCGTTAGAATATTATTTAACGTGGTATATGGGGAGATTTAAAGTGTTCCACGAAATTCGTTATATTTGGAACTGTGGTATCCAATTCGTGTTCGTTAAGCAGGTTTATTAAGAGCTCCGCGATAAATGGATTGCTCGTTATGTCAATTATTTAATCAATGGCTCTATAATGTAGGTATTCTTGCATTTTAGTGAAATTATACGCACTATTGGATGCATTAAATTGTTTGAATATTTTATTTTCAATGATACAAGGTAGTTTGCCTGCGCTGGGGATACCCGCTGAACAAATCAAATATGCAGGGGTATTTCAGCCACTTTGACCATTGAATTTTTACCAGCTTAAATGCGTTTAATTAACAAATGAAAGGTTCTCAAAAATTCATAAATGCGTTGTACGATTAAACGGTGTGCTCTCGTTGATTATTCCGTCACTTGTGAAAGCGTGCGATAAACGATTCGCAATTTATCAAATGCAGGAGGAAATATAAATGCCAGGTGGCACTGAACATTCGTTAAAAATAACTTTCGAAGATCGCATTACAATATATTTCCCCTAATCATACGTGAAAATGGTTACTCCTATGAAAAAAGCTTATAGGACCTTTTTTGTAGAGAATTTACTAAGCTACATATTTCATAATAACTATTTTTGTCGTAGAACTGATAGATAACGAGATATTCGCCAAAACACTGACGTATTGTTTAAAATGACAAAATAAAGGCGCATACAAAAATTCAGCTTGCCGGGAATTTTTCCTTAGACAGATCCTAATTTCACTGGACTATACAGTGCAATATTGAAGAGCATCCTGATATCTGGAAGATATCACGCTATCGAACACATTAAAAGTACTCTCTACACGATTTTCTAATTTTATTGAGACATCACTGCTTTCCCATCCTTTATTACAAAATTGTCGAAAAACACTGTGGTGAAATGCAAGTGTCAAAGTGGTATTTCTATAACATTACTTCCACGCTTCACCTGTCACATTGGCATGACTGGTTCACTTTTAAAAATCCACTGATTCTCTGCTGCATAACCTGTAAAATTGCAGTATTCTTATTGCCCTTCGCGTTCGAGAGTTTCGTCGAACCACCACCGTATGTCTTGGTAAAAATAAAAAAATCGTGTCTATAAAGAATCGTAGCGACCTTTTGGCGCAGCCATTGTTGGCCGACTCGATCGAACCGCCAAACTTGCCGTAATAACTCAGGGAATTCGTTAACTTGTCCCGTGTTGCAGTGCTCGCGACACGGTACGAAAAGGCGTAGTTTTTCCGACGTGTGCACAGTGGTACGGTCACGATGCTAAATCTGTTTGTTACTTCCACTTGATTCACTGCAACTCACGTCGCCTTCAGCCCCCCGAAGCCGAAAGTTCAGTCCCGCGACACGACAATAAGTCGCTCGTATAGCATCGAGTTTCCTCAGGAGCGATCAAATTTTCTGCTGCTAACTCCGCGGAGCAGCAGAAAGGGAGAGGGGTTTTCTTCACGTGGATACCGGGGATGCCGAGGATCTGTATGATTCTCAACAGATTCGTCTCTGAAAATCCAAGATACAAGGGTTGTTTTGTAGTTCAGTTAGAATTTTCTGCTCGTGAAGAAAAGTATCTTATATCTGGGTCACGGTGATGGTTTTTATTTGTCGCTTCGATGAACATTTCTCTGTTGATGCTTGAAGCGAAGCAGACGCAGAAAATAGTTTCGCCAGTGAAGGATTAGTATCTGAATGTAAAAGTGAACTTTAAACACCGCACCTGAAATTCTTGTTAAAGAACAGGAGTATTGATTATTAAAGAATTTTCCGGCAGAGTTCGCGTGAGTTGCGGGAGATTCCACAGGCTCAAAGGGCTGGCGAATTAAAAGAGCATGAAAAATGGATTTCTCTTAAGCCAATGGGAATTATAAACGTGCTCTATTGTTTGCACTCGTTTTTGATGAATAATTCCTCAAGTGACTAATGATGTCTGACAGTGCACGCAATTCGTGTGACAATCTACAACGAATTACTTCACAATGAGACTTAGTGGTTGGACAGTGTTGGACCTTTAAATTGAAATAATGTGACTGCTCAATGATTGGTACTGTACAGGGATCGAAAAAGTTCTGGAATTCTCGTTTTTAAACAAATTTTAATAGAACTTATATGTTTCGTTTAAGAAAATATCTGTTCCTGTGGAATTTTTATTGAAAGAAATGTTACCCTTAGGAACTTCTTTAAAAAGTGTTCTCATGGAGCAGATATTTTAGAATCTCTATAATAAAAGTTCCAAAAGTTATATTAGAACGTTTATTAAAAAAACGTTCCCTAAGATAAAGAAAAGTACTAGACTATTAGGTACTAATTTTATTTAAATTTTATTTAACAATACGATATCATATTCTTTATATATTTATTTAATAAAAGGTATGAAAATCAATAACATAAGTAATTAATAGTTTTATAAGAAATATTGAACAGAAAAGAGAACTTGTCAAGAATAATAACTTGATAACATTTTTTTACAACTTACATGAACCGAAATACATAAAAATTCTACATATACTATCTACACACAAATTATCTACGTAGGTAAATATTACAAATAAATAACGCATTCAGCATATCAATGTAACTGTAATAATTATTTAATATTGTTGTAGTACAACGATTAAGAACCTTTTTAATATCGATGAACAAAATAACTGTTCCTGTTATAGAAAAACTTTTATTTTTATATTTTTGTAAGTTCTGTCCCACCTAAAACCTTTATTTTCAATAACTTCTCTTTATCGGTTCTCATGGGAATTTATATCGTGAGAACATTTTGGAAAAAAAAGTTCCACGGTGCATGTTTCAAATAGAACCTATCGAAAAGCTCCAGAACTCTTCGATCTGTGGTATTGTCTCCTACCTACGATTTTTCTAACGCAACTGTACGTAGAAAGCACGACCGTTGACCAACAAAGGCAATCCCATTTTCCCGGTGACAATGAAAACGAAACTATACATTCGAAAATTTTCATCCCCCTCCAACTCCAGCCTTAAACTTCATTATTAAAGTTAGACTCTCGAGTACGGTCTCTAGATTATCAATATCCTGCCATGTGAACAATTTTCTGACATACATAGCTTCTAACGAGAAACTCGCGCTGGAAACTTCGAGTTTCATAAAGATCTAAGACACGAAAATTCTAGAGGAAGTGCAGCATGTTTGGAATACTGTTGGTAATTTGGAATACCGAAGTATCTAATAAACTACTAACGCTATCTAATTTGTAACACCGTAGATAATAGGGGCTAATGTTAACTAATGACGTTTCTGAATCAACCGCCATTTGAACATTTTCGACTTAATCTGCAGAATAAGAAAACGTGAATCTGCAAAACTTTTTCAGCAAGTATTCAATCGTTTCAATCATGGTTAAAATATGTCGAAATTTTGGAGTTAATCACTTAATCTACTCATCTGCACGAGCCTTCTATGGTTGCCTGACAGTTTTGCGATAATTTCGGGAATACAAAGTGTGACATTAAATTTTAGGTTGCAGTGCCATGTTGCTAATTCGGAATACCGAAGGTGAAAGTAATTCGGAATATTCCAAAGCTTAGCAATGCTTTTATTTCACGGGTAACGGCTACCGCCGCGTCGATTTGGGCCAGCGCTGGTCATTTATTAAACAATTTTCAAACGATTTTAATCAGCTTCGATCCTCTGCTTGTTTATATGTATTTATATTTGTTTGGTTTAAATCTAGAGACTCAATTTTAACCCACTTCCAGCTATCCAATAGACTTGAAACTTTGCAGGCGTGCGTACTTTAGGTGACAATAAACAATTATGAAAAATAACCCCAAGTGGATTAAAAAATTACCCAGTCATCAATAAATATAAACCATAACCGCAAATCCACTCTGCTTGAAATCAGCCTATAACCACAAATAAAACTTAGACACTAAAGAGTAAGTAATAAAAAAATATATAAAAAAACTTAAGTTAAACGATTTTATTTAAAATACACTAAATTTTTTAGTTTTTACGGAATTTTAAATAAAATCGTTTAACCTAAATATTACTTTTTATGTATTTTATTTACCTACGATTGTTCCTATATTGTGATTTTTCAGCCTGATTAGATCACAAAGAAAATTTAATTATCTACATGTTTTTTTTCAAGTTTATAAAGTGAAGGCAAATTGGCATAACGGTATTCCAAATTACCTGCACCTTAACGAAATCGATACTTCCTGTCATTTTTCATTTAGATCAAAGTGTCAGTTGCTTTTTGTTTTTTTTTTATTATTACTGAGAGTTTAAAATATAAAAGTTTATTAATTTTCCTATGATTAATTTTCCCCGCAGTTTTATCTGTTCCCATCCTCTGCTGTAATTTTTTATTCGTCTTAAACAAACTGGTACTCCAAATATACTGCGCTTCCTCTACTCAAGCAGAATTTAAAGTCCCATAACCCAATGCCAAAGTTGCTTTCCACCGAGCCGGGAACCCTTTGATTAATGAAATTGTTCTGCTAAGGAAACGCGCTCTTACGTCACTTTAAACACTTGACGCGCAGCAGTCTAATAAAGCATAGGCGCCAGTGCCGCATCCGTTCGCATACACGTTTATTTACGGTGCATCAGGTGCATTCAGACTCGTGAAATATATCGCGGAAAGAAGGGGACGGGCAATATTCTTCTCTGCTGGTTCCTGCGAGGGGAATTTTGCAATTCTGATCACCGCTTGTGGCTGCGCCTACCGTTTAATTCGCGCGAGCTCGCAGCTGCAATGCCACTGCGGAGTGGCGCGTACTTGCGCGGCAGAAAAATGAAACTTATGCCCGCATCCACGGATTTCATGAATCCTTCTACGTTAATCACTCGTCGAAACGCTTTATGCATCTGTTCTTCAGTATCCTTCTTCACCTAAACCATTCCTTACCAGTAGACCATTATGCAAGATAGACTGTTACCATTATCTACATTCAAAATTAACATTGTTAAAACGATGCCGTCTCCCACAAGAACGTGTCGCTAGTAGCCACGGCCTTGTATCATACTTTAAGGGGTTACCGCAGTCAGTAAGGTCAGAAAAAGAACGATTCTTTGGGAATTTATTTCAGAAAGTACACGCAGTACATTTTTATGCAAAGGTTTTTGTATTCAAATGAGGAACACTTTAACAGGTTATTATATTACGTTTTGGTGTAAAAGTATTTGTTTATTGCAAAATTACAGCTGATTAAACTAAACAGTGTCAAGCGATTATCAACAACAGCGGAGACTGAACCATTGCGTATTAGTTCATTAAACGTACTTTTTGGCTATATAGATTTTTTTTAAATCTAATGATTCCTTTCGTAGGTAGGAGTGACACATTCTTGTGGGACAGACTGTAGTTACATTTTACCTCATATTTGAGTCTAACAAGTGGTGCAAGATCGATTCACCCTTTCTTCGCTCGTTTTCTCCGCAAGAACGCACGATTTCGCTCGTCTTCTTGCACGCGTCCACGACTTCCTTCGCTCTTTTTAGAGCTACTTGTTCACACCTTTTTTTCCTCGATCTATCGAGCACCGCCGACAAAAGAGAATGATGTGCCCCTAGTCCGGGCCGCCACTTTTTCTTTAACGTGCGTAGAACTACGTCGATCTTCGTCGCACGCATGTAAGACATCGCGCCCTCTTTCCTAACGCCAGTTACTCACACCATTCTTGCCCGTCGATCACACGAAAACACCTGCTTACTGCAATTCAAGCCTCGTTTGACAGCTCATCTCAACTCCGCGTGGACAACTACCTCGGTCCTTCTTTCGAACACCTAAATCGTCACTCGTCCTTCTCCCACGCCTCAATTTCTTCGCCCTTCTCCCTCACGCGCGTCTGAGATTTCGCTCGTTCTTTTTCTAGCGGCAGCCAGTCACGCGTTCTCTGCCCATCGAACGCCAATAAAAAGCCTGTTTACCGTTTCTCGAGCCTCGTTTGACAGCTCATTTCATCTCCGCGCGGACAGCTACGTTCGCCCTCCCGCCCCTCCTCCTCTCGCGCGTCTGTAACCTCGTCTGTCTTCGTTTTGGAGCTAGTTGTTCACACCTTTTTTCCTGGGTTGCAAAAACACCGATAAAGAGTACGTACCGCCGTGTCTAGCCTCCGGCTACGCTTTTTCTTACTGCACGCACCTGTGACTGGTCTTTGTTTCTTTTTTTTTTTTTTGCCAGTTGTTCACACCTTTTTTGCCCTCGGTTTTTCAAGAACCGATAGAAGAAGTGGCCTGAGCTCGCGTAACTATTTTCCCTTTCCCACGCATATAACTGCTTCTGTTCTTCTGCGTGCGCTCGATTTCTGCTAAATAGTGTTCCTTTCGTGTACACACCCCTAATAGCCAGGGTCGATGGAGTAAATTTCTCCTGAGTGTGGAGTTAGGGGAGTACGAATTGACAGATGAAATTTCAACTGCCCGAAACAGTAGTACGCAAGCAAAGAATAAAAAAATGGTATAATGCCTTCCAAATTCTCGTATATGGAATTTCGCACACTCCACACAACTCACGACGGCCCTGCCAATAGGGGATATTATACATTTCTCTTTGTGGGATGTGTTATTAATCGTTTGTTGGAGGTTAATTACACGATTGAAAAATATGATACTGTTCATCACGTCCATACAGGCAAAAATCAAAACGTTGAACTGAGTTAGAAGTTTATAATTATAATCTCTGATTTAATCATGGGCGTAGTAGAGAGGGGGCAGGGGTTTGCGCTTGCCTCCCTCCCCCCCCTGACATAGGAAAATAAATAAATTAATCGTTCGTTCAAAATTAAATTAGCCCAACTTATGGGGCAAAATCGAAAAAAGAACAGGTTTTTTTATTCTTAAATTAAGTAGTCCTTAAGTAAGTCCCGTTCGGACTTTTCAATTATATTTCTGTTATTTTGTGTTGTTTATGAAAACATTTAATAAATACCGTTTTCATTACCCAATTCGGTTTATGATTTAAAAAGTTATGGACCTTGAACCTTAAGTATGCGGTTTTGGACAGGTTTCCCCTACATAAATTGTAACAACAAAAATTGTTCCACTATTTATTGCCCCCCGAATGAAACCCTAGCTACGCCCATGGATTTAATCCCATATAGCTTGATTTATAAAGCTGCCTTCGTATTTAGCAATGTACTTATATACGTACCTATAGCTATGTATAAAGATAGAGCTAAAATTAAACGTAATAAATCCATTAATTGCTGGAGTAATTTATAGCAAACTGGTATCCAGCACTTGATGCAATACTCGATTTACTTGGATATAATTATCTCATAACGAAGTCAATCAGCTAACCCGTATTCTTATTCATTGTTTCCTTTCGGCGATATCGATCGTCGTGCTTTGCAGTATTTACTGAATTTTTCGTATACCCATTCTCAGTAAAGCGTGGCAGTGAATAAATGAAGAATCTCTGTTCGAGAGAGTAGTTTTATCGTTTTAAAACACAATTTAGGTGAACTGAGTGCAAACGTTCTGAGTACGTAATGATTGCAATTCGTGGCAACGATTGTAGATTATCGTCCATGGGTAATAAACGAATACGTACATTGTTATTCCTGCAGTGAGATTTATTTTAATCGCGACACAGTCATAAACCCTTGAAATCCCGCGTGATTATTGGCACAAGTTCCATATTCAATTTTATTTCGCAATAAAATGTTCATGAAACGAAATCAACCTGTTAAATTATATGTAATCTTTAATATCTTCTAATGACCTAAAAATTTCGACTGTCGAGCGTTGAATTTGGGGTTTTGTCGTGGGGTACAATAACTACATACACGAATAGGTACATAATGCTCCGATAAAGGAAAGTTTAATGATTATATCAGGAGAGTTTACAACCCAATCGTAATCCACTTGCAGTTTCATCTAAATTTTAAAAACTGCGATGAAAATTGCGACGCACTTGCAATTTCATAATATATTACAAACGGGAATAGAGTTACTCATAAAATTACTGTATTATGATTAAAGTTACTTACTGCTTGTTTGCCAATAATCGGTACATGAATTTAATTCATTATTGGTTGTTTGTAGATTAAACCAGAATTTCCTCAAAGCTGCTTTACGAATATTCGGTTTTATGCTCCTCATTCGATAGCATTAACTCGGTGAGTAGGATTCGTTTGTGACCGACTAGAATGGAAGAAACGCCTTGCAGAAAAAGAGCCAGCAGAACTTTGCAATTCTGATCGCAGCCCTTTGCGGTCACGAGTAGAGCTTAATTTGCCTAGAGTACGTTGGTGGGTGCGCTGTTCGCTGGAAATAACAGTATCCACTGGCAGACAGTCGTCTTCCTCTGATAGAGTGGTAGCAGAATTCTGTGACTTGTGACACAGCATTACTTTCAAAGGACGTAATCAACTCATACCACGTTTTTTGTGTTCTACATGGAGAAATTGTTTAGGTAATTCTAGTTGCTTCTGTAATGTGTTACACAATAGCAATGTCATTTGCATATCTTTTCCTGAGCTATAACCCTTCGTTGACACTGGGTGTGAGCCACCCATAAGCTGATTTCGACGCTCTGTACCTTCTATATGTAAAATAAATACCTTTTTTCCAAAGCAGACTTACAAACTATTTTTTCTCTCAAAATAGTATATCTGAAGAACAACTCTGTAGATTTTTAGCTTCTAATATTGGAATTTGTAAAAGTTACAATTTTTTAAAGATTATCTTCGTTGTTTCTCGACACATGGTAATCTAGATTTTTTTTTACAAAAACTGTGATGAAATTTCAATCAAAAATCTATTGGAATACATTCTACAGACCTTAAAATTGACCCATGATTTTTTTCATAACGATTGGATTCTTCAGATAAGAATGGCAGTCGTTCAAAAGTTGTTCTGGGTGTGCGCCACCCAGGTATGTCAAAGTTGATCGAAAAAAGAGGTGTGTCAACGAAGGGTTAAACCATAACACGAGCCCTTCTTATTTAAAGATTACACTCTTCGTTAAGTGAACGTTGATTACACGGTTATTATAGTCTACATGAGAAAGTATGTTTCTTTTTTATAGTCTGTTTAACATTAGCAGTAAAGCATTTAATATTTAACAAAGTTACCTAAGTAAGTGATGCCATCTGAATTGTTGGGAAGGAGAATATAATTCACTACAAAAAGTTGTATGAAACATTCAAAGACCAATTTCCAGAATCAATTTGTTTACATACCTTATTAAAAAAAATTCAATGTCGCTGGAAAGCAAACAGAACAAGTTCTCCCCTTTCACTCTAACAAACAACTGACAAGAATATATACAAATTTTGAAACGTAACACCATCCATCTCGTAACACTCAAAAACAGACGTTTCATATATTTTACCATTTTAAAGAATAAAACGAATCCATTAATTATGGTGGGATTTCTATAAGCGCCCAGACTGCTAGTTTAAGCGAGTAAATCCAAGGATCCTAATACATTCAGCGAGTTCAACGAACTCGCGTGAATGGGAGCCGGGGTAGTTTTTGTCTTGGATTACGCATTCCTCCCGAGGACGCGATATTAAGCAGTGAAGTAGGTTTTTCTCGCAGTAATTAGATATAGGTAAGACGCTGTCGAGCCAGTGCTTTCGGCTTTAAAAGTGAGACTGGTCCGCAGTGTTAAATGCAGGCAGCCTCTATATTTATATCGAGTAATGCAGCGAGGAACTAGCGGAAGGCGAACGGAGATTGAGAACATTGCAATCCTCAAAAGCAGTCCCCAGAAACTTTCAGCATACACCATACACCTGCCTACGTTTTCCAGAATTCCTTTCAATTCCAAATGAAAGGTGGGGCGAGGGGGGGAGAAAGCTCTTCCAACTTCGCAGCTTTTGGCCTTTGTGAGCGAAGAATTTTCGTTTTACTTCCTTTATCCCTGTTCTTGCGACGACAAACGTCGCTAGACACTTTTGCGCGAAGGTCGATGAAAATCTTAGAACCCGCCTCGAGTTCGACACGTCTTTAGCGTCTTACTTTGTCAAATGTGAATGGAAATTGACGAGCTTTTGTTCCTTTATGAGAGGTAGATGCGAATTGAAGATGTAATAAAGGGACAGATATGGGGGGGCCAAATTTTGTCTGTGAAAATTTCATCTGGGGGGCGTAAAAGAAATTGTGGGGTAACTCAATAGGTACCGGTGTATATCACTTTTCTTTTTCGGTGAGTTGAATGAATTGAATTGCCCAGGTCGATTTAACGAATTTTCAAAGCCGATTCTGCCACGCACAAAGGGATATTTGTGAGAGCTTGATGTTTCCATTTTTTAGCTACTTTTTCATAAATAATCACACCTTCAGCGGTGGCGCTACCAGTAGCAGGCAATCCTGGCTTTTCCGATGAGCAGCTATAACGCTGGTAACGCATTGAATCTTCGCAGGGTGGCAGAAAATCCACCGGCACGGGATCGATAAAGTATTATACAATGCATTTATAATGGAGCTGTCCCGATTATGCAGCATCGACAGCGACCTCCGTCATTCATCATTGAGAATACATTTGATAACACGCTTTCCAGACAAGCCTAGTATCGATTACGCTTGTACCATGAATTTATAATCTAGCCTATGTTTTCACCAGAGTTGTCTCAATTCCTCCTAACCTCCACTCAAACTTCGTACACCTGTTACCTGCAACTTTCAGATAAGAATTACACACAAGCCTAGCGAGAGTAGATAGTTCATCTTTTGTCGCAAGATTTTCCCATTGATTTTGGAAAACAGTCAGCCTCGAAATCTTTAAATATCATTCACTTGCAGAAATTTCTTTTTCACGTCTATCTTCTTATTATTTATTAATTATTGTGTGATCTTGTCAACCTTCGTTCGTAGATATAGCTCCTGTTGACGTGACGTGTAGCACTTGTTACAGTCATCCGATTGCAAAAAAAAAGAATAATTTCCTAAAGTTAGATATTTTACGCTGAGATTGAACCTAACTTTGACGAAAAAATTGATCAATTAAAAAAATTATACCGTTTGAAGAAAAAGTTACCTTTTTCCTCAGATAAATGTACTTTACATCGATGAGAGAAGTATTATAAATATAAACTAAAATAAGAATTTTAGGTTCAGTTCCAGCGTAAACTATCCAACTTTAAGAAATTTGTCTTCTTTTTGCAATCGGATGACTGCGACAGGTGCTACATTGTCGACGAGGTTAACAAGATTCCACAATAATTAATAACTAATAAGATGGACCAACATAAAAACAATCCTTGCAATTTTAAAGATGCCTCCTTATATCCCAAAAGCGTTTAACCCAATATTACCAATAATTTTTTTTTAAACAAATTCATAAATATTAGTTACTTTTGGAGCTGTTAGGCTGTTACACGAGATTCCCTCTCAAGCAACATTGTAAATCTGATTTGGACGATTCGAGTTTCACCTGGAACAAAGGAGCTCACTCCTAGGGCCCAACAACAGCCACAGCTCCTTAAATCATTTACAACACCGTAACCATAGGCGTACATTGAACTCAGGGTGACACAGCGCAGCGTGTACTACGTTTTCTAAAGAGGCAGTTTCTGCTTCAGTATCCACTCAGTATTTATGGTATCAGGTAGAAATTAGCACGGTTACTCTATACATCCTCCGAGGTTCTACGCTGCGAGGCAACCGAAGCAGAAGCTCCCCCTGTGCAGAGCGTAGAGCACGCTGCGTTGCGCCCCCCCCCCCCCCGCGTTCAATGCCCGCCTACGCTAAGTCTTCCCACGCGCCCTTTCGAAACGGGAGATTCACACGGCCCTGTAACCGCGCGAAATAATACGTCCGCTGAAACATCAAAAACCAGTGTTTTTCGCCGTTTCTCGAGGGGCACAGTCAGCCCGCGGAACTTCGTCCCCATTCGGGGCTCGGTGACACCCACCTACTTCCGCGTAGCCGGAAGCTAGCACGTAATAAGAGGTCTCATCCTGCAGCGACATCAAGGAGCAGCAAAAAGCCCCGGCTCTGTTTTAATATGAATGGCGTATACAGTTCAATTCCTTCGGGCTTTAATAGTTCGAATCGTCGATAATCCGAGTGAACGGAACGTCAGCAAAAAAAAAAACGGCAAAAAGGGGTGCATATATACGTTGGCTCGAGGGGGTGGTCGTCGGGGGGGGTTTGTGTGTATATGTGGGGCGGGAGGGGGTGGGTGGGAATGAAGGAGGAGAAGTAGGAAGAAGGGTACGTTGATCGAGGTTAGGGCAAAAGGGGGTAGATGGATGGCATGAGAAGCGAGAAGAAAAATTGTGCCCCGGTGTGTGTGTCCGTGTGTTTGTAAAGGTGCGTTTGTGTGCGCGCACCGTTACGGAAGAGGGAGATAGAGCGGTGGGTTAGGTTGGCGGAAGCGGGAGGAATTGTCATTCGGTGGAATTGCAATTTCTCGCTGACGCGTGCTGTGCAACCTCCGGCGCGAGGAGTAAAAGCGGACTAATGATGCACACTAGACTTAATGCTCCGTTCCTGTTCTCATTTCCCACAAAGGTGCGAGCTGCCTGCGGGATGTCAGCCTGGAAATAGTTCCGGAGGCAGTGCAACGTGGTCAGAAGGCGATGCTGCGCTGCCATTACGATCTCGAGGAGGCGCCCCTTTACTCTCTCAAGTGGTACCGTGGCAGGCATGAGTTCTACCGTTTCACGCCCAGCGAGGACCCCGCCACGAAAACCTTCAACATTTCCGGGATCTACGTTGACGTAAGTTTCCATGCTCCTTTTTCGCGGCCGCTGGGACAGAAATACGGCGGAGATTCTGTTCTGCAGGATTATACGGGCCGCGGCAGAATGGATGGTACAAGCCGGCAGGAATAAAATTCGTTCATCCGTGGCTCAGTTTTTGGGGGAAATCGATTTTTAAAAATCGCTAAACACGCATGCACTACTAGAGTGGCCCTTATTTTCAACATGTGATTCCGTTTGGTATCACCCCCTAGTATGGTTCGATTTCATGAAAATATAGTCCCTGAAACAGATTATTGCAATCGGACAACAGGAAGGGGTGCCGATCAGGTCTTAAAGTTTAGAATTCATCAATGGTTTGGAGCAAAGAATTTCTCGAAAATGGTAAGCCGTATCGAAATTTTGTTCAAATAATATTAAAAGCAGCATTCAATTTTCTACAATTACTGTATATATAATTTTATCGTGCTTCCAATCGTTTTTTAGATAATCACGTTTGAATATAGAGAGGTCCGCACTGCGTTATGAGAAAAAGGAACCTGCAGACATGAATATATTTCCAAATTATTTTTACAGTTGTGTTTGGTTAATCAAAAGACAACTATCCCACATCAAGGCCAACTGAAAATTCAAATTTAAATTTTCTCCTATATAGTATCGCTCCGCCCTAGTGGATAGTACATGGTATTTACCTAATACGAAAAACAAATAACTTGTGCCTGCTATAAACAAAATATACGAACTCTGGAGATGCTCACTAAAATTATTAGAATTAAATAGTCCCTGTAGAAAGCACTGTAACTGCCAAAAAACAAATTCTATACTGTAGTATTACCACTGGCACGTAAAACATTTTCTGATAATTTTTTTTTTATTTAGGCAGTTACAGTGTTTTCTACACGAACTCTTCAATTATGTATCGCATTAATTATACGTGCCAAGCAATTCTGGGAGCTGAAATAATAATTGAAAAGAGTAGTAAGGCGTTCCCAATGGAGTCACAGAATTTTCCAATCTTTACCACACGAAATATGGGACCCATGATAATGATATGAAGTCCCTCCCTACATGCTTGCTCTTTTCCCTCGCTATATGCATCTCGCCGCGCGTCGTGGCGGTCGCTGTTCGCTAACAGTACACTTGACCGTTTGTAATCACTATGAAACACAGCTTTTATCATCGTTCACTCATTTCCGGGCAACCAGTTTCACGGAATGACAATTCTGGCGGAGATCGATGCGAGCGATCCAAACTCGCGCGCACGTTTACGCAACGGTTTTGGGTCTGTTGTTTCGAGGTCGAGCGAACGATCTGCAAACGCCGTGCATGCCGCTTTTACGTTTATCGTTTCGGTGCATATGCGACTGTCCTCTGCTGCACTCGCTAACTGAGAGAAATGTGCAGTGGCCACGTCACGCAGCGCGAGCCGAAAAACACTGCTGAAAAGCAGACGGAGAAGATACCACTGGATCATCTCGTTCGATACAGATACCAAGAGATAACTTTGATAACGGCGAGCTCTAACTTTTTACTTACCCAACCGCATGCTTTTTACTTGTTTAGAGTGTCCACGCTTGTTTATAGTTGGCTTCATCTATTTTTTATGGGGAAAAAGTAAAAAGTAAAAAGAGGTCCATGAAATTGTTTTCGACAGGCTTTAGTTGTTTTAGTGGTTATCGCAAAATTGCAACTGTTAATTCGTTGCTTAGTGCCCCCTTCTAGTTAAAAGTTACTTGATTTCGATCATTGATAAGTGTGAGTTAAATATACATGCATACCGTCTTATCGTGCTATATGAATATAATAGAATATTGACTATAATACAAAAAAGATATACATATTCTGCTGGAAATAGTTTGAGGATTATTCAGGCAAATGTGGTAGCTTAAATCTAACCTTTAAAAGCATTATTTATCTTACTTATAAATAAGTAGTTTGAAGGAGACTTAGTGAACAATTTTGTTCCATGATACTTAGAAGCATTCAATTTCAGTGGAACATACTACAAGCTTGAAAATGTCACTTGTAATATTTGAGAGGTAGTTATTTCACAGTTCCTGACTGTAAAGTATAAAATACATTAGTAGCTAATCGTTTACAGAAATTTAAATAGTTTAACCCCGAAAAATCAAGCATACACTATTTCTTTCATTCCTGACAGAATGTTTTTCCTCCAGAATTAGATATTCATCTCATTTCCCGTTTAAAAGATCCTCGAATTATTCGAATTATTCCACATATTATTACTTTTCCTTGGGATACTTAAAGAGAATCTATAATTAATTCCTTTCACTTTAATAAATCACTGTTCCTTCTGGAATTAAACTCCAAAAAACGTTGTAACACTTTCAAAATTCAGTTTAAACGTCAACAGCAGTGTACAATAAAATCTATGAACAAAGTTATGGCACGAGGACGGAAGCTCGCGTAATACCAACATCCATTCGCTGATAACTTAATAACGTTGATAAAAAAGAAAGTCGAAAGTGCTCGTAATGAACAGTTTTTCCATACCTTTAGCCAAACGTTCATCCACGTTGTATCGCGTGCACTCCACGCACATAAATCCAGCGGAGACAGAAAGCTTGCTTTTGTTTCGCGTTTCTTCCGCCCTCGTTAAAGGTAGCCTTCCATCTTTTCCCCTTTGCTGTCCCCTCCTCCTGTTTACCCCGTGCATCGTTATTTAAATCTCGCTAATTATGCATATTTCGCTTTGCCCAGTTCGATGAAACGATCCACTCTCCCTGTTCTCCCAGGGGATGCCCTCGGCTCCACCTTTAACCGCTATCTTGCTCTCAGTGTCTGAGCTTTCGCGCTTGCTTCATCGAGCCAATTTACTCGAGTGCTGGGTAATTCCTGATAAAATGACGATTTTCTCGAGTGGTGTTCTCGGGGCTGGCCAGCCGGGGGAAACGTTTAGTAAAAAAAAAAAAAGAAAGCATCCCCTTTGTCTCGACGCGCGCTGCGTCGATATTAACATTTCGCTGGCTGAAGTTCGCGAGCATCCTTTTCCTTCGGCGCACCTAGCTGGGGCCTGGATACTTGCGAAATGCAGGGGACAAGAATGGAGTAGCTTGGTACCTAATCGAGAGCACGCTGTAACATGTTAATTTTGTCAAGAAGGCTGAATTTCAAGGAACTCTTTGGCTCGTGGGGAATAAATATACGAAGCATAGTATGATAAATATAATTAACTTTTTGAAGCCACTTTTATAAGAATTATCTGAGTTGTATAGATTGCAATAAAGCGAGGGCCACATTTAATATGTGCTTTCAGTGGCGTTACATTCAGTAAGTTTAAATGGAAGATAGAGTATCTGTGAGCCAGCATTTTTCACTGCATCATGATATCACTTTCAAGTAATCTTTAATTGAAAAACTTTCTGCCCAGCAGTGAATAGCCCTTGAAAGACCTTTTCTGAATGGTTCACGTGTATTCAATGTGGCACGTTGCACATGTGGAAGTATGGCTTTAAAATTTTAAAGTCTCTTCGCGGCCGCGCCTTAATACGAATTTATTACACGCTCGAATTTATCGCGCGTAGTTCTCGTGCCTACGAATAACAAGAATTAAAGGCGCGCTAACGGTGTGCAAAAATGCTCTGTCCACAAGTAGGTATGATGGAAATGGCACGTACCTATTCTAAAAGTAGCCAGCATCCCAAACCGCGACAGATAATGCGACGTCCTAATTGCAACGCGCAAACGGAATTGTCGTCCAATTCGTGATTCACTGTAAATAATAAGCTTTGTGCGACCATTCCGATTGTCCAATGCCGGCTGCCGTACCGTGCATTCGTTAATAATGATTTGTGTTTTAATGATCGATGGGTACCTACGTGCTCGTTCGTTCGATTAGGTATTACGCGGAATAGGGAGCAAAGGGACTCCGTAATTGGATTAATACATATAATGATACGAATCGTATTACTTTGTGGCAATCCGTAGGCTTCAGATTGCTTAAGTATAGCCATATTTCGATTGAATTCTAAGTTAACGAAAAGAGTATCAATCGCAAAATTTAGATTATTGCGGCTAATATCTTTGAAGTAAATCGCAGTATGGAAATTTTGTTTCATGTGGAGGTTGGTGTCATTTAAAAAATTATATTTTTTTTTAAAAAAAAAGCCTGTAGGTTATACCATGTTTTCTTAATTTGCAAAAATCTGTTTTCTAATGATACACGTGTAAATTAATTTGAAGCGCGGCGATAGACGGGTCTAACTGCGAGCTGCGTCTGACTGCATACTGACTGTTTCTACTTGCTCGTCTTGCGTAGTGCGAAAATAGAGATTTAAAGAGGCATGGTACAATTTTGGGGGTTCAAAATGATCTACATGTTATTTTCTTTAAAAGATTTGATTTGATTTTACAATATTTTCCTCGAATAGCAGACAATTTTATACCTCGTTTAGATTTAGAGATATTAGCTTGGAATGTTCTTTTATTTCACTGACTGTAGGACATCTGACACTATCAAGAGTTCTGAAGTTAAATGTTATTTGATATTAATAATTTATACAGGAGTAATGTTATTGTAAAATCGAGGATTTAGCGAAGGGAAGGTTTCTGAATAATAAAGTGGCACCTATCAGGACCCTAAAAAATTGTTCGAATCTCATGGTTCATGCATGTTAGATAATAGTGCACGACCTGCATGCTCGGAAGCGCAATAGGGGATTTCTTGAATTGATATCTACAGTCTGCAAGTCAAATTTCAAATGGGCTTCAATAAAACATGCTCAAGAGATTTAAAGTCAATTCTTTCTAGCCCCTGTATATTTCACTTGCATCAGGTCAAATAACTTTGACTTTAAGTAGCCCTTACATTTCATTGTGGAATATATATCGAGCCGCATGCGTGTTTCTGAAAATACCGAAGCTCAAACTGCACAAACGGAGACTCGACTAGCATTTCTGTATAAAGAAGCTAACTTGAATAAATAATTGAACGGCACACGTCATTGCGAAGCATATATTTGATGAACTTAAAGAACCAATTTCTTTTCAAATCTTCCACATAGACGCGTTCAGACCAGACCTGGGCAAATTTTATTTGAAATTAAAATAAGAAATAGCTGTTTGAAATAATATTTCGTTATTTATAATACAGTTATTTGAAAATATAGAAAATATTGATTTATTTGAATTGATATCAATTTGAAATAACGAACTATTTTATTATTTTTTTGTTTCAAATCATCGTCATGATAATACAACTGAAAGATTTTATTCCAAGAAATTTGTACAGCGGTTTCCTCAAAAATTCATCAGGAAGAGATTTTTGTTTGGAACCATCTAACACAGTTTCGAAAGAAAATAATCGTTCTACTGGTGAGGAAAATAGAATTATTCCTCAGGAAAACATCCTTTATTATCGGATTATCAGAAAAGTAATCACGATACGATTGAAATACATAAGTTAAACCTATCGAATGAGTCTTATTTCATTATTTTATTATCTTATTAGATACAAGATAATTATTTTCAAAATTATTTCCAGAAATAAAATAACACAATTGTACTTCGAAGGGGAAATAATTGTGAAATAAAGTAACCTATTATTGGAAATAATATTTAATTATTGAAATTATATTTAATTATTGAAATTATATTTGAAATATTATTATTAAGTTACCAGATAAATGTCGTTTCAAAAATGCCCAGGTCAGGTTCAAACCTTAAGATACAGATCTCACGCAAATATTCCTGCAATTCAATTCTTTCAAAAATAAAGTATATAAAACAATTCAACACTGAAAAAGCCCATTCAACAATCAAAATAGTGTTACAATAATCCTAGAATTTAAATTAAATTTTCCACTTTCGATATTCAAAGCACTATTCGTAGACCACATGAAATATCTGATCAAATACAACTATCCACAGCATTCATTCTAGTACCCCAATACTATTTCGAATTACTGGTCTACACACTCTCCCACCAAATTCAGAAAAGCATCCCAAGTCGCCCGACAAATTCATTCCACCGTTCTCCGTCAACTTGAGACCGCCAGCTACACCATACTGCGACCGAATGAATATCCCCCTCGATTAACATCAACCCACTGTCTCCGTAAACCCGTGCAGACAATCGTCGGCTGGAGTTTTCCCAGTCTTTGTGGGACCAGGAAAGAAGGCAATGGACCGCGTGCTCGCTTAATTCCGCGCAAACAGTGCAGCGACGCGGGGATATATTCGCTGGTCAGCCGCGGCCATGCGGAATTTAATTCGAATTATAACCGTGCCGGGTAAATCGAGTTATCGTTAATCGACGAGCAGGGCTCCGCCGTCTCTCAGGCCGTGCACGATAACGCGTGTCGTCGCGGCTGATACCCATTTGCATTCATTTTGCACACCATCGTCGTCCTCTGTTTCAGGTTGCCAACTCGAACAAGAGCCAGGTAACGCTGCGGGATGTCGACTTCGGTCTCTCGGGTACATTCAGCTGCGAAGTTACGGCGGACGCGCCGACCTTCTCCACGGCCTCAGTCTCGAAGAATCTCACGGTAGTGTGTAAGTACACGATTTTCTGACGTCGCACAGTACAGACCCCCGACTGCCCTTCCCAACTGGCATCCCCATTCCTTCTCGCTGCACGCGATTCGCGCGCGCGTGTGGCATCGTAGGTCACCGCGTTTCACCGAGCTACAGGGCGATCCACTCGCTTGGACCGAAACGCACCGTATTACAGCGTGCACAATGCAGGATCGCGTCAGAGGATCACTTCGAGTCTATAGAGTGATTTGTGACCACAGAGCGTGCCGCGATTACTGTATGCTGGTGAGAAGCTTTTATGGGAAGGGGCTTTCCACTACTCATTATAAGAACACAATAGCGAGGGTTTACACCGAGGTTTGTGAGTATTGGGGGATCTACTCTGCGTGAGGTAATTGTTGAAAACGTTGCAAATTTATTGCAGTTTTAATTTAGTCGGAAGTTTCAGGGGACTAGGCAGTCAGATTTGGTAAAAATGTAACTCCTGGGGGAATTAATTACAAGGACATGAATATAAATTGTGACTAGTACTTTTGGGTAATATTTGTTAATACTATAAACTTTTTAAAAAATTGCGATAAATATACATAGCGTGATGTGTGTTTTTTGTTATTTTGCAGTGATTGCAAAAAAACCGAGGTTCGGATTGAATTTTTGCAGCAAGTTCAAAATATATTCCCTTCTGGACTGAACCGCAACATTAAAATGTACAAACTCTAGTTTCCGAAATAAATAAAAATAGGCATCTTCGCGCCTCGAAAATCGATTTTATCAGAATAAAAAAAAATTGAAAAAAAATTAAAACCGACTTAAAAAAAAGTAAAAATGCACTAAAAAGTACAAAATAATTTTTTCCCGTATTTAATCTACGACTCTCAATTTTTTAATGTCGGCGCCTCATCATTTCCACTGTGTAAATCTGGGCGTCGATTTAAAAAATTGAGAGTCGTAGATTAAATAAGGGGAAAAATTATTTTTTACTTTTTACTTTTCCCGTTATCCGATCGGGCTCAAACTTTACATAGATTTTTTTTATTATTTGGAACTATTCTCGGGGATGCCGCGAAGAAAGTTCAAAAGTCGAAAATAAGAGCCACCGGTAGACCGGGGGCGGTAGTAAGACTGCATGGAGTCGATAGTAGCACAAATTTAACTTTACGAAATTAAAATATTCATTGATTTTAATTATAATAATAAATGAAAAAAGTAAAAACTGTATAACCAAATTACGTGGTGTCGCTATTGTGGCAGAAATAGAAAACGTTTTGGCTGATGCATTCTTCATGCGATGAACCCTTACATTCAGTACATTGCACCCATTTTTCATTTGATTTGCTTAACCCTTTCGTGATCTTTTTTCCCACAACCGTGGAAAATCGCTCATTTTCAACTACAAATTTTATCATATCAAAATTTACATTTCTAGAAAAAAACTATCACACCATGATTGTATAAGTATTCCGAACGTACAATTATCACTGAAAAAGTTAAAAGATTCAAAAATACGAATATGGTAACTCAAAAAATGACGCTGGGGTACAGTGAACCCCGTGTGACCAACTTGTCATTATAAGAAGGTGTGACCACGAAGGGGTAAAAGTGATAAGTAACGATCAGTATTACTTTAAAAATGGCCAGATTAAATATTAAAAAATAGAGAAAACACGTACTTGCAAAGGGAGTATTTATATTACAATTTTAAATCAGTAAAGAAATGTTACTTCAGGGTATCGAAAAGTTATTTTCTTCACTATGCATGTCTATTCTGTATCTATACTGCTAGGATATGGATGTGTGTATTCGAAACGTCATTCTTCATCATATGTCCAAAATTTGTGTTAATATCTGTCATATATTTTGAGATATTTACCGTATTACAATCGCCCCCGATCTACCCTACGCGGGATTGGAACTTTTTACGTAGCTAGGAGTGTTCGGAAATTCATTAGCTACGTAGCGGCCCGATAGCAGCATCGGGCCGTTAACGCCACGCACATTTCCACGCGCAGCCATCCCCTGGCGCATCCCTAGTCTGTCTTGAATCCGTGCGAATTTCCGCGGAGCAGCGTGCAACTAGACTGGGAAAGTTTCTCCTTGTCGACGTCATTAACTGCCTCGCGTTTGATCCGAGCAAGTTGCGTGCCCCGAACCTGTGCATTGGCTTCGTTGTCACGAAACGGTTCCCGTACACGCCCGGCAGATGTACATACGTACGTGGGTGCACGCGTCGGGGAACTGGCGCTCGCGTAAATTCGTCGAGTGTTTCTAATTTCCTCGAGTGCGCCGCCCCCAGACATCAAAGGAACGCTTCTGGGGTTAATCAGTGCACGGCGCGCGATCACGAGTACGTTTACGCGTTTTCCAAATACGCCGTGTAAATTAGCGTAACAACCCTGTTTCTTTCCGCTGGCGGCTGGTTTCGCGGGGGAGCACCCGCGCTGCTCGACGGTGGATTAAAATGTTGCTGGTTTCAGGTGTAGCTGCTGCTGCCCGTAGAGTTGACGACACGTTCGCCTGCTCTTTTTAAGCTCTAACTTTATGTGTCAGCACGCCTTCATAGCTTCATAAGCGTTGGTTCAGAAGAGATTAGGAGTATGGTTGATGTGGTTGGTACTAATTACGGTTGCTCTTACAGACTTATCTAGTAAGACTACTTTTCTGTTTGCTACTTGTCGTGGGTAACAAGGGGTGGGCAGAGTTGAAGGCCATTCGAGTATTCAGAACAGTGTTACTATTGAGCTTTAGGTCTCTCCATGCTAGACTTGCAATTTATATTCGAAGAAATCGAGTTTGAAATATAATTGAGTTGAGATTTTTAATATTAACAATGGACACTTGATGAATGGGGAGATTTTGCTAATGTCAAGTGGAGAAAGTCTAATGGGAAAGAGTGCGCGATATCTCTTAAAAGTTTGAAGCCAGAGCCACTCGAGCCAGCTAGGCCTTGGCAAGCCAGGTGAACTTTTAGAAACCGTCAAGCTTCACTTGTTGGTATCAAGCAGCAATCGGGCTCGGAATCAGTGAAAATTCAATTAGAGTTCGGAAACGCAATCATGCTTCTGCATTACCGTACTTATTGTTAGTTATAGAAAGAGTCTCAGAAGTTGAAGGAGCAGCTGGGTTCCCAGTTCGCATCAGTAATCGGTATAGCTGCATCATAGTTATCTTCCTCTTTCTATAGTAAGCACAATTAAAATCCAAATGAGTTTCTCACTTTAGGTGGGCCTTGAAGCAAACCTATACGACACACTTATAAATATTCAGGAGCCTCGGCCGCTGAGGAGCTACACGTCGCGTCGTGGCCTTAAAACATCCGTGAAGTTTAGAAGTTTCGGTTTACTCACCCTCGGTAGGAAATTGGCGCGTCCTCAGGTCGAACAGAATTTAGGTTTCATCAATTGACAATCGTTTAGCCCAAGTAGCGAATTCGATATAATGCAAATCATGGCCTGTTTATCGGTTCATTATTCCGTTGAATATATTCATTGGCGAATGAAGACTTCGCCAATTGCATCGGGCAGGGCTTCGAATAATTTAGACGGATGATATCCACGAAAGTGGTCCCTTATGCAATTTTGATTGCCCCTAACACACTGCGCCCGGTTTGTGTGGGGCATGCACGCGTGATATAGCGTCAAATAGCGTTCAGGTATTATGCCGAGGGAAACAATGAGAAGGGAATGTCTTTAAGCTCCGGAGCTTAGGCTGGACAGCACTGGTTTAGACGTAGAATACCCAAGTCCATGGTCATTAATATCCTCGTAGTGGATTCAACGGGGATCTTTCATCGGAGTCGGATCGCGTTCTGGACTTAACACAAAAGTTATAGGCCATTTGTGGCTTTCACGCCACTGGTTCTTAACAGTTAATACTGGATGAAGCTTCCAACTTTCAGCTGTGCCTTTTTCAAGTTGCAGCCTGATATTTCATTCACATTAAAGTTCACTTTCATCGGGGATGCGATGACGCTTTGATATTAGTGTATTATATTGCAATTAATTTTAGGTACGTGTGAATTAATACACAGAGTGGGTCACCTGACATTATCATCTTGATTTACGTCAGTAAAGTTACATGGTTTCAAGGGAGACAAGGTTTCAGAGTAATTCTTTCTGAAGCTGACATTTGATTCTTTAAAGGGGAACATATGTTTTAACCGGATTGTAGTACATTACTGTCGTACTACACCCCGAATACTAAAGGTACATAGGGTAAATGTCCCTATTACTGCCACTTCATTTACTTTACTTAATAAACACGCAACGTATGAAGAATAGTGTAAAAAAGAATTTATCATAAAGTCGGGACTGTTCTTATTATTACAGTACATTCTTTATACGTCTATTCTTTATACGTTACGTTTTTTTTTTAAGTGAGATGAATAAAGTGGCAGTAATAGGGACACTGTCAGTAAATGGGACATCTACCCTACTACTTAGTATCAATGTGTCAATAGATTCGCGATGCTGACAAATTCAGAAAAAAATTCAATATGGAATGAGACACCTCATATCTAAAAGCTTCAGCATTAACTGTAAAATAAAGGTTGAAGTAGTTATTTCAGGAGCCACGCAGGTTCGTGACCAATATATGTAGAAAGCGTTCAATGAAAGTTAACACGTTGCTAAACTTCGTCCTAATCATTTTTCCTTAATTTATTTATTTAATGTTGCATCAGCTTATATCTTTTACCGACCACTATTGCAACCATTACATTACATTATTGAACGGTGTTGTAACGAGTATTGACTAATCGTGCTTACATTGTGCATATTGGGTGCCATGTGTGTTTTAAGGAAGATCATTTAACTTTCTAATCACGTTGTAAGAGGTTAGCTGAAATATAGGGTTTGTTCATTATTTGTCTTCACTGATTGCAGTTTGCTGTCCTTAGCTACTCAAGCATAAGTGAGAAATTTGATATTCATTCGTTTCCAAGTAACTAAAATATTACTCGAACGCGAAGGAGCCAATTTTAGTTATTCCTGTCTTTGGAAGTAGAATGGAATTTCGAAAAAGTTTCACCTAGAACCGCGGCATTTTGACACCGACGTTTCATTAATTTGTAAAAGCTCGCTAACCATGCGCCAATTTATTCACTGTAGAAGTTTAGCCGGAACTTCAAATCCGAGAAGTTGATGGAGGTGAAACTTTCCGGAGAATGTTGCATACGTAAATATTTGAAGGAACTTTCGTACAAACGAATACTCGAAGACGAAGAACAGATGAAGTTTTAAAGACGATGGATGCGAGACAATACAAGTACAAAGCACAAGCTATTTTCAGCGTTTCAGACAAAGGCTTCAGGCTCGTCGCGTTCAAACGAACTTTACAGTTGAATTACCATTAAACATATATTCAAAATGCTTTCCAAGATTTATAATCAGGAATGCTCTACCGCCTTAGTTTCCAAAAACTTTCAAATATTTAACTACCTTCGTTTCTAGTTATTCATTCATAAATTCGCTTTCGAACATTGATAGGCACAAAACTTTGTCGACAGAAGCGACAGCTAGGGTTGCTATTATTGCCAAACATTATTACGGGACGTTTGAGTGCTAAATAAATAAAACATTAAAAAACGTGGGTAGGTACTAGTTTACTTTACTGTGATAAAAATCAATAAAGCATCCCTGGCCGCGTCGCACAGTCCATTTCTTCACGCAGAGTTTATGGAGAAAACGGGACAAAAAATCTCCGTACGGATTCTCTATCACAAATTAATGCGATATAGCCGCGTTGACATGATTCTTGATGTTATGAACACAAGAAAAGGTAAACACGTCACTATAATAATGCGCGTGTCTCACGCTCGTGCCAATGCCAGCGTGTCAAGCCGATCGCATAGCGCTGTCGAATCGTGCAGCGCTGTGTCCCTTCGGTCGTCATCGCGCACCGTTGCCACGACAAAGCGAATTCCTTTCGGGCATCGCTTCCAGAAAATACGCAACGAGGCGTGACATTCTTTCCTTTCGAATAACTAAAACTATTCAAATTACACCACTGCATCAACACATTTGTCAAAACTTTGCGCTGCTCAAAGTGTTAACGCAGCATTGACACGTAAAAGACACTCGCAATGCGGAGTATGCTGTCGCTGTACTATTAGAGAAGTCAGACAACATCTCAAGCCGCGAGAGCAATTCCTCCCTGCGTTCAACCGAAGCTCTACGAATCCAGCTCGTTCGTACGAATGGATTAACCACGTCAGATTTTGCCTCGATTCCCGATAATAACTATACACCGAGCAGTTCTCGGCACCATCTCTTAAATCCGTGCTATCAAAGCTAATCCAAAGGTTTGCCTCTCCCCGTTGGAAATGGCCCTGATGCTTTTTCTCGCTGCGCCTTTTATAAGAGAGGTCGAAGTCGAGTTTCGTTTGCCGCTTCGAGATCGAGCCCTGGTAAATGATCTCAGGAATCTGCTATTTAGGATGAGCAGTTCCGATACTGGAATCGAGTCTTCCGCCCGCACATATTCGTTTACGTAAACCACCAACGGTCTTCCTTCCCTTCGCTCCTCATATTCGGTCAATTGTTGCGCCAAAACTGTTCTATAGTTTTCTATCAGACGGCGCGCAGGTCCTGAGAATAGGTATGCACGATCTCGATCGCGACGGCCGTGGCTATTTGCAGAGAGCTCGATCAGATAGCGCGAATGTAATTCGAAATCGATGGGAACGTTGTCCGATAGGCATTCGTGAGGATCACTGCGAACTCACCTCGTGAAAGGGGAATTTTAACGTACCCTTTCAAGCGAAACTGGATCTATAACGTTTTTAATTCTACGCGTACACATGATTCAGTGGATTTCATTGTTTCGGTCGCTTCTAAGGTAGAAGTTCGTGTTTTTCATAGAACTAATATTCAGGTAGACACGTTTTGTGACCGATGTGTTACCAGTAGAAATTTCTTCCTTAGTAACAAAGGATCCCCTTGTGTAATGTTTATTTTAATAAACATCACAATCGATCACTTTTTTCCCTCGATGTCCCGGATTTTGTTCGCACTAGAATATGTAGTAAATCTCGTTTAATTAGGGGGGGTTTAAGTCATCATTTTGTCGATTTCGAATGAGTTTAAAAAATACATGGCCTTGATTTTTGCGGTTTTGCATGTTTTCGTGAAAATGGGTTGTACTTATGAATTTTTATCTCGGAAACTATTTGTTGTAGTTAGTCGATTCCTTCTTTATTCTAATCTAGAAGGATCGGCTTTCCTGAGTAATTTTTTTCTGGTTAATGGAAAAATTTACATTTTCAGGAGATGTAATACAGTGACTTAGGTACCTACAGTCATTAAACACTTAAGTATTTAATCTTGCTTTCTACCTGCCATTTATCTGGCGACTTTGTAATATACCTTTTGGAAAAAAGTCGCTCCTTGCGGTTGGAGAGGAGCATGGATACCTTTGACGTTGTCGACAATATCCACTTCTTTCCATTTAAGTGGTCCTTCAGACTCCTCGAAAGGTAATAGTCTGTTGATGCAACATGGGGGAAGTAGGTTGGGCTGAATCATCTGTTACCAGGCAGATTCCTCTAGTTTGCCCAATGCTCGTTTTACCGCATGTGGTCGTGCGTTATCCTAGTGGAAGGGAGCTCACCTTTTGTGCAGTAATGCTGGCTATTCTGTTCCCAATGCTGATTCCAATCGGTTCAGTTGTTCACAGTAGACCTCTCTGGCGATCGTTCAGCTGTAACTGTAGCATCTCAAAGTTTATAACTTCTTGCGTATCCCATTAAACACTCAGCAGGATCTTCCGTATGTGAATGTTTAGCTTTGTGATGCGCAAGTCCGCTTCTATGCAGCTATTATTTTCCGCGGTCCCTGCTGCAATATCTGTCTCCTCTTCCCTATCATAATCCCATGTAAAAGCATTTTTCACGCGAAACAGACGAAGGGAACGCATTAATTAACAATCCTTCGGTTCAGATCTTCTTCAGATCATTTAGGTACTAATTATTCGACTGGATGGTGGAGTAACTAAATCGTTTGTTGCACCTTCTTTGACAATTTAATGACGACACTAAGAAACTATAGAAAGTTAGAATAGTGCAATAATTTGTTTCACAGACAATTTTATTATTCTACAAATTCGCAATACGCTGTGCACAATCCCCGGAATTGCTTAATGTCAGCCCACGAATTGTAGCAACAGAGATATTAGTGACAATCGCGGCAGCTACACACAGTACTACTTATTTCTGAAAATAAGGAATGCAAGGTACTGTAATAGAATGCGCAGTGGTTGCCAGCAGCCACCTCAGAATCTCCGTAATCTAGCAATTCGCTGGGTCCCACTACAGTGATTTCGTGAAACGCAGCGAACCTCAATGAGAAGGCAGCTTTACGGGAATGTAAAAAGGAGATAGAATAATAAGAAATGTTTGAGGCACGCTGCAGTTGCTCGGTAATTGAAGTGGAAGCAAGTATTCGTCTTATTTAACATTGTTAAAATATACAAGAGTATTGAATATTCTTCTTTAATTGGATCACTTGAGTAGTTTAAGCGACAGCTATTAATAACCATTAAAATCAATGTTTACTACTTCAGAGACCACAAATTTATGTCAACCTTCATTCTGAGTACAGGGGTGCAAACACATCTTAAGCTAATAAATAAAAACATAAATAAAAAGTTGCCCAATGTAAACTTTCCAAAGTATTCTTTGGAACGCCATCTTTGATATGTTTCACACAATTTGATAAAAAAAACTTATTTTTCTTTAATTTATACACAACCTTGTAACTGTCTTATTCTAAATTAAACGTTTTAATTATTTTTACACTTCTTAAAAATCAAGAGAATTTGACAAATACTTGCGCAGTCCAAGTTTTTTTCTGAACATTTTGCACTGAAAATGCCTGTACACGGTTAACGTTAAACTATTTGTACACAGAGTGAAGGTTAAATCAAGAAATTAAGTTGTTGCTATCTTAACTAACTATCTTCCTTATTATACACTAAATTTTTTTTTGACGTTCTTCTTCCACTTAAATCTTTCAATATGTATATTATCTACCTATATCTCTCACATTCTTCATTTAAATCTTTAATAGAACTTAATTTGGAAATATGTACCTGAATTTATGTACTTTCGAATGAACACAAATTTGGCCACTGCAACTGAATATCTCTGTACTTAAACAACTATTACATAACTACATAACTGAAGGCTAAACGTGCATAATATAATAGTCATTTTGTATTTCATAACGTTTCATCGCACCAATATTGTGTCACGCGAATCAGGGTGCATTATGGATAATACGCGAGACTGTTTCGGATACCGTATCGTGGGGTTTATAAATTTGGCGCATCAGTAGTTTGAAACGCGTTTATTTGACCGAACGTTACCATTCATCCGGGAGAGTAGCTTAAAGAAATAAGAACCAGGGAATTTATGATAATTCTAATGCCACTTCTTGGTCGCTTCTTCGAATGGCCCATGAATTTCAAGTGTATTCGCCGCGAATACGAGAACATTACCGCGGGAAATATCCCGCTACATACGCTCAGAATTCTCATGCAGCGTTTCCACGCCGCGACATGTGGAACAGCATTTTTATCTCGGATTTCGGCATACTCCGTAAACAATTACGCAAAATTGATTTCGCCGAATTCATTTCACTTCAGCGCGACGTATTCGGTATATCCGTCGTGAATTAAATCGCGCGCGATTCTCGCAATTCGGAAAGTTATCCCTTTTTGCGCGAAAATATCCAGCGCGTTCGTACAGAAAAAGCAAACAGAGAAGATTGAAAATACTCGATCGTTAAGGGGTTATACCTAATAGTCAGGCGGCCGAAAAAAGGCGAATGTTTGTGAATTTTTTCTGAAAAAGCGGAAGCATGTATTTTTACAGAACTTTTTGCACTTAAATGAGCAACATTTAAAGAACGTTTAGTAATTTTTTTCGTTGCTCACGGAATTGCAAAAAGTTCTGTAAAAATATAGGCATCCGCTTTTTAAAAAAAATTGGCAAACTTTCGCCTCTTTTCGGCCGCCTGACTACTTAGGTATAACCCCTCAAGTCAGAAAAAAACACTTTTGCCGAGCTTCTCGTTTCACGACTGATACTTACACCTCTGGATAAAGTTTTGCAATTATTCCGTGAGTTAAATAAATAAATATGTAATGAAATAAGAACGTTGATATCGTCGCTGAATGTGTTAACTTGGAATCAGGAGAAAATTTGTCATACTTTCAATTTCAAACTTTTGCTCAACAATATTGCACAGTTAGCATCAGAATGGTACGATATTTGTTAAAGATATATAATAATTACCCAGTAGAAAATCACACTTGATAGGATTATTGAATAGCCTTGAAAGGATTCGCGCAGACAAGAATTTTTTTTCGATTCAGTATATAAGTAAAGATGCCGTAAATTAACATTTTTACTGACTCATAACCCGTTCTTATACGAGTGCTGAAAGTTGAGGCAAGAGCAAGAAGATCGATGATCGATTAGTGCTTAAGAGGAAATAATACGAAGTTCCGTAATGAATTCGTTATAAGTACTTTAACGATCCCGGGAATCAGCAAGCATGCAAGAAAAGGGGTAGTGCAGCGAGATACCACCCCTTGCGTGCACGTCTGAACTTTAATCAATTCTCATAGTTACAGTTTTGAAGTTCTTATTTCTCCCTAGCATGAAGAACGAAGGAAAAGTTAAGTGTTTCCAAAGAATGCATTCAATCACTCCGTTCTGTCAAAATTAACACTTATACTTAAAATTTCTTCTTATACTCCCGAAATTATCTTACATATTATGCACTCTTATTTACTTGTTATTCATCGCCACTGATACGTGGTATTAAATGCAATATTTTATTGTACTAGGTTGGAAGTTTAATATCGACCTTCGTTCCGCCCCCCTTAAAAATTTGCCTACCCTACTTCGAAAAAAATTATAAACTCATTTCCCGTAAAACTTTGTTTCAAATATGCGTTGATAGCAGGAGTATAACGAACAGCGAACGGAAAATCAATTTTCGATGTGATTTCGTTGCCTCGCAACGTTGTCCCTTGGTTACCTGAAACTGCGCGATGAATAAAGAACAATATTTCGAGGCAAAAAAAAAAGTGGAGAATTTGGTTAATGCAGTTCGGTCACGCAGCTGCAACTTCGCCCTCTGGCGAGATGAGATCAGCCTTGGTTATTCTCGTAGTGAGTTAATTACATCAACTAATTGGTTTATAAATTTTTATACATCACCTGTGTTTTTCAATGCTGTTTTAATATTGCAACTTTTCCATGAGCTTTCCGATTTCATTTAAAAGTTCTAGAGTATTACGAAACAGTTACAGTTTTTAATTCTGCAGTATTGTTTTTTTGCTGCCTTGTTGTCCTGTTTTCGCTTTTTAATGTTCGTATTTTTTAACGAGTGGTATATTGCATTCTCTGAATTTAATATATGATATTTCTATAGTTTTGCCAGTAAGCTGATAGATGAGGATTTGAGAGCAAAAATGGACCAACTATATTTTGGAAAAATGTACATTTTTTCAAAATATTTTAATGTTGGAAAAATTATTTTCTCCCCAAAATATTTCAATATTGGAAAAATTATTTTTTCCCCAAATATTTAAATATTGGAAAACTTTTTCCAAAATATTTGAATATTGGAAAAATTATTTTTTCCCCAAAATATTTGATTATTAGAAAAATTAACTTTTTCCAAAATATTTTAATACTGGAAAAATTAATTTTTTCCAAAATATTTGAATACTGGAAAATTAATTTTTTCCAAAATATTTTAATACTGGAAAAATTAATTTTCCCCAAAATATTTGAATATTAGAAAAATTAACTTTTTCCAAAATATTTTAATACTGGAAAAATTAATTTTTTCCAAAATATTTGAATACTGAAACATTAATTTTTTCCAAAATATTTGAATACTGAAAAATTTAATTTTTTCCAAAATATTTGAATACTGAAAAGATTAATTTTTTTCCAAAATATTTGAATATTGGAAAAATTAATTTCTTTGCGATGTGGGTTAGTCCATTTTTGCTCTCAGAGCCTCATATTATGTATATTTCTGGTTCAGTGAAAATTAGGTAATGACTAAGCAATCAGTTCCCCCGAATTGGCAATTTTTGTTATTAGACTCGGCGGAGATGAAAGAGTTCTTGTTCACGGCACGCATAGGCACCGTCGGGCCAATTTTGAAATCGAGCTCCGATAAGCGAGCCGCAAGATTGATGATCGAATGATACGCGATGCCTGTCGAAATCCCCGCCAACCGTAGGCCATTTAAATTCGCGGGATTCATGGGTCGTTCGTATCCAGCAATATTACGCGGAGCGCGGACGAATTCGTCCGTATAAAACACTTTGAAAGTGACACAAATTAGCTGAAACGCGGCGTCCCTCCCCACCCGCCGTCCGTGGCGGAGCGATAATGTCGCAGTGTGCACGTGAAATTCGGTTGGCGATAGACGAAACGACCGTGTATAAATCGCCCTGTATGCAGTTGACGCGCGTGTTCGTGCAATTTGAACGAAATAAATGAATATCGCCGGGGCGATACGGAACGTTCTTCCAAAAGTTTGCCACCGCGGTTTAATTTATATTTAATTTATCTGAACGAATTCACCGAGACTTTTTCGTAGGGAAATGAATAGTTCAATTTGGGGGAGGCTGGAGCGCGACTGGCGCCGCGCAGCAATGGTACACTGTAATTCGTTCGTTCTGTGATGTATTCTTTGCAGTATATCAGGAAGATAAATGGAAAATATAAGCTGTTTGAATATCAGCTTCGTTTTTTAGCTAATCCATACCTCTAAATTTCCATGCTGATATATCCATTGCGGAGATATTTCACCGACACAAAATTTGGGAAAATTCTGGCGAATTTAAGAGAAACAGGAATCCAAAATTCTTCAATTCAAAATTCCTATACATTTAAAACTTTCGTTATTTTGTAGAAACCACCTTGGATCTCCCCTAACTGCAAGCATACAGCTAAAGTTCACGGAAGGGGCATTTAAAAATCGCAATCATCAGAAGAATCGCCAAAAAACTTTTCATACAAGCTCTTGCCCTAGCATCTTGCAGAATAACGAGAAAATTACGTTCGTATCATCAGCTTACTCCCCGTCGTTGTTCTTAACAAGCTTTTTCATTCTTTTATCTCAAATGCTGAAAAATCGCGCGAACCGTCTCGGGGTTGTACGCGATAGTAGGTACCATATATTAATATGTATATGCGTATTACCACGCGAGCCACTTCGTGGTAAACGAGTTTTCCGTTCGCTGCCAGGAATTATCTTATCCCAAGGAACTACTGGCATTTCGAAGCTGAGCGCAGGAGACACGGTGCTGCGCAGCTTCGATGAGGCTCGTAATGATCGACGTTGGAATAATATCCTCGGGACACGTTCTTTATTAGCGGCACTTGCAGATAGAGGTGGAGTTTTTCGCGGGACGGGCGTAAGAGACTATTCCCCGCGCCAGACCGGATATGAATTTCATATTTTACGATAATACCGCGGGATGTTCTTAAAGTAAACGAATCTTGGCCTGCCGCAGTTTTCACGTAGTCGGAGAAAAATCGCACTTACTCGTGGATTCCATGGTACGCCGGCGAGACGACCTATATATCGATTCCTATCTGAACTCCTCCGTTCACCTCGTCGTAAATATTGGAGATTGAAAAACCGGCCTCGCAGCTTAAAATCGTAACGCGCCGTTTAATCTCTGTGCTTACCTGGACAGGCATGCGTAATTGTTTACGCATATGTATTTTGTATGGCATAGGAGAATCTGAGTGATAAGCTCGTTTCTGAATAAAATAGGAGGATTTGTTTGTTGATCCGCGAAATTAGGAATATTCAGAGAAATGAAGTAGAACAGTGGATTAGAATACTAGGGGCGATTTTGTCGAAGAGCTTTAAATTAAACAAACGTGGAGAGTTATTTGCAAGTTGTAACGATAATGTGAAATAACATTGTTCACGTTAGAAATATATAGGAGAGCAGAAATGAGTTTTAATATGAAAATAGGATGTTTGCGTCAGCTGTTGAGAATAAGCTCGATGAACCGAAGTAAAAATATTTTCCACATCCGGGATTTTGTATCTAGAATTAATGCTAAAGTAAATATTTTGTTCTGCCGATAGCGATTTTTATATTTCACTCAATCGCGATTTAAGAAGCCTGTCGTTTGCCAGTGGTCTACTGGTTAAAATTGAAAACAGCTATTCGGCTTGTAAAATATTTTCTGAATAACACGAAATCGTTTAACGGTCAACAGACTGTTTATCAACGTTTATAAATCGATTACAGTGTGAACGTTTCGACGAATTGGAAATAAATAGGTTTCAGCTCTATTCGTTTCATTTTTAGTACAAAGTGAAGTTCATTCTGATAACTGGAACAGATAATAGAATTAAGAAGAATAATTAATCCGGAAGAATTGAGAAAGAAAATGCAATCGAACGAAGCGAAACGAGTTGGAAATGGACAATATTTTGAGGATGTAGCGGATGGAAAATATACAGTGCCAGAATTGAGCGCGAAACATCACCGGGAATTAATAAATTCGGTAAAACGTGCTTGTATGCAGATACTGGTGATAGAAGTTCGTTTGTTTCAGTGAGGGTTGATCAACATCGCGATGCTGGTTCCATTAGCTTGAACAGAGTAATTGGACACTGTCAATTCAAGAGTGTAATTCTCCCCGTAAACAGGGACTAACGATTTTGCTTCGAATTCATGGAAATGGGGCATTTACGACCGCTGCATTTTCCTGCAGGCGTCTAACCGGAAATCGAGACTCTACAGGATGATTAAAAACTAGTGCGCAAAATTGCCAAGTATTAACATCTGAAACTTCAGTGAAGGATCTTCATAAATACTTATTTCTTTATATTTACAAGGCTTTGTGGAATTTTCTTTAACATTCACTCTCGTTTATACATCGAGTTAGAGATTATTAGTTAATATTTTTGTCAAAAATATGTCGACGTTAAGCGTCATTCGCTTTGGAACGTTATCTTTTGAAGGGTCTTCTCGTGTTACGTGCAGAAGCGAGCTATAGGCTTCTTCATAATTTAAACAATAAGGTTAATTGAGAATGTTAAATAGGCCTGCTGATAAACTTGTACACCTTCGCAAAGCTTTTACTGATCTGAGTAACTCGAATTTGGAGCAGTTTTCATTAATAGAACTTGTCTTGAGCGGTTGGAGAAGCTAGGCGCAGATGTGGTTGACCTATATCACTGAAGTGTGAGGAATGAGAGAAAGCAAGGAGAAGCAGCGTGCCTATGGTCAGACGCATTAACCAGTCGATGTGATCGCTGCCTATACCTCTGTGTACTGTGCCATAAATGTGTTATAGTCACAATTATTTCAAATAATAATTATTCAGATTAACTAAAGCTGGGGGAAATAGAGTTTCGAAATAGATATTTTATTTCTTCCAGTGATACAGGATTTGACGAATACACTTTTTCTGGAACTAGTAATTACATAAAGAACTAATATTTCAAATATATATTTTAATACTAACTAATACAGATACTATTGTAAAATGAGTATTTCATTGAAATATAAGAAAATAGTATTAAAAATAATAATATTTCAAACAATACCTATTTAGTATTTCAAATAATGACTGACTGACTAATAACAAAAAAAAATTGTTTAAACATACATACTGCATTCAGAAATACTTGCACGAAATATTTACCCAAATATATATAAATTCTTAAGAAGGTAACGAGTGACATTTTGAAGATCCGTTTGGTTTTGAAATTTATATCTCCTATTTTCGATCCCCTATTTCCTATATTCGAATCCGAGTATAAATAGTAAATAGCATTTCCTCGCGATTTAAGCATTTAATGAAAGAGTATTTTCAAACACTTACTGCTTATAGAAATATTTCAATTTTTAGTATTTTGCCACAAACTATATTTCCCCCGCCCTGAGATTAATAAATACATCAGGAATTATTTTCAGGCTTCTTTAGTTCTGCCTTGATTTATAATTTTTCTTACAAGTAGCACGAACTTGTCTATTCTATCCAACCATAGAAGCTTTCCTTCTGCTTAGTACTGTTATATCTGCTATAAACTAACACGTAAAGGGACCAACGTATCAGCAGCCACTCTCGAACTGTAGGTGCCTGCTCTCAAACATTTTCCTCCCCCTTCATCAGTCCCATTGCCCCGAAATACTTCCACCTACACTTCTGGAGCACCCTGTACATACGTGTGACGCGTTCATTTCGCCGATTGTCGAAAATGCCGCTTGACCTGGATAAATTTCGTTTCGCTTTGGTCGTTTGGAAAAGTTCGATCTTTCACGCGACCCATTGAAGTTCCCACCCGCCCGTCGCTCCATGGCGCCCCCTGATCGTTGCGCCACCTCCTATCGTGGAAATTCGTTTTCACAGGGAAAATGTCAGATGATGTTTGCAGCTTGTGTAGAAAATGGCAGCCGGCTAGGCGGTGGCTGTAGCGCAACGAAGTTCCCGGCGCCATTCATAGACGGAAGGACGATAACATAACTGAAATTCGATTAGTCGTTCTATCGTTTCGCGAATCACCGGTTTATCACTGGCAGGCCGAGAGGGTAAACGGTTATTTCCCTCGCTTCACTTCGCGGTAATCGCTTCCAGTTTCAGCTCCACGGGCCGCGTCAGATAAGTGAGCGCGCGGCGAAGGGCAGCCATGCTCTTCGCGCCACTGTCGCGGGCTCGTTCGATTGCGAAATTAAATGTGATAACGGCTGTCCTAATTCCTGCGCTCGTTAGGCCCGCTCCTCGGAGTGGCGCGTGAATCACGAAATGCCAATTAACAGCGCGGTGGAGTGAACCGCGCCAGTGCCACATTTTTTTCTCGAATTAGGCGGGGCCAGGACACTTCTCCGTGCCTTGTATCGCCGTCGCGATAACAGTCTGCAAAAATTGAAACCGCTTGTAAATCGGTTTGCTAGGTTTTTTGTATTAGTAATAGGCGTTCGAAGAAGGAGAGTTTTTATTCTATAGTAATAATAATGTGACACAGATTTTTTATTTTTTGGTGTAACTTCAAAACTACTTAACCGATTTTGATAATTCTCTTTTCGTGACCTAAGTGGATTTAAGAAATGCTGATAGACTAAATGCAATAAATTGCATGAAAATCGGTCCAGTAGTTACGGGGAAATTCGCGGTAACCTCGGGTAAGTCCGTGATAGTTTTAGAATTTGTATATTAACTGCTAACAGGTTAACAGAATTTTACTAAGTATATTTAATTGAAAATATACGAAATTAAATTTTCACGGCATAGTCTGGTTACTCCGTGATAGCTCGGGTAACTCCGTGATAGGTCTCGCTAGTCCGATATATGATAACAAGTTAAAGGAAACACCTTTTTTCTGAAATTGTCGAAAAATGGACTGTGAAACGAAATGATAAAAGACTGATCGGTGTTCTTCGGTATGAGAAATTTTCACGATTGATTTGCCTGATAATTTCTGATTTTTCTATATTGAAATCGATATGTTGGAAATATTTATATTCAACACCAGTTTTTCGAGCGTTCACTCGTACCTACACAGATTCCAGGCTTTTTGATTGTTCAAACATGCAGTCAGATATTTTTCATAGAGACATGCAGAGAAAATATTTCGGTTAAATGCAAATAATGAAAACAACAATGAAAGGAGCAGCTATACGGTTGTGAACGCCGCTCAATTCTTGTTTTTATTTCTACAACAGAACTGGTAGCATTTATCGTCGCGATTTCCCCGAGCCATTTACGTTATGCTTCCAAACACTTGCGCGACTTATATCGTTAATATTTTGCAACAATACTTCGACCTACTTTATACCATTATTCCGATTGCCCCGAAAGATTTGTCGGCAGCGGTTGAAAGTCCAATATAGTTAATGGAAAGTCGAACGCATGTGGTTGAACCAAGGAAGGTCTCGTTTATTTCAGATCAATCGATTTAAAACTCTGCTCCGTCTTCTTTTTCACTCTAAAAACTTCTCCAACGGTAACAGGGACTGGCATATTGTCGCACAGAACACAGCAGAGATTGAAATGAAATTTGACGTTACAGAGAGCTTTAATTATATTAGGGTTTACCTTATTCGTTCAGATGTCCAGTGGCAGTAACTAAACCCCAGAAATTACGTTTTGTGAAGCCAGTGGTGCCCACGGTGATCGCCACCACAACTGCAAACATGTGTGTTGTGTTACGTAACCACAAACTAGTGCCTGGGCAATCACAGTTTCAAAATACACTTATAATCATTCGAAGCAATTTTACTCTCTCGTTGCACGAATAATAAAGATGTTCCTTTTGAGTTAGTACAAGCAATCATTCTATGCAATGATGGTAATTCCGAGCCACGAATGCGTTATTACTCCCTTCAGATTTAATCAGCACTTAAATAATTAAATTGTGCAATAAGTAAATATTGCACTTTCTGAAGAATATTTGCTGCGCGTGAAAGTAGTAGAATTTCATGCCACGTAATTTCACTTGGACCTCGCATTCCAGCAAAAATATTTGTTACTTTTACATGTTCTACTTGATAGGAAAATAGGAAAGTTCGAGATAAACGATAAATCGTAAACGAGCAGTTTGCACACAATGAATTATTATAGTTTTGAGTAATTAAATTGCCAAGGGATGCTTCCGTCGCTGTATACAAAGCGGGTGAAGTTCTTTGCTCTCAGGAGGAACTCTGCACAATCTGATTACGTAAAACTTTAACAATTTATGGGAGAAAAGGGACACCCTTGCGATGCACGGTATTCTTTAAATTTTTGCCACTTTGCCGTGTAGGCTATACAGGAATAAAGAACAATTTGTCCTTGAACTTCACGATCAGGACGAATTTTGTGAATTTAGATAGATTGATTTTTGAAAGTCGTAAGAAATATACATATATTCTTAAATGATAGTGTCAGTTAAGAAATCTTAATTTCTATATTTGCATGCACGGGGAAAAAGTCAGCTTGTCAGTCTAAAAAAAAAATAAAACAATCACACCGCCGAAATAAATAAAAGAAAAATAAACGATCACCATTACTAAAATTCTCATGTCTTTAAGTAACACACAAGGGGTGTAACAGAAATAATGCAGCACAGTCCGACAAGTTTTTTGAACCTTAATGGAATATTTCCGGCTATTTTCCGATTTTCCGTTATAACTGGCGAACTTTAAGATCTGCAAGTTACCAAATGATAGTCCTAACTAAAAGAAGTAACTTTTGTCTTGAAACTTTTTTTTTATCTCCTACAGACTGCGAGTTACGAAATAAAATCTGAAAATAGCCGAATTTTCGGGGGTTAATCTCACCCCCTTAGAATGAATTTGGGCAGCAAACAAAAATTGCGTTGTAATCAGGAGGAGATCAATGTGTCAGATTTTTTTGAATTTTCGGGTTCGGGATGTTTCCTTGTAAGTCCCCACCTTAAGAACCCACCCTTAGATTATCCCACATAAAATCGCTTCATCTCTGTGTATAAGCGAGCCACCTAATTCGTATCCCAGTCGCTTGAATATTCGATAAGTTGAAGGGCGAATCTGGAAAATAGCACGATTGTGTCACTTACGTCGACTGGAGGGTGGCGCGAGCGACCGACACGTAGGCAACGAGTACAAGAGACATCCATGGAATTATTATGTTTCAGCTTTACCCGAAGGCACGCCCATTATCGTACCGGAACGTGAACGTTACGACCCAGGAGACACTTTGAGGGCAAATTGTAGCTTGCCACCCTCAAAGCCACCGGCTCATCTCTCATTCACACTAAACAACGTGGCGGTAAGTGATACCTATAATCCATGCGTCATTATCGAATCCACTGTTAGAAGGAGCCACGAAATTAATGGTGTAAGCGTGTTTCCACGTCGAGCCGAGGCTCTAATTGTTTGTTTCGAAGGGGCAAACATAGTGATTAAGGGTAAAATAAAAAAATATCGCCCTCGGCACGGACAATTGCGTAAGAAATTTTGATAATTGCAATAATACTGACAATGTTAATAATAAATTCAGTTAGATCATCAAAGGACAACCTTTTTAATATATTCCATTGATGGATCCACAAATTGCTGAATATTCACGTGGATTGTATTCGTTAGGATAGAGACGCAGCTTTCACAGCTTTTACGATAATTAAATTGCGTGGAAAGGGTAGAATTTTTCGAGAACAGTATCCCCTGCGAAAATCTTTTGCTCAACTCTGTGAAAAATTGATTATATTTAGATCGCAAGGAGAGAAACACCGAACTTTCTTTCTCTTTTAATTATTCATCGATGCAGTGTTTCGTGTAAAGAATCTAAGCGAGATATAAATAGAATAGGGTGGAATAAAATGCGCATAAAAACGCAGTCGAGCTTGCAAAATCAATGCTTCTAAAATCTCGCTTTTATTTCGCCGCCGATCGCGGTGCTCGCCTCTGCGAGCCGAAAAATTTACTCTTCCCAACGGTTTTCCATTTTATCCAAATCAATTTTCAACGACGCTATCGGGCGCGCCCCGTGCCGCGCGCGCGTGCACGTATACGCGCCCGACATAATTGCACGATATACGAGAGAGCCGTGGAAGTTATCGCAGCATGAAAGTTTGAGGAGCCGCTGTATAAAAGTTAAGGAGGTTAAGCAAAGAAGAGAACTTTCCCTCTTGAAAAATCTTTCCCAGTGCGGACTCTGCGGGTCTGTGTACATTAGCCAGTGTCTCCTTTCGCGGCGGATTTGTTTCTCATAATTTTTCAATTTCCCTCCATCTGAATGATTATCCGCAGAGAGGATTCCCGTCCCGATGCTCCGGGCGCAGCTTTTTGCTCCCCCGCCGAACAACTGGCCTACAGCCTCGTCGCACACATTGAATTAAGAACCGGCAGAAATGTTCTGTAACTAAATTTTTCTGCCGGCAGAGAAGTCACGAACGCGGCCGTTGGCGATGCATTACCCAAAATCCCCGAGGATGCCAGCGTAGGATCTCATTATCCGATATGGCTAAATACCCGTATACCTGGAAAATGGAATGCTCCCCGCATTCAGATCGTCCGCTGAAATTTTGTTTGACTAACTGCGAGCCGAGCAGCGTTTTATGAAAGCCTCGCTTTGCCCCGCGCACCTATTTCGGATATAATGCGTTTCTACGGGAAATATTTGTCGATTCACGTGCAACTTCAGCGCGTTGAAATGCAGTGACATGCGGGGAGGGGGGGCAAAAAAGTGATCCACCTAATGGCAAGGATATTTCGCGAGATGTGTAGTTTGCGTGCTGGGCGAGTAAATCCGTGGAAAAATAATTTTCGTTGCATTCGAGGCTGAAATCACGTTGTTGTACGGAAATGTTACGGGCAATTCTTTGAGCTTTGTTGATGTGTTACATGCGTACTCAAATTGGTACATAATACTGAACATGTATGAAGGAAGTTCCAGTCTAAACATAACTGATTTATTTCGCCCATGTAAAGTAGTAAGTCGATCAGTCGTAGCTCTCATTTGCCTAACCCACTGACTTATCCTATTTCACCTATATTTAATTTAACTCGCAGACTATCAGAGATAATATACTATATCACTAGGGATTGCAAATCGGTAAATCGGTTTGAAGCTTTTTTCACTGATAACGTAGTAGATATCGACGGAATTATGCGCTACATATTTTTACCGGTAAATATCGAGAAATACGTAATTTATCGAATTCCCGGTAAAAATTTTGCGAATCACCGGTAAAAATTGTATGTATAGCAATGTGGCGCATATATATATATAGCGCATAATTCCGTCGATATCTACTACTTTATCAATGAAAAAAAACTTCAAACCGATTTACCGATTTGCGATCCCTATATATCGCTGTTAGCGTACTGAGTTCAAAATATGCAGAAACTATATCCACAACTGAATTCAAGCCAAATCTTTCGAATTTACCTCCATCGTGTAACCCGAACTGCGTAATTTGTCCGAGCTACCTGACCCAACTAGTCCACTCCAAATTGTCGAGCTTGCATAACATTGTTAGTGCAGGCATTACGCAATATTATAAATGTACCAATAAGCTTTGAAATATGTACGCGCCTCTGCCAAATTTATTTGATCGAAACTCAATTTAAGAATCACTGCCGTGCTATCTTCTGGGACCGTGGAATAAAGTGGATCGCATTTTATTTGAAAATTCACGTAAGACAGCAGGAATTGCATTCTTATTTTATCAAATTCCGTTACACGACCGTGGATTTTCAACGAGGAAATTTCAACCAGGGAGGGTTTCCTATTTTCTTTAACGTGCGCCATTGCAATAGACCTCGCGCGATGTACGGCTATAGGGAAACTTGGGGTTGGTTCTTCATACAATGAGATGCAGAAAATTAGTAATATGCATATACTACGCGCGCAAAGGAACGCCATCTCGTAGGGGGCTGCGATGCTGGATTGCGAGAATATCGGTCTGATGGTTTCTTATCGTTAACGTCGTTTCGAGACATTTGTCGAATTCAGGGAGAACGCTTCAGTGGTCGCAAGAAACACGCTCGCGTTGTAGAATGGCTCTTAATCAAGCGTACTTGCCTCGACGAAGAATACCTAATTTGTTACAGAGGGTTTATTCATTCTGCTTTTCACAGTCAGTATTTTATTAGTGACGGCAAAATCTCGTCACAGAGAACAAGTTTTGTAGCAGAGTTTTTTTTATTAAGAATGCAAGAGTTTGAAAGCCATGATTGTAATGTGTTAACTGTGCAGGCTGATCCATTTAAATCGGAACTACTGTGGTGGCATCGAAATACATATGTACATTTAAAAGAAAAGTTGAATGATTTCGAGAGAGGGGTATGATTAATATTATTTTAAATTTTCTCTAGTTTTTGTTTCTTAAGCCTAAAATGGAGCTGTAAGACTTGGTAGTTTTAATAATTGTATAATGTAAAAGTTGTTCTATAGGTTGGTAATTTTATGCAAAATAAATATCACAAATTGTGGGATCGGTATTGTGTTTAACTATTTTTTTTTATCATTTTGAGGCCCCAAATTGATGGCATTGGTTTTCCTCTAGATGAAGCTTCGTAGGAGAAATTATTACAAACATTAATGTAGAAATTATTAAATTTCGCAATGCTAAAATTAAACTTAAAATGTCTCCTAAACTGATTTCTGGCATATGATGTGACATGTTACGTTCATTTCACTCATTAAATTAACATACGATGAAATATGCATCCCCTACATTCCACTTAAGCACTCGCGAACCATTGTAGAGTGTTTACTTGCACTTTTACGCAAAATTATCATTAGCCACGGGAAAGCAACTTTTAATGACGAAACTTCTCTGCGCGTACCAAATTATTACTTTTAGCCGTACTTTCGGTTTTCTGGATTTTACAGTTAGTAACGAGGTTCCTGACGCACAAATTACTAGCAGCTCACCCGGAATCAATAACGAGACCGTGTAAACTTACGTGGCCGGGAAAAAATTAGAAGATTAGAAGTAGAATCTAACCGTTCCACAAATACTGCAAAATCTCTACAAGTTTATAGCCCACATAACACAGTTCGACAAAATTTGAGTTTTTTTCGGACTTGTAACATTCAATAGACGATTCTTATAGGTTTTCGTGCGCTTAAAACGAATCCGCAAGCCGTTTGTCGTCATCACCCTCAGTTTTTGAGAAATTCTGAACATTTAATTATGTTGAATCAACGATCAAAGGGAAAAGGATACCCGAAATGCACCAATTTTTGCAGATATTTTTCAATTTATTTCCAAAACTAAGGGTCTAGCAGGAAATCTGACTATTCCACGAGATGCAGCAGACAATTTTCCATCGGGAAGCATCAACAGAAGTGGTAAGTCACGTTTTGTTTTCAATACAGAAGCGAAATAGTTTAGCAAAACATACGGCGCTGACAGTGGTAGTCAATGGCGCGTGGGGCTCTCAGGGTCAGAGAATCGCGTAACGCGCGTGACTCCACTGTCAGCGCCGCATGTTTTGCTAAACTATTTCGCTTCTGTATTGAAAACAAAACGTGACTTACCACTTCTGTTGATGCTTTCCGAAGGAAAAATGTCTGCCGCGTCGCGTGGAGTATTCAGATTTTCTCCTAGACCCCTAGTTTTGGAAATAAATTAAGATAAATTAAGATCGTTGTTTAAACATATTTAAATGTTCATAATGTACTAATAATTTATGTCAGTGTATTTGGGAGGATTCATAGAATAATTTAACGGAACAAACAACGAAATAACTATTACTGTTTTAACACAAAAAATGTTCAAACTTGAAACTTTGCAGTTTTTTTCCAAAATCGAATTTCTTAAAAGCTGAGGGTGACGACAACAAACGGTTTGCGGATTCGTTTTCAACGCACGAAAACCTATAAGAAACGATTATTGAATGTTACAAGTCCAGATGGCGTTCGAACTGTGCGATTAAACCACTCTTCGACATTCTTACTCCACTAAAATGCCTAATGCCTTTTAGAATTTTATGCATTAATTCCAGCGGCGATTACACGTTGCACGCAGAGATCCACGAACGCCTAGAAAAATCTGTAGGACATCGCACCATATAATTTAAACGAAACGGAGCTTGCAGCGAGCAGGGGGTTAAGATAACCCCCACCTCGCTTCAGTATGTGATATTTATGGGTTCATAAACGTTGTACGTGCGCGATTGAGAGGAGCCATGTTAAATGACAGCTATCGCGAGCCTGATAGTCCCCCTTATCGCCGTGGCCGCGCGCAAAATGACGAAATGACGCATTCCCGCTGCGACGGTAAACGCGCATTTTTACAGAATCGTAAAACAGCATGGAAGTAGGTACGCCCAGACCGTCGGGTCAAGGAGAAGAGCCGCTATAACATTTCCCATATCGAGGTGTTACGAGAGGCCGTGCCTGTATGTTTATCAGAAACGAGAGAAGCCATAAGGCAAATACTGCTCCTAGCTCCTCGTCAAGCGTCGACAATGGCCGGCCGGTCCCCGCAATTTTTATTTCCGCTTCTTCTTTCGCTCCATGTCGATCTGTCCACTTCTTCGCGCACACAGACCGCTTGCAGCGCGTGTGTAGCTCGAGTGTCACGCTTGGTTGCTCCAACTTTCGCTCAGCACTTGAGCGTACATGAATACCATCGAATCTGTTTGAAGAGATTTTTATGAAATAGAGGCCGCGCGGCGTACATCTGTCGGAAAACAGATAGAGTTTTTTCAAAGAGCGAAATATGCTTCCGGGTCTGCAGTTTTGGGAATCATGCTGCGAGCCTCCCAGAATTTTATTCTTTTATCAAAATACAGCCTCGCGTTGCAAACAGTGTGCGTAGATCCTTTTAGAAATATGTCCCTGTTTTTTTTAGTTAGTAAAACACTGCCCGGGTGGTAGAGTTTCATCTAGATCGTTCAGTGATTAAGTTTCAACTTATTTCATTGTGTATTTAACTGAGGAATTTTTGCACCTTCTTGGGAATAATATTCGGTAATTGATCTGTAGATTTATTTATAACTTAATATTTTTTAAAAGGGGATCACTTATTTTCACTGGAACTTCATGTACCTACGGGGAAGTTTAAAATTGATATACCATTGAACTAAAAATATGAAGAGGATTTAATCTCTCCTTTGAGATGCACGTGAAGGCTTTCTAGAATGTCCGTCGCGTAAAGGATCCCATCGAGCCATAGATATAAAAAAGCAATTTTGTAGCTACTGCTGATAGTTCCCAAGAAAGCAGCTTGTAACACTTCATATGAGATACTACATATAGACATTCTTATTTTTAATAACAGCACCGTTCAAGTATCCTTGCTGCTTTACTTTTTAAACTCCCAATGGATAGTTCCCCCATATTTGGCGAGAAAGATGTAGAAAATACTGGGAACAAATCCTCTGTCTTAAATATTACCTGAGACATGTGTACTTTTGTATAAAACAAAGCAACTCAAAGAATACAAGTGAAGGGTGAAACGTTGCTCTTAAATTATTGATAACATTCTCAGTGCATACATGTTACCAATGCACGCGAAATCTATATATTTCAGTGTTCAAAGAAAAATACCTACAAAATTTAAATGTGCAAAAAGAAAGTTGGATTTCTTAATGGGGTCTCACATAAAAATATTTTTAAGGGTGGGCAACCGAGTAATCTTTGGAAATTTATTAAAAGCAAACTACTTAATGAATCTTTTTAAAACTTACAGAAGTTCTTATTAGATATTTAAGCTATGGGAATATATTTTTTTAAATTTATTTAAAGCAGATGTATAAGTTATACACGACCAGTAAATTAGCCCTTCAAAACATTTCCACTGACATGGTTGACAGTTGTCCGACGAAACGGTTCTTCGGAAATCAAAAAACCAAAACGTTTTAAAAGTTACACGCGGGTAGCTATGGCACGATGAGACTTTGAAATTTTTGAAAAATGAGAAAATGGCCAATCTATGAAAAAAAATTGTGAAAATTTGTTCTAAAAAAATTAACCTCTTTGGTTGGAAAAGAAATAGAAGAAAACGAAAACTTTATTAAGTAGTTTGCTTTTAATAAATTTCCAAAGACACCTTTAATTTTCGGAAAATTACCCTGTTGTCACCCCTTAAGTACATTTTACTTGGAAACGAGACTTTAAGCAGGGTATCACATTTTAACTAGTTGCTTTGGTGGGCAATTGAATATTGTTCGAATTTATATTAACATCGTTGCGGTCTACACGCTTTTTAGTCCATATTCCACTGAAGCAGCCTTTGTTTCCATTGTTGCTCGCTTACGGGTGAGTTGTTAAATCCGCATACCGCAGTCTTCGTTTCACCGTCACGCATATATTTCTCAATAACGTAGGCGGTATCTGTTGTTCCGGTGAGTTTGATTTCGTATTCATGCAGAATATTTTTGTATTCATACGCGTCCCGTGACGCTGTCGAATCCCAAAGTGGCAAATTGCCGAGCACCGCAACTTTCCGCCGGCTTTCTTGTTAAGCAGATTATTTCTGACTCGTTGTCAGCGGCAGCATTGACCGGAAGCTAGGAATATGGACTTTCTGCGATTTAACTTGTCGGGATCGCCGCGGGGATTAGAGCGATACATCTCGTCTCTCGATATGTATATTTATCGCCGGCTTCCCCTGAAAAATAAATGCATAATTGCATCGAAAGTCAAGGAAATTGCATTTCCTTTAGGACAGTTTTTTGAAACTTTCCAATTTTAAGTAAGCGAGTACATGTTGTGTCGGTCCGAAGAGAATTAGTCACATTGAGCGCAAATGCTGTGGAATGCATGTTGGTTGTAGCAGAAGGCTTTCTTTCTCAGGCTGAATGCATAATTTCAATTTGCATTTAAAATTTAATTTTCCCGCCACGTAAAGAATATCTGAGGGCGTTGGGCCCCGATGTTTTTCACGCGCATAATTTCGAACATGTTACTCCAAGTTGCATTGGAGAAAATAGAACGATTAGTTGAGAGTGGCAAACAGTTATATGCAGCTGAGTGTGCAAGGAACTTTGTCCTTGATATTATAGGGAGCGTCTACTTTATATCAGTATTCCTACAATATATGACGTACGTAATGGACCTAATATCTTAATCGAGTTCACGTCACACAGCCTAAGATACCGGCACTTGGGTATTAATATTACAGACGAGGTACAAGATAGCCCCAACACCTCATGGGAGTTCCTGTCACGAGATCTGAAATATCGACTTCGTGAAACTTCAACGGTTTTGTCGCGAAGTCTGCGTTACACAACGGTGACGCCGTGAGCAATATTCAAATTAATTACAGAAGCCCGGAAAGTCAATAAAAGTGCAACATTCTTACGCTACGCATGTCCCATTCACACTTCACAATCCATACATTACAGCCTACACTTCACAGCTCATACTTCACAGTCTACACGTCACAACTTACAAATCACAAATCACAAATCACAAATCACAAATCACAAATCACAAATCACAAATCACAAATCACAAATCACAAATCACAAATCACAAATCACAAATCACAAATCACAAATCACAAATCATAAATCACAAATCACAAATCACAAATCACAAATCACAAATCACAAATCACAAATCACAATCCATTAATCATTACAAAATAGATCACAATCCGTGTCTCCCAAAAATTTAGCGCCTCACGAAAACGCCAAGAGCAGGTGCAAAACTTTATTACACTGAAAATCACTTTTCTCGGAACTTTTATTAGTGAAAAATCTTTGACCTTTCGTTGTCTATGTCGCACTAAAATGACACCTCGTTACGACGATGAAGTTGTTAATATCATTGAAATAAATAGTTTTATTCCACATATAGATAAAGAAGAATTTCTTACGATGCAACATAGGCAGTGTATGTATGCAGACATAATAAGTTGACTTAAATCTGTGAGGTATCCACTGGCTGTTACGAGATTATACTTGATGCAAGACACGAGTTGTACAGTGTGGCAAAAGGGCGGAAGGAAATTTGGACATTGCTAACCGAATTTCGATAACCAAGTAACGACGGGTTGCGTGAAACTGTTCCCCAGCATCCTTGGGGTATAATTGATTTAAAACTCGTGGCAACTTTTACCAATCAAATGCACGGCCCGCGGGTGGAAAGATCGAGGTAGCAGCTGCACAGAAGGGCGGGAAGGTGAAAACTTTATTGGATCGTAAGTTGCCACCTGAAGGTACCGGCGACCGATGTCCGTGCACTCCACGACTTCCCAGGGAGACCTCGCCAGCGTATTTTCTTTCCCTTGTTCGTGCAGGTGAACCACCGAGGCTTTGTTGTTCTTGCGGCCCCGTGAAGTACGGCGGACATTATAAAGCACAAAAGCGACAGTGCTGGGAATTCGCGAGGAAACGAAACGGTTTTTCCTGCCGCGGAAGATTCCTGGCCAGGAAATTGAAGGAATTATGAAACTCGAGGAGTACGACGTACATGTCCTGATAAGTAATACCTGTACGTTAATTTCTTTTGTTGCTCGGGTTCGCTGTAAGGGGATAAAGTCGAGTGAAGAAAAGGGAGTTATTTTTCATTTTCATCTTGCTAATCACTAAGCGAGCATCCTTCGTTTCTAGAGATAACGCGTATCAAATATTAAGGCTTGATATAAGTACTTTATTTCACCCTGCTTTTTGGAGCCCGTGGATTAAAAAAAAAAAAGATTATATCGTACGTAGTCAGGGATTATTCCATAATTATTAAATATGGAGGAGGAAAGCAGATATCAGTTCGCTAGTTGAATCATGCATAATGGGAAATGTAAGAGAATATTATACAGAGGGAAGGTATTTATTTATAATTAATTCCACGAACAATAAACAAATTTGAAAATGGAAAACGTGTACTTTCATTTAAGAAATATTGTTATCGTATTGTATTGTTACTAAATTATTACTCTGAAAGGACAGTATTTTTAAACATACAGAATTCTTTGGTTTAAATGTGTGCGATGAAAGTTATTCCTTACTTTCACAATGGTCCTTTACTTCACAGACTAACTGTTATCCTATTTTCTGAAATAATTCTTACATTAATTGATCACCACTGTGTCTTCCTTCATTACACTTTTCTTTGTATTTAAATATCCAATGCCAGAAATCAGAGAGAAACGCTGAAAGGAAAGTTACGCGAAAGCAGTGCGATACGTGTAATTTTTATCCGAAATTTGATCTGGATCAGGCCAGATCGAGGAAGTTCATTTCCATGTTGTATCGACGACTCAGCGAGCAACGAACTACACTCGTATTCAGACGAGAATCGTTCAATCGCATTGTTCTTACGAGCTACCGAAATGGCTCAGGCCGGCTACTTTTGCTAGACAAAAGGAGTAATATCCTTGAGAACACGTAATAGAAAGTCATATTACCCGAGATCACAGTTTGCACTTAGATCTTTCAACTTCTTGCCAGGATATCGATCGACGCGCCAATATTTACTTTTTTCATACTTTGCTAAAGGTTCAATCGAAATATCGATTCGTACTCAATGAGTCAAGTGTAAACTATTCATAAAATAGCAGGATAAAAGATTCGCAAAGTAACGCAAGTCTTTTAATATACCGTAGTAAACCTGGGAGGACTTCTGGGATCTTCATTCACCGCATTTATTTTTAATCTCGTTTCTCGTTCCCTTTGTTCAATTATTCATCACCCCCGACAGCTTGTAAATTGTGTTACATTAAAAGTTAGAGTAACAGGAGAGATAAATATTATTACTTACTACTTAACGAATTAACTCAATAAATACTGTTTTTGAATTTCACGTTTTTCATTCTTATCGCTTTTGGCATAACTTTCAGTGAAGCATTATATTTTCTTTATATAGCAATAATTCGGTACAACATTCGAATACTTTCACTGCGTTGCCATTCTATTGCAACGATTATCGAGACTCGTCAATGCTCAATTTCAATTACCAATTGCAAGCCATAAAAATACTTATTTCGCTTCTACTTTTCCCCATAGATCCTAAAAACTTACTTTACTCCAACTCAATCAAATTCAAGTTCAAGAGGTGCCCCAACAGACTCCAGAACTCAAATACCTTCTCCGTCGAAGTCATCACCATAGGTCCATATAAATATCTGTTGACGCCGTGTTTATATTTATGTCCACCGCGGCGTTCGCGCTGCCTACTCTTTTAGACGGTGTCGCCATCTAATCGTGTTTTTAGTTTTATGGCGTACCACGTGCGTGGCGCTGCGGTAGTCTAACCTGTACGTAAAACACGTGGTAATCATAAGGGTGGTTAAGCTAAACCAATCGAACGATAATTCTTTTGGTATTGCTTCCTTTTGTATGAAATAAACCATTGTATGTAAAAATACAATCGTTATTCCTACGTCTTTGATTTATTATTCGCATGACTTGGTTTACTATTCGTTCTGCGAAGTAGATTTCACGTGCAACAGCTACTTGCTGTTCGGTGAAGGGGATCAGTGACTCGAAATCTACGGCTAAAGCAGTTTTAGGGGCGTATAGTGTATAGTGTACTAGTAATTGTTGACGAGTCCGGGGGGGGTAGCAGGGGAAAATGAATATCTGACGAAACGCTGGCAACTGTGCGTGCGCGATAATGATCCGATTCAGGCACGTCGAATTGGATGAACCCGCAAACACGTGTTTATCACCTGCAGGCGCAATAACGATGCATGGACGACGCTGCGAATCGATTGCCGCATCATCATTCCGTTTCTTGCATTAATTGAGTAGCAAGTCCCAATTAACTGCACGGCCATAATAAACAGAGGAGCGGTCCGATAGTCTTCAAAGGATCAACAAGAAAGGAGGTCGATAGGGAATGATGATTTTAGCTGCCATTTGGAAAAGAAAATTTTCTGCAGATGTGCTAAGCTTCAACATGGTGCTTCAGACCAATCTTTGACTGTTTTCACTCGTATAATTCTGAAGAATCTGAAAAAAAGAGTCACATTTTCACATTTGCACTTTATCATTTCTTTCAAAAGGACTATACTTAATACGTGTCTTTAAATCTCATACAAATTTTCTTTCCTCTTTGTTACATATAGCATTTAAAGAAGAGAATAGTTATTAAACTCTGCTATACCTTTATACCATACCTCTACCATATCTTTTACGCCCACGTCTACAGTACTCAAAAAGTTTCCACGAATCGACAATATAAAACAAAATTTTGCCGCTCGCGGCTTCATTTTTCGAAGAAAGCAATCTCGAATCACAGAAACGGAGAACGAACGAACGCCGTGTATTCTGGATGCAGAGATTCCCCGTTTGGAATTACACGCCCCCGTGACCAAAAAGTTTTGCGTTTCGCTACGTCCGCGGAACAATTTCTTCAGCAGTCCAGGTGAATTTGCACGGGACCCTCGTACGCGGCAGCAGGTTGGTTTCCCATTCGATTCTTTATCGAACAGAAAGTGATCGGCGAGTGGGATCGTAGCCGGTCCGGGCTCGCTGGGAAGGAGCCGGCGAGAAGAAAAGGGGAAAGATGCGCGCCAACGTCGAAATGAATTCCCCGTGATTTACGGCAGTGCCGCGTGCAGAGGAATGGCCGAGATTATAGCATTCTGACACTACTTTCATTCTCCATGGTAAATAGACGGGTGTCTAAAGTGATAACGCAAAGGGATTTTCCTCGACGGTGGACGGTTCTTTATCCCGCCGGCCAGAGTTCCGCCGGCGCGACACCCGTGCACAAGCAACGGCCCACTTTCCCGCGTGGCTTCGACATAATGAAATGCATCGTCTTTTGAGGGGTATAATCCAATGCAGATTAAAACCCCGACTGCACGCCCTGCCGTCGTTCCTTCGCCTCCGCGATACAAATTGCAGAGCAGCGCCCGGAAGAAGAGAAAAGGGGTGTCGAGGCTAATCCGACGCGGAGCTCGTCACGACTTTATGGGCGAAGCTGACTGAGTGGAGAGGCATCCTTAGCAGGAAAAATCGAGGTCGACGGAGCAGTTTCTCCGTTTTCTCCTTCCCCTTGCTGGTTCTTCTTCTTTTTCCTGCTCCGTCTTTTTTTTATCAACCCCAGAATGCAACCAGTTACGTACGCCTCTTTGCGGTGTCATCGAATCCACCAAGGAAGTTTGTAGCGTGCAGACGGAGAACGGAGAAATCGGGTAACGACCTGGCCCTAACCACCTACCCAAATTAACCCATCAACTCTCTACTTTCTCTCCTTCTCTCCCTGCCTCTCTCTCTCTCTCTCTACTCTCCTCTTCTCCAGTCTGTTTCGCTTGATTCTCGGCTTCCCACCAGCATCCCCTCTCTGTCTCCTCTATCCGCTCCTCTTTCTTCACGGAGTCTCATTCATTAAGTCTCAAGAACGGTCTCGCAATCTCTATAGGGTCGTCACTAGACGCGTACACGACGTGCCGTTTGTTCTCCACTGAAACTCGAGATGTCCTCCTCGGATAACACGACCAGACCGTCGCCGCTCATACAAATGCGCGCGCCTCGTACGTACGGGGCCGTATCGTTGCCGGAGTGAACAGCGCTACGTCAACGACGTAATAAAGTCACCCCCGCGAATCCAGATAATGAAAGTTTACACACATCCGCGGCCCGCGGCCGTGACGAGGGGGGCCGCGGCCCCATCACCCTGCCCGCTCAGCATCTTCATCGGTCAGTTTTGTTGCGAGGCACGATCGATCGTCGCGGGAACACAGGGCCAGTCCCTGGCCGCCCTCTTTGTTCGCCCCGCGTGCACGCGTACACACCCCGGAACACCGAATTTCAACGTGTCCGGGCACAGACAACGTAATCACGTTGTTTGCTTGCTCGTTCTGTCATTCGAACACGAAAGGTGGGCGGACTCCAATCAACGCCTGGCTACCTTTGACTCTCTCTCGTTCAATCCCATGTTTATGAGGTTTCTTTGAACGCGCGGGGTTAAACCGCCCGCCGTCCATGGGGTCAGATAACAGAGAGGAGCTGGTGATTGATTTCTGTATGAATATACTGTGAGCGAATACGAACTGCCATCCGGAATAAGTCGTTACGTTTATTAATTTCTGCAGAAACCGTTTCGTATGGAATACGTTGTACTCGGTGTGGCTGGTCAAGCAGACGCATTTTAATTTTTTTATCGCTGATATTTTCTGAGGTATCAAGGTGATTTTGAGGTTTTTGAATGGTTGAACATCGACTCAAGGTCAGTTTGTTATAGGACACTGAATTCGTATTTTTATCGACTGCAACACACTACCTACTATCAAAAATGTGCGGTGCCATTTGAAAAACTTAAGGTCATCGCCAAATGCAATATACTTCGTATGAAAGAATTTGGGCCCAAATCAATAAATAACGAGTTATTTCAGATGACAGTTCTTATTGATTCAGGGGTCAGAGAGAAAATTTGATTTCGGTGGCCCCGATGGGTAAATTATAATGAAAATAACAGTTGCACCGTCGCATATTAATAATTCCTAGTGTTTTTTCCTAGGCTATATTTTTCACTAAGCAACATTACTCTTTTTGTAAATTAATAATTAGTTAGCAAGGAGGAATTATTCAAAAAAATATAATTTCAGTTTGTACACAGTTTAAAATTTTACGGGTTTTAACTTAAAATATAGTAATTGAGATTATTTCAACTAAACAAATATTATAAATCGGCTCTACAATCGCCAAACAGTGTGCAGATGAATCTTTCGGTTTATCAGGGAGGGTTTTATCATCCGGTGCTCGAAGGACGTTCAGGTTAATCCTTAACACTGTAAATTCTACTAACAGTTGGATAGCATCTAGTCTGTGCAACTTTTTACATTGATCTAATAGAATGCTGAAAGATAGTAGTAGTGTGGTAATAGGTACCTATAATCCTGCACAGGAAAACAGTTTCATTTGATGCAAAAGCTGAAGAATTTCTGAAACGTTAAATATTGGTTAAGTATCACAAAAACAGGAAATTTACTTCAAAGATCTCAACGACTTATCACCATCCTAAATATCTCCGAAAGTAAAAGCGCGAAAGGAAAGGTGGCCTGTCAGCAGAAACACCAATCGAAATTTATTCCCATTTCAATTTCGCGGAATGAAGAGATTTCGCAGTGGTCATTGATTTCTGCCCTACAGCTCTTTCAAACGTCACTCGAGTATGACGGAGGGTTATGATCGTCGTTGAATTACCCATTTTTCACTGAAACCGTATACTCATAATAAAATTTGAGAAGAATACATACTGCTTTTCGCTTGCACACCTGAGTATCACGTTTCGGACGGATCAAAGCAGAAATTCAACTCAGAGTAATCTAACCCGTGCTTCGTTCGCACAGCTTGAAAGCAACTGAACTAACGTGTGCCGTACACTTTTCGCGCTAAAACGTCGTGTACAAAGGACGCGGCCACTTTTTTCTGATCCAAGTAATTGAGTGATTCATGAGGAAACGCGGACGCAGTTTGCTGTCATGAAAATCTCGCCAGCAGTAGGTAGAAGTTAAGTAAGTGGTACTCGGGGCAAATGCGCTTAAAGGTACAAGCTCTTGCATGCGTTACGCTTACGAGAAAAGGTCCCCAGGCGTGACTCGTACTCTTGAATTAGGTCCTGCAGTAGTACAGCATTCGCTCTCTTGATTACAAAATAATATAACCGTGGCTTTAGGTATCTACTGATATTATCTATAAGTGATAAAATATTATTTTAATTTAGATTGAGACTTGAAGCAAGTACCAGGCCCGTGTGGAGACACTGTGCAGCAATAATCAGGGACAGAAATTCTGCGAGTGTATAAAACCAATTTGAGAACGTCGCGTTACCGTCGGGGACCTCTTCTTGTTAGCGACGTAGACAGCTATTTAAATATTTGCTTTGGGGAGACGGAGTGTAGACATTTTGGATAACTCAATTGGTCACAGCACTCGTTTGCTCTTCTTTTCTCTCCACCTAAGAGAACCCCTTCTTACCACATTTTTCACTGACAGTACATTACAGTAATCAAGACAGTATCAAGTAATCAAGGCTTCACTAATTTCTGGTATGGTTATTCTAATTTTGCTTCTTCTGCTTTGTATTCATTTTGTCTCTGGCCTTTTGTTAGCGGGCTTCCTATTAAATACCTACCGAGATTATTGCTTGAATAACTTGTGACTCTTATGAGACTAGAATAATAATTATAATAGAACAAATGGATTAGTATGAAAAGTGAAAAAAATGCTTTTAAATGCTTTTAAAGCCGCAGTATAAGAAAATAATATTTCTACATTGAGCATCCTCGATTAAGATACATCATTCAGTTAACCTTTTCTGAATGCTATATAACAAATTCATGATTCTTTTTTAAAAAAACGAGGGTGGTCTTCTAAGTGTGTTGAATGCTCCTACCTATTAAGTTATACTCATTATCCCTCTATATCCACATCTTTTAACCCTTAGCTGAAACCTTTCCACATCCCTAATAAATTTAAAGTTATTACACCGGTGGATTAAAATCAAACACCCGGTACACGTTATCGCAATTCTCTGGCAACACTGCTTCAAAGCTAAGACCTAGAAACTTGAAGGTATTTAATCAGGTTACGTATAGTATAACAATTTAATCGGTGCATAAATTTAATTCTCTGTCATACCAATGCACATAATGTTTCAGTATTTAATGATGCATGTTGACAATCAACATTGAATATTTACGTGTATCTCGCATAGAGTACAATATCAGGCGGCGGTGTACAACTGTTGTTTTGCAAATCTCCGCAAACCGCTGGACGTTCCGCGTAACACAGATATTCCGTGGGAATTATTACCACGACCCGTGAATGTAGGACGGAAATTAGATACCCGGCGTACATTGGGCTGTGATCTACGTGGTCCCTACGAAAACATCGTGTGGGCAAAAACTGCACAAAAAATTAAGATGCTGGTGAAAGAGGCACTCTTATGTTGCGCCAACACTTGCAATCCCCACGTATCTAACTTGTGTGTTTTCCATTGTTTTTCCAATGAAGTTCAATTGTAAAATTGTAGATTAAGCTTCGTTTTGGTGGAAAGTTTTTTTTAGATCTGCTAAATGCATTATTTTTTAATCTTTTGATGTTATTAAGCTTTCTATAAACGGAATTAATTTGCCTAGTCATGCCCTGTACAATATATTTAGCAAGATAAGTGACTCTTCATCCTGTAATGGTAGTGGAGAGTTAGAACCCCCTTGTTCGTGTATTATTATAAGAGAATTATTCACTACGCATTTCTAGTCTGCCAATCCCATATATCCTCTTATAATTTCTACTCCAGCCGAAAACTCACTACATTCCGAGTACCTATTCACTACACGTCTCTAGTCTGCCAATCCCATTTATCCTCTTATAATTTCTCCTCCGATCCAAAATTCTCTCAGCATCAGCTGAGCCCAATATGATCTCAACCTTTGCATCACCAATTTCAACTCGTACACTGAAGAAGAACGTCCTCAATTTTACCTTGGCTTATCACCTCATCCATACTCTAAAACCCTTCAAAAATCCCGTGCAATTTCCTAGCCACGTCTGTTCCAGTTCACTTCGGCACCAGATCTGTTCGGTCTTGCAATCAGTCTGATTCTACTTCAATTCCAAATCCGTTCAGTCCAAAGTTCGGTTCTAAAATAGTAGATTGGGTGCGCATGTACCTCTCGCCCAAGCAAGCATTTCGTGAACGAGCATTTGTAAAACCTTGAATAAAAGGTAATTACATATTATCCCTGCGTCTCAGACATATAATTCCTTGCTACTGGTGCAAAACAGTTTTGTAGCTCTCGTAGTTATTTCGGACATATTCGTGTAATTTCTAATTCTATCCAACGTTCCACCAGTGCAATCTCTGCCAAGTGATTATATCTGAAACCCTGGGTATGAGCCACACATGTGCCTCGCGTGGAGAGGCCCTAAAGCGTATCAGAATCTTCCATGCGCAGCTTGCTCGTACGTTGAGCTTGAATATTCCTGAATAGAGGAGTTGACACGGTGAACGATGTAAATGGCACAGAAATCAGAAATTATTTTTTCAGTGGAACGGGATGTAAATTCCACGCTGAATGCGGTGGTAAACGCTGTAAGGGTTAAGGTGAAATCAGACGGTTCGTGGCTCTGTCAGCCGGCTCGCCTCGTCTAGCTCGTCAAGTCGGATTGGCGAGCCCGACTCGACAAGCCATGACCGATCAGACGGCGCGTGGATCGCCGATCCACGATCCAGGCTCGCGGAGCCACGAGCCGTCTGATTTTACCTTTAGAATAATTTATTTTAGTCGCAAGACAGAGCTGAAGTAAGTGCCAAAATCCACGAAAGCTTGTTTCTTGTTTATACCGAGACTGTTCAATTCTGGCAATTACATTGTTTATCATTTTAATTCCTAAATTGCTGGCAGAATGCCACTTGGAAATATAAGCTCTGTTAAGAACTGTTTAATTCCATTCCCAAGTGCAACGCAGCCATTTCCTTCCTACTGCCTCTACCAAGCTTACCTTGCCATCTGTAGCCGTTTTATGGACATTTGAAGTCACGTGATCTGGCTCTCGGAGAAGTATGAGATAAACGAGTGATAGCCCCTTAAATTGGCGAAACGTTCGTTTTCAATTGTCATGCATTATTGACGGTGCTGACTTTTAATCTCCTCCGAAAGAGCTATAAATTTCGTTTCTCAGTGGATCGGTCCAATGCCTTCCCTAATACGATACACTATTATTCTCGGGACGCTAGCACACGTCGGCTCTCAGCCCGATCAATCAATCTGGCGAAGGAAAAACTAAATCCAGGGGAAACGAATGGGGGGGCTCACTAAATAACAGTCAGGCGTCTCTCCCTGAGCCGCTGTTTAACATCGCCTCGTTCGAGTGATAATTACATTGAACGTGATAAAAACTCAGCGTGCTGGTTCAGCAGAATCTTTAATATATTTGATTACTCTTCTTTATGCAATTCCAATAATCGATGCGGCTCATCTTTAGTCAATCATTTCAGAATGTTAATCATGAGCTGCTTGGTTCAGTGAATTACTGGTACCGTAAACTGGGGGAACATTGGCAATTAATTAACATGTATTAAAGAAGGAAGAGATCAATTTTTTTTTGCATTTTCACATGTGTAGTGCAATCACAAAAGATGCGATGTTGTAATAGGATACTTAAAGCAACTGTAAAAATAGTAATTGTTATACTGTAGAATAAAATGTTACAAAAGCCTGCCAATTGTTCTCCCAGTTTACGGTAACTCTCCTAACTATCTAGTATAACCTATTTAACGCCCTGAATTACTACTTTGCTTGATTTAGGTAGGTACAGGAAATCTGTAGTAAAAATGTATCTAATGTTAAAAATACTATCTGCTATTCAAGTTCGGAGAAAGTATAAGGTCGGTGAAGTTCGCTTTATTGAATCAGAGTCTCTATGATAAGTAGAAATATATTACGTTTTTTAATTAAACTACTTCCCCTAGCTATCTATGACTTTTCATAATAAAAAAAAAATATTACCATACACCTAACATCACCTAACAGTGAGCGAATTAACTTTCACGCCGACTTAATATAGGGTGAAACTATACAATACGCCCCACTTTTAAAGAAAGATCTATAAAATCAATATTTTTTAATAATTCTTTAATTTTTTGTGTAAACACTTTAAGTGTCCATTACTCTTCACAACTACGCTGGAATTGTGAAGAAAATATAACAGGAAACAACCGCCAATAATCATTTTCCTGAACGTTACATGGGGCGTTTTGTAACACAGTCGTCAGGTAAAACGCCCCACCTAAGTGACAAAACGCCTCGACATAAATAAGTAATTACTTTTTATTATTTTTAACAAAATGTTATAGAATATATATTATAAAAGATATTATTAACAAAAATAGAACACTATTTAACAAAATTTTTAAAAAAATTCCTTTCTTTCAAGCGTCAATTTTCTTTTTTTTTAGACTTTCCTGTTTGTAGGTGCCTTCATAGTGTCCTTGAAGGCATACATAGTATAAATTCTGTTACTTTCATCAACTCCCGTTGTGTTACTTTTTACCTTACACATTTACGTGACATTCCTGTTATCAACGGAAAAAAAGGAAATACGTTATTCGTGAACAATATGATTTTGAGGTGGGGCGTATTGTAAATTCTTTGCTGGGGCGTATTGTAAATTCTGGAGTACAAAACGCTCCGGCTTAAATCTAGCAACAACGTAGTGAAAAAAGTTTCGGGCAATAAACATTCGAAACATATGAATTTATCGCAAAAACAATAGTGACTTTGAAAATTGAATTTCTCTCGTACTCGTCGCGAATTGCCCGAAAGCAGAAAATATAAATTCTGGTATATTTTTGTAAAAGCCGTAATATTTTTTCGTATTATTATTGCGGCAGTTGTGGGCGACTGTGGCAAGTTCGAATCTGACGATAGCGTCGATGCGTTCTTATTTGTGTGCGTAAAACAATGCTGGGGCGTTTTGTCAGATGGAGCGTATTACCTAGTTTTACCCTAACAAAAATAAAATTCCACAACACGATTGGTATCTAAACTACTAAATAGATTAGTAAGCTAAAACCTTGGCAATAGAACTACATACCTTAATTCAAAGAGCTTTCAAGTAATTCCCACTTAGCAGCTTAACTTATTAACCTATCAGTCAAATATTTCCCTACTCCCTATCATTTACAAAGCTTCGTTACAATCAACATGTAACGCATGGTCCACCTCTCGAACCTGACACCTCAATGAACCTCCCCTAAATACCTCTTCTCAGAACCTCCTGGCTATCATTCCCCTCGTACCATTACAAGAGATTTCCCACAGCGCGGTACCACTCTGAGGAAACGGGTCCTAATTTCTGTCGCGCGAAAAGACTGTATAAAGGTATCAGGTAAGGTACCGCGTATAATCCGAGGAATCGAGCGTTCCGCAACGCCGCGAGCCAGCTTCCTAGCCCGGCTTTCCCTCCTGATTAAGCTCCCAGTTGCCGTGTGGATCGATGGAATCGCAATCACCTGATCTCGTATTCAACGTTCGCGATCCCGACATACGGTCTCGTGCGTCAGCCCACGACCTGTGCGCGGCTCGTACACCTCTGCCGCTGGCCCCGGCGTAGTTAAGCACGCGGGGCCGTGTTCGAGCGTGTTGGTGGGCGGCGCCGGGTAGCTATTACAATTTACACGCGGTTATGTGTAGCTAAACGAAGCAGCGGGCCTGCTAATTGTGGTTAAGTTTAATTCGCGCCGACGGGTGCGCGGCCGGCAAGAGGGAACAGAGGAGCGGGAAAGAGCGTCCCATTTCACGTGTACTTCTACCACTGGCGTCCGCTCCCATCGTTGTTCCCTGTACCCTGTCGCTGCATTCTGCGCGCGTGCTACGTGCATGCATAAACCCCCGCGGGACGGTACAGCCCGCGTTTATGTTTCCACCTTCACCAATACCGCGAGATTATTGGCCAATAATGTGGAGGAAAAGCGGCATGCGCCTACAATCACCGGCCAGATTCTGCTAGCCTGGCTTTAGTCTGCCGATGGACCGCTGCTATTGTGGGCCGGCTGCATGGACGTGGAGCGCGCACCGAGCGCGTGCAAAACGAAAGAAAAAGGCAGGAGACGGGGCTGGGGACGGGAAGATGCGGGGAGGGATAGCCACTTACTAAATTGTCGATAGACAAGCACGATCACTCAGCGTCAAATTACCGCGGCACGTGATGGAATGGACGCCCATAGATGCAGATGGATCCTATTGTTCCTCCGGGGAAGGTCCTCTAAAGCCGAGGGGGACAAGCATTCGGACCTTTCCCTCGTCTCCCCCATTACCTGCTTCTCCCTGCTGAAACCACCGCTGTAGGTTCCTTCGTCCATCTCCGCCCGCCCTGCCCTGGTCGCCTCTCGTTCCTTGACTTTACCGCCTGTTCCGCCTCAGCCTTGTCGCGTTCTTCGTTTCGTTAGTGTACCCGCGTCAATTTCTCCAGCAATTTGGGGCTATCTGAACCCGCGAGGATTTGTGTCCGGCATCCGCGCGGCTAACAGTAGTAGCGCTGGCCTAACGTCTTGGGCTGGCAATCTTACTTTATTGGACGCCTCTGGTTCGGTTTTATTGAGTCCGTGGGTGTCGACCAGGTTGCAGGATTTTCAAAAAATTTGCCGTTGCTCGCCTTATCTAATTATCCGTTGAAAATTCTATATGCAGAGGTGTCTAAAATTCAACCACAGGGATATCAGTTTTTCGACTCTCATAATATTCTTCTTTCCCTTAATCACAGTTTTATCGTAAATCTTACGCAACTATTTTTGCTAATTCAGTTTCCCTAGTGTTTGTCCACAAATTGAGTAAAGAATTACTCAAACTAAATCGCACCAACTCTCCTCCCCAATTCAATCTGCAGCTCTCAATGCACGACCTAGCATTTGTCCTGGCTGCAATAATGAACTATCAATCTTTCATCAAACATATCCAATCACACTATCGTGTTTCTCGCTAATGATCGCCAAGTCAATGCCCTGTTATCGAGGAACACCTTATGCAGAAGTATACGCCGGGTTGACCCGGAAATGCGACAAAGGGGACGGGATACACGGCCACCTTTGTTGAAAGGAATGGCGAGCCAAAACCAGCGGTAAATTGAAGCTGATACCGTACAATCAATTCAAACGGTTGATGAGTTTATCGGGTAGCTTAGTTGTTACTGGGTACTTGCCGCCCCATGCCGAAATGCAGGATATACAAGAGGGTTGCGAGCCAGGGACTAGTGCCACGTCCGTCGCCCGTGGCGTTACATCCAACGGAATTGCCTTGCGGTGAAGAAAGGGCTTGCTGGATCTGCGTTATTCGTGAACCTTAGCAGCGTATCTCTGACGTCTTGTAAATGATAGATGACGGCCGGTTCGTTAGCGACGGGGAAAACTCGCCCTGATGACGACGACAACTTAAGGATTCCCTGTACGCATGGAGAATGCATCGTGCCTGATCCTTGAGCGGAATGTCATCAAGGCGTTGAATAAGAGCGTCACAATACGCGTCGCTTTGCATTTGCATTAGTGACAGTTGAAAGTATGGGGCGATAGAAAATTGACGAGATTTCAACAGCAGAGGGAGACGAACTAGTTTGGTGTTGAAGAAGAAATATTGAGTTAATAAATTCTCTTATTAGCAGACTGCTAATTGGGTTTGAGGAGTGTTTAGAACTAACGTTTCATTATTTCCAATAAATCTCCTGCGATTTCTTAAACGTAAATAATCACGATTAGTACCTAGTATCACTAGTGTTCCTGATTTCTCGATATTTTTTGTTTCTCGAGAAATCGGAAGTCAGATCATACTTCTTGAGAATTTTCGAGAATTCTCGAGAAATTGAAAAAAATATTACAAAATTATTTTAGAGAAAAACAGTATTTCTCGAGAAATGAGAAATAAGCAATTATACAGTTTCTCGAGAAATTCTCGAGAAGGAGCACTAAGTATCACTAAACATTAAGGTGCGCAACGCAAGTCATGAAAAATGGGCTTGCTCCTACCGCTCTATTCCAAATTTTTAAGCTCGAGAACTTATCTTTATGTCAGCCCTAACACGCAAGGGATGGAAGCAAGACGTGGAACAACTCAATTTGTCTTCTGCCCAGTTCCCTGCACCCTCGGGATCAAGAGAGATATTTAAATATTATTAAACACCTGAGTGATTGAAATAGAGTTCTTACAACGTTACAGAATATTTTTCACAGCATATTGATTAAACAGAAGATACTTTCTATAAACGTTCCAATCTTCTGTAATCGCGTTCCGTGCCTGAAAGCTATCGTCAAGTTTCCGAAACCAGGGGCAGTAAATCGAATAATGGAAATTTTACTGCCTCGCGCTACCGACATCGTCGCCGTCGCCTGGATAAAAGTGGACATCTCGAGAGGGGGGACTTGATTTTTTCGCGGGTAACTGAAAAATCGTAATTCCTCAAGTTTCCCAAACTCAGCGGGAACTCGGTGAATTTACTGCGAGTTACGGACGACAGGATAATACCAGTTTTTTCCTTCCACCACGAAACGTAATCCCGTCGGGCTACGGCATCACCAAGAAAGTGCGCAGCTGGCGCGTCTGGTGTTTTGAAAATTCACTGCCACTAAGGCTCCTCTAATTTCATGCCGTAAGTAACATAATCTGTTCATTTGTCAGCAGAAACGGTGGATCAGTGCGTGACTGAAAGTTCAAATTGCTTCCAGCGATAAGGGTGTAAACATTTACGCGTGAATAACGGGGTGAATAATTATTATGGTAACGAAAAGGTTTCATATTTCATGCTGATTTCAGTGCCTCGATTCTTGACGCGCACCTTCTTCAGGAAGATTGCCCTTTGTACAAAATTATTGCTATCGTGAAAGCAAAGAGTAACATAGTGGTGAAACGTTAAATATTATAATAAATTTACTGCTTTTCAGAACTGTATAAAAAAATTGATTCTAATAAAACAGAAATCAATTTTTGCGATCAATTCCAATGAAACATTGCATACAAATTCTTACGTATTATTTTACAATATCAATTTGTTCAGTGCTCCAACAATTTATGTTAAAAGATTTGTTACAATTGACGATCCAAAGTTATAATGAAAATGATTTATGACACTATGCATCACTTGATTAATAAACAGTAGTAAAAATGATTACTTGAATAATTCACAATTACTGCCAGTTTATTTATTTTACTTAAAGAAAACGTAACGTTTAAAGAATAGTGTACAATAATAATGCGAAGAAGAACAGTCCGAATTAAATAATAAAGTTTCCTTGTACACTGTTCTTTATACGTTACCGTTTTATTAAGTAAAATAAATCAATTGGCAGTAACAGGGACACTATCAGCATTTGGGACGGCTACCCTACCTAAAAAGCATCGATTACTGTCAATAACAATTTCTTGCGTGCAGGCTACTTAATTACTCGTAATAAGCCGCGCTTTGCTCGAGTCAATTAATAACGGCGCTACAAGAAAGCTTTATTTAAACGGAACAAGTGTCTCCCGCTTTTGCGTACAACGTGATAGTCGCTAATTATCTTCCTCTTCAACCCCCGGTACATTAACGTGCATTGCAAAAGAACAGTCCTCGAGTTCAGGTTATTACACGTTGTTGCCAGAGTAAGGAAAGGGAGGAAAAGTATGAAGTATTCTAATGAGAGCACCGTTGTAGCTGCAAGTGTTGCTGGTATTTTAAATAATTTTTAATCCAGCTGGCATCTTCGCGGAAGAAATAGAAAACTTCAAGTGTTCATTTGAAATATGTTTCGACGGTGTCCAATTGCCACAGTTTCCTCGATACTGAAAAGGGATTAATTTTTGGAGCGTGCAGTGTAATTATTTCAGCGCAGTGCTGATACCGTGTGGAGGATAATTAAGCTCCCCGGTAGTTCACGTGCTTCAAAATTGTATTATACCAAAACTCTAGACTTGGCTGTCGTTGCGATATATGTACTAGATGTAACGCTATTTCCTTTGCCGCATACAAATTGGATGGCGATGTGCATGTCGGCATAATCATAGAGTTTCCATTACTTTCGTTACGATTTCCTTGCACATAGTACTCCGAAACTTCGGTACCACAGCCAAACGTTACGCCTGCCGGGAACACACCCTAGTACCTGCTTCCACATTTTTCTGCGAATAGAAGCGCAGACTGCTGCGTTTGATTTTTGCATTGGCGGGAATTACAGGAAATTAAGTGGTTTAAGTAAGGACCGAGAAATATTGTGGGATAACGTATATTAAAGTACAAATACAAAGGCGACGTTGTAGGACGCACAGAGGAAATTTGTAAAAAATTTCGAAGGTCCACTTGACTCTGATATATTGGCACAGTTTGTGCATGAAGTTTACAAATTTCCCTCTTGTTTACGATTTTCACACAATTTTACTTTATTCGGAAGGTTGTACCATTTTTTAATAAAATTGTAAAGGCTTTTATCGTGGCATGTACAGTTTTTAAACTTGGAGAAGTTATTTTTCAGGTGACTTAGTTTTAGCGCTCTCGGAAATCACGTCACAATACACAGAAGCTTAAAAAACGGAATAAATGGATAACGTTTGACGCCGAGTTTCGACACACTGTATCTGTATGTTGTGACACAGGTCTAATTCAGACCCAACAAACTTGGATTTAATTTATTCACTATGTAACTCGAGTAACGTGGTGGCCCAACTGACCTATCGCAGACCTAATACGACACAGTCGCCCTATAAAGGTGATCTATTTAAATAAGTGATGCAGATGACATAGCCGATATATCTAACCTACTTGGTAACAAAATGCTTTGCACTGTAGGGGAGACTGAGGCAAAGTGAACCTCGGGGTAAAATGAGTTTTCTTAATTTATTCTTTAACAATAGAATATATATACAAATTATGCACATTCAATAATTATGCACATTCAGATATCGAAAAATGGAAATTTATTTAAAAAATTAAAAATGAAGTTTTACAGAGTTCCAATAGGTTTTCTTTTCAATCTAGCTTTTTTGGATAAATGAGTCTATTTCCACACATTTTTATTGAAAGGGAAAAATTTTATTCGACTTCAAACTTTTTTCGCGTCACTTTGCCCCGGTCTCCCCTACACTTAATAGAGATTTAATATTTCAAAACCTAACGGTATTCTAGCTTTTCAATCCAGATCTGCATAATTGACCATTTCCAAAAGTATAATTATTATACTTAAACGAATATGAATAATTTTCGGAATTTTTTTAGGAGTTTTATTTAAAAACATAAAACAGAATACTTATTACAAATGATTTATTTAGTCCATACAGTGCACGAAAAAATTTATTTACTATAATATTTGTATTAAATTATTTATGATTTTTGAGGTTTCTAATGAACACATTTACGAGCTTCATCTAATCCAGAATTTTTGGCGAAGACTCTGGTCCCAGTGTTCCTGTAGTGCCTCGTTAGAACGACACCGTGCAAGTAATCAAACATCAAATGGACCGCTATAATTCCCATAGAGGCGTATTAATTGCTTCCATAAATCTAGGCATTAATGCACGGCAGCGCGACTAATTGCGCGAAAGACCGTGCACTGTTTGAGATCGTGTTGCGGAATACTCCTGCCGAGCAACCTCAAGGAATCTAACGTCCGCTCGGTACCCGCATAGTTCGAGACGCCTCCAATCCCCGCGCACACTGGCGCACAGCGCTGTCTTCTCCACGGGCACGGTCCGAGAGTCTGAAATCAATTTAACTTTCCGCCAGGTGTGTTGTTATTCGTTAAAACCGCGACCAACTACCCAAGAATATGCAATTTATATTTTTCATAATTCAAACTGTCGCAACCTGCGTGAAATGGAATCCAGTGCCTTTAACTTTCCGCAGTCTCGAACGTCGCCCGTTAGAATCTCCTGAATACTCGTCCATAAATTAATTGGAAAAGAGATGGCGCTTCCTTGTACGCCATCTCGCAGTCTTTACACACTTAGAGTTCTACGTTTATCCGTTCCACTTTGTACGAGGCGTGCTTCGGGCTGGGGATATTTGGGAACTCATTTCTTTGAAAGAAATTTCTTCGGAAAGCAAGGGACGTTGAAGTTTCTTAAAAGAAATGGATTTCTTTGTGAGAATTGGGACTCGCGGGGAGGAAGGGACAACTCCTTGCGAGAAGTTCCCGATGCGAAAATCAATTGTTGCGTTCGGGGATCGTATCTGGCGCAAGTGTGCACGTGAAATATTCAATCAGGCATAATGCGACATTTGCGCCCTACCCCTCATCGCCCGCGCCCTCCCTCATGCACCTAGATTTCAATTCTGTCAACTATTCCACGGATGACAGCTAACTGCGATATATCCAGGTCAGCTGTGCGCGCCCAACCGTGAAATATTTAAAATGTGGAACGTTTTCAACGATCCAGGACATTTTCTGGGAAAATAATTAGCGGGCCGGGCACATGTCACATGTACCGTGCAATCCGGAACGTCTGGCCACATCGACCAGACAGCGCTAGCAACTATGTAACAGCGCTGTAAAATTAATACTGCGGCTTTGGGAGAATTCTGCACTTCATGATTGCGCGGTTAGGTGAATGAACAGTGTGTTTTGTGAGAATGACAAATGTTCCCGGCTGGGGGGGAAGAGATCGAGTGCATGGTAACGTTTTAAGCATCAGTTGCAAGAGAAGAGGAGAGCTTTCACGCATAACGGCAGTAGTATGTGACGTGCGTATGAAGTCTTCAAGAATGCATAATTGAAAATCAAGAGTTAAGGCCAGTACCCGGTTTAACGGGTGACCGATGAGCAGTTACCGCCTGGGCCCCTGCCCAGAAAGTCCCCAGGGCCTTATTTTCACAAAAAATTATGATGTTCTCCGCACACTGTAGTATTACACTTATTACGTTTTTAGTAAACTGCCTCTTCATTCTCCTGAAAAAATGGGCCCCTCAGAACGTGTGCCACCTGGGCCTTTTCCCTTAAATCGGCCACTGGTTAAGGCAGACGTGAAAAATTTGCTAGAGTGTCGAGACCAGAGCGCCACAGTATAAAGTGGAAGCTTAATTGAAATTGCTGAATAAAATTCCAACGAATCACCCAATATATATTACAACAAGCTGCATTACTCTACTGGTACATTTTTCACGGAACTTGTACCTCGCGTGACAAAAGAAAAGCAGAAGAGAATAATGAGACAATAAAGAGGGGGCAGAGAAAAGGTGTCTTTATCACGAGTTACCCGCTGCAAGCAGACAACGTCTTATTACGAGAAGGACGGGGATTTGTGAAGTTGACCAGGTGACGGAGCCCGGGATGGAGAATCGCCGGGGAGCAGAGCAGAGGGATGGGAGGGTAGCAGCCACTGAGGAAGTTCCAATGCAGCGAAGAAGAGGGAACGCGAAGAAAAGCGGCAGTCTCCGGAGTTTGTTTGCCTCGGAGCATAAAGCGTCACGGTGAAACACATCGAGGGGCAGAGATAGAATGTCGCTTAAGCGTTGCCGTGACCAATGGCCCGGAATGCCTTTTCCGGTATCGGGGCAAACGGCGCGTTACACGCCGATGCCGAGTTACACGTACTCGTAATTTTTCGTCCGGGACGAGGGAAATCGCGGTGCCGCTCGGATAACGCGTTTCTTCCTTCCTCTCGGTTGAATAATCGAGCCGCCATTATCGCGAACTTTTCTCCTACGACTGGTGATCCGGCCCCGTGATCAACGTCACCGACGCAGTCGTCGTTCTGGCAGCGAGGACGTCTTCCTGCGTCATTGCTCGATTCTTTACGACCCGCTCCACGTCCTCGCGAGCCTGAGGATTTCAATTGGGGGACGTCGTCGCGGTGACAACCGTCATAGATGGCGCCACTGCGGTGGCTGCGTCAAGTGGACAGAAAACGGAACATATGTATACGTGCAGGTACATACATGCAAAAGCGTTTATTGCCGTGGGATGCAGCGTAATTGACAAATGGACGATTCCTTGAGATACATAACATAGCGAGTCGACGGTGCGGGATACAGTTTGGATATCGGAGCCACAGCTTCCAAGGGAAAAGACTTCGGAAGGAGTTTAAAGTAGGACACTCAAGATTGCTTTCGTTAAAGCTACACCTTAGACCTCTGAACGATAAATTTCACGACACTGTAATGGTATGAAACGATCGAGCCATCCAAGCTTTAGCAATCAATTCTGGTTCTCTGTCCCCGCCGACTGACCAACGAGAGGGTATGTCGTTCGGAACCATCGATTCTATAAAGTTTAGTCGCCAATATTTCAAACGCGTGCATCTGCACGGCCATTTTAAAATTGCCCAGGCACGAGGAGCATCGCTGAGCGCTGGATCTGGGTCAAGTCTTTGTAGGATATACAGACTGACCGAGCCACGTTGAACTTGATAACTGGTATGGTGAGAAATTGTCGGATTCGGGGGAACAGTTTCGCTGCTATCTGAGAATTATTAACTGTGGGAACTGAAAAATTAGAGATTCCTTTAAGTGAACAATTTCAACATTTAACACTGTCTACGCTCAAAGTCCCGTCACTTTTAATTCGGGAATTACTTTCCCACCTTCCACCAAGCGGGTAAATGCAAAGGGTTGCTCCGGCAAACGCTCCTTAATCATTTGATCGATAGTGGTTTCATGTCTTGAGACTTGTTTACGCGAGACAACGTTGGAATATAGACAGAGGATCAAGTTATATCGTGCGTAGATCTCGAGATCCCAGCTGCATCACGGATCAAGGGGTTCTTTAGCCTCGCGGGCGGAATTGGGGAAAATTGGCGGGTGCGCGCGACGACGGAGGAGCGAGCGGTGTCGATACGAAAATTAATTGAGCACCAGAGAATTGAAAGTAAACTTCTCCCGCTGGGGATAGATCCCGGATATAGCAGCGGGGTACGTTTAATACACGGCGGCGATGCGAACGGCTCTGGGACGCAATGGCTGCCGGCGGGTTTACGATGGAGCGACGGTAATGGATGCGATCGTTTGTTCTGCGACGCGACGTGTCCTCGTTTTTGTTGTAATTTTATACGTTTAATGGCGGCGCGGGCGCGAGCCGGGCCGAACTTCGAAAAAAATACGCTGCGATTGTTTCTCAGACGGTGATTTATTCATTTTTTAAAAGAATCATGACGGCGCACCCTGGGCCGTTCGTGGTAAAAGACCCGCGTAACGTTAAACGGTGCTCGTCCTTCCATTCATCTTTTGATCGCCTGAGTTTTGCCCGTCGATTTTCATATTTTCTGGGGCATCGGGGAATGCTTTCTCTGCCGATGTGCTTCGTGCCTACTTGGTACAGAGAGCGGGAGAAATATTCAGACCTTTGTAGTGCGTGCTGAGAAAGTTCCTGTGCTGTTAGGTGACGAATGAAGTGGAACGCAATTTAAATCAGTTTACTGTCTTTAAGGTTTCTTCGCGCAACTTTGCGAGCTACTGTTCTTTCTCCTTCGCCTGTAGTCGACCGAGTAAATGATTTGAGTTACTTTGATCGAATCACGAGAAATACCGTGACATAACGCTTTCGAATGTTTCTTGTCTGCAGCCTCTCAAGCTGCGTCAATGCGAGATATTGGTGGAAAGATTCAGTGATAACAATTTAGGAAAGCTTCGTGATCTGTACATTGCGAGTAACATTCAAACCTCTGCGAGCAAGAATCCGACAAAATATTTCCCTCTGCGAATTAGACGACTTTTGTATCCTCCAATACTTTTCATAGTTCTTTACCACTATTCCACGGAAAGGAAGCACTGTTTTTGAATCAGCGTCGCTGAAAGGAACGAGTAGGATAATTGTGGGAGAGCTGCCGCACCGGGAGAGACGCCGCACTTTCGATATTTCAGGGTTGTTTGTAATAAAATACAGCACTGTTGATTTTATAGCTAAGGATTCATAATTTTTCATGGTGTTACTTTTGTAATTCGTTAAAGGGACTTTGTGGAATATTTCGTAGTCTATCCCGGGCATTTAAAACATTTAAACGCTGTTTCTAATGTTTAAAATACAAAGATAGTGTTTCATTTATCAAATTATTTACTTTTTAATGACAAATCTCATAATCCAAACATATTAAATTGGTAACATTTTATTTTTATCGCTTGTGTAATGAATGGGGAAGAAAGAAGAAAAGACAATTAAATTTCGAAAAACAGAAGTAATATCTGTGACTACTTATTTTCCAATTTTATTGTATTTTATAACTGTATAAAATAAAAATTTCTGTCATTTTATATTCTTTTACTATTTTTTTAAATAAAAAGTTAAAATTAACAAGTTCAAATGAAAAATAAAGTGCTAAAAAAATGCTGATTTTAGTTTCAAATTTTTTAAGGGTGGCAAATATTAAAATTTTGATTCCCTTCGATACAATTAGTAATCCGAGACGTTCAACTAACAAAATCTACCCTCGGAAAAATTTTCCATCGCAAAATATGGACACGGTGACAATTTTGCCCAACGTGCGGCACCTATCCTATAATTATCCTATAATAACTGTCCTTTAATTAATTTCCATGACGTGATCGCTGTTGCATAATGCTCTCTATTCGCGTTTTTCTCGTCAAGACCGTTCGAAACTCCGGAGGAACGTCAACGCGGCGAACGAAGAAAATGGTCGTTTCTTACTCGCTGGCTCGAATCCTCAGAGAAATTCCTCACGCTGCATATTATTTATTGTAACTGCTTCGTGCCATAGCCGTCCTGCCTGTGTTATAAACGATGCTATATAACATGGAAGCACCGTGACGTATCGGGAGACATATTTACCGAGGTGGATCCCATTCGGACTATTTACTCGACAACTCTCGGCAGAAGCCCGTAGTACCTGTATATAAAGTCAGCCTTACAAATGTTTAAACACGGCAGAGGCGGAAGGGCCTCCTGCTATGAAATATTATATTTCTATTATACTGGGTGTTTGATATCCTCGCGAATATTTGCAGCGTCACGATCAAATGCTCCACGCGATTCACATGATTCGAGACGCTTATGTATGGCATACACGAGTTCAATGGAACCTTTTCTTTTGAAATTTTATTCTCGAGTGAGCCAAATGACTGCGAGAGATCGGTGAGCTTTTATAGGGGACGTTTCGTAGTAGTTGTAATCGGGGCGCGGAAATATATTCTGGATGAATTGCAATAAACGAATGTTCTGGAACGAAGGATACTTCGCAGATACGCGTTATGTAAGAAACATAGAATTTGTAGAGAGGTTATAATTCCCGCCCGGCAATTAGTTCGGAGACCAATCGCGCGATGGCGTCGCGGAATAGCATTTATTAGTGATCCTCTAGGTAGTGATCGGAAAAAGTGTTCCGCGCTTTCTATTGGTCGACACAATTGGGGTCTAAAGCGGATGTAGAGAGAGCAAAAGACTGTAAAAAAGAAAGAGACAGAAATACTGACAGAAAGAGAGAGAAATACTGATAGAAAGAGACAGATAAACGTTTAGGTTATGTTATTCCCGGTTTTGCTCCAAAATGGCTCCGGTTATGCAGATCACTTCCTAGAGGATCACTAGTATTTATGTTACCATATTGTGGGTCTTGGTCAATCGCCGGTTTATGAGAATCGCGCGTCGCGATTGTTCCTGCTTCTTCGTTGGACGGCGTCGCCCAAGTATTGTTTAAGACGCGTCATATTATATCACAGATGATTTCGTTTATTTTTTATTCGCCAATCAAGTTACCATTTTTATTTCTGCATTATACTATTTCTCTGTCTCAGTGTTACTTTATATTTAATTAAAACATATCCTCGCATTTACATATTGCGTCGACAGAAATTATTCGTTTCCCTTTTCTAATAAGACATACGAAATTCAAATTTAGTGAAATAATAAACTGTGATACGAAGCAAGTTTATTTCTAACAATTTGAACCTCATATAAACCCAGTACCGCGAAAAATAATTTTGTCCAGCCAGCATGTAGTATACTCGAACCACTGTGCCACCGTAATGAAAAATATCGTTCCGTTGCGCCCCGTGCTACCTGGGTTGTTCCACTCAAATGCCTATGACTTCGTCAATTTCCCTAACTTTTACGTCGGGCTTGATTTATAATATTTCTAAAACATCAATCTATGAAAATATGTAAAAAATCCGATATTTGAAACTTTCAAACGGTTATACCCCCTTAAGGGTAATATTTGGATATGAAGCAAGAAATTAAAAGAAGTTTCTAATTACTTAGTTGATTATTTTAATTACTTATTTACTGATTTCTTTGTTGAGTAATAATAATAATAATCTTTCATAGAGTAAGTTCATGATCTGCATGATAAAACAAAACTATGCAAACCTTCGTGACTGAAATACACCTCGCACCAAGCTTCTTGAAGATTTAAATTGCTGAACCTGTGTACCTTTCGAACTACTTCTACCTTAATTCATGCATACCTATTACATTCGACCGATTAACGCCAATGTTAAGTCACAGACTCAACGAAACACCCCTCTTGTGATTTATCGAAACACCTGCCAGTAAATTGAATTTACTCCAACAAATACAGCAATTACCCAGTAGGCGAATAACCCAGCCTCGCGTAGTCTATTGGATCGGTGGCAGAGCGAAATCACAACTTCGCTCAATCTTTCGCCCCGCAACATCAGCCGCGTATAATGCACCGCCCTCGCTGATTTATGGTGTATTAATCCAGAGGCACGCCACGATAATGGTATGACAAACGATTTCTGTCAGCGAGGGTAGGCCGAAATACGCTTCGATCCATCGACGAAAGGCCCGGCCCGGGTATGGATCATTCGCAAGCCGTGCCCGTTTACGGATCGCCCGAACGAGAAATGCCAGCTGACAGGGCCCCGAGTTCGTTTTCGACCCGCGTCTGGGAACGGATCCCCTCGCCGTCCTCTTTCCAAATTCCGACATACTTCTTCTTCGTGGCTGAAATATATCTTGCAACGGGTAAGCTTCGCAATCACGCGGGAGCTAGTATCTTGATTCGAATAAATCTCCTGTAACTCGAGGATTCTGCGAGCGCGGCGGAGGTCTTTTCTGTGACAAGTACACACGTAATGGGAAAAGCTTTACGGCGGGGCCTCCGGATACGCAGTATATCCGCGGCGTCGGCCATGAATTCCAAACAAGCACGGATCTCAGGTACGGATAACGTAATTACGGGCTCCACCTACGCCCGCCCAGCTCGCTTTATAACGCCGGCGAATTTAGAGCGCGCCGCGCGCGAGAGAGTCGGGGCTGCCGCGTTTCCCATTCCGCGGCCGGGCAAAAATTTTTATCGCGGCGAAATCAAGCGGAATACGCGCGCAGAGATTTGAATCGGTTCCGCGGGTACGCGCCGCTTCGCTGGTATAGTACTCGTGAAAATTGACATTTTGTTCGACGTATGCACTTGCACGGCGACGGCGGGACGAGCGCCGTCGCCTGGCGGTTTCACATACGCGGCAGGTTAACGGATCGCGCCGGGAAAAATCTACGGTTGATGTTTCTGTACCGGCAGTCGTGCCGCGGCGAATCTGACGTTTCGGCCACTGATCGACGGTTCGATCCTTCCTGGCATCGATTTAGCTCAACTCGCCTGGGGAGGAGACTTGTGAACGTTACTCTTAACTTTCGTGTGGGAAATGTAATGGTAAATGGGAAATGTGATGGAAAATGTAATACTATTCGTGGCGTGCGGTTTCAGTGCTCTTGGGTGATGAGCTTTTTGATAGTAGTTTGGTAGGAGTTTATTAGGTCATCCCATATGTCCGCGCAGCGTTGTGATTATATACTTCGTGGTACTTTTTTTCAACACAGCGATTAGTGGTTGATTCATATTAGTATGTACCTATTAGAATAATACAAACAAGTAGCTGGTGAACATATATCGGGCCAGCGAAAACTGTCGCGGAGTTACCAGAGCTATCACGGAGTAGCCAGAGTATGTCGTGACAATTTAATTTTGTATATTTTTAATTAAATATACTTAGTAAATTTCTGTTAACCTATTATCTGTTTGTATGATGTCTGACCTATCATTATATCCTAGACTCTCTTTCAGAATATGTCAATATTAGCTGGTAATAGGCAAATTCTAAAACTATCGGGGACTTACCCGAGTTTACCCTAGAGGTTTTCAAGTTATCAAGTATGTTGAAACCGATAGGTAATGTTTATAGAAACGTCACCTAAATTTATATCTATATCTATATATCTATATTATTATATAAAGAGAGAGCCGATTTTTATGTTCGCGCAAAACTCAGGACCTATTGAACCGACCTTCCTCAAACTTAAACACGTTATTCCTGCATACTGTAGGATGGACATAGGCTATGTAGCATGGCTCAGAAACGCGTTATTAACATGTAATTTATGTCTAAACATTTCATGTGTACGGCTGTTTCGCAGACCACGTGACCCGTTTATACGACAGTCTACTTCGCGCGCGCATGCGCATATTCGACCCGCGCGATACCTCGCCCGCAGCAGTACCGTGATATCACCACCAGATGGCAAAGCTTTTCACGCGCTTTCTTGCTAGAAAAGTGGATTACCGCGGACATATATGTTAGAATGATCGTATGGTTACAAATTGCTGTTGCAGATTTATGTGTACCCCGTGTGGATGTTACTACGCCCCGGGTGTGATCAAATTTGTCAAGATCATCCACTCCTGCTCGACGTATGCAATACTAGCTTTTGCTACTCAGTTTCACCCGAAATTTAGATTCTGTTTTTATAAAAAAGTTGTTTTTTATTTATTTATCTTTTTTGTGAAAATAGCCCACGTTCATCTGGATATTAGGTAGATATATTGAGCTGGGGCAAATATCGTGAACCCTGAGTTGTTTACCTTTCGAATGTTTTGCGGCGACAGACAAACACACAAACACTTTCTGCTTTATATATTAAGATACACTGGTAAATCCTGGACTTATAAGAGTGAATGTTACCGAAAGGTTTGCATTGAACTGGTTCACAACGAAACTCTTCTATCGAATATATTTGCTTAAGAGATGTGAGTCAGTACATCTCATTCAAAACAGCCCATAAGTCTCGTTCACATTAGTGAAGTCACTTGACTTCAAGTAACTTGAAACTACTTTACTAATGTAAACCTGTTATTTACTTGATTGGAAATATCCTTTCAAGTTTCTTTCAACTTTCAAGCGAAGTAGAGATTCTTTCAACATTTACTTGCCTCGAAATACAACGAAATGAACGTGGCCTTACATACGTTTGTTTCGTTGGGAAGGAAATCCTTCGCCATAGTCTCCGCTTGTTAACTTTAACAGCGAAGACAATAAAGTACTTTAGAGGCCCTCGTAACTCGCCAAATTCAAACTCAAGTCACCATGTAGTCATTTCTTTCTAAGCTTCATATATTCGATCAAAGCAGACTCCATGAATTTATTGCACTCTTTCCAGCAATTAAGCAGCTGTACAATTTTATTGTGAGTTAATAAATACCACGGATTTTAGAAGCCAAAAGTCTCGACCTTATTTTTAAATGAGCATACTATAGAAAACCGAGCGTTGAGAAGGGATTATGTAATAAACGGTTTGAGACGGGGATCGCGCCCTTTTCCCTCAGTAAATCCTTCATAAACCTATTTCACTCGACGTCAGCAAATTTCGTTGCAGTGGATGTACAGGAATTAGACGTTGCTTCGCTGGGACCGACTGGCGGCGTCTCCGCAAATCGTATACGGGGATCGCTGGTAACCACAAGTTAAATCCTCCCTATCGGCAAAGGCCCTATCCTTCGAGTCTTTGAACTTCGCAAGTAAGAGCATTCGGTATTGGTTTCGACGTCGAGAACTTTGTCATCGAATAAGTAATCAACGTGACCCAGATAATACGGTCCTATTGTGGATTCGTTGTAAGTTCGCCACGCGATCGCAAATTAACCGCTCTCGAGCGGTACCTAATCAACATTAAACAACTCCGTGGAAAATAGCTGTTATTTCCCTCGCGAGCACAGGGAAATTTTATCGATTACGTTTTCAGCGTCGAAGGCAGCGAGAATTTCAACCACTGAACTCGATCGTCGTCGTCCTAATTGTCATCTGCTCTGTATTAATGAAACATTCACTTTGCGATTTTCAAGGAAGATGGATAATAGAAGACAGTATACTTTTCATATCACACGTTTAACCCTCCGTGCTCACACCTTCGTATAATCACAAATTGGTCACGTGTGCCATTTTTAAGTTACCATCTCCGAATTTTTGAATCTTTCAATTTTTTTTAGTGATATCGTAATACTCATACAATCATGATCTAATAGTTATTTTTTCTAGAAATGTAAACTGCAAAACTTCTGAAAGAGAATTAAAAGCTTTATAAAACCCAGTTACCGTTGAATTTATTTAACTAACAAACAAAAACCTACATAACATTAAACAAGCCAACGCACTTTTAAAGCCAACAAAAAGGTACCACTTTTGAATATCAATTAAAAAAATCTAATATTTTGTGGGGGCACCATTTGCTTTTAGGACAACCTAAAAAGTTCCTAAACGTGGTAACTTCTTTGTCGGCCCCAAAAATGTGTTACCCCGATCAATGTCATACAACAGTTTTGTTTGTGAGTTAAATAAATGCAACTTTAGCTGGGTTTTATACAGCTTTAAATTCTCCATCAGAATATGCATATTAAACATACCACAATCCCAGTGTATGCTGAAAAATAACAAAAATAGAACAAATCGAAAAAGTGGTAACTTTTTATCCGCTAGTGTACATATTTAAATTTCGAAACGAATTCCAAGTCCATGCAATACCGCCTATTACAATGATTAACCACCTCGAATCTCTGTATCGATATGTCGCGAGTCTCGAGTAATCACAAACCCTTCAAAATTCTAGCTTATAATGCCTCTACACGGTTCCTATACCGCGCACGTCGGCCCAACGATCGTGCACATCGAACTTTACCGTTCGCCGTCTGTTTGCGCCACGCACCTGCATTTCCAATGCAAATGGCAGGCGGGGGACGCGGCCGCGGCGAAAGAAAGTTGGTGTACCAGGCGTTATAAACTACCCTTGATGCGATGTATCCGTCCAAACGATACTTATTTAAATCCCTTAATCTCCTATGCTGCTGGTGCCATTCTTACGCAGCGTTCTTCGCGGGAACAGCGGAAAGGAAAAACCCACGGCGGGGGAGGGTGAGGGCTCGTAAATCGGAAACGAGAAGCGCCAGAAAGCGCGCTTCTTCGTCGCTGCTTTTTCAACCGTGCCTCGCGCCCAGAGCCCCCGAGTTGCTCTTTACAGGGATGCATACATTATACTTTTTGCCCCTGCTTTCGTTACAACCAGGCCGGAAAAATAAAACGGCGATACCCCTGTTGGTTTCGGGGGCGTCGTTCGACAGCCAGTCACGTTCCCCTCTCGATGTATCGCCAACTCGATACCCACGAATGACGCCCTGATTGGTGGCGTTTTCCAACCAGCGAAAATTAATTTCATGCGAATGATGCGTGCCCATCGATTTTTTCGGTACCGTGGTTTATAACCTGTGCGGAGGAACGGCGGATCTCTTTTTTAAACAGTTTTATTCAGCTTTTTATGTTCGTGGCCAGAAGGGTTCGAATGACACTGTTCAAATATTCATGTAATTATGAATTTTAATTTTATGACTATTCCGAGAGAGCTGTTATAAAATATAGTGTAATAACTAAAACTTTTGTTCCACGTATTTTTGTGTAAATAAGATACTTTTATTATTTTCAAAGTAGAAAAAAGCGCTAGTTAAACAGGGGCATTTATTCTACTCTGAAAAAAGTTAAAGTTGTGACAAGCACGAATTCCTGGAAATGTTGTGGGGGTAGATAGATCTGAAGTTGAAACCTTAAATCGTTTGGTGAAAATAAGCGCTTTCTCTCCTATATTTATTTTGGTTTCCAATTTTTAATTAATTAAAAAAAAATCGTAAATTTTATATTTTAGTCTAAAGTATCTGTTCAAAGGTATGTGATCATCCAGAACTGTTAAAACTGAAACCTTACAACAGTACAAAACCGGAATAGATATGATTTAATAGTTAAAATTGCGATATATAACTCTTATTTATAAAAGTTAACGGTTTCATTCGACTCCTGGTGGCCGGGGATCTGGGTTTGATAGCGTCGGGTCTGTTGATGACCGTGGGTATTGATAATTTATAAAAAAAATGTAAAAAAAAAATTAAAACCGACTTCAAAAAATAAAAATGCACTAAAAAGTGAAAAATAATTTTTTCCCTTTTGTAATCGACGACTCTTACATTTCTCAAGTCGGCGCCAAATTTATACAGTGCAAATGAGGCGCCGACTTAAAAAATATGATAGTCGTAGATTAAATAAAAATTATTTTTCACTTTTTAGTGCATTTCTATGTTTTCGAAGTTGGTTTTAATTTATTTTTTAATTTTTTTATTTTTAACTTTTCAGTTTTATATATATTGACTCAAAATGCTGAGAAGATATGCGCGCACGTACATAAAATAATAATAATTAGGTGAAAATAGTATTATTAACCAGAACTGGCAAACTATTGGGCCAATATTGATGCAGTATGGGAAAAAAAGATTATCAAAATCGGGCCATATGCTGGGCAGTTATGCGGGGACAAACATAAAAAAAATACACACGAGTCGAATCTGTAACATCCTCCTTTTTGAAGTCGGTTAAAAATGTAAAAAAACTTGTAATTAGTATTAGTGCCTATTTGTATGTGATGGAGTCGTCAGTGTGGTTGTTTTAAAATATTTTCACGCTTGGATGATTAATTGAATTGAACCAGATTATGAGTGCTTGAGAAGTGTCAGTAGTAGAAATTGGGACAAACAGAGATTTCTGATCGTGAGGTTAAAATCAATGTTTTCGATACTTCGCTGATACTCTAAAATATCAAGTTAAAATGTGATTTAGTAAATAATTATGTTTAACAGTGTATAATTCATTGAATGACCATACTGCATTAGCTCTGCGTATTTCACGAAGGGTGTACCTATTTTACTTAAAAAGAAATGTTTATTTGAATATTTGAACGTCACGAAGTAACCACAGCGAGATAGTCTAAAATTTATACCTACATTTAAATAGCGAATAGCTCTGCAAATTACAGAATTAAATCAGCCCCGGCGTTATATTGTCCGCAATATTCGTAGAATTGCCTGCAATTTGAATATTCTAATCAAGTTTTAAAATTCACGCTTTCGCGATTCGATTCGATACCTCGTTTGCCGTAACTGCGGCAAAAATGTCCGGGTCGAACGTTGATCGTACGGTAATGCAAGTAATTTAGTTCTTATGTTTAATTCATGCCCGTGATTTAGTTTCTCCGTTTAATCAATGCGGGTGGTTTAATTTCTGTAATTAATATAACGATACCGGGCAAACATGTGATGCTAATCGCAGCTTGACAAACGTACACGATGCCACGTGAGATTTTATTTGCCTATTTATTTAGCCGAAACGCGGCTTACAACATTGACAAAACGTTTTCGACATCCTAATTTATCTCGACGCCGGCAAAAATGTATTAAATATATCCTCTGAAACAAACTGCTAGCTGTATATTAATTTAATGAAAGCTAACTACACAGTTACGTCCTCGCAGTTTTCCAGAATATAATTAAACAGTGATGTAAAATTATTTTGCCATACTTTAACCTCCATTACATTTGGAACAACAATTTTCTGGATCAAGAGTGCTCAATGCTTAATGGAAGAAGTTATTACGAAATATTTCTTTACATTCTCAGCCTCGTATTTACTCTTTTGTACGATCGAAGTAACCTTGATATTAAATATTCATACAGAAAAGGTGCAAAGAATATTCATAAATGTCACCCGACTCAAGTCTCACTCGATGTGCTCTGCTGAATGGAGCACACTTCCCATGAAGCATATTTTAAACTTTCCAGCCGACTTCGCCAGAAATTATTTAAAATCCAAACTAACAAAATACCATGCCGAAAATGGATTTCATAATTTTCATTGTGCCGAAGAATTTATTAGGAGAAGAGACCTCCTTTACAAATCATTTTCATTCAAAACAATATTGAACGATCAACAAATTCCAGGAATGATTAAAATCCAAGTGCGATTTTACACGTAGGTACTTAAAAAACTTAAAAAATGCTTAAAAAAAACTTGGTAAAGCAGTACTATCAAAGTAACCACTTAGGTGACCCAGCTTCCATTAACAATCACATTTATCATCGTATCGCAATTAGACTGGTATTCGCGAAACATTCTCCGTGCTTAATAATATAATGCGCGTCACCGAAAATGGCCCGAATTAATATCCCGAAATTGCGTTCTCCGCGTGAGTGTAATCCACCCACCCGATTAGCGCGAAGTAAAAACAAGGGAGACAAACGAATGTGGAAATGGTAGGTTCATGAGAGGTGTTCCTAATTTTCCAGGTGTCGTGGGTTCAGCGTGCCCGGTGAAGTAACGACGACTGTCATTGCAGGATCATCGATCAGATGCATACACAAGAGACACGCGACGTCGGAGAGAAACTGCAAACGCTTGCCCAGGACGTTCGACCTGTTTCGAATGGTATCCCGTGCGTTTCGAGGTCATATTCACCATGATTTATTGTATTCGCGTGCGCAGCCACGTATGCATAGGCGCGTCAATCTGTGGAATCGTTGGATCAGACCTGCTTCATAGATTATCGATGGAACGCGCATATGCCCGCTAAACAGCGTGGAATTTGAGCGAAGTTAGAAGCGTGGGCGATTACGCGGTGGTTGAAGAAAAACGGCCGAACGATTAGCTGGCGAATTAATTTCGAAGATATCTTTCGAATTCTCTAACTTTCCTGCTGTAAAACCTGTGGGAGGAAAGGGAAATAGGTCGGTTAGTTAGCTCTGCCTCTGACTCTTGGGTAGGAGGCTTGTGCAGTTTTTTCGAAGAGTTTTTAGTGGCCTCGTAGACACCAAGAATTATTTTCAAGTTTCAAGCTGCTTTGCGCAATTTGCGTATTTATTATTGAGGGATGAAGAGAAGTCGTTAACTCGGTGGTAGAACTGAGCAAGTCCACTTTTTTTCAGAAGTGAGATTTTTGCTATTTAGCAAATGCCGCATTACCTTTTAGTGGAGACCAGAATATCATTTTTTGAAAATGTCGACCTGGTCGGTTTAACCAACCAGCCAAGGAAATATTAATTCACTGATGGTTGTAAGCAGAATGTATCTTCTTCTGTGAAAGTGGATTAAACAAATGGCTGATTAGATAACAAATTAGCAAATCCTTTTTCTTACATTTGCTATCATCTCCAATAAAGTTTTCTATAAAAGCACACGCTGGAAGGCAAACTCTCAAATTTTACCTCATATTTAAATTTAAGTACCAAAGCCTCAGGTTGTAAACTTTCACAAAACTTTTAAATTTCTCTCTGCACTATAAGTCAGTACCTATGTCTAGCCACGTTTCGAAACCTTAAGGGGTGTTTCTATTGAGACGGCTGAAAGAATCTTAAATTTTTCTGGAATTCAAAAATAAATCAAGCACCTATCCTTTTGCAAGATTGTAGCTTTATCCTATTACCTTTTAAGATTATAAAAAAATTGTAAGTAAAAATATCCATTTACAGCGAAAAACATCCTTCCGGATGCCAGACTTGATATAAGCAATAATTGCAAAAAAATATATAAATAAAAACACAAAATTAAGGATACGTGCAACGCTTTCCGTTTTGAATTCCCCCAAAATTAAGATTTTTTCGCCCGACACACTAGGAAGACCCCTGAAAACACTGACGACGAGTCTTTCACCCCCATTGAATTCCACAGCAAGAATAATATGGCAACTGAACCGATTCGTTATTTAAACCCTCCCCCTGCACTCCACCCACGTTGTGTCTGCAGTTTCCATCGAGAGTACCGGCAGACTCATCTTCGAAGCAGCCGCACTGACAAGGAAAAAGAAATGGATAGGATCCAAATACGTTTCTCCTCCCTCTTATCTAGCCCCGGCCAGAATGGTGCCTCAGCCCCGTGTATTTAAGTCGGTTTAATTGAGATTTCGTTGCCGAAATCGCCCGACAAATTGCAGAGAGCCACGGGAATTTCGAGGCACGGCCATCCCGAACAAAGTAAAGTCCAGACACGTCGGTCGATTCTCTGCCGCGAGCCCCGGTGAAAGGGAGAATGGCAGAATCTTATAGGATCGATTCGGTGTTCGAGCATCGGCTTTCAGTTTCTTTCTTCTCGTAGCTGCACAACGGTGGCTTCGTTTCTCTCCCCGTTTCTCGCTGCCTTCTAGACAATCACTGCTTTTTCCCTGCCTTGACCCACACCCTCCCAATCCCGCCGCTGCCCTCCATGCCACCTATCCCTCTTTCAACGGGCGTAAGCGCCCTTAAATACCTGCTAAATCTCGGCGAGGCCAGGAAATCATGGAACGAGAGGAGCCGTGTTGGAAAAGGAAGAGGGAAAGGCAACTTCTGCGCGAGATGCCATCGTTCTTTTTGTCGTGAGCCAGTGTAGGTGACTGACGTTGCTTCGTGTGCACGCGCACCTCTACACCCACCCCGCCCTGTTACGATCTGAATTTGCATCAGCGTCTCCCTCGGCGAAATTTCGAGCCTTCCAGTGATCTAGGCGTACACAGCCGAGGGCGAAAGCCTATGCACCTGTATAAATTTTAACGGTTATAAGAAGCGCGGTAGTTTCGGTAGTTCGCATGGGTGTATGCAGACTTTTGTGATTTACCGTTGGGGTGTTTTTATGGTTTCGTCGAGGAGGTCGGACTTTTTGTGGGAAATAATCTTCTGCGGCGTGATGTAGCATCCATTGTATGATTTTTGTTTTGCTGCTTGATCAGTTACTTAGGTGGAGTATGTGTTCAAGCTTCTAGATCGGGTTCTGGTCCCTGAAGGAGGGCTCTTTCTTTAGTTTAAAGTAAACACTTTAGGGGTCCATGAGCTATAGGTGCTTTCCATTTGAAAAGAACCAGTGGAGGAGCTTAAGCAATACTTGTATAAGGTATTGTGATACTTATGCGTTCAGAAAGGCTGGCATACAGCTAGCCGTGTAGTTGGAAATATTTATATGGGTTGTACCTATTTTAAGTGTGTCAGAGTTGCTGGGTTCCAAGCTCAGTAAGGGACATTTTAGATAAGCTCTGTTGCGATAAGCTGAAGTCTAATTTGCTGATAGAGAATGGTGATGAAGTATTAATGATTTTAATGGAAGAGTAACTACAGTTAATTGCAAAGTAAAAAATAAGAAAGTAAGCTCCTTTGATACTATTGCTCACCAATACTTGATAAACACTTCAAAAGTATCAGAACAGAGGAGTCAATGAAGCAGTCGCTCACTTCTCTGCACAATAATTTTGATTGCAAATACTAATAGAAAAGCAAGATGGAGAACCCATACCATATTCTAGATCCAAATCTTAGCTACAAACAATTTCACTGTACATGTAATGGGGTGGCAGCTAGAGCTAACAACTTGATCGATCGTATGCAGCAGTAATCGAAGAACAATTAAAGAGTCCTTGTACAAAATGCTGTAAGTGCATTTCATAAAAAAATAGTCCCCGAAAAAGTGTACTGCAGTCGGACAACAGGAAAGGATGCCGACCAGGCCTTCAAGTTTAGAATTCATCAATTTGTTTGGATTTAAAGAATTTCTCGAAAATGGTAAGCCCCATCGAAATTTTGTTCAAAGAATATTAAAAGAGCACTCAATTTTCTACAATTACTGTATATATAATTTTTTTGTGCTTCAAACTATTTTTTAGATAATAGCGTTTGAACATAAAGAGGTCCACGCTACGCGGGTACCACCTCTAGGTACCACCTCTCTATATTCAAACGTGATTATCTAAAAAACGATTGGAAGCACGAAAAAATGATATATACAGTAATTGTAGAAAATTGAATGCTCTTCTAATATTATTTGACGAAAAATTCGATTGGGCTTACCATTTTTGAGAAATTCTTTAAATCCAAACCGTTAATGAATTCTAAATTGTAAGACCTGGTCAGCACCCTTTCCTGTTGTCCGATTGCAATAATCTTATTCAGGAAGGTTTCATTCACTAAATGGAACCATACTAGAGAATGAGAGTAATAGAAATCACCTGCTGAAAATGGGGGCTACCATAATCTCGTATCTATGCATCCACTACTACTTACTATGGTGCGTTCGGCACATAGCTGGGTAGCGCCCCGTTACTTAGGCTATTTGCAAAGTTCGGAGCGAAGTAGTATCGCAGAGTCGGCGTTGGGGGAATCGGTAACCCGGCTGGTCAGTGCGCAGAGGACCCACAGATCTTGGGTTCGAATCCCCATCGCCCGGGACTCCTTTTTCCCACCTTCAACAATGGGGAAGATGACTGCAACTTTTCCCACCCGTGACGCCACCAGCACACGTGCCACTTGTCAAGGGTGTGTTATAAAACATTAATATGTAACTACCAACTTCATAAATTCCACAAACGAAAAATTCGCGCCCAAACCATTCACACATGCGCACTCATGCAAAACCGCGGTACATGCGCTAGTGGCGCCTTCTGCGCCGAGCTTTGCGGTATCTTCCCCATTGCCTAATACTAACACTGTACACCTACGTATATTCTACTTCGTTAAAATAGCAGAAATTTAAAAATAAAGTTCAAAGAAACCTCTCAACTAGACTATTCCAACCATCAATCACAGGTGCACAATTCCGACTCGTGCTAAACATCGCAGAAAGTAACGAGCAGAGTAAGTATCGCTCGTAAGGTGTTGCCGCACGGGGATGAACATTCGCGCGCAGCGGAAAGTATGTGGCTACATAAATCTCTGTTTCATGCACGAGGGGACGCGGAAAGGTGGGAACGCACTCGTCGCGGCTACATGTCACAGCTCTACGATTGTCGGGTAATAACGTGTCCAATAACGTTAAAACAATATCAGGGAAGTGTCGCGTCGCCGCACCGGCGTCAGGGCTGTATTTCATCGCGGCGGTTAGCCAGAAAACCGCCGTAAGACACTTCAAAGGTGTCAAAAGGGTTGACGTTCGCGCCGCGGAATAACGGTCAAAAGTATCCCGTTTTCGGGCGGCGGCAGCCACGCGCATAAATTCGCGGAACAAACTGCCATTGCAGGGGTTTCGCATGGCTACGCCCTTAGGTGCAATGCATAGCGCGACTGCAGTATACACTCAAGTGAAAGCCCACGCGGCGCTACGTGCACGTACAGGGTGTACCGAAGTTTTTCTGCCAACCCTGCCACGACCAGGGTCGAGGAGAGAAATCTTCTGCGAATTATGAACGATGGACTGTATTCTATTCGAAGCTCAAGGTGCTGTTCCGGTCTAGAGCCCATCAAATAGGTGATCTTTAGGAATTAATTAAAGGAAAACTGCTAAATATAATTTAATGGGACTTTTTGCATTGTATTAAGGATGTCTTAAAATATAGAAATATATTTTTTGTTTTATAAATAACCATTGCAGACGGCGCTGGGGATGCGTTAAAGTAGAGGCGTCAAAAAATTCATCCAAAACGGTGGAACCTGTAGCACTTACACCATGCGTATGAAATAAAAAGCAATGCTAGGTTATTAAAGGGTATGAAACTCGGTCGTGGACTTAGCAGTAAAAATTACAAAAAATTACAGTTTTTTTTAGAAAATAACGACACTTGAAGTTTGAAATCAATATTTCCCTATATTTTTCGTCCTTTCAACAACTTTATACATTACAAATTTTCAATTTTTTTTTCAATTTTACTCTCCACGAGCCAGAAGTATATTCTTCGAAATAAAAAAAGTTTCAGTCGAATCGGATAATAACTTTTCGAGAAAAACGCGTTTAGAGACTTTAAAGTTATACATAAGCGCCGAGTGGCCAGGTGTTACTCGTGCATTTGCCGCTACTGAAATGCCTATCAGTTCGAGAATTTTACGAATATCGAAAAATCATTTTAATCGCGAATTCTTAAAACGTTGAACAATTCGAAAAATGAAATGAAAAAAAAGTCGATTTTTTAGACCGGAACCTCCCCTTAAACGGGGGTAGCTCTGATTTCAATGGGTTTAACATTGGCAAATGCGAAACCTGACATTTCGGTGAAACGTGAAATTCACAACTCCACGGGAAGTTCATGACAGTTTTGTTTAAATTGCTGGGCCACGAGGGCGAATGCAAAGTTGCGACGTTGCGGCTCGCGTTGTGTATTGACGTTTGTTAGGTAACTTCTAGCTACAAACAGTCTGTGTGGCTGGCGGTTGAAGTTAATGCGACTGGGGTATGAATCAATTTTACGAACGCGGTAGCGTAACGAAAAAAATGACAACGTTACTGTTGTGTAATTTAGTGAACCCTACGTTTTTTTTATTTAATAATTAATGGGGCTGTTTGTTATGATAGAGTGACGCGGCGAGGTTGATACAGATGTTTTAGAGTTAGGGGAATGACATGTGTTACACGTATTTCCATGGAGTACTTTTTTTTTTAAAGAATTAGTGAATTCAATGAAAAATTTAAAACATTGTAGTAACATTTCTTTAGGCTGCCAGTACAAGACATGAGTATGGGCGTAGTCAAGGTGGGCCAGGGGTTGGCCTCCTCCCTTCTCCTGGCACAGGAAAAAATAAGAAATTAGTCCTTTGTCCAAAATGAAATTAAGTTGTTACAAAATAAAAATAAACTAAATTCTGAAGTAATTCTGCATTGTGTATAGATTTTGTTGTCTATCTAATTATATGTAAGATGTAATAACAATTCTTTTTCACTATTTATTGCCCCTCCCCGAATGAAAATCACTATTTATTACCTTTGTCAGAATGAAATCCTGGCTACGCCCCTGGACATGAGATTAGTCTGCCTGTTTCGAGCTGAGTACGTCTATTAATGTTTTCTAAGTGAAACCATTAACCCTACAACGATTCTCGGTATTTAACCCTCGTCAGACGGCATAGGTACAATTGTAACTTTTGCGTTTTTAAATTGCGATAACTTTTCTCGAGAAAACGGGGAGGGCTGAAGTTTCGTAACATCTCTAAATTTTTGGTTTAGATTATATAGACCAAATTTCAGAAAAATATCTCAACCCCCATCCGAGATAGGGGGTCGAGTTGAGGGTTGCATCCATAACAGCGGCATAGGCACAATGGCGCCCCTATATATTTTGTATGATGATAATACAAGAAAAAAGGAATGCGATATTTTTTAATAATAATGTTATTTTATTATAAAAAAGTAAAAAATAGATAATTTACATTATAAAATAAAATTTGGGATTTTTTTTATTAATTTTCATTGAGTCTAAATGTTATCAATTTATCGTACAAATTATACCGACAGTGAGAATATTCATATAAAATATGTGAGGGTGCAATTGCGCCTCTGCCGTCTGTTAACGTTGTAAAATTCTGCCGTCTGACGAGGGTTAAGTAGGTAAATACAAAAATAAAACTATCAGATGATTGGGTCTATTGACTGAAATATGATGAATCCGAAGTAGATTATCCATGCATCCCCGTATCACCACAGGATTTACAAAACAGAGAGATGCAAAATTTTCACCTAAATAATAATTCCAAACAGCAAACAAAGTACCAACAGTAAACTTTGTATCCGATAATCGAAGTTTCAGTAAAAAATCAAAACACAAACAACCCATGTATGATACAATTATTTCGCAACTGTTGATCGGGGCCGTGATAAATCCACTCAAATTCCATGGTACACGAGGGTGGTCCACGTTTTTTAATTCCTGTCATAGTAGGATTCCCTGAATTTCTATACCACGCTACATGAAATTATGCGATGGTGACCTACATCTTCATCCGTCAAATAAATTCACTGCAAATAAACCCTTTTATCCGACAGATCCTCTTTTATTCAACCCCTTCAAATAAAGATCGAAAACCTTTGCGGAAGGGAAAAAAAGTCGAAGACCTTCAACGAGGAATGAAAGAAGAATTACCTCTCTCTCGATTTTTCGTGCGGATAAGCCTGTTGTCTGTACAGTACCCCGCTTTCCCAATACAGTATACCATGATCAAAGATTAACCGAAGGATTGCACGACACCCTGTATGACGGATGTGCCAAGCGCAAGTCAGCCTCTGACCCAGCCTTACCTGGCACACGTAGGTGTACAATGTAGCTGCGGCTATAGGTGTGTTTACGTGTACACTCTTGCACTTCGCCGTGGTGCAACATCGTATACTGCATCGTTCGCCGACAATCGCCGTCCCAGGGCGAGGAATGCGCGACGCTGGTGTCGTCCTTGTCGCGATCTGGTAATCCCGCCGCTGCTTCCCAACGACCTCCACCCCTTTGAGCTTCTCATCGCCACTCCCAAGTTCCAGCAGCCTTCGACGAATACAGAAAGCAACCCCTACACCGTGCCGTCCCGGAAAACGCGTTTTCTCGGTTTTCTCTAATTGAACGGAGCGCCGAGGATTTAACCTCTCCGCTAGGTACACCTTGTTTGCCTTCAAGCCTACGCGACCCGCGTCCTCAACTTCGTGTTCCCAGCCAAGTTGCTCATGATCCTCGTTCATACTCGTCCTCCTGCCGGCGTGCGAATCAACGGAACGGTGTAACGAGGTCTTACAGCGCCAAAAATTACTTCGCTGTGGGACAACGGCGTAAACCAGGATTGTTGAATTGGCTGTGTACCTACTGTGTTTGTCTGGGGACCGGGGAGGGTCCTTAATACCTGCAGAGAGGCTTGAGGGCTCTTTAGGGTTCCTTGAAATTGAAATATAATACAGTTTACGTGAAATTAGGGGGAGTTTAAGCAGCCCCCATTTTGCTAATTTAGAATATTTTTGAGTTGACAATTTTTAATCGTTTTTAAGACACCGGGGTCTATAATTGAAATTTTATACCCGAAACTATTAATCACGCAGTGTTCGTTCTTTTTTTTTATTTTAATTTAACAGGCCTGGCATTTCTAAATAAATTTGCGTTTACACCGAAATTTATTTACGTAATATAAGAATTACGAACAGGTGCTAGTTTTTGAAATATCGGTTCAGGGTCTTGTTTTCAATGTGACTGAATTTCTTCAAGCCTTTTCTACAAACTGAAACTGTATAGGGTGATTATTTTAAAATTCCCCACACAACGAGCTGTTAAATGTAATATGCTGCTATATTATTTGAGTTATATCTACAAACAAAATCGACAGGTTCCATAGTGGCTTCAACAATGCTGTTTGCACCTGCTACTTACAGAACAGTTTTATTAACTCACGCTTGGCCAATGAGACTTTTTCCTTCACTATTTCTTTGACACGAGGACAGCAAAAGTGGCATTGCTCGATGGAAACCACGAGGAGGTGGTGGGTTCTTTCATCGGGAGAAGAGAAAGACGATACGAAAATAATACAGCGTAGGTAGGATTATTTCGAGTGCACTTGCTCTATCGAAAAATATGTTATATTTTAATTTTTCCTGAAAATATACATCTCCGCGATAATTCACTAATTGTTTTCGAAAACAAATATATATATATATTTAAAAACTATATATATATATTCACGTTTGTATATTTTCAGGAAAAATTAAAATATAACATATTTTTCGATACAGCAAGTGCACTCGAAATAATATATATATATTATTATATATATATATATCTGCTGCGTGGATATTTAAAATAGACTATACAGCATCCGATTTCTCATAATCTGTGGTCGATGGTAATCGTTCTCACTTTCACCCTCCTTCCGCATTGCATTCCGAAAACGACCTCTGAAGGAGCGAAAATTTATTTATCGACTGTGTGGGATCTACCCCACGAGAAGGGGATAAGCATCGGCGTTGCTCAGCCATTAATCATTGGAATTGTATCCTTTTTTTTTCTCCTTAGACCCGACCGTGGGTGAGAATTGCATAATTTTTCAAGCGAGAAAATCCGAGCGCCAGCGCCTGCAACGTGTCTGTGCGCGTACGTTTGTCTGGTCTGACGTGAATTTGACAAATTGTTAAATACAAGGAATATATGCGTACACTCTGTGGAAATGAATTTCCTCGCGTTTCCCGATGGAACGAAATTCGCGGATGGAATTAAAGTAATCACTTCCGTGTCATCGCGACGATGATTAATTGATCGAATTCTCAGCGCGTTATTATGAAAAATTCAAATTCAGACACTGCTTGCAGTGTGGGCGATACGTATTCAAGGAAATTTCATTTTTAGATTATCGAGTGGTTAGAGTCTACATATACTTGTACAAAGTGGAATTTAGATGTCAGTGCGTACCCCTTATCGCGTGGGGTATTTCAATTCCTGGATACAGGTCTTTTTAACCCTCGGTTGTCACAACTATTTTTTCGAACGTGCAGTGGCGCACGAGAGAAAGTTTACAAATTTAAAATCGCATAACTTTTTTAGAATCGGTCCAACCGACATGAGCTCTCCTTTTTAGAAGCTAGGGGGATTAGTTTGCTAAGCGAAGGTCGAAAATCACTGATTTCAGGAATTTTGCGATTTTCGAACTTATTCTGCGATCTTTAAACTTTTATAGCTCAGAGCAACGTTAACCGATTTTGATGAAATTTTAGGCACGTATACAACTTACTTCAATCTACAAACGGGTTTTTTGAATTTTCATTACAGGCTTACAAAGAAAAGTTTAAAAAAACATATACTATTTTTTTTTTTGCTATTCCGACCAATTTAATTTTTTTTCAAAACGACGAAACACGTCAGTTAGCAAACTAATCTATCTAGCTTCTGAAAAAAACTCATGTCGTTTGGATCAACTCTAAAAAAGTTATGCGGTTTTGAAAGTTGTCAACTTTCTTTTGTCCGCCACTGTAGTTGTCACATTGCCAATTTCCAATTAGCTGCTGTTTAAAAACAATCTGTTAAGTTAAGTCGCAAAAATTCTGAGATACATTTGGAATATTGTAGAATATATGTTCAACGTTGAAAATTAACATTTAAAGTATCACCATGTTTAAACAGTAATAATTTTCAATGATTCAACTCAAAGTCAAATTGTGGGTAATTTTGACCCAGTGTGGCAACCCAGGGTTAAAGTATACAAAGAAAAACACGTCTTGTTTGATAAAGGTCAGAATTTTTAATAATAAAACTCCACGTACCATTAATGAACATACAAATATGGTAAAGAACTTCATAAAGAACTTCAGAAAAGTAAAAAAATTACGACAAGTACACCAAATCAAATAAATCACAAAAAATAGAAGATAATAATAATTACAAAATAAAAAAAAGATAATAAAAGAAAATTCAAATCAAATAACTCTCACGCCCAAATTCATACATTCCTTAATTTAAAATAATCGCGCACTAGTCAAATCATGCAAGCGTACCACCTTGTTAGTAACAACCCAATAATTAGATCTCGAAGCTGTTTACATTTCAAATGCAATTTAATACAATATTCATTCTATTACGTGATCTTGCATTCTGAACATATTTTTCTTAATGAACATTACGGGTTTCCCTCGAGTCGCGCGGAACAGTGGAATTTAATTTAAGTTTTTCCTGCACGAGGTATTCCAAGGTATATTTCAAATGAATAAAGTGGAATTTGACACGAATCGCGTGGGCAAGTCGGGAGTGTTGTTTCCCGCCCAACTAGCTACGAACACTCCCTTCAGGGGTTTCACGGGGATGGCTTCTTTCGATTGTCAATGATCAAAAGGTCCCCACAGATCTGATTTCACGATGGCAACCCTGATTCCTCGTCGCAGGATGTCGCTCCTGACCAAACATTTTCAACTAATTACTTTCGGTTTCGTTACATTTGTGGGGTTTCCTCCACGTTGCTGCTTCTGTCTCCTACTTCTTGTAACATTAAAATTCATCAACGGGACGATTTTTTTTTTAATTGTACGTAGAAGTTTAAATTGCTTTTAAAAAAACTACAGTTTAATTAAATTGCACGGCGTGCTCAGCAAATAATTTGAAATAACTGGAAGTAAAACACTGTTTGATATACGGGGTGTTCCATTTATAATATAAATATTGAATATCTGCATTTATATTGGGGATGCGACAAAAATGGAAGAGAAAGTTGTAGAATGCTGAAAAATGTTACTTTAAAATGGGCTTGTGAATTAAAATAAAATATTTTTTAGATACAAATTAACCAACATTAGACAGTATTAGAAATGATGTAAAAGCGTGTGGTACTGACATTAAAAGTTTGACGTTGATTTTTCAGTCATTGTCACTTGGATGCTCAATTTTTTCCAACCCTCGAATTCTCTTGTTTCAAATATTTCATAAAGAATTTCTGTAGAATTCATAGAGTATTCTTATAAATATTTCAAATTGATCAGTACGCTATACAAAAATGTTCCGACAGAGAAACATAGTTAACTGCTCAGAATTGTAGAATTTTTTAAAATTTAAACGGAACCGTGCAAAGCTTTGTGCAAATTTGCTCCACGCAAATAGGCTCTATAGCAAAGTAAGAGTTTACTTTGGGATGTATTTGCAAAAAGTAGAAGTAGAGAGAGTGAAATTCTCCTAAATCCCGTGTGCCGGAAAACATTCAGACCGCTGTTCCAATTTTCTGTAAACACTAATCTTTGAAACTTTGTCACAATATCAACGCGAAATGTTCGGTATATTAAACACATTAAAACACACTCATCGAAAATCATTTCGGAACTTCATAAAAACGATATTTACATTAATTTCGTCGATAGTAATTAACAATCTGCATGGTCCATTACTCAATTACAGTAGAGCAATAAATTAATACATAAAATCTGGTTCGTTAAATCGTATTTAAAAATACTTTCCCTCCGACGTGTATAATTTTAATTATTCGTTTAATTCACATGGTTCTTAGCGAAATTACGAGTAATGTGTTGGAAAAATCTATGTTTATTTTCCATTGAATTTTCGCGTAAACAGATTTCCCGCCAAAACGGAAAACTCTTTCGCCCGTGCCCCTTTTATTTTTAGCTTTCATTTATTCCCTTTCTGGTTTCTGGAGATTAAATCCCATTACAGCCTCTAAATTCTTTCCCCTTATCCCCGAGAAGAATTCTGCGTGCGAAATACGAGACAGTAACTCTCCCCGTTCGTTTCCGTGTTTTCGCGTAATTCCCTTTTTCATTTCCACGTTCACACGAATTTATGAAGAACGTTCATCGAAATAATAATGAATTACGCGACATAGGGGGTGCGTTCGTTACATTTAAAAACCCGTTACTCATCTTTCGCGGGCACGACAGAAATGTCTGGACATTTGTTCTTATAGCCGGCACGCTAGCACAGCCGTACATTACTCCACGTGACAACGCAACATTGATTCATGCGTCGAATCGCTTTTTAAGCGCTGTTTGTCAAAAGAGTCGTCGCCGAACGCGCCACGCGAATGTGTTAAATTTCTATTACCCATCGAACGTTTTGTAAATGATGCCACGTGATCGATACGAATCATGTTTTAATATAAATGCAGGTATTTGCAGAATTTTGTCAGGTAATTGATAAAAGTTTAACAACAGTTTGAATTAACATATTAGAATCTCATTGCGGGGCTTGTGGTTCTGTATATGAAGGGCTGATAATCACAGTTCGACAAAATTTGACTTTTTTTCGGACTTGTCACATTCAATAGCCGTTTCTTAAAGGTTTCCATGCACCCTCAGTTTTTGAGAAATTCAATTTTTAAGAAAACTGCAAATTTTCAACTTTGAACATTTTTTGTTTCGAAACAATAGTAGTTATTCGGTTGCTTGTTCCTTCACATTATTCTATGAACCCTCCCAAATACAATGACATAAGTTATTAGTGCATTATGAACATTTAAATATGTTTAAACAACGATCAAAGGGAAAAGAACACACGAAATGCAACCATTTTTGCAGATATCTTCCAATTTATTTCCAAAACTAAGGGTCTAGGAGAAATTCTGATTATTCCACGCGATGCGGCAGACAATTTTCCTTCGGAAAGCATCAACAGAAGTGGTAAGTCACGTTTTGTTTTCAATACAGAAGCGAAATAGTTTAGCAAAACATGCGGCGCTGACAGTGGTACTCACGCGCGTTACGCGATCCTCCGAACCTGAGAGCCCCACGCGGCATTGACTACCACTGTCGGCGCCGCACGTTTTGCCAAACTCTTTCATTTCTGTATTGAAAACAAAACGTGACTTACCACTTCTGCTGATGCTTTCCGAAGGAAAAATGTCTGCTGCATCGCGTGGGGTAGTCAGATTCTCTCCTAGACCCTTAGTTTTGGAAATAAATGGGAAAATATCTGCAAAAATGGGTGCATTTCGGGTGGTCTTTTCCCTTTGATCGTTGTTTAAACATATCTAAATGCTCATAATGCACTAATAACTTATATCGTTGTATTCGGGAGAGTTCATAGAATGATTTAACGGAACAAGCAACGAAATAACTATTACTGTTTTAACACAAAAGATGTAAAAGTTGAAACTTTGCAGTTTTTTTTTCAAAATCGAATTTCTTAAAAGCTGAGGGTGATGGCAACAAACGGTTTGCGGATTCGTATTCAACGCTCGAAAACCTATAAGAAACGGTTATATTGAATGTTACAAGTCTAGATGGCTGTCGAACTGTGTAATCACAGTGGTGTGTAAGTTCAAATTTTGGTAATTTGCTCCCTTGCCCAAAATTTGCCAGCCGAGGCGAGAGCCTACTTAGCCTGTACACAAACCCGCGCCTGGGTAGAGCAAATAATTCGTTAACGCGTCGTAAATGGAACTAATCAGCTGCTAAAGGTCGTCAGAAACCGCTGATGTACGCGCGGGTGCAGCGATTTTTCGCGAAGCAGCCAGTATTTTTTCCCCCGTTGGAAAGTTTTAAGTAAATCTTGCCCGATCCACTTGCGATTCAGCTCGCCGTGGGCCGCTCGACCGTATAACTTACTTTCGACGCCATCACCAGTTCTTAGAACGATAATGATCCATTAAGAAACTCGGAACTCGAGAATTCCAGCGAATACTCCGGGTTAGCTAGAGCGACGCTTTCTCACAAGCGTGGGGTGTAGAGAGGAATGAAGAGCGGGGAGAGAAAAAAAAAACGTTAATCGGGAGAGCACGGGGCCGGAAACGGTGAAGTCTTTCGACTTTTCATCGAACTGGAAGGAGTCGTCTTTGTGCTTAACGGAGGGTGCCAGCGTGCGGTAGCGAAGGGTGGGAAAGGGATGAAGGCTCGGGGGCGAGCGAGACGAAGGGTTCGCTTCCCGATTCCAGATGAACGGATTTCGTTAAAAGCAGATTTACATTTCCTCGTCTCTCTCTCTCTCTCTCTCTCTCTCTCTCTCTCTCTCTGTTTCACCTGCCGTCCTCTTCCTCGCGCAAACGCTCCCTGGACCGTTCGTGCGCTGCGGAGTCGCGCGCCTCCCATTTCGTCTCCTTCCGCGTTCGAGTTCCGCAATGAATTTACGCTTGATTTCTCGTAGGTGGATTCCTCCGCGAAACATCAGCCGCAGCAGCATCCGCAACAGAAGTGGGATCGCAACGAGGCAGCGTCCCATGCTGATCAGCGGGAGAATCTTCAGTGGATCGAGATCAGGGTGAACCTTCAGCCGCTCCATTACTCCAACGGCCAGCTGAATCTCCGATGCAGCGCCCAGATTCCCGGCATATATTCGGCGATAAGCGAGGTGCAGCTCGGCGCCGGACTGCGTGAACCCGTGCCAGAGAGAGGTAACCGGAATTTTCTGCTGACTTCGGACCGGGTCTCGATTGTACAATGCCACACGCCTCGAAACTGTGCCGTTTTTTAGGCGTAACGACGTGACACCGCGGCGCAAATGGATGATGAAAAAAAGTCGTTGGGGATGTTGTAGCAAAGACAAAAGCCGAGAGGGTGGAACGAATAATACGAGGGACATACGCGTGCTTTTGTCTGAAGTTTTGATGGTGACTCGTCGCGGTGTACCTACAAAGGTACCTGTTGGAATGGATCGGTATTTGCAAACGGTTCCTTTTAGAATGAAAGTAATTTAGTGGTCTATATTGCGAGAAATGCTTCAAGTTTCAAGTGTTTTTCCACAAGGGACGTTCGGTAAACCCGAAATTCAGAAAATTATGAAACTTGGTGCGCAAGTAAGTAGAGTAGTTCATCCGTAATGCAACCCTGTTTTTGTTGGTGCCATAGTGCAGTTTTTGGGGGTGAAATCATCCCTTGAAGAGGAATATTTTCGCTCCACCCTAACGTACTGTCTTGCTTGAATAATTGAAAGCTGTGTAAACTTTATATTAATCGTAATTTAAATATTGCTTTAAGAAACCATTTTATTAATGGAAACTGTTAAAATGGACTTCAAATTGGATAATAGAGGTTTTACTTGTTTACAAGAAACCATATGTGACACATAAACTATTTATATGTATGCAAAGAGATTATCCAGAGGTATTTCGGCATATATTTACAAAATACAGAAACTTAATTTTATGGGTCGGTGGTGGGGGTAACTTGAAAAATATGGATTTTCGAGGATTATTTTTACGCAGTTTTGTAGATATCAACAAAGGATGCAACTTTTGATTAAACTCCCTTTTGATGTCTCTCAGCGTTCTTGAGATATTTAACGGAATTGAAAATTCTGCATTTTTTTCAAGGGATGATTTCATCCCCAAAAACTGCTATGGCACCAACAACCAATATGATTGCCTTACTGACGAACTACTTTCCTTGCATACATTTGTCCCAAATTTTTGGAAAACATTCTCGACACATGAACCACTGTAAAAATGTAAAAAAATCGGAGAAACTGTCCCCATACGACAAACTGCAAACGCCTAAACACTAGGGTGCCAAGGCTCCTAAACCCCGACACACGCTGGGGTAGTTACCCCAACGCCGTGGAGCCCAGTCCACGGAACAAATCCCATCGAAAGGGGTCGCGATGAAATTTTGCATAAATTCCGACTACCATTTTCTATTTCGTTTCGCCACGGCGGTTGGCACACCTGCCTCCCGACGAGCCCGCTTGCGGCCAGCCCGTGTACGCTGCGGGTAATAGTTGCACGCTCGGGCTACCTAGCCGGAGGATTAGCCGGTCGGTCGCACAGGTTAATAAATTTCGAGAGTTAGGGTCCACCCACTCGAATTCGGAAAGGAAGCCTCCGGTGCACGCTGCGCTCGCTTCCTGCACGCGACGTCGACGAGATTTAATTGACCGGCCAGGGGTAGAGCCTCGTCCCCCATTACCTACCCACATCCTCGCCCATTCCACCCCCTCCATTCTTTCCATAGGCTGTGATGCCGCTTCCCCGGGCGGGTATAACCAGCCGGAATTCCTGTCGCGACTAACTTGACGTCTTATGACGACGCATGGCTATTTTCCGTGGCACGACGGCGTTGCGACGTGACGTGACTTGTGACGTGAGCTTGGGACGTCAGCAGGCAACAGGGGAGCACGTTCCGTTAATTAGTACGAATTCTTGCAGGGGGAGGCGGGTGAATTTGATAAACAAAGATGGACAATTGATGAATGTTTGGATTATGTGCTTCGATTGGGAGGAAGCTTTAAAGCAATTTTGAGCGATGTGTTAATTAAGGTCTGAGTGGATGCTGGATGCTGATTAAGGGGACTAGGCAGTCAAATCGCTCGAAGATCAAGTATTTTTTGCGAATTAATTACAAAGGGATTAAAGCAAGACTTTTCCTTTTACACAATGTCATATACAGGTATATATTATTAAAAAAAAAATTTTTTACAGATTACACTATTAATAAACGTTACCCAAAAGCACTGGTCACATTTTTTAATCATCTCCTTGTAATTAATTCGCAAATAAATACTTGATCTTCCAGCGATTTGACTGTGTCGTTCCGTTAAGTGACTTGACTAATTTTTTTTTTTAAAGAATTTGTAGGTATTTTGAGAAGTTTTTGAAATGATAGGGAACTCAGGAATGGTGTAATATCAACTTTTCATTTTGTCACACTGAATAATATTATTATCGCTTGTGATCCGCAGTTGTTCGTTATGGATTTAATAAATAGTAATTTTGGCTCCTAGTACATTGGAACTGGGGAGGAAGCTCATTTGCATGATTCAAGTAGGGGGATCGTTTCCAAGTTGTCGCAAAATTACTTACTGCTACATCTCAAAATTGCTGGACACCGTGTTTGTGCTGCTTTAATCCATTAACTGGCATTCAATTGTGTTGTTCCGGGATAGACAATCAGCTATGCAGCGGTAAACCAGAGTTATTTGGGATAGGCAATCAACTATGCAGTGGTAAACCGAGATATCTCACGTGATACGAAGGGAAAGTACGTATGTGGGTCAATAGTAGCAGGATACTGCGTTATTGTGACTGGTGTACTGCCGAAAATCTGGGGCTACTTGCCCACCGACATGGCCAACCATGTAATGGAGGTGTAATGCTTCGAAGAAAAATGATAGCTCCCAGGATACTTATCTCCTATCTCTAAAACATATCTAATAACAACCAGCTATCCCTATTCTGCATCATTTCCCCCAAAATACGATTCGATGAATCGTCCCCGAGTTAAAATCATTTGGATGATAAATAGACCACAACGGAACATAAATATGGAAAGTAGAATCGAAGAATTTTATATACAAATGTTGCAAGAGAAAGAGGGTGCGTAGTTTTGCACTGCCTAGAACTTGCAATATTTATGCAACGCATTACTTATGAATTTTCCCAATACGCGATGTGTCAACACTGTGTCTCTCTCATATCTGTAAGCACAGTTCCATTCCCCTCGGAAAATATCAAATTGCCCGTCCCGATTCGGCAAGAGGGAGAATACCTACTTGCGGATCGCGAGTCGACGTGCAACGGCACGACGGGGACGAAACGTTGCGCCATGAACTCGAGCGAATCGAAATTACGTTACCGCGCAAAGGAACGAAGCTATCTTCGGAGACAGTCGCAACGACCCAGCATATTATACGGGGAAATCGTCTTCCCTTTCTAGCCCGCCTTCGCCGCGGCAAAAATCGGGCGTGCCCGCAGAAGTTGAGCGTCGAGCAACAGTGAAACTCTCTTCAGATTCTCCATCTTCTTTTCCAATAGAATCGGGGGCTACGTAAGACTCGGTCTCGTTGAGAAACTTGCTCCGTAAAAGATGTCGACCGTCGGGTTCTTGGCGTCATTCCGAAAGTTCGGCTCTCGGTCTAGCCCCGCTTCTCTCTTGACCCCCTTTAAACTCACCCTCCCATTCTCTTCCTCTTGCTTGCCGTCTTTCTCACGAGCCCTAACCGCCCCACGACGAGCCTTCATTCCACTGGTTCCGCGAATCTCTGCTGGAATCCCTGGACGCTGATCTCACGTGTACAACGGCCAACTGAAAGGGGAACAGAAGGGTTTCAGCGTCTTCAAATCTCTTTCTATGGGCCTTGAGGGTTGTACGATAAATCCTTAATGGTTTTCTGATCGGAGGCAACGCGCGTGAGTGTCTGTGCGCCCCCTGTGTGCAACTCCGGCTTCTAAGTGTTGCGTTGGGGATTTTTTTAGGATTCCTGAGCAAGGTACATAATTGGATATTGGATAGTTTCTACCGGTAGAATCCTTGGAAGAATGAAGGATACCATGGTATCCCACGTGTGACATTAGGGTGGCCCTTATTTATACGTGTCGAATTTTGTTTTCAATTTTTTTTTCAGCAGTTTGGAAACTAGGGTCACGAGTTTGTCTCGAGTCTAGCAGTCGCTAAGAGATGAGGCACAGTAATAAGGAACGGATGAGATCGTAGCGTAAGAAATTCGGGATGTTTACTGCCAGTGATTGATTCGCTCGGTTTACAAATGATCAAAGTAACCGAATGACTAAGCTAATACTACAAGAAGACAAAAGTTGAACTGTAACGACGTTGGTACACAACAATTTTCCAAGCATCACACTCTACCCTCTGCAATTATCATTGCGAGGAACCATCAGGGTGCACGATAGCATTAATTCCTCCCAAGCCACCCGTCAAACCTAACACTCCATCCGCACAAACGATCTCCATGAATTTACGTCACTAGCAACGTCCCCAAACAAAACTATCTTATCATTAAATTTTAAGCTGCCATTCCGCGGTCACCTCGCCGACAGTTCACCTCGTATTATCCCCACACCCGCTCGGCCCATCAGTAGCCGTGCATACATCCCCGAGTTCAGCCAATTGTAAGTTGGCGCGGTGGCTTGACGTATCTCAGGATCCCCGTGCTTATTTCGAGGGCGTATAGACGCGTCCAGCATCTCAGGCCATCCGATGAGTGGCACCCGTTATCAGACCTTCGCATGCCTGATCGTTCAGCCCGCCGACCCTCCCCCCGTCCCCATTTTGCAGCCGGTACGTCAACTACTTTGCGAAGGAAGCTCAGGGGCCAGTCTCTGTCCACCGCCGCCGTTGAAAACGATGACATCGACACCGCGTCGCTTATCGGCTGCATGGTCTCGCGCAGTGGAACACAGCCATCCAGGACAGCCCCTCGTGTAGCCAGATAGGGAAATATCCCGGCTCTATAGGCCACAGAGCGCGTCTCAATGGCCGTGGCGACGCGCGGTGCACTTACACGCTGCCTGAGAACACTATCCCGTGATTGATCGGCGATGCTTAGCGGCCCCGATTATCGGAAGTGTCTTCACGTCGATTATTTTGACCGATGACTAGGACGATATCGTCGGGGAATCACTTTTGCGGCGGCCGATCGAGCGTGAAGAAATCCTCGACGCGGTCATGCCGAAGAAAAATATATATATATAGAAGGAATTCCCTCGTTTGGCGGTATCCGACGTGGCAATCCAGGGCGTTTCTCTCGCGCGCGCCACGGGCGTTGTATTAGCTTGATGTTTTCGTGATAGATCGACCGGCTGACGGGTTTTATTGCGAAACGGAGTTGGGAGATGTATTAATTCGCGGTGTATTGGTCTCGTTGATCACAATTAAGTGGGTCATTTAAGTTCGAGACGATGGAACCGGTGGTACCTGATCCTCGTCGGAGCAGAGGCGGATTTAAGGAAAAAGGCCCCGGAGGCAAACGATCTAAGGGGCCCATTTTTCGGGAAAATGAAGAGGGGGTTTACTAAAAACGGGCTCAGTACAGTAGTACAGAAAAAGATATAGTTTGGATGGAATCATAATTTTTTTAAGGATGCGGCCCTGGGGGCCTTCTGGGCAGGGGCCCAAGCGGTAACTGCTCATCGGCCGTCCTGTTAAATCCGCCACTGTGTGATAGGGGAGGATTTGTGCTCGAGACTTTTTAACTGACCCAAATTGAAAATCTGAAAATTCAGTTGAGGGGTACATAAGTATTTTACATCATTATTCATATTTAAAAACATATCCCTACGTTTTTCGTCCTTTCAACGCGTTTAAAAAACACAAATTTTAAAATATTTGAAAATGTTAGGAGTTTCTTCACTACATAGAAGTGTATTCTTCAGAATAAAAAATTATTTATCGAATCGGATCATAGCTATCGCAATATTTATCCCACAGATTTGAAGAAACACTGTTTCAAGAAAAACCCATTTAAAGAACATTCGAAAAGAATCGATTTTTCGACCGGAACCTCTCCTTAATACCGAATTAAAATATTCTCGTGACACCTCGAGTATTAACATACCGTAACGAAAATATTTACCCCACGTCTGTGTCTAATAAAACCGTGGTTGAATGAAGGTTACGGTATAAATATGTAAGTCCGCAGCAATCGAAAAGTTGAACTTGAACTTTGTCGCGTCGTAAAGTCGAAATTTACACAGGGGTCATTGAAATTCCATCAACAACCGACGTAGCCGCCTAATGAAAGCGGACAAGGTCTATCCCAAAAGGGAAAGTGCAAAGTGAATGCAAAACAAGATAACGGGTGTTTGACGTGGCACTGTAGCACAGCAATGTATAAAATTACGAGTCTGGCCCATTCCGGGGACCTAGTATCCTGGCTTAATCCTGTGTAATTTGGAAAGTTATGCATTTAACACCGCCGACTAACGCCAGCTTTTTCGCAAGTTCCGCGTCTCGGAAAATCTCCGCCACGATGGGCGGCGCGCACACGCGCAACAATAACAACATCTTTTACCCCATATTCCGAGTAAATCGTTTCTGTAAAACTTTCGAGGACTCGTGTCACGAACTTTAGAATGCCGGCTCATGAAGTTGTCTGGAGAGTTTTTATATCAAGAACTCTCTGGATTTCCCTGCAGCTTAAGCCTCGTGGTCTCCTCAGAGGGCACGGTCACTTGAATTCCACTGGAAAGCTCTTTACTGGAAACCCATAGAGCGACGTTACAGGCTATTTCTACGCGTATATCACATTTCCATGCATTACGCCCAGAGTTTTCACGGTTCTTCTGGAATTTATCATTGATACGGCCTCTGTTTAAATACTTGAAATATATGTAATTCGACACATTCCGCGTCTCTCTAAAAAAATAGTATAAATATAGATTTCTATTGAAGGGTATGAGAGGAGGGAAATTGGTCCAATAATATTTCACGTGGAGCCAGAAGCGAAATTTGACATTAGCGTCATATTTTTCCCTTCCAATATGAAGCCAAAATGAAATTTTTGGAATAGCTTCTGTTCATCCCAGTAATCAAATTAATTCGTGAACTTTAAACGTTTTAATAACCTCTGTAATAGTCTTCTGCTTTCGTTTCGATTTTTTTATGGGTGATTTTTATGTTTTGAAAATAAATGTCTGATAAAGTTTAACTGTTATAGTAATACCCAAGTATACTAGATAGTTCAGAAATAAGTGGTCAAACTTTAGTAATGTACTCCACTTACACCCCCAAAGAGTATGACAAATATTGAGCCCAAATCTCCCCACTAATAAATATCTCTACATTTATAACTGAAAAAAGAAAAGAGACATTCTCTATGTATTATTATTATTATTATTATTATTATTATTATTATTATTATTATTATTCGTCTTTATTTGGAAAATACATGTAAATTCAGTAATATACTACAAATTAAAGTAAAAGGCGAGGCTGTAGTGTAGCTGCACTAACCATTATATAATTAAATCTAAGACTAAGCACAATTAAATGAGACACGAATTGAACGCGACTTGATCTCCATTACCCATGGACTGAGCCAAGAAGGTAATGGATGTCGCGCTGAGAATATTTCGAAGGATATTATGACCCATTTCCACCCCTCAGATGAATAGAATGCGTCCCCAAAGTTTGCCCATCGATTCGTTGTAGAATTCTAACTTTAAAGGAAATAAATTCGCGTTTCTGGAGCACTTTGGGCAAAGAGATGTCTAGAACGAGCGCGGGAGAATGGATATGTCGAAAAAGAGCGTGGCCCTCTGCTAATTCGAAAGCCGTCGGGCTCGATCCTTTTGGTCTATTTTCCATCAAACCCTCCCCGCCGCCGACGTTACAAGAATTCGTTCGGTTCCGCGTCCGTAGTAATTTCATTTCGTTCACACCAGGTCTTTCGCAGGCTGCTGGCGGGGTCCGTTGATTCGTACGTATTACTCCCTGGCCCGTGGTCGACAGAATTGTTTTTACGAAATTGACTTTTCCCTCGGCTGAAGGAACACAGCGCGAAGGAGGAAAATCTATTGGCGTCCCGTTTAATGGTGTCCCCTCGGCGAGACTTTCCACTCCGCTAGGGGATTTTATTAGGTTTCAGTATTCCGCCACGGTTTAATCTCATTACCGGGACAGATGACGGGAAAACAACTATCCGATGGAAATCGCCTTCGGATGATCTCTTGTCTCTATTAACACCCTGACGCGAGACGCGGAGAGCCTAGCTGGAAACATGTTTACCAGTAGCACGATCTGGTAGACAGAGTTCTTCTACCTTCCCTTACATTTGCAAATCGTTATTCGTTACATGAATGTCATTTGTCAGAAGTGTGCTTGTAAGGAAGAACCCGTTCTCTCACTCTTGACTGAAGGATTCCAAGAATTGGTAGGGATAGCGACCGAGCATACAAAGCATAGTCGAAATGAGCTTATAATGAGAATTTACTGTATCTTGAAAGGTTCCAGGCTTTAGAGAGATATTTAGTATTTAGTGGGATGAGAATATCTTTGGGTCTTTATTCGATGAGAAACTTAAATTTGAACTTCGAAATGGAGGATAAGCTGAGTGACAGACACCAATCAAAGGAGAAATTATCGATCAGCCTACTCTGAACAGAAGGCTGGTCATAACAAGATAGAAATAAATTTTGTTATGCTAAATTCCGGTTGTCATTTATAATTGTCGTTAACAAACATGCGATACCTAGCTTGACAATTTTTGATTCCTTAACGCAACAATGTCAGGCCTCACAAGACTAATCCGGGAAAACTGGGAATTTATTCCTAGGATATAAAGGATGTAGTATTAAATTCTTTATTATTGAAATTCATCCAAGGTGTGTGGTTAAAGATTTTAAAGCAGTGTAATAAGTTTTGCTTGTGTCTATTTCATAATAATTCATCATCATAATTTTGGACTACCATGAGCGCTCTGTATCTTGATACGATGATACTTTAAACCTGTATCTTCTGCATCGATTGTAGCGTCTGCTGGTATGGCGAGTACGCCAGATATTTGATTTTCCTATGCATCAAATTTGCAGTCGATAACGCGCAACATCCACTATGGAGATTAAAATTAGTCAATTATATCATTGCTACGGCTATCAGTAACGAGATACCTATATATCAAATTTCAAATCTGCTCAATAGACACGCGTTATTCTCGTATTACCGTATACCTTGCAGTTGAGATTCAGTGTTCCACGAAACGAATCCCTTTGCTGCGAGTAATTCGATTTATAGATCATGTGTATCAGAATTGACGAGTAGAGGCACATGGAAACGTGGAAACCTTAACAATGCTTATAACAGTACCATGTTATCATTATATAATGCATGCAGCTAATTGTATTTTGCTGCAACGAGAATTCACCGAAACCTACCGAATTTTGTACACCTACTGCGGTTCTATTATACGATCTAACATTTATGATAATTAAACGAGGACCTTGCATCAAGAGGGGTGCAGTTCCGTCTTTCTTCAAGTACATTAGAAAAATCTGTTTATAAAATTATTGCATTTATTTAACAATAAAAAGAGAACACTAAGTGAAAAAATATATTTTTCTCTCTATATTCAAACGCTGTTATCTAAAAATCGGTTGGAAGCACGAAAAAATTATATATACAGTAATTGTCGAAAATTGAATGCTCTTTTAATATTATTCGAACAAAATTTCGATAGGTCTTACCTTTTTTGAGAAATTTTTCAAATTCAAACCATTGATGAATTCTAAACTTTAAGGTCTGGACGGCACCCTTTTCTATTGTTCGATTGCAATAAACTTTTTCAGAGACTATTTTTTTATGAAATGGCACCTAGGGGGTGAGAGCAAAGAAATACAAAAAAAAATATATGGACACGTATAAATAAGGGCCACCCTAATGTTTATACGTACACATATATTAATTATAACTCCAATTGCATTCTCTTACTCAACCTTTACATAAAAATTCCATAGCCTTGCGAAATCCGGAGGAAAAGTTATTTATCTATAAAAATAAAAACAGAGACCATCCCCAAAGAAATTGTTCAGCAACCGTAGCACACATATCTCACAAGAGCCGCTCCCCTAGAGAAAAGTCTTTCGCCCCCATCTTCGCCATCCTCCGGAGCAAATAACTCGCAACGCTTCACGCGGCCCACCCTGTAGACGCACCAATCCCATCCCCGACGACAGGACAACATAATAATATCGTACGTAACCCGTGTATGTTACAGTGACCTCCGAGAACGGCAGCGAGGCCTCCACGGCCGCCTGTTTGACGATGCTGATGCTGTGCATGCTCCAGCTGCTTCTGAGATAGTCATGGCACGCCTGAGGCCACGGAAGGGGAGTTCATGGGCGTCGCACGATAAACAGCGCACTAGTCAAAGGGAGAGGCAGGAGGAAGGGGAAAGGGGGCAGTTCGAGGGGCAGTAGGACCGCAGGCGGGGAAGGCCAATAACGATATTGTTCGATCGGCATGAATATTACGTGTTTTTTAGCGTACTCGGTTCAGTTAGTTCGCGCGACGATCGCGAACGCCGCCGCTCTCGTTGTCACCCTGGATCGCGGGCCCTCGAACGAGGGTCGCGCAGAGCACCGACGCGTTTACCTCGACTACCGGAACCGATCGACGCGCGGAAGTTAGAGGAACGCGGGGCGAGTTGCTCGGGGCACGGCCAATTAATAGCGTTCGATTGTCGCGTCGCAATGCTCAAGCGATCTCGCGTCTGGTAAGTAACGAACGAACGGCTGATCAGTTTGAGGACGGGCCAGGTGGGGGTCCGGCTTTGAAGTGGTATCGACCTGTGCGCGCCGTGCCCGCGCGCGTTTCCCGCCTCAAAGGATCACCGTAACCTGCCACAGATTCTCTTTCGGTCCCATTGACGATCGCTGGAGGAACGTAGCGGGCGAGACAGAGAGAGAGAGCTCGATCGAGGAATGCAAAGTTCCACTTTAGCACGCGCCCCTCGTCCTTGGGCGCAGGGCTTTCCAATGTCCTGTCCTGATACTGTGCAAAGATGCGTATCGTGGCGCCCTCTGTGTCCCCGCCCCCCCTTTATTCAGCGCCATTGTTCGTGGGGCCAGGTGAAGGACCGAGGATCGATCCCTGCGATCTCGATGCGTAGCAGGCTAGTCAAGAGGCGCGCTCCGGACTACTCTTCTCCCCTCTTCTTCGTGCCCTATTGCGTAGGCGAGGAACGCCGAGCGCTTGCAACGATGCTTCCGGCGTGGGAATACCTGCGGGACAAGGTATCCGCGAGAAACCAGCGCGTACTTACTCATCCGTCGCGACCGTGGAGGAGGGTTCCTTTTGGGGAGACGTGTAATAATCAATAGGCGTGTGAGGATTCCTCACCGAGGAACGAGGAGCGTTAGTTTTAACTTGGCTCGTTACCAGGGGCGACTCACCTGATCGTCTGACACGCAGGGTGATGAGAGTATGTGTTCTACGTCTCGAAACTGAGGGCAGAGTCCTGGTGAACTCTTTGGTCGCAAGGTACAGTAGATTTCGTTGCGCTGCTGCTTCGAGTTCTGTCTTTAGAACGTCCACTTGGAATTTGCTACGACCATCGACTCTAGAATGTTCAAAGGACAAAGGGCTTTGAGTAGATACCAGGACTCGTGCCTGAGTTTGGAAAGTAGGGCGCGCTTGTACATTACGAACCCCATTTTTTAATCGCCATCCCAAGGCTAGCAGTAGAACAGGATGTTTCCTAGCAAACGCTGTACGGTCTCACGAATTTCGTACAATCTTTTCTAGAGTACGTTACCTTCCGTTTCCTTTCATTAAACGCGACGGCGATGGAAATGTGTCGAGTAATAACGTTAGGCAAACGAAACCCTATATAACGTTCAAAACTAGACGTAGGATAACGAAATCAAAGGAACGAGCGTAAGTTTAGTTGTAACTGTTATCGAGAGGTTTGTATTAAGTGGCGGTCGCCGATTATACAGAGCTGCGCGAACGGTCGCGCCAGACGCATCGAGGAAACAAGGCTTAAGAAGTATTTTCGCCAGGGCACGAGGTTATTTTCTTTGCGCTTCACCCGACACGTGTTTTCTCCAATATTTTCCTACTCGCCGGTGTATGAATTCTGTCAACAATCAAGCTTCTCGTGCGCTCAAACGTTTCGCAGAATACAGGAAGTTTACAGTAAATACACCCAGCTGGAAGATGAGAGATCGATACATCGTACGGCAAGCGAGGGAGGAAATTCGAGGCTAGGAAATAGAGGCACAGATATACACATTTCTCGCTCCCTTCCAGCCGCCCTCTCCCCTCATCCTTTTATTAGGAAAACTGTAAAACCGCCGAAGGATATATCGTGCGTCTATAAAACGGCCACGTGCCGCATGTTTCGCCTGCCACGGATAGAGAAACGGTTCGTATTATTCTGTTGCGGTACCCGAGGCGCCTTTTTACCTCCCAACACACGCAACTGGACGATACTTGGCAAACTCCGCGGGCGTTTACGTGGAACGTCGACGTAAAAGGGGAAGCCGGCACCCTGCGAGTTTCATCCACCCCGCGAGCAGGTGTATTGGCGACAGCTAAAGCTATGCGCGCCTGGTGTCAAACAAGACGAATTGCGCCGGGGGAATGTAAATTTTGGCTGCTTTGTGGGAATCAATGGACCTGGACAGCTGAAAGTGCCGCGAAATTGATGGCGACGGGACGTTGAAAGGTACTCGAAGGGGCAGGAGTCTTCCTCCTTTCTACGCGCCAGTTCGCAAACATTCTTGCGCGACTTTATGAGCGCCGCGCAGCTGGACGATGAAAGATAGCTTCGCAGTCGACCGTACAACGAACACGTGCTTATTTTGTTACAGCCGGGCGAGTTTCAGCCGAGCACTTACAAATGGAATTCATCCGGCAAATGCTACTTTTTATATTAACCGGCGGCGAGCGCGCGCTCCTCGCGGCGCGCTTCATTTCGTAAATTCCCTTCTCATTTGTGCAATTGTGTCTGTTGTCATCCACCACCGTATCGCCGGGTCCGTGGAGATTACAGGTATACATACAACGGCGCTGGGTTCCAGGTGGATCCCAGCGTGACCCGAATGTAGATGCTCCTCCGTGGAAAAGTAAGGAAAGAGCGGGGAATGAGTTGTTGCGAGCGTCAATGTTGCTTTCGGGAGTAGTCATTCTGAACAGTGAAACTGTTACCTAGGGTAACTCCGGTAGAGTTGGGCTGCGTTTTTAAAGTCGTCTGAAATTTAAATATTTTAGAAGTACTGTATATTAGACTTATCAGTTCGTGTAGTAAACATGTAATGACCATAACACAATATCTTTATAAATAGCTGCGGAAATAAGGAAATAAAACTTTGGGATGTGGCCCATCTCTCCCTTACTACTACGGATGAGTTGGACCACTTCGATACAATCAATCTAACGAAGGAACATCTGACGTACTTGACGGATAGTTTGAAAAATGCTTAAGGGAGAATCCTATTCTTTGGGCTTGAAACATGGCGAAATTGGGGATTTTTTTTATAAAAAGCCAGCGATTCGATTCATCTGAAATTTGGACGATGTTTTGACGCATCTTTGAAGAAGCTGCAGTTTTTTTTATAAGAATTTTTAACCATAAATATTGTAGTTATGCATGATCCACCATCACGCCGCGCAAAATTCGTCGTCCGTTGGTATGCATGATATTTATCTACCAGGTAATCTGAAACAGAAAAATGAAAGGGGATTTTATTTTTTACGTATGTAGATTGAAATTGGTGAACCACCAAAAATGAAAAAAAATTATTGATCAGTGTGGAGTTTGCAAACTGAAAGGTCTGAACCTTCAATTTTTGCAATGCAATTTTGCGCCAATTTTCTTATGTAACAAAAGAAGTATAGAATTTAGCGATATTCTGGTTCATCAAATTGAAGCTACATATGTACAAAGTAAAACGCCGTTTCATTTTTCTGTTTCAGATTACCTGGAAGGTAAATATCATGCACAACAGCGGACGACGAGTTTTGCGCGGCGTGATGCATAACTCCTACATTTATTATTAAAAATGAATAAAAAAAAAATGCAACTTCTTCAAGGATGCATGAATACATGGTCCAAATTTCAGATGAATCAGAATGCTAGTTTCTTAAAAAAAAATCCCAAATTTGCTATGTTTTTAGCCCGTAAAATGCGATTCCCCCTGAACTGATCCGCCTCTCCAGGCGGTCCTCTCTACCGGAATTACCCTAGTTTGCTGAAATACGAGTGAACGTATCATAATTCTTAAAACAATGTCACAACGACTTGATACAAGTATTTATAAGTTTGTCGAGAACATCAGGCATAACTTGCCAAGTTCAGCTTAATCCCTCGTTACGTGACTATTAAAAACCAAACACTCTACTATCCAAGCTTGACAAAGGAGCAAAAGGTGTTCCCAGTGAAATCGCAGCCTTCCGAGGCTACAATTGTACAGTTTCCGCCAGCAAACCGCATCTACTCTGCAAACGCGAGCACGCGCAATGGCTTGCCGTTCGGAATCGTTCTATCCGCGAGCCAGCATTCCCAGCGAACAAAGCTCGTTGCACGTTTTCTGCTTGCTTCATCAGGAGGAATCGGGGCTGCTGCCGGTCGGGCGACGATTCGCCAGGCGCCCCCGCATAAAACTGATACCCCCGAAAGTCGGGGGCGCGACAGGCTTTGGCCAGAAGCAATTCGAGTCAAGATCCGTGTACTCTCTAGACACGTCGAAGCTGCCAAAGTCTCGAAAGGAAGTCCGACGTCTGCGAGCCCAAAGTTTGAACGACGAATACCGTGGTGGTGCAGGTACACCACCTCGGGGATACCGTGTACTCTCCGAGCTTCCCCGGATGATTGTATATCCTGCTGCAGTTGCACCTACACCACTATTAGTCGCCGCGCAGTTTACGTGCGCCCCTGCGCGCCGGAACGACCCCCCCGTTTCTCGCACACAGACGCGACAAAGGAAACGACCTTTCAGTTAGCTGAAACGTCGTCGCCATAACAATTACCACCGCTTCCCCTGTGTCCTCTCGCCTCTTCAACCACTTCCACCGCTTCCACCACTTATCCCCTTCACCCCTCCCCTCTCTCTCTCTCGCGGATATCTCCCTCGCCGAGACCCTTCATCCTCCTCTGCCTATTTATCCATCTATTTTCCACTCTTCCGTTTGTCCCACCGTTGCTCCTTTTCCTTACCTCGCCACCTTCCCTACAGTTTGCCAGCGTCGCAGCTGCGAAGGGCCGACCGTGGTGGCGCCACCCTCCAAGCAGCACGCGCGGTTGGTGGCGCGAAACGACTTTGTCTGGCTTGGCTGGTTTAAGATAAACTTTGTTCCGGGCCACGCTTAATGTCCCTCCGCCCATCGAGCATACAGTCACTCGCGTCCCTGTGTATCTCGATCCCACGAATCCTCTTCTTTGAACCGCGCTGCCGGGCTGCGCCAGGAAAACCGCAACAGCCCCCAATGCTCCGGCCGCCACTCTAAACATCTTCAACGACATCGGCTGATACGTTCAGTTTGCGCGTCGTGTGTTAGACACGCGCGAGTCGTTCGCGCGACACGCATCGCTGCCTCCCCCGTTTTCACCGGGAAGTTTCCAACGGGAATAACTGTCGCGTTCAGCCTCTTTCTCGCATGGACGCTCAGGAAGCGACATTTTTGTCTTACCCCGACACCAGCTTCCAGCCGCCTCCGCGGTAGCTAGCTTCGGAAACCTGTGTCGCCTGTGGAGACAGGATCAGACACCTTCCACTCGTAACAGTAAATGGGAAACATGGCAGTCGTGCGTCCTGGATGATGGAGGGAACACGAACGTCACAGCGAGATTTTAGATGGCGAAAAGGCTGGATCTCAGGATCAGTGGTGGATTTAAGGAAAGTAGCCCAAGTGGCTAACGTTCTGGAACACTCTGTATACGTAATAAAATTGCAAATAAATCTACGCCCGCGGGGTATGAAAATTATGGGAAACAAAGTATGTTTTTTTGGAAGTTCGGGCTCTGGGCAGGAGCTCAGGCAGCAACTGCTTAATTAAATTCGCCACTGCTCGGAATTAATTTGTTTTTGATCATTGGGTTGCGAGCTTCGACGGACAGGCTTCTTCAAGTTAATCGTGAAGGAAATAGAAACGTTGGGCAATCAAGTATGAAAAGTTTGATGATGATTGCCGTAATTGAAGATTAACATGGTTGTATTTAATTTGTGTTAGTAATAATTATTCACAATGGAGTACATTTTATTCCCGGTGATTTAAACGATTTCTAAGGAAATATTGTGGCATACGTGTTTAATAAATTTATTTATAAAAATATTTGAGCAGGCATTCAGAGTATCCTAAAATAAGTGCTGTCTGAAATAACGCCAATAATAGGGAATTACATACTTTAACATTTGTTCTAACTGGACAGCACTCTAAACACGAAAATAAATCCTCAATCCTAAAATTCAAAAGATTATGAATCTTTGGGGATATGTAGAGAATATATAGGTACGTATAACGCAATTTTTCTGCTGCCCAAATTCGCTCTAAATGAGTGAAATTGACCCCTGAAAATCCGGGTATTTTCCGATTTTGTGTTAAAAAATTTTTGGCCAAAGTTACTTTTTTTAATTATGTCTATCATTTGGTAATTAATTATACACTTCTTCTTACTGTTCGCGACTTATAACACAAAATCGGAAAATAGTCGAATTTTCAGGGGACAATTTCACCCCCTTGAAACTTACAGTGAATTTGGGCAGCAAAAAATTGAAATATATATCCTCTATATATCCCCAAAGTTTCATAATTTTTTTTTAATTTCCAGGTTGGGGATCCTTTGTCAGTTATATTTTAGGCGAAAAGTTGGAAAAAAACAACCATCCACAATTCTCACATAAAATCAGGAGTCAGGGCGTTACTTCAAGAAGTACTTACATGTATCTCATTGTCGGAAGACTTGGTGCAGTTAGAACAAAACGCAGCCATCTAAGTGACGCGCATAATGAAACGACTCAGCAGCTCGCACTACAGCAAAGAATTACGAGTTAAAAGGAAAATTTCCCAACAGTTCCAAAACGCTCCCACCCCGTTCCATTCCTGAACAATGGTACAAGATAACACGGAGTGAATCTCGAGCTGCAGTTTCCCGGCGAAAACATCAGAAACGCATTCCGCACGGAGCCGTTTTATACGGCTTTTGGAAGTGTTTCCCGTGTTCAAGGGCGCGTTTCATGGGCATTATTTTCTACAAAGCACCGCATTAGCTGCAAGAAAGACGACCGGAATTAGGTCGCGCACGATCTTTGCGCCGGATGCCGATTTACTGAGACAGAGTAATGGACTCTGGCTACTTTATGCCCCTTCTGCAACGACCGATCCTCTCGGAAACGACCCCGAAGATACTTCCCATCGCGAACGCAACGACCGACTCGCGGCGAATTGATACTGCGTCGTGCAAACGTTTGCTCGGGCTGTTTACGCGAGAAAAAAGTCGCGCGGGTAAAGCTCCCCTCGATTAAAGTACGCCGCGCGCGTTTGTGTAATGGAAAACCGTGTGTGCGCCGCGTAAGACCCTTGAATAGTTTGTTTGACTCTTTCGCTGGCAGGTGATTCGATGAGTGAACAAATAGTTTATCCGTGTATTGTTAAAGGTGAGGTTGCTATTTCGTTAGGACCTGGCAGAAAAGTCTGATTTTAAATGTTGGCAACTCTGGTTCATATTTGGGACAATTTTTAGTTTCAAGAAACAGATGTGTAAATTGTTTTTTTTTTATTCGTAGCTATGCCTGAGTCGTTGGAAATTTTAATATTATAAGCACGTAGTAGTCACATAACTATGTACGTCCTATAGAAGAGAATAGGAAGATATAATTGACCTACACCACTAGATACTAACGGAGACGCTGCGCGCAGGGGAATAGGGTCAGTATATGGTCAGACGCACGGTGTGACTTAAACGCCTGGATTTAAATCTCTGCAACTCTTCACAGTCGCGTTATTTAAAGAAACTGTTTAAGCAAAAGTTGTTCCAATTTGTAAGAACTTTCAACCCATGCACGGTTTTAATAACAATTCTATTCAACACAAAGTTCAATAGGAAAATTCTACTGATATCATTAGTAATTCCTTGGTCAAGCCTTGCTAATACTGTATTACTATAAACACTGTTGGAAAGTGGAAGGAGAACAGAGCAGAAGAAAAATTAGCAGCTAGAAACGCGGAAATAGTAGTTGCACCGGTGAATTTCGAAAATCAATCACTGCACATTGTTACGTGCTCGCTGAAGCAAGCGGTGTCTGCTTTTATTCCACGAACGACCACCATGGAACAGTTACGAATTAGCCGCGCGTTGTCGATTGTGCTAGGAACCTTTCATTTTTCCGAGATAAATTGCCCACTCTTACGTGACAAAGCACGGCGAAGGAAAATCTTTCCATTTTATTCGTTCCGAACGTACATAATATTATTGGCTCCCTTATTTCCTCCACGCAAGATAATATGTACCACCGGGAGACGTACGGCGCCATTTTGTCTGAAGTTATTGGATGCTGCAGCATGGCCTGCATCGATGATTCAAACGGGATTTAATACAGAAAACGATGAAAATCTGACCGATACACTTTGCCTTGTACTGGAAACATCGAAAATCGTGATCAGTCAGTTAATATTGTAAGGGATGTTTCGAATGCTTACAGCAAAGGAGAATAATTTCTGATTGACGAGTTACCAATTTTATTAGAACTTAATTGTTAAATATAAATTTTCTTTATTTATTTATTTAAAAGAAATAAATTTGAAATTCTTCGATTCATACAGCAGACATGAACTATTGCTATACCATTTTAGGTACTGCGTATACTTGACCACGTTTTGCATTCAAATTTCCCTCAAGGATAATATCTCGCAAGCAAAATATACGATTCTTACAATTTCTAACGACTGTTGCAGAGCATAGTGCAATTGAGGAGTGATTTTTCAATTGGGCATATTTCCATTTTTGATCTTGAAACAAATTTTGATGGCATCGTCTTAATAATATTAAATTACATCCCCCAGTGGCACAAATCACCACAAAATAGGTTTAATTCCGTTTTGAAAAATTGAAGTGAAAATACATTTCATATATTTCATAAAAAAGGTCTTATTTCCAAGTTTGTCTAATGACATAGTGGAATAATTTTGTAGCCTGAAACAAATCAGAATCATAGTATCTTTACAATTAAATGTGGCAAAACAAAGAAACCATAAACCTTATATTATATTTTGAAAATATCTTGTTTCTTATAGTTTCCATCAAAATGGCTTATCTCCAAACTTTTCTTTAACTAACTATTAAAACAATATCGCTAAATTTAAAACACAGCCGCTATCAGGTGGGAGAATAAAATGTACGCGTACTAATAAAAAAAAATGGGTACCACAGCCTTTTGCGGTTATTGAAAATTTGTTCTATGTCGAACTGTGCCCTTTTGAAAAAGCACTCCCCAATTGATATTGGAACCAAGTAGAGTGTCACACTCCACTCGCGAATCTGTCGAAAGCTTAGGGAACACTTTGCCCGTACAGGTCTAGATTCTCAAGAAAATCGATTCCCAAATTCGTTGAGTGTGCGCGCATCGACAAGGCCGCTTCGATGGCTCTCCACACAGACTGCCACCGGGCTCCGATGCAACGCACGTTACACCGTGTTTATCAAAGTAATTTAGCACACACACGTGTGCTAACTTACTTCGTTAACTGATAAACTGATGAACGTGTTCCCCTTATTAAGGCGTATGGAATTGAGTTCGCCGAATCAAGGACGTTCATGCAGCTTAAGAAACTTCAACGTTTCGAACGCTGCGCGGGCATCCATGCCGAGATTAAGCCAGCCTTGATCCACTGCTACCTACGCCGACAAAACGACACACATCTATCCCTTTCGGGATCGAAATCAACCATTCGCGATATCGTTTCCGAATAATTGTCAAGCTCCCCGCATTATAGTAAACCATAATTATTCCAGCGGCACTGTTCGTTGCAGTGAAAACTGTAAACTTTCAGCCCCATTTAACCGCGAAATTTCGTACAGCCCGCCACACGCGATTAATGCATTATTAATACGCGGTGTGTACTAACTGTACGCGAGTTCCGAGCCAAATCGGTGACCCGAACGCCCCGCGGCGGTGTTCCCCGGCAAAGTTTCGGCCTATTTGCCCGTCAGCCAGTTTCTCTTTCTTCTCGCGATCGTAAATCGACCGCGTTTCAACGCCGTCTCGCGGCAACGAGCACGTAACCGTGTCCCGATAACGAAATAGCGGAGTCGAACGAGCCCAGACGGCTGCAGGACCGCCCGGTACTCGAGTTAAGTACCTGCCTATGGAAATTTAACGCCACACTTTGCCGGCGTGTTACATTTGTAATTCATCGAGCCGCCGCGTGTTACAGACAGGTCTCAAGTGCGCCCCGTATAATAGAATGAATTTATATTGCTTGCGAAGTACACCACCCCCAACACCTTCTTTCCCCCACCTTTCTTCCGAGCCTACTCTCTTTCCTCCTTCGTTTCGCCATAAACGGCTCGGCTGGCTCCTGGGGAACTATCGGGCAATTTAATCGCGCGGAGATTCGAATCTCCTCGAGCATTCTTCGGAGTCAATCGTATCGGGGAATTTTGAAATACTCCGTAAAAGCGGGGAATTTGGAAAAGTTGAAAATTTCGGGCCTGAACTGTGTCGTTTAACCCTTTAACGCCAAGGCCCTTGAATCATTATTTCAAAATTGGGAGAACTGATATATATGTTGTATCTTGTTATTTTTAAATGAAAAATATCGATATTTTTTGTATAATAATTCACAATTTATTTTTGGACAGAATATTTGTTTTTCTAAAACGAATTATATATTAAGAAGATTATGATGCTGTTGTGTCACTTTAAACAAAATCGTGGGGGAAGGATATTTCGTAACAGGATATGAATCAATTTAATACAGAATCAAGCTTCGAAATGAATTTCTGGTGAAATATCCTGCCCCACGATTTTATTTGAAGTGAAAAAACACCATCGAAATTAGTGTCCAAGAAAATAATTATTTTTTACTTTTTAGTGCATTTTCGATCAATTAAATAAAATCGTTTACCTAAAAAAAATTATTTATATCTACTAAACTGCATAAAAATAATTATCGAATTAAGGATTGGTGGTGTTGGTAATTTGGAAAGTATGGATATTTCGTTACGTATTTCCACAGAGATGCGTTTTTTTCCGGGGATGATTCCGCCCCTATGGTGACCGTACTGCGGCACCAACAAAAAATATGTGTCTGTCACGGAATGAACTACCCTACTTGCACGCAAAGTTGCATAATTTTTTTAATTATCCTGTTGTCTAACCCCCCTCCTTACATTCATAAGATGTGAGCTTGATTGCAACCCGATTTTCAAGATTGGCAATCACCTACGTCGACCGTGCACTTCTTCGAAGCAATTCGAATCATTAGCCCCCGTGCACGCAGCAGCCCTCCCCAGGGCGAGAGGAACCCCCATTGGTAGCGTTCTCAGCGCAATTGAATTCCAGCTCTCGCTTTGTTCCAGGCCGCCTCTTCCTTTCCCCGTATTTTTCCACCTGTCTTTTCAGCGTACGGACCGCATCGGGTTTACACGTGAATCCATTTCTTTGCGCACCGGTCCCCCGGTGCATACAAACGTACGGGCGCGTACTGGGGGCGGAACGTCCAAGCCATGCGGAAAGGAACGTAATAGGTCTTCCTCCGGGGTCCTCTGTGTAAATTTGCACATGCTCGCGGATACCCGGCGACGGTCCACACGTCCGCGTGCTTACAACAACCCCCAGCGATTCTGTGCATCCACTTTTCCACGACGAATTCCAGCGGAGATATCTTCATCCCTGCGGAAACGGCCGCGCCGCAGCCCCCGATCGTGCGACATCGAATTTCAGGCTTCCTTGTGCAAAGTATTCGGGGGGGGAAGGGGGGAGGGGGGGGAGGGGCCCTTCCCTTTGCCACCCACCCATCCTTTCGCCGCCCTATCGCGGAGTGGTTTCGCGTTCGATCGTCTTTGTTGCATATCGAATCGGGTTCGACAGAAAACTCGTTGCGTTTCACTGGGTTCCGCGGTGAATTGGCTACGGTAACGATGAAATTTGATTTTCCCGCGTATTCTCGGGTTGCCGCGGTTCCATACGTTCCGGTTGAACTTGTATTGGTTTTCCTTCCTTCCTTTTTTATGGACGCTGCGCGTAGATGTATGGCTGTACCGACACACGCTTGCCGTGTTATTGACGTGTATAGTACTTGACGCTTTTGCGCTACGAATTTAGGAAGCAATGTCGAAGGGGTGTTGCGGGAATAGCTGGAGAATGTTGGAGACGTAAAATTAAAGAGGCTCCGAAATACAGGGCTGATGGGTTAGTCTGCAAGAAAACTCTGTTAGAATAAGGAGCCATTTTTTTTTATATCGAAGAATGGATAGATTGTGTTAATCCGTTTAAATTTGCAACTACAGTAAACTCTCGTTATAGGCTCCTGGCTCGGGGCTAGCGGCGAGCTTACAACGCATAGCGTCGATTATTCCGAGCCGCCAATAAGTGTTGCGCGAGTGGGAGAATCTGTGAGCGAGTGAGAGGGGATGAAAGGTTCTCTCTCTCTCTCTCTCTCTCTCGCCTAAGGATTCCAATAAATGGTGGGGATAGCGACCGAGCATACAACGCATAGTCGAAATGAGCTTATAACGAGAATTTACTGCACTACTCTGTATATATCTGTGGTATGGTTTTTAAGTGGATCCACTAAACTGTCTCTCGTGGGACAGGGTTGTGCAATTGGATCCTTTCGTTATATTCATTTTCCATCAGACGTGTAATTTAAACCTTCATACTCTTCAAGTTGCGTTATAAGCAAACCCGAAACTCAACCGCTCTATTCTAACAGAGTCGGTGTGTGAACGCAAAGGTGTTGAAAAAGAGGATCAGAACTTTGTTAGAGGACCTATAGTGTTCACTAAACGAAGATAAAAACTGCTTAGCCCTTGTTTCTTTTCTGAATTGTTGTTAGGATTTAATTACGATTATTAACATCGCAGCATACCGTATGTTTGACATCGTTGTGTGCTTTTAGTTTTGCCTAACATTGAAATACGATTTATTAAAGTGTAAAGATAATGTTATTATATTATACATAGCGAGGCTAGTAAAAATTATTTTATTTTATTTATAGAATGACAGCAAACAACGTGTATATTTAATCGCATCAATGGAGTGCAATGAGTTCGTTCTTCGATGCAAATGTATGTATATACACAGATACGAGCAAAACAATTGTACAGTTTACAACGAGTTAAAAACGTATTTATATATGTTTAATGTACCTTCTTTTGTCCTTCTATAATAATGCACGACCTCGGTTATGTGACGATATGCATGAAAGATACGAGGATATGGGATTGGAGATTATTTATTTGCTTTTTCATTTGTACTTCTTATACTTTCGTGTTTAATTTTCAAACCATGTACTTTGTAAAAATTATTTTATGTTTCAAATCTATATTATATGAATGTACTGTTCCGATAAATTGGTTTTGTAATTTATATGCAAAGCGTGCTTTCGTGTAATACGAAGCCACAAAAATAAAAAAAATGAACCGTGTATATTTGAAAAGTGCCATTTGTTTTCCAAAAGTCATCGATCATCGTGCATTTGTACAAAATCCACGAAATGAATATTTGTGACGTTGAGTCTTCAATCAGTGATTTTTAGAAACTATCATACAATTCTTCAGTATTGAAGGATTTATTTGGGACATTGAAGTTCCTTAGAAATTTTGATATCGATAGTAATGCAAAATACTATCAAAATGCTACGTTCATTTCAAAATTAATATCCCTGCATGTTTCTACACGAAGACAAAGTAAATTTATAAGGGCACTCGACATTTTTTAGTGCTCACACAGATCTAATGAAAGAATGGCAGAATGAAATATTACACAGAAAGTGTCGTAAATCGTAATGTATTACAAAAGAGACCGATTCTTCACAATGAAACACGTCAGGATTGTGGAATAGAATTTATCGCTTGTGACCTCATTCCACGACCAACCAATTCTCCTTTTCACATTCATGAAACTAATTTAACAGTTATTTTATCACGATTATCAGGTCGGTAAATTGAGGTTCATTCCTTCTCCTATTAATTTTCGAAACACTGATGGTCCCCTAAAACCATTAACAACTAAAGCGACTATTTTCTCCCATGCTGTACCTTGCAGTAGCAACCGTTTCGGTGATAATCAGCTTCGCGAAATCACGTAATTCGGCCGGGATTCTACCTTGATACCTTTCACCCAACACGTGTACACATTCACGTTCGGACAGACGAGGTTCCAATACATTTCGTGGCGCAGGGATGTGTACGCGAAGTCGGTCTTCATCCCCGATTCTGGATCCTAACGATCGTATTTCGACGGGGGCCGCACGGAAAAGAGACGGAGGAGGCGTCGAGGTGGCTAGGATGTATCGGCGCTACAACGAGCTTCGATCACCTCGAAAGCTTTCCTCAATGGCCCCTGACCGACGCCACGCTCCGACGTCAAGTCACGGTATAAATCGCCGTGTCTTCTTCTCTGCCCCCGCGAGGAACCTTTGCACAGAGATGCCCGTAAAATTCCTCACGCTGATCGAAAGGATGCTACACCTTTGCAGGCAGTGCCGTCGGAACTCGTGTATTTAAAGCAACAAATGAGCGCAGCACAGTGGAAGTGAATCCTCAGTGAAAGCAGATACGTCGACGTATTGAATTGGAAAAGTGAGAGCAATCACGTGCATTTATTAATAATATTAGGTCGGTGGAAAAGTTCGTTTGCTCACTGTTAGGTGACGCTAAGTTACTGAAATATCTTTTTACACTACAGTTACGTGTACTTCAACCAGAAAAGTGGTGGAAGGTCGTAGATATTCAAGGAAAATACTTTGATTAAAAGAACGTGTAATATATTTTTACTTTTAATAGAGACTTGGGTTCAATAAAGCAAACGAATTTTTGCACTGACTTACTAAAAATAATTGAAAAAAAGTTACTATAAAGACAGCTATACTTGCGAAAATAATGTTCCTGTACGGCAGGCGAATTGAATATAGCAAGAAAAGTGAAGGAAGACTCCAGAGAAGTAGAAGCTTCATGGAAAATAGGCTTCATGTGAGTCCAGAAGATTTGGATACCCAGAGCACAGAAGCATTCAACTAGCTTCTAGTTAGCAACGAACATCCCATCAATTAGTCCACCAACGGATTTGGGTAATCCAGGTTCTACCGTGCTCAGTGCATTCGTCTTGCGCATTAAGAGGCAGCCTTTGTAGTTGATCCAAAAATCTTCTTCCGATCGGGCACAAATAAAAGAGAAGAGTAGCGAGAGGCAGGGTAGCTCAGGAAACAAGATAAGGGAAGAGAAGAGCGGGGTGGAAGGAAAGGTTGCCGTGCACGGGCGCTTCTGAAGCTTTAATTAGCCATGGATCAAAGGTTCGCTTAATGGAAGCCAACGATGCCGGCCTACGATCAGCGTACTTTAAGAAAAAGAATCAAAAGCGATGGCGCGGCAGACAGGGGCCGATGCCATTTGAAAGTCCCAGGATGCGGTCACGCGTCTTCTGGATATCACTGACTTTTTCATTACCGGGAGAGATCGATACTCGGTGAACGAGATTCTCGTTACACCGTTGGATGGACAAGGGGAGAAGTCAACGATGTCTACGGAAAACGGTTGCCTTGTGACTTCATCCGAGTAAATCTATATAAGGCGTGCTCTGCCTTGCAGAAATGTAGCAGAGTCGATAGCGCCATCGAGTGTCTTCCAAGTGCCCCGGGAGTGTATTCAGCATGCTTTCTGGACACCAGTGCTTCAAGAACCCAGGTTTTGTAGAAACATGAGCAACTTAAATTCAGCTTTGTAACAGGTGACGAAGAACACATATTTGTACCATTAGGGATAATGTTCTACATCGCGATAGGAACGAGCAATTGTTTACATAGATCGAATTCTTACTTTGATCCGATTCGCCTCGGCCTGCCCCGTGCAGCGTACCGTGCGTTTGGGAGCTGACAAGAATGGGCCCGACAGGCACACCAGTCCCATCGATCGAAATTGATCCTAAATTTGAATAGATCTTCTGGGAAATCATCCTACTGGCAGAGTCGAGTAGCGTTCTCCTCTGTGCCATAATACCTCGTGCATGCCCCAAGGAGACTTGCCCCATGTGAAACTTATGCCTGAAATTAAACTGGAACTGTCTTCGTTTAAAGTACAGACTACACAGAGACTAGCCCCACTAGCTTTCTCTCTCACAAACCACCGCACCTGAGAAAAACAGCGGAAAAGATTTCCAAGAGCGTTAAGAGCAGTAGCGTTAACTTCTTAGCGCAAGGGTGTCATGGTCGAGGCAGAAGGAGAGACAGCCAAGGGCGCTTCCATTCCAGGCTGGCTACTTTAGAAATCGCCGGTCGTTTTGCGCGAGACGAATTGTTTTTCACTGGCCGTAAAAGAAGCACAACTGGGAGGGGGGGGGGGGGGAGCGTAACGGTAGTTCGCAAGAAGCCGTTTCGACGAGTTGGCCCTTTTCATGGATCAGACCGGTCGGCTCCGCGGATAGAAAGAGGATCCCTCGTTACTTGTGTACTTCTTTCACGACTGTGGGTTCGAACTTTACCACTGAATCAGCCCCCTGGCCGGAAGATGTTCAATGTTCGGGAATAGAATCGTTGATTCCCGGCGAAATTTTGCAGTTGCGAATTCCAACGTGGATAAGGTACATAAAGCCTAGAATATAGATACCGCCTGGGAAGGCTGGCTACGGAAAAAAGATGAATCGATTTCGGGAGCAACTGCAGCCATGCCTGGACATCTGCGCGCTCGCTTATATCGTTTCCAAAAGTGACATTGTTCTCCCTTTCCGCGATACGAGCGCGCCAGCGTTTGGACGGGTAACGACGATGAAGAACAATACCCTTCTTATATAGTTGTTCGGGAAATATCGCGAGCCCGTAACTTGCGCTGCGTCAGATAAGGGACCAGGTTTTTCATGGCTGCTTTAGTCCTGTGAAAAGAGTTGCGTAAAAACTGCAATACTGAAGCAGAAGTGCCCGAGTTCCCAGGGATTTCATATTAGCGGGTAGTATATGAATTGAACTGGAAGGCTACTGCTTACTGGAAAGTTTCTATACTACTGTACCGAAGAATGAACATTTCTGTGTGCCACATTAGGGTGGCCCTTATTTATACGTGTAGAATTTTTTTGTTTGTATTTCTTTGCTCCCCCCCCCCTAGAACGGTGTTATTTAATAAAAAAATAGTCCCTGAAAAAATTTATTGCAATTGGACAACAGGAAAGGGTGCCTACCAGGCTTTAAAGTTTAGGATTCATCAATGGTTTGAATTTAAACAATTTCTCAAAAATGGTAAACCCTATCGAAATTTTGTTCTAATAATATTAAAAGCAGCATTCAATTTTCTACAATTACTGTATATATAATTTTTTCGTGCTTCCAACCGTTTTTCAGATAATCACGTTTGAATATAGAGAGGACCGCACTACGCGCGCATAGACAATACGTCACGCCGTACAGGTGAGACCCGCGAACTGCGGACCTCTCTATATTCAAACGTGATTATCTGAAAAACGGTTGGAAGCACGAAAAAATTATATATACAGTAATTGTAGAAAATTGAATGCTGCTTTTAATGTTATTAGAACAAAATTTCGATAGGGCTTACCATTTTTGAGAAATACTTCAAATTCAAACCATTGCCGAATTCTAAACTTTAAGACCTGATCAGCACCCTTTCCTGTTATCCGATTGCAATAATCTTTTACAGGGACTATTTTTTTATGAAATGGAACCATATTAGGGGGTGAGAGCAAAAGAAATCGCAGGTTGAAAATAAGGGCCACGCTAGTTCTCCATTAGCATCAAAGGAACTTCGTTTCAGATTAACCATTCGACCTACTAACCACCCGCTGTGGATCCTCTAGACTTGCAAATACCGTTCAATTTGTTTTCTAAATTAGCTACATCGTTATATACCAAGCATCCCAACTATATCACCACTCTGTCACGGCCAGCGAGGGATGTACATCCGCCGAACTTTCCCCAAATTCCCCGAAGAAATATCAAGCTACTTCCCGCCTCGGAGTGTGGCATGGCACGTGCGCTGACGTGGCGTCATCCGTCTGGTACCCTCTTACTCCACCGCAACTATTCCGCGCGAATATTCCCCTTCCCGCCCGAGTGACTCGTCACCGAGCTCAAGTATTGAAAAAGTTTCACCCTCTAATAATTCCTCCATTCCTTGACCCGAGGACATAAGCTGCACCCTGGCTAACAGTTTCTAGTTGATCGACGACCGCGGCCGGTAGCGAGAACTACGTCAAACGGCTCCGCAGCCGCGTAGGATGCCACCCACTGCCGGCAGATTGGAAATAATCGGAATAAAGTGATTCCCCGGGGTAATAGCGGAGCCTTTCCCTTACACAGTTCGCGGAATATGAGTGAAAAGAAGCGGGGGTCGGGAGCGGAAGGCGAAAGGAAACGGGGGGGAAGAAGGGTCGAGGAACGCTGCAGAATCACATTGTGCAGCATCCAGGTCAACAATATATACCCTTCCGCTATCGGGGAACATAATGGAACGTCGAATAAGTGGGTGCACGCAGCATGGCAGGACAGAGAAATACTAGTGGAATTTTATTTCGCAGCGTCATTCGTCATAGATTATACGCCCGAATCTCTTCTTCCCTGCGTCCATCGCTATTCCCCCAGACAGCATCCGCTTCTTTCCTTCGACATTCGTCTCTTCGACTTCTGGATTAAAACGTGCTCGCGGTCAACTGGTTCTTGGGCGTTATTAGCATCGCGCGTTGCTCGGCGACTTCTGTCGGGGAGCTTGAGGGTTGGAAAATTGTTTTCGAGAATCCATTATTTTTGTCTGTTATATTCTGGGGGCCACTATTTTTTCTTTCATTTCAATATACCGCGGAGAAGCGTGATTAACGGGGACGATGCATTTTTTCGCGTTCAAAGTCTTTAATCTTGCCAATTGACCCTTGTGACGTTATATGTGCACTAGTAATAAATTATGAATACGTAAGTTCACTTCACGCAAGGAATCTTGTGATTAATGTTGAGTCTGCCACCGAGTTGAAGCTTCTCAGATTACTCAGGCTTTCGTTTCTACTTCCGATTGTGCAGTTTGGTGAGGGGTGTGCGACCCTTGGCTTATTTTTGGAGCACATCCACGTACATCAAACTTCGTATTGACTTGCTAGGTTAAAGAAAACCTTAGACAGCTGTACGAGGCAGACGGAGGAACTCGTCTAATCCAATTCCAATTTCTAACGTCCTCGCCCTCCATTAAGCCTGCGCAAGGTTTGTTGCACTCATAGAATGTGGCCAGTCGGGTCTTTTGCAAGGGGTCGGCAGTGGAGCACCAACTTAGGTACCCCGGGATCGCCAGTTCCCGTAACTATTATATTACTAGTTATTAATATTAATAGTAACTATTATATTACTATTTATTAATATTAATAGCAACTATTATGTTACTAGTTATTAATATTAATAGTAACTATTATATTACTAGTTATTAATATTAATAGTAAATATTATATTATTAGTTATTAATATTAATAGTAAATATTATATTATTAGTTATTAATATTAATAGTAACTATTATATTACTAGGTATTAATATTAATAGTAACTATTATATTACTAGTTATTAATATTAATAGTAACTATTATATTACTAGTTATTAATATTAATAGTAACTATTATATTACTAGTTATTAATATTAATAGTAAATATTATATTATTAGTTATTAATATTAATAGTAAATATTATATTATTAGTTATTAATATTAATAGTAACTATTATATTACTAGGTATTAATATTAATAGTAACTATTATATTACTAGTTATTAATATTAATAGTAACTATTATATTACTAGTTATTAATATTAATAGTAACTATTATATTACTAGTTATTAATATTAATAGTTACTCTTATATTACTACTGATATTAATTACAACTATTATATTACTATTAATATTAATAGTAAATATAATAGTAAATATAAAAAATAAATTAAGGATATTTTACTATTAAATTCGGCAGGGTTAACTGTCACATCCCACCTTCGATTTTTATTAATACAGCAAAATATTCAACGAATTGCAGTGCGTCCCTCCAACATCTTCAATCCTTTTCTCATAACATTCACGATTTTCTCGCTCATCTTTGCGTTTCAATGTGAAACAAAAATTTATACTGCCTCCAAAGGAAAGTGGAGGCAAATGAGAGGGAGAGGGTTCGTTTCGCATAATATCTGGCGGGTGCGAGCGCATAAACCGACAGATCGGCAAGCTTCATCACTCAAACGATGACAAGCAATGCTGAGTGATGTTCTCCGTGGCTCCCGAATTGGGTCTTCTTCTTCCTGGCGCCATTGCCCTCGCTCTGCGCGAGAGGAATAGCTCCTAATGGAGTGCGGTGCAAAAAAGGTGACGAGATCTGATCCAAAGTGCTTAACGTGACGTCACGTCGTTTCATGACCGTGCACGCGTTTCATCTTAAAAGCAGGAGGTTCAAACCTGCATAAACATATTTCCAGAGGCATTCCATTGGAATTGCAGATTTCGAAAAGATTAGTTGATCCGCCATTAAGAATATTGACAAACACTTTGCGTTACGGCGAGGAGAAGCTTTAAATGCTGGGTTCTGAATGTTATAGGAATTCAATGGCGTTGTAGTTTATTTATGTGGATGACTTTGTGATTAACATCGAAGACTTTGATAAAAAAAAAGTTGAATGAAAATTGTCGTTTCTTCACATTGCAATACCTAAGCCAGATGTAGAACACGCAAGTCGGTACAAACACGTTGTCTGTCTAGATCAGCTTCCAAACTACCGAAACTAGAGAAGACACTCTTGACCTAACCGAGCTGTGTTTAACTCTTTAACATGGTCAGTCAATTACAATACTCCAACTTACCCAGCCCAGATTTAGTTTTCCAACTTGTCTAATCCTCATACCCTAATCTATATACACCAATGAAACTCCTGAATCTCTACAATCCGGACCATGTTTAACCCAAATTTAGCACCCTGACCTGTTTAATTCAGAGCTAGTAATCAAACTTATCTAATATCTTAATCTTATTATTCCAGGCTAAATGTTATTTATTTGACCTGCTTAATTCAAGTACAAAATTTAAGTAGATTCCAATCTACACAATACGAACTTAACTCTCTAATTTCTTCATTTCTATAATGTTATATAATGTTTCGTGGATAACTTGTATACATGATTCAATCCTAAACTGCGAATCCTATCACCACTCATATTTTTCTTTGGATCTACAGATTGTTGCAATAACAATTTACCTATTAAGGCGTTACATATACTTAGAATGGTAAAAAAAATCGATTTTTGCAATAAAGAATTCGCAGAAGCTACAACATCAAAGGAAAAAAAATGATCTCTGTTGATCAATGATATGTCAAAAACTACAGAACCGATTTGAATGAAACTTGGCACGATTATTCCTCACATCAATATCTAGTGTTTATCACAGCGGATTTTTTTTTAAAGCTACAGTTTGTTTTTAATTATTAAAAACAAAAATCTCTGATCGTGGACGAGCAGTCTCGTCTCGACTTCTGATCCATCTTCATAATATACTACAACATTTGCACATTGCGCTCTAAAATTCTACGACAAATCAAAAGCCAAAAGCAATCGAAAACTCCACTACCATTCTACAATCTGTGTTTTCGAAATAGAAGCAATTAAAGTGGAAGTGTCTGGTTCCCAGCACGAGTTAAATTCCATCGCTCGCATCTCGAAAACGAAGCCCCAGATTGAAAAGCAGAAAAGGAATAAATCGCATACTTTTCACATGAAAAACCTCTATAATTCAATTCTTTATACATTTAGGAAAGCCTGTATCCCAACTGATAATCTGTCCACCCTGATCCAAATGCTGTGCGAGGTTCCAAGGGATTCGTAAAAATCGAACGATAATGAACACTTTAATTCACGAGTGCCACGAAATGATACCCCAAATCAATCGAGAGGATGACTATAAATTGCATTCGAGTCTATCGCTGTTTAAAGAGACTCATATTTTCTGCGGCATCCCCGCGAACGTATTGTTCCAGGGTAAACAATGGTCGCGGATTAATATTGTCCGAGGGCACTGTTGCTCCCCGTTTGAAATTAATTCAATCCATCCAACGACCCGCGACGAGTATTCTTCTGATGATCTCTGTCCCCAGCGCCCTCCAGGAAACTTTGACGCAAGGTAAACTCACAGACGAGTGGCGAGGAATTCCGTTTACCAGGGACGTCGTTCGTTTAAAAGTATCGCTTCCGCGTTTGTGATATCCCAGACGCCCCCGAGATCGGTTTCCACGAAGCCGCTTAAAAGTGGATTAATGCCCACGAGACTTAAGAAATTAATTTTTCCCCGTGCTTGTCACAACACCGCGAACTTTCCCTTTGCTAACGATTGGTGGTATTGTTCGCGGTCAGCCTTTGACAACCACGCTTCGTTTAAGGCGAATTTACACTTTTTCACTTTGGATGTGCACCGCGGATGATACAGTGTGAATGTGAAAGATGAAAGCTGAAGTATTTATACTTGCTCAATGCTCGAACTCAATTCACTGGTACTCAAAATGTCGGCGAGTGAAACAGTGAGTTTCGGGATTGAGTTAAAGGGGAATCTTATTTTGGGGGCTAAAAACATAGCAAAATTTAGGATTTCTTTTAAAGAATCTAGCGATTCGATTTATCTAAAATTTGGACCATGTTTTTACGCATCTTTGAAGAAGTTGCTGTTTTTTTTTATTAGTTTTTAATCACAAATGTAGGAATTATGCACGATCTACCATCACACCGTGCAGAATTCGTCATCCGCTGGTATACGTGATCTTCCAAGTAATTGGAAACAGAAAAATGAAACGGCGTTTTACTTTATACTAGATAATAGTTACTGGTAGCCGAACAATTTAATCATTCATAACGGTTACTCGTAATCAGAACAATTAAAAATTAGTCTGTTTTAACCATTTCGTTTTTTGAGAAATGTCTTTGCGATTTAAGGATAACTGATTTACATTGAAATAAAAAAAATTGTTTACTTAATGATTTTTTTCCAAAAAATTTTAAAATAACTGTTATTTTGGATGTCTGGTTCAAATCATTCGTCGATGTTTCGAGTATACCTTGTACGTAGAAAATACTGTGCTAAGAATCATGCACTGTCACCCTAAATATCTACAGAATACTATTAAGTATTCTCCTCATAAGCCACCCCTTAGATTCCCAGAAATTCATCACATTTCCGCATTTCTATACTCCTAATTCGCATGCTACGAACCAAAACCGAAGCCCCATTCACTCAATTCAACCAGACACCTGAAACCTATTCCCAAGGCTTTCAAGCTCTTCTTCTTTCGAACGATATTAGAAGTATGTAATTAAAACCTGAAATTATAAATTCGAGGCGCTTCGAGGCGTTTTAAACCACTCGTTAACAATCCCCCTCACCCTCCCCATCCCACCCTCGCCCCACACGAATACCTCTCTTCCGATGTCCCCTTTTTCGCGAACCTCTTTTTCTCGCGCTCGCAGCGCTGGGCCGTTAAATCCTCGTGAAACCCGAACCGGAAACGCATCCACGCTCTCGACTGGCGACAGCGCAGTCGTTTTGCTCCAAGGCCATTACCGACGTCGAATAATTAATAACGACTGGAAATACGCTCCCTGGCGCGGAGGCTCCCAGAGAGAAAGGCCCCGCTAACCAGTCAACCAGCATCGCGTGCCCTAATAAAACCGTGATCGTTTTATATCGAGCGTAAACCCCCGCTGAACCGCGGCGATCGTTAAACGGATTATTTAACGTATATACAGTCATGAATTTGCTGTGCTTATGCGGCTGCGGTTCCCGTCGCTATGATAGCCGCAACAAACGCGGCCCGCCAATTACCGTAATCGATGTTTAACGTTTACGGCTGCGGCAAAGCGAAACATCGTGTTCGGCTACCGATGGCTGAGGCTGAACTCGCCGGTCCTGGTAAGATACTGCAACTGTTCCGCGAGACGGACCCCAGTCAGAAGGAGCCTCCTCACAGCGCAGCGACATCGCGAATCCCAATAAGACACCGTAACTATTTTGCGCGTTAGACCCAGTGACAGGAAGCCTCTCGGTGATAGCTCAATTCGGTCGAGTAATCTACCAGCAAGCCAAGCGATCCGGATCTAAACCGACTCTTTCCTCCGTAATCTTCGGAAACGGGAGCCCTAATTTTCTCCCTTATCTCTTCATCGTTTACTTTCCCTCTCGCTCTGAGGCTCCAGCTTATCAGCGCGCAGTCACGTTTCTTAGGCCCGACGAGATTAAACGTCTGCCACTTGGTTATCGAGCACGAGCGGGAGGGATCCTCCCGCTGGCTGAATTAGTTGATCGGTGTATTAGTTCTCTGGAAACTGACAAATCTAGATCTTTCTTGTGCCTATGCTACCCGGGCGCGGAGTTCTAGATTCTTATCAGCGTCATCTAGAATTCTGGATTAGCACAGTGAATGGTTCGGACCACTAATTACACCGGGCGACTATTTTAGCCTCGGCGATCACCTGATCGCTTTCCGGGGAGAATAAATAATTTGGAGGGGCGAGGTGGAACGTCAGAAGCGAGGGGGGAACGTCACGTGGAGCGCAGAGATCGATCGTGCTTACGGCGTACTTTGCGAGGGAACCCATTCCGACTTTACTGCCGACAGAGCGTACGAAACGATCGACTCCGATTCTATTTGCGATATTACAATGCTGGAAGACGAATTTCGTTCGGTCCAGGACGTACCAGCGAGATGGTCCTGGGGATAGGTCGCTAAGCGTCCCGCGTTCTGCTCGAGGTCAAAGCGGACAGGGCGTCCTTATTTGACGACTTCGGGATGCCCTCGGAGGAAGGATAAACGATAGATCCGGGCGACGTTTTTTTGTGAACACGGCAGATTCGTTGGAAGAGACTTGGGTATATAGCTTCCAAACTTTGCCCGCCATATTTGCGCCGTTTACCGAGATTCATATTTAAATTAAACCTGGCACGACTTCGGTTGAGTTTAACTTCTGGGGTCACTCGAGAGCCCTCTCTAACGGAACTTTTATGAAGTTTTAGTTAGTTGAATTTACAGTGCGCCCTATATCCGGCGGGGAGCTATGCGATATTGGTATTTTCATGATTGATTAGTCTACCCAACTAGTGCTGCATAAAGAAAAAGATGTCCGAAAAGTATTTGAAATTTTATTTCTATGCTACAACGTTCCACAATACTAGTTTAAGGGCGCACAGTACTTTCTTTGCCCGAAAATTAAGCATTCTTTGTGAATTTTTTTCTATATGAAAATGAAAAGCTAGAAAGCTGGGGTTTGTTGTCCATGAAAGATCACTGTTTGAAAGTATTAAAAGAATTTTTATTTAAAAAAAGCACCCTCCCTCGCCCCGCTATAGTCGCTAAAAGTTAGTCCCTCGGGGAGTGAGTAGAATTCCGGTGCCATAAATTTCGCCTTCTATGCTTATGCGAGAAAAAAAATCAAGACATTAAAATTTATTACATTTTGTGGTCGTTGACCGAGCCGATTCTTAAATTTCGCATTTAAAGCATAATGGCGGACTGTCAAATCTACAGTTTCATTGTCGAAAGTCGATACTTACATTTTCGCGAGGGACCACTTTGAGCGACTATAGCGAGGGGAGGGGGGGCACTTTTTTTTAATACAAATTCTTTTAATAATATCAAACAGTGATCTTTCATTGGCAACGAACCTCACCTTTCTATCTTTTCATTTTCATATAGAAAAAATTCATACAGAATGCTTAATTTTTGGGTAAAGAAAGTACTATGTCTTCTTAATTTTTTATACCATTATAAATGATTTCTACATAATCTAAACTAACCTAAACATTGATCCAAGCTTCATGGAAACCCCTGCAGAGCGCATGCTCCCTTGAAATCTTTTTCCGAGTTGATATGACTGTACATACGTCACCGCATAAATCTGTACAGGTAGTAGCAATGAAGACAATAAAGTAATTGAAGGGAATGCTGAAGAGTTTGCACGGCTGGGTAAGGCTGACGCAGGCCGAACCGATATACCGCAAATACCTCGGTTGGATGCATTTGAAGAGATCGTATGCCGTCTGAGAAGAGAGCAGGAGGCAGAAGGGAGCAAGAGCCAGGGAGCACGGGTGCAAGGGAATCGGAAGAGAGCGAAACAGTGAATCGAGACTCGATGCACTGCGGAGACAGCATGGCCATCGGTCTTGCCGTGGTTTTCCAAGATCCTCGAGTTTATCTCGGGGAGTTTATCTTCGCGAGCAGCAGGGAAGTGATCTAAGTTTCATCCGGTTGGCAGACCATCAGACTCAAGGCTATTCGGCTGCTGGTTATCCTTCAGTCGTGTCAAGTACCTTGCCTAACACAGTCTCTCGATAACGTCCTTCTCGCGCAATTACGCGGTGAATTTATCGCGCTACCAAGAATGCTCCTTGTGTCCTGTGAAATACGTGCACTGTGCGCTTGAAGAATGTTCGTTTGCATGAGAAGGGGATTGTTTGCCGTTGGTGGGACTGTGGGGCATGCAGGGGCAATATTAGCTCTTACAACGTTTGTAGATCCGATAGAAATGTTATTCGCGAGTACAACGAGTGCTTCTTGCAACCATAATGTAAGTTCAAGGATAGTGTAAATAATTGACAACGAAACACAAGAATTTAGGACTGGAATTGTTAAGTGTTGCGTGTGTAGAATTATGGGATTCGAAGGTTTAGGGGTTCTATAAGTCTGGCGATCAAAACAATTGTGAGTGTACAAACAGGCAAACCGATTCGATGCTAAAGAGAGGGGTCTGAGCTGTACCTTTGAGATTTTCTTGGAATGCTGCGCAAGCTGGAACGTAAAAGTGACGATGAGGATTTCTTGAGAAGTTTGTTATAGGCATATTATATAATAATAATAATAAGTCTTTATTACACCATCAGATTGCGTTAGATTAATACACAGAGCAGTGCAATGGGCGAGATTCAGCAAAATGCTGTTTTAAAATCCTACCCTTATAAATAACTTACAAATTCGCAGTCTTTATGTACAACGAAGCTGCTTGCCTGATTTTTTTTTAACTGATGGACCTATGTTCTCATATGAGGAGATTGCATAGGTACCTATGTAAGTTGTGGGAGATATCCTACAATTCTTTAAATCAGATCTATCTGAAACCTGTCATCCTTGTGGATTTACGATACATAAATCAAAACCAAAGTCATCACATGCAAATTAGAAATTTTTAATTTTTCTTACTCTAAACGAGAAATCTAATTCCAATATAAAAAGATGCACAGAATCTCAAGGGTGACGTAAACCTTAATCTTGTTACTACTCTAAGAGGCAAAATGATGTGCACCAAAATAATAAATTAACAATATAATTAAGAAACCATGTTTGCTACTTTAAAGTGTAAAATAAAAAAACTCACCACTGTTGGGAAAGCATTGATCAAGCTGCTCGAAGAACCTATGGAATATTTAATTGAGAATATTCGTCGGAGAAATAATGTTGCATTATTGTTTCACTTCATTTTAATATCAAATATCATTTTCCTTCTGATCGTACCGCAATTCTTCCCCCTCCCCACTCAGTCTGTTTGCCGTTTCCTTCAGAACACTCTGCTTCAAGATTGCTGTTTCTTACGTTTCCACGAGCGAGTGAAGTCCTAGACTTCAACTTTTATGTGCAACGCTTTATTTCTTCGTGTCACGCTCTGACGCACAGCACGGTCATTATTTTCAGTAACAGAAGGGGTTGTTAATTCCGCTTTTAAAATTTCCAGCGAGGAAAAAGGGGGAAGCGTCCGAAGTAACGTGACGTGGAAGAATTAAGGATAACACATCTAAAGCGTCGACTTTCAACGAGCTTTACAAAGCGGTGAAAACATTTTAATTAAATGGAAATGAACTTTCCTTGCGCCCTGTGACCATACTCCTGTCGATTGAAGTATTATCGCGCAAGGAAACGTCACTCTTGCGCAAACGTTCCCTTATATCCCGAACAAACCCCTGCGAAATAAAATGTTCAACGTGCACGGCGTCCAGCTGTCTGCGTTCTAAGAACAAGCACTTTTCGACGGGCACGCCTCGATAACCGACTTCAATAAACCTTTTATCGTCCGTAACGGCATTGAATATGCAGAATTAAAAGAGAAAGAGAGAGAGAAAACGAACAACGATCCGCTCTTTATCGCAGTAGTGGTCGGCCGTAGACAATACAAATGAGTACAATGCACGTTCGGTTCCAGGGATCGGAAGTAGACGTACCAATAGAGCGGGCATCCGACTATGTACGATCTAGAGTGCAAATGGGTAAATTTGCTTTCTTCGTCCGCGTCCTACAACCCGTCCACGCTCCCCGCCTACCACTTTCCTAATTTGCCCCGATCGACCCCGTTAGGCCCGAGTTATTAGTTATCAGCCGGTTTTCACGGCGTTGCGAATGCTCCTCTCTCCACGGTCCAGGTTATTGATCGACCGTTCGGAAGATTCCTGGCACGGGGGTCACTTCTGGTAGACTGCTCGTCCAGCAGGAAACGGAGTGGTAGTTATCCCCAGAAAGAAGATCGGCCAACGAACTTATTGATTGTACTTTCGAACTCGTTCCCCCTCCCCCCTGTACGTAACGTCTGCTGACTGTTGCACACAGCCGCGGATCACGAGTGCCCCAGCCGCGTGATCCTTGCAAAATTTCGTCGCGTCTGCCCGATTCCCTCGAGTCCCCCGTTCCGCCGCTTATCGCTTCCGATTCGTTTACGTGTAGGATATTCCGCGCGATAATACTCAATATTCAGCCAGACAGATGGAGAAGTTAACGTCGCGTCAACGGGGGGGACTTGTCTGACTTAACGCGTCAATCGAGACAGAAGTACTTACCTAGGCAATGGGCGATTATGTTCGCAGAGCATTCCTACGACAGTGGTCTTGGAGCCTGTGACTGGTAGCTGAAGTTAATCTATGCAGTCTTGGTCCAGGGAAGCACTAGATGTGATTTTTTTAATGTAGTTGCACGACTTCTCTATTTCAGCAACGAATTGGTCTGTGATATCTGATTTGGTCAACCGCATCTCAAGTTTGACAAATATTATTTCAGGCGGTATTCTACTGTGGCGTGCGATTTTTTAACTTTTTTCAGGAATTTTTTTTATGGAGTTAATGAAAGAGTTTCATGCTAAACTTCGTAATGTAGAGGAAGTAGGGGCAAAACCGGGACGTTAAGGATAAAAGCTTATACGATTATGTGACTTAAGTGACTTTTGCGATTTTTCTTCGTCTTTTTAGGCTATAAAATTAAAACAAATTTAGAAAAGAAAAATATTGCGGCGTAATTCTGATAGCGACACATCTGCTGAAGATGTGTGCCCAAGATGGGCCCAATCAGTCAAGTAGAATCTGAGATATCGTGGCAACCATTTTCTAAAACCCGTTTAAAGCTTTGCAAACAGTTCTAGGGAAGAAAATTCTACTTTCAACTGATCTGTCTCTTCCTCAAAGAAGTCTTGCTGGGCCGACTTTCCTCCCTCCGACAGGTCACAGTAGAATGCCCCCTTAATTATAATAATAATATCGTGGCACGGCATTATAGTATTTATTATGTAACTAGTGTAGGAGTTCGATAGGTTAGGAGACGGGCGGATGGCCTATGGTGCGAGTGAGGCCCATAGGTGGCGCCCGTTAAGAGGAGTTCACAGAACTGAGTCCTCGGGAAGTTGCCGTGGGGGAATCGGTTAGACGGGTGGCCAGCACGCAGATAGATGCCCAGGGTTCGAGTTCCGGTAACGCGGCTTTCCTTTTCTCCGTCTCCTACACTGGTGTTTCCCAGAAGCTGCTAGCTTTGTGATAGTTCCACAGAGAAAAACTTTGGGAAGCAAATATCCTTCCCTCAGATAAGTATCTGTTCATACAGAGATAGGTATGTACCTACTCCACTAAACCTGCAGAATCGATTTCGATGAGATATCAGAAGGAGGCTGCCTCTATGTTGTCCTATTCGCCAGCTCGATAAGGCTCAGTGATCCATAGACGACACGTAATACAACTTCAGAAACTTAAGGACATTAACGTACACTAAAAGTTGAGGCAGTTGATCAGGGACAATCGATAGACCCGCATGTTGTTCCTCGCCTGGAACGAGAACAAGAAGAAAGAACTCAGGTTGGCTGCTCGCTCGATGCGTTAACGGTCGACTAGAAACGATGTCAAGGGAGCGGAAGAGAACGTGGAACTATTTGTACTGTATAGATACACATACACGAACTATATTTAACGTATACTACACGGCTAAGGTTAACGGTACGTCGTAAATAGCGTCAGAAGTGTCTGTTTTCATTAGCGTTACGAGCTGTATAGGGAGAACGACGAGAACGGAACGAAGAATAAAAAGGGTCCGTCGTTATACAGGTACTCGTACTACTATATTTATAAAACGGGACTGCGATGGTTTTTACTACGGATAAGGGCCAAAACGACGAGCGAATTTGATACCAACCCGTTAACTATATTCATGTAAATTAATCGCTGCCAGGCTCCGTTGTAACGATGCCGTTTTTTCCTCTCACCCTCCTCTTCGGATACGTTTAATAAAAACGCGTGCACGCGTTTAGAGAAAAAGGAAGAGTGAGAGCGAGAGCGAACGAGAGAGAGAGAGAGAGAATGTGGCACGTACTTCGCTATTGGTTCACTTTGTTAACGAAATTTACGGTTAATGAGTGTTACAGAGCCTCGACAGGGGATGGATAAAACGTTTCAACCGGATCGATGTGAATCGTATCGCACTGTTCAACTCGATAACACGACTCTGCGGAATATTTCGCGCAGCCTCGAAATCCTATTCCGGGTGACAAACTTCGGAATGGGATTGCACCTTGTACTCGGGGCGCATGGAATCGCGCGGCCTGAGTTTCTCGCGCGACAACTATTTTCCGGCATTCTCAGCCGTGTGCTTCGGCCGCGTGCACAGGACACGATTATTATCCTTAAATCGCGGACAGGTAGCATCGACGACAGCCTCTTGGGAATTTACTGCGCGGCCCTTCTTCCCCAGCCGCGCTTGTGCTCCAAGACACGGCGCTTTCGTACGCGGGCATGTACGTACCGCAGCCAAGATTTACGCGGTTATTACAGACACAAGGTACGGCCCGATGTGATATTCATACGTTGTGAAAGTTTTTACATTGCTCTCCGACGCCACCGTTCCCTTCCCTCCGCTCAGTATTTCCTCCTACGTCGGCAGTTACTGCTCTTTATTTTTTATACACCGCGCGATACGAGAATGCACACACGATTCTGAAACGTTTCACTGCGTATTTTAAAAGCAGGTGTATATTATACGAACGAGGTAAATATTGTAGCTATAGGAGGAGAGGTGCATTTGAATTACAAAAGTATAATAAAACGATACGTTAACAACGAACGCCGTCTCTTCAATGTGTGCGGCGAAGATCCCCGCTTTCCCCTACGATTACAGTCGGGTCGTGTAAGAGGTCATCCTTGGGTGATGTTACGAAGGATATCCTGATAGCGATGCTAATGGTGGAACATAATATCTATAAGCATCAGACATCGGTACTTGTGGTTAATCGTGTTCAAAGCTTCGGGCTGACCACGTTCATTTGTACATTTCAAATGGATCATCAGCATTATAGGTAGATTTATTAGTTTACTAGCTTTACTATTTGGCTTCGCTCGGAATTTAGATTTCGATTTTATGAAAATTTTTTTTTTTAGTTTGTTTTGTGAAAACGGTCAGATTCGTCTGGATTAGCCAGACATAATGAGCTGAGGCATATTTCGTGATCCAAGTTTACTGTTCGTAAATTTTTAGGCGATAGACAAATACACAATCATATAAACTTTCTGGTTTATATATTAAGATTAGTGGTAGGACACAGTACACATGTTGAGGTATGTATATTTTTTTAGTTATGTTCAGAGGCGGATTCAGGACCCTTTCTTGGAGGGGGAGAAATATGTAAAAGTACATAAGTATATTTTTTAACCTTCTTTTACAAGATTTAAAATTTGCTTGTCATTTATATTTTAATATCTCTGTCAGATACTACAGCCTAAATAATTAAATTCACATTAATTATTTATTCAGAATAATACACAATGTCATAATATTTTTCTATTCTATTACTCGGGGGGGGGGGGCGAACGCCACTATCGTCCCCCTCTGGATCCGCCCCTGGTTATGTTCAAGTTAGAATGAAGAATTGCAAGTGAAGATTACCGTTTACACTAAATGAGCACGAATTTTTTCGAAGCGGAGGGCGAACGAGCATTCGTTCGTTTGGTCTAAATGCGCCTTTACACGAAAGAAAGTGCATTAAGCACGTACACACGATTCAGAGAATATGAACGACGCGTACGTAATTAAAAAAGTAATAGCTTGACCTAACACTTCTCGGAAAATGTGGAGAAGCTTTGTAGGTATTTAAATATTCTAGTCACGTCTGAGAGGCCTACTTTCTCAATTTATTTTACTATTCAACTTATCAATTTGAACATTGCAATTAGCAATCAGTGATCCGTTATCATCGTCGTAATTAGATTGTTATAAGCTGATTAAAAGTCAGTATCTCTCAGATAACTATTATTTATATAAGATATTTCAAGTAATGTAGAAACAGCAGGTAATAATCGCATAGCTTAACTTGTTTGCACATTTAATGTGAAGTGAATGTTAAACCCGCAATGCAAAGCACTACCGTCGTTCCCCCACTTTGGTCCCATCGCACTACACACAAGCATATCCTTACTCCTGTCCGTGTGCGTTGCCGATTCGGTCATCATCTGTCATCTTCTAATCTCTTTCTGTCAACAAACTTTAGAAAACCTTGTATTCTCCACCCATTGCTTACTTGTAGGGCCGATCCATCAAGTTCATTCATCCATTTTTCCTTAAGTCAAACATTCAAAATATGATCCAAATCCTTATAACAGATTCGAATCATCCAAACTTAAGTGCTGTATGCTCTTATATGATTTGACGAATGATAAATACTTGTGAGAAAAGGGTTAAATGAGTAGCCCTCTACTGGCAGACCTGAAAGCTAGGGCTGTATTCTTCAAACTGTACCATGCTTCCACCTAGCGGCAGTATCGATAGATTTGTATCTTCTGTTAGTTACGGCGGGGATGCTTCCCTTCAAAGCATGTTTGAGTAGTTCGATCATAAATTTTCATGACTGTACATAGTGTAATGTGGTTTATTAGTGAAAAAGCAAGAATGTTTGGCCGGTGTTCGGAAATGTATATGGATCGTCTGTGCCCTTAAGCTTTATATTCTTCTGTACTACACGAGAAAGGTAGTAAACCTAACACATTGTTTATACCGCTTGCTTCAAACAAACGTGGAGGGATGTGTAAATACCCTGTAAATACGTGTACATTTCTACGGAACTTATGATAGCCGAATTTAATTTGCTTTGGTGGGAGGAAACTCAAATGGATAATGAGTGATTCTGATGATACGGATCTTTTACTCCTAATTCCACCTGACCTGTTCCTTGTACCATCGTCTTCAGTCTCCGACACCAGTTCTGATCCTGGAAAGTCTGGCTACAGTAACAAGAGAACCGGCGTGATATCGGAGCTTGTAGGGCATATGCAAACATTAGAAAGCAGAATTACTGCTATCGAGTCCAAAGATAATAGCTTAGACGCCACTATCTTAAGCAACTCGTTGGATTCACAAATCCAGATTACCCCGGATGCCAAGTTCAGGCAGACGTTGCCTAGAACTAGGTTCCCCATAAATCAGAGCTGCAGCTTACAAAATACACCCGTAAAGCCTCGACGATCCTTGTCTGTTCCATCGACTCCTAATGGTTACTCATTGTCGAACCACACTAATATTTGTCAGAATGACATAAAGTTGGGGAATCACTCTCCCGGGGCTACTGGCACTAATGCGACTAATGCTAACGATCATGATAAGAATAAGCATGATTTTGTAACGTCCCGTTCTGATTCCTCCGTGGTCGTACCTTCTGCTTCTCGCAGCGTGGGTCTCCCGCATGCTACCGCTACTTCTTCCAAAGGGGAACTTTACTCTTATCCTGGTGATTATTGTAGAAACAGAAATAATATGTACGTTAAACCTTCTAATCGGTTGTGTTCAATGCCATCCACCTCGACTTTACTTAGCACAACTGGGCAGCCACGTTCGTGTTCTAAAACTAGCGTGCAAGATATGGAGCTCTCAGAAGTTGACGAGCTGCTCCAAGAAATGGAGGCTACCGAATTAGAACTATCGAAAAGAATAAACAGAGTCTCGATGCATCAGTCGCTCAAGGAACAGAACGACCTGTTAGCATCTAACGATGCTTCTAAAAGCAGATGTAACGCCGATACCCACAGGCATTCCATTAATCGAAAATTGGAGTTCGAGCCGCAGAGTTCGAGCCAATATAATACCCTATCAGTGGCATCGCAGAAGAAATATTCTGGTCCCCTCCCTGATATATCACTACCAGACTATGATTCATTTCGTTTGGACGAGACTGATAAAATGATCTCAGAATTCAAAACATGGGAGCAGAATGTGCAAAAGCCAGGAGAGGTAGAAGGTACTGATGCCCTAAGGAGCACAAATAACATAGATAAATCAATTCCAAAAGCGAGTAATGTAAAAAGAAAAGGATCTGCTGCTGAACCAATTTCGTTAACTATGGATAATGTGAATGGCATACAAACATATCCCATGCACAAAAATTTAGATTCCTCGTTGCTCAATGACTTAGCACAGTTTAATACCGCAGTATCAACAAAAAGTACGTCCCATTTACCAGAAAGTTATCAGAGTTCTCAATACAACGGTACTGCGCAGCACTCTAATGAGCTGCATGATGCACCATTTATTAAGAGCATCGCTCATGCTTCAACAAATACAGAGTTTCTTCCGAGGTATATTATTATAGCGGGTTAAAGCACGTTCGTGCAGCTTCAAGTAAAGTAATTCGTTTCCATTTTCATCTCAGGAAATCGCAGAGACTTTTATCGTTATCAGACTTCTGGGATAATAATGGCAATAAATCGAGAGAGGAAATGCATAGAATTAAATTAGAAGAAGAGAAGTTTCGACGGGAGGTATGGGCAAATTTGCATTGCGGTGGCTTTCTGGTCTGGAGGTCTCAGAGATAGGGCGTTTGTTTATGAATTTTTGCTACATTGCTATTGATAATGGTTTTTTCAAACTTTACATACTCCTTGCATATATTTCGTTTTCATAACGAAATTAATTCGCTGAAGAGATATTGACCTAACTGCTTCGGTTAAACAGCCATGCGCTCGTACTGCCCTTAATTTCTTAAATCCGTTTCATCTGACATAGAGAAATGGTAAGGGTTTGTAGCCGGTGTGAATATACACTGGCTCACAGCCATAATCGTACACTCTTTAAAATCGCATAACTTTTTTAAAATTAATCCAAACGACTTGAGTTTTTTTTAGAAGCTAGAAGGATTAGTTTGCTAAGTGACGTGATTCGTCGTTTTGAAAAAAATGCACTAGGTCGGAATAGCAAAAAAAAAATAGAAAAGGTCGTTTTTCAACTTTTTTTGTGAGCCTGTAATAAAAATTCAGAAAACCCGTTTTTACCTTCTTTTAAGCTCGGCGTGTGTGTGTTACGCATCGCGATTTGGTGCGAACCTATTTTGCAAGTCAGTTCAATTTTAACCCACGTTAATTATTAGAAACAACTAAATAAACCGATATTTGGACAATTCTTTTCTTCTGTGACTGAAAATGAAAATTTGGAGTAAACACGATGCCGCTAAAACTTTCGTTAGAATTCTGTGTACGCTCTTCCCAGAGCCTCTTTAATAATTCTGGATTACTTAAGTCTACGTAATTAAATTATATTACCCGAGTCACGTTTGTATTAAACATTTCATCAAGCGCTCCAATTTTGATCTGCGCGCGATTGTATTTCCATTAACAGTTCTTCAATATCTTTTCGAATTTAAATCTAATAATTTAAGAACATATTTTAAACATTTACCATTTCAAGGAAACGTGATGATATATCGTCTCTTAACAAATTCTAGACCAGAAGACCCCGTTAATACATTTCTACAATTATTAACAATATTGATGTATCTGTAAATATAAAACGCTTCACAGCATTGTGAACACCTAATACAAGAATTGCAAAAGCGTTTGTTGGAACAACAAGAAAAGGTTGCCGTGGCGCTCAGAGTGGACAACGAAAAGAACGAATTGATAGCACAGTTCCACAGCGCATGGACCAAATTGAAGCAGCGGCTTCATATTTTAGAGAACGAGTACAGTAGTTTGCAAGGAAATTTGAAAAATGTTACGGAGAAGCATCAGTTAGAAATCTCGGAGTTCCAGTCGCAAATTAAACGCTACGAGGGTGAATTATCGAAGGCTTTGGACCTTGCAGCTGGATACAAAGAGAAAAGCGACGCAGTGATAAAAGAGAAGGTGGAGTTATTAAAAAGTCACGCGGATGAATTAGAAAATTATAAATCCTTTGTGCTGGAAGCGGAGAATAGATACGACGAGCTAAAGCTTGACCACAACAACGTGCTGGAGAAAAACAAACAAACTGACGAAACTGTAAAAAGTCTTCAACAAGAATTGGGTAAAGAACGATTAAAAGGTGGAGAAGTTCGGAATGAAATGAACGTTATTCATAAAGCACTAGACACTTGTGAAGCCGAATTAATTGTTTTGAGACAGGAGAAAGAGAATTTACTGTTGAAGTTGAAAGAAGAGATAACTAGGAATGGAATTTTAGACCAAAAAAATGCTGCGCTACTTTCATCAGTCGATGATGCCAAAAAGGCAGAGGTAAAGTATGAATTAACATTTTTCCCCCACTTGCACTTCACTGACCTCTCATCCACTGTTTGCAGAAATTAGCCAAAGACGAAACGAAATCTGTGGCAGAGCAGAAAGAGAAGATTCGATCTGAATTACAAGAAGTCTATCAGAAACAAGTTGACGAAGTTGTCAAAGTCAAATTACAGGAATTCCAAACTCAGCTGGATGCTGCTGAGTCAGAATTCCTTGAAGAATTAAAGACAAGGCAACAAGTTATCGCCGAATGTGCAGCTCGAAAAATTAAGGATATTATAGATAAGTATGTTCACGCTTACTCGAACTGTATACCGTTTAACCAATCGTAGCAAAAGTGTACATAATATTATTGTGTATTTAGACATCAATTAGAAATAAATTTAGTAGAAGAGAAGCATAAAGAGGAGAAGCGGCTGTGCGAGATACAGTTGGCACAAACATATCAAAAAGCGTCGATATTGGAATCGCAACTGAATTCTCAACGTGCCACTAAATCTCAGCTTGCCGAGCAGCTTCATTCCGTGATGCAGAAACAATGGCAGCAAGCTTTACAAATTATATCGGGTAAACTCACCAGCTTCCTTTTTCCTAATGGCGTAATTCGCGCGGTTCCACGAGTAGTATAATTTCTGTCGACCCTTAGGCGGGAATATGGAGAATCTGTCACCAATTCAAAAAATTCACGCGGAAAAATTATTCGACTTGAGAGGCCCGAAGAAGTCCGAGTCGATGCCGAATTGTTACGCGAAGGTTTCGCAAGAACCGGTCAAATTACAAACACCGGATAGGAACCGTTTCCACGATCACAACGAAAGTACGAGTACCGTGACACCGATCGAGGAGACCCCGTTGACGAGTAGAAAAGAATCGAAAGATGATCTCCGAAAATACGTGAAAATGGTGATTTTCGATTTTATACGCACTTTGTATGTTTCCTATTTGCCCAGCCCGAGAATTCTTCACTTAAATATTCCACAGATTGCTGAACTACAACAATCCAGAGACGAGTTTTTAAAAATTAGAGACAGTATTCCAAGCCCACCTCTATCCTGTAGAGAAGTGCCACGGAAGCACTATACGAAGAAGGAAGTGAGTTTGAAGGACGAAGACAGTAGCATATGGCAGCCGGCATCAGAAGTAAGTAATTGCAGTGTCGAACTTGAAAGTCGAGATAGATTGGAGCGTCGCAGTTGTATTTTTCAGACTACCCAAGACACTAGCGAATTCATTCCCATCTCACAAAGAGTTTCCACGAAGTGCGACCAACAGAGGACCAAGCCACCATGGAAATGACCTGTTGTTTATAATCCCCTGAATGTTGTTTATGGTCTCGACGAGGTGGACCGTGCACAAGCCATGTCTGTACAGCGCATCTAATCAGTCCTAACTAGGACATGTACAAGATATATTTTTTACTTTAATAAAATGAATTTTGTATCAAAAAACGAAAGCTGAAAACGAACAAACCGTCTATCTTATTTTATCCCGGCTTTCCCTAACTAACCGCAGTTATATTATTTACAAGATTTTATTCCTGCTACGAACCCGCAGAGGAAAAGGATGCTCGATAAAGGAACAACGATAAAACTGCGCCTCTATCTTCTGACACTTTTGGAAAGTTTCAGACGACAAGGCCCATTCAACACGACGCCCATAAAAATTTACGACGAGAAGATTCTATATTCCGTGAGGCGATAATAAAACACATTGATAAGATGTGCAGTGGGCGCAATTAAGTCTATCGAGTTTACTGTGGCCATTTCTCGTAACACGTAAGTATGATTCACCGTGCAAGGGAATCCCAGTGGCATTCTGGCCTTATCTGATTTCCACCATAAGTCATCGCGTTTGAAATTGGAAAAATTAGTCATCCCACTAAGAGTTCGTAAAAGCATAGGACTAATATCATCAGGATGGTTTCCTATTGCTCTGACTCATTAGCAACCTCGGACCCGAGGAAAACATTTTTCCCAACGGGCTTGCAGACGTGGATGATTTTAAATATGAACAATTTTACGTGCGTTCTGTGCGTCGTATTCGGACGAATACTTTCGCCGTTGCATCTTACACCGTGAATCATGAAATAGACGGAATCACTCATTTCGAACACGTTTCCGTACGGCGAGATGGCATGTTAAACTTATTCAGGGAACTGTTACTGAATTGTTTATCGATAACGTTTCTTGAATAGTAATCGCGAAGGAGCAGAACATGCGGCACATTCGACTCCGAAGGCGCATACTAATTAAATCCATATCAATTTAAACGGTAATTGCGGCCCGTGTATCACAATCAATATCATAAGTGCCACGGTTGTTCATACGCTTAACGCATGCAATTAATTTGTTAACGTATTGCTGTGTATCATAGTCGGGTGACAGTGAATTTAGAGAAACCCCGTTAGAATCCCTACTAATATATAAAAGTGAAACGGTGTCTGTTTGTCCTTTTTTCACGCCTAAACGGCTGAACGGATTTCTATGAAATTTGGAATGTATATTGCACACGTCCTAGATTAGATTATAGGGTATTTTTTTAGGCTTTGTTATCTTGGAAACATCATAAATAATTCCCGGGTAACTGGTCAGCTAAGTAGTTAATAATATTTCCGTCGCTTCAAAGATACTATTGGTTATTGTACTTGTTACACGAGCGTGATCCTATTACATTCGAAACAACTAATTTTCAGTTATAGAATTGATTTCTCTGATTATACAGAGGCTTTGAGTAATTTCCCAATCATTAATACCGATAATTGAAGCCTAATAACTGCTTATAGAATATCAATTTACAGCTGTAGAAATTAAGATACCGTAGAAGTAGAACCTCGGTTATTCCAACGTTTCCATCAGCGTATAACGGAGTACAATGGAACTCCGCTTTCATGAATGGTAGAATTCATATTTTCGCAGTTCAGAACAATGAGACTCTACGTAATCGGCTTTCTGTTTCACAAATATACCGTTCACGTGAAAAAAATTACTTCTACCTTGCTTTCTCATTGTGTTAAACATCGCTTCAAACATACTTCACCCTTGAAAATTTACATACTTTTAGTCGAATGGATGTTTTAGTATTCAATGGGCGTGAAAAAGCCTGCCATCCTGACAATAGAAACGAACCAAAGTAAATCACGAGTCCCTCTAAATGTTCATCAGAGAGCTAAATTTGAGAAAGCATAACGTTGAAAGCAAAGCACTCAATATGGATAGCAGAGTAAGTGGATGATTTCTGATTTTGATGCGACAAGTTTACGCGAATAGTTTAGGCATTGAGAGCAAAAACGGACGAATCCACATTTTCCTTCGAAATTGAGTTAGTAGCAATAATGTATTCCAATAGAAATAAAATAATTTAATAAGTAAGAAATGTGATATATTATAATTTTACTATCATATAAAATAGGAAAAATAATTTTTTTTCAACGTGGGTTAGTCGGTTTTTGCTCTCAATAGGTTCTGCACGCATAGGTATCTGCATTGAAACTGAAAGTATAAGAGTTTATTATTTTTTGGACGTATGGGAAATCGATGCCTGGTTGTCAAATGAAATAGTAACTGTAAATATTACTAATAAAAGGCGTAACTAGCAGTTTTTTACGGGTTTGTCACAAATATTTAGATACCCCTTTATCCAGATTAAAATATCGATGGCATAACACGAACTACTAAAACTGGTACCAGCGAACTTTAATTCCTATTGCCTAAGAGGGTGTTTCAGTGTTCATCAATGTTACCCATTTTTATTCAACCAACAATCAACCCACCAGTCGAAATTCCCAAAGGTGACCGATAGAATCGCTCTACAAGCCCCTTTCTTCCCGCAAATCTTCCCAGCATCGCGACAGATATTTCTCTTCCCCCGAAACGTAATCGCTAGATTACCCTAGCGAAAAAAGGAAGCAAATATCGATCATCCTGGCATCCCCATTTTTCAACTGATTCCGAAGCGATCCAGCGTCCAACGCGCTTATTGATCACCCGCTCGGGCGAGTATACCTAAACCCCGCGTAGCTGGGTTTCGCGCGCGTCCGCTCGGCTTTTACCTTGAGCGAGAGGCGTGCGCTGCAAACGTTCGCCGGGTACCTGTAAAAAAGAATCGCCCGTGGACGCGAGTCGAACGGAGGAGAGACGAGCAAGAGAGGCCCGAGCGTTCGGTAACAATCGATGCCCTTCTTTAGCCGGCGACAACGATCACGCCTACGATCGGGCGTGTTTCGCCGTGCTAAGCCGGCGCCAGTTATGAGGATTCCACGGGCGACGCGCAGAACAAGTTGCCGATTGAAAACGAAAGAGCAGCAAGAATGCAAAGGGAGGAACGTGATAGTGGCCACCCCCTCTTCGGCCGTGGCAGATAGTAGTAGTCATGAGCGCGTCCGCTCTTCATTCTGCCCGGTTCCGTGGCCTTTAGTCACCCAGCCGGACTTACAGAGCGAGCAGGCAAGAAGTTCCGCGTGCGCCAAGTGGCTAGGAGCTTGAATGCGGCCGGGAGAATGCAGCCCGGAACGAGATGTTCGAGATTCTATACCCCGATAATAGTGTTGCTGCTGGTGCTCGCCTGCCTGATCGATCACACTGGCGGCGCATGGAAAAGGCGGGAGGACAAGACCAAGTGCCCGAAAGTAAAGGCCATGAGGAATTTTGACATATCCCAGGTACGTGTGCGCAGCGTCCGTCGAAATTCATCACCGATTAGATCGAACCGTGTCCCGTCTCGTGGAGGCTTCCTAAAACGGTACCCGAAATTCGGTGGACTGTGTCGCGAGTGGTGCATGGTTTGAAGTTAACGTGTTGCGAGTGAATCACCGGGAACGGAAGGATACATTCCTTTTGCGAATGGGAGATCGTAGAATCTGCTTGGGAGTCCATGTGATTCGCTTCTGTTTAAAGGATGTACGTTTATGTGTATTGGAACGTTTTGCGGGGTATCGCCGTGTCAATGGTTCACGGCGGAGATGTTGCAAGGTTTCTTTAACGATAATCGACCTATGGAAATGCGAGTTTTTCGCTGCGCAACGCTTCGGCATGCGTGGCAATCGGTTTTTGAATTTCCTGCGACTATTTGGGGGAAAATCGCTCGGCGCAGAGCTACGTGTCGCTCGTTAATATTCCGATTTCACAAATAGATGATCACGACGGATTTCCGATCAATATGCGCGCTGAATGTGTAATAATAATTGCGGGGAGCGCAATTGGAACGCGTTTGTTGAATGCTCTCGTTCGTGTACGAGCGCGATAACAGATATTACAATTTCCTCTTCGATATCTGCCCGTTTCCTCTCGCATCTTCAGCACCATTGTGGTTAGAACGTTATGGAAAAACGCGCCCGGGTACATATATAACGAATTTCGATGGTAATTTCCGCGCGTCTAATTGCAGGATATAATTCAATGAAAATGCTACTGCGATACGGGAACTTCGCGTGCGGGTGTAATTTCGAAAAGCGTCGGTCGGTGCAGGGCATTTTGGTGGATACTGCAACGCGTGTACCGCCGACAACGAGATGCATACAATATCGCGAGCTTTCTTTCAAAGGAAGACACCACGCAAACTTATTTCTGGACCTTTATGCGTGTTTAAGGGAAGGCTATTTCGGACTTGACTTGCGTGCATATAAAACAACTTGCCACCATCGAACACCTCTGCGTTTGGTCATTCGTGTTCCATTCACTGCCTTTGTTTCACAATTCCGTAGGCTTCGTTAAATTCTAATGACGCGCTTACCGATTCATTAACGTTTTCGGAAAATATTGTCCCTTTTGTATTCCACTTACCAAGAAATGTAAAGTTCATAGTAAGTAATATTGTTAACGTTTAGGTCATTAACCTCCAGACTGTTTTCTTCGTGTTGTTTCGATTATCTGGTAGAGAATCTATTAATAACACTTATGTCAGAGTACTATTAACATTAAACGTGGTATTTATTATTGTTGTGGTTAGATGCGTGGGTATGTTGCATTTGATTTATTTCTTTGTAATACGTTGAATTATTACTTTCGTAAATTTAAATTCATCGGTATGTACTATCACGACAACATATGGGTGGACCATTTTTCCTTACTAGAGGATAACCTTGGTCGATTCTTGCCAGATAATCAATGAACCCAGGCATTTAGTTTCGTTGATAACCCGAAAGCTACTGACGTGATACGTATTCTTAATATCCTTCTGCAGCCGTGAAACATGTACAGGCTGGTCTAAAAAAAGGGGGTCGAAGAATTTAGGAGCACCCATTACTCACGAAGATAAGCAAAAAATGTCCAGCTGGAGTGAATTTTAAAAACTTATTTTTGTTAATGGTAATTTGTTACGTTATTCGTACACTTGTTTCAGTGGCTATGTTTGTGGTATTTTTGGGTGATAATAAGAGATTATACGAAAACGAGTGCAGAAGCAGACGTACAGATGATAACGAGGGAAATCGGCGTAATTATAGCGATGAGATCCATCATGTCTGAATATATCATTCGGCGAACAAAGACAAGCGGGTCGTTTGCGTTACTGGAACAGAAAATCGCGCACTCGTCTAACGGGGTTGATTTGCAGGCGTGTGTTAATTGGATATTTTTGTCTACTTTTGCGCCGACTATACATCCCTAAATTCTCTGACACTATTTTGAGACAACTTTATACATCACAATGCGCATTCAACGTGTATATCATTCCTTATTAGAAATTTATTTGCCCTACCTTCATATTTGGAATCCAACAATAATATTTAATTTAGACTTGACGATACATTATATATATCTCATTGCATTTTATATATATATATATATATATATATATATATATGTATAATAGATAATGTAATACATATTAAAATAAGTAACTATTGTTATTAAGTAAAATTCTAAAACCGGTTGAATCGGTTTTTTGGGAATAGGGAAATTCGAAAACCGTTTTTTCAAATGTCGGTTTTTGTATAAACTCTAGTATTTATGGAATTACCTATAACTGCCAAAAGTGTTTTTATTTGTGCGTTAAACGGAACTGATATACGACTACTGTAACATCGCCACTTTGGAAAGCTACGAGCTATAAGCGTTACGCGACATTCTTCTGTATTCAGTCTACTAAAAATAACCCGAGTATATTTCAATTTTGAGGTTATTAGGGCCTTTTGGATGTCAGCTCATATTGTCGCAAAGTGAACGATAAAATTACTCCCTGTTCAATATACTGCAACAATTCGTATTTTAATATGGATTGTTATTGTTTTAATTATTTAAAAAATTCCTCTGTAGCAATTACTAAAATGAAGTCGAATGGATTTAAACCATTTAGGAGCAATGTATAATTTACGAAGTTCGCATAAGTTCATATGGTAACACGTTCGCGTGGACTATTCAGTTAATAGTATTAGCGGGCATTAAATTTGAAAATCTACCGCACCTACTTATTGTGGCAAAGTAAGATTACTAAGATTACAAGCTTAGAATCCATCCCATCTTAATTAAACTTAATTCACCGACCGAAAATGAACTTTTCTAAGAGGTTTATTAGTAGTCTATTGCGTAAAGAGTTCGTGAACTTCGTTTGCAGTATAATTAAACCGCCGAAGCGCTCAAGAAAATAGGAATTGGAATAGGCAAAGTGGAAAAAGGTGTTTCAGTATCGTTGAAATCACTCTGTACTTTTAATACATGGCCATTGCGCGAAATTTATCACTCCTCGCAACTTTATGTCAGGAATTACGATGAATTTGAAATATGATGTAGGTCATGTGAAATTAGCGGGGGTTTAAGTCATCATTTTGCTGGTTTCGAAGTTTACCATTTTTGACATCACAACGAGCTGTTAAGAGGTCATTTTACTTTGATCGACCGAGAAATGAAGCTATTTTCAAAGATTTTTTTCTCGATAAATACAACATATAATGACATAAATCTTTTTGGAATTTATTAAGCTACTCTTATATTATACAAAAAAAAATTAAAAAGATTTTTTTAATTTGTTTCAAATGTCTTTTTATAGCATCAATGTGACACCTACAAAAAAGAGGTATGTTCATGGCGCGGGTGATTTCCCGGCTCGGGCTTATCTGAAACAAAAAATTCTAAAAGATTCTTAATCTGTATGAATGTCGCTATCGCCCGTAGCTCAATTAACAATTTTTAAATACAAATTTTTTAAAGCATATAAAAATATTTGCTGGAAACTCATGAAAATATCACGCGTTACGAATTTACCGACACTTTCTTCCCTACATGCGCCGTGTTAATACCCATTTGCAAGTGAAATAATGGTAATCAGGACAGAGACAAATCGTCGTTCAGATGATGCATTCGCGACAGAGAGGAAAAAAAGGGCAGATTTGCATCGTATGCCGAATAAAATGATAGCTTGAGGCAACGGATTACGCAACGTGACCCACGTAAACACCAATGAACTGTTGCGACTTTACCGGAGATGCGCATACCGAATTTTACGTTCCCATATTTCAATGCATAAATCGTTCCACGATATGGGCCATCTATCTTTATCGAGCAAAGTGTCCCAGCCATTTCTCACAACACGGTAACGTGCAAAAAGTACATTGCTTATTTAATTGTATGTATAAAGAAGGCATTCCCTTCACATTGTTAGGACTAAAAACCGATTTTACGCGAATTCAGATACGAAGGCTAATTATTATAAAGTACCTACTCCACGCATTTCTCCTTTTAGCTTAATACTAGTTTAATATTACGTCTCTGCGATTTCAATGCTTCGATATGATGAACCCAAGCTAATTGACAATTGTCAATTATTATACTATACAAGATATTGGGAAGGAATTTTCACGTTCATTTTCGAAAACTCTTCTAACTTTGCAATTAAAAGTTTCTATTATACGTAATATAAGACACGAGCAATGGGTACATTCGAGAGATTTCAATTTACAAATTCAATCGTGGAAGTGATGCTGGAAGCGTCGAGAAAAATAAATTCAACATTCGGAGAAGATTACATTAACGTGGGAAGCACTCAGGGCTGATGTTTAAAATGAAAACACCCTCGCGACATGTCATTAAAAACTGATTGTGAGCCAAGAAGAAGATTGCAGGAACTTATGAGTGATAGAAGTTTGAAGGAGTTTGTCGAAAGTAATTCACGTTAAATTGTACAAGATGTAGAAATTCTCTAGCATTTGGAAAAGATTGGCAAAATAAAGAAGACAGATAAATTGGCTTAAGTAGAACGACACTCGAGAGTTGACTGAATGGAGTTATGATAGTTTCCTTACCCCAGAGAAGACAAACGAATGAATGAAATGAAATATTTATGGAAACAACGTACGTTGTTCCATTCTGTGTATCAGCGTAATTTGAATATATCGATTTGTACTTTGCTTCATTATTGTACGCGAATGCGTGCCACTAATTGCCGAACGACGAAGCACGCAGGAACAACTAGCATACTATATGCATAATTTTCATTCAAAATACCCGACATTATTTTTAACTCAATTCTAACAGTATTATGGCTAAATGATTATTCGGTAATCTTATTTGCATATCATTAAATAGATTATTAAAATGTTAATGCTGTAAAGCGGCATTGTAAAATTATGCTTCGCGTATCAGTTGTAAAACTTCAATTTACCACAATATCATTGGCATATTCGATGAAGCTTGAAAATATTCAAATTGTTGTATATAATAATTCTACATAATAAATTCGTGAGGCGGCAGTAATACGGTTTAGATTGCTTAATGATACTTCTGGAGATTAAAATATATAAACCTTTATATTTCTTTGAGTAGCTATTGGAAAGATTTATATCAAAACGAATCATTAAATTTAAATTCGATCAAAGATCATTAGAATGATCAGAAAATTATCCACCTTTCAATCACTCCTTCAATGAAATTCCAATCATCACAAAATTTTAATATGGCAGAATAGTGCAATGGATTTAAGATTAAATGTGAGATGCTCGTTATTAAATTCAGGATATTTTTAGGAATGTTACAACAAAATATTGTAATAAATTGCAGATGCAATAATATCATTCACTTGCACTGATTATTCCACGTTGCATTCAGGAGAATAGGGATACCTATGTAAAAACAAATTTGTTACTCATTTACTTAATTTTTCCATTCATTCACGACCGTTTAGCGCGAGTTCTCGATTTCCTCATTGCAATGCAGCAGCTCGAGTATACGCTGCGTGCAGGGTCGCAGGTCGATTAACATTTTCGCGTGAACAAGAGTATTCGGTTACTGTTGCAGTGGGTGTATGTTCTGATAAAGAACAGTTCTAAGGAATTTGTCCCAAATATTCTTCACAAACATGTGGGGATAAATAGTGAATGCACATTCTTTTACACAAATATTTCTGCACAAATAGTTTTAATGGAATTCAACGATTTCTCCACGCCTTTAAACTGTACGTCTCACTTACGTGTAGTAAATTTTTTCTCGCATATCCCACAAACATGGATTTTCTCAAATTAGAGTCATTAATTTCTGAAAATGACGGCATCTGGAGAACACGCATCCACTGTGACCATAGTTTTCGACGCAAACAAGTTACACGATTTTTCACTACATTCCGCGTTCTTTAATAAAACAAATATTTCTTGCAGTTCCTTGGATCGTGGTACATAGAGCAGTACTATGCAAGCTCGGAGGAAGCGCTCGCGTACAGATGCATGAGGGCTGAGCTCTCGATTTCATCCGAAAGCACCGAAGTCACCATGAACTTCAGTTACAGTTTCACTGACGATCCCATTAACGAACAACTCGTTGGTAACATCACCTGGAAGATTCCGTCTTCCGAGTCACCCGCTCACTGGGTGCACGCTGAGTATCCATGTAAGTGCCCAGAATATCAGCAAAAGCTTTCAACCCGATAACAATAAATCGACGCCCAAGTCCCACAGTAACTGTGGTTGCAAATTCTACCACTTGGGTTTGCATACAAAACTTCCAATTGCAGAGCGATTTCTGTGTTCCTTACACGTGCTAACAACTCTATGCGTGTGTGTGTGTTTTACAGACGAAGGCGTGTACAACACGTACGTGTTGGATTCGGATTACAAATCGTGGGCACTGCTGATGCATTGCGCGGAACAGAGCAACACGCCGCGATATTTGTCCAGCTTCATCATGAGCAGAGAGCCAAGCCTTGGGGCTAACGTCATCTCGTATCTTCGCGAGAAGCTGCCCAGGTGAGCAACGAATGCGTCTCCGATCCATCCGAACATAAACGATCGACTCGCCTGTTCGCGAACGTAATTATTCAGGGTGTGTCTAACATTGTTTCGAAGGTACGATATCGATCTGGAGTACATGTTCCCCATGGTGCAGAGCCAGTGCAACAAAACGGAAGGCTCAGAAATGGATCCGTTCATCCCGCCGGTTGTGCTGTCCAGGAGAAATTACGCTGCGCGAAATCATCCCTTAAAAAAGAAGCATCAACGTCTCTGAATTTAATTCATACTCTCAACTGCGGCCACCATGACGATACTGATATTGTTGTCGATAGCAGAGGGTGTTATACATTGATCGCAAATATTTTCGATATCGTGGACATTTTTACGATCACAGATGTAATTAAGAATTCTGACTTATTGACACAGACGAGGAGTAGGATAGACCAGTGATTCCCAACCTGTTGGATTTTTAGCACTTATTTATCTTAATATGGTTACATTGCCATATTCTAATAATGATGTGTTTTTCACAAACGAAAGGAAGGAAATAGTTACGTTACATTATATGGGGAGGGAGGTCGCAGGTTATTTGAATATTAGAAAAAGGAGATCGGGACTCAAAAAAGGTTGGGAAACACTGGGATAGACTTCGAACGATTCAATTCTGTTGATTGAATTACTGTTACAATCTGTATGCTGATTAATTGTGATATTTTAAACCTTCTGATTCTCTTAACTTGCAGTCTTCTATGCGAGGTAATCTTTTTATGCTGAAATGTACTTGCAGATTTCTCTGTATTAAATCGATGAATTTTTAGCTAGTTGTAATGAGTTAATTTTAATTTAATCTTACTTAATATAGGAAATTAATGTCTGTGCGGAGAAATTGTATTATAATTGTCATGATTCGTAATAAGGACAATTCATGTTGGTCGATTTATCTCACTGGAGTGGTGAGTGTAGATTCGTATTCAACTCTTTAAGTTAAATAAGTGTTTTGTGGACGTGCGCGAATGTTTGATTAATTCTTTACCAGAACTGTTTACGAATGAAAGAATTTAATATATTCCTACAATTAAAAGTAAAACCGCCTCTATTTAAAAGACACAAATAGAATATAATTTACGTTCCAACGTGCCAACTTCCTAAGTCCCTAGATTCTCAACTTCTAATTTCCCTAATTCTCAAACTTCCTAAATTCCTTATCCTGTTTATTTATCAATGTTCAATCCCCGACTTCTAAAGCTAATTCCCTGTCAAAAACTTAATACCAACAAAGACAAAGCATTAAATATCCTGAAATTCGACAATGTCAATTTGGTATCATTTAGAAACCGAGTAGGACTCGATACAACAGTAAAACGTGACCCATATTGCACAGTTATGTTCATGATATCATAATTCCGATATTGAAGGCTAAGGTCGCTGTCGACTGAACTTCCCTTTGAACTCTAAATACAAATACCTACTAATGGTATTCGCTATTTCAGGAATTTAAGACTAGAGTATTTAACTTTGCAATTAAATTTATTAGCTTATGTAATGGAGTAGTTAATAGAGAGCGAAAGGCAGATAAGCAGCAAAGAGAATGTGAAGATTCGGTTATCATCCCAAAAAATTCTCTATGAGCACACTACATTTCACAAAATTAATAAATTGTATTACACAGTAGCTGCTGATACGATTAATAACTAGACAGGGTGTTTAAAGTACGGCAATTACAGGTGGCAATCTCTTTAATTTAAATAACTCACTGAGATCTCCCAATTTTGTTTCAATCGAACAACTGGTTCCAGCCCCTTCCTCGTTCGTTATTCTTCATTGGATTATGAGCAACTTGATGACAGGGGTGATGAAATAAATGTACCTTCGACACTTTGGGCTAGTTTTATTAATTCAATTAACAACGCGTTATAATACTCTTCGTCTCTTCCTCGTATTTATAATTACATAATTGTAATGAACTGTTATTGTTTTCTTTAGACCCGTCATCTTTCAACATCTTAGCGTAACTCATCCAAAGTCGCGGGCACACACTTGCAGAAGCACGTAGGATCATCACGATCAGTATCGTCATCGTTATCATCATCATCATCATCATCTTCATCATCATCATCATCATCATCACCACCACCACCAACATCGGAAACGTAATCAGTAACAGTCATCGTCAGATAATTCACTCAGCGCACCTAATACTTAATTTTACTGGATATGGCAGCTACAACTTATAAGAAATATTACAAAATCACTGAAGATTCGTTCTTCGTGCGTTTCAGTAGTTTTCTCACTCATACAACACGATCATACCGGATACGAGCTTCCCTCGAACCTATACGCGACGATCCTTGTCACTTTTGACGATCTCAGACTTGTCCTCGTGTGAATTGGGCCTGTTCGGAACGTTGTCGATATTTTTAATCGCAGGTGTTCTGCATGGAGTATCCGCAGATACGTACGTGATACGTCGTCTCTCCCCTCCATTTTCGTATTTTTCTTTTGTATACTTTTTTTTTTTGTACAACCCCATCGTAATATCGCGTTCGATAAGGAACGATCACGCGCTCGATTACTATATATCGTGTGTCGTAGTAGGAAGAACAGAGTAGAACGCGTGCGTACACGCGTGCACGCGCGTCTTGTGTATGCATGTATATGTGTGTGCGTATATTTTCGAGATCTTTACAAGTTAGTTGAGCTGTAATCGAGCAAGTTCTGAACAAAGCCGCGCGAGTGCCGATCACAACGTTGATCGGGAATTGCGTGGGAGGGCGGGGGGGGGGGGGGGGTGGGGGATTCACACCATGCGTACACGCATTCACTCCTTCGTTCTACGGGCTGCATATGCAAATTTTTCCTATTAGTCTTCTAGTAATTCAGTATTAATTAGTTACACAATTAATTTATTTAATCGCTTGCAATTAATTACCTAATCGTTAAATCTGTAATCTCGTGAAGTCCGCGCTGTTTTGTCCGCGTGTGAAGTGTCCTCTGTCTCTGCGCGCTCGCCTGCGTGTGCATGTGCGTGTCCTCTGTCTGCGCCTGTATGCCTGTAAGTGTGAAGCGTGTAGACGTGTGCAACGATTGTTCGTGTCCACGTGTCCCTAGATCTCTTTCATTTTCCCTTTATTAATCTTCTTTTAATGCGAGAGACGGTGTTTCGTATTATTTCAATATAGCTGGTACACTATCTATTTTACTTGAGTTTACGTGTTATAAATATCGTATAGTAAACCGCGTTTTGTTACTTCGTCATTCGATTATGCGCTTCTTTTTGTACAAGGGTGCGATGCGAACCGAGTGTGAATATTGCAGTTGACGTTGTGTATTATGTGTGTCGTGTGTCGAACGTAATAACGCGAGAAACGGGTGTAGCCTTAGGAGGTGGGCCGCCGCCATCTAAGACGCCGCCGTGCGAGGCTTGGGTGTGCCCGCGATCGCTCGAGTGCCCCGCGAATCGGGAAAAGCAGTGTCGTTGATCGGTGGTGCTTCGATGGGCAATCGAGGCCAGACTAGGCACGTTCGAGAGAAACGGAAGGAACATGACGTGAGAAGACGCCCGGCCGGGCGTCGTAGATGCGGCGAGAAGTCGAACGCAGCGTTGGAAAGTCTCGGAACACTGGCAACTAAACTCGGAACGGCTGATCGGGGCAGAGGGCCGGAGATAGAGGAGAAGGGGAGGAAATGAACGTGGTATCGTTACAGAGGAATAGCGCTCGCGCATATACACGCACGAAGGTCCATCGCGACAGCGGATGAACGATCGTCAGATGTCTTTAGAGAAGTACTAGACGAAATCGGCGAAGTTCCCCTACTGCTTAAAATTACAAGTAAACGACTAGCTGCCGACAGCCTCGGTGTACCGTTTCCGACCCGCGCCAAACGGATCGGGCGACTTATACGGCGCGGCGCGCGGGCCGTCGAGCAGCGGCTGTCCTAGAGCTTCACTTCGTGTAAATAGTTTACAAGAGAGTACGATAGGAGGCAATAATAGGTTACGGATAGTCGATTGACAGATTTCGTAATAACGGTACAAGCGTGTCCACTCGGTCAACATTCACGAACAGCTCGAACGACCGTTCTCCCTTCTGATCCTCTTCGGCGTAATCGTCGTGGCTCCTTCGCATGCTGTACCATTTCGATACTCTTTGGTAATACTCGCACAGCTTTCATCGTGCCGTCGCGCGCAGATACGCACGCGGCTGACGAAAACTCGGATAAAGTCGTGGGGGCGCGCACTGACGCGGGCACGAGGAATGTCTCGAGAAATGCAAAAGAATGTAGCGTAAAACAGAGACAGGATAGAGGTAGACAGACAGATAGAAGTAGACAAAGTAAAAGGGAAAAGAGCGCGAAGGGAGGGAACAGAGAAGACTGTCCAGGTCGCGAGAGCCACGAGGAGGTTCGTCCGTTGAATTTGCCGTAAACGGAGACGATTCGTCGAAGCGTATTTGGAGTCAAGCTTGCTTTCGAGGAACCCTGGGTACCTTACACGTCGAGGTCGAAGCTCGTGCTCTCTGCTATTTTGATTGTCGTGTCCTGCGCCTCGGGATCCGGCCGACAGCGTTGTCTGTTCGCTCCTCCGCACGCGATGGTAATAGTAATGATAACAGTAATAATAGTAGCAGTAAATTGAATAGTAACGAAGAAACTTCATGAACACACGGCCAAAGTGACACGTTCGAGTCGGCATCGTGCTGCAGATGGGTCGAAGGATCGACGGCGAGTTGTATCATTCGTTTGTTCGTTCGATTGGTCCGACGGTGTTTAGTATATGCCTGTCTGCCCTGAATCGGCCGCCATTACGACTTCCTGCGAACACCCCGTGTCCTTGCAGCCGTACGCAGGGGATATTACCGTGGCCGTCGCGTGGCCATCGCGACTGTACCGGTCGTTCGGTAAACCGTGATCCAACCATCACTGTTTCATGGTCGACGAGCCATTGCAGTCCGCGCTGATGGTGTGACGGGTCGGGGTGGTTCGCTGTCAGTAGACCCACGAGACAGGCACCCACTGCGGTGTCGTGTGGACCCGCTCGATGGCTGCTTCTAATTGTGCGATCGTCTCCTCGATGTCGTTGTTCACGATGGTCAGATCGAAAAAGTGACCGTACGCTTGCTTCAGCGAGTCGGACTCCTTCGCGAGTCTCTCCAGGCTCCCATCGCACTGAAACATTCGTTGGAGATGGCCGTTACACAGGGAAGTAGATGCAAATTGTACGTGGAGGGTTAGAAGCTGTGACTTCGCGTGTTCGGAGCCTCGTATTCTAATGGAGATGTAATTTGTTGAGGGATGATTAGGGTTAAGACAATGCAAGGGTAGCAGATGGATCCCCTGTTAACATGTGGGGAGTGCTTTTAGATCTTAAATTTTCCCTGGTTTTGTTTCATACGAGAGAATGAGCTTCATTTTTCTGGGGTACTCTTTCATCTATGATGAATCTAACTGGACTTAAAAACCGTTTTTTTAATAAATTTGTAAAATTCGAAAACCGGTTGTTAAATTTAAAAAAAAAAACGGTGTTATATACTAGAATTAGTATTGAAAAATCAATTAATTATTTCATTAAAAACGTTAACATTTTGGCTTGAAATAGCCTCGGACACAAGCATATTGTAGTAGGTAACTGTAAAACTAATCTTCATGAGGTCATATTTTCTGGAGAAAAATACTAAATGAAATAAAGATTTATAATTTATATTTTGTATGAATTTTAGTTATTGTATTTTTTTCCTTTGGTTTTGCATGCAGTGTATTTTATTGTGTTATATTTTTGTAGATCCATAAATATTAAACAAAACTGAAATTTTTTAAAATAAGTACAAATATTTATTTCCTATTTTAATTATATTTTTGGTGAAAATTCGAAAACCGTTTTTTTTTGGGAATAGTGGAATTCGAAAAGCGTTTTTTTCAAACCTCGGTTTTTGTATCAACCCTACTTGAGAGAAATATTATTAATAGATGCGTAAAAATAATATTTAAGGAAAACCAAAAGCTTGAATATCCCATCCTTTAGTTTAACAGTTAATCTCTTCCAACTAATCTCTTCTGCAATTAATAATTGTATCGTTACCCGAACTACTGTTACGCGCATCATTTTACATATTTTAGTAGACCGGGGACTTTCGGTTAAGTGGAAGTGTCGAAGCTTCATAATCTCGTCAATGGTCGATTAATCGTTTAACTAGTTAACCCTGCGGCAATAGTTAACTCTATCCCCAGGAGGTTAGCGATCAATGCTTGGCACTTACGTCGGTAATATTCTGGAATACTGGAGCAGCGATGAAAACGACGTAAGGCGCGAATTCTGCTGTGCGTAACACTTTCAAGGCTTGTGGCTCGACGTCCAATATTGCTACCCTTCCCTCTTCATGAATTTTACGAATCGTTTCCAGCTTGGTTCCGTACATAGCATCTTCGTGTGTACCTACGTAAAGCATCGGATCAGTAAGTAGCCCTTACTGTAATAAATATCTCGATACAGTCATTCTCGCTCATCTACTCACCATATTCGAGGTATTCGTTCGCGGCTATGTCAGCCATCATTTCGTCGTGCGACACGAAATAATAATTACGACCATTTTCTTCATCGTTCCGCGGAGGCCTCGTTGTATCTGGAAAATACCGTTTAACATTTCTTCATATAGTCAACCTTCATTTCAATTTCAATTTAGTCAATTTTATTTAGGTTGTGCACAGTGAAAGATACCTGTACATTTTTTGTGCACAGTGTTTCACCACAAAACGTTTGGTCTAGAAATTATGTTCATAACATATTCCTTTTTAATGATTTTCACTACGGCAGTAATAGAATTCTGGCTAGTTTTTAGAGTATAGTATGATTTTAAGAAAATTACTGAGTTAAAATTTATTTTTAATTTTTTAAGTAAGCAGTTGAATACTTCCCAATCGATTATTTTGTGAACATATCTCTGATGGGCGGGCAAACAAGTATAAGTTAATTATTACTTCAAGCTTAAGCAGTCTCTAATTTTTTATGAGTAAAAATAATCCTGGTTCCGGCGATAACCACACTCATAATGATTACGACACACTTTGAATTTTTTTAATCAAGTGCGTCGTTCTCCCGGAATCATCTGCACCAGCACTACATCGCTTTCTCAAGGCACTCACAACAGTGCGATATATATTTAAAAAATACTGTTGAAAAATTAAAATAGATTCTTTTTTATACTGTCAATAAGTGTATTAATGAGTAGACAAAACATTATTTACGTTGGGCATTCCGTTTACTAAAAAAATAATTCCTAAAAAATGACAATTTTTCAGGTCACAGTGGACTGACCCTTTAAATGTTCTATGTGTCTTTCTGCAAAGCTATAATTCTCAGCTTCAATCGTTTGCCCGTCCACCACAGCTATATTAATTTGCCAAATTTTTCTATCCTTTTTCATAGGATACACAGTTAGATTCGTGTCTAAAATTATTCTGAAACTCATTGTACCGCGACACTTGCAGGTACTGTAACTATATTGTTAGAGATCGTTCTTATACTCACGTGGAATAGGATAGGCATATTTGTCAGGATGCTTCGCGATAATTGTATTCTTTATGTGTCGACGACCAACACCGTGTGCTCCCAATAGCACTAACGTCTTCCGCTGGAATGCAGGATCTGCGGAAAGTGATGAAACGTCACCGACAGACACTCGAAGCATCTCGAATGAAAGGACAGAATTTGCAAAACTTCGTTCTTAAATTCATCTCCCTACGAAACGATACTTCACTGGCTATTATCGAGATTGCTCTACTACCGAACAGTTCAGTTAGTTTGACAAACAAACGATTATGGAGACAACGTAAAAGTGGCTTTCGAGAGGGTGTTACACTTACAGGGAAGCTTAACGACCTCCTCGTAGGTGACCAGATCCAGCTGGTCAAATACTGCGTTGTGCTTAGCGAGATACTTATCCTTGTATTGCTTCTTTTTCCGGCCGAATATTGAGCAATTCACTGGAAACGCAAGAGAATTTATTAGTCGCACACATGAACCGATTGCAAGTAAAGAAAACAACCCGAGATCATGTATCCTGTAAGAGAACAGCTTCTGGTCCTGTTTCATTGAATCAATTCCCTATAGAGCTTGCGTATCTAATAAACAAAGGCACCCAGACTCGTCGATATTGTATCCGGTTTGTCATTATCATTATTGTACGCCAGGGCAGCAATTAATTTTGTCGATCAAGGTAATTAGTAGTCATCACATGTGAGGGCGATTTTCTGAATATTTCAGTGAATCAGAATTGCCAAGTAAATGCCAGCAGAAATTATTTATTCGTTTCATTAATCTAGCATACGGGCACTGCTGTATGAAGTTAATTAATGGCAAAATGTGTTTATAGCAAAACTGTACGTATATCAAACTCTAAAGGGAACTGTGCGTACAGGCTACTCATAATATGAGAATATTGCAAGGATGTGCTCACAATCGGGAAACAACCTAAAGAGGTCAACCAATTTGCTTTTAATTTCAAACTTTTTTCACGTTCCAGCAATTACTATGTAATCTACGAAATCTGCAAAATTATCCTGTCTACGTGGACGAAGCGATGGATAGTGCAAGCCGTGTAATACTTAAAATTTATCAACTAAACGAGCCACATTGAAAGTTAAATTGCAGTACACTTAAAAGTTTTATTGTCAAACTTGAGTACCACTGAAACTCTGAGTCTGTATAATTAGGGGTTGCAATACCGGTTTACCGGTTTCCCAGTAAATCGCGAGAAATACCCTCAAATTTTTACCGGTAATTCGATAAATTACGTATAATAATATAGCGCATGTATTATTAGTGAGAAAAAAATTGAAGAAAAAGTATCTCATGAAGAACGAACTCTGATTCGAAAGAAAACTAAAAATCTGAATCAAGTCATCAAAAAAATGGACGTATTTTCAGGTAGAAAAAGTAAGGAGAAAATATATATAAATGGCATATGATTTCTTAATTACTACCCGACCATCAAGTGTAGAATCTGAGAGCGCTTTATCCGTGGCTGGATTATTTTGTAAAAAAATTAGGTCGCGATCAGGAGACCAAAGTTTAGACAAATTATGTTTTTTGCGTGCTTATTTGTTAAAAATAATTGTTAAATAAAAAATATTTAACTATGTATGTAAGTTAAGATTCTATTCATTGTTTTCGCGGTAAAGATCCAAATTGATAACTATTGCTATTACTTAGTTATACAAATATATCTATTTGGTGTTATATCATTTTACATTTTATGTTCAGAATAGTTTCATTTGCATATATTTTTTATAATGCTCGATTAGAGTTAAAAAATGTTTTTTTTTTGGTAATGTTTACTCTTATATTTCCAATACCTTAAAAAATGGTAAATTACCGGTAAACCGGTTGTGATTGAACATTTTACCGAATTACCGGTAATTGAAAAAGTCGGTAAATTTACAATCCCTACATTGGATGTTAAGCCTTACGTTCGAGGTAAAGCAATATAGCACTGCAGCTATAATAATATTACGAAACAATGAAAATGGCCCTTTATACCTCGTTGCTTTCAGATCTTGAATACATTCTCACAATATTCACCGCAGGGCCGTTCCTGGGTTTTGGCCGCCCAGGTGCAAAAACAATATTGCCGCCTTTATTAATTTAATATTTTTTAATGAAGAATTTGATATGCAGTGTTTACTTTAATATCTATATATACATAATTTTAAGCAGTTATCGTGCAAAAGAGTTTCGATTATTATTCTTATTAGTCAAAACTGTACATATAATAAACGGCCTGCGGCCGCCCTTAAGTTTGGCTGCCCAGGTGCGGGGGCACCTTCCGCACCCCCGCCAGGAACGGCCCTGATTCACCGCATATTAAGGTGCACCCGCGCATCGTCAAAGGAATGGTCTCAACAGGTCAATAAAATACATCATCGGCGACAGAAACGATCTCGTAAACAATTACTGATGAAAATCAAACAGAAGATGTGTCTTTTATTAATTGCTGTGACATCCATAACGTACTCGTTCCTTTAATTCGATCAAAGTGTAACGTGTGGTAGGCTGCAATTAAAACACTTAGCGGTCTAGTATATGCTAAAACAGCATCCTCCTCGAACGCCTGAACAATTAGCATCTGAACGCGCAAGAGAAGTAAAGAGCTACTTCGTAAAATATCAATCTCCGTGTAAGCATATTCTTGTCTAATGGTAAAGAGAATTTCATTCATTCAGCCAGTTTACATAGAAGCCATAACCATAAGGAGGGAGTGGGATTCCCACTGTGAGATGGGTGTTCCAGCAGGTCACAAGATGAAGAGACAAGGACTGTTCGGGTTGTTTTAATGCGTAAACCTTGAAAATCAGTGTCACGATCAGAGCACTATCATAATGAGCTTGAACGATCATGTAGAAATTATCTTCTAACATTTCACAACTCATATAGATTCCTCAGTGTTTTACAGAAATATAGTTACAATTTCGGAGGGAGCAACAGCTCTAGCCTGTCTGTAATAAATAGTAATACGCGTTGATATTCCAAAAAGTATAAATAAAGTGAAGAAGCTACGCAGTACTTAAAGCTTTCATTAATTATCTTTCTCTGGAAACTAAGTGGAATTTTCCATTTTTCCCCACTTTTTTTTTTGAAACTTGAATAATTTCCTTGATACTAAAAATGATTATATAACCCACTAACAAGATGAAAATACTGTAAATACACAAACCTCGCATGTTGATAAATTTTAATTGAAAGCAATTAAATTCCCGGTTCAACGAATTTAGAAAGCAAATTAGAATGTGTAATTTATAGAACTGAAATTGGAAATGCTAACAGTTGGCTCACGCGTCACGAAAATTCCTCGCTCAGAATCTCATCATGGTGGTGCTGCGACGATGTGCGTACAAGTGGAGTCGTGTGAAACAAGCGTAAGTGCATGAAACGAAGCGAAAGCATGCATCGAAGCACGCCGCGTGAAAACATGTCCTGTATCACGTAGAGTAACTTGCTGTTCGCAGAGTGATGCCGGTGAATGAAACTCTACCGCTTCGACAACATTCATGGGAAATAAAAAACATGTTCTCATCACCCTACGTAACAATATATTCTAAGGAAACGTTTACTGGTAGTGTTGTACGCCCTCTAAAAATCTTGCGCGGTGCATCTCGATATCATTACCCCGTTTTTGCTTCTCAACAATAACAGCATTAGAAGACAGATCTGTAGACTTGCCTGTGAAGACGTACAGAGTGTTTCACGGACTGCGTTACAAGCAACTCCCAGGGATACATGTTTTGATATTTCAGATACAGTTTTTACAGCTTCTTCACTGGAGTTGAAAATCTTAAATGGGGGTTCTAGAGAATTTCTGGATACTTCTAAAACTTCCTTCATGCACAAGGAAGTATGTACTTCCTATATCAAGAATTGAAGAGATATGGAACAAACTCTATACTCTAGTATTATATTTTTTTTTAAATCTAGCACTTGCAGTGTTTTCTTCAATTTTATTTAAACAATTATTCCAGTGTCAGTAATACATTCTCGAAAGCTGAATTACTGGCAACACAGTTAGTGAAACATTCCATGTGTGAATACCCAATGAGGAACGGTCAAAGACGATTCACTGTACTTTTCTAGCAATGTGTCAATACCATATGCTATTCCATTGGTGGAAATGTCATTCGAGTATTTGGATAATATTCGAATGCAGCACTTCGGCATGGTAGTTAGCTTTATTGGGATCACAGAAGGAGCGAAAATTTGAGTCGAACTTGTGACTCGCGATCAAAAGTATCCATAAGTGGTCGAATGACTTTAGGATCGAGTACATTATCATCATAGTACGTCGTTCAACTCTAATAAAGCTAACTTCTGGTTCGTCGATTACCGCGATGAAAACCCGGAGATTTCCATTCCCAGCCGTGTGTTACGTGTAAGAGAAAGAAGAAAGCCAGTATTTACGCGAAATGTTCAACGAGGAAATGCTTGAAACGTCTTATGCCAAGTTCAGCCGTGTCGTGACGATGAAGTGCACTGAATGATTCGACAAGCATGGAAAATTTCTCGCGATCAGTTCACAACTGATCGGTACGCATCGTTTGACCGCGTCGGGCGCCGAATTTCGATTTGATTTCGTTTCTCCGCGGGGGGTGCACGAGGCTCTCTCGTATTTCTTTCGACAATGGCACCAAGTCGTTCCTGCGATAGTTTCTACGGTAATAAAGCGTTCCTTCCAACTCCCGTTCTGTAAATTAAGGCGTGCATTGGAAGCACGGAACGAGTATTTCTTACTTCATGCGGACTACACGGTTCTACGTGACTCTACGCATTGTCTACCTGAAGGCAGAGTCATACCTGTCGAACCGTCGCAGCCTTCGGTGTGAGAAGAACATCCTCCTTCTCCTTCAGCATCTAGCCCCGCACAACACACAACAACAGGTGTATCACTGCAGCCAATCATTTATCTCCCAACTATCAACCCCGTTTTACTACCTTTCCATCTCCATCTCACCCTGTATCCCCAAACGTAACGGTTCTTTCTACCTTAAATTTAACAACGCTCCGACGACATTTAATCTCTACTGAAAACTCATTGCCTTTGAAATCCGTGTTTTTAGTCTGCCTTGAAAGTATTCATCTTTCATAACTGTACCGCGATTTTATATCAACTGGTGCGTTTTATGAAAGGGGTGTTGACGTCGATCCTCGATAATAATGACTTATAACCTTCATGTAACTGAGTTATACAAGCATATTGTTATACACTGTAGACCACCAGTCTCAGATCATCTTCTTTACCACTGATTAGCTTTTGGAAAGCATTAAAGGGGATTCTCGTCTAACAGCCCCAAAGGTAACTGATTTAAGATTTTTTTTTTAAAAACTGTTGGTCATATTGGATTAAACTCTTTTGGGATATAATGAGGCATCTTTAAACTCGCAGAAAATTATTCTTATTATTTATTAATTATTATGGAGTCTTGGCCAACTCTTCGATGATGTAACTCCTGCTGGCGAGATGTGTAGCACCTATCACAGTCCTCTGATTGCAAAAAAATAGAAGCTTCTTAAAGTTAGATAGTTTACGCTGAGATTGGTCCACTTTAAAGAAAAGAAATGAAAAATTGAAAGAGTTGTAGCGTTTAAAGAAAAAGTAGGTTTTTAGTCAAATTTTTCATATTATTCTTTATATCGACGAAAAAGTATTATTAATAAAAACTAAAATTAAAATTTTAGGTCCAGTACCAGCGTAAATTATTTAACTTTAAGAAATTTTTCTTCTTTTTGCTACCAGATGACTGTGACAGGTGCACCTGACGCCAATATCGTCGAAGAGGTTAACAAGAATCCACAATAATTAATAAATAATAAAAAGGATCGACATAAAAAAAATTCTACAAGTTTAAAAATGCCTCCTTATATCCCAAAAGAGTTTAAAGCAATATTAACAATAGCTTTTTAAAAAAAATCATAAATTTCGGGGGCTGTTACACGAGAAGCCCTCCTTAAGGGTTACATACACACTCTTGACAGGTAGGAAAACAGGGTCACTCTTATGATTTTTTTTTCGTATAAAGGAACATCATATTTAAAAACCAAGATATACAGCTTGATGCTGTAATTATGAAGAAGCTGCTATGGCACTGTTTCTTAAGATATGTAATTTCTTGTTAAAGTGAATACAGCTTAATTTATAAACAACAAAGTATCTATCTTGATGTTTAAATATAACATTTCTTTATAGAGGAGAAACAATCATAAAAATGACCCTATTTGCAAAGCAGTTGCTAAAGTTCCCTTCGCCCTGTGATTGCTGCGGAGGAGTAAAGGCTAAAGTCAGCTCGCACCGTGACTGTTTTTTGTTCTGCCGGTGCTAAACAGACCGAGGGAAAGAAAGTGTGAACAAGTCCCGAAAAAGGGGAACGATGTCTTAGGCTCGTGTACAAAAGACGCCTGTTCTTTTGCCGGTGCTCGATAGACCGAGGTCACAAAAAGGTGTAAACAACCGAATAGTGTTAACAACAAGACGGTCAAAGTCATAGGTGCGCGCAAGAAGGAAGAACGGAGTCGTACACGAGTGCAAGTAGAACCAACGAAATTTTACATGCGTGCAGAAAGGATGAAGGAAGCTTTCCGCGCGGAGTTGAAGGAACCTGTGAATGGACGACGGTGAGCAGGCTTTTCATTGGTGTTCGATGAATAGGGTGACTGGCTAGCGCCAGAAGGACGAAGGAAATCTTATTAGACGTGTGCAAAGAAGGGCGTCGAGGCCTGCAAAAAGGAATAGTGACGTTTTACGTGCGTGGAAGAAGGATGAAGGTAGTTGTCCGCGTGGAGTTGAAGAGGGTGGAGGGTTGAGGCTTAAAAGACTTCTCCTGGTTCCTATGTTGATAATAAATATAACGAATAACATATTTTTATATTTCAGTACCGAATCTAATTGAAATTAATGGGGATTATTTCTCTTTTCTTATATTAGAAATAAAACCTCTAAGTTCTATGAAAACCACCAACTATTAAACACGTACCCGTTATTTCTACACTAAGTATTAAATTAAGTAAAGATAATCTGAAACTCGTGGTCGATAGTGCAAGTGTAAGATAAAGGACTCGCGCGCAAATCAGAGATGGGCAAAAATTTATTTTAAATAAAAAAAATTGGGTTCGAATGAAAGATAAAAATTGTATTCTTCACTCGTCGAATAAAGATAAAGTATCTTTTATTTGATACGTTATTTAGATAATGCCCAACTCTGGCGCAAAGAAACCAACAGGAATTCACATGAATGAATAGAAAAGGAATGAACAAAAGATCCAAACCCGGTTTATGACTGTAGTCCCACGAAACGTGATTACGCTGATTCTTAATCGCAGCTCGTTCGATTAAGGATCGCCATTTGATTATCAATGATTGCGCGCACGGTGGCTAAAAGTTCAATTTTCGTAATGGCTCGTCCCTTTTGAAAAGAAAAAAACAGAACGAACTTCGTACGTCCCTTGTATGTACACCGCGTGGTAAAGGTGGCTGACATCGAACGATACTACATGCTCCATCGAAAACCTGCGCACAGCTATTTAACAACACACACATGACATCATATTCACCAGCACATTCGTTTCATGGCAGTAGCGAGAGTAGTGGAGATCATTCGAGATAATCAAACGTGACAGGCTTGATAATGGATCGGTAAGGCGATGGTAAAACGCCGCGGAAATTTCATTGTTCGATCTGATTATCAGATAGAATGCGATCTGCTGGAACCTATGATTACCCTGAACTCGTTCGATGTTGTGCTACGGATAAGATCGAAAATTCTATTCCGGTATAAAATACATCCGCGAAAATTAACTGCGCCGTTCGTCATCGTCGGTGCGGTTTTAATATTCTCGAAAGCGAAGTGACTGGGCACCAATGACACTCGATTAAAACTGCAGGAAATGCGACCATAAACGTGTCACTGTGTGAAATATTTCTACTACTCTACTCCGTATCGAAAATGAATCCATAATCCATATCGTCCTCCTCAATGACAGGGCTCTGCCAGAGAATTCTGACAGAGAAATCCCGATATCGCTATAACTATCGTAAACATCATTCGCGAAAGCAGAAGAGAATGCTTTCCAGCGAAGTGGAGTTGAGTTTTCAGTTCTGTACACACGGCTGCAAGAAACTCTCGTAATGCAACCTCGTCGCGTAAATAGTTAAGCGCAAAGTAATGCTATAATACAGAGTCGACTGCATAAAGTGTTACACGCTATTTTCTGGGAAACTACTAGGGACACCGACAAAAGCCTTTCCTCGTGCTTTAGATTTTAGATTAGAGAGTAGTTTGCCTTTCTAGGAACCACGTCTGGCACGGTGCATTTGAGAAAAACTGGGAGTTTGCGCTCAACAAACACACCTTCTATGTTGCAAAAAAGAAGCTCATAATATTTTGCTTTAAAATATGAGAACTGAATGTTATCGTTATTCCTGGTGGCTTTAGAGAAAATGGTATATTTTCGATGATATTTAAAGCGACTTCTCTGGCGTTATGCAACGAGGTGTATTATAAGACACTATTGTAAGCACGAATATGGCTGTAAAGCCACGTTCCTACATGCGCAACGCATGTTTCAGAAATACTTAAAAAGGACCGTTATTCAAACCAGTGAACACTCAAGAGGCATCTTATGTTCCGGGTCGCGCGTTAAGGTTCTTCGCTCGAGATATTTCCGTGGCTCAAAACTGGTATTTCGAATATATGGCACTGGTTTCAAAGAAATACTGAAAGACAGAAATGACGTGAATATATCCAAAATACCAGCTACATTAGTGTCTCACGTAAAACAAAAGTCCTTGCACTCGTAGGAACGTGGCTTAAGGTGACTTTCCAGTCCATTTCCTGAAAACTGAACTCTCCAACCTAAAAGATTATCCTGCATTTCGATTAATTCAAAATTCTGCAACGAAGTTGCTCGATATTTCTACCACAATCGTGAACGTGACTTAAGGGGACCCTCTGGTTAAAATTTTCCAGAAAATCAATTTTTTATATATATATTTTTGTAGTATAACATCCGGAGAATACCCTGGTGAAAGTTTCACACCAAAATTCGTAACGGTATAGATTTTACAGTCTCATAACCAACTCAAACTCCGGACACGATATTTCGAAACGGTAACCACGATTTCAGAAGACCTACTGGACCGATTCAAAAAAACCTTGAGGCATTTGATTCATTATTGACATAGCTATCGCAGGATCCTAAAACATAATTTTTTGGAACACAAGTTTTTTTTTTATCTGCACATTTATCCGCAAAATTACCCGCTTTTTAGCACTACGTTCAAATGTGCACCGATCGTCGTAGTTTTCGTATTTTTTTACCGCAACAACGGACACTGCGACAGCCATTGATATAAATTCTGCAAAACTCTTTGGATTTTTAATTTTGGACGAGCCTGTGAGTAAATTTCATGGATACCGTTTAGGCTTCTCTTTTTAGCAGTGGTGCACTAAGCGCCACCTAGAAAATGCATCAAGACCGAAAACACGTAACAAAAATTTTTTTTGGTACCCTAACGAGTGTATCAATAAATGCCAAAAACATTTTTTCCAATATGTTATAACCTCTTCCTGTAAAAAATACATAAAGATCAACTTTTTTCAAGCGTTTTGTCTGGAAGGTCCGCCACGCAGAGACACTCGAAACTACATGAATTTTTTTACAGATACTATGAGGTTGAAAATTATTTCTTTACTTCTTATGTATAGAGCAGGTATTAGTGCATATACGGCATAAATACTATACAAAAATATTAAAAAATGGCCGAGTTATTTGTTGTCCGATTGAGTTCAAACTTGGTACTCGTATTCTTAATGTTATTATCGTTTTGTCCGGTAAAAAACGAATAATTTTCTTCACCATGGTCTCATTTGTGCAATAAGTTTTTTTCTCAAATCCATACACTACATTGTAGGTATTTCATTAAGGAACACCATCATGTTTTTCATTTCAGATGAACCTGGACGTCATAATGTGATACACTGCTCACACGGAGAAGTTTCGCGGGGCAACAAATAACTCAGCCATTTGTAAATATTTTTGTACAATATTTATACAATATGTGCACTAATACATGCTCTACACATAAGAAGTAAAGAAATAATATTCAACCTCATAGTATCTGTAAAAAAAAATTCGTCCAGTTTCGAGCGTCTCAGGGTGACGTAACCCCTTAATCTCGCAAATAACGCCTCCTTTCGAAAAGCTTGCATTGTACAATTTCGATTTATCACGCCCTTAAATCACTTTCCTTCGTGTCAACGAGAGTAATTAAAGAGAAATGGAATCGACGAGGGATATACGTGTAGCTGTTTTTACCTTGTTCTTGCTTGTTCTTCTCCATCGCCATGTAAGCGATACGTCGCTCTTGAAGCTCAGGCGAAGGTATCAAGCCCGCGGAACCGGCCGCGTTGTCCTTCTGCGCCTGCCACCAGTAATGGTCGTCCTTGCTAATGATCTGCAGGATGTCGCCGGTTTTAAACGCGATCCCAGCTTGCGCGCAAGGTATCAACTCGTCCTCCAACGGGTCATAGTCAAATTGCGCTCGAACGAAAATCTGTTGATGCAGAAATATCGAGCTGTAGCCTCTCGCGCACACTTAAGCGCGTGGTCGTGTGGCAGCTAATATCAGTGGTTTTGTATGAGATCGGTGGAAATGGCATCGAATATTTCTCGTTAGTGGTACTTAAAAGTGGTATGCGACAAACGGGTCTGGGAAGAAGAGGGGAAAAAAAAAGAAGAATTCAGGACGTTAACAGTGCAGACAATTGGTTTGGTGATACCGCCAGCTGGGCTCGAGGGAGACTTTCGTAATTTCTCACTCGGATCACCGAAACCATTTAGGTTAATAGAGAATCACATTAATGGTAATTACTCGTGGCCCTAAAATATGGGTGGAACGTTCGTTCTACGATAGTATCGATCGCTGTTGATGCTACTTACGTTAGCTAGGCTAGCTGTTGCAAATGAATTGAATCGCTGCGAAAAGAAGCGGGAAATGCCACATATCTAAGCGCTGGCGACAGTTCTTGCACAGAGCAGCGTTAAATATACTCTTATTTAAACGAAGGGGTAAGAACAGGAAAGATCTTGTAAGAGAATTATGTCTGTAGAATACATTCCATCTGCTCCTTGCTTGCTCTTTGATAGCGCGACCGTTTCGGCAGCAAATAAGTGTAATGCGAGAGAGATGCTTCGTACTTGAACTTCGCCTATCGTTTTTCTGTAACCAGCGATCGAAGCGTAGTACGAATTAGCCACACCGTCGGTATGTCGGTAAAACACTTTACGAAAGAGGACATGTTTATTTTACAAGTAATTTTAAAAAGATCGTAACGTATAAATGTACATCAAGGTCTTCGCTTTGTCACTATATTCTGTGAGGAGAAACAGTAAGCGTATGAACTTCGAAACAAGCAATCGTTAGTTTTAATTTTGCATTATGCACTTCTCTGTCTGCTTCTAATTGTTATAAAATTTCGTCACAAGTCAGCTTCGTGTTCAAGTCCACATTTCTTCGTTAAAAACAACAAATGCTACCAGAAGTAGTTTCATGTACAGGGTGTATAAAAAGTGGTGGACACCGCTTGCAGAGGAGAATTTACACCTCTGGATCGGTGGACATTTGTAAAAAAAAACTTGCCGCAAAGGCAACTCCTTGATGTTCACTCTTTGAAAGGAAAAAGAGTTCGAAAGAAGCGGCTCTATGCACTCTAATTTTTGTGTAGATAAACTTTAACAATTTTTTGCGTCGAAACGATGGATTTGTGGCATATGGTTCCTTTTCGACTTTGTGTCTTCTCGTTGAGCAGAACACGTTGGTGTAAAGAAAACTTTAACATTGATTCTCAATGTAATAAACAAAGAAATGTCCACTGATCCAGAGGTGTAGATTCATTCCCGAAAGCGGCGTCCATCAGTTTTAAATATACCCCGTACATATACCAACAAACACATTGAAACTAGGATCGGTATATAGTGAACTTCGCTTTTTATTCCCTTCCGTAAAATATGCTGCAATGCTAGGGTGGAATAATTCCAGAATAATTCCAAAATGCCACTTCATACTTTGCATAAATTCTTTGCTTAATATTTCAACCCTACCGCGGACACGAATTATCAACTTTAATAAATTCAACCGACGCACGTTAATATGATTGATAGTCTTTAAAGGGGACAGCTTCAAAATGAACGTTCGCATGTACCTTTGCTCACAGAATATATTGTCAGTGCACATCTTATAATTCATTTTAAATGGTGCCAGATAAAGCCAGCACAGCGAGGCACGCTCTTCTCCGTAAAATATATCAACATTCCGCGGTACAGTGTAAAACAATAAATATTACGATGACTTCGCGTGACTCGTGACAATCTAAAAGGCAATGATCTCTGCGAAATTTCGCTTCCGTTCGTTCAGTCATCGAAAGGCACGATTGAGTCTCCATTCGTAAAGCGTTAGTTTGATCAGCTCGCAGTTCGAACGAGCTGGGCGACAAGAAGAACAAAAAAAAAAAAGGGAAAAGAAAGAGCATCTGAGTATTCTGAATCGCTGGTTCCCAAAGTTCCCTTTAGTCACCGCGGATTTTTACATGTACAGAGATCGGAGAGTTCGATCGCACTGTAGAACGAAAGTGACACGATCCCGTCTGGGGGTCGTAATGAAGATCGGTGCAACGATCGTTCGTCTAGCGATACATTTACAGACACGAGCGGTTCGACAGCTCCTCGTACTTCGTTTTAGTCATTGATGATAAGCTGAAGCACTGGATGCTGCACAGTACACTGACACACACGTACACGCACGCACATACGCAAACACGTACACGCTTTGGAAAGAATGCGCGATATGCAGATTATGCAATCGGGCTCTACGTAAATGTGCGAATAAGAAACGGCGTATGGAAGGAGTAGAGTAAATGATGCACGGTGACTGTAAATAGTGCCATCGGAGTTGCGCGCGTATCACTTGCAGTAGTAAACGAGTTGACGATGGTTCTTAATGGATTTAGAGGGGCGTGATGTGATGGATAAAAGTTCGTGTTCTGCGAGACCCAGCTCTGCACGAATACTGCTCTCGACATTCTTGTGCTTGCCTCGATCGGACGCAAATCAACTATAAATTGCAACAGATTTATAGTAGCAACGTAACGTTCGCCGTGGATATTGAACGTAGACAGTGTTTCTGTTCTTGGGGGAAGGGGAGGGTGGTTGGAAGAGGTGGGAGGGTAAAAAGCATCTAAATGGTATAAGCGCTAATTCGATCAATTTACTTAGGTATGGGTTGGTGAGAAAGTCTATTTGGTTTTGGCCGATTTAAATTTAATTATTATATTCCGAAAAGATACTGTTGATGGACCGTTGGAGGTGTATGGTCTAGTTATAAATAATTTCTAAACAATTCACTGGGAAATTATTTCTCATTCGCTGTATTTATTAAATGTCAGTGCATAGGGTAAAATCGCGAATTAACATTCTTCGATTTAAAGAAAAGTTGTACATATTAATGGAAGATATAAAATATTTCCTTCTTCTATTTCAAAGCTCAGAAGGACTTTCTCACCAGCGGGTCACACACTGTACAGTTAATCAGAGGAATGGTAAGAGTCGTTGGAAGCAAAGTGTTGATTAAGCGTTAAGTATAAGAAGATACAATCAATCGAAGATCGGGAGACTGATATATTCGCGCAGGCCTAGTCTCTATGCTAAATCTAACGTGATAATTTGATAGTTCCGCAGTCATCTACGTCTCCTATGGTCGGAACAAAATCAACTGGCCACTGAAGGCCGTCGACAGGCCATCCCCGCCACTTCGTTTACATACTCGGGCGCGCCACCTTCGATCGCTTCGTGCAAATTCGCGGACCCACTGTCCCTCTCTCTCTCTCGAATAGAGAAGCAAGCTGGCGTGGCATAAGAGTACAAGTCGCAGCTGGCGTTACTCGCAGTTGGGAAAGTGATTTGCAGCAGCTAGTTGACTTTGTCCCGATTATACTGACTACGAAGCTCGCACATAACATGTTTCCTGGTGATTACTGATTAAAGAGTACGCCGCGAGCATCGTAGCCCACCATCTCGTTGCATCGGCAGTAAAAGAAGGACTCTGACCCCTTTAGCACACTAAGTGTCAAAGATGGATGAAACGAGAGTTGCGCTTTCTTAGAGGGCCTTTCTCAGACGCAACACATATCGATACGTATCGGGTTCTGAATGGTATCTAGATGCCCGACAGGATGCCAGGCGAGCAAAGTGAAGGAAAACGCGGGAAACGGGATGACAATCAAGTGGAGGCCTACTTTTTCTGCGATGGTGTGTGGGGTGGTGGTCGAATGATCGTGCAGCATGAGTCTGAGTAAATTTCAGACATTTTTTGGGGAGGAAGTAGCTTCTTCGAGGTAATTCGATATTCAAATTCAATATTGCACGCAGGGATTGGTGGTAAGTGTTTCTCAAAGACAAGTAGTAGATCGAGGGATTCGTTCAATACTGCATACTGTGTCTACGTGCAATTATTGTTGACTGCACTGTTAGTGGTTAAACACAATTCTCCAGCACACGCGTGACAATGATGGTTAAGGAGATCGCAGAGAATCAAGCACTGCAATCATGGGCGCCCGTAGACTTTTCTCCAAAGGAGGAGGGCTAAGTTTGAGAAAGAGTGGCGGTAAAGAAAGTTCATTGAAGCCATTTCGTAGCGCCAATTTAATTAAAAATTTAAAAATATTCACTTTTTTGGTACAAAGTTACCCTTCGTGGTCACGCGGGGTGTTTCGCACCCCAAGAGCAATTTTCGAGTTCCAATGTCGCGCCTTTATGACTTCCAAAGGACACTTATCGCAAAAAAAAATCGCCCTTCTTGAATAACAATCATCGTATCAAAATTTATATTTCTAGAAAATGATTATTAGAGCATGATTGTATGAGTATTACGAATGTATAATTATCACTGAAAAGTTAAAAGATTAAAAAATACGAAAATGACGCCGCGGTGCAGGGAACCACATGGGACCAATTTGTGGTCATAAGAAAGTGTGATCACGAAGGGTTAATAAAGATTAGTTTTTAAGAATAAGTGATTTTTTCTCAAGCCAGGAGGGCAACTGTCCCGCATGCCCCACCCCCTGCGGACACCCATGTCTGCAATGGATTATAGGAAAGTTAACTGTTGGCTTGTGAGCTAGGGTGACCCTTATTTTCAACCCGCGATTTCTTTTGCTTTCACCCCCTAATACGGTTCCATTTCATAAAACAACACTCCTTGAAAAAGATTATTGCACTCGGACAACAGGAAAGGGTGCCGACCAGGCCTTAAAGTTTAGAATTCATCAATGGTTTGAATTTGAAGAATTTCTCAAAAATGGTAAGCCCTATCGAAAATTTGTTGAAATAATATTAAAAGCAGCATTTAATTTTCTACAATTACTGTATATATAATTTTTTCGTGCTTCCAACCGTTTTTTAGATAATCACGTTTGAATATAGAGAGGACCGCTCGTCACGCCGTACAGGTGAGACCCGCGAACTGCGGACCTCTCTATATTCAAACGTGATTATCTAATAAACGGTTGGAAGCACGAAAAAATTATATATACAGTAATTGTAGAAAATTAAATGCTGCTTTTAATATTATTTCAACAAAATTTCGATAGGGCTTACCATTTTTGAGAAATTCTTCAAATTCAAACCATTGATGAATTCTAAACTTTAAGGCCTGGTCGGCACCCTTTCCTGTTGTCCGATTGCAATAATCTTTTTCAGGGACTATTTTTTTATCAAATGGCACCGTTCTAGGGGATGAGAGCAAAGAAATACAAAATAAAAATTTCGACACGTATAAACAGGGGCCACCCTAGCGTGGGCGGTAGTACGTAGCACCGTTTTAGTCTCTGAACACCGGTCTCTGGTGTTAAGGGCCAGTTTACTCAGACTCACAATGCAGACGGTACACAATATGCGTGTGTTGAAACGTAATGTAGATGGGTAGATGTATGATAAACGCATAGCCTTCTAACTACAGCAGTCCAATCACACCAGATCAAGTGGCGGTACTTACTAACACTGGCAGAGGCTTAATCCTGAACAACTAGAGCGTTGAAGAAACAGAAAAAAGGAAGATCGATTAATTAACATGTTCATCAACTTGATCTCAGGCGAATGTTCGAATTCTATGTTCTTTTCTCTTTTCTCTTTTCTCGGTTTTTTTTTCTCGTCCTTTCCCTTTCCTTTCTTTGATACAAATCAACGATAAAGAACACCTACGTTGGGTTGTCCCGCGCGCGAGCACGCAGCGCGCGCGTCAACGCTTCCGAGATTCACGGGCGCGGATTGTCGTGACACATGCAGCTTCCTTTCTAGCTCCCCTCTCGGGCTCGCCGAGCCGTAATGGATCGTGCCCGCAACGAAGCCGATTCGTGCGAAAGTAATCGAGCCCGTGGCTTCGCGACAGCTAAAGAACATCGCCAAGCTGCGAAATGGAGAACCAAAGATACGACGCGCCCCGTCGCTTCGCAGGAAACATCGATTGCGTACGCGTCGAGTGTCCAGAATGGGTACGTGGATGCAAGAGCGTCTGGATTCGTCACAAAAAAAAAAACAACGGTGCAAAAACTTGGACACGCAATGTAGATGCAAAAGCTCGGCGCAAGGCTCCGCCAACTGTTCAAATTGGTCGGGAGGGGGGATGCGGGGATGATGAGATTGGGACATTCAGAATCGATTTTCCAAGAACGATCGAGCGATATCCTTCTTCACAAGCGTCGAGCAACGTCACAGTTTACTCACGTTCGGAGCGTACGACATCGGGCGGCAAGTTACGCCCACTTTCGGCGGATCCCCCGCGAGAGAACTTTATCGTTACAATGCGGCCTGTCACATGATCATCTCGCATACCCATGGTTCGGGGACTGTACAAAGGTGTCTAACAAAACAATCGCTACCATCCACATATAGACAATACTTCTATAGAAGAGAAAAGGAGACATTAAACGGCCGGTGTGTGTAGGTGAGTGATGGTGAAGCATTAATAGACAGACAAAACATGGAGGGTCGACAATTTCTGAAGACCAGTTTCATAGTGAGATTCCACCTTCGTCTACGTACCGATCGTACCGATGCTTACAAATCAATGGGGACGTTACGTCGTGGAAGGATCGATACATATGGAACTGGTCCACGTGGAGCTATTGAGGCAGGGGCTAGCGTCAGGAGTTCAAGCCGCACTGTTCCAGAAAACTCGCTGCGAGTTGCTTCGCCCGGGCTTTTAAACAACGCCTCGAAGGACAGTGCATGGATATGATGGTCGAATCGCTTCCCGCGTGCATCGGAAGTTACGTTCTACTTTAAAAAGAGCTAGAGAGAGAGGCAGACAAGTGGACGGGAGAGAGGTACGGATCGGCGGTGGCGGGCAAGTAGACGGACAGTCGGGACCAAGGAAGACACGAAAATTTCTACACAGTGACATAGCAGGTACTGCACTATCGACAACTCGTCTGGTGGACTGACTGCTGCTGACGCTGCTGAGTTCTCTGCTCGATTTCCATTCGGGACTGCACTCTACCCCCGAGTGTCGGACCAGAAGGTTCCCTGTTACGGTGACAATATTCTGGCCCTGCATCTCGCAAGTGCGCAGGCAAGAAAGGACGCGTGGCGTCCAAGCAAATATCAAATGGCGTCGAGAAATCATCTCGATCCGCCAAGGGATTCTATCGGTGACGTTGGGAACGGCGAGTCGTGAAAGTGCTGCAAGTACAAGTTTGTTGAAGACAGTGCTGCTTGGGGCCATTTTCACCGTTTATACGAAGTAAGTTACAACGATGTAAGACGAGAGTCTGTGACGTTTGCAGCACTCTCTATTCCCAAAGCCAGGTGAATCGTCGACTCTCGTCACCGATCACGGTCCCGTCTGAATTTCCGCGATGCGTCCCCTCGAGTCGTCCCCATACAAGGGTCGAAGCTGCGCATACTCGTCGACTAAGTAGGTAGTGATGCTGACACGATGATCGGGGACAGCGGGCCAAAACAACACAGACACGTAAAAGTTACCTAATTGGTTCGCGCATGTTACAATAACGTGTGTGGGGATTGGTACTTCATAAAGGATCACCGTGTGCTGGGGACAACGAACGATTCTCGACAAGTTTACGGCACGGGACTGTAAATGTTGCGCCACTGGGGCATCCAGTCGATTGATCAATCGGAAATGAAACGAGAAAGGAAAAAATCGGTAACCAATCGCGTGACGATCGGAGGCCAACAAAGGCGAGTAAAGAGCAATAAAGAATACCGCCGCTTAGTAATCTGTCTGGAGCCAGACGTCGGATCGCGTTTTAGAAAACGGCTGCCGTAAACTAAGGAGTACGTGGACGTTGGTCGGTGCAGAGGAGCAACATGAGTAGATCGTATGTCGGGTACATGTACGTGCGTAAACGAGAAATCGGAGGCCATAGAACGGTTGTCCGCTATCTCTATGACAAACAGAGAGAGAAGAAAAATCACGTTGGAGGTGACGTGCGACGAATCATGGTGTTCCAGCTGTTCGTGCTTTATTATATCTTCGTACAATGCACCGCCACAATAACACCGCTGCTCGTTTTTTTTTTTTTTTTTGTCATCCGCCGGCGACGCTTCTGCTTTCGCGTGCAACACTATAACGGTAACAGAGACAGATCGTTTCCCAGATACAGCGTGGTACAATTTGTTCCTTATCTTTACACGGGGCGTCCGCTGGCCGAAGCTCCGCGGGACACTACGGCCCCTCCATGACAGCCAAGGATGTCCACCGATGACGTATCACTGGGAGTTGGGGGGAGGGAGGGCGAGAACTTAAGCGTATATCACAAGCGAGTGTGCACGGGTCGTCTTACGGTTCGTAAAAATCTAGGTCGCCGTTGTGATCGTTTGAGAAGCGCGGCTTGGCAAAGTGTGAACGGTGTATGCGTTTCGCCACACAAAACAGGGATGATCAGTAACTCCACGAGTGGAATCGACCGACGTGTCTTTCATCTTTCACTCGTCGTACTTGCCATAGTACTTACCACATCCACTTACGCTTTTGAGTCGTAGGTGAATGATTTCATCGACCTTCGATTCCGTGTTCTAGTTGGCTCGAAATTTTACCAAATTTTAGCCAGATTCGTTTAGTACGTCTCCAATTTGATGTGCAACATAATTTCAGGTCAGAATATAGTCTCAGGTTTATTAGTTGATTTATGCCTGTTTTGTGCTCCTCCGTTTACTATTGTCGAAGCAGCGTAGTAGAATTATCATGGGTCAGGTGAGATTAATCGTACATACCAGAATCCATTACATTAGCACTTCTACTTACACATATAATAATCGATAAACCTTTGAACTTCGTGTAACATTCGTATATACTTCTCTTCAACACAGTTTCCAACGCCTTATAAAATCTAATAAATCGATTAAGCTGTCTGTACACATGTAAACACTGGGGAACACGTGCTGAGAAAGAGAGATTGGAGATAGTCTCATGGTGTCACGGTCTCACTTTGCCGCGGCTGGCGTACGTACTGCATAATGAAACGGGGCGTAAAATCGCTTTAAATCAAAAGTTGAAACGGCATAAAGCTATGTACAAGTATAAACTATGTACAAACCGAGACGTAAACCTCACATTTATACGAAACGAAACTGGGATTTCAAGCTGAGTCGATCTGATGGGGGGTTGGCAAGTTCGGTAAGTCGAAAATTCTGATTCTTTTTAGATTAATCTCTCAGTTCTTGAAACTGAAATTTGTAACTCCTTATGCCGTTGTTTCTGGAGTAATTAAATATATGTGTTACGTTGTCCACGCTTTACCGTCCAAGTTATAACGAATTAAAGAAAACAGTCGATCCACAAACTTTCGTAATGACAATAAACATAACTATAATACACCACCTACAAGCTTGAATTATAAAATTTTATAGACAATATATCTTAGTGTACCTCTAGCATTATCTATTACAAAATTATTGCTCCAGCAATTTTTCTCATATTCCTTATAGCTGTAAAAAAATACCGCAGTAGCTTTTACCCTCGAGAACTGAAGACTGGCCAAAAGCAAGAATTAACTTACATCCGTATCGAATTCTCGAGCTCTCTTGATATCACGCTCCTAAAACAGCGGAGCTTGGGAAAAGTATCAGAATTCGCAAGTTACTGAAATTCTAGTGTTACATCCATTTCTTCCTTTGGCGAATTGAAATTGAAAATGAAACGGGACAGTCGATCGAGATCTAAGCGTCACGGTTGTCGAATATTCCTCGACTGTTTTTCGGTTACGTATCACGTGAACGATTGACGTCTGTGTTTCAGGTACGAGGGAAGTAGAACGTTTACATTACAATCATTTGTTACAGCGGTCGTCGTTGTTGCGTCCACGCGAGAAACGACTGGTGGAACTCCCTGAGAACGTATCATAATAACGTGTAGGCTTGCGAAACTTAATCAGTGCAGACAGAGAACGTAAGATTTCATCGTACCTTGCTACCCTCAGCTGCATGTTCAGAAATTTTTGCAGATTCAGTGACATTCGTTGCTTACTTTGGAAGGGAATCCGCTCGTGTTGAGGATGCGCGATCACGTTGCACGATTTTTTACTAAACAGGGGGCACACCTACGATGCTTGATCACCCTTTAGTCAGAGCAAATTAAATCGCGCTATTGAAAGGCTCGCGACAGCATCCAAATCAGTTGCATTGTACGATGCTTCTGATCGCAGATGCAATTGCTCGCCGCCATTTGTTCGAAGCTCGTCGAAACTGTTTTATTCGCGATCAATGAATACGCTGTGATGCGAAATGTTTGCTTAAACATTTGTATAAAATTCGTCCCTGATAAAGGATGTACGTCTCAGATGAAGGCACAAAAGTGGCTATTGAAATTAAATCTTCTATTATTTATACAGAATGATTCACGATTGTACGTCGATACTTTAAGAAATATCTCAAGCAAAGTATTAAGTGAACATTTGTTAAGGCATTCTTTTCCTATTTATTCATTCAAATATCGCACTTTTAAAATAACTGAAGTGCCATTTTTTGTGACTCACTTAGAACTTGGAAAACAGAGCCTGGACGATTCAAGTTCACTTATGATTTAGACTTACTCCGTAAAACATAGACCTGCAATTAAGTGTCACTCGATAATCATCTCCAAGTACATTACTAATCAGTGGCGGACTGGGTCCAGAAATATTGGTTGCTGGGAGACAAAGGGAGTCCTCCCACAATTTAATTTTTAAGAAGTAAATATAATTGTCAAAAAATACACAAGTGGCGAAGAAGTAGAATTAAAATATTTCTGAAATAAATGTATCCTCGAAAAATGATTTTATTAATCTTTTTTTTATTAATATAGTAATACAATGTTAATTCTAGTTGATTACAGAAATAATATTGGAACTTCTATTGTATTTTCAAGCTATTAAAAACTGAAAAATCATCAACATTTTTAATATATTGCCAGACGTTCAAAGGGACCCACAGGGCCCACTTGCCATCGGGTCAGCTGGCACGCTGGCCAGTCCGCCACTGTTACCAATAAAAGCAAAGAAAAATATCCTCCCCCTCGAAATGTCGATTCAGTCACCGATTCGAATATGCGTCTCGTCGTGCAGGAGATGAGTATGATCAGAAGGCCCGAAATTGTCCACGGGTCCCGACCCAGAGGGAGGTCGCGCAATACGTATGCAGTGACCAAAACCACAATGCAAGAGAACTAGTATATGTATATCGGTCAGAGAGGAAAGCTTCAACAATTGCAAAGATATCCTTCATGCAGGTGAGGGTATAATGAGGGGTGTAACAAAAGCTTCTTTACGACAAAAAACAACAAACAACATTCCAACATATGTTGTAATGAAAGGTGCATTCCTTACGCAATTTGATCGCAATATTACTGTCTATCAGTACAAGGTGAACCAACCCGACGTTACGAAATAATAGAAACAAAGGGGGCAAGAGAGAAATAGAAAAGAGAGAAACAGTCAGGAAGAGAAAGATAAAGAAACACTTAAAGAATAACGGGGAGAGAGATACAAATGTCCCATTTAACTGGATTCTGCCGAGTGCTCGAAAATAAAGTCACTGCAAGAATCACAGACGTGCATTCAGCGATTCTGCATTCCCACGATTGAAAGAATACGTGGGACGTCTGGCAACGCAAGTTTCGCTGCCGCGATCCCGCCAGCGGACCCCTCGCGACTTCCTTCAACCCTTCAAAATCACCGTTCGTCAAAATCCAAAAAATGTTCGACACTGAAAGTAACAGATAGTGTGTCCAGTCGCGATTTCGAATCGCCGACCAAGTAGCCAGTAGAAATAGGAGTGCTTAGGGTGGTCGAGTGAAATGAGACACTGTTTCGTATATTTAGGTAGAAAGAGAGTGAGAGTGACAGAGAGATAGACAGATAGAGAGATCGAGAGAGATACAGAAAGGGGGTAAAAGAGAGTGGCATGCAAACGCGCCGTGGACTCGAAAGCGCCGACCAAAGCGTTTTGTTACACCGCTCGACTACTGAACTCTGCCTTCTTTTTGTCTGTCTTCTTTGGACCTCGCAGGTACGGAACACGCGGCCGCACTTAATTATCCTCTAGCAGCGGCTGTTTGCCTCGCCTCGTCGTTTCGCCGCGTTTCACGCGACTCACTCGCCCGAGTGGGATAAGCTCGCGGAGTGGCTCGGGGAGTCGCACCGATTCGAAATCCTCGAGCACGCTCGCGCCGGCTATCCCCGCCGCTGCCACGATCTCCGTGAATCGTCGTCTCACCGATTCGGTGGCAGCCAACGAGTTAAACCGCGCGGATCTGCCCACGTGTACAACTGTATTTCCATTATTTCTGCATGTGTGTGTGTGTGTATATTTGCGATGGATGCGACCCAATTCCGCTGTGCAATTAAAAGGGGGATTGGTCTGGGAAATTCTTGGAGGCGCGATAAGTCAGAAGTATGACGAAAAGTTGTATCGACTGGCCTGTAGTTTTCGAGGAAGCTGATTTAGAAATTGGCACGGTTTTGTGCTCCTTCGTACGGGCTATTGTTACGTCACGATGGGATAATCAAAGTGACGTGGCTCTGAAAGTAGTTCAACGCATTTTTACTTGCCGGGGGTTGGATACTTTGATCAGTGGCGAACTGTTTCGAGGGGAACTCGATTCCTGTGTGTTCAGGAAGGGGGCGTTTTAAACAGTACAGTAGTTAGCAAAGTATTATTACATCAGTGGCACGTGAAGATGTGTTGAATTATTTTGATAAGCATAATCTGATGTGCTCCGTCGAAATGCGATGGACTGCATGGGGGACCATTGAAGTGCCATTGTTGAGCACGTGACCTAACGAATTTTCGAAGCCAGTTTCGTCGAAAACGAGGCTGAATGTTTAAAACAAATTTTGTTTTACAACTTTCACTTATTCTGAGTGGAGAATTTGATCGACTACTTGCTGGTATAAGTGTTCTATTGTTAAATCACACGTCACTTGACATCATGGTATTTTTTTTCTTCGAGACTGCATTTGTTTATAGTATCGGGGTCTAATCTGTGCAGAATTCAAATTCAGTGTATTTATAAAGTGAAATAGAATTCTTAGAATTAGTGAAATGTTTCGGCAAGATATAATACTGAAAATTGACAGATAAATTTAAATCCCGTTTCGCTGATATTTGTAAAATGTTTTCATATTTCAAAAGTGGATGCTTCAAACTGGGAAAAATTCAAGCACTTCGGCAATAACAATATCGTTCGATTAAAAGTAATTTTCGCTCTGCGGATGATCGATATTATTTATTAAACTGATAAGCAGTCATAATATCCCAACGTTTGATTGGAATACACGCGTTTTCAACTCGCAAACGAATATTCTTAATATTATTTTTAAATAAATTGAACGCAACATTTAATCCCCTCGCTATTATTCCAGCTCGACAGCTGGCAATTTTGCGCAGATTATATCTCAGAATCGCCAACAAATACTGCAGGCTCCAGAAGAATTTGAAAATAACTATGAGACACTTAGGCGTGCGCTTTAACACGGAATAGCTTGCAAGCCAACGTGTTATGCGATGCTGGGTATTATTCGAAATAGTTATTCCATTAAATAATTTTCACGTCTCTGTGTTTCGACATTTCTGGAGCTTGAAATACGAATGAAACATTCATTCGAGGATAAAGACAAGAAAATTTAACAGAAACTTTGTGAAAAATGCATTAAACGATTAGGAAAATAATTTAAATAAATAAGCCACATGATTAATCGTTAGTAAACAGTTATTAATAATGGTTTCTTCTAAAAGCTGTGTCTAAAGCGTTAACCCAGCACCGACATGTTCTGGCGAAACACTAAAAAAGCGGGAGAAGATTATCTTTGCGTTAAATATCTTTTTATCCCAAGATTATCTTTTCCCATGGCTGCTCGAGGTAAAGACGTTAAACGACGAAAATATACTCGATGTAAATATATATATATTTACCGTATACTTGAAGCGAAAGAGAGGATGGGATACACTGTGGATTTGTGTGTCGATTTTTTGTGCGTTGTAAAGTTTTGCAAGATGTAAGTAGCGCGCCGAATTTCCATTGGACTGTATCGCAGATAGAGATGACTGTCATTTAAGAAGTTTGCTAACTCAAACCGAGCAGCATTCCTACGCGCGAGGATCGGTATCGACATCGCGAACCGCAGGTTGTAATTTCGTGGTACGATCTCATCAGATAAACGTTCATCCACACTTTCTAGATCAGCAATCGCAAGGTTATCGATTAGAAAACGAGAATACTACCGGAAATTCGCAACTGCAAAATCTTTACTTAGCACCGACGCGATCGTCGAGAATTGCAGAGCATTGTCGAAAAAAAGCAAGTTACTTTTCCGCATGTTCGTAAAAATGAATCTCACGGGGCAATAGTTCGTGTAACACCAATGTGTGTATATATATGCACTCTGAAATAACATCTCTATTAAGCTGAAAAGAGTGAGTAACTTTGGTATTTTCGCGCGCTACAGTTACCGTTTCAAGCCGCGTAGAGAGGAGAACTAAATAGCGTTTCACATCCAAACAGACCTTTTTCTTCCACCATCGAATATCGATAAGTTTATTGAATTTCTCCTTCTGCTCCACAGCTCTCTCTTCGGTACGTGAAACGGTACATAAGTCCGCGAGTTTTGATTAAAAAATCGGTTTGAATTTCTGCTCGTGTTTGCTCAAGGAATGTAGTATCTCGTGATCAATGTGTATGCGTAGATGTGCAAACTCTGAATGTACATGCCCGGGAAACACGTGAAAACCATCTTCCATCGGCTTCGCTTAATTGAACATCGGATACGCATCGAAATACAGGTGGATATCACTGAACGGAAGCTTGCCCCTGTGCTGCCGGACGCGGCATTTAGTATGACGAAGGGGAGCGTTAAACTCACGCCGCGTTCTCTTCAGAGTTCGTTAGCAAGATATTGAGTAGTATAGCTCGGCCGGTTATAACCCAAATTTGAGTTTTGAGGGAGGGGGCAACCCAAATATGGATTTGAAAATTTTCGAAATTATCTATCGAACGTCTATCGTACCACTCTGAACGTGTAGTGAACGTCTATCGTACCACTCTGAACATGTATTGAACATCTATCTGTTCAATACACGTTCAGAGTGGTACGATAGACGTTCAATACACGTTCAGAGTGGTACGATAGATGTTCAATACACGTTCAAAGTGGTACGATAGACGTTTGATAGTTAATTTCGAATATCTATCTGTTCAATACACGTTCAGAGTGGTACGATAAACGTTCAATACACGTTCAGACTGGTACGATAGATGTTCAATACAAGTTCAGAGTGGTACGATAGATGTTCAATACACGTTCAAAGTGGTACGATAGACGCTTGGTAGATAATTTCGAAAAGCTTCAAATCCGACTTTGGATTTCCCCTCCTTCAAAACTCAAATTTGGGTTAGAACCGGCCTAGCTATACTACTATATTGAAACACTCATTTGTAAGGCAGAAACAGTTCGAATAAATCCTGACTTTCTTAATTTCAAGGGTCTGCATCTTGATCTACATCCTATGTGCACGATTTTACTGGATTTGTGGTGGGCAGAAAAGCGCGTTAGGTATTAGACATGCATTTTATAGTTAAGGGGGTATTAATGTCACTTTCTCAACGAAGGAACTTACGAATTTTGAAATTGGTTTCATGAGTGGTCATCTTCACACGCTGTTTGTGTAAATAAAAACTTTGAATAAGAAGAGAACTAAAAGACACTTTATTTTTATTTGTTATTTAAAGGGGTAGACTGAGTAAAGTTATGAACAAATGATGGACAAAAGTGAGTTTAGTTTCTATTCGTTATCTAAAAGTTTTATTTGAACGAAAACTTTGCCCATTTTAGTCCACACATGGACAGAGGATCCATTCAAAGTGTTTTTGGCAAGAAATGACACTAATCTGATGTCTAAATTAGCATGTCAAGTGTAGGTAATAAAACTTAAAATTCAATTTCGAAGCAGACGCCAAATTCCTTCGGGAAAACATTTTTCAGAATCATCATATGTATCGCGCGAAATATTATTTCACCGGTGGGCAAATTTGAATAGTTAATAAAAACAGTTATTACCAAGTGCCACTTGAAAACTCAACTACAATTATGTACAAAGAGAAGTTGTACTTATATGATGCAAGAGACCCATACTGTAGGTCTGAAAGCTGATGCTTACGATTCAAATTGACGTTTAATCTTTCGAACGCCTTAAGAAAGTAAATTGCGGTAGCACCGTCTTTCGAGACATCGAAATTGAAGAGCAACCGTTTGCATAAAGCGACTGCGTCGACCCAGTTTCGCTTCTTTTAGCAATTCAATCTCCAACACATCGAAATTCGATAAAGTTTCATCATCTCTTAATACTTATCCATTCATGAAATTCACATTTATTCGTTTCATTCTACCATGTTTACGGGATACTAAGAGCCTGTGGGGGTCTCAATGCCAACGAAACCTGCGGTGGAGCCGTAAGTAATTTCTGATTGATATTTCTTTCGTATTGGTTGCTGCCTATGTACACCGTTCAACTACGACGAGATTGCTACCAAAAATACGAGAACATAAGAAGTCTGCACGGACCGAGGATCTTTTTCACGAGAATGCAACATTTCCCAATCATAGCATTTAAATCTTCAGGAATTATATTTCTAATATTACTACATCCTGTGTGCTTGAAGCGAATGTGTCGCCTATTTTATGTCACTACCCAACATTCTGGACGGAAGAAGATTTCTAAAAGGACTTACCCTCTTTTCAGTCCCTTAAACAGTCCTTAAACAATGTTTCACACCCCCGTTACACGACTTTCACAAAAAGTCGACCTCGTCAATTTTCCAGAGCCTATGGTCTTATAATACGAATGAATAAATATGCAAAAATGTCAGAAATTACCTAGGTCTCGGCCTAACATTTCCCTGAAAGCTAGAAGCTGACTGGTTGTCTAGAGATTAGAGCCAGGGGGGAAGTATTACGCCTCTTGTAAATCGAGTAAAGATTTCTAAATGTGTCTTCCACAATTCTTTAGCATTCGAGTATATAATACACTAATCTCCTTCAATAGGTGGCAGATTTTGTGAGGACAGTATCAGGGCCCACTACCAAGAAGAGGAGAACGTTATAATACCTCTTGTAACATATGTAACAAACCTTTTCTTCACTAAACACAGTACCATGTGGTAGCAGTTTGTACACAATTTACTAGTAGAATTATTTTCCCAATAAAAGGGAACTTCTAGAGTTCTAAATTAAACGACAGACGAGAGTTGTATGTTAGGTATATCTGACGAAGTTCCATTAACTTAATTCCTACAGTCTCCCCTATATGTTAATATTATAGTTAGAATTTAATTCCTGTATAGAAAGTTTTGTTTGCAAGCATTGTACATTCTACTTATCAAACTTTCAACATTGTATGTAACATGCAATAGTGCTATATACAAGGCGACAATTTAAGAACTCTTTAGCCTACTGTTTAATTACAATCAGAATACGTTTAGAGTAGCCTTGTAGAATTTTTTGATCAAGCTTCTGAGTATGTTATCTGAAGAACCCTACATAAAGTTTCGCAACTTCGAAAAATTCGCACAATCTCCTGAATTTTAGCGAGCTATAGAATTGGGGAAAGGTTTCAAGCACAAAATGTATCGATTAATCGCAAGGCAATATACGATGGTAACTGGTGAAATCAGTTGATAACATTATAGACAGCAATTATTTCAGTAATAGCACCACTGGAATCTAATCCTTAAATTAATCTTCGGCCCTCGCGCAAACAATCGTGTGGGAACTTGTGAATTCCAAACGCGAAGTTCGAGTTCGATCCAGCCGAGAGTTCGGGCGATGGCAGCGTGAGATTTTACAATCGGAAGTTCGATGTTAAATTCGGGCTCGGGAGCTGGCGCTAACAGGCTACACTATTGACACTATGAAGACGCTATCTAATTGTTTAACCGGGGATGTATTCCGGGGTGAGTCAAAACACAGACGCCCCTGTGCACAAAGTACACGGTAAGCCACTGCGTGAATCGTCCCGTTAAGCCTTCTGCGGAACTTTGCGTGCAACTATGTATGTATAAATTACGAACTATTAAGAGAACTTCCAAAGTTCAAATCTAATTCCATTCCGTACCGTACTCGATTACCAAAGTGCAGATTAAGCGCGTGAAGGATCCTAGAGTATCGTGAGAAATCTAGCGCAGGTACCTGACATCCTACAAGCCATCAAGTGAACGTGCTGCGCTTTGCTTTTGCATAAAAGACTGTTTGAATAACATTAAAGCCTTCGTACAATTTCTTTACTAATACATTGTTTATGACGTAAGTGACGCAAGAGTCTGAGGATGTGGTTCCTCAGAAGTGGCTTGTTAAGGAAGCATTTCTAGAAGTTTCATTGCAGTTGCTTGTTTAATCTCAAGTTATAGGATATAAATATGTAAATTAGCTGAGTATTAGGAGGCTGATAATTGCTAGCGTCTAATGCATTCTAGGGTAGATTGGATAGATCTTAGGCATTGTTATTGGCCGAGGAAAAGGACACTTAAATGAGTGTAATGTTCCTACAGACAGGGAAGTATCAATATTAACAGAGGTGTACACCCAGCGGTGATAATTTTCGTTCCTAAGTGGAAGTCTGAAGAATATTTCGAGGCCACTCTAACTTTTCCTTACACTGAATTATTAAATTACGTTGCATACTCGCGGGTATCTAAGGCTGGCTAGGTATACCTACATACGCTGCTGGCGTCGCAGCTGATTTATAGATCACAGTGTTTTCTATGTCAGAATTAATAATGTGACTAGCAGTGTCGGTAAATTATACATTTACCATTCTGTATGGCTATTAAATGGTAAAGTCAGACCTGAACATGCATCGAACCGCGACCAGTGGTATTATTTATCAGATTCAATGGAAAGAATCGTATTTATTAACCGACTTCAAAAAGGAGGAGGTTACAGATTCGACCCGTATGTATTTTTATAAAAGAAGAAGCAACGAGGAATGAGCGTTAAACTTTAGAATTCAATATCGATTAATGTATGATTAATATAGAGTTGCTTGCATCGAATAGCATAATGAGAAAGCACGAAAAACTAAATTGAGTACATGGAATAAATATGTTTTTTACTTCTGCAAAATTAAACGCGTGCATGCAGCAGGTATTCAAAATTCATTTTCTAAATCACGAATTCTAACAAGGAAATTTTTAAAGCATTTCATTATTCAGTTACTTTTTCGCACGTCATCGGTTTTAATGCGTAGATATCTACGTGGCGCAAAATATTCAAAGTAACAAAGGTAAATTGGCACTAGGTCACTTTTCAGCATGCAATTTTAAATAAATTACAATTTGAAACATAATCAGCCGAGCCTGAACAAAAAACTTGAGATGAGAAAATAACACTACATACACTTCTCACAACCGAATATTTTAGTAACTGTTATCTTCGCGGAAACGTCCAAGATCTGCGTGTTTATTAAATACCCTTCGATTATATACCTACTTTCCTGATGTAATCAAGTCAAGCATAACAAACACAACTCTATAAATTCATGCAACACACCTCTCTAGAATTTCGCGTTGCACTCGATAATAATTAGCGAACGTCCATAATCCTTATTTCCATTTGCTACAACTCCTTAAATAGTTACCACTTAATAGTAAACTCCAACAAAACTGGCAAGAAGATCGTCAAAAAGCTATTAACACCTCTGAGATCGAACTTTCCTATTAATATCTGCAAGGAACTTAAAATTGCATTCCAAAGAAGCTGAAATGGACAGGCTAATCAAAGTATAACACTGATATAATTACCTAGCAACACGTTACTGGTGGAGATTCTTTATAACTGTCCGAAGGCAGAAGGATCCTACCCAGTGAATCAATGTTAATGTCTACTTGAACTGGTACCGATAAAACTATGAAGACCTATCAGCGACTTATCGATATCAACTTAAGATTTACGCGACCTAAGAGCCGATAACGGGTTGAGCCGTCGCCTGGGCGTGCTCTCGGTGGAAGAGGAAGCGCTCTTGTTTTTAGAAGGCTTAGACTTACTCTTCTCCTTGCTCGTCGTAGCCGAAGAGGTTTTCACTGGTTTCCCGGGCTTACTTGCAACAGTGCCGGAGCCAGTGCTCGTAGACACTGTCGCCTGTGTGGATTTATTTACTGTAGCGGGAGGCTGGGATAGGGTTTCGGTTTTAGGGCTTACTTGTACCTCACAGGGTGGTGGTGCGCTCCTGTAAGACGGCACGATTTTGAAGGTCACTGATCCTCGTGCTTCGCGCTGCAACAGAAAGCAACGTCGTTAACGATGCGCAGGGCCTCGATTTACAATATTTCAGTCTGAGAAGGTTTAGTCGTTCGAAGGTGTTTTGTTTTATCTGCTGCAATCGCGTACACATAAATCCACGAATATGAGTTATTGGGGTTAGACCACCAGATCAGGAAATTCCACATCTTTGGCTATTTATTTCTAAGTAGTTTTGTCAAGGTGCCTCTGGACCTGGCCAAGGTGGTCTAACCCCTAAAGGGGGTAGACTACTGTGACGGATCGAAAAAGTAGGTAATTTTCTGATGCCAATTGTAGAGAAACTAATCAGCCGATTAAATTGCGGTTTAGCACTTGATTTTGGCATATTGTAAAGCTTTAAAAACCATTATAAAAATTAAGCAAATATACGTAGATATATGTCACAAAGCGGCTCCGAACTGATGGTCTTTCTTAAACGGTGTACCCTCTAACTCAAATTTGGATTATCCAAAACAAAGAAACAAATGTTGTGTATTAAGTATAATGTTAGGCCTAAGCATTAACGGACCTGTTTTTTAATATTTTGAAAATTCACTGAATAACAGCGTGTTGAAGAAAAGGATGCCGATTTTCGCGACGATTCGTCTGTACCCCCCTTAAAAAAGAAATTGTCAAGAAATGGTCCGTGAATGCTTAGAGAATGTAGCAACAAAGATGTTTGCAAAATTTGGTCACAATTGCGTCAATACTGATTGAGGAATCATGTACCTACACCGTTTTGAAAAGTATCGTTCGGAGCGCAAACATTCGACTGTTCGTTCGGCTCTGTATCTCCGAAACTAAGCTATATTAATATTTCAAACTTTTTGCATGTCATTCTAGAGATTTCAAACTAATATTTAAGCGAAAAAAAAGATTTTTCGACAGTTTCACAGTAGTCTAATCCCTTAAGGCTTGCCAGCTGCCTTATTCGACTTTTTCATTATGCCAAATTTAGTAAACTAATGAACGGTAAAATACATAATTTGACGTTTCAGATGTAATTCTCCAGCCCTGATCATAAAATAGCGGGAATAAGTATTTTGATAGCATTATTTTTCATTCAGAAATTCACGATTAAAACGTCAGATTGTCTCAAGTAATTATTAATCTATTCAAACATATCAAATGAAAAACTTTAATGAAGATAATTAAAGTGAGTAATTTGGGGGAAGGCTAGTTTGTACTCACGAGTATCTTTTGCAAGGCATTGACAGATTGATTGGCCACAGGTATCCCGTTTATTTCTCTGATCTCGTCACCGACGTGAAGGGTCGCTTGTCTGTGTATCATGCCACCGTGCATAATTCGTGCTACCACACATTTCCCATCTTCATTCATTTTCAGAGTGATTCCCTGCAAGTAGACAAACAATTTTACGCTTTCGTCGCACCCCCTCGCTGTATTTCGTTTTAACTACATTGTACAGTATTGGAAATATTTATTGCATCACTGGAATAAACACGTTCACACTTATACCTTTCTTATTATTAAGGGTACTAGGCAGTCGTTCCTGTCTAAAATGAAGCATTTCTGTTTCAATTAATTACAGAGAAACCAATTGAAACCGAGACTTGTTCTTTCGCACGAAGTTTATTAACAACATAAGCTTTAGAAAACATGTTTGTTTAGTAAAAAATATGCATTATATATGACTTCTTAAAAAAACTTTTGTTTTGCAGTGATAACGCAAAAACGGAGGTTCCAATCGATTCAAAACAAATTCGAGCATCTTCAAAAAAAGTATAGCTTCAGACCAGACCTAAATTAAAGTTAATAAAAACTCTTATTCTTTATGAAAAGAAACTAAGACTTCATCTTTTGGGGCTTGGGGGATGGTGGAACCTCATCAATGGGGTCTCACTGGGGTTTTTAGCCAGAGGGTGGCCAAATTATTATACTCATTTCGTCAACAACTACAAACATTTTCGTCAATTATTAGGATCATTTTAAAATGGATTTAATACGATTAAAAAAATCTTAAACTAAAGCAACTAAATGTTCTGAAAGGAAACTTTCTTCGCTTTCCAAAACACTCATGAAAATTTGTCTACGATCATGGGTTCACAAGTTATAGATGTGCAAAGTGAAAAGCATTCGGTCAATAAGAATCATACAAGAAAACCAAAAAGAAAACAAAATTAAAGAGAAATGTTTGCTCTATAAGAGCTCGCCATTGGAATTAACGGAAAAAAATCTTTTTGGCCCGTACATACGTTGAAACTAGGCAAAAATTTCTGAAACTTCGTTTCCTGCGCTTCAACTTGATAAAACTGTATTATAATGGATGAAAAAAAAATGGAGTCCTTGATTCAAAAACTATAAACGTCAAGGATTAAAGCGCGTTTTCTAAATATTTTTCGCGACCATTTTTCGCAGAGATAAATATTCCCAGTACTGCATATTGGGTTCAGTGGGACAGTCAAGTTTCACTAGCCATAATTCGAATTGCCTTACCATTGGCTCATCAGTGTTCTTCTGGAACTGGACCAGTCTGACGCGCGTCACATTTTCGAGGTCTAGTTCACCGTTCTGTCCCTCGAGATCGTCGCCACCATTTAGGTACGGAAGAAGAGGCGGTGGTGTTACTCTGGTGGCTTCCTCGCCATAGACTTCGTGCCCGGCTACGTCATGCGCTTGCAAAAGCGCCTGAAACAAACAGAAGCGAGGTTTCGAGTTAAACACTTTATATTACTACTGCTAGACTTTTATAGTTTTAAGTTGTCAAAACGGATGAAACAACGCAGAAGTATTTCCTAACAACTCTACAGCCCACATTTTCAACATAAAGTATACGAAATGTTTATGGTAGTGTTTCGCAAGCTTTTTCGAGTCGCGATCCCGTTTTATAATATTGAAATAACCTGCGGCGCTCCTCCCCCATATAAGGCAAGGTAAAGAAAACGCATTAAAACAGGTATTTCAAAATATAATTCTAACTTAATAATATTAAAAAGTAACCCAAAAAACCGTGGCGACCCACAGGTTGGGAATCACTGGCTTATGGTTTTAAAAATACTTTTGAAATCTCAATAATAAATATAGGATCCAGACAAATTTTCGAGAACGGTTCTACATAAAAATACCACTGATCTAAATTGCACGTCAAGTTGGGACATTTCAGGGCAACAGCTGGAAACAGGAGTTCTGAGCAGTTGAAACAGAGGAATAGTTCTGCAAGCATTGAAAAGCTGCACGCCATGTGCTAATACCTGTTATGTACTGGAATATCTTTGTAGCAAAAAAACGGTACAACTTTCCACAACACGTGGAGCATTCGTCATATTTTTTACAGAGAAGTACTTGGAAGTACGTGTGCACAACATGGCCTGCAGGTGTCCAGGAAATAAGCTCACGAGTTGTAATTTTGTGATATTTATTGCTGTACGAGGTACCAGCAATATTCGCGGAGGGTGGGTATTGGGAAATAAATCAATCTTGTGCTTGCAACATAGTTGGAATAAATTATAAAATCAATTACGTCGAAGGCTAATAACAAGGGCTATTAAGCAGCGAACGAAGCTCGGCTGCAATATGTCGCGGCGATTTATTTGCACGGTATGCATGTCGGTTACTTAGGTTTCTAAAAAGATAGAATTCTGGAACGGATGTAGTTGTTACATTGCTCGGGTGCTACTAAAATGGCCCTTAGACGGTTAATATTTATTGCGCAATATTGAATATTGAATATTGCGTAATTGTATTGAATATTGCGTAATAATATTGACCGTCTATGAATCATATTGCAAGATTGTACAATATATTGTGTGCATCAAAGAGGTTCTGATTTTTATTGTGCAATAGATTGCAAAAGGGGCAACTGCCCCCCCCCCCTGCGGACACCCATGTTTGGTGCAGTGCATCAAATGCAAGGGTTGGGCTCACGAGGGCTGTACAGACCAAGAAAATGTCGATCATTTTGCCTGTGATATTTGTAGACGTGCCTAAATAAATGTTCTATTGTATTTTTAAACGTTTTTACTAACATTACTTAGACCTTAAAGTCTACTAAGTAGTTGGACGGTGCTGGGCGACAATTTTTCGTTCGCTGCGACTTACAACTTTTCAATTCCAGCGAATTATTAATCTATACAATAAAATCTGAGAAAAACGATTTATCCCCCTTTATTAAGCACAATTTGTAGTACAAATTACTTTTTTGAAATTTGATTTTTACCAACAATAGCCCAAGTTATGGTGCGAAAGATTAGACTAGCTGGTACTGCAGGACTCTCCCCTATAATTTTGTTTATGTCTTCAAGATCAGACTTCAACAGAGTATATCCTTATCCAGGTACCAACGATTGAAGAGATTCCCAAGAAGTGTAACAACAAAGTGAATTCCATAAGTGCGTAAAAATACTCTCACTCCTTCCACCGACCCCCATTACGTACAAATCCTTCCAACCACAACTGTTCCGTATAATTACGAAACGGTGGCACTACACCTATCACCAACCCGCAAGTGGCAAGAATAGGAAGCGCAACTGCTGTTTTGAGCGCCGATTTTTCTACCCCGGTCGTCGACACGTCCAGTGGTTTCTAAGCCCCCGTCGAGGACCCTAATGAGAGAAAAGTCACGTCGGTTGACTCGAATGCGGCAGGGCGGAGCGGCGGATGCAAGTGGAGACAGCTCGTACTGCAACAACGTACGATATGGCATGCAGCGCGAACTGGTACGTTGCGAAGTGTCGGAATAATTCGTTGGAATGGTGCCAGTGTCTGAAGAGCCGCGGCTGGTGGGGCCGCTTCGAATTCCTGCAGCGGTGGCAGGTCAACCTGGGAAAATCTTGCACGGTTGTAGGGCACTTCACACGGGTGCGGGGCCGTGTACGCGTTAGGGAAAGAAACCCCCCCCCCCTCGGCAGACAGCGGCGCGATAGGCGGGACAGAAGGAAATGTGAGTGCAGGGCGAGATACGTACGGCCGTCAGGCTGGCTAACTTGAAATCGAGCCAAAATCGTCACATGGCTCGCATTGATAGCCGCGCCACGTTTCTATTTCCCCTGTACCGTGGACGTCTAATCTATATGTAAATCCCACTTGCGGTGGCGAGCGTGGACGAAGTGAAACGCGGCAGGGGGGCTGCGCAGGGGATATCGGGGCAATTTTAACCGTGATTCTCGGGGGGCGGCGACGGGAACTGCGCGCGTGGATTATGAGGAATAAACGGGGGAAGAAAATTGGCGATACCGATAATGGAAAGTAACTGTAATGGGTGATTTCTCTACCGTCCGAACAGTAGTTTCAGGTGAATGAATATTATTCGCGTGGGACAACGGATGCCGGAATTCCGATAAGGTGGAGCTGTTTCCTGATGATCGAGTATTCTCTTTGTATTATTGGAGGATGGTATTTAGTAATTACAATGGGAGTTATTGTTGGAATATCTCTCGAATGAATTAAAGTACCATTGACTTTGTCACCTGTGTGACAATTGGGCCAAATTGTGCAGAAAGGCACCAATCCTCGATGATCTGAAATTGAGTTAATTTAGTTTGATGATTTTAATTGTTAAAGGGAAGTAGCTTTATTTATGTTGGGTATATTTTATTTCTAATTTTTTGTAAGGTTTTTTAATAGTAATGTAATTAATAATATTTCAAATTTTCTGTAGCTTCTGTTTTTTAAGCCCGAAATGGAACTATGGCTTGGTAGATTTAATAATTGTATAATGTAAGTGTTGTTCTATGGATTGGTAATTTTGTGCAAAATAAAGATCAGTAAATTATGGGAGGGTGATAATTTTGGGGGTTGGTAGATTTCTGCATAACTTGGCCCAAGTCTTCCCTATTCTTCCTAGCCGCAGGTCAGAATGACGCTTTCTTTAATGTCATTTTCAAGTACCTACATGACAAGAGGATATATACCACATGCTGAATTAACCAATAAGCAAAATAAGCACGTGCTTAGGGCGTCGAGAGAAAAGGGGGCACCATAGAAATTTTCTGAATTTTAAAATCTTACTTTTGTTAGAAACACTTTTTATTCAAATGATTCTCTTCGTTTTTTCTGGACATATGATAATCTAGCATTCTTTTTACAAAAACTGTGATAAAATTTCAATAAAAAAACTATCGGAATAGATTCTAGAAACCTTGAAATTGACTCATGATTTTTTCATAACGATTAGATTCTTTCGATGAGAATGGCAGTCGTTCAAAAATTGCTCTGGGTGTGAGCCACATGTCAAAGTTAATCGAAAAAAAGAGGTGAGTCAACGAAGGGTTAATCCGACCCTGGACATGTGAAACGCGACAAATGTGTCTACTTTGAATTCCACCTTTATCAAAATATTTTCATACTCTAATTTCCTAATAGATATTTTCGCAATAAAGTAGGTTAATTACCTAAGCAATACAATCTTAAAATATTCAACATTTTCACAAGATCCACGTAGCATATATTTCTCCCTCGTGCATCTATTTATATATAAAAAAAACCTTATTAAAAAATTCATCCCGAATACTTCAAAGTAATTCTAAGCCCGATCAGAAATGCCCACTGAAAGGAAACACGTGCGCTAATTGTAAGACGCGCGAGACGAACTAACAGTTTCCAATTGAAAGGCGAAAAATGATGTGTCCCGGTTCGATAGCATTCCCCGGTGGCATTAACGTCGTTTAATTACGGCAACCCCATCGGATATTCATTAATTAGAGACCGCTAGCTTGTCAGGCAAGTGGCATCCATTAACCGTTTTCCGGCTTGAAACCCGAACAAAATGAGGAGGACAATGAGTGCCAGTCGGGTTCGATCTCACTGGATACTCGACTTTCATTTTTCCCTTGACAAATTAGAATTCCATCCGTGGTGATTGCTAGACACGCTTTATCCTTCAAACTCCCAGCCTACCTAATTACTTTCACCCCTCAAACTCGCAATCCTATCCATTTTTACGAGCTTTAATTATTCCTTTATTGCACTGTGAATACGTACATGTATTTTATATCCCTGACCCTTCGAGGCAAGCACTCTATAAATGCAGACTTTAGAAAATGATACGTACTTAAAATCTGCATTAACCACATGGTTAGGTTAAAAGAAAATTTAATCACCTCGCTCCCATTAAATTCCTGCACTATGAAAGTGAGGGGAAGGCATAAAAAAAGGGTGTCTTAGTTTTCTACTGCTTGGGTACGCGAGTTCCTCAACGGAGAAGGCAATTACGTTGTAACGTAATCCAGATACCTATCTGTTTACACCAATTTAATTTTCCTTAATTATACTGAAATATCAGAGAACTTTGCTTAACGGCTGTCCCTGAGATGTTGCGTTAATGTAAGGAAATAGATTCACTACGAACATTATTATAGAGGAAACATTCCTGGCAATATAAGCGCACTATTTCTTAGCACTATTTAATAGTCAGGAATCTTTTCGTGGTTGTCCACGGATTGATAATTCAAATGGAATTAGAGGTGGAAATTCTTTGAATTTTGAATAACGTTTAAGGGTATTACCGTCAGAGTGGGGAGAAACCGCAGTCGTTCGAGGCCGCGTCTGCGCATCAATGAGCCAGTTAGCGAATTTGAGGGTAAAATAATATTATTCGATGCAAATGTTGGCATAATGTAACCACCGCGGTGGTATCGGCTCGCAACCGGAAGCTAACTCGTCGGTTCAACGAACCTAGTCATCGTTCAGCAAGATCTCTAAATTGCAATAACCCTTCTTTTCAATGCAATCCAAAATAATTATTGTTCCAGTGATTAGAATCGATAATTAAGGGGCAATGACACTGTAAAGGCCGGAAAAGCAGCCTGACTTTGAGAATTTTTTAAGCGAGTATAGTAAATGGAAAACAAAATCTGTTTGAAGGTCTTTATTGTACATACCCTGCAGTACGATCACATTTTTTTTTTATATTTTGTTAATACAAAATGGCGGCGCCACAACTCAACAAAAGAAGCTTCTTCAGAAACACAGTGTTCCGCTGCGGGAAAGATTTCTCCTTCAATTTCTTACCTAGAACAAAAAACCGAAAATTTTTGAGTCCTATATAAGATCATCTCGCGAAGTACACGAGGAAATTACAAAATACTGTTTTTTTGTAAGAATGGTGCGTGATTGAACAAAACGTTTCAACAATTTCGAGGTTGTGACAGTTCCGTGTTCTGTTCAATCACGCACCATCCTCACAAAAATTAGTATTTTTTCATTTCCTCGTGTCCTTCCTGAGATAATCTTATATAGAACTCAACAAATTTCGGTTTTTTGTTCTAGGTAAAAAATTGAAGGAGAAATCTATCCGGCCGCGGAGCACTGTGTTTTTCTGAAGAAGCTTCTTTTGTCGAGCTGTGGCGCCGCCATTTTGTATTAAAAAAATTGTGATCATACCTGAAGGTATGTACGATAAAGGCTTTCAAACAGATTTTATATCCCATTCACTATACTCGCATAAAAAATTCTCAAAGTCAGGCTGCCCCTCCGGGCTGCACAGTGGCATTACCCCTTAAGCCAAAATCGGCATAAATGATATAAAGGTAATCAATCCACCTTCTACCAAATTGTTCCATGTATTCTAGATCAGCGGAGCTTTTAGAAACTATGAGTTTCGATTGTTATTTTTACCGAGGAACATTTATCTACGTGCTCGTAATTCTTCTTAATCCATTTACGAGCGAGCACAAGAGAAAGATAAAGCGAGGGCGCTTTAATTTATAACCGTGCCGTTTCGAAACGTTTCCAGGGCCTTTCATTAAAAAGTACACGCAGAATTAAATACGAAATTTCAGGCGATACATCGCGCCTCGTGCTCTTCCACGACTATCGTCCTTCTTTTCGCGAGTGTGATAAATCCTAGCTTCGGTACCATACAAATCGTTACGCACTGAAAGACAGCGTTGAACCTTAGCTTAGCTAATGACGTCGCTAAGGGAGAAATATTTCCTCGGGGCTGCATCGATTTCGTTTATTCCGCAACGTGATTCGTACACGCTGAGAAACGTATCGCACGAAAAGCCGACACGCGTGAATGGAGAAAATAGTTGTTTCGAGGTGCGCCATGAGAAATGTACACTGAGCAACGATAGATGTCGAGCAATATTGCTTCCCGGGGCCGTAAGGGAAACACCGAGACGGGAACCGAGTGGCACGGCGACTTCGATATATGCGTAAAAATTGCGCTTGGGTCCCACGTGACATATGGGTACCATCCGCCTTGCCAAGGGTCATTGATTTCTCCCGATTTATTTCACCGAAGCTGCTTCACCGAGGTCCACTGCAATTACCACTTTAAAGCTACTCGCACATTTGGCACCAGTGTCTCACGCATGCGGCGTAATATTGCTAGAAAATATTTGCGTGAACATTAGAGTATACCTAATGGGGATAGTACATACATATATTGATACACACAGTGGTGTGCAAAAGTATTCGGTCACCCTTTAAAATCGCATAAATTTTTTAAAATTAATCCAAACGACTTGAGTTTTTTTGAGAAGCTAGAAGGGTTAATTTGTTAAGTGACGTGATTCGTCGTTTTGAAAAAAATGCACTTGGTTGGAATAGCAAATAAAAAAAGTAGAAGAGGTCGTTTTATAAACTTTTTTTTGTGAGCCTGTAATGAAAATTCAAAAAACCCGTTTGTAGATTTAAGTAAGTTATATACGTGACTAAAATCGCGAAATTCCCGAAATCAGCGATTTTTCACCTTATTCTGCGATATTTAAGCGTTTATAGCTCAGAATAACGTTAACCGAAATCTACAAACGGGTTTATTGAATTTTCGTTACAGGCTCATAAAAAAACCCCTTTTCTATTTTTCTATTTTTTTTTTTCGCTATTCCTACCAAGTGCATTTTTTTCAAACCGACGAATCACGTTACTTAGCAAACTATTCCTTCCAGCTTCTAAAGAAAACTCAAGTCGTTTGGATTAATTTTAAAAAAGTTATGCGATTTTAAAGGGTGGCCGAATACTTTTGCACGCCACTGTATGTTGATACAGTACCTTTTTGGTGGACTAAGGGACATCACCCAATTGTTCCGCGCCGATGTTGATGAGATTTATGGAGATTATAGTTCCCGAAAAAATATTGGTCACGTATTTATTTTATCGGCAAGCGATCATACCTAGCGGGTGAAATCAGCCCCCAAAGTTGGGGATGAAAAACACGTTGGCCCCAATATCTGGGAAACGATGCACTATAGGAAAAAGTCTTTTAGACGAAAATGGTGTATTTTTTGTAACAAATTCAGCCACGTAATCAGATTCAGAGAATAAATAGTACTTTTAGTAGATTAATTGACGTACTACGAATCTGATTATGTGGCTGAATTTGTTATAAAAAAAATACAGTATGTTCGGCTAAAAGATTTTTCAGTATGGTGCATAGTTTCTAAGATATTAGGGCAAACGTGGTTTACACCCCCAATTTTAAGGGCTGATTTCACGCCCTGGATATGGACATTTGCAGATTAAAAGATACGTGGCAAATATTATTTCAAGAAGTATAATCTACATTCTACGTAAACCTTATTAAAATTGGCGTGTAACAGTCGGAAGATGTCCCCTGTAAGTACACAGAAGGAACAAGTGCAGATTTATAATTTTGATAAAACTCTTCAGGTTGACTTCTTTGAGCTGGCAGGTAAAAGCAAAGGACGCATCGTTTTTTCAAACTGTAATGCTATTTTCCAGGGGACTGAAGTTATGAAAAAGTTTCTCAGATACATGTTTTATGGTTTTAAATATAACAAGGAATTCAAAAATGCTGCTTATCAAGAATATTTTGAAAAATATCTAAATTTCTGTAGACAGAAGCATGTGATTTCGCTTTAAATTCACAATTAGCGACAATAATTGTGTGTATTTTATCCTAATGTTTCATGTACATTGCTAATGAATGACGAAGAAGTATTAATTAATTTATTATTAATTGATACGAATCGCGTTATATCATTTAAGATTGATAATTATTCTCTGATGCAGATAACACGATCATTACATCAAATTAATTATTCTGGTTTACACGTCATTAACATGCACACGATATTAGTGTATAATACGAATAATTATGGTTAATAGATAATCATTTACTGTCTCAGCTCTACAATCAATAATAATGTCTTCCCTACTTTTACCTGTTCCCCAAATCTACCAATTTCTATAAAAAAAAAAATATTACAAGTTACGTAGATTAAATCTGTGAAAAAGCAGTGAACTATATTTTTCTTGAGCAACGAGTAAAAAATATTTTCTACAATATAACTTCACCTTTTGCTGCGTGTCGTAACTTGGAATACCATGTACTAACTCAACCCTCGTAACAAATCCACCGATTACTTAAATTATAAATTTTCTATAACAAGAAAATCACAAAATATTAAGTTTCAGTCGTTTCACTGTGTTTGAAACAACGTTACAGATCTCTTCAATGATCACTTAAACGTTTAATTAACGAATTTGTGGTTACCGCACCTTTTGCGATTGCCAGAAAATTACAGCCAGGTAGATCATTTAGATTACATATTTTAAGCATGTTATTCAATTTACTACGTTCGAAAATGATTTTATGCGGTTATATACACTGGATGGCTGGTGGGGGCTGTACTTGGCGGGTAGTTTAATATGTTTGCTATATAGTTAGATTGTTGGCCTCATCCAATTACACTAAATTGCGTTCAAACACTCTTAAACACGGAACGTGTGATAATATGCGAGCATGTACCACGTTTGAAGTGGACTTGGGATAAAGAAACAATAAAGGAAGCGTGCACCAACAAATTTTAACGTTTTCCTGGAATATCAACGATTAGCTACAAAAATAAATAAAGAAGCAGTGACTAATAATTTAGCTGCAAAAATTACGTACGGGCTAACTTTGAAACAGTGAGAAGATTTTAGTGAATCTTTCAACTGGTGTAAAATCCGAGAAGGGCAACATTTTTATTTAAATAAAAATGCCGAATAACGAATAAAAGTTAAAAGATTAATCATGGGTCGAATAAAGTTAATCTTTTTATTCGACGAACGTTTCAACTTCAGCGTCGAATGAACTTTTCAACTTTAACTTTATTCGACGCTGAATAAATTTCTGGCTTTTAAGCATTTAAGTTAATTACTAACTTTTATTTAGTTAATTCCCAAATCTGTCTAAAATACTAATGACGTAATAAGTATAGATATCACAGCATCTCTGCAGTGCAGTAGAAAAGATTGACAACGAGTTGCAATCTAAAATTTCCACTGTACTTTCTACTGGGTCTCTTCAAGCGCCGAGTGTTCACTTATTAGCCCAGTTTTTTGTACTTTCCACGGTCCGTTTAATACTCTTATCAGCGACAGACCGAATAAAGAACGCATTGAAAAGACAGAATGCTGGATTTTAATGAGGACTGTGATCTACCTTCAGCGCTATTTGTCCTCAAAGAGCCATTGTTTCAAAGCTTCAGGTGACTGGTTTCTACGTACGTTGAAGTTTCCAAAATTATTTTAAGCGAATAGGAAAGAGATGATCACAATAGAATACATTAAGCGTAATGAATTGTTCTCTTAAAATATTATTACCGTTTTGGACAATACTCTGTCTAATAACTTTCTAGATATTTTCCACGAAATATACGAAGATATAGTTTGAGGCAAAATAAAGTGTTAAAAAATGTAAAAACACACAAATTTCGTGCGTTTAAAATCTTACTTTAATTATGTTTATACACCTCGAAACATTTATCGCTTCCACTATAATCTGCATCCTCTTAAGCGTAAAATTAGAACTTTTACCTTCATTACTATACTCTACAATAATATTCATCAATGCATTGAATATTGATCGCCAATATTCAGTCGAATTTACCAGGTTCTGCATTTATAAAATAGTTTCTTTCATTGTTAGTACAGAGTCACAATGAGCGAGAAATTCTGTCTCCGTTATTATTGAATTTCAGACAGATCGACTTGCATAATTACAAATGTTATAGGCATATTTAACGAACTTTTAATTTGCTGGTAAACAATTACCTTAAATAGAATTATAATTTCGAACCAACCGCCGCATTGAAAATCAAATTTCCTGCGAAGTCTGTGGACCGTGAATTTCCGTTAATTATAACAAGTGCGAAAATTTTTGCGTTATGAAATAACTATCACAATTTCCTGGTAATGAGTTCTGAAGCATACTTGGACACCTGAAATGCTCACCCCTGTTCTACAATTTTCAAAACTCTTGACTATATTTCTGTGCCTCAAAATGTACGTGCTATAATAAATTTCAATTTACAGAATCTTAATGTGAAACGCACACACTTTGCTACTATAAAAAATTAGTAATCAATTTCAATGTTTTACGACGTCACATGGAAATGTTTTTAAGATACCTCGACAATCTTCGATTGGTCTGACAGCTCGGTAAAAAGGCGAGCCAGAGACTGTTCGAGGAATAGTGTTGCGAAATGGAGGGGAAAATATAGAGGAAGTCTCGCTGCGAGCTAAAGTTTCCCCCCAAAAGCTCGAGGGTGAACGGTGCAAGGAGGGGTGGTGTCTTTCGGTCGGTTGCACATAGTAGAAAAGCTACTATACATGTACTATAAGTTACGGATGGCAGTGTATGGCGCAGTTACACGGATAAGCTATTTACGAAGCGAGAATTCGAGAGGACGATAGCAGCTTCTAGATAGATGCCGGATGTCTAAAAGTTTTCCGACATAATTCCGCGCATAAAAGTAAGAAAAGTATCTGAAAGCAGTTTATCAAAGAAACGTTCACTTTGCCAATTTTTGTGATAATTTAAACCCGGTTCCCTTCATCATTTCGAGATTTTACCTCCTTTATTTTTGCAACAAATTTTGATTGCTTTTTTATTGATTTTCTTTAAAATTAAGAAGCTGTGTTTTATTATTATTTACATTGTATTTGTTCCTGGTTAACTTAGTTTTATCGCAGAGGCCTTATGCCACATTTTTTGTTTACTTTTTTGTTTATTGACAAAGTCGGAGAATATTCAAATGGGACTGTGAATTAAAATTATAAAACGATACACTACGTACTGCAATGTACAGTGTAATGCATCGTTATCGTCGTTCTCGTTAAGATTTCATACGAAATGGAAATTGTGGAGTATTGTTGATCTTTGAATGCAAAATAGTAATTAACTCGAGTACACACTGTACTACCTTGTACACATATATGGCATTAGGGTGGCCCTTATTTATACGTGTTGAAATTTTTTTTCGTATTTCTTTGCCCTCACCCGCTAGAACATTTGATAAAAAAAAAGTCCCTGGAAAAGATTATTGCAATCGGACAACAGGAAAGGGTGCTGACCAGGCCTTAAAGTTTAGAATTCATTAATCGTTTGAATTTCTCAAAAATGATCAATCCTATCGAAATTTTGTTCAAATAATATTAAAAGAGCATTCAATTCTGTTGTCCGATTGCAATAATTTTTTTCAAGGACTATTTATTTATGAAATGGTACCATATTAGGAGGTGAGAGCAAAAGCAATCGCAGGTTGAAAATAAGGGCCACCTTAATATGGCATTCTACTATTAATTTTAAATGAAATTTCAAAATTATGTGCAGAATTTCATTTACGCTTCATCTCTGACAAAGAACCGTGTACCACGTCCCTGAAAATGTATTAATTACATTACATAACATTACCGTTCAAAGTTATTTAATGATAATAATTTTCTCCCGAATTTAATACTCATAGTGTACTGTGCCCGGGTGGAAAGAAGACGGTCGAGAAACTCTAGGGTCCGAATAGTATACCCCTATTGGTCGTCGCGACAACGTCAACGAATACAAAGTAAGCAAACGGGACACGGGCGGCGGGAGCCAATGCGAGCGAAGAACCCCTCTTGCCCCTGTGACATTTCAACCGACTTCTTTCCATCCGGGCACAGTAGGTACTCAATTCTCATTTATCCGATTTTTCAACTTCCACCAGATATATCTTCATCGCATAAACTGGTTACAAAAATACTAATTAAGTAAAGATTTGCTTAAACTGAAATTAAAAAATCGACGTTGGAATATATTTATTATTAACAGAATCGAAACCATGCCAACAGGAAACTACGCTGGATATCACAAAAGTACTTTGTATAACTGATTGCAGTACCTTTTCTAAACTTTCGATTATTTTTGCAGCACACGCCTGCCCTAAATAACAACACACCTCAATAACTACTCTAATATTTATTAATATTTTTTATCCCAAGCTCAAACAATTCACACCCATTAATTACTACCCTACAGTCCTTTCTCCATCAAATACCAATTTAAAATTCATACGACCACCTGCAACCCTATAATTAGAGAACTGTATATAGAAAACTGAACGAGCAGAAACTTATTAATGTCCTCTTACGCCACCAGTTCCTCGCGCTGCTCCTAAAATAATTGCAGCGCGCAATGAAATCGCTAAAGTATCGGATCCCAGACCAGAGACGAAGGATTATTCGTCCCTGACGTTGGTATTAATGCCTCGGCAAATTTGCACGAAGTGGTAATATAACGCGATCCCTTTTACATAATACCATCTTTTGTGCCGACAGCGGCGGTTACATCGGCAAACTTCGCCGCGTCGCTTTTCGCTCTTGACCCGAACCGCTGCAACCAATTACACGGCAAGAACTTCCTCTGTCTCCGAAGGATGCAGAACCTTCCTGTCCTGTTCGCCCGGCGCGAAACAACTATCCAGGGCCAGAGATTGCCCGGCGACGGGCTTTCCGCGCGCGGGCTTCAGAGATCGCGATATAATTACATTTTCCCGATATTAATTTTTTCCTTTTGCGACTCAAATAGAATATTCAACGTAATTCCACGTGGCGAAGGGAGACCAGCCAGCGCGTAATTGTACTTCTTCGACACGAATCTCTCCTTCCGCCTCGAAAGAAGGATAACGTCTTGCAATAACTGAGAACACGTTCCCTCTTCGACGTTAGGAAATGAACACTGCGAGGAGACGCTGCTATTAAGTAATATATATGCAGATTCGACGCTACTAATTTCTTCTACGGTAACGCGAGGAAGAATTCTCTGATGTAATTTGAAGGTAGAGAAGAGGGGAGGGTAGCTTTTCTTTTTCTTCCTAATTTTTCTGCAGTTTTAATGGGAATGGGAATATGTTTCTGTAATATTTAGAAAATTCTTTAAAAGATACTTAATTTGCAATGATAGTACAGGCTGGAGACTTTGATAAACTTAAAGACTAACTTTTGCGAGTTGGGTGTTCCCCACACACCACTACTGAATTTCTCCACCCATTACACCAGGCCTGTCCAGGGATTTGCTCGCACGAGCAACCGCGAATTGCTCTTTGCTCTTGAAGGCATCGAGCCAGGCTCCTAAAGCCCGTCAAGAACCGAAGGTCCCCATGGTGGGGCACAATCGTCGCTCTTGCCGTCGCTCACGACCACCCGTGGTTGCTCTTCGAAGGCAAGAGCAAAAGTTGGACGGGCCTGCATTGCGATGTAAGTTAAAATATGTTTAAGCAACGATCAAAGGGAAAATGACCCCCGAAATGCACCAATTCTATAACGCCTTTAGGCTTCCTTGATAGTAACATTAGCGCTTTCAGAAACTCGGTACTTAAACTCTTGTAAGTCTAAGTGCCACGTCTGTTTTTTCCCCTACGTTTGCTGTAGGGATTGCAAACCGGTAAATCGGTAAATCAGTTCGAAGCTTTTTTCACTGATAACGTAGTAGATCTCGACGGAATTGTGCGCTACATTGCTATACATAAAATTTTTACCGGTAATTCGCCAAATTTCTCGCGATCTACCGGTAAATATCGAGAAATACGTAATTTATCGAATTCCCGGTAAAAATGTTATGTATAGCAATGTAGCGCATATATATAGCGCATAATTCCGTCGCCATCTACTACGTTATCAGTGAAAAAAAATTCAAACTGATTTACCGATTTACCGGTTTGCAATCCTTAGTTTGCTACAAGTAGTTATTTGCACGTACAGTAAATAAATAAATAAATAAATCATTGGTATTCTAATATCGAAGGAGCAAACTTAAATTAAAGAACAGAAAGGGCCTATCCTTCATATTCTACCTTCAAACGCAACTTTGCCAACAGCGCAGCCTCGAGTCTACCCAGTAATCGCTAATTCCGCAAAGGATCTCCAGAAATACGGAATACAGCTTAAAGTGGTACATCTGCAACCGCCAACAGCTTCAACCGCTCGTCGATCAGCTTTCACGAATTCGAGGTAGCAACTAAACGAGTTGAAGCCTGCAATTCTGAACGATCTTAACCGCATGCTCTCGACTCTCTATAAATTTCGAATCAATTTTCCGTGGCGCCGATTCCACGAGACATTCAAGCACATCGTCCCGGATGAACCAACTTTGGCCCCCCCCCCTCCGCTCGGGCAACTTCCGATGTACGCGATTGTGCAGGTAGACACGGCCGCAAAATTATGCAGATGATAACCAGGGAAGGCGGAAGAAGCGGGGGAGCGGTGGGTGTACAGAGCGGACGAAGTTACGAGGGGTTGATCCTCGTCGTTGCACAGCCGCTTCCCCACCGGTAACTATGAGCTTACTTAATGGCGAACAATTACAAACGGAGTCGCGGCGAAAGAATGGATAGAGCAGGGATGAACGGGGGAGGGGGAGAAAGATGGATCGCGGTTGAATGCTCATTGTCTTCTTTTCTCGTGTCTTTAGCACGCGCGAAAACTGGCCGCGCACTTGAAAAGAGCCACGGGAGCATTGACTTTTTCTCCCGACGTAAGAATGCGCGGGCTATTCTCCTTTCCATTCTCTCAACGTTCGCCTAGCATCTTGAAATATTCTAGCGTTACCTCTCGAACGAGGTTTTTAGGGTGGAATGCGTGGCTCGATAGTGCACAGCATTGGGCGAGACACTTTCTGACCGAGTACTACAGGTGATGATGAAGAAGCGGCTAAAATTGTTTCAAATAATTGTGATAATGACAGTAATAAAGTTGCTAAAAATATTATTAAGGAATTTAAGGAAATCAATGAACTTGGTGTTGGTAAACCACCGTGTTGAAGTTTCCACTTCTGTCATTGAAAATAATTCTTTGGATAATCAAAAAGATGTATCTGAAGTACAAGAAGGAAGCGAGGGGTTATCAATTAAATGTATTATTGGAGTTTCAGAACCTAAAAGTGGCACATGGGATTTGTAACAAAACAGGCATTAATGGAAACTGAAAATTATATTAGATCTACTTATACATGATGAATCTGTAACTAAAACAAAAAAACTAAAACACTTTCTAACCGGGTACAGTGTTGTAATTGTTGGAGTCTTTCCATGCGAGACATTTTTGTGGGGTTGAAAGTATAGAGGAGGATAGAAATTGTGTGGGTATATCTGAAGTATTATGTAATCGTTTTTGGCTGTCTTTGATGTTCTCGAAGCTGATTTGTTCTCATTAATAAGGGAAATTTGATTACCCGAACATTTTATTTTTTTTTAAACTGTGCAGGTTTGTAAAGGACCTCAAAGGAAGTATCAGGAAATTTTTTATTTATGCCCCTTTTCGGTTCTTCAGGGTGAAAGCACCCCCTAAACGTTAATGAGTGCTTTCCTATTTTCCAGTATATCTTGGAAACTATAATGGATATAAAAAATTGTTATAAAGAAAATTGAATGGTTTCTTATGCTGTATAAAACTATGTAATCGAATTGTTTGAAACTTGTAGTGGGAAACATTCTACGTGTTTAAATTACAAAATTTAAACAATTGAATTACTCAGTTTTATAAAGCACAAAAAGCCGCAAAGTTTTCATGCTAACAATTATTTTTCATAAAATTAGAATCTAAATTTCGGGCGAAGCCGAGTAAAGCTAGTTAATAATAAATATAAAACATTTCAAACATCTTGTATAATATATAAAGCAGAAAGCTTCCAACATGTCTGTGTGTTTGTCTGTCGCCTAAAAACTTTCAAACAATAAACTCTGGGATCACGAAATGTGCCTCAGCTCAGTATGCTTGACTAATCCAGATGAATGTCACTATTTTCACCAAAAAAAAAAATAAATAAAAAAAAATATATTTTTCATAAAATTAGAATCTAAATTTCGGGCGAAGCCGAGTAGTAAAGCTACTTATAATAAAAATAAAACATTTCAAACATCTTGTATAATATATAAAGCAGAAAGCTTCCAACATGTCTGTATGTTTGTCGCCTAAAAACTTTCAAACAATAAACTCTGGGATCACGAAATGTGCCTCAGCTCATTATGCATGACTAATCCAAACGAATGTGACTATTTTCACAAAAAAAACCTAAAATTTTTTTTTTTTTTATGAAATCAGAATTTAAATTTCGGGCGAAGCCGAGCATTAAAGCTAGTTCGTTATATCCACAGGAACGCGCGCCGTTTGCCTCTGAAAGCCAGCCGTCCACCTTACCCTGCTACCGTTAAAACGTTACATCCCCTTCGTGCTCCCTTTTCAATTTTCTAATCGTGGAAGTATTACACGCATGTCGAACTGTGTCGGGCACACTTCCCGCGGCCTAGAATTACAAAATCATAAATAGCTCCTGGCCGCGACTATTGTCAGTGTTCGAGGATCAATCGAGGAACAACGAGGGCCCCATAAATTTCAATTAATTCTGCTAAAACGAACAGCGTTGCTTGTGTTGCGCTCTAGTTTCGCAGCTCTTGTACCGCCACGCTTCATCGACATCCTGGCATTCTCGCATTACCGCATACACTTTTGCGTTAACGTTATCCCGGTCGTTCCAGTTCCGGGATGCAACCAAGTGAGACCACAAAACGCGTGGGTTTCGGACTATTTCTGGCTTACATTTCACCTACGCATCTTCCTGCCCCATTAATGGCACCGACGTGTCGAAATTATTTAACAGCCAATGTAGTTTCCCGTGTCCCAATAACGCGCTTTCCCTTCGTCCACGAAATTCGGCACCGCGACACAAAGCAGGCTAGACGTTTCTCGCGCTACCTTTTGCGGACTGTCTCCAAATTAAATAAAACATTCGACGAAGTTCGGATACTTCCAACGGGCAAACATTAAAGGACACTCGCAACGTCGATTTATTATAAACAAACGGGATCTCTCCGCGGTTGAACATTCGGTGACCGCAAAGGAAAGCTCGGTATAATTCTGCTGATCCTCGACAGTGTACATACGCGCGTACGCTGGGCTTTATACTTCATTCGTATTCCTTTTACGGACACGCGAAGAGCTCTCAGAGTCGTTATTAACCGTTGAGAGAGATTCATCGAGTACGCGGTGCAGCCGGCGAATCCGTTACCCCGAAGCTGTTTTTAACCATTTCGTGTTTGCCATTTTCAGAATACAATTCGTATTTGTAGAGCAGGCTACACATGTTTCTTAGTCGCGAATGGAACTGCTACTTACTAGCATAATACCCACCTGAAATATAGCTTCGAGGATTTCGTATACGTTTTACCGGCTTAGTTGCGGTAGAGCATTTGAATAACAGTGCGAAAGTGGCTTTTATGCAGGCAGTTTGCAGTTTTATAATTGAAGGGTGAGCGGGGAAATAGGGAATGTCACGGAACAGCTTTATCGAGGAAGTTAAGTTTTAATACTTTACTCCATTAGTCAAGAAACACGGTTCGATGAATTTAATTTTCTTATATAATTTTCTTCTTAAATAACTTCTTGTTTTACCTTCACAACAGAAGTTTATTCTTAGGCAATAACGGGGGTATGTATTTGAATTTGTTAACCCTCTGTGATTCGACAGCTCTGTAGTCCCAGTTGCCACCAACAAAATATACTACAAATCGCAAAATCATGATAAATGCACATTCCCTGTTTTTTATTGATGCCTAAAGAAATTTAAAAGAATCGCTGCTCAGTGAGATTTCTGTAGTTCGTCAGAATACCATTTCGATCATTTGATTCGTCTATGTTTAATAATAGGCGCGTTCAATCGGTTTGGCGTTGAAATCGATTTCAGATTTTCATATTTATGCTTGGCTGTTCGCGTGTACATGACATTTGTACAGGGATCATTCATCTCCCGCTAATTTGCATCACGACGAGGCTGAAGTACACTGCGATTAAGCGATGGGAGATAAAAACACGGGGTGTAACCATCATCTGCATCTAAATGCGCGCTTAATAAATTTTAATCGCATTATGTTTTAATACTAAGCATCGGATCGTGTTGCATCCCATCGCAATTATTGAAATGAGGATGTGTTTTAATCGCATCGAGTTCCAGAAACGATGACTGCAAATCGAACTGAAATGCATTACGCTGTAAAGTAGAATGTGGACAATTAAAATTAGGGGGGGTTTAATTAAATTTTTTTCCAAGGACTTCTTAAATACGGCAGATATGCGATCACTCTACAGCGTAATTGAAAAGGGGTTTTAATTAAAAACTGAATTCACCAATAGGTAGAATTGATGTAATTTGTGAATAAGGTAAATAAGTTAGCAGAATACTGCTTTTACGGAACCGTTCTGTAAGGCGAACCGTCGTGTTTAGGCGCAATTAGATTATCCGGCTTAAATACTTTGCTCTCCGCATTTGAATTTTTACGAGGCAAGTTATGGAGCATTAGTTGGGTATTTGGTTTAGAATTTCATTAGAAATTTGTTGAAGAGTCATTACTTATGGAGGGGCGCTTGAGTAAAGGAATATTTAATGCGCAGAGGGAAAGCTATTCGCTGTGTAAAGCAAGAAGGTTGCTAAGGTCGTTTTGGGTGAGCATCGATGTACGAAATATGTCATTACCGTTTCTGGCTTGTACGTACACCAAGACTAAGTTAATCCAATTACTGAGTCGAAGTCATAGCTCCATTTTTTAATCCCCTCAATATTCATCTTTAAATATTTGAATGTCCCATTTTTAATTTAAATTATGTTCCTGCTGAGTACGCAGTACGAGTTATACTTTATACACGCGTTGTATAGGCGTGTGCTAGTTACCGAAGTTATGTAACTTGGGCTTGCACTGGGTAGTTATAAGAATTAAGTACGTTCAGTACGGATTACACGAAGGTTTAATGCGAGTTACACACACACATGTGTATTAGATACAAACTCCACCTGGATTAGGCCTGCGTTAAAGTTTTACTTTCCACTTAATTGCCCTGATGCTTTAATTACAGGCAGCTGCACGCGTGTCTATTTCTCAGAGACTTCGGAAGCAATTACTCAATGACTGGCAACACGTATCGCTTCGCTATCAATTAAGGTGCTCCCCGCTGGCGTTACAAGCATTTTCGCGACCACTTTTAAAAGGGACGTCGAATCGTGCATGAATTTCGAACGTTCGAAGGGACCAGCGATAAAAAGCTCCGGAGAGCTGTGACAGCTCCGTTCGGATTGGGGTTGCCGGGTACGCTCGCTGGAAAACTTGGGGCTCTTTGTGGCTTGTTGATCTATTCTGTCGCAGTCGTGACCCATTACCTATGCCTCCGCGTCGGCGACGAGGCTCGAGCATTCGCAAATGGCGTTGGTATCCAGAGCAGATCCCTCGATAAGTATGCACTAAACCGCTCGGGTATCTAGCTACACGGCGGTCGCTTATCTTTTAAATTAGATTTTCCCTCTTTTCGAACGAGCAAGCCTCCTGCCAATTGCACGTTCAGCGGGGCGCAACGCTGAATCGAGTTACTTACTCAAATCGATCTGGCGACCTTGAACCGACGGAGCTTGCAATTTTCAGCTTGGCTGATTACCGAAGACGGCGGTGCTAAGGTGGCGACAGTGTATTCCACATGGGCACATTGAATTAACGGGCAAGCTTAGCGCGGGCAACGCCAATTCCAAACTCTCGCGAAATCATTTGTAGGGAATCATTGGCGACCACCAGCGCTACCTTTGTTCAGCTTTCTAGGGTCTACATAGAACATCTTTGAAGCTATCTTCTGTGCCAAACTATCCCCACCAATTTTTTTTTTTTTTTACTTAATGACATTTGTAAAAATCTTCAAGAGTGTTAGTACAGGGACTATTGGTCTACGAATTTAATTTACAGAATTTTGAGATATTTTCCTCGTCACGAAGAACTGAAGAACGTAAAGTCGTAGGTTTGAAATGAATCGTAAAGAAATACCTACTAAATAATTAACTAAATAAAAAGTTACTTAAATAACGGATCAAATAAACGCTACTTTAACTTTATTCGTTACTTTAGGTTCGAAAATCCTAGCATGACGAGTAAATTTTTTAACTTTTATTCGTCATTCGAAATTTTTAGGTAAATAAAAATTGTCCGCGTCTCTGCTGCAGAAATTGCCTGCGCCGCTTTTAACTATTTAATTTATTTTATTTTCATGAGTTTCTGCGACATTTCTCGAGTTGTAAGCCAGCGTTAGCAATTACTATTGCATTTCCGCCACAAACAAAGGAACCTTTACACTGTTACCCACCCGACACTTCCACGTTATTTTTTCCAAGAAATGTTAGTGCCAATTTTAAAGCAAAATCACAAAAGTCAAATTGTTAATCCTCAAGTGCCATTCGCAGTTAAAATTGTGAGTCCCACGCAGGCTGTGAGGAAAAGGATTCAAATGCAACGTTGGTCGTATATCTTCTGAATTTATTCCCAGGGCATCGGGACTATCGCTTTAAACACGTGTGTCGCGCTGGAATCATTTGCAGCCCATTTGTTAAACGACTGTTTGGAGTGGCAACATCGCAGTGACGGTATCAGGGAAACAGAGGAAACTACACGCTGCGCGAAATTGAAAAAGCATTGGGGGGGGGGGGTGGGAGGTGTGTAATGTTTCAACTGGCTTTTGATTACCTGCTCCACAGATTCGAAGAACAAACACAACCTTTTACATGCTTCACTGTCTTTGCCTGGTTTATGACGACAATAATGGTTGATCTACGAGGATCTGGCAATATATTACCCCTTTGTTACAGATTACACACTTGTAAATACCACGTCCCCCTATTCCGCAGAGACAAATTCAACACTCTCGAGTTTTTCAGAAGCTTCCGAGAAATATACACTCCACTAATCGGGAATACCCACTGCAAATGTGTATTTGTTCAGTTGATGAGGATGTGTACCATGTTTATTTCGACAGGAGAGTTACTTGATACACATTTATGTAGCTAATTAAGTGGTACTTCTAAATTAGAAGGAAAGTAGTAGCACATAATCACTGACACAATCACTGAAAGGGATAAACGATAGCAACAATTCCACCCCATCTCTCGAATAGCATAAACAAATATGCAACCTGCAGTAGGTGCCATTTTGAATGGTTGCTACGAAGAAATGCCTCACCTACAAGTGGTCACGTTTCAACAAAGCACGACTTTCGAATTCATCAGTCTCCTTGCTAAATTTCGAAGAATAGCTCCTCCCTCTATATAACTAAACACTAATCCAAATACAGAATCCACAGAGGAAGCCCAAATCCCTACAACCAACGTTCGTCGGGTAGCAAATCATGTACCTGACCACCACCTAACAAATGAATTCCTCAGGAGCAGTTAGGTGGACCTTTCTTCAAACACTATCACCGAATGCAGAAGCTTTTGGTAGGAGCAACTCACGTAGCACAGCATCGTTGATCCCGGTGACCGAAAATTACCAAAACTGAACACAGGTGGTGCAAGCACTGGTGCAGGCTGTGTATTCTACACGTGGCAACACTACGAGCAATCCTTTGCAACCTGGTCCGGGCTGATTCGCAAACGAGCGGACACGTTGATCATGAATGAAAAAGAAGCAGAGCGTTCGCGCCCGTAACACCGCGCGTGAAGACGGTTGGCCGAACACTGACTCTGCGCGCTCTGCTGTCGACGCTTTGGAGTTCGACTTCCCGCCAAACCCCCTGTTACTCGACGCTACTTCCACCTTTTTGCCAGGCCCAATGCAACCCCCGCAGGCTGCATGGAAAAGAGGGTCAACCTTCGTGGAATGGAATTATGCTGATCGCGATTAGCAAGTTGCTTTGAAAACTTCGCCGTAAAGGTTGCTCCGAGGCAGCTGACGCGAAGAGATTTTCCTCAGAAATGAAGGGAAAACAAGCCTCTCGGCGTTTAATCGATACGTTTGTGAAATTAATGTTATCGATGGACACACAATTTGCTCTGATCTGAATGCTTCGATACGATCGCTATCTCTGCTTCGAGTCGTTATGAATATTTGGGTCTGTGGGAATGGTAAAAGTGTGGATGGATCTTGAAAGCGTTGGCAAGTGTTCTGTACGTGGCTCGATGTGTAACAAGTGGGGAGTGGATATTATTTTCAGTATACATTTGGAATTCTAAGTCTAATACAAATGTTGTCACAGGTTGAAGGAGGCAGAAAATAAGTTTTGAAGACCCATTAGAACGTCTAAATTCATTTTGGTTTCAAATCTTATTGAAATTTTCTGTCATATGATTTAAGTAATTTTTTGTTGTTGTATTTCTGAAGTGGTTCGAAGCGTCTTGAATCCCATCACTGGTTATTAAGAAATATAATAAATTGGTGTGTTTTTGAAGGCCTGGCAGTTTATCGATTTGCTCGTGTTTCTCCAAATCCAGGGTACGTGGCACGAGCCCTGTTAGCAATTACGTGTTCAGAGAGCTATCGCACACCACCATCTGATTTTAGGTAATATAGTGTACATATAATTTGCTCTGTGTTGTGCATCGCGTGCTTTTTTCGTTGGGTATTAAGATAAATGTCCTCATTAGCGACCGCATACCCTCTAACGATCAGTTGTTTTTATGTTAACCGATTAAAAAGTGGTTGCAAATATTTCCCCTGTTAAATTATTTATGACTGACTTTTTAATTCTATGAATACAAAATGACGAGGTTATTCATATAACGAAACCAAACGAATTTGGTTTATGTACGTTCCTTGAGTCGTTCCATTTAGTATAAGACATCTCTCAAGCTATAAATTAATGTAGGTAATTAAGAAATTAATTAACGGGTACATAGGCTAATCGGTGACAAGCACAGGTCGCCAAAGGGGACGAAAGGATATTCATTTTGATATAATTTTCTTATAAAGATTTATATCATCCTTGAATGACAATTTAATTTGCTTTAATTGCTTTTACTTATCAATGAAAGATGCGTTCGTTTTCACGTAATTATATTTTTTGGTGATGAGTGTACTTATCAATTTCGTGCAGATGAAAAAAGCTGCGGTTATATTAATTGCACAGCTGTGTACGTATCTTTTTAAACAGAAAATAAAGCATGCCTTAAGCTCTCAGGTTTTAATTAAACATCTATCCACTCTGTTGGAGTTTACCTAACCCAACACCACGAATACACTACTCAATTCCATTGGACGATTACAGTTTATGGATTTAATCGTTAATCTCACAGTACAATACGTGGTAAAGGAAAGAGCTTCGAGTACTTGGAATATCATACTGTGCAAATTTATCGAAGAACTTACTGTAGCTGTAAGTGCTTTCACATGTCACGTGTAATTCATTAGCTGAAGTTTAAAGCTTTTTGAAAATCTCTGCGCAGGTACCTCGTTTATTTAAATTTAAATACACGAATCATCCAGAATGTAATTCCACTCTTTCCCACAATCAAATTTACGACAAATTACATATTACCTTGTCGCAATACAAATTTAATTTAGACACGATAAAACCTTCATTCGGCGCATCTCAAAGCGGACAAGAAAATTCAACAAGTAATTAAAGAACAAATCTAATTTAAAACAAAATACAGGGACATCGAGTTTCCGAATACACTCGTGCCTGGAAATTTAAATGAGAATGTTACAATTTTTGCAACTGAAATTACGTTCGAAAATATCTTCTGCTGTCAAGGAATAAGTTCGAAATCAACAAACATTGGATTTTGCTTAAATTATCAACTCTGCTTATTAAAATTCCTTTAAACTACAGTAAAAACATATTTCATGTACGTACTGATAACTAAGTAGTGATTTATGAAGGAAAAAACTGATAATGCGCGAAGTGTTATCACAAGAAAACATTTAAGTATCTAATACTCTGCGATCACAATGAGTTCCACAGTACTACCTAATCACAAGAATTAATTACCTGCATTGCAGGTAGGGGAGACCGGGTATGGTTGTCACACGGGTAGGTTGTCACAACCGCTATATCAAAGAAACTATAAACAATAGGAATGTACTAATAATCCATGGCGATGCGTAAACATATCGCCGCCTCCTCCCCCATCACACAAGTCGTTGTGGAGTCTCATGGAGACACAATGTGTAAAATTTCAATCAAAAATCTATTGGAATACATTCTAGAGACTTCGAAATTGAAAAATTGCTCTGGGTGTAAGCCACCCAGGTATGTCAAAGTTAATCGAAAAAGGAGGTGTGTCAACGAAGGGTTAACTGAATCGACTTTTTATACACAAACTGAGCTACAAAATAGTTCCTGCAAATAATGTGAATCAGCTCCTAATCTGGTTGACAAAATCCACAGGACCAATTTTTTTTATAAAGTCGGGCGTACGTAGTTTATATTAATCTAAGTTTGAATGAACTTCCATGCAGCCATAAAAAAATAAAAATAAGAAATTGACACAACCATACCCGGTCTCCCCTACTTGTTCGGTGGAATAAAGCGAAGCTGGCCTGCACATTGAATCAACATTTCAAAGGACAAGCGAAGTTCACTTCCATTGTGTATTTCGAGTGGTGAAACCGAGGGATTTTTGCCGCGGCGTTTGGCGAACTTTTAATATTTCGTTCAGAGTTCATTGAGTTTATTCAACCTTTCGAAGCTCGCAATCCCAGATGACTAGCGGCGGCATTATAAGCCACCGGCAGTCGCCACTCAACAAACGCATTCAATTCTCTGACACGTGACCCGTACGATCTTTTGAGAAATGAACAGCCGCTATTGTGCTCCGAATAGAAACGTGTTTAAGAGCTCTCATCTCGTCCAGCCGCGGCGCGATTGCGCGAATTATTCGTACACAAAGGTTTCTTTGGTTTCGAGGGCAGGAAAGTGTATCGACCGCCTTCCCACGAAATTCGATAACGGGGACCGAGCATCCGGGAATTATGTGTAATAGGTGGAGCGATCTTATTCCGAGGATCAGGGATTTTTAATAAGATGAGTAAATTATGAGTGATATGTCACATTGTAGAAATAGAATGAGAGATAAAAGTGAAAGAGGGCTGGACGTAATTTGTAGGTACGCTTTCTCTCTGGGATAATATTATCAGCTAGTTTTCCTTTTTGGAGTTAACAGTTTTATGATTTCGAATATTTTAAAGTCTCTTTATACAGAGATAATTAAAAAGGATTAGAGTAATACTAGTGCATTTACCTTTTCATCCTGTAGAATAGGTAATTAATTCTAAAACTTTTCTTTTATTATGAAGCCGCGCAATTTTCTGGAAAAAAACAGACTGTACGGACAAATTCTGAGAAATATATACTAGGATGGAGCTTATTTTTCAACTATGAAAATATCATCCTTTTGCCATGTCAATTTGTTCCTTCTTATGAAAAATAAAATCGAGCAGGATATGAGAACAATTGATTTATATTTAGGGGTAGCTGGTCAAATTTCCAATGTATATGATAATTATATGTAAGGGCATGGAGCACTAAAAAATTTTTCAAATGCATTCATTTGTTCATTAAGAAAAATAGAAACTGAGGAAAGGTATCATTGTGCTCCATCTGATGTATTATTAAGTAAAACAATTAGTAGAATGTACCCTGACAGCAGGAAATAGATACTGTCTGATGTCTGAGCCTCTGGGAACAATAAATTTAACAAATTATCGAATATAAATGTGAATATAATGTAATGTAAATTTATAAAGTAAAATATTGCCATTATATGTTGAATTTTCATAATTTCTATAACCTTTGACTCGCTTGAGTTACCCCTAAACATAAGAATATGTGATCCAAAGTGTTTATAGAGTGCTTGTATATCTAAACGAACTAATCAGGGTGGTGAGACTTATAAAAAATATTTAATTTTTTTATCTAACTTTTAAGCTTCACCCTAATATATACTATTCCCCATAATTGTTGTAATATTGAATTGAGAGTATACTTATTACTCTATATACTTATATAGGCATATAACATTAAAATAGTATAATGAAATAGTAAGTAAATTTAAAACAAAATAAGTAATGAACGATCTGTTTTATTAGTAGCAACGACTGGCAAGAAAATTGGAAAAAAACCTGAATGTTTTTAGCAAAATATATTTACTAATGCTTTAAAAAAATGCACCGAGAATCATAATCCAATTTTATTCGTCATGGAAATATAATATATACGGTTTACTATTGACACAGCATAAAAATTTACATATTCCGTTCATGTTTGCATGTAAATATAAATTTTCAAGCTAAAATGCGAGGACACTGCTGCACAATTTTATAAAGAATAATACACCACAAGTATAATATTTGGTGAAACTGGTTCAAGAAAAATATTATACACTTTCGCATTAAAGTGCTTGATAAAAATCAAACACATAGAATTACCAAAGCTCCCTAACCGCAGCCCTGGTATCTATTTTCTAATTCCACTTCACCCTTCACCCAATATCATCCGCTGGAAAATATCAGAATCGCCAGAAATCAGCAGACCATGGGGTACGCGAGCAATTGAACATTAAAAGCCTGGACATGGTGAATAATTAAGGGGCGATGCGGTGAATAATTTCGGGACAGTTGGCAGCAGTTGTTCACTACTTAAGGTCTCCACCGGGATTAGTTTCCTTCGTCGTGACAAACGGTCCCGCGAAATTTACAAGGGCGTAACCTCTTCAAGCGTTTTAGCAGCCGACTAACTAAGTGAGGAGTAACGAATTTCCATCGAGTTGACGAAGCACTTTTCAAGTCCAATACTCCACTTTTGCCTTGCTCCGCAGCATAAGAATGCCATCCCTGGGCGACCTGGGGATATTTCGCGGAATCAAGACGAAGCTGCGAAGAGACAGACATGCCGCGATATTCCCCGCAGCCATTCTTGTGGCCGTCGGAACTTTCCATCCCCCGATGACGGAACTTCCCGCTCCCTGGATTTCGTCTAATACCGAGGGACATCGGGAAATCACGCAGCACAGTCGGAAAGTTACATCCGTCATGAAATATCAGACTAGACGAGCAATTCTCCCATACGTTCTCGTTTCGTCCAGCATACTGCTGTCGCGGGGAACTGAATCGCTCGATCGAGCGTGCAATTTATTCGTCCATTCCACGCGTAAACTGGCCCCACAAAAAAAATTGTTTGCAAAATTCTTTTCACTCGGAATGCGATTTACTGAATGAATTAAAATATCGCGACTGGTAGGCACTATTGAAACTTACAACAAATCTGTTCGAAGTGTATTTCAGGTTCCTTTTGGTTTGTATATTACAATTATTTGGAAGCAGGTTGTCCTGTAGATCGTGCAAAAAAAAAACGATTTTTTTTCTACGTAGTATAAAGTTTTATAATATTTTAGACTGCAATTTTAACCCTTAACTGGTATACTGTCTTTTCAAACGTAACTGTTATCTTATCAACCTCTATGAATACCTATTTTGTTCGTAGGTAATGTATAAAATAATAGATACGTAGAAAGTTAAACTATTATGATCAAATTAATTAGAAATTCAGTTTACAAACTTAGACAACCAAATATTTTGCAGCGAACCTTGCGTGCCTGACCCCAGGATACTAGTTAAGGGTTAAGAGTGAAGGAACTAACGCGACTTAACGTGGATTTTAATTTGTAAATATCTTTAGCAGCTTGTCTACTTCAACTTTGCTCGAAAGTACAAGTTTACTACGACTAACGATTCTACTCGATGTAAATGTATCTATAACTAGAGAATTGTAAAGTTGTTGTTGTTCTTTTTATTGTTTTCTTGTGTTTTAAGCAGGATGGGCGTTTCAAGCTTATTTTTGCTTATATTGCCCAACGAACTATAGTCCCATTTTTTGTTCCCTCCTCTCTCCTTCGGGTCCCAGCAGCAGCAGCGCACCGGGAAAAAGGTGGTCACCCATCTTTCCCCAGTACACTGCCCCGTGATGCTTAAAGCTTCGGTGATCTAACGAGAACCGGTGTTTTCCATCACGGCTACGGCCGCTGGTGAATTATAAAGTTTTAAGTTTAAATGAACATACCCTTTACGTCAGCGCTTTAAATTCAAGTTGTCTAATTAGTATTTAAACGATGATGTTAATAATGCCCTTACCTGTCGATATTTATCGATAACGCGACCGTTATGCACACATCCAACTGCTCAAGGAGCCCGATCGGCGTATCTCAAGTTTCGCGATGTTCGATAACTGAACACTTCCTTAGAATACACCGACCATAATACCGTGGAAGTCTACCTAGCTGGCATAAATTCATAGAGTTAAACGTGTCTTCAAAAGCCGACGTCATCAACGCATTTAGTGATACAGCTTGTTCCAGATTTAATTGGCAGAAAGTCAGTCAAGAAAAAAGAGGCATGCCAGCAAAGTGTCTTCACAATCCGCTGATAAGTTACCTGATAACGCATCAAGAAGGATGATGAGGGAACGATGAACTTCCAAGCAGATTATTATTAACAAGTTGCATGAAAGAGTGTCGAGGCAGGTAATCCTAAAATAGACTTTATGAAGTCAGCCCCAGCGGTAAAGCACGACTCGGTACGGATTCGACATTCTCGCTGGTCTATTTACAGAAACGCTATGAGTGGTAAAAAGGAAAGAATTACGCGGCATGCATATTTCCTAACGGGATTGCTTGGAGATAAAGCTCGCACGAGGTTTCGAGAAATTGCACTGGGGTGGCCGAGCTCGCAACGCAGCCCGATCGATTTCCTGCTTTATAATTACAGTGATATTTTCCTGGTTGATTGTGCTTTTGGAAACGAGTGGCCGGGGAGAGTTGTTCGAGGGCTTGGGATTTATCATCCCGAAGTACGAACTGCACGCGACATTTCTTTGTGCCAATTATTAGCCGTTTCATCAAATGAAAGCAATGCCGTGTTTCCACAAACGGTACACTATAAGGATGTAGGTATTCTTTAATACACAGGATTCGTCCGCGGTTTCTTGTGCTTGGTATTCACGGTGTTCCGCAATTGGTCACAGTCGTTTCGTGGAAACTATGGGATTAATGTGGAACGGAGTCATTAATCGCGAGCGAACACGTCAAAGTACGCTTGTGGAACCCCGAGGATCTTTAAATTGATCCTCGAAAATGAAATCTTGCACGAAAAAAATTCCGCTAACCATTCGTGGTCACACGGGGTGTATCGCATCCCAGGATATGTATTTGCCAATATTTCTGAAGATTTTTAGACCTGAATAATAAAATTTCAAAATTTGGTGAATTTTAATACAAAAAAAAATCGCTTTTGTCCACAATAATTATTTGGTCACGCGGGGTGTATCGCACCCCAAGATGTGGCAATATTTCCGAAAAAAATTCAGACCTTAATAATGAAATTTCAAAATTTAGTGAATTTTAATAAACAAAATCGCTTTTATCCACAATTATTTGTTCAAAAACAAATTTCAACATATCACAATTCACATTTTTAGAAAAACACTATTAGAGAAGTTAAATGATTCAAAAATACGAAAATGGTAACTCAAAAATGACGCTGAGGTGCAGTGAACCCCAAGTGACCAATTTGTGATTATAAGGTGTGACCACGGAGGGTTAATGGGGATATTTGATTGCGGAAATCTCAAGTCGATTGTGTTTCTTATTTTCCCCCACGAAATATAAGTTTCCCTGCTTGATAACGATGTCTTATTAATTTTTCTTTCTACTAGGTCAGTGGTTCTCAACCTGTGGGTCGCGAAGTGTTTTTTAAAAGTCGATTTTCTCGGATTTGGCTGAAAAGCGCGTCTCACTGCTTTGGCAAATTAATGTCCGAATGAAGACCTTCACGTGCACTAAGTATCGACATATTCTAAAACTGCCAAACCCGAAGCTCCCCTTGTAAGATAAAATGATATTCTGTAATTATTTTTTGTAATTAATTATTTTCTATAATCTATTTTTAATCTGTTTTCTTTACCTTTTTAAATTTACCTCACCTTATATACGGGAGCGGGGCTCGCAGGTTATTTGATTAATATAGAAGGGGATTGCGATTCTAAAAAGGTGGGGAAGCACTGTAGGTGCTATGTTATCGTTTCAACTTTATCTCGCATATTTGAAAATACTGCCAGAGTACATGTAAGAGGCGAGAAGGGTTTTGCGAAGACAGCAGGGAATGCAAGAATGAAGGACTCTGCACTGTAACTTTGGACTTTGGAAAAGTCAGTGCAAATCTTTCGCAAATATTCTTTCGTGCACTGTCAATATCTGAATCATGCTGTACGTCTCTGATTAATGCACGTAATCGATCCGCCTCAACTTACAGAGTGAAGCTTCGTTTCGTAGTGGCTTTTTTTCGCCGTCCGAGCCCCGCAACGGAATGAAATAATAATGATTACCTGGCTTTCGTGCCACCACGAAATTTGTTATACTATCCCCCGCCGTTTGTGTACGTTTGCGTACATAATGCAGAGCCGTATATTTCAGACTCTTTTTCCCCCTTTTTTTTCCCCTCCCCGTCGCGTTTCCTTGGGCCGCGCGCGCGTACGTGTTTCGACATCGACAAATTATGCACTCCGCTTGAATCCCTCCCTTCGCGTGAGCATGTGCGTGCGTTCACGTCCGCTGATCGATCAGAAGCTGAATATTTTTCCCAATGAGCAAACTCCGCACGCGGAGCGTTCACCCCCGTGCATTATAACGACGGCTTTTTGTTCCTTTCCGAGACTTACATGTTGCCGTTCTCGCTTTGCTTAGATTATCCGGCATCGCATGCCATTTATCTTCCGTTTCGACTTCCTGCTTGCGCTGTGCGATATTAATGAGCAGTGGGATCCTATGAGACGTATCGAATGCTTCTACTTAACCATAGGAAGACTTCTGAGCTCTTCACTCACCATCAGTCTAGGTTGTTTATAGGCTCTTCTGTTTATTTTAAGTATTGCTTGTCTTTTGGGACCTCCACTGATCTCGCGTGCTTCCAGATTATTCGTAAGCTAATTTGCCTTCGTTAAGCAAGAATTATCTGGGCGAAATGCGAATTGCTGCGTTGTGTTACGAATTAAGGGTAATAGGCGGCAGTTTTTATCGAAAAAGAAGCATTTCTTTTTCAATTAATTACGAAGATATAAATTGAAACTGAGACTCGTTCTTTAACATAAATTTTATTCGCGTCATAAGCTTGAAAAGTAACATGCTCGTTTAGTCGAAAATATCATTAAAGAGGCGCTGCTCGCGTGAGAGTTAAACCAGAAACATTGATATTTCCAAAGTGGTGCCATTTCTATGGCCACTACTGTAATTTATCGCAGTAAACCGTGTTATGGATTATTGTAACATAAAATAAAAATTTTGTAATTAATTTTACTACTTTGAAGATACCTTCCATAATTTGTATGTTACATCACTTCGGTAAAATAGTTTGCCCTTGCGTAAAATGCCCATCACAAGTCGATCAAATATTAATACTTTTTACGAACACCTTTTTAATTTAATTTTTCTTTATTTATTTGGTTTTGTATAGATACAGTATATTTCATTTTGTTATATTTTTGTAATTCCATAACTATTAAGGAAACTGATCATTTTTAAAATGGGTACAAGTATTTAAGTACCATTCTAATTAAATATTTTCTGAGAAAATTCGAAAGCCGGTTTCTTTGGAATATTGGAATTCGAAGACCGATTTTCTCAAAAGTCGGTTTTCGTATAAACCCTAATCTGCACCACAAAAATCTATTGCCATAACTCTCGAAGTACCTACTTCAAATTCCGTTGAAGCCATCATTAGCGAATTGCAGTGTCTTTCCATCACCGCAACGCGGATAACTGAGATAACCGACAAATAAAATAAACATTCCAAGAAGAATAGTATATTTACACCTCGGTTCAGTTAGCAGAAACTGTCGCGTACGGACAAAAGTGATAATATCCCCGCTGGCAAATCGCAAGCGGTGCCTGGAATTTTTCATTGTTGTACCAGGCCCCTTTTTCCGTCTAGTGCAACGGAAGTGTTTCGCTGGAAATTCCACGTTCGCTGCTACAAATTCGCCAGGCTGTGGCACAAGCCCGACACAGTGGTGTGTGCCGGTTACAGCAGTGTGCGCGTATTTCACGCGGATGTATCGTGTCCCGCGTATTCGGAGAGCTCTGCGTGCCCAGCCTGTGTACGTGTACGCGTTAAAGTTAATCGTCCATGAATCAAATATGTTTTCCTAAAGAGAGCCTCTCCATGCGTATTCCCCTTTACGCATCGCTACTACTTGACCGTCCACCGACGGCTGACTATACACGGCTTCCTCCACTTGCGCCACTCTGCGACACGCTCCGCGATGAGTTTTAATTCTCCCACGCTAAGTAGAGGGTGTTTCAAGTCCTAGTGATACGATTACATGTTTATTTCTCCGCGGGATAAAATATTTAAGCTACGTGTATCCGAAACGTTGTGCAAAAAGTTCTGCCCGGGAATTTTTTCATTCGAATAAATATTCTGCCACAGAAATAATTACTCGTTCAACAAAACTACACTTCTTTCATTGAAATCTTACTTGCTAAAAAAATGTACCATTTGGTTTTCTTTATATATTCTTCCTACGAAGTATAGAAAACGTAGAAGTATGCAATTCGTGTTTCTAAATACATCGTTTATTTAAGTCCCCATCTTTCGCTTCATGTCATAAATTATCCATACGAGTACAGAAAAATGTCATTATGACTGCAAAGCGACCTCTGCAAGTTGAATATTATATCCATTTGTGGAACGTAATTACTGCTGAGAGAAGGGAAGTCATTAGATATTCATTCCATCGGTGACTCTAAAAACTATTTTAATCCGCCAAGGGAGTGTTTAATGGAACGAACTTGTTATCGAGGTTCCTGGGGATATGTTTTTCAGTTCCTTTTGGACAGGAGTCTAACTTTGTATCCTTATATCATTGCATGTCTCGTGCAGAATTTCTTTAAAAAAACCTTTCGTGCTCGACATCTAACCAGGTGACGCTGAAAAATATATCCCCGACGAACCGTGAATACTTATAATACCTGCGCGATAAAATGTCAAGTGTAAGGCGCACATATAGTAATTAATAGCCTGAAAGAAAATTAATTTTTTAGTTATATGATATTTCGTCAGATACTCAGATGATTCTTTCGATTGAGAACAATTTGTTAAAATATATTTATTTCAGTTTCCTCTTCTTAGGTTATGATATTTTTACTATCGTCTTCTTTTAAAATTTTGTTTGCCTACTATTCTACGCCTACAATCAAGTTTATCACGAACAATTAAAATAGTTAGCACAATACTTGAAATTATTCAGTTTTTCCATTCGTTTTATTATACAGCCAGCCATTTGCGTTCGAGATTAATGGTTATTATTCCTATACACGACTGAGTGGCCGGAACACAAAATCCAGGTCACTTTAAAATTCAAATCTATTATAAAAAGCAGACGCGTTATACTTTTTTTTTTTAACAACGTATCATAACTGCCGTGTCCCAATGGATTAATTGCTTGAATTGTGTATTTAAATAACGTATAATCTCGGGCCAAATGTTTTGCTCCAGACATTTCTGAATCTGATTCGGTACGTATCAGTATTTTTAAAAATACGGAGCAGCGAAGACAGGTTGTTTGAAATATAAAATAAACGAAGAATGGTAATGTGTCTGCAAATAAATAATTCGAGATACTGAGGAAGCTCGAATCTGTTTGTAGATTTAAAATTTAAAATAAGACAGATCCGAACTCCTTTTCAGGTTTTATGCGCATCCATCGATCCCGAGCATCGTGCTTCATATTTAAAAAAAAAAAAACATTAATCGCATCCTTTTGCAGTACGCTATTTCAATAACGTTCAACCTAGTAGACTGCCGGGGAAATTTAAAAATTTCTCAGTTCAAAATTGCCAAATTCCTCAATTTCAAATTTCCCAGTTATCAGTGCAGCTACATCGTCATAAATCGTAAATATAATAAATGAAAATAGTACGTTACACCACGTAATCAAGAAACAAAATACCGAAAGCACCACCTCAAGTATGGAACCTTAACAGCAATTTGTATTAGGGATAATAAATGTAATGGACTAAAATGGGACCAAGGTGAAGAATTTTATTCGCATCGTCATAGATCAAACAGGATTCTAATAAAAAAACTCGGTATAGTGATTGCCACGCGTATTATCTTAAATCGAAGCGCGCGTCGGTGCAAAAGATTTTGTCGGTAAATCTACACCCCTAACATCGGGAGGGTAGTCGCGAGCCACGAATTTTCCCCGAGGGCGTGCATTTCTCTTTTCTGCAGGATTTCGAGAGCTTCCACTGTTTCCCGGCTGATGGCGCGCGAACGTGCAGACAACCCTTGCAGTCTCTTTACCACCGGGTAACCCCCTGGAATGGGGTTGCTCGAGTCATTTATCAGGAGCAGCTACATCGTGCCCTACTTTTGAAATCAAGGAACGTTCTTCCCCCGTTACAAGATATTAGGTTATTTAAAAAATCTTTGCACTGTTTAAAATTCTTGTTTAAACTTTATTACGAAGAAAAACGCGCTATGAAAGAAGTTTAATCGTTAATGCGATTTCCCTCTTTTTCAACGACTTCTAGTCGATGCCTCATGCAAAAAATTCAATAGATTCTGAGTTTAAATAAATGGTAAATGGTGTGATTTAAGTGAAATTACAGTGGTGGCTAGAAGAAAGATTAAAATTGATATTTTTATATATTTTAACATATTAATACCACAATTTACGTTGCATTTTTGGATATAATGGGATCAGCAGTGGTATTTTCGCTACTTTTTACGCTTTAAATATTCTTTTGACAATCACTATCGGGTGAACGCGAACAGTAATCCTTCTTCATATGAAACCTCTCTAATTGACAGATTTAAAAATCAGCGGGAATAGACCAAAAATGCGGGACCAACCACAAGTGGCCTTCTCGTGGCCAGACTCTGATTATAGTGTCTCTAGTTTACCCTAACTCAATTTGGCAGATTTGTGACTGAGAAAATAAAGAAATGATAAGTGTTCAACAGTAACATATTCAAATTACGTTAAATTATCTTATGTTGTCGCGGCTTCATTTACCAAAGTGAAAAATATCTACATATGTGTTCGATCCGCAAATTATTAATACGAGAAAAATGTAACTGCACATTTGCTATTTGCGCCTGCCAGCAGGACCATCCTGTATTATATTTCAAACCCCCAATTTTCACGGAACACTTGCAAATTATAACAGATACATGGAGAAGAAGTTGAACACCACTGCCTTGAAGGAAACACAAAAACGGTTACGGAGACTAACAACAATAGAACGACGGGAGGTGAAACGAACTAAATGTGGATGTAAGCGTGTTAGGAGGAGGCAGAACAATTCTTCGTGCTTTATATTGCGATGCTTATTTTCATTCCGCGCCCAGAACGAAATGAGGTTGACGTCGCACAATTTCTCAGACAACGTTTTCCTTCGTCAACCAAGCATTCAGCTGACTTTACGCCTTACAGAGAATCGTGACTTCGAATTGCGAACAGCGGCGGCTCGTTAGCCCTACGAATGGATTTAACAATCTGCAAACGTGGAATTAAATTATATGGAGCCCGAATAAGTTACACGGATCATTCGCAAATTTATGCTTATATTATTCTGTACCATATGTGGTACTCGTTAAAGTAAACAGAAAAGTGCTACACATTTCTATTATATTTTCCGCATTAATACCTAATCAGCATGAATTCCTTGGAGAATTGTTTGGTCAGCCCTTACTTCCCTGTACAAACAGTTTTACTGTACGTCTCGGAGTTACTTTTTCAGTAGAGTTATTTATCTTAACATATCATACATTTCGAAATAATCTGTATGTTTCTAGTATCAGTGGCGCACTCAAAGAAGGAAAAAGGAGATTAATGTAACCGCGACTGAATTAATTCAAGAGCTTTGTAAGAAAAAGGAAACTGGATCTTATTCTCTAAATAAATTTTTATAATCACCTAATGAATTTGATTGAATTTACTTTATAAATATTTTTATCCATTCAACTCGGCTTCCTCCGCGATTAAATCCTGAGTGAGCTACTAGTATTATAATATTTTTAAATTATTTATACGAATAAGTGATTTTAATGGCATCAGAGAAGGAAGACAGAACAACAGGTTTTGATTTAAATTATTATAACGAACGGGGTGACTTTATCAGGTAGAAGACGTTTCACCGTGTTTTGTAATATTTTTAGTACTAGGTTTTACATGAATTTTGACCATTTCTTCCATATTCCAATGAGAGATCGTCACAAGGGTAGACGTTGGGCAAAGCTTCCCATAAATGAAAAACCATCGCACTCGTAATTAGCAAAGTTTTAACAGAGGCTGCCGTATGCTGCAGTACAAACTACACATCAAATTCTTGCATTGTGAAATACGGAACTTTTTACGATTAATTGGACGACGCGAATATCCTCGTTTATTCAGCTCACGTTAAACCTTATTGCATTTCACCCGATAAAATTCTGCTGAATTCAGCAGCCGCCTTCTTCACCCCTGAAGAAAATTGTCCCCTTTTATACGAAGCTGTAATTTCGTGCGACGAACGATTCTACGTTTGTTCTAAGCTGACTTTCTTTCGCGTACAGTTAACGATCTCCTTTTAAACTGCAGGCTGGAAGAAGGGGACGATCAACTGCGAGGGGTTGCGAAGCGAAGCGACGTTAAAAATTCATTTCGTATAGATACTTATAGTTTTGGTAAGATTCTTAAACGTTTTAATAATTTTCTCTTCTTTTTTCGCTTTTAACAGTTACAACGTAATGTATTATAGTTCTCAACTACTTTATTTTGTGACTTAAAAGTAAACTTGAAAGTTTACTAACTTTAGAGCACTATGAAGTAACATTATTTAACACAATAAATTATTAATCACACATTTATCGTAAGTTTTGGTTTGTTATTAATATGAATATTGGGGATACTACTAGCTTTCTGCTAGTATAATAATATAAACATTCAACAAATTATATACATATACATGTGCTCCAAAAGTATGTAAACAACCAAGGTATATAAATTCTTTATACATGTCTAATTCGTTGCTATTGTACATTTGAGAATTCAGTTGGCACTAATCTCAGAATAGTGACCAGTTATATTCAAATTATATTTGTGGTTTCCTTTTTTTCATTTTCATTTCATTTTCAACTTTTTATATTTGATGATTTCACAGCTAATTTTTCATAAATGTAAAAATAACGATTGAATTAATAAAGCTCTCCATTCACCATACGAAGTTCCCAGATCAATATTTTTAATTAAACGTAAAATGTAGCCCTGTAGCAGCTGCAGCAATATTTTATACTTAATTTCTCGCGTTCTTCTTGGGACTAAATACGTTTTTCTCTCATTGTACCCCTGGTCACTGGCACCGAACCGTGAAACTTATAGGAAGAACAAAAGTTCTGATGCTTTCTTCTTCATTTTTGCGAAAGCTTCTACAAAAAGTGCACTCCAAATATAAATGCTCGTCGATACGGCATATTCTTTTTTCTAGACATTCCATAAAAAAAATCTCACAATACGTGTAAGTAAACATGACATAAACAGTATCGCCGAATTTATCTTTACCCGTTCATCAGCATAAATTTTATGAAACCATATTGCTTCAGTAAGAAGAAACGAAACGAAAGGATTCATTTAAAATTTTATCTACAGAGTCTAAAAAGATAATATGGAAAAAGTGACATTTTCGTTACCAAATTTCTCTTTTAATCTGAGCAAATTTTACTCGTGTCACTCTTTTCTAATTTACAATTCTATATCAAAATCCAACTGTAACTTTTTACATTGCCCACCCTTCGTGAGAATATATTATTCGGCGAAGAATAAATGGTACAAAAATGTTGGTCCCACCCTCATGATTTCCATTATCTCCTCTTCGTATCGTTTCGTTAAAAACCCTCGACGTTTAAAAATGGTTGAAGACGCCAGTTCCTTGAATATGGAATGTGCATCAGCCGAAACAAGAGACGCTAATACGCATCCTTCACCTCACGGTGTAATTAGAGAAATTAGGGGAGCACGAAAGGTCAACGATATCTTCCAAGCGTACACGCGCGTGCACGTAATTCAAAGCTCTTCATTTCCCTAAAATCTCGTGCCTTCGGGTGTGCATCCCTTCAAATAAAACTGTACCCAGGGGGGTTAAGTGCCGTGTCAGCGACTCGTCACATTCCTTACCCCGGCGGGGACTCATTAACCAACACCGAAGGAACGACGGAGGCCAGTTACACCAGCACTTTATTATAAACCGTTGCCTCAGTGCGGTCTCTACACGCGAAACGAAGAAAACTCATCGCGGGAAAGCAACAGACATACACCACGATGCTGCGATAACGATCCACAGGTTCCAGGATCGTACCTGCTTTCCCAGAGTCCACTACTCAGGATGAATTGAAGCAGTTGAAATATATTCGAATATATTATTATTATCAGTTGAAATATATTCAAATATATTATTACTAGTATCAGTTGAAATATATTCAAATATATTATTACTAGTATCAGTTGAAATATATTCAAATATGTTATTCCTAGTATCAGTTGAAATATATTCAAGTATATTTATTATTACTATTATCAGTTCAAATATATTCAAATATATTATTATTATTATTATCAGTTGAAATATATTCAAATATATTATTACTAGTATCAGTTGAAATATATTCAAGTATACTTATTATTACTATTATCAGTTGAAATATATTCAAGTACACTTATTATTACTATTATCAGTTGAAATATATTCAAATATATTATTACTAGTATCAGTTGAAATATATTCAAATATCTTATTACTATTATCAGTTGAAATATATTCAAGTACACTTATTATTACTATTATCAGTTGAAATATATTGAAATATATTATTACTATTATCATTTGAAATATATTGAAATATATCATTACTATTATCAGTTGAAATATATGATCATTAGCCTACGTATTATATTAACCCATAACTGATCCATAGATATTATGACCCCGTAAAATAAAAAAACTTTTATTCCACGTACACGATTATGAGCTTCAAATAATAAATATCCCATTTGTATTCATATCTGGTTTAATACCAATATTTGAAGTGGTTTCTGTTACTATCGATATAGAGAGTAAATTTACGTTTGAACTGTATTCCTCGATACACGCGAGCTTTAGGTAACGAGCTAATGATCAGTGTACAGATCTTCAAGTATCACCGACTTCCTGTAGACGATGCTATGTATCGAGAGTACTTAGCTATAATTAGAGAGTTTGCATCATAATATGCAAATTTCCGTGATTACCTCGGGGGAGGGTATAAACTTTTCCCTGGATCGCTCCGATGGGAGCAGTCATTTGCTTGTCACTTAAGCGTACGTTATGCCTGCGCTCGTGCGCGGATTAATTAAACTAACCTTTTCACCTCTGCTCGCCCATTACTTTGATCCTTAACCCGATGGAACTCTGCTTACGCCCTCCTCGAAAGGATACGCGAGCGGGGAAATTCGTGGAATATTGTCCTGCAATGACGTATTCCTTCAAGGTCTCCAATTTGTCGAGGAGGCACGTAATCATCGGATCTTAAAATTAAAATATCTTGAAATGGAAATGGATTAGACACAGGGACATCGCCTTTTCTCTTTTGCCTAGGATTCCTTCAGCTAATTACAAAAGTTTATACAGAATAGAAAGTGATACAAATTTGAGTTCCCTGTGAATTAGAATAGTTTGATTAATTAATTGCAGTACACTTCATTTCGAAAACTTTCACTTATTTTGAAGGTAACTATTATTTATCAAGTATATTAACTAATTCATTGGAGTGGTATTTCACTCTGTTTTTGTGAGAGATATTCTACGAGTTTTTTATATTATTCGAAAACTTTTGGGTATAAGAGTTACCAATATTCTTCACAGTGTTATATTTTTATTGAATTATGTCAATGTTTGGTAAAACCTCAGAGCTAATTCCTGCATATCTTAATTAGCATGGGGGCAGTGTTTAACGCCAAAAGTTTGTCATGCAACGATCGCTGAACTTCATTCAGGTTCATCTCTTCCATTTTTAACACCTTGACATTCCTCTACTAGTAATTTAATCCAATACGAACTGTACAGTGTTTGGATCAGTCCAACGACCATCAGAGAAAACAATTATTCTCATAATCCTACCACAGGCCAATCTCTTTATTAAAATAGTGAAAATATATCCTCAAAAATATCCCCTTATGGAATTATAGGTTTCTAGGGTAGAGATTCATAAGGAAAAGTCTACTCTCCAGAATTTCACCAGCACGCGATTCTCTCGACTCAAAAATACAGAGCACCTAATTAATCCCTAGTCTAGTATCCAGTAATATTACACTGCCTTGCATCGCAATAACGTAAATCTGAAATCGCTAACAGATCAGGCAATCGCGCAGCACGTTCTATACAATTAATCACGAAATTTTCGTGGCGGAGTTCGGAGCTACTATGAAGTGATCGTGCAACAGCGATAAACGAGGGTATTTGGCTTGGCACGAATGCGTGGAACTGTCAGGCATAGCAAGGAATGTCCATCGTTTCATTAACCATGCTTCGACTGAAAACTCCGCTGCCCGGTGCTAGCGATACATACGGTATTAGGGTGAATTTGTAGCCGAAATCCGCTCATACGCGTGCGGAGCGCAATTTATCACATTGCTGCTATTCGTCACGTGCTCTGTCAGCGAATCACGTTGCCCTGATGCCTGCTAATTGTTTTCGCGGAAAAATGCCCGTAACGCCTGGCTACGTAAACAGGACGTTCAATCATCCTGTTGAATATGAATTTCAGCCTTCAACTTTCCTTTCCCCCCGATTAATTACCGTGACTGTTATATGCCAAAGTAGATCCGCTTATCTGGTAGTAAAACGATCCAGTTTAATTGTCTCACTTATGAGTAGCACAGGGACGATAGAATATAAATATGCTGAGTGGGTAGAAGAGACAGAAATTTTGAAACTGTATTCCATCAAGACAACAGAATCGCAGAAATATATAATATTCTTAAACTATAGCGAATTCAATCAGGGCCCCAACTAGGGGCGGAAAAATTAGTAATTTATGAATATTATTTTTTTTTATATAAAAGAAAGCTTTTGTTACTCAACAAATACCTATAAAAAAATTTACTCATCAAAAATTATATTTCAAAATAATTTTAAATCATTTTTACCCAGAGCTAGAAAGGACCCCGAATGCCACGTATTTACTTGCAACGTACAGAACCCCGTATGAAAATAATTGAACACAGAATACTTGTAGAAAATTCTACAGTACACGCGGTATAACATACTCGCATCCGTTGTGCGCTATAAAATTTCGTGTCATTGTAAAGCCTCGCGAGACACGTAAGCACACATCATGTCACGTGCTCGACGGGAATAAAAACGCGGGAGATGTTTAGAGAAAACTTTGTTTCGTGGCAAATTGCACTCTACTTAGCAGATGCTGGCTCGCTGCTCAACTCCCTGGGTAGAAAGCTTCGCGTAAAAAAAAAAAACACTGAGAGAAAAAACCGAAGAATACTCGGTGCAGTACACTCGTCCTCTAGCTTCATTCTGCTTCCATCGTTTCGTTTCATCGCAATTGCTAGCAGATAAAAATTAAATAAAGTCATTGCTGGGTAACTGCAGGAAACAAGTCGGTGGATACGAATAGCATGCTTCGAAAATTCCTTTAATCATTGAGAATGTATTTGGCAAAATTGAACTCGAACAATAGGGAATGAAAAAGTAATTGCGACTGAAACCATTGAGATATGAAAAAGTAAAGTATCCAAAAGTCTTGATGAGAAAATAAAACTTTAATTTCACGCGGGTATGCTATTGCGATGTCCTCGTAAATTAAATTACAGAAAGTCTGGGACCATTTTAGGGCTATTACCTGAATTGTTTCCTGAATAAAAATATATGCGAGCTATGCTGCCCTCCTTAGTTAAACTGTCCTACCTAGCATTTTTTCATTTTTTGAGATATCTTGAAATATTTGAAGTTCCACGCGTCTTTTACCTTTTAAGTACAGTTAGAAAACTCTACGTGCTTCGTAAAGATTTATAAACAGTCTAATGTATTTAACCAAACTTCTTTACAAATGGTTATAATATCCTATCTAAAACAATTAATTAATTGGTACGTTATTAACACATCACCTACCGGTACACCTATTACAAAAAATAGACGCAGTGTAAAGAGGGCATTATGTTTATTGTTCTTTCATGTATTTAACCCCAGACAAACGAATGTAAGTTAAATTGTCCTCCTCCTCCAATCCGTCAATTTAAATTATGATTCTTGAAACAAGTAAAGGTACCTAAGTCGTCGACAATTAGGACACACTCTATCATTTGCCACCCCGCTTAAGAACTACGTCGTCGACAGTGTCGCATCTTGCCCAATTTGTGGTTCGCGTCACAACTGGAACATATCAAAGTTCACACTGTTTCAGCGAACTACGCCTGAGAGACCTGGGACAGCTATTTGTCTCAGTGCGCACATGCAAGGGTGCCCTCAAAGGACTTGGCGGCGCATTAAAATTATGTCCCAGAATTAATTACGGCTCCTCCGTCCCCGTGCTTCCACTTAATCCCCCGCGACAGCAAGGAAAGTGACTTCCAACTTTCAGACCGCATCATCCGGTTACAAGACAACCGGAAGAGGAGCTATTACAATTTCTTGTAACTTGCCGTGGCCTAGTTTCCAGGGACAAAGCTGCGCGAAAGGAAAATGTAAGTTTCCGTGGCCCTCGGTACTCATCAGAGGAACTTTTACGCGAGTGTCGGGGCAACTTAAGTCCACGCTTCTAATTGAATGCATCAGGACTGAATGAGAGGTAGCATCATTTTCCAATAGCGCTCTCGATCACGAAGTTTCGAGGATGAGGCGGAGCTCCAACTTTTTAAAAACAGACTACTTTCTCTGGGAATTAAGTGTTCAAACGACTCAGTGATTATTCATTGTGGTACTGCAGTCCTTCTTGTATGATATCTTTTTATGTAAAATATTTGTTAATTGAAAATGAGAATAATTATGTGAATGATGTTCCGGTACCTATTTAGCTTCTATGAGGTACTCTTGGAAATGTTCTTTTGTACACAGAGCATGCTTCTATGATAAGAAATTTTCAAACCTTCAAATTTTCAATGTGAAAATTTTCAAATCTTCCTCTCTTCAAGAAAAGAATGTTTAAAAAATATAGTAAAAGTAGGGAATACAATTTTGTGGCCTTCAATTTATCAAACGTAATTGTGGGACTGCAGTTATAGAAATGAACAGCATATGCAGTGAACTTAAAAGCTCTACTTGATGCATTAATAATTCTCTACAATAGATTCTAAAATTTGGAAATTCGAGATTTTTAGTGAAATTTCAAATGAAAGGTTATTTTTTTCTAAGATTCATGGAGAATCCATTTGAGAATATTTTCGGAGAATATTTTCCATGCTGCACACTCTCCTATACAAAATTTCTGATCACCCAAGTTCTAAACAACGATTCCCACGAAAATATTACAGTATTTGTATAAAATTTGTTCCAAATTGAAATAAGAATGTGCGGTGCCCTTTTGTGGATTTTCCATGAATAGAATCCCCTTCCTCTAAAACGTTCATCGAAAAATTTTAGAGAACCCATAAAAGCATGTACCAATCTGTATCGTGAAATTTACGAGAAAAGAGCTGTTGGCGAAAATGCTTCTCTCACGGTTCCCCGCATCGTAAATAGCCAGTTTTTATACACAGTTTATGCATTATGGCATACCTGACGGAAATTTTTCTGTTTTTAACTCCAAACGGAGAATGCTTATGTTTAATCACAAGCGATCAAAATTGAACGGAATCTTCAATCATCGGTTACTAGAAAACCTGATTTTCAATTCAGGAAAAATCAGGAGAATTGAAAGGAAGTAAATCGTTCGATAACTCAATTTTGAGAGAAAATCCTAAGATACTTTCTAATTAAAACTGTAAATATATTATCCAATAAATGTTAAGGTGCGTTATATATTCGTGCAATGCCGTTTGCACCGCGCTGTTAAATAATAATAGGGTAACGGTATTTTTAGAAATCTTCCTAAAGGTTATACGTCATAATGCGTAAAATGTCTAATTTCGTACCAAATGTATGATAACCCAGCCACAATGAACTATAAAGTATCGATCCGAGGGTCTCTCGAGTCACAATCTCTCACTAACGGTAAGCAGATACGCAGCAATTTCGACACGCAGCCGGTTATAAATTCAGAAGTTTCAGTAACTTCATCAATGGGTTAGTTGCTCAATGGTGAAACTTTTAATTGCCCGAAAGATGGCTGGCTAGCAAAGCATCCGTTGCTGCTACGTCAGTAATCGTTGATTTGGTTCACAACTTTTGGCAAAGGCGAGTCGCCTGAATCGTTTGGTAATTGAAACCCTCAAGCTCTTCTGCTTGTGTGCAATATAAACATTGATGCTAGCGAACGTTCATTCGATCTGCTGCTCCAATATATTCCTGTTAAATTTCACGAACTCACGGTATAATAATTGTGAAAAAAAAATTGCATTTAATAATTCAGACGAACCCCGCAGAAGCTAAAAATACAATTATAAAAGACAACTGTTGCCAACTACTAGAAGTCGTGAATAATACAAAAAGATTGTACCTGTATATTTCGTTCCACCCTAGTATTCAATAGCACGTTAGTGTCCGCGAGAAATTTACGTAGTATTCTATAGAAATGCTTAATAATGTTGTGTCTCTCATACTTGATAGACTTATGAATCGTTCATTAAATTAGTGAGATGGTTAATTTCTGACAAATTGCTTCTACATAGAATTTGCAACGAAAACTGTCTCATATCAATATAAGGATGCTTGTCGACCGTTTTAGAAAATGACCAGCGTGCGAGGGCAGATTAGAATTTTGTTAAATGATTTATGAAACGCCACTGACAAGTTGACAAGTGACACATGTTGGCTAATGAATCAAATTCGAAATACGAGTCAGGTATAATAGCAGCTACACTGAGCCTCGCCCATTCCGTAAATTATTTGCTGTATTAATTGTTATTGCTTCTGTATCTTGTGTGGAATAAAGACGATTTATTATTATTATTATTATTAAATACAAAGCTTCGATTACTTGAATCTTATGCATTTTACGTTCACCAAATATTTCTAACAGAAGTAGAACACTATTTTGCTACTAACTATCCCTGCTAACTTCCCACGAGTAATTGCAAATGCAACCTAAGCGATGAGGTAATTATCTGAATGGCACAAGGTGAGTATTATACTTCAGCCTTCATGAATTTCACTGAATTACAAAGTTCTGTTATCAAGGAGCAATCAATCGATTACTATTCAACTATACACAGCTACCTGCAGTTTCGACATGTTGTAACCATGGTTTCTTCGAAGCAATCATTAAAATTTGCATCCGAAGCGTGAATCCGTTAGCCTTCAACATGGCTGCCGGTTTATTTCATCGCGCCGCGATAGTTCTATCGTGGGAATACGCGCGAGGGTGAAAAATGGAGAAGATGGAAGCAAAGAGTCAGAGAGAGAGGGAGAGAGCAGAGAATTGGTTGGCAAGGGTGCGTTCGTGAACGTTTACACAGGTCTGTAAACGCCGTGGAACGACAGAAATCACGTTGGTCACTGCGGAAGTTCCCGTTTGTTAGCTGGCCGACAAGACTAGCATCAGCTGACCCACTTCAATGGGACGCAATATCAAAGAGCTTACGAAGTGAGTCGGCGGCTGGTTTCGGTGCAATCGTTTACAAGGGACAATGAAATATTTGGCGTCGATTGCGAGGTCACTGTGACGCAACAACAACCTTGACATAGTTGAACACTTCCAGGCAACTCAAATCTTTGTCTTCTCAACACTATGCCACACGAAATCTGATCCATTCTAGGTCACGAGTTGATCCTGATCCATTCTAGATCACGACTTGATCCTGATCCATTCTAGATTACGACTTGATCCTGATCCATTCTAGGTCACGAGTTGATCCTGATCCATTCTAGGTCACGAGTGTTGATCCTGATCCATTCTAGGTCACGAGTTGATCCTGATCCATTCTAGGTCACGAGTTGATCCTGATCCATTCTAGGTCACGAGTTGATCCTGATATATTGCAAACGTAACTGAAGAAGGATTTCTTAATCATTGCTCTGTTTATTACAACGTCAAATTCGAGCTCAGTTCCAATCTGATGCAAGTTCAGTCGCGGTTCAATGCTGGCTCAGTAGAAGTCTCATTGTCGAACTGTATCGATGTCAGAGTTGGGCATTAACTAAATCAAACATTATTCAAATAACGAATTAAATAAAAGTTACTTTAACTTTAGATTATTTAACGAATAATAATTTTTTTATTAATGTTCAAAAGTGGTATCTTTTTGTTGGCTTTAAAAATGTGTTGTCTTGTTTAATTTCATGTAGGGTTTTTGTTTGTTAGTTAAATAAATTTAACTGTAACTGAGTTTTATACAGCTTTTAATTCTCTTTCTAAATTTCCCGTTATTTATTTTTTTATACGATCAAGTTAAATTTAACTGCTCACTAAACCGAAATAAACAAACATCCACCCTATTTCCCAACATAATCATTTTCTATGTTGTCAGACTTTTATAAGCGATACAAACCCATGGAAATCACCCGCAGCAATAAACTAGAGAATTCTTTCTTATGTTTTCTCTTGGTATTAACTGCCACAAGATGAAAGAAGATTTCATACAGAAAGCACAAAATCATTTCAGTTTTTTCTGAAGATTAAAAGTAAAACGAAATGAGTAAACTGCACAATCTACTTTCAAATTTCGATTTAATGCAAGTGTTGGCAAATGACGAAATGTCTAGAAACTCGTAAGAGCTGACAGTGGAATTTAAAATGTTATGTCAGCCGTAAAACGCGTAAGCAGCAAGCGGGGTAATACGTCCAGCCGTCCACGAAATATCGCTGTGATTTGTAATTCGGGAATAAATCAGAACTTAATGCGATTATAGAAATATTTGTGTCAAATATGAGTTGTTTTATCAATACGATTCCGTTGTTGCAACAGATGCTACATTCTGTCAAATGATTCAGGTATTCCATGTTTCAGTGATATTCGTGAAATGTATTTACTCAATTATAGATAGTATTTACAGCAATGAATTTTTGGGCCATAATTTTGAATAATGAAACCGAGTATCATCCATTCGCGAAATTCTATATCCTGATAAAACGAATTCTTCTATATCAATTCTCAATATTAACCAACAAAGAAAAGTGAATTTTATATAAATTAGTTACATAACGTAAAATTATATCTTAATTTAATTTAACCTATTTTTTCGAACTGGGTCGATTCAACCCAAATCAATTTTTAAATACTTGCTATTCAAAAACTATCTGTTAAATTAAGTCGTAAAAATTCTGACATGAAGTTTGAACATTGTAGAATATATGTTCATCGTTGAAAATTAACATTTAAGGTATCGTCATGTTTAAACAGTATCACCAATTTCAATGATGCCTCAAAGATAGTATTTTACCTCAAAGTCAAATTGTGGGTCATTTTGACAACCCAGGGTTAAAGGAAATAAGTTCAACGTATCCTTGCCTATGCATATTCGCATAAAAAGTGCTCTAGATATTATTCAGAAAAATACTTTCTGTCTCTTACAGTAGAACTGTGGGTAGCGTATGTGAAATTCTATTTAAATAAACTGAGTTTTGCGTGCTGGGTTTCTAACACTTCTTATAAAATGTTGATTAACTGATTCTTTTGATATGGCAATTGAATAAAAACTGTTTCACAAAACTTCATTACATCGTCACAAAATCCCAATTGCTTGCCACTTGCTTCCTGGTACCAAATATACCCCATCTTACAACTGAATAACTTTGCTATAGGAACCTTCTCTCCATACTATTCTCACCCTACCTAATTCGCCACCACAATTTATTTCTACTTAATTTCTGCAACAATATTCCCGACTAGGTACATTCCCGAATTCCCCGCGCGGGCCTAGCAATTACGAATTAAAGGAATTAACATTCCTCCGCCACGTCACTTCGTTAGGGACGGCGCAGTGGTAACCCAGGAGACTATAAATTATGCAAGCTGCACCAGCCACTCCGAGCGTGTCCCAAACACTTTTCTTGCAGCGCCCAGCCTCTCCAAGGTTGCATCTTGGGGCGACATTTTTCGCAAGGTCACGCCGCAACTCCATTTGCAATCCACTTATCAGAGGATGCTGACAGATTGATAACTGATGACATAAATTCCCAGGGAAACTGGGGCGCGCCGAGCGACGGAGATAATTGAAGAACTCCGAGAACTTTCTTCCCAGCGAAGATATAAAATTCAACCCGTAAAGATTAATCCGTTAAAAGCACCGTGAACCAGCCACGGCCCCCTTACTTGCGGCCAGGGCAAATATGGCTTCGGGCCAGAAAATGCCCGCGGAAGCGTTAGTTGTTCCCGAAAACTTGGGAACGCGGCTTCCCCACGTCCCATTTTACCACGGCCTGCCTCTGCCCCCCGTCTCATCCCTGTTTGACCTCTACCCCCAATCCCGATTCCACGTCGAATCTGCTCGCAACTTTTCCCGTATTTCATGATCCAGGAAGCTGGTGGCGTCCCACGATGCACGTCACTTTGGGAACCGTGGCCGAATCTACTCGAACTTAATAGGATTTTAGCGCACCGCTCTGCATGCGCCCCCAATATGTTCCCCTGCCCTCGTTATTGACTGGCTGAAACGAGGGGCTGCACGTCCACGAAGAAGTTTCATTTTCAACAGCCTGTGCGCTTCTATGCAGGCGACAAATGTGCTTTGTTCCCAGCAATATGAATTTTTAACCTGCATGCCGAGCGTAAATATTTTCCTCACCCCTATTCGGCAGGATCGACTGGAACTTTTGCGGGGCCAGGTTCCAAAAGTATGCGGGGCCAAAAAAAACGCATTTGTATGTACTTCTTGTTGTAATAATAAACATCTGTGTATGGGGCCTTGCAAAATTTACGATTAGGATTATTTACGAACCCGAATCGTAATTCGATTTACGAGCCCTGCTATTCGGGGAGTGAATTGTTCGCTGAAGAAATCCTTTTAATGAAAATCGCAGCTGAATGACGGATCGAGGAAGGAATATTTGAATATATGGATTCGGAGTCAAGATTTGGACCGCCATTAAGCAAATGCTTACGAAGTTTCCGCGGAGATTTCAGGGATTAAACTTCGGTCAGCGTTTTCGGGTTAATTTCTGGGAAGTTTGAAGAAAGGCCGATTATTTCGCAGGTATTAAGTGAATTTAATTCACTCCGCGGCCTGCGTAAGTTGGGCGGTCTGAAATTGTCGAAAAAGCACCCGCGCGTCGATCGAGGAGCCCCCAGCCTCGGGAATTCGTTTAGCAACAAGAGGGAATGAATAGCTGTCGCTTCGCCGGCTGGAAAATTGATTCCCCGCTTCTTCTAGGCGTCCGATTGTGATTTCTTGAATTTTTAGCGAAACGGATCGGGACAATGGGAGGAGACGTGAGATAGTTGGCGAGGCCGGTCAAAGGAGGAGCGAAACCGGGGAGAACAATGAACGTAGAGACAGAAGTGGAGTGTTGAAGCTGAAACTTGGGGGACGCCATGTATTGACACTGGTGAGTCGCGGCGGTAATTACTTTAGTTAAGCAAATCGCTGGTAATTGTACGCTAACATGGCCCCGACTTCGAAGCTATCGGATGATTATAAAAGTAAACGAAACTGCGGGCAAGCTGTCGACGATTCTCGATTCTAAATGTCTCGTCGACGGGAGGATATCGACGTGCGTTACGAAAAGTAGCACGATTCAATTTTCTTACGAAGAGCAGCACGTTTGTCTTCGTTGTCACGAAAACTATCACGTTTGTTTTCGTTGTCACGAAAACAATCACGTTTCGGTTTTCCCTCCGAAAACTAGCGACTTGCCACGAAAAGTAGCATGTTTCGTTTTTCACTACGAAAACTAACACGCTTTAGTGATTTGTCGTTCCTATAATATTTACGAGATTCTATTTCGATGTTTTTGAAAAATGAATGAATAGTTCGGCAATTTGGGAAAGATGGACAGTCAGCGCAAATCTGCTTCAAAACATTACGAAATCAGCAGATGCCTCTCAAAACTGGAAATATTCCTATCCTGACAACTTTAAACTGAAAGAATCGATGCTCTTCGAATATATTCTTGGATCGTTAATTACTAACTAAATGGAGGATTGATTTGAAACTGGCAATTCACGAGGACACAACACCGATCGTTTTCAATTCGCAGTGGCGAGGGTATGAGTACTACTTTTCCGACCAGCAAGTGTGTGAACGAGCAACACCCGAACTTGTCGAAGAACTGTGCAACTAACTGCGTAACTAGCCTCGCTGCGCTAGCAGATAAAGCACGAATGCTATGAAACAAGTTTCAAGGATCAGATAACTGGCAAAGAGTTTCAGGCCGGCATTATTAGCTGAATCGCGGGTAAAGACATTTTCACCGAGGTCTGATATTACGTCGGCAAAAATGTCCAAAATTTCGTGCCCATTGCCTGCATTTGTAAATCGTAATTCGCAGATCCCTGGTAATTCTTTATTCCGCGCTACATTTGTTCACTGATCGGTACACGTCTAAACATAAGTCGGATGGCTATCAGTAGAATTAGCATTATCCATCGGAACAATTATGGAACAAGTAATGAACTACCACGAACAATACGATGTTAACCTAATTAAAACAAAGCAGCACCATGCAGAGTCTAGGTTGTAGACGAAGGGGGAAAGAAAAGAGTATACATAGCTGCCAGTCGCCACCTACTTTCTACTTTCACACACAGGATGTGTCAGGAAGTATCTACTAGTGTGGAACGAAATATAGAGGCACAATTTTTTTTTTTATTATTATTCATGACTTCTAATAGTTAGAAGAAGTTGCCTTTTACAGTGGCATTTAAGTTGTAAAAATCTGAACTTCGTGGATAAATGTTTTAAGGTGCAGTAAGTCACTTAAAAGTTATTATTTTTATTGATGCGATTGTTTTCTAATAGTGAAAAAACTTGCCTGTATTGATACAGATTAAGCCCGCAGAAACTAGATACTGTCCAACAAAAACTATTTGTATTTTTAAACCCCTTTTTGAAGTTTTGTACGTGCTAATTGTTTCGATAACACGTTCACTATGCAGACCTCTAAACAAAAGTCCCAACAAAACGACAGAACGCTTAGTCACTCTTCCATCGTAGCAGCTTTCTTTAGTTGTCGCATAGCAATCAAATAGGATACACGGCTAAGAAATCGAACGAGTAGGTTTCTTTTAAAAAGAAGTGCTGTCGTATGATAAAATAAAATTCACAAGATCAATGAAAATAATAATTTTTAAGTGACTTGCGGCATCTCAAAACATTTCTTGCTGAAGTTCAGATTTTGACAGCTTAAGTACCATTGTGAAAGGCAACCATTGCCAACTATTATCAGTCGTGAATACTAACAAAAAAAATTTTGCCCTTATATTTCGTTCCTCCCTATTGATCAGCCATATGCAATATTTCAGCCAAATCTGCAATTCAAGTCTCGTGCACTCCCTTTGTATGATTTCACTGAATAGAAGCTTCTTAGGAATTGCATTGCTTCAAACTACAAGGGTTGCAAACATTCGCATTCAACGCATTCCACCCAGCATACCCAAAGGTGTTTCCGAAGCAGACCTATCGCCCCTAAATGTTGCAAGCACACGAGAATCTGAAAAATCAATCAAGCTGATACGAAGCAAGCACGCCTGCAAAGTGTCTTAAAAAAAAACTCGAATAAACGCTCCGTTGCTACGTATCTGCGCACCCAGCTGTCTGACTTCATTTATTTTTCAGCGGCTCGAACAGCCGATTGAAACGCTTACGATAAGAGAAGTACGCGAGAAGGGGATGAAGTGCTCTGAGTACGGTTACAAGGGGCAGAATGGGAATTTCATTGATAACAGAGCGTCGAGGGGGAAAACGTTCCCTTCCTTCCCGAGTGGATCGATAAGGCATGCACTATCGGGCGCAGCTTTTTCGGTCCGCAGTCCGATATCCCAGTTTGCCCAGGACATTCGCCTATTACTTGTCAAGCGCAACGTTACGTTCACGGCTGGATAAAGAGCGCAATAATTCCCATAAACGTACGTCATCGGCCGTCGTTCATCGGGATTGAAATGGGTGAAGGGGGCGGCGATGCTCCCAAGTACCCACGTCGAGCGGGCGAACAAAAAAATCTTCGTAGGGTAATGTAGCCGAATGTGACGACCTCTCCTAATATGAGACCCCAGCTTATCTCCGCTACAGAACTCTTGAATGTCATAGCGATACTATTTATTTACTAACTAACCGTGTATTAGTTGTTTTGTCCGCACAGTGGCATTGTAACCAATTGAGCGTCTTGAGCAAGCACACGTTTCTGAAATACGTTGCAGAAAGTTTTTCAAGTGGTTCGATTAACTTACAAATACCTGTAAAGTGGTATATAACTTACAAATACCTGTAAAGTGTATAATGATTTTCATAAATACTGTTGTATGGTGCTTGAAATAGAGTTTAAGGCTTCCTAGTTGTATATCGTTAAATGATGAAGACTTAACTTCGACGCTACTTACAAGGTAATACGTAATATTATTATTATATCATCCACAACGGTGCTTTATCACAAATATTATCAAAAACTGTCGTTTCCGCGCGCGTCAGATTTCTCCCGGAAAGCCACAAGCGGGTCGTTACTCGCCAGTTACCAAACTTCTCTGCTTAAGTACAGAAAATTGAAGGAGTCCGTAGAAGCAAGTTCCGAAGCCTCTCCAGCAAACCCAGCACGTCCTATTTCGTGGGTCGGTCGAGGAAAAACTGACGGCGCTTCCCTCGCGCCAGTCCACAGCAAGAAAAGAAACTTCAACATTCAATTTTCCCCCGGCACAGCTCGTTCGCAGCCACGTTCTCCAGCCGCGAAACAAAAATCTGAAGAAAGTGCTCGACGACGATAATGGACGAGCGTCTGGGATCTCCGGCGGCGTGCAGAAGATCATCGTCTCGTTGCAACGAAGCTCCCTATTGTCGGTGTCCTCACCGGCAGTTGCATCGAATGCACGCGCTCCAGAGCCCAATTTAATACCGACATATTCGCTCGGGGGGGGCGAGCTTGTATCTCCGACGCACTTGTTCCAGTCGATCCGAAAACGTTTGCCCCCTTGTGCCGGCGTCACAGAAAGATTCGGAGCGACGTGAAATTAAAGCGATTGGCGAATCGATAAACGCGCCCTGTCGCTCGTTCGTCACATACCGGCGATAAACCGGGAATCCGGACGAGGGAGGGGGAGAAAATAAAAAGGGGAGGGTTCGAAGCAGGTGGCCGGCCCACGCGCTGAATCGTGACCGTTGACTTTTCGTCGACCACCCGCAGGCACTGTGATTGCCCCAGGCCTGGCAACAGCGGCGCTGAATTCACGGCGGGTTAGGCTCACGGCTGAACCACTGCATTGAATCACCCCTTTATCGAGAACGCTCGCCAACGGGCTGGTTATTTCTCACGGCGCGACGTTGCAGCGTCTTGCCGCAACGGCGGCGCCGATGTTTCCGCAACGTTAGGAATCGGTTTCCGCCCTATCGACGCGGCTACGTGCACAGTGATCGCCCTCGCGCAATTGCCCGATCGCTGTTCCGGTTTTCGAGCCAGCTACCGGCAGATGTAACGGATACAATAGGTCGTCCCGGGAATAATGCCGATGATTGGGGATGGTTGAACGCACGGGGGTGATTTGCGTGTTTTCATGGGAACTGGGCAATGGGCTTCGAATAAATGATTGCATGTGGGAAGCGCGTTAGGTGGACTGGATAGCTGGAAGCCTTTTTTCTTCGTTTCTTAATACTTCTGCGGAAGTTGGGCCATTTTTACCGAAAATCCAGTCACAAATGATTATTCCTCTTTTGATAATGGAGTATTTCGACTGAAACTCCTTCGTATCTTTAAATAACTAATAACCGTGAGATTATAAATAGTAAGTTTTTTTAAGTGTTTTTTAAATCCTTCTTGTTGCAGAAATTTAATAAGTTCTTAAAATGTTCATCCGTAATAATTAAATGACATGAATTTAATTTTAGTATGCTCGTTTCTTGTGAATATATGGTACCAAATTTACTGATCCGCGTAACTTTACGAATTTCGTGTAAGGGTTAAGTGGGAACGTAAGTTAACCCTTGAAACTAATCTTATTTATTATTAGTGTCCCTGTGTCAAGGAGATGAGAATTTTAGATTTAGAATGAGATGTTACGTAATATTTTTTAATCTAATTTTCAATAAATACAAATTCTATCATTAATGTTCCAGAAAAGTAGTTTTAGTTTAAATTTCCTGAAACCGAGTTAAATGAATTATATATAAACCTTTAAAAGAATTTTAATAACTGAAAAAATTCAATGTAAAAAATATTACGTAAAAAGGGGGTTGCAATATCAAATCTTACGAATTCTTATACTGGGGGAGGGAGGAGTTAAGAAATCGCCAAAATCACCCTTACGTAATTTAAGGACGGCCCCTTATGAGCTGAGATGGTTGCTCTATGCATATAAATTTAATATTTCTGAAATCTTGACACAGATATTCCATTTCTGTATTAACGATCGATAAGTTATTTTAATTATCCCTGATTATTATAGGAAAATCTTAAAATTCTCGAGTGAGCTACCATTTAGTGGGTAATACGGATTACCTAGTGGTTCTGATGCACGAGAACACCCTCATCGTTTTTAAAATGGTTTTGAAAAAAGAGGACCCATCGCCGGATGAAAGTGTTGATTGCAAGCAATTTACACAGACAGCGTGATGCGCTAGAGCGATGAAAACGGCGTTATTTCATCGTTCATAGCCTTTTCACTGGCGCAACGAATAGACTATGACGGTAATTTTGAGTTTATATTTGATTTCTTAATTGGAAGGGTATCTAGCTATATGCGCCATAAATTTATGTTCCGAACAAGTCTTTTCCTCTCTTACGGACACTTAAAGTACAGATTATTAATATTACTGTCATTAAGGAAGAGGAACATATAACGTACACTTCCAGACGGTGCATTTATGACAAGAGTTTAATATCGTTCGCACGTTTTAGAGTTGGCTTTGATGATAGGAGACAGGCAAATTGCTGATGTTTGGTACAAAGTTTCTAATTTCTGTTAATTACTAGCTACCCACTGGCTAAGCGTTGCAATTTTGCTTCGTTAACGTGGCAAAGGCGAAGGGAAGAATAATTTCAATCGCGAGCAATCCATTTTGCCCCAAACAACGGCGGCGTATTAGTTTAGATGGCGCGGCTTGACATTATTCCCAGGAAGAATGATGAACGCGTGCTCAATCACCAACGCTGAAAGCTCCAATTCGCGAGTCCCACAGGTGATATTTTACCGCGGGAACAATATCGAAATTGATTTCGCAGCAACATATATTCCTTTATGCAGGCTATTGTAGACTATCGTCCAATGAAATCGAAGAAATTTAAAAATTTGTCACTTTACAACCTCAGATTTGAGTACCAATGCTCCGCAAGCCTGCCAAAACCATTCAGTAAAATTTTTTTCGAGTACAAAAAACTCGATCCCTCCCAAAATATACAGATCTTAATTCTAGAATTCATTGAAGCATTAATATAAATAAAAATATCGACAAACGAATAGAAGCTTAAAAATTCTATTTATTGAAAAAAATATTTCCCAAAATATATATTTACTCGCATATTCATAGCGCAAAAACATGGGTCATATAAATACGATCATTATTTGACCCCTGTAAATTATCAAAAACATTCAGAAGCAAACATAATCTCGAACTGCAGATTTAACACTTTAGTTCCCAAATCCAAGATTTCTCAAGAACACAAATAAACTGATTGCAAAATGGGAAGAAGGTCCGAAGGGATGCAGAAATATTATTTCTTAACATAAAACCTTTCACAACACGAATCGCTTTTAGTACCTACAGTAGCCGACGAAAGAAAGTTTACACCCTTTAAAATCGCATAATTTTTTTAGAATTGGTCCAAACGACTTCATTTTTTTTTTGAGAAGCTAGAAGGATTAGTTTGCTAAATGACGTGTCCCGTCGTTTTGAAAAAAATTGCAGTTGGTCGGAATAGCGAAAAAAATTTAATGAAAATTTAACACTCCCGTTTGTAGATTTCAAATTCCCACGAAATTCCCGAAATCAGCGATTTTCCACCTTATGCTATAATCTTTAAGAGTTTGTAACTCAGGGCAACGTTAACAGATTTTTATGACATCTTCACCGCGTATACAACTTACTTAAATCTGCAAACGTATTTTTGCGAATTTTTGAAAAAACGACCTTTGCTATCTTTTTCGCTATTCCGACCAGTTGCAATTATTTTCCAAAACGACGAAACCCGCAAATTAGCAAACTAATCCTTCTGCTTCTAAAAAAAACTCAAGTCGTTCGGACCGATTCTAAAAAAGTTATGCTATTTTAAAGCGTGTGAACTTTCATTCGTCCGCCACAGTATACGCTACTAAAAGAAGCCACCAATACAAAGAATAATTAAAAAATAAGTTTACTCCAGCAGGATACAGAAACAGCGAAGGGTGAAACGTGCCTGGTCAGCTGGAGACTGAACCTCTGACCTCCAACGTCGGCGGTTTCTTCGGGGTGGTAGGTATCGTCAGGCTGACGCGATTTTCGCAAACGACACGTATTGTCCGCGAGTAACGGTGCACGTAGTCGGGCGCATTGTTTTCGACACGAATCACGGGGACGTTATAACGCGGGATCGTGTACGCCTGATCGTTCATTCGCGTTGAAGCGGGGCAACTGGTGCGTGATTATAACATTCCCCGTGAATCGGAGAAACGGCCAGAGCTCGGTAATATTTTCAGCCGGAATGGATCACCGGGGATGGATTTAGGTGTCTGGTAATCGGATTAAAATCATCGCGACCGGGCTCCTTTTTCAGTTTCCGGTTGTGTAAATCACTTTAATGCCGGCTATTACAAGCACGATCGTTTAGACCGGCCCGTTTGAATCGAAATCAACGAAAACGTGATCACCTCCTCGATGTGCGATCGTTGCAGGAACGGTATGACCTGGAATAAAGTCCATCAAAAATCCCTTGTTTTACGACCGTGATCTTCGGGGCTGGGAGGATACGCGCGTCAGCTGATCGTGATAGGGGAAAGGTGGGATAGTTGATCAGCGGGGATACACGATCACATCAGCTTTATAATTAATATATTGGCAATTCGTGTTTGCTGTCGCGTTATCGCGGTAATGTTTGCATTATCGCAACACTTCGCGTTCCAGTTTTCTTCCGGGAGCATAGAATAATGTTGTTAGAAGCTTCGATCTGATTTGCAGCTAAGTAAATTAATTTAAATAAATTGAAATAAACACTCGCGCAGATAAATTCATTCGAACGTTTTTATTCATTTTAGCGTTGCTTGAAGAGGAGACGGAGCCCGTTTTAGTTTCTCAAATCGTTCTTTGCGCGCGTACTATGTGCCAGGGCGATGCAAACTAATTGTAAGAGATGGATAAGTGCTGGCAGCGCGCAGTACCAATTCTAGAAAAGTTCAAGGGAGGCGGGCCGAGGTAACAGAGTAATACGTTACACCGTTCGTAGCAGAATTTGCGAAGTTTTACGAAGTGCACGTTTCCCAATAAAACTGCTGCAACACAGGGACCAAGTCCTGTCCTGGAGGACTTAATCTTCTTTCCTTGGAAGCAGGAATTACGGTCCGTGCGTAGAATAACTTAAAGCCATAATCGTGTGACGGCAGTATACTTCTACAGCTCAAGCCTTGGCAGTCTTACTGCAGAAAACTTCTTTAGCCGCTGTGAAAGCGCATAAAATCGTGCCTTCAATGTGAACTGAACGCCAGTGTCATTAAACCCTAAGGAGAACTGAAGGGTTATAAAGTAATGGACGGAAATATAGTCGCTGATTAATGAATTATAAAGTATTCCTTTTTACAATAGTTTTGTGACAGTAATAAGTCTTCTTCGTTACAGCAGATCCATTACTTTTATATAAATAAAATATTTCTGTAGCTTCTAACATCATTTTACCCTTGCATCTGAATGTCGATAAAATTTAGCGAAAAATTGACATTTATCGCGTTAAAGTTAATGTTGTAACGAAAGTTTATGTGACATTTAACTTTTAAATACTTGGTTAATTTAATGAATTTTTAGCCGTGAGGGTATATAAAATTGATCAGCGACAAGCTTTCCTTCGTCAAATCATTAAAAATAAATTTAAGGTTTGCCCTGATATCTACGTTGTATATTTAAATTTAAAAAGGAATACTACTTTTCATAACTAACTTAGGTGCACTAACAGAAGCAGGGAGCTTCCATCAAAGAACATGGTTTGTTAAAAAGAATTTAGAATTTTTCCTTGGCACGAGCTCAGTAGCAAGCAGACGTGACACAAATTGAAGAGTTGCCAAAGGAATAAGTAAAAATTGTTTCAACCTCCACAGCAGGCAACCAGGGCCGGCGTCAGTTGTGCGGAATGTACCACTGTAGCATTTTTTATTTTCTGTTTGCTTAGTACTGTTTTTCAGGCCGTTGGATCTTTTAATTTGTACTACCCTGCCCAACTCCACACTCGGGAAAAATTTGCCCCGCCGACCCTGCAGGCAACGTTACGTCCTGCGTTTACATAAGGAGGACCAAGGGGCCAATAGAATGTAGGTCGCGATGCCTTTGGACAAATTGAGTCGTTAGCAGACAGTCAGTTAGAAGTTGGTTAGAATTCAGCAGTCGCTAAGCATCGGGGGGGAACACTGAGGCATCTAGAGTTAGCAATCAACCGTCGGCGAGAGGACGTGGAAGAACACAAGCTGCCTACCAGTTAGGGAGCAATCAGCAGTCAAGTTGAAAACAGTGAAAGCAATCAGGTTTCCAGTCAGCCGATTACAAGTTGGATGCACTCAGGCTTCCAACAGTCGGTTAATCGTTTAAACTTAGAAACACTGAGACTTTGGACAGTTTATGGGGGCAATTAGGGTACAGCAGTCGATTAATCTTCGGAGTTAGTCAATCAGGCAACAATTAATTTAAAAAGTAATTGTGTTTAACTCAGACCTATGTATAATCGTTCAAATCAGACCGTCGATCCTAAGATCGACCATTTTTTAAAGAAAAAAACCTGTAGAGTAGGAATAAAGATGTACCACGTGTGATGTAAATAGTGTTTGTTGAAAATACTGTATTAATATAGCACTGTGATCTGCTGAATTTAGTATATACCGGTAGAGAAATATCGGTATGGTAATATAACTGGAATGATCAGAAATGTCAGCAGTGGAGGGTAATGAAAGGTTATCAGGGAAAAGGGGGACTTAATTATACGTTGATTGCGCTGCAAAGGACGGAGTCAAACCAAGCCTTTCGAAAGAATGGTAGTGATCGTTAGACACTCCACGATATTTGCTCGATCAACAGGTTACGTTGAATTTAAAGAGGTTGGAATGTTTTCGACCTTCTCACCATTGCAGACTTTTAGTGGTTAGCTAGAAGAATAATTACGAAGAAGGGGAAAGAATTGAACAATTCCTTATGACAATCTAAAACTACATTCTATGATTTCCTGGTATCGTAAAAACTTGCGTGGAAATACAGTAGCAGGTCGTAGGGTTAGGTTTAGAAATAGAGATTTGTATTTTATATTTTGTACGGATTTTAGTTATTTTAGGCTTTTTTCTCATTCGGTTTTATATGCAGTGTATTTTATGGTGATATATTTTTTAGATCCATAAATATTAAATGAAGTAAAAAACTGTACGGATTTGTACGGATTTTTTTTTCTTTTTTTGGTTTTGTATAGATAGAGTATATTTTATTTTGTTATATTTTTGTGATTCCATAAATATTCAAAAAGCTGAAAAATTTAAAATAAGTACAAATATGTATTTACTATTTTAATTATATATTTTTTTTTTAAAAAAATCGAAAACCGGTTTAACCGTGCTTTTGGGAATAGTGGAATTCGAAAACTCGGTTTTTTAAAAGTCGGGGTTTTGTATAAATCTTAGTAGGTTGTAGAAACAAGTAATTTTGAAAAACTGAAGCTCGCATAAGAGAGTTTGTTTTGCCCTGAAAATCATTTGCATAATAAGCTTGACGCGATGATGAAGCAAATTTTTGGACATGCGAAGTAATTACGAAAGTGCTCCATTGACGGGTAAAAAACAAGTACCTAGGTACGACGTCCTTCACGTTCAATCAGATGTTGTTAAACCCGTACCTTTCACGAGCCTCGTCGTAAAGCACGATTTACTATTTGACATACCGGGGGATTAACTTCCAGACGTATAATTTACTGGAACCGCCATAAAATACGCTCGGATATGTAATTCCTATTCGATTTACCATTGATACATCGGTTATGGCCTAACCGTGCATTTTCGGTGTGCAACCATTTCATCCGTAACGTAATTAATGTCATCTGATCGAAGCGAAGCGATACGTGCGCATATATGCGTGTACGATTTCGTGCAAACGATGTAACAATAGGCAAATTAATTAAGTGGGGCCATAAATCTCTGAATGATTTTGTTCATCCTGTCGCGCGCACACAGTGAATTACGATGTTTTTGTTAAGCAAATTTGAACAAATGGGGTATTTTTATATAAAATCAAATTGCCTTATAAAGAGTATAATAACATCTTAGAATTTAGAAATTTGTATGGCGTTTGTGCGAGTGCAAGTGGTCGAAATAAAGTGATGAAAAATTGAAACGTAAAGGAGAACTTGTCACGTGGCATGTAACGTTTCTGTGTCAGTAAATACGGGAATTTAGTTAACACGTGAATTCGACAACTTACGATTTACGTTCTACGGTGAAAACTAAAATTTGGACGCGCTCCAACATAATTTCAAAGGTGACGTAAAGGATTTGTGACCTGAGTTAGGTCTGCATTTAAGGCTTTAAATAAAATTAAAGGGGAGGAAGTACTTTTTCTAAAATCGATTTTCTTTCATTTTAATACCAACGATGGATACAGTCAAGTTCCGATAATTAGAACAAGCAAACTTGACCGGAATACATTAAAAATGGACCAAGAATCAAGGTAAAGTATTACTACTACGTTCCTCGAAAAACTGTAACAATAAAGAGAATGCTCCGCAGTGTCAAACAATTTGGTAAATCTGATACGGTGTATCATTTATACTTCTGCCACAGAAAACCGTGTCTCCTTTACCTTCTTCCGCTTCGCCAACGACACACCGGAGACCCGCACTACCACAATTAAGGGAGCAAAAAGAAAACACTGAAAAAGATAAAGGAAAAATCATCCAGCATTGGTAGAAAAATCCAGCGTTACAAGCTCCGCGGAGATGGCACTGCTCTTTCTCAAGGGACACAGAAGAAGGGGCCGCACCGAACTATAAAACGAGACAATGGAGGCAGCGTGCGCTGTCGTCATTTTCGAACCTCACTATGGAAACGTTCCTCTAAATCCTTGCAAGTGCGTTTCTCTTTCGTGCCTGCCATCTGAGCGCGGGCTAGATATCCTCGAAACGAGATATCGCCCGAAGCTATTTCATATGTGAAAGAAACGACGGGCCATTGTGCTGAGAAGGGCCCGGGCTGACTGATGACACAGAGCCTCCGATCATCGTCTATAAAGGGACACAAGGGAGGCAGCTACAGCACAGTCACTGAAGGAACCACGAAACACCCTGAGCATCCTTCTAATCCCTGAGGTACCCTAGCGCTTGCTACTTCACAGCCCCACCGCCCCACCCATCGCAGAAGCAAACCAGCTTCGACTGATTTCAGGGGTGAGAAGGCCAAAAGCGAAAAGGAGCAAATTAGCGGGTGTTATCACGCACGGTGTAACGCAAAATTGGTACTATTATTTAGTGCCGTTTCCCATCGCGTAGTTTCGCAGAGAGGAGGAGGTGGAAACGGAGGTAGGGCACGGCGGGGGTGGGTTTGAACGTAGTTGCGACGAATTCTAGGCAGGATGTCCACGCCAATTCATTAGGGCGAGATATACGTGTGGCCGTTTCCTTTTTTTGGCTCGGGCAAAGTAACGACCGAAGTTGGTGGCCTCTGCCTACTCCCATTCCCGGCGATACAGCAGGACACACAGTCCTGCTCCCGTAGTTTCTTCCCCTAGCCAGCTCTACCTCCTCCGATTTCACTTTATCCGTGCACGGGCCCGGCTATCTCTCTGTCCTTCGGCTGTCGGGATTTCGAGATATGCGTCTGCAGACAGGATAGGGAAGTTGGCCACCATCCAAGCAACTCCGACCGATTGGCTCTACCAGGCGTTGCAATATGTTTGAGCGTCTGTGGAATGTTTGGTCCGCGAGCCCCACAAGCCCCTGCATTGAATTTCTTCCCCTCCCCACCGCGGCCAACACGGCCAGCTCCTTCGCCGTAGCCCGCATTAATTGCTTTCGTATAAATCCGTGGGATCGATAGTTGCGGCAGGGCAACACGTCCAGGGGGAAGGCAGCTATGCCGCCAATACAAATGATCACGGTGCCAAAGGTGACGACAAGCATGAGCGGTGCTTGGTCGCAAGCCCGTTTCGCGAAACTGGGTCTCGTTCTTAGCGACCCCCCCCCCCCTGCTGTTTCCTTTCATATTGTGACCCTGTGTCGTATCGAATATCGATAGGGCGCCACAATCGCTGTGCATTACGAAAGGTCAGTATTTAAGTGGCCCAATGTATTTTAAGATTTTTGTGGGGGTTGTGCTCTGGAGGCGACTGGAACGTGCTGCTGGGAATCGAGACTCTGCTCCAACGCTCGATTGCATCCTCAGGTTTACTAAGTAAATCGAGATGGCCGATTAATCGTGACCACTCTTCGTCGCGTCTTATCGCGTGTTAAAATTTAGAGTGATGCGGTATAAGGAGGCATCGTGTTTCATGAATGTTCACTGAAGAGAGCTGCATGAAAATTTTGCTAGGTTATATATGTTAATATAATCAGTTCTCTAAGGAAATTTGAATTAATTGAATACACTGTCCAACAAGATTTTTGGTCCGCAATATCCGCTGGGTGATTATTGTAGAGTTTTTTGCCGTGAATACGAATCTGCAAGCAGAATTACTCTGTCATCCTCAGTTTTCGAGAAATTCGATTTTGAAAAAAAATGACAATTTTCGACTTTGAACATCTTTTGTGTTTAAACAGTAATAGTTATTCGGTTGCTTGTTCCGTCAAATTATTCTATGAACCCTCGGGAATATAAGGATATAAGTTATTATTGAATTATATACATTTAAATATGTCTAAACAACGATCAAATGGAAAAGAACACCCGAAATGCACTAAGTTTTGTAGATATCTTTCTATATATTTCAAAAACTAAAAGTCTAGGAGAAAATCCAACTACTCCACGCGATGCAGCAGATATTTTTCCTCCAGAAACCATCAGCAGAAGTGGTAAAACACCTTTCGTTTAAAATATATAAACGAAAGAGTTTGGCAAAACGTGCGGCGCCGACATTGGTAGTCAAGGGCGCGTGGGCCGCTCAGCGTCACAGAATCGCGTAACGCGCATGACGACCACTGTCCGCGCCGCACGTTTTGCCGAACTCTTTCGTTTGTGTATTGTAAACAAAAGGTGTTTTACAACTTCTGTTGATGGTTTCCGGGGGAAAAATGTCTGCTGCATCGCGTGGAGTAGTCAGATTTTCTCCTAGACCCTTAGTTTTGGAAATATATAGAAAGATATCTGCAAAACTTAGTGCATTTCGGGTGTTCTTTTCCATTAGATCGTTGTTTAAGCATATTTAAATGTATATAATTCAATAATAACTTATATCTTTATGTTCACGAGGGTTCATAGAATAATTTGACGGAACAAACAACCGAATAACTATTACTGTTTGAACACAAAAGATGTTCAAAGTTGAAAATTTTCATTTTTTCTTCAAAATCGAATTTATCGAAAATTGAGGGTGATGGCGACACACGGTTTGCGCATTCGTTTTCAGCGCACAAAAATCTATAAGAAACGAGGTCAGAAAAAAAGTTCAATTTTGTTGAACAGTGATATTTGCGAGGCACTACCGGGCCAAATAGCAAGGTGTTTGGGGTGACTGTACTTTGCAAAAGGCAAACACTAAATTACTTTTCTTACCACTGAGTGATATCCGTTACTGTGTGAGACGTGAACTCTGGATTACTATTATTGGGGGATATGCCCCAACATGAAACAACAGAGGGGAAACATCCCCTAATGGAGCCTGCTATTACCAGAGGCATAATTTATCGCGAGGGAAAATTGAAGGGTCGAAATGGCTGAAAAGGGGGATAGAACGGGGGTTGTAATCTTAGGAACATTTTGGGGTTTCAAGGAACCTGTGAAATATGTTGCTTGTGGTACTGGCAAGTAAAATCACGCCAGTTTTTCTGGAGATCCAGGATAGTAGCTGCGGCTATCGAAATGTAGAAGGCACGTAGTATATCTGCTTGTATAACGGCTATTTGGAGCGTCACTGATGTGAAATCAGGTTTGGGTACCCGAAAATTACCGCAGGACCTAGTTGGTTCCAGAATCCTGGAATAATACGGTACACGCTATTCTCCAGAGCTACGTTGAAATACGCATCCCAGAAGACAAATAAATTATTAATATCACCTCGTTGACCCTGTTATTGGGACATTTCGTGCACATGTATGCGTGTGCAAACCATTCTATGCCAGACTGTAGAACATTTAATCCCAAATCCGGGTGCCGTTCAATTCGTAGTACGTATTGATGAACTCGAAAAACCAACCCATGTAAAATTTTCTGGATCCCAGCTTGAACGGTTTGCGAAGAATTAAATGTTAATGACACGTGTAAACCTACTACTATCAGTCAATTTACTCTCGAAAAAGATGTTTCGATAAAAGAAGTAGTAGATTTTTCAATCAAAAATAAAACTGAAGTACCAAATGAAGTACAACTATGCAAAAAAAATTGAATTTCTAGAGGTGTAATAGTACTCCGTGATGCAGTACCTAAATTCATCGGTGAACTTTCAGAGAAATGGCAACAAACAGAAATTACTTCTAAGCACCCGCAATAAACACACTTACCTACACAATTACTTCAGTTCTCTCGACTCTAAATTCAAGACCACGAATGCTCATTTATTTTCACACCAATTACTTTCCTTCTTCCCTACAATGGTTTCTAGAACAAGCGCAATTAACACTCCGACCACCTTAATTAACCGAACTTTCGATTATCTCAGAAATATACTTTGTAATTAGAGTGGATGCTCTGGAATTTATTGGACCGAGAAACTGGCGATTCTATCTGGAATATTATATCCAGCGAATGGCGTACAGGTTGCCCCAAGAATTGTGCAATCAGCGTGCCCATAAGTTATTTTATTTCCATGGGGGAATATTCCTTCAGGGTAACGATTTTTGCACAAAGCGGAGCGCGCTGAAATTTCAAGCCGTTATTTACAGGCTGTTGCGCGAAAGGATTTTCGTGTTTCGCGCTAGCACAGAAAGGACTGAACGTTCGTTCCAATTAATGTAACGTGATAAATCATGGAGGCGAGTCGGTCTAACGACGCTCGAGAGAATTCAACTGGTTCGTAAATAAAACGTTACAACGCGGACGTGGACTTTTCTCTGCGAGACTTTCGCTTGGCTCTAGCTGGCTGCTAGAGGGACGAGCAGCGCGCCATTATTCGACAAGTATCGAGGCAAGAAGCTCCCCGAACTAATTACGAACTTTAATGGATCACGAGAAGAAGTGGGCTCGAGCTGGCAAATGGCTCCCTCCAAATTCTTAACAATCACAGACACCCGGCCACTCGACGAGACGCGTCACGCGATTTCGTGGGCGCAGTGTTTGGCAAGAGACCACGCGAAGTGTCTCTCGCCGATTTCAACGAAACGTTGCGGATAGATGGGGAGTGAAAAAGCATTTGATCTATGCCGGGCGTTTTGCGTAGAGCAGTTAAACTAAACATTTTGGGAGATACTTAACAATCGATATACAGTAGCAAAGCTGTATAAATAGAAATGAATAAACATCTTTTTGTTTACGTTCTCAGCGATGAAAAAGTGAATTTAGACCACGCTTCCTGAATTTACCCTAACGAAGTACTTAGTGAAACACCACTGCCACTGTTAAATATCTCGCAAATACTTTCCACTTCTCCATCCGATTATAAAGTTAAGTTTAAATTAGTTCGCGACATTAATTGCGACAAACGCAGGTGCGATGGATCAATTCCCGACTAGCTTGCAAGGAAGATAGTCGGGGGTAGTAAAGATTTCGCAGATTATCGGTTAACTTCGTTTCGCGTCTGCAGTATCCTGGAAGTTTGAAAAAATTCTATAAGCGATCACGACCTTACGAACGATCGTCCGGTGGAGGAGAAGACGGAGGGGTGGAAATTATCGAGCCGGCGGAGTGGAAATAATATCGGGGTAGAAGAAAAATCGGAGAAATATGCCGAGTAAAAGGGAATTGTTTCTCGATGTAGGAACGATCGCGTCGTTTGCCTTACGGCAGGGGCGTTAAATTTTTAGGATCGATTTATGCGTCTCGCGACGATGTCTTACGTGGCCCTTACATTTGTTGGATACTCGTGTTGCATTATCGATCCCTACCCCCCTCGTGTCCCCAGGAAGTGTGCAAACAGAAATAAGAGAAGTGCTTGGTGAGAGGCGTTCAGCGCAAGGATCTCGCGTTGCCTGAGGAGATATTGTGATTGCTTGCGATAAGGAAAAACTCGATGTTATAGCAGTGGGCCGTAAAAGTAGAGCAAACGTGAAAGCTATCCAGAATCCGCGGGGGGGGGGGATTGAACTTGGAAGCGCTGATATAATCGTTCCTAATTCGCGATACGATTTCATCGTCGCGATTTAAAAATTAAAGCCGTCCTAAAACTTTCGAAAAATAACTTATGGCGGGAGCTCTTTCTGGGTAATAAGTTGCTGCTGAGTTGGGTTATTAAATGTTTCTCTAATTTTAAGACCAACAGAAAAGAGCAGGCAAAGAGAATAGGGAAAGTAAATTCAACCACGGTTTTATATTAATTAAAAGCGTTGTTATCTGCCGCACGAAATAATTACTGAACCGCTGCCTCATCTTTTTCCCGAAGAGGGCATCGATTTATGTACCATCTACATGTACGCGCACCTCTCCATTTCTGGGGAACTCATTATTCCGTTATTAACGGCAGAGCGCAGTTTAATCGAAATAAGACGAATGGCATTAAACGTAGGATGCTCCCAGGTGAATCTATGGACGACAGTAAGTCAGATTAAAGTAGAAAGGGGTTTTTAATGAATCCTTGATGAAGCATTAGAGGTGGTAAGCGAGCGGGTCGTTAGAGCCCCGATACGAGGTTGCAAAAGTATCCATCAACGAAGCAATCGACTGTGCGATAAAGGCTTTGTGCGAATAGAAAGGGAAATGACTGTAACAATTACCCTGATCTGGTCTTTGTTCGCGTGAACTTTTTGTGACCTCCAACTCTATAAACAATCGCGATCAAATACGTATCGTAAGCCATCAATCGCGCTCACACCTGCCAATTATTCATTCAGATAGAACATGCCCGTGCATTTCTACTAAATAGATAAAATATCCCACGGATTGGACCTCGATAAAAGGAGTATCGTCTAATTTCATTTGTGCATTTTAGGAAAATCTTTGTGGCTAATAATATCTCACCTTTCTATATATTTGCTTACTTATATTTACGATTGTGTATGTTTTCGAGAGTGATCATATTAGAGAAGTTACTTTTCTCTGGTGGTTTATTCACTAACATTTTCCAAAAGCAAAATGTTATTCCACTTAATGGGAAAATGATAAGAATGATAAAATGTAACTCCAGTCATTCAATATCCACGTTTGCAAGCCTTTAATTTATATAGCTTGTTTGCTATCAACAGGAGTACTTTCGCTGATAAGGGCAACTGTTTTAACAGCACAATTGTTTTGTATAGCAGCTTTGTAATATAGAAGGGTTTGGTGTAATGTTATCTACGGGATACCCAGAAACATTGAAAAACATATAGCTGAATCTTTTTAAGAAGGGATCAGTCTAAGACAATCAGAGACAATAGCACGTTATAACCAGTCTACTATCAGTTGCACGTAGTGTAAAATAGTTATAGAAATGTAAAGTGTAATGTATCGAAGAAGTATATTACACGATTCCATTGAAAAAGTGACGATACTTAATCCCTATCTCAGGTGAGACTGACAGAAATTGGTCAAGTTCTTAATTCTTATACAAGCGAGTGTGGCTGACCGTACACAGTGTTATACTACTAGTTCAGGTTATATTCCTTTGTCTAGTTAAGTCAGAGAGAATTACTTAATTTCTTACGCCCTTGTTTTCCCTATAAACTCAATGAGAGACTGTTTAAAAATTCCAAAAACAAATATATAAGTATACATCTCGTTCCAGCTACGTGACTCACCCTACATACGTAAACCACACTTCCCGGGTACAATAATAAACCAAAATAGAGTACAAACTTATCGATTATGCAACGAAGCAACTAATCCATGTCATATAAAAGTGGCCGAGCAGAAAATTTGTATAGAAACAAACAGTTAATCCGAATGTGTAAAGTTAGCAATATCACCAAATTTCGCACATTCTCGTTTGTTTATATATAAATATTCGGAACAATCTTGCAATGAAAAATTAAAAGCGTGGTACTCCAAAGGTCTTATTAAAACCACCCAGTAATTAAAGAACTGGAAGCTACCAACACTGGTCACACGTCGTTCATTGTCCACAGAAAATGTAATTAAAATAAGAAAATCCTTGTTCTTTTCCTCAAGGCCGCAATGACCCTCGACCATCCCTCTCAAGGTAAAATTAATTCCACCCACCCCGAGGTACAGTGGAACAACACCGAAACGAGACAAATACTCAACATTTCTTTTTCATCGTTACCTTTTCCTCCGCGGTTGCAAACAATAAGAGCACGAAGTTGCCACTTCAAACTTACCTGTAACAAAAAGAAACAGGAATGTTATTAGTCGCGTGGAAAAAGCCTCGAGTTGTTCGTATGTATGTTGGATGAGGTGAAAGAAAACGGGGGGTGGGGGGAGGGGTGAGACCTCTGCCAGCATTGCGTTAACATGATCTGATTAAGGGCCTGACCAAATGTGCCCACAATCGAAGGACCGCCGCGCGAATTTTCGCCAAAACTTCTGGTTCTTTCGCGCGTGCACGTTCGAACCAGAAATTCCGCATTGCGGACTATCGGGGCTGAATTCGCAGACCAGCCACATACCGGGTGCTCCCCTGTGCGCTCAAACTCGCTCCACCCTTCGTGGGATTAATTCTGTAACCCCCACCAAATCGGCACTCCATATTCCATTTTTTTTTTCCATTACTTTTATACGTTCAACACAGTGCCGCGTGAGCATTAATAGAATAACGAAACACCCACTGCCTATCGCTTATTCGATTCAATTCAAAGTTTTCAGCAGCTTCCCTGCTACGCACTGCGCAAGTTTTTGATGAAATGGGCGGAGATAAATGTGTGCAGCACATTTTGCCAAAGGCTTGTTGCTAGACACAGGCAGCGTCAAATAAGAGAGTTTGGTAAATATTTTAACGTTAAATGTGTTCACGGATTAAAACATTCGATTGAGACCGCCATTTTACAAATTCGAATTCGTGTCTTATAAATTGGCGAAATACGCGTGCTTCGCTACAGTATAAAGTAGACTTTCCGTTCTTATTTAATTTAACATTTAATTTTAAGAACAAGTGTCGCGCCCTCGGCATGTGGATTTTGGAACTGTTCTGTAGCCTATAGCAGTCCCATTAAAAGATTCAGTAGTTTTTAAGTTTCGCGCTTTCAAACATACGTACATGACACGAACATTTTATATTAATAACATAGGTTATACGAATTCAGAGTTCTGAAATGTTCGACAACAAAACTGCGAAAATAATTCAATCGTTCCTTCGCGAAATTCTGTTCTGTGTAAGCTGCTGTTTTGAAGAATATTACAGTGGAAGAAACTGCTATGACTTAACATTAAGAAGAGAACACTAATTTAAAAATGTAGGTATATTTTCACAAAATATATACTAGTTATTGAGTTGATAAGTTTTAATTTCTACTTCTGGCGAATAAATATTCTATAATAAAAATATTAATATTAAAATTTCTATTTATTTGTAATAAGTCGCTCGGTTGTCGTCGGATTTACATCAAACGTGCGCCAACCGGTGTAGAATTTCTTTTACGTATATTACACATCAAATCTGAAAAATTGAGCTGCACCCCGCCTGCTGCACGGTCCCCAATTAAATAAATACCAATAGCACAATATACAACTTGCGTTGTAAATCTTCCCCCATTCATAAGCGCCTAGCCTAGCAATTCAAGTCCACTGAATAATTTCAAATTTACTAGCCACTATGCTAACGCTACAAGTCACCAACTAAACCCACGACCTTACTCACCAACGTCGCAGAATTCAATTGCAATCTAGCAGCACACACAGCCTACCGCGGGCGCAAGGGAAATTCGAAAGGCAATGATTACAGTCGCAGCGTTTACACGGATCTGCGGTGATCTCGACGAGAGTCAGCGGAGCTGAACGGAGATATCGTTCATCTCGCGTAAGCAAGCATTACATCTCGGCGGAATCGTAAAATTACGCGGGCTCACGCTGACGCCGGTGGTTCTGCGGCTCCTCGAGCCTCGCGCCCGCATTGTGCCTGGAAAGAACGCCGTGGAGCGTCTCTGGTGCGCGGGAGATCGTAAAGCAAACAGGCCCTGATCCGAGCTTCAATAATTCGAAAGTTTCCCGGCCGCGGAAACAGATTACCCTCTGCGAAAGGGTAGGGGGCCGGGAAGACGGCGTGAAATAAAGAGAAGTGCGGCACAAAGGCTACCGTAAGTGATGCCTGGCTGTTACAGACACTCGAGGGACATGAAAGGATCATGGCCCATGTGGCCGACACGGAGAGAGCCTGCCTTCCACCTTCGTTCGGGGCCTTATCCCAAGCCTTCGCCGGATCCTTTACCGTGCACCGATGGAGAAAGAGACAATAGTCTCGAGCAGAGGCCTCCGTTCGCGAATCTAATCTGTAAACTGCGGAACGGAGCCGGTAAAGGGGCGAAGAAGCAAACAGTGCATTCGCGAGTTAACGAACCATCTACCCGTATCTCCTTCTTTCCCCGTCGTTTACACTTCCCTCGGTGGTTGGTTTATGCCGGCCGTACCTGCAGCACGACGCCACGAAATGTTCGCCCGAGAGATACGGTGTTTTAGATTATTACGCTTTAGATGGGGAAACGCCCCTCACAGTGGAATCGTTCATTCGTTGAATGATTAAGCCCGAATGCGGAGGGAGGGAAACTTTGATCCGGGAGCTGAATTTTGTAAGGCTTCAGATCGATTTGAAGAAACCTATTCGCCTGGACTCGAAGGCAGTTAAGAGAACTTTTTGAAGCGGTAACCTGCGATAAACAGAAATGCATTCCGCGCACTAGTTGCCAAAGTAGATTGTATAAAATACGTGAGGGACTACAATCGAAATCTAAACTGATGATACTTTATATTAATGAGTGATTTCTCAAAGGAGCATATTCCCATTTTTGGTACTTGCAACATATTTTGACGGCATCGCCTTAATAATGTTAAATTACATCTCCCAGTGGCACAAAACACTACAAAATTGGTTTAATTCCTTTTTGAAAAATTGACGGACATATTTCCTATACTCATCTATGAAATTGTTATGAATTCGAAAGAAAAGGAACTTAATTCCATAGAGTTACCCAAACACTGTCATGGTACCTCTACACAGGGATCGGCGGGCTCCAGCTACCGCTGCTGAAGAGGGAAACACCTAGAGGAGCGGTGGTAACTGCGCGTGACTGACGAAGGCACAGTTCATGCACACATAACCACCGCTCCTGTAGGTGTTTCCCCCTCCATCAGCGGTAGCTGGAACCCGCCGAACCCTGCCTTTACAATAAAATGTGTCGAAACAAAGTAACCATAAACATTGTATTTTGAAAATGACGAAGAAAATATTGTGCAAGCTCTAGGGCTTATTATAATGCATTAAAACAATGTCGCTAAATTTAAAACAGTACCGCTATCAGATGGAACAATAAAATGTAGGTACGTGTACTAATAAAAAAAAATTCTATGTGAAAATGTGCCCTTTTGAAGAATCACTCCTCATTTGCATCCTCAATTTATTTCGCGCCAGTTAGAAAACCTCTCCTACTAATAAGATTCGTGTTTCCTGATCAGTTATTCTATCAACCAATTCCATCTTCCCTTAATTCACGTAATCCGTTTGTCCGCAAACAGTGCCATCCGTTATACGTTATCGATCAGCATGCTTGAAAATAACTCGCTCGTTCATCAGTCAATGGAATTGATTCCCCCCAGGAAATAAATAAATCCAACGAGAGCCAGAGTTCATCCGTTGCCGTAAATCATCGACTATGCCCTCGCTAAATGTTCCTCCGGAGCGATTCTTTACCTGACAGTGAGAATTGGGGGCTGAGTAGGGTGGCGTTCCTCCACGCTCATCGCAGAGTAGGTACACAGCCAAGTTCGAGAGCTCAGTTGGTCGACTTTAATTCAATTTATCAGGGGACATGCCGGCGACGAAGTTAGAGGGAGAATTCACGAGCTCCTCTCGCTACGAGACTAGATTAACGTCCATTTCGAGAAAAGCAACCGCAATACACCCATGAAAATCGACGCTGCACGGTGGCGGTGTTACAGTGTTATACAGGAAGTTGCAGAGTGTGGTGAGGTCTGGATTAGATACGCTGCGAATACGCCTGGATCTGATGCGTCGAGTTAAGTTAGACTGGGTTAAATAAGTTAAGCTACGCCTGGGTTATGTTGATTAGGTCTCCTGATGTAGGTCTGGGTTAAGCAGGTCTGAACTGGGTTACGTTGATTAGGTCTGGGTCTGTTCTGACCCGTCACACCTGTGCGCTTTGATTCCTTCTAGGACATCGTGGGACAAATTGTAGGGTCCTATATAAAAGGAACGGGATTAATTATAGTATTTATAGTAGATTTCAGAGGCGGGCAAAATTTTCATTTGAGGATGTTCATGGGTATTCGGAGTCAAAAACCGAATTTTTGTTTCAATTGTTTATGGTAGCCAGAAGTGTTAGAAGTATTTTAAAAAAGATTTCGTTGAAAAATTCGAAAAATTGCGAGAGTTATAATAAATAAATAAAAGGCAGTAACAGCTGTGGAAAGTTAGTGTACCTTCTCTGTTTAAACTCTGCCTCATTTCAGATCGTTATTAATATTTATGTCAGAAATGGCCTGTTGCACTTCATCTGGAATCAAATTTCGAAATTTTATATAAAACTAAGTGGAAGCATCATTATTGTGCCGAATTCATGACTGTACATGAAGAAAGGATATCTTCATTGATGAAACTACTATCCCCAATGTCCTTACCAATACTCAGACAATATTACTCAACCGGACACACTAAACTGACTCATACACATATTCTAAATAATAACCCTCCGGTTTTGTGCGCTAACAGCAACGCTCGCCTATCAATGAGCCACATCATCACTGAATGCCAGAAGTACACCCAAGAAAGAAGAAGCTGCAATATCAAGGGCCATCTCTCCGACATAGGTAGTTACATCTATATCTCGTCAAGAAAATATTATCAAGTTTTGTAAAAGCATCAGAATCTTCAACGACACGCAAGAAACCTGTGGAAAAGGCCCTAACAATCTGATATATAGTCGCTAATGACCTATGCAGTCGATGCGACGTTAAACATGTAAATAAAAAAAATAAAAAATATTATTCAACTTTACACATTATTCAGCATTTCCATCGTTACTTTTCATCCGAATACCTTCCAACTTATTCCAGAACACCGATATACACAAAAATCTACTTCCCTCACACTTTTACTTGCAAATTTCCTGAAACACCCTCGGCATCCCTTCACTCAATTACTAAGAAATCCGAAGATAAAACATTTCCAGCAAATACCTCGCACGTAAATGGCGAACTTAACCCCGACGAAAGCCCGGAACTCCTCCCTGACAAAATTACAAGATCTACGTCGCGAATGGCAACCGAAACGGAGGAACCGAAAATAACCCGTTGGAAAACAGATCTATCGTCTCGGTTAGGGATCACGTGTACGGCTGCTTACAAACCGCGCCACCGCTAAATATCGCGGCCGCCAGATCCCGCTAGCACTTAAGAGGCCGCGTTTGAACTCAATTTTCGAAGTGGAAGTGAGATAAACACCGCGCGTAAAGGGTTGCGACCTGAATTCGCGCGACCATGGCATTTGCATCAAGGACCGGCTCGTAGAGAAGCGGCAAGACGAGAAACCGGGGGATTCGCAGGGGCGGGCCGCGAAGGGGAGGCGTGGAAGGAAGAGGACGGGCCAGAAGGGTGGAACGGAATAAAGATGGAGAGGGGAAAACGGAAACGGGCAAAACGAACGGAAGACAAGGACGCGAGAGAAATAGAGTGGAGCTGATGAGATGCGGAAAGCCACCCGCGGCAGATAGAACAGGATTATTTGGTTTTTTACGACACCCCCCTGTCTGACTGTGCTGCAAGGTATTTTGTTTGAAACAAGATAACCCTGCCCACCAACCCCCTGGATGCTTCGTTTTCCCCTCTACCGCCCATCAAATTTATTCCCTCGCCAGCCCCTCGAATGATCAGCCACCCTCCTTTGTTCTGCCTGTATCTCGTAAATTCTTCGCGGGCAGGTAAACGCACCAGCGTCCAGATTTTCTTAAATCTCTGGCTCCAGTATGCGCAACATTCTTCGATTAATAATAGACTTCATCCAACTGATTCTGTCGAATAGGTATGTTCAGAGGTTCCAGCCGTTTCCCTTATTTTCCAAAGAAATCGTCAGGCTTGTATTACGTCGGGCACACTGTGCCCAGCAGTTACCTCGACAAATAAGAGAAACGCCTCGGAACTTGGAAATGCTTCGCGAGCAGATACTTTGTTCCGTTCGACAGGGCCGCGGGCATCGAAAGTTTGCAGCAAACAATTTAACGATACGAGCTCCGCGGGACCATCCCAGGTCTTCTGGAGTATCATTTAGAAGACGCATGAGACAGGAGGAAGGAACACCCTCCTCGCTTCTCCTCTTTTCCCTGTTTATCATCCGACCTGCCACCGGCACCCATCCCCGCCCCCTTAAAACGTAACGCCGTTTCGGAAGGCAGATAAACAGCCACTCGTGCCCCTCGCTACGTATTAATTACGGTAGCGGCGAGGAACGTCTCGGTGATCTAACTGCAGACCCTAGCCTGGTATGCCTAGTTTCATAACCGGCGCGCGTCTCCGCGACGAGTTTTAATTACAGAAGCGCGGGGGAAACGTGACACGGGCATAAAAAGGGCGCAGCGGCTCTTCGCGGTCATGGCTCTTGCGAAGCACCGCTCTAAGCTTGTTTTTTCATGTCTAATGCGGGAGGCACTTGTTCAACTCGCGAGCACGACTCCCGGGCACCCGTGGATTATCATTTTATTATGGCGAGCCACGTGCCTAATGAACTGCGAGGCGGCGGAAGACGGGTAGCACGCAGTAACTAACAGGGGTGGCTCACTAGGGTGGCTCTTCTTTATACGTGTCGAAATTTCTTGTTGCATTTCTTTGCTCTCGCCCCCTAGCACGGTTCCATTTGATAAAGAAATAGTCCCTGAAAAAGTTTATTGCGATCGGACGACAGGAAAGGGTGCCGACCAGGCCTTAAAGTTTAGAATTCATTAATATTTTAGTTAAAGAATTTTTCAAAAATGGTAAGTCCTATCGAAATTTTGTTCAAATAATATTAAAAGAGCATTCAATTTTCTACAATTACTGTATATATAATTTCTTCGTGTTACCAACCATTTTTTAAATAATAGCGTTTGAATATAGGGAAGTCTGCACTACGCGCGTATAGGCATTACGTCACGCCGTACAGATGGGACGCGCGGGGTGCTGACCTCTCTATATTCAAACGCTATTATCTAAAAAATCGTTGGAAGCACGAAAAAAATTATGTATACAGTAATTGTAGAAAATTGAATGCTCTTTTAATATTATTTGAACAAAATTTCGATAGGACTTACCATTTTTGAAAAATTCTTTAACTAAAATATTAATGAATTCTGAACTTTAAGGCCTGGTCGGCACCCTTTCCGAAAATTGAAAATGACTCTTCAATGACAAAGTTGTACTTTTATTAAGCAATAAATTCATATTGACATACTAAAGAAGTAGATACAAGAATACACAATGCTTTGCATGTAAAAAATGTTCAGCATAAAACTTTGATACTTTTCCAATACGCCTCACGAAATCCGCTGACAAAATATAATTTTTTATACATAAAACATTTCCCCAGATACGAAGAAGCAAATATAAATATCTCAGTCTCATTTATAAAAACCCAAACAGACCGAAGCAAAAATGTCTAAAATTCTGTAACCTTTCGCAAGTCTCGAGGGAAAATAATTTGACATAATGACGCAAGGGATGAACCAGATAAATTCCTATTTCCTTCGCGTTTACTTTTTCTCACGATTAAATACCAGACCACCAAGACTTACTTTCTCTCTGCAGATACGATTCAACTGGTCTGTGAACGCGTGAACGAGATTAAACACCCCAGCTACCCCAGCGCACGTACCTATAGCAAACAAGATTGTTTGTCGTGAAAATCCCGTTTCTTGGTGGAGAAAGAAATTAGAAAAGAGCGCGTTACACAGGGAGCGTTGGATCCTTCTGAAAGGATTTAATTACGCGTGATTGGCGGCTGTTGAAAGAAGGGGCGGCAAGGGAGGGGCGGTGAAAAGCTTTAAATTAATTACCTAATGGTTGACGTATTGTTTCGGCGAAATGAAAATCCCCGTGTCGAAAAGGGGATGAAACGGCGTGGTTCGCGCGCTGATCGGTTTGCGCGGCGTCAATGTTTGATATACCAACGAACATTACAGCGATCTCGCCGGTATAATGAATTAAATCATTTCGTGGTTGTGACGTACATACACGGCGGGAGTGAACCTTCCTGCATGGCCGGAACGGGTTTGGCGGTTTAGTCGATACTCCGACCATCTGCAAACAATGTTACGGCGACCGCGGACCGGATCGAAAGAGTCGGCGATCACCGATATTAAGCGCGGGATTCATTTCAAGTTCCGCCATACGCGGACTCGAGTGGCGCAATTTAGTACCCGCTGACCTCGAGTATCGCCGCGAAGTGTGAGATCTCTGACCACCCTCGGAGACATCTGGAGACTTCTTCCTCCGTATTTGTGGCTGGGATGCCTGAATTCTGTTCGGGACGTTTTTCAGTGTGGTACGCGAAGCTGTTGGGGATGGATTTGGGGCTCGAAAATGGTAGGGAAAAATACATGTAGACTAATCTAGTATATGCTACTTAGTATAACGCTGAAATAGGTCGATTTTGAGGACCTTTTCTGGAGAAATTATGAAGCAAATCATTTTGAATCTTTTTATGGTTTTATATTTAATGTTTGAAGATACGAAGAAAAAATTGTATGTTAAAAATATGCATTGTAGATTTTTCATCGTACTTTTTCTCCTAAGCTCTACTATTTTGTCCATTGCCGACTTTTTTTTATTGTTTTGAGGTTCATCGATGATGTAATTTTATATATAATACGAACATTTTTGTATTTTTATATTTTATCCTCACCGTTTTGCAACTTCGGCAGCGACGCTGTAGCAAGATGCCTCGATAGCGACATCTACGATGCATATTTTTAACGTAAGAAATTTTTTTTCGTATCTTCAAATGTCAGATATAAAGCTATAACAAAGTTCGAAATGATTTGCTTCATAATTTCTGCAGAAAAGAATCCCCAAAATCGGTCTGTTTTAGCGTTGCGTAAAGTACTATAATCCCCCCTTCTGTGGATAGCACTGATGTATTTAGATTCGGGTCTTGTAGACGAGATGGTTCTTTAGAGAAATCAGTTAAATCTGAAGTTAATCCTAAACCTATTTACCCTCCAGAAAACAAGCTTTCAGATTTTCAAAAAATTCAAAATTTGACCACCCCTACTTTAGAGAAATTAGTTAAATCTAAAGCTAATCCTAAACTTGTATAGGCGGGGGTTAGATAGTAGAATATCCCAGGCTCAGAAATTGTATTTTGCATAATGTTTAATAATAATATTGTGCGTAAATATTTAGTCAGTTTTCTACAAAAGTTTTCGTAATACGAATATTATGAAACGTATAAAATTTCAATTAGATTTTATCCTGTTTACCACAAATAATTCAGTTACTGTTTCTGTAGGAGCTACTAATGGCTGGTGTTTGTACTGTATTTACGAGAGGCGGGTCTCCGTGATAGTACGTTTACTCAGTCGATCGTTGACGATTCGAACAATTCAATTTTCCGTAGGCTGGTATTAGGGAATGCATCGACCGAATACCTAGTAGGTCGTCAGGATTGGCAGATTGCATTGTTTGTGGTCACCATGGGATTCTAGTTACCCTAATCGCTATACACCAACCATATGTTACATGGGCGTCCACTATGTAATGAATAATCGAATTAATTCCCACCACGATGTACACAAAGATTATTCAATTTACAGAGGGTGGCCAAAGTATTTTACTCAAAACATTTTCGTCGAAATCTGTGAAAGTCGTGGCTGTAATTAAAGTAACAATGCACGAATGTTATTGTTTTTGTTCACTTATTGATATAGACAAGCTTAAGGATATTGACAAGCACAAACAGCCATCGAAATCATACTTAACTACTTAAGGGGGTAGGTTACCCTAAAAATTTTCGAAAATTGGTTTTTAGGATGTTTGCATATTCCGCTAGCTACATCTTTTCTACGTATTTTAAGCACAACCGGGCTCCAAAATTCCAAATTTGAAGGAATTACAGTACAAAATGTACGAACCCGCACATGAGATCGGGATGTCCAACTTTAAACGCGATTTCCCAGAAACTACGTTTTCCAAAAGGGTGAAAATAAAATCTCGAAAACCGCTCCAACGATTTGAATGGGAATTTACAGGGAGCTGCAGGAAACTATTCCCCTTCATGTATTGGGAGCACATTTTCAATATAAATTCTTCGAAAAAAGATAAAAAATATTTTTCCTACAAAAAAGGATAAAACCAGAAAAATTAACATAAAACCTTTTTTAGTACAAGCTTAATAAAGATTAGTTTTTAAAAATAAGTGATTTTTTCTAAAGCCAGGGGAGAGCAGCTGCCCCCTGCGGACGCCCCACAGTGCCGAATTTCCTCAAAATCATAGCCAAAAGTAAAAAAAAAGTTCATTTTAAAACTCTGCATTTATGAAATACAAGAGCATGTTTCCCCGTTAAAATCAATTATGAATCTGCAATTCTTTAAGAGATCAATCCTAATAACATTAGAAAATGGATTTTTTCAGGTAAAAAATATAGTTAAAAAAGAGTTTCTATGTTATTGCGCATATTCAACATTGCATTACAGCAGTTATTATTTATGACTGAATATCCAGTAGAATGTGTTTCATGTATATTATAAAAGTATAGGTACATGTATAATTGAATGTTTTTAATTTATTATAGTAGTATAATTCAATGCTTTTCATTAAAAAAGGACATAATTATATTTCTAGCGCCATGTTAGAGTAATTTATTTCAACAATGAAACTTAGATTTGAAGATATTAGTCTTGGCCAGGATTTCGGGCAAATTCGCCACTGTGCGCCCATGAGCGTTACATGACGTTCGAATACATACAAACTACTGCATGGATACTAATTTACTGTGTCCAAGGATGCGCATGCTGCAGAAGCGAAACACGCGGATTGGTTAGATGCCAGGACTTCAAACCCGACGAGGACACTGTATTTAAATAGAACAGAATACATTCGAACTCCCCGCATAAAGCATCAATTTTCTCTGTGACGCGCGTAGAAGCTTACCCGCTCCCTAAGTACAAACGTTCACACAGAATCGCATAAGCGCATGTATCCGCGGAACCATGGAAGGAAAACTGTAAAACTGGTCCCCACTGATGTCCCCTTGGAGCGAGGATGTGAATGAAATTTCTAATATGTAAAAGGGAATGGCCCCGCGTTGACTTTATGGAGCCGCCACCGTTGCGACGCAACAAACGCGTGGTACATATTGAACGTGATCCCCATGATTGGTCGCAGATGGCAACGGCGAGCAAGGGTCCAGCAGCACCAGCTCCTGTCCCACCCATTTATTTCCAATATCGATCACCTATCCCCTTTCTTTCTCGCTAAGTTGAGAGATTATGAAGACATACGTATTGGACCGCAGCCAAGACCTAAGCCCCGGCAATACCCGTGCCACATTTATCCCTCTTCCGCCCCGAGCCATTTCTTCCCTTGTCGTTTGCCTTCGGTGTCATCCGCGCAATTCATCCCCCACGCTCGCTACTTCCAGCACATTCCGACACAGGGATTGTGCCCGGACGCCACGTAACGCCGGTGAGACACTACTCGTAGACTTCTGACCGTGATGCTCAATACTAATTCTTCTGACCGTGATGCTCAATACTAATTCTTCTGACCGGTTCTCAATACTAATTTACGCAGGCAACGAAAATGATTCGCACAACTTTCGAGGCTCGTTAGCTGGGGGATTGTGCGGCCAGCTTTCATTTGCGGAGGAGTGCCTGCTGCCCGGAGGAAACGTACGAGGAACATCGTTCTGGTATTACGTGAGAATACGTTCGGGATTTACCTCCCGCGCTGGCTGAGGGAAGGTTTGTTTGCGTAGGTGAACACAGGGGATACGAGCCTTTTTACCCGGTCCTTTCTATGCAAATATTGTGTTAAGAACTATGGTGAATGGACACTGCTTCTGGTTCTCTTGAAATACACTGTACTTTTACTGTACACTTTTGGGTTTCCGCTTGCAACACCGTGGTAACTAAAATGTGCCCGCTGTTGGAAGATTTTAATGGCTCTGATATCCGGACAAAATGGCTTCCAGACTCGAGTGTTGGTAATGGTAACGTGTATCTTCCAAAGGCGAGTATGGATGATGTTTTAAAATATGAGAACTCTGTACGCTGTTGAAATTACTATCTCGAATGTCAGGTATCGTGTATGCAGCTAGTAGCTTCGAATAACATCATTTACACGTATTACGACTATCTGTTTAATAATCACGCGTTGCCATTATTATTGCGCAGCGAATAATGAAATTAATCGACACTGGAGGCAATGCTGCTCGCATAGAAAATGTGTTACCTACTTTGCAATTGGATCTCGTGTCGAGTAACAGAGAAGTAGATTAACAGGAAAAGCTCATGACGTATTCCATCAAAATTTTGAAGTTTTCAAGAACCCTGGGCACACGTCGTCAGAAGCATTTAACGCTGAAAGAGACTTGGATGTTCGCCAAACCTTTGCTACCCTACGCGACATCAAACGTAAGCGATTCCTGAAATTTGTATGACGCGTTACATACCGCGGTGTAACTTGGGAAAGTTATGGAAAAAGGTCTCTTTTGAATAGGAAAAATTTAAAAAAAACTTAAAAAGGTTTTGCACTAGGGAAATTGCTTCTTATTTATATCTATATATAAAATAAGAAGTCCTGATTGATTCATCAACGCGCAGCTCAAACCGTTTAACCTAGGAATGTAAAATTTGGAAGGTACATTGTTCTCGTGACGTAGGCACCCAGTAAGGAAGGATTTTTGGAAATTCCATCTCCAAGGCAATGAAAAGGGTTAAAATGTAATTTCTTGGACTCTCTAATATCTCTTAGGCCCGATTAGACCTCAACTTGGTTTTTACTTCGAAAGGTTACCCACATAAATGCTTAAAAACCAATTTCTAGATTTTGCCCTAATCAACCCCTAAGAGGGTGGTGAAAAGGGGTGAAATGTGATTTCATGGAGTCCTTAATATCTCTCAGGCCCGAAGCAAAGCGTACGGGTATTTTGCTAGTTATACATAATTCTGATTTACTTATTGTAGTAAAAGGGCATATGCAGAAAAGAACGAGGAATCTAATTATGCGTTTTATGCAAAAAGGGCCCGAGTGTTCTCAGGCTATTCTTGCATTCAACAGTATAACTGTGTTTTTACATCAACTTCACAGTTTTATCACCTGCAACAAAGCGTTACTCAACCAATGTTCGTTTAATCTGAAAGTGGACAAGGTAATCTTCGAGGCAACCACACAAGCTACATCATCAATAACTCTTTTAATTAGAAACTTCGAGGTTGGTAGCGGCAGTTACGCGAGTCTCGCGATATTTAGATGAAATTCGAGAACGTTAGAAGCCACATACTGTTTCCCCCGTTCGTGTTGCCGTCTTCTGTTATAATTAGACGTAGCTTGTAATTAAATTGCTCGAGCGTGGCGATAAGCAACTTGCAACTTTGTCGGAATGCGTAATCTGCGTTAACGGAGGTTATGAGGAATGACTGAACTCTAACTGACGCGCTGAATGTTACGCTAATCGACGAATTCCAGAAAACTTTATACACTTTACATTGCACCATTAAGACTGCTTTGTGCTAATATCCACCTGTACATGACACATATATATATCATATATCATACTGCAGTATAATTCTGATATTCGTGTCACTGTGAACACAAAATATGTTTTATTTCTCTGGTGGGCGGGCAAGTGATTATAAGTTTGAATTATTAATTTTGCAAGAAGGGACTTAGAATATTTAAAGTGTTAAATATTACAGGTGTTAACTTTTGCGCGTGAACGTTGATAACATATATATGTTAAAAGAAACTTTCATTTTTAACTTCGATTCAGAAAAAAGAACAAAAAAGAAACTGTATAAGATTTATCTGCTGCCATGATTTATCAGTGAATAATACAACACTGCGTTCCACATTAGAGCGTACTCGTTTCGCGCAGGGATACACTGTTGATTGGTAGTAAACCGACAGGGAAAGTGCTACGACCAATCGCGTGTGTCAGATCCGTGGGAGCTGCGCAGATCGGTCGCAAATCGGTAGGAGCGTTGGTACGCTCTTATATGGAACGCAGTGTGGACATCACAATATACCAGGGGGCTACTACTTTGAGTTTCGTACGGTACTAGCTCGCATCAATCAACAATTCACAAATATTGAATTTTAGTTCGAAAAAATTGGAACTGCCTAGGTGGCAGTGAAACACTGTTCCAAAATCGCTAATGAGAGCGGTAGCCCCCTGATATACCTTTGGACGTCATTGTTTAAACACAAAATCGACCCGAGACAATATTACGTTGAACTCGATTTAAGAGAAACCTTGTGATGTTATAGATATAAACCCTTTGTTGCAGAATTTTGTAGACAAGGACGAAACATATTTCGCCAGTCAGCCATTTAGAGCTCTAAGCAGTGCGCGTTATTAGCATAGTTCCATCAAGTTGCCGAGTTCATTAACGGCTCTATTAATATGTCAGGCAACCCTTGATACGTTACGAGGCATGCGATTTTCGTGGGTCTCGAGAAGATCTGGTAGTTGCAGAATGCAGCCGCCTGGCGTGTCTTAACGCGCCCCGTTCATGAATACATTTGCCAGCGAGCCGTATAATGAGACCTGTCGGTCGCATAAATAACAAAAGTGTATCCGCCAAACGCGTTACGCCGGGATTAGTTACGTTCTCGGGCTGGGCTGCGTTAATTGGGAATAGCGAGGGATTAAATGTTAAATATGGGTCACGGTCCATCTGATAAATAGATTTGGGTCAATCGGGGCCAAGAATACGTGCACTGACTGTAACTAAAAACCAAACTAGGTTTCAAGTAGTCGTCCAGGATGAGTTACGTTGATTGGTACTGCCTTAAATTGATTAAATAAGCTGCTTCCGAGTTAGGTCCATTAGCTAAGTCAAATTAATTTTTAAAGAGTCGTGGGTCTAGATTCAACGCAACTGCTTCTGAGTTTTATGAATTCACTATGTTCAGGAGTAATTTTATATGTTTGAAAAGGGTGCCGCAAAGCTAAAATGTAGAATATGAGAGGCACAACGGTGGAAGCTTGGTTCGAGACGTTCTTTTCCTCAAGATCTACTAAGGTGTGGCTTCAGAATAGTAACAGAGTTGCACTCGACAACGATTTTTGGTAAAACCTCTTTGTATTATATTTGCGCAGTAAAGGCGTGTAATAGTTTTGCTACTATTTCTTACTTGAGTACATTGTACTTACCAATTGTCTAAGAACGTACGAAGTTCACAAAAAATATCTTCAAAAGCTTCACCACGAAACACTATTCAAATAAAACCAGTACCCAGCACACTATGAAGTCAGAGTAATATAATTCGTCGAAGAGTAGCTTGTCAACAACGAATTTCTGTTCACTGACGAAAATTTAGTACTCCGCAACATTTTCGTTCCTACAGATTATATCGACCGACAAATTTCGACGCACGCTACGAAAGCCCCCAGCGCATAATCATCGGACCCTGTTTAATTCCGGGGCAAAGATTTCGCAAACTGGTCGCCTGCGATGAACGATTCCCTGCCAATGAAGATTACGAGTTCGGTCTACCGCAAAAAGGCTTAAAGGGACACGTAATCGACGGAGCGTGCTTTAAGTACACAGCGTCGCTACTTTGAAAAGTAAATAATTGTGCTCTAATGAAGGCACCAACGCGAAACTACGCTAATTACTTAGACTCCCCGAGCGACTGAATTTCATGCCGCAGCGTGCATGCGCTTTGAAATATGCAGGGTGTTAATAAGTGATAGCCACCAACTTTACAGTGCAATGAAACTCACCGATAGGAATAAATATGCCTTAGTAAATGTGTGTCCAGAAACTGGCTGTGAAACAGAGTTTTAATTTATGAACTACTCATGTCGTGCTATTGCACACTGTTGGCAGCATAGTGGCCCTTAGCAGTTGCTTATTAAAAAAAGCACTTAGTTAGTCAGTTCCTTGAATGAATTTCACACGTGATTAACTAGGATGCCAACTAGGATCTTCTACATGCTGCACGAAATCGATCAGCATTGTGGCAGCGGCTTTTGAATTCGCTATCTTTCTTTGTTGCCGAGTAGTTGTCAATTTCAACACACAGATCCTTGGTATCAGTAACGAGCGTCCTCTGCGAAAGACAGGGCTTACTGGCTAACCTTATCTAAGAGTCCAGTATATTTGGAGCAGAAGATTTCGACCGTTCAAGATCACTTTCCCAATGGTATGTCAAATACAAAGGTGCTGCACAGCGAAAAGACAAAAGATGGGGTAGCCAATCGATGTGGCGAGGATAACTGCTCAGTGAACTGAAGGAGTTAAAATTGTTTGTCCTCAAGACCCTTAGCAGGTCCTGGAAGAAATGTATTTCTCTCACGCTCAACCTTTTCTTTTGTCCCTCTTTTCACCTTATCAGGCTGCAGCTGTTATACAGTATTGTTCTGTTTTTAATTGGTTAAACATACTGGGTATCCTCGCAAAATCAGCCATACAATTTTATATTAGTTGTTACTAGGGCAGGGGAAAATAGATTTTTGAAATAGATAAATAGAAATAAATATTTCTTCCAGTGATACAGGATTTGATAAATAAAGAAATAGTATTTCAAATATATATTTTAATACTAACTCATACAAATACTATTGTGAAATGGGTATATCATTGAAATATGTATAAGAGAATAGTATTTCAAATAATAATATTTCAAACAATACCTGGTGTTTCAAATAATGACTAACTGATTGAAGGTACAGAGCGACATTTGGGAGATCTGATTGATTTTGATATTTGTATCTCATATTTTCGATCCCCTCTTTTCTATATTCGAATCCGAGTGTAAATAGTAAATAGTATTTGCTCATGATTTATTAAAGAAATAGTACTTTTAAATATTATTTGATTTAAGCATTAAAAGAAATAGTATTTTCTAACAGTATTTGCTTATGGAAATATTTCAGTTTTTAGTATTTTGTCCCAAATTATTTAAAATTCTCCCCAGCCCTGCCTGTTACTACTTTACTAGATAATATTCTGTGGTATCGCTAATTGTCAGTTTTCTTTCAAGTTTTGTTTTCTAAATTATGCTTCCTTGCGGAGAAATAAATTTCTCGAGGAATCACCTTGCAAGCATGCTGTTAGCGAAACCTGTTAACCTTCTTCAATGAATTTCATCGATAAAGCATCTATATTTTATTAACTTTTCATGTTTGACTTTACCAGCGAAGGTCTTCAGAGAGAAAATTAAGATGCAATTCACAGCACTGAATACCTACTCCAAGATTACATCTGGTTATAAGAAATATATAAATGAAATTAAAGTATCAGTCTGGAGTAGATGCTGCATAAATGAACCTGGCCATTCAGCTTCTTCATGAAAAGTGTCATTTGCCCGTGAATCGAGGGAAACGGGATATTTAAGTGAATGCTCGTCTTTTAACAAATTCAAAATGTAAACGTAAACAGCTTGAATAGTTTTCCTCTTGAGAGATACAATTTGCAGCCTTTGCGATAAAGGCAAGTACAGTCTACTTTGTTTTCGCTTCAGTCGTGCATCCGTTGCCATAAAAGTGTTTTTATCTTCAGTCTGCTCTTCTGCTCCCTTGCTCTTTAACGCCTTGTTTCTTACGATGCTTATGTTGTCGTTTAAAATACTATAGTTTTGTTAGTGTATATGACCTGCATACGTGTCAAGTTATTCGAGTTTTCTAACTATCAGTTTCAATATCAGTTTGATTTCGCTATGGTGCGAAATAGTGGTAAAATTGATTGGTAGAGTGGTACAGTACATTACTAGTTCAATAGTAGTACAGTATAATCCAAGTAGAGTGGTAGTACAATACACTAGTGTACAGTGCACTGCTAATAGAGTAGCATCACAGTACTCTATTAGTTGTAACGCAAAAATGCTATTATAATAAAATTGATTTAAACTATCAGTTATTTGTCTGAAAAAGAAAAGAATTTTTCAAAATTACTAAATAATTTTGCATAGTTTGCTCACTGTTGTAAAACTCTGTTCTAATTAATATACATGCCCCGTTTAATAATTCAACACATTCTGTCGCCCCTTACAACCCGCCATAAGACGAAAGAGATCATCTGTACGACCTTGCTCTTCGCTTAATCTCTCTGATCCAACTTTATCCAGCGTGTTTTAATTATGGCGGAGTCTCGCTGCTCGTACAGCGCAGTTTCATTTCGTGCTGAGTTATTAAGTTTCCGGGGAAAAACACAAGTGCATTTTCGCATTCGACACGGAAAAAATCGATGCCCAACAGTGCGTGCAACTGCGGAGGTAATTGCGGAGCTGCCGAAATTGCATTTACTCATACTAGCTCAGCTAATATGCGCATACATCTGTACTTATGGAACAGGTGCAACATTTCTGCGCCGACTGCACGTGTTCCATACACCTTTCTACTTTATCTACAATTATTTAAGTAACCTCGAGTGATCGACGATTATGCCATGGAAATGATAGGTATCGTTGTAGGTTCAGCTAAATACTTTTGCAAATAGATCACTGACTGTTAGTTAGAGCAAATAAGGCATTGACAACAAGAACGGAATATAACGCACATTTTTTGCGAAATATACACTTCGAATACTCGAATTTCGAGTCAAATAATGATCGGAGCTGCTTGAAATCGACGAACTATTTGAAAAAAATACAAGCTACTTGTGAAACACAAACGCTTTAAGTATTCGAGCCCTCGTAAGACTTCGAGTGACTTGAAGATAAATTTTGGAATTATTCGAATTAGTTCGAGTTACTTGAAGATAAATTTTCGAATTACTCGAATTATTTCAAGTTACATCTTACACGGTTAGACTAGTATTTGATATTAAATACTCGGTAATACAACTCGGCAGTTGGAGATCTGTTCGAATACATTCGAGTAATTCGAGGTCTTACAAGAGCTCGAATATTCGGGCCGTTTGAGTTCAAGCAGCTCACCATTTGTTTCAAACAGTTGATCAATTTCAAGCAGCTCGGAATATTCAAACGCTCGATTCGGTTCGAGCAATCGAACCCAGTCCAACTTAGCTCGTAAATTCCGGGTACTCGCGCATCCCTAGTTCAAGGCAAGCAACAGCGTTCTTAGCTTGGCGTGAATTACAATTTTCATCGTGAAGTAGTGTTGCTCAGCCGTGCAAAATATTTATACGTTCATCAGAGTTCAACGAGACATTCCAGAAACATCGTACCACCCGCGTGCATAATCCATATTGGATATCGAGCGATGTTCGACCAAGCGTTAGCACGATTGCTGTCCCTCCAACACTGTGTTTGGTATCGACGAGCGATCTGGTAGCAGCTAAAGATTAGAAGATCACGTCCCGCTGCGCAATGACGATGGAGCAGCAAGCGCTCTGTTCATTCGACCGAATGAATCGTGGAAGATGGTCGTCATGAACAAGGGGATCGTACTGAATTAAACACTAATCGAATGGCAGGGGTCGATTTAACGTAGGTACCTTTCAAGTTAATACCACAACACACAATTGAAGAGTCCTGTAGAAAGCACTGTCGGTTAGTGTCAAAATTGAAAAAAAAATGGCCAAATGTACGTGCCAACGGTAATACTATACTGTAGAATTTAATTTCTGGCCCTTACAGTGTTGCCTACAAGGACTCTTCAATTCACAATAATCTTTAAAAACCCACAAGCTAACGAAGGGATGAAATTGAAATACAGCAGATTTCAAAAAGGTGATGGTAAAGAATAAATCGAAAATGGTACTAAATACAAAGCGGTATGCAAATGGTAGAAAAAATTGAATCGCGAATCTGAATATTCAGCAGAGCGCCTAATGCAAAGCAGAAAAATGAATTTCAATTTAGTAGGAAAATTTAGACACCTAATTTGGCCCCAATTTCTGGGGGTATCAACGGCTAATGGTAGCCAATTACGACAAACAATTACCCTGTCACGAATTTGCATATTAATTAGGTTCCGTTAGCGAAGAATCGCTAAAGCTACGTATTAAATTGCATTTCGCACCCCCACTCGTCCACGAGAGAAGCTGCTGACGCCTATAGGCCAGCCCCCAGAGTGCACAAATGCAACAAGGTGCATTGTAAAGTTTCCACCTCGCCCCCCTGCGTATCTCGGCTTCCGATAGTTTTACTCGATCCAGGGTCGTAACCTGAATGCGGATACGTATATACCATTTCGCGAACTCGCATCCTGCTCGATGCAACACCGCTGTCATTGTTCGACTCGTCCTATACGCAATATATCACTTGTCCGCGTATGTATTGTCCCCTCGATCGATTCACAATTACATCGTGCGTTAACCTCCGCCAACATCTAGTTAATGTCCAGGCCCCGAAGCAGTAATACGAGTGTCACGCATGATACTATGAAATTAATTAACGCAGGATTCGCTTGAAGGTTCGCTGAACCTCGAGGATCTTGGAGGCAGCGCTTTGGTTCGCTAGGACACTTGTGCTTCGATGAACGCGAAGGGAAATTATTTGGGGATTTTAAACAACGATAGGAGGCTTCCAAGTGTGGAAGACTGTGGTGCTTTTGCGACTAAAGGTAATGAACGAGGAGGATTTCTAGGTTTGTCAATTAGATGACGATTTATTCAGTATGATGAGGTATTTAGGCAAGGGAGAGGGACCAAGGAGTTCATTCTTGTCGATCACTGAAAGAGAGACTCTGATTCCACGACCGAAAATAGTATGAAATTTTTTAACGTCCACTGATGAATTTGGTAAGTCAACTTTGACAGTTGCAGAGTTAGGATTCCTTCTAATCCCACTAGAAATATTCCTCGTATTGGAAAAAACTTGTGATAATAATATATCATGCGTATTTAATAAGTAACGGTTAATAAGAATAAACTGTGGATCTAGTGTGAGTAAAGGGTAAGGGGAAAAGCAGGGAATGTCCATTTTTAGTGATTCTGCGATGCATAACGTATTTTGTTATAAACAACAGAACTGGCGAATCACAATTGGTTATAAAGTAGAAACGTCCACGTAAGACAGCGTTAAAGGTTTTGTGTACTGGTTAAAAACAAATGTCCACCCTCCACTGGAACAAAGCAAGGAATGTCCCCGGTCTCCCTACTTGCCCTATGTATTTCTGATTAGTCATCACTTTGTACACATCCTTGTTTTGATAATAATAGAAGCGGACATTTATTTTGTTACTGTATTCTGCAGTGTTCCACTTAAAAGATATAAAAACAATGTAAAACAATTATCTCTTTGCCGAGATCTTCTCTGATGCCTAATTAGAGTATAGATTGTTGATCTTGTGAACAGTACAGTTAAGTTCGTTGAACCAAGTTTCTTTACTGATGGACTAAAGTATTAAAACTTGAATATCTCAATAAAGCTGTTTTGTGACATTCCTTGCTTTTCCGCCTCGCCCTATAATTGTGTAATGTGTGCCTGATCGATAATTAAATCCGTTGACTGACTGACAAGTGATAGAAGTCTGACTGTAACAGACTCACTGGAATCCCCTGATTGCCTTCGGGATTGTAGGACAGCGACTGATTAACTCACTGCGCAAACTTGTCCGAATACCAACAGTACCTACTGCCGGTGGACGTAACTTCGGTAACGACACCGAGTTTCCTCCAGTTCCCGAATCCTCGGTCTAGTCGCCTAAGTCCCGTGAACGATTAGAACTTAGAACTATTATAATTTCGACCTAACCCTTGGGAAGCTCCTGAATTTACGCCGCGACTATTTGCTATCGGGAACAGTAGAATCGAAAATTCCGAACACCGAACAATAAAGCCGGATCCCCTGCCCTCGAAATAATATCTAATGCCACTGACAGAGTATGTACCGACAAGTAATCTGAAAATGTCCGAACTCGATAATAATGAGTAATTCAGACTAACGTTACTAACTTTAATAGTAACGCATGCCAACCCAAATAAAAGGAATAATATAGAATATCTTCAACGTGGAAGCTGCCGCAAAGCTCAGCGCAGAGGGCGCCAGCAGCGCACGTACCTTCGCTGACTGTTGATTTCAAAATTGGCAACAAAGGGAGAGAATTGTAAAATATTATAAAAATTTTTATGCTAAGCTTGAGTTCGAATATATTATAACCTAAAAGATGCAAATTTATTTTTTATATCTACATAACTAATAACAGCTAATAATAATAACAATACATGACAAGTTGGACATGTGCTAGTGGCGCCACTGGTGGGGAAAAGTTGCACTCAGCTTGCCGATTAGGTGGGCATTGGAAAAATAAGTAATTTTATAAAAAGAAATTGAAAGGTTTAACAGAAAATTCCCAGACGCTCGTTACTTTTAGCTTGCATACAAGAAGAACCCCACCTTGGTTATGACCTAATTCTTTTATAGCACAGGGGACCTTCTATTCTAAAGCACAATGATGACTTAAGAATTTAATGACTGAACAATACTCTACTCGTGATAGACTTGATGCAATTCAGTATCCTCGACGATGCGTGGCTTGTGTGTCCACCATATCGCGACACGTTCCTGATTGCAAAGGTTTTTCAGGCCAGGGAACGATCGTTAGAGGTCAAGAAACTGAGCGACGCAATTTCAGCCGGCGGGTGGTTGTTAAATATTGACCAAAAAGTAATGAGCCACCCACTTATTATGCCCGAGATTGTAGAATGGCCGTGGATGGTGACGGTGAAAAGGAAGGAAACGCTTCGTGGTCTGGTCACAGGTTCTTGTACGGTGGGCAGCCGTGCACACAGGAGCCCCGGAGTGAAGAAACGGGCGAGAAACCGAGAAAGGGAGCGAGAAAGAGGGACACGAAGAGATTACACGAAGCGCGACACACGGTGGACTATTGCGAGGCGGTTATGCGGAATTCTCTCTCGCTTTTGTACAACGTTAATGTATTCTATTGAGGGTAACCCGTACTGGTAACCCAACAACAATTCCCCGTGTTTTAAATAATGAGAGGCCAGCACCTCCCCGGTCGCGAATTTAGGAGGACAGGGTTGCTCCACTCGTGCCAAATTACGTACACTGTTCTACTTAACGCTGAAGATGGAATGGCCTAGATCGGTCCAGTTCAAGGGAAGAATCCCCCGCGCGATTTCGTTTGTCCGTGGATATCGAATTGTGTGTGTGTGCTAAGCTCGTGTCAAAGCCTTGCTACAGTTGCTCGAGTATTTCGAAACATGTAGCTGGCGCGAGAAGTTCGCAACTTGAATGTTTAAAAAAATCTGATAGCTAGCAAAAATACCTATAGTTCAGATGGTACCAGTGACACACCAATTTTTGAGCTATGTGGAAACACACTCTCGAAAAAATTGTGAATTTTCATATTATTTCGTGGTTCTCAATACAGGTACAACATGGTAATAAATAATTTACGAAATTTTTTCTTCAGATTTCACCCCTGTTATACATGGTCTCGCTAATTCTTCCCCACCATGTTGTAGGACATTTGGGAACCATACAAGTTTCTATTTAAGGGGGTAGTCATTCGCACGCGCGAAAAATAGTGTCTTTTAGGAAATTTTTTGTGGAAAAATAAGTTCGAGCAAAACAGTTTTTTGATATGTTTTTATGGGGTGTTCAGTGTATTGTTCAGTATTTTTTAGAAATAAAATGAACGTTGGTGGAACTAATATCAGGATAACGAGTTGATCTGTAATTAATATTTTGCCATTTTATTGTTTAACAGGGTTATGCTCAGCGCTGGTATTAGAATCAACTAAAGACATGAAATATATTTTCTTTTATTAACAAAAACTGATATATACTGGAAGAAATTGATTTACTATATAACACTGCATTTGTTCGAATATAGTTCACTTCCTCTAAGTTCGATCTGAAGACTGATATCCAGATTTACAAGAGTTCAAGGGAATATCCCAAATCGCTTTAACGAATGTCGTTTCCTTAATTTACTTTTCGAAATTAAACGAACATAAGAATAACACCCCCAAAATTAAAAACAGAAGAGATGAAACAACACGATCTTTTACCCTCCAACCACCCTTCAGATGCCATGCCCAGAACCAGAATTTCCTTTTTGAAAAGAACACCTACCCTTCACCACTCGCGCCTCTCAACACAAGTGTGTAATGGATTAAAAGCAGCAAGAATTATATCGGCATTTGCAGCGTTCAGACTGTCCAATTTCTAACAATTTCAGTTCACTATATTATCGGAGTGATCAGATCTCCGCACAGAAAGGTGAGAATGTTTTAAGCGTCGCTCCATTTCCCGAACGGCAAGCGTGGCGATTATTTGAATGCCAGTTCCTCAGCGCAACAGGACCGTATAAAGTGGAATGCTTAATTGATACGGGTATCGATTACGAAACTGCAAGTTTCCGTTACACGAGGAATGCGATTCGCGTGTAGGGTAGATGGGACGCATTAACTAAAACGTGCACTTCTGAAGCTTTCAAAAAGCATAATGGCTGTGATCGCAATCATCGTAATTGCACAGCTGACGTATCGAACACTGCGGCCCAATATACCGTATAGATGAAACTGCACATCGCCGTCAACCATAAGTTATTTCGAATGGTATCCTTAGGTTATTACGATATTGGCCACGTGTGTAGGAGTTATGAGATGTAGGAGATACGACACGTGATCTGTTCGTATTGACATTAATTAACTGTTGTGGGGAGGCTTTAAATTGTCGCAAATATACGAACTGGTATCGTTTTCAATATTTCGCTACCAATATTTATAAAATATTTGGTGACTTTATCTGTATACTGTTAAGGATGTCATGGGTTTATTTCCAATTACTGCAATATTATTGATAACTCTCTTTAGGCTTTTGTAAGAGGCTTCTTACAATGGGAGGTTCACAGGGGTCCGCCTCCGATTACTTTGGTTTTTGGATATGTTTTAGAGAACCGAAAAATAAGATATACGTGTTTTTTTATAGCAGCCTGTTTTCATATTTAGGGGGTGAAACCACCCCTCAACGTTATAAGATTTTCAGGTGTTCGTCTGAAACATGCAAACAAGCCAAAATAAAAAGACACGTATTTCTTATTTTTCGGTCCTCTAAAACATATCCAAAAACCAAAGCAATCGGAGGCGGACACCTGGGAACCCTTCCTTGTTAGTCAAATAAATGGTATAAGCAACTGAAATGACAATTAACTTTAATTATTAGCATTCGTTAATGCATATTTGCTACGTTAGTAACCTTCCAGAAAATTCAAATCTATGAAGATTTTTTGAACTGCAAGTGGTCCCTTTATGCCCAAGTTATGCATCCAATAAACCAGATGGGAACTCAATGAACTCGAGTTCGAGAAATGTTCACACCTCTACCCAAATTATTAATTACAATCAAAAGACAAATCACTGTTTTAAAGTCACTATACAGTCTCTCATGATCGGAGCATTTATTCTTACTGTAAAAGATGAAGTCGAAATTATTCAAAGGAAAAACTTGTTAAGGGTACAAAATCACATATGCTTAACAAACAACGACAGGAGGGATCTAATTTGTACACTTGTGTAAGCGAAGCCTACTTGCTAGTGCAAAGTCGTAGCTGTCGGACAGCTGAGATTGATTACGGCTAACTGAAAACTGATGGAGCCTGACTGCTCCCTTAAACTGACTGAAGCATGAGCGCTTCCGATTTTAATTTGAAAGTGACTGGTGGAGTTCTGATTGCTTCCAAGATTCCAAATGGCCATCTGATGGAAAATTGATTGCTAACTGCTCTTAAAATACTGGTGGATATTGGAGTCTACACTCTTCTACGTCCCTAATGTGTTCTCCCTAGTGAGGGAGTATAATATAACCTCACCTACATTCTACTCAGATATATGGAGTTTCCTCTAAGCAGTCCTCAAGAGTAGAAATTTTTAAATCACTTTGGAACTTGGCTGCAGAAACCCGCAAGCTTATTGCGCGTCTGCTTGCTCGAATAGCATTCAAAAGGGGAGAACCAAAAATGATGAATCCTAAGTAATAATCCCCAACTTCGTTTTCCACAGTGTTCTCTACTTCTGAACACATGATGATTCTAACTCAAAATTCTTGAAATAAAAAATAACAAAAATTTCACGAACATAATATAAACCTTATGAGTGTCTATAGCTCACACTTCGCTCTACTTTTTTTTATTATAATATCTAGCCTCTGGAATAGGGTTGAACATTTACTAGTATCGTTAAGAATTGGGTAATATCGGGGTCACGCGAAATATTAAAGATAAACTACTTTCCAGAATGCAATATTCCTTATTAAAATAAATCCCTGTCGATATCAAATAATTAACATCAAACACCCAATCGCAATAGTATCAAGTACTTAGTAAAATTACTTCAAGCTGCATTAGCTGCGGGAGAGACCGGGGCAAGTTGATGCGTTTTTCAGTTTTCAATTTTTTTCATTCTTGTTTGAATTAATTACTTAGTAACAAAGAGGCTGAACCATACTTTGGCCCTTCCTCTTTAATATATTAAGTGAAAACTTGAGAAAATACATACAATTTACCCGACTGCGGGCAAGTTGGTACTCCTTTGGGGCATGTTGATGCATCTGTAAAATATACAATAAAAAAGAAAATACAATATAAATAAAAAAATGAATAATGTGCTAAATGGCCCGGGCTCGTATAGGTGTCGAGATAATTTCTCTGTGCCAACCTGCCCCTGTGTCAACTTGCCCCGGTCTTCCCTACCGCACTTCAGATTTTCGTTTAGAACTGCGTATATATGTACATAGGTACATGCATACATCAAGAGGTTTACGGACGGTGCCACACGTACGCAAGCGTGCTGTAAGCGCGGAGATGTGGAGGAACAATAGTCTAAAGTTCACCATTCCCAAACACGGGGGTATAAATCCAGCCAAGTCGATAGGGAGCGGAGCCACTGTGCCCAGTGTTCGTCATTCGAGAGTTAGTAACGATCTTAAGTTCGAAAAGGGCAGTGTTTGCCATCTTGTTACGGACCGACACTCGAAGGATTATTCCGCGGTTCGAGGGATCCTCGAGGTTTATGCATCGAAACAGTTAGTCCATTTGGACAATAATTAGTCCTCGAGGGAAAGCGGGTGGACGACGGGAAGTGCTTAATTGCTGACCTCGGTCGACGCTCTCTGAAATTGGTGTTCCTGCCCGTGCGCTAACGAGAAAATGAGAAACGGCGTGGAGGGGGGGGGGGTGCGGGGTTCCGACTCTACAAGTTTATTCATGCGAATCGATAGATTCGACTTTCGGGTTGTATGAATGGGATTAAAATTTCGACGAGTGAAAAACCTTCGCAGAACTGTCTGAAGAGCGCGGAAGGTCGTGGAAGTCTAGGTGCGCTATTAAATGAAGCTTGAATATTATATGAAAGAAGATTGCCCGCAATTGTCAGTGGCGTGGTACTGGAATCAGTTTACACAGTGACAGTGCTGGGAGGAAATTAGGAAGGTCTTTTCTGCCTTTCAGCAGGCTGTCGGAAATCAATTGAAGTTGGGCCAGAAACGTCATGCACGTAGAAAGGGGACGTTTTATATTCTATGCGTTAAAATAAGTCCAAGTGGAGGGTGAAATTTTGGGTCACGTGAGCCTTCATTTCGAAGGAAAGCACTTTCAATATTAATAAAGTAGACGTACACTTGGCTGAAACTTGGTGTAATGGTGTTCGCTAGTACTATGATTTCTTCTGTGCATGATATGATATTATAACTCGCTCACTTCGAGTGTACTGTTAGTACCAACTACCAGTGTTGTAATAACACCAATTCACTACCAACTATAGAAACCATCGCAGCTCATCATGACGTTTCTTTTTGCTTTTAAAGTGTATTAATATTGTCTTAACGTTCTTTGATATCGATCGAACCACGGCAATCAAATTGAATCAATTATTACGCACAGGATTATACAATATAGCGTACCGAAGACAGAAAGCATTTTATTTATACAATCCTACGTGGAATCTAATTGTCAAACGTGCGCGGTCTTGGGGGAGCCGCTAAAGAGGTTTACCGCATTGTTCGAAGAGGAGGAAATAAAACAGGAGAAACGTCCGCAGTGCCCTCAATTTGCCGTCTGAGATTGCATTTTCAAAAATAGGATAGGGAATTAATCAGGAAGGAAAAGAAGTCACCGGGGGAATCGTGGAAACGTCGTCTAGCAACCTTTACCCCGAGGGGCACGATATTAAACAGCCTGTGAGCCGAAATCACCGTTTCAACGGGACATATTGAAGATCAGTCGCGTTCCTATCGAGGTCAATGCGACAGGAGTAATTTCTGGATTATACGGCGACTATAATCCGCCAACTAGCGTAATAACATCGTTTCATAGACCATTATATCCTGCCGGTGGATTGTAACGCTATTACTTGTATAACCTCGCGAGTTTCGCGCCCTAATATCAAATTCAATTTCTTGGCCGAAGCGTTGCAGCCTCTGAATTATACCTCGCCGCGCATTCGTCAGTTGCAGAGTGTCCAGCCGGGGGCGCTATGTACGTCGTTCAGCGAGTAACAGGGCCATAAAGTATTAGATGACAGAAGTAACAAGGCCGGCGTAACAAAAACGCAGCAAAATACTGATAAGGCTGTTAAGTTTAACGACGTATGTGTATGACACTGTGGAGATGGATAGAGGTGTAGCAAATTATGCGGTTTACGAGGTACGACTTTAAGGGTTACTAGGCAGTCGAAAAATCGATTTTTTATAGCATTTTCTGAAAGTACTATCTTTTCTCAATAAAATGCCGCTTGGTTTATAGTAAAATTCGCAGAATTGTAGATTTGGCAGCTAAAAACGTCAAGCGGCAATGTATAGCGTCGCCTTAAACAATGATGGTGCGCTACCAAAATCCGGTGACTTCTTAATTGTTTTATGAAAATCTCGAATTTTGACGCACCCTATAAGAGGTTTGCCCCGAAATGGCACATGTTTTACACATCCTGTAATTTTTTCCAAGTCGAGCTGACCCTCAATTCGTTCGCAATCAGGAAAAAATGAAGAGACAAAAATATTCGAGAAAAATGCGTTTAAAGTTTCTGGGCAAAGGCGACGTTTGTAGCTGCCAAATCTACAATTTTGCGAATTTTACTACAAACCAAGCGACATTTTATTCAGAAAAGATAGTACTTTCAGAAAATGTAATAAAAATCGATTTTTCGACTGCCTAGTCCCCTTAAGTAGGCGAGATAGTGAAAAAGAATGAACAAAAACTACTTTGCAACCCCAAATATCGAGAACCTTTGGAGAAGAATTCTTAAAAAATTATGATAAAGTAATAAATATCCCCTTTACAAAAGAGTCTCTTCCAATTTGTGTAAAACGTGAATTCTTGATCGCATTAAACCTCTCACTACTGAATCGTTTCATTTAATTTGATACCTCCCTTGAGAAACAACTTCAACCAGAATCATTGGCTACCATACCTACAAGAATTTAAATTATTTAACAACTGCACATTACAGTGGCACCCCCAAAGAAAAGGGCTTCGTAAAAAGAAAAAAAATCACAATTTTATTCTATAAACAAATTTCTATAATCACCTAATGAATTTTATTGAATTTGCATTAAAAATATTTTTATTCTTTCACCTCGATTCCCCTCAAGATTAAATCCTGAGTGCGCCACTGCCACATTACGTACACATAAGTGTAGCTACTTTGACTATTGAAAGATTGCGAACCCCGTCGCTGAACGCCTGCCAATTGGCATGACACTAAGCATTAATAAAAAAAATCATTGTTCGACTTTGTGGCCAGAGGATCCGCGCTTTCAATCGTTTCTCGCATTTTACTTTTCTGTTGCCAGCAGAAAAGAACAACTCGACTATAAAGTCATCGATTCAGGCAACTTAACGCTGCCTATTCATTCTCGCGGGCGCACTTGCTGGCTCGCGAATCTTCTTCAACGACGCTAAAGGTGCCTCGCCATCTAGCTTCTCGCGTGCTATGCATGTATTATAGAGTGGCTCGTTGCAGTTACTTATTACGCCTTTAGTTAAACTGAAATGAATGGAGGCATTAACACGGATGACCGACATTGCTAAGAGAAGCCATCCCCCCCGATTCTTCTTTGTTATCACGTCCAACGTTTTTCGCCACGTTCCAGCGGCTGCGCGCACTAAATTCGACGGGACAGATAGCTTTCTGTTTTCAGAATCGGTTTTGAAACAGTGGTGCACGGCGCAGAGGCGGACGATAAATATTTTCTTTCAATTTACACTTTCCGTTCGAAAAAACAAAATTCCACGTGCTTCTGACAGATTGAAACGCCAGCTATCCAATAGCCAGCTGTTTATGCATAAATGTTTCAACAATGCGCAAGGCTGACGGTGTGAATGACATTTTCACAGATGCTTATTACAAATGTTACACGCGACGCCTATTTATTCCAACAACAGATTGACCTTTACAACTGGAACTTCCTATTTTACCTTCGCCACTGCACACTTTCTTGTGGTGGAGTATGAAGGCTAACAAGGGGAGGACACCATGTGGTAGACACCGATTTTGACGAGCCTTGGTACGATGGATCTGTGTCGAAAATAAGTAAATAGGTGTCCGAGCGTTTCAGCCAATAGGCCTTAATAATTCAGATATTTACATGTAAATTATTAAAAATTTAGGGTTTTAGTTGGTAAAAGTCCCACACTACCCTGGCGCCCGCGGGAGATTCCCTTCTGGAGGCGTCGGGGTGCATTTTGAAGATGTCTCCAAGTTAAAAAAAAATATATAAAAAATAATAATTTATAAAAAAAATTTATGTAGTTTTTTTTTAACTTGGAGAAATCTTCAAAAGGCACCCCGACTTCTTCAGATTTTTACCCATTAAAACCCCACGGCCACTATGAAATTTTTAATAGTTTCCATGTAAATATCTCGGACACCTATTTACTTATTTTCGACATAGATCCATCGTGCCAAGGCTCATCAATATCGGTGTCTACCACATGGTGTCCTCCCCTTGTAAGTCGGTTAATATCAAGCAACTAAGAGCTTTTTATATTTTTGGAGATAGCAAAGAATGCGTCGAATAAAGCTTCCTTAGGGTAACTTAGAAGTTAGAAAGCTTCTTTAGGGAAGTTAGAATGTTAAGAATAAGTCTACTATAAAGTGGGTGTTTGCGACACATGTGGAAACCATTACTGAAGAACTAATTGCCACGATGAAATACAATTTTGGAATAAAATTCGCGGTACAAGCAAAAACAGAGTAATTCATTATAGTATCAGTAAAATAAATTCTCCTGGCGCAAAGCTTTGTTTTCGAGGAAAATGACTGAACTTTCATCGGGTACACGCGCACCCACATACCCCGATTTGACCCGCTTTACTTGTGAGCTCATATAAAATCTACTTTATACTAAAAAAACAGACTAAATCTTGTCTAATTAAAGGAGAAATAAAATTGTAGTTTAAATAATTCAAATTTAACCACGAGTTACCTGAAATTCGTAAATGAACCATTGGAAGAACACAGCTAACAAAAACTAGATATTCAACGACTATGACAGTTTCAACAACAGATTCTTAAAAAGTTTAATTTTCTCGATCAGTTCCTATTCACAAATTGGTATATATGTACATATTATTATTTCTCCGTAGCCAGGGAAATCGAGCCCACGTAGGTGCACGTGTCCTCGATGAAATTTGAAAATCGTTTCTCTTGAAACCGAAACCTCGGACAGAAAAGTGATCGCAAAATTTTTGCTCCTCTTTGCACGAACGGTCACCCTATTCCTGCTTGCGCCGGGAATTTCGCTGCACTAATAAATGGGTCATCTTCCTCTGAGCATGTCGCAGCGATGCATCCACCAGATAGGTACTGTCTCTGAAGGATAACTCGATACTGCGTATCGATACGTTCAAGGAGATGGGAGTCGTCGGCTGGAATCAAAGGGGGAGGTCTCTTCAGACGTCGCGAAAGCAGAGTCTATCTCCTCAGAAATCTGGTAAAGGCTGCGCGATGCATATTTAGATTGGTTTCAGACGGATTCTAAATGTAACGCAACGAGGCACAAGCAGCCGAGCATGCAAGGGGTTCCTTATAGCCCCTGAAAAGTATGTTTGAAAGCGGTAACGTGCACGAAAGTCGGTCATCGATTAAACGTGCATCTGAAAAAGGACGGTCAAAGGATCGCAAACAGGCAAGACTGAACGGCGCCCGACACCTGTGTTGGTAGCTTTCTGAGCTGAAACGGATAGGCAGGGCCACCTCCGTTTCACGATAGTTCAAAAGCAGATGTTTGTCTCGTGACTTATTCACTCCAATCACCTCGTTTGGTTCTCTGCCCTCCTACACAGATGCGTGCCTGACAATATGGCCGCAGCGACGCGTGTTGCTTCGAATTTCAAACGGGGCAAAAGTGTCGAGCGGGCTGATCGATACCACCCACACAGGCATTTTCACCAGGATTTTGCTGAATTTTCTCTCGAAGGGAAATCTATTGCACCGTGGATGTTTACGAGAGTAAATTCGGGGCCTCGGCTAGGAGATAGCCATCTTGCTTCGCGTACTCTTTGCGGTTAGTATGCGCTTGCAAATTTTGGTTTTTTACGAGACTGAGCATTTGTGCGCACGTGCCGAGTTATTCGGAAAAATACAACACGATGCTCTTTTGTGTATAAAGTCGCGTATAAGTATAAATCACTATATACGATATTTTACAACTTAGACAATTTTACAAATTTTATAAGATAACGTCAAGGGATATAAAGATGGAACTGATTATTGTTAGGTAGTGACTAATTTCCAAACCTTTGCTCACTGACACTTTTCGGTTTAATCTGATGAGTAGGGTAGATTGGGGCTGAAAGTCCGGCGGGTAAAAAGTCCCGAATGCAATATCTCCATTCGTAAACAATCGATTGAATATTGCAGCATAACTGTGTTGATGGCAAGGGTAATAAGGAGGGCCGCAGAGTCGCCAGTTGTTTTTGGGCTTTCGTGCGGAGAACTGCAGTAGTGTATATAGCTGGATTCAAGTCATACCAAATGCACGTACACTACTGCAGTTCGCCTCACCGATTCTAACCTTAGCAACGGGACAGGCGGGTTGCTCGCAGCTAGGCCCTAAAAACGGCTCCCTGTGCACCACTGCTATATTGGTTCAAAAAGTCCATTACTTATATTGTTGACTTATATTTTTATTTTTTGTTAAAGAAGTCATATTAAAATGCTAAAAAGAGTGGCTGTCTTTATAGAAGCAAACCAATTAGTAAAGTTATAAATTATCTATCTTTATTCCTGTTTTTTATATTAAAATAATTTGAGTTTAAGAAATAAGGCCAAAGTGCTTAAAGGGAGTTATATCTTTATGTCGAGCCAAGATTATTGTGCAATTTTCGGTTCAAGCTGAATCTGTGTCCTGTATTTTTATTCTTTTGTATAAAAAAAGAGTGCCGTAGTATTTCCTTTGAATATTGTATACCAAAAAACAAGCCATGCCCGGGGCAAAAAGTCCATTTTTAATTGACACACATTTTGTGATATAACTCAACAAAAAATAACACTATTAACCAACAAATTTGTAAAAGTAAAGCCTAATAGAAGTAGTTTATACAAAATAATATTGTGTATCTCTAGATTGTTATTACTAAATTTTACATAGGTTTATATGAAAAACGGGACTTTCACCCCGAGCTACCCTACTACTAGTGTACAAAGTTTATTTTATTCCACGAATTTCTGAAGATCCTCCATAAAGCAGCAATTTAAATTTTAAATTCTGGATTACTGAGTCCATTGGCAGTGACAGCCTAAGTAGCAAACGTTCCTTCCACTAAATGCATTTAAATGTATTTATTAAATTGGTCGATCGCAGCTTTAAGAGAGTATTCAATCTTGATTTAAAAATAAATTTCATAGTAACTCCCCAACTTGCGCTGAACCTACTTAGTATATATTTTACAGAAACGTGGAGTTAAATAAAGGAAGTGTAAATAAAAATAAAGTGAACTATGGAAGAGTACAATCCGCGTGTAGATAAAGAAATCCGAAATTGGTCTTTCAATCTCCAAGCATGAGGAAAAATCTATAGGATGGAAAAATTAACAACTCACATTAGAATAATCAACCTGGAATTTAATCTCCGGACGTGAAGAAGATTCCTTGCCTTACCTAATTGTCAAGAATTTTTGCAAATGGGAGCGTATTTTAGATTTAATGGTGCTTTTTATATCCTCCGATATGCAAAGGTATCTTAGCTGGATTGTTGTAAACATCGTGTTTGAATTAAACTACTATAAATTTCCCTGATCAGACTTTCCTGGTATTATAATGTTAGGAGGCTAACATAGTTCTTAATCAGTTAAAGAAACTGCTTTTCAGGACACGTTAAGAAATCCACTATCACTGTATAGGATCATATTGGATTCGATCTCGTCTAAGAGCCTTTTCACATGAGAGACTTCCGCGACTCGAGATTGGTATTTCAGACGTATTCATTTAGCAGAGTCAGCGTTGATTTGGAATGGATCTTGAGTGTTCGAATGCACTTGCAATGTCACTGTCTGCAGTGAAAATGTCTTTACTGCCGGATATTCGTTTTAGATGAACAAACAATTATATTCCTTCGAGTCAAATGTGAGTGAAAAGCATTGGTTGTACTTTATTTGATTCGCAACACTTTTCTGATGGGAAATTCGAGTACCACGATGCACCAGATACAAAATCTGCCCCGGATGGAGCATCACTCGATTGAACACGCCTATACGACAAGAGATTTCCGAAATCCCGATTCAATCGTGATAAAAATATCCGACTCCGAAATTTTCGAGCATCCGAACATCTACTGTTATCGTACTATTATTTCCAACTGTAGTACAATTCCTTTCGTCTTTCACAGTTAATGCTCATTCCTGTTAAAGGTAGCTGAAAGTTATTTGTACCTCAACTCTCTTAGCACCGCATAATAAACTGTCAAATTTGAACACTTCTTAATTGCAACGAAATTTAATTCGAGGTTGATATCTCCAACTACCTAGAAGTATGCTAAATACTTCTTACTTTAATGAGCAATTCATCGTTCCATCAGACCAACAAGGGAAGAACCCGGAAATTCCAAAAATTATGAAACTTTGTGAATATGTAGGGGATTTCCTTCTGAGTACAATGCAATTTTTATTTCCTGCCCAAATTCACTCTAATGGGGTGAAATTAACCTCTAAAAAATCGGGTATGTTTCGATTTCATTTTGTAACTCGCCATCTGTGAGAGATAGAGAAAAAAATCAAGACAAAAGTTACTTTTTTTAATTAGATCTATCATACGGTAAAAGTTTTATTAATTGTTGGGACAATTGATGAAGCTGACAACTTATACCATTTGATGGATCTAATTAAGGGGATTAGACAGTCAGAATCTCGATTTTTTTTGTCAGATTTTCCGAAAGAACCACCCTTCCCGAGTAAAATGCCCTTTGGTTTAAGGAAAATTAAGGATTTTACAGCCGAAAAGGTCGAGCGCGCCATAAACCGTTTCTGCGCGCACGCAGGTAGACCAGATTCCTCTTTTGAAACTTTAAACGCGTTTTTCTCGGAATCATATTTCCTCTTCGTTTTGCAGTGATTGAGAAAAAAACGGAGGTACAAATCAATTTGAAAAAATTTGAGCATATGTGAAACATGTCTAGTTACGACCTCAACCTAGGCATAAGTCTGTGAAAAGTCCTATTTTGATAAAAAAAAAAAAAAAATGACTCTTTTCCGTGGCGAAAAATCACGTTTCTTTAAAATTTGCCGTTTTACATCCGCCATTTTTATACATTACTGACAAAACTTTCTAGATTCTCTTAACACAAAGACGTTCTACGCTTAGGCAGTGCTTGCAATATATTGCATCATTGATTTTGACCAATAAGGAAAAACCGCATTACTTATCGGTTGACCCAATAGCCATACCTACATGCTGCGTACTGCGTTCAAAGCGTGCGCACCACTCTGCATCATCAAATTCGCCAGCGCATATTAACCGAACGATCAGCGAGGAATCAAGGCGAATCGAAACAGTGCCACGTATTTACATGGTAGTTGATTACACTGCGCCGATTAATGGGAACTAAAATTGCACGCGTCACCGAACACTCTCCGCTACGCCGTACCGATCTCGATGAATTCCTACCCACGCACAGCTCGACCCGCAGCCGCATTTGCTCGCCGCCAGTGTTCGGCGCAGCCAAAAGTTCCCCAACGCTCAAGACGACGCACAGGCATCAAGTTCCGCGGAGACGCGATCGTTCACAGCCTCCGCGAAGGCGGACGCGCTGCTGAAATAAATTATTCGTTCAAACACCGGGGCGGAAGCTCATCCATCAAAATCCACGATCCGAATAATAACGACGAAGTTACGGGATCCGGTGTCTCTCGGCGTGTCACTTGGCGCGAGCTATATACGCCATCCACTTCGCCCGGTTCCTCGAAACGTCTCTCTTGCTTCGCAGCAACTTCCCGCCTAATCCCTAATACATCGTGCAAGTAAAAGCGATCCATCCTCGGAGCGTGCTTTCTATCGCCGATAAAACGACCCGCGAAACCCTCCCCCGCGATCATGCCGCGTCCAATCGCCTCGCGTACATGTATTATTAACTCTCTTGGCCGACGAGCGCCGTCGGCCCGGGGCTATATTCGTAGACAGGTACCCGCGGAATGACGGATCATGATACACGGAGCGAGGCAGCGGTCGTATCGCTGGAATTGGAACGTGAAACGTTATCGCGTTTCGCTGCAGGGAAAGATATTTCGGTGGGATCACCGGCTTAAATCGCCACTCGATGGCCATCGATCGCGGCAGCCGCGTCCCGGCTGCACGCGGAACAATTTTCATGTTCCGGCTGGAACACGCAACGACAGCGAAACGGCAAGCGATAGCTATCTGCCAACCCGGGAATCGCGGAGATCCACGAAATCAGTGCGAGATCGCTCTCTGTCTCGCCGACTCTCGACCCTACCCCCTTCGCCCGCCGCCCTTTCGTATTTCAGACACGTAATGGTGGACGAGGAGATCGTAAACGTGCGATGTCAAAGAGCCGACGTCGAGCTATCCCGAGCGCTCTTTTTCGAGATCGATTCGAGAAATAAGAGGGCCTGCACAAAGGACGACGAAATGAACAGATTTAGATGTCGTCGGATGAGAGACTTAATAGATGGGATGTGCCCGCTAAAAGCGCGGCAGGGATCGTGACACAGCTACGAGCAGAATTGTATATGGGGCGACAATTACCCCGGAATCGTGGCGTGCATTCTTTTCACGCGGATTTCTATTTGACAGGGTATGGTGTCGAAAGCTCATAAATGTCACCGTATCGCGAATCAGGAATGAGGATTAAATCGTCTGGCTAATCTATTGTGGTTTGTAAAGTATGAGGACGGGAGGAAGATTGCTGAGGACATCTGAGATTATGCTTTAATTGAGATCTGGATGGCAGAGAAACATAAGGGGGTGTTGAAGAGTATTATGTCTTAGCAATGCAATCTATCTAATTGCAAGCTATCAAGTCGCCTCTTTGGTAAAGCTAGCATTATTGCGAAGATAATGTCCGTTCCCGATTCGCAAAGTCTCAGACTGCTTCTAAATCTGTGAGCTCTTGAGAATATACACAGGATTTAAGATTAAACGCTAAGACTATTTATGGGAATATCATTTCCATGAATATAATCTTCCTTTTCACTGGTCGTTTCATTCTTGTTACGCGCTCCATTGTGCCTTTGGAACGTTAATGCGTTCACCCTTTTTCCAACTGAATTATTCCTTCACATTCGGTTTCCGCTATTGATGTAGTATCTTCAAGGATAGTTACTAAGGGAATTTCTTTAGCGAATAAAACTGTTCGAGTGTTCGTACTGAAATTCGGTGTTCAAAGATTGGAAGCAGTGTTCAGGTAATGGGGGTTTCACTGTGTTTCTCTGTTACGCGGGGTAGAGGAAATATAGTGGACTTGTGAAAGGAGATGAAGATGGCAGCGTACTTGAGTGTTACGAGACAAGGGGCTGGGAAAACATTTTGCCTAGATTTTGGACAGTAGCTCATTAAGGGTCTGGGCACACTAACAATAAGTGGTTTCGAGCCTTTGCCACCCTGTAATGAATGACGAGACGCCAGAGATGGGCAAGAGTTAAAAATATCTGGATAACAATTTTTGTACAAAAAAATCAAGTTCCTATGAGTTGCTTCAGAAATAACGAAAACTTGGATTGTTTAAATCCTCCGATATATTTCTCATCCAATTTATCGATGGATATTTTTAATTTTTGCATTAAAAAGGCATTCTACGAATTCTATGAGCTACCTACGCTGAAGACAGGGATGAAAAAAGAAGTTGGCTTTGATTTTCTCCAGCTTAATCTTGGGGAAGATCGTTAAAAGCAATTTCATGCGGTTTATAAAGGAAAGTTTTTAATATTTCCCGTTTAACGACGGATTTTTACGCTGGCTTGAAGAACGTACCTCCGCCTTCATTCTTCGACGAACGCGACTATAAAACTTTTTGCGGTTAATTCACTTAAAATTACATACGTATAGGTATGTGATGAAGTGCTGACAATCTTCTTTCTTAAAAACGAGTAGCAGAACTAACAGTCTGCGCACAATTTGGAATAGTTTTTAATGAAAGAATGCGATCTGATTTGTCGGTAGCTTGTGAGCTTCTATCACGAAGAAGAGTACTAAGTAGAAACAAAACCTTTATTTGCAGTTTCATGAAATTCCTTCTGTACAATTTAGCAAAGAAGGTAATGCTAATCGTTCAATGTGCCAAGAACCAGATAGGTAATGGCTGCGAAACGGAAACCCTCTGTAAACTTTAAAACCGCTAATTACGGAGCAACAGTAAATTCATTTTCCCCATTACTGTTTTCTAAAGCGAGCTTGCAACGGCTTTACGAGAGAAATGGTCAAATCACGAAAAAACTAAAAATGCAGGATAATTAATTACTACATTGTAATGCCGTTAGAATGGAAATAGAATGGTCCAATTATTTGTGATATTTCCCATTTCTTCATAACCTTTACGATTGCCTACTGTATTTAGTACTTACAGTAACAAAAACAGTATTATTTTTCTAACCACACATTACTTTTTCCCCATTCAAGGGGGGATTCTCGTCTATTAGCCCCAAAAAGTAACTGATATTTAAGAATTTTTTTTATAAAAACTGTTGGTCATTTTGGATTAAACCCTCTTGGGGTGTAAGGAGGCATGTTTAAACTTGCAGCAAATATTTTTTTTATGTCGATCCTCCTTATTATTTATTAATTATTGTGGAATCTTGTCCACCTCTTCGACGATGTAACTCCTGTTGGGAGGATGTGTAGCACCTATCACAGTCCTCTGATTGCAAAAAAATAGAAGCTTCTTAAAGTTAGATAGTTTACGCTGGGATTGGTCCGCTTTAAAGGGAAAAAATGAAAAATTGAAAGAGTTATATCGTTTGAAAGAAAAAAGTAAGTTTTTCACTTAGACAAATTTTTCATATTATTCTTTATATCGACGAAAAAAGTATGATAAATAAAATCAAAAATTAAAATTTTGGGTCGAGTACCAGCATAAATTATTTAACATTAAGAATATTTTCTCCTTTTTGCAATCAGATGTCTAAGAGATTCCACAATAACGAATAATTTATAAGAAGGATCGACATAAAAAAAATATTTTCTGCAAGTTTAAAGACGCCTCCTTATATCCCAATAGAGTTTAATGTATTATTAAGAATAGTTTTTCCAAAAAAAATTCTTGAATTTCGGGGGCAGTTACAGGAGAATCCTCCCTTAAGTTGTCTTCACGTCCACTATTAAGATATATGTAGTAGTGTGTAAAAAATCGCAGAGTTTAAATAAATATCAGGGGCACTTTGTATCTATTGCTTCATGTATCATCCCTAATATTATAAAAGCACAGGATGTGTCAGAATAAGTATCTAGAGCAATAGCTAAAGCCTGTGCTATTTAATCCTTTTAAGATCAAGTGACGGTGCATCCTCTAGACATGATCACTGCAACTAACTTGATAATCTCGTCTAGGAGTACCTCAAAGGAAACACAGCGTGTGATAGTAACTAATTGTATCGAGCTAACGTGAATCTAGTGCAGAACCCTCAAGTTCGTAAGCACGTGACGTGGCCGTGGTTCGCCACGATATTATTACATTTTGCAATCAGCATGCGACACCATTGTTACGAATTACGTGGTGGTTTCCCAGGGCAAGTAACCTCTTCCTGCCTTCAGTTTCGCTTCACAGGACAAATCCTTCGGAAGGGAAACTGGATACAGAAGCTTTGTAGAAGAATATCCGTGAAAAGTATCCCATTACTCGCTACACACAAAGTAATAAGACTAATCATCTACTCGGTGGTGAGGTTTTTAAAAAAATCTTCAGAAGAAAAATGGTAAGCTCCAGTTTTAATAGAGCTGGTGTTTCCCTGAACTTTGTCGCGATAATATTTCGGTGGAAAGAAATACTCAACGCGACTGCAGTCCTGCAGTGAGCAAAATAAGTCCGGGGACAAAACTTTCTGTCATAAAAGACGCAGTGTTCTTGCACTCTTTTGTTTAGAATTTGCAAATATCAGCGCAGGGGAACGTGGAAGTTTGCTTTTTCTTTAGGAAAATAGTGTTACAGAAAAGACTGTGGATTTTTCTTTCGCCATTCAGCGCGTAATGCGATTTGTAAGCTTCTAAATGAATTTTCTGACCCGGCGCTGGTGTGGCAGTGTGAAAAAATGTTTGATCGCGGAGCGGAATGAATAACAGAACAAGTTTCCAACAGGCCAGCGCGAAAAAGTGGCCCTTGAATGTCCACAAATTCACGACCAGCCGCGAAATGCCATTCCCCTCGTTTAAAAATGTTCCTAGGTGCGTTCAATTTGCCGACGCGCAGATCGCTGCTCCCGCGGTTCAAATGAATTTCGCACACCGTGAGTATGATTTTCATAAGCCACGATACTCTGGAAAATCATAGTTGTAAATTGCTTTCACAATGCACAAACGACATGTATAATTTCCCAGAGTTCAAACTTGTACTTGTTCGAAGCTTAACATAACCTGCCGTTTCTACGTCACTGTATACCTACAGTGTAACTCTCAATCCACGTCTTACATAACCGTTCGCAAGTATCTTGCCGGAGCAGTTAATCATCCGGCATATTGGAAACTCAGGCTCTGTCTAAGTTAAATTGTGGCAATCTACCAACGTCGCCAGTACCTGAAAAAGCCTTTCAACGGGGCTATTAAAGAGCAGTTTGCTGTAGTATCCTATACATCTCTGATCGGTTAGTTGCCGCGTCATTTCTAAGATGTGCCCTAGTCTTACCTGGTGCTGATGATAGTCGGTACCAGCGCCGTTAGGGAATCTGTAGCGGAATGGGCTGTGCACGGGGCAATTGACACGGAACGCGCTTTCGCTGGGTAACCTTGACGGCGGATGGGAATGCGGACCGTAGATGACACAGTCCATCAGCATAGGTCTTCCGGGGGCGTGATCGAGGGATCGACAGGAGTAGTTGACGGGCGGCGGCCGAACTGGAGGGTGCTCGATTGGCCGGCATGGTGGTTGCTCGATCGGCTGCCTGCCCGGGTGCTGTTGCTCGTGCAGACGGTGCTCCAGCATACGGGAGACGTGCTCGACGGATCTGCACCCGTGATCGTGCATCCGACCGAAGTGATGGTCGTGCATGTAACTGGCGTGATCTTTCAGCCGACAGGGATGCTCGATGGCGCGCATCGCGTGATGCTCCATGCCGCTCCTCATCGGCGTGGAGGACATGGACGAAGATGCTTGAGCATGATCAACCGCGGATCGAGGCTGCTCGGTGCGTATCTGCTCGGTCGATCGGCCCATCGACTCGATCGACCTGCTGGATTGATGGTGGTCGACGATGGGCCGCGTAGGGTCTGCCAGCGGCTGACGTATGACAGAGTCCATGGATCTCATCGACTCCATCGACCTCATCGCCTCGGTCGAGCGCATACTGTGCTCGATCGGCCGCATCGGCGACGGCTCGGTCGACCTGCACGCTCTGCTCCAGCATCGCGGTATAGTGTTAGCGCCGTCGCTTCCGCCGCCGAGGTTCACGTTGGTAGCGGCTACGCCATGACCTTGAGGAGGCCAACCGACCCCGTATGGATCCATATCCATTGCGTGCGGGCCGCAAATGTGCCAACACTCTTCTCCGCCGCCTTGTTACGGTCCCAGCCGCCACATGGCCCTGCCTGGTGGCACCATTCGCGCCTTCATGGCAGCCTCGGTGCCACCGTCACTGGCCTTCCGCGCGACGGGGCCGTACGCACTCGACGCACACGCGAAACCGCACTCGCGGGACGACACGCGGTCAATCGCGATATACTCGTGCACGATCGCACAGCGGGTCGCGGTGAGACGGCGGAGGGGAGGAGAGGACACGTAACCGCGGCGAAGACCAATCGAAGAGGGAAGACGAGTAATCAAAGCGAAACGAAACGACGGTTGGGGAGCGGAAAGAGACGGAACAAAGGGGAGCACGCTGTCACTCGAGAATCACGCGAAAGAGGAAAAAGCTGGAACGGATGGAGGAGCCGTAAGCGAGCGCGACAGCATCGAGAAGCTGACACATCGCGATGCTGCGCTCCCCAGCACTGAGCCTCGCGGCCTCGACTGCCGCGCAGTTCCTCCACGCAAACCAACCAACCGACCCACTACCCCCGACCATCCACCCATCGCCTAACTATCCATCCCCCTCCCCAAACTCTGGCGCCGCGTCTGTCCCCCGTCCTCTCTTACGCCAGCATCGCAACCCCTCGCCGCCAGTAAACCCCGCTCTCTCCCTCGCCCCCCTCTGTCTCTCTCGCTTGTCCCTCTGGACCGCAATGTTCACCCACCGTCTCCGGTAACACTCCCCTCCATCTTTCACCCTACGTCCATGCCGCCCTCCCCGCTTTGCTCCTTCGTCCTTTTCCTTCTTCCTGCTCCGCGAACAATCTCCGGCCCCATCGCCGAGAGACTCGCACACTTTTCCCCTCCAACCGCTTCTTTCCCTGTGTAATTCCTGTCCGCATTTAACCGTCGCTCCTTTGTCGCTCTATCAGTAGCCCAGCGCCGCTGCTTCCTGTTGGATGCCGAGGAACGCTTCTCGCCTCGGTAGCGATACGACAATCATCTCCCCCCAGGTGCGTCAAGTCCGCGCGCGGCACGTTGGGTCGGACTAAGTAGGCGATCAAAGGTGCAGTACGATTTAACGTACATGGGAAGATAGTATGTCATAAGGTCGAACAACAAGGGGCTGGTGTGTATGGCGTCCGTTTAAACCGCATGAATGAAAAACACGATCGATTGCTCGACGGTAGGTGGCACTCGTGACGCCGCGTCATCATCGTACATAGTAACCCCGATTCCCAGATACATTCGGGATCGATCTGATATCTCTAGCGCCAACTGATTATGATCCGGTGTTTGAATTCGATTACGCCTCGCTTTAATGCTGCTCCAGGAAGAACAGAGTTCCCCATTGTTTCCCCTTTCCAGCGATAAAGCGCAAATAGGCAGCGTTTGAGGGTTGTAGGGTAATAGGCGGACTTTGTTTCCCTAGTTGCCGTTATGCGACAAAGTGTGATGCACGCCGCGCGGATTAAGGATCCTAGCCAGTTTTGTAGAAGTTATTGAACAGTGCGACGCGACATGCATATTGTTAAATCTGAATGCACACTGTAACCAGCTTCGCGGTACCAAATTGGAGCGAAACATTACCCCCGGTGTTGTCTCAAGTGGCTGCGGCAAACTCTTCCGTATGCACATGCAAGATTGATAACTAGTCTTTCCAATTACGAAGATAATAAATTACTTGTAAAATTAATTACGACGGGCACTTGATTGGACACTTTTGATGCCTCGAATTCAGGAGTGTTATCGATTTACGACACACGAACTGTTTACGAAAATACTGACATAGGAGGATCCTCGATCCGGAAATTCAAAGAATGATGAAACTTTGGGGATATATAGGAGACATATTACGCGATTTTTGTTTGGTGCTCAAATTCACTCTACGGGGGTGAAATTGCCGCCTGAAAATCCGGCTACTTTTCGCTTTTGTGTTATAACTCGCGAACTGTAGGAGATAGAAAAAAAGTTTTCAGACAAAAGTTACTTCATTTTCCCGGGTCAATGTCACTCTAAGAGGGTAAAAAAAAATCGTAATACATACCTATATATCCTATACATATCCCCAAAGTTTCATAATTTTTTAATTTTGAGTTGGAGATATTTCGTTCTGAGTTATGCAACGAAACCAACACGTCTATAAATTAATATATTTTAAATCTTTGTACCTTCTTCTCCAACATTTAAGGGGGGATTCTCGCCCCAAAAGTAACTGGTATTTAAGAACTTATTTTTAAAAAACTGTTCGTCATATTGGATTAAACTTTTTTGGGATATAAGGGAACTTGCAGAAAATATTTTTTCATGTCGATCCTCCTTATTAATTATTGTGGAATCTTGTCCACCTATTCGACGATGTAACTCCTGTTGGCGGGATGTGCAGCACTTATCACAGTCATCTGACGCTGGTATTAGTCCACTTTAAAGAAAAAAAAATGAAAAATTGAAAGGGTTTGAAAGAAAAAGTAAGTTTTCTCCGTAGACAAATTTTTCATATTATTCTTTATATCGACGAAAAAAGTATTACAAATAAAAATTGAAATTAAAATTTTAGGCCCACTACGAGCGTAAATTATTTAACTTTAAGAAAATTTGCTTCTTTTTGCAATCAGATGACTGTGGCAGGTGCTACACCTAGCGCCAACATCGTCGAAGAGATTCCACAATAATTAATAAATAATAAGAAGGATCGACATAACAAAAAATATTGTCTGTAAGTTTAAAGATGCCTCCTTGTATCCCAAAAGAGTTTAATGCAATATTAACAATAGCTGTCTAAAAAAAAAAATCATAAATTTCGAGGGCTGTTACGCGAGAATCCCCCCTTAAGTAAAGAAGAACCTTACGACCTTCTATCTGTGAGATGAAGTTCTCTAGGCACATGGCTATATTTTTCGAAAGGCGAGTTTTCACCCTCGAAGTATCTTAAACAAATGCCATAAATCACACAGGCGGCGGCAGGTAGGTGCAAAGATAATCTTATTCCCATTCGCTATATACGCTCCAAGTATTCCGTCTTTCTCAACCGAGACGTATCCACGTACCCCCTTCGATTCTCGCTTCACTTCTATTGACGTATCGTTCGAGCAGTGAGATTTCGCGGCACTTGTTGCCCTGGCCCATCGATCTATCTTTAATCGCCCTCTCATTTTTATCCGCAACGAAGACGACAGGAGCGATAGAATCCATACAAGCAACGGATCGCATTAATCCAGTGTATAAGGACCATACGCAGTGGCGGATTTAAGGAAAAATGCCCAAGTGGCAAACGTTCTGGGAGCCCATTTTCTCGGGAAAATGAAGAGGTAGTTTACTAAAAATAGGCTAAGTGCCATAATAAAAAAAATACCTATAATATTTGGATAAAATCGTAATTTTTTTTCTTGAAAACAGGGCCCTGGGGGCATGGTCCCAGGCGGCAACTGCTCTCGCCCGTTAAATCCGCCACTGCCCATACGTCTGACGCGACAACATTTAGACTACTTGCGAACCGTTCGTTGCACATAGGAATATATAACCGATAGAGAATTTAATTATTTATACGACGCTTATTACTATTATTTCTTAGTTATTTACCAACTGCACAACACAAATTTAGCAACATAATTTTCCAATTTGCTCAAAAATATTCAAATTATACTAGCTAATAACCAATGTTTTATTCAAAGTAAAATGTACTAAAAACTGACCTAATAACAGTAATTTTTCAGCAAAAATTTGATAATAGTTGTCATTAACCATCTAGTTCAAGTATGGCATAAAATAATTACAACATCATACTGTATTTCTTATGCAAATAATTTTTCCTTCAACTTGCTTTCCTCCAAAATCAGAAAGCGGTGGCATGTGCTTGTTTTCTACTGGGCCCCTCAATGGTTTAGACACAAGTCACACAGTGGGAAATGTAGAATACGATATAGCCCTTATAGTATGACAAAACTTTTAGCGCTCTACACAATCAACTAATGTGTGTTGAACTGAAAAAATTAAATATAGCATCCATGTCTTGACGAAACACACAACACACTTCCATTAATACCATGCAACGGTTTGTTCGAACAATTTTTTATCCAAACAGTTCAACGAGCAGCTCAAGCCCGCAGAGTTAGATGAATCATCTTGCATACAGTTCCTGAGTACATGCCAGGTGCTCGAAGGTGGCGGTTCTATCTATGCGAGGGTAGAAAGGGCGATTCATTCATTATAGCCCCGATGTTGAATTATGCAGCATACGTCAGTCAACGTCAACGCTGCGGAGATGGTGCCAGCGGGAAGGATAGGGAAGCTGGCGATGCTTAATCTTGTTGACCAGAGATACAGTCCTCCGCGTCTATTTCCGCGGGTAGCTTTCGCCCGTCCCGTTATCAAATAAACGCAAAGACACGTACCGTTTGCAAAGTTACGCGAACGTTGGCCTAGATTAATCCCAACATTTCCCGCTACCCTGTTCTTACTTACGCGCACATACCCGAACTACTCTGCCAGGGCTGTGTGAAACCGTGGCCCTGGTCTCCTTGCCACGCATTAGACAGTCCCCGATGGACTTGCCTTGGACCAGTTTTCAGTGCACGGCTAGCACCGTGCGAGAAAGATTGGTGTCGTCACTACTAGGCGAGTGCTACACACCTGAGAGGAACAGTCTTGGGAATTTGAGTGCTCTTGAAAAACGATCGAAGAGCATTATGCAAGCGAGATACAAGACCATTACGTGCGTTAGAACATGAAATGCTGCGACGCTGTCGTCGAGCATTTCTTCTGAAGGATGCAGCGATCTCTGGGGAATGTCTGCGACGCGGAGCAACTTGGATCTCGAGATTTAGATCCGCGAATAGTTGAAGGGATGCAAATCGGTGACTGTAGAGGGATGGTTGAAGTGATAGAGAAATATTTATTAACGAACTCCGACCTGCACACACACGAGAGGATGTGTTTACAAGAATGTTAACGCGTCAACCCTGTACCCCAGGCGGTATGAGGATATAGATACTATTTACGAGGTACACGGTAAACACACTTTCACCGGCGTTAAGGTCATGAGAGAATAACCTTATGCAATTTGAACCGATACTCTTTAACCATAAACTGACCACAGAAATGGCAAAGGCGTTACGAAAGGTCACAACGTGGTGAGGAGTGAAATTTCGAATTGAATTGGCTGATGAATTGGACAAAGAATATGCAGATCCTCGTAGTCTTCCTCAAAGCCAGACAGGTGTAGGAAGGCATACCAGGCATTCAGAGCAAAAACGCACTAACTTGCATTGATAAAAGAATAATTTTTCCTATTTTATATGATTACTAGCGCCTATTGGAATACATACTATGGTTGCAATGTAACTTGAGCCACGCCTAGCGTGACAAAACTAATTTAGCAAACCTTGACTCTGTAAAAATTGATCGAACCTCGACAATTTTACACCGCATTGGGAGAAGGTGAGTTTAAACAAGCTACGAATGCATGAATATTTACTGGGAGTAGTATAATGACATGGTTAACCTTTAACCGGTGGCATGAAGTCTGGAAGACACCTGCAGAATTATATTTCCTATATTTTCCTCCCTTTCATTCGACCTTGTGTTACAATGTCGTGCCATGAAGACAGCTTTCAGTGGTCTTCGACAAAACATGCAAAAGTATCTTTGCAAATATGTAATAAAGTCACTAATAACTCGAGTATAGTATATTAAAAATAAATTTAGCCCTGGCAATGTCAAATTATAATTTAATAATTATTAAAGAGGGGCTGTGAGGCTCCAGCGTCACCGTTTACGTCACAAAGTGGGACGTCACCGGTTAAGGGTTAAGCACTTTAATTGGTTCGAACGTTCCCGTTAATGGAAACAATTTTCTTGTGTCTTGGCCAGAGTGTACTCAATACCGCCTAGCATCAGTCGCCTATCAATTGAGAACGATTTGAATTTGGGCAGGCGAAATTAGGTGCGCTTACCCTGCTAGTGACGAACATTAATAAATCCAGCGACAAAATTCAAATTCCTCTCATAGTAACCCATTTTATTAGACTCCTAGCTACACCTACGCTCTGAGCAGCCCCTGTCTCCTTCGAGGGGCCATAAAACATCGTGCCCCTAATTTCTCGAGCATTCTTTAATAATATCTTGCATGCGCAGTCGATGGAGCAGCGTGAACGGGAAAAATAATAGCCCCCGCGCAAACCGAGGAACGCATTAGCCGCGAGTGCAAACAGGTCGTGTAACGCAAACTGCCAGAACGGTGTACGTAAATCGCGGTCGCGAATAAATTTATGCGGCCCGCTGTCAATGGCGGTTAGCAGAGGAAGCTATTCGGCGGAGACGACCGTTGTAGAGAACAGTAGAGGCGAGCACCTACGGAAAATGTGGTTCCATACAAGCTAAGGGGGTAAAGCCTGGATACGCTACTGAAGATTAACGACTCAACCCGCCATTGATCCCGCAAACTCGAGATTACCCAAAGAAGAACGATAATGAAAGATAGGGGCCGCGTTGCTATTGCGCACGCTGCGAACGCTGAGGGAACGATTAAATGCTCAACCCTTCTTGGTCACACCTTCTTCTAATCACAAATTGGTCACACGGGGTTCACTGCACCCCAGCGTCATTTCTCAGTTAGCATTTTCGTATTTTTCAATCTTTTTAGTTTTGAGCGATAATTCTAAATTATATTAATACTCATACAATCATACTGTGACAGTCTTTTTCTAGGAATGTAAATATTGATATGATGAAATATGTAGTTGATAAAATGGTTGTGGAAAAAAGCGATACTTTTTTGTTAAAATTCACAAAATTTTTAAATTTGACATAGTTTTCCTGTAATAAGTTATACTGTTTGTTATTTGTGATTCTTGCGAACAAGCAGCATGTTCTGAGCATCGTTTTATTTTATGCGAAAGTTATGAAAAATCTAAGATGTAAATGTTCACTCGTGTAACTCATCAATTTGAATAAACAAATATCGAAAAATAACTGTTTACCTCGTCATTTCATCGATCTTTTGCCGCTGTGTCAGTTTGACACCGAGGGACAGATTCAGTTCGTGAAATGAGGAGCGGATGAAAGTTAAGGTCTAAAAGTTTACAGAAATATTGGCAAAGAAAAAAAATTGCCTAGGGTGCGATACACCCCGTGTGACTATGAAGGGGTAACAATACCAATGGGGATGGTTGTTAATATGGACCTAAATAGTTTTCTGTATTTATGCGATATGTTTCTTCCCAAACGACACCTTATTTCTTCGAATATACCAGTGATGGCAAACCTTTTTGAGAAGTGGGTCAAATTTTGTTCATTATTTTTGTTTAATACTAGCCCGTGGATCACTAAGTCAGTGGCGTCACTTGGAAAGGGGGGTGATAAAAAGAGTCCCAATAATTTAGGAACACCGAAAATTTGTTTACAGAAAAATTTGTTACACTTTAATTTTTTAATATTTTCTGTCCCCTCTTTTATGATATAAAAAATGAGTATATACAAATCAACGCGTAGTTTATTTAAAAAGGTTCGCCACCACTGGAAAATACCATCAACATGAAACTCAGCAATCTTCGTCATATAATTTGGTAATAATTTTATCTTTATTTCTATGGCACCGATGTTGTACCTTCCACATAGATACCATTCCAACAAACTGAGCAGTGCTAAAATGGATAGAACATTTGCAGTTATTAAATAGATACTGTTAAATATTTGAGTTTCTAGTGCAGAGAGATAGAAAACGCATTGGAAGCCGTCTTCTGCCTAAGGCAGTGTGGAAATCGATCGAAGTAATTAACAGTTTGAAGTGTAAAACTGTTGACTTTGATCATGGGAAACGAACTGATGCACACGATAGTCGATTCGAAATAAATCCGAATAACTTGCTCAAAAAATATTTCATCGATTTTCTTAAAAAAAGATTCATTGTCAGTTGTTTTTATATTCATTTAACTGTTGCTTCTAATAAACCAACCGTTAGTTCTATGCTATTCATCATACTTCGTATTACCTGTATTTTGAAAGTGACTAATTATTGTGTAGCGTATGTATACACAGGATGGTTCGTAATAAATAACGTGACCCGCGCCCGGATAATTCTTCGCGAGGGAATTTATAAAACATGGAGGATAAATTGTTTTCCTAATACGTTTTACTATACACAGCAAGTGCTTCGTATTGCACAAATTATTTAGTGGCAACTGACACCTAAAAATACGATGTTTTCCAAACACCTCGTATAAATTTATAAATCACACCATAAATCTTCACTAACAATAATAAATATCCATTTCCACTTCCCACTTATTTTATCAACTTGAAAACAAAAATAACAAATATCGCACCGAGTAAAACCCCGACTTTTGCAACAAACAATCACCATTAATGCCTGCGAAAATTGTGTCCTTGTCACCACTGGCAGAGTTGTAAACTAACAATATGTCATAACGGAGTTAAGAAATTCAATTCCTGTGTCTATTTTTCTGAAAACTGGATCTTGAAGGAGTTAACGTATGTGGAGTGACCTGAACTGCTTCTTCGAATAAAGGGTAAAAGTTTGGCAGTTTGGCGCGAAAAGGTTTGACGAAGTGCGTAAAAACGAAACCGCAGGAAGGGGGTTAACTTCGTTGGCAAGCAAGGGAAGAAGTTTTTTGGCGGATGGAAATTCTTACCGAAACAGTAATGGCTTTCTTCAGAGGCGAGATAATTTTCATCGTCGCAACGTGGTAAAAAGTAGGAGACGTAAACGAAAGTTTCGCGAAACTTTCGAATTTAGCGGTTTCGTCGGGTCGTTACTTTCTTCGTTGTCAGTAGGTACGTCAACGACGCAGGAAAGGAAATCTGCCAAGATTATTTCAGTGTCTACGAACAAAGACATTTTCAGCTAACGACGCTACGGTTTTTGCAAACCCCGCAACAATCCATCATAATAAATACAAAAAGTATCCTTTTCTCATTTTGGGCTTCTTTTCAGATTCCACTAATTCTACTTCAATGCTTCCGAAGTTGTTAACTAATTGTGAAAAGTGTTCTACAAATCCATTGTGTAACTCTGAGAACAGATTTATGAGAGGAAATTATACTCTGCAGTAATACTGGTGTAGCTACACTACAAATTATTACTCCATTCCAAAATCTACACGCAGGTAGTTGTAAATTTATCATTGCTGAATCTAATTAAAAAAATTTCATCATGCTTGCGAACTCTTTCAGAAAATATTAACTGCTATATAAACACGGTTTGTTTTCATTCAATTTCCCATGTTTTGGAGTGTGTTGATAAATAAACGTATACACATTTGATTTATGCGTAATATAAATAAAAACGGTATTTTCTGTTGCATTGGAAAAATCTCTCCATATAATATAAATCAATGGTCGTTATTCGCGAAAGTTTCAAAAACAAAAATTGCTCCATTATTTTTTGAGGTGTGTAATATTAAACGAAATTCAAAAAGATTATTCCGTAGCGAAAATTCTGTAATGGGCCAAATAGAGTAATTACGACATTATCATTGCCACACTAGGAAACATGAAAAAGAGATGTGTGACGGTTACAAAAAAGTAAAGACAAAGACAGTACAGAAATAGTGTATCTATACATGATCACGTGATTATGCATGAGACTAGCGTGCATATCGCTCCAGGGAATTTAAATTCGCTTCCACAGAGCATACAGTGAAAAGAATAACTGAATGAGAAATTGAAGGAAAACTTGGCTTCTCGAAATTATTAAGGGTTCATGCCCGCATGGAAAACGTGCTTATTAAAACTCCCTTATTATACCACTTCCGCGATTCGTTATCAATTTTCAACGACAAATACAGCCCGCCAAAGTGTTCCTCTATTAATTAGAGCTTTGATTACAGTGTAACACGTTCCATATGTCGAACCCAAACTACCACAGAAGCCATTTTCCCAATCGAAATGATTTTGGCGCCCTTCATATTTAATTATCAATAATTCTTTTAGAATATAATTTTTACAGTGAATGAAAAGCCTTTTAGTTTATAAAAAAATTAATATTCTAAAAAAAAACATTAAACAACATAGTAAAATATATAGACAGTACGTAGGTACATGCCTATTTTTTAAATCTAAGGAACTCATAAAATATTAAAAAAAAATTCAATAAAAATACAACGTATACACTTTATTGATTTTAATTTTCTGTTTCTACCAATTTTGTCGCCCCCCAAATTTGCCGCTCTGGGCAGTTGCCTTGCTTGCGCCCCCCGAAATCGAACCCTGTTTTCAACGAGTCGACAGGCGTGGAAGTCACGATCAACAGGGGCAGAGATTTGGAGTGGGTAATCGCGGTGCGTGTTTGAAATTGATAACTCATTGGTCAGCCTGATCGAAATGTCGAAATTTTAGCGATAGGCGTATTAAAAGATTTACTGGTCATGCATATGCATGTCGTTGCCGGAATTCAATGCAACTAGCGTACGTGTTAATCGTGTCATTTAGATTACGATAGCTCGTTGCTATGATGGATGTGTATGCGCGCGGGTGTGTGTAAATTAGCGCTTGGTCGAAGGGACGCGTGTAAATATGAGTAAACGTGGGAGCACGATATATTCCGGCCACGCAAATTGTGCATGCACCCGCGAAGGCACTTTACTGCTAACATTTTTCACCGTCTTACTTTCGGTGACTTTTCTTCTCGAGGGATCCGCCACATTTTTCGGGGACCTTTTTGTCGCGAACGTGGGCATTCATAATTTTTATGCAAAAATTTGAGAAGTAAGAGAGATACTTATTTGGGGGAAAACATTCAAGGCCAGCCACGCGGTGTATGAAAGATGAAGGGGCAGAATTTGAAAGTCTGATATAATGAAATATGAAATTTAAGATGGTTAGGAATTTAAATTGTTGCTCAACGCGTTTGCTGGTAGAAATATTTTTTTTAGATTTAGCAACGGAGATGTACGGTGTATGGAATTCCTATAAAATTTAGTGAACTCTCATTCTTGTGGGTGTAAAAAAGACTGACGATTTTCTGTGGCATATGTGACTTTGAAAATGCATTTTAAGCCGCGTATAAGAATTGTTCCCTAAGTTCAGTGTAAAAGCTTATGACTGCAAAGACTCAGTTACCTGTTCAGGATTTATGGAATCGCTGGGTTCGATGTCAATCAGTTCACTTACCTAAAACAGAAACAACGAAGGAACGATTACGTAATGTCATTTTTTGAATACATACAACGAGCAAAGGTTATTATCGTCACTTATCCTCACTAAAGTTCAAGGAAAACGTATTCGCAATAAAGCATAAGAAAATACATTCAAATCGAGGGCCTCAATTTTTCAAACAGGAAGAATTAACGTTCTCCCTTCGATATAATTAAGACATTACTATTATTATTCTCTTTTATATTTTTCTGTTACTTTCTGCTTTCTTTTAGTGATACCACTTGGCTCTGTGTTCTGCGCCATTTCTCTTCTCTCTATCATAAATTCGGCTTACCGGTCCGTTGTAAACAAATAAATAAATAAATAATTGTCCTCCAAAGCGGAACCTTGCACAAGCTAAAATAGTCCTACACTCTCCAGCTGCTTTCAATTCGAGCAATGCCCAAGCTTCCACTTACACCAGCGCTGTCCAAGGTGGCTCCCGCGGGAGCTTGGGGTTCTCCCACTCTCGTCCGCGTTGTCAGGGATACCGCGCGACGCTAACCGCGAAGACGCTAGCCGGGCTAGCCCCTCATGGCAGCCTTCTTAGCGTCGCGCGGTCTCCTTGACAACGGAAGGCACGCTGTGCGAGAGAAAGATTGGAAGGGGAAGCAGGCGCGTGAGGGGCCCCTACGCTGGACAGCGCTGACTTATACCGTCACTTTTCCCACCACATTCTCTATACAACAGTCTCAAATGTTCGCAAAGGCGAAAGTGCATTGAAAGTCAATTATATTTACAGAATAATAAGTAGACGTATTCAAACGCAGAAACGCGAGGAATAGAATAGGAAAGGAAAGAAGGCCCACCAAGGCCCCATCCTCAAATAAATTATGATTCTATCCAAAAACTATTTTTTTTTGTTTTCCACAATTTTCATTCCACACGCGCGTAAATTTATTTATAATTCTGTTATGTACACAGAACGTCCCAGAACGTTTGCCACCTGGGCCTTTTTCCTTAAAACCACCCTTGGGAAGAGTTATTTATTCACATTTGCCAGCCGACTTCGCGAGAACGGGGTAATGGGCACTGCAATGCCGCGTGTAAACAACGCGTTCCTAAGGTTATCTCGATTCGAATGCTCTTCGATCAAGCGGAAGCTATCAAAGGGATCTAGTGTCTCGAGCGAAGCTAATTTTCTGAAGCAGAGGGTCGGGTAAGGCAATCGCGCAGCTGGTAAATTCGTTACAGGGACTTGAGGCTTATTTGGTATTCGAGGACAGTTCTGCGTCGCGTTTTGATATTCGTTAGGGGAAGTTACCTCGCACGTATCATTACATAGTTTCGACTACTGCGGATTGGCAACTACGACATGTTGCGTACACGCGAGCTGCGCCAACCTGAGGGTTGACTACTAATTCGAGGAACACATAAACATGCACGCGTTCGAGATCTGGCTGTCTGTGTGTCGAAGAACGCGAATTGGTTCTAACCGATTGGTATAACTTCTTTGTTATTTATCAGATGAAAACTTCGACTGGCGTCGGCGTGTTTTCGCGCCGAGGAATTTGCATGCCGCGCACGGTTCTGGCGCGTTTCCATGTCCATGTTTTTGGCAGAATATCGAAAGTATTGTTCCAGAGTCCCTGAATGTTTACTCTGAACACAAACCAAGCAAGGAGTTCGCTTCCCACGCTTCGCACAAAACTTTCTCTGCGGAGCGGATCGCTTGAAAGAATCTGACCAATTCGAAAGGGTATTTCTAAAATCCGGGCACCAATCGAAGTGTTAATAATTTAGGATGGATTCGGTGGAAAAAGGCAAACTGATCCGGGTTACGCTGTGTCAAACTGACGCTGTAATTCTTGTGTCATTAAACACAGGTGAATGGGTAATTGAAACTGGCATGTCGTGCACCCACCTAACATTATGGCTCATCTACATTTCAATTTCGCGCGAAAGGTTTTATGTCAATACTGGTCGGAATCGGTATCTACGACCTAACCCATTTCGGCCGCTTCACATTTGCGTTTATAAGTTGACATGCCGGTCGCTCTTCGTGCTGCTTTTAATTAATTTTTACCCGGACGGTAATCGTTTGCGTACGAGCCGTTCCGCGTCAAATCACACAAGATGTGACGTCAATTATCAGCGATTTAGTTCAAATTCGCACAAAATACATCGCGGACTAGGAGAAATTAATTTACGCAAAATTTCTAAATCCTAACTCGAGGGATTTGCAAGATATTAAGCAATAAAGAAAAATCAAATCAAAGGGGCTACAAAATGGGAATATCACTAAATTGCAGTAAAATTGTTCCATTCAAATTTTACTGCCATCTACATGATAATTAACATTTGTTGTACACAGTTGAGATATTAGTCTTTCAGATTTCTAATGATTGTGAATGCATTGTTACTATAAAGTAGAGAGTATATATTATGCACGAAATTGTAATTTTTAATGTTTCTAAACTCTGACATTTCATGTCTCATGAACGCTTCTGTTTAATGTCTTACGAAAATTGTTTAATCAAGGCTATTAGTAAATTCTTCGAATTTCAGCAAACATTAAAGACTATGCCGTTAACTTTTATACCGCTTCGCATGTGGGGCATGCGATCTGGATATCTAATCACACTTTTGTGGACACTTGCACTGGAGAGCAACGCAAATGTTGCGGCCAATGAAATTGCTCCAATAATTTAATGACGTTTAATCGATTCCGCGGAATTGCATTTTATCAGTTTTAACGGTCACCTCGTTATTGCAGCATAAACGTAATAATGTGCCCAAAGTGGGCATAATGCAAATAATAATGCAATACAGGCGAGGGTTCTTAATGTCTCACGTGACGCTGTGAGTCAGATTGACCCACTTCTGCGTGGTCGGGTAACGTAAAAAAGGCAAACGTTGGATATGAAAATTATGGAAAATTAATTTGCAGAATGTTCGTGGAAAACCCGTGCCCGCATTTTATGCATTTCGTGTTAGTTCTATTGAAAATTTTTCATCTCCGATGAATATCGTTCTGTTGCTTTTCAAATCTCTGCGATGTTTTAATGGAATTGTATTTCGATTGAAGTGGAATTCGATTTTCTGCCAATTGTTATATCGCTGATTGTGTCACATAAAAAGACACGTTTTACGTTGGAATTTGTATAAAAATAGATTTTTACATAATATCAATTTCCATAAAAAAAAATCGAGATACTTGGGTATTATGAATTTGAAGATACAAATGTTTGCGTAGGTATTATAATTCAAAATAGGTCGATACCGAATACCGATTGCATTATTTATCTTGTTAACGCAACATAATTACTCAGTTATTTATTGCAATCTTTAAACAATCGTTAGACAATGTCAGATTATCTATTTATCGAAAAGACTTCTTTCGAATACAAAATTCTTATTTTTCACTGTTTTAACTACAGAGTCAGGCTAATTTTTTAAAGCGAGTCTCAGATACTAAATGAGTAGATAAATATATTTATAAGCACGTAGGCAGCATTTTGTAGATTCTAAGTGCTGATTTGCATCAATAAATTTTATCATCAATAGAAAACTACTAGTTTGTGCATTTACAAAATTAATAGAAATATATTATTCTTCTTACATTGCGCGATTAAGGGCACACAAAGTACTTGGAAAATTTTTAAGCACACTTAGCAGAAAGCCATAACAAAAATTACGGAAACATTGAATACATCTGAAAGTAATTTATATCTTTTGATGCCACGCCATTTGTCATGTATTTTACGCTATATATTTATCTAAGAAAATCAAGATGTACGAATTAAACAACGTAGAAACGAAAAAAGAATCTATACTGGTCGCCAATGGGAGCAAGAAACATTACCACCGCCATCTATCGTCTCCTATTGGTAATCAATCGTGAGCTGCAGCTGCAGCTGCAGCCTGCATCCTTCCAGATACAATGCAAATTATGTTTTTGCTGATATTAGCCAAATTATAATACATATAACTGTAAACTTTGGTTTGCTGAATCTAATGCTTATTCAAACATCAAACAAGTGTTGTCAAAGAGACATTAATACATTAATAATACAAAACAAAAAGTACTGAATAATACAGATAGATGTATGAATAAAATCTGCCATTATTCGCAGTATGTATTTTACAGACATTTGTAGTACAGAGGAAGAATGAAATATTTCAATTTTTGGGCATTTGCTGCGAACTGACTAAAAAATTTGAACCTTTAAAACTACATATTACAGAAAATAATTGGAGCTGGCACAATTAGGTTTTCTGAAATAAATTTTTCCCCCTCTTTCGCTTCATGTTACATGGTTACTCAACGATCAATATTGCAAAATTTATTTACGATAAAAGGTGTGCTGTAATGGATGCAAAATTATTCTGATATAATTCCACTAATTGCAAGTACAATAAATATTCTGCTGAGAAAAGAAATTGCTTCATAGTATAATATAAAACGTTAATTATCCCCGCTCTTGTTATGCGCATTTTTAATTGCTCGCAGGCATTAAGTGTAATTTTCATTCTAATTATGCACTTGAGTAAAGAGTTCCATATGAGAAACTGCAATGGGTGAAATTCAAATGAAAGATGCCCACGGATAGAATTGTATAGCATATCCAAAAATCAAGTTGAAACATACGGGGGTTCCTTGCGCTAGAATAAATCACATGTTTCTTATCTCTTTGCAGTCGGAGCTTCCCTTTTCCAGATGTAAAGAATCAACACTTCAGAGGCTTTACTTCCGGCACGCTCTATTTAAATGTCAACAACACAATCACCTACCCGTATTCAGAACACAAACTGATGCACGTTCACATATATTATACCACTAACACTGATCATTATAATATTTAATAAACATTGCTAAAATATCCTTTTATTTGTTCCTACAATGAATCAAGCCTTAATGCTACACCGTCGATCATGAACCATGTGGGAGGCCTTTTAATTTAACAGGATTCCATTCAGATATACCCGTTACTTAGAAGACTTTTTCAGAAACTGAAGGATGTTTAAAAACAGAAAATGATTTTGTAATCGTGTGCAACGCGATTGTAGAGTCAGTGCCTGTGCCTGCCAAAAAGTGTTTCATAGAGTACCGTGCCTCTACGTGTTAGTGATGCGAACGCGAATTCCCATAAGGTGATAGGTCTATCGTTTTAGCCTATACTTCGCCGATGTTAGTAACTAAGGGGGAGAAACAAGTATCTCACTCATATTTCTCCAAATATTCCTGCAACTATTCACTTACACTAAGTTCAACTAAAACGTATTTATACATTATAAATAATACTACGTGATATGTATAAGCATTAACATTAATGTATCGAACGATTAAACATTGAGAATAAAAGAGAATTCAGTCGGCGCAGAAAATCATTTGCAAATCCAAGGCCAAATGTTACAAATTGCTTGATATCTCGAGTTCTATCGATTATAGTTAATAATAATTTATACTGGGCGGTTAGTGTAAATGTTGTTAACATTATTTGTCACAGCAATAGCCACTGGAATGGATATTTTAGCCGAAAATCCATTTTTGCCGAAGAATTCGCTGGATTTCGCAATTGTAACTAACCGTCGACCTTGTTTTCATCGGGGGACATCATTCCTCGAAGTCTACATAAGGAGCTCACAGATCTTCATGTACTCAGTCGTCGTCGGTCCTCCGGACTTGAAGGACCTCCGGGAACCCTGGAGCTGCCGAGCCACCTGGATCTACTGGACTTCCTGGGGACCTGGTTCTTCCTCCCCCTCCCCCCTGGAGCTGCCGAGCCACCTGGATCTACTGGACTTCCTGGGGACCTGGTTCTTCCTCCCCCTCCCCCCGGAGCTGCCGAGCCACCTGGACCATTCGGAACGGCTGCACTTGCTGGGGACCTGGTCAGGATTTCGCCCCTCTGGCCTGGGTTCGTTTATTCGCTTGGTGATGATGAAATTTTGGGGTTCGGTAAGTCATTTAAAATTTTATTGTTTCGCGAATGTCAAATCTGATTTCTTCGGTCGTTTTCCATCATCTGTCCTATTACCATGCATACTTTCGAGAATTTTGCGCGAGTCGTTCTATTTTGTGTATTTCTTCGATGGGTTTGCACGATTTATTTTATTTGATGCATTTCTTCGATGGGTTTAAATGATTTATTTCATTTTCGTGAATTTCTTCGATGGTTTTCTCTGATTCATTTCATCTCGTCGATGTCTTCGATGGTTTTCCCTGATTCATTTCATGTCTTCGATGGTTTTTCCTGATTTATTTCATCTCGTCGATGTCTTCGATGGTTTTCTCTGATTCATTCCATCTCGTCGATGTCTTCGATGGTTTTCCCTGATTCATATCATCTCGTCGATGTCTTCGATGGTTTTCCCTGGTTCATTTCATCTCGTCTATGTCTTCGATGGTTTTTTGTGACTTCTGTCACTCTGTCATGCATCTCATCGATGGGTCTACATTCTCTGCTCTTTCCTTCAAGTACTTATCTCTGCGGTGGTTTTGCATGCTCGTGCGTGCTCTGCTGTTGGTCGAAATTATCTCGATCGTCTCCAACTCAATAAGCTTTTCCTTAATTTCTTTCCAGGCCGACCACACCGTTACTAACATATAGAAAGTTGATTGTTTCAGCTTTTCAGGTTCACCGTTACTCGGGGAAACTAGTGAAAAGTGATAGTGAAAAGTGATAGTGAAAAGTGATCGTGCAAAGTGACAGTGAAAGAAGACATCTAAGGTAGGCTAGGCTAATTTATTATAGTATGAAGTATTTAAGGTCCCATGTAAAATTGCCAAGCAGTCACTAAATCATTAACTTTGTTGTTCGTTTATTGGCTCCTCATCTGCGATGAGGAGGTTACCGCTGCTTCCGTTTGCGGAAGCAAGTGACTGAGCATGGAATCGGTATGGGTGGATCAGTTTCATCCCTTGGTGTTCTTGTCCAAAGGAAAAAGTTTTGGGCGTAGGGGGTGCACCTTTTGGTACACTGCCTGCGTAAGTCACCCGGTTCGATTACCCAATCTCCGTGTTAGACGGCTTGAGTCAGGTCAAGTGTTTGCTCCTGACGAGTTGCATCGGAGCAACAGGAATCGTCTGGGAGGCGCCGAGCGCTTTTCCCTTTCGACTTGGACAGCAGGGTGGTAGGAACTGCGCCGTCCAATACTTGTTTCATGCTTACCCTTCGCCGTTCCTTCTTTCCTGAATTTCTTTTAATCGAGTGATTGCTTGGCAGTTCCCTAGATTCTATATCTAAACCGAAGGGATCGATGGAACTTTGTTTCCATCCATCTCTTTGGTTTAGTAGGCTTCATGTACAGGGAGATCGATGGAACTTTGATTCCATCTATCTCTCTACGGGTTTCCAAGCGCAGCAACCTCCTCGCGGTGAGACCTGGTAATCGGTGAGAACCGAGCCGATGGCTGCGATTGTCAAATATTCTAGTCGTATATAAGAATTTCTTTAACTTGCAATACTATGGTAGAGTGTAAGAATAAAATATGTAACTTAAAATGTTGTTCGATTGTTCCTACCGAACCCCAGAACACGAATATAGTGTTAAGATGGAAGAATAAGTGCAAGTTGGAATATTTCAGCGAGATACTGGAACTGTTGAGTTTCTCACAATTTTTAAAGTCCTCTCTGCTTCAGCATTTTATTGAAATATACAAAGTTACAATTCCTTTGCGAGGTATTCCACGTTTCATCATGAAAGCATGTCTTCCACAAATAATGTTGTTGTTTATATAAATTTGTATGTTAAATAAATTTGTTTTGCGTTAAATAAACCGGAATAGGACAGCAAGGTTAAAAGACGAATGTGATATCGTTTTATTTTCTTCCTCCGGCCACAGAATTTAGAGCACGGATACGGACAGTACAGGTTAGAATGGAGACGATAGCAACAGTCACACGCACGCGGCACTCAGGTGGCGCCACTCAGATCGACTACGGATCGCTTGTGTACAACAAATGTTCATTAGAACGCTACATAGCGAGTACAATGGGAACGTTAAATATGCTCCTGCATAGAAGGTCATTCGTTACTGCATGCCTCTGTCAACTGGCAAAAGGATGGCATAGTTTTGTTTTCACTAACGATTCGTGTATACCTGCTTCCTCGGTTTACACCACGGCCCTTCGACCCTCCAGCGTATAAGCCATTGTGAAATACGTTTATTAAATGCGACCGTATATAACAGACATACGGTGGTACAGTACTGCGCACTTTTAATTGTGAATAATCTACACATGTAAATTTAAAACATTAATTCTGGCTTGGCTAAAATATACTAATTTGTGGAAGCATCTTCTGTGACACATATTTCCTTTTATTCTTATGAATTTAACGATTTTCATCGACATTTGTCGGAATAAATAATTACACAGATACCTCACGACGCGAATTTTTAAATCTATGAGATGGTGGATTTGGAGTTATCTCTGGCAATTAAGGGTACATTCTCGTGTAATCCCTTAAAATTTAACATTTTTTTAAAGAAAACTGTTACACAGGGTGAAAACTCTTTTTGGTATTGATTTATACATATTTTAAGATGATAACAATTTTTTTATTGTTTTTTTTTCTCCGATGCAAGCTTGAATAAATTGCTACAACTCTATCTGTGATAAAAAACGATGTATATGAAAGCAAAAGAACAATTCTTTCGAAATTCTTTTCGTAAATAAACTCGTTATCGTATTTCCAATTTTCATACGTTTTGGTCCACTCAATTTGATTTTATTCAGCATAACAAATAACCAGTTTCAGAGCACTTTTACTAAAACATGTACAAATCATGGAATTTTCATTATTATGCAGTAACGATTGGTAATGCGATAACTATACTCACATATTTTAAGAAAAACATTCGATTTTTTATTTCAGACGAGCTTATCTTGAAATATCATTTAAAACCTTGTTTTTATCACCGTCAGAGTTATAACTATTTATTGAAGATTTTATCGGAGAAAAAAGCAATAAAAAATTGTACCATCTTAAAATATATATAAATCAATACCAAAAACACTTTTCACCTTAACTGTTACAGTTTTCTTTAAATAAAATCCTAAAATTTGTATGGGAATACCGGAGAATGTACTTAATGTTGAAATAAATTTCCATCCTATTCGAACTTGGGGGATAAAACTTTAGATGAAGTGTACGGAAATGATTGTACGCTTATTTCTACTCCGTATATTGTAGACATTGAAATAGTAAAGAAATATAATTTTCAAATTATCCACTAGAACGTCAAGAGCCTAAGCGCGAATGTTTAGAACACCTGAAATTAAGTCAAATACATAATTTATAGCTCACTTATTGTTCCTTCTATTTTCCTAATTGCTAATAGCCACGTTAGACTACAATTATTATCAAATCCTACATTGTTATATATTTTCACCTAACATGCATGCTATAACAAAGCGATGTGACGGATTTGAAAGAAATATCATTTTCATAATTACAATATGAAGGTAACACGTCAGTTAATACTTCTAGCAACATCCCCAACAAACTTGAAGCTACTCCAGACAATGCTTCAACCAGAACCATCAAACTCTTCAACAATCTCCCCTGCTCCATTAATTAAATACCCTAACACCAAAGTAATACTACATCCCAGCAGAGAACTTATCATTAAACACACATAATCATACTACAGCCGTCTGCCCTCCAAACTCAACGGTCCCAAGTACATCACCCAGACACTTCAACTAGACGAATATCCCCCTCTCGAACAGAAATTGAAATCGAATCAGCTGACATTTCCAGCCCAGACCCCAAGCACTCGAAGCCTGCCCGATTAGCACTTCCATTCCAATTGAGCCACATTTAAACCCCGACCACCCATAAAATCGATACTCCAAAGTTGTCAGAGAAAACCACCCTCCGACCGAGCATCCTTCATCGTGCAGCTAACCCTACGCCCATCGAGCGTTACCTTGTTCTGGCGGCGGTATTTCTTGGTGTGGGCGAGGTAGTACTTATAAACGTGCGACGGCAACGATCTCTTGGTCTCCTCACCGATCCATCTATCCGGTGTCTCGAGCGCCGGCGGTATTGGCGCGCGTGTACCCGGGGAACGTTGGCCAAGGGAGCCGCCTGGTGAGCCTAGCCTGGCCGCGCTGACCGACTTGCTGAGGTGGTGTCCAGATGACGAGCTTGGCGGCGGGTGCGTGTGGTAGTACGGATTGGTGGCTGGCCGCCTATCGACGATATCGACGTGCCTCCGTGGCGACGGTGTGTCCGACGACCACTGCCGACGCGGGCATTCCTCTCGTTGCTCCTGCTCCGCGTAAGAAGGGCGCACGTAGGGCGGAGTGTGTCGCACGGTGCACTGCTGCAACGTCAGTACAGGCCTCTGGCACACTCTGCACGGTGGATACACCTGGGGGTTCCACGAGTGGTAGCAGCATCCCGGCGACCTGGAGCCAAGCGGGTCCCTGGTCGCAGGGTGGTTCATGACGAACTTCACATCGCATCAAGAACCCTGGCCTTTCCTCTCCTAGCAACCACCTACGCGCCACCGTACCGCCACACACGCGGCTACATCCTCATCCTCTGTCCCCCCGATGATCACCGCACGCAGATCAGCGCACACGTTTGTGTTCTTCTGCGTCCCGGCGCGCGGTCACTCACATCGTGCGGCTGAATCCTGATCGTTCGTACGTGGCACTGATTCGAGGGAGCGTTACGAATTATGTCTCGTTTGGGGGTAAGGCTTTAGAGTGGTAGGTGGTTGGGTGTAAGCGAGATGAATGGGTAACAGGGAATTGTTTTGCAGATAAGCTTTTAAGGCGTTGGATCCTGCGAAAGGTGAAAGAGTCTCGCAAGGGGGATTGAAATTGCGAGATTGCTTCCGAGGAGCGGCGCTCTGAACTTAGATAATAAAGTGAGCACCAGGTGCTCCCGTTGACACGCTATTTTCCTGTTGTCCTACGCGCGTGCACGTACAGGGATTTTACACGGACTGGAGCAGCTAATGCTACCTAAACAACAAGAAGGATCTTAGACGCATATAACTACGGCTGGGCGAAGACAATATAAGTGGAACAATTTCGCGAAAGTTACGGGAACATCATACGTCGAAATTCCAGGGCAAATGGGCTTTCTGTCATTGTCAGGTTTGCTAGCATTTTTTATTTCCATTTCATAGAAAAGGCTCTTACTTCCATGCACTATTACTTGATATTCATATTCACTATATCCAGAACTAAGGCGATATTGAATTCGCCGTCTACGGAACTACACTTATTACTTTCCAGCAGCGTCAAAGAAAGTCAAATCAGATCGTTTTATGAAATATATTATACAGAGAAGATCTAGGAAAATCTCGAAGATAACACCTATCAAAGGCACAAAGGGTGCATGGAATAGTGGGAAGACGAGGCAGCGTCGAGCGAATTTTCATCTGATTGGCGAATAACGATTGAAACCCGTTTCCTATTCGAAAATAATGAAGGGTTTATTTTATTCTCGAATGAAGTTCATTAGAGGAATGGGAAATTTCTTTGATTTATAAACAGCAGTGATATGGTAAAACGTTTCAGGTGAAAGTTAAAACACCTTGATGAGAACGTTACGTAATAAATTTGATCTACTGGTGGCTGTCGTTTGTCGTTTAGTAGAATCGTTTATCTTTTGTTATATAACACTGTAGCTTCAGAAAAGGTAAAATCAAACCCCTGTATTCATTAAAGTAATTTAAGGCCGTTTTGCTAGTGAATGCATTCTTTTCTAAATCTAGAATACTAAATTTAAAAAAGTAAATATCTACTTGATTTTATATAAAAAAAAATTACAACGACTTCGTACATCCGAAACTCCTCCCACCTACTTTTCAACTTTCATTTGAAGTTTGTTCAATATCAGAAATAATTTCCCCAATATTCGCGTGGATTAATTACAAGGTACCTACTCCATATTAGAAAACTGTACCATGAGTTATATGAAACGCTGACTTAAGGGGGTATACCCGTTTGAACGCTCGGAAAATGTGTTCATTTTGTGGATTTTTTTGCAAGTCAACGGCTTGATGAACATTTCCCGTTTTTGCATTATGTTTACATAGTATTGTGAACTGCTTAAAAAAAAAGTTTCAGTTAAAAAACTATTGTTTTTCGGAAGTTATGGATACATATCTGAAACTCTCTCGATTTTAGACCTTAATAAATACATAAAAATGGAAAATGTGATTGTGATTTATTGGTATTTCCTCTTCAAATCACGGTTCTAAAACATTTTGCACGTATTAAATTAACAGTGTAGAATAGTGTCGTGTTCCTGGCGTTTAGTTAATCGCACAGTCATCCGAGTAACAATCTATTAAACGGTACTAATTACGTGTACCTGTAACAATGAAAGTTCATTCAAAGGATCGATTCTACTCGCTCAAACTTACACAACAGTGGCGCGGTACACGAGGGTGTAATTAAACCGAAGTCGTAATAAGAATTAAAGTTACTTAACCCTTGTACAACGAATGCAGGGTCATTTAGATCCAACTTTGTCAAAGTCGAGCACGATGTTAAATTTGTGTCGGCAATGACACAAAATATAGTGCCTATAAGATGCTGAAATTGCAGTAAATTTATTTGCAAAAATCATACACGAGGTACTCCTGTTTTATCTATTAAACGTATATAAACAATTCTTTTATGTATTTATGTATTTTTTATCGCTCATTTATGTGCGATTATGTACACCTATATGTACTTATAATATTAATTAGTTAATTCATTTTACGTTCAATTCCTCCCTGAAACACCATTCGCCTTCCAAAGGGTTAAACAGCTACGAAATTCGGAGGACCGAGCAAAATAAGGGCACAGGGGCCACGCAGTGGCAGAAGCAAAATTTCCTATGCAGAGAGTAGAGTTCCCGCGAATTCTTTCACCCTGGTAGCACACCATTCGCGGAGCATATGATTTAATTTACCAACAAAGCTTTCCTCAATTATGCGAATCAACGAAGCGGAAGAACACATAGAACTACTGCGATCAATTACGTGCAAACGTAGAAACAAGAGATTCCTAGCTTTGCCGTTTCTAATTAACAGGGCACGACGCAACAGCTTCGAGTACAAATATAACTAGGTAGACATAATTTTCTGAAATTATCACACAGGCGAAAATAAAATCACCACCAACGAAAGCGAGCAGAAAATCGTAGCCAGTTCTCAATGCGCGAAGATTCATCGACGGGACAGATGATTGAAAAGACTTCTAAAAGCACAGCGCACGTCAATGCACTGGCCACTGCCAACATTTTCGATATCGTCCGCTTAAAAGAAAGCAAAAAACCTTCCTCTCGCATTCTCGACTCGCGGATGATCCTGCCGCGTCATTAATTTTCCCCGCGCCACTGTTTTCACCGCGCACTCCGCGATACTTCACGAGGAATTAATTGTGCCACCTTATCATGCTTTGCATAATTCTCCGCGCGCCGTGGCCTTTCGAGAAATAAATTATAAGGGTCCGCCGCGGCTTTGCGCTGGGCGAAACGTGCAAGGCCATCGTCTTCGCGAGCTATTGGAGTTCTTCGCAAACGAAAAAGGTGCTTGGTGCAGGAAAAGGGAAGCCATGCATGGCAGTGAATATAAAACAGCGCAGCACAAGTAAGCGACGCTTTCGTTTGGCGATGCCTGCCGGGACGGCGGCGTGCGCGAGCGTTCGCCTAAAAAATTCGGAAATTTCAAAGGAACCCCGATTTCACACGATTTACTGATCCTTTTCGAAGGAAATCAGGCAAACGGCCCGCTGGACGAGGCTGCGCTGGTCAACCCGGCCACTGTCTGCGAAACGGTGGGAACGTGATTTCCACATGCTGCATTTGCCGTTCGGCGAATTTCTGGCCGGGAAAATAGGACGCCGAAAGCGACGCAAGGACAGCTGCGTACCGATTCAACGTATTAAGGTCACTTGTGTCCGATATCGTTTCCTTTCACGGCGTAAAAGTGTGAGCTAGCTGGCAGCTTTAGCACGTCGCTCTGCGTAAAACCGTTCAATCGCCGAAAACGTGGCGCCACTCGAGCCAGTTGGGAAACTACTACGTACGGCGAAACACAGACTTCTCAACTTACGATTTCCCGGATCTTCAGATAGCTTATCTTGAGATGAACTTTCGGGTGTAAAGTCCCTCAAGTTTCTCAATTGAAGTTTCTCGGTTAAAAATTAACGTTAAAGTTTCTCCATCTAACGTTCGTTTACGTTGTATTATTCAGTGGATCATATTATAACATGCGGCTACTTTTGGGACGAAATAACTCGTTGCCTAACAAAATCTGTGGGAACAGAAAAACGATCTGACTCCAACTGAATGTGTGATTTCATGTACGAAAATCGTGATTGGATATTGTTAGAAAGACTTTATTCGAATAAATTATTTTTTATTGCATTATTTGAGGCACTGAGAGCAAAAGTGGACTAACCCACATTGGAAAAAATGGGGTTTTGATTTCTTTTAATTAGTTTTAATTAGTTTTTGTTGTCAATGAATCGTTTAGTCTACTGCCACTCAGAAGTCTGAATATCTATATTAAGGAGGATGCTTCTGAGTTTTATACCCCTAGTGTTTTTAACAGAGATGGGCAAAAATTATTTGAAGTAAAAATTTATGTACGAAATTTTTATTTAAAAAAAAATATTTCATAATTTTTTGCCCATCTCTGGTTTTTAATTCAGATCCATTTTTAGACTCTTGTATGCACAAAAATTGCGAAAATGTTATACATTACAGAAAGTTTGTACGAAACCAGTGATATTTATTATGAAAAAGAATACTTTAATCTGTAATTTGTAAGAGCTATAAACGAGGAGAATATCATTTACTACCCTATAATTTACGGGATACTGTCTCGTTAATACAATTAGTAGAAAGCACTTGTAGAGATTGGCCAACTATTTTAGTACACCCTGTATACTTCTAAATGTATTCTGATCTTCCGAAATATTTTCTGTTTGTGTAAGCTCCCTGGCTGGCTGATGTCGAGGGAGAGTTTCGGGCACTACGCCATAAAACGAACAAAATGTACTAACCATTTTCGTCTGGAAGTCATTCTTCCTTCCTCCCTCCACCCTTTAACCCACCCCAAAGCCTCCCATCGGCGTACATTTTCTTAACCCTCTTTTCGATGCATTCGCATGTGTCTCTGGATTTCCATTTCCCTAAACCCCTTTCCACGATCTTTCTCCGAGGGATCAACTAAGTATGAAGCTTTCATTTATTCTGATTTATTTATTTATTATCTTATTTGACTTCGAACTGCACACTTTCGAAGAAATAAATGCAATATATGTCAGTGCACTGTGTGTGGCAGAATACGAATCGTTTTGCATTGAAAAATTAATTTACACTTACAATTAGATACAAGGAATTCATTGCCAATTTGATAATAATGTCTGCACGGTTTTCTTCTCAAACTTCACGGAATGAGAAAAATTTTCGTACCACGTAAAAAGGGCTTACTTCTGCTAAATAAAACTGATGCAAAATTATTAGGCGGTTCTGAATGCTTTGGTCAATTGCACCCAATTGTACTTGAAACAATTTTTTGAACAACGCTGCTGTGAAAAATTACATATACAACGATATAGTTCCAGTCGCATTGGTCCGTAGAGCGAGTCCGACCACAGACAGTCCCATTTCCCTTAATCTCTTACGCACCGCGTCTGTAGGGGAGACCGGGGCTGGTTGTCTCAAGGGGTAGGTTGACTAATTGTTAATAACTTTGCACCGACTTAGAAAGAAGTCACTTCTACTATGGCATGCATTTATGTCCGACCTCGCGATCGCACGTTTTTTAACAGCTACCAGCGTTCGTCGAAAAATTAACCACGTAAGTAAATATTTTTTCTTAAAGATTTTTTTTTTCACGCTCTATGTAGTTACAATAGAATAAATGTGAAGGGACTTTTTTAAAGTTTGTTTATTAGACGATCTATTGACATGCTATATTTGTTTATTCATTAATAATTGAAGGTTATATTGGTTATTGAAGTCAAAATGATCAGTCGGGGCTGGTTGACTAATAACGTTAATAAGGTTTAAATTGCTATTTTATTATTCAGAAAGCGATTTTTATTTTTTGTTTAAATTTCACTATTACATTATAATTTATAATTACATTATAATTTATGTTTAATTAGAAAAATTTTCAGTTTATTATTAAAATATGAAAGAAAAGAATTAATATTTCATAATTAAACAACTCTTGTGACATTGTGTTATTTTATTACCACTGAGATAAGTTACTAATAACTTTTCTTAACTGATTGTACCTAAAGTCAACCTACCCTATACTGTAAGTTAACCAACCCCGATTATGGGGCTGGTTGACCAGCATGCAATACCGACCGGTTTAATAATATTTCGTCTACATAATTTATTAAAAATCAAAAACTGAAAAACTGGTCTACCAGTCCCGGTCTCCCCTACTGCACTCCAGTAGTACAGGTCAATCATATCTACCTCTAGCCTGCTGCATTCTTTAACACGCATATTATTTCGAAAACCACTGCGAGCACAGGTTGCCAGAATTAATAGAAAGTTCATAAGGGTGTACAGATTCCCTATCACCTCCATTTGAAACACTCACACCCACGACTTTTACTATGTTCAGAAAGATTTGAAGGCTTCCATTCGATGCGACCGAAAGATACTCTTTTATATGAAAAAGCTTGGGAAAGAAAGTCATTCCAGCGTCGACCGCACGTCCGTGTAAATTCCTTATCAGGCAGTTAGCGAAGTATTCTGTACAAGCATTGTGTCGCGAGACAAGGAATCAAAGGAATCAATAATAGAAGGAAAAGTAACATCCGCTGGTACATTTACTTCCAATGAGAACACTGTTCCGGGAATATTGGGCGTGATAACGGCGTCCAAAGCGAAACAGAGGATCTTCCTTCGAACCCGATACAAAACAGACGAAAGGGAAAAATCCTCATTCAGAATTGTCAGCGGTGCGAGGGATGACGGCGAAGGAAGAATATGCGCGTGTGCTAAATCAAAAACAGCATCACGCTGGGGAAGCCAGAGGGGTGGGAGAGAGGCGGGCGCGGAATGAGCGCGTTTTCATGCTCGAACGCAAACAAAGAGGCTCAATGACAAAACCTGCACGGCCTGAATGCTTGCCCGTGGGAAACACAAGAACTAGTAATATCGCCAAATTCCCTCGGGCTGCTGATCACGTGATTCCAAGGAGTCTTAAATTCCCCCCTCTCGCCCCATCCTTCAACGGTCCAGAGGAGAAGCACGTATTATGTAAATGATTTCAAAACATAAACGCCTGACGTGCAGGTGGTCGAACTCTTCGCTTTAAAATGAGCGAAAGGACATCCTAGACCGAAATTTTAACCGAATCGAAACAGTCAAAGATACGTCTTAAAGAGGAAAGACTGACCTTTCTACTGTTTTTCTCATGAACGTTCTACGATGATTTCTTTGCTTGCTAGAAGCAACTGAAGTAGAAAAACGGTTTTTACTTCAAAGTTGAATAGCTCGGCCAAAAAAAATCGCACAAGAAATTTATTACTCTCCTTTTACACAGGAAAGTAGCCGCTTTCGACTGGTGGAAATGGAATTTGTGTAAAAAATTTCATACTCCCCGTGAAATTTTCGCAAGTTGAAGAAATTTTTTTACAATTCACCAAGTGCTCTTTATATCGTGATAACTTTGTCGAAAAGCAATACAGCTAAAATCTGGAGAAAAAAACAGCTGAAAGTAGGGATTCCACGCTTTCAAAGCATATTTTTAAAATATCGATACGACTATTTTTGCCGGAGTTATGACCATGTGAACTGGCCCCTATTTTTCGGGATAGTAAGTAGGCACAGTATATGAGAAAGATTATTTGTAGAAGTATAGGATTTAGTTGACTGTGTTTTAATTTCTCCCTTGTGGATGGAAGGAAACTTATCGTTGTTGCAAATTTCCGGAACCATGTGTAAATTAATTAATCTGATTTTGGATACGTTGCCCTTCTACAGGAAGAATTTTAAAATACACTGACAATGAGAATCGTTGAACAACTGCGACGGTCCACAGCACTGTTAAAGAAACTACGTCCAGTAATATCTTTATTCCTTTTTCCTTTTAAATTAGAATACACATCTAGAAGGTGGTATCCTGCATATTTGTCAATCACCTTGTACGAGCGATAATAAACACACGCGCTTGTTTACAAATGCACGCAAATTGTCGACATATCGACCCCCCATCCCTCATATTCGATCGAACGGCAGTTGAAGCAGTGAGAAATACTGGCCCCATTACGTATTCAGACCAGTAATTTCCTGGCTAAGTAACCTCATTCTTCTCGCTCACTGTGAGACCCGGCTGCTAATTGATTTTTGCGAGCCACTGTGGCCGAGAAATTGCAAGGAAACACGCGAGCACGTTAATATATGGACGTTTGTATTGGAGCCGTCAGTTACGATGCTCGGCTCCGTCACAATACCACTGCGTCTCGTTAGTTCCAGTATTCCTTAGGTATATTCCACTCCACGTCTAAGGACCAAACGTACAGAACAGCGGAGGAATAATATTCGTTAATTAAAGATATCCGCATTAAGAACATGTGGCACGAACTAAATTAAACATTGGCATTTTATTTAGGAGATACGTGTGAAATATCTGTCGTGTAGATACTATGATAAATGATCCGGCAGAGTTATACTGTCGTATCGTACAACAGGAAGTAAATAGAGGCTCATCGTTTTATCCTGCAACCCGCGCTCGCGCGAACAGGTGAAATGGCAACAGCGCCTCACGGACGCATTCCACTACAACCATGCACCGTCCCGGCGTTCGGAGAGCTGCCCAGCATGCCCGAGCTTCGAGAATTTTGGTATGGTCTGTTTCAAACTAACGTCGCAAAGAGCTATTCAGAATTTCCCGGCCCGGGTTGAAAAATTTGGGCCTTTTTCGTATATCTTTTGAACTATAAAAGATATTGGAATGCAATTTGCGCCGAAAAATGAGGAAAAATTATTCCCTCTTCATGATGGATAATTTAACATATTTTACATTTACTTAATTTTTTTTCTATCAATTTTTTAACAATAATTATTGTAATAAGCTTTTGCAAACTGTTTATTTGATACTGTATTTAATGCTGCTTTTAAGATTCATGGTGTTGATAAACAATAGGCTAGTTGTTTCTGTATCATTACTTTCAGAAATTGAGAAATTAAATTTTTATTCAATTATGTGTTGGTTCTGCAGACCTCAGAATCTATTGTTCTGGTTTTCTTTTTTTTATGATTTTATCCTTAATGCAGTGCATACCTAGATCAGACGTAAGGGGTAACTAATGGGACGTGTCATTGATTGTAGCGGTGTTTGAATTTTTTTCTAGAATTTTTGTGTCTCAATGTTTTAGCTACTCAACGCCACGACTATACGGGTTCCGTTAATGTCATTTTTTGGAACGGTGCGCCATTATTGTGGCTTTTACACGCAGGTGGCGAAAAATCTCTTCTACAAGGGTATAGCGCCGCGGTCAACCCTGTCGTAGCTAAAAATTTTGAAATTGAGCCGGGTACGCGATCAGTCGACATTATTTTCAAACCTCATTACAGTAATCTGGGGTGCGAGTGGTAAACCGATCATAAAAGCGGAGCGCGCGGCTCGGTTACCTGGGTCGGGAAATTCCCAATAGCTCTTTGCGACGTTAATTTGAAAGAGACCATCCTAAAATTTTCGGAGCTCGGGCATCACTGCTGGCCGCTGGCAGCAGTGGCAGCTCTCCGCTGGGCCGGTGCATGGTTGTAGTGGAATGCGTCCGTGAGGCGCTGTTGCCATTTTACAAGTTCGCGCGAGCGCGGGTTGCAGGATAAAACGCTGACCCTGTACTACACAGGGAGTATTACGTTTATCGGAAAATGTTAAAGGGCAACGTACACAGAACTAAAAAAACCAGGGGGAACTTTGACAATTTTTTTTCATTGAAAATATCTTTCGATTAAAAAATCTTAAAATACATACTTTAATATAAAAATTGTGTAAATTTAATTCGAGAACTAAGAAAATTAAATATGTAATAGCAATTTCCGATAGGTTTTATCCGAAACAAAAAAAATCTCTTAAAATACATGAAAGAATCTGGGTTTTGTCGTGGCCGATTTTAAAATATCAACTTTTTGCGAAATTGTAGACATTCGAATACAGATGTGTGATTTTTCAGCTGAAAATCGCCCTTTTTTAATTTATAAAAAATGAACTATGACATTTAAAAAAAGTCCCTTGAGAAAAAGTAAATAATTCTATCAAAAATACCTCTGCTCCAGATTTCAACTGAATCGATCCACTAGTTCCCGAGGAATATTCGTTACCTTTTTTTTTAAAATACCATTCTGAGAAAAACGTTCTTACATATTCAATCTTCTTAGTTTTTTATTTAAATGTACATAACTGTTACATTAAAGTACAGTGGGAATTTAAAAAATTTCAACCATATTCTGTGATCTTTAGGCGTTTATAGCTCAGAGCAACGTTAACCGATTTTGATGAAATTTTAGGCATGTATACAACTTACATTAATCTACAAACGAGTTGTTTGAATTTTCATTACAGGCTCACAAAAAAAGTTTAAAAACGACATTTACTATTTTTTTTTTGCTATTCCGACCAACGAAACACGTCACTTAGCAAACTAATCTTTCTAGCTTCTCAAAAAAACTCATGTCGTTTAGACCAATTCTAAAAAAGTTATGCGATTTTAAAATTTGTAAACTGCCTTTCATCCACCCCTGTATGTACCTATTTTAAGATGCATATAAAGATTTTTAAATTAAAAGATATTTTCAATGAAAAAAAAATCTCCAAATTCACCCTGGTGTTTCTAGTTCAAGCTGTATGTAGCCCCTTAAAGGTGCATTGAAATACAGAGAAATGTCTGCAAAATTACGCAACGGCGCGTAACAGTTTTCGTAGAGACAGAAGTGGCGCAAAATGGCAATTAATTCATCGCTGCATTAAATGCCCCCTATGATACCACGTAACGCGTACTTGAAACATTTCCATTATAGAGCGAACAGTTCACGAGGAACTTAGAGTCGTCTGGTTAGGGGTGACTCACCCCGCGCGTACACAGGCCGTTAAGAACGTTCGTAATAGTTTAATGCACCGTCTCAAGCCGCTTTTTCTTACGAGATCCGTCAAGAAAAATAGTATCCGCCTCTGCCAAGACGATTTCCAAGTCGCAGCCACCACAATTTGGCCGTCACAAGCAGCATTCTTACATAACATTCTTATGTATCACATAATGCTCTGCGCAGTGATAAATCCCCATCCAACGACGACATTCCTTATTTCTTTCCACGCTGACACTAATTCCCCGGCAGACGGCGGCCAGGATTCTTCACGGTTTAAGTCCGCCTATGCTTTTTAGCAGTCAAGTTTTTCTCATTGCCTTTTACTTTGCTCCGGCTGAAAGCAAAGCTCCTTTCTAGGGCTGTTACATCAATGTTTCATAAAAAAAAAGAGATGGACTGATTAAGAAGAGTCGCCTGTGAGACGTTCCACTGCGTGTCTGTGCTAATTATTTTACAGGATGATGTAATTAAGTGGAGAACGTTAAACATACAGCTGCTGCACTCTTATATGCCGTCTAATTATGTTAATTACCCGGAGTCGTTGACTGAGGAGCACAGCATCAACTCAAGTAATCTAAAATGTTTCTCGGCGCACTGTTTAAACATTCTGTGATAAACTGTGGTAAACATTAGTCATACCAGGAATTCCATAGTTAAGAGGATATAATTATGTTTGTATTTAATTTGCTTAATATTCCGTGTGACTGTGTACTTAATAAATATGTTATTTGAATTGATCGACTTCATCCTTTACTGATGGTGCGATGAAAAAGTATCAAAGAATATCATACGGACGGAACTTCACGGGGTATGTACATAGGAAATAAAAAAGATTTACCTCCGCTGCGTTTGCTTATGAAAAGCATGAACGCAAATATGTAAAGAATAAATTCGTAAGGAAAAATAACGAACGGATGCAAATAACTTTTCCATGACAACTTATATATCACTTATAATCACTAATTAAGCAATTGGTTCCTATCAATGTCGCATAAATGGGATTTAAATTTTCGTGAGGGACATTGTATTTTAAGAATCACGTCGTATTAAATACAAAACAGAAGAAAAAATAAATTAAAGGAAAAACGGAATGTATTCACTGTTTAATGAGTTCTTCGTTTCACGCTTAAGTCTGCATCTTCACGTTTATACTATATACACCATATTCTAGACGAAGTGTTCATCAATTCCACTGAGTTTCGCTTGAAACAATTTTTTAAAGAATGTCCCTATGCAGAATTACAGAGAAATATAATATTTCAGTCATATTGGTCCGTAGAGCACGTCTGACCCTAGACACTCCCATTTCCCTTCCACTTTTGGGATCATCTACATGGCTCTCCAGTAGTACGAGTCAATCATATCTACCTGCATCTTGCTGTATTCTTTAACCTTTAGAGGGCCGGAATTTTTTCATTGCAATTGTAAATTGTATTTACTTAAAATTTATGCATATTTTTATACTACAGTGGCCAGCCTCTAAAGGTTAAAAAGAACGTATACCGAGCGTCTGACAATATAAAAGCACATTTATAATGAAAATTGAAGTACATATAGACAGTGAACAATGTAACCAAATAAAAACTGAATTTAAATGTATAAATAATACTAAATAAAAGAAAACAGCTTTCTCACGGCACCTTTTACATTGTTTACGTTCACTAATAATTTTCCTGCCAAATTCGCATAACTGGCATGCCAATTTCCTTGCAGAACAAGGAGTGTATTGTGTTTTAAATTTCACGTCGCGTTAAATGAAAATTAATAAGCAAACAAATAAAAAGAATAGAATACATTCACTGTAAATATTTTCCTAGGCTAAGGGTTAATGGCTTCTTGATACCTAAAGCCATGTATTCCCGTTTATTACTGTACACACTATCTTCTAAACGACGTCTTCTACAAGAGGGCTAAGATTGCGATCGATTCTCGATTCTCGTTGGTTGCCTATCACTATCGAATTTCTATACGTAGGACAATCTAAACGTTTCCTGAGAACCCCCACTAAAGTGGAGCCCGCTAAACGAGCCCCACTACCGAATCAACCATCAGGCCAGAAAGAAATGCAATTCCCACCCTTTCTTGCGCCCTACCCCCTAATTACGATACCTCCGCCGCGCACTTCGGTAACGACTCCATAGACTAAAAACGTCCGACCCGCACAATCAACGAAAATGCGACTGAACTCTCAAAAATCACCCTGCCCGAATGGCGTTCGATGCGAGTAAGAAGAGCTAACGAGCCCCCGTGCTCGGACTCCGATCGTGTTTCGAGTCCACTCCCCTCGGCAAGACGACGAGTCGGCCTCGACGTTCAACTTCGCGGATCGTTATTCCAAAGTCGCAGCGTTCGAGACGAGGCTCTCGCCTCTGTTGACAGCGTCGAGGCAGCCGCTGCACGGATCCGACCGTGGGGCAAACCAAACGACAAGTGGAACGAAGGAGATGAGAGAAGCAGAAAAACCGGGGAGATCGGATAGGAAATAAAAACGCGGGCGTAAGAAGGAAAGCAGAAGATTTCCGTTTAACTTTGACGACGAGCTTGAAGAGAAAAGTTAGTGGAGAGATTCGCTAAGACGGGTTGCAATGTTAGCTTCTCCCGAGGCCTCCCTCCCTCTTCAACGATTTCGACCCGACGACCCGTCTCTCCAAATCCCCCCTTGCGCACTCTCCCCCCACACTCAAAAATCTAGCCACCCTCCGCCACTACATCCCTCTGTCGTTCCACGGCTTCCCCCTCCCCGTCGCACTGCCTGTACAAAATTCAATCAATGCGCTAACGCGCAGGTCTCCTACGACTGTGCGGACTTCTCCGCTTTGCATCCCCCTTTTTTTTTGTAGGAAATCAACGTGCTCTTGTCGCGCGAAGATTCGTCGAAGGTGATCGTAACTGTCTGCCATGAAATATTTACACCCTACTTCTGGCAACGAATTAGTCACCCCCCATTCCTGACCTCCTTTCCTCTCCATCGGTTTCATTATACGTCGTTCCTAAACGGAGGAATCTGATCGGATATATCCGTTCCTTTATAATATCGAGTGACCATTTCGTGGGTGTCGCCGGAGGAAAATTAATCATGGTGATCTATTGTGCAGGAAAGTATTCTGTGATACGTTTCTCGTTCAGTTCCTTCGGTGTTGTTATTTTTCTTTTATCGCGATGCTATGTCACTTGAACAGATTGTGACGTAACAGACAAGTTTGGACTTAATTTCTATAAAAAGTGAAGAATGGATCCATTAGGTTAACACTCTACTGTTGAGAAAAAAAACCAGTTCATTTTTCAATAGCAAACGGTTTTGTATTAAGGCGACTAGGCAGGCGAAAAAAAATGATTTTTTTGCATTTTCCGAAAGTACTATGTTTTCTGAATAAATTGACGCTTGGTTTATAGTAAAATTCGCAAAATTGTAGATTTGGCAGCTGAAAACGTGGAGCGGCAACCTATAGCGTCGCCTTTGCCCAGAAACTTTAAACGCGTTTTTCTCGAATATTTTTTTCTCTTCGTTTGTTCGTGATTGCGAACGAATTGAGGTTCAGATCGACTTGGAAAAAATTACAGGATATGTAAACATGTGCCATTTCGGGACAAACCTCTTATAGGGTCCGTAAAAATTCGAGATTTTCATAAAAAAATTAAGAACCATCATTGTTTGTGCGCTACCAAAATCCGGTGACTTCTTAATTTTTTTATGAAAATCTCGAATTTTTACGGAGCCTATAAGAGGTTTGCCCCGAAATGGCACATGTTTACATATCCTGTAATTTTTTCCAAGTCGATCTGAACCTCAATTCGTTCGCAATCAGGAACAAACGAAGAGAAAAAAATATAGGTTGCCGCTTGACCTTTTTAGCTGCCAAATCTACAATTTTGTGAATTTTACTATAAACCAAGCGGCTTTTTAATCAGAAAAGATAGTACTTTCGGAAAATGCAATAAAAATCGATTTTTCGTATTTGACGTATTTAGAAACCAATCACTATAAAGTGATGGTCTAAATAATCATCATTCATTCATGAAAGAAATATTAATGAAAAAGTAGAAACCGAAGTGGAAAGTAATTTCCGAAAATTCATTTTCTCCCTTATTCGCCCTATAGAAAAGCATGGATTGAAAGTTTTTGTGAAAACTCTATTCATTTTTATCCCGGCATTTAAGTATTGTGTCGATATCGATATCGATATCCAAGCGCGAGCGAAATAAATTTTGCGGAATGAACATTTTACAGAGTCGTGATATAGATGAGCAACAAAAAAGGCTTGGATCCTATTGAATTATGAGCGAATCCCAGGGAAATCCGTGTAAAAGCCGCGCCGTGCTGTGCCAAATTGCTATCGGCCACTCATTAATTTCGCAACAAGTAAAAAATCAGGGGGCTTACTAGATATACGCCGCAGCATTGTGAAACTTATTGGGCCAACCGCGAAAATACAGCTACGTAAGCTACGTACACGCAGAAACGGGGAGAATTTACGTACGAGCGTTTTGCCAAAAGCGTAATTGAGGATATTCCGATAACTCGGATTTCGTAGAGCATCGAACTGTGCGCGGAGCCTGTGCCAAATTAATAAAACCATCGATCTGCGACGTTGTTTTCACGATGATCTGTCAAGCTGTCGAGAATCCTCGTAAGTCTTGTACGTTGAAACAATATATCAAATATGTCACACCCCTTTAGGCTGACATGTGTTACTGTATTGAAGATGTCTATTGTTTATTGGGTTAACTGTTGCTAATTTAAAACTTGTAAATATGTACCTACTGTACGTATGTTTTGTTGTTTAAGGGTTGTCAATAATTTACTTAGTCAACACTGACTAATTATTGGCAAAATATTCGATATACATATTTATATATATATATATTATATTAATCAGTATTTCCTATTCTGTTGTCTTGAAACATGTGACCTGAATTTTTTAAAATATCGTCAGACGTCAAATGTGCACTATTTCCAATAACATTATTCATTGCAAAAAAGGGTCATTATATTGCAAAAACACTACCCAGATCCTAGAAGTATTTAGTTCTGAATATACCACTTAATAAAAACAATGAACCTGCAGTCCTAAAATTTGTAACTGTTTGTTTACAAACGTGTCAATCATTAGCATCGATGTTCATGAATCACTGACTATGTACAAAGTTATTGCAAATTCAAATCATGGAACTGGGGTGTGTGGTTATACTTTTTTTATCACTATATGAGGAATAAACATAAAACTACGTGTAGAAGATCCTCTATTTATTTTATATCACGATTAAGCAACGCTCCTTTTGTAATGCTATCAACGTTACAAGAATGGACTTCAAATCCTCGTTCACAACTTTAAGGATTTTCTCCTTTTTCCGCTGAACTTCTTACACTCGACTACTATCATCAATTTTACTACTTTCCAAGCATCCCCCCGTGTACACAGGTACTTTGTTTTGCTGCATCAACGTGATATTGCCACAAAATTGGGTACATGTATAACGACAGAAACTTGTCCTCTATGTACGGATTTTCCAAGACGGGGCTAAAGCATCGTTAGCGTGGTATTTTCGATATTTCGCAGGCGAAATTGCGAGAGCACGAACGTTCGCGACGTTTTTAAATAATCGATGCTTGAAAACCAAGAAAAAGCTATTTTACAATACACGATTTCTTGGGAATATAAATTTGTTTGTAATTACTTGTACAAGAAATACATTATTTCATCGAAAGAACAAGATGATGAGGCTCACTGTCTACTTCATGATAAATATTAAGAGTGTTCCTAAAGCTGTGAGATCACTGAGAAATGGTAATTGCAAAACTTCGAAATGCTTACTTGAGATACCTCTACTACTACCAGTACCTTCATTACTTCCTAGCCAATTATACCTATTCTGGGTCATTACGAGCGTGAAAAAGCAGCGTTGTAGATATTTCCAAGATAGAATAAGTTACCAAAATATAAAGGAACATTTCTCTACTCAAAATATAAAGGAACATTTCTCTACTCAAAATATAAAGGAGCATTTCTCTACTCAAAATATAAAGGAACATTTCTCTACTCAAAATATAAAGGAACGTTTCTCTATTCAAAATATAAAGGAGCATTTCTCTACTCAAAATATAAAGGAACATTTCTCTACTCAAAACATAAAGGAACATTTCTCTACTCAAAATATAAAGGAGCATTTCTCTACTCAAAATATAAAGGAACATTTCTCTACTCAAAACATAAAGGAACATTTCTCTACTCAAAATATTTTGTCAGAAAAGTGACTATACTCGTGAAATGAATAAAAAATACAATAATACATATACAAGGTGATTTCTAAATGCACGTCGGTACATCGTGTAGTGAATTTACAAAAAATAATTTAGCAGTTAAGCACTTTTGAATTATTATTATCACAATTTATCGCACATTCTCAAACTGAATGAATATTTCCATTCGAATCGCTTTTCAGACAAGGACCTATTTCAACAGTCGAGAAATATTTCCGATCACCCGGTTAACTCGAGACATTTACGAAATTAGAATCCTGACCCATTTGCAAGCATTGATATATTTTTGAAAACCGAAGGTAAAAATACCAAAGGTAATGCAAATAAACGCTGGACTGTATCATCGAATGGAAATAAACTTTGAAAGCAGTGTGACGAAATACATTTCGCGTGCACCCGTAGGTTACAAAATCTAATGGAAATTAGGTGAACTAGCCTGACAGGCAGCGAAACTTTTACCCACAACCTCGTTAAACACGTGCACAATTTAAACTTGAAAAGTGTAATTAGGTAAACTATAAATAGTTAAACTCTTTTACACGATCAAATTTTGTTCCGCCGTAGGGATACGTGTTCACTGCTGTAGTAAGCTGTTAAGCCGCGTCCGTACGTGAACAACACGCGTCGTATGAAACTTTTATAGCGATCGGAAATAGAAAAGACAAGCATTACGCTATATACGCCTGACTGGTCGTAGAGAATATATTGCAAAAATCAAGGTACACGTTTTTAAAATAAGAATTCATTCGTTCTGATCCATAGCAAACAAAAATATGCAGCATACCATCTTCTCTGTGTCCCAAACACGTAATTTCAGCGAAGAACGTTCGTAAAAATTTATAAAAAAAATCTTGTTCAAATCGTTGAATCATTAATAGAAAAGGGAAATGAGTGTGAGCGATCAAATAGGTACTCGTACTTAGCCCTACTATATTAAAACTATAAATTGTGCAAGTTAATATTAGGTAATCATGCTTTCATTCCATAAGGAATGCGAATAACAATAACGCTGGAAAGATGTTTACATAGTATAAATGAGAAAGATGTTTATATAGTTATAAACGAGAAGTGGACTTGAGCCTCATTCAAAGTGAACAGTTTCTACACGTGTACGCTCTTAAAAATGAGCACTCGACACGGAAACACGTGCTTATTTGCTATCAAACATGGCGCGCGCAAGTTCCTTTCATATTGTCCCGGACGCGACGTACGACTAACCCCAGTTAAACCCCAGCTCGCGAATCATGCCTGCCTTTATACGCGCTCTGACATTAGAATAAAGCGTTTTCTATTCCGAGCAGATTTTACAACAAAACTTCGCAGCAGCGTATCAGTTCGTTCATCAGTTCCATTTCCACGTGGAACTGTGAACCGCTACGTATCTATATCAAGGTTTCGCGCAACGTGCTGACAAAAAGAAGTCTTCAGCTCGAGCAATTTTATTCAGTTTTACGCAGTCACTTTCGCCCTGACATTTATTAATACACTAGATAAATTTCATGGTACACGCATCGTGTTTCATGGGCATAAACGTCACTAGTATAATCTCACGCTACAAAAGTTCATGAATAAATGGTACTCATAGGTAGCATTCGTAACAAAGGGTCTAACGAGCGTGGAAACGAAAGCAACCTTTCCCCTCGAAACTTCGTAATTAAATTATGAACAATAGGGGAAACTGCCCTTAAAAATGGAAGCAAGTCTACATTTTTCTCGCGAGATGCATTTGTACGTACGTACTCTACACTGCCGCATGGTAGAAAGTAGCTTGCACTGGAACTTGGAACTTTTGAAAAGCAACTATTCATTTTTCCCAACAAAGCTCTTCAGCAACGAACGTGTTTCACGAGAAACGTGTAGTGGAGCATTCCCAGACATCCCAGAAATGTGCTGTTTGCTATTAATTACGGAATTATCAACGTCGATGACAGGACTGAGACACTGATGAAGCATTTACTCATACAAGACGATTATGCGAACCGATACATCTCATCTTGGAGGTTCTGTATTCACATGCCACAGGGCCGAATCCTCGAAGCTGAGTCAGGCATCCTGTCTGCGGTGCGAAGTTTGCGCAAATGATGCCCCGAGTGTAGCCCAGGGGCAAAGATCGGGCGACAGAAAAGAGCCACTTGTAAGTGGTGGGATGAACCGATTATAACGAGAATAGGGTTTGACGTGAAACGTGGCCGCGATTGAGAGGAACCACCGCCAGGAAAGCAGAAAGCGGTTAAGCTCCTCGAGGAGGCCGCAAAATGATCGCATTTCGGTCTACCGAGGCTGAATTTATTAACTAGATAGCGAAACATCGATAGGTGCCAGGCTGTTATTTCATTTGCTTCCAGAACTCCTGATGCGTAAAGCATTCAGCTTGCTTCTGTGCTGTAAAATGTGTTCCTGGGACTTGGCAAATGAAAATTAAAAATGGTAAATATTTCAAAGCGTATCTGTTAAAAGAAAAGGTGATGGGCTACTGTGATTTTGCAGAACCATGATCGTTTGGAAAGTGCCACTGGTGTAAACTACTGTCTCATCTACTAATGTGTCCCCTGGTAATCAGCCCTCTCTGTTTTCATCCAGAACAGCCAATATTTGCGTCGCTATACGCTACAAACGATACTCGGGGATACTGGCAAAGACAACGTCGCTCTGGCGCACTTTTTTGTGCCCATCTTTTGGCTTAAGCTTACATAAGAAAAACACACCTATTCACGACGAAGACATTCGACGCCTTTTCGTACGCGGTGACCGCCCGAGATCAACGCCCTCAACTGCCGCACGAGATTCCTGCACACATGCATAAAACACTGCACGCTGCTCCCCTCGAACTGGAAGATGTAGTTCACGGGTGGCATTCAGTTATGAAGGCACGGAAACGACGGAATCCCAGAGACCGTTTTTGTAGATAAAAATTATTAGCAGTGGAGAGATCTGAGAAAGAGTGAAAAGTATAAAGTACCACTACTACCAACAGGAGAAAAGAAGTATTACATATCCCATCACAACAACAGATATGAAACAGTAGGTAGGTGCTACTGACCACAAGTGTCTGACTCAAGCTAGAGCTCGTACAAAATTGTGAAAAGTTTGCAGTGCTGCCGAAATCGAGGACCTTGCCACTTGTAAATATCAATCCTACGAAATAGCACATGTCCTCTATATATATCTTACGTTACTCGAAGAATCACGAGAGCCACAGCTGCTACCAAAAATCTCCACAACAAGCTTCCCAAAATACTACCAACAGTCACCCCGGAGAGAGATTCGCAGAAAGCAGCAAATCGATCCGAGTAACTGAGAAACAGAAAATTCGTCCAACCGTGGACACTTGCCGGCACCGAGCTCGATCTAGCGGCTCGCAAAAGTGTGCATATCTAAGTTCGGAACAAAGGAGCTCGTAAAAGGAAGGGTGAAGTGCAGATGGCTAATGGAAGCCCAGTTCCTCAAGCGAGGTCAGTGGGTAACGGGACGGGAGGGTGTGCTCTCAAAGGCTGATTTTCGGCGATCGAGTCGCTTTAGGCGCGTACCGAACCACCGAACTCCAGCGTCACAGTCACAACACACCACGTTTAACTAACACACCGTGTCCCCGATCACAAGCGCTGGTCACAGTGCTCGGCAGCGCCGCGTAGAGACGTCACGCTTGCGAGGGGTCGTGCCGGCTGTTTACAGGCAGCGCGCGAGAACGTTGCCAGAAATTAGCGGTTCTTTCCCTTCGCCGAGCCGCCCCTATCACCGCTCGCGAGCCTGGGTGCCCCCGGCGGATGGCTGGTCAGCCGCGAATTGTCACCGGACGGTAATCATCTCCACGTGTTCCGGCAACACGATCGACCCCAGGGGACGCACAGAACGTCAACGGAACCGTGGGTTAAGGGTGGCGGAGCGCGTCGCGCGCGATCTACATTCTGCGGCATACTAGCTTTCGTACCCTGAAGTCTACCACCACTCCAGGCCCGGCTTCACCCCTTCCGCCGCGGCTACCGTCACCGTCCCCCACCCTCCAGCTTCCCTCGTGCCACCCGTTTCTCTGTCTCTCCCTCTCTTTCGCGGGCCACCCGCCGTTGCGTCCCTCGTCCATCTCGCGACGCGGCCGACGGCGACATTTTCGCAGTACCGCCAACAGCCAGCAGCTGCCGATTGGCCTGGACCATCGTGTCCCGCTGCCGGAAGATGTAATGTGAATCAATCGCGACCGAACTCCGTGGAATGGCTTTCTTTCGTGTACGCGCTCGTGCCGTGGTCAACTGGCCGTCGCTCCTGCTACAATTGGTAGGTTCAATTTCCGGGTAAACGGCACTGTGACGGTTCAGAGAGGGTCGTCGCTCGTACCAGGCTCGAGGATTCATGCCATTCGGTTTGGAATTGAAGTGAACGAGAATACCGGGCCACGTGTGGACACAACGGAGTTTTAGATCGCTGGGCTTGGTTACAGATAGGCAGTATGTTTTCAGTGTATTTTACAGGGATGCCAGTATCCTTATCGCTTTCAATACATTTGCACGTATGGACTTTTTAATGCGAGAACATTAGGTGTGATTCTGTAACTCTATTTTTCTTAACCGCAATTTTCATTTACTTCACACTCGCCAAAATCGTACAAATTATTGTACTCAAAATATTTTCGTCAATTTTTGGGATCATTTTAAAATGGATTTAATACGATTTAAGAAAAATCTTAAATTGGCAACTTAAGGTTCTGAAAGGAAACTTTCTTAGCTTTCCAATACACTCGTGAAAATTTGTCTACGATCATGAGTTCGCAAGTTGTAGGTGTTCAAAGTGGAAAGTACCTTTTTTGCTTTGATCGCAAATAACTCGGTCAATAAAAATCGTACAACAAAACCAAATAGACGAAATTAAAGAGAAATGTTTGCTCTGTAAGAGTTCTTCGTTGGAATTACCGGGAAAAAATCTTTTTGGCCCGTGCATACATTCAAATTAGACAAAAATGTCTGTAACTTCGTTTCCTGCGCTTCATCTTGATAAAACAGTATCATAATGTTAACAAAAAAATTGAGTCCTTGATTCAAAAACTAGAACCTTCAAGCGTTAAAATGCGATTTTTAAATATTTCTTGCGACCATTTTTCGCAGAGATGCAGCCATTCCATCGCTTAAACTTACAAAATCTCAAACCTTTTTGTTTGAATATAATAATTTAGCTACCCACTGTAATATCTAAACTAGCCAAATTTTGATCCTTCAATGTTTAACGAAATCGAAACCTATATTTACACATTACATCATCGATAAATGGAGATGTCCTAGTACACCTCGTTAATCAATTGTTTATTCTGTTGCCTACACTTCTCAGAAATGGAACCAATATACTAAATACATTCTAAATCTCGACTCCGCTTCTGTAAATAATATTCTAGGCAGGCTTAATTATTCGACAAGCATATTTGCGCACGTTTACCCACCTAATTAGCTACACAATCGTCGCGCCAATAAACTGCATCGTCGTCTTCCATCGATCGTGGCCATTAATGATCGAAGACCAATGCCAGAGTAATCAATTGTTGTACAAAGTAATTGCATCAACTCCATTTCTATCATCATTTGCATACATTCGTGAAGACAGTTACCAATCGAGCGGATACAAAAGACGAGCTCTTCGCGTGTGTCGGCTGCAATATGCCCGCCTAGTCCTCGAGCTACTCTACTTTCGAATGAACAAGTAGTAAGGACGAGGTGAGCTCCTACCCGAACTCCTTCGCCACCGAGCTCTCTGTCTGGAAGGTCTTCAATGCGATTGATCGATTGTAAACACCATCGAACATTCAGAACACGTCTGACGCAACAGCTGGAGAGCCATTGACAAACATTTCCTCGGAAGTATCGCTTCTAAAACGACGCCTAAACTGGTGCCTAGTTGTTAACTAAACACTCCATGGGACGATATTCAACGAGGGGGGTTGATTCTGCTCTGCGAGCTGCCCTACGATCACCGAAACTGTGTCCGCTTTAACGATGATTGGATGGAAAGCAGATGCAATAAGGATGCATAATTAACCGAGCATCTTACACAACTCGTACATCTCCAGCAATTGAAATTTTCTACGATTTAGCAGAACTGAGAGTACGTCCCGTCTTTACACAGAAGCTAATGGAGTTGCTTCAGTAATGCTATGGTTTACAATTCAAATGGAACTAATACCGGTAGATCGCGAAATTTCTGATCTTACTTCGGCAAGAATATGCAGTGTTTGTGGACCGCAATAATCTATAAACCTACGGGATCGTGAGTTACTGAAACTGTTAAACTGTTAAAACATTCAACCACGTGCGACCTAAATAACAAAGTATGCACATACTTTAATTTATTTCCATAAATTACTACAAACGAGCGTGAAAGATTCAAACTATCAGAGCGCTCATGTCTGTGCAATTCCTTGAAAAGTTTAATAAATATCCCCGCGGCATATTAAGAATACGAGAGCAGCGATATTCGGCAGCCAACGGCCCTCTATTTTCGTCAACAGTCTTATATTATTAACCTTCGTGTAATTAAAGTAGGGCGCGATATCGATCTGGCAAAAATGCACAATGGAATGCCGAATTTCTAATAAAACCCTAGACTGATTAAGCGATTCATCAACCGAAATCAGGCAACGCAATTTCGCAGGAGAGAGGCTTGAGACGATGAATGTCAAGCCTGTCCAACGAAAGGAGAAATTAATAAGGTGACTCGCGGGGGATCATAGATCCATTCGACTATCGGAACTGGTTCCTTTCACGAGAATATCGCTCTATACTTCTTTTTAGTCTACCTTAGCCCGCCTTTTTCTCTTCCTCCCTCCACATCGGTCATCCTGCTCTTTCGTGCAGTCTCTCTCCCCCTCTTTACGTGTTCCTCTCGCTACAGCCACGGAATTTTTAAATGAGAATTTTAACGATCGACCTACATTTCTGCACCCTATTTACGGTGTATCGCAGGCAATGTCAAACACCGCGGTGAATATATGTACTACCACTAACGACAACTGCCACGATGGAAAGGAAAAGCGACGCTGGGAGCACATCGCACTAGCTACGGGGTTAGTCCACCCCCTGGCCCCCAAAAACGTAAACTAATTGTCCTGAAGGTGATCTCGTAATGGTTGGTAATCATGTGACAAATCTCTGGGGCATTAAGGGTTCGGTAATTAAACGGCCCTTTGAATGATATACTGTGTATCTGTGTGTAATAAAATTATATGCCTGTGTCTGTGGATAAAATGTTTAATATTCTGTGGCAGGCAACAGGGTAATTGGATCGAATTGGGCGTAATACTTCCGTTAATTAATGAATGCACATACTGTAATTTAGAGTTTCGACTCAGCTTTAATTAAGGGGCAACGCCACGATGATACGCCAATATCGGTAGGATAACTTTGGAGGTGATTTCAAAGAAATTTATGAACATTATTAAAAATGTAACATAAGGGTCTTATGATGTGTATAAAAAAGAACAAGAAAGAAATCGGCTGTGTGGCTATTGTGCGGCTATTTTTTATTAAAAAATCTAAAAAAAAATTGTTGTTTTTTATATAGATCATAAGAACCTTCTGTTATATTTTTAATAAAGTTCATAAATTCCTTTAAAATCACCTCCAAAGTTATTCTACCATTTTTGACCTATCATCGTGGCGTTAGCCCTGAATGTGATCGATATATTGTTGCTGAGATGAGATTAGTTGTGTGTGTACCTACTGATGGAATTTGATGGTGGTCCATTAAATAAGTTAAACTACAAATGGTCGGTGTGAGGTACTTGCAAATATTAAAATACTAGCTTCACTATCCGGCTTCCCCGGAATTTAGATTCTAAATTTATATTTTATATTTTTTTATGAAAACAGTCACAGTTATCCGAATGTAGCAGAAAAGTTATTGTTCCTCAATTCTCTACGAGGACAACTTTCGACAAACTACACCTGTAAAATCCCTAATGACAGTTTCACATACTAATCATTGTCTGAAGGAAATTAGGACCACCGTAACAACTATGAGACTTGCAACTGTATTCTTGTACGTTCGCATGTTTAATAAAATCGTTTCGTCACGTGTCAATTAAAAAACTACGTCTTGCAACTCTTTCAAACAAATGCTTGATGTTTCTATAGTAATCTTACTTTCCCAAGTAGCTAGGTATCTCTCATTTTCAACTGATTTTTCGTAGAAATAGTCACATTCGACTATAACAGACTATGTAACTGCATACAAAATTTAGTCTCTATGCCAGCCCAAAATTATTTATTTCGTTGAAAATCAAGTTCGAAGCACTAAAGGTATCAGACATTTCTGATGTATCGAATTTTAATAATCAGCTGCGGCATACGTTTTCCTTTCATATTTAGTAATATCTTACACGATGCTTGGGTTAACCATCTTGGTGGATGCAAGGCCCATTTGAACCCACCTTATACTACTTATGCTACTCATTATTTATTAATATCGTTGCTTTAAGAAAATAGGAATTTTAAATTATAATCAGATCAAAATCCAACATTAACGCTTATTCTGCGAATTGTACAAATGCAATTATGCTGCAGGTCAAAGTGGACTCTGCATCCGTTATCCAAAGATTAACAAACCTATCTTTTTTCGTGAAAGTTTGATTATACGGTGAATCGACGAAAGTTGAACAATTCCTTTGAGAACTTACCCTCATGTGCGGCTGGACCAAAATTTCGTGCAGCTCCCGAAGATCCGCCTTGTCGATGTTTCGTATTGTTGAATGCTCAATTTCGCGGAGAAGTTCTTCAACCTCTCGCGCACGCTGAACCGCGTCTGTTTGTGGCGCCCGACAGGGTGTTGGGACTCGAGTTGAAATCCTATCGTAAAGCTGAAAATAAAAATGATCAATTGGTTATTACAATTGTAATTGGCTAAGATCGATCTTATCGAGTGTAACTCTCAAAGGACAATGGTAGAAATTGGCCAATTTTGGACCTGGCTGGCAACGAAAGTTTTTTACAGAATATATATTTCTACAGGTCTTAAGGAATCGGAAATGCATAATTATTTATAAACCCTGCAGGCAATGGGAATGTTATAATATCTTTCCTCGTTTATGATTACACTAATTGAAACGTGTCATATTATAATATTAAAACTCTTCTCTTATAAATAGACCTAACCCAGCAAGGAAAGAGATTCTCTATATTTAGTGGCGTATTTAGGGTGGGGCAAGCAGGGGTGGCGCAAAACATCCGAAAAAAAATAGTATTTCTTGAATAAATTTATTTGGATAGTTAACGTTATTAGTTTACGCTTGTTATTCGTGTGCTTCGCATGCCTCTTTAGAGAAGCTTCGAAAAAAATTGCTGCACTTTTCGGCTTCATTTGCCTCCAATTTTCGCCACTTCCACCCTTCGGCATCACTTTCTTTAAAAGGATTCTCCAAATTCTAAATAAAATGTTTTGTGTGATGAGCACTTTTAACATAGAAGTAGAACAGAGAAGATGGAATTGGAATGATATGCGTGAGTAGAAGCGAGTGGGGGGGACTCGGGGGGAGGGTGTGCAAATTCTACACTTGCCCTAGGCATTGTTTACACTAAATACGCCACTGGAAGGGAAATGCAATTCGAATCTCCACGCTGGTACACACGGTCATTATGATAACACTCAATGAAACAATAAACATTTTTTAATATGCTAGAACTGAAACGGTGTTTTTTAACATTATTATTATTATTCTTCTGGCAAATATTTCATTCAAACAATGTTTGTTATTGTGAATGTGAAGATGATGAATGGTTTGTCAATTCATAATTGTAATCAAATAAAAATAAAACGCGCGTAATAAATTTACAAAATAGGTTCCAATGTAGAATGAAATACATCCTTATAAAATGTCCAAGTTAGAGGTTATGGAAGCAATTAAACAGTTCCGATCTGGAAAACAAAATAATACTGTATTATTATTAATAACGAAGGGAGATAAGTAAAATGAAAAAGAACGTGTGCACATTGCCGTGAAAAGAAGAGGACAAATAAAACGCGAAGGCGCGCGCTGCTCACTTCCGCTGACGGTGAAGATGAAAAAAGGCGCCAATATTTAAAAGAGAAAGCTCCAAATAAATGGGAAATAAATTTGTATACATATCCAGTAGACTTAATTACTGCCACCGAAATTTTTGGGTACCCATTCTACAAAATTTATAAAATACATTTGCAAATATTCCAAATCATTCATCTGGAAATCGAAGCTCGATACGAAATAAATGCATCGCACAATTTCGATGTATTCTGTTGAGTCAACGGAATTGCACCAACAGTTACAACACACCCTGTGTGTACACTGGAGGTGACTTTACGCATTAATATTCCACAGGAGGCTGACCAATTTGTTGTTGTAATAAGCGTGCCTGCACTACCCCCCGGGGAAGAGGTTAATCGTATTCGCGGGACAAGCCCCTAGTTCATCGCGAAGCCTTTAGATGTCCTATCATGTCAGAGTTAGTGCATGTGTGTCAAGTAGCGCGACTGCATTGTTTACATTGCCGGCGAGGGCAAGAAACGAGGGCAAACATGGGGGTGGTAATTGTCCGAGCCCGCGCGCAACGGCACCGATCTACTCACCAAGAGACCTGCAATCTCGAGTAGATCGCCGGCCAGTTCGGCCTCGCCGATGAACATTAACTGGCAAAGTCGCATTTTCGATCACGAGACCCTCGGCATACCCCCGACACGTGGGTCCGTGCGACCCCACGCCACCCTTTATGCAACACAAAGGAGATGCACATACACGTCCGCCCGCTCGAAGCCGCGGTTCAGCGACTCTACGATCTTGCGTGGCATTTTATTTACCACAATGCCACGTCGGCCATCTTGACAGCGGAGGGGTCGGGCGCTTGCGCCCCTTTCCTGGCTAAAATGAGGGCGCGTACCTCTTCCCTCGGGACATAAACATAATAAAACACGGAAGGGGTAAGAAGAGAGAGGATACGACGGAAGGTGGAGTGACCTTGAGGGGGTAACGGAAACGGAAAGTGGCGCCACGTCCGATGGAAGCATCGATCGTTAATGTAACGCGGTTGGCAACGGATGGAAGCTTGTAACAGTGATAACCGCGATGATGTAATGAAAATCAGAATCTTGGGGGTGTTGCAAGTGTTCGTACCAAATGTTGGTAGCTGATCGAGATGAGTTCACCATCACGCAGTCGGTATATTATCGACTCCGTTATATGTGGCTGAATTGAACTTCCGTGCCGGGAAAGTATGGTTCGAAACTGGCTTCTATGCATCGTGTTACTTAATATTTGTAGGCGTTACCGTTTCAATCAGGTAAAATGACACTCATCGATTGTATGTATTGGAACTATCATAAGAATAGAAGCACCGAACAGTGGAATGTGTACAAATTCTTTACGAGTGAAATGGAGCACAGTTTTACCTAGCATCAGTGAGGATGTAAAACCCCCGGCTTGAAACTGGTAACTGTCCTTAACTTCCTTGTCAAGAGGGTTTAGAAACTGCATTTCCATGTACTGTCTAACGCGTTTGCGTGTTTAGAATAAATACTCGTACCTCTAAAATCGCTCGAAGGCGATAATCATCGACTGCACTCAAAATTTCATTGCGCGTCAGTCTTCCACTCTCTTGAAGTACTTGGATATCGTCCAGAGAGTCTAAAATTTCAGCCACGGCACCTAGAAAAGAATTTCATTCCTCTGAAATAACTGGAGACACCTGCGCAAATGTTTTCTTTTCAAACGTAACGCAACAATGGAAACACTATTAAATTCTAATGAGAAATGTTACAGCTGACAATCTTCTCAGACTATCTTGACACATAGGAATCAATATGGTCGTAGTGGCTCGCAAAGGTTAAAGTAACTTATAAACTTTTCTTAGGGCCATTCAGATTTACTTGACTTAAACTTTCACTGCGCTGAACTATTGAACTTATATCGCCCATTTTAGTAACACCTCGTTTCACTGATTCATTTTATCTATCTATGACGTTATACTTGATTCAGACAGATTCCATTAAAAATATTTGTACCTGTGATCGTGATCTCGTCATCTCCAATATCGAAAAAACCGTCGCCGTTAACTTCCGAGTAGGTGGCGTGCCATTTTGCTGAGCAAACCGCCACCTTCACAGCTTCCTTCAGCTTTCGTCTCGCGTTGAATTTCTTAAGCTCGTCTATCGTTTCGGCTAAATGCATCCGGGCCACGCCCTTGTCACGATCCTGCAAGTGCAACAGAATCTCTTTAGCGAGTTTGAAGCTTCAACAATCGACTCGAGCTACCTGTTACTAACAAGCAAAATTAGAACACTGCGTAGAATCTGTGCCATATAATTATTCATTCTACATTCGACATGCCCACGGCGCTATTCAGCTCGTTAACTAGCCACCTTTTCAAGCTACAGTTACATATTTCTCTGACCAAGGAAATCGTAGCATTCATTGATGAACACGGTCGGGTTAATAAATAAGTGAATATTCAGCGATCGTACGTGACGTTGCGTTCCATTGAAAGAGGGCAATGGTATAACTGCGTTAAAAATGCATGCGCTATGTAAAGACGTATCAGACGATTTCCTTTTAATGGGAAAGAAACGACCCTGTTTCTGCGAAGTCCTTAGGGGTTCAGCGAATGTGCAGTCACGTTCAAAAAACTGTAACTAGCACAGGGAAAAATACACACCGGTACAGTTATTTTCATTAACCGGTGGAACTTTGCCCCTGCTATAGCGATCGATAGCCCAGTTGCACGTGTATTGCATCGATATATGGGGTGACTCCAAGCTTCGCTACCTTAGGTCACTGGCTAACCGCCGTATCACATAGAGAGGTATATTCTGCACTTTATTACACCATGTGTCCTGCACATGCGCACGCACATTCGCCGGATATAATAACAGAAAATGAGGCCGTTTATCGAAAGCCTGATACGATATAAAAAGAAGCAGATACGCCCGTAGCATCCGCTAAATAGAAGTTGTTAGCACGAGCGCTCTGGAAGTATGCTAGTGCCGCCAACGAGCTGGCTCTACATTATCACCATCTTACGAGCCCTGACTTTCTCTGCCTTTTTTCTTTTCCAAGATGGACCCAACGTGGCACGGCGGACTAGCTATTTTTAATATGACACAGATAATACATTGTGTTTTTTACCAAGATCATCTACGACCACACTTTAGCTTTGAATAGTTGCTAATCCGAATAACCATTCTTATTCCGAAGTTTTCCAAGCATTCTGAAAAAGTGGTAATACTGGACTAACTGAAGCTACCCGTTAAAAGTTGTATCTACCTAGTAGATACTAGGGCTGTAAGGAATATTCGAATATTTAGGAGTATTCGAATATTCGATCATTATTCGAATAATTAGGAGCATTCGAATATTCGAATATTCGATCATTATTCGAATAATTAGGAGCATTCGAATATTCGAATATTCGATCATTATTCGAATAATTAGGAGCATTCCAATATTCAATCATTATTCGAATAATTAGGAGTATTCGATCATTATTCGAATATTCGATCATTATTCGAATAATTAGGAGTATTCGAATATTCGGAGTGACCGAATTTCGGATCGTACCGAATAGGAATTTGAACATGAAATATTTTTTCACACGTTCTTGTGAAATTCTTTTCACATTGACCCTTACAATTATTTGTACTTTAAACGATAAATTTGGAACTTTATTAATCTTTGGTAAATTTATAAATTTTCAAGCGAAAACAACCATCAGTTATTAGTATTATTATTCAAATTATTTACAATCGTTATTCGACCAAAATATTCAAATAAATAATGATGAATTATTCGAATAAATAGAAGAAACAATTTGCTGCAAGGACTAAATAGGTACTATTTAAATAAAATACTGCACTAAAAGGAATTCATTTAGATAATTGAGACAGTAGTGAAAGCAACAACAGATTAACCCACATTTTTTTCGAAATTGAATTAGTAGCAATAACGTATTCCAATAGGCTCTACTAATCACATAAAGTAATAAATTCTTTTTTTTTAATGTCGGTTGGTCCGTTGTCGCTCTCACTGCCACAATTATGTTACATACGTATATATTTACTCGAAACTATTGGAATAATGCCTAATTCTATTTCGCAGTCGATCTACGCGACTTAATTTTCAACATAAACGGTGGAACATTAATACCTATAAGCAAACATTTGTGTAGGAAACTAACAATTTTCCAAAGATTAATAATGTTCTAAGTTTATCGATAATATTCGAAAACTCCGAATTATTCGAACATTGGGAATCTCCGAATTATTCGAACATTCGAATACTCCGAATTATTCGAACATTCGGAAACTCTGAATTATTCATACATTCGAATACTCCGAATTATTCGAATATTCGAATACTCCAAATCATTCGAACATTCGGAAACTCCGAATTATTCGATTATTCGAACATTCTGAAACTCCGAATTATTCGAACATTCGGAAACTCCGAATTATTCGAGTATTTACAGCTCAAGTAAATACAAGTAGTAAGAAATTACCGAATATCCCGGAACTAGGAAAAGAAAGTTCCACGTTCAATTCGGGTGGAAGCTGAACGCGATATATGCGACTTACTCTGAGCCATCTGTGGTTGAGGACCTCCTGAATGGTGATTCTGTGATTCATGTCCGTCGTGAGCATTCTTTGTATGAGATCCTTGGCTGGCTCGCTGATGGTGTCCCACAGTGGCGTTTCCATCTGCAAATTTCACGAGTTTCTCGTCACCCGTCACGGACAAAACGGTGAATGAAGGGGGAGGTGGGGGCGCGTTGGCCAGGCGAAGCGAAATATCATTAAATATCCGGCGAACGCACAATGCCCGCAGAACGGGGGAGTCTCATTAGTTTTTACCTGCACGCGTCCTCTGCAAATTGCTTCCCGCAGTCTGTCCCGCGAGCCGACGAACGGCAGCGTGCCGGTTAGTAGGACATGAAGTAGCACTCCCGCTGACCAAACGTCACCAGGCTTCCCGTACTGTCTGCGCTGGATCACTTCCGGCGCCATGAAGTGCGGGCAACCGACACGACCTGAACGACCAAGAACGCCGTTAGACGGGTGTAAAACAATCCTCGGTGTCGGGCCAAGTTGAAGCGTGGCGTTCAGTGATTGCTTCGAGAGTTCGCAGTCGATCGTTAGGTTCGATGAAACTTTCGAAACCGGCCGGAAAGTTTCGCCGCCGAGTTACAACCGAGAAGTTGGCAGCTTCTTGCGTCAGCTATTAACGATCCGCAAGCAAGAGCAGCGTGACGTTTCAACGAATTCTTTTAGTATCCATCGGTCGATCGGAGCTTTTCTTTTCGTTAAGACCATCGGTTAGCTCGACAAACGAAATGTAGAGAGAGAAAAAAAAAATAGTAGGAGAACGAATAACAAGAAGCTGTTTCATGTTCGCATAGACGGCAGATCGACTGGACTGAGCTGAATATACTTTGTATGTGATATCAGCGATCGAATGTGTGGCATGTAAACGGATGGAACATTCAGTGAAAAGAGAACGCATTAGCGCATCTAGCACATCGTACGGGCACAGAAAGTATAGAGATTTTGCGAATGATTGCGTGCTAATCGAAACACAAACATATCGAAACGTGTACAGGAGGATGGTGGTTGCAGAAATGATACATGAAGCCGCGCAGGAGGTAGCAACAATTCACGCACGTGGAGGGGACGTGTGCGCAAGGAGATGCGTTTGTCAAGACCAGAAGCAAAAACGACACGAACGCGCAGAACGTTAGAACAGTAAATGTAGAAGTCAACGTAGTTGTACGTTAAATAGGTGGTACGGAATTTAATGTTACACGATGAAGTATAATTGATACAGGAGGATCCACCGAAACTGAACGTTTAATCATATGATAAGGAAACTTTGCTCGACTTTCTTCAGGTTCGAAGATAATGTTCTTGAAAAGTCACTTTGTTTCAAAGTAATCAACGTTATCAGTGCACCTTCAAATTCACTGTGCGATTTTTTAAACAAAATTTTGATAGGTCATATTTTTTATGAATGATTGGATGGAAAACCCGTGTTACATTATTGTATTTGTATTTTTCCAGTGGAGTAATAATTATTAGTGCAACATTCATCTAGAATTTTTCTTAAGGAAACCTTTAATTATTAATGTATTCGAAAAGGGGAATGTAAATTTGTTTGAGTATTCATTGATTTTGGAGACATTACGAACCATAACCGTTGAAAGAAATTTTCGAAATTTAGCCACCTTATGAAATCACGCAACATTCATTTATTTTTATTTTATTTTTCGTCTTTATTTCACCAATCTTATTACATAGGCTGGCGAAAAGGATTTGAATATTTTCTTTTACCTTTCACACAAACGAAATAATTAAACGTTCTATTTCTGGCGGATCTTTTCATAAACAATGCAGTGGTGATTAAAAGGAAGTTTATGCAACGAGTGATAACAAAAATACCGAAATTTAACAAGGAGAAACTATATTCCCATCTGCAGTGCCGGATTAAGACCTTTAGAAGATCTAAGCACTTAAAAGATTTTGAGGCCCATTTATACTGGCTGATCAAGGGAATGTAAGGTACCTTAGGCATTTCCCATAATTTGCCTAAAAAGTGTTTCTAACAAAAATAAAATTTTAAAATTCAGAAAATTTATATGGTGCCCCCATTTCTCCTGATTCTCTAAGCAAGTGCTTATTTTGCTTATTGATTAATTCAGCACTGCACATCTGTGTAACAAAGAGTCAAGAGATTCCCAAGAATGAGTGATACCAATGTGATAGGAAAAGTCTGGCGAAAAAGTTGCTTATACAGACACATAGAAACATCCTTTTTACACTTTCTTTTATCCACCACTGTGCGTAAAGGGCGTGTACATTGCAAAAGACACTGAACACGAAAATCTGGATGTAGTAATATACAAATACAGTCCAAGTAAAGTATTTCTTGCGCAATATATTTACAGCAACAATTTACGTACACCCAATACTTTACTGCACGTGACGTCCTGCCTATCACAAGTAAATATCTCTTAAATTATTAGTCGTTTCTGTAGCATCGGATGCGTTGTTTCGAAAGCAAAAAGAAACTCAGCAAGGGATGCTCCATCGTTAATAAAAATAAGAGAACGGGGAACACCGTTGGAAATTAAAGAAGGCAGGCTAAATCGAATTTTGCGCTTTCCTACACCTATCAGAATCATGTAAAAGCGCAGAAAAATAGGTCGAAATTAGCATACGCTTACAGAATCAAGTATATACCCATGACATGTGGAAAATATGCAAAGGAAATGCATCGTGCTATATATGAATCATTCATTAACGTGTAGAGAAAGTTCTGATGCTCTGCAATGAAATGAAAATGAGGGCGCAGAATTTGATCCTTTTGAAACGAGCACTCGTGAAATATTTCGGGGATGTACGTATAACTCTCGTTATAGCAGAAATAAAAGCGTTGCGCAAAGTTAACACACATGCGTCGTATCGGTTGCAAAATAGCGTTCCCGGATTAGTTTTACGATTATAATTATCGGTGCAGTGAAATAATTTTAATTCTGTCCCCAATCGTTTTATTTACATGTTAATTGCGTCACGTTTAAAAAAAAAAATGAATCATATTACATCGGCCTTTTCAACAGATGCAGAAGATATTTGTATAACAAGCTTCCTGATTACACGCGCAAATAAACAATTTTTATACTTCTGATGCCAGTGCATTAAATTTAAGTACACGGTACAAGAACTCGCGGCTGCTCCCGAGCTGCGGGTTCTTTTCCAGACAGCACTGTACTGCTCGAGAGATTTATGTGCGAAATTTATTGCAGTAAGTGATTAACTGTAATTGAATAAAACACGGAAGTTTTATAATAATGAATCACTTTTATTGCGTATTGTAGATGAAAGAGACAGTGTGACTGTACTGCACTCTGCTTTAAATAGAGACGTCATCATGGGAATATCGTTTAAAACGTAAAATCTGTCATTTTCAGGCGAATGACTTTATTGCGCTATAAACTCTTCTTTACTGGGTACTTTTAAATTTTCGCCGTGAACGGAGCGGATTCAAAAGCCCATTACCCTCTACGCGAAGTCGTTTTGTTCACGTCATCTTTAACGATGAGTGTTTAGAAGGTGCTTATACAATCACGCTTTATGAATGGTTCCAAAGTAATTGCAATTTAATTACTATTACCTAGAATAGTCGCTTCTGTTATTTTTTTATCGTATTGTCTCGCGTGAAATATAAAACACCGGTGATCAGATTTTGTGGTAGCCTGCAGGTTTAAATAGCGAAGCGTTGAAACGATAACTTGAGAGAGGGATTAAAAATCGTTTTATTGTCACTGTTATATTTACACAATAGGGCACTCTTTGCTGTCGACACGGAAACGTTTTAAATCCTGCACGCTTGACACAACTACATAAAACTCCTTTCAGATAATTACAGCAATGAAATAGATTTTTGCGCAAAACATACAGTGCGTGAAAAAAGGATTTGAGACTTGGAAAGGGGGTTTCACTCGCTAAACAATATTGTGATACTGACAATAGAATGAACAGAGTAAAACACTGTTTTTAGGTGTGCTTAGAATTAGTAATTAAGGGTTTTCTAATAGCTTGTGAGTCAACGAGTAGAAAATACCAATCGTGTACAAACCTGTAATATTTTAGGATTTCGAAGGTTTTTACGCAATTCTGTGATACGAAGATGTGAAGTGCGAGTGAAAATAATAAATAACAACACTCTAGAGTCTAAAATTATTACTACAGTAGGAAAATTATTTGCACAGTGTATGTGATGTTCAGAGAAATATAAATTACTTGAACCATCAAAATCGAAAATCAATTCTAACATTTCAACCTACGTCCACTAAACATTTCTTACTCAGTTTAAGTAAGCACCCCGTGCCCTTTCCATGTCTTAAATCTTCTTCACCAACACCCTGCACGCAGTCGCGTTTATTTGTCCGCGTTCATCTTCGTTTAGCGCGAAATATTCTCGGAAATTTATTGAACACACCGCTGTTTGTAATGCACGACAATCCACCACGAACAATAAATTACAGACAAACACAAAGAGACACACAGAGAGGCAGACACACAGAGACAGGCTAGTCTACCGCTACGAACAATGACGACACAAACAAGCCCAACAATCGGGCAGTCTTTTACCACAAACAAACAAATAAACAGAAAATCTTTGAAGGGTTTGTTACGTACAGAGGGTGCTGGCTAACATCACGATGTTATTCGACAAATATTCTACCGGCCAGTTCATTATTTCCGATTCAGGGAACACACGGCGCGTGAGCCTTGCACACGCAGAATGTTATACTCAAATACGTGTGAATAAATTCACCGAACTGCGTCGTTAGTGATCCATTTCTCGTTTAACGTGGACAAGGCACAAGACGCTAGAGATATCTCGACAAAGCTGCTTGGAGCTTCTGATCGAGAAGACAGATCGTAATGAACCCTTCAATCATCGAATCCCTACAACGATGAAGCAAAATCGGTGTCATTCGCACGCTACAGAACGGAATGCACGTGGACGAGGGTCTGGAGCGAGCTGAAAGAAAAGCGAAAGAAGAGAAAGGGGGGCGGGGGGGTGGAAAACAAGGAACAGAAATGAACCGGCCTCTCTGTCTCATTCTTGAAGATAACCAGCTCGACGACACAACGTGTATATACCTGTCACTACGCGAGCCTGCACAACGATCTTACAGGAACAAAACTACCGCACGTAGGTCAAGTGGAGTGTCTACAGAGACACTACGTGTCCATCTGAAGCAGACATAATCGAACGGCACGGGGGTAGAACGACATGTGCGTATCATTGCATCGAAAACAACCCGTCCCCATCGATTTTTCAATAGCCGCGCGGCAAAAGGAAACACGGGGCCGGTGGAAGGTGGCCCCGCGACGCGCGACGAGTCGTGTGGCAAAGGTCGCCAAGTCTTTTCCACCGTGACCCACATTATATGCATATAGAGCGTGGACGTTAACGGTTTTCTTTTTTTCCACGTGCCGCAAGCGAATTCCGTAGGGACGATATTAAACGGTATCGAAGGGCGAGTCGGTGGGGTTTTCTCTCTCGTGTCTACCCCCGGTTCTCGTTGCTAATGCGGGTGTGGCAGGCATACGAGTACCGATATTGTCTTCCGTGTCGCTGACTAGCGAATCCTCGGCGTCGGTCAGGTCCTCGAAAGGGAAATTGCAGCTCGTGGAGGTCAGTCCTATCGAAAGAACACAGAGAAATTGGGAGAGACAGGATCGTTATCGATCGGAGTGTGCAGCGACTGACTGCCGTCGCCAACGACAAGAGCCGATATCGTCGTCGCCGTTATTCGTAGAGTAAGACAAGACCTGTGTGCTTGTGCCGTGGCAACAAAAGAATATCGAGTTAGCTCGGCTCAGGGGACCCGGAACACTTTGCCAGCATGGGTAACCGATTTTCAGCCATGATTCTTTGGCATAGGGCGCCTCCGTCGGACAATCGGATGTACGAGCTCGTTGACACGGTTAACGATGCCTCGACGTATTGTCGTCCAAGGTAAAGACGCTGTGGTCGTTATTATCATTCGCTTTACTATCTCTGGCTTGCTCTGGAACGTTGTTTTTTTAGATTGGATACTGTTGCACCCTAAGGTGACCATTTTTTTTCTTGGGATTTCCGCGGACATGAGGATTGCGTTTCTTTTTTTAGGGACCACCTCTGCTCCACCTAGACTAGGTTACACTTCTGCCAAATTAGTGGAATTTTAAGGGCATGACTCGTGGCTTCGGTTTCATATTGATTGTTCTGTAAATTTAGAGAAGAAACACAGAATCGGGGAGTGAAGTTGAATTCAGAATTGGAGACAAAATTGTGGACGAATGGTCACCTTATTGCACCCTCTTTATTCTGTCACTGAATGATCGTTATTAAAAATGTACCGCGAGACCTTGAGCAGGTTACTTCAGGCCTGTATGCTTATATTCCTTGTTCACCCTGATCACAACGGTGAACTAATTAGAACATTGAAATATACAGCTACTCCATTTATGGATAGACAAATGGCACATCAATACGGAATGGAATCCAACGATACGTTAATACCACTAATAATGGTGCCCGTACTTGGTACAAAAATGGAACACTAAATATGGATAGCCCGTAATAGATGGAACAATCGGGAGATATCTGGTCTATACACGTAGAGAAATGAGTTAAAAGGACGTATTTAAAATAGTGCAAGAGTGAAAGGATTTCTCAGTGCGAAGGTTCCCTTTTGGGAAAATCGATTTTGATCGCAGTCTAGTATGCATGCACTGTGTATCTGAGAAACAATTAGTTTGTGGACCTACGTCTCCTAGGTTCTTTTTGCTTCGTTTTACCAGTTCTATTAACCAGTTAAGGGGGTGTTCTACTGCACCTGCTCGTTTTTCAACGCCATCTTCGGGAATTTATTTAACAACAACCATATGCTTATACTGACTGGTCTTTTGCCCGCATATTAAGGTATGCTTGAAGTAAGACACAGAATTTTTTCAGGTTTTTTTATCGCATATATACATAGATATTGTCGATGGCGCAAGCTCTTTCTAAAAAGATTCTTTTCCGATGGGCGATGGTGTGGAGGCTGTTATAGTCATCCAAAATGGAAAAACTAAGGTTCTTTATTATGGCTGTCGCTACGGTTGGAACCACAGAGGCCTCCTTTAAATAATAAATTGCAGAATGCCAGCATTTCGAATAAAATGTTCGATTCTTGTTAAAAATTCAGCTGTTTTCGTTCGGTGAAATTAATGTTTAATAAGATAGAAACTCGTCTGTGGGTCCAAGCATAACGTCAACCATAATAAAGAAGATAAACCTTACTTTATTACCTTAGTCCCCACACCATTGCCCGACGGAAAAGAATTTTTATAAAGAAGCTTATACCACCAATTATACCTACGTATGTATGCGATAAAAAAACTCAAAAAATTCTAAGTATTACTTCAAACATACCTTAATTAGCAGACGAAACGCCAGAGAGTATAAACTTATACTTTCTGTTAAATAAATTCCCGAAGATGGGGTTGAAAAACGGGCAGTTACATTAGAGTACCCCCTTGAGGGGTTACATCTATCTAGAGGTCCTGAAAAAGCGTACAAGTTCAGGAATTTTTTTTGGGAAAAGTATAAGTGAAAGTCACGCACAATGTTTTTCTACTAAAAGATACACCATTTAACTATATTATTCTAAATTTCCATGAGATATTATTATTAAATAAAGGAGGAACATTAGCTAGTGGACATTCCCTAGGCTAAACGATGCATCTGAAAGCAAACATTCAAATCGATTTTAAGAATAAATAACTTTCAGAAGTACCTGACGTTCTCATATCTTTAAATTTTGCTTTCAATTTTGCAATAATGGAAATACTTGCAGAGCCTTCTTGAAAAACAGAAAAGAATTTTCCGCGAAATTCAATATTTCAACTTTAATCGATCGCTCTTTTTACCAAAATACAATATTAAAATTCGGTGAACGTCAGGTATATACTTCTGTAAGTTATTTCTTTTTAAAATCTACTTGAATTTTTGCTTTCAGATGCATCGTTTGGCCCAGGAAATGTCCACCAGTTAAAGCTTAAAAAAAAACACGTCTCACAACAGCCAAGCCAATATCTCCTTTACTTAATAATAATATTTCATAAAAATTTATAATAATATAGTTAAAAGATGTATCTTTTAGTAGAAAAACATTGTGCGTGACTTTCACTTATAATTTTCCCCCAAAAAATTCCTGAACTTGTATGCTTTTTCCGGACCTCTAGCTAAATGTAACCCTTAAGTCTGTACCCATACAATCCGAATTGTAATAACTTTTTGGCATCATGTAGAATGATGCAGCAAACATAGTAGCATAGAGACGTTAATAGAAGTGTCGTTACACGTGCATGCCCGCTCCATTGATTTCCAAAACAGATCCAAGGAGCGGTACCTCGCGCGGAAACAAACTTATTCCAAGTGTCTCATCTATTCTTCGCGCGGAGCGCGGCGGAACACCCGGTACAGCCATTAGTATCGAAGGGAACACGCGAAACAATGGTAGAGGGTGTGAACAGTACGAAGGAATCTCAAGTGTAGGTTATTCTCGCTCTCGAGGAGCATTCTTTCAACTTGGATTCGTATCTGGTAACGGTTTGATGGAACGGCCCCAGAGTGATTCCATTGAAAGTCTCCAGTTTGCGCGACATGAGCGGCTCGCAGCCGTTTCGTAATTGAAATCTGAACGCGAAAAAGCAAGCAAGCAAGCAGTGGCAGCTTCTAGTGTACAGTAACGTGAGAGGGGGCACACGGATCGGGTTAAGATGTAGCATAATACAATCGGTGTAAACGTGACAGATGTGTCTGTTCGTGTGTGATATTCATGATTGTGCGTGTGTGAGACGTGTGTGTGTGTGTGTGTGTGTGACACATATGGCATGATGATACAAGGCTCCTGGCGGAAGTGATGATTAAAGGTTAGGTAAGGCTTACCCTCGCTGTCGGCCTTCAAGTAGAGCTGCCCCTTTGGGCTCAGACACTGCCGATACTCGGTCGTGTAACACTCTGTATTCATTCAAACCAAATTTCAAGTTATGAAAATTCGTATTCAACCGACGGACGCTCTTTTACCCCCGTTGCCATTTTAAACAATTCACGACGCCTCCGGAGGCTCGCGCCGTTTGCGTTGCGCTTCAAACATTAATTAAACGAGTCACGAAATAACGAATCTCGCCCCCGCCCCGCCTCTGTTTTCATATCCACAACGAAATTTTCTTACAAAGCTTCATACGTCTTCAAACTCCTTTAGACGCGAAATGAACGAACTTTCGTCGTTACCGCATTCCACCTTTTTCGGGGGAGGGGGGACGTTTCTTTTAATTTTTGTTGCGATTCTGCGAAGTCGGGTCGAGATACAATTAATTTCGTTCCATGAGAATCTTTCAAACTTAGCCGCGTTAGTCTCGCTTCACCGAGAGCTTAATGCAAGGAGCATTTAACTCGGGCAGATACGTTTCCTTTGCTTTTGTAACGTCGAGAAAAACATGAATAATGAACGAATTTTCTCTCGTTTCGAAGCGTTTCAGTCATTCTCGGGGCAAGAAACAGGTCAGAACGCTCGTCTACGCTGCGCAACAGGATATCAAAGATTAATTTCGTTAAGTGAAAATTGAAACTGCAAGAAACGAATGAAAATTCGTTTGCGAAACAACCGCGCTAGTTGGATGCCGATCAAGTAGTAAGAGTGGAAATTATGAATTTCAATTCCAGGAACGAGGACTAATTATTTTCCAGAAAATCACGAAATAAGCGACTCCGTGGCTAAGTAGTTCACTAGGAGATTCACGAGTCCAAGACTTTGAAATTTTCAAAGATACGAAGTTTCACGTTCTAGTTCCCAGGGGTGCTTTCCCCTCGATATTTGTACTGTTCTTCTCGTTAGATATGCCGAATTAATTTCCAAAGTTGAAAGACTAAGTTGCTCCTTCAAATTGCAGCTGTATTAATGCCTTAGTGCTTCGACAAGATGTTCTCTGTGGCTGCAATAAAGAGTTTTTCCACTGAGGCCTCAAGAAAAAAGAATCTCTTCGCCGCCAATCCTTTTTCCAAATTGATACTGAATGTACTAGTGACTATTTAGGCAACTGCCCCGATAGTTTAAAATATTTATCCAAAATTTTGTCGAAAATTTAAACGTTTTCTGGTAGTAATAGTAGCAATAATAATTCCCTTGCATTGTGCTCGGAACAAGTAGATATTTGTCTGAACTTATTTCTCATTTGCACTATTTTCTTTCCCTAGGTTGCCCGAATACTTTTTCATTGCTTGCTCTGTGTTACTAACGAGCATAATAAACGTCTGGGTAAGACATGCTAGGTAAAGTTAATTAAGAGAATTGTTCAGCTTCCGAACAGTACCTCAAATAAAAAACTGACCAACCTTTCATCGCATCTAATTAATACCCCTGAATGTTTCATTATTCGACACATTTTTAACCACTAAACGGTACTTGGTTTTGGTAACAGGTAACCCTGCAGCAGCCTAATAATTCGTGAAAGCAATACCTGGCATTCATTTATTTCTCGTCTGTCTGTTTCGACAATCGATACCACTGCCGTATCAAACGCGTATGACAATATCAAATATCAGCAAACCAAGGACAACTAACTCGTAAATACACCCACTACATTAGCCCGCCTATCGTACTATGACAAATCCTTATTCGGTTAAAATCCAATTCATCATTCGATGTTCGAATAAAATCGCGCCCAACTCTGATTCGTCGCGAGATACGCTGCACACATTTAGATTCCGCGTAACATTCCTTCGCAAACAACTGGATCAATACTGCACATCTTGCACGAAGAGTACATCGTGCGATCTGTCCCCGTGTTCTGATCACTCTTCAACGCGAAATTGCCGTCCGCATGAAAATAGTTTCGCACCGGTGACTGTTGAGACTGAACGATTTATCGATTTTATGCGAGCCACGGGCCATGAATAGAGATCCGAGCATTTCACTCGCGAGCGCCGAACAAGATAGATCAATTGATATAACAAAGTGCATTTTATCAACGGCTCTTAACGGCGATACGATCGAGTGTCGCGTGAAATTTGTTCCCCGGCGGTGATCGTGGAAGGAAGGGTGTAACGAGGAATAGCGAAAACCCGTGGCGACACCAGTGACGGCCCGCGAAAGTATCCCGCGCGAGAATGGCCCTTATCCAGCCACTGTGAATGGCCCAGCTTAAACGGAATTGCGACAGATTACTCCGCTCTTCGCCCCCAATCAAGAGCGACCTCTACTTACCGTGGATACCGAAACCATGCGATACCGAAGCAACAGAAAACGATAAGTAACGTCCACCAACGATAATAATCCATTACGGTGAGTGACGTGGAGATACGTTTGAGAAGTGAAAGGACCGATAAAAGCCGTTGCATTCTGCACACTGAACACCGAGAAATTTCGAATACGTCTGCCAATCATCGACCAAGCCAGCCAATAGTGAAGAATAGGGCATTCAGTAAAGAGACGATACGAAAACACCGTGTGTCTTTAAAGGTACTCTTGACGAATACTGTCCATTCAAGTACACGCCGTCCCGCTCGCAACAGAGAGAGAGAGAGAGCAACAGAGACCATGTACCGTCGATGCACTCGACGAAGAGGCAGCATTCAATCTTCAACTAGCGCAACTTGCCCCTCACCGAGCGAACGCTTCGGCATGCCCGGCCAGGCCGAGGGCGTCCTTCCCTATCGCCGCGATTCATTACCAAAGAATCGCCCCTCCAGGGGATTAAGTGGCGCTTTTCATTTCCAGAGACGTTAATTAGCTTTGTCTACAAATATGTCACTCTGCCGGCGGCAAGAATGTCCTAACCCACGGGGTAAGCTCATCTCCTTGCCGCTGAATCTTTTAAAGCCGCTCCTACAACGCTGTCTGCGAAAAGGAGGTCGCAGCAGCTCAACGACATTCGTTAAGGTCGTTCTCGTAAATAATAGATTCGCCCGCTGACAACGCAGCCCCTTTTAGCGTTCGTCAAAATTTCGTCGACTGGATAGTAGGCTGAGCTTATGTAAATATCATTTGGACCGTTCGCGGGAAATTATGATTTACAGGAGCGCCGGTAGCTCACGGAGACGTCGAAATGGATCCTCGTAGGAGAACGTAATGGAGACTTTCGGGATTATTAGTCTCTAGTATTTGGTTTTCTCTGGGGACTAGTATAAGTTTTCACCGAATACACTGGCAGGTGTTGGGAACACTGCGGTTCTTAGTGTTGTGATTGCGAAATATTCTTACTCTGGGCAATTTGTATTTTGTAAGCGTATTAACGTCTGGTTAAAATAACTTTTTTCTGGAAACCTCGAGGTTTATACTATTCCGTGATGACAACAGTAAAAGAAGTTGAATATTAATGATAGAAATATTAAGGAATATTAAGAAATATTAGTAATAGTATAGGAGACAAATCTAGATGACTAACAAGGGAACATCTCGAACCCGGAAATTCAAAAAATTCTGAAACTTTGTAAATATGTAGGGAATTTCCTCCTGATTACAACGCAATTTTTGTTTGCTGCCCAAATTCACTCTAAGGAGGTGTAATATTTACCCCTGAAAATCCGGCTATTTTCCGATTTTGTGTTATAACTTGTGAACTGTAAAATAATTTTTTACCAAATGATAGATCTCATTAAAAGAAGTAACTTTTGTTTGGAAACTTTTTTTCTATCTCTTACAGTTCGCGAGTTATAACACACAATCGGAAAATAGCCGAATTTTCAGGGGTTAATTTCACCCCCTTCGAGTGAATTTGGGCAGCAAACAAAAATTGCGTTGTAATCAGGAGGAAATCCCCTGCATATTAACAAAGTTTCAGAATTTTTTGAATTTCCGGGTTCGGGATCTTCCCTTGTAAGCCAAAAAAAATGTTGTGCACACAAATGTTATTTTTCGAATTATAAAAAGTAAAGAAAAATCATTGCAGCGTATATTCTCTTCTTTTACTACCTAATCAGTTCAATAAAAGCAATAGTTGGTGTATGTGTTAATTTATAAAATGTACGAACACACATCTTTCTCATTCTAACATCTAAATTTATTCTCCGAAGCATTATGACGCAAAAAGTATTAAAACATTGAAATATTATTTCGTAAAGAAAGTTGCAGTGGTTTATTAGTATGTATAAGTTACATTCATAAATTGATGCAACCCATGATGTACCTGCGTTTAATATCAATTTCCAAAATTGTCCCCGAAAAGCAATACCGCGATTCCCACTGTAATTCAAGTACTTACTAGTTGCTAAATAGCTTCTCAATCGAAATTGTGAGAATCAGTATCGAATGCTGCCTCTTCAACGTTTGTAAGGGACACGAGTGTACATGTGTCTCAGTGTTGATACGATTTATCGTAAAATTAAATAACCTTAACTGATGGCGACCATTTCGCCATATTGAATCCCAACGATGTTAGCTCTCTTCCAAATACCAGTGAGAAACGTTAGAAGCGGTAGAGAATCGATAACTTTCCAACTCTACTGCCCTCCTCCAGATAAATGAGTTTATTTGTTTCCACTGCAAGGAGTTAATTTATTGCCATTTACGCTTTGCAAATATCTCAACACAACCATTTCAATTATTGCAGTGCACTATTCAGGCACACACGTAACTGGTCTGATTGCTAGCTACCTCGCTGAGATCTTCGGGGAAGGAAACTGCAGCTTTACAAATATTTACGAAATACCTCAATTGAACGAGCTGAAGCTGTTACGTCACTGGCTATAATAATTTCCTATTAAATATTCGCTTGTGAGATAAAATTGAGCTTTGCAAAAGGTCCTAATGATTCCTATCGAACCTAGTATTTTTATCATTACGAAGCTTTCAAAGTGATATTTGAAATATTTAGAAGCTGGTGTAGGGAACGGTTTACATTTTGTTTCGCCTGTTGAATGTGATAGAAAATAAAGATTTCGAAAGAATATTTAAAAACTGTTTTTGGTGCGGTCGTATTCTTCGGATTAGAGTTCGGTTATACTACTGTTACGAGGACTATTGCAATAGTTTCTTTTAAACAGGTAGTCAGCATTTGACATTCCGGAAAATATAATGTGTGCCAAGTTTCGGCTTCTTAGTTCGAACAGTGCAGCTTGGAAGGTACCAAATCCGAAAGTTTTGATAAACGAGTAAAATGGGCTAACGAACCGCCATCCCCCCACTAATATTTACGACCTGTGTACTTAAAGATAATACCTTTTGTTCAGAATCAGTTTAAGGCTGAAAGAATGTCTTTTCCAATTATGGACAGTAGATGGTATCTACAACAAGTTACTCCAAGTTACATTTTCGATTCCCGATTTGGCGCTGTTTCTAACCATAAATCGACTCGAAAAGATAGCAGCTGATTGGTTCAAGTTTCTTCTGCGAAGCATATACTTCCAAAAGCTAGACTTTGACAAATTTAAGAAAACAAAGAGTATTCGCAGCGACACGCGGACTGCAAACAGCCAAATGGCTGCAGCATAAGGCTATCTAAAATTGTACAATAACTTATTAAGCCCAACCTTTTTGCAGGTGAAGAGCACCTAAAATTCAACTATTCTCTGAACAGTGAATATCAATTACTTGGTCACTTGAAATCGTTATGACTTGGTTCATTCTTGCGTGACGTGTTCTCACGTGTATAACGCGCGATGCATTATAGGTACTGAAATATACAGAGGAAATTTGAGACGCCGCTTCAGTGCACTTTAACTTCTTCAAATTCTACAGTACTTTTAAGTGCTCCAACAGCATAATGTACCTACGCATAAGAATCCTCATTCAGCTCCAAACGTTTCTAAACAAAATATATCATCCCGAAGGACAAGTGCGTGAATTAGAGACACAATGGTAACTCGTCGAATAATTTTCCTCAATGCTTCGAAACATTAAGATTCAACATACCTCAAGCGATTCTAAACCGACGAAACTCAACGCGACCTAATTTCTTCGGAGGCAACTAATAACTGCTGCGAATTTGAGAAAAAAAATTCTTAATTGCTCTGCCTAATTTTGTGCCATTTGCCATAGAATACCTCACCGCTAATAATAGTCAAGTATTCAGCCGCCACGGTTTTGGAAAAGTATGTCAACGATTCTCTTGCATTGCGAGTAGCTCCATCAAGCATCGGAGGACGCGCTAATACTACCGCGTATCTCCTGGGTCTCATCTATCCCAAACATCACAACTATTTATCCATGCTGTTACAAAAGTACAGATCACAAATAGTGACCGATAGACTCCACTCATACTTCCCCGAACTCCCGGCAACTTGAATACACTTGCAACGTGCGAACACTGTTCCAAACAGAAGCTACTCCCAACTCACATACTTGGTACAGTGTACTCAGCCGGTTACTAGCTGCAAGAACCCAAATAGCGGGAGCCTCGCAGACCTCAGCTTAATGGCTGGCACGCGCGCTGCCAGGGTAGGGAGGGACCAGGTGGAAACAGGCCTGAGGAGGGTATCGAAGAGAGCTAACGCCGTATGGTGTTTCGTAGGGAACGCGTAGCAAAGAGTACGTTCTCGAAGACGGTTACACACGCAGAGTGAACGAATGGAAGAATAGATGTTTTGAACGTACCGACGCCGTTTGCCTGCGACGACTGAAGTTGCACGGCGACGCTGAAGCCGCGTAGCTTCACCGGTGCAGAATTCTCCTTGCCCGCCAGGAGGGCGCACTGCGGCTTTAGATCACGATGAATTATGTCGTTCTCGTGGCAGTAGCGCAACGCCTCCAGGATCTGTCGCATGTAATGGCTGGAAAACGAGAGGCAACGTTACACCGTGCTGCTAAAGGGGAGGGGGATGGGGATGGTGAAAAATGAACGCGCCTTGTTCTCTGAACGTGGAGGAAGAATATCCCCAGTTCTTATTGCGACATAACGCGCGATGGAAACTCGGGGTCGCATTCAAATTCCGGCGGCCCGCCCCTAGACACAATAACAGCAATGGCTCTCGCATTTCTCATTTTATAAGTCCTGCTATTTGTTTCGCGCTTCCGCGTGGCGTCGATAAAAGTCTGTATCGTAGGGAATGTGTAGTATTGATTGTTAGCTGAGAGTTTTTTCAGGAATGTCTGAGTGATCGAGTTAGAGCTGAAGTGACTACTGGGTTTTCTTGTATTGGGCCGTCCTTAAATTACGTAAGGGTAATGCTGACGATTTCTTACCCCCTCCCTCACCCAGTGTAAGAATTCGTAGGATTTGATATTGCAACCCCCTTTTTACGTGGTATTTGTTACATTGAATTTTTTCAGTTATTAAAATTCTTTTAAAGGTTTGTATAATTCATTTAACTCGGTTTCGAGAGATTTAAGGTAAAACTACTTTTCTGGAACATTAATGATAGAATTTGTATTTATTGAAAATTAGGTTTAAAAATATTACGTTAGATGCTATCTGACTCCCCCACCCCCCTTGTAAGAATACGTAAGAAATTCACGACCCCCCCACCACCCTCAAAAAGCCTTACGTAATTTAAGGATGACCCCTAACGGTGTAGTAATAAATGGAGTTGAACTAATTGCGCACCCTATAATGTTTGTATTACTGGACAAATTTAAAGGATCACTGTAATTTCTCGAAATTTTTGGTCATATTCTAATGGCTGTATCTCCGTGAAAAAAAGTATTTAAAAAAAAAAACATTTTGACGCTTGAAGTTTCTAGTTTTTGAATCAAGAAATCATCTTTTTTCATTCTTTATGTTTTATCAATATAAAGCACAGAAAACGAAGTTTAAGAAATTTTTGTCTAATTTGAACGTATATACGGGCCAAAAAAATTATTTTCAGGTACATCCCATGGAGAACTCTTGTAGAGCGGACAGTTCTATTTAATTTAGTTTTTCCTTTGGTTTGTTTGTATTTTTGTATTCGACAAAAATTTATTGTTAAACAAAAATTTCTGAAACTTCGTTTTCTGCGCTTCATCTTGATAAAACAGCACCATAAGAAAAATTTGAGTCCTTGATTCAAAAACTAGAAACTTCAAGCGTTAACATTTTCTTAAAAATATTTTTCGCGGTCATACAGACATTTGAAAATGACCAAAATTTTCGGGACATTATACTGATTCTTTATTTTGGTCCAGCAGAAATGTAAGGATAATAGACTAGAACAGGCTTATTATTTAATCAGTAAACAGTTCCAATTGAGCTACTACTACAGGTTGCAAGAAATATCGTATTCGTTCATTCGAATCATTCCGAAACTCTCAAAGGGTGTACTACTTGGAAAATAAGTATCCAAATGAGTACCATCACATTTATATGTGATGGATCGGAACACGACTTTATTAAATAACGAAAGAAAAACCGCATCATCGATAACTGGAGGGAAGTATAATATTGGACGAGGTGCTTTCCTCCCCTCCGTATCCAATATTTCGGAACATCTTCGATAATTACTGTATACCCTTCCAGTCTATTGAATCCTAACTTTCGTTTACTCGTAGCTACAAAATTAAAGAAACTTTCGTGACAATTTTCGATACTCCTCCTGAATACCGCAAAAGTTTAGTTCTACAAGGGTGCAAAAATAATTTCACCTCGAATAGACTCAAAGGAGGACAGTTGACGTTAATATCGCATTTTCTTCCTTTCGCGTTATCTAATGGGGTGCAGTTAAATGGTTCGTATTATCTGCTGATTTTTAAGGGGCAAGTATAAAGCGGTTCATTTGCCCTTAGCCTGCTCGCTGCAGACGTTCGATGTAATAGCCGCGAGCAGCGATATGAACTTACAAATGACCACGAAGAGAACAGAGCATTTCATGGACAGTTTTGGCCCTGACGTGTGCCTACATTGTCCATCATAGCGGCCGACTAATTTACTGCTATTCAACAGGGACAGATTTGTAAACAGGAGGCCAGAATTTACACGAGCAAATGCCACTTGCTCTCGAAAACATAACGCAGCAGAACCAACTGTCCAAGGAGCTTTGCGTTTATCAACAGAAAATGGGACCCGGATGTTCTGTGGCCCGTTGTCAAAAATAAAGACCTCAATTACGGTGGGAAATTAATTTTACGTTTATCATAGAATCTTGCCACATCGCGCGCAAAAATTATTTCCTTGCATTCGTCTATGCTAAATCAATGAAGGTAAGGATTTGTATTAGAATTTTCAGAAATAATCATTTTGTCATTAAGTTGTGGCAAGACGCCAGAATTTTCTATGATTCGAGAGTGAACTACATGTGACAGGAGAAAATGAGGTAAAAATGTGTACTAAATATGTGCTACGAACAGTAGGATTGTTTATTTGAAAAATAATATTTGATCAAATAAGACAATTCGTTATTTTAACCCTTCGTGGTCACACGGGGTGTATTGTACCCCAGAAATAATTTTCGAGTTAAAATTTCGTGTCTTTACGACTTTCAAGGGGGATTTATCGCAAGAAAAAAAAATAAAAGAAGATTAAAAAATCGCTTTTTCCCCACAACCGTGGAAAATCGCTCATTTTCAACTGCAAATTTTATCACGTCAAAATTTACATTTCTAGAAGAAGACTATTAGAAAATGATTGTATAAGTATTACGAACGTACAATTATTACTGAAAAGTTAAAAGATTCAAAAATACGAAAATGGTAACTCAAAAAATGACGCCGGGGTTCAGTGAACCCCGTGTGACGAACTTGTGATTATAAGAACTTGTGACCACGAAGGGTTAATAATCCTGTTTCAAATACTTTGCGCCAAGCTAGATTTGTTTAGATTAAAGAAAGATTTCTGATCATGGAATTGATTTTGTGCCCGCGATGCATAGATTTTCTTACCTTGCAACCGCTTCGCTATACACAAATCCAGCAGTTGCTCTTCGAACAACCTCGAAGCATAAATCAGAACCATCCATACTGAAACAGAAGCGCGATATTAACATACGATTTACAAAGCATAACAATTTACGATTCTATTCGAAACAGCACGTTGATTATGTCGTGTCACACTTGTGACGTGCATGTATTCGAATGAACTGTATAATAAAACACATTTTCAGCCGCACGCAGTGGCGCCTGACTGATGGAACAAACATTTCCATCAAATTGTTTAATTTACGATCCCTTCAGCTTAAGGCAAAATCTTTTAAATATAAACAAAATACTTTAAGTGTTCACAACTAATTATTTGAAAACAGAGGAAGCTATGGCAGACTATCATTTTTATTTTTACGTCGAACTGTTTTCCATCTTACCAAAGAAAATTGGCGAATTAGAATGTAACATATTGCCTAGTGCTTGAAAATCAGTGTGAATAATATGTGGATATTTTTTAAACACTGATTGGATCATCATCAGGAAGTTAGTGTGTTTCGTTTCTTAAAATTGCTCAGAAGAAGCTGCGCAGGTGTTGGTGCAATGAGACGAAGCAGAGAATTTTGTCAAGCTTTCAGGAACCAAGGTCCACCACTGGCTTTGAAATGCAGCCAAAGAATGACGTCATTCAAGTTTACTGACGTCAATGAGGACCAAACCTTTTTCACCAGGAAGGCGTAACAATCAATACTGATTGCTATGCAGCGTTGTTGCCAAATGAGGTGAAGAAAACAAAACAAAGGACGACCAGGGGACCGATTGTTTCCGTCGGAACAATACTACACGCGAAGCAACCAAAAGAACCATGGAAGACACACGGAAACTGCAACACAGTGGGACGCCAAATGATAATCATCTTTTTGCTAAGCTGAGGGCAGAATTGGAAAGTCTGCGCTGGCGGAATGATGACGAAGTGATTTAAAGTAATCGAGAATGGATTTGCAAATGACAAAAAGACCTATGTACATTGATGAAGATACAAAGAGGCTTCGAAAATTGAATCACGTGGAAAATACTTTGAACCAGAGATGGGCAGAATTTTTATTTAAATAAAATTTCGAATAACGAATAAAAATTGAAAAATTATTCATTATGTGTCGATTAAGTTGACCCAGGTTGGTTGGAACGCGCGCCGGAAAAATATTTGACGTCGAACATAGTTAAAGTTGAAAAAATTTTCCACCCTGAAGTTGAAACCCTCGACGAATAAAAAAATTAACTTTATTTGTAAAATAGTCTAAAGTTAAAGTAACTTTTATTTGATTCGTTATTTAAATAATTTTTATTTCAATGCTCTGCTTTGAACTGCCAAATAACTAGTACCTACATTTCTGTGATAGAATATTTCTTTAGCAAGTTCATCTCATTTCCGTTCGACTGTACTAAATAGTACTTTTCTATAAAAAATGATAATGGTGCGTATGAGTAGAGGATACCAATAAACATAACTTATTAAAAACAACATGAGAATGTAGTATGCTCCACTGAAGAGAAATAATAAAACTGCATATTCTTCAACTCCACAGGGGCATTTACGCAAAAAGTTAGACAATTTTTAATGAGACTATTTCGAAACTGTCACTTTTATTACTTTTTATTGCCCTTCTTTCCACAAAAAAAGCGATGTAAGCTGTTCTAGTTGCAAGGTCCTGTCTGCAAGTACGACTATTATTTTCTGTTTATCCAATTTACGCGTTACAGTGACGACAGAACGCACGGGGGTTGGTTATGCGAGAAATAAATATGGCAGGCACAAACAAACGAACCGTGTCGATGATCAAGTAATGAACCACGGCGCTAGCAGAGCTGATTACGTTAACAATCGCAACACGATTCGCTGCTTGGAAACGTTCTATGGAGTGTTTGTAATGGTTTCAATGCTAATTAGGTCGATTCATAGTGACGTGAAATTTCTCTCCAGCACGTGGATGTATCTGGAACCGTGTAACAGCCGCATTATACAATTATCTTTCGTCGAGAAAAATATTTGCACAAGTACACGGGACGGAGCGTAGGTATAAAACGTTCAAGCGAATTCGGTGGAATTACAGCGGTTTCAAAACGTTAAAACTATCGAATGTGATCGTTTATAAGCTCTGGATGCCTCTAAATTCGTGTCCGTCGAGACTTGCTTTAAATGATTCATGCTCAGCCGCAGATTACTTCGCAGACACCAGGCATCCAATTATAACAACTGCTGACGAAAAAACAGACTGCTTTACACGGCGATGATAGAAAAATTATACGACGTGGTCCGGAATGGGTAATAAAATCTAGACGGAGGTGAATTTACGCGCAGAAATGAATTAAAAGCCTGGAACAAGTTTCTGGAAAAATTAAGGAAGGTAGTTAAATGTGTCAGAAACGAGCATTCTATACAAACGAAAGCAATTGCCTCTGCAGGCATTTGTGAAGTCGAAAGACGAGTGTATTAGATAGATTTTTAGAATTCATTTTCTTAACCCTTCGTTGACACTCTGGGTGCGAACCACCCCCAGCTGATTTTGACGCTCCGTACTTTCTATATGCAAAATAAATAGCTTTTTTCCAAAGCGTACTTACAAACTATTTTTTCTCTCAAAATATTATATCTGAACAACGACTCTGTGGATTTTCAGCTTCTAATATTGAAAGTTGTAAGAGTTACAATTGTTTGAAGGTTTTCTTCGTTTTTTCTCGACATATGGTAATTTAGATTTTTTTTACAAAAACTGTGATAAAATTTCAATAAAAAGACTGTTGGAATATGGATTGGATTCTATAGATGAGAACGGCAGTCGTTCAAAAATTGCTCTCGGTGTGAGCCACCCAGGTATGTGAAAGTTGATCGAAGAAACAGGTGCGTCAACGAAGGGTTAAAATCAAAATTGGGGCAGAAATATTTTATGCTGCACTTTCGATTCAATTTTGCACGTGGTGTTATGTTCTATTCGATGGTACAATTTATTATGAGACACTGTAGATAGATTTCCAAAGAAATTCTATCCGCGGAAACTTCCAATTGTCATCAGAACAATTTAGCTACAAGATAAATAAAATTTGCAAGAAGATACGTGTCCAAATTTCGGAATATTAAAATTGATGTTCTCAATTTGAGGAATGAGAGGACCAAGTTAGTAAATGGAATCCAAAAGGATGAATCCAGAATTTCGGATAACGGTGTATTAAAAATTGGGGTGTTAAGAAAATTCAAATAAAATATACGACGAATTAAATCTGGAGAACGTATTTCTAACTTAGACTACCGTGCACCTCTGCGCTAGTGCAAGAAATAAAAGCAAAAATTCAAAGGATCTACTTTGCGCATAAAGAAAACCCCACGGTCGACCCCTGGCTGCAGAAAAACGTCTTTTAAACGCCTTTCATTGCATGAAAATTAAATTAAATATGGAATTAAGACATTAGTAAGCTTGTGATAGCGCATTTCACTCCTCTTCCCATGAAGCCAACGTTTGAATCGTGTTAAAGCCGAACAAACGTTTTACTGAATGGGGTGGCGTTCCTTAAAATACGAGAGTCTTGTAAAAACGAGCATACATTCCTGCTAGCAAATAAGTAATACACTGCAAATTCAAGCTAAGAGAAACTTGCACACGATCTTCAAGGTCCGCGTTGAATTCCACGTGAAATATAAGCTTTTATATAGCAAAATAGTACGATTTAATAACTATACTTACTATTCGAATACCATGTATAACATTCCCTCCGAGCTGTAAGTTTCAAGCAACTCTACAATGTGGGGGTGCTTCAGCATGTGACATATCGTGGCCTCCCTTTTCAAATCTGCAACAATCGTACTGTTTTCAACCATTATTTTCATATCTGCGCGACATTTTCTATTTTTTAATACAATTCACGCTAAAACATGATACGACCGATGGAAACATGACGCAAATATGTACACTGCTCAAAGTAATTAGAGCGTCATGTGCTTTAAAATGGTCACCAAACTTTCAAACCTACTTCTGTTATATAGGTAAATTAAATTTTGTTTCGAATTAAATCTCGCGGTATTATACATACAGTGGCATCGGAAAGTAAGTTGACACTCTGTAAAATCGCATAACTTTTTTAAAATTGGTCCAAACAACTTGAGTTTTTTTTAGAAGCTAGCGCAATTAGTTTTCTCGGTGACGTGTTTCGTCGTTTTTAAAAAAATTGCAACTGGTCGCAATAGTGATGAAAATAGTAAAGGTCGTTTTTTCTCAAATTTTTGTCTGAGCCTGTAATGAAAATTAAAAAAAAACCGATTGTAGATTAACCGATTCTGATGAAATTTTCAGCACGTATACGACTTACTTCAATCTACAATCGGTTTTTTTTTTAATTTTCATTACAGGCTCAGAAAAAAATTTGAGAAAAAAGACCTTCACTATTTTCATCGCTATTCCGACCAGTTGCAATTTTTTTCAAAACGACGAAACACGTCACCTAGAAAACTAATTCCGCTAGCTTCTAAAAAAAACTCAAGTCGTTTGGACCAATTTTAAAAAATTTATGAGCTTTTAAAGAGTGTCAACTTACTTTCCGATGCGACTGTACAGTGTTTCTGTATTAGCTCTCTGTCAGAAGATGCTACTGTTAGTCTGAGCAGAAGAATAAAGAAAAAAGAAACTAAAGATTTTAACTTCGTTGGGTGAAAATAAAAATCGACTTGGAAAGTCTTCCATCATTTTTTCCCTTCCTCGTTGTCATTCACGTGAACAGTGTGTAGTGAAAGATTTATAAAAATAAACAATCACATCCCATGCTAAAAGTAACCGAGAATTCCATTCATTTGCAGTCTGAGGCTTCCTTTACAATTACAATTTAAAGCCTGATTTTCGGCACACGCTATTTAAACACCGGGAACGTGAACACTCGCATATGAGAAATGCGACCAATGCACGCTCCCGCCTCTTTTACTGTGAACAGTAAGTGTTTTAATACCGTAAAGAGTTTAATGACACGTTTCTTCACTTATCGTGAATATGTCACGCGAGGAAGCCACCCACGCCTTCCCTTCGTGATCAACACATCTATTATTATTTCACAATCACATAAAGCACACTGACTTTTAATCGCAGCAAAATGTTTCCACCATGTGCAATTCCACTTAAAAAAAAACCTTTCGAGAATTAAATATATGCACTTTAAAATCCACCGTAATATTATATCGGGTTATTAGTTTCCAAGATGTTCACTCGTGCACCGAAAACCGTCAGCGTAACACATATTTTACGTCACTCAAGCTTCGGCTTTTGCCGCGATGGAGCAGCAACGCGTCGTGAAAAATATTTTTCGAGAAAGGCCTTGCACGGTCTAAATAATACTGACTGCGCGATACGATCGATTTTTAAGAATTATTTCTGCTTATCTCGAAATTCCAAGTACACAAAAAATGTAGGCCAGGTGCCCGAAGGGGTGGACTGGTTAGGGGTAGTTTCAGACGCAGAGTTCTGACCTTTGTTGTGCAAGATTTATGACAGGGTACGAATAGAGAAGTGCCACAGGATTCTCTTTGTGGAGGAACACGCCGGTTTCTGAATTTCTCTCTTTTCACTGTATTTTTTAGGATCATCTGGCCAGTGTCTAGAGTACAGCTTTATGGTGGCAAGAAACGATAAGTGACGAATAGCGTGCATGGAGAATAAACATACAGGGAGGAATTTCAGGCATTACCGCGTCGTAAATCTTACACATATGTACCACCAACCTGCTGTCCTCCGTTTCTACCACTTGCTCTACATTTTCTATGTATTCTAGATTTCGGGACGATATTCTGGTCTGCGCCCAGCCGTTTCATATTTAAACAACGTGTGCTGAAAGGCGGATTTTTATGCTTCGATCGATATATGTTGGAAATGAAGCCTCAGACTGTAAAGCGACTATGAAATTTTTGATTTTCTTTGATACGAGAGATTTGCATGTATCAGCTTGTCCCTTAGCTTGCAATAGTAAAGCTGCTGTCTATAATCTCAAGCTAGGGAGGCACAGGATTGATAGTTTCGCAATTTGCACTGTATAAAATTAGGAAATGTAAACTGTCGAATATTTTAGTGATTTAAGAAATTTAAGGTGCATCAGAAATTCAGATAAAATGCTGGAAAATTTACTGTAATTACCCAGGCAGAACGAGTGGAATGCAATCAGTTAATATGAGCTAAATATAGAACGAGAAGTATTTAACATTAATTTTCTCAAAGTAGTCGTTCGCGGAATTGATTTACATCAGTTCTGTGACGTTCAAGCGCTTCTTGAAATTACGTTCTAACTATGACGCATTTTCATAATATTATTAACCCTTAAAGCGATGCATCTCCTTTTTGTCTATTATTAGAAATGTGCATCTCTTAGACGCGTGGGTATGTAAAAAGAACGATATTTACTTTTAGACATGCAAAAAATATGCATTACGAAGATCACACGTCTACGAAGTATTCTAACAATAGATGTCTTTGTATTATGTGCAAATGGTTTCAGGAAACAAAGAAGAGTATATGTATATAGGCGAGGCATCTCACTCCCCCGATAATAAACAATTTGTTGAGAATATACTCACGATGTCGACGTAATTCTTTTATTAAACTTTACTGCTTGAAGACATCTTTCATATAACACAGAAGAGACTTTATACTTCCCCTAAAAGGGGTGGAAGGAAGTGTGAAATGAGAATCTTTAATGAAACTGCTATGCAATTTGTAAGTGCTTCTAGTGTTCTTATTTAGCTGAATAATTTTTAGTCAAAACAATTTTCGTACATGTGATATAAATCTAGTGAATGTTAGGCACTATTATTTCCATTAATTTCAACTGTATTAAGAAAACCATACTACTTTTTTTCTTATTTTATATTTAATTTCCATTACAATTTACTATTGCTTACTGATAAGGGAACACCGCGAACCCGGACTCACCGATTGGAACGCAACTTTGTGGGTTTTTAGAGTGTTTCAAAACAAGAACAACGGTGTCTTTCAATTGGGCCCTATCGCCCTTTAAGGGGGTGAAAACTAACCTCAAAGTCAAATTGGCACCTCCACTTTTTCGCGTATAACTCCTAAAGTACAAGAGACAGAAAAAAGTGTTACAAATAAAAGTTTAATGGTGCAATAAGCGCTACAAACTTCCATCAACAAAATTTTGAAAAAAGTTAAAATAATATATATAACTGACGAAAAAAACTTTTTTCAAAATTTTGTTAACGGAAGTTTGTAGCGCTTATTGCACCATTAAACTTTTGTTTGGAACATTTTTTTCTGTCTGTTGTACTTTGAGAGTTATACGGGAAAACGTGGAAGTGCCAATTTGACTTTGAGGTTAGTTTTCACCTTCTTAAAGGGCGATAGGGCCCAAATGAAACACGCCGTTGTTCTTGTTTCGAGTCACTCTAAAAACCCACAAAGTTGCGTTCCAATCGGTGAGTCCGGGTTCGCGGTGTTCCCTCGTGAGACATAAAATAATTCAATATGTTATCCTAATGAAACTATACCCAAGGCTTACAATTCCAGTCGCATATTTCAATGCCGCGTCTGACCATATACGGTCCACTTTCACTTGCGTCTTTCCACTGCGCTTCTTTCTCGCAATCTAAGCGCGCGGATCCATCATACCCTTTCGTATTTCGCAATGCATACTGTGAAGTATAATATATGAACTGCGTCAAGCGGTTTTGACTGGAAGTTGTTCGCGTAAAAACAATTGCAAAGAGATGTATAAACTTATCAGCATTGAAGATCAAGATTCAGAAATTATACCAGCATTTAAACTGTTAAAAAGGAATTGAAATATTCTTTTCAGACACGTTCATATGTTTCACATGATGAAGTTTCAAAAAAGAGATCCTTCCCGGGTAATCCCTTCCAAAGAAATAGGTCAAATGCTTCATACATAATTTTATTACATAAAAAAACCAAACCTCTCATTTCTCACTTTTCTTTTCAAGAATCGTGGCTAAGGGACAAGCAACCTTTGCTAAAATATCATAATCAAATCTAGATATACACTCGACTGCCAAACACGTCTTTACTTCGTCCGTAAAGAAGAATCCCAACTCCCACAGTTAAACATTAAAATAAATCCCCAACTACCCTAACATGAAAGTTACATTAAAACCCGTTATCAATCATTCCACCCCCAAGAAGATTTCTACACGAAGACCATTCTAAATCTATATTCGGCCCCATTCGCCACCATTAACCTATCCCCTTGCGTCCACTCAATACAAACAGAGCCCTCCATTCCGCTGATCTTCAAACGAAACTTTCCAATAACGATCCCAGGATTTACAGTTCATTTCTGGAATCCCTCGTACGTGCCCCACATTAAGGGCCCCGGCATACGTCCGTGACAACGAAACCAATTCCGATTCAATTGCACAATGGGTGGCACGAATTCACCGGCTCGAGACCACGTAAGTACGTATGCAGGGTGTAAAAGAGAATAGACAAACACGGAGCCAACCACAAGGGAATACGTTATGTTTCGAGCTGGCTGGCGGAAATTAATGGCGGAACAGCGCGCCCGACTCACCGTTCGTACTTAGACCTGGGCTGGAGGTGAACTTCGCCACATCGACGATTTTTACTGCGAATGTCTGGCCCGTCTGTCGGTGAATGCATTTCCGCACAACACTGAACGGCCCCCTGTAACAGGCAGAAAGAAAATGGGCCAGTGATAATAATCACGACACTGGCGCTGTTTCGATCATTTATGCTTCATTATGCAGCCATAAACGCGGCCGCGGTATTGCATGCTTAGGTGGAGAAGCCAGCCGCTGAGCTCTGCTAAGCCCGATAACGGCCCGAGTAATTCGTCGAACGTTCATCACACGCGTATTCATCGAATACTCTGGTGATCAAGCGAGCCCGCATTCAGCCGATTCAATTAGCCTGACCTGTAAGATATTTCCAACGGAGGAAGGCTAGAGGGGGCAATATGTCGAGCATCCGCGGTGGTAAAAAGGAAAGGTGCATAGAGTATTAATGTTAGTTGAAATGAGAATGGAAAGCACCATTTTCAGGTGCTCGAAAATTTCTGTCACGAAAGTAAATCACCTTAACCTTGATCTGGTGACGTTGTCTTAGGAATAAGGGAGATAACGAGCAATCAAAGGTAACTGTTACATTATTTACTCAATATTCTTCGACCCTTGTACAAATTGGAACGTTGAACTATCAGGAACTTTCACTAAATTCTCTGTCAGGAGAGATATATTATCAACAGACGCGGTGGCGTCTGGAAGCTAATTCCCCTTCCCCCACTACCCACAGGCACACTGAGCGACCATGTTTCTCTACACGAATGATAGCGAAATGGGTACTACCCCGCAGCTATTTTGGCCTTATTATCTTATCTTAGATATAGTTCCGGTGTTTTAACATGATCCAGCGAATAATTTTTTTTTAACCCATTTGTCGTTTTACTTAGTGTATCAAGCTGTTTTTCTAAAAGATAAAAGAATTTTTCTCAATTAATAGTTGTCGAAATGATACTTTTTCAGTCAGAGTTTTCGTGACGTTACGTTTTCCTCCTACACTTGACGCCAGTATGTCGCCATTTGAAAACGGAATTTATCCAATCAGGAATGGTTTTGATAAAAATACGGTTGCGCAGTTGACGAAAAAGACAAAAAGCCGCTGCATTCGGGTCGCTAGTGAATGTCACCTAGCTATTAGTGTCAATCCATCATAACCTGGCAAGTGTCAAATAACGTCAGTTGTTAAATTTTTTTAAATGTCACGAGTTTTTCCACCGTATAGGAGACTGAATTATTGTTTCAATTAATAAGATAAGTCGCCGAAAGTTTTTAATAGATTTTTTATGTGGAGTTTATAGAACCTAATTTTTTCAACAGACTTTTTATGCAGAGCTTATAGAAACGCAGGGGACGCACAGACTTGGAACTTCTTTCGCGCAAGTTTCTGGAAATTTGTCAAATAAGGTAAACCGACAAAGTTTGTCGTAAGACATAGCATTCGGGATTAAGAAAATTGTGGCGGATTGCTTGTAATGTAGAGCAAGTCACATTAGTGATGAAAGTACGCTGAAGACACGTCTCCCTTGATACTTTTCAATCTTTTGTGAAAGATATTCGTAAAACCGAAGCTGAAAATCTGAGCACTGAAATTTGTATACAATTGGAATTCACAAAGTTGATTTCACAATCTTTGCATCTGAACTTTTTAATTTTTTTTTTTTTCGAGAATTAATAGGAATTAGCTTCTTTCATACACGAGTCATGTTTATGGGGGGGATATTACATTCTGGAAGGCACCACAGACACGTCAAAATGCTATAAAGGAATCAAAATGGATGCCTCGAGAATTCATGTATACATGTAATCTTCGTAGAGCTCAAAGCTTTCACTCTTTCAGCGCTCCATTCTAGTGACACTGAACGAATTATGGGAAACGACGTCTTCAGTCTTTACCGGTTAAAAGCTCTTCTATAGGACAATGTATAACCTCAGAAAGAGTCTGCAAAGCGGCTTACTCGCGAACATGACCCACTTTTTACAAGAAATTATCGACACGTTGTTATCCCTTAGATCAATTAATGTACAACATTCTGTTACTCGAGACTCTGTCATCGTTACTTCGCCATTAAAAATAAAAAATTTTGTCCCCTCCCTGTAAAAACTGTATTTGGAAATATCACTATTTTTTATTCGTATTGCTATCACTATTTAGTTGGACAGTTATTTATCTACGTTCCTGCGTGTCAATTTTACGTAATAAAACTCACGTTGGATTAAATAACAAGTAGAAAATATTTCTTCAAACATATATGCAACCGCGACACTTAAGAGAAATATACCTGGGATTACTAGTGCATGTAGCAACTGTCATAAAATCCAATATGGAGCTAAACTCGACATTGGCCCGGATGGAACGAAATATAATGTCGAGTTCATCTCGACATGGGACCGCAGAAGGTTAATAACTGAAGCTTAACCTTTCAGTGATGGCCTCCATGCGTTGTGTAGACTCCCGTTTCCACACACGAATAGTTACAAATACAGATAAGAATTTTCAACTGTATTGCTCTAAGATAAACTGGCTATGAAGAATAACAGAAGTACTGTTTAATAAGAAGGAAATATTATTATCAGACGTATTAGTATTTGATTATTTAACAATAAATATATGGAATTAACACGTAAAGATATTCGTGTGAGTTATAGAGTTGCCCAAACGTTGGTATTTTTACTTTCTTAATTAGGTTAATTGTTAAGCATAAAGTGAATATCTGTAGCAAAATTATACTGGTGAGTAGATTTTGTCCGTTGTGTTTATTATTCTTATTAGTGTATATTTCTTGAAATCATTAGATAAAAAGCTAGTATGAATTTGTTTTAGGTAACTTAATAATGGAGAAAATAAATGATCCATTAACTTTTTATATAGGTGCATTTCATCTACTTTTTCAGAATGCGTTTTTACGCTACTTTGCAATCGTTTTCGTTTCTCTGCCTCTTACATTTTCCTGCATCCGCTTTCCGGCAGCTAAAACTCCCTTCTTTCGTGTCTTTTCTTTTAGACAGAAATTTCTGCTCCTGTCCTTCTACTCTCTTCATCCTTATTTTCTTTTTCACTTTTCCCTTTTCCCTTCAATTTATGGTATATTTGAGATTCCTCAAAAGACACCACGCTTCCTCGCATTAACATTATTAACGCTGAGGAACATCTAAAAAATCCACCATCAAAATGGTGGATTAATTGCGTTATGGTTTTTGAAAACGTAAGTTGCAAAAATGTCCCCTTACTTGCACAGACTTCTGAATTTTCGAAAACCTATCTGGGACGCAAATTTCTATTGTTTCTATTTCAGTATTACTAGAGTTTTCTCATTAATTACACTGCAACATCACCACTTGATTTATTTTATTCAAAAACATATCGACGATCCCAAAATGTCCCCGAGAATAATTTCATCTTTACGACCATGTTTATCCCCTCGAACTCTGCAATTGTTCCCCTAATCCTGTTCTCTCATCTTCAAAGGCAATACCTAGTGATGTTCCAAGTATTCCTTATAAACAGGACACTCTATAAGATAATGCTACTAATAACCAGGAAATAAATATGTGCACGCAAACAGCAACATGCAGAACTATTGACTGTGTGTACATCGGTGTGAGAATAAACGGTTTATGTAGCCAACACAGATATAGACGTCGATTTGTTTTGATACATGGGCGGATTAATGCACGGCACGTATGGTGACAAGCGGACATTCCTTCTAATGCTTCCGACGACACGCGCCAGCATTCGCGTGCGCGTGGCCACAGTTCATTGGCATTTTCGCGAGCATTATCTACCTTACAGCAACACACCACCTTACACACACCCAGCGCAGCACTAACTTTCATCAATCACACATCATCTGATCAATATCCTTCATACGTAACACACCATCCAATATAGTGCCTCGCAGAGACATGACGATGAACCTGAGACCCACTTAAGTGGCGTGGAAAGCGATACCCTTGAGGGTACAAGCCTCGTTAGAGGGTCATACTTATTTCATCGTATTCCCACACATCCTAGGTCCTCAAAGTATTACTCGCTATCCAAAAGCTATGCTCGTTAAGTCTGCAACCTCTCGATAAATAGTACAGGTACATACACTCGGGTGCCACTGATTCTGGCATCTTGTTACCTCCACAACATCGCTGATATCACTATAAGGCGCTGTATAATCTTCAATGTATCTTGTAATAATGTATTTGTTGTTACCGTGAAAACATTAACTGCTAAGTTTTGGTGTTCAGTCTGCAAAACGAATCAACTATTTCTACTCAGGTACATGTATTGATTTCCCCCACTGGCCACGTTGTACTGTTTTGCTTTATGATACCTTCTTCAAGGGGGAGGCCCGCCTAGAACGGTCAAAACAACATCCTTCTTTGGGAATATTTTCAAGAAAAACCGATAAACTTTTATTATCAAACATTAGTCTATTGGAAAGTGTACATCTTACAGATATTTCAGTATTTTTTGTGGTAAAAAATTCCTTAAGTAAAACCCCTTCACGTAAAACTTCAAACGCGTTTTTCTCTAAACAGTATTCTTCAAACTGGTGGGACATATATCTCGAAAAGTTATTAACCGATTCGATTGAAACTTTTTTTATTTTGAAGAATATGCTTGTCACAGGGGGCAGGCATCTAATATTTGCAAAAATTGAAAATTTGTATTTTGTAAAGGCGTTAAAAGGACGAGAAACACAGGGGAAAAGTGAATTGAAACTTCACCTGTCGATTTTATCCCAAAATGTCATTTTCTGCAATTTTTAAAGGTTTTCCCCCCATAAAATGTCATGCCCTTTAATAATCTGGCATTCATTTTTATTTCACACTAGGGGTTTAGGTGCTACACGCCCCACCGTGTTGGATGAATTTTTTGACGCCTCGACTTTAATGACTCCCCGGGCCATTTAAAATGATTAATTAGGAGAAAATATATATGTTTCTACAGCTTAAGATATCCTTAATACAATGCCAAAAGTCGCACTAAATTATCTGTGGTAGTTTTCCTGTAATTAATTCCTAAAGATCGCCTATTTTTGTGCACTCTAAAGCGGAACCACCCCATAACTGATTTGAGTGTATTTCACGATGTGCGGTACACTTTTGAAAGCACGTGTCTACATGGAACAAGTATACATTGAAACCATGTAGGTAGTACCTTCTTCATTCACTTCAATGTAGAAACGCTAATATTGGCGCAAATCACAATGATAACTTTAGGTGTCCCGTCGTTTTCAATGCATCGCAGAATTTGGATCTTAAACTACTGATAGGATTATTTCCACAGACTAGCTGGCCAAATAATACACGATGCGTAGTTAGCTAGCCCGCGGCGGAAACAAATAAAATGGCCTACGCAAACAGGATTAATTCAATATGTTGAAGAGATCTATTGGAGGCAGTAACGGTATTTCAATCGCTGAAGCGAGCCCCGAAATCTTGCGGATATGTGTTGTTTATGAGTTTCTCTAATAATTCCATTTATCAAGTTCAATTTCCCATTCCTCTTGTTTCCCGTTCGCGAGTATCGAGTCCGCCGCGTCTATATGCGTCCAATAATGTGGAAACAACTAAACTATAGAGGTGGAGCATTAATATCGATGGAGCCCGACTTTAACGATGCACTTTGACACAAATTGCTGTCACCGTCTTCGCGTAGTTAATATGTACCACTTAATTCCACCAGGCACGTCATTTTTTACACAGGCATAAACACTTTGTGTAGTACAGTGTCAGAGTCAACTGTTGGAGCAATATTGCAGTAACTCTCATGATCGACATTTTATGTATAACTAGCAAACTACCCCCGCGCTTCGCTGCGGGCCTAAGAGATGTTAAGGACTCCATGAAAACACATTTCACTCCTTTAACCACCCCCTAGGGCAACATCCTGAAATTCAGTTTTAGGCATTTATGTGGCTAACCTTTTGAAGTAAGAACCAAGTTGATATCTAATCGAGCCGACGAGATTTTAACAAATCCGTGGAAATACATTTCACCCGTTTTCACGCCCTTAGGGCTAGATTAGGGCAAAATGCTGAATCTGGTTCTTAGGCATTTGTGCGGGGAACCTTTGTAATTAAAAACCAAGTTGATATCTCATCGGGCCTAACAAATAATAAGGACTCTAAGAAAACATGTTTCACCCTTTTTTAACACCTTCGGATTGCAATTTCAACAAATCCCTTCTTATCAAGCCCCTACGTCGCAAAGGGAATGTAGGTACCCTGCGAATTTCATGTTTCTAGGGTCAACGGTTTGGGCTAGACGGTGATGAATCAGTGACACAAGGATTATATAAGTACAGATAGAAGACCGATATATTGAACTTCAGATATAACTAACATTATTTTCAATATTACAATTCGAAAGGTTCGGTTCTAGACAACCCTTCCATACGATTTAATTTCTCTTTGAAGTATATTTGCTTAATAACAAAACCTTGACTGGCAAGCAATAATTGGGTATATACATTTTCTTCCATAATAAAGACTTATTTGTATTATTTATGAACTTACAGCTACAATTCAGCTGTATCGAAGATAAGGTACTGATTAGAATTGTCATGTTTATGATAACTATGTGGTTCAATTTTTTCCAAACCGTTCAGACTGAACACACAACTTGCATCGCGTCAAGTTCAATTACGGCTGTCTGAGCTTTCCTTTATAGGTTAAGGTGAGGTCAAGAACGCTAATTTCCGACGCCAGGGTGAGCAGACTTTCCAACTACATTCCATTTATAGAATAATCAAATGATCAGACTGATTTTTCAGTTGTCCAAAGGTTGCAATACATCGTTGAAGACATACAAAGGAACAATTAGATTTTTACAGCTTGGCTCTTATAACCAGATATAGAAGCCTTTAAAGTTCTTGTACAGATCCACGCATTTAATGCTGACATTCTAGTTATTCCCATAATTGTATTATTATGTTATTGGAGCCTAGCGAATTAACAAGTCACGATGATACGGGCGAAGCCTGCACCCCGTGTTTGAAATAAAGTTTATACACTGCTTCCGGATTCTGTGCGAGAAAAATGGAAGAAAACCTAAGTGACGTGGTGTCCCATCTCATTTTCTCAACCTATCTAACCGCATCATCTCCTTAATGCGATGGCTAAATATCGATATCGCATCCAAAATGCCGGAATACACCTAAGCATCCAATTTTTATTCCGTTAAGCTACGGTTCACCGTGTGTATACACCGCGCTATGTGGAACACTAGCATATAGTATATGGCGCCTCTTCGATATGTGCTGCCCTTGATAAGTGCTTTCCAAACCTGTTCAAGTACTTTAAACACGTTCTACGTCGCAAAGTTCGAGAGCAAAAACATGGCTTTAGCACCTTTTTACACGAGACACTTCTATAGCTGACCTCTGGTATCTGGGATGTATGTGTTCCCTCGACAGAGATAGAACTAGCTTAAAGATGATCAAGAGACGTAAGAAATGTGTCGGTTTTTCTATAATACCAATCGCAAGCCAAAACCACCAAAATAACTCGTGGTGTAAAGGCACCTAGAGATGCAGAAACATAAAGTGACGTTTGCACTGTTCGAAATCACATTATTGTATTAAAAGAAATAAGTACGTGATAAAAGTACTAATTATGGTTGAGATATTAAAGAAATAGTCTACATTCATAATTCTCTTGAAGAAAGCACTTTAAATGCTGTATGTGGCACACCCCATTCGTCATAAGGTGAAGCTAAAGAGGGTCCTTTTAAAAAAAGTAAGCCCTGGTGGAAAGAAACACGAACGACTACACGGACGTGTAGTTGGTAACGGTAAAATATTAAATTCACCAAGACATATTCAAAATGCTGCTTAACGGAACTAAAGAGAAGTGCCCTTGTTTTATTGCTCTTTCTCTCCCCATTTTTTATGCTCATTTGCATGCATCCTTCCTCACACCTCGCTTAATTTACGCTTTCCCTACATCCCTGCTTTCTTTCTCCAGCAGACGAATATAACTGAATTAAGGAAAGCTCTGGTATGTACTTGGATTTAAAACAACATTCTTCAAGTTAAGCAATACAATTATTTACGATTAATTTTGCTTGCTCACGAATAGTGTCTCATCGCACCCCGGATCTATAACTTATCGCCATCTTCTATTAACTTGAAAACCTTCGTTTTTCTTCACGAGGGATTTAGAAGCACGTACTTGTCGTCGCTGTTCATGTTATTAAATAACTTCTTATCATACCATTTCTTATCGAGGATGGTGGAGTAATATGTGGCGAGCAGGTTGAGTGGTTTAATAAGTCCCGGCTAGGTTGCAATAATTCCTGTGAAGTCCTGAAAGAACTCTGAGGTCTGGTGATGTCATAATGAAAAGCGATTTCTTTCCCCCGTCACTAATTACGGCCATATTTCTTTCGCTGCCGAAGTGAACTGATTTAATTTCGGGCAATATTTTTTATATTAATGGTCTGACTTCCCAATAGTGTTCCACTCTCAAGGAAGACTTTTCAATTGACAGGGGAATATTTTCTTGGCGAGCAGTTCAATGTTCAAGCTGCTTCATCCCTCCTGGGTTAGTAGATCATTCTTTTTCCCTTTATAAACAGTATGTCAGTATCTCACGAGAGGACCATTTTCATGTTTTAATAAAGCATTACTGTAAAACAAAAACGCCACATTCCTTTATCAGTGTGTCTATAAGATTTACTCTTACGAGCAAAGTTTTAAAATAAATCTTCTAAGAACTCAAAACTTATCTCATGCTTCTTCTCTTGCAAATGAAGGATTTTAACAATATCTTTCTCAAAACAGTAGCATACATTTAAAACAAGATTAGTTCACAGTTTAAGTTTAAAGTGATCCCTCTACTTCAATAAATCAGAACTGTTGCAATCTGTCAAATTCTCTTACATCAATACTCCCATTTAATTAATTGAATTATGCAAATGAAGAAGATCCCAGTGAATTGTCTCCTCCACCGAGTATTTCCACAGAATGCTTAGCAGATTCCGTTTTAAAACAGCAATTGCGAATCAATGTGCATACCCCTTGCTTTCACCATGGAGCGAGGTGCGCGTAATTACGGAGAATTCCTCTTTGCCGTCGAAATGCCCGCGTAAACGAGGTATCGCTTGCAAAATGTTCGTCCAAAGCTTGTCTACGAAATGGACCATTACCCCATCGGTTCGACTCTATGGAAAACTCATATCCCAAGCAGTTCAAAGTTCAAAGTTTATTCACTGCGTCTGCATCTCGGAGACAATGGGGCGCGGGTTCGTGTCTAGAAAGACCTTTTTCTTCGATATCAGGAAGAGTAACTTGATTTCAGCGAGTCAATCTTACTGCCACTTCTGAGTTTGAGTGGATCGAACTTTCTCACTTCAGCATCCCCGGCTATACGCCTACGCCGACCTAACTCTGAACTCCGTCTGCCTTTGTGCTCGGGACCAAAGTATATTTCATCCTCGACGTACATTAAACACGACAATGTGCAATAATTCGTGGGAATGCCGACAACCTTGGACCTCTGGCCGTCGCTTCATCAGCGGTTTAAAATATCCATGGAAGAATCTATTGATACTCTTCGGGCATTAATCAGTGCGATTTTCATTTATAATCCTCGAATCTGGAGACACGTTAGTGCCCCCGCCGAGTCGAGTCGGGCAAGCACAGCCGTAAGCACTCTTTTCTGGGAGTAACTCAGCGTACTTTTGACCCCCCATATCTTTGTGCTGGAGTTACCCAGGAACCTGAAACTTCTATTTATCTAGAGTACTTTGCAAACGGAACTAAACCTCCAAATTTCACGTTTCTATCTTTTCTAGTTCGTAAGATATTTTAACTCAAAGTTACGTTATTTCGACACTGACCGATCATCAGAAATCGGACGTACTTCTCGCAGACTTAGAAACTTAAACTTTGGCAGAAAGGTAGTGTTTGGGATACAATAAAAGGAAAAATTAAAAAAAATCTGATTAAATCCTCTTCACTAACAATTTATGAATGAAATTCGATATCTCTGGAACCACTGAACCCATAACCATGAAATTTGATAGGCACGTTCCTCTTAGCCCCCAGGTGTTCGCTAAGAAATTAAAAAAAAAAACTCGCCACCCTATTACCGAAAAACGATACATGAAAGTTTAGCCCTCGCGCGCGCGACGAATGTTTCGGTCCTGACGCCGTAACGTAGTCACAGCGCGGTGCTCCCCACTCCGCAAAAATCGTGCGATCCTCTCACGCGAGGCGCGAATGCGGCTGCGACCGCCAGATGGCTGGGTACCCGCGAATCACGTTTCTCGCGTGTAAAAATAAAAAGAACCCATAGGCTAAGAAAAGGAGGATTACGTACAAAAAGAAGTGAAATCCTATCAAAAACATTTCATGTAAAAAATGTAGCCGAACCTCGTTGACTCTTTACCCATAAAAAGTTGCGAGATGTCATGTAGAGCCGACTCTAGCGCTCTCATTAACTCTGACATATTCACGTTTATTAATAAAGTATTGCATAAAATAATATTTATACCGGAACTGAGCGTATATGTATTTATAGCGTGGACTTAATTTTACATAATATTGTAGGGTGTAATAACTTCCCTGTGCTGCGTAATTGCCAAGTCACAAAATGTTCTTTAACCAAAGATGTAGACTTGGAGTGATTTGTGCATGAAAGTGTCAGAGTTAATGAGAGCGCTAGACTCGGCTCTACATAACATTTCACAACTTTTTATGGGTAAAGAGTCACGAGACTCGGCTACATTTTTTACATGAAATGTTTTTGGTGAGTTTAGAGTACCAGTGGAGGTTAATGAAGGTTTTTCTGGTGTTGTTCCTCCACTAATGTAATTTTCATTTGAGAATTGTTGATCAAATTTTCTCTCCTATTTATTTCGCTAATGAAAGGAACACACTCTTTTATAGGCACACAGACGCCGTCACGGGAGTAATAATACATGTACTTTTCTTTTCATTTGGATCGAAAATACTTGAGGAAATACTATGGCTATTTTTAACATTCAAAAAGAAATTAATAATTTGTAACCTCGTGAACAAAGGGACAACTGTTATTCGAACAATATTTCGAAATGTGCAAAGTGGATTTTATAACTACTTGGATGAAATTCTAGTAGTATGTTTCCATTTATTTATCATTAGTCTGAAACAAAAGCTAAAATCATTTTTAACAATAAAAACAGTAGAACAATGAAGAATAATAAAGTCTCAATAAGTAGATAATATCGGTTAACCATTCTGAAGATTTTTAGAAATGCGAAAGTACAAAAATAGCAAAGCACCTAAAGTACATATCTACAAAGTTTCGACTTTATGTGTTCAGACAAATTGCGACTTGCAACTCGCGCGATTTCGAAATAGCGGAAAGCGAGAATATCATTGTAAAAATAAATATAGTTTAGTTAGTTATATGCGACTTAATATTATTATTTAAATAAATCATTATTATTATTGTCATTATGATGAAATCACTATGTTTATTTATTCGATTTATTTTTAAATTTTTCAGGTGTTTATAAAGTAATTCACATTTTTAAAAAATCACGAAATTCTCGGGATTAGTTAAATCAAATCCCGGGATTTTTGTAATCCAAAAAATAGCCGGGATCGCGGGATCCCGGGATTGTATTCCCTACCCACAATACAATACACCGCAGGCGCATCACTTGACTACAGTCATTCGTTTTTGCTGAAGCAGCTACGGAATTTTGTATTACCTAGTAACTCTAAATGTATGAAAACCATAAACAACCCTAAACGTCCAACTAAAATCTTCAGCATCAAATAAATTTGTCCCTCTTTTTTGTCTTCAACTACTTGAATTACATTTAAACGCGTCACATGCTTGCAGCAACCTACGATTATGTGAAGAAACGAGAAACAGTAAAAAACGAAATATTCTAGAAATCACTAACAACATTTTAAACATTCTCATAAACTCCTATATTAAGCTAATCCAGGCAAGACTAGTTTATGGCCACTCGACTAGTCTCTAACTAGATCGATCTAGCCTGGTCTAGCTGGACGTATGTAGGGTTGGCTGGAACGAAACGCGATGCCGAGTCCAAGTCGACATTGGATCGCAAGGGGTTAATAGTCTTCGCACGACAATTCCGAGAATACTGACGTTGGATGTGGTAGTTGCTTTGATATAACCACATTAGCCACCACAATGTACAGACTACGAGAACTCGAGCGCTTGAAAGGGAGGTACTTGACAAATCTGACTATTGACACAGTTCTGGGGTATCACGATTCGATGGAAGTGATTGATGGAAAACAGAAACCCGCTGACGTATGTATATTGGTTTTTATGTTAGCTGCCGTTGTACACTGTATTTCGAACTTTACTTCAACAATTGGCCGGGCATTTTCGTGTTCAGTGATGGGACATGGTGTAAAACGTGCGCGACATTACTTTTAATCTTAGTATATTCCTCTTAGAAAGTGCCATTTATAAATTTCCTTTTAAACTTAAATTGAAATTTATGATCTATCGGTTATAGGTTTGCGTAGCATTAATGGTATAGTTAATAGCAATTTGGGACAGTATACTTAACAGTCAACTTTGGAGTCAAGATAGAACATAGTTGACCCTCGACCGGCAGTGTATAGGTCCTTTTGGATCCAGGCGTACCGCTACCAAACGGAATATTGAATAGTGATAGCAACAGATACCCAAACTACCCGTGTAGCCTTCGAACCCGAGTTCCAAGGTGTTCCTTACGTTATAAATTAGTTGTGTAAATGTTCTTTAACAAAAGCTGTAAATTTAGCAGATTATCTATGGAAGCTTACCGAAGAATTATTGAAATCGAGCTTCAGACAATGTAGGATGAAGTAGTAAACTGTAAATTGGTCGTTACATGTGCACATGTGAACTTCATATAGGTATGTAAACGTGACCGAATTGTGTTCAGACGGACAACTATTTTGTAATCGAATAAGGGGTAGTTTTGGGGAAATGAAGTCCAGAATATTGTTCACAGAATGTGTCATGAATTCCATGCCAACCATGTCACGTCGTATCGTCTCGCAAAGAACGATTAATTAAGATCAATAGCACTTGCATCTGTTTCTATGAAGCATCATCCCACTTCATCTTATCTCCGCTAATAATTGGCCTAATGCCACCGAGAAGTCATAGGAAATGGACAGCACGTTTACAGTCTTAGCAGTTAATGACTTATTAGTGGAGGAATGATATCGATTGGCAGGGAATAATGCCGAGATATTTCGTTACAAGACAATCTGCACTCGAGGAAGCAATCCTCTTAGTAACTAATATTTCTCATTCACTTTAATACCCCTGCTGAGGAGAGCAATCGGACCACTTCGATACCATCAGCTGTTTGCAGCAACGTTCATTGTGAAATGCTGCAAATGAAATTCAGAAACTACAAAGCGAAGGTACTTAAAAAAACTCGAGATAGTAAGTGCAAAGATTTTAAGGTGAATCTCATATCCTCTCATACCCTGCTTCGATTCTTCTCTAATAATGCCATTTGGTACATTTGAAGGCAAATATAGAAATCCATAATCGTAAAGCAGGAATTGAAGAGTCTTTGCAGAAAACTGTGTAAGTGCCAAAAATCAAATTCTATACTGTAGTATTATCATTGACACATAGAACATCCCCTGATAATTTTTTATTTTATTTTTGGCACTTAGTGTTTTCTACGAGGACTCTTCAATTGTAAAATTTACTATCGTCTTTATTAGACATTACACATCAAAACTCCATAGGTAGATAGAAAGCCGCCAAATGTTAGACTTCAATGTTGTTTTTTTTTTAATTGAGAGTTTAAGGTCACATGCAGCTTCTGAGGTTACTAGTGACCACGGCAAAATCGTCAGTGGGATAAAATAGGTAGTAAAGTCCAATTCCCGTTAGGAAATCGTCTTCATTTTGTAGCAATATAGTAGTTTCTGTGGCTACTTAACAGAGTATCAAACATTTAACGATAAAAATCGTTCTTGAAGCGTAATGAAACATACGAAGATCAGAAAGGCCCTCATTTTAGACACCACTTTATTTCTTGGAAAGTGGGATTGATGATATACTGGGATTCCTAGGCAGCCAAATACACGTACAGAGCCGTCCATTAGTTATCGGAAACCATTAATGACTGTGTTCTTATTTAGAGTATTAGTGTCTAAATATTAATGGTACCATTCAATAACAGCTTTATATAGGTAGCTATGATAAAAGGAAATTATAGAAGCAATCTGAAAGGTACTATTTTTGTAAAAAAAATGCACATCTTTTCGAAAATAAGTGTTCAATTTTGAAAATTTCGTTTCTTAAAAATAGAAACCCAGAAAGTTTTCCTCCCGTTCGAAATAATGTACATATACACAACACTCGTGCCTCTCACTCAAGAATAAGCCCATCAATTATTTCCAAAGGTGGTCAATTATAAATAATTACCAATAGGCAAAAAACTCACATTAATATTAAGAACGAATTCACACAACACAAGCAGAATGTCACAGCTATTTAAACACGAAACACACTAGGTACTATAGAGTCAAACCGAATACTAGTAAATCAGTCAGTGTCTCATACACTCGTTAATACCATCTTCTATGTGTTCACTCTAACATTTTGAACTTAATTCTCTGTTTCTGAACCCATCAGAGTATCGCTGTAAAATTCCCGTATATACCATTGCGTCACTCGTCATTCATCACTACTCACTCACTATCTAAGTCCACCTCGGGTGCGCGATAAGCTATCGGGAGAACAAGGATAGAACGCGAGGAGCTTGAGCCACTATCAGATCACCGACTTGATGCTACAACAGTCATTGATAAGTGTCACTGATCTAGACACTCTTGGGCAATGTGGTTGTGTCTCGCAACTATACTGTCTACACCACAGACCAATGTGATACAGTCGGATTGATATGGGTTACGCCAGGTGTTACCGTCACCGACTACGTCGCGTCATGACTCATTCAGAGTGCGAGCGTCCCAGAGGTTTTAACGTTACTGGCCAATTTTTGAACGGGTTCTTTTGCGCGCGGCATCGGTTACACACATATCGAGATATAGGATGCTCCGCAACTTAAACACCATCGATGGCGGCTTTACACCTGGCGATCCCATTGGCTCGCCTAAAAGGTCGTTCCGAGGTTCGTACCAATTCCCTTTTAAGGGCAATCACGAATTCCTGGTATTATAGGTGGTAAATTCCAGGATGGAACCACAACTGTCACTGACCCACCGTCTAAGGGTAGCGGTTTATGACGCTGCCTGCCGAAATCCAGGACACGCATCTAACTGGTGTCGCCAATATCACATGGCTGACATTTACCTTTTATTTTTCTCAAATTTACTTAGACTTGCCATGAAGAAACTATATTTTGTAAGTTCGGCTTTGAAGTATCATAGGCTTCAACTTTTCTGACACAAGTCAATAGTTTAATTCTTATCTTCTGTGATCGTTCGATTTTATTTCCGTTCCTCCAGAGGTTACACGTGCTTTTCACTGTATTGTAGTTACTTCTTTCGTATGCTCCTCCACAATTCCAAAGAAGAGCATGGAAATACATTTTCAAAGTATGTACTAGGCACGTGGGTACGTTTGTTTAAAGGATCCGTGCTAATTAAATAACGGGAGTATGTTTTACGGTTTGCTCTAGGCAATCTGTTTCACCGTATCAGAATAATTTCCCTTGCATACAGGATCTATTACGCACTTTCGAAATCTGACTCTTCAGTAGTACTGTACTATTTACCGTGCAGAGTATATGTAATATAAATTCTCTGTCAAATATTCAGTCTGAACTTCGGGTAAATATTTCTGGTAGTAACTTTAGTTCCTGAGTGAATTGACTTTGAACATGTCAAAACATCAAGGTACATATCTAAAAATATGGCTGAAGATAACACGGCCAGACGCCCCAAATTGTACCAAGCACTCCTGTACTTGACATATTCGATCCATACTAATAACTCGTCCAAAAAATGTTCCAGATTTTTAATATTTCGCTGACAGATACACACTCATTGTTAGTTTTAAAATACGAAAGATTTATTAATGTTTATAATCGCCTTCACCACCAATCACTATTAAGATTTTCGTGCATATTGTTTCACACCGAATGCTTGTGAAGCTGGTCAGACTAACGCACAATAAAACTGCAACATTTCCAACAGGTCTGCAGTGGGCCATTGTCCACAATTAAATTCAAGGACGGATTCCAGCAGCAAGAATTTACTCTGACTTCTCCGAAAACGTGTGCACACGGCCAGTGTGCAAACGGCTATCCACTACTTATTTACCGGGAGGGGAGTAAAAGTAGGGCAAGCATCGTAAAAGAAGTGCAAACCAAGTTTTGCGTCCCACCTTGTATATGCCAGCATTAAGATTTAGCTGCGCAAAGGTATTTCGCGTATTTCTTGGAGCACTCAGGCATCCATTATACGGAGATAGGGAAGATGCGTGCAACCCTGTAACAATTTTCCTGCATTTTCGGCGTGGAATGTGCTTCCATTCTACTTGATCAACGTCAATCCTCAAATATTAAATTTCCATTTCATATTCTCCGGCTAATCCGTTCGTTTAAGTGCGACCAGGAGAAGAGAGAGAATCAGAAATGAGTCGACGCCCTTCGTTTATCATTCGGAACTGTTAAGAGAAAACTTGGAAATAGCGTGTTCGTTGCAGAATTTTATAACAAGGAAACTCTTAACACGCACCAGTCGACTAAACTTATAAATTACACGTTATCGATAAAAATGGAATGCCTGGAGCGGCAGTCATGCTATTTGAAACATTTTTCATGTTTAAATTATAATGAAACGTTCAAGAGCATCCTGCACGGCGCCACTCGTATTTTATTACAGATTGGTTTTATACGCTGATGTTTTTATTGCATTTCATCGTGCGGACATTTCAATAAACACTTATACAGGGTTTTCCCATATGCAGATGAAGTGCGTTTCTGTATTGTAGATCACGGGAAAATATTGAACGTTGATTTAAATCACAGTTTTATTAATCAAACGTCAATTATTATTCGGAAAAAATTATGGTATTAATTATAAACATCCTCACTGGTTGTTCTGCGTTTCCTCTCTCTCTCAACATTTTAGCGTTTGTTGATAGTATTATACACTTCTCAAATTGGGTGCACGAATTATTGCTTATTTCGTAATTGTGACGAATTTTTCTGACACAAATTAAAAAAAATATTGAAGACTAAGTGTCTTTTTGTAATAAAGTGCATCATAATTGAACCATATGAAAGTCAGAGAGATATAGCTGTTATAACTGGATGAATTGAGCAAGCCTTAACTTCATTTGTACGGGAAAGAGTAAGGACAGTGAACTCGACATCACTTGTTAAAATCATTTCTCACTGAATCATCCATATAATCTTTTATGATATTTTAGACAATTTTTCTATTAAAAGATTGAAGGCAGTAAATTTTGATTACTGTATGTGTGAAAAATTAATATAAAAAATAACACTGCAATTAAAAATATGCGATATATATATATACAACTGGTTAAAGTACAAAATTTAATTTACAACATTTGGAATACTACTTTTGACTGGCAAAATTAAAATATTATCAGATCATGTTGCGATCATGTAACAAATTACAGAAAATTCCCGCTTTTGTTGAATTATTGTATGCAGATATATAAATTTATTCAATTCTGGGGTTCGTTATAACTTAATTTTCTTGGCGGCAGTTTTTCATATAGTTCATAAATAATATTTGCTACCAAATTTGGTTATTTCGTCCAAAATTATAATTTTTGCAATTCCTGTTTTATACTGCCTGTCAAAAACTGTATTTTATTTTAACAACGACAATGCTTTTACGTGACAATAAACATTTTAAAATTATCGATTTCATTACATTTCAACAGCAACCGCTGCAGTGAATTTTTTGAAAGTTTATATCAATTTATTACCGCGTTGCATGCGACACCTTGTTCAAGTTTCATTTTATTACATGTAACAGTATGTAGAATGGTATCACTGTAGATGTTTCTCCAATAAAAAAATTGCACGACGCACTACTAGTAGGTGCATACTATCAGCTATTTGTTTTATTATATTTATCCATTGGCTATAGTGATGTATCGCTGGTTTTATCAATACTGCTCCAGTTACGATGTAAAGTGAACGCATACACTCGATAAAGTGATAATATTTATTATCAATCATTATAAGAATATTTATTTTATTTCGTTCGCGACAGTTTGCGAAAATACATTACTCCGTAACAGTCTGGCGAATAATATTTAGAGTTAGAATTTCAGACTCGATGTGTTACGTAAATATGGGTTATTGAAAGGGTTAAATCAATTGGATGAAAAGAAACAGAAACGAAACATAATGGCAGTGATTTATTTATTGGTTTATTACAAAAGGGATGGATCGTGTGACTACATGGAATTGACGAAAAGCAGAGACTACTTAGGAAGAAAATTCGTACGAACAGTACAGCACGCAAATCGGTTTCCTTACTAGACCCACATCCTCCCCCTACTTTTGCGTTGTTACCCATTTGCCCGTTTTGAGTCAACATATACACGTCATCGTTCGTACACGCGGTGCATGCTTCCGTGCGCACGCGCACGATCCCCCGTCCATACGCCTAAACGTGAGCACGCGCAGCGTCATGTACACACATCTATGAAACAGAACAGAAAGAGGCATACACACACAGGACAGAGGCACATTTGTCGGCAGATATCCTCTCGCCATCGAGCAGCTTCTTATATCCTCCTTCACCCTTTCATCGAGCGTTTTTTCCCTCATTTTGACACTTTCCCTCTCTATCTCCTCCCTCTTCTTCTACCCCTGACAGCATACACACACTCATGCACACGCATCCACGCACATACACGAATGCAAGGGCGCAGCTGTCTCGTTCTTTCTCATGGTTTCATTACTCACTTGCCGATAATCTCGCAGAGCTCGTAAACCTCGTCGAAGAGAACCTCGTCGTCCGCCATAGTGGCGACGAGGAGGTCGAGGATGTCGACCGAACGAGGAGGCTGTACGCGCCAAAAGGCGCGTCGGAGCTATACGAATTCGTAATAATTCGTAAGCCGTGCAAATACGCGCCTCTCTTCTCCCGTAGTCTGGGCTGACGTCGTCGTGTTTCGTGTCGTGCCGTGTGTAATACGGCGGCGGCGTGAGCCCAGCCACGTATCGTGGATTCACGGCCGCCTCGGCTTCTCCCCACCCTCTCTTCGCCGTCTGTCTCTTTCTTTCGCCCAACAGTGACGATTTTGTTTTCCTCTACGCACACGTTACGCACATACACACATCTATATGTACACAAGCCGTGGATAATACGATGAATACACCCGTGTTAGCAGCACGCCCGGACTATCGTTGCACTGACACACGATCGGTGGACACGAGCTGGCCACCCGTACTACTCAACTCCGTCACCGAGGCGTACGTAAAATTCCCTGCGATTACAGGAACGGCACCGAATACACAGCCGACACCGCCTTCCCAGTCTCGGCTTGCTCACGCCGGCAAAGTCAACTCACACAACTGGCGAAGATACGGCTGTACGTAGTTACAGACGTTTACACAATCGTACGGTGTCACGGGCACGAAGAAAACCGGATTGGACCGAATCGGTTGCCTCGTCGGAGCGAACAGTTGGCCGTGTGATTGACAAGGACCGACCAAGCGACAAGCGGCCAGACGGACACCGATGCCACTGTACACGCTTTCCCCGTCTGTCAAAGGTGGAGGAGTATATTCACTCGCTCCGAAGCAAGACTGGTTGCATAAAACGCGGCGAGCGACTGCGCCGACTAACACCCTCTTCTCTGTCCCCTCTGACTAACCGTTCTGCGTGGTGGGGCGGGCGTGGCGCCGCTTCGCGTGGAACCTTTGCCGCTTTAATGCGCTGTGTCCTTTACTTCGTCCCTACGTCCGCAATATTCACGAAGCGTATGTAACGCTACCATCGAGCGTCCCACTGGTGCTGTCGCAATGCCAACCTTCTGAATACCGACGCACGCGATTACTCCGATGATAAGTCGCGCCGCATGCCAATGAAACTTGATTCTTGCAAATGCTCAATCGCTGAGTAACAATAGTTTACAAACAGGGAACATGTGGTTACATGTGTAATTACGACTGACCACACAGGGAACATGACGGACGTTGTACCAGTTGTCGATACGGAAACGTGCAGCTGCACCTTCGTACATTAAGCTTGCCAATGTGTGTACAGCATGTTCCATGACAAACAACGTATATTTAAATGACGAATTAACTAGTTGCTGATGAATCAATTTAATTTATCGCAAATACGAAAGTCCTGCGAAAGCTTCATCCAGTTCTTCCCTCTGCCCGAAAATCGCTAGAACAACAATTTCTTTATTTCGGCTCCAGCTTTGGCGGACTATTTTGGACCCAAGCGCTAGAAACTTTACTTCTTCTTCGAGATACTTCAAGTGCTTATGATCGTATCCCTTTAGGATTATTATCCTTCGTCTGTTATTACATAATAGCTTAGATTTCTTTGTTTACGAAAGGAGTTAAGAATTAAATAACTAGGGTGCTCATTATAAAGTGACTACGAATATATATATATAAGCAAATTATTACCCGTTCCTTATCCACTTATCGACATACTGACATTTTACTTGATCACAGTCCAATTGAGTATAAAGTAAGATCAGACCTCGCGCTATCTAAAATAAATGGGCTAAGAGTCATAAGCAATCTTACGCACATATGTAATTGCCAATTTTCTTGTAACTCGGGTAAATAGTACTATATACAAACGAGATATAGGTCTCTTATATCTCGTCTCTGATTATATTGTACTTTAAAACTGCTGCTACATAAGTTTCGAAATAATCTAACAAGGGGAGGGCACCATGTGGTAGACACCGATTTTGATGAGCCTTGGCACGATGGATCTATGTCGAAAATAAGTAAATAGGTGTCCGAACGTTTCAGCCAATAGGCCTTAGTAATAGAGATATTTACATGTAAATTATTAAAAATTTCATAGTGGCCGTGGGGTTTGAGTGGGTAAAAGTCCCACACTACCCTGGCACCCGCGGAAGATTCCCTTCTGGAGGTGTCGGGGTGCTTTTCGAAGACGTATCCACGTTAAAAAAAACTTTATAAATTATTATTTTTTTATTTTATTTTTTTTTTTAACTTGGGAAAATCTTTAAAAGGTACCCCTCGACTCCTTCAGAGGGGAATCCTCCCCCGGGGCGCCAGGGTGATGTGGGATTTTTACCCATTAAAACCACTATGAAATTTTTAATAATATCCATGTAAATATCTCTATTATTAAGGCCCATTGGCAGAAACGCTCGGACACCTATTTACTTATTTTCGACACAGATCCATCGTGCCATGGTTGATCAAAATCGATGTCTACCACATGGTGCCCTCCCCTTGTAAGCTAGAGACATTCTTACTGCAGCCGCTGCTGTTCCTTGGTCCAGATGTAGGTCAGTGTTAAGAATCACGTAAAATACATATTGGGACGGCCCTGCCGCGTGAATACCAGTGGCACGAAGTTTTTTATAATTTTGACATAATTGGTCTTTTTGCTTTCTACATATTTTACCACCCTTTCTGCGATTAAATTTCAGTGAATATGAATCTTAATAGTATCATTCTACATTCTACTTTAAAATAAGTATTAAATAACCTATTTTTATAAAACTAAAATCTATCAAAACTGTGGGATAGTAATTTCAAGGCACCACACGAAGAATATATAAATCTATTAGTTATTTTCATTGTGCTAACACTAATTTCGTTTGATCTTTTTCATCGACACCTTTGGGTGTTCCTTTTCTGAAATTTCATTGTGAGATAGCGCCCTTGGACTTGGAAGATGTAAGCCAAAACAACATCTTTATCTGCGTTTCGACATCAGCCATGAACGTTATCTAACGTTTCATTCAAAAAGCAAGGGTTAATTTAAAATAAATTTCGTGTAAGTATACACAAAGATTATCTCAGAATGGCAGAGTTTAAAAAAAGAATTGTCACATTTGCCACGTGACATTTTTGATTTGGTAATCGACATTTAAACGTAAATATTCGAAGGGTGTGCAAACTTATCTTTTCGTACCATATATCGGGTCATTGATCGCTCAAAATACAAAACGTCCTGAGCACAAATATTTTCGAAGGACGCGTGCCATTTGATAAGCTAAGAGAATCAATTAACAAATTCATGTATCGAACCTGGATAATGCGAACGGGTCGGGACAGGCATGATGTAGAAAACAGAGAAAACTGTTTCATCATCTGCCACGTATGTCTCTGACGCATTCAATTAAATTCCATGCTTTTTTTTATACATACAATTCGTTGTCTTCCATGCTAATTTATCTGCGTTATTTACAAACGGGCGTATTATATTTACCCAACAAAGGCTGAAGAAAAATATTTTATCCGCTGTTATCTACTCAACTGAAACTATCCGCGGAATGGACTTATCGCGAACTCGCAAACCAGTGTATATCGATGTTTCGAATGATCGGCAATTTCAGGGTAGCAGTGTAGTGTTTGGTACGATTAGGTTAGAGTAGCTATTTTCCTAATTCAAAATATTGCGAGTAGATCTGAATGTCATGCGATTAGCTCGAGACCTTTCGATGTCGATGGTGACCGAGACTCGAACGTGACTTCGCTGAACGGGACTGAACTTTTCGTGGGGACAACAGCGTGCTGAGAAGTGAAGATTGTCAAAATATTTGCCAACTGTTCTTCTGTCAAATGATTTTTATACGACTTTGATAAGGAGGGATAAAAATAAGTTCACGTTGCGAGGATATCGACGAGTTATATCGTACAGTGAAAATGTCTGCGAACGAGCCAGGTGTACCATCGCTTTCCAGAGATAATAACAACTGGAGGAAAGATTTAGTTTTCCAACTCCAAGAAAGAAATCGGAAGCAAACATATTGTTTCGCGGATCTCATCAGTTTGCGTAAGATTCGCTTATTTACAGTTATCGATTTACTTAACTCCCTTAATCCCAGCGAAGTTTAACTCAAGCTCCGTTATATCCATGAAATGGAGTAAATCATATTTCGAATTTCGGTTGCAATTTAGTAACGTATAACGCAGCTTTTAATTTATAGATACCAGATTGTTCGAAAGTTCCAACACGCTGCGCGGCGAAAACATTCAGTTGACTATAGAAAATGAGACTCTTCGCCGGAATGCGGCCAGCGGATCGCCTGCGTTGGGCACAAACGCGGATCTAGACGCTCGTCTTTTGAAACAAGCAGAAGAATTAGCAACATTACATAAGCGGAAAGGAGAACATACGCAACAGATAGTAGATTTGAATAATAAAGTACAAGAAGTGACGAAAGAGCTTCATGCCAAGGAGACCAGGTATCTAATTTCGTGTATTTCTAAAGTGCGGATAATATTTAGACGCTGTTCGATCCGAACGCGAAACGTGCTCGCAACGTATTCATGTGTTATCGAAATTTGCAGCCTCGCCGAAAGCATGGACCTCAATATCAGTTTACGTTTAGACTTAACTAAATCCCGTAGCAGAGAGGTAGAGCTGGAAAACATTAATCAAATGCTGAAAGATGAATATCAAGCCCTGCAGCTCGCTTTCACGTCTTTAGAGGAGAAACTTAGGAAGGCGCAGGTATTTATCGTAAAGCACTATTTACCTACGTTCGTTAGTAATAGAAAACTAATTATTATTGATAGAATAAGAACACAGCGGATGAAGAATAATAAATAACGTATGCTTTCAGGAAGAAAATCGTCAATTAGTAGAACGCTTAATTAAGTACAAAACTCGAGATGCGGAGAAAGTGAACGAAGAAAATGACAACTTCTTGAAGTGAGTAAATATATTATTTTCTTTTAATAGTTCTTACATATAACAGTTGTTCTTTTTCTTTGGAGTTACTATTTATCTATATATGAGAAGCTACGTCGCCATATATATTTTGGTATATTGTCTGTATTTCGGTAAATGCTTGTACAGTTTTCTGTCTTCACACACTATTTACATATGCAAATTTTATGCTGCTGTTCAGTAGCATGCTTTTTATGGAAATGTAGCATAGCAGTCAATATTTGTTCACATGGTTTTAAGTTTTTGCTTTAAACCGTAATATATTTTTAATTACACGATATATATATATAGAGGTTACTAGCAAAATGCACCCGCGCTTCGCTTCGGGCCTAAGAGATATTAAGGACTCTATGAAAACACATTTCGCCCCTTTTCACCATCCCCGGGTTGATTAGGGCAAATCCTCAAATTGGATTTTAGGCATTTATGTGGGTAACCTTTCGAAGTAAAAATCAAGTTGATATCGAATCGAAATATATCGATATCGAAAATACATTTCACCCCCTTGCCCCTAAGTAAATTTGGATGAAATTAACTTCAAGTTTTTTTTATTAAATATAAATATTCAGTGGGAGGTGCAAATTTTCATAAATTCAGTTGAAATTAATTTCGGTTTTAATTGACGACGTTAGAAATTTTTATTTGGAGCAACTAAATTTGAGTAAATTTGGTTGAAATTAACTTCGATTAACATCCGCTTGGGGATAGAGTTTCCAAAAATCCTTCCTTAGTGTGTGCCTACGTAATGAAAACAATGTACCTTCCAAATTGCACGTTCCTAGGTTAAACGGTTTGAGCTGGGCGTTGATGAATCAGTGAGTGAGTCAGTCAGTCAGTCACTCAGGTAGTCAGGATTTCTTCTTTTATATATATATATATATATATATATAGATTTAAATTCACTTTGTCTTTGCCCTTGAAAGAATACTTTCGTCTATCATATCCTGTGTGCCTAGATTATCTTTTGATAATATAAAAATATCTATTGATAAAACTCCTTTAAGGGTACACACCTACACAAGTAAATCCTTTTTCTATTGTAGACTTGATAGAAATTTTAAATCTTCGGACACAACGCAAACTTCTTCTTACCGTAGACCTAATAATATAACTTCTAAAATTAATATTTCGGAAAAATATTTGGTAAGACTAGGTCTGGGTGTAATGTAAATTCTTCCAAAGCTTCATAGGACAAGGTTCGTAAGCACACGAGCGTAATAAAAATAGAAGAGGCGAAGCACATGGCTTGATACCGCGTATAAACTTCCGCTTCGAAGGGATCAGGTCATTGACCGTGCTATAGTGTTTTATGATGATCTTTACTTCGTAAAATAAGTACTTCTTTTCGGGAACAATTAACACACATGAAATATTATTTTATGTAATATTTATTTCCTTCAGATAAAGAACGTGGTTGTCGAACATTTTCTTGTATTTACAAGAGCAACAGACATTTCTTAGTGTTATTTAGTTAATTTTGTTTATTATTTGCATTATTTATTCGAGTTCCATTGAGTTTGTATTAGATATAAATAATTTCGCATTTCGCTTGTGCGTGTTTAGGTGTGACTTAAATTTTAATAATACTATTTCTCTACTAGCACTTAAAATTTTCTAGATTTTCTTCTTTTCTATTTTGTTATTTTAATATTCATTAAAATATTTCTCCTGGTGTTTTGTCAGCTGAATTTTGCATGATATAAGTTCCACTTTATAATTGCATGATCTGCGTTTGTATATGACAAAGTTGTATCAGAGTTTTTCCGGACCATTTAACAGCGTCTGTTTGTGTTGTATATTATGCTGTTTTGAACACGATACAAACATCGCTTACTCCTCTGTTATAATAGAGTCCAACCTATACATTTTTCTTTTAAAATTAGCACAAAATTGTATAATTTATATGATTATACAGTAGAATATTTGAATAAATTTTTTTCGTAATGAGTGTTTTATAATATGAAATATTTAAAATGATCTAATTAATTACAGTAGCAATTTTAATATTTAGTGGCCATTAAGTTAACTCCAGTGCCAGCTCCTTATCACTAAGTTAACTCCAGTGTCATAAATAACACTACTTTGTATGTTATAATTTATTATGTAACTGTGCCAAACTGCTGATAAGAGAAGAGAAACATGTCCTGTTTCTTTAATAACACAAAAAACTTTGCATTCTTTAAATATTGCTGAGTTGTAAAGGCAATCAATGTAAGAACGAAGCAAGGTTTTTTTGACCATTTTATACTCTCACGAATGAAATTCCGCCTGGAATTATTAAGAGCGTCATGGAAATGATACGAAGCAGAAATAAATTGTTCAAATACAAATTTCATAGTGCATTACGTTCTATCGAAGAGTGTAATAATTATCTTCTTTTTTACGGCGTACAGGAAGTAATCACTTAAGCCTGTTTGTATTCTCCTCGTGAGATGTGTGTCAATACGTTCCATTGATAAGAGTGACTAATATCAGTGCTCGAGATCTTCGGTCAATACAATATTTCATACTTCCATTATTCAGTTATTCATTACATTCTAGTGGTAGACGAATGAATGCTTACGAATATAAATCGCAATGCATTTTTTCGAAATATCGCAATTATTTCTATGTAAGAGGTACCTATCTTTTACTTATATAAATAGTAGTGTTATTATACTTCATTCACTCATATCGTCTAAGGAGGAAACTGTTGGAAAATGGTGTATGTTTACATAAAAAAGAAGCCAGGATTATCGACTTCAATTATAAAATATGAGCTATTCAATATTGGAAAGCAAACACGACTGTTTGATCGAACTACATATCATCGGTTTGGAAAAGCCAAGTTCTTATGTTAGCTTCTCAAATAAGAAGTGGATATACCGCAAGATGGATCTACGCGGGATTCTTGTTGCAGAATATGTGTGATGAACATATTTTTTATTGCCTACGAAAACCGGATGGCAATTTGTGACTTTGAAATTCAGTAGCGGATACATAAGGATCAGAAGATGAGGTCAATTATACTTTATTCAAACCAGATTACAAATTGGTGTAACGCAAACGTCCATGGAATCATCTTAAATACGACAATTATTAGTCTCAATTTACAAACATTTTACAAATTGGGAATTAATGAGCAACGCATTTGCAAATGATATGAGACCACGTACACAGAATTCTAGTGAGAAGTGGAAGAAGATAAACTCACATCCTGTCTATACTATTTATTGGACATTGATTCTATCTGTAATTTCGGCGAATGATAAACGATTTGAAAGAAAGATAGCATCTATGGATCTAAGAAATTGGTCAACAAACGTTTATTTGCGAAAGATGAGACATCGCGATGCTATATTCTTGGAGCAGGCACTCCCAGTGATTTACAGGAAATATTATCAAAAAAAAAAGCAAATAACACTTGGGATACCGAAGAAAATACCGGATCAAGAAATAATAATAAATACTAATAATATTACTTGCAATAATGAATTATATTAAATTTATCACATAGAATTGCTCCAAAAGAAACGAAAGTGTATTAGACGCTTCAGAATTGTGAAACACATCGAAACATGGAAATTCTTCGTGGCTAAAGAAATCGAAAGCTCTTTATCATTTTACAATTTGAGGCTTCGTTTCGATCAAAATATATTCTCAAATAGCAAGAGATCCAATACATTTCCGGGTTTTTAATGCATTTTTCCTCTCATTTTTATTTTCTCGAAATTTATGTATGATGTATCGATATGCACGATTATCGAGATTGAAGTTTCAGGTTTCAAAATGATAAAGGACATTTTATTATCATGGCTACGAAGTATTCTGTTAGTTCTCTGCCGGGCATTATTTTGGGTGCATCCGATATATCGTGTACGCAGCAAATGGCTATTATAAATTAGTATAAGCAGATTTATTACATACATTTATCTTGTACCGTTGAAGTGTTAATAAACAAGTGGATTACAAAGGTACTTAATAACGATAAAAGATTCGACATTAATATCAGTTATCCTTATCAATGCAACGCCATTATTCACTAGATTTAATATATATATATATATTGTATTTAGAATAAAATTATACACACCTTTGGCCTATTACGCTGCGTAATGGTGCATAATAAACCGTGAAACGTGTAAAGATTTTTTTTTCAATCTCTTACTATCTTCCAGCCATTTGTGGAAATAGAAAATTATCCGCCATTCTTGCAGGGATGATTTCATTATTCAGAAATAAAGCTGATCCAAGAAAGGATTTCCTGATAGTGACAACTTGTCCCTTTACATGTTAGCAGTGCTTAAAAAAATACAATTTTTAAATTTGTACAAAGATTGCATCATGTACTCGAATATTTTTTATTTACAATTTTTACCGTCGAAATCTGTGAACGTTATTTGCATAAAACTAACAATTAATGAAGTCTTCTAGCATGGTGTTTTATATTAATTTACGAACATTTAATTATGAAGACATCTTGGTCAGTTTCATAATTCATACACTCCAACTATTAGAAATTGAATAGTATTTATGTTTATTCTCTTCTATTATTTAAATTTCTCTTGTTAACAAAATTACAGTTATTTTAGTAGACATATTAATAACACGTCTCACTAATTCTGCTGAAATTACAATGTAAATAGTATCCTGAGAATTTTCTTACACGATTTATTCCCAAAGGGAGTTATTCAATAACTGAAGTGTAGATGCTAGATGCCAATTGTTTCGCATTTAAATATCATTGGAGTTTGCTTATCTAACTCGATGTGTAACGTTTGGAAGATTAGGGACAATATGCAGCCAGAGGTAACAAACTGTTAATGCTGCACGCAAAAATCGTTAAGCTGGAGATATGTATGCGAGATCCTGTGTAGGGTTGTCTACGCTAGCACATCACACTGCTTGACATTTTCGTTTCAGCGAGAGTTTTTCCAGCCCGACAGCCTTTTTGATGCATACCATATCAAAGTTCGGGTAAGTCTGAGCAAGTGGCGTGACAGAAATTACGCTTAATGCACTATTTCGTAGCTTTGAGCCGTTCGCTAAAGGAACCAGATCGCGCCGAAACGTTCGTACACGTCGTTACACCTTTCATTCGTTTGCGCTTGGTGGACGCGAATGTTCTACATACATTTTTTTTTAACGCATTAATTCCAAATGATCTCCTTCGAATGAGCAAACTTATACAAGAGCTTAAAGGGCAATTGTGCTTACTGTTAAACGCAGACATCGTTCCGAAAAGAAAGAGAAGGAGACGTTTCCAGTGAAACGTGCGAGCATAACGATTGTCGACCAGCGATTAAGCGGGACTAATGTGATTTAATGTATATTAATGTGTAACAATGGCGACGAATTGGTGATACTAATTGTTTTAGCTTGCATGAGGCATAACAATCTGACGGTTCGCTCAGAGACAAATCAGTGGTGTTTCTCGATGTTTTCCTGGGTATATTTCCTGCGTACACATTATTCCGTTTCTTTCAACGATCCTTTAATTCTCACGAAACTACGGGAACCGTCTGTTCTTTCTTTTGCAGAAAGAAGCAGGCGAAGATGCAAAAGGAGCTGGAGGACGCAGCCCGCGATACGCGATCCGTTAGCCCAGATCGATCGAGTCTGAAAGAAGGAATCTCTGGTCTCCCTACCTCAGTGCCGACAAAAGTGTCCGTCACGTTTGTACGTTGACAAAACTTTTCATTTATGGGATAATTTATGGGTCACCCTTAAATCACCGACAATTGTTTTCGTCGACACGAATTCACCGACACCGAGTTCGCCGACATTGTCTATTTACCGACACGTTGAAATCACCGGCAATCAGTTAATCGACATCGACGCCGACTTCTAATGAATAATAAGACCTATACCAGTAGAAGTCGGTATCAATGTCGATGAACTGTTTGTCGGTAAATAAACATTGTCGGCGAACTGAGTGTCTGCGAAATCAGTGTCGGTGAAATCGTGTCGGTGAAATAATTGCCAGTGATTTAAAGGTAACCCATATTTTATATCGTGCTATCGTTGTGGAAATTTCAGTACAAATGTCCATTAATTCGTTGCAACGCGAGCCTGCTTTTTGGGGATGTCTGGGGTGCCTTTAAATGGGACAAGTGCTTTTGAGCATATTTCGGCCGATTATAATAATGGAATTAATTGCATTGTTCGAGGAATTACCATACTCGCATAGACATACGATATTCATTTGATTATTTATTTGACTCTCGTAATATGGATATCAATATCTATATGTGACTTGTTCTTCAGAACGAGCGAGAAATGAATGTATTATTTTACCTATTTCTTCCAAATGCTAATGCAAATATTCCTGTGTTAAAAGCTTAGATCGACTTAAACAGTATTTATTTTACTAAACGACAATAAAAATTATTATACTATGTTATGAGCTGATCGATCGGGTTTTCTGACGATTCTCGAGTATTTTCTGCGGGCAGCAGTATAGTTTATTAGGAAAGATTGTACTTGTATTAAAATAGTTGCATTAGGATAATGTCATCTGATCTAAGTTAGCACCTCGTATTTATAACAAATAGGCTATTTAATTGGAGTACGCGTGACCGCTGGGTACTTGTTACTACTTTTTATGAATCTTACACTTCTTACCTGTGCATGTTACGTTACGGAAATTATCGTGTAGACGTTATTGTACTGATCAATGTTTTAGTGGTATTTAGAATCGCATAAAATCTATCCTTTGTTATGTTTTAGTGGAATATATGTAAGGAGGGTACCTATATTGTTTGTAATAAGTGAAGTTTAATATAGTATTAAATTTTAACACCGTTTAACTTATTTAAGTATACTTGTTCTGTTCACAATTATATCGACAACACTAATATATGAAACCTTTGGAAACACGATTTGAATTTTTATATTACTTAGAAAGGGAAAAGAGTGATTATAAGAATATAAATATATTTTGTACGGACGAAGTATATTCCTACGTGGTCTATTTTACTATTAACAGTAGTATTTAGTGAGATTCACATATGCACTTATTCAGCAACGAAATTTATTTTATTTCTTTTAGACTTTTTAAAACACAAGCTTTCAAGTCGCTTTCCTAAATGAATTTTTCTGTTTTCCCATAGGGTGTTCATTTTGTGAATGTCGCTCGAAATAACATCTAAATTACTGAGTTTTTTGATAACGATAGAGGGAAATTTTTTACCATTTTTCAAGTACAATCTAAGTATTTTTCAAGAACTTAGGAAGGAATAAAAAAAGTAATTTTTGTTCCATTATATTATTATATCTGAATAATGGGAAAAATCCCTCTGTTGTTAATGTTACAAAATCCATAGTTTCCATGCTCTGTCAAATGAAACTCACGTCAGGAAGCCCTCTCACAATGTTGGAAGTTCATGTCCTGGAAAGAGTGAAATATTTGCTTCATTAAAGCACTCTATATAGCATACATTATCATAATGACGTTCAATATGTATTATGCGTTCCATGCATGAAAACTGCAAACAGTACGAATTTATTTCAATGTTTAAGAGCATACTTTATCTCACGCTAGGATTATAATTATGGACCAGCTTTTTAAGTTCATTTTACTCGAGTTGCTTGGTCGATGTCATTAACGATTAATGATTCTCATAAAATATCTGGAGCATATACAGGCCAGCATACCTGAACTTACCTTTACAAATGTTTCTGCTTCTTGGGATCATACAACCGTCTTTTAGAAGGAATTATTTGAATGAAATTATTTTATCTATATTTATCCTTATTTATTTCAATGTAAAGCTTCTTTTTTTCAATTTTAATTAATATTGAGATGAATTCAACGATATGAAACATGAGTTCTTAATGATTCTGAATACAAAAATTTGAGTTAGTGAAACATACAATTCTGAACAAGTTATTTCGGAAAATGAATCATTTCTAAATTTTGGCTGTATTCAAAATACCACAAACAAGAAGATATATAGTTGCACTTAAAAAGAAACTACGCCTTGAAAACGTTGGCTTATTTCTTCCCACTAAGCAATTCACTTTCGAGATATTTGATCGTATCGCCACAAGTAGCCAACACTATCTGAGTGGTAATTTGAAATGTTCAGCTTGTATGATTCAACATGAATTTAAATCTCTGCAATGCATGATAATAGCTGAAGATACGAAATTATTTGCGTTAGCAATAGCTCGGAATTTCTGAAATTCAAATTCAACTTGCCATCAAGTGAACGCACATTACTATTTCCTTTCATTTCTAACTCGAAACTAATGTGCGCCCTACACAGTTATCACGTATTAATCCGTTTGCCACATAGTAATTTATTAAACCTCCAAGAGTAGACATACAATTTTTAATCACAGTTCCTTGCAGAATTATTTCTCGTTCGAAATTTATTCAACGCAACTCAGGCGTAAAGCATAATTATGATTCGACAGGTTTAATACATTAACTATCGCTACCTGCATGCAAGCATTTTTCGAAATTTATACGTGAAATGTTTAATAACCCTTGCAGAACGCACACGACGGGGAGGTTTACGCCGTAAAATGGTCTCCCGCCGAGAGGTTCCTCGCCACCGGTGGGGCCGACAGGAAAGTGAAACTTTGGATCATTACAAAAGGTGATTAATTAAAAAAAAAATCGCACTATAATAAAACGTGGTTGAATTTAAATATTGGTCATGGTACACGTGTCGTCGTTACGCACGCGATTAATCAACGTAAACGATACCTCGAACGACCCTTATTACGCGGGCATTGCGTGCCAGTGCCGAGATCTCGCAACTCTGTAATCAATTTACTGGCCTCGTTAATACTCGCATTGGTAACGAGTTGCGATAGAACGGGTAAATTATTACACAGCTCTCGCTTCTGTTGCAAATCCCTTAGGCCTTGGGGTTTGCGGTCGAATCGTTGTTTTTCGCAAACAGATAGAATTCGTTGCATCGCATCAAGTCCGAATAGAATATCAGCCGAAGGGAGAATTAGAAAAGTCGACATTTACTCGCGCCGCGTGTGATACACAGAGATCTTCGCGAGCCACTGGCCTCGGGAAACCGAATATTTAACGAAAATATAATTTCCTCACGTTTAGCGGGATCACGCGGGCTAATAAAGCGATACGAAAGTCACTTTGGAACTTCATTAAAACTTACCATAATGAAGTAATTAAAACTTTGCTACCATCCTCTGTTCATGAATACAAATACGTGCTTGAGAAGTTCGTTTTGTTTCGCCGGGGGAAAGAAAGAATCGCGCGATAACGGGGTGCCAAAGAAATCGATCGCGGGCCATTGTGATGGGCTGGCTAATTCAATGGCGAATTATAAAATGGTAATTACGAGAACGAGCGCGTTAAACCCGGCTGCCGCTATCGGGGCTGTTCTTTATCGGTCCGACCGTTACGTTGCGCACGTTTTTGTTTGCCTATGAGGATTATAGAGAGCGACTGAAGTCGTTGAGCGGCTACAGCGTGATGATAGGAGAGGGGTATCGTACGTGGCAGGCGAAGCATATCGCGACGCTCTCACGGAAGGCTCTCTTCCACCCACTTAATGAAGTATGTTAACGAATCAACAGGTTACTTGGTGCGATACGCGCGTCGGTGTATAGGCGTGCACGTAGGCGCCTATTAAAACCCCGGCTCGCCGGGCAGAAACATTCTCCCCGCTACGGCGAAGCGATCGCACACGTGTTATAACGTGCTCGGATGTAATCCCCTCGCCACGTTGCAAATTGGATGAAACATTCGTCCTTATTGAACGGGCTAGATCCGCTTATCCCACCGTTCCACGGCTCCGCTCGATTCCTCACCCTTTCCCGACGCGACGCTTCAGCACATTGTCTTTCTCCACTACTGTAAATCTCCGCTCCCGATTCTCCTTATCCGATTCGTATCATCCAGCGATTTACGCGCCTTGCGTTTCGCGTCGAGCTGAACAACTACGTAGTCGGTTTAAACGGTTCGGGGGAATGGGGGCGAAAGGGGTCGCGGTTGGAAGGAAATTGGAAATGAAGGGGAGAAATGGATGCGGATGATTTTTCGGATTAGTTGATTGTTTAGTTACAGGCTTAAGTCAGGCGGAATCGTAGACAATGGGGCGACGTATGAGTGAATGGGGATTGCCTAGGAACGAATGCCATTCTAGGGCATCGATTTCTTTGTCCGTGGGGTTGGCTTTAATGTAATCGTTACGTTCCTCAGGTGCCTGGGAGAGTAAAGGTATTCTCGTGGGCAGTAACGCTGGAGTAATGTCCGTCGATTTCGACTCAACGGGATCACTGATCCTCGCAGCGTCTAACGATTATGCCAGCCGGGTGTGGAATGTCAACGATCTTCGTCTAAAGGTAAGTGACAACTTGGCACGCAGCTTACATCGCAGAATGTACAGCCTTCGCGAATATGGTGGTCCTTTAAACGGGGAGGGCGAATCTGTCTGCCACGTAATGTGGTTCGTATGGGGGATGAACGGACACCTGAGTGCTCCTCCAGAAGAAGGGATTCGCTCTCCAACATTTCGTATTTATAAGCAGTTGAAAGGGACAGGTAGTTGTAAAAATAAGTTCATAGTGGTGAACTGATAGGTTAAAAGTGCCATGCATATTTCCGGCAATATTCGCGATGCTTGGATAAAAGTAGCTACGGTTGTGGCTTGCGATTTGTATTTTGGATACATATTGTCAGGTCATGTTCAGTTCTGGGTGGAAATTTTACAAGAATTGAAGAGTCCTTGTAGATAACACTGTTAAGTGGCAAAAATAAAAAAAAGTTTTTATCGGAAAATGTTCTACGTGTCAGTGGTATACATAGTATAGAGTTTTAATGCAATTTGTCTTTGTAAATAAGTAACCAATAGTGCTAAAAGAGAAAATTCTGTGATGCATTCTGGGTAGTGTATACTGAAGCATGTTTAGCAATCGAAGCAAATCAAATTTCGTAAATAATTTAAAGCCAGGGACGTTTCTTCTCTCTCCTGAAAACTTTGATTTTTGGCGCTTACAGTGTTTTCTACAAGGAAGAGTATAAATATTCTGTTTCAAAACATAAAATTCACAAAAATTTAGAATGGATGCAGCAGTAAGACTAATCAGCAATCAGTGCTGTTTTTTAGCTATCTAAAGACTGAAAACTTTGATTTTTGGCACTTACAGTGTTTTCTACAAGGAAGTTAAAATTCACAAATTTAGAATGGATGCAGCAGTAAGAGTAATATACATCCATTCTAAATTTTGTGAATTTTACTCTTCCTTGTAGAAAACACTGTAAGTGTCAACAAAATTTTCAGGGGAAAGAAGAAACATCCCTGACTTTAAATTAATTCTACACAATTGTAGAATTTAATAAAGCATATGTATATACGAAATCATATTGCGCCCTTTCACACACTGTCATATTTTTCGATAAAAGTACCTCTAATATATGTGCATCAAATGATTATGTAAACGTATAAAAAGGACCAAAGTTATACCAAAAGAACTCTATCCGCACTAATGGTCCTACGATTCATTGAGGCAAAGAGAATGGATGGATGGTTCTGCCAGGAGCAAACACACAACGAAGGAAGCGCGGTAACGAGGCGTACTTATCTTTTCCTCATGAAAATATGATTGGCTCCATGGCCATGCCCCAGGAAGTGTATAAACAGACGCCTCGCAAAACGCGCATTAAATTACACGGCCATTCCGAGTCGAGACGGTCTGTGAAACCAGCAGCACTAGAATACGAAATTTATCGTCACCTTCTTCCACGACCTATTACGGCGTGGCTCATGTAAATCTGCCGGCAAGGATCGTAAAGCTAATGACGACTCGCAAAAACCCACTCGGCGCGGATCGTCTCGCGAAATTATTCGCGGATCTGTGCGTCACCTCGAGCCGCAATCGGGACGCCATCCGAGGCTTCCGAGTTTCGTAACCTTCTACCGAAGAATAATACTGTCTCCTTTCGGCGGTGATATCGATATTCTCTCATCTAAAGTTTGTCCCAGTTTTGTTCTCCGCTGGCTCCTGATATCGGGAAGGAACGAAAAGTTTCGCGGTTGTCTTCCTTACGTCTCAACTTTCCTCCACTCCCTTTGTGTTCCTTCCCAGCGGCCACCACGCTGGAAGCACAAAAGTCACCTAGAAATGTATTTTTTCCCCCCTTCTAACGCGAAGTTGCGAGGGCAGGGATGAATTTAAAGGAATACTGCACGTACTCCGAAGGCACGCGTGAAAGTGTAATCAAGGAATGACCGGTTGTTTCTACTCTGGGACGTTACCCGTAGTCGTAACCTTTACACCTCGTTACGTCGACGAGATCGAAATCGAGGTCAGGAAGTAACGCGATAACAGGTTTCCCGATGATTTTTCCGAAGGTTTTAAAGGGGACGAGGATCGTAGTTCGGGGAAAGCATCGATGCGATGTCAGCGACTGCACTTACCATTTTTCCTGAACTTCGAAGTGGCTTTGGCTTCCACACTCGCGGAAACCTCGCATCGAAAGTGTTACGATTTAACCGCCAGATCGAACCGATACGGATTATAAAATTCCTGCGGATCATAAGCGAATGAAGAAAGCAGATCCATCACCCACTGTGCGACCTTTACACAGGTGCTACAAGGGGGTTAGCAACGTTTGAAGCTAGCCTTTCCCAAGTGATCACATGTACTACTTATTCATTAAGCAAGCATAAGGGCATGTACCAGGGGCAGATTGGACGATAGCGTGACTTTAGAGTCTCGCGGTTCCATCACATAGATGCCTCGTTTCTAAGCTGCATTGTAAGTTGCCCGCCGCGCGGCAATATCGCCGTTTATAGTCTCGCCGTGGCCGATGGAATACAATGTGTAATATATCCGTACGAGAGTCAGCTGGGAGTATTGTTCTTGCATCGTTGGACGTGTTAAATGTGATTATTCGTCGCCCACAGATCGCACGAGCATTCCATCCTGAACCGAACTCCTTCCTCCCGTTTCTCTTCACTCGAATGCCTGTTCCCTTCCCCGCAGCGTCTTCTCCCTCTTGCATTTTTCCGCCCTCTTGTTCCCGGAGGAGCACGCGCTGAGAGTCTGTTCAGCAGCGACAGTTTCATTCTGAAGATTGGCGGCCAATGGCGCGTAAACTTGCGAGAAACACGCGAAACGGCGAGGCACCCGAGGCGTAGCCAGGCTATTCGCGCTGAAAGGCGCGAGAACTGACCGCCTGATGTTTATTCCTCGGTACACCCCGTCCCGACCACGTAGCAACGTTTCTCAGGCGTTATTCTCGAAGCAAGGCAACCCTTCGTCAATTTCTTCACCGAGCCTCGCGGGATCTTTTTTTTTTGCGCGCAGCTTCCGTCGAGAAGCTAGCTGGCCTGTCGTGTCAACGCGTGCATCCCCTGTTCTCGTAAATCGTGGCCCCTTTTACTCGAGGGCCTCTCGCTTCCACCGGGCCGATGGAAACGAAACGTCCCACCTCCGCGTTGATTATACAAAGTCCGTTGTTCGGTAAAGAGGCCGGCGCAATTATACAATTTCAATATTTTCGTTAGGAACGAACCGCCCCCCAGGTCGTGCAATCGTTCACCGACAGATTTTATTCGAGTACGTATAATAGATGCGGTGGAATTCATGAATAAAATTTTTACTTTAATCATAGGAGGACTTTTACTTCTCCCGTTTCTTCTTCACTTTTTCCCGGAGTTTCCCTCCAGCAATGGCACAGAGGAAGGAGAAAAGGATCTTTCTAGAGATTCAGTGGAATTGAAAGCCATGGGTTATCATCTGTTTCCCTTTCCTCTCTCGGTTCACTCCTTCAGAACGATTCGGATAGCTTCTATCTTCTTCGTCTGTTTCGTCTGCCGTCCCTTCTTCTCGGTCGTTACTGGCCCCGAGTCCTAAATTTTATATTTCTTGCCAAACCCTTGTTTGTCACCCCCCCCCTCCCCCCACTGGCGAAAAAACGGCGCGTTAAACGAATATCGATGGTATTGGAGGGTACCTGACCAAGGCGATAATGGACTCAATTTCGCGGCAGTAGAGCGCCGGTCGTTTGGATTTCTCACGTCCCGACACACTATCGATTCCTCGGCGAAGCCCTCAGTGATTTCCTGGTCGTCTACCATTGTGAAATCGTCATATATTTTTGCCACTGCTTCGGCCTTCCAATAGAGGCTACGGGCGCTCGCGTTTCTTGCCGTGCTCGGCTCTTTGTCCGCATTGTAAGCTGTAACCGAAGTAACGATAATACGAATCTGACTTTCTTTAACCGTGAACAGTCGTCAGTGGTAACACGGAACTAAACTTTCCACGTGTAACATACTCGGAGGAATTTATTTTTACCTCCTTCAACTGGGAAGTTGCTCGTGGCAGTGTGAAACCGAACTTCGCGCGTACAAGAAGCTCGGAAGATGTTATTTCGACCTGATTCGTCGCAAGATATGCGATGATTAGGACAGATTTTGTTGAAAGAATAAACTCCAGGAAGGATAAAGGTTGAAATGCTAGTTTTTATAATAAATTTTGCTCGATAAACGAAGAATGTTTTGAGTTTTGTTATCTAGAATGTTTAATGATCTTAGTGGATCTTGCAACTTTGGTAGAATAATTTCTGTTTTTTTTTTCGAAAGCAATCACTTGGATTGTGAGTTTATAAGTTTCGCGATAATTGAATGCTTTAGTCCAATGGCAGAAGTGTTCAGTTAATGATGCTTAATGGAATATCTGGCATCGATATTTAAATATTTCTTTTACGATATTTTACATGCTGTAGGTGTATGTACATGCTGAGGGAGTATCTGCGTTTTTGTCAGACCGTTTCTAACAGACGAAAGGCATTTCGATTTGTATTTTTAAAGAAAGTGTAAAAATGCGTTGGTATTGTCCTTTATTTTTCTGTTTTCCACCAGAAAAGGGGAATAGGCTATAGTTGTTTCACGAGGAGAATGCAAATATCGCTCCAGCGATGAAAAATATTGGATATTGGAAAAAGGAGTGTTTCGCCCCATAAATTGAGATTGGGTTTAAATAAAATAATACGTACCTACTTCATTGGCATCATCTAATGTAGAAACAACTTGACGGATTTGTGTAACTGCTGTCAAAACTCCATCCAGTGCAGCGTGGAAATTCTGTCTGACAGGTTGCTACATCTTCTACTGATGTAGTTCTCAGGAATTGCTACAACCTAACCGAATTGGCCTTCACTTCTATTCTAATTTGTTTAGTTGTTCCATTTACGTATAAGCATAGGAATTCTGTTTGAATGAGGGCGATTTAGGGTCTTTTCTTTTTTGGGACTCACGACTGGTATTACGAGTATGTTTGCATAGGCACTGCTAGTTTAAGCAAAGTAGAAACTGCGTGAATATTTCTAAAGTACCAGTCGCGAGCCGCAAAATGTCTGGAGTAAAAAGTTTCGATCGGTTACAAGAGTGTTTATTAGAGGACGAGTTGTATCATCGTACTCGAGACTGGCGCGTTGATTATTCATCGATATTCATTAAGACTCGTGAAAGGCAGACTCTCCCATTCCCAGCCCCATTAGAGGGCGTGTAAACCACTTCGCCATATATTATACGCCATGTACTTCATATGTATCGCGTCAAGTGGATGAAGGGAGAATTAGTGTTCTTACACATTTTCGTATCTGTTTCGTTCCACGTGCTATCTTCTTCCTGCTTTCATTTCTTTCCAGAGGTTGTCAACGTAATTCATTTGCACAGCACGAAGCTTGAGATCTGAATTAAATATGTTCAAAGACTACGCTTTTCTAAAAGTATTTCTAGATACTAGAGGCTTTTGCTGATAATAATACAGTTTTACTGTTGCAACAGTTACTCTTCTAATCAGAATACGTTCTTGTTGAACTGCTTTCTTTTTTAATGCGTAGCTACTACACTATTCTTCATGGCGTTTTTCAATTTTTAAATTGGTTTTCGGCTGAGCAATGAAATTTATGTATTTTAATGAGAGATGCGTGAAAATTAAACCCTTCAGTGTTCTTTCTTTACTAAATAGGTACTGTGTTTGTACTTTGTAGTATGTCTATTCCTGTGAAGTCTGTGGTTTGAAGAGATAATCTACTGTGCTGTCGTGGGACGTGACAAATTTCATTTTCTCTTCATCTGTATACCATGCACGCTATCATCAGCAGTGCACAGTCAACAATTAATATTAGCATATAGCTCTGATTTCCAAAATCAAATCTTGGTTAAAAAGGAGAGTCAAAGGCACGTCCCCCTTTTCCTAATGATGTGTTTTTTATTCACCATATTTGTTGAATGACAGTACGAATAATTCTTCTTACATTAAATTCATATTCGGACCTGATGCTGTCCCCATATATTTGATATCGTTCCATTTCTCTTTTCTCCACATTGAAACGCCGTAACATGATAATTATCCTCTTTTGACTCTTTCGCTTTAAATTCTCAAAGTAAAAAAAAATATTGGACCTAGAGTCATCAATGGAACAATAGCCTCCACTCATACTGGCTCTTATTAAAATAACACTTTTAGTTCATCACTAATCACTAATTGGGCGTCGTATAGACATGAAAGATAAATATAAACGTTTATCTCACTTCTTCAGAATTCTGAGCTGTACTTTATTTACATTGTATTTCAATTACATTGCAATTCAATTACACGTTTGTTTGCAATAATTAGGAATTTAATTAAATGGAAGGTTTGAATTATGTAATTAAATTACAGTGTAATTCAATTAGCACAACTGTGCTTATATCAAATAGGTGAATATATATATATATATATATATATATATATATAGCACAGCTTTTGTGAAACCAAGATTCATACGAGATGCATACTGACGCATAGAATAGAATTGAATTTATGGAGCTTGATTTTCGGGAAAATCGTTTCCGAGGATCACTGCGTTCCCTCTGGTATAACCTGTTAGGGGCCACTGTATAAATTAGCATCCCCTTTACACGTATTTGGGAACTGTGCTCAAGAACTGTTTATGTTTTGGGGGAGACACTCGGAACGAGACAGTCGAAAACTTTTGCAGTTTCTGTGTTCTCGAGTGGTGTAAATGTCCTGGCTGGTGGCCAGAGACACGCCTAACGAAATCAGCACGTTTGTATTGGACAACGCACGTGGGACAATGAACAACCTGTAGATATTTGGCCAGCTAACTACATCTTGGATGGGGGCAGAGGGTCACGCTTGGATTTACGGGACGGTGTTAAGTTTCTAGGAGAATCTTGCGGAAACAAGTGGCGAGGACACACGCGGTTTTAATAATTCACTTTTTCACCCTTAAAAACGAACAGTATGTTGCAGAACTATAAATACAAACTTAACTAAGTCGTTAGTGGATCAATTCCTTTTGTGATATTCAATCTTTTAGGGTGAGGATTCCATAGATCGTAGATTGATTAATGTTTCGAGAGCACAGAGTGGTAGAGTAGTATCAAATTGTTAAGCTTGTACCCCACCAACCTCACTTATCCCAAGAATCTAAAAAAATTGCATTGTGAAACATTTTAAACGAAGCAACGAAAAATTAGTTAAGGACTTACATATGTACGTTCTCAACTTTAAAAAAATTCACTTTGTTCATAGTGGCATAATTTTCTTATTTTCTATAAATTCAAAATTTGGTACCGATGGTGCATTGCTACAACACCATTTCACAAGATCGCTGTTAAATTTTTATTATTGTGCTGATGATTAAGAATCTTTTCGAATTTTCTAATACAGATAAGCCTAAGCCGGAAAATCACCTGCACCACGAACATACCGTTTTTATGTAGGTGCTATATTGACGCTTTGTAAAAACCAAGTAAAACAAATTAAAAATATTCTTTTTAATTTTTTTGGTATAATATAAGAGTAGCTTAATAAAAACCAAAAAGATTTATTTCATTATATGTTGTATTTACTGAGAAAGAAATCTTTAAAAGTAGCTTGATTCTTCTACCGTCCACAGTGGAATACCCCCTTAAACGAAATGTAAAATCAGATCTACCCTAATTAAAGTACGATAGTTCGAATGAAAATACAATTGCAACTTGTAAAAAACTCATACAAGATTTGGATCCTAAATCTTCCTCTAAACGATACAAAGAGTTTTCATTGCAAAACAGACTATACAGTATGACTCAAGAAACGACTTCAGTTTTACGATATTTCCAGGCGTGGATAGATCTCGTTTAAACCAACATTTCCCTCCGCTAGCATTGTTTATTCGTTCGTTTTTAATAACGTGCCACGGCCCGTCCCAGTTACCCGAATCGCCCTGTACATATAATCTCGCGCGCAAAGACGGAAGCCAGCTCTTTTCACGTCTCGTTCTCGTTTTTTCCCCCTTGTTTCTTCTTTATGTCCTCGGCGCGAAAACGCTCGACCCCAGTTGCATAACCACGGCTACGAAGGTAATTAGTATTTACGCCACTTTCAAAAGCGACGCCGGTGTCTTCCTTTCTTTCGTCACGCAGAAGTACGTTTTAACGCGGCGTAATGCAGGGAGCCATGAACTTTGCCGGAGGATTCATAAAAGCGTGCGCCCAAATAACGCGGGCGTGTATTCGTAAAGGCAAGAGGATGATGCAGTACGGCGCACACAAGGAAAACCGATGTCACGTTGGCGCAGTGTGTCCCGTATACAGAGGCGGCCTCGCCCTGTGTTAGTTTCTTGTTAATTAGAGATTAATCTCGCGATACGGGCGCGCCATTGAACAACATTTTAATGATGGATACTGAATGGTTATGCTTCACCTTCTTGATCGATGGTTGGTAAGCTTCTTGTGATGCGTTTTTACAGATGTCACCGAAGTACCTATCAGTTGTGATGGTATTCTACATTTGTTCTTTGTGGCGTCGGAAATAAAGACGCGTTGATTGGGAGAGTTGGAATACTGTTTTTCAAATTTTGATATAATGAAGTCCTTCGTAATGTTTAAATTGTATTTATAATATTCAAATAACCTGCCCCCCTTCCATATAAGATAAGGTAAATTTGATAAGGTAAAGAAAACATTAAAAATAGGTATTTAAGAATGTAATTCTAACTTAATAATATTTTATTAACTTAATACATATATTACATATACTTTGTAACGTACTGACCCTTATCTATTGTTTAACTCCGACTTTCTCCGCAAACATGCATCATACTACCCACCCAAACGCTAGGTAATTGTAAACACTGTGTTATCCCTGCTACCCGTCGTCATCCTAGCTAATGCGTCATCTAACCAAAGTCCAGCACTTCTGCCCTATCCCGTCATCCCCTCTCTTACATTCCGAAACCCTTAAAAACCCACCACATCCCCTCATCCAGATTCATTACTATTCCGAGAGCCACCAGTCTCAGTCGCGGAGTCCAGTTTGAAAACAGTTGAACCTCGAATATTCTTAATTTAGTTTAATAAATATATTATTCATAAAGCGGTAGCTCACTTTATCCTTGTGTCCATTGCAACTTGAAGATATTTAATATATTTAATTATCTTATTTAGGGTGATGTTTGTGTTTGCATCTGGGTAACCAGCTTTTCCTTTTTTTCATTTATGAAAAATCAGTGTTACATCATTAATAGAATATGGTAACGTAACCAATGCATCGTCAACTAAAAATAACAGTGCGACGCCCCAGAAAACACTTCGCGAATCCCTTAGGGGTCGCGACTCACAGGTTTGGAACCACTGGTGTAGAATGGCATTGGATGACAATCTTGTTTCTGTTATTTTCAATTAAGAAATGAATATATTAAAATAACAGATTTTATTTTATATGGATACCTCAAGTTTAACCAACAATTTAAAAATTATTGTCACTATATCGATTTCAATAATTAGATTCTGATGCGTTAAATTAACTGAAAAGTCGGTGCTGAATATTTAAATAGTCGTGCGACAAGTGGCAATTTTGTTATTAGGTCAGCGTTTGATGAGATCCCACAGGAAGAATTAATAAAGAGTATCGGTCACCTTCGATTCCCTGTCCCTCGACAGTAGTCAACGTTAATTACGGATCGGGACGGGAAAATATCCCCGGCCCATTGAAACGGATGGAAATCATGCCCCTCCCCCGTTTTATCGAAATCTTTTAAGCGTTATCTCATTATTGTCTCGTACTTTGTTAAACGATCATTCGCGAACGTACCAACAGGCCGAGATCTTTTTACCGTTTAATCTCGTTCATCGCCGTCGGAGCGTAAGCATACAGAAAAAGGAAGGGAAGAAAGGCAGCCAGAGCGGAGGGGTAAGGGTAAAATGGAAGAAAAGACACGCTCCAATTACGATGTTGAGAGCTTTCGAAGAGATTATAGATCTGGCACAATGACTACCTCAGATCTAAATCGGATTTACCTTCAATTCAAGTCTCTATTCTTCGGATGCTTACTACTCGTGTGCTCTGACCACGTACGCCATAACCAGGGCTGTAAGTTAAAAACGCCCCTACCCTCCCTCCGCCCCCTTGAACCGTGTATGTAGGCCTTCGTTGGAGTTAAAAGCGAAAGGGTGAAATCGGCTGGAAAGCGCAAGCTTTTACACTTTTGACTTTAACCACGGCCTCATCTCTTTCGTGCCAGGCACTGTGCATTTATTGTATCCATTATTCTCGAACCGGCTCGGCGACTGTGCGCCCTGCTACGCATCGCATGGCAATGTGGAAAACGCTTTTCTGCGAAGCCACGGCATAGAAAGGAACGAGAGGTGAACGCTCTTTGATATTCCTCGCTGGAAGTGTATTGTTTCTCCGTGTTCCACGGCTCCTTTGTGCGCGACTCGTAATTATCAACGTCTCCTTAGGAGGACGCACAGATTGGCATCGGATTAATTGCTAAGTAATACACTGTGCGAAATTTTATTCGCAGCGTTACAGGGTATTCCATAACTTATGATGCTGTGCTCCCGAAAGAATTGAAATTGAGGCCTCGGATGCAATAAATGTTTACTCATATAATATTTACTCAAGCTATCACAATTTATGTTAAAAGACATAATGATTTTGGACGATGAAAAATTTGTTGTTTATAATTTTTAACTCGAATAGTAATGATTCAATAAACAAACTGTAAATAGAAAAAATGTGTGTCGTGACGAGCTTTACAACACTATATATTTTAAAATACAGTTTAACAGCATTTAATTGTCCAATATTTCTTAGCATTTGGATAATAATTTTTCCCATTTTCGAGCGCGCTAAATAGTTATTGCATCCGAGCCCTCAATTGTAATAAAACAGTCACAAATTTCTTGTGCAGCCTGCAGTTTTATGGAGGCAGTGTGCGAGGATAAGGATATGGTCTGTAGCGCGACAGAATAAATATTGTAACAGAACCATTGATCGTAAAACATTTAATAAGATTTAAACAAATTCTGCTTAACGTGTTTGTAATTTGGAAGAGTATCCAGAGGCTGTAATTTAAAAAGCAACTAATACTATGTTTCTGTCCATCTGCGACTGCAATTGCACGTTCAAAAAGTGCTTTCCCACGATTCTGTGAAAATCAAAATAATGACCGGCGAAACGTCGGTGAAAATTGCAGCTTCCAAACTGTTCATCTATATTTTCCCACCAAACTCAGAACAAATCAGCTGGATTGAACGAATCCGTCACCGCTGCCACGCTCTACAGTGGGGCCATTCCAAAACGAATGCCATCGCGAATGGGGCCTCGGTCGATAAATTTCCATCTCCGCGTTCGATATTATTTTTCAGCTCACAGAGAATACCCTATTTCCAAGTTGCGCCATTTGCTGTGGAACGACCTGTACACGCTTTTCCCTCATAAAAGATAATGGCCTTCTGGATTCCTTTAGAGGGAAATTTCTTATGAAATTTATCTGCGATAACGAGATTCTTGTTGAAAGGTTTCCCTTTGGCAAAACATTACGTTAATGTTTTTAATACACTTTATGGGAATATTGAGAGCTGACGTGGCTTATTTGATATTTTTAAAAGGGAACGCGCGTACAGTGCATGCGCCAATTCGCCCCCATTCGCTTATTTTCGTGCTCTCCGCTTCCTCTTTATGTTCTGTTTCATTTCTCTGGACGGTGTCTCGCAATTGACATGAAAGCGACATTCCGTGGGGCGCTTTAAACGCAAATTGAGCATGAAACTATTTTCGATATCGCCTCCATTCGAATCTAATGAACCGACCGCGCTCGTTGGCGGTATCCCGTCCTGACAGGGTTACAAAACTCCTTGGAAGGAATTTAATTAATGGGACACGGTTTGTATGATGTTATTCACGGTGCCATCCGGCGCTATTTTCCTCTCTACTTCAGATATGAACCGGATTTAAATGAAAAGTGTTGAGAACTTTAACGACGGGGAACGCCGGGGGGGGGAGGGGGTGGGTAAGGATTCCAAGTCGACCAACCTGCTGAATTCTGAGCTAATTAAATCAGGAGATCGGCCTATTGCGGGATATACTACTATGGCGCGCACAATGGAACGTAATTGCGCCGGCTTGGATGCTGCGCAATTATTGATGGCTTTAAGACTTCTCGCGTATCCGCGATGCAATTTAATAATTCAGTAATGCGTACATAGGGAAAGAAACGGGAGTTTTAAGTACCTATATGCGATGCTACAAGCAGGCGTGTAATTTCAATTCATCGTTTCTTCAATTCGTCACAGTTGCAGGCCGATTTCTTGAGACGTTTTAAGAGCGGCAATTTAAGTCGTTGCGTTTATTATTTTTTTTTTAAATCAAGGATGTAGAATTAACGTTGAATTTGAGGACCTTGCAGCAAGAGGCCTGCAGCTCCATCGTGGACAGTTTTTGAGTTACGACGTGTAATATAAGTAAACAAAATTCTACATCGTTTGGTGCACGTTGGATGCAAGTCTGATAAGAAATGGACGATTTATTGCAAATTTTGAACCTGCACTCGTTACTGTTTTGTGCAATATTTTCGTTTTGGGCAGCTGCAGGTTTGAAAAATTCGCTACAAATAGGAATAAAAACTTACCAGCTCAATAACTACCAGTTATCAGTGGCGCACTCACAAGGGAAGATCCCGAACCCGAAAATTCAAAAAATTCTGAAACTTTGTGAATATGTTGGGAATTTCCTCCTGATTACAACCCAATTTTTCTTTGCTGCCCAAATTCGCTCTAAGGGGGTGTATTTGACCCCTGAAAATCCGGATATTTTCCGATTTTGTGTTATAACTCGTGAACTGCAAAATAATTTTTTTACCAAATGGTAGATCTAATTAAAAGAAGTAACTTTTGTCGTGAAACTTGTTTTCTATCTCTTACAGTTTGCGAGTGATAACACAACATCGGAAAATAACCGAATTTTCAGGGGTTAATTTCACCCCCCTCGAGTAAATTTGGGCAGCAAACAAAAATTGCGTTGTAATCAGGAGGACATTCCCTACATATTCACAAAGTTTCTTAGAATGTCTAAATCTGTACAAATATAGGTACACAGTTTTCAATTAATATAATTTGAAGGTTCCTCTTAAAAAAAAATCTCAAGCATCGCGCTCCTTTTCAGGCCGTCACACTAAGGAGGCCCCTTATTTAAAGAGAAGACAGTTAGGCCTCCTTAGCTACTGTTAACCCACAACATCCAAGTTCCGGGAACTCTAATAGTCTTCTCTGAAACAATTACCAATAATTTCTCTTGTGTATTCCTTTCGCGAAGAGTTTCTATCGCAGTGCCAGAAATACGTTTCCCTCGTAGAAAACTTCTGATCACCTTATTAATTCCGAGACAAGTGGCTCCCTAACGAAACCCTCTTCCGCGCCATAAACGCCCTAATATATCCTCCCAATAAATCAGCCTGCACGTGAAACTGTACCGAATAATTATCAGAAACTCATCATTCGTAAAAATGGGGAATGAAATTCCTCGAGGCTTGTTTGCTTGTTACACCGACTCAAGCTATCTTCCAAGTAGAAGCTTCTGACATAGCCGCAAAAATTAATCGTTCCCTGGCAAGAATGGGACGCGAACTTCTCAAAACTCCGCTGAATCTATTCACCCGACGAAATCACTCTGTCAAGGGCGGCGGGAGGGGGATATCTGATTACTGTTCTTACCAGACAGTAGTGCACGAGGCTGCACGTCATTCGTTAATCCGAAGTCTTAACTTAATGGAATTAGTTTATGGATCTCTGCCGCAGATAAACGTAAACCCTCCGTTTTCCTTCCTTCCGCGCCACTCGCCCGCCACCCCTGCCGCGCCACCCCCGCCCCCTTTTACATAGATACTACTGCCGCCCTCTCAAGTTGCGCGTCCCGCTCGCGCCCGGCCCCCATTCTACTGATTGTCCCCTTGTCTCCCTCTTATTCCGCACTCGAGATTCTCGTTGTTGAGCCGCGAGATCGAGGGACGGCTGCAGACTATAATAGCACAGTGTCAGATTATTTCGCACGCAGCGCTCAGCCGCCATTGTACCCCCAAATAGAGCCTGTGCAGACCTTATCTGCGAACCAGTGACGGTTCAATTAGACGAGTCTACGCGGAAGACCTTAATCATCCCGGCCCCTGGCGGAATAAACAAATGCTGATATATTAGAATCAGACGCGCTCCGCTTAAACGTTTCGCGGGCACCAAATGAGCGACAAATGGGAGCAATTGTGCCGCACGCTGTGTAAACAGACAACGCCTATTCGCTGGAGTGTCTGGTTCTCGAGCCAGACAAGGGGTATGAGCTAGGCTTCAGTCATTGATCTGGCTAAAATTTTACGGTACGCTTGAATTTCAAAATTTGGTGTCTTTGAGGACTTTGTACGATGGGCTACATGTGCGATCGGGGTGGATTTAAATAAGTAGTAGATAATAGGAATAATTGTACGTATCAAAAAGTGGGCATGTATATTTAGAAAAGAAAATGGGCTAGACCGAAGTGCTGCGAAACGTACAGTGGCGTGCAAAAGTATTCGGCCACGATTTAAAATCGCGTAGCTTTTTTATAATTAATCCAAACGACTTGAGTTTTTTTGAGAAGCTAGAAGGATTAGTTTGCTAAGTGACGTGATTCGTCGTTTTGAAAAAATGCAAGAATTTATTGTATAGGTCTGGGTTAGTTCCATTTGTGTGGGATACTTAAGAGGCTACATACCTTTGGCAGGTTGAAAACCCTGGGGTATTTTTATTTTTATTTCATATAAAAAACTTTATATTTAAAAATCAAGGCATAATACACCTTTATGTGCATAAATCAAGCTGTATTCATTTAAAAAAGGAATTTAATATCTTAAGAAATGATGCCATCGCACCAAAAATATCTCAGAGATTACTGAACTGTTTTGAATAAAATTTTGCAAGAATATTCTTAAGACTGGAGGTCGAGACGTGTCCTCTCGTTTTTTTTTATTAACAAAAGAAGATGAAAACTTAGGTCGAAAATCACAGGCTTCACTTTGAGTAGCTGCCACTTTTCCAAGAATAGATTTCTTCCAAATTGGCTTCGATAAGTACTAGATAGTCTGAAGCCTATTCGAGCAAAATTTTATTCAAATCGATCCAGTAATCTCTGAGATACTTTTGGTACTGTAAATGCTGTAAATAACTATGAAGATGCCTTGGGAAAGGGGGTTGTTATGGTACCATTTCTTAGGATATTAAATTCCATTTTGAAGAGAATACAGCTTAATTTATACATATAAAGGTGTATATCTTGATTCTTAAATAACACGCTTCTTTATATGAAAATGAAATCATAAAGGTAACCCTATTTTCCATCCTGTCAAGGCATGCAACTCCTTAAGAGATTTAAACGAATTGGGCTCCTGCAGTTGAATTGCAAATGCTTTAGTATCCGATCTGAGACCTTTAGATAGCAGGACAACTGAGTAGACAGAAAATGCGAAACTGGGTTAAGGGGACTCTATTTTTCTGTGTTTTGAGCTAATGTTCGTAGTATTGTAGGCCCTTGCTCACCCTTCGTTAGATTCAAGTAGATAAATGCTCCGCCAAATCTGTCCAACTTTACACTGTTCCAGTCTAAATATAAGTTTCAACATTTAGTACATAAAGACTTGCATTCCTATTCGTTAGTGTTTCTTGAAATAGTAAGATAGATAATTATTATACCTCCATCCTCAAACACACAGTGATCTATTTCTTAATCACCTAGCATTGTGACTTGAAATATTTCACTACTTGTCAATAGTTGTCTACTAATAAACTGCTTAACAACTTCAAGCACTAAAAATCACGACATTCAGGAATTTGTGCTAAATAACACTGGATTCCTCGAGCATTCCCTCGTACCATCACAAGATATTTTAGCCTCCACTACTAGGCGATTCGTCTCATGTCTAAATCCTCGAATTTCGACGTGCAAGCTCCTCGGTCCTCGACCTATTATACATAGGAACGGGCCAGACGATAAAAGACTAACGAGTCGTTAAAATTTGACGCTCCAAATTAGGATTCCTCCTTACGAGAGAGCGAACATGCTCGGCAAAGGAGGATGTTTGATTACAGGGCACAAAGGAATCATTACGTCTCGTTGAAAGTAGACGCGACTGTGGAGCGGTAACCGAAAGGCGGGGGATCTTGCTAGGTCAAAGATTATAATTAAAGACGAATCTTTATTCGGGAGACGACGAGTTCGGAAGGTCTTTTCGTGATCCGCCGTTGCTATAGTTACGATGAAAGCGGACAAGAATATCGACCCAGGTACTGCACTAGGCGGACGTACTCAACTCGCTCGGTTAAGTTGGAGCGAGGAGAATAAAGAAAAGGAGGGAACGAACGTTAGACGGGGGCGTTGACGCCGCGACGGGGGGTACAAAAAGATAATTAGTTAATTCTTCAAAGTATAAGTAGGCGAAGACTCCACGTCGGCCTTCCAAAGCGTCCACGCCTTTGTTCCTTGCACCTGTCACGTTCTTTGGCTCAACTCACAGACATACTCTATTGGGATTCAAATTAGCTTTCGATGGCTGTCGTCGGTTACTAATTTTTCCACTTCAAATTCAGGGGCGTGTGAAAATCGAAGTGGTCGGGCTTTTTCCCGTCGATAGGTTGCTTATAAAACCACGAAGTCGATGGATCGTTGCTTCTTTATTTGCAGAAAATACGCTGTTATTACTTGGGAAATGGCACGTTTGGGGCAAGATCCACCGCGGAGCAGATTATTTTTCCAGACGAGAGGCAATCAGCGCGGCAGTTTGTAAACGAACAAGGCCGCCTTAACTCGACCATTTGTCGGAACGGCAATTTTTAGGTCGTAAAAGTGAAAATGGAACCTGACTTTGGGATGAAAGAAATTTTCAGGTCGTTTCTTCTCCGTTCTGTTTTACATAGGATTTACGTGCAGATAGAAAGGATAATTCTAACCGTAAACACTCGATGCGCGCAGTGATATTCTATAATTCAGCATTCGATGAAAGTAGCTCATTGATGGAATTAAACAAACAGAATACCTACCCGCTGCGTAGTTATTCAGGCACAATTATCGTTTGGCCAGTGAATAGCAATTTGCCGAACGTAGTTATCTACTTTGCTTGATAATTAGCTAATTAGCTCACGCTGGCGCGTTTTGAGCTGTATCTCAAGTGAGAGCCGTGAAACGATTTCAAAAGTTCTTGGTACGGAAGCGTTTGATAGAAGATAACTTGAGATTCTTATACGGGTTTCTATGTCATTCGTGGCAAAGGTTCCGAAGTGAATGTAGGCAACATTTACTGTTTTTATCCGTATCTATTTGTTTCTTTCATTGAGCTCTAAACGTACCTGGAGAGTAAACAGAGCATTGGCGGCCGGTCCGAGAAAGAGGGAAGATAACAGGTGAACCTATCTCTGTCTTACAACAGGCTATGGATGTATAGTGCATGTGAGTGAAGTTACCTGCGCACAACGTACATACATAACACAGATAGTACAGAGTGAGAGGGATAATAGGAAGAAGGATAGGTTCACCGCTTATCTTCTATTTTCCTCGGACCGCTGTCGCCTCTACTTCCTCCCACTGCTGTTCACTCTCCAGCAGGGTTGCCAGGCGGTTCAGTACGCCGTACAGGCGTATATGACGTCACCTGTCTTGGATTGGTTTAGCGTTGGTATGACGTCACGGCGTCACCAATCAAATGTAAGTGTTCCCCTTCTCCCACACCGTACGACCAAAGAGAAGATATGTACGACGTCATATAGGTCAGCACACCGTCATTTATTCAGTACGCCTGGCAACCCTGCTCTCCAGGTATGTTTAGAGCTCAATGGTTTCTTTTTATGGAAATAAATGAATCCCAAGTTCACCTTTTCAAACATCATTCCGTAGTAAGTTTCATTGTTTTCACTTGCGTGTACCACGGTGTTCCGCGTGACCTGCCCTTTTTAGAATCATCGCCGCCCTATTATCTTCCCAAGCGAACTGTAAACTTGAGTATCTCTTAAGAGACGGTAGATTTTAACCGCAGCTGCCGCGGTATTGTTCCTGTTGTCCTGACCCCGTGCGTGACTTTACGCGCTGGTGTCTCTGTGTGTGCATTAGAGGAAGCTTCCATTGCCTTGGCATCGTGTGCTACAGTCGGAGCAAAAGCAAGTGGCCGCTCGAGGCCACGCCCCCGAATACAAATCGAATACTGCTTTGGTCTTGCATACTTGTCTCTCCATTTATGTCATTTATCGTCGGTCCTAGCTCCAGTGAATGTGCTCTGTTTTGTCTGTAATTGTTTTCACAGTTACTTCTATGTAACGCAAGGCAAAGCTTGGAATATAATTATACATATTTTGGTGGGACAATTAGCTGCCCATTTTTGGAACATTATCGAGAAATGTTAGCTGTACCATATGGTTATTCATACAGTTAATTATATTGGAATTTACTTAGTTTGTTATATTTAAATTTGAAGAAAATACAATCTTCTACGCATAATGCTGATGCTCGTGGTATCCACAAAAATGTCACTTCAAGAACTTTAGACTTAGTTTGGAACGAAAAAGTGTTTATAAACTACGCTCATAACGCTCATTTAGTTACATTTTATTATTCAAATGGGAAAGTGTGTTATTTGCTAATCAACTGGGAATTAAGGTTTTATAAACCAAAGTGTTACATTAGCGCCTAATGCGTTAAGGGGGTACAGGACTATTGGACACGTAAAATGGATGGTTTCTGTTGTGTCGGATTGCTTAGGTACCAAGTAATCATTATATCCTTACTTTTTACAGTTTATTGTGGACGCGTTTCCGAGTAATTGCCAAAAAAAAAAAATTGTCGGTGCGTTCAAATGTGTTGACATTATTAAGCGGTGAAGATGATCCTGCATAGCGCGCAGCTGTAGTCGGTGTACGTAGTATCAGGTGAACTAATCATGTGAAAGCAAAATGCTTTGACGTGAATAATTTCTACACCAAAATCTATAGCATGGAACTTGACTGGCGAATTTAAACAAAAATTGTGAAAGTTACACACGAATCAATTTTTTCATACATTCATACAGAAGAAAATCGTGTTTAATCGTTTATAAACAATTTTACAAACATCCAATGTTGATGTGGAAATTCCATGCTATAGAGAAAGGAATTCTACACCTCCAGTTAAAATTTCAAGTGAAAATATTCATTCGTTTAAAAGTTATGACGTACGCGGTGTTTTACGGTGTTTAAAAATGTAGTTTCGAGATAAACGGCTTCAAAGCTAAGTCCCCTACGCCAATACCGCTCTGCGAGGCCGTTACTCGGCGGTGCACCCAGTTACGTTCAGCGCTATAATTTCCGTAATTAATCGAATTTCCTCATGAAACTTTGTCGTAAATGTTCACAAAGGATGACACTTTCAGAATTAATAATAATAAAAAAATCGATTTTCGAGATTTCAATAGTCCTGTACCCCCTTAAGCGACAGTGGAAGTTTGCCTATAAATTCGCACGAGGAACCGAGAAACAGTGGCGAGTGAAAAACTCGGTATGGTGGGGATAATTTCTGAGTGGCTTCGAGCGACCAGTTGATTTTGTGCCGCCTGTAGTTATCATCTGTGTGTAAATGTGCGTTAGTATCCGTTTCGAGGAGAGGAACGCTGCAGTTTGTTATAAGCGTTCTTAAGGGGATCCGCCCCAAGGTGCAATGAAGTGGTCTCCGTATCAGTTTTACTGCACGTGATTCGCAAGCTTTAGCTGTACACGGGGCCACATTGCCTTACGAATTTCTCCTGGTCTTCTTTGGATCTTAGAACCCTGTATGACGTACATCCACGTTGGTCACTTCTTGGAGAAGCATTACAGAACAGTTTAATAAAGTCCGAGAAAAGTTTTGTTACCCTTACTCCACGATTCCCAAGAACGCTTTTCAGAGAAATGTCAGGAAATCGAGATTAATTTTGTTTTTAATTGGAACTGTCTTCTGTCTACACTGCTTCGATAAATAATTGAATACTATAGAATGTAATGGAGCATCATTGGATTTTCTTTGCAAAATTGAGTCTTGCACGTGAATACACATTTGCATTAATCGTCGAGTTCAGTTCTTCCAGTTCAAATTAATTTATCTTTTTACTCCATATTCCTAAGTATTTACTCAACTACCACCAATCACCCTTCTATAATTAGGAACTAGCGCTTGATTCACAGGTCAAAACCCCCCATTAACGTATAGACTCACAAAAAAAATCAAGTACCGTAAACGTGTGTAACGATAAAGACTGGGTAATCAGTTCATCAACAACCACCACGCGATCCCGTATCTACACAACGAAACACGTACGTCTTCGAGTCCTCCATAAATTAGTGGATTTATACACGAGCAAGCCCATTAACGTTGACCATCGATGAAAGCTCGAACGAGTCCAGCGTCATGTCTCGAAATCCAATAACCAAACACACTATGTGTACATGCCCGTGCGCATTTACGCGCGCGCGCAGGGTACATCAATTATGCATGCGTCGGTGTATCCAGCGCCGACAGGGCGTGCACGCGTGCCTGCGTCGCGGGCAAAGCGTCAGATTTTCAAATAGACGTGCCCCTTTGACGTCGTGTGCGCATCTTGGCAAGCTCCTCTGCAGTAGTAGGGATCCACAGCCCCGTAAACACTCGTGCATATCGTCTGCGCGATATAAAATCGGTCCCTGGATTTCGCCGTGGAAGTTATAGCGGAAAAGGAAACGGTGGGTTTACCTCTATCAGAAGCAAGGACGAAGATTGATTCGCGGCTGCTCGCGGTGCCAGGGTCTGAGATTTTCTATCTAGACAGCGTATACCTCAGCCGCGGGGATGAAAGGTCTCGGTTGAGGGAAAAAGGAGCAAGCCGAGCGGCTAGCCTTCGTTGCGCCGTACCGTGTTTATTAACTCCTGTCTGCGAGGGACAGCGGAAAAAAAGTATTCTTCGTTAGAGGCCGTGCCTGTTGGGGCGGATAGAGACGGAGCCGCAGATTCATAGATAACCATCGAACGGGCAATCTTTAATTTTCATAGCGAGATCAATTTTCGTTTCGTACAATGCGACCGAGCGGAATGCACCGCAGTCGTGCTCGGCATGGCGCGCGCGTTCATCATCGCGCGCCGTGTCTGTTTTGTACTGTTCCAGAATGTCATTAATATAATACTCGGCGTGAGTAATCGTAGAAACGGGGGGGAAAAAAGGCACGAGTGCCCGCCGCGAGGGTTTAATGACATTAATTCACCATCGAAACTTCCCCACCCCGCGCCATAAATAATGCTCGCGCAACGCTTCGTAATTTAATGCTCATTAATTTCCCTCGCCCTTGGCGTTTATTTATGCGCCTTTCGGTGTGTCTTACCATTCGAAACTTCATCACGTCTGTTCGCGGCTGTGCGTAATGAAGGACGCTTCTGATTGTTGCAAACGGCTGACTAATACCCTTTGAAGGAATACAAAGTGCGGCTGCACGGGAATTACTTACTATTGTATTACGTGTTGCGGCGCCGCTGCGTTTGGACGAATGTGGTCGGCGCTCTTTGGAAGCGTGATCTATTTGCGTATATCGGCCGGGGGTAATTACTCTAATACCTTGGATGGATATCTCGCCAAAATTGAATCTGAATGAAGTCTGTGTTATTCAACGTCACGTGCAGTTTCGTGAACAGCTGCCTAATGGATTCTTCTATTAAATAAATATGAGATTTCGAGGATCTCTGGGGCCTTATTGGCGTAAATCATTTGTTCTTTTAAACCTGCTTACATCATAATTTATTTATTTATTTATTTCACATGAAGGGGCACTACCCAGTAATACAAGAAAAATATGTGAAAGACACATCACTACAACACCCAGAACCAGTACAGAAGAAACGATACAAAACAAAAACAAAAAAGTAACAAAATATAAAAATATAAAGTACAAAACATAACCTAAGTCCTATATATCGTTCGATGAAGTCGCTCTGTACACGCTGGCTGTAAACGAAGGAAGTGATCCCAAATAATAATAATATAATAGATAATTTACAAAGTTTGTATCATATATTCTTCCTTCGGTTACCGAACTACAAATCTTTTTTCCCCCTAAATTACTTCATATCCATTTTACCCAGGAGTGACGTAGGAATTGTTTGGCATCGTCCTGAATTGGCAGCACGGATGGGGTATGAGATCATCCCGCCAAGAGGTATGCGCAGACCTTAACCCAAAGTCACTCGGGGCGAGCCACTTATGAGTGATGACCAAACGAACGAAAACGAAAGTTCATTGATCAGGACGATCGATAACGAGTACATGCCTGCCGATGCTATCGAACGATCAAACCGTAAAACATGAGGTAAATTGAGCTGCCAGTCGATGCATCGTAGTACTTCCCCTTATCATCCTCAGGAGCAGAGTTACTTTCCTTTTTCACGTGACACGGCCCGCGCTGCAATCAGCTTCCTCCTATGAACTTCGACTCTCGCCTCGCTCCGCCTCTTTCCCCCGTAGAATTTTCTCCAACATTCTGTTGCGGTTCCCTTTTCTCTACGTTTTCACCCCCATCTTGGCGGTGAGTTGAAAACTTCTGACTCGGGGAACGTCGACAGGTGCAACATGATCGAAGTTTCTTGACTGCTCGAGGCGTCGACAACGCGTTCAGACTGTACGATTTGTCCGAATCATTCTGATTCGAATGTCGATATCCTGGCAAGAATTTCGGGGAGGAATCGGCTGAAACTCTTTCGGCACCCTCCTGCGAACAGATGATTTTTACTGGCGTCAGACGGATGGTGCCCTTCGATTCGATGTATCATGATCTGTGGGTTAATTTTAGTGTTTTTATTATTCACTGTGCAGCGAGACGTATGTAGCTTTGTTTCAGATTCTCGGAGATTATCTTCTTTGGCAGCTTGTCCTCTCTGTTTGCAACATAATTATTAAATTATTTATGATTTGCAAAGACTAATGATAGATGCAGATATTAATTCGATGGTTTTTACAAGAACGTTTTCCTTACCAATCAATTTCTTAATTACATTTTTTTAACGAGTTTCATATATTTTGATAGATACTTAATATTAATCCAAACGATGTAAATAATGTACAGTCGCATCGGAAAGTAAGTTGACACTCTTCAAAATCGCATAACTTTTTTAAAATTGGTCCAAATGATTTGAGTTTTTTAGAAGCTAGTGGAATTAGTTTTCTGGCTGACGTGTTTCGTCGTTTTGAAAAAAATTTCAACTGGTCGGAATAGCGATGAAAATAGTGAAGGTTGTTTTTTCAAATTTTTTTCTGAGCCTGTAATGAAAATTCAAAAAATCCGACTGTAGTTTGAAGCAAGTTGTATACATGCTGAAAATTTCATCTAAATCGGTTAACGTTGCTCTGAGCTATAAACGCTTAAATATCGCAGAATGAGGTCAAAAGTCGCTGATTTCGGGAATTTCGCGATTTTCGACCTTATTCTGCGATCTTTAACCGGATGTAGCTTAGAGCAACGTTAAAAACTCAAGTCATTTGGACCAATTTCAAGAAAGTTATGCGATTTTAAAAAGTATCAATTTACTTTCCGATGCGACTGTAGGTACCTATGTATACACAAAAGTTTATATTGACATTACATCAAATCATAAATAAATTAATATACAAGTATTTTTAATGTCAATTTTTAACCATTTTTTCCGGACTCTTTTAACGAGAAAGAAAACTAAAAGCATATTTGTCGTTAATGAAGCTGCAACCGTCATTGAGACAATTTTAATATAGTTTTTCCCATTTCGATTCTCATAATGTACGAAGTATTGGTATGCAATTACGAGTTCCTATGCAGTGAAGCGGAAGAATGTTAGTGAAAGAATTGAAGCTCGAATCGAGATGATAGATGTTAGCCGCTTCTTCTCGCATCGACAGTAATGCGATTCACCTTCCATTTGAATTTTATATTCCGTGTGCATTGTTCCAAGAAGACAGGCTTGCAATGCTCGATCATTTGGCGTCATGGAAACTGCATAACGTGCTTGCATCTCGCGAGCTCGAATTGCGCGAATCATTGGGATTACTGGAATGGCACAAATTTAATGCGCGAGACCGCGAGAGAATCGCTCGAACCTATCGAGCACGGCCAAATTTCTATCGATCCATACGCGTCACAGGTGTGCCAGCTCAATAGGTGATTTATGACGCAGCTTCGAATGTAACATTTTCGTGGGAAAAGTTCGTTTCCTTGGCAGGGGAATTAGTTGAAGCGTTCCCCATACGAATTCGCAATTTAGCTGAATACCACTTCGAAATGTAGGTATACATACGCAGACGTTATATTCGCGGTATGCAACGATGGACTAAAGAATATTTAAATAACACATTATTACGTATCTGCACAAGTAACTTTAACAGTAGGCTTTATTTATTTTATTTGCAGGAAAAGTATTTCGTGTCTGATTCCCTCATAGTTGTATGTTAGCTACTTCTAACATCAAGACACCGTCCACTTGTTACTCTAAAGAACTTTAATTTGTATTTCAAATAAATTTTCTAATATAACTAGCCTGAACGAGTCATCTCGTACCCGAGGCAAGTATAGGTCTCTGGAACTATTAATCTGAAAGCTAAACTCCTGGAGTTTGCTTCAGACTCCTGCATGTGCCCAATTACGTGGTGCTATATGAAATTCAAGGATTACTACGATCAACCTTCTACAAAATACATAGTTCAGTGCAACAACTCGTTGTACCCACATATTTGCTTTTACTTGGCTTTTATATTTGGTTATCTTTAACCACACAGATTGCATAATAAACGAATGGCGTATTTCAGTTATTATAATTCTTACATACAATAAGCATGTGTTGTTATTATTAATATTATACAGGGTGATTTAAGACGCGTGCAAAAAACTTTGATAATTTATTTGAGAAGTAATTCCGAGTAATAAGTATTATCGCGCTGTAAGTCGCAGTAAAATCGCAAGATACGATGCAATATATTATTCATACGAAGTTGCTTAATTTTTAATTGCGTTTTACTTCCAACTGCAAACAACTGATAAGGTAAATGTCCCAATTTCTGCTCATGTCCCCATTTCTGTTCATTTCGTATTTCTCTTATTATTTTATGCGTTACGTTTGTACTATAGTTGCAAGAAAATAATTCTAAATTATTTAAACATTTACGCGAGTGTTGCACGAGCTTGGGTCAATACATACATCGCTATTTTTCATGAGCAGAAATACGGACATTTAGAGCATTATATATTTAATTACAAATTACTAATAGTTAAACATCTTGAAATATCTTTCTTGAATAGTTTTTGAAGTGGTTGATTTATTATTAAAGAATTAATCAGTTACTCTGCAAATTTTGATCACAAACAAACTTTTTACACCTTCGTTATGACGAGTTACCTCTTAAATGAGCAGAAATTGGGACGTTCACCTTATCTAATATTCTACCTATTAGTTTTATTCCTTAGAAGTTACTTTTCATTAAATATATTATAACAGTAATAAAATTGTATAACCACGAATGTATTGAAAATAGGATGTACCAATATACAGAGTTGGGCAAAATGTAATCTAATTACAAATTACAAATTATGATTAAAATGTAATTCTGTAATTGATGACACAATTGTATTTTAATCGTAATTTGTAATTTGTAATTAGATTACATTTTGCCCAACTCTGCCTACATACATACATATGACAGTATAGTGTATTCGGAAATACTGTGAGAGCGCCATCTACTAAAGTAAGCTCTGTAATCGGGTCAATCGCGTTACAGGACTGGTGTCACACAAGTATTGAAACAGTGCAATAATGTTTTTGTCATTAAATAGTCTGTTAAATTTTACAATATCGATCATCAAACAGTCGAAATTCCCAATGCTGCCAATTACACGTGACAGCTAACCCGATTAGACTGCTTTAATTCTCGCCACCAGATTGCGTAGTGGAAATAAGAAAATGCCAATACCCACCAGTTCAAACTCAGAGCCACTTTCACCCTACCTCTGAATCACCCTGTACCCCTTAAAACATCCTGCGAATCGAAATCGTGCATCCACATATCGAAGCGAATTACCGCCCCTCCGAGTCGTCTGCTTCGAAACGAGGTCCCGTTCCCGCGGCGTAATCCCATTTATTCGGAATTCGAAGGCACTCATCGTATCAGATATTCTCACTTAATCTTAATCCGATGGGCCGCTTGTTTCGCGTCGGATAAGACCCTGTGATCGCGAAGAACGTGGAGCAGTAAGTAATTTAGCGATCGTCTGGGGATCGTCGTATCCCATCATCGGGCGGGAAAATGCAAATCGTCTTCCGGCGACGGAATCGCTGAATCCTCCCGAGATCTGCCTGGGCACGGCTCGTCTCGCGACGAATATACCTGACCGACCGCGGGCGGTTCCCCGCCAGACACCCTTAATCTTCATCGTAACACTTAGGAGTCGCTGGGTAAATGAATTCCCGGCATTGCCGGACGCATACGAGAGAAAGTGGGCACGTGCTAAGTCACGTCCTCGTCGGGATACTTTTTTCCTATCGGCTATCGACCCGGCCGCTTTTTAAATGCCGCCCTCGTTCGCGGGCAGGTCTATTGGGTTAATAGAATGTGGCACGGCGTAACGAATAGAAATACTTCTGCACGGTTTCACCCCCTCGTCGTAAATACACCGGCGAGGGTAGGGGGATGACGCGATGCTGGGGCCCTAGAAACGTTTCGCCCCTGGAACACTGGGGGTTCACTTGCGTCTGATGAATCTTTATCACGCTTAATGTGTAGTTAAATGTCTTTTGGGATATTTCGGTAAAATTGGCCCCTTAAATTCCGGATATTTATCGATTCTGTGTTATAACTCGCGAACTGTAAAAACTGTAAGTTACCAAATAATAGTCCTAATTAATAGAAATAACTTTTGTCTTGAAACTTATTCGTATCTCTTACAGATTGCGAGTTACAAAATAAAATCGGAAAATAGTCGAATTTGCAGGGGTTAATTTCACCCCGTTAGAGTGAATTTGGGCAGCAAACAAAAATTGCGTTGTAATCAGGAGGAAATCTCCTACATAATCACAGTTTCAGATTTTTTGAATTTCCAGTTTCGGGATCTTCTCTTGTCAGTCGAATCCCATTAGCAATCTTATAATCAATCTGTTGCTTTATTTTGAGCTACATATTTGGTATCGGTATTTAATACACTAGTAGTGATTAATTTATTAAATTCTTAACGATATTTAGCCATTTTAATAATTTATTTCATCAATGTGATGCCACATGAGAACACAATTCTTATTTGTATAATTTATATACCTTTAAATGCATACATCAATTTTGTTAACTTCTCAGTATAAATTGTATTTCTTCTTGAAATCTGATTTGCATGCAAAGTACCAAAAAGAAATGTAAAATTCCATGCTTTACTAGGTTTTCCATTCATCTTTTCTGTGAGTAATACACGAGAAAAGCGTACTTCAAAGGTTCCGAGGGAACACGAAGCCTATATTAGTTAACTTCATGCCATTTCCTCTTTGTAAAGTAATACTCGCATGAATAAAATCCTTAGTGGCACGTTTCTTCACATATCGCCTCTTTTCATTCCGCATATTTCATAATTTCTCTAATCACGTCTATTTCGTTTTTAATTGTAACAAACCGAAGGATCGTTCAGCGCAGACAGCCTCACCTTCTGATCCACCACCCACGTCTTATGTCTTCGACTACTTTTCACCTAACACCTATCACTCATTTCTTCCAAGCCCCTGCCATATAGACACCAGCAGGTTTTCGATAAGGGAATAACTCGGATATAAAGCGTCCTATAACTCTCGAGTGGCGTTCAATAGTTCAAGGAACGGTCCGCGCAGAAAACATTTTGTTAAACACCACATACATAAATTCACAGTTCCCCCAATAATAATGCGCGAAAGTTTCGGTCGAAGTCGAGTAGAAAACTTCGGTTACGTCGGGGGTGTCGGTTAACCGCCGCTTTCCGCGCCAACCAACTTTCCACAGAGCCATTTTTCGATCTCTGCCAACTTTGATATTATTCGCGCCTACGTCGTACATAAATTCAAACACTCCGCGTGCATATATATTCGGCCATGCATATGACTGTGTGCGTACGTTCCCAGTGAGTGGGTGTTATTAATTCAGCTCGTATATTATACGGGTTCTGGTATTGGTTTGGCTGCCGGGCTACCGACACCTTCGCGAGCATTAAGTGTGATGCCATAATCGATTGTGAATGCGAGGGTGCAAAATGTGCTGGAATTTGGTCCGGTGGCTGTGGGATGATAAGATGAAAGCGACTGGGGTCAGAGGAATGTGTTTTATCCTGATATAATATGATAGCAAAGCTACTTTTCTAGTTGAGAATGAAGAAGTGTTTGCAAATTTATGCAGAGTAGTTAGAGGTAGAGGGATGAGGTAGCAAACTGCATGCTGAAGATAATCCCTCAGTGATCTTGAATGTCCAGTAGATTTTACTTAGGTTATAATCGAATTATTTAGTGTTTAAGATTTTCTGACAGACGCTGCTTTATACCTACATACACAGGTGGGTATGTTGAGTGATTTGTCGAGGGACAGGATAGAGGGTGAATTACATAATTGTGGTGTTCGACAATTTTGAGGCATCTTAGAATTATTCTAGGAAATAGGCTAATTGGGCCTAGTTATGCAGAAAGCTACCAACCCTTAAAATGGCAAAAAAATTTAAACGCAGTATGGATCCCATAACTTTGTGATTTCTATTTTGCAAAAAATTACCAACCCACAGAATATCTATTAGAATATACAAATATTTGTTAAATCTACCAAGCCATAGTTCCATTTTGGCTTAAAACGCAAAAGCTACAGGAAATTTAAAATAATATTAATTGTATTATTCAATATCAAATAAACCACTAAAAAACATTGTAAAACAGTAAAGAGAAATGAAATATACCCAATAGAAATAAAGCTACATTTCTTTAACAATTAAAATTTTCAAACTAAATATACTCAGGTTCAGATTATTGAGGGTTAAGTCATTTCCTCTTATATGTAATTACAGCTAATTATTTATTTAATTCCGCGTCGTATCTAAAGGCTTAGGTACCACATTGATGAAAAGGAAAGGGTAGGTCAAAGAAATAATTTAGTGAATGAGGAGGATTGGAAACCTCTGTTTGGTATTGGTCTCTGTTTATTAGCCCATTTGTGGTAGACGCGGGGTTAGGGCTATAAAGTACAAAGAAACACGCCTAAAAGAAACGGTGAGAAATTTATGCATTCATTTAACGGGGCTTGCGGGTTTACACGGGCATTTGGGGTGGTCGCTTGCGTCGGGGTAAGGTACGACGTAGAACTCGGCGAACGCGAGTGGAATACGACTAGCATCACGTTTAAACGAAAAGTAATCACAGATCCATAGTTGCAGGCTGCATGCTGTATCAATTTACGATGTCACTCCGATTAATTCGTTAGACAATGAGTCATGCAATCATCAAGTCCCAATATCAACATACTTCTCTATCTACCAGTATTTTATTGCATAAAAATGTCGCAGTAACAACCCGAACCACAGCGTTGTGTGTTACAGTGGTGTCCAAAACACAATTTTCAGTTACACTACCCATCTACCACCACGTCCAAATAAGTCCAGCCCTGTAACGCGTAGGGTAAAGGGCCCAAATTTCGTCCCCGCGCCTGTATCAATAAAAAAAATTAATTTTGCAATTTATTTCCAGTTTTGCAAACATTTTCTTGGCGGACGAAATTAGGAACACTTTTGTCAGATCTCACATTTTGCACGTTTCCACGTTTTGTTTATTATCTCGTATTGACGTGGCATAATTGCATTTTGCGATTCGTGGATACGCAGAGAAACGTTCAAAGAAAATTCATGCCAAGTGGCAGCTCATTCTAACATTTTATACACCCTCTACAGGGTCAAATACAAATGGGGGAGGATATTTGGGCCCTTTACCCTACCCAAGAGCACATTTGGCGATTTGCACCCCCAAGAACACCATCCCGTTCCCCGGTACACCATCCAAGCGAGTGTCAGCTTGATCACCATACCTGAATGCGCAATACCGACGTCCTCCCTTCGAAGCAGCTCGGTCTGCATCAATTTGGCGCGCACAGTGGGGAATCGATAGCATTGTACATCGGGTCAGAACGTTGTCAATGATAATCACGCTCCCCCCCCCCCCCCCTGTCGTAACGTTATTGGCTGGCGACGTGGGCTGTTCGAAATGGTACAAGGATACATCGAGAGCCGAACAAATTAAAGGGGGAACGTCATTACGCCATTAGGAGGGGTCGCGTATGGTCTCCCACGCGATGTTTACAGCTGAGTTGTTTAACCTGGCCCAGGAATTAAGGGAGCGGAGGGTGGCTTGGAAGGTCGAGGCACCGTAAAGGTGGAAATAGGACAAGACCCGGTCCTTCGGGAGCTCGGCCGAACGGAGGGACCGTTCCGCGTGCAAACGTATCGCCCGAGAGTGTGTGCGAAATAGAGGGATGTAATAGGAACTCGGGTCTTGCAGCCTAACCCACCGCGCGTGTAACTAATTGCGTTTGGATTCCGGCCACGAACGGCCGCGGTTTCCGGGGTCCGACGTCTAGGCTCCGGTTCCGCGAATCGAGCTATCAATTAATTATCCGGCCACGGCGTAACTGCGAAATCTATAAGCGGCATTTACTTGCAGCTTTTTTTTTCCACCGCCGGGGCCCCCGCCGAGCGCCGGCTCGGCCACTGGCAAGATCACGAAGTAACGGTGCTGGGTTATTGCGCGTTTTGTTTCGGAAATAGAAAATCTTGATCCCTCTCGTGGAAGTAGCGGTTAATGGTGTTTGCTGGGAAGAAAAATGAGCGAGGCGTAGCGTGCAACACGTAGTCCGGACCGTTTCAACGGCTCGGATAAGTAAAGACAAAGAGGGTAGCGTACCTACATGTGCGTTTAGGCTGTTCGAGCACTTATGGCGGAGCGAGGCGGTAAATTAGCGTAGGAGTGCAATGTCGTGTGAACTTGTGTCTGGAGGATGTTTCGCGGAATTTTTCTGGGGGTTGTTTTCACTGGAAATAGTTTGTTAAGTAGTCAGTGCGTGGAGGTTGTTGTTGTTAGTGGGTAGTTGGAGCAATGTTTGACAAAAGTTGTTAGACGGTTTTTTTTGTGGTTTATTTTTAGTATTTTGTATTTACAGAGGTGGATACATTTTTGAACCCTCTTTTACAAGATTTAAAATTTGCTTGTAACTTATATTTTAATATCTCTGTCTGATACTATAGCATAAATAATTAAATTCACATTAATTATTTATACAGAATAATACACAATGTCATAATATTTTTCTATTTTATTACTTTTACTCTGGATCCGCCCTTGTGTACTTACATTTCTAATTACATATGGAATCTCATGAGGGGCAAAGTTGGTGCTCTGAATGTACCCTGGGCTATCTGTTTTCAACTCTTTACGGAAGTGGACCCTGCTCGGTTTACCGACGTAAAATATAAAGTATGCGACGTTGGTCTGTCACAAGACATTAGCGTGTCACAAATGTGTGTATCTTAATACTTAAAGCAAAAGGTTTATATGTTTGTGTGCTTGTCTGTCACCTAAAAAATTACGAATGATAAAGTCTGGAGTTACAAAATGTATAATCTAGTAGATGAATGTGACTATTTTCACAAAAATAAAGAAAAATAATTAAAAAAATCAGAATTATATAAAAAAATCAGAGATCTTTATAACGAAGAACTGCGTTTGTTCTACAATTGTATTTGTTGTAGAGTGAAGGGTTGGGACTATTCGAATAATTTAATATTCGAATATTTTACAAGTATTCGAATGCTACGAATAAACTTCGAATATTTGAGTATTCGAATGCTATTATTTGAATATTATTCGAATACTAATGTGATTTCACTCTGACAAATGAACCTAAAGAACTTGATTTATAATTCACACCATACTATTCGAATACATCAGTATTCGAATACTTAAATATTCGAATAGTATTCGAATACTTAGATACACACACACACACAAAGGAAACTCGTGCAACAGCGAAGTAATAAAGAAAAGCTTCATAACAAAAAGAGAAACCGCCATAGTTCACTTGCTTCTAAACTTACAGCCGGATTATCAATTTGTAAAGATCCTCGTTCACAGTTAACATAAACCTTTCTCCCTTCTCGTGACAGAATGATTTCCTCTGCAGAAGTCAAGGTACAGGAAACGCGTTTAACCCAGTTTCCCTCGGGACTCCGTCAATCTCAAAGGCTTCCGTCTGCCAATTGTGCTTACTGCTCTAACTAACGGCCGTGCATCCAAACGTTTTGAAATTTCCCGAGATAAGAGCGCTGCCCGTGGAAAATACATAAAGCGGGACTACGAAAAGAGATTCCCGAGATGCATTTAAGCACCGTGCACGGCTTTAAGACGTCTGCCAGGAAGACGACGAGGGTGCTCCTCCCTCTTCTTGCGCGTAAACTTCTCCTACGTGCAGATTTACTGTCACTACCCGGCCAACGTTTTGCGCGAGAGACGCAAGTTTGCGCTGTGCCTGGGAAGGCCTCTGGCAGCCGCCCTGGGTGACATTTATGGTACAACCTGGTGACAAATGAAACGTCACTGATAAGGGACGCTCGGCAAATTAATGCGTCGCTCCTAGTGGAGTAATAACGGCCGTTCTACTCAGCGTCGTCGACGAGGCGAACGTTCGGGGCTCTCTACCTCCTAAGCCGTCCTGTTAATCCATTAAATGAGTATTAATCGATTTCTGCTTGATAACTTGGGTCCATCGAACTCTGCGAAGACAATCTCTTAGGTGCTGTGGAAAAGGTGAATTTTTTTCGCGATAATGGTAAAAGTTTTCAATTTGGCCGTTATAGTGCCAATTTTCAATATTTATTTACTTACAACCAACTCAATTACGATACTTCAAATTAATATTATTTAATAAAGAACTGATATGCGACCGTCTACAAACTGATAAAATACACTGCTTTCTAAATTAATTCTTCCTTGTCAACTAATTATTATTTTATAAAAAGAGTAACGTTTCTTAACAACCTATTGTTTAGGGAAAAATCTAGGAAATTCTAGCAACTATTAACTGCTGCAGGCGATATTATTAACTACATTCGTGCAAATAATTCAGCAAATAATTTGTACAGACCATCTAGCCTAAGAAGAATCCATCAAAATTACACCCAAACGATGTAACTACCAGTGACTAATAAAAGTCTGCCAGCAACAGACGCTTGCTAGTAAACCGTTCAATTAAAGGTATGGACCACTAGGAAAATACCTACATGCTTTTATCTCCAACACGCTCGGCCAATTTATCGACTGTTTCGAACAAACAAATCGTAAATTATAACTTGCGGTTGAATAATAGAAGAAGAAAAATGAAACCATGTTCGTGCAAAGCATTGCACGAGTATGAATTGCTTGCTTCCCCATTGATTTCTAAGAAGAAAATCTTTTGGGGGCAACGATGGTGGAATAGGTAAATTTTCGTTTAAAAAATGTCACGTGTTCTGTAAAATATACTGGAACGGCGATGCTGCTGAAAATACAGGGTGTTTCGCTGGTTACAGGCAATATTATTTATCACGTTCGCGCAAAGCATTGTAAATTTGGAATGCATAACGATTTATCGAGTGACGTGTATGCTGTTCGAAGTAAAATACATTGCCGTTGGTCGACTATCGTATCGTTTACGTTGCAGTGTAAATTACGCATTTTCATCGTAATTGGCCGATAATTAAGATGCAAGTCGACCTGCATTTTCGTCGATGTATTATGCATACGATTTACATGCGAAATTTACCATTAACGTGTAATGGTGTAACAGTTTTAATTGTTCAGAAAAATATCGAAGCAAGTATGATCGTTATGATATTAATAGAGAATCACGATAACAGTAAATGATACTACGGTGATAGTGTTCCCTGTGTGTTTACACTAAATGCCACTTCATTGTGTAATTTTTCTGTGTGCCATTTATCGTTTTGGGTCATTCCGCGGCAAGTCGATCACTTTTTCTCCTGGATGTCTGGGATTTTGTTCGAGCTAAAATATGTTGTACCTAGTCCTCGTGAAATTAGGGAGGGTTTAAGTCATCGTTTCGCCGATTTCGAATTTGTTAAAAAAATACAGAGCCTTGAAGTTTGTGTTTTTTTTTGCCTATTTTTGTGAAAATGGGTTGTACTTGTGAATTTTTATCTCGGAAACTATTTATCGGATTCAGTTCATTCTTTCTTTATATTAATCTAGAAGGATCAGCCTTCTCGAATATATTTTTTTCGGTTGAAAAACTGTTTTTGTAATAATGAAAATTATAAACGAAGTTTTATTTTCTGACAAAACTACTACCATATTCGCTGAAGTATTTCCTACAAAATAAGCAAACATAATTTTTCAGCCAAAAAGAAAATATTCAGGAAGGCCGATCCTTCCAAATTAAAATAAATGAAGAATCAACTAAACCCGACAAATAGTTTCCAAGATAAAAATTTATAAGTACAACCCATTTTCGCAAAAATAGGCAAACAGCCACAAAATTCAAGGCCCTGTATTTTTAAACAAGTTGCAAATCGGTAAAATGGAGACTTAAACCCTCCCTAATTTCACAATAAGTGCAACACATTCTAATTTGAACAAAACCCGCAACATCGAGGGGAGAAGAGTGATCGATTTGGCGTGGAATGACCATTTTATTCATCTACATAAAATCCCGCGTCGGAATATAGACTTGTTTATCAAAAGTAATTCGTTCCTCAGCCTCTTGCTTCGAGAAACGATTAATTCTCATTGCTTCCCATATCTCTGCTTCATATCTAATACCTTAAGTCAAGCAACACACGTTCCCCTACTGGAAGAAAGCCACTTCCTATCACACAAATCATCCATTCAACAAGTTTTCATACTTGCCAACTTGCAAAATACAATTCACAAGCACCCGTAGTTGAAACGTTTTTCATTGTCACGCGATGCACGTACAATTTTTCCATCTACCCACGTGATACTTAAAATCCCACCACAGAGCGATATGTAAAACAAGTACAAGTTAGAAACACGACCGTACTCCCGAAACAGTTCTTGTAATGGAATTAGCGAAACGGCTTGTACATGTACGCCACTGTGCTCTCTCTCTCTCTCTCTCTCTCTCTCTCTCTGAGTACAATTCCTTAGGTTACACAATTAGCCGGCCTTAGCTTAGCTGCAGAATTGTTTAGAGTTAGTGGGAGGGCTAAGTGGAGGGTTAACTAGACGGCTGCAAACAGAAATTGCTGCATAATTGCGACAATCCACGCCTTAACAGCCGAAACCAGTCTCATTATCATCTCCGATTGGCGACCTCTGAAAACGTTCGCCCTGTTCGCGCGCACCGAATTGCGGTTAATAGTATAACCGTCTCACGTATAAAATTGCGTTATCCACCCTCTGTAGGGTGAACAGTTCGGGGCCAAGTTATCGCGTTCATTGGCACATGAAACAGAATTATCCTCACCGAATTCCGGAAGAACCCGATCAGCAAGTTTATACACCATAGAAACATCCGTGCCGCACGTTAAAGTAATTACTCTTAACGCTTATCGAACATCGAATTTTCGACGCGGCGGAGAAACTCGAATCGAGCCACCAATTGACCTATCGATTCGAAGGTAGGTACCTCGCGTTCGTGAAACCTATTCGAACTAATAGCAGCGCAATCTGCTAGTATACAGCGATCGTTTACAATTTATTCCCCCGACGAACTGAACGTAGAAATTTTCTTTTCTACTTCCCCTCCCCGCCGCACCCCGATCAATCCTCACCTTCCCCCCCGTCACGCCGTCCCCCCCCTTTCTCTTCCTCCTCGAGTTCTTTTTTCCTCTTTTCGTCTGCTTATTTTCCTATCCTCCTTCGAGCGCGGAGCCGAGCAAGAGAAATCGAGCCGGTGGTTGCGACTGAAAATAGTGATAAATAACGATCACGTCCCATTAAGATAAATCGATAGGTAATGGAGCCAGTGGATTGTAACTGACAGTGCGGTGATTGGATAAGCTATCATCAAGCGGAGCGTTTTGCATTATGTAGCGCACGTATGCTGCATGCGCTGTTACGTTTGCCCAGGCTCGGGTCGAAAAATTCGCGACGCAGAGTCTCGGCAGCGAATTTCTGGGCATGCATCATTCCAGTTTAAATTGACATCACTGGCGGGAAACGGTCGGTGAACGTTTAGATCGTGAATAAATAAATTTCGATAGTTGTTCGGGTACTTTCTTCGCAGGAACTTTCGGCACCGGTTTCTGCCAGTTCTTTAACAAGTTTCTACAATTATACGTTCCATAGTTTTGGTAAAAAAAATTTCTTCCTGAGTTTATTATATAAGGGAATCAATGAGGAAGTTTCTTAAATAATATTAGGAACCCCCAACCTGTATTAAATATTTTTTTAAGTATTGGTGTTACTGAAATGGGGTCAGAAATTGACAACAAAGAATGTTTGAAGGATCAGGCTTAATTTGGGAGAAGCCTGTGTAATTGCAAGAATTCTAATGTTCTAAGTTTAAATTATAAAACTTTATTATTTCCACCTCAGTTATCAGGTTCTTTTCGAAAAGTGTTCCCACATCTTTTCACCATTGTTCCTCGTTAGTTATCGTTAGCATTAATGTTAGTGTACGCTTAGTGTTAGCGATTCGTTAGGGCAGGGCTCACGACCGGATACCTCCAGACACTATTAACCATCTCAATTATATTACGAATCGTCCCATTTCTGTGCAACCTGCGCGCGATGAGCTTTTAGCAGCGCATAAACACGAAACGCAGAAGCATGTAATTGTTTAATTAGATCCGGCGTTAAAGCGGCGCAAAAATGGGTATTTCAGTGGCGAGTTCGTTTGAACTACATCGCCAAATGTATTCTTCATGAAATATTCGTAGAAGCGCTTTTAACGGCTGTTAAATGGCTAGTCTTTCGCTTTTTAACCTGTCACCGGATCGTTTCGGACTGGAATCGGATAGAATAAAAGTTTTGAAAGTGAGTCAGCCCTCACTCTCAATTTGAAAGCGAAGCATCTATCCCAATCATAACTAAACTACCTCTCCTTTCTGCAGGGAGAGATGGTCCTCTTGTTAGCTTTGAAAGGAAGAGTTAATATTGCCAAATTCTTTGGCTGCTTTGTCTCTCAATACCTCTAGTATCTTATCATCTGATACGTTAAATGAAAATTAACTTAGAAGTATATTTTTGTACACTACTGTTTTATAAAAGAGGTTAAATGTAACCTCAACTTACCTTTTATAGCCTATAAATCGAGAAAAGCACAGAAGGATGCGAAAGACGCTATTCATTCAACTGTTCGGCTTCTAGGTATAGATTCTGAAATATAGTAACTGTATAGTGATTTACCCTAGCAGTGGAACGCATGGATCATTTAAAACCTGATTCCAACTGCGAGAGAGACAGAGACAGTACCGTGAATTTTCACGAATTGTGCATCTTTAAAGCAGATTTTTAAATTAAGCAGCTTTCTGCCTGCAACAATTCGACTTCATGAATTATACATTCAAATATACTTCCGTAATAAGTACGGTCACCTCTGTGCTATATCTCTGTGCTCATCTTCTTTACGGGCTGACGTTATTTGCATGAAACTTGGAATTCAAATTTCCCAACGCATGCGGAAATAGTCGCCTTCCTGTGAGTTTCAACATGATCGAGGGCAAGATTCCCGGTTGCCACGTGTACGGATAAATTGTGCAGTCATTTTTGTAACAGAGCCAAACAATATCTAAATACAAACGAGTGTGGCCTTGGCTCTTTCCTGTACAACCAGCCCACCGTGGCAGAAGAGTAATCTTCTCGTGAATAAAAAACAGAATTACATTTCCCAGGCACTTCCCAAAATATTTCCGGCATGAAAAAAAAAGGGGAATATGCGATTTTGAACGAGAAAAACCGGGGATGTAGTCCAATATATTATTCGCGTTTAAAAAAAAAAAGAAAAAAAACCAATGCGGTTGTGTAATCTGGAAAATATGGTGATCGCTTTTCACTCGAAATTTTCACGAAACCTTTGCAATATATTATAGGAGGCAAAATTTACTGTGATTGCTTATTTTCAGCAGCGTTACTTTTTCCCATGCAATTTTCTGGCTTTGATGGGAATGTTACAGTATCAAAAAAATTCCGGGGGTATAAATGGGCCGCGTATCCCGTGGCACGAATAAAAATTCAAATGGAAAAAGTGGAATGCCTCGTTAAATCGGGATTATTTGGTTTTACCTTTACAGGCGGGCCACGAAATGCTCCGGTATGATGAGCAAGGATGCTACTCAAAGGAGCATCTACAAACAAGGCTGCTTCCCCTCGTAGACCGAGGTTCTGTAGTCGCAGGCATTTCGCCCTGCCTTTACGGGCTGGCTAAAGTGATTTCTGTATTATGACGTGACGCGAGGTCGCTGGATGCTGAATACTGAATACTGTGTAGATTGCACCGCCATAAAGTGTCTACATAATTCTTCAACGGTCATAACTTTGCCGGGGACAAATATTTTTATGTGCATAAGCGCACTGCCCCGTATCGTCGAGCAAGATGCTTCGTTATTAAAGCTGTATATCACGACTGCGTCTGCACGATAGGCTAAGAAAAATGGTATGCATACAATAAACACTGTCGATTCTGGTGTTTCTTCGTTGGAGGACCATTCACTTGCAACGATCCACATAAAATATATTTCATGTTTGCATTATGTCACAAGTGATCTCATAAAGAATTGCAACCGAGTATTTTTAGGGGTAGGTGTAGTATAATAGCTTGTTTTTATTGTATAATTGGAAACGTAGGCTTTGTACGCGTGGACCATTGTCAACAGTTGCAGTAGCTATTGTTGAATCTTTAAGCCTTAAGGGGTTGTACCTAGTCAGACGGCCGAAAAGAGGCGAATATTTGTGAATTTTTTTTGAAGAAGCGGAAGCGTATATTTTTACAAAACTTGTTAGGCTTAAAAGAGTAACATTTGAAGAACACTTGGTAATTTTTTCGTAGAAAATATTTACGTTTATAATAAAGTAACAACCCAAATCCAAGAAGCCTTTTTAAAAATTTGCTTTGAAATTTGTGAGCACTGCCATTCGGAACCAGATTATCTAAAATCAATAAACAAAACAGATTTCGTTAGTATATTAATGTATCCTCAGGTTCACGGAGAGAATTTTGCGAAATATTAATTTAAAACAAAATGGCGGCTATTTAAAGTTGAAATCCGGATTTTTTTCGCGCCGATTTTTGCACGAAAAAATCGGGATTTCGACTTTAAATAGCCGCCATTTAAAAAAATATTGATTTTTGAAGGAATGAGAACTGTTGAGATTTTTCCAATTTTGAGGGGCGCGTTCGAAATATTTTAATTATAATTCACTTGAGCCTCCTATGGCCTCTGATACAATAATCACGCTGCACAATATTTCTCATCGATTGATAATATCCTTCTTGACTTTTCACTGAAATTACCAAACTTACAAAAAATTTGCTAACTCACGCAGCATCCGCGGAACGCATCCGGCAAACGAGGCGACATTCCCCGAGGAGTTTCAGGTGCGCGACGCGCGAAAAACGCAGCGGAACTCGAGAGAACAATTAAATATTCCACGACTTTCGTGCCGTAGATGGAGTGCACAGTGCGTTTGAAATTATAAACGAGGCCGGGTTATCGGAAGTTAGAGGTGTGCTCTGAAAATTGCGCCGGTCTCGCTCGCTACCCGCTTGCATATGAAACGTACAGAACGAATTCCGCGTCCGCGTAAACCCCGCTCGCAGCGGAGTGCAATTTTTTTCTGAAAATTCCGCGGAATGAGCGAGCGAGTTGGCGGAACTTCGCGATCAATAAAATCGCGAAACTTTGCATCGCGCGCTAACTTTCCGCGGAGATGAAGGGCGAACGAGAGGGAGCGGCGTGAACGAGAGAGGAGGGGGTGGTAAGCTCGCGCTTCGTTTCTCATCCGAACGAAAGATTTGACAGCGTTGCCTCGCGATGCGAAACAGCAAAAGGCGAGCGAGCCCACCGGCAAGAGGAAATGCTGGCTCGGGAAAACTCGCGGGCTTTCCAACTTCATCATTTGCTTTAGCGGAACCCCTGCTTCGCACGCACGCCTCTCTCGCAGTAACTTTCTACAAGGAAACTATTTTGTTTTGGTGCATCACGAGTGAGAATAATGCGGAATCGGGGGGAGATTAAGGAGGGGGGAGGGTTAAGTAGATGAGGTATCAAAGACTGCAATTTCTAGGTTTGTGTTTGCCATTTTCTCTGGACTCATTCAAAATGTAATTTCGTTTCGATGTCGACATTTTTAAATTGGCGCATGTTTGTGAGTAAAAATATTTTTAATAAGAATTTGACGAATGTAATTTCGATATTATGAAGAACAGTGAAGGGAGAAACAAAGTGTTGTGAATGGAGTATTTATATGTTAGGTTTAACGAACTATAGTGGTTGTTAAGGACGAAGGGTTTATGTTTTAAAGCCTCCATTGTGCTTGAAATTAATTAAATGATCAGACCCGATTTGCACTGTGATTTCTGGGGATATTTGAAAACACAATGCAGTACGGTTTGTGGAACGTATTGTTTAATATATTTCAATATGGCTTAATTATAACTACCACAATGGATTCATAATAATGAGGGGTTGCTTGAGTGTTAATGACTATGTGATCCCTCTGCGCACGTGTAGGGGTGAATAAATATGAACTGATGGAGATTAACTTATCAATCACCCTCATCATTAATTAAGGGGTTATACCTAGTTTTTTTTTTTAAAAGCGGAAGCATATATTCTTTCCGTTGTTGAGTTATCACTGCAAAACAAAAGAAACTTTTTTTTTAAAGAACCACTTTAATGATCCATCTGCAGCGTCATATATAATGCATATTTTTGACTAAAAAAAAACAAGTTTTTAAATGTTAATGATGTTAATAAACTTCATGCCAAAGGACAACTCTCAGTTTCAATTTGTTTCTTTGTAATTAATTGAAACAGAAATGCTTGATTTTAGACAGGAACGATTGTCTAAGTAGTACCCTTAACGGTAGTACCCTTTCGTTTAAGAATACCATACAGAACTATTGCAAAGCAAGTAATTGTACACTCTTTTTACACCGTGCACGTTCCCTTTGAATACAGCATTTACTCATTCTTGCAATAATGTCGCGGTTAGGAAACGAGCCACCCCCAACCGACTCCCATTCGCATCCGTCAAGGACTCCTCCGTGCGTTGGCCGTCTTCTTTTCTTCGGTGTTGACACTGCTAACGCGACCCACGTTTCCTTTCGACATCTGTTTGCATTCATTGTCTCTGTCAGGATTCTTCGTACGTTCCGAGCGAGGCCGGGGCATCCGCTGGCCGAAATGAAATTTTTACTGGGGTGCTTATATTACACGTCGCTATTAAATTCCGTTCGGACCGCTCGAGATGAGCATTTAGCCGAGAACAAAAATACTGGACGCTGGCGAGTTTCTCTGCGCGCAGCGTGCCAATCCATTCTGCAAGTTTCGCTCCGCGTGAATAGGCTTGATTGAACTTTAATAGGCATTTTTGTGCTCGGCCATTGCGCACGCGCGCTAAAAATACAGAAAAAAAAGATACAATTGAACGGCAAAGACTTTGCGATGAACCACGCGATATTCCGTTTCGATTGTTCGACCGATTGCGTGTCACGAAGGATATTGTGGCTTAATTTTATGTTTAGTAGCCCGTGGCGTTAGCTCGAATGGAATCTTTTTTAGAGGGAATTGAATTAAGCTTCAAAGAATAGTGTAGTGAAAATTGCTTCTTCTTTTAACATCGGGAACGTACGATTAATTCGTTGAAATTTATTACCTACATTTTATTTTACAGTACTGAAATGAACAATTATTCTCGATTTAAATAATGATACATTGCGAATGACCAAGTTGTGTATTATAAATAGGTCGTTTTATATCGTACGAAATATTTTTCTAAGCGATCAGCGTTCATAAATAATAGTCAGAGGAGTTTCTTACCGATAAGTGGGCACTGCTTTAAATGTTTATAATTAGAAATACTTTTGATAGTTATGGAAACAAGTTTCAACAAAATAAGAGATATTTTATGTAGTTAATGTTAATGTAATACAAGTATAGCAGAATGTATATACCGCGTTCCATATAAGAACGTACCAACGCCCCTACCTATTTGCGACCGATCTGCGCAGCTCCCACAGATCTGACACACGCGATTGGTCGTAGCACTTTCGCGATTGGTCGTAGCACTTTCCCTGCCGGTTTATTACCAATCAACAGTGTATCCCTGCGCGAAGCGGGTACGCTCTAATGTGGAACGCAGGAGTACATATGCAATATCTCACAAATATAATAAATATTTTGGTATTTGGGGTATTCGAGTAATGGAGGTTCACATAATGAAGACTCCGCTGTCGGAGTTGGACATTAGACGAGCAAATTTGCATTCGAATGATCTCCAATAAAAGTTTCAAATAGAATAAAGTCATTCGAGAATAACGAATAAATTTGTATTCGCATGATCTGGAATAAAAATTGCTAGAAAGTCAAAATCTTGGACCAGAGTCTTCTCCACTTTTTTTCGCTTACTTTCTCACGAGAAATCGTTTCCTTTTCATACCACACAATTTCCTGTTCTCCCATAGCAATTTCTATTTCCTTTACCTAAGTTGTCTTCGGCGCCTTCCGTTTGCAGCGATGGCCCCAGAAATTCATAGCGAAATGGAAGGTGGCCTGACTGGGTCAGGGGTAATATTAAGAAAGCCGGGAATCGAATTCTGGCTGTCTTCCACTAACATCGTTAGGAGAGGGTGCTCGAACGCGCGGAAGAGCCAGTGTCCGGCAGGGATGACAAATTGTACTTTAAAGTGCTCGCTGAAAGCTGTTCCGACGCACAGCCGGAACACACCGGATCCGAAAGCTCTGTTATGGATGACAAATCGTCGTAGCAGGTGTTTGGACGAGGTGCGATCTTCCTCAGAACTTATCTACGTGCCCTGGTTGTTTGAAACGAGCTTGAGGTCTTGACGTTTGAAAGAAATGTTCCCCGTACATCTCTTCACTAATAGAAAACGTGGCAGGCCAGCCGTATTTGTAATCTCTATCAGCTTAGAATTTAAAAGGATCTACACCTTTATAATAAAAACAGTCAGGTCTGTGAAGTCGCGGTTCGACTTTCAAAATTTTCGGTCAGTTTCTACCTATGTTTGGAATACAGTAGAATAGGTCGCCAATATACAGAAATCGTTTAACAGGTACCTGCGTACGTGGTCATTTATAAAATCCGCATTTTTAGGTTTAGAGTATTTGAAAAAGGGATGATTGTAGTGCTAACACTGGAATAGAGAAATTATACTAACATCTGAGATTGTTGGATATAAATCTTGCAAGCATCCCCATCCCATTTAGCAGAGACAAAGGTAAATTCGTCAAACATAATTGATTGGCATCCTTGGTCCCACTTTAAAACCATCTGATAATGTTAAACTGAATTCTTCTTGCTTTCGCGTTCGAATATTTCTGCACGAAACTGAACAAACCCCGCCGATGCATAAAAATCTGTAGGTACAGTTTTATTAGAATCTCCCGATACCACTCGAAGGACGGGAGTATCGAGGACGTTTGATACCCCTACGTATTAATAACGGTACCCTCCATTCTCCGAGGGACAAGATGGATGTCAGCTGAAATTGTTGACCATTATGATGGATCCCGTGTCCGAAAGGTTTAATAAAGGTACGTCGAGCCTATAATATCGGCACAGAGGGGGGAGAAAAACTTGTGCCCCTCTGTAATCCCTGTTCCTCCTCGGTGTTTGATCAAGCGATGAGGAACGGACTCGTATACACTGAGCCCCAGCAAGACAGTTTTTTGTCTCCCCGAATATATCATCATGTCCTTGACATGTATGCCCGATCCATCGATAAAACTTGAAAATAAAAGGCGGGGACAGGCACTGGTAAAGCGAATTTCGTGTCGACTTATCATCGATCATGCCCGGGGAACCAGCCGTAAACCTCTATCTGCTACGTTCCGCGTAGAAAAGTTTATCGACGAACCGACTCGCCCGCGGCCTTTTCGCCGGCCACGAGAATAGACGATGGCAAAAGACGGCTCCGACGTTCATACAACTACAGGCCCCTGCCAGCGTCCATATTTTCGGTGCGATGGTAACCTCCTGGAGCTAACCCTGGCTGGCAAAAGCGTCGGGGAAAGGAAGCGGTTGCACGAGGATATATAGCGGGGCCAGTAACGATAAGGGATTGAGCATAATAGCAGTCCGCTTCCCACGGACATAGTTAGCCGACTCCATGAAAAATACTAATGGGACGAGGTCACTCGGCTCGTGAAAGTAAATTTCGCAGGTGGATGCTGAGAGCCCGAAGGAGATAAGAACCGTGCAGGGTTTCGGGTGTGTAATATGCGAACCATGGCCGCGAACCCTTGCCCGCCGTAAAAGATTGCGACCCCCATTTCGGTCTCCCATGACTAATGGATCGGGGGGAGGGAAGAAATGCTTTGCGTCATTCCTACTTCAGTCCCAAGAAAATGGCCAGTCAAACGGATTTCGATTTTTTCCACGACATTTGGGGAATATTTTCAGCTCACTTCGAGGGCGTAGCATAGTAGGTTAAAGCTGGAACTTTCGAATGGGTATGCGGCTACTACTTTTGTTCGTATTTTTAATTAGGGTGTGTCCGGGGGAGATGGTCATAGTTTCGTTTGGAGCCTCCTACATCCAACCTGTTTGAAATAAAGCAACGAAAATGATTTAGAACAAAACTTTAATCCTTTGTCTACGTATCCTTTAATACCAATAAGCGAAAAATTATTATTTAATACACAAATTTTACAAATGAAAAAACGTGTCATTGTCAATATCTCCCTTAATGTCCGAGAAAGATGGCCATGTGTACCTTTCAGGCTAACAAGTTGTGGACCTTACCTAGTTATGACTGATTCTTTCTAGTTTTCGTCCACTTTCGTTTTTGCCCGCTCAAAACTTCTTTTTGGGCTTTTGCTGTGAGTCTTCTAATCTGCATATAACCATATGACTTACGTCTTAGTCAATCTTCTTCTTTTTTTTTGGTTTCGCAATAATTTTCTCCAAATTTCACTGAAATATCTGAAATTATATAAAATACAGCTATGTCCACCTCTCCCGGACAAAAATTGGTCATCTCTCCCTTAAAGCCCTGGTAAGATGGCCATTCCCATTTCACTTAGAGTAACAAACGTAACCCTGAATACTTTAAGGTTAGAAACACTGTAAGCAATACCCTATCCAAAATACATCTTGAGAACTAAAAACATTCAGCACAAATAACACAAACAGGGTAACCAAAATTTAAACAAACATTTTGAAGCACTAGTTTAAATTTCTCAGTGGATTTGCAAACCATTAAAACCGTTCTATTCCAACAGTTTGATTTGAGAATGTTACTTTTCTATGACACTTTGTACCCACGTGGAGGCAGCGCCATTTAGCGTTTCCTTCTAAAAAATACTATCACCGTCCATCTCTCCCTTATGACCATCTCCCCCTGATTTACCCTATGGTAAAATGAATTGCATGAATATTGCACTTAAAATAGCGAATTGAATTCAGTTATGTTAGGCAAAACAACCCCCAAGCGGCCGTTATCCGTCGTATTTCAGTTTGACTGACGACTGTTGCATTTCACTCTACCCAAAATCCTGTCTGCCTGGGTTTTCCCACTGGCAAGTTCATTTCACGTATTGAAACGCGTTGCAGCTTTATTAATATTTGAATTAATGTTCTCTGTTAAAATTCCCGTCTGCTTGCTTCTGTTGGGATCATCCTTGCTCAGGATAACATGAGCGCAGCATTAAGAGAACATTTGAGGGGCAAAGTGAATGAGTACCGTAATTGGTGACATTACCTGCTGAAGCAAGAATACAGGCGTTCATCAATTAGTAAATTACCAGATTTCCATTTTACTTAACTTAAAGTGCACTCTGTATTCTTTTGTAAAATGCAATACTCGTTCCATTAAGGTTACTACAAAATCTGCATTCCTAAAGTTATTACACGAATTCCAGTCCCTATCCACCCCATTTTGCATAATCGTATAAAAATATAGTGGAGCCTCTGGTATCCGAACTAATAGGATGTCATTTGAGTTCGGATAATAGAACAATCACTTTTCTGTTACTAAACTTCATTCATTTAACTAGAGATCAAGAAATTATGCACAAAACGCATAATTAAATTCCTCATTCTTTTCTACACATGCCCTCTAAATTTCATTGTCGTATGTTTAAAAATTGACAGAGCTATGGTAAATTTTTCAATCAATGTTGACCAACTGACCCTAACTCGTATCTAAGCCAAACATACATCGACCTGAACATGACACGCTCTATATTCTTTATTTTTTTCAAATATTAAGCAAATATTAAATAAATAATAAAAAATAATGATAAAAAACATTTTCTCTATGTTTCTCTATTTTATGCAGGAAGAGCCTGCGAGGGCTATGATTATAATTTATTTCACTGATTAATTTATTACACAATTTCGATTGTAATAATGCAACTACAAAGGAGATATATCAGATTTTGAAATATTATAAACCCTTTTACAGCAACTTCACTATGTATAAAAAATATCTAACTTCCTAATGTTTGCAGATATTTTTCTCGAAACTGACTTCTGGTACCGAGGCCATTCTTGCATCCAAAGTAAAATTTCAATATTCCATACTCCCCTTCCACTCGATTCGCTGCAATTCGTCAAGTGCATCATATTTCGCCAGACAAGTAACCAAGTGTCAGCAAAAGTTCCTCGCAAATACTTCGACTTTCACGTGACTCCGCGGTGATCCACTTCGGGTGATCTCCGATGGAGACATCCGTTCTGCGTGGATCAGCGGACAGAAAGCGGAAAACTGAAACGTCACTGCGAGGGACGGGCGACCTCTGTCAAGGCGGACAGGCGAAATCGCCGGAATCGTGGCGAATTAATGAAATGCAAATTGCATTTAAGTGTGAACGCCTCCACGGGCTTTCGACACGTTCGGTTTGGTAGTGAGTACGGGCAGGGGTCGGTGTTAGGATTTAATTAGCACTATCCACAGTCGGGGATCCGGCGATCCCTCTCTCTCCCTTCCTCCCTCTGTCTGTGTCCCATCCCCTTTCATTCAGTCTCGCCCTAGCAGCAGAGTTTTCATCGCTTTTCGGAAGTTGTTAATTAAGAAGTCGACGAAACAGTCATTCCGGAAGCACTTTCGGATGTACCCCCCTCCCCCCCCCCCATACTTCGGATAACGATATAGCGTCTGCCTGCGGAATATAAGCCCCGTGTCCCGTCGTAGACGCGCATTCATATTCATTTAAGTTAAGCCTGGCAATCTTCGCCATCTGGAATACTATATTGCATTATCATACAATAACTATCGCGCCTGATCGGTATATAACGCACGGAGGTCCGGTGGGTGGGCCACATTTTGCGTTACACAAAATACGATATCGATACCCTCGTACGTTCATATTTCCCGAACCCTGCGATACATACAGGATGAGGCTCTTAAGATGATCATCCTAAGTATGGCTTAAATTATGCAGGGTACTCGAAAACGGGCAGTACACCGAAGGGGGTATTATTCTTCGTGAAGGAGTACCTAAAAAAATGTGGAATAATGATTCTTTTGCGAGGGGGTTCGGCTTTTTTAGCAAATTTAGTTTGAAAATAGCTCCGAGCAGTTCTGTATAAATTGGGTAACGATTTATTTGATTACAGAATATTCTGCGCGCAGGAGGGATGATAGTAACGAATGGGGTTAAAATGGAGGATCGTTAAAAGCCGGAATTTACCTTATTTAGAAATTGCGTCGTTTGCAAATAGTAAAATAGCTACAGGTAGGGTTCAGACACGGCAATCTCTAGCAACAGGCCGGAACATAGTGAATCTGGCAACGGCGTCATCAGTCCTACTTGAGTTTTTATGAAGCCTTTCGCGCGTTATGTCGCGGCGTCATCACTATTATCTTTGGTACCGGCCGGAACATAGTCATCGGGCTGGTGGTTGCTCGAAATGCGGTGTTGCAACCTCGTAGGTTCCGGCCTGTACTAGAGATGGCCATGATTCAGATCCTGCATGAGATACTTTCTCCCACATAATCCCACTTCGTTCCATACCACTTTTTACGTTGCCCTAAGTCAAATAGCACCATTCCTATCCCCAGGCAGGAAATGGCAGACATTTAATTAACTTCACCTGCTCCTCCTTTTCCAGCGAATAATTTAAATAACGCTCCCCAGCGACACAGTCGCCTAACCTTCCGCTCCAGCATCAAAAGACCAGCTTGGCCTGCAGCATACCAACGGTGCCCTTAAAAATGATTGTGCACGGCGATAATTAAACGTTCATTAGTCGATGATTCGATCGACACGGGAAATAACCAGCACCGCCCGCCATGTGCGAGACTAACTCGACACAAGTGCATATAGTCAAGTGACGCACGATTGATCAGCAAACGAACACATATTTCTCGCGCGTTCTCCATCGAATAGCCAATACCGCAGGCTTTGATCTAATTGGGTTAATGGGTAATGGGAAAACTTTACCTCCCCGTTGACAGTTTATTGTCGGATCCACGAAACTCGGCTGGGGTTGGGGGAACGGGGGGGGGGGGGTGAGAGAACGCATAACTTATTTGAAGTTCCTCTTGATGCGGATACTGCGGGCGTTTTAGACCCCTGTCGCTGGAGTTCTCGTTTCTCGCCCGACCATCGACTTCCAGCAGTTCTAGCGACCGTCTGCAATCGCATTCGGCGAGGGAGTCGAGCGAGCACGCCAGCGCTCGCGTATCGCCGGGGATAATTATTTCCAATATTCCGGTAAACGAGCTCGATTGCATGCGGCGCTGATGTAAACGAGCTCCAATAGTATCCGCCGATAATTGGTTTCACGCTTGGATTCGCGACCGAAGGCCACGCTCCTCCCGCGTTCCTCTGTGCCTTGACCTTCCCTCTCGGCCGTGAGAATACCTGCTCGTAACCCACCAGGGTGAAGTTAGGGGAAAAATAGGAAGGAAATGGTACCCGCATTGCGAGCGGCGTCACTTTGTGACTAGGGCCTATAAAGTTGACTTTAAGACGTCATTCGGGGGAAAATTAAGATATTTTTAAAGACTTCTTTTTGGGTAAATACAACATACAATGAAATGAACATTTTTTTAAAAGTTTTATTGAGCTACTCTCATGTTTTACAAAAAATATTTAAAAATAATTTTTTTAATCACCGCCCCACGGATATACTTTTTTCTTTAGCTGCCATATTGACTTAAAACAAATTAAAAAAAGGCATTTTCAAATTTTGTTGTGTAATGTAAGAGTAGCTTAATAAATTCCAAAAGATTTATTTCATTATATGTTGTATTTATGGAGAATTTTTTTTTTAAAAATAAAGCCTCAATTTTTCGGCCGATCAAAGTAGAATGAACCCTTAACTGGTTCCTCTTTTGAGACTTACAAGGGAAGATCCCGTACCCGAAAATTCAAAATATTCTGAAACTTTGTGAATATGTAGGGGATTTCTTCTTTTAATTAGAGGAAAAGTTCTTCTTTTAATTAGATATATGATTTGGTAAACAAATTATTTTACAGTTCTCGAGTTATAACACAAAATGGGAAAATAACCGGATTTTCATGGGTCAATTTCAGTGAATTTAGAGTGAATTCGGGCAGCAAAAAAAATTGCGTTGTAATCAGGAGGAAATTCCCTACGCGTTCACAAAGTTTCAGAATTTTTTGAATTTCCCGGATCGGGATGTTCCCTTGTTAGTCCGAAACTGTAAAATCGCTTTTTATTGTCGAGCAACTTTAGTTAGGTCATCCTTTAGGCACACAGGGTATCAACAAACTCATGAATTACAGCTTTTATTCCACATCTCACATTGTTTCAGTGGAGGGAGCGTAAGAGTATCAGTTTCATCTCTGTTTACATTTTCACCAGCAGAAACTGCTCCCAAAAGACCAGTAAATACGACATTTCTTCACCATTTGTCTTGCCCTGGCCGAGAAGCATTTACTTTACGATGTTCCTCGGTTCCAAATCCGAGGAGACGTGAATGCGATCAGTGAGTAGGGGAATGGGGGATCCCTGGTCGCGTTCGAGTAACTTTCGGCCCGAGTAATCCTGAAATAGTGGTACCCACTTGAGTGAGAGAGGCACGGCGCGCACACGTTGGCCCGCAGTGAAAAGAGACGGAGCTGAAGGGGTTAGAGGAGCTCGGTTATGATTTTCTCTCCAGCTGCTCGCATCCCGATATGCACTGTATTAACGGTATAATATGCCACACCACGCTCGCACCACCCACATCCAACATAACCAGCCACGCTCTATCCTCCTCACCCTCTGCATCCGCCTTTTCCGGCTGCCGTCTCTTCCCTTTTCTGCGTCACACCCTCGGCCAGCGTTTCACCGCCATCTTCCCTCCAGTCTATGATGTAATTCACATCTTTCGGCCGTCATGAAATATTTAAGAGTTCATTCCACGTTCTTTACGTACCTGTGTACAGGTTGCACTGAAAATAGTGGCACGGGCGGGATCGAGGGTGAATCGTCGAGAGGAGAAATATGTGGAGACGGTGGAACGAGTACCGCCCGTGCGATTTCTGGTATCTTTCCACTGGAATGGAAATATACTGCCTGATACAGAGTGCACTCTTTACAGTGACCACGCTCTAAATGCCACTGTTATCTTTGATGATAAAAATAAGGGCTAGTGAAAGATAGCGTTTGCTAGGAAACACTGCGCGTGGTTAATGCCTGGCGTTTGCAGTTACAAGATTACGGTTTAGGTACGTATGGCAATATTTCTCAACCCGATTGTTTTCAGTCTCAAAACTTTGCGTCACATGGACCATGTGTTCCAGTCATGAAGTTAGCGATTCTTCTTCAGTGCACTTATAAGCAGTTTTCTATCATTTTAAAAGATTGTAAGACGAGTGCAGTTTTAGTTTAATGATGCATTACTAACAAGGGACGATCTCGTACCCGGAAATTCAAAAAATTCTAGAACTTTGAAACCCAGAAAATTCGGCTGTTTTCCGATTTTGCGTTATAACTCCCGTACTGTAATAGATAGAAAAAAAGTTTCAAGACAAAAGTTACTTCTTTTAATTAGATCTATCATTTGGTAAAAAAAATGTTTTACAGTTCGCGAGTTATAACACAAATTCGGAAAATAACCGTATTTTCAGGGATCAATTACGCCTTCTTAGAGTGAATTTAGGCAGCAAACAAAAATTGCGGTGTAAACAGGAGGAAATCCCCTACATATTCACAAAGTTTCAGAATTTTTTAATTTCTGGGTTTAGGATGTTCCCTTCTAAGTCTACCAAATCAGGTTCAACCTAATTTCAATTTTTAGTAAGTAGTTCCTATTCCGGTGCAAATCAAATTCAGTCACTTTTAGTGCACTATTTGATCATCTCTGAAATGCCAACTATACCAACACTGTTCATTTATTTCTGCGTTAATTATAGGCACATGTACTAAATTTTTCTGAAACTTAAGAGTAATCTTTCAGACATGAAAAATTATACTCTAGATTCCCAGCACATTTTATCACCCAAAATCACCATCCATATAAATGTAAATTTAAAAACATTATTTGCCTATTTTCGTGGTCGTTCCCACGTGGTCCGAAAATAAATACTTTCACACGCCCACAGAATTGCACATCTGTTCACAGATTTTATTCAAGCGGTACACGGTATTACTATACCGTTCCCTTTTGATTAAGCCATAGCAGTTGCTACGTTAACGCGATCCTTGTAGCTTCCTCTCTATAACAGCCATTTCTTGCTCGTAACTCGAGCAACCATCCGTCTCGTTCTCCCCTAGAATTAGTCGCTCGGGGGCCACTGAACGTTCGTTTCTTCGCCGTGGTTTAGCAACAGTAACCGTCGCGAAGAAGCACAGCCGTCTATGAATACGAATTCTAACCGACGGGAAAGTATTCCCGCGGAATTACGGCTGCCCGTGTTACCCAGGTGGCAGAGCATGGAGAAACGAGCGTTTACGTCATGCTTTCGCTACGATTCTCCCCCTTTCCTTATTCTTCCGTCGCGTTTTCTTCTGGGATTAGCGAGAGCAGATGCTCCGGCCAATCTCCTTGATCCCCGGCAAGGGAAAAAAGAAGAAGAAATCTTGTTCATGGTGCTGCGAAGCGGGGGAGGGGTTGCTTCTTGAATATCCCTCGCGTCGAAACGCCCTCTGGTTACGCGTTACATGTAATATTGATATACAGGCTGGCCACGGCGTAAATATTCATGATACTATTGAAAGAATCGACACCAGGCATCGGGGGTCTAGCCGTTCCCTCTGCATGTTCCGTAGGCACCACTGAAGAAAGCCAACCCGGCGAGTGTTTGGCCTCTTTGTTCTGCTCGAGGCGATGATTGCAATTTCAAATGCATTAACGAGTAAATTCTGTTCCACTGTAAAAGTCGCGCGCGAGTCTCTCCCCCTTGCGCCGCGTATATACAACGTATTAGGGATTCATAGTTATTCATAGTGCAGCTGATAGATTAATTGGTAATGAATTTCAAAGAGGCCTTACATGCTTCCGATTATTAGCCGCGCATCGATTATTATGCTCCGCCAGAGTACTACCATTTGATTCGTTCTAATAAAAAGAGCTGCGACACACGAGCTAACAGAGTTTTGATTTATGTAGCAACGAAGCAGGTGGGAGGTGCTATAAAAGGGACAATTTTCTTTAGGGCCAATTTCTGACGATATCAATATAGCTATTTAAAAAGCAAGCGCATTAATAGAAAGTATGTTTATTGGCCTTCGATAGAAATATACTGCAAACTCATTTATAATAACAGAAAATAACAAAATCTTCGATTTTCAAATAAGTTCAAAGGGACATGCTAATGAAAATAAACAAAATGAGAACAAAAATGAGATGAATGGTTAAAATATCATAAATACCACATAGAATTCTGGTAGCAAAGTTTTCTTTACAAACACAGCACTGATTACTTTCAAAACTATTTATTAATAGTCTCTCTCGTTTTCGTAATATAATTCGTCCCATTTAAAACCCGACCCTTTTATAGCAGCTCTCCCCCACACGAATGCGGGGATATGGAAACGAACGAGTGACGCTGCTGTCAGCTTGAACTCTCGAAGACGATTAGCTTCGTCAGTTAATTCAGGACAGAGACGCTTCTTGGACCAGGTTGCCTAGGAAAGAACGATAACACTTCGCAGCCACCAGAATTCTGCCCCCTTTGACGACAGCAGAGTTTCCCTCTAAAAGGGTCTAGCCCCGCAGCCTGTTGACTCGCGTGAACGAAAATTTCGCGCGGCCACGGCGAGGGGCCGCCGATTTCTGCAGGATTCTTTGTGCAGTGCGTTCGAACGCCATTATCGTTGAAAACTACTTCGGCAGCGGTCCGAGCACTAACGACGACTCAGCACCACGTATACCGGCGGTGCTTTCTCATCCCTCCCTCTGCTTCTTTTCTACGCCCATTTCACGATCGCCGGAATCATCCACTTTTCTGCTTGCACGATCACATGTGTCCGTGGCGCACTGGCTCCCTTCGTGTAAAGCACACTTTATATGGCTAGATCTGTCAGGATCCGCTGCCCGTGAAAGAAAGGAGGATCTGTTGCTCCCGTCGCTGATTTATCGGGCCCGAGGACACCGCAACGATTTTCTTTAATGCCGCCACGATTCCCCGTTTTCTTGTTGCGCCGTCCGCCCCTGGCTGATTGTCCATCGATCCTATGGAATCGGGAATACAGTATCGGCGGGCTCCGGCAAATGGAACGGCGGCCATAAAATTCACGTCCTTGGGACGGACACGCGAGGTGACACCGGGGCAGATGCTCGTATTAAGGTGTCTCGTTCCCTGTAACGTATGAAATGACTTCGTTGTCAAGGGAGAGCGATTCCGCGCGGGCAAACGGGCGCCGTGGCAGGCTGCCTATCGGTACGGGGCGGCTCGATCCGATGTCATAAATACATCTGCACGGTGAGCTTTCAAAGGCGCCTCCACGCCAGCCGTAATTACGACAATTACCCTCGTAACTGTTTGCCGGCGGACTGTACTTTGTATTTAATAGGATTTAGCGGGCCAGTGTACGGGAAGTGAATTGGTTTACGTTGCAGCGAACGTTTTATTTTACTCGCAAGTGCCTTGAGCTCCGCGTGGTAACCGTAGCTAAACGTTCTACGTATGTGGGGTACCGCGAGAGTTCGAAGTCCTGTGAATTTTAGTATTTACCGATGCGGGCCGGTGGGGGCTCGAAATTTCGTATGAAATATTTGAACCTCGGAGTTTTGCTAACAGGGCTGACCGGCGAATTCTAACATTCACCAGGATGGAAGCCCGAGGTTTGAATGTTTCGTGGGATTTTTTGGGGAATTTTACCGACCCGTAGCGGTGAATTTTAGGATTCACCGGGGAATTCTATGATTCTTCGGTTTTCGAAGTTTTTAATAACATACACGTTTCTAGCATAAAGGTGCGAATCCACGATGAGGTTCTACGCGAGACTTTTCTATCGTCAGACAAAAATCTCAGCTACGACTATGTGTAACCCGTTAATGACGAAATTCAATTCAACTGCAGCAACTCAGTAGGTATTTCTTTTTTCATATATGAGTTTACTTTACAGTGGTCGCATTGGCAATAGCGTCATTAACGACCATTTACCTCCGCACAATGATTACATATTTGAATTTTGATTACAAAGTACTTACACTTCACATAGAATTACATAAAGCTGAATCATAAGAGGTCAAGTAAATTTATCGCTTTAACAAATAGGATTAAATTCTGGATGTTTCTATATTCATTCAAGAATTAAGTAGGGTAAAGGTACCAGTAGTCGACTATGTATCAGTAGTTGACAACTTTTCAGAAAAACGTGCAAAATAAGGTTTTTAGAAGTACAACTAACCAATTGTCACCTTAAGCTATTTTACTTAAAATAACGAATAAATCAACTATAGTATATAATCTGTAGTATAGATTATAGGTTGAATTACATACCTCTTTTTGTGTATGACTTTACCACGTTTATTTGTTCGTTATTTTAAGTAAAATAGCTTATGGTGACAGTAGTTCGTTAGGTGTCAGTAATTGCGTCCTTTACCCTATCTCTTTTCAGCAGCGCGCTGCGGCCCTAGTACCCACAATTCGCCACTCCTAAAAACCTTATTTTACACGGTTTTCTGAAGAGTTGTCAACTACTGACACATGGTCAACTACTGCTACCTTTACTCTACTCTTTAAATTCAATCCACCACGATTGTGTTGCTATTTCTCATCATCGTTTTGTCGTCTTTCCGAATGACACTATATAGAGTATAATAAACACGTTAACTACTGTCCCCAGCTGAACTACTAGTAGACAATATTGGCATCGTTATTACAAACTCTAACTGCTTAGTGCTCGCGTGAAATTGATTACCTAGAAAGTACACCTGCATATTCCGACGTGCAAGGACTTTCCTCGAGTTTCCACCATTGCGACTGTTGACAAGCAGGATGTCGCGTTCGTACGCGGCCGCTGAGGAAGCAAGTCGTTAGTCATCCCATTTCCATAACCTGAACCAGAGTTGCCTAGAGCGTGCAAAAATGAAATGGTGGCTGTGGCTGCGCGCAGGGCCGTATACGTCACGTGAAAAACGATCGGCTGCTTGGCACATCCACTCAGGATGAACTCGTTCAGGGCGCAGCGACACGTTCACCAGTTCGACGCTCCTGCGTCTGTGCACGCGCATCGTGAGCTGATATGCACGATGATCCTGATACAGTAGGGTGTCGTTTATAGTTCTGGGTAATTAGGCTACAGAATGTTTCTCAGGCTTTTTGCGCTAAGTCGTACAGAAGCTAATACTATCTTTCAAGCTGCGGATAAATCCGTGGGAACTCGCGGAATGCTTGCATCACGCGATGTGGAATAAAATTGAGGCATTGAGAGCGAGAAACGAGCTATCCCACATTGAAATAAATTCGTTTTTCCTAATTTATATGATTAGTAGAGTCGATTTTTTAAGTAGCTATGCAATTCTTCAAGTTTCTCGTATGGAGGGTCGAGAATCTTTTCGTGGCGTGCTTCTTTCGTATTTCACTTCAGATGTGCGAGTTCGATCGGTTTCTCAGAAGTATTGTATCCATTTCTCGATAATCCAATATTTATCGTACCTCGAACATTGTCATATTTGCATTCCTTGCTTTGAATAATTCCTTCTCGTACCCGGTTTCTTTCTATGTGACAAATTTGTGAAACAGTAACATGTATCGAAATCTGTTTATCCATAAATAACGGAGGTCTGTTAAACGTGTGCGAAGATAAAATTAAGAAATACGACTTTTGCAGCTTCCATTATTTCTTAACCGACTTCAAAAAGAAAGAGTTTCTCAGTTCGAGGTGTTTGCATGTATGTATGTTACGCGTATTATGTTTGTCCGCGAATTTCTCGGGAGATTCCAATAATAATGAAACAAATGTCTTATCTTTTTGTGTAACTTGAAAACTACTGAACCGATTTTGGTGAAACTTATCGCATTTAGTTTGGCTTCAATCAGCTTAGGTCGTGGAGAAAGAATTATCAAAATCGGTCCAGTAGTTTTCAAGTTACACAAAAAAATATGACATCTGTTTCATTATTATTGGAATCTCCCGTTTCTAGCAAACAATTCTTTTTTTCACGCGCAGCTCATTTACCTAAATGCAGTTATACAACTTAAATAACTAAAAAAGTAAAAAATAAAAAATTAAAAAAAATTAAAACCGATTTCAGACAAATAAACATGCACTGAAAAGTGAAAATAAGTTTTTTCCTTATTTAATCTACGACTCTCAATTTTTTTAACTCGGCGCTAGATTTACAGAGTGCAAATGATGAGGCGCCGACATAAAAAATTGAGAATCATAGATTAAATAAGGAAATAACATATTTTTCACCTTTCAGTTCATATTTATTTGCTCACTCATCGTCATTCCTAATATTGCATTATCCTCCTACTGGTAACTTAACATTGTCTTCGGTACTTGATATCTTCTGTAGTAAGAACTTCACTAATTTAAGAAATTAACAAGCTCTTTATTATATATTGATAAAAATACACTGTAAGCTTTAGCTAAAGACAGTCGAAACGGTTGACTGTCTAGTTCGACGGTGACGTTCTGAGTGCCCTCCGAGCGCTCTTTTCCCCTGGCCCCCAATTTCGCCCTGGCACGTCCTTTTCCTCGGCACAGGGCAATAAACAGCCCACTCAAGTGGCCTTAAACTCTCCTGCAGGCCAGGATAGCTTCTGTGCCTACACTTCCTATCTCCCAATTACTTCAGCTTCTATTCTTTCATCTGAAATTAGTCTCGGCATGAATGCATTAATCTGATCGAGAACTCTAGTCTCAAAGGCCTCTAATAATCGTGCCACCTGACCGCACACTCCCAGCAACATCGTCCAATAATTCTTCCCTCCGCACTTAGTCCTGGCAAGCTGGAATAGAATGCACGCGAGCGGCCTTAATTAACGCGCCGAAGGATCTCTCCGCGTTAGTTACCATGCCAAAACTCGTGATTTAATGGCTGGCCATTGAAAATTGTCCACGGTCAGTGGTCAAGGTACACAGAATTATCAACGTTTGTCAAGCCGCTCATAATCAGCATGAAAGCTTTGATAACGCCTTAATTGGAGTCCTAATTGCGGGGACGAGTAAATGAAAGCAGAAACGCACGGGCTGAACGTTCCCGGCGACGACGCCGGTGCCTATTTCACGAGACGCCGTGAGGCAAGAAATCACACAGGGAGGAACGGGCGCACCGGCGTATTTCTGTGAGATAGCGCGTTATCTAGATGGCAGACAGTGTGCCTGAGCACGTGTGTTAATTTTGATAGCGTGAAATATAACGCGTGGATCGCCTGTGGCTACGCGTAACAACGTTGTTATGAAAGAGTCGTAGGAATGCTGGGTGGATAAGCTGCTGGACACTATTTTTTACCGATCGGGTGCGCGAGAAGTTAAACAGTATTCATGTAGAGTAAATAGCATATCATTTAAGAAGATTGTATATGCCTTTTTTGGGAATTTATTTTTCAAATAATGTAGGTAATGTAGGTACTCCGTGATACTTTTTCATTCGTCTGTAACTCGAAATTGCCAGTCCCAATTCAGTTAGAAAAAAAACTAATAAACAGTAAAGGAATCAGTCATGAGATTGAGAGCGTTTTTCTTCTAGCAGCGCATTATTTGGGAAATTTTTCGTGCTAATTGCGGACGATTGCTTGTTTATGTGTTATATGTGCTTTAGAAGATAAATAGAAAATTAAAACGGCAGGTAAATAGACAAATTCTAAAACTACCACCAAAATAGTGTCGAGCAGTATATAAAAGGCAAGTGATAAATTCACCAACTTCACTCTGGATTTCCGTTTAATATACCTACGCATAATGTATGAATACACACTGCTCGAATTATGCGCGGCATCCTCGGCGACCGTTTTACAGGGAGCGCTCGACAGAGTTTCGGTGTCAAGAGAAACTAAGGAGACTGCTGACATGGTCAAGGGAGGCGAGCTTTTGTGTCCGTGAAAATATCTAGGTGCGCAAGGACGAGTCTGCCCTTTGAATATGACTTGCGAGGGAACATTCCCAACCCGAAAATTCTGATTATAATGAAACTTTCATTGAACGTACAGCATATTGGAGTATGCAAGGAGCATTTCTTTTCGGCGGAAATTCACTCTGAAGGGTTTTTTTATATTTTTTAATATAACTCTGCAACGCTGCGAGATAGAAAGAAACTTTAAATATAAGCATTGTTCAGTTTTTTATACTTTATCGCACTGCAAAAAGAAATATAAAGTTAGCACAGTGAACTTCCATAGAAAAATTGCATTAAAAGTTTTATTAAAATCAGATTTTTCGCATTGGGAGTGTTCCCTTGTCGGGTTGCTGAATGCTGCGTGGTGACAACCCTGGGTGACTAAACTCGGTGTCTATGTTGGAGAGAGCCACTGTATAATTTTCCTCGTTACATCTTCTTTAACGATGGAGGACTGGCTTCCTAAAATCCTCCTCATTAGTTGTTTATCGAACGAGCTGGAATGCGTCTAGTCCTTCGGAGAATTTCAGGCGAGATGCCGTTGATAATTATCGAAGACCGACCAGCACGGTGAGAATGTGCCCTTAAGAATCCTAGAAGGGAGCCTTGCAATTAACAAGTGATCCTTCCTTTTTTCACCTCCCTCGTTCGATCCTCCACCCTCGACTGTCTTATTTCCATCGTGAATGATGCTGATAATTTATCAGTGATAAGTACTTGGAATGGGGCTATTAAACTGAATTAAATATTAAGGGACAAAGCGAAGACATTTAACGATATCAGAACTCGAAATTTAATAGGACAGCCCGGGTTTTTGTTTATAATTTTCAAATTACTTACGTTGGAGAACTAATACTGCAATATGCAAATCTTTGACCCTTTTTACAGGTACTAATGTAATACATACCTACTGAATTAAATATTAAGAGAGTAAATGAGTACAGTTAACGCTACCAGAATCCGAAATTAAGTAAACACATGGTAGGTGTAATTCTGCAAAATATTTCGAAATAGTTTTAGTTTACTCTTCATAATCAACCAGGGTACGATTCTGTTATCGAACTAGTTTCTTCCTAACATTAACCATTCTATCCTTCACGCCCGTTTCACATCCACTTTGTCGTTTAAATGAAGTTAATGATTGAATCCCAAAGGGTTGTTTCTTCAATGAAACTTCAGGCTCATTATTTCAAACATCTTGTGGAACATATTATATTGCGCGTCCACGTCGAACGAAGAATACTCTCCAAGTTTCACACGAGTCCCTCGAACCCAGACTGTCTCACGTAACTCTCCACATCCTCGAGCAATCATTAAAGGTTTTTACGTTACCTCGGATACTTTATCATGCGCGACCGCGATACTTGTTCTCAATGAAACTCAGGCTTTATCTGTGATCGGTCTGTTGAGCTGCTCGCGGCCCGCTAGCTCGAGGAAACATCCTTTGGCTCCTCGAATGTGCCTGAGATACCCTGATACAGTCTAGACGAAATGAACGCAGGTAGGTGCTCTTCGTTGATCAGCCTCGTGGAAGTACTAACATGATTTATGGAGAACTAATTAACGCGTGAGCCGTATCGAGATACGGTGGATCTGATGCATTCGCGCGCGCGCGCGCCCTCCTCTGTGTATGCGTCTGTATATATGTATGTCTGTCGACGATGAACGCTTCGTTTGCCGTCCTGTACCCTGCCAAGAGAGTTCTCGAGTGACTGTGCATGATGGGACACGACATTACCCCTTGTTGTTTGCTCCTGGCCCTTGTGACGTCACAATTTGTTAATTCCTTCACACTTGGAACGAGGTTGAAGAATCGTAATGCATGTTTCGTTGAATAATGAATTCTGATGTTTTTTTAACCAAATGTTCATTCGTATTCGGTATACATGAACAGGACAGTGAGAAGCAAATGATGAATTACACTGTCCAACAGTCATTTTGGTCTGTAACATTCAATAGCCGTTTCTTAAAGATTTTTGTGCGCTGAAAACGAATCCCCAAACCGTTTGTCGCAATCACCCTCAGTTTTCCAGAAATTCGATTTTGGAAAAAAAATGCAAATTTTCAACTTTGAACGTCTTTTGTGTTCAAATAGTAATAGTTATGTGGTTGTGAGTCGTAGGATTGTAAATTAAAATTATATCCTGCCCACTTTGTGGTGTTAGATCTCGATAAAATTAAATAAATTTCAGTACATTTTATGTATGGAAAAGTTCAGTTGATGAAGCTAACATTTGTGAATGAAAGGATTAGCATCTCTGATTAGCATACATTATTAAGAACCTAAACGTGAATAATGTTAGATAACTATCCAGAAAAAAATTGCATGCATACAGTTTTTATGGCAATCTTTCATATCATCAAACTTTTATATCATCTTGACACTGGTATGCCATTTGTGAAGTGGCAGACATGGGTGAAAGAACTCACGGTTTACAGGTCGATTTCCTTGAATCAGAGAATTATGAAACTTGTATTTTATGAGTGCTCAGACACCTCTACTTGTTCAAATAACTCTTTCCAAACATGTTTTTTTACGTGTAGGTAGTTTTAAAGAGCTGTTACTTTGAAATAGTCATAACTACTCCATTTTTTCATCTCTGTAATAAGCTTGCCCACATGTATAGGAGTGGGTACCTTACGTTCATATTGTCTTTTAATTAAATTTCGCTATAGAAGGGATTGCTAGAATTAGAGAGCAAAGAAACTCTAATGAAGATAACGAAATTAATGTCGTAATAAAATTTCCCGCGTGAATAAAATTACCTCATTTATATTCTGGGAATATAAATAATTATAAAGTTTAACGCAATCCTCTCCTATCTTCGCGCACACGAGGTGTGGAAGATACGATGCAATTTACGTTAAAAAGTTTGCAAGGATTTATCTTTACCTTACGTGTCAGTCTATGAATAAACAAAACGTCCCGTTCGTCCATTTGCCGCTTTAGTCGACAGGGAATCTTGGGCCACCTAACTTTACCAGCGCGCATTAATCTTCATAATATTACGTCTGCTTGGTAAACTGAAAAGGCCATTTTTATACCATGCAGTGAAAAATACTGGGGACCTTAAATGCTGATGCATAAATACGAAGCAGCTTGAGGCATAAACCACCTAAACTTAGGAAAAAGAAAACATTGCTTTCTATTGGTCGTTACGTGGTAATTTTTGTCTCTTAATATTCCTCTGCCCATTCCACTTTCATAATAAAGCCAGAATGGCAAGGAAAATTTAAAATTGAGTAATGGTTTAATATCAAGACCACTTCTGCGTTTTTGCAATTGAACACGATTTAGTCGCAGATTGCATAGGTAATTAGTTATGCAACAAGTCGACCAGAAATGAAATATCTGTCAGTTACCAAATGAAAAATTCATTGAAGAGAGCCTAGAATAATAAGAAGAAAACATCTACTTCCCCTGATCTGCTTGAAGCTCGAAACGGGCTTTCGAAAATGAATTTTCGATAGAAGCTTAAAGTAATGGAAAAGTGGAATTAACATAGTTCCCAAACCGTCCGTCTGTTTACGACAGAGGGGTGCACAGTTTTTCAATTTCTGGGATTCCTCTGTGTATATTTATTACCGACGGGGGGGGAAAAAAAAATGATACAGTCTCGGAGTTTGCATACAGGATTTCGCAAAACGAACGGGTAGCAGAATGAACGCCGGGTTTGATGAACGACCTACATTCGGGGAACAAACTTTTCCAATTAATTCGCGCTATTTTAATTTATCGCATCAATCTTCTATTCCGAAGTTGCCGCCGAAGAGGGGTGGCAAAAAATTCAATTTGAAACTGCAACGACAGAGAGTTCCATTCTCTTGGCGCGCGGATTAAATGAGAATGCGCTTTAAGTTATGATCGAAGGCCCATCAGCGATTTCGCCGAACGCCGCGGGGCGCCCCGATTAGAATCGAAAATGCGCGGCGCTATCTCGAATTTTCCCCGGCACTTTACGAACTTTTTACCGCCCCTGCCTTTTCATGGCCCATCGTCGATCTTTGCTGTCGGCAAGAAAATTATCACGACCTTCGCGAATTGATCCTCCATTCACAACACTCGGAGACACAGAAGTTTTACTGTCAAATATGCCGTAAACTTTTGCGCGTTTACGGAGGAGTAGCGCTGTAAATGTTCGAATATTTCTCCGCGTTCTCCATCGCAGAGCTCGCATAAAGCAACGTAATGCAACTCCTGATCACTTAGAACACGTGCACGCACACTGGAGTTTTGGAAAATTCGCAGGGCTGCGGAACGGGGTTGGCCGTGATAGGTCGATTGCGTAACGCTTGTTCGCAGGAAATTCTATGCGCTCGTAAATCGAGCGGATGCTTTTGTGTATCGAGTGACACAGGCCCGGCCGAATTCGCTGGATTCGCATCCTGTGAAGCTGGGAGTCGAACACAGGCGACAAGCTCGTTATCACGCGTGTGGTCGCCAGCCACGACAAGGGAGGAGGAGCAGGAAGAAGCTCTACATTCCGCACAACAATTCCCCAGTGATTTCTACACGTTTGCCCGCGCATTGCATTATCAACGACAGATATCAAAGCATTCGTACAACGCGTGTCATAACGCGGGGCTTGTACATGCACGGTAGCGGCGAAGGTTAGCCCTGGCCCTGTTAAGCCAGAAGGTCCTTGGACGATGAAATTCGAGGGGGTTGCATTTGTCAGTCATTTCCATGCATAGTGGAGCAGCTCCAGCGTTGCTGGGGGAATACAGGCAGGCGTTGCTGTGCACTGCTTTTGTCACTATCATTGGGACAAAATTGGGTGGCAAGTCATTTTGTTTGTTTGCTACTTTTGTGTGAGAAGTTGGCTGGTACGAGGGTGCCTTGTTATTTTTCTTTTATTTATACCTGCTTTTGTAAGCTGGAAGAATGGAAGTTCTTATTGCAGTTTTAGGGGTGGGTAGGTGTTAAGGGAATGTACAAAAGTTTCTATTTTTCAAAATTATCGTCGTCTGATAAGCTATTAAGGGACTGTTTTATGAACTCGAGACTGCAAAGTTGAATTTTGGAAAGAATTTGTTCCTCTTTTTTTATTGAAAATGATACCTAGGTCTTATTATGTGTCACTGTACTGAGGGATAATAGATTTTCTTTTAGTAAAAGTAAAAGCAATCGGTGGTAGTGCTTCCCGGTTAGAGGCTGAACCTTGGAACCTTACACCTTATAAACAGCTGCTATTTCTTTTGCTATTTTGACTCATTAATGATTGTTTAAATTGATTAGAGGATCCCATAGCTAGGAAGTTATTACATAAACGCTGTATACTTAAAGCTATAATGTTTTCAGCTAACATTGATACTTCTATCATAATATCATCACCTAATTAGAATACATAATTCTTCAATTATTTTAAATACTGTAATTACTACAGAATCTTCCTAAAAAATTTCAGAAACAACGTCTTACTTCTTTACCCAGCCACTTATATCATTGAAGTTACTAAATAGCAATCTAGATCAAATATTTTAAATGTGGCAACTGAAATTTCAATGCCACTATTCTGAGAAGAAGCATTCAAAATTAAATAGGGCCACTTCCGAACTTTCCGTAGCGAGGCGAAAAGACTGCTTGCAGTCCTGGGCAAAGTGGCGAGAGATAAAGCGCTGGAATAACCAAATGTTATGGTGGAGATAGTTTCTCAGCAACTTTGAGTGGCCAGTTGATTTTGCTCGGACTCTACCATCCGCTTCGACAGCTTAAGTTGTCGTGATTCAATTCTCTAATAACATACGTATGTAAACGAACGGGCGTCCCTCTCACCTTATTCCCCCTCTCTTGACCCAACCCTTACGCTTTACAGAATTGTACGAAGCAGGGTTGAGAATAGACTTTGAAGAGTATATAACAGACTGTACATTGGTTAAGTTACTTGCATTAATATGACAAAAGAAGTGACACACAAACTTGTTTCATAGTACAGTGATATACAGTACCTACGTATATTTGAAAAGAACACATGTTTTTAGTATAAAGTTGAAGTACTTTAAGTTTTCTTAAACGAAACTACCTACATGATTTTTCTTTGCTTTCTTTCACAGTGCAGAATTTTGTTTTTAAATTGTTCCGTTGTTCTATAACCTTCAATTATGTTACACTTCAAATTTCTGTATGTAACTATTTTCTTAAGTAGAAATCAATCCAAAAATAAGTTTCAATAAGTCTCCCATCGATATATAATGCAGAATAGTACCCTGGTAGTTTTGCATTGCATCAGAATGATCTGCAGAAAAATCATTTTGCTAAGAAGCTAAAAAAACTGTATTTCTAGAAATTCTATATTTTAAACAGAATGCTTCTTTGTTGCACCCTGGCAAGTTGCTGGAAAACCACTTCAGTGTGCACCAAGTACGCGAAATTTTTCCACGCGGATGTACTAGTCGGCGGGCCACGCAATTTATCTTCAGCCGTCTTGAATATCTCGTCCGTTTAGGTTATAAGAAATTTGTTAGAAAATTGCTGGCCAGGAAGAGTGGTGGAGACTACGTGTCGTAAATTTGTACGAAATCACCTTCTATATTGGAATTGAACGATTAGCGATGATTTATCGAGTGCAAATGCTTTCATACCAGAAACGTTCGCCGAATCCCTTCCGAAGCTTCCATTCTTCCCGCAAACAGAGCTCACGAAGCCAGAAAAAAAGTGGCTCAACATTTCAGACCGGAGCCTCAGCTTCAACAAATCCAATCAACCCCGGCCGCACATTTTTTAATACCTGTATCATCCGCCCTCCTTTCCCACGTCTCTCCTCGCGTCTCTATTTTTTACAACCTTCCATTTTCCACCCGGACTTGCTGGCCAAAATGGCGGGCTCCTGCGGGGAAGGGGGGTAGCTTTGTGTTTACTCTTCGAATCAGCGGATTATAGGAGCTGGCTGACTTTCCCGGCAGCGACGGGAATCGCGGTTACCTGGCAGAGTGAAATTGATAGATTCGAGCTTTGCATTTGCGCCGGGCCATCCCATTTCCATATCCAAGTACCCACCTTCCGTCCCTGGTCTTCCACCCCCTCTGGCTCCCTCGTAAACCGCTCGACTAGTAGTTCCGCGCACTCTTGGTTAGCACGACAAGCCCGAACATCACTCGAATCCTCGATGGAATCCCCGGGAAACTCCCTCTCGACCGCTTATCGCCTTCTCAAGCTTCGACGTCGTAAGGCTTCAAATATGAGTCTGCATTGAGAGCAGATGGCGGCTGATCCAGAAAGGCTGTATGGAAGGAAGGCGCGCGCCCTCCCGCCCCATCGCCGCCCCCCCCCCCGCAGCTTCCTGGCTCTACTCGATTCACTGGAATCGCGATGTCGGGGGTGATTGAATTTCGTCGATGATCTCGGACGCATCGAGCGTGATCATGTTTGGCCCCGGGAGAGCTTATCGGGCCTGGAGTGTTCGCAATCTTGCTCCCGTACGCCTCGCAATTAACGGGCAGAATCGTCGAGATTATTGGGGCGCCCCGCGCGCCCTGGCGACGAGCTTTTTCCAACCCTTGGCTGGCGAAATTGTATAACACCTCCCAGGGGCGTTGATGATTTTCCTTTAGCAGTTTTTACTCGAACGGTGATTTGTTGGATGGACGGCTGCGTCGTTCGCTGAACCGTGGACGATGCCGCGGGGGCGGGGGAGCGGAGGAAAAAGGAGAAGTGCGTTTAATCCTGGGTCTGCTAGTGGACTCGGTATCTGGCAGACTCTGCCTTAGACGCTGAAGACTTTTGCTGGAGGGACGAAGCTTATAGACAGGGTGAGTCACCTGAATAACTTCGACAATTTCCGAGATAGGAGGAAATGTTTGAGACAAAAGCTGTTTGGTTCCGACGGGAAATGTTCCGTGGTGGATGGAACATTTTCTCAGGTGGAGGTGCTTAGGGGGTTTGTACGTCAACTTCATTTTTTTAAATTGAAACCGTGTAATTTTTAAGACCTACGATTGTAGCCCTTCTCAAGGGCTTTTCAATCACCATAGTCATTCAAGATCGTTCAAGGTCACGGACATAAAAAGGGCGGAACTAATTGTCGTAAAAAAAATGAAAGAACCGATATGTTTCGTTTTTTTTTTAATTCACTCCAGAATTTAGAAGATGCGATAAGAAAAGTAATAAATTGAGCCACTGGTGCGTATCCATACCTTTAAATGCAAGAATTTTTAATTACTAAAACGAAAAAAGGATATATTTTCCTTATTTAAAAAAAAATAAAGAGAAGGAACTTACAAATACAACAACAACGCAATGGTAAAATATTTCCTATGTGTGGTCTGCAGCTTGCGTTTGGTTATTCGACTTTGAATGTAATTACTCACCTTAAACCCGTTATTTATGTTACTAAGCTATGATGTTCTTATGTCGGAGGACTCTTTGCTATCAATTCCATGAAATGAAATAAAAAATATCAAAACACAAATTTTTACTTTTTGAACACGTGCCGCGACACTGTGCTTCAGCACGATGTCATCCAGGACAGTCAGCCCCCACGAAACTATCGAACATTATACGTATAGAGTAAGGTTACAAAACTCTTGTTACGTGCATTATTCAATTTATTTAATTCAAAATTTTCAGCTACTTATCCTGGAAAATCTTAATTGCTCTGATATAATATTAGTCCCACTTTCAATTATTTTCTCCTTCCCATCCCCCTTGTGTTCCACGGCCGATAGATCTGGGTTATGTCTGGGTTAGCAGCACTCTACTATAATTGAGGATCATGCAGCAAGATGGGTGGAACTCCAGTTTCGACAGTGTTTGAGTTGTGACGTGTAATATATGTAGGGTTGGGATTGGCGGTGGTGGGCGGAATTGAGTAGCGACACTCTAGTAGATAATAAAAGGTGTATATTTACTAAAAAGGAATACAAAGCTTCTTGCAACGTGGCTCGGCGAAGACTGCCTACCGACGCACACCGCTCGCGGGAACGTTCTTCAAAACAAAACCCGATCGCACGCCAGGTGCGTCACCTGCGACTTCGAGGCCCGCTTATTCCGCGATCCTTCATATACGTAAAAAAAATCTACATCGCTTGCTGCACGTTTGCCGCAAGTCCGATAACGAATGAGCGATTTATTGCAAATTTTGAATTTGCACCCATCACTGAAATATTGAAATAAAAACTCATCAACTCAATAACTATTACTTATTCTGTGAAAATATATACTTGTCAGTTAGTGTTCTCTCTTTAATGTTAAGGCAAAGCAATAATTGTATAAACAGTGTTTTCTAATTCCCTCGAAGTTGGTAAAGATGGAGCTGCACCCCTCTCGCTGCAAGCTTCTCAATTATTACCTCCCTTACAAATCTACGGCCCCAAGTTGGCACACGCGACAGAATCCACGTTCGCAAAAGAATTCCCAGAAAACGTGACACACCAGAATTTCGTTGAGCCTCAAGATCCAAGCCAACATCGCCCCAGGAGCAGAGAAGCATCTATAAAGTGTCTACTGCCCACAGCTTTGTCTGCACTGGCTTTGACGCGCGGGGCAACGTGTTGTCCGCGGCACATAGTCAGTAAAATCAACAACCTGTGGATATTTGGCAATCTGCTTTGCACGAGACGCGAGGGCGAGGGGCGAGAGAGCGCAAGGGGTTAGGCGAGATAAATAGAGAACGAGACACGAGGGTTGGGGTAAGACAGCCGCGGAGGGTAGCTTCGCGGGTGGAAAGGGTGGAGCGAGAGAAATGGATCGGTAGGGTGTCGAGGGGGCAACGCGTGAAAGTAGGAAAGCTAGAGGACAGCGGGGAGGAGGTACTTGCTACCCCGAGAGCAGGTGCACGAGATATCGTAGTTGAGAGTGATAGAGCTGTATCCAGTCTATGAAGGCTGGAAGAGCTTCCAAAGGGCGGCGTCTGCACACCGGAACACCCGGCGTTAAGCGAAATATGCCGCGCGACGTAAGGCGCTGAAGAATCCTCTTCGACGTGCATTACTCCGCTCTCCGCGCGAAACAATTGTGACAGACGTTTATGGTGTTTGAACAGATGCTCCTTGCATGCGCGAACGTTCGACTGGGGCCGCATACGGCGACGTTTCTGCTGACGCGTGTCTAGCTGATTACTTTGCATTTCCCCTTGTCTTGTCTTTATCATTGCGCTGAAATCCTCTCTGCAATATCTCGCGATGCTGCGAATTTCGATTTACACGATGGTGGTTGAGACGTTGTGATCTGTGAAGGGCCAGTTGGTGCAGTAGTGAGGCTTGTGGGAAGAGTGACGGAAGATGGGAAAGAATAAGGTGGTGTCTGGGTTGCCGACTACTTAATACTAAAGCCGCGATACTAGGCGACTTGCTTTTCGAATGGATTCAAATTTCTTTTTCATAGATTTCATGGAGGATTTTGTAGAATGGGAGGGACTTTTCGATCTTGTATTTGGGCATGAAGGCATGCCATTTGCTCGTGAGTTCTGATCTTAATTAATGTTCTAAAGATTAGTTGTTAGGCTGTGGATTTTTCTATTACCCTCTCCTCTGCCCCAAAATTTTATCTGTCTTTAATATATTTGCGAGTCAGAAAGTATTCCGCGTTTTGTGCTCTGGTGCTTTTTTCCCTAAAAATTGTAGATGATGTATTAATCTCAGCCAGTGTTTTTCCCAGCTCACTAAATTTAATACCATCATATTTTTTTATAGGGGTACCTGAAATATCAGGCGATGGGCTACTGCTCTCGTAATAAAAGAAGATAGTGAGGCAGGAAAGAGAAAAATAATGCTGTTTCTTTATTGAATATTTTATTCAAATTTTTCAGCACTGAAATTTATGGTGCTGTTAAAAGCAAGATTGAAGAGGCAAAACAGTATATTTTTCATCATTTTCCAAAGCATATTTTGCGTAAACAACGAAATTAGTGGAAAATTACAATGAATTAGGTATCTCGTTAAAATAATTCAGATAATCCCTAAAGGCCATTTTAATACCTTTACTCCCATCTCAGTTAACTCTTCAGTAGAATTAAGTCCGTAAATCCATTGACCATTAAAGTAAAGCTTTTACATGCTGAAAAATGGCAAGAATCCAATTTCAGGATGCATGGAACTCATATGCAGAGACTTTTTAATCGAATATTCTCACATGAAGGAGGGAGATATGCTTTTAGTCCTAATGATAATAAAAAATGTAACGAACTTCCCCTCTTGTTCGAATGACACGTTCTGGCAACCTCGTTTTCAATAGTTATCATCTAATAGTGCCTATCGTTCCCCCAATTAATAGATTCAGGTTCTAATATCGACTTCTCCTTTCCATTAAATGACACTTCGCTGTTTGAAAATCGTCTTAAAGTGTCAGCGCCTCGCTGGCCATTCCGAATTAGCAGGGGTGACATCGCAGGGGTTGAAATAGTCGTCGAGGGATCTGCGGTTCGTACCAACTACGTCTTACGGCAACTCCTTCGCCGACCATAGAACTCCCTTAAGGGTTGTTGAGGTGAAATGAATAATCCTCGTACGATTTCAAGATGTGACTCGTCGCTGAAGGTAAAAGAGAATACCCCTTCCGACATTCCATTACGTATTTCGCCAAGTTCAACTTGTCTGTACAGGAATTAAATCCTGCAACAAGAGGAAGCTTTCTTACTGGTTAAAACCGTGTGAACTGTCGGCCCAACTGACATCAGATTCGCAATGAATAAAATTAGCGGTTAATGCGATACTTAACTCGGCAGGAAGCGCTACTTGGTAAAATTTACCACAGAGGCGCTAGTTGCGAAAATATGAAGACTGTTTGAGGTTTTGTTACAATTTTTTAAAGAACTTTAATAAATATTTTAAGATATTTCACAAATTTTGTTTGATTCTTAAAACACTGTACTTTAACATAAAAATTACAAAGTTAAAGAAATAAATTCTGAAACCGTGTTTTTTTACGTTTCAATTTGGGTATTTCTGACCCGGTAGCGATTTAAGTTCAATTCTATATTAGTATATTTATCAGATACAAGCTGCTCAAAGTATTTTCGAGAAAAAAGATATCTTTAGTTCTGAAGAGCAGAAAGAAGCGCAACAGAAATAAAATTCTGTGGCTACATTGTATGCTCTATGAACTTTAAACAGGTAATACAGCTGCAAGACATCAGATCGAATTTCTTCGAGCTTCCTGAAGCAATGAAACTACTACATTTTCAAGCACTCATCTTGGCTTTCCTTTACTCGTTTCATCAAGCCACTTGCCAATCAGCAAAAGGGCGTGCTCTCGCAACCCCTTCGCTTCGCAAAACGACCCCCGAATCGCTTTCTGGAATCGCGTATCATTTTTATTGCTGCTCGCCCTCCCGAAGGTAGACGCAGGCACCGCCTTTGTTCAAGAAGGCGCCGCTCGAAAGACTTCCGCGGCAGATCCTTGTACCGCCAGCGGCGATAACGATAAGCCCGTAATAATGATACCAGTCCCACGTGACGTCCTCGCGGGAGAAACTCGGCGCGATCGTCGCAGTTTGAAAACTAACCGCAATCCCTACAGATGTTCGCAGGTAATTACGTTCGTACGGACGTACGTGGATCCACTGCGGTAGCAGTGTCTTCGAACACTTATCGTTTATTACCGTAATAAATCAGCTTTAATCCTTGGGCCCGTGTGAACGGGGCCGTCTGTTTGCAGAATCAGGAGGGAAAGGGGTGGCGCGATAATTTAAGTTCCCTGGGCGTCCTTTTTTCCACGGATGCTGGCGATGCCTCCCCTCTCCTTTTTTCCACGGAGTCCTAGGAACGCAAAAGGACTGCGTGCCGCGGGCATTAGCGCCGGAATGTCCTGGCTAAGAAAATCCATCTCGCGCGGCCAAAGAGAGCGTCCCCGTTCTTTTGTTCGATCAGAAGTGAAAGTCCGGGGTTGGTGGAATTTGCGGCACGTTCGTTTCGCTTTCAAAGGGGCCATCGCTCGCGCACGCAGGGGCGTTTGTTGTTATGTGAGGTATTTAATGTATGTGACGTTAGTAGCTGGCTCGCGTCAAATCGGACAACATCCGACACCGCGAGCATCGATTTCGCTTTTAATTCACGGTGCTCCGTTGGTGATGTTGCTCGTTCGTGGGAGCTTCTTTGCTTGGTGAATAGTTTTAGTGTTATTAGGTGTGGTCTGTTTTTTTTTTAAATATGCTGCAAGGTACTGTAACACGCTAAAGTAGAATGTGAAGCCTTAAGGGGTTAGGCCACCTCGGACGGAGCCAAATTGCAGTCATCTTCGGCATTTTTTTTTTAGGAAGTTAATGCAATAAACAGAATATTTAATATGAAGCCTGTTATTGTACAATTCTCGCCGGAAAAAATTGTATTTTTTTTCCTACAAAATGGCGGTGGTAGAGACGCGATACGCAAGATCTTGAGGAGCGACGTTCCTCACGGTGTTCCATCTCACGGCTATACCGTTTGACCTAGAACAAAAAACCAAACAGTTTTATTTTCTACGTGCCTAAAACTAGAGAAATACGTATGGAAATTCAGAAACATTAATAGTAGATAATATAATATAATAAGTAAATTCTTTTGAATTTTTTATTTTAGAAGATCGACTTTCGAACAGCAGTGGTCACAGCAGAAGCCTTTTTTTTAGAGAACCTTCGAGTGATGGACAATAACTTAGTTATTAATGAATATTTTTAAATAAAAAAATTACGATGCACGGTACTAAATGCAACCCTTAAAAGGAAAAAAGATTTTTTGAGAAATGTGTCATAGCTTTTGAGTAAAAAATTTCCAAAGACCACCCTTTTTTCGACCTCCCGATCGAGCATGACCCCTTAATTAATCCTAGAATTCAGCAAACCCTTATTCATTTTACCAACAAAAAGAGGAGCACTATCCAGTATCATATCCAACCCCATCACGACTTTTTGATTTTAAGAAATCGCCTGCCCAGTGCCGTGTATTTACGATTTTAAATCCCGCCGACTAACAAGCACTGGGGAAAATAAAATGTAGAATTCGTTTCAAGGAACCGTATTATCCGACAGGAGCAGTCGCGCGAATTCCAGCTACCAGTGTGCCTTTGCAGACATTTTTTTTTGCGGTGTTGTCTCAGCTCTCAGCGATCTCTTGGCGGGTCTGAAATTTACGTCGCGCGGCCACCTGTGTGTTTGCGACGGCTCACGTAAAAGCGAAAGGGACGGCTGGCTCTGCTAAAGGAACGCCGGGGAAACGGGGAAAAATCGCAAGTATCACACGAAATTCACGTTGTCGCGACTGTCCGTCCTTTCGCCCTCAGATGCACGCCCACCGACACATCTTTTCGGTCCTTTAAACGCGCGGACTGCACGTAGCGGACTGTCTCGACAACTATAAAAGCGTATGCACTGCCGTCTATGTACGGGGTGTTTCGTTTTCACCGTCTCGCATTATCACTTCCGCGATAAGTGGTTGCGAACGTAAATAAAGTGTAATTCGTTGAGAAAAGATAAGTCAATGATAAGTCATTTAGTCAAATCATTTAAATAACGAATCAAATAAAAGTGTGCTTTAACTTTAGATTATTTCATGAATAAAGTTAATTTTTTTATTCGTCGAGCGTTTCATAAATTTCTGCTACTTCAGCGCAGCATACATTTTTCAATTTTAATTTTAACGTAACCTAACCCAATCCTAACCCGGGTCAACTGTATTAGACACGCGACGAATAATTTTTTTTAACTTTTATTCGTTCTCCGAAATTTTATTTCATTAAAAATGCTGCCCGTCTCTGCACCTGAGAGGCTCGCCAGTAGATAAAGTCACGTATTGTTTATTCAAAGTCGACCATAAAGTTTGAAGCCACGTATGCAATGCGACCAGGAATAAAAACGACTTTTAAGCAAAACGCACATTGGCCACGCTAGAACAAAATCTAAGGAAGTAACTCGCTACTTATACAGGTGACGCGCGGCACAACAAATGAATAAAGGAACGCCAGCGAGAAGCACGATTTTTCTAAATTTTCTTATCTCCAACAGTGTGGAATTAATCTGCGGAGTGCGTGAGCTTCATTTTGAGAGAGTCAGAGTGGGTTACGTCTTTATTAAATAAGAAAGTTTGGAGACTTTTTTTAATTTCTTGGGTAACAATGCTCTTAGCGTACAAGCGTGTACAAATTACTTCTATAAGTGTAAATATGCAGTGTGCATTACGTCGAAACATAGTAGAGTTTTTATGAAGAACCAGTTGCAAGTTGGTACTAGCGACGTGTGAGCACCCTTTGTCAATTAAATGCATACTTAACAGACACAGAGGAAAAATTTAATGAAAGCAATTAACATTACGTTTTCCGCTTGCTTTACAGTGGGGAAATAGCTTCTTCTTCATTATAACGTGATTTGCATCTCTGTTTGTACATAACGAATTATATCCTTTTAAGGAATATCTATTTTCCCCTAACTTAACACTGCATCTTACAAGGGAATATTCCGAACCCGGAAATTGGAAAAGTTCTGAAACTTTGCGAATATGTAATGAATTTTCTCTTGATTACAACGCAATTTTTGTTTGCTGCCCAAATTCACTCTAAGGGGGTGTAATTGACCGCTGAAAATCTAGTTATTTACCGATTTTGTGTTATAACTCGTGAACTGTAAAATATTTTTTTTCACCAAATAATAGATCTAATTAAAAGAAGTAACTTCTGTCTTGAAACTTTTTTTTCTATCTCTTACACTTCGCGAGTTATAACAGAAAATCGGAAAATAGCCGAATTTTCAAGGGTTAATTTCACCCTCTTCGAGTGAATTTGGGCAGCAAACAAAAATTGCGTTGTAATCAGGAGGAAATCCCCCACATATTCACAGAGTTTCAGATTTTTTTGAATTTTCCGGTTCGCGATCATCCCTTGTTAGTATACTACCTTAACAATTCGACTTGGTGTAATAAAATTCGAAACAATGATCCATATTCATACCTTTCCATATAAGGAAACGTGAGTCTGTACAGCGTGTGATTGCAACTGAGCAATCAAACACTTATAATTGCAGCCAGCGTCAAGCAGCGAACATCTCGCAGTGCATCGGCAGGAAAAAACCGTGTCGGGACAAGCAATTTATTCCAAGATATGGAACACGTGGTCTCGGGCATTAGGACAGTGATAGATTATGTATCGTGTTCGATGATACACGCTTACAGCGGTTTTGCACAATAATTTTATAGAACGTGTATTCCCTAAGCTTCCAGGCTGTGTCAGTCTTGTCACTTGAGCAAGATTGAGTTGGTTTTACGATGATGCTCCCAGCCACACAGCAAATTAAGTGCGCCGTATTTTAAATGACATGTCCTGTAGATTGATCAGCACCAGCCAGGCTTAACACCTTTGGTGTTCTTTTTATGGGGTTGCTTAAACCATCGCGTAGTTTACAGAGCACAGTCAACAACACTGCGAAACGAGGGGTATCGGCTGGTAGTCGGAACAACGCCAGTATTAGTCTATTAACAGCAGACTACTATTATTTATTTAAGATTATCACACACCACACCTCCAACGAAAATCATTTGTACCTCCATATTTTTCTCAAGCACCAATTTGGGCGCGGCTCCATTTTTGACAATTTTTTAATTATGACGTGTAATATACTTTTAAAAAAATCTAGAGCGTTTGATGTAAATCCGATAATAAATCAGCGATTTATTGCAAATTTTCAATCTACTTCCATTAGAGGTCATCCTTAAATTACGTAAGGCTTTTTGGGAGGGAGGGCGTCGCGAATTTCTCACGTTTTCTTAAAAGGGGGAGTCAGGTAGCGTCTTACGTAATATTGTTTAACCTAATTTTAAATAAATACAGATTCTATCTTTAATGTTCCAGAAAAGTAGCTTTAGTTTAAATTTCCCGAAACCGAGTTAAATGAATTATATAAACCTTTAGAAGAATTTTAATAACTGAAAAAATTAAGTGTAAAAAATATCACGTAAGGAGGGGGTTGGAATATAAAATCTTACGAATTTTTATACTGGAGGAGGGAGGGGGTAAGAATTCGCCAAAATAACCCTTACGTAATTTAAGGACGGCCCCTTACTGTTTTGCGCAATACGAATGCCCCAGATTTGAAAATTTTTACAAAAATAGAATAAAAAAAAAACTCCCAGTGTTCTCTTTTTAATTTTAAGCCCAAGCAATAATTTTATAAACAGGCTTTCCCAATTTACTCAAAGTTGGTAAAGTTGGAGCTGCATCTCAAAGTCCTCAATTTAAAAAGAGAAGTCTTTTATATTTCAAGAAAATTGAATTTCAAATTGACATTGACATTTTTAAAGACAAGATGCGCATGATTCCGTTTTCTAAATATTATATTACAATTATTAAAGGATTTTTCTTCATTCGGTGATTATTTCGTAGATCCACCCGGGACACCCGGTACGTTCTTGTTTTATTACGCGGGATTTCCGGTCTTCCAGGTTTCGTTTAACGTGCCAACACCGTCGTGCACTGACTCCGCCGACGTAGAAGAGCAAAAAAAAAAGGAGAGGCAGAGAGAGAAAGAGAAAGAGAGAGGGAGAGAGAGAGAGAGAAACTCGCTGATGCTTTCGTTGAATCGGGCAGTTTTTTTAAAAAAATGCTTCTCTGTGTCGATGCACGGGATAAATAGGAAAAGCCGCGCCATTTTGAATCACTAAACGTACCCTTATGGTATTGGAATTTCTTTAAAACAGCGTCTCATTGAACGCGCAGCGTGGATTCTTTCCAGGGCTGTTCGCCGTGCAGAAACTCTGAATGCATCGTAATAGAAATCAGCGTGCATCGAGCGGGGATATTTGCATAACATTTAGGTCAAGAAATTTGCTAGATAATCGTGCGCGTGTTTTTGCGAAAATAAAATTGTGCAATGGTGAATGCACGCTCTGCGGAAGCATTTTATATGAGAAACAAATAGAACGTTGAATAGTGCTTGGCAAATGTTGCATCTATATTTATAACATATTTGCAAAGGGACATTGGGACGTCTATTCTACCCCGAAGTAGCCTTCTGAGAGTAACTTATCGTAAGGCAGTATTGAACGGGTAAAAGATCAATTCAGTGTCCGGTGGATGTGCAATTATAGCCGAGGAAAATCAATTGGTCACTGGGGGCCATTAAAAGGCTATTTTCACCATTCTGTATATCTGCGCTGCTACTCTAGCGCAAAGCTGTAGCCTCTCAAGCAGTGATTTAGCGTCAGCAATTGCTTCTGTCCCTTCTATAGCTTTAGAATTATATTAGGAGCCTGTTTACCCTCCAGAAAACAGGCTTTTACATTTTTCATAAAAATTTGAAATTTTACCACTCCCACTTTAGAGAAATCAATTAAATTTAAGTAAATCTAGGAGCCTGTTTACCCTCCAGAAAACAGGCATTCGCAATTGTATTCATTGCATTCCTATTATTTTACTATATATATATTTCTAAATACATTAAACGATTTGGAATCTTGTTATCGATACTCGAAACCCTTTGCGCGAGGTTCCGCATAAATTCTTTCAATTTGCGGTAGCTATAAGTGTCCGTTTAGCCTTGTTAATGAGCAAGTAAATAGTAAAAGAATTGCAACATGCGTGCAGAATGCGCAAGTGGTTGAAAATTAGCATTCGAGCCACAGGAACGGAGGATATCCTTTGTACTGTAATCTCACACGCGCGATGGAGGGGTGGGGAATGATAAAGCGATGGTGGAAGGGATGAAGTTGAGCGAGAGGTCGAATCGATTCGCGTCCATCGACAACTTTCGGTCTGCCGATTGGGGAATGAAACTGGTCGTTCTTCACGTACCATCGTTTTCGTCCAGGAATTGTCACTGTGACCTCTTTTGCTTGGATCAAGCCGTTATATCCATACCGCGTCGCGATCGAGATAAATCGCTCCGCGTGACTTTTCTGCTCAGCCCGTGTGCCATTCTAACGGGACGTTTGGTCGTAAAAGTGACCCATGAAATGGCCTCTCCAGTTTCCACGGGCAAGTAACTAAGGAGGAAGTTGTATAAATGTTGGAGGCATTTTTTAATTAAGGTCTACTTGGACTAGCGCTGGATGAGTAAACAATTTCAGCTTTGTAAATTGTATTGTAGTAGGATATTTTTACTAATTTCTGGACAACGTGATTTCACGAATTGATAAGTCCGTTTTGTTTTAGTGAATTTTATTTTTTGTAGGACCCTTCTGTGTCTTACGAAATGGAGACGTTAATTAATTTCAGATTTCTGTAAGGTAACTTACCAGTGTGCAGAATGATTTATAACCTGAGAAGCTTAAATGGAGCCAATAAATTTGTACGTATTTAAAATCTTAAAGTTTCCAAAACAGATATACGAAATGTGAAAGAAAATACGTGTCAGGGAGCAAGGGGAAGTGGATGGTCAATGGTCAGACGCGTAGTCGAACCAATATGACCGAAGCTGTATCTCTTTGAAATTGACTGGGCATACGGTTGTTCAAGAATTGTTTTATACAGAATTATTCAGAATATGAAAAGCTTCTAAAGTGTGGAAAATTTAGTAGCAATGCCACTTAAATTTCTTAACTACGTTAAGAGAAGTATGAAGTTATCTGTAGTAATAATTCTCAAAGACTGTTTTATACCATTAAATTGAATACAAGAAATATGTTAATTAATGTGATAAATTTTCCTTGTGGTATAATAATTAACTACTATGCTACAGGTCGGATAAATAATGTAAACAAAAGTTGAATCCACTGTTCTCAGAGGATTTCATTGTTAATAACTTCTGTGAATTTAACGTTTTGACGTAGTAATAATGTATTTATTTAATGGAGCATGCACTGTTTATACTACACTCGTGAGATCTTCGTTTTTTATTGAAAACTCCAAATTTCTATGTGCCTTGCTGATGAAATTAATTTCATTTCCTCATAATTGGGAAAACTTGAAATTTCTAATTAGAACTCTCAAGACTCGGTAGCGATAGCGATTGACGTATTGGAGACCTAGGAATTCAGATTCCAGAGGGTATCAACTAGAAGATTGCGGCCTAGTTTTCCCCAAATCAGGGATGTGCTCCGCATTCAATACTTACATGTCCTATGCAGCAGACTTGTGCGGGACGTATACAAGATTCAGGAAAACGCCCAATAAACCCGCACCCCTACATACAGCCCTCCAAGAACCACTTGCAGAGGCACACAGAAGCTCTTCATTTAACTCTCAGGTCAATTTCTGGAACCAGAATTGGTTAAACTTTGGAGCTGCATGCGCTTAGCATTTTGTGAACTTTGAATCTGAACCTGGACTATCGCATTTGGACCACAGATTCTACTCTACATACGGTTGGCGTTCGCATTTAAAACTTCGTTGAATTACTCTTAAACTGCTTGTGGAATGTTGAATTACTTAAAAGTCGGGCTATCGCTTCTTGTGATATCTCTAGACGTGTCATAATATTATTATATTAATTGTAATAATAGTAGACTTGAAATCAGACTATAACCACAAATAAAACTTAGACACTAAAAAGTAAGTAATAAAAAAAATATATAAAAAAAATTTAACTTAAACGATTTTATTTAAAATACACTAAATTTTTTAGTTTCTACTGAATTTTAAGTAAAACCGTTTAACTTAAATATTACTTTTTATGTATTTTATTCATCCTAAGATTGTTCATTCAGCCTGATTAGATCATAAAAGAAAATAATTTTATTATCTACATGTTTTTTTTTTAAGTTTCTAAAGTGAAGGTAAATTGGAATAGCAATATTCCAAATTACCTGCACCTTAACGAAATCGATACTTCCTGTCGTTTTTCATTTAGATCAAAGTTTTTTTTATTATTACTGAGAGTTTAAAACACAAAAGTTTATTAGTTTTCCTATGATATTATGAAATTTCATTTGTTCCCATCCTCTGCTGTAATTTTTTATTCGTCTCAAACAAACTGGTATTCCAAATATACTGCGCTTCCTCTATTATACTTTTTTCTTTAAAAAAGTTTATCACTCACCCCATTGCAATATCATTATCCATTCTCTAATCGCTAGGAAACTAGAAAATTATCCTAATCCCCACTCTCAGCAAGTCCACCTGTCACAGTCACTCCCTTCTTCACTCAAACATCACAAATATCCTCCTCGACTTTCCCTGACAATTCCCAATCCCTCCCCACCGAATCCTCTAACTCAATAATTATCTGGAAAAAAAACTGGATTATGGGAAAAAGCTGACTGGGTTGGAAGTGGCACTGAATATCGACGCTGGAATTACAAGTAGGTGGATAATCACGGTCCCGTGTTTCCGGCGTGCAGCCTCACTCTTCGCGACTCATGACGGACGATATCGCTCGCGAGCCACGCAGACGGGCGCGTGTGCGTATCGCACACCCCGGCAACGTATCCAGCGTGCGGAAGCAGTGCGCTCGCACTCGATGGAGTGTTAAAGTTTAAGGGGCGATATTCATCCTGGTAGCAATTTGCGCGCTTTCTCCCCGGGCCGGCCGACCTTCCAGGGCCACGACAGCTGAAATTAATTTCAACCGATTCAATTAAAGCACGGACGGCTCGCCGTCCGCGAAACTCGTGGCGGGGTGGGGGCGATACGTTGGACACTTAACCGAGTCGGAGGAGAAGCAAAGCTCCAGAAAGCTTTCTCGATCGATTCCCGGGGTCGGTTTCTCGCGCGGATGTACAAACACGCTCGCCCGTTTCTGAACGGTCCCCTGGCCCAGCCACTCGATATTCTTTTCAATTAAATCGCGCCGCTGCAGAATGCCGCCCCGATTCATTTTACATTCACTTCCTGCGTGTAATTAAATCTTCTTTCCATTAGCGAAGAAATTACGCGGATTCCTGAACGGCGCGGCTTAATTGTTCACGCGGTTATGTTTATGCCTTTCCACCCCTATTGGGAGCTAGGAAAAGGGAGACGACGGGGCGGGAGGCGCCTGTTTTTCCCGAGACGATTGCAATTCTCTGAGCAACTGGATTTCTTTTTCAGAATGTCCTACTTGATCGATACTTATTGCTAGCTACTAATCGTTACAGCGAACCTTGAAGTAATTCTTCGAGAAACAAATTAGGGTAACTCGGGGTAATATGCCACCGCAGGTAATATGCCACTGTTCAATACTTTTTTAACCCTTAACTGGTATCTTGGGGTCGCTCATGACCCCAGGCACGCAAAGTTCGCTGCAAAATTTTTGGTTGTCTAAGCTTGTAAACTGTTTTTCTAATTAATTTTATAATAATAGTTTAACTTTCTAGGTTTCTTTTATTTTACACATTACCTAAGAACAATATATTCATAGAGGTTGATTCAGGGTCGACTTTACAAATTTCTGTGTCCTTTTTTATTTGGGGTCTGCCACGACCCCAGTATACCAGCCACGTTTGCCAAAAACAGTATACCAGTTAAGGGTTAAACAATGCACAGATGCCGTTACCATTTGCACTAATTCCGTTCAATTTAGTGTAACTGCTAAGACGACAACAGATTTTGGCTGTTACCTTCTTTTATTTTCAGTAAATTCTGGTAAGTCATAAAAGTATCGTCTTGATTTAATTTCACACTGTAACTAGAATGCAGATTATACATTCGTGTGAACAGTTATACAAAAAATCAGTAGATTATCACAAAGTAGACTAATAAACGAATTTTACAACCTCTCGCACATCCGTTAACACTATGTACTTTGTGGAGAGATTTACAATCCTCCCTTTTATGAACCGTGTGGAGTAATACGCCACATGTTTGTCGGTATAATATGCCGCAAACTAATATTTTTATAACTCTTTCTATTTAATGCCATCGAGTTGTTTTCTCGCATTAGAACCATGCCTAAGAAGTATGTACGAACTTCAAACCGTGCTGTTTGGTCAGACGAAAGTTTAAAGGAAGCCATTCGAATGGTGAAGGAGGCTCGTACTACAATAGAGAACAAATTTTGAGAATGTGGATATTTTTTGTGACAATTCGACTGATGCAGAAAATGTGCAACTACTGTGGAATATGTGAACTATATTATTACGATAAAAAAGGACCTAAATGTGACTGGGTAAAAACTACTTGTTGCAAAAAGTGGATCCATGAAGACTGCGTTGAGATTGGGGACTGTTTAGTTTGTTGGAAATAGCTATTTTTAAAATATATTTTACGTTTCATTGAGTTCAAATATTTGTTATTAGTTACTAATAGCTTGAATAGTTTAAAATATTGTTGATTCTCAACATTTTAAGTGATTAGTTCGCACTTCATAGCTTGTGGCATATTACCTCAGACCCACCACTTGGGTAATATGCCACTTTCGAGGACTTTTGTATTTGTACGTTTCTCATTGAACTATAAAAGTTACATATCTTTACTTATTAGTCAATATACAGAATTAGTTACACTTTCATATGGTTTTATCTATTTACCTGTATCGACTTATACTTGTGAGATATCGCGTTTCAAAGTTAACTGTGGCGTATTACCCCGAGTTACCCTACCCTTAAGGGTTTCAGTTTTGTGACACTGATGCAGGAAGTGAATGAAGCTCATTGGGAGGTACAAGCACCTTTTGTTTCTGCCACGGCGACGTGGTGAATAGTAAATGGAAGTACAAAGCAAAAGGAAATGGCAAAAAAGGGATATGAATTTTGCTTTGTCAACGATTCGAACGAAAGTCCCCCCTCCGCTTTGTTTTGCAGTTAATTGCGCGGTGTCAAGGGTTCTTTAATTAAAATTTTAGCAACTACATCTTTTGATAAAGGGATTACGCTTATAACACACTCCGGTGCAATGCGAGCGGGGGAAAAAGTAAATTTCAAAGAATAATTAAAGCATCCCGGTCTTTCCTCTCGGTTCATTACGTATGCAGTGCATTTCCTCTCTCCATATGGAGTTAACATCGTTTTACTGCTATCTGGAGAGTGCCGGTCACGGTGGAGTCGTTCCACGTCAAAACGATCGCTTCTTCGTCTAATATTCCACATTTGACTCCGCCTCGTACACTAGCTTGTATTGTGTACTGATACAAGTCTGTAACAAGTATGTTAACTACATGATACAAGTTGGAATACAAACTACTTACAATTTTAGTATCTCGTTATTTTATTAAAGCATACAATTCTTCAAGATGCATGTAGAAGATACTTTTTGTAATCCCTGCATGTATTTGTTTTAGATCAGTATGGTTGATAAAAGGGTAGTTTAACATGAAAAGATGCATAGATATATTAAGTATATGACTGTAGGAATGGTAATAGCGGCCGGCATGCGTTACATTCTCGCAAGGGAAGACGGAGGTCGGCGGCGGACGAAGTTCGGCGATGACCGTCGAATCGAGGCGGTGCTCGGCGGTCGTGCCGATCGTCTTTGGGCAGTCGTGGAAAGCTAAGAGCACAGTTACGTTGCTATTGTCTTCTGTATTTCTTCGTTCTTTTATACTAATATTCCATCATTACATTTTATTTATTCTCATTGCACTGGTGTGTTTGGTTGGTCATTTTGTGAAACCCCGATGATTCTTCATGATTATTCCACAAGTATTCTTATGAGCTGCACAGTACTTGTTAAGATTGTAAGAATATTCTTACAAATACGCCCTATCTTCATTCTTCGAATACTTTTTAATGACTAGACTGGAAAATATATACTCTACGCCAGTGTTTCGCAAACTATTTTGAGTCGCGACCCTATTTTATAATATTCGAATAACCACAATGTCCATTTTTGTGAAATTTGAGTTTTTATCTTGATATATAAAGCAGAAAGTGTTTGTGTGTTTGTCTGTCGCCTAAAAACTTTCGAACGGTAAACTCTGGGGTCACGAAATGTGTTCCAGATCATTATGCCTAGCTAATCCAGACGAATCTAAATATTTTCACCAAGAAACTAAATAAATAAATTTTGTTTTTATAAAATTAGAATCTAAAGTTCTGGCGAAGCTGAATAGTAATGCTAGTACCTATGTAATAAATACTTCTTGCTTTTGTCTTCCTGCTGTATAAAAATCGCATTTATATCTACTTCATAAATTTGTCAAAAATGATATCTAATAAGGGAAGATCCCGAAAATTGAAAAAATTCTGAAACTTTGCGAATATGTAGGGGATTTCCTCCTGATTACAATGAAATTTTTGTTTGCTGCCCAAATTCACTCGAAGGGGGTGAAATTAACCCCTGAAAATTCGGCCATTTTCAGATTTTGCGTTATAACTCGCGAATTGTAAGAGATAGAAAACAAGTTTCAAGACAAAAGTTACTTCTTTTAATTAGATCTATCATTCGGTAAAAAATTATTTTACATTTCGCGAGTTATAACACAAAATCGGTAAATAACCGGATTTTCGGGGGTCGTTTACACCCCCTTAGAGTGAATTTGGGCAGCGAACAAAAATTGCGTTGTAATCAGGAGGAAATTCCCTACGTATTCACGAAGTTTCAGAACTTTTCGAATTTCCGAGTTCGGAATATTCCCTTGTAAGCTGTCGATATTATTTGCGATCCGTTACAATTCCTCCATTGTTTTATAAACAGAAGCAAAAATGTATCTACCCTTCCCAATATCATCGCACGATTGTTCATGTAAATGAACTGGTTTAAAAAAATTGCGGGGTCGCGAATGTAAAAACGGTCATGTCTGTCCGAATGTTCGTTTCGTAATGCCAGATTGGAAACACGATGATTATATTCTTTCCCGTTCCCAGGCACTTGTAGCTGCATGCAATTTCTGCATCCATTTATTTCTTCGATATCCCGTGCCCTCAAATTACAAATTCTGTCATTACTTTCCGAACCGGTGTTGAACGGTCCGCTGATTTGATGCGCTTCCCAATTTTAATTGCATGCGCCAAATGAATCTGAGGGTGGGGGGAGCTACAGGGACGAATGTAAATGCGTTCAGTGTAAACTTCAATCGAGCCTGCCGATAATTTTGTTAAACCCGCACAATTTTTCGATTGATTTAAACTCGAAAAATCGTCAAAAAGTTGGACGCCTGGCGTACAATTATTTGGTAACCCAAATGCGCCGGTCGATCGTTAAATAAAGTTCTCAAGCATTTAATCGAGCGAATAATCGTTCGATTTATTCGCAAACAGATGGAAGCATCGTTCCTTAATATCCTATACACAATAATAAACAACACCAACGAGTACATCCAATGAGATCTGCCGAAATAAATAAACTATTCTAACAGCAAGGAATTAACAAAAACCATTTTCATTTACAACTTAGCAATGGCTTAGCGTTCCCTCGAATATTCCCATGAGATCCGTTCGCATCCACATCAAACTCCTATCTTTTAACACTCGCTCTCAAAACCGAAATCTACCACTGGCCGTTTACAAAATGGAAGACCACCCCTTTGCTACAATCATACAGCAATTAAATTCCAAGACACCAGCATCGTTTCATCCCCCGCGAAATTCTTGCTGCACCCGCATTCGCTGAACCATGTGGGCCACGTTGCCCCGACGATGGACCAGCTTCCCGAACGCAAGAGGACAGCGGCTGAAACGTGGCTGCGTGGCTCCTTGAACAAAAAAAAAAGGGGGGTAGGAATATAAATTCCATGCGCGGCAGTTTGTGAAGTCCGGCATTGCAATGCGCATGCTATCCGCACCCATATTGATTTGCTTTCTCTCCGCGAATACCGGCAGAAGTTTAAAGAGTGTTCTAGCCTAGGCCCCCGTGTACACACGCGTAAGTGTGTCTATCCGACCCTCTTCTCCTACCCCCTTCTGGTCGCGTTTCCATGCACCGAGGCTCGCGCGGATGTGCGTCGAGCAATTTACGCCTACTCGGAGCGCTGCAGCTAATTCGGTCTACTTCCACTGCCTCTTTTTATTTCGCGCCCTATTGAAGACCGCCGAGCGCTGCCTGGAAATTAGAGGGAGCGTTATATCGCGTGTTTCTAGAGCCCCGCGAATACCACGCCAGCGGATTCTCGCGCTAAGTTTCAATGGAGAATCCTACGCTGGCGGGGATTTGGCTCCCAATTGGGGGTTTAGAAATTCACGCGGCTGTGTGGACGTGCTCAACACTTTCACCTGCCGTTGACACGTACGCGTGATTTCATTCTTCCTTGAAATTCTTCATCATTTCGTATTATGGCCCACTCGAATTACGTCGCGTTCGATCGCGCCTAGGTTTCTCGCTGAACGTTAATATTTTTGCGCAATAATATTTCAGGACTGCTTGTAAATGTGCTTGGGTTAGGGTAGAAAGAATTTCTGAATTATTTCGAGCAATGCGTACAGTGTTAGGCAATTATTTTTATTGCAGCTCCAGTTTTGACAGTTTTTGAGTTCTGGTGTAGGATATATGTAAAAGAAAATTCTACGTCGTTTCATGGAAATCCGCACCCATTACTGTGTTGCGCAATACGAATGCACCAGATTCGAAAAATTCGCCAAAAATAGAAATACGAATTTATCAACTCAGTAACTACTACTTATTGTGTGGAAATATATACTTTTCAATTAGTGTTCTCTTTTTGATGTTATGTGAAAGCAGTTTTCTAAACAGTATTTTTTTCTAATTTACTTGAAGTTGGTGAATATGTAGCTGCGCCCCTCTTGCTGCAAGGTCCTCAAATTCAGAATTCTCCAGTACAGTAAACCCTCCTATGACGCGGTACTCTCATAACGCGGTCTCCATATAACGCGCAGCAAAAATTGCAACAGTCCTCCTACCTATAACCGGGTACTCCAATAATGCGGTTTCCATATAACGCGGTTCGAATTAATATGATTTGTACTATGTAATTCTGAGTTTCTTATAACGCGGTACGAATTAATCGCGTTATAGGAGGGTTGACTGTATTTAACCCGAAAACGTGAAGGAATTTCTTTGTTTTTTTAATAAACTGATTTAAATAAGCATTGATTGCGAAAGCATGCAATTGACAATATTTCAGCGCTTCGTTTAAATTCTTTACATTCTTGTGGATCACTTCATAAAGAAGTTGATTTTCCATAATCAAACTTCAATGGAAGTTAATAGGGGTTTTAGTCTCACTTGGGAAAATTATTCATTACAGACACTTGGTTTGCTGGATTTCATAACTCATAGAGGGGGGCAATTACTGACGTACCTAAAAGGGGCGGGAATATCATTGAGGAAATAATCTTTTATAATTCAATTTCGAGAATAAAGTGTCGTGTGGATGGGGTTCAATAATTAAGATTCTTGAATGGGTGCTTTGAAGGAAAGTAGATTTAGATTAAAGGGATACCTACCGTCAGAAGGTAGAAAAGGAATCGATTCTTTGGGAATTTATTTCAGAAAGTACATGCATATTTTTATGCAATGGTTTTTGTATTCAGGTGGGGGACACTTTAACAGGTTGTTATATAATGTTTTGGTATAAAAATATTTAGTTAGAAAAAAAAGATATTGTAGAATTAACTTTTAGTTAAAATGTTTTTTTCTTAACTTTAATTTTGCAATTTCTTGTATCAAGTCTTCACATTCGATAGATCTTAATAATTCAGATTCAATCGTTAAACCTGCTAAGGATGATAACCTATTATCTAACATCGTCGCTCTATACATATTCTTTATTCTCTTTGGTACAGAAAATGATTTTTCCGCCTCACGATTTGCGATTGGTGTAGTTACAAATAATCTAGGAATACGCAATGTATATGTTCGGGAAAATATCAATCATTTGTCGATCGACTATCCAGTTTAGCACTTTCAGAGGATTCAGTGAGTTGAATCTTTCGTCTGGAATTTTTGTGCGATTAGAAAAAAAACCTTCGGGTTGTAATTTAAATAATGCAGTGAATTGGTCTAATGTAGAAAGATGTAAAAATTTAAATAGATATCTTAAAGGAGGTTCAAACAATGAAATTTTAAAATAAAAACATAAAATTGGAAGTTGTGGAACTCAGACAATTTATTCGATACAACATTTCCAACGAAGGCAGAGTGAGTTAATCGCTTAGAACGCCCCTCCCCCCCAGCCCCCCTTTAATCCGGGCCTGACTACAGTGTGGACCTTTACTGGCGAATTTAAAAAAAAATTGTGAAAATTACACACAAATCAATCTTTTCCCCACATTCTTACGAAATAAATCGTCTTTAAACAGTTATAAAATGTTTTACAAACATTCAATGTTGATACGGAAGTTCCACACTGTACAGAAAGGAATTCTACACCTCCAGTTAAAATTTCAAGTGAAAATATTCATTCGTTTAAAACTTATGATGTACACGGTGTTTAAAAATGCTGTTTCGAGATAAACGGCTTCGAAGTTAAGTCCCCAACACCGCTCTGCGAGGCGGTTACTCGACGGTGCACTCAATTACGTTCAGCGCTATAATTTCCGTAATTATTCGAACCTCCTCATGAAACTTTGTTGCAAATGTACTCAAAAGATAACACTTTCATAATTAATAATAACAAAAAAAAAGATTTCCGAGATTCCAATAGTCCTGTGCCCCCTTAATTATCCCCGGAACGTCTACAAGTCTCAAGGATACTGAAATATTACATTTACTCTTCTTGGCAAAGATACATCAACATCCAATATTCCACGCAAAGATACTCAAACGTCAATAACCATTAATAATCAAGGAACGATCGTCTGACACTTCTCCCTCGAAACTCCACAGTCCACAGACCGACACATTCATATTCCTGCTGCATATTTTCATCCGCAGAAACCCGTGCTTAGAATTCAAGTTGATAGGTCAATAAAGGTCTATTTTCATTCCATCTCGTCGCGGGATTAACACCAGATTTTTCTTCAGTAATGTTGTCCTTTAATCTACGAGAAACGTAAAATGTCATGAATTTGGATTACGCAAGTTCGTGCCAGACTATACCACCCCACGAATATTCGAAAGGGTCTGGCAATGCAGCAAGATCCTACAGTAATTTACACCTTACCCAGCCCTCCCCGCGTTTCCACTGACCTTTTCTAAAAATCGCACACGCAATTTCAGTTCCCAGAACGCGACAAAAAAGGTACCTAACGCGCGGCTACTTCTGCTCCGCGTTAATCGTGCGCACGGGTAACCCCGAACGTTGTACAATTAACCGTCTTCCGCCATTTCCGCCCCACTGGATTCCACTGTCCCCCATATTCATCATGCCTCGATAGCCGACCCGTTTATTTATCAGTTCCGCGCCGGTCCCTCGGCGACAGTTTCGAAACTGCCTACAGAATGATCGCCCGCGATCGAGGGGCCGGTGGGAAGGGTAAAAATAAAAGTGTCCAAAGGAGATAGGGACGGGGGGGGGGAGACGTATCGGGGCTGCAGGTAGGGACGGAAGTTTCCGAATGTTTTCCATATCGGTCGACGGTGTTGTATAAGGAAAGTTTCCGCGGCGTAGCCCCTGCGGGGAAAGTTTATCATTTAGGACAAAGGTTTGCTCGCGGGTGGCGACTTCTCCGGCCTCTGACTAGTGGGGGAGGGGGGGGGTGGGTTCGAAACGCGGCATCAAGGGAGGAGAGGACGTCTGGGAAGCAAAGAGCGCTGAGAGACAAAGGGAGAAAGAAGAAAGGGCTACAGGGTGGGCAGAGAGCCCCATATGTTCCTCTGAGGGCTGGAAACCTTGCAGTAAGATGGGAGACCACCCTACCTACCCCTTGTCTCTTTAAGGTCGGACCGTCGTCGCAGTCTTCCGAAAGAGTCTTTTAGGGTGGACTGGCTGGATGGGGGACGAGAGGGTGGGGGGCGGGTCGTTACCAAAGGACCGCCATTCTTGCTGGCTGTATTTAAAGGAAAATTGTCCGTACGAACGTCCTCAACCCAGCCATCTCCCGAGCGTGGAGTTCCTGAGCGAGCGAAATGCGGTGACTCGAGGAATCTTCCGGCACAGAGTTGCCCGCAGAAGCGTCTCCCTGCGTCGGTGTACGGTAATACAGGTCACACACAGCTCGTACGTAGCCGCGCGGACGCGGAATCGGCCGTACCTACCAAACGGAGCTCTTTCTTTCCCCGGCTCTGCCCCGCCCCTCTGCGCGGTGCTTTCTGAAACTCCGCGCCGACCTTTAAAACCGTCCTCCAGGCAGGCCGGAGCACTGGTATCGCGATCGTACGAGTCCATCGTGCGAAAATAATCTTCGCTCGACTCTACGCCGCGCCGGCATTGTAATTCAAATGTCCCCGAGCTCAGGCGCGTCCTTCTATGTACGACTTTATCGGGGCGACCGTTTTTCAGACGGCTGAGTAGCGGCTTGATCGAGTTCCCCGAGCATCGGGCTCTGCGAAACAAATGGGCTTTGGGGAAGCGGATGGTTTCTGGAGAACTTTCGGCAATATGGCATCACTTTATATGCGGGACATGGGACGTTCTGTATTTCCAATTTCGATAGGCGTCCGCTGATCGTGTGGGGTACTTTTCGGTATTACGCCAGCTTGAATTGCTCGACGGCGATGCTTATGGCCACGGAAATCTCTATTTAGTACAGCCCCGGAACATGTGATGTTGCAACACCGCGCACAATAGAAACAACGGCCCGATTAAACTACTGACTTTTATGTAAGATATTGTAGGTACGATTTAATAAAAGCCTGCTGGCATACAACAGCCCATTTAATTTACTGGGTTCACAATTTTTCCTTGGTAGGGTAAACTGTATAATGATTGGCACCCTAAGCGGAAATCCCAATGGGAATGTTTATATTTTTTTTTTGTGAAGTTTTTATATGATCTTAATTTTCTGTTATTATCAATGATTATGGATTTCTCGTTGAAATAAAACATCTTGGGTAGGGGAGACCGGGGCTAGTTGACTAATTTTTAACATTTCTAATTTTTATAAATAGACCATTGGTATTTTGTTGACTTGTTGCACGCCAAAAGTTTAAAAATTTCATTGGGTATACAGGCTTAATTTTTAAAATTGTTTTAATTGAGTCTAAATCGTAGTTTTTATTATATTTAGAGTAGTGAGACGAATAAGTCAACAAACCCCGGCTGTGGGGTTAGTTGACTTTTAATTAACAACTTATTTTACTCTACTGAAAGTTACTTTATGCTTTGCCATTTCTCATACTATGAGTCATTGTGGTAATAAACAGAACGTACCTTTTTCTTCGTCGTTAGTTTCGATTACCTTAGCTCTCCGGCGTGGAATTAAAACATCCTTCTGCGGCTGTTTAAATATTATTTTCATTACCAGGAGCTTGTCTGGGAAGAGGGTATTGATCCGAGCGTGTATTGATTCGCCGATTTGTGCCCTGAAGAATATTTCTTTGCACAACGCTTGGCCAGGGCCTCGGGTTAATAACTATATCTCTGCAAGGCAGAATACACTCCACCTACAAGAGATATAAAGCACAATCTTAAAAATAATGAAGTGGTCACGCCCGTATCGTAAACTCAGCCTCCCTCCCCTGCGCCCTTAAAGTAAGTGGCAGGAAGCCAAAATGTACAGTGGAGGAATAGACCCATTGCATCCACGAGGGGCTGTGTCATTCCGTCTCGACAACAGTCGAAGTTAATCATCAGGCGTGAGCTGCATTGGTCATAAATATTCGACCGGGTTGTATAAAAGCGCCAGAGCAGAGTCTCATTTCCATCATAAAACCACCTCCTATGAGATGTCCACGGTGAATTTCCCTCTGCTGCCGATTGTCGCCACGCCGGCAGACTTTTATTTTCCTTTCGCACTGCGAAACATCCTCAGGAATATCGTATTCTCGTTGCAACTAGTTTATTTCGCCGCCGACCTCGCACTATTTTCGCCGTTACTTCCGCCCTGCGAACAATCCGCTAGGCGAGGGGCGAGTCAAGACTCCGCTTGAAATATCGATCTCACGAGGACAGGCGTAAATTCACGCTCCACGTACGTACGCGCTAAATTAACTAAAGGTAAAAAATGTTTTGTTTCCCTTTCGCTCGGGAACGTACGTGTGCCAACGCTCCCCCTCTGTCTTCGAAGGTGAATAAATGATTCTGCCCTGTATCCCACGCATATACACCCGTACAGGCGTATACACGGGAGAAAAAACTGAACAGAGGATGGAGGTTCAGACTTTTATCGCGGAATATGTTGGCTGTGGTGGACTGATAACATAACTGATTAACATAACTGACGTGAGTCTATCAATTTTTCACGAACTAATTCACTTAGGCACTTCGGAGATAAAAAATATTTTTCATTATCTCCATAGTAGAATTTTAAAATGACGTCTATTCATTAATATTGTAGAATAGTCTGAAGGAGTTGAGAAAGTTGGTGTAAAGATTTGCGATCGATTTCAAAGAAGAGTCTCCTGCAAAGTTATTTAAACAGAATATGGAATAGGATGTGGTCCCTGTTCGCGTCTATATGTGTCAAATTCAATAGCCGATCTCTATCAAATGTTGCCTTTAAAGGAGTCTATTTCCCTTCTTTGTCTGTTGCACGCCTTTTCAGCCGCCTCGCTGGAAATTAATTTATTTGCGGGCGGAATTCAATTTAATCCACGGGACGAGCAGCCTAATTGAATGAATCGCGGCTGTCTGAAATTCTGACTTGGCCGATTCCTCTTCCTTCGCTACGTTGCAAACAATAGAAGCGAGAATGCCAGCGTGCGCAAATATAAAGTTCAATTTTAATTCCACAAAGTTTTCGACCGATTGGTCATAATTTTAAAGCAGTAGTTAATTTATCAAAGGCCGAATTCGTGTGGTTTTGATCATTTCAGAAGAATTCTAATAAAGGAATTAGAAAATCTTTCACAATGATTGGAGTCAGTGGGGACCGAAGCTCCGACAGAAAGAAACAACGTGTTTAAAATCATTTGTAGACTGAGTATTTATTCTGCCAATTTCGTGCAAAATATTGACTTAATTATGCAACTAAATTTCATGAATTTCCACTAGGAAAATGTCTTAGGATTTATTTCACAGAAATAGTTAAAGGTGTGAATCATGTAATTAAACAGAATTACTATTAAATTTCAACATATTTCCAAAATTCTTATCGATTTGAATAATTGTTATTTGAAACAGTTATTTAAAGAATGCACCGCCAAGAAGTTATGGAGAGATTCCACTCATATTGTCTTGCGGAGCGTGTCTGACCATAGACGATCCCTTTCTCCTTGCACCTACACGCTTTGCGCTTTGCCTGCATTCTAATTGCACATAGTTATCGTATCTTCCTATACTTTGTAAGCTTTTAGATGCACACTATTTTGATAATTGTTTCATGCAAAAGCTGCGGAAATTAATGAAACTTTCATAAAGATATAGACACTAATAAGCAATTGCGTGAAAGATTCTCAAGTTGTGCGAACATTTACGCCGCCAAGAATGGTTTGAAATTTTTTCTGCATGTGAAACAGAAAGGCTTCTCATGCGACAAAGTTATAACGAGCGCACAGTCTAATTGGGGGACCCTCTTGTAACAAAATTAGCAACACAATTTTGTTTTGTGCTTTGGAGCATTTTTACAGTGATTCTCTGTGGTCGCGGTAACGACATCAGTTTTGAGAACTACGTGTTATTGGCAGCGTAATGCACCGAAACAGTAACGAATTAAACGCGAGGACAATGTCATCTAATTATACCATACGCAATTTTATCTTAAACATTTTAAATTTTCTGTGTATAGAATGGCACCAGAGTTGTGCAGAATTACAATTGAGTTACTCCATGAATTATAATTACAAAATAATTCATTTACATCGTATTCAATTACATTGTAATTCGTAATTCAGATCTCGCATTCAATTAAAATACATCACAATTCGTAACTGCAATGTATTTGCATAGTACAATGTAATTGAGTTAAAATTACGAATTAAGAGGTAACCAAATTGCGAGGTAATAAGAGGTGGGAAATAAATATGTAGGTAATGGTTTCGAACAGAAAAAAATTATTATGAGTGCTGAATATGGTATTATTCATAAATTTATAATATATAAAGAGAAATAAACTCCTTTGTTACGTTTTTCCACTTTATTTCTCACTTCTTCAGAGTTTTCAGCTGTAATTTAATTACATTGTAATTCAATTACACACACAATTACAGTAATTAGGAATTGAATTAATTGAAAACTTTGAATTATGTAATTGAGTTAGAACGTAATTGAATTACTATGTAATTGAAGTACAATGTAATTAAATTACGTAATTGAATTACTATGTAATTGAAGTACAATGTAATTAAATTACGTAATTGAATTACAGTGTAATTCAATTACGTAATTCAATTAGCACAACTGTGAATGCCACAAAGGAAGAATCCCTGCATTAGACTGCAACGTTGGCCTATATGCTTATAGGCAAACTTAGTATTGTAGTAATTGTTTGAGGAAAACATTTGTTGAAATAAGCTGTTTAGGCAATGTCCAAACTGGCATCTTTCTAATACTACCTTGAAGCAGAGGTAACTCTACATACCGACGCGAAGCCTCAATAACTGCATTTCATTAAAAAACTACAATCAACGCATTATCAACGAGTGTAGAAAATTACCATTTTCTGAACCATCTCGAAAATATACAAAATGTAATGAGAAGGTTATAAAAAACAAGTGCAAATGTGAAACAATGACAGTCCATTTTATTTTACTGCACTTCTTAATTACATAATAATTGACACTCTATTATAAATTCTATAACATATAACAATAATCTTATGCTTCGAATTTACCTGCAGCTTACATTTTTATTGACAAAGCGAGTGATTATCAAAACAAGGCAAGAATAAATCATACTGCCCACGTGATTTTAATCACAGCCATATTTGCACTAGTTTTTTACGACTTTCCTAACACAATTCGAACAAACGCTCATGCTTCACCATTTCCTTAAAATCCACCCTCAAATATACCCACAAAAAAGCGTCTCCCAGTGTTACCCAAGATGGTAATTTTCAACAGCCTGCATCAGAGGCTAAATGCTTCCCAAAGTGTTCCAAACAAGAAATCACTGAACATCGCTGCAGACGGCAAGTTTGCCGAGACGTTAGAAAGGGAATGAAAGCTTTGAAACATTGTACTCCGCGCATGTTGTCTTACAACGTCGAGTCGATTCAAAGGAAGGGACATTTCCGCGCGCGCGTTTTGACGAACACTGATATTGGCAGGTATAAAATAAACGTCGCGGGGGCACGGTCCCGGCTCCCCGACCGAAACCGGAGAAATACAGTAAAATACCCAATCTGCGAAGGGATCTGTGCGTTACGGTCTATCGATTTTCTTATCCAAACATAGCGACTGGCTCCGCGTCTCGGCGAGTGCCACGGAACACTTTAAGAACGAAGGTCCCGTTTTATTTCAGGCACGTACATAACCGGCCCTGGTTATTGTGCTGCCACGGGAAAAGTGCCTTGTTCAAGTGAAACAGACGGATACCTCGGTCCCTCCCTATTGCTGCCCACCGCGTCCCCTTTCTATTCACCGGCTGGCTGATGAAAGGGGTGGAAGCCTGGGAAAAAAAAACGGAAGATGGTCTCGTCCAGGAGGAAAAAGAGTAAACTATTTTCCCCCGCTCGTGCTTTCTCCTCTTGTTTTTCTGCACGCCTTTCCCGCCTTACTTCCACTTGACGAGCGTATGCTAACTGGTTGGGCCTTTATGCACGGACTCGCCGCGAGAACGGTGCGTAAGTTTCGAGGATTCATTAAGGGACCCGTACTTACTTGCTCGGGGCTGCGGTCGGGCTTACGGTACGAATTTCTTGGAGATACGTTTTATCTGTCATTTTGCAAAAAACCTCTATGACATACTCTCTTCCTATTCGCGACAGCTTCTCACTTGCACATGACACCTACACCATTCTTTACACCAAAATCGTTACATAGATTCAGCGTCACCTACGCTTCCCTCAAACCCACCACCACGAAGTCTCCCCTAAACAGCACCTACGGACGGAATATGCCACTTGAAAGAGTCTTTATTCCATTGCACTTAAAAATGGTCACTGTACAGGCTTCGTTTCGGTTGCCCTTCCCCGCGAACAGGGGCGCGTCGCTCGTATAATTGAGCTCGCACACGCGCCAAAAAGGCTCGGCCAGCGGATTCGAATGATGGTTTAACATGTCGTCACCAGCCGTCGTCGTGTTGTATCTGGTAGGCGTGCAACGGGTAATCATTGCGATCGGACACGCAGGCCGTTGGCTCGCGTATTCCGGTGACGAGGAGCGGCATAGTCGCTGGCTTTTTGTTACCCCCTTTTTGCGCCACCCCTAGTCGCGGTGTCCGCGTGCTTGCGCCCCGTTTCATCGGCCGTTCTCTCTATCCAGCAATTCAAATCGAGTTAATTAAAGTCATTTTGCAAACTGTGAACGACATTTGGCCGGGGAAGGGGGTGAGCGTTTGTTAGAATCGCCCTCGAACCGTGCACAGCGCAGTCAGAATCGATTAGAAAAATATTTTCGCTCCGCGTGTTTGCACGCCCCTGTTCGACGTTGATTTCGGTCCAGCGTATGGCCGTTCGCCTACCGATCACGCGAGTTTTTTAGAATTTAAATGCCGGGGCACTTGTGATAGGTTTGGGCAGATTAAGGTTTCGGGAGAAATGTGGGGATGAGGATTTTGAGAATGTTTTGTTGGTTTGGATGTTTGAAATTGTTAGGTGACGTTGTGTTTTGTATTTATGTAATAGTGCCGCAGTTAGGTTGATTTTAAGACACTTCTGCGAGAGATTCGTTTGTTAAAAATTAATAGGGGGTTTCTTATATTGAAAGAGGGAGGAGCACGTGGAATGTAGTTTAATAAACAATTTTATTTCATACCCATTGGTAAATATTTGTGTACAATTGTCTTTAACGACATTATTATAACACTGTCCAACAAAATTAAACTTTTTTTCTGTTCTGTAACATTTAATAGCCGTTTCTTACAGATTTTTGTGCGCTGAAAACGAATCCTCAAAGCGTTTATCGCCATCACTTTCAGTGACTAATTTTTGCAGATATCTTGGTATATATTTTAAAAACTAAGGGTCTAGGAGAAAATTTAACTACTCCACGCGATGCAGCAGACATTTTTCCTTCGGAATCCATCAACAGAAGTTATGAAACACCTTTTGCTTCCGATACAGGAACGAAAGAGTTTGGCAAAATGTGCAGCGCGGACAGTGGTAGTCACGCGCGTTACGCGATTCCGTGACGCTGAGCGGCAGTGTATCACGCGCGGCCGTTGACTACCACTGCCCGCGCCGCACGTTTTGCCAAACTATTTCGCTTCTATATTGAAAACAAAACGTGTTTTACCACTTCTGTTGATGCTTTCCGAAGGAAAAATGTCTGCCGCGTCGCGTGGAGTAGTCAGATATTCTCATAGACCCTTAGTTTTGGAAATAAATTTAAAGATATCTGCAAAAGTGGGTGCATTTCGGGCGTTCTTTTCCCTTTGATCGTTGTTTAAACATATTTAAATGTTCATGATGCACCAATAACTTATATCGCTGTATTCGAGAGGGTTTATAGAATAATTTGACGCAAAAGCAACCGAATAACTATTACTGTTTCGACACAAAACATGTTCAAAGTTGAAAATTTGCAGGTTTTTTAAAAATCGAATTTCTCAAAAACTGAGTGTGATGGCGACAAACGGTTTGCGGATTTGTTTTCAGCGCACAAAAATCTATAAGACACGGTTATTGAATCTTACAGACCAAAATGGCTGTTGGACAGTGTAATTGAAGCACTAATTGTGAGAAGTGTTTAGCCATCCATGGTATGTTTAACTTCTGTATACTTCAGTTCCTTTGATACTTTCCAAATGAAAATAATTTTACCAGTCCTGAGCTATAATCGAGGACTATAAATGAATCCTTCATCTCTTTAAATAAACCGTTTTAGAAAATTATCATTGAAAAGTAACTTGGTTGAGGAGGAGAATTTGGAGACTTTTAAATCCACGAAGTGTATAAAAATATTTATTTTACTATTAAAAAGATGCACAATGTTAATACAACAAACAACTCGAAATATTTTCAGGCTACCATTATCGGTCCCGTAGTACATGATTCGAATTTCACCAATGAACCGTATCGAATTCGTTACTCGATAAAGGCAACTAACTCCCGATAAAGAAAAAAGGGAACTTTCGTACAAATCGTTAAACTTTTTCTCTCTTTGGCCCTTTTACCCCCTTTTTCCAGGTTGACGTGCACGCATAGGAGAATGTCCCTTTGACGTTGCCAGTTTAATCGGTACAGCTGAATTTTTTCCCTCAGAATTATATCCTGGTTGCAGACGCGTCACGGTTCAGGCAAAACGGATTTCAAGCAATTTCCACCCTATCAAAGTGCTTCGGTTCAAGTAAAATACACGCCCCGGAATTTTCCCCCGAACAAACGGGATTCTGGCTGATGAGCTGTGGTTTGACGTTCCCTTTGTCATACTTTTTTGTCTGCTCTAATGATCGATCCTCTCCCCCAGTGTGGAAACTATTTCACCATACGATTATCCTTTCCGAAAGTCTAGTGTACAACGTTTGATCATTCTTATTCCGGTCGGTTCAATTTTTCCACTTCACAAGTGATGCACACGTGGAATTCTCTCGCTTTGAATATATTTCAATGTATGTACGGTGTCTAAAAAATCTAGTGGACGTTCTTTTAAAAGTAAAATAATACAGATAAATCTGTTTCAGTTGAAAATCAAGTGTTCTTTCACGCGACAATACTTAGTTGGAAACATGTTAATACTATGAACGTTTGAGTACTAAAATTTTCAGACTAAAATCAATATTTGTTTGCAGTTTCCATACAAGATATCTCACTGAACCTTATGTTAATTTCAAGTATAGTGCCTTGCAGAGATATATGTACATAGTGACTAACCTGAGACCCCCACGAGTGGTGTGTAAAGCAAAACCCCTGAGTGTACGAACTACCAAATGTCTCCTTCACATTCCTACACAAGCCAGACCTTTAAAGTACCTGTCAGTGACCAAAAAGTGTGCTGAATACACTTCTGGATTGTTGTCTTGAGGGGAAACACTCAAGGGCATTGCCTTCTTTGCTTCCTGTTGCTTTTACATAATTAAACATCGTACACCGTTCTGCCTTACGTCCTCAGCTATGTTACTCCGTAACTCAGGGCTGTGAGGTCCCCGAAGACTTTCTGCTATGCCCCATAATCCTGAGGATGTTTGAACAGTTGTATACCATGTACACTGATCCTTCCTTCTCTCCTAGTAAGGCCATCAGATCTGCAAGCTGATACCCAATGAACCGAGACAATAATCTAAAGATTACTCGGCAGGTCAGCTTCGTACAGAAGGAATAATTAAATGGATACCTTTCGCTAAACATTGACATACACTCGCAAACACATCTCAACTAACCATGCACTAAAAATAACCACCACTTTGGTCAGCCAACTAGAAATAAACAGTGCACTGGAAGATGTCAATAAACGACTCCAACTTTCACCTGGACACACCATAATGACACACAAGTGTCCCATAATACATTAAGGGGACATTCTACTCTCTCGACCGAAAAATCGGCCACTTTTCGGTGATGGTTTTTGTAATGAAATAAACACTTAACGTTTTCGAATTTTGGGGGGTATATTCTACCACTTTTGAAATGCAACAAGAAAAATCTTTGTTTGTTTATTTCATTTGTTTACATAAATATTTCGCAGTGAAGTTGGCGTTTTCAGAATTTGACCTCTTGCTGGCGGTTGCAATTTCGGGCGACTGGATCATGGGAAATAAAAAAAACCAAACATATTTCTAATTCACAGGAGTGTGGTTATCTGGTACACTGCGAAAGAACAATTTTGGACAAAAATTATTAAAATGGCGGTCGATCAATGTTGCAAGTACCGGAAATGAAATTTCTATTCTATTTAATCGATATAAAAAAGTGGGAACATATTAAAAAAGTTAACATGTTCGCGGTAAGCCACTTAGCCACACTTCTGCAAATTAAAAATATGTTTGGTTTTTTTATTTCGGATGATCCAGTCTTCCGAAATTTCAACCGCCAGCAAGGGATCAAATTCTGAAAACAAAAGAAATATTTAAGTAAACAAGTGAAATAAACGAACAACAAAGATTGTTTCTTGTATTTCAAGAGTGGTACAATATACCCCTAAAAGTTCGAAAAGGTTAAGTATTTATTTCATTATAAAATCCATCACCAAAAAGAGGCGGATTTTTCGACCGAGAGAGTAGAATGTCCCGTTAAGGATACCCTCCCATTAAAATTTTCCAAACGAAAAGAAACTATTTTTTTCATATTTTGGTAGTACATCATCGTTAATCCTTGCATCGTAGCAAGTCCATGTTTGCTAGAATTCACAGTTCACCACCGCTACATTTTACATTCCTCGCGAAGGGTAAAAATCGCCCTTCCTCAAAACATAGTCTTACGTACTTAGAGGGTTTCCCTTGTACGCCCAGGATATCGCAAAGGGGATTGTCGTTCAGTCTGCTCGCGGGTTCCTCGGAGTACGCTGTATCGTCTCCATCTGTCCACGTAGTCGTCTGGTGCACCGATCGTAGTCCACAATCACGCACATTATTTAAGATATCGCGCTATTCTGGGATGATACGGCTCTCGCCGAGCTAAATTGGACCGAAGGAGGCGAACAAGGGAGAGAGCGATGCGGGGTCCTCTCTAAGCCAGATTAGAAGGCCGCAAGAAAAGCATCGCTCCGAAGCTTTGTTCGGGCTGGAACTGGTACGCCGCGTGATGAGCAATGGAGTGGTCGATAGCGTTCCTCTGAGCATCCCAGGGGAGTCTCTCTCAGGGGCAGTGCTCGCGTCCTGCCATCAACCGATCCGCTTCTACCCTCTGCTCCTTTCACCGTTCCGTATCCTCGCCCGTTCGCTCTGCCACGTTCCATTCCCAAACACCGGACGCTACTCCTTCGGCTGGTTCCTTGTTTCATCTTCGCTTCGGTTCGTCACGATACCTGGTTCCGCTAGATTCTTCCCGCGTAATAGTGGTGTTCATTTAGGGAACGGCCTATGGTGCGAATGAGGCCCATAGGTGGCGCCCCGACAGTGTTGTACGTAGTGATCCTCCAGGGCAGGCCTGTCCAACTTTTGCTCTTGCCCTCGAAGAGCGACGGCCACGGGCGGCAGCCGTAAAAGAATGGAGATAGTGGCGTTCACAGATCCCCCCACCAAGAAGACCTTTCGCTCTTGGGCCCGGCTCGGTGCCTCCGAGAGCGAAGAGCAACTCGCGGCTGCTTGTGCGAGCAAATCCCCGGTCAGGCCTGCTCCAGGGAGGATCGGCATAACCGCAGCCACTTGGGGCAAAATCGGAAATAAACATAACCTAAACGTTTGTCTATCTCTTTCTATCAGTACTTCTCTCTCTCTTTCTGTCAGCGTTTCTGTCTCTTTCCTTTTTACAGTTTCTTTCTCTATCTTCTTCCGCTTTTGCCCCAAATCGCGGCAACCAATCAGCGACGATACACGTTATTCCGATCACTGCCTAGAGCAGAGGTGTCGAACTAGCGGCTCGCGAGCCGCAGTGACTCCTTCTCCTCTTCGCCTGCTCCGTAGAGCTGTAGGAGAACGGCCCCCTCCACACCTACTTCACTCTGATGAATTTCTCCTCCGGGTGCTGCACTCTCTCCCTGTCCGCCTGGAGAAAAATAAGTGGGGGAACCGGCTGACCGGGGGCCCGACTCGTGCGGCTCTCGGAGTGGGGAAGTTCGACACTCCTGGCCTAGAAGATCACTAGTTGCACGTTATGTAGCGACGGAGTATAAGGGACAATCGGAGAGTCGGCGTTGGTCGAGGTGGCTTAGGCCCGTTTCACACATTCACGGCACGGCACCGTTTTTACGGTAAAAGGAACGAAGATCATATAGAGACCTTTCACACGTGCCGTCGCCGCATAGTGCGCAACGAATCCAAAGATCGTGGGTTCGAGTCCCAGCACCCGAGGCTCCCTTTTTCCGTTGCTTACAGTGGTGTCATGTTGTTGAGCGAGAAGAAAGGGCCCAGTGGAGATTTAAAGTGAACATGTGGGGACTTTTTGGGGGGCGTTGGTTTGTTTGGATGACGTTAAGGGGAGAGTAAACTTGAGTCTGCAAGAGACTCAGCTTCAGAACTGTGTTGCTTAAGTTTCAGAATGACAATTGGAAGTGTTTGTGTGTCGCTTCAGAGCAGAAATATTATTTATAAACCCTCTGACTGTACAACCGTCAGAATATACTAAGCAATATAAATATTGAATAAATTATTGTTAATTTCTTTGCAAATTCATAATTTTCCATACATTTTTCCAGAACTCCGTCGGTTCCATACTTATTTCCAACCATCGTTTTGTTCCATCTACGTTTTGTATTGCGTAATAAACTAAATACTTAATTATTTTCGGTGTTTCTACTTTGAAATAGACGAACTTAATATTACCACGCGTTTCATGCGTGCGCCGTTGCATTTTATATATAAAAATATTGGTATTTCTCGTTAGTTTCATATCTTTGCGTTTGGTTCCAACTTATTGCCAGGGATTGTTTATTTATCCCGTTGAAACAGGGTCGTTCATTCCGTAAAATTCTTTCTCCGTCCCTTAGCGCGGGGTGCACATAAAAACGTACGTTTCGAACGCCCCGCATCGGTCCCACGATGGACATTTAAATTAGATTAAACCACACGGCTTTAATTACAGCGGATGTAATTGCGTAAGAGCGAATGCAGCACGAATTTCGCTGGTCGGAATTTGCAATAGGGATTTGTTTTCCTTGCAGCGATTCTTGAGTTTACTCACGGAGGGCCGCATCATTCATTTCCGTTTCCATGTTACGTTCGCTCAAAGGGATACTGGTCCGTGGGTCTGAATAAGAATATTTTTCCGCTTTTTTTTTCCACCCACCGTAACCTTAGTTGCGTTGTTTCGCTGGCATCCCCTGCTGCCTGATGTCTGCTCCCTTGTGTGTATGTGTATGCGTACATGAAAAAAGGTCCAGTGAACATGGCGTTCCGCCTTTTGGGATTTATTCTGGCCACTGGGAGTATCCAGTTTCTTTCGGTCACTATAGCAAATAAATCCATGCACTTGTTTCTACCTGTCAGCAGTCGTTTCTCTGCGGTATCGTGGTTAAAATTTTTGGCTTTTCGCTGCCGACGCCATATCGAGCATGCATAAACAGCAATTTGCATTCGACTCGAAATGATTTGGAATCTGATAGGTGCTGGGTCTGAATATTTATGAAATATTGATATTATACAAGGTACTTAATGTAAAGCCCCTGCTGAAAAGACTGTAAGTGCCAAAAATCAATTTTTCAGCAGAGAGAAAAAAAATTTCCCCGACTTTAAATTATTTACGAAATTTGATTCGTTTTGATTGCTAAATATGCTTAAGTATGCAATGACCCAAGCTCACAAATTTTTCTATTTTTTGCATTAATATAGTCTAAATTCCTGAAAATAAAACTGTGTTTGTAGAAAACTACATTGTTTTCCGATAAAATTTCTTCCTTTAATTTTGGCACTTACAGTGTTTTCTACATGGACTTCAATTATCCTTGCTTTCTGCCAAAGTAATTGAAATTCTTAGTTATTTATGCGGGAAGGACAATTGAATGTGGGAATACTTTAATTTCATATAGGACTTATCAGGTCATTTATACTAGTTGCGATTAGAGGAACAGATTTTTGGGAAAATGGTTGAACATATTCGAGAAAACTGTGTAATATGCTTCAACGAATTGTGCTATTAGCAACGTAGATAGTTCACCGATCCATAACTTTACTTTCACCTATTTTATTATCTTGCAGGATTTTTCAGAATTTATTGCACTTTGAAGAGTAGAGCCATACATTATTCGCGATGTAGAGGTGACATGAGTAATGGACGTTACAAGTATACTTTTTTCGTGGGATTACAGTCTAATCTCAGTAGATTAGGTCAGCAATTTGTCTCAATCAAGTAGTCGTGAGTAGGATTAGCCCTCTATAGGGGCTCGCCATTAAACTGCGTTCTTTTGTATCAGCGTTATGTATTATCATATCATTATCCAAAAGCAATTTGAAACTAGCATATCCCGCAAATCTACTGCGGCAGTATAAAATTTAAATTGCGTGGCAATTATCAGACTTCTTTCTTTAAATATCACGACATACCTTATAATACAACGGAGCAGAAAATTATCCTTTAACCAAAAGTAAGTTAAAACTGAAAATACATTTTTTCGAACGAAGCTTAATTGAAACAGAAAAAATTCAATGGCACTCCACGAAAAGATATAAATTCCCCTGAGTTCTCCAAATGGCACCCATAACATTCTCACCCTCATTTACTTTTCCATACCTCCACTAAATTTACAAATTTTATATTTCACTAGCCACACAAAATGTAATCCAAAAGGAGGCCCTCGAATTTAACGAATGCCATTCCAAATAAAAACCGTCACTGTATGCAAGTTTCCGCTGCTGCGCCAAAAGAAAATTACATCCATCTTACGCCATTCAAAGGATCACCCCTCTATTTCCCGCGTCAGAAATTACGCTGCGCCCCGCACATTGAATCGCGTTATGAATTTGCATCGAGCAAATATTGCTGTCATCGGCCGTTGAAATACCGAGCTGGGTCACGCGATCGAACCACAATTTCGGCAAGTGTACGGTACATCCATCGTGTCGAGATGAAGGCTGCGTGAGGGCATTGTTTTTAGACTGAAACCAATAAACGAGCGGGGGAGGCGGCGACGGGTGGAGCAGCCCGACCCCTTGCGAGGATTGAAGGCAAACGAAACAGCACATACCTATCGATCTGTGAAAATCGATAGGCACGGCCGTTTATTCATCCAGTCGTTCGTTGAATATATTGTTTCCGCAATTTTGTTCGACATTGGCTACAGTTTTTCATCGATCCATAACCCGCTCGAGCTTATATCGAAATGCTCGTAAATTCCGCGAGAGCTGTTCTTTTTGTCCCGGCTGAACAAATGTGACGCCGACCCTCGACCATTTCCGCGGATCGCAATTATTGCACCCTTTGGTTCTCGTTGTGGCGTATCTTCAACCCTTGCCGTTTGTTCGAGGTGGACCATGTTGTTGGTCTGAGGTTCGAAGCTGCTTAAGTCTTTTCACACGGGATACCTTTGTGACTCGTGGGCAGAGTTGGGCATTATTCGACTAAATTGTTCTTCGACTAACCTTCGAATAAAAATTTCGAATACAGTGAAGTTATTCGAGAATAGCGGAAAAATTTTTAGTCGACTAAATTTGTATTCGATTAAATTTTTAGTCGACTAAAATTTTAGTCGTTATTCGTTATTTGTTATTCGTTATTGCAAGGACCGCCGTGGCAACTAAGCGTCACGAATAATTAAGCCGCTTCGGCTCGAGTAGGTACACTCGAAAAGTGTTCTCCTTGCCTCATGATACCCCCCTCCGCCCGGCCGGAGGCCGAGAAGCTCGGGTTCTGATCCCCGTTTATTCGTGGCGCCTAGTCGCCACAGCGGTCCTTCGAATAACGAATAACGACTAAAAATTTAGTCGACTAAAAATTTATTCGTTATTCTCGAATAACTTCATTTTATTCGAAATTTTTATTCGAGTTCATTCGAATAAAAATGTAGTCGAATAATGCCCAACTCGGACGAGTGTAAGTCTGAATTCTTAGTTCTGCAGGATGACACCTAGAATATTTATTTAAAATAGTATGTAAGATCAGGTGTTAAATTTTTCACGTGAAAGATGACAGCATATATGTTAAAAGAAACTTTAATTTTTATCTTCGATTCATAAGAAAGAAGGAAAATAGTGTTTAAGGTAAAATTTCAATTTTACCTACTTGTTCGCCTGGCCAACAGAGATATGTTTTCGAAACGCGTAACAGTCCGCTGGTAAAATCATGCACCGCCTTAATACTCTTAACAGTATTGCGTAACACAATTCGTTTAGATCTCGAAAGGCTTCCAATAAAGTGTAGGGTCTCACTTTGTGTTTTGAAGAAAGGCTTCTTCGGTTAAGTGGCGTTGATTGCTTTCCTTTCAATTCACACTAGGTTTCGGGTACTTTCTAGCACAACCCTGCAAATTATTAATTTTCCTTTGCGTTCAACTTTTTTGGTTTACCAAGTTATCGCGAAGGCGAGAAATAAAATATAAATAATCAGGCGTCAGTTACCTTCCTTGGAAACATGTCAGAATGCTTCTGTTAAAATTCTATCATGTAGGTATCTGGCGATAATCGTAAACTATCTATTTTCGTCGCATTCACCAGGAATAGTCGATTTTTATTGCGCAAAGGTAGACTATTTTGGTCGTCCTTCGATTCGCGTGGAGTCCGTTTGTCGAGCTTCTTGACCTCCCCAATGGCCTCGTACGGTCGTAAAATGGTTACTATGTGTACACCAACTCCATTTGCAAGATTTCGTACTGGCTTTCAGGAATCTGCTTCGATTAATGCTCTGAAATGGTTATCGTCCACCACGTTGCTAGATTTTCGCGTTACTCCTGTCCGCCATCCGTCGCTGACGGTATAAATCAATACTTCCCATACACTGTTACGTAATAAACTAGAAACCTTCTAATTGGTATGATGATTTCCCCTTCGTTTTATGATGAGAAACGATTCCCTACTGAATTTCATTGACGAAACGTGTTCATTCGTAGGTTGCAAATCAGAGTTGGGCAAAATGTAATCTAATTACAAATTACAAATTACAAATTACAAATTACAAATTACAAATTACAAATTACAAATTACAAATTACAAATTACTATTAAAATGTAATTGTGTAATTGATTACACATTAGTTTCTGTAATCGTAAATTTAGGTAGTTGACAAAATTGTGGCATACTACCTAAATTAACGCTTACAGAAAATAATGTGTAATCAATTACACAATTACATTTTATTCGTAATTTTTAATTTGTAATTAGATTACATTTTGCCCAACTAAGGTGCAAATGATACCTTACTTTGAATTTGCAGGTTTCGACGTATTCCATAATTTTAGGACACTTTATATACTTCACAAGTATTAAATAAACAATAACAAACCAGCTGTCAAAAATTTCCATAATATTTTCGCAGGTGGGACTGTAGTTGTTCGTACATGTATGCCAAAGATGGTTTCACAAATTACTGAAAACGGCCTAAACGTAGAAGTGCAGATAAAAAGTATTAGTATTTGGATAAAACCAGAATTTTATTTTTGGAGATGCGGCCTCAGGGCCGTGCGGTAACTACTCACCGGGCACCCGTTATATCCGCCACTGCTTATTTCGTCTACTGTTCCTACATAACCACATTTAACCCTTCGTTGACACTCTGGGTGTGAGCCACCCCAGCTAACCCAGACCTAACCTCAGCTGATTTTGATGCTCCGTACTTTCTATATGCAAAATAAATAGCTTTTTCCCAAAGCGTGCTTACAAACTATTTTTTCTCTCAAAATATTATATCTGAACAATAACTCTGTAGATTCTCAGCTTCCAATATTGAAATTTGTAAAAGTTACAATTTTTTGAAGATTTTCTTCGTGCTTTCTCGACATATGGAAATCTACATTTTTTTACAAAAACTGTGATGAAATTTCAATAAAAAAAACTATCAGAATACATTCTACAGACCTTGAAATTGACCCATGATTTTTTTCATAACGATTAGATTCTTCAGCTGAGAATGGCAGTCGTTCAAAAATTGTTCAGGGTGTGAGCCACTCAGGTATGCCAAAGTTGATCGAAATAAGATGTGTGTCAACGAAGGGTTAACACTTCGATATTTTTGTAAAGCCACTCCTTACACTTTTCTTACACAACTGCAATTCTGAAAACCACCTCCATTCCAGCTCCAAGCAATGCGCCCCCAGATGCCCACATATTACACGAACTTCTTGACTTACAACAACTACAAAACGACCTCAGAAGCGCTTAATGAAGTTCAATTAAAATAATTCATTACGCGAATTAAATTAAATGACCGTTGGTGCGGCGTATCGCCTGCGCCGCGTCCAAGCCCGTGCTCATACAGATAATTGAATCACCCTCATTATTCGCCCCTAATTGGAAAGGCAGAAAGTTACTCCGATCGCGCGATACTAACAGACATATCCCCTATCCGAATCGTCCCGTAAGTACAGGCGAGAACACTATGTATTTGCGACGCAGCACGGCGAACACCGTGTACCGAAGTGGAAACCCCCAACCGTTTCATGTCGGACAACCTAATATCTAATCGCGACCAACCGCCGCTGTTTTTCACCCCGACCGGATTCCTCGTTACTAACAAGCGAACCGATGTCCCGAGCCATGCGGAACGTTGCCTTCGTTTCGCGTGCCCTTGCATCGAAACTCGCTCGATCTGATTACCCGGTCCAGAAGGCGAACGTCTCCGGAACCGTGTACCCGATAACGGATCGGCTGTTATCGAGCGCGGCCGATAAGGATAAACCGCTGGTTACCCCGCTGCACGGGACAATGTGTCCCTGAAATGGCGCACATTCGACGGGGGGGGGGGGGGGGCATTAAAGTGAAGAAACGCGCAGGCCACTAGCGAAAGGCGCATCCAGGGTGAACATCCCCTCGCTCCCAAACTGTTTTCATATTTGATAAGATAGCCATCCACTAGTCCCCCGGTTTATGGCGGTTATTGAATCGAAGGAAACGCGCTGCAACTTTGCTGGATAGCCGGAACTCATATGCTTAATAGCGACGAATTAACCAACACCGCGTAGGGTGAGGGGACAGTTTTGCGTGTGTGTATGGGGGAGAGATGTAGCGTGTAAAGCGTTTATTAACGTCCCCCCCGGAAAACTACGTAACGCGTGACAGTTATAAGTTGCATCGTGCTTTGCACTTTTCGAGAGTTGGCCGAACTTTTAAATATACTGCACTTTTAAAGCCCCTGGAAACTTGAATTCTATAAATAACGAAACTATCTCGGCCGTCCCTCGGATAACGTCCCGCCAGCTTCCGTACAATTTTCGAGGGAACCGACCGCGGTGATAAACAAAATTACCCTCTTAATAATTAATCGATATTGCGGGTCGATTTATGAACGCGCAAATGACCGTCGCGTATTAATGTCTGGGTGGACACTTCTGCGCATTATACGAGGGGCGGGAGGGCCGGCGAAATTGCCAACGGTAATGGATAATATTATGTGAGCGAAGTTCTTGAATATTTTGCTTCAAAGGAGCGGGTATCAAAGTACGTGGGAAAAGGGGGGGGAATTAATATCGGAATGTTCGATTGCTAGGGAAGGTACAACTGCCGGCTAGTATAAAGGGGAAATTCCATTTTCAGATATGCTTTGCATTCGATATTAAACGTCGTGTAATTGTACCCCAGTTTTCTGACGGCCGCGCGATGCTTCCTTTATTAAAGTTCCTGTAGGTATTCAAAAAGGAACTTCATTATGAAGAAACTTATCAAGCAGGCGGGGGCAAAGAGTGCAGCTCGCTGTGCATTAGACTGGAGCGAGCGTAATTAATAAATTAATTACGGCCAGTAATTACATAAATGGAGGTTTTCTCTGTTTTTTAAAATGTTGCTTTAGCCGGACTGCTTTGTATCGTTCAGGTAACACGCAACTCAGCGTTCCTGGCTGGAGGGTGGATCGTAACTTTACAGTGAATGCTTGGTTAAACATTTACTGCAAAGTTTTACCTTCGCTTCAAGGTGAATGTTTAATTAATTGATTATACTCTTTGGAGGTTTTAATAGAAGCGCATTGCACCACACGTAATCACCATTGTTAGAACTAACTATAAGCTTGTGACTCTGCGTGAAAAATATTTTCTGATTTTGGATTTTGTTTTCCGAAAAAAGTCAGTCCTGCCTACAAATGCACAAATGCATTCGTCAAAGCTAAGGATTGACAGAATGCAATAACCAATATGGTTCAGCTGCAGATAAAATGAATTATTGTGGAAAAATAAGGCGAAATTTATTGTAGAATACCTTTTGTTCGCTTCGAGAAAATCGATTCCAATTCTCTTTCTAGTCGAGTGCACGCATTCCCGATGAATTCTCGAACTTGATTTTCTGGGAAACAAAGTCACGATAGTAAAACAGTGTTATTGTGCAATTTCACCTCTGCATTTACACTATTCTTACTGTGTACTGCATTGGTTCGGGATTACAGTCTATAGTTTTCGTGCGATATTTGAAAAACATCAGAAAGTGTCGAAAGTCACCCTCGCCTACGATATGATTTTTTCATTTTTACAAAGTCACTGCCGCTTAGGGGGCGTCTTAAATTGCGTAAGGGTAATTCTGCCGATTTCTTACGCCCTCCCTCCCCCACTATATGAATTCGTAAGATTTTATATTCCAACTGTCTCCTCCCCCTTTCCAACGTAATATTTTGCACATTGCATTGTTTCAGTTATTAAAATTCTTTTAAAGGTTTATACAATTCCCTTAACTCGGTTTCCTGTGTGCGATGAAACGTCGTTTTTAAGCTACTCTTATTGAAAATTAGGTTGAAAGAATATTACGTAAGACACTACCTGACTCCCTCTCCACCCTTGTAAGGATACGTAAGAAATTCGCGACCCTCTCCCGTCCAAAAGAGCCTTACGTAATTTAAGGGCGACTCCCCAGAGTTGGGCAAAATGTAATCTAATTACAAATTACCAATTACGATTAAAATGTAATTGTGTAATTGATTACACTAGTTTACACTGAAAATGTACATTTGATGAGAGGTGACTTTTCTTATGGATTTTCTCCCGCTGATTTCGAAAATCAGAGTTAAATTTTTTTTATGGAACACTTTTTAAGATATTATGATTTTTGAATTTTTTTTACCTCTTCACGGAAAAATAGAGACCGATAAAAAAACGTCCGGTTTCTCTTCATATGCGTAAAGCTGATACTTTTACGCAAAAAATAACACCAACCAGAAGTAAATCGACCGAAAAATGACAAAGTTATTAGCGACTGAGTGAAAAAATCCAAATCCCACATTTTGACAAGTGGCCATGCCGGCCAGTTTCTTTTGAACCGCTTAACCAATTAAAGATCCCATTATACATATTTGCTCATCATTTCAATATCTTTCATTTGGTACCAACAACGACCAAATCGGACACATCTAGCTCCAGATATGGTTTTTAAACTGAACAGGTAAAAAAATTGAAAATTTTACAATATCTTAAAATCTGATACATAAAAAAAAATTCAACCTTGATTTTCGAATTCAGCGGGAGAAAATCCATAAGAAAGGTCACCTCTCATCAAATATACATTTTCAGTGTAAACTAGTATTACCTACACATTATTTTCTATAATCGTTAATTTAGGTATTTGACCACAATTTCGACAACTTGATTAAGGATTACAGAAAATAATGTACAATCAATTACACAATTACGTTTTAATCGTAATTTGTAATTTGTAATTAGATTACATTTTGCCCAACTCTGGCGACCCCTTACGGTATCGGTAAATATGAATTTCCTTTCTACATCCCTCGCAACCTCTCCCATGCTACATGAATATGTATGTACGAAGCACCAATCGCGAATGTTATACCTGTATTGTAACACGATTGTACGTCGAGAAGTAGACGAACAAAGCTTACGTAGAAGTATGAGGTTTTCATTAATATTATCCCCACCCCCCTCCCCCATTCTGTACAAATTACAATTGCCTAAAGACTAAAGAATATGGTAATGAAGGCAAGTAGAAGTTCCCTGGAGGGGAGATGTTCAATCGGGTAAAGTGTAGAGAAACTAACTTTGCTGGCACGAATGCCTCTGTTTCGTTGGCCACTGGAGTTTCGGCTATTAAGGAACTCGGGGACACGTCGGTTAATAGCTGGGTCTTCGAAACAAAGAACGAACGAAGGGTTGCTTTTTTTATTACCAGCAGACTTAGTAGGACCTCGAGTGCTTTTTTATTCGCTTCAGTGCCCCGTCGCCCCTTGGCAAAGTGTACGGAGGTCCTGGACATCGCAACTTGCGAGTTTCTCCACCGTTCTTCTGTATTCTACTCTCTAGCAAACGTGTCCTGTAATTTTACCTGTACACTTCTTTCTCGGTTATCGTTATCGAAATTGTTAGCGACTCGCAACGATATTATTTCAGTCATAGTAATTGACCAATTTAATTCCATTTGGCAGTACGTCATTGTGTTATTAATTTACAGTGATTTCAATTGGAAATGTCGTTGGTTAATGTTTGAGCGCGCCGAATGGGAAATGAAATTAATTTCTGAAAATGCATTTCAGTGATTTGTCAAAGATAAGTGACATTGTTTAGAAGTTATTATTTCACCGATTAGAATACTTGTTACGATTCTTAATCTACATAATCAAAGTGTTCCCACTATGATGACAGAAGCCTCTTAAATTTCAACATACACATCTGTATGTTGCTTGTGTAAACAGTTTCATAAATATTGCCACAATTTCAAGCACATTTTCATTTCTCGAAAATAATTTAACACCTACTATGCGTTAAACGTTGCACTAGAGACTTCTGACGACGTTTTTAAATTACCCAAACGTTACAAACGAAATAACTATACAAAAAACTGGGGGCAATTATTTCGATTGTTTGATGTGATATTTACAGAAACAGTAAAGAGAACCGCAGCTAAGCCAGCGAAAGTGGAGCAAGTGTTTGTATAAAACTGTTATTGTTCCTTATTTTTACGTGCTCAATGTATCCCCGGAGTTGTGAATACATTTCGCGGAATTCTCTGTACGATTTACTTCTCCTGCTAATCAAAACCAGATGCACTGTTGCGCGCCATTCGGTTCAGTGAAACACTGATATCACTCTACCAAAATACGTACATATTCACACGCGCGATGCGGTTTTCTGTCCCGTGGATGGATCTTCATTAAGTCATACTGCGGTTCGATATGAATCGATCTATAATTTGTTGGTCAACTGATGAAATACATTATTATCAATTCATGTAGCGTTAAGCGTTGCGGGCACAATGTACATTGCTGATGACGGTCACTGATAAGGGACAAAATATCACTTACATTGAGCATTCTGGCCTGAGTTTCACGGTTTGTATCATTGCTAATTTATTCCAAGTAGCTTGCTGCAGGAAGAAGGAATGTGTTATAGAGAAAAGTTTGAAAAAGTCATTTCAATTAAGCATATTCGAAGTTCATTTGAAAATCATAAATAATTACGTTTAGACAGTCTTAATTTCGAATATGTCCACACATTTGTTAATTTCCTTCAACCAGCTCTGCCTCTGCCAAGTGAATATAGATATCCAAAATAGCAGCTTTCATTCATTATTAAATCTAATCTCTACACATCAAAATAATAATTGCTATTTAAGCAATTTAAATTTAAAATCTACATTTATAGATCAATTAATTCAACTAATCAATTAACTGAAATTAAATTACTAAATTTGACCACCCTCACTTTAGAGAATAAACTAAATTTTAGAAAGTCTAGGAATCCATACCCTCCAGAAATCGGATTCCAGATTTTCAAATTTCCTATTTGATTTTGGATTTGACTCTATTCGTGGAGGAAGTGCAGTATATTTGGAATACCAGTTTGTTTAAGACGAATAAAAAATTACGGCAGAGGATGGGAACAATTAAAACTGCATAATGCCATAGGGAAACTAATAAACTTTTATATTTCAAACTCTCAGTAATAATAAAAAACAAAAAGTACGGTAAACCAACCAGTAATTGACCGCACACCAATGAATGACCATTGTCAAAGAACTGTCAATTATAAATTTAAACATTATTATATGTTTATAAATGGAGTGTAGTTGCACTTTTAATATCCTATATTTTTAGTTACGCGTATTAAGAAAACATAAACAGGTACAGTTCTCATTAAAAGTATGCGGTCATTTACTGGGCTTCTACAGGTTTTGCATTTTATAACTGTTTTTATTTTTTTAAATTACGATAAGAATAAGTCCGCGATAGATCCGCGTTATTGCGAAAACAAAATCGAAGAGATCCCAACCTGGTTAGTTTCGTCGGTTTATCGAGGCCAGCCGGGAAACGCTCGGTCATTTCTTTGTTCTGCTGTGCTATCGATTTACTTTACACTTGTGTCGCGCGCCCACAGGAGGACGAAACAAATTTGGCGCACGGATTCCCATTTTCAAAGGGACCCCGCAAGGGCGCGTCGCCAGAGTCGATACGTCGAGCAGGAGCGGCCGTGTCGGAGTGAATAACGAAGTGGAAACTCTTCGACATCACTCATCTGAAGGGAAATGTATATTCCGTCCGGATCACCCTCCTGTAACCTTATCGTCGCTCGGTCCATCAACTTGACTCCCGGTCCGTCGTTGCTGGGATCGGCCATCAATTTCGAAAGTAAACCCTTTCCACCCCCGCCCCCCCCCTCCCTGCCCCCCCTCCCCCTCGCGGTTAAATTCAGCGGAACTGGGGCAACTTGCTGGATGAAACTTCGAACATTGACGGACTCGCTCTCGATTCTCGTGCGAGGGCGATGCCGGTGTTTCGTTTCGCGATTCATAGCTTCGGCCACAGTCGACCCTAGTGCCAGCCATTTTCAACGTAAATCTGAGAACAATAGAGGAGGACTTCACGCCTTTTTAGCGACTGCTTGTTCGCGCGGTAGGTGACGGTAATTAATCGCACAGCGAAACAAGTGTAGCGCAATGTGTATGCAATGTGAAAATACAGCGGGAGCGTTATTTCTCATTGCATTAATTAGGGGAGAAGGTGTAAATGTGGGTCAGGGTTGTAATACGGACCAGGTGTTATCTAACACCGCCAGGCGGAGCTGGTGTGTTCGGCATGTTTGCTTTAGCTAAAAAGTGAAAGTGTTTGCCTTTGTTCGTGGAGATTAATTAATTTTTTTCTCGCACTAATTAACAAATGCACTATGTTAGTTACGGAGACATGGTTAGTCGTAAGGTTGAGCTTCAAACTGCTTGATTTAGTTACTTATCGCTATAAATATTCTCAGCTATTAATAATTAATATAATATCACAGCTGTTAATACAGACCTATTTATTAAACTAAACAGGAGGGGTGTAAAATACAAACTGTAATTGTCTAAATGTTTTAAAATCTAGAACCGGACCCAAGAGGAATAACACCCCTATCGATTGTACAACGAAAAATGACATAGAAGAACGCGTGAGTCTAAACGTCCACGAATTTCATAATTCCATCCCCCCGATGGAAATATTACCCCGCCAGGTCAGTCGAAGTCAGTTGCGCGTGAAGCTTTGGCTCCCTTGAACGCGATAGATCAATAGTAGCATCTAGTTAGCGGGATCGGCGATCACGCGATGCTAAAACGCGTACAGCCTCGGGCGTTTAAAAGCGTCTGCGCATTAATTCCCGTTCCACTGCGCCTTCCATCCGGCAGATTGATAGCAGACACTCGTACGCGGTGATTCGCCGATAAAACATCTTATTACCGGCGACTGTGCCTGCCCCCGGCCGGCCCTCCCTTCCGCATAAAGGCCGCGCGGAGCTAGGACAAGGTGCGAACAAGGGGGCCGCGATGTAGTACAACGGCGCCAGCAACAAATCTTAGGATAACGAGCGCGCATCGATCGCCATCAGCGGCAGTCGCGGCGCTATCAATTCTTCCCAGCTGGCCACTCGAAAAAGACGGCCGTTTAGTGCCCTTAACACGCACTCCGGCCTGTTTTACGGCCCTTCGGCTCCTCGTGTCCGCGTGGACGAGCACCAACTGCCACGCGGCATTGTCGGCCGTTTAACGTGTCACCGCTTGACAGCAGGACGCTTTCGCAGCCTGGCCAGGACGCGCGTGAACACCGATCCGTGGCGGGCGCGCGGGGCCAAGCGGCAGGGCGAAGGATAGAGTACGATGGGTTAACGGGAATGGTTACCGCCTGAAAGACTGTGCGCCCGCATCGAGGGCCCTCCTGTTTGGAGAGGACCGTCCTGATGTAGCGACGTGTTGTTGACTGTAAATGATCTAATTGCAGTGTCTCCCCGCCGCACGTTTAATGAGACACGGCCTACTTGAGATGGTGAATCGCGTTTGACGGCGGGGGCTCGAGCTGGAGGATTTGCGTGAAGTATGGAGGATGATGCGGTGGGGTGGAGTGGGCTGGGGTGAACGATGGTGGAGAGCTTGGCGAAGGATGACGGAAGTAATGGCTTGCATGTTTCATTTTGCTTGGACAGGATGTTTTGTTGCTATAGTGACGTCTGCGAGGGAGGTTTGCGTTTCGGGGGTATTTGCTTAGCAAGATCGGATACATTGTAATGGTATTTAAGTTTAGGGGATTGATGGTCCTCGGAGGGTTCTACTGTTAGAAAATCGCTACCCTGCACAGCTCTTCGCGTACATGAGCATGTGGGACGAAACTCATAACTTCTGAACTAATCAGTTTTCGACTATGTACCCTGATACGTTTAAAGAGAAGAAGCATCGATTGGCGTATACAAAAATATACAGTTCCATTGAGGGGTTATGCCTAGTCAGCTTTCGAAGAAGAACGCAATTTTCGGGAATTTTTTGTGGAATATCTACTGTATACTTTTTTACAACTATTCACTTATTGCAAAAGTATATATATGTAGCAACTCTCTGTACTTTTGTTATAGAAAAATATTAAAAAATGAACGAATAACAGCCATTCTCGCGGAAGCTTTTTTTATGTAGGCGCTGTGCGGTGAGCACGTTTTTTTTTAGCCGAATCATCTAAAATTAAAAATTAAAAAACGTTCGGTTAATATGTGGTTGAATTCAGTAGATGAACGAAGGTTTTTTCAAAAAGTTGATTTTTGACAAAATGGCGGCCGTTTAACGCAATACTCTACGCTTTTTCGATGTCTGAATTGTTCGTTTTTCGTTAATTAAAAATAGAGTTTTTGTTAACATAAAAAATTCTTCGTTCATCTACTAGTCTTTGGCATATAAAAGAAGTCTGCAAAAGTTTGCAAAATAACAATTGCCAAAAATATACAGTAGATATTCCACAAAAAAATCCCGAAAATCGCGTCCTTTTTCGAAAGCTGACTAGGCATAACCCCTCAAAAGAATAAAGGTGATCTTGATTTTTGATTGAATAAAAAGTTTTTGTATCAATATTTACTTTTGCAGAATTTTTTTATGAAATTCTTGTTATCATATGTACTTGACTGCCATTTTAAAGCTGAAGAGAGCATCCAGGATGGAAAAGTCATGGTAGATATTGTGTGAACAATTCGAAAAACAGTTCGGATATTTTAAACTTCCATTTTTTGTCTCTCGGTGTAGAAGAAAACCACTTTTCAATTTTTTTTTAGTTTGTTTCACAATTCTTGATCTACACTATTCTTCCTAAAAAAATTATTTCTCAAATATTTACAGGTAGTAACAGAAAAGGGCGTTATTTTCATTTAGCCCAAAGTTAGGCGAACGAAACATGAAAAAGCACGCATATTATTTTTTCAGGTATTCCTTAAAGCTTCGTTTGAAACAAAATAAGAAGATGTGCACATAATATTTCAAGATAGGCTGACCTGAATAAAAAAATTGAAAGCTTTTCCTAGAACATATGAGTATGGTTATCGTATGAACTAACGTTACAGCAAAATAATAAAAATTCCATGATTGCTACATGTTTCAGTAAAATTTCCCAAAAGCCGGTAAATTAAAACCTGTACACTCGTGTCGCTACACTCGATAGTAAGACTACCAGGCAAGCTTGTACCTTAAACGTAGAGAGATCCCACGCAAAAGGAAGCCTAGAATGTTAACCAATAACGATTCGACGTAGTCTTTTCGTAATAAGTGCGAAAGTTGGCCCACAATTAGCTGGCACAGGCAGCTCGAGCTAATACAAAGTAGACCTAACCCAGACCCACTATCTTTAGACCCTGAATTGCGACGATTTTCGGTCCATCAAATAAATCTCTATCAGGTAGACTCTATTGTCACGAACTCCTATTGTCCGAGTTGTCTTTGTGTCGATGGTAGATGCTCCTTTTGATGTCGCAGACAAGGAACCTCATCCTGCAATAACCCAGTTAATTATAAGAATCGACCATTTTCGGTGCCCATGGACCATCTTCCAAAGCTTCCGTCAGTGCCTCCCAGGATCAGGGCGATGTTTAACGCAGCTGTTCCTACGTCCTCACTTCCGCGACAGCAAGAAGCCGGCGGAACATGTTTTTACCGGGGCGGAGGAGGTACGACAACAGTGAAGAGATTTTCTTGAGCACGGAGGAAGAAACGGGGGTTGTTGTGGCTACGCGAGTGCACAGAAGACGCGATACAGACAGAAGAACACTCGGCGTTACATACCTCTGTACATTTATAGAGACTACCCACCGTGTACAGTATTACCATAAGTTTTAACTCGTGCTAGCTTCTTGCTGTCACTATAATTACGCGTACTCCCGAGCTCCGCGACTCTTACCTTCTTGTTCTGCTCGTTCTTGTTCTATTCACCTCATCTTTCCCCCGTTCGCGACAATTTTTTCCCCGGGACCCGGTTCCTCGTCCCTTTTTTCCGCTTTCCCGCATCGCCTGCCATCATGGCTCCTCTATTTTCCGTCCCGCACGCGCGCGCACACACACAGAGTCCGCCGTGCATCTGTGGGGGTAGTAATATAAGCTTTCGTTAATTTAAAAGGGATACATAATAATATGCGACTGTAGTCCAGGGCTCCAACACCGGCGATTTTCTTCTCCACCCTTTCTTTAATTGTCCAGCCTTCGGTGTTCACCACCTGTGTCCCTGCGTAAATTTTTTACGGACGCGGGCTATTATGGTCGTGCTGCGAAATCTCGGTCCTCGCTATGCTGGGGGTCGCTTTTCCTCCGTTCTTTAAATTAAACTGACGTAACTGCTGAGGAATTGGTACCCTGCAGGGGGGCGTGACGACGGTGTTATTAAATATTTATATTTCACTCGCGCGCGGGTCACTGGGGAGATAATAATAATTGGGTATTATTAAGTATCGTTTCACTTACGTGTAAATTACATTTGCTGTGGAATTATGAAAGTTTGCACAACGCTTTGCTGTTTCTATGTGTACGTGTGATTGTACCATTTGATAATTAATTTGAGATTCCTTTAGTCTCTAAAGCCATGTTTACTTATTTTTGTTCTCCTCAGACATTCGTGAATTGTGGTAAAAAGTACCACAGAAGATTCGGTCACGTTGAGCACATTTTGGTTCAAATTTCAGGAATATTAAACGCAACCTTGCAACTTTTAGAAACTTCCATAATGAAGAGATAGAATGCACTAGTAGGAATAGTAAATTGAATGGTTGTTAAATGCACAATAAATATCAGAAATATATTCAAGTTAATTAATATTCATTCTCTATATCACTGTATTTATATTTACGACTGCTGCACACGCCCCATAGTGTATATACACTGGAACTTTTCAACTCCCTCTGTACCTTTACTATACGTTATTAAATTAATTACATGGAAACGGAGCTGGGTGGTTCAATTTTATCTTCATTCAGTGCTGTAAAATATGAATTAAAAGTATTTGAATACGGAAAAGAATAAAGCTAATTTACAATTTCAGCCAATTAGTTCTATTATATAAATCACCTCCAGTATTATATATTACGCGTTCAAATCAATCAGAGTAACGAGTCCCGCTATGGACGATAATTAAGCAGAACATTCATAGTGAGTAGAGCGCCCGAGGATTAATTTACCACAGTGCAGATTAAGATTTCTCATTTAGCTCTGTTGTCTCTGTCTCCTGTTTCCTCGCGGTTCCTTTTATTGTGGAGCACCGCCGTGTGTACATACACACTTGGTCATAACTGTTACACGCGCGTTTTGCAAAACGTTGGTAGGACCAGCCCCTGGGAAATCTTACAGCATTGCTACATTCTGCTCTGCTGGGGAAGAAATTTACTCTGCCCGACAAAGGCGGTGTGATTGCTTTACAGGTAACAAGGATTGAAAGTATCTGTGGCGGTGCTACAGGCTCGGACATAATCTTAATGCAGTCCTGTCGTTGGGCTTCAAGCCATGGTAAAATGTGAAAAATTATTCTGGCTCGTACAAAGCGGGTAAACGAGCAAATACAATCTTTATTGAATATATACCGTTGGGGTATTAAATATAATGTATTACTGTACAGGGATATTAAAAGATGAATTGAATTATCGTATAACACAGCAAAAAACATGAATAACATCCCTGCACTTTCGGAAGCATTTATAGCACCAGAATATCAGAAACAGTAATCAGATGCTATGAAGCATAAACTGAAAGTAATCTTGCGGAGCTACTAACTTTAAAGAAAATATGCACCTTAGCAGCTCAGATTGGAAAAGTACACTGGAAGACGAAGAGAATGATTGAAACATACAGAGTGTCCCAAGATTGGGGGACAGCCTGAATATGCAGTAGCATGATGTAAAAAGGTATCGAAAAGTCCTTTACCGCTTTGGAATCCGAGGCTTCGTTCTTGAGATATTAACAGTTGAATACTGGCGGTCCAAGTTCCCGGGCGCGCAGTTTAGAGCCGAGTCAGCTGAGCGCGCGGTAGCGTATGCTCGCACGCACACGCAGGAGGCGCGTGTAGAAACGCGTTTCACGGTTTGAACCAGCGCGGTTGGCTCTACTGTGTGTGCGTTTGTATCTACGCGTGCCCCCTGCGCGTGCATGCGAGCGGTCACTGCTCCGCGCTCAGCTGTTTTGGCTTTAAACTGCGCGGCCCGGAACTCGGATCGCTAATATTCAACCGTGAATATCTCGAGAACGAAGCCGCGGATCCCAAAACGGTAAAGGACTTTTCGATGTCTTTTTGCATCAGGATACTGCATGTTCTGGATTGCTCTCCATTTTTGGGGCACCCTGCATGTATAATAAATTTTACATCATTTTTTTGTGAAACTTACGTATAATGTCATACGTTCGATTATCCGGTCATCCTGCCACCTACATTACTTCGGATAATAGAGGTTCTATTGTATCCATTTTAGAAAGGGGACATTTTATGTCAGAAATTATACTATCACATCAAAGGCCGTTCAACCAGTTTCAATGCACAAATTAGATGTGCTTAACAAGAAGCACTAGGTTTCTCCTTTACGATATCCAAAAGCGATTTTTTTTCAACCGTTCGACGTTTAAGGACACTTACCCGAACCGTCTGCTTCGTATTGCCTCGTATTTCTCGTGTTTTTATCACTCTTCTATTTCATTACTCCGGCTGGCGGGTGGGCCATAAGTGAAAAATATATCACACTGATAGAAATGGAGAATATAGAGGGCGGACGGTTTCTGAAAAGGATTTTCTGCAGGACGAAGTACCACTCTGTCTGTATATACCTCTCATCTCTGATAGTAATTCTCGAGGACGAGGGGGAAAAACACACGTCAGCTATGTGAAATCGAGTGGACAGCTGTTGGCAGCGAACGGCAGGCCGCTGCTGTTCGTCGTATTTGCGGATGTGCCGTATTGTGTGTGTATATGTGGATCTGTACACAATGGGCTGGATTTCTAGAATGATACCAAAGGATTAACTAATCTGTACATACGTATGTACGCTGACACTTGAAACGGAGAAAAAGATCCTCATCCACGTGGAGATTGTAAGATATTCGTTTCAAAGCTGTAGATGTTTCTGCGCTATGAAATATTCAGTCAAATCTCTGAAAACGAATTCTATTAATTTTTGGAATAAGCATTTTTTTAAAGAACTGGTGGCATGCCAAATTGGTGGCATGTTTTCTCTACTGAAAAAGTTTCTTCCCTATATGTCAGTTAGTTGAGTGAACTAAGCACCAATGTGATTATACATAGAATACATCTTCACAGTTTCGTTATGTCGGAAGGCTAGGTACTGAATCTAATAGATGGTTCGTTTTAGGAATAGGAAAACCTTTTGTTTGTTTTTTTTTTTTTGAAGCTTTGAAATGTTTATCTGAAATCTTGTGCGACTATTATCAACACAATTTAGTTATTTTTTTACACTTCGTTATCGTCGCAATTTTCATTTAGGTGTCGAGTTAAGTCCAACATATCCACAAAATATCAAACTGAATAAACGAAACAATTAACCTGCACCACTTAAGCGCAGTCACATTTTAACGCTCTGAAAATATTTTATAATTTTTACCATTTCTCCAGTCCGCTTTTAAACCTGACCTGCTATTATATTACACAGTTGTGTGATACGTGACCCTTATGGAACTTTATTTATTTACCAGTGTTTCAAAATTTGTAATCTGTTACATTAATTAAAGGCAGAAACACATTCATTCCATTAATTAATTCTAATATCGTGAACAGGGGACGCTATAATAACATTAGTTCAGTTTGAAAGTCTTACTTCTTTTCAGCGACGGTAAATTGCCTACGTTTCTAGAAATGAAAGATATTCACCCCAGTTAATCGTGGATTTAAAAATTCGATATACCCCGATTCTGGGCGGGAAGAAACCTTTCCGTTCTCCTTGTCTCTTTCTTCTCCCTCCAACAAATTAACGTCGCAACGTTGCTATCGGGGAACACGATTATTTATTGCCTCTGACGAACAAATATGTAAATGGAAATAAAGGTTTTACGATCAGATTACTCGTACAGTTATGTAAAATTGCATCGTTGAAGCAATAACAATGTGACACACGTACAATTTAACGTTTCCACGATAGTAGTGTATTGAGGTTATCCGATAATAGCGTGGCTCGCGACTGCAGGAGCACAAATATGTTTTTGTATGCAACCGCAGCGTTGGAGTTTCTCATTGTGCCATTATTTGTTGTATGCAAAGTTTGTATTCCGTTCGACGATAATCTAATCAGTACCTGCCACGATGAAGTACCACCAGAATTTGTTAATCTCCGTCCAGAGAAATTGCCAGTTGCATCTAATTACGCTACTTTCTGCTTCGATCACAATTTTTATTACCCCATAAACAAATTACGACGTGAACTCCGTGTGCCATTAAAGTCCCCTAACAAGATCCTCACTAAATCACTATTTCCTCCGAGTTTCAAACACTTAGCAGCAAATTAGGAAAAAGAACAACCGAAGAAAGAACTGGTCAGTTCGATGGAAAGCGCCAGGCACATACATGCATACATTAATGGTATTAATGCTGCAACGAAAATGAGCAATAAATATCGGGCGACCCGTTTCCAGGTATTTCTAGCGCGAAATTTGCATCGAACGCGTGTAAACGTGCCGGGATTTCACTCACGACTTTACCAGCCATGATAAGCAACTGCCCGATAATGGCAATAAAGGTGGCAATTTGTCGCCACGCTTGAAAGAATAATTTCCACCCTGCAATCGAGCGGATATCGCGGGTCCTTGTTCTCCGCTACACACGACTCGCATAATAATCCCGCGAGTCCCGCTCTTAGCACGCACAAATTGCAACGTATCGGTCTACTCTAGCGATCGTTTCGAAAATTGCAACCTGTGCACGAGACGGGCAGGCAATTCCTCCGCGCGCATAATAGTTTATTATCTACCCTGGAATGTCCCAGCTTTCATGAATTCCACGCCATTCAAAAGTCGTTCCCCTTGCCCTGAACCTTCTCCAGCTCTAACGAAGTCGCGCTTTACGACATTCCCGCGGGACTCGTTAGAAACCGATATAAGGGGTGCAATTACGCTTTGTGGCGTTGTTCGCGACAAATTCGGTGGCTCGAGCAACGACTTGCTTCAATGCAGATTTGCTGTATTCGTTGGCGATGAACGTTCGATTTTCCGTCTGCCTGTTTATCGAAATGCTCGCGCATTTTAAGAGGATATTTTACTGGGTATATTTCAATGGGTGACGCAACAGGGACAGGTTGTGATTCTGCATGGAGGAATGAATGGGAAATGCGGATTTTGAATTTTTTTATTCGTGGTTTCGTTTTCGGGAAATCGATTTTTATGACTCATCTGCTATGTAACGGAGTCAAAATTGGCAGAGGGCAGTGATAAATATGGATGCTGCGAGTCTTTGCGTTGGAATAAGTGGAAAATGTGGAATATCTCTTTTCCCAACCAGGCTTCGTTTTGCGGGAAAGTAGTGTTGCAGTTGGAACTGATTTTTAATCAGGAGCACTTATGGCCGATCAGTTTTCAAAATTCAAACTTCCTTTTAGGAGTGTAGTATTTAAACGTCTAGACATTAGAGTAAACATGCGTCACCTATCGTCGACCACTACTACTAGGTGGGATCTTCACGCCCCAATCGTTGACTCGTACTACTGGATTTCGAGAAAACTTATCGGTTTCACTGTATGCTCCTCTGCTTCTTCTTACTTTTTCATCTGCTTGTTATTTCACACACTCTGAACAGAAATATATAACATTTCACGAGAAACTCTCAAATTATCCTCAAAATAACTCTTAAAATTAAAAATCAATTATATCTCGTCAGATGCGACGTGGACAGTGGAAAGAACTTTCCCTTAACTATCCTTTCACGAAAAATGTATGTTACTAATTTGCACAAAATCTGATATTTCGCACAGATTCACACTTGTCGCTGCTCTTATTTTCTGCCTTCAATTCTAAACCCCAAATAAAGTAAAATTCAGTAGAGTTCCTCAATCATTGCTGCAACGTTCTTCACAATTATTCCGCACAGTGTAGGTGTCCTGCTGCCTCGGAAAGACATTGTACATGGAATTAACAGTGAGCAGAGAACGGGGCCTAGTAGCGAGCAAGTGTGCGCGCCGCTGTAAAACCCACCCCGGTGGCCGGCAGAATTGTAAAAGCACAAACCTTCCCGCGACCGAAAACAAGGAAGCCATTCGTAGTCGCTAATTTACAGTGTACTAGCCCCGCGCACGTCATACGTACACGTATTCCTCTGTAGGTCCCTCTTCCCCTTCTCGCCCGTCCCTATCGTCTCCCGCAATGGTGACCAACCGCCGACCATCCCTCACGCCCAATTCGGATTCATATGCAAATGCAAAAGAGGGGGCGCGAAAGGGACGGTCTCGGCTCTGGGCGGGGGAGGTGCGCCCGCGAGATTTCGGCGACGCGGAGGGTTTTTAGCGGGAACTGGTAATGCGGAAGGGCAGCTTCCAGCGAGTCGATCGATGTGGAGCCCGGACTGACACACAGCGGCAAAGTGAGCGAGTCGATAATCGATACCAGACCGGCCACGCTTGATCCCCCCACCCTTCGCTGTTGATCGTGGAACCTTCGATGTTTCTACTCTTTCTCTGACCTTTCCTATCCGTCGTTCATTGTCCCCCCACGCTATACACCTCGCCGCAAGAACAAACGAGCTCGTCCACCCCTCCCCCACCCCGCCCACCCTCCTCCTCCTCCTCCTCTTTTTTTCCAAGACATCGTGCAACTGCAACGGGATTTGCATAATTGCGAGCGATTGTTTGTCCCCGTATCATGGCCGCTACGTACACGCTCCGGGACCTCGGTGCGCTCCTCTGATCCTGATTCATATGCAAATGACGGGCTACACTGGCGCGCCGCAGCGCGGAATTGAAGACTGCCGCTTACTGGACCACACATTCACCCCTAATTCCCTTCATTCCGCGCCCTCCCCCCCCCCCCTACCCGGGGCCATTTCCCTCGTCTCTCTATCTGGATCCCACCCCCTCTACTTTTTTCCCCAGCAGCGACGTCCCCGGCAATCCCCACCGCGGAACTTCAATTATCGCGGAATCCCTCCTTCTTTGCAAGTTTCTTGCCCAGCCATCGACCCGCTCGGAATAGATCACTTCGAACATTGAACGTTCCCGTGTCTGAGGCGCAAGTTTGACAGGCAGCCTTATTGGGCCGATGTAACAGTCCGTCCTGGATGAAATGGACGCTTTCCCTCCGTATCACCCCCCTTTGCATATTTCCCTGCCACTGTCTTCGTCGTCTGTGGCCGTGGTGGGTAGTTTTATTGAATAAGTCGAGGAGGTTTTGCTTGGTTTTTGGGTAGAATCATTTAGGAGCGTGTAGGGGCTCCTGGGAATAACGAAGTCGTCAGTGCGAGGAATATAATTAACACACGTGTTTCTAAATTAACGGAATAATATAATTGATATGTAGGAATTATAGATTTCACACTCGTGCGCGATAAACCGCGTGGCCACCGCACCCAACGCTCGAGAAGATCAGCAATATCATAATAATACTAGATGGTATTCTACATCGTACCATTGAAAGAAACATCACAACTCGAATGCTGCTATCTGTTGACTAAATTAGAAAAACAATTATAAGAACAACCTCCACTATCTTCAAATTAAACTCTTTTATTAAATTCCAAAAATATAGCCTTTATCGACATCACGAGGCAACCCTGTAATTTAGGGAAAGGTCTGGGTTAGGTCTGGGTCGTGCTTTTGGTATTATTTTTGGGACAGTGCTAGGGCATGGTTTTTAAAGAAAGGTTTTTCACGCTGATTTATTCTGGTGATCAATCACCGTAGATAGGACCATTATAATCTTTCCGCGTCCCTTGCACGTGTACATATTGTAGATGATGCTAGATGCAATTGAGGACCTTGCAGCAAGAGGGGTGCAAGTGACGTGGTAACGTGTGATATACGTGAAATAAATTCTACATCGTTCGGCGCACATTTCATGCAAATCCAATAACAAATGAGCGATTTCTTGCAAATTTTCAATTTGCGCCCATTACCCTGCTGCAAGTCAGGGGCAGCTCCAGATTTGAAAAGTTCGCCAAGAATGGAAATCACTCATTAATTCAGTAACCACTACTTATTGTGTGAAAATATTATTGTGTGTAAAATTTCATGTACCTCACTGTAGTGTACCACAAATAGATGCTTGTAAAACATTACATAAACCTCATGGACAGGTTTATAACTCTCCATCGAGAGTACTATTTAAGCTTAAATAATAAAAAATAACCCTGTAACGAAAGGTGATTTGGCGTCTTAACCTGCAGAGTTTCGCCGTTTACACCACTCAGGTTTTCTTCAAGTGCCTACCCTAAGTATCTACTTTCAGTCAATACGAATTTCCTACGAGTTTCTCTTGCTCGAATACTCTTAATAAGCAATTTTAAAGCTATTTCTCAAATCGATCCCCTCTGACTTTCAAGTGTAAAGTAGCATTATAGAATTCATATCGATAAGAGCTTTGCCACGATGTGGTAGAACGATTTTGACAAATCATTCTACTGACTTAAGGGGACTAGACAGTCGAAAGATCGATTTTTATTGCATTTTTCGAAAGTACTATCTTTTCTGTATAAAATGCCGCTTGGTTTATAGTAAAATTCGCAAAATTGTAGATTTGGCAGCTAAAACCGTGAAGCGACAACCTATAGCGTCGCCTTTGCCCAGAAACTTTAAACGCGTTTTTCTCGAATATTTTTGTCTCTTCATTTTTTCCTGATTGCGAACGAATTGCGGTTCAGACCGACTTGGAAAAAAATTACAGGATGTGTAAAACGTGTGCCATTTCTGGGCAAACCTCTTTACTTATTTCCTAGGCCTAAAACGGTCGGTTGCTCGAGTGCCTACTGCGGGTGGTCGAGCTTGGAGGCTAGGGCAATAAAGTGACGATTCCCAAAGCCCCAGTGAAATCCTAAGGACAGCGTGTCCTCTTCCGCAACCTTGGGGCGCGTGGGAAATTTGTTTTCCCCATTCGTTAATTTTCGGGGGTTCGTCAAACGCCGACGAAAAAGGGCAGAACCTTGCGGGACTTCGTACCGAAAGCTTCGTACCGAATGCTTCGTGCTCTTTAGCCTTTTCATTCTTTACAAGCTATTTGTATTCACTTTGATAGTCGTTGAATATATGTTGTTATTGTTAAACAGTTATAGTGAATTATTTCATTTTCCACCCACAGTATCCAAAGGTCCGTAAAAATTCGAGATTTTCATAAAAAAATTAAGAAGTCACCGGATTTTGGTAGCGCACAAATAATGAGGTTTGCGCCGAAATGGCACATATTTTACACATCCTGTAATTTTTTTCCAAGTCGATCTATGAAAAAATGAAGAGACAAAAATATTCGAGAAAAACGCGTTTAAAGTTTCTGGACAAAGGCGACGCTATAGGTTGTCGTTTGACGTTTTTGGCTGCCAAATCTACAATTTTGCGAATTTTACTATAAACCAAGCGGCATTTTATACAGAAAAGATAGTACTTTCGGAAAATGCGATAAAAAAATCGATTTTTCGACTGCCTACTCCCCTTGACGCCCTGTGAACACATATTTGTAGATCGCTTCGTATATTTTCCCTCTTCTTATCCCTCAGAGCTGTTTCACGAGTGTTCATTCCCGAGAAGCGTGTCCTTACGATGGGAACTGGTGATCCTGATATATCCGAGCTGCTTTATCAATGCTGAATCCGTACAGGATCCTTCACTGCGGAGCTAAATAACCCCTTCCTTATTGTACTTTCTTAATTGCCTTATTTCCCACACGGCGCCACGGCGAATCTCACTCCTAGACCACTCTGTAACTTTAAATGTTCCGGGTGCAAGCCTTCAACGAACACCTTCGCTCCATAGGTATTAGCGGTCGTAATTTCCGAATGCTCAGCCCCATTTCGCGTGTATACGTGCCGTCCAACGCACCTCCGAACGTATTTACACGGCAAAGTTCGAAACCGGGACGAAACCCTCGATAATTAATGGTCCTACTGGAATCAGGAAGTTTGCAACCGGACTATTGGAAAATTATTGCCTTCGAATGGACAAGCGTATCGGCGGGCGAATGTGTGCTGACTGCAATTTGGAAAAGCATCGGGGAACATTTGAACCGGGCAAGTGCATTTGCCAAATACTTTTCCCGTTCCGGCCTCTATTGTTTTCAGTTCGTAATAGTTGTGCCGCGTGCACGTCGTGAAATAGCTGTCTGTACTCACACATGCACCAATTTTTTTCACGCAATATTGATCGACACTTCTTAAGGCACCTCTACACGACGACACTTTTGAGCTATTCCACGTCAAAACGGATAGGTGAAAAATTTAGTTTGACTGATTCTCTTCAAAATTACAGCATTTGTCGATAACCTTGCCAAAACAAAGTATACTAAATTTCAACGGCCTATGTCAAATAGTTCTCGAAATATTTAATGTTACAGTTTCGAAAATTCAAACAAAATCGGCTGACGCGTCATCACTTAAACTGTAATATCTCGGTCATTTTTAAAGATAATGCAATCGTCTTGCGTTCATTTTAAAGCTGAAGGAATACTTTCTCAAAACCTATATAGAATATTTTGTTTATTGTTAATAATCTTAACAGTAATCGATGTCAAAGTTTTAAATCGCGATTTGACGTCGTTCCCACCCACGGTTCGGCTTGAAAAAAATACCATTCGATTCGTTAAGTCTTCAACTAATAAATGCCTTTTTCAAAAGAGTGGAGAGATTTTGGGAACAGTTAATAAAAAAATAAAACTTACGATAGTGCACACCGCTTGGAACTACACGGATACCATGGTCAGTCCGCACGCACGCGTTTTCAAAACAATAGCCTAGCGTAGGAAAGTATAAATATTGATCTAGACAAAACTGTCGTCGCCTAGACGTACCTTTAATCTTATAAAAAGACGCTATGCCAAAGGAAATTTGATACGAATTATTAAATTTTTTTTCTGCGTAGTATGTTAAATTTAAAGAAATGAAAAGAGAATGAAACGTATATTATAATTGAAACTAATAACCTTATCGACTTCTGAACTCTCGAAATTCTATCAAATTTGAGAGTGACGCAATCAATATTTCCAGCACTGTACGTAGCACGCGTCGCGCCGCGATTGCATTCGGTTCCATTTTAATAAATAACTTTTCAATAATTGGGACATGCGTATACCCAAAGGGTGTAGCCGGATAAGCATAGTGAAAAGTGCCCCCAAACCAAATTGAACTTTGTGACAATCGATAGGTTCCTCTAAGAAAACTATTTCTGCCAAGTTTCAACCCGACACCCCTACTACTAGAGTAGTTACAGGGTGAAACGTAATTTACAGTTTAACCTCCATTAATTTTGTTCTATTGTATATAAACTTATACAAAAAATCAGAGGCCTTCTACCCAATGATACACGTGTCTGTGATTTTTTTCAGAATTTTCAGTGGCAAGACCGAATTTTAAAAAATTCAAAAATATTAAAAATGACGATTTCAAAGTAAAAAATTCAAATTACAACATTTATATTTTTACGGTTTTGGCGTCTGTGTATGGTCATTAACGTCTAATTTTTTCAGATTTTTCGAAAGGGTGGAACGTAGTCGCACAAATCAAAAACTGGTATTTCTTACCTTCCCCTACGCAAAGTTGTGACATACTCGTACGACGAATATATTTTTTCATTAAACGGGTGTTACATGCAATTCTAAATACTTTCACATGTTTTAAACGAGTCAATGCAATTAATCTGATAGCATTGTACCGTTGACAAGAGTGAAGTTTTACCTAATTGCGTGTATAAGTGATGTCAGTATGTAATAAGTCTCACAAGAACGCCTCTAATTTTTTGTATAAGTTTCTATTCAACGGAAAAAAAGTAATGGAGATTAAACTGTAAATTACGTTTCACCCTGAAACTACCCTAGTAGTAGTTGTATCTTGTTGAAACTCGGCAGAAATAGTTTTCTTAGAGGAACCTATCGATTGCCACAAATAAAGTCCAATTTAGTTGGGGGCACTTTTCACTGTGCTTATCCGGCTACACCCTTTAGGGTGCAGATAACAAGCCGTCTGCTCATAATCTTTTCATTTCATTCAAATCTTTCCTGTCTGAAATCTCTGAGGAGAAACGCAGCAGTATACCTGCTCCGTCGTTGACGAAGGGTTAACGAATATAAAGGCTGCTACGATCCAAGCAAGATTCGTGAAAAAATTCGCGCAGATCCCCGTGCAATCGCGGCGACTGGTCCCATTTATCGAATTAACGAACTTCTGACGCGCTGTCGCGCGATTCCCGTCCCTCTGCTACGTGTCCGGCATCTCTGCGAGCGCGCGCTCGCGCGTGTCTCGATTAGCAAAAGCCACGTGAATAATATAAGCTCGCCACACGATCCGGCGATATCATCTGGGTTCTTTCAGCGCGCGCCGGGCAAGAAGTCATCCGCGAAATTTCCGCAAACAAGAGAAACACGTTGCGCGAACACCAGCTGGCGATGGCGTCTCGCGGAATTCTCGCTGGCGTCGTTCGACAAGTTATTCGTAAAGTCCCGAGTCACGTTGCACAACTTGTATAACGCGTTTCCGCATGCCTGTGGTCGACTTCATTCGCTTTGGCGGCGGTAATTAACGGCGTCGCTTTCAATGAACCACAGAATTCGCCTGTCGCCGCGCGTTCGCCTGGGATTTTTCACTTCCCGGAGCTCGAACTTCAACGAACAATTTAACTTGTGCCTCAAGTCCACACGCCCACGCGGAGCGGGCCGGAGTTTGCGGGTGAAAAAGCTGATGAAACGTGTCCCGAGCTGGAGTTCCGTCCGAAAGTTGGCCTCTGCCTGCGGATCCCCGCGGCTGTATTTCCAGACGATTCCATTTTATCGCCGAACATAGTATTACAAGATGGAGATCACTTTTTTTTCCAGCATTTCAAGATTGTCGAGTCTCTTTCCAAGGGAAATTGTGCGAACGGGAGGACAAGTCAAGACGAACGCGGCTCGCTGCCCTTAGAAGAATGCCGTAGCACCAAAAATCAGTTCACGTGTAAATTAACTAATTTCGAATAGGCTCTACGTAAACTTCGAATTTATAGTTCCAGTCACGGGTAGATCTGTGTATGTATATAAGTAGGAAACCTCGAAAAAGAGAGGCAGCATCGCTGTATCGAAAAAGAGAGGCTGCATCGCACCACAGTGGGCCGGATTTATAATTTCCCACCTTTCGGTTCTACGTTTTAAGATATCGGAATGAAATTTACGCCTAAAAATAGGAAAAATTATTCCTTTCTAATGATGTATAATTTAATATCTTTTACATTTATTTATTTATTTTCTAATATTTTTAACTTATTTGTGTTAAAGAAATTTGCTACTCTGACCAAGTGTATTTTTTTCAAAACGACGAATCACATCGCTTAGCAAACTAATCCTTCTAGCTTCTCAAAAAAACTCAAGTCGTTTGGAGTAATTTTAAAAAAGTTATGCGATTTTAAAGGCTGGCCTAATACTTTTGCACGCCACTGCATATAGGCTAAGTAGGATGCAGCCTAGGGCACCAAATTTTGAGAGATGGCAAATTTCGGGCGAAAGAAATTGCAAGAGGTTTAAACACAGAGGCTTGAGACAACTTTAACCCTTAACTGGTATACTGTTTTTGGCAAACGTGACTGGTATACTAGGGTCGTGGCAGACTCCAAATAGAAAAGCACACAGAAATTTGCAAAGTCGACACTAGATCATCCTCTATGAATATTTTGTTCTTAGGTAATGTATAAAATAATAGGAACATAGAAAGTTAAACTATTAACTATAAAATTAATTAGAAATTCAGTTGACAAACTTAGACAACCAAAAATTTTACAGCAAACTTTGCGTGCTTGGGGTCATGTGCGACCCAGGATACCAGTTAAGGGTTAAAAAAATCACTTTCTTTTCATGTAACAAATTAGAAATAGCTCATAATGCGAGTTGTCATATTGAATTAATTTAAAAATTGTCGCAAAGGGCAGCAGACACTTGTTAGCTTAGGGGCGCCAAATCTCCAAATCCGCCCCAGGTTCCAAGAACTGACCTCGTGTACAAAATATCCTCTTCAAATACCCGAGAAATGGTTGTCCCCAATGACTTCACCCGCAAATATTGCTTACACCCCTCCGAAAGGAGTGACGAGCGTCACTTTCGTTATTCGTCATTTCTAATGAGAGGTGATTACAGACAACTAGTCTAGCCACATCTTGGCCCAAAGTGGAGCGCGCTCTACCTCAGGCTTTCGCCTATAAAAGCATTTGGCTGGCAAGGTGGTGTGTGCAAAAATTTAACCGTCGTCGCGGGCCGCTGCCAAGGGAAATTCAGCGTAGCTGTTCTGCCGAAATGGCACTTGGAAAGACCCTGCCCTCGTCCGCTAGGAATCGCTGGGCAGGTGATTACAGACATCGGCGTTGGCGAAATTTTTGCCTGGAATTTAATGGACGTCGCAACGCGGCGGTGCAGCGAGCCGCGGCAGCTCCTCCTTACGCGCCGCGTTGTTATTGGAAAACAGCAATAATGAGGATCGGCCGAGAGCGCGGCTGCTGGTGGAATATACATTGTCGGGGGCTGGTAATGAGGCATGGCATCGTTTGGCCTCGTCGTTAAAGTCTCGAGGCACGCAAGTCGCGCCAGTGATTACCGCCAGCGGTCACAAGGTTGACTTGTGTGTCCACTGGGTAATCAGTAAAGCCCCGCAGGAGGGCATCGTGTGCGTGGCGCTGGACGACGAGACGGTGCCACGCATCGATGGTGGCACGGTATTCGTACGCATCAGTAAGCCACGGTATTCGGGAATTCTGGGGGAAACGAAAGGGAGTTACTCCGAGCCGAGATTAACCTTTCTAGACGGCGTGAGAAGAGATCACCTGAGCCCAGGGTTAATCGAGCGTATTTTCAATCGAATAGAGCCGTTCTGTAAAGCACGGCGAAGGTCTTTAGAATTCCCCGCTCGCATCACATTCTTTGGGCTTCCGATGGTTTATTCATTGTTCCGCATGGAACAATGTTCTTTAAAAATCTGTAGCAGGTACTCGGGAGCAATTCTAATCATGTGGATATTAACATTAGTAGTAATTTAATAGGTAAGCTAGGAGGGGACAATTCTGTTTAGGACTAGATAGTAAAAAAATTAAATAATCATTCGAGATCTTATTGGTAACATTAGAAAAGCAGTTATCTGACTGCAACAGTTCACGGTCATATTAAGGAGCTAGGCAGTCGAAAAATCGATGTTTTCATTGCATTTTCCGAAAGTACTATCTTTTCTGAATAAAATGCCGTTTGGTTTATATTAAAATTCGCAAAATTATTGTTTTGGCAGCTAAAAAGGTCAATAGGTATCTTATAGCGTCGCCTTTGCCCAGTTTTTAAACGCGTTTTTCTCGATTTTTTTTCGGAGGTTCAGATCGACTTTAAAAAATTACAGGATGTATAAAACACGTGCCATTTCCCGCGAAACCTCTGATATGGTCCGTACAAATTCGAGATTTTCAGAAAAAAATTAAAAAGTCGTGGAAGTTTAGTAGCGCAAAAACACGTCCGGATTTTTCCTGAAATAATCGCCGTTTTTCGGCCACCACAATTTTGTTTTAACTTTAGTTTCTATTGGTTCCGCGCGAAACTACGGATGTAACAAACAAGAGTCACACCTTGAAATTGGATTACGTCACTTTTTAAGACCAATATTACAGCAAAACCACAGAAGAACTTTAAAAAGTTTAACAGTCAGCACCGACATTTTAAAAGCACATATATATTTCATACCAATTTTTTTAAATTTCTATAATAATAATAAACATTGTGTTTTTACCGATACATCTGGATTTGCTTCCATTTTTTTACAAATGCATTAAAAAGAAAGTGTTTCTTTCACGGAAAACGACTGCCTAGCCTCCTTAAGCTTCTCCCCATATTTACATATTTTATTTTTCACTTTTCGAAAAATTGTATGTAGTAACACAGTAACTAGCTCCAATTAATCGGAAAATAACAATTTTTTAAGCGTTTCCAAACTAGATAATTGTTATTTTCAAGCGAACCTTCCAGTTTTCTATTATACCTAACAGTAATTTCAGTTTAGTACCCTTAACATCTTATACATTTTACTTTCTCAAAATTATTTACCCTCAAAAATGCCCCAATCTCCAGCTTTATCTTGAAAACCCCTCTTCGCCTCGTTCCCGATCGCATCGCGGTATTTGCAGAGCAATGAATGATCCACGGAACTCGTAAATTCCGCGGTGGTCCGAAATAAAGTAAACAGAAGCGTTTGGCTAGGGGGCAGAGGATCCGAAGTCGGGCGCAATAGGAAAATCCGGCCACCGTGCAATCTGCGGCGCGGCAGAAAGTTGCCGGAATTCCCAAAGTTTCCCCGGGAAATCGCAGTTCCGGAATTCATTTTAGTGGGAACGAGGGATACCTACCCACCCCGGCCAATAATGGAACACTCTTCTCATCACCTTTGGAACTTGCTGGACGGGTCGCGGTAACGAGGATAATTTTTATTTCGTAAAGTTTCACTCTTTCCTCGCGGTCAGCCTGGAAGTTAGGGATACCGCGCTTTCAATAGAATGATTACAGGGGCTGGGAGGGGCGGGTGGAATCGAATTCGCTGGAGTTCCTAACGAGTCAACCGATTCCACGATACTATCCTGGATAGAGAAGCAGAGACCTGATAGGATCGAGTTCAATCTCCCATTTCCAGAGAGCCGCGACGCACGGACGTATTCTTCTGATATTTGCGACGCGGGGATGGCCGGGAAACGGTTGGAATTTCGTTAACGGCGCTCGGTGCGATGGGGTATCGAACAAAGTTTCTGCGATATTCAATGGCAACGAACGATTTACATATTCGCGTTTTATCTTATTTCCGCGTGGAAAAATAGCATTCGGTTTGGGTAACGAAGTTCGGGGCGTTTGAAGAGCCACCTTTGAAGAGCAATAAGCGTCGAACGCGCGAGTGTAGGTTAAAGGCTCGTTAACCTTCGTTGCGCATTTTCGATGTCGATGGAGGACGTCGCTGAACTGCGTTTCGAGAATAAATGCACCAAATTAGAGCTACGACACTTTGACCAGTCGGATACCCGGAATAACTTGGAGCCATCGAATGGGGTAGACAATGGGGTTACAGTGAAGTGTGGACAAAAATGCACGGATAAGCATTTTTCTTGGTAAAATAAAGAAATCACGATTCTAAGGGTTAAATAAGTAAAATATGTTGTACGTAAGAGATTTGCTCTAACAAGGGGAGGACACCGTGTGGGAGACACCGATTTTGATGAGCCTTGGCACGATGTCGAAAATAAGTAAATAGGTGTCCTAATAAAATAATAGAGATATTTACATGTATATTATTAAAAATTTCATAGTGGCCGTGGGGTTTTAGTGGGTAAAAATCCCACATTACCTTGGCGCCCGCGGAAGATTCCCTTCTGGAGGCGTCGGGGTGCCTTTTGAAGATGTCTCCACGTTAAAAAAAACTTTATCAATTTTTTTGTTATAAATTATTATTTTTTTTCTTTAACTTGGGAAAGTCTTTGAAAGGCACCCCGACTCCTCCAGAGGGGAATTCCCCAGAGCGCCAGGATAGTGTGGGATTTTTACCCATTAAAACCCGACGGCCACTATGAAATTTTTAATAATTTCCATGTAAATACCTTTATTATTAAGGCCTATTGGCAGAAACGCTTGTACACCTATTTACTTATTTTCGACATAGATCCATCGTGCCAAGGCTCAACAAAATCGGTGTCTACCACAAGGTGTCCTCCCACTGTAAGTAATAACTCGGGGTTCTTTTAAATATTTATTAACTATTCCTACACGATTATAATAATCATAATTCCTGATAAATCCTAATACTTACTTCCCCTGCGAACGCGTTAACAAAACAACGTAGATAGATACTAATTCAACGACTAATAAATACTAATCCAAACCTCGATCTTCCCCTGTTGGTAATTGACTGTCAGCCGTTGACAAACTGACCAGCCTCGAAGAGGCAGAGTACCAGAGAAAGCATCGATGGTCCGCTAAGAGTCTCCCGATTAATTCGCGCGATCCAACTTCTGCTATTTACAAAGTCATACAGAGGGAGAATCTATCTATTATATTACAGAGCCGAGCGACCGGAAAGCTTCGCTGCTCTTCAGGGTTACGAGCTTAGAAGCCGTAAGTGATATAGTGCCGATAATATACAACGCGTAGAGATCGGAACGGCAAATCGGCCGCAGTATCAACAAGGCGTTACAGCCGCGGGCAGAAACTCGATAAGGATGTAAACGTTTTAACTTCCGCGCCGCTCGCCATTATTCATCCAATTCAGCCCGCTCGATGGCTGGCCGATACCTGGCGAAACTACACACATCCTAAGCAACTTTAGGCTGGCGGAGTAAGTAGTAAACACGATTCGTTCGTCTATTTGTGGGGGCCTATAGTGGCTGGGACTAAAGTGGCCGTGCTGCTATCAAAGACGATCTCGAACGTCTGTTTATACGGTAACCGCGCTATCAGATACAGAGTGGATTACGAGGTCGGTATCGTGTACTTAATCTTACATCGGTATCCGCGGGTCCATTTGTATCGCGTGTACCTGCGTAGCCAGCCCCAGCTCGCGTTCTGCGCACTTGTCTCCGTCTTTTCTGTAATATCATTTTTCTCGCTGTTAAAACCGAGCTGGACTAAGAATAGCCTGCGGCGCGATCCTCGGCGCAACAGAGACGCAGTGACTTTTCAAAACTAAGGGATGTAGGAATTATCTCTTCCCTCCTGACGAAATTCATTTCGAAGAACAGTTGGAGAATTCTGCTCTTGACAAAGATTTAGTGTTTAGAGACTTTTCATGCTGATCATTGCTGTGCTCAATTTCACTGCTCATGTGTTAGTAGTGGGAAGCTTGGCATTGGTGTTCGCGTAGTTTTCAAAGGTTCAGGGTTTTTTTTTACAGATGCTGTGCACTAGTAGCCTGGAACTACACTGGTCCAGCTCCTCGTCTCTTGATTCCTCACACTCGAGTACGCCATCCTCAATAACCATTGCTTTTACGGTCTCACTATATTTCTTTTATCCAGTATACTCTATGTGACCGAGGAATGGAGGCTATCGTCAGAATGACCACTTGAAAGTGCACTAAGCACCAAGAATGTGATCTCGTTTCATGTCGAGTAGGGTGTTCTTTGCAGCAATGCACAGAATTGGGCGTCGCTGGGTGTGTTATGTTGACACAAGTACCTAGGGCGAATAGTGTTTCGCAATTGTTTAACATACGAGGCGTAGCGAATAAGTGAAATTCTATTTTATGCAGGGGAAAGTGTGTCTAAAACGATCCCCTTCAGGCATAATTCATATAACAAATACAAATGCGCATTATTTAAATGAAAGTAAAGTAGTTTTTGTAAGGTTGTTTGTCTACCTTATTATTGGCTTAGATGAAATTTAGCTATCTGATCAATTACATTTTTTATTCGCATTTTTGTGATGGCAGACTTGTGATGGATTTGTACACCTATGTGTATAAAATGATCCCTACCAGGGATCCTTAGGAAAATGACACCTAGGATCTTTTTATACACACTGATAATGAATAAGACGAACATTAAAAAGTATTGATTTGTTTAAATGAAAACAGAAATTAAACAGGGTCACAAAGTATGCGAACATAATAAATTTAAGCAATTTTTAAAAAAATCAAAGCTTAGATATTTTTTGGTACATAATCAATGAGTAGAATTATTATATTCAACTAACGAACATAAGAAAATGAGATCAGCGTCACAGACTCAAATTTTTCCGCGCACCCCCTGGGATTCCTGGGATCGTTTGACCCCAAACATCCTACTCACATTCAGTGGTTTAATATAACGACAAATTATTACATTCGGTAACGAAACGTGCATTAAGTTATTGTTAAATTATCATTGAATTCGCGAAAAAACAGCTGTCGCACTAAGCCGTTGACGACAAAAGTTACACAACATTGAAAAAGACCTTACCTTAGATAAAAGGCAGTCATTTTTTTTTCTTGTTTACAACTGACACAGCGCTGATATTTACATGGCACTTCGCGTGACACTTGACGACGTACGGGCTGAACTTTTGTACATCGATATTACGAAATAGCGATACTAACAACCCCAGAACAGCCAGGAATCATTTTACCCCGAGGGGTCGTTTTAGACACCTTTCCCCTACCTTTGAATATAAACAATTTAAATTGAACTGTAGACATCTATTATAGCTTATTTTCCACAATAATCGCTTTCTGCTTTGACATACTCGTCTTAAGAATGCAAAATCTTAACCCAATTTTTTCAAAATACGGAAATTCTCTTCATAAAAAATCATTTTCTTTTAGAAAACTCAAAAAGGAAAGGCCGAAGAATTTTATAAATATTTGTTTTCGGATTCCTCGCATCAATTTACTTCAGAATCTATGTTTACCTGTTTTTTAACTCCCAGGGGCCACATACCAATTCAGCAATCTTGACATTGTAAATTTAAGTGTTTTCGTCATGTTTGCCTATCTCTGTAGTCGTCTATTTAAAAAATTCTCCGGCCTTTACTTTTTCAGTTATCTCCAAAGAAAAAGGAAATCTTAACCGAATTTTTACACCATACCCCTGAATGTTTAAGTTTCCCTGAAATGTATTAGAATCACTAAATAATTCAGTACAAATGTGCGAAGCACACGTCACCTTTCCCCTAGTCAAGGTACGTTGCGTAGCCCAATACTGTAATCCCATAAGCGTCCATCCAAACGAATGGCAATCCAAACAGCCGCGAATGAATCATAATTAAGATGCAATTAGCGAAATACGCGGCAGTCCCTATCCAAACGGTGGCCATTCGCAAACACCAGACAAAGCAGACAGTATCTCTAATCGGGCAAGGCTCGCGGAAATACATCCATTGTGCTGAAAGCAGCGAGATAAGGTCGAGGAATAATACAGCGGTCGTGTATGACCTAACGCTAATTTCCTTGGCCGGCCAGGATCCGAATAACCGTGTAAATCCACCGGGTCAGATTTTCCAACGGGGCCCTGCTAAGTCGTGGATGGGTGCATTAATTCTCCTTAAGCCCGGCGTTTATATTAATACCCGGCAATTAATAACGGTTAAAAGGCGTTTGTCCGCGTGAATTGCCTCCGGTGGAGCCCTGCGCTTTCCCGGTGTTCCCATGGATACAGTGTCCTGGCCAGAAACGTACGAAAGAGGAGCGTTAAATTATACAAGATGCGACGTGATTCGTGACGCAGGCGAGCGCTGGGCGGTTTTGGGGGCAACGTGTGTTAAAAAATGGGCAGGGTGAAAAGGATGCTGTTGGTGCTTTCTAAATTATGACGATTCAGTTGGCGGAACTGTGACAGATGCGGGTCACTGTCCAGGCGAGGGCCTTTTGGACGTTTCAATTAATAATACACGGTGGCAGCATTGAACCTTATAAAACTGCAAGAATTTATGGCTCGGAGAATGCCACGAATTAGCGATCTTAAATGACCTATTCCAAAGTTCTGTATTTAAAGGTGCAGCTGCGAGCGAAATAGATCTACTTAGTTTATTGATAAAACAATTGAATTAGTGCAAGGAGACAGGTAGACGTTAAATGTCTACGAATATCAAGTGTAGACAGCAGAAGAAGAAAATAGGTATAAGAATATAAGAATAGGGTGAAATTGAATTTTGGAAGAAAGGGATAGCAGGGAGGGGAAAAAGGAGGCTAAACTAAGTTTTAAAATTAAGGTCTGGGTTAGGATAATTAACAGGAGAGGGGCAGTAAAAATGAAGTATGAGTGAAAGAAGAGATAGCAAATTGTAATAAATTATTTCAGTTCGTGTGAATAATGTTGGTATTGCTGAAGTCGAAGCTGCAAACGAAAGTATGATTGTGCTTTCTCTATTTTATTACATAAATCGCAATTCATAATTGTTTCATTATGCGTGACTTATCTCATGCGTTTGATGTTTCCCCCCTGCTTTTCAGTTTACCAATGTTCCTACGTCAAAGCGAAAAGAGCGGGAAGTTTGATATTACCGTATTACCATCCTCAAATGACACTGTAGTTGCTCAGAAACAGTCGCCAGCTAGTACGTGTGTCTTCCTGTACGCAGTATGCAAATAATCCCTTTGTCCTTCGTATGTAAAGTGCAATAAATTAGTGGGCACGATGATCCTCGAAATGCATATCGCGTATGTATACGTGATTCTTGCTTTTGTAGCTCACTCGGCGTGTAAAGTGTGACAAAGGACTACGCGGAATTGTACGAAATGCATACAGGATAACAGTAGTGCGTGTTCTGCTGCGAAACACACGGTTACTCACGTTTGTCACTCAAAAAATAGTATGAGTCACACTTAATTAGGACGCTGCGAGAGGTAGCCATGCAGAATTCTGATACTCCTGAGTTTTCCCGTTTCTAAAAATTCTTCATCGCTGAAAAAGTTCCGAGGAACCATTTACCCTCAGTTATTTGTCGAATTTACCCGTCGAAGAATTTTCATCCAAAGCAGTCTCTTCCTCGCCTATTGCATACCTACTTTGGCCAAAAACGACAAATACGAAAAATAAATTCATATTTACACTATAATCTGACAACACAGTAGAGCCTCCCGTATCCGAACTTCCATTAACCGAATACCCTAATATCCAAACGATTTATTACAGGTCTAGAGAAGCAACAGATGCCTTCTCCAGGTTTCTTGAGCTCTGTTTAAAAAAATAAAGTGTAGTAAGTAGCAGAAAAGTTATTGTTCTATTATCCGAAAATTCCTTTATCCTGACACTGATGATGTCTCCCTATTAGTTCGGGTGTGGGAAGCTCCACTGTATCTAATAACTAACAAGGAAACATATCGAACCCGAAAATTCTGATTGTAATGTACAAACATTTTTTTTGCAGCGCGTAATACGGCATCAAACACTGAACATTTTGTCCCTTTACGGTTTTCTTCTACCTCGCACCGTTACAAAGTTATACTCGAAAAACGAAAAATCGCTGAAAATTTGGGGGCTGATTTCACCCCCTCGGAGTGTTTTTCCGCAGAAAAAAAATCGTTTCTTACATACTCCGACATTCTCTACAGTCGTACGGAGTTTCATTACAATCAGAATTTTCGGGTTCGATATGTTTCCTTGTAAGTAAACTCACCTTCCGAACCACGCGAAATACACAAAAACCTGTTAAAATTGATTCAATCCCCTAATCCCCGACGCCGAGCATTCAACGAACCCTTTCCAGATTCAAACCCCCTGGAAACCCTGAAATCGCTCCCAACCGCCCGCGATTCTCCGCCAACGAGCAAGGTCGCGAAAGATCTAATCGAGCGTACGAGGTATGTAATCCGCGAGTGGTTGGCGCGCACGCGACGAGCCCCCATTTTCATTCATCTTCTCACTTTCACCGGTGCGTCGCATTAACGCACGCAATAATTACGGCCATTATCCCGCGCTCTGCCGCGATAAATTCGCAGGACGTCTCGGCCTGGCCTGGTAGGAGCGCTCGTTGCCGGTTTTTTAACGCTATATTAACGTATTCGCGTGCCAAGAGCCGAGGGGAGCCTGGCTGTGTACTCTACGGGCGCCTGGTGTATGCCTCGACTCGACTTGACTCCGACAAACCTCGCTGCCTACGGAACTTTTGACATGCGTGTATTTACCAACCGCACGGGCTCGGTGGTTGGTAAATTGCATATCCCAATGTACGCGCAAGGGTCATACATGCCCGCCGGTGTGTATCGAGTTATCCCAGTTCCGAGCCATAGACCAGCCGTGGTTTGCTTGCCACCGCATAGTTCGCAATGCTTCTAATTCTGCCTGCCTCTCCTCACTTGTCTCCCTGCTTCCGTGTACCCGACTCATTTCCCTCCCCGCGGTCCGGCATATCTCTTTCCTCCCCCGGCGTTGTTTTTTTCTTTTGACGAGGGTACGCCGAGGATGGGGTCCGGACAGATGGACTCCTCGATTGCATCGTAATGTGGGCAGCATGGCGGGTTGCTTGAGGGACCCTCGCCCGAAACGAGTGCTGACGGATTGGTGGCTCGAAATTGGCAAATTTCTGGATATCGCCGGTTGGTACTCGTGAGAGAAGCTTGGCTATTTTGACTGGTGGTGGTGGTGGATTGAGATACAGAGATTTTAGCGAGAACTTGAAGCAGAATGCTAAGGATGGAAATTGGATTTTGATGTTTGTACAGAGAAGCTTGAGGAGAAGGAATGGGAGGGAAGTAGCTGAAGCAGGATGGAAGAGTGTTGAATAGGGTGGATATAGATTTTTTTATTATTCATGGCTTCTAATAGTTGGCAAAAGGTGGATTTCATAATAATATTTAAGGGGGAATCCTATTCCAAAATCTTCGATTTTTTTTTTAAGAATCCAGCGTTTCGATTCATCTGAAATTTGGAACATGCTTTGGTGCATCTTTGAGGAAGCCGCAGGTTTTTTTTTATTAATTTTTAACCATAAATATAGTAGTTATGAATGATCGACCATCACGCCGCGCAAAATTCGTCGCCCGTTGGTGTGCGTGATATTTATCTACCAGGTACCTAATCTGAAACAGAAAAATGAGACGGCGTTTTATTTTATGCATATGTAGCTTGAAATTGATGTATTAGCAAAATACAAAAAAAATTATTCAGCAGTGTGGACAGTTTTCAAAATGAAAGGTCTGAACGTTTAATTTTTGCGATCCAATTTTGCGGCAATTTTCTTATGTAACAGAAAAAGTATAGAACTTAACAGTATTCTGGTTCATCAAATTCAAGCTACATATGTACAAAGTAAAACACCGTTTCATTTTTCTGTCTTAGATTACTTGGAAGGTAAATATTAGGCAGGCTTTTTTCACTATTAGAAAACAATCGCACAAATTAGATTTTTTCGTTCCTCCCTAGTAGTTGAATTTCCTAACCCTAACCCAGACCTAACCCTAACCCAGACGGCGTGCATCTATGTACTATGGACTCGTTCTCTGCTCAAGGAATACTTTACTGTAATTTCAGTGGTCGGTGGAGGAACAAATGCGAGTTGTAAGATTTGAAAGGGAAATCACATAAGCTAAGGTTGACTGCTAAAATATGCATCATCTGTTTTCACGCATCATCTCTTCCCCTTCATGTCCATATTGAATATTCTACTTGAAATGGCATTACAAGGTGTTCTCTAGATAGTTGTTACGGATTTTATGTAATGCTAGTAAAAACATCCCATTTGTATTTTTAAATTTGATGAAGTATAAATTTCACAGCACACATATATTTCCCAGCACGTTTCCATATTTTGCATAACAAAACCAACACGACGGAGAATATTGTCCATTAGGAATATTTTAAAACAGCATTCAGCACGGCGAGACAAACATCGTATGATTTTGAAATAATTTTATTGGCCATTTAAAACGGCGCGCGTATACTGGTAAACATTTATTGGCCGCTTTACCCATTATTATTTGGAATATCTGTAAACATTGCTCGAGTGAGTTATTGACGCAGACTTTTGAACGATTCAGTGTAACTTATTATCAAAATTTTCATTTCAACGAAGACTTGAATTATTTGCCAAATCAGTGTCTCCGCGCACATTGTGGTAACTATGACAAACGTATGTGACTCATATATTTCCAAGTGGTTAACGCGAGAATAGGAGAAACGTTCAGACGCGAAAATTCAACGTTTCATACGATTTTCCTGCAGAACTACGGCCAGGAATTATTCGTGGCCACTAGCGGCGGCTACGATTTAGGTACACAGTCCTAGGTAAAACGTTCCACTCTAGTAACTCAGCGACATTCGTATTAAGTTGTTGCATACGAAATGGCGAATCTTTCAGTGAAACCAGATTAACGTAATTAAAAGTAAATATTACTACCATAATGGCTGCAGACCATTCTTAGTTGCAATTTATATGAAATGCTCCCCATTTTATTGATTAAATAAACAGTACCTTAAGAACAATAGCCTGCGTACTATAATTTTTACGTTGTTAGTGATATTAATTTATAGAAGTGTATTTGAATACACAATTCATTGAACATTAGCCATTCCAGGGCACAACCTAATACTTTCTATTCTTCTGACTTTTACTTTAGCTCTCCCAGATGATATTCGCTTGCCAGAAACTATGTACATATGTAGTTGGAGAGCAGCAGCGGCACGATGCACCACGTTATCATTCAGCATGCCTTTCCACGTGGTACATAATAATGATACAGCATACTATGCGCCATGAAATGCATAGTACGTTCACGACTGAGTATGAATATTGCAATTTCGCCCGGTAATTTTTCTTAATTTATTAAATTGCTCGGCCAGTATTTCCGTAGCGGAAACCCGTACTCGGTAATAAGTAACGCTTCTCCGAAATCGTGCGTTTCGCGATGAAAAGGGCCTCTAATAAACGATACGGGTCGTCCACGATTTAATCCCTGCCTTGATATTAGCCAAGCACGTCAGCTGTGATTACTTATGCATACACATGTAGCAGGTATCCTCGGAGTAAGTACAAATATTTTCGCTATGAATTCCGAAGGTACCTTTGGTTCAAGAACGTTATATTAACACCGGACTAAACTTGTGTACCGAAGTTGTTTTTCTGGTAGCGGTTTTGTCTCCCTAATTATGTTAGCCTTGAATTATTTTGCAACCATTTATCGCAACAGAAAATTTTTTAATATACAGTGCATACGTTTTATTACTGATTTGCCAGCTTATTGTTGTTTATATAACTTAAGGCAGTACCTTGGCGCCTTTAGTTACATTAGAGAAATTCCATGCAAAAGCAAAATCGATCGTGTTTTGGATTTGGCGTCAGGGGTTTCGATGAAATTTGAGAATGATAGAGTGCATGCGAAATTAGGGAGGGTTTAAGTCATCACATCGCAGGCTTCGAATTTGTTTCAAAAATACGGATCGCCATACTTTTTACATTACGGATTTGTCTCCTTTTTCGCTTTAATCAAGAAGAATTGACCTTCCCGAAGAATCTAATCGGTATACATTTCTCAGCTGAAAATCTGCAAGTCCCTTATTTCATATTTAACATATTTTTGGGGCTAAAAATACAGCAAAATGTGGGAATTTTTTTCAGAAACTAGCGATACGATTCATCTGAAATTTGGACCATGTTTTAAGCATCTTTGAAGAAGTTGCAGTTTTTTTATTAATTTTCAATAATGAATATTACTCCCAACTTAACAGAACTCCTAACAGCACATCTCCTATATTCATCATTAAAAACAAATATAAAAAAAACTGCAACGTCTTCAAAGATGCATAAAAAAAAGTCCAAATTTCAGAAGAATCGAATCGCTAGTTTCTAGTAAAAAAATCCCCAATTTCGCTATGTTTTTCGCGCAAAAAGTAGGATTCCTCCTGAAGCACATACTTGAGCACACAATTCGATCTTCTCATCTAATAACATCGAATCCAAATTTGAAGCGTGCAGTAGCGCAGAGTGCGAGCAATGCAAAAGAAAGTAGCCAACATATCTTCCGTTACTAAAACAAATCCATTATACCACAGGCTCGCCCGAAGTACCCACTCGTGCATTCTCTTTAATCACCCTGTGCTACATCTGACCCACGATTAAGACCCTCCCTCTTCCTTAATCACGCGTGCCAAAAGAATCAGCAGGAACGCGCGTCACGATTGACCGGCGATTTCGTGCAGCCTCTCTGATCCATGCGCTTCGTCCGGGGGATGCCGAGAAATGATTTCACCGGCACAGCGTAGCGGCCTGCGCGGCGCAGGAATATTCAAATGATGAGGAAACCGTCATGGATTAGACGTTACGGTTAATTATGCACGCGGTGGAGGCCAGATCATCGCTGCCCGCTCGGTTATCCGGCGATCTTCCGTCGATTCCGAGCAACCGCAAATTTCACCTCTTTCCCCCGTCGGCCACGTGTTTCGGAAATCGACGAGGAATGCGCCGATAACGTCCGACCGCCAATTCGGCACGGTTTACGTGCTTCCTGTAATCCGCTGGCGGTTGCGTCAGCGCAAAAACGATAATACCATGGCGAAACAGTGGCGAAGGTGGGACAAGAATGTCCCTCCTCCTAGAGCTTGGCACCTAGATCGAGCGTTACACTTAATTACATCTACCTCACGTGGCACGTCTCGGCCGTCCCATGGCAAGTGGTGAACGCTTCGCTACGTACCGAGGATATTAATACGATGACGGTGGTCTTCCTGTTGCGCCTCTCTTTTCGCCTCTTCAACGGGACGCCCTCGTTCTGGGGAACTGGTTGTCGGCTACGTTTCTGTCGCCCACGCGAAGGGGCTATCCTGATCGACGTGTTGAACCGTCATACACCTAACTGCAGTATTTACGTGCTAGGAGGTTAAGAAGCTTTGGAATGTAGTTGACAGAATTTGGGGATGAAGAAAATGTGAGTTTAATTTGGAGGGGGTTGGAGGTTCTATGCTGGCTGGGGAAGGACAGTGTTAAGTCGATAGAGTGACTGTGGGTGGAAAGGGATTTTGATTATTATATATCGTTTGAAAGCTCTCGTGAAAGGGAATCAAGTGGCGCCACTTCGGTACTGAAAGTCAGGTGGAGGTACTTATGAGAAGACTTCAAAGGTGCACTTCAGTGTGAAATGAACTAGGGTAGGTGGGGGTATTGCTGCGGATATTCTAAAACAGATCATATTTAATTTTGGAAAGTACATAATCTCTTGAAAAATTTTGAACCAGGGCCTCACCTTTAAATACCCCTCATTTTGTTTTAAATTAATATCTCGGAATATGCATTCTGTGGCTACTTCCTGCAGATTTGGAATATTCTGCCATACTCTGATGATATTCTCTATTATTTCTGCCTTATTAACAATAATTTCATCCCCGCCCTTTTAGAAACAAATGAGTTTTATATATTGAAAAATTACAATACTGCCAGATGCTGTAGCTAATCTATAAATGCAAAAACAGTAACATTCATGCATCGTTACTTTAATTACAGCGACGACTGTCACAGACTTTGATGAAAATATTTTGAGTACAATAATTTGTCCACCCTCTATATAACCCCTTAACCTCGTTCATCCTTTCGTGACGATTTGCAACGCAACGCGTTGACCAAACAAATGCAAGCCATTATCTGTTCCCCACAGCCCTTTTTGTCTCCGTCGTACTTTTACACCTTTTCCGATCCAGCGAAACACCCACTATGACCCAGTACTTCAACTATCTCATATTTAGACCCTAGCCTACATTTGCACCACTTCCCCCAACAACGGAGCCGAGAATATTTCGTACTTGGAAGAACGGTTGAAATTTCGCGCCCATTTATACTAAAGCAAACCTGCACGAAACAGGCATCGCGCGTTTACTTTCACAGCCGCTGTACATTCCCTAAATTCCGGGCCACCGTTCCCCGCGCGCGCATTAGACACAAAAGCGCCCATACGACCGATGTCTGGATCATCGTGTGTACAAATGCATACATACACGCGGCAGCGGAATATTGATTCGATTGAAAATCACCAGGCGCAAAGAGATAACGGCAAAATAATTCCCAAACGCCGTTTCGTTATTCCCCCTTTTATATTGAAAGCATTGTCCGATATGGTGCCGCCGCCCTCTCTGCACCTCGATTTCCCGTTTTGTTCCAGTTTCGCGCCTTTTCATCCGCCGGACCGCGGTGCCCGTCCATCGCCCCCGTTCTGCCCCCGCCGCCGCTCGACTTTTGCCCCGGGAGAAGATCGGGCGAATTAATGCGTCAGATGGCTGCACGTAGCGCTGACAACGGTAGGGGACGCTGGAAACGGTGCGTCCGCCGCACAGCTCGCTCTCGTGTATGAGATAGATAACATCTTCTTGGGGGGCTAAGTGCACCCGCATCCCTGCGTCGCGGCACCGTGATGTCCCATGGCCCCAATGACCCCATCTTCTCCGCGGCTCTGCCCTCTCTCGCCCTTCCCCTCCCAGTTCGCCCCCTCGCCGCCCTTCCGATCGGTTGTGTTTTTCTTCTTTCGCCTTCTCATATTCTGCCACCGCGTTGAGTTCCTCCAAGGTGCTTCGAGCTCCATGCTTCGCTGCCTCTACGTATCGCGCCCGCTTCTGCGCCGCGGTTCCGCGCTCACACGTACACCACCAGCTCGCCCGGCGCAAATCGCGAGACGGCGAGGCGGCTGCGAGTTTTTCACGACCGATCTAGCATAGGCGTGACCGCTCGATCCTGCGGGCGCGGAGAGCGCGCTGAGCAGGATGGAACGGTGCAGGAAGTTTGCGCCGGCCGCAAGTCAAAGCGGGCTCCGGGGGCGGCTCCTAGCCGCAACAGAACGTTTCAATCGGGGGCCGTGAAAGTCTTCGGGGCCCACCGAGCGTGATCTAAATCAATAGTCAAGTTCACGGAGTTCGGCGAAATCTTCCGGTCTTGGCTGCCGGCGAGGGTGGGAATTCCTTGGAGCGGCCACGGAGATGATAATCGAACCTCCGTGGCGCAATTACCTTTGTCTGGGGCCCCTTTTGATGAGACGTCCTGATTTATTGCGCGCCGCTTGTTTGTGCTGGAGGGAAGTGCTGAAGAATCGAAGGGTGTTGCTTGTTTTGTGAGCTGCACTTCTCTGCGGTGTTTATTAAGTTCGTTTCTTCGTAGGCTCGCGAGGATTGGTCAGGTTATCTGAATTCAGGCGATTTGAAGTCGTGCAACTTGGCTATTGAGAGGGAGGCTTTAGTTGCGGTACTTGAGCTGGCGGTGTGCCTAGATTATAGGGAAATAGGAGTTGGAATAACTGGAACCGTTGGAACCACGGACGAGTCTCTGTATTGTATAAAATTAATTCTGAGGAAGGAAGACAGCTAAATTCATCAGCAAAAATCGGACGTTTTTTCCAAACTGCTGTCATTTTGCAAATTTTTGTTGTTAGGGGGCCTCTGTGGTTCCAATCATAGCGACAAACATAATAAAGAAAATAAACCTCAGTTTTTCCATTTTGGAGCACTAGAACGGTTCCCACGTCAACGCCCGTCGGAAAATAATTTTTTTTAAGAAGCTTGCGTCACCGACTGTATATATGTATATGTGCGGTAATAAAGATAAAAAAAATTCTGAGTATTACTTGAAACATACCTTAATTTGCAGGCAAAACGCCAGATAGTATAATCTTATAGTTTTTATTAAATAAATTCTCAAAGATGGTATTGAAAAACGGGCCAGTTACACTACATAGAGCACCCCCTTAATGGAGACACGAGTTAAGCTTTTCAATTCACATTTCAGGATAAAAATCCCTAGGCTTTTCAAAATTTGTGACGTGAAATGAATATCGTATGGTTAAGGGGGAATCCCGTTTGGGGACTAAAAACATAGCGAAATTTGGGGATTCTTTTTTTTCTTTTTTTTCGATTCATCTGAAATTTGAACCATATTTTTATGCACTTTCGAAGAAGTTGCAGTTTTTTTGTTATGCTGTTAGAAGTTCTATTAAATTGGGAGTAATATTCATTATTAAAAATTAATAAAAAAAACACTGCAACTTTGTGGAAGATGCTTAAAAACATGGTCCAAATTTCAGATGGATCGAATCGCCAGTTCAATAAAAAAAACCAATTTTGCTATGCTTTTAGCCCCAAAAATAAGATTCCCTCCTTAATTAGTAATAAAGGAAGTAATATCGACTAATTTAGAATAATAATCAACGCTTCCTTCGTTGTGTACTTACTTAAACCCGATAACTTTGCAGAACTGCAATTTAGAGCACATCATGTCCACAGCTCACTTAAAACATAACTACTATTATTAGTCAAGAACAGCATTACTCATAAATTACCGCATTCTTTATTCAATACACTGTAGTTCGCAGCGCAGTAAGGAAAGGGTCCATTCTTCATAAGCCTTCATTTTGAAGAAAAACTTAGCAAGTATCTGCAGTCTGCAAAATAGTCTCAATACGTTAAAAATATTAATGACCTTTCAGTAGCTAGAAAATCTAATACAAGTTCCAATATTATTACAGTACGTAACTAAAATTTATGTTGCATTACTATTTTAATAAAAAAAATTAATAAAACCCTCCTTCAGAATTTTAATTGACCTTCTTGCCACTTATGTATTTTGTGAAAATTTTATTCATTTCTCATAAAAACTAAAGGATAGCCTTCTAGTTATAGGCGAGTCCCCTTTGTCCCCTAGCAACCAATATTCTTAAACCCAGTCCGCCGCTGACTGCGTTCACGACACCAACATAAAATCAAGTTACGCCGAGCGAACTTCACTCCGTCACGCTGTTTCCCCTCCAACCTACCCTTCGCAACATACGATCAACTGTAACGCTCGAACCCGATCCAATTAAAATGAATCGTTCTAGGTTCAAGACGCAAACGCGTCGCACCTCGCCCCCCGTGTCATACCCCGTCAAGCCCAGATTTAACACGGGCACCAACGATGCAGTTGGATCGATTCGCATGATAAGGCCGCCTTATGTTCGGAATTCGAGCCGATACGAGGAACAGGTGTCTCCCGCGGGGCGTGTACAAGGATCGTTCCGAGAGTTAGGAACGGGTAGTAGAAATTACGACGGGAATTTCCTCCGGTGTCCCCGTCTCGCCGCCACCACCACCACCACCACCCCTTTGCCCTTTCGTTGCTCCTTTTACCCCGCTGCCTGTCCAATTCGGGATTCCTGATTCGTGCTGGAAGGAGACGAGAGCTGGAGGACTCTCGTGCACAGGCTCACGTTCGCTGGGTGCCTGTGGATCGAGAACAGTGTTTCGGGGTCGTGTGTGAGAGCTCTGATGTATGTTGCCAGGGGTGGTGGGGAGTAGGGGCAGGGATCCAGGCTTGGATATTCTCGTCGGTTGGGAAAAGAAATTGGGAATTTCACGCTTCCGTTGGCCATTCGAGGGCTGGATGGGGGATAAATATGTGTGGTATATGTGTTCGTGCGACCTCTAATGTTTGGAAGAAGGCTACCACTCTTTTCGATCTTCCTCGAAGGCGCACACTCCGCCCCCCTGACCCTCCACCCTCGTTTCCATATTTACGATCGCATTTCATCGATAACAGTATTTCTTTAATATCATTGTATTTTATTTATTGACATGGACACGTGGGGCTGCAACAAATCTGCAGGCTTAAGTTAACCTTCAAGGAATTCCTTCACGTATGGTGCAGATTTTACGATTATGAATTTGAAATTGTTTTGATAAATTTTATTTGTTACGTGTTTTTATATATCGCGTTTAAGGGGAGAAGACCGTATAAATAAATATAAATCGAACGATAAGTAGAAACAAAATTTTTTCCTTAAATCGCTTCTAAAACATTTAAAAAATATATCAAAGTTATAGGCCGAGATTCAACTCCGTATTTATAATATAACCTGGCGAGGCAGCGCCGAGCATAGGTACCTAAAACACACTTTGAACACATTTTTCTTGAAACGACGTTTTCAAAATTGACGCCGGGGATAAGTCAAAAACTATTTGACCAATCAACTTCAATTTTTGCACACTTTTAGTTTATAATATTTTTTAGAATATTAACCGCAAGGTTTAACTGAATTATTAATTTTAACCACTGTTTTTAAACAAAGAAAACGCGAATTTTTGGCGAAAAACACACCTAATTGTTTCAAGTTCCGCCATTTTTAAAATATGCAATTTTTTACACCGTTTGTGGTTCAAATTATTATAGTTGCCACATAAATTTAAAAAAAAAATATTGGTCTGTTTCGCATATGTACTAGAGACGCTACAACCGGCGCTGCTTTGCATTTCGAAAAGACCTATTTCAGATACTGCTCTCTTTCTTTTGTATTTAATATAATTTTACTATTATAAAAATTTGTTTTACTTGTTATAATGTTAAATAAACTACCCTTAAAATTCCGAAACGATTAGCGCGTTGGTACCTTTGCAAAAAATTCTTAAAAATTGATAGAAAAATAAGCCGTTTATACGGGCTTCTCCCCTTAAAAGAATATTTACGCCACCCGCTTGTGAATCGAATTAAGGGGTCGCGCGTAATTTAGTGGGGACTTCAAGGATCGCCCGGAATTGTTAACAACGATGCAACCGTTCATTACAGAAACAGCTCCTTGGCGGAAACTGGAGCCGCGTTTATATTGCCGTATTAGTTTGATCCATGTCGGAGTTGGGGCATTAAAATAGGTATAATCCCTGTTATATACAACACAGCGGTACCTTAAGCAGGGGCGGGTGGTAAGTTGCCAAAGTCTATGCAACTTCGTAGTTCGTTCAACTAATAATTGATCCATAAAGTGCTTCTCAGCCCGCGAAGTTTCTTAAGTCAACTTTTCACTTCCCGGGCGCTGAAAAGATGCACTCCTGCTTAATCAAATTTCGATGATTTGTGGCCATCCCTCTCGGTCTTTCCCACGGTACCTTCGCTTTTAAAAATTCCCACCGAACGGCCAATAAATTCAAACGTCTCCGTCCGTGGAGACGGGAACTTCGCGTTTCAATATTTTCCCGCTTGATGTATGGCACACCCTTTCTTTTTTAATCGACCGACTATATGTAGGATCCCTTAAAATTAAAACTTAGAATATTCCTCTTAAGCAGCTGGTTAAATATTTATGACTATATTCTATAAAGAAAGTAGTAAAATGAAAGACTCAACGTGAATGTAAGGCGCTGTAGTGGTAGGGTGTCCCTCATAATGACTTTTTTCTTTTTAATTTAAGAATTCGGTTCGATACACCCCCTGATTATTTCCTTATTTCCTGCAAAGTTATCGGGTTTAAATAAGTACACAACGAAGGAAGCGTTGATTATTATTCTAAATTAGTCGATATTACTTCCTTTATTACTAATTAAGGAGGGAATCTTATTTTTGGGGCTAAAAACATAGCAAAATTGTGTTTTTTTGTATGGAACTGGCGATTCGATTCATCTGAAATTTGGACCATGTTTTTAAGTATCTTTTACAAAGTCGCAGTCTTTTTTATTAATTTTTAATAATGAATATTACTCCCAATTTAATAGAACTTCTAACAGCATAACAAAAAAACTGCAACTTCTGCGAAAGTGCATAAAAACATGGTTCAAATTTCAGATGAATCGAAAAAAAAAGAAAAGAAAGAATCCCCAAATTTCTCTATGTTTTTAGTCCCCAAAAAAGATTCCCCCTTAACTATACGATATTCATTTCACGTCACGAACTTTGAAAAGCTTAGGGGTTTTTATCCTGAAATGTGAATTGTTCAAAACATTATAACAGAAAAGCGTAACTCGTGTCTCCATTAAGGGGGTGCTCTATGTAGTGTAACTGGCCCGTTTTTCAATACCATCTTTGAGAATTTATTTAATAAAAACTATAAGATTATACTATCTGGCGTTTTGCCTGCATATTAAGGTATGTTTCAAGTAATACTCAGAATTTTTTTGATCCTTTTTACCGCACATATACATATATACAGTCGGTGGCGCAAACTTCTTCAAAAAAATTATTTTCCGACAGGCGTTGACGTGGGAACCGTTCTAGTGCTCCAAAATGGAAAAACTGAGGTTTATTTTCATTATTATGTTTGTCGCTATGATTGGAACCACAGCTGCCGTGAGGATTCCATCACACCTAACCGAGACAAGATGCAGAACTGCGAAAGAAGTAATCAGAGTTGGGTCAACGAAGATCACAACGACGTTGCCATGAAACCAACGCTTCCATTAGCAGTGCGTCGCCGTGTCCGCTAACAATGAGCCTCGTCAAATGCTCTCCGATGCATTTGCTGGTAATCCCGCTTCTCATTTGCCGGGAATCGTTCGCTATCACATCAAAGCGCCCCTTTGAAACGGCCGCGGCGTTCCGCGGTGGAGCTGTCGAATGCACATAGTTTCTGGCAAGTGTGTTACCGCGACTTAACGTCGGTCTAGCGTATCTGCCTCCGCGGGAAATGTGGTTCATGAATGCGCGACTCGGCTCGGGGGAGGGGGCCAGATTCCCGTAAACGTCCAGGGTCCCTTCGGTGACGGCCACCGAAAAGAGAGGCGAGGCGGGAAAGGTGGCCGGCATTGAATTAGGTACAGCTCTGAATACGTTTACATTGGACGGATGGAAATAAAAAGGGGGCACTTACTCAGAACGACCAGTGATAAAAAGGGCTGAGAAATATGTTTGGACCTTGGCGGAGGAACGGCGCCGAGCAATCGGAAGAACGAACGTAATGGCGGAGTAAGGTGGGAGATGAAAGACTCCGGTAGAATTTCCTCCCTTCCATTTTTTTTTTTTTTTTTTTTTTTATGGAAATCCTGGAAAGTAATATCTGCGAGCCTGGGCGAGGCTGCGAGGGAATAGTGAGCACTTCGTAATGAAAGGTTCCCGAGATGTAACGAAATAAGAAAGGAAATTCCCTTGAATCGAACTGCGCGTTACATGGGCGTACGTATATCGTAAATTTCTGTGAAATTCGGAGGATGTGAGGTACTGGGATAGGGGAATCCAAAGTTTCTCAATGTGTTCGAAATCTTGAGTAAGACCGGGGGTACGTGAATAAGTTTACGCGCGAGTATTGCATGTAAAATTTTAGTGTACGCGTGAGTAGAGGGTAGAAATATTATTTGCATGTCCGTTATGGGAATAATAATAATTCTGTATTGCACAGCAGATATTGCGAAAGAAACCACAAGAAGACAAGAGAGAGAAAAATAGTTAGAAGTTATATAGTACCTACATTAGGGTGTCGCTTAGAATTGAAGGTGCGATTAAATGTTGGGACTGTGGGGATTCCTTTTGATGTGCTAAGTATGCGAAATTTGAACACTGCCTCAAGAAGCCTAAAGTTGTGATATAATACTGTAAACTTTTCTTATTTTTTTTTTGTCCACCTTTGGAAAATAATCGTTCACTTGGAACAGAGGTTGCCGGAATGCATTAATATTTTACCGTCATGGTCCAAAGGCTGGAGAAATGGAAAACTTTTACCACCTTCTATATTATTGGTATAACTTTAAGTATCAATAAGATATCGATAATCGATAATTCTAACTCTAGTTCCATCACACATTTGCTTACATACAGTGTTGCATATTAAAAAAAAACAGCTGTTTACAAGAGCGCAGTTTCGTTCGACACTTTGAGCCTCTTGAGGCAGGGTTTAGAGCTGTTTGATGGCGACGAAATTTTGCATACATATTTACCACACCAAAGGGAAATAATCAGGGGGTGTATCCAATCGAATTCTTAAATTTTAAAAAAATTCATTATGAGGGACACTCTAGCCTACATGTAAAAGTAGAAGAGCTCAAAAGGTACAGCTGTTAGCTGTTGTTAACCATATCATTTAATACTACTTAAAGCTAACACTAAAATAGATGGAGACAGACAAATAACGTAATTGCGAGTAAGGAGTAAAGTCATATGTGCGACGTTGGAAAGTCACAAGAGGAAGAATTAAAAGTTAATTGATATTGTTGATTAGCAAAAAAAAAATGCCACTGCATGTTTGAAAAATGGGACGGCAATATTCTGCTGTTTGAGAATTCTGTTATCTGAACAGAGAATATTTGTATAACATACACATAGTATAATTCTGATAATAACGGGGGGTCTACTGTAAATCGATATTTCAACATATTTAATGTTCTTAAAAAGGTGTAATCCTCTTCTAACGTTTCGGGCTATTCAAAGTTTCAAATATTTGAATTCATTGAAATTTTAAATTCATCATGATTTTCGAGGTTTCCAAGTGCGCCACGACTCGAGTAATATTCGAGACGATCCGACTCTTTGCATGACCGAATTGCTTGAAAATTCTCGGGGGAGAGAATTGACCCGCCATCGGTACTTACGCGAAAGCTAAGAAAACGTCCCCGCCCCAAAGGAACTAGACAACTTCTAAAGTTTTTGAAATATCACTGCTCGTAGCAGGAAGCGTGCCAACGATCTTGCAACGCCCACTTACCCTTCAAATCGTCTTCATCCTTTTTTGGCTGCTTCCGATTACGGAGCTTCTCCAAGAATGGATCATTTGCTATAAGAGAGCGTGCTCGAGTCAACAATCCAAATCAGGGCTTCAGGGAAAGGGTTACAAGTGTTAGAGTGTACAGTGCACACCAAATTCAGGAAGGAAATTTTGATAATTTTGTGGATAGAACTTTAAAAAATAGTGTATCTAATACAGTTTTTATAATTTGCAATTTTCTAGCGTTTTTAATGGTGTCTTAAAGTTCCACGATCACTTTGAGTGTAATCTTTAGTCAATTTGAAAACTATGCGAGGAGTTAAAAAAAAGAAGTGTTTGTGTGAAACGACAAATTCTTTCTTTAGTCGCATTTTTTAAGATTTCAACATCATTCGTATTGCTTCACTGTCGATTGTCACAATTTGACTTTTAGGTAAAATATCTTTGAGGTATCATTGAAAATGGCACTACTGTTTAAACCTAACGATACTTTAAATGTCAATTTTCAACCACGAACATATATTCCATACTGTTCAAACTTTATATTCGGAATTTTTGCGACTCAATTTAACAGGTAGTTTTTAAAAAGCAGGTGATTGGAGATTGGCTGGGGTCGAATACCAGTGCGACAACTGCGTTAAAAAAATAGGTGTGACACCCGACGGGTAAAAATAAACGCGTGCAAACTGTAGCACAGTTGATTGCCACTCACTATTCAGATTATACAATTTCATTTAGAAAGACACTGGTGATCTCAATAATTACAAAAAAAGTGAATTTCAGAAAGCATTCTTCTTTGATTCCATCTGTTTCTTATGTATTAGGACGAGTTCTTAAGACCATCCACCTGACAAAAAACCACGGACGTGGAACGAAATGGTTTTTTCTTTCATTTCGGTTCAGCTCCAATAATAATAATTTCGTTCCGCTTAATATCGTCCCTGCTGAAAAATATTTCGTTTCCATTGGAACGAAACATACATTTTGTTCCGATCCAGTCATTTCATTTACAAAAAAACTCATAAACTTATTTTTAATATTTTATATTGCATTCGGTAGTTATATTATAAAATGTTACATATTATAAAAAAAAATAGAGAGTTGCGAGGCTTTCCGACGCGAGCTGTGTCGAGGAGGGGCGCGGTCAATTTAAATTTGTTGACATAAAGTGTGCATGGAAACCAAAATAATGACGGTATTAATCGAAAATTTTATTTCAGTTACACCATTTTCACTCCTGCAGTAGGATTAAGAATTTCGTTTCGTTTCTATTTCTGTTCCCGAAAAGCATTTCGTTCTTTCTGTTTATCGTTTTCGTTTCCGTTCCGCTGCGGGTCCCCGCAAAAATATTAAACTATAAAAATATCACTGTGTTTTCCATAAGGTGAGCTCTGACAAGATCAAAGCACAAACAATTCCCTTCCCTGAAACACTCCAATTTCCTATGAAATATTACGAAAATAAGAAGAATTACAATCCACCCTTTACCATTCGCGATCAACCATAACAGATCACGAAGCACCTTCGACAACCGAACATTCCTCCGATGCCCTTTAAGAGCACAGTAACCACCCTCGCAAGGATCGGATTTACTCGTCATTCAGAGTTTCATAATTTAATAGACAAGTTCCCCGTGCCCGTTTCCTTTTCTCCTCCGCCCAGTAGTCGACTGTGCTGTAGACTCGGCGTGCTCCCGACACCGCTGGATAACCACCCCTCGAAACGCGTCTAACGACCCCTTATTGGATCTAGCTACCAATACCAGCGTGATACGTTTCTGATACAGAACTTAATGCCGCGTGTTAACGGGAAGCGCAAAAAGGAGCGGAAGTTTGCACGCGGTCCGCCCTTCTTCCTCGCGGTGCACGCCGCCGTCTTCGGTCTGCTCTGAGCGCGGAGGAAGCCCCCCACTGCGGGAGCATAATAAAATTTCCGCAGAGAAAACGGAAAACGCTGCGACAGACGCCGAGTGGAATTTCCTTGTCTCCTCGAGACGCAGCCTCTCGAGATGTCGCGCTATTACTGTGCTTCCCTTTCTCCCTCCCCCGCACCCCACCCCTGGCCGTTCCATTCTCCCCGGTTAAGTTCCACGGGGAAAAAGTTTTGTTGATTTCCACAAACTCATCTGCTTTAATAGGATTTTAATAAAATAGCGGGCGAGTAACTTCGCTGGACCGAGGAGAATTGGTTGTAATTAATTATACGACCACACTGGGTTAGAACTCTGTCGCCGTCAGCCCCGCGTTTTCATTGCCCCCTGCGAAAGCTCCCCCGCTTTCTGTTTAGTCGGTCCGCGTAATGATATACTTTTAGCGTCCCGTTGGGGACCGTTGCTGCTTTCGTCCCGAAGAGATTGTAATACGGATTCGCTACGAAAAGGTTGTCAGCAGCCTGAAATGATATTGTCGCGATAGAGGCATGCATATAAGATGGACGCCGAGTGTTTTGTTATTTTGTTATTGGTTGGAGGATTGAAAGTAATCTCGTTTTACGAGTAACCGGGCCAGCCATGGAGATGGGCAAAACTTTTATTTGAATAAAATCTGGAATAACGAATACAAGTTAAAAAAAATTATTCGTCATGCGTCGAATAAAGAAATTAACTTTATTCGTTAAACAATCTAAAGTTGAAGTAATTTTTATTTGATCCGTTATTTAAATATTTTTTTTTTATTTAGTTAATGCCCAATTCTGGGATGTAGTTTACAGCAAAGTGGTATTATTTTAAAGGTACTCTGTTGGCATTTAGAGGGAGGGAGTAGAATTTAGAACCGATGCACAATTGATATGATCGTTTAGTAACTTAGAGTTAGGTCTTATCTATTTTTTGTTCATATACTTCACTGTGTCGTACTATTTGAGGGACATTGACCAGCAGATGAACAGAAAAGAATATATTGCGATGTAATTGAGGCATAAATGACAATAAAAAATAATTATTATAAGAAATAAGTATTGTTGTAGAGTGCATAAAAACAGTGATAATCGAGCACAATAGGCATTTTTAATATTGCAAAAAGGGCCCAGAAAAATGACACGAATTCGGCTGGGAAGTTTTCCCATGTCCTGAATGCACTCACGATATTGCGTTATCGGATTATCGTCTTTTACGATCGACGAAAAAAGATAGAAATTCATCCAATGCACGTATAAAGCTTGTCTCGCAAAAAGTACCTAATATACATTTTCTGAGTAGGTAAATAAACATAGACTCCAGGAAGGCATTATGGTAGATTAATTATTTATCGAATTTTCTTATTAAGGTTAAAAGTTTCGGGTGCAAAAAGAAAATGGATGATAGGGTACTTCATAAATAATTTGTGCACAGAGTGAGCCAAAATCGCGTGGAAGCCAAAGTATGTAAATTCCATTAACCAAAATAAATCGGCAAGTCCTTTGTGCATTTTGCAATTCAAAGCTTCGTTTACGATATAAAAGCAACTGAAGTTCCAACGTTCCACTTTCGGCGCGCACATTTTAAATATCAGGCGATTCAATGCGCTCTTACACGGTTTCCAGATTTTTAATTTATTTCCAATGGCGTTAGCAATGCTACGCACATCGAAACAACAAACTGCCACTTACTTTTATGATTTCCAACACATTTATTACAGAATCGCATTAAACGTCCTTAGTCCAACAGTAATATCAGAAATATAAGAGTTGCATATTTCATATGCATAAAATCTGCATGCGGCGTGAATATTCCCTTTCGTTTTTGTAGGATTAAACACGTAACATAATAAGGTAATAATTTGTTGAATTTATTCCGGCGTCGATATCAGGAATTTCGTTCACGGATCAAGGAACATTAATGAAAACGAATTTTCTTTCATTATGTGGGCGATTCGTTTTCATTAAAATTCTTTGATCCGCCGCTGAATTCCCCAACACCTGCGACTGAATATATTGGACAAGTTGAATCAATTATTTAACGTTTTACTACGCATTTAAATAATTCTACGTGCACCAGGGAAACTGGCTTTTCTTTACATGAAATTTTATGGAACATATAATTCTATCGTTATTTTTACAAAAATTGTTCTAAATCTAAATTAGCGAACCATTCACATTAATTACGGTGCACCTCGAACTGATCGATCATTTGAAACCAGGGGATTGGAGCAGAGCAATTTTTTATTTGCTCCGCTCCACCATCAGAATACTTGCTCCAGCTCCGCTCCTGCTCCGCTCCAGCTCAGTTCCATGGTGTTTTTTTTTTTAAATAAAAATTCTTTTAATACTTTCAAACAGTGGCCTTTCATTTGCAAGAACCCCACCTTTCTAGATTTTCATTTTCATATAGAAAAAAAATCATGAAGACTGCTTAATTTTCGGGCGAGGACTGTATTATGCCTCCTCAAAACCGGGCTGCGCGGCCCTACGATATAATATTTGTTCAATGATTAAAAATTAAGAATTGGTATTTATTAAAAACCACCTGTTCTTATGAAACGAAAAAAAATCAAATAATAAAAAAAATTTGGAGCCAGTGGAGCAGTAAAATTTTTCCGCGCTCCGGCTCCGCTCCTGCTCCGGGCAAAACACCACTGCTTCACTGCTCAAAATCAATCACCCAGCGACTGCTCAACGGACGGTACCTTTTTACAACCAACAGTGGGGACCAATCCCACCGTTGTTACATTCCTTCAGGAACGCAAGCGTGGGACTCTGACAGGAAATAATCAGGCTTAACCGAACCTGACGTAGGTTCCAATCGATACCCGATCGACGTACTTAGCTCTTTCCCGCGACAAGGTCGGCGGAAGTCTTCGCCCGGTTTTTGGCCCCCGAGCGCGTAAGAACGTCGACGGAGCTGAAGCAGCTGATGCAATTAATTCAGGCCTGTCGTGTGTGACGTACAGATTTCAGAAGTAGACGCCTCATAGTCGCCGAGCGGATCCCACCTAGGCTTCGACAGACGCGGGCATCGCCATTAAATAGCAAGTAAATGGTCCGCGTTTCATTTGTGACGCAACATCGCATCATAAAACGCGAAGGAGATGGGCGAACTCGGAACTGCTGAATGATAACGCATCTACATGTTAATTATTATTATCCTCTATCAAGTTAGAGCACGTCCGCGCTGTCGTTTTGCAACAGATTGCAAGTAAAGTGGGGTGCCACGAAGAAAAGGGAATGTGCTCGCGATCACGCAACCGCATGCTGCCCGGGCTAAAGGTGTGCCCACACATGTAACCGAACCGCGGACATAACGTTGGCAACATCTCGGCCTCGTCCGCGGTTGTAACGCTGCCGTGTTATCAGCGGCTGGCGAACTGACACGCTACGGTGACGCGAGCTAAGCCTGCATTCCGTGCTCTGGAATAGGGTAGCCTGATTGCCTGCGGAGTTAGTGCGGGCAACACGGGATGGAAAGAAGGGATATGAGCGAACGGTGTTGTAAGTGACACCAGGCACCGTCACACTTGCCCCCAGCCTTGTAGCTCTACCACTTCTTTCGCGCGATAGTTGAACGCCGACATTGCACTGAACAAGCTCGAACCCTCCAGTACATCCATTTTCTATTTTGCGAGACTGCGAGCCTTCCAAGGTCCCATTCACATCGTCACGTTGGTAATTACCAGGTACCCAAATCGACTGGGCCACTCGACGTCACTGGGAAGTCACCTCCAACCTAGAATTTGGCAGCAATAAACGTGTCAAAGGAATTTACGTTAAGTTGTCAATGGACTTTACAGCTGGGACATCTAAGCTGGGTGATCAGATGACTTTCTTCGGGTTCTACCTCGATGATTCCTGCGTCGAAGTTTTGCTCTATCGCGTGTAGCGAAGGCTCCACTTGCTGTTTGAGATTAGGGTTACGCTCTCGGGTTTGCTACTCGTGTGGAGCCACCTTAACGATACCTATCATTTAAACGTAAATCGTCTCGCATTCCTGCCGACATTGGACGCACACAGCGACGACTTGCCTCTAGAAATCAGATCTCCCCGGGAATGACGCAGCTGTTGGTACCACGCTGATCAGCAGGAAGCACTTACCCACTGTTTGCTACATGAAATCACCACCACGCCTTGCTTGTCTTCGCGGCTTTGGGCATTCGACGCGAGCCTCGCGAGAAAAGGAAGATACCGGGGGATAACCGAAGTCATTGATCTATCATAAATCTACGGACATGCAATTCGAGTTTAATGATCCGTTAAATATTCCTTGTAATATGGTATTTACAGCGCCGATAACCGTCGACGCGATGTGTTATATTGCGTCGCGTGGCTGTTATCATTTTATTGTCCCCTTAGCTTGCTGCCGTGTCGCCGCTGCTTCAATAAAACTCCGATCCAACCTGTCTGCTCTGTGCTGGAGATGGATCAGTGATTAAAATGAAACTTTACTGTTCAGTTGTGTAGGAATGGTGCCTTTTCAAAGCATGACATCACCGTCAATGTTTTCTGTAAAGGTATCATTTGGCTGTTTATTATAAGGCGTCGTTTTCATATCTACACGCAAAGCGTTTTCAATGTTTATGTTTATGTTTCAATGCAGCATTATTGACGTTTTCTAATGATGAAGTCGAAACGCAAAGGGGCTAGGCTTTTTACCAGACGGCTGATTTCACAAGCGATCGGTCGATGTGCAGGGAACATGATTTCATAGTGATTTATAATGTTTTTATAAAATAAATTATTATTCCGAAAAATTTCATTGTACAATTTCACAGAGAACATTCGTTCGAAAGAAGTAAAAAATCACTTGACTTCACCTCTCGATATAATTATATTTCTTGGAACCAATCAGAACGACATATATATTTCCTTGATGTCTGACTCAAAACCTTTCAATTGGTGTATAATAAAATTCCCGTACCGTCTTTGAAAAAAAACTGCGATTAAAAGAAGAAAAACGAAACTTTCAGAACACCGACGTCTTTTTTTAAAAATATCTTGAGCACCAGAAGATTGTTGACCAATCTATCGATATATTCAATTTCCTCATTGTCTGACGAATTGATTAAGAAAAAATTGTTTTAATCGGTGCAGCGGATCCTGATATATAGAGGAAAGAAAATTCTAGGTTGCGTGGACCCAGTGTGGTGGAAGCGTTAGGAAAGTATAGTGTGGCGTTTGAGGGTGAAGGTATTATTATTTTTTTTATTTATTTTCAGTCTTTATTTCACACATTTTAATCCATAGGATGGTGGAAAGTCGATGAAAAAATCGCTGACGCGCCAAATCTCGTGGCACGTCGAGCTGACCCGAAAAAACATAGCACAGAAATGTGGCCTTTGGTGGAAAAGGATTTATTGAAGCTGTTTTTTTTAAACATAGCATATCATGACACAGCTTAGCTTAGCTTGTGGTGGAAACGGTTCCATACGATTGTATTGGAGCTAATTTTTTTAACGTAGCAAAGCATAGCCAAACATAGCATAGCACATCTTTGCTTACTTTCCAGGTGGATTCCCGGCTTAAGGGGTTACGCCACCCTGAAAGTTTTGAAAAAACGATTTTTTTTCTTTGCACTTTCTTATTACGTAAAGTTTTAAGAATAATTTAAGCCGTGGTAGACGCAAAAATTCCCCAAAATAGCCGAGTTGTAGAGTTTAAACGCGGCGCGGATGTCGATATTCCGCAGCAGGTAGCTACCATTCTACTTTTCTTCTTTTGCGTTTTTCTCGAAAACTATTTGTCCGATTGAGTTTAAACTTGGCACGCATATCCTTAATGGTATTGTCTACGATGTAGCATATCAGTTTTTCCATCCTATACCCCATTCGTATATAATTAATGGTTTAAATTCGTTTTTTCATGTGAAAAACGTATAATTTTTTTCACTTTGCTCTGATTTGTGCAATCAATTTTTTTTCTTCAAATCCCTATGCTACATCATAGGTATTTTATTAAGGAACACGAAAATCATCGGGTTTTTGATTTCAGACGAACATGTTCGTTATAATTTGTTAGGTTAGTCACGCGCGTAACGGCGGACGAGCTTCGCGGGAGAACAAATAACTCGGTCATTTTTTAATATTTTTGTACAGTATTTATACAATATATGCACTAATACATGCTCTACCCATAAGAAGAAAATAAATAATTTTCCACCTCATAGTATCGGTAAAAAAAATTCGTCTAGTTTAGTGCTGTTTCGAGGGCCTCAGGGTGGCGTAACCCCTTAACAAACACCACCGAAACATTTCCTAGCAGAAACACACCACGGAACATCCTCCACAACAAGTCCACTAATCGCGGAGCTCGATTTACAGAGACCGATAGAACCGAGTGGAAGTCGTGAACCACAAAATTCGTCGATCCCGCAGACCGATTTTGGTGATCCGGTCAACGAAACGGGACGCGTGCCTGAAATTCTTAAAGCCGCCCCCAAAGCAGCCCGCAGGAAGAAACACACGCTCGCCGTGCCGGGAGTCGGCCCGAGTCACGGAAGAAGCGAAATCGCTATAGAATTCCACCTGACAGTGGCAATTGACAGGAGTAACGAATGGTCGCCGGGACGGGTAACAGCGGCGTAAAGATAAGATCGATCCTTCCGTTGCTCGAGTGGGCATAACTCGAGCCGGGCCCTTATGATAATCGGGCCGCGTGATTGCGAGGATTTGTTTCTGCTATAAGCATCGCCGGTTAGATATGAATTAGAGAGGAAAATCTACGATCTGAAATTCAATAGTCGATAAATAACACGCTCAGTGGATTCTGTAATCGGTACTTTGTACGCTGAGTACCACCTGAAGCACGGCGCTGCTACGACCCACGAGATAAATACGATCTTGCCCGCGACCATCGTCATCCATGCCGCGTGCCCTGAGTGTTGGAGAACACAGCGGAATCACTTTACGCTCCCAGCGATTCGGTTAGCTAGCCGCGTCTTCTGGTATCGATGGCTACCCGGAAGGGACAGCTTTTCGTTCGTTAACCCGCGTCCAGCGAATCCGGGCCCGTGTGGGCCTGCTTAAAACGAAGCTGCATGGCTCAATTATTAGGCCGGTGAATATGAAATTGAAAATATTCTTTGCTTTTTGACTATTTTTTTATTTTACTTTCTGGAGCCTCTGTAGCATCTCTCGAATCGTGAGCCAGCGGTAGCAATTGTTATTGTATCCCCACCATAAGCAAAGGAACTTTTACGCTATTCGCGATCGGCAGTTTCATATGCACCAACCTAATGTTAATATTTTCTTTTATGAAGAAGTGGTAGCAGGTCGAGGATTTAATAGAGAAGCTTATTCCGAGGTGTGTAGGAATGAAAGTAGTGCGGTGAAGAGTGTTGACGGGAGGGGTTGTCCATATTAGCATACAAGTTTCCTTTTTGATGGTAATGGTTTCCTCTAATTTTCATATATTTTCTTGAAGAATAATTAGAGCTTCTAGATATTTAAACGAGAGTCGTATTTTGAAGTTTTCCTTCTGCCATACCACACCCCCATATAAATTAGAGTACCTAACACTCTCCCCAAACAAAAAGCGGTACTTTATCGTTTAAATCGACTTCAAACATTCGTCGCATTAACCCTTAACGTTAACATCCTCCCCTTCTCATCGTATAATTTCCAAACTCAGTGGCGTCCAAAAACATCCCCTTCTTCTCCACTCGTGATACCCAAGGAACTTCCTCCGGGTGTATTCAAGAAACGTTAACCGCTCATTTCTTTCCCCCGTTAGCCCGCGAGCTAACTGAGTTCCCCGACTGACACCGTGCATTATTCTCCACTTGCGCTGGGAGGGTGCGGGGGAGAGGCATCGTTCCCCCTTGGTGCAACGTGTCCCAGGTCCCCTCTCCCCGTTTCCCAGCGCCGTCGGGGAATGCGCATAGGAAAGTCATAGGCGATATCCGTCGCGGATTCAGCACGACAATATTCCATTACCCCCTGGCTCCGTGGCAGGGCGGCGGGGTACGCCGTCGGGACTGTCAGACCGAGAGTGCGCACGTACCGGTGTGTTGTGTCACGTAATATTGACTATCGAATAGATAGCAGGCTGCACGCGGAGGAAACGGTGGTTGCTACACGGTTACTGGCATCGTACAAGGCGCGTCGGGTGCGCGCCGGATGCGCAGTTCTTATGCAAACTGGCGTCAGTCCAAGTCCTGGTATTACGAGGTGTCAGTTGTGTCACCTCTTACGGCAGCCCTTGTCGACTCGACTGGAGTAGACTCGATCCTCGACGTGCTTGGTTTCGTATCCAGGCTACCTCTGCTTCCTCCTCGTGTTCCTCTTTTTCCCTCGCCTTTTATTTGACCCCCTTGCCCCCTCCGTCGTTGCTCCCCCCCGTTCCCTTTCTATCTCGCCCCGCGCCACGTTCGAGCTGGTACTTTGATCCTACGGATCGGCCAATCAGAGCTCCCTCGCCTTACCTAGCGACCCTTTTTCGCCCCCGACTCTCAAAGTACAAGCGCCTATATAGGATATAGCGCCGGGTTACGAACACGCGCGCGTGGCTACACGAAAGGCAACGATACAGGGAATGTGTACACGGGCCTACACGACCCACCCCCGCCCGAGCCCCCTACCCTGCCCTGCTACTTTTTCCGTGGAGTCGATCCCACGAGCGGTGAATTAAGGGCGACGCGGCCACGATACACCAGCTTCACTGTCCTGTTAACCCATTAACCCTAGCAGCCTGGCCTCGTTAACCCGCTCCTCGCCGGTTGTACGACGACTACTTTCGAGTTATGATCGCCCAGTCACGTTTCCTTCGACCAGCGTGGGATACTGGCTAGGCCCCGGGCCCGTGGACGCATCCCCAGCTTACTGGTGCGACATTCCCTGCGCGTGCCATTGAATTTCGCGACATACAGCGCCGCGCAGGTTGCTCCTTTTAGGCGCGCCGATGCACGCGTTCCTCGGCGAGGATGGGGTAGGTTGAGAGCCACGTTTTCGCTTGGACGCCGCTGGCTTCTGCGTTCAGGAGCCTTCCTAGTGCGACGGCTGAAGGAAACGCGATTTTTTGGAATTTAAAGAGAGAAACAAATCATTTTGCACGGTTGTAGCTTTATGCTATCACCTGTCAAGACTGTAATTAAAATTGTAAGTAAAAGTATCCATTTATAGCGGAATGGGAGCATCGTGAGGAGAACAATACTGTTGAACTAGTTTTTGATCAGTTTAGAGGGCCTCCCGCTTTAATATTTATTTTTATCCTAATGAAACTTTAAATCATAGAGTTTTTTATACTAAAAGGTGAATTAATGTTTAAACTTTAAGGAAAAATTTTAAGACGTTGGAAATAAGTATAATTTCATTATTTATAAGGTATGGAATAATAAGGTGACTAGGAACTAGTTTTTGATCATCTAAAATACATGCGAACTAATTTTTTATCAGGTCAGGAATTAGTTTTTGATCATCTAAAATACATGGGAACTAATTTCTTATCAGGTAAGGAACTAATATTTGATCAGAAAGCCATAATAATTAAAAAGAAAGTACCAAATAAACTTATTTTTAGTATTATACCATCTAAATTTATTTTTTTTATACTTTTATAATGTCGCGAAATTAGTGGGACGGATAGATTGTTTGGCAATTGTCTTCGCGTGGATATCTTTGTGATTTTGTGGTGACCGTTGATATATTCGCTTTGCTTCAATCTCAAGGTGCACAGTTGTGTTAAGGGGAGCCGTATTTAGGACGCTAGGAATAAGGTGATCCTTGGGATTTTTTTCTAAGAAGCTGTTAAGCAGATTTCTTCCAAACCTTCAGGATATTTTAGTTGAAACAATGAAAATTAATATTTTCGCCAAAAACGAAAAAAATTATGGTTTTGTTGATCGTAGTAACTTAGTTTCGCAAATATTTGCAAAATTCTAGTTCTAACAATAAAGTAACGTCTACCGAGTACGCCTGACAGATTTGAAGTGGCCCAGGACTTTTCGTTTTTTGGCAATCAGGTCCGGCATCCGGAAGGATACCGTTAAGGAACTACTTAGTTCTTGATCAGGCACTAATTTTTCATCAGTTGATGAAATAAATCGTTCTTTTAAGTTTATGTCAATAAATAATTGTTTGAAATAATTACTGACATAAAAATTGATAATTCAAGAACATATGTGTTGTATATGAAAGCAGTTAGGATTGTTAGCTTTCGTGAAAATAAATGTGTAAGGTAGCCCACTTGAAGGAAGCCCCTGTTGAACGCCATCCCTTACTGTTCGAAGTAAGAGATCACCATCGACGTCAAAGTCGATTTTTTTGGTGGTTGTTGCGGTGTTAATGCTTATTTTTATACATTTTGCTTGTAATAGTTTACTTTACAATGTAGCCCACAAATTTTAGTTTTATATGTACCACTTTGCTCGAAAACTCAGCGATCATTATTTAGTTCCAAATTTTTCCTGTGGAACTAATTTTTGATCACCTGAATTCGCAAGCTAAAACTGGCAAACCCGTAACAGTGGAAATTTAGAAATCCGGCGAGTGAAGAGGAGGGAGGGACGAGCACAAGCAAAGGGATGGTAACGGATTAGTGGCTTTGCGTACATCCCCAGCGTTTTACAAATTAGAGATGAATTCACGAGCGCGTTAACATTGTTTCACATCCACCGACGAGGGGCGGCTGTATTCTCGTTATCGCGACGCGATTCGTTAAAGGAAAAGTGTTTGAAACCCGGCCAGCGGGCAACGCATGGGAACCTTACGCCGGGAACAGTGGAATAATGAGTTATAACGATCGGTAGTCTAAAGGAATTAATACCTCCCCCGCCAGCCCGGGCAGGCCACCCTTCCCTCGATTAGGTATCCGCAAGGGAGTCGAACCGATTGGAAACTCTCGCTCGCGGAGTCGACTCTCCTCGCGATGGGCAAAGTGCATTATGTAAATTGGTGGGATAACTAGGTAATTAAAGTACGAGAATAAACTACGATTGCTGGAATTCCAGCGTAAGTTCGTTCCATTTCACAGTTTCCACTCCGTCTTTCTTTCCCCGTCCGACCACCCTACCCTTCGGTCCTGCGCGCCGTCCTTTCTGGCTTTCACTCCGTTCCACGGGATCCGAACTCGCTAACGAGGAAACGGTCCCTTATTTTTGAATCTCTAATTCCTTTCGTTCCTTGGTCCTTGCAAGGGGACAGATGGGGTGTGGGTGAATAAATGGTGGCCGGACGGAGCTCTCCCGGATGAAAATCGTCCACCCGGGCCCAGGCGAAGGCCTCCGAGTGGCTGGATAATGCGAATTCGTTCGCACGCCCCTGGCGAACGGATGTACCGTGGAACCTTCAGCTGGGAAAAATCCTAAATTCGGGCCGTCGCATCGATTAAAAAGATCGAGATACCTACTTTCCGTGAATGAGAATTAGATTCGACTTGGCGCATTCGTTCGCCCCTGGCTAGCCACTCTATCCCGAATATCCGGCACTTTAAATAATTCATGGCCTACGTTGAAGCTAACCGATGATATAACTTCGTTTCTCTTCTCCCTCTTGAATTTTCCTCTTTTCTAATATCAGCGATCGAGTTACGTTACGATAAGGAATTGAAAGTACGGTGGAGTACGTGTAGTACAGAATGCGTAGATAAGAATTTTAAAAGATTTTTCTAAATTGCACGTACGTATGCTGTAGGATAGCGTTTCTTTGCAGAAAAGATTGGTGGAGATTATTTAGTGCAAAATGGATTTTTATAATACTTTTGTGGCTTCTGCATTGAAATTGGCGTGATATAGGGAAAGCTGTTAAGTGACGAATGAAGCTTTTCTGCTGGTAATGTTCCTTAATATTTTGCTTGTAACTTCATATTAATTATTATAATAAATAACATGCGGCAACATTGTTCGATATATCGGAATTCGAAATGTGAAATGTTAAAAATATTGAATGAGTGTCGAAATGATATCGAACATCGCAATTTAGAGAACAAATAATAAAGATTGGAATTGAAATGGAATTTCAAGTAGTAGAAAGTATAGAAAAGTGTAAAATTTTTATGTTTTAGGGAATTATTTAATCTCGAGGAGGATATCTTATGATTGAATTTATTGTTTTCTAGATGTATATTTGTACACAGCACTGCCAATGAGTAAGCTTGATCTTTTTATGTAGTAATACATCCTTTTGACCAGTAAAATGTAAAATGACCAGACACAGTCATGCTTAAATCAATTTTATAATGGTAAAATCGTGAGTAAAGAAAGGCCAGAAAGGTTCTCTTCGTGATTTGTTTCATTGCCAGATAAGAAAGTAGACGAGCAAGTGGAAACATCCAGTGTGCGATCAGACATGCATTAGTAGTGCGTTACAAATTTACTATCAGTAAATAAATATAAATGCTAAAAAAGGATTAGAAATTTATTATTCTTCCAGTTATTTTTTCTTTTCATCTTGCTCCACATTTAGTCACATCGGATTATCGAGAGTGCGATGAGACCACGTTCCTGTGAAGTCATAAAATTTTATACTTTTCTTTACTAATCAATTCTACTTATAACTGATGTTTGCAATATTAATTCAGTATCGCGTATATTGATAGATACAAATTTCTTTTTGTTGCAGGTATGTGTCAGCGTTTGTTACACCAGCGTAAGCAACATTTCAGGTAAATTATTATTTTAAACAACATTTATTGTGTCCTTTTGAGAACTCACGTCTTCCTTAGATTATTATTTTGAACCGATTTATCTGTTGCAATTTAAGGTTGCAACGGTCCAGCTTCTCCAAATTGAATTTCTTTATATTTATTATCATTCTTTCGACAATTATTAATGTTAGAAAGGAAAACGTCTTCGTTATTTCGGTGAATATTAAGTGGATTGCTTAAAAATGTGCCAGATTTGTTTTAAACGTTCAGCAAAACAAATGAGCCGCTCAGTGTTCGCGCCCAAGAAGTTTTTAAGGATTTTAAGAAATAACAAAGAGTATTTACCGGAGTAAATTCAAATATTCATGAGCGTCGAAAGTAAGCTATTCGAGGATTCCAACCGAGAATAATTCAGGAAACAAGTAAACTCCTGACGTGTTTTCAAATGGAAGAATTTGCAGCATTCCTGGTTTGCGATGGCAAGATTTAAGCCGCGACAAGTTTACTCTATTTTTCAACGAGGGAGACTGAATGGTTTTCGCGTCGAGTTTCCACTTAACGTTGTGTCGCTGGAAACTTTCCTTTTATTAATCTCCTGCTCCGCTCCTTCGAAAGTTTACTTAATCTACGAATTTCAAGTTCATTTATTATTTTACACCTCGTTTGAAGAACGATCAATACACGTAGGTACATATAACGAGCCGTAGATCGAGAACCTTATTTCTAAAATCATTAAAGTCAGCGTTCACATTTCAAAAGTAACGAATATTTATTGCTTCGACTATAGGTATCTCTGAAACGAATTGTAACTATTCGTTGCTGGTCAGCGTTTTGTATTGTGCTCACAAATCTGTTTACTGATTTCGTTTCGCACAAATTGAATTCAACGCTGCGCTGTAGAGTTGACATTTTCACAAAAAAATTACATTTGGAAGTGATATTTTCAATTATTATTTCCAGCGTATCTATCGACGCAGGAATTTGTAATCAAATTTTCGACGAAATTTAAACGATTCAATTGTAGAAAAATTTCGTAGGTAGTATATTTCGACTCAAAGAGATAGTTTGGTGTGTCGAGTGGAAAAATGACTGATTTTAAAAAAAAAGTAGGTACACCGCTTATTTGAATGAAATTTTATATATAAATTAACACACTTATCTATCATGACATGATATGAATTTCTATTTTATCTACCTTCTTTCAATATTGCATGAGTTGTGGAAGTACCAATAGACAGCCACAATAATTACACCATCTTCAGGAATCAGAATACAAGGAAAAGGAAACAGATTCCTATTTTACAGAAGTATAATTTCAGTCCCTGTTATAATAAATTCATGAAATCGAAAAATGGCAAAATGACAGCACTTTGAAAGAAAACAACTATTTTTATTTAAATGTTTGCAGTTTTTCTCCTTACTAGAAAATGTTTCTTACTCCTGAACTGACACAAGAGTGAACCTAGCGACCTTGATACCCACGCAGCATTCGGTCGAAAGGCCCCTAACATCACCAATTAAATAGTGATATTTTAAACTTATATTATTAAAACCTTGCACCCTAAGGGAACGCATCGATTCGTTTAACCGCAGACCCTAGAACTGCCCTCTGAACCCGGAAATTCTAATTTATATCTCGCGGTGGCATTCGATTTGTATTCCTCCGGTTGTCGGGCAATCGAATACTACGTGGGTTTTCGAAGTTCTCGGGCGCAGGGAGCTGCGAACTCGTTCCTTCGGATTGATTTCGTATTCGTACATGCATCCCGAATGCCCCCGTGGGAAAATCGCTACACAAAGCTTTCGGAACAGCTGTAATCCGACCGGTTGGGCACTGGTAACCGACGAATATCAGGCCACGTCAAGCATCGCCGCGAACATTAGCACCCAGCGAAACGTTGGTACTATAATCGATCGGTCCTCGTGGAGGTTTCATCATTGTTTGCATTCCGTCCAGTCAGGAAGGGGTCAATTCCATGGAACGTTGGACGCGTTGGCTTCGCGCTGATTATTCCCCGACCTCTATAACTACCTGTTTGGATTCCCTCTCCCTCCCTTTGTTTATCCCTCTTTATACATATACATATATACACAGGGTGTCCCCCAGGTTTCCGCACAAACTTTGCCAGTGTGCTCTGCAACTAAAGCCAAGACGAAAATGTCACTTAAGCATAGGACCATAAACCATTTATTGAAGAGATGTAACCAAAAAATTGCAACATTAAGGAAACGTTCTTCTAACACAACTCGTCACATCAGAAGCTTCGCAGTACTAAATTCCGTCGGGGTTTGTTTTATTTCGGTAAATGCGATATTCATTTTTTAATCTTCAATAGGTACTAATAGATAGAAATTATCGTTTCCCAACTTTTTAATCCAGCATTTATGCACCTATATTTATATATTTTCGTATTTTTTATAGTCGCACAGTACCTACGCTGACTTTGTGCAAAACTGTCAAGGGCACCCTATATATGTGTATTTGCTGTACACATCCCCGATTTGCTTTTCTGTGCAGATTTATCTGTCTTCGCTCGCGAAATCCTATCTTTGTCCAACTTTGGTCTTGTTTCGCTCTTCAGCCTGTGGTGCATGTATAGATACGCTAGCCTGGACGTCGGCGCGAATGGCGAACGGCGTGCACTAAATGTGTTCTGCATTTGATTACTGCTCAATGCAGACTGATAATTCCGCATGTGCGTGTGACGCGTGTTTTGTATCGCCTGCATTTTGCCACGCAACGTCCTTGCGCCCTGTTGTTCAGCATTTCTAATCGTCGATATTATGTGATGACTAGTCATTAGAGCGATACTAAATGAATTGCTGTCGCGTGTGGTATCCATACGTTATTAGTGGTGTTAAGTATATGTATGAAAGCATATTAAAATTTAACTTCATTTAAAATTATTTATTAGAAAGGTGTTTAATTAATTCGATAGCAGATTTACAGAAGCTTAGATCGTTCCTTTTTCATGATACTTGAAGTATGACGTACAAGGTACTAACTAATTCTGAATTTATGTTTCATTGGTATAGGTACTTATAATGGAAAGTACTTCTTTCTCTTCGTGGCGTTTTAAGGGATTATGTCAGGCGGCCGAAAAGAGGCGAATATTTGTGAATTTTTTTTGAAGAAGCGGAAGCGTATAATTTTACAAAACTTTTTGCGTTTAAAAGAGCAACATTTAAAGAGCATTTGGTAATTTTTTCGCAGAAAAATATTTACGTTTATAATAAAATAACAAGCGACATCCAAGAAGCATTTTTAAAAATTTGGTTTTGCGGTGAGCAATGCCATTCGGAACCAAATTATCTAAAATCAAAAAACAAAAAAGAGTTCGTTAGTATATTAATGTGTCCTCAGGTTAAATATTAATTTAAAACAAAATGGCGGCTATTTAATGTTGAAATCCTGATTTTTTTCGCGTGATTTTTTTCACGAAAACATAATTATTTCCAAATCCATCTTGGATGGTTATTTACAATTACAACGGTAGAGAATTCAAAGGAATCTATAATTCAACGTTTAAATAACGAAGATTCAAATAATTTAACTCTGCTTAAGTATTCTGCGCAGGTTACACAGTTGACTATTTTTTCAGCCGCACTTTTGACCGCTTGCATATTCGTTGCACCCGGATTTGCCGGGTCGGAATTCGTGAACGAAGGAGGACAATCTTGAGATGGAAAAATCATGCGCGCAACGCTTTGGTCATTACAAACCCTCTGTCTTGCGCAGGTGTCCCCGAAAGAAACGAATGTTCTAGTCTCAATGAAAACGAGTTTATTATTTATATATGGGCAAGTAATATGAGCGTTTTTTTCCAACGCGGACCTCATAAAGTTTTAATGAAAACTCGCTGAATGCTCTGCACATGTGCCGGTTATAGCGCAGTCCGCGTGCAGTGAAATACTTTTCGCGCAAATGGACAAACACGAGGAAATGTACGAGAATTCTTCCGTAACAAATAGCGAGCATTTATTCTCGTATTTTTGGAACCAACTACTTGAAGATGTTGAAGGCCACGGAGGGAAAGCTCTTCTTTCAACACTACTCGTGTACAGTCATCGAGCAACCTCAGTGATTGAACCACTTACAACAGCAATTAATTTCTGAATTAATATTTTACTCTGAAGTAAAAGTTGGAATTAATAGTGATTCGAAATTTGTGGCAAAAAGTCCTCCATCAATTTTGCACATCAGTTGAAACTAAATTTCGAAACTGAAGCACAGTACTGTGAATTTCCACGACTTTTATATTTTAGAACGCTGTACAAAATTCGAGCCTATTACAATCGAATGTATCCTGTATCAATAAACTGATACAGTTATTATTTTCGTTCTGTAAAAGCATGCATTAAAAGCTGAAGATTTAATGAACAGTATGAAATGTTATAGGGGGACTTTCCCTAGTGCCGGACGCTTAGGGGAGGTTCCGGTCTAAAAATCGATTTTCTTTTATTTCATGTTTCGAATGTTCAACCTTTTAGGAATACGTGTTTAAATGGATTTTTAATCCAAATAAATCAATCTCGATTGGGGAGAGTAGAATTAAACATTTCTCTTCAACTTGTCACGGAATAAGAAGAGAAAACGAACTGCATTGGCTTAAGAGCCATTCAGCGAGATAGCCTCTTGTTATTTCTTTGCAGCACTGATAAATATGCAGTGCTAGAAAGTAAAACGGAGATGGTGAATGTCGATACGGCACTGTTAAATGGAAACACTTCTCCTCGGAATTTTAGAAACACTTCCCTTGAAAACGGTCGCATGTTCGTGGGAAAACGATATTTTCACGTTCCGTTCATTTCTGTGAAATGGAACCTTTTTAGCTTTGCAATCCTGGCAGTCAAAAGGATTGCAAAATTCATTGACGAATCCTCTTGCACGTGCACGCCACCGATAACTAAATTATATTGCGAAGTTCTGTTGGTGTGATTTTGAAAAAAGGAAGAGAGGAAGGCATATGCATACCCATGCTGGCAAACGCGGCACTCTTGCACCTACTACGAGCAGTTTCACAGTCATAGGGAGGTCCTTCGTACTGAAATTTGTCCTCCCTTTGACGCGTATTGAATGGATATCAAAGTTGAAACACGAATTCCAATTGTGTACTATTGATCTCCTGTTTTTTATGACAGCAATATCATTTTGGTAAAAACAGCCCGTTTGTCATACGTTCGCTTCAATTCTTCTATGGTTTCATTCGAGTTCTATGCTTAAGGCATGTTGCAAGGTACAATTACTCTGTTGCGTATATTTTTTTTTTAAATTTGTAGTTCTTTCAACTCATAACGAACCATTGAATCACGTGTTGCCCATTGAATTCCTCTTTCAATTCGAATGGATACTTCCGACTGTAATTTTCTGATTCCAATGCTTGCTAGAACTGTTACAGGTATAAACTGAATCCTAACATTTTTAAATATTATTCAATTGGATACAATTGAAATTCAACTTCCATAGAAATATAAGTGAGTCTAAATCGATCTAACAATCAATATCTTTTTGAATCATAGGTAGTTCTATCTGCTCGTACCTTTTACTCTGCTTTGCAAAGTGATCAGTCAATATTAATTTAGCGGGTGATTCTTCCTGGCAAATTACACCACGACGATTAATCGTGGACTCAGAATCTCAAACAAAAACGAAAGAATTAAAGAAACATCTTAAACCATTTTTACACAAAACATTCATGTAGCCAGTCATCTGCACAGACTCAAATTTTCTATTTCCTTCCACCATTCTTAAACCAGCTCTCTATCAAATATGTACCCCCAAAATATCTTCCATCAAATTACTCCTATATTTCCTGTGATGCACCAGAAATGGGCAAACTTTCATAATAATTAAACATTTTTATTCGACGAATAAAGTTATTTTTTTTTTTATTTATTGAGAATTTTTTAACTTTAACTCTAACTCTAACTCTAACTCTAACTTTAACTTTAACTTTAACTTTAACTTTAACTTTAACTTTAACTTTAACTTACGCTTTACAATGTAGTATCGCTCAATGACAGTTTTCGTCTTTTCTCTTAAAATTAAAGTTAAAATTACAGTGAAAGATAAAGTTACAGTTAAAGTTAAAGTTGAAAAATATATTCAACGCTCAAGTTGAAACGCTAAAAAAAATTAACTTTACCGGTCGAATAAAAAAATTAACTTTACCGGTCGAATAAAAGAATTATCTTTATTCGTCGAATAATCTATAGTCAAAGTAACTTTTATTTGATAATATTTATTTATCAAATTGAATCATTTATCAGATTAATTTTTTAATGCTCAATTCTGTGATGCACGCAACAATTTTTCAAATTTTCTTACATCCCGAACGAACGACCCCCTCGACAAAAGTGCTCGCGAAACGCTTTTACCAGCGACGCGCACTTATCTACCTGTAACCGATCCGAACGACAAGGAAATCGCGTCGGGAGCGATATATCAGCGGGAAGCGTGAATTAGCAGTAATAATAATCGCGCCGTGGGAAAATCAATCCAGCTGATGTTTTATTAGCCGAACGACGAGCCACGTCAACCAGACATCAACGAGATTGTTCCCCGAACTTCCAACGCCGGCCGCGGAAAAAATATGCGACCACGTACAAACGACCACCAATACATTTCGCCAACAGCACATTTCACCCGCAACTCGCACTCGCGGGTGCTCCAATGCATCAACGCCGGCAATTTTTAGGCTGCACGGCGGCGGGTCGGGCGAGGTGGGAAGGTGGGAGGGCGGATGGCTTTTGATGCATCGCCGTAATATCGGCGATACATTAATTCAAGGTGAATGGGAAATATATCAGACAACCACATAATTTTCGCGCGGCCTGGCGTTCGCGTGTGCACCTTCCCTATTTATTTCCTCGACTCGTCCGCCGGTGGTTTGTTAAATGTGTCTCCAATGCGTCCACGCACGCCCCCCGTCCTCCCCCGCGACCATGATCTATCGCCATGATGATTCTTCGAATCTAAAGTTCGCTAAACGCCGCGCAAATGAATTCGTTCGCCCTAAAACAGAGTGAAATTGCTGGTTGATAGTCACGTTCGTTCGCGGCACTCTGTTTATTTCTCTGTATCTTCTGGTTTTTGCCCCCTCCTACCCTCCCTTTTTTTTTATTTTCTTCGATTTTTTTGGTCGGAAATATCGACATTTACGTAGTGTATTTATATCTGCTTTTATTCGAATGGCAACAGTTCATTTGGACGTTTATGAGTCCCGTGAAAGTTATCGGTAATTTCCCTTTCGTACCAATACCGACAAAATGGGCGAACGATTTGTAAAAGCTTTCGTGAAATATTGAGAGATATACTGGGGCTCGTGAATTTGTTTCGGGTATGCGAGCTTCGCGTGTTCGTTTTGGTCTTTTGACTTTGTTTGGAGCATAATGTGGAAGTTATTAAGGGGTCATCTTACCTTACTTCAAAATTCTTTTTAAATTTATTTTGTATTATATAAGAGTAGCTTAATAAATACCAAAAAGATTTGATTCATTATGTGTTGTATTTACTGAGAAAAGATAGCTTTAAATGTAGCTTAATTTAGTCGGCCAATCAAAGTAGAATGAGCCCTTATGGGGTTGGACCACCTTGGCCAGGTCAAGAAATAGTGCATTTTTGGGAACTTATTTCTAAGCGACAAAAACGCTTTTATCGATTAAAAATTTTTCAATGAGGATAGGGACATCTTTGAATAATATACACAACTTTTTTTAAACGCTGTAATTTCGCAAAAATATTGACGGTCGGACGATAGAGAATACATTTAAGAACATCTGTGCAAAATTGTATAAAAATCCGTGGACTTTTATTTCAATTACAGGGTACACCGTTTCGGAAAACGTGGTTTCGAGAAAAACGCATTTAAAGTTTTCAGAATGTTTTGATATTTGAAAAAAATTGTAGGTATATATTATTCAAAGATGTCTCTATCTTTATTAAAAAATTTCTATGGATAAAAGTGTTTTTGTCACTCTTGACCTGGCCAAGGTTTCAGTAGAATATTTCTGCAAATTTATCATTTTGTACAATTTTCTGGACATTATGTAATAGCAGTGTAACTATCTACACGCGTCAAATTTGTTTACCTGGTAGGAAACTGCTAATGATAGGTACCTATAAATTGAAAACTGTAAAACTTTCTCAAGAGACATAAATATATATACTTCCAGCGTAAATCACAAATTTATTTAAATTTTGACTTCAATGATTTCTGCTTACAAAACTAAGAAACTTTTGGTTACAAGTAGTATAACACCTACATCCACCGACATTACAAAAAAGGGAAATACAAACAAATTTTACAGACAGAAACACATGTTCCTACATGTTCCCCGAAAAATTGTTAAAAAATTCTGTTGCGGATGTAACTCCATCGTACAACTTCACTAGAATACCTTTCTACAGTATTTTTTAAATCCACTCCTCCTTTCACCCCATCCTCCGAAATCCTTTCCCCACTGAAAATTGTGTCTAGACTAACTCGACACAAAAAAATCGTTCTCTTACGAAACGTTCAACTTTTCACAATTACGTCTCCACTGGCCGCGAGATTCAGCTTCAACAATTGCCCGAATAAACGTGCAATTTATCGCTCGGGGGCGAAAGTTACGCAAAGCGGAAATATTAAATCATACCACGGACACAACCGCCAGCAGCAGCAGTTGTAAAACGTGCGATTATACGGGACACTAGAAATTGTCCAAAGAGTTAATCCCCGTAGCGGGAAAGTTGCTTCGTAGTTGTAAGACGGTATGCGCGTTAAGAGCCCGCCGCTTAACCGCAAATGCAACCGAACTTCGGCGTGCACGGATCCTTCGGTAACATAAATTGCTTCGCGACGGTACGCAGGCTTCTGCAAAGATCGAAACGCGGGATAAACTTCGTTACGAGTGTCTTCTGCGAGACTTGTAATTGCTGGGATTGTGAACATAAGAGCAAACGTTTTCACCTCATGACACACTAGAGGGCTGCGAACTGCGATGGTTGTTAAACATATGTACGCCTTCGAGAACTGATGCCAAGTCGCAAAATCGATAGAATTCTGAAGAAATGGTTAAAAAAGAAGGCACGTGTTGAATACTTATTTTGAGTATCAAAACGTAAAAGTACTTAGTTGAGTATCACGAATGCATTATTAAATCGAAAGAAATCAGATTTTAAGTAATTTAAACTGAAATATCTTAGGCTAAAGGGAAGTCGTGTTGAGAAGCTCTTGCAGCAGCTGCTTTTCTATCGTTTGTTTCTATTATTTAACAATTTCAAAGGGTTTAACTAAGGTTGTGTTCAGATATATTGGCCGGTGAGTTTGGAACGCTGCTCGGCTCCACCTGAACGAAGCCGTGTGGCTGTTGTTTATTCTTAGCGTTGTAGCTGTGTGCGTTACGAAGCTATGCGTAAACTAATACGAGATAAAACTATCGAGAAAGAATCAATGTTCTGCCCAATAAACTCCTGATTTTTTTCGGAGCTAACGCACACCTATTCTGATGTATGTATTTCTACGCTAAGAACTCGGTTTGGCCTACACGTCAAGAGCTTGGCGCTATCCCCACCACTTCTGACTCACTCTTGTTCTGTGAAGAAGCGAGAAAGTGGTGGGGATGCTTCGCTGCGTGCATACGTACCTCACGGGCACCGAATCCCCACCGCGCGACGAGCAGGCCCAGCCCGAGAGAGTCAGAACGTTGAGAAAAGGAGCAGGCAAGCGGTATGGTGGGAGAATACCCCTCACGAAACTCACCGGCTCATATATCTGAACACGACCTTAGGTATATTAGACTTTTCTTCTGATTTTGTGGATTTTGGGAAGCAGTTGTTTTTTCCCTGAAAATTAGTGCAGGTAGCGTATTTCTCGTTGAAATCTCACGACTCTACTGTTCATATCACATTTATATGCATACAAACATTGTATTATGAATGCTACATGTATACATGTATTTATATTCATCGATTTATATAATTATTCATAACGTTTGCAGTATAACCAAACAGCACTGGGATGTCGAAAATTACTTTGTGCAAATTGTCTGGGTTTATCTTTTCGAAATCCATATCGAGGTATTCCAGAACTTGAGTAATATTTTCATTGGTACAGTACTGTGAAACAATGTTTAAAAGAAAGGTTCTGTTTTTTTCTCCGCACCGTGCACCGATCAATAACTATTCGAATACAGTGGCCCATAAATTCTTTTTTTCAATGCATAGAAACTTTTCTCGTTTTTTTTAAAAAAAATATTTCACGAGGCAAAACCTGCTAATACTTTTGTCAAATCGCTGTGAATACGAAAACAAATCGAGCACTGAAAGCTCGAAAAGTACGAAATTCCATATCATAGTGACACGGTCTGGGTTAGGTCTGGGTTATTATATAATAAAGGTATTCGTTAAAGACTCAAGTCCAAAAGTACAAATCCATAGTACCGAAACTCTAAAGGTGAAATCAGACGGCTCGTGGCTCCGCGAACTGGCTCGACTCGTCTAGCTCGTCAAGGCGGCTTGACGAGCCTGGGCGAGCCGAGCTATGACCGATCAGACGGCGCGTCGATCGCCGATCCACGAGCCAGGCTCGCGGAGCCACGAGCCGTCTGATTTCACCTTTAGAGATACATATCTATACATGCTCGCATCCATCTTACATATTTCACATTATTAAATATTAAATCCAATTAAATTTTAACTCCACGATCTTTTTACTAAATCCATCCCTAACAGTTCTTCCAGTATTCTACAGTATCCTCTGTACCCCACGCAGTAAAGATTCCTCAAATAATATCGGCAGAATAATTCGCTACAACTAACAAATAATCACTGTCCAGACAAATGCTTCAAATAGGTAAACTAATTCCATTCAGTTAATCATCATAGACACATATCTATTCCAACTTATTCAAACACCAAGGTTCACCCACATTTCAACAGCAGTTCCAACGCACCCCGCCTTCACCTGCGAAGAACGCTCGTCTGCTTCACGCCTAAACAAACAACGAATGCATCGCCTCGGTTACCACCGTGTTTGTTAAAACGATCACACCCACCAACACACTCCCCATGCCCACCGCGTTTTACGACTCACCTGCAAACAACCCGCGAGAAACCCCGGTAACAAACCATCTTCGACAGTCGAAGCGTAAACTACTCGAGGAATAGAAGTTGCCACTTCTGTTCCTTGACCTACGAGGCGAGGCAAACATTCATCCGTTTCAATTTAATACGCAAACACACCCAGGCGCGATGCCGCGTGTGATTCCCTGAGAACGACAGCTGATTAGCGGGATAAGAGCACCGTCTACGCGCTTTCCACAATCCAGTAGTCTGGAGCTTGCTCTCCTTTTTTCGCCGCCTTTCCTTCCGCTCGGAATCGTCCCTCAGAACGAAGAGGCGAGGAAATACCCACGCCCAGCCACAGGGTACTTCAAGAATGGGAGCTGCTCATCTTCGCAGCCGTAACGTTACCTTTACGACTATCTCGAAGTAGTCTCGCCCTTTGGGAACGGTTCCCTTTCATGGCCTCCCGTGGCTCGCCTCTAAACTTGCGGAAAATGTGAACAAACATGCCCGGCTGACGTCGCGTGAAATATCGACAGCCCTGTCGTCTACGACCGCTGAGGAGAGCTCGCTCCTTCTGCCGGATACTGGCCGAACGACGTTAATGAGTGAGCTCGTTAATTTACCAGCGCAAAACGATTCGATGAATAAATTCTTCTGTTTATCACGAGGCGGCGATCTTTTGGGCGGCGCGCAACGGTCCCGGATGTAATGTTGAATTTAGCTGGTCGTTAGAGGCATTGTCGTTGGGGCTGCACCGACGGGAAATCGTTTTACGCTTGGTTTATGGTTACTGCGGGGGAATTTTAAACGGAGCGCTGCAGAATTTATCCTCACCCTTCGCTTCTTTTTTTTCACTAATTTTATCATTGCGCCATAATTCGAGTGGATTTAGAGCACAATGGGGAAGCAAGATCGAAGACAGTGGTGTGATTTCGAGAGGCAGTGTTTAGTTTGATGAAATTAACAGTTTGTGTTAATAATCAGTTTGGGTGGAATATTTTGGTATATACTGACGGCCAAAATTTTGGAATCGCTTGCCGATTTTTATTCAAGTCACGTGCAGTAAGAAACTTTCTTCTGATTCGAAGTTCATACTTGTAAAGGCGATTGCAATTATTTTTATTGCATTACGTTTTAGTATCTTATTCGCTAATTCTCTTTAGTATTTTATCCTCGAAGTCTCTACTTCCTTTAAGTCCTTCGTCAATGATGCATTTTATTCAGTTCAGCAATCCTTTTTTTTATTGTAGTTTATTAATGCACTAAAGATTCATTCCTGGAGGAATGTGATACAAAAGATTAATTTCGATTGAAGTTAATCATCGTCGAATTTTATCCGAGCGAAACAAAAGTTGTGGTTGTCGACGTTTCCCAGGTGTAAATCCGCGGCGAGGCAAAAATATCGTGTCTCAAATGAGACTTTAATCTCGCGAGATTATTTATTTTTTTTTGAAAAAATACTTACATAGTCAAATTTTCAACAAATGCTGATAACTGTTAACTCGGCGGGAGGCGCTACTGGGTAAAATTTACCACAGAAGCACTTGTTGCGAAAATATGAAGACTGAGTTTTTGTTACAATTTTTTAAAGAACTTTAATAAAGACTTTAAGATATTTAATAAATTTTCTTTGATTCTTAAAACACTGTACTTTAACATAAAAATTACAAAGTTAAGAAAAAATATTCTGAAACCGTGGTTTTTTACGTTTCAATTTTGGGTATTTTTGACCCGATAGCGACAACCTGTGTTACAATATGGGGTGCGCCTCGCGCCGGGTTAAAAAACGTGCGATCCCTTGGTTGAACATAAATGCATGGCATAGTAGAAGTGACTTCTTTCTACAGTAAATCGTTCCGCAGTAGAGCATATGCCAATGCAATGTTATTAACAATTAGTCAACCTACCCCTTTGGACAACCAGCCCCGGTCTCCCCTAATTCTAACCCACTTTCACTGAACATAATCGTGTATTACCCTCGGCAAGTTTTCAAACGAAACACTTTCACCATTTCACCTCACTGCTCATTTGATTACGCTTGCCGGGTGCACTTCATATTTTCCTCATCCTTGCCCGTAAATATCCGCAGCCGGTTTCCTTGAAAATATTTTAATATTTAAATACCTCGCCTCTTAAATCCTTAATCGGTTCTGCGCCTCGGGATTTATTCAGGAGAATTTCTCCGCGAAAGAAACGACGTCAGGATTTTCGAAACGCTTGAACAAATACGCCCGGTGCTTCCGGGAGCGATTAAAGTGACAGTAAATATTTCGCGAGCGGAGCGTGTTCCACGGGGTGGGCGGCGCGGGCTTAAACGGCACAGGACTTCGTAAACTTGTTATCGGGTCACGAAGTAAACGCCTCCAAATATTTTCACCGGCGTGCAATTTTCAGCGTGCATGATTTATCCCGCAAACGGCGGTGGTATGCATATCGGGGCGCGTTCTCAGTGCACGTTCCCAATCGCGCCTCTGTAGGTACATGATCCGCCAATAACCTACCAAAATTAACTAATAATTCAACGGGGATATCGGGCTAACGACTGCTTTGAATTATGCATCAATATTGAATACGGACTAATGCAACGGCTCTACTTTATTCCGCCACTTCCGGGGCGAGTGAAACGAACCCCTTTTCAGCGACTCCGCTCCCGTCCGAGGGCGCATCAGGCGTCTCTGTATGCGGGAACTGGGAATTAAATTATACGCGTAACACACGTGATTCCCTTGTGTGATGTAATACGACAGCATCACATGTTCGTGTTTCCAGTGGCGCAGTTTATGCGGACTGTAGAAGTGGCGAGCTTTTGGCCTTTGAAGCGAGCCAAAAAACATAGTAGAGGGTTGTAAAATCATTTTACAGGTTGAAATATATTTCGATTTATTCCAGTTTCAATTTCATCGCACCTGAAGGAAGGCAGAAAGGGTGGCTTGGCTTTTAAGGCTTAAACAATTAACCCTAAAGTGGCATCGTGAGGGAGTTACCCAAATCAGGTCGTGAATTCACTTGTGCATCGAAAATAGAAATATAAATTGTGACTACAGAAGCTGCACGTTCTTCTATCAAAGTGTTTGTTAGTGGATTAGGGTAGTTGTGGGTATTACATGCGGACTTTTATGATAGGTTAACTTTAGAACCTTCGATAAAGCGCTCAAATGAATGAAAATCCCTCCTTCTTTTTTTAAAAGAAAGTTGGGACCTTAATAACTCCATTAAAAAATGTGCGGACGGGGTAATAGGCACAGTTAATTAAAAATACAGGGATTGAAACATCAATGTCATTGCAGGAGTTACTGCGGACATGCTTGCATTCAGGGCCGGCGCGAAGATGGTTGGCGCCCTTATGCAAAACATTTTTGGCGCCCCTAAATTTTTGCACCTGTTTTCTATTTAATGTGTTTTGCCGTCACGAGGTACAATAAAAAAAATACATTTACATTTTGTTTATATGGGAGCTGGACTCCTTTATTATTAAGTCTGCGATATAGTTTTTAGCGCCCACTTCGGCTAGCGCCCTTATGCGGCGCATTACTTGCATAATGGGTTCCGCCAGCCCTGCATGCATTACTGCCTGCCAGTTATGTACTAACGAAATACCAATGGGGAAGATGACGCAAAGCTCGGCGCAGAGTAAACATGTTGGTGTGATATGTTATCAGTAAAAGTGAAAGTATACATTACGAATCCTCAGAATGTCAGAAGTGGAGGTTGTAAGCTTTAATTGCTCGCGTTCTTGGAGAAAATGAAGCCTGAGACTAAAAATGGATAAACTAGTTTTCGATTTTATAGAGTAACAGAAATTATTATGCTTCGACTTGTCCCATAATTTGGAGATACTCCGTGGAACTTGGACGTAACGTACATAACCAAGTAATATACATACCTAACCGGTCCAGTCCTGAGCCAATACAGATATCTAATTGATTCGATAAGATCAATTTACACAGTCGAGACCTAACTATGTAACCAAGCTATCGGATAAGTAATATAAGTAATATGCTATTGCTAACATATTTTGTCTCGCAAACATATATTCTAAAAGACTACTTTTTTTATGAATTTATTATGTCTTGTCTACTTGATTTACATGGAGCAGTGGTTGCAAATTTCTGTATCGTATAATTAATACCTGTGTTCATTTCGTACACTATATGTATGAAGAGACCTCTGATTTATAACTTAATAAATAATCACGTTTGACCAACTTAATCTACCTAAGCCACCATATTTTTATGAAAATATGTCGATGTTTACGGCACCAATACCGTTGAAATATCTCTGATTACCTTTTCACGAAAGAGACTTCTGTAGGAAATTAATTATAGTCAGTATATTCATTCAGTAAGGATGACACTAATTTAGAAGATGTAAAAAATTGGAAAGCATGTGAATACATTCGAAATATCGATGTCACGAGTTATAGAAGTCTCGTGCGAAACGGCTGTATCGTTTTCTTTCTCTGAAGCAAAATTACGAGATATTAAAAAAGTTGAATAGGAACGATATTATAAAAAATATCTCTGCTGAATTATGTACGAATGAAGTAAGGACAGGAAATGGGAGATGAAGAATTTTCCCAGGGATATACTTTGCTGATTTATGTACATTCTTTAAATAGCGAAACTTATTAATGAAAAAATGCAGCGAAGGAATTATCGATATTCTCCATTGCTAATAATCTGAGTTTTCGATAACTAGGGCCTACTTAGGCTCCCCTCATCTCAAATTACCGAGACCCCATTATTCTCGTATATTCGTAAAAGAATCCAGTAGCGATTACTTCTGCTATACCTGCACATCTTTAACCTTTTGTTGACACTCTGGGTGTGAGCCACCCAGAAGCTGATTTTGACGCTCTGTACCTTCTATATGCAAAATAAATACCTTTTTTCCAAAGCCGACTTACAAACTATTTTTTCTCTCAAAATATTATATCTGAACAATAACTCTGAAGATTGTTAGCTTCTAATATTGGAATTTGTAAAAGTTACAATTTTTGAAAGATTTTCTTTTGTCGGTGCTACATATAATGACTTACAGGTTTGTTCATATAAGTTAAGGGGGAACAACACCTTGACGCCCGGAAAGAAGTGCAATTTTTTTGAATTTTTAAGCGTATAATGTCAATAAATTTTAAGACAAGTGTCAGCTTCAATTTATTTTTTACTAATAAATTCAATAAGAAATGTTTCATTTTCGACAAAAACGACTGCCTAGTACCCCTAAGAAGAACAACTACCTGTGCAAGTTAATATTTTGCTTTTCCTGCTGATACCTAGACTGGTATAACTTGCTTCATAATTTTAATAAAAAATCTAAAAGTGACAGTCTTTCGGGGACAAACGTACGAGTGACAATATATGTGAGATTACTCTGTGACAGCAGAAATATATGCTACAAAGATGTGGCACAACTATTCACAACTATGTATATTATTACTTTGCATCAACAAGATTCCCCAATAATACCTTACCAGCTCATACCACTTCAGTTAATTCAGCATCCCTCCCATTACAAACTTCTATCAGAGCTCGCCATAAAGTTCCCCACAAAAACTCCCATGCAATTGTTTCAGGTATGTGTCGAAGCCCTTGCTACACCAGCCGAACCTCTGGGTAAGTCACTATCCGAAGCAAGCAACACTTCCTCCCTGCAACCCAGTTGGCTGCGTAATCGTAACAGTACCATCCGTACGTTCACCGCGGAACAGTGTCGTCCAACCGAGCGCAGTGTTTTTCGTGGCCTCGCCGCCAACGAACGATTTCTGTACTCGTTTGAAAGCGTGACAGATGTCGGTGCTCGGGGGGCGCAGCCACGGGTTTAGGGGATAGAGGAAGGTCTTATACGAGCGGCGGGACCGTGAGTAGATGTGGCACCGTCAACGTGTCCCATCAACGCGAACCTATAAACCCTGCCTGGTCGGAAATAATATTGGGAATCCTCTCCCCTTCGCTCCTTTTTCTGGATTTTCCTCTCACCTCTTTACGTACAAGCGAAATCCTTGAGGGCGCGAAGGATTTTCGCCGGGGCAGAAGGGGGTGAATAAAAGGTCACGACTCCGGGAACGATCCTCGTCCCCGCCGATCGATCCACCCCCGCGGAGGCTCGCGAGCTTCTGCGTCTCGTATGTTCTACGATTCGTATGCGGTGGAAACGCCTGGACAAGTTGCCAGGCGGACTTGGCACGTAAAAATGTTAGATTGCCTTTGGAAACGACTTCGCGGAGGAGGACGTATTGCGTTTATGCTGGCCGCGGTGAGAGATGTGGCTGGAGCAGCGGGAACGCTTGGTTCCTCGTCGAAAAGGTAAATCGAAATTGGGCGATAAAGGTCCGTCCTGCCTTTAAGATTTCATGGTGTGCACGGCTGATGGGTTTCGCGTTGACGGTGTGAGTATTTTGTAAATAGCCTGTAGCTGCTGACTGTGGGGGTTGATTGTGGTTATTCAATGGCACAGGAGGGCATTAGTAAACATATTTGTGTTTGGGAACTAATGGTTTCGGGGATATGCAGATTTTCAATTTGCTTACTAACCCAGTTGCAGAAACAATACAATTTTAAAAGTAACTATCGGAAAATCTATAGGTACTTTTCAAGTTATCCCCACGACCAATCCTTAATTCGATAATTACTTCTACGCAGTTTTGTAGATATAAAAAGAACATGCAACTTTTGTTTAAACTTCTGTTCAATATCTCCCACCGTTCTGGATATATTCCACGCGAAAGACAATTCTGCATTTTTTCAGGGGATGATTTCACCCTCTGCAACCCCACTATAGCACCGGCAAAAATAGATTTGTCTTACGCATGCATTAATCTACTTGCTCGCGAAGTTGCATAATTTTTCTGAATTTCCGGGTTGCTTAACTCCACTTGTTAATCATATTATCAGTATCGTAGTATGATTGTTTAAAGCTGAATTGGAAACCTTTCTGTACAGTACCCTGCATTTGATTAAATTCGACGTGGGTCGCGGCAAAAGAACAAATAATTAACTGGGAAACGAGCTGGTAAAGAATAATTGAAAATATGCAGTAACTATTGGAAATTGGTTATTAAATAAATGAGCCTTTTATATTTTATATTTTAGTTTTATTTCACGACTAGGAAAGAATGTCTTTCTAACACGGTATACCGAACAGAAGTGAGCTCTTCTCTAACAACGGACTGTTTTATCACCGTTGCCGGATATTGAAAGAAAAAGGCGCTCTACAGACGTGTCATGATCTTTTACTATATTCAGGTTTCCCTGAATGTTGAATCACTTTTGCCTTTTAATAATTATAGTAATCCAACAGTAACAGCATCAAAACAGCTGCAATTATGGCCGCACAGTGTCTCGAAGTATGTAGGCGTTCGGGACAAAATTCATAACTTCTGAATTAATAAGTTTTCGACCTAAGTACCCTAATAATTTTTTTTAAAGAGGACACGAAGATGCATCGATTGATAAAAAAATAAAATTACGTTTAAAAAATTAGTGATCTTAATTTTTTATTAAATAAAAAGGCTTTGCCAATTTTTTCGGTTACAGTTTGCTGTCACATGATTACTAACTTTTGTTTGAAAAACATTTTTATCAAGTTATCGGGAATGCGTGGAAATTGAAACGATTGTTTAGACTTTAGAGCATATGGATTTTCGAGTCAAAGGATACGAAATTAACACTTATTTTAATTTTTTTAATATATTTTCTAAATCAATTATATGCTATATGATGCCTACATCTGAATCAGAACACGAAGACTCAGAGACTACGCAGGAGGCCTGGACGTTGAGCGTCTTAATAATGATTTCGACTATTTTCTCCATTCTCAGCAATTTTGAGTAATTAAATTTCACGCGAATTTGAAGTTTAATATGCCCCCAATTAATGTACCAAAAATGACGGAGGTACTTTTTGGTACTTTTTTTAAAACTCCAGTCAAAGACGATAAACATTTAACAGAAAAAATTGGGATAAATTGTTGATATTGCAAGAAGGTTTTTCGGCAGCTTGGAAGGCCTTATAATACTAAAATTCGACAAATAGCGCGTGTTTAAAAAATTGCCCCGAAAATTCGAATAAATTTGAAGCCCCAGTGTTTAACAACAAATTAGAAAATTCAGTATAAATTGCGGGTAGTATTAAAATCTACGTTCCTTTATTAGTATTTTAAAATACAATAAACTACGAGTTTCAGACTTCAGTTCTCATACTTTTGTCCATAACACGTCACACTGTGGGCCGCTGCTATCTCCAAGTCTGCTAGCAATCTCCTTATTGCAGCTACTTATCACGATTCATTACGGCAATTACTCGATAAATATAACTATTTCGAAGTATTACTATTTGCAAGTAATTCATTTAAGGGCGTCTTAGAGTCGCGATGCTTGAATTCCCCGCCCCATTACGCCTGTTTCCTTACATAAGTATCTTAAAAACGGCAAGCACTAATTAAGCACAATGGCGAAGCTCCGTAGTTGAGGAAACTTTCCTCTCCTTTTCCCATTAATTTCCATCGTTAAAAGACTTTGCGGCTCTTTTATTCTCACCGATCAACAAGAACGAAAAGATCAATAAGGTGTTTTATGTTGCGCTGGGAAGGGCTTAGAGATTCTTGGCTAAAACGCGAGGCTAGGTCCTTTCCCTCGGGTGCGCAAAATTATCCGAATTCCCACTTTTTCGGAATTTCCATAATCCTATTGGCCACGAAATCCTCGTAGGTAGAATTCGTCCCTTCATTCAATTACTCTTTTCCCTCTTTCTTCTCTCGTACTTTTTTATGAATAATATAAGGGTAGGTGTCCCCATTAGCGACCATGCCCCCCCTTTATTCATAAATTGTCTTTATTTTTCCACTGAAAGCAGCAGAGACCGAAAGTAGATTTAGTTAATATCCCTAATTAATACATACACGCGAGTTCGCCCTTTAATTACTCTACGTTGAGATTTATTCACTTATCTAAACACACAGCCGAAATTCATTTTGCTGCGAACACAAAAACTGTCCCACGAAATCATAATTACCTCTGTCATCTAAAAGAGCTCATCCCCCTTCTGAACCGTCAAAAAAAAAATATTTTTACCATTACCTTCGGTGATTCTTCACAAGGAACCCCTCGCAGTGCTTCGCGTACCCCTGTCGCCCAAGCCGCAGTCGAAAGTTTACACGCTACGCTGCTCATTTCGTAGCCGGAAAACTGCTGAGCCCATAGTCATCAACCGCAGCGCTCGTCGCGGTATAAAAATTGCCCCGCTAAAAAACGTACTTTATGACATTTTTATAAAAGTGCCGCAGCTTTTCAGACTGTTTAAACAGGCCGCCTCCTCGAACGATTGTATAAATCGTTTTCTGAACAGTTCTCCGTTAAACTCGTGGCGAAAAAAAGAAATGGTTCGGCCAGGGGTGCACGTACACCGCTAACGACCAGCAAGATTCACGCCGGCGAATTTCGGGGAAAAGTTTGTGCGTACGACCACGATTGGACCGCAGGCTTCCGCTTTTCAGATTCCTCTCCGTTCGCTGCAGTTGCAGCTCGTTTTTTTTCCACCCCCCCCCCCCCGCCCCTCCGCCGCTACATGGGCCACGCGTTACAAATTGGTCCATGCCTCATGCGAGGTCACCCCGACGCTGCGAGGCGTCTGCGTTGCAGCCGCGTGAAATACCGCGGCCCATTACTTGCGGCTTGCAACTGCGGATTAATTAACGCACATTAATACCAAGATGTGCCGCGAAACTCCACGGAAAATCACCGCGCGTAACGTCTCGTGTGCCGGGAGTTTTTCAATATTTGCATACAGCGGCTGGCATCAATTCGCGGGCGACGCACAGTGGGACGGATCGACACTTAAGTAGGCATTCGCTGCGTTTTTTACATATTTCGTCATTCAGTGATTACTAGCTTTAGATTGCAGAATTTAGATATTAATTTCATAAAAAAAATATTTTTTTTTGTGAAAGTAGACACATTAATCTGGATTAGCCAGGCACAATGAGCTGGGGTACATTTCGTGATCTCAGAGTTTACCGCAGGCAACTTTTTAGGCGATACACAAACACACGAATATACGAACTTTCTGCTTTATTACAGATTATCTTATACTTAAGATAATCTGAGATTACAGGTAATATTTTGTACAATGTGTTGTTGGTTGAAAAGTATATAAAAATATTTATTCAGTCGTAGCTTACATAGCTCACACGTCTCGTGGACGAAAAGGAACAGAACAGGATCACTTGAAGTTAGCTTAGTGAACACAAAAAATCAAAAGACGCCCGCGTGACAATCTCGTATCGCAATAAGTGCAAAAATCATTTAAAACGTGCTACTTTTCGTAACGCGCGTCGTTATATCCTTACATCATGGTTCAGATGATAGCCACATGTCTACTGATTACCAATCTTTTTGAATTTTGTGTTTGAGATCACTAAAATTGCTGATATCAGGGCTGGCATCCGGAAAGATGTTCCTCTCTTCACGATGCTCCTATTCTGGTATAAATGGATATTTTTACTTTCGATTTTTTTTCCTATAGGATATACCTATATATATTCCATTTCGATAAAAACACGAGATCTTTCTCTTATACGCAGAATTACGTTTGATCATTAATTTCGGGTAAGCAGAGTAAACCATTCACGTGCCTTCCGAAGGGAGGTTCAGAGGATTTAGTTCTAAAGACCGCGAGATTATTCAACTGGACTTCTTCAAACCATTCAGTTTGCATAAATTACCTTTCTCAAATATTGTCCGATGGTATGAAGAAAATGGGATCAGGGTTTTCAGAGTAAAGTGGTAAGTGGGTTCTTCAAGCACAGTAGCTCTGTCACTATGAGAACTTCTGTACATTTTTGCTTATTTCAATTTTTTTAAACGTACTCCTTATTGTCCAGAAAGAATTTCGAATATTTCAAGTGCATTTTTTTCAAAACGACGAATCATGTCACTTACCAAACTAATCCTTCTAGCTTCTAAAAAAAACTCAAGTCGTTTGGATTAATTTTAAAAAAGTTATGCGATTTTAAAGAGTGTACGATTATGGCTGTGAGCCACTGTATGTATACAGTTCCACTGTTCATGTTAAACTTAATAACACTCTAAACGATCTACACTTTCTTCAGCAATATAATACACAATAAAGAGTAAAAACGAACTGTATAATCAGCTTCATAAACATTACGTAAAATATTCGCGGAATTGCTTCGCCAAAAGTTGCATGTAACCTCTGTGCAACATAAAATTCATATCCTTCAACAATGATTTTATAATACAAAAACATGTTTCCATGCTTGTAGTATAAACGAGCGTGAAACAAAACAAACTGATTTCCAGCGAAAAATGACCGAACAGAAAAACATACACCCAATTATATACATATTATTAAAATAACATTCAATTTCGATAATACCTACTATGAATTCTGTAATATTTTCCAGAATTAAAATTCGTGACATTTCCAAATTTCAACGCGATTAAATGTCACGCATTATCACACTGGTTTTATTGATCAATTACGGCTGTGCCATGACCGTTCCCCGTCTTCTCCATTTTTCAAACCGTTTAATTTCCACGTCGAGCGTAACTAGAATTGAACAGATATTTTAGCGGCTGAAAGTTATCGCGAGCGATGCATCCAGCGGCCGCAAATCTCGGGACTGGAAGATGAATGGTTCCCGGGGTCAGACTTGCAAGTGGTTTAAATTACCGCCGCAGAAAAAAAGTTATCGCTGAGGGTGAACCGCGGGTTGTTCGTGTACAACAACAGGGCATTCGTGAGCGCTAAGTCGCGCATTCTTTATTCGCTCTTCAGACGTACTCGATACGCTCGAGCGGAAACGCATGAAACGATAAATACGCGGTGGAGCGGCTGAACTTTAACGAACGGTCATAATTATCGAGCGTGCCTGGCATCGCGCGCGTCCTTTCCGCCAGCGCAACAAAAACAGCGTGTTTTTATTTCGAGGGTACTCGATGTATTTGTTGCGAATCAGCTGCTTCGAATCGATTTCGAGAGGCAGCTTTTACGTTCTTTTTCCAAGCGCATGACCCTCTGGCAGCGAATGGAGGACTGACAATCGATTGCGATTAATTCTATTCGTTCGTTTCGCAGTGTACTAGTAATAGGCGCTTCGGCATTGAGTAGACTCGGGATAAGAGAGTGAGGATGAAATGAATGTGTTCGTTAAGGGGTCAGTCCATTGTGACGTCGCGAGGAATTGTCATTTTTTAGGATTTATTTTTTAGTAAACGGAATGTCCAACGTAAACAATGTTTTGTCTACTTATTAATACACTTATTGACAGTATAAAAAAATCTATTGTAAATTTTTAACAGTTGTTTAAAAATATATATCGCACTGATGCGAGCGCCTTGAGAAAGCGATGCACTGCTGGTGCAAGTGGTTCCGGGAGAACGACGCATTTGAAAGAAAAAATTCAAAGTGTGTTGTAATCATTATTATAGATAGTGTGGTTATCGCCGGAACCAGGATTATTTTTACTGTTAAAAAATTAACAAAATGGCGGAGGTTTGAAGTTTAAATGTGGAAATACGGTGAATTTTTCAATTATTTTGCCTTGTAAACAGTATGAAATGGTTAATCCAAAAAGGTTTCCGTGGTCCCGGCCGTAGCCACTGGTGTTCTGAATAACGTGTACAAATTTCAGACTGATTGGTCTAATAGATTTTTTGCAATCACCTGCACCGGTTGAAAAAATGTTGTTTTGAGATAATTGCGTTTTAAGTTTTAAAACAAATTAAAAAATTCTTTTAATTTTTTTTATATAATATAAGAGTAGCTTAATAAATACCAAAAAGATTTATTGCATTATATGTTGTATCTACGGAGAAAAAAATCTTTAAAAATAGCTTAATTTTTCAAACCGTCACAGTGGACTGACCCGTTAAACGCGAGTGCAATATCCTTTACATATTGTTTGATCCGGAAACTGATATTATTTGGTTAAGCTAATTTCGTTTCAAGCCAGGCTATGTGAATTATACCAAGTTCGTTTTGATTTTTTAATGGGAACATTTGGTTTTAAATATCTATGTTTTTAGCTTGTTTTACTAGGAATATTATTATTATTATTATTATTATTATTATTATTATTATTATTAACGGGTATAACCCTTTAAATACATTATTGCATAACATAAGAAGAAATAAGAAAAACTAATATACTATGCGTTGATTACGCAACTGTCATAATAGAAATAGTAAGTACATAACAAGCAGAAGGAAATTTGTTTTCGGCTTCCCTACTTACTGCACTGTTTCTTTACCAGACGTGACGTACAAGTAGAAACGGTCCGTGATCGAGCAGGCATAGATCAGTAGTTTAGAAGCCGTTACAGTTGGAATCAGATCACGCAGATACCACCACTAAATAGAGAATTTTAGTATACACTATAACATTCAGAATCCATAAACTGTGGTTTCTTTAATGTTTATCTGTATTCAATGTAAACATCGAAGTATGCAAGTTATGACATAAAATTGTTATAAAGTAATCATTTAAGATGCAACGTTGTTGTTCGCTAATTAAAGTATACTTTACCACGAGAAATGAATAAAGAAAAGTGTATTTAGAATTCTATTATAATTGTAATTCTATATTCAGAATTCACAGATAAATAAGCTTCCATAAGTAGTCAAAGATTTAGTTATTGTCCACCTATTAATTAGTAGAGAGCGAGCCCCAAAACCGAATCACTGTTATTGCTTCCATTGTTAAGGAAGCTACTACAAATCTTTATTTTCTTGGAAAATTAACCGTGCTTGTGGCTTGTTTCCTGGGTGACTATTCCCAGAAGCATGTCTTGAGGACGGGAACTGGCGATCCCGAGGTACTTGAGCTGGCTCACCAATGCCGAGGCCTTGCAAAAGTCTCGACTGAGAGTGTTCTGTGAACGCGATAGCCTCACCCAGGCTTAATGGGGGGCGAGGACGTCGGAAATCGAGGTTAGACCAAGAGAATTTCTCCGGCTGTCTCGTAGAGATATGTAAGGGTAGGTATAGGTTTCCCTTCGACCTCAAGGAAGAAGTTCGGTTGTAAAGGACTAGTTATGACGGGGAAGACAAAGATTGAAGTAAAACTATATCTATTTTCTAAAAAGTAGGTCCGACTCGTCCCTGTAGGCAAAATTTGGCAGCTGCCAAGGGCATAAAGTTGACAAGGGGCGCAACATGGTCATTTTATTATAGGCATTTTTTAAACCAAAGTGTTAAAGAAAATTTTAAAGTTGCAGAGTGAAGTAGCCGAATATGAGACCCATTTCTTAAAAACATCATAACTCTTGACTAAGAATAGTTTTATTAAAATTCTATACACACTTCAAAAGTATTTACCCTACTATAAATGTTTTAAACTACGAATAAAAATTTAAAGTAAGGTCATTAAACAGTTTGCCTAGGACACAAGAAAGGCCAGAGCCAGGCCTGCGTGCAACATTTCTCTAGCAAGTATCTTAATTACCCTGGAATGTCTGAAGTCTCCAAAGAGGTGACTTTACAGGACATCAGTATGAACCAATATGCGAGCCCTTCTGAACCCAAATATTCGAAACAAAGAAACTATAATCGATCCACTAACCCCAGCAGCTCTCACACCGATAAAACTTGCATCATGTAGTTCATAAGAACACACGACTTTTAAACGCCTAAAATCATTGCAGGTTCACTCTCAAATAGTGTTTCCCAACCTTTTTCTTTGTCGCGAAGCCCTTTTATAATATTCAAATAACCTGCGACGGTAATCGACGGATAGTAAATGGATAATGTAAACCACACTAAAATTAGGTATTTCAGAATATAATTCTAACTTAATAACATTAAAAAAAAAAATTTTAAAAAACCGTGGCGGACCTCCAGAAAGCATTTCCCGACCCACAGGTTGGGAATCACTGCCTTAATCCCTAATGTCCTCCTAGATCATTTATAGGCCCCCCAAGGGGGGTACTAGCGCCGCCTTTGCGAAGCACCGCTCAAGCTTCCGAAATACCCGCCCCAGAGGAGTGCTCGAAGCAGCGGCGAAATCGGCGCCTGGCGCTTCGATGAGATCGACCGCACCGCCTAATACGGCCGAGGCTGCGTGAAATACCGCGTTCGTTATGCCGTTAAAAAGCCACCTGTGGTCCATTAGGCGACCTCGGCGATGAGGCGCGTGCGAGTCGCGCATTAGAACGATCACGAGCCACTGCCGGGGCTGATGATGGCTGCATAGGTCAGAGATGGGAACACGCGTGCACGATCTAATCGCGTGTGCCGGGTCAGGGCCCCGACTTTACCACTCTCCCTCCCCCCGTTCTCGTTAAGATGGCACGAGATGCCACTCGTTCGCAGCGGGACACCTGAAAAATGCCCGTTAAATTTGATATGCGTGATCGTGGCCGTTTCGTCGCGTGCTTTACGACCAGCGCTCTTCCCGAGTATCGAGCCGCGCCGCGCTGGCTGGATAGCGAAAACTGTAATGGCATCCGGTGATACTTTCCGCTCCCGAGGCGAACCAATTTTCGGTCCGTTTAATAGAATTCTCGCGCTGCAAACCCCCCCTCTGGTTTATATCCGGATACGGATATGTACGTATGTATGAACATCAGTTTTCGAGCCACGGACTGCGTAACCGTGCGCGGATATTCTGGTATTTATCGTTCGCGAATGATTACATCGCGTTGCCACTAGGGGGAGCGCGGCGGGTTCCAGGGGGCACTGTGGCCGCAAAGCTTTGGAAGAATCTAGCTTGTCTTGTATCGTTTTTTGTGGTAGGATTTTGGGGGTGTGTTTGTAGGGGGTCGCTTTAGAATTAGTAGATATAAGGGAGCTTTTTTTTTAGTTTGAAGATTTTAAACCTTAGGCGTACATCTGCTGTACAACAAAGGAGCCTCCAGACGCTGATACATGTCGCAGTGAAACATTGATACATGCTTCATGATACAGATTTCATGGAACTTGCATCTTGCTCACGCACCTAACTGGTGAGCAAGATGCCAGTTCTGCTTTTTATGCTGGAACACGGAAACCGATCTACAGACGTAGCAACATGTATCATCAAGCATGTATCAACGATTCATGCAACATGTATCAGCGTCTGGAGGACCCTTAGGAGTAGCTCTATTACAACGACTGATTTCATGCTAACCAGGCGCATATGATTTTTGTAAGGCGCTCTATTTGAAGCACTATAACTCCGGATATAACCACTATTTTTGCATACAATTTTTTTGCCATATTCTCTAAAGATTGACAAATGAAGCCACAAAGCTAGAAGTATATATATTTAATGGTTTTGTTTTAAAAAATTCCCAAAGTTCGCATATTTCTTCGTCTCTCCTGGTAGGGAGACCGCTTAAGGTCTCTATTTGAAGGGGTAGTTGGATTTTAAGTTTACTCAATTTGTTAATTAAGTATTTCCTTTGACTGCCGTAGAGAGCACTGCCATAGTAAGTGGTTCAGATCTTCTATTCCTTATGTACAGTCAGATATAGAATTAACCTGAAATAAGTACCTGTATTCTAGCAACAGACGCGGCTAGGCTGTAATGATCAGCTCTACATCTATTAAAAGTGACTATAAATTCGCGAGAAATATTATATTTGTCGAACCATGGTGCGGAAGATCGGTTGTGATAGAATTCAAAATATTTTTGAATGGTAAAAGTCTAGTTTCGAGACTCTGTTCAGTAAGTAGGTTATTTTCTGTTTCAGAAATTATTTTAAACTGGAAACGCGAATCTGTAAATGGAAAAAATATACATCAGGACAGTGGTTCTTAACCGGCGTTCCTCGGAACATTAATGTTCCTTCAAATAATGAAAAAAATCTTTTTTACTGTTATTGTAACAATAGTGAGATATCGAGAATTTCTCTGGTCAGATGAATTGCATTTAAGATTTACAGGAAAACATCCCCTTGCTTAGAAATAAGTCAATGTCGTAGAATTAATTTTTCTTCCGACAGTTTCTTTTCGAGAATATTGGCTTTATAAATCTGTTGGGTGCGCGTACACTCGATACAAGCGCCTCAGAGGTTTTGTACGCCGGCCATAGCTATGTTTCGATGGAATGCACGGTATATTCTATGCGCACCCTGTATATTTCAGAGTGAATGGCGAATGAAAGAGAAAAAGTTGCAAAATACGAGGAAGCAAATTGAAAGACAGCGATTCCCTCTAAGGTTTACGAGAACAGAATATTTACAGAAGCTGCATTCGACACTGTATGAAATGTCGAAACATAAAATTAAGTAAAATATTTAGCAAAACATGTGCTACGAGGTTCATTCGTATTCCGCCGCTACACAGGTACAAAAATTAAAATTCGCATACGATATCTGCGGAATGGAAACCAAAATAATCACACGAATCCATTACACCTGTGCTTAATTTTTGAAAAACAAATTCATGAATCTCCGATTGCTTTTCCAACCCCGTTGCCAAAATCTACTGTTTCCCTAGAATCATAATTCTTTAAATACTACCAAAATGCAAAAACCACTTGCGACATTTTGAAGCCTCCAATTAATATCACATCGAATTTGCCAGACTAAAGTTACCAATCGCAATGAAACGAGTGCGGCACGTGGTGCGGCGTAGCTGACGCAGTTCTCGCCTGATTTTAATTAATTGCGCCCGGCGTGGTGGTTGAAAGCGGTAGAGGCTGCGTCAGTTAACGAAAAGGGATTCCGAGGTTGGTGAAAAGAGTGCACTTTAGCACGTCACCTCGGACGAAAGACATTTTGCTGTGCAGAGAAGTGGCCGCTCTTAACATTTACTTTCCATCGGGAAGTTCGACAATTGGCGACAAAGAGGCCGCTCCGCGTTATTTATTTCACTAAGTGCTCTCGATCGTTCGTTACTTGGCTCCGGCTCCCCCCGTTTCGCCCGTGGAAATTTATGGTCGCGGGGGTTTCGTGTAACTCACGGACGCCACGCACCACCCGGGGAAGCAATGGACCACGATGGCAACGCGAAAATTCTCCACCGGGGGATAGAAAAAGCAGGTGGGAAACAGTGCAGCGCAAGGGAGAGTGCTGGCCGGACCGCGATAAAAGGCGTCACTATTTCAGCGTGCGACTCCTTTAAAATCAATTCCACCAGCTTGTTTGTTAAAACAGACAAATCAGACGAGACAGGGATTTCCCGCGACGTTGCAAAAATTCAGTTTCGTTGGGACGCGAGGGATAAATGTATATCCCAAGTATACGAATGTTGATTTATTTATTATTTTATTAGCGTGCGACTGTAAATGAGGTCTCGAAATTTGTTACTCGATAGGACGAGGGGCGATTGCTCTTTGAAAAATAAATTCAGGAGGTAGGATGAAAGTGTTCGTGCTCTATAAAATTGATTTCTAAGGTGTGTGAGTTTGGTGATTTTTATTAGACACTTTGTTGTGTTTATTTGTTAATTGTTTGTGTTTGTTAGCGATATAATATAGAGGTTTTAATTTGTAATAATTGAAGTTATTGTTCTTGTAGAGAAAGGCTGTGGATTAAATGATTGAAGGATTACGAATGTTAATTAAGTCAGCAAAGGTTAGAGTGTTTTCGAGTTATTAGTATTATTGATGTATCGGCAAATAAGAGGATACAAACATTGAATAGTAAAGTATCTTATTATTTTGATTTTTTGGCTTATTTATTATGCTGCTATATTACTATATTAAATGAGTAATGTAGATAGTGTATACTGAATACAGAAATACATGTATTATTATAATGTAACAATTTATAACATTAGTATTTACAATATACTAAGAGACTCGCGTTTCGAAAGTTCATCAGTGTCTATCGATTACTGTATGGTTACACAGTACGGCGGAGCGAAAATTTAAATTTTAATTTTCAGTTGGCCTCGGTGCGGGATGGTTGTCTTTTGATTTACCAAATACAACTATACAAAATTTTTGGAAAAATGTTCATGTCTGCAAGTTCCATTTTCTTTTAAAAATGTAAAAATTCACAATATGAATCTTATTTTTTACATTTTTAAGAGAAAAAGGAACCTGCAGACATGAATATTTTTCCAAAATTTTTTTGTAAAAAATAAGATGCACAGTCCTCCATAAGATTCATTTCTCTCTTAAAAATATAGAAAATAAGATTCACATGTAAAAAATAAGATTCACATTGTGAATTTTTACATTTTTAAGAGAAAAAGGAATCTGCAGACATGAATATTTTTCCCAAATTTTTTATAGTTGTGTTTGATTAATCAAAAGACAACTATCCCGTTAAAATGTGAAAAATAAGATTCACATTGTGAATTTTTACATTTTTAAGAGAAAAAGGAATCTGCAGACATGAATATTTTTCCCAAATTGTTTTATAGCTGTGTTTGCTTAATCAAAAGACAACTATCCCGCTGAAATGTGAAAAATAAAATTCACATTGTGAATTTTTACATTTTTAAGAGAAAAAGGAACCTGCAGACACAGGCTGGAATATACGAAAACATTTCTGTGTCGTTTATTTTTCGAAAACCCTTAAAACTAGAAACGCAAATTGCATTGTAGATAACATTTTTGTGGCTTAACTCACGGTACAACCGAAAGTTGCGATAATTTACAACAAAGCTAGTTACCAACACCAAACGAACTTTTTTCCCCCTGGAATCCCTCGTTTTCGAGGAAAACGGTTTTGAAAATCATTGAGTGATTGTGCTATTGATAACGGAACGTCAATGGCTCTCGGAATGAATAGCCATCGTATATCAGTTTCCAGAACCGGAAACCAGTTGCAACTCCGATAGAATAATGTCTTTTTACTCGTAGTGACAAAACATTTTTTCTCGAACTAACGAGTACAAATTATTCTCCAAATTATTAAACTTCCCCATCCATAACCTGTGTGTCACCTGATAATAAATTACATTAGATAAATATCACTAAAACTAACTATCGTTCCATTCGAAGAGGGTAGATAAAATTACACCTTTATTTGTACTAATTATAATTCATAATAATAATAAAAACATTACATTATTTTCCTTAAAACTGAGTCAGCTTATAATTTTCTCTAGAACAGATGCAAAAGACAAATAAATTGTACGCTATTTAGAAAGTGCTGTCGTATGTCTAAACCGTTCTTACTATCTCCCTCTGAAGATCCACCAGAAACTCAAGGAAATTCCGAATATTTCAATAAACGAGTGATAGTGAAAGTGCTGTTACTAAAGTGCTTAAAGTTATGCCATTAAGTTAGTGCCATTAAATTACTAAAGTATTCCCTTCGTTTAGCATTAAATGTCACACACTTAAGCGATATATCCGAGTTAATTGCTGTTACCTGTTTAGTGTTAATTACATCGTGTTGCCTGATGTTTCTGTCAGCTAAAAATTTATTCCCGTGAAATGGCATTTGTCCTTCAGCTTCCTCGTCAGGGGGAAAAGAAGAGCGCGTGTTTCGCATTCAGGTGCTTGTAAAAATATCGTTCTTCATCAGCCTCACAATTTTCATCAAGCCCCGACGTCATCAGCGTTTTTCCATCTCTGCATATTTCGCACGATTTCCCACGATGACGGGACGGCCAAACTGCCTGCATTCAGTGTTTTATCTCCGTAACGCAAATCGACTTTAATGGCTGTTCCTCATCATCGACGATGGGGACGGTCGTCAGTAATCCTTTTTATCGAGACAGAGAACAAGATTTTCACTTACGCGTACGCAAACGAGCTTCTGGAAGCCTTAGAGCAGTCAGAAAGGACGATGATGAAGCTATAGGCGGGTATAAATTACTCTTGCTGCCACTATGTTATTTCTTAATCGTTTGTGCGTTAATTTCTTATAGTTTTCTTTGAGTATCTTCGCAGTGTTTGATGTAAAATAGAAGGCACGTCGATTTTACGAAATGCATGGAAGGCAAAGGAAAGTGGAAAATATTTTTAATAAAAGTTAGTGTAAAGTTAGGTATAACTGAAAGGTATTGTGGGAATTTTTACAATAACTGAATACAGTTAAGATTTCTTGGGGTTAAATTCTGAATGTTCTGCATTGCCAGTGCACAGCTTTTCGTACCATTGTCCATTTTAATACGATTTTTGCATTTTAATAGCTTTTTCTTTATTTTGTTCTACATACAAATCAATGTAAAGTTGTAAAACTCTTCGAAGATTTTTGTTATTCATGTAACGTAATGGAGGAGTATATAAAGTATTGGCCATCAATGTTTATTTATAAACTCGAACGCTTGTGGAGTAGATATAAAGGATATTGCAGGTAAAAATTCATAAATCTTCACTAAAACTATTCCAAACTTTTCTCCAACTAAAATATCTATTAAGCTTTCCGACAATTATACGTCGTTACAAATAACTTCTCCCACAACACCCTCCTCAAAAATTAAAATTTGTAATTACAATTTCCTTTTTTTCCAGTATAGTGTTAGTACTTTCCCTTATCACCTGCAGCAGTGAAACAGTAATTTTGCATTTCGACCACGCCGTTCAAAGTACCAATACCATCAATAATTTCGTAAACACGTTCCTCTACCTATACCTCTATTAGCACGTCCAATTCTGACGTATACAATCCCCATAGAATCTCCATAGAACCGCACCAATCCTCGGAATAACAAAAAAATTAATTAAACACAGTACCTACGGATCCCACAAGTTTGTGATGTTTATTTTGCAAAAAATTACCAACCCCCAGAACACCTCTTTCATTATACAATCATTTATTAAAACTACCAAGCCGTAGTTCCCTTTTAGTCTTAAAAAGCAAAAGCTACATAAAATTTCATGTAACATTAATTATACTACTATGAAATAACCCCATTAAAAAAAACATAGTAAAACAATACCAAGAAATAAAGCTTCTTTTCCTTAACATTTAAATTCTTGAAACTGAAGCTGAATTTCAGATCGTTAAGGGTCGATAGCTTTCTGCATAACTTGGCCCAAATAAAATTTATCTTTGATCCGAGGCACACGTGACACGAATTAGCCTGGAAAATATGTAACGAAGCGGTGCGACCTGCAAACCTGCAAACAGGCATTCCCATTCCCTCGCATCCCCGCAAGATTCTTGAAATATTAAAAATGCCCGACAACGAAGAAGCTCGACCAACACTTCTGCAACACTCGAATTCCAGCTAAAAAGAATGCTCGCGCGAGCAGCACGGAGGCAGCAAAGTTTTCGTCGAGAATGATGGAAATTACGTCGGCGACAAAGATTAAGGGGAGGGAGGGGGGGGGGCGCGTTTTATTCTACCTAGGGCTGGCGGGGCAAAAAACGTCAGACAAATAGTTCCATCACAGTGGACTGTCTGGCGTAAAGGTTGCCGACGTAAAATTCGTGAAAAATGTACGCCGTCATAGTTACACACTCGGTACGTCTCCGCAAAGGGAACTTCTCTGCGAAATGCACGGCACGGACTCCTGCCGGACACTCCAGAATGCAGAGTCGCATGGGCACCGTGACATTATGCCGCGTGCACTTATACGGCGCTGCGCGCGGAATCCTGTAATGACTTTACCCATCTCGTCTCTATTCTTGAGCGCTCCGTGGCGTGCCTGAATTGCCGGGGCCTACGGCGGGGCATAAACACCGGGGCGACACTTATCGGGGAATCGCGCGGTCACGTGGAACGGGGCCTGCCGATCGCGCGAAATCCCGAGGAACATCGGTGCGGGCCATTCGGGCAGCGCAACGAAACGCGTTGATCGAGCGCGTCGTACGCTCGCGTAATATTCTAATCCATCACCAGGGAGGGGAGGAATGGCTTCGCGACTTCTTTAAAGGGGCGCATTCATTACGCCCCCGTGATGCATGCGCCGTGTACGAAGCTGTGTACGCCAGTGGGGGTTGATATTGATAGCGGCGTCGTGGCGGTTCTGCCGCGGGATGATCACTTACGGATAGACAGTTTTTCCCCGTGACATATGAAATTCAGCGGGGGACTGGGAACCCAGGGACGCTCGCGTACAGGGTGTTCCGTTTTACTTTGCGCACGCAGGCGTCTTGGGAAACGTCACCGCTTTGGGGGACTGGGGATGGAGATGTCGAGAGTGGTTGTCGAGGGTGATGAGTGGAATGGGTCGAGAGGTTGTCGAAGGTTGGTGGCGTTGAGGGCGTTTCGAGGGGATAAAGTTTAATTCTGATGAAATATCCACGTCGGTGAATTAGTCACGAAAATAGCTGCGTTTAGGTTGGATTATACACCAGCTGGGAAGTTAATGCGGAGAAATTTGGCTGAACTTTGCGTTTTCGTGTTTAACAATATTTAAGAGAGGTATTCCTTAAGTTTAACAGCAGAGTGGTGATGCAGATCCATACACCGCAGTGCTATTATTTGATATCCAGTAACATTATTTAATATCGTACATCTGTTACTCTATGATGAGTAAAAATCTAGTGTTAAGGGGTCAGTCTGCTTTGATCGGCCGCAAAATTAAGCTATTTGTAAAGATTTTTTTCTCAGTGAATACAACATATAATGACATAAATCTTTTTGGTATTTATTAAGCTACTCTTATATTATAGAAAAAAATTAAAAAGAATTTTTTTAAATTTGTTTCAATGTTTTTTTTTTACAGCGTCAATATGGTACCTAAAAAAAAGAGGTATGTTCATAGCGTAAGTGATTTCTCGGTTCAGGATTATCCGAAACAAAAAATTCCAAAATATTCTTAATCTGCACAAGTGTGACTATAATAACCCCAAGCTAAAATTAAAAATTTTTGTCGAGAAATAACGGAGATTTTTCTCATGGAACACTCAAGAATACATCCTTTTGGGTGTTTTGTCAAACTATTTTTCAAACCGGCGCCATTTTGTAACTTTTCAACAAAAATTATTAATTCAGCTAGGAGCTATAGCGACACTCATACAGATTAAGAATCTTTTGGAATTTTTTGTTTCGGATGAACCTGAGCCGGAAAATCATCTACGCCATGAACATACCTCTTTTTCAGCTGCCACATTGACACTGTAAAAAAACAATTAAAACAAATTGCGAAAATTCTTTTTAATTTTTTTTGCATAATATAAGCGTAGCTTAATAAATACCAAAAAGATTTATTTCATTATACGTTGCATTTACTGAGAAAAATATCTTTAAATGTAGCTTAATTTTCGGCGGTTCGAAATAGGATGAGCCCTTGAATATATTTATTTCATGTGAGTTTGTCAATTGGAGTGATCAATTTCCGCTTGGAGCACCACCGCTGAATAGTTCAAAGTACCATTTTTCTTTGAGAAAGCCTCCCTTAACCTCTGTGTGCCCAATCCAACACCCAGTTTCAGAGACGCGCTTACTTGTTGGTTGACGCGGGACACCCAGTATTGCTATTGCGCGACACACAAAGTCTGGAAGGCGCTTTGATTCGCATAGCAATACAAGCCGTAATGACCGTGCTCATCTCATACCCGTTCTCGAACACCCCATGGCGCTGGGATGCATGTGTGTCGGCCACGTACCACCTTCACGCGCTATTGAAGCGCCTCAAGAGCGACTATCAGCCGCGGCTAAATTGTTTCCGAATGTTTACGACTGCGTGCGGTCACCGCAGGCGCTGTGCTGTCGTTGGACACGCACCACGCACACAGGGCCCCGTAAATAGCGACTATATTACGCGGCGCTTCCTCCCATACCAAAGGGGTACGAGTCTATTCCCGACTTTAGAACCTGTGGCAGCTTTAACCTTCGTCACCCCAGCGACTACGAACCTCTTTCCACCCGTACGGTGCACGTGGTAGCGGTCCAACCGATTTTTCATCCCTTCGCCATTGTTTCGTTCAGCATTCTTGTTGCGATTACCAATTTTCTGTTTCAGTGGATACTGGGCCCACTTAGACCCGCCCCATGTGTCAAGCTACTGATTAATAGTGAGATTTAAATATAACACAAATACATATTCTCGGATGAGTATCTATGAATTGAGTTAAAACTTTCAGTAGAAACAAAAACACGCATGTTTGCTCATTTTGGCATTTACTTCGTTTATGACTTGAACGCGATAGACCTTCAGTGTACACCACCTTTACAGATTTACAAAAAGATTGCGGCCGTGAAGATTGCTGGCACTTCCAGCGTTTTTCACTACAGGGAAATTGGCACTTACGATTTTATTTCTATCTTGCGATAGCCCTAATAGTTGAAATAAATTATTCTTTGCACTTATAATTTTTGCCACCGTTTTCCGCACGGAATTCATATCCTTTTCTACTAAAAGAATTCTTTTTTATTTCTTTACCACTTACATCCTTTACCATTTCAACTCCTCAATTGTGGACCTAAATGGGGATCCATTTGGACATCCCATGGGATGTATTCTTTGAACGTCCCAAGTACGTTACACGTCATTGCGTACGAATTTTACTGACCCTGAGATTGAACTAGATCTGTAGAAACAGAAGAAAATGCATCTTCGGAAAATTGTTATAGCTAGCCATTGGTGGTAGCAATATAAATCTTTGTGGACCCAAAACGAAGTGTCCTTTAGTATGGAAAAATCAGTTGAAATTATAGTTGATTATACAGTAGCGGAGAAAAAAGTTACCACTTTTTCTATCCGCTCTATTACTTTTTAACATCAACTCAAAACTGCAGCATATGTTCAATACACTGATAGAGAATCAAAATATTTTTAAAACCCAGTTACATTTGAATACATTTCACTAACAAACAAAATCCCTACACAACACTAAACAAGCCAACGTACTTTTAAAGCCTCCAAAAAGTTACCACTTTCGAAGAGTAATAAAAAATCTAATACTTTGTGCGGACACCATTTGCTTTTAGGGCGGCCTAAAAATCTACCAAAAGTGGTAACTCCCTTGCCGGCCCCAAAAATGTGTTGCCTCGTTCGATGCCATACAAATATTTATTTGTTAGTTAAATAAATTCAACTTCAACTGGGTTTTATACAGCTTGCAATTGTCCATCAGAATATATTTATTAAACACATTCCACAGTCCCAAGTTGGTGATAAAAAATAAAGCAAGTCGAGAATGTGATAACTTTTTCGCCCGCTACTGTACATCCCCATAAAAGTTCAATTATTATCAATCTAGTATTCGCCCTTTAATTTAGCAAAACAAAGCGCAACACGCAGCGCTAAATAACAATAGATTACCAACCAGAGCCCACAGCATCCGTCACTATTCAACCGAATCATAATCAGTACGCGTGACGGAAAAGGTAAAAGAAGAGGCGACACGCCCCTGCACGCGTTCTTATATCGCCCTGCAGAAGAAGCGTTCATTAATTTCCCATGAATGCCGGTGTTACGTTCAGCCGCGGGGGCACGCGAAATGGTGGGACAGGGTTGCTTTCGAGAGCGTACTTTCCATCATTCACCGTTCTTCCACATCGAGCCATTAGGAGGTTCGATGAATGCAGGTGCAATGAAGAGAAGGATCGGTTACCGGGGTCGTAGCGGTCCCTAGTTCGCTGGATCCCTTATCGCGAATCGTCGAATTACGATGAGAGCTTTAGCGAGTCCCCGAGCCATCCAGCACCGACATGCTGCTGCCCCTATCTCAGCCAAGATTCCTGCGTTTGTTCGAGATGAGTGGGAGCCCCGTTTCAGCAAGTGAGATTCGATCGAAAACGGAGATCGGTATCGCTCGCTGTGCACTTTACGTAACGCATCCCCTTTACGCTCGTTTCTCATGCATTATGCGCGTGCTTCGTGGACGCGATGCCGTCCGCATGGGGGCATCATGTCCCGCGGTTTACTATTTAGCGTTGCTAACAGAGGATTAAGTTATAACTTATAAGCACGGCGTACCATCCACTGGATCAGATAATAGCTTCTCCTGGCGTGTGGATGGAACGGTCCGCGTATCATGAGCCTATTAGATTTTTGGATTTGCCCCTGGATCTCGTTCCCCGTTTAGACGCAGCGCTATTGAATCTTATCGATCGGGCAGCTCTTCGCCCGTGGTTACTCGCTTTCTGGTTACTTTGCCTCAGACTTTTTTTCAGCCTAGTAATCCTTGCGTAATTTTTGTAATGGAGCGCGATTGCTTGGCGAGAGAATATCCGTTGCTCTTCATCAGTAACCGTCGCGATGCCGATGCTTTTATATCGCGCGTGGAAGGATGATGGTGATTGATGGTCAAGGCTATCATAGATGAATTTTCGTAGTTAGTTTGGTGGAGATTAATAAAAGGATTTTGCTGCTGAATTCATTTTCTTCGCGGAAGTCTTTGGTTTCTTAATTCTCGGACTATTAAGGGGGTTTGCCCGTTTGAACCCTCGGAAAATGTGTACATTTTGTGGATTTTTTTACAAGTCAACGGCTCGATGAAGATTTCCCGTTTTTTACTATCTTTACATAGTTTTATGAACTACTTTAAAAAAAAGTTTCAGTTAAAAAACTATTGTTTTTCGGAAGTTATGCATGCATATCTGAAAGTCTCTTGATTTTAGACGGCTAAACGGTAGGCCCAAAAATTAACGGTTTCGAACATTTGGAGGAAGAAGAGGCCTACTTTACTCCTCTTTATCTAAAACTACATTTCTAACAGTAACCTGGGGAAAATAAAATTAATATATCATTACTAAAAACCATGGTTCTTTATTTGTAACACTATATACTCTTTTATTTTTAATTCTGCTTCTAAATTTTTAATGGTTAATTAATTTATTCTTTTTTGGCCTTCGCCATCATCTATTGCCAATTTATGACTAACTTTTTTTGCTTCCGATTCATCGATTACTAATTGATTCTGCAATTGTAATAGTTCCTCCTTTAGCTTTAATAGATGTTCACAATTTTTCCCATATTAGTTTTTTTTGTCGATCCTTCGACACGTGACTCTGCAAAAATGAATGACAGCTTCACAATGAAGTTGTCGCTTTACCTTTTTCGCGACGTTGCCGCGTCAACCTTTCAGTCAGTTAACCATAGGATCCAAAAGCGTGAAAAAACACGCGCTACTGCCATCTGGCAGATAGCATCTAGCTGGCCGCTAGCTAACCGGGACTTTGTCCAGATATAAAGAAACCGGGCGTTACGCGTTGAAACAGTGCTGCCACTTATGCAGAGTGGCCGGGACAGGAAGTTTTGCATTTCTCCGCTAGGTGCGCTTCTCCCGGAGTGACCCTATTTCCAAACTGAGGAAGTTCAGGTATCCTCCATTAAACTTTATAAATATTTCTGCTACGTAAACAGCATTATCGATACTGAAATATTCTACATAATAATTTTGGAGTTGTGTCTTAATAAAATTATAAATAAATTGAATTAACTCCAAAATTCATCCACAATTTTGTATACAATAAAAAGAGAGCAAAGAAGTATGTAGGGGCAAGAATATCTCTGTACAAAAATTCGACGAACTCGTTGCAGGTAACGACATAAAGATCGTAAAACACAAGCGCCCGATGACGAGACCACGTCTCGCAACAAATTTTCTCCGAGGCGAGAAATTAAATTTAATGCCGCTTGCTTTTTTCCCCCCGCCGCGGCGTAATAACTTTTCTTACGCCGTTAGCCTCGCGATATTATTTCCTCGAGCGGTATACGATGTTCTTCCTTCGATCGTGACTGATCTACCATGCTTCTTCTTCCACGTCTCGCCGTCGACACGTGCTCTTCACAGGCCAGCCTTTCGTTTCCCTTAGTCTTGGATCATTGCTTCTTTCCTATTGCAACGGGGCTGCAAAGTGTCTGAAGGAACGTGCAAAAACGCGAGTGGAACGCGCTGCACGTGCGGATAAGCACGCTTGGAAAATATTTTCGACCATCCCTCGAGTTTCGGTCTCTCGATACCAGCGCGGCGCTGCCCTTTTTCGTCGCTGCTTAACACTGCGTTGCTCGGTTCGGCGCTTGAATTCCCTCGGAAATGCCTCGCGCTTATATTTCTGTTGTAACTACGTTGGCAGCACGTGTAGCTGAATAATTTTCATCTTCTAGCAAATGCTTCGCTCGAGGCTAGCTCGCGCGAGATTCTTCAACGTATTACTGATTTGTGTTGGTGGTTATTGCGTTCACATACGGAGACGTTTATGTGATTTATATCTGCCACTGACTTGGCTTTGTAAGTAATATAACAGAAATGACTGGATGAGGTTTATCAGTTGAGAAAGTGGAAGAAGTATTTGAAAAGAGCAACGGCTGTAATCGGGCTAAGTTTTGCAGAAGCCTAACAACCCTCGAAATGTCAAAAAATTAGTTAATGGTAGTACGAATCCCAGAATTTTGTGATCTTTATTTTGCAAAGAATTACCGACACGTTACAATTGTTAAGATTGTAGTTAAGTATGTAATGAATCTTTTTTAAACTTTCAGGACTTTTTATTGGATATTTAAGTTATAGGAATATCTTTTTGTAAATTTATTTAAAGCAGATTCGCAAGCTGTACAGGACCAGTAACTTTGCCCTGCAGAAAATCTGGTTGACAGTTTTCTGGCGAAACGGTGCTTCTAAAATCAACAAACCAAAATGTTTTAGAAAGTATATGCGGATGGCTATGGCACGACGGGAGATTTCTTTGATTGGTCGTTTCATTCTATTTCTTTTTCAACGAAAGAGGTTAATTTATTAAAACCGAATTTCACAATTTTTTTCGGAGGTTCGCCATTTTGACGTTACTCAAAATTTTCAAAATCGAAGCAGTCGTCCCATAGCCATGCGCATGTAGTTCCTAAAACTCTTTGGTTTTTTAATTTTCGAAGAACCGTTTCGTCGGAAAACTGTCAACTTATGTCAGCGGAAATTTCTTGCAGCCCTAAGTTACTGGTCCTGTACAGCTTACAAATCTGCTTCAAATAAATTTTAAAAAAGGTATTCGTGTGACTTAAATATCCAATAAAAAGTCCTGGAAGTTTAAAAGAGATTCATTACGTAGTTTATTTTTAATAAATTTCCAAACATCCCTTTGCTTTTCGGGCCATTACTGTGGTGTCCCCCGTTAAAACTACCAAGCCATAGTTCCACTTTAGGCTTAAAAAACAAAACCTACAGGAAATTCAAAATAATATTAATGATACGCTATTAAAAATCATTGTAAAACAATAACAAGAAGTAAAGTATACAGACTAGAAATAAAGTTAGTCCTTTCACAACTAAAATCTTCAAACTAAATTTACTCAATTTCAGTTCACTGAGGGTTGGTAGCTTTCTGCATAACTTGGCCCAATTCAGAATTGAATATGACATCCGGAGAACATTTCTGGGATGGATTCAATAATAAGAAGAAAAAAACAATATAGCTGTTTTGAATTTCAACGCAAGTTATCAGACACACCTGATTAGCTAACTATGATAGATATATGTTTAAGAATCACAAGTGTCATGTTGACTCCTTTATGCACTTCCTCATTGGACGCAATTCTACTAAAAGGTTCGGAGTGAAGGAAAGCAATCCTTGCTGGATACCACCATCGGTATAAAAATCAGAGCTAATTTGCGTTCTGTCAGAGTGCAAAGTTAACATCTCTGAAACGGGATTCCTCCCGTATTATTCCGTGTTTATTTATCTACATCAGTACGTGTCGCTATCGACGATGAACTGACACTCAAGCAACCCATGCACGTCAACGTGTCGTGTGGTTTGATTGATTTCCTTCCGCAGATAAATGTACTACGCAAACATTCCAGGGCAGCCTCTAAGTCCAGATGTATTTTAATAGTACTCGAAGTGTATTTCTATCCTTCAATTAGGCAACGATATTTAGAATAAATATTTACCCAAGATAAATATTTAGCCCTTGAAAGTTGAATGGCAAAAAGGGTAGCCCTCGAAAGAGAAGCTTCATAGCCACCCAGAATTACTTTGCCTCTCAATCAGTCTAAGCGAACGAGAAACACTTATTCGTAAGTACCTACTCTAACACATCTCAGCAAAAAGAACACGTCGGGAGATGGACCGTGAGGTCCCAGGATTAAAATACAACAAATAACAGTAAAAGAGAGGGAAAGGCAGAAATTGCCAGCATTTATCTTGTAGGACAAAGCTATTGTGACACGAAGCTTTTTGTACCAGGCCTAATAGCCCTCGAAAAAGTGCAGATCGATTCCGAACAACTGAACCTTGAACTACATTCCCACAGAGGTAACAGAACAGAGAAGATACTTGAAGACACTCGGAGAGACACCACTCAGCAAAGGCAGCACTTGCTAAAGAAGGGTCTTAAGTGTATTCTGTGCAGTGCATTGCATACGTGGGAACGCGACTTAAGGCAGGGTCTTGCTAGGAAAGCCTTGACCAACAAACCTGGCACTTGACGCCAAATACTGTTAAAGGAGGCACCCTTATACATGTGCACATATTTAGAAAGTCATTTTTATTCGCAATGCAGCCCTGGCACCCCCCAAAGAAAAAGGAGATTAATGTAACCACGTCTGAAGTAATTCAAGATTTGTAAAAAAGAACACTGGATTTATTCTTCAAGTAAATTTGTATAATCCCCTAATGAATTTTTTTTTTTTTTAATTTGCTTTATAAATATTTTCATCAGCTCAACTCGGCTTCCCGCAAGATTAAATCCTCAGCGCGCTACTGTTCATTCGCAACACATTATTCCAACAGCTGAGCCAGTGAAAAGACATTTACTAATTGGTACCTAACGTCTAACGCGTTCACGTTGGAACGGCCACGTGCGCGCGATCTCGGCGCAACGAATGCGATTATTTTTTCGAACGGTGGCTCGCGCTGGTCTTTCGAGCAGAATTTAAGATCCGCCGGCTGTGATAGTATTTTTTATTGCCCGTTGCACCGATAGTCGGCCGAACGGTACAGGTAAAGTACCATTTGCATTCTGGCCATGAGTGGCCGCAGGGTGTTTAAAACGGGGGACGATAAAGGCTAACGTTTATTACCTGTTACTGAGAAATGTAGTAACCGGAAATAAAACCATTTGTATGTTTAACGTTCTGTGCAGCGGCGTGCGATATGGTAATACTTGCTGTATACCTGAATGTTAAGGAAGATCATTATTAATCCATGATATCCCGCGGATCGTAAAGATGCCGGCAAATGGCTCGTGAAAAATGTAAGACGCGGTGATTTTCTGCTTTCATCGACTCGCGCACGGTGTTTCGTTCAACTTATCGGCGAAAGTCAAACAAAAGGGAGTGGGTTAACGTACTATCGAAAATATTTATGTGTTCCTGGGAAGTAGGAGACGCGGTGCTTGTAAGATAGGGTTAGTGGTACTTTAAGTGGAAATATTTGTCATTTGTTTTTTGGGATTGAGAGGCTTACATTGGGTACGCAAAATCATGCTGTGTTTGTAGACTTCTGTTTTTTTTTATACCTTTCATTGGTTTCATTCTGAGGAGGGCACCACTTGCAGATGCAATCGCGATGTGGCGAAGATTATATTAAGGGGGTGTTCTACTGTGACTGTCCGTTTTTCCACGTCATCTTCAGGAATTTATTCAACGAAAACTATAGGCTTATAGTATCTGGCGTTTCGCCTGCATATTAAGATATTTTTTAAGAGATATTAAGAATTTTTTTGAGCTTCTTTATCGCGTGTATATATAGATATCAATTTCGCATCTTTAGATTTTCATTAATTTATTTATAGTAATAGTATCCACGTAATCTTGGGAATGGTTTCTTTTAACCATGTAATATTAGGTTTTTCAATTTTCACTATAATCAGTCGTCGCATAGTTTCATCTACGTGGCATAGTTTACATAAAACTATAGAAATCGAAAAATTAGAATTTTCAACTGTCATCATACTTCAGAAATTACAGGTGTATATAATTTATATTCATTTATATGCAAGGTGCCTGTTCACCTTTTATATACAGGGTGCCTTCACTGACTGTTACAAAGAGTTTGTCGAAAATGTATTAATACTAGCGATATACCTAATTCTCTAAAAAGATGCACAACGGTGTAATTTGAAATTTTTCAGTGCAATTTCTATAAAATGTGTACACATTTCTGCAATTCTTATTAATGTACATAATTCTTACTTGAAACCATTTTTAAGGTCCTCCACGTGCTAAACGTTACAGAGAGCTATGGTTCCAGCAGGCAGACTATAAAACACGTCTGACCACATACAATCCCTTTTCACTTGCTGTCTGATACTTTATTCCCCTGTCGCAATTTCGTCGTGCAAATCAATTGCCTTCTCATATCATACTACATATATCGTTTAGGAGCATCCTTCAGCTACTTTTTCTAATAAAAGTTCTAAAAAAAATGGAGTCTTGTAGATCTAGAAAGTTATAAGTAATTCCATATGAAATTACACCATTGTTCACATTGCTGAGAAGAACGTGAAAATTTTTCTTTTCTACATGGAATAGAACGAAAAGAGTCCTCGGTTCTTTGGAGTCCTTACCCCATCAGATCTAAAAAAATACCAACTTCACTTTTCTCTGAATCGATTCAAATTTCCATCGCTTGCTGTCTCTAAGAGCCAAGCGGGAAGGCTTCCCAAACGAGACACTTCTGATTTCACATCTCTATCTCAGACATATATATATTCACTTGACAAAGATAACCATGTTGCATCAAAAGAACAGATAAACAGCATATGTATCTATACAAGCCACAAAAGTGTCTCGTATAAACGGGCACTAAGAAATGCTGCAACCCTGTTGGAATAAATAAACCGAGCTTGAATTTTCAAATTAATCTCAACTATTATACAATTTAATATTTAATTCAACAAAGCTCGGGGGGGAAGCCATTCAAATGTCGTCAATATATATTCCTAAGGACTCCTTGAAACGGATTTAGCGAGGTACCCCGTAAATTGACAAACCCGGAGAAAACATGAATCAGGGTTGATAATTGAAAGCGCTAATTGAATTCGAGATGGAATTAATTTACTATTCGAGTCTTTTGTGCGGCGAGGCAAGGATTACTGTGACATATTACAATCCCGGGGGTCGCAATTATTATGCCCCTGACTAGATGCACATCGACCGGTACCCATTTTCACGGGTAGTTGTGCACATCGAATTCCCTTTTACGATCGAACACTGAATACTCCCGTTCGACGAATTACACAGTTAATGTGCCGACCGCACAGCAGCCCCCCAGAACGCGCGGACTGTCGTCGCACCCCGCTTATTACCGATAGAAGGGTACGCGCGCGCGGAATGTTTAACGCCGACCGCAATGTGAACAGATCAAAATGTCGTAATGCATCCAGCCGTGTAGTTATTGTTTGCCCGGGATATTACGTTTAATTTCTGTTGTCGCGTTCGCGTCGAAATAAATTAAATCCGCGAGCAGTTCGTTCGCGGCGGCCGCCGCGCGCTCTCAATCAGCCTCCCTCTATTATTGCGACCCCCGGAGCCAATCGGTGAAAGTAACGGTGCCGTGCCTGTTAAAAGCATAATTAAAAGTTGTCGCGACTTTTAGTGGGGGGTCTTCGATGCCAATCCAATTGCCGCAGCGGTGGAAGCCTATTACGGTGTGACTTCGTAACTCTAATTAACGTGATTGTGGCTGAGCTGGTAATTTGCGTTCGGGGAATTTCTTTGTGCGTTGTGAGAAATTACCCGATTGGTGTAAATGCGGCTGTATGTGATTGTGGCGTAGTAAAATAATATTCAGGGAAGCTTGAACTGTTTAGATGCACTTTGATTGTAACTTAATTGAAAAATTAATTGCTGAAGATTTGTGTTTGGAGTATGAGGCTATTTTGAAGGGACTGGTTGTTCTGATGAGTAGTTAGATAGATTATTCGTCATGTGTCAAAGTTTAAAAATTTATTCAACGCTGAAGTTGAAACGCTTGACGAATAAAAAGAATAATTTTCGTCGTCGAATTATCTGAAGTTAAACTAAGTTTTATTGGAAGCGTTATTTAAATATTTTTTTATTTAATTAATGCCGAATTCTGGTTACACCTACTGCTTCTGAAAATTGGCTTCTCGCCTCCTGGATATTAGCTCATATTCACACTTTCTAAGTTCCAGAACGAAGCTCGTCATTGTGCATTTAGGGCGGAGCGATACTGTATAGGCGAAAATTTAAATTTGAATTTTCAGTTGCCTGGGCGCGGGATGGTTGTCTTTTGATTAAGCAAACACAACTGTAAAAAATGTTGGAAAAATATTCATGTCTTCAGGTTCCTTTTTCTCCTAAAAATGATCATATAATCATATAATCGTATAATCATTTTTAGGAGAAAAAAGAACCTGCAGACATGAATATTTTTCCAAAATTGTTTTACAGTTGTGTTTGCTTAATCAAAAGACAACTATCCCGCACCCAGTCCACAACTGAAAATTCAAATTTAAATTTTCCGCTCCGCCCTATTGTGCATATAGAAAGGGAACACCTTATTAATTAAAATTTCGCTAATAAATGATAGCACACGTGTCGTTAGATCTGTCAGAACATCGTCCCAAAGTAATCCCACCAAAATCAGGCTTTAACTATCTTGAAATTGTTTATACCTACCAGTTATTTTTCTATTATTAGTAGTATTTTGTTATTATTCTCAGGGTTAGATATAAGAGCAGCAAATTGCTGAATCTCGCCCATTACATCTCTTCGCGCAAGTAGGATCAAATTATTTGAGCTTGGTTTATTTTTTGTTAATTGTGTGCAGATGGTAATGTAATAAAAACGTATTATTCTCATTATTACTTACAATCGTATTACAATTGAATATTCTATACAGTCACCACAAATTCTACTTCTAAAATGAACTTAACCTGCTGTGGGCACACTTATTTTAGGACCTTCTGTGGACACACGGGGTCGTTTACGTCCATGGCTGTTTACTTTACTGTTTTTGCATTTCAAAAAATCTGAAAAAATTATGGAATACTTACTCAAGTCTCTAATTTAATATACAATCGTCCTTCGAGTAAAATGTTTAAAGGATTAATAAACGAAAATTAAAAATTCGGAAGGAAGTTTAAGAAAAGGGGCAAGTTGCTCAAGACATAACGGCGGGTTAAAACACATAAAATTTGCTTTCTACTTCCATCAAAAGACAGTTCTATTAAACAGACTCTAAAGGCTCAGAATTCCTCATGCTGATGATTCCAGCACTTCGTCTTCCTTCTGAGGGTGGCAGTAAATTTTGCGCAAATTCCGCGAGTATTTTTTATGATTGGTGAATGCGTAATGCAATATCTTTTTGCAAAAAATCTGATTTTCCTTGGGTCTACGTGTAGGACCATGGAACACTTATTCTCTGGCGCATTAGGAAGGTACAGCGTGGAAAGACAAGGGGGGTCACAGGCGAAACGAGTCACGTATACGAAAATGCCAGGGTAACGTCCAGGAATCGACGATCGATCGATTATATTTGATAAATTATTGCGGCCCGGTGATCGTCGAAAGCATGGAGATAGCGATGTCTACGTGCTCGTTAAGCGGTGTGTAACGTATCGCTTCCTCCGGACGCGGAGAGGGAATCAATCGGCACGGCAAGTCCGAAAGATCGGTTTCCTGCCTTCTGTTCGAGATCACATTGAGACTTCGTGACTTGAGCCCCGTAGAAGATGATATCGAGCGTGCCGTTTGATAATGATTGTCCGCGCGGATCGCGGGTATCATTTTCGTCGATGATGCGTATCGGCTGCCGGCAGGTCGGGATGATGAAGAAATATGGAAGTTCGGTATGCCTACACATTCTTCTCGGCCATTATGCTTAAATTTCATGGTTTCTCCCCGTGTGTAGTATCGATACTGTATCTGAATCGAAATTACATCGCGAAACACTGTTTCGAAGATATCGAAAAAATCGTTTATACGAATTCGAGGGATTGTACTCACAGTTGAGGATGAAATAAGTGTACCGAAGGGAGGTTCCGATCTAAAAATCGATTTTTTTTATTTAATTTTTTAATGTTCAACCTGAGAAGAATAGATACTTATTAAAAAGGATTTTTTGAAATTTTTTATTTTTTATTAATTGCAGAAAAAAATATATTTATATATTTTGAGACATTCTTAATACAATGCAAAAAGTCCCATTAAATTATCTGTGATAGTTTTCCTGTAATTAATTCCTAAAGAACACCTATTTGTATGGACTCTAGACCAGAACCTCCCCTTAATTACTGAGTAATTGCAGGTGGTTGAATTTGGAAATAGCCCAGCTGATCTACGTGAACAGACTTACCAGACTTACGTAACTAAAATGAATGCACTTAGCCTATCAGAGATGGGCAAAATTTTTATTGAAATACAATTTCAAATAACGAACAAAAGTTAAAAAAAAATATTCATGTGTCGAACAAAGTTGACCCCGGTTACCTTTATTCGTCGAATAAAAAAATTAACTTCATTCGTCAAATAATCTTCAGTTAAAGTGACTTTTATTTCATTCGTTGTTTAAACAATTTTTAATTTAGTTAATGCCCAACTCTGCACACAATATATCAAATTAATATAAATCCGGACCTGATCTGGTGACTTAACTGGCGTACACATAATCTACGCGCTATAACTAACCAGACGATCTAACATACGTAACCGAAACCTAACAGTAACAGTTACTACTGTGCAGTAACTTGGTGCTTCATTTCGTTCACAGAAACGTTGTAGAATTCCCTTACATATGCAAGAGTTTCCCAAGCATTTCACCACCTGGCGTAACTCGATAACCAATTTTAATCTACGAAGGAATATAGAATCCGGAATCTAAAACTGGACGCACTTGTGATACAGTCTCGGGTTGAAAGCAATCCTGAGGAATACTACACAGCAGCCAGGAAACTTACTCCGAGCCGAGCTCGGGTACGAAGATGATGGTGGAGCCACTTGTTCATAACGCTCGGCTCTCTCGAAAGGGAGGACTGGGTTAGGTGATTAAGTCTGAATCCTGGCTACTTAATCTCGGAATCTAGTGGCGCGGCGCGGACCCCGTCGCGTGTGGAATGCATTCCATTAGATTGTTGGAAATCCGTGAGCGGACACTATTATTCCTTGGTTGATCTATCTTCTTCGTGCTCCCTCGGCTGGTGAGAAGACGAAGCCAGTAATATCCTCCCTGTGGTCCGTTTCTACGTTTCGTCCCGACCTGCAATAAACGTTGGTCGCACCTCATGGTCCAACGAGCGCCCGCTGATCCTTGGTTGTACATCTGGCCGCTCTTCGGCTGTAGCTGCGATCTGCAGACGATCGCTTCCTCGCTGCGCTATCCACCGTTCGATACTTATCCTGTCTGGGAAACGTGGCCAGCGAATGATCAATGTACCATACACCTTCCTCCCTGTTCCGTACGCTGCTTCGTTGTGGGTGGTATAGACAGGCCTTTTTGTCACGCACGACGAGGTCAGCTACCAGGAGCGTAGCTGTGTTTACAAATTTTCTGTCTAAAGGTAGGTTTCCCTATACGCGACTGGACGCAACGTCGAGAATTTCAAAGTCGATTTTCTCGGAAATGAAGCGCGATATGAAAAAAAGTTACTGATTCTTTTCGACGCATAACGAGTAAATAAGTCGACAAAAAGGAATACAATTTTTTGATACTGCGCTTTATTTTCGAGAAAATCGACTTTGAAATTCTTGACGTTACGCACAGTCATGTATAGGAAAACCTAGCTTTACAAATTTTACAAATTGCTGTGTCCATGCAAAATATGATATTTGATTGGGATTAAATATTTAGCAGGTTAGTTTAATTATTTAATGCACTGTATTTATTAAGAATGTGTTTCTGTATAGGAGGGTTTTTAATTGTAAGTCCAATTCTTTGAGTATTATAAGACTGAAACATTTACAGCGTGATGGAATAAAATAACAACAGAAAGAGAATGTGGGTTTATTAATTTTAAGTGGAGAAGTGTATTTCTAGTTGTGTATTTGTGGGGTGTCCCTTGTGTACCTTATTTTGAAACACCAAATTGCTATAACGGGAATTCGATTTCAGTGCTGCTTGCGGGGGTGGTGTTCCGAATCAAGGGATCCTTCGCGTCCCAAACATAATTACTTAGCTTCGGTCGTTCGTTCAATTGATCCTGCAGCAGGTCCCGTTGCTAGTCCCATGTGACAAGTTTGACAGTAGTCTAAGGCACAGGATGTCGTACACATTCCCATGTGACGCATTCGCGTTTGTCCTGCTTGCCTGCACATACGGTACACGTACATCCTTCGATTTCCATTTAGAAATCGTAGACCTAATCGAAACTGTAACATGTCCTAAGAAAATCAGCGGTTTCGTAGAAATTGTCTTCGACGATAGGATTCTCTACATCACTCATATTGTTTCGTTATATGGACGTACAATAACAATACCCTTTGAAATAATATTATTTGAAATAATATTTATATAAAACTGAATTATTTAAGGGGTTACATCCACCTAGAGGTTCGGAAAAGCATACAAGTTCAGGACTCTTTTTGAGAAAAGTATAAGTGAAAATCATACACAATGTTTTTCTACTGAAAGATACATCTTTTAGCTATATTATTCTAAATTTTCAGGAGATATTGTTATTAACTAAAGGACATATCGGCTTGGATGTGAGTCCTGTTTTTTTACACATTAGCTGGTGGACATTCCCTAGGCCAAACGATGCATCTGAAAGCAAAAATTCAAATACATTAAAAAAAAAATAACTTACAGAAGTACCATACGTTTTCTGAATTTTAATATTGTATTTTGGTAAAAGGGCGACCGTTTGAAGTTGAATAATCGAATTTCGTGGAAAAAAATTGTTTTCAAGAAGGCTTTGCAAGTATTTTCATTATTGCAAGATTGCAAGCAAAATTTAAAAATATGAGAACGTCAGGTACTTCTGAAAGTTATTTATTTTTTAAATCTATTTGAATTTTTGCTTTCAGTTGCATCGTTTAGCCTAGGGAACGTCCACCAGCTAATGCTTAAAAAAAATCGACTCACATCCAAGCCGATATCTGCTTTAGTTAATAATAATATCTCATGAAAATTTAGAATAATATAGTTAAAAGATGTATCTTTTAGTAGAAAAACTTTGGGTATGATTTTCGCTTATACTTTTCCAAAAAAAAATTCCTGAACTTGTATGCTTTTTTCGAACCTCTAAGTGGATGTAACCCCTTAATTTACTTCCAGAAATGATTTTGGAAATCACGATTGTCATGAAATAATGAAAGAACCCGGCAGCTGTTCAATATAAATACCACAATTACACAATTACACTACCAAATTAGTTTACAATCCAATCTAATTATCAAACTAAACCCAGATCTTACAACACCTAATCAATCTATCTTGTCTGACGTATCCCAGCCATGTGAATAACGTCACGGAAATCTGGCACACCTACATAACACGTATAACGCGCGTAATTTGCCCCATCCATGTAATCTAATGGGGCGATCAATTAACCAACTGATATTCCTCTTTATTCTGTACTGTAATATGTATACAGGACGAGAATGCGTAACACTAAATACATGAATAGGGGTGCATAAAATGAATAATAAAAAAATTCACGAATGAACTTCAATAAACCATTAGTTCATCTTATAAATCTAGACAATAAGCTAGGCAAAGAGGGCAGAATAATTCAGGAATAAATTCCGCTTCAATATTAGCCACTGACTAGAAAAAGAATTGCCATAGTCGCTGATATGATACAAGGGCGTGCTACGCAGATGGAATGATCGGGACTGGTTACGCGGGGTTTCGATTTTAAATTGAAATTCGAATTGCAAATACTGTGGTTGAAAAATTCTTTGAACCTGTTGTGCAACGAGAACACCGAAATAGGAAGATACTCCATGCAGCGCGGAAGCAGCCGACTGTATCGTAATTGGTCAAAGTGTCCACTCTGAAACGCGTATTTACTTGTTAGTACTGATCTGTCAAATTTTCATTTCGCGGAAATTCCCCGTCGAAACTAAAAAACGTTTTACTTATATAAATGAATTTTTGCGATATTTTATTTCCCGTTCCTTTGAAAAAGCAAACATTTATTTCCGCGCGCCGTCTATGACATCGCCGCGGGTATTGATTTTTAGAAATTGTAGATTTTTATCTGGATTCAGGGTGGGAGGTATCAGGCGTTCATTTCAGATCGAAATGATTAGCGGTTTTACGAGCTTCTCGGCTGAACAAATGCCCGTTTCAAAACCGATTACCCATAAATCTCTCCTCCGTTCAGTTACAGTCGCTTAAGACTGGCGATAGCTACACAGATTTACGCTCTCGTTGGAAAGTTTTAATTAAAATTAGCGATCGCCGGAGCGTCAACCGATGCTTTAAAGCCAGAATGTGTCGATATAGACACGTCACTCTGGCCCTAGAGCGCTCTTTGATTAACTGCTAATTATTCGACACATTTTGTGACTGCAAACTATAAGCTATCCATTGCGGTTAAAGTCAACTACCCCTCTTCCACACGATACGTGACCATTTGTAGGGTAAACCAACCAGTGAATGACCGAATTGTTGAATCTATGGACCTTTGAGATTAATACTTGAATATGCTTATGTATAACAACAAAACAACTGTTGAAATTGCATTTAAATTTATTTTTCTTGAAATTTCTATAAAAATAATTACTTATTCTTATCGTAATTTAAAGAAAAAGCAATTAAGGTGAATGTCTCAATTTCTGCTCATTTCTGCCGGCACTAAAAGGGTTAATATAAGTGGAGGTAAGTGGTGAATAATGGTGAAATATATAATAAGTAAAAGGATCAAAGACGCAAGTACACAACTGGACCGCTCGACTACCTTCAAACGACTTCTTTCGTTGCTCGTCTCCTCACGCGACAATTCCGGGATCATCGTGCCCCTAAAGCACTCCACCTTCTGCTGGCCAGCAGCAGCCCAATAATGGTCCCCACTTGTCGCCGGACAAACGACCGGGAACTTGAGGCCCCGCGGATCCCTGGAAACGGTGCCCGTGCCCCGCGATTCGTTCGTTTTCGGTCCGCGCATCTGCAAGTAATAACGACATCCATCGCCGGTTAATGAGTTTCGGTGGGCGAAATCGCCGCTGCGTCGCGCAATTTCGCGCGCGTACACGTAATTCCGAACGGAGCGGCAGGAAGTCGGGGACCGTAAGTGCAGCTCCCGCGGGTGTAGATGGGCTACGAAGACGAAGTCCGTTAGTTTCACGTGTCGTTACGGTTTATAAGCATAGGATGCGTTCGACGTTGCGCTGCGGCGGGAGCTGGGTTCAACGTACCCGGTCAGAGCGAACCAACCGCCTCAACATCCATCCTCCGTCAAACAGATATCGCGGCAACGGACGCTACAGCGGAGAGGGTACGGCGGAGGACGAGGGGGGGACAAAACGAGCCGACCGGATATCGACTTACAATTTGACATGGACTAGGTACCTGTCACCGTTAAGTCCGAGTGAAGAAAAGTTCCGATCGTTCACCACAGATCTTCTGCGCCCCTCCTCCTCCCGCCCCCGATCCGGCGCCCTTCGTTTATCTGTCGCAAGGAATTCGATCGGCTCGCTTCTAAACGCAACATTCGTCTCGATTATCTTCGGCCGTCGCCACTGACGCGCAGGTCGAGCTGGACGAGCAAGGTATGCTGCCGTTGGTCCACAGTTTCAGCCGCCAGTCGCGGTGTTTCTCGACTTTTTTGCGGAAACGTGGGTAGCTCCAGGAATTCGTAATAATGCCGGGACTTCTATTATAGTTTTAAGCTGCTGAGAGGTCATTAGCATTTCGAACATGTTACCCGATTTTTAAGGGAGGATTGCGCCTTGTTGGGCCGAAAAACAGGTAATTTTTTGTGAATTTTTTTAACAAAAGCGGTTTGACTAATTAATTTGAGGTTTGGCAGGATGTTCTATTGTATCTTCGACTATTGTTCTGATTTTTGTGACGGTGAAAAAAGAAACGTGGCAGGTACAGAGGGGGCGTTGAAAAATATTCGGGTGTTCCTGGCGTTGACGAAAAGTACTGTAAGGGTTATCCGAAACACAAAAAGGAAGAGGGATTCTTAAACTATATTGTTGGAATACAGCGAGATCTACACGCAGGATAGCAGTTGGCGACCGTTGGGCCTCTTGACGTCTGGGGTTTTTCCTCGACCTTTTTTTACCTGTTTCTAGGGACTCAGGGAAGGATGCGGAGGCGACGGTTTTCGTTCAGTCTGCACAGAGCCTCCATGGTGCAGAAATATAGTATCACGCAACAGTTATAGCTAGCAGAGTTGAATTTTACCATTGTAATATGGACATTACTTATTGTTAATAAATATATTATTCTATATTTTACTATAAAGTCTAGCATATATTAATGTGGCTATGCGTGGTAGTAGATTTATTGCGGTATATGTTACCGTTCCTTTTTTATTTAAAGAAGTTTTCCCGATTTTGAGGCAAAACCTTTCTCAGACTCAAATCAGGGTGCTTCATTTTTTTCAAAGGATGCCATTTTAACATTCTTTTATTTTTCTTAATGCATCTACTACCACCTATAGCTACATTCATATAGATTAAGAATCTCTTTTCCTTTTTGTGTTTTAGATAACTCTTACAGTACTTTCCGTCAACGTCAGGACCACCCGATTATTTTTCAACGCTCTCTTTGTACCTGCCATGTTTCTTTTTTCACTGTCACAAAAATTCAGAACAATAGTTCAAGGTACAATAAAACAGCCTGCCAATCCTCAAAATAATTTGTCGAACCGGTTTTGTACAAAAAATTCACAAAGAATTACATTTATTTTGGGCCAACAAGGCGCAACCCTCCTTTAAGTGGTATTTGTGGGTTTGACGCCTATAAATGATAGAATATTTAGGAATTTTTTTCTAAATAACTATGCAAGATATCTCGACGAAACTGTTTGCATTTTATTCATCTATATTTGCACTATAATTTACCGTTTTTATATTGTCAGGAAAACAAACTGTGTTGTTTTTATAGAGGACGGAAGAGAAGTCTCTTTAGATGATAGGTGTTTGCGGCGTGCAATGCAGTAAAATTGAAAAATCAAATGGTTTCTTAAACTTTAGGCCTAAAGCTAGTGAACCCCCTAAAAATATTTAAAAAAGAAATTGAGATCCCAACCTGGCGCGTGTTTGAATAAAAACTTACAATTTTCCCCTATTTTCTTCAATTAAAATTTAAAAAAAACCGTAAGTATTATGTATTTATGGAGGACCCCTAGATTGAAGTCATACAAAGATAAAAACTTGCTAAATAAACCTACGACTTTCATGCGTCCAAAGTGGCGCACCCCTTAAAAAAAATAATAAACCCGCAGATTGCCCAATTAATAAAACCTAAGCTTTGTTTTGAATATTCTACAGAATTTAATCCCAAGTAAATTTAATTCCGAATTATTTTACCATCCACGAATCTCGTTTGCTAATTTCCACCGGCGCGTAGAGTTTGTGCTTATGCCTTTCAGACACCCGGCGTGCAAGTGAAAGTAGAACAGTTTAAATACACGCCGGCGACGCGTACAATCGCAGGAACGAAGCGAGCTTGCGCTTAAACCTGTGCGTATAGCACGCGCGAATTGACGAAGTCGGCGAGCGCGAACTGGTATAACCAGTATATAAATGAAATACCCTGGATTAACAGTTCGCCCGCGCGAAATAATGCACTCCCCTATTCAGCAGCAATCTAAAATCGAGAAAAAGCATAATGCCCGGCGAGATCGGTTCTTCTCAAGCTGGCACGGTCCCGGATTCGTTAGAGTCACGTAACAATTTAAGCCTCTACCCGCGACAAAGCAATCGCGGATGTAACGATCCCGTATACTCCCAGCGCACGTAACCAATTAACCGCGGCGATGTGTTGGTTCGTTTAATCGGTCAAAGGAGAGGAGAGTCGCGGCAATAATAAGATACTGCCGGGGTTCGACGATCAGTCGCCGCGGCAGCCCGCAGAAGAAAACGATTTCCGCTGTCTGGGATCGGTTTAACGCTCAATTAGGGCAATTTGTGAAATTTATAGTCCCAGAGGCTGCGGCCGGAGCCGCCGCGTTAATGAAGCTTGATGTTACCAGCGGACATATTATCGCGGACTGCGCTGCGGCACGCGATTGTTGCCGCTACCGCGTCGCAGTGGCGCACATTGTTGTTAATTAATTATGATCCGAGCCGCTAAGGGCATTCCCTTCGGTTCAGCCATCGGAGCACGACCACCATCGGCACCGGTACACCCGTATTCGTTCCTCCGATCGCTACCCACCGCCCGCGGGGCGAGGGGCTGCTGGCGAGGGGGAGGAAACGCGAGTACGATAAATGAGAGTGTAGGATGACGAGGCAGCTTGCGCGGGCTTTTCTTCGATGCCGAAAGGATGAACCGTCGCAAGAAAGGGGAAAGAGACAGATGGAGGAAGGTGTAGCTGTGTATGCCTGTGTATGCGTGTACATGTACATAAAAAGAAAGTTAGATCGAGATAGCGGCGAAGAGGAAGGAGGAAAGGAGTACCTGGACTATGGGGACCAGCGACCGGTTATGATAGAAATAGAGTGGGGAACAGGAGGCAGTAATAGAAAGAGCGGCCGAGCGGGAAGAAGGAAGAACGGTTGGAAGGGACAGGGAAGGATGGCACGGACGTAGTCGGATAGCCGTGTATAATGCATAAGAGAAACGGGGAAGAGTAACGAACTGGCAAGGTCGAGCGTGGTAGGTCAATGTCTCGTCCTCGTACTACGAGGTGAACCAGCGCTGCCCGCTGCAACTGCCTCTCGCTGCTGGTTTCGCGATGGTGCGCGCACTGCCGCCACCGCTGTTGCAGCTGCAACGGTGCAAGCGGCACGGCCGAGGGGGCGGGGGGAGGCCGCGGGGCACGAGGGAGGGGGCCCTCGGTGGTGCAGACCTTTCTGCAGCATTGCAAGGCCGTAACCGCGAGAAACCGGCCAGAAGAAGAGGAAGTGCAGCGGGGTGGGAGTGACGGTGAGATGGAACGCAACAGGGAACAACAGGAGAAACAGTCTGGCCGGAGGGGGCCAGGGGTGGCCAGGAGGAGATCAGAAAACCTGCGGTTGGACGTACCCGTGCTGCTATTGTGGTGGATGCGTAAATCACTTGCTTCTTTTACGTCCCCGTTACGTAACTAATTTGACGTCGGCCGTTTCGGTCGCACCGCGAAATCTCACTTTCGCAGTCCGACTGGACGTAAGAGGGGACGTCTGGGGACCTTTTTGTCCTAAGTGTGGCTGCGGGGGTTATCGGTTGTGATAAATTACTCGTGGTACCGATCAAGCGAAATCCATGTTCCTGGGGAGATAGGGCGATAGTTAGAAGAAGATGTATGGCAATACAGTGGGTACTTGGTAAGAATCAGCTGACAGGAATGGAGATGTTTCATTATGCAATTGATAGGATGTTGGGATGTGTCATGGGTGCCAAACCTTTTGGGTTGCCTGGCTCACATTGGGTGAAGAGAGATACTCTTCGGCCGCGTATAAAATATGGTATAATCTCGTTAATAAGTAATACAATTTCCTTCATCTTTTTATATTTTTTATTATGATTTATTTATTTATTTGTTTGTATGCGGGTGGGTACCTACCCTTTGGTAAAATACAAAGTACACATGAACAGAAGACGGAGATAAGCTAGTAACAAATGACACAGTACAGTATACGCAAACACAAAGCAATTAAACACAGTTGCCGCGCATTACAGCTAAAAGCTGATTCTTAAAAGACCCGCTAGTATTAGAAAGAAGTTCACAGCGTGGCAGAACCTATTGGCTAAATTGCAGAAGCGGTCAATAGAGTTATTCTCACCGAAAACTAAGGTGTGGCGTGAACGGTGGAAAAGCGGAATTTTTCTGAGGTGATATTAAAAAACATTAAAAAAGGAGGGCAACGTAAACATATAACTAGTTTACTAAGTACTGGGATATTTGACCTTGTTTTTGTGAAACTAATTTTATGATCCTACATTTTAAAAACGTTTTTGAAAGGATACTACATCTATTCATTAGTTTCATTAATCATTGAGGGTTTTTTTTTCCCGCATTATCCTCCTCCTTTTTGAAGTCGGTTAAAAATGAATACTTGTGCTTCATTGACGTCGACTTTATTCTTTAATTTTTTAATTTCCTTTTGCTCGTTGTAATTTTTCTGTCGTTTACGCAACGTGTGCAAGTTCCTTGTAGCAACAAAAAATCTATTTCCCTTTATCATTTAAAAATCTAGGTGTCTGTGAATTTCTGCATAAATATTAATTTCCATGCAACATATAATAATCTAAGACTAAAACTTCTACTCTCATTTCCAATTTCAATTGTTTCTAAAGAATCATCCCCTATTATTTAGCGGCTAAGTGCATTGAAAACAGTCCGTGTACAACTATGGAAGTTGCATAAATCGAAATTCTATGTTTACGTGAACTATCACCTTCTCGGGAAATCGTACGAGGAGTTGACGAATCAGCTTGAAGAAATATCGAGAATCAAGTGGCCAGCCTTGCCGCCGTTCAATAGATATTCCGCCATTGTGCACTCTGGCTGTCTGACACTTCAGATCACTCTACTGGAAACCGTACGATGCGTCATTGTCCGTGTCCGGCGAAACATTGTCAAAACGGAGATTGTCCCGGGGTGGAGCACTTTATAATTGGACCGCTTTGTGATTGAATCTCGACCTCGATGCAGTTCCCCAGCTGGAGAATGATTAGAACAATGATTTCGAGGGTTGCACTTCTGCCACACGTTATTATATCGATACTAGTTCAGCTACAGATTTCGTAAGCTCGCTGTCAGAAGCATCGTCATTTCCGCCCACTTTAACCTATTGTTTATCTCGATCTCTGCAGGCTCCATGCATATGTACGTGAATCCTTTGCAGCGTAAAAAACGACGGAGTGTAGCCAGGGAAATGATTGTATCATTCCGACCCTAGTATTTCAGTATAGTCTTTCCTTTTTATTTAATTTTTTATAGTTACCTCTGTTATAGGTCTTAGGTCTGATATTTACTTTCTATTTTAAAATATAGTTCCACATCTCTCTCCTTTCATCCCTTAGCTTTTATGTCGAACTGTCGAATCACAAAGTGTTATAAAGTTCAAATGCCCCCGTAAGATAGCGTTAAAGTTGAGGTATACTGGTTAAGAATGTATCGGACGTATCTTCAAAATGATACCAGGTTGATGAAAATTTGTGAGATTGTTCGTTTTAGTCTTCCTGGTATGCTCCAAAAGCTTTAAACGAATTCGCTAAACGGTTGCTGAATTATAACGATTTTAATTTTCACTGATTTTACACGTGCTCTCATGGAAAGAGACGATCTTAACAGATGGAACAGCTGAAAAAATGTTGAAGAAATGGTACCAATGTTTTCAACTTTTTTGTAGATGTGGTATATGGATAGATGAAAATATCTGCCGAGTTTCAATTGTTTTCACTGCACCGTTTTAAAGAAATAAATTATAACCTGAGAAAATGGTGATTTCAGGGTATTTTCACTGCCAAAAGTTTAGCAAGTAATGCTTGAAAAAGTATTTGAAAAGTGAAACACATCTTTGTAGGAGTAAAAATAAGACTCCAACTGTTGTTCGAGTTCCTCATATCTAGATTTACTATGCGTAAGACTTAGATATTCAAGTATTTCAAATTTCATACAGGGGAGACTGTTATACCAAGGAACACTTTTTACATTTTACTGTTTTTATTTTTTGGTTAGGATATTTTTTAATTAAAAAGTGATGATGTGATTATTGAGTATCCCTTTACATCGTTCTGTAATTATTTTTGTGTTTTGCAATGATATTGAAAGTTAAAAATTATATTGCCAGTGCCACGTAAAATGTTCCATTGTACAACATGGTCAAGTACCATGAAACACAACCTCTCGTACCTTCGAACAGTGTCAAATTTTGGTTTATAATCAAAAGTTGCGCATCCTGAGTTCCGGAATTTTGCCTGTAGTCTTGACAAAGTGGTTAATTTAACATTATAAATTTTGCATGCTTCCCTAACTGCCTAAACAGCGTTCTTCAAAGCATCTGGATCAATTGGAGCCCTCTTAACACCTTCTTTACTTCGTGGCATGATTATCTGAAAAAATATGGCATCGTGTACCTTGAACCATGTTCCATGGTACAGGATGTTGTGTTTCAAGGTACAACAGGGTGCACATTTATACTAATATGTTTGCAAAGTTTACAGGTTAACTAAAACTATTGAAGTAACATGTTTATTTACTCACCAAGAGATGTAGAGTACAATGTACGTAATACTGGTCACAGTTACAATTTAATGTCCTTACTAAATAATAAAATTACAGAAACGAAAAATTTACTTTTGTCGCTTAAAAAATTGTTTACTTCACTACACACACGTGTTGCACCACAGATAAATAGAACTTCCATCAGAGCTACCTAGCCGTATTCTCTACAACCTGTAATGAATTTCAACCGTTTATACAGCACCACTATCCAGTGATAGACAATGTTCCAAGGTACACTATGCCCGAGGTCTGGGTTAGGTCTGAATTAGGTCTAGGTTGCCCGAGGTACAACAGTCTCCCCTACTTTTATCTAATATTGTTCGTCCGATACATCCTTAAAAGCAGGTAACGTCAACTCTGCACTGGAGCAAACCACGGAACGTCCCCACTCTTTACCTAAGCATCAGCATCTGTCGTCAAGGTAAAACAAGAAATTACAATAAGGGAATATCCATTCCGCATTCAGCAAGTGAAGTACATGCAAATATTACGCGACATTACTATTTTGTGACATTCCCTGTTATCCCCCTTATCCTTCAAGCACGTAGTACAAAATAACGAACAGTTACAGCTTGTGTTACGATCGCACCACAGTTACACCCCAGTTGTCCCCGTTACACGATACATTACAACAAGAAAATTACAAAGTATAATTACTCAGTGCCATCATCAACAATAAAAATCTTGCTTCGTACTTCAGTAATCGAATCTCCATATCATTCGTTGTACATGGCAAGCTAGACCTCGCCCCGGTAACATCCGCAGCAGGCCGTCTCTCCAACAGTTCCTCCGCTGAGGATCGTTGAAGCCACGCAGCGTTTCCGCGTAGCATCTTCATGGTGGATACGCTTCACGTTATGCCATTCATTTGAAGATTCCACTGCCAAACGTGGCTACGATCCGCGATGCAACCGGAACGGCAGAGGAGGAGAGGATTGTTAAACCGAAAGGGAAAAGGACGAGAAGGGGAAGAAGAGGAAGAGGAACCTAAAGAGGCAAGGTGGAAGCAGGTCCGATCTATCGACTCTTACTTGGAACAGGAGGTTGCATCTACCTACACCCACAGCGCTGATCGTACAGAGTTAGACTCCCCCTTTTTTGCTCCTCTCGTAGCCTCTTCTCTGTCTCTGCCCCTATCCGCCCTCCTCCAGCAAGCCGTCTGTCGTTGTCTGGCCACGCGAGCCCGTGATTACCTAAGCCTAATACGTTGAGGAATGTTCGCATGGCGCGCCGCGGCGCAGTGTCCACCCATCGTTAATTCTTCGATAAATTCCCCCCCGCTCATAACGCTGCCCGAAGATAATTCGAAAATCCTCGTTACCGCGGAACGTGGCTACCAGCGGCGGCTACACGGGATACTCCTTTCCCTGATCGGGCTTGGACCTTGGATCGATCGCCGGCGATATTCGTCACGGCCCGAGGGAGTGTCGGCCGGCATAATTCATTACCTGAAACCGGGGGGGTTGGTCGCGGACGGATTCATTAAGGCCGTTGGCGCGCATCGCGTCGAATTTAGTCCGCCGAGCCTGGATCGCGATTGATAGAAGAAGGATGCTACGTCGGACGGTCTGACGTCCGATACGCGATTGGTATAAAGAGACAGATTCGTTGCGGTGATTTAACGCGGCTCGTCCCCTAACGAGCCGCCGGGCCCTTGGTCGTGCGCCTCTGCTTGGTGACTGAATCGCTTCCACTTTCACCAATCACCGTCTGATGAACTTCGAGATTCAGGGACCGGCTCTGTCATAGAAATGGACGACCATAATCGTGGCGTGTAACGAGCTACTTATTTATAGCCCCGGCTCGCCAGTGCGTTTCCTAAAAAGCACACCGTTTGTCAGGTCTACGCTGGAAACGTTACTCAGATGAACATCGGTGCCTTGACGCGGCATTCCTGTGGCTCCTAACGAACACGCTCGCGCGCGTGCGAATTTCTGCGAGGGAATCCGGGATTTTCACAGCAGCAAGTCGAATACGTTTAATTAGGGCGAGAAATTCACGGTAAAGGAGCGCCTGTGATTTTCAAAGCGTAACCTTCACGCAGGTTTAGTGCTCGCCATGAATAAAACGGGGGGAATGTGGCGATATAATTCTCCTAATAAAGCCATCGACTAAGTTTTTTGTTCTCTACGGTGCACCGCGGTTATCGGGTGGAACTAAGATAGGTACTTCATTTTTTTTACGCCTTGCAATTATAGCGACGCGTTTTGATGTGAAACGGATATGTGCGCGTGCAATTACGGACTTGAATTATGGGCTTATCGCATTCCTCAGTTTCTTATCGTAAATCGCACTGCGGCTTGTGCAAATGCATCACCATTCTAATATACGAGGTATGATTTATTAAAAACAGTTCTGTAAGGAAGCTTTGTAATTGCTGCTGTTAATGCTTTTCTTCTGCATTCCTTTAAACTGCTCTACGAATGCATCTCGTGTTTCGAATATACAGTGCCAGACAAAAGCATCGGGACACCACTTAGAACATGATAAATTTTTTAAAATTGCTCCAAACGACTTGAGTTTTTTTCTTTAAGAAGCTAGAATTATTAGGTGATGTGTTTCGTCGTTTGGAAAAAAATTGCAGTTGGTCGGAATAGCGAAGAAAATAGCGAAGGTCGCTTTTTCAACTTTTTTATCCGAGCTTGTAATGAAAATTTAAATTGTATACGTGGTGACAATTTCATCGATATCGCGTTTTCTAGTTTCTTTATCATAAAAAATATCAAATGAGGAATTCTTTACTTTCCAGAGCGGGAGGAAATGTAACAACTGAAGGGTAAAGGGAAAACAGGGAATGTCACAAATCAGCGCATTCGAGAAAATTAAGTTTTAATACTTCAGTCCGACAGTAAAGAAACAAGGTTCGATGAATTTAATTTTCTTATATAATTTCCTTCTTAAACAATTTCTTGTTTTACCTTGACGACAGAAGCTTATGCTTAGGCAAAGTATTTCGTTCCAGTGCGGAGTGGACATTTCCTGTTTTTAACCACTGTACCAAATCTTTAACGTTAACCTCGGGGGGTATTTGAACTTTATAACCCTTCGTGATTCGACAGTTCTGCAGTCCCCGTTGCCACCAACAAAATATGCTATAAATCATAAAATCACGAAAAACGGACATTCCCGAGTTTCCTCCTTACTGTCGTAAGAACTGTCTTCGAAATCCGAATAAAACAAGTCCCTCCCAAAATATTAACACGGCTGAAAGAACCCTGCCGATATTTCCACGACTAAAAACCCTCGCGGGTCCCCGTTGTCACAATTACCACTTGTGTGTCAGCCAGAGTTCGTCGCGTGACATAAAAAATCAATGTAAACCTCGGAAATTATTCCTGTTTGTAGCAAGCAGCATGCCGCAACAGGAACAATAATCATTAAATCACGCGTGCACCCGAGTCACGCCACACTCGCGGCGATACATTAGCGACGAATCATTGGGGCGGCTGGGAGCGCGCGGCGCGCGTTCGGCTTTACTTGAAAATTCTATTAGCCCCGCGTATTTCTCTGTCAAAACATCGCGATGTCTCGATTACGGGGTTAAATGTTCGGGGCGAACAACGCATACCAGCCGAACAAACACTCTTTGTTCACGGTGGCGCCGCTAACTTCCCTATAACGCTGCTCCCGGCCATTGTGGCAATGTCCAGGCCCCGTCGACAAAAGCAACCCTCCCCTTTGTTCTTTCTTCATCTATTTTCCGATTATCCTGCGCCCTCCCGCCCCGCCGCACTTTCTGTTCCCCTCTGGCTCTACCTTCAGTCTCTGTCATGCACACGCGGGATCCCCCGTTCGCCCTCTTTGTTCCCCTTTTTCGTTTCGGGGGAATATTTACGCTATCGTACGGCATCGTTTGTTACCTTGCTGCGGCACGGGGCCGATAATTACGTTGCGGCCGTTTGTTTTAACGCTAATAACAACCCGTGACCCTCGAACGGCCACCACACACACCTCCTCCAACCATCCACCCACCCCTTCTACCATCGTTGCCGGGATGGTGTTGTGCAGCCAGCAGCCTCGTGAATCCCCCCTGCCAAACCCGCGCCGCTTTTCGTGCCCCTATGCATATTTGTTACACAGGTATTTAATCAAACCTGCGATAATTTTCCGGCCGCCGATAAGGCGGCTATTCGGGCCTTCCGATAATAATTAATTCGCGCGCATCTCCACGAGGACCGCCTGCAACGAACGACAGGCTGCATTCACGTTGCGCCGGTATAATTGGGCGAGACCGGCACAAGAGCAAGCCTGTGCCGCCAACCCCTCTGCTCCTGACTCACGGTACTGCGAACGATATCGCCGCATGTCATTCCGACGGCGTTACGATGTGGGGAAACCCTCGTAATTTAACTAACAACTTTTACTTTTTAGGCGTTCGCCTCTGGATTGCTTTGGTTTTTTGGACAGCGATAGTTTGCAAGGGATGATCCCCAAGCTGAGAATTCAAACAATTATGAAACTTTGGGGATACGTGGAAAATGCATAGAGATGTGTATTATAATTACTACGTGTTGCGTCTGAAACACCGAGATGGTGATTTGGTGATTTTTATTCCGGAACGTAAACGAAGGATATCTTTCCCCGTCCGTCTCCGGGCGTAACCGTAATCCCATCCCTTGGGCCGGTCATGCCTTTTTGGAGTACTGTGCTGCGCGGGGCAGGTGGATTGGCATTAAAGATCTAGGAGGAAACGAAGGATGATGTGCCGTGTTCCCCGTCTTGGGATCGTCAAAGGTCAGACTCATCATCAGCAGGGCTATAGCTGACGGCCCCTGCCCTAGACACACGGGAACTAAGGGGAAGTAATTTGGAACTTGTATATATTGGAACGAGAGTGGCCGATAGGACTTGCGAGAAGAGTAGACCTCTAGCGGCGCCGGCGGAGACTAACCGGCGTGACCCATGTGGTGGGGCCGTGGCGTCACATTACGCAAATCTTTTTTGCTGCCCAAATTCACTCTCAGGTGGTGAAATTGACTCCTGAAAATTTTGCTGTTTTCCGCGTTTGTGTTATAATTCACTAATTGAGAGGTTTAGGAAAGTCCAAGTTTCTTGACATTATTGTTCTCGAATGTGACCAAGCATCCACCTGAGGAAGGGGAATGCCCTCTTTTCTGACGGAATCGTACCTTTTTTCATTGCTTACTGGTGATTACTTTTCGAGAACGGAAGAGATGCATGCGTAATTATAGGATTACTTGAATAAGCGAGAAACCTGTTAACACGAATATACATAAGCTGCATTAAAATGAAAGAACAGCACGTAGGACCTTTTGTACAAAAATAGAGATGAAATGGCAGGACGGAACGTCCGCGATGCTAATTATAATCCTTTGTTTTCTCACGATACACAGAAGCTGGCGAATTATTCACAGTACTGAAACAGCTAATTGTATTTCTTCGGAACAAGTATTTTTTATTTCCTGGTGTTCTTTAATAGCAATCAGTGGTAACAGAAGTGTCGAACGTTGGTAAATTCGTGTTACATAAGGGACAATAAAATTAAAAAATGTGAGAGAAAACCGACATTACTTAAAAGTAATTGATTACCCTACGTCTGAACTTTGACACAGTTCATCAAGTGTTCCACAAACCAGTGGAAAAATCATACCAACGCTAGCACAGCAATATTCAGGTCCTTATTTAAATTTTAAAGACGTGTCTTCTTCACGCAGCCTGAAGAAAAGTTCGATAATCGTGTCTCCCACCAAGAATCGCACCCTTATCTTCCATGAGGCGTACTTTATCGACACTGCCTGGCACACCTTCGCGACACCTCGAAGGCCTGTAGCAGCCTTAATTTCATGAATGGAATGGGAATCGCGATAATTTAAAGCGATGACCGCACGTATACGGCGCGAAGGGAGGCAGCGAGAGGAGAGAAAAGAGTGCCGAACGTTTTAAGAGGCGGCAGAGTATAAGATGATCGGTCGACATGCCTGACTTTATTGGACGACGTGGTTCTGCCAGTCGCCACCTCAATACACGTCGTTCAGGTTCGAGTAGCAGGTGATCATCCAGCGTTTAGCATAATTAAAACGTTAATCTCGTAATGCCTAACGATATCGATACACAGGGCAGAATGGTGATCACGCTTTGAGCCTTTCTAATAGATCTTATTTCCGTGGGCATACTATTTATAAACATTTATGCATGCCTACGATAACCAGGAACTCGTTCCAGACAGGTATGCGCACTTTTTCCAAGCAACCAAGTGACAATATTTTTATTCTAAGCATCCTGCTGATGGCTCGTGCAAAATGTATCAAGAATGTCTTCTGCAACTTCCGGAAAGTGTTATTCGTGGAACGAGGCAGGGTGCGAGGGAGGGGGACAATGGTACTTACGTGTTTCGGTAATTAGTCACTTGTGTTTCGTCAAGTCGAATTTTTGTAGAAAATATGAGGTGAACTTGTTTGAATTGGGGGAAATGAATTTGAAAATGTGTAGTCACTGGACTATAGGGGAGACCGGGGCAAAGTGAACCTCGGGGTAAAGTGAGCTTTCTTAATTTATTCTTTAACAATAGAATATATTTACAAATTTTGGTGACGTAATAAATTGTATAATACCACAATGATAATTATGCACATTCAGATATCGAAAAATGGAAATTCATTTAAAAAATTAAAAATGAAGTTTTAGAGACTTCCAATTGGTTTTCTTTTCAATTTAGCTTTTTGGATAAATGAGTGTTAAATGTGTTATTTTAACTCCAAAATTTTTCTACTTGTTTATAACATGCTTATAAACATACATGTGCACGCGTTTGAGAAAACATTAACCCTAACATTATTAAATAATTAATTTTCCACTCAGTACACATTCGGGGAAAAGTGACCGGGGTAAAGTGGTCGTTTTGGTATTTTCTTTTCAAGTTGAATTTTAATATACTCTAAGTTTATTTTAAGTATGCTATTTGCCATTTATCAATAATAATCTTCAAATTATATTATAAATCTATTTTCACAAATATTTATTGACAGGGAAAAATATTATTCGACTTCAAACTTTTTTCCCGTCACTTTGCCTCGATCTTCCCTACTTGACATTTATTTCGACTGATTTGTGACGGAGTGCAATGCAATAATTTAATAAGCGCACCCTTCGGTCGAAACGCTCGAAAAATAAGTGACTTTTATGAACTTTTTGCAGGAATAGATTAAAATACTGCTATGTCCTGGGTGGCGGAGGTTAGGACAATGACAATGTGGGGTCGTAAGGAAATGTAAAGCTCGAAGGCAAGTTTCGTAGCACTTGCAAAGTAAGATTTCAGGCGCGAAGGACAGCTTGGTAGTACTGAGCGTAAGTAGGATTTCAGGCGCGAAGGCGAGCTTCGTAGCACTGAGGGTAAGTAGGATTTCAGGCGCGAAGGCGAGCTTCGTAGCACTTGGAAAGTAGAATTTCAGGCGCGAAGGCGAGCTTCGTAGCACTTGGAAAGTAGGATTTCAGGCGCGAAGGCCAGCTTCGTGGCACTTGGAAAGTAGGATTTCAGGCGCGAAGGATAGCTTCATACAGTGACTCGCATTAATATTCGGACACTTTTTAAAATCGCATAACTTTTTTAAAATTGGTCCAAACGACTTGAGTTTTTTTTTTTGAGAAGCTAGAAGGATTAGTGTGCTACCTGACGCGTTTCGTCGTTTTGAAAAAAATGTATTTGGTTGGAATAGCGAAAAGAATAGTAAAGGTCGATTTTTAAACTTTTTTTAGTGAGCTTGTAATGAAAATTCAAAAAAAACCGTTTGTAGATTGCACTAAGTTGTATACGTGCCTAAAATTTCATCAAAATCGGTTAACGTTGATTGATGCATATTTGAACGAAATAGTGCAAAAAAAAAACGGGTAACATTACGCGTAAATATGCAGATAAAAAAAAACGCTGTGTTTCAAAAAATCATATTAGTAGATGATGTGATAGCGAGTTCAATTACGCATCAAATGCGTAAAGGTTTTTTTGAATCGGTTCATTAGATCTTCTGAAATCGTGGTTGCCGTTTAGGCATCTCTTTTTGACAGCGCTGCGCTAAGCGACACTTAGAAAATGCTTCAGAACCGAAAACACGAAACAAACTTCTTTTTATACTCTAACCAGTTCATCACTAAAAGCCAAAAACATTTTCTAGACTATGCTATAACTTGTTCCTGTAAAAAAATCATAAAAATCACCTATTGTTCGAGTGTTCTGACCGGACGGTCCCCTTAGCTGAATTTTATATCTTATGTATTTAAATGACTGTTATATACTGTTAAATAATTGCTGCAATGTAAACGTTTATTATCACGGAAAAAGTTTGCCACGGCTCGTAACGTAACTCAAACATTTGATCTGTCAGATGTGAAACGGGTTAATGGCGGGAAAAATTGAAAATACTCTTCCTGCTGCCGCAAGGAATGGAAAGGGAAACTGTAAACGGAAAATGGAAATGGAGAAAGAAAAGGAAAAACTGTAATTAAATTAAAAAAAATCCAAGATGTCATTTTGCGGCAAAATTGACTTGACTATGTACATCTTTTTCGACACTCAAAGGATCGCATAATTTCGAAGAAGGCTATTACATAAATGGCGCGACCAAAAGTGTGACATTTTCGCATCATAAAAAATCTACTTTAACCGCATGATATCCTGCACAAGAGCATAGATCTTCCGCACGAAGCACGTTTTCACATAGTAAAGTATACGATAGACACCGATAGCGAACAGATTTACCGTGCCCCCGCTCGGTACAACTTAATTTAATCCCGAGACGAACTTCCGTGTCCTCGGATAATAGACTTCGCAACGTTCCGCAGGGACGATAGGGAAGAGTGGCGAAAAAACGACGCAGGAAAGATCAACGTTTCAAAGCGTCTCGAGATTCATTAGGGCAGTAAAAGCGTCGTAAATCCCGGCCCGTCCAAAGAAATTTAAACCGTTCCCGGGGTGTGACGATCGTAAAGGGAAGGTGGGCCCGGTGGTAATTGGCAGTTTGGCGCGGCGAAATACTTTAACGTCCTGTCGCTAATTACCCAAAGTTAAGCGTTTGCTCTGTGCCAAGTTGCATTTTGCAATTCGTGGAGTGCAATCGACGCCGGCGGCGGACCCGCTGGTGCTCGTCCCCCGTCGCACACGGACCCACTCCGCGGGCCGATGTGTACCTACGTGTACCCCTGGCTGGCTGCGCTGTACCAGCCGCCGCTTGCTCTCGGCTTTAGGACATCGTATTCAAATGTAACTACGTGCTGCCGGTGACGGGGTAATATATAAACTTGTTATATGGAAATAGATGCGTGTTTTTACTGGCTTTCCACCAGGACCACGGGCGGAGACAGCCAGCCTCCCTCTTTCTCGCTCCCCTCTGTCTTCTCCTTCATTTCTCTTTCTCTGGCAACGCGGTTATGCAAGTCAATTTAAATGGCTTTACCGGCATCCCCCTGCTCCCCTCTCCCACTTGCTAGCTCGTTATCAGTTTGACGTTAGGTGCTCGCGTTCGACCCGATAACTGGCCTGCTAATTAAGCACGTTTATACTTTGTGGCCTTGGCGACGCGATTAGTTGGCCAGATACGATTCGCCAGGACGATCGTCGTTACAGTTATCATAATTCGGGATCGCGAGCCATCCGATTCATTCTCTATCTCTCTCTCTTTCTCTCGGTTCTACTCGAGGGGACGAGGCGCGTCGTCGGTAGGGAAAACAACAACGCCCTCTTACTTTTGCTCTTAATTGTCCGTTATTATACTGGTCGCTGGTGTACCGTTCCGCCCAGGCCGCCTCGGCGGCATTTAATAATGCATCACGGTAATTAATCCGACCTCATTAGGGGCACGGGAGATCTGGCTGGTCGCGTCACCTTCGTGAAAACCGGAGCGCAACCTTGGCGATGATACCTCGGTTTAAACGTCGCAGGATGAATGGCGCTGCCCTCGCCGCAAGGGGGACACGTTTCGCGTATCACCGCGTTCCTTTTCACCGGACTTTTACGCTCCCCTTCCCTTTCGGCTCGTTACTCTCCCGCCGAAGATCGTGATTATCCGCGGACAGCCTCGCTGCACTTACAAATGTAGCCGAATGCCAGCGTGCACTTCTGCCTTGCAGAGGCGCGGTGATGTGGAAGCAGCAAGAGGCCAAGTGGATCGTGGCACCCTTTAGTCTCTGGCAGACAAATGACGAACTCGCGGACGTATTCCACTGAATTTTTGGATGTTCATACTGTGATATTCAAATCGGGACTTACCGTATTCATTTTCATGATCATCCACGGCTCAGTTGATAGTTCGCCTGTCACTAGCCGTTCGTGGTCCCAACTTTATAATCGTAAATTGGTCACACGGGGTTCAATACACCCCAGCGACATTTTTCAGTTACCATTTTCGTATCTTTTAATTTTTTAACTTTTCAGTGATAATTGTACATTCGTAATACTCATACAATCATGCTCTAATAGCCTTTTTCTAGAAATGTAAATTTTTATGTGATGGTAGTTGAAGAAATAGGTGTGGAAAAAGGTGACTTTTTTGTTAGAATTCACCGAATTTTTCAATTTTAATATTAAGGTCTAAAACTTTAGAGAAATATTGCTAAGAAAAAAAATTTGCTTAGGGTGCGATACCCCTTGGGACCATGAAGGGCTAGCTTAATCTACTTTAACTCGCCGGGCTATCCCACATGAAACCCACTTCTTTTCAAAGAGCATTGCTACACTTCGAGGTTCCACACCGGTGATCCTACACATAGAATCTGCGACCTGGGTAGTACCTATTTGCCTTGACTTTTTCTCTGCCTTAATCTGCACTTTTAATAGCAACGCGTATAGGACTGTCTGTTCATTTTCCTTGTTTTCTTTTTTTCTTTTTGTTGCCTTTACTACAGTGATTCCCAACCTGTGGGTCGCAACGTGCTTTCTGGGGGATCGCCGCCGTTATTTTTAGTTGACGATTCATAGCACCTATTTATTTTAACATGGTTACATTGCCATATTCTGTTAATGACGTACTAACAGTTATTTATCATAAATGATAAAAGGAAAAAGCTGGTTATCCAGATGCAAGCACAATCATCACACTAAATACATAAGATAATTGAATATATTAAATATCTCTAAGTATATTCAATATATATTAAAATAATTCAATATTATTAAGGTGAAATTATATTCCCAAACACCTATTTTTAATGTGTTTTCTTTGCCTTATTAAATTTACCTTATCTTATATAGGTGGGTCGCAGGTTATTTGAGTATTATAATCGATAGTAGACTCTACTATATTGTCATTTTCTAATTTACTTGTATTCCTAAATGATTTTTCATTCCTAAATGTGTTGAATAAATAAGTAAATAACAGCAATGCGACGAAATAAGCGCAACCCTGTGATAACTGTCTAAAAACACGTTTAATGGCTCAGATCCTTCTAAACATTACTTTACGCATCGTTTGAATTCATCTCAGAATATACACAAGGAATTTGATTATGAACCTGAATATAATATAATGATCCCATCAAGCATAAAGCTAGCCCGTTATTTCACCACGACTATCTACCCGCCGCACCGTGATTTTCTTAAAAGACTGGCGTGTCTCCACTGTGTTGGACGCAATATCCATGCGTACCGTGTCTACCTGGCGGCTCGATATTCAATCTTTCGCCCGTTAATAACATCGAACGACAAGCGAATGTAAGAGGCCAGGGGGCTTTGTTATCTTCGAGGGGGCCGGCTATATCCTGCCTAGTATCGACTTAAGCGGTACGTGCTTCATTGTTGCGGAATAAAATTTCATCGAGCGGACATTCCGGCGCCGGTTCGAGGAGCGAGCCTCTCGAGAATTCCATTTCGGTGGCAGTAAGGAGAGTCGGCTATCCGTCCGCCGTTCGTTAATAAAGAGTACTTTTGTAACGATGTTTCATTACGCAGCCCCGTTTCTTTCCTCCTGTAAGCAATTTCCCCTCTATTATGTCCTTTTCGGCGCGATGGTGTTAAAATTGCTGCAAGACACTTCTCTTTAAATTACCTTCCGCAGCAACGACAAGGAGGGCGGACAGGGGGGGAGAGAAGCGCCATCAGGAGCGAAAGGACGGTCTCGAGTGTCATATCGAGTCGAGAGAATCGAGGATTCTTGGAGGCAAAGTACCACTTTATATCTCCTCCCGCGCGCGCGCGCGCGCGCAGTTCTACCACTTGGTCGGACGCAATTCCACAAAGTGCAATTTCTAAGGGTACAGCCGACCGGTTCAGATGAACCGGGATACAAAGCTGCCGCTGCGAACGTGATTCCGGCCCGATGGGTCTTTCGGTTATTAATTCGTCGCCGTTAATAGACCGTCCGCCTAGCGTCGACTGGTTAAGTTACGAGTGGGATTTATTGGCACCGCGCGCCGACCGTGTACATATTTATCAAGGGGGAGGGGACATTATTTTCCGATCAACGGAAATTTAGTATTCATGCCCGTCCCGAGGACCAGATTAATTATACGCGTAATTGGAGCCCCGTGAAAAATGAATTTCAATGTTAAACGCCGCGCGCATATTAATACGCACTGTCTTCTTCGTGTCGTACCTGCCCGTTGCAGATACCGTCTGAATAATTCAGTGTCTTCTAAATATTTCTAGACGTGCCTCCGCGAATTTAAAATATTCCCCGGGGCGGATCACCTTTCTTCCCGTTGCGGGTCCCGCTTAAAATTCGGAAGGGCGCGGTTCGGAATAGGGAACTTCGTATCCTTTAATCCGGAATGGATGACAAAAACTCACGTGCGGCGTAATTTCAGCGACACCGTGAAATAATAATCTTTATTCCCTCCATCCGAGGACACCGGACTTTTCTAAACCCTGTATTGTAGAAGGGTGGACCCCGTCGTAAAAGGGATGGAACTTTGCCGTACAATGAGAGGCTCTTCTTCATAAACTTTTCTTTACAATTTTCCTCCTGACACTTGGCCTTTTTTATTCGCCGCAGCTTTGTTAAGTTTCCCCTGGACGGTCAGCGGTTTTTTTCAATGGCCTCGTACCTACGTGTGGATGTTCGATGCGAGATGGAAGTTTTCAGATTACCATTCCGGTGCTTGATGTTTCCCTGGGAACGGTATAGGGCGATTCTTAATTTATCCGCAATTTCTACATCAAGGATCCTTCTGTATTAACATTACGGCGTCTGCGGCTTCTTTAAATTAAACCCTCGACCTGCTCTCAATCCCTGAGTCATGGTTGCATCGTCAGGTATTCCTCATTAGTTACATAATATTTCTGTGATACATTCTTGTGACCAATGCAGAGACATTGTTGCTATACCATATATAATTTGCTGCCGTTGGATGATTCTGTTAGCTCTGAATTATTAAGCGATCACCTGATACCTTCTGTTTAAGGGGTCGTGCCTAGTTGGCAGGCGAAAAAGATCGTCATTTTCGGGAATTTTTTGTGAAAAATCTGATGTACGTGTCCTACAACTGTTTCCTTATTTTAGAAGTACATATATTCAGCAACTCGCGGTGATTTTGTTATAGGAAAATATTAAGAAATGAACAAGTAACAGCCACTCTCGCGGAAGCTGTTTTTATAAAGGCGCTGCGCGGTGGGCACGATTTCTCCGAGCCGGATCATGTGAAATCAGAAAGTGAAAATGAATCTGTTAATATATGAGTTTATCTGCTGCGTGATCGAAGGATTTTTCAAAAAAATAATTTCGGGCAAAAGGGTAGCTGTTTAACGCAAAATCGTGATTTTTCGATGTCTGAACTGTTCATTTTCCGTGAATTAAAAATAGAGTTTTCATCGTGAACAAAAATCCGTCGTTTAAGTACCAGATAAACATATATACTAACAGAATCTTCTTCACTTTTCGATTTCAGATGATCCAGTTCGGAGAAATCGTGATCACCACTAAGAAATAGCTTCCGCGAGACTGGCTGCTATTCGTTAATTTTTCAATATTTTTCTTTAACAAAATCAGTGTCAGTTGCTGTATATATGTACTTTTAAAATAAGCAAATAGTTGCAAAAAATATACATTAGATTTTCCAAAAAAAATTCCCGAATAATTTGTAGGTCGTGTTTGTGCGTTATTAAAAATCCGCGACTTTTGAATATTTACATGAAAGTCTTGATTTTTTACGGGCCATGTCAGAGATTTGGCGGGAAATGGCACATGTTTCACACATCCTATAATTTTTTTAAGTCGATCTGAACCTCCGTTCAATGTTCATTCGCAACGAGCCGAAAACCAAGTGAAAAAAAGATTCGAGAGAAACGCGTTTAAAGTTTCTGGGCAAAGGCGACGCTATAGGTTACCGCTTCACCTTTTTAGCTGCCAAATCAATTATTTTGGGAATTTTAATATAAACCAAGCGGCATTTCAGTCAGAAAAGATAGTACTTTCGGAAAATGCAATTAAAAAAATCGATTATTCGACTGCCTAGTCTCCTTAAGTAAAAGGTACCTCGGGAGAAATGGTCAGATGTCATGACTTCAGTTTTCAACTCGATTTTCAGTAAATACTGTCTTAAAGCAAATATCTATCAGTTTTTCCGAATGAGCATAAAATCCTGAACATATTAGGTTCATTCTGATAAAATAAATAACACCAGCGGTAGTTTTGATAGCCATTTTACGTTAGGTGTACCGACAACCCCGGATTTACCCTGTATAACAATAGTAATTTCCTCGAGCGCTAGCGACAGTGTATATAGAGTGGGAAGGAGCAAGGCGGATCCTTGCTTGGCACTTGACCTATTCACCAATTGCTATAGAAACCACAGTTGGGCCCATGGTGATAAACTGCGCGGGAGAGGTTTATTCTCTCGTGGATAGAGAGAGTATACGTGGGAAATGAGAACGCGTCCCTTGAGGACGTGTCATTGTCTGTCCTTCCCGCTTTCGACAGGCTCCTGGTGTTTCCGGTGTTTTGGCGGGGAAAACCTGACGTCAGAAGTTCCCCATGTTTCCCAAATGCCCCTTATCTCCTTGATGCGACGTTCCGGCGGCGAGACCATGCGGGACTTCTTAAACACCGTTCAATTTCGGTTTGCGAAAATCTGCGATCACTTACATCGACCGTCTTCACCGCGGTGGAAATAGCGTACAGTGTGACTATTCGTATCCGCTCGCTCATCTGGCCATTTGTCTGTCGGTAGGCGTCGCGATGTCAAGTACGAATGAGTACGCAGCGGGTAAAGTCATCCTAATGTAGATCCATACGCGAGATATGACGAACATCTCCCGGTACGTAAGTACGTACCGTGGTACGTTGATGTCGTTCCGAAGACGCGAGCTTTATTTTCCGTGCACGTATGCACGTACGGGGCCATGATAAATAGCGCGGAGAAGTTCCCTTGGCAGAAGGAGAGAGCGGGAGAGATAAATACGCGGAGGGAGCAGAGAGGAGGAAGGCGGAGGGGCGGACAGGGTTAGAAAGAGAGAAAATAATGCCCCGTTTGACTCAAGAAACCTTGTATTTCCGACACTCATTACTCGCGTGACTGATGACACGTGAATGGAGGCGACAAGAAAAGCACGGTCGCGGGCCCCTTTTTCCCCTCTCCTTTCTCCCCACCCTCCTCCTTTCTTCTCCCTTCTGCTCCTTTTTCCATCGTCATCTTCCTCTCCTGGCCACCGCCTAGACGAAGACGCATGAAGGCCGCGCATATTGGCCCGTTTCTTTATCACTTCTCTCCTCTACCGCGACACCCCCTTGCTCCCTCCCACCTCCCTGTTATCGTTTCGCCGGCGATTCCTCGACAGACCCGGCATTTCGCACGCAATCCACCGCCGCGGCTGGTAGCCTGGCGCAGGCCCCCTCGCGAGACGCCGCAACTAGGGATGCTACTTTCTCGATCAGCGGTGCCGCCGCAAAGAATCCTGCAGCTTTCAATTCCGCGCCTATTACTCGCAATCTATCGGCCAGTCCTCGCCACTTACACCTCTGGCAACCGCCAGCCTGTAGCGACGAATGTTCAATGATTACTCCGGCGCAGGTGAATCGATCCTCTGAGCGGCGGAACGGTTCCACTGAAGTGGCCGCGTAATAATTCATGATAATTCGACGTGCTTCATTTCGCTTGATCTGATGAATTCGGGCGATTGTGTGTCGAGGAATAGGGGACACGGAGTGCCTTGGTGACTATATCCGGCCTGATAATGAAAACTGTGTTAATGGTCCTATCATAGGAGATGAATGGAATACCACCCCGTGTCTAATCGCTCGCTGCTTCGCCTAAACCACTCCGCCCAATCGATTCGAATGGTAATCTTCAAGCAAGAGCCATCGTTCGAACCGACTACTTTTGCGAGATACCATCGCCGATACTTGTGTTTCATTACCTCCGTGCCTGAAACCACCAACGAAGACATTTTATTAGACCGCGCGCAAGCTGCAATTTGCCTACTGCCGGAGATATCGTGCGGACTAAAATATCCATTCTTTGCTGCTGAGGGGAGGTCGAAATTCGACGAGATTGGATCACGGGGGTACACGTGTACACGGGTAACGGAATAGGGAGCAAATACGTGGAGGTAGGCCAAGGGGGAGCGTCGGTATAGCTTGCAGCAGTAGAACCACTTGACGACGAAGGAGAGATCAGACCATATTATAATGCAATCAAGTATAGGTGGATGCGCTCACGCGAGACCCCGTAATGAGCTCCCATGTTAGAGAGCAGCACGGCAGTTACTGGACGCGGAAGGCCCATCATTGTTTACTGCATTCACCACCCCTTCGCCCCGAAAACCCCCTCCCTCGTTCTCCGCAGCCTGGTTCTCTTCCTCCGCCGTTTCATCGCGCCAGCCTTTCGCTAATCTATTATTCCTGGGCAAGCTGCTTCATAAACTGCTTATCGCGCCGAATCAACCCACCGGGACGTGGGTAGGTGGATGGAACAAGGCATCGCGTTAATCAGCTTTATCTTGCCCCTCCCCTTCTGCCTCTTCGCCCCGTTCTCCTTCTTTCGTTGCTTGCCCCGGTATAACTTGTACACTGGGTGTCCTTTCTATGGACGCGCCACGTTTCATCGCCCCCAGTGTCTTATTATTTTACTTGACTGGGATAGACTGCTTCTGGACCTGGCGCGCATTTGTCGAAATCCCGCAGGTGTCTGTAGCGGATTCGTCCCTATTCTCTCTTCAGCGACTGTGGGAGTAGAAATTGAAAGTAGCCGCCTGGGTGGGAATGAAGCTGGTCTGTTTGCGGGGTAATGAGTGCTAGGAGAGAACCAAATACTTGCTACAAATGTTTATTCGGCTAGCGGAATACTGATTATAGATAGGTGCATGGAGCAGCAGTGAGATTAGTGGGACTTATGGGGGGGCCCAATCGACGAGCACAAATTCATATGGTAATTTGTAAGGGTTTTCTCGGAAACTAAGCAGGGAATTTTTTTAATTAGTACGAAACTAAATTTGGTAAATTTGGCAAAAAGGGTGGCGTATCTCCTAAATTTCCACTACATTAAAATTTTTAATGAATAATGCCACTTATAAGGAGAGTATCCCAGGTGTCCGCCTCCGATTGCTTTGGTTTTTGGATATGTTTTAGAGGACCGAAAAATAGGATATACGTGTTTTCTTATAGCGGCCCGTTTTCATATTTAGGGGGTGAAACCACCCCTCAAAGTTATAAGATTTTCAGGTGTCCGTCCCCGACTGCTATAGTTTTTGGATGTGTTTTAGAGGACTGAAAAATAAGAAATGCCTGTGTTCCTATTTTGGGCCTTTACCCCCTAATAACGGTGACTGGCGACAAGAATATACATACAGTAAGTTATTTATAATCAAATTAAATTTATATCAAGTTTCATTCAACACAACTTTGTACCCCTTATGAACTTTGAGGGGTGGTTTCATCCCCTAAACATGCAAGAGGCCCAAAATAGCAACACAAGCATTTCTTATTTTTCTGTCTTCTAAAACGTGTCCAAAAACCAAAACAATCGGAGACGAACACCTGAAAATCTTATAACTTTGAAGGGTAGTTTCACCCCCTAAATATGAAAACTGGCCGTTATTAAAAAAACACGTATATCGTATTTTTCGGTCCTCTAAAACATATCCAAAAACCAAAGCAATCGGAGGCGGGAAGGTGGATCTCGGAGAATCACCCCAAGGCAGGATTACTTTGAGATGTTATTTACCTACAAATCGCAACTTATTTCTCATCACTGTCTTATTGTTAGTAACAGGAAACAGTAGCGTCCAAAGCATCAAGAACTGGTCTGTCAAGATATCGCAACACCTGTCCATACCTAGATCGACAGTCCAATAGAAGATCGGACACGCCTAATTCCTTTCATAAGCTCGGTAGAAAAATTCACGACGGCACGGCGAGTGTTGTAAATCCGTTGATTGATTAGATACTTCAGCTGTTGACTATTAGTAGCGAGTCTTGTTTCAAATACATCCCGCAGGCTTCGACGCTGTCAGCTCGTTACAGCGATGACTCCGCAAGAAGTCCGCGAAGGATATAAAGTTACGGTAATTGTATCAAGTCCGCCTTCGTTTACCATCGACATTTTTCTTCCAGGTAAACGCCGCGTCATCCTCGATATCCCGATCGCTCGTCATTATTGCGATCAGTTCTGCTAACTTCGCTGCGTGTCCTTCGTATCAGTTTTTGCCCGGATTGGGTCTGAGATCGGAAGTGATTGCAATTGGGCCCATGGTAACGCCTGTTATTCTTCGAGACCGGCCAATTGCGCAAGGTCAGGCCCGGAGGCGGCTCTTCGCGCAGAAACGAAGCTGCACGATGGATTAGAACTTCTCAAACCTCTCGAGCGAACAAAGAGCCGCTGCCAGTCGACGTGACAGGTCGAACCATGCTTCCTCTTCCACAATGGCCGCGGATTATCCGTCTTTTGTGCCAGGGTGTGATTTCATTTTTTCGTCGGAACCTGGTCCTGTTAACAGGGACTTGAATGGCAACCGCAAGTCAGGCGGAACGGACGAGTTCATTTATAAGATGTATTTCCATTTTAGCAGCTACTTTTCAGCTGCTCCGTGAAGTTGGGTTTCATTCTAGAAAGTACGCCTTCGCTTGAAACGCAACTGAAGAACTGTAGGTATTTTTCTGGCGGAGCGAAAGTCTACATCAATAGAGAGATCTCGTGGAACGTTGACGTGAGGATTTGGATTGCTTAAGAATTTAAAGGGGCGGAGGGGGTAGCGCAACGCGGAGCGAGGCAGGTGATTCGGGAACTTGAAAGTTCTGTGAATAATTAAGGTGGAAAAGAAATAACGATCTGAAGGTTCAGTTACGTGATATAATTCCTAGTGCAGCTTAAAAGGGGGTGACATTGTTGGAGCTTTTTGATTTATTCAGATACCATCTGGGTGAAGCGTAATTTAGAAATACACTTGGGAATCATTAGCTAACATTCTGAAATTGAAAGACATCCCATTTTTTATATTTCTCACTGTCAGAGTAATTACCGGTTCACTTTTAGCGTCATCTTCCAAGCATTTCATTCAACCACGCCATTTTTTGTGTCATTACAACCCAATTTCTTCCACAAAAAATGAAGGAATTGTAAGCAGACGTTCTTGTACCAAGATTTTCAATTCCTAGTCACCAATCGATTACACCTCCAACAGCCTGCGTTGATTGCAACCCACTTTGCCACCTAGCCACTGCATTTAATCAGAAATTTTTACCGCATACCAACTGAAGGCTTTGCTCCCAATTACCAAGAGGATGATCGCACTTAGTCCCGCACACAATTATTCGCCGCTAGGGAGTTCTCGCGGTCCAGCGGCACAAGGGCGTCTGCGAAATGCATGGCGTGGCTTCAGTCTCAGCGATTTAATTAAACTACACGGCCGGATGTTCTTGCACGAACCGAAAGTAGTGAAAGCAGTCAGTAAGAACTCAAAGCCAGTTTCCGTTCTAGCCATCCCCCAATTCGGGCTTATCCTTTGAGTCTGCTAACTGCCTACCGTCTTGCCCGCTAAAGTCCGTCCGAGATTCCTTTCCTCCACCGCTCAGCAACGTGGAAGGAGTGCTTAAAAGTTTTTACGGGCGTTCTCATTGAAAACAGAACCGCAAACGGGGAAGCCCGCAGCGTTCATTGAAAGAAGTAGCTGCGGTCGCGGCCCATCCTCACCCTTGACTCTTCAGAATCTCGCGCCAGTCTCTCACGATTAGCACCGGAGACTCGGAACAGCTAGACCCTAGCTAAAGGCAGGGCTAAAAGCAGCGTGGCTTGTGACGGGGATAATCGAGGAAGGAAGTCATTGCTACGCTCCTGATACCGGGAACAAATGTTGGAACACAGGGTGAAACGAATAGGTCGATTCAGTTTTATGAACATGTAAATTAAGTATATTTCGGTAACGTCTCTTAATCACAGCACTGGTGCAACTTAGAAAAAAAAGTATTCCCATCTCAAAAATTCTGATTTCATTGAAACTGTATGCAAAGAGTATTTTTTGAAGGGGTGAAATCTGCCCTTAAAATTTATCACTTTAACATTTTTTTAATACAACTTTATTTTTCTTTTGGTAGAGTGATTAACTATAAAAAACTGAGCAATTCTTATGTTTATAGTTTTGTTCTATCTCGCACCGTTACAAAGTTATATTCAAACAACGAAAAAACGCGGAAATTTTAAGGGCTGATTTCACCCCTTCGGAGTGAATTTCCGCTGAAAGAATTGCTCCTTCCGTACTCCAATGTCCTCATTCGTACGAATGATGGGGAGTGTGATTGAGGTTGGAGATCCAGCAACTTAGATCAATAAAATTCGTTGATGATTTATAGGGGAAGTAGTAGTATGAAATGTGATATCCTTGAAAGTACATACCGCAAAGTGTATTCTGTGTGACTTATCAAGCGTCTGTACACTTTCCAGAAATTGGAATTTCATTCCTTGCAGGATTCGAATAATAATAATAATTCTTTACTGCGCCAGCAGACATTAAGAATAATCCCAAGAAGATAACACATAAGAAGACAAGCAAGAGAAAAATAGTAGAGTTAGAAATTATATAATACATATAAAAGTAGAATTACTCTCTTTATTAAAATTCTGCACCCCAACATCTCGATTACCGTGGTAGTTGAAGACGACTTGAAATTCAATAAAATGAAGAAAACACAAACCTGCAAGGTGATTCTGTTCACAAAAACCACAGGTGGGATACGTGCAACCTTCCACAGTTTGTTGTTTGTTCCACCCATCGAGTCCGGCAACTTAAACCGACTTCCGTTGAAAGAATACACGCTCCGATCGCGATATTCCACTGGTCAGTATCTCGTCGAAACGAAACCCTGTAGCCACGGAAAGTGGCCTTGAACGACCAATTGATTTTATTCCGATCATAGCAGAAAAAGGAGAAAAATATGCGGTCGAGTGGGGAGGAGGAAGAAGAAGAGGACGCGGCTCGAAGGAATCGAAGAGAGACCGATCCGGAGAGTCATGAGTCTCGCCTCCGTTCTCCTTATAATCATAATAAACTCGGGCCTGGCATTTCACCACTGCAGGGAACGTTGCGGCTGGACCAGGAAGGGCGTGCCCGCGGAGGAGAAGAAACAAACGCGGTCGAAGTAGGATAGGATTGGAGCTGCGGTCACTTCTTGCCACGATCGTTGTTGCTGGAACACGAGTTTGTGGATTCCCTCGTTTACACCCTTCACGACTGCGGGCTACTCTTAATCGCGCCTTTCATTGTCGGGTGCAAGCCGAATGTGCAAGTTGCGATGCTGTATTAACACATTCAGTGGCACAAGATTTCAGAGGGACCTAGTAGCGGAAATGGCAGGAATTGGAAGTGAACTGGTATTAGATTGAGTCCGGCTTGCCTTTGAAATAGTAATGAATGGGATCTGAGGAGATGCAATGGATTTTGCAAGTGACAGCGGTGGTGGTAAGGCAAGGTTTAGGAAGTTTCGGTGGAGGACATGGACGCTGCGATGACTGGAGTATGGATCGCACTGTGTCAAGGGGATGATGCAATGTTTATGAGTATCTCCAACGTTGGAAACATGAAAAATATTAGTAGAGATTGGCAAGTACAGGACGTTAAAAAAGTAATGGTCACTGCTTTCAGGGGTGAATATACACCTCTGGATCGGTGGAGATTTGTAGAAAAAACTTGCTGCAAATTTGTTTATAACATTGAAAATTAATGTTAATTTGTTTCTTTGCATCAACATATTCTGCTCACTGAAAGGAGAAAAGTGGTCAATCCGCCCTTGAACGACTTGGCAAATATTGAAATTTTCAAAATTTCTACTTCAGTGTTTCTAAGGGTTTTTGATGTCGTTAATCGCGATTTTGAGTTCAGATTATCGAGATTGTACACAGCAGCAGTATTGCCAACCTAAACAAACCTAACTGAACACCAGAAATTATATGAAACTTTCCTTTGAAATACATACATTCCAGATATGCACATAAAATATACCTATGTACATATGCACATTAAATAGTCGTCTACCTTGGGACACTATAGTGGCCACCCCGGCCCTCTAAAGGTTCAGAGTAGTAGGCAGTCGGTGTTGTGGAAAATGAAATATTTCTTTTTTAATTAATTACAAAGAGATAAATGGAAAGTGAGTCTTGTTCTTTGACACAGTGTTTATCAACATCATGAGCTTTAAAAAAACACAGAAACGAAACGAAATCTCTTCTCTGAGGGTACCAAGGTACTGTGCCTTACACTGCCTTACATATCTGTAGGCAGTGTAAGGCACAGTACTTTGGTACCCTCAGAGAAGAGATTTCGTTTCTGTGTTTTTTTGAAAGCTCACGATGTTGATAAACACTGTGTCAAAGAACAAGACACACTTTCCATTTGTCTCTTTGTAATTAATTGTGCCTAGTGACTACTCTCAGATTCAATCCACGAAATTTGCCCCTAGCCGCTCATTACAGAACTACATTTGTCAGGTCACATTCTTAGACATCCTAGGAGCTTTCAATGTTATAATACAGTCCATATTACAATTTCACATATTTCTATATTAATTTATAGGATTACTCGTGTCCTAAAGGTATGCTGAAATACGTCCCCGAGTTCTTGACTTGTCTTCGAGATAAGAATAGTACCAATTTCCTCCCCTATTGTGTTTCCATCAGCACGCCTCTGCAAGTGTGCAAAGGTAGCCTCGCCTCGCCTCTCTTCCTCAAAATATTCTCGAGGAATAACCCGCGGCTCGGAGTCGAGGCGCGAGGCGCAGTGAGAGCCTGCCTTAACTCTGAATTAAGTGACGACTGGCGAAGAACAAATCAGGCAGCTTCGATCCTGAAGAATTAACTGTCACTGTGCAGTCCCCTCGAGTGGACATCAAGCAAATTGTATCTGCTGTGCCATCTCCTGCCATCCTCGTGATCCTGCTCACTGAACTGCGAGCAAAACGCCACGCGAGACCATCCGTCACTGATTACACGCGCGTTCGCGGTCAATCGTCGATTTTCTAGTAGCGCGGCGACAGCTGAAAAAAAAAAAAGAGTTGCTATGTAACGAGTGGGGATCGCGGATTTGTTTTACGAGCAACGTCTCGTCCCACTGGCGAAACTAATTTTTGTCGCGGGTCAATAGAATGTTGTGCACGGAATTTTCAACCACGGCGGGCAGCGTCTGCGGTTTTCGATTCTCTTGGCTGCCATGGGACCGAGTTGCTTCAGCAACCTTGCCTCGAATCTGAAGGAATGTGCTGTTTTTAGGGAGCAGCCGTCAGAAGCCTCGGACGCAAGAAGTATTAAGAAAACCCACCGGTGGGAAGAATCGGCACAGTTCACTCTTTATTGGTTTTCCATAAAAAGTCCCCTTTAATAAATTTTGTATATACGCAAGGCGAGTGAATAAATTCTGTCGCGGGATGCAAATTACCTCTACAGTTGTGTATTAGAACAATTAATTAAAAATGTCACTGTGTAATGGACACAAGGATAATTGAACTATCGTTTTTACGAATAATACTTATAAAGATATTTATTCAATTTAAAGTAAGAATATTGGAGATTCAACTGTTTTACTGACACTGGTGGCTTTTGGAATAGTAATGCTGTAGGATAAGGGACTGTGATGAGTTTTAAAGGTTTCTGAATGTAAGAGAGGGGATGACGGGATAGGGCAGAATTGCAGGATTTTGGATAGGTGACGCATTGGCTAAGATAACGATGGGTAGCAGGGATGACGCAGTATTTACATTTACGCAGCATTTGGGTAGTTAGTGTGAATCATGTTTACAGAGAAACTCAGAGAAAAACGATAAGAAAGGGTCAGTACATTACAACTGCGTCACGCGAGTATATACTGGTATTGTCAGTGGATAGCATCGCAATCATATACTTGATCGCTTTATTGAGTTTGAATCTTCCAATGAGTACCTGTTTCGACCGTACTTCACTAAACTTAGCGAACGTAGGTGCGCGTTTGACAATTTTTGCTTATCAAACAACGCTTCCCGGCGGCAAACTAATGGCGACGGGAACTGTGACTGGCTGGGAGAATTTGAAATGACTGTAACCACAGTGTATCTCCTAGCACTGACTTTAATACTAATGAGTGTAGACAGCAAAAACTTAAGACGCGCTGTGCTCACCAGTACCTGAGATGTCTGAGCCCCAGGAACATTTTCTTTTTTTCCTTTTCTATTCCACTTTCTTTTCTTTTCACTAATTCGCACGATGACTAATTGATCTCACGCACCCAATGTAGTCGCTAATGACCATAGAAGTAGATGCGACTCTAAACGCTCAATTAACCCTTAACTGGTATCCTGGGGTCGCTAGTGACCCCAAGCACCCAAAGTTCGATGTACAATTTTCAGTTGTCTAAGTTGGTAAACTGAATTTCTAATTAATTTTATAATAATAGTTTAACTTTCTACGCTTCTATTATTTTACACATTACCTAAGATGAAAATATTCATAGCGGTTGCTCTAGTGTCGACTTTACAAATTTCTGTGTCCTTTTTTATTTGGGTTCTGCCACGACCCCAGTATACCAGTCACGTTTGCCAAAAACAGTATACCAGTTAAGGGTTAATAAAAAAAAAAAGAAACTTAAGACGCGGATATATACAATAATTGACTCTACGTATTATAGATTTTGCTTGCCCCTATGGTGGTTTTCGGGCAACTGATGTAAAGAACCGCACGCGACACAACGTGGACTCCGTGTGGGTGTAGTTCAGTTCGTCTTACCGAATCCTATGACTTTATTGATGCAATCCGGCATAACTCCCACCAGGGGTGGCAATAAGGTCTTCCCCTAATAATTAGAGAAAGGGAAAATTCGCCGTGGGAAAGTCAGCGACGTGGGAGGCCAGCTTCTACGAGGACATCTGATCCGTCATCGGGTCCTACAGATCCTTGTCGCCTGAGTGCAACGGGGCCTTTGAAAATCCCCTTGCACGCCAGGAAAACTGGCGCCTAGCTTTGCAAAGTCGCGCCTTGTTTAAGAATACTGTCGCCTTGAAATAAACACTTCTCTCAAGGCGCCAGATACCAAATTCTGTCTAAGGACGGAACAGTACCCGTCAGGTTTAAAAGTGCAACGGTGAGTCCTAATTGAATACACTTAGTCGTCTCGCAACCCTCCAACTACATAAACGTCCCAAACTTGCAAATTGCGAAACTTGCGCGCTTAAATGCCTCCCCGAAGTCATTACTAAACGATGAAATCTGAAGGAACTCTGCGCGGAGCCTGGCTGGTTACCAATTTTTTTTCCCCCCGGACGCACTTCGAATCACGTAACCTCTAACGATGCAAGTTTATTCGAACGTCACAGGTCGCGGTGCTCGAATCGAAAAACCATTAGGAAACGCCAGTTCGAAACGTACGCGCCAATAATGCGAGCGCAGAAGCGTGAAGCCTGGAAACAAGCCGAAGATAAAGCGATTCAATTTCCCCGGCAACGTGTCCGACGCATTAACGAGATTACAATAAAACGAGGACGTTGCGGGCAGCCAGAGGGTTTATTAATTGGGTCCCAGCGGTCGAGCCCTTTCGCGGAATCGCGGCAAGATCCGCGCGAAATAATTGCAACCGTGACCGTCACTTTTACACGTAACTGATTTGCTCCATTACAGGTGGGCATTCGCTATTGAATAATTTATGCGATCGAAAGCCGCCGGTGGGTGGTACCATAATTCAAGGGGCCGCTATCGATAGACCGTAGAAACGGCCACGGACTGGTATTCGCGCATGTGGGCGTATATAAATAAGACGGCTTGTCGATCTAATCGATCTGCCGAGGAAGGTCCATGCACCAGGCCTGACGCGCACTGATGATCCTGACGATCGAGCAATGGGAAAATTCTGGAAAATTTTCCTCAGATATCGTTAATTCTCGCAGACTTCGTGGCTTCAGTGATATGGAGAGATGGGCAACAGTTTTATTTAAATAAAAATTTCGAATAACGATCGAATGTTAAAAAAATTATCGTCATGTGTTAGTTTACTTTAACGTTTTTTTTTTTAACTTTTACTCGTTATTCGACATTTTTGTTTAACCCTTCGTTGACACTCTGGGTGTGAGCCACCCATATTTTGATGCTCTTTGTACCTTCTATATGCAAAGTAAATAGTTTTTTCCAAAGCCGACGTACAAACTATTTTTTCTCTCGAAATATTATATCCCAACAACAACTCTGTAGATTTTCAGATTCTAATATTGAAGTTTGTAAAAGTTACAATTTTTAAAAGATTTTCTTCGTTTTTTTTCGATATGTGGTAATCTAGATTTTTTTTACAAAAAGTGCGATAAAATTTCAATCAAATAACTATTGGAATGCATTCTAGATACCTTGAAATTGATCCATGATTTTTTCCATAATAATTGGATTCGTTAGATGAGAGTGGCAGTCGTTCAAAAATTGCTCTGGGTGTGAGCCACCCAGGTATGTCGAAATTGATCGAAAAAGGAGGTGTGTCAACGAAGGGTTAAATAACAATTTTTCCCATCTCTGTGAGAAATGAAGATATTGCTTTTCCAATGGTAAAGTATGTATAATTTGAATGCGAATGTTATCAAAATGGCAGTCTTAGGTGTAAAATTTAAATGCAGGAATATAATACAAATTTGAAGTTGCAAGTATAAGCTGACTGATTAATATTGAGAGATGCCAAACACCCATAGTCGAATTACATTTTTGAGATTTGTAGACTAAGTGTTAACTAAAATTCTAACTCTTGGGAATAGAGAAACCACGGCTACATAGTTATTGTTATGTTTAATAGAAACCTTATCATTGACTTGTGCAAGCAATTAACAGTTAAAGTCGCGAGTATTTTTGCAGCGATTGACTAAAATGAAATATTCCTCTGAAGAAATATTTTCTTACTATCAGTGGGAAGCCACGAGTCGCAGAAGAATATATATCTCTTGCTGATAGCAGAAGAGCACAATGCTTGTTGGTGGAGAAAGAAAAGTAAAGATCACAAATAGCATTTGAGGAACTTTTCTGCTGAACAACTGGACGAGGATATAGTCCTGGCAGTAGACGTTTGTAACTTTGATTGAATCATTCTACAAATTTCTTTTTCAAAGTAATCCATATAAATAGCAACTATGGTCCCCAAATCCAAAAACTTGAAGAATAGTTTTCCAACCAAAGTTATAGAATTTGTTATTTATATACCAGGTTATTTTAAAGTGATCGCATTAACAATAGAGCCATTAGAGTTGTAGAATTTGTCAATCACACATGGGATCATAATTTCTAAACACCTCAACAAATGATGTACTAGAAAATTTTCATTACCGAAGCCATGATTCGTGAAGCTCGGAAACGATGCAGTTAGCGTAATCCGTTGCCTGATAAAAATGAAAAAAGGGTTGAGGTGGATAGGAGTGGAAGAGATGGAGGGATAGAGAGAGAGATAGAAAAGGGGAAATGTTCGTTTTCTGTCCAGGAGAAGATTATAAACTGCACAGACCGAGGTAATTCAAGGACAGAAGTGATTGCGGTTACAAATCTGCGGGTATGCGAACTTCGTCATGGAAACAAAATGGAACGACAGGTTCGACGTAGTGTTTCTGCTTGGAAATTCAAAGTTTCGTAGTCAAGCTGCTTGTCTCCTCTCTGGCCTTTGAAATTGATAAACAGAGAGACGTGCACTTCCTTTAGAAACGTTCGGATAAAATATTGGAAATGTTTCCTTCCGTGTCTTTAAAAGTAGTATACAAGAGGTTCCATCTGACTCGATACTTCATAATACGCAGAAACGTATCTCCTGATGTTGAAACGTCGCTAAGAGTCTTTGCTGCGAGGACTAAATATATTTACAGGAAGCACGGTATTGTTGATGCACTGAAGTGTCCGAGCTGTTAGGAAATCAGGGTACAGTTGTATGTTACGTTCTATATTTTGTATTATTTAGTCTTTAGTTTGGCAACATTCATCTTTCATTTTTATTAAAATATAGAAAAATTACAGATTCAGTGAGATTAAAAAATTTAACTTGAATTACACATTCCTACTAGGGCTGTTACGAATATTCGAATAATTAGGAGTATTCGAATATTCGGAATGATCGAATTTCGGATCGTACCGAATATGAATCTGAACATGAAATATTTTTTCACACTTTACAATTATTTATTTTTCGAACGTTTAGATTCGTTTTCGGTACAATCCGAGTCGAGCACTTTGAATTATTCGAATATTCAGATACTCCTTAATATCCGAATATTGGAATTATTGGAATAAATTATTCGTATTCGTAATTATTCGAATTATTCGCATTTATAGGATCTCATAAAATAAATGTACCTTGATATAAAACAATTACATATCAAGATATTTTAAAAAAGAAATCGAAAATGTGACAGCACTCACCCAAAATTGGTGTCCAATTTAAAAAAAAATCCACGGAATGTCCATCGTAATATCTATTCTGTAATAATTTGGTTTGAGGAAAGTTGTATAAAAAAATGATTCTAGATAAAGCGTTGCTGGGTTCGTTGTGTAAAGTTTATAGTAACACTATTATCCTTCATTATTCAAGTTTATTGCAGGTAGACTAGCAACGTCATTTATATTACTGAAAATCGTACACGGGCGTTAGTCATTGGGAAACGTTTCACTGGTAATGAAACGTCAATTTCAGCCTTTCGGGAGTTGCGTGAGATTTAATTATTGCCAGCCACCCTGCCTTCTCGATTTGGACTAAATTTCAAGTTGGAACTATTAAATCGATTAACAGTTTGTCTCCATGGCCATGGCGCGGTATCGGACAAAGCAATGAGATAGGATTCACGTACCGAGAAAAACTATGAAACGAACTCGATGCATTTTAAGCTAAGTTTACATTTTGTAATTTAGATAGATCCTTGTTAAGGGATGCACGTATGTATGTAAATATATCATGTAAAAAGTCAAGAGTACAATAGTTAGCATAATTACACTCTCCAGAGTATATTTATTATAATTTGCGTTGAGTCCCAATATTGAATGTATTTTCTCCATAATTAAGGTAACTTTTACCGAATTATTATTGTCACGAATGCATTTAAGCATTCGAAGCTTCTATTATTTCTACGATTCAGAAGTTCCTTCTATTTAAATTGCCTGAATTGTCTGCAGATCTGACGAGCTTATAATATTTAAACGCACATTTATACAAATACACCGAAGTTTTCGAAAATCCGCATTGAGAAAACAAATCATTTTACTCAGTTCCCTTTCTTCGCTGTCCCTTGCGCGGCAAGGCGTAATTTCAACGAGATTAATTAAAGTGGGATACGAAGTCCTCGACAAAGGACAGTCTCTCCTTTTAGTGCTTTCATTGCAGTCTTAGTGGTAATTTCAGAATGTTGTGGTAGACTTCCCTTTTGACCAGACTGGGTTTCTTGTACTCCTGCTAATTTCAAGACGCTCTACGTGGTTCTTAGCAGAGGCTTCTTTGATCTTCCAATAAATTCAGCGAGTAAATAAATTAAATGAATCCACGTCCTAATTATTAGTCACTTTTGTGTACATTTATTTTCAACGCAACATTGAAAAAACGCCTACATATACTTTAATATTTCCTCCACTCAATTCCTGAAGTTTATAAACGTTCATAACATTTCCTATTTATTAATATATCGACCGTAAATTGTCACAAGTTGTATATCAATGAGTCAATACGTATCTCTCAGCATAAAAATAATTTATTCTTAAACTTCTAAGCTTGCTCTCGCTTAAATACAAACAAACACGAACTACCTATGGCAAAAATTCCATATTTTTTTTTCTCGACTATTTATTGAACAATAACCACTAGGGTGGCTCTTATTTTCGACTTTTGAATTTTTAAATAATTGATAAATATCCGTGTAAAGTTTGAGCTCGATCGGATAACGGGAAAGGGTGCCCCTGGGCCCTTAAACATTTAAATCATTATTTAACAGCTCGCGAAGTCGATTTTATATAATATCCTCCAAGTTATGGATTAAATAAAAAAATATGTCAAACAGAAGCTGTAGATCGGGACAAGGAGTATCTTTTATGTTCTATTTTTTAGTTTTCTCGTGTGACAGACGGTTTTCGAAGAAAGTCCGAAAAACTGAGAAAAAAATTTTCCTTTCCTCAAATTTTGAAAATTTAAATGCTGTTAGAACACTTTTTATTTATGAAGGCGCACAAAAATATGGAATCTTTTTTTTCGAGGACTATTTTTTAAACGTTTAAGAAGGCGGTGCATGTACCGAAATATGCGAAAAAGGTAAAAAAATGTTTTTTCCTTATTTTCAGTGTTTCATATGTCATGAATGTTTCCTGAAAAGTTGGGACCGAAATTCGCAAAAAATATTTTACCAAGAGTAAATAAGTGCCACCCTAATAACCACGAATAACTAACTCTTCATCGAGAACTAATGTCTTCTTATACCATTCCTCGCCAAAACTTTCGTATTTATTATTAACGGCAAAAGAGGATTACGTTAGAGCAGCAAAATGTCCCCCTCTAATCCGTGTTCATACTCCTTTACCAGCAGAATCAAACGTGCAATATATTTGCTAATAGCAGGCGCCAATCTACTCTTCCGAGGGATCTAATTTCGTCCCGTAAAAATTGCTCGCGTCGTCGGGTATCGGTTTAATAAAAACTGATGTTCTCCCCTGGAACACAAAGAATCCAATTCCGTCTGCACAGTTCGACGGTGCAGCGGGACGACAGGCGTGGCGAGGTCAAATAGAAGACAGCGCCCTGAAACTTCGCCTCCCCCTTTAGAGAAACTTTGTCTTTGTACGCGGATCAATTAGACAGAATTCGTCGAAGTTTGTTCGTATGGCGGACATCCCATACAACTGCTGCACAAGGCACCGCGACTTTTCACCGTGACAGAACCGTGAAAACTACTTTCCTTTCGCGACTACGACCGGGCTGATACCCCCCCTGCGTTAACCCAAGGCAAACTTAAACACAGCCAGGTAACTCCGATACAGTGCAATAATAACTAGCCTCATTAACCAGTCTAATTAGTAGGACGGGCGCGGGACTGTGTTCGTGTCTCCCTCTGTGTGGACGTCTGCGATCACATCTACGTCTAACGAGCGCGCGCCGTAACTATCAGCTTTCCGACTTACCTTTCAGTGCCACGACGGCGAAAGATTGATCACCGGGATTACTCGAGTAATATTCTCGATACCAGTCAGACGATGCAAAGAGCAACTCCTTGATCCCTGCGGGCTCTCGATGAACAATCGCGTTGTCAACTGTGTTTGGCTAACTGTTATTGATTCGTTTCTTTTCGGCCGGGGCGATACAGTTGTTGCCGCATAAAATCGGGATTTGATGATGGTCGATCTGTTACTGTAATGTATCGCTGCTCTTGCGGCGTTGTGGGAGTGGCAGTTTCGAGAGAACGAGTGCTATATGGTTGAGAAACGTTTGCGAGCGTCTGTTATTAAAGGTGGCTAATGCGTGGTAAAAATGTGTCCTTTAAGGGCTGTTCCGGGCTAGAGTCCATAAAAATAGCTGATCTTTAGGAATTAATTAAGAGAAAACTACTGCATATAATTTAATGGGACTTTTTGCATTGTATTAACGATGTCTTGAGTAATAGAAATATTTTTTTTAGTTTTATAATCAATCATTGGAGATGCCACTGGGGAGTCGTTAAAGTCGAGGTGTCAAAAAATTCATCCAAAACGGTGGAACCTGTAGCACTTAATCCATTGGTCTGAAGTAAAAAACAATTCCAGATTATTAAAGGGCATCAAACTCGCTCGTGGACTGATCAGTAAAAATTATAAAAAATCACATTTTTTGAGAAAATAAGGACACTTGAAGTTTGAAATCACTTTTTCTCAATATTTTTCGTCCTTTCAACGACTATAATAATTACAAATTTTTAATTTTTTTAATTTTTGCTGACTTGTCCACGAGCCAGAAGTATATTCTTCAAAATAAAAAAAGTTTCAGTCGAATCGGATAATAACTTTTGGAGATACAGGTTCCACCGATTTTAAGAACAATGTTTCGAGAAAATCGCGTTTTAAGTTTTACGCGTGCGCCGAGTAGCCGGGTGTGACTCGTGCAATTGCCGGTACTCAAATGCCTATAACTTCGGGAATTTTACGAATTTCAAAAAATCCTTTTAAGCACGTATTTTTAAAAGCTTGAACATTCGAAAAACGATATAAAAAATCGATATTTAGACCGAAACCTCCCCTTAAGGGCGGAGGGTCATTTGGATCGAGAATAAAATGAATTTTGTTTTCTTCAGATTTTTTGTAGAAAAATCTATGCAATGAAAAGAGCTTAGGATTTACTCACCTACATCTGATATATGCAATGCAAAAATTGCACACATTTTTTTTCACTCAAAATAACTCGTAGTTATAATAATACTGGCATCAGTTTGTGTCGTCTTTTCATTTATTTGTTTAAATTGCTGACACTGTAAAACCAGAACCACTGAATAGAAACAAAAAAAAAGAATGGGATTTCAATTACTAATAATGTGACCATACACTGAACCTTAGATATAAACAACATTTTTGAAAATAGTATTGTTTTTGCGATTTTTTTAGGTTCACTGTATGGTCATATTAATAATAGATAATTAAAATTCCGTTCTGTTTTTTTTTTCTCAGTTTTTTGGCAGTCGAATCCTATTTTACGATTATATTTGATAATAGAGTGACTTTCTATATGCACAATAGGTATTACAGCCAAGAAAAATTGCTGGGTGCATTTGAAATATTTAAAGAAACTATACCTATATGAATTATACACGTATGATAATAAATATACTGGGAATAATTTCGCAAATCTTTTATCAATAAACTCCACTTTCAGGGAAGAAAATAATATAAAATAATGTACTACCCGTTATTGAATTTCACACTTCCACCTCAATTTCACCAATTAAACGAAGTAATATTATACTACGCAGATGTGAGAGGTAAAATATTTAATTTTATTTAAAAAGTTCCTTTTTTTTTTGTTGAGATTTATCTTCCATAAAACTTCGTGATATCACTCTGCATTCTAAGCGTGCTTTCCTCGCAAAGCCAACTTTGCGACAAAAGTACATGTTTCCATATCCCGCTGTAAACGTATTTTTCCCTTTCTAAAATTACAAAAGAACGGTGTACGATTTCCGAAAGAACTACCCTCCGACGAATAAATATTTACTACCCTTGCTCAGTGAAACCAGCAAGTAATCCAGCAAACATCCACCGAGCCCACCTTCCTCTCCATTCTCATAAAAATACTTAGCTGCTTGTTTCTTGCGGAAGGAACGTAAACGTCACCAGAAAATGGAACGATTTTTTCCAGTTGCAGCGTCCGCGCGCAGTACCCTCCCCCACCCCCATTGAAACTTTTCCTTTACTCCCACGACGTAATGGAATTGTCCAGATGCTTTTCTACAAATCTCCCGTGGAAACGTAGCCTCATTACGACGTCAGCTTTCCCCCAAACGCGAACGTACGATTATTACTTTTCCACTGTGCACTTCCAACCCCCCACTTTGCGGGCCCGGACGACTTTCCTCCTTCCCCCTAATATTTCATCGGGGCGTGTAGCAGTCGCAGGCTTTGCTGAAAATTCGTCTCCCCTTGGCTCTGTCGCTGTCTCGACCATTCGTTTCCGGCGACCAAAAAGAAGCCCCGGGATGTCTGCAAAGCGGTAAATAAATCGATGGATAAACGGGTCGTCCCTTGTACGCACGTGCTGGAGTGCTAGTGCATAAGAAATTTATCGACGCGTTCTCGGCCATCGCAGAATGTACACGAACATCTACTGGGTGCTCCTGAAACGGAGTGGTCTCGAACTTCGGGAAGTGGTTCAGCCTTACATACTCGGGGGGGCACTTCCTGGTTGGAATCTTTCCACCCATAGCTGGGTATCGCTTAACGATAAGGTCACTGAATAGCATGGCAGCTGGGCCTAACACTGCAATGATAAGTGCACACTCCGTGCGTTGGGATATTTAATTGCGGGAAAGTATTTATTGGGAGGCTCGGTGATTTATTTATATTGTGTTTTAGTGTTTTATTTTATCAAACAGAATCGCTTTCACTGGTAGGAGGTGGAGTAATTTCTTGAATGGTCTGTTTAGTGAATTCTGCGCTTTGGAAATATAAGCAACATTTTGAATATATAACTTCACGAACAATATTATGATTTCAGAGATACTAAAGATGGAATGTTCCTCTGTATCGCTGGTTTAACAACTAAGCGTGTACCAGAAGGTCATTTAATTCATATAATGTAAATAATAAAAACCTACAAATTGTCAGAGTCATCTATAAACTCAGATCCAAAATCAATAGTTAACATAATTTTCCTTCCATTTTCAGTTACAACTCCCCTGACAAATTAGCACATTCTAACCTCTCTTTACAAACTGCATCCACCAATACAATTATATTTAACCCTAGAACACTAGTCTGGAGAATACAATGCCCCAAGTGAACCTCTAATGAACTCTGAAGCTTTTCCATGTGTACTTTTTTGCTTGCATTCGCATTAAAAGTATAATTAGATTCAGTAAATGTGTATTTACAATTTTTGCAAGTTTGACATTAATAAAGTTACTATAACAATACAAATGTCACTTTTACAGCACGAGGTACAGTGTGCCCCGTTAGGGTGGCCCTTGTTTATACGTGTCGAAATTTTTTTATGTATTTCGTTGCTGTCACCCACTAGAACGGTGCCATTTCATAAAAAATAGTCCCTGCAAAAGAATATTGCAATCGGACAACAGGTTTGAATTTGAAGTATTTCTCAAAAATGGTAAGTCCTATAGAAATATTGTTGAAATAATATTAAAAGAGCATTCAATTTCCTACAATTACTGTATATACAATTTTTTTCGTGCTTCCAACCATTTTTTAGATAAATGCGTTTGAATATAGGGTGGTCTGCACTACGCGCGTATAGACAATACGTCATGCCGTACAGGTGGGACGCGCGAATTGCTGACCTCTCTATATTCAAACGTGATTATCTAAAAAACGGTTGGAAGCACTAAAAAATTATATATACAGTAATTGTAGAAAATTGAATGCTGCTTTTAATATTATTTGAACAAAATTTCGATAGGGCTTACCATTTTTGAGAAATTCTTCAAATTCAAACCATTGACGAATTCTAAATTTTAAGGCCTGGTGGGCACCCTTTCCTGTTGTCCGATTGCAATAATCTTTTTCAAGGACTATTTTTTTATGAAATGGAACTGTATTAGGGGGTGAGAGAAAAATAAATCGCAGGTAGAAAATAAGGGCCACCCTAGTGCCCCACGTTAGCATTAATGTTACAAAAAGTTAGCGTTAGTGTCTGAGGGAATCGCATAAATATTTCGGCAATAACCTTTCACCCTACTAATTCACCATGAATGCGGTATCAACCCTCACCGAATGTCTCTACGCACCTGCCCGTCGAGTGTTCCGCGCGCTGACATTTTGCCGTCGCTATAGCGAGGGGAGCCCATCCCCGAAGTTTGACACCTCATTTCAGGAGCACCTTGTATGCATACATGCACGCTGCCGTTTAAATATGGCCGGTGCGATGGTGTACGTGTGATGTACACGCACACACTCGCATTCGGAAAATCACTATTCGCAAAGTGGGTTCGTCCGACCTTAATACGGTCGACGTGGGGTAGGTGAATCTTTAACGAGGCCTCTTGTCGGAATTTCTCGGGGCACGGCGACGGGAGCGTGCAGCAGGGCACAAGTAGCCAGCTACGACATCCTGTATGTCGAAAATGTCGTCGCCTTTACCCGGTCCTCGTCGAATGGAATTCATTCCAATCGAGCAAGCAAAGCTCGTTGTGACGAGGAAATACGAATCGTGTTACGTGTACGACTAGACGTTCTGATTTCGGTGCACGGGATCGTTCCACTTTGTGCGCGCCAACATCCCTCCCCGAGATCAGGGGATGAGAACCCCCTCGCTTCTCAGCAAACGTTTTTTCGGCTCGCTGACTTTTGCGGTAAACGCGGCGTAGGTACTTTTTTTCGTGTGTGTATTCTTACCGATCTGCTATTAGCGAGACTAGCGCGAAACTCGTGTGTAAGGAGCATTGGAAGGATTGCGTTGCAAATAACGAAAAAATTCTCGAGAGTTTAATAAAATTTTAGTACCTGCTTGAAGTTTTATAAGCACTCGGTTTAAGTGAATCTAAAAGTTTAAATGTTATTTAAGTAAATCGAATATTTGCATGTGACGGTTTCGCTTTTTTTCTATTTATTTTCTATGAGTAATAATTTATATTATATAATTTATTTGTACAGTTTATGGTTAGCGAATGGATTTTTGGAGCAATATAGATTTTTATTGAACTATTCTTACGTTGTTTAATATTTGCTTCGGGATCTGCTTCTTGATAAATGAATGAACGTAGGAAATAGTGACTCAAATTTCCTAGCGCGACGCTTAACTTTAATTGCTTTTACGAAATTGCGGTTTAAGCACTTGTCACGTTTGTGTAGCATTACTTTGCTGTACAAAGCCGCGTGTTTGCAGGGAGGGCCCAAATTCGTCCATGAAGAAGCTAAATTAATTAATTACGGTCTTTGTGATAGTTTCAGCTCATACACAGTGTCTTCCAAATGAAGTGACAGACTTCGTGATGTTACTTGCTGTAAATGTCAAATAAAATTAAATTAAATGTAAATTGTTAGATGATTCCTTCTACAGTTAATGTTTTGCATACACAACGAAACACATAGAATATCCTCTTCGAGCGGGCAATGATTTCCTACTGTTTCCTTCCGCTCAGATGTTCATTAATAACTAGAAATGTCTTCCTAGACAGTCCGCATAAAGATTAGTTTCCTGGCAGAAGCGTTGTGCTTCTGTATTATCCGAATTCACCCGTGCATATCTATGATCGTTCATCTACCGTTTCAACATTGAAATAACATCGTAATGTGGAATATAATTTAATTGCAAGCTGGTATTCTTAATGATATCGTAATTTGGCATCGGACTATAATTGCACTAACTCATCCAACCGAATTCAAATCGTGTTTATGAGTTTAATAATTCATTCCAGTATTTCCTTCGACGCGTAACTTCGAAAGGCTTCACTCTAAATGTAATATATCCTCGAGTATACTTGTGATGAAGACAGAAACTACATGGTTTCGTTCAAGAATGGCTATAGTTGTCAGATCCTTGCAAAATAGTGTATGGTTGAACAATGAAAAGCTTTAGGATAAAAGATCAGGATAAGTAAATAGATATAATATTGGTAGAATAATATAATAATAATAGAACATAGTAATAGTATTATTACCACGGTGTTAGTATTAATAAATAGAAAAAAAAATCAATTTAGTAAACACATTCTCTATGTGACAAAAAATGTTCCAAACAGCGGGACTTTTGCAGGGCGTCACAGTGGAAAGGCCCCTTAATGAAAAACTTCCAAGAGGAAATCATTTCATTAGGGAGACAAAAGCTTTCCAGTGACAAGCCTCAGATTTATTATACGTACATAGTGCGGACTATACGCGAACTTAAAGCGCGCCACATGTCGTACCCCACCCTACATTTATGCAATGAAATATAAGGCGGCGTAAATCGTAAATGTACAGTTGAATCTTAAATAGGGGAGAGTGCACGTAAACTCGGGTGGAAGCTTTCCCTCGAATTCGAGAACGCGCACACTTATCTATTCCCTTTACGCGGGAGGCGAACTAACGAAGGACTTTCATAATTAGAAGTTTCAGCTTAATTACTCGTGCGAAGGGTACCCTACTAATAAGTCTGTTCCCTCTGTGCACGGCTAAGGCCGAGAAAGTTCTTTTAAATCCACTTCGATGTCGACTGTGTTGCGACCCGAACTCGTTCCTTCTGCTAGTTGAATCTCGTTACAACCGCCACCCCATTACTTCCGATGGCTGGCTCCTTCGACGATGGTAATGGGATGTAACAGCGAGGCAATGTGATCTCGATTATCTCGAATTACTTCGATAACCCTGGGTGGGTAATTAGGCTGTCACAATGCCGCGCGAGCGTAGATCCCTCGCTGTAAACCTGAGATATTTAGCATTCGGAGAAGATGGAATCGCGTTGTACTCAGGCGAGCATCCCCTACATATTCACAGAGTTTCGTAATTTTTTGAACTTTCGAGATTGCCAAAAGAACGAGGGTTGAAACTTTGTAAGCCGTCATACATGAAAATGGTTGCTCCTACGAAAATAACTCATAGAACCTTTTTTGTAGAGAATTTGCTAAGCCACATATTTTGTTATAACTATTTTTGTCGTAAAACTGATAGATAACGAGATATTCGCGAAGAATTGTTCTCGTTTACCTTTGACCATTTGTACAATTTTTAAAACGGCGAGATAAGGGCGCATATAACAATTTAACTTGCTGTGAATTTTTCCGCAGACGGATCGTAATTTCGATTGACTAAAGCGTCTATCTTTGATCGTGCTCAGCCGAATCATGCGCATGATCGAGATTTCTATGTAACATTGTTTATTTCGGAATTATACGGATCAAAATAGAATACGCAACGGGCACCACAATTTGTGGTACAGGCGATCCATCGAGATTAATGTCGCAGCTGATAGATTTAACGCCCGACGACAGCAGCTGTTAGATTTAAACTGGAAGCTTGAAAACAGTGTGAAAACATCGAATGACGTGACATGATTTATTCTGACTGTTGACAACCCCACGGAGTACGCGCAACAGTGCCGTCGCCTTCGTTCAAGTGTCATTCTTCTATTAGTATTATTCGATCTACGATCCAATTTCGTCAATTTTATTTAAAAATTCTGATCGACTTGAAGGTCGCTCCTCATTGGTCCTTGAATTCTGAGTGAATTTCCACAGCCTCACTCTCACTTGATCATAATTATGCAGAAAGCTGCCAACCCTCAAAATGACAAGCAATTAATTACACAGCAGAGTTGGTAATGAACTATATAAAAATTCATTTAAATAACGGATCGAATAAAAGTTACTTTAACCTTATTCGACCAGAATTTATTCGTCGAATAATTTTTTTAATTTTTATTCGTTACTCGAAATTTGCATTTAAATAAAAATCTTGCCCATTTCTGGTTTCAGATCATTGAGGGTTGGTAGCTTTCTGCATAACTAGGCCCACTTGTAGTTAACACTTTAAACTTTCAATGTATTACAGATTCACACAAATAGAGCAACCATTAACCCTTCGACAAACATTCGAAGCTGATTTACCTTTCATTAAATTTACAGTAATAGACACTATTTTAGGCTTCCACTGTGTGGGTTGCTACAGTTGACAGTTGTCGAGTGTTCTTTTTGGGGGAAAGACCCTGGACGAAGAAGAAATAGTAGCTCAGATATCATTAGCTGTGGCGCGATAGCCTGGCGACGGAAATCTTAAGGCCTTCGACAAATATATTGGCTTCTGACGATGAGTTTACTTTGCTGCATTCACGTGTTTCACGGTATTGGGAACTTTTTACTGTGTACTCGGCCGCCGGAGGGTGGAATATTGAAAATATCAGCATCCAGTATTGACTGTACGACGGATCATTATGTTCCAAGCACGTATTTACCCATGGGAACGAGCGTACGTACTCGCGGTGCATACATTAGCGGGTGGAATTCTCTTGCAATCAATAGCATGCTAGAAATCGTTCCATTCTGAGGGGCGCTTTATGATCCATGCAGAATTATCGTTGAAAATAATCATTTCCCTAGGAAAGCTGATTCCCCCTGGTTAAATTATTTCACATCGAACACGCGCGCATTTAATGAAGATGCACATTATCGATTCTACGTAGGAAATAAAGTTGGCCTGCAAAAGAACTTTCGATGTGTATTTAATCTGGTATATTAATAAATGCGGACCAATAAAATTCTCAGCATCGATAGAGTCCGTTTAATCCTTCATAGTCACACTGGGTCCAATAGACTCGCTTTTTAACTTTGGAGCTGGATACCGGTAAATTCCTGGCTTTGAAGTGGCATTTACCTGACATTTCACAGAAATTTGAGGTTTCCTCTGCCGGTGTAGATCGTCAGTTTGCGAATCGGAAAGTCCATTGGTGAGTGGAAGCCGTTATAAAAACATCGTTTTTGAGCGTGGGTCGTTCGGACCCATGTGTGACCAACGTGCAAATTTTATCGAAAAAATGAAAAAATTTTATTTGCTGTGACGATATTTTTTCCCCCCAAGTTATATGTGTGCATAATGTGTACGAACACAGAATTTATATGTGTGCCGAATACGCGGGAGAAGACTAGATCCAATTCTTTTCATTTTAAAATTACTTTCTTATGAATAAAAATAAAAATAATAATAATAATAATAATAATAATAATTATTTAATAATAATAAGAAACATTATAACATTAATAATAATAATAAATAGTTATTTCTCTAAATTAATCGTGTCTTTTACTCCACAATTGACCATCTTCAGATCTCGAAATAAGTACCTTTTTTGAAACGCACGGTATGAAATTCTATATTTTCTAAAAGGAGTATATCTTATTGGTATCAGCCACAATCTGTACGAAAATTAATTGAAAAATAAAATTCTGTAAAACTGTTTCAGTAAAAGCACTTATTTTTCAGGACTTTGCACCTTTCAGATTTTTTGGCGACATGTTGTCACTTCATTTCTTACTAAAACACAGTTCGTACGGTAAATGTTTAAAAATCGGCCGTGTGGCCACCGCGGAGCTTTACAGAAGTGTGACCACGAAGGGTTAAAAATACACGTTTACTGTATTGAAGAAATTTCAATTTGTTGCAGCAGTACAGTATTTCCTCGTTAACGGCTCGCTGGTCGGGACCGGCGTTGAGCCCGTATCGTGAACAGAGCCCTAATTCCGAGTGTTCGTTTCTCGCTTCTTTCTGGCCGAAGGGGGGAGCGAGATGGAACACTGGGTGCGCGGCGAGCGTGCGCGATGGTCGCAAGCGCTTACCGTGAGCACGAAAACCTCTTCGCAAAATCTTGACGCAGGCCCGGGTCACGGTAAGCGCTCGCGACCATCGCGCACGTCGGTCGCGCACGCAAAGGACAGAGTGTCAGGCGTCCGAAGGACGGAACGAGACGAAACATCAATCGTCTGTCTCGTACGGTCTTCGCTCGCTTTCAGTGCCTCTCGCTCGCTCTCGTTCCATCTCGCTCTCGCCTTCGCCGGACAAGAGTGAGACAGAAGTGGTGGGGATAGCGAAAAGCCCGTATCGTGTACACCAAACCGAGCCCATAACGAGGAACTACTGTACCTACATACGTATCGACATTTGAATTTTGTGATAATGTTAAAAAATTCGGTTGTTTTGTAATATAACGAGGCCAGAGGTGGCATGTTAAATGAAACGAGGATATGGAATATTGTATTATAGATTATTAAACGTGTCACGCTAGTTAATGTCCCTAGATTAAAGTGAGTTAACCTCCTCTCGACTGATTTTCAACACGAGTCCTTGGTATCGTAGGCAAGAAACGTCGCAGAAGATTGCACATTAACGATGTAATATATTTTCATAACGTTTTTCACAAACACCACCGGTTACAATGATACAGTTTACAGTTTTCTTAGTCTTATATAGATTAAATGTTTGATGGAGAGAGGATGACCATGGCCTTTCGTAATAGCATGAGTCAGGTGAACTGTATATTATGCTCTGCATAGGTACAGTGATGTTGCAAAAGTGGCAGGGGTTAAAATGTAGTGTAATGGTAGGACCCTTCGGTGTTTTCCCTCAAGTCGAGCATTCAGGAATGTAATCAGTACACTTTTTGTCACGAGGTGAATGCAGCCCTGTAATGAGCGGCGAAGAATACATTTGGTGCCTGGTAAAAATATAGTGACTAAGTTGAGATCTACACACGATCTATAAAACGATTTACCTGTGAGTACAAAGGCATGTGTTCTTTGTCGTTTATTACAGGGCCGTGATTATTTAGTTGCATTCCTACACAACCCAGGTTCTTCAAATACTAATGACCAAACCGTGTGCAGAACACACACTACTGGCTTCTTAACTTAAAGGGTCTCCCTACTTTGACAGCTTGAAAAGAAGCGCGATATTTGGAATTTTTTTTAAGAGAAACCTCCAAATTATATTAATTAAAAACTGTATGTCTATATTTGTACATATTTAAGCAACATTTAAAAAAAAATTAATTAAAAAAAGCGGTACCTAAAACTTTAAACGCGTTTTTCTCAAAATGATGTTTTTCGATTTGGTTAGCATGATATCTCAGGAACCAATCATCCGATTTACTTCAAACGTGGTATATATCTTCAGTAGATGTTCCATTCTCGTTGGTAGTAAAATAATTAAAAATACAAAAAAAATTATGATTAGGTATAGGGATCCAAACACTACATATTTTTCGCACCACTACACTTGGCTCGTTTTTATTAAACTACCTCTTCATTTTCCTGAAAAATGGGCCCCTGCCCAGAAGACGATCCCCTAGGGCCCTATCTTAAAAAAAGATGATTTTAACCAAACACTACCTATATATTTTTTTGTACTACTACACTTAGCCCGTTTTTAGTAAACTCCCTCTTCTTTTTCCCCCAAAAATGGGCCCCTCAGAACGTTTTCCACCTGGGCCTTTTTTCTTAAATCCGCCACTGCTTACAGGGCTGCACTTATTCAGTCACATCCCTACAGGCTCCACAATCTCAGATCACTAATATTCAATAAGTACGTCGAATACATCCCTGGGTTCTTAACTCAAGTAAGGTACTCAACGGTGCTACTAACTTATCCCCCGCCTGCTTTTACATCACTGCATTTCCGCACAGCGCTGTACGAATTCGAGTCTCGCAATGGAAACTATTACGACAGGAAGGTTGCTTGAAACACAGTTCGTACACAATTCCTGATCAAAAACGTCCCTTGCTGCCTAGCAAAATGGTAACAGGACACTGTCCATCCAACAGCCCCCGACATCTGAATCCCCTCGTACGTAACGCAACATTCGAAGAAAATACTCGAGCATCCGCCAGTTAAATGATAGCCTTCCAGCGGCGTGTAACCCAGCACGAAACCACTCTATCAGTGCGCTGCTTTTCCTTCATGAATTCTGTATCGTATTATTCCGATCCCCGGCTGTACACCTGTACCACGCCTCCGTGCCATGTAAACTATTCGTAAAGCGATCAGGAACTATTCGTGGGGGCATCGGCGTCCGCCCGTGGCGAGATCGTGTGCTCGTGTATTACACCGCGTCCGATCACTCTCGGTTTCCCTATGAACATGTCGAAAGAGTGCGCACACATGTTTGCGAACGGGTGATTTGCGTACGAGTGGGCGTTTCGAGCCGGGTCTGCCCCTCGCCGGCGCCGTTCCACCGGAGGTTCGAGCTTGATCGGAGGGGAACGAGCCATGGTAATGTGAAACATGATTGCTCAGGAAGAGATAATACGTGTAATAACAATAGCATTAGCCGGGCAAGAACGAGGCGCAGGGCTGCAGGGGATCTGGTCTTACCTGCAACAGGACTCGTGTGTCCATGCGGCCCCCGATTGCCTTGTCGACCACCTTCGTATCACTTGATAGTCGAAGGGAATCTGCGAGATTGGACGAAACATTGGATCCGCCACGATATTTCAGCGGTTACAGAGTACTTGATCTTGCTTGACTCGCTGGCTCTGGCAGGGTCCCACCAGTGGTTAGGTTGTAATGCTCGCCCCCCACATCTTCGTTTCCTTCTGCGCGAGTACTGCAAAAAGTGCAGCGCGGCCGGGAGTAGAATGGTTAGTCTGAGTGTGGAGTTTTATGTGTTTGCTGGGACCTTAAGTTGGGGTTTATTTAATGTGTAAGGAAAGTATCATTTGAGTTATATTCTTCGCGATTTTACTTGAGCATGGAATAGTAGGGGAACGTTCTATAGTACGGGGCAGCGTACAGTACCGGCCAAAGCTAGATCTTGCTTCTAATGTTAGTTGGCTGCATTAGCGATGGAAAAATAAATAAACACTGTATTGAAAAGTTCCTGTTTCTAATTCTTACAGCATTTCTCCTGGTAACATAATAATTGGGGGGGGGTGCCATATTTTAGCACTATTGGTAACTTATTTACAAAGGGAAATTGCATTAAAATTCTATACTATAGTATTACCATTGGCACGAAGCACATTCTCCGATAAAAGAATTTTTAATTTTGACACTTACAGTATTTTCTACAAGAACTCTTCAATTAGATATAGGTATTAGGTCTTTGTCCAATTTTTTTTTTTGGAGTTTGATAATTTAAGAGTCTCTTCTTTTTCAAAGCTCGAATTTTAATAATCGGAGCATGAGACCCTATAATATAAGGTCTTATGCTCTGATTATTAAAATTAGCTCTTATGCTCTGATTATTTATTTACAATATAGTCTTATGCTCTGATTATTAAAACGCGAAATATTGTTAATAATAATGTACAATATTTCGCGTTTTATGTGTCAATCTTCTGACAAAAACCCTTATCGTCGAAGAACGAAAGGCCACCTAGCTGCGGTGCTACATTTCGCAGAGCAGCAGCTGACGAAACGGCAAACGGTGGTCGAAATCTCGCCACGTGATAATATACGCGTAAACCGAAGTATGGCACCGTTCAGTTCCTCCAGGATTGGTCCGCGGCTCATAATTGATTGACGCCAACAAAATGAATTCGATGAACATTAGCGGGAAGCCGAGCACAGTCCATAAACTGCGATTTCGCGAATCGCAGCGCCCGAAGTAAATGCACCGGACGGCCTGCATGCTTCGTTGCACCCTAGCAAATAACTTTAACTCCCACCCACGCCCCGTGGAAAATGATTACGCACCAAATAATCTGATTTTCATTCGGTTTGCTCGCCCCGCGAACCTCGCTCGTTGCCGTCGAACGTATCGAGTGGCCCGTTGAAAAGCCTGAACGAAATCAGATAATTGGCACGAAGTTTCGGCCCATTTCGTTTGAAATGCCAACTTTTTCTGAGACGGAAGTAACACACAAATTTGTGTAATGCGTCGACAAAGCAGACATAATAATTTAATTATAAAGAATGCACGAAAAATGTGCTGCAGATGCGAACAGTGTCGCGATATTCCGTTATAAGGCAGCTTTCTCTTCAGCAAGATATATAAAATAAACAAGTTTAAAGAGAAATTAAATCCGACTTCAAAAAAATAAATATGCACTAAAAAGTAAAAAATAATTTTTTGTGTCAGCGCTTTATAATTTGAACTGTGTCAATCCGGCGCCGACTTAAAAAAGTTGGGAGTTGTAGATTAAATAAGTGAAAAAATTATTTTTTACTTTTTAAGGCATTTTTATTTTTTTGAAGTCGCTTTTAATTTTTGTTTAAATTTTTTATTTTGTACTTTTTAGTTATTTAAGTTATGTAATTACATTTAAATAAAATAATATGGCTAGACCTACTATTGCAAGAGTGTGACAATATACTAACACAACTTTTACCACATTTAGGGGTCGTCCTTAAATTACATAACTGTTTTGGGGCGGGAGAGGGAGTCGGGTAGCGTTTAACGTAATATTTTTTAAACCCAATTTTCAGTATCAGTAGCCTAAAAAGTAATGTTTCATCGCACATACGAAACCCAGTTAAATAAAAATTAAAATATATTATAATGTAAAGGTTCATAAACCTTTACAAGAATTTTAATATCTGAAAAATGCAATGTAAAAGTTTTTTTATATTTGGAGAGAGAGTTTGTATAATACAAGAGTCGCTGAATAAATCTCAAAAAGATTTATTTCATATATGTTTTATTTACTCAGAAAAAAAAATAAAAATAGCTTCACTTTTCGGCCGATCAAACTACAAAAAAAGAATGATAACTCAAAACAATTCACAGTTCCTTCCCACAGATAATAAAACACAATACCACCCACCACAACCTTCCCAAATTCTTAAACCTCAAAACACCCTCCTACTCGCTTGCAGAAATTCTCTGCCGACGTACAAATTGCGACAGGTAACAAGCGCATCGACTATATAATTCCCCCAATAGCGCCTGGACAGGTACAAGTGCGAAAACTAAAGCATCGTACGAGCGACCACGCAGATAGCTGATTCGGAATCGTCCGCGGAACGGCAATACGGCTGAATTTATTGAAAGTTATTCCATGAAATCGAGCTTTCGCGCCTGGGAGATCCATTTTCGTTAAAAATCCCCCGTTCTCCTTTTTTTATTCCGCGCTCGCCCGCGTTCTCTGTCAAGTCTATCCTCCGCACCCCCCCGCGGTCCCGCCGCGCGTTCCTGTGAGCCGCTCTCGCGCGGCGATCGCCGGCGATTCAATATCGATGCCAGATATTTCGCGCGGCCCGCTCGACACAATAATTCAGTTGAGCAGGTAATATTGGCGCTGGTAATGGTCGAACCATTTGGCTGTGTCGTTATGCTGCATTGGCGCTTGCCACGTTTACGGAGCTCCCGTTTTCAACTGCCCTTCCCGTCCAGCCTCTCTACGCCCCTATCGTGCTACGCACACCCTGTATCACCCCCCACCCCCTCCCCCCGACCACCCCCGCTCATTCCGCACCCCCTTTTCACCACAGTTCACCTCAGGCCAACGCGTACAGCGCTCAGCCTTCCGCGAACCGGCTGAAACGGAATGTTATCACGCGGCGATATATCATTATCGGCTCCGACGATCATGGAAATTGCGTTATTCTTAACGAACGTCCGCGCATATTTCTTCGCGGCCGCCGAACGATTGTATCGCCCGGCGATATCATCGACGTTTATTAAACGGTGCCCGTGTCGCGATCGCGGGAACGCTCGTAGGCGCAGTTTACGCCCCTGTTACGGCGACAGAACGACCACCAGGGGGTTGTTTTCGAGTTTGTGCCCGCTCAGATAAAGCGAGCGCGGTGGGCTGGGGCTTTTTTTATACCCAGCTGGACGGAACCCGCGGCCGGTCGTTACGATGTTGTCGCGGAACGGGTCGATCGGTTCGCGAGCTCGTCGGCGCGGTTTAATTAACCGATTTATGACCCGCTCGCGGCAAGGGGCGCGTGAACGTCTTTCACTGCCCGGACGAGGAAATGCAATTTTCGTGGGAGTGGTCCCGTGTCGTCGATCGAGGGTTCGGAAAGGGGGTGGCTCCGCTGGGTGTTCCTCGGGGGACACTGGATAGGTGTGAGATGCGATGCTTGTAATGTAGGAGCAGCAACGGTAGATGCTGATAAGTTTGCTTTGTAGCATGGATTAAGGGGTTATGCCTACCTGCAAGGTCTGAAAACACAAGCATTTTCGGGATTTTTTTTAAAACACTCGAAGACTTTTTTTTAAATAAACCTTTATGTATTCGAAAGTGTACGTGTTAAACTACTTGTGGTAATTTTTGCGATGGAAAATATACATAAATAAAAAAAAATATTAGCGATCTCTCGGCGGCGATTTTTTTGTCAGTAGTTTGCGGTGAACATTCTAATTCTGACCTGGTTCGTCTGAAATAAAAAATTCGCGGGGATTTAGTTAGTATATTGGATTATCTTGTCCTTGATCGTTTATTATCCCAAGATATTAATTTGCTACAAAATGGCAACTTCTCATAGCAAAAGTATCGATTTTCACCACAGAATCGCGCCCATGTTTCATCATTTTCCATCTGTAAAATAACAACTACCCAACGGAAATGAAAAACCCACGATTAAGGACAAGCTAATCTAATATACTGACTAAATTTGGTGGAATTTTTTATTTCTGATGAACCAGGTCGTAGCTATAGTGATCACCGTAATAAAAAAAGCGCTGTCGGGAGATCGCTTATAATTCTATTATTTATTTAGTTATCGCATTGCAAAAAAAAACTACAGGAACTTTAAAATATATACTTTCGAATATACTACCGTTTATTTAAAGAAAAGTCTCCAAATTGAAGAAAACAAAATCCCGAATATACTTGCGGTTTCAGACCTTACAGGTAGGCATAACCCCTTAAGGGGTATACCCGTTTGAACCCTCGGAAAATGTGTACATTTGGGGATTTTTTTACAAGTCAACGGCTTGATGGAGATTCCCCGTTTTTTTACTATCTTTACACAGTATCATGAACTACTTAAAAAAAAAGTTTCAGTTAAAAAACTATTGTTTTTTGGAAGTTATGCATACATATCCGAAAGACTCTCGATTTTAGACGGCTAAACGGTGGGCTTGAAAACAGCTGCATGTCGTGTCTGAAAACAAAAACAATAAACTTTTCTTACAAAGTACACGCCCTAGGCAGCTTCCTAATTTTGCCTGCTCCTCTTGGAACAGACTATTCCTCTTTGGTAACCACTCAATTGTTATCTGAACCCTTGTGTCGATATCCCGAATAGTTTAAAAGATTGTTAGCGTTGGCCACAGCGTGTGCAACCAGGAAGTAGACTTTATCACAGTTCGATACGCATCTTTAAATGCTGTTTCGCTTATCGCGGCTCGATAGCCTTTCTCTGTTTCGCGGACGTTGTAGATGCGATCCGCGATCTTCCGGTTGCAAGAATTCCAGTTGGGAAAGGGAAAGGGCGAATGGCCATCGCGACAGGCAGCGACTCCCGCCCGATTTGCATAATTCCTGGAAGGCGGGAAGGAAGTTGGCGAAGAAGCGTGAACTTGGCACGATCATAACTCGCAACTCGGTTAACGCGACACGCTCGCAAGCTCGCGCCTACGAGAATCACGTTTGCGTAGCGAAATTGAGTTTTACAAGCTATTCGGAGGATTGTTTCTTCGGTGACCCCGCCGCGTTATTGTGTTATCATTTAATTCCAGTACGGGGTTGCGAAAGTGTAGAAAATACGCGGCGCTGCTATTTGCCGAGGATATTAACCTAGCAAGCAGCTTCTCAGAAGAATAGAACTCCGAACGGAGCGGGTGAAATTAAAGTAAAGCATAAAGTATTCAATGTAGAGGAAGCGTATGCAACGGCTTACGAGTTCTCTTTATCAAACAGCTGATTACTTGTACGCAATTAAGGGCGGATTCTCGTCTAACAGCCACAAAAGTAACTGGTATTTAAGAATTTTTTTTGAAAAAACTGTTGGTCATATTGGATTAAACTTTTATTGGATATAAGGAGGTATCTTTAAACTTGCAGAAAATATTTTTTTTATGCCGATCCTTCCTATTATTTATTAATTATCGTGGAATCTTGTCCACCTCTTCGACGATGTAACTCCTGTTGGCGGGATTTGTAGAATTTATCACAGTCATTTGATTGCAAAAGAAATGGAAGTTTCGTATAGTTAGATAGTTTATGCTGGGATTGGTCCAGTTTAAAGAAAAAAAATGAAAAATTGAAAGAGTTACAGCGTTTGAAAGAAAAAATAAGTCTTTTCCTTAGACAAATTTTTCATATTATTCTTTATATGACTGAAAAAGTATTATAAATAAAAAGTAAAAGTAAAATTTTAGGTCCAATCCCACCGTAAATTATTTATCTTTAAGGAAATTTTCTTCTTTTCGCAATCAGATGACTGTGACAAGTGGTACACCTGACGCCAGCATCGTCGAAGAGATTCCACAATAATTAATAAATAATAAGAAGAATCGACATAAAAAAATATTTTCTGCTAGGTTAAAGATGCCTCCTTATACCTCGAAAGAGTTTAATTCAATGTTAACAATAGTTTCTTAAAAAAAAATTCATCAATTTCAAGGGCTCTTATACGAGAATCCCCTCTTAAGGGCTTATTCTATTGCGGTTTTTTTATGCACTTAATGAAAGATTTTTATTCCGGACTGGGCGTGGCAGGTTAGATGTAAGTAAAAGTTTCTTCACTGGAACTGTTTGCAAAATTGTAAACACGTTTTTCTCAAACGGTATTTTAGGAAATAGTTGCCACGATGTCTGAAATTAAACTTGACCGATTAGCCCCATCGTGTACACACATCTTCAGCAGATGTGTCGCTACCGTCTCTAGCAGAATTGGGCCACAATATTTTCCTTTTCTAATTTTATTTAATTTTATAGCCCGGAAAAGACGAAGAAAAATCGCGAAAGTCGCCACTTAATGTTCGAATTGCAGCCGTTTTAAGAATTATTGAAATTTCAATCCAAATCTGCTGCCAACGCTAGTCATGGCCCAATAATTTAAGAACCTTCCTGGTTTCTTTATTTTTATTTCGAGCTGATCGGCTTTCATGGGTTTATCAAGCAAAAAATGATATTAATAAATATACAGTAAAATCCTCAGCATAAAAATCTTTCATTGAATCTATGAAAAGATTAGCCCCTTAAATCGAGTTGATCGAGCCACTTAACAAGCTTCCCTCTGCTTCACGCACTAAAAATTTCTAATTACACCAGCGCGCCTGAGGCAAGCAAAATTCATTATGCAATTAACAACAATAGCCACGCTCGAAAGTTTATCAAAAAAAATTCATATTACCTGAAATTATTCCAACTCACTGAAGTTAGTTAACTTCCACCTGAAAAGAATCTATAATCCGTCTAATGAGTAACGACCAAAGCCACCGTTAACGAGAACGTGTATCAGGTTAGCACAGACCGTGACATAATACAACGCAGAGTATTGCGCAGAAAAATGATACGGAAGAGAAGGAAATGAAAGTTGTTCACGTCCCGACTAGGTACCGCCGAGGTATCGTTTTATTTGCTGAACGCGGCAGCGATACTTGCTGATATTTTTCAGGCCAGCCAGCTGGTTAGAAGTATATTAGGTTAGTTGGAAGTATCCGGCAAAAAGTTATTCGTCCACAATAGGATTAGTGCCCCGTGGGAAATCAGCCGCCGCAGGAGTGGCTTGCAGGAAATTCTTTGACCCCGAACGGGAAGCTTAAAGTATTAATTGTCTTATATTCGAAATACGCCCGGCGCGCGGCAACGCCTGGGACAACGGCGACAAGAAGAGCGTCAACAACGGTCGCGGGGCGCGCACGTGCTGCGTAAATAATTGGAGGTGCAACTTTAAATTGCGCCGCTAAGCGAGAAACAAAAGTTCCGAAGCTCATTAGCGTTCGCCGCGCGTTTTATCAGCTTTGGCGGGGCCGCGTAAACGCGCCTGAAACACAGTCGCTAATATCACGGCAGATAACACCGGCGGAGATACGGCTAGCAACGGCGGAGACGGCGGGGCGGGGACGTTTTCAGCAGTAATTCGTGGCGATCATCGTTTTTAATCGAAGACCATGCCGTGGCCGCGCCGAGGATTTTACGAGTCGTACCGCGAGCTACGATAGAATCGTAATTGCCGTGTTGTAACTGGCGTCGTTATCGATAACAGAAACGCGGAATCCACGGCGAGGAGTATCCTTCAAAGTCAGCCAGCGAAAAATTCAGTATGTACGCGGCCAATATAATTTCATGAATGTCTCCGTGCCATTAAGGTAATTGGACGTTGGCCTACGCATACGATATTACGTATCGATGCATGCATCTATACGTGGGATAGATAGGGAGCCGGGTTTTAATGACGTTGTTATTTCCGCTTCATAGACAACAGCGTTTTATGGGGGACTTTTCCAGTTCTGCGACCAACTCCGCGCCGTTTCCCCTGGCTTTAAACCGATTCATAAACGTGATTCATGCGGGACGATGGTGTTTGTAGTTCTGGCGGTTTGCTCATGCTTCCGTGGATAATTAAATTTATGAGGGGAAGAATCATCGGCGAGCTTGTACTTTTTGGCGGTTCTAGGCGTAACTAGATGGAACTAACCGTTAGTACGAATGTGTACTTGGAACGAATGTTCTGCTTTTTCTGGTAGAGTTTATGGAGAAAGAGGTTAAAGGTACTAATCAGTTGTTTTTGTTGAAATGGAAGCATTTCTTTTTCAATTAATTGCAAAGAAATGAATTGAAGCTGAGGCATGCTCTTGGACATAAGGTTTATTAACATTATAAGCGTTGATCTAATATTTTTGTTTAGTCAAAAATGTGCGTTATATATGACGCTACAGATGGATCAGTAAAGGGGCCTTTTAAAACAGTTTCTTTGGTTTTGCAGTGATAATTCAAAAGCGGAGGTTCCAATCGATTCGAATAAAAAATGAAGATGTTCATAAAAGGTGTACTTTCGGCCTGAACCTAAATTGAACTTGATAAAAAAGTCTTATTCTTTATTAAAATAAATTAAACCTCATCTTTATCTAACGAGATGGCCCTTTGTTGAAAAATCACCACTTCGTAGCTGTCATTTTTATAATTTTGCTTCTTTTATAGGTTCACTACAAATTCAGAGGTATTCTGAAGTAGAATTTATAAACAGGTCGCTGAATATTGTTTCGTTTTGTCAAAATCGGTGCAAAACAAAAGAAAGTCTTTTAAAAAGTCTCTTTAATGATCCACTTGTAGCGTCATCTATATTTTTGGCGAAACAAACAGAATTTTGTAATGCTAATGATGTTAATAAACATTGTGTCAAAGAACAAGTCTCAGCTTCAATTTATTTCTTTGTAATTAATTGAAAAAGAAATTCTTGATTTTCGACAAAAACGACTGCCTTAGTACCCTTAAATGAAATGATCGGTTTTGTGTCGTGCTGCGTTTCATTAATTCTGTAGGAAGAATATAAAGTTGATTATTGGGTATTCATAAGTGAAGGCAAAATGAATTAGGAGGTAGATAAAACTTCGTTGATTTTTTACATTTTTAGAAAATATTGTTTACTGGTGGAAGCGTGCAATTACGATGGAACGAGTCGAAAGTAATACCTGCAATTATAATTTTAATTACTATTAATTACGTGGTTTAATTCGAAGAATTAACGTGGCATTTTTGGTCAGTGACAGCCTGATGCGTGAGCTTGGAACCAGTAGTACGATCAACGCTAAGTCAGCCAATAAGTACAGGGCGATGACAGTTATGATTGAGGTGTACATGTTATTAGAGACTCGATTAGTGAATCATGAGTGATTCATATCCTGCGTTGTTGTAATTGTTGATAACCAGAGGCATTGCTAGAGTTCTATTATTATAATTGTAGGGTTGTAAGTTTTAAGTATACTCGTTATTTAATTGAGCCTTTGCTTATCATACACGCAGGGACAACTTCTATTTTTACAGTTATCTGTGATACAGTTATCGTTAACAGCGTTGCCAACCAAATTAGTATAAGTAAATCAGTATTAAGCAAATAGTATAAAGATGTTTAAGAATTCAAGGATTTATTCTACCAACGTCACAGGTATTAAAACTATCTAGTTACATGTCAGAGTAAAATGCAACCCTTTCTGTACAATTCAATGGTTATAAATATAGTTTCAGTATTATACTCCACTTTGTTTTCTGGTTAATATCGAATAGCACTGAAATCAAACCCTCAGTAGAGATTTTATATCAAACCTCCAGTAAAATTTCCAGTGGAGACTTTATCGTACGACATCTCCTGGGTCTCTTGATTTAAATTCTTTGGACGCTATATGTTGAAATATTTGAAGAATTCGACGCGATCACAGTTTTATATTTGATATGGCTACCATATGATGTAAACGATGTCAGGAATTGTTGCAATAACATATAATTCATTGGTATATTCTAAAGGAAACTGTCTAAAAGTAGTTTTCACAGTACATTTAGATAAGTACTTGGAATTATTTAAATAGAAATTACCTCTTAATTAGAATCCATAAATCCTCCTTATTATTAACACCATTCCAAAAAAAGATCACAAAATATCCCACGAGTCATAGATAATATACAATTCCTCAAAAATATCTTTTATCCATTAAATTACTATACTACGCATGAAATGCGATATTATTCAATTGCAAACCTCTATCAGAATCCATAATTGTACAAATAATATGTCCCACATCACTGCGTTTCGCCGGAAAGCTCCAACCGAGCGAAAGAATAGCCGTGAATTCAAAAAACCAGAATGCAATCCCAAGGATCGCTTGTTCCATCTCCCTGGGATATCCTCTCGGTGAAATCCGTTGCTCCTCCAATTCGTTAATCGAATTAGTTGCCTGCCCTGGGCGCCGTCGATCAAACGAGGACCGAGATGAAGCGGAACGCCGACGGTCGTGTAGTTACAAAAGTGCTTTTAGATATTATTCCGTCGCACTAATCCGAGCGGGGGTGTACGAAATCCGGCGGAACTGTTCCCAGTCAGTGAGCACGCAGAAAGCTTTTTGAATAAGGACGGGATGGTTGCAACTCTGAGAATACTTGAAGTTCGGCAGCGCGGCGAGAGGTCGGAAGGATTGGCTGTCGGAACGACGCCTGGGAGACGGAAGCAGACGTTTGGACGTGGAGCGAACGAAGAGGAGAGGGAGGGCAAAGGAAGAGACCGGCCGGGGCTTAAGTAGAAGAAGAAGAGGTCTGCTGCTCCGGGAGATTCACGAACCTTGAAATGAGAAAACGTTCGGGGTCTCCGCTTTCCGTTTCCGCTCGGTGTTCCGCGGGGCTCTAATTAAGGAAAAAAGCCAACAAGTTCGTGGCGAGCAGCGCGAAATATTTATGCGTGAACGCAATACCCGGACCATTACGATTCCTGCGCCGGGCTGCGCCGATGACTGTTTAAAATAACATCATCTCTGCCAGTCTTCAAGTGTCGAGGAACAAAGGAAGCTACACTTACTGGTCATTTATAGAATTGGTATCATTTATAGCTTACAAAGCAAGTTCGGCAACACGAGAATTCAAAAAAAAAATTGAAACTTTGCAGAAATATAGCTCAAGCGATGCTACTGATGTAAGTATTTTTTGATTCGGTAATGAAACTGTCTTAAGGGTGAAAACACCCCCTCGAGAAATTGGTAAATTTTCGGATTATCCTGAATTTCTACGAAACTGTAAAAGATATCGAAAAAAAGTTTACTGCAAAGTTTTATAGCTTTCGATATCCCACAATATGGCGATAAAGAATTGTCAAAAAAAGGGTGGTGGGAGATAAATTTGGAAAAAATAATGTTTTTCGCGAATTCTTTAGCGTCACTTTGTAGGGCATAAGGAACCATAGAACTTTGAATTTATCTTATTTTTATATATTTTACTGTTTCGTAGATATTCGCGATAATCTGAAAACTCACCACTTTTTCGAGGGGATGTTTTCCCCCTTAGGACCGTTTTATTTCAGATTTTTTTGAATTTTCGAGTTGCCGAACTTCCCTCGTCAGACTTTGCGTGGGGTAGAAGAGTATTATTGTTCACAGTATTCTGCATAGTCGTATAAAAAAGTGGAATATCCGTTTGATTGACAGTATGGTGATCATCGTTGAACAGGAACAGAATGTAGCATCTTCTCCGCTGATTTACCTCCCGTTATTATAATCCCATTCCTCCTAATATACGTTCTCTGTCGTCGTTTACTTCCTTTAAACACAGTGTTCGTTCTTTCATCCTCTCGCGGTTTCCTCAGTGGTTACTTAATCTTTTCTTCCTTTCTACATCCTTCTTCTACTTCCTAAACGTCTTTTCAGCCCAGGTTGCGGAGCAGCCGTTATGCTGATCCTCGCTTATTCTCCCACTTGTAATTGCAATGGTGCAATAAAGACATTTAATAATAATAATAATTCAAGATCGCAAGGAGGCTGTTATTCCACAAAAATCAAAATCCATCGATTCCAACTGAATAAATCAGTCACAAATTACTAAGCGCGATACCACAAAAACAGCGGGCACCAAGGAGCCTCTATAATAGCCGGGGATTACACACAGGCTTAAAACTAATAACGGATGCCCAACGTTCCCACGGGAAGAATTAATTCCGACTAGAATAAAACATTTCTGAAATAATCAAGAACAGCATCTCCGCGCCTCTCCATCAACGGAATCTTGAATCGCCGAAAGAATACATCCCACGTGCTTAATACACAGCATTAACGGGCGCGGAGACACCGTCGCCATTATCTCGCGAGAATAAGGGAAGCCGCATCCCGCTGAAAAGCAGTGGACTACACTCGGGACTCCATATATCTCATGCACCCAGCGAAACTGAAGGGGGGCCAAGAATTCCCTTCATCCGTCCGATTCGTTGCACGACTCTCCGTCTTTTTACTCCCGCGCGCGGCCCCTCCCTGCCACCCCCTGAAAATATAGCTGCGGCGTGAACGATGCCAGCTATTGGCCGCGAAGAATGCGAGTGGAAAATGCTGGCCGGATGGCCAGTGTAACTGCGGTTGCGGCGGCAGCCCGAAAAGCCAGAAAAGAAGAAAGACGAGGAGGTATTTTCTTTGGGTTTACGTGACACCACGCGTGGCTCCGATATAACCGATCAGATCGCGGCGGAAAGTTGCTTCCATCCTGCGGCATGCTCGGCCGCCCCCTGGGAATGTGGGCCTCCGTCTTCACAACAGACTGTTTCCTCTCTCCCGCACCCCACCCACCACACCCTCCCCCGCCCCGGTTGCTTTATTTTTCTCTCCCCCGCGGTCTTTCATACACCGGGGCTCTTCCCTGCATGCCACCCCCTTCTCTATTGGCTAGGCGACTCCGTCCCTTTCCATTCTCGCCTATCCTTTCCTCCAGCGGGCTGTCGGGTGACACTCAACCTAACCCCAGCCGAGCGAACCCGAACCAGCTAACCCCCTCGTCCCAGCCAGTCACCCACTCGACCCCCTTACCCGTTCCAACAGTCGAGAACCCAGCCGCCACTTACGCCGAGGCTACTTCCACGGCCCTGTGGCTGGCGCGCATTTTCCTCGCACCCTCTCCGCTTTTCGTCGCTCACGTGCGCGCCGCTCGCGGGACACGAACCGATACGGGGAGCCGGCATTGTTTCGGGGGACGGTATTAAATCCCGCTGGGTGTAGGGAATACGATGGATGCTCTGACGCATTCGATGTCGGGAAAGTGTTCACGAATTGGGGAATATCGGACCGGCGTCATGCTCGAGCGGGGCTTCTGGTTTGGCCCGATGGAGCTTTCGCGAGGCCCTCGGCTATTTCCATGGGCGGTTTTTTTTTTTTAAATTTTGTCTCGACTCTGGTACTTTGGCTCATGAATGGAGGTATTAATTTCTGTTGTTGGGGAGCATTTTGTCACTCCGTTTGGAAAGTATTGATGAGGCTCAGCTCAGACGGACCACTTTAGAAGAACACTGCAACCACAAAATACAGTTGTGCGTTGTGTCAAACACCGACAGCGACAATTTTCTGGTACAGTTTTTTGTCGTCGATGACAAAACGGCGGCCTGACTACTGTTCTGTGGTTGTAGTCGGCTTCTGAAGTGGTCCGCCTGAGCTTAGCGTAAGCTATTCTGTATCTCTGACCGCAGATAGTTATGACTGCGGTAGTAAAGAAATAGATTTCACATGCCGACTTTATAAAAAAAGAAAGAAAAAAGAAATTTCAGGAAAAAATAAAGTGGGTTTCATATTAGAAACCCATTGTTTTTATCTGCGTATTTGAATGACTTTCGTTTTTATTTTATTATGAAGACAGCGAATCCTTGTTATATTACTTTCCAGTAATATAACAACATTTAGGTTGCTAAAGAATACATGTTCTACCTTTAAAACTTGTATCGAATTTTAATAAAAGTGTTCTCAGTCAAGAGTTATGATGTTTTTAAGAAATGGGCCTTATATTTGACTACTTTACCCTATTCTTTAGAATGGAGATATGGTAAATTGTTCTTTCTCCAGAAAAACTGAATAAATAATTCTTTCTTTCTTTTAATAATTCTGAATAATTATTTTTCCACGAATAATAAATAAATAAATAAAAAACGTAACCTGGTCCCTTGTACATTTTGGAACTTCCTTTAGCAGCAACTACCCTCTTTTCTACCCTTTGGAAATTCGTACTGCAACCAGTGACTCGAGTTCACTTTATCGTTACTCTGTTTGAAGGTGCAGAATAATTTCAGAAATAATAAAGCGAGACTATCTGCGAAATAAATAATAGGCTACGACCCTTTTAATGCTCATACTGTGATGCAATAACCGAGGTCACTACGAAATACGCTGGCCGAATTTGTTCGGACAGGCCAGCACACATAGAAACGTGGCTTTAAACCGTTGATTGAGAAACTTCGCAGTAAATAAAGTGGATTTTCAGGAATTGTGACTCGTCGTTGCTAGTTTAACTTCAGTTCCATGGCTTCCGGGTTTGACGAACGAGGAATGCAATTTTGGCGTATTCATTCTAGGGCGTGCAGATTTTCAGGCACGTACAAAATGGTGCGGTAGGCAAGAATGTCGTAATTTAATTAAGGCACGTCTGAATCGAGTTTACAGTCAGAGCGAGTTACTGTTACCTGTTAGTTTATACACGCCGAGGAAAAAGGTGGAACCAGTGACTCGAGTTTAACCCCTCTTAAGTTGCAGCAGTGACAACAGTATTTTGTTGGACGCGCAAATCGGCTTTCTGCGATATATGCTTCCAATGTTATTACATTATTTTTTCAATTCTTATTTAATTTTATAAGGTACATATAATGCTGTATGCTACGTAGGTACATCAGTTCTATATGCACACTTCTTTTTTACGCACTGATGGATCGAAACGATAATCGATAATTGTTATGATGTTTGGAAAAAATTTGCAAATATTGAAGTTTAAGGTTTCGTTAATTTTATGTGTGTCCTCGTTGCGTGTTTCAATATTATACAAATTAAAATAAAAGTAATAAACACGTAGATAAGTGTGAGGAATATTGGAATGATAATAAATTCTTATATTTAATGGTAAACAGTGTGCGATGTCTCACGCGAATAAAGCTAATGTGTTCCTTGAGAATTCATTGGAAACTGACATTTCCTAATTGCCACTGCAGAATCGAGGTGAATTCAATGCACCTTCAATACTACAACCAAACGAGCGACAGTCTCGAACAGTTTGATTAAATGGAAATTACGGTCGGGGATTCCCAGCCGCGTTGAAATTTAAATAAAAATGATTGGAATGAAATACGACGGTGAATCGACGAGTCTCGAAATAGAGCAGCAAGTAAATAACGTACCATAATTACACTGTTGTCAATAATAAATTCAACGATTCAGTTACCCCAACGGTACCCGAATATAAATAATTTGAAATGGAATATAGAAGGATAAGGATCGATTAACATGTTAACCAGCGTCGACGAGTTAACTTTTCATTTTGAAAATTCCTCGCCATTGTTTAATTGTCGTAGACGACTGTTTAAGACGAGTAAACTCGTCACTTCGAATATCCCTCTGCATTGAGCAAGACGAATGAACACGCTGTGTTAAAAATTAAAAATTTAAAATTTGACTGTGTCTACCGAGACGAGTGAATACGTTGTTTTAAAAATTCCACTGCATTTGGCGAAGCAAGTGGCGTCGTTTAAAAAATTCCTCTGTATTCGCCAAGACAAAATAATTCGAAGCGAAAATTTAGTAATTACGTTAGTGTAATTACAATTAATATTAGTGAGTTAAATCGGGAAAAAGTTGGTACTATTTTTTCTAAAGGCAGCTTGCATTCCCCACTGACATATCTTTATTATCTTACGTGACCGTGCGTCGTTATATCTGCTTTGGACCATGAAACGTTACTGCGCTTTCGTGGAGGACCCACTCGTGGCTGTTTGAAAATAACTGGAAGATCGAACGGAGCGTCATGAAATGATGAGCGCGAGGACAGAAATCGCTGGATCAATAACCCGGGGTTAATGTCGGATAATTCGAGGGGGACAGATTGTCCGGAATTTCCTGGGTCTGGCGCCAGGGGCAGATAATTCTGTAGAGACATTTCGAGAGGACCGTTTCGACTTTTGACAAATGGCCCGCAGTTGATATCTTATAGTTGGCTTCCTTATAGGACATGATCTACGGTGACTGATGATCCATCGCGGTTACCGCTCCTCCCATGGGACGTTACTTTATCGTAATAGAAACCGCTTTCCAATTTCTCGAGCAATTTGTATTTCCCATGTTGCTGTTTAATTTTTTAGTGATTGATCCTTTGCGCGGAGGATGAATAAGTAATCGGGAGCATTGCGACGTATCTAGCTTCCTTTTCTATTAGTGTCATAAAATTTCAGAGGGTATTGAGGCTGCTGTGAATTTTTCACGATTCTCATTTTTCAAAATTCGTGACAATGCGAATTGGAGTGAAATAAATGAAACTAAGGAGGAAGAATTAATTATCACGTTGCATACTGTATAATTATTGTAATTTTATAGTGTCATGTATTACCTAGAGTACATACGTTGGAAAAATGTTTCTGTAATTCTAGAAATGTGTTAAACTACTTTTCGATTCAATTTAAATGATGCTAAAACAAATGGTACAAATGTCAGCAGCATTGTAACTTTGTATAACACACTTCTGTTTTCTAATTCTATCTATCTTAAAGGTCTACTCATAGTTTCTAATACAAAACATCAAAATGATTAGGGTTTTTGGTTTTTAAAAGCCTGGTTTGGAAACCGGTTTTTATTAATAAATTTGTAAAATTCGAAGAGCGGTTTTAAAATTTAAAAAACCGGTTTTATATACTAGAATTAATATGCAGAAATGAATTAATTATTTATTTAAAAACCTTGATATTTTGACTCGAAATCGCCTCGGACACAAGAATATTCTAGTACCTAACAGTTTACTGTAAAACTAATCTTCATGAGTTCATATTTTCTGACGAAAAATACTAAACGGAATAAAGATTTATAATTTGGTACAACCTTTTAAAAGATTTATATTTTGTTCTGATTTTAGTTCTTTTTTTCATTTGGATTTGTATGCAGTCTATTTTATTGTGTTATATTTTTTGTAGATGCATAAATATTAAATGAACTCAAAATTTGTACGCATTTGCACGGATTTTAGTTCTTTTAATTTTTGTTATATATTTAGTTTTGTATAGATAGAGTATATTTTATTTTGTTATATTCTTATAATCCCATAATATTAAGGAAACTAAAAATTTTAAATAAGTACAAACATTTATTTACTATTTTAATTAAATTTTTTGTGAAAATTCGAATATCGGTTTAACCTTTTTTGGGGAATAGTGGAATTCGAAATTCGTTTTTTCAAAAGTCGGTTTTTGTATAAACCCTAAAAATGATAGTACACTTCAAATAAAATCCAAGCTGTCCACTTACAGCTGTCTGAGAATCACTGTCTACATTCTAAATACTTCATCCAGTCTGTTACGTGCAATCGGACTCGATGATTGAGATACCGTATATAATTTTCATTAATTGAGTAGCTTGTATGTGGTATAAACTGTTCATTTCCGACTCGCCTTATCCACATCGAACCTCGCCACTTTTAACTAACGTCCTACCAATCTAAACAACTACCTTACAAGTTACCAACTTATACCTATAATGTTACACAGTCTACAACCTAAAGGTTGTAAAGAAACACCCTCAGGTAGCGACCACTGCCTATAAAATAGAGTTCGCCTCGCAATTTTACGCCACTGATCATCTACCTTTTCCTACATAAAACTTTCAACCTAACAACTATCCAAGGTAAGTAAACTCGCAATACGGAAATCCCTGCACCTTAAATTTGACTCGCCGATTCGTCGCAACAATCAAGCAACAAATTACACTCGTACAGAGATAAGTTAACAAATTACACTCGTAAGGTTATATAGATTGTCCTTACTTGCCTGCACTAGTAGCATTCAATGCTCCGGTTAGGAGCATGCGTTCTAGGCCTCTCTTTGCTCCAATTGTACAGAAATATCGACATTACGCTGTTGACCTTATTAATAGGGCACTAATTATTGCGAATTAGAATTTCAATGACATAGACCCCTTCCAATGCTCCTTGCCTTCGGTAAGGACGATTCTTTATAGAACTATAACTAACTTACATAGGGGTATTTAGTATTTAGTATTTACTTTTGTGTTCTTAGTTCTTCTTTATCGTTTAGCTCAGTTTAGTTGGCTTTGTTAGCCGTGTATCCTTGGCTTATTTATTTAATAAACTCTTTAGTTAATTTCTCTGCTTTGTCTCTTGTAAACCATGGGTACTCCCCATATAATTATTTAAATAAGCAAATAATAAATAAAGAATTGAACTGCATGTAACATTCCGGACAAATCGTGCCGAACTGACTGAGACAGCACAATTAACAGGTTAATCCTCCCTGTACCACACAATTCAGTTTCCCATGATCCTCGCAACGGCACGCAATCCTCTACCAGCTTGAATTTATCGCGAGTGGATTGAAGTCGTGTTTCGGACGCGCAGGGGTGGTAAACGTCGGCGTCCCTGAGCGAAATGTCTGGAACTACCGGGAACCTATCAAGACTTTTATGCCACCGGGCGAAGCCCGTTCGATCCCTAGCGCCGCGGATACATACCAGAGGCGAATAGAGAGATCTTCCCCCAGGTCGATAGCGCGGAACCATGTCCTGTCACCCGGTAGCCACGGCTGGATACTTCCTGCTGCGTTACGGCTGCCGTAAACTACGAGCATTGCACGCCATTATCTCGATCCAGTTCATTAACATAGCCGACCCGTCGAATGGACTCGCCGAATCGTTCCCAGCCGACTTGCACTCTTGTTTAATGCACGATAAGTTTCGCCCGCCAGCTCTTCGATCCAGTCCAGGAGCAATAATCCCGCAGTTTATTCAGGCCGGCTCTAAGATAGCAGCGACGCTATTTTCGCAGAGGAAAATAATCGTCTTTGGTGCCTCGGATAGCAGTAATGGCGCCGCGGGGCACTTAATGCCCCGATTTCGAAGTCGTCCGGATTAACAGGCGTGTTCGGAACTTCCTGCCCGGGGAGAAGGAGCTGAATTCAACTTACACATCTCTCATTACACGGGGCATTAAACATTTCCAGCGGAGGGCTATGAAGTCCCTTGTTTACTCCGGCTTTCCCTCCGGATAATGGGGGATCAGTTTTTCCGCGGGGGGTTCGCTGGATGGGGAACGACGGCTGGGTTCGATACCGCCGCGGAGGAATTGGGTATCGAATGGGTAAGACGTGTCTATTAGCATCCCGCGATTTTTCGCGCCAGCTGGAGGCGGCAGCTTTGCTACGGTATCGAGCTCATAAATTTCGTTCTCAGGGTCACCGAGCACGATTCCCACGCTGATTGAGGGAAGTGCAGCTAACGGAGGCTGGAAACCGGCGATCCCGGGTATTTACGCGGTCCACTTTTCGCTCGTGCTGCACGATGCACCTGGTATTCCTTCGGATGTCCCATCATTGATCTCGGGCATGTTTCGGTCCATCCCCAACAGCTCCGCGGCCTTTGCCCTTGAAACTTGTAGCTTTTTGTTCTCACGGGGTGGGGGGGGGGATCTAATTTTCATTGGTCTCGCCTTCGACGATCGCCCACGGGGCATTGTGTGTTCCGCTCGAACCGGGGGATCGTTGCTAACTGAATGTATAATGTAAAAGCACCGACCTCCTGTACACGGTTCATTGTTCAGCACTCGCCGCGATCAGTCGCGGTCGAACGGGCGCGACGTGCTCGAATTCCAATTTCAGGGCACATCATTTTGGAAAACTACAGTGGACGTTCATTCCAATTGGTTGGAAAAGGTGCGGCCTGTTTTTCTGCAGAATATGGAACAATTTTCGCTGGTAATTGGATCGCCAGACGCGGCTGCATATTCCGGGCTCTATTATGACGACTATAATAACTGCTCGGGTGGAAATATTTCGACGTTCTTTCACTGCGGTTTGTTTCTACCAATTCTTTGCACGTTGATATTTTTATTCGGTGTTTTCTTTATTTAATTTGTTCGGAATTTATTATGTTAATCAGGAATCTGAGAAGACTGGCTTGGATTGTGGAGTATAATTAAGTTAGTTTTTATTACCTAATTGAAATTTATCAGCTTCTATTATCTTTGCGCACAGTGTCTTATCTAAATTTGCGTCATGTAGTTTGAAAAATGTTTCTCCGGTTCTCACTTCTCCTCGGAAAAAGTAACTAAATTTTAGAAATTAATTTTGTCATTAAACACTAATTCTTAAATACTTTGCGCGAATTATATTTCAGTTGTTTGCAGGTTTATCTATCCATAAGAAATATTGTAAGAAATGACTCAACATTCAATTCACAGCAGGGAGCATCACTAATCCTAATTGAAAATTCAATAAATTGTGTGTTATAACTCGCGAACTGTGAGAAATGAAAGTTTCCAGATGATAGTCCTAATTAATAGAAGTAACTTCTGCCTGAAAACTTTTTTTTCTATCTCTTACATCGCGAGATAAAATAGCCGGATTTTTAGGGGTCAGTTTCACCCCCTTAGAGTAAATTTGGGCAGCAAAAAAAAATGCATAATACACACCTTTATATCCTTCAAATACCCGCAAAGTTTCATAATAATTTTCTCCTACAATAATTTATATTATATTATGATATTTTTCTTGTAATTTTCTGATGTAGTTCAGAAATTTTTTATTTGAGCAAGAGAGCCTGAACCCCAACGTTCTTGTACACAAAAAACCCCACTTTTTCCTTATGAAATGAAATCCTATCCGACGAATTAGTTTAAGCAAAGGAACGTACAGCATTTCTTACTTAACTACCACTGACATATCAAAACATGCTTTCGCGTCTTTTGTGCGCATGCGATGGACTCAGTGTGAGAATTTAATTACCCAAGCTCGCACTTATATGCAGTTCGAATAAGCTGATACAACGCATCACCTAGGGCCGCATGTTCGAATTGATAGAGCTTGTACCTCGTCTTGCCGGATGGTTCGGCATGTTCACATGCGATGCACGATTACATTTAGCATAATAATTAATTGATTGATACGCACGTGAATCAAACTGTCGTTGCGAGGTATACACGATTCGTTTCAGCGTCCGTATGACTGCTTGTCCTCGATGTAGCGTTTCTCGTGACTTGGAAAGGTGTGTAGCTCCCCTGCAGCCAACATCGTACCAGGAAACCTACTTAAGCTACCAGCAGGACTTACGATTGACCTGGTCATCGCCTACGTACGAACTCACTACCGGCTTTCAGCCGTTTGCTTCGAGTTGAGACATTAAGCCAGGAAAGTTCCATTCGAAGAACAGTTATTGACACAGTGACGCTCGTTTGCATAAATGGAGGGTTATTAATAACGTCTCTTTGCTTCCCTACTTCTGTTTTCAGGATGGATTTCTTCATTATCAAACTACAAATTTGCAGACAGAATTTCTTAATTTTCTGAATGTGTCACTTTTAATCATCGTGCTTAGGCAATAGTGATATACTGTTTTATTTAAAGTGATACTGATGAGTTTGTAATTTAAATACGTACAAGTGATTTGGATTCTAATTCCACGTGTTCCATTCTTCAGAATAAGCAGTTGCACCTCGGCTTTTACACTCTACTTCTACTTTTACATACACTATATAATTGTTAACTCTACTACTGTGGCCCGATGGAGAGAAGACGGTTGAAACGTCACAGAAGCAATAGGGGTTCTTCGGTCGCATTGGCTCCCGCCGCCCGTGTCCCGTTTGCTTACTTTGTATTCGTCGACGTTGTCGCGCCGGCCAATAGGGATACACTATTCGGACCTGATATTCGGACCGTAGAGTTTCTCGACCGACTTCTTCCCATCGGGGCACAGTACATTCCTCCCCTTTATTTTCTTATCTGTATTTATTTTTTATTTCCTTGTTAAAGAATTATTATTACTATTATTATCTGCTGGTTTCTTTGCGCTGATACCTGCTACACCTGGTTACGTTCTCCACGAGCGTAATAAGCGTGCTCCATCGAACGAAAATACCCCCTTAACACAGTTCCTCCTCCACTTCTCGTTCTTTATCGGATAGGTGGTTATAAATATTCAACAAATCTGTTCATTATAAAATGAGTTTATTTTCTCTGTACCATATATGCTATGTACAACGTGTGTATTACGGTACTGACATATACGACTTTTCAGCAAAGTTGATGTCTCGATACTGGTAAAAAAAAAAAAAAGAAGAAGAAAGGGATTAATGAGAAATTAATTAAACATGCGCACGCATCGAACTCCCTGCTGGTACAATTAATTCGTTTAATCACCTACTCGTCGCGGCGTTATCTGTTTTCCTCGCACAACACACACACGCGCGCGCGCTGGGACACGTGTGTGCGCGCACACACGCTGCACTGCGTCCAAATTAAGGGGACGTCATTAAAACGGTAGGCTGTGCGCCAGACGTGGGGAGGGCGGGGGTTAGGTAAGTCGAAAAAAAAAAAAAAAATACGAGGGATGAAAAAAGGAGTGATAAGCGTGGCAATGTAAGAGAGTATTCTTGAAGGGCGGCACAGGTTAAACGTAAAAAATAAATAAGCCGTTATGGTTGGTGCGCGTGTTATGTAAAAACGCTCGATCGTCGGGTAAGCTCTGTACGTGACTTGCGTAACGGCGAATCAGGACCGTTTGGTTGGTTAGGGGAGCAGGGAGAACAACGGGCCAAGGTAAAAAAAAAATTCTCTCGAGAGGGAGAGAGAGAGAAGCGAGGGGAAAGGAACGGGAGGGAAAAAGCTGCAGAAATACCTACGTACGCTTGTCAAGGTACAGAACAGACTCGAACGTCTCAAGCTTACGACGGAGTAGGCGCGCACCTCAGGCTCGAGGACAAGCACCGACGTCTCGGCACACTCGTGAACATCCACGATAAAGAAAAGCGAGGGCACGAGTATATACGGGGCTCATTATGAAGGACGACGAAAGGGAACGGCAGAAGGAAAGGGAGGGAAAGCAAACTTCTTGCGCGCGAGAGCGCCGAGAACCAGGCGGGTCGAAGTAGCATAAAGATGGTCTCTCGGCGCGCAATCGTGAGAGCGATCGTCCTCGAGCCTAATATTACCATTTCAGAAGCGGCTACTGCTCCATCCTCGCATCGCAGGGCCGAGTTAACTTAATTCTTAATTACGTAATTAAATGACGATACATGTATGCTTGCTCGGCTTTACTTCCATCGTATACGCGTTAATAGTGGGGCAGTTACTTCATAAGTGACCTTATCGACGAAGAAACAACGCAGTTTCCATTGACTTGGGCCGAACGCCCGGCCGCGCGGCTCGCGGCACCTCAGTCCGGTCAAGTCGATGAAAAGTGCTCGTGTGTGTCCTATTCTAGTGCTACTTGAAATGCTGCTTCCTTTACAAGATGGCGCGAGAAAATCTCGGACCACCTCCCCGCGCGCGTCTGAAGGGCCGTTCGCATTGGGAACGTAGCCTTGCGGCACGGCGAAGGGGAACGAAATTCTGCATGCGCCATCTCATACGCTCGGTACACGCGGCAGGATCGCGTCGACAAAATGTCGGCGGCGGCGAGTCGCGCATGCGGGCACGCGCGACCGCGGCTCGTGGATCCCGTCGCTCGTACGCTCGGCGTTCGAACGTTTATTAAAAAAAAAAAAAAAAGAAAATTGGCTCTACCCTCTCACCACAAGCAAATTGGATATACTACGTCAGCGTTAGCGAAAAATCCTTAGCATATTCGTAAGTGTAAGATATAATCGTTAAGTAGCGCCGCTTATTCATACGCGCAGGCACCTTCGTTGGCATCTTATCGTCGTATTATGTGTACACGTGCTGCTGATATTTATATAGAAGATCGTAGCAGCGAGGCGGGCCGGGGTGGCGTCGGTCCGCGACGCGCAGCGCGCGCGGCGTGCTCCGGAGGGCCTCGGCACAGCCGCAGCCTGCGCTTTCAATCAATTGCTGTTCAATTCGAAAACGAAATTCCGTTCAGCCGTGCGCGCGAGTCACGCGAAACGGTAGAAAGCCCAGCAATTTCCACGGCAATTAGAACCAATAATTAAAGCGCGCGTCGACGCCCGGACACAATATATCGGCCGGGCGCAGGTGACATTTTTTCGGGTTGCGCTTTGCGGCCGGCAGGACAAGAGCATTGTCCCCGGAGAAGTTTGTCGCGGAAACAATCCCGCTTCGGCCTGTCATTCCACGTGGCCTCGGTGTACGGCGAAAATTACGGCGCGCGCGCGCGAATTTACGAGTGCTGACGTTTATGCGCGCGGAGCAGAACAAGAAGCCAGGACGGGGGGATGGTGGGTAGACTCGCGGCGTGTTTGCCAATGATAGACGAATGTCGGTCGGAGCCGGGTGATCCGAAGTTCGGTTAATTGAAATGCAAACGTCCCGCGATGATCGGGGAGGCTCGCACCTCGCGCCGTCTTCATCTGTCCCCTTCGCTTGTCCTTCCGTTCTGTCTGTTTATCTTGGCGAGCGTATTCAAATCTTCAAGTTTCCCAATTAACCCGATCCTTCGCGGAGCCCTTGTGCCGGCGAAATCGATAACGTCCCGAGGCAACACGGTTAACCGACTTAAATTTATCCAACGTATCGCGCACCCTCCGCCAGCCGTCTCCGCGAGTCCCCCCGGCACGGATTTCATCCGCCCCCGTTGCTCAGCCGCGGTGCCGCGCCGCGCCGTGGAAAATCCGAGCCGCGCCGAACTCCGAATCACCCGGCCCCGGTAAGTTCGACCGTAAGACTTGTTATGTTAAACAGCAATCCGCCGTGAAACGTAACCCGTTCGAACGTACTGTCTCTGCGCAGCGCGCATTGTTCCGCGATGTTTGCACGTCGGATCTATGCCCCCGAAGTTAAGATCGACTCCCCGTTATAACTTCCACCGGGGGCAGCCGGTGTATTTAAGCTCGGATTCGTGCCGGGTCCGCGGCACGGAAAACGTCAGAATAACTTCTCTAACGCGAACGTTCGTTTCTGGCCGCAATGGCAGCCTCCCGCATCCTCCCCCTCGCGGGAACTTTTGAATTCTGGTAACGCCCGGGATGCTCCGCGCGGAACGCTTGCACAGTTTCCTTGCGCAACTACTTTAGCGGATGTTTCAACTATTCTAGCAGAACAAGGGAAATAACTGAGCACGGCTATCTGTGGATTGATGTATCCGCAGAGGTCAAGCGAAACTCACCATCCCGGGATCGGCAATTTTGCGCGTTTCCGGGTGAACGGGGTGAAAGGTTGCTTCACCGATGCCGTCTCAAAGGCTGGCTGTCGTTGGTTGGAAGGATCATTCCTAGCCTTCGGCCGAGCTCAGAGCACGTCGGTCCAAATTGATAAGCTCACGTGTCGCGATGTAAATTAACCTGACCAACACGGATGGTCGGGACGTGGCTAAGGTTAAGTCGGATGGGGATCGAGGTTACGTGGTCCCAGTACGCTCCAGATAGCTATCCTTGATGCGATCCGACGCCATATCGCTGTCTCGTTTCCGGACCCTTCTCGCTCCCGAATTCTCGTCCAACCCTACGGAGCTTAGCTTAACCCCGAGACGCCACAAGAGGCAATTAACCTTCCACCAACCCCTTCGCGCGAAATCCCCCCGCTCCCCTCGGCCCCTGCCTCCTGTTTGCTGGTTTCTACCGCTGTCTCCTACTGTTTCCAGTCGTTCCGTTTCAACCAGTCTGTCTCCCTGACCCTTCCCACCCACCCGTCCGCTATTCCTCCTGTTGATATCCTACTTGGAGTATCTGCATAATCATGCTCGATTCCCAATGCTAATTAGAGTCCGTGCCAGTGCCCTATCCTACGTAGCAAGTACACGTCGACCTCCATCGCCTTCAGAACCACGCCCCGCCTCGTCCCGCTTCGGCTTGTTTCGCTTTGTCCTGTCTCGTTTCGCGTACGCCCGGACAGGAAAAACCAAGGGGGAGGGGAGTGAAGGGTGGAGGAAAGAAGGTGAACGGGGATGTGGAAGGAAACGTCGCAAGAAAGGAGGAAGATTATGCGCTATTATGAATGACAGATGACGGGGCTGAAAGATAATCGATCGGGCCTGCCCCTTTTATCCCTTAATTGCTTCTAGCCGCCACGGTGTAATTAGTTTCCCCTACGATTATTCGTCCGACTTTTCAGAATTGTCCGATTTTAATTTGACACGACCCGGACAGAGACCGCGGGCAAAAAGCTCGCGGGCAACTGAACGAACCGTTTCCGCGATCGATGCGCGCAAGTTTCCGTCGATCTCCCGAGAACACCTATCCCGCCAGCTAATTATCGCCGGGGACTTGATGCGTACACGCGCTTCCATGGTCGCTAACATCCAGCGCCATGTTAATTAGAGGTTGCCACGGGGCACAAATGAGAGCAAGAAACGCGAGACGATTGACGGCGTCGTCGTTTAGCAGGCCTTGGGAAGAAACCGACGCGATCGCGAGGAAGCCGGCATGCCCATTCTGGTAATTCGATAATTGAAACCGCGAGTTTGATTGAGAGCTCGTTTTTTTTCTCACTCCCGGATGATGCGGCGCGTGACTTTTAAAGCTACGAAACGGAAGTGAGAGCGACGCCATGGGTGTAATTACGGGTTGCTTCAGTTTCGAGGGATCATCGTTCCCGGCAGCAGAGAGAGAGAGAGAGAGAGACCAGCACGTACACGGGTGATTCTTAAAAGGTAAAGAAGAGAGCGCGTGTGACGGACGAGACGGGCAATTTCCATCCAGAAGTACCTCGCAGTTCGATATCTTCAAAATTGCTCTATCTGTCCTACATTATATCGAACTGAGACTCATAGAACGCCCTACGAAGTTTGCACGATTCCCGATTAGAAGGCAACAGACGGCTGCGCCAAAAAGCCAATGTTATTGATCGTTTCCCCTCCGGCGTGTTGCATCCCCCGCAGATCGTCGCCGCCGAAATATCCGATCCGCGTGCGACGGTCGACATCACCGAGCATTGCAAGGCACGAAGTGCATCGGTACATGAGAAGGGAAAAAATAAGGAAGGATCACGAGGGATGCCAATGGAAGAGAGTTGAATCGAAGCAAGGGATTATCCACGGTTATTCGCGAAGATCGGCTGGGTGTTTGCAACGTTGCCAGCGAGGGGAGAGGAGATCGAGGGGGAGGGCGGGGTGACAGGAAACGAAGGCTATTCAAAAACGGCGCGCTGAATATCCGGCGTCGTACAACTTACAGAGGCTGTCGGTGCGACCCGGGACGGAGTGCATCCCGGGAACGGAAACCGAGACCGAGAGGGCTTCTTGATGCTTCAGCATCTGTCGGCGTCTCTGCCAAGTGAAGGTCCACGCGGCGATGATGGCGATCTGGGCGACGAGGAAGACGGTGCCGGCGACGATCGCCTCGCCTAAGTTGATGCACACGCCCATCGTGGACGATATGTCCTCGCTCTCGACGAACACGGTGTCCCTGGTCGCCGAGCTGGCGTTCGATGCCTTGCTATCGTGCTCGAATCCGAATTTGTCCGTGATCTGAATGGACTGCACCAGGAGGAGATCCTCGCGGCTCTGGGAGGAGGAGCCGGTCGAGCGGCGACGGCGACGCCTGCCGAAGGAGATCACGGACCGTAGCTCGCCAGTCGCCTCTTCTTGATCGCACTGTACTGGCTCGCAAGTGGGCATGCAGGGGGTGACCAGCGCGCGGAACTGCACCACCTCGGAGCTCGGGAATTTGAAGGCGTCGAAGTGGGACAGTAGGATCTGAAACAGAAAAGAGGGATGCTTGTGAACGTGATGGTAAATAAGATACCACGGCACGGGTGTGTTTAATTGACGTGCTGTGAGCGATACGTGTCTTTATCGGGGTTACTGTATGTTGGCAAGTAAATAACTTGCAGTGTACACTAGGGTGGCCCCTATTTTCAGCCTGCGATTTCGTTTGCTCTCACCCCCGAATATGGTTCCATTTTATAAAAAAATAGGGCAAATGTCCCAATTACTGCCAGCGTCCCTATTACTGCCACTTCATTTACTTTACTTAATAAACACGCAACGTATGAAGAATAGTGTAAAAAAGAATTTATCATAAAATTGGGACTGTTCTTTTTATTATTACAGTACATTCTTTATACGTTACTTTTTTTTTGAGTGAGATAAATAAAGTGGCAGTAATAAGGGCACTGACAGTAAATGGGACATCTACCCTAGTCCCTGAAAAAGATTATTGCAATCGGACAACAGGAAAGGGTGCCGACCACGCCTTAAAGTTTAGAATTCATCAATGGTTTGAATTTGATGATTTTCTCAAAAATGGTAAGCCCTATCGAAATTTTGTTGAAATAATATTAAAAGAGCATACAATTTCCTACAATTACTGTATATATAATATTTTTGTGCTTCCAACCGTTTTTTAGGTAATAGCGTTTGAATATAGAGAGGTCAGCAATTCGCGCGTCCCACCTGTACTGCGTGACGCATTGTCTGTACGCGCGTAGTGCTGGCCTCCCTATATTCAAACGTGATTATCTAAAAAACGGTTGGAAGCACGAAAAAATCGTATAGACAGTAATTGTAGAAAATTGAATGCTCTTTTAATATTTTTTTAACAAAGTTTCGATAGGCCTTACCATTTTTGAGAAATTCTTCAAATTCAAACCATTGACGAATTCTGAACTTTAAAGCCTGGTCGAGACCCTTTCCTGTTGTCCGATTGCAATAATCTTCTTCAGGGACTATTTTTTATGAAATGGCACCTATCTGGGTGGTGAAAGCAAAGAAATACAAAATAATTTCGACACGTATAAATAAGGGCCCTAGATTACACCTTTTGTTGAGAATCAATACTGAGACTGCATAGTGTACATTTTGAAATAGAGGTAGCTCTACCTGAGGGTTCGGACTTTTGGTAGGTACGTTGGTTTGTGAATAAATTTGGAACGGAATGCTTAACCCCCATTTGAAAATGGCGTTCATACTAATGCCTCTACATTTATGTAGTATATTAATTACTATGGAAATACAAGAAGCTGTCTTCCAATCACAACTCGAAATTTTATTGAGAGATTGGGATATATGAAATAGGTATCTTTGATCTCGAGAGTGGCAATAAGTCAGCTCTGTATCACAAGTAACAAGAATTATGATGCCGTTCACTAGCGCCGAAGAGAAGTATGAGGTTCAGCATAGCGCTTATCTCAGAATCTTTGAAACGAAAGCTAGATAGAGGAAGTTTGTACAATCAAATATATCATCCCCTTAGTTCGCCAAATGGCGCAGTGGTTTTTGCAGTATATTTCACGTTCTTCGGAGCGGAGGTGCCTGCGCTATATATATATCGAAAATTCATTACGAGGGCCGGCAGAACGATGAAACTAAGCAATAATCCTATGCCCCCGGATGATTTGCAAGTCACATGGGGAATTATTTCACGCCGTTAGCCGCCATTAAGATAATACGTTCGCGTCGACGAGGAAAAACGCCAGCGATTGTGCAGAACAACTTCCTTGGAATCTAACAACTTTGAGATTGTTGCGTTCTTTTGTCGACGAAGTTTACCGTTGCCAGAGACAACCTGGCTATCGTCGTAAGCCGCTCTCCGTGTTTACTTCTTTCCCTCTTTTCCTTTATTATACAGATAAATGCTTCCGCGGCTGAATGCAGCACAACGTCACACAATTTCCATGAATTCCCGGCAGCGCAAGAAGCAAATTAAAGTACCATCAAGCGCGGATGTTAAGAGGGTAAAATTTGTATTTCATGGGGTTCTGAGGTATCACATTTTTCCTGCCTTTTCATCGAGTCGGACGCGGCGGGACAACAAGAAATGTAATCAGCAACTCGGCGCGGTTGTCGCGCGAGGGGAACAGGAGATTGGAGATTTTTTACTCGGCCTGGTCCTAATTCGCGGCGACATCCACGCGAGCCACTATTCTAAATTAGCATCCCGTTAATTTAACAATTTAACCGACACTGAAGAACCTATTTCCCGTTAGAAGAGCATCGAAGAAGCGGAGGAACTGTGTAAATAAGTTTCACCTATCTTCCATCTTCAAAAACGTGATGATGCATTAGCCACTTGGAGATCGATCTTCGCGCGTCCATTACGTCGATCTTGTTTACAATCGCCGAAGATACTGTGGCGAAAGTATTTCTATAGAACGGGGTACTTACTCGGAACTCCGAGTATTGAATCTATAAACCACTCAATTAGGGCAAATAATAACCATTCACGCGTTACTTCCGCCTAGCCTCCACTCCGGCTGAGGCGCACGAAGGCAACGCAGATCAGCGAGCATCACTGAGCGCGCGCTGCTTCTTGCCCCCCGAAGCGGCCGCGCGTCAGCTTTTTGCCCTTCATCGGATATGCCCGTGTAACAGCAATTACGCGGGATTATGAGATGGCCAGTAGCTCGACTATCACAGGTGCCATTAAACTACACGCGCATCCCTCGTAATCTAAACGATCGCCAGGAATCCCCTATCCCTTTTCAGCTGACTTGCCATCGGCTCTGAGTCCAAATTTCATTCCTCCTTCCATTTACGGAGTGTTAATCATCTCTTAGCCAGCCGCGAATAATGGCCTATCAGCGACCAGCATCTAGTGCCTGCGTTCTCTATCGCCTAAGCGCCTCGATCGCAGCATCCACCGACAGCCCCGCGCAGGACACGATCCCTTTCCGCGTAACCGCGTTTTGTCTATCATTACTCCGCCTCCAACAGCGCGACCCGATAGAAAATCAATTCGACTCGCCCCCCACCCCCTACCCCCCCCCACCCTGAACCCTCTTCGTCGGCGGTTCTTTTGACACTTCTTCATTGAACCGGGAAACGTGTCCCGATTCACGATGGGCTCCAGACACGGCGCGCGCTTTAAGCGGTGCGCGCGCGTACGTCCTCGGAAACTGGTTTCCACGGCGCATTACCAAGTTCATCGTATTTACACACCGAGCACGTACATTATCGGGCTGGGCAGGGGCCTGGGGGGCGCGGCGGCGGCGGGGAGGGGGACTAAGACATTAAAATATGCTTCATTCCGCGTACAGCTTCATTTAGCTGTTTCTTTGGCGGACGCGTCTGGCGGAACGAGCGGAACTTTATTAACTCCACGTCAGGCGAGCGCTGAGAAGCCGGCGAGGTAGCCGCGCAGGAGGGGGCAGGATCGGCAAAACGCGGGAAAAGAAACGCCTGTCGTGTCCGCGGCATGCGGTGCGGGCTGCTCCTGCGTTCCCTTTCGACTCGGAATAGAGAAACGCCGGGGTACGTGACATCGGCGACGATTACGTTTGGCGCGGCGGCGACGATGAACCCGCGCGAATGGTGGCAGACATCGCGCGATACGAGACCGGCGGGGCTGTTGCGCTGTGCCCGGGGTTCTGAGCTTCGTGATTTCGCTGGGATTAAAGGTCCCGGCACAAATGTCAGTTCCATGACGGCTCGGCGCCGTCAATGGTCCCCTTGTTTCAGTGTCAGCGACCGAGAGGAACGTATGATGAGAGAGGACCGGAGTAGCGATGAGACCATTCACACTCTCGGCAATGAATCGTCACGGAAGTGATATGCGTGCTCAGAGCTTAACTCGTTAAAGAGTCTCCATACCATTACCGCCTGCACAGGAGACGATATATGGTAGTTTTTTTTAGAGAAAACCTTTTTGAGTTACCATTTTCGTATTTTTGAATCTAACATTTTTTTTGCGAATTTGAGTTAATAACAATAATGTATTCCAATAGACTGTACTAATCATATAAAATGGGAAAAATTAATTTTATTTCAATGTGAATTTTGATATGATGAAATTTGTAGTTAAAAATAGTTGTGGAAAAAGCGTTTTTTTAAATTAAAATTCATTCAATTTTTAAATTTTAATACCTTAATATAAAAAATTTTATATTAAAAGCCTAATTTTTTTTAGAAATATTGGCAAAGAAAAAAATTGCCTGGGGTGCAATACACCCCGTGTGACTAGGCAGGGTTAAGTTTCTGTGCCTCTTTTAAAAGTAAAGAATGTGTACCTATTTTAACGACGTCCCGAGTTGCCGTCCCCTGGACGTAGTACCACAATGCTTGCAAACGAAAACATTTATGAGGGAGTCTTCCTCTCCTACATACTTCTCGCGAGGATAAATGAGTGAATAATCGTATGGATAAAAAGATGGCTGAAATGTGAATGCATTCGCATGCAGTTCTTTAATATACCCCCAGAATGGGTCCCATGTGTCATGAAACATCCTGTACACGCGCGCACACACCAGCTTCTGCATACAGGCGCGTGTGAGGTGGCTGAGAAATGTTTCCAATTTCATTCAAACCGGTTGTGAAATGGGAAGAACCCCGCGCCGCGGCTTGGCTACGTGACAGACATACCGGAAAACCTGACTTTTGGCAAATTCCTGGTTAGACGAGACGGATCCCTTTGCCAGCCCTTTCAGGCCCAGCCGAATGTTCGGTGGTCGTTTTTCTTCCCATCCACTATCCAGGGCTAATAAAATTCCTGGCAGTGGCAAATGAGAAAGGCGGTTGACGCACACAGCGTTTACAGAATGGCCACAAATTGAAGGAGCCTCCTGATATATTATTCCTCGCTCTGCACACAGTCAACACCAAACGCGCGTTAATCCCTTTACCGGAATCTTCATACTGCTGTCTATTTTTTAACCTTTAACTGAACTCTCCGCTTTCGGTGACGTTATAACGATCAATCGTAATAGGCAGGACCTCATTGGCACGTTTGCGCCGCCACGCACTCGTCAGGGGATGCAAGCGAGAAATGGGCAGAGTAATTTTCATAAAAGGACTGTTTTTCTCCGGCGTGCGTGTTTTTTCTTCGATTCAACAGGTTCACGAGGCCAAGATCGTATTCCGACGTCTGGCCAGGGTGGAATTCACCGCCAGCAATTCGCGACTTCCACAAACAGCTGTCAGGACGGTTTTGCTCGCTCTGCCTCCTATTTGTCAATTCTTTCCTCCCGCTCCATTATCTTGCCAGCGAGTAATTCATTCGTCTTATCCGTTTGACCGTGCGCCTTTTGCGTGCTACCTCCTGATTTATTGTTTCCACGTTTCAGCGTTCGTGTCGAGCCAATTCTCAAGTCCTAATTCCGCCGTTCCCCCCCCCGCACACTCGGCTGTTCTGTTCATTAATTATCTTCTTTCCACCGTCCAGGCCGGCGCCCCCGAATGCAGCGGAAATTGTTAACGAGTAACTTTGCAGCGTCGAGCGGAGCATAAAGAAGCCAGCAGGTTTATAGTCCGAGGAAGCCTCGTTAATGCCTCGTACGCGATAAGTGTGTGCTTCTTTGCACGGCTGATACAATAAGGCGCGATAAAAAGCAGCACTTAACGCGACCAACGGTTTCTCGGTAGAAAGGGAACTATATCCACGGCTGCCCGGGTTGTTCCGGGCTATCTGGGTTGCAGGATGGTGTCTGTCTGTTTGGGGAGGCTACGCTGCTAACATTTATTACGGCGTCATTAATGACGCAACAGCGGCGTCGTTCGTCACGGGCAAATGATCATCGATAACACGCATCGAGTGTATCCGACAGACGTTCTATCACTCCCGCCTCTCGGCCGGCGAGTACGCTCCGCGTGCATGAACGGCGGTCGTCCGCGCGGCGCTGTCTCGTTGCTCGCGGTGCTTCTTCTGACTAGTCGCTTGTTCCACGAATTGTAATTTCCTGTGTACGAGCGGGGCACGTACAAGGCGGCCGTTCGTAGATCCAGGGCCTCGTTACTCGGACGAGTCCCCGGGAGGAAATGGGGTTGGCTCGCGTGATCCGCGGGGGGATCGACACGGACGGATCGGGTTTTCTCGCGTGGCGGGGTGTCAGGGTGCACGCGGCCCGGCGATATATCTCGGCGAGTCGCGTCTTTCCTGGATTAACCGGGTATAAATTTGCCCTTTTCTTCAGCCGCCCGGACTGTTATTACTTTCTAATAAAGCGATATTGCCCCGCGCCGACGCCGCCGCGCTCCCAACGAGCAAATGATGTGGAACGACGAGTTAACGAGGCGGTATGCCTCTTGTTGTCCCCCTACCATCTCACCCGCCGGGATTCTCTCGTCCCTGTCCGCCACTATCGTAACGATCCGTTTGTTTTACTCGTCGACAGATGAAGCGTATCAACGCCGCGCGGCGTGCCACGGACGTTGAACTTCGAAAGTGCCGGACGAGTTCTCAGGACTTCGAGCCTAGCCTGGCCTGATGATGCGGGGGCGTGTAATTAGTCGTAGAGTCGGGCTTCCAGGAAAGGCCTGGACTAGGTAACATCAGTCACATCGTAGCGTGCGCGCTGTACGTAGTCGCTGCTTTCAGAAATGATGATCGGGTACTTATCATCCCGGCAGATCTAGCGCGCTAGAAGTCCATTTTGGAGAACATACATGGGTCGAGGATGGGACACTTGGAATCGATAGAATGCTTGATTAAACCTCTGTGGTCACACCTTCTTACAATCACTAATTTGTCACGTGGGGGTTCGCTGCACCCCAGCGTCACTTCGCAGTTACCTACTATTCTCGTATTTTGTAATCTTTTAACTTTTCAGTGATAATTGTATAATCATGCTCTAATAGTCTTTTTTTCCAGAGATGTAAATTTTGGTGCGGTATTTGTATATTTGCGATATTTTTATTTATTCATTTTTCCGTGATAAATCCCCTTCGGAAGTCATAAAGGCGCGATTTGAACTCGCAAATTGCTCTTGGGGCGGGATACACAGCGTGTGACCACGAGGGGTTAAATTTAATCAAAGCATTTGATCTTCAGCTGAGCTGTTTTGGACATCAAGTGTTGACGATAGCTTGAAATTAATTTCACGCTTTCTTGTGTGGCACACGCGGAAGAGATGGAATCATTACCAGCCGATTGATCTCGCGCATAGTGGCGGGCAAGTCGTGTGTCATCGTTCGCCGGTGAATCTTGATGAGTAAAACGAATCGTCGTCATGTTTCATCCGATGGACAGCGCGGAACGATGATTTATTCGTTTTCGTTCATTGACCGTAACTTGTATACGCCAGGTGGTAGTCTGTGTATTGATATTTTAATTCCCTTCAAATGGCGCGCCGCGCGTGCTTTGTACTACTGCGGTGTAATTTAGCCGCGGAAATTGCAGCTCAAAGGCGGTTCTGTTGCTTGAGAAAGAATTCGATAAATGACACGAATCATGTTTCCGATGAATGCATAGGTAATGGATACGTTTTCATAAAGCTAGGTTGACGCGAGTATTGTTTGTTGATTTTACAAAGACACGTGTTACATTCAATTAGCTTGCTCTTCAAAGGAACGTTTGAGAACTAGGCGGGCACTAAGAAGATAAAGGCTGAGAAATAATCGAATTATAACTCTCTGTGGTACTTTGATTTCCATGCTTAGGCGCTTCCTATTTTCTTCTTCGCCACAAGCAGAGATCAAAATGAAAGGGTCTCTGTGGTACCTTGTAAGTGATATTACATTAAACTGTAACCAGAACTCATGGATCGAGGTAGCCCGAGGGAATTTTATTTACGCTGCGGCCATATTAAAGTCGCCCGTGCACCTCCGTTTGTAACACAACAAAATCCTGCCTCGAATCAACTGCTTACAAATTTTTTGGTAGCTCTGTACTCTCGGATAAAAGTATTGCCACAAAAAAGACTTCAGGACTATTAATACTGACTAAACAGGATAAAAATTACTTAGTCAACGTAGGTCGAAGAATTGTCTTCCTCAAAGTTTAGAAGGAATTTTCTGAAAGGAATGAAATTGTGTTGCAAATAAATCGATATAATTAACAATTGTACCGTGTGTCTGTTACGATCAGTAATTATTGTACTATAATTTTATTATATAACTGTAGAAAGTAATGCATACTTTCTTGCTTCACCGAGTAAGTAGAAAGTGCTTGCCATGCACAGACCAGAAATTCTTTAAGTAATGCTTACAATAGCTACCTACCTATTTCAGACGCAAAAGCTAAAAATAATTAAACAATTAAGCATCTTTTATTGAATGTAGTTAGTATTTACTGTACATCTCCTAATTTTGAATTTTTTTCCGATAAAATTTATATTAAATTAACTTCGTAGTGGAAGGAAAAATAATATCATTATTTCCCTGATTACGAATCGACAACAAACTGCACGTGACTCGCAGATAATGACCAACTGTCGGAGGGAACGCGACTCTCCGTCAATGCATCATGGTGCGTCATCGCTAAGACGGCGGTGCATCAGGGACGCGACCTATTACGATGTGAGAAAATTGCTTCCCGTCGAAAAATCTGTCCGAGTGATTGATTAGCAAGAAGACCGCTTGACTCGCGGCTTCTCCTCACGCTCTTTCCCTTTCTTCCACCCGCGCGCATGAATGTAAAACAACGTCACGCACGTTCCCATAATGATTGCCGACCACGTATCAACGTAATAGGTGTCAGTCACCTGTATTAGCAGCGACGATCACGATTACGCTGTGTTTACCGAATTAGAAACGGTCTTTACCCTTCTTTGCATCATTAACATCGAGACGCTCGCGTAGGAGGCATTGCAGCCGTCTAGGGGCGAACGTTGGTAACAAATAGTCCGTGCTGTGACAGCTGTGGCCCCCTATATCCGCGTCCGGCTTGTAAGGGGTCTACGCGCAGTGCACCAGAGCACCGAAAAACGTGCAATCCATATTCGGAGATTTGCGTTGACTTCCAAAAATTTACAGGGTATTTAACAACGAGAATCGTGTTTCGTCTGCCGAGATTTTAAGGGCTCACTTACCCTTGACAGGTCGGAAAATAGAGTCACTTTTATGATTTTTTGTTCGTATAAAGAAACGTCATATTTAAAAATCAGGATATATATATCGTTGTGCATAGATTAAGCTGTATTCTCTTCAGAAATAAATTTGATATGTTAAGAAATGGTGCCATAGCAGCCCCTTCTCCTAAGGCCTCCTGATATTCATGGCACCAAAACTACTTCATGGATTACTGGAGCGATTTGAATAAAATTTCGCGCGAATATTCTTAGGACTATAATCCACTACTTGCCGAGACGATTTTTTATTAACGTCATGTTCTGTTTTTTTATTAAAAAAAGAAGCTGAAAACTCTTGTCAAACATCACATACTCGACTTCGAGTAGGTGCCATTTTTCAGGACATAAATTTCTTCTAAATCGGCGCCGATTTAAACACGCAAGATGCATTCCGATCGAAGTCGAGGGACGTTTTCTAATACAGATTCCCGCGGTAATAAAAGGATTCGTGTCGCTGCACAGTCTACTTAGAAAACACACGAAAACTCAACTGTACACGTATGAGTTTGGCATTCACGCTGCCCAGTGGGGATTGTAAATAGTGGATCGTAAACTGTAACTCACCTTGCCAGTGGTAGCCGACTTGTAGAGCGGGCCCATGATGATATGATCGGTGGGGCAGCCATCCGAGTCGATCAGGACTATCTCGCTGGAGTCGACGCCGTCCATGGCCACCAGCTCTCGCACGAAGATCTCGTACGGGCTGTTCGGGTCGAGGATCTCAAACTTGAGGGCCAACGGATCACCGACTTCGGCGGACGGGATGCCTTCGTTTCCGCTACGATCGGTGATCTTCATGGCAACGTTCGGGGAGTCGACGATCACTTCTTCGGACAGGGCTGGCGTTATGTCACCGTGCACGCCTAGGTCCACCTCGTTCGACACCGTTTTGTTTGTTAGATCGTATTGACAGGTGACAGCCAGGCCGAGGTCCGAGCTGGTTACGATGGTGTCGTGGTGTTGGATGACAACGTCGTTCAGGTAACGACCCAGACCCTGCTGTCTGATGTTGCACTCCAAATCGTCGTAGGCCATTCGTAGCTCGAACTCCAAGGCACCCTTCACGTCCTGCACGCACGAGTTCGGCGCCCCTTTCACGTAAACTTTCCCATAGAACAGCTTGCTAGTTTGGATTCTCGTCACCATATCGCCGGCACGGCAGTCGATGGTGACGTTGTAGCAGGAGCTCAGCTCGTACGTTGATCCCTCTGGTACGTCGAGATAGGGTTCCTGAAGTCAACCAAGTGTTCCGTCTATTGCTACGTGCCCTTCGTATATGCTTTCTAAACTAATAATGCCAACTGCAATGTATTACAGAAGGCAAATGGTTTCTGCTCGCTAACGGAGGACTTCTGGGGTCTCGAGTGAACCTCAAGTATTTTCAGATTGTTTGTGAAAGGGACAGTTAATAAGCGAGGCTCTCGTTTATTTATTTTCTAGTATACATAATCGAGGGAAATTGAAGTGGTTGCTCAAGTGACATGGACACGTACGCAATCTGTTTTTCAAAATAATAAAATTGCCCCTTCTGTTGAAACATTTATCGAATCCATGTTAATAATGTAGGATACCCTTTTTTTATAACTTTTTGTCAGATTTCCTGTTTCTCTCTTTAAATGCCAATTATCCTGTTCGCGTGCAATTTGCTTTGTTCGTTTTAGTGTAGAAAATATGTAATATCCCGGCCATTCTTGCATTACAGTGAATAACACGATACATCGGTCCTTTTTTTACTATTGGCAATTGCAAACAGTGCCTACCCATAGACTTTTGTTCAAGTATTTTCTCATAAATTTCAAGCATAATATTGAATTTCCAGCGGAGTCCGAAATAATCCCACGTGTAAAATTTCGCCGAAATAAAATATTTTTGATAAATGTGAGTGACGTTTTCATTTACGCGATGCACGCGAAAGTAAAATAAATACGAAGGTTATTAAACAATTATAAACTTTTACGCTGCAATACTAATCTTCAAATCTAGTTTCTGTCGCTTGTAAAAGGTTTCTGTGTTAAACTAAAGTGGATATTTATTACACTAATCCTCAGTCGTTCAAAGTGAATGCAGGATATTTACAAAAATTGGCACTATACGCATTTCACGAAACCAACTCCACAAATACTGTCACGTTTCTGTGAACAGCAAATCCATACAAAAATATGGCCTGCTCGATAACGATAATCCGTTCTGTTTCGTGTCCGTATTAATCTAAAACAATGACTTAAAATTTCAGATATCGAGGAAACTGGTGTTTTAAATTGGAAATCCGAAATTTTGGTCGATACTGTTAAAACTCGATAGTCCTCCCTGATGATAGGAATTATTCGCGCGTGGTACGCAACCAATAACCATCACCATTTTGCATCGCCGTTTATTCAGTGCTCTGTATTGTACATAGATTCGTTCAAGCACCGCTAGTACCTACTATTATCAGACCACGCTTGCAACACTAACAAGTAATCTTGTACTTGTGCATATCCTATCATCTAGGTACTACAGTTTTAAATCCGTACAGGTTGACTATTATTCCCATATTGTTATATGTTTTTTTTATGGAAATGAAAATGTGCTTCGAGCATGCAGGAAACTACAGCGTGGCTCTCATTATTATTTGCATATTAGGAAAAAATTAAAATTCATGCAAAACAAGAAAAGACTGTTACGTGAATATTTTTAGCTAATTTGTATTTTTGAAATCTTAAGAAAATTTTTGAAGCACATTAAAATAATAGAAATTTAATAGAATAATAGAATTTTACCATTTTTCCATGTAGGTGCATAAAATTTTACATTATATTTACAGTTGTACAATGTAAAATTTTATGTACCTACTTCGAAAATTGGTAAAATTCGTAAATTTGAAAAATGTGAAATTTTACTGTACAGGGAATTTACCTAATTAAAATTTTAAATAATTAAATTACTATTACCTCGCTAATATTATATAATTCTTATATTACTAAATATGAGATACTAATGATTCGAGAAATAACTCCTAGCAGTTCAAAAGTTGACACCAAAACAGCTTTCCATTCCCTCCTTTTCAATTCAGGTACACTGTCTCCCCGAAATATATTAGGTCGGTGCAAAAGTTCGTTCGCCCACTGTCACGCGACATTATGTGTACGGACTTTTTCTATACCTACACTTGTACTTTTACCAGAAAATTGACAGAACGATATAGATAGCCAAAGACAACGCTTTGATTAAAAATACATGTAATACAATTTCAATTTTAATAACGCCTTTGGTTCAATAAAGCGAAGAAACTTTTGCACCGACCTAATACAATTTCAAATCATCCTTCATCGTGATAACATATTCCACGAAGCTGCAGTACGCCGTCCCCATTTAAATAGCGGGGTATCTCGACTTCCAATTCATCTGGCTGAAAAAGCTCCTTCGGGTGATCAAGACGCGGTCGAACAGAAACGCGAGAAGAATCGCGACGGGGTATGAGATGTAGGAAGTACAAGTGATTCAGTTCGACGTGAAACGCTGGGGGGAGATAGAGTGAACTGATTCTTCAACAGGTTGGCGAGAAGAAAAGTCTTTGTCTTGACTTTCTCGGGGCACGGGGGTACCGTTCTCTCTCGTATGCACGAGCCGAAGAGCCCGGCCACAGGCCCGATAGGGTAAGCATCTGCGATGGAAACTCGATTTTCCACGAATGCGCTCACGGCGAATTGTTCGACCCGGGGTGTGCACGTGTGCGATGTAATCACGTTTACAGAAAATCCCTATCGGCCCTTTCAACAGTACGTGGCCGGAGTGGAACGTGTGAAATGTGCGGTCTACGATTTCTAAGCGAATTCCACGAGCCGGGATTGACGCGAAATTGTTTTACCTACTTCGCGCGCCGAATGAATTAAAGTATGTTCCCCCGACGATATTTAAACCGCGCTCCGACATCCTTTCACACCATTTCCATTAAACACTTTTGATAAATATTTCGTTAAACATTCCTCGTCGAGCAGAGGGCCGTTCCTCTCGCGTGAATGGAATGGGATCGGGCCACGTGATCGATTTTAACCCTTCGTTGACACACCTCCTTTTTCCATCAACTTTGACATACCTGGGTGGCTCACACCCAGAGCAATTTTTGAGCACCTGCCATTATCATCTAAAGAATCCAATCGTCATTAAAAAAATCATGGATCAGTTTTAAGGTCTCTAAAATATATATCAACAGTTTTTTTTTTTAAATTTAATCACAGTTTTTGTAAAAAAATTCTAGATTACCACACGTCGAGAAAAAACGAAGAAAATCTTTAAATAGTTGTGACTTTTACAAATTTCAATATTAGAAGCTAAAAATCTGCAGAGTTGTTGCTCGGACATCATATTTTGAGAGAAAAAATAGTTTGTAAGTCAGCTTTCGAGAAAAGGTTTTCATTTTGCATGTAGAAGGTAAAGAGCGTCAAAATCGGATTATGGGTGGCTCACACCCAGAGTGTCAACGAAGGGTTAAACTTTGGTTTATGGGAAACTGAATCACTATTTATGGAATTCCACTTAACATTTCTAGTATTTTTGGCACGAGGAATTTACATATGCCTGTTTCCTATAAAATCCACTGGTTCTGTTTATCATTACTATGTAATAAATTTTCTACTAAAATTATGATCAGCGTCAGGGACGGATTTTTATTGTATAGGCTAAGTAGGCTGCAACATAGGGGGTCAGATTTTGGGGGCGGCATCGTATAAGCTTATTTGTTTAATACGCGAATAAAATATTAAACATAATTTAATAGAAACGACCATTTTTTATTTCCGCTGTTTTACCCGTGTGATCTTTAAATACAAAAGCTTGTGACAACTTTAAAAATAATTCACTATTTTCTCACGCAGCAAATTAACAATATTGTCGTATTGGATTAATTTTAAAAATGTTCCAACTCTTTGGCATTTAAACATTCGATGATATTTCACGAGAAGGGCGGCAAACACATTTTAGCCTAGGGGCGTCACTTCTCCAAATCCGCCCCTGATCAGCATTTTCTCAACTTTTTATTGTACTATAAATCGGATACCTCGGATTGCACCCTATCGCCACGTAGTGTTTTAAATGAGCGAGAAAAATCGATCGCGAGGCAATCTGAATTTAATTGAAAACAACGTCCAAAGGCGTTCATGAAACAAGAAGAATGTTCGCTCATTTCTTACCTGAATATCAGACAGAGTGGCTCTGGAGTGATGGCTAAGACGGCACACCATGTCGCCAGTATCACCGTAGTCGTAGGAATGGCAACGGAATGGGGAATTAAGGCAAAGCTCTCGGCATTCTTCGGCGGTTCCAACGTCCTGGTATACGGAATCCACTGTCTTCAAAATACGGCCAGCGAGTTTCTTGAATTCGCAGAGCTTCACGGGCTCGTCCACGCAGTGATTCTCCAGATAATCGAAACTCTTAGCCACCTGGAAAGCGTTCGATCCAGCGACGGTCAATCGGTCCATGTCTGAAAGCTCGCACTGTTTCGTTGCGTTTGCGTAGTTGGCAGATCTGAAACAGAGAAGGGACATTCTTTGTTAAAGATTCTGTTACTCGTTGGTTCGCGTGATTCTTGTAGAAAGAAATTTTAGAAACCGCTTCTTCGAGACAGAATATATTGCAGGTGTGGAATAATTTCTTCAGATCAGTAGCTTCCAGTTAGCATAACGTGTTAACATTGGTGAATTATTTTAAGAAGAATCGTAGCATTTTTTAAATGAATTTATTAGCAGCACCTGTATTTTCAAAAGCGTCTTTATCGAGAACAAAGCATTCCTTGTTAAGGGGTTGTACCTAGTCAGGCGGGCCGAAAAGAGGCGAATGTTTGTGAATTTTTTTTGAAAAAGCGGAAGCATATATTCTTATAGAATATTTTGCACTTAAAAGAGCAACATTTAAAGAACATTTGGTAATTTTTTCGTGGAAAAATATTTACGTTTATAATAAAATAACAAGCGACATCCAAGAAGCATTTTTAAAAATTTGGCTTTGCGGTGAGCACTGCCATTCGGAATCAGATTATCTAAAATCAAAAAACAAAAAAGATTTCGTTAGTATATTAATGTATCCTCAGGTTGACGGAGAGAATTTTCCGAAATCTTAATTTAAAACAAAATGGCAGCTATTTAAAGTTGAAATCCTGATTTTTCGTGCAAAAATCACGCGAAAAAAATCACGGTTTCAACTTTAAATAGCCGCCATTTTGTTTTAAATTAATATTTCGGAAAATTCTCACCGTCAATCGGAAGATACATTAATATCCTAACGAAATCTGGTTCCGAATGGTAGTGCTCACCGCAAAACCAATTTTTTAAAAATGCTTCTTGGATGTCGGTTGTTACTTTATTATAAAAGTAAATATTTTTCCACGAAAAAATTACCAAACGTTCTTTAAATGTTGCTCTTTTAAGCGCAAAAAGTTTTGTAAAAGTACACGCCTACGCTTCTTCAAAAAAAATTCACAAACATTAGCTTCTTTTCGACTGCCTGACTAAATAGGTACAACCCCTTAAGTCTACTACAAATTAGGTGGCACTGTATGTATTTATCTACTTAACCCGTAAAACACTTTTGAAAAATGCCCCTTAACTTCGTGCAATAACGTTGTACACAACTCTTCAAGGCTATCAGTGGTTTTAAAACGAAACACTGAGGTTTCGAAAAATCGAGTGCCCTCGATCATGCCCTGTATCGGTGTGGCGACATGCTGATAAAATCGCAGCGGCCAATTTTTTTTCCACGTGTACGTTCCGCTGCTCTGTAAAGTACTAGGCGTAAACCTGTCGACGATTCGTTATTGCAATAAGTTAATGGCTGTCACAGAGATATTTTTAGTTCCATGCCCAAATGAAATGTTGCGCGGAGTCGTCGATTAAATTGGACCTGTTGCACCGCGCCCAACTGAATGACTAGCATCATCCAACGACTATTAAGTTATCATAACGACGCGACATAGCGTGTCGCGGATAATGCAAAAGCCGTATTTCTGGATTTCAATGAAACCGCCTGCGAATATATTAAGTTACAACAGTGCTCCATAAAGAAGGATCAACTGGTTCCAACTTGAATCCGGGTCAGAAATTGTAATGGGTGCTGGGTAATGGATTTCCAGGGAGCTACGTGCTGCACGTTGCCAAATATCGCTGGACCACAAATTGCACCCAGCTCGTCGCGTATTTATCACTAACTACGGAAGTGTTCAACAGAGAACTCGAGCGACTACACGCCTTTAGCAGCGAACTACACAGCCCCTCCAACGCAATCTTCCTACTTCTCTTGGAAACGGAGCTCGACGCTTTTCAATGCTTTATGCTGCTCAGAAGATACTATTTTTCTTTAAGTCTGCTGTGAAGACACTGTCGATGACGTTAGTTACTTTGTTACTCGTTATAAGCGTGTTAGACAACCCAACAACTTGCACATTCTTCTTGAAAATTGAATATCTTCTTAGGGTAATTGCGGGAGAGACGCCGCACCTTCGGTATTTCAGGGTTATCGGTAATAAAATTCAACGCTGTCGATTGTATTTGCTTTAGGCTGTTTGTTTAAGTTAGATTAATAAGCGAGAATGTGTTTGCTTTATTACTTTTAAAGATTTTGCTGTTTTTCGAGGTAAGCCTACCGCACTTTGACTCAATAGTTATACGTCGAGCTTAGTTTTACTAGCGTAGTAGTTAAGAATTCATAGTTTTTCGTGATATAACTTTTGTAACACGTTAAAGGAACTCTGTAGAATATTTCTCAGCCAGAATATGTCACATTCGACATAGCACTTGGAAATACGAAGGTACTGTATCGGAAGGTGTCTAAATCGACTAAACTGATGTTTTTAATGTTAAAAATAAAAAAAAGTGTTTCAAAATGGATACCGTGATATCTCAAGGCGAATTATTTATTTTTTAATGACAAATCTGAGAATCCCAACATATTTGTGAGCTTTCTACTGTTTTTTCACATTTTAATTTTATTTTATGTGTAATGAATGTGTAAGAAAGAGGAAAAGACAATTAAATTTAGAAATACAGAAATAATATCTGTACCTATTGATTTTTCCAATTCTATTGTATTTTATAACTGTATAAATTAATAAAATGTTACATTTTACATTTTAGTTTGCTTTTACTATTTTTTTTAAATAAAAAGTTTAAATTAACGAGTTGGAATGGAAAATTAAACGTTTTTCGAAATGCGGCACCACCGCAGTTTCGACTTCTAGTTTCAATTTTTTAAGGGTGTCAAATATTAAAATTTTCATTTTCCTTAATAACAATATTAGCACAAAATGTTCAACTAATACGTATCCTTGGAAAAAGCTTTCATTGCAAAATTTAGACACGGTGGCAATTTTGCGCAAGGTGCGGCATCTCTCCCACAATTACCATAACACTTTTTAATTCATCGTTCTGTTCCATCAACATAATTCTTTAAATTTGACATGGGAACGCTGACAATAAATTACTTTTACAACCCCAGAGGACTGTTCCCAAACTTATTACGAGAAATCTTTGCAAACCGTTACGTCTAACATAATAATTTCTTAGAAAATATAATTTCGACGATGATCCCTTATAAAAGTCCTTATAAAAAACATTATAAGTGCCAAAAATCAAATTCTATACTGTAGTATTTTTGGCATTTAACTTTGGCAGTTGCAGTATTTTCTACAAGTACTGTTCAAACTACTGGACAACGTATGCTTGTAGCCAACTCGATACAAGCGTTCATATAAATTATATAAATTGCACCACCTTTTTCCTTCATTAGCTCTGCCTCATTTAAGATCATTACCAGCACATTTAGCGCAAGCCGTATCTCAAACTTGCAAGATAAATCGAAATCCGGGAGGAATAAAATGTTTGCTTTTCTACTTTTAACGCGACGAAGCAAAAACGTCACATTTCAAACCACTGGCTTCCCAAACGAAGCGTTAGGCAGTAGAGCAACCTACAGACAGCGAAGCACAAAACAAGCAACGTCTTCGAGCTTTTTATCCCCGCACGTTCTTAGCTCGGCGCCTCGGGTTAAAAGCAATTACGTTCAAACGCAATAGTTTATTGCATCGTAATCGTTAGCCAGGCGAAACGGGACTAAGCACGGAACAAGTGTGAAGATGCCAATTTACTGACGTTTACTGCGAAGTCAACCGAACGGTTCTTCATCATCCCCTTCGCGCTTTCTTCGGCGTTCCTCTGTGTCCACATGCAACGAGGATAATGCCGCACGGTCCGCCCGGAAATAGGAGCGCTTCATCGTTGTTTGCTCATTCGTATTTCGCTTTTTGTTCCTCAAGCTGGGCGCAAACACGTCAAGCATCGCGATATTTTACGTGTTTACACGGATCTGCCAGGTAATAGGGGTATAGATAGAACCGTTCTATGTGGGCATCCATGAATGCAAATTCTGGAGGGAGTCGGCGGCGATAGGTTTTTGTCCCGCCTGCAAGACGTAATCTTTCCCGCAAGAACGTCAACCCGTTTCCACCATGTCCCAATTTATACGGATCTATCCCTCTTTCGCCGCGCACTTTTTATCGATGAAGAAGAACTGCACTTGAAGGGTGGGCAGGAAGAGAGTGTTACGTTCGGAACGTAAAATTTTTCTTTTAAGTCAGGGTATGCATCAACAACGCCTAGCGTTATGGGAAATCCCTCGTTGATCATACTCCTGCCTATTAATTAATAATATTTTTGATAGAACAAAAACCCCTTTTCTTGGAACGTCGTCGTCTCAACGTACTGCCGTCCCGCGATACAGATAAGGCGGTGCTGACGCAGCGGCGTTCTCACCAGAGAGTCGCGTTCGGAAAGACCCAGTGATTCTCCTTCTGTGCCGAATCCGTTTTATGTAAGCGGCAGGGTTGCGTTTCAACAATGCTTTGCAGCATTGTGGGAGAACCCTCGTTGAGCACACCTCTGACCGTCGCGTTAAACATTGTAACATAATCAGTAACGGCTACAGCGGGAATGCGCAGACTGGATCATTTCTTAGAAGACTGACGAAATTGTATGCTCTACATCCGGTGCAGGGAACCGCGCCTTCCCACGATCTTGTCGCATGTGTGAATTAGTAATTAATTAAAAATTGTTGTTAAAATTTGAATACCCAACACAATTTCTGATAGTCAACCGACTGTGGGATTCCCCTAGTCAGAAATTGTGTATATGAAATCATGAACATTAAGGGAGGACCTTTAGCTGTGCGAAATTGTATGTGAGACGTCATGTTTTCCTGTGAGTACGAATATTCCGTAAAGATTGATCATATATTTGAATCGGGAGTCTGATGGATGGACGTGAAAACGCACACACACACCGCCTCGTTAAGTAGACGGGCCCATGGTAGCGCGGCCGAGCGATAAAATGCAGCGTAAGCATTTTCGGTACGGACCCACTGTGGTCGCTGCCGAGAGCGTGAAGCTGCGGCACTCTGTGACGATAAATCGTGAGGTGCGTGTCATTGGGGTCCGCAAGTGTTTTAGAGCTAGAGTTCTCCGGTCTACTGTGTAACCGCGTGAAAGACTCGACTTTGCGAAACAAATATTCTAATAACTTCGAAACTATTTATTCTGTTAACGATTTAATCCAAATTTTTATTGTATCTACTAGTTAAAATTATTATTATTCAGTTTCATTTCATAATTCAACTCAGTACTACTCAAAACGATAACCAAGTGTGTGCGTGTTCGCGTTTCATCCTCTTTTCTGATTCAGGTTTATCAGCGACTCAGAACTACACAAGCTTCAAGGTTTATCAGCGATCCAGAAAGTTTTCCAAAACTCAAAAAGCAAATTTAAAGCATATTGTCAATTAGATTATTGTGACTGTCTGGTGAGTTGCACATCTTATCTCTTTTTGTACACGAAAATACACCGTTATAATTAATTCGTACCTAACGATAATTTCTGACAGTCAAACGACTGTGGGATTCCCCTAGTCAGGAATTATACCGATTTCACAAACGTCTATTCCTTCTAAATTATTGATTGATTTGTTCATATTCAGTTCTGTTAAATGTTTTACATCCATTCATTATTTAATCATTAAAACTTTATTTACTATTAAATTCTACTCATCAATTACCTATCTGATTCCATTGAAAAGACCCGTACGGGACTAGAGCACCAACGATCCCAAAATCTACCCCTTCTCCTTCTGAGAAGGTACCTAAATAATTATCAACTAAAAGAATCGACTGTTACGACTGCGGCGAGCCTCCTTGCTTTTTCTAAATCATAAACTCAATCCAGCAATACTTGATAGTCTAACGACTGTGGGATACCCCTAATCGATATTGCGTCTAAAAATCGTGCCGCTCGAACACTAAAAAGGCCGCGGCACGTAACAAGAGCGACTGAAGCTTCATTGTAAAATGATCTTCCTAGAAACAGATATCGGTAGCCTGTTAATGCTACACGTTCTATTAAAAGGTAAACACGAGCTGCGAAAAATTAGCTTCAACCTGTCAGTAATCTGTTTCATCGATATCAATCTCTGTGTCATTCGCTGAAGCACACCACGCTACGTAAACCCACATTCGAGAGTTTGCCAGTGGTAACTACAGCGAAATAATGCCTCTACCCGTGGTGGAAGAGAATATTGTTGCTGTTATGTAAATATTTATCACGAACACATCTTGAGGTGTATATAAATATTGGTAGAGTGCTTTACAATGTCGCGCGGCAAATGTTTGCGTTCTGATTCGTCCATATCGTGCTATCCGTGCAGTCTCCTTTGCTGGATGCTTGGCAAGGTACAGGGTGCGCGCGATTGCTTTTTTATTTTACACTTCAGCGATCGCTGATGCACGAAATCAATGATGTTTAACCCTTCGTGGTCACAAGGAGTGTATCGCACCCCAAGAGCAATTTTCGAGCTGAAATGTCGCGCCTCTGCGACTGCCAAAAGCAAATAAAAATATCGCTCTTCTTGAACAACAAATTTCATCATAAGAATGCAGAAATGGTAACTGAAAAATGACGCTGGGGTGCAATGAACCGCCTGTGACTACTTCCTGATTATAAGGAGGTTTAAAAAGAACTTGATACACATAATTCTCGTTGCTAACTGATCAGCAAATAAAAAGAAAAAATAACGGGGGTCTGAAAACAAATTTCTGAAGGATGTAATTTTCCACAAGAAAATGAATTTACTTTCGAATACATGGATTCTATAACCGTGAACAATTACAGCGAATATACTCAATCTGAAACAATGCGTTCCATGACTAACAAACGTTCTACAAGTATCTCTTATTCATCACGTCCACTCTGAATTGATTCTCCATTTCGTGCGGTACTTTTAATTAATCCCGAACGTGAGTTTCGAAGGTGCTGAAACCCTGAGCTTCCTATTTTCTCAGCGAAAGAATAACAGATAAAATAAAGCGCGCCGAGGAAAGGGGAGGAAGTGAAAACTTCCATCAAGAGGGGCTCAGGTGTCGAACCACTATCATCATCTAACTGAAGTTTGCTCCAGACGTTAGTACCGCCCCCTGCGCCTCGCCAGCGCCAGGCTAGGAGACTTAAAGCGAGCAGCAGGGGTGCCAAATTTATTCCACGTCGCTCCATCGATTTTGAATTATATTGCCTTAAGACCTGAATAATATTCATGGCTGGCGCGTTATGATTTCAATATTCTCGGGGTTTTCGTCGAACGAAACCTCCAGTCGAAAAATCGCTGCCCCCCGTTCTCGCCCCTCATGCGGTTGGCCGCGATAAACGCCCCCATTCAGCTGAACGTATAATCGAATCGCCTGCGGTTCCCGCGATTATCATGGACCCCTTTTTTATCGTGCTTGCCAGCGACGCAGTCCCTATCAAATCCATGATCGGTGTCTTGGGCCGAGTGACTCTGCTCCGTAATCTCTGTTGAAGCACCAATGAAATTTACGGGACTGGTTATGTGGTAAATAGAGCGCTAGTCACTGGAGCTGCAAAATCGACCGGTTGTAATTCAAAACTGTGCTCGATAGGAGCGCGTTTCAACTAGGGCTGGGACTATTTGTCGAATTTTTCGGTATTCGAATATTCGAATACTTCAGTTGCTCAATTATTTGGCGAATATAATTCGAATATCCAAGTATTCGAGTGCTATTCGAACATTTATGTATTCAAATATCCAAGTATTCGAATGCTATTCGAACTTTTAAGTATTCGAATATCCAAGTATTCAAATACTATTCGAATATCCAAGTATTCAAATACTATTCGAATATCCAAGTATTCGAATACTATTCTAATATCCAAGTATTCGCATATCCAAGTATTCAAATACTATTCGAATATCCAAGTATTCGAATACTATTCGAACATTTAAGTATTCGAATATCCAAGTATTCAAATACTATTCGAATATCCAAGTATTCGAATACTATTCGAACATTTAAGTATTCGAATATCCAAGTATTCGAACATTTAAGTATTCGAATATCCAAGTATACGAACATTTAAGTATTCGAATATCCAAGTATTCGAATACTATTCGAATATTTAAGTATTTGAATACTGATGTATTCGAATAGTATGGTGTGAATTATAAATCAAGTTCTTTAGGTTCATTTATCAGGGTGAAATCTTGTAAGCTAATTTTGACCCACTTCACACCATACTATTCGAATACATCAGTATTCGCATGGTATTCGAATACTCAAATATTCGAAGTTTATTCGTAGCATTCGAATACTTGTAAAATATTCGAATATTATATTATTCGAATAGTTCCAACCCTAGTTTCCACGAGCTTGTTAGAGGTGCAAGTTGAACGAGTTCTATATCCACGAATGTTCCTGTATTTAATAGATGCGAGTGTCCGTGAGGCTAGGAAGAAATCCATGAAGACTTGTATTTCTTTGCAGCGATCTTAATGGAGCGTTTGCAGGACGACGATCATTTAAAGTAGCGTGACATTTCTGCAGGAGGATTCATTGAATTTCTCGAAAGTGACATTTCGTAGGCTGCGGTTTCGTAGCTAGTCGTATCTGGCTAACAGCTCGTCCGTTGAATCAAAATGTTTCTACCGAATTGTTCGGGATTCGAGTAATTGGCCGGCGATATGCGTGCTCGAGCCGCCTTTATTATTCATCGCGCCCGTGCGCCTCAGGAAATCGCTTTTATCGCGAATTATTTTTATCCGATTTGCTGATCCTGCCTGCGATTGTGCCGCGACAAGATTAACGCGCGCGGCTACGCGTCGCCCGATCACCATCGATCTCTAATAGGGCCGTCAGCCGATATTTCTCGCTTGAATTATTGCTGCATCGTCGACGCTGCGAGCGAATCAAGGAGCCAATTGTGTCTCCTTTTTCTCACTGCGGTGTGCGTGCATTAATTTGTCCATTTAAACTTCTTTTATATTTAACATTTGTAATGCACGTAGGTACTTTATTTAGGTAATGTCATTTCTACTGTGACATTTTGCAATGCTATTTTTTGACAACACCTTGCATGAAAGGTGCAGTAAAGAATGTTGAAGAATTTATAAATAAGCGAAGTAATTAATGCGGGTTCAGGAATTAACTTTAAAAGTAATTCACTATTTTTTGTTCCATTAGCAAGTGCCTCACCTCCCATTACATGCCACCCGCGACGGTAAGAGATTACATGACAAACTCCTTCGATTGAAATTCAATAAATTGATTAGATGTTTTTCTCCGCCTTTGTGTTTCAACGCTCTCTGGAGCCGGCTGGTACATTTGTTGTACACATTCACTCCTGAAAGTTGCTTTGCCTGCGACTTTTTATCTCAAAATGATCCATTCACCGAACGCCAAAGGGGTCCGTCGCTTAACCACAAAGCGCCCTCTGATTTTCTTTCTTCCACTCGAGACAAAAGATATCCGTTCGCCGTACAACTTAAAGTAAACCTCGAGGGAAATTTTAACCTCCCGCGCAGATGTTAAATGCGAAGTTAACTTCGACGGGGGGGGGGGGGGGATGTCCGTACCCCGCTCCACCCCCAAATCCTTTTTTCCCTTTTCTTCGTCCGAGGTGATCCCTCTGTGTTCCTCCGCCATCGTGATTCTCTTACCATCTTCCCTCGCCCTGCTATTTCGAACAAATGGCGAGGCAAAAAAATAAAATGGCGCGGATCAGGGTGGCTGGGCGGAGTAAGACGAGTCGAGGGATGGAAAACGCTGGAGGCGACGCCGGAAAAGAATTACAAGTGACTCGACCCGCTGCATCTCGATGAATCTCAAATTATTCGTCGCGACCGCGTTTCAATACAGACGAATCGACTATGTGTGTGTGTGTGTGTGTGTGTTGGCGCGTCCGACTTGCATTAAATTTCCATCGTGGTTGAGCGACACGGGCCAGAAAGCGTAAACTAAATAAGTCGAATAAATAAATGCGATCTGCCCCCCGAGCGTACCAGAAAAGTGACTTTGCCCTCCCCTGTCGCGATTTCGAGTATCAAAGCGATATTCCTGAAGTAACTTCTACGAAACGTGAAGGGGTACGGATACAGCGGACAAGGTCCTTGTGTCTTCTCAGCTATAATTGAGTTTCTGCTGGTATTTAAACCGTTTTAGTGGTGCCATTTTTTTCTGAGGAAACTTCGTACATGGCTCCACTTTCGTGTCCAATGTAATGCTGTTGAAGAATGTGAATCGTAAAAGCAACGCGTTCCATGCTTGTGATCTAATGGGGAGATGATTTTTCTCTTGTACGTGAGTCGAAACTGTGAAATAAACAGTTTTAATACTGGGGTTTTGCGAGGGAAGAGAAATGACTTGATGTTCAGAGTGCACTTAACCTGTTAAGTGAGTCATTTCTCGATCAGAAGGACCCCGAGTGTTTAAAACTTTACACTGATTTATTTCGACAGTCGTGTACTTAACGAATCAATAAATTTTTGCAACGTGTAGGAATCTTCAAATACCAAGTTCAGTCGTCTTCTCCGGTTAATAGGTTAAGGGGTCATTCCGGTTAGAGGGGTTGAAGAAATCGATTTTTTTAAAAAACATTTTTCGACAGTAGGGGAAAGTGGGGCAAAATCATATCATTGTTTTTCTAAGACAAGAGCTGCGATATGCACCCAACGTATGGTGTTACATTCGGGTGGACCTCACGACGGTATGAGATCAATCGCAGCGCAAAGACCGTCGTAGTTTTTCGTCCAGAGAAGTTTAAAAATTTCGAGTTGAAAAGTTCCAGTGTCGCGCTGGTGAATTGCCTTTTTTATACCACTAGAATTTAAAGAACCTATTACGGTAAGTACTGCATTGTGTTCTGTAGTCTTTACACAGTATTTTTACGTTTTACCCGGCTCTTTATCGCAGGTTAAAGTGTAAATATTTAATGTTTAGTAAATCACCTCATTTGGGGCAAAACCGGGTATTTGAGTATGGGGCAAAATCGGGTACCCATACTTTCTATGTATGGCGTAAATGTCTTATAAAAGCTGATTTATAATCTTTAAAAAATCCAATAATAATCTTGATTATATGTATAGATCGCGGATGGGCTCATGAGATTTGCACAAATATTGAGGAGGGCGACGAGAATGTGATCGTTTTCATAAAAAACAAAACATAAAAAAATTTGTATAAAATCAGAATCTAAATTTCGGGCGAAGCCGAGTAGTAAAGCTAGTGTAAATATATCTCAAGTACCAGTCGCGAGCCACAAAAGTGTCCCATGTAAACAGACTACAGTTTCCACGAAAAGCGAAACGTCACGTGGTACCAAGCACGCTTCAGTTTCAACTTATTTCCCACCAAGAAACCAGCGTGGCGGCACTATGAACACACAGAGTGCCCCGTATGTGTCCAGCCACCCTCGACTCGTCGAAGTCTCTTAGGGCGTGTCGCGGCCGAGAGGAAAATTTCGTCGCGAACCTGCGGGAACGATAAAATACGTGGATGCGGACACGATTGCGTTTCCGTTGCAGTGCCGTCGCGCCATGGGACAGTTCGCTGAAAATAACATCGCAGGCTGGAGCCGTAAAACTTAAATTGATCTGCTAACCATCGCAGGCGGGAATGGCCAAACGAGGAAACATTATAAAAAGCTGACTCTACTATGAATTCGATAATTGGTGGCGTTGCAATTCAATGTGTGGCACTTTTTTTGGTTATCGATTTAGCGGGGGCGACTCGAAAATTCAGAAAAATCTATGACTTTGTAGAAATGTAGCTCAAGTCATGGTAATAACGTAACTATTTTTTGTTTCGGCAATAAAATGGTCCTAAGAGTGAAAACACCCCCTCAAAGAAATTGTGACTTTTCATATTATTGCAAATATCTGCGAAACCGTAAAAGATATCGAAAGAAAGTTCAATTCAAAGTTTTATAATTTGGAGAAAAAAAATTCGCAAATTCTCTATTGTCGCTTTATAGGATATAAAAAACAAAGATATTTAAATATAACTTCTTTATATCTTTTACAGTTTCGTAGATATTCACGATAATCTGAAAACCCACGATTTCTTTGAGGGGGTGTTTTCACCCTTAGGACCGTTTTATTGCCGAATAAAAAAATAGTTGGCTAATTACCATCAGTTGAGCTACATTTCTGCAAAGTTTCAGATTTTTTTTTAATTTTCGAGGTGCCGAGCTTCCCTTGTGAGTTTACTATGTATCAGTGCCGTCTTATCGTTTTCGGGGCCCTGAGGCGAGCTCCATATGCGGCCCCCAAAATTATTCTAAATTGAACAAAATCAAAAGTGTCGCGCTAACACGCGAAGTAAATAAGTATTAAAACAATTAGATAAATAAGATTAAACGTGGGGTGCATTCCACGAGAAAAGGGCCCGAATTTAAAATCTAAATTTTGGTGTATCTATTCGTTATTTTCTTTCTGTCACAGTTGGAGAGTCCATTTCCAATTCCTTTCTAGCTTTAACAACCCTATTTTTTTTTTAATTCTCCAATTTCTCAGGGGCCTTCTGAGCTCCGGAGCCCTGGGGCGGCTGCCTTTTTCGCCTCTATGTTAAGACGGCACTGCTATGTATTCAATAATTAGTGACGTCGTAATCCAACTTGCGGATCTCCCTATGATATGCCTCGCACTTTGTATAAGTGAGCATTCACGGCGCTGGCTGAGAAATGTTAATGCGCGTTATTTTTTCGCCGCAGCGCGGCTCGTTTTTGCGCGTGCACCCCAACATTGGGGAATAATCCCTGGGTAAGCGGTGATATTAACGATCCTGCTGCAAAAACAGGCTCATGGCAAGTCCTCCGCTGCTCTTTGTACCCGTCGACCGAAACAAGTTCGTATGTGGGATATTTTTTCCCAGGCTGCAACGAACTAATCAGCTCAGGTACCTTCTCCGCGAGGCAGCCTGCTAGGTATTCATGAGCGTACATCAAAGAGATATGACATCGTTAGGGGCAATGTTTTTCAGATACAGGATAGAATTATTATATTTACTGTGGCATATGAGTGGCTTTTATGTCAGGCTTGATTTATGGCGTACCACTGGTACTTTATCGTGCGTAATTTCCTTCGTGTATGCCATAGGAATTGCATAAGGAATTGCACAGTCTCAATGAGCAATACTGAAGGGATGGGGAAGAAAGGAATTTGGTAATTTCATTATGCTTCACCTCTACTTTATTCGACTGTTACGTTATCTGAATCTCGTGTGGAGTGGACAAGCAATTCGATATTAATCTCGAGGAGGTGCTCGTGGCTCACAAGCAGTCTAAATATTAATTGATCATTGCCTAACAGTAATTCTTAATTAAGAGATTTTAACGCGGAATGGTTGTTTATTGTGTTAGCGATTCGAAGGAAAATCCTGGGGTGGGGCTAAAATATGCAGGGTTTGTAGAACGATCGCTTCAAGAAGCAAATCCACAATTCCATTAAGCTCTTGTCTATCTACGTAATGGATTATTTAACAATCAAACGTTGCCTCAGGGTATTTCATTAAAGATAATACATTAAATTCTCTGGCAAGGACTCAAGAGTTCCCTGAACCAGCTACAATCGATTTTAAGGTCTGCTTCGACTAGCTGGCTGACATTTACATTGTAGACGTATTATTACGTAACTGCGCAAGTTCCACATGCAACTATCCTCTCTACTATAAATAAGTATCTTCACCGTAAATGAGTAACGCGACCAATATAACTAACCCTAAATCACTATCGTTTCAGTCGACTGGCCCTTTCATTCCATTCCCCCCCGAGGATAAAGCTTTATCTATGCAAATATCTAACACCTCTAACTCCATATTAAGCAGTAAATGGTGTCACGAAGGGTACAGGGGGAAAGAGCTAAGAGGGTCAAGCAGGAATCAGATAGGAGGAAGGTGAAGATCAAAGGAGATAATAGCAGAGAAAGAGAGAGGAATTTTAGCAGGCAATTCAGTAGCTGCGAGCAGCTACAATCTCGGTAACCCACCCCGTAGGTATTCGTGCGCCAGTGCTCGGTGCTATACGTCGCCTACGCAGTCCCGTGATGCTTTGCGTGTTCAGCCGTGTCTACGAGGGCGAGGCACCCTTCTCGCACTTGGAATTTCTCTCCCTTCCCCGCTGTGCCATCGACTTTTCCCCCGTTGCACCGAATCTCACCACCCTCCCCATCCCCTCGGCTTCACTCGTCTCTTGCTCTCTGGACAAATGGCTACAATTACGTACATGTGCCAATACATAACCCACACCGCCGGCCTCGTCTTCCGCAACCCCTCCCACGACCGAACAAAGTGCACCGCCACGAATCGTCCGTTTACCAGCGATGCACGCGTCCGATAATACATCTACAACTTTCAACCCCGCCACTTCTACCCCCGCCCGCCTTTCTGCCTCCACCCTTAGTTTTTTGGGGCGACACGCCATGCGGGAGAAGTTCTTGTCATAGCTTTGCGACGAGTAGTTTCGAGGAGCTAAACGAAACGTCGTTTACCTGCGGTTCCTCAAACTGTTGTAGCCGTATGTAATTTGACAAAGTTAAGAGAGGTGCCGAATAGTTTGCATTCGACGTCGCCTGGTAGATATAGATTCATCCACGCCACACCCTCGCTATTCCTACATTGTTTTGCATAACATTCACACATTTTTACATTAATCCTCGGTGGTCACAACTTCTTTTAGCCACAAATTGGTCAAAGGGGGTGCACCGCACCCCAGCATCATTTTTGAGTTACCATTTTCGTATTTTTGAGTCTTGTAGATTTTCAGTGATAATAGGTTAACAACAGGTGAGAGCTGTGCCTCGCCTTTTGCAATCTACTTCTATTTTTACATGTATTATATAATTTCTAACTTTATTATTTTTCGTTTTCTTGTTTTCTTACACCTATGTATTTGTTACTTTTATACTCTTGTTACTCTCGTAATGTCTACTGTGCAGCATAGAATTATTATTATTAATTGTACATTCGTAATACTCGTATCTGTACCCTAATAGTCTTTTTCTAGGAAAGTAAATTTTAAGGGGGTAGTCTCGTCTAGAAGGCCAAGCTTTTGCCTTTCCTTGGGGATGATGCACAAAAAAACTACACACTTTTCACCGATTAGCATTATCCACGCGTATTTATTAATATTTCACTTAGTTGTAAACAAAATTCAGCCATATATAATAATAATTAATGGAGATATGATTCATCTCGTAAAGCGTGTGCAAAAAAAGTTGCCTCATTCAATTATATGTTTTCTGAAGGTGTACGAAAAAGATGGACCAGATTGGCCCACTAGAAGTTGAGATATCGTGTCATGAAAAACACCGTCTTGAGAAAAACCCATATCTCCATTAATTATTGTTATATATGACTGAAATTTTGTTTACAACTTGCTGAAATGTTAGTAAATACGTGTGGATAATGCTGATCGGTAAAAATTGCTTAGTTTTTTGTGGGTCATCCCTGAAGAGAATAGAGGATCTCGTCCATCTAGACGAGACTACCCCCTTAATACAATTAAATTTGTAGTTCAAAAAGAGTGATTTTCCATGGTTGTGGGAAAAAGCGATATTTTTCATCCCGATGTGAACTCGAAAATTGCTCTTGGGGTGCGATACACCCCGCGTTAATCCCACGAAGCGTTAATCCCACACTATTACTAAATTCCTTCCGCCGTTGAGATTTTTCTTCCATCTACACACAACTTGTACTAATATTCTTTTGTGAGTTTGCCGCAGCAGCACAAGAGGTGGCAATTAGATTTGCAACTTTGTTGCGTCCGCGCAAGAAGCTAACATTCCCCCCGTAAATTTGCTGCGCCTGTCGGAAAAGTCGAAATTCGATTTGTAACATTGTAAGCTGTCATACTAAGGTCTGACTAGAAGCTGGTGCATCGGTAGCCTCTGATGTGTAAAGTGTGACGTATGACGTGGAACAGGTGCACTGCCCAAGCGGTGCAAAAGTAAAGTAAAACTGGTGTGGGAACAGTGTCACAGTAGCATAAAAATCGTGTGCCATCTGCGAGAGAATGATGTACCAAGAATATGGGCATACCGCGGAAATCGTGTTGGAACTATCGGGGAGTGACGTAGCAGAAACATGAATAAGCGTACAACAACAGCGTCAAGATTTTGCACTGTACCCCTTCAACCATAGGTCCCACCAAACTCAGGCGTTCTCTGGTTAGCAGAGTGGCTCCAAGCGAGGCATCGAATCACTTCGTGAAAGTCTAGAAAATCACAGGGAAAGTGGAGCAGTTTGCATTCCCTCGGAGGTACAAACGATGCTTCCCCGATGGTGATTCGGTAGAAATCATGGCCCCGGGATTACCTGGTTAAGGGCTGGAAAATAGAGCAGGCAGACTGGTGAGGTCGCTACCCAGAAACTTAGGAACGGTAAGCACCCCGGAGGTGTAAGGAATTAGACGTTGCAGAGGAGGGCGATGCACACGCGAGGACACATGCACGAACGCATTCACGCGCAGGCACGCTCGCTGGTATTAGCGTTTATACGTACGGCCGCTCGATGTAATTACGATAAAGTTAATGTAAGGGTGTCGGATGGCCCAGCTGGCTCTGCGCTCGATCGACGAAGGCCTGGGTGTAACAGGTGCTACCCCGTGAGTTTCGGAGCATCGGTATAGCGCTTTTCTCCGGCGGCAAGCAAGCAGTTAAGATATGGGCCCAGCTGTGTCTTCGGAATAGCTCGGCTGCGCGGCGAAAAGTTCGCAAACTCGACTCAACGGGGGCATTTTTACCTCGTGAATGACGTTCGAACGACGTGACACGTGTAAGCATTTCCACTAGCTCTTGCTCTATTTCCTGCGGCACAGCATCGCCAGTGCCCGGCGTCGATTGAGCTCCCGCCTCTCTTACGTTAAATTAATGGCCTAGGAGCTAATTGAATTGATTGGAATTGGAATGCAGTGGACCGGACTGAAGATTGCACGCGAATGATCGACGAATAACTAACTGCATCTGCGGTATAACAAGTTAGAGGGTGTAGATATGTTTGAGCTAGGTCTGACTGTCACAGACTTCTGAGATATAGTTACAAACCTGAGATCCAGTCAAGTTAAGTGTAAGATTCTTCAGGGTACAAGCCAGCGAATGTGCTCTTGTCCACTCGTTACTTGTCACATTCGTCACGCTCTAGAACCTTGCAGCACTAACATTCAAAACTTATACCGTTGATTGGTCCGGGAGACACTTAAGGGCCCTACCAACTTTGCTACCTATTGCTTTTGCATCACTACTGCAGGGTATGCTCAGAAGGTGACATTCTTGTCTTTCTGTTAGCTAGTTTTTAGTTTACTGTGCGAGGTGAATGAACTGGAGCCTGGTTGTTTGGCGCGAGTATGCCAGCTCAGGGTACGCCTTTGAGAGAGAATAATTTAGGAACATGAAAATTCACAAATTCCTTTCTCATGTATAAAACATGGGCTTCTGAGAGCATAGTGTATGATGTTCAATTGTTAAAAGGGTCGTTGACTTTGGCCAGTTGACTTGGCACGCGCAACTGTCCAAAAATTCCTTCAACCCCAGGACGGAATATAAATATGCCTTTCGTCTCTATATTCGAAGAAACTGGGTGCAATTTGTTTACGCATACATCAGACACCAAGAATTAACCATGAGCAGAGCCGCGGTAGTCGGAAAGGGAGCAAAAGTCCCGGCATCAATGACGAGGATTGAGCTTGCAATCGCAAGTTATCCACCTACACGCGCGTTTCTAATTAATAAATATCGCCATACCTAATGAATTGCGGTATCTGTCGGCGGCGTATAGAACAAAATGGTAACGCGGGTCTGATTGCAAATTAATTACTTATATTGCCCTATTTGCATATGCAAATCCTGTAGCCGAGTCAGAGATATGGAGATGGGTCGAGCAGGGTTGGTAGCAAGGAGCTGCTATCATCACCGGTGTAACCGGTCCACTTCTGAGGGAATTCGTTCCTATCAGGCGTTCTTGTAACGGCACATGTTAATGACGCTTGATAGGCTGCAAATACGTTGTTCCTCCAAGACTGGGAGTAAATTTCGATTCATCCGTGCCGCAAGTATCTTGGGCGTTGATCGGTATAGAGTGCAGAGTGACTTTCCATTTCGCCGAAAAGTTGTTCATTTCACATTTTCTGCCATACGAGTTATCAAAGACGTGTGATCAACAAACTTCCGCCAAGTTTTAGTAGGTAATCCTCACGTTATTCGTTATGGTGTTTCTGATGACAACGAAAATGGAAGCTGTAATCATTTATCTATTAACAAACTACCACCCGGCATCCAGAACTATCTAACATTTCAATTTCAGAGGCTGAAGAGCGTCGTGGTTTCCTAGCACACCTTCGATTAACTTTCCCACGAGCGGTGGTGCCGTTTTCAGTTCCACCACGAACCAACTGTACTCTGCATGCACGTTCAAACTTAAGCACACGGTGTTGCAAAGCCCCGCAGCGAGATCTATGAAGTTATAAAGCAGTGCTCGTCGATAAGCCATCCGCGCTGTAACTACACTTTTATCACCAGTGTCGGTGGGCAATTCTCCCTGGCAACGGCCTCTAACGAACCCCAGACGACACTGTCGGGCATATCTGATTCGGCATCGTGCGAGTTAAAATCTGCAGCAGGATTCGGTGCGTAACGCGAGCTACGAGCAGACTACGATCCGATAATGTCCGAAGATATCAAAGGAAAGTGGAACAAGGGTCCACGGGCAGGAAAGAGGGGTTGATCAAGCAGAAGCTGCGCACGGCGCAGGCAGAACAGCAGAGGTATACCGTAGATAGGAGCAGAGTCGCGATAAAGTCGTATCTCTCTTATTGCTATCTTCGCTGTAATTCTCCCCAAGTTGCTAGCAACGAACACGCAAGAATAGTACGGTCCGCAGCAGCAGGAGCAGCATTGCCAGTACGGCTGTTTGCGCGCACACACAGCCGTGATCCGTACACACCGGTGAATACTGACAGGATGTATTTTAATGGTTGGATTTCTGCGCGCATGCACGTCCCTATTTCTCACGGTAACGACGTAGCCAACCCTCCCTGGAACGTCGTGCAAATGCTGAAGGAAAATGGGGTTAAACAGGGAGGGAAGAGCAAACGGAATAACGAACAGGCGAGCCAGACGAGGAAGATACACAGTAAAAGCGAACGTTCTTTTCCCGCCCGACATCCCATCCGCGCTCGCGATCGTTAAACCATGAACGCTTATGTAAAAACGGCTCCGTGTTTTCGTCACTCGTCGATCCCCAGCCGACTATTCTCGGTCTCCGGCGTGAGATCCAATCGGTGCCTCTCGCCCAGCTCGCATAGAAGCATTCCTTTCATTAATGCACAGAGAATCGCCGCGTGATAAATTGCATATGTGAGAATCAAAGCGTGCAGCCGCTACCACTTTCGCGCGTCTTCGTGCAGGACTCTTTAAAGTGCCTCGAAGTCGACGCGCAGCTTTCAGGTCTCCCCTCGGCGAAGATCGCGAAAGTGGAGTCGGATTCAACTCATTTTTTATTCAAACTCCGCTAAACGTACCGAATATACGTTTATAAATGTCGCAGAGAGCGGCTCGAAGCACTCCGAGTAAAAAACACGGCGGAGCACGCGGTTTATTGAATCACCGTCGACTTTCCATCGCCATCTTCCTCCGGCTTCCCTTGCGAAAGAGCTATAGCTTGTTCGGGACGGAGAAAATCATGCTGCAGATAGGCAAAACTGGCCGAGCCAGACAAGTGGGTACACAGGTAAATCGAGAAGGCGGATGGACAGACAATCAGGCGCAGAGACGAAACAGTCGGGTATAGCCATGCGCATTAGAAGGCTGGCTACCAGCGCGGGTCCTTAACATACCTACGTCCGCCTTGAATGATTTACTGGGACTCGCCATTGTTTAGTTTAAATAAACGCTGTACCAGAGGGTACCGGTTTGTCTTCGCGTGCCAGTATGATCGTGGCCGGTAGGTTGGTATTGCTATAGCCGCCGCTTGGGCCGCTGTCACTGCCATCAAGCCGTTGTACAAGGTGCAGGGGCCCCGGCGATGGGGGCGGTACGACGGGGGCCCAGCGGGGTTTCTATCCGTCGAGATGAGTACCGACGATTGCGGGACTACTGGTTGAACGGACAGTACACCTACTGCACTGGCTATATCCAACGCGTACCAACTGCACCGCAGATATATCGCCATACAGGCTGATCCTTATACGGTGACTAATTGATTACGGACCGCGCGTATTACATTCGCGTTTTAAACATCGCGAACTGTGGCGAGCCGTTCCCTTCGATTTCGCGTGTACGTCGAGCATCAGGTAGCCTTATTTCATGGATATTCTGCTGGCCAGATTAATTCACGTGGACGTGGTCTGACGTAGCTTTATTTCCATTTCATTTGCGTGTTCTAGTGCAATGTTATGGTCGATGGTATTTTTTTCTTTTAATATAATGGACATCTTTTGAAGTTGAAGGTAGTGTAGGATCCGAGTCGTGAAGTCGTGGGGTATATTTCTGTCAGTCGCCTATACCAACTCAGTTTTGTTAATTATTTTATGCGTTTGTTCTGCAGTTTAGCGGAAAAGATGGAGCAAACATTTATTTCGCGGATCTAGTATTGAATTTATAACCACTCTTTGAGACACACCCTGTGCAGTAAGAAGATTCCACTGTCTGAGGATGTGGTACAAGTTCCAAGAGTTCAATTCAGCAGTTTGCAAGGGATCAGTTTGCAACATTCTACTCCAGTTGCAGCAGTCTTCGCGGAATTGTCTTTCTTTCTCCATCGCGAGCGCTCTCCGCTTCTACATCCTGATCCGTGCCGTTGCGTCTCGAATATACGTTGTCAGCCAGCTACCGCTGAACTTCACCTTTCATAAATCCTTGAGCAATAGCGTAAAACGACGGGCTAATGCACGCTTAAATGTCACAGGAAATCTTCTCCATCTTTCCGTTTTACCTTCATGCTTCGCGATCACGGCACTCCGCCGCCGCCGCTGTGCCCCTGTGACGCGCATCCACCGTGCAGGCTCTCGCCAATGGGAATTTATAAAGATTTAACGAGAGTGTGTTGGGTGGCCCGAGACGCCTTAGGACACGCTCGATAATTGCCACTTCTACGATTGGCCGTTGGCTTCGTACTTAACAAATTCGATATCGCATCCGGCGAGAAGTTCCAACGGATCCTCAGATAACAAGGAATGGCTTCGTTAGGCGCTGGTTATTGGAAATCGGGGCAGAGGCGAACAACTAATTAACGGCGGAACGAATTCTCCCGACGCGATTATCGGTGTTTGCATAGCATAATACGCACAAGGCACGAATTTTTCCATCCTTGTTTGCCCGACTCGCGGCAGTAATTGATAATCCCGCGTAAGGACACTGTGATAGCACCCCTGGCTAATTAACGCGCGCAGGCTTTATTTCTCAGTTGATACGCTTAAGAAATTCGACATCTCCTAAATCGGATGTAATCTCCCGTAGTCCCGCGATCTTCACGCATAACTCTGACCCTCCCAAGAAATTTCAACCAGAGGGGAGGAAGACACCCCCAGAGTGTTTTCAGCGGAGAATTTCCCGGCACCCGGGCTGCCTTCCGAATCTCTCGATGGTGGTCGTTCACATGGAATGTAATTAACGCTTCTAGAGGACGTTTATCACAAAAAACAAGCGATTCCCCCCTGGCTAGTTCCATTCCACCTCTTTCTCGTCATCGTTGCCCTTAAACTTTTCTTATTATTCGAATCCGTGGACCATCGGTTTTCATTAGCACCGGCGAACGTAATTCCTTCCAAAGTATTTCTATCTATTCGTCCGATAAGACTCTCCCTCCCCCGCGCCGCCGATCCATCGATGAGAAATGCTGCCTCGTTCTGGTCCGGATAAATGTTTAGCCGCTCGAAATAATTCAGACGCACGCGTCCCCCCAACGAGAGAGGATGATTTATAGGAGTCCCGTGGCAGCCGTGCACGGCCAGTCTTTTCTCGGTGGACGATTAAGAAGGCGCGTTTGAATGAATCTTAAACAGAGATCCTTGCCTTGGCGTGACGCCCACGTCTGAACTCGAAGCTAACAACTAACGATTTTCTGGCGCGGACGTTTATCGCATGACAAACGATGCGCGAACGCAACGACGGCTTACTCCCTTTGACACACCACCATCGGCATGATAACGCATCGCCGCGTCCCTGGCGCGTCTTTTGGAACGAGAGGGATATCGGGTTCTACGCGCGGCCTGACAATAGACGCGGAAGCGACAAACCGGGCAAGATGAATGCTACACGAATGCTCGCGGTGCGGGGCGAACGATTGTTCCGGACCGTGTAATCGTTGCCTGGAACGTGACGGCAAAAACATTATTCCTCGGTGAATTGCCGTAATTCGTGGGGCGATCGTGGCACGTTCCGCGGGGAACGGTGTTAGAAAGCCCACCACTATCCACGAACAGATCCTCACTTGCGGCAACAAGGATGCACCATCTCCAATGACGTCGCGACATCGCCCCAAAAGGGGTTCGAGACCCGCGAGTGTTTCCGCTTTGACTAATTGCAAGCTCATCGGCTGGTCAACGTAGGAGAATTATAACAATGTTGAGAATAAGTACATCTAGGTCCGGCAGATGCTACGTTGCTAGAGACCTTCTGTGTACACGGGACCACTGTTTTCAGTAACCACCATTTGGGCATATAAATAAGGTCCCGATGAATCCAACAAGACTACTTGCTACATCGTAATTCTGCTACTCACTGACCCATCTCTCGACTTCTCCTTCCAAGTGTAAAGCGTTGGTTAAAACGCGAGTAGTTTCTGTACATCGTAACAACGGCTACAGCAATTTCTCAATCGCACGGGTATGTTATTGTCATCGTAGCCCTGGCAGGGGTACAAGCGTGTACTACTTTTCCTGCCAACCCGTACGTATCATTTTCTTGCTCCCCAGGTAATACGTTCACAACCACGTCTTTTCCCATTCATCAGAAATTACCGTGTTAGCGCTGGCTCCTGTGTTTAGCCTGATGCATATGGTATCGGGGAAGGGAATCGTGGCCCAGGCTACAGCGGTGCAATGGAATCACCATTCCCCCGAGGTCCCCGGTGACTGTTTAGTCAAACGAACCCTGGTCAATTTACATTTTAATAGCTTGTGTGGTTCCGGGCCCTGTTACAGCGCGCTAACCTATTGACAGCCGGATCCATTGTCGCGCCGGCTCTCCGTCAATTTCCCTTTGCCCCATTAGCCCCGGTGATAAAAAGTAAGACAATTCGCGTCTCGGGCATTGTAGGATGGGAACGGGGTAGAACAGCCTGATTAGGAGCCAACCACCCGCGACATCGACGACATTCCCTCCACCCTTTTCTTCCTCACCAATTGATCTTTTTCCGCGTCGCCCCTTTCGCCGTTTCTTCTGCCCTTTCGAATCTTCGTCGCGACTTTTGCGCGCGATTCGAAAGTACCCGCCTAACGATCCACCCCGTCCTCTTTGCAACAGTCGCCCCGGAATCCTCCTTTGTGACGGGCACACGCGCGGGGAAGACGAGGTTCCGCATGAGCGCACGCAAAGTCGATGTCTGTTGCGGAATTCGGCTGGACGCTCGGGCACCCGGCCTTTCGCTACGTTCGGTGCGGTTGACCGATTTGAAAGTAACGAGGCGCCCTGTTTCTCACCAGGCCCGGGGCGGGCCAGCGTCCCCGAGAGCTGACAGAAAAGCCTGATCGATCGAACCACGATCCCCTGTCGCAGAAAGCTACTCTCCGACGTGGAACGTGACCAAACTACTTAGTCGTTACTTGGCCAAGACGATATCATTATCGTAAACGCCGCGCGGCTAAAACAAATCGTGGCGCGGCTCTTAGCATTAATTAACCGCAAATTACGGCCCGACGGGGCTAATACAAACGGTGCCGACGCGCCATCCCCGCCCGGATAAATCTCTCATTGCGAATTACGTATGAAGACGTTTACGAGGCCTTTCTGACTATTCGCCGGGAATTATCACGCTGATACCATTTACGCACACCGGCTAACGAGGGTGCCGGCGATTTTATGCGGGATAGTTGGTGATTCGTGTGTGACCAAACGGGGAATGTGATTTCGTGACGTTGATGATTTAGATTCAAATTTTGCAACGATTACTGTGGGAGTCTAGCGAGTATGAAGTCAATTGATATAAGAGACTGTTATACTTGGATATAAAGCGTGGTACTAGTGAACTTTGTACATTGACTGTAGCTGGGCTATATATGTCAATAAAGCAGAAACTTTCGAACGTAAAACTCTTGGATCTCGGCATGTGCCTCAGCTGATTGTACCTGGCTAATTCAGATGAATGTGATTATTTTCACAAAATTTTTTTTTTTATAAAATCAGTAGGTATCTAAATTCCGGGAGACGTCGAGTAGTACTGCTAGCTTAATATAAGGCGATCGTGAAAATTGCATATACTAGTGGCGGACGAATGAAAGTTTACAACTTTTAAAATCGCATAACTTTTTTAAAATTGGTCCAAACGACGTGAGTTTTTTCCCCCGAAATCAGCGATTTTCAACCTTATTCTGCGATCTTTAAGCGTTTATAGCTCAGAGCAACGTTAACCGATTTTGACGAACTTTTAGGAATGTATAGAACTTATTATACTTCAATCTACAAACAAGTTTTTTGAATTTTCATTACAGACTCACAAAAAGAAGTTTAAAAAACGACGTTTACTATTTTTACTGCTATTCCGACTAATTGCATTTTTTCTCCAATTTTACCAATTTTAAAAAAGTTAGGATGCGATTTTAAAAGTTGTAAACTTTCTTTCGTCCGCCACTGTATTAGCGATTAACCCCTTAACCCCGTTTCTTGCGAGTCTTGAAATTCCACCTCCGTAATATTACGGAATTCGATACAATAAAAATTAAACGCCCTTTTCGAAAAACTGTTTCATCCCAGTTGGTAAACATTTCCTATATAGTAAGATAGAAACGTTTTTTTTTTAAATTTGTCTCGTTAAGGGGTTGAGTAGTTGTTGGTAAACCATGTATTCAAGAAAAGTATCTGTAAATGAATATATAAAAAATGAGAACTGCTGTAAGATAGTTTCGACGACAGTGGCAGAAATTCGTTGAAACTCCTTCGACGAGAGAGCTTGCGTAATTTTCGCAGTTAAGCGTCTTATAATACAAATCCAAATATTCCATGCAAATTGTTCCTAGTTGACTAGCTTGACTGTGATTTTTTAAAAAACTCACAATTAATCAAGTAATACGAGTATTGCTACTTTGACTATGATTTTTTAAAAAACTCACAATTAATCAAGTAATACGAGTATTGCTACTCGTTATCCCTATCGCGATGACAATACATTTTCCCTAATATCCCGCATTTGCAAGTTACGTTTCCCGCAACGGACCAAGGCATCCTTTCCCCACCGATCCAGCGGAGGGACGTGAAACGCTTTCGCCTCGACACGCTAATGCACCACTGAGTACACAGGACAATCAACCGCGATACTTTTTGTCGTTGAGTTGCATTGCCTGAAATAAGGGGGTAGGCGACTCGTTCCCCGTGCCCGTTCCCGATCGTTCGCCTCCGGAATACGGCGCGCTGGCTGATGCGCCCCGGCGAATGCCTTTTTATTTCCTCCTCGTTTAGCGGAGAATTGACTTTCGACAATCTTATACGCCGACGCTCCGCCAGAGGGATAAGAAGAGCAGAAGCCCCGGGTATTTCCGCGAATCAGAGCAGAAGGGAGCCCTCGACGATCTAGTCTAGCAAACGTCAAAATTACTTCGCGCTGCTCGTCTATAACAACCCTCCTCTGCTCCTCCTCTCTCACGGTGCAGCTTATTCCTTCGTTCCAATGATTACACATTCACCTTGCCCGGCTGCACCGAGGAAGATAGACGCTCGCCGCTCCGCGAAATTGTCGAAGGCAGTCGAACCGTTCTTGAAATCACCTGGAAACTAACGGCGCGGCAGAAACAAAGGAAATTACGCACAGCATCGAGCCCCGGCGTGGGCTCTCTGTCCGCCGTGGTGCGCGCCACGGTCTCTTTATTCAACTGTAGCAGCGGACAGGGGGCGCGCAATAATGCGGGGCACCGCGAGAGAAATCCGCACGAGCGTTTCTGTTCTTCGTTAGCGATGAGGGGGGGATGAGAACTACGCTGGCGGCGGAGGGGAGCCCCGCGGTCGAGAGTCGATCTCAACATCTACCACGCCGAAAAAGGAAGCGTCCTGCATCGCGGGGACTGCTCTTTACAGAAGATCCAGCGTGGGTACCCACGGGGCCCGAACGCCCCTTCTCTTGCTCACTTTGCTATTTCCGCTTCATTTCAAATAACAGTTTTGTGAGTTGCATCGCACTGGGCTGAAGTTACAACCGCCATCTGCGTTCGCCTTTTGGAGCCAGGCAGGTATATTGGGTATTTTAATGGACGCGGAAGGGTAGATGTTTAACTGGCTTCCTTGGTGAGATTTCAGTAGAGTTCTTGATAATTACTGGATAATTCACCTTTGGGACTTGTGGTGGTAGAGGATTTAATGTTTGGTGTTTAATTCATTGTGACCTTTTGATGGTGTGTTTAGAATCGTTCAATATTCATTCCCACTGAATTTATGTCAGGGTTGGATGCAATGCTGTATGAAAAGAAATGAAATTTTTAAAAAAACTGTCGTATTCAAATTGCAAATTGGAATTATCGTCTTTCAGTTTCTCCAAGATCTTAACCGTGTCAGGATCTCAATTATTATTCTCCTAGCCAAGGAATGTTGCTTAAATAAAGCGAACAATTAACATGCAATGAAGTTTCCTGATTAACGATATTATAATAAGATTTGAATAGAACATGCTAACAGTCAACATTCTTTGGCAAAATTTAATGTTCTCTGAATCTCAAACGAGCCCATTGCTGATCCCGATAATCAGAGTAAGTTCTGTTCTCAATTATTATTTAAACAATACTGTATAAACGATCGTTACACTTTACACCACAGGAGCCCCTTCGAAACTTGCCTTGACTTAACGTAGAAATACCAAGAAATACGGCTAACCGATCCGCAGGCTTCAATTGATTCCACCATCGATCTTATCCCGAAGTACCGCAACTGTCCGCGCTCGCCATCCGCCGCGCTAATTCCCAAAGTCGGTTTCCACGTGGGCAAAGCCCAGTAGCCGGCGGGGCCCTAATTCACAATCTCCATTCACTCTTTCACGACAAACCACCTCGACTTCCTGATTGCACGACAATTCGAAGGGCCAGGCCATGTACTGGGCGCCGAAGTAGCCATCAATTCCGCGGGAATCATCATTAGCCTAACCAGCGCTGGTAAATACAGAGCGCCGCATTATAAACCGCTGCGAGTCCAACAGTTCAAGAACAGATGATTCCGAACTACCTCGATTGCAACGATAAACGTTCGACGGGCCCCAGCAACCACCACGTGGCCTCTCAGCAAGAGCGCGAAAGACAGGGGGACGCGGGCGGGGAGGGGTGGAACGATCGTCCGAGCGGTAGAGTTCCCAGAGAGTGCGAGAGAGCGAGACGCTGAGAGCGTGGGGATGGTCAGTTACAGTGTGGCTGCCTATGGATCTTGCTGGGTTGGTGCAGCCTCCGTACGTAGCGAGCACCCACCTAACGTGGCCGTTGTGTGGCTAATGCTCGTTATCTCGACGTGTCGACTATCTAATGGTCCCCTGTAATGGCCGGCCCAGCGATATATTGTCCATTTCTCGCAATGCGCGCGCTAACTCGTCCTCCCAATCTATGCCATTATTCCCGACGGTTATTTTAGCTGGTTCATCCCGCGCCCCCCCCTCTCTCACTCTCCAAGCCCAACCCCCCCTTTCCCTGCACCCTTTGCCCCTCCAGGTGGCCTTGATTCGCCTGGTAGCCCGGCGGAGCGGACGATTTGCATAGGGAAATCGCGGGGCCCCTTTGACGTTGTTGCGCATCGCATCGCGCGGCATGCAATGCATGCAGCGCGCTCACGACTTCCGCCTGGGGTACGAGGGCCCAGGAAAAGAAGCGGAGGGGAACGATAGCGGGCAAAGACAATGCGAAATAAATATTGGGCTATCGAGCCGGCTGAAAAGCCTCTGCCGGCCTAGAGCGAGTCGCATGGGGCGTGACGCGCGCTGCCCCGGGCATTCCAGATTTTCCGGGGCGATAGTCCAGATTCCTCACGGCCGATTCGGCCGGGCCCTGGTGGTCGTTAGTCTGAATGGAGCGACGCCAGCCGGGGAAAAACGGGGGAACCATCCGAAAGGAAAATGCGTCCTGGAATTCCAGGTACGTCCGTCTCGTATCCGCTGCCAGCCTTGCGACAAAAGGGGCGCGATACTTGGGGTCTGGGATTACCGAACTCTTAGTGTTCTTGGGGGAAGTATTTGTCCACGTCTGCTGGTTATTGTTGCGGTGATTTTATTGCTTATTGATTGAGAGAGTGTGGGCTATTGCAAGGAGCTTTTGGGGGAACGTTTAGTTGCAGTGGGAGGACTGGTGCGAACGGTGAAGCAGAAAATGGAAAGTCTTTGTTTAAAATGGAGAAGCAGCGATACCGCCCGCGTAGAGTTTTCATTTCGGTTCATTCACCTTGAAATCTGCCCTCGCGGGAGCAGTTCACTGGAACTTGCACCGTTGCCGCTTGAATTCCACGCAAAAGTCACCAAGTTTTCGGGATATCTTGGTAATGACCGCGCTGCGAATACGTAATTTCCGTATTCCGCCTGCTTCGTAAAAGGAATACGCTCCGTCGCTCGCCGATACGTCCCCCGGGGGAATAATTTTCGTCAACTGCCTTCGCCGCCGACAACTTTCACACCCATCGCCCTTCGACCGAATACAATCGAACGACGCCCCTTTTTTTTTTCTCGAAGATCATACGGCGACTTGATTTTCCGGCCTGTGATTTCTACTTCGACCGCTGGCAATTTAAATGATCCTTGGTAGTGAGGGAATAATGCTGTTGGGAATGACTCGTGACACTTGAATGCAGTTTGCGGTTTTACGGGAACCTTGGAGTCGAGAAGTAAATGATAGTAGAGATAAATATTTTATCCCTACGCTATTTTCCCCTTTTACATACATGCTGCGTTTGAAGAATATTCTTCAACGAATAATCATATAGGAAATTGATCTACTAGATTGATGTAGATTAATATAATATGAAGAGTTGCGCTATCTACTAGCCTGATACTTATTAATATCACAATAAATTCCTCTTTTAATATCGATGAAGCAAAGCGCCACATTTTTTGTACATCAATTTCTTGTCAAATTTCTGTCTAAAGTGACAAATATCAGAATATACATATACTTATGCTAAAGTAATGGATGTTTAGCTAATATATGAAACTTCAGTCACTTTCCTTAATTATCTTATAATTTGTTAAATGTACGAGAGGGACTTACCCCCAAAGTATTATGGTGGAGCTACATAAGCATCACTCCACATAACGCAATGAAATTATAAACAAAATGCTGCTTAATCTTTTCGAAATATGTTGTGTAGCATTTCTGCCCACCCGATTTTGACACTTTAATCGAGAAATATTTTCACCCCCTTCTTCTGTTTACGACGCGTTCATTTTTCACTTCCAATCAATAAAAAACGTAAGTATAAGAAAGAAGACACCGCGATGACAGGGAAGCCGGAGGAATTTCAGCTTTAAGCCCCTGTCTCATCCCCCCCGTTAGCTCCTTCACCCCCATCAATTTTTCACGGCGAGTAGTTGAAATCAGGATTCCATTTTCTACGTGCGACTGTCGCTATCGAAGGGAAATACTAATGCCTGCAGCATCTCAAGATTCGTTCTTCCCTGAAATAAATGAAAGGAATGAGCACTTGTTAATTGGGCTAGCGAAGTAAATTTCGAAACGTCTTCAATTCATAAAAATAAAATCTAGAGAATCATCTCAGAGCGTACCGCACACAAATGTGTCCATTTTCCCAAACAGCCGCGAGCCACGAACCTTCACCAGTGTAGCAAACAACGACGCTAGTCATTATTCACAACTGGGCGCTATTTAACACCTGGTTAACCGATTTTCGGCAATACATAAGCCGGTCGGCAGGCTGACGCGTGGATAAAATGACTGTTCGTCATTACCGAGAGCACGATCCTTTATTTAGTTCAGGAGCAACCCGGGAATTAAGTTTAATTCCAGGGTCCGGGTTAACTGGTTCGAAAACGAAGCAGGTATTTCGGTTAATTAAGCTCGGGAACCACTCCCACCGTTGCGAGCAATAAGAACGGTTAATCGATTCGTGCCGATAACATCGATTTTAGGGCGAAAGAAATTCGCCCTGGAAAAGGGAAATAATTACCGCGGCCCCGAGAAACCAATAAACCCGGGGCGTTGGGAGCGAATCGGTGCGTGCACAGAACTCATCAGTTCCATGCTTTCTATTTCCACTGATCCAGGCTATCATTTTTCTCTGTTCTAGGTAAGTTGCAACGAAGATGGAGGTCGGATGGTTTCGGCTTGTCGGGAAGTCAGGCCGCTTCTAAATGGTACCGTGTGCCTGCGCACGTTCGAGCGGTGACGTATATCCGGATGTATTCGTTTCCATCTTGCAACATAAGCTCGAAACGCCGGGTCATCTGTCAGCTTTGCAAGGTAAAGCTCCGCTATGACGCTTGCTACGCAAATACGACACTATTATTTTTCCCGTCGCTGGGATGCCTGTTAAAAACGACTCTCGAGTTCGTCCCACCATCGGGCAAACGAAAATACCGCGGAAAGATCCCCGGGTTTTGCGTGACCCGCCTTTTATCATCGCGGGGTTGATTATAAAAGGTGTCAGGGGATATTTTGGTGGGAAGATGGAAATTATTCGGTTCTTCCAATTCTTGCGCATATTTGTTTCATATTTTCGTCTATATATAAAATGGTATCTCAGTTTAAAATTTGAAGGATAAGCTACTTGTGGTACAACCTTCGGTAAAACCTTTCGTTTTTTAATGTTTTGTTAAGTGGCGGGTTGTAGAAGGAGTTGAGGATTTGTAAAACGTTTCCAGTGGTGGAATTAAGTTTGTTCAACGGGAATTTGTAAAATGTCTTCGTCTCGCGCTACAATTTTTTTCATTAGGTATATTGAAACTATATAGAAACGTAATAGAAATTTTTTAAATCGGTCTTTATGGATGTACCATCTATTTTTCTTCAACATTAATTACATTAATTAAAGGAGCAACTCTAGGAACCCGAAAATAGGGGTAAGTTCACATGGTCATAACTCCGGAAAGAATAGTCGTATCGATATTTTGAAAATATGGGTTGAAAGCCTGGAATCCCTACTTTCAGCTGTTTTTTTTTCTTCAGATTTTAGCTGTATTGCTTTTCGGCAAAGTTATAATAATATAAAGAGCACTTGGCCAATTTTAAAAAATTTTCTTCAGCTTGCGAAAGTTCCACGAGGAGTATGAAATTTTTTACACAAATTCCATTTACACCAGTCGAAAGCCGATACTTTCCTGTGTGAAAGGAGAGTAATTAATTTCTTGTGCGATTTTTTTTGGCCGAGTTATTCAACTTTGAAGCAAAAACCGTTTTCTTTTACTTTAGTTGCTTCTAGCAAGCGAAGGAATCATCGTAGAAGCTTCGTGACAAAGCAATAGAAAGATCAGTCTTTCCTCTTTCAGAGGCATCTTTGACTTTTTCGATTCGGTTAAAATTTCGGTCTACGATGTCCTTTCGAAAATATGCTTAAAAGTTGCACAAATTCCATTTTTCCTTCAACTCGCTGTATCTCCGCGAGAGATGACCGCAACATCAATGTCTTAAGCTCATTTGAAAGCGGAGAGTCTGCCGACTGTTGTGAGTTCCACCGGAACCCGCTGCGATAATTTTTTACCTGTGGCTTTTAAGTTTGAAGTAGTCCTCTCGTTTTAATTTGTACAATATATCATGCCGAATGTATTCTTCCACCACTTCCATCACAATTCTTGACTCATTCTACTTAAAGTCAGACATGTGATCAAAGGAAAAGCTCTTCTTATCGAGTGATCTAATATCGCCCATGAAGGCAAATAAAAAATTCCTATCCCTTCGTTCCATAGAATGAACCAGTAAACTCTGAACGTGGTCAAGCCCTGAAGGGGCTCTCAACACGGTCGGTAACGTTGGATCGCGTGGGATGCGCGAAAAGACTTTGTTCCTACTTTCTTCATTAGGCGCGAGCAGCCTCTTGTGTTTCACTATTACGTTCATCGGGCCCCGCTCGTACGCGTAGGGAACGAGTAAGTGGCGAGAGGAGGTTTCGACGGTAAAACCCGAATTAATTAGAGCTGCCCGGTGATGGCTGCGGGAAAGAAGAGGCAAGAGAAAAGAAGGAAGAAAAACGTAACGGGGAAGGGGCGGGCCGGGGGCTGGCGGGCTGGCGAAAATCACTGCTTTACGCGGATCATAAAAGTTACAAGAGGGTAGAAAACGCGTTGCACCCGACCTTTTTCACCCTCTCCCGCGGGCCAGCCCCCTTCTCTCTGTTCAAGTGGTAATACCACGGAGGTCAGAGGAACGGGGAACGAGCATCGTTGGGAACAGTTTGCCAACTCGTTGAACGAGAGTCGAACTCGATAGTGGCTACCACGGCTGGCTCTAACCTGGTTGACTGGCTAGCGGATTCGCAAGCACGTTTCAGTTCTTTGCTCCGCTCCGTCGATTCGCGTTCCTCCGCTTGTTTTTGCGCTTTTGCATCAACGTCTATGCCGACCTAGACCGATGCTCATCTTCTGTCCGTTTCCTCCTACTTCCTCGTGGCCGTGTCTTGCCGCTATCCCGTTCCAGCGGGCCGGCGCGCCGAGGGAGCTCGGGCCCGAACACCTGGCAAGAAATAAAACGCAAGCACGCCGATGGAAGAGGAGCGGAGGAACGGCTCCATGGGTGAAGATCGGTGGCTGCCAGTGATACAGCAATCACGGATTGTTACACATATTTGTGCCCCGTCCGTCGGCACGGTCTACCACCGAGATCGCTCCCTTCTTCTCATCTTCCAGCCAGCTCAGCCGTACCGAAGCTATCTAGCCAGCAGGATACATCCGTCCGTACGGTTCCGGACCTCCGCCATTACGAACTCGACCGTTGTACACGTAGCTCGTTGCGCGACGTGCGGAACGCCGCTGCGAATACTGAGCACGAACTTTTAGTGTCCGTACCAGTGGGTTTCTGCCTCCCCCTGCTCCACGCTCGTCCGACTACAGGAGAACTGATCGCGAGGGGGTCGAGCTTCTCTATTACGCCCTTTCGAACTGACCTTAAGGAACGGTCGTTCGAGGAAGACGACGACGGCGACCATGCCATAGACGACGGCCCCGCACTTTCCCGGAAGGATGTACGATTAGGACGCGTTACACGGGAATGTCGCCGCATTTTCTGCTGACCACACGGGGAACGTTCGAACCGGGTTTAGTGGTCCTATTCCGCGCTAAAGTAGGTGTTTACGTAGAGACGCTCGGTTAGCTTCGTTACAATTGTGGCTTTCCGTTAGCAGCGGGCGAGTTGCGATGGTAAATAATTAATATCGCGTTTGTAATTCACCGTGGTGAATATTCCTTCGATCGTTCCGCGCCAATAACGCAACCACCCTCAAGTTATCCTCAGCATTCTCGACTAGGGAAGCATTGTTCTTCACGATCCGAGGGTGACTAAACACTCACAATTTTATCGTCAGTCATGTCAACAGAAAGCAAGGTTTTGCATTTAAAAAGACTTAGCCATAACCATGGGCCCAATTTTGCCGTGCTTTTGTCAGTGGACGTAGCGAAGTGCTCCCTCGTGGTCCAGACACACCGCCATCGTCAGCGTACCGTCGCCGTTGTCTTTGTAGGCCGCTGAGCGTTTTTTACCCCCGTTGTACGGAAAAGGCGATGCCAGCGCAACGCGAAGGATGCGCGGCCGTGCCGCTTTATTAGGTATGCATCGGGGTAGACACGGCGGAGAAAGGAGGTGGCGGCGGCGGATAGGACTCGTGATTCGCAGCCAGTGTTATTAACGTCCAAGCGCTAGAGGCGAACCCCGATCACATCGCGTTCGTGATAAATCGCTCCGGTGGCTCCTCCACCTCCCCTCCGGCCTCCTTCGCCATTATGTCTTGTATGTTTCATTACAAATTTCCTTTAGTGTCGTTAGGGGCTGCACGTACGTGCACGACCACGCAGGCGCGTGCACCACGCGGCCGGCCGGGAAAGAAAACCGGGAAGAATTTATTGTGGGACGATGCTGAACGGACAAGGCAAAAGTGAACGCTCTCTTACGGTCCGCTGGATATTAATTCTTGTTACTCATACGTATCGCTGGCCGGAAGCGCGCTACGAAAACGAATAGAGGAAACAGCTCTCACGGTTCCGATCGTATCGGCCGGCCAGGCCTAACCTGAACACACCACTCGCGAGAAGGGGCTAGGGGGACGTGAATTTTGCATTAAAGCTGTCCCGAGGAGTCTGGCTGTTATGTTTATCCGCGGCCACTTTTACGCACACCGCGTATATTATACGAGGGGACTTCATAATCGCATTTACCCGTGAACTCGTTATCTTCGTCCCACCAGTTCGCTGCGCGCCCTCAGCCGCCGCTTCTCCGGGCGAGCTATCGTAAAAAGACACCGTGGAAGACATCGTTCTGTGTCTCGTTCGCGTACCCCTTGCTACCGCGCTCGACGTGCGCGCAAAACGAGGACCGTCGCGTTTACCGTGGATCGAAATGACAGGGCAGAAACTAACGTTCTACATACGTGTCCCTAGATTATTGGTTCCTGTTTCTCGTACGTGTCGGAGCAGAAGCGTGCAGCGTCGCGCGTGGAAACGAAGAACTGGACGGGACAGTTCCTCTTTGCTCGTTTCCTGGTATCGTATCGCGGAAACTACCACGAGCGTCTGCGTTCAACACTCCGCAGGCTGAGACACTGTTAATTAGCCTCTCGAGCAGCTTCGTTTCCAATCTGAGGAAATTTTTCAGTTACGTTGTATATCATCCTTGACTCGGAGCTCTTGCCTTTCGGGTTTAAAGTGGCTATTAGAAACCAAGGAATTCCATGATAAATTCTTGAATATACATGGAACGTCGTCTAATATCCCATCGCAATGCATAATATCGTACAGCGTATTAACTTGATACAGAGTTACTCCCGCCATCCCGAAACGGATGTTCCACGGACGCTACGCTTCATTCAGCACTAACGTCCGCATTTATCTTCCCTCCTACCATCTCCACGCGATATTTCCTCCGTTCTGACAGCGGCGAGTATTTTTAATTCTCTTCTTTAAGTCTTCTTCGCCTTCCCCCTCGCTCCATCAATTCATGCGTCGTCGATCGCCTGGCGGAGCTCGGGTGGCGCGTCCTCGGCCAGCGATCGTCGGTGGGCGATCGAGAAAGAGAAAGTCCCGAGTCAGTGGGACGAAAAGGGCCCCCGAAGACGGCGTATCAGGCACCGTAGACGTCACGATTCGTGGCGTATTTACGACGCGGCATTCCGCCGATCGCGCGCTCGCTCCTTCCCTTTTTCGTGGCCGGGACGTGGTCCAGGCTGCGGCGCATCGCTGATCAGCCGGTCGCCCACGTGAACGGTATCGCCTGCTCACTTCGGCACTCCTGTTAGTCGTTCTTCCAGGAACGCGCGCCCATCGAGGTCTCAGAAGCCTTTGGGGCACGCGGACCAACGAACGTAGTAGTCCCATCCATCCATACCGGGGCGCGTTGCGTACACAATTATTGAAATGGTGGCGGGTATCAGAGGGCGAGCAGGAATGTAGGCTATCAAGCAAATCCAGTCAAGAGAGCCGACCTACAGGCGAGTCACAGGGAGAAGGACACGGGGGGGGGGGGCCGGGGAGATACGCTGGACAAGGGTCTGCTCGCATCGCGCGGTGTGGAGAGGCTGCCTGCTAGATTCGCCCGTTTACGTACACCCCTTGGGCTTGTCATGCGGCAGCTATCGGCCGACCGCGATCGAGAGACCGGCAGTATCCCCCAATACCACCTTGTTCTCAGCGGCTATGTCGGATCCGACAGGCGTGTGCTCATCGCTTACCACGATGCCTTCTCTCTGTCTCTCTTTCCGTCTACCTATTCATCCATTTACTGCTTCCCCATCCAGCTCCGTCTCTCTCTCTCTCTCTATGCCACGCTGTCCCTGGCTTCCTACCTATCGGCGTGCCTGCTTTACCATCGCCAGCGCACAGTCGCCGCCGTCGACCCCCGACGATGGGTTATTTCGGACCCACGTGGGCGGCTGTCTAACGAGATATACGAGGAACACGCTCTGAATGTGGGACAGATAACTGAAGGACCGGCCGACCCATACTCGAATCTCCGTCTATAGCTCCGCGAATATGCCAGGATGATCACGGTGACGGTACTGTTATAATCGGCCCGGAAATTGCCATTTGGATCAGCGATCGTCGCCGATCGATATTGTCGGGTGGACAGCCTCCAGATCGAGCGTGAACGTCGAGCGGACGCGAGCCCTGTCGTCGGCTACTTTTTAGCCGAGGATCACCTCCTCCGCCGGCGCTCCTATCCTGATAGCTAGCCTGTTGTATCGATTGCCAGGCTCGATTGGCTTTGCACTTTCCAAGTATTTATAGAGATCCATGCAAAACGGAGGATCGACGGAGGGCTGATTGCGCGTGTACGATTCGGTACGACATGTCGTACAGTAGGTGGCCTACAATGGCGCGGAGTAACGGTGCCGTTGTCGAGGGTGTAAGCTGTCCACGTCTCTCTTTCACTCCGGCCCGCTCTCGCTTCGAATATTCGTTCGCCTGCGTGCTCGCCCAGCTAATTGCAACGCGAACGCCGTTACTCGCCCGTTGGATTATGCGAACGACCGGTGCCGTTAATTTCGCGCGCAGCCTTAAGTGCCCATCCATAGTCGCGCTAAAGATGAGATCGCTGCCGCCATTGGGATATGACCGCGCCGTAATTGCGCTGGCTGTAATCCTTTAACGGCAGACTCGCTTTCACGTGAAATTGAAATAATTATTTCCTGATCTTCCGCCCGCCAGATATCGCGCTGTCAGGCAGCCTCGCTGTGTGTCGCTCTCTGGAACCGAGGGATCGCCGCTGGGTCGCTAGAATCCATAGAGGCAGGAATTTGTTTCACGACCTTGACCCGCGATCGCCCCGTGCCCGGGATGATTTATTAGTTTGCATGAACGATGATGGATCGTGTGTATCTTCTTTGTTCATGTTTGTGGGCAATGCCTCCGAGAGGGCTGTTCAACGGACAGGCCGACAGTTATGCTTTCACCTTCCGATGGCAGTAACCAACGAGCTTCTATCTGGGGATTTCTTAGATCTACGTATCAGGCAAATGCAACGCGCAGCGTGATTCTGAATACCTCACGTTCTACCTAAACACCCGAGATCTCTTTCGCTCTGCGGAGAAACGACACAGAACTCTACACCCGCATGAATAATTCTTTCCCTCTGGAGCTACCCGGGCGTTCAAGTATTCAAGGTCCACCTTTCGTCGCAATTCGACAAACGATTATTCCGTAATATCGCGGCCGAGGAAGGGGTGGAATGTCAATCGGGGAACCGATACGGTCAGCCGTGGATGGCTCACGGGGGCTAATATAAATGCCAGCGAGGACGCTCGGTCGAAGCCAATATCGACCAATTCTATAAAACCTCCCTTTTCGACGGAGGGCCCCGTAGTAAAGTTAATCCGCGCTTCAATTACGTACCGCAGATATGCCCCGTCTAAACCGCTCGGTGTCAGTCGGTCGAGGATTCCAGGCCGGACCGCCGTGAAAATTAGACTGGCCATCAGTGGTCCTTTCTAATGGCGGAATAAACGCGATGTGGATATTCAGCGACGAGTGGAATCGATAATACCCGTAGGCGGCCCGCACCCCTGCCTCGTGTGTACGCGCGAATAAATCGTAGAAATCAGTCACGTACTTCCATCGGCCTTCGGAATCACCGTTAAGCCCTTGATCGCAATTTAACCCCGGAGGCCGAGTAATACCGGATCGCAACGTCCGGGCGATTATCCAACCTCGCGAGTGCTGTCTGTTCTTGTCCTCTGTTCGGCTCGCTCTTTCAACCCCGATTCCCCACGCTCAGCCTTCGTTTACGCGCTCGACGGCGAGTCGATCGAGGGTGCCGCCGCGTGCGAAACAAAAGAGGACGTGTCGATAATATCACGGTTTCCAAACGGATCTCCGCCTGGCAGATGAATGGATATATGTGCTCTTTATTGTCTCCCGCGATCTACTGACGGACTATTAGGTGTCGCATCTCTCGTGTTCGATTGAATGCTGGAATTATGGGGAATGAATGGACATCCTGATACAGTTTGATGGATTTGGTTCATTGGTTGTTTGATGAAGGCTGGCTCAGGGAGTACAGTTAATGGAGCGAACGATTTCTTTAAATATTTTTTGGACGAATAGTAGTTGTGTTTGTCTACGTGTTTTGTTCAGTTCTGAACATTTCTTACTGTTTTCTTTTAGTTTTTCATCTCCACCTTTGACCGTGTAATTGACTAAGTATTGTTAATGAATGGTAGAGTATTCTAGTGTGACATTCTGGTATAAGGTACGAAATTTTGTTGACATAATATTAAGGACACATTAAACAGCGACTGGGAAATGGAACTCATTCGTCATTCGACAGGATTTAAGATGAATTGTACAGTAATCTTGTAATTTCAAATATGCCAATCATTTTATAGTAATTGCTTTTGCTACTAATTTCTGACTACCTAGCTGGAATTGAAATTTTATGGCTGAAATGATCGCAAATGTCACACCGGACAAAAGTTTTCTGCCGCAGTTTGAAAGACACTATTTCTGTGTTCGTTACTTAGAACCCCTGAATAATGGTGACATCTACTCCACAAGCCCCTATAAAATAATCAAGGCAGCGGACACAGAGCTCGTAGAGCGGCAGGAAGAGTTCTCCAAGGGAACGAAAGTGGAAAACAACGGCTTTCAGCGTTGTCCTCGTGTCACGTATCTGTGCAGCTTTTACAGTGGCGCAGCTTTGAAGTCCGTCAGCGAGAAAAATACGTCTGTGGTTTCACGATAATAGCCATTGAACGAAGCAGGGAACAGTGTGTCCGGCAGCGCTGATGAAAAACCGCCCTAAGATAGATCGCGAGGCGAACGAGAAGCCTTGCGATCATTGATGGCTGGGGACAGGGGGAACAAGAAGTGACAATGGAATGAGGACCAGACATGCAATTACTTCCTCAGACTACTAGGAACGTAGTATGTTCGAAACATAGAACTGAGTAGTTCTTTCATCAAATGAGTTATCTTCGTTTAATATAGTGGAAATATAGAATTTTTTATTAAGGAATACTGCAAATTTCCATGGTTTGGCGACGAAATTTTAATTTTTGAGAATTTAATCTTTAATAATTTAGTCTCTAGGAATTAAGTTATAATTTTTAGTTAGTTAAAATTTTCAATTCATTCTGAAATAGCTGCAATTTTATGACTATTATCTGAACTGTTATAAAATGCAGTGTGTTAATCGAAACTTTTACCATAAACCCCCTTTTCCCCATTTTCACGGAAATGCATTGAATTAAGCACATTGATCAACGCGTGGATTGAATCGAGCTGCTGCAACTGCACACATTCCTCCAGTGTGTGCAAGATATTATTCCTTAACGCCGATACACTCGAACAATTCCTCTAAAGTTCCAATAACTGCGTTCCCCGAAACGTAATAGACACTCACTGGCCGAAGAAGGATAATAATGACCCTGCGCTGGGAAGCTTGGTTGCTTTTCGATTACCTATTGTCGGCTGGAAATCTGTTGTGCCAAGTGGCTTGATAGAAAAACGATCGTATTGCGTGTTTCAATTTGTGGAGAGGTTCAGTGTAATTGAAATCGGATCGCCAGCGTTCAGCTGCCGGGTACTCCCAACAATTTTGCGATAATGCTTGATTAAATCGCAAGTAATTATCGTATTCCTCGACGCGATCGACAAGCAGAAATTGAATTCTCCGCAACGTCACTATGCAGCGCGCCTTGTATAATGGCTAACCTGAAACCCACAGTGGTGAATAATTCAATAAGCTTCAGGATGCGAGCCACCAAATGTACCCTTGTCTGCATTTATTTGGCCACTTCGGAACCTTACATCACTAATGTAGGAGCCAGGCACTTAGGAACGGCCTATGGTGCGAGTGTGGCACCATAGGTGGCGCCCCTTAAGGGGAGAAGCTCGTATAAACGTCTCATTTTTGTATCAATTTTTAGGAATTTTGTGCAACGATACCAATGCGCAAATTCTTTCGGAGCTTTAAGGGTACTTTATTTAACATTATAACAAGTAAACAAAATTGTTATAATAGTAAAATTATAATAAATACAAAAGAAATAGAGCCGTATCTGAAATAGGGTTTTTCGAGATGCAAAAACGGCGCCGGTTACAGCGTCCCCGGTAGTTATGTGAAACGGACCAATAATTTTTTTCCTCAATTTATGTACCAATTGTAAGAGTATGAACCACAAATGGTGTAAAAAATTGGGTATTTTAAAAATAGTGGAACTTGTGAGATTTTCGCCAAAAATTCGCGTTTTATTTGTTTAAAAGCAGTGGTTAAAGTTAATAATTCGGTTAAACCTTGTGGTTCATATTCCGAGGAATATTACAAACTAAAAGTGTGCAAAATTTTTTAGTTATCCCCGCGCCAGTTTTGCAAACGTGCTTTCGAGAAAAACGCGTTTAAAATGCGTTATATGTACCTATGCTGTGTGCTCGGTGGTGCGTTGACTCACCAAGCTACAGTACCGATACGGAGTTGAATTTCGGCCTATAACTTCGAGAATATATTTTTGAAATGTTTTACAAGCGATTTACGGAAAAGATTGTATTTCTATTTTCATTTCGATTCATACGGTCTTCCCCCCTTAAGCAGAGTCCGAAACTCAGAAATCTCGCGGAGTCAGCGTCAGCGGAATCGGTTAAGGCAGCTGTACAGCACGCAATAGATCCAAAGATCATGGATTCGTGTCCCACCACCCGAGGGTGCCTTTCTTCTCCTCCACTAATATCCAAAAATGATACTGAATACATCTCGCAACCTGCTGATTACTTTGCACGACACTTAACACTCTGAGTAGCGCAAGGCTGGGTTGTGTGCAGAGTAAATACCAGACGACTCTCAGCCAACACTCTCAATGCTTTCCAAATAACATCAACCTGAAAACATGCCAGAACCATTCACAGGACGCAGATCCCCGGCGCGAAAGCACGCCGACGCCAGTTAGTAGTTCTGACGGCCACCAACTTCATCCCCCCATTGCTCTGAGAAAATCACTGTGTCTCTACAAAGCATGCCCTACAGTCCACCCCGGAAAATAGTAACCCTCCCTCCCTACTTTGTCGCCGCTGTACCTCGCCGTTTTTTCGCGCGCCGGACGCGGCTCGATCGATGCAACTTCGATATCGGAGTCGTTACGTATGCCTGGGCCCGAGCATGATAGATGCGTGCTACAAGTTACTGCGGGGATTAAACAACTTTGCCGGATGATTGATTACTTTGTGCTCGGCGGCGTTAAAACTTTCTCGCGGCAAGTACGCCGCCCACGCGGTAGGTGGTTGCTTTTATCTGCCTCGCGCCACGGTTCCATCTCTATTCTTCTCATCTGGCCCGACGTAACAGATTCTCACACCTTATTAACCGGTTTCGTAAATCTTGTCGTTAATAGCCCTCGCCTTTAATTCACTAGACCCCCGATAATCATGCGCTAGGCCCGTCCCCCGATCGCCCCAACAAATTGCAGTTTTAATTAGTTCGAGGGCTCCATTACGCCATGTTTCGCGCCCCTTCATTATCTCATCCCTGAGACTCTCTACCTCGCGCACGTCGTTCCAGTTAGTTATTATATCCGTCCGAGTAATTACTGTGTCTCTGGATCATCGCCCCCACCCCTCATCCCGCCCCTCCACACTACCCTTTCAATGTACCAGCGCTTTTTATCCATCGTCCACTGTTGGATCGCGTCCTCGGGCTGCAATTAAAACGTCCTTTTCGCCCTGATCGAATTGGATACGCGTGCACGCGTCCCCCTGGCGGACCCTCGGCTCATTAAAACGACGGACAGATCAGCCACTTTGTGATAATCCGTGTTTTTTTTTCGGGACATCGATTCGCGCCGCGTGGCAATTACGGCCGCTGGCTTCCCGCTGGTTTTTACGCCCCAGATCGACCGCGAATTTCACGCGGAAACGAGACGACGGGCCTCTTTTCCTCGCCCGTTTCTTCGTACGAGTTTCCCCTGTGACGTGTCCTGCACAGAGCTCTGCAGAATATTATTACACCGCGCGATTGAATTTACCAGCGCGAGAGCACTCTGACAGGTTTTGAGGTGGACTCTTTGGGGAAGTGAAGACTAGGAGATGTCCTTCGTCAGAAATCATTGAATCCTATGAACGTAGGAAGCTGCGGTGACATTATGGCAGAGTGACTGATGCATCAAGTAGCGTTTCTACACAGGATTCGTCACTGCAAGATTAATTTGGCAACGAGGTGGGCTCGCGACTTTTGAATAGCGCTGTATACACGCGTAGCTGCGAGCCACCAGAGAAAATAGCAAACCACGAGCGTCTAGCCGAGCTGCCTTGCGATAATTGCTCATTGCACGCCACGTAGAAATGCCGTTCCATCCTCTTTCTTTATTTCAAACGGCCCCTCCCCTTTCTTTCTTGCAGCCCTTTACGTGCACACACACACACACACCAGTGCGCACACGAGCCACAGTGTTTCTGTATCATCGGTTTCTCTGTTTCTGCGGGCGTAGGTCGAGCCTCGCTTCTTTCAGCCGATGGGCAAAGGGTAACCTTCGAAACAGTTGGACTCGAATACTCGACGTGGCGAGACAGGACGCTCTCGTTTCGAGAAAGGAATTGCCTTTCGGATCGGTCGATGGAGTTCACGGCCTTGTTTTCAATCGACAGTTATCTGCGGCGTCCGGTCACGCAGGTACTCGGCCGGTGACGAAGAAAGAAAAAGTGGCTGAACGAGAGGCGAGTCCGCGAAACGACCTGTCCGCCAGATATGTTCATTTATTTGTTTATGGACAAACAGAAATAACTCTGCCAGCACTTGTGGAAATAATAAGTGTCGCCTTGAGGGCAACGCTGAAGAGGACAGATGAATCTTTTCACAGGGTAGTTAGTCTCAGCACTAACAAGGGAAGGAAATTGAAAGAATTCTGAAACTGCGAGTAGGGTAAACTGCACTAATCATTGACACTCCTGATTAGAATGTCGAATGTTAAGAAGTAGCTTAGAAAGTACTTTTTTACAATTTCTTATTTTTCTTTCACTACAACACTGCAAAGCCCAGTAGTTGAACTACACATTTTATATCTAGCAACACCACAAAGTGGGAAAAAAGGGGTGGGTTTTAGGCGTTTTCTTAAAATTTTGATAAGGGGTAGGTAAGTATATTTTGTCGCTTTGTAACTAAGTAATGGATTGAAATACAGATTTACTAAGTGTTGTAGGTATTTAATAGCGAATGAAATAGTCTGTTTAAACACTTTTAACTTCGTGTTTAACTATGTATGTTTTTCTATATAACCTCAAATTTTAGGGTGCCAATGATTGTACTTTTATGCCTATTTCTGTGTTTCATTGAATATTTTTAAAATAAATACCTTAATAGGTACTCAAGATGTTTTATTTTAATGATAAATCCATAATCATTGATAATAACTGAAAATTAAGACCATATATAAACTTCACAAAAAAATATAGACATTCCAATTGGAATTTCCGCTTAGGGTGCCAATCATTGCATGTATATACAGAATTTGTATGGAAGATAAATGAATCACGCTGTTTCATAATTATTTAAACCACAAATTCAGATTTGATGTGGAAAAAGAATTTTCTATTTTTAATAAATTTTTCTCATTGTTTAAACAATGATAAAACCTTTACCATTTAGAAGATCTAATTAAAAGAAGTAACATTTGTCTTGAAACTTTTTACAGATTGCGGGTTACAAAATAAAATCGGAAAACAGCCGAATTTTTAAGGGTTAAAAATTTTTTTCACCCCCGTATAGGGAATTTAAGCTGCAAACAAAAATTGCGTTGTAACCGGGAGGAAATCCCTCAAATATTCACTAAGTTTCAGAATTTTTTGAATTTCCGGCTTCGAAATCTTCCCTTGTAAGTCGAATCAGATATTTCACAGTAGCTAAATTTATTCACGTTGGAATGGATATTTAAATAAACCTAAGTCTAGGATTATAATTCTCTGTAAAGTAGATTAAGAGAACGTCCTGTTGATGAACAAGTTCACCCAGTTCCATACTGTAATTTAATTTCAGCACAAAAAAATATTTTATTTCTATTTCCCTTTCTTCGTTTCTAATCGTGGCCTCTACAAGCCAAACACACCTCTACTGTTTCTAGAGGTACTTAACAAAACCGTTTGATACTTCCCTAGCAACATTTTGTGTTCGGCGAATTGCAAAGACCAGCTCACGAGAAATCGAACAAATCAATTCTTTGTCACGGGAATATCGAGGGGGAAGGAGCGTTAATCGCTCGCCACTGTGCAGTGGCAATGGCCGGCAACGGATATTTCTTGAAGAGCAGAAATTACGGCCGATAACCGACCAAGTGGTCCACGAAGTGTGCTTCACGAATCCACGAAGCGAGTCCGATTTCGACAAATGGAATTGCTAAGCTTTGTGCGCGAACAGCATTATAGAGGAATCACCGCCGTTGCCTGAGGTCTCTTTGTGACGGCGAAATAAAACCCGACGTCCACCTTTAAAATGCACATCGCCGCAGTCACTGATCGTAGCCGACGAATCTTCTTGTCTCCTGCACAGTGACTTCGCGTGTACAAATTTCACGGCCTCTCCCATTTCAGCTGCTCAAATCGAGCCAGCAATCGATACCCCTCGCCCCTGCTGTTCTTGAATTTTCCTTCGCTTCCAGTCTTTCCAGGCGGCTGCCGTAAATTATTGCGATCACGGCGTCCTCCAAACGTTGCCGCCTGATTGCCCGATATAGAAGCCACTCGAAAGTAAATTAATACGATCGAGAGTAATGGAGCGTGTCTCAAAGGACGCGGGCTACGTCTGCTTATTGAAATTTGCCGTGTGTGTAATAGGGGTTGGAGGGGCTCCAGGTGCTCCAGTCGCTGAACTAGGCAGGAATTGCAAGATCCACCTTTTACGGCCTACTTGTTTCTGACGGTGTTTCGCGAGCGGCTCGGAAGTTTCGATCGAATAAAGGGGTCGCGACTAAAGTCCGAGCGATAAAATACACGGGGTATTATCTGCAGCTACAGCGGTGACATTCTGGTATTAATTCAGTAGCTTTTGGAGGCTGGACTTTTCGTCAAGCTTGAATCCTGCGACAGTAGACACTGTTATACGCCAAGTCCATAAATGAAATTAGTCCTCGGCTCACTGATGAACCCTGTGTGCACCCAAGGAACTACCCTTTGTCCGTGGTACACTTCCCTTTCATACTTTTCAATCCTCTTGGTTCTCGCCGCAACCTCCTCTCCCTCCCTCCACCTTTCCGCCACATATCTACGGAAGATTTCTCAAGGGAGCTGCTTGACTGCGGGATTGTTGGCGCCTCTGAGTAGTTCAACGGCACACTCGCCCCGGCAAGAGGTATCTCGCCCAAGTTGGCAGTCGTTCAAGCACAAGAGCACAAGATCGGCTACCGAACCGCCCGCCCGTGCCCCACCGAACAATGTATTTCGCACTTATAATTGGATGTGTCGCTGTTACGGGCAGCGCTCCTAATGGTAAGTGCAACGGGGAAGCGCGAGGGAAGAGTAACCCACTTTCCTCGGGAGCGGAGGAAATTGTAGACCAACTAAAGCGCAATATCTGTCGCCGGGGAGACACGCTGTTACTGCTTAATGTGTCGAACGGGTATTTCAGCAAACATCGACCTGAGGTGGACAAGTGGAAGGCTATTAGCGCCCAATGAAAAGTATCCACCGTTTCGTTGGAAGTCACCGATTTATACGTAGGGGGCGAGTCACTGCTTGGCTTACTTAATGCTTTGCGCCACCTTCTTTTATTCTCCACCCCTTGAAATAAATGTGGGAGGAAGAGTATGCTCTGGTTTCCTGGAGTTAATTTTTTTTTTGTAAATATGACAGATTTACAGAGTTTTAGTGATTTCATTGTGATTTGTCGTACTGGAACTTGGATCTTTTTATATTTATATTTAGTTGGGGAAGTTGAAATTGGCTTTAACCGTCTTACACGGTGGTTGAGACAATGATTTATTTATAGCTGGAAATATATCTACGTGTATGATAAGTCTGTATATTTGGTGCTACTGTTCTTGAGCGTTGTGGGATATTGTGTTTCGTATGAAATGAGTTACTTCGCTGTATGGACTTTGTAAAAGCTTTGAGAAAAAGTTTTTACGTACGCAGGGCTGCAATTCATGTATCCATTTCGTGTGTATTTGTTTATGTACCACAAACTGGGGGAACATTCACATGTTTTTGGAATGTTTTGTTATATAATGTGAAAATTAACGCTTTTACATTTGCTTTAAGTATCCTATCATAACATTGCATTGTTTGTAATTGTACTACAAGTCTCAAAATAAATAGAATTTTGTACCTCTTCCTTCTTTAATACGTAGAGGAAGTATCCCGCTTTGAAACAGACAAACAATATGATATTCAAGTCACTGTACACAGTATTCAACAGAAGTCGTTCTATTATTGATTGTTTATTGTCTTAAGGGGTCATTCTACTTTGAACCGCCGAAAAATTAAGCTATTTTTAAAAATATTTTTCTCAGTAAATTCAACTTATAGTGAAATAAATCTTTTTGGTATTTATTAAGCTACTCTTATATGATTAAAAAAGAAATTTAAAAAGAATTTCTGCTATTTGTTTTAATGGTTTTATTTGCAGTGTCAATATGGCACCTTAAACAAGAGGTATGTTCACGGTGTAGGTGATTTCCCGGCTCAGGCTTATCCGAAACAAAAAATTCCAAAAGATTCTTAATCTGTATGTGTGTCGCTATAGCCCCTAGCTCTATTAACAATTTTGGTTGAAAATTAAGAAAATGGCGGCGGTTTGAAAAAAAAGTTTGTCAAAACACCCAAAAGGATGTATTCGCGGGTGTTCCATGAGAAAAATCTCGGTTACTTCTCGACAAAAATTGTTAATTAAGCTAGACGCTATAGCGACACTCATACAGATTAAGAATCTTTTGGAATTTTTTGTTTCGGATAAGCCTGAGCCGGGAAATCACCTACGCTATGAACGTATACCTCTTTTTTTAGGTACCATATTGACGCTGTAAAAAAAACATTGTAACAAATTTAAAAAATTTCTTTTTAATTTTTTTCCTATAATATAAGAGTAGCTTAATAAACACGAAAAATATTCATTTCATTATACGTCGTATTTACTCAGAGAAAAATCTTCACAAATAGCTTAATTCTTCAGCCGATCAAAGTAGAATGATCCCTTAAAAAATAATGTGTCACTCATGCTTCGGTACTCTCATTTCTTTTTCTTCACCTGCACGGTTTGCCTATGTTAAGCAACCATTTCTGGAATAATTGTATCAATCATATCGCCATGAACATTGTGCGTTCCTACTACGTACATTTCATAGTGATGCAATAAATATCTCCAACACTGTCCGATACCCCGGGTCTTTCTTGATCCACCCCAAATTATTTTCTCACTTCAAGGGAGGTATAAAGAAGTAGTTGTTAACACGTATATCTCAATTCAAACCCGAACACTAAAAGCAAAAATCATAATTCACCCAGCAACACGCAACTGCCCTGCGACGCACGTGGCGAAGCGAGTTTCGCATTGTAAAAACAAAAGCACGGGCGAGAATTTGCCCGCTGTTACGGGCGAATAACTGTCGTGCCTGCGTCTCTGCGGAGTGAAGTTTTCCTCCATCGAGCATTCACTTCCTTTCCTGGAAATTCCGGCGGAACCGCGTACGTCGTGGCCATCTCCATCCGCGCCGTGTAGCGTAAATTTCCAAGCGTTCGCAAACTCCGGCACCGGAAGCGTCGTTCCGAGGGTCTCGCATAATTCGTCGGCGTCGTTCTTCCTGAATATATCATGGCCCAAAAAACGGCGCAACGGCGGAGAAGGCGTGGCCGTTTTTGCGCGGAGGGAAAATTTCACGCGCGGCTCCCTTTCCAGCGGGGGTCAAACCGAGGGCCGCTTTCCTCCTGAAGTCGCGGTGGCAACTCTCCGGCACAAAAGCGCTACTTCAGTTCATTCATCGTCTAGCACACTCCACGTCGTTTCGTTTCAGAAACGCGAATTTTTCTCCCGAACTTCCCCCCCCCGTTTACGGCACGCTCGTTGCTCGCCACTTTCACGCTGTCACGGTACATAAACGCTTCCTTTGCCAAGGATCTCTCGAAATCGTGATCTGTCCGCTGGAGGAACGCGATTGGGATTCACCGTTGGACAGCACGAAGATGGCGGCCGGGGCCGTTAAGGGCTCCGTCGGTTCCTCGAGCGCGATTAAATCTCCTTCCCGCTCTGTGCTCCGTCGAATTATAAATTGAACGGTCTGGAGCTGATTAAGTGGAATTTTCGCAGCTCAACGGAACTCTCTCGCCCGCTCCCCACCCAGGAAGCTCCCCGACGGTATACAAGTTAATGGTTTTTAGCACGTCCCCGCCGAGCTGTATCTCCGCTGAATTTTCAGCTGGCAGCGAACTTTCAACTTTTTATCTGGCCGCGGCGCGAGGTCGAAACTGAATTCAACTTTGCTGCTAGCCCGCCGGGCTAGATGCGCCGACGTTGATATACGAAGTAACGCCGCCGCGTTTCTTTCCACCTGCAGCCCGGCGCAAGTGTACACGGACGTTACCGTGAATGCGCGCCGGCTTGATAATACGTGCGGGGGATTCACCGGTACGCGGGGCCCGGCGTAGGTGAATGCTTCCATAGGGAAGTCGAGCACGCCGCGCCCCAGCGATCCTCTCATTACAGAGGGGACCTCATTATACGGCTGCGCGGCGCGGTACCTTGCTACGATTATATTACATTACTGTAATTGATTGCGGCACATGTAACTGCGGCGTGATTCTTAAACAATAAACTCATTACCCGTTAACAAGGAGGTGGGAGGGGGGGCGATGCCAGGCGCGCGCGCCCCACCGGTAATAACCTATCTCTCATGTGGCCGGGTCCTGCGGTGAGACCCGTACGCGACCAACGATCCTCCAGCAACCGATTCGCGTTTGATCGATCGCCCGACTGCTATCCAACGCTCGTAAACCGTGCGCTGCAGCGGCAACAGCAGCCAACAGCCTCGGCCCAGCCCTCTTTTCCACCCGCTAGCCCTTTCTCCTGCTTTCTCTTTTACCGCCGCTTCCCTTTTCCTCTCTGTCGCCGTCCCTTCGCCGCGGTTCAAACACTCCAGAGCGTGGCGCGCACCGGGCGCGCGGGATTCATCCGATCTTTACCATTTGCTCGTAACAAATCGCCGACGTTTCGAGAGCGGAGAACCGTGTTGAATCTGCCTCTGCGAGCCCCACGGTTCGTTGCTTTATTTGCACACTTCGAGCATATCCCCCCGCCGGCTCTCGGGGCCACTTGCGAGGGATAATCTTGTCGCGAGATCGGATGACTGAAATCATCCCCCGCCGTTTCGGCCTCTGCCTTTGAGCGCGATTGAATTGTAATGAGAGTGCAACGCTCCGAGCCTTCGCTCACCTCCGCTGCTGCCGTAATCTCGCGGATGCAATTTTCTGTCTCGTTATTCGAACACTTGAACGGAGATCTGTGTTTCGGCGGATGATGGCGGATGACGGCTGGTGCTGTGACGACCCGTTTCAGAAGTCCTCGGACATGTGTGAAGGAAGTTTGGGGGAATTGGTTTTTAGGGGTAATATGGTATGGGTAGATACTATTGAGGTGCATTTGAAGATCTGAAATCGAGGGTGGTTAGGTACCCAAGGAATCTGCAGTCTGATGCTATTTGGGATCAGTTTTATGAACTCTTTCAATCAGGGGAATTTTAAAATAAAAATTCATGTTTCTTCCTGAATCAAACAAAATATACAGATCGTATGTATACGTTGCTCGAATTCGATCAAAATATACGGAACGTATTTATACGTCGCCTGGACTCGTTCAAAATATTCAGAACGTATATATACGTTGCCCGGATTCAATTAAAATGTACAGAACGTATATATACGTCGCCCGGATTCAATAAAAATGTACAGAACGTATATATACGTGGCTCGGATTCAATCAAAATATACGGGACGTATATATACGTGGCTCGGATTCAATAAAAATATACGGGACGTATATATACGTCGCCCGGATTCAATTAAAAAGTACAGAACGTATATATACGTCGCCCGGATTCAATTAAAATGTACAGAACGTATATATACGAGGCTCGGATTCAATAAAAATATACGGGACGTATATATACGTCGCCCGGATTCAATTAAAATGTACGGGACGTATATATACGTCGCCCGGATTCATTTAAAATGTACAGGACGTATATATACGCCGCCCGGATTCAAAAGGTTAAACAACGTTGTTTGTTAGATTTTATATCTTTACGAGGATTTTTGTTTATTTAAGTAACTTCTAGTTGAGAGAATTTTCCCGAAAATGAATGTAAGTATTAAACGATACAGTAAAATCTAGGAAGATACGGAATATATAATTAAACTGCAAGCTAAATAGGAGTAGCAGTGGGTAAGGGAAATTGGACAATATTTGGTCAGACATCTTCTTCAACGGTGCTACACTTTTTTGAATTATTAATTATTAAAACAGGAGAATGACTAAAACCAGGCGAAAGTAGTCATAAAGTAGTCATAATGAAAGCTATGAGTATCAAAAAATCTGATGAAGATCGTGGAAATATTGAAACCCACACATCCCCTTGAAAACCGTAAAAACGTGGTCGCGAATGTCATAAATATACAAACGAAATCCATTAAAATTAGCAAGTTCGTGAAGATCAGTGTAATAGATTCTCCGTAAAAGAAACCATGCCGATGTTATGCATACATTCTGAACGAACTCTGATGCACAGAATTAGCGAAGCACCCTGTACACTTCGCCTCTGATGACCAGAATTTCATTTGCGTAGCAAAATGTAGCACATCCGTGGGCCTGCTTGAAAATCGAGGCAATCATGCGGGTGAAGCTGGAACGCGAGGCTAGTCCGAGCCACGGACGCCTAATCAGCCGATTATGCCGAGGAAATACCGTTCCCATGGAATGTTAATGCGATCTACACCGAAGGCCCGTAGAAACCGCGGCCTCCACTTACAACTGAGGCTAAGCAGAGCGCCAAGACAACCGATTCCACCTCCACACGCACATATTGTTGAGCAATAACGCCGTTCTAGTGGCTTTCCTCGATTATCCGCAAAGAGGCACTACGCAACAGCCCTGGACGAGGAAGCGTCTTCCCTGTCTAAGGGTCTCTCCAGTTTTAATGGAGACGTTCGCCTCCACTTTGTGATCTCTTCCGCGTTTCTGGCGGGAGTCGTGAGGCCAACACGGGTCCTCGACTTTCCTGAGATCGTTCGAGCTTGATTTCTGGGAATCTGCGGAGGGCTGAAGCGCGGTGCTCCTTGGAAGACGCGGCGGGCTTCGAATTGAAAATTTACAAGCGATCCGAGCCGCGTGCCAATTTACGAAAGTCTAATTTCTCTGAAAAGAATCTTATCTTTGGGGGACTCAGAGTCATCGTTTGGAAAATAGAGATCTTCCTCTTGACACTGCATTCTTCAGGCTAAATCTGAAATGTTTGATAACCTCGCGTGTACTCGGGTGTACTCTCTTTTATTTTACTCTGTCCGCGTAACAGACCTGTCAGTTTCGACTCCAGGAAAGAAGATGTCAACTGCTCCTAAGAAATTCATCAAGATATGCCCAGTTTCCCCGGCAATATAAGAAAGGGGGACAACGTTAGACGCGAAGTTAAACAAAATCGAATCCCCAGGAAATAGAGATAGATCGCGGCGCCACGTAGCAGCTTTCAATCCGGGACTTGATTCGTTCTTGCGGAGATCAAATCCCTGCTCCCCTTTCCACGAGCTCCCCGGACGTGAACGCATAGCTATACCACTTTTGATACGGTTCCGCCTGGGCAAGGACCTCTCGACCCTGCTTCAAATCGAAGCGTAGGAACCTCGAGGGTCGTCGCGACCGACCAGCTGGCAGAGACCTTTCGCTTCAGGTGCTTTTCAAGGTGTGCACGTGCACGATCACCGTCCTCGCCGATGCAGGGCCTGACGCGTCGCCGTGATATCGCATAAACTTGCGTCCCCTGCGCCCCAGCGAAATCGGAAGAAGCCGCCACGGCCCCCGCGGTGCCCTTCCGCATACTTACCGGCGCGCCGATATTTCACGCGGCTAATGGATTGAAATTCCTTGAACCGTTGTCTCTACCACGCGCCTACCCGTAATTACCAGACGAATCGGGAATAAAGCGCCCCTAAACGCGCTCGAGTGTATCAACGGCCGGGACGCGATCCGGTCGCCCGTTGTCGCGGCTCGTTTGCCGCCCAAGTATTGTTGCTTGTCACGATTATGACACGGCTGTTCATTAATTAACCTTTACGCGCCAACATCTGCCGCGTGCCGGCTACTAGACTGCTCATACCGGCTTCATTCGAACGCTCTGTTAGAGGGGTACTTTACGCTGTGGAACTTTGCGCTGCTGTTGTGGACTGCACAGTATTTTTTCATTTATAGGGTAGCTCCTGTCACGGACCAGTGGTTTTTTATCTTTCGACTGCTAATGCGTTAAGTGGCAAATGTTTATGTTGGACGCATGGACGTCATAGGTTTATTTAGCAACTGTTTCTCCTTAAATGAGGAACAACTCAATAGAAAATTAATGGGATTTATTATATGATACATCTCTTCAAGACTAAAATTTTTTTTTTTAACGAAAAACGGTGCTAGACTCGTCACGCGGTAGGTTCTTTAAGATTGACTGGCAAATTGACGTTGCCCGGACCTCAGAGACTATGCTTATGATTGACTTGAAATTTTGAGAGAATCTAAAGAAGTGCATATGCATTTTACGATTGCTTGAAAATATTATTAGCTTCACGCATCTTTGTAATAAAATTTTCTGCTAAAAGTCACAATGTTTCTTCAAACATTTTCATGAGAATGGTTATTTGGGAATTCGTATGTATTTATTTATTATAAAATATTAAAATATAATAGTGGAATATGTTAGTGCTTCTGCTGTTCTATTGTTGGATTTTCTTCGTATGTAATTTGTTATATTAGTCGACTTTGATGAAGGTATCAGAGGATCATTATCATCTCTTGATTTTGTTTTATGAATCAATAATTGGTTACTATATCTAAGTTTTATCAAATGCACCTTCGGACTATAGTCTCGAGTAGATCTATAGTCTACTGAAAGATTCTGTTGAGGAAAGGACAATTTTCTAAGGATTCGAAAAATTTAAAATACATTTTTTACAAATGTACTTGTCACTTAACTTTTCACATCGAAAAAGTTTATATTATCATTACTTATTGAATTATTTGCTACAGATTGCACTGTATATATTCCGGGCAATGCAGTTAAAAACATTCGGGGTGATTAAATGCCACCATATGAATGATAATAATAATAATAATTGTAATGCTACGAACAATTGTTACAATTAATTTAAATAAAAGGGCTTCGGTTTTGGGGTCAGCCAAAAGAGGAGTGTTCCAATCTAACCAAATAATTTCAAAGCGTGAAACAAAATGTTTTCGTTCTAGACTTGGTAGAAACGATATTCAAAAACTTCCAACACAAATGTGCCTCTATTGACAAACTATGATATTTTTAGAATGAATCGAAATTATAGCCGAAGCACAATCGGTTTCGTGAAAATCCATTCAGCGATTTCAAGCGACTAAATTAAACTTGTCTTCTCCAGAATTCTAAAGCAGTCATTTATAAACTTACAAATTGTTCAAAGGGTACTTTCATACTGTACAAACTTTGTCACACATACGAATACCCAATCGGTTGTCCAGGTCCAATATCTCAAAAGGAAAAATCTGTGTGACGAAAACTGAATTTCACGTGTCTCATTTATTCGCATCGTTCTTTTTTTCTGTGTCATCTATGCGCGAAGGTACAGTGATACCAATTTTCCAAATGACACAACCTTAAGAATTCCCTGTGTCCCGTGTATTGAAGTTGAAATATTTACACCAGGCAAAAGTGCGCCCGTCGACAAAGGGAATCGAAGATTCTATCGTTTTGTGTCAAAGAAAATTTGTGCGCTTTCGTGGGTACGAAAACTCGGTTACGAAAATGGCCCGACAGTGTATGATCGAAAGGCACTTGGAGCCTCTTCTATCTGTCCCGCTTTGTTGTCATTTTTCACGGCGCAGTGTCCTTAATTGACTTCAAAACCACTCGATCGACCTATACCGAAAGTGTTTGCGAAAAGCAGCGCTTTGTGTCTTCGGCTTCGGAGTACCGGGATGCATTAATGAACAGCGTGCCGATGAAGTGCATTGATATACGGGGTGCAACAGGGATTGCACATTTTAAACGATGAATGGTTTTAAATAAATGGACGTGACGCGAGACATGATATATGACGAAAGTTCGTTTCAAAGGATTCGAATCTTTTTGAGTTCGAAGGGAAATACTTTGAAATACTTGGAAAGATTACAAGTTAAGTCGCATACCTATTTTATGTTGTCATGGTGAACTAACAAAAGTAACCGATTGCCAGTTTTTTCTTTAATTATGTTAAAATGTGACATTTTATGTGTTGTAAGCAATTGAGTGTTGCACTTGAATGCTCGACTGATTTGAAAAGTTATTTTTTCGAAAATTGAACATTACGTGGAAAAACTTTCTACATCTATACTATTATATAAAGAGAGAGCCGATTTTTATGTTTGCGCAAAACTCAAGACGAAGTATTATGAAGAAATTATTTTTTTTCTTCAAAATACTTAATTTCCTTAAAAGATATTAATTCTAATAAACATGAAACAGTCACGCTAATATCTCGGGCGAAGCCGAGATGAGGGACGGTAGTATTTTATATTTGAGAAAGGTCTAAAGTTTTGCATACATGCCAAGCAGTTCCATATCAAATTTAGTTATTCTCCAGAAATATCCTTTCTTCTTATGTACTATATTTTCTGTTTAACAAGTAATAAAGTCGAAATAATAATAATAAAAAAAAATAGTTTGTACGATAACAGCATTACGAATAAAAAAATATAAAAATACAAGAGCATTAGCTGATTTTATAAAACGATAGGAATGTTTTCTTTTAATCAACTTCCTCGAAAATAAAATTTTTCAAGCGGGATATACCTAGTCGATGTTTTACTAATTACTTCATAATGAACATTTATAGAGGGATTTAAAATTTTTGAACATTTTCGGTTATCTTCATTATGTGAAAAGGATTTATGACGTTTTCTATAATATAAACGTTATGTACTATAATTTGGGAATATTATTGCTGAGCAATCTTAACGATTTCTTAAATAATGAAGCAAAGTATAATAACTTGCAACTGATAGATATGATTCAAGTGAAAGAGAGCAGTAGAAAGTGAAACTAGACTGTTACTTGTCAGACACATCTTTCATAATCAGGCATAACTTTTCATAGATATGTAGTTTAAAAAATCTTTCGAGTAAGAATTATTCGAATAAAGAAGAACTTTAAAAACGTGTACAAATGTGTTAATAACAATTCCATCTAAGGTTCTCCAGTTCCACCCTCCATTTAATTCTTTATAAAGAACATACGAGTTTGCTGTGTACATATTCTGAAAGAGCTTTTCAAGCCATGAAATTTAATAAGAAAAGTATACTAATATCATTAAAACAAGTCTTTTTGCAACAGCGTTAACAAAACACACTGCGCCGTGCATTCACTGTCAACTATTTTAATGAGAATTTTCGGCCTTTGTAAATTTCTCAGTTTTAGTATTGAAGCACATAAGAAGTGCCTCACTCAGTTTCCTCTACTTTTCATTTTCCAGAGTTTAGCTTTTGGAAGGATTATTTGGTGGTAAATACCTTCGTTATAAATTAGAGAGAATCATGTTCAAACATCCCTCTTGACAGCAATTTGAAATATTAGTATGGTCCGACACACGATACCAACCGACTATTTCCCTTCATCCAGTTTTTCGAGTAACAAGAGACGCGCAGCAGCGCGGCGCATAATTACTCTCGCCACGATCGAGAGCGTCGCAGTCGATTCTCTCTCGACCCGACGCGAAGCGACAACTGCAGGAAATATTGCTCGCCGAAGGGAGGCGGAGCGGAAAACGCGTGAAAAATATTTAAATAGAATCGACGCTGCGATTCCGCCGAGGGGGAAAGGAATCGCGAATAGCCGTCTCGTAAAACGACAAACATACGAGGAATCAGGGTGGCTCAGAGCTATTTCTCTGCTACTTTTCCAGAAGGATAGCTCGTTCCTTTCGGTGTTCCCCAGCTCCCGTGAAACGTCGGGGGCGGCCGCTTCATGACCGAGAAACACTCGAGAGTCTATAGAAGCGTGATGTAACGTCCTCCCTCGATCGAGGAATCCAATAACTGGAAAACGCACCGGAGCGTGTAGAGGTGCCTTCGATTCTCGAAGACCTACTCGAGGGAGACGAAGGGAAGACTGTACTGTGTGTCGATTCGCGACGAATCTCGGCCAGAGTGCGTCCGCCTTTCCCCAACGGCGGATATCGTGGCCGCGACGACGACGGGGGAGAGAGAACCAGGTCGCCGGAAAACGACCGTACCTTGGATAGGATTCCCGATGCACCAGACGAAAAATAGCTACGCTGGCTACTCACCGGCACAGGAAGTCTCTCTCGCCTAAACAGAGCTCCAGACAGTGCTGTCGCGACGAGGCAGACATCGTTCTGCGTGTGTGGCCCTGTAGCCGGTGTCCCTGGACCCTGTCGATGCACCAGGCACGCTCGCAGGGCTTCACGGCCAGGCAGCTCTTCTGGGCGTAGATCGTGAACACTGGGAACTGGGACTGCGACAGGGCACCTGTAACGAAAACGAACATGCAAATTGAGCGATATGGTTGGCAGCTTCTGTTGCGTGAATTATATAGACATATGTATTAGGTCATCCCATACGTACAGTGGCGTGCGAAAGTATTCGGCCACAATTTACAGTGGCGTGCGAAAGTATTCGGCCACACTTTACAGTGGCGTGCAAAAGTATTCGGCCACACTTTACAGTGGCGTGCAAAGGTATTCGGCCACACTTTATAGTGGCATATAAAAGTATTCGGTCACACTTTACAGTGGCGTGCAAAAGTATTCGGCCACACTTTACAGTGGCGTGCAAAAGTATTCGGCTACACTTTACAGTGGAGTGTAAAAGTATTCGGCCACACTTTACAGTGGCATACAGAAGTATTCGGCCACACTTTACAGTGGCATATAAATGTATTCGGCCACACTTTACAGTGGCGTGCAAAAGTATTCGGCCACACTTTACAGTGGCGTGCAAAAGTATTCGGCCACCCTTTAAAATCGCATAACTTTTTTAAAATTAATCCAAACGACTTGAGTTCTTTTTGAGAAGCTAGAAGGATTAGTTTGCCAACTGATGTGAATCGTCGTTTTGAAAAAAAATTGCAATTGGTTGGAATAGCGAAAAAAATAGTAAATGTCGTGTTTTTCGACTTTTTTGTCTGCGCTTGTAATAAAAATTTAAAAAATGCCTTTGTAGATTTAAGTAAGCTGTTTATACGTGTTATGTATACGTGCTGAAAATTTCGTCAAAATTGGTTAACGCAGCTATGAGCTACAAACAGTTAAAGTTGGTGAAAATCACACATTTCTGCAGTTTTCGGCTAAAACTAATCCTTCTAGCTTCTCAAAAAGACTCAAGTCGTTTTGGACCAATTTTAAACAAGATATTCAGTTTTAAAGGGTGGCCGAATACTTTTGCGCGCCTGTGTAGGTACCTAATGTAGCGTTTCTGAGAACTGATTTTAAAGCAATGGACCTTTGGTATGCGTATAACCATCAGGCAATGATCTAGCAAAACTTCACAAGTGTAGATCGAATATTGCACTTATTATAAACGTTTAAAGAGAAATTTGTCAAAGACGGTTCAAGAGGGTAACCTGGTGTAATCGGCAGAAACCCAGGTTCCTTTTGGGAATTTTTTGTAAGGAGACTATACATGCAATCTGTTTAAAACTTTCAGCCTATATTACTATGTATTTCAAGAAGTGAAGAAACATTTTCCGATATAAAAATAACGCGGTAATTTCTAATAAATTTTTTATTGAAACCTCTAAATTCTTAAAATGATTGCATGTAACCCCTTAAGAAATTTCGATCTGGGATCTATGGCCTCAAAGACGAGCCTCGTGCCGCCACATATATCCCATTTGAAAATCCTTCTCAAACGGCTCACTAATTTCAAGTGTATCAATATCCAGCCGGGTAAGATTCTAATTCAACATTGCCACGTTAAATTGACGCTGATCAATGCCCATTATTCTCTCAGCGGGCGAAAGTGTCTCGGGCGCAGCAGCTCGTTATTCTTACCCCGTCGATCCGTGGGTTGAGGGGGCCCCCGCTAAGTGACAGGATAATTTCCCCGCCCCAGCGTCGCTGCAGCGTCATCCCCCTTCACGAAATCATAATTAATCTCGGCAAAGTAACGAAGGGAGGGACAGTTTTGCGAGCGTGATTCGTTGAAAAGTTTCCCTGCGAAAGATATAGGGGACAAGTGACGAGGTGGCTGGTTTCCGTCGATAGGGGGGGGGGGGTCGATCTTCCAGGGGGCGTTAAAGATATTCAATTAAGTGCTCCTAGTCTCGCAAGGTAATAACTGTTAGTAATTTTAATGACCGCGACCGCAGTCACGACCGCCGCGCAAAGGGGACGTTTTTTTTCTCTCGTCTCGCGGCTTCTACGGGGCCCGTGATGCGGAATCTCTCGCGGAACGGAAGACGGTAGGAAGATGGTCCTCGTTACGGGCTGAGGGGTAAGCGCATAACAGTAATCAGCGAGTACTTCCTGGGTCCCACATGTAGAAGACAAGTACCACTTATTCGTTCTAATGCTACCGCATTATGGGATAATGGAGATGGGATCATCGTCGAATCATAAGCAGTTCACAGGTGCGGAGGGAACTTTTATTGAAAACCAGGGCAGCCTCCTTTGTTTCCGTTCGTCCCCATTTATACTGCAGAACAAATGTACCCTTTCACAGTGCCTCGTATTAGTGTTACTCTGGAATTTTCAATCCCTTTTTCTATACTACATCCAACTAATCCCATACTTTCCTCTCTCAACTAGCTCCGAGGACAAAACGAGGAATTACACTTCACATCCTAGAGAATACCGCAGGTACTGAGAGAATTGAGAATTGAGAAAACTGTGGTAAAAGCAGACGCGAGAAAGAGTAATAAAAATGTCCAGTTGGAGTTCTGAATATCCCCAGAGCTATCTGATCTCAACGTATAGAAAAAATGTCGAATTAAACCATCGACGACGTAAATGGCGATGTTTGTTGTAGCAGATTCTCATTTGTCGTCTCTAACAGCTACCAATTAAAATTATAGTTCCTACTTCGATTGCCGCGGGGTGTAATTCATCGATCACCGAGTCAGCTGATTAACACGCGCAACGAGCAAACCGGCAGTCTGATAGATCCTGTAATTCCACGTAGGAGGACGTGTCAGTTGTATCCGTATTGCGGAAGGAAGCGTCATACATAGGCCGTGGTATTGACCGGCGCTATCGTTCCGTGTTTTTCACCGTTCGTTTAACGAGCTCTCTTCCGCATCGCTCGCTTCGCTATGAAAAATATCGTTCCCCCGCGTACAGACACCGCAAGCTGCTGCTGGAATACCTGGCCGCCTAAATGCGTGATAAATACGAACCGTTGCAACCAATTTCTGAGAAGGAAATCCCTCCAATTCGTCCATCCGACAATTCCACTTCGCTCCCGAATTCCAACTATGCGCCGAGCACTATACCGAGATTTTTAAAAAAATATTACCAACATCAACGTGCTGAGCGAAATGTGCTTCACCTGTCTGAAAATCCTAATTTACAGGGGATCCCACTTAATACAGGCCAGAGATGGGCAAAATTTTTATTTAAATAGAATTTCGAATAACGAATAAAGTAAATTTATTCGTCACGTGTCGAATAAAGTTAAGTTAAAGTTGAAAAATTTATTCGACGCTGATGTTTAACCCTTCGTAGTCACACCTTCTTATAATCACAAGTTGGTCACACGGGGTTCACTGTACCCCAGCGTCATTTTTTGAGTTACCATTTTCGTATTTTTGAATCTTTTAACTTTTCAGGGATAATTGTACTTTCGTAATACTTATACAATCCTGGTCTAATAGTCTTTGTCAAGAAATGTAAATTTTGATATGATAAAATTTGTAGTTGAAAATGAGATATTTTCCACGGCTGTGGGGAAAAAAATATAAAAAAAATTATCGCTTTTTAGCGATTTTTTATTTTGTTTTATATTTTTTTTCTTGCGATAAATCCTCTTTGGAAGTCGTAAAGACACGACATTTTAACTGGAAAATTATTCTTGGGGTACAATACACCCTGTGTGACCACGAAGGGTTAAAGAAAAAGTAACTTTATTCGCGAAATAATCTAAAATTAAAATAACATTAATTTGATCCGTTATTTAAACAATTTTGTATTCACTTAATGCTCAATTCTGAAACAAGTCACTTATCTCCTCCACCGAAGTAAAAAACAAATTCTTCCATACCATACAAATCAAATGTGAAATATTTTTGCATCATCACAACTGTAGAAGATATTTAAGCGGTCCTATTTTAAGCAAGCCACCCTATACAAAATTATTACATAACCTTATTCAGCAATTGCAGAATTCTTACACTTCGCTCATCCAACAAAACCGTCGATCACGCAGGTACGACGAACGAACCGTCCCCGACGACTACCCGCTGCAAAGTCTCCCCCGGTTAAAAAAAAAAAATCACGCTGCTTATCCACAAAGGATTGCGCGCCGATTCCCGAGCGCGCACGAGATAAACCAGTAAACGAGTCGAAGCGAAACTGTCAATCCTCGAAAGCACGGCATTCTGGCGCGGCTCCAACCTCGCCCCCTCCCCCCTCCCCGTTTCCCGTTTCCGTTTCTTCGGGGATGCAGATTCCGGGTAAGATTGCGTGCAGCCATAAATCTTCTAATTTCTGCCGGGAACGCAGCACGTATGACGTTAACGTGCTACCATCGAGGATCACCGTGCCCCGTAAAGCGGGCCACGTTTTTGGCGCTGGTGTATCGAGGCCGGTCCCTATCGAGCAGGCTATCCGTCCGCGCCGGCCTTATCGACGTCCGACTTCCTGCCAATGGGGCAAAAATCTTCCGTCTGGGAAGGACGTGCCTTTGTACTTAAGGGAACGAAATAACTTTGTATCGCCGTAAATCTGGCCAAGATTTATCGTGCCACGCCGTCGTTCCGCCGGCATGCTACATCATTTCATACACGGGGATTCCCCGTTGAAACCAACTCCGTAGGGGCGGAAGGGGGGGGGGGAGGGCGAAGTACGGAAAGGGAAGTTCCACCGTGTAGGTTGTCACGACGCCGAGGGAAATGTGGAACGGCCTGGGTGCATCTGCAGCGGCTGTATTACGGGACGGCGATCGCACAAAATGATGCAAGTGAACCGCCTGTGTACCAGTACCGCGGAACAGTTCGATTTCTGATATACGAGGCACATTTAGATACGATTCAGCCTCAAGTGGCATCGCCAGCGTACCATGCTCGCTGTCCCAGCGACTCCTTCGTCGCGGTGAACTTGATGTATAATCTCGGTTTTCTTTATCTTCTCCTCCCCTCCCCCCCACACACAGTCTCTTCCCCAGCCACCCCCGTTCCGTTTTCTACAGCTTTTTCTCTTATTCGCGCTCTTATTTCTCTCTGTCCTCTGCCCCCCCGCCCTCCGGCCTGACTTCCTTTCGCGAACAAAGGCAACGAAATTCCTTCCCTACGTGGACTTTCCGCGCTCGCCGTTGCAACGTGGATTCTTCTACAGGGTGGTCCGCGATTACCGCTCCGGATATCTTCCGAATCGGTGGACGCCGGGGAGAATGTGGCCAGTGATAATTGCACGGTGCTAAAAGGTTTATGGGTAGGCAGCGAGCGCAGATATTCGAGAGATGCGGGTAGCAGTTTGGCTGCTTTAAGCGGAGCGCGGTTCTCATGGATACCGTGTGATTGCTGTTCTTCCGATAGGCGTGTTGATTTGTTTGAGATTATTAGGAAGTAGTAATGGTCCTTTGTGGGTAGTTGCTTGGGTGGTATGAACGTAGGTACGTGGCTTCTTTCTAACTGACACTGAAGGTACTTCGCTTGATGACGAATTACGCAAGCACCTGTTAACTTCGAAAGGATTAAAGCTCTGAGAGTCGAGGGGAGATCCCGTAAATTCTAAATATTATGAAACTTTGGGGATATGTAGAGGATATATGCTATTCGAATATTTAAATATTCGAATGCTATTCGAATATTTAAGTATTCGAATACTATTTGAATATCCAAGTATTCGAATACTATTCGAATATTCAAAAATTCGAATACTATTCGAATATTCAAGTTTTCGAAAACTATTCGAATATTCAAGTATTCGAATACTATTCGACTATTCAAGTATTCGAATATCCAAGTATTCGAATACTATTCGAATATTTAAGTATTCGAATATCCAAGTATTGGAACACTATTCGAATATCCAAGTATTCGAATACTATTCGAATATCCAAGTATTCGAATATTATTCGAGTATTTAAGTATTCGAATAGCAGGTATGGTGTGAATTATAAATCAAGTTCTTTAGGGTCATTTGTCAGGGTGAAATCATGTGAATAGTATTCGAATAATAACATTCGAATACTCAAATATTCGAAGTTTATTCGTAGCATTCGAATACTTGTAAAATATTCGAATAGTAAATTATTCGAATAATCCCAGCCCTACTACACATCCCCAAAGTTTCATAAATTTTTGAATTTCCAAGCTGGGGATCTTCCCTTGTTAGTAATTTACCAACCTCCGAAATCGAATCTGTACCTGTGAAAACATATGCAATATCTCTTCGCGGTACTTTCACACAGAGCAATGCAACTACTAAATTCCTTAAATATCCTCCTACGACGAAACGCTCCTCATCCTAACTTCTTCCGCGTCGCGCAGCTGTCGCGGGACGAATCCCTGTCGCATATCCCACAGCGTAACCCCGAAGCTGCATCGAATGATAGTAATTGCCGGACCACCCCGCGTAACATCGCGCGCGCGCGCATATATTTATATGCTCGTTCCCCAGCGCATAATTGCAGCCGGTCGTTACGCGGGCTTAACGCGCCGTGTAAAGTCACAGTTTTTCAAGCAGCCGCGACCGGACGTTGCGTAATTGTGCTCGCTTTCACGAGTACTTTCAGGCCCTCCTCGAACGAAGAAGCGACAAGCACGACGCCACTTCCGTCGTCGGCCGAGCGTCCTTCTCCCTCGGCGAGCGCGCGATAAACAATTGGCCCCGGTCGGCCGCGATCGACATAATCGGCTTTCCCGTTTTCTTCCCCAACGGACACGGGATTATTGGCCAGAAACGAGATAGGCGGCGTGATTTCAGTTTTGCTTCGTTCACGTCGATGCCACGGCTCGGTTATTTTTATTTCAACGCTGCGAGGGTATCCTCGAGGTCAGCGAAAATTCAACCAGCGTCCGCCTGTAATTAAACTTTTAATCGGCAAAATGAAATCGATTTTTCGCCCCCCTCCCCCCCTCGCTGTTTCCATCATTTTTCTCCTCTTTTTTCCTCTTTTCTCCCTGGTCCTTCTTTCGTTTTTTTTTCTCTATTTCCTTCATCCACTGTTTACGGGCATTCGGACCCGATATTGTGCGCTGCTCGAACGTAGCCGCGGAGGCGATATTATATAGGAAAAGGGAAGCTTAGCATGTATACGAAGTCTGAATAAGGAAAGTTTCTCCGTTGAACCGACGCCAACATTTTCAAACGCCCTTTGCACTCGACGGGGCGCTCTTTTTCTTCGGCTTCTTGCCTGCTCGGCAGACAGTGATGCAATTCGAGGAATTGAATGTATTCGTACTTTTAACATCCCTCGACTGTCGCGCTCGCGTCGCCCTCAACCACTTCGCCTTCACCCTTCCTCCTTCGGCCCCTTTTATTTTTCGCTACGGGACGCGGCTCAGGGCCGGCTGTCTCTGAAATTTTACTTTCAAAAATGTCTCGTCACTCGCCTTCCCTGTCGCATTACGTATTCCAGTGAATTATTTGGAAACGTTCGGCGAGATCCCAGCCAGGGCATTTTCGAAAAATTTCTTTCCTTAAATGGCCCAGCGCTTGTTGGCTTCTGGCGGAACCGTACGTTTTGCAGCTGTACATTTGTCACGGTGCGCTTAAATATTCGAGAATGTCGAAACAGTCGAATTGTCGACTGTTTGGAAAAGTGAATGGGAATAATTTAAGTGTTAAAGAATATCGAGAAATATTTTTATATTTAATATGGAAGTGTAAGGTGTAAAAGGAGGACTTGGCCTTCTCTGGCATACACTGTATATACATTTTATATCAATTACTTAAATAAAAATGCGAGAAATGTGAATTAATACTGCGCGCTTCAAATACAAAGGAAAGTAGAACCTTGTGGGGCTCGTAAAATGTTATGGACTGTGTGGGTACTTTACATTCGCATTGCTTGAATTGATAATCTGAAAGTACCGATGTACTAATAAAAGTGATATTTCAGTACTTACCGAGGAACATTATCTCGTTTTTCAGTTGCAGATATTTAAATTTCAATACCCAAGGATATCTTCGTAATTAGCGATAACATTGGAATAATCATGTAGGTAATGATAGTAATAAATGAATAAAATTCAAGATCACCTATCTCTCTCTTACATTCCACGATACAAAGTCGAATGAAACATGGATGATGCACTCAGTCATTTAATCTTAATGTGTCTGTCGAAACGTTTTATCGACCCTGCGGGTATTATTATTACTTGTGACTGGGTGGAATGAAATTTTACGAGACCGACAAGTCCATTTACGACCATAATTAAACTCAGACTACTCTCTCAAGCCATCTAACAATAAATCAAGAAGTCTCTTTCAAGAACTTCGAACTCAATGCAATAATCTCTACCTTTCAAAGCCAACAGACTCAGCTGGGACATCAAATTCCTAAAAAAAAATTCGCAAAATCATTTCTTTCGATAGTCAGACAAGATATAATGACACTGACTATTTTTTAGGCCATTTTGGATTACTGACAACTAAAGGTGGTTTTATATATTCTCTAGTCCACGATTATTGCCTCTCTAATAACAGAAAATAGTGAAAAACTGCAGTACGAAAGTGCTCTAGTTTTGGCTCTTTCATAGAAAGAAAGAAGGGCCTCTGCTGCTCACAGAAGATATTGTCCGATTATGCTGAAATTTCTCGCTGGGTTTATTAACTTTAGTACGCAACTTTTCCACACTAATACAACCCGATCCTCGAAAATTTTATTTAAGCTCCTGACGTTAAGGGGGGACACCAATGTAGTGGCCCGAAACGCAAAGGTATCTTTGGAAATTTACTAAAATCAAACTACGTAATCAATCATTCTTAAACTTTCAGGACTTTTTATTGAATACTTAAGTTACACGAATATATTTTTTAAAATTTATTTAAAGCAGATTTACAAGCCGTGCAGGACCAGTAACTTTGCTGTTACCGCAAGTAAGTTGACCATAAGCTTCTAAATCTGCTTTAAATAAATTTAAAAAAAAGGTTTCCGTATAACTTAAATATGCAATAAAAAGTCCTGAAAGTTTAAAAAAGATTCATTGCGTAGTTTGCTTTGAATAAATTACCAAAGATACCTTTACTTTTCGGCCGATTACAGTGTTGTCCCCGCTTAATTCTCCCGGCAATAGTGTCTTTCTATCTACGTCGTTCGAATATTCATGCCTCCAGAACCTCCCTCCAGAACCGTCTCTTCTGCAGCATGAAACCTTGAAGCAGCTGGTAGGTATTTCGCATTAAGCGCGCTACCACGGAAATCACCAACACACCCGCGCAATGCCTCCCACGCCCGACACAATATTCCAGGCGCGTGTTTCGCGAAGTTGCAGCGATCCCTCGAAAATCAAATGAACATCCATTCGCCCGGCGTCAAGCGACGATAATCGTAACGCAGTTAGGACCCCGCGGGACTTGCCTGCCGGGGCGGTGGATGCGGCGACGCGCGTCTCGCGGCGTCCGCGTCCGCGGCGGCGCGAAGACACGCATTTCGATGCCGTGTAATTGCCACGAATGTGTAACCGAGACACGGGGGGCTAAAGGTGGGAACCTGGTCGAGCCGGCACGTCACTTTTTCCAGCCGCGTAATGTGCCCGGGACGAGTACGTTTCCCCGATGTATCCCGCGACCGTGGTGGTATGCTTCTAATTTGCGTGCATGCACCGTGCACCCCATCAGCCGCGGCGGGAATTTCATAAACGAAACCACGCCTAGGCGGCTCCGGGGGAGCGACCCGCGCGAATGGTGACGTTTCAGCACGACACATCGCCGAGCTAAGTCACGAGAGGACTTTTGTACGACCCGCAAGTGAAACGCGGCCCCGTAACGTAATTGCTTCGGGCGCATCCTCAGGAATCCCTCCTCGCACTTGCGGCACGCATGCCGTGCCGATTGTGAAAGCATTCCCACTGGACCTTCTGCTCTTTTAGGCCCGGCCGAGATGATAGCGACAGGGCTGGTTAGCAGAGAGCCTTCGTCGAGCTTCCGAGAGATCACGTGATTGCAATTATTCCGAGAATGGTAATGCAGGGTTGAAAGGGTTGGCAGGAAATGTCATAAATAGGTTTGAATCGGTTTGAATATTAAGGTAAAGTAGATTGGAATGTTGCGAATGAAAATGAAGTGGAAGACTACTTGCTGGTTTCCAAGGGAGTACTCTTATTGAATTATTAAGCGTGGACTGTTTCATAAATTTCGATGCTCTTGAATGGCGATGCCACGTCGAAATGCTTGCCGATATTGTGAAATACTGTTTGTCTTAGAAATGGTAAGCTTTTGGATGTAAAGTTCACTCTTTAGCTCCATTCACCGCCATTCAGCACGATTTCCTGCTCAAAAATTGCTCGTACCGTTAAAAGTTTTCAGTAAATCGTAAAGTCGGTAGGTAATTCTATAGAGAATTTAGTAGAGGCTACTGTAAAAATGTCAAGTGAATCGAATAAAATTTCTTTGAGTTACGCTACAAGCCAGTCTGAAGAACGTGGTTCCGAGTGAAATGTGTGTAAAGTGCTGTTTTGGCAAAGAGAAAAGAAAAGATAATACCTTGAAGCTACTTAAGATGTGTATGGTAAAAGCATTTAGGCAGACTTTCGACTTATTTCTTTGTTTACCCACGAACAATTGTCAAAGGTGCACTACTTAATTCAACTTTATCACAAACGTTCGCAGTGTCGCCCTTTTTTTAACACGAAAAATGTTTCCTGTCAGTTGTGTAACTAGTAATGTAGTTGGCTCGTTAGCATCTATTTCAGTAATTCTGCACGGTATTCAGCAGTTTGGTTTGTAGAGTTGAATGATAGAACGGTGCTTTTATATTCCTCTCCGTGTAACAGTATCGACGTCAAACATCTTAACACGCTTTATCGAGCACAATCGGCTACTCCTGCGGATGTGAGATCAGGGAGATAGTCGGCTACCCAAGTGTGACGAAGCCAGTGACTACTGGTTATTTCTTCACGACCGTCAGTAACCTATGAACCCCGGGATGATTATGCATCTTTAGCATTCACCGATTCGGAAGCTCTTGGCAGAATTGCTCGGCGAATGATGACTAGACGATTTTATGACTGTCGTTTGTAGCTCCGTGGTGGCAAATGAAGTACACAATTGGCAGAGGCTTCTGTTCTCTGTTTCCAGTCATTTCGCGACAATGTGACAAGAACCTACGAAGTGGTTTTCACGTGGATGATTATTTAAGTACTGGCAACGGTACATTGAAGTGCATTACCAGTCGAAACTTTTGGATTGCTATCCGTTGCGAAAAGAATCCTCTAAAATGGATGTATTTTCAGTAATTGGAATATCAATCAAATCTGTCATGGCGGAAGTGATTTTCAGTGTTGGTAATTTAAGTGATTTGCATTTTTCTGTTTATCCCATGCAGGATGGAAATAAATTAAAAAAGGTGCTCTACGTGTCCTCTGTTCACTTCTATAAAGAGATACTTTATATCTGCGCATCAAAGAATTAGGAATTCTTTTAAAAACTCGTGGTCTGACCACGACAGACATTTTCTACTTACAAAGGGAGATCACGAACCCGGGAATTCAAAAAATTCTGAAACTTCGTGAATATGTAGGGGACTTCCTCCTGATTACAACGCAATTTTTCTTTACTGCCCAAATTCACTCGAAGGGGGTGAAATTAACCCCTGAAAATTCCGTTATTTTCCGATTTTGTGTTATAACTCGTGAACTGTAAGAGATAGAAAAAAAGTTTTAAGACAAAACTTACTTCTTTTAATTAGATCTATCATTTAGTAAAAAAAAATATTTTACAGTTCACGAGTTATAACACAAAATCGGAAAATATCCGGATATTTCACCCCTTAGAGTGAATTTGGATAGCAAACAAAAATTGCGTTGCAATTAGAAGGAAATCGCCTATATATTCACAAAGTTTCAGAATTTTTTAAATTTCCGGCTACGCGATGGTCTAAAAATTGGCCTTCTAGACCAGAATACCCCCTTAAGGGGTGGGTCGCGCCAGTTTCATGATCATTTTTCAGAATTTTTTATGGGTAATCAAAGTAAGTGTAGCACACAAATTTTCTCCTAGAATCTTATTCGTCCTTTTCACTATATTCATAAATTATTTTGTCGTGGAAAAAGTAGTATGACATGTCTGTATGAAGACATGAAGATAACAGTGCATACGATGTCAATGCCATTTTGCACAGACATTCCGAAACGATGTCATTCTTATCTGAATCGAAATTATAAAAATATCTGCAAAATTGTCTTCCTAATTAACAAATTAGTATCACAATTGAAGGGGGAGACACGGACTTTTCTGTTCAATATGGCGCCATTTTGTGAAAAATTAATTTCAATGAATAATCTCGTCCCATACGATATTCTTACTGAATAAAATTTTTCATTAATCATTTTTTTCAAATGCCTACAAAGAACAGAATCATGCCAACCAGCATGGCAAAACACACAATCTTCATGTCTTCATATACACACGTCATACTAATCTTTCCACGGCAAAAAAAATTGTAAACATAGTTAAAAGGACGATTAGGATATTAGCACCACTTTGTGTACTATACTTACTTTGATTGCCCATAAAAAATTCTGAAAATTGGTCCTGAAACTCGCGCGCTACCCCAAACTACCCCCTAAAACGTATCCTACATGCTCTTCTCAGAAGGCAAATTGATCATCTTCATAAAACAAAAGGCAGAGAATATTGCTTCTCCATATATGCTTCTAATTATGTGCTTAACTACTAAACTCTCCTGCACGTAAACAATAACCCTACCCCACGATCCACCTCCACCTGAAACAGCGTACACGTCCAGATATCCCCGTAGACCCCGGGCTGAAACTATCTCGGCTTGACCAGAGAGTCCACGAGGGGGCCTGTCGCCTTCGCGAGCTTCCCCAAGTGGCCGCTCGGCAAAAAAAAGCAGCGAGTTCGCGTGGCACGAAGGCGTCGTCCCCGACGCTCGTCGGAGGTGTCTCTTCCTGCCTCGGTTATCTCCGACTATTAGCGCTCGGCACTATGCAAATTCAGCAGCAGGCTGTAGCGGTGCTGCTCGAGCGGGCCCCATAAATTCCGGCGGACACGAATGATCTCGGCTCTCTTTGTTGCGTGGTATTCGTGCCCGGCCGTTTGACGACACACCGTAGCGGCCATCCAACACAACTGCCATGCGAGCGCGTACACGGAAGGTATTCGCTTACGTACGCCTTACTTACCTCGATCCGCGGCCACGGTACGCGAGTGGTACACGCGTCCGCGCACGCACACGTCCGCGAGGTGTCCACGGACGCGAGTAATACACGCGTCCACGCACGCACCCGTCCGGTGGGGGGGCCTGCCCCTGAGCCAGAGCGGCGCGGGCGCCCCTATCACGGCAACGAACGTTTTAACGCTTCGGTTCCGACCAGTCCACCTGCCACCTCGCCTACGTGTACCCCGCTGGCGTGGCCGGGGACGCTGGGTATTTAGTATTCGAAAGGCATCGGGGCCCACAGTACTTCCCACGGCTATTTGGAATCCACTATGTATACTCTTTCGGTATTCAGTCGCCGGCGCGACGACCCGACACGCAATGCTCGCCGCGCCGCGCGCTGGACACGCGAAAAGGGCCACGGGTCGCCGCGTGAGCCGCCACGGGTTATGGGGTTCCCTTGGTATTCGCGTTATTCGGGATTTGATGAATGTAGCAAGGCGGGACTGTGTGCGCCGGCGAAATGGGTATCGTTGTTCTGTCGCTGGTGGGCTTTTAGGCGCAGGCGGCTGGCTCGGGCGAATAAAACCCCTTGCAGAGGTATGGGGACTAACCTGGGAACCGATTAAACGGCTTCTAAAGCCATATTTTCGGGGTACTGGCCGCCAAATTGTTTTCGTTATCGTACATTATTAGTATTAGGTTGTTAGTCGAGACGTACATGCGCAGCATGCATTGCTGTTTATCAATATTTGGACACATGCTGTGTTTGCATAAAATGTGATATTTGGTACAGGTTAAATATTTTTCAGTGCTCTTATTTTCTAGGTTTAATAAATAGTAGAGGACTGAGGAAAGGATTACTTGTTAGAGTTCTTCGATATTGCCACTTGCTTCACAATATAATTAATAATTGAATACTAAATAAAGTAAAGTTTGTTAGAGGTCTTCAATACATTTTTCACTTTCTTCAAAAGATAGGAAATAATAGAATACTGAATAAATTAAAGTTTGTTAGAGGTCTTCAATAAATTTTTCACTTTCTTCAAAAGATAGGAAATAATAGAATACTGAATAAATTAAAGTTTTTTAGAGTTCTTTAATAAATTTGCAACGTTTTCCAAAATATATACCACATAGATTCGTCGTAATACCTACTTATGCGCGGCGGTGGAAGGTACATAAAGAGACAGGGTCTAGTTTCTGAAGTAATGGTCGAGATGCGAAGAGAACCCTGTTATTCACAAAAACCTGATCGCAGAGCTACATTCTTACACGCATTAGGTGTTTGAAATACTAATGTTAAATAGTTATGCTAAATATATCCCTATATCCTTGACTTGTCGGCAAGATGCTCAAGGGAGTGCCAACTGCGCCCCCTAGATACTTCTTTTACGACTATACGTCTACGGCACGATACGTCTCGCAGTTTCGAGCTTTGAAATTGTGCGTGACTGCAATGACAAATTTTTGAAGTAGCTCAGGTTTGAATATTATGCACGAGTGAACAGAAGTCTGACTTGTATGGGCGGGTTGGTGAATCAGTCTGAAGTCCTGATTCGGTAAATCTTCTAGCTCTCTTCAGGGGCGGATTTGGAGACTTGCGTCAAGCGTCTGCCGCCCTTTCCGCGAATCATCATCAAAAATATTTTAATTTAACCCACCGTGAGCACACTGGGTCGTTTACGTCCGGGCAAAAGCTTAAACTTCTTAAACTTACTTCCGAATTTTTATTTTTCCTAATTAATCCTTTAAATATTTGACTTGAAAAACGAGTGTATATTAAAGTAGAGACTTGAATTAGTATCCTATAATTTTTTCAGATTTTTTGAAAATCTAAAACAGTAAAAAATCCCGCCACGGACATAAACGACCCACTGTGCCCACTGAAGGAGCGAAAATGGGTGTGCCCACGGCGGGTTAAAAGAGTTGAGATCATTTAAAAATTAATTCAATATGACAACTCACATATGAGTTGTTGCTAATTTGCTACGTGCAAAAAATGAATTGTTTTTAAAGTTCTCGTAAGCCTCTGTGTTTAAAGATCACCCGGTCGAAACAACTAAAATAAAAAAGTGGTCCTTTCTAGTAAATTATGTTTAATATTTTATTCGCATATAAAGCAAATAGAATAGGTTGCCGTCCCCAATCATATTAAAGTCGCCTGGTGATTGCTTAATAAATGAATGAAAGGAGTATTTAGGAATCCCTGTCGTTTTAATTTGTTCGAAAGAAATGCTTGTTATTCGCCAAATACAGATAAGTTTGCTGCTCTTCTTCTTGTAATAACACTTACGACTCTAAGCTACGTGGTTTAAACTACTATCTGATGAGTAGTATGTTTACAAGCATGTCCCATATGCACAGATCTGGAAAGATAGGGTTTCAAGACTATCTCGATTTAATGTAGTCTCTTAGTATCTAGTCTGGCTCTAGCGTTCCTCTTTCTACTAAAGAAGTACAGTGGCGGGACTATACATACTGTAGCTTATCCATTAGTGACGTGGGCAGACGCGACAGTGATAAATATTTCATGAGAACAAGGTGGAACGAATAATAACCATTTTCCCACATAATTATACCGCACCTCTTCTAACATATAATAGACACATTGTATAGTCTGCTAATGTAACGTCGCCTGACGATTCCCATCAATGGCGATCTATATTAAACACCCAAATGTGCCAGGTTACTTATATCGCCTCCTAAACGAAATCTTCCCATTAACCAAATCGAAGTATTCTCACGAATGTTGATGCCGAAGCGGACTTTGAACGGACCCACTGGATAATGTCTAATAAATCACGATTTACACTCCAACGGTACATTGACCCTGAAGAACTCCTCATTGACGCAACAGCGATAAAGAAATAACTCATCGGCGGCATTATACAACTCACTGACACCTAGCTCCTAAACGAAACCGCGCCTCCGTAAAAATTACGTAACCCGTCTCGCCACCTTCCACGCGTTCTCGTTTTTCCCATTTGGTGTACCTGTTGCACGAGGGTACGCCGTTCCTATCGACGAGGGGACATTTTCTGCAACGAGGGGGGGTTAGAACAGATTGCTCTTGCTGCCCACTTAAGACCTCTTGAAACAGTGATTTTTCCGTCACGAGGATTTTGTACGTATCATCCTCGCCTGCGTGTTTATTCCCATTCACGGTCCAAGTCGTTCGTTCCTCAAATTATCCCGCGGTACTCGGCATTCAACAGCGCTGCCTTCCCTGGCGGGACAACCGTGTGTGAAATTGGCTCGTGAATTATGTGTAATTTGTCACACTAGCCTGCTGGCGGCGCCGGACCGCGACTTCGCGGTTATACCAATGGCTGCGCGCAACGTAAACGATCCTGCGTACATGTCGCTCCACGTGAAACTGACCCCTCCGACTGCGGCCTCTGCCGTGCAATTATCCCGAAGACGCGCCTCCACACGTGCAACGCGTGTCCTGGGACACGCGACGAAGATGCACGGGCCGTTTTGGGGCCAAAGTGGGCTTCTGTTTACTTTCCGTTGACCGCTGGGGGGCCTATACGATCAAACGCGTCAGCAGACTTTTTTTCCCAGAGGGAGGGGGGCAACTTTGGGGCGACAAAGTGGGGTAGCCCTCTTGCTCCTTTGAACCCATTTTGTGGTGCCAATTTAATTCAAAATTTAAGACAGAAAATGGAAAATATTCGCTTTTTTAGTACAACCTTAATAAAGATCAGTTTTTTTTTTAAATTAAGCGATCATTTCTTAAAAGGCAATTCCCCCTACGGACGCCAATGTACACAATAATAAAAACCTTGGGCCATTCACCCAATTAGTTACAAGTTAAAATCAAGATCCGCTAAATGTAAATTAGATGCACAAATTTTCAATTTTTTTTCACATTGCCATACAATTCTATCGTAGAGAAATTCACATAATATCTAAACAAGCCTACTGTGACTGTGCACGTTACTGTATTTTTAAAATTCTAAGCAAATAAAGATATTGCAGAAAAAAGTCACTTTCGTGTACGTATCGAGTTATCCATCCTGTTATTAAGGACTTTTGTTGTTTTTGCACCACCATTGTGCAGTAAACATGTCCTGTGTTTCTGTAGTCTACTTCGTTTTACGACAGGCCTGCCCTTTAGGGTGCAAATACCTCCTCAAGTTCTGGGACCCGGGCAACAGACGAGCGCGGAACTGTCACCTTGCTAACCGTTGCGTGGGTTTTGGGACAACTGCAAGAGTGCGTATGCACCCATGCGCGTGAGGCCCAGCTATGCAGACTCGTGGTACGAGCCAGCATGGACGCACGCACAGTCTTGCAACCTCCTGCAGCCCATGCTGTGGTTAGCAACGTAACAGTTTCGCGCTCGGCTGTTCCCGGGTCCCAGAACGTGAGGAGGTATTTGCACCCTAAAGGGCAGGTCTGTTTTATGTGGTAAATTATTACTCTCGAGTTGGATAAATAATTATTTGTCGTGGATAACACGTTTTATGCGTGATTATTGGCTGGGCGTGATCAGAACGAATGTTGACGTTGCTGTGTGTGTTTATGAAATTGGCGTTAAAAATCCATTAGATACGCATACAGGACATTATTGCACTGATTTCTCTGGGGACCACAATATTTTCTGCTCGCGCTTGCATTTATAATTGGCAGTGTTATAGGAGGCAAAGTAGTCTGACAATTTGTAACTTAAATAGTGTCCATTAGCGATTTGTTTGGCGGATAAGAGTTCAGTTCCTTGTACATAACTCAACGGGATTTGCAGTTAAATCGATGCGATGATCTTGTTTCAAATATAATGCCATAAAAGCCGCCTATTAAAGCAAGATCCAGGTAATCTTAAGAGCCAAGCTATAAACTACTTTTCTAACCCTCCTAGTAAAGTAGAAGGAAATATATCCTTGCTCAGCAGGCGGACGTTCAATCTAGTAAGTTAGCAATATTTTCCGTAAAAGTTCAACTAGGTACTACTCCCCATTTACATAATTCAACGGCGAACGAAATTCTCCGTGGGAGCAAATAAGATACACGTAGCCTAGAGGACAGTACAAAAGTCAGTGGCGGATTTAACCGGCGGCCGATGAGCAGTAGGGTGAGGCCCTTATTTACACGTGTCGAAATTTTGTTTTTGTATTTCTTTGCTCTCACCCCCTAGAACCACGCCTAGAATCACGCCTTAAAGTTTAGGGTTCATCAACGGTTTGAATTTGAAGAATTTCTCAAAAATGGTAAGCCCTATCGAAATTTTATCCAAATAATATTAAAAGAGCATACAATTTCCTACAATTATTGTATATATAATTTTTTCGTGCTTCCAACCGTTTTTTAGATAACAGCGTTTGAATATAGAGAAAACCGCGCACTAGTCGCACTACGCGTGTATAGACGATACGCCACGCCCTACAGAGGGAAACGCTGTTATCTAAAAAACGGTTGGAAGCACGAAAAAATTATATACACAGTAATTGTAGAAAATTTAATGCTCTTTTAATATTATTTGAACAAAATTTCGATAGGGCTTACCATTTTTGAGAAATTCTTCAAATTCCTGTTGTCCGATTGCAATAATCAAACAGGTTGAAAATAAGGGCCACCACCCTAATGAGCAGTTGCCGCCTGGGCCCCATCTTCAAAAAAATAATGATTTAATCCAAACACTACATTTTTTCTGCCCTACTACACTTAGCCCGTTTTTAATAAACTACCTCTTCACTTTCCCCAGAAATGGTCCTCTCAGAGCGTTTGCCACACGGGCCCTTAAATTCGCAACTGACAAAAGTTCCACCAACGAGAGCAATAGCACAAACATGTTTAAACCTATTAAATCTACGTGCATAATCAAGAAATTTTCAAAGCCAATTCCCACGGGACCAATAGTACTCTGCAGTGCCCCGTTGTTTTTAGGCACATCACTTTCTCCACTCTCATATCACGAACATCCCTCCCCGCAGCGAGCTCTAATCCTTTTTACACAGCCGGGCTAACGGTACATACCAGCGTTCGTTACAGACCACACTCTCCACACTGTTAGCCAGCATCATTCGCAAGCAGATGAAAACAGCTGAAAGCAATCTCCTCCATTTTAATGTCACTGCGCTCTCTGCAGCGCCGGAATAATGGGGGTTCGCGCTAGTTTGAAAAGAGTGCTCACCTAGCACGGGATGACTCATCCTCATCAAAGGATGAAACGTTAGCGCGACGTCCGTGCTTGGACTTCCGCCCCCGCCCCCGATGACGCGCATGAAAATCGTAATATCGTTCATTAAAGGGCCATAGCGTCCCTCGGCCGCGCGGCCCCGGCTGCCTTTCCGTTTTATATGGAAATCGTTATTATGCATCGGACTGTAGCGTGTTATGCACGTGCGGCATTATGGTGTTGCAGTGTTGCAGCGTTGCAGCCGCTGGTATGCGGCCAGGCCCCGTTAGCCAAGGATGGTTCGATGGTGAATAACCCGACGCAACATAGCGAGTGACAGTAAATAACCGGACAATCAGATCGTGAAATCATTTCCTCGATCTTTCGTTAACGCTTCTGTGATTCCCCGCTTGAGCTTTCGTTCTGTGCAATTGCAGCCACGGAATGCATTTTTCCCGGGCGCGATCGTCCCGCATGAAACGAACCACCGCGGCGATTTATTATTTAACGCGAGAGGCTCCTAGAGATTGGATTAACGTGCCGTTAACGGGTGGGGGTCGCGGTGCACGCTCTCAGGTATCGAGCGCTTCTGCGAGCGGATGCCTCGAACACGCGGATGGAAAGAATTTTCGGTGACGTTACGGGATGGAAGCAGTCTGTGTCTAAACAGTGATTAATTAATTGAATTCATTAAATTTGCACTCGCAAGTTGTTTAACTTATGTGGAGGACAGAAATGATGATGCAAAGAGTGGCGGTGGTGGAAATAAATGAAAAGCTTAGTGCAGTATGATATTGGAAATACTCGAGGTAATCATTAGCGGACTGGGTCCAAAAATGTTGGTTGCCAGGAGACAAAGGAGGCCCACCCACAACTATAAGGTTATCACTTAACTTTCATAAGAAATAAATGAAAATTTCAAAAAATACATAAGTGGCAAAAAAGTGGTTTTAAAATTTTTGTGAACTAAATGTACCTATATTTTTTTTAGTAATTACAGTGTACATATATTGTACATATTACTGGCAGTAAGTGTACTAAATGTAAGAGTGTTAAGAATTTTTTTCAGGAACAATTTACAGCTTTTATAGAAAAATTTTATTACCTACCTTTAGTACAATGTCTTAAGAGACTATAAAAAAATAAATAGAAAAACGCGCTGGTCGAATGTGTAAGTTTAATTTTTTTTTATAAATTATATGAGTGTAGCTTCCGTTGCACATATCGATTTCTTAAACAAATTATTTTTGTAAAAACGGTGCACTTTAGAAGAAAAGTTTCGAAAAACCGTGAATAAGATGGACAGTTTTTCGAGTGTATTTAAAAAAAATTGTTTTTAATCAAAGAATCCGTGTGTACAACGGAAACTACACTCATATTGTTTATAAAAAAAGAATGAAATTTGATGTCTAGAAGATTAATTAATATATTAAAATTTATGCATGTTTTTCTATTTATTTATTTTTTACAGTTTCTTAAGACATTATACTAAAAATGAATACAAATTTTATATGAAAACTGTATATTATTCCTGAAAAAAATTCTTAAAAATGGTTTACTTTTCGGCCGTCACAGTTCCCCCTTAAATTGTCTTTCTTAATTTTCATTAAATGGGGGATATTTTTAAATACTTTGCTTGTAGCGATTCTATTTTCAAGCTACTAAAAAGTTATTAATATTTTTAACATATTATTCGAAGGCTGATTGGCTGACACCCTGGCCAGTCCCCCACTGGTGGTAATCCATGAAATTTCTCTTCCTCGATGCAATTTCACATGCTGTTTGGAACTGTGCAACACCGTCTCTTTCTCCTTCTATACTCGTCGCTCTAATCTAAACCGCCAGCAACTAACTATTCCACATTTTCGCGGGCTTTAAATACGACCTTTACCAGAATTGTCAATTGCGCCGGTCGCGTCGTAGCGCCAGGAGACCTAAGCTGGTAATCCTCTTTGATCAGCAGTTAGGAGCTAACCGTTGCGTGTGCGTTTCAAATGTTGCTAATGCTAAAAGCTGAAACCGCGCCAAGGCGAGCCACGGAATATTTTATGAACCCGTGGGATCCCGTAGGAGATTGAGATCGTAGCTTTCAGTTTTCCAAATAAAGCTCGTAAATTAAGCGGGCAGCCGTGGCCCGCGACTAGGGGCAACCCATCCCAGAAATCGCGCAACTAATTTCACGATGCATGAGGGAGCTGGTGGTTCGATGTTTCAACGGTAGCATCGCTTATTCAACGGGTGGCTGTGCTCGAAACGATTAATAAACAATCTCCCCCGAGTGTGCCGGAGCTTTTTTTCAACCGCTCCTCCGGGTGGCTCGCCTGGTGGCCGGAGCCGCATCAAAATCCCGTAATGCACAAAGTATGCGCAACAAACTTTAAATCTCTCGGACACAGGGCGGTAACTTCGTATCAGGCCAGTCCGCTGCTCGGCTCCCATCAAAACCCAACGAAGGGAAACTCACTTCTCCTTGGGCTGCCAGCCACCACTTCTTCGAACCACTTATCCACCTGTATCGTTATAAACTTTCCGCGATACGGTCGCGATTTTCTTTATCGAGACGGGGACACCTCGGCGCAACGTCGTCTGTATGCAGCCCCGCGCGCCTTCTATTTATACGCGGGGCGCCATACGATTCCCGTTTAAATAAACGGCGAACGATAAGAGTGAAAAATGACTGGCCTGGCAAGCTCAAGCGCGTCAAGTGGATATACACGCCTGAGCAATTGTGCCGGGAAAGCCTGTACAGAGCCTTCCTTTTGTCTCTTTTGTCGTGGCTGGACGGGCTAGTGAAAAGAATCGACGCCGGTGAAAGCGGAAGCGTGATCACTGGTTAGGGTAAAAGGCAGTGGTGGAGTCGCTGATGTATTCCTGAATGAATATATTTCCTTTGGGGGCACCGGCGAGAAAATTACTCGAGAATTTTTACAATCACCGTGCCTTGCAGGACTTTTGCTTACTGCGGGACCGGTGCCTAGTAAACTTGATACGCGACAAAGGGGGCGTTTATGTAGCTATTTTGTATTATTAGTGTTTAGAATAATTGTCTGGGTTAATTTAGGTCTGGGTTAGGTCTGGTCTTGGTTAGGTCTGTTCTGGGTTAGGTCTGGGTCGTAGAATCTCCATCATTTTTTTTAGATGAATGTTCAGGTATAAAACTCGAGGCAGTCGAAACTGGAATGGAACAAGTAGAAATACTTGAAATAGAGTCGACATATACGCAATTCTGAGAAGTGGAGCGCTTACGGATTATTTCTATCGATATCTGTGAACACAAACATTTCATTGTGGCTTCAAGTATCTACTTTTAAAAGGTTCTTTCTTCTTCTTCTGTTAAATACTCTCTTCGACCCTCGCATAGTTTCCCAAACAAAGCTTTCAAACCAGCTTTACCTAAAGAAATATTAGATGTGACTTGAGTGAACACGGAAGTGGAAGCAAGAAAAGCAAAGAAACGTCATTTCGGCTCCCATGATCCCGCGATGCCCAGAATACGTTAGCTAGGAGACTAATTACCGCGGCGTTCAATGCCGATCTGCGCTAATTGTAAGTGATCCTTGGAGGACGATGAACAGGGACGACTTGCGGACGAATGAGGAGGAATGGTAAGTGGGCGGCAGTTAGGTCGCTGGTAAGATGATCCTATCATTGAGTAACGGAGCCCGGGTACAGAAATTTCGTGATCGTGACGCGCGCGCGCTTGTGTCGTCATTGTCCCATCGTCGATCATGATCCACGGTACACGGGGCCTGCGAACCTACCACTGGTCCCGTTTTACGAGAAACAAATATCGAACGTGCGGAACCTTCGTCGAAGATAGCTGTACTGCCAGCGAAACGTTAGAACAAACTTTCATCCACGTTACAAAAGAATCTCCTCTGCCTCGTACAGTTGTAGATGCATCGGGTCGATATTGAATGACGCGTACGTGGATTTCTATTTAAAATTGGAATCTTATTAAGGGCATTAATAGGAGAGTGTCTATATGGTGTTTAAAATTGGCAAAAAATATTAAAGATAGGGGAATGATAGTGTCTAGCCGGGTAAGCATAGGGAAAATGGCCCCAACACTAATTTTAGTATTTATGTATACCAAATAATGCTCTTTGGAACAACTTATGAACGTGGAAATATTTTCTCAAAATTGCTTGCAGAGTGAATGATCATTATTTGTCTAGCAAGGAGAGGGCACCATGAGGTGGACACCGATTTTGATGAGCTTTGGCACGCTGGATCTATGTCGAAAATAAGTAAATAGGTGTCCGAGCGGTTCTGCCAATGGGCCTTAATAATAAAGATATTTACATGTAAATTATTAAAAATTTCATAGTGGCCGTGGGGTTTTAGTGGGTAAAAATCCCACACTACCCTGGCGTTCGTGAGAGATTCCCTTCTGGAGGCGTCGGGGTGTCTTTTGAAGATGTCTCCACGTTAAAAAAAAAATTTATAAATTATTTTTTTCATCATTTTTTTTTTTAACTTGGGGAAATCTTCAAAAGGCACCCCGACTCCTTCAGAGGGTAATTCGCCGGGGGCGTCAGGGTAGTGGGATTTTTACCCATTAAAACCCCACGGCCACTATGAAATTTTGAATAATTTCCATGCAAATATCTCTATTATTAAGGCCCATTGGCAGAAACGCTCGGACACCTATTTACTTATTTTCGACATAGATCCAGCGTGCCAAGGCTTATCAAAATCGGCGTCTACCTCATGGTGTCCTCCCCTTGTAAGTTACTGAAATTGATCAGAATTGAATAAGCTTTTTTAATACTAGTAATACGAAACCTAGAAAACACTTGTCGCTGGCTTCCTTTCAATTCAGTTTCCACTGAATTATAATCATAATTTTCAATTTCCATTAAATGAACCGCACGCCTAAGACGCACAGTCATCCAACCGAAGCCGACTTTCCACCAAAGTAGAGTTTTTCGAGGTGTTCTTACACGGTAATCAACTCGCAGCCACTGCCGAGACAATTCTCGATGTTATGTAGATGACAGATCCGGAAATGCGACGAGAGACGGTCATGCTCCATAATTAAGAAAAAGCAACGGCAAGAGCATCGTGTCATTACTGCCTTTTTTGCCCGGGCGGTATCAGAAAAATTGAATCTCGAGGCACGCACGTAATGATGATGATCGCCGTCAAAAAAAAAAAAGAATAGAAGGAAGGAGAAAGAAACCGAGGAAAGATTGCAGCCGCGAGGATAAAGTGGTGGTGACGAGCGAGGCGAGCAACAAACATGCAAAATATTCGAGGCACCTTGCGCATTGGCGATCATTTACCGCGAACTTTTCGAGTTATCGAGTTGACGTGCAGGCATACCTGCCCGTGACAGCTTCACGTCCACAAAGAAGTACTCTTTTGCGTCTTTTAGCAACAACCCCGCCTGCCCCTGCTGCTCGCCGCCGCCCGCCCCTCTCTAGGCAGATAGAGGCCGGCAGCAACCGATGAAAATCAGACGCGCACGATTTTAAAGCTTAATTGCGTCACTTTGAGCATGCACCGTAAAATCGGTCGTGTCAAGCGTGCTTGCCTCCGCGGTATTTTCAAGTGAAAGAGGGGAAAAAAAGGAGGCCAGGCGAGAGAAGGCAGGCAAAAACGGAGAGTAAGAAGAACGGAGCCGTCGAAGATCAACTACTCGTGGCCCCAGAGGACGAGACCCGACGTGGTCACGCTTTGATGGCTTCCCGACACGAACTTCCTGTATCAATGATTCAGGAATAAAATCACGCTCTCTCGTCCGCATTGCCGCTGTTATCGGTACAACGCGACCAAATCGGCAATTGTTAACTGTTTTTTTTTTGGCATTCTTCATTGTCCTGGTTAAGAGGGATTTTCTGGTGGAAGCCGGACGTGTAAGGTACCTATTCGAAATACTTGAATCTTTTTGTGAGGTACGTGAATCAGAGAATAATAGGTCGGGTGGATTAAATTGATCGTCAAACGTTACAAAGGAATTCGATGAATTGCGTTGGCTTTGATCGATCAAAAACTGTAGTTGTAACAACAAACATACTTTTTCTCCTTTTCTCTCTCAGCTCAGACATAATTAGGGTTGCCCACCGTACTATAATATATAGTATTGCACTGTGTTTTGTCTTGTGTACTATGTACAATTAGGAAAAGATATAGTACGTTAAAATACTATATTTCCGATACATCGATAAATTTCTACAATTTTTACTTACAAGGGATGATCCCGAACCCGGGATTTAAAAAAATTCTGAAGCTTTGTGAATATGTAGGGGACTTCCTTCTGATTGCAACGCAATTTTTGTTTGCTGCCCAAATTCACTCGAAAGGGGTGAAATTAACCCCCGAAAATTCGACTATTTTCCGATTTTATTTTGTAACTCGCAGTCTGTGAGAGATAGAACAACAGTTTCAAAACAACAGTTACTTCTTTTAATTAGATCTATCATTTGGTAAAAGAATTATTTTACAGTTCACGAAATATAACACAAATTCGGAAAATAATAGGATTTTTGTGGGCCAGTTACACCCCCTTAGATTGAATTTGGGCAGCAAACAAAAATTGCGGTATAATCAGGACGAAATTCCCTACATATTCAAAAAGTTTCAGAATTTTTCGAATTTCTTGGTTCGGGGTGTTCCCCTGTTAGTTTTATATTCTACGGCAACATCAACATTTGAATTTGCGAATTTAAACTTTAACAGAGGATTTTGTCTTTAATGAATATAAAGTGGCGGGAAGAGAGAAACAGAACCAGTGTATCTATCATAAAAAATGAGCTCCTGATATATGTTAATTTGGACTTTCAGTGCAATCAAACCTTTGACACATTTGTCACAGAAAATAAATTAATTAATAAAGCAAAATTCCACAAAAATACACATTTGAAAAAATAAAATGTGGTTGTTTTAATGTAGCTTTATTTTGTATCACTTTCTTCCGAGAAGTACTATATTCTTTCACAATGTATTATATTTTTTAACACATTGGCCGTAAAGTACTATATGTCCCCGGAAAAAAGTTGGCAACCCTATACCTAATAGCAGCTATGCCGAGCCACGTCTATTCCTTTTTTCGTTTTTGGTACATTAATTTTTTCTTCTCTTTTCTTCTGGTGCGATAAAAAGTTTTATTGTTATTATTACGTGATAGAAACAAAATACAAAAGCAGTATAATTGTCATTGAAATTCATTAAGACGAATAGGCTTCATTAATAGATATAATAGAAATATCAATGTTTATTCCGAGACCAACAATTTTGTTCCAATGTCATTGACCTTTCCTGCGAATTACTAAATTTCTTTTATCCTAATATTCTTAATGGTATATACACTAGTAATTCACTGTGTTATTATTCTTCTTGCTATTGCTCGTGGACTCGATTTTGTTTCGTAATATAGAACTTTAAATCGAGTCGAAAAATATCACCAATGCAGCTTAATCAGCACTCATAAAAAATAGTTTACTAATTCCAGAAAGCCTAGCGAAAAAAGAAATCAGCAGGAAATTCCCCAACCAAATTTAACGCAGATTGCCAGCGTTGTTTCCGAATCCGCAGAAACTGAAACCGGCATGAATAAAACGAGCGGTTTGATGGCTCGTCGATCCATTTCCACGATGTTTTCGTAACCGTGACCCGCGCGTGCACCCCACTCGGCAGAATTTACGTACTTCGCGAAAGTGGTCGCAACTTTTTGAATAACTCCATTTCTTCATAGAACATCGAGCAATCCGACACGTTCCCAGGCAGCGAGGGACTCGCGCTGCCGAGGCACGGGGCAGAAATTGGTTTTCATTGTTGTAAAAGTGCACCGCGGCCCCCCGTCCAACCCCTTTCCAGCGATTGTTTAAATTCAATTCTACGAACTCACTCCCGCGTCGAGCGCCGCTAACTTCCCGCCCACGGAGATATTACGAATTCGAAAACGCGGAAGAAGTTTGTTAACCCCGCCCCGGGACCGTAAAAAGGATGATGTAACGATGTAATAAATACGATCGTTCCTCGGCCAGCGGCTAATACACGCTTCGAACACACCGGCGGCCGTAATCGAAAGAGATCTCGCGGAGTAACACCGTTTTTCTATAGGTGCGGTAACTCATTTACCATGTAATTAATGCCCACGGATCGGCCAGCCACGAACGCATAGTTTATATTAATTACACCCCGGAAGATTCAATTAGTGCATTTCTCATTACACTTACTTATACCAGTATCCATTATTCATGAGGAACCAGCGCGGCGGAGTAGTTGCCTGACAATGCACGTGATCGTTACAGTATATTGTTCCAGCGAGATTTTCGTACATGGAATTTGATAAAAATGCATCTGGAGCACGCTCGACCTAAGAGCCCGCCTTCATTAATGAAAATCTCTTTCGCGGTTCATTGTTAATGCTGCCGGAAATTTCGCGATGCTCGTTACATCAAGTGATCGTTAACATATTGAATGGCTGTACGTGTTTCCTTGGCCTTATCCACCGCGGCTGGCCGCAATTATTAAGCTTCTTTGGCCGATAACGATACCCCGTTAAATACAATTACTCTGTTAACGTGGTTCCGAGGAATTTTAGCAGATACAGAGATCATAGACTCGGTAAAGGCGTTTCTAAATGGAAGCGAAGTTTTTATGTTTCGAATCTACTGAATTTTTTTAATGCCCCGAAAAGTAAAGGTATCTTTGGAAATTTATTAGAAGCAAACTGCGTAATGAATCTTTTTCAGACTTTCAGGAATTTTTATTGGATATTCAAGTTGTGCGAATATATTTTTTAAAATTTATTTGTAAACTGTACAGGACCAGTAACTTAGGTCTGCAAAAAATTTCCGCTGACGTGCTTGACAGTTTTCCGACGAAACGGTTCTTCGGAAATCAAAAGACCAAAATGTTTTAGAAACTATATGGTATGGCTGTGGCACGACGGGTTTGATTTGCAAAAATTTTGAAATTACAAATTGGCGAATCTCTGAAAAAAAAGTGAAATTTGATTCTAGTAAATTAACCGCTTTCGTTGGAAAATAAATAGATGGAAACGACCGATCAAAAAAATCTCCGGTTGTGCCATAGCCATCCGCATATAGTTTCTAAAACATTTTGGTTTGTTGATTTTAGAAGCCTCATTTCGTCAGAAAACTGTCAAGCAGATTTTTTGCAGCGCACAGTTACTAATCCTGTACAGCTTGCAAATCTGCTTTAAATAAATTTAAAAAATTATATTCGTATAACTTAAATATCCAATAAAAAGTCCTGAAAGTTTGAAAAAGATTCATTACGTAGTTTGCTTTTAATAAATTCCCAAAGATTTCGGGCCATTACAGTGGTGGTCCCCCCCTAATTATCAACTACAAGTTAGTTCTTTAGTCACCCGCGACCGGAATTTAGCTGAGCTTGTGGGATAATTGTTATTCTAACGTAGTGTTAGTTAGCTTTCTATTTATTCTCAGATATATCACCAACCATGATAAACTGCTCACGAGTTACGATGAACTTAACTGTTTCAGTGGCATCGGCGTGTTTCCACGCCGAGGGATCTGCATTTTATGCACGCTCTTGTCGTGCCTTCACGTCGATATATTCTGGATCCCATCGAAAGTATTGTTCGAGAGTCTCCGAATGTTTGCCCGGGGTGAGTTAAGCATAACTTTCTCGGCGGAAACGCTCACTCGGGAAGGTCTGACTGACTTAAAGGGGCATTTCTCAAAACCTTGCGCCATTCAAAATGTTAATGATCTACGTCAATAGTAATACCTAACGGCATTAGACTCATTGAAGGCTCCGTTCGAATAACTACAGCCTCGATTTTATCAGAGATTATTATTAACAGAAACAGTGAGAGATAGTTTTTGCAGGAATAAATGCTCGCCCCTTTATTCAAACTAGACCCTGAATCATTTAATCTCGCTGACGGAAACCGATGTAAAAGGTAACAAGAGGTGCATCGCATTTCAGTCTCTTTATACCGCGATATCTGTTTCATCCGTTCCGTCTCTCACGTCTCGCCTTTCATTCAGAAAGTAGACGAAGACGGCTATGTAAACGACAAGAAATCCGAATCGATTCCCTCTAATGGATATTCCGATAAGTCTCGCTAATTCTCTTTATGGCCGGCGAGAGACAGACTAATTCGATTGTTTCAGATTGAGTTTCGTCCAACTCCGTCCGCGGAGCGTAACGCAGTAATACCCGAAGCTCCGGGAAAAGTCAGAAGAAAGGATATTGTTTTCAAATTTGCCCCGGTCTTTTTCCCACATTATGCAACAGCAGAGCAGAATTATATCAAGCTTCTGCAAAGTTTCTCGAAGCAGCAGTCTGTTTCTGCGGCGCATAATTTCAATGGGGGGCCCGTGTCTTCGGACTGTCGAAATAATTACAGTGCATCCTTGTTTCACGGTAATTATCTTGTATCTTAACTGTGCTGCACACGCTGCATGGGAACCATCGTTCTTACGGCTTATTTGTAGCGCACCTAATTGTCCGAGATCATAGTTTCGACGTTCATGCCGCTTGCTAGGTAGACGCATCTCCGGCCGCGTTAACGGGAACCACCGTAACTTTTAAGCAAATTGTATTTTTAATCGATGTTGGCAACTAAAGCAGATCAAACTTTCCGCTGCAGCTTTACAGTTAGCCCACCGGTTTAATCGAATTTAATGAAGTTTAAAGTTTGCCCCGTATTTACATCAGCCCCCCTCCCCCCTGCAAGTTTCCTGTAATTTTAGTTACCCCGGTAACGAGGCTCCGTTCGTGTCTTTTTTCTCTCGCGGGGACGACAAATTTTAATGCGCGGGGTTTCGCCTTCTCCAAAGAGTTCTCAATATGGTTCGGCTGGACGCTCGGCGATAAGAAATTACGATAATGACGTGCTACGTATTTTTCACCCCGACAGGCATCCTTGTATTTTCCTCCCTTCCATTCGAACCGTGTACATTGCAATCGACGCACGAATGAGCGACGTTTTTAATATCGAGTAGCGTGTACGCGATGTAGCGCGGAAATTCGCCCCTTTTTTTCGCTCTCTCTCCCCCGCGCACCCTCTTCGGGTGAGAACTCTGTTCAAACGTGACGAGAGGTAGCGCAAAAACGGTCCGCTGCACGGTAAAAGTTTAACACGTAATCTGAGCGATGCTCGCGGCCGGAATGGCTTAAAATTGTCTTCAATCCGACGCTCCGAAATGCGATGAGGGAGTAGGTCGAGAGGAGCGCGCTTGACAAATCCTTCGGCCGCCTCTCGATATTTTTGCGCGAACCCTTCGCAGGAAAATCGACTGTGCTTGGCAGCTGAACGGCGACTTGCCTTTTGCAAAATAGTTTTAACGAGGCCGAGGCGAGTCGAAGACAGACAGAGTGACTGGTGCATCGCAGAGTGTTTTATTCTTATTCTTAAATGAGCGAATGCCACTCTAATAGTTCCAGACATTAGTGCCACTAACTTTTCTCTCGTATCAGAAGAACAGTTCTCACCATTCCCCCAGCTGCAATTGCTTGTTCCACGTAACAGCGTTCACGAAATTCCCAGTGTACACTGGCGTGACGTAATAATAATTTCACGAGCTTATTATACACATTACAAAAGGCAGACTTCGAAAATAAGAAGCCTCGAGTGGACGAAACTGGATTAACAGCGGTGGCATGTTTTTGGATTGGCGTGTACTCTTACGCGCGTAAAAGTTTTAAACGCATTAATTTCAGCTGCCTCATTAAAATTTTTAAACACTTTATGCAAAAGTGGCCCCGAGAGTGCAGCCTCCCTATATTTCATAAATATAAACCTGGCGAAGTTAATTGGCAGAAGCCAAGCGTTCTCGCGTCCGGGCGGAAATGGTTTCCCGCGGCGAAACTATTGCAACGGCGGTGAATATCGATATCAGCCGCTAACAGTGAAAATTTCAACCTGTCGCGCACGATGGGACCCAAAGAAGTACCGTTCGGAGTTCGACGCGCCGAAAGTGTTCCAAGAACGCGGCAGGCTTCCGGCGCGAACCGGTGCTCGAAATGCTGGGGCATTTTTCGCAGCTCGCGAGATCGATACGCGGGGTGTTGCGATACAATCGGCAAACACGGATTACGCTACGCCTCGCTGTATAATCCGTGAAATGGACGATTAATAACGATCGAGTACATGTATACGCTCGACAGGTAACATACGAACCGGTGAATTCTATCAAATGCATACCATGGCTGAGCCGGGGGATTCCCTAAACATTTGGTCAGCGATTTTTCAGGCTAGCGATTCAATTTTTTTTCTCTCTGCCGGATTAATCGTAACTGGACATTCTCGATCGTTCGCGAATGCGTTTAGATTGTATTTACAAGCTTGTCGCGCTAATTCGCTACTATTTTGATACGTAAGCACTGATTTTAAACTGCACTGCCATAGTTACTAATTCCTTGAGATTGTCGAATGTTTTCCCACTTGTGCGTGGTTTCCTAATTTCGCATAGAAGGAATCTGTTCGGTTGATGCTATTTTGTACTACCCCGTGTAGTTTAAATTTCGATAAAAATAATTTCATGAGGATTTCTTTGAATTATATGGAAACCGTGGGGGTTTTATAAGTTCCTTCTAAATCCTTGCACAAAATGATCAGTGATGAACTTGCGATTAGTAAAACTTGTTGGTAGACTGTTTCAGAAACGATAAATCATAAAACCTCCTTACTTGTCAATGTAGAATCAATAGCATCTTGGTCATGACTAGTAATTGTGAGAATAATCAATTATATAAATCGCAGTTCTGTGGACTCTATTCTTCTACCTTATATCGCACTTTCTTACTATTACCTTAGGCACCTAGACTGGTTCTTCAACATCTACTTTTTTTCAGAATCGCACAAAGAAATAGCCACCTCCCCGTCCTAATATCGTTTCGAGCCCGTTACGCTCTCAGCCAGGCGGCTCACGTGCTGCATGAGGCTGCGCCGGCTGCCCACTACGAACGACACGCGTCTATTTTATCCATCGTCCTAGACATTTAATCATTCCGCGGGACGCTTACACGCTCCGTGGAATTCCCTTATTCGGCCGCCGGGCATACATATATGTACGATGCCCGGATGCGTGGCACCGTTCGACGCTGACGAATCGGGAGAAAGACCGATCGACAGCGGGGCTCCAGTCCCCTGACCCGTTCACGGTCCCATCCAGGATACACAATTCCCGGCCGATCGTTCCCGACCGCTCCAGCGTTCGCGCGCCCCGTACGATAACGATTCAATCTTACCTGGGTTGCTGTCTGCGTTCGAGCTGAACAGCACGCACAGGCCCGTCTCGTAGTTGACCGCCTGGCAGGAGTCGTTCCCCTGACAGATCTCCAGGCAGTCGGTGAGCATCAGGGTTCCCGGTATGGACTCCAGCATGTTCGTGGGCGCGGTGTACACGTAACCGGTCACCAGCTCGAAGCCGACCATTTCTGGGTCGCACTCGTCAGAGCCAGCGGACGGGCCCGTGTAATCTGGCCCAGAAAGCCCCGACGGGACCGCGGAAGAGGCCGACTGGTCAGCCGCGTGCGTCGACTCCGCGGCCGCCACGCGACCGTACCTTGCGATTGCTTGCAGCAGCAGGAACGTCGCGATCAGTTCTCTCGTCATCATGCCGATCCACCTGACTCTCGAGCTTTATCTGCAACAGGAAAGCAACCGGGGTTAGTTGACAGGGTTAGATTTAATCGAAGGCTGCTTCGCTTCTGGGGTCGAATTATTCCCCCGTGTCTATTCGCTCGAGTTAGGTAATGGACCAATCTTGTTGAAATGGGGTACAGACGGTTTGATTCTGAAGGTGAGAGTAAAGCCTTCCGAGCGGATTTTTTGAAGAGATAATGTGATAAATTAGATAGTTGGTAGCTGTGAATTTTTTAGTTGCTCTTAGTTTTATATTTCGGGAACTCTTCAGCATTTTCGTGGATGTCTGTGCTTAATGTTTGATATTATAATAGTAATTTCGGGTGATCCTCTTTTATGACATATGCCGACAGATTTAGTGGAATACGCTCCTGGTTATAATTATCGTCGTTATTGAAAACTAAATCTCGGCTTTTCGTGTGCTCATGTTTATTTGCGAAATTGGAATAATCGCTGGATTGAATTCGAGATCGCACTGATAAATACATATTTGATCCACTTTGATGACTGTTAATCAGTACTGGTAAATCAAAGCTTCGGCACATTATGAATTTTGTGCATCCATTTAAATCACTGAATTGTATTATACCGTGCGCAAACATTTCAGCGGAGTCCATTGTCTAACTAAGCTTCCAGGAAAACAATAATCGTATTATCGTGTAATCACTGTACAGTCTATCAGTTTTTATCAATGCGTCCTCAAGAGTTTAATGAAAATTCTACAAACTTCAACCAAAGCGTATAGGCACGTAGAATTTACAGAGATGAAAATCTGTGTTTGTGGATCCAGTAGTGAGAATATTTCTCGGAACCCACAAAAGTAACGTCTTCGTGTAATCAAGTATATTAAATTCACCGGAGGCTCGTCACAGTAAGCCAAATAATTTTACAATCATGTCTCGCAAACATAAATCACCGAAATAAGTGTGCAAGCGTTGAGCGCGACGAAGTTTCCACCACATCAAACCGGGCCCGTGCATCGTCCGAATCGTACATCCGAGTTTCGGTCGGGTCGCCCCACTTGAGCGAAGGGAAAAAACGCACAAATATACCGGCGCGTGTTTCCGCCCGCCCCGATTCCCGTCACGTTGTTTTCTGCCGCGCGGAAGCTAAATAACACTCGGCACAGCCTCGACATCGCCGATCGAATACGCGCCTGTACGAGCGATTCGGCGAGAGGACGGGCGAAAGCTCAAGTGGCAAACTTGTACAAATTTCGCCGTTCCTGCCGTGGAAATTGCGGTAAAACGCGACGAGCGGCTCGCGCGCGAACGGTCCCCGGTTCCTGCCCCCCGGCGCCCGTTGAAATAATTACACCGATGCACATGCCCCATTCAGCGGAACGATTCCGTAGCGCGCGGCGCTGGCGGCGAACGTACCTGTCGATATTAAATTCGATGCGGAACTCGGGCGGAATTGTGCAGCGTTTACTGCTTCCTTCTGCCCGAACCTGATACAGGTACCACGGGGACGTTTCTCACGGGGCCGTTCGGCTGGCGATGCCCAACTGGAGGACCGGCGATGATCACCGACACAACTGGGGTTAACGGCGTGCACCACCGAACCACAAGCTCTCGACAGGTGAGCTTACGTTTGTTTATCGCGCGCGGGCAACCACTTTGGATATCGTGCGACGACTGGCAATGATAATACGCACCTCGCGAGCACCACGCTGCAGGGTATAACGACGTCGACCGGCTGGCTCTTAGGCACTGGGTACACCTGGCTGAGCCGCGGCGCACGACTCTTCCTCGACCGATCGTAGGAAGGGGGAGGGGGCAGTGGGACCGCTGCCGACTAAGGAGGACAGAACGGTACGCACAATTCGATCGCAGGTATACGACACCATTGAAAACAAGCCAACCTCTTTCTCCTTCCGTCACCCGTGTGTCCATTGCCTCTACCCCGAATTGTTACCCCCATTCCGTTCATTCCTCGTGCTCCTATCGAGATTACAGCACTACCGCCGGCTACCCCCACCTCTGCACCATCCTCCCCCCCCCCCTCCCGCTCTGTGCCAACCCTCCCACACCTGGTGGATCGGCGTAGATACCGATAGACCTGAATTTCGCTCACGTATTTCAAAGCGATTGGGTGAAATCCTATTCTTAGCCAGGCGCAACGGTGTTTTTTTGGGCCCCACCAACGCGTCTGACGTAACCCCGCGCTTCGGGGGACCGCGACGAAATTTATTCTGCCGCGCCGTGGGCACCGGTCCCGATGCCAGCGCGCGGGAACTGTTCGCCGAACGGTTCGGCGAATATGATTGAAATGCACGCAGGGACTGCAGACTTTCCGTACAGACAGTGGTCGCCGGCCAACTGTGAACGGTATGGGCGACTATGCCTTTAACAGTATTCGCGCGCGCTTTCTGCATTCCTTTCGGTTTTGCTCGCGAGAACGGATGATCCCCGCTGGAGTGTCCGTGATCAAGCGACTCACGCTCTTCGATTCGGGAATCTTCCAGCGGGGATCGCAAGTAATTAAGTATTCCGGGTTTAATAACTGTGAAATTCACTCGCGGCCGGGTTTGTTGCATCGTCATCCGCGAGGGAAGCTAGAGACTGTTGGAAGAGACTTATCGGGTAGTCGGGACTACCTGTTCATTTCCGTTTCTTTCGTCGGTAACTGCTGCATCATTTCTGCTGGAGCTAGAGGAGCCCGGTATAATTACAGGGGACTTCTTTTCTCTGCTCTTTGGTCGTACACCTGCCACGGGGCCTCGTGTGCCTCGATTGCGCAAGGATAAGGGCCTTTAGAGACGTCGTGTTACTTTCTCTACTTCTTTTAAAGCATCGTCTCCAGCCAGCAAATATATCTGGGACAAGTGTCCTGCGTGGAAGGGTCCCAAAACGCGGGGCCTGCACGGGATGCGTGCCGCGTGGCGAAAAGAGGAGTCGAACAGCACGGCGAATTACAGGCTAAGGAACGATAGTTAGAGAAGTAGGAATGACTTATTAAATGAAAGGGGACAGACATTCCAGCGGTCTGTGATTAAACCGACGCTGCTGTGTTCGAAACTCGTAGCCAGCGACGCATATGGAGTATATGATAATTATCAGTTGATCGCGCACATAGTAGAGCGGATGACGAGTGCGCGAGGACGGGGAGAAGGTGGGTCAGGGGCGGAGGGGGATTTCGAAAAAGAGCAAAATTTAGTGCACGTGTGAACAGTGCGACCTAACCGGGCGTCGGTGTCCTTCTGAACGCATACCCCGGCCGATTCACGCGATGCTTAGAGGCTGTTGGGCGTACAAGGAGCGAAACGAGTAGGAGGAGCGAGAAAGAAAGGAACGAGGAAGGGAAAAAGAAAGAGAAAGAGAAAGAATAGGGTGGGAGAGGGACGGAGAAAGAAGGGAAAGAGAGAGAAAGATGTAGCGCTCGTACCAGGTGCTTATACCATCGCGTCACCATGTTGAAGTAACGGTGCCTGGATGTCTCATCGGGTTCAATCGCAATCGGCAATCTTCTGCTGCGGAATTTCGCAAGGAAACGACCGTTTTGCCGTGGTAGTCGTCTTCGTCGATTTACGAGCGGCCGCTATTCGTCCGCCCTTGAGTACCGATCGACCCAATGGCCCCCTAGCTCTGTCGTTTGGTCTGCTGATGCGTGTCTTACGGACTCGTTTCTAATAAAGCCGATGGGTGCGCGTGCCGCGATCACTTCGATTGCCCCCGTTTTATGCAAGATACTTGTATTACGAGTTCCCCGTCCAGGGGATTCGTTCAGTTTTGCCTTTCTCAGTGGCAGCCAGGTGGATCGTAATCATCGAAGATGACGACCTTGTAAGGAAAGCAAGATCTCATCGATTTGTCATCGGGCTGGCGTGGTATTTCGGTCGATTCCAACTGGGATTGTTCAAATAAGTGCTCCACTTCAGAGCCTGGCCTCTACGGAGGCGCGCTGCTGATCCGGAGTACTTTCAGCTTAGAGAACTTATGAACTCAGAAATCCTATTTCTACAGTTTTGGGAATTGGGGACAAAAATTGAAGCAGGCATATTTAAATTGAGATTTAGAATAACATCTTTTACTAATAAAGCTGTTGCCGTCATAGACCCAAATTTTAATCATTCAGCCAAGAAAATTGTGAACAAGTAAATGGTGTGCACACGAGTGGTTGTCAACACTCGCCAAAGTAACTAGCGAAGATTATAGTCTACTCAGGTGTTAAAATCTTTAGTCGCATACAGTTCTCTTTAATTATAAATTTATTACATTTCTTTTAGTGGTAACTCAAACACTTTGCTATTCGATCTTGCCTCCGTTAATCCATGTTTCATATTCTACTAGTTTTATTATATAATAATAAAGTCGCAGATGATACTATTATATTATCAAAGCGTGAGAACGATATTGCGTTTATCAGTGGAGACCGGCAAAAACAACGGTTAGTTGTTCCAGCAGTTACGTGGCAGATTAATTCGCCATTAAAGTAACGCGATTCAACACGTTCCTTTAATTTAGCAAGCTTAATATATTAGTTCGCACATAGCGTAACCGCGATTCCAGACAGGAATATACAACAAGCGAAACGTACGAATTACTGGTGCGAACGTTTAACGGGCACGCGACTTATCGCATAACGGCGTAAGGCCGTTCTCGATACTGGTTCTCGGTCAAACGGATTCTCAAAGTTATGCAGAAGATTATAAGAGTGTACGCGAATGCCTGGCCGTGATGCACACTCGCCACTTTGATCTCCGGAAATTTATGGACGTTGGTCCTCCCGTAACGATATTCTCCCATGCTGATTTAATTTGTACCAGTCTATCGCGTGAAAGGGAGAAACGAGGGGTCTCTCTAAGGCGATACTAAATTACTAAATGTCATCGCGCAGTGGCGTCCACGGCACTGCGAAACCAACTTGCCAGCGGCTTCTTTCCCGACTTCCAAGCAAGCTCCTACCCTCGTTTAATAATTTTCTTATAGCCGGTTGTTCTCGTGAATTGTCCTGCTTTCACGATCCACGGGGCCTTAAGGTCAGTCTGTACGTTGTCCTCGAAAAATATGACACGCGCTGAATATGGAACTAGGCGGACTGTACACTTTTCGAAAAAGCTTTCTAGCATTTATCACTTTTATATGGAGTTACAGTTACAAGGAAATTCGAAGCGAACAAAATCTGAGTCCTACTAAGTCTTCTCAGTAGACCACTACTGTTAGCCGAGTGTATCAGGATACTAAAGAGAGTTACATGGTCACCGAATAACAACGGTGGTATACCCACGTATCACGTTCGTTCGACAACTTTAAACACACAAAGACGAACACTATAATCGCGAGGGAACCTTCTGCTAACCCAGACCTAACCCATGTCCATTATTTCGGTAATCAAAGTGGCGGGCGACTACGTGAAACGTTAGAGTAACACTTATCAGAGGCAGAGCCAGGTTAAAGAATATAATAAGTAAATGTGCGAATATCTCCAAACGACCATTCCTTATTTAAATGGCCCAATACCAAGCTATCATCAGCAGTCCCATGGTGGCCACCAATCACCTCGGAACACTCTATTCCTACTTTCAGAAATCTAACACAGTCAGAGGAGCGCAGCATCCAGTTAATCCACCCCAATCTCTAAACACCTAAAACGATCGTGCTAGCGCGTTCAGTGTTGTTCGATCAGTCGCAAACCAGTCAATCTGATAACGTCTCTCTCTGCCCAAGTGTCTCTCCCGATCTCCCCTGCGCAGCCAGAAGAAAGCTTGGCTCGTTACGTAATTATTCGATGCTCGCTGTCATGATGCAGACTGCCTGTAACGTCGTCGCTCTTAAAACGATACCAGGGCCTTTAAGCAGCGGCATCGGCACCACCGGTTTCCAGGCTGCTGCTGCTGCTGCTTGTGATCGTCGATCGCAGCGGAATCGAGCGGAGCCTCCGTTAATGGTACGTTCCGTGCGGGTTCGACGCGCGGTGCGTCGACCAGGAAAATGCGAGGAGTCGAATAACCAGGAAACTGGTTTATGCGTGGTTACGCTCCGCGCCTCTAAGTGGCTGCCCACTACCATCTATAGATGCTACGCTGTTCACGGATACTGTTAGAGAGAGAAAGAGAGAGAGAGGGAGAGAGAGAGAGAGAGAGAGAGACGTATACGGACACGCGCACACATACACGCCAAGAGGGGGATTGGCTGGAACGAAATAAAGCTGGACTGGTCATTAGATGGAACGGTGGCGAACGATAGGGACAGAGAAAAGAAGCGGTTACCTTGACGTGCACGTAGCCTACGATCACGAGCGCGTCAAGGTGGGTAGGATCGCTCCAACAGCCGGAGGATGAAGTTCAAGGGAAATGGTGTATAGAATTTCGAGAGGAGGTGATCCTGCCTCCGCACGGTCCCCTGTGTCTCGCAATCAACCCCCGTCCTCTCTCCTCCGCCGCCTGTGACTGCTGATGGATTCAACGGAAGAAGGATGAGAGCGGCCCCGGGATGAGATTGATAAAGCGTACCAAAGTAATGTGGTAATTAAACTTTGGCCGTATTACGTCCCCAGCGCTGTCTCGCTAGTTCCAGGCCCGTCTGATCCCTAGCGCGTCCTCCAGGAGAACGTCGCGGGGGAGATTGATAGTGACCCCGACCGTCCTCGTAGCCGCTCGAGCCTGCCTTCCTTTCGATCCACCTTGCTCCGCCAGGCCTCTTTCGTTTGTCCTACTCTGCGGACGCGAGACGGTGCCGTGGCTTTTCTGGTTTTGCTGTCTCTGGCGGTGCTGGTGCCTCTTATCGGGAACCGGCGCAACAGGGACGGTGGGGAGGTGGCGTGCTGGGACTCGTGCGTTCAATCGCGATAAAAGATCTTGTCACGGGCCATGGAGCAGCATTACGATCCGCAAGCTCGAGTCTCTATCGCGCGCGAGAATGCATTATTTGCATAGAGTATAGAGGTTAGATGCGCGTGTACCGGGCTGGGTGCCTGCCTTCCTCATAACTTCCTTATTTTCCTCGCTCCTCCCGCTTGCTCCCCGGACTCTCGCTTCTGCCCCCTTTTCGATGACTGCCGTGGGTGGTGTCCCGATCCGATATATGGATCACGTACCCACCAGCGTTGGATAAGTCTCCTCCGATACCGGGTACCCTCCCAATGGGCGTCTACTGTGCTTGTGTGCCCGTGCAACGGCCACCTTTGATTCCGATAGACGGCCGCGCACGTGTACGTGTGCACGCAAACCTGCGACTCGGCGCTATCTAACGCGCGGATTGCTGGCCTTCGTAACCGTGTATTATCGAATCTTCCTATTCGAACGATGGGAATTCGCGGTGATGATGTTACGTTGCAGATCTCAGCTGCACGGTAATTTTTGGCTGGACGGGTTTAATGCTTTCAGATTAAATAACGACGTTGCTATTCGACTGTGCGTGTGTGTGTGTCTGTGCCTGAGCGTTGGTGCAAGAGGAGCACGGTACGTGTGTAGTGAAGCAGGGAGGACAGGGTTTTTCGAAAAACCGTAAATAGTGACATCATGTCTTAATGAATCATTAAAGCCTCTCTAAGAGCTGTAATCTAGCAGCCTGTAATTCGTAAGGATGAGACCTCTGCTCGACTCGCGGCGGATGCAGCGGCGATAAGAAAAGTGGAATGAAAAACGATTAAAGGAAGGTGTTCGTACAAGGTCGTGAGACACTTGCGTGTCTGCGAAGCTAGCCGCGTATAATGGGACTACCGCTCTCTGATTGTCATTACCGTTGCTTTCCGCGTTCATCAGCTTCTTGCCGAGGCGCTGCGTGGGTTTGCCCGCGCGGTAGGCCGCTCGTTGCGCTCTAGGAGAACCCTGATCGCGGATAAAGCGCTCCGCGTGGAAACAATATACCTCGAGTCCTTTTATGCGATTGCACTCGTTTCTTTTGCTTTAAAAATCCCTTCCTGTTCACCCACGACGCTTCAAACGGTTCATTCTTGCGTCCCGTTTCGCGAAATCGCGGCGGCGCAATTAAAGCCCATATAGCCGTGGAAGAAAACCGTGCCGTATGAAGGAAGGAACGATGGAAGAAGGAACAGTGGCAATTAACTCACCTTGCGTACAATCGATAACCTCGGCGAAGCCCGCCGTATCGTCGAACGTAAATCTCATCGTAGAAGACGACGACGACGACGACAACCACCGGCACCACCACCACCGCCGCCGTTCTCCCTACAACTACCAACACTTTCTCAATCGTGCAGAACGTACGTTCCCTACGCTCGATTTACCAAACCGTTCAGTCACTACTCCCGTCCTTTAGTTAAGCAGTGGTTGCTCGAGTCTTCCGAGGGAATCAACCCCCTTCCGCCTACATCCTCCGCCGAGAGCCTCTCTGGAAACTTTTCCACGACTTGCGTCGTCAGGACGAGAGTAACAGTTGTCGTCCCGGTGAAATCTTATTGCTTCAGGATCCCTCTGCCTCTGCAGCGCGGGTTGGCTCTACCCGGCGGTCATCAATTATTCGTAAATTGCTCGCCGTTTCGATGTGTTCTTTTAATGGAAAGTTACGTAGAGACAAAGGGGAGATTTGTTGTAATTAACGATCGGCGGCTGTACTCTTCCTTTAGCGGAATGCGGAGACGAATTTCAATTTTCCTTTTAGAGGGAAAGTTCGGAGAAGGAAGAGCTGAGTTAAGGATCTTAAGCAGAAGATGCTTGTAGCTACAGTTGACAGATAATTCTCTGCTGACGTATCGCGAGTGAATAATGTGGGTTCTCTGCTCTTCGTTAAAATTCTCATGCTGGTTTGTAGGGGAAGCTCGGTTAGCCGAACATTCCGACTTTTTTTTCAAACTCTGCTGGTTTGTAAGGGAAGCTCGGTTACCCGAACGTTCCGATTTCTTTGTAACTGTGCAGGTTTGTGGGGGACCTCGATAGAAGTATCGGGCAATTTTTCCTTTGGGCCCATTTTCGGTTCTTCAAGGTGAAAATACCCCTTAAATGTTAATGAGTGTGTTCCTACTTCACGGTATAAGTGTCTTGTAAACTATGGTATATATAAAAAAAATTGCGATAAAGAAAATTTAATGGTTCTTTTGCTGTATTAAACTATGTAATCGAGTTGTTTAAAATTTATGGTGGGGAATGTTGTCCCGTCTAAACTACAAATTTTAAGTAATTTGATTGCGCAATATTATACAGCATAGAAAGCCGTTAAGTTTTCAGTCTAAAATTTGTTTATATCTACTCTATTTTCACACCGGAAAAGTAGGAAACACACATTAACTTTTAAGAAGATACTTCTATCGAGGTCCTCTACAAACCTGCAGAGTTTTAAAAAAATCGGAATACTCTTTGAGATAGAGTAATTGTCCAGCTGATGTTCTGCCAAATTTCAGGAAGAAATATTGGTTGGTGGTGTACCTAGATAAAACTGTTTTAATTTAAACAACCTGGATGGAACTTTGCGGTTTGATGGAGTGAAGTTTCCGTGCACACAGCATTCCATAATTATTCGAATGATAATGAGTTTCAATTTACTCCAAAGTAGACTCAGAGATAAGTGTTATATTTATTGTTTAACAATGCTCTTATCTCCTACTTTTTCACATTGCAAAAGTATAATAAAATATTATCTAGATCAATTCTCTCAAAGGCTACGAATTAAAACACTTGTGTTAATTCCTATTGGCCCGATATTTTACCATTTTATTACCGTAATCGCGTATTTGTCTAAAGAGGCTATGTTTGGGCCACCTGATGCATTTGTTACGAACATCGGTAGTCGCAGAAGACTCATATCCCTTATCAGCAAGATTAGACACATTCTTCACGTGGTAGCTACCGTTTGACGCTGGTGTCGATAACGATATCGTTGCAGTGTAATACAGTTTATACGTTCTGTAATGTTGATGGGCAGTCATTCGAACAGTTACGAAGAGAATTGTATATGCAAGCGTCCCCGTGAGGTTTAAAGTAGACCTGTTATCCGCACACGCGACCACATTCCAATCTCAGTTTATGGCGTTTGGACGGAACAGGTTTCTTCTTTGACCCTATTCTTCTTAATGTCGGTGAACTTTTTAAAATTCCACGTGCATTAATCTCAATTCGAATCAACGTTCCCCTTCAATTCCCTTCCACATCGGATGCCCCTTTTCCAAACTTATTCTACGTAGGAATCCAGCGAGAGTCGTCGCGCATAAAAATAGAGTAAAACTTAAGGAATGATAAAATTTCTACAATTTTATCGATGTACAATATTAATTACACTGCACGCACACCTGAGCGAAAATTACTGCTCTCCCAAGTCGGAGTAAATGAACGAAAATGGTGTTTTGATTAATGGCATTCCCTGCACCTGCTAGTTTATAGCACGGGTGGTCATAATTGTGGTTCGTTTTAATAATGCGAATCAATCAAACGACAGCCCGCAAAAATGACCCCCGCGACGCCTGTGCGCGAGTAATAATTCCAGGCAGATGATATCGTTGCCGAACGAACGAGACATGACACGAGCTGCGTAGCTGTACGTCAAATTGGCGCACTGGTAATGACTGAATAATGCATTCATACCGTGAAGAGCTCCTTTATTGGCATTGTTAATGTATTGTGGTACACGCTATAGAATCCATCTGACTGTCCAACATTCATGCGTTCGACCTACTGGAAACTTGTTACGTTTAATTCTGCAACTTGCTTATTATGCTCGCGCTCATGTTAGATTCACGAAACAGGCGCTGCGATTACCTAGACATTGCTAGCTACCCGCTTAATAAATTCTATACGAGCCTGCAATTTGTGAAATAAATCGGGATTCTGGAAATATGAACTCCCGTGCTATTTCAATCACTATTTCCGTAGACTATCTTGGGCACTTCTTGCGTAATAGAGATTTCAGGTGACAATATGTGATAACCTTGTGATTCCAAACAATTCTGTGCCTTCTAGAAATTCCTAAACCTCTAAAGATATATTGCTATTTTTTTTTTTTAGTTGGATTCGAGAATATTATTAATATAGACAAATGTTTTTCTTAAAATTAGAACTAATTCTTGTCTAGAGACTTAGAAGTTTTCACATTCAAAATTGAACACCATGGATATTCCGTGGAAAATGCAATATTGGGGACTATTTTAAAATCAGTGTTCCATTCGAAATTGTTTCCTTTGCTACTTGTGTCTTATTATTAATAATGTCCGTGATAAGTTGGAGACACAATATTTGATTACCTTCTGGTCTTGTTGGTATGCTATTGGAACCTAATATTATAATTACCTTTCAATTAAATAAGATTTAATACCCTTCAAATTGAGTAATATTACAGAATCTTCCAATCGACTATCGTGGTGGGGACAGTCAAACAATGTGGTCAGACCTAAGGCAAAATGAAAAAATCCCATCCACTATCAAAGAATGTCTGAATAATAAAAAGTATATTGGGAATACAGTATCCTTTCTAGAGCAACTGAAAATAATCAAGGATATATGAACTAGGTGAGAGGAACCATAATAGATTAAGATAATAAAAAAAATACCTCAAAAAACACACCTTGTACAATTGTAAATTATATATTATATATAGTAGTAGGTCTTAAGACATCCAATGTTATCACAACTAGGCAATACTCGTTAAACTCCGTCTATAATAGCTCTAAGCTGATGCGACATTAAATAAATAATTAAAAAAAAAATGTGGTCAGAATAACCTCTTCAAAACCTCGAGCAGCCAATTGATTTTATAACGGGCGAATTGTATCAAATTTTTAACATTGCAACCACAATCGAAGTAAAATTATTATTCATTGCAATCAAGCACTACTATTGTGCCGCCCTAACTGTCTGTTTCAATAGCCCAGCAATTAATTAATTTTCTCTTTTCCTGTGTTGCACTTTGAGCTACCGAACTTTACTCACAATCAGTACGAAGTGTCATTCTTGACTACAGGAGAGCACAGTCCCCACAATATTTTCGACAGTCGTGAATACGTTCCCAACCCGAATATTCTGATTTTAATGAAACTTGGTGTAAATGTAGAGATAATATTTTTTAAATAAACCCTCAAAGTAATCGCGTCTTTTCGTTTGTTAGTATAACTTTATTCTTTTTATAGCAGTGCGAAAGAGCATGAAAAACTAAACAATTATTATACTTAAAGTTTTGTTCTATCTCGCACTGTTACAAAATTATATTAAAAACCAAAAAAAAACGCGACAACTTTAAGGGCTAATTTCACCCCTTCAAAGTGAATTTCCACAGAAAAAAAATTACTCCTTGCACACTCCAATCTGCTCTACATTCACACGAAGTTTGAATAAAATCAGATTTTTTTCGGCAGCAATGTTCCCTTGTTAGTTTTCCTTCCTAGCTTTTTCTTCTCAAGGAAGACTTCATTTGCTGTAAAAACGTCGCCGTGTAATTTTGTATGATTATACCTGTTCCAACGATGCTACAATGAAATGAATGTAATCATGGCCGCTCAAGTGAATCCCTTAAGACTTTGCAGAACGTTGATGTTTTCATTTCTTACCATCAAGCGAATATTTTATTCTTATTTTTGCCAAAGTAATTTGCTCCTGCGTCTGAATTCCTTCGGTGAAATGAATGGCCTATTTTACATTTACGCCTTCCTAATGATCGTGGCGCTTTCAAATAAAGCGTAATTCTATCCAGCGAATGCGTGGCAAGCTGTAATTACGTTTGCATCTACTATAGACACACAACTTGCTAAGAAAGCTCTCTTCCCTCACAAACACTCGTTTATCGTGATCCTGGATTCGACAATGGTGAATGCAAGTTTGAAAGTGCAGCGATATAAAGGCTCGCGAAAAAGCACGTCGGGAATATTCATGAAGCAGCAGCTCGAGAGGATATCGAGTTTACAAGGAAACACAATTACTTATCGTAATGCAACTTTAATTCACGGTGTGTGAATGGAGGATTTACTGTTATTTTATGGCAAACTCTGTTACTTCCTGCTTCTGGAAAGACCCCTTAAGAGTGAGATCAGTAGACCAAGCTGGGTAGACCGCCTCGAAATCGTATATCTTCGTTCGCACCGAAATTCCCACGGGCGTGCTACGAAAGTCTCCCATTATCGCTTACGATAATTGAAGGCTTGAAGGTGATAAGAATTTACGCGCAGAGCTTTCGCAAATTTATCGTTAATTCATCGTGACGATCTTTCACCGTTCTTGCGGGGTAATTCGACGGGGGAAGAAGACACTTCTATATAGGTACAATTGGAGAAATCGTTGCAACAAATTGAGGACCTTGCAGCAAGAGAGGTGCAGCTCCAGCTTCATCAATTTGGAGTAAATTAGAAAAAAGTGTTTATAAAATTATTGCTTTGACTTAACATTGAAAACAGAACACTAATTGGGAAATATATATTTTCATGGAAAATATTTATTTTCACACAATAAGTGGTAGTCATTGAGTTGATAAGTTTTTATTTTTACCTTGGGCGAAAAAATATTCCACAATAAAAATATTGATATTAATATTATAAACAATGTAGATTTTTTTACGTACTGCAAGGTCCTCAATTGTAAAACACTTCACAGCTCAGAATTCTTCAGATTGTAAAGTCTAAATAATTCTCTGTTGTTCTATAATAAAACTACTTAACAGCTTCCTACTAAAACAACAGATCAAAACAGCAGAAGAAATTTTTGTGACCCGAAGACTTGTTTTGTGAGAAATTTAACTTTGAATCTCCGTTGCGTGTGTGCATAACCAAGTACATAAAACTCGACTAACCCTCCGCCACACAATACAAAAATTTAACACAAGTACCTATCAGCATTCTACGAAGAGGAATTCTACTCTACATTCTCGACTTCTATTGCCATGAAAGATAACTTTTTTTACTCCCTACTCATAAATTTCGTTACTCCTAGGTACCCTCTTATTCGAGAAGATCAACATTAATTTATTAATTTACCAGGACGATATAGAATAATTCCAGAAGAAAATATCCACAGGCCTAGCACCAAATTACTTGTACCAGTACCCGCAACATCCACGGTGCAGAATCACAATCCAGAATTTGCCGCATGGAAACCATACGAGCCGACGCCCAATCGAAAAGTTCGCGATAATCCAATTTGCGGTTAGACTCGGATTAAACGAACGAAGGTGGAGCACAAAAGGGTCCAGGTGGGAATCAGCTGAGGAAGGGATTACCAGGCACTCGAGGTAACGCGACGGTATTCGTGGCACGTCCACCCCGCACATTAGCATCGCGGCGGAGACATTTTTATCGCGTTCGCTATCTCGGCTACGCTGGCTTTCCCCGTAATCTCTTATCATAATTCAAATTTCATCAACGAGGATAGGATAGGAATCCCGTGCTCCTAGGCAAGCTACAGAGCGACGAGACGGATAGCTGGAGCGCGCCAAGCCTGTCGTCGATCCTTCATAAGTGCACATTGGGAAACCTGCTGTATTGGCCCCAAATCTGATGTTTGCTACAGACTGTATACTCTTCACTGCTTTTAATTTAAACTACCGAATGAAGTAAAATTTCTTACACCTCTTCGATAAAGTTGCCACGCAGAGCAGGTACGTGTCCGAATACTTCATTGGTGGGCACGCACACGAGTATGAGTCAGAATTCTTAGTTCTGCAGGAAGACACTTGCAGAATATTTAAGGGGTCATGCTCAGTCAGGAGGCTGAAAAAAGGGTTGTCTTTGGAAATTTTTTACTCAAAAGCTATAACACGTTTCTCAAAAAATCTTTTTTCCTTTTAAGCATTGCATCTAGCACCGTGCATCGAATTTTTTTTATTTAAAAATATTTAGAAATAACTGAGTTATTGTCTATCACTCGAAGGTTCTCTAAAAAAGGCTTCTGCGGTGACCATTGCTGCTCGAAAGTCGATCATCTAAAATAAAAAATTCAAAAGAATTTACTTATTATATTGTATTGTCTAGTATTTGAACGAAGGATTTTTTTATCCGATGCTTAGTTTTCTTTTAATTCACGAAAATCAGGCAAGATTTATGATAAAAATTGAAACTTTTACTTTAAACATCAGCCATTTTTTCCCAAATCAATATTTCGGAAAAAACCTTCGTTCAAATACTAGACAATAGAATATAATAAGTAAATTGTTTTGAATTTTTTATTTTAGATGATCGACTTTCGAGCAGCAGTGGTCATATTTATTAAAAGAAATAATATTGGGAAAGAAAATTCGACAAATTTGAGAAAATTATTTCCTGTTACGTTACACGACGTAACGTAAAAGAGGATTTCAGAACAAGTCTGCGATTCCACTATTTCAGTGGAGCCAATTGATTTCTTGTCAAGAGAACGTCCAAAATGCCCCCTTTGATTCGAAAGAGTTTTAAAAATCGTTGCGTCTCCGATCATCATGGTGCTCGACATTAAAATCACAAATATTTTAATTCCACCAACATGTTAATAAATTCATTTCCTGACAATTCAATGTATATTTCTGCCAATTTTGGTACACTTTGTGAATATAGTTTTCCTGTTTCAGAAGAAAAACTGAAACTATAACCCTCTTTCTCCGACTCTGCTACATGCTACTGTGTTAAAATGCACAAACTTTAATAAACAATTTCCCGATAACTGTGTGGTAAATCGATTTTAAACATCGCACAAGGGTTTCTTGTGTTACAAATTAGCACGAAATTTGAAAGAATTCTTGAATTTAGTAGATTATTCAGGAACTACCTTAACTCCAATTTCTAGTAAAAAAAAAACGAGAAAGAAGTGATATTGACTGGTACTACTGAAACCAAAAGCAAAATACATCAATGTGTAAAATGTTAGCGCACTCATCCCGTTTTTACCAAAATTCCACTTATACCCCTTTGCCCGCGCGCCACAGATTTGCAACCGGTAGTATACATCTACCGGTGCGGAATAATTACGGTTTCCCTTCATTTGGCATTTTGAATTAAAACCAGCGAAAAGTACTCAATCTCCACCAAATATCACATTTTTTTGCAAGCACAGTAGGTGTCCAAATATTTATGACCGGTAGTACTGTACATCTCCCGGGTCTACGGTACAGTGATTAAAGCTGGACGATCAATCGTCGATCATCGTCGCCGGTCCGTCGATTCGTCTGGTATGCGGACGCGATTACCTCTATCGTCGGCCGAGGTTTAAAACGTTTCGCAGAGGGCGAGAGCGCCGGGTTCTTCTTCGGCGAGGAGGAAGAAGAAGAAGCTCTGTGTCGTTGCCCGGACTATAGCGATTGGTCAACGAGCCACAAGCGGGAGATTAGTCATCGTTGGGTACACGGTAGCCCCGGCAGATGCGTGTAGGTACCCTTCATTAGCGCCAGTCCCGCTGTAAGATCGGCTAATTACGCGGACACATAAGGCAACGGCGTTATGCACAATATATTTGCGAGCAGTTAATCCACGCTACGGGAGATTGTCGTTTGACAAAGAAGGGCTGCTATTAGATCGTCAAAGCCGCAAACGCGCTGGCTCCTTGGCTTTGCCTGCGCGGCCCTGCTTATGGAAGATGCTGACTGTGGGATCAGAGCAGTGGCATATTTAGATAGAAAGATTGGTACTAAGGTTCAGCGCGATGGTGGCGTTTTATTTGTGAGGTCTGGTTGCAAATGAGAAGAAGAACAGTGAAAGCGAGAGGGGATTTTTAGAAAGACACATTCGGTCTCACAGGGAAACATCTCCAACCCAAAAATTCGGTTTATTGGAAAATTAGGGGAGTATGCAAGGAGGAATTTTTTGTCTGCTGAAATTCACTCTGAAGGGGTGAGTCGGTGAGAGATAGAATAAAACTTCGAATATAAGAATTGTTCAATTTTTATGCTCTATCGCACTGCCAAGAGAAAAGTAAAGTTATATTAAAAAACGAAAAGACGCGACGACTGTAAGGACCTCAAAGAGAACTTTGAGGAATAGTCCAGTTGACAGGCAAGCATTGGTTGCTTGCTGAGCCCATTTTGTGGCGCGGATTTAATTAAAATTGAAAAATTGAAAATTAAAAATATTCACTTTGTTGGCATAAACTTAAGAAAGATTGGTTTTTTAAAAACAAGCGATTTTTTCCCAAGCCCTGCGGACGGCCACGCTTCAAAGTGAATTTTCGCAGAAAAAATTGCTGCTTGTGTACTCCAACGTGGTCTACATTGCTTCGAAGTTTCATTAAAATCAGAATTTTCGGGCGGTGGTTCCTCGTTAGTAGAGTTTGTAGACGCAGACGGATACTGTTGCCTATTTGCAGTTACGTTCCAAAACCCTAGTGCTCATTTTGGAGGACTGACGTTTCCACCTGATCTGGCTCGCATAGTTTCACTTTGCGTGCCGATGCCGTAACAGTGCAGCCACGAATGAGAGAAAATCGTCGATGCCCCAGTCTTATTTCCTCCGTTACCAGTTACGACGCCGCGCACGCAACGCCGGGGGTTTAACTTATCCCAATATTCATTAAGATCAACAACTCTTCCCCGGCCATCGGGGACGCAGATGATGTTCATAAATGTTACAGCAGAGGAATTGATTCGTGACGCATGAAGATCAAGGACAGGAAGTTACTAGATCGCATTTATGATAATCGTAAACAAGCCGGGCCCGTCCTCTCCGCCCGTTACTTTCTACTCGAGGAACCCGCGGACGTATCACGTGAAACCGCCGTCGAAGTTTATATTAAAGGACTCCGAATGAAATCACATGCTGGGAGCGACCGCTTTACGTGCGCATAAATATGTAAATTCCTAATAATACAGGATATTGGAAGAACTAGTTAGGCGGCCAATAATCGTTAAAACTGAACGCGGAGGGCTGCGGCGGAGGGGGGTGTGTAATGTGCCTACGAGGGCAGCCGCGTAATGCGCGGATATACGGTTGCAAAAAATCTACGCAAGAATTTCGTAGAGCACAGTAAATTGTTATACGGGCCGTCGGGTAGAATGGTGTAATATTTCGCGATGAGATACAAGTGCAGATACGCGAGGCAAAGTTCTACCACCCGAGCCTTCCTCATCGAGGCAACCATCCTCGAGCGACGTCTAGCACGCGCGCAGTTAGCGGGGTACTCTCAACGGTCTTCTAAAACGATTTTCTATTAATAGAAGCCCAGTTTGTTAAGTTACTGCTGCGAGTGTTCTCGTTGACATGTCAGTAAATTGTGAAGTGTCGTTGAGTCGTCGAAGCTCTCAGCGTAATAACGTCGATAGGCACATAAGCAGATGAGAGATTATTCCATTGGTTACCGTAAACTGGGGGAACACTGGCAGTTATAAGAGGATACCTAAACCGAATTTAAAAATATTAGTAAAAAACAAAACAAATAAGAAATAAGAAAATGTAAGGGAGAGTGCACTGAACGTAAATAGAAAACAAATTTAAGTGTCAATGTAAGTTCAGATTGGTAAAATTTTTAATTTTAGCTGTTAGTGCTATTTATACCTACGGCGGGCGAAAGAAAGTTTACAACTTTTAAAAACGCATAATTTTTTTAGAATTGGTCCAAAAGACAGGATTTTTTTTAGAAGCTGGATGGATTTGATTGCTAAGTGACGTGATTGGTTGTTTTGAAAAAGATCACTTGGTCAGAATAGCAAAAAAAAATTAAAAAGGTCGTTTTTTAAACTTTTTTTTATGAGGCTGTAAATATCGCAGAATAAGGTAGAAAATTGCGAAATTCCTGAAATCAGTGATTTTCGATCTTATTCTGCGATATTTAAGCGTTTATAACTCAGAGCAACGTTAACCGATTTTGATGAAATTTTAGGCACGTGTATAACTTACCTAAATCTACAAACGGTTTTTTAAAATTTTTGTTACGGGCTAATAAAAAAAATTTAAAAACCGACCTTTTCTATTTATTTTTTTGCTATTCCGACCAAGTGCATATTTTTTCCAAACGACCAATCACGTCACTTGGCCAACAAATCCATCCAGCTTTCAAAATAAAAACTCATGTCTTTTGGACCAATTCTAAAAAAGTTATGCGATTTTAAAGGGTGCCTGAATACTTTTGCACGCCACTGTAGGTATGATGTGCCAATGTTACCCAGTAACCGAGCTAAGTAACATGTATTAAAGAAGGAAAAGGATACAATTTTGAGGCATTTTGACACTTGTAATAGATTCACAAAAAATGCAATATTATGATTTGATACTTAACCCTTCGTGGACACACCTAATAATCACAAATTCGTGACATGGGGTTCACTGGACCCCAGTCATTTTTGAGTTACCATTTTCGTATTTCTAACTTTCAGTGATAAGTTTACATTCGTAATATTCATACGATCATGCTGTAATAATCTCTTTCCGGAAATGAAAATTTTTACATAACGGTAGTTGAAACAATAGTTGTGGAAAAAAGCAATTTTTTGTTAAAATTCGACCAAGTCTCTAAATTCTAATATCAAGGTCTAAAAATTTACAGAAATATTAGCAAAGACATATCCTCTGGAAGAGAATTGCCAGGGGTGCGACCCCGCGTGACCACGAAGGGTGAAGCAAATGCAAAATATTAATTTTTATATTATACAGAAAATATTCTAAAACCATGCCAATGTTCCCCCAGTTTACGGTACTTATTTTCCAACGAGAAATCACTAGCCCTGCAGTTGCACAGCGCATTACACTGCCTGGAAATACCTACTCTACGCGCATCCGCTACAACTTAGCAATGTACTTACCATGTTGTTACTTGGGCGGTGTTAACGTACTCGGCTCATTGAAATTGGATGCAACTGTAAGTGATAACCGTGCGCCGCGAGTGAATTCGCCTCTGACAAGGTACAACCGATGCTGTCGTTAAGCGGTTAGCAATAGCAGGCGCCAGAAAAATCTGCGTGCGCGATCATAGTTTCCGCGAAGTGCAGGCGGGGGGCACGGTACGCCCGAGAATTTCGATATCGCCTGTAATAAGGAAGCCGGGTGCAGATTCGCCGTCGTTAAATCGATAATATCCCGGGGTACGGGTGCAGGTCTCTAACGGGGCCGACACGTGACTGAGAAAAAATTATGACGCCATGCGAGGAGCGTGGGACAAGTTCGTTGGCCTGTCCCGAATGTGGCCGTGGTTCTGACGAAATTCGTGGGCATCCACGAAACGGATTCCTCATCGGGACCGCTAATAAGGAAGCTGGGAGTGGATAAGATTCGCCCGGAAACCACTCGGCGCAGCCATAAATCCTACATCTTGAATCCTAATTGTCAGACAACCGATTAGATCACTTGCTTTCATCCGGTAATCCAGGGAGAAATCGACCCGCGGAGGTGAATGCGACGCTCATTAAACCGGATGATATTTAAACGACGCGGTCGTGCTCGCTGTTATTAAATTAATAGTACCCGAGATACGATAAAAGGTCGATGTGTCAGCCTCGACGGGGTAATTCCAATGGCGCCGCGTAGGATCTACTCGCGCACCGGCGGAGGACCGGGCACCAGCTCTGTGTAGCCTGCGCCGAGTAATAGAGACAGATCCCGGTGAGCTTCTGAGAGCGGAAATGATATTTCCACGTCGGCCAGCCAACAACGGGTCGCGTTTGTATGTACATGTGTTCAGCGGAGGGCCCGTTCACACGCTCCGAGGGCAAATAATTCTCGTCGCCGCTGAAACGCCGATATATCATTCGCAAAAGTTTTATTGCGCCTACCGCGGAGACAGATCGACGGTTGCGCACGCTTACTTTCCGCGGCGCTGTTACTTTCGTTCCTCGGATCGCGAGGGAAGTCGCGCTGGTCGTTGAAACGTCCCCGCGGACGTCCCGGGCGGCGACACCCTTTCAGCGCTCCAGGGAGGACGTGTTAGCAGAGGACGCACGATTCTACTGGATTCCACGGAAAGCCGGGTCGTTTCACAACCGTTAGGTTCCATCGCAACTTTCCATGCTCGTAACGCGATACAGTAGATCTGGAATTGGAAACTTGTTTCCAGGGTGTATTGATACCGAGATAGGCTCGGCTCTGTTGGAGCCTAATTATCCCGTGGATGTGAAGATTGGGTCCCGACTGTTTACTGCCGGCATCAATTCTCAGTGTTTTAGATGGTGAATCAGAAAGTGCCTACCGCTCGACTGTTTCACAAGCTGAGCAGGTTTTTTTTTTAGTAATTTACGATCTCAGACATGTCCATATATTTCAGTGTCGCCGTCGTTCGTTGCCCTTGTGGTGCCACGGCTCGCGCCTACTGTATCTCCCACGCGGTAGGAAGTCCGTGAAAAAAAGGCCAACTAGCTTTAAAGGTAAAAAGACAGCCGATATTTTAACGCAATACGTCGCGGTAATGGCCAGCGCGACGCAGGGAATCCTCGGAGCTGAAGGCAGCAGGCTAGGTACACGTGGATAACGATTCACCTTCGACGAGCTACTTTTAGTACGGGATAACACGTCGTTTGCGGATCTACTTTATATATTCATTGTATTCGGTGCTCTATTCTATTCCGTCCTCTTCTCCTATTCTATTCCATTTCGGTCCCGTGGCCGTTCTTTGTACGCCTCCCCAAGCCCATGTTGGGGAATTACGTAACTCACCAGGCGCCATCAGCGTACGCGGATGCAAACGACCGCCGCCCGTAACTTCGTTACGCGGCGAAGATGGCGGTTCGATTCGTAGGGGTCCTCTTTATTTCCCCGCAGACCCGGCCGCCGATTTCCTTCCCTTTGTTCGGCCGTAATTAAGTCAAAAGATCTCGCTGTAAGAAGTTGACTCGTTCCAACGGGTCCGCCGGAGAAAAAGCACCGGTCCACCCTCTGTTCTGCCCCCGTACCTGGTCAGGATTTAAGGCAGGTAATCAGGACCGGAGGAAAATCAGTGTCTTAGCATGACAATGCTGGCGGCTTCGCCCGGCCCTCTGCCCACCCACCCTAATGGGTTACACGGCTGAAGGGGTGAGGAATAAAAAGTGCCCCCGGCTGCCGGGAATTTCCATAAAACAATACCTCGGGTATTAATCAGCCTTTCTTGTTCGCCTATTCGAGCTCCACCCGCCCTTGGTAGTCCTCTTTGCACTGTCCGACACACACGAACTGCACGAATGGAAATGTTAATAGCCGGACTTACATTGGCAGCAGCTGTGTTCTTTTCTCGCGGCTCTTCGAACGGACGACGGGTCCATTAAACAGGGAAAATTAGGGGAGGACCCATTTCCAATTAGCGGCCGGAGGGTTTAAATGTTAAAATCGCTGGTATGGACGTAAGTGGAGGCACGGTACGGACGGACAATGGGGACAGTTTCAGAGGAATAACGTTTGCTTTCGCTATCCGGCACACGAATAGCCCCGTGCTTCGCTTGTCGCCGATGAATTTTCGTTTTGTCCCCTGCTGGGTGGAATTTATGCCTTGCCAGAGAACGGTCCTATGTCGCACGTTGTACCGTACGTCGGTGGGTGCGATTCGTTTTATTACAATTGCTGGCTAATTTGAGCTTTAAGGACATTATGGAAATTCTGGACTTTTTGAAAACTGAAATATTTTTTATCAATCTTGGAGGATTAATTGGCGATTGAGAATTCGAATTGGTACATTTTTGTGTGGAGATAAGCAGGCAGGTCGTGATTTTATTTGTGGATACTAAGTGGTTTATTGCTGAGTTTCTTGTGTTTTGCAAGTTGCGTATTAAAAATTATTATAATTTCTGTCGTTTTTAATCTCGCTTGTTTAACATATTTTAGTTCTAAATTATATTGAACACACTGTGGATAATAGATACGTTGGTGGAGTTAAAATATTTGAGATTTTAATGTCGAGCACCATGTTGCTCGGAGACGCAACGATTTTTAAAATTCATTCGAATCAAGGGGGACATTTTGGACGTTCTCTTGAGAAAAAAGAGATTGGCCCACTGAAATAGTGGGATCGCAGACTTGTTCTGAAATCCTCTTTTACGTTATGTCGTGTAACGTGGAAGAAAATGGCTGTACTATCTCCACCCTACCTTCTCCTAGCTCGAGTGCCATACAATCCCTGTCGAAAACAATTTCATGAAACTCCAGCAGTAGAAGGACAATCTTAGGTGTCCCATTTAATTAGACTATTTGTGTCGTACAAAATACTCCGAAATACCTTCAGCAACTTCCACAAATTGCGCGTACCGACCTCGATATCCAATTAAACGTGCTTTATTTTCCTGCAAGAAACTCGCGACGATTAAATATCGCAACATAGTGTTTTATCGTACCGCAAGATGAATGGTACCGAATTTTAATCCTACAGTGATTTCAACTGAGGTTGTCTTGTGGTTTTTTGAAATCCGTCTGGAGCTTTTATTTAAGTGAGTTTGAAATAGATGAATTCATAACAATCATGGGGGAAAATAATTCTACAAATAAAAACAATAGGGGTAGTCTTGCGTATTTTAATTGGGTGGTCCTAAATGAGCACTGAAGGATCACGATGATGATTGCAACACAGAAATGCCAGCACCACAAAACATATCGATTAGGTATATTATTTAACAAATGCAACACAAAGGGAAAGCAGTACTATTAAATTTAAAGTTTCTTGTAGTATTCACTGCCATATTACCTCCATTATTAATTCGTAAACTATCGAGTCATCATTTTTAATCTTAGTTCTTAACTTTAGGTACTTACTTAATGGTTAGGCGAATGTTGAATATTCGAATATTCGAATACTAGAGAAATCGAATTTGAGATTCGAATATTCGAGTACCAGAAAATTCGAATTTGAGATTCGAATATTCTAATACCCGAGAATTTGAATTTGAGATTTGAATATTCGAACACCAGAAAATTCGAATTTGAGATTCGAATACCAGAGAATTCGAAGTTGAGATTCGAATACCAGAGAATTCGAATTTGAGATTCGAATACCAGAGAATTCGAATTTGAGATTCGAATACCAGAGAATTCGAATTTGGGATTCGAATACCAGAGAATTCGAATTTGCGATTCGAATACCAGAGAATTCGAATTTGAGATTCGAATATTCGAATACCCGAGAATTCGAATTTGAGATTCGAATATTTGAGTACAAGGAAATGCGAATTTGAGATTCGATTATTCGAATTAATCGAAGAAATTATTTGTATTCGAAATTATTCGAAGAAATTATTCGTATTCGAAATTATTCGAATCTCATATTCGAATCCTTTGAATATTCGAATCTCATATTCGAATTCTCTGGTATTCGAATATTCGAATCTCATATTCGAATCCTTTGAATATTCGAATCTCATATTCGAATTCTCTGGTATTCGAATATTCGAATCTCATATTCGAATTCTCTGGTATTCGAATATTCGAATATTTGCAGCTCTAATTTCTACTGCAGCCTCCTGGCCTTTACTCTAGATTTACTTTTACTATTACTCATCTATATCCATTATTTCATTTATTTCTTATGAGCAATAAACTCGTAATAATAATAATGCTTCGCTCGTTTCTCAACATTGTCACGCAATACTGTATACCCCCTGCCAAAGCAATCAATAATTAAGCAAACTACACTAAATAATAAACCAATCTCAGAAACACAGGGGATCAGTCAAGGAAATGCTCCCACGGATAACAGCTTCCACGTATTACTCATTCGCAGAAATGCGACGCCCGTGGAACGTTTTTGGGCGAACGCTATCGCCCGTTTTCGGAATGCAGGTTCTCCGTAGGGCGGGCATAATTACGCCGAGGTTCTGCGCGTGGAACGAGGGTACCGGGACCCGCCGTACGTCGCGTTACGTGCCTGATATTCGACTATAGGTATTTGCCGCGGTGCCAGCGGACTCTCTTCCAAATTAATATTCCCGTAGGTGCCTGAAAATCCCGGCTCTGCGCGCGGCGACCTTCGCGGAGCACTGGCAGAAGTGCGCCACGCCCGCGGGGCAATATCGCGGCCGTGTATTTTGCAATTACGCGTAAATAGGGTTACACAAGATTAGAGAGTGAATTAGCGCATTCAATTAACGTTTACTGCCGCGCCGCGCCGCATCGCGCCCCCCCCCCCCCCGTGTACACCGGCGTGCACCCTATTTCATGGGATTTCTCCGTACACCGGTTCCACCGTATCGCTGGCGCCGCAATTCGGCACGATATAATATGGCCCCGTTTGAAGCTGAGACGCCGAGGTGTTATGGAGAACGACAACGACTTAAGGAACGGAGGACCGTGGCGCGTACGACTCGCACACCGTGATTGCGCACCGCGGTGGTGACTTTTGGGCGCTTCTGCTGTGGCAACGTCTCGTGGGAGTAGGTACTCCAAGGTATTTCTTAGCTTGCCTCGTGCTTTGTAGTTTAATGTGATTGACTAGTGTGACATTTCGAGGGGGCGCTGATTTTCTTAGCAAGGGGTTGCTTCTTGCAAACCTTGTAGCCTATGGAGGGGACTCTGTATTTACCGGTTATGCGTGATAATAATTTCGGCGACTCAGGAAGCATATTAGGTGACGTTTGGTGAAAGCTGGTACGTAGGGTTTAATGCGTCGCGTGCATGGGCAACGTCGTTACTTTAGTGTCAGCCTTAAGTGAAGGGGGATGAAATAAGTAGATAATAAGGGTGATGAAAGGGTTTTGAAATAAAGTTACCCTGGCAAGGGTGTTGTACGTTTATGTTCGCGTTGTGTGAGCTTCTACGAATTTTGGAAAATTAAAAATGCTCACGAGAGGAAACTCTTATCCTCCCTCGAGTACGCTGACTACCACGCGAGACACTTAAAATCATTTTACTATCGCACCCCAGGATCGCATATAAATAAATACCACAAAGTAACCATAGGACTGTCCCCAAGAAGATTAAATTACACAGAAGGCTGAAGCTTATGCTATAAAATACATCCCAGAAACCTCCATCTTGATACTCGCTGGGAACTTGGAGAAACCGCCACGGAGGAGCATCCCTACCTACATATCGCAGGGTTTCGCCGGCGCTCCCTCCGCGTCGAGCGCATTAAGTGCAAATCACGGGAATCGAATCGCAAGAATTCGACAGATATTTAAACCGTCGGATATCGACGAATCGTTCAACGTCACGTCCCGAAATATCCCACCCCGCTCGCCGCCGACAACGTGAATTTATCGTAAGGCCCGGAATTGCGCGAAATTATCGTTCATTACGCGGGCTATTTTATTTTCCCCCGCGGAGATTACTCGCTGATAATTACCCGCGGTGTAATTATTCCGTGTAATGGATTCGCCCAGTGTTACCGGCTTTCGTAAAAGTTCCCGGTAATACCCGCACGAAATCATGGCTTCCTCTGGAACGTGTCGACAACACGTACCTCGGCGAGGGAACGTCCGAGATTATCCTGGACCAGCCTCGAATGACGCCGGTTTAATCGAGTCGGAGGTAATCTAATTCGTCCTTTAGAGGGAGAGGCAACGGTAAGGAACGAAACCACCGTGAACGAGGCCGAGCACCCTCGCCCCCTCTGCTTCCCTCTCCGTTTTTTTTTTCGCCTCCGTCGCGCCCCCTCCCGCACCCGCCGACCGAATAAAATTAAACCCGACGCAAGGAGCGACCACTACACCGCCACCCGGACGGTTTCTGCCACGACTAATGTGCCCGCGCACATATGAGAGCTTTAACCTTCTTCCCGCTTTTTGTCACGACCCGGCTCCTTTTTTCCCTTTCGCGCTGAAATTAGCCAGCTAAAACCACCCGGGCGCGCCATTGAATCTCCCGAAACGTTTACCCGCGCCCCGCGGTACACCCGCGATCCTACAAATCCTTTCTCACCCGATGCCAACGGTGTGCTGTAAATTGCAAAGTGTTTATTGTCCCTTGTTGACTTACCCCGTTTTCCATTGCACTGATTGCGAACGTTACGAAGCGCGCGCGCGCGTACTTCGTCGAAGCAACGCTCCCCGGGGGGCAACAGAATTTAACGGCCTGAATTTTTGAAGCTCGAACGGAATCGCCGGGAATTGTTGATTGCACGGGTCCAGGGAAATAATAAAGCTAACGCGATCGCGGCGAGAGTTTCCACCCTCTGGAAACGATGTTGAAACTTTCACGCGGGTATCAACGGTTTAGTTGGCGAGTTTAGTTAATTCATCGAGTTTAGCGGGAGTTTTTTTCTTCTGCAACGGCGGAGGATCCCGGCCCGGCGGAATAAATGATTACGGCGATTAAATATTCATGCATAAACCCGTAACAATTTATTCAGCGAACGCACACGAATCTTTGCCGAGGGAGGTGATTTACGGAGCGCATCGTACGCACGAAACCGTGTACTCTCGTAAGCTGCAACGCTGTTGTAACTGTTTAAAAGCGGGCGCTAAATTTGCGATATTTTTTTTTTAAATACTTTGCACTGATAATTTCGCCTTGATAGGATGGTAGTGATTTTATGGGGCAAATGGTGTTGGCGAGGTTCTCTTGTGTCACTCACGTTGGAAATCAAGGCCTGCCCCTTACAAGTTGATGTAAGGGGTAATTAAGTTTTTGGTGAATGAAAATTCCTTGATAATCTCGTGAAATTTATGAACACGTTTTGATAATGCAGCTCATTATATTCCCAGCGTTGTTGCGCAGTTAATTAATTAATAATATGTCTGGTGTGCTCGAGATTACAGTGCAAATTGGATAATCCTTAAAAGCAACAATTTAACGAGGAAAACGTTGGAGCTGGTTTGCCGGGAAAAAGATAGTACGGAGGGAAGTTTCATTAACTAGTGGTTGGAAAACAAGGGGTGCAGTACATATTCCAATTTGATTGCACACCACTGAAGCTGGAATACTTGAGATATTAACGTACTAATGGAATCAAAACTGACTATTGGAAGTGGATTGCTCTAACAACTTTCAGAGAAAAAGCCGCGCTTTTTCAGCGCCACTATCGATGGGAAGAGCTTCATGTAGTTTGCGATGAAAAAGTAATAAAACGGGGGATAAATAGTAAAACGAAGAATCCTGGCATTTATTGGAATCCCTACCTAAGAATTTTCAACTCTATGTTCTGCCTGCGTAGATTTAGATACTACCTGCTTCTATTAAACAGAAATAATTATCTAAAAATACTTAAGTTTAACTTCTACATCTTACAATCGCTCAATCTCCATTTGAAGGTAGTAGGAGTGAAAATTGAATACTCCTCTGCAACGAGTTCGAATTTCTTCCATCAACCTGTTCTCAGTTTCCACTGAGCATTTTTCAACTAAAAAATATTAAGCACCTAGCATTAATTGTGTCTCTAAATGAGAAGTGATTGCCAACAGATTATCACCTTTTGTGTGTTTTTTATTAAGTAACGTGCATTCCCGTTGAATATTCGAAAGCAGGGGATAACGAATCGAGAGCGAAAGTCTATGCTTCTATCGGAGTTCTCACAAGGAACGATTACCTCCACCCCCAGCCATATAGCACGTGAACAAATCGAGGCTTTCCACAGACGACATTTTGCACAGTGGATATAATCCATCCGCCAATGGCACACCGCAAAGCCGTCCATTTCTCCAGCGGGTTAAATTTCTGCGATTCGGCCACTCGACGTTGACGAATGCGTCAACCAAAGAAATCATGGCTCGCGCGGCAGCTGAACGTGCGCGAGCTATCGTTTGCATGAAAAACCGCGGCGATCTGCTCCTAAATCCTGTAAATGTTTACGATGTCGATCTATTAACCCCCGATCGCGTGGGGAGGGGAGCTTGAGCCAGAAGAACGCGAACACTAATGCGCACCGTTCCCAATAGGTTAATTGGAGGTTTGGGAGAAAAAGCTGTTGAGACATGAAAAGCTTTATGGTAAACGGTGTCTGGTTTTGAGATTGACTTTGTTCTTAAAGTGGCTATGAGATTATTCTAAAGGGTTGGATTGCGTTTACTCTGTTCAGTAATCTAACAAGTTAATATTTGAACTTCTTCGTTGTTTAACTATTTACTTAGCTGCAGAGAGGCGTCTCGAAATTTGAGAATTTTGATTATAACTTTAGTGACCCAGAAGTTAAACTAATGGAATCTCTGCGACTGTTAATGGAAGGGAGGGAAGGAGCAGGGAATAAAATTATTCTGAGATTTGCGTGGGTTTTAGTGGGAACCTGAATCTTGCAACCCTTACACAAGTGACAGGAAATCCAGAATCTTTTTATTGTTAAATTGTGTACACGCCGTCGAATCGGCTAAGATTGAATTACTTATTAAATTAGAAATTTACTGTACCTCAATATTGCATATTTGCCACTTAATAAAATGGTTTTGCACCACGGCTGGAATTAGTTTTGCAGGAAGACACTTTGAATATTTATAAAGTGCTAAATATTGGACGTGAAAGTTGATAATATATATATAAAAAAATAAAAGATTCTTTTAACATATATATAATATATATATTAAAAGAATCTTTTATTTTTAGTTGATAATATATATATATATATATATATATAAAAAATAAAAGATTCTTTTAACATATATATAATATTTGTATATATAAATATACTTAATATATATATATATATATATATATATATATATATAATATATATTAAAAGAATCTTTTATTTTTAACTTGGACTCACAAAAAACAGACAGAAAAGAAACTGTTTTAGTTTGAAGTGAGATATTACTTATACTCGTTTGCCCGCCCGCAAGAGATATTACTTTGCTTTCCTATCGAGATTATATCGTGAAATGTTACCTTCTTTCGGACTCCACCGCTTTAAGCTGTCCACGTAGCAAACATCCCTAAATCAAAGGGCCCCTGATTTACACCAGTGGACGGGACTCATTGTCGTTTTCAGGATCCACCGTGCCTTAGTTCAGTAGCACGATGATTTACGTCGCGGCGAGTTACGTGTAATCTATTCGATGCGTTCTTCTTGCATCAGTGATTGTGTTTGCATGGACAACATCGTTACCGGACATGCACATGCAAAACGGGTTTCGTACGCTAGCGAAAGGAAGATTTACGGGGGTGCTCGCATTAAACAGCGCTGGGCAAAAATCGTCCTCGATTCCTCGAATTTCCGCGGGTATTCGCAGCCCTGGCGACGCGCAGTCCGTCGTTAAAATCGGGCAACGATTCATGTTTGTTGACTTTGTTTAAACATGGTCGGCTCTCGGTACGCCCCAGCTATGGCAGTATCAGGCATCGATGCCAGAAAATAAAGTGTTTGCGGAATCTGATAGAAATAAATTCATTTTGAAATTTCCGGTAGGATCACATGTCTCGTTGGTGCGGTGGTGAAACTGATCATGTCTCCTTTTTTTTCAAAAATTAGAGTTTCCTCTTCACTAAAAGATAATACACTTGGCATTTGCTAAACACCAAAGTCTCAGTATTGAAAAAAAGTGGACTTGGTTGTGGTTTTACCAGCACCCCAACAATCTCTGTTCTTACAAATTCCTGTTAAGTCACATTAATACTTTCAGTGGTTGCCAGGAGACAAAGGGGTCCCACTTAATTTTTATAAAAAGTGAATAAAATTTTCCAAAAAGTTCAATTAAATTTTTGAGAAATAAGGGTATATTTTTTTAGTAATTACAGTGTTTAAGGGGGCCCACTTTATCAGGGCTTGTGATACAGCACAAGAATTTGCCTATATTTAAATAATTCGTTTCAATTGCCACTGTGCTTCAACCAGTTAAGGATTGCACCATTCGTCAAACCCACGCCTCTTACATTTGTTAAACTTAGGGGAACTTTCTCCTCAAAGCAGAAAACATTTGAAATATATTGCACCTTGGATATCTTAATTCCGTACAAAAGATACACGATAATTACAAATTTTCACTTCACCATCTTCGTTTTAGTTAGTTGGTACTATAGGCAGGACAAGATTACTATCCTCTATTCCGTCGAAAATACTTGAAAGACATTACTAGAGGACAATGACAACGCCCAACACGACCTACCAATACGCGACTGGACGCACCGTCAGGAATTTCAAAGTCGATTTCCTCGAAAATGAAGCGCAATATCAAAAAATTGTATTCCTTTTTCTCGACTTATTTACATGTTACGAGTCGAAAAGGAACAGTAACTTTTTTTGATATCTCGCTTCATTTTCGAGAAAATCGACTTTGAAATTGTCGACGTTGCGTCCAGTCGTGTATAGGCAAACCAATCTTCACAACTACCACGGTGCATCCACAAAGTGCAGCTGCGCATCTCTTCCTTTACCCTACGTCTAATCAATACATCTACATCTGCCAGGCATCTAATTTTACCGACGCTAAGATAGCATCGTTCAACAAACAGTTGAAAAATACAAGGCAAAAGCAGCAGAAAGCGCCCAATCAACCGGTTCTCCAGACTGCCAACCGGTACTCGCCGGTATGTAGATCATCGCGCTGGAATACCGGAAACGCGATATTAGGATCAAATAAGACACATGAAAGAAAAAGGCCGCTCGGCCTGCAAACTGTGCCTCAGCCGTCATATTTATGCGGCTTGCGTCCACCTATAGGAACGTTATTTCCGCGATCCTCGCCGAGCTTGCGAATAGACGATCACGGGTGGCCGCTGCCAGGGGTCCCCGAGCGGCCATTTTTCTCAGCTCCGCGGGCGCTTTGTCTTTAAAATGGCTGACCCGGGACACGGATTACGATACCTATCCGTGGCTGAGGACTGTAAACTCGCGCCAGAGATCGTGTCCGTTTGTACGCGCGGTATCTGCATGCACGTTAAGTACAATAGACCTCTCTCCCCTGTCCCGTGTTCCCGTACGCGCGCATTGAACACCAGGTTTCCGGTCGATGTAGCAGCGTAAACGTCCGCGGTGAACGTATAATGGTGGCGACCTTAGGAATCCCCGCGAATAGAAATGTACACGGGCCAGGGCCCGGTGATATACTTGGATGGCTCGATAATGTATCTGGATTGTTTCAGCCTGGCTGTCCCGCCGATGTAATTCAATGCGACCGCCGACCTTTTTTTTCGGGGAAACGAGCACTGTTCTGGCGTGTAGCCTGGCGGATCGTGTGCTGCGGATTATAACGTATCCAATGACCGTCTCTTGAAATAGAAACATATCCAGCTGCATACTTCATACTTCATTGAGTTCGCGGGAGAATTCACCGGCTGACTTGTACGACTCTATCAATATCCCTACGGTGACTGGGGACTGCTACAGCGCTTCATAGAGGTCGTTCTGCGATTCTGCTGGTGGTCTGATGGCGGCTAGGGTTGTTAGTAATGATTCTTCAGAAATCGTTGTGATTTATCGCTTCCAAAGTTGGCGCGCCGCGAAATTAGAATTGTTTATGAGTCCAGGTGAAGAGGTGATCCTTTTATTAATCAATTCCGCCTGAGAAAGAGGTGCCAGCGCCTATTACGGCGTTAGCATTATTCTCATAAGAGGGAATGGAAACACCAGAGCGTTGGTCTTCCATCAGATGCGAAGGGGAACATTATGGGCGTTTACGTGTAAACGTTGCAGGCTACTTTCATATGTAACGGCCAAATACCTTTCCTCTTGTACTGGTATTTAATGGGCGTTAAGTAGCGAACAGATACCTGAATGTTGACAAGGCGGCTGAGAGATTAAGATACCACACAGACGCATAATTCTTTTCAGGGGGACAGGTAGGGCGATGCATTTGATAGCAAGAGTGTTTATCTAAAGTGATTTATCTAAAGTACCTTGTTAAGCCGGCAGACAGTTGAATTATCTATCATCCCTCGCCCCCCCCCCCTGCGTACCTGCGGTTACGATGTGCGTAACTAAAACCTGGGTCGTATTGATTAAAATCATTTCATTCCTAGATGGAATTGAACGCGATGAACAGGTATGCCACAGAAACTAACGCCGGCGGTGTAGGTATCGTGAAGATTCCTATCTTTGTTACCATGCAGGAATCGTGAAATAGAAGTGATGTGGCTGACTCGTTAGAGTTGTTAGACCCAGACAGAGCTTTAGAACTCCATTAGAACTGAATTGTGAGTTACGGTTATAGGAAACTCGGATCTGACTGAATAGGAGACTAAGGATTAGAATTGACCTAGAATTTGATTCTGTCTAAACCAGCTGAATAAATCTACAGAATCTTAAAATACTTAATCTCCTCAGTCAGATTAGGACTAGGTATATATATATATAACTTCCAAATAGCACTGACTGACTCACTCACTCACTGACTCATCACGATTTCTCAGGAACCACTGATCCTATGATCATGAAATTTGGTAGATAGGTTCTTCTTAGCCCCTAGGTGCTCGTTAAGAAATCCTTTTAAACACTGCCACCCCTTCACCGAAAAAAAGACATATAGGTAACACCGGGAACTTTAAGCTAGTAATTAATAAGAATATATTAATATTCAAGTATGCTTTGATGATGGAAAAGAAGATACTAAACCCCACCGCAATTAAACGTAGCCTCGCAACTCGCATATAAGAAATCACATATAAATAAAGTGTCAATGTCCAACGACCCCCCGATAACAATAGAATTGTTAATCCATCCAGGCTGAGATATCGTAGGATCCAGTTTAATCGAGCAACTTTTTTCGCGACCCCGCTACTGCATCGCTGTTTCTGACACGGCGAGGGAGCAGCTTGGACGAAAATTAATGGACGAATTGTACGTATACGTACTCCCGCCAGCACTTATACAGTATCATATAACCGCGAGCCTGTATCCACGTAAATTACGTCACCCGTTTCCACAATTGCGCGAACTTTACGCGAACCCGCGCTGTACGTACACATATAGGCCGAGGGGGTGAGAGGGCTATCGTTTTGCTCGCTAACTTCCGAACGGCGAACCGACCTGGCGTTTGTCACGAATTTTCGACAGTCATTTATATCCGTTCCTCTGTGCCTGACAAAAAGCGGCACAGCTGCTGGGCCATCTCATAAGTGATGGGGTTTTCCCCGCGGTGGTTCCGCACCGTGGAATTTCTTATTGGTGGTATATACAGGTGTGCGAGATTCGGCTATGCGTATCGAAGAATCTCAAGCTGACACACCCCACGATTTACTAGATACTATTGTGTTAAACGAAACTTTTTTGCGTTCTTCTTTTATTAGACTTTTATTCAAGAGTGTTTCCAGAACACATCTATTGTAATGTGATACATTAAAAGCACACGGTAGTAGTATGCAATTTAGGTTATTCGTATCCAAATGAATGCAATCTAGTGATTTAAAGAAGCACTGTTTTTATAAATGAGTGCATGAACAGGTTTGTAATAAGTGTAGAATGTTTTGCAGAATTACCTACATGTGGAGACTCAAACTGCGTTAATGAGAAAAAAGGACACATGTTTGAGGCACATTAAATTTAATGGCGAGTTCTGTAGCTGTGCTGCGTCGATTTATGACAATTGTCAGCTGTAAATCATCCTCGTTTAACCTTTGATCGCTTGGACGTGGTGCATCGCCTCACCCAAAATCTCCTGAATTTTTGAAACTATATTAATCTGACACATCTGGACTTTAATGACGCCTTCTGAAGACACTTGGAAAATATTTTTTACTGTTTCTGTGACTCTAGTGTCTGTTCGAAACGCATAAAGTAGTCCGTGTCGAGTATGCACTCTACTAACTGGCATGCCCGAACGAATTTCAGGACAAAATACTAAATGGAACACTCAGAATATAATTGAAGAGGCGTTGTACAAAACACTGCCAGTGCCAAAATTAAAAAAAAATATCGGAAAATGTTCTGCGTGCCACTTGTAATACTATAGTATATAATTTTAATGCAATTTCCCCTTATAAATAAGTTACCAATAGTGCTAAAAGATGGTACCGCTGGTACGTCCAACACCACTTCCATAAAAAAACAATGTAACATCCAATTAGCTAGGGACAACAGGATTGGCATTTGCAGTGCTTGCAAATTTAAATGAAGCCCCATTCAGTTTTGTCAACAAATACAATTCCTTCTTCACGAACTTGGAATATATTAATAAATATCAAAAAACGATGTGATGCATTTGGGTTATCGTATACTTAAGCATATTTAGCAACCAAAACAAACCAAATTTCGTAAATAATTTAATGTCAGCGAAGTTTTTTCTCTCTCATGAAAGAACGTTATTCCTGGTACTTACAGAGCTTCCTACAAGGACTTTTCAATTATAGACTCATCCTATAATAAAATACTAAATTATGTTACGAAAAATAAAAGAATAATTACTAAGAAATTACCCCGTAGAAAACGCAAAAACTTTCCATTCGAACCCACTGTTTTAAAAATCTCCGACAGGGTAACACATGCAAGGAAGCTCGAGTTAGGAATGCGGCTGCAATATAAATGGGATGGTTCGGTTAACGAAGACACGTCCGTGATCGCGTTTCGCGCTGCAGAATTTCGTTGACTGGTTCTCCTACGTGCCATATGGACCTTCAATTTAGCGGAATGGTCGTCGGTTGTTGTCGGAGCGCTGATAACGAAACGCGGCAAGCATCTGCAACGGTTACGCGCAACTTGCCCGGAATCGGGGAATTACCCCTATCTTTAATGAGCTGCGACTCTGAACGAGTCGGCCGCCCCCCACCGCATTCGCTGCAGCGCCACTGGGCCAACAATTGGGCCACGGTTCCGGTACCACATGCGGGCTTTTTGCGCCATGTTGGTGGTCGGTTTCGAAGCGGCGTCGCTGTTTCAGCCCCTCCGCTGCCCACCTTTTCATAAGGCAGAAGAAAAGGCTAACGAGGGGGGGATGGCTCCTGTAGGCGGGATATTTAAATCGCCCAACTAACGAATGCCGGCGTTATTAAATTTCCGGCGTTACAACTTACTCGTTAGCGGATAAAAGCACTTGGCGAAATTGCTCGAGACATTTAACGCAATTCCTGGGGCAACTTTGAGAGTCGACCGCCACCGAGAACGAGGCAAGAATATTTTATCCGGCTCATTTGGAAGGCGGTCAGCAAAGTTCGCGATATCTCGCCTCGGCGATGAAACACTTTACTGTGCCGCCGCATAATAACGCCCTTATTTATTTTACTTTCCCATTCGAAATTCTAATTCTGTTTAAACGATACACCGCCCCCCAACCCCCAACCCCCGGCGTCTTAGCGAAAGCTAAGAAAGCCGTGGCGGGCTGCAACGAAGTAAAGGGAAGTGGTTTTAACGGGCATTTTCCTTCTCGCTGAGGAACACCGCGCTTTGTTCCTTTATTTCCCGACTCGCTTCCCTCCATTCGCCTTTAATCTTGGACATTTTCCACCTGCGCTCCGCTGCCATCTTATAAATCCCCGTGCTCCTTGGTCAAGTATATACTTCAAGCCGAAGGTAGTCTATATTTCGCGAAGTAATATTCTCGCGAAAGGAAAACGTCGTTTTCGCTGAAATTCGTTAAAAGGCTAGAATATGTCTACTATTACGTGGGCGAGTAGAAACTTTAGCCACTGTGGGTGAAAGAATCACGAGGGGGGGTGAAGTTTATGGCTCGACGCATAACTACTTCTATTTCCACTTCATAGTCGATCGAACTGTTTCGTATTACCTCGCCGTTGGTTACCATCAGTCTCACCCTCGGCGGCGTAACTTTTCCCCGGGACATTTTCATCACCCTCGCCAGTAAATGCTGCTCTTCGCGCGACTCTTTAGCAGCGTAATATCCGGTTATATATCGGCCATGACTCCACTGACACCTCGGGAAACTTTTATCTGGGAAATAATTTCGCGGAAAGTTCGGTATAAAGTTTGCAGGGGCAGCGCCTATCCCCCCGGAGTAACTATCGCTGCCTGAGAGGTTCGCTCCCTTCGCACGTTCCGCGCTAGATAAAAGTTCGGCCCAACCGCGTGTAAACGGGCGCGTGGAATTCCGTATGCGTTATCGCGCGATCCCATCGACGTGCATTCTGCCGTGTCGTCGATGGAAATCGCGCCCTGGCTGCGCCTCGCAACCCCCCCCCCCCCTCGGAGCAGCGTGTTTTTCACTGCGAAGGAACGTTAATGGAGAGCAACGAATGCTTTCACTGGGGAAGAATGGCGAGCCACTTTCAGCGTGGCAGCGCGATAAATCAATCTTTCGTTTGATGGGGGAAAAGAAATCGGTCGTACGGTTTGCTGAACGACATAATAGAAATTGAAATTTTCGATTATCTGACCCCTGCTGCCAACTAGTTTTGGCACCTCGAACTGGAGATTGATGTGAGCCCTGTGGGGAGATGAGGTTATCTGAATGTTTAAGGGGGGATTCTCGTCTAACAGCCCCCAAAAGTAACTGATGTTTAAGATTTTTTTTTTTAAAAACTGTTGGTTATATTGGATTAAACTCTTTTGGAATATGATGAGGCATCTTGAAATTTGAGGAAAATATTTTTTTTATGTCGATCTTTCTTATTATTTATTATTTATTGTGGAATTTTGTCCACCTCTTTGACGATGTAACTCCTGGTGGAGGGATGTGTAGAACCTATCACAGTGATCTGATTGCCAAAAGAATAGAAGTTTCTTAAAGTTAGATAGTTTACGCTGGGATTGGTCCACTTTGAAGAATAAAAATGAGAAATTGAAAGAGTTATAGCGTTTGAAAGAAAAAGTAAGTTTTTATTTAACACAAATTTTTCATATTATTTTTTATATCGACGAAAAAAGTATTATAAATAAAAACTAAAATTAAAATTGTAGGCCCAGTCCCAGCGTAGATTATTTAACTTTAAGACAAATTTCTTCTTTTTGCAATCAGATGACTGTGACAGGTGCTATACCTGACGCCAATATCGTCGAAGAGGTTAACACGATTCCACAATAATTAATAAATAAGAAGAAGAATCGACATAAAAAAAAATTCTTCAAGTTTAAAGACGCCTCCTTATATCCCAAAAGAGTTTAATACAACACTAACAATAGTTTTTTAAAAAAATCATAAATTTCGGGGGCTGTTACACGAAAATCCCCCATTAAGGGATGTTCTTTTTAGGCAATAGGTTGGTTTAAATTGTAGGGGGGGAATGAGTGAATGATGTGAACAGTGGTATTTGTTCTACTGATTGGCTAGATTACCAAAGTCATTTTTAATAAGATTAATGTTAGTGTTATTGAAAAAATAATGGTCTCAGTTTCTCAATTTCGAGCCTTACTTTTTTACTAAATGTATTCAATTTACTCCAATTAATTGTCAAGAGCTTACTCTAAACTAACAAGCTTACACTAAAATAACGAACTTACTCTAAACAAAAATCTTAAAAATCGGAGTAGCTAACTTCTGATTATTCTATTTCCTGCAACATTCTTTGAGCTACTTAAGAACCAAGTAGTACAAACTCGAAACTCAAACTCTGACTAATAAATTTCATTTTGAAAACTATTATTTAAAAAAAAAGGATGAGTCAGTCTGCCTTCTACACTGAAACTGAAATACAACTTTTTCGTTTGCCACAATGTTGTTTGACACAGTTTCGAAGCGCGCGAACGTGTCGACAGGGGAGGCAATATGTTTTTGGGGCAACAGATCCAAGAAAGATACAGCACGGGCCAGAGGAAGATGGAGAAAGGGAGAGCTTCCGCGGCGACTGGAGAACTTTTGAAAAATGGATGACTCTTGACCCCTCGGAATAGATCATATCCCTCTCATCCCCCGTACAAACAACTCGTGTACAGGTACAGCATAATCCACTGACTAGCGTGTGTATCGGGACAAGGTACTCGGCAGTTTGGCCATACAGGTGGTACATAAACACGCGTGCACACACGCTCGAGTGTGGCTGTGCATGCTGGAAACTGCAGGACCACAGGTACGACATTATATCACCTGGGTCAAAGAGGGGCTCATTGGAATGGGAAACAATACCACGGCGACGGAGGCCGCTAAAGCTGCAGGGTGAACGTAAAACGCTGAATAATTTCCCTGCTGTTTCGTAACAGCTCGAGGATAGTTGAAATCTTACGTTCAGAGTAGAAATGCAGTTTGTGATAAAAAGTGGTTTCTAATATTTTTCATTGAAGACCGTAATTTTTTTTTAAATATATATGTGACGTGGGTGTTTTCTCTATGGTTTGCAGCGGTTGCAATTTTTACAGTACGTCCAACGAATATATTTCTTTCAGCTCTGAACCTCAACATTAAACTGTAAAAGCTTTGGTTTCCGAGATAAAAAATACAAATATCTGTGCGCCACGAAAATCAACATTTATTGTTAAAAATCGTCTTTTCCAAGTCGCTGTTTTAATAATTCTGGTTCACTTCTTTTTTCCGAGGCTCGGGGTGAAGTTACAAGTTCTAGGAGAAACATATTCCAAGGAAACCGATGTATATTTATTTTTAAGCTAGATATCACTGCAAAACCAAAGACACTTTTTCTAAAACCCTGTATAATCACCCTCGTGTGACCTCCATTTGTAAAATAGATGTGTATATAAAAAAAAAACATTTTTCTAGCCTACGTGATAGTAATGAACACTGTAGAATAGTCTGTGCTTGCTTTCATCTCCTTGTAATTAATTCGCAAAGAGTACTTGATTTTCGAGCGATCTGACTGCCTAAGTAGTCTCCTTAACTGCGTATTATTAGCAGCTGATTTATGTCAGTGCTTTGAAGGCTTTTCATTTTATTCAGGATAGCTAATTTATCATGCTCGCAGCTTGTACATATCGACGGCATTGCCGGGCAATTAGATTAAATAGTGATTTCTTAAAACCAGACACCTGTAACACGTTATTTATCACATGGATGGATCTACCGCTCGGCTTGACAGCTGATAGTGGATCATTTACACGATGGCTGATACTAGATAACTGAAAGGAAGAGTATCTTACTTACATTTGAATGCTACACTTAATGAGGTGGAATTTATTCTTGGGGATGTAAATTAGTTGCATCAGATTTCTAAGAAATAAAGTCAGTAGACTGAGTGAATCCTGTTTCATTCACCTGTCATTTTTCATCCGAGTCAGCTTTTCGTTTTGGTCTCAATTCCTTCCGTTCTAACCGCGTATGCACATTTCTATCTTCACTTTTCTGTGGTTAACAAGGACGGTCTGACGTAACAAGCAATTAGTTCGGAACAACACGCTTCATTAGCCCCATTAATCGGATATATGTATAGAAATATTATATATGCGATGGTGCTTCCCCCTCGTTGACATGTCCGTTCATGCGGAACCCCGGGAATCGCAACACGAGCATCCCCGAGTTACCTATATGGTTCATTAACATGCGTTACTCCTAGGTCCCCTTCGTGGGGCTGCACAATAATACGTAATAGCTTCATCAGCATCGAGAACAGATTTCGTCAGATCGAAGTTATACACGATCGAGCTGTTTCCGAACTAATTAAGACCCCTCAAAGGGCTGGCTTGTTATCTTCTCGCAAGTCGATACCCGAGCTCATCCCAGCGTGCTGTTGCGTTAACTTTTCGGGGTTGAAACGGTTTCCGCGACTACCTATCCTTGCTTGCTCGTGTCTCAGCCCGCAACCTGTCCTTTTTCCGTGCAAATTGCTGGGCTGCTTAATGGGAAGTTGATGTGTTAATGCAATGTACAACCTATATAGCTTAGCTTTCCGAGTTGCGTTAGCTAACACAGAAACGCTCCCAACCCGAAAATTCGGGTTTCAACGAAACTGCACGAGCAACCAGGAGAAATTTCTTTCCTCGAGAAATTTACTCTGAAGGGTTGGAATCAGCCCTTTAAGTCACGTTTCTTCGTATTTTTTATGTAACATTATTTGTCTTTTGGTAAAGCGATAGAGCATAAAAAATTGAGCAATTCTTGGAGTTGAAGTTTTATTTTATCTCGCACCGTTACAAAGCTATATTAAAAACTGAAAAAATGGCAATGACTTTAAGGGCTGATTTCACCCCTTCAGATATAATTTTCGCAGATAGAATGGTTTCCTCGTAAGTAATGGGGATTATATTTTGGGGATTAAAAGTGCAATTTGACAGCTGTAGAATCGAAATGACATTTTCAGCGCAGAGTTGAGACAGGATTAGTATGAGATGTTTATACTTAAATAATGTAACTCGTGAGTACTGTTGAAGAGATCTTTAAATATAAATCTACCTGTGCAAAGTCGATAGAATTATTATTACTAATTTTAGTGTATTTGAAATTGATTAGATAGTATGAGAAAATATTTAATTACTCATTAGTTAACGTAGTGCGAGTAACATCTGATAATTTCGCGAAGGAACAGATTTGTGTGCATCGAATTTAAAAATCCGAAAAGGTACTTATCTACTATTTCTGACTAACAAGGGAACATCCTGAACCCGGAAATTCAAAAAACTTCTGAAACTTTGTGAATATGTAGGGAATTTCCTCGATTGTAACACAAATTTTGTTCGCTGCCCAAATTCGCTCTAAGGGGGTGTAATTGACCCCCGAAAATCCGGTTGTTTTCCGAGATTGTGTTATAACTCGTAAACTGTAAAATAATTTCTTTACCTAAATGATAGATCTAATTAAAAGAAGGAACTTTGGACTTGAAACTTTTATTCTATTTCTTACAGTTTGCGAGTTATAACACAGAATCGGAAAATAGCAGAATTTTCAGGGGTTAATTTCACCCCTTAGAGTGAATTTGGGCAGCAATCCAAAATTTTGTTGTAATCAGAAGGAAATCCCCTACTTATTCACAAAGTTTCAGAATATTTTGAATTTTCGGGTTCGGGATCTTCCCTTGTAAGACAGTATTGCATATACTAGCAATAGTATTTAGGAAACACTTCCTATCAAAGTAGTTTAGTTAGTAGTTCATACGGTTGTGGTTATCTACTAAAGAGTAGGTATCTCTAAATTGTAGCAAGTAAAGAACCGTGCTTAGGACGATTAAATGAGAAACGTTAATGTTTCGGCTATCTAGAGAGTCCTCTTTACATGCAAATGCCGCGTTACATTTCAAAAATGGTATCTCACACACGGTAAAAGGAGTACAGTAATGTCACGAATGCAAGAAGTATACTTTGCAAATGATTGCCAGACTAAAAATCGCAATTATTGTATTACATTTTCGCCATAACAGCATCTACCTTCCAAGTTATTAAATTTCCATTCAATCTTAACGCTGTGTCTACGAATCATAAAGTACCTAAATAATAGTACCTACCTATTTCGAATTTCGATAAGCATCCCCTGGCAAACGAATACTTCCCATGTTATCCTAATTTCAATTATCACCACTGTTCATCAATATTGCCCTTCTTACAAGGAGCACTATTCAATTTTTTAAATAGATCAAAAGTATATGTCACAAAGGTCACAAAAATGTAAACTAAAGATGCTCCCAAAAGCTGGTCTGACCTTGAAAAATCGACAAAGCTGGAACCGGGGAAAGAAGAAAAATGAGGGAAAGAGAATGACAAATTCGTGTGTTCAAATTTAATTATCTCTATTATATGAAAATACATTAGAGTAAATGTAGATAGTAATTAGAAAAAATGAATGATAATAAATGATAATACTAATGAAATCACAACAGTGGGTAATATTAACCATTATTACATTTATGATAATCTTGTCGACAAGAAGGTTTAACAAAGTGACTGAAGCAATAATAAATTTCACAATGACTGCAACGAGCGAACACTGTTTCTTTTATACCTTGATCAACGAGACAGTCTAAACATGACACTGACATCATTAGTATTATCATTTATTATCATTAATTTTTTCTAATTGGTATCTATCGTTAATGAATTATCATTCATTTGCTATAATGTATTTTCATATAATAGAGATATTTAAATTGGAACAGACAGATTTGTCATTCTCTTTCCCTCATTTTTCTTTTTCCCCTGTTCCACCTTTGTTGATTTTTCAAGGTCAGACCAGCTGTTGGGAGCATCTTTAATTTACATTTCTGTGACCTTTGTGACATATACTTTCGATCTATATAAAAAAATCTGCGTGATTCCATCATCAATTGAATAGTGTTCCTTGTTAGTTAAAGTGTCCCACATTTTCCCATTATCCAGAAATATAAAAATATTTGAAGTTCCACGCGTCTTTTACGTAAAGTTAGAAAACCCTACGTGCTTCGTAGAGATCTAGAAACAGTTTAATTTATTTATTTCTTTTTTACACGTATGGCAGAAAGAAAATGGTAAAACTTCAGTTTTCTTGGATGTTTCGAAATGCCAGAAGGAGGGCAGAATATTATTTGACACCTTTACCTCGTACAGATTCTTAAAAAACTAAAGAAAATAGTTTAAGGAAAACAATATTCCGCGTTGCTTAATTTAAAAAAAAATCTCTCCATGGCGACGCGAAACACCACAATTTCATCCACGCCTCTATCTCTATCCTAAGAACGCGAAGCTGTCAGAGTGACAAATTCGTCAGGGCAATTTGACTGAGCCCCGCGATGGCTACCTGCATTCTTCCGCTACACAGCGTTCGCCGAGGTGTTAAACGGCTGCATCGGGGAATCCGTCAAAATGACGCATCGCCCTTATCTCGCAGGCGAGTAAATACGCGGGCAATGACGCGTGACGTAACTCAATCAATTGCTTAGCTTCATTCGCATATTTGCCGACTCGCGTTGCCGCGATAGTGTGCGCTGGCGAGGCAGGATCGCCCAGTGGCAAGATGATGGATGAATAGACGTGAACGAGATTAAAGCCCGACGTGATCTCGATTAAACGAATTAGCGTGTAAGAGGTGAAACGTGGAAAGCGTGTAAATCTCGCTGTGTCATGAGTCGATGGGAACATATTCATTTCGCTGATAGAATACGTGCTTCCCAGTAGCATCGGCGTGGCATTGATCGCAGCGGGTAATTAACAAATTGTAACGCGAATAGTAATGGAGATGCGATTTTCTGCTTTCGTTCATTTGTACCTGAGGGGATGAAATACTTGCCAGTTGAAGTGGAAATTATTGAAAGCAGAGGAATTAGATACTTTGCTAATTACATAGAAGAAGGGCACACCTCACTGATTTTGATGAGCTTGAAATATGTTGTAAAACTTTACATGACTCATCGTTCTGAATAACTTTGTCCTGTACATATTTTGGCACCTTTGGTGCTGTGATTAGGTCTTAGGGCTCAGACTGTTTTGTTTGTTTTCATTTATTTTATTTCACTTTATTTTATTTTATTGTTTTACATTTTATTTTATGTTTTTATTATATTTACTTTATCTTTGTACTAATTTGCTCTATACTTTGTATCTAAAGGGTTCTCCCGTTAATTTAATAATAATAATAATAATAATATTACCGCCGCTCGGCTTCAGTCACGATTGGCATTTTAACGCAATATATATTCCATCTTTTTGAAAGCAACGTTGCCTGGACGAAGCGAATGTCAGAAATACTACTTCCGAGCCACAGGCCACGTTTTACCAACTTCACTGCTGCTCCGAAGTGATAGCAATTACCGAAATAGCTTCCGAGCTTTCTGCAGTGAACTCCGACTGCGAGCGCTGAGGTCCGCCTATTTCGAAATTCCACTTTGCAAAAAGTCATATCCATCGCAGCGGCCCCTTGCGCGTATGAACACGCCAATATCGAGGGGCGCTGGGAAACAATGATTTTTGTGAAAAAAAAAAAAAAAAATCGAGAACCAGCGGAGTTCGAAAGGAACAGAGTCCACGGTGTTCGGGGCGGATAAGGTAACAACGCTTTCACATTTTCGCCCGGCTCGCAGGCCGGAACGTTTGACAATCTATGGTATCTGGTTTTTACTCTGTCGCTCGTGTATTTAGGCCGGAACAACACACGCGGGATAGCCATCGCGCGGCGAAATTCGCGATGCCGGCGGACGGCTAGATAGACCGATATCGGTTTTTGATGAAATCGGGATTTGTTTGACATTCAGCGCGAAAGGCACAGGGTCCGCCTGCATCGCCGGTCGAAATTTAATATGCACGACGCGGCCCCCCCCGAAATTTTCCGCAGCTCTTTGTCCGGATAAGCTGTCCTCGCTGGCAGCGAATGAAAGGGTGGAAGGACGTATTGTGTTTGCCGAGGGAAATTTTTATTCATTGATAGCTGGCATTATTGAGGGATGCTGCAGTCTGTAGCGCGTGGTCACGGCCCGAGTCTAACGAATGCAAATAAAACGGGCTGGGAATGTGGCAGGCGAAGGAACTTTAAGGATTTGCCTTTACGTTGCTGCTGGTTCTTTTACGGTTTCGCAGATATTCACGATAATATGGAAACTTACAATTTCTTCGAGGAGTGTTTCCAACCTTAGGACCGTTTTATTGCCGAATCAAAAAATAGTTACGTTATTAGCATCACTTGAGCTACGTTTCTGCAAAGTTACAGATTTTTTTTTAATTCTCGAGTTACCGAACTTCGAACATAATTAAGATTAGTGGAAAAATCAAACTTGTCAGAGTTAGAAGTGATTTTTCGCGTTGACAATTTCAGTAATTTGTTTGGTTCGGTTTGTTGGGTGTAGGTTGTAGAGGATAGGTTATTTTGGCGCAATAGTACGTTGATATTTATAAAAAATGTTCTGCGTATTACAGAATTTAACCGCGGGTCACTTTTTTTGGCCACACATTTGCAGCGCCTATCTTTAAACTTATTATGTAGGTACTTTAGTTTGAAAAAATGATGTCGCTTGACAAAATATTGATAAAGTAAGGTGTAAAATTTCAAATTGATATTTTGAAAAGTTTTTACGTTGCAAAATTCCGAAGATACCAGTGCTTTTCCGGCGAACCTTTTCGTCTGGCCATGGCAAGCGTATTCTACTTACTGAAGCGAAACTTTTACGTTGTCCCATGACATTTCAATGAAGTACAATAGCTGCACAGTAACCTGATCTCTCATTTTTATTACATGCGCAATAAAAGAAGCGAGTAAATCACTTGTGTTACTATCGCCGAAAATTGGTTCTAAATAAACCTGTCGGAGTTGATGTTTCGATTAAGGGTTAATTAACCGCTTCTGGTCACACGAGGTGTATCGCGCCCCAGAATTTGAATTTGCAAATTGTTCTGTAAATTTTTAGACCTTAATTATTAAATTTAAAAATTTTGTGAATTTTAACAAAAAATAAATTGCTTTTATCCACAAACTATTGCTTCAAAAACAATTTTCAACGTCCCAAAATCTACATTTCTAAAAAAAAACTAATAGAGCATGATTGTATGAGTATTACGAATGTAAATTCAAAAATACGAAAATGGTAACTCAGAAATGACCCCACGGGGCCAATTCGTGATTATCGAAATGTGTGATCTTGGAGGGTTAAACTAAATATCGAACCCCCATTTTCAGTATCTCATAAAATTATCTAGACATAGTTACTACATCATCTAAAAATCAGTCCTTAGCCATTAAATATTCAACCCGTGCAATTTACATCGCACCCATGACACACGAATGTCCAATTTTCAATATTTAGAAACTGAAAGACCATTATACGAGAAAACGAACGTTTTGTTAAAAGGGAAGAGCACAATTCAGGTTATCTCGGCATGCATCGATCATTAAGGTCCTCGAGCTTCCTCGTGTCTCTATAATCCAGTGCCCGTACTGAAACTTTCCTCTCTTGTGCCCGTTATGGCGGGCTCCGAATTATTCGTAATGGGATTGAATAGGATTAGTGCCCGAAAACGTGTGTCGTACGTTACGGACGATGGCGGACAATAATGGATACACGGAAATTTATTCAACATCCGGGCCAATGTACACAGCGGCTTGCCTCTTCAGCTAGAATCCCTGGCCCCGCGGAACGAACGTACGTCTCGTTAGATGTTCTAACAGTTTAACGACGATTACGTCCCCATCTAGTACGTACCTACATATCCATATAAACCAGTACACACCGCGTTCTTCAACTGTTAATCGCTGCGACGCCTTATACGGCACTTTATTCAAGTCCGCGGCTAAGGGTAGCACCGTCGGCCGGCCGTAGAGCCTTTTTATTGCCAGCTGATGACGCCTTAAAAGAGCATGGATAAGAATACGCGAATACCGCGTGCGCCTTTTCGACGTGCCGCGCCGCCGGGTTACTTTTTCATCGTTCGATCGCTACTCCTGTATCGCGTGCTGGATCGTACGCGTTTTTCCCTGTGCGAGTCCAATCTTCTTGTGCTTGTACGACGCAAGATGCTGTTTCATCCCTACAGTATCATGATCTCTTTGTCAGTGTAACTGGCACACTTCTGCGTGCGGCGTAACGCGCCTGGCGACGTGTCATTAACGGGGATGATATTTGGGTATAAAAGTGGAAATCGAAATCAGTAGATTTCCTGGTGTTTTTTTTTATACCAATGCAGTTTTAAAGATTGAGGTTGAGACACAGGTTGCTTGTTGGTGGTTATGGGTTGACTCGCTGTAGAGGATAGGTGTATCAAGCAATAGTAAGGTTTGTGGAATTAAGAGCAGGGGATGTGAAACAATAGGGTTCACCATACTAGACACTAGATGGCCTAGCATGTCTGGAGTCTAGTCGCCGCTATCTTCAGAGTTTGCGCTGTGGGGCTCCCGCTGCTGCGCATGCGCACTGCACACGTCATTATTGCTGGGTATACTGATCAGCGCGGATTTAATAAAAAAAGACCCCGGTGGCAAGTGTTCTGAGAGGCCCATTTTTTAAGAAAATGAAGAGATAGTTTACTTACAATGGGCTAAGCGTACAGACAAGTGCAGAAAAAAATGTACTGTTTGGATAAAATCATATTATTTTTTGAGTATGGAGCCCTAGGGGGCCTTCTGAACAGGGGCCCATTTTCGAGAAAATGAAGCGGTAGTTTTCCAAAAACGACCTAAGTGTGGTAGTACAGAATGAAAATATGGTATTTGGATAAAATCATAATTCCTTTTTTGAGAATAGGGCCCTAGGGGGCCTTCCGAACAGGGGCCCATTTCTGGGAAAATAAAGCAGTAGTTTTCTAAAAAAAACGAGCTAAGTGTAGTTGTACAGAAAGAAAATATGGTGTTGGGATAAAGTCATCATTTTTTTGAGGATGCGGCCCTGTAGGGCCTTCTGAATAGGGGCCCATTTCCGGTAAAATGAAGCGGTAGTTTTCTAAAAACCAGCTAAGTGTAGTTGTACAGAAAGAAAATATGGTGCTTGGATAAAATCATAATTCCTTTTTTGAGAATAGGGCCCTAGGGGGCCTTCTCAACAGGGGCCCATTTCTGGGAAAATAAAGCGGTAGTTTTCTAAAAACGAGCTAATTGTAGTTGTACAGAAAGAAAATATGGTGTTTGGTTAAAGTCATAATTCTTTTTTTGAAGATGGGGCTCTAGGGGGCCTTGCGGCCAGAGGCCCAGGCGGTAACTGCACATAGCCCGCGCGTTAAATCCGCAACTGACACTTATACACTGTTGCTCTATGGTCCTCTAGCGAAGTTGCTCTCTTTAATCTGCAGAAATTAGTTGAGCGATGCTGGAAGAATGGTCCCAAATTTTGTATGATGGGCGTAGATAATATTCAGAAGCCACAGAAAAATATTCACGTTCCATTCTAAATTTCTAGCCCAGTCGACTAACAGCGATACCCCGAAAAGGAAGGTAGTAAAATATTCCAGTAGAATATCACACCCTTAGTCTATGAAGGCGATTATTACCATCGACGTTAATGAAAATAGAAATCTAGGAGCAATGCCAGCGCCAGGCCACAGTTCGATGAACGAACCCCCTAGCGCAAGCCACTGTACGAGATGTTATTAGTAGCAAAATGTGCGTAAAAGAAACGCAAAGGTTGCTCGGTGGAGCAAATGCCTTGTTAAAGGAGTAGGCAAAGACACGATATTGCTGGGAATTCAGAACCGGATTTCTTATTACTTCCATAAATCATTAACGAAAATAATTGTCGGTTAGCTATGATTGTGAGGTTACGATCGTAATAAAGATATACGTACGCAGCACTGACAAGTATCCGTTTATACAACTTCGATATTTTTTGCTGTACTAGGATCCTCCTTTCTCTTTCGATACATCCCGCAGGCCCGGTGCCATTAACCGATCTAATATTAATCCGCAATGTTAAAGTTGCAAAACGTGCTCCGCTTAATACAGCCATGTGTCATTTGCCAAGCGCCGCGAAGCGGCTTCCGTCCTGAGCCGTTTCGAACAGGTTTCGAAGGAGGAGAAGGAAGGCAGCTGGATATGGAAATCGAAATGATATGGACGGCGAGGAACCGATTCCTCTATTCTTATTTTTGCCGGTTAATGCAACATTACGTATTTCCGCCTGCAGGATTTAAACGCTCTCTGTAATTACGAGGTAGCGAGGGACTTAGTCATGAGAGTTAGTAATTAATCGTCGTCTTTTTCCGCAGCATTAATCCCTGCCCCTTTTTCGCAAGTGGATTGCTAATTAGGCGCAGGCAGTCGTGTGAAGATTATTTAGCAATTTTCTTGCCCGAGCTCGTTTGGATTCTGCAGAGTCATCAGATCATAGATCGCGGCGAGTAGAATTAGTTTGAGTATTTCCGTTAGTGCCTCAGTTGCAATGAACTTGGAGTAGAATATCTCAGAAGATTTTCATATCAGCAGGTAGTTACAAGGAAACTAACTTTCATTCGCATTGCTGAAATTACCTATCGAATAATTATAAGGGTAATTATTTATTTTAGCTTTATCGCCGATTTTGACGAAATTTGGATATGTTACTGCGGGCATGATTTTGAATAACTCTTTCCTATACATCTTACCGTCGCTCGGCAGTAGTTTCCGAGATATTCGCAAAAATATTTTTCAAATTTCTTGCTTTGGTTTTATAATTAGAGTTAGTGGTGGGTTAGATCAGAGTTGGGCAGAATGTAATCTAATTAGAAATTAAAAATTACGAGTAAACTGTAATTATGTAACTGATTACACATTACTTTCTGTAATTGTTAATTTAGGTAGTTGACCATTTGGTTTCGTCAACTATCTAAACGAACGATTACAGAAAATAATGCGTAATCAATTACACAATTACAGTTTAATCGTACTTTGTAATTTGTAATTAGATTACATTCTGCCCAACTCTGGGTTAGATTAACTGCAAAGACAGAACAGTTGTTCAAAATGTGGAGTTTTACAATACATCTAGGTTTCATAAAAATCTGTGATGAAACTAAAAAGTAAATGATCACCATTATAAGAAATTTATGTTTCATTAGTAAAATTGTTCGCATGAATTTGTAACTTCCGAAACAAAATCGGCTGGGTACATAAAATCTGATAGTATCGGAGAGAATATATTTCTCAAACTTTGCGCCTTGAAAGTTAAATACCTTGACAGAATTCAGGGCTCGAAACTTGCACCTTTCACTTTCCGCGCGTAACCTGTTGCGAGATGATCTTCTGATCGCACAAACATTCCTTTCCGATACAGTTACGCCGAAGCAACTATAATAAAAAAAACACAACCACAGAATTTCTAATTAATTAATTAGCTCCTCCGTAGTAATCCCTTTCACTCTGAAGAGTCTGTGCAACGTTTCTCTTCCACGCACTGATGATGCTGAAATGAAAATGCCGTTTAAGCACCCTTCATCAGATTGTCTTCGCTCAAAATACTTCATCCGACACTCTACTCAACAGTTTGCCATTTTAAAAGAATCACAGAGCCTCTAAACACCACCCATCCAAACACGAGACCCAGACTTCCTAGAGGCATACAAACCAACACCAACCCCCGTCAACGAATACCGCTCCACTCCAATGCCAAACACGCCACCAAGAATAATCTACTGATCCACAAACGCGTCGCGTGGAGTGATGCATTTTGGCCACCCCGGTGGTATCTCCTTGGAAATAAACAATTCCCCATGGCCCCGGCACCTGCAAGTTATGCGCGAGCTGGTACGCGAGAATTATGTTAACAATGCCATTAAGGCTCCTGTTACGGCCGCGGAGGCGTTATATTTTTTTTTTTACATCCCCGGTCCCGCGGCGCGGCGCAGCTACGGAGGGCGACTGAACGCGGAGGAGCCTGCGCAGGCGAGCGCCGAAGGGAAAGGAAAAAGGGGGTTGGCCGGCTGGGTTACTCGAAAATTGCAGTCACAATTCTTCGCAAGACAGATATTATTACCGTCCCTCCGGCGAAACGTTTCCATACCGGTGTGTGCCTTCAATTACGCGAAACGCATTTAAACCCGATACATCTGGCTTACGTTGAAGTTGCCACTGCGCCGCGCCGGGGCCCCTCCGCTGGCGCGGCACCGTCGCGCCACTTCTGCCCCGAAACCCGCCCCTGATCGTTGGGATGATCTCCGTTCCCGGGGATCGTGAAAATTTCCCGCGTACGGCTGCAGTAAACCACACCGTCATTGTTTCCCTTGGCAACGTTATACATCTTCGTTGGCGAGACAGCCGCCGCCGCGGCTTACACCGTGCATTATTCCGCGCGGGCGCGGGTATTTCGACGGCAATTTTGTTAAATTACTGCGCGAAGAAAATGAAGGGACCGCGTAACGACGTTCGCGAATATTCAATTTGGCCGGCGGAATTTCGCGGGATTATTGGGAGGGGAACGCGTTGCGGCCAGGGCTGAAGAGGAGGCGCAATTAAATTTTAAACGTTTCGTTCAGCTGGGATACCTCCACTCCTTTCCTTTGTTCTTCGGATATTCTTTGCGCTCTTTCGACTCCGCCTGCTCCCCTTGCTTTTCTAATATATTCGCCACGCGCGTCCGTTACACAGAATTTCACGGGGTGCTCGGTGAATTCCCTGTTTCGTTCTCTTCATTTTTATTCGCGTTGTTTTCGGACCCGTTGCTTGAGACGGCGAGTGGAGCAGTTTTACGGTAGACCGTGCGAATCTTAATATTGAAATTCCGAGTGGCTTTCGTTCGCACGAAACTACCTGATCTGTCTCCAGGTAGGATGGAACACCGAAGCTCGTCGCTTTCGTCGATAGTTCGAGCTTTATTGCGCGCATTGCGCGACGGTGTGACGTGTTATTTTTGTCCGATGGAAATTTATCTACACTTCAGATGCTGGGGAGCATCTATTCTGTTCGCAATTTTCCCTCGAATTTGCGAGCCCTGGTTGACAAGCGATTCCCCCGTAGCTGCAGTCGGATGTAAAACACGCGCGTATTATCGAACGTGGAGGGTATAAATTTTATGCTGCCGTAGCAGGAACCATTGGGTTTCAAGCAACTTTGTACTTGCATAAAACGATGCTACTCCAAGTAAGCCGTGGCCGCCTTTTCATAAAACACCTTCGCGAGCAATGCTTTCCCTCTTGGAGGATTGTACGTGACCGAATCGAGAAACGCTAAAGACACGTACGCTTCACGTTCCGAGGAACATTTAAGTGACGATAAAAGGCGATTCCTGCTTGTAAAATGTACAAATTTTGCAGGAGAGTGTCGCGAAATTTTGGTGGTCTTTCAATAATATCTTTCTAGATTTTACTTGACTTACGATTCTTTGTATCATATATGCATCAATTAGTAAATCCGTAGCTTCTCGGAAACTTGATCGAAAGCTCTGTTTATCGACAAAAGTGATCAGATATTTTAGTAAGTTTTCGGATGTTTTTAAAATTAATGTAAAGCAATTACTAACAGAAATAAATGTAAATTTCTAATACACTTTGGTATCGCCGTAATTTGTTTCCAAGTAAAATAAAACGAATTCCTATTTTCACACCTGGAATGTGTGCGCGAAAAAGTGCGCAAAATTTGTACGGTATTCTTCACAGGGCAATTCCAAAGACATCTATCGTTCCCCAAACTCGTTTCCATAAAATATCCTCCGAAGATTCAGCAAGTAAATTCCTCAGCGCAGATGGAACGAGTGACGTGGAAATCTGAATTTCAACTAGCTAGCTTTAAGCCTTATGAGAAATGGTTCTGAAGTATCATTTTCTTCCCCATCTGGACTGTAGCATAACAGCTCGAAACGCCCCTGTGACGAAGCATAACAATCCGATTAGCTTAACCAAATGATACTTGGGATAGTGCTTCTGCTTTGGCTGGCAGTATATTTTACAGACTATATCAGCAGCTTCCCTCCAGATGGCATATACAAATTCTGGTTTTTTGCATTCGTTGCATCAATAAGGTGATTTTTTAATATTAGATTCTAAATATCTAGAGATAAAGAAATGTATACTTAATTGATTAGGTGAACTAGAATATGTTTGAAATGTAATTTCACTAGATTAAGGGTACTAGGCAGTCGTTCCTGTCTAAAATGAAGCATTTCTGTTTCAATTACATAATTGCAACAAAAAAAAAACAAATTGAGACTGAGATTTGTTCTTTGGTATGAAGTTTATTAACAGCTTTAAAATGCATGTCTGTTTGGTCAAAAATATGCATTACCCCATTGATGAGGTTTTACCCTCCCCCAAGCCCCAAAAGATGAGGTCTTAGTTTCTTCTCATAAAGAATTTCATTAACTTCAATTTAGGTCCTGTCCGAATCTACACATTTTGTGAACATGCTCGAAATTGTTTTGAATCGTTTGGAACCTCCGGTTTTGAGTTATCACTGCAAAACAATAGAAACTTTTTTAAAAAGCCTCTTTAATGATCCATATATAATAATAATTATTTATTGCACAGTACACTTTACAAAAGAAAACATATAAGAAAACGAGAAAGAGAAAAAGAAAAAGGAAAAGAATAGTTGGACTTGAATAGCGAATATAACAGTGGGGGAGTGCAAAAGGCGAGGTACAGCTGTCAGCTGCTATTAACCTTACCATTTAAATCTACTTAAAACTAACACTAATAGTGTACACGGAAAGTAAATGTAGACAGCCAAATAACGTAATTAAGAGTAAGCACGAATGTCATATGTGTAGTTGAAAAATAACAAGAGTAAATTGTAAAAATTAATGCATATTTTTAACGACACAAACATGTTTTTTAAAGCGTATGATGTTAATAAACTTCATGCTAAAGAACAAGTCTCAGTTTCAATTTGTTTCTTTGTAATTAATTGAAATAGAAATGCTTTATTTTAGACACGAGCGACTGCCTGTACCCTTAAGGGTTGATTCTCCTGTACAGCCGCGCTTTTATCTGATCTGTTACAATTTTTTAAAAAAACCTAAATTATTTAAAGTTCCTAATAATATGTTCTAATAAATCACTAAAAAGATGATGCTGGATTCAAAGTCCTTTCGTAGTTAGGCGAGAGGAAAGGCCTCTTCTGCCTACGTACTTGAAGAATTGGAGATTCTTTCACCGCAAAGCATCTGTCACCTGCACCTAAATGAATTCAACTTCCTTGACGTCACGTCTATAAAGCCTGCACACATACGCAACCATTGAATCTCAGCAAGTATTCTGTCCCTTTAAACGAAGTCTGCCTTCCACTATACGCGCGATCCTCCACCCGATAAGCGCAAAAATTCTTAAGCCCGTCTTAACCTCTTTTAAAATGCATTGAAATTGCATCAAACCAAAGGTCAAAGTATCTCGCTTGGACCACGACATACTTTCCTCGTCCGAACCATGTCATACAAACGTCCGCCTGCACCATCACCTTCAAGCCTCAGATCTCACCCCACCGAATCAGAGGAATAATTTCATCCACCCTCCACCTCCTCTACCTTGGCCAACTGTCCAACAATTCTGCAAGGGAAGTGTGCAAAAGTGTAGGATACGGCTGAAGCGGAAACGATTTGGTGGATGGTTGGGGTGTCGATGGCACGGGGGTGACATAAACCAGCGGCGGCATCAAGAACGGGCGGCTCTTTTGCCTGTCATGAATCAAGCAGCGCTCGGAGCCCCAGCAGCGGCGCAGTGGCGCTGATCCCCGTGGCCGTGGAGGGTTTTACTTATATGGCGATGTTTTCCGCGCTCGCCCGCAATCTAGATACATCGGGGCTATCTAAGCCACGCCGACACTATTCATCGGCATGCCACGAAACGCGGCATCCCCGTCGTCTTTATCTTCGTTTCCATGCCCCTCTGTTTCGCGTCTCTTCACCGCGATCGGCCGCCCCCGCTTCCCCGCCGCGTGATATAGTTATACATTATTCGATATTGCGGCATCACGAGTTCCCCCGGGACGATATTCTCATTGTATGCCGCGCCGGCACTCAGCAATACATAGCCGGCCTGGGGTGGACGATGTTCGTAGACGCCCGGGCAAAACCGAAGTCACAGCGCGAGAGGGAGGGGGAGGGATTGGTGGGACAGTGGATAAGAGCGCGGGGTGGGAGCGCGGGGGGGGGGAGGCTGTGAGGCCACGGGGACGCAGGTACAATTCAATGTACAATGTTTGAACATTACTTGAATGCTTAATGAAGTCGTGTCTTATATCGAACAATGCCTCGAACCGTTCGTTCGTTCGTTCGCATCTAAATCCCCTCTATAAACCTGCCCGCGCCCGTCGTTGTCCTGCTTCTCGTTCCTCTCCCCTCGTCACCCTTCCGATACTGTCCCATTCTCTTCCTCGGTGCCTCCCTGTACGTTTCTCTCTCAATCTCTCTCTGCTCCTCTCTCTCTCTCCCTCTCTCTCTGTCTGCACTGTCCTCCTACGTGCCTCTTACTGTCCTACGTGCCCCCTACCACCCTGGGCCAGCTCGCCATTATGGATCCTCCGTACCCTCTCCCCCTCCGCCGCTCATTCTGTCTCTCCCTCTCACCCCGTCTTTCTCACCCCCTCGCTCTATTCCTCGCAACACTGTCTTCTCTCCCACATAGGTTCCGCTACATCGAAAGCAACATCGTGGCCTGGCTACGATCTTCTTCCAGCATGATAATAGGTTCTCCGGGCCAATAATCTTTTATCGCCGGCATCTTTCGTGTGATCTTCGCTTCATCGATGCGCGGGGCACATTAATAACCCCGGCTTATTATTATTTGTCGTACAGATGCTTTCGGATAAGGTTCCACGGATGATCGCCGCGGTAGTTTATCCCGACAACTAGCTCGGCATCCTTGCCGCGGAGATCAACTTACTCCTGTACGGTGTTTATGATATACTTGACCCCTCCGGCAAGTATGGATATCGTTTTCCAATGTTCTCACATATCCCCGGGGCTCTCTATCCGCTTGATTAACGCCCGCGATAAAGCCGACGGGGGGGGGGGGGCGGGCGCACTGTCACATCGCTTCCCCAGGGGCCCCGTCCAGAAAGAGCCAGCGGACTGCTGAACTGTACCGCTAAATCTTTGTTCGCCGGGCTCGAGATCCGCGCAGACTGTTAACAGGAGTTGGCATCTTTACAGCAGACTGAACTGTACACTCTGGCCGCGTTTTCTCGATGAAAGGCAACCGGCGCATTGTGTTGCTCGTCTTCTGCCCGCGAACCTGAAAATTTACTTCGCCGGCTCTGGACAATCGCTCTGCCGCTGAATCGTGACTTCGTCCTTGGTCTCACCTTCACCTTCATCTTCCATACCAGCCGTTACCTTCACCTTCACCTTCCTCGTCCTCTTCCGTACGTTCGTCCTCCCCTTCGACGCGAGCCCCCTTCCTCGTTTTCGTCCCTTCCACGTCGGCGTAAAATTCCTGCCGCTCGATCGACAGCGAACACGGCCGGAACGGACTTATAAGTCGTCGCGCTTTCAGCGATTCATCCTGGTGGCCTGCGCCCGGCGACGCCGCTCGGAAAGGGGGACGCTCGTTAAAGGCGGGAAAGCGAAAATAGAAGAGAACAATGAACGAGGAAGCAACAGAGGAAAGAGAAATTGGAGGATTACACGCGCGTATAAACCGCGGGCTAGCTTAGCAACGAGTGAATTCACTATCCGCGTTTATCACGGGACGCCGGCGCGATAATGCGCGTGAAACGCGCAGATAAAACTCCCGCGCCTTAACCTTCCGCCACCTGAAACTGCTTAGATGATCCTTTGCTCCTTGGTATTACACCAGGTGGAAGAAAGCGCTGCGGCGGGGGCTCGCGGGGCCATCGCTTGATTTTCAATGTTACAAGGAATCCCCATCGTCCCTTCGCAAGGATCCGGGTACCTGAGTTTCCAAGATGCAGCTTCCTATTTGCATGGCAATTTATGGCCGAGTTTTTTCGCTCCCGCCCCATTTTTTCTCTAGGTCTGGCTAACTTGTAGGATTATTCTTCTCCGTAGCTCGACTGGCCTCGGATAAATCAGCATAAAACGATAAAGGCCGAAAATTCATCGTCAAGGGCTGCGCAACAGCGAGTGCTGTACGTTTCCCTGTTGGTTTTGCCAGAAAAATAATTTCTGTTCCGCGCGAGGAACCCTCTCGCGCCGCGCACATGCGACGGTATATAGGTCGTCATGTAAATTCGAAACATTTCTGTACGCCGCATCCAGTATCTGCGATGCTAAATATCCCTCGTTGCCATAGATTTTCTTTTCTGTTGCTGTGCTACTATACTTTATCCAGGCTTTGTTATTCTTTTACAGGTGATTCACGGTATCAGTATTTTCTTCGTTTAAACGCAACGTCACCGGCCGCTGTACACCGACCGCGTTTACTCAGTTGCTCTGCTCCTTTCCCTCGCCCGAAGAAGAGTTCCCTTAATTCCTTCAGCGAAAGAAACGGGTCTTCCAGCGCACTATTACATCACTCGCTGCCCCTTGCTGTTGACCATTCCTTTACGTCACACCCTGTTCAACGCTGATCCCAGTACCTCTCTACTCCATGGCAAAGAATATTTACTCAGGATGGAAGTGGTTTCTGAACTGTCTCTAAATAAGGACGCTGCTCTGGAAGTTCCGGGAGGATGTAAAAAGAGAAAAGGTCCACGGTTCTGCCACAAGACCAAACCGATGATCCTCAGTTGCACTGCCCCTCCATTGTTTTCGCCGCAATCTTTTCAATTAAAGAGGCGAACGCGTGACGAACGTATCGCCTACTTATCTGCGGCACTCTCGGTCGAAGCTGCCCGAGGGATGGGGAAGGATTTCGAGCGAGGAATCATTACCGTGCCCGCCCCTGAAAGGCGACCAGCCTCACGTTACGTGGGTGGTTACGTGTCGCCACGAGACCGAAAGATACTTTCTTCACTCGGCCGCGTCGCACGTATTTTATTTATCAATCGAACTCGATACCGCGGGGAATTCCTCCGGGGGTGGCGCGGCTGGTGGTCTCCGCTTTCAAATTAGTATTCGTCGTCGTGCCTCGCAGCGTGTCAGGAGGGGTAGACCGCCCGAGACGGGCACGAAACCTGAAGGGACGCAGGGGTAATGCGGTTATCTTGTAGCCGAGTATTATTTCCTCTTTCAATATTGGAACGAAGAGCCATCCCCCCCTCTTCTTGACATCGTTCCCACCTTCCGCCTCGAAAGCCCATCTTCGGAGCAGCTTTTGTTCCTTTCTCAGTTTCTTCTCCGGCAGCACGAGACACTGGTTACGATCGTATCTTCCTACCTTGATATACATCGGCCCTTACGAAACACATTTGCTATTATGTTCCTCCCCTAAGAATAGCGTTTACTAGATCGCATGGACGAGTAAGAGGATTCGATAGATAAATTATGGAAAATCAGTTCGGCAGTCTGAATGCTCCATTTGCGGTAGAATTGGTAGCCGAGCTCTCACAAATATGAAATTCGTTTGGCAGTTGCGTGAAAACGAACAGCAGGTTTCTGGAAATAAAACGCACTCTGTTGTTTAAACACAGAGAATTCGGCGAACTGTTAACTGTATTTTCGCGCGTAGATGCCTCGAAAACGAAGCTTCGTTTCGGAAACTTTTATTTTGAAGTTTTCATTCATGCCGCACACGTTCCACATACTAGGGTCGCGAGTTGACCGCTCGTGAGTGCCAAAAAAAGAAAATATATGACTAAAATCTACTTCGATCAGAACAGAAAGCATCCTGGAATATTGTGCTTCTTCCTGGAAAGAAGGAGTGCTGTCCAAGATTTTTGGACGAGAAGAGCCCAGTGCCAATTCCGTCGGCGACATTTCCAATTGAAACGTCACTCCACGCACAAAGAAACTACCAAAATTAGAGGAGGAGATGGCACGCGATAGACGCCGTCCGCGTTAGCCCGCATTCCGTTCGCCTCGATAGCAATGGAGGCTCTGCAGGAGTTTACGAACCCCGATGCTGATACACGAAGATGGCCGTGAACTGTTCGAGAGGAAAATGAGACAGATAACGCGAGGGCGAATCGAGCGAACGAGGCAACGAGTTCTTGTCGCGTAGCAACAGTAAAACAGGCTAGAGATAGACCGTGTGAGATGGAATCGGCACCGAAGTAGAAACGAATGGATTCCAGCTCTCTTTGGACTTAAGGAAGTTCCCTTCCGGCTACCTTCGATAGTCTCAAAGATGTACTGTATGCCTGGGGAATATAACCAGCCGATAATAATCGGTCGACCATGCTTATGGTCCAGGTCGGGGTGGCGAACAGTCGCCTCACGAGCCGGCAGCCACTCTTTCAACAAGCCAGTTTACTGGATAACAGAAGAAGTACTGGGTTAGTTTGGATTCTACCTGGTTTCTATCAGTTTCGTTCTATCAGCACTGCTATGCAAGGAGGAAGCGCCCAAGAGGGCAGAAGCTCCCGAGCATCTTTAATGTCTCATTACTTGGATCCCTATCAGCAGGTACCTTTCAAATCTCATCGAGCCCCACGTCCTGGTCGTACTGTTTGAACGTGTGCAACGATCTGCATCGAAGATTTTTATGAAGCACAACACAGCACTCGACATTTATTGTTTGCTGTAGTTGACAAAAGGTACCTACTGATAGAGTCGTCGATTTCAATCACTAAAGAGATCTATTATGCTTCCCCCAAATCATTTCTTCAAAGTGTTATTTACAAGTTATTAGGGTGGCCCGTATTTATACGTGTAATTATAATTTTATTATTATAAAGCAAAGAGAACAGACACCGCATCCCTTTCAAATTCTGGTTAGTGATCGTAACTATTAACAGTCGGACTGAAGGTACAACTGGGCTAGAAAATAGATCTTAACGACACTTGCTCTAAAAAAATTAGAGAATTGTGAATTACTCATTGCCGCTGCCTCGCGATGTTATTTTATAGCAAGTCTGCATCATCCTCGTCACTGTGACAAGCAAAAGATTCCACCACCTCCGCGCTTCCTCGGAAAAGAAACCCTCCACTAATCGATCTACATACGTGTGTATCCATCAGCTCGACGATATCAATCTCTCTTCCCCCCGTCCAAAACGCTAGCCCCCTTATTGAAACTTCGAACGGTATGATTACGCAACGAGCAGCAGGAGCGCGAATGGAATTTCATTCGTAGCTGGCGCGCTGCAAAGTGGGTATTCCGACGCGGGGCATTATCGTATGGAGGAACGTGGTAATCGCCCCCCTCGGGTAGACGCGCTCCGCGTGCGTTATGGCGCGCAACTTTCGTATCTGGCCTCTTCCTGTACTCACCTGCACGCGGGCGACGCGCGAGCACGCATGTACGCGGCGGGATCCGAGGGGGCTGTCCGCGCTCGCCGCAAAGTATCACGCACGGTGGTCGAGGGGACCGCGCGCCGCGCTCGCTCGTAGATCAATGGGACACGCTTCCAGCGTATTCGTGCGAGCATCCCCCGATTGTTGTTCATCATACACGGCTATAGAGAGATAAAGGGGAAAAGATAGGGGCGGGGGAGGGGCCGACGGAAGGGAGGAGAGCGACGTGTGTACAAGGGCATCCGCCAAGAGCGCGCACAGCGCGATCGCCGTGTCGCCACTGAGGATAAAGGAGTTGTGGAACGCGGCAAGTAAGAAACACGCGGAAACGGGTGACAGTTCGTGCCGCGGCCATAACAGCCAACGCTATTTTGCCGTGGATTTTTCCTCCCGTCCTCCCCTCCCTCCGTCTAACCTCCCCGCCCCTCCCCCCTCGTCAGTCCTTCCCGCTCCCGCTGTTGCTCTTTTCTCTTTCTCCCCGTTCCTTTATCTATCGACCCCCCTTTGCCTTTCCATCTTCCTCGTTTGCGGCACCAGCCTCCCAACAACATCGAGTCGCCGATCACGGCCTCAGATAGACCAAGGCTTACGAAGCTCGGATAAAAAGGAATCCAAGAGAAGCGGACTCCTGAAAAACCGCGAATGTCAGACGACGCTGCGGTGTATTAGATAGATCCCTGGACCAGATCGGCGCTGCCTCCTGTGGCGTGCTCAATCAGCGACCGAGATTGTTTCGATTTTTGATCGGGAGAGTGGATTACAAGCATTTTTAGAGCGGCCGCCGGCTCAGGTCGCCGGAGTTCTTCAACACGTCTACATGGAATTTAGGATTTTTTGGGCGTACCGGGAGCAGCTGTTGAAACCACGACGACCGGGCGGCCGGGTATTTCTCGGACGTATCGAGCCAATTTTCGATCATTATCGTTTCGATGGAATGGTAACGGGCCGGTTCGTCGTGAACTTTGCGCATTTCACCATGTAGCGTAGAGCTCCGAAAAAATGGTCGAACTTCATGGAGGATGAGGCTCTTCTGCTAGCAATCACGTTTGATGAGAAAAATATCTAGTACGGAACTCTTAGAAGTCAAAGCAAAAATGGAAGTACGTCACTGATTTAACTAATCAATTCTCCGTGCAACTGTTGAAGTTCCCGTGTTAAGCCGAGGACTCAACTGAAAGCTGAGCTAAGCTATGCTACGCTTTGCCTAGTTTTAAAAACTTAGCTTCAATAAATCCTCACGGAACCATTCCCACCAAAAGCCAAGCTGTGCAAAACATATTTTTTTATGTTTTATAGTACAGCTAGGTATAGCGTACCTAGTCTAGCTTAGCTTAGCTTCCAGGTGCATCCTCGCCTTTACAATTCATAGAAACAGTATAACACCGTAGCCAGCTGAACTGAAAATATTCAGCAGATCCACCACACTAACGGCCACGCAGGCAACCGTCACTTATCAGTTTAAGAGGTCTCATTGACCAGCAAGAATCGAATCTCCGCCTCAGCAGTGATTGCATCCCCCCGGTGCCTTGGAACTCGCCACTTTTCAGCGCGGGTTAAACCGATCGTCGCAAAACGAGCAGAAAAGTCTTCCTCCCGAAAGTGTCGAGGGAAGAAGGAAGAAAGGGAGTGACTAGCAGATTACATTTTGCCGATCGTCGATAGTTTTACGACGATAGAGCCGCTTTCTCTATCCGCTCCGGCCGGAGTCTGGCCCTCCTCGTATCAAGGAGCCGCTTGATAAATCTAGTTCTGCCCTGAGTAAGCGAGCCACTGTGTACCTGCTAGACGGTGAATTCTGGGTGATGGAGCGGGAAAAGTTGGCGGCAAAAACCACCGTACGGGATCCTCGACTCAAGAGACGTGGGATGGTTTTTGCAACGGGGCTGCGCCTCTGCTGACCGCGAACGAGATTATCGTGGTATCGAATTCGGCACGGAAATTGCCGGGGAGAAATTTATCGCTGCCGCGGCCAAGAAAAATGATCCTCTCTGTCGAACGTTAACGTGTAAAACCGCAGCGGAATCGACCTTAGTCATTGCGCGGCGAGAGGGAGGCTAAAAGCGGCGAGGGGTGGGCGGGGAGGCAATTTCTTCGAGCCTACCGTTCAGCAACGCCCCTCGTGTTCATCGTCATCCGAATAATGTAATTCGCCAGCCACAAACGTAATGAATCTCCGTTTCAGAGATTGGTACGCGTTAAGATATCGGAGGAACGCCGTGGTGTTTTGCTCGTCAGCTGTACCGATAACTAAATTAACGGTCCGGGGAATGAGACTTCTGAGTGCAGAGAGATTCTTCTGAGAAGGCAGGAGGCGCAAAAGTTCTTTTGCTTTATTCAACCGAAAAATATATTACGTCTCTTTTTAATCAAAGTATCTTCCTTGGCTGTCTATAGTCTTTTGCCATTTTTTGGTAAATGTACAAGTGGGTATAGAAAAAGCAGACACTACCGTATGTTTATTTATGGAAGTTAATTTTGACAGTCTCTGTACGAAATGGAGAATAAATATTTCGTACCCTTTACTTTAAAAATCTAGCGATAGGTATGGTGGACAGTGAATTAAACATAAAGTTGTATTAGGCGTGCGCAGAGGGAATAGGAAACTTTGGCGATTAATCCTTCGTTGACGCACCTCTTTTTTCGAACAACTTTGACATACCTGGGTGGCTCACACCCGGAGCCATTTTTGAACGACTGCCATTCTCAACGAAAGAATCCAATCGTTATGAAAAAAATCATCGGTCAATTTCAAGGTCTCTAGAATATATTCCAGTTGTATTTTGATTGAAATTTTATTACAGTTTTGTAAAAAAAAAATTTGATTACCATATGTGAGGAAAAAGCGAAGGAAATCTTCAAAAATTTGTAACTCTTACAAATTTCAATAGTAGAAGCTAAAAATCTACAGAGTTGTTGCGCAGATATAATATTTTGAGAAAAAAAATATTCTGTAAGTCAGCTTTGAAAAAAAGATATTTATTTTGAATATAATAGCTACGGAGCGTCAAAATCAGCTTAGGGGTGGCTCACACCCAGAGTGTGAACGAGGGGTTAATTTCGTGGGAGAAAATATATTTCACTATTTTCATTTATCCTTACTTTAATATTTTTGTATCACAAATTCTGCCTCACTCAACATAATCTAACGTAACCTTAGTAAAGCATTTTCCAAGCTACGAAATCGTTTGCAAAAACTAAACGTGCATACAATTTCACAAGCATTGCAACTATTTTCGCCCTTAAAGACAGATAGCTACGGTGTTTTGTCAGAGGAATTCATATTCGCTAAGCTCTGGAAACTGGCCAGCAGACGGTGTAAAAACGTCCACCCGTAAACGATGAATAATCAATGGACTAATTGTAAAAGCATCCGCTACAAAATAGTTCGTTTAAACGGCACTGAAAGCTGTGAAAATGGCTGTGGCGAGGGGGAAAAAAGGGGGGCAATAGCAATTCCATTATTCCATAGTCGAAAACGGGTCTACTGAATCATAAACAAAGCCCATCCATATTCATGCATGGAAATAGATTTAGTTATGTCGAGCAACGTATGCTCGGCTACGTGAGAAAATTACGAATATTTCCATAAAGCTTTCTTCGCTGGCGGATATAGCGAGGCACGTAGGCCGGAAGCGCATTCCAGGCGGAAAACATCGGGACGTAATCGCATGCGTCGCCCTGCGCTTAACTTAATCTCGCGGCGCGCACGCGAGCACCTCTCTGTTTGATGGAGATCCCCGAAGTTGGTCGCCTTACTCGTATTTTCCAATCATACTAACGAGGGACGAAGCTTCGCAGACCTGAATATCCCGCATCCGATGGCATTCTCGTTCAACGTCTGCACGTACGCGGGAGATAATTTTTTTTAGAGGCTTTTAGTTCCCTCAATACGTTTTGTTAAATACCATAAGCCAGATTGAGATGCAAATTGCAGAGGACTGAAGACCCTGTGTTAACGCCTGCGATATTTTACATTAAATAACTCATCGTCAGTTATTCGACAGTTAATTGACGACGTGGTATGTAGTTGAAACTTGCGACTTTTAATTAAATACAACTTTCTCCTGCAAGGTATTACTTCCACAAACTACCGCAGTATAACGCGATAGAATGATGTATGCAGCGAGATACAAACGGTTCCCTTAATAAAAAGGATGCATCTATGCTTTGCAAGTATTTTGCGGCACCTCCAGAGAAATTAACACCATAGGAAGTAAACCATTATCAGTTAATTCACCCCACGTGTATTCTGCGCTCTATGCTCGTTTCATCCCTATGATTTTCAACCTCCTAGCCTCGGGGACTGCGAAGGAAGCTTCCCAGCTGATGCGTTCTCAGAACGAGACGCCAGCGGCCAGTCACTGCAGCGACAAAAATTTAGGAGGCCGTCCACTCGGACGTGGAAATTACTCAGACCGGGCTGAACCGTACGCCGCTGAATTTCCAGCAACTGTAACGTGTAACAGGAAACCAAGAGAGACTGGAGCGAACACGGAACGAGCAAGATAGGTGTAGGACTAAGCTACCTCTAATGTCGATCCCTATCTATGTGCAGGCGGTTGCCTGGTGGCGCAACTACGGCGCAACTAATATCTTGTCCAGCGCAAAACCGGAATACTGCCGGGGATTACAACTTGTATTAATTACGGGCGACATTACGCCGGTCAGATTAGAAATCGAAGGAGAGGATAGCGAAGTCGTGGCAGCTTTACACGCTGGGAAATTCCTCCATCAATATGCCGCCGCTGGAGCCTCCCGCTGCCTCCTTTAATTACCAGCCAGGCCACTCCGGCCACCCTACGCCCTCGAAAAATCGTTTGATGAAAACACGGACGACATTAAACAGTACCGGTTACGTCCAGCTCGTTACTGAGCCGCCATTTACGTTTGCTGGCGAGATCACCTAATGTCGCCTTACAGCGAGGGCGAAGATTACGCAGAAATTGATAATGGCGGTTGGACTTGCGTTGGACCAAGTGCCTTATCAAAGAGGTCTGCGGAAGTCGTAATCCTATTACAACGAGGGTCTGGAGAACTTTGAAATGCCACCTTTGCCCCGGGCATTACGGCCAAAGTAATTCGAGAAGCCCTCGCATGGAAATACTACCTTGGCTAGGGCGATGCGCGCGGAGTTGCCTGTAACTGATGATCCCATTGATCTCCTATTGGGTGCTACAGTTACATGTGACCATTCATCTGGTCGCAGCTATGTTCCCTACCGGGGTGTAGTTCGTTTCACTTGGTCCCTAGAAAATGTCCCAATGGGGACAATGAGGAGTCAGGGGTCTTTAGGTGGAAGCTCTTAACTTCCAGCGTAAGGACAGATGGAAAGGAATTATTCCATATCGACCCTGTCACGCTTTCCAGGAATTTTCAGGCTTCCCTTCAACCAATACTAGGTGATACGTGCTCTATATTCTGTGCTTATCTTCGCTAACTACGTCACAATCTCCTGTATATACCTAAGTTCCCCGCTGGTCTCTAATGGAGAATCAGGAGACGCGTCAAAGAACAAATGCTAATTGAAGGCAACTTGCAGCCAGCACGATACACATCTTACACGTATCAGAGACGTAAGTTAAACGTAATTTGGCTGGGATCCTCCAGAAGAGAGAGAGGGGGGATTATTGATTTAGGGAAAGCTTGCTTCGTTATCCCGTAGCAATTCCTGAAACCCACGGTTTCCCCTTGAGCTCTCTGTTTCCTCTCCGCTGAGCAGAGTCAATTAGAGTCTCGATTTGAGATTTTCAATCTTCAGTCGACGACTCGCCGTTCCACGCGGCGGCCGGGCGGAGACAGGGATGAATGCCTCGGTGACGCAACAAAAACAGACAGTTATAAATGAATTTTCACTGCTGCCGGGACCCCATCGAATCTAGCGGGTAATTTCGGATATATTCTTCCGTTACCTTTCGGAATTCCTCTCGAGGACCGAGCGTGTTATACCGTGACAGCATTCCGATAAGCGTGCTCGCTGTGGGATACGCTGCTGGATTTATAATTATCAAACACAGCTTGAAGGATTAATGAACCGAACTGACAAGGGAAGTTAGGCAACCCGGGAACTCAGAAAATTATGCAACTTTGCGTGCAAGTAGAGTAGTTCGTCCGTAACGCAACCCTATTTTTTGTTGGTGCCATAGTGCTGTTTTGGAGGGTGACATCATCCCTTAAAAAATGCAGAATTTTGTTTCGTGAATCTCGAGAACGGTGAGAGATGTCGAAAGGAAGTTTAAACAAAAGTTGCATCTTTTTCTTATATCTACAAAAATGAGTAAAAATAATTATCGAAAAATTGTGAGTCTCGATTTGGTTTCTGGTTTTAGTTTTATATTTCGAGTAAACTAGTAGCAGAGACTTTTTTACAAACGGCACGACTTTCGTGGATATTTGTACATGTACGTTTCGATTGAATTAAGTACCTACGTGTATAAAATAAATAAAATTGAAGGTGAGTGTAACGTGGCTCGCACATATAGGCACAAATTTATCTTTGTCTGTTTGTTGTCTTGTTACTGCAATTTCAGTTTCCAATATGCTTTTCATGGAGCATTATTTATGAGTGTATTGTATACCCAGCGTTTCCAGAGATGAAAGTAATTTCCATGAAATTTCTCGAAAATCTCTCCGTATTTCGAGACGATTCGCTTCTCGCGGAATGTCCAATCGGGGGAAACGCGACAGACGGTGGAAAATCTACTAGCTGAAGACGGATAAAGTCGATTTTCTCCAGTCAACACAGGTCGACGGTGATTTCAATTTGTGTTGATTTTTGACAACGCAAACAGACCTCAGTCTTTTTCACGTTTGCCTGCTTTATTTGTCCGCCTTCGCGCCCCCAAGCCTCGGTTCATTTAACTTCCACGTCCAGGGCTGTGTGCAGTGTTACTTGCAAAATATTTCGTCTACGTTCCTCGCGGCTTTCAGACGTGGGCCGTGTTATATGGTGGAAGATACGATTACACGGCTCGATGTTATAATATTCTTAGAAAAATATAATAATAAGAATAAAAAAGACACGAAGTGTTTCGACGAAAACTTGGAAATCCGATTAAACTTCACTAATATATTTATCAGGTTGTGAGTTCGTCAGTACTTGCCCGTAATCGGAGCGTGAATTGATGTCAGTAAAAGACTTTTATTAGATTGTAGTATGAAACTTTAAGAAGGTGATTATAAATCGTTGCAAAAAACTTCAATTAAAATTGATGTGAAACTCCGCTTATATATTAAATTTTATGTCTGAATTTATAAGCTGGAATTGAATTAGTTTGTATAACCGAGTGACGTGATTGAATTGTATCAAATAATGATATATTTCATGCTTTGAATCTGTTAAATTTGTCTGTGCTCCAACTATTGTTAAATAAACAAGTTCTATTTTAAATTAATAAATTTCGTACACCCGTTATAAATATCAATGTAGCAAGAAAAAACGACTACATATTTGCAAAGCAAGCGTCAACTTAGTAATCAAAATAATTTAATAAAACATACTTTTCCATTACAGTAAGAGGGTACAGCAAAATGATTAATTTTCACTCGTCAAATACTATTAGACGTATTTTATCGACATTACACATGCATTACTTGTTGTTAATGTTTTTGTTGCAGGTGAGTGCTCGATCAATTCAAATAAGGTCCCATGGAGAATCGAAAATATTGGAAACAAGTAAGCTTTTTCGAGTTTCACTAACAGCATGTAATTTGCAAGATATTCTCGCGTGTACTACAACTACGTGTACCATATAAGCTGTACATGTTTTTGCATCTTAAAACATCGTAAGCAACAGGGGGCAAAGCGTGGAGAAAATTCATCGTCGTTTCACTTCTCGCCTTTATAAGGCGAAAAACAGTAGGTACGACAGATGAGAAACATTTATGAGGGACTTGTTTTTTTATGCCCGCGTTCAGCAGATACATTGCGCCAGGCAATTGAGACTTATTGAAAACGCATTTATGTTTTGTGAGCTACGAAACATGTAGTTTTTATTGTTTCGCTGACCGTCGTAAATGAAATGATTCGCCTACGTTTATTAACGAGCATACCTGCAAAAATCATTTAATAATGCTACTGTAGCGCCATGAAAAAAAGACCAATTGGGCCAAGTTATGCAGAGAGTTACTAGTAATCCTTAATGGTCTGAAATTTGGTAAATTTCGTTTGAAGATTTTAATTGTTAATGAAAAGTAGCTTTATTTCTATTAGTGTATTTTATTTCTTGTTATTGTTTTATAATGTTTTTCACTGGGTTATTTAATAGTGAGTAGTATAATTCATATTATTTTAAATTCTCCAATGCATTATGGGTTGGTAGTTTTAATAATTGTATAATGTAAAAATTGTTCTAAATCGGTAATTTTTTGTAAAATAAATATCACCAAATTATGGGATCCGTACTGTGTTCAACTAATTTTTTGTCATTTTGAGGGTTGGAAGGTTTCTGCATAACTTGGCTCAATTTATATTCATTCCACTGAATATGACGTAATAATATATACAACTTAAAAGAGATTTTGTTACTTGAACAATTTCTTCTAGAATGTGGAATTATCATTGCAGTACGATATGTATACTATACATTTGATTATAATATTACTTGGAAATTTCAATATACAAATTCGCTTCAACAGTTTTCGTTTGACGAAGGGAAATTGCGGACATTTAACCTGTTCTTAATTAATCTGTAGGAAGTTGCAATACGGGGAATGTTAAAATTACTTTCCTTTCTGAAAACTTTGAGATCACTTTGAGCTATTTCGGTAGAACGATATTATTCTATCCTCTTGCTATTACTGGAAGGGCAGGGAAATATTCTCATTGACATTTGAGAGCTATATAACATGGTAAACGTATGACGTATGTACATAGCTTGATTCGATAATAGTAGATTCACGACGCATGAGACACAGTAATGTGTGGAAGGCAAACTTAAACAGTAAACTAACTTCCCATGGTAAACTTGACATCAACGTTCTCCTAGTTTGAACGTTCCCAATGTAGATAGTTACCTGGATGCTTGTTTTTAAAGAGAAAAGTGTGTTCGAAGCTTTTATCATTGCAACTGCTCTGCAGTTGAAAACTGATTAACCGATCAACACTTTTTCATCAACTAATTTTGTTAGTAACAAATTTAATATAATAACTAATGTTGGTATAATACCAAAAATATAATTGTCATATGGGGAAATAAATGCTATTAGTTTATATATATTTAATTCCCCATATGACAATTATATTTTTGGTATTATACCAACATTAGTTATTATATTAAATTTGTTACTAACAAAACTATATATATATAGCAATAAATTGTAATATAAAAATAATCAAATACTGTCTACCAAATGTCAATATCATAAGGCAGTTTCGAAATTTAAATGGTGTATTTTTGAGAAATGATTTTTATTTAATCGTAAAAAGCAGGTTATTAGAAAGATTAGTCCAAGTACAGGTATTGGAATTATAATAGGTAAACTTTATCACTTCAGAACTCGTGAAAAAATCACTTCACAAGTCGCGTCTTCACGGTGAGTGATGTTTTTACATCACTACGCAAATTTGGCAGCAGACTTTCTTAAAAAATTTAACAGTGATCGTAATTTCAGCCCCCCCCCCCTCCCCCAACAAAAAAACATCTCCCTGGGACGTTTTTTTTTGTAATTTTCTAACAGTTCTCGAGAAACTATGGTGTTTCGTTTCAACGATGGCCCATACGATATTATGAGCGGTAAAAATGACTACAGAAATGTGGAAGCGGTAGATCGCCCACGACCAAATGACACACCTGCGCTGATGAGATCATCGATAAACTTGCAGGCTGAAAGGAACGGTTTGGTTCAGAGCGGGCGCGAGATGAGATCAGTAAAAGAAGAAGGATAAAAAAAATGGAGGAGGGAACGACACCAGCAAGAATCGTAATAAAATCCCATATCTAGATAATCACACGAAGTCGTACGTTCTGAGTGGGTCTGTTGCAAAGAAGACAAATAAAAAAGTCGTAGAAAGGTGAAAGCTGAAAATTTCCTCTCCAACTGGAATTTTTCTTTCCCGGCTGGATTTCTTACAGGTGGAGAGAAATCCTTGCGTATCAAAAATGGAAATAGAAGTAGACCACCGGGAGGATTCACAACTTCTTCCCCCGCTATGCTCCTTTTACTTCTTTCTGCACTCTCGCTAGCTTTAACTACTATAGCGGGTAAAGTGTAAGTGGAGGAGCGAGGGGCGAAATAAAGTAGCAAATATGGGGGAGCATTCGCTCTTAATTGATCACGTGTTTACTTCTGAAACTCCTGTTTCTGACACGCGTTCCTCGCTGGTGGTGTTGAACTATAAAATATGGACCCTCCGCTTAATAAAAACGCATTAAATAAAAGCTGTTGATTTATGACGCAGTATTCTTCAGTGCGGGAATTCATTCTCCATTACAAAAACAGCTGACGGCTGATATTACTCATTATTGTCAAAGGAATTCAATTAGAATTATTAATATTTAACATGCTTGTGCTTGGATGAGAATTTTACAAAATTCTGCCAACTAATTTCCAAAGTTTCATGACTCTTGCTGTATTATTATTGTAATTATAAGGTCTATAAGAGATATGTTTCTCAGTGACCAACTATTAGAAAGAGAAGCAAATTAGGACTTCAGTTGCGAAGAGACTTCATTCGCCTTCGATTCTATAGTTCTTCCCGCATGACTAAGAATTCGCAAGAGCGACTTTTACTGTCTTCGCCATTCGCCTCCATTTCCCTATTCTCTTTCTACCACGAAGAATATTCCTCAGATACTGCTTCACGGTTCTACACAAGTTATCATTTCTTTATCTGGTGCATCACTCAGGCAACTATTCCGGAGCACAAAGATGGATGACATACGTGGCATACGGTGCCATATTGGTCGATAGCTTTTCACCCTTGCGTAAACTCGAATTGAATGCAACAAAGGACACGGTCAGTCGTGAGCGTTCGAGAGAACTCTGGAGATAGCCGTACAAGAGACGTCGAGGCGCAAAAGAGGTACCGAGTGGGTCTCCATGCCAGGAGCAGGGATTGCATGTCACGACCTATAATACCGTGTAACACTTGCTTGTCAAGCAATCTAATCGCTCGCTATTATCATACAACACAAGTCACCGGGAATATAAGACACTGGGAAGATCGGAGCCTGCAAATCGCGGGTAGGTCGCCATCGTGTTAGATGTAACGGGCCTCTCTTTATTTAGGACACGGTATGTAGCATTGTGGGATGCCCCCTTCGCGTGCCTCCACTGCCACATTGTCCCCCCCCCCCCCCGCGAGCGGAGTAGGAGAAAATAGGACTGCAGGCACCTGCATTCATTATCGAGCAATCGGCAGAAAGAAGGGCCGAGTGTCGACTAAACACGTGCTTAGATCCAATGGAATCGATAGCAGCTAAGAAGAAGCTCGGGCAATACCTCTTGCCCCGTGTCTCTTATCCGCCGTGGTCCTCTCCTTCGCCTCTCTCGTTTGCGCGCCTCGATGGTGACAAAGGAGGCAGCTGAACTTGGCTGGGATACCTACGCAGAGCATGTACTGCAGCCGGTGAGCATGGTCCAAGGAGATTAGAAAGTTAGCAACTGTGTACGCGTACATGTCTGTGCTCGTCTAATACGCTGGAGGACAAGCGGTATCATTAACAACACCGCTGTGTTGCCTCTCACCCTGGCGTCCACCTTTTTCCCTGCCCTCCGTTCCTGAGCCAGTTGGACTCGACGACAGTGCACAGTGATACGTACAGCGGATGCAGACTGCAGCCGGGGAACACGTTCAAACAGGGTTAGGGGGTTACCAATTGGGTTCACGTACGGCACGGTAGGGCGACGCGCATATCGATACCCGGGCACGGTCGTGAGGCAGAGCGAAAAGGGAATAGACAAAAGCCATGGAAGAGACGTTGAGATGTAAGGGAGATCTCAGGAAAGTGGGCAAGGAAGGGGACCCGGGGGGGTTGGCAGGCCACGACCTGGACCGGCCGGTCATAGAACGGATGCAAGCCACCGGCCGACCGACTCTCCCACATACATTAGGAAGTTTCTCCTAACTTTTAGCCATGGCAGCTGAACCGTGACAGCTAGCATGGTGGCACAGAATCGGATAACCAGCTAGCCTCCTCCCTCCACCTCCATCCCCGCCCTTTCTCGCTCGTTAAACCTTTCTCCCTATTTCTCAACCCTTTTTTCTCCTGTTACGTGATCTCCCTTTCGATCCGCTCCCGCCTCTCGTCCTGGGCTGTCCTTTGTTCGCGGCCCCTAGTCCCGCGATACCTTTCCCCGTAAGTAACGAAACTATCGAGTTATTCACGATCGGGCCGCAGAAATAGCAAGGGAAACGGAAGAAGAAGGTGGGGGGCGGATACTGAAAGATAAGTTAGGAAGGGAGAAGGAGAGGAGGAGATCCGGTAATCTTCAGAGGTACCAGTACGACGGACCCTAGGATGCTCCGGAGAGTCAAGAACCTCGACAGGAGTGCCCGCGGCCGTTGCCACAATATTTTGCTTGATTACTATCGCAGGAAAAGCTGCTCGACCGACCTGACCGAGGCCAGATAGCTGGGGAGGTGGGTGAATACGCCTCTGTTCCTCTTTCTCTCCGCCACCCGCCCGCTCTTTCCGTGCCTCTTCGTCCCTCTTCCGGCGCCCCTCGTTAGTATGCTAATTTATCGGGGCATTAAATTTTCGCGCCCGGCCTTTGATACAGCCTGGAATTTATGTTCTATATTTCAGACTCAAAGTAGATTACCGATTAGCCGCGGATGTACCGCTCTCTCCACCCTTTCGCCCTATGTATCACGCGTTTTCCATCCTCATCCGACTCGTTCCTCTGTTCCGCGGGCGATCCATATCCGCCGTATTACTGTTTAACCGAGCTCGCGGGCCGCGCCGGGCGTGACTAAAATCTCATAAACCAGTCTTTGTTAATACGTTAATCTTTTTCGCGCGATGATCGTCCGCCTCGCGCGACACATTAATGGCCCCTGCGTGCGAAATCATTGGCCCTCCGTTCCCAATACGTTTTGTTCCCGCGGTATGCCCATTGGCAGCGGGCTAATGGATATCCGCGGGATAACCGAGGCATCGTAAAACGTCCATCAAGCGAGAGGGACGTTTATATCAGTCAAACAACTGTTACCCCGGCGATCGCGAGCCTCGAAATCAGGCGTTCCCGGGCAAACTGAAATTTATGTCCTGATCCGCTCGCGGATAGAAGGGACGAACCTTAGCGCGCGCCGCAATGGCCCCAGTTACGCGAGCGTAGGAAAGCCGCGTGTAATGAGCAATAAGCATTCCCCCGCGAGGCATCCCTTGGCGCTCTCCCCGCGATCGAAGAACATCGACGCACGGCCAAGATATACGACTTGGATTCTACGTCAAAGCCGAGGGGAACGGGGGCGGTAGACGAAGGTAGCCAGAATTCTTCTCACATCTTCTCTCATTTTACGCTACGCTGGCCTTTCGGAATTTCCCTACGTCATAGCAGGCCCTGGCACGCACGTTAATCACTCCGATATTAGCGTAACTTCTACAGCGTATAAAACGTTGGGACGTAATTTAATATTATTATATTACCAGCACACTGGCGGCCGCGTTAAAGCGCCGAGCCACATCAGCCAGGAATCTTTAAAATTAGATTTTCCCTTCATCGTTCCATTACTACTACCCCCACGCACCGCTACCCTGCCCCCCCCCCCCCCAGCCCTATTAACCGACGGGTTTTCCATAATCACGCCCGTGAACAATGTGTTGCCTAATTACGATTCATACACCCTCATCGAGGGTTTCCCAACATGAAATTTCATTTCATCAATTTCGTTGGGAGCAGAGCCGGCCGGCCATAGCCGGGGCACCTCCCTCGTCTCGTCTCGGGAACGATGAAGGTTCGTCCGCTGCAGCAGCGCGTGTATAATAGCGGATCTGGCGCACGGTCTGGGGCGGAGTGGGATCGTAGATTCGACGAGTAACTAGCGCGCAGCTGGCGAGCCTTGCAAATTCACGATATTCGCGAATCGACGGAAGTTACCACGTACGTTCGGGAGGCAGAGGGGGAGGGGGGTGGTTTAGGGGGCACTTTGAACCAACGTGAGGCGAGACTCTTGCCAACCCCAGGCCAAGCTTCCTCTTCCATTCGCCTCACGGTGAGGTTATTTCGGAATGGGAAAATTATTTCCCTCGGCATTCAGGAAGCCCTGACGGGAGAAACACCGCGGCTGATCCCGACGCCACGTATTTCCTGTACGTTTTAAATGTACCACGTGATCGGGCTCGACGATATGCACTCCAGCTCGCGTCTGCCAAGTAGACCGTCTGCCATACGCGGCTGGGGAGCTACTTCTGCAATTCCCTGTATATTGATTTTAGCGCAACTTCTCTGTAGTTGGAGATTAAACAGAGGATACTTGCTCCAGTATCTGTTTCCGCAGGTCTGCTGATTTTAACACATCCTTCGGTTCTGCTTTTATACGCGCGGATACTGTGTTCAATCATTAGATACGCGCTCGTTGTATAACCAGAGCTGCGTTCAATGGTATTGCCACTAGGCAGTCTGCATTAGGGTGGCCCTTATTTTCAGCTTGCGATTTCTCCTGCTCTCACCCCCTAATATGGTTCCATTTCATACGAACATAGTCCCTGAAAAATATTATTGCAATCGGACAACAGGAAAGGGTGCCGCCCAGGCCTTAAACTTTAGAATTCATCAATGGTATGAATTTGAAGAATTTCTTTAAAAAAAATGGTGTATATTAACAGAGCATTCAATTTTCTACAATTACTGTATATATAATTTTTTCGTATATCCAACCAGTTTTTAGACATTGGCGTTTGAATGCAGAGAAGTCTGCAGCTACGCGCGTATAGACCATACATCACGCCGTACAGGTGGGATGCGCGAAGTGCGGACCTTTCTATATTCAATCGCTATTATCTAAAAAACGGTTGGGAGCACGAAAAAATTATATATACAATAATTGTAGAATATTGAATGCTCTTCTAATATTATTTGAACAAAATTTCGATAGGGCTTACCATTTTTGAGAAATTCCTTAAATCCAAACTATTGATGAATTCTCAACTTTAAGGCCTGATCGGCATCCTTCCCTGTTATCTGATAGCAATAAATTTTTTCAAGGACTATTTTTTGATCAAACAAAAGTTACCCCTACCCCCAGTTCTAGGGGGTGCGAACAAGGGAATACAAAAAAAAATTCGACACGTATAAATAAGGGCCACCCTAATGTACATGTATCTCTGTAAAAAACTGAGGAGGCTAAAAAGAGCCGACATTGTAAACCAATGCTCAAGCTATTTCCGGTTATGCACCTTTCCTCTGTATCAGTTTTTATTAAGATCAATGTTTAAAGAGCCATCCTCCGCGCGGGCCAGTCTGCCGAGGTGTCTAATACGTCAGTACCCGCCTCGCTGAATATCCTCAACTGTAAAGCTCTCAGCACGTGTCAGATGCGCCCGCCAGACCGTGGCTACAAACCCGTACACGCGCGTACCCGTGCACGTACGTAAACCGTGGCACCCGAGTTCTTGAAATTGAATCGTCTCCATTATTAATTTCAACTCGACACACGGCCCGGCTACGTTTCAGATTTTGCAGCGGCAAGTGACGATCAATTTCGCACGCCCGTGGCCGTGACGCTCTGCTTTACGAGTTTCGCGTGCACGGGATACACCGACTATTTATCGAGCACTGCCTACATCGAATGTCCGAAACTATTGGGCCGACGTGCCCGTAACGCCGACCCCGTGTCGGCTTTCCTGGTGCGTGCCACGTAACAGGATACCATTTGTAGAATCGCATGAATTCAGCCGTTCCTAAGGGGCGCGTGACGGATGGCACCCCGAAGAAAATCAGGAAACGAGGCTCGCGAGCTGCTGCCTGATCGTTCGTTAACACCGCCGGCTGGACAAGGTAAATTGCGAGATTAGAAGCTGGCTAACTGTACACCGAGTTGCCACGAGTTTTTAAGAGCATGATGGGGAGGGGAAATGGCGGAGGGGGGAGGAGGAGGAGGAGGAGGAGGACAGAAAAAGGAAACGTGAGAAAGTTTTGGCGGAAATCTGGTTTCATCAAAAGTTTCCCTCGTTCGCGCGATTCCGTATATTTGATCGTAAAAAATCATGCCAGTTTCGTAACTCATTTCATTAGCTTGAATGGTGGGATTCTTTCGAGGGCACTCTCGTTCGGTACACACGGCGCAGCATCCTCATTCCAAGGGAGTTCCACGGCAGACCAGGTTCCACGGCTCGTCGCGAGGCTGATCAGTGGATCACGAAGTGGTTAGGTCGGTATCGAGCCCTCCGCCCCCGAAAATATACGATGTGTGGAGGAGGAAGAGCGGGCGGAGGAAAGAAAGGTAAATAAGAACCTTGGCGAAATAACGGGACCCAGAGGGAAGCTTCGTCTCATCTCCTGTTGCTGTCTCTCTCCTCTTCCTCGTTCCCTCCCCTCCCCCCTCGATCTCCCCACCCCCCCCCCTTCGCCCCACCCTTCCCCTTCCGCCGGTTACCCTCCTCCACCTGGTTCAGTATTATATTCCACCCACCGCGAGGAGTCCTATTATCGAGAGCAGTCACGACGTATCGTCCGCGGAAGAGAGGCTCAAGACAGATCGTAACGTATTTCACTTTCTTCCCGAAGGGCTCCACGGTCTCCTTCCTCAGCGACCCCATCTCCTCCGTGCCTCGTCCCGTCCTCTTTTCGCCCCCGTCGTCGCGTTCTTTCTCGCCGGATGATGCATGCAGAGGCAGATATATGGGAGGCTCTCGTTCACCTCTCAAGCTCGCAGCACGGAGAGCGCGCCGGCTAATCGAACACGGAAAATCGCGATCGCGTTACCCCACGTTGTTCCACGGGCCCGGTGTACGTGTGCACCGCCGCCAACTTCCTTCCTCCTTTTTAAACGAACCTCCGTGTTGCCAGGAACGTGTGAAACACGGCCGAGCGTGCGCGCCATGGACCCTGGCCTCTCAAAGGGGAGCTGCCGGGTGCGACGTTGGAAAAATTTCTGCTCCCCGGGCGTGCACGGTAACGGGATGCGCGCCGCGTGGATTTCGGAGGCGCGGGGGCCAAATAAAAATGCACGATTTCGCCGAGGGGGCCCGTGGAAGCGGCGTCGCTCGTTCGCGGCAGTTCTTGGCTACGGATGTACACCTTGATGCTGGATTGGCAGTTGCCCAAAGCTCCTCTCTGCTCTCCGCTCGTGCCAGCGTAAACCGCGGGAATTTTTGCCTGATTAACGATATAGGTTTCGGTATTTTTCGGCAACCTGGCCGTACCAAGGGTCGGCGCGGCTCTGGCTCGATCTTGCCCGTACGTCGTTTGCAGATCGTCCCCCTGGAAATACCCCGCGGTGGATGGTTATGATCGGCCGCCACCGGGGGATTCATTTATTTAGGTCTACCGCGGGCCAAGATTTATGCGATAGCTTCGCGATCGGACTCCCTCGGACGGCGAAACGTATTTCGATGCAACGTGCGCGTTTTCTCGAATGGAGCACCCTTCTGAATCACCTCGACGTAACATCCTACGACCTGGCCAAGATCCTGTCTACTTCGCTGCTTCGTAATTACAGGGCGATGTAATTGGATCGGTAGAGACGTACTTCTTCTAATAACATATTTCTAATCTTCTTTGTATCGCGAAGTCTTTAGTGACTCGCCTACCCTAACGGTTCAACCACTTCTATCTGTTTCGTGTACTTAACATGGCCGCGGTTATCATCGCCAGCGCATCGCCGGCACATGGAGTTTAGAGTAGTTTAAGCTTGAAGTAGGTTTTGCCGTATATTTTTCCTTACCTTCTGGATAGAAGCTATTGCGTAATGTACAGTAGATAAAGGAGATAGATAAATGCTTGATTAGTTTCTATATGCAATTTTATATGTAAAAGACGCTGATCAGTGTACGCGTGATTTATGATTATTGGTATTACGTCAGCGCGTTGAAGCACGCTTTAAAGCAGCGTGCAAGACCGTTTAATTTCCTCAAGCACAGATTCCATTACGGAAACACGTATTCTGCTTACGGAGGATCAAGATATGGCTACACTGTGGAAGAAGGGTTAAAGACGTGAACCTCAATTCACCGAGTCAAGGAACATTCATTTATCTGACTCAACTCTGGTAGATGTTTCGGTAGGACTTATTTACACAACCATACTCATCAAGAATCCATATTCAACGTAAGTTACTGGCAACAGGTTTTAAGAGTACTTTGAGAATGAATCTTCTAGCTTCTCTTAAGGGGGTAGACTACTGTGGCGACCCTAAAAAATAGGTAATCTTCTGATACAAATTGTAGAGAAACTAATCAGAAGATTAAATTGCGGTTTAGCACTTGATTTTGGCATATTGTAAAGTATTAAAAACCATCATAAAAATTAAGAAAATGTATATAAATATATGTCACGAGGTGACTCCGAACTGATGGTCTCTTTTAAACAGTGTACAACCTCACTCAAATTTGGATTGTCTAAAACAAAGAAACAAAAGTTTTCTATTAAGTATAATGTCATGCCTAAGCATTAACGGACCCGTTTTCTAATATTTTGAAAATTCGCTGAATAGCAGCGTGTTGAAGAAAAGGATGCCGATTTTCGCAACGATTCGTCTGTAACTCCCGTAAAAAAGTAATTTCCAAAAAATGGTCCGTTAATGCTTTGGTATAACATTGTACTTAATAGACAACATTTGTTTTTTTGGTTTTAGACAATCCAAATTTCAGTTAGGAGGTACACCGTTTAAGAGAGACCATCAGTTCGGAACCGCCTCGTGACATATATCTATACATATTTTCTTAATTTTTATAATGGTTTTTAATGCTTTACAATATGCCAAAATCAAGTGCTAAACCGCAATTTAATCGATCGATTAGGTTCTCTACAATTTGCATCAGAAGATTACCTATTTTTTCGGGCCGTCACAGTAGTCTACCCCCTTAACAAGATTCGATAGTTTAGATCGTAAACTTTTACAGCGTTGTGTTCCATACTCAATGCATAATCATTCGGAAACATTTATATTTACAACAAACAATTATTCATAGAATTTTTTTACAAAATATTAAGAGCAAAACTAACGCAGGTGGGAGAAAAGTAAAAATTCCCAGTTCTGACAGAATTGTTCACAAGAATGATAGATGTGAATATTTTGCAAAAGAAAATTGTATGCATAACTCTCTGTCGAGGCGTTACTCGTTTTACCTGTGACGCTGAGAATTCTCCTTTTCCCAGTCCCTTCAGTTTCACTCGCGAGAACTATACCAGAGTATCCTCTAGTAATATCCTAGTTCGCTCGCTTATTAGGACGTCTTTAATGTGGGAGAGCCCTTCCTAATGCGCATATCTCTCGGGAAGCCCATGATGTACCCCTTTGCACACTCGCCAGCACTGATAATTATATGTTAATAGTGTGTGTTCTATTACGACCGTGGACTCGCGTTAGCAAGCTAGATAAAGGCTTGTGGAAAGAACAATGCCGCGCTGGGCCGTTCAGGCCTTGTTTGCGCAGTCAGCGCGACATTCTTCGCAAAAGAATGGAGCATGACATACTAAATAGTAGTCATCGTAGAAAACGATTCTCCTCCTACAATTGTAACCGTCAGTTCTAAGGTGAGTAGTTAAAAAGCCGGTCATGCTTCCATCGTTAAAACGGACTTTATTTTCCTTTCCCTTCTATTCTTGCTTCCCCATTTCTATCCCAACGTTCGCCAAGTTTTTGCGTAACCCTGTCAGGCAGCTGTTACACGCCCCCCGCCGACGAGAATTAATCCCACTCGCACTTTAATCGCGTGAGGATATATTGAAGACGAGAAAATTACTTAGAACGTTTGCGGTGTTCACCGTCCGCTGGAATTTCGCAGCACGCCCTCACAATGGTCGTCCCGATTCCGCCTCATTCCCCGCCGCCAGCCACGAACATCTCGGTGATGCTCCCGAAATTTCGAGTCAACGTAACTTCGCGAGAGCGTTAAAGCGTTAAAGTTTCGCGATCGTCCGCTGTTTCATCCACGTTAACCGAGTGGCATACCTGCGATGCACAGCCTCGACGTCGGAATAGATGAACCTAAAGCTAACACGTTCTTCATAACCATCTACCCAAACACTGCCAGCGACGGAACGGATAAAACAACAGAGCGGTTCAGTCTGAAGCGGAAATGTTCAGAATATTTCACGCTTGGATCATTCCACGGAGATTTTATCCAGTGGAAGTGGTATGATTACGTGATACTTGCCCGAAGATCTCCCGTCAGGGATCAATCAAGATAGCATAAAGAGAGTCGAAAGGAGACTAATTCCTTTGCATTGAACACAATCACGATGAAATCCTCGCGCGAGAATGGGGACCTGGGGAGCACGTAATTTACGGATTATTATACCCAGCGAGTTCATGGGTGTCATCGTTGCGGTCCAGGGTCCCGTCATCGTCGTGGCCCCAGCTGGTAGCCGGTATTGACCTTCGTCGTCAACGGTCACCGCAGATTGTCGCTATTGATCGGCCCACGAGGCAAAGAGTAAACTCGGTAGGCAGTTTTGCTAGTAATATTCTGGCGGCTAACCACGGTACAGTGGACGTTTGCCCCTCCCGCCCTCCTCGTCAGTCAGCGGGCCCCTTTTGAAAAGCGTGGCCGCAGGATTTACGGTGATCAATAACAAGAGTGAATGTTTCTAACCTGCTGTTAGCTGCGCGAACATGTACCTGTACGTGCAAGTTGCACATGACCCTCTATAAATGCACGTGTACACAGCATTTCATTATGTCCCTGATAGGTTATCATTTCTTAACTCTCCCCATAGGTATTACGAAGGGTATTTACCTCTGGGCCGACATGGACGAGCAACATTGTTGCGCGTACGTTTCTGCGGGAAATAAGCAAATGCATCGTTCATGCCGGGGTTCGGACTTCCATGACGGTTCGAGGTTATGTTAGCGGTGGCCGTCAGCGACAGCCGCGCCCCCCCACCTTTATTCTTCGCTAGCTGCACCTTCTGCATTTCCTACTTCCTTATCGTGACAGCCTAGTTATCTACCCGGAACGTAACGTCTGAGCAGTGGCTACGATATTATTAACCCTTTGCAGTCGAGGGGCAATCCTCAGTCGCCACGTAATTTAGCGGAGTGATTTGCATGGTGACTGACAAGGGGAACCGCGAACCAGCGCCCACGGATTGGATGGCAACTTTGTGGGTTTATAGAGTGACTCAGGGCAAGAACAACGGTATGTATCACTCGTGCCCACTAAAGGTACGAAAACTAACCTCAAAGTCAATTAGACATTCACACGTTTTCGCATGTAACTCTCAAAGTACAAGAGACAGAAGAAAAGTGTTCGAACAAAAGTTTAATGGTACCACAAGCGCTGCAAACATGCGGTAACAAAATTTTGAATAGAATTTGGAAAATAATATTTCTGACGAAAAAAAACTTTTTTCAAAATTTTGATACCGAAAGTTTCCAGCGCTCAGTGCACTAATAAACTTTTATCTGAAACATTTGTTTCTATCTCTTGTACTTTAGGAGTTATACGCGAAAAAGTGGGAGTGCCTATTTGACTTTGAGGTTAGTTTTCACACGACGCGGTCTTCTCTTGTGAGAAGCGACGGTTACAAGTTACTACGAGTATCTTTCGTCAGCTTGTCTATAAACCCCTCATAAGAGTACACTATTTTAAACATTATTTTGTAGTCTGTTTGCTAGTGTCAGAGAAATGCAGTCAGGTGATAGCGAAAAGGGTTAATTCATGACTTAAATCCACAATTTCCTTTAGATTTTCGTTAGGTATCATCGAGAGCTATCGAGCATGGTAAACCCCTACATCTGAGACCTGCTACGTAATAAGGATCTACGGATGAGACTATGCTTGCAAGTAGATATAAGTCGACCGATGGGTAAGGGGGTTCGCAAGTGTAAACTGGGGAGTTGCAGTCTCCGCGTTGCGTAACTCCAGTCAAGCGGTGGGAAAAGTTGGCGAGGGAGAAAGAGAGAGGGATGAAAGCACCGGGGGTAGGATAAGATGGGAAGAGAGGGTGCGGAACGAGCGCACCGTTTCATTTGTTTGGTGTTCCTCGGGGGTATTAGAGAACGTGCCGACGGTACGTGGTATCCATGTAGACACCACCTAATAGAAGCAAAGCAATCTGATGAAACCAATAAGCGTGAAGGAATGCGAGTGCCTTCCCTCCTTGCCTTCCTTTTCTCGCCTCCACCAGGCCGTTACGTCTGTCTCTTCCTTACCCCGCAGCTCCCTAGGTCCCTCTCATTTCGGTCCTGGAAGATCGAGCATCCATCTAAACTGAACAAACTCTGACTAGACTGAGGTATCGGGGAATGAAGATGACTACGGGCTCCGCGTTACCACCGGCAAGATTTTGGGACGGAAATTTTCGATACGTTCTTCGGTAATTCGAACTTTTCAAGATGAAGCCCGAAATCAAGCTGAATTTCCACGAGACTTAGCGGATAATATGCCAATAAAGAGTTCCTACGCGGAGTTATCGTTTGCAGAGTCAAAAGGCTTTGAAGAAGCAAATAACCTTCTGTTTCGTAATATACGGCAGAAAATTACGCAGCCTCTTCCCATTTCATGATTCTCGCGCACTGGGGGCAATAAAAGGTAAACGCCGGCGCCCCCGCCTCCATCCCCTTTGGATTATTTTCTCGTCTTGTTGCAATAAAGGAGCCTTCTGCTGTTTGATCGTATCGAGAGGGAAAACGGGCGAGCTAGAGAAATAAATAAAAGACATGCCCGCTGTATGGTTCTTAAACAATTCCTCCTTGTTTCATTTCGGTACAGCAATCTCGGATGAGAGGCTACCTCGAAATTCTTCTTCAAGTCGCTCTTTCGACTAGCTAGCCCCCATTTATTCATTTTATCTCCCGTTTCTCGCAGATACATATACGCGGGTGCAAATATCCAGGGTACGCATGATCGAATAAAACGGCAGGTAGAAGCAACGGCTATGCACTTGTCCATACGTAGATGAGACGACTGTGAATAATCTGTTACCGATTTTATCATCCATCTACCGCAGTGGAAATAGATATTCGTATTCGCGTAAAAGTCAGTGGAAGTGCCGTCAGATTCTCTCTCAGATTGAAAAGAAAATGGATCCCAAGGAGCGCAGCCAGTGAAAGTTTAGCGCGTGCTAAGGATTATTAGCGAAGAGGCTCGTAAAGGGGAAGCAATTTTCGGTACGAGCGTAGAACCGACAGACGATCAGGAGCCTCCCACGGACGGTGTTCGAAACAGGTTTTTAGGAATTCTAAGACCACGGTGTTCCGCTGCTCTTCGGCATGTATCATCGGCGGGTAGCAATTTACGATTGATGAAACATACCACATGTTAATGAAGCCGCGTGCCTTTCTCGCGAGAAAAAGGGTGGCCGCTGCACCGTTCGCGTCTCAGTTCGGAATTCCACGCGGAAGCAATCGAGATCAGGCCTCGATAGGATTATTCGACGCGGTGATCATATAGATCTGCTCATTAGGCCCGCCAGGGAGTTCCAGCAAACTAACGTCCACGCGCCATCAGCGGCTAACTCTAATTGGCTGACGGGCGGCGGTCGCGGATTAGGAATTCTTCACTTTCGTTCGCGGCGCTCGGAAGCATTCCACCGGCGATCATCTGATTGCCGTGACGTTTATCCTAATCGCGAATAACGACGCGAGTCACCGCGGCTTTCGGAAATTCCGGGGCGCGCTTTGATCGCGGTGAAATCGGATTTGTCGCAGTTCCTTTACAGCGCGCTGGCAACGGTACATACACCCAGCTGCAATTTCGTAATACCAGCGCGCGAGATGCCGTTCGCGCATTCGGCACGCTACAGTTTCTCTGTGGAACCGTTAGGCGTAAGAGTGTCCCTTCGAATGACGATGACAGCAGGCGATACGTTCGAGACAATACGTCTTTTTTTTGCGTTTAGCGCAGTGGCCTCGCTGCGGGATCGCGATAGGCTTTTCGGAGTGGAAGGCTTTTCTTTCGCTGCAGAGCTTGGTAATTGAGGAGTTGAAATGGTAAATTATGTAACTGCCAGAAGTGACCATTTGCAGTAGTTTCTTTTTAACCGCAAGGACCTGGGTAGGTATCTACTTATGATCTCAGCTCTATCTTGTGACAGCCCTGGAAGCTAAAATAAATTATTATAGCACTTACTGCGTTTATCAGCATGTTTGTTTTGGGGGATTTCATCCTTTCCACTACGAAAATAATTTTTTATTTCTTCGGCACTTACATCTTTTACCATTTCAACTCCCCAATTTATATAGTTACATAATTTTTATAGTTTTCCCCAATTTATATAGTTTCATAATATAGTTACATAATTTTTAAACGTTTCTTGTTTCCATTATTGCATTGATCGTTACGAGGAATGTTAAGGGTTTGATGATTTCTTTGCATAAGTGTAATTATATCATTTCGTATGTGTGAAATGCAATATGTTGAAGAAAATCCACAATACATTATTTAAAAGAAGTTTTGAAATTGTTTCAGGGTGAAAGCACTGAGAAATAATTTTTTTTAATCACAAATGTAACACTAACATCGCGACGTGTATTTAGTACGTGGTATAAATTATTGAGCTTGCACTAGTACGATTTGCGCTTTCCAACAGATGGCTTTTTAAAAGGAGCTTTCATCTTTAAGACATAAAATAGTAAAAAGCTGATTTCAAGGTGTCTACTGATTCTACTAAAGCATCGGGTGTAGGAATATTTTGAGCTGCTCTAATTATTTGTCATTAAAAGAAGTCAATAAAAATTCATGTTTGGAAAAGCTTCTTCGAAAATCTGTCCGTATGAAGAAAAGGGGGAGCATTCCCTTCGATGTAGATAATAATCAATCTACCTAATTCACTAAGGATAAGGTTTCCGAGTTGGGAGGAGAGCTTTCCTGCCTCTCAGAAGGGTTCTCAAATTAACCCTTAAATAATCATAATTTCGTTGGTCCTTACGAGGTTGGAATGCAAATGAGAGGGAATTTAATTCGCTGGCCTATCAGTCAGTAAATAAAGCATCATTCTTGGGGATCTTCATATCTGGATTATTCACTGTGCCCCAGAAGTTTATTATATACCCTTTCTGAACATATATTTTCTTCGAAAATCTTCGATGCAAACTCAGTTTGAATCTTCAGAAAATGTGCTCGTTTATTTTCCTTCTCGTCCGACCATTTTTTTTTAAACACCCTCTTTTTCACTGACTCCTGTATAGCTTTGTCACATGTCATTTTATAAGCTTTATTATTATTACAATATTATGCATGAAATACTTTCGATAGGATTTATAAATATGATTACGTTCTTAATGCGCTTTTTATTGTCAAAATTGGTTGTAACTTATAAATGTAAATGCAGCATTAGTTATTTGCTGGGAAATTTAACGAGCCTTTAATTATAAATGAATCGTAGTTGTATTTAACGAATCAGATGATCATTACGTATAAATAGAAACACAAAATCACGAATTCCCTCTGATGGAATAAAATGTGTTTTCGAAAATATGGTCGCAGAAAATTTTTGTATTAAGCTTAAATTAAGCGTCTCACAGTTTTTCAATATAAAAACGTAGATTGTCCAATTAATTTTTTAAAATGCAGGGACCTATTACATACTTAAAAATTTATTTTTAATGACGCGTGTTTCCTTCATCCAAAATCGAAAACAAATTTTCTTTGGTCGCTTGAGATAATTTTTCATTTTTCTGATTTACGAAAATGTAGTACAGGTTACCAGAATAAGTAAAAAGTTTAAATAAATAAGAAGTCAGTTTTTTGCACAATACAGTACTGGATCAACAGTAGCAACTAACATTCCTTTTTGTTTGTTCCATTCATAAATTTTCTTAAGTACTATTACTTTTCACTACTAGGATCCTTCAAACATTGCAGAATCCTTGTAGAAAACACTGTGAATACCAGAAATCAAATTCTATACAACGGTATTACCATTGGCAGGTAGAACACTTTCTAATAAAGTATATTTATTTTTCATTTTGGCACTTACAGTGTTTTCTACAAGAACGCTTCAATTCAGAATTGAAAGATTCTTATTCTCATTCGAACATTACACCATGAAAATAATATTGATCTATTTAAAAAAAAGAACAAAAATAATCGCCGACCTACATCCGACTTCCACAGTCTAAAAGATATTTATTTTTAGAAATACACCATGGAAATGAAACGCTACAAACAAAATACACTCGCCATTCAAATATAACGTACAATTAAAGTACATTGAATTCTAATTTCGAATCGCGAGCAAAGACAGCCCACCAACCCTTGCAGAAAATAAATTCCATGGAACCGAGAAAAAGGCACCAGGTTTCCAAACCAACAGCGATCAATCGCGCCCAAAGGAACAATCGTAATAAGCGATAGGGCGACAAGATGAAAGAGAAAGAGGCGAAAGGTCAGAGGCACCCAAGCATCGCCGCAAGAACGGACCGGGGAAAAACATCGTGGACGTCAATTTTCCGCAGAACGTGGCCGACAGTCGAGAAGAACGTCCCGTCAGTTGTGGACAGAACCTCTGGCCGTCTTTTACAACTTTTTAAGAAGTCACAACAAAGTTCGACAGCGAGTTTCGCACAATAGCAGCCAGGGACTCGGTGCTTCCCAATTCCTCGTCCCTCGGGGGGAGGACCCTCCCCCCATTGTCTTCTCGCGTCGTCCAGCGTCTCACCGACGCAAATACGAGGATCCCGACACCGAGCCCTTTATACTGATTATCCTAGATAAACTTCGCCGAGGCATGCTCGTTAAATTGTTTTCAGATTACTGTGGCGCCCGTAATTAACTTCGAAACTGGAAGCTAGCATAAAAACAGGCCGTATAACGAAGCGAACGGATCGAAAAGATATAACAAACTTCACGCCCATTTCGAACTTCGTCCCCACGCTGTCTTAATCCAACCTACTTTTCACCTGACGACACCTTCACGTGCTCCTATCATACCTATTCAGCTATAAAAGTACCTGGAGAGTCCAATGACGGCCGCACAGTGGTACATAATGGCATTTTTTGTTCAAATCACCCTACAGGTCGTAATTTTTAAAAAAACTTGACGATTTTTTTTTAAATTCTTCACAATTAAATTCTCTATCGATCTGCCCGGCCGAAATTTTGAATTTCTTTGCTGATTTTTTTATATTTAGCGAATTATACAGCACTTTTAGAAGATCAGTATCAGTGGGCTTTTTTGGCTGCCTGTTCCGAATTTAAAGTCAGATTCTCGAAATTGAAGGTGGTGAATCCAATATGTTGAAGCAAAATTTCAGAAAATGGGCTTATTCGGAAGAAACATAGTGCGTCCAGATTTTTGGGGACGTTGATTACGAATATGAGGTAACTACTGTAAAGATCAAATTTTTTATTTGTACCGCAAATCTAATACGGTAGATCAAATTGTAAAATTTAAAATGGCGGATGGATATTCGTATTTTGACAAATTTTTACGCATCTCATAAATATGCACGTGATTTTGCATATTTAAGCCTATTCGTTTGTGTTCACACGCGTTCTTATAGTTGACTTTTCGGATTCAACATTGACGAGCAAGATTTTTAATGTTTGATATTTTTAGAAGGCCTGGTTCAGTTAACGTTTTATCCCACTTGCCTGTAGAAATCCGATTTGATTATTTGCAATCTTGATGGAGGAGCAGGATTTGTGTTTCTGGAAGCAAATCTCTGAATTTTTGTTTATGTACGTGTTGAAAAATATCAAACCTTAAAAATCCTGCTGATCAATATTGAGCCAGAAAAGTCAACTATATTCGGCATATTGGATTCACCAGCTTCAATTTCGAAAATCTGACTTTAAATTCAGAATAGGCAGCCAAAAAGTCCACAGATACTGATCTTCGAAAAGTGCTGTATATTTCGCTGAATATAAAAAAATCAGCAAAGAAATTCAAAATTTCGGCCGGACAGATCGATAGAGAATTTAATTGCGAAGAATTTAAAAAAAAATCGTCAAGTTTTCTGAAAAATTACGACCTGTAGGGTGATTTGAACAAAAAATGCCATTATGTACCACTGTGGGCCGGTCCGAAAAAGAGGGAAGACAAGGGGTGAACCGATCTCTATCTTACAACAGGTTATGGATGTACAGTGCATGTGAGTGAAGTTACCCGCGCAGAACATACATACATAACGCAGATAGTGCAGATAGAGAGGGATAATAGGAAAAAGAAGGATAGGTTCACCCGTGATCTTCTATTTCCCTCGGACCGCTGTCGCCTCTACTTCTTCCCACTGCTGTTCACTCTCCAGGTATTTTTATAGCTGAATGATTATACCATCATACCCGCGCGGGGTTCAGTATCACCAAGGTCCTTTTGTTTCCTGTCGAAGCGGTGCGTTAACCCTCGGACGATGCGTTAGGAACGCCCCAGAATAACTACATATCTTGTCACCGACTCGAATGCCTACAGGACCACTGGCAAGGTCTACAGGCCAGATCTTGGGTTCGAGTCCCATCGCCCGAGGCTCTCTTTGTCGCCTACCTAATATTTCCGATTTTTCAAGTGGTCCCTACAACCGTGACACTCGCGATCATGCTACCTTACGCTTGGCTCGCAAAATACCCCCCATCGCTGGCCAAGTGTCAAAGGTTCTTCATCCCCCAACCCCTTCCGCAGTCGGGCCAGATCCAGGACGCGGATGTCTCGTTCCTGCCGGATGATCGAGCGAGCCCGGACAGCGAAAGTCCCGCGATGAATCGGCTTGTCTCTCGCGGTTAGCTTCTAAAGAAGCGCTCGATGGTGCACGGTTAGCCGCAACGCACGGCTGCGCCCGTGGTTCATCGGCTATCATCGAACAGTGCGCTGGTCGTTCCCGTCGGCGGACGCGCGCATCCACCGCGCCAGCCGAGTTCAACCCCGACGACTTGATGCTGACCGATAATAATATTCCATTACGGCAGCGGAGGCCGTACATCACTGGTCGTCACGCGGATCGTCTACAACACGATACCATCTACATGAGGCGTTAATTACGTGCCGTCCTACCGCGTTACACTGCCACTCGAGAGATATCTCGCGAGAGAATGGCAGAGAGGGAGCGAGACTCCTGAGCCGCAGTCTCGGTGACCATCTTTTTCTCGCCGACACCATTCGGCCTTCTCTGCTTTTCCCCGACCCCTTCCCTTCGTTTCTTTCGCGACTATCGAGCCAGCACCTCTCCCCCCACTCGCCCACATTTCCACTGGCTTATCTTATCTGCCCTCGCGGTGGCGGATGTAAGATTAAATTCTCGCGTTATGATCCCCCTCTACTTCACCTGAAAACGATGGCGGAGAGAGGTAGAAACAAATAGCGAAGTAATTAGCCCGAGTAACGCGAGTCACAGCGATGGCAAGTTTGAATAACAAGTCGACGGAGCTACGGCCGGGGAAAAAGTTTCAGCCACAGGCTTAATTAGCCGTGTTAATGGTACCAGCGAAGGGATTTATAAGGTAGATTGATACGAGACAAGTGGGCTGGAAACTGGTCTGTCTCGACTTGCTGTAGTTTGAGATTGCCCTTGCCACTGCTTTATATGGAGGAAGGGACTCGAAGGATTTTGCTCCGCTTAAACCAGACGATCAGCGTTTGGATGTGTCGTCCGCGTTGGGGACTCGAGTGTCTGGGATCAGTGAACCTTTCTGTGGGCTGGGTGCAGTAGGTATAATTGTATGCGATTAGGCAGTGTAACAGGATGGCGATCTAGGGTGTACGAAAAACTGCGCAGGAATTGGTAGCAAACGGTGAGGGTCGGTGTGGAATAGAACTTACCGAAAGTAACGTTTTTACCTGAGGGCAATTTTTTTCTTCTCAGACGAATGTTAGAGAGAGGCACGTGAATATTGGCTTTGAAGGTAAAAGCCAATTCAAGGCTGTTCGAGGTCTGAAGGGCTCATTATTTGGGGAGCCACATTTTAAAACCTTACTCCTCACGAACAACAATATGAAAAACAGCCTAGTTATAGTTGCAAAATGAAACACTTCTTTTTAAATATTAAATTCTTAATATAAGAATTAGGGGCAGCTGGGAAATTTGTGAGGCCTCCCGCCTCCATTTCTAATACTAGAATATAAAACTAACAACTGCTGTATTGAGCGTACCAGACGAGACAAAAATCTAGTAGGATAATATCAATTTTTCCCCTATATCTACTTGCATATTTCACACATCCGTAGAAATAGATTTGTTATTTTGAGGCCTCATAATGATGTTGCACCTAAGGCCTTCATCAATGATGTTTCCTAAAAAATTCGGGGACCGTGTAAGTAGAATCTTAAAACTTTGGTAATATCTTGTTAAGAGGATTGGAGGACGTGTTTGGATAAAAATAAGGTTACGGTGAAATTTTATATCGAAAGTTATAAGAACCTACTGTGTGTAATACCAGCGTTATCTGGGTTTCTTTAAATAACAATGTGTTTTAAACACTAAGATTTATTAGCGCATCGCTAATGAAGTAAATTGACTATACATACACAAGATCACATCGAGAGTAGAATGGTAGAGCAGTAGGTAAAGGAAGGGGAGACCCGTTCCCTTGCCACGCAGACGCGCAAGTAGAAATGTCCAATATGTGATCAGACATATCACTCTGGGTATGACGCGGACGCATTTAGCGTTGCAATTCAATTGAATCACGAGCATAACACCGATAATATAATTAGGCCAGAGTCCAGGGAACATGTGATGTTCCTGCGAGGCATTGTTTATTGTAATACTATTTATTATTTAAAACTTCTACATGAACATGCAAGTAAGTTTCAGTTACCACAATGTGTTGGCCTTCCCTCGACTACAAAATTAGTAACGACGTATAATTACTAATTTAATACTGCTTTGTACACCATTAATAAACATTTTCGTGTACAGAATCCTACAATATTAATATTGAAAGTTATTGGAAATGTATTATTTTGAAAATTCATCGTTTTCTTTCACAAAAAGCATCGTGCTCCGTTCACTACTTGTTTATTATACAGCCATCTCATTTATCAAGAAATATGTTATAAATATGAATACTTAGAAACTTATATTCCCCTTTAAACCAAACAATCTATAAAAAATATTTCATACCTTCTTTAATTTTCAAGAATTCGCCTGTGACACTCTTAATCTCATACTTTGCATCATCATTGGTAATTCCCAATGAGCTGAATAACAAAGGAAGGTATAAAGAAAACTACCCTTAAATTCTACGCATAAATTTCGTGCAAGAATTTTTTTTCTATATAAACCTACTACATCCCCGCCTTCCGTTTAGATTCCAACACTAGTCTGATATTAGACCGAAAGTTTGCTACCACCACCACCGTCACTACCACCCACTGAAAACAATCCCCATAACGGTCCGTACTCTAATCCAATCCACGCGGAATCACAAAGGGAAACATTGCGCAAATCATCTCGGTGTTCGCGCTCCGCCAACAGGCCAGCCAAACCGGGAATTAAGAAAAGGATCCTAGCAGCACGCAACATCTACGCGCGGAAGCACTCTCGACTAATTGCGTCTTACAATGAAATAAAATGCACATTCACACGCGACCATGGCGCCACAAACTACCGGCATCTGCAATTACTCGAGCGTCGCGGGGATTAATGTAGCTATGCAAAATAGGCGCGCGGTGCGTGCGTTCTCGTGGAGTTGTTTCGAGGGTAAGCAGTGGCTCCTTGGCACGGCGGTTTCAATAGCGAAACCCAATTGCTCGCGCTCCGCGGTTACGCCCGGTGATGCCCGCTGAAACGACGAGATAGATACCGCGATACGTAAGGAGCTGCTAATTCTGACGTTTCAACAATAAACCGAATTAGACGGGGCGACGCGGCCACAATTGGCGCGCAGCCCCTATTGGTCGAAGTCGACGCACGAGAAATTGTCAATTTGCCCCTTTCAATGAGGGCTCGATTCAATTATGCAGGGCAGCACGGCCCCGCGAATCGAATCGATTTATTTGATCGGTGATCGAATTCCCAGGACGATTACCACACTGACAATTTGATATCTGTCGTGTATTACCGAGTCCTTGTTCTTCCCTTCTCGGTTAGGGGAGCTTTTGTTGTCGCGCTTGGGTACCTTTGTTTTAATCGCTTTTTATGCAAAATTAAAGCGAATTTGTGGATTTGAAAGACGGTGGGGATGTTGGAAGAATGTTTTTAAATAAAAATTCACATACTTTGAAATATCAAAAGCTTCACAGTTCAACTGTCGATGAGGGAATACTAAATTTATCAACACAGTGGCACTAAGAACTTAAGTGTAATAAAGAACGTATATTATTATTATTATTATTATTAAAAGCTTAATATTTTACTTTCACCTTTCACTTTTTACTTTTATTCCAATATCTATGTATTTTCTATTTTCATTTTCGACCTCATTTTCATTATACATTTTTCATTTTTCATTACTCATTCTTCACTTTTATTTTCCATTTTTCTTCCATAGTTAGGTATATTTTGATATATTATGCATTTACGTAGATTCATTTCCTTATTCAATCTATGCACGCACAAAATATTATGTATTCTTGTTATGTAATGGGTTTTAACTCGTTTATTATTATTATTATTATGTTAAAACCCATTACATAACAAGAATACATAATATTTTGTGCGTGTATAGATTGAATAAGAAAATAAATATACATAAATGCATAATATATCAAAATATACCTAACTATGGAAGAAAAATGGAAAATAAAAGTGAAGAATGAGTAATGAAAAATGAAAAATGTATAATGAAAATGAGAATGTAAATAAGAATGAAAATGAGAACGAAAATGAAAATAGAAAATACATAGAAAATAGAATAAAAGTAAAAAGTGAACGGTGAAAGTAAAATATTAAGCTTTCCATAAATTATGAATATCCTTTACATATCTAATATTATTCCCCTCACAAATTAATAAATAATGGTGACTCTTTCCACAACAATTCTATTTGATTCGTACACTTTAAAAAACCACGCATTAACCGCAAATCAGTGTTATTATAATTTTAATTACTTCTACGATTTTCAATGCTCTGGTCCCTCAACGTCCTCCATTGGACCTTCGCCATCAAGGGAAAATTAATAACGCGGATCGGTTTGCGCGAAAAAGCTCTGCTCAGAAATCAAAGTTGCGCTTCCGCGTGGATAAACATTGTGGAATCATATGACAAGACGTTGGGGTCGAATGACGGAAATTCCCTCCGGTTACCGTCGCGATAGACGTGTTCCTTTATTTTTCAGGAGGGGAGATATACGTTACCGTTGACACAACGGCGAACAAAGGGACGCACACATCGGTTAAAAGAACGACCGACTGCCAGCGCGTTTTAACCATTATTGCGAGCCCTCGTAATCATTTGTCTCCGTGAACGGACGTTCAGTGAATTGATATTAAATGTTGGAACGCCGTTGATCGAGTGGGATGATTGCCGGCGTCCAATGAACGCAAAGGTTGTTGATTTTGTCTTGCGCGAATAGATGGAATTGCGTTGCCATGACGGTGATTTATGCCTCGATTTTGTATCGGAATAACTGTCCGACTGCTAAAAGGAATGGCCTGCAGGTTTCTTTGAATCGATACATTTTATTATCTGCTGATAATATGAACATAATTTTTTCTATTTATTTATTTATTCCCTGGTAATAATCCTTTGGTACGTTATAATGACACGAAACGTCACTGTGCTGCATATGAGAATATAAAAAGAACATTAATCGACAAATAACAATTCATCTCCAGCGGTTGAGCATGATTTAATTAGCCGGGACATATAATTGCAGCTTGCATAAAATTACGATGCAGTAAGAAAATTGTACCAGTATTCGTCGTTTCCCGATACGAGATGTCCCTTAATGACGTCCTGCAGTGCGCGGCGAATATAATTAGCACTCGAACAGTTTAATATCCAATTTTCCGTAATTTCTAGTGAAATAATTGACTCACCAATACCGAAGCAGCGACTGATGCTTTTCAAGCTCCCTCGACTCTGTAACAAAAAGACAATGTTGCCGTAAGCAATGATGTATGGGTATAATGAAATGGGGAATTAAGCTCGCAAAGAACAGTGCCAAGCGTATCTGTAAATTAATCACGAGAGAAAGAAGTTTATATTGGTTACCGATAAACTAAACGGAATTACTTGGAGAAAGTAGACGAATGTGACCAAATTGCAACCTGAGCAGTTCTGAACACTCATTCCTGATGACCTCGTTTGTGAAATTAATTGCTTGTATTTATAGACGCAATCCGCACAGGTATTGTGGGTACAGTTTTTAATGATTTCGCGAATAATTTTTTTTTCTTCAAATTTTCGAAGCAACGACGACAAAGGTCCTTTAGAGATCACCAATATCGTCTATAGATTAAGGAATATTTGTTACTATTGAAATGATTTACGAAATATTCGAATAAAAATTGCTGCAGTCTTTCAGAAACACCGCTTATTTGATCTATGTAGCCCTGGCAACGCTAAGTACTTTTGCCCGCGCGAGTACAACTAGGTCAGCAGCACGATTTATTCTCTAACAACCGTACAATTTCGTACAGTAACTGGACCCTAAAATCCAAAGAGTCGTAATTCGAAGAAACACCAATTTCATAAAACTAGGGCTTCTCTAGGCTAATTAAGTAAACTTCCAATCCGCTACGAAAACTCACTATTTTACGCAAACATGAAATTTACGACACAATCTTTTGCTTCGAGCATCCGAACCTTAAACTCCAAACGACAATTGAGACATTGAGTACAAAAACGGACTAACCCCCATGTTTTGCAAGTTTGAGTTAGTAGCAGGCTGTGCTAATAGGATGGATCTTATTTATACGTGTCGATTTTTTTTGTATTCCCTTGCTCTCACCCCCTAGAACGGTACCATTTGATAAAGAAATAGTCCTTCAAAAGTTTATTGCAATCGGACAATGAGAAAGGGTGCCAACCACGTCTTAACGTTTAGAATTTGAAGAATTTCTCAAAAATGGTAAGCCCTATCGAAATTTTGTTCAAATAATATTAAAAGAGCATTCAATTTTCTACAATTACTGTATATATAATTTTTTCGTGCTTCCAACTGTTTTTTAGATAACAGCGTATGAATATAGAAAGGTCCGCGCTTCGCGCGTCCCCCTGTACGGCGTGACGTATCGCCTATACGCGCGTAGTGCGCGGTCCTCTCTATATTCAAACGCTGTTATCTAAAAAACCGTTGGAAGCACGAAAAAATTATATATACAGTAATTGTAGAAAATTGAATGCTCTTTTAATATTATTTGAACAAAATTTCGATACGGCTTACCATTTTTTAGAAATTCTTCAAATTAAAACCTTTGATAAATTTTAAACTTTAAGGCCTGGTCGGCACCTTTTGCTGTTATCCGATTGCTATAATTTTTTTTATGCGAGAACAAACGAAATTGCAGGTTGAAAATAAGGGCCACCCTACTGTACTAATCATATAAAATACGAGAAATTAATTTTTTCTATTTTAAAACCACGTGGCATAACAAAATCACTTGTTGCATTGAAATTTTGTGGTGACATCTATGTGCAACACTTGGGTATTAAAATAAATGGAAAGATAATTGTATCTTTATTAGGAATCTCTTCGAATAGTACCTCGCAGAAACAAAAAAGTATTCCTGCACTGGCAGCAACGGCTGCAAAACGAAATTTTGTTGAAACCCTATTTTTTACATCAAAAACCTGCATGAACTTCTGTGAACACGGTTGTCCCAAATATTACTATCTAATTGTTTATTCTATAGTAATATCATACTCACTAAGCAACACTTATGTTTCTTAGTCTTAACTACATTTGCTTACTCTAATTACACAATGCAACCCCTAAGAGCATTCCATTCGTGCGTTCAGCAGCTGCACTTCGTTAATTGCTCGAAATATACGCGCACTCGATAAGTGGGCAAGGTTTGTCCACTGCAATCATTCGACAGATGCTTGGGCAGGCAAAGCCACCGGTGATACCATGAAAATTCCACCGTCGTATTATCATCGTGCTAAGAAATAAACGTCAGCCCGAAGATCTTCGCTGAACTTTTTAATATGACACATAGCCCTCGTACCAGCCGTTATAAGAACTCAGGCTACGGAATTTAAATTCTTTTCACAGTTTCTTGGAGAATCCGCCTTAGAAAACGAGCGAGCAGGGGTGGGTGGCGGCAAGAGCGGTCGGGGAAGGGTTGGGGGGGGCGGTTGGGCGCAGAAAGAAATATTAATTCCAGGTTTTTCTCTCGCCCCAGCCTGTGAGGAGGTGTGACTATACGTGGCTCTCATATTCCAAGTACGTAGCGGAGGTTGGTCGGGGTTAGAGTCAAGAAGGTAGAGAAGACGAATAAATTTCCGTCTCTGAGAGCTGGTAATGGATGAACGCAGGCTGGGAGCTAATAATATCTGCGAGGACGAGCACCTAAATCGAAGGATCCTGGCACAATGGCCAAACGAACGGAAACGCGCGACGCGCGTGCGTAGACGCTATGGGAAGAGGATTCATTAGCGATCTGAAACGGTGGATGGCTGGCTTTACGCGCCAACTGAAAATCGTTTCATAAATCTGCCACCCCACCAGGTGACGTTGTGACGTAAATGCGACGGTAATTGAACGACCGAGGCATTTTTCTAAGATTTTACAAAAATATAGCGAACAGCTAGTTGCCACTTAGCCAATACTTCTAGGGAACTTTCAAGTTTACGAGCTCTAAAAGAACTTTACGCTTCTGTAAAACGGTAAACGTTACGTTAATCGGTTGTATATCTTACACCATTTCTCCATTAAATTTAGTTGTATATCTTACACCATTTCTCCATTAAATTAAATATTGTATGTTCAGTTACTCTCTCCAAGTGCGCATAGGTAAATGAAGGGTAAGGGGAAAAAACAGGGAATGTCCATTTTTACTGGAGCCACAGAACTGTCGAATCACAAAGGGTTACAAAATAGAAATGTCCACCTAAGACAACGTTTGCGTTCAAAACAGCACATGTCCACCCTCCACTGGAACAAATCAAGGAATGTCCCCAGTCTTCCAACTTGCACTATGTATTTCTGATTAGTGTAAGCTTAGACTACATCATGAACCCTGGGACGTCACTGTGTGCACATCCTAGTTTTGATAATAATAGAAGTGGACGTTTAATTTGTTACAGTATTCTACAGTGTTCCACTAAAAAAATACTAAAACAGTGTAAAACAATTAACCTTTTGCTCAGTCCTTTTCTGATGCCTAATTAGAATATAAATTGTTCCTGTTACGAACAATACAGTTAAGTTCATTGAACCTTGTTCCTTTACTGATGGACTGAAAGTATTAAAACTTGCTTTTCTCAATACCGCTATTTTGTGACGTTGCTTGTGTTTCTCCTTACCCTTCATACATTCTTCTCCATAAAGCAGAGTGCCCGCGATCGAGGAACAAAACTTGGCTACGCGCGTATGCCTTCTGTTTCCCCACCTTTACCACGCTGAACGACCGAGCTCCGCGCACGTGAAGGAATTTCTGCCCTCCTTACGTTTTATCGTTCGCATTTTATCCTTGACCGAATAACGACAAAGTCACTTATCCACATCGACCGCGGGGCGAAAACTTCGCCGAGCTATTAGAGCAGAATCACAGCGAGATCGTTAATGACTCCACCCGACTGTTCCCCGCGAAAGAACTGGTCCACATAAATCTCCTATTGAGCATTAGCGGCGGAATCCGAAAGTGGCAAAAGGAATGGTCACCTATCCTAACAGAACACGTTCGGCGGATCGATAAAGCGTTACTTTATGGCGCGTAACTGCGGCGAGTGTAACGGTAATAACCGTAACATTAATAATTAGCCATGTGGAGTACGTAACGCGGTGCTGCGCGACTAATACGCCCTGGGAGGCTCGTAAAGGGAACACGTTACGAAATCAAGAAACACAGCCGTCCGATGCATGCCTCTTCCCTAGCCTCCGCCTGTTTGCCTGAAACTCCCCCGCAATCCTGGCCCGCGATGACCTCGCGGGGAACTCGTCGCAGGTTTTCATCGATCACGAACGGCACTCGGACGTTCGAAGCGACCGTTAAACACACCGGTCGACATAAATCGACAAACTATGGGAACCAGCATCGGGACTTGAAATCGCACCGTTTAATCTACCGATAATGGTCATTTCCAGAGGAGACAGATACACATATTTGTCTAGCTTGCCGCGCGGAACTGCGCCGCCGTCCCTGATTCGACCTCCGCCGCGCAGGCGCCGTTGCTCGGCTCGCGATTCGCCGGTTCAAAGCTCGCCGCAGGGTCGAGGGCCTGTTTCGACTTTATTGCATGATATGATCGTTTAATTGGACTGGTGACCTACAACGGGTCGATGCGATTCAATTGTCGTTCTCTTGACAGTGATCTGCTCGAAACATGCTCGGAGGATCCTCGGGGAAGGTAACCGTTTACGTGCACCAATTGTTGAACTGGCAAAGGGCTCAATGGTTAATGGCATCGCCTCGAATTGTTCGATGCGATTCCATGGGAATATACATGGTACCAAATCTTATTGTACGAAGGGAGACTTTGATCGGATGTGCAGCTTCTCAGGGACAATTCAATGGAAAATATTGCAAACGACAATGGAGAGAATTTAAGTGGTAGCTGATGCAGTGGCGCACCCAGATGGGGGCGGCGACTGTCCCTAGAACCCACCCCCGAAAGAAGGAGATTAATGCCACCACGACTGAAGTAATTCAACAGCTTTGTAAAAGGAAAAGAAAATTAAGGACACTTCGTTTTATAAATAAATTTTTATCACCACCTAATGAATTTCAGTGAATTTGCATTAAAAATGTTTTCATCCGTTCAACTCGGCTCACCCCAGGATTAAATCCTGATTGCGCCACTGAGCTAATGGAGTATCTAGTAGAACTTTTTACCGATGGTAATTGCGACGGCTTTAACAACACATATTTTATTCTAACTGGCGATTCCCCGTTTGAAATGCATAGAAACAGTGGCCACTATATATATGTATAATTATGCAGAATGCGGGAAGAATTTTACGCGCGATCCTCGTCTACCAAGAAATTGCATTCCGCATCGAAGCACCACCATACGGTACACCAGCCTTCATGCGGAATAAAAAAGGCCGAACGATAAGCCGTAAGTCATTGAGCCCCATTAAAATGTGGTCATTCAATTAGGGATGGGATGGCCGGGAGTACGCGACACGCAGTTAAATTTGCGGGTAATTTTAGTCGATCGTAAAGCTACGTCCATTGGCTGGAGCATAACTTCCGGAGAACGTTTCTACTTCTTACGACGGCCTAGTGTCGCTGTAAAACTGTTGAAAGGGAAGGAGCGAAAGAGGCACTGTCAGCGTCCGCGCATCTGTTGCATCGTCATTCGATACGTAACTATATTCAATTGCTGGCTGACAGACCTACCTAGAAATTCAGTGGCTCGTGCAGAGGCAATAGAAGCTATACTGGCCACTAAGCCAGCCGGGACGAGAAGATGACACGGGGGAAGAAGCGACGGGGCGGTGAAAAGAGCATTACATGGCATGGTTTATGGCGTAAAGTGCACCGAGAAGCTCTCACTACCACTTCCTGTGTGACATATGTTCAGAAGAAGAAGAGGCTGCTGGTTGAATGTCCGAACGAATGACGAAGGATATAGAATCCATCATCGTGGGTCCCGGCGTAGTTGCCAGTTGCCTCCACATCATCATCTACCTGCACTCTTGCTCCGTCAACACCCTTGCATTAATGCCTTCTCTCTACCTCCGCTTCTCAGCGGCCGGTGTCAACGTCATCCTTCTAATCTACCGTCTGGGCTCGTACCCCGACGCTCGATCGGAATAGAAAATATTAACAGGCCGTTGTAGCGAACAGTTTCATTTTCACGATCGCATGGTTTATAATTAACGATATTACTACTTAACACGTGAGGGAAGCAAAACAGCGCTCAGATGGTCTATTCACTGACCGCTAGGATCGCTGACGCTTCATTACGAATCCTTTCATCCGTAGCGGTGCAATAATTTCAAATCTATCCAGCCTCTAATCTCCGTCTCAATTTGCTTCTGATTTTTACACCCTGCCACTGGTCGTTCGAGCCCTACGTGGCTCGTATGCTGATTACAATTAGAATGTCGTGGTCGTTGGTTGTTGGGGCTGTGAAAGTGGCTGCAGTAGAAATGGTGAGTCGTTGTCAGACTTCGATGACTGGCTGTCAACCATGTTGGTGATAGGAATACAGTGAACTAGCTTTACTACTCGGCTTCACCCGAAATTTAGATTCTGATTTTATAAAAAATAATTTTTTTTTGTGTAAATAGTTACATTCAGCTGGATTAGTCAGGCATAGTGAGCTGAGGCACATTTCGTGATCCCAAAGTTTAGAGGTCGAAAGTTTTTAGGCGACAGATAAACGCGCAAACAAAGCTTCCTGTTTTATATATTAAGATTATTTAAATTACACTCACGAGGGACGATCGGCGACACGAAAATTAAAAAAAAATCTGAAACTTTGGGGAAACGTAGTTCAAGTGTTGCTAATAATGGAATTATTTTTTTTATTCAGCAATTAAGGTCCTAAGGGTGAAAACATCCCCTCGAAGAAACGGGGGGTTTGCAGATTATCGTGAATATCTACGAAACTGTAAAAGATATAAAAAAGAAGTTAAATTCAAAGTTCTGTGGTTTTTATCTACTATAAAGTAGCGATAAAAAATTTGCAAAAAAACATTATTTTTTCAAAAATTTACCCCCCTTCCCCACACACACACACTTTTTATCACCATATTGTAGAATATCGAATGCCATAAAACTTTCAATTGAATTTCTTTTCGATAACTTTTACGGTTTCGCGGATATTCACGATAAAATGAAAACTCACAATTTCTTTGAAGGGGTGTTTTTACCCATAGGGCTGTTTTATTGCCGAATCAAAAAACAGTTGCGTTGTTAGCATCGTTGAAGCTACATTTCTGCAAAGTTTCAGATTTTTTGGAATTTTCTAGTTGTAGTGTTTCAAGTACAATAACTTCTATGCTTCAACTATATATATATATTGGTTGAAGGTTGAAGCATAGAAGTTATTGTACTTGAAACACTACAACTAGAAAATTCCAAAAAATCTGAAACTTTGCAGAAATGTAGCTTAAACGATGCTAACAACGCAACTGTTTTTTGATTCGGTTATAAAACGGCCCTATATATATATATATATATATATTTAATTCAGGATTTTACTGCATTTAATTCGCCAAGTCCATGAACTTATTCCAAAACGGGTAACAACGGCCCCAGATCACAAAGATTATCAACGTCGGTTGCAAAGAAGCGTATCAAAAATGAAAACTCTTCTGCCCACAATATCCAAAGAACCCTCGCATGCCTCATTCGTCAAAATTCCCTTCGAACAACCAGACTCCGCCCGCTAAAACAATTTGCACTTTCTCCGCGCGATTTATCGACAAATTAACGCCCTCGATGACACGAGGTGTAATTTAATAACCCCGCTGGAAAGCGCACTCTGAGCGTGCATTTACTATTTCAGAGCCGTGTTCGCGGCGACTGCATCCCTTTATCTGAAGCTAATGCCCTTTCGTACGGGAACACCCTGTGCACGCATCCGCGCGGCATGTTAGACGTAGAATATGCCTGGGTATGGCACAAGCGTGGCTGTTCGCTACGATGAACGTGCCACGGCCCCGTGGTAACTCTATAGCTCGGTTATTATAAATTCCCTACCAGCAACCGCGGAGTAGGTAGCTACGTAGTGTACGTACTTGGATAATAGTCTGGAACAAGTACCGCCACGAAAAGGGCGAGGTCAACTTGTATGTCGCATATTAAAGACACCGTACACGTATCCCTATCGCGCTAAGGGCAGGAATGCGCATACGCGGCCTTCTGATAAGTGGCTCGTATATTGGGACGTATGTCTAGCCGCGCGGTAGCATCGAGCAGGAAGAAATTTTCTTGCGCCGCGACACGGCCTACCGCTGCCTTCTGGGTTCATTGCCAATGCGCCGAGACATACTCTACGGCAGGGCCGAAAAATGGCCTCGGGTTACGGTTTTATACGGCGTTTCATTAGTTTCCACTGTAAAACGTGGACGGCGATGCGCTGAGAATCGATCGTTGCGCGAAGGTAATCTCGTCGCCGTTGACCCTTGGGTAGTAAATGGCTGCCAGTGGATCTTGCCGTGGAACCAGGCTTCATTCTCGCCCCGTAATAAAATTTCATTCGTACATATCCTGGAATAAGCTTTGTCGTTACATGTTCATCCAGTCCGGGGTCAAAACGGACCCGGTTAGTAAAGCCAAGCCACTTGGAATTTCACACTACGCGACCCGTCACCCTGAACTCCCAACGAGAAATGGTTCCTGCCCGCAGACAGTAAAAGAACGCCTGTGGGCCCCGCGCAAAGTCTGCGCGCGGTGTATCCTATTTCCTTACCGAAGTTCGCAACTACTTCGGAGATAATTAAAGTCACGTGATCCCCTGGAAGCGTCTTAGTATCGTTATCGGGCAGAGTACACCGCTGGGTACTTTGTATCTGTCACGGGTTCAAAATTGTCGGGCGAAGTACACATTGGCGGTTGACCGTAAAATTAGTGGAACGTCTTGGCAATTTGCGGCGGCTATAGCTCGAATCCCTTTCAAGAACAGCCCGCAGATTGCATCATGGACTTTCGATTACACGGCCCGGCTAAGGGAGAACGGCCACGGGGAAATATATTTTTCATCGGGTAGACAGAGTGTCTTCGCAAGGGGAGGTTTCAAAGGATGCAGAACTAATCCCGGCCTTTCGTCGTAGCTAGTCATTAACGGCCATGAAGCCATGCCCGATTAAACTATCAATCGGGAAGAAGAGATCAGAGGTGGCTTTTTGCTGCCCCTTTCCTTATCGAGTTAGCATTTATGAAGAGACCCTCAGCGCGTGGATAGTTCTGGGCGCAAGAAGATAGGGAACCGGATGGTCGCGTATGCGGAAAGAAATGGAAGAATTTCTCACGAATGCGGGCCAATATTTTAAGTCCTCCCTACCGAAATTCTCGTTCGCTTTATGTCTCTCTCTCGCTTGCTCTCGTTCGTTCCAACTCTTCCACCTCGGTCTCCTCTGGACCCGGCCGTAAGGCGGGCACCGGTCCGGGAAATTACCATAAAGATCGCCGACCCCTGCAGAAGTATCCATACAAAGGACTGCTTTATGAATTTGCGCGAGATCTATCCGGGCAAGACGTGAATAATATGCACCTGCTGCGACCGTAGAATGAGCTACGTGCGGCAGTTCCTATTAACCTTCCCCGTCAAGTCACGTCCCTAACGAATATTCGCCCCGAATTTCCTCACGTTTTATCGTCCGGGCAGTGATTTCCCCGCGACCAAACTAACGACCTCGACGACCGGTCATAACTATGCCCCGCTCCCTGCGATTTCGCGAGCGGAGAGGACCCCGCGGCGGTCACGAAGCTGTGCAGCGACGCGTACGGAATCCAAAAATGCCTGTCTCCCGACCTGGTCCTCGAAACACACATACCTTACCGACGTTTCAGATCCTATAAAGGCCAGTTATTCGTCCCTTTACCGTCTCGTCTTAAGCGCCGAGTGCCCCCAACGACCGGAACAACATAAAAATGCAACTCCACCGTGCAAGTATTCGGCTAGAACTGTTCAACGGTGAATTCTCTTTATACCACGTGGCCGTTCACCTGTATTTCGTGGTGCTATCCATAACTGTGTTTCATTTTATTTCGTTGCGCGATATTGAGGTACAAAATGGTGGAGAAACTGAGGAATTTCTTTGGAAAAAAATACTCTTCAAAATCTTTACGATATCAGTATGCAGGTAGCTGGAACATTGAAATGTTTTAGCAAAATGGAACAGCTGATTATATGAACGAATGAAAATTGTTCAACATTCGAAAACACCGTTCACTGACTTCATTTGAATTCTGCATAGAATATGAACGATGACAATTAGACCACGAATTGTATTAAGAATATTTCGTGCGTACGCAGTATCGATGACATAGTACAGCAGTTGCAATTAACACGTTCACAGCTAATTAGCACGTTCACTGGACCACGATGGTCTAGATTCCTTCATTCGGGGATCTGATAGTGTATCAGGAACTAGCTGCTAATTTACACAATCTCTGCGATCGGGTGGTACGAAGCTGTTACGCGATTCAGAGTGCGCCAGGAATTTTCGAACGTGTTTGACACTCACAAGGAGAGTATTTTAGGTGTCCGCCTCCGATCATTTTGATTTTTGGATATGGTATAGAGGACCGAAAAATAAGAAATACGTGTTTTTTTATTTTTCCCCGTTTTCATATTTGGGGGGTGAAAACTGCGTTCAAAGTTAGGGTTGAAAAATCATTTTTGTGGATTTTTTAAAATCTGGTGAGTCAGTCATATTTCGCATTCAAAGACACAAAATTCGTCCATTGACACTATTCCCCTATCTCTAATAGTTCTCGAGATATTCCACAAAAATGATTTTTCAACCCTAACTTTGAACGCAGTTTTCACTCCACAAATATGAAAACGGGGAAAAATAAAAAAACACGTATTTCTTATTTTTTGGTCCTCTATAACATATCTAAAAATCAAAATGATCGGAGGCGGACACCTAAAATACTCTCCTTGTCAGTGTGCCGAATCACTGTAGGTACTCCGAAATTCATTTCTGCTGTGAGATTTAAACGAGCAACAATTAAAGGCTCGAGTCACCAATCTCATTCATACTTTGCCTACAGTTAGCGCATAACGCGAGAAATAATATATTAAAAATTTACCAGCAAATCGAGATTCGAGTTTTACCCTTTCCATACCTACCCTCCATACATGCACTCATGCGTGAGCACGGAACCGTAACTAGGCTACAGTGGCAGCTCAACTGTAATCCTCATAGTAATTCCACAGATATACACGCATTGCCACTGGTTTTCACTTTTTTTACTCGTAAATCTATATACCGAATTTGTAGAAAATGAAACTTTAAAATTGATCCCCTCGCAAAATTTTGAATAACGAGCTCTGTGTATTTAACACCCTACTATACGTGGCATAGAGTAATTATACTATAAAACAATTGAGGGTCCCAGTAGGAAACAAGCACATGGCACTGTTTTATAATTTTAGAGGAAAGCAAGTTGAAGGAAGAAATTATTTTCATAAGAAATGCGATACGAAATTGTAATGATTTTAAACTGTACTTGAATTAGATATTAAATGGCAACTATTATCAAATTTTAGATGAGAAATTAATCAATTTTTTATTTTTTTATTACGCGGTGTAATATTGTTTGCCATTACTTCTTAATATTTTCCTTTCGCCATCTTCCCATTTATTCTCCTCCCAAAAACGTTTTTTACCATTTATTTCACCTCTTTGCAGGACTTGTCCTTTTTTCGGGATGAACTTCTCCCCGCGCGAAGAAAAATTAATATAATAATTCTGCTCGGTGAAACGTGCACGCTATTATATTAGGAAGCGGTGGAATTGCAGTAGATACATCGCAGCAACGAATCAGTGGTGCAAAGAAACGAAAATTTACGTATACGTGGCATGCGCCTGTTTTCTACCGGGCCCCTGAATTTTGAGCGAGTCGCCGCTGCAAGCTCGAAGCCTCGATCGCGCTCCCCTTTGTCGCGAGGAGAGCATTGGCGAGTCCACAGCTGCGCGAGACTTTTCCTCTGTACGATCAGTGGAATACATTTTAAGGACACCTCGTGTAGATCGCTGTCGGACTTGGTATGCGATTGTCGCGTGCAAGTGGTACTCGCATTCGTTGACCTAGCCTGTAACCAGCTCGAACCGTTGCATAAGTAGCCTATATAAATTGCCAGCCGCGCGGCGTGTACCTCGAACAATAAAGACGGCCAGGGAAAGGGACAGGTGCGACGAAGACGGAGCCATCGCGTCCTTACGTGCACGCACGCGTGTGCATACGGAAGAGAGGAAGCGAGACGCGGGGGCGAGAGTCGGCTGACGCCGTTGAAATCACTTCGTTACACCTATGCGAAACTCGGAATGGAAATACGAGCGTGGCGATTCGCGTGGCTGTGGCTAGTTTGCGCGAGCGCGTCCACACGCGGGCACTCGGCTGTGTGCAAAACGTACGCCCCTTTCGTAACGGTGTTTACGAGATGCAGTTTCAGCGGGCGATCTCCAGAGTCCTGCGGACAGGACAATCCGAAGTTGGACACTTTTCCTGGCGTGCGTTATCGGGTCTGCTTGGCCGTTGCACTTGTGGCTGACCACGCGGTTGGGGGATACTTTCGCATTGCAGCGGCGAAACAACGGGAGAAATCAGCGACGAATGCTAGCGCGCTAGGTATAACGAAAGGAACTGAGGACTCGTCGCAATGATTACGTATCGAATATTTATGGGCCCTATATTTTTTTTAGATATGCGTGGAATTAAGATAGGTATTCTTGAGTGTAGACGCGCGTGGCTATTTTAAACAGATAAAGGCCGTTGCCACCTTCGATCTTATGAGTCCTCTATTTTATACCTCTCCATATTTAACAAGAAAAGTCCCTTTTAAACACAACTATTTTTTCAAATACAAATTTCAACATATCAAAATTTACATTTTTAGAAAACAAATTATTAGAGACTATTATCGCTGAAAAGTTAAAAGCTTGAAAAATAAGAAAATGGTAACACAAAAATGACGCTGGGTTGCAGTGAACGCCAACGTCCACATTAGGGGGCCCTTATTTTCAACCTGCGATTTCTTTTGCTCCCTCCCCCTAATATGGTTACATTTCATGAAAAAATAGTCACTGAATTGCAATCGGACAACAGGAAAGGGTGCCGACCAGGCCTTAAAGTTTAGAATTCATCAATGGTTTTAATTTGAAGAATTTCTCAAAAATAGTAAGCCCAATCAAAATTTTGTTCAAATAATATTAAAAGAGCATTCAATTTTCTACAATTACTGTATATACAATTTTTTCGTGCTTCCAACTGTTTTTTAGATAACAGCGTTTGAATATAAAGAGAACTGCGCACCTCGCGCGTCCCCCTATACGCCGTGACGTATTGCCTATACGCGCGTAGTGCGCTGTCCTCTCTATATTCAAACGGCGTTATCTAAAAAACGGTTGGTAGCACGAAAAAATGATATATACAGTAATTGTAGAAAATTGAATGCTCTTTTAATATTATTTGAACCAAATTTCGATAGGGCTTACCATTTTTGAGAAATCCCTCAAATTCAAACCGTTGATGAAGTCTAAACTTTAAGGCATGATCGGCACCCTTTCCTGTTGTCCGATTGCAATAATCCTTTTCAAAGACTATTTCTTTATGAAATGGCAGGGTTCTCGGGGGTGGGAACATAGATACACAAAAACAAAATTTGGACACGTATATATAAAAGCCACCCTAGTCCACATCCATATAATTCCTGCTCCTCATTGAAAAAGGCATCCAGTTTCAACGCGCTGCAACTAACGAAATCCGTTGATGGAAGCTGTCCGATGGCTACTGTGGGACAGTGCCGCTGAGTCAAGGTGGCGACCGATTCGCAGATCCTTTCGACTGGACGATTAAATCGGATTCGTTTCGCGCACGTCCAGGTCCAGCTGAATGTGTCATATCGCGGCTGGTGTGAACGCCGGGAAACGGGACCGGGGGATTTATCTGGCGAGCGATATCAGGGGAACGGGAATAATTATCGGCCACGGTTGAATTAATAATTCCGCGTCGCACACGGGCGATCTTAATCTGTCGTGTTGGATTCATCGGGGCGACAAATCACGTAATAGGGCTGGGATCGATAACGACACTGTATCGTTGCAGCTCCTCGTGTGTTGTCCGCGCACGGTCTTGGATTCCCATTGAACGGGCGAACCCACCCTTCGTCGCCCTCTTTCACCGGATCGCCTATACGTTTAGTCGAATGCATTTGTCATGGATAAACGGGGGGGATCCATATACGGGCCGGGGTACCATTTATTCGCCTGGTTACACGTACGCGCTCCGCCGTCACTTACTACGAAGCGCGGCTCCCTTCTTCCGGTTAAACGGTGGAGGAGGGAAGCCTGACGGCGTTGTGCGTTATTTTGGCGCCTGCCTTAACCAGACGCATATTTCACGCGTCCCACTTTCTTGTCACCAATCCGAAGGCTAGCCTGGCAGCCGGTTTACCTGCGAAAGCCTCTCTCCCCTGTCGTTTTTGCGCACGCCACGGTATGAGCCCGGCTGACTTGACTCGGCAAACGTCGCCATGCTTAACGGTACACGCCAGATTGGAACCGTCCACGTTGCCCAGGTCGTTACGTTTCGTCCCCGCGAGGAGCCGCGCCGCGCCATGCCGGCTCAGTTTACGAGGCTGCGGAACCGATAAACGGGTTCACGGTGTAAAGATTGAGTCTGCCCAGCCGGCCAGGGGGAAGCGGAATTATCGGGAATGTATAAGGGAAATGCAAATCGGTGCTCCTTAACCCGCGCGGAAAGGTGTGCTGTGCGTCTGGCTCGCCCAGGGGCGTTGCGGAAATGGGACCCCCGCGCGGAACCAGACTAACTGGACGGACAGGAATACGCGGGTATCATTAGAGGAATATTATCGGACGGGGCTTCTTAATACACGTTACAGATACTGGCGGGGGCTAATTAGCGCCGATAGATATCACGGGAGAGGTCAGGCTCCACAGTGGTGTCACGTGGCACTGAACCGACGATCAATGTCCAGCCTCTAATTTCCTCCCCTTACATCGTATCTGTACCGTTCTGTCGTAGCTATACGTTGTCACACTCCTACGCTCGGCCCTCCCGCAGACCCCCGTTCTCCTCTCGCTCCTTGTGTTGTCGTCGCCTATGACCCGGCCTGAATGTACACAACTGGGCCAATAGCAATTACGAGTGGCTATATGGCTCTCTTCGTGAACAATGCGCTGCTAGGTCTGATCGAGTTATGGTAGGAAGCTCGAGGATTTGACCCCTTGGTACGTGGGAAGGGTTCGCGTATAGCGCGGTCGCTAAAAATTCAGCTGGTTCAGTAGATAATTATTATGGCAAGAACAGATGGGAAGGAATGCTTCGTGCAGGGGAATAGTCGATTATCTCGAGAATCGGCACTGGTACTGGTTTACTGATAGACAGGAAGGAACACAATTAGGTGGATGTACAGTGGGTGGCTAAATTATTATACTAAAATAAAAAGGTTTGAGATTTTGTAAGTTTAACCGATGGAATACAATAGATGTCTCGTTTCTAATGTTATAATATTTTTTTTAGTATAGAGGTTTGATAATATAGCCGCATAGGGGAAATATAATTACTCAATATTTGGTGACTCCGCCTTTAGCTTTTATGACGGCTGTGGCTACTTCCTGCAGTTTTGGAATATTCTGCCACACTCTGATGATATTCTCTATTAGTTCTCTCTTATTTGTAATAATTTTATCCCCACCCTTTTAAAAACAAATGAGATTTATATTTTGAAAAATTACTCACAATGTTGCCAGATGTTGTAGCTAATCAACAAATGAAAAAACAACAACATTCGTGCATTCTTACTTTAATCACAGCCACGACTTTCACAGATGTTGATGAAAATGATTTGAGTATAATAATTTCGCCACCCTTTGTATTTTAGAAGCATTTTCTGCTTTTCGTTAAGGGCGAAGACAAATCGCGTAAACGGTTTTCTAAAAGTTTTATTTCCAAGATGCAAAATTTTTTTTTGTGTCAGAATTTAAATACTGTTATTACGAATTTTCTGGTAAGGGAAAATAGTGGCAGTGGTTGTCATCAGATTGAACATGCCCGACGGTCCATAAGTCATCCACAGCAGAGGAAAGAAATCATTTCTAGCAATTTCTTTAATGAAATAAATAAACAGTTTAGATCTCAACAAAATTACAGAATCGTGCTTCTATGACCTTTCTTCATCCTTAAGACGAGTAGAATGCGCCCTCGTGGTATGCCCACTATTTCTGTTAAAGCCTGTATAATAACAGTAGCAGTGAGAAGAAGAAAGGACAATAAGTGATTATGATTGGACCACTGAAGTATTCAATAATTTTTACATTGTCGTGGGACTGTCAGAAGTTTGAAATGGTTTCTTGTCTGAATTTGTGGGGGCTAAAATATGCTTTGCTAATAAAATAACGTATGGATTTTTATTATGCTAAGAAATTTTACGTTCGAGAAAGTTATCGAATGAATAACAGTTAAGTATATTTATTCGAAATAACAAAAATAACTGTTATTTGTTAATTAACTAGTTAATTAACACCATTCTCCCAGGGATTCTCGTTTCATTAATGGAATCTCGCATACGGGGAGCAAATAATGTTCTTCTAAACTAAATACTTTAAATCCTATTTTCCATAAGTAACACAATTACGTACTCGCGAACTAAACCCCCGGTTTGTAACGTTTCAACGTCATCCCCGGTGAATGCCATTTCTCAGGTCAGAATTCACTGGCGCATGAATTCATAATACACGGCCATAATTTAACTATCATTAAACCAGCTTTTACGTTAATAGTACGATACAGTAGAGCATCGGAAGACCGTGGCTGTTTCTATGACAAAGATTAATTTCCTTTATTATTATTCCCGCGACGCTGACATTTTAGTAATTTCAGTAATTACTGCGGTATCACTTACGCAAGTACACGCTTCCGCGGGAAATATCCCTTATCACGTTAGGTAAATCTGCTTACAAGAACAATCGTGTTTAAAGAAAACCAAAATCTTCGACAGCATTTGTCACCATCGTCAACCCTTCCTGCACTTCCCAAAAGAAGAGTAGGTACATTAATTGTTGACTTTATATAAAATTATGACGTAAGGAAAAACAGAAAAATAAGTGGAATTTGGGGAATCAATTCTTTCATACTCGATTTCTCTTTTGAAAGAATTCACTGTCTAACTGTGCATAGCATTTCGAATATTTTCCTCAAAATCGAAGCATTGTAGGAAAAAATTTATCCTGCAATTTTTCTATATTCTCAAGCGTCACAATTCATTGTTTCACCGGGTAAGCAAATTTTAGGTAACGGGTATCGGCAGGATACGGCCTGTTATATAACGTGGGCATCACGATCGCCGTCGAACGGCACATGATGAGATACACCGCAAGTACACGGAGGAAATTAAATTAAAGTCACTTAAGTGTTTACTCACGTTCCCAATTATACACGATGAACCCTTGGCACCAAAATAATTATCTTTTGTAGCCCGTTACTCGGGACCCTGCGCGCAACACAGCAAATCGACCATCTTACACGACATCCTCGTTGTTGCGTCCTTAGTTCAACTACGTTTTTACAATTATACGTGTATCAGCTGTTCAAACGATATACTTATAGAGCAATGTGTAGTTTACGATCTTATCGTAGCATTCTACTACTTACAGACGCCTGCAATGTGCGCTCTTTCATAGAGTGAAGTCTTTAATTTGGGGCAAAAGGGGGCGTAATTTCTAAACATACATGTGTCACGAAATATTTCTTTACACGTTGTTGTGCGTTTAGTTATTAATACTGTATGTATTCGGTGGGATTATGCGAGTGGTAAGGGGAAATAAAATTTAGTAGGTCCAAGAAATTTATCCTGAAACCTCTTCGTCAATTTTTAGGGGGGCCATTCTGGACCCATATTTAATAATACTTTTCTAATAAGGTTTCTTTTGAAACAACGTGCAGGAACTAAGTTCTAAGTTTGCTTTAACATTTTATTAATTTTAAGTTTAATGGTTTTGACCTTATTAATTTTCACTTGAGTGATTTTGACTTTATTAATTTTAACTTTAACGATTCTGACTTTGTTACAATCAACTTTTTGACTTTATTAATTTTAACTTTAATGGTTGTGACTTTATTAATTTTCACTTGAGTGATTTTGACTTTATTAATATTAACTTTAATGATTTTGACTTTATTAATTTCAGCTTCCACTTTATTGATTTGAATGTCAATGATTTTGACTTTATTACATTCAACTTTTTGACTCCTTTAATTTTAATTTTAATGGTTGTGACTTTATTAATTTTCACTCGAGTGATTTTGACTTTATTAATATTAACTTTAATGATTTTGACTTTATTAATTTCAGCTTCCACTTTATTGATTTTAATGTTAATGATTTTGACTTTATTAATTTCAGCTTCCACTTTATTGATTTGAATGTCAATGATTTCGACTTTATTACATTCAACTTTTTGACTCCTTTAATTTTAACTTTAATGGTTGTGACTTTATTAATTTTCACTCGAGTGATTTTGACTTTATTACTTTTAACTTCAATGATTTTGACTTTATTAATTTCAGCTTTTGGACTTTACTGATTTCAATTCGAATGATTTTGACTTTCTCAATTTCCACTCTTTGACTTCATCAATTTTAACTTTAATGATTTAATCTTTAATAATTTTACAAAACATTCCATCGAAAATGTCAATTAGCATATAAAATTCAGCTACCAACGAAATCGCAAAGTTATCCCTGTGTCTGAATTGAATCAGCAGACAAATTCTGCGTACAAGCCAGTTGTGTTTAAACATTGATCTTCGAGTAAGGCTGGATATTTGTGAAGAGCCTGGATAGATTCATTGATAAGCCGGTCGCCCATTAAACGAAAGATCTTAATTCCCCTAACTGCTAAAGGCACCCCACCTAATTTGATAATATCCTATCAGCACAGCCTTCTCCCGCGGCGTCGGTTTTTAGTACACTTAAAAAATACAAATTCCACACGCTGATCGATCGACAGTATCACAGTGCAGCAACGTTAAGGAATCTTGGATTGATAAGAAGCGCAACTGACTCCAACGCAATAATTATCGTGATCTCGTCCCGGCTCCCTTACTTTAGGTCACGAACCCTCCACGGGATTGCGGGATCGGGTATTAGAAGCAGGAATAGGGAACGAAACAAATCCATGAGCGAGATTTAATGCGGGTCTTATCAAAGAATGTCGAGGTCTAGATGAAACCGATATAACCTTATTCTGACATGCAAGATAGAACTACGGCTGACTTCGAATAACAGTAACTCGGTTCGATTCCGTTTGTACGACATTTCGATTAGTATCTCGTACTGTCCTCCATTGCTTCCATGTCCACCGTTTCGTACATAGAATTACTCTTTCCACGTAATCGACAATTTAAAGTTAGAAAACGTTCACCCTCTTTCTTCACGAGAAGAATATTAATTTCAACTTATAACGAAAACTGTTAATACGTTAAACGTTACTCAATTAAAGCCTCCCCAAAATTATTAAACGAACTATTGAATTCTTTACTTTGAAATTCTTTGAAAAATCGTAACGGTTGCCATATCCGTGGAACCAAGTCGTGGAACTCTAAAAACTTATTAAGTGACTCAGCTTAAGACTCAGCAATTCGACTGGTTAATTGTAACCACTGTTTCACTGGAACGACTCGAACGTTCAGTGTTCGTAATCTTTGCAGTTTTATTTTTGGGTAATTCAGGGTACACAAGTGCACTCCATAATTTGATTATTATAATATGATTTGTGCAGAATTAGTGTCAAATATAGAAAATTACAGTACTTGCTATGCAAAGGGACTTAACAAAAATGCCTCAGCTGAGGATACACATATATTTCTAAATGGCCCCCGCAGCGGCAAGCTGTGCCTCGTACAAACGTTAATGCCTCAGTATTGTCGTTTATTTACCTCGACTGGAGAATCTTATGACCCCAACTGCAACGGAATCCCAGCGTGTTTTCTAAAGAGGTCAGCCATGGCAATTTGCATGAGCGAAATCAGAGGATATCACGATCGCTAAAAAGGTCTGAGAGCAAATATTGACTTTCGTGGCGAGCTGGCTGTGAAATGGACGAAGTAAAATGATAGGTAACAGGGACGCGGATAGCTGGAACGGAGAAAAGGGAAATTACGGGATAGTAGGCTAGCGAATGAAAGAAAGAAAATACGAGGTAGCGGCTTGAGTAACGCGTGCGCCGTGCTGAGCCAGTCGTGCATCGAGAATGGAGGGAACGTGTGGGAAAAGAACTTTCGCGAAGGAGACACTGAAAGGACCAGATAGCCAGAGCTGGGGACTTCCCTTGAGCGCGGCTTAATTAGCCATTTGCCTCCCCTTTACGCATGGAACGTCCGTCGATGACGCGGCCACAGCAGCCGCACCTTTTCATAATCCTATCCCACTATTCCTCCTGCAAACTTTTCCGCTCTGATCAGAGTATTTTTAACACATCAGAAGCATAGAGACGAGCAGAGGCTGCAGGAGGAATAGCGAAATAGGATTATGAAAAGGCGCGGCTGCTGTGGCCGCGTCATCGATTGCCGTTCCATGCGTAAATGAGAGACAAATGGCTAATTGAGCCGTGCTCAAGGGAAGTCCCCAGCTCTTCTATCAGAGCGCAAACATCAATGAGAAACAGGACAGAATGAAAAACAGGATCTCCATCTGCGTGCAACTCAAAAACGAGAGGTGCACTGTTTGAGACCAGACCTTTAAATTGATTTCATTTTTTTATTTTTATTACATTCCTTTTCACGCGGTGGCATGGATAGATTGATCCTGAGCGATTGAACCCATCAGATGTGGTAAGACGGGGTATCTGTATTAATTTTCGTAAGAATTAGCTTTGCAAGTTATTTATCGACTTCGGAGCAACGGTTTCGAATTCCATATCCAACTGTTCAACAAATTCGTAGGAGCATAAGTTGGCGTATATTTACACCCTGCCTATCGATGCAATCGACTGTAAACTCCCACCGTGCCGAGGGAATTAATGAATCAATGAACAATATTTCATTAGGCCGAATGCAGCGCGAAAGTGAACGATGCGCAGGAATCATTGGCAATATTCATCGAATCTGTGGTAACGATCTTCCTTAGGGAGCGTGGCTTCTTAAAGTATAGATTACCGTTAAAGGAGATCGCTATCTGAATCGCTAGACCACCCATGATGGAGTATCACGAAGGGTCGAAGGATCTTTTCTACGGCCCTCGATACTATGTAGGAAGAAGCTGGATACTAACGAATCGCTAGGTGCCTCCAATGAACTGTTCCACGCGGTGGTTTTTGCCTAGGCATCGCCCGCGATCGGTGCGATAATCGTAAAATTTTAATTCCCGCATAATAATGCCAATAGAGCCTTTCAGCGGCCGGGACCGGTATCATTATTTAAGGCAATCGCTACACGATCTTTTCGGGATAACAACACCGATGAATAACAAGCTTTCCAACGTGTCGATAATTAATGCAAGGACTATCGTAGGATAATTCAGACTAGCTTCATAGTTTCATTAGAATTCGGGGTATTATTGCTCGTGTAAGATTATTGTGAGATGCAGGCCGCTCATGAAACCATTTTTCTTGAGCTTGGTGTTCGATAAGGGTTGCTCACAGTTCCAAAGAAATGGGTGATTGTATTTGAACAGGTGACTATTATACTTCCCTTGAGGAGTGATTTTTCAGAAGGGCAGACTTCAACTTATTGTTAGAAAAAAATTCAATAATTGCAAAAACTGTGGTACCCACGTTTGTTAAAAATTTTTTTTTTATTAGTTCGTGTACATTTTATTATTCCATCTGATTGTTGTTGGCGTTGTTTTAATAGTTATTTAAAAGAAACGTTTGGAAATAAGACCTTTTGTATAAAACATGTATTTTCACTTCAATTTTTCAAAAAGGAATTAAACTTATTTTGTAGTGTTTTGTGTAACTGGAGGATGTAGTGTAACATTATTAAGGCGATGCCATTAAAATTTACTTCAAGGTCAAAACTGGAAATAGTACAAGATTAGTTGAAAACGAAAAAAATCTACATTTAATTGTATCGAGAAGTTAACTCAAAAAAGCATCATTAATGAAATCAGTTCTCATAGAAACAATATGATCTATGTGTATATTGATATGCTAATGTATTATGAAATGTGTGCTATGTCAGATTCATTTGAAAAGAATTACTTGAGTGTTATTAAGTTATCTAATGATACAGCTGAGATGTTCAAGTCCATAAATAATGCTCATGCGATTAACAAAACAATTTAGGCGAACTCGTAGTTCATAAAAAATAAAAACTACATTTATATTTAATTTTTACTAAGTTCTTTTTAATAAAATAGCCCTGTCAAATATATCAAAATAATTAATATATTTACGAAAAATATAAAGGGGTGTCTTAAATTAAAAAACGTCTTCAACTCATATAAAGAGGAAATTCTTGTGTAAAATTAAATCGAAAATTTAGTTAACAGATCAGTTACAATTTCTAGTATTATTTCATAAAATAAAGATTTTAGTTATTTGTATAAAAAAACAGTCGTTATGTTGTCCCTTTGAAAAATCGCTGCTCACTTTATTTAATTTTTTTTTCACGTGGGAGGGTTACAGTTTCGTCAGACATATTTCCACGCAATCTTCTACAACCATTGCAGAAGCTCTTTATTACAAACGAACAATATTTCCATCCCTTTATTCAGATAAATTCACAAAAACAAATTTCTCTACAAGCTCAACAAGGTTCTCCAAACAACGCGTAAACATTTCACACGTCCTTGTAAAGCCAAAAATTCCCCGCGCATGTGAAAGCCAAGTGTCACTCTAATTGAGACGACATTTCGTGTTAGAATATAATGTTTATTTATTCAAGAAAATAAAAGTTACACAGTCGAACGTCAGTATAATAATAATAATAAGAACTGTATAAAACTTAAACTAAAATTAATAGAAAGAATACTGTCTTTAGCGCGATACAAGTTATCCGTTCAGAGGGTTTTCTCGGACTGAGAAGCGCAGGGGTCGAGAAAACGGTTTTCCCCTCTTTTGGGTCTCCTGTAGCGAAAGAAAGGAAACTCATAAATTACCGGGTCCTTAAAGTCCCTGACACTCTAACTCTAGGAACAGTCTATCGTTGTACACATTCCAACATTTCGAATTAAAACTATTTTTAAATTCAGAGACGACATTACACGCTGCCATAAAATTTCCAGCTGTTCCGTCTGAAGTCACGCTCCCCGCACCGCATCGCGCAGTACAGAGCATACGGGAAGGTGTTGTACCAAAGAGGTATCACAAGTGTGTTATGTTTCGCACATTACACACGGATGCGCGATCCTCAGCATGCCCTGCTTGTCAGCTTCTTAGCAGCTTTTTTAAAATTCTCTATCCTCTCATAATACTCGGTAACAACAGCGGAGTGCTTCCCAGTTTCTTCTACTTTTACAGCCGCTTCGATCTTCCCGCGAGAGGTAGGGGGCGGCTCCGAGAACTTTTCCAAAGCAACGCGAGAGTGGCAGTAGGGAGGAACAATGGAAATGCGTGATAAACAAGCAGACTGTCATCGTCGCGCGACGATTTAGCGGCGGCGTCGCCGTTTCTTTCACGTCGCCCAAGAAACGGTTAAGTAACGCTGAATTATCCATCGTGTAGAGCGAAGATGGACACGAGAGTTAACCTCTACTCTTGAGCTTGAGACCGCATCAGCACGTTAATGCCGGCGAGAAGGAAGGAGGAGAAAGAAAGCAGGGGAAGAAACAGAGAGATAGCGAGAGCTCCTCGCGTTCGCGTTATCTCCGAGAGTGCGCATACATTTGCTCGGTGAAGCAGTTCCGTTTTCTTTGCTTCTCTCTCGCGCGCCATTCTCGACCGGTAGACGAACCTAACTGTTCCGAATCGTCGCGATAATTTCGAATCTCGCATTCAAGGCGACGCTCTTGTGCATAGCAGTTCTAAACTACGCTGCGCCCTCCCTCCCCCGGCCCCTGTCCCTCTGCCACCGCCAACGGACCCCCTATCTAACCCCCCTCGAAACTAAATCAATAGATAATTCTACATTATTGTACCCAGATATAACGTAAGCGGGCACGTACCGGCTGCCGAGGGGGTTCGGCCAGCCGAAAAGCACGAAATAGCGTGGGGTAGTAATGCATTACTCGCGCGGTAATACCAGAAGCTAAATTTCACCGGGTGGAATTTAAGGAGAGATTAAGGAGCGTATTCAGAACGCGTCAGTAAAAACGTGAGCACTCCTCCCGCTCGAATTTTCCGGCCCGGCGAAGGTCTTTATTCGGCTCGCTTGCGCCGATGCAGTTCCCTATATTCGCGCCAGCGATGTTTTATGGGATTCTTACGGCGGCGCTGCTGTTTTTTTTACGGCGGAGCGTTGAACGTGTTGCGAAGATTTTATTCGCGGCAGCCAGAATTAAAAATTCTGTCGTTGTGGTGCTTGTTACGCGTGAGATGTATAAAGTGCCGCTTCGTGCGTGATTGTTATTAGGCTTTGTTGTTTTGGCATACTTGTCGCGCGGCTTTATAGTGGTAGGTTAGTGGCAGCAGTGTATGGGGTGAAATTTTATTCGCGATGCATGTCGGCTGCATAATTTTTATCGGAAGGGGATGTTTTATTATAGTTGCAATAGAATTGTGAAATATTCACATTTCCTTCGTGTAGCAAGGGAAGATCTTCAAGCTGGAAATTTAAGAAATTATGAGACTTTGGGGATATGTAGAGGGTATATTTTTTTTATGCTCAAATTCACTCTAAGGGGGCGGAATTGATCCCTGGAAATCTGGCTATTTTAAGATTTCGTGTTATAACTGGCGAACTGTAAGAGGTAGAGAAAAAGTTTTCAGACAAAAGATACTTCGTTTAATTAGGACTATCATTTGGCGAACGTTATATGCGAATTATGACACAAAATCGGAAAATAGCCGGATTATCAGGGAGTAATTTCACCCCCTTAGAGTAAAAAAGGGGATACAAAAAAATGCGTGGGGCAGATACCTGCATATCCTCTACATATTCCCAAAGTTTCATAATTTTTTGAATTTCCAGGTTGGGGATATCCCCTTGTGAGACTACTTGTGGTTTTAAATTGGGACTTATGGTTTTAATTATTTCAAATACCACAGAATTCGAATTTCAGATTCGAATAAATAGGAGTATTCGAATATTAGGAGTGATTGAATTTCGGATTGTACCGAATAGGAATCTGAACTTGAAATATTTTTTCACACATTATCGTGAAATTCTTTTCTTGTTGGCATTTACAATAATTTCTTTTTCAAACGACAAATTTGAAACGTTATTAATCTTTCGTAAATTTATAAATTTTTAAACGAGAACAAGCGAGAATTATTAATTATGCTAATTATTTTACAATCGTTATTCGAACAAATTATTCACATAAATAATGATCAATTATTCGAATGAATAGAAGAAGTAATATGTCGCAAAGAGTAAGTACTTATTATTTAAATAAAATATTGCACTAAAAAGAATTTATGCGTATAATTACGTTAAATGCTTATAAATTTACTTGAAATAATTAGAATAATGCCCAATTTTGTTTCGCAGTCAATCTACGTGTCTTCATTTTGTTTGAAACCTTAGTATAAGCATATATTTTTGTAGGAAGCTGAAAATTTACCAAAGATTAACAATGTTTCAATTTTTTCGTTTTAAAAACAAGTAATATATACTAAAATATAATTAATACTTCCAATTATTCGACTATTCGAAGAAACTATTCGTATCCGAATTATTCGAAGAAACTATTCGTATTCGAAATTATTCGAATTATTCGAAAAAACTATTCGTATTCGAAATTATTCGAAGAAACTATTCGTTTTCGAAATTATTCGAAGAAACTATTCGTATTCGAAATTATTCGAATTATTCGAGAAAACTATTCGTATTCGAAATTATTCGAATTATTCGAAGAAACTATTCGTATTCGAAATTATTCGAATTATTCGAAGAAACTATACGTATTCGAAACTATTCGAAGAAACTATATGCATTCGAAATTATCCGAATTATTCGTATTCGAAATTATTCGAATACTTACAGCTCTTTTTTAAATCGTTCATATATCATTCTGGAGTGTACATTTTAGAAAAAAATCGTTTCAATTCGTGCCCTACTTCTCTACACAACACCCATAATTTCATTTGCCCTCCTCCCTCCCAGCATTCGAGACATTGCAATCGGGCATAAAGCGAATATGAAACCATCTACGATGAAAAGACTCCCGCAAACGTAACTTCCAGACCAGACACTCGCACGAGTATTTTAAAGTCGTACTTTCATCGTTTCCGAAAAAATAATCGCGGCATTTCCCCAGTCGCTTTGCTTCAGTCGATAAATAATTTCCGCGCGTATATTGTAACGCGGTTTTACGATGTAGCGCACTTCGCTTTCCGCGGAGGAGCACTCGCGGCTGCGTCCTCCTCTACCTGCGGCCTCCGCCATCTTCTACGCTGTGCAGAGTTAATGACGCAATCGCCGAGAATTATACTCGGCGGGGTCGCGCGTCGTACCCTTACACGCTTGAATCTTTTCCGGTATTATTCATTACTCCTTAATAATGATCTCCGCGGCTTTCTTTCTCTTTCTCCACCTCCCATTCCGCCCTTCTCCCGCGCATTGGCACTGCCCTCGGCTGCGGCCGCGCTCGTCCTGCCAGAGGCAACGCCGCGCAAACGACGAGAACTATTTTACTCCCCCTGACCGGTATTTCGCAGACATTTTTGCAGGTATTTTTGAAACACCCCAGTCAGCCTAGACCGAGCTACCACTTCTTCCGCCAGCCGCTCTGTGTTATTACGCGCACTTTTTGCCAGCGCTAATGCCGGTAATTTGGATTACGCTCGATGCAAATTGAAGACATCGACCACACGCAGCGCGCTCCTCGGCTTCGTCCAGTTCCGTTCGCTTCTCCCACCTGTTCGCTTGATTATAATTTTCGAAACCGTCCTGCCGCTTTACTTCATCCGCTTCCCTTCCGATGCCCCCGTGTTAAAATCCTCCCTCTCTTCCGAGGGAGAGGGTGCGCGCCCATCCTGACACCGGAAATTGTTAAACCAAGTGGCGCTGTCGCCCCTGGCATTGCGTTTGTTGTACAATGCGTAAACATCGCGGGGTTAATACAGTGACGCAATAATTCTTCTCGAATGGATCTGCTAGAACTGAGGAGTTTGGTAGCTGAGTAGTATACGGGAGAAGCTTATTTAATATACCTCTGCGAGGCTGCACCTCTGAATATATATTTGCTGGAATTATCCCGCTAACGATTCAAAGACCTACTTTCCATCGGGACAGCTTATGCATTACGATATTCAGCGAAACGCCGTTGTCGTAATAAAACGCTTACTGCTGCTGCGACGCTCCAGCCGGGGCGCAGCAAATAAAGATATCGACGATCGCGAGCTTTTGTTTTCCTCCCTCATCAACTTGTTCCTGCGCGCGAATCATAAAAACGAAACAAATCTTCGCTCGACATTGCCGTCGTTCTTCCGCGGGGTATCGATCTCTCGAGCATCTGTCTGCTCTTTCGTCGTGGAAAAGGAATTCCCAGTTTATACACCCCGTGCGGATTTTATGCTCCTAGGGATATAAAACTGGAGCTTGGTAATCGTGCCAGTGATTAACGCGTTTGTCTGCCCGTCGCTGTGATTTCGCAGAGAACGTTCAACGTATAATTGGCACGGCTGCGTGGAGTATAAATAGATCATTGTGACGGATATTGGTCCGGTTTCGCGACCGTGATCCTGCTGTTGCTTTGCTAGATGAACTTCCACGTCGTGGACGAAAAATTAATGCCCGCGTCTGCAGCTAATGTGAAATGTGTGCACCGGTGGGCGAATAAACTTTGCATGGAATCTTTGAAGCACTGTGCACATATCGCATGTTAATGCGAAGTATGAATGGACAGGTCTGGAGGATTTATTACAAATCTGTTACTTCCATTTCTCATCGCTCTAGCTATGGGAATTACAAACGTTGCATATTTACCGAAGGAAGCCATAATTCTGGGTATTTTGAAACCTCCAAACTTTTCATTGGTCTCCGAAAACTTTTGCAACTGCATTTTGTAAATTGAATAGAGATCTTTCTATGGTACTGTTTAATGAGCTTGAATTCCCAAGCTTCGCGTTAAGGGGGTATTCTACCCAAAAATTCTATTCTTTTTTTGTTTGATTTTCAAATATTTTAGGGTTTCGAAAATATGTCTCTGAAATATTAACCCTTAACTGGTATCCTGGGTCGCACATGACCCCAAGCACTCAAAGTTCGCTGCAAAATTTTTGGCTGTCTAAGTTTGTCAACTGAATTTCTAATTAATTTTATAGTTAATTGTTTAGCTTTCTACGTTCCTATTATTTTATACATTTCCTAAGAACAAAATATTCATAGAGGATGATCTAGTGTCGACTTTACAAATTTCTGTGTCCTTTTTTATTTGGGGTCTGCCACGACCCCAGTATACCAGCCACGTTTGCCAAAAACAGTATACCAGTTAAGGGTTAAAGTGAAATTCGAAAAACTCCCAGAGTTATAGGGGTTTAAGGCCGCAGCGTGGCCGGCAGTCGTTCCCTCGACCCTTGTATCTAAAGAGGCTATGACTGCCAGCAGAGAAGAGAGAGCTGCCCAACATGATTTTTTTTAAGCTCAAGAAGGTTTCCTCTACGGTCCTGGTATACCAGATTAGGGATAAGTTACAGAAATTAGTTGTTATCTACCGCAACTTCAGTAGTATAGGTCGTACTGCATGAAAAACTTTAAACGCGTTTTTCTCGAAACGATTTCTTTAGATCGGGCGCACATTTTTCTCAAAAACTACTGGACCGATTCAGCTAAAATTTGGCACACATTCGAAGTGAATGTGTACCTATAGCCGGAACTAGAATTATATCAATAGTTTCAGTACAACCTCCCCCACACCTTGTTTTAGCTCAAGAAAAGTCGAAAAATCAAATATAAATTTTTAAACAGCTGTGATTTCGGTAACAATGTCCGGACTTGGTTACGTCTAGTTCGGGCGATAACTACACTCATATAGATTAAAAAAATCTTTGGTACTTTCGTTTCAGATGACTAGGACGGCCGCAATTCGTGCGCCCGATGGGGCCGGTTTTTGATGACATGACCTGCCCTTCGGCGTGTAACTTGTACAAATTTCAATATAATGCGTTCCAAAAATTTGTGTTGATAGCTCAAACACTACTAAATATGTGTGCAAAAGCCCTGCCCTGTAGGTGCGATAGGTTTTCCAGAATTAATTTTCAAATATCACCTTCAAAAACGAGTGTCTAGACTAGAATACCCCCTTAAAGCTATCTAAATGACGAGTGCTGAGAGTGATCTTTAATATACCGTCCTCAATTCAAACATAGTGCTTCGTTTCAAACTTAAATAAATAATTCCCTCGTCAATAGGGACACTCGAAAAGTATCTCTACCGTGTATCGTCGACCGAAAACCGCTGCCAAATAAAGCAATAATGTTGGTTAGGAAGCTCACCACTATCCGTGGACAAGATCCTCCCTTGTGTCACAAGGCTGTGCCGTCTCTACTGGCGTTAAAGAGTAGAAAACCCACAACTGTTTCCCCTTTGACTAATTATTGCAAGCTTACCTACTGGTCAGCGTAGGGGGATTATTCCAATTTTGTCGGGGGTTGGGAATGGGTGAAAGGTAGGATCGAAGGACGGAAAAGGACATATAACGCCCCGAGGAACCCGACAAGTCACTCAGACTCTAACTTATACTCGCTGACCCATCTCACGTCTTCTCCGAATTGCAAAGCGTACTTCCTACTTAAACTAAAATTTGTTACTCAATTAAACCACGAGCATTCGAGTCAAGTAAAGAACTCTACGTGACATATCGACAAGTAGTTGCCCGCGGGAGCCGCCTCTCCTTTCTCCTAACTCAAAGGATCCACTTGTTTTGCGTTGCCCGTGAAAAATGGCTAGCGCCCTATCCGTTTCGCCGTCATCTATACGCGGCGCGCCGCGAGCGAACCGTCGACCGAGTTCTTGCCCGGCGGAAAACTCGCTGACTGGCGACTAACTCGAGACAGGGGGCACGTCTCTCTGGGTAATTCATCGTCCTTCGCCCAAGGACGTGACGAGTACTAAAGGACCGCGACGAAGAGATCGGGGACACCGCCGTCCCTCAAGCAGCCAATTTCCTTAATAAATGATCCCATTACGCGGCCCGGCAAAAACTCCGCGTTAAAGTGTCTTACGTGTCACCGGTAACGTGAAATTGGATATTTATTGGTGACAGATGGGACACGGCTGTTCAGCGGATCACGCCGCGCGATCAATCATACCTCGCGATACTGTGCACACTTTAGCGGCGCGCCATCGTGTAATGAATTGCATCTGCAGTAATAGCGGGTCAGTGGTGGCAGTGGGGCTTGAAAAATAACCGTAATATCATTGTACTTGCGAGCCCAGCGTGTACGGGATTTAGGAACGTAACCGAGCGTGTACAACCCCCGTCCACCCCTATCTCCGTCCTCTCCGCGCCTATACGTGCGCCTGCACCTACTGCACCCTCGCTCTGTCTGCCTCCTCCTCTGTGCCTTCTATTCTCGCGTTATCTGCTGTCTCGTTTCCCCGAGTTTACATACGACTGGCAAACTAAATGCACGCGGAGCCTCCGAGCGACAGACGCAGCGTCGCCTGGGAATAGAAACACATGCAGCCCCCCGATTTGATATGCCGACTGACACACAGGATCACTGTTCGAATCTCCACGGCATATGGCTTGATACACGCGATGCGATGCGGGGCCTCCGCTGCTGGCATCTATTTCCCGGCGATACGTACATAGAGCCGGGTGGACCGGTACCGGGAGAAGGCAACGAGAGCCAGAGATCGGAGCAAGAGTTATCGGTTAAGCTCGTTAAATTTAACTTCGACTTTTCGAACCCCGAGAGCCCGTGGGACGTAACGGTGCCGGCAATGACGAACGGCGTCCGCTTTGAACACAAATCACGTACGCCCCGGCTCGCCTCTGCGAGGAATTAAATGATTCTTCCCGTCTTTTTATCGACTCCGAGCACAACACCGCGGAAGCACGCGCTGTTCTTTGGCCACGTTTCGCTCCACCCCATGCGGCCTCCTGATGGAGCGCGTCCACGGCCGGAGTTTATTTGTTTGCCGGCTTCTGCCGTGCTCGATCATTGACACCGTTATGGATCTCGCGAGATATGTCGGTAGCCATGGAACGTGGCGGATTTTATGGTTACGGGAGTGTTGAGTAGGAATGGCACTTCCTATTCGCGGCATTCCACCCGAAATTAGACAGTTTTTGGAGTAACATTTCGGATTACTTTGAAAGCTGGGTATGTTGTAGTCTTTAGTGATATATAAATGTGTCTGGAAGGGTTTTTCAAAATCTTAAAAATTGTGGATCTTATAGCTCTTTGAAATATAGGGGTCACCTTTTTTCAATAAATTATAACTGTTGAACTGAGAAACTGATAAAAATGGTTAGTATAAAGGTACATTCTCGTGTGATCCCTTGAAAAATGTAGGATTTTCTTAAGAGAAAACTGTGACACATAGGGTAAAAAGTATTTTTGGTATGGATTTATACATATTTTAAGATGATAAAAAAAATTTATTGTTTCTTCTCCGATGTAATCTGGAATAAATAGCTATAAATTTGTCGGTGACAGAAACACTAATTGACAGGAGAACTAATTGACGGGTTTCAAAAATTCTTTCGGGATTCCTCTCCTAAGTTTTGGTCCACCCGATTTGATTTTGTTCGGTAGTTTTTAGCGAAAAGTTACCAGTTTCGGGCACTTTTATTAAAACATCTACCAATCACCGAATTTTCATTATTTTGCAGTAACGATTGCTAATGCGATAACCATATTCATATATTTTATGAAAACATCATATTCATATATTTTATTCGATTTTTTATTCCAGATGAGCCTACTTTGAAATATCACGAACACCGTGTTTTTATCACCGTCAGAATTAGAGTTATTTATTTAAGGTTACATCTGTGAAAAACACAATAAAAAAATTTTCATCATCTTAGAATATATATAAATCAATACCAAAAAGACTGCGACATATCCTATGTGTCACAGTTTTCTTTCAAAGAAATCCTAAATTTTTTAGAGACAGCTTTTCTTACAAACCGATTTACTACTTTTTTAATACTTCTACGAGCAAGAATCATCATCCACATTACTCACTGACCGATGATTCAAGCTTACTGTTAGATCCCCGTGTTTCTAACGACTGGTCCAAGCAACGAAGCTATCCAGATCGTCGATGATCAAAGACTTCCATTTCGGGTCTAACATCTACCGTTACTAAGCACTTAATGATATAATTTCAAAGATCCCTCAACTTCATCGAATCAGATTGACCCATAATATACCAGTGGATATTTTATAGCTAACAATAAGCTCCCTGCGTCGTCCCATTAAATGCGCTCGTAGAAGAACAAATGCTCCCCAAAATGAATTCATCGCGGCGGAAAATGGGCCTGCGCGATGGACGTTAAGACGGTAATGATAGTAATACGCTTCATAGTAGGCTGATGATAATCACTTCGCGGTCAATCTTGGGTGAGCGAGGCCGCGAGACAGCGGTGCAGCGTGCACATGAGCTAACAGAGACGGAAAGGATGTCATGACCTAACCCTGGCTGTCGGTGCGCGGGAGCGTCATTAATACGGTAGCAATTTATTACGGCGCTGTCTGACTGGCTGTCTGCCCCGACAGTGTCTTCGGGGCGTAGTCGTTGTCTGCGGAGCTGAATCTTCCGACAACACATGCGCACGTACACACGGCCGACGGAAGATAACGGGCGAAGGACAGAGTACGAGGCGCGTGAGATAGTAAAGGTGACGGCTAGTGTGAAAAGGGTCTCAAAAAAAGGGGGAGGCGGAGTAGGAACCGTTGAAAATGAACAGCCGCGAGACTGGGGGACGAAAATATATCGCTCCTAGTCGCCGACACGGGGGAAACAATTGATGTGCATACATATGCATGCGCCGAGGTAAGAGTGATGTAAGAGCGACGAGTATGAAGTAACAGAAAGCTGATGGAGTGTGCATGATGAGACGGTAGGGCCTTACATATTGTTTCCCATCTACAATATAATGAAGGAGGAGGAGTCAGAAATTGCGGGTATTGCTAATCTGTATAGAAATCTAAGCACTGCAAGACAGGGTGTCTAATGCTGCGTTTTATAATCATTGGTTAGGTCCATGGAAGTATGAAAAAGGAGCAGTGGCGGGTTAAAGGAAGAAGGCCCAACCAGCAAATGTTCTAAGGGGCCCAAATTTTTCGGGATAATGAAGATGGGATTTACTAAAAACAGGCTAAGTGTAGTGGAGAAAAATAAATTTTAGTGTTTGGTTAAGATTATTATTTTTTTATTTTTGAAGATGGGCCTCTAGGAGGGCCTTCTGGCCAGGGGCCCAGGCGGCAACTGCTCATCGACCGCCAGTTAATCCGCCACTGAAAAGGAGCTAATTTCTTCGCGAAACATAAACTCGAAATGTGATCGTTTCGAATAGAAATGGCTTCAAACATGTATACACAGCTACTTTCGTTAGTTACTTACAATTAGAGTAACCCTGATTTCACTAGTTACAACGATATAAAGGCTCCCTATAGTCCAGTGAAATTAAAGGAAAATCTGGTCAATCTACGGAATAAATCCCAGCAAGCTAAATTTTGGTATGGGCCTTTATTTGGTTGTTTTGCTGCCCAAATTCACTCTAGGGGGGTGAAGTTGACCACTGAAAATCCATTTTTTTTTTCGATTTTGTGTTATAAACGTAAGAACTGTAGGGACTATAAGTTACCAAATGATAGTCCCAATTAAAAGAAGTAACTTTTTCCTGAACATTGTTTTTCTATCTCTTACAGTTTTCGAGTAATAATACAAAATAAAAAAAAATTCAGGAGTCAATTACACCCTCATGCAGTCAATTTTGGCAGCAAACAAAATTGCGTTGTACTCGGGAGGACATCCCGTACATATTTACAGAGTTCCATAATTTTTTGAATTTCCGGGTTCGAGATCTTCCCTCGTCAAAAGTATAGGGGTTGAAACTTGGTAACCCGACGTACATGAAAATGGTCACACCTACGAAAAAAACTCATAGGATCTTTTTTGTAGAGAATTTCCTAAGCTATAAATTTCGTAATAACTTTTTTGTCGTGAAATTGCTAAATAACGAGCTATTCGCGAAAATCCGTTTTTATTTTTTTTAACCCTCTGTAAAATTTGTAGCGGCAGTCGAATCGATGGGGACTTTTGACATGTTGTTTTAAAACGACCAAATAAAGACCCATACCAATAATTTTGCTTGCTGGGATTTATTCCGAAGACAGATCCCAATTTCACTGGACTATTAGTCTCGTCTCCAACTTACCAATTCAGAACGCAGAATCGTTGGATCACAGACAAAAAGCATATTGTGGCATCGACTACTTTTCCCTTTTGCATTAGGATTTCCGACCGCAAATACCATCGATCGAGAGTCGTTCGAGGTAAGGGGCACTTCAGCCCTGTGCTTCGCGGGGTAGTAATATAATCCTCTTGCGAATGCTTATCCGATCCCCGAATAATTGATAACTAACTCGAAACTTTCGTCCCGTTTTCGACAACGGGCTATCCGAACGGAAGTAAGAGTGGCGGGTAACTCGGGCTACCGAGTTCGGGGCACTGGATTCCCCTCTGTGCCCAATTAGACGTTATTCACCGCGGAGACCTTTGACTCCGGCGCCCCCGGAGAAACTCGAAGGGTGGCTTCGCGCGTCTCATCAGGAAAACTTTGATCTTCGTTAGTAATTATCGGATGGGGCTTTATTACGCCGTGATTTACACACAGCGCGATGGGTGCCCCACCTTGGCGCACGGCTCGCATGGGTCCCGGCGTGCACCGGCGCATGCGTGCGCGCATCAACGAACTCGCCGGAGTGTCAACAACACTGACGCAATGTATCGTGCTTCGGCGAGGCAACGTGAAACTAACACGTGCGCTCCGCGGCGGCGCATCCCTAATAGGTGCAATCTAATTCCTGCGTGTGTCATTCGCTTGCCACGCGGCTACGCAATGTGTTGTTCACGGTGACGTAAGCAGCGACGCGGCTGGGGCTAGCATTAGTTAAATAAGTCAACCATTGTTAAGCGGGTAGTGATGTTACCACTCATTGATGGCTTGGGTTAACAAAGATAAACCCTATGGTCTCTTTTGAAACCGGGACCTTAATGTTGGGAGAGTCCTTCCATGATGAACCCATCAGGTTTTGCGCTTGGATGTCAGGGACCTTATTGTTGGAAGAGTCCTTCCATGCTGAACCCATCAGGTTTTGCGCTTGGATGTCAGGGACCTTAATGTTGGGAGAGTCCTTCCATGCTGAACCCATCAGGTTTTGCTCTTGGATGTCAGGGACCTTAATGTTGGAAGAGTCCTTCCATGCTGAACCCATCAGGTTTTGCGCTTGGATGTCAGGGACCTTAATGTTGGGAGAGTCCTTCCATGCTGAACCCATCAGGTTTTGCGCTTGGATCTCAGGGACCTTAATGTTGGGAGAGTCCTTCCATGCTGAACCCATCAGGTTTTGCGCTTGGATGTCAGGGACCTTAATGTTGGAAGAGTCCTTCCATGCTGAACCCATCAGGTTTTGCGCTTGGATGTCAGGGACCTTGGCGGCATTGAAATAAGTCATCGTTTCGCGAGCTTCGAATTCGCAATTAAACTTTTTGCCCAGTTCTGTGTGAAGTGATCCATGTTCTCAGAGTTAAGTGTCTATCTTTAGACGAGTGATATTAATTGATCCCGTTTCCTTATTGGTATCTCTAATTTAAGAACACGTTAATATACCCACTGGTCGGAAATTCATCTTAGCGAGACGACTTAATAACTGTTACGGCAAATTTTTGCGGCTTAAGGGATCCAGTTTAATGAAACATAGCAGTTCGCACGAATTCCTGTTTGTACCGCTAATCTTTCAATTCCTTGCCGCGCTAACATATTAGCCTGTTTAGACAAGCCCAGACACATTTACTAGCGCGTAGTAAGCGCTACCAGTCTTTCGAGGTCAAAGCAACCGACCGTGTCGCCATCGACGTTATCAGTCGCCATCGGTGACTTCGAACATAAGTAGTTAAACCATTTCACACACTGATTAATCTGCGCGAAACTAGGCTGAGCAGTCGTCTCGTCGAGATAATTTGCGTCACCAGTATCGCGGTTATTTTTATTCGGGTGGGCAGATGAGATATGCGCAGGAATAGTATTTTACGGGACAAATTATCAGGTATGCACGTAGCACGTCGCGTGCAATGCATATCTAACCGAACTGCATTGCTCTCCAACGTACGCTTTGAATATGTACGGATTATCTGTTATTCACGATACGCTGTTTGGGCTTATTATAGCATGGAATTATTATATTGATCCAGTTATTCATTTCGAAGGTTTATTGAGCAATTAACTGGCTGTACAACTACAGATGCTTCAGCCTGTAATAGAAAGGTACCACGCATTCATTATTTAAATTTATACACTAATTACTGTTCTCTTAACAGACTTGTGTTTATGTAGAATAATATCCTGGTGTGATATAAGTGTAGTAGCGAGCATAGGTCACATGGACCACATACACTGTGAGAATAATTCATATGTAAAGTGGGGGACTATAGAGTAATTTGTATATATTTGAATCATCATCGCAGTTCTTATTATTCCCCAGCTCCTGTCGTCATTCAAACCATTATGACATTATATCCTTCCTTGTTAGAATCTATCTTCAGAAGTAGAGGAAGAAACCCCGCATTGATTCTAATAATAACAGAAAACTAATTCTCAGGATGAAAGCAGTATAATCCACCACAATCACCCCTTCGAAGGGTTAAGAAGTCAAAAGCTTGCAACGGTAGACTGGCAACGCTGGTCGAATGCTTGGTGAATCTAGCTTGAACGTAATACAGACATCACAGCCAATGAAATCTCCAACTAAACGCGCAATTCCTCACGAGCTTTCATTCCTGTCAATTGTGAGTTGCAAGTGAAAGCAGCTTCTGCGAGCCTATTTGGAATTAGCAGACGTTAAAAAAGGACCAGGTTTCTACTTGTGATGATGGCCTGCTCGCGAGCATGGGATCCGGAGAGCACACTCAAAACGCAGAATGGTGGCTCGGGTCTAGTGACTGGGGGCGAGGGATGAAACTCGATAGCGAATCCTGACGTGATTAACGATGTTTCACGCTCGCTGGACGTCGGTTCGCGGACGCTCGGAAGGATTTGCGACTCACGAGATTTTCCTGGGGCATCGACCTCTCTCTCTCCTGGCACCAGGATACCGAGCCTACAACCTAAGGAAGCTCGTGCACGACTTTCTCGTAAGAGACGGTCGTTGGAATTCTTGCCAGTAGTAAACACTTTTTACGAGATACTTTGGAAATCTTCATAAATCCGGGAATGTCAAGGCGAATTTGCTTTATGAGCGTTCAACCCTGTCGCGAGCTCTGTTCTCAGACTATGCCGACGAAATACCGCCCGCCACGCATGCCTGTAAGGTAGAATTCATTTTAGTCCTTCGTCCACGTCTGTCTCGTTAATTGGATGCCAACTGGGGCGTTGGAAATGACGAATTATAATAATCTCCTAATCGATAGGCGATGAGTGTTTGCTTCAGGATAAAACAGGTGGAATCTGTGAATGAGCATTCCTGTCGATTCGGAGCTACTTCCGGTACGTATACATAGGAAGTTTCTTGCAGTAATAAGATCTATAATGCAATTTCATTCATCGTCAAGGAGAATCTGAAATGCAATTCGCCTGGATTTGTCGAGCGGATATTTAATTGATAAAACGATCCAAAGCTGCGCTAGCTTTGTAGAGAACCGAGCGTAAAATTTGAGGGATGAACATTAAGCCTGCTGTATGGATAAAATAGGGATTTTAATGTTGTAAAGCCTCTTAAAGCTTAACCCATTCAGGGCTGAATATTTTTAATTACATCGCGCTTCCACATCCCTGAAGCTCTTCAAATATTACCGAAGTCATTTTCAGGTGTACGAAGGCACTTCTAAAGGGAGGTCTTCGTAGAGATCTTCTACTTACGTATTTAAGTATTCACTTACATTGAATAGGCAAGACATTGAAAATTTGCCGAGAAGATAACACAGCTTATCGTTAAAATTAATATTCAGATAGCAAACTTTTAATCAATTAGACTATAAAATACATGCAGGACCATAGTAAAGATTAAAGACAACATGTTTACGAACCTTCGTAAAAATGTCAATTTCAGAACGACTGAACCTAATTCTCACAGCCTGGAACGAAATAAATCACTATTCCAAACGAATGCCAAAGCATTCCTCAGTGAAAGTTGGAAGGGTACCAAACGGAGGAGGACCCAAATACGATTTACGCTGCTCGTAACCGACCCACACTAGCAAACTTGACAAACACTCCTATTATAAGGTTACAGCGGTGATGTTACAAATCAACTTAGGTCCTTGCCACGCGAGACACTGCTACAGTTCACTCCTGGCATTTCATACCTATTCACTCATTGTCAGCAAGGACACCGTTGCTTTGGAGATGATAGAAAGCGCTCAGTCATCAGCCACGAAAAGTGCGGCTTATGAACAGACCTGTAGGACCAAGCACACACCACCCTCCTCTGCTTCGCGCAGAGAAATCATCGAGCGTCATTTAGCCTGCGTTTGAACCGTAGCCTCAGTGTCGAACAGGGGAGACATATTCGAACGTGACTTCCGGTAACGCATGGTGACACAGCGGCCCAGGCGAATAAATCCTGCTGAACGCCATACTTAACTGAGCCGGCGACAGGGCACAGGGGGATAATTGTACACGTCCGCGAATGTTCGCAATACGGTATAGGAACGATTGTTCCCGGAACCCGATCGTGCGTCACCGGGATACTATATTCCTGCGCCGCTAACGATAAACTCCTCCACCACCTCCGCCTGCCGCCGCCGCCTCCCCGCCCTTGCTGGTTCCGCGGCTCCTCTCCCAGGCCCCGAGTTCGGTTCTCACGTAGGAGAGGAATTCTCCAAGACGAATGCTCGACTACCGGACTGCAAGGGTTCCTCGCGGCATAGCTGAGCCTCGAGAGAGCCGGGTAATTAATGGCCGGCCATTATAGTCTTTAATATCGCGCGCATGAAGTTCGCGCGTACGGTTTTCTGTTACAGCGAAACGTGCTGTGGGTTTTCGTGCCCCGGCCACGCGATGAAACCGGTATCCACGTAACGAAACCGTTTGTTAAGGACGCATCGCCAGATTTCGCCTCTGATACGGGCCACGGCCGTTTTCGGGATTATTACTCTTGGCGCCTTTGTGCAACAGACTCCCGGGCGCTCCGGGGATCCAGCTATAACCCTTCCTTCCTAGTTATTCCGTTACAGCGCGCTGCTGATAAAAACGCAACCTCCCCGCGCTCGCACGCAAGCCGCGCGCGATATATTTGTATCGGGTGCCATTTGTCACTGGCACGCATCCACGTCAATTACCCTTCACGAGGTTAATACTTGATCATGCATGCCTTGAAACGCTGACGGATTTATGGGGGAACCCGATGGCTTGGGGAACGTGGTGGTTTGACGAGTGCTCGAAAGGCAGGCCAATAAACTTGCGGGGAACGTTATTCTGGATTGGCTGAAAGGTCAGACCAGCGGCAGAGGACGAGGCGCGCTCGATACGTGCCGCCTATCAGATATTAAATCAATCGATCGCGTTACGACATGCATGACAGCGGGCCGATGCGCCCGATCGCAATCATGGCGTACAAATCGCCTGGAAAATAACACCTTGCCGGCCCGTTGTTGGCCCCAGCACGCGCGATACCTTCGAATATCTCAATTACCGCGGCCGCTGCAACGGCTGACGCGATACGACCCCTTTCTCACCGCTTTAGACGAGTTTCTCCCGAGCCCCGCTCATTTCGACGCGAAAATCTTTGATCTCGAAACAACGGTACAGTTAGTTCGTTTCGTATGTGGGACGAGCGCGCGGCGCGTGGGCATCGCGAAACGGGATGCTCGCTGGCAACCTTATTTGCCCGCGCGATGATTCAGGCAACTATGTATCGACGCTTGGCCAACTGAACTGCTCGCGCCAGCGATGGAACTGATCCGATGCTGTCTCAAGTTCCCCGGGGTATTCGATACTCCAATGCTGACTGGGGAGAATTCAAACGAATTTAAAGGATGCGCAGATTTATATTTTACACGTGATAGAGTGATTGATAATGGTGCCGTGGCGGACAGCAGCGAGGATTTCAAGTATTTTGAGTACTAGGAATGAAGGAGCAGTTCCTCACTAACCATTCATTGCAGATGGGTCATAAAGTGATACAGATATAATTATAAGATGTGGAAGTGTTAACACAGAAACTGGTAAGTGTAGAATTGTGAAAGTATCGATACTGACCGCATACAAATCGTAACTGTAAAGGATGAATATTTTTTTAAGGGTGTTATATAGTTAGGAATAATGATTTATTTGGGAAGTATTATTCCCATCACTAGTACGCATCTTTGCAACCGATACTTGTATGTTTTGTGTTCCCAAAACATTAATTTGTTCTTCTTAACCGACTTCAAAAAGAAAGAGGTTCCCAGTTTGAAGTGTTTGTATGTATGCATATCAGCAGGTATTATGTTAGTCCGTGAGTTTCTCCGTAACCACTGGACCGATTTTCATAAAACATATTGCATTTAGTTTAGCTTCAATCAACTTAAGTCATGGAGAAAGAATTATCAAAATCGGTTAAGTAGTTTTGAAGTTACTCCGAAAATAAGAAATCTGATTACTCAATCAACTTTAGTATTATTACGAGCAGCTCTTTTTGTAGGCCTACCCATATTTGTTTAAATAAATGTAATTATATAACTTAAGTAACTAAAAGTAAAAAATAAAAAAATAAAAATGCACCAAAAAGTAAAAAATAATTTTTTCCCTTGTTTAATCTACGACTTTCAATATTTTTAAGTCGGCGCCTGATTTACACAGTGAAAATGATGAGACGCCGACAGAAAAATATTGAGAGTTGTAGATTAAATAAGGAAAAAAATTATTTTTTACTTTTTGGTGCATTTTCATTTATTTGAAGATTTTCATTTTTTTGTTTCAAACTGTTATATAAAGGTTCTAATTGAAAGAGTTATGAAGAACCATTATTCTGAATAACCGTTATAAACAACCTAAATATCAGACTATATCAGTTTAAGTTACGGTTCCTATATAGCTCTGTAGCTTTTACTTTTTAGGTTCTATATAAGTTCCAAAGCGGTTATAGAACCGATTCATATACTTCTATAACTTTTATTTTTTAGGTTCTGTATAAGTTCTGTGGGATTGGGAAGCGTCTGGATCAGAAGCTGGGTGAATGAGGCAACTCGCGTGCCTCTAAACAAGTTTATTACATATATATTTAAGTATGCGTATTAAGTCTATCTATTCTGTGTATTATTGCAGCACAAAGTGCAATAAATATTTAATACCATTGATCGAAACTTTTATTTGTCAAGTACATTTTTTCAATGAGAGTCCACCTCACCACCAGGACCATGATTCTGACAACATATTAAAAAATCATTGAAATCCATGAGCTACCCTAGTAGCATTTATTGTTGGCATTTTGAAGGCCAACTAATTCCCAACTTGGGAATACTGTGGGCCAACCAGAAATGCTACTAGGGTACACCCTCATCGATATAAGAACCAAACTTTTACATTAACGAACACTTCATGTTACAAAATAATTGTATGTGTACCTATGTACAAATGTGTACATAATTTATTTTTACTTACTTATTTATAATAATTTTTAAACAATTTGGTTATACACAGTAATTTATAGTTGTAATATGTTGTGATTTCATTTACTCTAAAATTCTGTACAATCGTTAGAAGAATCGGTTCTATAACCACTTTGGAACTTATATAGAACCTAAAAATAAAAGTTATAGAATTATATAAATCGGTTCTATAACTGTTCTGGAACTTATATAGAACCTAAAAATAAAAGTGATAGAGCTATGTAGGAACCGTAACTTAAACTGATATAGCCTGATATTTAGGTTCTTTATAACGGTTATTCAGAATAAAGGTTCTTCATAACTCTGTCAAGAACCAAAATCTTTATAATAACGGTTTCAAGCGCTGCTTTGAATACTTCAGATGGGGTGAGTGATTCAACTATTTCTTATTGTTAGTCCCATTCAACCCAACATCTGTAACTTTCGCCCAATATCTCTGATGTAATTAGAACGATTCTAAGACAAGTACAACGATTGCGCACGTTTTTATTCCACGACTGCCATACGAATGTCTGGAACACCCAACAGCACCCAACGTTATCAACATTATTACCTGTAAAGATGCCTTGCGAACTGTATAGATATTCCTCTAACTACTTCTGTTTTATACAATAACACCTTCTGAGTGGCTCAGAGACAGTGAAACAAAGCTACTAATCATTCAAGTCTATACCCTCAGATTCCCCGTGTCGTGAAGTTCGCTTCCTCGGAAAAAAACGCAGTAGTAGGAAATCTCCCGGCACTCGGCTCGCTTATTCTCGCTTTTAACGCCGAGGATCGGTACACGTTTAGATCGCGTGCGAATAACAGCCCGCCATAACGCTTTCGGGGCAAATCCTGGGACGTGCATTGGCCAGTCATCCAGCTCATTCGTCTATTCGTACGTACGCTTAACGGGTTATCATCGGAAGCCTTCATAATTCCATGGCCGGTGTGACAGCTCAATGTACCACAAATAGAGCTCGCTGGAGGAGGAGGATCATCATCCATATTCAGCGTGTTGAGGATTTCGTAACGCGGAACGCAGCTATCGTGTCAGCACGATGTCACGCCGATTCAGATTTCAGCGTAACGACGTTGCTACGGCAGCGGGAAAATCGTCATACGTCAGGTTACGACACCCGTTCCTCTCTGATTAACCGATTCCTGTAAATCCACCTTCTCCCACATTTTTCCGCGACAGTAATTTGACAGGGACTGCTGATGCACACGAACGAATAGGGCTACCGACCATGTATTAACAATATTTATCGCACAGCCCGCAGATCCACTCTGCCTGAGACTTTCGCGGCTAAACGGTTGGTGAAGTGGTTATTATCCAATATTGTACACCCAGTCAACATTCGGGCAATAATATGTGTTTTCTCGATACTAATATTGAATGAGGTATAAGTAATAACGTGTTAAACACTGGAGTGGCACAGTAGGTAAATATCAGAAGTGATGTAAATATGCGAATATAGAGAGAAATTGTTCTGTCTAAAATGACAAAGTTATTATCGATATTCATGTGCACGGTGGGTGGTGGACCCTGGGTGAGCTTTTGTTGGCTTGACTTATTATACTTGTTTCTATTGATTTGTTTGTAACATGCTTTACATTGTATTTAATATGAATTGAACATTAGAATGGTGATTTAGTGGTTTATTAAAAATATTTTGATTAACTGGAGAGCTATTGAATTTGAGAAATTAGCAAGCATTTAGTAAATTATTATGTTACATTAATTACGGTTAATATCTAATTACAAACATCGTTAATAATTAATTACAATGGTGGCCCGCAAAAATTCCTATTCATCTTCTTATTTATAAACGTATTTTGCTCTGCGTATGCTACAGATTCGTCTAATTTGTTGTTGATCAAATTTAAGCTGTGGAAATGTCTCAAATGACACCAGAAGTCAAACTCAGAATTATTATTATTATTACGCCTTTAAGAAAATATGTGATATCCCTACTATTATATAAAAGTGAAACGTTGTCTGTTTGTTTGTTTGTCCTTCTTTCACGTCTAAAAGGCTGAAAGGATTTAAATAAAATTTTGAATATACATTACATACGTCCTACATTAGATTATAAGCTATTTTTTAGGCTTCTTTATTTTGGAAGCATCATAAATAATTCCCAGGTGAAAGTAGGTAACAGGTCAGCTAGTAATACATATAGATGAGTAATAGTAAAAGTAAATCTAGAGTAAAGGCGAGGTTCTAGTAATAATACTGCTGATAAGCTTAAGGGTACTAGGCAGTCGTTCCTGTCTAAAATGTAGCATTTCTGTTTCAATTAATTACAAAGAAACCAATTGAGACTGGCACTTGTTCTTTGGCATGAAGTTTATTAACATCATAAGTTTTAAAAACCATGTTTGTTTAGTAAAAAATATGCATTATATACGACGCTACAGATGGATCATTAAATAGGCTTTTTGAGAAAAAGTTTCTTTTGTTTTGCAGTGATAACTCAAAAACGGAGGTTCCAATCGATTCAAAACAAATTCGAGGATCTTCACAAAATGTGTGGTTTCGGACCAGACCTAAATTAAAGTTAATCAAAACTCTTATTCTTTATGAAAATAAACCAAGACCTCACCTTTTGGGGCTTGGGGGATGGTAAAACCTCATCAATGGGGTCTCAATGGGGTTTTAGTTTATTTTCATAAAGAATAAGAGTTTTCATTACCTCTAATTTAGGTCTGTTCCAAAACTACATATTTTGTGAAGATCCTCGATTTTCTTTTGAATCGATTGGAACCTCCGTTTCCGAGTATAATCACTGCAAAACAAAAGAAACTTTTTTTAAAAAGCCTTTTTAATGATCCATCTGTAGCGTACCGTATAATCCATATTATTGACTACACAAAATTTTTTTTTTAAAGCTTATGATGTTAATAAACTTCATGCCAAAGAACAAGTCTCATTCTCAATTGGTTTCTTTGCAATTAATTGAAACAGAAATGCTTCATTTTAGACAGGAACGACTGCCTAGTACCCTTAATCACTGATTCCCATTGAATTATCTGAAGTTATCGTAAAGTTTGATTAAATTATTCAAGAAATCTGTTTAAAAAATATTACTCATCACTTCTTGCAGTCTTTGTCCGGTTAGTAGGAGACAAAAAATTGATACTGGAAATGGGGTGGGTAATATTGTCCATAAAGTGTCCTTAATGTACCAACTCGAGACCCCTTAATGAATCTGAAGATGAAGTTGCTCAGTCCATGTTAGCGTGAGCTGGGAGCAGCTCCTTCGCTTTAAACCCCCGTGCGCGGTTCATTTCATCATCGTATATGATTTATTAAGCGGCCACAGTGAGTTTCAAGTATGTAAATGGAACTGCGAATTTAAATACTCTCGTTAACGTAATGGGACCAGCGAACCTTGACCGAGAGAACCGCCGTGGAGTATTCGCAAACTGGATGTAAACGTTGGGCAGGAGGCATGCATGCATCATTCGTCGCTCGAAACTGTTGTACTTGGGGAAAAAACTCGTATTGCAGCTTGTATCGAGCCGGTTCTGCCAACGGTACATGTCGTGTTACAACGTGAGCTAGCTTCCTGTTTTGTGCACCAAATTCTCCAAGTTTTCTTTCCCCTGAGACGCTCGCGGAAGGTGACAGGATAAGCAGCCAGTCCACTGAAGCAAAATCGGCTTTTTCTTCATTATGCAATCCGTCTGCACGCCAAACGAGCTTGAACTCGTTGCTCGCGCACCAGAACAACGCTGATGAACAGATTGAAAATTGTGAAATCTCTCGTCGCGAAGAATTTGTCAAGTATTCCCTGCATCAATGGAAGAAGCGTCGCTGGAGCAACGATTCTCAGGCGGTTTTATTTTGTTTCATTTGTTTTCACGTGATTACCGATAATTTGATTTTCGTGATTGCGTCTCTGGTGGAATTTTAAAGAAGGCTGGTGGCTTTTAAGAAGAAGAAATTTAAACTAAACGAAAAAAATAGTAATTTAAGGGGTCATGCTCAGTCAGGAGGCCGAAAAAAGGGTGGTCTTTGGAAATTTTTTACTCAAAAGCGATAATACGTTTCTCAAAAAATCTTTTTTCCTTTTAAGCATTGCATCTAGTACCGTGCATCGTAATTTTTTTATTTAAAAATATTTAGAAATAACTAAGTTATTGTCCATCGCTTGAAGGTTCTCTAAAAATAAAGGCTTCTGCGGTGACCACTGCTGCTCGAATGTCGATCATCTAAAATAAAATATTCAAAGGAATTTACTTATTATATTATATTATCTAGTATTTGAACGAAGGGTTTTTTTATCCGATGTTTAGTTTTCTTTTAATTCGCGAAAATCAGGCACGATTTATGATAAAAATTGAAACTTTTACTTTAAACATCAGCCATTTTTTCCCAAATCAATATTTCGGAAAATCCTTCGTTCAAATACTAGATAATATAATATAATAAGTAAATATTTTTGAATTTTTTATTTTAGATGATTGGCTTTCGAGCAGCAGTGGTCACCGCAGAAGCCTTTATTTTTAGAGATCCTTCGAGTGATGGACAATAACTTAGTTATTTCTAAATATTTTTAAATAAAAAAATTACGATGTACGGTACTAGATGCAATCCTTGAAAGGAAAAAAGATTTTTTGAGAAATGTGTTACAGCTTTTGAGTAAAAAATTTCCAAAGACCACCCTTTTTTCGGCCTCCTGACTGAGCATGACCGCTTAATTAAATTAAAACTAGGATCGATTATATGACATTGTTCCTGTAATTAGTTGTGATAACAGATGCGTTCTTTATTTTCTAACGAAGCAAATTCGTTTCAAATTTCTTTCAAAAGATACCTTCCGTGTAAAATAAGGTGAATAAGAAAACACGGTATAGATGAAACAGAACACTATTTCATCTCAAAATAACCTTTTCCTATACAAAGGCCTGTTTTGAAAAAAGTACATCATTACATTTTAATTCGACTAAAATTTTTCTAACACATTAATCCGTCACCAGTGGCAAGTTTACATTGACAATGCCATTGGCAACAACTTTCCAGCATAATCTATTTTTGTCACACTTACGAAGCATATTTAGCTCACGTCCATTATTTAATTTACTCCCCCTCGCCCGCGCGCGCATATCGACCCCTTGGGAATTCATCAACAAAGCAGAGCAGGTAAATTAAAATTCACCACCGTTCTGATAATTATAGGGACTATTTGAAGCAGCTCGTCGAACTGAGAACACGATCAAAGCACTCCGAAAATATCCACCTTTGAAAAAACTTTCACTCCGCTTTCGCCCTCCCCTCTGTTCATCATTCACTCCTTTCCCGTACGTACAGTTTTTTTCCCTTCCATCCACCTCCCCCCACCCCTGCTTGTCGGTCGCGAAACGCTCGCCTCACAGCACTTTGCCTACCACCATCGGGCGCTGGTTCCCTTTTCACATCGCGTGCAATTTCCAAGCACACTTGTCTACGCGGTGTCGACGACGGCGCCGCGGATGGAACCGAGTAAAGTGGAGGAGGAAGGTTCTGGATACACCGTGGCGCACAAAGAGACATCTGAAATTTCTGCACTCACACGGGAACGTTTTGGGGAAAGGTGGGGCGGGGGGGTGGGGGAATTAATGGCGTGTGCACCCTGGATAAAGTGCCCCTGTGCGGCCGGTGAAAGGGCTCGCGCTTACTGCGCGCGGAGTAGGTGGTAAAAGACAGTCGCAGAGAGGGAGAGATTTTAGATGAGGAGGGAACAGAAATGAGGGGCAGGGAAAAAGGGCGGGGGAGGGAGGTTGGCAGCGTCGTAACTACGTTTGGTAAACACAAGGGTAAGTTACGTCGTCGTGTGGCAAACGACAAAACAAAGTTTGATACGCGCGGGGAGGTACGCGGGGGCGCCTGGGACGCCTCTGTCTCGGCTCTCCCTGCCGAGCCGGGCACCCCTGCCGCGAGCGTACGGCTCGCCCGCTGAAACTCCGCCACGGCTGTTCATCCGCAAAAGCAATTACCCGTTGTCATCGCTCGATTTCATCGCGGTCGCGCCGCTGGTGGCAACGAAGACCCCCTATTTCTGCTGTCTTTTCAGCTTTCGCGCTGCTGCCCGTGGCTAGGGGAAGGTCGTGGAACCGGCCGGACAAATGTCACAGTGTTTATGGCGGAGGACGGGGGAGGCGCGATACGATTGGGCTGAATTGCTCCATTGTTGCAACAAACGACGACCCAGTTCGGGGGTGTTCTAGACGTTTGGAGTGTTATATTATTATAAAGTGACATTTCGGAATGACAGTATCTACAGTGACTCGCGTTAATATTCGGACACTTTTTAAAATCGCATAACTTTTTTAGAATTGGGCCAAACGACTTGAGTTTTTTTGAGAAGCTAGAAGGATTAGTTTGCTAAATGACGTATTTGGTCGTTTTGAAAACAAATGTATTTGGTCGGAATAGCGAAAAATATAGTAAAGGTCGATTTTTAAACTTTTTTTGTGAGCTTGTAATGAAAATTAAAAAAAAAACCGTTTGTAGATTGCAGTAAATTGTATACGTGCTTAAATTTTCATCAAAATCGGTGAACGTTGTTCCGAGCTACAAACGTTTAAAGATCGCAGAATAAGGTCGAAAATCGCTGATTAGGTTTAAGAAATGAACTGTGGAAATTGGTGCAGGATTGTATAACACGATCATGAAAATGGATTGCAGGAAAGCTGAAGCAAGATGAGTGATTGCAGATTTTCCTAACGTAATATTTTCGAATCAAAGGGGACGAGTAAAATTATTTAATCGCCCACTGATCTAGACAATGCTCAACTCTGGTTTGAAGTCCCTGCCCCTTATCGTATATCGATGTCATTTCGAATTTTCCAACAACTGACACGATTGATCAGATTTGCAGGCATCGTTTGAATAAGATTGACATATCGACATTAATCCTCTGTAAAATCGATAATTGCATTTTGTTACAGCGAGTCTGTACTGAAAACGATCGGATATTCCGATTACTGCTATATACCACAGTGTAACTGGTTATGCGTCATTTCATTAACACGTGCTTATTTCTAATCAGCAGGGCTTGCCAGACATGTGTATCGTGTCAGGTCTCTTGTTATCAAGCCAGAAGATAATCATATTCTAAACTACATTAAAGGGGTACATACCTTTATGAGGTTAAAAAAAATCGTATATAATCGTAAATAATTGTAGGTATATACTATGGAGAAAACGCTATAAAAATTTTGCTAGAAAATTCCGAAAATTTATGAGGTTATAGTTAAAAATGTAAGAGCACGTATGACCAATACATTTCCGTGTAGAACTTTACATGCGTTTTCTCGAAACACAAATTTGGGAAACTGTCTGCGCGATAACTCTGTCAATTTTCAGTATATTTTCCCGAATTTTGGTGTACACACAGCTAATATTATTATCTTTGGCTTGTTGAGCTGTTTTTTTCAATTTTTAATTTTTTCAAGATTTATTCACTAATAAAAGAAATAATTTTTACATAAATTGCCAGTTTTTCTTTTAATGTGGCGCAATTTTGTTAATTTTTCGAAATTTAAGAATCGACCTTCGATACCTCACAGCCAGAGATGGGAAAATTTTTATTTAAATAAAATTTCGTATAAAGAATAAAAGTTAAAAAAAATCGTCATACGTTCGTTCAGCCGAGTTAAGTTTATTCCACACATGACGAATAATTTTTTTCAACTTTTATTCGTCATTCGAAATTTTATTTAAATAAAAATTTTGCCCATCTCTGGTCACAGCCAATACGATAAAGTTTAATAAAATCCCAACCATTTTCAAATCGGACCACTATGGGAACCTGAATCATGCAGACACTCCAGCCAGAAATTAATTTATCTGCCATATTTGCTTATAAATACACATCATCGACAATTTTTTATATATAATCTACAATGTACCCTCTTTCGAAAAAAAAAAATCAAATCATTTCACGAGGTATTTTTTCTTGAATAAATTCTTGAACACGTCATTTTTCACGGTGACAAAGGTATGCACCCCCTTAAAGATCTATAATTATTTTTATTTCACAAACTTCTTAAACTCGAATTAATTTTTAATGACATACTATATTTTTCAAAATATCATACTCTTCCTGGGCGACGATGCAAATTCGAAAGCAGAGAGGAATTAAACCAACACATTACTTTACTTCGCATTTAAAGACAAAAATTGAAACTTTCATTCATCACAGACTGAAAAATCAATAGGATTTCGCGATTTCGATCCTTTTGCTCATTATTTGTACCCGTAAATTCAAATACCTCCATCATACTTCTATTAAAATTTTACTCGTGTGAAACCCAAATAATATTCTACCCGGTACGTCATATTCATATTCAAATTTCATTAATTTCGAGTACAAAGGGTATCCCACCCTCGCGATAATTGCTATTAACCACAAGACTATGCCGAACAACGAGAAAGCTTAACATATCGTTGGAAAAGTGGACCGTTCACTTTTGATAGGTCAATAATTCCAGCGCGAGCCAGGAATTAACAGCGATGGCGTCAGCAGTCGTCTGTCATTTTGTCAACGCGCGCATAATCTGATGCGTCTGCAGCATTAAATCACGTGGTGCAGCGCATTCCTGATAATCGCGGAGCTGTATAACAGCTGTGCATCGAACGACGTAATCGGTTTGCCTAATTCTCTTGTAATTTAGACCGAGCAAAGTGCTGCTCGCCGCGCAATTTCGTTCGCTGGAGGAGGGCCCTTCCGCGGACCGCAAAACTGGCTCGTGACATACTCTCTTTGCTCGTATCCGAAAAACGATTAATTATCTGCTTGTCGGGGAATCCGAGGAATCTGAACGATCCCGCGCTCCTGTTGCGAGAGACGCGATTTGGTTTATCAGAGCCGCGTAAATTAATCTGAACAGCAACAAGCGGACAGAAACTCGCATTCGGTAGCTCCGCTCCATGGACACTCGACTCTGAATGAATTGGTGGCCTTTTGTCGGGCTGTGTTATTATTTGGCAGTTCGTCGGGTTCGTTGGAAGTTGTTGATAATAATTGTAACAGAAGTAGCTCTGTTTCAATATCTTGCTAGGGAATTTCATTTTGATACGCAATTATTTCATTTTATGGTAATTCTGTATAGGAACCTTCCAGGGGTATAATTAATACGTAATATTGTAAGTATTGCGAATGGTACAAGTGGTATTTTTTAATCTAAGTTGGTTCTGTGTGTGCTGTGTACCTGCAATAGAAATTCAAATCTAGAAGGTAAAAGGGATGGTAAATCAGGGATTGTAACCCGCCCGGAACGGGTTACTAGTAATATAAGACAGTCTGGTTCAGACAGCCACTTAACGTACTCTGGTCATCCGGTCGAAAAAATGAGCTATCTTTATGATTTTTTTACTCAATGATTAATAAACTATATTGTGCAAAACTTTTTGCATAATATTCATCTACTTGTGCCCTGCTCAATTTTTCGGCCAGATGACCAGAGTGCCCCCTTAAGTGGCTGTCTGAACTAGACTGTCTTATGTTACTTGTAACCGGCTCCGAGCGGGTTACAATCCCTGCGGTAAGTTCGGGTGAGTTCGTGGTACAGGTTACTCCGTGATAGTTTTTCCTTTATCTGTAACTCTAAATTGTGTGACTTAATTTGGATGGAGCAAAAACTAACAGACAGCGTTGATCTTCTAGTTTATGTTGTGGTAAAATAATTAGTCAATTGAAGTTAGTGTGATAGAGTGAGAGAGCATTTTGTTCCAGCAGCGCATTATTCGTGAAATTTTTCGTGCTAGTTGTGGACGATCGCTTGTTTATGTATTATATGTGCTTTAGGAGATAAATGGAAAGTTCAAACTGCAGGTATGTGATGGTAAAATGACGCTTTAACAAGTCTTACTTTTGAAATTATCAGACAATAAGGCATCAGTGATATTTTTGTTTATGAAAAGTGAATAAATTCTTATTTTTCGTGCGAGAAATTTTGATGGTCAATACCAGAAACAATGTTTCCTTACGTCTCAGACATCTGACGATATAATATGCTGCCTTTTCAGGTTAAATTAAATTACACCTTGTATGGAGAGGTTTTATAACACAACAGTGAAGCACAAAATAATGATAAATAAAAAGTAAAATACCTTCGAATAGAAATAGAGTAGTAAACAAAAACCTGAATCCAGAGCACAATAATACGGTATCTGTTTTTGTTATTAAATAAGAACTTTCACTGCAAAAACTATTTTTGCACAAAGAGCTAGAACACGATCGAAAAAGCGTGAGTCTATTGTTTTAAAAGTTTTTCTTCGCTTACGCTGCACTTAGCCCCAAAGTAAATGTTAAAATAATTTAGAATTATTTTGTTACTACTATAGTCCAAACACTTATAATAGTAAGAAAAATACGAAATGAGTAGAAATAGGGACATTTACCTTATGTATAGGTACCAAACAAAAATTCTAACATTGCCCAAAAAAACACTGAGAGAAATTTCATATCTCCACCCCATCTCGTTAGGCTAACATGGTGATAACAACTCTAAACTTTATCATTTTCTTTCTCAACAACTGCTTAAGATATTCCTATGCTTCAAAATGGACGAAGTAGGTACTATTCAGCTCCACTACATATATTTTTTTCGTAATTGCAAATCAATCATTAAGGGTGGAAATAAAGGAATTAATTTCGTGGGGGTTGTTCTTGCAAACAACCTTTTGAGTGACACCTACGAAAAATATCTAGAGTAAACTGAGAGGGGGTAGAGATCTAAAATTTCTCAGTGGTTTCCTAGGCAAAGAGCATTTGTCTCATATACATATAAATACTAAAATTGCTGCTGGGGCCATTTTCCCTACTCCTACTCGGCTAGACCCTTAATAATTATCCGCCCATATTTCCAAATATTCTCGGACCAAAGAAGCATTTTTTCTTACCCTAATCCACCAGCTAAACACGACCAAGCTACTCTTAGAGCCCCACGAATACCGAATAAAAGTGAATCCCATTCTCTTCCATTCCGTCCTCGCGTACCTTTTGTATCCCACGATACCTTATCTTCGGCCTACAGCTGAGAAGCGAGGGGCAAAATTGATCTCGTACAGTGTAATGAAACACTGTCGACTGGGGAACGTGTTTAATAAAGACGTCGCGTGTAGGATACGAGGTAAACGGTGGCACATATCCTCGATTTTCCTTCCCTTTTTCTTTTTCGAGGCTCGTGCCACGCCGTGGGCGCTCGCTGGAGACTCTAAGGAGCAGGTAGCGAGAGTACGGGCGCGGCTCGGGCGCGCGAAAAGGAGAGGAGGGAGCGCCGCTATCGCGGAAGCGTGCGTGAGCGGGGCGCATTTATTGCCGGCGTAAAGTAAAATTACCGCTGTAACTGCTGTTACCGCAGAAGCAGCACGCTCTTTCTCCTTTCGTCTGCCCGCTGGCCGCGCGTAACGCGAAATTCCCATCGTTTTAGCGGCAACTGAAGCAGAACCATTTTCGGTGTGTACCCCGCGAAACTGCATAACGGGACCCGAGCCCAGCCCGTCTCCCCTCGCCTTTATTTTCCGCGGTGTGTGTACTTAAATCCTGCGCTCGCCCTGAATTTCCTACGCCTCGCTGGGAAATGTCGGCAAACGTTCGACGCAGCTTCCCAGCAACGAATTAACGAGTAAAGAGTCACGTTCCCAGTTAACTGCTCGAGTAATTTTTACACCTTCGGCTACCGGTTTCCCAGTTTCCCCGTGTGCTCCTCGTTTCTCACCAGACTTTCGTTGGGGGGTATTCTGTTCGTACGTAAGGATCGAGTTTACTAGAACGCTAGCATCGAGGAGGCACTGCTACCTGTTTCAATTTAATAGCGCACTGGTAAGGTGAAATTTTTTACGAAGGTCTACTTGCTTGCATCTGGACACTGTAGTCAAATCAGATTTAGAATTTGAATGATCCCTCCATAGATTAGTCGAGAACACTCCCAAGCCGAAAAGTCTGGTTTAAATGAACCTTTGCGTGAATGAAGTATATATTTAAAAAAGGAAGAACGCAAATAACTTTAAGGGGTTGTACCTAGTCAGGCGGCCGAAAAGAGGCGAGTGTTTGTGAATTTTTTTTGAAGAAGCGGAAGCGTATATTTTTACCAAACTTTCTGCGCTTAGAAGAGCAATATTTAAAGAACATTAGGTAATTTTGTCGTGGAAAAATATTTGCGTATATAATAAATTAACAACCCACATCCAAGAAGCCTTTTTAAAAATTTGGTTTTGCGTTGAGCACTGCCATTCGAAACCAGATTATCTAAAATTAGAAAACAAAAATGGTTTCGCTAGTATATTAATATCGCCTGTCATTAACGGAGGGAATTTCCGAAATATTAATTTAAAACAAAATGGTGGCTATTTAAAATTGAAGTCCTGATTTTTTTCGCGTGATTTTTGCACTAAAACATCAGGACTTCAACTTTAAATAGCCGCCATTTTGTTTTAAATTAATATTTCGCAAAATTCTCTCCGTCAATCGGAAGATACATTAATATACTAACGAAATCTAGTTCCGAATGGCAGTGCTCACCGCAAAACCAAATTTTTAAAAATGCTTATTGGATGTCGCTTGTTACTTTATTATAAACGTAAATATTTTCCACGAAAAAATTACCAAATGTTTATTAAATGTTGCTCTTTTAAGCGCAAAAAGTTTCGTAAAAATTTACGCTTCCGCTTCTTCGAAAAAAATCACAAATATTCGCCTCTTTTCCGCCGCAAGGTCTGAAAACACAAGTATTTTCGGGATTTTTTTTTTTAACAAACTGGAAGAGTTTTTGAAATAAACTTGTATGTATTCAAAAGTGTACATGTTAAACTACTTGTAGTAATTTTTCCGATGGAAAATATAAATAAATAAAAAAAATATCAGCGATCTCCCGGCAGCGATTTTTTTTCAGTAGTTTGCGGTGACCACTCTAATTCTAACCTAGTTCATCTGAAATAAAGAATTCGCGGGAATTTAGTTAGTATATTGGATTATCTTGTCCTTGATCGTTCATTATCCCAAAATATTAATTTGCTACAAAATAGCGGTTTCTCATAGCAAAAGTATCAATTTTCACTACAGAATCGCGTTCATGTTTCATCATTTTTCATCTGTGAAATAAAAACTACGCAACGGAAACGAAGAAGCCGCGATTAAGGACAAGATAATCTAATACACTAACTAAACTTGGTCGAATGTTTTATTTCTGTTGAACCAGGTCAAAGCTACAGTGATCACCGTAATAAAAAAGACGCTGCCGGAAGATCGCTTATAATTCCATTATTTATTTACATATCGCATTGCAAAAAAAACTACAAGAACTTTAAAATATATACTTTCGAATATACAACCGTCTTATTTAAAAACTTCTTGTAAATTTAAAAAAAAAAAATCCCGAAAATACTTGAGTTTTCAGACCATGCAGGTAGGCATAACCCCTTAAGGGCTGATTGCACCCCTTCAGAGTGAATTTTCCGCAGAAACAGGAATTGTTCCTTGGAGTGTGGATCCGTGCTCGCAGGAAGTGTGATTAAAATCAGAATTCACAGGTTGGGAATGCCCCCCTCGTTAGTTATCAGTGTAACGTGATGCGTGACATGGAAGACACGGACGTAGCGGTATCCCATCGACAGAGGTAGTAAGAAATCGATGAATCGAGAAACGGCAACGACCGAGCGCGAGACGACGCTCTAATCCTGCAAATTGCGTGCAACAGTTTTTACCGCGCAGCTTTTACTGTCTCTGCGAAATGAAGAAAAACGCGTCGCCCCAGATTCCGTAATTGAACATTATGCGAAAGACAGGCGACGCGATAAGGAAATATGGTTTACGAGCGTTACAGCTGCGTCGAGCGTACGACGCGCAACGGACGTTCCCTGTTTTCTCCTTTTCTTACGTCTCCTCTATTTTCTCAATAAAACGCGCGGTCCACATTCCACTAACCTAGTCAGACTCGCGGGCAAATAACCGCGCTCGCGTGGGCGGTTTTCCGTTTAGCATGTCTCTATAAACAACAAGCGGGCAGGAGTCGATCCTTGTTGAATCGGAAAAACGAATCAAAAGTGTGGAATTAAATTTTTTCATCCCAGGCTTAGTTTTCGAGAAAATCGATTTTCAGAAATGGAACCCGACTGGAAAGGAGCAGGATTAATTGGTAAATAGGGTGCAACTGCGAGTGGAATTAGTCCTCGTGTACACATAATTCGAAATCGTAGAATAACTTTGTAGATTTTCTTGAAAATAAATCGTTATTCGAAGAGAGCCATTTTACAATTTTTACTTATTTCTGCCGAAGGATCCATTTCACCGGCGCTTGTGCAATGTTTATTGCTGCATTCCACGAATTCTTAGTCAGGCGCATGCGTGCCCAACAAATTTTCAAGCTGGATTTTCTCGTAAACTAAGTTCCGGATGAAAAATTTTTCTTCTACATTTTTCATTTATTTTTGCAGAAGCTTGTATCGCCCTTTTTGGCCGCGCCCTGTTTAAAGATTGCTGCATTGGCACGTGCAGCGCTGCTGGCTGCGGAGCTCGCAGTGGGGAGTTCGGAGACTTCGTTAAATGGCCCAGGGCAACTTTGACTGTTACCCAGCGGCAACCTTGTTGCGTGCAGTTGCGCAAAATTTCGCTTTCTTGATGGCACAAGTGCTCCCCTGTTAACAGGCGAACTCTCAGCGTATCGCAAGCCCGTGATAAAGTGGGCGCGGGCCCTCCCACGGATTAGCCAGTGGGGACCATTAATAATTGGGGGATTGTTTCATTTCGAATTCCCCAGGCAGTGAATGAAACTTTTCTTGGGGTTATGTAATGGACACAGGGATAATTGAGCTACCTTTTATGAATATTATTTATAAAGATATTTATTCAACTGAATTAAAGATATTGCAGATTCAACTGTTTCGAACTGGACTTCGTGACTGAGACTGGTAGCTTTTGAAATAGTAATGCTGCTGAATAAGGGAATGCAATGGGGTTTTAAAGGTTTAGGAATGTAAGAGAGGGGATGACGGGGTAGGGCAGAACTGCAGGATTTTGGGTAGGTGACGCATTAGCTAACATGACGATGGGTCGCAGGGATGACGCAGTGTTTACATTTACGCAGCAGTAGTTTACGTGGCTCAAAAGTAGTTACTCTGATTCATGTTTGCAGAGATAGTCAGATAAGTAAAGGGTCAGTACGTTACAGTTACACGTCGGGCAGAGTAACTCGTAGCACAACGCGGAGGAGGACCTTATTTCTTCAGGGATGCATAAAAAGTATGGAATGCTTTTGGTGAAATCGGTGATTCCCCGCACCTTTAAGGGGTCTTTCCACTGTGACGCCTTGATAAAGTACCGCTGATTGGAACTTCATTTGTCACAAAAAGGAATGTGTTTACTGAATCGAAGTGTTTTCTATTTATTAATATGCGTTTGGAGAATACAAATATTTTTTTTCATATTTTTTTAATGCATGCTTGCCTCAAAATAAGAGGGTGTAATATCCGCGGTGAAAAAAAAGATACCTCGACTGCGTGGTCAATTTTGAAGGATCTATGCATCTAGGGCGGTGGTATCAGGGAGGTTTGTAATCAGTATAACTATCGCTATGGCCCGAACTAGAATCACACATTTTTGTTGCGTTTTTGTCATCTTTTGCGTCGCAGTATGATTTAAGAATTTAGCTAATTTCGATAGTTCAACTTTTGACGACCGCCATTTTGTTAATTTCTCATCAATCTAATTAATCTTAGTCCCTGCCATAGCGACGGTCATACCGATTACAAATCTTTTTGGTTTTTTGGTCTCAGACACACGATTCCTCCAAAATCGACCGCGCAGTCGAGGCGACTTTTATTTTACAGCGCGTATTACACCCACTTATTTCGGCGCAAGCAAGCATTAAAATAATATGAAAAAAATAATTTTGTATTCTCCAAGCGCGTGTTAATAAGTAGAAAAATCTTCAATTTAGTAAACACATTCCTTTTGTGGCAGAAAAAAGTTCCAAACAGCGGTACATTATCAGGGCGTCACAGTGGAAAGACCCCTTAAGGGGTTATGCCTAGTCAACTGGCGAAAGAGAACGCGATTTTCGGGAATTTTTTGTGGAATATCTAAGGTAAATAGCCCAGTGGTGGAACAGTTAAGGAAGCAGTTGGGATAATTGCAATTTCTTTTATGTTTAAACACTATACAATTTTATAACTAAGTATGATTATTCGAAAGCGTAAAATATCTACTTTCTGATAAAGTAACGAGAATCTACATTTATTAAAGGAAAATTTTTAAATTAATTACACCATGAAACTGTTCATATGGCCCTGTAATTAAATGAAATTCATAGCGTGTCCCAGTCATTAATTATCAGTGCCCCAATTATTGAATATATATTTAATTGAACTATTTCTATCAGTTAATGAAAATAAATCAATATGGTAATATTTTGTGGAAATAAAAATATTTTATTTATAATAAATTTGTGTTAAATTCTTTATTATTTACCCGAATTAATTAATTTGGGTTTCTTTAGTCGTTTATAAAATTGCAAGTTATGTTAAAATTTTGACGAGTTTAAGATTAATTATCTTAATAATTCTTAAATAGCAATAAAGTAGTAGCAGTTATTATTAACGTAAATATATAAGATACAAAAAATACTTACTTTAGTACAGTAAATGGTCTTTTTCGGCAGCAAGGTAGGCATAGCCCCTAAAAATGTTTCGATATCGATTTTGACAATTGAAGCCACTAAACTGAAACCACCCCTTAACTGTATTACCCACGGTAAATAATTACTGCTAAAGATAACTGTGGTCCGCTGAGAGTGCAAAGATGAAACGCGCCTCATCGTTCAATATTTCGCAAGCGGCGGTGTAATTTGAAGCGATCGAAAATTGGACGCGAACTGTATTTCGATTTTGCGGCGATCCCCGGACATGGCCAAGGTGAAGTCAATGACCAGCGCGGAAGAATGGGGGGGAGCAAGGAATGGGGGGGAAAGAGGGCGAGGCGAGGAAGAGGAACGTGATGAAGGGGGCGCAGGGGCGAGACGGGTGGAGACTTTCCGTTAGCCCGTAATTTTCGGATCCCAGCGTTGCATCGGGTGGGTCAAGGGAAGATGGATGTGGAGCACTCGCCTGCGTTGTGCCACTTTGATGCAACGCCGGGGCGCGCCGTCGGTGCCAGGGGGAGAGTCGGGGGTCCATTAGCGGAGCCATTTGAATATTTGCAAAGCGTGCAAACCGAGTGTTGGGGGTTAAAAAGATGTGTAATATACCGGCTGGCGTCGCCGCCATTCTGCCTCTGAAATTGTCGCGTCCACTATTCTCCGTGGGAATAACGGGACCACCTGAGCAACAACCACTTAAAACTTCATCTTCGAGCTTTAAGCTGCGACTGCTGTTCGGAGTAAACGCGTAATCACTCGCGAATGCTCCAAGCTTCTTTCATCCTTTTGATTACGTAGCTGCTGCTTCTTTCCCGTCCTCTTTCACCTCCCGCCTCCACCCACCAATCACCATCGACGGAACCTACTCCTCGCGTTACTCCGCCGAACATTACTTTGGCCAGGTACCTGTCTACACCGATGCTCTGCTTCTTAAAACCTCCCACTATATTTCCCAAGTAGCTGGTACATATGAAATGTCGCGGGGAAATGTCTTAACAGGCTGGAGGAGCTAGGATGCCGTAAAAAGCTCTTCGGGGAATGCTAAAATGTCAATGTTGTTTATATGTACATTCTACATTCCGTCTGCGAGTGAAAATTCGAAGAGAAATTTTTTAAGAGCTTGTACAGTGGTACTGCCATTTTGTTTGCTGACTTTCCTGGCCCCAGAAGTGTATGATAGAAGTATTGTCGGAAAAACTGATTTAAAATAGCCTGATTTTTATATCAGTTAATGAATCATTGCTTCATTTACTGTTTAGTATATTATATGCAACGACGGAAGTGCATTGTAATATTCTTAGGACTGATTTAAGGGGTCATTCTGGTAATCACGCTGCAAAATTCGGCGACATTCGGGCTTTTTTTTCGCAGTGAATACAGTGAATGACAATGTCAATTTTTTTTTTCATTTGTTGAACTACTTGTAATGTATACGGAACAATTTTTTAAATACACTTTTAATTGTGTTTTTTCAATGTTATCTGGAGTATAAAATCGCGCCTTTGAAAAGAAGTACCTCCCTGGCGGGAGTGATTTAAGCTCGCAGACTCATCTGAAACGCAAAAACCAAGCTGATTCTTAATCATCATGAGTACCGCTGTCGCAGGTGCCAGAATTAACCACGTAAGACAAAATTTAACAAAATTGGCGCATTGAAACTTCAAGTTTCGAAATTTTCCATTCTTACTTGAAGTTTGAATGCGCGCAATTTTGTTAAATTTTGACTTACGTGGCTAATTCTGGCACCTGCGACAGCGGTACTCATGATGATTAAGAATCAGCTTGGTTTTTTCGTTTCAGATGAGTCTGTGAGCTGAAATCACTCACGCCGTCTTTCCACAGGCGCGATTTTGAACTCCAGATAACATTGAAAAAACACAATTAATAGTGTAATTAAAAAATTGTTCCGCATACATTATAAGTAGATTAATAAATGATAAAAAGTTTGACATTGTCATTCATTGTACTCACTGAGAAAAAAAAACCTGAATGTTGCCGAATTTTGCGGCGTGATTACCACAATGACCCCTTAAAGAAATGTATGTGCAGAGTGTTTGACAGCTTCTTTACAAAAAGCTTTGACGAATGTATTTATAATGTGAAAGTAACTTCCCTCTTTAAGCTTCACCATGCAAATGGGTTTTTCGTACTACGCGAAGCAGAAAATCTCACGGTCATTGTAGTGTAAGGTATGTTTTTCGTGGTGTTTCAGGGGACGTGAGATATTTTTTTTCGGGGACCACCTCTACTCCTCGTAGACTCGGCTACATTGTTGGCAAATTAGTAGAATTTTAATAGCAAACTCGTGGTTTCGGTTTCATTTTGATTATTGTGTGACTTTAATGAAGAAATACAGAATCGGGGACACATCATTACCTTAAATTCAGAATTGGGGACGCAAATCTTGTTCCGGGGACTGTTCCTGGAGATCAGGAACGAATGGACACCGTATAATAGTGAGATAAACATTGATATACCTAACTTGAGAATTTGATATGTACAGTAATGGAAATATTTATTGCATCACTCTCAAAGTAGCACGCACAATTTTCATAGCAATATGATTGATAAAATGATTCATATCCAACTTATTTTGGTCAAGATATGCAGCTACATATTTTTGCAACGAATAATATTTAATAAGAGAGGTACAAGTGACAACGTGTTTATTCGAGTGATGCAATAAACATTTCCAGCACGTACTGTGATTATTTATAAATCTGTACATTGTCACGAAATTGTTGTTAATCTAAGCAACTTTAGACAGTGAGATAGAGATAGTTACGGCTGATCCGTATGACGACAGACAAAGTAGAGGCGAGAAAGGGAAGACAGACCGTATGTGATCAGACACACTTTCCAAGCCTAAACCACTGAAATTCTTTCTGTCTGTAACTCCTCCCAGGTGTATTATTTGAAAAATTACTTCCACTAAAAGTTCCCTGCGTTTCTCAGGACTTTAGAAATATGTAGCAATTTTGCATGAATTTTAGTTAACATTCTCAACTTACATCCTTATTTATCTTTTCAAGACGAACATCATATCCTCTCCTGTGCCTCTTCATACCCCAACAAAATCCTCCGTCTTCCCCCCATTTCCTCGGAGATAAATAACTTTTTACAAAACTCCAAACCACGAAGAAAAAGAGCAGAGAAAAAAAAAGAGTCGTCGTAAATTCTGATCAGCTGACAGCATTTATGAAAGCTTTTAATTCTGAAATCTCAACTGCTTTAAAAATTCCTGCAATCCAAATTTGACCTACCGACACAAGTCGCGCTACTACAAAGACTTCCCTCATTTCATCGCGGCGAATTTAGTATATCGCAGAATCTTGCATACGTTTTCAAACTCTCCCCTGAAATGCTCACGTACTCAATGAACACCCGTTAATTGAATTTCGCGCGCGGAGTCACCTTCATTCCGTTTGCACCATAAATTACGTTCCTGAATTTAATTGCCACCCACTGCATCACGTACAAAGCGATCCCCTGATCTAACGTACAGCAAACGGCATAAAGTATCGTTTGCGAATCTAATCACAACCTGGAAACGAACGCCGTTGGAACCTATGAAGTCGTTGGTCACGCTTCTTAGATCTGTCCGGCTCGTTGACCGTCCCGCCTCCCCCTGCCCCCCGCCCCGTTACCTCTCGTTATCCCCGAGCAGCAATTCGAGTGTCTTTAATTACGTGCCGGAAACCCTGGCGACTGGCCTGATTGGAAGAAAATTTCACGTTTAAAACTCGTTGTCTCGGATGATTTACGCAGAAGCTTCGGGGCACGAAAGAATTCCTTTCAGCTGGAATGCTGCACGTCGGAGCTTCTGCTCACCGCATACTCGGTAAATTAAATCGGACGTTGAATTCGATATTCCCTGACTATCGCCGCGTACAGGAAATACCTTATGGATTACCCGTGGCCGTTCCCAAACTACGGCAGCCATTTGTAATCCTCTTCGGTCGGCTTCTACTTCCCAGAAGAGCCGCGGTGTACCTTGCGGCCCCTGGATCCTGTCCGTCCTTCCGCGCCGGCGATTTGCAATTCGTGACAGTTATATTAACAGATCAGAAGGGGACCACGGGCGCCAGGGGTGTTATCAGGATTTCCGAGAAGCTTCTTCTCGAATCGCCTCGAATGGTCGCGGTGATGAAATGCCACCGCTGAATACACTTCGGTTTAAGATCGTGTATGGGTTTCTGTAGGCCCGACGCTGCTCTGGGGGAGTGGCGATATTTCGGCTGTGATGAGTCATGACTTACACGGTTTGAGTTTAAAAATTGTTTTTATTGATGCAAGTGGCTTTAGAGTAGGACACCACTGTAGGGCTTTAGTTGAATCGCAGTTGCAAATTACACTGTCTAACAAAATTTAACCTTTTTTCTGTTCTGTAACATTCAATAGCCGTTTGTTATAGGTTTTCGTGTGCTGAAAACGAATTCGCAAACCCTTTGTCACCATCACCCTCCGTTTTTGAGAAATTCGAATTTGAAAAAAAATTGCAAAATTTCAATTTTGAACATCTTTTGTGTCGAAACGGTAATAGTTATTTGTTTGCTCGTTGCGTCAAATTATTCTATGAACCCTCCCCAATACAACGATGTAAGTTATTATTGCATTATGAACATTTAAATATGTTTAATCAACGATCAAAAGGAAAAGCACACCCGAAATGCACTCATTTTTGAAGATATCTTTCAATTTATTTCCAAAACTAAGGGACAGTGGTAGTCAACGGCGGCGCGCGATACACTGCCACTCACAAGGGAACATCCCGAAACCGAAAATTCAAAAAATTCTGAAACTCTGTGAATATGGAGGGAAATTCCTCCTGATTATAACGCAATTTTTGTTTGTTGCCCAAGGGCGCAATTTTTGTATTATAACTCGTGAATTGTAAAATAATTTTTTTACTAAATGATAGATCTAGTTAAAAGAAATAACTTCTGTCTTGAAACTTTTTTTCTGTCTCTTACAGTCTGCGAGTTACAACACAAAATCGGAAAATAGCCGGATTTTCAGTGGTCAATTACACCCCCTTAGAGTGAATTTGGGGAGCAAACAAAAATTGCGTTGTAATCAGGAGGAAATCCCCTACATATTCACAAAGTTTCATAATTTTTTGAATTTTTGGGTTCGAGATCTTCCCTTGTGAGTGGCAGTGTATCGCGCGCCGCCGTTGACTACCACTGTCGACGCCGCACGTTTTGCCAAACTATTTCGCTTCTGTACTGCAAACAAAATGTGTCTTACCACTTCTATTGATGCTTTCCGAAATGTTTCGAAACGCGATAAATAGTCAAATAAAATCATAGGATTATAATTTTCTGATCCTTCGATAATATCTCATTCAAAAACTCAATGGAACAGTGCGAAAAGTTTCTTGGCAAAAGTGAGCGTAAGAATCCGTAATTTTTCTCCACTAAAAGCCACTGGAAGGATTTAAAAATATATTTAGCGAAAAAGCAGTGGAAGAATTTAAAAATTTCTTCAGCGAAAAATCAGTGGAAGAATTTAAAACTTTGCACCCCGAAGAAGCAGTGGAAGGATTTAAATTTTGTGAAGCTAAAAGGCAGTGGAAGTATTTAAAAATTTGTTTAGCAAAAAAAATTGTTCACCGAAAAGCAGTGGAAGCGTTCAAAGCTTTCGAAGCTTGAAAGCATTCGCACAATTTCGTTCTCGAAAATTCAATAGAGAGATTTAGAAATTTCCAAAAATAAATAGAAGAACCGAAACATTTCCTTCGCAGAAAGCTAATGAAAGCTATTAAAAGAAAAAACTTGTTGAAATACCAATAGGGAAGGTTTGAAAATATTCCTGCGAAATTCATCCTGTTGATCCGTAAAGAGCGAATGATGGAGAGAAACGAGGAGCGTACAAAAGAGGAAGAAGAGGGCGTAACGCGTTAGCGAGGCAGCGTTTCCGTAGCCGCGTAGCAGGAGCGTAGTCCCGGCGTCACGTTACGGGACTCTCGCCTCTCGATTACGCGGGGAAGATGTGAACAACCTTCGCCTATTGGAACCGATGTAAATATTACATGCTCGTTAGCGGTGGAACGCGTACGCGCAGCTGTGTGACGCCTCGAGCTGTATACGTGGATGAACCTTGAGGGAAGCCTCGTAGGAAACGTCAATTCCATTCACTCTGCTCGTGTTACCGTAAAGATCACGAAAAATACCATACGATCGGAGATACCATACTGTTTGAAGCCGTCGTGCGTTCATTGTAGAGCGCACAGTGAATTACGCGGCTGGAAACACCGTACGCCTCCGTTTCAGCTGAACGTGGGAATGGCTAACAAAAGAACTGTGACTTAATTCCAATCACCTCGAAACGCGATCGTGGACTATTTCTGAAAATCCTTTCGATGCTGCTTTCGCTCCCTCGCGGAACGGGGTGCATTTTTATTACACCCAACATCAAGGCGGCATGCAGGGTGAAACACGTAACGCGTGACAAGTGAACGTTACGAGGTAACGCGCAAGTGTTTTAGAGAGCACATCCCTCGCGCGAATTCACTTCTCCACACGTGAAGGTATCAGGGGGATTTTAAGGCCGTTAATTTTGCTTGCGTCGCGGCAACGTGTTTTTCCGTATGCGCGCGACTGTGGCTTAGATTTCAAACGAATTCACTGACGATCAAGTGGTCAATCGAACTTGCTAATAGGGGAAGAGTTCATTGCATGGTGGTAGTGGTTAGTTCTAATACTCTGCTGTGGTATATTTAATTTAGCGATGACTATAATGCTACGCAGAAATGATTACTATAGTTCGTGATGGGACAGCTAAAATTAGAGTCGTTTAAATAAACGCGGCTCGCACAATACTGCTGCTAGCTAATTACATGGTGAAGTTGATTTTTTATCTTCGTCATGGCTTCCTGTACGTGTCCTCGGTTAAATCTGCCTGACAGAAGTCAGCCTGTTAAATTAACGTCTGCCGCTATTAAGTAATTACCAAAACTTCCGCTTGTCCTTCCAATTATCGCAGTCGAAAATGTCCTAGCGCCGTAAGAGAACCCCGAGGCTTATCTTTCGGCTGCACAGGAAGCTGAGGAACATTCCCAGCTAATTATTTAATTAACCAGATCGCGCTCAGAATGAAACGGGGTGCTTTTATAAAACCCGCGGTATCTGTTACTGGACATTGCGTTTTCCGTATTCTCATTCATTCCCGTCGTTATTATTTCCTCCCTCATCTCGCCGTTCCAATTAACTGTACCCACTTCAACGTGAACCCCGATCATTCGCATGAACGTTCCCTTTTTCTCGCAATCATCGAACCCTCCCCCTCCCCCCCCCAAATAATCGAGAAGCAGCGAGAATCAGCATCCATGCGGGATATCTGCTTTGAATTTATACCGTGTAATGATTTTCAAAATTGTTTGGAAATGAGGATAGTCTACGTTCAGAAAGATATCTCTGTACGTATGTTGTGTCATTATTGCGTCGTATACCTACGCTGGTTTAAACTTATAGATTTTGTAACAAAAATGGAAAATCGATTTAATAAATGATGAGAATAATATGCCTCCAATTAGCTTAGAATTTTTTTTATCTAATTCAATAGAAGTGTTTCAGATGTTATTAGTATTAGTGTTATTATGCAGCATCTTTATTGCACAATACAAAAATGGGAATAAGAAATAAAAAGAAAAAAAGTAGTGCAAGGCGAGATTCAGTCGTAAAAGACTCTTGCAACCTAACCTTACATACCTAAAACTAAGACTTAACCTAGGCCTGAAATTAAAACAAAACTAGCGCTCGAATGTAGAGACATATGCGATAGTGATAAACCGGAGACGGAAAAACGGAAAAACTGAAGACTGAACTGTGGGAGAGAGTAGATTTGGCCGAGGGGCGCCTTAAAGTTGATGAAGGAGAAGGAACTTTTACAGATATCTATTTGCATTCCATCTTGAACTGTTCTCAGCCACCTGATTACTAGGTCTGGGACTATTTGTCGAATTTTTCGGTATTCGAATATTCGAATACTTCAGTTGCTCAATTATTTGGCGAATATAATTCGAATATCCAAGTAATCGAATGCTATTCGAATATTTAAGTATTCAAGTATTCGAATACTATTCGAATATTCAAGTATTCGAATATCCAAGTATTCGAATATTCAAGTATTCGAATATTCAAGTATTCGAATATTCAAGTATTCGAATATTCAAGTATTCGAATATTCAAGTATTCGAATATCCAAGTATTCGAATACTATTCGAATATTTAAGTATTCGAATAACCAAGTATTGGAACACTATTTGAATATCCAAGTATTCGAATACTGTTCGAATATCCAAGTATTCGAATATTATTCGAGTATTTAAGTATTCGAATAGCAGGTATGGTGTGAATTATAAATCAAGTTCTTTAGGGTCATTTGTCAGGATAAAATCTTATAAGCTAATTTTGACCTACTTCACACCATAATATTCAAATACATCATTATTCGAATAGTATTCGAATAGTATTCGAATAATAACATTCGAATTCTCAAATATTCGAAGTTTATTCGTAGCATTCGAATACTTGCAAAGTATTCGAATATTAAATTATTCGAATAGTCCCATCCCTACCTGATACGTATGCTCTATCCACTGATCTACCTATTACACGCAAATTTTAATATCAAACGTAGTTAATCGTATTACAACTAGACCAGGGCACTATTACGGCACTCTATGCTTCATCGGTTACCCACGACATACATCAAAATTGAAACTTAAGGTGAAAAGAAAAGGATAACGAAGCTGATAATACGAATTGTCTAATACAATTGCTTCTCTTCCACATATAACTAAAGTTTCTCATCACTCTTCATGGTAAAGTCCTATCAGCCACTCGACTCATAGCCAGGACAAAGTCGCGCCGATCTTACGACGATCGGCTGTGCCCCTCGACATAGCGTAACCTCGATATGAAAGGATTCCTCGAACAGGCAACAGTATCAAAGATGATCGCGTTATTAAGGCAGGGCTCGAGCACCGCTTCGAGGGCTGAAAGCACTTTCTGGCCACGATACACGTATCAGCGATCTTCAATGGAGGTCCCGAGGTATGGCCAATTATTTTTAAATGAATGTGTCTTTCATTTAGCGTTTCGCAGTGGTATGCTATCTCTCTGGCCTGGCAATCAGCGAACATCATTTCCTCATCTGATCCTCCTTTTTTTTCACCGGATCGAGACGCGTAACCGTTAATCCTTTCGAAGAAGACTCGAGTCCCGGGTACATGCCTGATGGAATTAAGCAATCCGATGCTCCAACGCGCGGCATTCTTTGCACCGTTAACCTCGATGAGGTGGACACTCGAGCCAGATTTTGTGCACACACTCGTTGCTTTACACATAGTGGGATTGAGATCGCTACATTACCTATCCACTTCGTGCCGCGTACTTTTATCGCTTCGAGGAAGTGCGTGATGTCCTGGAATCTAGAATGTCCTTATAATACGCGAGCCCGAGTGCTCTCTAACCAATTAGTACAACCGTTGGAACGAGTGTTATTGAGAAGTTCGTTACTCGCATGGTAAGTCGTGATAACTTTAAATATTTCCCACGCCGGCTAATTCGATTTCCACTGGCTAAGCCTCTTAATTAATCGAAATACGTTATCAGCACCGGTTCTATTCAAATTACACGGCTTAAAGTTCAGCTGTAATTTCTTCGTTGCTTAGTTACTTAATCTCTGAATAGAGCTCGCCGATATCAAATTTCAATCACGAGCCGCGGGATAAACCGAACGAGCACACGTTTCAGTAATTATTTATAAGCTAATGGACGTATGCGTCCTGTATACGTATTTCCACTGCAATTAATCACGAAATTTTAATTCTTCCGGGAATCGCGCCCCTACTTGCCCCAAGTGAGGTGGGATGTCATTTAATAGTGAGTGACGTTAATCCTATTTTCTTGGCTGCATCAGGAGACTACCGTATGACCTCGAGAGGCTACTCGGCCACCCATCTTATGACGATTATTATTTTCCTACGCGGATCGTAGATTACCACACTGCCTCTCAGGCATATTTCCGGAGTTGCCATTGATAGAGAAGCTTCATTTATTTTCTGTATTTCAAGCTTCCAGTAGTACAAGGTAGCAGTAGTTGATCATGTATTAGCAGTTGACAACTTTTCAGAAAAACGTGAAAAATAAGGTTTTTAGAAGTGCAACTATCTCTTTTCAACAGCGCGCTGAGGCTCCTAATACCCACAGTTGGCCACTTCTAAAAACTTTATTTTTCACGTTTTTCTGAAAAGTTGTCAACTACTGGTACCTTCACCCTAATTCTGTAAGGTTTCACTTATGAAAAGGTGAAAGTGTTTGAAATTTTCTAAGAATTTGTAAGCTTGAGAATATAGTCTATTGCAAGAGGAAGTTAGCTACCTTTCATTTTTGGATGCAAAGAGGGGCAGCAACATGTGGTTGCAAAAAGTCGACTTGACAAAGGAAAAGTGCATTTACATAAAGTTCGTCAAGTTGTTTCTTATGATGAGAATTTTCTAAAGAGTAGTTAGCTGTAGCTGAGTTTTAGATATTAAGACAATCCTGCAGAATAAAATCTTAAAGATTAAATTACCTGCATTCTTTTAATAAATGAAAAGTATTCGTACAAAGCAGCTTTAAAATAATCACTCTTCGTCCAAATGTGTACGACAAACTATGCAATATTTTACAGAGAACTACCACTATCACATAATAACATATTAGGTCGGTGTAAAAGTTCCTTCGCTATGTTGAACCAAAGTTTTTAGTAAAAGTAACAGTATATTATATGTTTTTTTAATAAAAATATTTTCTTCTGTTCTGGTAAGAATTCTGGTAGCTATTGCAAAATAACGCACCAATAACTAAAAAATAATTCTCTTCTTGCACTACAATTTCGCTGGTGATATGTGACTAAATAACATAATACAAACTCTGTGATTATCGTGCAGAATTGTTCAAATCAATTCTAAAAAGGATAATCACAAAGTTAATATGATCTTATTTAACGTCACATATCACCACCGAAATTATAGTTCAAGAAAATAATTATTTTTTACTATTTAGTGCATTATTGATCAAGTTAAATAGAATCGCTTCACTTAAATTTTGTATATATTTTTCATTTTTTACTATTTAGTGTTTGTGTTTTGCAATCAATTTTTCTTCTCACTCAAATATTCCTTCGTAAATAATGAGTACCGAATTCAGATAGATCTGAACATTAAAAAATTAAATTGATTTTAATTTTTAGCAAATTACAATTAATTTTTATTTTCAGCAAATTACAATTATTTGTATCAAGTTCCAAGTCGATTGGATTTGTGGAAATGGGTTAAAATTGCAAGGGATGCAATTGTTTCACCCATTATAAATTATTATATTGTCACCATAACAACATAGATACTCCTGCAAAGTTTCAAGTCGACTGGGTTTGTGGAACTGAGTTAAAATTGGGTTGCAAAATTTTTACCAAACAAACGGAGAATCAAACAAACATAAAGAAGAGAGAAGTTAAATAAAATCATTTAAAAATAGTCACTTCCGTGCCTACATCTAACGATACCACCCACTGAGCAAATGAATTTTTGCACTGACCAAATATAAATGAAATCTAGTTACGTTAATGGACAGCATAAGCTCTTCAGCATGGAACCGAGGACCAAACACCCCGGAAAGCTCTCTCTCGTGGAAAATATTTCGCCGCCGCGAGGCACGCTGTACTTCTATCCGGTCAGTTCCAATCTCTCAGACGCTGGTAGTTCCAAATAGCGCTCTCAACAGGTCAACGTACAGCGTATATTGTCAGGAGCGATCGAAAAAGTGGCGAGCGCATCACCAGTCACTGAACCGCGAACAAACCTTCCATTCCCTTTCCGAGAAGCGCGTTGGTACACGGTCCGCGGCGAACCACCTACGATCTATGGGGCTAACGGTGCCAGCGGCAATTAATTTCGCTCGTCCACGTGGCACTCCCATTCTGGCTGCAAGTCTTCAATTACGCCCGTTGTGAACGGGCGTGCGAGCACACGCTCTGAACCGGGGGAGGGAAGGGATCGGGGGGGAGAAAAAAAAAAAAAACAGCGTACACGCACGGATCCACGCGCGGCGCTAGGCGGGGAGGGGGCCGCGCACGCAGCGGGTACGTCCCGGCCCCGTGTAAAACGGATGTTCACCTCCCAGAGCGCATAATTTTTCGAGGGAGCCGACGGAGAACGGTAAGATGGAAGCGAGAGAGGAAGTCAGCCAGAAAGGAACATGACAGGGTGAGGAGAAGGGCGGAGGGAGAGATAGAGATGATCGTTGAAGAGCGGAGGAGGACAGGGAGCAGGATGGGATGGAGATAGAGGCAGAGGTGAGCAGGAAAGAAGGGAAAAGCATGGTGCCTAGACGAAGACGGGGCGAAGGAAGCGAAGAACAGAGACGCCAAGACGGCTTGCGCTTCCATGAGAGCGGCCAGACTTCGGGCGGTCGGATAGGTGTACCCAGGGGGCTATTAACCGTTCGCAAACAATGATCTAGAAGCGGAAGTGCTCTCCCCGCCGCGCGGTCTTATCAGAATTCCAGTCTGGGTGGGAGACGGGGAAGCAGGAGGAGAGAGAGAGAGTTCCAGCCAGGAGATAAGGGTATCCAGGGGGGAGTGTGTTCTCTTTTGAGTGGTCTCCTAATTGAGCGGCTTGTACAACGAGTCAGTGCATCCGCGCTTAACGGCAACGCTATTCCGAGATAGATGACGGAGATGTCGTGATTACCTTGTACTATGAACGAGAATTGCCACCCACTACGGCTAATTGATGGCGAACGACAATCCTTCAGCTTCGCAGTTGCCTTGGATCCTCAGCGCCAGGGGGCCATTATTTTTAGGAGCCTGTCCCCGAAATGTTTCCAAGACGAATCGAGTTTCATGCGTGGAAGCAGATTGCACGATTTTAAATGTCACTTGCATTGCACACTCGTACGTTTCGGGGGACTTTAACAGGTTTCTGCGAAGGCTCAGGTTCCACAGATTTCTCCTGAACCGTGCACTGCTTTCTGGACGAGCCTGCCACCGCAACGCGACCTGGCTCGACGGAACACGCGAGATTTGGCGAACCGGTTCAAAAATGGTACTTAGACCCCACTGGTTCGTAGTTGAGTTAGCTGGGTTAGTATCTATACTTCAATAAACAAGGAAAAAGAGCGACCCAAAATGAGGGCGTTTTTCGCCAGTTTCTGGGCCCACGATTTTGGAACTGAATTTCGCGACAAATGATATCGTATGATGAAACATCAATCACAACAAATTTTCAAGTCGAGCTGATAATTAGTTTCTGAGATAGGAGAGGTCAAAGTTAAAAAAAAAACACTCACTACAACGACATTTATTTTTCTTTATTTTGATTTTTGGAGATGGTGATAGGTAAGGGACCAAATTTGGTCCGCCCCTAATTTCGTCCCCTGCTTTTCTCGATTCATATGATTGCATTTTCAGTGTCATCTGGTGGTAAGTAAATGTTTATGAGACGTTTATTTGCCGCGATTGCTTGCACACATAAACTGTAAGATCACTTGTATCAATAAAAAAAAGTAATTTTTCAGTTTATTTCCTGCTTTACAAACATTTCCTTGGGGGACGAAATTAGGAACACTTTTTTCAGATATCACATTTTGCACGTTTTGTTTATTATCTCGTGTCGGCATGTCATAATTGCATTTTGCGATTCGTAGATACACAGAGAAACGCTCAAAGAAAATGCCTGCAAAGTGCTAGCTCATTCTAACATTTTATGCACCCTCTGCAGGGTCAAATACAAAGGGGGACGAAATTTGAGCCCTTTACCCTACGTTACTTATGTATATATATCGGGATTGGGTATATGCGGCCCATGGGATTGACCATTGACCAAGAAAAATAAATGTCGATGTAGTAGGGTTTTTTTTTTTAAATTTGGACCTCCAATATCTCAGAAACTAATTGTCGACTCAACTTGAAAATTTGTTGTGATTGATGTTTCACCATAAGGTGTCATTTGGCACAAAACTCGGTTGCAAAATCGTGGGGCCAAAAACGGGCCATTTTTGGGCCCCTCTTTGATTTCGCTTCTGGAATCGATCGAAATACTAAAATATGTGTATTTTTCCTTTGCACGAGAGAATGCAAATTGTCGGCACCCTTGTCCGAAATTCTTTCATCCGTCGTAAGTTGTAGACGTTCCATAAAAGCCACGTGACGAGCTTTGGAAATAGCCCTCAAAATATTCAGGCATGTGAAACACTAGAGAATTGAGTATGGAGACGCGAGACTATCGAGTTTAATGACGCTGGCATCGAAAATCGCAGCTGACCAGAGAAACCTCTGCTGCAAAAAGGTAGTTTCGAAAGACGCGCGAAACTCGGCGAAAATTGAAGCGACAGCTGCGCGTGTTTGCGGGATCGTTGGCTCCTCCTTGCCGCAAGGCCGCATTCAAACGCATTCTCATCACCCGTCTCGAATGTCACAAAGAATGGGGGGATACTTGTTTGTCATCACAAAGGACGCGAGCGCGGAGTCGTTGACGCGTTAACAGCCACGTATACAATTTAATGAAGTTCGAAACCGAATGTCCAAAATTACAGTTTAAAGTAACGACAGACTCTGGCACAAGAACGTTCTGACCTTCGTTTCTGATAATTAATAGAGCCACCGAAAGAAGTGACCGTGTAGCTGAAGATATAACGTGCCCATTAATAACTGTAAATAGAAGTGGCCATTTACTCCATTTAATGGCTTTAATGTTTTAAAGCTCGAGGCCTCATCCGTATCACATAATGGGCCTGATGAATAAAAACTAAGCAATTCCTACAAGCAATTCCTTATTAGCCAAATCAATTGCTTAAAAAGCAATTACTTAAGCAAAAAAGGAATTTCTTATTTTCATATGAATAAAAATCATAAGGAATTGCTGGTTTTGCTAGACCGTATAAGTAAAAGGTAGCTGTGACTGCCGGTAACGTTCTCACTCTCCCTCTCGGGCTACCCCTGCTCGCTGGCGTTCAGTGCTCCTGACTCGCGCCCGCCTTTGCAGATATAATTTTCGAAAATCTCCAATTTTTCCATTTCTTTCGCACATTATGAATTTTTCTTTCCGGACGTTTAAGGAGTGCGCCATTTCCATAGGTTATTGCAGCGTAAACAAAATTACAAGTGTAGCATGCAGAAAAGGAAACTTTTCATGGAGAAACGCCGACCATCGAGAAGTTACCCAAATACGCTCGTAGGCCGCCCGTGAGCCGAGACGCGCGGGCGTGGAACCGCGGCTCGCAATCGTTTGCAATCACTCCACAAATCACCCCTTTTAAGGAACGGAAACATTTTTGTTACACCCTGTATAATACATATATGAATTTAAAACGGCTGCAATTAATTATCGTTTAAAGAGCTTCATGTACCATTTATTCATACGCTTTCTCTCTAAGGGTGCGTTTATGTCGGAGCTGCGGCAAACGATCAGAGCGACGATAAGAGCGAGATGACTATATAGATGACCAACGATAAAAGCGTCGAGAAAGAAATATTTCTCTTTCTTCGCTCTTGTCGCAGCTCCAACATAAACGTACCCTAATACATACTAATGAAGTAAATTGGTCCTTTAAGCAAATGTTAGCAAATGTACAGCAGTCTTAAAAATTCTTATGGAATTGCTTATTTAGCAAAAGCAATTGCTTGTTTTATTCATTCGATCGTAAGCGATTCCTTAAAAAATTAAGGAAAAGCGATTCCTTTAAGCAATTCCTAGGCGTTTAGGTATTCCTACAAGATAAAGCAAATGCTTGTGTTTTTATTCGCATGAATTTAAGCAATTCCTAGTAAAATATTAAGAAAAAGCAATTGCTTACACTTTATTCATTAATGATTGGTCATTTTGAAAATAATTATTCCACGAAACACTGAACTGTGTGAAATGTAATACTTCGAGCAACGTGGGGGTTGAATGGCTGAAGCATTAACAGGATGTGACAAAAGCGAGTGCAATAGTTTTAGAAACTTTTGAAATCTTTGGTACAATTCAATATGGGCAGATATGATTTCTTTGTGAGATCCTGTAAATGTTAAAGGAACTGCCACACGAAAATGGCGTAAGGAATATTAGTGTTGGTGTTATTATTTAAAAGTGTATCACATGCGAAAAATATTTCGGAAATTCTGCAAATTGTTATTACAGTTTAAGACATCTTGTAAGCATAGGAAAAACATATACTTAGGGGAGATTATGTTTACAAAGGTCTGTGAAGATAGCACCCCCAAATTCGAATTTTTGGAAAAACCCAACGGCATTCGTTTGTCTATCGTTTGCCCACGTTTGCCCATGAAAAATTTTCGTTTGCCCACCCTCCAAAAAAAGTTATAAACAAAATAAAAAATTTATCTCCATCACCTACTATGAATGCAATTTTTTAAAAGAAGGATACAAATGTACCCGACCTGGCCACGTTTGCCCACTCTCAGATTTCATTTGCCCACCCTCCAGAATTTAAATAAAAAATAAAAACCGCGAAAAAGTGAGTATAGATGAAGCGATCGCGTTAAAGTTCGATTATTCTCGAAAATATTATCAAAATCGTTCTTTCAACGGTGCAGTTCGTTAGTTTAGATGTAGAAGAGATTTGCCCATCCATTAATTTCGTATGCCCACCCCTCAGAATCGAATTATTAATGAAGATAGCCAAGAAGTGCGGTACCCGTTGAAGCGATCGCATTAAAGTTCGATTATTCTCGAAAATATTATCAAAATCGTTCTTTTAACGGTGCAGTTCGTTAGTTTAGATGTAGAAGAGATTTGCCCATACATTAATTTCGTATGCCCACCCTCCAGAATCGAATTATTAATAAAGATAGCCAAGAAGTGCGGTACCCGTTGAACCGAATACCTTTCTGTTCGTTTTTTTCCGAATGAATTATCAAAATGGATTGTTCTTACCGTAAAGGTTTAAGCTGCTTGGTGACATGTTATCCACTTGAATTTGTATCGCTCATCGAATACTTCACACTTTTCACACATCTGCAGCATGCGCAGAATAACACCGGAGTGGTTTTCTACTCATTTTTCACTAATTACCGCAATGATATCGCACAACGGAAAATAATATAATCTGACAGTTACTTCACAAACCGTAAATGAACGCACGACATTGCAAGAGCTGTGCCCGATCTCTGTAGACCGACTGACTTTCGTGCGTCGTTGGAAAGAATTCGCGAGTATCGCAGACATCTGTTTACGTTTCGGCAGTGGCACTCGGCGCTGCGACCCTTTAGGGTATCAGCGCTGCGTGCCGTCATCGAACGAAAGTAACTACGCATTTATAAACATTTCTGATAAGTTGTCACCAAATACACTAAACTCTTACGTTAAAACCAAACTTTGAAATTGGCTAACAAATATGAAAAACATTTCAAAATTCCAGTGGAAGAAGAAGGAAAAGAAATAATGGATAGCATTAATGTTTCTAACGAAAGTAATATTGGAATTCGCGAATTCTAGTCCAAATAAAATAAATAATATACTGCCCCAATTATATTTTGATATTACATTGCAATACACGCGTGTACCGTTATCCACGGTCGACTCGCGGGACATTACCGCCATAAACGACCACCCTGGCGAAACACTCTGTCCGATTATTCGGGCTAGTATTTCCAACCAGGTAGTTGTGCTTTTCCTGTCGGCACAAACGGGATAGACAATAAAAAACTTTTCGTCGATACTCGTGGAAGAATAGTGGAACGTCAAATTTCTTTCAAAATGTAATGAGTAATTAATATAAAGCTATATTTTTTTTCAAGTTTTTTTTAAAAGTGGGCAAAGATTTTGATCAAAATTCCACTTAAAGGTGGTCATTGTCTCTGATTAATATTTATCCATTGCCCCTCAGACAATGTAATATCAAAATATAATTGCAGCAGTATATTATTTATTTTATTTGGACTTTTTTAATTTCGTTAGAAACATTAATGCTATCCACTATTTCTTTTTCTTCTTCTTCCACTGGAATTTTGAAATGTTTTTCATATTTGTTACCGAATTTCAATGTTTGTTTTTAACGTAAGAGTTTAGTGTATTTGGTGACAACTTATCAGAAATACATCTGGACAAACGATATGCATCGTTGAAAGAACGATTTTGATAATATTTTCCAGAAAAATCGAACTTTAACGCGATCGCTTCAACGGGTACCGCACTTCTTGGCTAACTTTATTAATAATTCGATTCTGGAGGGTGGGCATACGAAATTAATGGATGGGCAAATCTCTTCTACATCTAAACTAACGAACTGCACCGTTGAGAGAACGATTTTGATAATATATTCGAGAATAATCGAACTTTAACGCGATCGCTTCATCTATACCCATTTTTTCGCGGTTTTTATTTTTTATTTAAATTCTAGAGGGTGGGCAAATGAAATCTGAGTGTGGGCAAACGCGGCCAGGTCGGGTACATTCGTATCCTTCTTTTAAAAAATTGAAATGCATTCATGGGGGTGCTGATGAAAATTTTTTTTTGCCATAATTTCTTTTGAAGGGTGGGCAAACGTGGGCATACGATGGACAAACGAATGCCGTTGAGTTTTTTTTAAAAAATCGAATTTGGGGGTGCTATCTTCACAGACCTGAGCCGTCCGCGTGCTGATCAGTCTCGCGTTTGCCACCACGGCTACGCCGACTCTCCACGGTACCTGTCTTCCGAACTCTTCATAAATGGACGCCACCTATGGGCCTCATCGCACACCATAGGCCTTTGCCTAAATGCCGGTTGCCTACTACACCCAGAAGAAATGTTTAAAAACTTCAATTTTTAACCATATCTACATATACGGACCACACTACTGTTTATCTTCATGTAAAATTAATAATTCATTCGGCACAGGTTTCCCACGCCAAGTAGAAGCCACTTCTAGTTACCCTTTCACTTCACTTTCCCTCTCAAACCACCCCCCCTCGAGAAAACCATCTTTTCATTAAACGCTCTGCATATTAAACACTATGCAGATGCATACAGTCCCTTGCAACCTTTCAATCATCTCTAATTACCAACTAAGTGCCGCTGCATTTACATTGGAAAGCTCTCTGTTTACGCAACACGTCACGTCATTTTACACGAAACTTGTCGGAATACTAACAGATAAAAGAAAAGTCGCGATCGCTGATAGCGACGTCGTTGACCTGTTACTTTCTCACGTTCTAATGAGGTGTTCCTTGGGCCGGGAGTTTTATGAGCTCTCGGAAGTTGCACAGCTGAACGAGCATCGTCACGTCCTACCGAAGGCTAGAGCTCGAGGAGCGGAGCGGCAAATTCGCGGGGAGGAAGCGAGAATATTATTCCGATTTCGCTCGGAGCTGAAACCTTGTACGTACTTGCATACGCATATGGCTGTACCGTTATAACAGCGAGGCGGTTATAATCCTCCCAGCTGGCTCGTGACGTTCGATTCCGAGAGTGCAGGGGTATCTTTATATTTTATCAGGCATCTTTTCTCGGAAACAGTGTTTGCGGAAGGCCGCGTTTAAAGAACGAATTACAGGCTGGCTAGTTTTTCGCGTGACTGCTCGTCAAGCCAGATACGAAGCTCGAATTAACCTTCCCCGGATTAGCGTTTCGTAAGGTTCCCCGATAAAAATGGATATTACGGAGGTAGTTGGATAATGGGGCAGCAAATGAAGTTATACGCAGTCCTGCCCGAAGTGGGGAGCAAAATTCTGCTCGATTAAACTTTCATTTACTTTCCAGCCAGTTACTTTTTATTCAGCAACTTCGTTCTGTCTGTCAGCGGTTACCCATTATTAGCTGATGATGCATGCCCGTGAGGCTCCGGTGTGCTACTCGTGTTTAGACAACTAGATTGGAATATTGTTAATTTCCGTTCGGAGTCATTCCGCGTTCGGAACGTCTATACATAGAAAACTGTTTCTGCAGAGTGCTGCTCGTTTAATTCAGTTAATTACCCAATTATCCAGTAATGTTATTTGAATTTCATGCGATGCGGTTGCCAGAACAACGGATCGCTGGGAACGCGTCGTTACATTTAAACGATATTTACTTGCTTTATTAAGTTATGGTTATTTAAAGAACGTACGCTACAAATTGCTTGTTGCCGTTTATTCGTGTAAACGAGTGGCCGAGCGCTTTGTTTCCTGGCCAGTCGGATTCCAATGGGTGCCCGGCTCGGCACGCGGCAGGCCCCGGGCCGGATCGTTCCCCCACCCCCTAGGCGAATTACGTTTTAAAATGACAGGAAATTCGCAGCGTTAAAGCGGTTAATTGGTAACCATCGTTGCCTCGTTAAGGGCGGATAATGAAATTTAGCGATACGTCCGTTCTGATCGGCCGTCGCGATCCGGGCGGTACCGAAACGCACGCGCTCGCGCGGCTTCCCGCATGCTAATGCCTCCTGTCAACACACAAACGCGCGCGCCCCTTTGTGTGTAAATTCGCGCGAGCGTGCCGATATCCCGCGGATTTATCAAAAGAAAAATTCCACCGTCTCCTTTCCCGACTGTTCGCATCCTCCGGGAGCATCGGGCACGTGGAGCCCCGCGCCGTATTCCGAACGCGAAATAATCGTATAGGAAACACAATAAAACACCCGGCTCTCGCGAGAATGCGACAATTTTGCATCGCCATTCCCTTTAATATCATTTTTACATACGTACAAGGAAGCTGTTTGTTCGGATCTATCGGTGCGCGGGGATCCCGCAGGTAGTATGTTAAAGATAATGATGTTGGGATCGCGCTTATACAGAATATTCTGCGTCAGAAACACCTAATACAGCGCGGGGCTTGTCGGATTATCAAAACGGCCATTGGGGGAGTAACGAAACTTGTGAGAACTGAAGGTGTTTCTGAATTGCAAAGAGTATTTCTCATCACCATTTAAAGTGGAATATTAGTGTGCAAGTTCATGGTTGCAGAGCAGCGCACAGTGGCGGATTTGTCTTAATATAATGCCCAAAAGAAATTTTATTTTTTTTTAATTTTAAAAATCTGCGAATTGTACCTACTTCATTTATGAAATGTCAGAGCATGTTGTTCCATGAAAAATAATTTTTAACTTGCAATTCTCTGGGGGATATCCAACTTCAAGGTTATCAGTGTTAGAAAATGGATTTAGAAATTGTGCTACGATTTATTGTCGATGTTGGTATTATCTAACATGTCCGAAAATTTATATTTATATTAATAGTGTTAGTTTTTAAATATTTCTACAGCTGTGGTAGTTCAAAATACAAGACCTATGTATGTTTTGCTGTCTTTAAGCGAATAGTCGTGTATCAAGCGAGATCAAGCTTCGATTTCTTTTTTAAAGCAAAGTTTAAAGGTCATAGAAGAAGTTCTGATTGAAATTAGCTGCGACAATCTGCGACCTTACCAGTGATCGTCATTTGTAAATATTAATTTTGTCCAAAATTTCTTGTATGTTATTGCATATATTCAACATTATATTATAACAGTTATTATTTACGATTAAATATGACGTAGAATGTGTCTTATATACATATTGTTGCTGTCATTGTTGAAATAAATTACAATATCATGACTCTAGGAAGATATTGATGTACTTTTTTTAATGAAAAATTTTGAATTATACTGTTATAATATATTTGAAGCATTCAACTGTAATATATATATATATATATATATATATATATATATATATATATATATATATATATGTAATATAATATATATATATATATCAACTGTAATATGTATATATATATATATATATATATATATATATAATGCTTCAAATATATTATAACAGTATAATTAAAAAAAAATTCATTAAGAAAGTACATCAATATCTTCCTAGAGTCATGATATTGTAATTTATTTCAGCAATGTAACTTAAATATGAAGATGTTAGTTTTGGCCACGATTTAGTGCAAATTCGTCACTGTGCAGCGTTTCGAAGATAGTAGCTTGAAATAAATACCTGCAGGGCACCGGATCCAGTTACGTTAAAAATACTCAGGCGCAACGCAGAGCCATAATACCGCAGAAATTACGTGGATATGAAATGAAAATGTATGCCGGTTGCGGGGATGGTGGATTTGCAGGCCAGAATCGTTCGTTCGATTGTCGTTCATCCAACCGACCAGTAAATTTTGATCAATCAAAGGTAAAACGAGCCGAAGCGATCGCGTGTCTTCGACCACGCGCAGCGCAGTAATTTACTGCACCGTATATCGCATGAAAGTCGAGGCATCGCAGCCAGGTTGACAAGCATATATCGTTCGAGCTTTAATTGACACGTTAATTTCCTACCCGTAGATCGCAACCTTAATTGCGATATATAATAAAAATACAGGCCACAAGCCGGCAGAAGAAACTTGGACTGTACCACAGCTTCTAATTAGTTCCGCTGACACAGACTAGCCTAAGGGATGCAATAGGAGGCTCGTCTGAACGCCAATGTACGGGGTGTTTCTTAAAATATGGCAAGTGCGCTAGGCACTGTCCTAAGACGTCAAGCCGGCAAGAACACGTCGATTCTAGCAACTCACGTCGCGAATATACTTTTTATGGTGGAGAAGCCATGATACCTTTCGAGCTGAGCAGATAAAATTGTAAATTTGAACAAAAAACTTACCGTAAGTAGTGTAGTACCGTAATATGATTTAATTTCACGTCGTTGGAATTATTAGTATTTGTATTCTTTTTTTTATTATTATTAGTGTTTTGAGTTAAAAGTGTTGCTTCGGCGCACTGGTTCGGTCCTTCGAATATTTAAACAAAAACTAATTGCAATTTTGAAACATTTTTTTAAGAGTTTCCAACGTTTCCGTCAATAATTCTGACCATTTTCAAGGAAAGTAAAATTTATTTATTAAGAAGTGGAAATAAAAATTGATATTAAATGAACTTTTGAATTTAAAAGAGTGTGGAAATGTCGCGTTCGTAGTTGGACATGCGACTCTCGAGTCCGCTGACTGGTGACTGAGGTAAACAGTGTTAAATCAGGCAAGAACATCCAAACAGTATGCCAAAGGCACCCGATCGACGCCGAAGCGATAACCGTTGACAATTTAAAATGTTTTAGAAAAGACGAAACTCTATTAATTCACGCCAACAATGCCTAATATCTTTATTATTATTTATTTGGTGATAAATACATCCCTCATAGGTGTAAAAAACCAAACAGTTACATAAATTAAGAAGTTATCATATGTAATAATAGTCCAATCATAGAGAAACAGAAAAACCAAAATTCTATTAGAGCGACTGTGTCATTAGGCCTTACTTTTTAAGTAAAGTTGCGTAATAGTCTTGTATTTTAGATATTTCATACCTAAGATTTACGCTAGGTTGTTTAATCATGTGCAATGCTTCTAACAGAATTCGTTGATTAGTGTTTTGAGATTATTCTCAGGACTTAAGACCAGCAAATTGCTGAGTCTCTCAACTAGGCTCATATTATTTTAGGGTGGTTGATTTTTTGTTAATTGTATGCAGATGGGAATGTAATAAATACGTATTATTATTATTAGATTCAGGGGTTGCAACACGGCCCCCAGTTTTATATATCCTCCTAAAATCTGATTCATAATTTAAATTGCTCTTAATTTATTTTTCTCCAGACGTTGAAAAACTTTCGTTTCACATGTTATGTTATTTACGCTGATTATTTATTAGCGACGACTATGCTCCGAGCGCCAATATGTCTTAGTCTAGGACAATTTCTCTTTCTATACAGCTAGTGGGTGCAGTAGATAACGCTATTAGCATTTATATATATTTTTTTATAATATAAAAATCACGAGGGGGCCATAATACCGCCTTTTCCTCTATTACATGACGACTTACGAAGCCCGCAAAAATATTTTCCCCACTTCTTCCGTGTCTACACCTCATTCCTCAGAAAGACGCGCATATCATCCCTGATGAATTAAAAAAGCACTTTACATTTCAATAGAGTAGGCCTAACATTTTCGCCAATGACAACAGCAGCATTCTTTTAAACAGGTAATAAACCTGCGTGTTTCTTTTCGCGCGCAAATTGCGAAGAATAATTTATGAAGATATGTAGCATAAGCGCGTAAAGAACACAGCTTAACGGTAGTTTTTGGCCTAGACCGCGTTAAGGAGCATCCTGTGTGCTGGCCGCAGGGTACGCGTGACTAACTTTCTTGAAAAACGTCTCTAACCTTTCATTATCCCCGCTCGCCAGCAACTCATCGCGCTCGCAGGCAAATGTCTTATCTGCGGAAACTAGTTCAATTACTCAAAACTGCCGAAAGAGGATCTCCACAACACGGTTGTAGATAATTTCCCCGCTAAGTTCCGCGGTTTCCCTCCCGCGGAGCGACAAAACTTCACCGACAGACCGCTAGCTCAAGGACGATCAACCGGAAACGCCTGCCGTTCGTTTCTCGTCGCCACCATGACGGTCTTGTCCCTGGGCAAAACCCAACGAAACGCGTCTGCCGGGGACTGGCACGCTTGATTAAGAAGGAGCTTGTAATTTTCTTATTATTATTAATCGCCTTTATTACGCTACATTCCGTAGGAATACACGGGAGAGATCTGTAATACCTTACAGACAATTAATTCTCCTAGTAATTTCCATAATGCACCGCGAAATAGGAATTTATGTAATTCCGCGGGCGTTAATGGAATATTGGAACGCAAATTCGCGGGGATTAACTCCTGCTGCTGTTTAAAATAGCACGGGTTGACGGACACTGGGATTGAAGACATTGCGAAGCTTTGTATTTCAAGGGTTGTTTAATTTAAAAGAAATATTTTAGCCGGGGGATTCTAGGCTTTTATTTCGATGACGCCGATTTTGACGAGACTCTGCAGATTTGCGGAATAGTGGGAAATATTTTACACCTATTTTTTGGTATCGGCGATCCTCCATGCGGAAGGGGTGAAAACAGCCCCTACAGTTGGGGGTTGAAAACAAATTTTCTGGAATGTCTCAAGAACTATTAGGGAACAATTTTGTTTGAGTGAGTTCTTTAAAGACGAAGCCCCCTGCTGAGTTTTTACAAAATTTCAGAAAATGTGTTTTCAACCCCCAATATCGAAACTTGATGGTGTTTGGAAAAACGAAAGCAGAAGTTAAAAGTATAATCGAACTCTAACAGAATATGCTTGAACTACATATATACGGGTGCCTTCGCTTTCTTTTATTCTCCCTTTCCTATCCGCGTGCACGCTGCTCACGTTACACGTACGTCGCGCTCGCGTATATTTAGTAATAAATGAAGCTCGAATATTGCTTGGAAGAGATACGATGCTGACTAAATTTGAAATATTCATATTTTCGAATCCTGTACTTGCTCGCTTCATTACCCGAGATTAAGCACTGGTTTTTACAAGAAAATGAATCTTAAGGACGTAATTGATTGATGTTCACGGGTATATATAGAAATTGGTCTCACTGCTGGCGCGGATACTGGTCCGCGTCTTATGGTTGTCATCCATTTAAGGTTATTCATCCTGATGTCACGGGTGATTGATCACCGACCACCACAGTTTTTAATTGATCAGCTGACAAATTAAAAAACGGACACGGGGCGCTGCAAATGACGTTATGGCAGCCTATCTGTCTCCGCTGATAATGTTGGGGTCCTTGCGTTTCTGGCACAGTGTCTCTTTGTCTGGGCTGTCGCGTTAACTTGGTCGAATGTCGTCTCGTACTTTGTAATATGGTGGTGTTTTTCTGCAGGTAGTAATACAGCAGCCTAATTTTGGTACAACGAAAGATACTGCTGGATACGAGATACTGTTTGAACAAATTAAACTGGCAGCCAAAGAAGGGATGCTTTGCCAAAAGGTGTAGGAAAATTCTGAAAATAATTAACACCGATATCTTCAAGTGAATAACGACTATATGGCTCATGCGAAGTAGTACCATTGCGATTACTAACGAAGCTAAAAATAATGCACCCCAATGAATTAAATAACATTCAGTGTAATATTCTTATTTATTATTTATATTCCTTTTGAAAGGCGAACATTAAGTATCAAAGGTTCAGCTATTTTCTACCTGTAACAGCAAGGTTACTCACGGAAACAATTTCCCTTCATAAAGTTTCGAGGTTTCCGAAATATCGGCATTACGCTGTCGACCCTATTAACAGAGCGTTGACTATTGCCAACCAAAATTTCGGTGCCGTAGACCCCTTCCTGGGCTACTTGACTTCGGTAAGGACGATCCTATATAGGCATGCAATTAACTTACACGGAGGTACTTAGTACTTAGTGTTTTATTTATCCTTTAAGTTTAGTTAAGTTAGCTTTTTTAGCTACTTATTATTGGCTGATTTATTGTACAGACTCTGTAATTAATACCTGGCTTTATTTTTTGTAAATCCTGGGGATTTCCCGTATAATTAATAATAATAATACTGATAAGTCTAATTTTGCACGCGTGTTAATTTTAATTTGCCAGGATGAGATTAAGCGAGGGAAAGAAGTATTGTTGTTTCTTAAATTAATGATATATATGGTTCTCAGTCCTTACACCATTCCGTTTATAATTGCACGTTTTCAGAGTAGTCGTTTTGCTTCAATCAAAAGGAATCCGGGAGGAATTAGAGGCCAACAATAGGCCAATACTTCGAGCCATGATTTACGCGCAATGAAACGAACGTTATCCCCCAACTATCTATAAATTAGCGCCACTAAATAAACCAAGCGTGAATGACCGTCGCGTCGTATCCAATCACGCAACCCTTGTCAGAAGGCTTATTCTAAGGTCACGTTGGGGTTTACATCCGGTCAAGGGCGATAAAGTTGATTTCACCGGGTCTTTATGAACCGCGCGAGTCCATTGAAGGAAACTAGTCTTGTTCGCAATTTACACGGCTTGTTAGCCGCGGCGCTAATGTTACGTGACGCCGAGCTTCGCTTTAGACGGACTTTTTCGGCGAGAAAGTAATCCCGAAGCACTCGTTAATACTTTATTGACGCGCCTCTCGAGAGCAGGCCAGCGTATCATTCAGAATTTTCCGCGATGAAGATTTATCTCCGGGGCTTATGAACTCTCCAATCTGCCTACCTTCGAGCCCTCCTCCGCGGCTCGAAAGCCCGCGGAAATAAAGAGTATACCCGCGTCGACAGCGGTGGATCGTTCCAGTAGCTCGTGCCGACTGTTAATTGTTTCAGCCAGCCTCCGTCGCGATGACAAACTTTATCGAGGGCCTGTTATCCCGAGACGATGCACCCTGAGCATTCGCCCAGGTCGATTCCTCTCCCACGCTCGATTAGCTAGAGAATTGGAGCGACCCTCAACTAAAACGATTTTTCTGCAGGTCGAACTCCATCAAATTTACCCTACTCTTAAGGACCCCTAACAAGGAACACTATTCAATTGACGGAATCGCGCAGATTTTTTTATATAGATCGAAAGTATATGTGACAAAGGTCACAAAAATCTGAATTAAAGATGCTCCCAAAAGCTGGCCTGACCTTGAGAAATCAACACAAGTGGAACAGGGGAAAGAAGAGAAATGAGGGACAGAGAATGACAAAACTGTTTTTTTTTCAAAATTAATTATCTTTATTATATGAAAATACATTAAAATAAATGAATGACAATGAATTAATGATAGATAACAATTAGAAAAAATTAATGATAATAAATGATAATACTAATGAAATCACAACAGTGGGTAATTTACCATTATATTTATGATAATCTTGTCGACAAGGAGGTTTAATAAAGTGATTCAAGTAATGATAATTTTCACAACGACTGCAACGAGGGAACACTGTTTCTTTCATACCTTGACCAACGAGACAGTCTAAACATGTCACTGTAAAGGCATATACTGCGCGACATAATTAGTATTATAATATATTACCATTAATTTTTTCTAATTGTGATCTATCATTCATTTACTATAATGTATTTTCATATACTGAAGACAATTCATTTTGAAAAGACGGTTTTGTCATTCCCTTTCCCTCACTTTTCTTCCTTCCCCTGTTCCACTTGTGCTGATTTTTCAAGATCAGACCAGCTTTTGGGAGCATCTTTAATTTACACTTTTGTGACCTTAGTGACATATACTTTTGATCCATATAAAAAAAATTGGGCGATTTCATCATCAATTGAATAGTGTTCCTTGTAAGTGTCTCATAATCTCTGAACAACTCGCGGGGATGGTGCGCTTTACTGATCAACAAAGGCGCGACGCGTCGTTTGGATTTGCATTATCACGCTCCCCTCATCGGCCACGTAATTAAGACTGTTAACTTTAACGCCGAGCTAATCTTGTACAGGCTATCGGCGGCAGTATCAATTTGTTCCACCTTGAAGAAGTAAAAGTAGCAGCAGCTAAATCATGTGCCACGAATAATGTGCTTGGATCCTTGATCGATTGAACGCGGAACAGGGGCGAAGGTGTATTGGATCAAGGGCGAAGGTTTCTTTTCTAATTTGCCGGCAACGATGGGATTGAATCGTCGTTAAACCGTTTGGCAAGCTCGACGAAGGAAATGGAAAGAATTCCTTCCTTATGGTTTATGATCGTTTCGTTAGCGTGTTACACGGGCTGTTAACCGTTAAGGAGGCAAGGCAACGTTCGATAACGACGAGCTTTATCGATAACCTGTTATCTCGAAACGGAGCACGGAAAGCGTTCCCTTAGTTTACGTTTCCGCCCTCGCTCGATTAGCTACGGAATTCGAACGGATGAGTATCGGCTGCAAGTGTTACCTTTATTCCACCGATCTGTTTAACATGTTTCGCAGTTTGTTAATTATTGGGGACAATATCGGTTCGCCGTCTATCAATCTAGCGCACAGCGGCTCGTTAATCAGGCATTGAACTACTTTCATATGTATCACCGCTTGCAGCGTGACATTTTCAATACACTTCACTGACTTGATACGATGCAATCGATTTATCACATTTCGCGCACACTTTGCTGAAAAGCAGGCTCTCTATTTTCCTCTGAAGTATTCATTATTGCCTGAACAGACGCAGAGTTAGTACTGGGAACTTGTCGAGCATTCGATTAACAAGGGGAGTGCACAGGGCTCGAGTCACTGATTTCATTCAAATTTTGTATAATTGGGTATTAAATGCATAGTGTGTACTTCCCAAAACTCTGTGGAAAAACCGGGTTAGAAGTTTCGTCTTCTCCTGATCTGGTGTGTGAATCAGTAGAAATAATAGTTAACCTGCCACTGTAAATTAATTACACTTTCATCTTTACATACGAGTGCACGTATGGAGACTAGAAAAAGCGAAACGTTTAATCCCATTTACTCGCCAACTTTTTAGCAGAGCATCCTGCGCGTTTAATGAATACACCTAAATTTGAAGGAAATCGGTGGCAGGATCCTCGCGCACTAATCAGTGGAATTCCATTAAGGAATCAGAGAGGGGTATTTACAGTTCCACTAAATCCTGTTAGGAGGTAAGAATCTTAGCCACCCTCGGGATCTGACATTGATGACGAAGGTAACGTCAGAGCCGCGAGCATCGACTCGTTCGTTTTTCGCCTCTAATTAACGAGGAAATTGACAGCGACGCGTTACGCACATAGGTGCGAAACGATGTAACGTCCAGTCGAGAATGATGAGACTGATTCGTCTATCCCTCGAGCCCCTTGTAAAACCATTGAAGGGCTTTACGTAATCAATATCGCATGAGGAGGACGGGACAGAGGCGGACGAATCTCATTACCCTCCGCAGCTAAGGCCATTGTGCAGCTGAACTTCATTATCCGGACTAATTATTTCAAAGTTAGTCGAACAGTTCGCCACAATGTAATAGCGAAGGAAACGATCTTAGCGGCGAAAGGGGCCGCGGATAGACCAAAAAGGGAGCAAGAAGGCGAAAGTGAGGCTACGCGCGGTGGAACACGGAGCACAGAGAACATAATACCGCTCGGTATAAGGCTATCGCCTTTGTTGCCATTCATTAAGGTTATTACAGGGACCGATTTACGCCACAAATACGTCGGCGCAAGTGCAGGTTTAATAGGGACGGTTGGGGAACACGGTGTTGCAGATAGTCAAGGAATATTCTGCAAGGTGTGCTCGCATAGTCAGGGAGCAAATGATGTATTTCGCCTGACTCTGCAGCCTCGTACCTCACCAACTCACGTAACACCGTGAACGTGATAAAACATTCCCAATGTAGAGAAGGTGTTTAGGAAGGTCCCCGTCTATGCAAAGAATATTGAGCAAGTTGAATAGCAGCTTCGCGAGAGTTGCCTGACAAATTTTCCCAAGACGAGGGAAGACGGTCGCTTAAATAAACTGCTACTCAGAACGTCCACCTTGTCCCTCCCTCGGAACCACGTTATTCCCTCCGCTGAAAGCTAGCTGAACCCTGAGCAACCGAGTCCTGTCCTATGCAGAAACCCCGGCAGACCTATCCCGTCGACCGCGTGTATTTTCTTGACTGACGCACAACAGAATAGACTGTCTACGTGGCTATCACCTTGCAGCCATACGCGGACTTTGATTCCTCGTAGGCAATCAATTATTCCTGACTGGCGTGAAGGCCCGGAAGATCGAAATTTCTCTCGAGTGGGCGAAACCGTCGGGATGGAAAATTGTTTTGCCGCTATCCGTGATACGTAGAGTGGCTGCGGCTATAACCGTCGCGGATGGGACTTTATCGATTTCTATCGGGAATACAAACGCGCACCGGCGGGATGCGATCCCGGGGATACACGCGGCTCGTCCAGTAGCCGGCGAGACGTGAAAACGCGAAAATGGAAAAAAATTCGACGGCCCGGGGGCCAGAGGGTTCGCGTCAGCTCGTGGCGCCGGAGCCTGGCGTTTAATTGGAAAAAAGAGGACCGCCAGGGCGAGCCCCTTGAGAGGATCTGATTTAGAATTTCCCCCGTGCTCGATATCTCCCGGGCGCCCTCCATTCGCCCGGAGTCTTGACGATCACCGGAGAGACGTCTCGCAGCACGGCCATCCGCGAGGATGGCCCTCGACGCGCGACAGACCGTCACTCGTTCCCGTGGGAATTCCCAATCCGCGCTCCTTCGAGCATCGAGTGCAAGATAAATCACCGTTTTTATTCGCGCCCCGCTCCGAGCCAGACCCAATTCGCCGGGCTCCGATCCGGCACCGCCGGATTAAAAACGCCGCTTCGCGGAAGTGCCCGGCCGAGGTGGCCAAGGTGCCCCCAAGGTGGTGGCCCGCTATCGTCGTTTCGCGTGCACGCCCGGCGTTCGCGTGATTGAGTCGGCCGCGACGATAAACTCGCGGGGCGCTAAGGTGGCGTGGATATCTCGCGCCGGCGATCTTGGTAGTCAGTTTCTGTCATTCGTAAGAAATTACCTACCTGGACGGGCGACGTTGGCCTGGGGATGCTCGGCTTGACGGGACCAAGGGGGTACACCTGACGACAGAACGTGGCGGTTCTAGCGCGGAGGATAGACTGTCGTAGCACTCGAAGCTTTCTTTCTCTCTTTCTCGCGTAACCTTGGACTTGAGCCCCGTTCACGGCCACAACCAACACAGAAATGCTGGGATTGCAAGGCGTGCGGCCACTTTTCCTGCCGGTACCACCAGGTGGGGGGATGTGCCCGGTTGCTGTTGGCAGGTGGAATGCTCAACATCACCGCAACGTACTCGCGAATTATTAGTGCGACGGGACGTTCTTGGAAGGGGGAAGGAGAAGAGGCGATGGTGGTGTATTTGCTGGCCGGTTGGAGGGGGGGCAGAAGATGCGGCGGCCAGGAGGGGGTTACCAAGGGAGGAAGGCCCCCGCGATTCGGCGACTCAACGTGTGATTTCAAGTACGTTCACCGGGTCTGCGCTTCCGCGGTTTCGCGGAATGAACCTTTCGGATTTTTGACCTTGCCGCTTTTAAGGCCTCTGGACGGCGAATGCCTGCGCATCCGTTTCCTCTGTACCGTTCGAAACCACCCTTATGGAATTTCTTTGGATTGTTTCCTGGATTACTCCGTCGTGGACGGTCGCGCGGCAACCGCTGGGAACTTTATATTCGTAGCTGGTTCTACGGAATATGCAGGCACTGTGGTTTTCTTCATAAATTAGTTAAGTGGACCTGTGCGCTCTGAAATGTGACGCACTGTGGGCATGAATTTAAGGGGTCGTTCCTGTAATCACGCCGCAAAATTCGGTAACAGTCAGGTTTGTTTCTCAGTGAACACAATGAATACAATGGCAAACTTTTGTTTTATTTTTTAAGCAATTAAAAATACACTTTTAATTTCTTTTACCTCCAGATAACATTGAAAAAACACAATTAAAGGTGGATTTAAAAATAGTTCCGTATACATTATAAGTAGCTTAATAAATGAAAAAAAGTTTGACATGGTTATTCATTGTATTCACTGAGAAAAAAAACAGGAATGACCCCTTAATTTATCGTTTCTCTCAAAGAAGATAGGCAAACTTTGTTACCTTCTATTTTTCTCGTGCCTTTGTCTCTTGCGAGGTACTGCTAAATAATTATCAAGTGTCTCTGAACATCGATGAATTGAGATACCTAATCCGAAATTTCTTAAAAGTTAAATAATATATTTGGCTTGCTTTTAATTATTTAACTGAGGTTACTTTGCAATATAATACGTGTTTGTCTGTGCTTACTAGTATCTTAACACGTTGCGCGGAATATTCCCAAACTCCCAGAATTTGCGATATTTTTTTAACTATTCTTATACTGTTATGGCTTTAATTGTGCCAACTTCTTATGTCTCGTCACAGTTCGTAATTTAAGTGAGAGATTGCTTCCCACTGGAATAAAGTTTCCTGTAAATTTTCCACCGTTTCTCCGAATGTTATTGATGGACTTTGTCAGTTTCGTTTAAGTATTCCATATCTTGCACGCAACATGTTCCTCCGCCGCGTTTTCATCAGTCCTATCTGTCTGGACGACCCTATATAAGCAACGCAACGCGGTAGTACGATATCTGGTGAATACAGTGAATGCTTCATTATTTCTCAATCAAACTGTTGCAGTTTCTGCTGCGATGTATTATTCGGGGCACGCGACCTTGCGCTGCCTTGGCGGAGAAAACCTGTGCACCTCTTCAGGGACATTGACCGTTTTTCCTTCACCGAAACGGTCCAGCTGCTCTTATCAAAAGCGGCTGCTGATGCGGCGTAACAGTTCGTGGCCTGTAATTCCGCAGGATCACAAATAAGTCTCGTTAAAAAAAAAGAATTCGGTCCATTTGCATACAAGTGGTTTGTTACTGCTTGAGAGATTTCCATTCGCGGAGAATTAGCATCACGCGTATCGTACTTTGCATGCATTTCTTTACGCTTCGAATATTTCTCAAAGAAATCCTTCACTAATCAGGATTCATTTCTCAAAGATGATGGATTGTGCAACAGGTTGACCAATGTTTCTCAGTGAGGTCTGCAGTTATGACAGTCATAAATAATTCATTGAATTTTAACGATCACTTCGCATCGAATTAATATTGACACTCATCTCCAGATCGAAGTCATTAAAAATATCTTTCACTCTAATCGATACTAAACACTTTCTCCGTATGTTTACCACATTTATGATTATTACTCCTTTCAGCATGCCGTTACAGCAAAAATCGTCGAATAAAAACAATTAGGCTGCGCTATGCTGAAATCCCTTATATTGGACAAATAATAGTAGAATGAATTTGAGGAGGATTTTCAATTGATAACGCCACTTTAAATCGATTTTATTCATTTCACTTTATTCTCCCACTAACTATCTTAATCTTAGTCGTTATCCATTTATTTTTTTTCCACCTCAAAGGTTCAAATAATTCACTAGGTACAAGAAGAAATAAATATAAAATTCCTTTCCACCTATACTTCACTATTAAAGATATATTAGGATTTATCTTAATTTTTTCATTCACTTTTTAATCATTATACAATATCCATATATTTTAGGAGATCCTGATAACTTCATTTATGCTAATTCAATATCTACTCCTACCAACCCCCAAAATCCCAAAGAAGTAATAAATTTACTAAAGCCATAGTTCCATTTTAAATAATATTAATTATACAACTCACTACTAAATAAGTATGTAATAAATATTGCAAATAAATACCAAGAGGTAATATATACCTAATACAAAATAAAGCTACTTTTCTTTAACAATTAAAATTCATCAAACTAAAACTGGATTTCAGATTATTGAGGGTGGTTTTCTGCACAACTTGACCCAATTATTCCATGTCTTCATATCTCCAGACAGGAGGTTACCCAAATTCTGAATTTCTTGTTCCCCGCAATGCTGAGAACTTGTATTATTTATCCAACGTCTCACAGAGTGATGAAACAATTTCACCTCGAGTGTTCTGCATGCCAGGAACCGCCCCCCTCAGCAATGCACCACTCCCGCGAATTTCATAAACGTGTTATTTCATCACGACGATCCCTTGATCGAGAGAGATCCGTCTATCCAGAGACGCCGTCGCCCTGCGTGCCCGCTTTCTTGTTCCAATTCTATAATTACATCTGAGCGCGATCGGCGCGTATGGCGCAGCGAACCGCAGAGCCATCGAATGGACCGCCACGCTGGTATCCGTCTCCTGATATTATCATCGGGCAAAATAATATCATAAATGATTGCCGACGCGCGCGATACCATTCTTTAAACCGGGCGAACGCGCCGCATTAAAATGTAGTAAAGCGGATGCCATAAATCTTGGGGCTAGTTCGCGCTGCCGCCGGGGCACGTTACGCGTTCAGGAAAACGTCCACTGGATCTTGTCCGTGGCAACCTGTTCGAAAGCTTTTCATGCGCCTCGAATTGCTGGCCGCGAACGTGACTCACGCTCGTCAAGGAATTGTCATGAATCTCGTTGCCCGCGACGCGGGACGCGCCGCCCGTTTGGCGTCCAGCTCGGCGGCTTTAATAGCCCTGGGAACTTGTCATCGGTGCATAAGCCCGCGCGGATAAGTGGAGCAATGAGATTCGCGTCATCGTTTTGAGGCACAGCCATGTGTTAAGTAGCGGCGACCATCAAGATATACGCCGGCCGGGTAATAGTTCGGACTTGCAACGAGTGCGTTCGCTTGATTCCGTTCCGGCGTTGCTCGCTGGTTACGCTTCACGTCGTAGCCAACATCCTAACGGGCATTTCTATTAGTGGCGTGCCTCTGCTCCGAGACGACGATTAACTTCTTCGGGCTCCACATCGGTCAGTGGACACACGCGTAATTCGAACGCAGCTGGGATCGGTTTAGCGAGTATGAATTTTGCTCGCCGGAGCCCGGGAGAGGTGTGCGGACGGATGGCGCTAGGAAGTAGGAAGCCCACCACTGCCTGTAGACAGGGATTCCCACTTGTGTCAACAAGGATGTGTCGCCGTTAGTAGTGTTACCCGGGATGGGGTTAAAAATCTGTAACTGTTCCCGCGTTGACTAATTGTAAGCGTAACTGCTGCTCGATGTAGGAGAATTCTATTACCAGTTCAAGGTCCCGATGAAACCGGGACTCGGGTCGAAAATATCAACCCCATGAGATACTTAAATTCCGACCTTCGGCGTTAATACACCAATATTCGAATATTCTAAGTATTCGAATATTCGAATCTCAAATTGAATTCTCTGGCGTTCGAATCACAAATTCGAATTCTCTGGCATTCGAATCTTAAATTCGGATTCTCTGGTATTCGAATCTTAAATTCGAATTCTCTGGTATTCGAATGTTCGAATCTCAAATTTGAATTCTCTGATATTCGAATATTCGAATCTCAAATTTGAATTCTCTGGGATTCGAATATTCGAATCTCAAAATCGAATTCTCTAGTATTCGAATATTCAAATCTCAATTTCGAATTCTCTGGCACTCGAATCACAAATTCGAATTCTCTGGCATTCGAATCTTAAATTCGGATTCTCTGGTATTCGAATCTTAAATTCGAATTCTCTGGTATTCGAATGTCCGAATCTCAAATTCGAATTCTCTGGGATTCGAATATTCGAATCTCGAAATCGAATTCTCTGGGATTCGAATATTCGAATCTCGAAATCGAATTCTCTAGTATTCGAATATTCAAATCTCAATTTCGAATTCTTTGGTATTCGAATCTTAAATTTGAATTTTCTGGTATTCGAATCGCAAATACGAATTCTCTGGTATTCGAATATTCGAATCTCAAATTCGAATTCTGTGGCAATCGAATATTGGAATCTCAAATTTGAATCCTCTGGTATTCGATATTCGAATTTCATATTTTAATTCTCTAGTATTCGAATATTCGAATCTCAAATTTGAATTCTCTGGTATTCGAATATTCGAATCTCAAACTTGAATTCTCTGGTATTCGAATATTCGCCCAGATTATCGTTTGTAAAGCAAATAATTGTAAAGGGTAATATAAAAAGAATTTCACGATAAAGTGGGAAAAAATATTTCACGTATAGATTCCTATTCGGTACAATTCGAAATTCGATCAGTCCGAACATTAAATACTCCCAATTATTCGAATATTCGAAGACATTATTCGTATTCGAAATTATTCCAGTTATTCGACTATTTACAGCTCTAAATTGAAGGCGTTAATGAGGATGTAGAAGTCTACAGTAATAGGAGTAGATAGTGTGTAATAGGAGTAGATGTGCCCTAATCAATTGCGTGGGAAGTCCTTCACGATCCATGTTACCTGTACTGTGTACTAAAACTATAGGTTCTTTGATCAGTACATCATCCTCCACGATTAATACTTCAGAAATGGTACTTGCAATAATAAGAAATGCAATTTTCGAGCGTTCGTACGTTATAGACAAGGCTATGTTCATTCCTAGACACTATTACGAATTTGCATAATAATCATCGGTGGAGGTGTGAAGACACATATGTTTTGTTATTACCGTATCTTTTTATCGACAGCAGTTTTCATGTAACGTGTGGGTTGGCGTTATTGGATGTTTCCTTATTGGAGCAGAAGTCTTCTGCACCTACGCTCGAAGCAATAATTGTATTCTCCGTTTGCATAAGATACTGGACCCATTATCAGGATGTCTGAACTCTGCTATAGAGTGTCCTAATAATAATTATATTGTGAAATAAGTGGCAAAAATATTTAGTCGTATGAGACACACATTCTTTGCCTGCTTTGATCTATTAGACTTTTATTTACAATATAAAGTAACGAAAACTTGCTAGTATCAGAGACAGTATCTCTCGACCTCAGACAGAAGTCTCACTAGTTTTGATTCTCTATTTCCATTCTCCGATTAAGGATACCAACTCTCTCCCCCCTCAACGTCTTCCCCCACATTTCAGGAATAATGATATTTTGAACCCGATCTGGCGCTAAAAACCGGGATATCACGAGTCGCGATAAGAACATTTTATTTTAAGGATAAGAGAATTTTTACCATTACGTCAGGATAAGAAAATGTGACAGTAAAAATTCGTGAGTTCAGTGGCCTTTCCTTTGGAGCCGCTATTTCAAGAATAAATGTACACTATAGAATTATTATTGTATAGAATGGTTTCCTTTTGACGAACTTTAACTCTTTGCACTCCAACTTAATCGCTCATCAATTTATAAATGTCCTTGGTTAAGTGCTACACTTATTAATTAAATACAGAACCTTAGAATGAAAAAAAAAACACAAAACAGTGATGTTAAAATCAGAAATTCATAAATTTAATACTGTGGATCACGTATTCCTCTACGTTTACAAAATTGAACGATATCACTATGTAACTTTACATTAACATTAAACTCAACTTCGATGAACCTGAGAAGCACCTACCTATGTTTAGACTGCAAAGGATTAGCTTCTAGCGTCAGTTTGTACTGCCTTGTATTATCATTCCCTCGATTTTATTATATTTTATTACAACTACTTTCTAGATTGCATAACGTAGGAAGGTGGTTATCTTCAGCGGAAGAGCCAACATTTTTTTGCCACGTAGCATTTTCGGATACCCGAAACCTACTTTGGGCGGGAACATTGGAATCTCGCGCTCCACCGGTTATTTCGTAAGTAATGTGGTTGCCTTATCTCGCATGCATAACCGGCTTTATCTTATTTATCTTGAAAATGCTTATGAATCTTTCAGTATATCCTGTCTGGGCTGTCTTAACCCAGTTTCAATTCAATGTGCAAATAATTCTCGTGCTACATTTTGGTCCCGCAAAGAGCTATAAAAGCGTGTGTTGATGAAACTCATTCGCAACGCTGCATCCCGTATGAATTTGTTAACTTGTTAGGTCGGAACAGGTTACAAATATTTTACACCTCTTGCAAGGCTCGAGAAACAGACATGTACTTCTTCGTGAAAGACTGTATTTACGGAAGAAATTTATGAACTCGATAACAAAAAAAATTGATTATCTTGTGTTGGCAGGTAGAGACTACATTATTATTCTGGTTTTTCTGTCAGTAAATAGCAATGCACGCAATTAGAAATTAAAATTCAAATGATATTATATTCCACTTAATTACTGAAATAATGTCGTGATTTTTGTTTCTTTTTTATTTGAGCTCAAAGGAACTTGCAATAGATAGTTATAAAGCTTCACATGAATTTCTACATTTTTTTTAATAAACAATTGTTTACCTTAGCTTTGTTCAGTAATGCAAGGTACATGATGTGTTCAGTGGCGTTGATTATGCGTGCTTGTATTTTTAGATTACATTTTTTTAAGGAAGTGGTACACATGTGTGCAAGCTTCGATATTCGGTTTACTGACAAGGGAAGATCCCGAAACCGGAAATTCAAAAAATTCTGAAACTTTGTGAATATGTGGGGGATTTCCTCCTGAATACAACGCAATTTTTGTTTGCTGCCCAAATTCACTCGAAGGGGATGAAATTAACCCTTGAAAATTCGGCTATTTTCCGATTTTGTTTTATAACTCGCGAAGTGTAAGAGATAGAAAAAAAATTCAAGACAAAAGTTACTTCTTTTAATTAGATCTATCGTTTGGTGAAAAAATATTTTACAGTTCACAAGTTATAACACAAAATCGGTAAATAACCGGATTTTCAACGGTCAATTACACCCTCTTAGAGTGAATTTGGGCAGCAAACAAAATTTGCGTTGTAATCAGGAGGAAATACTCTACATATTCACAAAGTTTCAGAATTTTTCGAATTTCTGGGTTCGAGATGTTCCCTTGTGAGAAGTAATCGTATATCTAGTGATAGACGCAGTTTACATTTATTTAATTTTTTAATTAATTCTATTCTTTGCCAAGCTATATGATTTAAATCTTGTTTTTCATAATTACAATTGCATTTTGTACATACATTGTAACATCGTTGTAATAACGAATGTCGTAACTGGTTTAATTGTAAAGACAGCATTACGTTTCATTTAACTTGTAATTCTTTCTTTTTTTTAGATATGTCTGTCTTATTGACGGTTAGATATTTGACTACCCAATCCGATCACGGAAATACGTTCAGAATTGAGGTTCGCGAAAGTCACAGCTACCTGAGTCATCTTACATGGCAGGAAGCTTTCGAGATTCTGATTTGATTGCAATATGTATACCTGACACTGCGTGACTCGAAATTTTCGAATATTCATACACCTCTGAATAATACAATTTCGTGCTATTTTTACCGATAGCATTGAGATTTTCTCTTATTACATTACCATTTCGCGCTACAGATTTCGAAACTGTATTTGTAGTAGTCTAGATTTTAGTATAATTTGTTTCGTATAAATATTTCGAAGTTGAACCTCATACTAAGTGTTCGTGAAGTATAACCGATTATTGTAATTCTCACTACATAGTTCGTTCATGAAAAATAGAGTGTACACCCAACGTGACCCAGACAGAGTGTTTGTCAATTTAAGTTATTAAATAGTAACTATTAATATTTAACATTAATACGTAGGTATTATTGGAATCGAAAACCTCCCCTCTAAGTTTTTAGAGAAATTTTCATCGACTGGAAGGTTTCGAAAGGTATTGACAAGGAGAATCAGTAAGTGTTAGTTGAATATTGGTGAATCAGGAATAATCAATAGCCACCTAATTGATTGGAGCAAAGTTAATCCACTGTAAAACCAGTGTAGAAGGTCCTAATGCAAGAACGAAAGTTATAAAGCCCCTCCAGGTTTACAGAGCTCGCTTTCGTAGTATAGGAAAATTATGTAATGGGAAAATTAACTTGATGAATGCATGCAATAAAGTCAACTCTAAGGAACAATGAGATCGCTACTGAAACTCTCGACTTTAGGAGCTTATTCCTGGCTCGTGACAAATAAGCATATCACGGTAACTCACAATCAGAAACAAACTTCAAGTAACATAATTCTTCTAGCAAACACAAAAAAAATAGAAAACTTTGTGCACTTACGCGTAATGACCTCGATCATGAAACACGCAACTATTTAGTTCTTGTTTCAAGTTTCCTTTGCAAAATTTTAATAATTTTATAAGAAGCTATTATTAGCCTCTGCGATAAATTAACCACTGTGATTAATGTCTATATACCATTTCATTGGTTCTAACAGACTTTAAACACCAGCAAGTTTATTTTCTCGCTGGGGTTAATATGAGGCATTGAAAAGCAAAATCGAACCAACGCACAAGGGGAAAAAATAATTAATATAATAATCGTAATAATATATTGATCAATGAAATTTTTAAAGGTGTAAAACTCAGATTGCTCATTCAGTCGAGTACTAATAATTGCGCCAGAGCCTCCCTACGCGTCCATACGCGTGGGTGGTGTAAATAAATATTGTACTACGACAGACGCATCGGTGCACGAGTGATTTTATTTGGAGCCCGAGGACATGAGAAATTTATTCGCAGGCGCGGGGTATTTCGTTGATAACAAAAACGGAATAAGTTCTGCTGCATTTATTATTTTACTCATAAAGCCCTGCCGTCATCGAACGCATATGGTCTCTGCATTCAATATGTTCATTATTTTCGTTTTACTGCAATAGGTTTATTGACAATGGGATATACGTATTATAATGCGTCATCTATAGATCACGTTATCGTTGGTTTAATTTCAATGGCTCTTCAATTTATATTTAATCCATTCATTCTCGTAGTAAAGTTTTACTACATTTTTTTTTGTATCCAGCGCGAGTGGTAGGGTAAGTGTGGGTATTACTGCGGACTTTTAAGATAGGTTAACTGTGGAACGTTCGATAAAGCGCTCAAGTGAATGTAAGTCCCTCCTTCTTCTTTTAAAAGAAAGTTGGGACCTTAATAATTCTATAAAAAAGAATATAAGGACACGGTAATAGGCGCAGTTAACAGCTTCGCTCCCTCGGACGTGTTATGTCGCTACGCAATACCGTTCGTGCGACGCCACAGACGAGTAAACGCGCCTCTTCTGTGGCAACCTAATAGCGAATTCGGTACCTCGCACTGACTCTGCACTGGTGCCAGAAAATCACTTGGATTGGTTGTTTCTGAAACGAAGATAGCTCTATAAGAATCAACCAATCCAAGTCTTTCTTTGGCACCAGTGCAGAGTCAGTGCGAAGTACCGAATTCGGTATTAGGTTGCCACAGAAGAGGCGCGTTTACTCGGCTGTGGCGTCGCACGAACGGTATTGCGTAGCGACATAACACGTCCGAGGGAACGAAGCGGTTAATTAAAATTACAGAGATTTAAACATCAGTGTCATTGCATTACTGCGTGCCAGTTACTAACGAAATACCAATTACTGCGCGTGTATTACTACGGGCTGATGTTAGGCGAAATATTAGTATAAGAAAGCATATTGGCTTTTTTTTATTTTTATTTTTTTTTTCACTTTTATCTTTTCTTGGCATCTTTACAGAGTTGTAACTGTCACTCACGCACCGCGGCTCACTTTGGAGGTTAGATTGACGTAGGATCTGAAAAATGGTTAGGTTAAGCAGTCGCCAATCCGCAGTACTACATGCACATGGTGCGAAGTACTGCGCCTAATACTGCGGCGAGAAATAAAAATTAAAACTAAAATGTGGATGACTGATTTACTGTTTTTCTGAAGAAAGTCACTCTTACTCTATCGAGTAATAACGCTACATTACATGTATTACTGTTAATAACAAAAATATAAATGTTTTCCAGGTGTTCATGATCGCCACATCGGGAAATCGATCAAAGTTTCGCCTTGACGAATTTCAAACTACGATAAAAGAATTAATAATAACTTTGCTGCAGATATTTATTAATAATTATCTGTAATAGAGTATAAAATAATTTTGTCAAATAATTTTCAAGGGATTATGTACTTTCCAACATTAAATACGATTTGTTTTAGAATATTCGCAGTAATCGGGGCATCCGCAATAATGCCCACACTTACCCTATGCTACGACACTGACCCAATCATTACGATGGAATATTTGCAGTATGCGTAGAAAGATATTTTATCGTTGCTAATTACTACTTAGCTCAATTTATGAGAGGAGTACCAGTGCCGACGAAATTCGTTAGACATTCATTGTGCTAATTATGATAGGTTATAATGAACCGACCAAACGGAGCATTATCTTCACGGTCGTTGAAGGCATCGGCGTTTTCCGCGAAAAATTTATTTGATACGGAATTTCTGGTGCAGGTAGAGAACGGTTTAACGTGGAAGTAACTACGGGAAAATGGTATTCAATGGTTTCTTTCTATCTTCTTGTTGCACGCTTCCTGCGACTTTCGAGCATTGTTTATTAATCGCAAGTGGAATATTATCTCTTCGCTTTAATGTAACGAATATTTCATTTCTCGGGGGTGCTCAATCTTTTTTTGTAATCTATTCAGCAGAATATTCTTTATTACACAGTATAACAACAGATATGGAACCCTATCGAACAAATCTGAACATTTTTCAAGTAACTGAACGGTGATCAGAACGCGATCTAAATAGAGCTCTAATTGTTTACAGTGAATGAGTTATTTTGCTCTCTAATTGTTTACAGTGAATGAATTATTTTGCAGGTATTTTCTTGAATAACAAAAGCCTCTTTTTGTAAAATGTTTAATATTCATAAGGAAACCTGTAACAAAACAAAATAAAATATATAGCTAGGAGGTAGGTTCCTATTTTTTAATTAAATATAAGAAATATTCTTAAATATAAGAAAAGGGGGACAATCCAAGATCTTTAATATAAGTACGCACTTTTTTCTAGTATAATAGTAATTATATGAGAGATTTGAAAACAATTTATCAGTTTGATACTACATTCAAACTTTTTAAATAGTTTTACTTTGTTATTGGATTTATCTAATTTTCTCTTTCTACCAATTTCCTGCCCCCAAATTTGCACCCTGGTCAGTTCCCTGCTTGCGCCCCCATAGATCGGGGCCTGGCGGCAATTGATCCAGTGCTACATCTATTTTTGTAATTTAAATCACTTACATTTTCAGTAATACCAAAATTAACTTTAAATAGCCACGATCTTACTCAGCTATCGTGAATCCATATGCCTTGCTATTTCCCCCAGTTAAAGCGCCCATCGAAATACAATCAACTGGGCCCCGAAACACTAAGAAGCAACTTCTCCTTGAAACACTGTATGTCTCAAGATCGATTACCTCGCAGCCCCGAGTCTCCATCGCCCACTCAAGCTTCTACTAACGGCTCTGAATCATCTTGCGCATGTACCAAGATCTCTTTCTCCCATTCACAAAGTATTATCAACCCCCGACGCTCGTACGTGCCAGTGCATTATTTACATCCCGTGTACGGCAGGCTGTGCACGCGATTAACAGAAAAAACCTTTAATGACTATCTACATTACTCGCTGTACTCGCAGTGTGTTCGGTGCTATCTATGGATATGCAATCTAGCAATAGCATTTAATAGGATATATCGCGGGTGGACTCATAACACGAGCCGTTCGCCAATCGACGCCCCCACGCAACGAGCATCCGCGGCCATGATCCCATAAAATAGACCCGACTACAGCGTACAATGCATGCACGCGCTGTTAAAGGGCACACGTAACAAATGTACGTACGGTGTAACGACCATAGGACCCGCTCTGGAACGGTGCAGAAGGGACATTGTCGCGGTGTAGGGATACGCTCGTGTTTTAACTAATCGTAAGTAACAAACATTATTTCAAATATGAAATAGGCTTTGGAGGAGAAGACGAAAGATGGCTAGGGTCATGACGTTTCATCGGGACCTTATAGGATTTTCTAAAAGTACTGGTCCTGTCTGCACAGAATGATCCTTATAGAATTCTAGTCTTTAGTGATAGAGGAAGTGCAGTATATTTGGAATACCAGTTTAAGACGAATACAAAATTACGGAAGCGGGTGGGAACAAATGAAACTGAATATTATCATAGGGAAACTAATAAACTTTTATATTTCAAACTGTCAGTATTAATAAAAAAAGAAAAAGTAACTGAAACTTTAGCCTAAATGAAAAATGACAGGTAAGTATCGACTTCGTTAAGGTGCAGGTAATTTCGAATACCGGTACTACAATTTACCTTCACTTTATAAATTTAAGAAACCATGTAGATAATAAAATTACTTGCTTTTATGATTTAATCAGGCTTAAAAATCACAATATAGGAACAATCTTAGGTAAATACCTATAAATCGACAGCGCTAATGAACTAACGCGGCGGTAGCTTTTGCGCGTGAAACAAAAGCATCGCCAAGCGTTGGACTATTCCAAATTAGCTTCACCTTCGGTACTCCGAATTAGCAACATGGCATTGAAACCTAACATTTCATGTCACACTTTGTATTCTCGAAATTATCGCAAAACTCACGCGGAACCATAGAAGGAACATGTAAATGAGTAGATTAAGTGTTTAAAGTTTTGAGATCTTTTAACTATGATTATTTTAACTCTGAAAAAGTTTTGCAGATTAACGCTTTCTTATTCTGCGGATTAAGTCGAAAATGTCAAAATGCCGGTTCATCCACAAATGTCATTAGTTAACAGATCATTAGCCCCTATTCTCTACGGTGTTACAAATTAAATAGCGTTAGTAGTTTAATAGATACTTCGGTATTCCAAATTAGCAACAGTACCTATTCCAAATATGCTGCACTTCCTCTATATAAATTTATTTCGAAGGATTTTTCAAAATTTTAGAAATTGTGGATGTTACAGCTCTTCGAAATATAGTGATGAGCTTTTTGCAAGAAATTATAACTGTTGACCTAAGAAACTGATAAAATTTTTACTTACGTAATACTTTAAAAAATTTAGGATTTTTTTAAAGGAAACTGTGACACATAGGGAAAAAAGCCTTTTTGGTATTAATTTGCAGGTAGTTTAAGCTGAGAGAAATTTTTTTTCAATATGTTTTTCGATGTAGTTTACCGGTTTCGGGACATTTTTATTAACCCCTTGGCTTAGAACTTCGAGTGAGACTCGTGGCACGTCGATCGGGCCAAAGATGGAAAGCACGAGTCAGACTCGTGGTACGTCGATCGGGCGAAAAGTAAACACCAAAGGTCAAGGGCACGCCTCGCTAGCAATCCTCGACGACGACTGAACGCTTCGCCGATGTCTTTTCATCTCAGTTATTCCTGGCAGCATACACATTTATTTACACACATCATAAGCCCCGTTAGCTAAGTTTCCGGCACCTTTGTTGCAACTGCGTAACGGGGCTAAGACGCGTGCGATTGACAACTTCGGACGCTGAGCCGAACCGTGAAATGGCTCGACGCGTGGCTCACCGCTGGTGCTGATTTGGTGCCGGCGGTCGGAATTTAAACGGTAAGCTAAGGAGTTAGCGATAATGCGATAACTGTACAAATATATTTAAAAAAAAACTTGTTATCACCTTCAGCTATTTACTCAAGATCACATAGGAAAAGAAACAATAAAAACCATTTTTGTCATCTTAAGAATTCTTAAAAAAAATCCTAAATTTTTTAAGGGGTTACACAAGACTGTATCCTTAACCCTCAGAAGACGAATGGTGGATATGGTCGCGTGAGACGACTGCAGGGTCAGTTTGACACATAGCAACATTTCTATGGTACACCGGTTTCACGAAAAAATTGAATATAAAATGAATTAAAATTAAAATTTCTCAAACTAACTAAAAATATTATTAATAAAGAAATACATAAAAAAATTATTTATGTACATTTGGTACATGGAGTAGGTATCTCCTGTATGATTTTTACAAATAATGTTACTGCTGTTGTATACCAACGTCATTTAAATCTATATAAAGTATTAGTCAGCGCGTTAGTTTTCCAGATAGCAATAGTAAGCATCCTGAAGTCCTTCTTTTATGACCTTATCCGTACCCTATTACTCATCCTTGAACCTCGATCTCTATGCCTCATCCCTTAACGACCGTTAAACTCAGGACAACCCCCACTTTTCAGCTTACCGAAAACCGTACATATATATATTACACGCAATTCTTCCAGTTAGAAGCACTTGAGCACTTCAGTCCGAATAGTCTGGACACGAGAATCTAGTTCTAAATCTATAATCTAGTATTTATCTGTAATCGTCTTAGTTTCCGTTATTTGTATAAAGTTATTTAATAAAATAAAAGTAATACGAAAAATACGGAATACAACACTGCAATTTAGGAATCATATGCTACATTTTGCCATTGCCAACACAAATATAACATCGTGATAGACTTTGTCAAAGTTGTATCAAAATGACCCTGCATTCGGTGTACGAGGGTTAACCCTTAACTGGTATACTGTTTTTGGCAAACGTGGCTGGTATACTGGGGTCGTGGCAGACCCCAAATGAAAAAGGACCCAGAAATTTGTAAAGTCGACCCTGAATCAACCTCTATGAATATTTTGTTCTCAGGTAATGTGTAAAATAATAGAAACCTAGAAAGTTAAACTGTTATTATAAAATTAATTAGAAAAACAGTTTACAAGCTTAGGCAACCAAAAATTTTGCAGCGAACTTTGCGTGCCTGGGGTCATGAGCGACCCCAAGATACCAGTTAAGGGTTAATACCGATATAATTCTCCTTGACCAGCCGATAAGCTCACAATTAGTCAAAGCTTTCACAGTTGCTGGTTTTCAACCCTTTTTGGGCAGTAGACACGACACGTCCTTGTTGACACAAATGAGGATCCTGTCCATAGATTTGGTGGGCTTCGTGACAACACTCCGCAATTTGCAACACAATCTTCCGGATATAAATGTCGCGCGTTGTTACCCGTCACGACTGTCCCGCGGAAAAAAAACACCCAGCTGGCCACGGTGCCACTAATAGGAATCCCCATAATCAGCCGATTACAGGTTAGCGACAGCTCGTTACGCGCCCCTCGACGCAAACGAATTTGACGCCTGGCATTTTGAGCGCGATGCAATCTCAGTGGACAATAATAAACGCCGTTTATACTGGTAATTTGCTTTGCCCCAACGAAATCCTGCATTTCGACGCGAGTATTCAAGTAGACGGAGCGTTGGCGCCTGTAATTGCGTGGAGGGTGTATTACCGTTTTGTAATAACGAGTTATTCACTATTTCTGAGTTAAATGCTTTTAACCTATCCCTGACACTTGGCAGAAACGGGAAATATTCGGATAGTAAATTGGGGCTAGGTCTAGAAAAATTTCTAGAACTTTGTGAAATGATTTTAGAATCCCTTTATGGTAGCCAGGTATAATTGGGTTATCATACAATAAATTTGCAGCCTCTTTTGTAATTTTGTCAGCTTTTTCGTTCCCTTCGATTCCTGCAAGTGAAGGGACTCTTCCAAGTAGGATTTTAGTTGGTCCTTTTTCCACAAAATTTCATTATATTCCTCAATAAGTTGCTTGATAATTGGATGTTCATATTTGCGACTTCTAGAGCTGGAAGGATGCCCCTGGAATCTGTGTAAATAATGTATTTATTCCATTTGTTGTTGACTTCTTCTAAGGAAGCACCTTTATTAACTGAAGACTAAAAGTTGCTGAAATAATAATCTACCAATCAAAAGTCATTGCGCCGTTGCAGTGCAAGTTTCCAATCTACAGCACTGAAATGTCTTCAGTTTTGAAATTCGCTATAGCAGACTTGTTTTTATTACCTAAGTTACTTCGCTCTGAGGAGGATGTTAAGCAACTCTGCATCGTGCATCTACAAACTATGTATAACACAGCATTATAAATTCCATTAAAAAAGAGCGGACAGCGGCTTTGCAATATTCACAAGATTTTCATCCGAAAAGAACTTCATAAAAATAAATCGTTTTCGATTACATGTCCTGAAAACAGATTAACTTTGATTTGAAGCACTTGTCCCCATAGAACGTGGAATGATTCATGATGAACTCCACTCAGAACGATCTTTCATCATTCGTCTAATCAGTGCACCTTAAGTATAGGAACGATCATACGATATTTGATTGCATTAGCTCGTGATTCATTTCGTTTCGAGCGATTAGTTGCGTCATAAATCTGTGGCAAGTATTACTTAATGTTTCAGCGTTCCCTGGTAATGTACCGTTACTAACCGACGCGGATGGTATAATTAACACATTAATACTTTAAAAAATACAAAATTGCCCAGGGGAACGCTTTTATTAAAACGGTGTGTGCTGTAATACGAAGCAACGATACAGTGCATTACTGAATTTTTAACAGGATCTATCTCGTAAGCGTGCTTCTTTCCTGGTAATAAATGTAATACCAGGTCGGCCGCTGAATAACACTCCACCCGCCAACAGTAATACTGATTATTCCGTTAACGTTAACAAGCGCCAGTCCACGAAATTTTATGTCGATGTTAATGCCATGAAATTGTAGAATCCTATTGTTCCTCTATTAATAATTGATGAGCTCGGGCAGGATGGTGGCCGTATAATCGATCCTCAGCAACTACATCCATAACGATAAAAATGGTAGACACAAGGGGCCTTGGAAAATGCGGCGATTCGAATTGTTCTAACAAAAAATTAAAAATTAAAATTTTAATTACATTAGAAGCGCGTATTTAACTATGCCCAGCAATATTAATGGAAAAAAGGAGATTATGTCACAACCGAAGCAAGTCAAGAGCTTTGTAAACAGGGAAGAAAACTGAATCCTATTCTCTAAATAAATTTCTACAATCACCCAATGAATTTCGTTCAACTCGCGTTAAGAATATTTTTACCCCATTCGACTCGCCTCCCCGCAGGATTAAATCTCGAGCGCGTCGCTGTCCACGTTTATCTACTTGCCTCTCGATCGACGAATAAACGTATCATTCCCGAAGAAAAGCAAACAGCCGTGGTTTTGAATTTCTACTGCGTTTGTGCCCCCCGGGGAAACTGCTTACCCTGTTTACGATTCCCCTTGGTTTTCGGATATTCGATTGTGAATAGCCGAAGGAGCACAATAGCCTTCGCATACGCCCTTCCCCACCCAAGCAAACAGAGAGACGATAGAATTTCTTTCGTCCAGCCCGCAGTTTCGACGGCCCGTCGAGCTCCCTCTTTTGCAACGACAGCAGAGAAAACATTTGCACGGGCTGGATCAAATTTGTTCGACGGGGGTTGGGGGGGTGGAAAAAGGCGCGGAGAGTGATAATGGCTAACGAGGCTTCGGAGCGCGACAGTGTTTATAAAATCATTAACTTTTCTGCAACATCCGGTCTCCCTGTTTTCATTAGTCTGTTGGCAGACAGTGCGCACCGGCCACGCACTTGCCAGCTCTATTGTGCCGGCCGAGTGTGGTATTGATTTGCTCGGACACTACTCGCGGTGTTCGTTTTCGTGCGGACCGGTGCGTTTTTGATGTTGTCAGACCCAGCTACGTGCGGGCAACCGTGTGCGGTACCTGCAGCGCAATAGTTTTGTCGAGCTTTGACCGTCGATACCCATTAATCGCGTATAATCGAGTGGAAACTTGACGAAGGAAATACAAAGTTTCGCGCGATTGCTCGCCGCCCTGCTCGTCACGCGCTCGACGGGGATTCAGAGATTCCGCGGCAAATGTATTATAAATTGCTCGGGGATTTTTTAACACCTAGAGCGTGGGATTCGCACAGTGCTCTGTCGAAAATAACGAATCTTCGAGGCATGATATCTGATCGCTGTTGCGCTGTATCCTCTCTGTTCTAGATTGATGAAGCATTGAGATATTGGTGGTGTTGGGTGCTGATTGATTGACGATGCTGCGCGCAATTGTGGTGTATTGTATGCATACAGTTTACTACGTGTTACAGCCGTGCGCAAACCATGTTCTCCAGTACAATGGTATTTAACACTTTCCGTGGCGTCGGCGCGAAGACGCGCCGAGGGATTTTGCTGCTCCGCATTGTTTTTACGCGGATGTTTTCTGGACAGCGCACAGTGGTTCGAGTATACTACATGCTGGCTGGACAAAATTATTTTTTCGCGGTTTTGGGTTTATATGGGGTTCAAATTGTATCACAGTTTATTATTTCACTGAAAATATCAATAGAATAAAAATATGACTAATTCAATAGAGGAAGAAGAACAAAACGACAGTAGATGTTGTGCTTTAACTATAATTATCAGTTACAATATAATGATTATTCCTGTAATTTCTGAGATATCTATGGAATTTTAAAAAAAATTTCGAGCCACAGTTGACTCATCTAACTTAAAATGGCTATTGAAACAGTATTTTACTATATGTTCCACGTCGTTCCACGCAGCAAGGGTTGAATGTACGGAAAGTAGAGACTTTCTAGTTTTTTTTTAATCACACGATCGATCTGCAAAAATTTGCAAAACTATATTTTGTGAATTGTTTTCGAGTACGACGCGTGTCCGATTGCAATAATCTTTTTCAGGGACTATTTTTTTATGAAATGGAACCATATTAGAGAAAATAAGGGCCACCCTAATGGGGCAGGGGTAGATATTCCCTCCTAAGTTGTCAGGACAATAAATACCGTAAAACCCTAAAACAATGTTTCGTTAAGGGTACTCTCCCATCAAATCACTCCAGAAATAGGTCATTTTTAGGATTTTATATTAAAAAAAGTAAGCGTCATAGTGTGAAAATACTTTTTAGCCTGTATTTGTACAACTTTGAGCATAATTAAAAATTTGTTTGGCGAACTGTCATTGACACTCTCATTTACCGAATAATCGAGCCCACACGGTACCTAACAACATCGTATTTCACTTCCTCCCGCGTTTCATTCTCTTAAAGGCCAGCCGGACTCGTTCCGAATTTCCATTTCACAAATGCGTCGACTTCCGCAGATGAAAAAGAGCGCAGGTGGGCACAATATTGGTTCAACGGCTTCAACGTCCATAGTTAACTAACGGGAATTAGCCACACCACCTATCCACCTGGTTTTATAATACCTGTCTGCTGCTTAGTATCGACCCGGTCACCTGCTAAAACGCTTTTGCATTTGCGCGCTTTCAGCACTTGTCAAACCACCAGGTTGTCCAATAAGTAAGTGGCGCTTTTTAGTAATGGAAAAGTATTTTTGAACCTTTCCCGTTGCCCCATCGTGGTAAGAAGCGCATCTTGTCGAATAATTTGCGGGCTGCTTGACGAGGATTCTCCAGAATTAAGGCCTCCAATCGATCATAATTGAAGGCGGACGGTCGCCCAAAACGTGGCTCGTCAGAGGTATTATAATTGTCCAGGGCCGAATTTCTCTATAAAGCGGCCCGTCTGCAAGAAATACTTTGGGGCCTCAAACAATTTCTCAAGGGTAAAAAATCATAATATCTTTTCACAGAAGGAAATCGGGAAAAAAAGGATATTAATAATAATAAAGAAAATAAAATAAAACAATAAAAAAAGCATTACCATACTTAAATATATGACATTTTAGTGTCATATCATTAATAATCTTAGATTATTATATTATTATATTAGATATTATGTTCTAATTTCTCTTTTTCCTAATTTTAATCAAATAAAAAGATTTGTCCTCATTTGTTTCTTGTTTATTTCCGCTTTTCTTTATTTCTTCCTTTTTCTGAGGGCCCTGTACAGCCCGGGCCCCGCGTGTCTTGCACCCACTGCCTCCTCGTGGCCGACCCTGCAATTGTCGTTCTTGAACCACCATTGGCTTTACCACCACTTCCCAGCTGTTCTCTCTGCAAAGTGTGTCTTTTCTATAAACGACACATATGTTTCGAGCAGCTCGGAACACGGCGCAACCTCGATTAAACTGAAATAACGCAAGGCGTCGGAAATACTCATGTTTATCGACAAAGACACCCCATAGTTTCAAATTTACCGCGAGGAAATGAAAAAGCAGATAAGAAAAACTTAAACATAGTAAAAGAGAGAAAATTAAATGCTTCATAACGGCAGGATCTTATTGGGCAACCTAATAGGAAAACCTAGCTAGCCACACAGCTGGAAGAAGAGGAGCAAATTTCCGTAGGAGTCGTCGCTGCTCCACTGTTTATGAGTAATTACTAATTACACGTGGACTGGCGTTCCCGATAGATTGCCACACCCGGTAGTCCAACTTCGCGACAGGTGAAAAGCGATTAATGACCGCGTTGCAGCTTATGAAGCCGGCTCCTCCATTTTCAGCCGAGCTTCCTTCCTTCCTCTCCTTCGCCCTGCTCACCCCAGCTGACACTCGATCGGTCGATCATCCCGCCGAGGAGGGCTGCAACAACAGAAAGATCTGTCCCCGATCAAAGCCGATTCCCGTTCCGAGCAAACAGCGGTGTCCCCCGACTGGCCGGCCCGTAAAAAAGGTAATCGTTGGCGCGGGCCTTCCTCGCGCCGTCGCTGGCCCCCGCAAGGGTGTCGCGGCCTAATTGAGTCTGTTTGTAATCCTGCTTATGGATCTCTTATAAGAGGGAAGATTTACAGGCGCAATATAAACCCCTCTATCCATCAAGCGAGAGCGGCAGCTAAAGACCTCATCAGTTCCGGTGCCAGCAAACACGGTGTCCCTCTGATAAGCCCACCGAGATAGAAGCGGAGGAAAGCGGACATTCAAGCCGCGGCCATGAAAGAATCCTGCATAACTTCCTACCACGCTCGCCTAGCCCCCCCTGCCAGATCTTATCTGTGTGTCGCCAGATTTATCTGGACATCAAGAACGCACCGCGAGTACGTTACACCTCGACGAGAGGTGTGCACACCTCGCGGGAAAAAAGAATCTAGCATCTGCCTATTACCGCGCACGCAAAGCGCACGCGGGTACGGATTTTTCGCGATGGGTTCACGCTTGTCGGCGGGGACTGTTCGTTACGGAGCTATGCAGAATATTTTTAAACTCCCTTATCGTCATCTTAAAGTGCGCCGCCACTTTGAAGAATTTGTAGCCTCGTTCGGGTATGCGTGGGCTTAGCTGCGAATTCGCGATGACTAACGTTGTTCCGTTAGCGGGATGCTCGCTTCCTTATTCGCACGCTGCCAGTGCCATTATTGAGTTGGCCGGAGGACACATCGACTGTCCAACTTGCGGCGCCTTCCCCTGGTCCCAGGGTCCTGGGTTCAGTCTTCTCGGTGGAGTTACTGGGGACACCTGGCGGGTATGGTTCTGGTGGACGGTTTCGCTGAGAAAATTCATTTGTAGAGATGAACTTTGCTAGCTGGGTTTCATTATTCGGATATACGTACTTGGGCTTCGGCCTGCATGTTCTTGTAGGTTGTAGGCCTGTTGCTTCGGCCAGCGTTAGCAAGGAAGACGTGGAATCCCTACGTCAAATCAGGGATGAACTGTTTACCAAAAAGCGACATTTTTCATTCTAGCTACTGTGCCCGGATGCAAAGAAGTCGGTTGAAATGTCACAGGGGCAAGAAGGGTTCTTCGCTCGCATTGGCTCCCCCCGCCCGTGTCCAGTTTGCTAGCTTTGTATTCATGGACGTTGTCGCGCCGGCCAATAGGGATATACTATTCGGACCTGATATTCGGACCCTAGAGTTTCTCGACCGACTTCTTTCCATCCGAGCACAGTAGTTGTATTTTAGGGGGTTATTTTACATCGATCGGCCGAAAAATTAAGCTATTTTTAATGATTTTATACTCACAAGGGGAGGGCAGGGTGTGGTAGACATCGATTTTGATGAGCCTTGGCACGATGGAACTATGCCGAAAATAAGTAAATAGGTGTCCAAGCGTTTCAGCTAATAGGCCTTAACAATAGACATATTTACATGTAAATTATTAAACATTTTATAATGGCCGTGGGGTTTTAGTCGGTAAAAATACCACACTACCCTGGCGCCTCCGGGTATTCCCCTCTGGAGGTGTCGGGGTCCCTTTTGAAGATTTCCCCACGTTAAAAAAAAATAATTCATAATTTATTTTATTTTTAAACGGGCACTATGAAATGCTTAATAATTTACATGTAAATATCTTTATTATTAAGGCCTATTGGCTTAAACGCTCGGACACCTATTTACTTATTTTCGACATAGTTCCATCGTGCCGAGGCTCATCAAAATCAATGTCTACCACACCCTATCCTCCCCTTGTCAGTAAATACAACATATAATGAAATAAATCTTTTTAGTATTTATTAAGCTACTAAAAAATTGAAAAAGATATTTTTAATTTGTTTTAAATGTTTTTTTATAGCGTCAATGTGCCACTTCAAGAAAGAGGTATGTCCGTGGCGCAGATGATCTTAATTTACAACGTTGTAAAGGGTGTAGTACTATGGGAAGTAAGAGGCTGCTTCGAGGCTTGTTTTGAGGGGAAGGTTTTATGGAGTAATCAGTACAAGGTGAAAATGTATTTAAATAGTATTCAAAGCTTTTTTTTAGAAAGGATAGATTTAAAGAACCTCTAAGAAATTTTGAAGAATATTCAGAGGGAAACAAGGTCTACAAAGTGGTATTTAAAATCTACATAATATTATTGCCGTAGTTAGCACATTATTCACTATGACATACACTTTTACTTTAAACCCACTTTAATTCAAGGCTACTTACACAGAAGTCACATAAAAAACCTCCTACGGTACACCGCTCAGCACATCCTGCCATGGAATTATACCAGCTTCCTATCATACACAGCGAATTCCTAGGCTAAATAGTTTGTTCGCTAAAATCTTAATGATACGCATACCTACCCAGCCGAATACCCACTTGACGTCGGGGCAATCTCGCTTACCCTATAATTATTGCGCGGACGGTTCCTCTTGTTAGGTAATCTCGTCTCCTTCGACCAGAGTTATTAACAAACTCAGCCGCGAGAGGCAGCAACAATAAATTCCTGCAGGTCGGTATGTTGAGCCGGGTGACACGCACACGATGAATGCTCCGCTGGAATAAGGCTCCACGTGTGCCTCGTATAGTTACGTGCGGGCAAAGTAGTAAGCGCGTCCGAGTATAATGAACCCTTCGCGCGATAATCCTGGTAAAACCTCGCTTCCCGAACTGCGTTTCCCTGGGAGCGAATAAGACGGACCCTGCCTCCTCGTGAAAGGAATCTCGTGGATAATCTGAGCCCCGTGGTACATTCTTATTCCGTTCCCGCATCAGGCTTCAATGGCTTCGATTTATCACGTGCCTCGTAGACGAACTACTTGGCCCCCGTGTTGATAGCTGAAATGAGAAAGTGTACGGGCGTGAGAATCAGTGAGAGAAAGGGACAGAATCAAGCTGACCCGCGTGTACATGTGCTTCGACGTACACGACCCACTTAGCGCGCTAGTGCTGGTGCATATCCCGGGGACACGATCCTCTAAAATCCCCGAGCATTTTCGCGCCGTATTTATCGACGGGGCCCCGCGAACACATCCAACGACACCAGGAATGTGCAATATCCCCGCTTTTACAAGCGAAGTAATGACGAATCAATTTCTCGGCAAGCTTGCCCCGGCTGGCAGGAGCGAGAGAGGGGTGCCGCAGCATCCGCCGCGACAGCAACGGCAGCGCTGGCAGGGGCAGCTAATATCGCCTCTGTATCATGCCGCGGCGCTTCGGGGCCCGTTTCCAGATCGCCCACGCCCTCTTCCACCCTCCCGCTCCTTTCTCTCGATAGTCGTACCTGTCAAAACAAATTACGCTCCTACGCACGCTCCCCTGGCTAGTGCCTAGACCAGGCCGAGTTCAGGCTCCTTCTTTTTCCTGCCTGACGGAAGTATCTGCAACTCGGACGTTAGAAATTCAAAGTCGAGGAGCGCAGCCGGCCAGTTAGCTCGGCGATCGTTTCAGTTCGTCCCGCTGAATGTATTCGTTGCGACTTCATCAGGGATCCCGCGGGCTCGTTACAGGCGATACCGTAGGTGGGCTGTTTCGTTCTTCATCGATAGGGGCAGTGAATCAATGCTGCCCCGGGACAAAGTGGGCTTTGCTAAGATTTTAATAAACCCAGTCGAGCGTGTTTCTACGGTTACTTAAACAACGGCGGTGGACACGGTGAGCCGTGTTTCACGGGCCCTCGGGGCCCTGGTAGGCCGCGTCACGATGATTTTTCTGCCCGCGTCGCGGCTGGTTGAATATGAATGCCTCGTACCGAGACATTGAATGCAAATTTCATATTTTCGCCTTGCTCCCGTCCCACGAACTTCGGCTTCTCCTCGGCCCCGTGAGACTCCGCTGAAGACGGTGTCGGGTAGCAGGGACTGTGGCAATTCGTGGTAAGTAATTGTTCCCGCCGAGATTTTGGCAGATATAACCGAGGGGCACACACGACATCCTGAATGTATAATTACGGAGATAAACGTGTAAATGATTGAATAACGGAAACGTTCAGCTCCGGGAGCTGCGCATGCCTAAAACTTGGATTTAATCGGGCCGTCGAGATTTAGGAGCTGGCAGGAACAAACGGCGGATCTGAGATCACCTTCCTGTTTTTGAAACTGATACACGTTTGCGTGCTGGTGCTGAGGAATTGGTTATATACACGATTATGCGTATTACTGTGGTATTTTAATTCGTTAAGGCTTGGTAAAGAATTTTATAAGCATGCAATATATATATTAGGGTAATTTAAGAAAGTTTACATCCTTTAATGTAGTATCAATTTCTTAGAATTGGTCCAAACGAGTTTTTGAATTGTTTTTTTAGAAGCTAGAAGGATTAGTTTGTTAAATGACGTGTTTCGTTGTTTTGAAAAAAAAATGCAATTGGTGGGAATAGCGAAAAAAATAGTAAAGGTCGTTTTTTTTAAACTAAATAAACTGAAAATATAAAGTTGGCAGTGAAATTTTGTTCCCTTGTCTTGTTTATTATTCCGAAAACAAAATTGGCAAGAATAAAAAATACTTGATTTCTTTTTTACAAGCACCCATATTCCATATTGAGAAAAGTAAAAAATTTCGATTCTAGCAATAAAAGCGAAGCTTTTGAATAAATCTTCTAACACATACAGGGGCGGACGAAAGAAAGTTTACATAGTTTAAGATCGCATAACTTTTTTAGAACTGGTCCAAAGGAGTTGAGTTTTTTCGAGAAGCTAGAAAGAATAGTTTGCTAAATGACGTGTTTCGTCTTTTTGAGAAAAAAAGCAATTGGTCGGAATAGCGACAAAAATTGTAAAGGTCGTTCACGTATGAGCGACGAGTCTCCAAATTCGAAGTAGTTTTCTTTTATGACATTTTTTCCAATATCAACTCTGTACCTACATTGTTTCCCCTTCAGATTTCAATTATTTTCATTATAATTGTTAGTTTGTCAGGATTCATCACGCGCAGATTGAAATTATAACTCCTAATCCCTATTGCAAGTTCAAGTGGCAGAATCCTTTTTTCACTGTCGTCGACAGAGCCTGGTTTCAGTACTTTCAGTGGACGAGAGTTGGTTGAACGAACAAAAATGACTGACGTAAAAACTCTAATGGCACGTGTCGAGTCATGGCTACACCATTGATCCCTATTCGACGGCTTTGCAAATTCTGACGCGAGCAATTCTTCGTCCGATCGAAGGAACACTCGCATTCCAAAGTGAACAGTCCTCACTCGTAAAAGCTGCCAGCATTCTCACGTGTAAAACAGATATTTGCATCTATAGAAATGTAGAATTGACTACATCTACTGGTCTGTTGTTGCTACAATGGGGCCTCAACATATGCAACCTCAATATCTGCATATAAATTATATGCATTGCATTTTTATGAAAAATTGTAGGTATGCCTCGTTAGCAACAGAGAATTTTATTTACAGTCGAAATTGGGAATTTCTCTATTTCAGTCTTTTTATTAGGAATTTTTCTGTTTTAATATCGAAGAATTCTGTATTATGTATCAAATGGGAAACCACCCTTTCAGCCTCATTTTTTGTACAAGTATCGAGGTTTCTAACAAATTATAAAACCAAGACAGTTGTGAAAATGAGAAGAGCATTAATTATGTTTCATAAGAGAAACCATTAAATTATATTTAGAAATTCTTGGCATTTATGCTTTATCAAAAGTGTCATGATAATCTGGACTTTTGCAGATTGGTATGAATAGTTGCGACCAATGAAAATATTTATAATAAACTCTCCATCTTGTTACACGTCTTCTTTTAAATTATCGAACGTTTTAAGGAAAATTGTATTTTTCATCGATTTCATAGATTTTTTTACTTTTGTATTCTTTTGAAGTACGGACGAAGTTTTCTGAACATGTTCCAAAATTGTTACATCGAATGCTACATAATTAACGAAGTTATGAAATTTAAAGCGCAGCAGCTCTCGAGCGCATGAGCACGGAACACCCCATTTACCCCCAGGTCAATAGTCAATAGTATCGGCAGGATTTCGAATTTTATTATGTTCTCCGGATAGTCCCTTATCCTTTGTACACACACTTTCTTGGAGTGTATTTGATCAGGAATCACTGATAAAGGATAAAATAGAATATAAGTGTCTCACTTCAGAAATATCTCCTGCAGAATTTAGAATCGTGATTGTCTCGAAACCACATTCCATTTTCAGAGAATATTCTACAAAATTGAACAGAGTTACGCTCGATTTTTTCACGACTGGTTTCATTTAATATTTAAATCGAAAAATTGTGGAACGAAAATGTAGAAATTTCTATTTACTATTTTAAAACAACATCATTTTATTGTAAATAGGAAATTTCAGTTTTTGCATATGTAGATAACTGCACAATTATTATGTAAATTGAATTGTTCGTATATCATATGTCTGTCTATACCTTCGTGATTTTTAAAAAAAAATTGAAAGAATTTTACTAATAAAAAATAAAAAATTCTTCACAGAAAGTTGATAGTGTCGTAAAGAAAAAATCCATAATTGATCAACTTTTTTTAATCCTCCAGATGAATGCACCTTGTTAACTTACAAATTCACTGTACCTGCAGGAGTCCATGCGCGTTGAAATTCGTCCTTCTCCTCGGAGGCTGTTCTAACATTTCTTCGATTGAAAACTGTTTGCACCTTTGCCCAGCCGCTCCTTAGAGGCGAGATGTTCCCGTGGAACGAAATATCTATGCACCTCGTGCCTCGTATTTCCCGTCGTGCATGGAAACAAAACTTCAAACGGGAACGAAAGTTTTTTTTTTCTCAAAGAATTTCATGCCTCCCCGATACCAAAACGGTGCAGCCATTGTACTCGACGCTGCGAACAGTTTGCAGAGGGAACAGGTTACTTTCAAAGAACCGTAACATTCGAACTGCAGCACATTTGCATCCGTTATTTGCATTAATAATTTTCTAGGCATTTCTGCATATTCAATTCGAACGTAGTGCTATTAAAAGTTGAAAGAAGATTAAATATCTCAGATCAATTATAAATATGGCCATCTTCATTTCCATATTTTAATTATTAATATTATTATATATTCGCAACAAATCAGTGGCACCAAACTCATGTCGTACAATAATATTATTACTGACAAAAATTTTGATACAGATTTATGTACTGTTTTTGGTTTTTATTTTTAAATTGGGTTGTGACGTTATTATATTAATTGTACTTGGCGAAGTGTTACGACCAACAGCTATCGCTAATTAATGACACTTGGTACCGTTAATAGGAATATGTTTTTATAAACACGCTCGAATCGTCCAGCGTCAAGGTACGAGATACTATTTTTTCGAAAACACGAAACTTACGGGGACGAGCACTCCCCCGTGCTCCAACTCTATGAATGCAGAATTACCAGCAGAACAGTCCGCGCTCATCATTAAAACTGGTTCGAGCCAATTTCCACTGGCGTGGCCCGCCTGGACAAGCATTTGTTCGTCGGCCCGTCGATTTGTTGAATAATTTGCGTGCACGTACGAAGGGATACGAGCCGATTCAATGCATAATTAATTACGAGAACTATTATTCCAGGTCCTGCAATTAAGTTTTATCACTTATTCAACCGAGGGCATGCGCCCCATGTATAATAAAATGTAATTTACGCGACACTTAAGTTTCCAACCCCAACTTTTGGTACTTTCAAAAACCGCCTTTCAAATGCGTGAATAAGTTTCAGTGAATTCATATACCATTTCTAGATGGGGGTGAGGAAAAAAGAGACGAGGTTAAGCATATATCATAAAATCATAAATCTTTCCGCTGCTGATTTCTTTTACATGATATTTCTGGATATTACTTTTTCTACACTGTCTGTGTACACAGTCGATGAACGGCCGTGTCGTTTCAGATGAAAAATATGGTAAAAGGTATAAATTTATTTCGATGTGACATTTCCAAATATTTTACGTTCCGGGATATTTTTAACAAATGCTTGTTTCCTTGTATAAAGGCAGAAGGAATGTAGCTCAAGGAAATTCTGATATTTTAAATTCAAACTTACACTTCTTCTTAACGACGTACCAGTTTCGGTATACATGGTGATTCTGTCGGTGCGCCTGATCAAAGAGATATCGGCGCCCCGCAGTCCAGGGTGAAAATGTGAAATATTCATTTCAGCGTATTAAGAAATTCTGTATTCTTCATCGTATCGATATGGAAGTGACACCAATAGATTCCTGGCGTTCTCCCGATTAAAATCATACCAAATTTCATATAAATCGGACTATTTTCAACGAAGTTAGCTTGAAATTATGCAAATCAATTTTTTATGTGATTTCCTTCATTATGGTCCGAATTACGTCGTTCTTGGTGTCAGTCGCACAAACACTTTCTGCTTTATATATTAAGATTTAAGGCTCCGTAGTCACACCTTCTTATAATCCCTTAATCACTTGGGGTTCACCGCTCCCCAGTTACATTTTTGATTTACCATTTTCGTATTTTTACCTATTCGTTTTTTCCTAGAAATATAATTTTTGATATGTTGAAATTTGTATTGGAAAAAATAGCTGTGGAGAAAAGCTACTTTTTCTGTTAAAATTCACAAAAATTTTAAATTTTATTATCAAGGTCCACAAACTTATTTATCGGGGTGTGCGATACACCCCGCGTGACCACGAAGGGTTAACTTTCCTTGTCTCTTTGTCTTCTGCCCCGCATTTGTCTGTCGGTCGATACTTCATCAGATCAAAAGCTAGTCAGAACCAACTGCAGAATGTCATACTCGAAATTCTCTCCCTAAAACTTACGCGTTAGGGCATCCAGCGTGGAATTTCGCCCTGCCGCGATGCCCCGCCGTATCTTCAATTCCAGTATACTAGTCTAGCGGCAGCCGGGCAAGCCCGCACGTCGAAATCCCTCTTCCGTCGAAATCGAGGCAGAATTCCGAGGACGCGCGCGAACGTTCGCAAGGAGCGTGCAAGCCGGAAGGAGGAAGAGGGCGAAAGGAGTCGAAAGGAGTCGAAAGAAGGCTCCGTGACTCCGGACGTTCAATTGCGTTCTCATCCTCGCGCAGTCTCGTTCCTGCTGCGCGATCAGCTTCGTCGTGCTATCGGCTAACGAGAGGATGCGAGGGCAAAAAGAGGGAGAACGAAGGAGACAGAAAGAGCGCCGCCAGTAAATTTGCATTAAGGTCGGTGCACACGAGTTCCTTGCCTTGTACGATGCTTTTCCGCGTTGCCACGTTTTCCCCGCGGGCGATCACGGCCGCGGTGTGCGGTTTCCGCGAGACAGCTGCCTCGAGACCGTCGGCCGGCAGCCGATTACGCGACTGCCCGGCGAAACGGGGGCTAAAAATATCCGATTGGCTCTCGGGAATCCCGATTATGCCGGTCCACGTGCGTGAAAACTTCCCACCGCTAAATGGAAATACCTGGTGGCAATCGCTCCTACGAGGAATTTTTCATCTTCCCTCGAATATCGCCGACTGCTCCTAGGGATTCAGGCTACTTTATCGGCAGTTTATACCACTGTTTTCTATGTTATCAGATCGCCGCGCCGGGGGTTTCTATTCTCTTGTCGTGGAATTCCTTCGGGTTCGTCTTCGAAGATTCCTCGATTATATTTTTGATACTGGATGTTCGATGGTGAATGACCTTGTACATTTGCCAGTCGGGGAATCTTGAATCTTCAGATCCCTGGGCAAGATGGAAATATCATTGGAGCAGCGTCGGATGAGAGAGATGGGGATTCATAATGCTTCCAATTGGAGTAGGACTTGTTTTCAGCAACGTGCTCCCTGCGACGCCTGGTCGCACGTAGATTCGATGCAATAAAATTCTATATTGTTACCGTAAACTGGGGGAACATTGGCAGTACGCGGTAACATTGGCGTCTACTTAACATCTATTAAAAAGGAAAGGAAACAATTTTATACGTTTTCACACTTGTAGTACAATCACAAAAGATGCAATGTTATGGTAGAATACTTAAAGCAAATGTAAAACTGTTAATTAAAAAAATAGAAAAATAAATAAAATGCATTGACCATGAAAAAGAAACAAATTTATGTGTTGATGTAAGTTCAGATGTGGTAAAACTTTTACTTTTTAGTGCTATTTATATATGATGTGCCAATATTATTTAACATGTATTAAAGAAGGATATGGACAAAAATTTTATGCATTTTTGACACTTGTAATGCATTCACAAAAGATGCAATGTTATGATAGGATACTTAAATGCAAATGTAAAAAAGTTAATTTTTATATTATATAGCAAAATGTTCCAAAAACATGCCAACATTCCCCCAGTTTATGGTACTGTTTTCAAATGGTCTAATTGCTCGTAATGAAGTTCTTCGGTTAAGGTGCGAATCCATGATGTCATTTTACCCGAGACTTTTCTATTTTTTGACAAAAATCTCAGTAACAGCTAGTTGTAAATATCTAATGGAAATAGTTGCGAGAGATGGGAGTTTTGAAAGTATATAATGGATCTAATGACAAAATAATTAAAAAATAATAAAATTATCCAAAAATGTTTGTCTCGTTGTGCATTTGCACCTTTGAAATTCAGGAAGCACCGATTTGTAATGAGTCATTTATATTTTTGTCTCATCGAATGAATAAATCATTCTACACACGAACATCTTTCTTTAGTTGTACATACCCACTCTCGAATTTTCACTAAGTTAGTTGAATTTTCACCATGTAAACACTCAGTTTTACCAGCGAGATTAAAAAGATTTAGGGAATGTGTCATACGTGAGAAACTTGCAAGGGAACATCCCGAACCCAAAAATTCAAAAAATTCTGTAATTTTGTGAATATGTAGGGAATTTTCTCCTGATTATAACACAATTTTTGTTTGCTACCCAAATTCACTCTAAGAGGGTGTAACTGACCCCTGAAAATCCGATTATTATCCGATTTTGTGTTATAACTCATAAATTGTAAAATAACATTTCCACCGAATGATAGATCTAATTAAAAGAAGTAACTTTTGTCGTGAAACTTTGTTTCTATCTCTTACAGTTCGCGAGTTATAGCACAAAATTGGAAAATAGCCGAATTTTCAGGGGTTAATATCACCCCCCTCGAGTGAATTTAGGCAGCAAACAAAAATTGCGTTGTAATCAGGAGGAAATCCCCTACATATTCACAAAGTTTCAGAATTTTCTGAACTTTCGGGTTCGGGATCTTCCCTTGTTAGTATCTCGTGAGTTATAAGAAGCCAATTCTCAGTAACGAATAATCACCTGCACTTCCCCGGTATCCGAATACGCGCTAAAGCGGTTTCTTGACCGCATTGTAGCCGCTGATGAGAAATTTACAATGATGTTATAAGAAACAGACAATGGACAGATAGAGATAAGAAAGCAAACTAATGGCGAGAGGGGATTTGCGTCTGAAAAAGATGTCTGTATTTTCTTAGTGGGATAAGTGCATTGTTATTCATGTTGAACTGCTGGAAACTAATCAAAGTATAAACGCAGGAGTTCTTTCTCGTCAGCCCGAACCACTGGCTGCAGAATTGCTAAAATCTGCTGGCATTAGTAAATAGAAAAATGTTTAATTCCACTGTGATAATACATGCTGCTCGTTGCAGGCGTAACACTTTAGAAAATTGGGGGGTTCTTTTACTGAGAATGCATTTACCCGTGCAATTTATAAAACTGTTTGCTGGGAAATATATTCTTATTTCTTTGGTGAAGATGAAATCAAAACAGTAGTGAATATTTTACATCAAAATTAGCGCCTGACTTCTATGAACGTATTTAAAATTTGCACGTCAGGTGGAATAATATACACAGGCGGCAAAGGAAATTTGTTATTCAGCAAAGGAAAACGAGTTAATTGGTTTTCTTTAAGTATGACTTTTTGTAGGAATTTAAAACTATTATTTAGACACTTAATTAATATTTTCTTCTAATTTTACTGTACAGAATAATCAATACATACCACAAAATTTTAAATACAGTTGTATATAGGTACTCACTCAATGGCATGCAGAATGTAACAAAATAATGGGCCACTAATTACCCAAACACTGTCCACGTGACATCCAATTAATTCCCATAATCGAACTTCGGGTATAATACAATCAAGATGGCGTGAAATATTATCTATACTATTATACAATAAAATTGAAGTTGCATAATTTGAAATGCGGTTTCTTAATAAATATAAACTGTACGCACAAGCGTGTTACATCACTTTGTTCGTCTTGGCGAGAGGAAGGTTCTAACGTTTTTATTTTTTTAAAATACTGATTTTTAAATAATAGTAGTTCGGGACGCGACCGCTAGGCGGCAACCGGGCGAGCGTTTCTCGCTTGCAAAACAGCACCGCGCCGGGCATAAGTGGCCGAGGGCTCTCGAGTTTACACATTGCAGACTACAGATTATGAATCACTCACGCTACTATTTCGGACGAAGCCGCGACGGGGGATGCTAGTGTGAGTATAATTTAATAGTCATAAGCGAAGCAGGAATGTGACGGAGGAAAAAATGGTACTATAGAACTGAGAGTGGTAGAATGAGGGTCGTAGAAAGGGGAGCAGTAAAAGCTATGGTACTTCGATGCGTGGTAAAAAGGAATCCCATAGGTCATTGTAGCTCCTGCTGGAGAAAGATTTGTGACATTCATGGTCAGTGAACAGGAGGCACAGTTACTCGAACTATAAAGTAATTACTCAATAATCCAGTTACACGCGGGTTTCGGCAGCCCGGCTGAGTCTGACCACAACGTGTTACCCGTGGCCAGATATTGATTGTAAAACGATTTCCGGGCTTCTCGATAACTGTAATGTGGTCACGTTCGTTTCGTAAATAAAAAACCTTTCGACGGCACCGCTCTGGAAATGGTAACAACCGTCACAACGTCACGTCGCCGATGCGTTTAAACAGAAGAAGCAATCCCATTTCTGTGATTTTTCACGAGTTACTGGCGACCGGATAAAAACGACGGGTCTTAAAAAAAAAAAAGAAGAAAGGATGAAACAGAAATGCAAGGGGAAACTCACATCCGCGTAATGCAGTCCACTAGCATTATGCAAACGGCACGAATCGAACAGAACTGAATAAAATCGACGTACGATACCTTATTCCACCCCTACTTTACTCACGCAATATATCTCAATGTATTCGTCGGAGGAAGATATTTCGTGGCTATTTTCAGCGGAAATAATGTCGAACACAAGCACGGAATAATTCATCAGTTGGAGCAAGGAAACCTGACGAGCACAACTGGCTCCTTTACGTAAGAAATTCGATGGTAGTGCGATGTGAACTGATTCCTCAATTTCTGCTGTAATAAACATATAAGTACGAAGAAGTTTTCACAATTATTTGACTGGATCGACTGATGAAAACCCTTGACTGTGGTGTACCCAAGGAATGTTGGAGATATGAAACTACATTCTTTATTTAGGATTGAAAAAGAAGTGTCTTTGGAGGGTAGATATACTGATTAAGACAATAATTAGGTTGTAGATGAATCAAATTTTATTAACGATCCTCATTAAGGATTTATACGTTAAAGAATTTATTCTCTTTCCTGCTTAGACTGTGGGAGTCGTTCTTAAATACGAAATTAAATTAATAGAATTGCATCCTTAATTTCAGGGATGTAGCAATGTACAGCAGAAGGAAAACTTAATGAGAGAATGCAAGAAATAATATCACGGTCGAATAACGATTAATAATTCCAACTGTATTCAATTTTTAATTCAAGTCTTTTAATTTTTAATTCTTGCAAGGGATGTTAACAAATAGAAAGTTCAGAAAAATTTTAAACTTTGCGAAAATGTAGTGCAAGTGATGTTAATAACATAACCATTTTTTGTTCCGCCAATGAAACGGTCCTAGGGGCGGAAACACCCCCTCAAAGAAATTCTGGATTTCCTACTATCGAAGATCTCTGCGAAACCGTATAATATATCGAAAAAAAGGTAAAATTCAAAGTTATGCGATTCTTCATGTCCTATACTATGGTGACAAAGAATTTTTGAAAAAGGGGTAGCTGGGGCAAAAATTAAATTTTTACGTCACGTTATTAGTATCTTTTAAAGTATCTACCCTTTTTCAAAGTTTCAAGTGTTCTTGAATTTTCGGTTTACCGAACATCCGTTGCCAGTGAAATCCAGTCGAAATGCATTAAACGATATTCCTATCTGGAAACACAGTTCTGAGATCGTTAAAGGTCACGTTTCGCAGGAGCACGAATTTCCATTTTTTGGATCATTACATTTTCCGTCATACCATAATATAATTTTACATTACGTTCGCAGAATGTGGGAATGCTTAAGCCCAGCTTCGTGCGATACTTGAAAATTCAAAAACGCTTCGCTCCTCCACAGAACTCGTTTCCCCTCTCGTGCAGCAGAAACGACCAAGTTTTCCTATTCCAACAAATCAAGGGTTTCTTGTCCCGATCCTAGGAAAAATCCTCGGCTTGAACTCTTCCCTCGTTTAGTCTCTTAATCGTAATGGCCGACAATATGTGGAAACGTATGGCGAAACTCGTTCGAATCGGAAAAACTGAAACCAGTCGCTTAATCATGTAATACCCGGTAAGGATATTAATGCGTTCGATATGCTCGGTTTCAAACAGAACCTGATTCCACGCCTAATACATTTATTCCGCTAATAACGGATCATGCGTGGATGATTTAGAGCACTCGGTACAGATTATCACCTTAGTACCGCTGAAATTCCTCGAAGAAACCGCAATGCTACGAACATTTTGGGAACAGACATTAATGAGATCGATACACCGAATGATTTTGAGTGGATGTCCGTTTCCCGCCAATGCATACAGCGAGTGACAAAAATGTTTAGACAGTAGGATACGTTTGATTTTGATGCTGTATATTTTAGTTAATTATAGACAGGCCGAACTCAAAATTAATTCTTATGATGTGTGGTTTATTATAGTTTATGAATATGTATAATTAAATTAATTAAATTAAGCAAACTGTACTATATTAAAGATTAAACGAGAGCGTAACCACATGTCGCGATACAGAATTTTATGTTTAATATTTGTAATTTTTAAATTTGGTAGCATAGCACTTAATATTTGTATTTTTAATAGTTAGTAGCATAGCACTTAATATTTGTTTTTAATATTCAGTAGCATGGCTCTTAATATTTGTATTTTTTATATTTAGTAGCATAACACTTAATATTTGTATTTTTAATATTTAGTAACATAGCACTTAATATTTGTACTTTTAATATTTAGTAGCATAGCACTTAACATTTGTATTTTTAATACTTAGCTATCATAGCACTTAATATTTGTATTTTTAATAGTTAGTAGCATAGCACTTAATATTTGTATTTTTTAATATTTAGTAGCATAGCACTTAATATTTGTATTTTTAATATTTAGTAGCATAGTCTTTTTCCACTGTGTGTATGTGCTCAGTGCACATGAATGCTATAGATGTGCGAATCATTTTGGGTGGGAATCTACAGAGTAACTCGAAAATAATTCTCGATAAACAAAACTGATTGTTCTGTTAAGTGCCTATTTTTAGCCATCGCCCTCGAAGTGCTTGTATTTGATTTATATATTGATAAAGGCTTCATAAATTTGGAACATGCTTATTACACAATCAACACGTCTGCACACCTCGAAATCTGTAGCAGAAGAATCCTATTCTTGGATTGATTGTTTTACATTAGATTTTATAAAACGATTTGACACCATTGGTCCAAAATTCACTACCTGCTGTATAGAATATTAATTAAGTTTCCATTCTAAAAAAGTACATATTACAGAGTAATGCCTTGTTTCCGAGCAAAGGTGACTCAAGAAAGTAAATCAACTGTATTTACACATGGTTCAACAGTCTTCCTGGTTTGCCTAGAACTTATGCTTAATATCACTCACTGCACACGATTAAAATTCGGTTTAACAAGCTTCACTGCGCCTGATCCGAACTTAAAACTTCCCGCTACACATACCTGGTACCTGATCTAGACCTTGTCCCAGGTACACACCTCTTTCATGTCTGCCATAGTGCAGCAATCATTCATGACCAAACCTGCTATCCCCTTAACTTTAACCGTTAATACTTTTCCAGTTTCTAAAGACGTCTATGCCCCAGCCTCCTAAATCCATACTCCACTCTTGATACACAAAGAGAATGCTACTTTCAACAAAACGCCACGCAAAAGAGATCCTGCGGCACCCTAACAAAATAATCCACCTATCCCACTTCAAACCACATCCCCAAACAAACTCTCCATTAATCACTGGCACCCTCGACAGTCAAAAGTCGCCTCTCCCTCCGAGGAAGAGAGGAATCACCTAGCTGCGCAAGAAGCGCGAGAATTTTTCATTCATTTGCCCCCCAGCGGATCGTCTCGCTCGGATTCGTAACAATTTTCGCCCAGCTCTGTGCAACTGTCGAGGGCAGGGTACGCGCATACCCGCGCATCACACGCTGGTTTCGCGCGCGCTTCGCTGAGCGAGTTATCAGGAAGAGCGCCGGGGCGGGGAGGGGGAGGAAGCGAAAGAGGGTAACCGATGCAACGGCTGAAGAGGGGCGGAGCAGGGGGAGGGGAAGAGGAAGAGACCGCTACCAACGACTAGTTACACGAATGAAATAATCTATTATCTGAAAAGGGGATTTATCTGGTGCGGGCATTGAATCGCCAAGGTCGTGGTGGAGTCTCGACGGAGGGAGGAAGACGGAAGGAAGGTGGGCAGACGGCGACGGAGAGGGATGGAGTGACAGATAGGCTGATAAAGGGAGAGAGGGAGAGACGCAAGAAGGGGCGGGGAGGGAGGGACGGAGAAGAAGTCTCACCGCGGTCAACGAACCTCCCTTCGGTGCTGAGCGCAGTCTGCACGTATGTACTCTACGTTAGCTATGTTACTAACGTAGCGACGTATCTACGTACGTACGTAAGTACGTATAGAAGCCAGCGAACTACCATTCAGTCCACGCTGCTCTCGCTACCTAGGCGCCCACGATCTACAGGGTGTTTCTCAGCATGTGGGAAACCCCGGGGTAACGCGAGAGCCCTGTTTGGCGTATCGCGTTACGCGCATGTCGCGGGATGATTGAACGAAACTGTTAAATGCTACCTTTTGTTTACCTGTCCTTGGTCGCAGAGGAGGTGGGGCTGTTGGGGCTATGGGGGCCAGGGTAGACGTTGCTCGCGTGGACGGTGTTTTTGGTATTGAGTAGGGTGGAGCTTAGAAGTTAAAAAAAAAAATTAAATATTTTTTTATAAGTTTTACCATCCTGATTTGTTCCTTCGGACATACAAACACTATATACAAACTTTGGGCGATTCATTTTTATGTTTAGGGGTGGCTCAAGTGAGTAAAAAATTATAGAAATTATAAAAATTCGACATATAATAACCACGTTTTAATTTATACATTTACATTTGCATTTATACTTGAGTAATTTGTTAAATTTATTGTTCACAGAGGCTCAGACATCAGATCTACTAATTGTTTTACTTAATTATACGTCAGATGGGGTACAATGATACCTTCTCTTAGTGATCGTCTAGGCAGTGATCGGGACAACGTGTATCGTTGCTGATTGGTTGCCGCGATTTGGAGCAAAAACGGAAGTAGACAGAGAAAGAAAGTGTAAAAAAGAAAGGGACAGAAATACTGATAGAAAGAGATAGATAAACGTTTAGGTTATGTTAGTTCCGCTTTTGCTCCAAAATGGCTGCGGTTATACCGATCATTCCCTAGACTACCTTTTCTTAGAGACACTATAATAAGAGTCTGACCACGAAAAGGACACTTTTGATTGGTCCGCCTTTTTTCGTCTATTCCCGCTGATTTTTCAATCTATCAATTATACTAATCTTAATTGTAACACATTTTTTAAAAAAATATATGTTTGAAAGTTAATAAAAAAAGGTTTTTGTCATACTATTCTAATCTATTTATCTGAAAATGTGCATTTGGGTAGTAAAATAAATAATGTATATATATTCATAAACACTTTCATAACATACCTTCATGACATATCCTCATCCTTTTTTTGAGGAGTTATTGCCACTTGTATGTACTACTTACACGAAGTAAAAAACCGCCATGAACGTAAGAGTTGTTAAGCGTGGTTAAAAGTGAAATTGGGTATATCTCTTTCTCTCTCGTAGGATTTAGCCGAAACATGGCGGACATCGACTCGTGGCCAGACTCTTATTATAGTGTCTCCACCATTTCTCAGTTTCTATTTTTCTTAATGAGCAAATGAATGCATTTGAAAAAATTTCCAGTGTTCCATACTCTTCCATACAATTATCATACACATTGAAAATTCCACCATCATTGAGCTACCCCTGTATATAGATAGATCAATTGTGCTCATACCCTGCTTGATTTTATTTTTTATAAAAAAGCATCAGATTGAGATGGTGAGAAGACCATATTTTCATAGCTGAAAAATAAGCTTCCTAACCTCGTGTAAAAATGAACAACCTAAACCTCGTGTAAATAGCAAAGCAATATGTAGGGGAGACTGGGGCTAGTTGATACAGGGGCAGATTGATACAGACGAATTATCTCGACACCGTATATATGTAGCTCCATTTCAAGCGAGATATGTGAAGTTTGTTGTTCATTTCTTTACTACGATCCAGCGTACGTCTGAGTACCTTGACGTTAACAATCGTTTTCTAACTGTTTTCGTTCATATAAAGAAAATGTAAATAAAATCCAAATTGATCGTCCAAATAACATTTTTTCATTCATTTTGCATGTATTTTTTCAAGTTTTCGCCTACTATATATTAAAGAGAAAACACTAAACTATATTTTGGCATATTTGTTATTAAGTAATTAATTCAAATAAAAAATGAAAAAAATTGAAAACAGAATAACGTATCAACTAGCCCCGCAGTGGGGCAAATTGATAAATTTTACCTTCATCCAAATAACATTATTTCCTTCATTTTCTATGTATGTTCTCAAGTTTCCGCTTACCATATATTAAAGAGGAAGGACCAAAGTATATTTTGGCATATTTGTTATGAAGTAATGAATTCAAATAAAAATGAAAAAAAAAATTAAAAACAGAAAACCGTATGAACTAGCCCCGGTCTCCCCTAAGTACATTTCTGTTACTTTAAAAAGGAGCCCTTACAACACAGCTCGCGCTCGCTGTGGCTCAAAAGCACTGTCTTAGCAGACGTAATAACAGAATTTTTTACAAACCACTTTTGAATCTGAATCCAGCGTTACATTGCCTCCCACATGTTAAGAAACACCCTGTACGTGTGCGCCTAGTAAAGTGCCTTACAGTGCTTCCTCCTCCTGTTCTTCCTCCTCCCCCCTCTCTACCCTCGATCGCCTTTCTTCCTCTGCTGCCTCTTCACCGCTACCTTCACCACCTTCTCCGCCGAGTTGGTCTCTTCTTGCTCTCCGGCGTGCTTCTGGAGTACGGGGCACAGTGAAACTGGAGGCTCCTACTAAATAACAAGTGGCTAGATTTACCTAGCAACCTCCACCTTCTCATTTTCTTTGTCATGTTCACGGTCGCCTGCCAAGCTTTCCCGATAATAGCTCCCCTCGGTACGCGGTACCCGGCGCCTTCGATAGGCACCGGACCCAATAATTAGGAGGAATATCGACAGCAGAACCGCGCGATTCTGCAGTAAGCAACCGCCTCTAACGCGACACCTACGGCAAGACGCGAGTGTCGATGTACTCCCGAGCTGTAATACACAAGAGCAGAAAGGGCGCCGAGCGTCTTGCACCGTGGGACGCTCTGAGCGTCATAATGATACGATGAATTCGATTTTCCTCGTGGCTTGCCTGATGTAGTCGTTTGTGCGCAACAAGTAAGGTCTGTTGACGCGCGCTGATATTAGGGGCGAGCTCTAGGCATTTTGCAACAACTGGAACGCCAGGTTTGAAGTATCTTTGCTGGCAACTATTTAGAATTTTAAACCCAACAGATTGGAAAATGATCTGGACTGATAGAGGTACAGTGTTCTGAGTACAGTGGGGCACTCAGGATTTAATTTTGAGGGGAACCGAGTTGAGCGGATAAAAATATTCTAATGCGAATTCAATCAAATTTCATTAGGTGATTGTAAAAATTTATTTAAAGAATAAAATGTGGATCTTGAATTACTTCAGTAGTGGTTATATTATTCTCTGTTTTTATTTGTCTTTGGGGAATGTAAATAAACTGGGAGTTGTGCTGCAAGTACTATATGTGTCTTAAATGGGATTCTCAGATGAGGCATTGGGAGCAAAATCGGACAAACTCGCGTTGAAAAAAAAATTAACTTCTCCTATTTTATATGATTAATACAGCATATCGGAATACATTATTGCTACTAAATCAATTTCACAAAAAATGTGGGTTAGTCCGTTTTTACTCTCAATGCCTCAGATAATACTATTCTCCCTGTCATTTAAGAAGGAACCCGTTTCGCGCATGTAGAATGAGCTTATTGGCTCCGAAAAAGCGTTGGCGGGGGTACAGCCAATAGTGGCTTCTTGCGGCACCAATGAGCGTCAACCTGCGCAGAATTGGTCTAAACTCGTCGGTCGGCAGGTTCCTTCTTAAATGACACAGAGAATATATATAAAAGGTTTGTTCTACTTTGCAACATCAGTTTTCAGTTAAGTAATATTACATTAAAAAAGCTATAGTTTGTTGTCAACCACACTAGAATATATTTCCCTTGTATTTTAGTGTTTTCATTCCGTTTTACTCCCGAAGTCTTACGTACTTATCTGAAACACTTTGCCCAACTCAACACCCTGTTCCATTTTACTCATTTTCATAGTAAGCACAGCGAGATCTTCATAACTGCTTCAAACACGTGTTAGAAATTATTTTTAATCAGACTACCATAATATTATTTACAAATTATTTACAAATTGGCATATTTCGAAGCTGAAATTTAAGGGGGTAGTGGACTATTTCAGCTTCAAAAAATCGATTATTTTTTTACTGATTCTGAAAGTCTTATTCCTTTATGAACATTTTAAGCTTCTGAAGAAATTCAAGTAATTGTAGATGTTATAGCAGCGAACGTAATTGAGTGCACCGTCGAGTAACGGCCTCGCAGAGCGGCACTGGCATAGGGGACTTAACTTTGAAGCCGTTTTTCTCGAAACACCATTTTCAGGCACGGTGTACATCACAGCTCTTGAACCAATGAATATTTTCGCTTGAAAGTTTTACTGGACGTGTAGAATTCCTTCCTCTACAGAGTGGAATTCCCGCATCAACATTGGATGTTTGTAAAACATTTTATAACTGATCAAAGGCGACTTTTTTCCCGTAAATATGTGGGGGAAAATTGATTCGTGTGTAACTGCTACAATTTATGTTCAAATTCATCGGGAAAGTTCCACTCTGTAGATTTTGGTGTATAAAGTATTCACCCCAAAGCATTTTGCTCTCAGTTGATTGGCTCACCTGAATCGATGTACACCACCTGCAGCGGCTCGCTGTACAGGGCTATCTTCGCCGATTAATACCTTCGACAATTTTATACATTCCGACGATTTTGTTTTTGGTAATTACTCGCAAACGTGCGCACAATAGATTCTGAAAAGCACGACTATAACGATTATTCGGTATCAGAGTAATTTAGCGTCAAATAAACTAACGATTTCACGTATCCAAATGTCCACTAACCCCTTAAGGGGTCAGTCCACTGTGAAGTCATTTTTAGGATTTATTTTTAGTCAACGGAATGTCCAACGTAAATAATGTTTTGTCTACTTATTAATACACTTATTCACAGTATAAAATAATTTATTTTAAATTTTTAACAGTTTTTTAAAATATATATCGCCCTGATGTGAGCGCCTTGAGAAAGCGACGCAGTGCTGGCGCAGGTGGTTCCGGGAGAATGACGCATTTGAAACAAAAAATTCAAAGCGTGTTGTAATCATTATGACTGTGGTTATCGCCGGAACCAGGATTATTTTTACCGATAAAAAAATTAACAAAATGGCGGAGGTTTGAAGTTTAAGTGTCGAAGTACGGTGAATTTTTCACTCATTTTGCCTTGTAAAAAGTATGAAATGGTTAATCCACAACGGTTTCTGTGGTCCCGGCCATAGCCGCAGATGTTCTGAATAACGTGTAAAAATTTCAAACTGATTGGTCAAATAGTTTGTTTGCAATCACCTGTACCAGTTGAAAAAAATGTTGTTTTGAGATAATTGCGTTTTAAGTGTTAAAACAAATTAAAAAAAATTCTTTAAATTTTTTTTGTATAATATAAGAGTAGCTTAATAAATACCAAACAACTTTATTGCATTATATGTTGTATCTACGGAGAAAAAAATCTTTCAAAATAGCTTAGTTTTTCAAACCGTCACAGTGGACCCCTTAAGTTCAAATTCAACAAGTTCAACTCAGCAATGTATCTAAATACCTTAACCATTAAAATACTTAAAAGCCACCGAAGATACAACACCGAGCTGTCACCACGAACTGCCACGCTTATACGTTAATAAAAATAAAAAAAGTGAGAATGCATATCGTAGCTGTATGTGTCACGAAGATGAAACAATTACAAGGCAATTGAATAGCCACGCGTATAGTGACCAGTAGCAAATACCCCTGATCGTTAAGGCATGACCGAGAAGGTCTCGACTCACCATTACCAGTAATATTTCGCGCAGTTATGCGTAAAGGATTGCGCAATCCAACATTTGATACTCGGATGAATTAATGAAAGCAGAAAACAGCTGCAGCGCCATCCATTTAGAATCTTGTTAGATCCTGGCGCCTTAGGCGGCCGCTGGTAACCGTTTGTGTCATTACGAAGATCAGAGGGAGAGTCATTCTGTCTTGGTACATCGAGTACGAGACCGCACAATATTACTGGCGCGTAATTGCAGTCGTTGCGTAACTTAGGATTTAATCGCACGTTAATTCAGGATGTGCCTTTCGCGGATCCCGCGGGATATATCACTCTTGCCTGGCACGGAATAATGCAATGTTGGTTTAGGTTTAAACTCTACCTGGGACCCCGCGCTGCATGCACAGCAGACGCGTATGAATATTCAGCTGTTATCTTTGACTACTGATACGATGAACCGATGAGCGGGGTACTAGAATTATCTCGAAAAACATCCCGCCCCTTGTTATGCGTTCGTTATTTGTCCGGCTGGTTATTATAATCGATACACGGCGGAAGGGTCAGCGTTTCGGCCGAGTAATTATAACAGTAATGCCTTTATTAAAATTCCGTTATGATAATCCAATTGGGACGACGGGCGGGATGTCTCAATTTCGGCAAATGGCCGCCCGCTAATGGGATTAATTAAACGGGAATGTTTACCTGTCAGCCGTAATTTATCGCCTTTTGATGGCGGCCCCGTTTTATTTTCCGCGGACACGGGCGGCAGGCGAGCCGCGATCGAAAATGAGAGGGATGGCGAGCAACCAGTGTCGAATTCGCAAAAAGAGGGGCAGAACAGCGGCTAAGAAAGGAAGAGGGAAAGGAAATGGCTTTTTCCGTCTTCGCAGCATTGCAGCCTTGAAAATATAGATTTACTAGGCTCCCGGTGAAGGGGTTGAAGGAGCCGAGTAGTTGAATACTTGGGTCGCGCCCAAGTATTCTTCGATAAAAGCCTCCAAGTACCTATGTGCTACCACTCGCACCCTGTACGAACCGCGCCATTTTTTGTCACCCTGCTACTCCATGCGCATCGACGCGGCGAACCGATTTTCCACGACACGGGGAAGTGCAAAATATTTATTCAGGGGTTGGTGGAAACATTCGCAGACGAAAGTAATGCTGTTATACTGGGTGGGAATGGGATCTCGTAAAATATAAGATTTATTCAAATCGTTCTCATAGGACGAAATCGTCTGTAACAGTTAAATTAGTCATTGTTAAGGGAGGAGCCCTATTTAGGAGGCTAGGAATAAGGTGATTCTTGGGAATTTTTTTCTGAGAAACTGTTAAGCGGATCTTTTCCAAACTTTCAGGGTATTTTAGTTCACATTTAAACAATAAATATTATTTTTTTCGTTAGGAAATGTTCGGTAGAAATGGAGATATATGAACATGTTCGTTAGGACTCGCGCGCCGGAGTTGCAAATTTACGATTGTAATGGTGGCCCCAATTCTTCCCTGAAATAAAAAAATCAAGGATTTTCTTATTTCTAGTATAATTACATTGTCGATGAACTTAACAAACGGGAAAAAAGTTAAAAGTTCGCAAATTGGTGGGACTTCAAAGAAAAATAAATTACGATTCTGCCCCAAGATATTTCGTACTATTTATGGAAAAGGAGTTGTTCAATTCAATTTATTTATCAAAGTTATAGGTCCATCGACAATGTAATTATACTAGAAATAAGAAAAACCTTGTGTTTTTTATTTCAGGGAAGAATTGGGGCCACCATTACAATCGCAAATTTGCAACTCCGGCGTGCGAGTCCTAACGAACGTGTTCATATATCTCCATTTCTACCGAACATTTTCTAACGAAAAGAATAATATTTATTGCTTGAATGTGAACTAAAATACCCTGAAAATTTGGAGAAGATCCGCTTAACAGTTTCTTAGAAAAAAATTCCCAAAAATCACCTTATTCCTAGCGTCCTAAATAGGGCTTCCCCCTTAACGCATCACTACATTGCCAGTATTTATTAATGCACTGGAGATGATGTTTCCGTGTTAAGGGGAGATATACAGCTTGAGATTCTTTTAGAATATGTTTCAAGAAAATTTTAACATTATTGCACCTGTCATTTTTTTTATTAATTATGTCATATCTTTGGGTGTAATACTTAATTTTTTGTTATGTATATCAGTCGTATAATACAGTTACAGGGGCGAATTCCAAATGCGTCATTCGCTGCAGTGATTTGCGGCACCCACTCCTAATTAAACAGATTTCACGCGAAAGCAAGAAGCAAATTAGTTTCTTGAAGTATATTAACAGATGCTGTTTCTGACACGGCCGATTTCAAAGTAGTTAATTTGTAAAGGAATTCAAAAAAATCCGCTCCGTCAAAAAGTGCGTAATACTTTATCATGTGGCCATGAAAAATTGGGAGTAATTTTTTAGTAATCGTGGGTACCGTGTTTGAAAACCTGGTTCCGAGAAGAATTTATTTGATGTTCCCATTAACGTGTGGCAACGCGTGAGCATGCTTCACTTTTAATGTATATATCTTGGATATTTTTGCGAATTTTGGTCTCAAATTTTGGGAAAACATTTTTCACGTATCGAACACTCAAAATATATAAAAAAAATCGATCTTTCTGGCATGTTATATGTCACCGATCGCCGATCCACGAGCCGTTTGATTTTACTTTAAAAGTAAGCTTAACCCAGACCTTAAAGGTGAAATCAGACGGCTCGTGGATCAGCGATCCACGCGCCGTCTGATCGGTCATGGCTCGGCTCGCCCAGGCTCGCCATCCCGCCTTGACGAGCTAGACGAGCCGAGCCAGTTCGCGGAGCCAAGAGCCGCCTTGATCGGTCATGGCTCAGCTCGCTAGGCTCGCCAAGCCGACTTGACGAGCTACAAGAGCCGAGCCAGTTCGCGGAGCCACGATCCGTCTGATCGGTCATGGCTTGTCGAGTCGGGCTCGCCAAGTTGACTTGACGAGCTAAACGAGGCGAGCCGGCTCGCGGAGCCACGAGCCCTCTGATTTCACCTTTAGAGTTGTTAAGAGTGGTTAAGAGTGGTTAAGAGTGAAATGGTGTATATCTCTTTCTCTCTCGTAGGATTTAGCCGAAACATGTCGGACAGTGGCTCGTGGTCAGACTCTTATTATAGTGTCTCCAAATCAAAGGAATCGAGAAACGCAAGGGGACGAAATTAGGCGCGGGGACGAATTTTGGGCCCTTTACCCTGTCAATTTTCTCCCCGGATTCCCTTAATTTTCTGACCGACAAACGTGTAATAAGTTCTTGGTCATCCAATTGATTTAATCCCCATGCCACTAATTAATTAATTCCAGTTACTATTTAGCCGCGTATATAATCCACCCTTCACTCGTCAGCTTACCACGTCGTCATCTCATAATCGTGTTCTTGCCGCGTAAAGGCCCTTAAAAGATTAGCATCCTAGAATCTCCTCGGAAAGCCAATAAAACGGCGATATCTTCTATGGTCGCAAGCCCATTGGCCGGCGTTGTACGCCGTTCCGCGATGTCGCTGAGTCACGTGTACCCTATCTTTTTGCGGTGGCGTGGAAAGGTACGACTTCTGGTCCCCCTCATCAGGTATCGAGCGAGCCAGGACAACCTTCGCCAATCAAAACGAAAGCATCGCGTCCGCGCGGCTGTAATTATGGGCAGGACGTTAGGCGGCGGAATTCTCCTTCGCGGAAACACACTCTGCCTGTGCTGTGCTAACGAAGTGGCAGTGAAAAACGATGAGAACGGCATAGAACCATCGCTCCGCTCGCGTGCAAGCATTCTACTATGTGTAAAGTTTGCTTAGAGCGGGGCATATATGCTCTTCGCCTTCTGCCAAGAGAGATGTTTCCCGCGAAAGTAGCCGGCTGTTTGCTTCTCGGGTAACGATTCCCGATTTCCGCACATTTAGAACACGTTGTCGCCGGGCCCCGTTCTTTTCGCTGAGGCCAGACCCGCTCGCGGAGGGAGCCGGAATCTGCTCTCAGTTCGCCGTGACTTCTTTGGGTCACTGGCGCGTGTTCGTTTCCCCCCTGCTGCCTGTGCGAAGTAAATTACCGCACAGGCTGCTTCGTCATTAATGCAGTAACGTATCTTCTAACCTTCGCGATGATGGTATCTGCAAAATTATGCCACATGTTTTGTAGATATTACAGTTTTATCACCCAGATCGTTTCTGTGATACGTACTTGGTTGTTGGGGATTGTAGACGATTCAGTGGATGCGTAAAAAATGAGTAATAGACATTTGGTGGGATTTGATTAATGAAATTTGCGGTGTCTCTGTGTATGCAGATTATTTGACAGTTTTCTCAGATATTATTTTTACTGTTTTTATTTAATAAAGGCCACAGGTTTTGTAGATTGAAACCTAGGAAGCATTGTTCTTATGAATCCTCCAGTTTGGAAGGGTTTTTAATCATTTATGAAACAGTATTTATGCTCAAGGATATGAAAATCTGTTGAAGTTAGGAGGATAAAATATCACGTTCTGATTTGAGAAGCTTTTCTATCTCTACCTTTAAATCACAGGTTTCCCGTTATTATGTAACATTGAATTCCACATATTCCTAATGCAACTTATTTTGCATCTAACTTTAATCGCTTCTTTTCACATTTTTCCCAATATTATTCTGCTTTGATCCTCGTCGTTTTGGTATCTATAATTTCGTTATTTAGAGTTTGCTCTGTTCTTCCTCTTAATTCCCCGTCTATGCGTACCTTCAGCTTTGAGAGTGTTAGAAATCAACGTTAAACGCTTTCAGCATTTTTATAACCTTACTAACCGTTTTGAATACAGGAAGAAATATGAGGCAGACTCCTTTTCACAAAAATTTTACACGAACAGGCGCCTTTGAATTAGAACAAGACCTTCGAGTACAGAATCCGCGAGAATCCAGCGTTTTCTCTGGCCCTCTATTCACCGCGAATCGCCCCCGTACTTATTGCAAGCTCAATTAATCTCGCATATAATCTATTCAATGAAAACGACCGGGATTAATAAGGAGATGTTTCCTAGAGTTCATGAAAAGTGAATGAAACCGATTCCATTCATACGTAATGCTCGCGTTTCTCACGTAATCAAAGTCACGCATTCGTGGGAACAATGTTACAATAAATTCGCCGGTACCATGCCTTGGAATTGCGCTAATTGATTCATTCAAGCCTATCCTGCGAACTCAGGAAGGAGCGGAGGCACCGAAGTCTTGCCTCGTTCCCTTACAAATCTTCAGAGCGATCGCAGCAGCTTTGTAAAAGTTTAATGCAGAAAAATGTTCAGCCGAGCCCATATTTGCCACATAGATGAAAGAACGTTTATATTGTATATCTTTGTACGTATCTTTAAACATCTTAAATACCGCACTCAGCATGTTGCTATCACCGATCTACCCTCGTTCTATTTTACAAGATACGTACCGATACCGATCCATCTAATGGTACCATTTTTATTCCACCCTCCTTTTAAACACGTCCCCGATCCTTCCACAGACATTAACAAGCCCCGCATGCAGGATTTCCCTACCAGGAGCCATGCAACATTGCCCAATTCAGAATTGTTCCGAAGCAACATTGCCCAATTCAGAATTGCTACCTTCAGCTTCGAATCACGGATGCAAGTGGCAACCACGCCTACTACCAAGCTTCCACCGCTCCGCTGAAAGCAAAAAGCCGACGTCATCGTTAAGGACAGATCCAGGAAGGGAACACATCCAGACTACCGGGATACACGCCACGCCATCGAATCGAGTACAATCAGAAATACGTACGAACTCTTGCGCGCGGAATATTATCAATCACAGCACGCCTGTAAGCTTGTTATGTACACAATGCGCTTCGGGTTACAGCGTACAGTTATACATACACGACATGTTAATTTACCTTCAATCTACCATCGGGTCTATCCCTACGACATTAATTTATTGCGGCGAGTAACGACTGCATACACTCGCCAGACAGCACGTCACGAAATTATTACATTCGCGCCTGTGCCTCGGCAGCAGTTACACGCGCGCTTTCGACGGCGGAGCGCGCGGGACCCAGCCCAGGCGCTTTAAAAACCAGCGCGAACCCGCCGGCTGTAAAACCGGGGGTCGCTAGTTGCTTCCAAGAAGGTTGCCACCTTCTTCTTCCCCGCTTCTGTCGACTTTAATTGAACGTTCGTACAGCTGGGAACATCCACCCGTTCCCTATTTCGCCGTATTCCCTTCTCCGCGTTCAGCCCCGCCGCTAGCCCACCCTCGATTCAGCTCTACGAAAGAGTTTATGCCTTTATTCCGGGTATGCATCTGGTACACTTCTTACGCTGCCGCTGCTGGCTCGCCGTAAAAAAGGACGATATCAGCTGTATTTCGTGAATCTCGGCCTCCGCCTTCCGAGAACCGCTCGTAAGGGGTGCGCGCACGTTGCTCCGGCGATCTGGCGTACGGAGGATCTTCAGGCGCTTAAAATGAAACGGGTGCTCCGCTACTTCACCATTGTCGGCGTGTACGTTTATGGAAATACAGCCATTTGCTTCTAATTCTGACCGCGTTGATTGAGACAAATGTCTGCTTTGGGGTAGCTGAACGACACCCGCGGTTTTAGCGGGATTTTGAGATTCGAGTCTGGGTTAGGGACTTGTGAAAATTTTATTGCGTTCTGTTTTAATATGTTTCAGTAATAAAATCGCAAGATCGCGAGGAGATTATATAATATTGGTTTATAAATTAGTGCCTATGAAGATAGGTGTTTGATCTGTGTCTGGTGAAATTTATAGTGAAAGTGCGTTTACTACTTACAAGGGAAAACCGACTTTCAAAAAATCTGAACCTTTGCAGAAATGTTGCTCAAGTGATGCTAATTACGTAACTATTTTATGATTCGCCAATAACACGGCCCTAAGGGTGAAAACACCCCCTCGGAAAAGTGGCGAGTTTTCAGATTACCTGTCGTGAATACAGTGTTAGGAGCGATGGGGCCGCAGTGAATGGAGGGGGAAACACCTACAGGAGCGGTGGTAATGTGTGCGTGACTGACGCAGGCGCAGTTCATGCAAACATAACCGCCGCTCCTGTAGGTGTTTCCCCCTCCATTTACTGCGGACCCATCGCTCCTAACTCTGCGTGAATGTCTACGAAATTGTAAATGTAATCAGAAAGAAATTATATTCAAAGTTCTATTGTTTTTTATGCGGTATAAAACGCCGATAAAAAATTGCGAAACACTTTGTTTTGTTCAAAATTGATCCCCACTATCTTTTTTCCGACAATTCTTTATCGCCATATTGTAGGATATCGAAATTTTTTCGATATCTTTTACGGTTCTGCGGATATTCACGATAATATGAAAACTCACAATTTCTTTGAGGGGTGTTTTACTGCCGAATCAAAAAATAGTTGCGTTATTATCATCACTTGAGCTACATTTCTGCAAAGTTTTAGATTTTTGGAATTTTCCATTTGCCCAACTTCCCTTGTCAGTAGTATTTATAATTGTACTGTACAATAGGGTGGTACTTATTTTCAACCTGCGATTTATTTTGCTCTCACCCCCTAACATGGTTCCATTTGATAAAAAAATAGACCCTGAAAAAGATTATTGGAATCGAACAACCGGAAAGGCTGCCGACCAGGCCTTAAAGTTTATAATTCATTAATGGTTTGAATTTGAAGATTTTCTAAAAAATTATCTAAAAAATGGTTGGAAGCACGAAAAAATTATATATACAGTAATTGCAGAAAATTGAATTCTCTTTTAATATTATTTGAACAAAATTTCGATAGGGCTTACCATTTTTTAGAAATTCTTTAAATCCAAATTCCTGTTTTCCGATTGGAATTCACTTTTTCGGGGACTATTTTTTTTATCAAATGGCACCGTTCTAGGGGGTGGGAGCAGAGGAATACAAAAACAATTTCGAAACATATAAATAAGGGCCTCCCTACTGTACAATACCACGAATCAGCAATTTGTCGCGTTGCAGTAATAACAGTAATAATAATTCAGACACGTATCCGCGTAAAGCTGACAGAAGAGGCAAGAAATTTACCTGTGCTCCCTTCAAAACAAACAGTTTTACACCTGAAGCATCTTCAGGACGAGCACCCGGCGTTAGAACTCGATGTATTTATATAGTTGCTTTCAAACACGGGCAGATGACGGCGCAGCTTCCTTTCATTTTGTTTGCTTCCGACCGCAAACGTTAGCAGGCGCGAGGATAGGCACCATCACGTGCACCGTCTTATTAGAAGGGATCCTTTTCAAGAACCCCAAGCGTGCTCCGCGATCACAATTCTGTAACGCGCGGATTCGGAACGAAAGGGGCAGGTTTTCGTAGGCGTGCAACATGGGAGGCGAAACACATGCGCGAATAGGATCGTCAAAGATCTTCTTTCTTGTTTATGCGCATCGCCGAGGGAAGGTCGAGCGTTGAAAACGCGACGATAAAAGCGGGTTGCAGACAGATCGCCGCCGCACTGTGGATACGCTTTTATAGCCTGACGTTCCCTTTGACGAGGATGCTTTAAACGCCGCATTATACAATTATACAACGCCGCGTAACGTTCTTACGTGTCCAGGGAGTGCAAAAGTTGATTTTATTTTATGCCCATGCTGACAGAGTTTGCAACATGAGGCTTCTGCTTTGTGAATAGGCCTGTGTGATTCTGCACGCTCTCTGGGTTACAAAAAGGTGTAAGGATGAAGATTGTGGATGAATATAGCTCTCATGCGAGGCTTCCTTTTGTAAGGAACTTGACTTGGGAAGTCTGTTGAGGGTGGCATTTTTTCTGAAAGTGGATTAGTGGTTCTTCGTGTGTCGTTATTCGTACAGAGAGTTACGAGGAAATAACTGAAGAGGGGTTCACACGCGCCATCGCACGGTCGCCCGTCTGGGGTTTAAATGGCGCGCGCTAAAAGTAGCGCGCTCATAACCTCAAAAACGAAGTTTCATACAATCCAGAGATTGCACCGACACTAAAATATATTTGAATTAAGGGCTCAGTCCACTGTGACGGTTTGAAAAATTAAGCTATTTTTAAAGATTTTTTCACACGCGCCATCGCACGGTCGCCCGTCTGGGATTTAAATGGCGCGCGCTAAAAGTAGCGCGCTCATAACCTCAAAAACGAAGTTTCGTACAATCCAGAGATTGCACCGACACTGAAATATATTTAAATTAAGGGCTCAGTCCACTGTGACGGTTTGAAAAATTAAGCTATTTTTAAAGATTTTTTTCTCCGTAGATACAACATATAAGGCAGTAAATATTTTTGGTATTTATTAAGCTACTCTTATATTGTACAAAAAATTAAAAGAATTTTTTTAATTTGTTTTAAAAATTTAAAACGCAATTATCTCAAAACAATATTTTTTCAACTGGTGCAGGTGATTAAAAAAAAAACTGTTAGACTAATCAGTCTGAAATTTTTACACGTTATTCAGAACATCAGTGTGTAGTATGATTTTAAGAAAATTACTGAGTTTAAATTTACTTTTAATTTTTTAAGTAAGCAGTTGAATACTTCCAAATTGATTACTTCGTGAACATATCTCTGATGGGCGGGCAAACAAGTATAAGTCAATTTTTACTTCAAACTTAAACAGTTTCCTTTTTGTTCTTTTTTTTTTAATCGAAGTTAAAAATAAAAGTTTCTTTTAGCATATATGTTATCAACTTTCACGTCCAAAATTTAACACCTGATCTTACAATTAGGTAGCACTTTAAGGTGACAGTCCACTGTGATGGTTTGAAAAATTAAGCTATTTTTATAGTTTTTTTTTCTCCGCAGATACAGCATATGACGCAATAAATCTTTTTGGTATTTATTAAGCTACTCTTTTTAATTTGTTTTAAAACTTTAAGCGATTATCTCAAAACAACATTTTATCAACTGGTGCAGGTGATTGCAAAAAAAACTATTTGACCAATCAGTCTGAAATTTTTACACGTTATTCAGAACATCTGCGGCTATGGCCGGGACCACGGAAACCTTTTTGGATTAACCATTTCATACTTTTTACAAGGCAAAATGATTGAAAAATTCACCCTATTTCGACACTTAAACTTCAAACCTCCGCCATTTTGTTAATATTTTATCAGTAAAAATAATCCTGGTTCCGGCGATAACCACACTCGTAATGATTACATCACACTTTGAATTTTTTGTTTCAAATGCGTCGTTCTCCCGGAACCACCTGCGCCAGCACTGCGTCGCTTTCTCAAGGCGCTCACATCAGTGCGATATATATTTAAAAAAAACTGTTTAAAATTTAAAATAATTTTTTTTATACTGTCAATAATTGTATCAATAAGTACTAAAAAATAAATCCTAAAAAATGACAATTCCTCTGAACTTCGCAATGGACTGACCCCTTACGCTAAAACTAACCCTCTATATTTCCATTTCACTGAGCAAAATTCTCCGCCAAAATAAGTTTATTCAATTTATCGTGTAACGTCAAATGGGACTCCCCACGCGGAAACTTTTAATTCGAATATAACTATCAATCGTCCGCAAACCGGAGATAATAAACTGTCCCGATTTAACTATGCCTACTTCGTGTAATTTCGTAAAAGAAGAGAAGCATATTAAAAGCCATAAACGGCACCAGAAGCGTAACTTGAACTCTCCTTAGGTGGTGGGCGATTGAGAAAGAAGATCCACTGGATCGTTTAATGTTCCCCACGTAAGAAACGCGGACTCGCCCCTACACTTTCGACCAACTTCTCGAGACGTTAGATTATCGTATACTTCGGCTCCCTCTTCTCTCTCGCCTCTCCTCCCTTCCGCCCTCCCCCGCGGGCGCGGGAAAAGTTCTTCCTTAGCTCGTATAACGTAGGTGGGTGCTGTGTTCTCCTACCTGTGTTTCTTTCACGTTAGAGCCCTTCTGACTAAACTTCCGGGCCATTAATTTACATTAGGACATTTTTCAAGAGCTCCCGACGACCGTGTACCTTAAAATTGGCGAACTCCTCTTTTTCATGGCGCCCCCTTCACGGGGGAAGAGCTCTCGAGTTGTTCGTGCCTCCCTTGTCGACGCCACGCTTCAATTCTTCGCCATTAAACGGCGAAGCCGAAAGGTCAGACCGTGCATCCGCTATCACTCTATTACTCCTCACAGTTTGGCCTTTTACAGTTTAAAGGTGGCGAAGAACCCTTCTCCGTGCTAGTGGCTGGAATGTTTTGCGACCAAACATTTCTTGCGGACCTGGTGAATAGCTTTGTAAATAATTCAGGGCAATCGTTAGCTATGCTTATAATTTATGCGCAAAAGATATTGGTAAACATTAATGAAGTCTGTTAACGGGGCAAATTATGCAAGCAATCCTGTGTTTGAAGGTGATAACGAAAGAGTTTTTAATAAAAATAATGACGTGTAAACTAGTACTTCAGGAATAATTTATTTGCCAACAATTTTGCATTCGAAACCTTTATTAAGACGCAATTGATTGCCCATGATGAACAATCAGATGATTGCTAATTGCTATGTGCTTCGCTGCACTATGCTTCTGCGTAATTAATTTACGAGAGGTACATGACAAATTGTCAATCGTGATTGAAAAGATAGTTGGTCAGTGATAAATGTTAATTGCTGAATAAATTGTAACGAACGTTACAATATTATATACACCTAAACTAGTCCATGACGTAAATGGGTATCATGTTACTTCAAACGTCAGATTGCACGTATCACGTTTTAATGTTGCGTCGCAATGCGGGTATCTCTGTCACGATGACAAAATGACCATTGCAGATTGTGCTTAGGTTATCTTCCGAAATGTCAATCGATATTAACATGCAAATTGACACACAATATTAAATCGTATTTACGCAGTTGATAGAACCCATGCTACTCCCCAGTCGACGATTGTACGTGTATTATCAACGAAAACGCTCCATTTGTGCCCACGATCATTCTGTATATTTACCGTAATTATGCGAAACCACATGAATTCCTGTTGTTTATATTGCCGAGCCACCCTATTCCATTTTTGCTATTCCTTTCTTCTTTTTCCTATTCTTTCAGAAGTGTGGAATAACATTTTTTTACTTCTTCCCAAGACAGATGATTTAACCCTTCGTTGACACTCTGGGTGTGAGCCACCCATAAGCTGATTTTGACGCTCTGTATCTTCTATATGCAAAATAAATACCTTCTTTTCAAAGCTAACTTACAAACTATTTTCTCTCTCAAAATATTATATCCGAACAACAACTCTGTAGAGTTTCAGCTTCTAATATTGAAATTTGTAAAAGTTACAATTTTTTGAAGATTTTCCTCGTGTTTTCTCGACATATGGTGATCTAAATTTTTTTTTACAAAAGCTGTGATGAAATTTCAATAAGAAAAACTATTAGAATACATTCTACAGACTTTGAAATTGACCTATGATTTTTTTCATAACGATTAGATTCTTCAGATAGGAACGGCAGTCGTTCAAAAATTGTTCTGGGTGTGAGCCACCCAGGTATGTCAAAGTTGATCGAAAAAAAGAGTTGTGTCAACGAAGGGTTAAATTCTTGTGCATTTAGCAAATAAATCTGCGGTGCCTGCTTTAAACTAAGCATTTCGATTGATGAAGGGAAAATTAGAAGAACCCAGACCCCTATCTTCCACTTCCTACATTCTATAGAAAATATATTTTCCAACTACTATTAATTCAGGTCTTCTCGAACCTGTTCAAGCAGAGAAATTTTTGCAAGTAGTGGGGAAATCATTGGAGGCATAATAAAGCAAATTATATTATTTATTTATCATTTAAAAATACACAAACATTCTATAAACATTTAATCTATTTATCCAAAACTGAAATACTTGGGAAGACGATGTGACTCGATGACTACGCGGTAGCCTCAGTAATTATTTCAAAAGGATACAAGATTCCTGTGTACTGTTAGCTGTAACAGAACATTATCTACTATCAAGGGAACCGCTTAAGAAACTTGCTTTCATATGATTCGAACACAATGTACCATTCAGACAGTGGAATTCGAATCCAGCACGACCTTGTGCAATGATCCCGCTTCTCGAGATTAGAAAAGCTGCAGAAAATAGCTGTCGAGTTATCACTGTGTGGCGTGATAACTCACGTATGCAATGTTGAATCGTATCAAGGGTGGTCTAACAATTACTAATGAGACCAGCCCTCTCGTTTTTCTCACATACGTTTGAAATGTAAAAGATTCTCATGCCGTATGAACATCTTTGATTCGATCACTTCGCGGGCGCCAAGAGGCAGATAGCTTTTAAGCAATTACTAATTAAATACGGCGATAAGTTATTAAGTCATCAGTGCATGTTAAGCAAGTTTGATAGACACGATAGTGCGCGCGGCGCACCGCGTCGAAACAAAAGATCAGTTCGCATGAAAATGTATCGAGGGGTCTTTGTTGGAGCGGATGCACATTCAACAGAATTTCGAAGCCAGCCCTTTCGCAACGGAAGCTTCTTATCGAGAAGATTTATTCTGTGATTTCAATTGTTAGTTTCGAATGAGGAACCATCTTCTTTCCAGATTGTATTACGAAGCATATCGAACTTCGCTGTATGTGGTTCTTTAGAATTGCGTCGCTGATTGGGAACATCGTTTGTGGTATAACTTCATTCACTTACAATAAAAAATATATAAAAAAAAATTATGTTAAACGATTTTATTAAAATGTAGTAAAAACTAAATTAAAATGCACTAAAAACTAAAAAATAATTCTTTTCTTGTACTTCAACTTTGATGGTGTTAAAATGATGCTTGATCACATTAAATAAAATCGTGGGGCACGATATTTCAAAACGGGATATGAATCACTTTAATACTTCACCTTCTGGTTGCACATGGTGCCCCACGATTTTATTTAAAGTGATTAAACACCATTTTAACACCATCAAAATTGAAGTACAAAAAAAGAATTATTTTTTAGTTTTTAGTGCATTTTAATTTAGTTTCGCTACAAATGAAAATCATTCTGTCGTAGAGTAACTGTAACACTCCTATTGAAGAATCTCTTAATGAAATGAGGGGTTGCAGGCTTGCAAAACATGCGTCTTAAAGAGGAAAGACTGTCCTTTCTATTGCATTTTTTAAGAACGTTCTATGATGAATCCTTCGCTTTCTAGAAGCAATTAAAGTCAAAAGGACGAGTTTTGCTTCAAAGTCGAATAACTCAGCGAAAAAAAATCGCACAACAACCACTTAACACTGATTTTACACAGGAAAGTAGTTGCTTTCGACTGATATAAATATAACCTGTTTAAAAAATTTCACTCGCTCCATGGAACATTACAAACTTGAAGAAAAAATTTTAAAATTGACAAAGTGCTCTTTATATCGCTATAACTTTGCCAAAAACCAATACCACTAAAATCTGGAACAAAGCAGCTGAAAGTATAAATTCCATACTTTCAAACGATATTTTGAAACTATCGATATCAATACGACCATTTTTACGTATCTCTGCTTTACTTATTACCGTAAACTGGAGAAACATTCGTAGGTTTTGGAAACATTTTGTTATATAATTTAAAAATTAACATGTTTACATTTGCTTTAAGTATCCTATCATAACATGGCATATTTTGTGATTGTACTGCAAGTGTCAAAATGCATAAAATTTTTGTCCTTTCCCTTCTTTAATACATGTTAAAAACATTAGTGTACCGGGGTAACATTGGCACATGATATAGATAGCATTAACAGGTTAAATTTTACTAATCTGAAGTCAGTAAGATACATTGACACTTAAATTTGTTAATTTTATTATATTTTTTACATCTTAACTAAAATCTCCTCGTAATATTGGCACATCATATAATTAGCATTAACAGGCTAAGTTTTACTAATCTGACGCAAATCAATGTAATCCCGGCGTATGCCAATGTTACCCCGTGCTGCCAATGTTCCCCCAGTTTACGGAATTACAGTCTGTACAGTTAATCTATCTTACTTGCCAGCCTCCTTTCTACCCCTTCCCTACTCACGCCCACATTTTCCACCACTCCCAGCTTACATCTAAAATTTATTACACCTTCCCTCCTAATTCCAAACTTACATTCACAGATATTATTTCTCATTTCTGGACACCTCTAAACCCTCCCGAACTTTCGCCCTTAAAACTCCAAACGTCCTGCAATCTCCCCGCAATATGCTTGCCAATAGAATCCAGACATAGGACTGCTAGGGCCGTTTTTAGTAAGTCACGTATGTCACAGATTATCCTGTTATTGCCCCAGCTAGTGTTGGCGAATGCTCTGAAACGGCATCCTCATTTCTGTTTCAGCACACCCTAACGGGCCACTGCGGGAAGGTGATGGCAGCGAAGTTTCTTGGCGAGCCTTCAAAAGTAGTTACCGGCAGTTACGATCGTACCCTAAAAATTTGGGACCTGCGTAGCAAAGCGTGTAAGTAAGCGGCGCGAGACAAATAGAAACGTTTTGAGCCCATCACCGGCCGTTTATTCGTAACCGTGATGCGAGGCCACGTAGCAGTATAGACAGAAAGTAATGCGCAGCATTAGCGGTAATCACGTTCCTCATTATTCCCATTAGTCATGTGTAATGCTAATACACCTACGGGCGTCTCGAGACAACAAAATGAACGACGAATATACGTGGCTCTTCCTGTGTACCGCGCATTGCTGGCCATACCTTTCGAGCCAACCCCCTCACCAGCCCTCGGCCCCCCCGCTCGCCCCTTCGGTAATAAGGAGACGATTTGCTTCATGGAAATTTAATAGCTCGCGTATAATTTGTTGAGGGCCGTGAATCGAACCCGCGTTTATGACGCCACTAGTAGTCGTTAATTTTTCGTACACTGAAGTTTTGTACGTTTTGAGAGAAGCGTTAATTTGTGCAGAATTTTATTATCGGATGCTACTGCTGTTTAACTAGCGTGAGACTAGTTTTTCTATGTTCTAAGGGGACGGTGTATCATTAGGGTGGTACATGGGGCTTCGAGGGAAATTTGTTTTGTAATCTTTGTAGCTCTTTATAAATAGAGCTGCTCGGGTATTCGAGTATTCGAACAGCTTGAAATTCGGACCGAGCCGGGACTCGGTTTTCGAGCCGAGCCGGGTGCCCGCATAATTCGGACGGCCCGGGAAATCCGAGTACAGTAATCGTTATGAGTCCGTCGAACAGGGCTGGCGGCGGACTTATAGTGGGTTGCGGGCATGGTTCCGCGCGGCCAGTAGCTGTGTTGATAAGGTTACATTTATTGCATACCCGGAAAAATATTATATTTTTTAAGAAGTGGCCAAAATAATAATTATCTTATTTTTAAATTGCTCGCAGATCATTATTAGGTGGAGAATTTCACATCATAAATATTTTGTTTAGTATATCGTCAGAAATATAAGGTTACATTTATTCCTTACCCGGAAAAATATTATATTTTTTAAGAAGTGGCCAAAATAATAATTATCTTATTTTTAAATTCCTTGCAGATCATTATTATGTGGAGAATTTCACATCATAAATATTTTATTTAGTATATCGTCAGAAATATAAGGTTACATTTATTCCTTACCCGGAAAAATATTATATTTTTTAAGAAGTGGCCAAAATAATAATTATCTTATTTTTAAATTGCTCGCAGATCATTATTAGGTGGAGAATTTCACATCATAAATATTTTATTTAGTATATCGTCAGAAATATAAGGTTAAATTTATTGCTTACCCGGAAAAATATTATATTTTTTAAGAAGTGGCCAAAATAATAATTATCTTATTTTAAAATTGTTTACAGATCATTATTATGTGGAGAATTTCACATCATAAATATTTTGTTAGTATATCGTCAGAAATATGAGGTTACATTTATTGCTTACCCGGGAATATATTATATTTTTTAAGAAGTGGCCAAAACTGGTACAATACCTTAAAGTGGCCACAAATGGTGCATCTACCCTAAATATTCCCAAAAAACTCGCTGAAGGTTGCGAAAACTCGCCATCGATTCACTGAAGTGTACTAAAAGACTATCCCAGGGCTCTGATGAAATACTACCTGAAAGCATCGTTAATTCTTCTTAAACAATTCACTCACACCCGTTCTTTTAGAAAGCTCCCTCACCCCCGCGCTATTAACACGAAACCTCAGATTCTGGGGCGTGTTTCATTTCTTTTTCATCTTCGCGTCTCGCGCTGTGTAATTACGTCAGACCGCATTTTAATTAAGATTAAAAATGAAAGTCGAAAGTTGCTGGACATTAAAGCGCGTATTCCCTAGCCGCCCAACCTTTCCCACGGATAGCGCAGAATTATCCAGCAATGTCGCCTTCCTTGTGCAGCGTGATAAAGCGCGCCGCGATTCCGAACGGCAATCGCGGAACATTTATCCATACGTATTTTCAATTCTTGGCGCCGATACCTTCTGCATGCTTTCCCAGAGCTGTCGCGGCCGTACACTTGCAACTTGCATGCACTTGCAACCTACTGCACCAGCTAATTGGTAACTTCACTTCGCTGAAACGCTAATAGGAAACCTTTTACTTCGTTTTGCTTACTACGTAGAAATAACATAAATTCATAGAAGGCGAAAAGGAAGTAACAAACTTAGAACAGTAGAAAACAAACTCTGCGAATAGAATAGTTCGGGGCACATCGAAATCTGGAGGAATATGATCTTGTTTTGTGTTGCGCCAAATGTGTTTTGCAATATTTCACGGGCTGAGATTAGGTAAATCGGTAAATCGGTTCGAAGTTTTTTTTCACTGATAACGTAGTAGATGTCGACGGAATTATGCGCTATATATATTTGCGCTACATTGTTATACATACAATTTTTACCGGTAAATCGCCAAATTTTTACCGGGAATTCGATAAATTACGTATTTCTTGATATTTACCGGTAAATTACTTATTTCTCGATATTTACCGGTAAATTACTTATTTCTCGATATTTACCGGTAAATTACTTATTTCTCGATATTTACCGGTAAATTACTTATTTCTCGATATTTACCGGTAAATTACTTATTTCTCGATATTTACCGGTAAATTACTTATTTCTCGATATTTACCGGTAAATTACTTATTTCTCGATATTTACCGGTAAATTACTTATTTCTCGATATTTACCGGTAAATTATGTATTTCTCGATATTTACCGATAGATCGCGAGAAATTTGGCGAATTACCGGTAAATTTTATGTATAGCAATGTAGCACATATATGTAGCGCATAATTCCGTCGATATCTACTACGTTATCAGTGAAAAAAGCTTCAAATCGATTTACCGATTTACCGGTTTGCAATCCCTAGCTGAGATGCATAGGTACATTGGTACCAGCTATTTTTCCTTTTATCGTTTTACTTTTATTAATACATTTTTGTTCGTCAAATGACGAATACCCATCTAGAGGATCAAGGGATACTGCGGACCTTCATGCTGCAACCAAATGCTTTCCAACAAAAAGCAGACACACTAAAGTGTCTTGAATGCGGCCTTAATGCAGACTTCCAACGTGAACACTTTCCCCACTTCTGTATTAAACTACAGGGTTGATTCAGATGAATCTCTGAACCCCTTTCTGGCTGTGTATCTGTTTACTAACGCATTCCCAACTCCTTTTTATGGTTTCTATCAACCAGTTAAATTTGCACCCATCAGCTTGAATTGCGTTATTGTGTTTCATGATTCATCGAACGTGGTTTTTAGTAGTCGAAATATAGTGTAAATTTGACGCCAATTTATTCGTCCCGTGAAAGTTAACGCCGCCGTAACGAGAAAGATCCAGTAAAAATGATCTCCCGTCTTGGCGTCACTTTGTGGGATTAATTAAGCCGATAAGGCTCCTATCACGAGTTAGCCGGCTACTTCCTAACTTGCTTCAATCTGCAGTTTTTTCCTCGCAGGAACACCTTTTGTTCGTAGCCACCGACGCATAATGCTTCTCGATAAAAGGTGGTTTGATAAGAAATTGGTAAATTCACGCGGGATGAATGTGCCTGTCCTGAAGTTAGATAGACCGATTAAGGGGAACTTGTGATAGAAGAAGCTCAATTTAGATCAGCTTGCGACCCGATAGCGTTAATTCTGTTTCGGCTTTTCAGCGCGAAAGTTCGCTAACTTTTTTCAAGATAGTATTTGTCGGAACAGCCAGTGCCTCGAGCTCAACATTTAACGCGGATCAAAGCAACGTAATTTTCTTGTACATAGACTGGTAACGACGATGTATAGTGCACGTCACTGTTCCAAAGTATTCGATTCCTTTTTCTCAGAATTCTAAAGTAAAATTTTTAATATTCATGCTTTACTTGTTAATCTCTGTGTGAAGCATGGGAAACTTTTAGTCTCTTGGAATTTCCTTTTATCGAGTTGAAAAAGTTACGTACAAGGCAGACAATTTCGTAGATGCAAGAAAAACAGAAAGTTAGGCATTTTCGAGACTGAAGTCTTGGTTTATCTTGTCCATATTTTTATTTTTTTAGTAAATTTCGGGACGTTAAATGGAGAATGAAGGATACTTCTATATTGGAACAATAAATTTGTTTGCTGGTTATGTCATAATATCTCTTTTGGAAATTAATTAATGACTATCGTACATGGTGCAAACAGAAAAATTCTGCTATTCAATTTGGTGCCACGAAGTATTTGGAATAACATGAAATTTCTCTTAAAAAACACAAGTGTAATATTTAAGGATGTTTCGGACGTACAATATTAGAAAAAATATATGAAATTTGAAATACTTGAATATCTAAGTCTTACGCATAGTAAATCTAGATATAAGGAACTCGAACAGCAGTTGGAGTTTTATTTTTACTCCTAGAAAGATATTTTTCACTTTACAAATACTTTTTCAAGCATTACTTGCTAAACTTTTGCCAGTGAAAATACCCTGAAATCGCCATTTTCTCAGGTTATAATTTATTTCTTTAAAACGGTGTAGTGAAAACAATTGAAACTCGGCAGATATTTTCATCTATCCAAATACCACATGTACAAAAAATTGAAAACATTAGTACCATTTCTTCAACATTTTTTCAGCTGTCTTATCTGTCAAGATCGTTTCTTTCCATAAGAATACGTGTAAAATCAGTGAAAATTAAAATCGTTATAACTCAGCAACCGTTTAGTGAATTCGTTTAAAATTTTTGGAGCACATTAGGAAGATTAAAAAGAACAATCTCACCACTTTTCATCAACTTGGTAGCATTTTGAAGATAGATATATAATACCATATGAAGCACTCGTTGTTGAAAACTAAAAATTGGACTAATGGTCTCCTTCCAGACTCCTGACTCTTTCACTATACTATATAGTTATTATACAACACTATACTTTTATTCTACTATCTACTTGATTATTGTAGTAGTTGCAACAAAATCAATTGGTCGTTGAGGACCAATGAGGAGCTGTTACCCATCGTACCTGGATACCCAGCTACTGTGTTTTCCTCCTTCTCGCACAAAGTGACAGTGGCTGGTTGATTTTGTTCCAACGATAACTACACGAAGTATTGCAGTCAAACGATGTTTCTTCAAATAACACCTCAAAAATATCAGACCATCCACCTTCGCAACGTGTTGGGAATCTTAAAACCAGCGTCTATTCCGTGTCTACTGGCTCCCTTTATTTCGAATATAAATAGTGTCGCGATGTTTGAATAAAACCAAACATTTGTTTTGCCCAAGTTTGCACAAAAAGGCGACAGCGCGCCTGGGAGCTGTTCCGTAAAAAATCCAAAGATCAATGGGGAAGCTATGTTGACATGGGTCGTGTTGCGTCAATCGGAGATCGCCATGAAATATATTCGCAAATCACCAGCGAAAATGATTCAGCGTGGGTGTATTTGACTTTTAAACATTTATCCTGGAACGGCCAACCAATATTGGAATTATTTTGAAAATCGATACTGTGTAAAAAGAAAAGTGCTAGCCTCTGTGTACGATACTACTTAGTTCGTGGTTTTAGAAACAGCCGGCCATGTTTATAGGATATATAATGATGTCTTCAACGAATCATTCCATCCAGCTCTATTATTTAATACTTTCCTTCGTTTTTTAAACTATAATTTCAGAAAAATCGAATTTATTCGATTTTGCAAAAATCGCATGACAAAACTATTTTCGTTTCACGTGAAGTCAATTAGGTGAATGTCCCAATTTCTGCTCATTTAAGAGATAACTCGTCATAAAGAAGGTGTAAAAAATTTGTTTGTGATGAAAATTTGCAGAGTAATTGATTAATTCTTTAATAATAAATCAACCAATTCAAAAACTATTTAAGAAAGATATTTCAAGATGTTTAACTATTAGTAATTTGTAATTAAATATATAATTATCTAAATGTCTGTATTTCTGCTCATGAAAAATATCGATGTATGTATTGCCCCAAGCTCGTGCAACAGTCGCGTAAATGTTTAAATAATTTAGAATTATTTTCTTGCAACTATAATACAAACGTAACGCATATAATAATAAGAAAAATACGAATTGATCAGAAATGGGGACATGAGCAGAAATTGGGACATTCACCTTAGTTAATTAACGTTGAAATTAAATATACTTTTCTTGCATGAAGTTCTCACAATAACTGGTGGTAAAATTGAGAAAAAAATAGTTTCGCATAAGAAAAGGAATATTCAATAAACCTGCGGTAATTTAATTCTCAGCTTTCTTCTTTTATTCAGCCGGAAATCGTTGGATATATTTGTGTCACTTTAAACAAAGACTTGAAAATCCTCGTTAATGTGATCCGTGTTTCAAATTCTTCAGCCGATTGGGCAACCTCCCCTATTAATTACGAGCAACCTTTAATCTAAAATTTGATACGTAAAGCATGGAACAAATGGAGATTGACTATCTGAAAAGCAAAAAGTACCTAAATCTTACATCTCCAATTGATTCTTTCTCAAGAATCACTTTCCTCCCAATGAAATCGCTCTCTACGAGACATCCTGCAGCTCTGATAACCTTAAACGACGGTCTATATGATACCTATATGATAAGCTTAAGCGACAGTCTATATGATATCGAATCGATAGTTGAAAAAGGGAGAAGCTGATGATTTACAATCCTCCGACGGCTTACATTCAATATATTTCGTATCTAAAGCCACAGGAGTGAAACCGATAGACCCTTGAACATTTCTGAGCCACGATCTCGCGTGACAAGCAGCGCTCTAAAAATAGGGGCAGAATGATAATTTACTGGCAAGTGAAAGTGGCCATTCTTGTGGCGGGATACAGGCAACGTGGAAAAGGAGCCTGGGGTTAGCTCTTACGCTAAATGGAGGTGGCTGTAAGGGACGAGGAAAGTAAATTGAACGCGCAGGGACGTGACTGGCTGATGCGAGCTACACGGATGAGAGGCCTCTCTATAGTTTGCAAATGTATGCAGGATTTACATTCGATCCCTATGGACCGCTGACTAATCTCGTGAAACCATATCAGCCGAAGAACTGTTCGAGATATCGATTTTACCTGTGGTCAACTGCGCCACAGAGCACCGAAGCGCGCCCCCCACTGAGGGGTGAAATTCTATTGACAGAGGACACTCGATCGCAGCCCGCTTTAAGCGACAGTGTACTCGTTTGTATTAATTTGCAAGAATCGACCAAGGGCCATTGTAAAATGTACTTTTGGTTACTAAGAGTGGCTGCAAATTGTTGGACGACAGAGGGCTGTTGAACGGATCCATTAAGGGGTTACATCCACCTAGAGGTCCGGAAAAAGCATACAAATTTAAAGAAGTTTTTTTCAGAGGTACTCTACGTTCTCGTATTTTTAAATTTTGCTTTCAATTTTGCCATAATGGAAATACTTGCAAAGCCTTCTTGAAGGAAGAAAATTTTTTCCGACGAAATTCCATGTTTCAACTTCAAACGGTCGCCCTTTTTTACCAAAATACAATATTAACATTCGGAGAACGTCAGGTACTTCTGTAAGTTATTTATTTTTAAAATCTACTTGAATTTTTGCTTTCTGATGCATCGTTTAGCCTTGGGAATGTCCACCGGCTAATGCTTAAAAGCACGTCTCATATCGAAGTCGATATCTCCTTTAGTTAATAAACATTGTGCATGATTTTCACTTATAGTTTTCCCCAAACAAATTCCTGAAATTGTATACTTTTTCGGGACCTCTAGGTGGATGTAACCCCTTAAGGGGGTAGGTGTTCTCGTCTAGAAGCCCAATTTTTTCCCTTCCCACCACACGTATTTTTTAACATTTCAGTAAGTTGTAAAAAAAATGTTCAGCCGCGTATAATAGTAATTAGTGGAGAATTATGACGAAAGCTCTCCGATCGAGCGTTGTCGAACTACACAGAAAATCGTAGGTACCGTTTCCTCGCGCGAAACATAGCCTCTGATTAGTCACTTAAAAGGAAACCGCGCGGGGTAGAATTCTGCCCGGTGTGCCATTTGGAGCGCAGAAATGACGGCGCCTTTCGTCAACATGTCCCCGGCGATTACGAGCACTCGACGAAAGTAGATGAGGGAGAGCCAAAACTTCATTGTTTTGCGATGCAAACGTACCGTGCGAGCGCTCCTTTTTCTCCTCCCGGTCGGCTGTTTTATTTTTGACGTGCAGAAATATGAGCCCGGGTTACCGGACCCGGCGACACACACTTGAGCCATTCTCGCAAAAATTTGTCCGCTTCTGCGAGTTAAACCCGAGTTAATTTCGCACACATCCAGCAGCCGGGAGGGGGCTGGGCAAGGTTGATACACACATACCGGGCTCGGACATCCATTTCGGTTAGAGGCTTTTACGCTTTTGTTGTGAACGCGGTGCCACGGCAAAATAGTGAAAACCAAGCCCGCTGCTATCAGGGAAAGGCGGATGGCGGCGGAGGAGGTGTACAAAAGTTTTGCGCAAATAAATCTCTGCGCGCAAGGAGGGGACAATAGAGGACCGCCGCCGCTGAAAGCGCGTTTAGGCGTGAATTATTGTTTATCTAGGACGCTTTAAGACAAAAAGAAGGCTTAAAGTGGATCAGCTGCTTTCTATTGGGGTATTATCTTTCTTACCGTACCCTCTCAGCGCCCTGGCTGGGTGACTTCATCAGGGCAATTGCCCTATTTTCAACTGAAAGCTGCCAGTTTGCTAGCTTCGATGCAAGATGGATTAAAAGAAGCAGTAGTTTAGGAGTTAGAGGTTCTGGGATAAGTGCCACGTGGTTCATTAGGGTTCCCTGATCAGAAGACGCTTTCGCCTTCTCCAAATCGTGACAGGATTCTTTAGGAAGAATGTCCCTATTTTTTAGTAACACCGTTCTACAAAACTCAAGCCACACAAGATAGCTGCGTGACGTGCAGTCACCAAGCATCACCTGATACAGCGAGGCTCCATCTTGGTCCTGACACAAACATGAACGCTTTGAAAGCAAAGTTTCATTGGGCTATCCAGCTTGAAGACATTTTTAAAACACGTTGTCACTATCGAGTTTAATAGACAGATATTTTTAATACATATATTTAGGGTGTTTATGGTTCCCTGACCACAATAGTAGGTTAGTAGATTATCACTTTAATAATTTTTAAAGAGGAGACAATAGTTCTTTTAGAGATGTAGGATTGTGAAGACTTCGATGTTAACGCATAGGCTTCTTAATTTAAGTCCAGCTGTTTCGAGACGATTTAAATGTACCTGGATAATTATTAAAGGCAACAGCTTTCGGTATCCCAGTTGGCAGTCAGCGAAGGTGCAGGTAGTAGTCTCAATGCTAGTAGAATTAAATCTCAAATTTTCAAACGAAGACTTCACTTTCTAGTTTTATTCAGGAATTATACACCCTATTTCTAAAACACTGTGCAGTTTGTTCAACACGATCTTACTCCAAACGATTGATTATTTCTTAAAAGGAAAGGAAGAATCCAGAGCCAGAGTGAATGCGCCTGGGAACTCGCGTTTGTGCTCAAGTGCAATCCGTTGCAAACTCTTCTTCGCTAATATAGACAGTAGCAGGAAGAGCGAGCCGACATCGAGAAACGCTTATTTGCTTGTAGCGCACGAGTTACTCGAATTGAGAGTGTCTAGCTCTTTGAGAGCGTGTATGGGAGGAAATGGATGCAAGAGTTGTAAAGGATAGACAAACATGCAAACACGGTCGTTTAATTAATACATAAACCTTAATTTGGCGTATCAATATTGGCCCACGCTGGTCGAGATTAATTTGAAGAGCCTGTTGAAACGAGCTTTTATTGTGTTACAAAAACAATTAGACTTGGCTAGGCACAGTTTAGTTGTTCTTACAGGGTAAAGGACCTAATTACTGACAACTAACTAATTACTGTCACCTTAAGCTATTTTACTTAAAATAACGAATAAATAAAATATAGTATAGATTATAGGTTGAATTACATAATTATTTTTTTGTATGACTTTACAACGTTTATTTATTCGTTATTTTAAGTAAAATAGCTTAAGGTGACAGTAATTGGTTAGGTGTCAGTAATTGGGTCCTTTACCCTAGGTTTCTTAAATCATTGATGTGTGTTTTCTGTGATGTCTTTTATTAAAAAGTTTAAGAAGTAGGGCAGCAGATTTTAATATTTCAATACATTTCGTGATCTTCTACTAATATTTCGAGCAATTAATAATTTCTATATTTCTCTGATACCCTTTATCAGGATATTAACATATTAAGTGTCATTTTGGATTTTAAGATTCTTTATGGCACTTCGAAAATTAGAAACAGTTGATGTTCTGTTGAATTTTTCGCAGTTTAACCTTTCTTCTTCATCTGTTGCGTTTCAACGTCTTTCTTTATTGAGAGTTTCACTTGAGCTTAAGATAAATATCGTCAGTGACCCACGTGGCACGGACAATAGTAATTTCTGAAGTAGGTTTCGTTATTTTCGTTTATTCTTTACCCTGTTATTGATAGGCTAATGAATTCTTCAACAGAATTTATAAAAAATAGTAACGATTTGTATTCATCCGGAATTTCGAATTTAATATAAATATTTCATATTGGAGAAGGTGTGCACACTCATACAGCGGTTAATATTACAGACACATTCCTACAATATTCTGAAAACATCACTATGCAATGTTAAATTGAAAATATTTACAAACGCATGGGTATACTTGAATAGAACACTTTACGCCTGTTAGTTTAATATTTACACCATTGCACATATAGTTCACACAACAAGCAACAATCTCTAATTTAAAATCACAAAACTCCACGAAAGTTTTTAACAAATTTCAACGTGCTCCTTTTAAAAGTATTAACCAATCTCCATGATATCAAGTGATCCTTTAATTCGTATTTCATTAATTTTTAATAAGTTTCCGTGGAAATCAATGGAAATCCATAAATCCAGCAGACGCGTGTATTATTTTACATTCTATTTTCAATATTGCTCCCTGCTTGACGCTTTGTCGCGTATCCCATCACGAATCCCCCTCCATATATCAGAGATCCATCTGAATAAAACACAGCCATCACGTTTCAAGCAGTAAACTACTCAATTTTTGCGCCACCGTTTTTAACGTTCAGCGAATTGAAAGCGTGCAACCTATTGTCCCATTCGTACGGCGCGGCGCTGTGACAACATTATTGAAATGAGGATAAAGCCACGACTAACTGAAATCGTAATAATTGGAAAGTTGCTTTGTTTTTGATTACACGCCCCGCTCAAGTGAAGTATGAAATGAGATGCATCCCCATCTGCCTCCTCTTGTCCAAACATTCAATCACACTGTTTGATCACAGTAAACTTACGTATTAATTGGGTCAGTTCTCGACCAGAAACAATTTTATTCTTTTGAAAAATAGGTCCCTAATAATGGCCAAACGCGAATCGACTCAATAAGGGGACGTGAGTCAACGCGAGTGCTAAGTAGCACAGTATACGCGGCTACTGACTGTTGGTGCCGAGCTAGATTCATATAAACAGCCATAACTTCTACAATTATTTATTAATCAATGTAAAAATTTGTGAAAATCTTCCTCGTATATTAAGGAGGAACTTTTCGCTGTAAATTATATGTACCTCAAAATTGCCTCGATACTTTTTATCGGCGAATGTTGAAAAACATAGGTTCTGCCCAGTATTACATTTTAATTAAACATTATTAGATTCTTTTACATTAGGCCTTTGTGCATACACTTCACTAGAGCTTTCTGAAGTTATGCTTTGCGTTTCAAAATAACCCGTGAATATTTCCGCAAATTATCGAAATTTATATTTAAAGAAAATATCGACTTTGGACGAAGAAACATTTATCGTTCATAATTTTTACCACAATTAATAATGATTGAATAAAAAAACTGTAAATAGAAAAAATGTGTATCGTGGCGGGCTTTACAACACTATATTTTTTAAAATCCAATACCTTCGCGCATTTTCGAGCGCTAGGTCCTTTATTGCAACACGGCCCTTCAATTATTAAATAGCTGTAAAGTATTAACACGTCTTCGCCAACGCAGAAGCATTTTTGAATGACGACTAAACTCGCCTTCTCCGTTTAACGGATTAAATGATTACACAGAACGTTCGCGATGGGCGTGCCTGACTCTTTTCTCATCGGGCACCTTCTCTACACTTATCGGGATCATTAATATCGCCCTCTATTTTTAAACAGAACCATATGTCTTTTAATGTACGTAATCACAGTCAACACTTGGTCGAGTTCGACGACCATAATTACTCAAGGTCCGTCAAGGTCCGCGATGACTGTGTGATTCGTGAAAAGCCTCTGATTACGTTTGGAATAAAAGAGAAGCAGCGCAAGATTGATAGCGCGGTGGGTTTAAAACTATTGTTAAGTAATTTCTGTGTCGTGTCAGAGGATTAAAGGCCAGGGCACTGCTAAGTGTTGGTGGCTGAATTCATTTGGTCTTTCTCTGGTACGTTAGCCAAGTCCCAAGCGGTGGCTTGTTGTGGTAATGTTCGTATTCCGCCAGCATTATCATTAGGATTCAGCCGAGTAATCATCGTTAACGTTCGCAAATAAGCTCGGTGAATTAGGAATATTTATTCGTTGCCTGAATACCCGGGCATTTCGTATACAGTTTTGCCGCTGAATGGATTCGCCGCGCGTGGTCTTTAATCGTGACTCCATTTTTAACATGCAGAGCAAGTCATGTAGCGTGTTATTATAAATCACGTTTCGTGTCTGCGTAATGGCGCGGAGGCAGAAAATCGACTGACAAGCCTCCCCTTACGTGCCAGCATACTTTCAAAGAAAGTTTGCTGCTTACTCACTTGCGCTGCAGCTAGTCGCCGAGAATATTTCCGGAGGCTTGAGCCCGGCAACGATGAAATTCAATGCGCAACATTGGAAAATGAGGTTTCAGTGGAGTGTTGCGTGGGGGTGGGTACCTTGGTATAGGTTCTTTGTTTCGTCATTAAAGCTCCTATCGTGATGATAACGACACAGCAGATAGAACACATTTCTTGAAGGGTTTTTGGTCTTCAAGGCGATAAGACACATTATATTGCTTCAAGTTTCAAGAGAGTGTTTAGTGGTTGGCGAAAAATTAACGAGAGGGACAGGTAACTTGTTATAAGATTTAATTAATCGAAGTAAGTGGTGGAAAAAATTGCTGGAATGGTTCACTAAAGAGTCTCGACAGGAATTGGAACTACAACTGATTAAAATAATATTAGACTGATGTACGATTCAGGCTGATTTGGAACTGAATTGCTTCTAAATCTAAACTGACGTTGCCTTTGGCTAGCGATTATGCAGCGAAGTGCGAGGATAAAAGACAGGGATGAAGTTTAGATAATTCAAAATACACTTAATTCTGCTTTTTACAGGATCTTCATTTAACATGGGGCAGAAATAATAAATTATCTTTCTGTGCGATTTGTTTTAATCTAACACAGTTCGATAAATTTGTCTTTTTAAAATTTTGACATGGTTTTAATTTTAACACAGAAAATTCCACTTATTTTCAATTAAAAAAATTCTGAGAATTTGCATTTAAGGCTGCTACACACTCTCAAGTATTTTTTCATATGCACTGCATCTTTTTTTCACGGATTTTTCGGGAACGTATGTATCGTGTGAAAAACAGAATTAAGTATACTATACGTTGCTTGAATTCAACTGAAGGGACAGTATCCACTACTTGAGCAATAGAAGGGGCTAAGGCGACAGTGCTTGGACGATGCAGAACTTGGATGGTGCAATAGGAAAAAGTTTAGGAACATTCGTTTTAGAGGAAAGTTCAGTCTGGTGTACATAAGTATATCGTACCATGACGAACAAATTAGTAGCCTACGGAAGTCTGTCTAGCACTCTACTAGCGCATCGCAAACTGACAACCGATCGAGTTTCCCTCAAGTATATGATTTCGAATATCGAACTCCCTCGATAATTACATTAGAGACGATATCTGGTTTGCTGAAAAGCTGGATCTGCTAGTTCAAATACTGTTCTGCGGTAGTTTCAGACCCTCAATGGCTTCCCTGATTTCTCTTACTGCTTAGGAAAAAAAAAAAAGAAGAAAAAACAAGACACGTTCAGAAGCGAAGTTCGGTCACCCGAAAATTCTGATTTTTTTTCTCAATTTTGCAGGTTTGCAGGGCACCTCGATAGAAGTATCAGACGATTTTTCTTTTCTGCTACTTTTTGGTTCTTCAGGGTGGAAATAACACTTAAAGGTTTATTTCTCAATGATGTACTTAATTAATTCTGATTAATCATGACCTAGTTGATATTAAGTAACAGGAACATGGTTTATAAGAAATATTAAGGAAAAGCGATTTTTTTGCAATATTCACCTATGATGAGGCGCAATTTTTGTTTGGATCGTGTTTTTCATCTTTTCTATCTTTAGTAGTTTTAGAGGCAACCAGGCAGAATATGTTTTTATCCCCAACTTAGAGCACTAATTTCACCCCCTAAACAAGAAGATTAGTCGATATGAAAAATACGTGTAGAATATTTTTCAATACTCGACCTCTGTGCTGAATTTCATTAAGATACTGCAAGTAAATGAACAGGCATTTCTATAGTTTAATAAATTTCAAAGTTCCCGATAAAAATGTGAAAGAATAAGTTTGACCTACTTCTCAGGTTTTTCTTAATTCAGGTAATAAAATTTCCATTTCGGTACTCTGATTCGAACTGCTAGTTTACGGCGATGGAACGAAGGCACGGCCAGTGCGAGTAGAATCTACTTGTCCGTAGTCAGCCGTAGGCAGTTGCCGTAGTTAGGCAAGCCGCATCCTACGTGCACGCATTAAATTCCGTCCCATGAAACTTCAAAGTCGTTTCTGTGAAAAATGAAGCCTGATATAAAAAAATTCTATTTCAAAATTCCTTCTTGTTTTTGTACAATACTGGAAATCTTTATTATATCACACTACGAAACAATCTTTATAACTACAGTAATGATTGATAAAGTAGCTGGTATCCAACTTATTTTAAACATATCGAGTACCGAATACTTAGTCAGCAATCGCGCAAAAGTACTTTCCAAATACTAACACTAAACGAGGTGTAAGCGAATACACGCTAAATATTCGAGCGATAGGTACAGCGCATATTTCCCGTACTTCAGAGTTCTGCAGTAACTAAATAAAGAATTATTTAAATAACGGATCAAATAAAAGTTACTTTAACTTCAGATTATTTGACGAATGAAGCTAATTTTTTTATTCGACGCGTGACGAATAATTTTTGTAACTTATACTCGTTATACGAAAATCTATTTAAATATAAATTGCGCCCATCTCTGGTTCACTTCTACCTCGAATCCTTCAACTACCTGCATTAGCTATAAATCATACCGCGTCCCGTTTCAACATTGGTACAGACTAAAACCCAATTAAGAAGCGGCAATATTTTGTCCGCTCGCTAGAGTAATCTCACAATTGATCCAATTACATTCTGCCTTACATCCCTGAAACCCTTTATTCTTATACTTTTATGCCGAAACGAAAGAATCACATCCAGTGCTGCATATATCGAATAAAATGTGATATACAGCTGCTTAAGGAAGGAAACGAGAAACGGACGGAAGCACCTCGAAGGTGCAATCGAGGAAAAGGGAGTTATCCCGTTACGTATTTATTCGTTACATAATAACGAAACCCGCGGCCATAGCGCGGCCTTTGGAAACATCGACACAACCACTGTGCCGAAGGGAAGTAACAAAGAAACCGGATCGTGCAATTTCATCGCGGCTTTGAAATACGAGTAAAGTGTGCGACGCCAGTGTTGCGCCACGCCGGTTAACGCTGTTATTAAAAGTACGTTACAAGTCGAGGGCGGTTTCCCCTTTCGAGGGCTGCGCTACTCAGGCCGGTCGTTTTCATAGATTTCCACGGCGCAATAAGCAGGATTTCAAACTTAATTTACGCGGGGAAATAACGCTCGCGTCACCTTGTTTCCGCGACGAACTCTTGGATTCTGCAGTGTATTTGCTGCGGATAGTGCTGAACTGCTTTGAAATTGAGAGAGCAGTCTGGTCGAATAGTAGATTGTACGCTAATTTTCGACGATATTATGATCCTCCTTTTATTTATAAGGACTGCAGCTTGAAATACATATATCGCTGTTACCCTGAATACCTGTGAATAGAGCTTCTGAACACTTTAGTTGGGACTAGTTATGTAGAAAGCTACCAACCCTCAATGATGTGAGACTCACGAGGAAAATTCGGTTACCCGAATATTCCGATTTTTCTTTAAACTCTGCAGGTTTGTAGAGGACTTCGATAGAAGTATCAGGCATATTTCGTTTGTGCCCATTTTCGGTTCTTCAGGGTGAAAACACCCCCAAAGGCAGGGACTTCAAACCGGTATGATTTTCATACCGGTATTACGTCAACAAATCTATACCGAAATCGCACCGAAACAGATGATTACCGAAATCTTTATAGAACCGAAATAGGTGAGTACCGAAATCGTTCAAGTACCGAAACCGAAATAAATACCGGCATTTTTCCGGTTTCTCTTTAGGTGCCATGGTAGATTAAAGTATTATCTTCATAACGTAATATATTTTCATAAAAATACCAATAGATTCGTAACTTCATTATAGAGTGGCCGCAGAATAAAGAAAAAATGCAACGTTTCCCTTCCGAATTCCGGAAGACGCAATATCACTTACTTCTTCACTTGCGAACACATTATACATGTTATTTTATTATTAGCTTCAGTATTACAGCAATATTAATATCATGTACAATCGCTTTTGCTTAATAATACTTTGAAAACTGTAATAAAATCCGAAAACCGAAAAAATTACCGGTAAATATAGGTAAATATACCGGTATGACGTCATACCGGTATTTGCGTATTTCGGTTTCTATAAAGGTTTTGAAGATGGAACCGAGAAATACATGAATATACATGTACGAAAGTAGGAAATCTTTAAGGAACATTTTCACCTTGAAGAAGCGAAATTGAGTACAAACGAAACCTGATACTTCTATTGAGATCCTCTACAAAACTGCACAGTTTAGAAAAAATCGGAATACTCGGGTAACCGAACTTCCCTTGTCACTGGTGGACTAAAGTATTCTAACTTAATTTTTTCGATAAAGCTGTTTTGTGACATTCCCTGCCCCCCCCTCCCCCTTACCCTTCAATTATGGATACGACGAACTCCAAACTCTATCAGATTGTTTCAAACGATCCATTGATACTAATGAATTGCGACAGTGAATTTTCACCTCAACCACTGTCACAAAATTCCCTTTGCCGTGTTGTTTTGCGAGGGCCAGTGCTTCTTTGATGTTAATTGTTTGGGGGCTCGGTGGACAACTATTGGCTCTGCAACAGGGCAACTATAAACAACCCATCTCGCTGTGCCCATTTCCTTCGTTTGTACATTTACGAATTTTGTACAGGGGGACGGTCGTTTTACTTTGTTGTTGCCGGCCCATGTTAAATCAAACGTGATTTAATGCCCGATCAATTAGCCTGTCGAATTTACTACGACGATACGTCGGTTATTGATATCGCCTCAGGCTCTGTGCTTCCTAGGAGGATGGAATTACTGGATCCTATTACTTCGTGGCGATGCATCATACCCGTCGACTTAGGTGTACCGACGTAAGCAGATTTTATACGAATGCGGAGATACGCGTTCCGATTGCAGTTTCGGACCGAGCATCGCGATTGTTGCTTCGCTACTTCCCACATTTCATATTTTTCTGATTCCAATCGATTCGCCATTGAAATGATGCGCAATTTTATTACCTCAAGCGACGTATAGTTAATATCGAGGTGAACGAAACGTACCCTTTGTTTTTGCTTTAATTTCGAACGCTTGATTCACCCGCATAACTAGGTTTAATGTTTATATAAATATATTCGTTGGTCGCGAGACATGCAGTTAGAGAATTCTTGGCGTCAGGATAACTTTAAAATGCTCAGTAAAGAGTCAGTCCGAAGTTATTCCTATCCCGTGGTCAGATTCAATTAGAGTTTCCAAACTATTGAAGCAACTTAAGGTGGAGTCACGTGTCTCCGGTTCATTAATTTCGAGGAAGCTTTAAGAACCGAACTTGGAATTACTATTTATTATTTCGAACAGGTGATTGAATGCCAGCAGCAAACTTCGTTTCATTTAATTTCCATTAAATTGTGTGCTAGCTTAAGGAGGGAATCCTATTTTATGGGTTAAAAACATAGCAAAAGTTAGAATTTTTTTTTAAAGAAACTAGCAGTTCGATTCATCTGTAATTTGGAACATGTTATTATGCACCCTTGAAGAAATTGCAGTTTTTTTTATATTCGTTTTTGATAATAAATTTAGGAGTTATGCATCACACCACGCAAAACTCGTCGTCCGCTGGTGTGCATGATATTTACCTTCCAGGTAATCTGAAACAGAAAAATGAAAGGGCGTTTTACTTTGTACATGTGTAGCTTAAAATTAATCAACCAGAATACCGCTAAATTCTATACTTCTTTTATTACATAAGAAAATTGGCGCAAAATTGGATCGCAAAAATTAAAGGTTCAGACCTTTCAGTTTGAAAACTCTTCACACTGCTCAATAATTTTTTTTATTTTTTGCTGGTTCATCAATTTCAAGCTACACATGTATAAAATAAAACGCCGTTTCATTTTGCTGTTTCAGATTACCGGGTAGAGAAATATCATGCACACCAACGGTCGACGAATTTCGCGCGGCGTGATGGTCGATCATGCATAACTACAATATTTATGGTTAAAAATTAATAAAAAAAAACTTGCAGCTTCTTCAAAGATGTATCAAAGCATCCTCCAAATTTCAGATAATTCGAAACGCAGGTTTCTTAAAAAAAAATTCCAAATTTTACTATGTTTTTAGCCCAAAGAATACGATTCCCCTTAAATGCAATAACGTATTTTAGGAGCGTTGTGATTCGATATAAATTGTCTACACAGGCACATCTGAAATTTGATTTTGGTGAAGGGTATTTAATTCGAGTGGCATGTTTTGGTTGCAGGCGTAGAAACAAAATTCGCAGGCTCCAGCTGCAACGATCTGGTAACTTCTGACGGGGCAGGCTCCACGATAATCAGCGGACATTTTGATCAGAGAATCAGATTTTGGGATACGAGAGCCGAATCCAGCTCGAATGACATTCTGTTGGAGGGGAAGGTGACATCACTTGATTTATCTCGTGGTGAGTTCTGTACGCCAGTAGTTATTATTTACATATCGATGGGTTTTTGTTAGTGCACAAATATTGTATGTCCATTTTTAGCGTTTTCGAGAAAAACAGGTTTAAACATAAAATGTTACATAAGATTCAGCGACGTACAATGAAGAAAAATACTATTTTTCATTTTTCTTTCAACTCAAATTTCACAAAAAGTGGACACACAATATTTGTGCACTAAACCATCAAATACGTCAGCGTTAAAATATTATTATTGTACACACCTATTGGTAATTGCATATAGTTACTATTACTTGTTGCAACATAATATAAAATTCAAAGATCTGTAGACGATTCGTGGAACCATTGCATTTCTTCGAATTTTCAACCCTTCGTCGCATTCTTAATTTGTTCTGTATGCACAATTAAAAATCCCATTATTGTTAGAAAACGTCACGAAACGCAACTTTTGAGTTTATTACGCGATGAAATGTTCCCTCGTCTCCTAGAGATGAATAAATCATACATACCTATGTAATTGAAAAGTCTCAGAAAATTGCTTTTTTCGATCTATCTAATGATTCCATTCAGAAAGAGTGCATATTGCAAAGGGTGGGGAAAGGTGGTCTGAAATATTGCAATACGATATTTCCATTATCACCTCGTCCAGCCTACCAAACACCGCGTTCTTCTTTTATCGAAACAGCTGGCGCGACCATCAAAATTGCGTAACGCAGCCTGCATAAAGATAAATGGCACCTGAATCCGAGTTCATTATCGGCGATGATAACAGTGTTACCATCATCCACGCGAAACGGTCAAGCAGATTTATTTATAATTTTTCATTTATGCTCCTATAGAGGGCCAATTATTTGCCAATTAGAGCATCCATCGCAGGATGCCACGTGCAGGGCCATCAAAGCGACAATTCCGGATGCTCTTCACGTACTATTCAGCGGTAAACTATCAGAGGCAGCAGCATTTGACCCGCGTTCATGTACTCGTTGCGTTTCAATTAGATCCGAAAGCTAGGATCTCGCGCAGTGTTTGAAAAGATGAATTATAAGTCATTGAAACGCGCATGGCCCAGTTGACCGAATAGAGTCACGCATTCGGCTCACGATCGTAATTTGTGCGGGTGAAGTAATATTTCGAGCAGCCTGCGCTCTTCATTGTCGGCTGCATCACAGAGATAACCGTCGCTTCGCTGATGTCTCAATGCGCCCATTTCACCTACAAGTTACGCTGCCACGTCGGCCGCCGAGTTCATTCGGAAAGGCACGCATAATTCCAGGGAATTTCATTAATCCAGATAACGGTGGAACAGAGACGCGAACGAAACGATACCCCCGACTGTAAAATTCTGCTCGATTACGCCACACCAGTCTAATGCTTTTTCCTTTATCATTCGCCGCGATACATTATGTATACTTCCATTAAAGTATAATACACCCGTTCGCTGGTAAATGTGCTCGCCGGGATTCAGAACGAAGCATTTCTCGGACGCCTCGTCCCCATAAGATTTATACGTCCTGAAAAGAAATTACTTAGCGGGATTCGTTTCGATGCATTTCAAGCCAAGGCGCGCATCACTTTATTCTTTCTTTTTTTTTTTTCTCTCCTCCCCCTTCGCTGTTCAAATAACGGAGACTCGCGGAAAGTTCCTCGCAACGTGATCGGAATGCAATCGGGTCGTAATCAGCGATTGCTTATCATCTTTATTCAGGCACGTACGCGGCTTGTTGTATGGCTAACCGTATTAGCACAGCCAATTTAACTTCAACATCGGCGACATGCAAATTCAAGTAGTGACACCTGCTTGTTTTCAGATGCAAATTACCTTTTGAGCTGTGTCAGGGACGATACGCTGAAACTTATTGACTTACGGATGAAGAAGATCATTGGATCGTTCAGGTGAGCACGGTGTCTTGCGGGTAGGAAATTCAATACCGGGATAGCGGCTGTTTTTTGGATTCTAAAACTCGCGGGATTTGATATATCAAGTTATAACTTATCCCGAGAATTTCGAGGATTTTTATAAACGTAAATTACTATATGAACAACTGAAAAATATGAAAATGGAATTAAAAAAACAACCGGGATCCCGGGATTGAATTCCCTACTTGCGGGATATATTTAAGCGATGTAGGGTGGATGTCACAGTAAATGAACACGTACCAGTGAATGAGATTCATCAATTTGTATTAAAACGAGTAAAATAAGTTATTAAAATAAATGATCCTAATTAATTTGAGACTTCTTTTAATTTCTTGCTTCATATCCAAACAATTTTTGCAGCACGTGGAATCAATTGAGCAAACATAGTTTTATAATAGTGTTCATTCTTACCCTTAAGTGTTCATTTATTACACACATCCCGATTTTCCCGGGACAGTTCCGAATTTCTGGCTTCTCCTCGGCTTTGTCTTGGTGCTTTTAGAATACAAAAGTGTTCGATATTTTCTGATAACAGGTACGATTTTTTTTAATGCCCCGATGAACTGTTGGCTAACCTGTCTAATTGTAAGATTCGTTCGTTCATTTTCGTATTACGTTATTTTTTTTGTTTTTATTCGCACGTCATTATCAGATTGAAAGTCAGAATTGATTCCGATACGGAAGTGGATATTCTTTTAAAATCTGTAAGCTCGTGATACAAAGTGAAATTAGAATGTTTGGTGCAGATGGGAGCTCCAAAAAATTTTCCAAAATTGAAGGTTCAATTATACAGGGTGGACCAATAAGAATTACCACCTTCAACGCCCCGAAATTATTTAAGTAATAGAAATACTGAAAACAGCACCTGCAGAAAAATCATTATGAAATTTTTCTCTTACTTCCATGGTTCCAGAAATATTCTCGATGGTAATTCTTATTGCTCCACCCTGCAGGTGCATAAAATAATTCAAAGCGTTATGCACGATGTGGGCGATAAATTTAAAAGAATCCTTTTGTGCCATTTACCTTTTCGTCAGTGACAGTTTAGTCAGTAATACGTTTCCCTACTGTACGCTGATTTTTATAGAACGATTCATTAACTAATGAACTAAACGTGTTAAGCGTGATAGTATAAACTCGATTACTTTCCCGCGAACACGATGGGAACGCTTTGATTTGATCGAAGCTTTGAGTCAAAGTGGTACACGAAATATAATATAGAAATTAATTATAACCCGATTCTGTTTGATTTGCAGTGCTGATGGCTTTAAAGTTGGCTTCGATTGGACACGAGCAACTTTTAGTCCCGACGGTCAATATATATCAGTTGGTTCGTCAGACGGGTCCGTTTTCATTTGGTCTGTCGCCACAAACATGATTGAAACTGTTCTGAAGAACCATTCGTAAGTAACTCCACTGCGTTATGAATTATTATTATTCTTTCCGTTTTTTGCGAGTATATTATCTGTGCTGTTTTAAACGAATCCCATACCAGGTACATCTCTGGTTGAATAGATATCCCAGTCGCAAGAAGTGTAAGCACCCCACTTAATATTATCACGTTGTGTGACTCTTCCAGTATCTTCTATACAGGAAAGTGGTTAAGAAGAAATGATATATTTTGAGGGGAAAAATTGATGCGCGAAACGGAAATTTAATATTATAAATCTATTACAATCTACAAAGACAACATAGAATTTTTTAATAGAATTTTTGCACTTACGTATAGTACTGTCGAGGGGGTAGCAACATTGCATTTAAAAAAGTGCTTTTTAGGCACTTCTACTCGAGGTAAAATGATTCAAATTTTTAAATAAAATTTTACTTTGAAATAGAGTTCAAAGGAATTTGTGTTATGCACTAATAAATAAGTTTAACAATTTAGTGTCGCGAGGGTGGCTTTGAGCAGCCACGCCTCGACTATAGTCAATCTTTCTTTGACATAATATATTATAATAGATACAAAAGGGATCAAGGGCGTCCGTAGACTTTTTTCCAGGAGGGGGCAACTTTGGGGTGACGCTGATGAAAAATATAGTAATGAAAAAAACAAGTAGCCCGCTTGCATTTTTGAACTCATTTTGTAGTGCCAATTTAATTAAAAATTTCATTCTAAAATTCAGAAATATTCACTTTTTTAGTATAAACTTAGTACAGATCAGTTTTTAAAAATAAGCGATTTTTTCTCAAAAGCCAGGAGGGTGGGGCAACTGCCGCTTTTGCACCCCCCTCCGGACGCCCATGAAAGGGATTTTAATGACTCTTAACCGAGTCAATTTAGTTTTAATGCGTCACATCTAACATCCTGCAAGATATGTTTAAACTAATATGTATTATTAATAAAGGCAATCTTCTAAATCAGTATTAACCGCAATATATTGGAGGCATCTATTCCGAACACCTGTTACTATGAGGTACCGCGCGGTCTTCAAGTCGGTGGTAGTGGGACATGTTTGCCGGGTGTTAGGAATCGAGTGATTAGAAGTGCGTGACGAGCATCTGTAATGCTAGACAGCAGATCGACTGAATGTTTATAAGCAAGAGTTAGATGAATACTGGAATGCTAGACATTTTAGTAAATTTGTGTGAATTGTTGAGTAACAGGTACATATCTTGGCTCGTGGTAAATTAGCGAGAAGTTGAAAAGCAAAATTGGAATCAAAGGGTCAACAAAAAAAAGTATTTCAATTGCTTCGATTCAAGTTCGAATCCAAAATTACATAATAAAATAGTAATTGTGGATTTTTCTAGGATAAACAAATAGAAAAATTAATACAGAAAAACTGCATGCATATGATAAACTTAGGCCTCTACTGCACTTGAATATTCTATATTTTCGAGATCAAGTATCAGTCTTTTTGTGCCCCACAGGCGGGGAAAAACGCAGTCTGTTTTTTTATATCGATTGGAATGTGCAATAACGATATTAAACCGTGAGTCGTTCTAAAATCCATGCATGGAAAAAACCTGTTAAATTTTATACGACCTTTTACGGGGATCCACTACCAGTAATGGTAAAACTTATTAAAACATGAAATTCTGATCGCATCATAATAGCTATCTATATGCAAAATCTTTCATAACTCGTACTTACTATAAACGTAATTGGATTCATTGGGTTTATTTAATTCCCTCGTCTTTCTTTGTATCTAGATTTAGGTAATAACGTTCGACAACTGTTCTTCGTGGAAACTGATTTTAGGTAACTGCAACTCCACTTTCTTCACTACACGTTACAATTTATTTGCTGCACTTTAACTGGCCACCTGCGCAAAGCTGAGAAACACAGAATAATTTGTCTCACATTGGGGTAAAGGACCTTAAAGGTTAAAAGTTTCTAGGCGTCATGGAAACTTATGTTAATTAAATAACTTAATTAAAAACGATTATTTTAAAATAAATAAAACAAACGACTCCTCTTTTAACATTATTTAATACATTTTTCTACACATTCTATAACACAATCTGTGAATTTATTTGAATAAATTTAATTTAATTTAAGTGAATTTATGTTATTTTTCATGATACGGCAATGCAGTGAGCATGTAAATGATCATGTGAACTAGTATCACTGCCATCATATTTATTATCAGACTGCAACTGTGTAGTATGATCATCACGACTTATAACTGGAGGCAATAATAAGTTTAAAGCTTCTTCGGGCAGAGATTCATGATTTTTGGGGAGGTAATCGTCCCTTACTGGTTATTACGGGATCTGAACTTAATAAAAAGTGATTGAAAATATCCCGACTGCAAAGAGACATTATTCTCCTGAACTTGGAACCTTTTTGAATAAATAACTTGAAATTTTAGGGATTCGAGCAAAAACCAGCACAATCTGAAAGTTAATCTCAGTTCTTTGATAATCAGAGACGACAACTGTGCAAATAACAATGCTTGATCGGACTTGGAAGTTAACTAAATGTTTAATTATTTTTGCAGATCAGCTGTGGTAATTAACCCTCGGTTGCCACACCTCCTTTTTCAAACGCAGTTGTCACACATGGGTCACTTTGACCCCACCTCAAATTTCGGCGGCTTTCAAACACGCACTGACGCTTCCACCCAGTCGGGAAGTACCTCTACTTGTAGAGGATACATGAAATTACTACTACATAGCGCCAGTAGAATAATTCTCAATGATGCCTCAAAGATATTTGATCGCACACTCGAAATCCGGGTTAATTTGACCCAGTGTGGCAACCCGGGGTTAAGGATAAACGAGGCAATTTTGAATTAAACTTTACGAAGATATTATTGCTTGCCGCCACCGTATAACAACAAAAAGTAATTAAATAAAACCTGAAATTGACCCTTTCAACGCGAAACAGAAATTTAAAACTCAGAAAACATAAAAAATGCTACACAAAATCGTTTGATAAATCGCTTGGAATAAACATCTAATGGAGTTCCTACAGCTAACTGTTTTTGACCGACTCTGGTAAGGAAGGAAGAGTTGTAATAGTCTGTTGGATACACGTTTTATTGTGCGCACATATTTCAACTATACCAGGGATAAAAAATCGGTTATGCAAACATTCTTTTGTGTTTCGATTTTTCGCCAACTTTTAGGGTCTCCTACCCCACTGTGCGTCTATTAATTCGTCGCTGCAGTAATATTTGCATTAAGCTGTCCTGAATTGAATCCCGTAACCAAGGATCGCGTGATTAGTCGTTGTATGCTATTTAAAGGCATTAGAAATCCTCCGGCGTCTGCTTCATCGGAACGCCACAGACTGGTATCGATGCTGCATCCCGTTATACAATTTACTACAAAATTACCATCGATCGATCTCACTAGAGTAGTCTTTTAGCCCGTGTAAATCTTGACGAATAGTGTCTGAATTTCTCAACGTCTATCTCCGCTGGCACCGCAACGTTGTGGCTAAATAAGAGGGCATTAAAATCGCGTTAACATCAAATTAAAAGTAATTTCAAGACGACCGTCCTATCATCCACCATTAAGGCGTGTTTCCCTTCAGCCATCTCTAATTTTCTCTACCACTCGTTTCCTTTTTTCCTTTTTTTTTTTTTTTCGTGACGCAGCCCGATCTTCTTGACTCGGCTGCCCGCTTCGGTTGCCCACACAGGAGCACTAAAGCGTTCGTAATTCCAGCAGGCATCTTCGAGCACTTTGCATACCCTGCTGACACGGAAACGTTATCCAGCGTGTCCTGTCGTCCACCGCGCGCGTCCGTCGCATGCGCGCGCCATCCCTCAGCGAGCAAGCTTAAAAGGTCCAGAAAAATATTTCGGCGTGACCCGATTTCCTCCCCCATGGCGCTTCTGCCTGTACATCCCCGGACACGTGTATGCCCATTTCTCGTAAAACGTGTACACGGAATATTTTCATACACACACATTATGCACGAACGACACATCGCGATATCGTAAGTTTATACGGCAACCTGGATGCTTCCTTGGAACGGCCATGTCCCCCGCAATCCCACACGCTGAGTGGCGCAGCCGGAATTTCACGTTCTCGGTGGGATTTCAAAAAGCTGAGCTGCTGTATTCAATTATAGGAAAATCGAAGTTGCGTTAGGTTTTTGGTAACGGGGATGCTCTGGCTTCAACTTTTTCCTACCTGTGACGCTACCACTTGTTATTGGGGTTTTAAGTGTATTTAAATTGTCTTATTTCACTTCTTAATTTCTATTTCAATAATAAGTGCATGTATTTATAATTGTTATTGGTAATATTATTAGCTATTATTAATTATGTAGATATGAAAAATAAATTTGCATCTTTTAGGTTTTAGAGACGTCAAACTTGGTAAAAAAAATATTAGAAGTCAGTTTTAGCTTAGAAAATTTTAAAAACATTTTTTTAATATTCTATAGTTTTCTCATTTCGTTGTTATTTTGATTTTTAAATCAATAGTTAGCAAAGGTACACGATTAAAGTAAAATGGTCCCTTAAGGGGTTCCCCTACCTTGACGATCCGAAGTGAATACTATACTTGGGTTTTTTTTTTAACAGAGACCCTCGAATTATATTAATTAACAAACTTTATGCCTATATTTGCACATATTTAGACAACATTTAAAAAAATTCAATTTAAAAAAACACTGAAATGAGGCCCCGAAGCTGGAAGTAAATGTATTTAATGGTTTTGTTTTAAAAAATTCCCAAATTTCGCATCATTTTTCGTCCGCCAAGGTAGGAAGACCCCTGAAAAGGAATTTATTGCGACGAAAATAATTATAGTAATGGAATAAAACTTTTTTCTATTTATTAAACTACATTTCTACCGTAAATAAAAAATATAAAGGTCATAAAATTATTGCTTTTCAAATGCTTTTGAAAGTGGTCTTGATGACTTGTTTAAAAAATCATGCCTGACTCGTGCAGGCGATTTCAGCTGTTAGACTTATCCGAACCCAAAAATCCAAACATATTCTTGATCAGTATGTCTGTCGCTATCGCTCGGACTATAATTAGTGATTTATCTTAAAAACTAGCAAAATGGCGAGCAAATATGAAAGAAAAATGTTTTTTCGGTTTTTTTCTTTTGCTATTTTCAATTTTAAAAGTAGGTTAGACCCAATGAAAATACTTGGTTGTAGTCCCTGCGAGAGTCACAGCTGTGCAGGTTAAGCAGTAAAATTTATAAAGCAATCGGTTCGATAGATTTTCAGATTTTACCTTCACGATGTGGACAAATGACGTTTCGAGAAAAACGCGTTCAAAGTTTTCATCTGCAGAGTCCGAGCCTCTGCTCTCCCTACAAAATGCCTCTGCAGAAGCTAAACTAATCGGAAATTTTCCATGAAAATTTAACAGTACATTCTTGAGGATATGTACTTTCGAAAAGGGTTTAAAGAGCAAGTCGATTTTTTCAACCCTTCTACCCGGAATGACCCCTTAAAAGTCGCTGCTCACTTATCAGTGAACGCGTCAGTTGCGTCGTGCCATCGGCAAGAAGAAGAGAGCCTCTACCCCTTCTGTTTCTCACCGATGTACGTTAGCACGGACCTGACAAGTTCACTGGCAACTGAGCGACGACCTTAAATTTGAGAGATTCGAGAGAAATCCTGAAGCACCTCCCAATACGTATTTCCAGCCTCGCCTTGAATCTGCCGCGCAAAAAGTGCTGCTAATAAGAGTGAATTCCCAAAGGAAAAGGAAAACGAGGCACCGTTGCCCTTGCTGGTTCCCAGTCAACGCACTGCTGATGGTCTCCACTGGTGTATCTCACGGTGCGTGCGCGGGGCAAGATCCGTTCTACTATTATCCATCCCCCTTCTATCCCTTTTCCTAGACGCTTGCCAGTTCGTCCTCGGCCTCCTCGAGTTTCCCAAGGACGCTGGATCTTCGGTGGTGGTTTCTATGGGAGAGCCCAGCGGGCGGTTGTAGTTCAGCGTGCACCTAAGTACCGGTCGTATCGAAAAATAGCTTAAGCACCAGTCACGTAGGGAAGCTGGTCCAGCGAGTTGGTCTGCGTGTGTGATTTCGCCGGTGTATGCGCACGTTTCACTGTTATTACTTTCACCGTGGCCGGGCGAGCGGTGCTCGATGGCCGGAGCGTCATCTTTCGCCGTCATCTCCTCCCGGTCGTCCTCATCACCTTCGTTCTCTGTCGTGTTCCCTCCTCGACTCCTCGTGATCGCCGGTGCCCAGGCCCGGGATCGTGTAATTCGTACGTTGCCGGCGCGTACGCGCGCGCTCAGGAATCCCCGGGACCGACTTAATAAGCGCCTCGCCCTTTCGCCCCCTCCCCCTCCCGTTCCCTCCCTTTTTCCCTGCGCGTCGCGGGCCTCTCGCCGTGATAGAGCCCCGGCGATTTCGTATTTAATGCACGCCCTCGAAAGCCTGATGCACGTACCCACATCTATCACGGATAACGCGTGAGATTCGGTCGTTTCGCGAAATCCTATAATGCAAACTGATGGAATGGATGTGTAACGGCGGGTTAGTCGCGGCTTTAACAGATTACCGTGCATGATCTTCGTCTTCTTCTCGCTTGTTAGCCGCGGCCACGCCGGCTGGGGGTAGAGCGGGCATTCTGTCCCTCCGAGCGGGCTAGCTACGATTGGCATTCGAAGTACGTATTAGGTTGTTCGGTAGCGGGGCTCCCGGTGCGGCGGCGGGGACGCGAAATTCTCGTTTAAACATTATATTTCAATCAAAATACACTCCATCATAGTCAGCGCAGTTTTTCCGGCGCGCCGCGAGAGGCTGGATTCCTGTAGCGTACGAAGACAGCGGCTGTTATAAACGATCAAACTTGATCGTCGTCACGCTGGCTTCTTCTCTTGCTTCAACTTAATGGCACAGGGACGCCTTGCTCGATATCTGTTGGCGTTTGAAATATCGAGGATACGATGTTGTTCTTAATGTACCCGTGTTGGATAAAGTTGACTTTTTGCCCTGTAACGACTGTATAAAAACCCACTGTTCGAGGCACGGGCGTTGGAATCGTTTTATTGAATGTTGCACTTATCGTGTACCGTAGGCTGCGCCGATATGAATGTGGTGGTGTAAAGCAATGCCCAAAGTACGTACTGATTTTATGAGGCAGTGTTGCAAGGAGATGTGCTTCCAATTTCTCTTATAGAATCTGATGGAATCGAAAGGAGGATGTAATTTTTAGAAACGTTAGAAACTTTGGTCGTGTTTGGAAATTAAAGATCCTGGGAAATGGAGATTTGAAATAAAATGATCGTCTTTCTTCTTTTTACGTGTATACTCCGAGGGATTATTTTTCTTCGACTCTGAACGAAGTATGGGGGAAAGTGGGGTAATTCCGGCCACTTCTGTTTCTTTAAATAAACACAGCGTAATTTGACTCTTTATGGTACTGCCACCTGTTAATGATGCGGCGAGCTAATATTCGTGGTTTCCATAGCAGTCTTTTGTGTCAATAAATCCGGGAGTGTTCGTTTCGCACCGTAATCTTATAACAGGGGTCGATTGTTAAGGAAGGCAAGTTAGTGCATGGAATAGATATGAATTATTAATGTTAATCTGATTTAATAGAGGAATGTTTCTACTTTCAAACTCACATTTGGTTTTTGGTGATATGTAAATTCATTTCAGTGTGTTACTTCAAATATCTGAACATGAGGTGTGGGGTAACACCGGCCAAAAGTGAAGGGTAATTCTAGTCAACTTTTAACATTGCGTTTTTCTGGCGTAGATGCCACGTACATGTAAAAGAATTTCGAAGAAGGCAGAATGGAACCAGGAAAATTTATCAAAGGCCGTGGAGGTAATTAGTAAGAATAAATTGTCGCTTCTAAATCGAAACACCCAAAAGGGAAATGAGCAAAACCTGAGAAAAAAGAAACTGAATTTTCAATCGGACAATTCAGATATTTGTGACGAAAAAGTAGAGCACGATATTTGCTCATTTAGCAAAGAATTCGGAAAAGGTGATGAAATGTGGTTCCGGCGCACAGTATGTGGGCAATGGGCACGTGAAGAATGTTCAGGATGAGATACTTGTGATATATGTACTAATTAATTTTAAAATAAAAAATAATACAATTTTGTATTAATTTAACAGTTTTCCTATTTCTTTTATAAAGAAAAATCATGTGACAATTCTTTTGTTACTGCTCCCAATTTTGTTACAACGTAAATTTATGCTTTCTCGGTCAGACTAATACAAACTAGACACTTAATATGAAAAAACTAACAAATGTGTAACTTGTTCAAATTTTATAGCATTCACTGCTTATATGGCCGGAATTACCCCGCTTTCCCCCACCTACATTTGAATAAATTACGATAAAAATATGTGCAGCTTTGCAACTAGGTATCTGTTTTACTTGGCAGAAAGTAAATTCAAGTTCTTGATTGCGTGTGAAAAAAAACAGGATAATTGGATAATTCAGATTTAATTGCTGTGACACGGCTTCTGAACAACGATATCACATCTTTACAACCTGTACCTAGCGTTAAACATCTCGACACCCTCCTTTACATAAAACTCTACTCACTGCGTTATTACGTCGCCATAAAAGTCTGTTAAACTGAGAAACAGCAGGTCACTGTTATCACCACTCTGTACACCATAAATTCGTGCAACTATACAACTCAGACTATCAACTGGCAGAGTACTGCGTTCCTGGCTTTGGCATTCACAAACATATTCGGTTACTTTGAATTTTCTATCGACAGTTTTTTTTTTATCAAAATAACATATACCCTTAGTTATCTACGATTGTTCGGATTCGTTCGAAACGAAGTGGACTTCCTGGTAGTGGATATGTGGTACGACATATTTCTGCCCAGAAAACGGTTTTACCTCAATTAGGCTGAGGAATTATAGCCTTTCTGTAATACTTTTAATCGACTTCAAATAGGGGGAGGTTATTTTTTGTTGTTTGTCCGCGCCTAACTCCTCAACATATGGGCCGATTTTGATGATCTTTTTTTTTTATTCGAAAGAGAGCGATGCCCCCGTGGTCCCATCCTACACTGCATCAATATTGGCTCAATACTCTGCCAGTACTGGTGAATTCAAACCTCGCCTCATTACATAATTTGTATTTCATGTATACTCACATTTTAGATTATTTCCGCACGCTGAATTGTACACCTCATATAACAAATTTGAGATATCCTTATTCTCACTTTTTCCAATCGCTTATTTTTTAAATCTTCCGTTTCTAGCAAACGGTTCTTTTTTACTCGCAGCTCTTTGTGCAGGCCTATCCATATATTTTAAAATAAATGTGGATATATAACTTAAGAAACTATAGAATAAAATATAAACAAATTTTTAAACAATGAAAAATAATTAAAAATTAAAACCGACTTCAAAAATAAAAATGCACTTAAAAGGAAAAAATAATTTTTTCCCTTAGTTAATATACGACTCTCAATTTTTTTTAAGTTGGCGCCAGATTTACACAGTGCAAATGATGAGGCGCCGACATAAAAAAATTGTGAGTCGTACATTAAATAAGGGAAAAAATTATTTATTACTTTTGAGTGCATTTTTATGTTTTTTTTAAAGTCGGTTTTAATTTGTTTTAATATTTTTAGATATATTAATATACAGGTAATATAACATAGTTTAATACTTTTTGGTGTCGAAAATACATTTTGGGATTTTTTAAAGAGACGATAAAATGGAACTTCTTGAAACTTTTATCATATGTTTAGCAACATTTGCGGATATAAAAAGAATTTTCTTTAATACGAAATACCTTATTCATAAGTAGCAACAAAGCCGATTCCGAAAGTCGATATGGCAACGATAAAATTCTTTACTGAAACAGAAACACAGTATTTTTCTACTTTCATTATAAAATTTTACCGTCGATAAATCTGTTTATTCAATAAAAAATGCAAAATTGAAAAAATAGCAGGATATGGAAGCTAAATTTTTCCTAATTCAGATAAAAGTTTTGTAAAAAGACTGGGCTTTTTCACCCCTTAACTACGGCTGTCGTCAATAAACCACAGTACCTACGAAACTTTCGTGAGATACGGTCGTCATCAATGAGCGATTTGATGAATGATGCCGGGAACGGGGGTTGCTTATTGACTTTTATTTATTTTATCGAGATTGCGTGGACTTTCTTTTGTTCTGCATTTAGACAGACACGTTTGTGAATATACATATACCAGTAGCTAAAGGGTTAAAACTAATTGTACAATTGTACTCCGCCCCAATACATAAAGGTTCGTCCAGAAGCATCCTTAAGTACGTTCCCGTCTTCCGCTGCATTTTTTTTTCTTAACCATTAACTAATGGCGTAAAATTAATAACGTCGTCATTTACATTTCAAATACCCCCTGATTTAAGCAAGTGCTTGCATACGTACTTACAGGAGTTTCACGTGCTTCCCGCGCGAACGATGGCTGACTCGATAAAAACATTCCATCGATCGTGAATCGTGGCCAAGGACGTTGCGTAGAGTTAACAGATAAAGAGAGAATTAGCTGCTCGGGCGTCGTTAAGGCGGGCGGGCAGAATGCGGAAAAAGGGAGGAAGCGTTCGCGGCACAAAGGCTTTCCCACGTGCATGCAGGTGAGCGAAATAAAGGCTATGATTCCGGCGCGAAGCCGCGATATACCTTGATTTCTGCAACTTGCTATTAATAAATAAGTGCGCGCCGAGGCGTGGTAACGGCGCGGGTTATTATTCTTTTCAGCGTTAACTGACAAGCAACAGCGTCTCATAAATATTACCGCGCCATATTTCAGTCGCGCACGCATTTACGGCAATTTTGTCTTGCACTTTACGAGTGGACGGGCACCCCGATAGTTGCGGGATATAACTGAAAACCTTAAGGAAGTAGTTCGATTAGAGTACTTCACGGCGTTTGGCGAGCATTACGTGCCTTCCTCGCTGTAACCTCGCGATTATTAAGACACGCGTGCTGGCATCTCCAGATTCCAAGGGCTCGTATGGGGTCCGCCTTAAGTGCGAATGCAAGGCGGATTTAGAGTCAGTAGACTCTGACGTTTATGTCGGGGTGTGCGTTCTTCTCGTGTGAAAAGATCGATAAGTTTAGGTGGCTTGATAGTTTTGATATATTTTAACTTACAAGGGGAGGACATCATGTGGTAGACACCGATTTTGATGAGCCTTGGCACGATGGATCTGTGCCGAAAATAAGTAAATAGGTGTCCGAGCGTTTCTGCCAGTGGGCCTTAATAATAGAGATATTTGCATGGAAATTATTAAAAAATTTCATAGTGGCCGTGGGGTTTTAGTGGGTAAAAGTCCCACTACTACCCTGGCGCCCGCGGGGAATTCCCTTCTGGAGACGTCAGGGTGTCTTTTGAAGATGTCTCCACGTTAAAAAAAAATTTATAAATTTTTTTTTTATAAGTTATTTTTTTATAATTTTTTTTTTTTAACTTGGGGAAATCTTCCAAAGACACCCCGACTCCTCCAGAGGGGAATCCCCGCTGGCGCGAGGGTAGTTGTGGGATTTTTACCCACTGAAACCCCACGGGCACTATGAAATTTTTAATAATTTACATGTAAATATCTTTATTATTAAGGCCAATTGGCTGAAACGCTCGGACACCTATTTTCTTATTTTCGACATAGATCCATCGTGCCAAGGCTCATCAAAATCGATGTCTACCACATGGTGTCCTCCCTTTGTTAGTGCACTAATTAATTCAGAATGTTTGTGAAGAAATTAAGTTTGTACACGTGCGGTTTTAAAGCGTTCTTGGTGAGTATTTGATGGACAGTTTTTGTATTTTACTTGATGAATAAATATGCTACGAGCTTCTATGCCTTTTGAAATGTAAAATTTCTTTAAAAGATGAAGTGAAGAATTAATTCTAGGTAAAGCTATTTTCCTGGTGCGAACAGGCGGGATTTAAAAGAGGACTTCGCGAAATGCGCGAAACCACTGAGTTTCCTTTGAAATATAGTATAGGTACTCTGTTCAGCAGTTCGTCATAATCGACACGTGCTCAATAACCAGCCACCTCGTGAACGTCAGAAGAGATCGAGTGGTGTCTGACACAAATTGGCAGTGCTCCTAAAAAACTACATATAGATTTGTTTCAGACTGTAGAATGGCCCCAGCAGTAATAATAGTAATTCATAGTAGAGAGCTATTATTATAAAATACTAGCGTCCCCCGTCTCGGCTTCGCCCGAGATATTAGCGTGATTGATTCATGTTTATCAGAATTAATATCTTTTAAGGAAGTTAAGTATTTTGAAGAAAAAAAAGCTGAATTTCTTCGTAATATTTCGAAAAAGATAACATTCTCTCCAAATTTGGGAGATTTATTTTCCCTCCAGCGGAACACATAGCAGTAGACGTAGATGAAGACAGTTTTTGTGTCATCTTTTCTTTTTTGTTTTTTCCCCTTTTTCCATATTAATCTATTATTTTTGGTATCTTTGTGTTGTTTCAGGAATTATTTTATTTTGTCGTATCTTTGTGTTCTTTTGAACAGAACGAATTTATAGTCGAACAACATACAAAAACAGTCGAGCACTAACACACACATACGTATTTATACTCTAAATCATTTTTAAATAGTCCGAAAGGGGGTTTTGCCGGTCCCCTAAAGATTAACAGAACCCAATTAAAACTGGACACTTCAATTGTATTCTTCTATTCCCATCCCTTAAGTAGCTTAAGTAGATCAGTCTCCAGCTGAAAGTAACCCTGTAACAAATCAAAATATATTAAAAAAATGTTTGCTATGGGGGTACTCCTGCGAGAAGTACGAAGCAGTTCGATCTAAACGATAAAGTTGACGTAGCAGTATTAATCGAATAAACACCGAAGAGATTACAGAATTCCCATTGCGCTCACTCGGGACACTACCGATTGCCACCTAGGACTCTCGATCACCGGTTACCACGATACTCGTTAATCGAGGCTCCCAAACCAAGTCGGAATTACTCCGTCCCCTTAATTGTCTAAATATAATTTATCACTACCAGGCAGCCGAATATGGAAATCGCCTTCAACATTCGTCCCTCTGTTACTCGGACCATAGGGTCTCTAATAAGGAAGCTGCCGCTGATGCTGAAATGGGCGGTAGCGAGACGCGGCAAGGATTTACGGCGATGCTTTACGAGCGCGTCGAGTAAATATTTACAGACGTCGTAAACGCAACAACAGTAATTAGTTGATGTATTCATAAATTTCTTCGATCGATTAGTTTCACGGGGCTGGATGAAATATAGCCGTGTCCTAATCAATCGTAAATACAAGGAGCGCCACAGAAACCCCCAACGACTCCGGCGCCCATGTGCATTCCTCCACACGGCTAACCCCACGGCCTGCTATTAATTTTTCGCCCAACGTTTATCCCTGCAGCACCCGGAAGAAAATTAATAACACCGCCTCGAAGGTTTTAGGCGCGGATGTTAATTCCCTGCGATTCGACGGCTAGAGGGCGACCTAATGAAAATCCACCGTGCTCCCCGGATGGGAATAAGTGGGACGGAAAGGAGGGCGTAAACACGTCCAGGCGAGAGAAAAAATTAGATTATATCGGTCGGCTGTGTAGTAGTGGTTCTGTGCACGTATACAGGTGCCGACTGTTCCGAGCGGCCAGGGAAGCAATCTCCCTGGCATCCCCTGATGAGTATCAGGCCGATTTCATTGTCGCCCCGTGTAACGAAGCATCGTCAGAGATCAATTGCCCCGGTGGCGCTCCTTTCACCCAACTCGATTTCGTTTCTAAGGCAATGATCGGCCGGTCCAGCACAATATTATGTCATTTATCTTCGTCGCGTCTTCGGTAGTCGGGCTCTTTATCTGTTTTTCCCATTCCTGTTCCCCTCGTGCCAGGAGCTGGCGGTCGGTACGGATATACATGTCAGCTCGACCTCGTGCCTTTTTCTCCGCCCTCGTTGCTCTTCCTGCTTCCCTCTTCCCTATGCCTCGAGAACCCTTCCAGTCGTTGCGCTTCGCTATTGACGAACAATCTACGATAAAAGCCTTCCACCATGCCGAACGCGTAGATTCTGCCCCCGGTGGCTGGTAGTAATTGGAATCTTACGCGCTTCGAGTAGACCACTGTTCTTCGGCCTAACACAGAGTTAACAGATTGCATAATCGAGGTCGCGCTATTTCGGGTAGCTTTATCCTTGGGGGTTTGCTGCGCGCGAGTATGACAGCTTTTAAGCGTTGGAAAATATGCAATGGTCACTGTGATTCAAGCAAGTTACTCGTGTAAAATATTCAGAGTAGCTTCTTACATTTTCCCATTTGTGTGCGAAATGTGTATACGCATAATTAATTCTGTTCCTACGTGGTTTTGGTTTAACACGGTTCAGAGAAAAATTAAATTTTCTTTCTGCACGATTTGGCTTGATCTAACACGGTTTGATTTTGCCGTTTTTAAAATCTTCATTTAAATTTTAGGGGTTATGCCTAGTCAGCTTTCGAAAAAGAACGCGATTTTTGGGAATTTTTTGTGGAATATCTACTGTATATTTTTTTACAACTATTCGCTTATTTTAAGAGTACATATATGGAGAAACTTTTAGTAATTTTATTATAGAAAAACGTTAAAAAATAAACGAACAACAGTCATTCTCGCGGGAAATGTTTTGATAAAGGAGCTGTGCGGTGAGCAAGTTTTCTCTGAGCCGAATTATCTAAAATTAAAAAGTCAAAAACATTCTCTTAATAAGGGCTGCACAAGGAGCCGTTTTTAGCGCCTAGCTGCGAGCAACCAGCCGAGCGTCGAGCAGCCGAAATACATGTACTTACGCTACGCGCTAACGGGACAGCTCGACGCTCGGCTGGTTGCTCGCAGCTAGGCGCTGAATACGGCTCCTTGTGCAGCCCTGTCTTAATATATGGTTGAATTCAGTAGATGAACGAAGGTTTTCTCAAAAACTTGATTTTTGACAAAAAGGCGGCCGTTTAACGCAAAATCACGCTTTTTCGATGTCTGAATTGTCTGTTTTTCGTTAATGAAAAATAGGGTGTTTGTTAAAATAAAAAATCCTTCGTTTATCTACTAGTCATCGGTATATAAAAGAAGTCTGCAAAAGTTTAGGCCAATCGATACAGCGGTTTCTGAAATATATTCCTCATCGATATCAAAACAGCTTCCGCGAGAATGGCTGTTATTCGTTCATTTTTTAATGTTTTTCTATAATAAAATTACTGAGAGTTGCTGCATATATGTACTTTTAAAATAAGTGAATAGTTGTATAAAAAATATACAATAGATATTCCACAAAAAATTCCCGAATTATAAATTTTATTTTTTTTAAATTTTATTCCTGAATTATTAATTAGTTATTAATTATTAATAAAGTTAATTTTAGTGCCAGCAACAGCGGTTAAACTAAATTTGTAAATTAATTTATTTAATTTTTGAATTTGTGAATTTTTATATTAATATTTGATTAAATTAATTTAAATATGGTGAAATATTTTTGATTATTATATTAAATTTCATTTTACTAATGTTTACTAAATATTTTTATAGACTATGATTAGATACCCTATTATAAAAATGATTTGAATTGAATTGACTATTAAATGTAGATCATTAAAATTAATAAATGTGGCGGCGTTCTTTTTCGAAAGCGGACTAGGACTATAATCCCTTAATTCTAAGAAAAAGAATCTAGGAAGTTGCTGTGGATTGAAATAAATTTCTTAGAAATTGCATTTAGGACTGCTACACACTCTCAAGTAACTGATTTGTCCGTGCTTTACGACTTATTTAAACAAGTGTAGCGTCAATCAGTCTTCCATCCTAACTTTATCTCGTAAACGACACAGTCAGAAAAAATTGATCTCCGATCTTTCACATGCGCGGTATTTTTTAAGTGTAAAAACAGAATAAAGTCTATTGAATTCAGAGTGTGCTGCATTTTGTGTAATGTTTTTGACAAGAGGAATCTATGCAGGTTTGAAGCGTTCATCACCAATTACCATTAGGGATAGAGTGCTGAAGATACTTATCATAACATACATATGTATGTACATGTTTCACCACGCAAGGGTTATAAATTTTCAAAAAGTTAATGAAGGTAAAAGTTGTTGACATTCGTTGACAGTGGAAGGGAACACTACGTGGAAAACGGTACAACGTTGGATCGTGAAATTGCGAAAGGAGACGCGAATATCTGATCAGGCACAGCCTTCTGGAAGCAGCTGATCTTACGATATTGCGACAAAGGTGCTTTGCATCCGTACGAACAGTTGTTGTAATCCTCAGGAAATCCTGACAACCTTCTGCAACTATGTATAAGCGTTGGTCTTAAGACCATCCGAGCGTAAACAGCTTGGTGTCCTGTTTGGCACGTTCCACGCAACTTCGTGGGGAACTTACCTATATTAATACTTAATAGACACCATATATTCATTGGCATGCACCACGCGAGTGCGGGTATCCTTTTATTTATTTTTTTCTTACCCTGCAGAGACTCCAGACCGCTATAAATCGATAAAAGTTACGTTGCTTTTGCACCTGAAGTGACGCCAACGGGCCCCTTTTCACTTTGTAATTTACCTTAATATCGGCCCCGCTCGAAACAGAAAGATAGTGCTCCGGTTGCACGCTTATCTTTATTACGGACCCTCAGCTAATTTCTATGATATTCGATAGAATATCCTCGTATTACGTTCCTATCAGGCACGCATAAATCTCGCCGCTTTTGATGCACACCGTTGCGCATAATAATCAGCCGGCAAATTTTATTAACTGACAGATTTATCTGTACTTCCTGTTAACTTTGAAAGCGCTCCATGATCGAAGACGCTCCACTTTGCATTATCTCATCTATAAGCGGGGAAAAAGAGAACTTAATGTGTCGACTGAAAGTACTCGATCTTTTGCGGCGTAATGATTTTCGTTACATTAGCAGGGTCCTCTTTGCACCTATGCCTCGAGGAAACTTTGTCTGTTTTCTTTCAGTTCACGAAGGGGTTTATTCGATTTTCTAGTTGCCCCTTGCTTGCCTCCATGCTCTTCTGTTTTATTAAAGTGGGAAAGATATTCTTTTTATATTGTATGCATCGGTAATGCGTTTAAAAATTTCCAGATTCCATTTTATTTTTTAACGCACAGGCACACGGATAATGCGTCAAAGAATCACAGAGATGGTAGTTCATTCTAACATCGCCAAAGTAAAGAAATGTTTTTATAATCAATATTATTTCAAAACAAATTATTATTTGCAATTTGTGTGAGAGGAGTTGGTTCTCTAAAATTGATTTTTCATTTGCTAATGCAAGAGAGGGCGCATTGTAAATTTATAGGAACGTATTGATCTCCAAGAGGGGCTTTGGATTTTATTGCATAATATGTGCAGGGGTCTAGGCGGCAACTGCTCATCAGCACTGCCAAGCACAGCCAACCAGCGTCGACAACTTATTTCCCGGCGACGCTGGATGGCCGTGGTTGGCTTCGCGTTAGCGCCACTCGGTTTGGCTTGGCGCTGGCGTCGCCAGACGCACCCATTACCACCACTCCTGTAGGTGTTCCCCCTCCAAGAAATATCCGTTTCTACAAAATGTTGTCCGGAGACCCTGCTCATCAGCCGCCCTATTAAATACACCCTGTATAAAATAGTTCATACATTCAAACGCCAATCTAAGTACATATAGCAGCAGTGAGGTCTCCAACGCGCATGCCCAAACAGAAAAGACCTCCAAACCGTGAATTTTACGGAAACTACGACCAAATTCAATCTCCATTAAACCCTCCAGTATCAAAGGCTTTACTACTACATGGCTATCTACCAAAAGTCTCCCACGAACACCTTCGTCCCGCACCCCCTCCTGACTCCTCCCACAATCCTCCTCACTGGCACACCCATACATCTCTGATTCTTAACTCCAGGTAGTAAAACCTACGACTTCCCCCTACAATATATCCGCGTGTACATAATAATGGCCCCCTTTTCACGTCACATTCACGATATACGCACAAGGTAGGCTATCGGATGGCGCCTACGAGCGCAACGACGCGTCGCAGGCGAATGCTTCTTTACGGTGGCAGTGTTTGCGGCGACGTTTCGCGTCATTTGCCGTGAGAACGACGTCGATCTAATCATCGTACGTATTGTCATCCTCGTCCCGCGAAGGCCGCGGAGTCAACGGCGACTGTACGTCAATGAGCGCGCCATTAGGCGCCACTGTTCGCGGTCGACCAAGCATTCAGATGCGCGTCGCTCGCGGCCACGTGGATTGATGGCAGAGATTCACGATTGTCTCGATAACCGGCGGAATTCCTTGCAGAATTGTCGCCGACTCCTACGCGCCTATGAATTGCTCCGCGCGATCGCTCGCTTCCGCGACTCGCCGCTAAATATACCAGGCGAAAGTAATCGCCGTCGCGCCACTGGGGTTCCGCCACGGTGTTCACGGTGGTGTTCATCCGTTTCGTTCAATGCGACACAGCCAGCCTTGCTGGGTGCCCTCCGCCATTCCCTTGATTGCGCCGCGCTTCGGTTACAGAAGCGCGAATATGTCTTGGCTTAGGTGTTATCGGGCGACACGTGTGTTTTTCACGATGATAATTTAATACCGTAGGAGTGGCTCGCGAATAGGCGGAGTTCTGCTTAACGAGTCTCGTATATTCGCGCGTTCGAAATGTTACAGGCGGGTGGACGTGTTTCGTTTGATGGCCCCATGTGTCTTGCGCGCCCTGCCTTTGGTGATGTCTAACTGTGCTACCTTTTGATTTGTCCTTAGTTGGGTGGCTGAATAATATTTCAATAAAGAACGTGTGGATTGCAATAAGTTGGTGATCCAAGATGCACGTGGTAGTATTCGCAGGGGCGGATCTGTGTGGGTAAAGGCTAAGAAGTAGTAGGCTGGAGTGAAAAAAACTTCTTTCGATGTTCAAATTCTAACAGTGCCGGAAACTTGCCTACTTGGCCCAATAAAACGTGTCAAAAATTTCAGCTCGTTCGGATAAATTCGTCTGTGTGTACCAAAGGCCTTAACTTTCAAAATTTTAATAAAAAGCTTAAGAAAGTTCAACTTTCTTCCGTTGGTGCATTCTACCTTTTTACCCGGGACTATATTTCTTGCGTAAATGAAGCAAAGAAACACCCGTGGCTGGATTCGGAACGACAGGATTGGCCTACCGGCACTTTAAAGCATCAAAAAATGCAGCTCTTCGCCCACTTTCCTAACGGAACATTTATTGAATAATTGATTAAACTCAAATTAAAAGTGATCTGAATAAAAGTGAAGACACATTTTTTATTTTTGAAATCTGATTGCTTTAGGTACTAGTCATCGATTCCAACGTCGATAGTAAATTCGTGTGTAATAAAGCTCTGAATTTGACATGTGAGTAGTAGATTGGTGAACTAAATTTGGCCGTCAAAAAGGCGAAAAATTGTATACATGTATTGATGAATTTCTGGGAAATTCCAAATGGTTTATGATAGTGTTTTTATTACATCCACGTGTCATAAATTCTGAATTGCCATTAAAGGCAATATCTAGTAGTATTTTGCTGCTTGTTAACACGTTAATTATCGTGGCACTTAAAAGACAATACCTATCAAATTAATTATTTAAAAAATAATATGTAAAAAGTGATATAGAAATTCACACACACTCAACAGGCTATTATTTAAATATTACATTCCAAAGAAGGTATTATTTGTCACATGGCTTAAATCTGTCAATCAATATTAAGAATTATTATTCATCCAGGGTTTAAAAGCATGCGTTTTTAAATATATTTTATCGCCACGGTTCTGTAGGTGCATCAATATTTCCCAGAATACACACTACGATTGCTGAATTAATTAAACGTCAAAATGTATCAACCTTAAATTTAATTTAATCTCATTTGTGGCATGTCTGTGAAAGCTTTCCGAACAACCAATTAATTCTGACGCGCGGGTACACTTAAGCCTGTTGCATTTGGCGTTGTATACAGTGTCCTGAGAGATAATATAAATGTTTCACTCCATAGTAGGTACATTTTATCGTTAATTTCGTAGTAAGGATTTAATGGTGATAAAGTATGAATCAAATTAATTATTATCTTAATTCCACTGATCCCGAGTTGCATAAACAATCATTTTTGCAGTTTGCTACACTAAATACAAAAATTTAATTAATAGCTCATGTTGTTCTAAAATATTTGAAAAATATTATTTCAGAAAAATTGGACGAAAAAGTTTTTAAGCATAGTAGTTTTCTTATGGTAGATGTTAAGCTACTTACGTTTCAATAATTCTTAGAAGTAACATTCTCAGAAGCAGCATTCATACGACGTGGCCTCTTCAAAAGTAAATAACTGTGCTCTTTAGAAAGAATTTATGACTTTTATCTCTTCCTTCTCGAAACAACTTGTGTAAGCACATTTTTTAAATATACATCTTTTTAATACAAAAGAGTTTTTAAATATGCATATTTAATTTTACTAGTACTATTATTATACAATACTACAATTATTTATAAATACAAAAGAATTCTAAAAACTAATTGGTAAAAGAAAATATTATTCTGATTATAGTCCTATTATTCCATAACACATTTTTTTTTAAAATACACTGTATCACCTGTTTGATACAATTTCTCATTATTTTGGATATAAAATTGTTAACATATATAGACATGAAAACAATAACATTTTACGAGATATGTACTTCGTATTTCATTTCAGTAAATTACTTTATTAGGAAGATAAAATTGACTAAAGAGTGCAACATTGCTCTTTATCAATTTTTCTATTTTTATGCAGAAATAGAAACCAGCTATAGCCTGACCAGTTTTTTACAATCACTGTTTATACCGATATTCCGTTTGCTTCCATTTTACAAAAGATCGGCAATGTCACATGTGTACTCGAATTACATTTATACTTCATACGTTTATATGTTTAATTGATTATGCAAATTACACACAGTGATGTAATGAACCTAATAACCATTCTCACTTTGATTAAGTACCAACAAATCTGCGCAACTGGGAAACGGACATAAATAGAATCATACAAAAGGTGTACTTTGTTTTATGCGCTGATGCTCCGTTAACAGCGCATGTTATTTACATAAATAATTCCATATGTCATGCAACTGTATTACAATTAATTGCAATAAACCTGCGCACATTATTGCTTCAGTAGCAACTTTGATTAACAATAGTAAATTTTGAAGAAACAATGGAACTCTGGGAAATAATTATGGCAATATCTCATAGATGGTTTATCAACCCTGTGTAGCATTTAGCTCGTTCCAATACGATTCAACAAAATTATCTTCCTTTATCCGAATAAATATAAATAATTTCACAACTTCCACCTGAAAGTCTTCTGGTGATGCAATGATCATTGTTGGTAATGCTTATGAAGCTTTAGTACAAAGTATACAAATTTAAATTTATAGTAGTGTTAATAGTAATTAGTAGAAGGGGGATTCAAACCCAAATTTGAGTTTAGAGGAGGGGGCAAATCCAAATTTGGAACACAAATTTAAAATTTGGATTTCCCACTCCTCAAACTCAAATTTGGATTTCCGTCCTTCCCAAACTAAAATTTGGATTTCCCCCTCTCCAAACTTAAATTTGGATTTCCCCCTTCTCAAAACTCAAATGTGGACTTTCCCCCCTCCTAAAACCAAAATTTGGATTTCCCTCCTTCCCAAACTAAAATTTAGATTTCCCCCTCTCCAAACTTAAATTTGGATTTCCCCCTCCTCAAAACTCAAATGTGGACTTTCCCCCTCTTAAAACTAAAATTTGTATTTCCCCCTCATCAGAACTGAAATTTGGATTTCCCTCCTTCCCAAACTAAAATTTGGATTTCCCCAGTCCTCAAATCTCAAATATTAATTCCCCCCCCCCCTCCCAAGCTCAAATTTGAATTTCCCAAGTCCTCAAATCTCAAATATTAATTCCCCCCCTCCCAAGCTCAAATTTGAATTTCCCTGGTCCTCAAATCTCCAATATAGATTACCCCCCCTTCCCCAAGCTCAAATTTGTGTTTGAATTCCCATTCTACTAATTATTATTTGTGTATTTAAAACCCCGATTCTAGGTGGCTTAACATTTGTCGCCTTCAATATACTCCCCTTCCGAATCTGCACACCGCTGCACACGTATTTTCCACTATTCAAAATATTGTTTGAGCTCATCGAGTGACAAAGCCTTAAAAGCTTTGCCGTTTTCAGTGTTCTCACCGTCACCACTTCCACGCATTGAAAACGGGTTTCTATTAATACAAATACTCTTTATTTTCGGGAAACGGAAGAAATCGCGTGGCGCCAAACCCAGCAAATACGGTGGATGTTCCGTCGCCGGAGTGCGCTTATCCGCTAAAAACAGCACCGCGCAAACAGCGCTGCGAGTTGTGGCAATTGTCTCGGCGAAGGGACCCATCCGCCCACAAATCCGGCACGTCCTTCCCCGCTGATTTCACAAAACTTATTTAAAACTTCGGTAGAATATTTCTGATCGCCGGTCGGGCCTTCAGGTAGAAGGAATTTAATGTCGTCGCGCCGCTCGATTTTTACACTCAGCGTGGTCCCGAAGCAACGGAATAGCGTTCTCTTCAACGAGCCAAACAATTTAGCGGACTGAAATTGGATTCGTTCAACGCGGGAAGGTTTCAAGCATACAGCTGCCCCTCATCCGCCCGCTGTGGCGTGTACAATGTTTTACAATTTGCGCGGCCCGCTTTTTAAATAGCCACACCTCGTATATTTAAAGCGCGGGGCGAACTGCGCGAAACTTTCCCGGCAGAAGTGATCGCCCGGAACGCTTGCGCCACTCAAAGTGTTAATGACATTGCATACGGCCCAGCAAATCTGCCTAGCTCCTTCCACGGGAATCTAAAACGTGCCAGTGTGTTCTCGTACGGTGACTGACGTCTTACGGTTAGTTACGTTAGAATCCTCACTTTGCCGCTAGCTGAAAATACTTCGCCCCGAGGCATCGCCTGCGTCGGCTGTGTCAACAGGTGGGGCTCATCATTTTCCACTGACATATTACAAAGGAGCTGCTAAGTACGGATAAAAGATGCATTGCCAAAGAGTAAATTGATCAGCCCCCCCCCCCACCCCCACCCCCTCCCTCATTCCCTGCCCGTTCAGCCAGCCCCTGTAATGCCTATGAAACACCGTGTCCCGATAACACTTTGACGCGATAAATCACGTGTTTTTCAATCGTTCGTTTTAATATGCGTCTTGACTATTGCGCGTAAATCATCGGGCTTAATAATTAACGTCCGAATAAGAGTTTCGAGCTGACCGACGGTAATAACTCAACCTTTCCGTAATATGAAAATCGCAAATATTTATGAGTGCAGAAATATGCTGGGGGGGAAGATGCTTGATGTTATCAGTGATTATAGCTTGTTATTATCGTTTAGGTAGATAGAGGGTCGCGATATGAAACCTGTCAATAGGTCCTTCGGGTAATAATCCGCACGTTTTACGAAAATTGTTCAATTTAATGCCAGTAAATTAGTAAATGGAGTACTATAAAAAGCATTTAAGTGTCTCAGAATTTTTATTTCGAGTTTTATGTTAGAAGGGTGTGTTATTATCGCGCTATTGGTGCACAGTGACTTATAGTGAAAATACAGAGTAAAAAAGTTCATTATAAATGGCCCTAAATTACTAAATGACTATCGACTATAAAAAGCGTTTAAGTATATCAGGATTTTTTATTTTGTGTTTTATGTTACAAAAGAGTGTTATTATTGTGTTATTGATGGACAGTGACTTATAGGCATGGAGAGTAGTATTACAATACATAAAATATTGATGTAAAGCGCAACAGTGCTAATATATCTGCAGAAAGTATGCATACGTTATACTTGAAGCACTTTAAGCTTGAATTTCAGTGACAATCTTAGGCAAAAGTTAATCAGTTTCCAAGATATTAATCAATTGTCCGGAATTCTTGTGACAATATAGACCGGTGCTTGATATTTCTATACACAAAATTTCAAAAACTTTGGCTTAATATTTCACTCTTAATTTTGTAGTTATATTTCACAATATTTCGTTTTCCCATAAGAATACACGTTAAATTAAAAGTTAAATAATTCAAAGACTACCGAATCAATTTTTCTAAAAATTTGCGAGGGGTTTTACTATTGCAGGAAAATTCATCCCTCCAATTTTCAAAGATTTTCGCTTATTCTGAATGTTGCTGAAGTTCATCCTTAAGAATATAATGTTGTTAACGAAAAACATCTACATTCATGTTGTTAACTTTAACAGAACAAATTTTTGAATTTTCGCAGATCATAATCAGATGTCGATAGTACCTATTCAGTATTCTCAAACACCATCGTAAAAACTTCTAATTGTCAGTCGAAATCTTCGCTCTTCAACTCACGTAATCCCATCAAGGGATTCCTTTATCGAAAGTTCCATTCAACATTATCCCTTTCATCCGACGCAGTCCCGTGGCGATGAGGAACAATTGTTCTTAATTACCGCCCTCCTACAGGCGGATAAACGAGATACATTTGCGCGACAGAATAGGCGACGCTGTTTCACCAACACTTTTTCTTTCCTTAAGTGATCTCCCTCCGACAATATCCTCTTTCTTACCAGCCTTATGCTGTGCATAATCCATCGCCCGGAGGTGAAATCCAAAATCCACTGTGGCTCTTCTCTGGGGCTTTCCTTGATACCTCCTTGTTCTCTTCTCTCTAACCATTTGCCACTGATCTTGACAAAGTATCGGCCCAGATTGGCGTTTATGCGTTAATCCTGTCAGTCAAAAAATAAAGCAATGGACAAAGGCGGTTTTTCATGCGGAATATTTCAAAATAACAAGTGTTTCTCTTTCTTTTCTACCGTATAAGTAACATAGCATAGTTTTTGTTATTAGGGAACGTAAGAAGTAGGGCTGGGACTATTTGTCGAATTCTTCGGTATTCGAATATTCGAATACTTCAGTTGCTCAATTATTTGGCGAATGTAATTCGAATATCCAAGTATTCGAATACTATTCGAATATCCAAGTATTCGAATACTATTCGAATATCCAAGTATTCGAATACTATTCGAATATCCAAGTATTCGAATACTATTCGAATATCCAAGTATTCGAATACTATTCGAATATCCAAGTATTAGGATACTATTCGAATATTTAAGTATTCGAATACTATTCGAATATCCAAGTATTCGAATACTATTCGAATATCCAAGTATTCGAATACTATTCGAATATCCAAGTATTCGAATACTATTCGAATATCCAAGTATTAGGATACTATTCGAATATTTAAGTATTCGAATACTATTCGAATATCCAAGTATTCGAATACTATTCGAATATCCAAGTATTCGAATACTATTCGAATATCCAAGTATTCGAATAATATGGTGTGAAGTATAAATCAAGTTCTTTAGGTTCATTTGTCAGGTTGAAATCTTGTAAGCTAATTTTGACCCACTTCACACTAGAGCTGGGACTATTCGAATAATAACATTCGAATACTCAAATATTCGAAGTTTATTCGTAGCATTCGAATACTTGTAAAATATTCGAATATTAAATTATTCGAATAGTCCGAGTCCTAGTAAGAAGCAGCGGCGAATTTAACAAAAAAGGCCCTGATGGCAAACGTTCTGGGGCACCCTGTATACATAACAGAATTACAAATTTTACGCACGTGTGGTATGAAAATTATGGGAACCAAAATTAGAAGATGGGGCCCTGGTGGGGGCTCCCGGAATGGAAGAATAACAAATTGTTTAGAGCTCGGATGTAGGTATATAACTCGATTCGTATCAAAGTAATGAACCACAAGTTACGTATTCTGAGAACACAGGATTTTTTAGCATCTTTGAAAATTTGGAAGAAATAGCAATGCGCCCTTTACCCTTGCCACCAAAATAGTCATGCTGCAATATTCAATCGATTGTTTACGAATGGAGATTTTGCATTCCGGACTTTTTACCCGCCGGACTTTTCGCCCCGCTCCACCCTACCCTGCATACACAATCGTACAAGTGTGCTACAATAAAAACTTAAAGTGGAACAAATGGTTCCTCCTTCGTATCAACCGTCTGCCCTACTGTCTCTCCGCAGTGGAGTCCCTTTCCCTCGTCACTTGCCATCCTCCCCGTCCTCCTTTAAATCCTAACATATTCGCACCGCAGGGGAGGTGGGAGGAATCGCCGAAGCAAACAGAATGCAACGCAATGAAAGGGAAAGAGAAACAAAGAGGGTTCGGTCGCTGCGGAGGAAATGTAACGGTTGGAAATGCCGTTCGAGAAAGCTTATTTCCACGCTCCTTCGGCAGAAACGGATAGGTCCCCTTTATCACGCTCGCAATATATACCGCGTAGGTAGTTGCTCGCAAAGGTATCCGGATACGAAGCGGGACAGTTTGAAAAATATCGCCGTTGTCATGGTCGGTAGCGGTGCCCGCGGCGGCGACAGCGGTCGCCGCTCTCGCCGGGCGGTCGTCGCGACGCACGTTCCAGGCGAACACTTTTTCTCGTCCCTGTTGTTGTTTCATCCTATATAAACCCGACTTTTTTTCGCCAGTAACAGAGTTTACGTACTCGTAGGCATGTCGGACAATCGTCTATGCACGCCGTCGTTCGCCGTTCACCCTTCTCCCCACACCCACCCCCTCCTCCGTCCCCCTTCCCCCTCATTTATCGCTCCAATTGTTTGCGCTCCACTCTCGATCGGAGTTTGGTAAACATTTATCCTGATTTCTGGCAGGGCTGCTCTCACAGTTATCCGTCGCTTATCCGCGCACGAGCTTCTCTTTTGGACTTTTCGCAGAGAAATATTTTATTGGGTTTGTTCGATTTTTCTTGCGGTCTGATTGGCTGCGCTTGACTTCTTCGGGAGAGGGAATGGTTGCGTAAGGACGGATTGATGGGATATCCCGTTGTAGAATTGAATATGTTGGCGGGGGAATTCTTTTCTTGGAGAGATAATTCTTATCACGTTGCTGGTTGTCTGTGAGCGAGAGTTAGGAGTGGGTGATGGAACTTTGGAATTTGTGGTGTAGAATCACGCTGGGTTTTTTTTTTTTAATAGCGGACAGAAGTTGTGTATTTATAGACACGGAGTGTAATGTCTGTTTGTGTTTATCGCGATATATGTTTGCGAATTTAAGGTAGGCGTGTTTTGTACGGCAGGAGATGTGAAGTAAATCATAATTATAACGAATAATATTCATGAAGGATACGTAACTGACACTAACTCGGTTTTGGTAATTAACGTGGTTATAACGTGGGTGTAACGAGAAAATCTAATTATGTTAAAGTGCGAAATTATTAATATACTCGCTTGTGATGTAATAATCAACGAAAATTATTTAATCTCGGCGTATACAGATGAAATTTACGTGTAAAATGACGGCATAGTTAAATGCACTTCTGATTGTTTGACCTAATTCAGAATCGTCTTATCACTGCATTTCCAGTTCCTTGATCTATCAATTTGTAGATTCTTAGTAAAATAAAGATTCAACCAAATGTGCAAAATACAAAGAATAAACAAAGTGCAGTATATTAAGTAGCATCTCCCAAATTAATTTTCAAATTACTCTAACAATCCGTTCATTGATAAACTAAGCATTAAAAAAATTAAAACTAAATTAATTTGTATTTTAAATTAAAAAAATTTATAAAAATGTCGCAGGCACTTGTATTGCGAACCACTCAATTGTGCTTTGGGCAGGTGTGTCCATACACGACAGACTTAAAGCTTATGGTCCTCGAAAACAATATCTTCCGCAACAAAAATTCATCGTACATGAGCTCATTTCCCCCCAAATAATCCTCCCTACGACTTACAAGGGAAGATCCCGAATCCGGAAATTCAAAAAATTCTGAAACTTTGTGGATATGTAGGGGATTTCCTCCTGATTACAACGCAATTTTTTTGCTGCCCAAATTCACTCGAAGGCGGTGAAAAGAACCCCTGAAAAATCGGCTATTTTCCGATTTCGTGTTATAACTCGCGAACTGTAAGAGATAGAAAAAAAGTTTCAAGACAAAAGTTACTTCTTTTAATTAGATTTGGTAAAAAGAAATATTTTCCAGTTCACTATGTCATAACACAAAATCGGAAAATAAGCGGATTTTCAGGAATCAATTACACCCCCTTAGAGTGAATTTGAACAGCAAACAAAAATTGCGTTGTAATCAGGAGGAAATGGGATCAGTAGGATCTCTACATATTCACAGAATTTCAGAATTTTTTGAATTTCTGGGTTCGGGATGTTCCCTTGTTAGTATCTTTCAAAGACCACGTGCAACGTTCATCCCTCTCCACACAATTATATCATTAAGACACAACAATTAGTGTTTCGTAAAACATTAAGTTAAACTTCCGTGACTTTCTACGATATTCGAATAATTGGAATTCTCTGGCATCAAAGCAACTTTAAATACCTTCCATTGGGTACGTCCAATAATATTTGATCCTTTATGAGGGGCGTAGGGCAAGTACCGTATAAACTTTTTAATCATATTTTTATGAATCCAATTTTTCTTTAGCACATCATTCTCGCCGGTTGTACTTGACCTTTATAGTGCTTCGAAAATATACAGCTGCTTTATGTCCGTTTCCCGGGCGCGCGATCTCCACCAAGTTTTACTCGAGACGCAAAAGGTATGTCATTTCAGCACGTTTGTCCTCGCATAGAAACACCCTTTTACGATTCCACGGAGCCCTCTGAATCACCCTTGGGAATTCAGGTTTTATAGACCTTTTGCTGCACAAGCGAAGCCGCTTGGACCAGAAAATTACGCGCCACTGTGTATTTCCACATTCAAATGGAATCTTTAGCGAAAACGATTTGAGCGGTCGCAGATTTTCGTACGCCGGTAACTCTTGCCACTTTAGCAGCGTTAGATTCGCCGTAATAAGGGGGATTTGTTTATGGATTAATGGGGCGGGCAGATTTTCTTTGAATTAATGTATGGGTGAGTATTTTTTACAAGAGTTATGATCTAGTTCTCGCAGCAAGAAATGGTGACTATGCAAAAGAGAAATGTTTTGCTTTTCAAACTACGGTATATTTAGCACAACATAACATCAAAACATAAATTATGCAGATTAAAGATATTAAAAATTATTTTTTTTACAAATTTAATATTAGCTGTAAAATAAAAGATTTACTTTACATTTACAAAATTTATGTTTTAAATAAACTGCACAGCTGATTTAAATCTTATATTTTTAAATTATATTTCAATTTGATTAGTTTTGATTTTATTTTTAATATATACATTTAAAAATAACTTTTTAATAATTGTAATTTGGAGTAATTAGAATCGAATATTTTATTAACTAATTTTATAATATAATTTTTAAATATAAGATTTAAATCAGCTATACCGTTAATTTAGAACATAAATTTTGTAAATTTAAAGTAAACTTTAATTTTATAATTAATATTAAATTTGCAAAAAATTAATTTTTAATATTTAATATTTTTAATCGCCAAAAATTATTTATTTATGCTTTTATGTTATGTTATGTTAAATAGTATTTTCTATAGATTAGACCAACAGATACTGGTTTTATTGTAGTGTTCCGTTATTGCTGAGTCCTTTACGACTATTTAAATAAAAAAATATTGAAATCGGTCAAGATTTGCGCTGTCGAGCGATTTTTGTCCAAAATCTCACACTGTGCGTCGGCAAACGCTCGCGAATTCGACGCGGCCAAGTTAATCTTTGACCTCGCATATTTATTACTTTCACGTGCATGCATCACCCTACCAAGGATTCTCCGATATTAAAATAAAATTCATCTATATTTGGAAACATGGTTATAACTACGTTTTTCACCGTAATACTGTAACCGCATTAACCCGGTTAACCGGGTTACTCGGGTTACAGATGAATTCTGTTACCCGGTTCGGCGGGTTAGTCGTCGATACGGCGTACCGAGCCGGGTACGGGTTAGGGTTCGGTTCCCTGATGTGATGTATATTAATTATTTATAATTATTTGCTTTGCGTAATTTAATAGGACCAATGTGAATTTCTGTAATCAAACTAAAACTTCAAACATTTCGTTAATGGTATGTTTATTCTATAATATTGAATACCTACCCTGCGACATAGAATTAGTACCTATAACATGATTTTTCGCGTATTAATTCATCTCGCATTGTCAATTTAATTAACAACACAACGCGTTAAAACAATGCAAACAGAAATATCGCATTAAAGATGGACCTGATTACCATCGTACTTTGAAATAGTTAATTGCAAATATTAAAGTCACTAAGGTCTGCAAAAAGTGATATAGTACTTCTTATTGTCTATGTCTAGTTTAGTGAACAAAATCACAAAAATTCAACAAAGAGTCTGACAAAGAGTTGTGGCAAAATAAATCATGGAGACGTTTTTTATCAAAAGCTTTAAGAGCTCATCGAGTTGCAAATTCTTATAATTATAACACCTTTGTTGTTGATACTGTCGTATTTTAGGTGGATTTAGAGCGATATGCAGCTTTAACCAGTATACTCATTTCAATATTTAAGTTATATCTGACACATGCAGAATTTTTTTTAATTTACCTTCTAAACATATACCTAATCAATTTTTACTGCAAACACTACTTTATGATGCCCGACTCAGAAGGTTATTTGGAATTATTAGAGAAAATCATTTGTGAGTAACGTACAGGGTGTCATGGCATAATTGGACCAATCGAAATACAGTAATTGCTAGTGGCAAAAGAAATCGAAAAGGCTTTTACCAATTTGTAATCCGAGGCTCCGTCTTCATAATGTAAGCAACGGAGAAGAATGCAAGGGTTCCACTTCCGGCGCCTGCTATTTAAATGCTAAACTCCTGAGTGCAACAAGATGTACACGCAATTTACACACAGGAAACAGGAATTGTATGTTGCACCGGCCACGGTGAATATTCTAATAGATTTTAAACATTTTTAACGCATATCGTCTCTCGTATTAAGAACGATTCACACGCCGAAACGGCGCACACTCATTATCTTCATCTTTCTGATCTCACACATTGCATCACGAAAGACGTCTCCACTTTTAACCTTATAATTAGTAGAACAAAACCTTTCATTCCATGCAATTTCTCATGAAATCGTTCTCATCGGCACATAAGCGAATTGTTATTCTGTACACAAGCTTGCGGTAAGGATTCTTCCTTTGCAAATAGAATTGGAAATATTCAAATTAGAATGCTAATAAGTGTGTTCCATTGATTAAATAAAATGAATTTTACTTCAATAGCGCGTCGTTTAAATTTTCACTTATGCCTCGATGTGGCAGCAAAAAATCATAGAAAACATTTTTCGAAATAATAGGTACGTCTCATTTTCGTTGTCAAGATAACGTGCACGAATTTCCATTCGATTTTAAAAAGCTACGAGTGTTTAGAAATTAAAAATACATAAAGAATGTGAGACAGATATTTAATAATTCCTGAGAAATAAAGTCAGGGAAATATCGTCAGCTTTTTAGCTCTTCATTTTAGTTTGAACAACCATATGAACAATACTTAGAAATCGAAATTTAGTGACATTAAATGGAATATTACTTCTTTTAATTAGATCTATCATTTGATAAAAAAAAAATTATTTTACAGTTCACGAGTTATAACAGCAAATCGGAGAATAACCGGTTTTTCAGGGGTCAATTACACCCCCTTAGAGTGAATTTGGACAGCAAACAAAATTTGCGTTGTAATCAGGGGGAAATTCCCTACATATTCACGAAGTTTCAGAATTTTTTTGAATTTGCGGGTTCGGAATGTTCCCTCGTAAGAAGATCTATTATAAATTGTAGATGTGTTTATACGTTCGCGATTTCCTAGACTTTAATAATATGGAGAAGTTTTCTCGAGAAAAACAGTATTTGTCTAGAAATACGAAATAAGCAATTATAAAATTTCTCGAGAAAGATTTCTCGAAAAGGAACACTACTCAAAAGAGTGCACCAACTCAGACACTCGAATTCTCACCAATTCTTTCAATTCTGGTGAACTACTATAAAGCAATTATAAAATTTCTCGAGAAATTCTCGAGAAAGACTTCTCGAAAAGGAACATTACTCAAAAGAGTGCACCAACTCAGACACTCGAATTCTCACCAATTCTTTCAATTTTGGTGAACTACTTTATATTTCGTATACATAAATACGCCTATATTTTTCAATGCACAATTCTTACGAGAACAAAATCAATCTTTCTGGCCGCAGGCACGAGACTATTCCCTTATTATACGTTCTATCGCCGAAAGCACAAAGTGGCAGAACGACGACAGAAACTAAGCTAATCCAGCCAATCTAATCGAGTGACTACGTTGCTTTTTACAGAGCTCCGGTGACAGCTGTCTCTTGGCATCCTCACGGCACCTACCTCGCGTCGGTGGACAGAGCAAAAACTTTGACAGTCTGGGGCGACTACGTTTGATAGGACGAGCGGTCCCGAAACAGACGATTGTTTCACGCATGAAGGTCAGCGCGTTCTATTGTGTCGAGGTGGACGTTAGTGGAACTGAAATGTACAGACGCGAGTTTACAGCCTACCGATCTACTACAAAGGGCACACCGGTGCAGGATACCCGGAACAAAAAAGATTAGTGCAACGTTCGGGCGCAGGGTCTCCGAAGAAATACCATTTCGTGGCTGCATAATAAAATTACCACTGATCGTTGCCGTCCTCAGGGTTGTAAAGTTTTCCTTTCGCGCGGTGCAATGCTCGTGCACCCATCACCCGCGTATTCCCTCGAGAAACTGAACAAAATACCGTAGTGATGCTTAGTTTACACCTGACGAGTGCTCGGCCGAGTGAGCCCACTGGGCCGAGCACTCGCCCAGTCTGAACGCATATTCTAGTACCCGGCCGAATAATCCGGCGGGGAAGATTTTCACTCGGCAGGTGTAAGCTAAGCATTAGGTACTCTTTTGAGATTCATCGGACACGCTCCTTCTATTTATAAGGGACTACTTTCGCATTTCAAATCGTCTGTGTCGATTAACACGATCATCCCCCCCCGGTGGACCGCTTATTGGGGAATTATTATTATTATTTAATTCATTCGCTAAGGAACCTTCGGCGAATCTTTTCAGAAAATTTGCTGTCGCGCGTTGAACGAAAGGTTTATTCGTTTACGGGGTATCCTGCGTGGATGATTAATCACGAGTCCCGCGCAACGTTCCCTACACACTCCGAGCGATAAGTTTTAAAATCTCTGTGCAGGTGCAAGTACTGCTGCAAAGGAACTTTGTTAATTGCTGAAGTAACCGTGAAATTGATCTACTCCGCGAACTTCTCCAGCGCCTGACGAGTTTTGAATGTTTTTTTATCGTAAAGTCTGACACAGGGTTGGGGGGGTAAATGTACTCGTTAAACGAAGAAAGCACAATAAAGTTGTAATATTGATACCGAATAAATTGTATAGGCTCATTCGACTAATGATAGGATAGTGTGTGATAACGTGTTACATTGTGCCGAATGCCATTTTTTAGCGCGGTGCAATCGAACGATTGGTTGCTGCACACGGACCATTTTTGTGTCAAGCGACTTTCAGTGTTCTTCGAAGGGGTAGTTGTTCATTATCGGGTAAGGAGAAGCTGTTTTGTGGAAAACTTCAGCCTTCAGTGGTAGGCAAGAAAATATAAGCATTCAGGGAAACAAGATGGTGCAACGTCGTTTTATGATGTATATAGTAGGGCGCAGCGATACTATATAGGCGAAAATTTAAAGTTGAATTTTTAGTTGGTCTGGGTGCAGGATAGTTGGCTTTTAATTAGCCAACCACAACTGTAAAAAAAATTGGAAAATATTCATGTCTGCGGGTTTCTTTTTCTCCTAAAAATGATTATATAATCATACTATATAGGTGAAAATTTAAATTTAAATTTTCAGTTGGCCTGGGTGCAGGATAGTTGGCTTTTAATTAACCAAACATAACTGTAAAAAAAAATTGAAAAATATTCATATCTGCGGGTTCCTTTTTCTCTTAAAAATGATTATATAATCATACTATATAGGCAAAAATTTAAATTTGAATTTTCAGTTGGCCTGGGTGCAGGATAGTTGGCTTTTGATTAACCAAACATAACTGTAAAAAAAATTTGGAAAATATTCATGTCTGCGGGTTTCTTTTTCTCCTAAAAATGATTATATAATCATACTATATAGGTGAAAATTTAAATTTGAATTTTCAATTGGCCTGGGTGCAGGATAGTTGGCTTTTGATTAATCAAACACAACTGTAAAATTTTTTTGGAAAATATTCATGTCTGCAGGTTCCTTTTTCTCCTAAATAATCATATAATCATTTTTAGGAGAAACAGGAACTCGCAGACATGAATATTTTTCCAAAATTTTGTTACAGTTGTGTTTGGTTAATCGAAAGGTAACTATCTCGCAGCCGGGCCAACTGAAAATTCCAATTTAAATTTTCCGCTCCGCCCTAGTATACAAGCTCAAGATAATGTGTATATAGTATTGAACTTTTGAAGTTGAGGACTAAATGTACGGGGCAGGTACTCGAATGGAAACTTTGGCGTTTGCGTTTGCCATTACTTTTACTTTTGAATCGCGTTGTGAAATAATTAAGTTTCCAAACCCCCAGCGGGGATTTCTGAACAAATCTGACATTAGTATTTCTACTTATTTTCTTTCCAAGTATCTATATATATATTTCTTCTGCAAGCAAATCTAGATTTTTATGAGCGTGAACAATTTAATACTCAAATTAGAAAATTAGACGAATCTTTTGATTTCTTTAGATTAACATTTCGATTACTATAATATAAGTTTTAGCTTTTCCAGAACCCTGCATTGACGCACTACTGTATAACGCGAATATTATTTTGCAATGACTTTAAATTCAGTGTATTTATTGTCATACATGTGTTTCACAGGGGAAATACAAAGCGTAGGCTAATACTTTCACGAAACAATTAACTACTTAGCTTTAACGATCACTATTTCTCAAGTTTTCCGAAAAATACCTTTATTTCGATTATTTTAAACTCACAAAGTAATATTTACAATATTATATTAGTCCTAGTTGAAATTTTACACGAACCACTTTCTCCTGATTACCAATTAACCATGCAAGTCTCGATGTTTAAATATTGTGTTCCATGGCTTTTGTTCAGTATCATTATCGAAAGCCCTTTTGACTGTACCTCGCACACGTTATTCATGATTCATTAGTTCGCACACTCGACTCGAAGCAGTCAGACACCGTACAGCACAATAATAACGAGCGAGTGCTCCCTAGAAGTACGGTGCCGAGATCGAAGGGTAAGGGTTCTAAGCGTAAGTGCCGAAAATCGTGGCAACGACTGCCAGCGAAGCGCGAAATGCAAATTTCTATGGCTTTTCATATTTTTGATACGTGCTTTTGTTAATCCGGGTACACAGCAAGCGCGCGCGAACACTGGTATACATCGCAGTTACACCGCGGTTGTTACAGGGGTGGATTTGCAGATTGACGCCACTAGGCTATCTGCGAAATATTATCAAATATTTTAATTTAAAAAAGTTGAGACAATTTCAAAATCAATTCAATTCGCCAACTCACAAATGAGTTATCGCTAATTTGCTGTACTCAAAAAAGTGAGTTGTTTTTAAAATTGTCTCAACCCTCTGTGTCCAAACCTTTTCAATTTCTTTCGCCGAAAATTCGCAGCTTACTTAGCCTGCGTACAAATCCACCCCTGATCACAGACTTCTTTACGCGTTTCAGTTTCATTCCGTCGGCTCACGTTTTACCGCGTGTCTGAGCAATTTCAAGTTTCATTAGCTGTCCTTTGATCATGAGTTGGCGAGCTACGTCGACACCGAGAGCAAAGGAATATTGTCTCGAAAGGATTAGGTAGAATGCGAATTGATTCATTGCGATTAATATTTGTTTACCACAGTGGAAGAATAAATGATATTATTTTTAGCGTATGTGTTATGTAAGCTACGAGCCTGTACTGAAGCAGGTGAAAGTCAGAGTGGCATTAAACGGCCAATTGATTTTTCGTTACCGTGAACAATGCTGGTTAGATCATCCGCTGTACTCGAGGGCACGATCAGTCTCGATATGATTGTTGTAATTTCATCGGTTTGCCTAATTAAACGCATATCTATACTTTCTACGACTCGCCGTCCCCCGTTCCTCTGATTGACCGTCTGCGTGATCTCGAATGCACGACTCGATAGTAGTATAATTTTAGATCATCATTCGCTCTGTTTATTCCGCTCATTTAACGCTCACGGTTCTCTATACGGGCCGACGAATATTAATTAGCGTCTTCAGCGTTAATGCGACTTACGAGCGAGTTGGTTTCTACGAGCAGACTCATTGCCCCCGACTTCTTACACATACATTAATTCTTTTCCCCGTCGTACACACGATATGGTAATAAGCCTACAATTTTATTCAATCCGCGGTTTATGTTAATTTCAACAGGAACATTGTATACACTGTTCGCACATGTAAATATATATTAAATGTTTCCTTCTTGTATTTTTTAAAATTCAGTACATCTTTAATTAATTCCGAACGCCCCTGTCCAATTCCATTCATTGCGGGAACTCTTTGTACGCGATAACGATTCCTGCGCACGTAACGAAATTGATGTTTAATAAAGAAATCGATCCATGTTTCAAGATATTTGTTTGCCGCAGGGAATCGTTGTAGAAATATTTTAATTGAAATTCACTGTGACCTATTCAAGTTTTTATAATTATATATTAATGTGTGCTATTTTAAGGCAGTTTTATACATTAGTTGAACTCAGGAAAAGTAATATAGGCACAGAACCGCTAATAATAGATATCGAAACAAAGATTTTGTGACGTTCGAATTTTAACAAGTTATCAAAAATATGTCCTCTTTAAGATCGGACTATTTATGAACCTTTTCATAAATCATTTATAGAGTATATGATATAAAATTTGAATACATAATTATAATCTCGAAGGGTAAGTTTAAGTTTTAATGACGTTGTTTAATGTCAAAAGCAATCAGTGTTATGAAATTCGATGAGATGTATCTGCTAATGCAATAATTTATACAGGGTGTTTCAAAATGGTGATCGAAGGTTTTTGGAGCTCTAACAGTCATTAAACTGAATAAAAAATGCTGAAAAATGACCTGCCTGTGTTTATTTATCCTTTACCAGTAATTTTAGAAAATATGTCCTCTCATTTTTCGACCCAATCAAATACGTCTTCACTTGTTCTCACCCCTAATTGAACGACACAACAATATTTTGAATCTACCCTGCAACTTCGCACGTAGTTAAACTTTCCCGTTAGTTTCCCACAATTCCCCTTTCCCCACATTAATTTCCACAGTAGTGTATAGTTTCAAGAAATTTTATATGCGTGTCTGTACTTTCTGTACAGTTCCATTTCAAGCTCGCTCCTGTTGTAGTACGAAAAACGTTTCTTTGTTACGACCGACAAAGATCCACGAAAAAAAGGCTGTTATTTTAAGATCTTTCTGGACAAGCAGCAAAGATCTGAGAACGTCGCGATCCTTTCTCTTAAAAATTCCAAATACACCACCTCCAACTCGGAGGAAGCTTGATTTACCATAAAGCGAAAGGCTCTTTCATACCAAAGGGACGAACCTCGCTATACTTTATACTTTACTTTCATTCTTTTCTCTGCTTTTCAAAATAACCAACAGTCTAAATAAACCGTCGCCTGCAGTCAACTCAGTTCATCTCTGGCGATTTCGATATCCTATGAATTATGAAACTTCAGGACTATGTGCAATCTATTGATAAATAACGTTTAACCCTCAGAACCTAATCAGCATAATACTGAATGTATTTTACGTGGAAAACAGTGAACCGACCAACAGAAGCATTAAAAGATCTAAATGCATAGTAAAACTGTTTCTGATAACTTCAGATAAAAATAATTGATAGGCTTCGCAATAAGCTATGACAATTATATGCAGCTTTCTCTCACAATTTCTTGTTAAATTGTTTTTATCGATATTCCAAAATGGCCAGGAAAAGTCTCTTTTCTCTTTAGTAGAGTCCCATACGCTTTTCTAATAATTTAAAAATCTTCAGACATAAACTACATTTTTATGGTGTACTATTATATTTTTCTGTCCGCCACATCTGATTGTGAGCATATATTTATGAGTACACCAGACTTATTAGCAAAACAGTTATCGATTCGTCAGCTGTATAACACCGCTGATGTTTAATTTTCACCCAATAAATGCACGCATACAGGGCGTACAACACTTGAAATTACTACTTCTATTTACGTGATTATTAAAATCTCCAGAGGAAAATGGGTCACATGAATGTTGCACGTCTCATCGCGAAAGGGCAAGATGGGTTAAAAGAAATGTCTGCACGTCAAAAGATTTCGTTTAATCCACCTTTCGTGCCCCTTGAAGTCATTCATTTTTTATTTCACCCTCTTTTTTCTGGAGATAGTAATAATGTAAATTGAAGTGGTGATTGTAAGTAGTTCGTCCCATCAGAGCGTAGCTTGAAAGAGTACACATGGGAGACATACAGGTAAGTCAATTTAAATTTAGCTTATTACACTCTATTATACATACACAGTCAAATTGGAATCAATCTTCGTGTCTCTTGTCCAGATTCCAGCACAACTCTGTGCATACGTAATAACCATTTGCTTACTGCCGCGTTATTTTTATATAAAAAATGTTTGCACACTTCTTGTAATGCATAGTGTACTTATAGGACCCATATACCGGACATTTAGTGATGGCATGTAAGTTATTTAAGAATTTCAACATAAGTTTTCATACATTCTGGGAATTTTTTGCATTGAACTGACTACACTGTCCAACAAAATTAAATTTGTTTCTGTTCTGTAACATTCAATAGCCGTTTCTTATAGATTTTTGTACCCTGAAAACGAATCCGCAAACCGTTTATCGCCATCACCCTCAGTTTTCGAGAAATTCGATTTTGAAAAAAAATGCAAATTTTCAACTTTGAACATCTTTTGTGTTCAAACAATTATAGTTATTCGGTTGCATTGTCTGTCAAATTATTCTATTGAATTATACGCATTTAAATATGTTTAAACAACGATCAAAGGGAAAAGAACGAAATGCACCCATTTTTGCAGATATTTTTCAATTTATTTCCAAAACTAAGAGTCTAAGAGAAAATTTAACTACTCCACGCGATGCAGCAGAAAATTTTCCTTCGGAAACCACCAACAGAAGTGGTAAGTCACGTTTTGTTTTCAATACAGAAGTGAAATAGTTTGGAAAAATGTGCAGCGCGGACCAGTGGTAGTCACGCGCGTTACGCGATTCTGTGACGCTAAGCGGCAGCGGACGCGCTCACCGCCATTGACTACCACTGTCCGCGCCGCACGTTTTGCCAAACTCTTTCGTTTCTGTATTGAAAACAAAAGGTGTTTTATCACTTCTGTTGATGGTTTCCGAAGGAAAAATGTCTGCTGCATCGCGTGGAGTAGTCAGATTTTCTCCTAGACCCTTAGTTTTGGAAATAAATTGAAAGATATCTACAAAAATGAGGGCATTTCGGGTGTAGTTTTCCTTTCGATCGTTGTGTAAACACATTTAAATATTCATAATGCAATAATAACTTATATCGTTTTATTCGGAAGGGTTCATAGAATAGTTTGAAGCAACGAGCAACCGAATAACTATTACCGTTTCGGCACGAAAGATGTTCAAAGTTGAAAATTTGCATTTTTTTTCAAAATCGAATTTCTCAAAAACTGAGGGTGATGGCGACAATCGGTTTGCGGATTCGTGTTCGAAACAAAAATCGTGTTGCACAGTGTAATACGCTGAGTGTTTGAAAAAGACTGCACGTATAGTTTCCTTACAAAAAATTCTCAAAAAGAACGTAGATTTCTGCTGATTACGCTGGGTTCCCTCTTCAAACAAACATGTAAGAGACAAATTGCAACGAAAAAGCATTCACTGCTATTTACCAAGCACATAGCTCGCCACCTCCCTCAGATTTCCGTATCCAAGAAAACATCCATCGTTCGCCGCCGTCTGTCCTTCTTTCCTATTAACTTCAAACGTTTCAGCGGCCCTCGATACACGTCCTTTCGCTGCCATCATTTCCTTTCCGCGCCCGTATATCCGTGCGCGGGGGTAACAAGTCCGCGCGCAGGCACTCGCACATTTGGCCGCGTGTTCGTGCATGTATCAGCAGCCCCTCACAGAGATCTCCGCTCTCCCCTCCGCCGTGTTCCCTGCCCTCGCCCGCTCACATACAGCCGAAGCGTGTATTTGACAGTACCTAATGTGCTTTCAAAAGCGCTCATTAGTCACTGAAACGCGGTCGCGAAGTGACAACTCGCACGTGGAATATTATACGGTCGAAGAACTTCCGCTGTGTGTCGTATCGCGCGAGCGATGCACATCCTCTTGCGCATGCACCCGCTCGCGTCTCTCTGTTTCTAACTTTCGCATTATACGCCCTTTGTCCGCGATTCGACAGTTTCGACAGTTTCGCAATGGAACGTGAGAATGCGGCGAAGCGGGCCAGGGAAGCCGCTTGCAAACGACGTTAAAGTTCGATCGGACGGCCGCATCTGGGGCCACCGAAATTTTTCTCTCGCCCCCATTCCGCATTGTACGTACAGGCCGCGCTACACGCTGGCCACCCCTCCCAACCCCTGTCCGCGCCGTGCACACGAGTGGCCCGCTTCGATTTCCGTGGTTTACCGGCTAAACCTTGTAATCAATTGGAATGCCCCCGGACTCCGCATGATGCACGGCGATCTCAGATATGTATTTAAATTCGGAGAATGTCGTCGGCAAGCCTCGGCGCCAGGGAAAGTGGGTTTGGTTGAGAAGCTCTGTTGTAGAAGTGGGTTTTGCTATTTTTTTACAAGTTTCTGGAGAAAGGAAAATGGAGTGCTAGAAAGAGAATCGCATGTGACTATATTAAGGGCATTACCCGGTGAAATCGCGTGAAAATATAGGTGAGTTTTATGATTTTTTTTTAGAAAAAAGTATAGAATATATGGGTCTAAAAGTTTTTGCACTTTATTCTGCTACTCGTTAGCTCGGCCAACAGAGATCTCATGGTATCGAATTGATTGGAAAATTTTGTCGGAATTTTTTATGAAAAGTTAATTTGTTATCATTCGAATTAATTTATTTCTTGATTTTCTATGAAAAGGTAAAACGTAAAGGGTAAAGGGTAAAGGGTACAGGGTAAAGCGTAAAGGGTAAAGGGTAAAGGGTAAAGGGTAAAGGGTAAAGGGTAAAGGGTAAAGGGTAAAGGGTAAAGGGTAAAGGGTAAAGGGTAAAGGGTAAAGGTTGAAGGTTGAAGGTTGAAGTGTGAAGGTTGAAGGTTGAAGGTTGAAGGTTGAAGGTTGAAGGTTGAAGGTTGAAGGTTGAAGGTTGAAGGTTGAAGGTTGAAGGTTGAATTGTGAAGGTTGAAGTGTGAAGGTTGAAGGTTGAAGGTTGGAGGTTGAAGGTTGATGGTTGAAGGTTGAAGGTTGAAGGTTGAAGTGTGAAGGTTGAAGGATGAAGGTTGAAGGTTGAAGGTTGAAGTATGAAGGTTGAAGGTTGAAGGTTGAAGGTTAAAGGTTAAAGGTTAAAGGTTGAAGGTTGAAGGTTGATGGTTGAAGGTTGAAGGTTGAAGGTTAAAGTTTGAAGATTGAAGGGTAAAAGGTAAAAGGTTAATAGTAAAAGCTATTTATTCTGGAAGGAAATAATAAAAGATAGTTAATCAATTTCTTCAGAGAAATCAGACGATAGTTTCTGATGAAGCTGACATATTTCGGTGAGGATTTCTAATTGTAAGTGCAGCACCTGCTACAAGTGCAGTAGTAATAGGGGTGAGTCGAGTTGTCGTGGAGTGAACTGAGCGCTCGCAAAATGTGAAGTAATTGTGAATACTATCTGGAATATTGGAACCCTGGTGATCTGAATTTGGATCCAGTCTTGTGAATAGTAATCTCAAGATTAATTATTCATAGTACAAACTAATCTAGTTCCACGTTCAATTGCGTAGCTACACATGCATATATGCACCTATTGTACGTGCATATAGTCCATCCAATAACTATTTCGTTATTATCACTTATTATGGCATCACACAAACCACCCATATGCATTTTACATGTGCTTCTATTTCAATGTTCAAAATCTGTATTCGCTGAACCTCGCCCTTCCACACCGCTGTCTGTGTTGAACTCTTCTGTTTCCTTCCCGTGCTTCTGTCATCGTATTTTACACGCGCACCTACTTGTAACGAAGACATATTATTGTTAATACTACTACCTTCAGGTGATTCGTTACATTCCACAACTTCGAGGTACGCGATGGCTAAAGGGAGAATATTATGCTTCCAGCCAGATACTCGTAACGCAATTATTGTTGAACTAACTCCGCGCGTCCTTTCCACCGCGTGGTTGTTTGACGCTGGCATAATGAGCGTGATATTAAAAATTTAGAGGAAAACAGGCACTGTGCACAGGGATCAGACATGAGACGAATTAACTTACACTTTGGCGTGCTTCCGTGGGATTCGGGTAGTCTACCTCACCTGCGACGCGAGGCTACGAATGCCACCGGAAAAGTTGGCGGAAACGTCAGTCATCAGCCAGGTAAGAGACTCCGGAGCAAGTTTAAGCACGATGTTTGTCTGCTGATGCAGAATCCGCTTCTGCGAAACTGGGAACGCTTTCAAGTTCTATCGTATGGAAATACAAACCGCTCTGGCCGATATTTTGGCTGAACGAGACTCCGGGTGTTCGAGGAAAAGATTTTCTGCAAGGATTCAGTCCGAAAAGCCCCCCAACTAAATTGTCGACTCTGTATTTGCGTACACAGTGCTGCTTTGGTATATTTTATATCTTGTACTATAAATAACTGCAGATTTAACAAGGTGTTCTTGTATCAAGTGAAACACTTCGTGTGGCATTTCGTATGGTCCTTATTTTGTACAAAGTTTGGTTGCCCTTTGCGATACAAAATGTAGTAGTTTTTTCATCATACTTTTACTTACGTGAAGGTATGTTTTATTGCGAAAATTTGTCACTCTTAACACTGATTCCAGAATTCTGTTTCATGGATTTTTAAACAGAACTGTTTTTGTTAGTAGGGGCCGTTTTTATGGAGGTTAAACGTTTCGGGCCATTCGCTTTATTTTTACATAATCATTGAAAGATGGACGATTGAAATTTCGTTATACGGTTCCGAAACTCTCGAATATATCATTTCCGTTCAAAATACAGGAGGAATATTTTATTTGTTCGTTTATTTTATTAGTGATAAGTGTCAATATATTTTCTGCATTTGCTCAGATTTTTCATGCACAAATATTTTTTAACAATGTATGATACGTTTTTCGCAGAATTAATTTCATATAAAATAGATAATTAATGTAAGTAATAATAGTCTCTATGATAATTTTTAAATAAATATTACAGTTACCATTATTTCCTGCAAGTGATTTATCACTTTTTTTCGAACAAATCGTTGTAGCGTAAATGAATGGAAATAATTATTGCAAGCAAGTGAAACGCGTGCACAATTTGAAAATCTCCAACACCTGATTTCTTCCCAACAAATGGGCAGATACAATACTTCACGCTTTCATTAAAATCGAAAGCCAGATGCGATTTGCCACCATTTAATACACGCTACAAATGTTTCATTATCGGTAATTTAACACGAAACTTATTCAGCAGAGAAGAATCATGCCAATATCGAGTTCTTTAAAATCCAATAAGAGAATCGAGTTAGAAGGACCACAGATTGTAATTGTAATTATTCCGTTGAGCCTATCGGTTTTTAAAAACAGTTTTTTCTATAAATTTTTAAAATTCAAAAACCCGTTTTTAAATGTAAAAAACCCGGTTTTATATACTAGAATTAATATGTAAAAATGAATTAATTATTTAATTAAAAACGTTAACATTTTTACTTGAAATCGCTTCGGACACAAGCAAATTGTAGTAGGTAATAGTTTACAGTAATACTAATCTTCATGAGTTCATATTTTCGGAAAAAAATACTAAATGAAATAAAGATTTATAATTTATATTTTGTATGGATTTTAATTATTTTATATATTTTTTCATTTGGTTTTGTATGCTGTGTATTTTATTGTGTTACATTTTTGTAGATCCATAAATATTAAATGAACCCAAAAATTGTACTGATTTGTACGGATTTTTTTTTCTTTATTTGGTTTTATATAGAAGATTATAGGTTTTATTCGAATAATAACATTCGAATACTCAAATATTCGAAGTTTATTCGTAGCATTCGAATTCTTGTAAAATATTCGAATAGTCCCAGCCCTAGAATAATGTAGTGTGCCTTCCATTTTTTATAAACAATGCTTTCCCATCTTACCCCACCAGTCCATCTTGCCCCACATTCCCCTACCTAAATGAGTATCATGTGTTTTACGTATAGGGTGGGCAGATACTTCTATGCGTAAGTGTATATCTGAGATACCAATTACCAGCCAGGGAAGTGTCTCGTCCGAAACAGACCTTACAATCGGCGTACAGAACTCAGCTACCGTTAGCAAACACTTGCCTTCCTTATTTTCAGTAAGTAGATTTATTGAAAGTAATCACTGTGTAAAATCCCGTGAAATCTAGCGTTCCACGTCTCTGCACCTTGTAACACCAATAAAGGACATGAAGCGTTTGCGGTGCCAAAATAAATTCTTCGCGTTACCCGTTATCCTGTAAAAACAACCGCCATTCCAGAAAACCTCCATCATGGCTCGAAGTCGTTAAGCCACCCCCAAAACGTATCGCCGTGTTCTCCTAAACCCTGATGTAATCGACACGTAGTCAACAACGAGCCACTCTGTAAAGTAGTGCTCATAAAAACAAGGTGTAAACCTTTACCAAAAACTGTAACAACAATAGTAATGGACAGAACTGGTGATACAGGACGATCTATGCAGGATACATCGCGATGCGTCCATATTGACGGATGAAGTGATATACAGGGTGGCCTAGGTTAATGGGTCAGGGTTAAAAAAGGGTAGAAAACAAAGTGGAGGAGCTTCAGATGCTTGAACTTTGTTTCTGCACAACCCGTTGTAGGAATTATTTTGTCAGTTAGAGTATTAGACATTGTTAGTTTTATTAGTTAGGTTGTTATTATTTTATTAACTCATTTTTATTTAATTATTTTACTGTCGTGATGCTTTTCAACTATTGTAAAAAATATAATGTGACTCTATTTTATTTAAATCCGCCACCAGGGACCCACGTGGCGTGGGAAGCGTTAATGAAGACTGAGAAGGAAAACTAGGAATTAAGTAAATAGTTCCCACTTTGGGCTCTACAATTATTGTCTAATAATTCAAATTAATTATTCAGGGGAATTCTTAGGGCAAGTGCAATTGTGGAACGTTGTTTAAAATTAGATTTAAAATTGAACAACGTTCAGTAACTGTATCTCCCCCAAGATCCTCCTTCCACAATATTAAAATTTTTCAATTAAAAAGTGAAAGTAGTGAAACGAACTTACTTGGAATAATTGATACTGTATCTACAAGCATTCGCGTAAACAACTATGGAGGACTGCGTAGTACTCAGCTTTGATACTACCTACATCAAGCGGAAGAAATCTTGGTTTCTGTTAAATGGTAAGTATAGTATACGACATCGACGTAGCTAAAGTTTCTTTGGAGCCAGTAACAGTTGGTTGCCCTTCCTACAAACGCTAATTGTTATGAAAGAAGCAGTACGAAGAATCTAATTAAAATGAAGTTGAGAAAAATGCAGACAGTTGTTCCAAATGCTGTTGCCGTGTACGCATCAATCATACTTCTGGTCAGGTAATACTGTATCTCGGATACAGGTCACTCTCTCGAACTCGACTCATCCATCCGGTCTTAATTAACGTAACTGTCTGTGATATCCAGTTGTTTGCGCGTAGATGATCGTGATCGGCAGATTCTTTCTGAGATGATCCACGGCCATTTATATGGAGCCAGTTGGATCGACAAGGAACGACTAATAGTAGGGAGACAATACTTTCCATTGGACTTTACTCCTCGTTAAGATTTATACCTTCACTTTAGCAATCTGTAAAAAGGATAGAAGAAACGGAACACATTAATATTCGTAAATAGAATTTTATATAGGCATTGAAATTTGAATTTTCAAAAAATTGGGTAATACTGATTTGAATTTCTTTTTGTAATTTCTTCTACTGCATATAGTTTATCAAGTATGGGAGATATTTATGTTTTAAGAGAAAGGTGTCCAAGGCAAAATTTGTTTGATATTCTAAAATATTTCTCGATACGAGGAGGGTACAGAGATTAGAATAAATTATTAAGCACTGTTAAAATAATGAATAAAATGTTAATTTATGACACTACTGTCTCTTCTGTTAATTACTGACATCAATCTTTTTAGTTTAATTTACTTGATAGGGAAATTAATACACAATATTCTTTTTGTGATAGCGTATGTATATCATTATAATCTGCCCTGTTCTTCGATCCATCTTCATACTTATGATACCTATTCTGCCCCTTTCTCATTTGTATCTTATTTGTATGTCACTTCATGCATAGTAATCAGTAGCCTATCAGTTATGATTAATAAAAGGGAATTATTAATTATATGCGACACGGTGCGCTGTATCTCAAATCAGAGTTGTTTTGGATCATCCCATCTCGCTCATCAGATCTTAATTGCACAGCTTTGATTAAACCATTTATTAATGAGTCATTTGAAATTGCACGTTCTGAAGGAGATAAAATGAAAGGCGGGTAACACTTACAAGGGGAGGTCACCTTGAGGTAGACACCGATTTTGATGAGCTTTGGCACGCTGGATCTATGTCGAAAATAAGTAAATAGGTGTCCGAGCGTTTCTGTCAATGGGCCTTAATAATAGAGATATTTGCATGGAAATTATTAAAAATTTCATAGTGGCCGTGGGGTCTTAGTGGGTAAAAGTCCCACACTACCCTGGCATCCGTGGGAGATTCCCTTCTGGAGACGTCAGGGTGCTTTTTAAAGATGTTTCCACGTTAAAAAAAACTTTATAAATTTTTTTTTATAAATTTTTTTTTAACTTGGGAAAATCTTCAAAAGGCACCCCGACTCCTTCAAAGGGGAATCCCCCGGGGGCGCCAGGGTAGTGTGGGATTTTTACCCATTAAAACCCCACGGCCACTATGAAATTTTTAATAATTTCCATATAAATATCTATATTATTAAGGCCCATTGGCAGAAACGCTCGGACACCTATTTACTTTCAACATAGATCCAGCGTGCCAAGGCTCATCAAAATCGGTGTCTACCTCATGGTGTCTTCCCCTTGTTAGAGGGATGCATTTCAGTATGCAACGAAGATCACTTTTTAATCGACACCCTATAGTAGTGTAGCTGTAGTTAGTAGCTACGACATACATGCCAAAAAATCATATGACCCTCGCGGGAATGAGTTACGTTATGCTGACAAAAATAAACTATGAATATTGGGATGCTGGTTTGTTGTAACAATAACCCTAGCAAGATCTTGAAGGAGACAGTCTAGAAGTGATAAATATCGATTTTGATGAAACTTTGATATGAAATGGTTGTTACAAAAATTCCAACATTAATATCTAAAGGGTAGCTTTCAGCTTTCAAAGTTGAGATGACAAATCTATTTGGTGCAATATTTTGGAACCTGGCAGCTGTAGCAGAAACATGTGTGCAACGGTAACGAAGGTTCGCCCGGAAATGGAGTAAGCCAGTAAGTCCTCGGGCAAAAAAATTGAACGAAAACGTAAAATGAAATCTTTTCATACGAGGCTCCGTTTTCGAGAAAATCCACTTTGAATATCCATCGAGTCGGTTTCATGTCCCTCTGTAGACTAAATAGTATTTCTGCTGGATCTGAAGCTTAAAATCGTTCGCAATGTCAATAACAGAATTTAAGATAGAATTACAAACTTGATCGAACAGGAATGTTATTTAGAAATAACGATAATGTATGGTAACACAACGATAATATGATTCAATACGCAAATGCTAATATGAAAATCAAAATCGACTTCATATTGCAGTGTGTAATAAATTTTGATGAATTATAAGGTTCCACTAATGTAAAGCTTCATATAAATTTAGTGTATCGAAGCATTGTAGAATTTAAAAGTTTAGAAATTTTCTTTCGCTTTTGAAATACATAGCGTAGGATATATTTGGGAGGCGTACATAGTAGGCGAAGTCTTCGAAAGTGGTCCTTTTTAAGCGCTTCAAGCTTGTTCTTCGTCGCGTGTCAGACACGTAGGAACGCGGCTTAACATGTTCGTTAGAGAGTCTTAACCTTTTGCGGTCGAGGCACGCGATATTTCCGTCAGAGTGTATACAAATCTGACTTTCATGTTGCGAATTGTTTCGAGAAATATTACCCTATGGAAAAGTAGAGGTACCATTCTTTCGATGACACTGAAAAAATGTTGGTCTGTAGTAGGGCTGGGACTATTTGAATAATTTATTATTCGAATATTTTACAAGTATTCGAATGCTACGAATAAACTTCGAATATTTGAGTATTCGAATGTTATTATTCGAAAACTGATGTATTCGCATAGTATGGCGTGAAGTGGGTTAAAATTAGCTTACAAGATTTCACCCTGACAAATGAACCTAAAGAACTTGATTTATAATTCACACCATACTATTCGAATACATCAATATTCGAATACTTAAATATTCGAATAGGATTCGAATACTTAAATATTCGAATAGTATTCGAATACTTAAATATTCGAATAGTATTCGAATACTCGGATATTCGAATAGTATTCGAATACTTGGATACTCGAATTATATTCGCCAAATAATTGAGGAACAGAAGTATTCGAATATTCGAATACCGAAAAATTCGACAAGTAGTCCCAGCCTTAGTCTGTAGGTATAAGAATCGAAAAGTATATTGGGGTAAAGTAAAGTCTATACACTGTACGAGACAATCTTTAGCTCTGTGTACATGAATATTCGAATACTTTGGTATTCAAATATTCGAATTCTCTGGTATTTGAATACTTGAATAGGGTAGACTGGGGGTGGTAGTAACACTTTGACTTTGGAATACGATTACGCAAAAACTATTAGAGTTACAACAACAGTTTTTTTAATGAAAATGTTACTTACTTATCTGAAATTATTTGGGCTACAACAGTTTCGTTGTATGTCAAGTAATATTCCGGTTATTAATGAAAAAAGAGAAGCGGAGAAAGCGTTACAATCGTCCCTGATCCCGGGTCGGTTGTAACACTGCATAGAGTTGATAGTAGCACAAATTTAACTTTACAAAATTAAAATATTTATTGATTTTAATTATAATAATAAATGAAAAAAATTAAAATTTATAACCAATTATGCGGTGTCGCCATTGTGACAGAAATAGAAAACGTTTTGGCTGGTGCATTCTTCATGTGATAAATACTTACATTCAGTACATTGCACCCATTTTTTATTTGGTTTGCTTGTGCAAGTAAGGAAAAGTTACTTTAGGGTATCGAGAAGTTATTTTCTTCGCTATGCATGTATATTGTGTAGCTATACTGCTAGGATATGGATGTGTGTATTCGAAATGTCATTCTTCATCATATATCCAAAATTTGTGTTAATATCTATCATATGTTCTGAGAGACATTTAACGTGTTACAATCGCCCCCGGTCTACCCTACTTAGACTTAGATTATTCGAAGAAATTATTCGTATTCGAATAATTACAACTCTATTACATTCCGAGTTATCCGTTTCAATCTGACTTCGACCTTGCAGGATGAAGTTATTCTAATCTTAATTTCCATCCAAACTGCTTCTAATGAATCTTAAAAGCTCTTTTAATTATCAGACGTGCCCCAAATATTGGTTTTCTGTGAAATTATCATACGCTAATCGCTGTTGAAATATAAAAACTTAATCTCTTTGAAAACTTGATTAGAATTTGGAGTCCTTTCCATCAACGAAATGGCAAACTAAAACTGGTAAAGTGAAAGTACGTAGAAATTGTTAATTACCACAGCAGCGAAGAAGTCACGTTCGTATCACAAACTCAATTCACGTCACTGCTCTTAACGCTTTGACGGCTACACGGTTCAAGCTTTTTCAGGCCACATTATGTAATGGAAATTTTCGAAATTCTCCTTGATTCTAACCATCTACCACTCCCGTATTCCGAATAGTGTCTTCGTAATAATAATCAGGGCTGATACCACGAATTATCTAAAATGTTCGCCTAATCAACAAGTGGCTAATTTTACTAGTTGCTTAATATTTCTGTAAGTATTCGAGAATAAACCATTCTCGATGAAACGCACCTGGAGATTCAAGTTTTTACATTTTTACATGTTCAATGTACTCTCGGTGACTATTAAGCACCGAAGGGTTGGTACAGCACGATGTACTTTTGGAATCTAATAAATTGGATGCACAGGCGTAGACTCAGCTTAGTGGTAGGAGGTTTAGGAAATACACATGAGTTCAGATCAACTTTCGTACAAGTGACAGCCGCCGAAGCGTTGAAGCCACTACTCACCCCCGCGGAAGCTGTCACCTTTGTTCCAGAACTTCTTAGTTAAATTTCAGGATTTATAACGGTTCATGTGTATTATGGAATGTCTCTTTAGATTTATGCGCGTGTGGTATGAAAATTATGTGTAACAAAAGAATTGAAATGATTTGGATGAATCATAATCTGTTTTGGAAGATGGACTCATGGGGGAACTTCTGGTTAAATCCACCACTGTCATTTATGTTATTTTTAACTTGGTGTCTTATCCTGCTTTCAGCGAGATGATTGCAGTCAAAACGAATGTGACTTATATTGAGGTTTTCGTTTACAATTCGGGACGACTCACGGTTTATAAAGTCATTTATTTGTGGCTGGTCGAAGCGGAACTTCTTACCCCTTTATGGGGCAAGTTGTTATCGCATTGGTGTAAGTTGTTACTAAGATATAAGAGTTGCCTTTTAATTAAATATTTCATTTTCTAGTAAAATAAAACAGAATTTTATTAATAATGTTTACTTATAAAGGTTCGGGCCAACAAAAATGTATTATCTTTGAAAGAAAACCAAAACAATATAATAATCATAAACATTATCTTTGGTATAAAAACTATTATCAGTTTTACATTCAACTGTTTGTAGGTGCCTACTTATTGAGATTTGTACTTGCAGCCTACTGTGGCCTGTTGTCCAGATTGTAATTTTTTAATAAATCTCGATAGAGTTATGTGACAGATATTGAATTCTCTAGCGACAGTTTTTATCTTTATGCACAACTTCGATGGAAAGTTTCCCTTTCCGTCTTTCGTTCATATGTTCGCAAACTGAAGCACAGCAGCAACAATTTATACATTCGCGGTGGGGCAAGTTGTACGGTAACAACGTGCCCCAAGTCACGGTAACAACTCATGTAGCAATTTGAGAGACTATTCTGCTTATACATATGTATATTGAAATGATAAACACTATTACAAAATGTTCTTAAATGTCATTTGACCCATAAGAACGAATCAATCAATAATATCGACGTTAAATAATCGAAATAAACCAAAAAATAATGATAGAAAAATATTTACTTATCTGCTAGGCGACTAATAGGTCCTTCCTTACAACCACAAGATTCGCTGTCGCGGAAGCTATTAAAATGGGCGACAGGGTAGCGTGATCAACTCACACGGAAAATATAATTTAAAGTACAACGCTCTTTTTATTTTGAAGATATAACCGTTGTAACAACTTACCCCCGTAATTTTTAGCCCTGGTCTCCCAGCTCCCTCAAGATCTTTCAACGAATATGTACTTATATTTTTTCTAATATAATTCCAGGGTACTGGACACATAAAAAGCTTCGAAATGTTAAGAGAAAAGGTAGATGCCATCGTCCGTAATAGCCGCAAACACGCTGTTCGAAATTACCCCAAATGGACAGAAGTTAAGAAATGTCGAATAAAATAAATAGGAGGATGTATATGTATACAAAGTAATCCGGTGATTTTATTTAGAATTAAGTAACCGAACTACGAAAAAATTATACTTTGTTGGGTGGTATAGTTTTAATGGACTATAGACTCAAAATACTCGAGCGTAAAATTATAAGAAAAGCTACGAACACATTTCCCGACCCTTATCTTCGCGGTTGCGCGCAGCCTTCCGTCGTAACAATTCCCTTACGGCTTACACGTTAACATTCGTGAATGGAGTTTCCCGAGTTGAAATAAATTTTTTCAAAGTAGGTACTCATAGTAACTAAGAAATCCTGAAAATTATATCTGCAATGTACCTATTTTACTCATGTTATTGAAAATCCTCTTACTTCAGAATAATTGGCTAAAACCTGGCATCTATATATTTTTTGCGGTGCTGAATCCGAATACAACGTTATCTTTTGTGTAGAAAAATTTCCTAAGGTAGTTCTCTTAATAAAAAATCGTTCTTTTTTGGAGATAACTCAAAAAGGAAAGACCGAAGAAATTTTTAAATACTTTTTTTGGATTCCTCGCACCAAGTTACTTTCAAATCCATGTTAACCTGTTTTTTAACTCCCAGGGCAAAATACCAATTCAACTATCTTCACATTGACTGCTCTACCTCGAATAAAATTGTAAGTGTTTTCGTCACGTTTTCCCATGTTAACTTTGAAGTCGTCGATTTCAAATTTTTTCCGGCCTTTCCTTTTTGAGTTATCTCCGAAAAAACGATTTTTTATTAAGAGAACTACCTTAGGAAATTTTTTTACACAAAAAATAACATCATATTAGGATTCTGTGACTTAAAAAACATACAGATGCCAGGTTTTAGCCAATTATTCTTAAATAAGAGGATTTTGCCGTTTTTCGCGTAGGCCTCAATAACACGAGTAAAATAGGTTCATTGCAGATATAATTTTCAGGATTTCTTAGTTACTATGAGTACTTTAAAAAAATATATACCAAACCGGGAAACTCCATTCACTATAAGTGAATGTTTACTTGTTAGTACTGAACATAGCTAATTACATGATGTAACAACATCGGGGGAGGACAGGACAATCGGAACCATCGAATATCGCGGTGTTCCCCTAAAGGCTCCCCCAAGCCAACGCGAATTTCGCCGCGCGGAGCGGATCTGCCGCGGATCAGTTAACACTGCCCATAAGCCACCACGTATAAAAAACTGCTGCCTTATCTGATCCGCGGCGCGGAGCGGATGTTCGCGTTGGTTTGGGGGTGCCTCAACACCCCCTACTTTCCCTTTACCTTACAGAAAATCTCACATAATCTCAATACGTCGCCCATGCCCTCACTTGTTAATGCGACTGAAAACCTTAAACAAAAGCAAAAAGAAAACCCAATCAAGCTTCACGCATAACGAAAGGCTAATTTTACCTCGCTCATATCCATCGATTACCAAATCTCCCGCGATTGTTGCCCACATTCCCAACCACACACGCCCTTAAATTCCCAGATCCCACCTGGGCTGATCCTGCATCAAAAGAGAAAACTCGTCAAGCCTCATGAATAGCCTCCGCCAGAGGTAGCTAAGCCAAACATTCGCATCCCTCAAGCGTATTAAGAGACACCCTTCTTCGCGAGTTACACGGAAGAAGGGCGCATCGGAATTAGTAAGTATGTAACGCGCTGGTCGTTAAGCCTCTCCCTCCCCCCAATGGCGGTCAAGGATCCGCGGAAATAGCGGAAACGTGGGAGTCGCCCTACGTACCCTCGACCCTCAAAGAACTTAATATCCGTGTACACGCGAATCCGACCACTCTGTTCCAGCGTGCTATACATCCCACTCGGGGGATACCGATATTGAAACGTAAAAAAGATTCAATCAGTCGCGAAGCTTCAGCGCCAATCAATCACCCCTTCCCCCGTCCCATCCAGCTTTAGGACGCAAAAGCTCTCTCGCGCGCGCAGCCCGCACTGGGGCGGCTGATCGCGACGACGACGCTAAAATGGCCGAGGGGGCGAAACGAAGGGGGTCGCGGAGGGGGACAGGGGGGAGGGGGAGCGGGCCGGGGGCAGAAGAAGAGAACGAGGCGACACGGGGCGGGGAGGAGGGGCGGGGGGGAGGGCAGGCAGGAGGTTGTGGGTGTCAGGGGGACGAGGGTTGGCGGGGGAGGAGAGAAACGAGCTTTCGGGTTGCACGACCGAGTCGACGCACTGGAAGCTCTCCGTGCTTGCGGCGGGAGCTTCAGTAGCCGCTTGTACGTCGACCGGAAGAGCTCTTCTCGCCGTCACGCCGTCCCGAGACGCGCAGCGCGCCACCGCGGACGAAAGATCGTCGGGGATCGAGCTCGGTACATTTAAATGCTCCTTTCTCCCTCGGCTGGATCTCTGGCGGCCTCAGGCCAGGTCGCGGCTTAACAGCACCCGGAGCGGATCTCGCGCGGCCACGGATTTTGAAAAACTACCCCAGTGAAGTGCACAGTGAATGGATCTACCGAATAGGTGTGACAACCGAGGGGAACCGGGAGTCTTAACATGAACGCGGGGCTGTGAACCGTGAGCCGGCGCGCATGTGTGTGTAATTTGCATAAACAAAAGCGGAGGCATCATGAGAAGTGTCGCAAGATATCGGCAACCGCGTCCTACCACCCTCTCCGCATCGCTTTTCATCGTCCTGGCCGTTTTCGTGACCGGTAAGAGAAATCGTCCGCGTGACAGGGACAAGCACCGCGGGGGTCCGCGCGATCCTTCTTCCGCGGCCCGTTCGATCTTCCCCGTCGACGGCGCCGCGTCGATTCCCTCGAAAAATCCCTCCTCGCCACGGGGAACCAATTTCTGAATCGGCGGAAAAACGGAAGCGAAGCGCTGGCGACTTTGAAATATCGCAGGGAACGAGGGTGGAACACCGGGGAACGCTTCGATGTTAATAATCCTGATAGGAAGATCGTTCTCACGGGCACAGAGTCACTCAAACCGCGGATACAGTGGATTTACATCGTCTCTTTTATTCTTTGCTTGACGCTGAACATGCCCGCTGACGTCGCACGTTCGCTTGTCGGAAGTTCATCCGTCAGTGGCGATCGAAATATCGGAGATCCTTTAACGTCTAGATCCAGGGATCAGAAACTAGCAGCTGCCGACTTTGCAGTGATAGATTTTGCGAATTTCAATTCCGAGGATAGGTGCCATTGTTCACCGTTATTTTCGTGGCCAGTAAGAAAGCACTGTGTAACAGCAAATTTATACTGTGGTTTTTACGCTTCGTCTGCCGACATCGCAGCTTTGATTTCCATAAGAAATCAATTACCAGCCTCGATCGCGCAAACAGAGCCTTCGGGCGTCCCGACCGTAAACGCCGGATAGTGTAGTTCGTGCTTTACCATTCAAACGAAAGAAGAAGCATGTCATCGCGGAAAGTTGCCTGGCTTTAGCTGGTGACGTTTATCGTTTCGACAGTGACCAGAAAAATCTTTCACTTGGGCTTTCGAGCGACCTCGCCAAGAGACTAACGCGCCCAAATTGGAAATCCTATTTCCCCGAATGTTCGTCGCCGTTTCGTCACGGCATTGCTAGCAGGGAGGATCGACGGAGGTTCGGTAGCGTTACTGGAAGTCATTCGTCTTCGCGGAGGCGTTCGTTCGACGCTCGATGCCGAGGGTTTGAGAAATCGCGGTTAGAAATTGACCGCGGTGTTTGGAGTTTTCTCGAGTGACGCAGAGCGGAGGAAACGAAAGAGACGCCCGTTGCCGGGAACACCGTTGCGCATTATTCGATTTCGTGGAAGCCAGTGCACTCACGGAACTTGGAACGATCCCCGTCAGATGACCGTACTTTCCGTGGATCCTCTCTAGGCGACGATTGCGGCGGATGAAAAAGTTTCTATATCGAGGGCGGCCGAGACGTCGCGATCTTCTTCTTTTGTGTCGTACAGCACCACCGTGGAATGGGATTAAAGTAGTTTTTCTGCGGCCCTGCCGAGGCGAAAATACTGATCGCAGGTGAAACCAGTCACGTACGCGAGTAAACATAGTTCAGCTCCTTAGCGCGACAAAAAGCTTCGAATCTTATTGCTGGCAGGGGCGAAAGTGCTGTCGTTCTAGCGCACCGAATGTTTTGCTCGTTGAATCGTTGGCTCGTTGAGCGATCGAATCACTTTGGGGAAAATCGGGGGTGGACTTTGAGGGAAGGTGTTAAGCTGTGATAGTATAGTAGGAAGGATATTATTCATATCTTGTGGGGACATAGTTTGATTACTGGGAAAGAAGGTGCTACAAGAGGATGGGAACGTAGTAAGGGGTAGTTGAAGATTTTATCATGTGGTAATTGAGCCGTTTATTTTGAACATGACCTAAGTCATAGCCGTCTGTAGTACAGGTCGGACACTACGACGTTGTAACACCGCATTTCGAACAACCATCGGTCCGATGACTATGGTCCGACTGGTACTAGAGCCGGCTGTGACATAACTAGCGAAAGGCTTCAGAAAAATTCAAATAGGACTGATGACAGCGTTGCCAATTCACTATGCTCTGGCTTGTGCTACAGACGGCCATGCCTAAGTCTATTTATATTTAAAAAAAATTTATATATAAATTTTTAATGCTAACTTCAAGTTGTACACTTTACTACAGTCAACAAAAAACAATTGACAAATGGACTTAGGCCACTTTCAAAATAAACGGCTCATTTGCGAAATGGGATATGTTATTTACAAATTTAGACATTGGCCAATTTTGGATGTCGCTTTGATACTTGCAGGGGTTCGTTTAGTAATTTATATATTTTTTTGCGAATTGTGAAGAAGTGATTTATTATTTTGAGTAGACTGGGGTTATCCGCCTCTGGTAAACAGTTCAGGGTAATTAGTTTAAAATATTTGCTATGATATTAAGGTCAGGAGATCTAACAGGCTATTGTACAAGTATTAGGTATATTAGTCACATGAAAGTTGTCTTTTTAGATGCCTGAACAGATGCACTATCACGTTGAAAAATACTTACATTTCTCTCCAACAAGTCTATCACAACTCGTCTGCATTTCTTAATATCTGACACTGATCAATTTCGTGTCAACAAAGTGAATATTTGCTTCTCGTCGATAATCCTCCTCCATCCATCTGTCGACATATTTGAAAAACTGGACCTTCCCTTAAATCATAGAAGTAAAATGACCTACCATTCGAACCATCTAATATAGATTTATTCTCACTTGAACATATAACTTTTTTCAACCTCGTCTTTCACTTCATCTGCTATTCTGCAAAGATTTCGTCGCTGTTCTAGTTAGTGACGAGTGGTCCATGGCATCCGTCGCGTTCCTTTCTTCGTTGAGCTTGATTATACCTACGATTGTAAAAGTCACTGATCATTTATAACTATTTCTTCCATTCAGCTTCAGTTGCTTCACTAGAAATTATTATTAATAGTGGAAGAATTCCATCGCTACTTTCACTAGAAATTATTATTAATAATGGAAAAATTCCATCGCTACTTTCACTTGAATTATTATTAATAATTGAAGAATTCCATCGCTACTAAAACTAGAAATTATTATTAATAATGGAGAAATTCCATCGCTACTTTCACTAGAAATTATTATTAATAGTGGAAGAATTCCATCGCTACTTTCACTAGAAATTATTATTAATAGTGGAAGAATTCCATCGCTACTTTCACTAGAAATTATTATTAATAATGGAAGAATTACATCGCTAGTTTCACTAGAAATTATTATTAATAGTGGAAGAATTCCATCGCTACTTTCACTAGAAATTATTATTAATAATTGAAGAATTCCATCGCTACTTTCACTAGAAATTATTATTGATAATGGAAGAATTCCATCGCTACCTTCACTAGAAATTATTATTAATAATGGAAAAATTCCATCGCTACTTTCACTAGAAATTATTATTAATAGTGGAAGAATTCCATCGCTACTTTCACTAGAAATTATTATTAATAGTGGAAGAATTCCATCGCTACTTTCACTAGAAATTATTATTAATAATGGAAGAATTACATCGCTAGTTTCACTAGAAATTATTATTAATAGTGAAAGAATTCCATCGCTACTTTCACTAGAAATTATTATTAATAATTGAAGAATTCCATCGCTACTTTCACTAGAAATTATTATTGATAATGGAAGAATTCCATCGCTACTTTCACTAGAAATTATTATTAATAATGGAAGAATTCCACCGCTATTTTCACTAGAAATTATTATTAATAATGGAAGAATTCCATCGCTACTTACAGTTTACAGTACGCGGTCTTCTACCATTTGTAGATATTTTTTCCATATTGGTCTACGTTCACACATTTTAATCAATTTTACGCTGTTCTTAGCTCCATTTATAATATTTAAAAAGATCAGTTAAATCTCTTTATTCCCCGAAGTTTTCACTTATAACTAAAATAGTAATTTACCGCTAATTCTACGATGGTTTTAGTTAATTTAACAAACAATTCCCTCAAAATGCTTAATACATTTAGATGTCGCTTTTTCATAAGCCAATTTCAAATCCCACGACCATCTTACTATGTCCTTTGTCGCATGTCTGTGTGATTATTAATAGCGAACTGAATCTTTTCATAGAAAATACAATATTATTAGAACCTTTTTGCAGTTACTTCCAAATTATTTTCATGGAAAAAAGTGCAAGATGGGCTAAACACTATGCCGACTTTTAGAATTATTAAAAACCTTCGAGTGTTTTATTTTATTATCGTGCAGTGTATATAATCTAAGAAGCAGAAAAGTTTTCGTCTCGATGCAAGCTTTTCGAAATGTGATTAGTTGAAGTTTCCGATAGTTCCATGATTTGAATCGTTACCTTTTTATGGGCCTAGTTATTTTTAGAAGAAACTAGGTTCCGTGTCATCGTGTAACCGTGAAATTATCACGATTAAATGTGACAAGCGTAACATTTCATTGTCCATATCACGTTTCGCGCTGTCATATGAGTTAATTCTAATTGAAATTTAATATTAGTTGTGACTGTGGAACAGGATTGTAGAACGAAATTAATAGTGGATTATACTTATTTATTCAATCGCTATAATATTATATAATATTTATTCAAACACAACTCCTACTTCTTAATTTCTTACATCGTACATCCTCCTCTCTTTGCTTAAATTTTTCTTAAAAATTCTTGAATAAATTATTCTAATTGAATAAATTTAAATTTCTCTTAAATATTCGTGCTCCAGATGAATAAAATAAACTGTATGCCATAATATTTCATACAATTCTAATACAATGAAATAAAATTTCGCGACTCATAGGATTTATTAACACAAAAGATCTGTCGGATTACGCGTGGTTCTAAGCAACTGTAAATAAACAATATAAACAGAAATTTATTTTTCAAGTGGTTAAAATGCTTCGATACAATGAAAGGCCTTCTAAAACAATTTTGTTTTTATTAAATACGAATGTATTTTAAAAAATATCACCAATTTTCAGTAAGACGTATTTTATCCTGGAGAAGTATTTTATAAACATAGAAGCATATGAAAAATGCAAAGTAGACATTGAGAAATAATAGGCGTCAAACGGTACGCACTTGTGAGGTGCACTATAAGAACTCGAAACTTAAATTGCAGACGAGTAACCGCTTGAAGGACCGGGTTTTTCATGTAGAAAACATTAATCAAACCTAAGGGGACGTTTCTCTTAAGTGTGACAGCCCGTTGGAAACTATTAAATGACGTAAGAGGAGTGATTTCTGTGGAAACTTGCACAATTTCTCCCTCGCAATCTTTACGATCTCGGCCAGCTATTCCGCAAGAACGGAAGCCTTACGGGTCTCTTTTTAATTTATTTCCGCAGACTTTTACGTTCAATTAATACAATTAAGTAACGAACAGGAATAGGTCGCGCAGATGAAATTACTTTCCTCCGGCGTGGTGTACTACAAGTAAATCTCTCTATTAGCCTGGAATAAATTTACGATCGCAAAGAACCTTGATTAACCATCTTGACGATTTCGTTAACTAATTTATTTATTTCTCGCGCGTCCTAGAAATGATTCACTTGCAAATCTCGCGGTGGAAATTTGTTGTCAGCACTGACACGAAGTTACTGAAATTAATAAGAGAGTTTTACGCGAATCGCTGTGTGAAAATATTATACAGATTAATTATTTAGAAGAAAATAACACATATAACAATTAATTATTGAATCACTTCCATGCAAATTTTTGTCAAATAGAGTTTGTATTATTATATTATAAAGAGTTAAGAATTTTTTATATCTCCTGCGATTTTATTTCTTTTTTTAAATAGGAATGTACTTTCTTTGCTGAAATATTATTGAACGCATCGGCGCAAAGGATTTATGCCTACGTATATACATACTGAAAATTCGCAGCAATATGAATTCACTGTCTGCTGGAAATAGACCACCACGAAAACTATTCGAAGCGCAGAATTATTTTTCAAAGCAAATATCAATGAAAAGTAACTTTGTACCCGATCGCGGCATTCGTTTTTATTCGCTGAGAAAAATGCTGCGGAATAAAATGTACGCCGTTCCATTTAGAAACGATTAAACGGTCGTTATTCGTGACAAAAATAAAATATTGAAATGTTTGTAGCGGCAATTTATTCCCTGGTTGAAAAGCTGACGAACCTCTGCTGCGAATATTTTTTTTCACGAACTATCGCGTGCAACTAACAAGTTACGGTTGCCACAAAAACCCTGTGTGTCTGTACAACAACGTAGCAGTAGCATAGAATAGAAAGGGAGTAGCATAGAAACCGACATTTTCCTTGCAAAAAAAAATTACTTCGCACTGTATTATGCTTCTTTAAAGGCACATGCACTATTCCAAATATCTTCATACAAAATTTTGAAAAAAATATACTGGAATGAAAAGAGAAAAGGGAATAAATACTATCGTGTCCATTATATAATCAATCATTAATTATTCATAAAGAATTACGATTGGGGTGTGTTTATATTTAATAGGTTTCTGTCTCTAACCACCATATTTTAATAGAATCAGATTCCCAATGATTTTATTCAGAAATTTTATGCACTATCTTCCTTGAAGGGTTTCAAAATAAAAGAATTTAACTATTAGGTTGGAAATTACTTTACGAGGTTATTTTATATTCCACGATTTTGCGTTTGGTATGACTAGCATTGGAAAAATATATTTGCTCGATCGACACGCGAATGAGTTGACGCGCAAAGGGTTGAACGTTTCACCCCATCATTGAGGAGTAGTCATGCCTGCGATAAGTTGGGTGACAGTCTAGGTATTAAATAGGATATTTCACTACCATTCGGTAATTAAATTAATTTCTTATCGTCTGCATTATTCTCTGTCCTCATTTGTTTAACTGTACAAATATCACTATAAATTAAAAAAAAATTCTGATCACAATATTATCCTTCATTTGTTTCAATTTTCAATCTATCGCTACACAAGATTCATTTCACCTGTTTTCCTTCAAAAATGAAAGTTCAGAGATCATTGCTGAATACTTTTACATGCTACTGTGTACACAGTGGTCTAATATGAAAGTCAAAGAACTTGGGGAGCACCTAAAGCTCGCAAAGCTGAACGAAATATATTCAGGTAACGTAGGTTTGCAAATCAGTTTTAATTGAACGTGGGTGGATGATTATTCGAGGTGTGAATTTTATATGAATTTAGTGTAGATTTACTTTGCGTTTCAATGTAATTTTTTAAAAAAAAAACACACACACACAAACGAGGCTAAATCAGAGGGGAATTGGTCAGCGAACAAATTGGTAAACAAACATACTTCCTGACCTCTCGGTAAATAGTATAATCTGTTTCCGTTGCTAACCTGCATTGTTAAACTCATTCATTACCCCGTCCATACAATCATCGAACCGTGCTTTGATCTGGACCGTTATGGCGGCATAATCAAAGCTTCGTACCCGACGGAATGTCGATAACGACGTTACAATAAGTGCGTCGCGCAAACTAATGCAGCATCGCAGAACTATTCTGGTTAGAGAATTTTAGGATATCAAAGCGAATATACTGTACATACATACATCACGGGTTACATCAATTACCTCATATACTTTAATACATGCGGATGCATATTAGACTAATAGCTGTCTGCCTTGACTATACACGTTATATATTGGAACAATTACGCGTTTCCTCGGGAAATTCAGACGCACGTTAATCGCTGCAGCGGCGAATAAGATGCTGAAATCCAAGCACCTATTAAACCCTAAAGCATTTCCAATCACGTTGTCGTATCAATATAATAACTCTGTTAATGAATACAATTTATGGTGAAATTTTGCTATTTTAAACGAACACTATTATACGAGTAATTGTAAGATTTACATCATGCAAATTCTGCTGAGGTCGTCAGATCTTCTATTTTGAAAATTTATACATAAATGGTAATAGTTTAATGGTGGTTTCCAATTATCTATTTTTATCAACTACTTATAATAAGAAAAACAGACGATTCACGCACACCTCGGGTTATCTATCGATACGTCAACGACACTTTACCGTACCGTTCGAATAATTTGCAAAGAAAATTGGAATGATGAATGGACAGGAGAATAATGAAACGGTAGGGAATAATCGCCGATGACAAAATCGTAAAGTTAAAATATGCGGTACATTAATTCTTGGTCGACGCATAAATGGATAAAATTATACGTGGTATCGTGAACTGGGGGAACATTGGCAGTACGGGGTAACATTGACATCTACTTAACATCTATTAAAAAGGAAAAGGGAAAACATTTTATACATTTTCACACTTGTATTACCATCACAAACGATGCGATGTTATAATAGGATACCAAGTTTAAGAATGTTAATTAAAAAAAAATAAAATAAAAATAAAGTACATTGAACATTATTTTTTTGGAAAAATATGCATGTCTGCAGGTTCCTTTTTCTCCTAAAAATGATTATGTAATCATACTATATAGGCAAAAATTTAAATTTGAATTTTCAGTTCGCCTGGGTGCGGGATAGTTGTCTTTTGATTAACCAAACACAACTGTAAAAAAAAATTGGAAAATATTCATGTCTGCAGGTTCCTTTTTCTCATAATTATAATCATTTTTAGGAGAAAAAAGGAACCTGCAAACATGAATATTTTTTCAAATTTTTTTACAGTTGTGTTTGGTTAATCAACATACAACTATCCCGCACCCAGGCAAACTGAAAATTCAAATTTAAATTTTCCGCTCCTCCCTATTGAACATAAAAAGAAACGAATTTAGGTGTTAATGTAAGTTCAGATGTGGTAAAACTTTAACTTCTTAGTGTTATTTACATATGATGTGCCAATGTCACCCGGTTACGGGGTAACATCGGCAGGTATTTAACATGTATTAAAGAAGGATAAGGGCGCAAATTTTATGCATTTTGACACTTGTAGCGCATTCACGAAAGATGCAGTGTTATGATAGGATACTTAAAGCAACTGTAAAAATGTTAATTTTTATATTGTACAGCAAAATGTTCCAAAAACATGCCAATGTCCCCCCAGTTTACGGTAGCTGTTTAATTTAAACAACGAGGTCGCTGGGAATTCTCGCTCGTGTCATACCTAAGTGTAACAAGTGAAGCTCGAACATTTGACGTGTCTGAAGATTTCAAGCAAAAGTGATAGTAAAGAAAGGAGAGATAAGGTATCTGTAGCATCGAAGAACATGTGTAAAGTGCAGGTTGAAAACGCTGTCGGTATAAATCAGTGCCAAGATGCTTCTGGAAGTTTCGAGAGTACATAGTCAAGGAACTATGCTCTCGAAAATGAATCTCGCGCTGGAGACTCGCAGGGTTGGATGGAAACACTTTAAGAATTATTGCTGATAAAACCCAATTGTATTTGTGGGAGAGCTAGCTCGAGCAGCAAGTAGGAGTTAGAACTCGACTCGTGTAACGATCCAACGTCAAATGAGAAATATTGGATGAACTTGCGGATGTGGATAACGGGTACTCTTTGAAATGACAGTAATCGTGCAAAAAGGATGAACGTGGATTCTTCTATTGAGGCTATAGAGAATCATTTTGTGAAAGAGCCTTTACAAAATTCAAAAAATGGGTGCAGTAGTATTAAATGCCAAACGTAGGGAGTTTGCCACGTCGAATATTGAAAAGCATAACTGAAACCACGAGGGGGCTAATTTGTTGAAATACGAAACAAGAAACGATTCATTGTGGAATATTAGCTTGCAATAGAACAGCAGAGAAGTTTCATTGTGAATAATTAGATTACAAGAAAAATCACAAACTCTGAGTCATGCAGCGTAGAAGCTTTTCCATCAGAGCGATGTGAAATTGTTATAGGTACAAAGGGAGTGTTACTAAAATATTCATTGGACATCGGATCGTCAGATCTTCATCGTACAATTATTTTAAAAATATTTAGAAAAGTGCAGTTGATAAATTTTTATGACGATGAAAAGGAAACTCGAGTACCGACAGAAATGGCAGAGTGGCACAGGTGGGAATCATATGCTTCACTAATCATTAAGAGAGCATTTACTTGTACAGTGACAAATGTATCGAAGAGAGCTGTATTATTTATAGACTGAGATGATGAGAAAGCAAGGGAGTGTGTAAAGTCTGAACCACGATTGGAATCCATTGGGAATGACAGCCTTAACAGAGACGAATAGGAAGATGAAGGGGAAAAGGAGGACATGATCTGAAGCATTCTCAAGCATTTACACCCATACATACATTTCACGTACAGTTGTAAAACAGTGTAAATAGAAAAGTGAAGATTGTAAATAATTATCTACTAACCGAAGGAAACTTTCAAGTTTTTAATGTGTTCATCCTAGTGTTCATCAGTGTGGTGTGTCATAAATAATTCGATTAACCTGAACAGCAATTAATTTGGACAAGTAAAGTTCTCTGCTAGTGCACCGCAGTAATAACGTTAAATGTGTCGACAAAAATTTGTGATGACACGCGATTAAAATGATGGCGTAATATTCGCGACGAAAGTGTGGCAGCAGAAGTGCGTGGATTTGTTTGCCAGTAGGTGAAAGTCGTCGTGCGCAAAAGTGCTGCAACGAGCTACAAAAAAGATGTTCATCAGTCAGCTGCTTAATTGCTTTCGCCGTTTGTGCAGAAGATGCAATTAGTGCTAGCCTACAAGCATTCGTTCTGACGTGCTGACGAGGGAAGATCAAAGAGAGTTCAAATCTGTAGCGAGACGAAAAGTTCTGGCTTTTCAGGTTGAAGAAAATGCAATCGATTCTCTGAAAGTACGATAGGTACCTACAAAGGTGCAATAAAAATTGTGCGTCCATGAATCAATGACAGTGAAAACGAATGATAGACGGATGATGGAAATGGGTTACAGAATTGAAGTGAACGTGTGTATATTTCTACTGACTCGTTGTGATGTGGAGTTCAAAGTGATCATACTACATAAAAAAAATTAAAACAAAAAAATAGAAATGCACCAAAAAGTAAAAAATAATTTTTTTCCTTATTTAATCTACGACTCTCAGTATTTTTATGTCGGCGCCTTATCATTTGCACTGAGTAAATCTGGTGCCGACTTAAAAATATTGAGAGTCAAAGATTAAATAAGGAAAAAAATTATTTTATACTTCTTAGTGCATTTTTATTTTTTTGAAGTCGGTTTTAAACTTTTTTAAAATTTTTATATTTTACCCGGTAGTTATTTAAGCTATGTAACTACATTTATTTAAAAAAAATTGGGTAGGCCTACAAAAAGTGCTGCTTGTAATAATAATAATGAAGTCGGTTAATGAATCAGATTTCTTATTTTTGGTGTAATTTCAAAACTACTGAACCGATTTTGACAATTCTTTCTCCATGACCTAAGTTGATTGATGCTGAACCAAATGCAATAAGTTTCACGAAAATCGGTCCAGTAGTTTCAGAGAAATTCGCGGACAAACATAATACATATTAACATACATAAATTCAAACACATCGAATTGAGAACCTCTTTCTTTTGGAAGTCGGTTAATAAAGTCTGATTTTGTGACGAAACCTTTAACGAGTTTGGATATATTTTTCGAGTTTTTAAAAAGAAAACCTTGAAGAGAAATTTGCGAAAGAAGGATTCGCTTATAATTTTCACGTTGGAAAAATGACGTCGATAGAAATAATGTTTATTTAGAAACGTTAATCCTACTCGATTAAAATAAATGAGGTACTTGGTGCAGTTGATAATTTCGGAGATAAAAAATATTTATGAGGCTTATTTTCGCGAAAATAGACAAGGATGGTAAAGAGCATCGATCGGTTTCTGTTTAAACGAATTTAAAACCAGTAACACGATGACTTAAATCTAATCTCCCATCTAATTTCACGTTACCTATAGTATACTTCAATTTTATCAAACTCGTAAAAGATTTAACGTGGGATGAACTGTTATCTAAATCGTAAAGAGTGAAGATTTCAGGAAGATTGTACGAGGATCAATCAATCATCGTGTTGTAAAATTTGTACACTTGTAGCTCTCATAAGGTAAAGAGAAAATCAATTATTTGTAAATTATTACTCATTTTGGTTCCTTTTTTTCTAAATTCTATGGGTCTCTTATTAGATATTAGAAGATGCTATAATAATAGGTGTGACAAACAATGGATTGATCGCGATGGAACGCTAGATTATTATTTTTCGGGATAATTAAATAGCATCCCACACTCGAAGGCACATAATGTTTTACATAAATTGTAACAGCGATTAGAATTTAAACATTTAAAAACACGTTGAAATAAAATACCAAAGGAATCTTTAAAGTAAAACGGTGTGGTTGGCTAGCCATGTATGCAGAAACATAGAACTCTTTAATTAGGATAAAACGATATTAACATTTAAATGATTTCCTCAATAAACCATTTCTTAAGAATTTTAAAACATCGCCACCGGTATTCATCTCTCGAATCATTCACGGCCAAGACATTCAGAGGGACCTCTTCATTCGAGAAAAAGTTGCATTCCTATTTGCGAGAAAGTGTTATTACACTTTGCAGGTGCGTGGTTTCACCTGTAAAAGAAATAAGGTCGCGAGGAATCAGGTCGCACGATGGCATTCAACTGCATCCCTGACAGTTTTTTACTTCTATTTTCAACCGGAAGAAAAAAACAAACATTTTGTCCCAATTCCGTAATTCGCGTTGCATACGTTACGAATATAAAAAGCTAACGTTACCTAAAATGAGAGTGAAAAAATAAACATCTATATGACGCATAATGAGCGTGTTGTTAGTGTTAGAGAGTGTGGGTGATGATTTGGAGGAGAATTCCGCATCTCTTCAAAGTTAGGTCGGCTAATAGTGTTCAATGACAAAGCGTAAAGGGGTTTAGTCGAAGTAAAACCAATTTAATCAGAGAGCACAGAGTGGAAAGACTTAATTCCACTAGTGGCACTGGGAATCGACACTGAACAAAGATTGGGGAAGTATCGGGATCTGGGAAGAGGGTTTTCATGAAGTGTCTGTGGCGAAATATATCTAGAACGCGAAACAGTTTGTCTGTTTCATTGTGAAATCAGCTTAACAGCTGTTCCATGATTAGGTTATTACTGGATATTATGAAATGCATCCTGCGCGTCACTTTTTAATAATAAATGACAACGAGGAATGTGCAGGTGGAGTGTAAAATCCGTGCTATATTTAAAATGAACTATAACCCCCTTTTTTCCACTCTGCCACATGCCACTGTGTTACAACGCATTAACTTTAATTAACAATTTCTCGATAACTATGCGGTAAATCGATTTTAAATTTTGTACAAGGGTTTCTTGCATTCCAAATTAGTTTTGCACGAAATTTCAAAGAATTCATGAATTCAGCAGATTATTCAGGAACTACCTTAATAGATAAATTCGTAAACTAATTGTTTCTGAAGTATTCAATTTTTTAATAAAAAGTTCTTGTTAAAACTCCTTGGTTTTTTACATTGAAGTTGAATAAGTACCTATAAAAAAGAGCTATTTTCAAATTTAAAGTTGAATATAGCTCTTTTTTATAGGTACTTATTCAGCTTCAATGTAAAAAAACAGGAAGTTTTATTTGAAGATGACACCAGATCTGAGAAAAAACTGGAAAATAGCTACAACTGTAATTAGTGGATTATTCATTGTCAGAGAAGCATACCTAATCCAACCTAAGAAATTTATTCTGAGACATGCATTTATTCCTGATATCTCTTTGACATCTTATACCATGAATAAAATGTCAACCGTTCTGTAGCACACGTAATCGTCCAAGAACTGTGACCTTACAACAAAAGTAAATGAAACAAAAATATTAAATTCATTAGAACTTTACTTCCTTCAATGAGATCCTAACAACCATTTTCCTCCGAAGCCTTGCACTATAATAAACCTCGATCACACACGCTGACAGGATAAAGAATTCTCAAACACTGCAATTATAAACTTGCCCCACACCTTATCATCTCCCATTTTCTTCACCTTATACTTACTAACTATCATTCATCCCACAGCGGCTTCTTCTTATTCCCAGGAAGCTTAATAATATCAATTGCTGGAAGTTATAACATCCGCTTAATCCTTCCTCACGAAATAACAGAAATCTGTCGACGAGCCAGTCTAAACCGAGATGCGGAACAGCCTCGTAAAAACTAATAGCCCACACATCGATGCGTGCGAGCAATCATGATCATTAAGCTTTTTTTTTTGCGCTGGAAAATAAACGCCGACGAGCCCGGCGCAATTTTCCAATCGCGTATACAGAAACTGCCCCTTCCACGGGATGAAACGGAGACATAGAGATAAAGAGGGAAAGGGGGGGGAGGGTGGCAGGGAGTCCGAGAGGGTGGCGAGCGTTAATCGCCGATCAGGTCGGGTTTTCAACGTCGCGGGGAACTTTTGTTGGATTTACACGGCGGCATAATTAAAGTGTCATGCGGCGAGTAACGTTGATAGCGCGTTAAGGTAAAGAAGGCCAAAGTAACGGGCGCCCGCGCGCCTTTGTTCTTCGACGCCGAGCGAGGGCTTAGTTGTGAGAAATTAAGCAATTAAGCCGCGTATTTTACGACCGGAGATCCGAGTTCCATATGCAGGCTAGCCTCCCGTACGTAAAGTCGTTGGCTCCACGAGCGTGAGTAAGAACGCGGTGTTATTAAGACATCGCAAAAGTGTAAGGACGTCATGGACGAGCCAGTCGGCGGCAGAGCGAGGAAGGGTGAAGGGTAGCAAAAAGATTAGAAAGGGACACGAACTTTGAGCCCAGCTGTATAGACGTAATTATTAGCTTATCTCAAAAGCCTCTGCCTATTTTTGTTTGACTTCTTCACGAAGTCATGCAACGAAATTAGTTTAATCGTTAGTTTGATTTCCCTCTTTTTTAATGACTGGTCTAAATGGTCGATGCCTCGTTCATAAAGGTCAAAAGGTTTTGGGGAAAAATGTACTGGGTGTAGTTTATATTATTTCTATTTAGATATGTTAAGCGGGGCTTGCGCCTCGCTGGGTCGAAAAATAGATAATTCTTTGTGAATTTTTTGTACAAAAACGGTTCAACAAATTAATTTGAGGTTTGGCAGGCTGTTTTACTGTATCTTGAACTATTGTTCTGAATTTTTGTGTGACAGTGAAGAAAAAAACATGGCAGATACGGAGAGAGGGTTGAAAAATAAGCGGGTGGACATGGCGTTGACGAAAAGCACTGTAAGGATTATGCGAAACACAAAAAGGAAAAGAGATTCTTAAAGTATATGAATGTGGCTATGGGTGGTAGTAATAATAAATGGCAGCCTTTTGAAGAAGATGAAGCGCCCTGATTTGAGTCTGAGAAAGGTTTTGCCTCAAAATCGGGAAAACTTCTTTAAATAAAAAAGGGACGTTGACAGATATCGTAATAAATCTACTACCATCCATAGCCACATTCATATAGTTTAAGAATCTATTTTCCTTTTTGTGTTTCGGATAACCCTTACAGTACTTTTAGTCAACGCCAGGGCCACCCGAATATTTTTCAACCCTCTCTCTCTGTAGTCTCTGTACCTGCCAAGTTTTTTTTTCACTGTCTCACAAAAATTCAAAGCAATAGTTCTAGATACAATAGAACAGCCTGCCAAACCTCAAATTAATTTGTCAAACCGTTTTTGTACAAAAAAATCACAAAGAATTACCTATTTTTCGGACCAACAAGGAACAATCCCCCCTTAACCCTCCGTGGCCGCCCTTTTTTCTAATCACAAATTGGTCACATGGGTTTTACTGCACACCAGTGTCATTTTTGAGTTAACATTTTCGTATTTTCGAAGCTTTTAACTTTTGGGTGATAATTGTGTATTCGTAATACTCTAATAGTATGATGAAATTTGTAATTGAAAAGCGATTTGCCACGGTTGTGGAGAAAAGCGATATTTTTATATTTATTTTATTTGCGGGAAATCCCCTTTGGAAGTCGTAAAAGCGCGACATTTGAATTCGAAAATTGCGCTTGGGGTGCGATACACCCCGCGTGATCACGAAGGATTACCCCCTTAACGACACACTGAATTTTACAAAAACGTTAAAAAATTACAACCTTTTTTATGTTTCCATTTTACTATACAAATGTTTATGGACTGTGATGAAACACTGTTTTCGAAAGAAGCGTTTATTTTTTATTCTGTCGAACGTAATATTACGGAGGTGGAATTTTGAGACCGTTAAGTAAAAATCCCACACAGCCCTGGCGTCCGCGGGAGATTCCCTTATGGAGACGTCAGGGTGGTGCCTTTTGAAGGTGTTTCCACGTTAAAAAAAACTTTATAAATTTTTTTTATAAATTATTTTTTTTATAAATTTTTTTAACTTGGGAAAATCTTCAAAAGGCACCCCGACTCTTTCAGAGGGGAAACCCCCGGGGGCGCCAGGGTAGTGTGCAATTTTGACACATTAAAACCCCACGGCCACTATGAAATTTTTAATAATTTCCATATAAATATCTCTATTATTAAGGCCCACTGGCAGAAACGCTCGGACAACTATTTACTTATTTTCGACATAGATCCAGCGTGCCCCTATGGATGCCTCCCCTTGTAAGTAACCATGTATGATTTACCAATAAATACATTTGTATTATCTCTGAAGTAACTGTGCTGCTCCAACATATATTGCTACTTTTAACAAAGACTTTGGTTCAATGAAGCGAACGAACTTCTGCAGCGATTTAATATAACCTGTACGTTAAACGTGTGTGACTCTAGTGGCACATGGAAATTAGTGGATCCCTCTTCGCGTGCCGCGACTGTCACACGAAGCAGACTCTATCTTTGAAGTATTATTGCAAAGGGGATGGCTAGCGAGGACAGGGATGGGAGGTTGGATAGGCGTAGAACATTTTAATGTAGCCACTAGAGGGGATTTCCTAGTTGCATCCAGTTCCTCTGAATTTAGATGAAGTTGGACTTTTGTCTGTTAAAGCTAACAGTCCGCTGGAGTGCGAAAGTGGCATTCGAAAGCTTTTCGTCTATATAAAGTCTAGCTTCATCGGTGATTCAGGGAAATCCTATTAACCTAATTACATAACTCCCTAAATTGTGTATCTTCTCGAGCTTATTCCACGAAGAAAGCGCACCTGCGCCTGTAAGTCGCAGCAGTTTGCGAATCGTCGCTGCTGTTCGACGTTGCACCGTCAACCTACTCGTTTGCTGTTTGCAAATGATTGCCGTCTCGTATAATTGCGACTAATTTGTAAGAGCAGAATTTTCACCGGGGGTTGGTTTTATTCAACTGCAAAGAACGTAACTCGTCTAGCAACAATGAGTGAAAACTGTGGTACAACAATAAGAATTAGATAATTTCCTCTGAATAATTACTAAAAGGTGCACGCACTTAAAGGCGCCTAATTGTTTTTTGTAAAACATACGGAAGGTTTTTAAATTTCATAAGAAAATTCAGCGGGGGTGGAAGATAAGGTGGAAAGAAATTGTGGATATTATTCCGAAAGGGACCGTGGTCGATCGAGATGAGGTTTGGCGGGAGGGGTGGGGAGGGGGTGTGGACCCTAAATCTAAAATTGTAGCTTCGGGTATTTATTAGTTTCCGAAATATTAATAAAAAATTATTGTTAATTTTTTTTTAAAAATTTTTTTGGATGTTGGTTTAGGCCCCCCTACCCGGGAGCCATCCCGCCCCCCATTTTTTAGTTTTGAAATTTTGTAACCACAGTCTCATTTTTAGCATCGCCAAACTCACATTGGTTCGCTACCATGCTCATTAATCCAGCCCCAACCAATACTAGTACCCAGGGCAAGTTGGAAAGTGGAATGCGTTGTGTCGGCACAAGTCAACAGAAATACTGTGAAGAGGGGGGAGCGCGGTAAAGTGATTAAAGAAAATCGGTAAGGTGTACCCTTTTATGCACAATTACCCCTGTATCTTTTGAACGCATTAATTGCCCAAGCTAAAATTTTATATTTGAGGTCTTTCCACACCCCTCGTAATACCCACCAAGTTTCATCTCAATCGGCCACCGGTCCCTTTCGAAAGTACAGCCGAAATTCTTGCCCCTACGAATCTATGATTGGGCAATTTAATTTTCCAAGTTCTAAAGAATCGAGAAAAACTTGGTCATCTTATAAAATTGTTTGCCTCGATTAAATTCATTATAATTACTTGATAATGACAGAAATTTAATTTTTGTTTTCTACGTGCTAAAATCATTCTGTCAAACATAAATTATATTCCGCTCATTGGTAAATAATATGTACTGGCTTCTAGAATACTATAGCACGGACGAAACTAAAGAATCACTGTAATTCCCTTGCTATTTGCACGGGCACTCAAGAAGCTTCGAAATCGTTTCTCTCGAAAATGGAAGCACTCGCCGAAGAAACTTCGTTATGCATTTTTCATGCATTTCTGTCGCCGAAATGTCCGTTTCGGTGCTGTTAACGAATTATGCACACCGAATGTCGTGTAACGCGGCGCGATGTTTGCCTCGATTCATAGCGAATGGAGTCCAAGCGATAAGATCGTGTCTGCTGTAAAATTATACTCCTCCGCTCCTCATTATACGAGAATAATGTTGACGGAAGGAAGAGAATAACGAAGAAAGTTACCGTTTGTATTAAACTTTTGATAAAATGCCTCACGGTGCTACCACCGGTACCGAGACAAGCGATTCGCCGCGTCAAAGTGAATCCTCCAGCGCTGCAAACGAATCGTTAAGAAGAACGGTGATGTTATTTTTACATCGTAAATTCAATTGACTCGCTACGGGAATCTTTCGGCTGGAGTTAAAATAATGGTATCTATAGAGATAGAAATTAAATGATTCTCGCAAAGGAAGGTATGCCGGTCGAGCTGAATTTTATTATTACATACCGTCAACTGGGGAAACATTCGCAGGATTTTGTAACATTTTGCTATATAATGCAAAAATTAACAGTTTTACATTTGTTTTATGTATCCTATTATAACAATGCATCTTTTGTGATTGTACTACAAGTTAGGGTTTGTCGGTTTCTGAAAACCGGGTTTAAAACCCGTTCTTTTGTGATAAATTTGTAAAATTAGGAAACAGGATTTTAAATTTGAAAAATTTAAATTGTTTTTTAAATTTAAGAAATCGCTTTTAGATACTAGAGTTATTATGTAAAAATTAATTAATGTTTTAAATAAAATTGTTAACATTTTGACTTGAAATTACCTTAGGCACAAGTATATTGTAGTAAAAGTTTACTGTAAAACTAATCTTCATGAGTTCATATTTTCAGAAGAAAAATACTAAATGAAATAAAGATTTATAAATTATACTTTGTACGGATTTTATTTATTTTAGATTCTTCTTAATTGGTTTTGTGTAGAGCATATTTCATTTTCTTCTATTTCTGTAATTCCATAAATATTAAATAAACTCTAAAATGTTAGCATAAGTATAAATATTTTTTTACTGTTTTATATTTACATTTTTTTGTAAAAAATCGAAAAACGGTTTTACAAAAGCTGGCTTTTGTATAGACCCTACTACAATTGTATGAAAATTCATACAATTTTTATTCTTTTCCTTCTTTAATAGATGTTAATTAACCGCCAATGTTCCCACAGTTTACGGTATTTCGAATTCATAATAATGTACTGTTTAATCTACAGTAGGACCAGCTCTATTCGAGCCTTGGGTATTTGAATGCTCCACAGTCTAAACGCTCTCCTATTCAAATACTTTGCTAAATGAGAACAGCATTTGTAGAATACCTTTCTACAATTATCAAAGAGTAGAAAGTAGAGAAGAGGTGGTGAAATGGTGAGATTATGTGTGGTACACGACATTTACAAAGGGTGTGTTACATGGCTTAAGCTAAAAGGAACGTTCCGTAAGTGTAGTAAAATCTCGCATGAATCAAAAAGAAAGACACAGAAGCCAACAATTTTGAAGAGAATCATTCTTTAACATTATTTTCTCCTTTCCACTAATTCGTATGTATATTATTTTACCTACAGTATGAGATGATCAAGACCAGAAACTTATGTTCCACCCAGTGATTCGAATAATAGAAATTATTCCAATCCATAATTAACCTTTCATTTACCTGGACTAATTTTAATAAGAAGCACAATATTTTGAAGATTGCCAACAAATAACAGCATCATCTTCAATTTACACACGGTTTTCTAGCACCCATTTCCATTACCCACATTTTTCGTGGTAAAGTAAGAAACAGTTGAAATTATTATAAGAAATTAAAACACTAATTGTGAAGTAACAGCTGCAGGCCTTTGCATGCAATTAATATAATAGAATACAGATAATTACTATAATTGCAGTTGAAACGAAAGGAGCAATCGATAACTCTACCATCACACCGCCATTCAGCCTGTAATGGTGATATTACCGAAGCACGATCGCGTAAAGTCTGAGGTCATAAATAAGTATGAAAGCTGACCTTTCAGAACCGATAAGTGGTTGAAACCTGCGAATGCAGTTGCTGGAATAGCCTGGCATAGTTGCTTCAAAGAAAAGCAGGGATGGATAGGGAGCCACTTCACATTCACATGGCGAAGAAAAGTTGAGCGAGAAGGAGAGGGGACAAAGGGAGAGAGAAAGTTAGTAACAGGGCCCTGGAGTGTCATAACCCCGATAAACCCTTGCTGATTCCTGCGGAACTTCAGTCACATTCTGAGCGGAATCTTTGTGATTACCATTACTCCCGACTGAAATCCTTTTTCCAAACATCAACGCCACCCCTTGGTGTGTAAGTAGAGGGGAGGGCGGCGGGCGGAGAAATATGCAGGTCGAAATGAATCCATTTCAATTTGCAGTAAACTATTTGCCAGCGACGATAAAGAAACCGCGGTGGATGCGAACGGCGAAGAGGGACATGGAAGGGAAGCAGTTTAAAGGGGTAGGTTTAACAGGACAATCCAACGTGTAAATCAGAAAGAGCGGTGGCGTAGAGAGAAAGACGCGAAAGAGTTTATCAGCCACGTGTAATTCTGTGCATGGGTGAGTGTAGTGCGCTTGCCCGCCAAGCCATGTTCTGGCTTTTGACTTGACCGATGCAAAGAGTGCTTTGTGAACGCGAACTGGGGGGATGATAGTCGTCTGGTTTTAGATCAAACGGCAGAAACTGTACAACACAGGGGATGGGGGACTAACCGTTCGTTTTGGAAACAGCACGAAATGGTAAAATGGCAGCTAGATGTAACGGGACATATAAGTAACGTAGAAATGTCCCTGCCCGGGGGGGGGGGGGGAGTTACGATATCAAATATGACACAACGCAAAAGAAGACGCTTCACGTATATGCCAACTTAAATAGTAAGATATTCTTAATCATATAAAGTGTAAATAGAATCAAAAGATGTGAGAATGTGAGAAATAGTGGAAGGTTAGGTTTAACAATAAGGGGGAACTCATCCCAGAGTTGGGCATTAACTAAGTAAAGAATTATTTAAATAACGGATCAAATGAAAGTTACTTTAACTGTAGATTAGTTGACGAATATAGTTAATTTTGTATTCGTCTAGTGTTTTAACTTTAGTGACGAATACATTTTTCAACTTCAACTTCAACTTCAACTTCAACTTCAACTTCAATTTCAACATTCAACATTCAACATTCAACATTCAACATTCAACATTCAACATTCAACATTCAACATTCAACATTCAACATTCAACATTCAATATTCAACATTCAACTTCAACTTCAACTTCAACTTCAACTTCAACTTCAACATTCAACTTCAACTTCAACTTCATTCGACCTCAGATAATTTTCTGGCACGCGTTCGAGTCGCCGAGGAAAATTATTCAACGTCGAATAAAGTTGAAGTTGAAGTTGAAAAATATAACGAATAATTTTTTAAACTTTCATTCGTTATTTGAAATTTATTTAAATAAAAATTTTGCTCATCTCTGAAATAATCCCCCAATATATAAAGCACTCATCAATTTACTTTGATTTATAAACTATGTACCTGATCTCCATTTATTTAAAATAATCGAGACTCGATTATTGTTTGTACCTCACGATATAATAATCCCATGACTATTACAATAAAAGTACATGCGTCAGAGTTCAGGCTATCAGAATACATTCGCGTCCATGCCTTTCGCCCTACATTAATTTTATTCCTGAAGAGTAAATAACTAGGATGCTGATTATGCACCATCTATAAATTATCACATTCGCTGAAACGGAAGCAAGTAACGCGTCCATTTTCGATGTTTTATTTCGACTAGCATGGAAGCATGAATGGACGCATCTACAATAATGTTCCTGGGAAGTAAACAAACAATGGAATTAACATATCGAAATTACAGTCGAGCGTGGGAAATTAAATCCATAAATACATGGATAATACCTGCTCGATATTCGAAAATTACATTAGGAAATAATATATCCTGCAGCAAATAACCGGCAGCCTGTTTAATTGTGTGGAAGAATGTTTGTTTACCCCCGAAACACGGAAAAGCCAGAGAAAATGTGATCTTTTAGAATTGTTTTTTTTAATTTCCAATCTGCAAGGACTGCAAACGTGGCAGTTCTTCAATGTAGAGTGAATTTACATAAAAATGTCGAAGAAAAATACGAGGAAATATAATTATTCTTACTTACTGAAGCCACAGTTTCTGCAAAATTAATTTGTATTTATATTTATTTCGTAATGAAGTTACCTATTTTTAAATAATCTTCAGCCAGATATTTTCAACCTATTTATAACAGGTAACAAGTATAATTGATTTTCAGCAGAGTGCGTGCAGACTTTTGCGACTGACTGTGCATAAGGAATTTTGAAGAAACGAAGTGATTCCGATGCGGATCGCTTAGGAGTTCCGGGCAGCGCCATATTTTAGGGTGAAATCAATGGTGAAAGCGATTCGTGCATTTGCCATAAAATTCGATGTCTCTATTCATCCTGGCCAGACAGAATCGTGGCGCATTTTCAGGGCGATCAGTGCTATACGGGCCATTGTATTGTGTCAATGGGCTATCCATCTGACGCAGTTATCGATTTACTAAATTGCAAATCAATACGTCGAATTCCATGGTTGGCAATATACTTGACCACCGCGCCGGATGGACGTATATGGAATGATCCTTAAAGGTGTATTCGATATTGACCGGGCGTCGCCAAGTCTCGACACTGGCTAAGATTACGGCTGCTATTGCGCTGTATCTTTACAGCTCTTGTAAAATATATATTTCCGGGGGATATAGCGCGTACGAAGGGGAGCAGTGGATGCAGCGTGGTCGTAAAATTCCATTTCATGCTTTATCGAATGTAAATTAAGCGACGATGTTTTGAGTAGTCTGGCTCGTTGCCCCAGAAACCAGAGAACTGTGGAATAAGGGAATAATTTATACATGTCAACAAGGGTACACAGGTAATGAGCCACGACAGAGTCAATTTAAAATGCTGATGAAAGTTTTATACAAGCCCTTTTTTTAGAGAAAATCAGGTAGGGTTTGTGTTTCGAGTTTAAGAAATTTTCCACCCTCTTCCTGTGTAACTGCAAGTATCGATGTAGCATTGAATTTAGTTATTTACCTATAGGAAAATGTGGCGGGGATTCTGTGTGATTCAACAGCGGTACCAAAATGAATTTTATTCCTGGATAATCTTCGACAAAATTTTTTTACATGACCCACCCTGTAAAAAGCGTCTGTTCCACAATTTTGCTTCACCCTGCAGCAGAATTCTCCTGCGTTCATTTGCATCGTGTAAATATTAATTAGCTAGCAGGATTATGTAGGTAATTGATATAAATAGCAGGAAAAGAGTAGGAACGAAAATAACAAGGCGGGGGGTCAGTAATGAGAGAGTTAAATAAACCTGTCTCGAGGGTAAGTTATATAATGAGATCAGTTATCGTAATCAATTTCGTGTTTAACATTTATTAACATACCATTTATATATTGTTACTTACTGTGTTTCTCGTCCTTGTTCTCGTTGCCATTTGCAATGCTTACAAATACTTTTAATTAATTACACGCGGTCTGATGAACTGCAAAATTGAATGCCCCGGAAACGAAATTTCGTGTAACACAAATTTACTCTTTGTGAATTTGCAATTGCTTTGTCATGGGATGTGAAATCTCCGTCTTCCTGATAATACTACCTTATTTGGCGCGTGACACATAAATAAAAAATACAAGGAAATAAAATATCAGGAAAACCATAGTTAAGAGAACAGTTTGAAAATTATTTTATCATTATACTCATGATCCGACTTCGAGGGTCATCTTTCTGACTCTCTCCTGCTTTTCACTACCACTATCTTACATACACGCGTGTAAACACACACAGACAATTTTTTTCTTACATGATTTTTAAAGAAATTCAAGATTAGCAAATATGCTTACATATATTTTCATTAAAAAAGTGTAGATCTTTCAGAAATTAAAGCTGTCGACATATATAGGAGGGTAAAAGACACTAAATTAAATTTATTTTTGTAGGATAGCGTGCTTTAGGTTGTGTTTCTTTAAACTATGTTTAAACCATCCAAAAAGAATATTTTTTACTTTAGCTTCAATGTACTTTTACTGCTAGCCTCTTTTTCTACTAATTACTTTTATCTCTTCTATATGTTCATTGATTCCAAATTTCCCATCTCCTCACTTCTTGTATTACATTTCCATTCTATGCCTATGATTCACTGCAATTAATAATTAAGTACCGAAACGTGTAGCAGTATGCGAAATTGTTCCTTAGAGACTGTCCAGGCCGTAAGCATCTAGTATCGATTACCGCTAAATTATTAATTGCAGATTAATAACTCTAAACTAATTGGAAACGTTGTTAACATAAAAGATGGTAAATCAATTTAATTCAATTCAAATCAATACAAGGTATTTAATCAAGATACAATATTATTAACTGGTAACAGATACACCACTAACAGTGCAAAACCATCATCAACAATTTGTCATAAAAACAAAACAAACACTGTTTGTAATTATTCTCAGTTTAATGACAATTCCCTAATTTTCTTCATTTAATAAAGTTATATATCTTTTTCGGCGAAGGGGAGGGAGTTTTTAAAAGGATTTCTTTGCGAGCACCTAGGGGTTAGGAGGAACCCACCAAATTTTATGGTCATAGGATCAGTGGTTCCAGAAAAATCGTGATGAGTCCGTCAGTGGTATTTGGATTTTACGTACATAGATTGATGATATAAGAGAATATGAATACAATGATAATAACTGAATGTAGGGGAAAGGTGGGGGTGAAAGGAACACGTATTGAAAGGGACGTTGCAATTGTCTAAACGAGACAAAATATACTTTTTTAAAAAGGAAAAAATAATACCTGTAAATATAGAGAGAAACTTAAGAGGGTAGGCCAGCTTCGATGAAGCAAAGTTATAGTCATTTTCGGCAATTTTTTTGATGGAGATAATGAAATAAATGGAAAATTCGATATGAACTCTATTATTGTACAACTCTCGACGAACAAAGTCATATTTTTTTGTCATACAAAACGACAACACTAGAGCTGTGATACGCAACAGCTTGTGGAACGACGTTTTCCACGGTGTTTAAATTCACGGCTATACCGTTTGACCTAGAACAAAAAACCAAACAGTTTTCTTTCCTACATGCCTAAAACCGAAGAAGTCCATACTGAGTTTGCGATATCTTGCACATATTCTTTGCAATTGACACTTTGCTAAAACCGAAAATGCACTTTTTCTGCGCATGTTCGCCATTTCGACACAAATCAGTGTTCATAGATATCCATATGCACTTCTTCAGTTTTAGGCATGTAGAAAACAAAACATTTTGTGCGAAAAAAATACAACTTTTTCCGTCGAGAGTTGTACAATAACAGGCTATATATTGAATTTCCCATTTATTTCATTGTTCCCTTAAAAAAAATTGCTGTAAATGACTATACCTAACTTTGTTTCGTCCAAGGTGGCTTAACCCCTTACTATGACCGTGTACTGTTATAGTCAGATAACTGACCTATCTAATGTTATCAATTAGAACTCGACTGGTTATTTACCTTTCTCACTGCCTGGTCCTAAACAAAAATGTCCCTTCCGCTCCAGCTCTCCTCTACCCTTTATCACGAACTGTACGATTTTGCGTGATGCACGATCATTTCTGAAATGATTACACGAAATTAGGATGAAGGAGTGATTTGGGTTATCACGGATAACATTTGTCTCCCGATTGTTCACGTTATCCCCGAACCCGTCTAATCCCTTAGAATTAGTTAATGACACCAATTAGTCCTGCTAGCTACGAGGAATTTCTTACCTCGTAAAAATCAATGGAGCGAGATGATAAATTTGGGGACTACAATATTTATTGCCGGCGTGCCTTCGTTTTTTACCTTTTTCATACATGACCATTGAACGAAGTCAATGGAGTGCATAGTAATCGATTTGCCAGACTAAAAGAGAGACAGGGTGAGAAGGAGAGAGAGAGAGGGAGAAGGGGAGGGAGCGTAACGATAGTTTGGTGTAGACGAATATAAATGCCTGTCGCCTAGTTTTAATAGAGCCCCGATGAACTTTGCGGATCAGAATTTCAGTAAATCCATTCTAGATATGCGCACGAAGACATGGGACCCATATAAATTGACGTCCACGGCGATCGGCCATGATCGGGGCTAATATCTTTCTCCCAGATATCGATGAAATATCCACCTGTCACTGAGACCAGTGTGCCAAATTACAAATCGATATTCGGAGTTTCGTCTCCATGATCCCACCCTCCTGCGTAATACTCTTCAAGGCTTCGCGGAAATCCTCATTCGAGGGGAAAATTCATTATCACCGCGCCCCTTCTGAAATTATTTTATTCCACCGACCAGAAACTTCGGCAGCACCCGTTCGGTTCCCAAAACTATATTACCCCACGATCGTGAGTTCTTTAAATTCCGACAGTTTGTTATAACCACGAGGAGGCATGTAAATCACAGCGGAGCTTGTTCCTTTCCAGCTGACAGGAAAATTATGCGGTCAGATGGCAAAATGTGATACGTCCGCTTTTTGTCAAAATTAAGGTACGACACCTCTGTGCCATGTAGGCAGTTCAGAAAAAAAGCGAAGTGAATTTTTGTTGCTCTAATACGACATAATGTGATGTGAGATCTACAGGACAGTGCCCAGTACTGAAGACGCTCGACAGAACTCGACTAACTGGAAGACTTCAATGATGAACTTAATGAAAATTTGTGAAAAATTGCCCTTCGCACCATAAAATAGTGATTTCCTTAGTTCAGTTACTGTTTCCATGTTCGGTTAATATTTAGATTGAAATTCCCTAATAAATGATTAAAAAAATGAAAATTTTTCTCAGCTGAAAAATTTTAAAATTCCTATACTGTAAAATCAGGAAAATTATATTTATTCAATTTGTAAAGCTAACACTTCTAGCATCAATTTTCGTAGCTGTTGGTTAACATCGAATTGAAGAGTAACATTCTAGTTTTCACCATATCTTCGTAACGAATTTACTCTGCGACAAATAAAATTTGTAGTGTAATAATATTAATTGCAATTAAAATGCGCCCATTCACATTTCGTGCTGTCCGTTACACCATCAGTAGTCCCATCCCCTTAAACCGATCGACGGAGCTGACAAATAATTAGTGTCGAAATACTATCGCTAACAATGTACTGCAGAGAGAATAGTCGAATGCGCTGCGATCCTTTGAACGTCGAATTGTTTCACCTGTAATGAGAATTATGACGAGAATCCGTGATTCAAATTGGATCTAACCAGCTATATTGTTTGATGGCTGAATAGGATCGGGCTTCTAGAAACTGTTTGCCCAGGGCCAATTATTGATCCGCCTCGTCATTTTTCACCGCTAATAATTACGACCGCAGTTACACACGAGTAGAATCATGGATGGAAAGAGAAATATCGTTGAGCCAACTGTTTCAGACAACGATTTCAGTGACCTGCCAAACTGAAATTCCTGCCATTACTGTATTCGTCCAATGTCAAAGGAATCGTGACACGTGCTGCCAGTTCGATATGCCTTCTCTACAGATTTCGATAGGTGCTATACTTTGAAAATTCAGGTGCCAGGCTGGAACTTTGGTCCAAAAATGCTTTTCTGTGAAATATAAATGATTGTATCAGTTCTTTGCATGTTTGAGACATTTTAAGAATAGTTTACCTAATTCGATTGTTCAATAAAGATATTTTGTGGGATGAGAAAGGAATGCTTAGACGAAAATGGACAAGTGGATAAAACTTTTCATTTCTTTTCTTTTCAAATGCACGTAATGTGCATTTCCATTTAGATAACAATGCTAAATAAAATTTCTCTGTTTTCCCAAGTTTAATCTTTACACTAATAAATAACATCTAATATTTATTCTACACTACTCTAACATTCTGCATGAATATCCTTCAAGGTTTATTAATTGCCTTCACTTTTACAGAAGATTAGAGGTGATTCTTAAGGGGTCTCCTTACCTTGACGAGCGAGAAATGATGCGAAATTTGGGAATTTTTTTAAACAAAACCAATAAATGTATTTACTTCCAGTTTTGTGGCTTCATTTGTCAATCTTTAGAGAACATAGAAAAAAAATTGTACGCAAAAATAGTGGTTATATCCGGAGTTACAGTGCTTCAAATAGAGCGCCTTACAAGAATCATATGCGCATTGTTAGCATAAAATCAGCCGTTGTAATTGTCTGGAATAGAAAATTAAAAAAATTGTGTAATCTGTATGAGTGTGGCTATTGTCCGAATTAGAATAAATGAGAAATACTGAAAAGTAAAAAAAAAAATATCAGCGTTTAAAACAGACATCGATTTCTGCAAAAACGTTCGCTGGGTTTTCAAGTCGCAAAAGCCTAATTTTGGGAAAACCGACTTAGTTTTAATACTAACGAGAATGGGACATCTACTGAAGATATATGCCAAGTTTGAAGTAAATCGGGTGATTGGTTTTTGAGATATCACGCTAACCAAATCGAAAATCTTCGTTTTGCGAGAAACGCGTTTAAAGTTTTAGGTACCGTTTTTTTCAATTAATTTTTTTTAAAATGTTGCCTAAATATGTGCAAATATAGGCATAAAGTTTTCAATTAATATAATTTGAGGGTTTCTCTTAAGAAAAATCCCGAATATCGCGCTCCTTTGGAGGCCGTCAAAGTAGGGAGACCCCTTAAATTACATAAGGCTTTCGAGGGGGATGGAGGTCACGAATTTCTTACGTTTTCTTACAAGGCGGGGGGGGGGGGGGTGAAATATAAAATCTTACGAAATCTTATACTGGAGGAGGTCCGAAATTGCCAAAATCACCTTTACGTAATTTAAGAATGGCCCCTTAAGACCACCCTGCTCAATAAAGCGAAAATCTGTCGAGTAGGCATCAAAAGTGCCATCGCTACAAATCCGACCCGCAGTGGCCCAACAATGTCCCGCATTAAACGTCGCGTGATCACCATTAGATCAGACAGAAATTACGTGGGACGTCCAATTGGCTATGCCATACCGAGCCACTTACCAACCTGCAATAAAACACGACTACGACCACGGTGTTTGTCTAACGGTTATCGCGTCACAAGAGGCTTCTACATCCCAATCCAGCAATGGGCGCCATATCGCCGCTGAAAAGTTGCCGCCGTTAAACGCCAACGAGCTTCCTGGTTCTTGTTGTTCTCCGTCTTCGAGCACCCATACCGGACATTCTTCCTTCCGAGATAACAGCGGGGGTGGCGACTCAATTACAGGATCAAACAGCGTACACCCTCGTCGCGGTAAATCACAATCAGCTCGTAGCCGGCGCGGTATAATGGTCCTTGGAGGAAGCGTTATGGGCCGACCTAGCCCCCTCAACTTAAGCTATTTTTCCCTAAACCAGTTTACAGTGTCAAACTTCGCCCAGAGACCGGGGGGAGGATCGATAGCCAGGCGCGGTTCGCCGAGAATCGCCAGGCTGATCCCGAGGATGACTGAGGGGAATCCAAGGAGCGGGATGTGGGCCAGGCTTCTGGGGAGCGATACCTGCTAAATAACGTTTCCTCGAGTGAGCGTAGGCGAACTACGCCGGACAAATTCGATCCAGCGCGCTCACGTAAATCCGCCGCTTCCGTTTCGAGAGATCCCCGGGCACGGCGGACGTAAGAGGGCGCGGGATCGACTATTTCGCCGGGATAATCTGCGGAAACTGGATTCGGGGCTCGAAACGGTTCACTAATCCCGTTGGTTGTAATGCATGGCGCGTGATTGCGAGCTGCAACGTTAAACGTGATCGGATGGAACTAATCGGGTATGCGTACCGAGTTCTACGCGTTAAGGATGAGCCAGTTTAAATCTGCTTTATCTTTTCGCCGAATGCTTCACTCTCGCGGCGGGGGACATAGTTGCGGGGGTGCGGGAAGTCGATGATAGCCGAGCGACGTGAGGGATACGACATTCGAAGTTGAGAAACTCGAATGTTACATGACTGATGCTTGCCCCAGTAATTTCGATTCAGATTTGCTGGGTTGTGGTCTTCCGTCTGGATGTATCGTAGGGTGGTTCTTTTTTATACGTGTCGATTTTTTTTGTATTCCTTTGCTCTCACCACCTAGAACGGTGCCATTTGATAAAAAAATAGTCCCTGAAATAGTTTATTGCAAGCGGACAACAGGAAGGGGTGCCGACCAGGCTTTAAAGTTTAGAATTCATCAATAGTTCGGATTTAAAGAATTTCTCAAAAATGGTGAGCCCTATCGAAATTTTGTTCAAATAATATTAAAAGAGCATTCAATTTTCTACAATTACTGTATATATCATTTTTTCGTACGCCCAACCATTTTTTAGATAATCGCGTTTGAATATAGAGAAATCAGCACTTCACGCGTCCTGCCTGTAGGGTGTGACGTATTGTCTATACGCGCGTAGTGCTGATTTCTCTACATTCAAATGCTATTATCTAAAAAATGGTTGGGCGTACGAAAAAATGATATATACAATAATTGTAGAAAATTGAATGCTCTTTTAATATTATTTGAACAAAGTTTTAATAGAGCTTACCATTTTTGAGTTATTCAAACTTTTACGCCAAATATATAATTTCCGGTTTTGCCACAATTGGCTGCGGTTATACCGATCACTCCCTGGAGGATAATAAAGAAAAGGTATCGTTATGCCTTATCTGACGTATAATTAAGTAAAAGAATTAGTAGATTGTCCCCTGACAGCAGGAAACAGACACTGCCTGATGTCTGAACGTATGTGAACAATAAATTTAGCAAATTATCAAGTATAAATGTAAATGTAAATGTATAAATTAAAATGTGGCCATTATGTGTCGAATTTTCATAATTTCTATAATCTTCGACTCACTTGAGCTACCCCTAAACATAAGAATGTATTGTCCAAAGTTCTTATATAGTGTTTGCATATTCAAAGGAACAAATCGTGGTGTTAAGACTTATAAAAAAATATTTAATTTCTTTGTTAATTTGCGATGTTTAAAGGCGTGCAGTGAAAATGGCATGTAAGTATTTATTAAAAATGAAAAACAACGAAGGCCTCGGATTATAATATATGAATTTTTATGGCTGCTATTATTTATACCTTTGTGAGTGGTCAAAGCAGGCGTATGAAACGTTTCGAAGAATTTAAACGAAAAGAAAAGATTTTTATTATGTATGTATGGTATTCGTATTCTGGCAATTAACTCGAAGGCTGCACGAATTCACGAAATCATTTAGCTGTTTATAATGGTATCCACGTCAGCAATCGCGAAATTATGAGAAGTGTATAATATTAATTAAGCATTCCTTTATGTTTGCAGTAGTGCACCTCGCATTTTAATGAAAGTGACTTGAAATAAGCTTCCTCAGAATCTCTCAGGTCAGCACGTTACTGAACCTGTTAGTTCCATCTGAATTGATTCGGAATCGTTTTAGTAAGCGTGTTCTCAAGCCAACGTTTCCAGAACGTTGAAACTGTCTTGTTTCTTGTACAACTTTGGTATACATATATTTATAAAACTCATATTATTTTTACACGTCTATTTTAAATGCCTCGTTGTTGTTTAATATTTAATTACCAATAATAGATAATAATTCATTTTTTTAATTAGCAAATAAACACGTGTATAATATTAGTATGTTATATAAACTGAAAATAAATTAAATGCAGCACGATGAACTTTATTCCGTTAAAAATTACTTGGCTAATTGGAAATACGAAATAATTTTATCAGTGTACTAACAATAAGTAGTATTCATTTTCTAACTTCAGTAATACACACATACCTATTTATAACATTAATAAATATACATTTCTCTTCTTTTTTAAAATATCTTTTGTACATGTCGAGAATAAAATATTAACAAAATACTTACTGCTATTATTGAATCCCACTGATAAGTGCTGATTACCAGACAATTTTTCAACGTACCTATAAGTTACAAATAATCAAATTCCATCGCGTTTAGCAATATTAATAAACAATAATCTTTAAGAAAGAATTATTTCTCATTCCAATCAAACGAGTCCTTTCAATTTTCACTTCCATTCATCTTCATCAGCACAACAGATTCAGCATAAGCTATTTCATACAGCCTCTATTCCTTCACTATTATGATAATTGATAAAAGTATACATCTCGTGCTTAACAGCGCACATTAAAATACAAAATAATTTTGTTCGCATCACCAAGCAACATCCCAACAGCTTCAAGGAACTTATAAACAAAACTTAGCATGTATAAAAAAATTCTCTAGGATCAAACTAAGCAAAAAAACAATTCCCACCAACTAGTATTCCCCTGCTCGAGTTTTAGTACCCTTGTATTTCTTTGCATCCCGAGGATTTTTACGGAGGATCGTTTCCTATCGTGGCGTGCATCGCTTTCAATTTAAGGCAAACATCGCGGCGTTATCGAGCGCATCATCTGTTATATTCAGTAATCGACTCGAAAGCGTTCGATGCAGACGGTTCAGCTTCTTTTCCTTTCAATGGAAACTTGTCGTTTCGCGGGGAAAACGCCGCGGCGCCTTTCGTGCCTCTTCCCTCTTAATATCGCCGGGAAATCGGGAAAGAAAGCTCCCCCCCTTTTTATAATGAACCATCGCCGACGCTATACATCGTTTCAACTTGCAACGCCTACCCCGCGAAACTTTCCTCCCTCCCGTGAAGCCATTCGGAGGGAAACGAATTCGTGTAACTTCGCCGGGCACCATCTGAATGCGTTTCCAATCCGGCTCGAAATCACATTGGCCCCAGACGCTCCCATTTTCCACCGTCCGGAATCCTAGCGGAAAGTAAAAACATTTAGAAAGTCATCACCCTGTACCAGCCCCTGTGTCTTCGGCAATCTCGGCTCGTTTACGTTCGGAGCGCTTTCGGGAAATGGGAGGGGCGTGGCGCGGCTTTTCCAAAGAATTAATCGCGAACGAAAGTGCAGCTCTGAATACAGTCGGTTGTTCAATCGCGATTTATGGCTGGGGGATAAAATGGAATGTTCTCCAAAGATTCGGCCCCCAACTTCCCTCGTTATTACCAGAGATTCCCCAACTTTGAATCGCTCCGGCGAGATATTTAAAATTCGATTCCCGTGAAAAATGGCACTTGTGGCCACAAAGTTCATTCTTTAACGTTGCTTTAACGCGGCTTACAAATGCCTGCTGTAATCTAGGCGTGTCTATTGGTTATCGAAACGTTGATCTTGAATATTTTTTTTGAATAGTGGACGTTGACGTCTTTGACCATAAAGTTGACACAGCTTCTTTTGAGTCAAAGATAACTTTAAAATTAAAATTATAAGAATGTCCCTTTACGGATTAGAATATTATACATATAATATAATAGTTAATCTTCTTCCAGTTACTTTTGATTAACGGTTAACTTGAACTCAAACGTAACAAATATACCCGAAAACGCTTTCACAGACTTTTATTTCTACAGTTCGATTAAAATCTCTCATTTAACAGAATGCTGATTCAGATCGAGGAGCTCTACTTTTAAGTATTAAGGGGGTACCCCCGTTTGAACCCTCGGGAAATGTGTACATTTTGTGGATTTTTTTACAAGTCAACGGCTTGATGAAGATTTCCCGTTTTTTTACTATCTTTGCATAGTATTATGAACTACTTAAAAAAAAAGTTTCGGTTGAAAAACTATTGTTTTTCGGAAGTTATGCATACATATCCGAAAGTCTCTCGATTTTAGACGGCATTACAATCGAATAGAATAATGAATTGCAACATTAAGTTGGTGGATAGGAAATATGGTATTCTTCCTTTTTTAAAAAAAACTACTGTGTTCCCATTTCATAAAGAATATTAGGTTACTTGCCAATATAATTTTATACGGCTGTAGTCTCTTTAGAACTTTGTATCGAAACATCTTGTCTTCGGAGAACTTCTCCAATAGTTCAAACAACTGATACTCTGGTAGAAATAATTGCAAGTCAGAACTGGGGTATTGGAGAGGCTATAAGCCTCGATCTCTCTAAACTTTATGTCGTTTAAATCCGTAGAAGACAAGTTCTACTGGGGGAAAAAGACGAACTGGATCGAATGGACTTCCTTTGTAACGAATAATAAGTTGCACTCTCCCAATCAAGAAATGTGAATGAAAATGTACGGTGATTTTGTAACTGATCAAAAAATTCATATAAATAAATTCTCCCCTCGATTTCCAGATAGAATTAGTCGTAATCTTTTTGATGAGAAAAGCAATTTTACGTTGTTTGAAAGTAAACACCGATGTACAACCAATACGTATTCCACTATTTTTCAGTTGAAATGTATCACAGGCTACAATAGATCTTAAAAATTCGATCGTTTCTATACTTAAACTACATATATTCAATTTTCCAGAGATTGAATTTGTGATACAAACATAGGGAGCATCATTATTCCATAGAAATATTTAGAAAGTAAAGTCTGTACATTAATTGACATGGATTTTCAACTAATTTCAAGTCTGGATCTTAAAAGTTTAGTCAATAGCAAAAACTTTGATATTCCTGCAGACCAATTGTATTTTTATCAGCAAGTGACTATTGATTCATTATAAACCTGAAAAGGGAGTGCACTTTGGATAATATATTTGTAAACCATTAAAAGCAAGATAGGCCAAACATTTGAAGGTAGCCAGTGATTTATTAATCATATAAGTAAATACCACCTTGATAGAATTTTCTATTTGAATATTATATCTAGTAAAATCTCGACTCAAGGAATCATCGATCACTATCGACAATTTGGAAAATCACTCGCCGCAATCCTATATTTGTCTAGACTTGGACGTCAAAGATAGCGCGCGTCTATCGTTAATCATGGAAGAAGCATCTATGTACACAGATGTTTAAATCAGGAGTAAATTAGTACACATCATTTGTCATTCTGCCAGTGCAAGCAGCATTGTTGCATCAATTGAATTACTAATCGGGTTCCAGCGTCAGAAGTCGAATCTGGTACTAAATTCTCGCTGACGTCTGAATGTGTCTCGCATAATATGCGTTATATTCTTTCAACGAACTGCAAACCAGTAAAGTGATGACTTAAACCCCCCTTAATTTCCCGCGGACTACATCATATCAAAATTTCATCAAAATCCCTGGCGTAGTGTGCAAGCCCCGATCGATTTGACGTAGTATAGCCTTACGATTAATCAGGCGTACCTATGTCTTCACTCATTCACTGGTGTCGTTCACTATGATAGAGCGATCGCGACAAATTCTGCTGACATTTACGTAGCAGCAGAAACTCCTACCTTCGTCTCGGCCAGTCGAAGAACATGGTATTATAAAAGTAACGATGCATCGTGGATATTTCAATGCCTCTCGTTTTGCTGCGCTCTCTGTTAAGACGACGGTATGGTTTAAGGATGAAACACGGGCGCCTGAATTGATCGTGCCTCAAGTTAAAAGCTGGAGAGCTAATAGACGCAGCAACGGCTGCAGCATCATCGTCAGTGAAGCGCACCACAGTTGCATGTAACTCTCTGCTGTTTGCTGAATGCGCACAGAAGCGATGAATACACAGAGAATACGCACCGGCTCGTTGCGCCAGGTAATAAAGTGCTTCTATACGGTAAAGAGCTCATTTTTCCTTCCAGCTGTTTACACTTCATTATACCGCACACGTCAACAACCGGTAACCGGGTGCAACTGCGAAACAATGCGCGCCAAACGGAGGGGAACGTGTGATAGGCGGCACAGGAATGATATTCCTCTTTGGCTGTCGGCGAATAATCAGAAATATACCTGGTGGACTCGGTTCGACGCTCTCTAGCTGACAAGACGTGTTTACAATCCCAAACTAGCGAGTAGCAGACGGGTATGATACGAAAGTTTCTAGTGAATCAGTGCGTTTATAGCAACAAATTCACTAAAAGGTGACATTCACAAAAGGGACACGCGTTCAGTACTAAAAAAAAATAATTGTTCAGTGCCTCTGACTACAGAGGTACAATTTAAAAAAATATATATATATACCTGGTCTTACTATGACAGGCTAGCTATTTCAATCTTTACAATCTTTACTTTTCAGGTCAAGTATCATCGTGAAGAGTATTGCATTCTAAACGACTTTTCGCACGAGAGGTTTCTATGATTTACACCTGATATTTGTTAGTAGAGATGCCTCGTGTTTAACATGACTTTTTAGTTTTATATATATTGACACTAGAACTATTACTTTTTGACCCGAAGGGTACCCGGAATAACTTCAAGTCATTGAATATGGTATTGTTCTATCATTTTCAGGTAACATTAGACTTTACCACAGAGAATACTACATTCAATTGCTTGAAGTTATCCCGGGTAATGTCCCGGTACCTGGGTACCCGACGGGTCAAAAAGGAACAGCTCTAATTGACACAACATGCTGAGGATATATGCGTGTGCGTACGTAAAATAATAATAACTAGGTGACAATAGTCTTTATTATTAAGCAGAACTGGTAAAATATTAAGATTTAAAGTCAAAATGTTAACGCTTTTAATTAAATAATTAATGAATTTTATATATTAGTTTGTAGTATCTAAAACCGGGATTTTAAATTTAAAACCCGGCTTTCGAGTTTTACAAATTTATTAAAATGTCACACAAGTCTAATGGCTTTACACTGATTGGCTTCTAAGCCCTCCAAATATTCCTCGAAACAAAATTTCCCAAATCTTACAATTGCCTAGCTGCGTTGAACGCTTCACAATGTAGCGATATATACCTATTAGATGACACACATTTACAATAATAATGCTAACAGTACTTACTTTTCATTCAAAATGTCATAATTCCTATAAAAACTAAGTATTCGGTATAATGATAAAGGAATTAAGAAGATCTACGGATCATCGTGGTAGATTAAAGAATGTCCAATTAACGTGTATGTAAATTTCGTACTGTTGAATCTCATTGCACAGATGTTGAAACGTTTGTTCGCGATATTTTGTGAAGAACTTAACGTCACGACAATTTGCGAATTGTTGGCACGAAGTTACTTCACCTCGAGTAGGCGAACGTTTTGCATAATTAGCACGCTCTTCAGTACGAGTACAAAGAAAGCCAACAGAGTGCAAAACGATAGAACAGTTAGGTGCACTCGTATCACTTACGAATCATTAACATGTGGTCAATAACGGAAATTTGTATTTCCCGAATTTACATTATTTACTATACTATCACCTTGTGTCAGTATTATGTTACTACATTACCTATTCTAAATTTTCGTCATTATTAATCAATCTGTTATAGTAATAAAAGCTAATTTTTTTTTTGTTGGTTTTAAGATCTCACCAACTCTGTGGTTATTAGCGACCACAGTCAGTGGTTATTTTTTTATATTTCGCTATACAGATTTAGTCTACGGAGAAGGTCGAGTGCTCCCTTGAGGTTTTCTTCTGTTTCGAATTTTTTTCTTCACATTGTTGGGTAGTTGCAGTTGCTTTCTGGTGTCTAGTTTTGTCGGCAGGTTTCACTGCATGGCGGGATTGTTTTTTTGAAAATATATTCGTGTGTAATCTTATTTGCCCAATCATTAGTCTGTTGAGTACTACTTGGTATTTTCTGTTAAATTTGACTGTAAGGTGGTTTTTTGGCTATTTCTGAAAAGCTAATTATTATTTCACGCCAGTCCTGTAAATGTAATATTAAGCCAGCCAGCGAGAAAATCTAAATACTCACGAAAAATGTGAAAACCATGATAAAATACAGACGAGACAGGAATTTCGTCGTACATTAATTTACAAATGGTTAATAAATTCGATAAAATGCAGAAGTAAATTAATTATTAATTATATCGTCAGTGATGAAAACAACTATCGAGTTATTTGAATTATAATACGTAAATCAAATTTAACGGGCGCGAATGTTTTTTCATTAAACGCAAAATAATGTGCTAATAATACAACTGGGCAGAGAGTTTCGTTTTTGAAGTGGAATTACATTTTGAAGCAATCCATGTGCACAATATGAGGATGAGTCCAATTTAATTATTAATATAATTAGTAATACTATAATGCAAGGTTATATGCACAAAGAGAACATTTGGCATGCTTCTTTCATGTTTAACATGCAACAAATTTAGAGAGAACGAATTTAAATATCGAATATCATTCATATTTGAATAGTAAAATAATTCAGAACGGAATAATTTATTAAGTGTCACATATTCAAAAGTGTCCACAGACGCAATTATTTCGAACCTATCAATTAATAAGACATTCATCGTCTTGTTATTAATAAGGAACACCTTAAGAAACTCATTACTGCAAGGTGTCATTTAAGAAAAGTGATAATAAACTCGTATACAGCAATTTAAATTTCTTCAAACAAACACACCTTATTAAAATTACTCCTTCGCTGTAATTCGTCTCATTAAAAGAGGCAGAAGAGATCAAACAGCGTTTGGAGAGTCGAAACGATCTAAAGACACTTATAGGGCCGTATCATGCGATCTGGGCATGGCATTTCCTATATTTTCGCACGAAATTACCTCTCGACCGACGTCAGAGGGGCCAAGTTTAATTAAAAAACACGACTGTACGGCGGGGGAGGATAAAATAAAGAGGAATGAGAAACGAAAGCAATCGCGTTACGAGACGTAGCTGACAACCAACGTTGTCCCAATTCCGCGCGTTGGCAATTAAACGTTATTCGTCGGTCGCGTGTAGAGAAAATTGCTCAGTCAGAGAGCACGATGTATTGTTGGTCTTTCCTTTTTCCCCACTTCCCGCAATCGCTCGCGGATTCAAACACACGGTGCACGATGAAAATGAATATCGCGCGTTTCAATTAACCCTCGAAAAACGGGGATACAATTTCTCCCTTTATACTGTTTACCTCTCGCGGTCAAAACAGTTAGTATACTTGGGGAGTTCATTGTTCTCTGAGGCAAGCTTCATTTTTATTGTATGAACGTCGACTGAAGAAGTAAAGAGACATCTACTTAAATAGTACTTTACAATCACGAACACTTGTTGTCACTTCGAATAATATCACTGTCCAACAAAATTTAACTTTTTTTTCTAAAAAAGACTTCTTTTGTTCTGTTACATTTAATAGCCGTTTCTGACAGATTCTTGTGCGCTGAAAACAAATCTGCAAACCGTTTGTCGCCATGACCCTCAGTTTTCGAGAAATTCGATTTTGAAAAAAAATTGCAAATTTTCAGCTTTGAACATCTTTTGTGCTCAAACAGTAAGAGTTATTCGGTTGCTTGTTCCGTCAAATTATTCTATGAACCCTCGTGAACGCAACGATATAAGTTGTTGTTGAACTATACACATTTAAATAAGTTTAAACAACGATCAAAGGGAAAAGGACACCCGAAATGCACCAATTTTTGCAGATATTTTTCAATATATTTTAAAAACTAAGGGTCTCGGAGACAATCTGACTACTCCACGCGATGCAGCAGACATTTTTCCTTTGGAAACCATCAACAGAAGTGGTAAAACACCTTTTGTTTTCAATACAGAAACGAAAGAGTTTGGCAAAACGTGCGGCGCGGACAGTGGTAGTCACGCGCGTTACGCGATTCTGTGACGCTGAGCGGCCCACGCGCCATTGACTACCACTGTCCGCGCCGCACGTTTTGCCAAACTCTTTCGTTTCTGTATTGAAAACAAAAGGTGTTTTACCACTTTTGTTCGTGGTTTCCGAAATAAAATTTCCTGCTGCATCGCGTGGAATAGTTAAATTTTCTCTTAGACTCTTAGTTTTGGAAATAAATTGAAAAATATCTGCAAAAATGGGTCCATTTCGTTCTTTACCTTTTGATCGTTTTATTCGGGAGGATTTGTAGAATAATTTAATGGAAAAAGCAACCGAATAACTATTACTGTTCGAACACAAAAGATGTTCAATGTCGAAAATTTGCATTTTTTACAAATCGAATTTGTCGAAAACTGATAGTGGTGACGACAAACGGTTTGCGGATTCGTTTTCAGTGCACAAAAATCGATACGAACCGGCTATTGAATGTTACAGACCAAAATGGTTGTTGGACGAGGTATTCTTCTATTAACCCTTCGTGGTCACACGCGGTGAATCGCACCCCAAGAGCGATTTTTGAGTTCAAATGTTGGGTCTTTGTAAGTTCTAAAGGGGATTTATCGGAATAACATTTTTTTTAAAAATGACTCTTTTTGCACAAGCGTGGAAAATCGCACTTCGTGAACTACAAATTTTATCGTACCAACATTTACATTTCTAGAAAAAGACTATTGGAGTTAAAAGATTTGGAAGAGTTAAATGTGAAAAGTTCCAAAAATTCGAAAATAGTAACTCAAAAATGACGCAGGGTTGTAGTGAACCCTATGTGACTAATTTGTGATTATAAGAAGGTGTGACCACGTAGGGTTAAAACTTTATACACACAATGGTGGGGGACATATTATAAAGTACCTACGTTATAATTGTGCAACATGCACAACATTATTGAAAATGCCCAAAAGTTGAAGCACAAGGTGGTGTTCCTTACATTGTAACAGATAAAGTGAAATGTAAAATGGCTCGTCTGAATTATTTCGCGAAATATGAAGATCAGATGTTGTATCAAACCTCCATTTCCTTAACAAGAACAAGACAGGAATGATGGAGCAAGTCCAGACTTTCACAGGAAAGAGAGAATTGAAGATGAAAGTCACCCAGAGTCAAGAGGGAATGTTAAGGGAAGTGAACGAACTCAGTCTTCATGAATATGTTATTTAGAAAAGGAATCCACCAAATGATCTGGAAATCCGAAACTGTACGTCTTAAAATGCGAAACATTTTAGAAAGGAAGTGATTCCGTTACTAAAGTAGAAACGAGCACCCGACAATTTTCGCCAAAAAAAATTAAAGGTAGGCTCTCTCTACGCCTCGCCTCATTTTATTCTTCCTATGCTATTCTTATGAATTTTGACAATTTGACTCACACTGCGCCTCGCCTCGGTGCGACTCCGAGCCGCGGGTTCTTCCTCAAGAATATTTTGAGGAAGAGAGGCGAGGCGAGCCGAGGCGAGGCGTAGTGTGAGTGGATGCAATGCTACTGCACAGGAGGAGGTTCTCTGAGCAACAGATAACTTCAGGTACGGAAAAACCGAGGCGACGCGAGCCTACATGTGAGCGCGAAAAGAAGTTGCGCCGAGGCGAGGCGAGGCGTAGTGAGAGCCTACCTTAATGCTTCTTCACAGAAATCGAGGGTGAAGTTTCTTGCCTGTCATCGTAATCCTTTCTCTTTCGTGTGCAATGCAGCTTAGTTGAAGAAGTCAGATTTCCGAAGACCTGCTGGAAAATTAGTGCTTGAAGAAGTCAGCATGTGTAATTACGATGCACCCCATAATATTGAAGATGGATGCACTTACTAATTAGAAGTGCATCCTGCAAAAAAGTCGTTCGCTATAGTGAAGGGTTTGAGCAAGAAAACGTTTAGAAAGAAGGGCACAAAGATTAACAGTCACGAAAATGGATAGAGATTTTTGAGGATGTACTTCCCAAAAATTAAGGCCCCCTTTATTATATTTGCTGTTTGAATTAACTCACAATTCTTTCGAACCAACCCCTATTTCAGAGGGAGATATAAATTCTCTTTAGAAGTATAAAATCGTATTGAATAATGGACACACACAGGACTGGAAATATTTATCGCATCACTGGAATGCACAAAATATTATTGTAAAATTTATTTATTGCAAAAATCTGTAGCGCAATATCTTGGCTATAATAAGTTGCATACTGACCACTTTATCAATCACAGGTATTGCTATGAAAATTATGTGTCTGTTTAATATCAATTTCAACCTTCCTTTGACCATCAGTTTGAATAAATAAAAATAGTATAAGAAATTTCCTGGCACCCACAGTTTGAAGAGTAAACTAGCTGTTCAGCTGTAAATGAATCAGTACATTTATCAAATTCTTTTCTGTTTGCACGGGCGCGTGATCTGTTAGAATATCGTTAAAGCGGTTTCTCTTTGGGAGCAAATATTAATTTTTGCACGTACGTTGATACCAAGAGAGCAGGATCCAGTGAAATTATTACGCCCTGAAGCGGTGTTTTCATTTTTGTCATCTTACATTGACAATTGAACTGGAAACTATTCCAACCAGACCCACGTTTGAGCACATCCGCGAGCCACGGTAATCGAAATCGAAATCCACTGATATGGAATTTAATTAAATCTGCTATTGGACCTCCGCTCACAAAAAGATGCGCGATAATCTTTTTCGGGGCAGCGTGCCCTCGAACGCCTATCGCAAAATTCATTTTCGACGTATCAGTTACGAGCCGATGGTTTTACAAGAAAACTCGGTGAAATCGTGGCGCGGATCGTTGCCACGGGGCAAATTAGAATCCTATAATTTCGACGCGCTTTGTTCAGCAATATTTCATTTGCGAATGAAATACCGGGCGTTTTAATTAATCGTCCACGCTAATACTGACTTCATTTTTCCCGGAATTCTCAAATTTCACTTCCTTCCAAATTTCATTATTTATATAGTCCGACAGATTTAAAAAATGTACCTACTGAATTAAGTATACAACATCTCTCAGGTACCAAATGAAGAAATATCGTTTAGTTCAGTCGTCAGAAATTGTAATTTAATTTCACAGACATCAAAGCGTAAAAGATGAAGTATTCAATTAATTTCATCTTAAAATTTCACGTGCAGTAATATAATCGCTGTTAAGGAAGATTAATGGTAATCCTGAAGCAGGCGTTTAGAAAAAGAACAACTTGCGTCAGCCAGTTGCAATTATGATAGGTACCACCCTAGAGGGCTGGAACCCTTTTTGATTTCAACTACAAACATTATCAAGGTGTAAGTTTTTTAAACAAATATTCTATTGAAGAAATCAACCGAATTAACGATGTTCTCTGTCGCAATAAATACTGAAATTGTCAAGAAAACTTATTTATTATGGGGATGATTATATAATAATAATTGCTTTGACGTGCAATATTAATCATTACTAATTATCAATGTCTTCGTAGTACAATTATAAAATATTGTATACTAAGAGTCTAAAGATGGTAAATAAATTTATTTAATCTTTAAAAATCTAAGAAATAATAAATTCTATATATTTGAAATAAATATACTGTATATACATATACGTGTAATCTAAATTTGCGAAGAATTTGCCTGTTCTGCTTGAAATTATTAAAAGATACATGGTGATACCTCTTGCACGAAAACCTGCAAAATTGCTCCCCTTACTTGTAAATGAAAATTAAACAAAAATGTTCTGAAACAACGCCCAAGGATTTGGTTGGGTTATCGGTAACGAATTTGTTAAATTCCTTTAATATTGTGTGGACTAGAAATGAATTCTATCCTGCAAACCGGATGCGAATTGCTGGAAGACAATTTGAAGCTACATTGTAATTCAGACTGTTCAAAAGCAATTTAAATTCTCTCCCGGCAAGTTACAATTGCTTTTGCAGAATTCGCGTCGTATCGTGTTTGCATTGCACTGCCTAGTTTGTGCCGTGTGCTGGCCCTCATCCTGGAATCCATTTCCTACGAGCTGGGTATTTTACTTAATCTTAACAAAAATTCTAATTCCACCGTAATTATCGTTGTCGGAAAATTTTCCCTCCACTAAACCGCCTCGAGTTTTTCTCCTATCGTTTTCGAATTCCGGCTTTCGCTTTATTCGCTAACTACACGTACGCGTGCAATCTGCATTGCATTTGAGATTACCCTAATTCACTAAAATTATCGTGTGATAATTAGTTAAAATTAATTTTTTTTAAATAATTACAATTTCGAACCGCATTTCCTATGAAAACTATTTTCCAGTCCGGGGCAAATTGTAACACATCTGTTTTACTTATTTAAATAAAAATATGAACACAAATAAACATTTTTAAAATATATAAATGAAAACACAGATTATTATTAAAGATTCGATATACATGAGTTAAATCATTGCTTATTCATCTGATTCTATCAAAATCTTCTTCGCTTTCTTTACATTTGCCTTCATACTTTTTTTTCTACTTTTTGTATTCTCGATTGTTCTGTTGTTCGTCTAGAGCATCTTTTCCCGCTGTGTCAGCAAATAGCTTGGTTTTATCACCATTTAGAGCGGAGTAAGTAGTAACACGTTACAATTTACCTCGAGCTTGAATTTTTGCGTTTGCAAACGAGAAACTAAACATCAAATTACTAAAATGCGTACACATTATAATAAACCAACGTGTACTGGTTCGTTTGCGACAAAGAAGCAAAAATTCACGCGGTTTCTAATGACGGTTAATTGAAATAAAAGTGCTAAGACAACATTTACTTACGTGCTCTAAATACTACAATTCTGGGCTATAACCACAAAATGAATACATAACGCTCGTTTGTGTCACTAAAACCGACGGTGCTGATATCGTCAAGCAGCTCTCGCATGCTGTGGGTTACCAGATTCGTCGTTCAAAAGATTTTACTTATGTTACAATTTACCCCGTGTTACAACCTACCCCGGCCTCCCCTAACCAATTCCCCTTCCGCTTGCCAATTTCTCAGCAACGCGCAGTAGCTCACAATCGCTACGTAAGGTCGAAGCGTTTTATGATCCAGAAACTCCGAGTTCAAGGTTCGTTTTAGCACACCATTATTTTGCATTTTCCTTCGTATTTCATAATTATTCCTTTCGCACTTAAATTGACTTAAGGGGACTAGGCAGTCGAAAAATCGTTTTTCTTATTGCATTTTCCGAAATTACTATCTTTTCTGAATACAATGCCGCTTGGTTTATAGTAAAAATCGCAAAATTGTATATTTTTTTCTCTTCATTTTTTCCTGATTGCGAGCGAATTGAGGTTCAAATCGACTTGGAAAAAATTACAGGATGTGTAGAACATGTGTCATTTCGGTGCAAACCTCTGATATGGTCTGTAAAAATTCGAGAATTTCATAAAAAAATTAAGAAGTCACCGGATTTTGGTAGCACACAAACAATGGTGGTGCGCTAAAATTAAGAAGTCACCGGATTTTTTTTATGAATATCTCGAATTTTTACAGACCATATCAGAGGTTTGCGCCGAAATGACACATTTTCTACACATCCTCTAATTTTTTCCAAATCGATTTTTTCTCAATTCGCTCGCAATCAGGAAAAAATGAAAAGAAAAAAATATTCGAGAAAAACGCATTTAAAGTTTCTGGGAAAAAGCGACGCTATAGGTTGCCGCTTGACGTTTTTAGTTGCCAAATCTACAATTTTGCAAATTTTACTATAAACCAAGCGGCATTTTATTGAGAAAAGATAGTACTTTCGGAAAATGTAATAAAAAAATCGATTTTTCGACTGCCTAGTCCCCTTAAAGAATACTCATACATTTTTCTCCGCAAACCTTCGCCACGCGATCATTATTGTTGAAATATTTCTCAAACTAACAACTGCTAATATGAAATATTTCCCGAATCTCTGTCTGCCCACGAGGTTTCGTTAAAATCGGCGGAGAGCACTCCGCGACGTCCTCTTGCAAATCATTTCCTATTCCGAACTGTATTCCGAAGGAGGAAGGAAACGCGGATCGTTTGGATGGAGCCGAAGGTTAAATATGTTTGCGCGAAACTCTCTAATCTAAGGTCGCGTTTCGCAGTTGCTGAACAATGGGCGCACTTTCGATGTAGACACGGCCACGTCAAGAAGCGTGGGTACCGGAATCCGAATGAGCGCGGGGGCGATGATGACTTGCCGACTCATTACACCGGGCCCGGAAAAGTCTCGGGCAGAACCGTAAGCGCGTGAGCTACGCGGAGCGATAAATAAAAGGCGCAAAGAAACGTAACAACAGGAAGAGGCGTACGCGAATGCGGAGCTTGGCCGCGTATCGGTACAGAAGATATCAAGCCACCGTAGAAAAACGTGGACAACTGCCGATGGAACGTGGAACAAAATCATTAGGCCTCGGCGATCATCGAAAGAACTTACATCCATCGTCGCGCCAGCGCGTACAGCCATCGTAACTTTTCTGCTGGTTCGCGTTCGACGATTCCGGGTTAGGAAAAACATGAAGCAGACCTTTATTCCAGAGAGCACATTGGCACTGAGGTGCACCAACGGTGGGAAATAAAGAATTCTTTGCATATCGAAATTGGAGAAATTGTATCGGGCAACGTCGATGTTGTAACGAGCAGGGTAATTGTGTAAATGAGGGGGCATTTATACAATATATGCACTAATACATGTTTTACGCATAAGAAGAAAATAAATGATTTTCACCCTCATAGTATCCGTAAAAAAATTCGACTAGTTAACCCCTTAAGGGGGAACCCTATTCTTTAGGCTAAAAACATAGCAAATTTTTTTATTTTTTTTTTAAGAATCCAGCGTTTCGATTCATCTGCAATTTGGACCATGTTTTGATGCATCTTTGAAGATGCTGCAGTTTTTTTTTTATTAATTTTTAACCATAAATATATTAGTTATGCATGATCAACCATCACGCCGTGCAAAATGCGACGTCCGTTGGTGTGCATGATATTTATATACCACCTAATCTGAAACAGAAAAATGAAACGGCGTTTTATTTTATACATATGTAGCTTGAAATTGAAGAACCAGCAAAAAACAAAAAAAAATTATTGAGCGGTGTGGAGAGTTTTCAAACAATTGTCTTATGTAACAAAAAAAGTGTAGAACTTAGTGATATTCTGGTTCATCAAATTCAAGCTACATATGTACAAAGTAAAGATTACCTGGAAGGTGAATATCATGCCCACCAGCGGGCAACGAGTTTTGCGCGGCGTGATGCATAACTCCTATATTTATTATTAAAAATGAAGAAAATAAACTGCAACTTCTTCAAGGATGCGTGAAAACATGGTCCAAATTTCAGTTGAATCGAAATGCTAGTTTCTTAATAAAAAGTTCCTAAATTTTGTTATGTTTTTACGTTTTTAGCCCATCAAATAGGATTCCCCCTTAACGTTATCTTACGGGCGTATTTAAACTTTATAACCCTTTGTGATTGGACAGTTCGGTGGTCCCAGTTGCCACCAACAAAATATGCTATAAATCGCAAAACCACGAAAAATGGACATTCTCTGTTTTTCCCCTTACCCTTGATATGTGGAAGTAGTTGATGGGAGACACGATAAGTGGTATCTGTATTATCTGTTGCACACGAACTAGTGCAAAAATGCGTAAGGGCGATGTGAATATAGGGGAATTTAATAAAGCAATGGTCCACTGTAAAGTTTAATGGTTTTCTGTAAACTAGTAGGTGACTGGTAGATGGAGTTGCAAAACTGACACGCGTGTCGCTAATTTGTCAACACTCGTCTGTGTGTTATGGAACTTGTTTGTATGTAAATGAAAGTGCAGCGGAAGCTCGATTATGTAAACAATGTCACGTACTGCAAGCTAGCATATTAACAGTACAGTCAAAGTGTAAGGCAATGGTAAATCGATTAGAAAGTGGTGAATCCATAACTGAAATGCAAACATGTGATTGAGAAAGCATTCGTTTGTAATATACAAGAAGCTTACCTAAGCTTACTTAAATCTACAAACGGGATTTTTAAACTTTCATTGCAGGCTCAGACAAAACAATTGAAAACGCGACCTTCGCTATTTTTTTCGCTATTCCGATCAATCGCGATTTTTTTCAAAATGACGAAGCACCTCACGTGGTAAACAAATCCATCTAGCTTCTAAAAAAATCTCAAGTCGGTGGGACCCGTTTTAAAAAAGTTATTCTGTTTTAAAGGGTGTGTCACTTTTGCTCCTCACTTATATCGAACGCAATTAATTCGAGAAGCGGCACCGTTCGTTTCTAACGAAACGCAATTTCTTATTAAACGTTTGGTTTATTCCGTAGTCATCGTAGATTATACACGCTTCCATAGGATCGACATGAAAAAAATCCGGTTACCTATGTATCAGCAAAAACTTGCGGCAACACGTATGTACAGCTCGTACAACAGGCGTCGACCGTAGTTTGCAACGGGTTCTGCGTACATTACACGCGTCCCAGATTACGAAGGAAACATCAAATTCTGCCAGCTTATCTCGCGATTGACGTGTGTTTATTGTGCCGAGTCCGATGTCGGCAGGAGACGCGTTTACGCCCGCCGTCTTTCCGGAAGGAAACGTTCGTCCCAGAGCGAAGTACAGGCGACAGATGATACGGATGAAGCCTCCATTTTCATGTTCGCCTTCGGTAATCAGCTTTACGGCGACAGAACGATCCGTTCGATCGTAAAGATTGCCATTTCGCGACGTGTTCGAGGCGGGATCGGTTAGGGAAAATATTTCGGCTTACCGAATTACTCGTGTCTTTTATGATAATGATGGGATTATGTCGTTCGTAGCGTAAAAGTGTAATACGAAATAATTCCTTACACGATGGGTGAGAGGAAAAACAGAGAATGTCACAAAACAGGTTTATCGAAAAAATTAAGTTTTAATACTTTAGTCCGTCAGTGAAGAAACAAGGTTCGAAGGATTTATCTGCAGTCTTCATGGCGTGAAGCTTATACCCTAATTAGGCATCAGAAAAAATAAGCAATAAAATAATAATTGCTTTACATTATTTTAATATTTTTTTAACTAAATAAGAAATTTCCTCGTCTATTATTATCAGCATAAGGAAAGTCACTCAGTTTATTAATTGTCAGATATATTTATTCCTCACTTATTTGTTATGCATGAGACAGTGTCTCATAAAATAGCTGAGCCTTAGGTTCGTGATATTTATGTAGTAGAATGAGTGGGAGTCGATACCCCCATTTCATACCAGACCCTTGAAAGATTGTAGATAAATTACATCCTGTGGATTTCAACACCTGGGCGAAATTGAATTCGTCATGTAATCAATAACTTCTTTCCTGCACCCTCTGAAATTTTAATCACATAAATGGTGGTCTAAAGGCAAGCTCCAGCTCGATTATTATCAAGCTTCAAATAAAAATAGCGGGAGGAAATAAGTAGAGACAACGAGTAGAAAGAAGAAAGTGGAAATAAAAACAATTAAAATTAGATATAAGAATGGAGTTAATCCCAAACCAGGAAAATAAGTAGATAGCAAATTAAGAAGAACATGAAATCCATCATCAAAAATTTAATTCATAATCCAAATGCCCAAGCAAACAACCACCTCCGTTTCAAGAATAGTAGTACCTATGACAGAATAATCTTGATCACTCATTCGGAAGCAAAGAAAGTGAAAAGTGTCGGTACGTAATCAGACAAGAGATTGATCATCGAATTTCATAAATTGAAATACAGATACCTTACTCCACAGCTGACTAATGTGCTTACACGTATGTGTAATAATTCCATAACTATTCTGGACATATTGCCACGCTTTATCTTCGTTAACGTCCTAGAAACCTTCGTAATAACGAAGAAAAACAACTTTTTATTCGTTCAGGATTCATTTAAAAAAAAAATCCAAGACTTACAACAGTATACAAATTCTTCTTTCACAGCAGAGAGAATTTGATAAAACCTGTATCCGCCAACCAAAATAATTATTCAGTGGCCCACAAATTACTTTTGCAGCATCACTGGCTGGCCATTTTTATTTGCCACAGAGTGCTTAAGGGGTTATACCTAGTCAGGCGGCCGAAAAGAGGCGAATATTTGTGAATTTTTTTGAAGAAACGGATGCGTATATTTTTTCAAAACTTTTTGCGCTTAAAAGAGCAACATTTAAAGAACATTTGGTAATTTTTTCGTAGAAAAATACTTAGGTTTATAATAAAGTAACAAGCGACATCCAAGAAGCATTTTTAAAAATTTGGTTTTGTGGTGGGCACTGCCATTCGGAACCAGATTATCTAAAATCAAAACACAAAAAAGATTTCATTAGTATATTAATGTATCTTCCGATTGACGGAGAGAATTTTCCGAAATATTAATTTAAAACAAAATGGCAGCTATTTAAAGTTGAAATCCTGATTTTTTCGCGTGATTTTTGCACGAAAAAATCAGGATTTCAACTTTAAATAGCCGTCGTTTTGTTTTAATTTAATATTTCTGAAAATTCTCCGCGCCAACCTGAGAATACATTAATATACTAACGAAATCTTTTTTGTTTTTTGATTTTAGATAAACTGGTTCCTACTGGCAGTGCTCACCGCAGAACCAAATTCTTTAAAAATGCTTCTTGGATGTCGCTTGTTATTTTGCTATAAACGTAAATATTTTTGTACGAAAAAATTACCAAATATTCTTTAAATATTGCTCTTTTAAGCGCAAAAAGTTCTGTAAAAATATACGCTTCCGTTTCTTTAAAAAAAATTCACAAATATTCGCCTGTTTTCGGTCGCCTGACTAGGTATAACCCCTTAAGAGGAATGCAATAAAAATAGATATACGCATCCTCGTTGATGTACACCCGATGTTATGAGGAAGCGAGTTGCTGCAACAATAGCTGTACATTATACTGACAGCGTAGAGGGGATAAGGTGCAATCCCCTTACACGTCTACCGTCTCCGTAGTCAACAATGAACTCATATTCTCATGTTTTCTACGATTCTTCCCACCTTCGTGGTTGTTGAACCAGACTTCCCTGGGCTTCAAACCGTAAACTCGCTTGAATCCCCGATGCTGTACGTGCCAATCGTCACTACTAAAGACGTATTCGCATTACGGTAATGATTCGTTTGCATGCGGGAGGTCTGGCTGCCAGGCAGCATTTCCACGAACAAAAGCCGGGGAAATGATTAAAGGGGTGAATTTATCTCCTTTTAATACGTCACAAGAGTCGACGACGCGATTTGTCATTGTCATTGGCTAATATGAAAATAGCAAATAACATTACAGCTGGGAGAGGCTGTACGTGCGATCAGCGAGTCAATGGGGGGAAATAAATTGGATAAAGCACTTTAATCGAATTAAAGTGATAACGGAGATTGGTGGACATTATGAATATCATTATGCCTCGTTTAGAGTGAACGTTCTAATATCAGGAAACAGTGGGGGTAGATTGATATTTCGCGTGAGTTAGAGTCCCTTTGGAATACAATATGCTGGTGAGAGTGATGGGAACTGAAGGAAATAGGAATCTTTGCATACAAATGAATTCATTATTCTAAAAATACCTGAGATTATTTCGATCTGATTTTTGCTACCTGGCCCTGGGTAAATAGCTCGTTCTTTGAGAAATAAACGTTATTTCTGTATAGATCTGCAGTAATGGATGTTATACTTCAAAGTAGAATATGTATACATAACAAATCCTAAGTTTTGGGCTAAAAACACAGCACAATTTGGGATTTTTTTAAAAGAAACTAGTCATTCGATTCGTCTGAAATTTGGACCATGTTTTTATGCATCTTTGAAGAAGTGGCAGGTTTTTTCTTATTAATTTCTAATAATAAATATAGGAGTTATGGGCCATTTATTATTAAGAATTGATAAAAAATCTGCAACTTCTACAAAACTGCAGATGAACCGAATCGCTTGTTTCTTAAAAAAAAATCCCAAACTGTGATATGTTTTATCCCAAACAATAGGATTCCCTTTAAGCCCTGTTCTTTTCTTTAAGTGTTTCTGCGTAAAATCACACAATGTTAACAAAATTTCACAACAAGCTGTAACTTGACAAATTACCTCCAATTTACTACGTTTGCCTCGTTACCCAGCCAAGTATTTTCGTTAAAATTTCGAAAATATTAGAACATCCCCAAACGTTGAATAAAAACGGAAACATTTATATTTCTATCCTCAACATTTACTCAGGAAAATTTCCGCGAGTGTGATTTTTCCCAGCAAAAATGTTAAACACACCAGCAACACTTCCTTCGGGGAAACATATTAATTCGGCACAACTTCGGGGCGTGTTAAAGCAGCTGAAAACTTTTCCAGATTACTGTGCGCATGCCGGTAAGAATTAACTGGACGATAAAGCTTCGGTGGCTCGATTAAATCACACAGCATCGGGAGAGCACGATTTTCGAAATCTCACCAGTTTGAAACTGGAACCGTATCAACTCTATGTGACCAGCATGAACTTCCCTGAGGATTACGGTGCCGCAAGGCAAACGTGTTCTCGAGGAAGCTTCCAGAGACCGATTCAGGATACCAGCGTCGATATATCGACGGATTCATCTCCCCCCCCCCTCCCGCCTCCCCCGCACTGGCGACTGAAAACCGACAAATTTCACCTGCCGCCTTCTTCTCGCCGTCTCCACTCCTCCGCGTTTTCGCGGCAGTCAGTCGTGAAAGGTATATACTCGGAGAGGCGAGTAAATCATAACCGTATACACAAACACGCTGCACATACTTCCAAAGTTAAGTTCGCTCGGGCTCGGATTTCAGCTGAATCTTGGCGAAGAACGATGGGTACGTGGCAGCATGATACGGAGGAAGACAACAAGGAATTGGAAACCCTATTGTAACACGGTTCCCTTGTACACTCTGTTTGCATTGCTGTCAATTGTTTCTTAGCCTGGGGAACTTGCAGGGAAGTTATTTGGTGTGAAAGAAGCATTTGTTAATGAGATTCAGTGAAACATTGAACGCGATATTTATAATTTACAATAGCTTAAGGGGTCATTCTACTTTGATCGGCCAAAAAATTGAGCCATTTTTAAAGTTTTTATTCTGTACAAATGCAACATGTAATGAAATAAATATCTTTGGTTTTTTGAGCTACACTTATATTGGACAAAACAAATTAAGAAGAATTTTTTTTAATTTGTTTTAAATGGTTTTTTATAGCTCCAATATGGCACTTCAAAAAAGAGGTAGGTATGCTCTTGGCGCAGTTGATTTCCCCACTCAGGCTTATCAGAAGAAAAAAATGGAAAGATTCATAATCTGTATGAGTGTCGCTATCGCCTGTATCTCAATTAACAATTTTTGTTGAAAAATAATCAAACGGCGCAGGTTTGAAAAGAAAGATTGACAAAACACCCTTTAACTCGGTTATTTTGTGGCTACAATTTGTATTCATTGCCTTGTAATTAATTCCCCCGAAAAGTTACATTATACAAATAATAAAGCGATGGATAGGCGATGTGCAGCATTAATGCTGTTCTAAAACCCGACCCTATATATAACAGTAAACTTACAATATAGACCGGAAGGTCCCCTTAAATTTACAAAATCTCAAACATTTTTGTTTGAGTATAACAATATGGTCACCCACTGTAAGTTTTTTTTTATTTCATTTTTTCGAATGTTCAACCTTTTAGGAATACGTGTTGAAAAGCATTTTTTGATATTCGTAAAATTCCCGAAGTTATAGGCAGTTGGGTAGCGGCAAATGCATGGGCAACAACCGGCCACTCGGCGCCCACGTAAAACTTTAATCGCGTTTTTCTCGAAACAGTGTGCTCAAAACGGTGGTATCTGTATTTCCAAAAGTTATTATTCGATTCGACAGATATTTTTTTTTGTTTTGAAGAATATACTTCTGGCTAGGGAGGAAACCAGAAAAAAATACAAACAATGATATTTTTTTAGAAAATAAGGACACTTCAAATTTGAATTCACTTTTTCCCTGTATTTTTCATCCTTTCAACGCCTTTGAAAATTATAAATTTTCAAATTTCTTTATTTTTTCTGGTTTCTCCCCTAGCCAGAAGTATATTCTTCAAAATAAAAAAAGTTTCAGTCGATTCGGATAATAACTTCTGGAGATACAGGTCCCACCGATTTAGATCAATTTTTTTGACGCCTTGACTTTAACGACTCCCCAGTTCCGTCTGCAATGATTAATTATAAAACAAAAAATATATTTCTAAAGTGTAAGATATTTCCAGATGTTTAACTATTAGTAATTTGTAATTAAATACATAATGCTCTAAATGTCCTTATTTCTGCTCATGAAAAAGCGATGTATGTATTGCCCCAAGCTTAGAATTATTTTCTTGCAACTATAGTACAATCGTAACGCATATAATAATAAGAAAAATACGAAATGATCAGAAATGGGGACATGAGCAGAAATTGGGACATTCACCTTATTGCGTCTATGTTTCTAAACCAATCTACTGTATAAAAATATTTCTTCACTGTCAAATATCGTGTTTGCGTATGCGATAAGAAGCATCGAATTACATTTAAGAAACTCAAGGTTGATCAATTAATAAAAGATAATAAAAAATAATAAAAGAAATGTCAACACTTCTTTTACTGCAACTTGTTGTTAGCTCACAGTAGATACGTTCTCGTGCAATTTATTAGTTCACTGCAAATATATGACGAATCCTGAGGACTGTTACGGCATGTGCCACGTATATAAACCAGACACACTATGTGTGTACGTGCTCTTTGACTTCTTACATATTTCCTGCGTGGAAAGGTGATGATATAACGCGAGAAAAGAATAGAAGAGGAGGATGAAGTGTAAGAAAAAGAAGGTCTCGCGGGGTTATCAAAGAAGTTTCCTCCCTGATATTCACGAAATGAGTTCCTGTTCCCTTTGCAATGGAGTAATCCGTGCGATGCAACCGTAATACATGTCCGTTTTTGCACGTAGTTGATTTATTCTCGGCTCAGTGGCACAGCCATCCCTATCCACCTTTGAAATAGATCTCATTGGTCGCGTTTGGATCGAGGATGTGGACCAGCTACGGCTTCGCGGATTTTTGTGGGTCGAATGCTCCGACGCAGAAAGCCAGTAAATCCTTGAATTTCTTATTTGCATCTATGCATTCGTATTATACGAGATAACCTTTGCTCAAGCATTTACGTATTCCATGCGCTCTGTCGCTAAAGAAATGTTTATCTGGGTCAAATTCTAATTCTTTGCTACCACATTGAATTCCGGGTAAACAGTTTAAAGGGAAATATGAGCGATTCAATTGGAAATTGATAGTTACATGCACAGATGAAATTTCCAGGCATATATTATTGTTTACAATTAGTATAGTAATTCTACTCCAATTCTATCGTACTTTCTGTCAATTTAAAGATATTATTTCCTATATATGTAAGTATCTTTCTGATAAATTTCAGAATTAAATTCCTTCAGAGTTTTATGTTGCTGGTGTTTCTGTGCGATAGAAGAAATATCTCGTTTTCGGTATTTTTGTAATTAAATTATTTATGTTATTTGTAGTTCAGAATGCTGATTAAGTATTGCCAAATAGGGAAGTACAGTAATGATTAAAAAGCGGCAGACGAGTTAATGATAATAAATATACGTACCTACCATGATTTGATAAGAAAAAACTGCTATACATTCCTCGCTTTATATTGCATAGCCCGAGGCAGTTCTCCATATTAAATCAGTGTTACTGTTATCTAATTCATTAATAGTCTAGTGTTGCCGTTATTTCTATTTGTATATAATAATATCCATTTTTTATTAGGTTCGAGTAATTATAAACCCTACTGCACTAACGGAGTTACATTTAATATAAGTAATAAATATTTGAATACGTAGAGTACGGTAGCCACTGTGAAACTGCAGAATGAATATTAATTAAAAAGTCTGTAATTGTTTTTATATTTATATACGAGGATGTAATGTTGATTTCAATTGTTAACAGATGATCGACGATGAATCCTTGACAGTACGTCTAGAAGTAAGTCTGTATGTTATGTGGAGGAAAGTGGTATTACTAACAATTAATGCAGCTTGTACTTATGTAGAAGCAGTAAACTTCCTCCAGAGATAGAAGAACAATAGCGCGATACAGTCGAAATTACTGCCTGCAACCGGTATATCTACTACATGAAAATAAATCTGTACAATTAGCGCGCACAATATCCACGTAAGAATGGACGTCTAACTCATTCAAGGGTACCCTTTCCGGAGTAAAATTTCTGTTTAGTTTTCATAATTAAAACATGGTATTTAACATGAAGAAACTACAAAAGACGCAAGGTATAATTAATGTATCATTTCCATGGATAGCTATATTTAATATTGTGTGTTTGATGTGCTCCTAAGTAAAACTTGCAACTTGAAAGGGAACTATCTTATAAGACGTAGAGATGTTGTCGTCTGATTAGGAAATCTGTAGCCACGATAAAATATTTCTGCTAACTTTTCGTAAAATCTTATCCTCATGCTAGCATTGTTTGGGGCCTCAGACTGTAAACTGTGTTAGTTGCAACAAATGTTTAGGTATTCTGAGCTAGATCTGATGGTATAATAAATATCTAGCTTATAAATTGGATTAGTCGAGCAAGTGATGCTTCAATTATATAGAGCAGTGTATTAAGGTGGGATTCTCGCGTAACAGCCCCAGAAGTAACTGATATTTATGAATTCTTTTTGAAAAAACCAGGGATCAAAAAAGTTCTGGAACTCTCATTTTTAAAAAAAATTCTGTTAAAACTTATATGTTTCGTTTAAGAAAATATCTGTTCCTGTAGAATTTTTATTGTAAGAAATGTTACCCTCAGGAACTTCTTTAGAAAGTGTTCTCATGGAAGCGATATTTTAGAACCTATATAATAACAGTTCCATGGAAACAGTTATATTAGAACATTTATTAAAAAAGGTTCCATATAGTAAAGAAAAGTACTAAACTAGTAGGTACTAGATTTTTGTTTAACAATATAATATCATATTCTTCGTGTTCATTTAATAAATGGTATGAAAATCATAACATAAGTAATTAATGGTTTCATAAGAACTATTGATATAACATTTTTTTATAACTTACGTGAACCAAAATACATAAAAATTGTGAAAACAAAAAACAATTTGTTTTCTAAGTATCGCATCCAATTCGATGGCATGCCTATGACGTGTAATGAGTTTTGTTTCACTTAACTCTTCAAAGAACGCATTTCAATTCGCTAATAAATTACAATAAAAATTCAAACGCAAATTGAAAAATTGATCCTACTTTCCGCTTCAACTCCAAAGGACAAATTAACCGAAGCTTTCAGCCGTCGAATGGTTCCAAAAGTATGTCTGGTGGATGTTCGAATCGAGAAGGAATAATACAATCGGTCAGAGTGGAAATATCACGTTAAACTACGATATGATCAAGACACGGCACAAGGGCTTTCGTACGCGAGCAGACGACCTCAGATACTTACTCCGGGTATCTCGCTACTTGCGTACATTTTATTATAAAACTTTTTACGAGCATCGTATAAAAGTTCAAGACCATTTCGAGGTTCCCCATCGCTTTGGGCCGCTCGGCTTCCCTTTTTCAGCGTCGGATTACTGGCCGTCGTCTGCCACGGACTCGAAACTTTAAAGATTCAACGAGCGCTTCTGAATCTTGCAATATTAACCCACCGACCAGTTCCCTTCAGCCCGTGGATTCTCCATTTCCATTGAAAATTAAATACGGCCAGGAATCGTACCGTATACGTAGCGATACCGGTCGATCGTAACACTTCCATCTGATGGATTCAGAGATCGAGTCGTACCGCCTCGCAAGGCTGCTTCTTCCGACCCAGTCAATGACGATCATCAGAATTAATGCGCAGTTTTTAGTGGATCAGTATTGAGGGTTCGCTGCGTTATTGAGGTTTCAGGTTATTGCAGATTGCTTCTCGTGCATTATAAACATCCTGTTATCAAGATGTGTGCAACATGGCCCAGAACATGCAAGGGCAGATCGTGACTGGGGCGAGTGCTTCTCGAATCAACGTTGGTCTGGAACACGACTGCAAAAACACTTTAAAATATTGACTACCGATGGCTGACTGACTTTAAAGACTGAAACATCGCAATCATCTATACAATCCAGTACAGAATTCGACAGATCCATAAAAAAAAATCCTGAAAAAAGTTAACCAAATCGCATGCCACAGTAGAATGTCCCCTTAAAGGGGGAATCCTGTTCTTTGGGATTTTTTTTTTAAGAATCCAGCGTTTCGATTGATCTGAAATTTGGACCATGTTTTGATGCATCTTTGAGGAAGCTGCTGTATTTTTTTTATTAAATTGTAACCATAAATATAGTAGTTATGCATGAACGACCATCACGCCGCGCAAAATTCGCAAAGCCGTTGGTGAGCATGATATTTATACACCAGGTAATCTGAAACAGAAAAATGAAACGGGGTTTTATTCTATACACATGTAGCTTGAAATTGAAGAACCAGCAAAAAACAAAAAAAAAATATTGAGCGGTGTGGAGAGTTTTCAAACTGAAAGGTCTGAACGTTTAATTTTTGCGATCCAATTTTGCGCCAATTTTCTTATGTAACAAAAGAAGTATAGAAGTTAGCGATATTCTGGTTCATGAAATTGAAGCTACATATGTACAAAGTAAAACGCCGTTTCATTTTTCTGTTTCAGATTACCTGGAAGGTAAATATCATGCACACCAGCGGACGACTAGTTTTTTGTGGCGTCATGCATAAATCCTATATTTATTATTAAGAATTAATAAAAAAACTGCAACTTCTTCAAGGATGCATAAAAACATGGTCCAAATTACAGATGAATCGAAATGCTAGTTTCTTATAAAAAAATTCCCAAATTTTGCTATGTTTTTAGCCCGCAAAATAGAATTCCCCCCTTAAGGGGTCATTCTACTTTGATCGGTCGAAAAATGAAGCTATATTTAAAGATTTTTTTTCTCAATAAATACAACATATAATGTAATGAATCTTTCTGGAAATTATTAAGCTACTCTTATATTATATAAAAAAAATTAAAAAGATTTTTTTAATTTGATTCATATGTTTTTTTATAGCGCCAATGTGACACCTACAAAAAAGAGGTATGTTCATGGCGTAGGTGATTTGCTGGCTCAGGCTTATCTGAAATAAAAAATTCGAAAAAATTCTTAATCTATAAGAGTGTGGCTATCACTCGTAGCTGAAATAAAAATTTTTGTTGAGAAATAACAAAATGGCACCGGTTTGAAAGAAACAGAGTGTTTTCTCGAATGTACCCCGAGAAAAATCTCGGTTATTTATCCACAAAAATTGTTAATTGAGCTACAGGCGATAGCGACACTCATACAGATTAAGAATATTTTCGAATTTTTTATTTCAGATAAGCCTGAACCGGGAAATCACCTACACCACAAACATACCTCTTTTTGTAGGTGTCACATTGACGCTATAAAAAAAATATATGAAACAAATTAAAAAAAAATCTTTTTAATTTTTTTGTATAATATAAGAGTAGCTTAATAAATTCCGAAAAAATAATTTCATTACATGTTGTATTTATTGAGAAAAAAATCTTTAAAAATAGCTTCCTTTTCGACCGTTCAAAGTAGAATGACCCCTTAATAAAAAATCAACTTCTAATACATAAAGAAAGGTAATTAACACAAGGAAAGAGAAATACTACCTGCTACAAATAATAGCAACAATCGCAGAAACGTCCACCCCATATGTTTCCTTCTCTCTATCCACCATTATTGCAGACTAATTAAAACCAATTCTAAATTATGAACCGACGACACCCCAGACAGGGTCCAAAGAACGAACTGAGGAGAATAAAATATTTCGCGACATCCACCGTTCTGTCGATGTCCAAGCGAACCATAAACGGCACAGTGTCCTTATTCCTTCTCAACAAATATTTCCAAAGACTTATTCTACTTGTTCTTTCTCTCCCATCTCTCGCGGGACAATAAAAAGGCTGCAGAACCGGCGGTGCATCAAGGATGAGGTTTCATTTAGTTGAGTTCTGAAGAAAGAAAGGGATCTCATTTCAAAGTACAAGCTCTTTACGCCTTTGGCTTTTCCGTTTTCGCGGCCGTAGGGGATCTTGCCAAGGATATGCATAATGCTTGGGAGACTTTTTTTTTTAGAAGGGCCACGCTATAGGGCTATGGAAATATATAAGTAATTAAGGCCTGATTAAGATTCCCGAGCCGCCATGTACTTAGCTATAGGGAGAAATCGTCGTCCGACCGCGATGGCGGACATTCTGAAAGCAATTTATTTTATGTATAATGAGAGCCATCGCAGCTGCGCTTGCCACGCGTAGGAAATAGCGGTTGCAATTATTGACGCCAATAACCGCGCGGTAATCTCGCAACGCGACACGAATTCAGCTTTAATTATCACGTAATTAATTATTACAAACACCAGCGGCGGCCTCGTGTTTGACTTTCTGTAAAGGCATTTCATTAACTCCGTCACGAAGTTCCCGGGGGCCGTTTTCTTATGGAACTTAATTTCGCGAAGTGATCATTTCCATCGGATCGGCAAGAAAATTTCATTACTAACGGAACGAACGATGGTGTAACTCCGGGACCTTAAATGGAATCGCTGATATATTTGTATACCTTTCTGCAGCCCTTATTAATCCCAGCAACTTCTACTTCGAAAGTTATAGAAAGATAAAGAAAAGGTACGATTGACTGGCGCGACCACGAAGCGGGGGAGAGGCGGGTCTAAGAAAATGTAGGCAATTGATCTTCAGTGGAGAATATACTTAGCAATTGACTCAAATTTTTTTTGGTAAATAAACCAAATGAGTTAGCTGTTATAACAGAGTTTCGAATTCGTTATTCTGTTCGTAAAAAGATCGGGATCACGTGGGAAATAGGTACTATTGTCCATAGGCTTTACTGTAATTATACACAGAAGCTCCACCTTTGCCAGGGTCTCGAGAACTAAATAACAGAATGTGGCATACCTAATCCCAATGGTCTGTATTTATCGTTTCGCTACGCAATTTGACGAAGAACGCGGCAAAGTGGTAGCGAAGGAAAACGATTTCGGGACCTGGCTTCGGCTGCCCTATTATTCCAACGATAATTTAAGGGCAAGGGGCTGATGCATAGGTAGCGAGTTTATGCGACGCCATTGTCTCGGGCTACTGTTATTTATGGGAAGGTTTCACCTTCCAAAAACGGGAGGTGCGTGTTTCGCAAACCGTGATGCGAATAACAATCGCGCCCGGGTAGTAATTAAGGATTAGCGAGGTGATTAGCGAGCACCCCGTATTTAAATCTCACTGGAACGGATACGATGAGCGAATGTGCGCGCATCCTAACGATTCTTGGGTCAAACAACAAATTACACGAGCTCAAGATCTGTGCAGGACTTCACCACGTGTCTGCTAATTGCACATTCTTGTTGCAGTACGAGTTCGAGCGGGCTGCGAAAGATTTGCATAATTAGAAATAGAGCCATGTGCAGGACGTATCGTCCTAGACTTCGACGGGCACTAGTTAATGGGGGAATTCTATGTTAAGGGCTAAAAACGTAGCAAAATTTAGGATTTTTTTTTTAAAAAACTAGCATTTTGATTCGTGTGTAATTTGGACCATGTTTTTATGCATCCTTGAAGAAGTTGCAGTTTTTTTATTAATTCTTAATAATAAATATAGGATTTATGCATGACGCCACAAAAAACTAGTCGTCCGCTGGTGTGCATGATATTTACCTTCCAGGTAATCTGAAACAGAAAAATGAAACGGCGTTTTACTTTGTACATATGTAGCTTAAATTTGATCAACCAGAATACGGCTAAATTCTATACTTCTTTTGTTACATAAGAAATTTGGCGCAAAATTGGATCGCAAAAATTAAACGTTCAGACCCTTCAGTTTGAAAACTCTCCACACCGCTCAATAATTTTTTTTGTTTTTTGCTGGTTCTTCAATTTCAAGCTACATATGTATAGAATAAAACGCCGTTTCATTTCTCTGTTTCAGATTACCTGGTGTATAAATATCATGCTCACCAACGGCCTTGCGAATTTTGCGCGGCGTGATGGTCGTTCATGCATAACTACTATATTTATGGTTACAATTTAATAAAAAAAATACAGCAGCTTCCTCAAAGATGCATCAAAACATGGTCCAAATTTCAGATGAATCGAAACGCTGGATTCTTAAAAAAAAAATCCCAAATTTTGCTATGTTTTTAGTACAAGGAATAGGATTCCCCCCTTAAGTTGCCGTTTTTTGAATGGTTAGGCGAAGAAGGCGATTGAAGCGCAGACGATTTTTGGAACTAAAACGTGTATAATTTTAAGAATTTGCAACACGGCACATATTATAATTGTGTCATTGAGAGCAAAAGCAAAAGAAAAATTAATTTTTCCTATTTCATATAATTAGCACAGCCGTAATTAGTCCGTTTTTACTCTGAATGCCTCAATTACGATACAAGGTGGTGAAGGTAATTGCCAGAAGCCGTATCTTCCCTTGATTTATTGTAGATAGAAAAAATGGCGGAGAAAAAGATTGAGTAGCACGAAGTTTATCACTATATGACTACATTGCGTTTTTCAAAAGTGGAATGATGTATCTGCAGTGTGCAATTTATTGCAGATGCTTTTTGACAGGGACTACAAACTTATTTTAGGTACATCGATTTTTCTTGGTACTCTGGGTATAAATGTATCAAGCAGGGATTGCAATACCGGTAAACCGATTTACCGGTAAATCGCGAGAAATACCCTCATTTTTTACCGGTAATTCGATAAATTATGTATAGCAATGTAGCGCACATATGCGTTCATTAATTCTGTCGATATCTACTACGTTATCAGTGAAAAAAACTTGAAATATTAATAGAGACGAAAACCGAAGTATCTCATGAAGAACCAACTCTGATTCAAAAGAAAACTAAAAATCTGAATCAAGCCATAAAGAAAATGGACGTATTTTCAAATAGAAAAAGTAAAGAGAAAATATCTACAAATGGCACATGATTTCTTAATGACTATCCGACCAACAAGTGTTGAATCTGCGAGCGATTTATCAGGAGACCAAAGTTTGGACAAATTGTGTTTTTTGTGTGCATATTTGTTAAAAAGAATTGGTAAATAAAAATTATTTTATTATGTATGTAAGTTAAGATTCTTTTCATTGTTTTGGTAGTGAAGATCCATATTAATAAGTATTGTCGATAGTTAAACAAATATATCTATTTTGTGTTATATCATTTTATATTTTATGTTCAGAATCGTTTTATTTGCATATATTTTTTTATAATGCTCGGTTAGAGTTAAAAAAAAATTGTAACGTTCACACTTATATTTTTTAATACCTTAAAAAATTACCGGTAAATCCGTTTTGATTGAAAAATTTGCCGAATTATCTGCAATTGAAAAAGTCGGTAAATTTGCAATCCCTAGTATCAAGGCGTTCGAAAACTGAACACTCCACGATATGTTTCAAATTTCGCAGTAGGGTGGGGTATTCTAGATAAAAGTGTCATCGATTCATATGCTTCTGTTGATGAAATTTCTAAGTTCAAGATTACATGGTCGTATTTTCGTGCCAAATTACGTGGTAAATAATACAAAATTCTGTTGGAGTAATTTCTAAAGAAATATTTCGAAATATACCTATATCCACTTTTTGTCCTTCTATGTCGGACTTCTTTATTACAACACGCCATACATGTACGTAAAAGACGTATACAGCACTATATTTCTACATAATAACAAATTTTACATGATAGGTATAATTATAATACAATAACGAGATTTTCATACAACTTTTTTACGTTTCCATGAAACGCAATTATCGAAGTATGAATACTGGATTGCTTCATCAAAATTTAAATTGCATATTCATATTTGCTTGCGATACAGTTACATGATCATAGTAGCTTCTAACGTTGAATAATAATTCATGTAATATAAACAAACATTTCACGTTGTTATCAATTTTCCCTGTAACCGTGAACATCGTAATATCTTTCCATATTTATTGGTACACTCTTCATACGAAGCATGCAACTTACTAACATCGATCGTCAATTACAACAGCACAGAGCAAACGAAAATATTTTTTAATAAAGTCGATGTTTTTCGTTTGCCTATGTGAAAACATAAATCTTCTGTCAATTAAGGGCGCGATTGGGTATCGATATTCTAGTGTGGAAATGCAAATTAAGCTGCTCTATACACGGTATTTAAACTCTCCTGTGCTAATACGTAAGCACGTTGCATCTATACTCAGGTCAAACAACCGATTATACTGTACCCCGATATTGAAAATTTACAGAACAAACGTTCCGATACTGGCTCTAATTATGCACTCGATCTGTAATGTTGGCACTAACAATAAGTTCAGTATCTAACAGTGATTAGTATTTTCGAAGCATACACCAATGAACGTGGACGTGGACACTGTCCGATACAGTGCGAAATAGAGTGAATTGATTTAGATGAACCTGTGATTAATATCTACTATATAATGACAAATACGAAATTAATGAAGTTCCAAACTTATACAATGCATCGAACATCGTGCTTGTATGAAACAAATAACATAATTCTCAATTACAAAAGTAAATTGGAATAATTTAATTGTAATTGTATTGGTGTGTTAATTGAGGAATAAATTTTTTTTTCTTCACATTCAGTAAATAATTTTAAAAAATCCCGTTTGTAGTACACAACACTTGTGTCACCTTAACAAAAAATAACATTTTAACATTTATCGCTGAATATCTACATTTCTATAAAAATAAGAAAAATTGTTTTCTATAACCAGGAGTTATTAATTCGACATATTTAAGACGTTTTATTTTGCTAGTAATCCAAAATTATACAACTCTAGTTCACGGTCTCAACTGAAAAAATACATCGTTTTTTTAAATTTCTCCTGCCGATGTATACACCATATTATCTTCTGTTCTGACCGCAAGAAAAATAGTAACTAGTAAAGGATGACACTCTAGCGCCCGGACAAACAGCCTGATTTTGAGAATTTTCTGTGCGAGTATAGTGAATGGAATGCAAAATCTGTTTCAGGGCCTTTATTGTACATACTTTGAAGTACGATCACAATTTTCTTTAATTTGTTTAGTACGCTAGAGTGGCATTGCCCCTTGCACAAAAAACACTACAAAATACAAACTAAACTGGGTTCCTGAAAAACATTTTCATTCCCAGATCATCGCTTCCTGACTGAATAAAAGCCTGTCACTATACCACATTAGGGTGGCCCTTATTTTCAACCTGCGATTTCTTTTGCTCTCACCCCCTAATATGGTTCCATTTCATAAAGAAATAGTCGGCGATACTAGGTACAGTCACCCTAAATAAGGGCCACCCTGATACTAAATGTGCCTAATGACATGAAAGGATTATCCGCTTTCAACCTAGAAGAATATCCCAGAAACGTGTACCTTATGAACCTCCACTTATTATAACTTTGTCACTGCCTCCCATGAATTCTATTAACCACTAAAGCCTGAACCCACGGATCACCCACAGCCTGCCTTCCTAATGTGATGATGTGTACGATTGCTCGTTGAATCTATTAAAAATTAATTGCACGCGCGGGTGCGAAAGCTGTCCGCGCGTTATCTCGTAAATAACTAACCAGCTGCACATCTTCCTGAAAAAAAAGAACGGTTAATTAACGATGAAACAGCGACGCTAGTCCGGGATAGCGGATGCCACTCACGTGCATCGCACGCTGATCTCGCAAATCCGCGAACTGGACGTTTAACCTGCGACAGATTCCTACCCCCTCCCCCCCCCCCTTTTAAGCCGAAACGTCGGGGGAGACGAGGGAAAGTTTTCAGGCCTTCAGCGATAGCAGAGCCAGAAGCTGGTCGCGTTCTTCTGTCGCAAGTGCGCAAACATCACCATGGGCGGTGCCATTGCATATTCATTTCGATACCAGGCTGGCAAATAAGAGCAGGGCGCGGCATGTACAGGTGGCGCGTGCATAACACCGCAGGTATACAAATTGAAACGAATCACGGGCAAATTAGAGAGGCGAGAGAAGTGAGAAGCGAGAAGTGAGCGGGGCTTCTGCGCGTAAATTCGTTAAGAGCGACGTTTTTGCGCAGTGAGCGTCGCGCTATCCAAAGATAGGCGATAGCTGTTTCGGCGCGAGATTGGCTGGCGCAACGTGGGACAGTAAAGAAGCAAGGGGAATCCGGGATAACGGGGCTACGGTGTCAGGGAAAGCAAAAAGTATGGAAAACCCCTGGAAAATGGAGGGTCCTGATTAAAGTGTTGCCGAATTTCACGTGGCAGAGAGCTCGCTATCGAATCAGAGAGGTGCGAGGGAGTTCTGGCGAAAAGGTCGCGGGGCGTTTTTGTGTGTCGATGCTGTACGAGAGCTGCCAGCATAAAGTTGCGCTGTTAAATATGAATTAAACGTAGTTACAGAGTAATGCGTTAAATGGTAAATATGGAACCTGCCCGAAGTACCCTAATCTGTAAATATTTATAAGCTGTGCATCACGAGTGCGATTTACCAAACAGAATATGAGCACGAGCAGCAGACCCTTTTGATTTTCTATTTGGGGCCGTACTTAAATTACGTAAGGGTAATTTTGGCGAATTCTTACCCCCTCCCTCCCCCAGTAGGTATAAGAATTCGGAAGATTTGATATTTCAACCCCATCCTTACGTAATAATTTTTACACTTCATTTTTGCAGTTATTAAAATTCTTTTAAAGGTTTATGTAATTCATTGAACTCGGTTTCGGGAAATTTAAACTAAAACTACTTTTCCGGAACATTACTGATGGAATTTTTATTCTTTGAAAATTAGGTTAAAAAATATTACGAAAGACGCTACCTGACTCCCCCCTCCCTCCATGTAAGAAAACGTAAGAAATTTGCGACCCTCTCCCCCCCCCCCCCAAAAAAAAGCCTTACGTAATTTAAGGGGATCTTCCAGTCTAGAGCCCACAAAAATAGGTGATATTTAGGAATTAATTAAAGGAAAACTAGTATGTATAATTTAATGGGACTTTTTGCATCGTATTAAGAATGTCTTAAGCTTTAGAAATATATTTTTTGTTTTATAATTAATCATTGCAGACGGAACTGGGGAGTCGTTAAAGTCAAGGCGTCAAAAAATTCATCCAAATCGATGGGACCTGTATCTCCAAAAGTTATTATCCGATTCGACTGAAATTTTTTTTTATTTCGAAGAATACACTTCTGGTTAGGGAGAAACCAGAAAAAAATAAAAAATGACATTTTTTTAGAAAATAACGACACTTGAAATTTGAAATTACTTTTTGCCTGTAGTTCTCATCCTTTCAACGCCTTTGAAAATTATAAATTTTCAATTTTTTGTAGTTTTTTCTGGTATCCCCCCTAACCAGAAGTATATTCTTCAAAATAAAAAATTTTCAGTCGAATCGGATAATAATTTTTGGAAATACAGGTCCCACCGTTTTGAGAACACTGTTTCGGGAAAAACGCGTTTAAAGTTTTACGTCAGTGCCTAGTGGCCAGGTGTTACCCATGCATTTGCCGCTACTCAAATGCCTATAACTTCGGAAATTTTACGAATTTCAAAAAATCCTTTTAAACACATGTTCCTAAATGGTTGAACATTCGAAAAATGAAAAAAAATCGACTTTTAGACCGGAAGGTCCCCTTAAGGAAGACCCCTTTGCTAATATAGCACCAGTCTCACTTGTCAAGTGAATTATTTTCGGTAAAAGTTGCCATTAATTAATTAATTGTATTTAACAATCATCTCGTAGTATTCTTGTATGAATGTAATTACCAAAGTTTCGTGGTAAATTAACTCGTCTATTCCAATACAGAGGAATTTTAAAATGATGAGTTACTAGGCTCCCTAGTTGACCAGCTAATCCACGAGGCAACAATTTATATCAGTCTGCACTTATCGAAATTCTTGATATTCTTGCTTCAACAGATACAAAACTAAAATCACAGGAAACAATGCCCCGCATTCTAGTCGCAACTGTTCTACGAAAAGGGACATTTCATTTCGACCAGTTCGGAGTGCACTAATCAGGCTCTCATGTGGATAAAACTTTTCTACGATTGGAATTTAGCGTAACGGTGAATCTCGGTTAATCTTATGCATGTATATTACACGGGAAAAGTTGGAAGTATGCAGTGGTGCGTCTAGGAAAGAAGTAAACCGCATAATTCCCAACGGGGATGTTTAAAAGTCGACGCCAATGTCGAAACTTTTGCTGTCCCCCACGCGATTTTTCTTTTTTGCGAACGTAATCCCGAGGGCGGCTAACGTTAATGCTGACGTTGCCAAGTTTACACAGAAAGTTTCTAAAGCACTTGTCCATTTAAGTTATCATAGGATAAGTGCTTGCCGCTTAACTCGCCAGCAAGAAGAGCAGCATCATTCATGTTTGAAAAAAGATCGTTTCCTACTCGTCTAGAGCTTGCGACGCCTTATCTAGCACGCCCAATTTGAAATTTCCATATTGTTACGGGCAGCAATGCCTTTTTGAATCCGTAACCTGGTATCGAATTAAGAGTAATTAAAATTTGTACTTGTCAAATTATACGAGTGAAAGATTGAGTAAAAAAATTGTCTTTTTATCTGCTGTACTAAAAGTAATATTATTTATTTTATTGTTATTATGTCGTTTGGAACCAGATTGTCTAAAATCAAAAAACAAAAAAGATTTCGTTTGTATATTAATGTATCCTTACGTTAACGGAGAGAATTTTCCGAAATATTAATTTAAAACGAAATGGCGGCTATTTAAAGTTGAAATCCTGATTTTTTTCGCGTAATTTTTCCACGAAAAATTCAGGATTTCAACTTTTACATTTTTAAAAATGCTTCTTGGATGTCAGTTGTTAATTTATTATAAACATAAATATTTTTCTACGAAAAAAATACCTAATGTTCTTTAAATGTTGCTCTTTTAAGTGCAAAAGGTTTGGTAAAAATATACGCTTCCACTTCTTGAAAAAAAATTCACAAATATTCGCCTCTTTTCGGCCGCCTGACTAGGTATAACCCCTTAATATAATACCGATTTAATGAAACGTTCCCCCGAAGCATCATTGCATGTTCCTCCTAATGGAAGGAAGTTCTGGGCAAAAGAAGCGAAAACAAGTTTGGCACACAACGTGTTAATCCAGCGACTGCCAGAAAAGTCATAGCCTTTTATTTTCAGGGGTTCGTGGACTTAGCAATGTATCCATCGATATTCCATTGGCCGTAGCAGCTGGCACCACCGTCAATATGAGCTGCAGATACGATCTACAATCAGACACTTTGTACACGGTGAAATGGTACAAGGGTTCTGAATTTTTTCGATACGTCCCGAAAGAGATGCCGCCGATCGCTGTTTTCGGAGAATTGGGTGCCAAAGTTGTCGTAAGTACCCATTTTCATCAGTTTCACAGTGCCAATCACGAGCGAAGATAACTTGTAGGCATAGAAAAAATGTAAATTTTACGAGCAAAGTAATATTTATCATTTTTATTTTTGTTGCTTTCAAATTTCTTAATCCAATTCTCTTGTAACACAATCATTTTATTTCGTTTATGCTGCATCGTCTTCCTCCTCCACTTTTCACTTCACAAGCCTCGCCTTTCGGCCGAATGGCCTCCACTGTTTAATTAATTAATCCGAGTCACAAAAAGGGAAGTTACGAAGTAACAAAGATTGCGTGAAAGTAATCCGCTGGACGTTTCTCAGTGAATTGTAACCGGGTTATATTTCGAGCTAGAAATATCCTCAGAATTTCGTACTTATTAAAAGTTGGAAGGCGACCCTTTGCGAATCACGTTTTACATTCGCACCTGACGTGCAATCGTCGAGAACCAGGGGACCCGGAACTCAGTCTCCGGGATTACATTTCCTCAAGTTTCTTCAAACGTGCAAGTTTGTTAGCGTGTATCGTTTCTGCTCTAGTTTATTATATAACTGCACCTGATAAAATATGCGCTGACGTATGTACCGTCCCTTTTATGTAATTAAGGGCGTCCACCGTAATTTGTTGTTTTTTTTTTCATCCCTCGGATATTCGTATGTATTCCATTCCTGAATTTTATTCACAGTAAATTATTCATTCACAGAATGCTGTGAGCTATATGTATACGTAGGTACTTTAATTAGTAATTTACAGTTAAATTCAAATTTTCTTAATATTGAATTTACTCTAGGTCTCTTTGCATAAAGAATGTTTTACTGGTACATATTATATAGATTTCCTTGTTTTTTTTTATATTGCCACTACATCTGCAAGATAATATTTTATGGAAACAAATTTTTTAAAAAGTTAACATTTCCGCAAAAATTTATTGAGAATTGCACGGCTCTGATTGATGTAATACTGTATTGTTAATGTAAGAGATATGGCGAACTTTTGTTTCCAGTACTAATTGTAAATATGGAATTTATACAGCATTGGTTATTACAAAGAAAAACAGAAAATACACTCCTGTCTATTTTACTGTTCTTCTTTCTTTATTCCACACTTAATTTACAGCTGGATTATCGCTCCCCCATTTTTATTTTCTGCATTCACTCTACAAGATGTATGATTTTGAAGAAAATATTGAAAATATAACATACCAAAATTGGGTTTGAGAGATAAACAGTGTAAGAAAACTATGTAAGCTAGAATGCCATTGTTCAAAGTGCTTGCAAAGTCTGGGTCCACCTAAAAGTAATCGTACAATTAGAACACCAAATTTTAGTCCAGGATAAAGAAAAATAGTCAATGACGTTAAGTTTCATTATTCGAAATAAATAAAGCAAAAGGTATTACTTATTTCTTAAATTCACTGCAAATAAGTTTTTAAAATTCTAATTAGTCAAGTGGATATTTTTACGTCCACCAGTATTTTTTATCTACGTTCAAAAATATATATGTTCCATTTAGAAAAATGGAAAACGTAAGTGACCTTAAAATCTAGATGGAAAATACTTCCTTCGCCAGGCCTTATCGATCAAAGCCGTCAACAAAGGAACAGAAGGATTAATTTAAATTATTTATATATACAGGGTGTCCCACTAAGGAGTGGACAGCGCGATATCTCTTAAAGTATTGTCGATAAAAATATAAAAAAAATAGGGAATTGCATGGTTCGAGGGGGCCCATTTATTAGCGCGAACGAATTTTGTTTTCGATTATTATTTTAAAAGATACGATGGGCAAGTTCGGTTTTTCAAATGGAACTATTTTTTTTGAAGACCTGAGTTGATAGTGCGTTCCAAGACAAATTCAATAAGCTTTAATGTATACACTTTATTTCCACTGGTTTTTAAGATATTGCGCTTGCAAATTTACTGATTTTCACTGCAAGAAACCCCTCTGGAATGGCAAAAACCGGGGGCGGTCTTACTGGCGCCACGGGTGGCACTGCCTGTTGAAATGGATACTTACCTGCCAAAGGTCTACGCCAGAAATGACAGGCCCAAAGGCTGGACAATTCTTTTCTTTTGACACAATCTGCTCCCTATGGTTGAAATTTAGACTAGCAACTTTCACTTCTCCTAACCTAACCAATCCAACTTGCATCCCTCCCAAAAGAACCGGCCATCCGAGCGTAGAAGCAAGTGCGAAATAAAAGTAACGATGCGCTTCTCGATACCGCAGATGTACCTACCTAAGTAGCATTTCTCACGGAAAAGAATTGTCCAGCCTTTGGGCCTGCCATTTCTAGCTTAGACCTTTGGCAGGTAAGTATCCATTTCAACAGGCAGTGCCACCCGTGGCGTCAGTAAGACCGCCCCCGGTTTTTGCCATTCCAGAGGGGTTTCTTGCAGTGAAAATCAGTAAATTTGCAAGCGCAATATCTTAAAAACCAGTGGAAATAAAGTGTATACATTAAAGCTTATTGAATTTGTCTTGGAACGCACTATCAACTCAGGTCTTCAAAAAAAATAGTTCCATTTGAAAAACCGAACTTGACCATCGTATCTTTTAAAATAATAATCGGAAACAAAATTCGTTCGCGCTAATAAATGGGCCCCCTCGAACCATGCAATTCCCTATTTTTTTTATATTTTTATCAACAATACTTTAAGAGATATCGCGCTGTCCACTCCTTAGTGGGACACCCTGTATATATATATATATATATATATATATATATATATATATATATATAAGGAATTATATTAATATATAAATAATTTATATATAAGGAGATAATTATACAACAAGAAGCTTATTAATATATAAATGAATTATATATAAATCGAAATTTATTTTCTGAATACCATTATCTATTAATAAATCTTTCGAACTTATTAGTATATGAATTATTTATGGGTTCATCGAATTAATAATTAATTTAGTTCAATATATTCCATAAATCTATCAATAATATTTTAAATATGGTCAATATATATTTATTATATATATTTATTTATTAATATAAATAATTTATATTCGTATATATTATCTATATAGTACTATATACTTCAGATCACATTTTAAATTTTTTAGACAACAAAATCTAAATAGAAGCTAATTATGTTATTGCCAGGACAAGTAATAATAATCAACGAATGCTTAGTCAATTTAAAACCGACGAGCATACGCTTTTCGATCCAAGGCTGACCTAGATCGAGAGGGAACAACCAATGCAGAATCAATATTCTCGGAGAAACTGGGAAAACAGATCACACGCTGACACGTGAATTCGGTCGGTAGTCAATGGCACGTTAAAATTTCCGTTCGCTGTACGCATTCTAATTTGCTAAAAGCGTGCACAAACATCGCTGACCAAGCAAAATGTACCGCTGCTTCAACTGGATCATCCGGACGAAATCCTGATTAATCAGGCGATACTTGTCGTCCGCGTTATCCACCGGAATATTCCTATTGATTCTGAAAATTATTCTGCGCCTAACAGTGAACCTGGGAATGTATAGTAATCAAAACAGCGCTGGAATATTGTCGTAACAGTCACGCCAACCCCTACTTTCGCACCACTTTCTCCGCAATTTCAATTCAACACGATGTAACAGAGATTTAAATATCGGTATCTAATACATTTGCTTTAAAAAAAAAAAGAAGTTTGAGTTAACGAAATTTAAGTAAAACCTAACTGGCTGGCACAAAATCTAACAAAGGGACCTTCAGGTTTATCAATTTCAGAAAAATTTCATACTTAGCGTACGTGAAGGTCTTTACTATGACATTAATTTCCCAAAGCAGTAAGACGCGCTTTTAAGCCAAATTCGAGAAAATTGACTTCGAATTTTACCGAAATACGCGTGCATTGTAAGCGCATGCGCCTCAAGCGCCTGCGATGCACGCCTGTTAGGTGAAAATCAAAGTCAATTTTTTCGAAAACGAAGCCTTTACCGAAATTTCGTCACTCTTGATTTTCGTCCTATTTTTGCCTGTATAATCACCCCCTAGAGAGTATTGACCATAGGTAGAGGAACACCCTGTATATAAGGGAACTCAGAATTCTTCAAAATCGATTTTCTCGAATTTGGCTGAAAAGCGCGTCTTACTGCTTTGGGAAATTAATGTCAGAGTGAAGACCTTCACGTACACTAAGTATCAATTTTTTCTGAAATTGCCACACCTGACGAAATTCACGCAACCCGAGCTCGAACACGCTCAACCAACCACCCACCAAGTCGATCTCATGCAAAAAATACGAACCACCCTTGAAACAAAAAAAAATCGATCAACGCTCGCCAGCATTGAGGGACAAGCTCAAAATTCGACAAAAATCGAGGTACAAGTTAAAAGGTTGCAGTTTTTCATTCAAACACAGGGGAGATGTGTAAATTGTTTATCACGGGGAGATCATGTTTTTTGAAAATATTTCTTTTAACGAATAACACTCCACGGTTATTCCTGTTACACATTCAATTAACAAGAGAATAACAAGTGATTTTCACGGGAAATATTTGTTTCGTAACAAAAATTAATGAAGTACTGAGAGTGATATATTATCGAGAGGGAATCGTATATGGAAAGTAATATCTGTGTATATTATTGAACAATTATCCTGCTCGAAAATAAATGCTTGTATTCACATATTTCACGTTTTGTATTAATCTTATAACAAAATTTTAGTCTCCATTTGACAAGAATATTATTCTTGCAGTACACATCTTTCTCACTGACTAAATACTTATGTGTCAGGTAATTCCATAACTGATGTCGCTTTAAAAAAAAAAATTAAAAATATGAAACGTTGTGATAAGTAATGTAACTTTATTTCATTTTTTTAAAATAGTTTTCTAACATCTTTGCAGCGAAAATTTCAACAGATTCAATCTAGAATAAGGGATGTGTACTTCTTTCCAGTTACCAGTTGTTCCAAATATGTATTTTATTCCTTAAAAGGAACTTTGTAACGACCAGTGTAAATGAGAATGTGCAGGTGCCAAGTCTGGAGAATAGGGAGGATGAAGCAGCAGTTCCCAATTAAACTGCACAATTTCTTTCTAGCGTCGTTTTCGCCGACCGTGGTCGAGCATTGTTGCGGTAGGGAAGGACTCCTTTCTGATTCATTAAAGTTGGACGTTTCTGAATTAATGCTGCGCGTAATCTCTGTAACTGTTGATTGTAAATTTCTACCGTTATACTTTAACTTTTTAATAGAAACTAAAAATGCATTGTTTCTGTCAGATACCACCAACCAAGCAATCAAATCTTTCTCGTGTGAAACTCAAGCTTGAGCACGATCATATCGTTTCGCCGCAGCCAAACCATTGCCTCTTCTCAGCGCAATAAATTCTCGCACAATAGCTACGTATCATTTCTTTTCGTATCAATACAGAATTAAAATTCAGAGTTTATTAAATTACTTATGAAGCATTGTGTGCTCAAATTACTGTCCTTCTACGTGAGAACACATAAGTCATATGAAAAATAATCTTGATCTTTTAGGTGGCTATAGTTATAAACACTTGCATTTATATTTTATATCGCGACGAGTAAAATTACCCAATGATGATTAAAGTAAATTGACTAGCGATTAAAAAGCGTTGAGAATTCCATTCTCGTTTCTATAAAATACCGTCAAATTTTCATAGTAATACAATTTATATTCTATGTTCAATATTTGAAGTGATTTTGTAATTTATAGCATATTTTGATGGTGGCAACTTAGACTACAGAACTGTCGAATCACAAAAGGTTATAAAATTCAAATGCCCCCGTAAGATAACGTTAAAGTTTTAGTATACTGGTTAAAAACAGGTAATGCCCACTTTGCACTGGAAGAAGACACTTAATTTTCTCGATAAAGCTGTTTTGTGATATTCCCTGTTCTTCCCCTTACCCTTCATTTGTGATATTTAGTATGTGATGGTATAATTGTAACCGAGTTTGGTATGCAACAGACGCGTTCATAGCGCGAGCTCCTCTTGTGTGTCTGATCACGTACCAGACGTTTCTACTTGTCTGTCTGATCTGGTGAGCAAACACTTAAGGGGCTGTTCCGGTCTAGAGCCCACAAAAATAGGTGATATTTAGGAATTAATTAAAGGAAAACTACTACATATAATTGAATGGGTCTTTCTGCATTGTATTAAGGATGTCTTAAACTTTAGAAATATATTTTTTGTTTTATAATTAATCATTGCAGACGGAACTGGGGAGTCGTTAAAGTCGAGGCGTCAAAAAATTCATCCAAATCGGTGGAACCTGTAGCACCTAAACCATTAGTCTGAAATAAGAAACAATGCCAGATTTTTAAAGGAAATGAAACTGGCTCGTGGACTAAGCAATAAAAATTACAAAAAAATGACGTGCTTTGAGAGAATAACTACACCTGAAATTTGAAATTACTTTTTCCCTATATTTTCCGTCCTTTCAACGCCTTTAAAAATTACAAATATTCGATTCTTTTAAAATGTTACTGGTTGGTCCACGAACCAGAAGTATATTCTTCAAAATAAAAAAAAAATTAGTCGAATCGGATAATAACTTTTCGAGATACAGGCTCCACCGACTTTAAGAACACTGATTCGATAAAAACGCGTTTAAAGTTTTACGCGAGTGCTTAGTGGCTGGTTGTTACCCATGCATTTGCCGCTACCCAAATGCCTATAACTTCGGGAATTTTAGAAGTATCAAAAAATCCGTTTAAACACGTATTCTTAAAAGGTTGAACATTCGAAAAATTAAAAAAATCTATTTTTAGACTGGAGCCTCCCCTTAAAGGAGAGGACCGAGCAAGAACCCTTTTTTCAATTTCTAGCCACTGTTTCACTATCTTCGAATGACTGTGTGGAGTCATTTTACTGATCAACAAGTAGTTTGAAAATATAAATACTTGAAAGCACATGTTGCTGTGGAAACTTGATGTTTTACAGAAGAGTCTTTTATATTACTTTATGCCTGTTTTTAAATGGACAAATTCCTGTTCATAATTCTTTGACTGCAGCATTACGAAATATTTCAAAGGCTCTGCAAACTTTTAAACAGCCCGCAATCTATAGTTCCATAAACGAATTTCGTCAACAGTACTTTCGACTTTTGCACTCCAACTTATTCGTCCGCCAATCAGTCAGAGGTCTTTTACTCAACGCTGCACTTATTAAACACAGAACTTTGTAATATGACTGAATATAGTACAGTGATTTCGAACCCAATTACCCAGTGATTCCCAACCGGTGGGTCCCGAATTATTTTCTGGGGGGTCGCCACGTTTTTTTTTAAATATCATTAATTTAGAATTATATTCTGAAGTATCTATTTTTAATGTGTTTTCTTTACCTTATTAAATTTACCTCAACTCATATGAGAGGGGGGTGTCACGTTATTTAAAACACAAAAAAGGTTGGGAAACCCTGCAATAATCCAATTAATTTTTCGAGTCAAAATTCTTCCATTTTTACAAGATTAAATAACATCGTGAAAGGCATACTTTCAGCACAAAGGGTAAATAAATTTTTTTTACAAGAAACACTTCAGTGAAACAGTTCCTAAACAGTGGCAACCGAAACACAATAGTGCATCGCGTGACAAGGGTGTTTTGACCGTGAATTTACATTTCGCGTAACTCACGTACGTAGACGAAATTTCTTGTGTCAATTCGCGACCTACGCCTCCAACGGCAAATTAATGGCGGTGGAGAAGGTTGCGTTAAATAAATAGAGGCACAAGTATGGAAAACAAAATAACAGTAAAATTAAATAATAACGGTATAGATATAAATGTCTTTACGCTTGATGCGTCTTATAGAACGGTCTTTTCTAGAATACGATTGACTCGTCAGAAAATGTTAGCCACAAGCAAAAGCATCTCCTACAGTCTCTGTGCGAGTGGAGCCCTATTCCTTTCTCCCAATTATCAACAGCTTATTGGTGATCGCCTAATGTAGGCGTGACCTTTGCACTGCGGTTTCAAGGAGAGGGTAAAAAATCTCCCAGGACGACTGTCTATACTTTCCGTCACCTCCAAACACTGTCCAGACGCCCTAGTTACAATGTTTGGGTCCTAGACTATCTGGCGCCTGCCAGAGTAAACCCTTGCTAATTTATGAGTCCCGTTCTCGGAGACGGAACAAAGGGAGAGAAGAACGCTGCGCTGGGGCAGCAAACTTCACACTCGTCGAAATCTCGTCTCTCCCTTGTCACGCACAATACTTTTTTCAACACCTGCATGAAAGGTATGTTTTTGATAGCCTGCTGAAGGATTCGCGAAAAAAATTCACGTGATCGATAACGATTAGTCGAACAAATGCATCTTCGTACCACAGGGTAACGCCGAACTCCAGTTTCCTTGGAGCAAAGTGAAAAACTGCGACTACGCATGCGCGCAAAGTGTTTTTCCCTTGGGAGAAAAGCAGAAAACGCGCGTACCTACGTCTGAAATTGGCCGTTTTGCTCCCGCTGAGCAGGCGTGAAGAAGAAACACCCATTTTCATGGAGGTGTTGAAAAAAAATACGTTTGTTTATTGGAACGAAATAAAGAACGCGTTCGTTGGCGGAACGAGTTCATAGAGGCGCTCAGGGGAACGGTGCAGAGTGTATCGGATATTACAGGCTCGCATTTCACAAGCGGTAACATTATTTCAATTCTCAGTCAGCCGGGATAAATTTATGTGTGGTTGCCGGCAGCGAATTGTCGAATCGGTGCAAACCAGAGAGGCAACGGTGTGAAATGGTGTGCACGGCGGTATCGATACGCGGCGCTTGTCGATCGCGCATATTCCAACGATCCTACTTGTTTCCCAGACAAACGTTCCATCTGTAATTTTGCACAGTCGGCTTTCCTCCCCCTGTGTGTAATTCTTCGAATGCACGAACAATGATTCCTGCTGTTCTATTTTCCGCCGCAGAGATACAAAATTACAGATCCGACTCGTGCGTATGCTGAAACATTGAGGCCCTATAAGGTTCTTACAGAGGAAGCTAAGGTACTTGTGCTCCGAGCAAGCTTCCACTTGCTATTTCCATAGAAATTGCTTCTCCGATTTATCAAGATCTACTTTGCAAGTACTGCGTGGACACGATGTACAGAATTTTCTGTAAAAATAATTATCGAGTTGGAGGCGTCTGGGTCTGTTTTCATTAAAGCAGTAGTTTTGTCAAGCATCTAAAGTTTTGCTTCTCCAGAACTCTTCGGAGTACACGGTTTTAGTGTTAAGGCTGCCGTTCCAATGTGCGGCTCGCGACTGCGGCCGGCGACGGCGCCACTAGTGCAAGGGAGAAACAGATACATAATTCTGCCTTGCACTAGTGGGACCGTCGACGGCCGCAGTCGCCGGCCGCACATTGCAACGGCAGCATTTAGGATACTGAAAGTTCGATTACACAGTTCGACAGCCATCTGGACTTGTAACATTCAATTTTGATTCTTGAAGGTTTTCGTGCGCTGAAAACGATTCCGCAAACCGTTTGACGCCACCCTCCTCAGTTTTTGAGAAATTCGATTTGTAAAAAAATGCAAATTTTCGACATTGAACATGTTTCGTGTTCAAATAGTAATAGTTATTCGGTTGCTTTTTCCATCAAATTATTTTACAAACCCTCCGGAATGCAACGATCAAAGGGAAAAGAAACGCACTCAGTTTTGCAGATATTTTTGAATTTATTTTCAAAACTTAGAGTCTAGGAGAAAATCTGACTACTCCACGCGATGCAGCAGACATTTTTCCTTTGGAAAGCATCAACAAAAGTGGTTAAACACCTTTTGTTTTCAATACAGAAACGAAAGAGTTTGTCAAAACGGGCGGCGTCGATAGTGGTAGTCAATGGCGGCGCCGCACGTTTTGCCAAACTATTTCGCAACCCGCGATCTTTAGTTATTTGATCACATTAAGTAGAAAATCTATAAAGAAGACGAAAATCTTTTCGAAACTGACTGAAAACTTTATACAACAACTTGAAACACGAAATAAATGGCAATACATTAGCATTTTCCATTCACGTTTCTTGAATTCACCGAAAAGAACTCTGGGTACTCCAAAGGGACGATACATTCGGCTATCTTTGACTCAATGACAAAAAAGTAATCACAAAATACAAGTATCAATGTTCTGTGTATCGTTTTTTTAAAAAACCAGACCTCGTACGAAAAATTTTATACTACTTTTTATTTTTTTTTTTGCTCCAACGATTGTCCCCTGAGAGGTTGCATCATAAATTACGTTCCACCCTGCATATAACACACGAATTCGAAGCCAATGAAGCTCCTTGCATCGTTCCAATCGTGATTGAGATATGAAAAATTTTCGTGGCACTAGCAATTTGAATTATGAGAATGCTCGTACCGCGAGCGCCCGCGCAAATTGTACGAAAATTAATTGTGTGATTTATACGGTGCCAGCGGCAACATATAATTAATCGTAGCCGTGAAGTATTGTTTGTCGCGAGCGGGTGAATGCACGAGGATGTCAAAGCGTGCGAGTAAGTGCGATCGATTTGCAATAAATGGCACACACATCGTTCGTGCCGTTCGGTTCATCCCGGAGTGACTTAAATTTCTAAATTTACTCAAACTGCTGCTATAAGTTGCGCCCAACGAACGGTAATTTTGTATCGCCGATGTAACGCGTCGACCAATCAATTTGTACATTCTAATTCTATCCTTTTAACACGGTGACAGTGATATTTGTGGGAAAGTGCACGTTTAATTAATTCCCAATGCTAAATTTCATTGAAACTATACAAATGAAATAAAGAAACATGAGAGAATTATACAATCGATATGATATCTCTCCAAACAGGAGACAAAGGGTTATAAAAATTCGTGGAAAAATTGGATAGCGATATTGAATTATAGAAAAGTGGCAGTTGCGTTAAATTCGTGGTAATTTTAGTGTCTATTTCTCTGATTTTGATTTGAAATGAAAACTTCATTTTCGATAAATATTGTGGCATGTGACGTCTTAAGTAAACATTTGGATTTTGGATTTTTCTAACTACTAAATTTGGTATTGCGTTACTGTGAAAAAGGGGTAAGAATATTTTACCTATAGCAAGGAATACAAATCGATATTATCAACAGTGTTGTATACAAAGAGCAGAGAGTATCATTTACTACCAGAAATAAAAAATAAAATAGCATCTGCCTTAACAAAATTAGGTACATGGTAATAATAATTTAGTTTCTTTACAAATTTTCGAGCAAAATTGGTGTATTCAATGAGAAGCAACATGTATTCCAACAAAAGTTAACGATTTTAATACTTCAAAGACGAGTATACCTATTAAAGTTGAAGCAGGTAGTTGTCAAAATCTTATATTATTTATTAGTTGGAATGCTATACCCGGGGCTCCACTTATTATTGGGGTAAGTCAATTTCCAAACCCTGCAATTATGAATGGTATAACAATAAAAAATTATAACTAATATAAAATATAACTATAACATCATTATAAATGAAGAAAACTATTCTTGACAATATTTATCTTCCATCTCCATTAGACTGTAATCCTATATTATTTAAAAGTCTTTTTTGCATGTGTCCTACAAAACGGCCAAAAATGTATCCACCATACAAATTTGCACCACACTATCTTATTTGATCCACAGTACATTTTAATTTCTTGTCCTCATTTACCAAACGCAGTTTCCATTTCATTTCTTTCACCTCTTCATGCGTTACAAAAATTTTAACCTGCTTCCTCACTAATACTATGGTTAATCGCGTTGCAGACGAATCGAAGCGATGCCTACCGAGTGGTTCTGAAGGATGTGCAGCCAAATCATACTGGCAAATACCGTTGCGAGGTCTCCGGTGATTCGCCTTCGTTTAACACTGTACTAGTTTATGGTTACATGCACGTGGCCAGTAAGTATCGCAATTACATTTTTTTATTCGCATAGGAAGTAGATATTAGAACATAATATTAAACCAATCAGCTGTACTGTCTAACAAAAAACGGTTTACGTTTAATAGACAGACCAGCGCCGTCGACAAAAACAATCCAATCACCCTCTGTGAATTCATAATTGTAAATCGGCGCACGTTGTAAATTTTTCTTACCCCGCAGATTTACAATTATTAAGTTATACTACAAGCAGAGAAATGTGCTCGCATCTATCCGGCAAAAACAAATTACCAGCCACCGGTATCAACGCGCTTAATCTTCAGCTCGTGGCTTAAGCGACGCGGGTAAAGGGGACAGTTTGTTCGCGGGCCCATTAAGAGTTTGTCTAACAGTGTAGCATTAGTGCTCATAAATATTCCTGAAAAAATCCGCAGAATGAAGTTCTCCTTCGAATACGAATTACACGCATAAATCATCATTTCCTACGGGTTAAGGCGAGATAGGTCATTAAGCATATCCTGTTCGCCCGGCGTCCTTACGCCGCCCCGCGTGCTCTATTTCAGCGTTAGGTAAATAAATTAGTCCCCGATGCTTCCTTATTGCCGCGCCGAGCATAATTACCGGAAAGATTGCTTTCTGCCACTTCCACTGGCTGAATTTCGCGTGCCGCCGCGAGTGGCAAGGAAGCCGCGTGCGTCGCCTGGCAGAGCCGCGGGACTTATCGAAACTGATAGTGAATGCCCCGGCTCGAAACAAGAACTTTGCCGTCTTCCATTTCGTCCTCTACCTTTCACGACTCTTAACCGGGTTACTGTTAATTACCAGCTTCGGTTCAGTGAACCGTAACCCTGCCGCTCCCTTTCAGAATCATTCCACCCCCTTCGCACCCTCCCGGGCCCCTTCCGCGACGATACTCCAGCATGCACTGTTAATTCTCAATGTAGGATCTCCGATGAATTAGGAACGGGATCGTGACCCGTGACATTTTCCGCGGACTGAAATCGGCGCGCTGAACTCTCGCCAAGGGACTAGGCTGATCGGTGGCTCGCGTTGTCGCCGTAATCGCGGTTAATTGAAACGGCAGGGCAGGGTGACGAAAGGAGTCGGAGGGAAAGAAAAGCGGCAGCGACGGAAGCGGAGGCAAAGGACCACGGGGCTATCTGGTCTTGTTCCCACCGTCCCGGACTCTCGTCGAGCTGCCGTCGACTTAACGACGCCACAACCGCGGCAGCGACTCCTCTTTGAAGGAACGAGGCGATTGCCTCTCCTTTCCGATCACGGATCGCTCGTAAAAGCTCGATGCTGGATCTCGAGCCTTCGGATCCCCGCCTTGTATCCCTCAGACCGTCCCGCCTCCCCATTCCTTTTTCTCCATTCTCACCAGACGAGATGATCGCCCGTATCCACAACATTACGAGACACGTTCAAAATGGTAATCCCCGGCGGCTGTGTCCTTGAGAGTCGCGCCGTGGACCGGTACGAGGCAGCGGCCCTGCCAGGCGGAAGTCATCCAGCCCCGAGTGAGACAATTCTTTGACAGTCCACTGCCGTTAAAGGGAAATTGACTACCTTCTGTGGACGGTATAATGATCCGCTGAGATATACATGACGTGTTACGTATACAGAGTAGTCGACGACAGGGCAGCCCGGCGAAAACTCCCTCCGAGCTTATTCAACAGTGGCACTTATTCAACGCCGGTAAATAGGCGTGGCATTAACAAGAGTTCGCGGTATACGTGCGTGCGAGTTCACTCCACGGTGCACATGTAAATTAAAATTACACCACTGCAGACCGTGGACCGCACAGGCCCGTATCTCCAAATCTGGAAATGGATGCTTTGAGGAAACTAATTTTTAGACTGCAGCTAGTCTATTGCACTCGAGCTTTAGTAATAGAAATATTTAATAATAAAATGAAATACTGAATAAAGTGTGAAAATTTTGTTTAGTATACCGCCAGAAATATAAGGTTACATTTATTGCTTACACGGAAAAATATTAGATTTTTTAAGCGGCGTCCAAAACTGGTACAATACCTTAAAGTGGCCACAAATGGTGCATCCACCCTATGTCGACATTTTTTGTAGGCATCAAAAAATAGCATTATTCTTGAGCCTGCTCTGAGAGCCTTATGTAAAGGCTGTTTACTAGTTGGGACGTAGTTGTGCAGTCGAATTGCACAAAACATTAATGGGAGCAGGTCCAAAATTTGCAACAAATCGCTCATCTGTCACCGGATTTGCATCAAGCGTGCACTAAACGGTGTAGATTGTTTTTACGTATATTACGCGTCATAACTCAAAAATGTCCAAAACGGAGCTGCACCCCACTTGCTGCAGGGTCCTCAATTATTACTACCGTTTGATTCTCAGATACAACGGATGTTAATGTAGGTGTGTTTGAACATCATTAGCAAAGTTTCAAGATTTCTGAAATTAAACAAGCACAAATGCTTGAAACTCCCGCGCTGTTTGAAGATCCGCGAGCACAGGGAAGGATTTACAATTTTTGTAAATCGATTAAAAAGTCACGCAATTACCCATGAAGAAAAACCTTTCGAAATGAAATAATAAGTATCTTACGCGTTCCTCGACGAAGCTGGTTTCAAACATCATTACGCAGTTAACTAAAATCACAATAAATTACATTAATCGATTCTATGAAAAGTTAATGAAACTAAACTTAATTACAACGTACCACCAGAACTTCTGCTAAAGTATTTCACATGCTAAAATCCCAGCTGCCATTATTCATTAATGGATATTTTCGTCCCCAATGAAGCTTGGCCCTTTTTATGGCAAAGTTCTCGATTGACGCATTAGCGGAAGTTCTGGCAACAGTGATTGAACGGGCGCTCAGAAACGTGACGATGTTCTAGCCTCTAAAATATCCCGGCGAATTCCGCGCTCTTGTTGGTCGAGGTCACGACGTGTCGCAAGAAATCGTAATGTTTGCGAGGAATGCTTTTGAACGCTACTGAACAACAATCTCGAGCGTGCAACGACGGCTCGTTGGTGTCAAAGCGTTTTTACTGGCACGTACACCGTCGAAAAACGAACGCAACAAAAGGCGTCTAAAAGAACGTAACGGCCAGCCAGTGTCGGGCGGAGAAGGAACGGCTGGTTCGTGGCACGTCTTGTTCCTTTGTTATTGAGAGGTTCAATACAATTTCAGGTCTCCCGAACGGCGATCCCCAGGTAAGAGTCGAGAAGAGGCGCTACGCGGTTGGCGACACTGTGCGAGGGAACTGCACCGTCCCTTCGGCAAATCCACCAGCGAATGTGACGTGGACTGTCAATGGAGTACCGGTAGGTTGATGGATGCGGAAACTTTGCGGGAATGTCGGTGCGGCGGCCTCGATAAGCTGTCATTATTGCAACGATCGATATGTTACTTCCCCTGGCTATAATGTTTCGTTGCATTAAGTGAATTATTATGCTTATCAGCACGCATCTGGCTGCGTAAAAGAGTAAGAACTCTGTTGCCGATTCTCCCTTGTATTAGTCGGATGTTACCTCAATGAAATTTATTCGGGATATTAATCGTGGCAGTAGAAACTAGTTTTCAGTAATTCTGTATTAGAGTAGATATCTGAGGAAGTGGGTTGTTTGTTTTTTAGCTGCTTTCTTACTGCATTCCATACCGACTAATTTAAGGGGACTAGGCAGTCAGATCGCTCGAAAGTCAAGTACTTTTTGTGAATTAATTACAAGGAGATGAATACAAATTGTGATTAGTACTTTTGGGTGATGTTTGTTAATACTGTAAACAGTAAAAAGAATTGATTTGAATAATATATACATATGTATGACAGCGCTATAGTTGCCTGATATATAGGTGTTTTTTTCTGGAGCCGCGGTAATTTTGCAGTGATTTTGGCCGTAAGAAATTCAATTGTGAAATATTCTCTGAAATTGATACTTTGCCCTGATCCCCATTTTGCCCTGAACCTATTAAAAAAGAAAAAATCAAAATTATAAGTATAGCGGTTGTAAAACGGCAAATTTTAAAGAAACTTGATTTTTCGCCAGGGAGAAGAGCCATTTTATTTTTTTTTGTTGTCAAAATAGGAGTTTTCACAGACTTATGCTTAGGTTCAGGTTGTAACTAGACATGTTTCACATATGTGAATTTTTTCTCAAGTCCATTTGTACCTCCGTTTTTTCACAATCGCTGCAAAACGAAGAGGAAATATGATTCTGAGAAAAACGCGTTTGAAGTTTCGAAAGAGGAATTAGTTAATAATTAGAGGAATAGTAAAATCCTTAATTTTGCGAATTTTAACATAAACCAAATGGAATTTTACTCGGGCAGGGTGGTACTTTCGAAAAATACAACAAAAAATCGAGTTTCTGACTGCCTAGTCCCCTTTAGGGGTTACATACGTTCTCGGCGCCTAATAATTGATCACTTTTGGGATTTTTTTTCTCGCGAGATGTGAAATAAATCGAAAATTTTATAATTGTATCTTGTTCTTGGGACTTTTATTCATTTAAAAAAATTTATTTGACACACTTTTGTCATATATTGCCGTTTCATTTCTGCGGTTGCAGCAACCTCTGCACCAAGCAAGGAACCACCTCATCAGCATCATAACTTCGCCAGTTTACAACCTTTTTTCATGAACTTTGCGTTAATCTATGCAGAATGACATTCTCTAAGGGCCATCGGGCCATTTTTTAATTTTTAATATTCTTTTTACCATTTAAAGATCGAAATTGTAGACGAACAATCGACTGCTTTCTTCAAAATGGCATAATTTTCTGATTTTCTAAAAATTAAAAAATTTGGCCCGGTGGCCCTTGGAGAATGTCATTCTGCATAGATGAATGCAAAGTTCAATAAAAAAGGTTGTAAACTGTCGAAGTTATCACGCTGATAAGGAGGCCCCCTGCTTGTTGCAGAGGTTGCTGGAACCGGAGAAAACGAACAGCAATATATGACAAAAGCGTGTCAAATCATTTTTTTTATATGAATAAAGGTTCTAAGAACAAGATACACGTATAAAATTTTCGATTTATTTCACACCTCTCGAGCAAAAAAATCCCAAAATTGATCAATTATTAGGCGCCGAGAAAGTATATAACCCCTTAAGATAATTGTAAGTGAAAGATTTGAAATAATTTCGCTTTAATTATTTGTTCGTTGTAAGAAAAGTTAAGAGAGGTAATATTATACTATGTGAAAACTGTGTCATTTATTTCAAAACAGGGACCATTATTGTTTGAGTAATTATTCGGAATAAAATAATGAATTCCTACTTGCCTTTTTCTGTACCAATTCGTACACCACCAGTTTAACCGCACTTTTTCTATGAGGATCTTTCTTTTCTCGAGTATACTCTTTCACAATGACTTGGAAAACATTAACGAAAATTTTAGGTCCATATCAATTCATGAACAAGGCACTGACAAGTTCTTTAGTTATAATCTAAATTTCCCCACGAGAAGGCACTAATTAAATGAGATTCCATCCCACAATCCACATGCCTCGGATTCCTAAAAGATGCTTCGAGCAATTCTGGTGCAAAATGAATTTCAGAACACCAAAGCTTTCAGATAAGGTAGACCGTGGCGAATCCAAGTTTCCGGAGGAATCGCATATTTCTCACTTTTTGGATTTTTCTTTGCAGAAGAGAGATTATTAAGTTTAATTTTACTTCTTATTATTAACCCTTCGTTGACACTCTGGGTGTGAATCACCCATAAGCTGATTTTGACGCTCCGTACCTTCTATATGTAAAATAAATACCTTTTTTCCAAAGCCGACTTACAAACTATTTTTTCTCTCAAAATATTATATCTGAACAATAACTCTGTAGAATTTCAGCCTCTAATATTACAATTTGTAAAAGTTACAATTTTTTAAAGATTTTCTTCGTTTTTCCTCGACATATGGTAATCTAGAATTTTTCCACAAAAACTGTGATCAAATTTCAATTAAACAACTATTGGAATACATTCTACAGACCTTAAAATTGACCCATGATTTTTTCCATGACGATTGGATTCTTCAGATAAGAATGACAGTCGTTCAAAGATTATTCTGGGTGTGAGCCACCCAGGTATGTGAAAGTTGATCCAAAAAAGAGGTGTGTCAACGAAGGGTTACTGTTCAAGCCAAAGGGGTACTAGCTACAAATATATAATGCAAAACTAGTCTTCTAATCTTTAACTATTATTATAGTTTACCATCAAAAACACAAAGTGCTCCGGTTCGCCTCGCTCGACCCTATGCGCTCATCGATGATCGGGTCAAGTAACATTGGAAACGTTTGGAAACATTCCTTTCAATCTTCGCATGTAGGGAAGATAGATTGCAAATTGAATCTCTGCAGTCACTTTTACCTCGCAAAAGAGAGAGAATGGGATAGTAACAAGAAATGTATCAGGAAAGTGTGTAAAAGTCATTGATTCGCGGATACATCCTCGCGGTACCGTTATAAGTATATAGAGAAGCTGGTCAGGAAATTATAAGCAGCGCGAGGGACTCTTCCACTTCGGTATGCCTCTACGCCTCGGTCGACTTCATTTAATCCGGAACTCTCACTTCGGTCTAAGCGTAGCAATCTTAAACAGTTTATGAGTCTCCTAACAATTCGATAAACATTATACTTAGGACCGAATATACTGCAAATCATTTACGGCCTCTGACGAAGCGTTGCCGCGCAAACGAGAAGCAGGAAGCACTAAGGATATATGTACCGGGTGAGGGAATTATAATGAACTCGTAAAAGTGATGGGGTTGAGCACGACGGTGCATTTTAATGTTACCTGTCAGGAGTTTGGGATGTGTTCTATATACGTTTTAAAGATTAGTATGTTAACCCTTCAGCCGTGGATGTTTTATGTGCACACACAGCATGAGGAAGTAGTTTTTCATTTTTGGGAAGGTTCGGCGTAAGCTGCGAGTGCACTTTCAGCGTTTTCGAGAAAAACAGGTTTAAAACTTTAAACCTGCAATGGTAGCTTCATAATATTCAGGGACATAGAATAAATATATTATTTTAGACAAATTTATGATGTAGATATAAATGTGATTTTTTATACAGCATAAAGAAACAGTCAAAATCTATTTGTTGCATATAAAAATTTTAATTTCAGAAAAAGTGGACATTTATTTCTGCACTAAGCTATCGATACTTGCTACTGGATCTCAATTATCTTTTGGGTATTTTTCTTTCTACTTCGAATCGCTAAAAGCGAAAATAAAAGTGTTGATAGACGAGTCAAGCGAAAAGTGGTCAATTTCCATTTGAAACGCGCCGGTGAGAAATTAGGTGCATATTGAAACCATCGATTTTTTGCATTTTCTGAAACTGTGAAATCTTGAAACATATTTCGCAAATATTATGTGGAAATCTGCATAATTGGGAAAGTGATGGACGATGGTGAACATAAGACATCCCTCGCCCTGCAGATCAATAGTCAATTCGCTCCGGACAGTAAATTTCCTTTATTGTAATACGCTTTCTTGGGTCTTTTCGATCAGGAATGGTTGATTAAAGTAAAACAAAGCATTAGTATCTTACTCCAAACGCACCGTGTTCCGAAACGAAATTTTAAATTTTCGAATATTCCGTGGTACTGTTTGAAGTTATTTAAGTTCTAGGTTTTTTTTTGATAGCGGCTTTCGTTTGTTTTTTTAATCGAAAAACCAGCGAAAAAATATCAGGAAAATCCATACTCCCAATATCAACGTTCGCTATTTTATTTTACCAGAAAATTTCACCCACGTATCTGAGTATCATCTAACTATTCTGTTTTATTTTATAAATTTTATAAATGTTCACTGCAAAGTACTGCAGAAAGGAATAATATCAACTCGACAGTGGTGACTACATGCTCGACAGTTTAAGAAATTTTTATTTGAAAATATTTCCATATACAATATACCTTTTAATAAAAATGAATTCGACCAAATGCAAAGCAGTAGTTTGTTAGGGAAAATATTCCAAAATTCGCCCACTATTTTAGCCGTTCAAAGGTATGTAACCCTTAAAGGGTTATGCAACACTAATGCAGGCGAGAGTTGCAGGTTGCAGGGCTTCCGCGGTCCTATAAGTAGAATAAGTTAATGGCGAGGAACACATTTGACGATTTGGACCTGCAAGGGTGTATGTACATTAGAAGTACATTATAAAATGGGAGCTGAAATAATAACCGGTACAGGCGAGAAGGGGGTGATTGCATGTCACAAAATAAGTCGAAATGATGGAATAAATTCTGATTGTACTAAGCTTTGTTTCAAAAGGAAAAATGATAATAAAAGTCGACCATTATTGTGATATCTATTACACACGATATATTATGGCTTATTTAGTATCAACCTGAATACTACTATCGTATTCATTTTATTATTTATTGTATTCCAACACACGCAAGTTTGTATACAGTAAAATGGCAAACATTTTCAATGAAATGTAAACTGCATAACAAATTTTTAAAGGATTAAATCTGTTATGCATGATAGACATCATCATGATAATTTATGAATATCTGTTAAGCGCACGTATATCGGTTTGTTCTTCAAAGTCATTTTTCTGGAAAGCAAAATTTCGAACAGAAGAATTTCATTTATCCTTTAGACTTATTTTGAGGTGTAATATTGCGTCCTTGGTTACACCACGTATGGGGTACTAATTATGTATAATTTCAATGACAAAAACTGAGTGGAAAATTTAAATTCGTAGTTTTTTAATTGTAAAAAGCAATATTATTTTTACAGAAAATTATCCACAATTTCACCATGGAAATGTTCTGTTTCAGGTGAACGCCAGTTTCATAACAAATATAACGGGCAAACTTGGTGACAATCAGCAGATAATGACTATCGCAGGATTGGACTTCGAAATTGTACCAGATAGCTTTAGTAACGGCAGACTGCATATTATTTGTCACGCTAACGTCTTTCATTTGTATACAAGACAGGCTGATGTTTTCTCAATCGAGGAACGCCCCCGCTTGGAATCTGTGCTAGGAACTCGGGAATATTCTTATATCGGTACGTCTTACGTAAAATAAAGATTTTATTTCAATAAATGTATTTAAACTAAATGGGAGCACGATGAACACATTTGTAAAGTCTATTTAATTTTATTGTATATGTAAAGATTTATTTAATTTTAATAGGTGCTTGATTTTAATGTGTATGTAAAGATTTATTTAATTTTATTAGAAGTTCAATATTTATTTAATTTTAGTATTACATGTTTACCAAACGGTCGACAAATTACTCAACTTTCTCCACTGAATAATAGAAACATGTGTGTACATTTACAATTAAATTAGTCCATAAATTCTTCCGCTAATATCTAGCTGCTAAAACTTGTAATTTAAACCATTAATAAAGATTAACATTGTAGACAGAGTTTATCGCACTAATTGTAAGTTCCACTTCCTTGCAACCACTTGACTGACACGAAAAGGGTTTGAATTATTGGAGAAATTGGTGTTTCAGAAAGTAGTTGAATGAAACCTGAAGCGAATATACAGATGGTCAGTATTAGAAATAATATTGCCACGAAAATACGATAGACAAATAAGGGTGAAAATAACTGTGAATGACTACAGAAGCAAGATTGTTACTTGGAAAGATTATTACTGACAAATGTACATAGAAAATAAACAAAGGATTATTAAAATGGTGAACAGAAAACAGGATATGGAATGTCAGACGCACAGGAACAAAATATGTTTAGCAATTAAGAAATTCAACTTTAATAGGTTTCAGTCCATTAAAAAATCTCGTCACTTTTCAAAACTAATGTTACTGTTTCCCATAATTTCAAAACTTCTTCAATTTTTTCCGAACAAAGCTTAATGATGCGAATATTCGTGAAGCATTTGTTTTCAAAGATGAATTCATTTTATAACAAGAATATTTCGGTTTACAACAATAGAAAATATAACATTGAACAATAAAAATAACTGCATTTTAAGAAACTTTTGGGGTTTCTAAACAATACTGAAGAATTTATGGACTCAGTTGATGTTTATGTATCAAAATGTAGTAAATCATTGAATAAATGCTAACGAGGGAGGGTGGACATAGCAACCCCAATGTTACATCAAATTTGAGACATATTTTTTGTCATTTTCTCGAAATGAAAATCAAAATGCGTTATAAATACGAGACAGTTTTCATTTTTCAAAAATTTTTAAAAATCATTTTTCTCTACAAAACAAAAGCTGCAGATACTATTACAGTAAAATAAGAGTAGCTGTGTTATAAAAGAACGATAAGTTTTATATGCAGAAGGATAGTTTGCTTGAGTGTGAAATTCTACAAAGAAATTGTTTAGTAACAAAGAATTGATACCTTGTCACACAATATACTGAAAAATTCCAATTGAATGTGGATTACCTATGTCTTAAATTTGAAGTAACACGATATTTTGGGTAATAATGTTACCTCAATTTTTCCATTTTAGGGAGCGCAACGAAACACATCGAGGGATGGTTCTACTTTAATCTTGCAATCACGCTGTTACTGTCCAACCTGAGATAACATCGATGAGCACGTCATTCACGTTTTACGGATATGACTGCATCGGAGAGGAGGGCAAATTGTTTGTAAAATTTTGAAATTATTAAATGCGTGGGAGGAAGGAAGAAATCTTTCGTTAACATAAATATCGACCGTATATTATTATTCGTGTAAATAGGATAAAAATTTAGCGAATTATCTACGTGTAATTGCGATCTGCGCTGCCTCGCTACAGCGAGGCGAATTTATAATCCGAATAACATGTCATAATATTATGTATTTAGATTGAAGGTATGACGCGTCGAAAATCGAGGAATTTTGTTTGAACAATATTGTACCGTGTTTTCTATCCTCTGACAATGATTTTGATACCTCTTCTGTAATATTATAGCTGCCGGAATGTATCGTATCACGTTTCTAGATAAAAACTGCTATTATTTATAAATGAAATTTTATTTGAGTGATGAAGAAATAAATAATTCATCTTCGTTATTTCAGTTTCTCTCCTTCTTCAAACCCCATATCCATTTGCTTCCTCCCGTGTAAATGGCTTCAATTTATTATTAACAGATATTGCGTGACGAATTAAGTTTTCAACGATTTGAGGATCTATCGTGTGTCTTATTAAGGGGTCTGTAATTTTCACTTCTTCGATCGACATGTATCTCTATAAATTTTATGTTTATAGGCCATCTTAATATAAATTATATTCGTCATTACTCCTATGATATTATTGCCATGTTTTTGCAACTAAATCCCGCTTTGGTAGAAGTACAATCGTAGCTACGATGAAGAGATACTTCAAATGTTTATTAATTTAAGATATACTTATTGGGTCACTAACTTAGAATCTTATTATACAGACTGAAATAATTGGTATTAGTAATTTTAATATTTTCGGAATTATGACAGTAAAGCCGGGAATCCACCGGGAAGCTAAGCTAAGCTATGCTATGCGATGCTATGTTTTAACGTAGCTTTTGGTGGAAACGGTTCCATAAGAATGTATTGAAGCTAATTTTTTTAAAACGTAGCATGGCATAGCATAGCATAGCTTAGCTTCCCGGTGGATTCCCGGCTTAAGGGAGAAAAACATGTTATAAGGTGCCTAAGGGGTCATCCTATAAGAATAACGCTTGCTATGTCGCTTCTGAGATGTATTTAGTCACCTTCGTTCTTCTAAATCGAATGCTATATTTTTTATCTGATTTGCTATTGTACTATTAAGCGGCTGTTAAGATTAATTCGACGACCTATGGCCCACGAGATAAAGCCTTCAAGGTTAGCGAATGTCAATTGTAACAAAAATACCACCAACTAGAAAAGTATGGAGGAAACTTATTTGTCGTGTTTCGCAGTCATGTTTTGCTATCGAAATTAATCATTGACCTGTTCTGATTACTGTTCTCCGGACTTGGCATTGCCGTAAACACTTCTCGTTGAAGAGACCTGCATGTACTTGACCTTGTTGTACGATAGTAAGTTAAAATTTGGAAAAATGGCTTAAAGGAATTTTGTTAGCGATTTTGAACTGATGTGCTAAGCTCTTTCGTTCCTCAAACTGAATTTTCAACTAACAATGTGTGTAGATCATTTGCTTCGAGATATTGAGAGGAACTGGAGTTATCTAAACCAGTATCTACCCTGATAACCATCTGTCTCCAGGCTGACATCAGCTTGGTAGCAGGCTCTGGCTCTGGCATGAGAGCGCAGAGTCTGACGTCAGAACCGTAGCAGACGGCAGAATCTGCTGCCGATCTGACATCAGGCACTGACATCAGGCTCTGCACCTCAGAACGCAGCCATCTGTGGACACAGACGACTACGGTTCTAATGTCAGATTCTGCTGCCCAGATCTGCCTATCAGGGTATAGATTGGATTCTTCACCAGTCGTTTGTCAAAAAGTAGCAATTCTATGTGGCTACTTTTCTTGCATGTTTTCCTTGTTGAGACTCGTAACGAATACAAGTGAATCTAGTATCTTAAACAATAATTTTCATCTTATGTTTTTGATCACATTATCTCCACTGCTTTTCATCAGCATTTGTTTGAATGAATATACACCATATTCAAGCAATATAAAAGCTCACGAAAATAGTCTCGTAAAGAATGGCAAAACAGATGAGTCATTTCACCACGTACTGAGTTACACTGTTTCATTTAATCTGTATCAAAGTTTTGTCTCCTCAGGCACTTCTTAGGCAACTCCACCTTTTCCTTTCGGATAAAAATCGTTCTTCTTCTATTCAAAATTCTCTGCGATTGCAGCTTCGATTTCTTCGTGATTACTGTATTTTTTATCTCTTGAAAAATTCTATAACGATCGAATAAAATAAACATCCGATTTATCACTGTCCAACCCAAATCATGTAGCTTCCCTAAGTTATTGTTACTGCGTGTGGTTATATCATTGTGAACCGCGATTCCTTTTCTTATTACCGCCTTTCTTTCCAAGTAATACTGTTCAACCCAATTGTTGACAATATCTTTCAAGTGTAATGGTTCCACCTTGCTTTGACATTTCGAATTAGAAATTTTTCTTTTATTCTTCACAAATAACTTGGGAACAGCTTAGGAGCGTTCAGTAACATTCGCACGATTTTCCATTTCAACAGAGAACAAAATTGCTTTGGTATTCGTTCGAAAAAGTTGATGCTAGCGTCGACTGGCAGAGCTACAGTTTGAAGGTACCTATTGGCCTTCAAAAGAGCGAAGCAAGTAATTTTCATGACTTTCGAAATTTAGCAATTTCGATGCTGGACCTCCCTTCCGTCTGATCAAGACTTCGCAGTATATTCTGCGGGGAGAATGAACGTCCATGAAACATCTCTTCTTCGTGCCCATTCTTAATCACCGATTCTTAATCTGTCCGAAAACGGTTCGGCATAATGGCGAATGTGAATTGACGATCGAATTCTTATTCAATCGACTACATTCTTTCCGATAATTGCAATTCTGCAATTCTCAACAAATTCAGGGCTTTTAATTAATGTGTTCCAAAGCAGTCGTGTAATGTTCTCCATTCTTTGCTGATAGCAACAAATGGTACAGTTGAATTTACGTTCCATATTTCTCGTACATCGGCATCAGACACCGTATGTGGATGTCCAGAACGAGGTTCATTTTCCAGATTTAAATTTCGCGGGCAGCTCAAATGCAATCGCGCATGTTGGGCAAACCTCGGGCAGCTGCTCTCAAATTGCATCCTGCCCATTTGATATTTGTAAAGTATGCAGCGTAATAAGTAACTTCGTCAATAAATATCTTCACACCACGTTATTCCATGAAAAAGGATTCATTTCTGTTTTTGTCAGAAATCACGATTTTTTTATAGCACTTCGTCTGTACAATATATATATATATTGTACATTTGGGACTTCCCTTTTAATTGTGGGTAAGACTAGTAAGACCAGCATGACACAAATCGAATGTATCATTAAAAACAAACTAGTTGCTTTCTTACTATTGCTACAGAGTGGGATAAAAATGTCTAATAATTTATTACGATTTATATTTCTGTACAAAATAAACTATTGTAGCAACATGTAAATAAATGATGTTCCACGTGACGTGGAACAGACGATATCACGAAATCATATTTAATACGCCTTACTATTACAAAATTCGATTAAATTGCCATCGAGGTAATTATTATTAAAGTTCAACAACGAAATACAAAGTGATGCAATTCGATAATGGTGCAAATGTAAAATGTAAATGAAGAATGAGTTACACGAAAGCACTGAACTTAGGAAATTTTCGTATCTTATGCCTGTTCGGCAACCTCTTTTTGCATTTGACTTTGAAGTTTCATTTCTATCACGTCCGCCGTTATGTCTCTTATTTTACTTTTGTCGTGGCGCAGCTCTTGGATCTTTTCCATCTGTTCCGTAACATAAGTTACTCTTCCATTAAAATAATCCTTCGCGTCCGAGATACTCTTCTGAGCGTAGTAACCAGTTCCGATGTCGACCAGGACAGTACTCGTGTCTGCCAGCTTCCCAACGACATACATGGATCCAGTTAATGGTACAAGGATCTCATTACCTAGAATAAAGTGATTTTTACGAAATACCGATAAACTGAGCACCCGTCGGATTTCCTAACCTCAAAGAACGTTCCGAAAACTGAGCAGTGTTCTGTGCTCAACGTTAAAACCACTGATACCGAATAAATCTTACCCCGAATCGATGGAGTAAATTTCTCAAGGCATGATCCGGATTCTTTATATTTACTCTGAGCCATCTTCAATGTTTGCCATGAGTCTTGAAAGACACTGAGTTCTTGATCTAATTCCTGCTTCATTAACGTAAGTTGCGGCAGATTGAAGGTTGTTAGATCAATTTGTTCTAAATGTGGCGTCTCTGTCGCGGCAGTCCCCGACATTTTTTGTTATTTAGACAAAATATTCCGTTAATTCACGCGAGACGGTTTCTTGACACACACGCTTCGCCGATCTAACCGTGGACATAGGACCAAAAACGGTCAACATCGAATCGTCTACCCCGGTGCCAGTGGTAGACAGAGATGGAGTATTAACCGATGATTTTAAGAAAATCCGACTAGGAGGCGCACTCGTCGATACCACCCTAGTGAGCCTCTAGGGAGTGACCTGAACAACGTGTATCGTCGCTGATTGGTTGCCGCGATTTTGGAGCAAAAGCGCGAGTAGACAGAGAAAGAAACTGTAAAAAAGATAGAGACAGAAATACTGATAGAAAGAGACAGAAATACTGATAAAAATACTGTCAGAAAGAGAAAGAGAAACACTGATAGAGAAATACTGAAAGAGATAGATATGTTTATTTCCGGTTTTGCTCCAAGATGGCTACGGTTGTACCAATCACTCCCTAGAGGATCACTAATACTAGAGCACTAAAGAGGTGAGTATGCGCATCTGCCATATTGGATCCTCTGGAGAGAGAAGATTATTGAGTACCCGTCTTTTAGAGTATTGTCAAATTCGCTTTATAAATCAAATATAAACTTAAATGTAATGAAATACTCTAATAATGTGTCGTGCTATTATGCATCAATATCAACAACACATATTTTATTTATAAAGTGAATCTGACAATACCCAAAAAGGCGGGTACTCAATAATCTTCTCTCTCCACAGTACCCAATATGGCGGATGCGCATACTCACTTCTTTAGTGCTCTACTAATACCAACCGATACCGCTTTAGTATCGCCCTCAACCACAGACGAGGTATAGGATAGACCTATCAACCAATGCGTTTTTCTGTCATTGGTTTAGGAGGTCCTAGAACCCCCTTACCATTTTTGTGTCGCATGCAACGTTACCGATGAAGCCTAGAAACAGATTGTAACGCTACGTGTGGTAGGATTTAGAATTCAAGGAGTGTAAAATTAGGTCATTCGAAACCCGCGATTTACAAATGATTCTAATAGAGTAACAATTTAAATATCGTTTTGTAAACGTATTTTGTGCAACGACCGAAAAAGACGGATCTCAACAAAACAAGAACACATACGCCTTTTAACTTTGCTGTCCTATTCGGGTTCATTTAACGCAAAAAAAATGTATTTAACATAAAAAATTATATAAACAACAACATTATTTCTGGAAGACATGCTTTCACCATGTAACGTGGAATACCTCGCCAAGAACGTACACAGTTCAAAACTATCGAAGAAATTGACGAAATTAAATAAATCATGCAAAACCATCGAAGAAATGCATGAAATAGAATAAATCATGAAAACCCATCATAGAGATACATAAAGGAGACGAGAGAATGGAAACATGGACGACAGGGAAAGAATCATGTAAGACCATCGAAGAAATACCTACCTGAAAGAGAATAAAATTCTGATTAGATATCTAGACCGAACCAAACTCACTGAATGTAAGTTTGGCTCGATCTGGACCCTTAACCTAGATCGTAGGCTTTAGCTTGATATCGTTTGGCAAGTCGCAATGCTTGAGAAACGTTACCAAGGAACCGGGCACACCAACGCGGAGGTACCTACGAAAGTGACCCATCCCGAAACAAACACCGATCCCATCCACCCACCATTTCAATAAACTCATCGCGTCCGTCATTGCTTGCAATGAGGGAAACGATGATTTGACTCTACTATTAATGACAACCGCGAACGCGAAAGCGAAATCGGAAGAGAGATAGACTGTCGATTATCGTCGATCTCTCTGTACTCTCTCATACATCTTTACAATTCTTTTAATTAAATCTAAACGCACGCATCCCTCGACGACTCGTCCGATGATTCGCTGGAAATTTCGCAGGAATATATTAACCCTTTGAACTCTGATTGCGATGTCAGAGTGAACAGACTACTGACATTCTGTCAAAAGCATTTAATTTAGCGACCAAAAGGTTAATAAGATAGGATTGAGTCTACTTCGAAAAAAGAGCAGCAACTTTTAGCGCTCTTGTTTATTAAACGCGCACATTTCATCTATTTCACATTCCTTATTTTCTGAATGTGTTTTCGTTGGGTAAGGTCTTTTTGCTTGCATTATGTAGGAAGCTTATCTTACCAAATGTATTGCGTGCATTAGGTATGATGTTTTTCCTTCCAAAATGCACGCACGAAGATTACGACCCACTTATACAAGGTACTCGTATTCTACATTCTACATTCTGCATGCAAGTACATCTTAGCTAGCTACCAAGCTAGCATAATTCTAGGCCCTCTCTAGGGCCCACGAGCTAGGCCCTCTCTAGGGCCCATGACTAGGACCCTCTCTAGGGCCCACGAGCTAGGCCCTCTCTAGGGCCCATGACTAGGACCCTCTCTAAGGCCCACGAGCTAGGCCCTCTCTAGGGCCCATGACTAGGACCCTCTTTAGGGCCTATGCTGAAGGCCCTCTCTAGGGCCCCTGTTCTGGGCCCTCTCTAGGGTCCACGAGCTAGGTCCTCTCTAGGGCCCACAAGCTAGGTTCTTTCTAGGGCCTAGAATATCAAGGACAGGGCTGAGCTGAAAATTGAAGCTAACCGAAAATTTGACTCTACTTTCGCGACGAAAAAGCAACACGAGCTTCCGTGCTCTGTATAAATCATAGATCCGCAAAAATTTGACTCTAAATTCGCGGTAATACAACTCTACAGAAGAGCCGCGTCGCTCTTGAAAATATATGGACGCTAAAAAAAGCGTGGACTCTACGATCGCATTACCGGCGACCATAAAAGATCTTGCTAGAATACAAGATTGCTAGGAAGACTAGTTTCATTGAGAACCATACCAAAAAATTTTACGGTGACTCTACTTGACTCGATCGATCCGATTATTTTACGAAATATTATTAATCGATACAAAATTTAAAAAATCGCGAGCAACAATTGTATTGATTTATTTTTTTTTTATTTTGAGACAGACACATGCATGTCACTATCTACGAGTACCTTGTATGGTCAGCTCAATCGATGCTGCTCTTTCGAACACACATGCACAACGTTTAGTGGCGCATCTTATGTAATTGGCATTAGTTTCGGGAACATTTCTATGATATTTCGTGAATATGGTTTAGAAAAGGACCACGCCATAAGGCTACTGCCTAGACGCCCTAGACCATATTCACGAAATATTGCATAAGAGTTCCCCAAACGAATACCGACCATGTGAAAAGGGCCTCTGCATGTCGTGCATTTGTGTTGGAACGGCCAGAATCGAAAGAGCTAAGTAACTGTACCACGTGCATCCCCATTCAAATAATTATAAAATGACTCACTACTTGCTGTCATCGTCAGTACTGCATCTCTGCAAACTCGTAACCCTCTGACCAGCAACCTTGAGACCAGCTCCCCTCTGATCACCACCCGTCTGACCAGCACCTCTCTGACCAACAGCTCTCAGACGAGCACCCCTCAACTCAGCTCCAGCTTAGCTCTCAACGTTGCAGCTGCAGTCGGACTCGTGCATGACTCTACTTTCGCGGTGAAAAAGCAATTAGAGCACCGGTGCTCTCGACTAGCTTTACTTGCGCAAAAACACTGACTCTACGATCGCATTACGGGCGATCACAAACACTATAACTGAAACCGACAATTTATATTTAAACAGCAACTTTTAGCGCTCCTGTTTATTAAACGCGCACATTTCATCTATTTCACATTCCTTATTTTCTGAATGTGTTTTCGTTGGGTAAGGTCTTTTTGCTTGCATTATGTAGGAAGCTTATCTTACCAAATGTATTGCGTGCATTAGGTATGATGCTTTTCCTTCCAAAATGCACGCACAAAGATTACGACCCACTTATACAAGGTACTCGTATTCTACATTCTACATTCTGCATGCAAGTACATCTTAGCTAGCTACCAAGCTAGCATAATTCTAGGCCCTCTCTAGGGCCCACGAGCTAGGCCCTCTCTAGGGCCCATGACTAGGACCCTCTCTAGGGCCCACGAGCTAGGCCCTCTCTAGGGCCCATGACTAGGACCCTCTTTAGGGCCTATGCCGAAGGCCCTCTCTAGGGCCCATGACTAGGACCCTCTTTAGGGCCTATGCCGAAGGCCCTCTCTAGGGCCCCTGTTCTGGGCCCTCTCTAGGGTCCACGAGCTAGGTTCTTTCTAGGGCCTAGAATATCAAGGACAGGGCTGAGCTGAAAATTGAAGCTAACCGAAAATTTGACTCTACTTTCGCGACGAAAAAGCAACACGAGCTTCCGTGCTCTGTATAAATCATAGATCCGCAAAAATTTGACTCTAAATTCGCGGTAATACAACTCTACAGAAGAGCCGCGTCGCTCTTGAAAATATATGGACGCTAAAAAAAGCGTGGACTCTACGATCGCAATACCGGCGACCATAAAAGATCTTGCTAGAATACAAGATTGCTAGGAAGACTAGTTTCATTGAGAACCATACCAAAAAATTTTACGGTGACTCTACTTGACTCGATCGATCCGATTATTTTACGAATTATTATTAATCGATACAAAATTTAAAAAATCGCGAGCAACAATTGTATTGATTTATTTTTTTTTTATTTTGAGACAGACACATGCATGTCACTATCTACGAGTACCTTGTATGGTCAGCTCAATCGATGCTGCTCTTTCGAACACACATGCACAACGTTTAGTGGCGCATCTTATGTAATTGGCATTAGTTTCGGGAACATTTCTATGATATTTCGTGAATATGGTTTAGAAAAGGACCACGCCATAAGGCTACTGCCTAGACGCCCTAGACCATATTCGCGAAATATTGCATAAGAGTTCCCCAAACGAATACCGACCATGTGAAAAGGGCCTCTGCATGTCGTGCATTTGTGTTGGAACGGCCAGAATCGAAATAGCTAAGTAGCTATACCACGTGCACCCCCATTCAAAGAATTATAAAATGACTCATTGTTCGCTGTCATCATCGGTACTGCATCTCTGCAAACTCGTAACCCTCTGACCAGCAACCCTGAGACCAGCTCCCCTCTGATCATCACCCGTCTGACCAGCACCCCTCTGATCAGCAGCTCTCAGACGAGCACCCCTCAACTCAGCCCCAGCTTAGCTCTCAACGTTGCAGCTGCAGTTGGACTCGTGCATGACTCTACTTTCGCGGTGAAAAAATTATTAGAGCTCCGGTGCTCTCGACTAGCTTTACTTGCGCAAAAACACTGACTCTACGATCGCATTACGGGCGATCACAAACACTATAACTGAAACAGACAATTTATATTTAAACAAGTTCGAAAAAATTTCCTTTAAATTGCAAGGCGAAACGCAATTCAAACTTTGAGAAAAATTTCCAGCAGCCACATTGGGCGCTCAATGAATTCTGATTAAGTCTGATAGAAAAAAGGAGTGGCCTCTTCGGGCGTCTAAGGTTTTTCAATTTTAATATATGCAAGAAGTAGCCTCTTTGGGCGCCTAATGCTTTTTAATTCTAATATACCATCACCAGATCTCATCCTTTTCAATTTTAATTAAAAAATACAGCAGCCTGTTTGGGCGCATGATAATTCCGAATTCTAATAGGAAAAACAAGCAGCCTCATCGGGCGCTAATGGCATGGAATGCCAGAAAATAATTTCTAATTCTAATCTGCAGTGTTAGTAAACCCTAACCCAGATATAATTCTTCCCTGAAACCAGCAACGAATCTCTTAGTGAATTCTTTATCAAAGAATTCACCAGAGAAAACCTTGGCGAATCCCTCGGCGAATCCCTCGACGAATGTTTCGATGATGCGCTTAAAACTAGACTTGTCTGGCTAAATTTTCTAAGTTTCGCAGCACACACACCACTCTACAATCAGTTTTTGCAGAGGAAGCATAACAGACTATGCTTCGGTATACTAACCCTTTGGACTGTGATTGCAGTATAAGGTAAAAAACTACTAAAATTATTTCCAAAGACTTGACTTTAAAGTCCAAAGGGTTAGCATGCGCGCGTAAGAGAGATAGACGAGAGGTTTTCGTCGATCTTTCTACACATATGCCATTACAATTTCTTTCGCATATTTTAGAGGTACACTTGCACTGCTTTCAAGTGACAAATAGACTCTAAGTATCTCATTGCAGAGATAGAAAAAGAATTGACAAACGGACACGGATTCGCCGTCGCGAGAGATCTCGAGCTGCTCGATACACTCACGCATTGCAGTTGCACAGACAAAACGTTAATACGCGACCACCATTCATCCAGCCCCCCATTAACGGGAGTTCCCCGCCCGGGCCGAGCCTGAGGGGTCAGACTCACAGCAGCCCGCCTCACAATTAAATCACATGCAGCTGCAATACGCGCTCCCACCACAAAGCCGACAATTTGCACAGGCGAGTGTATCGTGCCCGAGCATCTTGTGCTAATTCAAGATCTCTCCCGAGAGCGAATTATATTTCCAGAAAAAAAGAAAAGAGGATTGAAAGTAGGAAATAGGGAATACACTGTGACAAGTCTCTAAAAGTATACTAAATGCGAAACGACACGGTGCACGGTGAAGCTAATTGTAAGCAAAAGCAAAGGTAAAAGACGTCACTCTCAACAAGCAAGCGTACCTCTACCCTTAAATCTAGCCTATCGCACTCTTTACAATGAGCCCTAGTGGCATAATCTATTGCAAATATGCACTTGCGTAACTTTCGAGGGATATGCGAAAGCTAAGGATCTCCCGATTGAGATTGCAAAAGAGACTAAACGACTAAAGGACCGAAAAACGCGGCACGACGCGAACATTCACCCTCGATCCACCGAAATTTCGTTTCTACATGGCGTACTCCATATCACGACTTTACACAGCCATGGCGAGCGTGACCGAGAACGAGCCATCTGAGCCCACAGAACGGGCCGAGGTGGACTTAAGCCCGGTATCGGCGCGATAACTAGAAAATCAGAATGGTCACGAGCTGGTGCACATTTTCGTCTAACAATGGTCCTCTGTGTAAAGCCGTAATAAGTTGTACCCAGCACAGCCGGCCTATGAAGGGCGAGCACACCATGCGCGAAATCGAAATCAGTGATCGAAGGCGAATTGTATTTCTAGAAGAGTACGTTTGGCACTCTTACATTTAAAAAGAACGAGGCGAAACAGAAGCTTATCGCTCGAAGTACGCAAGTGCATTTCTGAATAGATGTCCAGACCGAACCAAACTCGCCGAATGTAAGTTTGGCTCGATCTGGACCCTTAAACTAGATCGTAGGCTTCAGCTTGATAACGTTTTGCAAGTCGCAATGCATTGGAAAACGTTACCAAGTCCAGGCACACCAACGCGGAGGTACCTACGAAAGTGACCCATTTCTATGAAATATTTCTGGTCCATATTCGACCAATGCATTTTTGAAAATTTGGAAAAATTCTTACGACTAAAGTTCTTAAATTAAAACTTAATGCTAGGACTATGGCTAGTTAAAACTAAGCACATGTGCAAGTTCTTCCGCGATGTATAAAATTTGTAGGTTTAGTGGCTTAGAGTTATTTTTATGCAAGGGAGAAAGAAATTTAAGTTCGTATAGCAGCCACTTTGGCGGCAGTCATTTATTATTATACTATTATTTTATAAAAGGACCATTTGAGGTCGAGGTATCAGGTGGTAAGAGTGGCAATTTTTGATTTCTCGTAATATTACTACTAGAGTGTCTTAATATTTAGCACATGCAACGGGCAAGCAAAACTATCGAGCATAATAACCAAGTAGTACCAACAATGACTGTCATTGTTTATTAAGAGAATCTAATGACTCGAATGTAATTACTGTTAAGAGAGAAGATTTGAAAGAACTCACACGAAAGAGTGCAGCTTCAGAAATGTAACTCGTATTCAATACATTAAGCATCCCGAATGATTGTGAAATTAAAGAAAAGAAGTTTAGAATGTTTGAAACGCGATATTAAAACTCCTATCGCGAATTTAAAATTTATTCGTTGTATTTTTCTACGTGTATTAAACATTTGGAAGTACGCGCATTAAATTTTACTATTCACGAGTACTAAGTACGTATTCGTGGTCACTATGCTCGCTACAGTAATCATTATGTTCGATAGCATGCAGAAAAATTCAAAGAATGAAAAAGTATCACTCACCGTTCGTTGAAAATAGTCTCACTGCTATCCATGCAGACAAGCATCCCCTTTTAGCAGTAGCTATTCGATCTGCAGGCGAATGTCCAGCAGTTGCAGGGTCAGTACCCCATAGAATGTGTCACACTTCCAAATATGTCACATTACTTTCGCGATGAAAAAGCAATGGGAGCACTGGTGCTCTGAATTAATTCTAGATGCGTTAAAACACTGACTTTACGTTCGCGTTCACATTACTAATACGCAGGGCCACTGTGCACTATGAAATACTTTATCGCGAAATAAGCACTGATTCTACAATCGCATTGCACACGATTACAAAAGCAGTTCACGTTTTTAAACGTCTCTCAACAGTGGGAAGATGTGTTCGGACTCGAGTAAAGTGTTTCCGAAATAGTCCTCTAGGCACTGAGTGTAATGTAGTGGAATCTTGTTGAACGATCTCCCACATAGTCCAGTAATCGATGAAATTGACGCACGAATGGAGAAATCACGAAATAATATCGCAGGCACATTCACTGATCCGATCACCGTCGCGAGTAAAGTCGAACTGAAAGGTCACGCCGGTTGGCAATGTTATGACTTTCGTAGGGGTTGTTGGCGGTGTTGTGGTGCTCGAGCGACTCCCAGCTAACTAGAAATTCGTCAAGGCTAGAAATAATTTTACGTAGCAATGCTGCTTGCACACTTGTACCTTTCGCAGCTGCAGCCATGCACCCTGCTCTTTCTATGTGTACTTACCTGTATGTCTTTCAATATTGGGGAGATGTGATCGGACTCAAGTAATGTTTCCAAAAAAGTCTTCCAGATACGTATTGTTAGTGTATTGCAGTAGAATCTTGATGAACGACCTCCCACATATTCCAGTAATCGATGAAATTGATGCGTGAATCGAGAAATCACGAAGTAATGTGCAGGCGCATTCACTGATCCGATCGCTGCCGCGGTTAAAGTTGAACTGCCAGCTTACACCTCTCGTCAATGTTGTCGCATTAGTAGAGGTTGCTGTCGACTTCAACTGTTTCTCGTGGAAATTGAAAATAATTCTATATCGCAATGTCCATTGCAAAATATGTACTTTTCGCAGCTGCAGCCATGCACCCTGCTCTTTCTATGTATACCTATATGTCTTTCAATATTGGGGAGATGTGATCGGACTCGTGTAGAGTGTTTTCAAAAAAGTCTTTCAGATACTTATTGTTAGTGTATTGCAGGAGAATCTTGATGAACGACCTCCCACATATTCCAGTAATCGATGGAAATAATACATTAAGATAGGTATACCATGGCATTGTAATAGTTCATCCGTTCGATCCGTCCTTCGACTTTGGTGAACGTCGTTATTGAACTTCATTATTTCACATATCTTGAGAATTCCACATATCTTTATTTTATATATTTATATATGTGGAAGGAAGGGAAGGAATGATTTATTCAAACATTTCGAGTTACATTTATTTTTACATTGTATCAAAGTATTACTATTTAAAGAAATTCTTGTATCTAACTACTTATTTAGGATTTTTGACAATCGCAGCAATCGCATCGGCTCTGTTCTCACCAATTACCAGGTCTCACTGCGAGGAGGTCGCAGCGTTTCGAGGCCCGTAGAGAGACTGCCTATTTATGTTTTATTCAGAAAATCTAATGACTCGAATGTAATAACTATTAATAAGAGAAGATTCATAAAACTCATACGAAATATTTAAACTTGAGAAACGTAACTTGTATCCAAAACATTAAGCATCTCGAATGATTGTAAAATTAAAGAAATATTGTTTAGAATGTTTAAAACGCGACACTAAAACTTTTATCTCGAATTTAATACATATAAATATATATATATATATATTGCATTTTTCTACGCGTATGGAAGCACATGCATAATGTTACTATTCACGAGTACTAACAATAAGTATGTATTCGTGGTCCCTATGCTCGCTACAGCAATCGTTTTGTTCGGTAGCATGTAGAAAGATTGAACGAGTTGAAAAGTTGTACTGCTATCTCTGCAGATCGCCCCCCCCCAAGAGTAATAAAATAGAAAAATATTATGACATTGTGTATAATTCTGTATAAATAATTAATGTGAATTTAATTATTTAGGCTATAGTACCAGATAGAGATATTAAAATATAAGTTACAAGCAAATTTTAAATCTTGTGAAAGAGGGTTAAAAAATGTACTTATGTACTTTTACATGTTTCGCCCCCTCCAAGAATGGCTCCTGAACCCGCCTCTGCAGATGACTCGGCAGCTTCGGGGGGAGGGGGATGGACCCGAGATGAAACCCTGACCAGGTCCTCAGCAAGTCCAGGAAGTCCAGTAGGTCCAGGTAGCTCGGCAACTGCAGGGTCCCCGGAGGTCCTCCAGGCCCGGAAGACCGACGACGACTGAGTACATGGAGCTCCGTGAGCTTCCCTCTTAGACTTTGAGAAATGATGTTCCCCGATCAAAACAAGGTCGACGGTTAATTACAATTGCGAAATCCAACGAATTCTTCGGCAAAAATGGATTTTCCGCTAAAATATACATTCCAGTGGCTATTGCTATGACAAATAATGTTAACAACATTTACACTAACCGCCCAGTAGAAATTATTATTAACTTTGATCGATAGAACTTGAGATATCAAGCAATTAGTAACATTTGATCTGGACTTTGCAAATGATTTTCTACGCCGAATGAATTCTCTTTTATTCTGAATGTTTAATTTTATTGTTCGATACATTAATGTTAATGCTTATACATATCATATAGTATTATTTATAATGTATAAATACGTTTTAGTTGAACTTAGTGTAAGTGAATAGTTGCAGGAATATTTGAAGAAATATGAGTGACATACTTGTTTCTCCCCCTTAGTTAATAACATCGACGAAGTATAGGATAGAGCCACTATCATTGGTGCTACCACTATTACTGGTCCAGTAATCGATGAAATTGATGCGCGAATTGAGAAATCACGAGATAACATGTACTACGACGTGCACACACTTTGCTGAACCGATGAATTTCTCAGGGCTAGACAAAATTTTATTTCCCAATGCGGGTTTCAAAAGTAACGAGATTTGCAGTTGCATCTATGCACCCCACGACATTCACGAGTCATGCAACTTTCTGCGAGGCTTTTAATAGGAACCAATTATTATTACTTCACTAGAATGATTAAACAGTGCATTAGAAAGTTGCAGGAATGTCAGTAACACCGTGAATTTTTAATACTTTTCGGCGTACGATACGTGAAAGGGTTCTACTACACGCAAAGTACTAATAAACAATGTCATCTTGAAATTTATAGCTTGCACGGGCTTTGAAGAAATACCATTTTTGTGCGCCATAGTGTCTTGATCCTCAAAATGGATTTTCGGAGGGAAATCCACGTGAGTCGTTGACAAACCGAGCCAAAGCATAGCGTAGCAAACTCTCTCTCTAAACAAGTCACGCGTATACAAGTACGCACACACCTTTCAGCATTTCAACACATTTCAGAGTAGTTGCTGAGTTGGACGCTGTTCATGAGCAGATGCCACTACATTCAGAGCTCAATTTATGGGTCGGTAATGCAGTTTGGCTGGCGACACGAACATCCATAAGGTGATAGGTCTATCCTATACCTCGTCTGTGGTTTAAGAGAAATTTACAATTAGTTTCATTACGTTTATACAGATATTCAAAATTTGAATTATTTTATTCATGACGCTATAATACATCATAGAATTAATAATTTAAGTTCCTAAAGTGAAGTACTAGTATTTTTTTAAACTAGGGGAAGTTTCTTTGCCGTTAGTCGATGGTTTTGCACTGTGACCCAATGTGGTTACGCTTTCCAAACTTACCACGAGGGGGACTGCGAACAGCAGCTCACAATCAGTTTCGCTTCATCGTAACTTTCAGTACAAAAAAATGCAAAGGAAGCAGCTTAAACTCTGAGGATGAGTACATCTTGTACTTACTCACATTTATATTTTCAAGAATTTATTTTATTAAATGTAATCCTTTTGTAATTCAATATTACTTATATTTAATAAGTAATCTTGAAATCAATTCATCCAACTCTTTTCCCTGTCCCTTCTTCTATATTCCCTCTATAAAGCGTCTTTTGGGACAAAGTAGTGCTTGTACTTTCTGTTAACGCGAATGATTGTAGAAACTCCTGTAGGAAAATTTACCATTCCTTTCCTATCATATTTCCATTGCAATCCTATTTTGGATACAACCAATCGGCGGACGCGATTTTTATTAATTTATTATTATTATATGTTACAAAATAGAGTAATATTTATTGACATAATAGAAGCACACGAGGTGTGTTATGCAAAAGGTACTAGAAAAGTTCTAGAAAAATTACGCGGTACATAACGTATATAATACATAGGTATGCCAAGAGGGGAATCCCGCTTGGCGAATGACGACGCTCTTAGCGTCATTACTGAAACCCCAACAGTTGTACTATGGGCCATGCAAAATAATCTCTTAGGCCGGTATTCATAGTCGCTACTTATTCTTAAGCAAATGCTTAAGCATGCGGCATCCTCTACTAATCTAGTAGCTAATAAAGGGTGCCGAATGCTTAAGCATTTGCTTAAGAATAAGTAGCGACTATGAATACCGGCCTTACAATTGATTACTATACCGCTAGTACTTTTCAGACGAAATACTTAAACAGCTACCATAGCTTCTTACGTTAAATCCACCTTCTACCTTTATTACTGATCTACGACCGTTTCAATAAAGATTACTAAAATTAATCCTGCTGCACTATCGAGAAACGAATTCCTGCCTGAGTTACTGTCGCATTTCCCAAATCCTGATTAATAACGTAAGAGTGGCAGCGAAGTATTCACAATACAACGAGGAGACACTTCTGTTCTAGAACTTTAAGTCTTTCTCAGCAAACAGGATCAAAGTACAAACAGAGAAACGAGTTGTAAACCTGCTTCACTCTGAGATATCAGGATGCTTTCAATTCGAGGGCTAAACGTAGATGTAATAGTGAACGAAACTTGACATTAATCAAGCGAACAACACTAATTGAATATATTCCAATCATGTGGATATAACTGCAATGAATTAATGAATTATGAATTTAATAAAATTACCCCACCTTGGTCGAAAAACAAAGTTAAAAAATTCTACTTTTTAATCACAGCATTTCTATGATTTATGCCCTCGAATCAAGGTTAATATGTGCAGCTAATTTCAATGTGTGAGCAATATTTACTTTTGGTAACCTGATCAGGTTTTCAAAATTTCCCGGAAATGTAATATGTTTCGATTGTAAATAACACAGGGACAGAATTAATACGCGGGTCGGTACATTATGTCGCGCCGGATAAGTCGAGGTCGGGGTGAGAAGCTGAAGAGACGGAAGAAAAAGGTTATTGATCCAGTGAAGGAGGAAGCAACCGCGAAGAGAATCGCAGTGATCCAAGCAAAGAGACAGAAAATCATAGACCAAGTTAAAATTTCGTTGCTAGAGAGGAGGATGCACAAACGGGAAATTCAGAACGCACGCGTCGAGAAGGAAGAGAGGGCCCGTGATAAAAAACGCAGGGATGCTGAGGCGGACGATACTGAGAGACAGATGTTACAGGTTTCTGAACGACGCGATGAAGTTCCAACGAAGTTTTCTATAAATCCTTTAGCAATAATATGTTAAAAATATTCACGCGATGTGTGATTTGTAACATACAAGAGGAATCGATTTTAAATTATAAAGATACAGTATTATCCACAGGGGAATAAATATTCGATTCAGATTTTTATTTGAAGTAAAAGAATGTAGAAAGTATGAGCATATTTTTTATTAGGGCTTATATTGATACTTAAATGAATCATTTGGTTACACTTTTTTTTTATTGAAGCATATGAAGCCTTAAGGCTTATTTAGCTGTATAGAGATTTATACACAATGAGCAGTGGATTCATACGCGTAATTTACATTTTTCCAAATAGTTACATAAGTATTTACAAGCTCGTATGTTCGGTTTAGCAATTATCATTTCTATGTTAAGAGGTAATTGCAATCGGATTCGTCGTAGGTTAGCAATCAGTTCCACTCTCTCAGCATTATATAACAGGCATTGCCATATCACGTGATTTAAGTCCTGATCGTAATTGCCACAGGAACATTTTGGATCTTTGAACCCATTTTGGATCTTTGAACCCAGACCTACCCTTGCCAATGATGCCGGCAATTTGTAGTGATTGCATCTACAGCGGTTGATTGTTACTATTTGACGCCGATTTAGATGTTCATATGCAAACCACGGTTTGGCACTTTCACTGTAGCAAGTTTCGAAGTATATTTTTCCTTTTGTTAAAAATTGTTGTTTAATAATAAGATTGGTTTGCTCATTCGCAATTCTCTTAAATGTTTCATGATAGTCCGTAAAGGGTGGTTGCACTTTAAACTTGGTACTGATAAACTAGGTATTACACACGAAGATTCAAATTAATTTGTTTTTAGAACTTTAAATCGGTCATCGTGCAGTTTAAGAAATAAGTTGCCTTACAAGTTAGTTCCAATTTAAATTGTACGCAATCGAATTTGAATCTGAATATTTGTAATTCTACATCTTTTTCCTTAGGTTTGTGATTCTCTTACCAATGGCTGCGTTCAGCCGACAAAACCTGTGAGTGATCTCACTAGATTTTACTCTGAAGTTGCACGTTCATTAGTCGACGCGAGTAAAATCTACTGAGATCACTCACCGGTTGCTCACCGGTTGTGTCGGCTGAACGCACCCAATTACTATCACTAATAGTGCACAATACAGGATGGGCGAGGACAAATAATGCAATCAGGCATAGAGTGCTTTCATGTGCAAAAGCAAATTTAAATTCCAGAATAGAATATTCTTACATCAGCCTTCGTTTTTCAGGCAGTCTGTTTTCAGAATTCATCTAGTTCGCGTGCATCCGGCTGAAAAATCGAATTTGTGGGGAATACAACAGTAAATCTGGTGCAACTCCAAGTGAAATTAATTCCTATCTAAAAACAGTTCGAAATTTTGGAATAATATTTTCGAACGAGGTTTTACTTACGCGGCAATGTATTAAAAAAAATCGTCGAGGGTGTATGCACCAGCATAAGTATCTGCTCCATTGTTAAATTGCTTTTCTTAAACAGTGAACCCACGTTTCGAAAAAGGTCAGTTCACAATTTCGACTCATTTTTGCACAATGATCCACTTCACTCACAGTTGTGCCATATTTTCTCCACTATTCTAACATCCCTTACTTTATCACTTGCACACGAACCCCAATGAATTTTGAGAACTATTTTCTAAAAAAAAAAGAAGGGTCATGTCAAAGAATTCTATTTCACATTTTCGATTAATTTTTACACAGAAAATTCCGCCATTCCTTTTATTAGGAAATCCACAAATAAATTTCCGTATTTCCCTCATGATATTTCAAAAATTTCTTCAGATGATGTATCTCCCCATCATTCAAAGCCCTCCGTTTGGTTATGTTTAATTTGATCCCCGGGTATAGAACTGAAGAACAAAAGCCTCCGTATAATTTCCTCTATGACATGAAGCCTGGCCGAAAAGCTGCTGAAGCTGCACGAATCTTCAAGCAGGTATTCGACCAGGGATCAGTTACTGAACACACAGTTCAACTCTGGTTTAAGAAGTTTCGTAACGATCGGAGAGTTTCGAAGACCAAAAGGGCCGAGGGCGTACTTCCATCCTGGATGACAACCAATTAAGGGGCTCGCTTGAGGCAGATACACGCACAAAGGTTTGTGAACTCGCGGAAGTACGTGAGTCAATGGCTACCAACCAGTCAAGTCCGATTGGGAAGGCAAAATATTTGGATAAATGAATTTTGCGCAAATTGATTGTGCTTCAATAAAATTGGTGTGACGAGGTCTGGTGTTAGCTACTTGAGAGGAATTGAAATTACTAATTTTGGGGCACATTGGATATAATAAGACACCCTTCGGTAACTTCAAGCTTGCACTAAGGGTTGATTACAAAGACGTACCTGTCAATGCAGTTCCCGAATCTAAAGTTACGTAAAAAATCCGGCGATTAATTACTGGTGGGCATTGTCTACTTTCATGTTCTGAGTCCAGTCATTAAACGTTGCATGATGGACACTCAGCTTTGGTTAAATTAAGTATTCTTGGCTAACCGAAGAAAACTTATTCCCCAGCACGATAATGCTCGTTTCATCGGGAATTGAACGAATTAGAACTCACGGTCTTCAGAGGTTTCTTTGAAAGGCTATCATTTTCTTAAACGTCTATGTAATTAGACAGATGTTGAAATGGCTTTTAAGCAGTACATCAACCCCTAGACCCAAATTTCTACAGTGTCCGATTAAATATGCTAGTTTGCTTGTTAATAGCTTTGTTAGTTCTCACTTACAATGAGATTAATAAAGTACATTCCGCACTGCGTTACACTGACTTATTTAAGGTTAGGGATTAAAAACAGAAATTTATTTGTGGACAACCTAATATGTACATACACACGTTACACGATGGATCTATGTCGAAAATAAGTAAATAGGTGTCCGAGCGTTTCTGCCAATGGGCCTTAATAATAGAGATATTTACATGGAAATTATTAAAAATTTCATAGTGGCCGTGGGGTTTTAATGGGTAAAAATCCTAAACTACCCTGCCGCCCCGGGGAATTCTCCTCTGAAGGAGTCGGAGTGCCTTTTGAAGATTTCCCTAAGTTAAAAAAAAAATTATAAAGGAAAATAATTTATAAAAAAATAATTTATAAAAAAAAATTTGTAAAGTTTTTTTAACGCGGTGACATCTTTAAAAGGCACCCCGACGCCTCCAGAAGGGAATCTTCCGCGTAGTGTGGGATTTTTACCTACTAAAACCCCACGGGCACTATGAGATTTTTAATAATTTACATGTAAATATCTCTATTATTAAGGCCTATTGGCTGAAACGCTCGGGCACCTATTTACTTCTTCTTTATATCTTTCTAATTGTCTCACTGTGTTTTCTATCTGTTCCCTCAATTTCTACCTCCTTTTCTTATTTCGATCTGTCTTCCGCACTTGATATCTTCCGTTCCACCCCACAGATTCGCGAGGACATGAGCGCAGTCATAGAGACTGGCATAAAGTGCGTGTACACTGCTGTAATCATCCCCGATAAGATCAAGTACGACGGCCGACGAACTCTAACGATCCATGGTGTCAGGTACAAATTAAGGAATAACTTGCACCTCGTGGGCTGGGGAAAGGAGGCGGTCACGATGAGTTCGGCGTTTGAACGAGTTGTCGGCAAGCAATTGAAAAGAGGGTGGATGGTGGTACCCCGTAAATCGGTCTTCATGATGTGGAGCTTCCCAGAAGCGTTTCCCCCGTTAGACAGCCATATCACCTACGTCGAGGCGGGCACCGACGGGCATCCGGACGAAAAGTCCGTTGTCGCGACCAGGAGAATCGTCAACTACTGTAAAAAGTTGAAGAGGAGGGATCTGCTGATAGTAATGCTCTCGCGAGGGGTCGACGATCTCCTATGCTGCCCACGCGAAGAGATTACGCTGAGGGACAAACTTCGAGTAATAAAGAGATTGAAGGCAGCCGGAGCGACTGACGATGAAATAAATACCGTGAGAAATAAGCTGTCTGCAATTAGAGGTAGAGAACTGAAGCTTAAACTTGCATTATTTGCACAGTTAAGTGATTTCAAGGATATTCCTCGCGAGTAACGTGTACATAGGTATTTATTAATGCTAACGGATAAGCAGTGGAAAATGATGATTAAACGATTTCAGTCTTGCTCCTTCTTATGGAGTGGATTAAAGTTTAAACTTTGACTAACGGAATCGTAAATAAATGGTAGATTTTTTTTTTATTTAATTATTCACTAGGTGTATCAGCTAATATTTTTATTTATTTTATATTGATAATGCGATACGTGTAATACTATTCAACTTACTACTTTTGAGCTTTTTATAAATTACGGGTAACCTTTAAAATAAATGGAACAAATTTTCACTTCATTTCATTTTTCAATTCATATATTGGCGCCCTTTTGTTGTAGGAAATAATCGCTATATTAAAATATAGATTTATCTTTTCTATAGATTTATTTATAATACTGGGTTAAACATGCAGAAGCATGTTTTATATTTTAAAAAATGATAGATAAGTGGAGATAAATGAACGATTTTGAAACTTACACATTGAGTTAAGTGTTTTCCTAGTTTGACGCACAGAAAATAAGGCAAACTTGTGGGAAATTTTTAAAAGAAAAGTATTAAAATTCCAAACATTGCAGGTTAATTAATTAACATTCAAAGAATGTGCTCAAGTTTTGTTATGCAATAATAATAATTTTGTTTAAAGTTACAATGGTAGTAGTAATAGGGGTTTGAAAAAAGTTTGTTGCTAGCGGACATGACTCTGATTGTCGTAGTTATTTAAAAGAAAAAACGCAACATTTTTCTTAATCTCTATGAGTGTGGTTATCGTATCAACCAGAATCAATAAACAATATTAAAAAACACAAAAATCTTTTCATTTTTCGGAAAAGAATTCGTTAGCTTTCTGCGTTGCAAACTATGCGTGCGATAACCTCGCTCATATATACTCCCTTTCATTTAAGAAGGAACCTGCCGACCGACGAGTTTAGAGCGGTTCTGCGCAGGTTGACGCTCATTGGTGCCGGGAGAAGCCACTATTGGCTGTATCCCCACCAACGCTTTTTCGGAGCCAATGAGCTCATTCTACATGCGCGAAACTGGTTCCTTCTTAAATGATTTTTGGTGTAGATTAAGAAACATTTTGCCTTTTTTTGTTTTAGATGACTACCACAGCCAGAATCAGGTCCACCAGCAATGAACTTTTTTCAAACCTCCTCTTCCTGTAACATTGAACCAGCTTATTATTATTGCGTACAAAAAATTGAACACATCCTTTGAATGTCAATTAATAAATATACAAAGTTTGGAATTAAAACAGCCCATTCTTTTCTTTTAAAAAATTTCCCAAAAGCCTTATTTTCGGAGCGTCAAACTATTGAGAACCGTTGAACCAATCTTCTTCCCATCATGGTTTCACAAAAGCCATGTACAAACTGTAAACAATTTTTATCATAGGAGGCGATCTGGCACGGCTCGCCTATCCAGCCAGAGTCGTCACGTTGATCACGTCAGACGTTTCTTCAGTTCCAATGACCCACATGTCAGGTGGTCCATGCGTATACGATCCCAAAGATCTAACGGCTTTGGCCATTTTAGTGAAATACAGGCTCCTCGCCAAGCTACCAATGAGCGTCAGGGAACTAGCGGAAGAGACTATTCCGTGGACGATGGCTGCAGACAAGCAGGTGGGCAAAAACGGAAAGTACAGGTTTGTCCACGAGTACGTGATAGCCTGTAACGCAGACGCCATGGAGCGCATGTCCGTGGAGGTCTTCAAGTTAGGCTTCTTCCCCCTCAAACTTAATTCCACTTGCTCCGGCACCGTCCAAGAGTTCGCAAGAGAGTACGTTAAAGTGACGTCTCTGATGATACTGGGAGTCGAAGGGAAGATCAATAAACTGGACATGTACGAAGAGATGAAGGACAGCCCTGTTTGTCCTCTAACTGATAAAACTGTGCAAGAGATATTCCCGGCCAAGGACAAATGGGGTCTGGGATTGTGCCTCCTATTGGGCGGCCGGCAAACTGTCAATCTTTGCGCTAATCCCGGCAAGGGTGGACCCAATCAGGAGCTCGCTCTGTACTTTTCATTATATTGGTATATGCGTACACAGCAGTATCCAATTTTGAGAGAGTACACAGTCTGGTTCCTGGGCGGCAGCTCCTACGGGGCAGATGGCAATACCCCCCAAACTGGCGCTTTCGGCTACAAGAGCCTGGCCACCGATGTTTTCCCGGAATACGAAAAAGCGCAGAGCATATTCAACACTGCTTACGTGAAGTGGTGGCAACTTAAGGAGGATAAGCGCAACGCCTTCGTGATAGCGGTAAAGTTTTTAGTTGATACGCTTGTACCGTTCAGAAATTGATGAACACGGGTTTATAAGGCCACTTTCGCGGCGCAGTAAAAATTAATAATCTCCCTCTGCTCTTTCGCCGACATTGTCACAGAAACTTTAATAACGCTCGATGTTAATGCAGCGAAATATTTTTTGCGCATCAGTCTCATAAACAGGGGCTTGGAGCTAACTTTTTAATTTGGAAGTTTTAATGCGCTTCGTTTGTAAAAGCGACGCGACTAACATTCTCCTCTTGTACTTTCAATTTCCGTGACTTGCTTCATATGTACTTTTAATATCACTGTTCCTTTTTGTCCCTATAAAGCGGTCTCTAAACTTCTGATAAGCCGTGAAACACGATTCTTAATTTTCGGTGGCTTTAATTTAGTGTTTTCTTTTAGCGACGTATATTGAATTTGTCTGACAGTAATTATTTTCGTTAATATTAGTAACACGTATATGAATATAGCATGAGCTAGTTTTCTTTACAGAGTAATTTTAGAAATGGGGGCTGACTGTAGTTCCCCTGCGTGAAAGTACGAAAACGAAGTACAAGGAAAAATTATTGAATGTCAGAATGAAAATTATCGCCTTATAATATAATTTTGGTATTTGATGCAATTGGCACTCGCGCCTTTTTCTTTAATGGCAAGAAAATAATTATGTCGTGGAAAGATAGTCCTCGTTATGTCCCCAATTTTTTGTATCTTCGCGTAGGAGGGAGCCTCCTGTATAATGACGCAGATGTTGCAGGTTCTGACGCCAGATGGCAGAACTCGGATATTCTAACAATGGCGCCTTATTTTTCTCACAGGATGCTCGTAAAGAAATGGAGGATCTGGAAGATATACGGAATAAATACGCTGCTATTCTACCTGGTAGAGTTTTAAAAGAAAACAACACAAACTTGTTTTTCTTGAGCATCAATCACGAAGATGAGTTGTTAGAATTAAAGACTGGAAACTATTATACCTTCACGAACGTCGGAGATCTCCATATCATACGAATCGTCCGCTTTCAATGTAACTGCGATAGTGTCTGTCACGGAACTGGAGAAAAGATATGCCCCGATAGAGAGTGTCCTGTCAATCGAACGTTATCTGCTGAATCGCAGTTCAATACACAATACTGTTGCCGCGTGGGGAGACGGAAAGATGATTGATTGATGTCGATTCCATAGGCAATTAATGTATTACACTGTCAGAAATAATTATTGTAAACGCAAATACGTGCAATTTTATAACAATTTTAAAAACGGCCTAAGAATAAATGTTAAAATGGTAATACAGAAATTAAAATGAACAGAGAATGAAATTACTAACGAAGGAATCACATGCATTCACCGTCTGCTAATCGAATGCTATTACATGGAAATATCGGTGCGAATTTCTATTTCCGCAAACTCGTATTTCGCGTTGATAAGTTGTGAAGAATCATACAGAATTATCGTTGCGTAAAACTTCAATCAAGGCAGCTGGCTGGAGGGGGACTGGGGAGCCCCAGCCTCGTCGTTTAAACTCGTTGGTACGCCTGAGGCGAAATGATTTCTATTGAGCGATCGGTTTTTCGAGCAGGAATGAATGGAACGAAAATCCCAAGAAGCTCATTTCGCCCTTCCTTGACATAATAGAGATCTTCTAGGCCAGCATGTCCCATGGGTTCGGTACCAATCCCGTTCAACAAAGCCTCGGGAATGGACTCGGCTAACTCAACGACACCTTCCTGGTATAGTGTGCTTTCTGAGTAGGTTCTTCTTAGCATTTCTTCCTGTCTAAACCGAAAATAGCCCATGAGAACGTCCACTTGTGGAAGTTTGTATGGCCAATATGTATGGCGAAATTAAATTTAATTGAAACGTGCCACGCTTCGCGTATCCACTTACTGCATCGCTACTGAAATCTTGAATTCTTTTCACGTCGCAATAAGGAAGTTTTATCAATTTATAAAATGACTGTTTTTATTTTATTAAATACTGTCTTCAGAGATGCTTATATAAGTTTGCTATGCGCTGTGTCATATATATTGCATGAAAAGTATGAAATCACTTAATATAACGATAATAGCCAGAGGCATTGTATTTAGTTTCAATTGGGCCAAATTGTGCAGAAATTATCAATTACATTACCAACACATAGAACAACTCTTACATTATGCAATTTTTAAAACTGCCAAGCCATAGTTCCATTTTAAGCTTAAAAGACAAAAACTACAGAGAACTTAAAATAATATTAATCATACTACTCAGTAAAACAATAACAAGAAATAAAATATACCCAATAAAAAGTAAAGCTAGTTTTCTTTAATAATTAAAATCATCAAAATAAATTTACTCAATTTCAGATCATTGGGGGTTGGTAGCTTCTTGCATAACCTGGTCCAATTCAGCATTCGCAGACTCTATCACGAAGCAACTTGAGAACTGTAGCACAGTCCTACCTGTTAGTTTAATTTCGTGATATTTCAGCTTATTGAAAGATTACGTATACGTAGCTTCGTATTTTTATATACAGATGACTCAACACAATCACGCTATTCCATTTGAAAAATACTGGAAGTCAATTCGTTAAGGAACCCGATTGCTTAATTATCTGCTTAATTTAATCGACGACGTTTCACGCTATCAGTCGCCTCCGTTACACTCACCTTCTTTTTTAAAGAAAGGGTATTAATTAAAGGGCGATACCAACGAACGAGACGGCGCAACGTTCCTCACGAATGAACGTTCCCAAAGGAACGAATATATGAATTATGAGGTGTATAATGATCCACGAAATCTTGATTAAGCATAAAGCGGAGTATATTTTACGTGCTGCCGGGGCACAGCAACCAAAAGGGAGGCATCATCGTACATTTGCATGTCTCTGCAGAGAAGTCACGGCTAAATATGCGCCGCTCGTTACTCAACCAACCACCAAGCAAGTTGGTGGACCTCTGCGAGCTCCGCCGCGCTTACACGCACTACGCCCAGCGCCTCGTGTAACGCGATTTCGTGTTAAAGCGCCTTAATTCAGAGCGGTTTTATTACCAATGCCGTGACGTTTATCGTACAAAATTATATGAGATTTCGGTCGGATTGTTTTTGCCCTACCTTTATTCTCTCATCGCGTGATACGTTTATTTGTATGCATCCGACATGCAGAAGCGGCCAATGCCTGAAATATGGGTACCCCACTGCGTTTCTTATTAAATATAATGCGTCACGAATTGCGGTATAAACTGGTATTGTGACGTGAGCATGACTTTTTTTTTTAATGAGGAATATTTCAAATTTCAATTATGGTACTTAGAATTAGTGTAACTCTTTATACTGTGAATTTGAAGTGTACTGGAAATTGTTTAGATTTGGGGAATTCGTTGAATTCTAGTTTGTGAATTTGAAGGACCATTCGAACTTTTGTGTTGAATTAACTGAACACAGTTTAGATTTTTTATGGAACCGGTGTTGAATTAGAAATGAGAATTTTAGTGGCATTTTTTATGTTAACTGCGAGGAATGGCAATTTAATTTATAGTTTATATTGTAGGATTTTCTTTCATGCATTGCACGAGACATTAAATTTCGTCATAGTACCTAACGATTTTATTTGTGATATTACAAAAGAGTTTCAGTAATTTTAAAATACGAAAATATTAGCGGTGAATTGTCGTATAGCAATCAAATTAAATGTGAACGTTGCGTTAAGATATTAAAATCCTATTTAGAAACTCACGCAGGTTTACCACAGTCACATTTACAATGCAAATCGAGCGAATAATAAAAAAGGAGCTCTAGGCCAAGGCAGAATGTGCAACATATGCTGCGCTATTTTATTCTTTTTACGGCAAGATGTCTGCCTAAAATACATCGAGCGGAAGAAGGACGGCGAATTTTCATGTAAATTTAAAATATGTACCTTTCCACAGAGGGAGCACGAAAGAAAAAATATCATTTTGAATGAATTTGAATAATTAATGTCTGAAGCCTGGTTTCGACATTTTTATTAGTACAATATATTAGAAAAACGTTATAGACTCTATTAAGTAGAAAATTGATATGAAAATTGTTATCAAAGGTCCATTTTGCTTTCATATAGGTATTGTGTAAAGATGTTTAATGTTTACCTCCTCGTAATATTAATAGAACTTGAAAGAAAAATAGAAATTCCATGTTGCTTCGAACATATCGTTAACAGAAAATATTTTAATTTAATTAATAATCTTTTACGCATTAGTACCACACGATTTTTTTCTTTCTTATGATTTTAACATAAGTTATTACTCTATTACGAAAAATATTCCCACCTCCCACCTAGTACAGTGAAAATAATTCTTCATTTCGTGTGCTTAAGTTTCCATTATAATTTGTCTTCTTCATAAATGCTTCATTCAATGAGGTATCTATGCTTTTTAATAATACTTTATAATCAGCTTCGTAGTTTTACCATTAATCCAACCGTTTTACTTAAAATATCCAAATTACCAGCAGTATACTGTGGCAAAATGTAATTACTATTAAATTGCATCACTAGATCACTGGAATTACAACATGATGTGCGTAAATCTATAATATTTATTGCCTAGTATATGTAAAGCATGAGCTGACCGTTCCTCTGCAACACTAATTGACTAAATAATTACGGGCTTATTGCATGTATCGTTCCCTTCTTTTTCTCGATTCCAAAGTATTGGTAGAGAGAAATTAATGTATTATATATTTCGCAATATTCAACATAAATTCTCTTCAGATCATAGTAGCTGTTATGACATAGGTACTATTAGTTTAATTCCAGTCCTTCTAATCCACAAACGTATTAATGTATACCATTTTGTAATAAATATGCAGGACGAACATAAATTACACGTAGAAGAACTAGGACAGTTGGACATTTTGGTCCATTAACATTCAATTCCTTTAGTACCTGTTTCTCTCTTCCCGCTACTTCAAAATCATTATGGAAAAAATCCTCTCTGTGTAAATTTGCAAATTGAAGTTTTAACGTAACCATAGAATAAATATAAAAAAATGTTAAAAATCTAAAAATCCTGACTGCTTAAAAAGGGAAATAAAATGCCCAAACCAAGACTTAATTTATTTACACCTTAAGACTTAATTTATTTATAAATATTATTTATCGTAAATAGGATAATAATAAGATGACAATTTAAATTTACTCATTTGCTTTCAATCCCGGGATCCCGGCTGTTTTTTGCATTCTAATACTCCCGGGATTTGGTATATCAAGTTATAACTTATCTCGAGAATTTCGAGAACTTTTAAAAACCTAAATTACTTTATGAAAAACTGAAAAATATAAAAATGGAATCCAAAAAACAGCCGGGATCCCGGGATTGAATTCCCTAATCTGAACATAGACTGATAAACACAATACCGGGTATTTTCGAGTAAAAAATAAGTAAAAATTGTAGAATTTTATCGATGTACCGGAAATATAGTATATCCTACTATATCTTTTTGGAACAATATATAGTACCTACACTAGAAAAAATATAGTACCTACACTGGAAAAAATATAGTACCTACGCTAGAAAAAATATAGTACCTACACTAGAAAAAATATAGTACCTACTCTAGAAAAAATATACTACCTACGCTAGAAAAAATATAGTACCAACATTAGAAAAAATATAGTACCTACACTAAAAAATATAGTACCTACACTAGAAAAAAATATAGTGCCTACACTAGAAAAAATATAGTACAGCACTATATATTATAGTACTAGCGCCATTTGTTATAGCCTCATGCATGAGCCAAGTGCAGCGGCATAACAGGACAAGTACAGGCGTATAAGTTAAATAAAAGCTGTCTCAAGAGAGAAAGGGGAATAAAGGGGAAGAAGCTCGGGGTAGCCTCCGAATGGCGTGTTAGTCGGATCTAATTGCAAGTTGCACTCCATCCCCAGTTATAAGAATCTCCTGAGACTTGCGACAAAGGTACCCACCGCTTGTGAAAATAACAGTGGAGGTATCTCTGCCGGTACAGTTCGTTTAATGATATAAAAATATTTGGAACACTCGACTAATGTCCGCGAAGCGACCAAGCACAGCAGGCTAGGCGAGAACATGCTGCAAGACTGCTTGAAAGCTGGCGAATAATTTATACAACGAGCCAGTTCGCTTGAAACCATGATAGCCGAATGAATCATGAAGGCCTTTCGACTCATTCACTCGCTTGCGAGACAATTGTACAATCGTCTAACTGCAAACAGAGCTTTTGATCATCGCTGCCTTCGTCAGCCGCACGGAAATTATTTCGGAAAGATTTTTGACAAGCCGGGCTGGGTACGCGCGAAAAGGTTAAGAGGTCTGAGCTTACTTTATCTGGCGGTATCCAAGGGAGATCCTCAAATATACATGGGTAGACTTCGTATCGAATTTCCCTAGCGGACAGCTAGTACCAACGATGGAGGTTCGCATCAGGCGAATAAGAAGGAGCCCCTTTGCAGGCGTGTCTTGCAGGTGCATCCGCGTTTGTTCGAGGCAAACGTGTGCTCGGCAGAACTACGGTCGGCAAGAGGCAGCCAGAGAGGCAGGAATGATCCGCGCTACGTGATACAGGTCTCCAGCGAGTCTTCGAATTCACACGGATATAAAAATCTCCTGAAATTCAAATTGCACTGGCATCGTCGCTCGCAGGAAACCCGAGTCCCTTGTGAAAGATGCTTCCGCTGGCAAAAAAACGGCATCCAGAATATTTCGACTAAGTGGGGTTCAATAATTTAAACGGATTAGCGCCATTGTTCCTGCGCGCCAGAACGTTCCATTGGAAAAATCGAAGGTTTTCGAGGGCAATCCAGATAGACACGTGAGTTTAATTGAGAAGCATGCGCGATTCGAATGTGCAGAGGGCTTTTTAAGTTCGTGGCACGAAGTGTGTAGGCGCGTAGGGTTGTTTTGCGGTAACTGGGTAAGGAACATAATTGTTGCAGAACACTCTTGGATGTTCGTATGAACTTAAAAGCGCCAGGTTTCCTTTATTCCTCGAAAAGATTCTGTACTTGTTGTTTTAGGTCGTTTGAAGCATTAAATGTAACATACCCTCCAGTTGTTCTCGTAAATAGTGACCCAGCGGTTAGTATTTTAGTTCACTGAGTGGGTCACGACGTTAAGTACATTTTTCATCAAATCAGTTACTCACGGAATATCAGATCGAGGATTTTCTGTAACGCGTATGTTATACATTTTGAAGAGGAATGGTTTTCACAAGGTTTAGTGCCATTATGCACCAGAGTATGGGAGAATGGCGCTGCTGTCAATGTGTTTGGAACCACTCAGGCAATGTCTGAAGAATTATTGTGAAACGTTAACAGAAAACCTGTTGGTGATTCGATTTTTCTTCTACCCAAACGTAGACGTTATGAAAATTACCTATGCAATCCTGAGTAAAAAGTAGCTTCAACAGAAAATAAATATTACCTATACAGGATGTTTTGTAAAAGATTCGTACCTAGTTAAAAGTATAGATACGTTTAGCCGCGACGAGAATGAATGAATTTAGGAATTTTTTAGAGGTTTTATTAGAAAAAGTAAAATCTACTACTTATTACACATGATTTATTAGTGCATAAAGTACACCAAAAAAATTATTAACAATAATTTCTGTATTAAATTATTTATGATATTTAAGGTTCTTTAGACCAATGCAGAAAAATGGTCAGCATATTATCGCCTTTAAACATCGATGGATCTAAAAAATAAAATGATATTCTTGTAAAATAATGTTATCATTATTTACGGACGAGCCGGTTTTTGGACATTTTGTTTAATTCATTTTTTAACCCCTTAATAAATATAGATCGAAAAACCAACCCAAAAATATTCTGTACCCTGGCCGTTCGAAAATTTCTAACTTCACCCTATGCAGTAAAGTTAATTATACAATATTATAGTATTTTAAGATAGTACGGGAGACCGGGGCTAGTAGACTAATTTTTAACATTTCTAATTTTATAACTAGACCATTGGTATTTTGTTGACTCGTTGCACACCAAAAGTTTACAAATTTCATTAGGTATACAGGTTTAAGTTTTAAAATTGTTTTAATTGAGTCTAGGTCGCAGTTTTTTATTATATTTAGAGTAGTGAGACGAATAAGTCAACAAACCCCGGCTGTGGGTATATATATACGCTTTCACATATATTGATGGAACTGTGACAGCGTATATATAGTCAACTAACCCCATCATATTTGTCAACTAACCCCACAGCCGGGGTTTGTTGACTTATTCGTCTTACTACTCTAAATATAATAAAAACTACGACTTAGACTCAATTAAAACATAATTAAATATATATATATGCAGCCAATTCCATCAATATAGTATACGCAATGCGTACATATATATCCTACGACCAACAAATTTTGTTTTTTCACTCCTTCGCACTGTTATTTGTTTTATTAAGTATCATGGTGTTAGATACTGTAATTATTTTCTACTTATTTGTTATGGTCTGTTTGGAAGGCCTGAGAGTTTGAAGGGAGGATAGGGGTTAAAACTGGTAGGGGTGAGTTTAGAGGGATTTGCGGTGGGGGAAGTGGATTTGAGCAGCTAAACTCTTTGCCTCGACTGCATCTTGAGGATAAAAAGTGCAATTTTTAGTGGTATTCCTATGCTTAGTCAAGTAACCCCGCCCGACATTGTCAACATGTTAAGGGTCGTACGTACAAAACCTCCACGCACCGGATAAAATAAAATACCCTAAATCATAGTCAATGTATCACGTTTCCACAAAATATTCATGAAAAAACACCAAGCAATACTTAGTGGACAAAAATTCATGAATAGTCGAAACAAACATATTTACTTTCCGTCGACCTTTTTAGATTCTTCATTCTCACTGATAGAACACGCAAGTTTTTGTCACGGTGACACATTAAATGGCAAGCTAGTCATCCATATGCTTGAATATCGCGAATCGCAGCATAATTTATAACATAATACAACAATTGAAGGGAATTAGCCAACTAACCTCGTTAGTCAACTAGCCCCGGTCTCCCCTACTATAGTTAACACGCTGGGGTAATATAATTTGATGTTTCACCCAAATAACTGAACGAAATTTATTTTACAGCTCGGTGATGTATTGAACACTGTTAGCTAAGCACATTCCTGCGCGGAACAATGCAGTAATAGAGAGCCTCGTGGAAACCCCAAAATTCTATAATCATAAATCTTGCGTAAGCTGTGCACGCAACTAGTTTCTCACAACAAAGTAACGTGTATTTCTAACGGCTTCAATAACTTGTACAGCAGGATAGGAAACGAGAAGAGCGCAAGGAGAAACGATAACCAAAGTGTATAAAGACATTTGATTTTTTGGTCAATTTCAATGCATTCCAAATACACACAAGAAATAAATACTTAGTTGTTCAAATGTGTAACATCTTATATCCAATAAAACTTTACAATCTGCTGCTAAATTTTCATACCCACAGTCCTTTTTCATCAAGTGTAAACAATTCCTTTTTCTGCAATGTTCTCAATATTACCATTTGTTCCAGATAAAGCAGCGCTAATTCCTCTGAAGCGAGAGGAGGATATTTTGCGAATTAATTATAAGGAGATGAAAGCAAGCACAGACTTTTCCTTTTATACAATATTTTTTACAATCACGTAGAGTAAAAAATATATTTTTCTAGCACATATTTATTTCACAAATGGCGCCACACGAGGTTGGTTGTACAGTCTTTGGTTTTGCCCCGATGTTGAGCTTAAAAGTAAAGATAAAACGGTTCCCTTGGAATATGTTTCCCCTAGAACCTGTAATTTCGGTCTGAACCTCGCAAAACAGACTCGATCCAAAATGATTAAAATAGCGACTAGGAGAAGGCGATTTTTACGATAAATGCCGATTCTTCGGGGTGCACAGTTGGCTATTTTCTTTTATCTCGGAAACTAGAGGGTTTACACCTGAATATTCCAGGCTCAGTTCAGAAAGGAATATATTTTGAACGTGGCTGTCAAAATTTCCACTCGATCCGAACCCCCGTTTTTTTTTGCAATCACTGTAAAACCACAGAAAAAAACGCTTACAAATCAGACACAGATATATTATCAAGAAATATTTTTTCATAGTTTATAGTATTAATAAACATTACCCAAAAGTACCTATTAGTCACAATGTGTATTCATTTCCTTGTAATCAATTTCCCCCCAGAAGTGCGATTTTTACCAAATCTAACTGCCTAGTCCCCTTAAGTCATTAACTTGCCAGGGCAAACGGAGATAGACCGGGAACGGTTCGCGGTTGTCGATAATGCCAATGCAAAATCTTCACATATCCTTTGCCCCTAGAAAACGGTTTTCCATCTCTTTACCAGCGTTCCCCGTCGCTCCCAACCTCCCCGCCTCTATTTCTTACTCCCTATCCTCTATTCCTGTCCAACATCCGTATCCCTATGGGAAGTTCGCGAGCCCTCCCGTTCGCAAATCCCTTTCCGTGCCTCGGCAGAGCAAGAAATGCAACTCTCCTTAGGGAATTAATTGCGCCCGTAAAACGTAGATTCAAATCTGTGCTTCAAAGGAGAAGGAAGGGAGCGAAGGAAAAAAGAGGTAAGGCAGACAGCCAGAGGAACAGGAAAGAAAGAAAGAAGGGGACGAAAGAACGGTAGGAGGGGGAGGGAGACGTTCCTTTTCTTCAGCCGTCCGAAAGGTTTTCCCAAGATGGTTCTCATCTCAGCTGCAATCAGTGTCGTAAATTGCTTGCAATCGCCCCTGCAATTAATTCCGGCTCATCCTCGGGGGATTTATTATTCTCAATAATACCGTAATATTCTTGGGTGGAAGGACAGCTCGCCGTCTTTGCGACTGAGTTCCCTCACTGGGCCAACGCGATATTCCTACCCCTTTTCTGCCATTGTTGCAGAAAAATGTGATTCAATATTTGGGGACACTTTTGCCATTCGTTAAGTTTCAAATGAATAATGAAATTGACCGCCTTCATTGTGCCCTTTAAATTTTGGCCAGCTGCAAAAGATGGTGGCTCAACACTGTCCTGTATGTAGAGTAGACTGTACAATGTTTGGCACCACAGGCGGAAATCCCAATTGGAATGTCTATAATTTTTGTGAAGTTTTGATATGCTCTTAATATTCAGGTATTATCGATGAGTCTGAATCTCTCATTAAAGACCTATTAAGTCTTTTATTTTAAACGCTGGATCTATGTCGAAAATAAGTAAATAGGTGTCGGAGCGTTTCTGCCAATGGGCCTTAATAATAGAAATATTGACATGGAAATTATTGAAAATTTTATAGTGGCCGTGGGGTTTTAATGGGTAAAAATCCCAAACTACCCTGCGCCCCGGGGAATTCCCCTCTGAAGGAGTCGGAGTGCCTTTTGAAGATTTCCCTAAGTTAAAAAAAAAATTATAAAGGAAAATAATTTATAAAAAAAATAATTTATAAAAAAATTTATAAAGTTTTTTTTAACGCGGTGACATCTTTAAAAGGCACCCCGACGCCTCCAGAAGGGAATCTCCCGCGGGCGCCAGGGTAGTGTGGGATTTTTACCCACTAAAACCCCACGGCCACTATGAAATTTTTAATAATTTACATGTAAATATCTCTATTATTAAGGCCTATTGGCTGAAACGCTTGGACACCTATTTACTTATTTTCGACATAGATCCATCGTGCCAAGGCTCGTCAAAATCGGTGTCTACCACATGGTGTCCTCCCCTGAAAGACAAGAGTTTGGAGTCACCTCGTAACATATATCTATATATATTTTCCTAATTTTTATAACAGTTTTTAATGCTTTACCATATGCCAAAATCAAGTACTAAACCGCAATTTAATCAGCTGATTAGTTGCTCTACAATTTGCATCAGAAGATTACCTATTTTTTGGACCGTCACAGTAGTCTTTTCCCTTAAAACTCAGCCCTTTGACCCACCGCTATCTTTAAGACTACCTTTTCATGCTGTTGCCAGATGTAAAATGTCTAGTTCAACTACTGGAATTCGCAGTGTGTAGTGTAAAAAAAAAGAATTTGTAGAAGAGTACTTTCTAAGTTCGTACCTCTTAATATTTGTTTTTTTAATCAGGAGCGCCACTGATTAGTGGCAGTTTACCCTATCACCATTTCGTAAAAGTAAAACTTTCCCCCGATTGAAATCACCAAAGCTTTAACCCCTAATAATGATTCCATCGCCTACCACCTACCATTCAATTACACGACCCACAAATTACGTTTTAGATCCGCCATCGGCGAAGCTGCCGGTGAACTAGGAATGTAGACAATAAAAATCCGCCCAAGTTTCTATTCCTGTATCGTGTTACCGGTTCACACGCTGGCCGAGCTCGTGTTCCCGCTGGCTAATTGGTGACAAACAATTACGAACTGTTCGCGCTAGACCTCGTCTTCGCTTCTATTTACAGGTGCAATCCAAACAGCAGTGAGGAGCCAGTCGACCGAGTAATTTTCGGCTGCGACAGAGGATATCAAGATTCACGCAAACGATTCTCTTTCACTTCTCGTTCGGGCGCCACCGAGAGCCGTGACTTTTATACGCTCGGCAGAGTAGGAGGAATGGTCAAAAATCGGGTGGCCGAGAACGAGCAAACGGAAAAAGGGTGGGACAAAGAGGAATGGAAACGGCTCTGGGTGGGGAGGCTTGCGTCCTCTGCGGGAGAGAAGAAGAGGAGAGAGAGAGGAAGAAAGTTGAAATACGAAGTGGCCGCGAAGAGTGTGGGGGCTCGTTCAAACTTTTGCATCAGGGAATTCTTTCTAGGTTCCCCCGGAATATCTGTGATAAAGTTATAAACTTTTCGGAAGGACTTGCCACCAACGTCGGCTAAATAACTGCTTGCTTTTCCCTCTACGTGACACCTAACGACCTAACTAAATTTTCCTTTTACTTACTGAGAAAGGCGTGACTGCTCGGACAATTAATTTCCTCATAGTGCAAGGGGGGGAGGTGGCGAGGCTGTATGGGGGTGGCGTCGAATCCTCCTGGCGAGACGAGGATCATCTGTAAAGGAACTCGGTCGTCAGGCGGAAAGTAAGACCGCGTGGAACGCTCGATAGACATCGGCTGTTTGGCCATGCAACGTTCGTCGCCACTTTTATTTCATTCCTTTTAATTTTGGATGGCGGCTGGGGCCGTTTCACGGTGTGAAATTTTAATGATCCAGCGGGGCGAAATTCTTAAAGGTAAAAGTTCAGTTAGAAAGAACCTAATTTAACTTATTTCTTCTCGGGAGCAAGCATTACGGCCAATGCGTCACAGGAATGTGTCCGGCTTTATGTACTTCACTTCCGTTTGATCTGATGTGCGATATTGTAACTGATTGTATTCATAATTATAGCGAAGCAGATTGCAGTAGGCAGGTACGTATCAAAAACGGAATAAAAGCTCACTATTTATATAATATTGTACATATTTGAAGGGGCATACTTTGAATATGCATTTTCTCAGCACATATGAACTGTACCCACATGTGTGTTACATCATCTTTGTTCGTCCTAACAAGAGGAAGGTTTAAAGTTTTTTATTTTTTCTTTTAAATAATCTATCTATATATATAAAATCCAAATACTACTGACTGACTGACTGATTGACTCACTTATCACTATTTCTTTGGAATCACTGATCCTATGACCATGAAAGGTAGATAGATTCTTCTTAGCACCTAGGTGCTCGCTAAGAGATATTTTTATAAAGTCCCTTCCCTTCATGAAAAGAAGATATATAACTTAGCAATGTTAAAATAACTTAAAACACGCGACAGTATCAGGAAAAATGACTTTTTAATTATCATATACTTAGGTGAATCTTAATATCTTAATATATAAAGCAGAAAGCTTCTATATGTTTGTGTGCTTGTCTGTCGCCTAAAAACTTTTGAACGATAAATTCTGGGATCGCGAAATGTGTCTCAGCTCAGTTATGCCTAACTAATCCAGATGAATGTGACTCTTTTCACAAAAAAAAAATTATAAAAAATATAAAAAAATTATAAAAAAATTATTTTTTTTTTTGTAAAATCAGAATTTAAATTTGGGGCGAAGTCGAGTAGTAAAGCTAGTAATACATATATGTATGTAATATGAAATTCTAATAATTTTGAGTAACTACACTCAGCGTCAAAATTAAAGGATCGCGAAATCTTCGCTGAAAAACTGTCGATCTTTCAACTGTTATAACTTCGCGAAGATGAATCGTACCGTAATCCGCCTGGGGTTATTTTGACGGGCGAAGCCTCTACTTTCACCTCCCTAAGTTGATTTTCCTCGAAGATGCTTTTACACTAGCAAGCGAGACGGGATAATCAAGCATTTTTTTTTAGCATTTTACAAAATCAAACGACTCTACGAAGTTTAAAAACAATTTTTCGCGACCTTAATCACCGTGTTGTGGAAAATTGAAGGCTGCCCTTTACAACGACCCCTTAAAAGTTAATTTGCGATATTTTTCGCCGTTCTATTGCATTTTGCATGGACAGTGTGCTGCCAGTAGTAGAACAATCCAAGGTACAAGTTAAATTATAATATAGGCGATTTTTATTAATAACAGTGTCCATAAATTATTCGTATTACTCTTCGAATTACATTGCTCATGAAAGCTGTACATATTTCAAAATTGGAAATTAAAAATTCTACATACCTATTAACCATTAAATTATTCTGTTTTTTACCTATCTTAATTGTTTGAAATGGTCAGAATTAATCTGAGTTCCAGTTCTGGCCTAGAAATTCTTGCAATTGACATTTTTTTCTTTAAAACATGAATTATTACGTAATAATGCCAATACCGCCCTAGGAGTTAAATTATAGCCTACGTTTATACATCAATCTATCTGTGTAACAAGTGCTGTCAATTTACCTCCACATATCGAAACGCCGATCTTTGAATTAGTAAAGTTTCGCGTACATTGTACAGGGAGAGCGTCCGAATTGCGTGTAGATTGTAATTACTTATATGAGTCTAATTTAGCCTACTATGTAATTATTCAATCACCCTGCACGTGAACATTGAACAAAGTTTTGTTGGATATCAGCGGTCTGTGTAAGCGTTCCATTTTGAATTGCGTACCGTTTAACGAATAATCACTGATTTCGAGAAATTGAAATTTATTTTAACGGTGCGGGTGTTTTTTATTTTTGTAAATAATTACAACTCCATGCGGAATTGAGGGAAACCAAAATTTAAAAGTGTTATTAAAGAGAAGTGTAATACAATGGAAAGTATTTTACGATAATTATGAACTAATTTTAGAGACACAAAACTAAAATTATAAATTTTAACGCATTCCCGCTAAAACACATGGTACTATCTTCGTTGCTGTTAAAGACTGATAAGAATGTAAGGATAAAAGTTGAATACTTTTATAGGTAGAAAGGGGTGCTGACATTATTTCTTTCAAAAGTCAATTCTTTTAAATGGAACCGGAAGTTTATCCAAAAAATTACAGTCCTTTTTAAAGATAATAGGGGAGGCTGCGCTGCATACCAGTATTGCTAAATTATATATATATAGTATATTCATACCGAGAGTGACTCCAAAAAGGGCCATGCACTAGGTTCGGGTCAACAATTTTGCTAAAATCTTGCATACCTATAGTTAAATAATGTACAATAATGCGTTAAATACACAGTGCGTACCAGTGGAGCACTGAGCATTTAATCTTGGAGGAGCCGAGTTGAACGGATAAAAATATTTTTAATGCAGATTCAATAAAATTCATTAGGTGATTATAAAAAATTATTTAAAAAATAAAATCCAGGCTTCTTTTCTTTTTACAAATTTCCTTTTTCCTTTTTCTTTGGGGGGTGCTCCCTCTATTTTAGGTTTAGAAAACGCGGACACATTTTCCGATCACTACCTAGAGGATCACTATGTCAGAGGGGCAGCAGGATCTGCTGCGGATCTGCTGGCAGAACCGTAGCTGTATGCGGACGTAGGCTGCGCCGCCCGATCTAGTTATCAGGGAGCCGCGATGTGAGATACGAATTTATAATTTTCACAAAGTCACCCCCCTAGCCACAAAGTCACCCCCGCTGACGTTAATCATAGAAATAATTAGAAATTAGCAGAAATGTATACATGCACCCACAATTAGTATTTGAGTCATAGTGGAACTGCCACTGCAACTTAATTGAGGCTTCATGTTCACGCATGAGTGCATACAGTGTTTGGGAAAGGTAAAACCATAGATTTTTTAAACTTGATTTTCTCGCAAACTTTTAAATGGCACGTTTGCTGCATTGTTATACGCATTGTGCACTAGTTACGTGTAAAATTTAAATCAAACCAATTTGGAATTTCTTTCCAACCCCGAATAATAATTGAAGTGCCATACACTCGCAACGCCAAGTTAACTATGGACTTACATTTTAGAATTATAGGCTGTTTTTTTTCAAATTGCAAATGGATGCGACATTTTGCTAAGCCTTTCGCAGGAAGACTTGTGCAGAACAATCATTGACGTTCTTGCGTTTCTACATTTAGCAAGAAAAAGTTGGAATCATACAATTATGAGAACTTGCATTTCGAATCTGGCCTTTAACTTTGAGCATTAGAACTTGGAGTAAGAAGTAAGTTTTGGACATTAATTTAGTATACGCACACTCTGAATACTGAAGACTTTGGACATCCTTTATAAAATTCTTTTAGTGTTTTTGCATTTTCCTGAATTTTCTCAATATTATTTCAATTTGAAATAAAAACTCTGTGAGATTGTTTTGTAATTCGCTATTACCTTGTGTTACTTATACGATAAAACATACTGTCATAAAGTCACCCCATATTGAGGGGTGAGTTAAGATATATAAGCTAGAATAAAATAAACAAATTTAAGTGTCAATGTATCTTACTGACTTCGGATTAGTAAAACTTATATTACCCCTACGGGGGTAACATTGGCGGGTTTTTAGCAGGTATTAAAGAAGGAAAAGGACACAAATTTAATGCATTTTGACACTTTTAGTACAATCACAAAAGATACAATATTATGATAGGATACTTAAATCAAATCTAAACAGGTTAATTTTTAGATTATACAACAAAATGTTTCAAAAACCTGCCAATGTTCCCCCAGCTTACGGTATATTTTTAAATTACATTTTTTAAGGAAGTGGTATACATATGTACAAGCTTCGATATTCGGTTGACTGAGAAGTGATCTCATATCTAGTGGTGGACACAGTTTACATTTATTTAATTATTCAATTAATTTTATTCTTTGAAAATCGATCAGGGGGCATTGCCACACTATATGATTTAAATTCTGCTTTATTCTTATTTTATGATAAAGTTTTCCTGAAATTTTTAAATCCCTTTATCGTCTTCGAATCGGAAATACACGCATTCGTGGAGCAGCTGAATGTTCACGAGTAGAAACATCGATCGAGCTCACTTGCAAAGTCGGTAGACGCGTGAATCTCAATTTGTTTGTTCGTCCCCAGAGACACGCTACACCTATACATATTTCTCGACATTTACATAAGGCACCGAGCAGCTATATGCCCGTATAATACTTACTCGATTCGTTTTCATAACCAACTAACTGGCGCAAATGGAACGAGATCAAGCTGGAAAAATAAAATTCGTTCCGTAGCCATTTACGGTAACACGGCGAACATACGGCTCCTATATTTCGCTATACGAACACATTGAAAGAAAGTGTATGCCGTATAAAAGGTAATTTCAGTATCTACTCCTAATAATGGATAAAACTGCAACGCGTTGCTGTAATAAAAGCTTGGAACGCATAAACATGAGTCAGAAATAAGAATTTTTATCCTTAGATGGTAATGTTGCAAAGTTTCGTTGCAACTTAATTTCTAATTACAAGAACATGTGCGAACTACAGAATAAGAAGCTCGACGTACATGCATCGTTAAATAAATAATGGTTCACGAAAATAGGACTATTTTCTTTAAGGAACATAGAGTTAAAAAATAGTTACTTTGTATGCAAGAAATATTTAAAATTATTAAGTTGTAGCAGCTGTAGCAGAAAATGTTATAGTACAGCGCTGGACAAAAGTATTGAGACACCCTTTAAAAGAGAATAACTTTTTCAAAATTGGTCCAAACGACTTGAGAGTAGCGAGACAAAAAAGTTGAAAACACGACCTTCACTATTTTCTGGGCTATTCCGACCAATTGCATCTTTTTCAAAACGACGAAACACGTTACCTAGTAAACTAATCCTAGCTTCTCAAAAACAATCCAACTCGTTTCGACCAATTTAAAAAAAAATCTGTTTTAAAGTAAATGAAGATAAGTAAACAAGCAGGAACATAAGAGAGAAGTAGTAAAAATAAGTAAGAAATAAAGAAAATGAAAAGTAATAATCTATAATTTTATTTCCCCTAATTCGATATACAGAATTAGTCAAACCGCTTGAGTTATCAAAATCAAAACTCGCTTCTGACTCTAAAAACGATAATCCCATCATTATTACTCGATCTTCGATTGATGTGAAATTCCTTAAAATGTATAATTATTATGCAAGGATTTTTACAATTTGCCAAAAGCGGTCTACATTCCTTTCTTTCGATTTTATTCGTCGCGCCCGGCTATTGTAATCGTAGAACCTGGATATTCAGCTATAAGCTTCGGGCTCGGTCGTGAAAGCCCCAACGACAAAACACGTCTAATTAATCAAGCTTTTATGACCGTTGCCCAGTTGCACCGCTGGTTCCAGCGTTCCCTGTCCCTCCTCATGCACCCTTCGTCGACAAACAGCCGCGCAAATTATTTATGCCACGATTAGTGCGATTAAATATTTAAAGTACCACGTTATTCTTTCAGCCGCAGCCGGGTTTTCGCCACGCAAATCGTGGATTACCTCGTTCTAATGCCTCCAGCAAACAAATTTTCGCGACATCTTGCACGGTACACTCAGCCCCGTCGTCGTGCAGACGACGCCGCGACCCTTAATTGGTTCTAATTAAGCGGACGTACAAACAGCTTGCCAGTAGGTGCTTGTTCGTCCAACGAGTGATTGTATGTTCATTTTTTCACTGTAACGTCTGCAGTCGAAGAAATTTCGTAAATAACGCAGACCTAGATGCAGTATATTGATATATTATAACAGAAACATGGGCGGGGGGTTCAGGTTTGATAATAGTGTACTGATATTGTTACACGTCCGAAAACCGAGATGATGATGGATTCTGGAATGTAAAGAGGGATCCTGCCTCGTCGCCCCCGGCGTAGCCGTAATCTCTCGGGCCGGTCACGCTTTTTGGAGTACTGTGCGGGGCCGGTGGATTGGCATTGAAGATCGAGGAGAAAAAGAAGATGTGCGTTTCGTCTTACAACTGTTAGCCAGACTTCATCAGTAGGGCTATTGGGATCTGACATCCGTCACCATGACATCTGGTGGCCGAAAGTGGAAGCGCTCGTTGGGTACACATTAATCCCTGCCTGTTCTCGTGCCGTTGCAAAAATTCCGTTGAGCGGGATTTGAACCTGCCCAATCACAAATACTTTGCATAGGAAGGAACATTTTCGCAAAAACCTACATTATCGCGTATACAACACATGTATCTTGTGCTGATATAGGCGCTATCTTGGCTAGGCCCCATCCCCATGTCAGATCCCAATAGCTGACGGCCCATAAACATACGGGGACTAATTGTAAGAGGAAATAACTTGGAACTTGTACGAACGAGAGTGGAAGTTAGGACTTGCGAGAAGAGTAGACATCTAGCGGCGCTGGCGGAGACTAACCGGCGCGACCCATGGTGGGGCCGGGACGTCACAGATATAATTCATAGAATATGTGGCAAATTTTTAGAAATTGAAAGGTAGGATGGCAAATGTCTCAGATAGTAAACGAAATATTCGACTTTATCTTTTTGCCACCACTTCGCGCAGTGATGGATTTAACTGGCGGCCGACGAGCAATTGCCGTCTGGTCCCCTACCAAAAAGGCCCCCAGTGCCGCATATTCACAAAAAATTATGATTTTTTCCAAACACTATATTTTTTTTTTACTTCCCATAATTTTCGACTCCGCGTAAGTTTATTTGTAATTTTGTTAGGTATACAAGGTGTCCCAGACCGTTTGCCACCTGGGCCTGTTATCTTAAATACGTCACTGGTTTTGTGCTAACTATACACTCCTTATGCACGCACGAATTGTCAAACAATTGTCAAACAATGTGAAATGAAGAAATCTGTTCAGAGAAGTATAAAATTAGTACAAAAATTAGTGTCGGTAATATAGATTGTCAAATACGAAATGATTGTAAATGGTACGTAAGAAATAAAGTGCAATATACATACAATGTCTTCAATATTCACTTTTTGTATCATTATAATTAATAATTCAATAAATTTTAGTGCAGTTAAACTGAAGCATGTGTGAATTATAAAATACGAGAAGAATTGAATTATTTTTTACAATTATGAAGGAAAGTATTTCTCATACTTTATTATGTCATCTTCTATACATAGCTTTATTCTGATGTGAAACAAGGACTTGCTCAAACATCAAATTTCCCGCGTTTGACTTACTTTGTGCATGACAATGCAGAACGTAAAGTTACACCTTGTACTTGGTTTATAATTAAATTGAAGAAAACTAGTAACTTAAGCGAAGAGGAAGAAGTTTGGGGGGTTGAGTTAAATTACTAACGCTCATGCCGACCTTAACAAAATATCGGAATTTCATTAATTTGCAGGCTTTCTAAACTATAAACAAGTAAGGGTGAAGTTGGTAGTGAAGTAAAATGAAGCTTATATCCGAGGCATTCCTAGAACTCCTAGAAGTAACTGTACAGACTTACTTTGAAGGTGGCCATAGTAGAGCAGTGTTGTGTTAAAATATACGTCGTGTAACTACTGAGATAAAACACGTAACATGTAGAAAATACGTATTTAAATAGGAATACACTAATTCATGTATAATTTTACATAATAAATAGCAAACAGTATAACCAAAAATGTCACTCTTTATTTTCTACGTGTACATTTTGATTATTTCTAATATGCATAAACTAAATTTGTATTGCATTAGACAAACACAATAGACGTATCAATTTTTTTTATTGTTTGTGATAATTGTTACGACATTAAGCAGGATATTAATAACTGAATAGGTTTATATTTATCATGAAAGCACATGTAATAATAGGAGTGTATATTCCAAATATGATTTATTAAATATGATATTTACTATTTGTGTATTTCATTTAATAGCAGCGAAATTGTCTTCATTAAATCTCGTCATTTAGACCATAGACTCTTTTAATTTCGTCTGTTTACAGTTACCTTACTATTACGTAAGAAACTTGGAATATTTCCAACAGGCATAATAAAGTGATTTTCTGATATAGAAATATAAGATATATCTATCAACATTCATGTCTCAATGCCATTTAAAAAATAATATAGTTGCATCAGGGCATCTATTGTTAAAAATATTTCTCTCTAGCAATTTCCTATCTTCACATACAAAAGAGGTACCTGCAGCTGTTCCAATATGCACGCGCGCATGATGCGTATCGCAAACATTCCAACTTCATATGAGATCCTCTTTTATTAAAAACTTGTGAATAACGCTAGGATACGATCGATCAATATGTAACGCATGACCTACATAATGTACTCACAATTGTACTTGCAAAGTCAATCAATCAATACGTAACGCATGATATACAAATGCAGAAAAGATATAAACTCGAATGATAAGAATCGTTGATTTGTTTCTGTTGCACTTGTACCTAACGTTCTCGCATGCAATTAGCAGGTGGTGCATTGTCGAAGAAATTAAATCCAAGCATATTGGAGGCGTCGTGCAACACACTCGCAAATTTAGCAATCAATTTCGCAATGATCCAATAAATTGATACTTTATTACTTTGCTACGTACAACCAACTTCACAATCTTCTCCTACTCAGACTCCATATTTCTCACTTAATGCTGAGATTACTGTCACCTTTACTTCTTCCCTACCAATCGATCGAATCCGTGCAGCGTCACAAGCATACGTTCCAAGTTTCGAGCTACATAAAGCGAACGTTAAAATCTGGCAATGTCTGTTATCAAGATACACATGTAAACTTGAATGTGCAGGAGCACCATTTAACGAAGAAAAATGTAGATGTACAGGGTGGAAACAAATGTGCACTATATGGCCACAATTAGGAATTAAATGAATCGTCACGATCTTTCGCGGAATTATTAATAATAACTTATTTGTAATAAAATTTTCAACCTTTACAGTACGTATATTTCTTTGAAATAGACTTTATTAAATTCGATACATTTTCTTTGCCTCTGAGAAACTCCTTATATCATGGTTTTAATGAACTCCTTGAGTACTTTTAAATAGCATTCGAATGTTTAATATTTAACGATTGAGGAAAAGGATTTCATTGGGGAAAGGTCAAATCAATACGTAAAATCTGGTGAAAGTTTCAGAATAATGTGATTTATTTTATCGACAAACGTTTAACATGTAATATAATATTTACTAATGCTGAATTCTCGAATGAACACACGTCAATCATTGCGCCTAATTTAGACCACTAGGGCACAATACCAAGTTCCATTAATAAAATAGTTATTATAATCCCTTCAGGATGAATTGATAATTTTGACACATATTTTGGCATACCCAACGAACACACCAACACCTAATACCTACACGATTAATTGATCGTAATTTCTGTTCAATGATTTAAGTCAATTATATGTATATACGTAGTCCTATTATCCTTCCTTAGAAGAGAACGTACTAAACCCGCACACGCCGATTTTAACGAGACTCTACAGATTTGCAGAATAGTGAAAAATATTTACATATTGAAGAGGTGAAAGCAGACCCTAAAGTCGGGGGTTGAAAACATATTTTCTGAAATTTTCTAAAAACTTCATAAAAAAAGTCTTTAAAAAAAAATCTACTCCTAATAGTTCTCTCGAGATATTCCAGGAAATATGGTTTTCGACCCCCAACTTTGAGGGCTGTTTTCACCGCTTCAACGTGGATGATTTCCAATAACAAAAAATACCGGTCAAATATTTTTTACTATTCTGCAAATCTGCAGTCTCATTAAAATCGGGATGTGCGTGTTCGATATGTTCCCTTCTTAGATGCACACAATTTTCAAAAATTCTAATAAGCCTTTCTTTTCGTATACAGTTCACTTTATTTTTTTACCACATTTCTATCCTCTTGGTCCATTTATTTAGTAGATTTCTAACCGTAAATGACCTTTAGCACGAGAGTTTCCTAGGGAAAGAATGACTTCCAACGTCGCGTCCGTTTCCTCCGTTCTTGCTACTCTTCAGTTGCCGTGTTGTTTCAACGTTGTTATTCTCACGGGAAGTAAGAGAGCGTAACTGCGTTCTGAGATATGACAGAGACTCTCGAGGTATATACTTGAATCAGAGCAAACGATATGTAAGATCGTTCACGAGCTGGCTGAAACTCTCGAAACACAGAGCTATATTGTCAAGATATCAGCTTAACGTTTAACGTGCTACGAAAAGGAGCTTTTTCTTATGTTGATACCTCGTTTGAAGTTTCTCTGTGACAATCAGATAGAGGAGAATTGTATTCTAGCGATAATAACGATCCTTAATAATCGCAAGCATTCAAAGTTTCAGCTTGGGGGTAAATTTTTAGGAAGAACCGTTCATTTATAAGGGTCGTTTATAATTTACAAAGAGAAAGTGCTATTTCAACCTTCCTATATAAATTTTTAGTAGGTAACACCACAGTGTTATAGAAAAGTGTTGGATACGAAAATTAGAATGCTTCGAGAGAAGTTGTTGAATATATAAATATGTATTTATATTAATGTTTAGTGGCAGGTACTGTCTTTTGTCAATGATACACTTTGAAATTCTGTGTTCATATTCTATTCCAATTGTGCAGAATTGCTCCTTCTTGTTATACATAGATAGAAAGATGCATACAGTACGCACTCGTTAACAGCTCGTTTCTACCATGCGTTAGAAGCCCGGTGACTATCCCCACCATTTCATGGAATCCTTCGGACGGGAGTGGGGGAATCCGGGAACGAGGGAGAGGCTCTTTCATTTCCTCTCGCTCGAGTTTGGGTTTTCTCACTTGCGCCATTGCAATGCATTGGCCGCGCGGAATGGTGTCCACAACGCGCTATGAGCTCGCCGCCAGCCCCGTTCGTCGCGCTGGTAACGAGAATTTACTGTACTTCAACTTAAGGGGTCATTCCAGTTAGCGCGCCGATAAATTCAACGATTTTCAGGAATTTATTGCGACGAAAATAATTATAGTAATGAAATAAAACTGTTTTATATTTATTAAACTACATTTCTATAGTAAATAAAAAATATAAAAATAATAAAATTGTTGCTTTTCAAATGCTCTTGAAAGTGGTTTTGATGACATGTTTAAAAATTCCTGCCTCGCTCGTGAAGGCGATTTCAGCTGTTACACTTATCTGAACCCAAAAATCGAAACAGATTCTTGATCAGTATGACTTTCGCTACCGCTCGGACTATAATTAGTGGTATATCTTCAAAATTAGCAAAATGCGCGGGCAAAATGCAAGAAAAATGTTTTTCGGTTTTTTTCTTTTGGTATTTCAATTTTAAAAGTAGGTTAGACTCAATGAAAATACTTGATTGTAGTTCCTGCGAGAGACACAGGTGTGCAGAATAAGCAGTAAAATTTATAAAGCAATCGGTTCTATAGATTTTCAGATTTTATCCTCGCGGTGTGGAGAAATGTTCAAAGTTTTCATCTAAACAGGCCGAGCCTCTGCGCTCTCTATAAAATGCCTCTGTAGAAGCTAAAGTAATCGGAATTTTTCCATGAAAATTTAACAGTACATTCTTCAGGATATGTACTTTCGAAAACTGTTTAAAAAAAAATTGATAGTCTCAACCCGTCTAACCGGTAGGACCCCTTAAGAAAATGGAAATGACCCCTTAAATATAAGTGTGTATAAACACTATAAACTAACATGCAAACCTTTTCTTTCAAATCATAAGGTGGTAGAGAAAGTATATCACGTACCCTAAATGGATTCTGATATAATTTGATTACATCCCCGTACATTTATCTTTAATTGCAGTTGTCTGCACTGAAGAGTTTAAATTCTTCATAAAGAGAAATCCAGTGAATAGAAGTCTAGGGTCTGTGTGGTCATATAATAATAGGCCTGTGACAGTAGATGTATACCACTTGCATTTGCCATCGAATTTCGATCTCTATCACGCATTCTCTGTTTCATTCTTATTCTGAAACAATCTATTCAAACAAAGTACATTTATCTACAATTGTCCAGAGACTAACAAAACGCAATTACATTTAAAAGCTTTTAATAACTTAATCATACTATTATTTGTGGAGTTGATTTTCTCATTATTATTATGTTTTCTTATTTGATCAGTAGATGGCGACATCCGGGTCCAGATGTTTTCTCCTTGTGTAGAGTGCCATCTAGTGTTTTATATATGTATATTGGGGACTCCCCCTTTTCCGGCCTCATGGTCAGCATGCGTGAAATGATACGCACGTGTATTTTGTTCTTTTCTATAATATATTCTTATTATTATTTTTCTTTGATAAATCGATAAGTGTGTGTGTGTTTTATTTCCCCCACATTATTAATAGTAAATAGAATTTAATAAACTGTTCGTTGGAATCGGAGATATAAAAGAAAATTGTGGATGCATATAGGGTACGTGTGTAAGTGAGGCAAATGAAATTGTGATTTCTTTTAACGAGCAATTAATTTATTATCAATTTTGGATAACTTTATTCGAGTTCCAACGTTGTTTAAATAACTTCGTGATGTCTTCACTAACAGACCTGAGGTATGAGAGTTTCTAGGATGATAAAAAATTATATCGGAAAAATTTCGATTACCCGTGGGTATACTAGGAATCGAATTGGTACATTTGTATGGATCCAGTTGGGATTCTTCGTTTCCCGGGAGCGTGACTTGATAGTGTTAATTCTCAGGAGATCCCCCAGTAGGCAATGGACCCTAATATAAGAAGTCGAGGAATTTGCTGGGTGGTAGTAAATACCAGTAACTCTTTCACTGCTCGCTATCTGAACTGAATATTTAGTTGAGCAAATTTAATTATACAGAGAGATTACATTTATACAAATTAAAACTGTGAAAGTAATATGAGAAAATGAAACTATGCGAAGCTATGGAAGTAAACGACCCAAAAGTTTGAAAGTTATATCGAGAAATAATGTGAAGGAATAAAAATACATAAATTAAATAAATTCTTTTTAAGTAAAATATTAAATAGGTTCACGTGATCCATAGCCAAGGCTTGAAAGTTGTTATAATATCGATTTCGGTTTTCTAAACGGTTATGAAGAACCTTTATTCTGAATAACTGTTATGAAGAACCGAAATTTCCAACTATTATCTGTTTCAACTATAATCGTTATTTTTTTCGCTTAAATATCGGTTCCGAAACGGTTCTAGAATCAATTCCTGTATCGACTTTTCCCTAATTGATATCATTAATTATTATTGCAGCTGCAGATTACTGTATATGTGCATAATTTTACAAAATCCTTATAGAAAAAGATAAATATTTATACATATCATTGATTTGTAATAAAGCGTTGAAATAAATAAATCAGCTACATATTTTTTTACCTTCACACACGACTATATTATTCAGAATAGGAAGTTAAAAGTTTCTCCTGTTTCTATAAGGATTTTGTAAAAAATATGCACTTATACAGTAACCTGCAGCTACAATAATTAATCATATCAATTAGGGAAATGTCGATAGAAGAATTTGATTCTGGAACCGTTTCGGAATCGGTATAGATCCGAAAAAATAAAGGTTATGGAACCGATATGAGGAGGGAAATAGGAACGGTAACCGAAACAGATAATAGTTGGAAATTTCGGTTCTTCGTAACAGTTATTCAGAATAAAGATTCTTCATAACCGTTTGGAGAACCGAAATCGATATTATAACAATTTTCAAGCCCTGGCTGTGGATCATGTAAACCTATTTAATATTTTACTTGAAAAGAATTTTTATTCCTTTATATTATTTCTCGATATAACGTTCAAACTTTTAAGTTAGGTTTTAAACAGTTATTTTCGGAATAGTTTCGAAAATCGAAACTAATAAATCGATATTATAACAATTTTCAAGCCCTGTCTATAGCAAATGCTTTTAGAGACGTTTTCAGTATACATATATTTAAATTCAGTTCAGTTGCCATTAAAAGATTGAAATGTAAAATGAGTCTTTGAGTTTGTGTAGAACCAATTTTTTAAATACAATTTTTTAGTTACATGCGAATTTATGAGCGGTTCTACAGCTTCTGGGAATAGAAAATGGTGGATGTATCCTGAGTGAGATGAAAAATATACACGTACCATTCGTCTGGTATCATTTAACACGCATCGACATTTTCCTTTACACTGGTACAAGTAGTTTCCCGAAGTGCGGGGCAGTAAATCATAAAATGGTGAGCCTGATGAAACGCATTCCAAATGCGACCCCAGGGAACAAGCGAGACGACATACTGCGAGATCAATATTTCCGATATATTCCAGCGGGCAACGAATTGCGGAATACTTGCGCATCAATTTTTATTTATTGTCCAATGAATACCATTGATGATTTTTTTGACACCCTCTGTAATTTATTAATCAGAAGGTGAAGATTAATTCCTAGTGTAAATACTAAATCTAAAATTCTTGCTCGTGGTGCTGAACCATAAGTATTTCCAGTAACAAAAGTACTTATTTATAAAAAGATATTTCATTCGTAACTATTTTTAGTAAACGGTTTTCCCTATCTCTGATTATCTCAGACTTAATTAATTAGAGAAATTAATGAAAGACACTCCTTATGTGATTAATACACATCAATTACACTTGACTGAAATTTCAATTTTATCTAATATGTATTTCTTCACTCTTGCAAATACAATCTCCACGAGCCAAGTGACTATAATATCCATCACACTCAGAGCCATACTGAAACTGAAACTTCTTACTCATCTTTACTTGTCTCTTCCTAACACCCAAAATTCCTGCTCCCAAACCATTACTCTCCCTACCCAGCCCTAGCTTGAAAGAACTATTCTCCCCGAAATAATTATCCAGCAGCAAAAGGGGGTCCCCCACACTGAATCAAATTAGGGTGGGGGCCCCCACAACAAATTAGGGATTTATTTGTTTGTATAAATAAAAATATAGGTCGTGGATTTTTTATACAGTTTGAAAGTATGTATCTTTATTCTGCTAGAAAATTTTTTTTAATGAAAAATTGTACAAAATAACGGCGAACAAAATGGCTTCCCGGAGCTCTGCAAAAAAATTTTCCCACACTCCCGAGAATGGCAGGATCATCTGAGAAGGAAATACAAAAAAGATATATAAACAGAAATATATTATCCTTGACCTAGCGTAGGATTTTCTCAAAATTCGAATTATTTTGGAAATTATAGCAGATTTCAAGAATTGACTTTAATTTTTTACATCAAAATTTGCACTAAAATGCTTGTAAAAAAGCCGAATAATTGAAATATCATTAAAATCCTACGCTAGGTCAAAGATAACATATCCCTGTATATATCTTTTTTGTATTTCCTTCTCAGATGATCCAGTCATTCCCGGGAGTGTGGGCCAGTTTTTGCATTGCTCCGGGAAGCCATTTTGTTCGCCGTTATTTTGTACAATTTTTCATAAAAAAAAATTTTCTATCAGAATAAAGATACATACTTTAAAACTGTATAAAAAATCCGAGCCCTATATTTTTATTTATACGAACAAATAAATCCCTAATTTGTTGTAGCTTCAGGGTGGGGCCCCCCCTTAAGCAGGGCCGGTGACATCATTCCCTAATAGAATAAGTGACTAATGTCATTTCAGTCTAGCTCGACACTTTAGTTTGGCTAGCTGTCGCCGCCCGGAGCGACGTGCCCGGAATCAAGAATCGTGACTGCCAGGTTGAAGACGAAGGAAGGGTCTTCAAACGTCGTATATCGCCGGGCCGGCGTTACTTTGCGACTCTGGTTTAACGTTTCTATCGATTTCCACGGAACGGGCGCATTAACGGCTAACCGCGAACGCCTAGTCTCAAAGGAGCAATGCGGCTACCGTACAGTGCTAATGCAGACCCCTCGATTGTCCCCCTTCCTCACCGTAGGCCGGCTGGCTGGTTCACCGCTTCCATCCCTCGCGCGGATCTTTCTGTGCGCTTTGGTCTCTTGCACTTCATCGGGGCCTCACCGCTCCTAAATTTCCTACACTTTAGTAATAATATATTTGTCCCTCGGGTGTCGCTCGGGAGCTTCGCCTTCCTAAGACCTTGAGCGCGGCGGCCATTATCTTATATAGAGGCGAGCTTCCTTCCTGGCCATTTTCGGACAGACCGAGGCCACGGCGTTTTCGGGCGCCGCGCTGTCTGTGCCTCGAAGGTTCCACACACCCGGAAATGAGTCCTCCTGGCACGCCTTTACACCCGCGCTGCAAACATGGCGAATCCTCCTCAACGATTTATCGAATCACGCGCGGCCCGGCTATGATAAAACTGGCGGGGAAGAAAAAAAAAGGGGGCGATAGAGAGGCTGATAGAGAGAAGGGTCTGGAACTGATTGAATGCTTCTGATGGGAGTGATTTATAAGTGGAGCAAAGTACCTATCTTGCATCTTGGACTAGATAGTGTACGATTGTGTTATCCACTGTGTCACTTACAAGGGAACACCGCGAACTCGCACTCACCGATTGGAACGCAACTCTGTGGGTTTGTAGAGTGACTCAAGACACGAATAATGGTGTGTTTCATTCGGGCGCTGTCGCCCTTTAAGCGCGTGAAAACTAACCTCAAAGTCAAATGGGCCCTTCCAGTTTTTCGTGTATAACTCCCGAACTACAACAGACGGGGAAAAATGTTTCAAACAAAAGTTTAATGGTGCAATGAGCGCTGTAAACTTGCGGTAACAGAATTTTGAAAAAAGTTTAAAAAAATAATACCTGAACGAAAAATTCTTTTTTCAAAATTTTGTTAATGCAAGGTTGCAGCGCTCGTTGTAAGTAAGTAAGTAATTAATGTTATAATTAACGTTTAGGTGTAGTGACCCTCGGTATATTTGCATTTAAAAATATGTAACATTAATAGTAAACTTTTTATTTGTTCTGCGATGATTTAATTCTGCTGGAAATAAGAAATTAATGTATTAGACTTCAAGCATAAGATAAATATTGTAAAAGTAAAGGAAGTGTTAAAATATGGAATTCTCAGAAAATTTTCGGAATTTGGAGATTTAAATTTATAGTGCTAGAAAAGCGTTGTGTATGTCAGCGAATGTAGAGCGCAAATAAATTGTCAGTGATACGTAATATATTATATGTGGGTTAATAAAATTCAAATTTATGGGTGCATACATATAAAGGTCAACGTAAATCATCTGAAAAAATTATTCTGTTCTCAAATATTTTGTCTATACAATTTATTACCGCTATTATTACATTTACTAATATATGTATAGTACAAATTCATGCTAAATTTAACCTTTTACTTTTAAATTCGAGTAACGACATATTAAGAAATAGAGCTTTAAAAGTACACAGGTTATCGCCACGAAATCCATTTTTCTTAAATTTTTAAGGCTTCTTTAAGATAGGTAGGCGAATATCTCTGAATAACACAGGATACTAAGAAAGTTACGATGTCTCGAAATTGTCCGTTTTGCGAGAAGTGACGACGCTTTACATCTTCCGTCCCTACATAATTCATCTTATTTTATGAGCATTATAAAAATGCATATACTAGACTCCAACAGTTCAGATTACATTGCCATTATGCGATACAAAAGTCAAGGAAAAATCTAATACGTAGATTATAAGTTTCACCTGAAATCGTTTTTGTGGCACACTTTTGAACGGCTTGCAAATAAAAATTAGGTTTTTAATTTAATATGTCTACTTTAAGAGTAGAGTTTGGTAGTAACTTGTAAAATATTTTTGACCTCTATCTACTTTATACTAGGTAATGCCTCGACACTGTCCGTGGCGATATTCTTTTCTGTTTGGGATGCACACTGCAGAGAGTCACTATTGCTAGATTTATGTTAGTTATATCTACCTAAACGATTTTAAAAAATGTTTTTGTTCACGTGACTGTAATTAAAAAAATAAGTGTCTCAATAGAAGGTACTTATCGTGAGAAACTGTCAAGAGGTGATAAAGACTTCTGAAAATGCAATGCAATCAGCTTTATACACAGTATGGAGAGCAATAATTTCATGAATTTCTTGGTTGAGTAAATACGCACCCTTAAGGGGGAACAACACCTTGAAGCCCGGAAAAAAGTGCAATTTTTTTAAATTTTTTGTTAGATATCCATACTTCGTAGGAAAGTCATTCATATGGGGTTTAAATGTGCATGTAGTGGACAGTATTTTAGAATTTTTGTGTGACAAAATATACAGTTTTAATCAAGTTATAGAGGTCGCCGTAGAGCGCGACGCGTCGAACACGATCTGATGGTTTCCCACTTTATTCACGTCGCGATCATCTGAGAAAAAAAGGAGAGCATTTTTTAAATCTATATTAATATATTTACAGTTAAGCGTACGGAAATTAAAAATAAATTATTTTCACTATTTTTTCCACCCCAAAATATATTGATTTTTTCCTAAAACTGACTCTAAATTTTAGAACTTTCCCCTTTAAGCTCAGCCATTTCTCCAAAAATTATTGTAATTAAATTTCCGTACGCGTAACTGTAACTGTATTAATATAGATTAAAAAATGCTCTCCTTTTTTGTCTCAGTTGAACGCGACGTGAATAAAGTGGGAAACCATCAGATCGTGTTAGATGCTTCGCGCTCTACGGCGACCTCTGTAACTTGATTAAAACTGTATATTTTTTCGCAGAAAAATTCTAAAATACTGTCCACTACATGCACATTTAAACCCCATATCAATAACCTTCCTACAAAGTATGCATATCTAAAATAAAATTAAACAAAATTGCACCTTTTTCCGGGCTTCAAGGTGTTGTTCCCCCTTAACCTAATCGCTCCAGAATGTTACGTGGGCGGTACAGGTACACTGACAACCATAAAAGTGTAATTCCACAAATCTGAATTTAACTGGATTAAATTTTCGAAACTCTACAAAAATTGAATTCTACATTTGTGGTCAAAGAATCATCCGCTTTACGTTCGCGTAATACTTGTACAACTATCCTGCATACATATGTAACAAATAGAAATAATGAGGTGCGAAAAATAAGGATGTCAATAATGATTGAGACAAGCGTTAAGACGATAAAACTTGAACGTGGTGTACACTTGGGGAAGGGAGCTTAGACCAATTATTAAGAGGACCCACTGTCGTCGAAGCATTAGGCAGGGGTGGGAAAGGGAAAGTTTCAAGGGGGCGTACCAGGGGACCCAGGGGTACTACGGCTAACTCGTTTTGCAGCACATTGTTCGATGCTCTTCCGGCAATTAAAGGCAAGTTCGTCCCTTACGGACGTTGGCATTCGAGATGTAACTTATTGTTGGATGCATTGTCGCGGCTACGTGGAGCGAAAGTAAATGTGAATTGCAAAACGCATGAGGGGGCAGCCTTCCAATAGAATTCTTACGAACCCTAGTTCCTCAGAACATCCTAACTCAATCGTAGTAATAACTATGATTTACATGTAAGCAGCTTGCGAATAAATTCGAATTCCATAATATTGGTGAGTTCTTTGTAAAATATGGTCTCGATAATTTATTTAAATAAAATTCCACTCATGTAAATCTTAAGTAGGGGAGACCGGAGCTAGTTGATACGTTTTTCAGTTTTCAATATTTTTCATTTCTGTTTGAATTAATTACTTGATAACAAATATGCTAAAATATACTCTGGTCCTTCCTCTTTCATATATTGTAAATGAAAAGTTGAGAAAATACATACAAAATGAATGAAAAAATGTTATTTGGACGATCAACTTGGATTTATCAAAACTATTTACTTTTTCTTTATATAAACGCAAACAGTTGAAAAACGATTGTTAACGTCAATGTACAAACGTACGCTGGATCGTAGGAAAGAATTGGATAACAATCTTCACATATCTCGCTCAAATGGAGCTACATATATTAAGGCTGTTCGATTACTCGAGTATTCGAGTAGCTTGAAGTTCGGACCGAGCCGAGACTCGGTTTGCCGAGCTGAGCCGAGTACCCGTAGAAACCGAGTAGCTCGAAACAACCGATCGGCTCGATAAAACCGAGTAGCTCGAATTTTTTCGAGCGGCTTGAATATACTTGGAGCAGATCGAAATTTTCGAGCAGACCGACTGTGTCGAGTAGCTTGAAGCTTGAAGCTTGAACGTTTCGGGCAATAGAAATGTTTCGAATATTTTAGGTTTACATACGTGTATCAACTTGCCCCCTGTATCAACTAGCCTCGGTCTCTCCTAGAACCACCCCACTATTTTACATAGTAGTATACACGTGACTAGTTCTTTCCACACATATTCGCGTGATTAAACATTTCAACTATGAATTATTTCGAGCACCTTACTAACTCTAAAAAAATAACACCGCAGATTTAGAATTCTATCAAATTTTCTATTACACTATTTCAAAAAGGCCTTCCTTTTCCGTTTTTTTTATTTTATTATTAAAAGTTTAACAGTGAGCTATGCTACTACTAAAGTTTATTAATAAAAATCACACTGTGCTAAAATCGCTTCTTTTTTTTAAATATATGTAGGTATACCTACACCAGTTTAGTTATAAATTTACAAATTGTACGAATGAAAAATTAACAATCTGTAAATGAAGCTTTAAAAGTATAAAATCGTTCAAGTTGAAATTCTTTCGACAATGTTAGATACGTGTAATACAATATAGCGTTATTAGTACGCGCTTCATTTAGTGCGCTTCAGATTCTGTCTCCTATGAATTAAATTAAAATCCTCGTCGCTCAGTTTCTTCCCTTTTTAGCAAGCGGCTCGGTGTAAATTTCGGTTCGTTATCCGTAAAATTAAATAACTCTGTACAACGATGTGCTACGACGAGCCTGGCTGTCCAGATACTCCTACATTGCTGTGCAAGAGAGGATATTACAGGCCATTTTTACGAAATTTGAGATAGTTTAATTCTGTGTTATTCTCATGTGTTATACTTATTTTATTCCGTAATACCTACAAATGTCACACACAGTGTAATGTGGATATCTGGTTACTCACAAAAGTATCAGTATAAGACTTTGAAGTAAGACTTTGCAATTCTAATTCACATGAATATAAAGTATGTATATAAACCCTGATTAATAGCTATAGGTGAGTACTTTTGTTTTGGGTGAATTCAATTGAAAAATTGTATACAGTTTATTTTTTAAAAAAAGTGGTATTCACAAAGTATTAAGTAGTACAAATTGTGCAAAAATATTTGGCTATAAATTCAAACTTCTCCTCGTTGAATTTAGGGGACACCGGTGTTGGTAGGCCAGTTCTTCAGTGTTTTATTTTTAATGAATTATGTGGGCGAAATATCGTTCTAACAAGGGTCGAATGAAAGTGTTAAAAATTTAAATTAATTATGAAATAAATATAATTTTATGACTATTTTTTTTGTTCCAAGAAAATTGTTATAAAATGCAGTGCATTAACTGAAACTTTTATTCCATACACTTTTCTGTAAAAAAGAATCTTTTATTTTCTTGAAAGGAGAAAAAAATTCTAGTTAAAAAGGAACATTTATTCTACTCTGGAAAAGTTAAAGTTGAGACAAGCAGATTTCCTGGAAATATTGTTGGTGTAGATAGATCTGAAGTTGAAACCTTAAACCGTTCGGTGAAAATAATTATATAAAAATCACAATACCACTTCTCTTCTATATTTATCCTGCCTCCAATCCCTTAAATAATACTAATTAAAAAATATTCCTAAACTTTATATTCTACCCTTAAATATCTATCCAAAAGTGTATGATCCTCGAGAACTTTTATTAATCGAACATAAAATAACTGTTAAAACTGAACTCTTTCAACAGAGTTAAAGTGTTAATGTACAAAGTTAACTTAAAACAGAAATTAAATGATTGAAAAGTTAAAAGTTCGATAAAGAACTTTTATTTATAAAAGTTAACAGTTTGGCATGGCATAGTAGAAATGACTTCTTTCTACAGTAAATCTTTCCGCGGTAGAACACATATCGGTGCGAAGTTATTAACAATTCCAACCCCTTGAGACAACCACCCCCAGCCTCCCCTACTTACAGTATCTCGTGCGTTTCCTAACAAATCAAGTAATAAATTTCTAATACGCGTAAGTCCAACTGTAAAATATGCTTTAGCTAAAAAAATTCTTTTTTGTATAATATAAGAGCAGCTTACTAAATAACAAAAATATTTATTTCATTATATTTTGTATTTACTGAGAAAAAATCTTTACAAATAACTTAGTTTTTCGGCCAATCAAAGTAGAATGACCCCTTAAGGGGACCTTTCGGTCTAGAGCCCAAAAAAGTAGGTGATATTTAGGAATTAATTAAAGGAAAACTACTATATACAATTTAATGGGACTTTTTGCATTGTATTAAGGATGTCTTAAGCTACAGAAAGATATTTTTTGTTTTATAATTAATCATTGCAGACGGCACTGGGGAGTCATTAAAGTCAAGGCGTCAAAAAATTGATCCAAATCGGTGGGACCTGTATCTCCAAAAGTTATTATCCGATTCGACTGAAAATTTTTTTTATTTCGAAGAATATACCTCTGGCTACGGGGGAAACCAGAAAAATTAAAAAATGACATTTTTTTAGAAAATAACGACACCTGAAATTTGAAGTTACTTTTTCCCTATATTTTTCGTCCTTTCAACGCCTTTAAAAATTACAAATTTTCGATTCTTTTAAAATTTTACTGGTTGGTCCACGAACGAGAGGTATATTCTTCAAAATAAAAAAAGGTTCATTCGAATCGGATAATAACTTTTGGAAATACAAGTCCCACCGTTTTGAGAACACTGTTTCGGAAAAAACGCGTTTAAAGTTTTACGTGAGTGCCGAGTGGCCGGCTGTTACCCATGCATTTGCCGCTACTCAAATGCCTATAACTTCGGGAATTTTAAGAAATTCAAACAATCCTTTCAAACACGTACACCTAAAAGCTTGAACATTCGAAAAATGAAATAAAAAAAAAATCGACTTTTAGGCTGGAAGGTCCCCTTAAGTGCGCACTCTTGCCCTACTCTATTCTACTTACGTAAAAGTCGCGCATCAACTCTCTCAAATGCTCCTGCGTAGGGATCATTCGCAACAAGGCTTCAACGGAATGTGCATTTTCATTCACCCGACGCAACGCACGCATACGGATACATATAGGCACACGCATGCTCCTCTGACATTGCCATTGCAGTTTCATTTCCCCAGTCTACGTCCCGAAGGACATCCGATGTCTCACGATACCAGAATAATACTAATAAGAAGGATCTGCTCCGCGCGAGAACGCAATCCGAATTCTAACGAGACGCTGTCGATGTCGATCCATTTGGAGTCTAATAGGGAGCACGGTGCTTATAAGCACCTAGCTCCTCGAACACCTTCGGACGGGAAAAAAGAATACTCAGCAAAGTTCACCGGGTTCCAAATTTTTTTTTCGACTTCGCAGCATAGCGCTCCTCAAGGGAGCCGTGGTAATTAGCGGGGAAAAGCAATTACGTGCATTTAATTAAAGCAAGTCGTCGTCGTCGTTCCACCCCCTCCTCTTCTCCTCGTCTCTCCGCATCGTAGTCGTTGGAGGTCGCGCCCTTGCAGACCACTACCGAAATTTCAGCGTTTTTTCGGTAAACGATATCTCGAGACACGACGTTCGTGCCGGTTGGGTCTTTAATTATACGTCTGCGGGCCTTTCTTTCCCTATATTCTTTTTTCCCCTCTTTCCCTGTTTTCCTTTCTTTCGTCCTTCCCACGCCGCCCCCCTCCCTTCTTTTTTTTGAAGGTGTACCGAGGCCGGGGCGAAAGAGTAATGCGACGCCTTGCACTTCAGTCAGAATTCACCCCGGGAATCGCGCGAAAAGCGGCGCATTAAAAATCGTTTCGCTTGAAACCAGCTCTGCGCGGTCTTGTTGTACTTTCCGCCATACGAAAGAAACATTCGCGTGGTGGTTATTGCACGTAAGAAAATAAACAGTTTGGGGAGAGTGGGGACCGTCTGTTGGTGAACTTGGCACCCACCAACTGCATAAATGGGCTGAGGTGATTAGTTTTATGGAGAGCTTTGATTCTTGTTTAAACTGAAATCACGTAGGGTTTCATGTGTTCTGTGAATTACTGTACTAAAATTTAATTGATTGCTTGTGGCGCGTGTCAATATTCGAGTGACCGAAAGAAATATCGAAGAATTGTTTGAATTGTAGTTTCAAGGTGTATCTGATTGTATTCATAGATTTATCTACTCATATAGTATTTCATGAAGAGACGAATTATTATATTCATTTTATTTGCTTTTAAATTAATTGTGTCTAATAATTTTATTCTTAATCATTAAATAATATATTCGTAAAAAAAGACGAAGTAGATTGTTTTAAAAAGAAGGTATGAAATTATTTCGAGTTTTACAACTGGTTAATTTTCGGCCAGTTTAATTACCTTTAATGCCAACAACCAAGAACAAAATTTGATTATTTCCATTTGACGTTATCTACAGGATTTTGATGTTAATTTTGTAGAGTCCAGCGCATATTTAAAACGTGGAATAACAGAAGACTCTGAGGTTTCTAAACATCGTGTTAGCAGAACAACTTTTGAAACAATAATAGAATACGCAGGCTTATTCAAGAACTGACTGTAAATGGCCAAAGTAACAGTAATTCTGAAGAAGTATGAAAATACCACCATATCTCTTGCAACTAACTCAAGTGCATATAGATCGATTAGTCTATGAACAGTGGTATAATATTTAAATCACTTAAGGGGTTACATATGTAAGTACCTTTGACAGGTCAGAAAATAGAGTTATTTCTATGAATTATTTTTCATATAAAGAACGTTATATTTAAAAATCAAGACACACATATTTTTGTGTATAAATTAAGCTATATTCTTTTCAAAAAGACATTCAATATCTTAAGAAATGATGCCATAGCAGCCCCTTTTCCCAAGACCTCTTCATAGTTATTTACAGCATTTGCGGTATCAAAAATATTTCAGAGATCAGTGGTCCGATTTGAATAAAATTTTGCACGAATATTCTTAAGACTATAATCCACTTAGTACTTGTCGAAGACGGATTTTCGATTCGTGTCTTATTTTTTTATTAACAAATAAAGATGAAACCTTAGATCGAAAATCACATGCTTGACTTTGAGTAGCTGTCATTTTTAAAAAAAATAAACCTTTTCAAAATCGGCTTCGGCAGGTAGTAGATTATAATCTTAAGAATATTCGTGTAAAAATTTATTGTAATTGGCCCAGTGATCTCTGAGATATATTTGGTACCGCAAATTATGTAATTATGAAGAGGCTTTGGGAAAACGGGCTGATATGGCATCATTTCTTAAGATATCAAAGAGTGTCCCAAAAATAAGGCAAGTTTGACCCTCTTTTTTGTCCCACGATTTTGGAACTGAATTTTGTGCCAACTGATACCTTACGATGAGACATCATTTCTAATAAATTTTCAAGTTGAGGTGACAATTTGTTTTTGAGATATGGCAGGTCAAAGAAGTGAAAATTCATTGATGCACCAGCTCATACGTTTTGATGTACTGACAACAAATTCGAACATAGATTTTCAAAATTCTTAACTTCTATCATCAGCTGCCACAGGCGTAATTAAACATGTATATTGACATTCTATCAATCAGAATACACAGCTTCCACAAAACTGAGACTAATTATTGTTAAAACCATAGATATTACTTTAGTTTCGAAAATTCATTTTATAACTTTTTTACGATACGAATATTAGACCGAAGTTTTATGAAAATTAGAATATGTTTTTACATTCGAAGCAATGTTTTCCAAAACGTCGATCCAATTGTTAGATACCTTGAATTTATGTGGACCGAACTTGATTTTCAAATAAAGTTGATATAATGCAGAAAATTATACATTTTTCCGTGGATTTCAATTACCGTATACGTACTGATAATAACTTGAGGTTGTAAGGGGAATAAGTACTTATCTGCTCTTTGGTTTTTTCAAAGTAAACTCGAGAAATTTATCAGAGACCCCCCGCAGTATTAATGCTCAAAGTCGGAATAAATTGTCATTTAGCAACAGAGATACGAGCATGTAGGTATGTAAGCGCCAGCATAATAGAGTATTATGATAATTACGCATGTTATTCATGGGGCTAAGCTTGTGTCGAGCTTTCGTTTCGTTCAGGAAGACCGTAAAAGATTAAACGTTTTGGACAAAATGCCATTGGTGTCGCGTTCTGTGTACACGTACGAATTTACACGCATTTTAATTATTTACAGATACGTTTTTATATGATTGAATTTTAGTCATTTACAGATACTTCTTTATATGATTAAAATAAAATACTGAAATTGAAGATAATATAAGAATTAAATCACAAAGGAATAAAAAACGTAAATTCGGTTCCATATACCAAGGTAGATAAACTTGCTGCTTCACAGTGAAAAAAAAAAAAATTATATGTATAGAATTACAGGACCATGATATAATTGTATGTTTATTAACAAAATTTAACGCAGCATAAAAATGTCCATTACCAGAATCTATAATTTACCATTTACCATGCTTAAATTGGATCAACAATTTGTGGGATATAAAATGTACAGAAGCCAACCATTATCGCGACAGCAATCGATTACTACGATTACAGTACCTATCTATAATTTATTCGCTAAATAAGTGAATTCTCCTTTTATTTAGTTAATGACTACCATTAGGGTGTGTCAATTTTGTGGGTAAATTTAAAATTTTTGAAAATTTTAAAATTCCTAGTGACAAAGTAATGGTGTTTTTAATCCTGAATCTGAAACTATCTTCAGAAATTGATTTCAGTGAGGTTTAGCTATTTCAACTCACAGTTGAATAAAGTGAAAATTAAGTAAGATTTAACTACAAATTACATATTCATGTACTGCTTAAAGTGGGTCTTGCTTACATAAAATTATAGAAATGAAAATAAAAACATGTGGAAATTAGTATTTATTACATTCACATGAAAATGTATGGAAATCTGTAATTATTACAAAATTAAAATATATGTAATTTTAGCAACAGATGTGGCCAAATGTCATCTATATAGTAAATTTAATGCTATTTAACAAAGTCCACCAAAGAAGCAATATCTTGTTTGCTTCTGTTGCGGTTAATAAGCTCAATAATTATTAACATTTTTTAAAATAATTTTAGTAATTTTCGTATTTTTCTATAATTTCAAATGAAATTCCCACTAGGTTAATAACGTATTACAGAAAATTTAAAGGTAGTCGTTAATTTTAAACCTAAAATTGTGCTGTTTTTTCAATACACGTTTTTAAAATTAAATCATTGAAAAAATTGACACACCCTAACTACCATCCACACACTCTTACTACACATAATGCGTGTAAAGAAATCCTAAATCGCCAGTAATTTTAATTATTCAAAAAGAAAGCAAACCACATCGAAAGTACTCAAATCATACAGTCGTCAATGTTCATCGAACTGGAGTCAATCGTTACAGTCCCTGTATGGTAATTAGATGTGTACCGACCAGTCTGTTAAGCCGGCTATCCGGCACTTTTGCAGTCGGTGAATAGTCGGCAAAAAAGTCGATTGATCCGCTTTAAATTTTTAGTATTACTAATAACTTGTTAAGGCATAGAAATAAAAATACAATATCCTTTCTTCACTGTCATTAGTATAATTTTAATATTTTTTAATATATAGTATACTGACTCATACATATATGTATGTAACATAATTATTACATGAAGTCATAAAACATTAAAAATAACGATTATCATATATTGAAATCAACTAAATAAACACCAATGAAACCGAACGGCCGACTAGCCGTCTTTTTGGGGGCCGATTAATCGGCTAGTCGGCCAAAGCCCTAGTCGGTACATCTCTATAAAGTATCATTACATCCTGACAAGTTCAGCGATGAGCGTCAGTCCAGCTTCGCGCTCGTAACACTAACGGTGAAGTTGGAGGCTGAGGGAAAACGGAGTATATAACACTCCAATTAAGCTGAGGCGTCAGTCTACAATGTCTAGAGTACCGAGCTTGACAATGAAGCCCCGCAATGCCAGACACTGTAACGAGTTTTAACGTTATAATGCCGAATACCGTATGCGGGTTCTTGCAACATTTTCCCCGTTTTCCCATGCATCCCCCTTTGATCCTCTTACCACCGATGAGAAATTAACAGACGTCCTTCGCAAACACGGCTAATTACGGAACGATAATTCCGTTTTAAAACGATATCGGACGAGGGAGCGGGGCAGAACTACAAATCGACTCGCCAACGTTAAATAAGGGGAAAATCGCTCTTCGGTTCGATGCCATAAACTGAATTCGTAAATAGGTTAGACTTATACATTCGCGTAATTTTAATTAAACGAACACAACTTTTGTAGTGCGCTATAGGATATACGAAATGTAATTCTGTAAACAATGAATTGGAGTCACTTTTTCTAAACTGCAGGGTGCGTCTTTGAATTAAGAATAGAATACAATGTGATTGGAGAGATTCAAATTAATGTACTTTTCTTAAGGGGTTATGCCTAGTCAGGCGGTCGAAAAGAGGCGAATATTTGTGAATTTTTTTTGAAGAAGCGGAAGCGTATATTTTTACAGAACTTTTTGCGCTTAAAAGAGCAACGTTTAAGGAACATTTGGTAATTTTTTCGTAGAAAAATATTTACGTTTATAATAAAATAAGATGCGACATCCAAGAAGCAGTTTTAAAAATTTGGTTTTGCGGTGAGCATTGCCATTCGGAACCAGATTATCTAAAATCAAAAAACAAAAAAGATTTCGTTAGTATATTAATGTATCCTCAGGTTGACGGAGAGAAATTTCCGAAATATTAAGTTAAAACAAAATGGCGGCTATTTAAAGTTGAAATCATGATTTTTTCGCGTGATTTTTGCAGGATTTGAATTCTGTTTCTCTCACTTATAAAGTATATTTTGTATTTCAATTTCTAAAGTATTTTTTTTCTTTTACACTGAAGAACAAATATTGTTTACTTAATAAAAAGCTTAGGGTAACAAAGAATAGAAATTTTATATCTGTTTCATACTACCACCCCATTTTCGAAAATTCACATTTCGCGCTGTGTGCAACAAATTGTTGTACCTACTCTTTCAACGCTTTCATTTTGTATCGTAAGAACTAATAATACATAATAAGAGATATGTTAGCCAACACTATTGATGATCGTTACTGCAATAGAAACATTTAAAATTAATTATTTTCTCTAAATCAAAAAAGGGGTCCATATTAACACATCTTCCCCTATTCTTCTTCAACTAAAATGTTCGTAATTTATACTCCGTCTGATTGATTGGATTTGTGTATTGGTAATTAATATTCCATATTAATGGAGAAAGAGGGAAAAGAAATGAAGTATAGAATTCTAGGATTTACATCCTAGAATGAAGTATGGAATGAAGTATAGGATGTAAATCCTAGAATTTTATACTTCATTTCTTTCCCCCTTTTCTCTATTAATATCGAATATTAATTACCAATAATTCTAGGATGTAAATCCTAGAATTCTATGCTTCCTTTCTTTCCCCTTTTTCTCTATTTCGTCTCCACCAATCTAATCTTAGCCCATTTTCGTATTCGCAAAAGCCGTCGGAGACCTCTGCTGAATATGATAGTGTTCTGCGAACATACACCTCAGATATTCGCTATGTTTTGTCTGTTCCAAAAAGGGATTTTCCCTAGCCTTAAACCTCGTTTTCGTATCTTACCCTCAGTACTCACTTGCACCTTCCTACGTCCTACCTTCGCTATCATTCCACTTCCTCATTCCACGTCAAGTAAATATCGATTGTCAATTTTTAATTTTACTACTACTGTTCTTAGTTTCCTTTCCATTTAATATGATATATATGCCTCCCTATCCAACATTGCTCTAATAGATTCTTTCACAGCTGATTTCAATACTTCTAACTCTCCACACTTGGCTGACTTATTTCCAGGCGTCGAATGAAACTTAAAATTTTCAATTAATTATGAAATAACTGTAATTTTATGACTATTATCTTTCCTGTTCCGAGAGAAATGTTACACAATGCAGTGTATTTTATTCCATACATATTTCCGTAAATGAGAATCTATTATTTTCTTGAAAGGAGAAAAAAGTTCTAGCTAAAAAGGAGCATTTATTCTACTCTGGAAAAGTTAAAGTTGTGACAAGCTGATTTCCTGGAAATACTGTTGGTGTAGATAGATCTGAAGTTGAGACCTTAAACCGTTCAGTGAAAATAATTATATAAAAATCACAATACTGCTTCTCTTCTATATTTATCCTGCTTCCAATCCCTTAAATAATACTAATTAAAAAAAATATTCCTAACCTTTATATTCCACCCTTAAATATCTGTCCAAGAGTATATGATCCTCCAGAAGTTTCATTAATCGAACATCAAATAACTGTTAAAAATGAGCTCTCACAGCAGAGTTAAAATTTGAATGTACAAAGTTAACTTAAAACAGAGAAAAAATTATTTAAAAGTCTGAAGTTCAATAAATAACGGTTACTTATAAAAGTTAACAGTTTCATTCGACCCCTGCTTAATTCTCCCCCTACTTCTTCTCTCAGTGCTTCCAATTTTCCAAATTCCTGTTCTCTTCCCGGATTAATTCGTCTCTCTTGACACTTATTAATTTCTTCATGGTTTATTCAAGTTCTTCTCTTTTCTCTCATTCTTCATTCGAGATCCTGCCCTTTTCCCTCATTCTACATTCCTGCCTGAATTCTCCGATCCCAACGTTAAGATTTATACTTTCTCAGCACACTTCTTCTACGACTATCTTTATCTCTTGCGTAAGACTCGATACCTTGTTGTGCCCGTCTATCCCTATTATTTCACCATTTGCCTCTTGCGTGTCTTCTTCCTCCATATCTTTTGCTTGTGATGAGCTCAGGGATTGAACGACGGTTTCCGCCGAGGCTTCCGCGCCAGAGTCTCGACCGCTAAACGTGCTCGTTCTGGAATACGTGTCCTGGAACCCGATGTGTCTAGATGCGCGTACTCCGGGGGGTGGGTTCAGACTTCAGCGCAACCTCCAGCGAAACCTCGATGCAGAGCCACTAATGCTGCGTTCCCCCCCAAGTAACGCACAATTCTACTGATTTTAGGCGATACAGGCATGATACAACACTTTAAGGGGTCTTCCTAGTGCGATGGTTGAAAAAACTTAACTTTCCGGGAATTAAAAGGAGAGACAAGAATTGCACGTGTCATTTTGCACGTTTCTAGCTTTATTATCACCTCTTAAGCCTAAAAACGATTTTTTGGAAGGAAAAATACACATTGTAGCGGAATAGAAGTATCGCGAAGAGAAAACAATATCGTTTCGGGTGCCGAAAAGTTTTTTTAGTCGTTACACAAGGAAGACCTCTTAAGGGGACTAGGCAGTTGAAAAATCTAATTTTTTATTGCATTTTCCGAAAGTACTATCTTTTCTGAATAAAATGCCGCTTGGTTTATAGTAAAATTCGCAGAATTGTAGATTTGGCAGTTAAAAACGTGAAGCAGCAACCTATAGCGTCGCCTTTGCCCAGAAACTTTAAACGCGTTTTTCTCGAATATTTTTTTCTCTTCATTTTTTCCTGATTGCGAACGAATTGAGGTTCAGATCGACTTGGAAAAATTACAGGATGTGTAAAACATATGCCATTTCGGGGCAAACCTCTTATAGGATCCGTAAGAATTCGAGATTTTCATAAAAAAATTAAGAAGCATCATTGTTTGTGCGCTACCAAAATCCGGTGACTTCTTAATTTTCTCTTAGTTTTCTTAAAAACTCTAATAGTTCTCGAGATGTTCCACAAAAATGATTTTTCAACCCTAACTTTGAACGCAGTTTTCAGCCCCCAAATATGAAAACAGGGAAAAATAAAAAACACGTATTTCTTATTTTTCGGTCCTCTATAACATATCCAAAAATCAAAATGATCGGATGCGGACACCTAAAATACTCTCCTTGTAAGAATGAAATGAATGCGTTACATTTTTGCATGTAGCGAGAACCACTAGAAGATTGTGTCCATTAGGTCCTTTCCACATGAAACACTTCTGTGGTTCGCGATTGGCATTTCAGATAAATTCACACAATTCGTGGTTCTTTCTATCTTTATTAAATGAGAGTCATCAGTGTCAAGCGAATGTACCTGAAATTGTAGTCGCGAGCCGCAAAAGTGTGTGGTGTGAAAAGGCTCTAACACGCTGCTAACCGTTTTGTCATTAAGCCTGCCGAGTAGTCAAAAGGAATATGCTCAGTAGCTCGAACAAATCGGATTGATCGTTTAAATACTTCGAATGCCGTGATAAAATTTAACGATGTGGAATAATTGAAATACAGCTGGAATGTTTAAATAATTCCAGTTGAGTAGCCACTTGTATTAATGCAGATGGAGTTCAGCCTATATGTATTTCGCATTTTTCTGTCGCATTCGTACTAGTTTCTCTCCCTTCTTCTCAGTATTTCTATCAACCTTGTACTTCCTACTCGTCGTCTCCCTAATTCTTAAACGAAAGCTGACTTTCCTCTTGTTATCAGGTTTTTTTTCCCTTCTGCTTCGTCCATCCCACCCACCTGTTGTTTTCTTTGCTCGTCTATTGGTTACTGACCTCTTATTCATTTGCTCTTTCGTTGCCTTAACGATCGATTTCTTGTCCTGTCAATCATCAAGTCTTCCTTCGACTGTTCTATTTTGGTAGCAATTTACGTTAATTACCTGCCACTTATTCCTTTTTTCCCTTTCTGTTTAAATCCTTCATTTTTCGCTACTAATTCTTTGGCCTTTTCAATCACTTTGCCATCGCAGTGTGCTGAAAACTTGACGAAGCACCGACAGAATGCATTCGCGTTCAATCAAATTTATTATAGACCCCTCGGCAGTAGCTTCCATGTGGAATACTAGCTTCCACGTGGAATTCCAATTTCCTTCTCTAACTTAAATAATTTTAAACATAGACAACTTTATTGGATCGTGGTAATGGAAATACGTACTCCCATTTCTAAATACTTTGTCCTGTAAAAATATAATATCTGTATAGATACTTAGCAAATATTTAAACTCGAAATCCCTAAAAAAGAGATTCTTGGAATAAAATTCTATGTGTGACAGTAATTTTCTTATTATTATTATTTTTTAATTGATTTAAATAGTTACACACTGCTGTGGGCAATTTTGTGAAACCTGTCTCGATGCATACTTAGTAAAATTAATAAAATCTTCTAAATGTTCAAGTGAAGTTAATTTACCAACGCCTAAAACAATTTTAAATGAAGCACAATCGAAACTTTTACTCGGCAGACGACGAAAGAAGTAGTTTCAGCGAATCGGTTGGAGAAACGTCACAAATGGGTGTGTTCGCGATTTATATTCAGAAAGTCCCTTCCCAAGGAAGCGCGTGTTGTTTTCCGCAAGAACGCGTTCGGATGGAAATTGTTTGCTTGAACAGTAAGCCAAAGACTAAGGAGCAGAGGCTAGGGTAATAAGTTTATTATCGTTTATTGTCTTGAAGTTTAGTTCCAGCGACGGTGTATGTAGCGACATATTCAAGGGAACCGCTAATGACTCGAATTTACGCACAAACGTTAAACCAGGTCCGGAAGTTCGTACGTGCTAGGCACACGCGGTTGCCGGGATCGTTCATTACATCCAAAGTGGTATTTAAGCAATTTGATATTTATCGTCTTAATGACTGCAAGGTGGAACTGCTCCAGTGCTGGTACGCTTTCACAGATATTCTGCACGCGCCTAGGCACGAGTAATTATCGTTATGCAAAAGAAAAATTACTATCGCGAAATCCTCCGCTGTGGAAAATAAAATCCGGAGCAACTGCACGCGATAAATTTGACAACGATCGCAGTACTCATAAGGGGATATTCCTGTAAATATAGACAGTTAAATGATCGATTTTCTTTACAATTTCTTAAAACTTCACATTTCGGAAATGTGTTTCAAAAATTTGAAACTGTAATTCGGCCAGGTGACGAAGTTACCGAAGTTTGAAATCTCGAAGCGCGCATGGTTTACGGGTTTACAAAAGTATTGTAATATATACAATAATGTTACGTCCGTCATAAACGCCACCGCGATATCTGAAAATGAACGAGGGAAGGAGAAACGGAAAACATTGCAAGTGAATAGATGTGTATCGTTATGCACGTTCAAAGTATGTATGAAAGAACGTTGAACGCGTTTTTTTTCTTCAAATTTTTGTGCTTTTCATATTGACTGCCAAGACATTTCAATAATGAACTTGAATTTTCAAGTATTCTAGCGCAGTTATCAAAATTAAGATAATGTCTGCAACAGCTTTTTTATAAGCTCTGGAAGACGAACAAATTTATGGAAAATTTTCAATATTTTCCTTGCAAGGTTGTCATTTGATAAAGTTATATTTGTTGTGTTGTATAGGTATAATAGGACGATAGCGATATTTATATTACTTGAAGTTTTCTCGAATTTTCCTGTCCCTTAAAGGTCTGCGCACACATGTCCGTTCCGTGTCAGTTCCGTATCCATCGTGCCAGTGGTAAGAAGAAGAGGGGCGTAGAGGGTCTCTTCTTCGTTTATTAATTCTAATATTAATTGTTACATAATTCAGTTCAGCGTTAAAAATAACTTTATCTGTAAAACAACTGGTAATTGATTTTCACCTGTGTGTCCCCATTAAGGTCTGCGCACACATCCGTTCCGTGTCAGTTCCGTATCCGTCGTGCCAGTGGTAAGAAGAAGAGACCCTCTACGCCCCTCTTAAAGTTTTGAAAATTTGTATTTTAATATTATTTTTTACGCTGAACTGAATTATGTAAGAATTAATATAGTAATAAAATTTGTTCCTGTAATTTAACAAAAAAAATCGAAAAAATGATAAGATTTCAAAATCCATTCCCTTATCCCTTTATTATCACATATACATGTTGCAGAAAAATATTCAGCTGGAAAACTTCATTTGTATCAGAGTGATTTAAATTTTAAAATGAATTGTTCATAATATACACAGGAGAGGTTTTCGGGGGGCCGCCCCCAATTGCTTCGGTTGTTGGATATGTGTTAGAGGACCAAAAAATAAGAAATACGTGTTTCTTTATTTTGGCCCGTTTGCATATTTAGGAGATAAACCCACCCCCTTTGTTATCTCTTCTTATGAACTTTGAGGGGTGGATTCACCTCATAAATATGCAAATGGACCAAAATAAAGAAACACGTATTTCTTATTTTCGGTCTTCTAAAACATATCAGAAAACCAAAGCAATCGGAGGGGCACACCTGAAAGACTCCCCTTGCAAGTAAAAGCTACTGTAAACAATTCCTTTTAATATTGAAATAACTCTGGTCAAAATGAAGTTATCGAGCTAAAATTTTTTTTGCAGTCTGAGTACGCGGTAGTAAAGAGATAAGGGTGTGGATTTTGGAATCTTATCATTTTTTTATTTTTTTTTAAATCACGGATACAAATTTTGTTACTATATTAATTCTTACACAATTCAATTCAGCGTAAAAAATAATTGGTAATAAAATACATATTTTTAAAATTTTATCTGAATGCCCCCCCTTAAACTAGTCATCAAACGCCTTAGATAAATTGTATTTGTCAAGAAATAAAGCTCCGACTACGCCCTTATACATGATAAAAACCTAAAATCTCTAACTTCTATTTCGACGATATAAAATATTAAGCAAGTGTCACTTCTAGAATATATTATTTAATGCTCCTGAAATATCAGTCCAGCCCCCTTATTGTAAAAAAAAATAACCAACCGCAAACTAAGCAACCGTTTTTTGTACACTTTGGTACAGATCAGGGGTAGCTCCACATTTAAAAAACTCAAAACTCAATAACTACTACTTATTGTGTGGAAATATATATATCTTTCAATAATCAATGCTCTCTTTTTAATATTAAGTCAAAGCAATAATTTTATAAACAGTTTTTTCTAATTTACTCGAAGTTGGCAAAAATGGAGCTGCACCCCTCTCCCTGCAATGCCCTCAATTGTATTTCCATTAAATAGCTTCAAGACGATTCACAGTTTTAAAAATTACATAGCATACAGAAAGCCTAAATTACGCGTTACTTATCATCCTTCAATAATTCCCGAGTTATTTACACGATATTATAGAAATGGCTTCACAAAACATCCCCAGCGAGTTTGTCGACTGACATAAAAACGTGATGAGGTACGTTAGTTCCATTTGCCCTGTATTACCATCACAGCCACTGACTGAAACAGAAAACGTATACGCCGGGTGGAACTCGATCGCAGAATTTCATACGGTTGAAGTTTCCCATTCATAGCCTAGACTAGACTGTTAGCGTACAAAGCGAGGACCGCCTCGCGATACTTCTCCCTTCCACTCGGCAGCTCAAGAATGTTCCTCCATAAACTTGGCAATGACCCGGCAAACTCGACGCGATATTACGAATTTGAAGTATTTCGGTGAAAGTTTCGATCGCGTTTTCCTTGCCGTCGCCAGTTTCCATCGGCTCGGAAGGCTTCCAAGCCTGTGTTCAGAATTTTTAAGGAATGGGAATCCGCCCCTTTCACCCAACACTCTCAGCGTAAATATCTTCCCTTCGTTGAATCGCTTAATGTTTCGGGTCCAATTGATCGCGAACCAAATGGCCCTACGGCAGGAGAACTCGGTGCCCCAGCGACTACCGTATCCACTAGTTCCTACCTAAATTCAAAGTCCCTCCAGTAGTGATCAAAGAACCGCTACGTTTTCCGTGGTCATTGCGAACATCTTCTAAACACCTCTCGCAAATAAAGTCGCAAACAACGCAGCTATTCGGCGTCTTCCGCAAAATCGATCCCCGCGTCTGTTCGGCAAACACCGATAAAACACACCGCCGCTTCCTTCTATTTTCTGCGTGTCTACGGGGAGCACTGCGCGTCATAGAATATTTATCAGCTTGACATCCAATTGCCAGTTTACCCGCAGGACAATCGGCTCACTGTTCTACCCGCGTGTCGCGCGATCTTCTAGGAGGTTGCCTGCCTCTCTGCTTCCAGAGGCGCGATGCGGTGGCAACGCGGATCGATGCGAAACGGAATAAAGTATCCCGCGGTGGCGCGGTATTCCCAAGGAAACTTATTACCGTACAATCGCGCGGCTGTGGATACAATTCATAGAGTATCTTCTGGCGGTGGGAGGCGAACGCTACCAACGTATGCCCTGGCTCGTGCGCACCTTGCTTTCGCATAAAAGCGGCACGTGTGCGTCTGTCGCGGGCTCCACGGCTAACTAGCATGCTTACATAAATTGAGAGGCGCCGAGAAAACGTGTACCTTGTTCCCTAAGTCTAGCGTCAGCCTCTCTCTCTCTTTCTGTCTTCACCTTGTTTCGACGAGTGTCCCCGCGCTTTTGCAGCGTGTTTGCGAATAGACAAAACGACGGTAATCCCAGCGAACCGTTCACGCAGCGCGCTCCCCTTTGTCGCGGGGGCGCGGTTTACCCGTTTCGATATCAGCCCGTAAACGAGATCCCAAAGGCTCCTCGGGCCCGTTTGGATTTTTCCACGGCTGGTCGCAAGATTCCATTACCAAATGACTCGACGCGGGCATTACTACCTATTGGAACCGCCACCCTTGTCCTTTCGGGGGTGAAGGTAGTTTTCGTTTCCTGGGGCTTGGAGAGAGGAATGGTGGAATAGAGGTTCAAAGTTGCGGCTAGCTACGGGTAGGTGTCGAAAGTACTTTCAGATTCAGAGATGATAGTATATAGCGAGTTTGCGTGGTATTAAAGGTGAATGTCGAGATCGACGTTCTTTAAATTAATTAAGGGATCAGCTCAGGGAAGCCGAAAAATGGGGGCAAGTTCAAATGGTTATAAATTCGGCCGAAATGGTCCTGCTGATATTTTAAAAATATCGTTTGAAAGTGTGGAATTTCTATTTTTCCGCTTTGTTTTGTATTGCTTTTCGGAAGGTTATTGCAACATAAAAAGTCCTTTGTTAATTTTTAAAAAAAGTTCAAATTTGTGATGTTCCATACGGCTAATGTAATTTTTTACACAGGTTATATTTCTACCAGTTCAAAGCGACTACTTTCCTGTGTAAATTCAGTATTCAGTGGTTGTTGTGCGATTTTTTTTTGCCGAGTTATTCAAATTTGGAGCAAAAATCGTGCCTCTCAATGTAATTACTTCTAGGAAGCGAAGGGATGATTGCAGAACGTTCAGCAAAAAAAACAATGGAAAGGTCAGTCTTTCCTCTTTAAGACGCGTGTTTTGCTTTTTCGATTTAGTTCATTTTTTGGTGTACCATGTCTTTTCGAAAATATGCTTAAAAATTGTACAAATTCCATGTTTTGCTTTAACTCGCTGTATCTCGGTAAGGGATGATCGCAACGTCACGATCTTAAGCTTATTTTAAAGCGGAGGGTCTGCCGATTCGATTGAATGTCAGGCGAACCAGTTGCTATAATTTTTTTACAGTTTAGCCATTTTTCGTCAACTTGGTTGCATTTTGCTATTCAAGTCTGCGATTTTGACGAAATTGGAACATGATGTAACCAAGTAAAATGACGGGGGTTTAAGTCATCATTTTACCGGTTTTGAATTTGTTTAATGAAAATATATTACGCTCTATAAATTAATGTTTATCTGCGCATGTGTCAATCAGATGCAGTTTGCTGTGTTTTATTTTAATCGAGACGGGTTGGAATTTTGCAATAAATTGTTTCGGACCAAAATATACCTTTTTTTAAGCGAAAGGATAAACAACTCCTGTGTTACAAATCCCTTTTCGAAGTCTTATTTTTGGAGATTGAAAAAAAGTCTGATTTAATTTTCTCAAGTATTTTCTTCGAAATAAGGCGTTGTCTAGGAACATCACCTGAAACTGACTTCAGAACGAGCTGTAAAATACAGTGCGCTCTTCTCAGACACAATTAGTTTAAATATTTCTTTTCCTACCCAAAGCAAGTAGGTACCGTTTCCAAAAATTTAGTAGACTTGCTGTTTGGCGATTTCGAGAAAAGAATCCTTAACATTTACGTACATGTAAAACTTAGACGTTGGCTGTTCGATACTTTCTAAAGCAATAGCAAATGTCCTGAATTAATTTACAATTTGAACTGGCAATGGTATATTTACCTTTACTTATGGTGTGATATATATACAATTTAATAAATGTTTCAAACACCAAACAGGCGAAAATAATAAATGCGAATACATGTACATGTGGGAATCGGAAAAGTTTAAGGGGAATTGTATAACAAATTTCTGTATACCTTATGAGTGCCATTATGCCTGAACGCGCTGCGCGAATGCAGCGTGGATACTGTAGTCAGTCAGAGGAAAGACCATTTGGACAGTCGATATCGAGTTTTGATAATCGAAAGCGATTCACGTGCTGTTCGTTCATGCAAAACCATTGTCAGTCCAGTTGATCGATAGGCAGTTCCTTCGGTCGTACTGTTACCCCTAACTATACCATACACATACGTGCAAGTAGTTGGACAACTAGTAAAAAATATGTATACATACGAGGTGTAAAAATTGCTTAAAAGAATATTCACATATTTTTTACGTTACACCAGGAAACATAGAAAATCCAGTTGGAAAAGCTTGTTTAATAATTGTTCAACTGCAAAGTCAGATTATCACAGAAAGATTTTCTTTCTTTTTTTTTTAAATTGCTAAATAATATTTGATGGTTTAATCTATATACCACATAATTTTAGAAATTGCTTATATTTTACGTTCTGGGGTTACCTCTACGAAATTCTCATTTTTGCATGGAATTATCTATTCTACATACGTTGTATGGAACTTGAATGTTGTCTCGTATCAATTGTTTTAGATCTGTGATTACATACAATTAATCATTAAGGTGAATGTCTCAATTTCTGCTTATTTCGTATTTTCCTTATTATTATATGCGTTACGTTTGTACTATAATTGCAACAAAATAATTCTTAATTATTTAAACATTTACGCGAGTGTTGCACGAGATTGGGGCAATACGTACATCGCTATTTTTCACGAGCAGAAATACGGACATTTAGAGCATTATATATTTAATTACAAATTACTAATACTTTAACATCTTGAAATATCTTTCTTAAATAGTTTTGGAATTGGTTGATTTATTATTATAGAATTAATCAATTGCTCTGCAAATTTTGATCACAAACAAATTTTTTTACACCTTCTTTATGACGAGTTACCTCTTAAATGAGCAGAAATTGGGACATTCACCTTCCTCTTCTCTCTGTAAGTAGGTACAAATATTCAGAAATGATAGAAAATTGTATACATAAATAATTCGAAACAATCGAAGCTGCCCTTCCATCCATACTTGGCTGTCAGTTTATTTTGCATTTTTCTACGTCTATCTGACTTTTTGATCATTATCTATATCTATACATTCATCACGATCCCCGCGTAATTAGCAGATCACTGTGCGAGGCGAACTTGGTCCATGAATTTGGAGACATGCAAATGACGACACGTTCGATCGCTCTTACAGTCTTTGCCCATCCTTTTCTACAGTGTTAACCGGCCATTGGCAACCAGGAGATCTCTTTCCCTCCAAAGGTACACGAGCAATCAAAGAGCTGTCCACGCTGATCACGTACAGTGGCGAGGACAATTTCGTTCTCTTGCCGTCACGTTTGATGGTTATGTCAGCCGCGTCATATGTCTATGCGTGTTCTTTGTCCCTAACTTCGGCAAGATGTCAATCATGCTTGTTCCCCAGAGATTCGTTTACAGACTCGAAATTTCTGAAGCGGCTGCAGCTTAAACGTTGAGTGAAATACAGGTAGCCACTTTTAGTCTACTCTTTTAGGAAACAATGATCCTAACAAGTGCATATGTACCTGGGTATGGTAGTTTTGGTATAATGATTTTAAGTCAGTTTATAAGTATTTTAAATTTGTTGCGAAAACTAGTTGTAATTGTAAAGAAAGAAATTGGACCAATGTGGCAAATAAATTTTGCTACTGACATCTTCCTCACTATAAAGCAAAGGCTTGTGAGTAGTATTAAAAAGGATCCAAATTCGATTACATAGGGTATGATTAATTCATGTATTATATTAGAAATTAATAAGAACTAAATATAAGAGATTAATAAGAACTAAATATAAGAAATTAATAAGAACTAAATATAAGAGATTAATAAAAACTAAATATAAGAAATTAATAAATATAAACTACCCCAGACTAAATATATCCTAAACTTTTACAAATCAAGACTTGACTTATAGAATTTAAAGAAGCTACTTAATTCGAGAATAACAATTATACTTATTATTCCATCAAATATATGGTGAAAAGAAATTTATGTTAAACGATTTTACAAAAAATGCACTAAAAACTAAAAACTAATTATTTTCTTGTATTACAATTTCGATGGTGTTTACTCACTTTAAATAAAATTGTGGCGCGGGATATTTCTTAACAGAAATAGAATTAATATTTTATTTTCGGTGAGAAAACACCTTCGAAATTGTAGTACAAGAAAATAATTATTTTTTAGTATTTAGTACAATATTTGTAAAATCGCTTAACATACCTACAATATGTTTTATATATTTTATTTTCTAGTTTTTAGTGTTTGTGTATTTTTTATTTATTTTTTTATTTTTATATATATATATATATATTTGGTTTTTAGTGTTTGTGGATTTTTTATACATTTCTTTTTATATTTTTTATTTCTGATTTTTTTAAATTGTATTGTCATTCAACCTACGCCTGCAGAATTTCAAAACAATTAAATTGGTGTAAGTAGATGAAAATTGAGTTGCCAGATTTGAACCATACACCAAACATACGTACAGAGAATCGAAGCTAAGTAAAATCATTTGAAAGTCAAAATCATTAGTGTTCCCTTTCTCTGCAATTACTCGAGATATACAATTTCTATTTTTCAACATTATTTAGACTTACGGAAAATATATAATTAATTTTATCTTTTTTCTAGATGGAGGTACGTTGGTGATGCCCTTGTTACACTGATTTTCTTAAATGGAAACATGTGCTTTTATAGATGTATATTGATCGCCTATTTTTTGCGAACACGATGACTGTACATAATGAAAGACTAATAAACAAACAGGTGGAAAAACATATCAGTTTCCCCCTTTCGTGTGAGCTGTTTTCGTCACAAATCAGACTGGCAAGTAGAAACGCTCTATGCGCAGTCAGACATAGGTAGACTACTTACACCGTAATCGCATCTAACTTTTCGTATTAAATTGAATTGCAATCATGCCATGAGTCAGAGTCAACCGTTTTAGTAACAAAACCAATGTCGGAAATTTATTAGTCTAAAAACTTAGTCCTTCCTTTTTGCAATAATCCAATGCTTCCCACATTTATTCTCTATACTTTCATAATGAGTTCGGCTATTTATGATCGTTTAATTTTTCAAGAAATGCGCTACGAATCTAAGAGTTAAAAAATAGATGTCAGTTTTCATAAATGAAGATGATTTTAATATCACCTCCAGGCTACCATTTAAAAAGCTTAACCTGATCAAAGGTAAGAAGAGCACTGTCTAATGCAGGTTGCTCTATTATCCTATCTATATTTTATAAATTTTTCTGTATACATACATCATAATTCTTCTTTTATATTTTCTCATCAATTAATTCCACAGAAACAATGCCACCATTTGTCCCTTTATTTCAATTCACGCGAATGATATCCAATTTGGACGTACACTATAATTCCTGCCCAACACATTTATTAAAGAATCAAAAACCTTTCTCTTTTTTTTTTACATTTCAATCATTTGAAACGCTATTCAAATTTGCCTTTGTCCGTAAAAATAACATTTCTTCACTTGCTCCCGTCGAATATATTTAATTGCAAACTGGGTTGTGTTATCCTTTCATCAGAAACGATGTATTTGATCACGCCAACCCCATAACCAGAATTCGTACGATTAAAGTAAAGTAAATTAAAATAAAAATTAGAATCGAAATTACTCTGACCTAGCGAATTCTTACTCTCATAGTTTAGACATGTTTGCCTCTTTCCTTCAGCCAGTGATTTCAAATAGCTGCGTGCATTATTTATAAAGCACCCGCATGAGACATCCTTTCGCGCGTAACGAAGGCTTTAATTTCACGACTAACACAAACAAAGAAATTCAACGTCCAAGAGACTACATCGTTCCGATAAAAAATAACTGACTTGGACGAACTGTAATTCTCGAAGTTGCAATTAAAAATAAGCAAGAAAATCAGGATTACCGAGCTCCGCGATTCTTCAACCCCCACTTTCGGCGACGCATTAAAATGAAAGGTAACAAAGGTATCGGCGAAATAAAACTTTTCCAACAAATGGAATCCAGACTTTTCAGTTTCACTCGTGAAATTCGGACCCAGTTACGATGAAATATTGGTATTACCAGTCTGGCGCACGGCGAGCGGACGGTCCCGCCCTCCATCCCCCCGCTGTTCCAGTACAATCGGTAAAAGTGATAGGCAATTGGGGGAGACTAGTTTCAAAAACAGTCTGCATCGCGTTCCAGGACTTTCGAGGGAACGACAAATATGAAATGACGACGCACTCTGTCCAAGAGCCGCCGTGATTTTCGACGCATTATAACGAATGCCCCGTTAAGTAACCCCTATTCGAACGCCAACAGGTTAATGCTAATTTACTCAATATTTACGTTCCTCCTCGACGCCGTTGCCGCCCGCGCAACATATTTCCATTGTTTTATCTCGGTACGTCAATATTGGATAGTGCCCCGAATGGACTACTCGGATGTTTGCTACGGTAGTCCGCGCGTATACCTCAAAATCTGACCCCTCACGCACGAAACGCCACCGCTTCAAGCCCTTTTCGTCCTTCCATATTGAATTTCTGTGTACAGGACTGGGTAGGCAAGTTATAATCACCAAGTTAAGTATGCTTAATGCTATAGCTCGCGTTCCAACCACCTGCTTCAAGGGAAGCCTCTGGATTGGGTTGCCCGAAAATGAGCGCTGTGTGTAAATTCTTTTTCTTCGTATGAAATGAAAGAAGATATTAGTATCGAGCTTGTGGCTTATTAAATTCTTCTGTTTCAAAATAATCGTGGACATAGGTCCTTAAAATTTCCAGTCTAGAATTGTCGAAAAATCGTTTTTTTTTATTTCATTCTTCGAATGATCCACCTCATTTGCTTATTTCGACCTTGTTTTCTTAATTGGATAATAATTCCCGAAGTTATAGGCACTCGAATAGCGGCGAATGCGAGGGTAAAACCCCTTCACGTGAAACTTTAAACGCGTTTTTCTCTAAACAGTGTTCTTCAAACTGGGGGGACAAATATCTCGAAAAGTTATTAATCGATTCGATTGGAAGTTTTCTTATTTTGAAGAATATACTTTTTGCAGTGGGGAAACCTATTTTTACATTTTAAGATTTTTGAATGTTTGTATTTTTTCAACGCATTGAAAGGACGAAAAACAGCGAAAAAGTGATTTCAAACTTCAAGTTATTTTTTAAAAAAAGTCTTTTTTTTCATTTTTATGGTTTGCCCACTAGGGAATTTCATGTCCTTTAGAAATCTGGGATTGTTTTTTATTTGATATCAATGATTTAGGTGCTACAAGTCCCACCGTTTTCGATCGCCATTTGCAATGTTTAATTAAAAAATATACGTATATATTTCTATGGTTTAAAACATCCTTAATACAATACAAAAAGTCACAAATTAAATTATTTGTGGTAGTTTTCCTTTACAGTAATTCCTAAAGCTCACCTATTTTTGTGGACTCTAGACCAGAACATCCCCGTAATTTTATTTCTTTAAAAATACTTTGGAGTTTTTAAAGCATACTGTTATTAACTAATTCTGACATTTTGCAAATAGTTTCCCCCTGTTTTTCCATTATTACCCTATTAGATATGTTTACTTGTATCGGTGCTGTACTTTTAGAGGTGCTGTAGATAGGCTTATGAAGTTTGCTTCATAATATATGTAGATATATAAGTACTTTGCTACTATTAGTGAGACCTTGAAATACACGATGCATTTCAAACTATTTCCAAACTTTACTTATACCAAAATATAAGAACTATGCTTTCAACTTTCAATTTTCCAATTTCGTATTATTCATTAGCCATTCTATAGACAGGTTTTGAAAATGATGGCAAATTGATATTTTCAATGTTTCGAGAAAATAATTTAATCTCACTAGATATTACTTAAAGAACAATAAAATTCCAGTTCAATATTTACACACACATGTGTCAGTACCGACAAGTCAAACACAAAAGCACGAAATAATTGTCTCAGGGGCCAAAGTTTCAGCAAGAGAAATTTTTTGAACAAACAGAAAAGGTAATTGCTGAAACGGAATCCGTAAATTTCATGATATGTACTGGGATAACGCAGACAGAAATCCTTTGGAACGTACCCGGGAGAAACGGGGGTTCAGTTTGTTTTCTCAAGAGTTTAACCGATCTAGGACATTCGAAACTGCTGATCTAGGTTCGAACAATTGCAATTCGCTTAACTTACAATTAGAGCGACTGGCCAGGCTGATGTTAGTGGAACCTGCAAAGTACAAATCGATTATTGGATTGCAACAAAAGAGTCCGCTAGCACAGGCATACAGTTGCAGAAAATTTCGATGAAATTGGGATAACATTTAAAAAATGCCTTTGTTATATAAATAAAGAAATACAATTTTAAAATATTTACCATATTACATATTAGTTTTCAGAAGTTCTGCTCTCCAGCTCGGCGAACTTCGTGTCCCCATCTGCAGCAAATACCACACTGAAGCGGCAAGCCACTGGGAGGCGGTATTGAGTGCGCGCTGGCCAACATACAAAACGCTGTTTCCGCTAACAAAAATGTTGGAATCGATTAAATTGCTTAAGCATGTAATTAATTAGATATTCCCAGTAAGTATTCAAGCATTCGTAGGATTTTTTAACTTACCTTCTCTCAATGCGATGTAAAATTTGAACACGGTTCAATAAATTTTAACTCTATCGAGCTCCACTGAAATACTTCTCCTCCGCTAGACGTTGCTGAAGTGACGTTGCAACCGTAGTATGTCTTCCTCAGTGGCGGATTGGGTCTAAAAATATTGGTTGACAAATTGGGCCCATTCGCAACTATAAGGTTATCATTTAATTTTTATAAGAAACTAGAAAGATACCCCGCGCTTTGCTTCGGGCCTAAGTAAGAGATATTAAGGACTCCATGAAAATACATTTCACTCATTTTCACCACCCCTTTAGGGGTTGATTAGGGCAAAATCCTGAAATTGGTTTTTAGACATTTATGTGCGCAACCTTTCGAAGTAAAAACCAAGTTGATATCTAATCGGGCCTAAGAAATTTGGAGGAATCCGTGAAAATATATTTCACCCCTTTTCATCCCCTTAGGGGTTGGTTAGGGAAAAATCCTGAAATTGGTTTTTAGGCATTTGTGTGGGTACTCTTTGTGAGTAAGAACCACGTTTATATCTAATCGGACCTAGGAGATATTACGGAGTTCGAGAAAATACATTCGACCCCTTTTCACCCCCTTGGGGGTGAAATTTCACGTTCCCAGGTTAAACAGTTTGAGCTTGCAGTTGACGAGTCAGTCAGTCAGTCAGGGCTTCTTCTTTTATATATATAGAAGATAAATAAGATTTTCAAAATTTTGCTCGGAAATTTATTCAAATTACAACCTACTACTTCTATTATATTTTCAAGCTACTGAAAGGTCATTAACATATTTAATATTGGGCCAGCTGACAAAAGTTACTTCTTTTGATTAGATCTATCATTTGGTGAACAAAATTATTTTACAGTTCACGAGTTATAACCCGAAATCGGAAAATAACCGGACTTTCAGGGGTCAATTACACCCCCTTAGAGTGAATTTGGGCAGCAAACAAAAATTCCGTTGTAATCAGGAGGAAATTCCCTACATATTCACAAAGTTTCAGATTTTTGTAAATTTTCGGGTTCGGTTTGTTCCCTTGTAAGTAGCAATGCGTTCACACTCACCCTTTCTGACGTAGAAGCATGCGACCCTGACTCCCGTTTCACCCGTCCACATCAGAATATTCGTGCGCGTTCAGCCTTGCTCAACGTATACTCATTCAGGTCTGGATCCGGCTTAAGAGGAATGATGACTGATCAGTTTGTATGATTTTATGGAGCTTTTGTTATTCTGAGCAACTCTTATTTGAAATTATAGCTAATGTGAGAATTATTATTTTTTGTAACATTGTATGTGTGCATCATCTTTCGTGTAAAAATAGTTGAAACGAGTGACAATGGATGCATACAAATTTAGTAGCAGTTCCATTTCAGATTCCTGTGTTACACTTCCGTTTACTCCATAAGTAGATGCATAAACTTTCTTCTTCCCTTTGGTCTGAGAAACATTTTCCCACCACGAAGTTTAATAAGAAAATTATGCCGGTGACGTTAATGCATTCTCAACAAACTCTTTGGGACAGAGTTAGTGAAACACTGTGTATGTTGTAATACACTGTTCATTTTGGGGATATTATAATATATTGTAATGTATTGTTAATGTAATCTTATATCACTTATGAACTCGAATACATATAATTTTGTAATTAAATAATTAGTATTTTCATGTACCTATATTCGTATTCGTCATTCAATTAGAAGAATAAAAATTGCCATTTTAATGGTCAATTAAAGTATTACATTCACACGTTACTTATCTTTAATTGAAGGAACAATTCCCTTTGAGCGTTTCTTAATTATAAAAACGCAATGGTTAATGTCATTACGTTACTTGTACAAGTAGACATTACTTGAAACAATATAGACATTAAAATATAGGCTCGGGAAATTAGTATGACTATCTTCAAATAATTTCATCAGAATAGATTAAATATTACTACGTATTCACGCGACTGTTGAACAATGTCAATTAAGGAGAGAATTCATCCTTTCAACTGAGGAATATTTTTCACTAAGTAAATGACCAAAAATGTAACCTATTCTTTCAGCCACCTTATCGCACTGACCTTACGCTACTTCAGCTATCGCCTTAATATCCTCCAGAGAATCTTATTCACCGCGTGGAACTCTGCTTAATTAAAAACGTTATCCGACATGATCACATAGACAGAATGTAGAATTCCCTTTCGCAATCTTTTACATCGTTTATCAAATCCCTAGAATCCTTCTTTCTCCAGGGGTGACCAAATGAAGCTAATTAAGTAGATAACGTCAAGGATAGCGCCGCCGTTATATACAGGGTGTCGTACTCGAACAGATACACGTTAATGTCTTCGAAACTGCTGGTGACATCAAAAAATGTTTCGAAAAAAAATTGAATGATTTCGAAGGCAGTATAATCTTACGTAAACAGTGTTTTTGTTGATGGAGTTTTGGAAGATTTATGAAGATTAATTTCGATTTCGTAAACAGAATCTTATACCGTTAAGCAACTACTTAGTTCTTGATCAGACACTCATTTTTTATCAGTTCATGAAATAAACCGTCCTTTTAAGTTTATGTCAATAAATAATTGTTTGATATAATTACTAACATAAAAATTAATAATTCAAAAATATATGTGTTGTATATGAAAGCAGTTAGGGTTGTTAGTTTTCGTGAAAATAAATTTGTAAGGTAGCCCACTTGAAGGAACCCCTGTTGAAAGCCATCTCTTACTGTTCGAAGTAAGAGATCACCATCGACGTCAAAGTCGATTTCTTTGGTGGTTGTTGCGGTATTAAAGGTTATTTTCACACATTTTGCTTATAATAGTTTACTTTATAATGTAGCGCAAGAATTTTAGTTTTATATGTATCACTTTGCTTAAAAAGTCAGTGATCATTATTTAGTTCCAATTTTTTCTTGTTTAATTTTTGATCACCTAAATAAAAAATAGGTTAGGACATTATAAAATTATAAAAAAATTAAATTTAGATGGTATAATACTAAAAATAAGTTTATGTGGTACTTTCTTTTTAATTAGTATGGCTTTCTGATCAAATATTAGTTCCTTACCTGATCAAAAAATTAGTTTCCATGTATTTTAGACGATCAAAAACTAGTTCCTGACCTGATAAAAAATTAGTTCCCATGTATTTGAGATGATCAAAAACTAGTTCCTAGTCACCTTATTATTCCATACCTTATAAATAATTAAATTATCCTTATTTTCAACGTATTAAAATTTTGTCTTAAAGTTTAAACATTAATTCACCTTTTAGTATAAAAAAGTCTATGGTTTAAAGTTTTATTAGGTTAAAAATAAATATTAAAGCGGGAAGCCCTCTAAACTAATCAAAAACTACTTAGTTCCTTAACGCTACTCTATAACATATTAATAAATGCAGCTCTTTATTCGTTATAAAAACCTGTTATGATACTTATCTAAAGTCGTTAGCTTTGAAGATACATAATTTAATTTTAATTGTAATTTTGCGAAATTAAATATCTCCAAAATTAATGGCTCTCCGTTACAGGTATTCTAATACATTCTCATAGCAAACTAAGTCCTGCATCGACAGATGAGTTAAGAAGTATACAGTGTCATTTAGAAAGACGAAGTTGACCTTCGTATTTCGTCCACACCTTCACTTCTAAAAAAACTAGATAGGTATGTATTTACGTTACATCATGCCTATTTAAAAGCACTCGACTTTCCTTCGAAACATTTTTCGATACAGATTCGAAGATATCCTCGTAGACAATAATATGCAGCCCCCTTATTGTTCCTCCAAACAGTTCAAACCCAATTTTACATCGAAAGCGTCTGAGTTCAGCGCTGAAATACAATCCGCCAAGAATAATGCCACTTTTTGCCGTGCTCTCCGCGGATCGAACATCGATGTGCGATCTTAGAGGAACTTTCTAATTAATTTCCTAATTAGTCAAACACGTGAGCTCGCCGTTGGCGTAGTGGGGAGGTACGCGTTAAGCGAAAATCTTAATTAGATGTACCCAGAAGACGAAGTTCAGCCACAAATTTATCGAAGTCAAGCATATCTCTGACCCGAAACTTCCACCTTTGGATACGTTCGCTCCCACTTTCTCAACCGCGCGCACGACCGTCGAACTTTCCCCTCGCGCAGCCCCGCTTGTTTACACGAATCCGATTTAATCGAATTCGCCTGATTCACCGACGCGCTCCGCCCTCCCTGCACCCCCACGAAATTCCAAGTCGATCCTGACGCGACCCTGCCCGCCTGTGCCGCTCCTGTGTCCTTCGCCGCTAGCGCAGTTTGTCGAACAACGAAGATTGGTTAGATCGAGCAAATTCGTCTTGGATTTGCATACTGTGCACTTAGATCCCGATAGGCGAGAGGAGGTCGGACCCGTCTAACTGGGGGAAAGGGCGCGTTTAACTAACCTATAGCGGTAACGATGGAATAGTTCGGCCTCATAGTTTACCCATAGATGCTGCTGTACTTTGGATGAGGAGTTTGGTTGGGCACGAGGACGGGAGGCCTAACAGAGATGGCGCCGCTGCGCGGGCCGTTTATCGAACAGAGAGGATGAATTATTAGGGGTGGGAAGGGGATGGGAGAATCGCACCAACAAGGGGAATGGAAGAAGGAGCAGGGTACCAGCACCAGTTAAGGGAGACTATAATGGGAAACTTGCAAGCCCTGGGCCACGGCAACAGCCAGGTCTTGTCGTTTCGCACGCGTTCACTGCCTTCTCACCTAGCAGCGTGGAGGTACAAGTTGCGTGTCGCTGGATGCTTGTGTGTACACCAGAGACAACAAACTGTTCGAAAGGACAGCAAACTGGGAACCGTGTTAATTTAGTAGGCTTTTTAGATGTTCTTTTATTGAATGTGATGCATCTTTTGACTTGCGGAATTGTGTTGAGGATGGGCGGAGTAAGGTTCTCTAGACTAGAGCTGTAAATGTTTGAATAATTAGGAGTAGCGTAAACTCGGGGAAGTCCGTGATAGTTTCAGAATTTGTCTGTTAACTGCTAATATTCACATGTTCTGAAAGTGAGTCTGGGATATAATGAAAGGTCAGACACCATACAAACAAATAATAGGTTAACAGAAATTTACTAAGTATATTTAATTGAAAATATATTAAATTAAATTTTCACGACATACTGTGGTAACTCCGTGATAGTTCTGGGTGGCCCGATATATGTTCACCAGCTACTTGTTTATATTATTTTATATTATTTTATATTATTTTATATTATTTTATATTATTTTATATTATTTTATATTATTTTATATTATTTTATATTATTTTATATTATTTTATATTATTTTATATTATTTTATATTATTTTATATTATTTTATATTATTTTATATTATTTTATATTATTTTATATTGTTTTAAATTATAAAAAAATAAAAATAAATAGGCTATAATCTAATCTAGGAGCAATGTAATATATATTCAAAATTTCATTGAAATCCGTTCAGCCGTTTAGGCATGAAAGAAGGACAAACAAACAGACAACGTTTCACTTTTATATATTAGTAAGGAAGTAGGGAAGTAAGGATAAACAAGCGACCGTGCACAATTAGCACGAAGAATTTCTCAAATAATGCGCTGCTGGAACAAAAACGCTCTCAATCTATCATACTAACTTCAATGGGGAAGATGACGCAAAGCTCGGCGCAGAGGGCGCCACTAGCGCATGTACTGCGGTTTTGCATGAGTGCGCATGCGTGAATGGTTTGCGCGCAAATTTTTCATTTGTGGAATGTATGAAGTTGGTAGTTACATATTAGTTTTATATCGGGTGGGAAAAAGTTGCAGTCATCATCCCCATTGACTGATTCTTTTACCGCATCATAAACTAGAACAGGGTTGACTAACTGGTGGCTCGCGAGCCACCGGGGGCTCCTCCGCGTTGCTGCTACGCTGAACGGCCCCCCTCCATACCTAACAGACTGACGATCGCAGTGGATTTCTCCTTCTTTCCTTCTCTTTTCGACTGCGATCGTCAGAGTCTGGTAGGTGTGGAAGGGGGCCGTTCAGCGAGCCACCAGTTAGTCAACCCTGAACTAGAAGATCAACGCTGTCTACTAGTTTTTTTCTTCAACTAAATTCGGTCTGGCAACTTCGAGTTACAGGCGAATAAAAATGTATCACGGAGTAACCACTATCAGGACTAAGCTGAGTTTATTCTATTCGAATATTCGGAGTGATCGGATTTCGGATTGTACCGAATAGGAATTTGAACATAAAATATTTGGTCACAATTTATCGTGAAATTCTTTTTATATTGGCCTTCACAATTATTTGTTTTTCAAACATATTTGTTCTATAACTCTGGGAATTTTTAATTAAATTTTTCCACTGAATTCCACCTTGTAGATTTTGAGTTAAAGTCGATCAAACGGAACCGTGTTCACCACACGGAGACGCGCATTACGCAAGCACTCGCTTTGATGTCTTGTATATTAATTAATTGTTAATATTTTGTAAATATTCTTATTTTAAAATACATCATATATCCCTATGAAAGAATTGTGAAAAGAGCAAATGGTTTGAGTTATTACTGGCTCTACAATTCAGCCCAAAAGAAACCGTTGATTTTAGCTATCTAACACCCATGTACCCCTTTAAGAAACATATTTTCAACCAATTAAAAATAAATTTGTACGTGCAAGCGCAAGGGCCTTTTCACACAAGACACTTCAGTAGCTTGTGACTGGCATTTAAAACATATTTACTCAGTGAAAATAGCACTGATTCAAAACTGAAGAGAAGATGGAGAATACGTAAATATGTGCCACGTGTAAAAAGGTCTTAAGAAACATAGGTACTTCTATCAATATGCGCTCAGACCCTCAATGTAGCTGGCTAAGGGTCATAATTTACACCTTGAAGTCTCAGACAGCATTAGCTGTAATAGCCCAGGCCGTGAAAGCCTAAAAAGTCTTAAAAGATTCAATACAAGGAACAACCACCCCGTTCTCAACTCGACTCTAAATTAGCTAATTGATAACTTTAGCGAGCAACTCGGGGGAAAGTATCGCGCCAACTAAGAAAAAAAAATGTAATAAAGTTTCGAAGTTCGAAAGTGTTTCTGGTAGATGTATATACGCTTTTACGAGCGGAAGAACCCTTTGATATGCAAATGATATTGATACTCCCCACTTTCGACCAATACTGTCGTATTTCAAACTTCCATCAAGCACTTAAATATAATCTCATTATAACGCTATCTGATATGCAAACTGGCCATTTTTTTCAATAGCTATTTATTTACCACCCCACGTTTCATCCCCTCTTTCAACGTAAACTGTTCACGTCACCGTCGAGGAGTGGACATTTATAGAATTCTTCTATGTAGTTGCTTCGTGTTTAGAACGAAGCTAGAACTCACGTTTGTTAATTTAGAATGCCGCGTCCGCAGAAAATAGGGAAAGCTGGTTGTTATTTCACAAGGGAGGATAATTTCCAGAGTTAACAACCTTCATAACCGGCATGGCATATTAACGATAAAATAGGAGGTTTACGCACATTCGAAGTTTTACACGAGAGCCGAAGCGTCACGCAAACTTTGTCCGAACTTAAAAATGATGTGCCCTGTATTACTAGTTTACGAGAATAGTTGCGCGGGTCTTAAAGAATTCCGTAATATCCTGTTCACACGACTAAATGTTTGTATGGCGTATTCAATAACTTCATATTTAGGAAGTTTGAAAGCTAATTGTGATTAATGGTGAAAGACTCAACATGTACCTATTTGAAAATATTAAATAAGTATACGGGTTAACCATTAAGGAATTGAAGTGTTCTCGGGTCATGGTAAAGAATTCGCAGGTAAAAATTAGTCATAGTAAATTAATCGTTGGTAAATATTCTGGGAAAATTTATTTAATTTTCTGATTTTATAGTTATTTAGTTACCTACAGACAAAAAGGTCACTTGGGAAGACAGCTGGTCCTACGTTTTACAAAATTTATTCAACTTATTTTTAATAATTATTTATAATATTTCGTGGGTGTGCAAGGAAAATTCACTAACAAGGGAAGTTCGGCAACTAGAAAATTTAAAAAATCTAGAACTTTGTAGAAATGCAGTTCAAGTGATGCTAATAACGTAACTATTTTTTAATTCGGCAATAAAACGATTCTAAGGGTGAAAACAGCCCCTCGAAGAAATTGAGAGTTTTCAGATTATCGTGAATATCTGCGAAACTGTAAAAGATATAAAAAAGAAGTTAAATTGAAAGATCTATGTTTTTTGTGATCTATAAAGCGGCGATAAAGAATTTGTGAAAAACATTTTTTTCCAAATTTATCACCACCACCATTTTTTCGACAATTCTTTATCAGCATATTGTAGAATATTGGGAGCGATAAAACTTTGAATTTACCTTTTTTCAATATCTTTTACGGTTTCGCAGATATTCAGGATAATATGACAACTCACCATTTTTTGGAGGGGATTTTTTCACCCCTAGGACCGTTATATTGCCAAATAAAAAAATATTTAAAATTTATATTTTACAATAATGAACATTCTACATATCTTGTGAAAAATAGAAATTGATATTTCTCAAAACTTAATTACACAGAATTAAGAAACTGTTCCTCAATCAACGACTGCCAGACTGTTGCGTCTGTGAACCCCCATGGGGGTTAAACAGGTTACTACCATCGAAGAGGGTTTCGGATTACAAACGGAGCCTCAGACGATATAAATTAACCAGATATGTGGCCACTGAGTTGGTAAAGCAGGTACGGTAGGTACCAGTGGACCTACAGTGGCCGTTCTGTCGCAAGCACAATTTGCTCAGCTTCGCGTACTAGCTACTGATAAACAGAACTTATATCGTCACAATCAACCGGTTGGCACTGTGACTAATAAGTAAAGTTGGTGTTTGTGATTCGTTATTCTACAAAGTATTCGAAGATGTAAGGGTATAATAAATATACAGAGTGACATAAATGTCCAATCGGGCATGAGGTGATTCCTTCTGCAAATATTAATGGCAAACATGCAATGAAGTCTTTTTCTTCCCAGTTCGGTTTTCGAAAAAATCACACGATGATCATTGAAACTATTAGTGCGTTTATTAACATGAGACACCCTGAATAATAACAAGATGACACCTGAGACCAAGTTACACTGACAGGAGTAAGAATAGGCCACACGAACTGGACACACTGCTACCTGATCACCAAAACCGAACCAAACACCTGCGATTCCTATGACGTACAAAACTCTGTTAGTCATATCTTAACCACTTGTCCTAAGTACAGTAGGAAAAGAGAAGAATATAACCTACAAAATGCACCAAATATGTTACAAAAAACAGTGACATGTGACAAAGTTCTAGCCTTCCTAAAGGACATTAGACTCTACAGCCCTATTTAGATACACCATATCCCACTGATTTCTACCGTGGTCACTAATAACCCTAGTAGGTGCATGTGACCTTAAACTCGCAATAAATAAAAAAGATAACACCTAATCGAAATGCCATAGTCATTAAATCTAAATGTCCACTCATCATACTCGTTATTTTTCCCTTCGAACGTTGCACCACGACAAAACGCTTCAGATTAGGAAGCGGCGAACTGATATCCCCGATGTCTATATCCATAAGCCGCAAGGGCCCGTGATACTTCCTAGACAGATCAATTTGTACGTCTCCTAGATCCTGGATCGTAGATGAGCGTGTAATTGGGTAGCCCAGATCCGCTATGGTGTATAGTAGCAGTAAGAGACTAGTGGGGCGAGCTGGAAGAGGCACGGCTCATCGATATCTATGATGTTAACCCAGCCGTGCTTCCCTCCTGATAGGCTGCCGCATAATTACTCGAGGCGTGCGTTCAGCTTAATAGTCGCATCATCATTCGATAAACATGTTATTACTGGACGAGCGGAGGTGCGTCGTGAAGGCGAAGCAAATTAACGGCCCCCTATCGAAATTACGTATCCAGCGAGCGAGATTCGATGAAAAGTCTACATTCGGCCAGCGTCAGGTTACTCACGAGGAAATTGAAGAACGCACATGTGAACTTTCCTCTGGGAAACCTTTTTCTTCACCGAAAATTTATATGGATCGAAAGCACGTATCAAAACAACATGCAAAAATAACAATTTTGAGTTCAGCAATCTACTCGTTGAAGAGTTATGAGGCGAAAAAGTCGGCATCCTTTACTAGCTACTAGGTTAGTAGAGGATGCCGCATGCTTAAGCATTTGCTTTAGAATAAGTAGCGACTATGAATACCGGCCTTAGAGACTGAATAAAAGGAAAAACAGAAAATCAGCAATTGCCGTGAATGTAGTCCGAGGCAAGCTTCTTAAACGCTTAGAGCATAGTATATACATGGAGGTCTCATGGCCTATGTTTCCTGTGGATCCAGTTGCCGACCAACATCGTGCGAGAGAGAAAGCATCGTGTGAACTGGTGCGAGAGAGAGAGAGAGAAGTATAGATTCCCAATCGACCGTAATGCGCATGCGCCGATATCGTGCCAGCGAGAGAAGTATAGATTCTGAATCGCCCGTAATGCGCATGCACCGATATCGCCGGCGACGATCCGCGGTTATTATGATTATCGTTGTTTAAGCTCGTACTTACCTTTTGAGAAACGGTTATATATGTATCGAGTTGAAATTAAAGAATGCCAAACCGATATTGCGTGTTGTGCGGTAACCGAGATAAATCGGCTTCGATTGAGAATCTATACTTCTCCCGCACGATGTCCTTCTCTCTCGCTCGACATCGGCGCATGCGCATTACGGTCGATTGGGAATCTATACTTCTCTCGCTCGCGCGATGTCTTTCTCTCTCGCGCGATGTTGGCGACAGTTTCGAGCTTTCAATGGGACCTCCATGTCTATATGCTCTAAGCTTAAACGCCGCGTAAAGGTCTAAACACACTTGTCAATTCCGTATCAGTACCGTTCCGGCGTACCAGTGGTAAGACAAAGAGAACCTCGACGCCCCTCTTCTTCTTACCACTGGCACGCCGGAACGGCACTGACACGGAACTGATATGTGTGCGCAGACCTTTAGAATCAGCACCTCTAATAGTCTCGGGGAGTACACTGTAGTAGTGTGCGGCAAAAAAGGAGAACACACCACGAAACTTAGAGATATGAAATGCCGGAATCGACAGGTCATATGCGTGTCTAGTGATAGAACATTGAGAGGAACCCACATTGGTAAGGTCACGTAGATAAACTGGTGAACCTGTTGTTAAGGTTCTGTGTACTAAGCAACACAGATCTAGAATCCACCGTTGCTAAATGCTTAGCCACCCAGAGAGAACCAGAGAGGGAGTGATGTGCTCGTATTTCAATTGTGAATGAATGAAACAATGAATGATCCATTCGTCTGTCAATGGTGCTTCCTACTTGCTAAGCTCGATATAAATATTGACAAACTTTTACACACATACCTTATGTAGTTTTCGGTACACGTTGAGACAAGAGGTACCTACAGTGACTCGCATTAATATTCGGACACTTGTTAAAATCGCATAACTTTTTTAGAATTGGTCCAAACGACTTGATTTTTTTTTTAGAAGCTAGAAGGATTAGTTTGCTAAACGACGTATTTGGTCGTTTTGAAAAAAAAATGTATTTGTTTGGAATAGCGAAAAATCGAAAATCGCGAAAATTCTCGAAATCTGCGATTTTCGACCTTATTCTGCGATCTTTAAACGTTTGTAGCTCGGAGCAACGTTAACTGATTTTGATGAAATTTTAGGCACGTATACAACTTACTGCAATCTACAAACGGTTTTTTTTTTAATTTTCATTACAAGCTCACAAAAAAAAAGTTTAAAAATCGACCTTTACTATTATTTTCGCTATTCCAACCAAATACATTTTTTTACAAAACGACGAAACGCGCCAGTTAGCAAACTAATCCTTCTAGCTTCTCAAAAAAACTCAAGTCGTTTGGACCAATTCCAAAAAAGTTATGCGATTTTAAAAAGTGTCCGAATATTAATGCGAGTCACTGTATTTCTATTTGGGCTGTTGTTTTTGGGTGATGTTTAAGATGTAGCGTAAAGAAGATTGTTACGTAATTATCGCACGCATTTGTAAAGTGATTAGTTGTGTCTCGGAGTGTATCTTCATAGTTACCGTGATAGGTGTGGTGTTGTTGAACTGAGATGGTCAAGTCCGAGAATGTCTTAACTTATATAAACGTGGCTATGATCCCTACTAGAACGAAACATATAAAATAAAATCTGACAAAAGGGCATCCTTTTAAAGAAAGTTCAATGAGTATCGAGTTAACTTTGAGAAGAGTGACTGAACGGGATACTGGCTACTACAAATGGGATACTAGATACTAAACCTACGTATTTGCTTCCAGAAGTGTGTATCGTTTCGTGGTTAAATGCGTCCTGGTTGAACGTTTTCAGTGCAATAGTCTACAAAATGTGAAGGATTTCCTTATCAGTAAATTTCGACAGGTAGAGGTGACCTTTTTTTAAACTGTGTAACTGATTTGCCAGAATGAAACCTTTGCATCTATGAACTCATCTCCATGACAGCTACAATATCGTACTCCCAAAATAAGTAGTTTCATTTAAAAACACACCAATGACTTCCAAGTGTCAAGAAATATCCCCGAAGTGAACGAGCTACGAACTGTAATTTTCATCCCTGCAAACTCAATAATTTCTTCCCCAAGTATATTTTTGTATCGTGAAAAAAAGTTTAGATCCTGAGGTATGTAGGACAACTAGGTTGGTCACTCACTCCATATCACTTGCCTGCCTCAAGCTTTGCAACTTCGTTAATTTGGACTTCATCACCTGCGAGTGCTCGCCAACAATAAAATTCCATTGCTGCTCTCTGGTTAAGAGATTTCAGAGAATAATTAAGAACAGTAGCCAGTGCTTTTCGCAATCGGAAAATGGAATTGGAATCTCTTTATAGTTGAGTCACGTCGGGGAAACAGAGAACGTGAGGATATTTCACGTGTATCGAGGCAATCTTTTACTTACCAACGATACCAGAAAGCTAAATATCGTATAGAAGTGGTCGTAAACGTTCGTTTTCCTTTCGGCTCATCTCGCCCGTGGAAATAGCCATAGGAACGTGACGATGTCATGGCGCGGCGGATAACGCGGTAACGAGGGGATAATCTCGTGCACTGGTCTGACTAAACAGCGATTACACTCTTAACTTCTTGCCTTTCTCCTACTTAAGAATATCGCGCGACTTACTCCAAGTTTAATGGCGATAAGCAACGTAGCTTACCCATTGGAGTCACTTTTCCCTAGATAACTCTTTCTTAACTGGGTAGAATTGAATGTTACCACCAATAAAGGTGGATGGAAGCCACGGATAATGTGCCATATTAGAATGAAGCGTCTAAAAGTGGGAACAGGTTCTGAAGTAACATTTCGTATTAACGGGTATTTGCGGGTTTGACGCCTAAAAATGATACAATTTTTAGGAATTTTTTTCTAAATAACAACACAAGATATCTGGACGAAAATTGCTGCATTTTGCTACAACATACTATATATTAAATATTAGTAATTTAGTTATATATATAAGGTGTTCGACTACTGCTAGGAGAAAATTTATGGGGTGATTCTAGACACCAGAATAAGGCGAAAATGAAGAATAACTATATTGCGGTTGAGGCATCGTTTCTTAGGTACAAGCGTTTAAAGGTATGCCGAAAAGCAGGCAATCCGCGTGCACCGCTGCACGCGGGGCAACACAGGCGAAGGGTCGAGCAGTACCGCCTTACAGAAGCTGCGACGAAATTAAATTTATCTCTTATTCTTTATTACTTCGTCCAAAATTGAAGGGTATCGTTGAATAAATTACACCAGACCTGCCTACTCGCTAAAATCCATTGTTCCCATTATATCCACTGTAGTCAATTATGTTATCGGGACACACACGCACAGAAATCACACCAATAAAAAAAAAACAGATCTCTCGCACTAAAACGTGTGAAGAAATTTAAAAACGAACTGAAATTTACCTAAATTTATGAGGAAGCAAGTAGAGATAATAATGAAACTAAATCGTCTTTACTCTCAAACTTCTTCACATTCTTCACCGATGTTGACTAGCCAATATTTGTAGCGATTCGTAGGAGTCTGGTGAAGAGTGGATCCCTTTTCACCTGTTACCACTGATGGACTTCGGGTCAGGTACTCTCGAAGATTTGAAGTCGAAGAACAAGTGCGTGATATGATACCAAGGAGATCGAGGAACATCTAAAAGACAAATTGCTGTACTAGCTGCTGACTTCCATCGAAGCATATCAGTTCTTCGGGTACAGCTTCTGTACCCACACCACGTACAATGAGTTCAGACTGGTTATTCGTTTGAATATCACCAACGAATCACCCCCCGGTAGCGCATGGCACTTAATTTTGCATATTACATGCTTTGTCACGTGTGAATCGAAATTTACAAGGGGAAGAATTAGAACCATTCAGAGCAGTTACCAAAGAGCAAATGCGTATGCATATTCTAGATTTTGATCGCAATATTAGCAGCAATTTTCCTGGAATGTGTGGCCTGGCATCACAGAACGTTTAATTGAAGGCAACTTTGTTGTAACGTACGCCGGATAATCGGAATTATACAAATTTCTTGAACGTATAGTTATATGTGCGCATGTGTTATTAGATGGCATTCCATTAGATACCTGCGGCTAAATATTCTACGTGCACGATAAGGCTGCGGCTTCTTTACGGCTCGAAATACCTTGCCGTAAATTATTCTGATCACCGAAAAAGTTGGAAAGTCTCTCCTGATTTTGGCGCAAATACCTTAACCCTTTCGCTGCGTATTTAAATTCTTGGACAATTTTAGACGAATAAAAAAGTTTTCAATTTTCAACTTATGGTTACCGAAAGAATTAGGTATCTCACAAGGGAAATTCGGTTACCCGAACATTCCGATTTTTTTTTAAGCTGAGCAAGTTTGCAGAGGACCTCAATGGAAGTATCGGGCAATTTTTCGGTTTATTTAGGGTGAAAACACCCTGTGAAGATTTATAAGCAGGTTTCCCTATTTTCTAGTATATCTTGTAAACCATAGTAGGTATAAAAAAATTGTTACAAAGAAAATATAACGGCTTTTCATGCGGTATACAACTGTGTAATCGAGTTGTTTAAAATTTGTGGTGTGGAACATTTTCCTGATTAAATTACAAATTTTAAACAATTTGATTACACAGTTTTATAGGTTAAGCTTTCATACTAATAATTTTTGTGTTTAAGTTGAATTTTCGTTACTTTTAATTCGGACTTGAAAATGGTAAGAACATATAAGAAAAAACTGGACGAGGAAAATGGTGAAAAGAAGTTATGAAGAAATTTGGAAATGAATTTTAAGCAACAAAATGGTGTACAAGAAAGTGGTTCGAGAATATTGCCTTCCACAAACAACATTAGAGCGTTATGTCCAAAAATTGAAACAGGGAAATGAAGTGATCATGGGTTTACCATTAGGTCCAATTAAGAGTGTATTCTCGCAAACAGAAGAGGAAGGATTTTTATTTAAGTTTTTATGAATCAATGTATAATTACAAGTTAATACTGTAACCTTTGGTACATAGTTTGAGCAACATTTAAATAAAAATTTGAAGTTATTAAACTTTTAAAAAAAGTAATGAAAAACCATCTTACCCCTGCCACAGGGTGGTATGACGGGGTACCGAAAATGGTGCAAGGCGGTTTCCCTAAATATTTCAACAATCGATGCAAATATGAATTTCTTCTAAATTATTTTCTTCCTACCCTCGCCTCACCCCCTACCTTTTAAACATTCGACAACAGGAACTACACTCATATAGTTTATAAAAAAAAATGAAATTTGATTTCGGACCTGCTGATCCATAGTTACACCTTCGATCAGCTCGCGTGGGGGGTCTAGAAGATTAATTAATATATTAAAATTCATTGATGTTTTTCCATTGATTTTTTTGTATAGTCTCTTAAGACAGTGTGCTAAAGCTAGGTAATAAATTTTTTCTATGAAAACTGTAAATTATTCCTGAAAAAAATCTTAAAAAATGGCTTACTTTTCGTCACAGTGGTGTTCCCCCTTAAGAACTACATGATTTTGTTTTAAAAAATGAAGCAAAATTCTTCGAATCCTCCAGAAAGATATTGAACTCTTCTCTGAAATATGTCCCCGTATCATCAACATCTTTAAAGATGCTTGTGCAGAAAAGTCACTAGTGTAGGAGTTACATAACTTGGTAATATAAAAATTAGCAATATTGTAAAATGTTGCAGACAAAAGACGAATGGTTCCGAGGGGGCATAATTTGACGTCGATGTTTTCAGCCCTAGCACCAATTCACTGACCAAAACAAAATGGTCACGGTATCAGCATAAAATTATTTGAAACCCTCAAGTTACCAAACATCTCTTGTCACTATCCGCAATCTCTTCGTACACCTGTACCAGAAGACCACGAGTTACCTGTGCACGCTGCACGAAGAATTATGCGGAGGGCACTCGAAACAAATAACTCCGGACAACTTGCTCCAGTTGGTCCGCGGTGCAGCACCAAGAAATTAATATTAAACACGGTAGCGTCATCCCCAGTGCCAGCCAGCCGTTGCACTGCCAAATCAGTGCGCGAAACCGCGGGCTGGAATCGAGGCACGAAGAAGTTAAAGTTTCCCTGGGCCGCGATTAAGGCGCGCCTATATATGCCGCGCGGTTTTTCGTGGTTGGCTCGGGGCCGAGTAACAGCGCGGCCGAAGAATACCCGGCAGCGAGAGGACGGCAGCGGAAAAACGGGGGGAGGCAGGCGGAGAAGGAAGGGGCGAACAAGGAACTGTTTCTCGCATGACCAGAAGGAAACGTCGCGTTTCGTATCATTACGCATATTTATAGGCGGCTGGCAAAACTGCCGCTATCCCAGACTTAGCCGTTGGGCCCCTCGGTAAATAACAGCTTTTCAGCCCGAACCTACGCGCCCAGTCGTCCCAGTTACCACGCGTTTGCGGGGATAACAAATAAATACGTCGGCAAAAAGTAGTTGTAGCTAAGTTACGCGGCCCACCTAGCCATAAATAAGGAAAGTTGTGGCATTTATGGGCGCATACTTGTACGAACAACGTAGACCTATGCCTCAACCGATGCGTTCCTAGTGCTCCTGGGAGGTGTGCGAGCGGAACGCTTCCCTGAATCGTGCCATGCCACCCACTATGGAGATTCCGGCCGGCCGTTCGAGGAATGTCGATGGCCTTTCTGGAATATTTTGCGGGGTTCCTGGGGGATCCAGCAGCGATACGACGCTTGTTCAGGACTGGGTCAAAGGTTCGCCCCGAGATGTGACCTTCCGCGGCGCGGGGACTGATCAGGAGGCGGAAGGGGTCGCGAGGCGGGGAGGCACGGCGCTGAATATTCGATTGTTGAAGCTCGGGATGTGGTAATGTGGTGCTTTGTGGGAGAGAGCGGCTTGGACGTGGCTGATCTGAAGCGTGAGTTAAAAAGATGGTAGATAAGTCAGATTATGAATACGCTTTTGTTGCCATTAACGCTAAACGTACCGGCGCTTTATACGCATATATCTATAGTCGTACCGTAACCGGCCAAGTGACCGGTTAGGAAATAAATTGTCATAAAGTCAAATGGACGAAATACAGAATTTTGAATCGAATTTTAAAACCGGTCATTTCACTGGGCGTGGTACGTTTACTGCTAAAGGTATGTAATCATCGTGAAGTGACTTACCAAATTTAATGATAGGGTAATTAGGAACTAGTTGGAAGGAATTGAAAATAGTTGGGCATGGGTGTTTCTCGTATAAAGTCGACAACAAATGTAACAAGTATATTATTTACGGAGATTCCAAGAGCATCCTTTCAGCTCCAGAAGTCGTTGAATCTGAAAATCCAATTATCAAGCAAATTAGTGTGAAATATGAATTGATGGGAATGAAAACACTGACAAAATTGCAAAACAGGCTGCAAATTTATTTTATGGCAACCCAGGTATACCTGCCCACCATAAAGAAATTCGAAAATCATTTAACAAAATTCTTGAAGAACATTGCAACGGTTCTTGAAAAAATTCACGTGTAACATATATTATAAAACATTATGAAACAAGTCTCGCATTATCGGTTGATAGAAAACACCAAGTAGTATTAACAAACCTCAAACATGTACCTACATGTTGAAAAAAATGTCAGCCAATGTGTAACAGCTGCAATAGATTAAATTCATTTGAACACATTATCACATCTTCCCCGAAATATCAACGTGAAAGAATGTTATATATACCGATTCAACGTAAATCCTACAGAATTGACTCGAACAGTAAATTTATGCTCAAGTGTATTGTAATTCTTGAAATTTATCATTTTATTTAATTCGAATTTAACCTAATCTAATATCTATGTATACCTTCATTTTTATGTAAATTAACGTAGTTGCTAATGACTCAAATGGGTTGATCCCACTTAAAAAATAAAATAAAAAATATGTTTTTCATACTTTAAGAATCCTTGTTTGAAAAATCCACATCTATTATTTGCAGCGTACAGTATGGGAGGTATTTGAATATATGGTTTGGAATTTACAATAGGGGTAGATTCAGCACTAAAAAACAATAAGAACAATATGTTCAGACACACATACGTACCATTCTGTCTCGCTTCCAAGTTATAAACATATTTGTGTTTGATCAACTTGAAACCATACCTCCACGTAAAGTAGAGATATAAAATAAAGAAACAGATTTTCAGAAGGTTTCTTTATCTCTTAAACACTGCATAAAAGTTAAGGGTAAATTGTATTTTTCAATTTTCATGTAAAGATTTCGATATCAAATTACAAATGCATTGTAAATAAACATTGAATACTAAAACATTTACTAAAATGCATACGTTTCATAATCGAAAAATTCGTATGAAAAATTGTACAAAAAACGTATGAATAATGTTTCCATCAATCTTAACTATTTTCCACGGTGCAGTTTACAATTTTAAATTCCAGTACTTTATGTTACATCGCCTTCGATGTAACAATAATTTTAACATAAAGGTGTAAAAAAATTAAATGTTAATTCTCTATTATATTTTATACAAACATGTCGTTTCCTTTTACGTACATATCTACCTTTTATCAAACCTTTTATCTACCTTTTTTCCAATAATCCCAGTATGATACTTTCACAATATTTCTGGTACTACTTCAGTATTTAAATAACATGCAAATCAACTGCTGTATACATTAATTTATCTTTTATCTTTATTTAACAATCTGTACAACTGTTATCTAATTGTCCATTTCTTTCGTATAATACCCCTGCACCCAAACTCGTTTTCGTGTACATTAAAGATTACACGATATTACAAATTTCGCACGCAACGAGGAATTTCCATTCGGCTAATAAATGCAAAAGTTCTTGAACATTGCGAGCTGCAAGAAGTTCTTGGAGCTCCCCTAGAGATCAATCTGTTTTAATTTCGTCGGTCACGCACGATCTAGGAAAGTCGTGGAAGTTAAGGCTCTGCAAATATTCCTGCAGCTGGATAAAACACCCTTTCGGCCGTAAGTAAATAGAAACTCCTTAGTAGGGTCAAGAGGAGGCTCGGTGCAGCAAGACCGGAGGTTCGACTAACAACTTGCCCGAACGAGTGTACTACCACCGCGGCCAACTAAATGAAGCGACTTAAGTGAAAAGTTTGTTCGTATCTGGTCGAAAATACTGCAGTGTTTACGTATTGAAAATGCAGCGGGGATGCCTGGGGAATTCGTTGCCGCTGATAGGGAATTGGCGAAACGTGGCAGCCCTTTCGTACATGCAGATATGTATGTTGGAATTTGCATGCGTTACTTTGCGGACTATGATACGATTGAATGTGCAGGGGAGCTTGCTGAATCATGCACGATGCTTTCAGCGAGAAACATTTTGGTAATGTTTCTCGACAATATACAGATTGTTTCAGTAATTCTGTCACGAAGTATTGGTGGAAATATATTACTGACGAATGCTGTTATTGATTTCTGTAATATTAATTGAATAATAGAAAAGATGGTACGCTTCTTTTAAAGGGATGAATGGACATTTAACTTAAATGGATTTACTGCTTTTATGTATGTACGTATGTCTTGGAAGTTCTTTATGATCTGAATGACATGTACTCGAAAGAATTTTTGAGATAATGCGGAAGCTTCCTAACGCATGTATTCTCCGTACTATTGGCTACAAAGCACGTCTGACCATGGACGATCCATTTCCCCTGCCATCTTAAACTTCACTTCCTTCTTGCATTTCAGCTGTATCTATGAATCAATCATACGTTTCTGTACTACATATAGTTTAGGAAGCATTATTTTTCAAAGTGTTCGAAATAAGAGTCGATTAGGTAAACAAAAGCTTGCCAATGAATAAAATGAGATTAATCCGCAATTCTAGTTAATACTTTTAAATTAAATTACCATTAAAACCTACGTTCCTTTATTAACATTTTAAGACACAAGAATTTGTGGATCGTATACTTTCGATTCTTGAAAAAATAGATTTTTATTTTTAAAGATTTTTTTAAAGTACATATATCCGCAAGAATGCACTGTTAACTTTCCATGGAAAAATTACGATTATTTTAGGTTCTACAGAGGCATTTTGTTGGGAGCACAGAGGCTCGGCCTCTATAGATGAAAACTTTGAACGCGTTTTTCTCGAAACGTCATTTGTCCACAACGTGAAGATAAAAATCTCAAAATCTGTCGAACCGATTGCTTTATAAATTTTGCTGCTTATTCTACACACCTGTGACTCTCGCAGGGACTACAACCAAGTATTTTCATGGAGTCTAACCTACTTTTAAAATGGAAAATAGCAAAAGAAAAAACCCGACAAAATATTTTCTAATGAGGTATGAATTTTTAAACATGTCATCAAGACCACTTTCAAAAGCATTTGAAAAGCAATAATTTTATTACTTTTATATTTCTTATTTACGGTAGAAATGTAGCTTGATAAATAGAAAAAAGAATTATTCCATTACTATAATTTTTTTCGTCGCAATAAATTCCTGAAAATCGCTGAATTTTTCTGCGTGCTAACCAGAATGACCCCTTAAATTATTTAAGAGTAGATTTCTTACCCCTCCCCAAGTATAAGAATTCGTATGATTTTATATTCCAACCCCTCTCCCTTACGTAATATTGTTTACATTGCATTTTTTCAGTGATTAAAATTCTTTTAAAGGTTTATATAATTCATTTAACTCAGTTCCGTATGTGCGACGCGACATCGCTTTTTAGGCTACTAATAAGAAGAAATACTGAATACTAGTCCAGCACAAATTTTCGCAAGTTTCAAAAATGTGAATCGTAGGATTTGCAGAACCTGAAAGAGCTTGAAAATTATACATAATACAGTGAACACATGGCATAAATTTATAAGCGAAAAATCCAATTCCAACGAGAATTCTAAAACCCGAAGCTGCTCTTGCATAAGGTGCATTGACTTCGTGAAATTACTGCTGCAATATAGCGCGTAATGCTTTTCTAATATCAATGCTTGCAGAGCTCTTTCATGCTTACGAACGTGCCTGCACCTCGTAGTCTAACATCCCCTGTGTAGTAAATACACCTCTCGATATAATTTACATTTCCCCATTCTCTTCATCTTCCACAGAAGGAAAGCAAGAATGTCCCAGTCACCCTCGCGTTTTCTGTGAAAAATAGCTGAATGATTAATGCGTTCTAACTGCAATCTCACCCGAGCTAAACTGCAATTATAGAAGAAACTGATTCCCACGTATAATAGCCTTTCCTTTTCTTCAACCTCACGCTATTCGTGCATTAACTCTGTGTGCACGAACGTGTGATTCAGCATCAGCTGTTTATTTCATATTTGCACGTCCACGTCAATATCTCTCGTTTATGGCACACCCCCTTGCATTAACCGTTCCTTCAACAAAAACCAGGCTCGCGGAACGAGCCCGTATCAATATTAACGTTCTCGTTGGTCATGGTATAGACACGCGGACAGGTGAACCTCCACCGTGCCAGATAAGCGACAACAATTCAGAGGCTCCCGAAACAGAAAGCATAATCGACGCCAGAGCAGTAGCACAATCCTGTCGCGTATCTGAAGGCGTAATTCAGAGATTACGCGGGAATAGGCAAATTGGAAAATCCTGTTATACGGCTGGAATCGCGGCAGCGGTAATGAGGGTGGATTCGTCGCGTAATAGTTTACAGTACACTAAACTGCTGTATTTCTCTCTTGTTTTATGAGGTGTATATACCTTACGATAAGACTTTGCAGCCGGGTCGCTCTCTCGCGCGAAGCACAATTCATGATTTGCTGGCTCTAAGGGGAGGAAGTAGGGGCTGGAAGACGCGCACCTAAATGCGAACTAATTTAACTGACGAGCATAGTCGCTTCGGTTGACGATTCGTCGCATTTATCCTCCGCAATCCAGCCACTGCAGTGTAAAATGTTACTCGGGCGAGGGAGTCTCTTGCGATTCGAGTGATTCTGATATAGACGTGGGTGGGGCCCGTGATGAGAACGGATGCCTGATTTTTCTGGGAAAGCTTTCTTCAATGGAGTTTCGGAAAAGTTTGCTGTTAATGAAGCTGCGACAGTATGAGAGTGTTCTTCGACGTTTATAAAGCGAGGAGCTTTGACAGATGCATTGGTGGTGAAATTGGTCCTTTTGCTAGGCCGAATGGAATTAGTAACTTCTTTTAGTCAAATGTATACCGAACTGGCGAGCTCAAATAATGATAAATATACAGTGGAGAATGTGACAAAAAGGGGATATTACATGTTTTTATTCCTTTGGTCTTTTTCCAGTTAAATTATTCAGAAGGATTTTGTTTCCTGTGTTTATCTAATTCGGGGACATCGAAATGAAAATCCATATGTAACTTGAAACAGAAAGTAAAGATACTGTAGTAATATAATATCTTGATTCCTTAAAATCGTTACATTTCAGTTTCTTTAATTTCTAGTATTATAGTATGCGAATTTTAATTCATACTACAACCAATCAGAACTTAATGGTTAAAGTCGCAATTCATCGATCAAAGAAATAACTGTACACTATAATACATTCAACAGTAACTTTAGTATTTTTAACGTCCGTTTATATCAGTTCAAGAATTTTATATGTTTATCTAAGATCCTACATGCACAGAACAAAAATTGGACCTTGACCCTCTGTGTGCATACGCATATTCCTTTAACGGGGTACGTATTCCGCTGTGGCGCTCGAGTTTCATTACCATTTTCAGAATATTTTATGGGCAACCAAAGTAAAAGTGTAGTACACAACGATTTCTCTAAAATCTTACTCTTCCTTTTAACTGTATTTACAATTTTTTGTCGCGACAGATTTAGTTTCAGCTGTAATTATGCGTTTTTGCGGAGATGGCTTATTGGGCCAAAAATTATAAATTATAAAAATATCTGCAAAATTGTATTTCTAATTAACAAATTAGTATCAGAATTGAAGGGAAGAAAACGAACTTTTCTGTTTAACATGGCGGCATTTTGTGAAAAATTAATTTTAAATAATAATTCTGGTTCAGACGATAGCCATATTCTTACTGAATATAATTTTTCATTAATCCTTTGTTTCAGATGGCTACGAACGCCAGAATCATGGCAGCCACTTGGACGTCTCCGCAAAGACGCACAATCTTCATGTCTTCAATGCCTTCATACAGACATCTCACACTAATTTTTTCGCGACACAAAAATTTGTAAATATAGTTGAAAAGACGATTAAGATTTGAGAAAAAAACCTTGTGTACTACACTGATTGAACATAAAAAAATCTAAAGAATGGTAATGTAACTGGCCCACTATACCAAAATAATGTGGAAATCCTATTCTTTGGACTAAAACATAGCAAAATTTGTGATTTTTTTTTTAAGAAACCAGCGTTTCGATTCATCTGAAATTCGGACCATGTTTTGATGCATCTTTGAGGAAGCTGCAGTTTTTTTTTTATTAATTTTTAACCACAAATATAGTAGTTATGCATGATTCTCCGTTTATTATTTATAATGAAAAAAGGTGGCCTTTTCTCTTAGAAAAATGTAACTTTCCCTTTGATCTCTCATCATTTCTTTATTTTTCAAAATTTTCAAAATCGGCCCCGTTGGACGATAGCTATTGACATACTTTATAAGAAGATTTTATTGTTTTTGATTTCAGACACCACATACAGCTGTTTTCAGGCCCACCGTTTAGCCGTCTAAAATCGAGAGACTTTTGGATATGTATGCATAACTTCCGAAAAACAATAGTTTTTTAACTGAAACTTTTTTTTTAAATAGTTCATAATAGTATGTAAAGATAGTAAAAAAACGGGAAATCTTCATCAAGCCGTTGACTTGTAAAAACATCCACAAAATGCACACATTTTCCGAGGGTTGAAACGGGTATACCCCCTTAAACGGTTCATTCCAAAAAAAATTTCCGTTATGCATAAATATAATTCGTGACAGTGACATATAGCGAGGTCAGTTTAAGGACAAATTTCAATAGCTGACTGTTGCTATGATTTTTTCTTTCAGGCGTGCTCTATTCAATGTTACTTATGTTCGCTTCGTTGTGCTCACCTTATTATTTTTGTTCTTTTTCTGACTTATGTATCATAGGGCTTCCTCTAATAACCTTATTATTATTATTATTATTATTATTATTATTATTATTATTATTATTATTATTATTATTATTACTACTACTATTATTATTATTATTATTATTGTTTCTAGAACCTCATGACATATACCGTCCTTTCCCTTCCATCTTTAGTAACCAAATTAATTATACATCTTCGAGCTATTTAGTTAGTTTTCACCCACGAGCTTCTGTTCTACTTCCTACCACGATCTCAGTCCCATGCACAGCATCCATTTATTCCTCACCGGATATCGATTCTTCCAAACATCCCGCCAGCACTGCACATCTATGCACGTGAACGTTACTCCTTTCTCGAGCCAAGGAGAACGAAATTAATTACCCAGCAACGTTTACGAACGGAAAACGCCGCGGTAAAAGGGAACAATCGTTCGCCGGCAAGAGGCGACGTTTTATGACCACCGCTCGTTTATCAGAATCGGATAACCATGCAGGGATATTTCTCCCGCCCGGACGCGCATGTGTGCGTGAATGCAACATTCATTTAGTTGCACGGCCGTGTGCCCGGTGCGCCGGTAATCCAGCAATACTGCGGGAATTTCTCGAAAACAAGAGCAACGTCGTGCGGCTAATATCGGGACACCGGTAGCTGCAGAATGGGAGCATAGATCAGGTTAGCTGTAGCAGCAATTCAAAGACAAAATGTCGTGGGGTATTGCGTTTTTTACACCGCCGACAGGATCTGCACACGCACGGGCGACGCAGCGTCCGCTATATGTGTGTGTATGTGTATACAGGGTGAGGATAAAGTCGCGGTTGAACCGCGGAAAGAAATGTTCCTTGCATAAAAATAAATTCAGAGCGCGGAATATATATTTTCGACTTAGGCTTTGTTTCCAAGGGAATCAAGCTTGGGAAGGGCTTTGAATATGCTAGTACTGTACAAGTGAGGCATGGTTTATCGTTTCAAACACGACTGAGGTCGGTATCAGATATATTGGCCGGTGAATTCGTTTTCGGGAACAGCGATCGAGGAGAAATCAGCCACCACCATCTGACGATCGTGAATTTGTCAGCTGGAGTTGCGCGGCCCTCGCAGGGTTAGGTGGGGTAAAGGGAACGCTGCTCCGCCTGAACCTAGCCATTTGGCTGTTATTTATTCTTAGCGAAATAGTTGTGTGCGTTACGAAGCTATGCGTACACCAATACGAGATAAAACTATTCAGAAAGAATCAATGTTCTGATCAATAAACTCCTGAATTTTTTCGGAGCTGACGCACACCTATTCTGATGTGCGTATTTCTACGCTAAGAACTCGGGTTGGCCTACACGTCAGGAGCTTGGCGCTATCCCCACCACTTCTGGCTCACTCTCTGCCAAGGCGAGAGCGAGATGGAACGCGAGGGAGTCAGAAAACGGTGTGAAAAGGAGCACCGAGGCAGGCAAACTGTGTGGTGGGGGAATATCCCTCTCGAAACTCATCGGCCAATATATCTGATACCGACCTTACTTGTATTCGTGCCTGTATTTATAAATGTTAACTTTATTCATAAGGGATCTTCAAACTTTACTAGCAAAAATTCTTGAAGCGTTTGAAGAAGTGAATACATAATTCGAAGGGGACACTTTGTAGATGGCAGCAGAGGGAATATTTACAGAAATTTTGAAAGTAATAAAATAAATGACTTTTAGCTATTTGTCACTTTTTACCTGAACCTTGCCACTGGTAAATTCTGCTCAACGATACTATTACAGTGCTCCTTCGCAAAACGTATCTTCGTTAAACACACTCCACCCAGCTCTGCTTTGAAACTCGATTATCTCGAAGACAGAGTCTCGGGCGAAAAAACTTTATTCCGCACTTTCGACTTATTTTTGCTTAAGGAACCGTCCACTGTTCCCGTGCACCGCGATTTTGTCCCCACCCTGTATAGAACAGAGAAGCCACACGCACGCGTACTTTCTTGCCCCTGTTTCTTCGTTTTTCCGTCGATATAAATCAACTCCATCGCTACCGTAAACTTTATTTGAAAGTACCGGGCGAAGATTTAAAGCCATAGACAAAAATAATCCTGGCAAGAAGGAGGAAGGAAAATGGCATGTAAACGGGGGCTGAACGAGGACGGGGATGAAGGCGGGGGGAGGGAGAGAGAGAGAGAAGGTGAAAGAATGAGAGTTTTCCCACGTAGATGGGATAGGAAGTAAAGTCGATAAGATGTATTGGACCGTGAACAACATTGGTTGCGGGGCTAACACTTCTTTACGTCTACCGAAGGGTCGAAGTTGCCATAGCTAGTGTTACCGTGGCCCGTCTTGCTCGAAGCGTTTCCTAAATGAAAGTGAAAACATACGATTTCGTTTGTAAGTGTAATGGAACGTTCAAACTTGCTCCTCGCACGCAATTCTTGTTCCTTATTCAAGGAAGAAACTAATTAGTCCGATGGTCAGTTTGTATTTAATGTATCTTATTATAGAAGACACTTTTGTCCAAAGTGCTTTCGAAACAGGGAACTTTTTGTGAGAAACACTTGTATGCCTGCTGACAGGTAAATCAGATACAGGTAGGTACACTGACTAGCGAACAACGCGAACCCGGACTCACCGATTGGAACGCAACTTTCTGGGTTTTTAGAGTGACTCAGAACAAGAATAACGGTCTGTTCCTGTTATAGAAAATTTTTTATCTTTATATTTTATAAGTTCCATTCCAACTAGAACCTTTATTTTCAAGATTATTTTATCGGTTCTCCTAGGAACTTATAATGTGAGAACATTTTTAAAAAAAGTTCCACGGTCCATGTTTTAAATAGAACCTATATTGAAAAGTTCAAGAAATTTTTCGATCCCTGGTTTGAATAACAGAATTCAGTGGATTCGCACGTTTTCTGTTTTTACCTTCTTCTATCGTCTTCAAGCATCGCTGTTTATGCCAAGTAAATAAAATGTACTTCCTTAGAAGGCCCTTACTGTAATGAAGAACCGTAATAGCATGAAGAATACAAAGTTTATTGAAGACGAAGTTAGAGAGAATAAGTGGAGGAATTTGATTGGTTCTTGCTTCTTCTGTGGTTGCCAAGAGAAGAAAGAGGCAAAGAAAACAGTTTAATAATTTCCTACGATATTACATCTTTGCATGTGCAACGATTCCTTTTTAAATTGAAACACATGGTTTCTCCATTAAATTGCTTCACTCTTTGCGTTACATTGTACTGTATAAAAGTGATATAATATTTATATTTAAGTGATATAATATAATATATTAAAACGTTTCAGTCATAATATGCAATTCATTTTGACACTAAGTTATTTCTTTTAATTAACAAAAAAGGGAAATCTGGTGGCAGAGCAGCTTCAGACCACACATGTCTTTCGTGACTCAAGAAAACTTATGGGAGCCCAGTTGGGAAGTGCTTAACCACTCAGCATATTCCCTCGGTATTGGGCCTCCCAACTATCATTTATCCAGGTCCTTTCAAAACTTTTTAAATGGAAGAAATTTCACAAATGGTGAGCATGTCATTGAGGCCATAAATGAATCCTTCGTTTTTAAGTTAGGAGAGGAGAAACTTTATCATATCTCCTTGCACTGAATTCTATTTCAATTGCATATTATCATACAGTTACAACTTAAAATCTCGACAACATTATATTTATATCTTTCAGTTTAATTTCTTTATTCTAATGCCACTTCAAATCGTGAAGATGAAAAAAAAAGAACACACTAATCATTTCGAGAATTCTGATAAAAAGTGACCTCAATAGAAAAGCAAATTCAATCAAATTCGTCCGTGGAAAGTGGAGCTGGGAAACCAGAGCAGAGCGAAATGGTCAGACAAAGTGAAATATTTTTTTGTTCATGCTTCTACTTAGTAGTGCTATATAATAGCTATTCTAGTGGGTACCCAAAGGGAAGCCACTATTATTTGTGAGACTCCTTGTTGGTGAAGTAGAATCTTTTTTTATCCAATATTTTTAAATTTTATGCATGAGATTGTTATCTTTAAAGTCAGATAAGTAACTAGCAAACCTTATTCTTTTATCGTATGATCCAGAGGATATGAAAGTATGTTAAATTAGCTTTATTTCAACACATTAACAACCATTGTAAACTATAAATTAAACATTTCTCTTCTTCTGAACTTGGTGGCAAAGTGTAAAGCTGGGTTCAGTCCAGTCGCTGGATCCAGTGGGTGGTTTGACTGGAAATCTACTCGATGTCTATATTATTCCAGTTTCAATCCAGTGCTGGACTGAATCACTGGACTGGACTAATGTACACCCAGCTTAAGGGGCAGAGTGAAATCAATCAAAGCACATATATTATAATACAAACACAATATAATAAATTGTTTCGTGTTCTTTTTCTATAATTTCCTATAATTATTTAATTTGCGTATTTAAATGTATTTCAACTTATTTTCCATTTTGGATATTCTGAAATTAAAGTCGGTTTTTTAAATTTTTTCTCAAACATGTAATATACTTTTTATAAGCCCGCATTGAATAAAAACACTTGATTTTCCCTGGCTTATTTATTCTGTGACGTGTTTCCACTCTACTCTGCGTCGATTTCACTTTACCCTGCTATTTGGGTAAAGTGAAAAAAATTGAAGAAGATTTTTTGAACAAATATTTTATCAAATTCTGAAGTGACAGAGATTTTATATTATGGTCTTTAGAAAACAAACATGTACAATATAATATGGCAATAAAATATGCTTGTTTCAGTTATTTTCTTGCTTTTTGTGCGTTATTATACCTTAAATGTTTCACTTTGCCCCAATTTCCCCTATTCAAATTCTGTTGTAGATGTTTATTATATTTTCAAATCCAAGAATGATATTAAAACGTCCCGTTTCAGGAGACACACCTTGTATATTCCCACCCGACTTTTCTCACTTTACAGGGGCGAAATTTAATGAAAATTTTTAACCCCGGAATGCCGACCAACTCAAAAGGAGCACCTACGTACAAAGTAATAATGTTGTGCACGCGTATATCTGTTAATAACATAACTCGATAAAGTGTGACGTGGGTCGTACTTACAGAATTTTCGTATCCCCTCGAAATGGCGGGTAGAGTAGATGCAAGACGGAGAGTCGTTTTATTGCGTGTATAGGATGGTTTAACTAAATTACTTTCCACATAACCGCTGGAGCGGTATGACATGGCCGCATAGTTCACGGATCAAAGGTTTCCGCCGAACGTTCTCTGCCTTTCATGTGCCACGGGAACTTTTTGTCAGTCAAGCCAATTTCATCGCTATTGATGAAATCGTTCATTTCAGTTTTCACCCTGGTTTATATAATTAATTTTGCCCCGACGTTTCTGCGCATAATTCTCTGAACGTGGAACCAATCATTATGATAAAGCTGAACTGCATTAAGTAAGTATTTGGGTAAATACTCAATAAACATGAACATGGGAACATGGGAAGTCTATCATTATATTCTATTCTTCGTTGTGCGCAATAAAATCAATAATATCAATAAAATCAATGTAATCAATAATTTCAAAGTATCAATAAAGAAAAGGTAGATATTAAGCAGTAGGTACAAGGTTATTAAAAAGCACGCTTAGTGAAAGATTAATTTCTCACGATACTGAGTTCATTGATATTTCAAAACAATTAGTGAAAAATAAATATTTCACGAAAATATTTTGAAATGGAACGTGTTTACATTTGCCTGTTTGCAAAGATAGAAGGTAAACCAAGAGATGTCAGGTCGGTGTTATAACAATACGCAAAGCGGTAAAAACAATATTTAGTTCTCGATTGGTTCATGCGTTTATTTATCTGTCTGTCCATTGCTTGTAATAATTTTTTGAAAATCAATACGTGAAATGCAACAGCTCGTGAACTATTTAATTGTCAATAACCACTTTCGAGTGATTTGTTATACGAAAAAAAACATACATGGTTTTAGTTGGAAATAAAGCTGCGGTTGTGGCTTCCAACTGCATACGACCATAGAGAAACAGACCTTGCTAATAAACGTTCTCTTAAACAATATCTATGCCTGATTATATGCGCGTGTAATATCTGAATATGCTCGATTAAAAATTGTAGAGTATTACGAGTTTGAGATGGACAGCTTACCCAAAAAGTGGCAAACGATGCTGATTAAATGTAGTACCTACTTAGTAACCCCTCAATTTTATCGTTGTATAGTAAAATGAATGGTAGACGTAAGAGTTTGATCGAAAATCGAAATTTTCTTTTTGTAGAGATAGTACTTTAGATATTGGTTGCACATGGAAGTTTGAAGGGTTCCGATGTTATTGTGTTAGAGATGGAATGCTGATGCCACGGAGAGCTTTAGTAACCAACAGCATCAATAAGTCATGAGATCATGGACCTCTAGAAAAACTCGATGGGTATACTAATAGCATCGACCTACGTTGCTGCTTTAATAGCAGTCCCAGTGGGAGCGCCACAAGTCCCAGCTCCATCTATGAGCCGAACCACAGTCTCCAGAGAATCCACTGCAAGGTACTACTTGCCGAGAACTCTGCATGAATTCGAAGTATGGCGATTAATACTGGACTGGGAGTGTTGCAGATTATTCACTGCTGAGGAACAATAACTCACGCATGGGACATATGTTTCCTGCCGTTATAGGAAATCGTTGAAAGAAGGAGTGAGGGGTAGGTTCTTGCATCCATAGGGAGTAGCAGGCGGGAATATTAACAACATGCAAAATGATCGTTTTGTAGAAATCGTTTTTGCGTTTATATGCTTCGTTAATATATTTCGAAATCATAGTTTTCTATGTATAATTATTGCGTTGTGCTCCATTGTTAATATACATCAACCCCTTACTGTTTTATTTCATTACAGAGGGGCATTAAGTAAATAAAAAATTATTTGTATAACGGGTGAAATAAAAGTTACTTACACTTTAGATTATTTGACGAATAAAGTTACTTACACTTTAGATTATTTGACGAATAAAGTTACTTACACTTTAGATTATTTCACGAATAAAGTTACTTACACTTTAGATTATTTCACGAATAAAGTTACTTACACTTTAGATTATTTCACGAATAAAGTTACTTACACTTTAGATTATTTGACGAATAAAGTTACTTACACTTTAGATTATTTGACGAATAAAGTTAGTTTTTTTATTCAACGAATAAAGTTAGTTTTTTATTCAACGAATAAAGTTAGTTTTTTTATTCAACGAATAAAGTTAATTTCTTTATTCGTCGAGCATTTCTACTTCAGCGTCAAATAAATTTTTCAACTTTAACTTTAACTTTCACTTATTCGACGCATGAATCGTTATTCGAAATTTTTCTTTAAATAAATTTTTTATCCATGTCTGCTCCAATACTAAGTAGTACTAGTAAGGATTGAAGTACTTCCTTAATAGTGTACTCCATTACTGGTGCACTTTAATCCTCACCACTGTATTCCACAAACAGCCCACATTCCACACACATTATATGCACTCTACTTCTACTTTACATATACTATATAATTTCTAACTCTACTATTTTTCTCTTTCTTGTTTTCTTATATGTACCTGTCTTTTATCTTCTTGTTATTTTCGTAATGTCTACTGGTGCAATAAAGAATTATTATTATTATTATTAATCCATACTAGTGTCTTCCATGGTGAAACTCTTTTAGCAAAGTGACATTTTGTTTAACGTGTCCCAGGCAGACTGCAACCCCATCAATTATAACTGGGATTGTATCGCAGAGATTGACTAATTCCTGGGATGTTCTCCAAACCAAAAATCATTATCATGTCAGCAGATACTTACTAATTATCATTTGGCTTCAATAATCCTACGCAACCTACTCTCCCCTTAAAAATGCTCAGATTTAATAACACCGCGTCCCCCACCCCATCTCGGCCAAACCACAAACTATTTAGACCTAGACACTCTGTCTTCATCCTTGCTTACCCATTTTTTATAATAAAAATAATTCGGATGATCGATATAATACCGAACTCTTTCCACCCCCATTGACATGTCTAGGAAGCTCGGCCACACAAATTCAATATTCCATTACCGGCAGCACAAAGAGTGAATACATCGACACGCGGTGGGATTTTTAGGGTATTTGCGACTGGCGCGAATGTCTCGGAGTGTGAAATTTTCTTTGACGTTTCACGAGGCAGCGCAGTGCTCGACTAAGAGTACCTTTTGCACGAACGTCATTAAGAAGAGGATGAATGTCCTCTCGCAGACGACGTAGATTCCTTTCATTTCGGCTACTCTCTTTCATTGGCCAAGGAATGGGACGTGCGTCCAGAGAGAGCCCCCCGTTCATCGAGCCTACCTTCCACTCAGAGGAACCGGCTAGAGCTTTTTTTTTCAACGCAACGGAGAAAGCTACGTTTTTAAACATTAAATGCCACCCTGTCGTTTAGAGAACACTCGGGCGTGCTTTCAAAGAAAATCGACGGTTTGTCCTTTATAATTTCGAGATTTCTATGCCGCCTTTGTGCGGATACTCGCGGAAGACAATCAGGGCTCCGTATTTACTCCAACGTCCAGGTGAAACGAAAATTTTCTTAACGCGCAGCCAGCTTGTTTTCGCTGCTTCCCGGCCAGGTCTTTTCTTCTACATCTTTGTACAGCGCGAGCTAGTGGCGAGAATTCAAGGCGCTCGAATGTCCTGAAGCCCAAATTCATTCGGGATCGTCGAATTCGTTCGAATGCTTTGGACGAATCACGAATACAAATGTGTGAGACGGTTTGAGGCTGCCTGGAATCTGAAATAGGTTTGAAAGTCTTCAAAATATTTGTGCTTGAAAACTTTAACCCTTCGTTGACACTCTGGGTGTGAGCCACCCATAAGCTGATTTTGACGCTTTGTACCTTCTATATGCAAAATAAATACCTTTTTTTCAAAGCCAACTACCAAACTATTTTTTCTCTCAAAATATTATATCTGAACAATAAATCTGTAAATTTTTAGCTTCTAATATTGAAATTTGTAAAAGTTACAATTTTTTAAAGATTTTCTTCCTTTTTTTCTGGGCGTGGTATTCTAGAATTTTTTTACAAAAACTGTGAGGAAATCTCATTAAAAAAATTATTGGAATACATTCTAGAGACCTTGAAATTGACCCATAATTTTTTTCATAATGATTGGATTCTTCAGATGAGAATGGCAGTCGTTCAAAAATTGTTCTGGGTGTGAGCCACCCAGGTATGTCAAAGTTGATCGGAAAAAGAGGTGTGTCAACGAAGGGTTAAGTCTGCTTGTTGATATCGGTGCGATGCTGGAGAGTTTGCGAGTGTTTATTTTAGAGACCAGTGTTTTCAAAATGAAAATAAAAAGAACATAACAGTAATGCACTAAACATTGAAAACGTAAAAATTGCAAGACTATTAAGACTCAAGAGTTCCAAGATCTTTAAAGGGGTCTGGGTTAGGTTTGGGATTCTCCTGTAACAGCCCCCGAAATTTACGATTTTTTTTTAAAACTATTGTTAATATTGCATTAAATTCTTTTGGGATATAAGGAAGCATCTTTAAAATTGCAGAAAATATTTTTTTATGTCGATCCTTCTTATTATTTATTAATTATTGTAAACCTCTTCGACGATGTTGCCAGCAGGTGTAGCACCTGTCACAGACATCTGATTGCAAAAAGAAGAAAATAGTCTTAAAGTTAAATAATTTACGCTGGTACTGGACTTAACGTTTTAATTTTAGTTTTTATTTATAATACTTTTTTCGTCGATATAAAGAATAATATGAAAAATTTGTCTAAGGAAAAAACTTACTTTTTCTTTGAAACGCTATAACTCTTTCAATTTTTCATTTTTTTTCTTTAAAGTGGACCAATACCAGCGTAAACTATCTAAATTTAAGAAACTTCTATTTTCTTTGCAATCAGATGACTGTGAGAGGTGCTACACACCCCGCCAACTGGAGTTACATCGTCGAAGAGGTGAATAAAATTGCACAATAATTAATAAATAATAAGAAGGATCGATATAAAGGAAATATTTTCTGCAAGTTTAAAGAAGCCTCGTTATATCCAAAAAGAGTTTAATCCAATATGACCAATAGTTTTTTTTAAAAAAAATCTTAAATATCAGTTACTTTTGGGGCTGTTAGACGAGAATCACCCCTTAACCCTTCGTGGTCGCACTGTTTTATAACCACAAATTGGTCACATGGCGTTCACTATACCCCAGCTTCGCCTTTGTGATACCATTTTTGTATCCTCGAATCTTTTAACTTTTGAGTGATATTTAATTGTACACACGTTATACTCACACAATCATACTCTAATAGTCTTTTTCTAGAAATGTAAATTTTGATGTGATGAAATTTGTAGTTAAAAAAAGTAGTGCTGGAAAAAGCGATTTTTTTGTTGAACTTCACCAAATTTTTAAAAACTTACAGAAATATTAGCAACGAAAAGGAAATTTTCCAGGGTGCGATACACCTCGTGTGACCACGAAGGGTTAACACTTGAAACTTTACAAGACTGTATGAGACAAGCAAACACAGGGCTCTTGCAAAACGATTTGGGATCTACAGAGTTTCAGGCTTTAACTGAAGACGTTCTGAATCCTTTTGAATCGTTAAGGTTACCACTTTAGCTCTATTATTAACAATACGTTTACAGGAAGTAAAGAAAATTTTGATTTTAGAAATTCGGGTTCATTGTTGAGATTTCTGTTTCTTTAGGGATTTTACTCCTTCCGTCCTTGATAACAAGCAGGTGTGCAATAAGCCCTCGAGTATGCAAATGGTAAAATGGAAATTAGCTGTAGCAACTCTTGCAGGGTGTGCAAGAAGGAAACTCGGTGTCTGGAGGAAATTTTGTATCGCTGCCAAAATTCTCTCCATCCAAAAGTGTACCAAGGATGTAATGAAAGACAGGTTCCAATACCTCCTGATAAATCAACTGGATAAGTAATTGATAGTTGGTAATCGATCAGAGTTCAGTTAGACCGCCAAAAGGTATCCAGTTTCTGACTAGAAGTCAGCAGTTAATCAGTAATAAATCAATAATCAATCAGAGAGGCGCAATCAGCCTCTCAATCGGTTCAATTTAGTATCAATCAGAACGCGTAGGATCAACCAGGCTCTCAGCCAGCAGGCAGTTAGTCAAAAGCACTTCATCCCATAGTTAGAATCCGGAAGCAATTCAATTTCCGACACTCAATAGACAGTTTTAGAAGGATTCCACTTTACTAACTAGACTTACACAGTTGCCAAAGTTAGATCGTATTAACACCTGCTTAAATACGCGTAGCCAAATCATTTCGTAATACATTAATCAGGTGCTCCTTCGAGGGAATTTAGGCTGCGTTCTTATGCAATAACCATATGTCATGATTACTATTGTATTTGTTATTTTAATATTGATTTTAAATTTACCTTATTTGTCCGTTTTCTATTCATGTCTTTACATGTTACTTTAATGCGCCAAAAGGTTGTTTTTCCGTAATAAATAAATAAATAAATAAATGACTAGATTACTATTTAAAATGTCTTGCAACCATATGAGGTGTTGGGGACTGATTTTGAATAAACTTCGTAAACAGATAGAGAATTGAAAAATATTTGACCCCTGTTCGGCCATAAGTATAGATACCTATGTAGATACCTACGAGATATCTTAATATATATATTTATAAAGCATAGTGTTTGTGTGTTTGTCTGTCTCCTAAAAACTTTCAAACGGTAAACTCTGAGGTCACGATATGTATTCCAGCTCATTATGCCTAACTAATCCAGATGAATTTGTCACTAAAAATAAATAAAATTTTTTTTTATAAAATCAGTCGAAGCCGAGTAGTAAAGCTAGTGTATCAATAAAAGTCCAATAAAGGTGCCTGAAGCTTCAGTGGTGTAACAAGCCATTCCCAGTAATAAGAATAAATTAAGTTGGCCTTAAAGTGATCTGCCAAGAAAGAAATATCACTTTCGCTTCAACAGCTTTCACATAAAATGTGGACAATTATTCGATAGCACTAACAGTTTAAATATTGTTCGGGAAATATTTTGCGAAGATCCGAAAGCAAAATATCATTCTATTAAAACATCGTTCTCTTTATTCAAATATATTACTCATCTGTCGTGGTCCATTTCTTTTCTGCGATAGGTATTCGATTCCTTAATATTTTACTCCTTTCAGTGAATATATTGAAATTCACCGCCAGATCAATGTCCCGTCATAAAGATCGCAAATGCACCGCGACGTTTTTCTTGTTGACAGTAACGTTATTTACGCGCATACGAAATCAGCGGGAAATTATTTGCGGCGAGACGCAGTAACCAAATGGAACGTTCTGTTTGACTTCGCACGTATGTGACGATTCAACTAAACAAACGGTTCCAGCGTTGATATGCATACGAGAAAATTGGTTTGCTCAAAGGTAAGCGAATACACGGGCAATTATATAGCTGGAAATGCATCACGAATCGAATGAAAACCATAAATGAAGCGCCGTTCAATAAAATATGGCAAAGGGACATCATCTGATAAATGTTAATTTTCTGTAATATATTTTAACATGTAAATTAGCTGTAGCAACTCTTGCAGGTAAAAGACGATGGTTCGGTTAGTCTAGAAAAGGATTTGTGACAAAAAATGTGCAACGATTGCCATACATACAGAACGTGTCGAATGATATCCTTTGTGTTTTGCAAGTAATATAATAGCACCTCTAAAAATAGACTCAAACTTAAATTTGAGGCCGCACTTAAATTACGTAAGGGTAGTTTTGCCGATTTCTTACCCCCTCTCTCCCCAAGTATAAGAACCCGTAAGATTTTATATTCCGACATTAAAAACCGTATTTTCTATAAATTTGTATAATTCGAAAACCAGTTTCTAAATTTAAAAAAAACGGTTTTATATACTAGAATTAATATGTAAAAATGAATTGATTATTTAATTAGAAATGTTAACATTTTGAGTTTAAATCAATCGCCTCGGACACAAGCATATTGTAGTAGGTAACAGTTTAGTGTAGAACTAATCTTCATGAGTTCATATTTTCGGAAGAAAAATACTAAATCTAATAAAGATTTATAATTTACGTTTTGTACGGATTTTAGTTACTTCATTTTTTTTTCATTTGATGTTGTACACAGTGTATTTTATTGTGGTATATTTCTGTAGATCAATAAATATTAAAGGAACTAAAAAATTGATCGGATTTGTACGCATTTTAGTAATGTTTATTTTTTCTATTTATTTCGTTTTGTATAGATGGAGTATATTTTATTTTGTTATATTTTCGTATTTCCATAAATATTAAAATAACTGAAAATTTAAAAAATAAGTACAAATATTTATTTTCTATTTTAATTATACTTTTTGTGAAAAATCCAAAACCGGTTCAACCGATTTTTTGGGGGGAATAGTGGAATTCCAAAATCGTTTTTTCAAAAGTCGGCTTTTGTATGAACCCTAAAATAGGGGTATGGAGAACTACTTAGTCTACAAACTATTTGTCTGTGTAAAACATATAAGTTGTTACAAAATGAAAATGCAACTAAGAAAAATATAAAATCAGCCATACAGAAGTCTATAGAAGCCTAATTTCTGCTATGGACCAATAAAGTCGTTATAATAATGATAATAAATATTAATAAGAAAACAGTGTTTCTTTTGTACCTACGTCATCTCGTAGGGAGACGGATATACTGAGGTAGAAATTGGCACTGACGACTGCAGCTCCTGCCCGTCGTTCTATGTCTGTGCAGATCTTGGAAAACGTACATATGATGTCACAGCTGTCACTTTAGCTTATCCGAACTGTGATTACACCATAAACTTGGTTTTAATTAGCATTACAATTTGGAGTATCTAGCGACGCTTCGACTGCGCCAAGTTTCCACGAACTTCCCGCGTAGCAGTCAGCGCCGTCTGACGGTGTCAAAAATTGTACGCCAGGTGTCTGGTAGATGAGAAACATTGTGGAGCGTGCCTACACATTTACGCAATTCAATTTGGAGCACAAAATCATCGATCATAGAAATTTTCTTCTCCCAAATTAAAGTCGAATATTAAAACTACTAACAAATATTAACTTATTCATTTCGTGTGGCAAAATCACTATCTTGGCAACTACAATTAATTATAAGTACCTCCCTATCATTATTATTATCGAATCAGTATAATCATACAAAAGTAGAATAACAATTCACACAGAACATTTTCGTTCACTCACATATCATCCTACATTAATTGTTTTAATATTCCCAGCGTGATAGCTTGTTAGTAGCGCCATTCACAACACATATTAGGCAACATATAAACTCGTTAAAATACTCCAACACGATGCAACGAAATCACCATTTATGATTATTTAGCTAATAATTTAACAAAACAAAGATCGCGCATTAATTGCAAAAACAGGACGTTTCGCTGCGGGGGGATGGCGGAGTCGTTACGAGGAGGCTAAGGTTAATAGATGTATCGAAAATCGTATTAGCAGAGGTATATCACTGAGCGATAGCACGTGCGCGCATCGTTTTTGAGCCTGGCACATTACACGAAATTTCGCTAATAATCCCAGCAAATGGCCGTATTCGCGCGCCCCGGTTCAAGTGTTCGCGGTAATGAATTTAACGTCGTTGTCGAAAAGTAGAGCCATAAAATAAATCTCGCCGGTAGCAAGGGCCGTCCGGAGCATTTCATAGACGTTTATTACGTACTCTCATTAAAATCTTTATGAAATAGTGCTGCTTGGCTTTACGAGAAGGAGGTGCGAATTACGACGAACTTTCATCATAGTATAGTAATCGAACATATGGAAACTAACGCGCCATTATCACATTCCAGCAGTTGCATAATATCAGCGCAATGGTGAATACTTTGTCGGAAGATGATTCCCAGTTGAATGAATTATTTTGCTGTTCGGGGAAATATTTTAAAATATTTTTTTGTGCGGATAATATGAGTTTCTATGGCTAGTGGTGGTTAAACTTGAATGGTGTTGGAAATGTTTTTTTGTTAACGATGGTACAGTTGATTTATGATTGTTCAACTTGAAGTTGATGGCTTGTTATTGTACATAAGTTCATGTGCTGTCGTAGTAGGATTCTTATGCAGCATATGCAATAACTTCTTCAAGTAAGAATGTGGCTATATGTGGTAGATTCGTTGCCGCATCTGTTACCGTTCTTGTTTTATTTAAAGTTTTTCCGATTTTTCGGGAAAATCGATTCATCTTTTCAGAATATTGCCATTGTATCATTTTTTACTTTCCTTAACCTCTTAAGGGGAGGTTCCAGTCTAGAGCCCCAAAAAATAGGTGATCTTTAGGAATTAATTAAAGGAAAACTACTATATATAATTTAATGGGACTTTTTGCATTGTATTAAGGATGTCTTAAATTATAGAAATATATTTTTTGTTTTGTAATTAATCATTACAGACGGCACTGGGGAGTCGTTAAAGTCAAGGCGTCAAACAATTGATCCAAATCATTGGGAGCTGTATCCCCAAAAGTTATTATCCGATTCGACTGAAACTTTTTTTATTTTGACTGTCACGGGCATGTAGTTTATTCGTTCGCTGCTTGGCGGATTGTTTAATTTAGCCGTTGATATTTGTGCGTCGAAGTAGTGCTGTCTTATACAAATTGTAAGACATGTAGATTGAACCCCCCCCCCCGGTGTGAGAACCTGCAGCTACGTCCCAAAAAAATTATAAAAAAATTAACAATAATTTTGTATTAATATTTCGGAATCTAATAAATACCCGAAGCTACAATTTTAGATTTAGGGTCCACAACCTCTCCCCATCCCTCCCCCAAAACCTCATGTCGATTGCCCACTGGGGCCATTCAAAAGAATATTCTTATTTACGATTAGTAATTACTATAAAATGGCCAACCTTTATTCCAAACTGAATTTCATCAAAAACAAAATCTATTAAAAACGTTGACATCCTTTGCGATTATACTGTGAATTACACCCCCGCACAACGTACTTCGCAACCCCATCAGAACTTATCTCAACAAGGAGAGTATTTTAGGTGTCCGCCTCCGGCCATTTTGATTTTTGGATATGTTATAGAGGACCGAAAAATAAGAAATACGTGTTTTTTTATTTTTCCCCGTTTTCATATTTGGGGGGTGAAAACTGCGTTCAAAATTAGGGTTGAAAAATCATTTTTGTGGAATATCTCGAGAACTATTAGAGATAGGGGAATAGTGTCAATGGACGAATTTTGTGTCTTTGAATGCGAAATATGACTGACTCACCAGATTTTCAAAAATCCACAAAAATGATTTTTCAACCCTAACTTTGAACGCAGTTTTCACCCCCCAAATATGAAAACGGGGATATATAAAAAAAAACACGTATTTCTTATTTTTCGGTCCTCTATAACATATCCAAAAATCAAAATGATCGGAGGCGGACACCTAAAATACTCTCCTTGTAAAATTATTGTTACTATCAATCATTGTGGATCCGATCACTATAACCTCGCCTCGTCCTAACGCGTGCATATTATACACAAAGCAAAATGCAATCGTAATGATAAAAACCAAAATCTAAATCATACAGTTTGCCAATACCCCTGCTTAGTACTCAAACAGCAGAATTAATTAAAAAATTAAATAAACATAAACTGCGTCCACCACTTCTTTAAAAAAAACTGTACCTAATCCAAAAATATTAGCAACAAAGCTATGGCAACAATTGTTTATTAAAAAACTGTAAAAATCCATATAAAGCTTTATAACTTTCTGTCAAATTTTTTTTAAACTGAAATAAAAAAAAAACTTATCTCTCACCTTAATTCTCTTCCATCCGAAAGCTATAGCTTACATTTCCATACCCCAAGTTTTCTTTGTGGCCTGACTTTTCGCAGTCACGCAATAAGTATAGAATATTCCGAAAAGTCGTCAAAAGTTCAGCGGATCCTCTTCCCTTCGCCGGCAGCACTATAAACCCTTTCAAACTAACCTGCCACGGTGAGAGGATTATGAGACCGACTCGCCACTGAAATTCCCTGCAAAGACTAACAGCGGAGCAGAATTTCGAGAATCGAGTGGATCGCGGCGCGATAAGGGATACGAATCCATTGGAAGTAGTATCGGCTGTTCGGCGACGTAGCCGCGGCGCGCGGGAAAGAGTAGCCGCGTACACAAACAAGCCACTTCGGTATATGGGGTTGCAGGTGGTAAACGACGTATTCCTGGTCGGCGTATAACCCCTATTCCCGTAATGTCGTTCCCCAGACGAAGTGCCTTCGAACATCAAACGGCGGAATATTTTCTGATGGAAAAGCGCGCCTTTCGGCTGGCGGGCGAGAGGCCGGGCGAGAGGCTCGCGCGTGCACCGCATGAAAGAAGGGCTTCTAATAAAAATAAACCGTCGGCCATTCATATTTTCATCAAGTTCCCCGCAGTACGTCAGCTGCTGTATTTACGCCTGGTTGTGGACACTGGCCGTACGTTAAAAGCGCGTGTTTACATCCCCGGCTACTGTTAAATAAAATATATATATACTTGGGAGCGCGCCGACGTGCAAACTTCCCGGCGATTTTTGGGGCCAGCCGGCGGGATGAACGCGAAGGAAACTGGTTTTTACGAAGCCACATCAAAACAGATTCGCCCCCTAATATTATCCCCCCGAGGCCCTCGCGTCCTGCGCGGCGAAGGTGGTCCCGCGCGAGCTTTCAGGTTCGGGCGAAATTTGCCAAACGGCCGTGTCCCCGTGTGAAACAATTTTCAGAACGGTGCTTTGATATCGCGAATTGTTTAGAAACTTTGCCATATTCCGCTACGCAGATGGGAATGTTCGTGAATGAAGCATAGTATACTGTACTTTAATTTTAACCCACTTCTAACTAGCCAATAAACTTGAAAGTTTGCAGGCGTGCGTAGTTTGGATGACGATACAAAATTAAGAAAAGAAGTCAAAGTAAAATGTATAATTAAAATCCACGAGCACTGTAAACTAGAAAATAAAAAAATATATGAAAGAAATTTTAGTTAGAGGATTTTAAAATGCAATAAAATCTAAAAAATATTTTTTTTTTGTACTACAATTATTATGGTATTATGTCACTTTAAAGAAGATCGTGGGACCGGATATTTCATAACTGGATACGATTGAATTTAATATAGAATCAAGCCTCGAGATGAGCGATGAAAAGCGATGAAATATCCTGCCCCACGATTTTCTTTAAAGTGACATATCACCACCGTAATTGTAGTACATGAAAATAATTATTTTTTAGTGCATTTTAAAATCGGTTAACTTAAAAAATTTGTTTATATATATTTTTATTACAACATCTTGTCGTCTTTTTGTTGAAAGAGCGTTTTTATCTCAATTAGGCTGATTCGTAGCCTTTCTGTAATAAGAGTACAAACAAGGGAGTAAATGTAATCAAAAAGTGTAATATTAAATTTAGGGAAGCGATTACATCGATAGAAAAATTGACAGTGTCTTTATAAGGTAAGTGTAATTTTATTTACAAATATGTGAAAGTTACAAATTGGTATAATTAATATCATTAATGGTAAAGTGCAACGGAGATATTATTTGCTGTGCTGCATTCTGTTCATTTTACTATTTCTTTAAATTCAATATTAGAAGCAATGGAAAAAAATTCCTTTTTCACAAATTCAATACTATATGGTGCCGTTCATGCGCTGTGCTTTTAACCCTTCGTTGACACACCTCTTTTTTCAATCAACTTTGACATACAGGGTGGCTTACACCCAGAACAATTTTCGAACGACTGCCATTCTCATCTAAAGAATCCAATCGTTATGAAAAAAATCAGGAATCAATCTCAAGGTCTATAGAATGTAATCCAATAGTTTTTTTATTGAAATTTCATCACAGTTTTTGTAAAATAAATTCTAGAATACCACGTCGAGAAAAAAATCGAAGAAAATCTTTAAAAAATTGTAACTTTCACAAATTGTAATATTAGAAGCTAAAAATCTACAGAGTTGTTGTTCAGATATAATATTTCGAGAAAAAAATAGTTTGTAAGTCGGCTTTGGGAAAAAGGTATTTATTTTGCATATAGAAGGCACAGAGCGTCAAAATCAGTTTATGGGTGGTTCACACCCAGAGTGGCAACGAAGGGTTAAGTGGACGACGACCTTTAGCCTGGAGGTCCTTAGCCGCATTACAAAAAGGCCTAATTCAGATAAAAATTTTGTAAAAAGGATAGGCTTTTTATAAAAAGGGAAATTCTACAATTGTCCTGCGACATATGCACGGCTGCCTCTTTTGTAGTGAAGCGAGTTGAGAAATATGGAAATGAAGTATGTAATTAAGGTTGGGCAAAAGGATTAAGAGAATGATTTATTGTATTTAATACAGTAAAATACTCGGATGAAAGTTTTCTTGTAAGTTTCTTGTGTGGAATGGGGTTACACTCTCGAAATATTTAATTTATTCCATCGCAATAAGGAAACGCTTGGTGGTATTAATTTTTAGCATAAATATTAGATAAACTCAAAATTTTATTCAACTGAATAAATCGATAAGAATATTTGCCTTTATAGACCGGTTAATGCGCGCTATTATATGGCAGGTATATATCGAAATCATCACTGTCAGGGAATTTCACAAATTCCTCAATTTCGATATGAAACTCTATTCACTTTGTATGCAAATATGCAGGTACAGGAAAAGGTAAAAGTGTTAGCTGCATATTGTACATTATGAATATTTATTCAAATCCACTGTTGGTACTGAAAACATTCAACTCCTCGGTTTGTGAAACAATCTTCATAACTACATGATTGATAAAGTAGTTGGTATCCAACTTATTGTAGCCATATCGGAAACTATATGCCTAGTCAACAATTGCGCAAAAGTACTTTCTGAATATTAATACTTACTAAATGAGATGGAAGTGAATACAAGCTAAATATTCGAGTGATGGAATAAATATTTCCAATACTGTAAATCACTTGACTTTCTCCAAAATATCTTCATTAAACTTCAATAGTAATTTTTATAAAGAGAATTCAGTTTATTTTATTTTCAGTTTATTTAGTAAAAGTATTATCAGAAGCCATCTTTAAACATGTTCAAGATGTTAATTTGTACTTTTGAAAAACTAATAAGTTATGAAAGAGATTAAAAATAACATAATTCTTAGAAATTGCTAATAATACTCACCAGCCTTGGATGCTACCAATTAAAACCAAATGGAGTCCTCAATCTAGGCACGAGTCGCGGTGAATGTCCTTCGAGCGAGTCCCTCTTGCTATCACGGCCCAAATAATACTGATTACCCAACGCTACGCTCGACAGGGGTATACGTGTTTACTCTGAATTCAGAATACAAACACTGAAACTGTGAGCTAGGTAGTTAAGAAAGGTGTAGAAATCGGTCAGTAGTAGAAGTACAACGGAATCCTTTCAGTCTCTCACCACGGTGTAACAAAATATCTACATAAGGGAGACAAAGAATACTGCAACATCAAATACATTTAATCGAGAAAACAAAAACTTTCTGATGTTAGGAAGGCTATATTGGAAACCCCACAACCACATCTCAAAGACCAAAGAAGTCAAGTAATTCTCACTCGTCACAGAATCGGCCATTGCCGTTGCAAGTTGACACACATGTATTTAATATAAAAAATTCAACCTAAAATGTGTATTTTTTATCAAATTAAATAAAATCGGTTAATTTAAAATATATATTTTTTCCATTATAAACTTTTTAGTGTTTGAATTTTGCAACTAAAAAATCTTGAAAAATTGAGCTCTGTGTACCTGACGGATCATTTCTCGATAAATGGTGTATTTACGAAAATCGTGATACTATTAGACACCGCAGCGACTTGTTGTAGCTTTCGCGAAGAACGCGAGAGGCTGATTTCAAGTCGATTGGATTTGTGGTTATGGGTTAAAATTGTGGGGGATGCAATTTTTTCACCCCCTGGGGCAGGCCTGCCCTTTACGGTGCAAATACCTCCTGAAGTTCTGGGACCTGGGCAACAGCTGAGCGCGGGACAGTTAGGCCCGTTCCACACTATCGATCCGGTCCCGGTCCGGTGTCGATGAAGATCACATTCCTGAGCATCCACACTATCAAGTCCGACGAGTGTGGACGCTCAAGGATGTGATTTTCATCGAGACCAGACCGGGACCGGACCGATAGTGTGGATCTGGCCTTACGTTGCTAACCACAACATGGGCTGCGGGAGAACTGCATGAGTATGCGGCCATCCATGTAGGCTCGTACATGGACGCGCACTCATGCAGTTCTCGCAACGGGTAGCATTGGAACAGTTACGCGCCCGGCTGTTGCCCGGGTCCCAGAACTTCAGGAAGCATTTATACCGTACAGGGCAGGCCTGCCCTGGGGGATGAGTTATTTTTATAAAATTTTGCATTGTCATCGTAACTACGTACGACTGCAAAGTTTCAAGTCCATTAGATTTGTGGAAATAGGTTCAAATTGAGTTACAATATTTCAACCAAACAAATAGGGCAGGCGTGCCCTTTACGGTGCAAATACCTCCTGAAGTTCTGGGACCCGGGTAACAGCCGAGCGCGGGACTGTTACGTTGCTAATCACAGCATGGACTGCGGGAGAACTGCTTGAGTCTGCGTCCATGTAGGCTCGTACCAAATAGACTCGTGGTACGAGTCTACATGGACGCACACTCATGCAATTCTCCCGCAGCTCTCGCAACGGATAACATTGGAACATTCCCGCGCTCGGCTGTTGCCTGGGTCCCAGAACTTCAGGAGGTATTTGCACCGAAAAAGAGCAGGCCTGAAATATGGTAAAGGTTGTATTTGACCCTATAGAGGGTGTATAAAACGTTAGAACAGGCCTGCCCTTTGGTGCAAATACCTCCTGAAGTTCTGGGACCCGAGCAACAGCCCGGCGCGTAACTGTTCCAATGCTACCCGTTGCGAGAGCTGCGATGAGTGTGCGTCCATGTACGAGCCTGCATGCACGGCCGCACACTCATACAGTTCTCCCGCAACCCATGCTGTGGTTAGCAACGTAACAGTCCCGCGCTCGGCTGTTACCCGGGTCCCAGAACTTCAGGAGGTATTTGCACCGTAAAGGGTAGGCCTGCGTTAGAATGAGCTGGCACTTGGCACGAATTTTCTTTGAACGTTTCTCTATGTACCCACGAATCGCAAAATGTAATTATGTCATGTCAATACGAGATAATAAACAAAATGTGAAAACGTGCAAAATGTGAGATCTGAAAAAAGTGTTCCTAATTTCGTCTCCGGGATGACGTAGGGTAGATGTCCCATTTACTGTCAATGTCCCTATTACTGCCACTTTATTCATTTCACTTAAAAAAACACGTAATGTATAAAGAATAGACGTATAAAGAATATACTATAATAATAAGAAGAACAGTCCCAATTTTATGATAAATTCTTTTCTACACTATTCTTTATACATTGCCTGTTTATTAAGTAAAATAAACGAAGTGACAGTAATAGGGACACTAGCAGTAATTGGGACATTTAACCTATACTACTGAAGTATGCAACATTTCCCACCAGATGCCCCTGAAAATGCAACCATTGCAATCGAGAAATGACGGGGGGGGGGGCGAAATTTGGGCCCTTTACCCTAAACAAACGGACAGAGGAGTGAAGCTGAATAAAATGTTTGAAAAAGGCGATTCGTATGAAGCATATCGTCGATGTCAATTCCGTTTGAATTTTTGCCACGCGATGCAAGACCTACGTGTATGCACGCATTAAATTCTTACGCGGCACGAAGAGGTACTGAAATGAAAGGATTATCGACAAAGCATATTTCACAGGAATTTGAGTACCACCACTCTTGGAAGATTATCGCGTTATTGGACCGTGATCTTTTTTTTTTTGCTGCAGAGTGGATCGAGTGCGAGGAATGTAATGTTCCTAGGTACTTCTCCCAGCTTTGCTTTCCATAGAATAAATGGCGTAGTCCGTTCTCCCTTTCCAGACCGTCCACCGATCTCTATCGATTTGGTACACTTAAGGCTACCGGCATACGTCGATGTAAACTACTCCTTACTATGATATTTCCCTTTTCCTCTCTTTCACGTATATCGCGGGCACACGCGTGCACCGCGTCTCGCACAGCCAGGCGTTTGCACATGTACAGGCGAAGAAGGATGTATAAGAGGCTCGCCACGGGCGGCGAATTTACTGGAGTAATGAAACTATCAGGTGGTCTGAGTTATATTGGAGCTTTGCCGCAAGCCCGCTCGCCAATAGCCTGTGGCCACTATTTGTCTGCTTGCCGACTGCACCGATTAAGATACTTACGCGATTAAATCGTACTCCGCGCGTGTTTGTACAACAGCACGAAAATATTTGCTGACGTTTAACCGTTTATCTCATTCTTAGGACGGGGAGAATATGAAAACGTCATTCATATTCGTTCAATTGGGGTAGGTGTTTGTATGATTGTAGTACAGTTACCATTGTGGGAACTACTAGGGAGAAGAGATTTCAGATAATAAAGAGGTCACCTTTAGAACACTGATTACCTATTATAATATATGTAGAATGATGTAAATCTTGATAATATTTATTTTATTTATTTATTTATTTAGCACATAATGGCAACATTAGTTTACAAGAATATCATTTTATTTTTCAGATCCATCTATGTTTAAGGGGACTAGGCAGTCGAAAAAATCGAAAGTACTATCTTTTCTGAATAAAATATCGCTTGGTTTATAGTAAAATTCGCAAAATTGTAGATTTGGCAGCTAAAAACGTCAAACGGCAACCTATAGCGTCGCCTGTGCCCAGAAACTTTAGACGCATTTTCTCGAATATTTTTTTCTCTTCATTTCTTCCTCATTGCGAACGAATTGAGGTTCAGATGGACTTGGAAAAAATTACAGGATGTGTAAAACATGTGCCATTTCGGCCCAAACCTCTGATATGGTCCGTAAAAATTCGAGATTTTCATAAAAACAATTAGAAGTCACCGGATTTTGGTAGCGCACAAACAATGATGGAACGAGAAAAAATAATACCACATAAATGATGCTCCTTGTCTGGATCTACAACTTTTGTTTGACATGCTTTTTATATAATCAATAACTTGGAGTATAATTATATAAAATCTACTTTGTGAGCTGATAAATAATTATTTAAATGTTCAAGAGCCCAGGAGCACCTTTTCCCTTTATCCGATCAGGCTCAAATTTTAAACATATTTCTTTTATTTGAAACTATTTTGGGGGGTGCCGCGAAGAAAATCTTCAAAAAAATTTCACCAAGAGTAAATTCGAGTCACCCTAATGTACAGGCAACAGATTCAAGTTTTGTTCTATGTCATGCTCGTTGCTTTATTTCAAGTAGATTGGTTATAGGAAACTCCCAACGAAAATATGGCCATCTCTCCCGGAATTACCCTGTATAAGTACCTAAGTGAAGTCGTTCTTTGCCCCGGGATAAAAGATTAAACATCGATAACTACTATCCTTTCTTGTAGAGTAGCAGATGTGTACACCGAAAACTCATATGAACGCCAATATCGAGTGGATGGTGCAGTATTAACGGGTCGAATGATTCTGCAATGGAGGTTCCGTGGGTGGGGCGATTCGAATGAGAAAGCAATCGAACTGGCGTCCACGGACGTCGTGATGGCTTGCTATATCGGAGAAAGTAGGCCGTAAATTTGGCGATCTTATTCAGGATGACGGTGGAGCATCGATTGCAAGCCGCAGACTGCCACTAGGATGCTCTTTCCTTCACGAGACGCTACTTCCTTGAGACCTTCCTAACGTGACGCTCCAACGGTCCTCGACGCGAGGAGGAATAAGAAAACGCTGAACCGATGGCCTCGCCACTGGTCCCAGTGTATCCTTCGCTTTATGCTTCAGATTTTATTCCGTCGATTTTACGACACTGCCCTCGTGGCGGATTATTGGTGCGCGCTCCTTTATTTGTATTTCTATAGAAAGAAAGTTGACAGGAACTGGACACGATCAGTGGCTGGAATGAATGACTGTCTAAGACAGGGATGGCAAGTAGGATTTGACCAACGTAACGAAATGAAACAAAACCTGATATCTTTTTTTCAGGTGCCAGTAGATAGGGTAAAGTAGCCGAATATGACGACCTCTTCTAATATGAGACCTAGTGTTCCTTCTCGAGAATGTTTTCTCGAGAATTTGTCGAGAAATTAAATAATTTCTCGAGAAACTTAAGTCTAGGGAAAATATTATAAATCTCATTTATTTTCGTAAATGAATGTGTTACTAGTTAATCGCGAACGTATAAACACATCTACAATTTATAATACATCTTATTAATAATATTAGAACCTATATGAATTCCAATAGAAAATCACAGTACAGAAGATTCGATATTATTAACTGCTGAAGGTGCTCTTAAATTCTTATTTAAAAATTTAGAAAAATTGTATACCGAATTAAGGACCTAATGAGTTTCTTGTGGCTATTAAAGAAGAAATATAGAAAAGAGGAGATAAGACTATTGTACCCCGTATAAAATTTTTGCATGATCCAGAATTTATTCCAAAAGGGTCAAAAGACGCATTTTTTCATTTAACAGCCAAGATATATATATAAAACATCAAAATATAATAGTAATAGATTTTGCCACAAAAAAAGATTCGCTGACGCTACATTAGACGCATTTTGCTATTTAAAAATAAATTTTAAAACCAAAAAGTAATGTTTCGCTTTGTACAAATTTCGTATTAAATAAATAAATTTACCAATTATATTTAATATCTATTTTTTCATTTACACAAGTTCTGTATAAATTAGACAGGAATAATCATTTAGTTAAATTTTTATTGCGTTTTTGATAAATATTATCAACATTAATCCAAAAATTTAATTTTTGCAATATTTTTTTCAATTTCTCGAGAATTCTCAAGAAATATGATCTCATTTCTGATTTCTCGAAATACAAAAAATATCGAGAAATCAGGAACACTAATGAGACCCCAGCTTATCTCCGTTACAGAACTCTTGAATGTCATAGCGATGCTATTTCTTTACTAACTAACAGTGTATTAGTTGTTTTGTCTGCACAGTGGTATTGTAATCAATTGAGCCTCTTGAGCAAGCACATATTTCTGAAATACGTTGCAGAAAGTTTTTCAAGTGGTTCAATTAAATTACAAATACCTGTAAAGTGCTAAGTGTATAATGTTTTTCACAAATACTGTTGTATAGTGTTGTATACTGTTGTATATACGAATAAAAATTTTACACTTGTCATTTCATACATTATTCTAATGCTCACTTATGTACATTACAATGCCTAATTTCGCTACTACGCTGTCAAATAAACAATTTCATAGATTTTTGAAAATCATCAGCAGACGAATAGTGTTGGAATAGAATGACGCTATATTTTTATATTGCGGCTTGATGCCACCTCGCTATTTATTGAAGCCGTTTCGCGAAATGTAAATCTTGGAAATAACGAGTATTGATTTTTCGCGGCCATAAAGCCTCAATGTGTCAAAACACGATCATTGATTCAAGCACGATTTCAAACTAGGGCGCGGGTAAACAAATTGCGGGACTGTTATCTTTACGAATTTCTCATGGTAAGCGTCTACCCTCGATTTATGAAAGCGGCGTAACATTCTAGAGTCAGCATCGCTCTATTTGCATTCAACGAATGCATTTTTCGCTAACGTTGATGTCCAGTTGGCTTGATTCGATGTAAAAAGCACATAGGCAGCGATGGAATAATTTTAAATCTTCACTTGCTTAACACTGTAATACTAGTTTCCCCAAAAACAGGTGAAGCTAAAACACAGGAACATTCTGTCATTATGTTTAATTTTTTTAAAGCAGAAATTCCTTTTTTTTATTTATGCTGAATATAAACGATACCATATTAAATATCTATGTATATTGTTCCTTATAGGTGGAAAAAAGAGTCTTCAAGACAATGTTCTGAAATCCTGATCATCGAAAATTTGAGCGGAGTCACGGAGAAACTTTAGAAGTTCTGAATTTGTATTATTTAAGTATAAATGTTTAATGATACGATGCCTCATTATTTGATCACACTAGAAATCTTCTTTAGCAGCTGTCTTTAACATTTTTCATTTTATATGTCCATCAATGCAGTCAAATATTTTAAGTCAAGTTTTCGTAAATTTTACTTCTTTTAAAATTTCGGTATTGACTTCAATTTCCTACCGAGAATTTGGTACTTCCTTCTGTTTAATACTGTGACTAAATTGAAGGAGACAATGAGTACATATGATTTTCTCCATGTCACAGTGTGTGTAAGAAATATTCGTCCAGTGATTAATTTCAGGTAAAAAGTTGTATAATTATATTTATCAAACAATATTTGTTAGAATCATATTTGTTAGAAGAATATTCTCTGAAGCTTCTAAAAAATATATCAAATAAAACCAAAGAAAGATACTCACATTTTTTATGTAAATATAAAAAGTAGGTCGATGGAAAAACTTGTTCGCTCACTGTTAAGTGGTGTTAGGTATACGGAAATGTCTTTTTTTACGACACCTACTTGTACTTTGACCAGGAAAGTGGCGGACTCAATAATTTAATTGTTACCTGACTTATGCGAAAATAAAGGTCCATTTTGTTCCACACGAAACCGAGCTTTGTGCTTCCAAGTGTAGTTATTTTATTATTTTTCAACCACACGAAAAAAATTGAACGTCGGCCGATAGACAACTTAGTAAAATTTTGTTTCAGAAACCTGTTCACCAGAAATACAGCGTCCAACCGTGCACGCCGTGGTATCTCGACCGCCATATTTTTTTTTAAAGAAGACTTGAAAAAAATATATATATATTATTCAAAGATGTCTCTATCTTTATCGAAAAATTTTAAACGTAAAAATGTTTTTGTCGCTTAGAAATAAATTCGCAAAGTTGCGATATTTCTTGACCTGGCCAAGGTGGTCTAACCCCTTAAAGAAACATGTAAAATATTTTTACATTCAACGAAGACTCTGGTTCAATAACACGCACGAAATTTTCCAGTGACCTAATAAAAAATCACAAAATAGTAAAAGAAATAAATGCGTAATAAGTATTCGTACAGTTCCTAACAAGGGAGAATCCCGAACCCGGAAATTCAACAAATTCTGAAACTTTATGGATATATAGGGGATTAAAAACTTTTACCATTTGATAGATCTAATTAAAAGAAGTAACTTTTGTCTTGAAACTTTTTTCTCTTACAGATTGCTGGTTACAAAATAAAATCCAAAAATAGCCGAATCTGCAGGGGTTAATTTCACCCCCTTAGAATGAATTTGTGCAGCAAACAAAAATTGCGTTGTAATCAGAAGGAAATCCCTTACTAATCCACAAAGTAACATTCTGTGGAGTTGTTTTTTCTTATCTTTATTATAAGTCTCATTATTTGTACAGTAGATGGCAGCTGCCAGTCCCAGCTTATATTCCATGCTTAGAATGCCATCTTGTATTTATATTTTTTGGGGTTATGAACTTCCTGTTCGGACCTCGTGGTCGAAAAGGGTGCATTCAGAGGCGCACGTGTATTTTTCAGTATTAATATATATCATCACTATATCTAATAAACAAACAATTAATTTGTGTTTGTGTGTTTTATTTTTTCCTCCACACATTCCACTTGACATTAAACAGCTGTTCACAACAGCAGCATAAAGCCATTCTCGTCCCAAGGTGCTGATCTTCTGAAATCGCTGGCTAAAATTGTATAAAGGCGTTTCAAGATCGTAAGAGTTTGTAGATAGGTAAGTAAATGGATAGAGGTTAGATACACTGTCGTGCACAACATTGAACGCCACATATGGGTCGTTGTATGGATCGTTCATACAAAAAGCACTTCGAGGTGGCCCATGTCAGGTTGTATCACATAAGGCGCTGATAAGACAAGCCCTGTGACCTCCTTATCGCCTCTTCCTTTCGCTACTTCCCGTGTACTTACTTCATTCGTGCTCTATGTGTATTAAAATGAAAGCAGAACTGTGTGCACTAACACTGATTTAAATTTTTGGCATCACTATGTTGATGCCAAAGGCGATGTGAATGTTTTGACGGAAAAAATGTAAGAGGCTACTTGGAATGTTTGTGTAATTTAAGTTAAGGTATACAGTTACAAGGAACTGTAATAAAGTGATAAGTAACTATTAAACTTAATTTGTTTAAGGTAATGGTTTAACTTTACTCTACACAGTTTTTGTCCAAATATCCACTCTTCTTCTTAACAGGTTTGATATACAGTGTAGGCGGTCTGCTTATTAATTTTTGCATTTTTATCCGTTGTTTATTCCCTCAGACATCTTATAGTAGGTTCCTTAAGGGGGATCCTGGTTTAGGACGCTGAAAAATTGATTTTTTAAATTTTTTTAATTGATAGTAATACTCATGGGGAATGTAATCCCATGGTTACACAGAGAAATTCGAAGTAGCTTCACAGATCAAAACTTTAAACGCGTTTTTTACGAAACCACTTTTTCTAAACTTGTGTACACGATAGAGAAAAATTAGAACGCCGAAATTTTTTCGCCAAAATCGTACCTTCTTCTTTAAAGTCCCATAACTTTGTCAATTTTAGATTTTTTCCTCATTTTTTTAATTTATCGACGATATAAATTCATGTCAATTAAGAAAAACGTTGGATTTTTTATTGCAGGCAAAAATTGGATCCAATATGATGTACACAATTTGACAACTCCGGCGACGCGGCGCTACGTGGATATACCAATAAAACAATGTGAAATGAATTATTCTTGAATAAAAAAAAAGTTTTCCCGTTGTCTGAATATACAGTAAAGCACCCTGAAAGTTTTGGAAAGATTCGCTTTACATTTGTTGAGAAAATAATTCTTAAAAATCACCGTGTTTCCAGCGTCCTAAACCAGGTTCCCCCTTTAAATCTGAAGCCTTTGCTTGCATTATAGATTATAGGCACCGTCAAAAACACTAGAAGTAATATTACTGCGCGTTTTGCATGTTGGAACGTGGCTTTAGGCACAAAAGTGCCATCTGTAACGTCCCTGACCATTTTGTCTTGCAGTATTTCAATATAAGGTGACCCATCCGGTGCAGGTGAATGAATAACCCTTAACGCAGGCCTGTCCAAGCATTTGCTCGCACGAGTAGCCGCGAGTTGCTCTTCGCTCTCGGCGGCACCGAGCCAGGCCCAAGAGCGAAGGGTCTTCTTGGTGGGGGAATCTGTAAACGCCACTATCCCCACTCTTTTACGGCTGCCGCTCTTGCCGTTGCTCGCGGCTTCGCTCGCAACCACCCGCCACGAAAAACTTGCATTTAATGTCTAAAATGTGCTTGATCTTGTTCTACTACAACTATTTAAGAATTTACACGTTATTTTAAGCAATAAGTCCCAAACAGAAAATGAGGGTGTTCATTATGAATAGGACACCCTGTATACACACATCACACACCTTAACTTTTTCACGCATTTATATTAAAAAGTGTAGCAGTACTATGATTCAGGTACGTCTCCAATGAAGCCTGATTACGTATGTTCTACCTGCATGTATATTTTATAAATTCTTTTAACGAAATTAGTGTTATTCTGGGACCATCTCTAATTAGAGTATCATTCATAAAATTCGAGACGTTGCGCATCTCGTATGAACGGAACTAAATTTATCACTTTAATAAAGATAAAGGCGCAAATGAGTACGATATTTTTTATACATTTTATTCCGTCAGCTTTTTAATTTCTAGCATCATTAAAAACTTTACGTATTGTAACCCGACGCGATATCTCTCCAATGAAAATCGTAAATCGACAGAACAAACAGGAGTAATGTAATAATTACATGTTACATGTGTTTAAACACAATTCATGACAGAAGATGCATCCTATATTTTATAATTAATAATAAGAGGCAGAACAAGAGATAAGTGAAGTTAAAAGAAACGCAGATCAAATAATATACAATCTTAATCAGTATCCAAGCAATAGGATCGCCTGGTTAGTGGAAAAATTTCAAGATACGAAAGTTACGATAGGAAATGAAAAAAAAATTAAAACAGAAAAATCTGTCCCTAAATAAAAGAACTCGAAAGCTGAAGCACACAAGAGACAAAGGGTCAAAGTAATAGAAAAACGAAGAATTACAAAATAAGTGTTGTAAGATATTTTTACAAGTAATGATTTGAAAGAACGTATTCAACTTAACTATTTTATTTTCTTTGACATGTCAAGGAAGTTTTATATGCATGTACAATCTATGTACCTTTAATAATCTAGACAACAATTAAAGGTAAACACTTAACCCTCTCCCCATATCTCTAAAATCAGGCATACATTCATGTACCCCTCGTGTAACACTTGGTTTGTGTATGCAACAAACTTTTTGAGACGTTTCGTTATCTGTCGAAGTAATTCGGGTGTAAAAGACTTTATGAATCTTCAGTTCGGTTACTTTGAAACACCATTGGGTGAAACCTTCTATTTTCCTTGCCCCGTACAAAGGAAAATCCGCTGGAATTGTCAAAGAGACATTCGTCAGCGGTCTGTTCCGTGTTCATCAGCGTTCCTTATCTGGTAGGGGAAGAAAATTTTCGAGAAGGTAAGGAGACAAAGTGTTTTAAGCGTCTCGTTCCGAGGGGTAACGCTCCGTCAACTACGATGGTTTTACTGCGACGAAATTCTTCCAAGGACTCTCTACGTGAACCGCAAAGTGGAGATTGTTCATCGCTTCCCCTTCTCGCCCTCTTTTTATCCCACTATCCCAATCCAAAACTGAACTTTTCTTGTCCTTTTTTCGCGCTGTAATATATCAAACAGTACGCGGACACTTCCCTAATTCTAGAAGCCGAAACATCCTCTCAGATCACATACCATTCGAAATATGGATTAATGATTCGTAAGAGATGGTGACGAGAACATCGCAGACCATTTTCCTTGTAAAATAGCGGACGTGCAGTACTGCAATTTTTAGCTATAATATTTTAGATACATGAGTGCATTTAAATATGTATTTCAGATCAAAAGCATTGACTAATCCGAATTTTGAAAGTTACCCACTTTCTGGCGATTTTTTGGCACCCACTTTTCCTTATAATATTCAAAATTCTTTAATTTATGTAATTCCACATTTAATAAATCTATCGATTTGTTCCACCACCTCCCTTTTGTGATACATGGGAAGAAGGTTCACAATATATTTCATTGGAACTTGTTTCACTTATTGTATACTTTTATATAATTTTTAAAAGTCCCCCTTCAGAAAATCAGTAAAGTACTCAAAGTGGGATGTTTTAAACTACGTTATTATTAATGAATTACCGAACTCTACACGATAATTGTGGGTAGAGTTATTTTTACTCGTAATCTCGACTCCGAAAGGTTTAATACGGTTACCACCCAATGTGAATTTGCGAGTCGCATTTTACGTCCTGCTCTTCCATTCCTTCCTCAGAATTCATTTCAGTTATGGAGCAATTTCACGAATCGTTGGCAATTTACGGAAACTTTCCGTCGCCCCTGCCGGACAGAAAGAAAGATCTGAAGAAGGCCTGATAAAAACCAGAGCGAAAACAGTCGGAACTGCTGCTTCTGGAGAATTACTAGGTGGCGCCACTTTCACATGCGAATATGCTACTTAAGTAGTATATGTAGTAGGTATACCTACCCATTCTGTTGTGTCTACTATCTTCTGTATTTTCCATCAAGAAAGATAAGAACAATTCCATAATTATGGAATAAACAATTATGGCATAAACAATTATGGAATAAACAATTATGGAATAAACAGTTATGGAATTGTTCTTATCTTTCTTGATGGAAAATACAGAAGATAGTAAACACAACTGAATGGGTAGGTATACCTACTACATATACTACTTAAGTAGCGTTTTCGCATGTGAAAGTGGCGCCACCTAGTAATTCTCCAGAAGCAGCAGTTTAAATACAATTATTTACTCACAAAGGAAGATCCCCAACCTGGAAATTCAAAAAATTATGATACTTTGGGGATATATAGAGACAGGGGTGGATTTGTGTATAGGCTAAGTAGGCAGCAGCCTCTAGCGGCAAATTTTGGGGAGCAGCAAATTGGGGAACGACAAATTTTGGGAAGCGGAAAATTTTGAGGGGCGGCAAATTTTGGAGAGCGGCAAAATTTGAGCAGAAAAAATGGAAAAGCTTTAAACACAGAAACTTGTGACAACTTTAAAAATAATTCACTATTTTTCATGTAGCGAATTAGCAATAACTCATATGTGAGTTGCCGTATTAAATTAATTTTAAAATTGTCTCGACTCTTTTGAATTAAAATATTTGATGATATTTCGCGGAAAGGGTGGCAGACGCTTGTTAGCTTAGGGGCGCCAAATCTCCAAATCCATCCCTGTGTGTAGAATATATAGGTATGTATTACGCAATTTTTTTTCTGTCCAAATTCACTCTAAGTGGATGAAATTGACCCCTGAAAATCCGGATATGTCGCGATTTTCTGTTATAACAGTTTTCAGAGAAATATTTTCAGACAAAAGTTACTTCTTTTAATTTACTTAGGACTATTTGTTAACTTACAGTTCACGAGTTGTCAGTTGGCAATTTCACTCCCTCAGAGTGAATTTGGGTAGCAAAAAAAAATTGCGTAATACAAATTAGGGTGCCAGTTATTTTCCGACATTTCATTTTGAAAGGACCCTTCCTAGTTTTGTTCCTTCTGATTTAAAATTGCGCTACACCACATTTCAGCTTTTCAAATTTTTATTGAAGGGATTATCTTTTTCAAATGCCCCAACTGTCTTCCAAATCCTACATATATTTTAATTTATCAAATTAAAAAAATTAAGCTCATTTCCGTAACATATCAAAGTCAAGTACCTATAGGTACAGTTTTACTGTTTTATTATGCTGCGTTTATAACTGATTTGATACACGGTGATTTACATAACCTTTACAGATAACGACAATTCTAGGAAACAATAAAAATAAAATGAAATATCGGAGTTACTATTGCATTCCTTAATTTTCGTTGTTTGCAAGAATCCTCTGTAATTTTTTTAAGTTAAAGTTCAAATCGCCACGGTGTTATTCGATTAAACTGAATTTTTTACACATGACTGTACCTATTAGATCAAATGAAACAAAATTAGGGGGGGTCCCACGGAGAATTTGAATTTGTTTTCGTCTAAATAAATAAGTGGTACCCTAATACATATCCATATATCCTCTACATACCCCCAGAGTTACATAATTTTTTAATCTCCGAGTTGGGGATCTTCCCTTGTCAGTACACTTATAATATTACTGTAATTTTAACGTCACCATTTGGTTTTATAATAACATATATGTTTAGAGAAAAAAATTCAAATTCTTTCTCGAAACATTTCGATGGCTTACTGCACAAATACTGTATGCCCACGTATAGCGTTTTCGAGAAAAAACAATTTTAAAAATACAAGGATACTTTGTAATTAAAGATATACACAATTCCACAATTTCTCAAAAAGTGGACATAAAATATTTGTGCAGTAAGCCGATGACTTCCTTTCCTCAGACACCTAGCGGAATTTTACAATAGTCCCCTATAGCTCCGGCTACATAATGTCGCTCGTGGAAAGGGTAATCACAAATTCACTCAGCGTTTGTTTGTCAGAGAAACTTTTTGCGCGAACCCATCCCGGCAAGAAATTTTTCAGAACTGCCAGCACTTCTATTTGCTTGCATTGTGTTTCAGCGCGCAGCCACATTCGCAGGGTGCGCACATACTCGGGGCCGTTTTGTCGGAAGTCTCGCGACTTCGCGACTTTGCCGCAGATAAGTTTGATTGTCGGTAGTCGCAATTTGCGTACTACGTCACGGGCAAAGGGACCGGCGTGAGAATGGATCCCGATGCGAGCAACTTCGCGGGGAAACTTTTTATTCCGCTAAGAAAATCGACTTTCCTCGTTCTTCCGGGACCCGTCTCGTTTCTATGGCTGTTTGCCTCCTTTTACCATCCCGAACATCGTAAAACAATGTTCGCGCCGCAATCGCACAAAAAAGTTCGCCAATTTCACGGTGATTCATGGAATTTCTCTGTTTTTTTTTTTCAATAAATACGGGACGATCTAAGGTGGGAGACGAAGAATTTATGAATATACGGTACTGACTAAACAGGGTAGAGTGGAAAATGGAAAATGGCTATTTCCAAAGTTGGAGGCGGAGGTTTGTGTCGCTTCAGAGCAGCTCGATATTTTTATGTGCAGCATTCATGGAATTTAATATATTTTCTGTAATTATGCGTAAAAGGGGGCCGCAACTCCAATTTTATTGAATTTCAGATATGTTGTAGAGGGGAGGATCCTGAGTAATATGCGCTTTGTCCGAGGCGTGGGAAGATCGTGGTTCAAGAGTTATAACAAAAAGAAGATGGTACATGTTACATATTACATTTACTCTAATATACAGTGAATCACGAGAGTATTCGAACGCTCGCTATTAAAACTGTAAACAATAAAAATATACATGTCAGACTTAAGTTCTGAAAGTAATGTTGTAACTAATATAAGACACAAATATCGAAATTAGACATACAAAATTTGAGGTGAATAGGATATTATTTGTAAAAGTTATGAAACATTTATGTTTCTTCTATGTTTATCTAAAATGCCATCTATAAAAACGTGATTTCCAGTGTCGTTTGCAACCATACATCCCCACACCATCGCGGAACCACCGCAGAACTTTACAGTAAGACGTACATTTTTAGTATTAAATTCTGAGTTGGGTTTTCTCCAGACATAACGACCTCCATCCAAACCAAATATATTTTAAATATATTTTTTTTATACATTTTGAATATATTTGGTTGCTTACAGTTTTAATAGCGAGCGTTCGAATACTTTCCTGATTCACTATGAAAAATTAGCAAAGACAGAAATATGAGGGCATATTTAAATCACAATTTTTAGTTACGTTTATTTTTTAAAACTGCAACGCCTTTTTAAAAACTAATAGGTATGCATCCTTGCATTACCGTCGATGTTAAAACCTGCGAGAAGTGTTAAAATAAAAATTACTCAATCAAATATATAAGTCATTACGCTTTATAGGAATTTCGATATCGTTAATAGAACTCTACTATTATCGTACCCATTACAATTTGCTAAATGCTTTCCGACATAACTTAGCAAATGGAAATGACATTTGCACATAGCAGGTATTCCCATCGATAAAATTAATGAAGAAAGTAGTTCTAAATGGCACGTTTCAGTAGGAACTACAAACATTAATTATATACAAGGAGATAATTTTGCACGCGAATATTAAATACTGAACCTATCACCTTTCGCAACCTACTCAACATAAATAATTCACCTATTAGACCTCCATATCTTATTTCGTCTTCTGCTTTCACTAAACTGGTTAGCGTTCAATTTGGAAATATGCAAGGTTCGCCATGCGAAACGCATGAATAACCAATGTAATCTTTATAAGCATTGCAACATTTTTGGGGACATAAAGTCGATGCAGCTGACAAACGTGAAACCGTCTTTATTTCTAAAGACGGAACGATTGCAACGTTTTTGTGGTCTGAAAGCTAAACATTCTGCATACACATGTATCAGAGATTACAGATATGTACGTGCAACATGAAATTGCAACATAATTTTCAGCGGGATACTACAAATCTAGAATTTTAAAATATTATAAAAAAATGCGGTGAATTTAGTAATTCTGATCCAGATAGATGTATATAAATTATTGCGAGTTACTGTACTTGAAAGTGTGTGCACTGAAATAATAAAATATAATTATTAACACCGTAGAAAATATATAAATAATCATAGAAAATATTTATTTCGTGGATTTATGCAAAATCAATTCGTGAATGCATTTCTCACTTCAAAATGTAATTTAATTTGGGGTAGAAAACAAAGCAAGTAGGATACGAAACACAAATTTTTTAAGAAGTGTTAACGATGTGATAAAAGGTGTACGCTAGTTCCGTTGCATCACACTCTGACCCAACCTACTATTTCTCATCTACTGTCGATGAAGTGACGTAAGAGGATAGGCCGAAAGGTAGAAGCGATCGAATACCTCTGGAATGGGACAATACAGAAGTGTGCGTGCAATGTGGTTTCTTGTCTCCCTTCCCCTCCAAAAGAATGCTAAATTTGAATTTGTGCCCTGAGGCATTTGCTTCCAAGAGCTGGACACTTTCTCTTGTAAATGCTGTTGCATTCATTAAAAACAATCGTCGGCTTGGTAGGTCCTACGATCTATGAATACTTCATCGATAATCAATCTATGGTCCATGTTCAGTAACTCATTGGTTAAGTCTTCTTAAAAGATACATAGCATCCTACAAAATGTAGATAAACCCATAAATTAATGTTTCACCACCGACAGGACCAAATTTCTGAGGAAAGCTTAGTTAACTACTGTACAACATTCAGGGGCCGTACAAATGCAAATAGTAACACGAGTAATATCTTAAATAGTTTCTTCTTTATTGAAATAAATTTTACGAATTAAAATATTTAATTGCATCTATTTTAACTTTAAGTAATCTGTATCTATACAGTATATGGAAACAAATAAGTGTAAATAAGTTTTTCTAGTGACTTTCCAGATGCACTTTTGAAATATAAATTTAAAAAAAAAAATTGAAGCATTGCCTTGTTTCCTACGTAATATAAATATGTAGAATCTGTATTTGTACAGTAGAAACTGAATATAAAAATAAGCTATAGTCAGGAGGCCGAAAAAAGGCGTGATATTTGGGAATTTTTTTCTCAGAAACTACAAAACTTTATTCAAAAAACTTTTCTGCGTTTGAAAGGTAGTACATTTAGCTATGTCTCTGAATTTTGGCGTTGAAAAATATTTATTAATAACAAAGTTATTTACAATCTTCTAAATGACCTGTTCCGAAAATCGACATTTTACGTTTGAACATTTGCCATTTTGTCCTAAATCAATATCTCGAAAAACCCTTCGTCCAAGGGCTAGACAATTTAATATATTAACTAAATTTTTCCGAATTTTCGATTTTAGATAATCCACTTCCGAGTGATCCTGATCACCGCAAACCCCTCTTTCGAACAGGACATCTAGGAGATTGCAAATAACATTGTTATTAATAAATATTTCTCAACGCCAAAATTCAGAGATATAGCTAAATGTACTACCTTTCAAACAAAAAAAAGTTTTTTGAATAAAGTTTTATAGTTTCTGAGAAAAAAATTCCCACAAAATCACACCTTTTTTGGCCCCCCTGAGTGAGCAACATTTTCTACCTGAGTAATAATTCCACTGTTCTTATTCGCTAATACTTTATACTTTTCGAAATCACATTACACATACACTTTATTTTATCATACATCTTTCGAAAACATTAAATACGAAGCTGGAACTTTTATCAAGCCTTTCACCACCCCAGTTTCACACATTTCCATCGTGAAATGCAGGGTCGCCCGAAAAACGTGTCTCGTTAACAAGGATTCACAGCAATTTAATCGCTCCAAGGCCCCCGTACGTAGCGGCGGTTGAATTCAGGATCACGGTGAATAGGTGCAAAACAAGGCTGAGGCGGGAAAAAAGTATCCGCGGAGTGGGACAGTTCCTCGCGAACTTGTTCCTGCAAGTTTTTCCCAAAGACTGCGGGGAAAAAGAAACAAAAGCGCGGTATTTGCAAAGAATCTTAACGACTCAGTAATTAGTGTAATTACCGCCCGGCAACGGGAACTTAACAGCTTGCGTAGCCTTAATGCCCGCGTCACTTGAAACGTTCTCCATAATTCCTTCTAATATATCCTGCCGAGAAAAAGGAAGGACGGAAGGGGAGGTCGGGGTAGGTGAAAAAAGGAGGCCAGGTCTGCGACAGTGGCTGCAGTATCTAAATCGAAACTGCGAACGAGGGTCCTTCCACGGCGATTGCCAGCCAGAACGGATTACCTCTAATCTCTGACATTAGCTCTTCCCCCTCCCCCCCTCGCCCCATCTGCATCGACCGTGCTTTGCACGTTTCTATGGGAATACATCTCAATCCACTTTCTGCTCTTTTTGCCGACGTTCATTCCGCGAACACCGAAATATAAAGAATGGCCAAGTTAAATCTTCGCGGCGCCGGCGAGCTGGAATTCTTTAAGAGCTTTTAATTAGAAAATCGTATTAAGATAAGGCCGCGAAAATTTTCGTATCGATTCTGCGGGGATACCTTATTGTTCCGGGACGAATATTGTTTCACTTTAATTAATCTGTTTGAAATTACTTAGTAGATTCGAGATTACGCGGGAAAGTTAAATTGCCGGGGTAAGTTGAATGGGGGTTGAATGTTTTTATTTTTATTTTTAGAAATTTTAAAAGAAACCGTGGTTACTTCTATAAAATGTCTAAAGCGGTTTCGCGTTTAGTGTTTGTGCTGTGCTGATGGAATTCTAGATTCTACATGAGTAAGAAGCAATGAACTGTTTTGTTGCAAAACATTTTTGTACGAGTTGCAGGCTTGCTACATCGAAATTGTTCGGGACTCGTCGAAAATTGAGTAACGTGGATTTCGTAGGGAATTCGTGGTTCTGAATAGAGACAAGTGACGCTTTGAGTAATTCATTGTCGAACGTGGGTACTACATGTTGCCGCAGTATCGCGACGATAAGCATCGATTACCGCACTCGAATCCCATGTGCTCGTGTAATCGACAGAACAGTTTAGTTCGAGGTGAACTGAAAATGCGTATCGTTCTCGTGAAAAGTAGTTCGTACACCTGGAACGTTATCCATCTATATTTTTACTTATAATCATTGAAAACAGCAAAATTCTGATATCACATATCAGCAGTTAGATAATTTATTGACGATTTGAAATTTGGGAATTACTTTCTATCAAAATTATCGAAATTCTTTACGTTAAATACTTATCTGCGATTGATCTGATTGCTCTATCACAAATTGTCTGCTAAATTACATTTTGGATTTTCCTGGACATTTATAATGTTATGGAAAATTATAGTTTCGGAAGAAGTGACATAAACATTTTGATCTGTTGCTCGAAACAAAGCAATTTTGAGTTTCTTTATTTTTATTGGTAAGACTGAAGAAACCACTAATTTTGATTCTTGGGTTCCAGAGAAAATCTTACTTTTGCAAATGTAGCTTTTGTGTAGTTGAGTTCTAGAAATCCATTACTTCCAATTAGTCATTTTTTAAGACCGTATTAAATATGTGTAAATACGTGCATTTGGGTAGTAACAAAAATAATGTATATATATTCATAAACACTTTCTTAACATAACCTTTTTTGGCCACTTTTAATTGGCCCGCCATTTTTCATCTACTCCCGCTGATTTTTAAATCTGGCAATTATACGAATCTTAATTGTAATACATTTTTAAAAAAGTATATGTTTGAAAGTTAATAAAAAATATTTTTTGTCATGATATTCTGATTGTAATATCCATTTATCTGAACATGTACATTTGGGTAGTAATACAAATAATGTATATATATTCATAAAAGGGTGCTGTACATCCACCCATTTTGTATGAATCAATCGCAATTAGAATTTCTTGATATACCTATTAGGGCGGAGCGAAAATTTAATTTTGAATTTTCAGTTGGCCTGGGTGTGGGATAGTTGTCTTTTGATTAACCAAACACTACTGTAAAAAAAATTGGAAAATATTCACGTCTGCAGGTTCCTTTTTCTCCTAAAAATGATTATATGGTTATTATATATACTATATGCAGACATGAATATTTTTCCAAAATTTTGTTACAGTTGTGTTTGGTTAATCAAAAGACAACTATCCCGCACCCTGGCCAACTGGAAATTAAAATTTAAATTTTCCGCTCCGCCCTAATACCTATGTATATACCTATTTACGTGAAGTAAACAGAAGTAAAATACCGCCATAAACGTAAGAGTTGTTAAGAGTGGTTAAGGGTGAAATGGTGCTCTTTCTCTCTCGTAGGATTTAGCCCAAACATGGCGGACGGTGGCTCGTGGCCAGACTCTTATCATAGTGTCTCTAGGTAATCTGTGACAATAGTGCCACCTATTGTGTAATTTAAAATAACTCATATTTTCTTACCAGAAAAGGCAGCCTGAAAACTATTTCATAAATATTTCGTAGATAGGCAATAGAATTTCAGACAAATATCATAGTTTTGTCTTGCACTTAATTTAAAATGACGTTTTCGGTACACATATTAAATGGTTCCTGTCGTTTATAAATCAATAAATACATCAAGCAAACGAATGGATCAATTGTACATACACGAGCTTCTAATTCCTGAGTGTTTCAGCTGACAACTTTATAATCGGGTGGAAAATTGACTTAACAAACGTCAAGCTCCTGAAGATCCTGGTGCATTGCAAAGCATAGAGCAAAGTTTCAGGGCATGGAGGTGTCAGAAGAGGTTGATGCACGCGAGTCTTGTGTACGAAGACCGAGGAAGATACGTGACTCAAGTACTAAATGGAACTGTGTAAGCTTGTTATAGTAGCAAAATGCAACGAAAGCTCAGATAATGCGAGACAAAGTGGATAAATTGTAAGATAAACTCGAAATCATTCAGGATATCTTACCATGAAAATAGAATCACATATTCATATTAATTTGGTGTAATTAAAAATATTTTTGTGGAGGAAACTATTTAACATTGTCTTTCTAGAATTTCAGTAGTATAGAACTTTATTCAACCTTCCTTTCTAAAACGGTCAAAATAGGGGTGAGTGGGGTAAACAGGAACGCGGGGTAATCGCGAAAGCGATAGTTACGGCGTTTTAATAAATGAAAACCAATGTTCCGTCTCCACTATCTAATAGTTTAGATCTACACAGTTTAGGTAAACACAATTTATTATTTTCATCATGTCTCAACTATTATTCTGTCCATTTTCAATTGCATGTAATTACTGTTAAATTAATGATACAATTGTGATTTTTTCAAGTTGAAATAAAGCACTTTTTAAGCAACGATTTGTGACTAAGGCGTCGCCTGAATCATGATTCTAACCTCTGAAATAAATTTTTTTTTATCTCTTGATGTCGTGGGGTAATGACGAACAAATTGGATGGGGTAATCTCGAACCTTCGTCAATACCAATACGTTCTTTCTTTTGTTGCTTAATTTTAATATTGATAACCAGTACCCCACTAAAAGAAGTTTTACGTAGAAAAAAAGGGAAGAAAGATAAAAAGGAGGACACAGAAGTGCTAAAGTATGAGAAGAAAAAAAATGATAAAGTAAATAAAAAATGTGTGAGGAATTTGAAAACTTTTGATGAGGAAAACCTGGTGGGGAAAGCAGAGGAAGAACCAAAGAAGAAGAAAAAAAGGACGAAGGATGTTAATAAAGAAAATATATATCTGTATTTATTGTGATGAAATATATACACACCCACCCACTGGAGACTGTATAATGTGTCACAAATGTAACTTAGGGGCACACGAAAGATGCAGCGGCAGCAGTGAAAGCACATCTAGAGGCTTTCTGTGCGATTTTTGCGATATATAGCTCTGTTCGTGATTACCCCATGCAGTGTTTGCTATCACCCCACGACAGTCGGGTAATTACGAACACCAAGGGTTTGGTTCTTTCATTATAAAGTTAATTTTTATAAATTTTTTCCAAAATTCATTACAGTAGTGTATAGAGGAATAGTTCAAGTATGTTTGTAAATAAAAAAAAAAATCGTGTCTCGCATAATTTTCATTCTGTTTGCTTTTTTGCTTAGGTGTTCCCAATTACCCCACTCTCCCCTACATATTAGCGTTTATAATTTTTTAATCTGTTCACGTAATGTATCACATAGCATGAATTCATAATAGCATCGTTATATGGTAAGCCATCTCTACTAAATCTAAATCGATGCTGGCTTAAAAATCTGTCGAAAAAATTGCAAGCAAAATAAAAGTTCAAGGAATTATGAGGTCAGTAAAGAAGTGAAAAATGATGTTATATACATTGACTTTTTCACGTTCAAGGCCATTTCAATTTCATGTCGTTGTGGGTCGTTCAATTTGCCTGGACTGGTGTTATGACATCACACGACGTGACATCATACGAACGTAATGTTCTTACCGTCATATTGCTTCTTTCGGATTGTGTAAGTGAAACGAGGAGACCTATGATAATCATAATAAAAGAAACATAGGTTGTGCAATGACAAGGGGAAAATCGGTGTTACATATTTTATGTATAAAACTACAACTCCCAATTAAAATGCCGTTTATATTAAAATACTTTTGAAGATCATGGAAGCTACTTAGAAATAGATAAGTACTACAGTTTTGAGCATTATCATTAGTCACATTATATTCGAAATAACCGAATACCATAACAGACTTCACTGTAAGACAATAATAAAAAAATATAGAAAAAAATGTTACGTTAAACAATTATACTAAAAATGCACTGAAAACTAAGAAATAATTATTTTCTTCTACTACAATTTCGATGGTGTTTTCTCACTTTAAATAAAATCGTGGCTTGGGATATTTCATAACAGACTATGAATCAATTTAATACAGCACCACGATTTTAATTAAAGTGAGAAAACACCATCGAAATTGTAGTATAAGAAAATAATTATTGTTTAGTTTTTAGTGCATTTTTAGTGAAATTGTTTAACGTACAATCTTTTTATATATTTTTTTATTTCCTAGTCTTTGGTGTCTAGTGTTCTAGTTTCTAGTTTCAAGACAATAGAATTGGTGGAAACGGGTTAAATTTGAGTTGCCAGTTTTGAATAAAACGTACCCCAAACATACAGAGGATCGAAGCTAAGTAAAATCATTTCATATACAGAATTAGAAAGAGATTGTACCTTGGATGCCATGCTATTTCTAACACATACTTAGATGAAATATTATGGCCTTGAAACTATGATTCATCTCTACAGTACTTGTGACGGACTAGAAAGCATCTTACACTCACGGATTTTTCGTGGAACGTGCTTTTTAGTCGTACCTACACACTCTTTTCATGAATAAATTAATGCAACTGAATGATTACGTCTTCTACTTAGAACGAATGCGACAAGTACATGAAAGTACTGTATTCGAAATCTAGCATCCCCCATATCAATTGTATTGGGGATTATAATACAAAAACTGAAGGTGACCTTGAAATTTTTTTTTGTGCAAAAATCACGCGAAAAAAATCCGGATTTTAACTTTAAATAGCTGCCATTTTGTTTTAAATTAATAACGAAATCTTTTTTGTTATTTGATTTTAGATAATCTGGTTCCGAATGGCAGTGCTCACCGCAAAACCAAATTTTTAAAAATGCTTCTGGGATGTCGGTTGTTACTTTATTATAAACGTAAATATTTTCTACGAGAAAATTACCAAATGTTCTTTAAATGTTGCTGTTTTAAGCGCAATACGTTCTGTAACAATATATGCTTTCGCTTTTTCAAAAAAAAATCACAAACATTCGCCTCTTTTCGGCCGCCTGACTAGGTATAACCCCTTAAGTGTACGTATAAAGTGTTACAATGGGCGTGGTAGGCCTATGAAGACTTCGATGCTGGGCCCACGAAGACTCCGGTAGTGAAGAAATAGATTTCACATGCCGACTTTATAAAAAAGAAAGAAAAAATGAGTTTCAAGAAAAAACAAACTGGGTCTCATATTAGGAACCCATTTTTATCTGCTCATTTAAATGACTTTCGTTTTTATTTTATTACGAAGAAACCGAATTTTTGTTACAGTATTTTCCAGTAGGTAGCTAAAGAATACATATTCTACTTTTAAAACGTATATCGAATTTTAATAAAAGTGTTCTCAGTCAAGAGTTACGATGTTTTCAAGAAATGGGTCTCATATTCAGCTACTTCACCCTGACGGAAATAATGAAGGTGATCGAATTACGTTTAAATAATTTCTACTCGCAAAACTTTCCCTGATATACAACGAGTCACCAGAAATAGAGCACCAAACTATCTCTCTTGACTTTGTGAAAATATAAAATAATGAATTAAATTATGAAGTACATAATTCAAATGGCCCTGGTGGGCAACCAGGATATACATACCTAATACTTCGCTTCACCGTCATTTTCGTCAGAGTTATCAAGGTCATTAATATTCTTTCACCTCAATCGAATTGCATGACGTAGTCATGAAATAACCTTGATCTGATTGTAAGCTTAAAACCGTAAGAGGAAGCATTTAATGTGAATATTTAGCCTTTTTCACCCTTCATGTTTCAGCTGTGATAAAATACATCAGCTTTTATTCGCCAATGTGCTGCATTCATATAAGGAATGCTCATTATTCCCTCACATTAAAATGAACTCGAATTGGTACTGTCAAACACTGCGAACTTTCTCCGTAAATCAGGACCGTATCGATCTTATCTGCCTTCGCGTGACGTGTAGTGAAACGCTTCTCGATATAAATTGATTAATTAACATCCCATTTAACTTGTATGAAGTACTCGAGTTAATGACCAATAATCCTTGCAAATAGTACGTTACTAAAACATGTTTCATTCCATTCTATTACAGGTCGAACTTGGAGACTTGATGAAATTGCATTCACATTTGAAAGTTTTCGTTGTCTGATTCTAAAGTTGTCAGCGCAAGGTCGTTCGAAAGCCTTATCGTTGTATAGCAGTGGTTCCCAGCCTTTTTTGAGTCGCGATCTCCTTTTATAATATTCAAATAACCTGCGACCCCCATATAAGGTAAGGTAAATTTAATAAGGTAAATAAAACACATTAAAAGTAGGTATTTCAAGATATATTTCTAACTTAATAATATTAAAAAAAAATCGTGGCGACCCCTCAGGAAACACTTTGCGACCCACAGGTTGGGAATCACTGCTGTGTTGCAATCAGTTCGTTTAAAAAATTGTTAATGACCTAAATAATCCTACGAAAAAGGATCTTGGAACTGAAAAAATTGTGCTCATTAAATTCGTCCCTCAGGACTACATATTTAAATTACACTGTAGACAGACATGTATGTTTACTGTGTCCAGTGACTCACTCTGTAGCCTACCCACTTGATCCTCGTCGTTCCATAAGATGTCAAATATTTAATGTAAAAATATTTGTGTGTAATTCGTTGGCTATTCAAATGAAGCTGCCTTATCTCTTCAGCATTCGTGATACATTTGAAATTTTATTTGACTTGCAGAAACTTTGGTGTGAATTACTTAAAATGTTATTATAAATGCTTTTTAAGGTGCTGCGTAATTTTCAGTATAAGTAGTCAATTACCGAGGAAAATTAACGAAATATGACACTAACGAAAGAAAATCCCAAGACCAAATTTTTTTAATTGAATCCTGAATAAGTTCGTAGAGTATTAAAAAATATTATACACATACTTGTTTGCTTTTTCTAATAAATGGCTTAGGGGTAAACAAATTAGGGTCTTTCTCTAATTGAGCCCAAACTATATATTATGTTGGATTGACAAAAGATTTCAACAAAGGTTGCTCAATTTTAAATGCAGAATCCTGTTAGGACATAAAAATTTTATTCCCACGAATTTTCCCACTTTCTTCCAGTTTTATTAAAATTACAAAAAGTGCAGCAGGTGCTTGCAATAGGCATTTCTAATTGTGGAAATAAATATATAAGTACTAAACGCTCTTTCATATTATATTACAACAAATTCACTTTTAAATTACTGAAATAATAAAAATATTATTAAATACAACACAATATTAGGTTAAACTTCCTCCTGAACACGATTCTTCCTATTTTAATAAAAAATATGAGAAACGGAAGAATTTATTGATTATTGTTAGACGTGAAATTTTTCTGTATCGATATAAATATACATTTAAAATTACTTCTACTTAAAAAATACAATAACTTCCTCTTAAAATTCTTTTCGATTCGACACATTGTTTGGGATTAATAAACTATAGATAATATCTTCAACCAGAAGGAAAAAGGAAGGAATTCTTTAACGCTTTGTAAATTTTTGCCAGTTTGAGGAAAAAGGAAAAATTTCACTCCCGGGATGCTCCCCCGTAAGTAGCGTCTTTGACATTGAGTAACATTCAAGTGCCTCTCACTCTGGATTGGCACGTGTGCGAGAAAGGAGTATTCAGCCAAAGAATTTTGTAGCTCGCAATCCTTTGACTCCGTCATAAATTCTTCACGAAAAAGGCGAGAGCGAAATCTCTCGTTTTTATGACTTTTGCATTTATATAACAAAACCACACACACACACGCGTGATACTATGGCATGAATACATGATTATACGCGTTACGTAGAGCGCATGGAACTTTCTGTGGGCAGCCGATTTGCATGAATTTACTAAAACGTATATTTCTAGTTGTGGGCATTCAGATTCATCTTAGAATATGGTAACGCAATCGTCTGGAGACATATTAAGTGGTCTACTGACACGGTCAACACTTTTTTACGCCTGTTCATCAATCCTCGTAAAGGTTACGCGAAAATAACAAAAATTGTGTCAATGTTTTTGGCACATTCCACATTAGCGTGGGACACGATGCGATGGTTGCAGTAACCAATTGTGTGGATGTTGAGTATAAAGAATTATGAACGACTGAGTCATTAGGAAGGTGCGAATTAACTTATGTTAACACCTTTAATTGAAGCTGCAATAATTTTATCTTTGAAAACTTTCATAATAGAGTACACTTATTAATATGAAATGTGCCTGTATTATATAATTATACTAGAGGCACATTTTCATTAAAAATATATAGGTCTGTCAAGAATAATCTCCAGATGTGTATCACTATGTAGCACATCAGCAAGCCTCTTAAATTGTTCTTAATTCAGTATTATTTTAATGACAATGAAAGAATTGAAAAGACTTTTTATTATTGTAAATAAATAATAAGATAATAAAAAGTATAGATAGTAAAATCTTTATTATCAATTTAAAGCAAAATAATATTTTGTTGTAAAAATGCAAACCCTTTTCCTGATATATATATAAACAATTTAAGAGACTTGCTGATGTGCATATATATGTAACTAAAAATTTGTAAGCATCTCAGGAAAAGGGTTTGCATTTTTACAACAAAATACTATTTTGTTCTTAAATTTATTTATTGGTCTTAGAAGTTATTATATTGTACGTCCACTTTTAGAATTTTCGAGAAAAACAGAAAAACATTTTAAACATGCAAAAATATATTAAATTCAGGGACACATAATGAACAAAAAAATTATTTTTGACAAATTTTTGAAGTAGATATGAATGTGATTTTTATAGTTAACAGTCAAGAACTATTTGTTGCATATAAAGACTCAAATTTCACAGAAAGTGGACATACAATATTTGTGCACTAAGAGATCGATATGTACAACCTACCTAATACTTACTGCACATAGTAGAACGTATTTAATTTTCATTTATCCGCTTCCTAGAATTAGACAGTTTGGTACGTTCCATTCGGAAAGCAAACATTTCCATTTATTTTACTCCTAACACAACAAAGCGTTTGAACCGCTAGGCAATTATGGCACATGTAACTGACGTTTCCAAACATCCATGTGGCAATGCCATTATCGATAGCATTGATAGGTTTATGCACAGTTGTCCAATTTACAGAACTTAATATTGAATTACAATTTACGGGAAGAAACGTACAGTAGTTTTCTACTTCAAACTGATAAATATATTCTACAGTAATATTTATTCCATATATGCCACAGAATTATAAAATATTTTTTACCAAGCAACAATTATGACAGCAATGAAATTGTGAATCAAAAGACTTATATTCAAAATGGTCCAAAAACGAAAAAGCTATTATTAAACACAAGAAGAATATCCCCTCGTAATTTCTTTTAATTTTTTATATAGTTTCTGTTAATGATATGATATTTAACTAATTAAGCCATAGAACTTCCCCACTACATTGCGAGGTCCCACAAAAGTTTGGGGGACCTCGCATCTTTCTGGTGAAAGGACACTTGGGGCCTCGCCGTATAAAAACCGCCGAATCTTCCGTTTAAGCCACACTCCGATTCTACTCCATTCCCAACAGACACCATGAGGAGCTTCGTAGTAAGTAGTAGTTCCGCTATCTAAATTTAAGAAAATTCGGTAAATCGTGTATACCTACATCAGAGGTGTCAATTCTCAATACTACTCTTTGCAATTGGACATTATTAGAAAATTGATGCCCGATTAATTGAATTCTCTTCACAATACTTCACTAAACCTGACATCCAATTCAAAACGACTACTGCCCCTTATAACCATTCGTAGACTAAAAAGAAATCGTTTAAAGCGGAACCTGTGATTAAGCAAAGCAACCACGTTGAATCGTTTCACCTTGTGTTTATTCAAGTGTCATTATCATCAACGGTTTTCTTCACTCAGGTTTCTGTACTCCTGGTCTCGGCGATCGCCGCTGGTGCGAATGCGGGTGTAAAGACCTATCAGAAGCGTGGCGTCCTCGGAGGCCATGGTTACTCCGGTGGCCTGGGCTTGTCTCATGGGGTAGGATCCGGTGTTGGTCTTGGAGGTCTCAGCGGTGGACTCTCTTCCCAATACCTCCCACCTGGACCCTCAGTGGGAGTCTCGCACGCTCCAGTGTACTCCGCTCCAGCGCCAACTTATGGTGTCCCAGTGTCCGCTCCATCTTTGTCTGCCCACGTTCCTGCTTCAACATACGGTGTCCCATCTCCAGTGTCAGTCCACTCATTGAACCTTGCTGCAGCACCAGTGCCATCATACAGTGTCCCTGCGCCAGTGGCGTCTTATAGTGTCCCAGCGCCAACTTATGGCGTCCCCGCTTCATTGCCAGCGTCAACTTACGGTGTTCCTGCTCCAGTGCACACACCGGTCTACGCCGCTCCAGCTCCAGTGCACACACCGCTCTACGCCGCTCCAGCTCCAGTGCACACACCACTCTACGCCGCCCCTGCTGCAGTCAGTTCCGGTTACAGTAGTTCACTTTCTCTGGGATCTGCAAGTGTACCATCGGCCGATGTCTCCCTTGGCCATGTCAGCTTGCCGAGCAAGTCTTATGGAGTCCCAGCGACCGGTATCGCTGACGGTGGATACTCCGCTGGACTTTCACTGAGCGCCCTCAGCCTACCTAGCCAATCTTATGGGGCCCCTGTCCCGAGCGGACACGCCGGTGGATACTCCGCAGGTCTGTCCTTGGAATCGGTTAACCTGGCAAGCAGCTCCCACGGTGTTCCGTACGCTGAAGCCCAAGTGGGGCATGATGACGGATACTCGTACCCAGTCCCATCGAAGAAGTTACTCATCTAAACTGGAATTTTTTAATAGGATTTGACAGACACCGGTCCACGGTGAAATATGATGTGCTTGACCACTTCAAGTGTTTACATCTGTAGTCCCAAAGTCATAATTGTAACTTTTGCCTTAGCTTCGACTGTGTCCGAAGTCTGAGGACTTGTACGCTAGACGCGAAATAGTCCCTGCTTGCAGATGTAGAAATATAAATTAAAAGTGCGGAACAAAGAGAACAAGTAGATGATGTATGCTGTGCAAAGAGTAGACAAGCTCTGTTCCTGAGATTACTTACTGTTCAATAGGACATTTTTAAATGAAATATGAGACATGGTGTGATACAAGATATTTCTTCTCTTTTTATGATTGTTGTGGATCTTGCTATGAAATTAGAATTGTAAATTGAAAATTCAGGTACGAATACATGGTGTTGCCTCGACATTGTTAATTGCCATACCAATCAGAATTTTACAGTTACTAAACATTTCTTTACATTCTAAGAATGATTGTAATAGATTGTTATACACATGTCTGAATAAAAGGTTGTACAATTCTTAATATTTTTATTTCCCTCTTCCTTATGTTACATTGTAATCGCCACTTTCAAAATACAATACCTAGTGGAAATAATCCTCCATTCTCGAGCAGTTCATTATTCACGTAAATGTACTTATTCATTGTTACTCTCATTATGCTGTGATTCAAAGAATTTTATAAAGCTCGAAACGAATAGAAAATTCTCTGTAAAATGCAATAAATATTGCAGCTTACTTAACATTCCTTTAATTATTGGTAAATAATTTTTTCCTCTCGTTTCATTTACCTTTAAATCTTCCTTTGTTGTTCACGTCCACGTTGTTTTGTTCGACCTCCTTACATTATAAGTGACAATACATTTACACTACTTTTGCTAAAAATTAATACAGAAGAACCAGGATGAAAGTACAAAAATCATATTTATGCCTTAAGTTACGATTGGTTGCTTAACAATTTTCTGTATCTGGTGATTAGAGATTTCGGTATGAAGATGATTAATAATAATAGTTTAATTTAGGCAAGTGATTTATACAAGAGCACATTGGGTATACCTAATGGAGGAAAGTTGGGTTCATAATTTGATTGATTGTTGGAATGTTTCTTCGTAAGTGACGAGACAGAGATTCTTGGGGTGGTTGGTCGTAAATGTCAGGAATCGACCGCGACTGTTATCCGCATGCCATCTAAGGGTAGCGGTTTATGACAACGTCTGCCAAAGTTCAGAACAATGTGTCTTGTACGTATCTTCATTCTAACTACATACATAGGCTTTCTGAAGTCCACATAGACTTGGTGAGCCACATGTAACAGAGGTATTCCACCCTGCAGGGTTCATCAGATGAAAAATGTTCAAGGATTAATTCGTAACTTTATGAATGCATGAGTTGTGCCTGATAATGTTGTAAAACAAATTCTAGTACGAAACGGTGACAATTTACTTTACACGAAGTTAATGAACTTTTCCTCGACCTTGTATACATATAATTGGGTATGCACTTTCGTGAACACATCATGGAATGATATATAATCATACGTATTTAATACGCTACCCATTTAATGTAAAATTTGTCTGCCTTTCACCTGTCATCATTTAAGAACATTAATGATACAGTTGACCCATACCTGCATATATTTAACTGAAATCTTCGACAGGAGTCGTAGAATTCCAAATATTTAAGGGGTCATACCGGTTAGCGCGCCGAAAAATTCAGCGATTTTCAGGAATTTATTGCGACGAAAATAATTATAGTAATGAAATAAAACTTTTTTTCTATTTATTAAACTACATTTCTACGGTAAATAAAAAATATAAAAGTAATAAAATTATTGCTTTTCAAATAGTTTTGAAAGTGGTTTTGATGACATGTTTAAAAATTCCTGCCTCGCTCGTGAAGGAGATTTCAGCTGTTACACTTATCTGAACCCAAAAATCCAAACAGATTCTTGATCATTATGTCTGTCGCTATCGCTCGAAATATAATTAATGATTTATCTTAAAAATTAGCAAAATGGCGGGCAAAATTCATGAAAAAAAATTTTTTTTGGCTTTTTTCTTTTGCTATTTTCGATTTTAAAAGTAGGTTAGACTGAATGAAAATACTTGGGTGTAGTCCCTGCGAGAGTCACAGGTGTTCAGAATAAGCAGCAAAATTTATAAAGCAATCGGTTCGATAGATTTTGAGATTTTATCTTCAAGATGTGGAGAAATGACGTTTCGAGGAAAACGCGTTCAAAGTTTTTATTTACAGAGGCCGAGCCACTCCCTACAAAATGCCTCTGTAGAAGCTAAAATAATCAAAATATTTCCATGAAAATTTAACAGTACATTCTAGAGGATATGTACTTTCGAAAAATGTAGGTATATATGTATTTCTTTATTTATCATCTTATCAATATGAAAGTGATTCTGCTGATTAAATTGACAGAAAATAATTTAAATCGGACTACTTTGAACGAAACGGGCTTTCAATTTGGCAAATAAATTTTATGTGTAATATCGTTAATAATGATAGTTCAAATTGTGTCAGGTTTGGTATCTGTTCATCTTTCCTTCTTATACTCCCGGACCTCTCGATCTTTCATTATTGCTATGTTCAGCGAGGCTCTGACGCTAGACGCAGCTCTCGTGCTGTATTCCTTCAAGACTTCTCGATAAAAAGAGAGAACTCTGTGGCAACCGCGCGGCAGAGAGAGAGACAACAGAACATGTGGCAACTATGCCTAAAAATTCGCCTACCCAGAGCGCCTAGAGATGTCATCTCTGTACAAGTTCTTTTTATCGACCGCAGTAGTTTCATTAGGGTCCGTTTGTTTACTCGGGACGCTTCGATCGATTCGGACCATAACAGAAATGCGACGGCCCCCTTAAAGAAATTATGATTTCATCGGGAATAGGAAACGCGTTTCTGATATCTCCGAAACTGAACTAAATATATGATATCACTTTTAATAAAATAGAAATTAATCAGTTTAAACTTTCATTTAGCCACAGTATGAATAATTCGTCATAACCTGTACCAGTTATTTAGGTAGATATTAAATCAGTATCCACTCTGTCTCTATAAGTAAAATGCAGGTCACAACCCCCCAAATAAATTTACTAGTATAAAATTAATTTTACTTCAATAAAATTAGACTTCCCAGGCAGTTGAAATAGGGTACACAAAATTATTTAAACTTTCCCAGTTAAAGAGGCTAAGTATCATTCATTCCCAACTCTCACTCGAGGGCACTTCCAGTAAAATCGCCACAATAGGAATAGAATATCCCGCCAATTAAGTATTTAAAGTTCCTTCTTTCTGATGACAAAAGTCCGCCCGCGGGCACGAGTTAAAAATTTCAATTCAGTTGGGGCTAAGCAGCTTATACGTATGTAAGGTACGTCGTTACACGCTATTCCGGGTCACCCCAAGCTCTCTAACCCCACGTCTCGTGGCCCACCCTTCGTTTTCCCACCAGAAATCCCGAGGTTGTGTACTTTTTCAGTTGCCCACCGCCATCTTCGTAATGGTATCTGTAGTCGTAGAAAACGTACGTGGCACGCTCGTGCCTCACGATTCGCTGCGCGGGGGTGGCTCTGCCATCCTCACGCGTGCACGCACACAGCCGGGTCCACCTAGCCGCGCACACCGAACACCGCTAGTCGAAAGTTCCGCGCGCGCGGGAACCTACTCGTCCATGCACACTTCTGCCTGCTTTTTGCCGGAAAACTGGCAGTCACGCACTATTTTACGACTTTCGCCGGGCCTCTGAATTAATCCAAGCTTTTCCGGCGCACGAGGACGGTCCTTTATATACCCCTCCCCAGAAATGAAGTGCGTTCCTTGTTCGTAGCCCCCAGGGTTACGGTGTCGTTAAACTGCCGTCTCTGATATCACTTCGTGCCACTGCGACAGCGGCACTCTGTGCGTGTTTCAAACGAAGGAATTGCGAGATTAGACGGACGAGGTGAAATTTCGACGGCGAACCCACCTGGCGAGGAAAGGGAGGAGGCGAAAAATTGCCTGCTCGTGTGTGGTGATGTTATTAATGATGTAGGATGATTGTTACTACGGGGTCACTGCAATGATTACACTTTTGGAAGACAGAAATGGATATATATATATATATATATATATATATATATATATATATATTTGAAAAAGAAAGAAACAGTTCTGATCAGAGTTCGAAGGGAGTCGGCTCCAATGATGGAGGGGGAAACACGTACAGGAACGGTGGTTATGTGTGCGTGACTGACGCAGGCGCAGTTCATGCACACATAACCACCGCTCCTGTAGGTGTTTCCCCTTCCATCATTGGAGCCGACTCCCTCCGAACCCTGCACACAACAGTGGCCAGGCGACGAGTGTCGCGTTGTCTCGAACTTTCCTGTTGCCAGGCCGTCCCTACGGTCGACGCGACGTACGCTTCGCGACGTTGCCGCGTTGTCGAATATCGATATAACTCAGCAACCATTTAGTGAATTCGTTTAAAATTTTTGGAGCACATCAGCAAGATTAAAAAGAATCCGATACACCCTTAAATTATTGCAGACTGGCAAGTGGTCATTATGAAATTATTTGACGATAAACAGAGTATAATGGAATTTATTTTATTTTTTAAGAAATTTCTAATTTAGGTATATCTCTTTTCTGTATATGTATGAGTTTGTTAGAATATCTATGAAGTAGTTAGTATTTTAACCAAGATATCAGGCACTGTATACCTAATTATTCAACAATCGCGCAAAAATACTTTCCCAATACCTACTAACACTAAATGAGATGAAAGTGAATGCACGCTTAAATATCAGAGTGATGGAATAAATATGTTCAGCACCGTGTTTATTTGTTAAAAAATAACTGGAAAAATCGACGGAAAGATGACGTATCTACATATTATTATTTCACTGGGGAAAGCTATTATTCAAATGAATGTAGTATTACTAGTGTCACAGTTTTAATTTACAAGATTATTATTATTCCATGAATTTATATCAACGAACGAGGAGTGGTGAGGTAAATCGTTCCTGTACCACCGTTACAGGCTTTCAATCTTCGATTTTCCTCTGGACCCTTCGAAGGAAAATAAATTTACCAAATAAATCTGCCTCAAGCTTACTAATTCAATTACGTCTGCTGATAAACAGTAATTTCCTTTCCTCTCTAAAGTACTCGATCTTTTTTACAATCTTTACTAACGAAACACTCAGAAGGACCTGTTTTATAAAAAGTACCTGCCCTGTCACACAAACATGCAACCTGTTTGCACGAAGTCCCCGAAGCCGGTAGAACTTGGTGAACTACCACTTGTAATTACTTCATAACACAGCGGTCATTAGCTGTCTCCCATTAGAAATTTTATTCGCCCGTCAAGGCGCGAAAACACGGGGATTAAAAATGTTTCCCGATGTGCGTTATCAATTTATCGCACAGTGGGGTGAGCTTTAATAGCGACGTGATGCCTGTGGCCCAAGTGAGCGCGGGTTTGTGTCATGTTCATTTCATGCAGCCAGACGCGAGTAAATTAGAGATGATTATTAACGCGGGCAGGGTAAACACGTTGCTAACAATGGACGGGCGTTGACTACGCGGATAGTTGCAGCGGCGTTATTTTATTACCGAAACGGAAGAGGCATTGGCAAGTAGGGGCGCGTGCAGCGTAGGAGCTAATTGTAAACATTTGTCTAACGCGAAGGATTTATGGACAGCGTGAATTTATTCGCAAGACCCCTGCTTAATTACGCGGATTCCAAAGCATCATTAGCACCCTCAGTATTTAAACTACCCTAGAGAAAACGAAAGTTTCCACCTTGGTCTGGCTTGCGCGAATTCACGCATGTAGATTATCGCGCGGGGGCATTCCTCATGCAGCTGGAATTAATTGCTAGAAGCTTTGCCGGACGGAAATGCGTAAATCCGACGTGACGTTTCAATGAATTAGGAAACTTCGTTCCTGCGAAGATTTTTTGCTTGATTAAATTGGGGCCTAGATTGCTGCGATCAGTTGTCAAATTACTGGGGAATCATTGACGAGTACTGTTGTATACTAATGTCACTCAAATTTCTTTTTCTTTAATTTAGTCATTCGTTTATTTCTATAGGTAGCAATAGCAAATATCCTAAATTCCTTTTCCTGCGATTTCATCCGTCCCTTATTACTTATCCTTGAACCTTGATCTCTATGCCTCATCCATTTCAACCCCCACTTTCTGAACTACCGAAACCACCTATATATAACACGCAACATCTCTTTCGACTCACCCTTAGTCCGAACAGTCTTGACATCATAGTCTAGCTCTAAAATCTATTAAGCTGTATTTCGTCTAAGTTTCCGTAAATTGTATTGATAGATTATTATATAAAATAAATGGAAATATTATAATTACGGAACACAGCAGTACGACACTATATGTGTCACAATATAGCGTGAATGAATTATTGCACTCGTGTTACGTTTCGAGGCAAATTGTTTTGTTAGTGGACGTATGTGTAAAGACATAATTTCTGAAGAATTGGGATTTGAGAATTGATTTGAAATGTGGATTGTCACGAACATGGACGGTCGCGGGAGGAGGGTAAGGGGTGGCAGTCGCCGCACCCACGGCTTGAGGAAAAATCGCTTATTTTTAAAATTAATCTTTATTAAGTTTATACTAAGAAAGTGAATATTTTTAAGTTTTTAATTAAATTGGCGCTTCAAAGTGGGTTGAAACAAGCAACCAATCGTCGCCTGTCAACTTGACTGTTTCTCAAAATTGTCCCCCGCCACCATTAAGTAAGAGTAAGGAGACTTATCTCTACTTATATTCCAGACAGGAAAAAGTTGGTCACGAATAATGTTCCGTGCGTCGCGATGTTCGCCAAATAGAATAACTTGGACCATTTCGTGGTCATCTTGAATATTCATATACATATGTATATTCTGGTGTCAAGAAATAATAAAATTGAAAAGTGAAAGTAGGTATCAAAGGGCTATAAGTACCAAAATTAGACAAATTGAGATTTTTCTGAAATTAGGTACCACCTGTTATTACTGATAACCAGTTGCGGATTTAAGAAAAAAGTCCCAGGTGGCAAACGTTCTGGCACACCCTGTATACATAACAAAATTGCAAATCTATCTACGCGCGTGTGGTATGAAAAATATGTGAAACAAAAAAAAGAATAGTGTTTGGATAAAATCATAATTTTTTTGGAAGCTGGGAGGCAAGGGCCCAGGTGGCAACTGCTCATCGGCCGCCCGTTAAATCCGCTACTGCTGAGAACATTACAAAGAGGCTATATTCCTTAATTTCTCTTACCATTGAACAAAACATATATATATTTGTTTCTATTATAATAGCAGCTTAACTCAAATGTTTCCTGTTCCCGACCAAGATCCCTATCACTTGGTAGGAACTTACAATTAGTCACTCTACAATTTTCGATTGCAAAAAAAATTGATTCAAATTCGAATTCTTTACGACACATAATATGAAACGAAAAGGAGGAAAGGAATTTCGCATTGGATTTAATAATTAAACTGACTGGAAGACTGCAATACTGCAACGACTCCGTTAGAAGAATCTGTCAGGAACTATTTAGACGTATTTACAGAGATTCTTTATTTTCCTCAACCTCGTCAATTTTTTTTTAATAAATCACACACCATTATGTAAACTATAATTTCAAGTTTGATTAAGCTAATTTTGATACATCTAAAACAGCTGTTGTGTCCAAGGGATAGGATGGAAGGTTCCGGGAAGAAACACTAGACACACATGGCTAGCTTAAACTGTATATATTCCTACAAGAACTTAGATTAAGGTAAAACACAAGGAAGACAGAACAAGCGGTCCGTAGCGTGGCATGGCCATGTTGCCAGTTCCTTAACCCTGCGCGCGCAGTCCTTCACCGAAACGAGGTTCGCACGGGAGCATGCGCAATCCTCAACAACAGCGAATAACGTATTGATAATCACATGTCTAAGAAAAGATAGTTCCCTCACAAACTGATAAGTCTAATATTTAGTACTTTGCGAATTCGAATTTGAGATTCGAATACCAGAGAATTCGAACTTGAGATTCGAATACCAGAGAATTCGAATTTGAGATTCGAATATTCGAATACCAGAGAATTCGAACTTGAGATTCGAATACCAGAGAATTCGAATTTGAGATTCGAATATTCGAATACCAGAGAATTTGAATTTGAGATTCGAATATTCGAATACCAGAGAATTCGAACTTGATATATATTCCTACAAGAACCTAGATTAAGGTAAAACACAAGGAAGACAGAACAAGCGGTCCGTAGCGTGGCATGGCCATGTTGCCAGTTCCTTAACCCTGCGCGCGCAGTCCTTCACCGAAACGAGGATCGCACGGGAGCATGCGCAATCCTCAACAACAGCGAATAACGTTTGGTCCGCACACCTGGGAAACATTGTTTTTTTTAATATAAATAAATACTCGAAGTTTAATGTAATAATATATTGATCAGTAGCGATTGACTGATTCGTATTTGGGCGAGTGTATAATTCAGCAGAACCAACTGGAAGAATTGCCACGGTAACGAGCGGAATATGGAACAACGAGCTGCATAACGTGAAGTGTTAATGACACGAAATGGAAACAACTTTCCTGAGATTAATAATCACGCCGATGAAACCCACTGTCCGCTCCGCTCGTTTAATTGCAACACTGTGGTCACCGTAACGTTAAACAGCCACTGCGGTAAATTGTGCATCTGAATTTTTGCTTGAACTTTATATGGGCAGTTAACGCGGATGATATACGCGCATAACGCTTGTCCAACGACGCCAACTACCTTTTTGTAAAGGACCACTGGCTTAAGCTTCAGCTACTAGCTCAAGTTTTATGATGACCCCACGAACTTGCTATTTACGATCGCCATTTCGCAGCGTCGCTGGACGCGACATTATTTACTTACATTCGGGCAAATCGGCAGTTAACGTCCGCTGCTCTGACGTTTCTCTTATTCGACGCAAATAACGCAGTCGGCCGCGCGATCAAGCGACCCGCAATTGTACATTTACGCGAGAGCTAACATTTCCTTAACCCGGGAGCACACGCGTGGGGGTAAAAGTTGTTTTTATAACACTTTCCGTTAAAAGTGCGTACTCGCCGGCTTTCTCTCCCTTTATTTAATACCTGCAATGACTTTCTCCACCGCACATCGACTGTGTTTTCTTGTCAGCTGCGTCGAGACAGTGATTTTATTTGGTAATGCGTTGTTGCTAAGTTGCTAAGAAGCTACGAAAATCAGCTGGCTGTTCTTAAGTTTGTGACAGGTCAACAGACAAAGAAACTACTACGTCGTGTCGTAACTGTCACAAAGTTATTTGCGAAGAACATTCCATTCCATTTTTTGGAGACTGTACGTCTGAATTTGAATATTGTAGGGTAATTCCGGGAGATAGACTGCCGGGAGAGACGGACCAGTTAAGGGGCATCACCACTGTAACGGCCCGAAAAGTAAAGGTATCTTTGGAAATTTATTAAAAGGAAACTACGTAATGAATCTTTTTCAAACTTTCAGGACTTTTTATTGGATATTTAAGTTATACGAATAGCTTTTTCTATATTTATTTAAAGCAGATTTATAAGCTGTACAGGACCAGTAACTTAGGGCTGCAAAAAAATTCCGCTGACATGGTTGACAGTTTTCCGACGAAACGGTTCTTCAGAAATCAAAAGATTTGAATATTCGAATACTAAAGAATTCGTATTTGAGATTCGAATATTCGAATATCAGAGAATCCGAATGTATGATTCGAATACCAGAGAATCCGAATTTAAGATTCGAATACCAGAGAATTCGAATTTAAGATTCGAATATTCGAATACCAGAGAATTCGAATATTCGAATACCAGAGAATTCGAATTTGAGATTTGAATATTCGAATACCAGAGAATTCGAATTTGAGATTTGAATATTCGAATACCAGAGAATTCGGATATTCGAATACCAGAGAATTTGAATTTGAGATTCGAATATTCGAATACCAGAAAATTCGAATTTTCGAATAATGACAACTCTACTTTTTACTGCCTTGAAGACGAAGGGCTGAGGTTATGGTTGCAGCGTTGCAGGCGTTTTTCTGCAACGTCACACGGGGGAACTCGTCGTTTTATTGGTGGTTTTGGCACTGTAAAACACATCGTAAACAAGACATCACTGTGCTCGTAAACAATGAAACGGTTCGTAAAAAAGTAACAGTATTAGGCAACAGACATGTTAGTCGGGTAAAATTTATTTTCAAGTGAAATTAGTGTGGCGTGTCAAATGTATATTTCTGATTTTATTGCATTCACGTTACAAAACACGATAGCGCAGATCAGTACTTACTTTTTATAGCGACGTTTATCAATTCCTATGCAAGTTACCCTCTTAGAAGCAGCATTAGGAAATAGGAGTAGTTTTTCATAAAACAGTAAATTGAAAATGTAGTGTAATATTTTTGTTGGAAATCAATTTTTATAAAGTGTCAGGAGGATATCTGCCCAAACTACTGTCAAAAAATGAAAATAAAGGAGTGGATGCTAGACAAAATAATTAGAAAAGTATGGTTAATAAATGTGAATTCAAGCTAAGATTTTCTCGCTCAATTGAGATTACTATTTAAATTACCATTTATGAATGCTATCAGTTTTAGCAAGTTGTATTCAGCTAAATGTAAGAACATCGCATGAATGTAATACCTATGCAGTGGCGCACCCAGAAGGGGGGCCAAGGGACCCAGGCACTCTCCAAAGAAGGGGCATTGTAAAGAGAAAAGAAAACTGAATTTTATTTCATAAATATATTTTTATAATCACCTAACGAATTTTATTAAATTTGCATCAAATGAAATTGCATTAAATAAATTTTTCTTAAAAATATTTTTAACCGTTTAAGTTGACTCCCCTCAAGATTAAATCCTAAGTGCGCCACTGTACCTACGTGTATATATATATATATATATATATATAATTTCATTGATATTTGTTACTGTTATATATATATATATATTTTATAAATCAATGAAATTGTTCTTAACATCACCGAATGATTCAATTCTTACAGTTCTGCCTGTATAAATCTTTGTTTCCATCACGTTTCATCATTTCACAGACCAGAGATAAGTCAACTCCCTAACCAGCATTCACAAAGACTATGCTTCACCCTACTTTACATACAACGATTGTACGTGTCCAGAGGTCATGCCTTATCATGCTCTACGAACAATTATCAAGACACTTATTGTTAACCCCTACGTATTATTCAGATGAACATTCCAAGCCGATTGGAGCGATGGTGTCGTGTGGCACAGTTTATTTGACAGAAAACGATTCAATTTTAGATAACACGTACGCTTTTATTTTTATCTCGAGAACAAGCATTTCAATTCGAATTCTCTCGAATGTTGGTCACCGCAAAACATGTTTCTAAAAACAGCTTCCGGGAAATCAGTTGTAATTGTGCAATAACTAAGTATTTTTACACCAAAACATAATATAATAACCTGTCAAAGTGTCCCTCAGCTGAACACAAAAAACATTGCATAAAAATATGCACGTACTTTCTCAAATAAATTCCCAAAGAATCGATTCTTTTTCTACCCCCTGACGGTAGGTAACCCCTTAAGGTTGTAACTCGAATCAATATGCTAACCAAAGTTATTGATCCAAAGCATAACTAAAACTAAATTACAAAGTAGTTACGAAATACTCAAGACTAAAACTTTTTACGATTCTAATTCCCCGAGGAAGAAATCTACCACCCTCGAATTTTACATACGTTTAATTTGAACTCCGTTGAGAAAGATTTGGTCGGAGAATTCAACTACGGAGTGTTCGCTTGCGCGTCTTATGCGCACTTTCATCAAAGCCAGATTAAGCTCTGACTGATTAGTTGACACGATGATTGAGTAAGCACACATATCAAAGGTGTCACACGAAGGAAATCCATTGTCTGGCCTCGTAATAATTTCCCGTATTGCGGAAACGAGTTAATATATTGACAGATGACTCGCCTTTCGATCTCATCTCCGGTCCAAAAGCAAATTACTCAACCAAAGCGAGGAAATAGCGAGGGTTGCGTTGAGGGGGTCCTTCGTGTCCATGGCACGCGATGTCATATCACGTTATTGAGAGCTACTTGTCACTCCCTGCTTTGGCGTCATAGCAGGACAGGACGCCCGCGTGGATCATTCAATTAATTCCACCTTTACTCACATAAATACCGACCGATAACCGTAGGAAAGTTCTGCGCGTCTAGCATTGTCACTTGTCACTTCACCGTGACGTTATGAATATACAAAGTAAGGCGTCCAAAAGAGACTACCCTAATTGTCCTTGTCTCTCGCGAGACGCCCCAATTAAAGGTTCGTGCGAGAATCCACCGTTATTACCATAGTGGCCCAATTTTCACAGAAAGGTTAAATGAGGAGCATAAAATGCCGTCATGATAATTTCACAACTTGTTATTAAGAAATAAAATCGTTTAAAAATGCAAGGGGAACGCTGCGAGTCCATCCGTATTTTTCAATCTTGCTCTCTTTAATTACTGTACTGAAATGACATTTCAAATGAAAAGGACTTTTTGTTATTATTATTTAATATTGTCGCATCAACTGTTACAGGTCACAATTTTACATACACACTAGTATAGATTTATAAGGGTGTCGAGATGTTGATTGAGAACTGTTTAATTACAGGTTAGTTAGTTAAATTTTGGAGTACAAAGATTTTTCTCTGAGACAGTCGATTAACTAATTAAGAGGTCTTAGAGAAAAATCTTTATACTCGAAAATTTAACTAAGTAACCTGTAATTAAATAGTTCCCAATCAAGAATTTAAAATTCAGAGAACGGTATTGAAATTTTAGTAGGTACAATATGTTTAAGAAATGTTTCGCTCTTTTATTTGTAATAATTTGTATGTGATATTAAACCAGATATCAATTTATTTCAAATAATAAGAATCTTAGAAAATGAGACAGTCGATTAACTAATTAAGAGGTCTTATTTTCGAAGATTCTTATTATTTGAAATAAATTGACATCTGGTTTAATATCACTTACAAATTATTACAAATAAAATAGCGAAACATTTCTTAAACATATTGTACCTACTAAAATGTCAATACCGTTCTCTGAATTTTAAATTCTTAACATCGCCACTTTGCGAATGACTCAATGCTCAACACACCCATCAGAGTTATCAGCCTGGTATATTAATCATCCTCGATACACAATCTCAGCTGAAAGAATGTGGCTCTGGCTCCGTGAGTATTGTCTTGGAACAATAGACTTTTTCTGTCACATTTACTGCACGACGCAATTTAGTTTCGTCTGAACGGAATGGAAAAGCTTATAAGAGTCGTGCGAACTATTCGACTGGTGGGTGTTACAGATTATTGGCCTTGTCACTGGACTCTAGTGAGTCGTAGACCTTAGACCATTTCTGTTAGGCGCCCATTTATAAATGCCACAATTCTACCAAAGAACCTGATTGCGATGCTCGTAGATAGTAATCGATACTAACTCTCCTTCAGCCTATCGTAATGCGTTCTGGGCGTGAGCACTGCACGAACATCGCTACTTCAAATCAACTTACTGCTCCATCTGCTCACTAACCTCGCTCCGTACAAACAATCGCGTTTCTTTCACCTGCACTCGAATTAATCATCCTAAATTTACGTCCTTTATAATATGAATAATTCTTTCAAAGGCCATATTAATATTTGGGCAGTAATGTAGAGAAAGAAGAATTCCAGAAATAATTTGGATTAATAAGTATACTCCTAAAATTGATTCAAAGTTTCATCAAGAATTAATATTTCAAGAATTTATTGGTGATGGTAAGTTGATTAAAGAGTTGTTTGTAATTTTTAGCACAAGGAACTACACCAACGTACAAACAAGTAGTATCTTCATTCCACGTTTTGTAAAATTTTTGGAGTGGGGAATGCTATGTACAGTGTGGAAGAATTTATTGAAAATTGTTCCTTTAATCATATTAGTGATGTATTATGTGGCTGTTTTACAGTAGATAATTGTTTATGAAAGGCTTGAAAATTAAATGGTTTTAATACAGCTTTGTTTTTTGTGGGAATTTCTAGAACTGTTCCAAATACTCATGTATTAATTAAACTACACAATATTAACGGTCTACTGTGATTGAAACAATATTACTCCGATTGGATGTAAGTACATTGAATTGTATCATTTATAATTTCTTCTTGAAATTTCATGAATGCTTTCACGTACACAAAGCTGCATGTAATTTCGAAATGAAAACAACATTATACATGCTTAAAGGGGAGCAAGGCAACGCGAACGTTCAGAAAACTATGCAGCTTTGTGTGGAAGTAGAATAGTTCATCCGTAACAGAAACCTATTTTTTGTTGATGCTATAGTGCGGTTTTAGAGGGTAAAATCAGCCCTTGAAAAAAGCAGGATTTTCATTTTCATGGAATATCTCGAGGACGGTGGGAGATATCGAAACGAACTTTAAACAAAAGATGTATTCTCTTTCTATATCTAAAAATCTGCGTAAAAATAATTATCGAATCAAAAATTGGTGGTGGGGGTAACTTGAGAGTATGGATTTTTCGATAATTATTTTTTCGTAATTTTGTAGATTTGAAAAGAAGATGTAACTTTTGTCTAAGCTGCTTTTCGATATCTCTCACCGTTCTCGAGATATTTTACGAAAAAGAAAATTCTGCATTTTTCAAAAGGTGATTTATTGAATTACTCTAACTGCACACAAAGTGGCATCATTTTCCGAATTTAAGGGTTGCCCAACTTCTCGTTTAAGGATAATTCATTTGCTGAATCAAAACCTTCCATATATTTTGAAAAAAACATAGACTTTAAAGATAGATTTTAGTTAAATCAGTCCTGTTAAAAAATAAACGAATCAAAGACTGTGTTAGGTACTCCAAGATTTCTAAAGCGTAGTACACACACAGTGAGTTAAAATTCAACGTCAAAATAATAAAATGCACTAATGGATTTCTATAAAAATTATTCTAACTACACGATTTCCGTAATTCCTTTTGTAAAATATTCATCATATATTTCCCAAAAGCAGTATGTATAAGTACTTCTATTTCATTGCACGCATGCAAAGTTGTACACGAAAGACTCAAAAACCCAGCAATTTTTGGAGGACGTTTATTTAAAACCGGTCCAATTGTTTATCGCAGCTAAATATTTAGAACCCCTACTTTGACGGCCTGAAAAGGAGCGCGATATTTGGGATTTTTTTTAAGAGAAACCCTCAAATTATATTAATTGAAAACATAATGCATATATTTGTACATATTTAGGCAACATTTAAAAAAAAGAATTAAAAAAAAGGTAGGTACCTAAAACTTTAAATGCATTTTTCTCAAAAAGATGTTTTCCGAATTTGTTAGCATGATATCTCAAAAACCAATCACTCGATTTACTTCAAACTTGGCACATATCTTTCGCAGATGTTCCATTCTCGCCGGTACTAAAACTAAATCGGTTTTTGCAAAATTAGACTTTTGCGACTTAAAAAACCAGCAATTTTTTTGCAGAAATCAATGTCTGTTTTTGACCCTGCCATTTATTTTAATATTTAGTATTTCTCATTTAATCTAAGTAATTCAGAGATAGCCACACTCATACAGATTACACAGAGTTTAAAATTTTCTATTTCAGACAACTACAACGGCTGATTTTATGCTAACAATGCGCACATGATTTTTGTAAGGCTCTCCATTTGCAGCACTATAACTCCGAACATAACCAGTATTTTTACATACAATTTTTTTCTTCATATTCTCTGAAGATTGATAAATGAAAACACAAATCTGAAAGCAAATATATTTAATAGTGTTGTTTTAAAAAATTCACAAAAATTCACACCATTTTTCTTCCGTCAAGGTAGGGAGAACCCTTAATCAATTCCGTTACTAAATCACCATTTCCACTCCAATTCCCACCTGGCTCCAAGCGCGATTACAGCTTGGTTAATAACTTTAACCTGCGCCATAATATTTCACTCCAACACATTAGGCGGTTCTTCCAAACGCTATAGCACTCATCCGTAACTAACATATACATCGTGGAGCAACGTTTCCCGCGGTCGGAAAGAACTCTACCATTTTGCAAACAGTTTAATCAACTCGTGTCGAACTTAAAAAAAAAGAACGCAGGTGGTAGAGATGGAACAACGACGGACAGAGAGAGAAAGATCGAGACACACACACAGAGAGAGAGAGAGAGAGAGAGAGAGCGCGAGAGAGTCAGAAAGAGAGAGAGGGTGGGTAGAGTACGAGAGAGTGAGGTGTAACGAGGGAAAGAAGCAGGGAAAGAGAGGAGGAAGGACACGGCTGTTGCATCCTGGCGTAGGAGCGCATCAACAGGATCTCGCTGGACCAAGTAGCTTCACTATCGCTGGTGGGGAGGAACAGGTCCGTGGTGGGGAATGCCGGCCGCGTGGGTGGGGGAAAGGGACGAAGCGGAGACGAGTGGAGCTCCCTCTGGCGAAGATCTCGTGTCAGTCGAGCCGTGTGCCGCGTCGCGGTAGTGTTGTGCCGTAGTGCTCCGTTCCGTGTGTCTCGCCGAGCACCGATGACGCTTCCCCTGCTGTGAATATGAGCAACGTGAGTTCAGTGAAGCTAAGTTCGATCTATTGCCGTCGTCGACATCTCCGCGGGGCAGTGAGAGGAAGGGCCAGCGCGCGATAAGTCAACGTAAGCCGGGTGTACTCCGTTCCGTCCCGGACCGCGTGCTCTCCGCCGTGTTGGTCTTCTCCCCTTTTTTTCGGGCTTTTCAAGGTTACGCTTTCATTGCCGGCACGAACGATCCGGGCCGCCCGCCTCTGCCGCTCCCGGTTCTGTTCGTCCCTTTCTGTCAGCCGCGTGCAACAGCCCTCCCCCGTCCCAAGTGATTGAGAAAACTCGCGCAAGACGGACCCCTGACGATTGTCCCCGGCATCGCGACGCGTACGAAACCCCCGCGAGTTGGTGCCGCGACCTGTCAACGGTGCGCACAGTTCTCCCGTGCTCGCCGGTGCATTTGGAATTTTATACCTGCTCCGCGGACCCTGCCAATCGAAACGGAGCAGCTCTGTGGCTGGCACGTCGACGGGCCTGAGATTCATGAAGAGCTGAGGACAACAAGCCACACCGGGATCAAAATAACGACACAGCGAAGGAGAGGTCAGGAGGTCCTATCCAAGCGAACTCGCCGAAGGATCCGTAACAGAAGCGTGTCTGTTTACCCGACGTCTTCCCGGTTTAAATCCACGGAAACAATCGGCAAAGACCCGAGGACCATGTACAGCCTGTTTCCCCGCTTCGCCCGGCACGGTACGTTGACCCTGAGCCTTTAAAAGTTTCTCCGGGCGCGCGTAAAAAGCAAGGACAACGCGAAGTGACGGAGCGGCCATAGATAAAAAATTAATCCCTCGTCGGGTGTGCCGAGGCGAGTGCGTTGTCGCCGCTGATAAAAGTTGCAATTCTAATTTGCAGGCCGCTGGCCCAGACGACGGTGCCGCGGCACGGTTTTATCGGGCGGCACGTGTATGAGCGGTAGTTTCGATGTGGCGCTTGAAATGATTGGCCTCCCCCGTTCGCTCCCCCTCGCTCCACCCTCGCGGTGCTTCGTGAAATAGATCGAGGCTGGGACACGGGGCACGATTAAACGCGCTCCTACTTTAATTCCCGCTCGCACACCTCCGGGCACCGGTGGACCGGGCGAGTAACATAGAAGCGTTCCGAAGGAGATCGTATCGACGCGTTCGGGGGCCAGTCCGATCGTCCGCGCCTCGTAATGAGCCAGAGCAGTGCACGTTGAAGATCGAACGTGACTGGTGCAGCAACCTCCCCCCTCGTCTTCTATCGGTATTCTCGGAGGAGCCGTTAATCGAGGTGCCGCCTATTACAAGAAAAACCAATCGGAGCGGGAATCGTCTCACCCTCCGGAGAGAGTAAGAGAGACTGGGAGAGGGAAAAGAGAGGAGAGAGAGAGAGAGAGAAAATCCGCGCACCCCCCGATTCAATAGCGAATATCATACGTGATAGTCCCTCCATTCCCTCGTGAGCAGACGTCAAGTTCGCGTTCCTCCGAAGATGCCGCGGCGCACAGTTTCGCGACCCAGCGTGTAAGGGGATAAAGGGCGACGCAACACGGGCGAGGAATTCAGACGGGTGCAGAGGGACACGTGAACGGGTTAGAGTGCGGTGGGGGCGTGCTGAAACGTTCGCGCTCACCAAAAAGCGACAAGCATGACGATGGCCAGCAATATCGTGGTGGAGTGGCTGCGCTCGCTCCACCTCGGCCAATACTCGGAGTCGTTCATCGACAACGGCTACGACGACCTGGAGATCTGCAAGCAGATCGGCGACCCGGACCTGGACGCGATCGGCGTGTTCAACCAGAGCCATCGGGCCAGGCTGCTGCAGTCGGTGAAGACGCTGCGCGAGGAAGGCGCCGCCAGCGTTTACTTCACGCTGGAGGAGAGTAATGACTGCCTCTGCGACAATGTCAGCTCCAAGTCCTCCAGGACGTCGTCCGAGAGACCACCCAGCGATAAAGAGGCGCAGAGGGCCTCGCCGACCGCCAGCTCCTCCAGCGGCGGTCAGGAATTAACCAAGTTCGCGGACGAGTACGAGGAGGGAAAGGCGGAGCTCGTCAGAATCCCGAGGATGCAGCTGAGGATGCTGCTGCAGGAGAAGCTCAGGCACGACGGCATCAGGTTAGCCTGTCAACCGTACACGACACCGGTAAGCCAACCTGTTTTTGTTTATTCGTAACTCTGCCCGCTCGCCCTGCGTCTGGCTGGCACGTTTAAGACGAAGTAGTCATTTATCTTCCCGAGTAAGACGCCGCGAAAAAATTTATAAGGAGAAGATTGCGTGAGGGGGGACGTAAGATGAACGATGCGAAATTTGTGGACGTTTATTATCCTTCGGAATACCTCGCGTATCTTCCTCCTTCTCGTCCAGACAATGCCGTTTAGGTGCCGCGGAAGGTAATTTTGCGGAAACCGGGTGAAGTTTGTCTATTACCTTCGAATTTGTAGTAGGAATTGTTATTTATTGGCTGGCCAACTGGGATGCTGAGAGCGGATAGTTTTTAATTCATGATCGAGCTTAGTGCATCAGTTATGTAAGGGATACATGGATATCTTCTTTCCTTGTCATTTGTGAGATTATTTTGTTTTCCGAAAGATAGGTGTTTCGCTTTTGTTCATACATAGCCAAGAAGAATAGCTTGGGCAAGAAAAATTTGAAGTCTAATCGTACTTTTATTTGGTATTTCTATGAACCTACTAATTTTTACGTAATTAAGAGCCCCTTTTTTCTTTTATTCACGTGAGATTTTATTTTTTTATTATTGGGTAGAAGAATGTCTTTTAGAGGTGTTCTTTCTAAGTATTGGTATTTGAAAGAATTGAACGTTCTCTTTTTATTTCTGTGATGTAAATGTTTAATTTCATTTTAATATAATTCCTAATTTTCCAATATATGTTACAATCAACTTGAGCTGATCTCAATCAAGTAATAGGGTAAACTGTACAAACATTGGCACCCTAAGCTGAATCCCAATTGGAATGACTATATTTTTTTGTGAGGTTTTTATATGGTCTTAATTTTCTCATTAAAATAAAGCATCTTGAGTACCGACTAAGTCTTTTATTTTAAAAATATTCAATGAAAAACAAAATAGGCATAAAAGTACAATCCCTGGCACCCTAAAATTGGAGGTTATGTAGAAAAACATATGTCGTTATAAACGAAGTTTAAAGTGTTTAATCAGACTATTTCATCCACTATTAAATAACTACAACACTTATTAAATCTGTATTTCAATCCATTACTTAGTTATAATGCGACAAAATATACTTACCTACCCCTTGTCAAAATTTTAAGAAAGCGCCTAAAAACTCAGCCCTTTGTCCCACTTTGTGATGTTGCCAGATGTAAAACATGTAGTTCAACTACTGGGCTTTGCTGTATTGTAGTGAAAGAAAAATAAGAAATTGTAAAAAAGTACTTTCTAAGCTTGTACTTCTTAATATTTTACTTTTTAATCAGGAGTGCCAATGATTATTACAGTGCCAGCATTGGGGCAGTTTACCCTATACTGTGAATTTTTACGCCTTCGTTTCAAAAGCCTCGGGTTTTAACCTCGTCCTTGTTTATGATTAGAATTTCTCAAATAACGCATTCCTGCATCATAATTCCCAGTGGAAACATTCTTGAATATTAATAATTTCAAATATTTGTGTTCACTAAAGTTTCCATTGGTATTGTCGTAGCTGCTGTTTGATTTGGTCTGTACTCCTAAACAAACAACAAATTAGTAATTAACACCACTTATACACGCATCTATTTTACACGCCAATCTGCATAATTTATATTATGTTGCAACATTCATAATTTGAAAACCATGTCGACGTTTTAAGTTTTACTATTATTTTCTTTGAAAATACTGTTGTTTGCACAGGAGAATTTACACCTTTAAACCAATAGAAATTCATAATTGACGAGTCCTTGTAGAAAACACTGTAAATGCCAGAATTAAAAAAAAAATTCGAAAGTGATCTACTTGCTAATGGTAATATAATATAAAATTTGATTTTTGGCGCTTACAGTGTTTTCTACAAAGACTCTTTAATTATGAAATCAGTACTCCAAAATTGATATTATACTATATGTATAAGAAAGGAATAGATTAATCATTAATGTACTAATAAAAATGCAATGAAGGATAGCTCGCTAAATGCATAACCACTTCGCTTCTTCATAATTATCTCCAATTTCACGTACTCCAATTTCTCATATCAGGAATTCGCTAATTCATTTACTACTGATCACCTATTCACACTATCATCGCTTACGTAGCAAAGAAATGTGAAAGAATCTCTTAAATTTCTCACCAGCCTGTCACACGACGTCATTAAACGCATTTTTCTCGCAATTAAAATTCTCAGGGAATCCACACGTCGCTGCAATAAGCATTGGCTTCGCGTTCCAAAAATCAAACTGATCTGGACGGATGCTCCGCATTTCGGGGCGGCAGTAATTAAAAAATGTGCGTCCAAAATTTCACGCGAAGAACCCGCCCTCACTGTTTGCTGGATGTGAAACGTATTTCATGTACAAAGAGTGCGCATCGGGCGTTACAATTTTTGTATACATAACGTGTAATTAATTGCGACGCTTTTAAAAGCATTTTCGTATTCAGCTCCTCTTCCGCAGCTTCTATGCGGGCTGAATTTTTATTCTCGTTGTAAGTCCTTTTGGTTGTGACCGAAACTAAACATGCAGCACGCCCTTAAACGCCCCACTGCTGCGTGCTTTCGCACGGAATGATCGTTCTCCTATTAGTCAATGGTAAATTCCTTTCTCTTCCTTACTATGAATGCCAATTTACGGATTTTTTTTAAAAAGGTTTTAAAATTACTAAAAACAAAAGGTGGGGGAGACCGGGGCTAGTTGTTACACTTTTCAGTTTTTTATTTTTTATTCTTTTTGCATTCCATTTTCAATACTATCAATGACTCTGACTTAAACTACGTTCTTTCCTCTACCGATGACCAATATCGCATGTAATTAAACGAAAACCATGACTTTGAAACAAGCCATTTTGAAAGTCGAGACATGTTGTAACAACGTGCCCCGAGTAGGGGTTAGTTGTTACACAATACGGGGCAAGTTGTTACAGAATTAAATTTTACGAAACGAGGCTTATTACGAGTAATGTAATTATATTTTCTTGAACAAAAGTAAGTTTATTAATATTAAGAATCTGTTACAATAAATATACAATAAAAAGTCTATTTGAGAAATAATAAAAACTAGTGAAATCAGTTGCACTAATTATCGTCATCCGTTTCATACGGGGACTCGCAATTAATGCACACATAACAGTGATTCTTCGGTTTTGCACATTTCTCATGTGCCCACTTTTTGCATTCTATGCACTGAATCCACTTTGTGGAGCCCCTCATTGAATTTGAAAAAGGAGAGGAAGGAAGAGTGTCTATTATTTGTGGTGGTTTTATTTCTCATCTGCCTTTTCTTTACTGCATCTTATTTTTATTTCTATGTCATCAGTTTCCTTTTTAAAACATCTTAATAAAATCTTTTTATTTTTTGATTTTTTACTTTACGTTTTTTCTTTTAACAGTTGTTCCTGTCGTATAAATTATTTACTAAATACAATGTAACAGCATGCCCCTTTCCCTCTGTAACAGCATTCCCCTTTTCGTATGTAACAACATGCCCCTTGTCTTGTGTAACAACTTGCCCCGGTTGACAGCATTGCGTATAAAAAGCTATAAGTTCATACCAGTTTGGTGTATTCTTATGTTCTTGGTACGAATCTGTAGCTAAAGGAACACTGATTCAAAAGTGGTAATATTAATTTACATTTATCTGTCTGTTCGGCAGAGAAAAATTAAAGTAGAAAGAGAAAAGTTACTATTAGTACCGAAAACAGAAAAAAATTGTAATAAAGTGACAACGCGTGAACCGACTACAAACAAACAACATACACAACTGTGTATGGTTGAAACACATCAGCCACTTCATCGTCGAAGTGATAGTCCAAGCAAAAAAAATTTAAACTGCTTTGCAACAACCTGCCCCTGCAACAACTAGCCCCGGTCTCCCCTACACAAAATTCACATTTCTTTAGTTAACTATTTTTTTTATAGTGCACCATTAAGAAACAACGAAGCTGTAAACCTAATTCTCTCGCAAAACTTCGACCCGCGTTTAACATGTTACTGCATATGCCGTGGACCAACTATTCGGCGAATTTCATCCAAATCCGTGACCCACCCCTTATGCACACCCCTTGTGAGGCCTCCGCGCAGCTACACGGCGACGTATCGCCACGAACGTGAAGCCTGGTCGCTTTATCGACTTCGAAGCAACTTGAGGGCTCGGTGTCGTTGCTAATGATTCACACAGCTGAACAACGCCTTTCCCCTATCCGCGTGCGTTAATTAGCAGAGCGTCGGGCTGAATGCAGATGGAAAGATAGACACCTTATATTGGGTAGGCACGGGTGGTTTTATCGCGCGGATAAGTCTGCCGTTACCTAGGACATTCGTGCCGTGACACTGCGATCCCCCCGTTCCCAGCGTTTACGTCCCCGGCCTCCTATTTCACCAGTTTACAGTCAACGGTGCTTAGCTTATTGGCGAAGGTGGCGCGTATACAAATCGCGGCGATCGTCGAATTTGAATGATAAAAGGCCAGCCCTCGCGGAGGCTGTAAATTACGCGGGGAATTACGATTGCGCCGCGGTCGAAAATTTACGAGCACGCGCACTGCGCGCCTCTCCAGCGGCGGGCGCTTCCTATTAATTTCTAAATTTTTATTCAATCGCGCGGTGTCCGATTAAAACGTCGTCGGGCAAAGATTACCGCCGAATTTATGGAAGCCCGCCTGAAAGTGTTTGAGAATTTCACGGTAGGTTTTTACTAGCCGGGGCTATGAAAAACAGTGTGTTTAACGCCCGGGCTATTAATGAGATTGCCCGGCTCGTATAATTCACCGGAGCCTTCGCGATGCTGTAGCTGATCGATACGCCTGGCAAAAGTGCGAATTAAAGTGCAGGAAAGTCTAGAAGATGAGGGGGAAAGGTGATTATCTGCTGGGTGTTCATGTTAGCATCGGATCCGGGCTTCTTTCTCTGAGTAACAGCTAGGCGAGAAAAATAGACGGAAGGTAAAAAGTCTCGGCGTTATTCCGCGGGGATGGCCGCGACGTGAACCTATTTTCGCCGTTTGCGACAGATGAATAGATTTCTTAAGCAGAAAACTCACCTCGATTTTTCGCTGTACCGTTGTTGTAACTTCGCTTTATTTATTAAGAAATTACTGCACAGTATTTGGAATTTATTTCTGGCCATTTGTATCGTCACTATTTCTTCGTTTATTTCGGTAGGTTGTATGGAAACTACACGTGTTTATAATAAACAAACGCGAAGATCGATTCTTTGGGTCCGGGGGTTTAAGACCACTGGGCCAGAGTCAGTTGTATTCCTGAGCCAGTGGCGAGCATTTCGAATTTAATACAAAAAGTATTATATTTCACAACAATTTATGTTTTTGTCCAGGAGACATTGTGTTCGGTTAAAAAATAAATAGATAGTTAATAATCTTTATAATTAATATTAAATTAGTCGTAAGTTTGTACCTATATATTAGGAAAGTTATAGCTGCTAGTGCTAGCAATACTTTAAATTAAGTGTTAAATTAATATTAGTCGTAGTGCCACAGCCCATAGCGAGAGTTTACTGTATAACCGATATATAACCGTTATGGTAACGATATAATATCGGTTCTGTAGAACCGAAACCGATATAGGCCAGAACCTTTCTCATTCATAACTGTTTCAAGATTATTTCGGTTCTTATAACTGTTTTGAGAACCGAAACTGATATCATAACTGTTTTCAACCCCTGATTTATACACTGGATTGATACCTACATTTATAGTTTTATATTATCTTCAAATTGTAATTGGGAGACCAACTCGAATGTTATTACTAACAAACAGGGCAGGGTAAAATAGAATTTAATTAAATTTTAACTGTAATCTTTGGGGATATGTAGAGGATATATAGGTATGTATTACACAATTTTTTTTTATGCTGAAATTCACTCTAAGGGGATGAAATTGACCCCTGAAAATCTGGCTATTTTCCAATTTTGTGTTACAATTCGCGAACTGTAGGGACTATAAGTTACCAAATGATAGTCCTAATTAAAAGAAGTAACTTTTTCCTGAAAATTTTTTTCTATCTTCTACAGTTCGAATAACACAAAATCGAAAAAATTTCAGAGGGTTAATTGCAGCCTCTTGGAGTGAATTTGGGGAGCAAACAAAATTGCGTTGTATTCAGGAGGACGTCTCCTACATATCCACAAAGTTTCATAATTTTTTGAATTTCCTGCTTCGGGGTTTTCATTCTTCCCTTGTGAAAATTATAAGGGTTGAAGCTTTGTAAGCTGTCATACATGAAAATGGTTACCCCTACGAAAAAACTCACCAAACCTATTTTGTACAAAATTTCCTAAGCTACAAATTTCATAATAACTATTTTTGTCGCAAAACTAATAGCTAACGAGATATTCGCGAAAAAACAGTTTTTTTACCTTCAACCCTCTCTAAAAATTGTATCCGATGTCGGATCGATGGGGACTTTTGACATATTGTTTAAAACGACGAAATAAAGGCCCACTAATTTCACTGGACTATTATATAATGAATATATACAGACAAATATTATTATGAATTGATTATTTCATTGAAATAAAAGAGTACTTTAGTATTTTGTCTAAAACTGTTACAAATTTTCCCCAAGCCCCGGTTACAAATTACAGTGCAGACCCGATCATTAACACGATTTAATGAAACATTTCGCAGTTGTAAGTTGAGAAAAAAGTGTGTAAATTGACTCCGAAGAATTTGCGAGCTCCGTATAAGGGGCAGCAGTAATGAGAGAATTTTTTCGCATCGCCTCCCCTTATTGTTTCCATAAATCATCCCCGTTCGATAACGACAATTACCGTTGACCCTCATATTTTATACTGTATCAAGAAACACCCCGTTTATTAGTCTCTTCCTCTGCGCGCGCACGTTCGCGAAGTGACTTCACGCAAATGACTTCGGGATGTAAAAAGCGCAACGAAAGCGCGTCTTCTATCTCGCCGCACGGTGGTCCCGGCCGTTACTCGCTCCTTTTTATCCCCGGACGCATGATACACGAGTTTCTGTAGGCGTGCGTGCACGCATCGGGGATCTTAGCCCGCGAACAGCATCGACCTTCGTCAAAGTGATATTTACCACCTCCGGCCTGGATGCATACTTTCGTATTTATTGGCTCAATCCGGAAGGCCCGATTTGTACGGGCGCCCCGCTCGCGTATCTGACCAATCAACATTCCAAGCATACGGACCACGTAGCCAATTACGGTAACCGCGATACAATCAGCACCACTATGCACCTATTTATTTGTTCAGTTGCTCGGCTGTGGTGCAAGGACTGAGCACGATGTGGATACAACACTGTGCACGCAAAACATTTTATGACAATTTCGCGTTGGCGATGTGAACGCTGGTCTACTGGTTGCTCTTCGAAGTGGAGGGTCATCTTGGGTTGGCAATTTTTCATGGAAAGATTCGGCAGAGTTCTTCGACGAGTTTGCAAATCATGTCCAAGTGATCAGTTCGCAGTGTTACTGATAGTAATAGATCGTGTGGTATCAGTTGGTTTAAATCGAGGGAATTTGGATTTGGATATTTTGGGAGCAGGTCAACCCTCTAGCCTCCAGTGTGACGTATACGTCACATAATTTTCTAGCGTATAAAAAAACTCGATACGTAGTAAATAATTTTGGGAAACTTTCACAGAGACTTTGTTTTCTGGGTGTCTGGGTGCTAAAGGGTTAAAGGGCTTTTCGAACAAGATACTTCTGTGGGTCGTGACGAATTTCTGAGTTTTATATTTTTCTTTTTCTTATTCTGTTATGTGTATTTATGGTTTTTTCATCTTCTTGTTATTATTATTAATGTCTACTGGTGCCATAAGGAATTATTATTATTATTATTTCGGATATATACGTGTTATCCCCTTTGCCTTTGTTAGATGAGATTTAACTCTGACAAAAGGACATATTTCAAGTACCGGTTGTGAGCAACAGCAGTGACTCGTGTGAAAAAGCCCTAACGAGACAGACACATAAATCTAATAAGGGGTGTGCTCAAGGTTTAGGTCACCGATTTGGTTACAATTTTGGTTATAGTTAGTGCGAAGCATAGGCAACTATTTCTTAAGGAGCGGGACCATTTAAATCGCGAATAAAATGAGTTTTTTCCAGATTTTTTGTGGAAAAATCTGTACAACCAAATATGTCCAGGCTTTGCATATATCTGCTATATGCGATGATGGAATTACATAACTTTTTTTCTTGTATTTTTCAGAGTGTATACAACTTATATAAATTTACAAAGAGGATTTTTAAATTTTCATTACAGGCTCAGGTAAAAAAGTTGAAAAAGCGACCATCACTAATTTTTTCGTTATTTCGCCCAATTTTAATTTTTTTTTTCAAAACGACGAAACACCTCACCTGATAAACTAATCCTTCTAGCTTCTCAAAGAGACTCAAGCCGTTTGGATGAATTTGAAAGAAAGTTATTGTGTTTTAAAGGGTGTACCAATAAATACCTAAGAACGAGACTGATTTAGATAACTAGTCGTAGAAATAATAATTAGAAAGTGGAACTGAAATTACTACATTGATTACAGTTGAGCTGCTATTGCAATCTAATTACGGTTTCGTGCTTATGCACGGAGTGCGTATACCTATCGAGGGGCTAGAAAAAGCAAAACTTTGAACTCAATTTTCTCGCAAACTTTTGAGTGGTGTGCCCTATGCGTTTAACATATAATTACACATGCTGTGTACTAACTACATGCAAAATTTCAGGCAAATTGACGACCCGTAGCTCGCGCGCCTCCCCCTATAAGTAATATTTTCACGTAACTTTCATTTTGCCTGTGTAATTTACTTATACGATATAAACGTTGAATGATCACGTTGCTGAATTGTCGCTTGCAATTGTGATTACCGAATGACCGTAGTGAGTTTCTTTCGCGAATGAGGGAGAGAGGGAGACAGAGAAAACAGTAGAGCGGGCAAATTCTCCGTACGGTATAACTGTATGTAGACCGGCGGTAATAGCGTTTAAATATTTGAGCGAATGTTCAATCGATATCCCTTAGCCAACCCCGTCACAGCTCTTTCTGAACCGTTCGTTCTCTGCTCCTTTCCTTTCCAACTCGTTCCACCTTGCAGGAGGCCGATCGAGCACGTTTCCATGTAATATCAAACGCGGCAAATGAGATTCTCTAACTCCAAAAGCAGAATGGGACACCGGAGAAAGGGTGGAGCAGCAGATATTAAACCCCGCGCGACGACAATACCGCGTAATTGATCGAAGATAGTCGCGCTTATCGACGCTGTCTGGTGATCATCCCAAGAATGATCCTGCCAGCTTTCGACGACGAACTTCAATGTTGATTGCAAATATGGTTTTCATTGAGCGAAACTGTGTTTACTACGGAGGCTGATGGTTACTGTACTATTACTTTATTTGGCTTATACTTCATTCAGAGTGGAACGTTTTTGCTTGAATTATTTTGAGAAGATTGTTTGATAGTTGATAGTTGATAGTGGATAGTGGATAGTGGATAGTTGATAGTTGATAGTTGATAGTTGATAGTTGATAGTTGATAGTTGATAGTTGATAGTTGATAGGTGATAGTTGATAGTTGATAGTTGATAGGTGATAGTTGATAGTTGATAGTTGATAGTTGATAGTTGATAGTTGATAGTTGATAGTTGATAGTTGATAGTTGATAGCTCATAGCTGATAGCTGATAGCTGATAGCTGATAGCTGATAGCTGATAGCTGATAGATGATAGCTGATAGCTGATGGTTGATAGTTGATAGTTGATAGTTGATAGTTGATAGCTGATAGTTGATAGCTGATAGCTGATAGCTGGTAGCTGGTAGCTGGTAGCTGATAGTTCATAGTTCATAGTTCATAGTTCATAGTTCATAGTTCATAGTTCATAGTTCATAGTTCATAGTTCATAGTTCATAGTTCATAGTTGATAGTTGATAGTTGATAGTTGATAGTTGATAGTTGATAGTTGATAAGCGTAAAAATGGAGTTACTGGAGGCTGGTGGTTGCTGTTCTATTGTTTTATTTTGTTTATACTTCATTCTGAGTGGAGCGTTTGTTTGAATTATACTGAGAAGTTTGTTTGATAGTTGATAGTTTAATTTATAAGCGTAAAAATAGAGTTACTGGAGGCTGATGGTTGCTGTTCTATTCTTTTATATTGTTTATACTTCATTCAGAGTGGAACGTTTGTTTGAATTATATTGAGAAGTTTGTTTGATAGTTGATAGTTTATTAGAAGGTTGACACTTTACGTTATAAGCGTAAAAATGGAGTTGCATAGGTAGGGAAAGTCTCCATCAAGGATAGGATAAAGTTACGGGAAAGTAGTTATGTCTGAAGGAAGAGGGGCCATTGGGAAAATGACAAACGGCATGGAGAAAGTATACCGAGATATCAGGCCCGATCGGGCTTGTTCACTGTGTAATAATATTGATCAGGTCCGAGCGAATTTTTCAGGATTCGCAGGGCAATCAGTAAACAGGAAACAGTGGGAAAGTTTAGAGAAGTGAAAGTCCTGAATCACAGCAGGGTGTAAGAATTGGCAGATAAGTGGTGGCAGTGCAGTAGGTAGCTACGAGTCTAATGCAATTTATTTGATCAAAAATACCTGAGATGATTAAGTTCCGTCAGATATCAGATATACATTAATTGTTGCTTCATGTGCACCTAGCATTAAATTTTAATGAAAGTTTCATCTCTAGACTAAAATTTTCGTTCTACCTTTGCTGCACTATTTTTATTAGACTACTTATATTCCACTTGCTGCTTGCTGCCAAAGCTTATTTAATATCCGTTTGAAATCTTGAATATATGATGAACATATTGTTGCACGAGCAAGAAATACATTTACGGTTTTCGCGGTTAGAACCATTAATAATCCCTTTTAACCTCGTTTCCTCTTCTATTTTCGCTTCCCTCTTTTCGCGTCTGTACCTTTTTAGTTTCAGCGATAAGATTTCTTCTGCTCATGCCGATATCCGAGCAAGTCTCACGCCTTCCTCTCCTTTTCTCCTTCTTCTTTCGAAAAGAAGAAGCACAGTCATTTCCGACATCCGCAGGAGCCCATGCTCGCTGAACTGTTGATGAAGTAGCATTATTGCAAAACGGCGCGATGCAGCACTGAATCGTTAGATTCCCTTTTAAACAATACTCTCGTTTGGACCTTAATAAATCACGAAGCTAACATTGTGTTTCGCAGTACCATTTAATTACGTATCCTTTTTATAGGGATGACAGAGATTTAGAAATAAAAACATCAGTATCGTATAAATTCATTCAAAATTATCCAAAATGATTCATGGATAGAAATAGAGAAAAAAGGTACTCCAAAAGTATTTCACTACTTAAGTACAAAATATTCTATCTAATAACTCTCCTCAAATAAAACACAAAAATTGTTTTCACGAACTTAATATTCTTTTTATCTCAAAGCATAGAGAAGTACCTTCAGACCTTCTGAACCTGGGGCCGCAGAGTTAAAATTCCTGCTAATTTCATGGACAAATTGGTTCAGCAACTGTAATCCTTGCAAACGTAATGTTGATAGCTCCCATCAATTTCCGTCACGTATCGAATCTGCTGCATTTGCTTTTTCCCCACGACCATTCCAACGAGAGCTCACTTGCGCGGAGACGGTGAGTTAGGTTACCGGAACCAGGTCACTAAGAATATCTCCTACGCTGTCTTATTATTTGTAACGCTTTCTGTGCGCCTTTTGCTTCCATCCCCTCGTTTCCATTCGCATTCACGTCAGGGCGAGCCTCGCCCGGCCCTCTGAAAAATGTTTAACATCCACGCTATCATTCTGCCGCGTTCCTATGATAATCCAGCCGCGAAGTGGTGCGCATACATACGAGGATTATATGGGCGAGGGGCGAGGCACAGGAGGAACAGAGATGATGACAGGATTACGCTAGCTTGACCATGTACACGGTCACGTAAGTGTAAATCGCGCACACATCCCGGCTGATGTAGGTGTATATGAATTGTCCACGTTCAGAGCAAAAGCTTGCTTGGACGAAGGATTCTGTTTCGTGTTTCTTCCCTTCCTCGATGCTTCCTTCGCCCCTTGTTTTTTAATACACAATGGTCACTGTCCACGCTGACGATTCAATCTCTGGCGATGCTCTTTTCACCAGCTAAAGACACGAACACGTGCATGCACAGTAATTCACGCGTACCGGCGGGAATACAGCACAGGTCCAGCTGCTACTTCCGAATATTCGTCTCGGTTTTATATGGGAGCGCGACGCGCAGTAAAATGGTACAAGTCTGTTGCATTTGGAAGATTTAGGAATTTTTAATTATTCAAGGGTTTCTTTTGTGGGTACAGATATTTACTTTCTTAATTTTCTCTTGGGTGGGGTGCTTTGTCGAACATGATAACCTCGAGTGGCTTTTAAATAATACACTTTCGTAAAAGTTACGGAGCTAGGTACTTTTCGAATCTCATTAAAATTAAAATATTCTAATTTGAAGTTAGCACTTCTAGTGACGATTGTAATGGCCCGGATTCCAATTAATTTTAATATCTCACTACAGAAAACAGCTATTTAAAATTGTTTTAACAGGTTTAAATTTGTTTCTGGAGTTTAGCATGTTAGGTATAAAAATTACGTGGTAGATACATCGACGGCAAAAATATGTGGGTACGTACTGAATTTTATCCGTTCAATTTTTACTGATTAGGTAAACATGACTAAGCTGGCGTATGGTGTGCAGATTACTGGAACGTGTGCAACAGGTAGATGAGCATTGCAATAGTGTTGATTTGTCACAGAACACGAAATATGACTTGTGAATAGGGTTGAGACGATGGTTGCAAGCTTTTGAAAGTAAATTTTGGTCGGTGAGACTCCAAACTTCTTTTCGCAAATATTGATAAGCAATTTTATGTTAAGAACATGAAGTTTTGTATGTTTTATTAGATTAGAGATTGCAGAATTGATTAAACATGCAATGAAATGTGTTATTTTTCTCATAGTTATTCAGTATAGTTTGTTAAACATAAGAAAAATAAAACCTCGTTTATTCACGCATGTTAAAGATGGAGCAGGGATTTTTAAATAATATAATGTTCAAGACACGTGAATTGCACTGAGAGATGTCTTAGTAAATAATTTTCTAGTATGATGTTATCAGGAGATCTGAAATCAGGTAATGTGATCTATTTGAAAGGGTTAAAACTCAACACCTTCACTACGATGGGCCATTTTTCCCCCGCAAAAATTGGCATCTTATAAAGACAAACAATACTTTACGATTAACACTAGGAATATTATTTTGTTATCTTTAAATTATTTATCTTTAAATATAAGAAAACTGCTGAACTTTTGGTTTTAAGTCACTGAGGATGTAGGACTCACTGACACCAGCGTACCATGCGCGTCGCTACATGGTTAGAAATAACGCCCTTCTTTCTATTATAAATAAATACAGACATTGAAAAAAAAGCTCTTTAAAGTTCAGAGAATGCTTTATGCATAGTAAAAAGGTCATTTCATCTGAGCGCATACATTTCCTGTAAAAAATTCCAGAAAACACCGCTCGTTTCGTGCCGGTCAAGGTGGTGTAAACCCTTCGGCACGAAGCTGACATAAAATCCTTGAACGATCCACCCCATTGATTACAAGTTAAAATCAACATCTACCAAGTGTAAATTAGGTGCAGGAATTTCCACACTGTCATAAAATTCTATAGTAGCAAAATTGACAAAACATCCATACAAACATGTCACTGTGTGTTATTCATCCTAAGCAAATAAAGATTTTACAAAAGAAAAAATACGCAACTAACAAATAAACCAAAATGACACTAAAAATCCTTTTCCACGGGGAGCAATAAATATCGTGGAGGCATCACAGTTTGATGCATTAGCAAGAAAGCCTAATTCTGCCAACAGGGTTGACAAACGCGTGTTCCATCGACTGTACTCGCTGGGTTGCTATCACGCAGCCAGTCGTTGCGCCCAATGTATTGCTAAAATGGAAATTTAATTCTCCTATCATTTGTTCTCGCGTTGCACTAAAACTGGCTGCTGAATATTAATTAATGTATGCTGTATTAATTGCAGTAATCGAGTTACATACTTTGTATCTTGGCGCACGTAGCCAGGTGGCATTAATAACGGCGCTGTTCGTTCGAGAATGCCATTAGTCGTTGTCCTGGAAGTCTAAGTTGGTGTTCTCGGGGGTTGGCAGTAGAATCTATCTCGAAGTTGTGGAATAGTGTACTTAGATTAGGAACGCAAATGCGTGGAGAGGGTGTTCCTTCCAGAGGATTTCACGGGTGTGCCTCCCTGTGTCCGCCTGCTCAGCCTTTTCCCTCGCCCTGTCTCCCTTCTCTCGTTTCGCCCGAGTCTATTCGAGGAAATCGAAGGCAGATGATCTAACTAGTGCTTCGAAAGTTTTCGAATGGCTTTCGAAAGGGTTCCACCCGCCCGATTGCGAGTAATCGTAGGTACCTAACTACTGGGAGTGTGTGGACTCCCGAAAATTGCGAAACGAGCGACTTCGAGTATTTTTAGTGGAATGCGGAACTTCGGCGACTTCAAGTAATAGTGGAATAATGAGTCATGTCGCGTAAATGTTAACATTAAAATGTTACCGGCTGTCGAACTTTGAGACTGCCTGAGACACTGGGGAATTGACATTTGCAAGGATGAAGCAAAATGGGTCGGATCAGTCTTAGGAAGCACTTCTTATTATAATATACGTTACACGACTAGAAACGCAGTAATATTGCGTAAGGGATGAAAAAATTATGTTATTCTAGTGTATTTAACCCTTCCTGGTCACCAGGGTGTGTTAGTTTTATGGGTAAATTTAAAATTTTTCAAAATTTTAAAATGACTAGTGACAAAGTGATCCTGTTTTTAATCCTTAAAATGAAAATAAAAATACGTGGAAATTAGTATTTAATGCTATTTAACGAAGTTCACTAAAGAAGCGATATCTTGTTTGCTTCTGTGGCGGTTCATAAACTCAATTATTAAATTTTCTTTTAATAATTTTATTAATTTTCGTATTTTTCTATAATTTCGAATGAAATTCCAACTAGGTAAATAATGTATTACACGAAATTTAAAGGCACTGGTTAATTTTAAACCTGAAATTTTACCGTTTCTCCATCAGTCCTTTTTAAAATTGAAAGATTGAAAAAATTGACACACCCAAAGCGCCCACGATTCACGCGTATTTAGGTGAAATTCAAAGTCAATTTTTTCGAAAACGAAGCATTTACCTCAACTTCGTCACTCTTGATTTTCGTCATATTCTTGCCTGTATAATCATCCCCTAAAGAGTATTGGCCATAGGTAGAGGAACACCCTGTATATAAGGGAACTCAGAATTTTTCAAAGTCAATTTTCTCGAATTTGGTTGAAAAGCGCGTCATACTGCTTTGGAAATTTAATGTCAAACATTTTCTGAAATTGCCAAACCTGAAAGTCCCCTTGTAAGGTGATCCGCGCTCCACCAAAGATCCTAAAGTATAAAACCTACTGAACCTTGCATAGCCGGCCAGATCTTTCCTCGCTGACAGACGGTAGAGGTGTCTACCGACTTGCCATTGCTTGTAACCGAGAGTTATTATTATTGTAAACGGGAAAAACCCTTTAGTATACAGAGAGTGTGGAAGATAACATTAGGAAAAATATTCAGTCTGAGGAAGATAAACCGTCATGCATTAAAACCTAGGTGAGTAACGAGAGTTCTTCATAGAACGTTGCCAGAATAAATTGTATATTTATTAACTATCTACAATCGGCTACTTCGTTTCTCAACCTGGGTCACAACAGTACTTCCCAATTTTCGGTCGGTACTGTACATCACTAAACTGTGCAGCATCTTCACTAGCTATCGTTCTCAACGGAAAGCTAAAACTCCACCAACTAGCCTTCCAATCCCTTCGAATTTCTGTTTCTTAACGGAACCCTGTCGCGCACTTCAACCTGGCAAACATCACGCTCGATTACTTTCCGCAACGTTAGGAGCCGAGATCGATGCCTCGCGATTATTCGATACCTCGATTATCCGTATCAGCCTCCGTAAAGTTGCATCCTAACAATTTGTACGTTCCGTAAATTGGGTGAAGTGGCTACTTGCAGAGTTACAGTTTATTACAAACGGACCACTCTAGTGTTCGCGTTGCGCTCCGCAGGAGCAGAAGAATCGAAGAGGGATGCGAAAAGCGGGAGAGGATATTCGAATGAGCGTCAAAGAGGGAACGAGAGGGAAACTCAGGGTGGAAGGATGTGGGGGGCGCCGGGGTGCAAGCAGTGCGCCAACGATGAAGCGTTTATTTACTGGGGCGGTATCTCGGTGGTGCTTGAGATACATTACGTTACGTTATGCGTTTTCCATTCGTACCGAGGGAAAGGAAGCGAAATAACTGAGGTGGAGATAGTTCATTCTCTTGCACGCGTTGCTTTCCTCTCGGAATATTGTTCATCCCCATCTTTGATTTCTCCTTACTCGTTCGGTTATAGGCAATTAAGGCCGACAAGTGGAGGTGGGCAGCCAGCAGCAACTGAGGTACCTACAGAAGTTTGCGTAATTTTTGCATACCGAATGGTATAATTTGCGGTGTAATTGAGACGGGGTGATGTCTGAATTAGAAGACAGAAGAAAAGGGTGGAAGAGGTATTTCGGTTGCCCTCTACTCCCTTTCCAGATGCAACAAGCACCTTACCCCCGTTACATACTGTTCCCACTGCATTCTGCTAATTTATAACTGTACGCATGGCGAAAATATTTTATCGAATCAATCGGTAATCGCGTAAAACGTTCAGCTTACAAAGGTGAAATCTAACCTAACGAACAGGTCAACTCGTTAACACCTTCACTGCCAAGTGTTTTCCCACGTTTTCCGTTCACTCACATCGATCCACGGCGTTTACCTCCAGGAACGAGAATCTTTCCTAGCTGAACGATGCATTCAACCCTGGAACCGCCGCACCCGGTCGCTTTGACCGTATTTAGTTTCCGTGTCTTCGTAATTGTCTTATTTTTACAACTAAACATATGCGCGTCTGTGACCTTATTGGCGGTTTTAGGTAGGTTGCTCTTTCGGCGGTTCCAGTGTTAATATTCTGCATCGATCCTAACGCCAGTAACAGCATTCAGAAGTTTCCAAATCTCAGGCGCTCCTTCGTTACAAGCTCCCCAAACCAAAATTCTAAATTCATGGCGCCAGTTACCATGGATGACACCCACGGCACTCCAGCTTAATTAGTCACCTAGTAATTGCGAACATCAAATGCGAAAGACGTTCCGTCGTCCTCCTCAGTCAACAGTATCGGCGTAGCCCGAGTAAACGGAACAATGATTTACCGTCGCACAGCGGCAAAGAAATTCAGTAAAGGTGTTCATGGGCATTTTTCTCTTTTCCTTCCTCCCTCCCCCCTCTCTCTCTTCTTCTGTTCATATATGCAGCTGCAGTTAAGTAGAAGCATTACCGTGCACAGTATTCCCCTGTCGGATCGGTGGGCTGGCACGCAACGCATGCAGCGCTATCTAGGCAACATTAAGGACTCGCCGGGTTGTATTACGGTTGCCGGGTAATAAACATGTTTAATTGCAACGCTAATGGCGCAGGCGGGGGTGCAGCCCGGTCTCTTGTCCCTGCAACAGTCTAAACCCATTGCGTCGGCTTTGCTTTCCGCTAGAATGCCGTCGTTACCGCTGAAAGGAAAGGAGGAGAGGGACATCGACAAGCGGCAGTTCTATGGGCGATCGATCGAGATGGAAAGTACGATCAAATCGATCGCCGAGGCGCGTACGTGTTCTAAAAGCTTTACCGCCGCGATATTTCGCCGGTTATCACGGTTTATGGCCCGTCGAGTGTCTGCATTCATGTAACGTTGCCCGTCACCAGAAGTCCCCTTTAACGATGCCAATAATTGTCCCGATAGACGCCGCGGCGTACTTGGCTGTTCGACGAAAGTGCGAGGCGATTCTTCGGGGTGGTTAATTTAGAGGAGATTTTCTTGCCTGCCGCTCGGGGTTTGTTCAAACCATTCGTCGAGCAAACTGGGATAAAAAGTTACTTGGTCGCTTTAGGCTGGACTTAATGTGTCTCGGACCTTCGCACTCGCGGGTGCACTGCTTTTAAGACTTTGTAAAACTGGAAGAATTCATAATTCCGAGGATTATTTTGCAATTATTCCGCTATATTATTTAATAAGCACAGCACTGAGCCAGTGACAGAAGTGAAAGTTCAGTATTTTATTTTGGAAAATAAATTATTCCAGCATTTACAGGCTTCACCACCGCATTCCACGTGGAATTTACATCTTTTTTCATTAAAAAAAAAATAGTTTTTCATTTCTTTGGTAGGTTGTCATGTTTTTCATGTTCAAGTATCCCTCGAAAGAACGTGTACTTGAGAAGTGTTCGGGTTCACGAGCATTTATATCGATAAAGAATCAATCAGGTTTTAAGATTGAAAGACTAAAGGCATTGACGATTCATTCGCTTATTCAATAGCACAGTTAAAATTTCCACCAAGCTTCCAGCCAGCAGAATAAACAAATCCCATGCTAACATTTCCATATTTTTTCAAACTCATCTTATGTCTTGCCGTATAAGCCAACATTGATACAAGTTCAAAGAATACTTCATAAAATGATACGCGAGTAGTCTCGGTTAAGTACACGTTCAGTGATATTTCCATATACCATAATTTCGACTTATTTCTGCGTCGAGAATTTCTTCCCTGGGAACTCGCGTCACATGAAAAAATAACTGCGCCAGAGGAGATTCTGATCGCGACGCACAACGTGCAGCTCTGCTCTGAAAGAAAGGCGACCTTAAGTGATTTCGCTTGGCAGTGGTCGGCTGTTATCAAATCCGGTATATCAGTGGCGTCACGCACTGGACGTCGATAAAATCGTACGGCAAGCCTGCCACCCTTATCAGCTGTAACCGATCAATCGTACGGGAAGGGTGGGCCACTGCGAGGCTCCGGCTCCCAGTGAAACAAAAACGTAGCCTCGTTACTGAGGATTAAGCAGGACCGGCGGAGGCAGAAAGCTTTGTGAACTAATGCCGAAAAAGAGAGCAGCCGGAGAGAAAGAGGATCTTCCAGCCACGGATAGATTTCTTTGAAACGTGGATTTCCGGACTGGGTTGCGATCGTCAGACCTAATCCAGACCATCATTGTTTGTGCGCTACCAAAATCCGGTGACTTCTTAATTTTTTTTTTAGGAAAATCTCGAATTTTTACGGACCCTAAATGGCACATGTTTTACACATCCTGTCATTTTTTCCAAGTCGATCTGAATCTCAATTCGTTGGGGAAAAAATTGGAGAAACAAAAATATTCGAGAAGAACGCGGTTAAAGTTTCTGGGCAAAGGCGACGCTATAGGTTGCCGCTTCACGTTTTTAGCTGCCAAATCTACAATTTTGCGATTTTTATTATGAACCAAGCGGCATTTTATTCAGAAAAGATAGTACTTTCGGAAAATGTAATAAAAATAGATTTTTCTACTGCCTAGTACCCTTAATGGAGGGTCACCAACAGGTTATCAACTGCCTTTTTTAAATCACACAGGACAGCTTGTTTGAACCAGTGTATTGGGGAACGCAACTTAATTTTTGAATGGGAAGTGCCTTCGTTTTGGGCTAATTGAAAGAACCACTCGCGGAAACTTAACAATTGGACGCGCCTGCGAAGGAAGAAAATATTAATTAATTAATTCGGCTTTAATCATTTTCAAATATACGTATATTATGATTTAAAATTCACGAAAGACACTTCTGGTTGAAAAATAAACTGATTAACAGGTGGAAGCAACACGTATTCTCGTTGCTTTAAATCAACGAACAGGATTTAGAATCTGGATTTTTATAGCTTATGCTTAGAGTAATCGATTTAATTCAAATTTTGCATATGATTAGTGCACAACGATGTATTAAACGTATAGGGATGTGAGAAAATCGAGTTCAAAGTTTTTGATTGTTAAAAAGAAAGTGTGACTAAATTGCAGTGACAGCTCAATTGTAATCCATACCTATAGTAATTTCAAATACGTGAGTACATTTTCAATTCGTTTTACGATTAATTATTTAACTCGGTTTAGTTCTTACGTATCGATGGTTTAGTGCACAAATATTGTATTTTTTTTTAATTTTACGGTCGAAATTCCAACTTCATTAATTACAAATATTGCATATCCACTTTTAGCGTTTTCTAGAAAAATAGGTTTAAACATGCAATGATAGATAAGATTCAATGACATACAATGAATAAAAATATTATTTTTGACAAATTTATGAAGTAAATATAAATATGATTTTTATACAGTTTAAAGAAATAATGTTGCATATAAAAACTGAAATTTCAGAAAAAGTGGACATAAAATATTTGTGCCCTAAGCCATCGATATAGAACTTCGTACATGAGTTCCTCATTAACTGAATATGTGACTAAGCATACCTATGTAAAATATTATATGTATACATACAGCACATAAGCATATGTTAAACTGTCCTCTGACTGTTCTGTATCTTAAGTGTCACGAAAACATATGGTCCCATTAAAGCAAAACCACTAATGACCTAGAAAACGTGGAAACGATAATTTCAAGAGAAAAGACCACAGTATCATATCTCTTCTTGAAATCACTAAACGAAGCAATTTTCGTTATCACCACTTCTCCGTAACTTCAAGAGCAACGCATATACAGCAGTGTACACATACAGTAGCGGACAAAAAAGTTACCGCATTTTCGATCCACTCTATTATTTTTTAACATCAACTCAAAACTGTGGCATGTGCCCAATATAGATATTCTGGTAGATAATTATAAACTGTATAAAACCCAGTTGAAGTTGAATTTATTTAACTAATAAACAAAATCCCTACATAACATTAAACACGACAACACCCTTTTAAAGCTGTTAAAAAGTTACCACTTTTGAAAGGTAATAAAAAATCTAATATTTCGTGGGGGCACATTCTGCTTTTATGACCGCCCAAAAATATGTTATCCGGTTCAATGCCATAAACAATTTTTAGTTAGTTAAATAAATTCAACTTTAACTCTGTTTTATACATCTTTCAATTATTCATCAGAATGTGTACATCAAACACACATCCCTGTTCCACGTGGATGTTAAAAAATAAGAAAAATAAAGCAAATCGAAAAAGTGGCAACTTTTTTGTCCGCTACTGTAGATACATAGGTTTTGGCCTTTTACCCTATATATCAGGGTTTCTGAAACTGCGGTACGCGTAAGTACCACTGGTGCTACGCGGAGCCCTTGCAGGTATTACGCGAATGCTTTTCGAATACTTTTTGTAATAATGCTTCTGCGCAATAAATCTGTTCAGTCCACAGCATGTTTTCCTGCATGCTCTAACATTGTTGAAGTGTAACACACGCATGCTGCACTGCAGTATTTCTCTTAGTTTTAATTGGCGGTACGTGACTGCTCATGTAGATATTTGAGTGGTACGCGAAAATTAAAATTTGAGAACCCCTGCTATATATCATGTACAATTTATTATTCCCCGATCTGCAGGAAAATTCTACAACGTTTTTACCTCGACGGTCGAGTTTCTCCACTTTATTCTGCAAAGTTAAAGAAAATGTCTTCTAAAAAAAATCCACCTATTTCTGCGCGTAACATCGTGCTGCGAAAATGTGTCCCAACAAAGTGCACTTACGATTCCGTGTACCTACATTACGAGTATGTACCTACCGAATGGGCAGCAACGCAATAATTTTGCATTACTGTTTCGTAATTGCTTGCGCAATGCCACCGCAAAGAGAGGAGCGGTGGAGAAGTGGAAGAAATGGTACCTAACGAACTTACTCTGAGACGCGCCCGGAAGACGCTATCACTCCGAACGGGCCCAGGGCGCTGCCGTCCGTAATCGTCGCCAGAACCGTCCGCCATTGGAGGGTTAATGCCGTCCCGTTAACCGGTCGTGAATTATTACCGTTTCCGGGTAGCTTCGTACGAACTGCGGAATATATCACGCCTCTTTAACTTCGTTTCGTGGCGAAACATCGGCCAGAGACTCAGCTGTTGCTAGATATCTTCCCTTACCAGGCAAGATTTCCTCCGATTTGCGAACGAGGCAGGTTTACCTCTGCCTGGCGGGCAGAAAAACGGCACCCTGGAAATGGGTGGTACTGCACCATCCGTCTATAGAATCTCCATCCTTTCAACGGCGAGAGAAAGACGAAGCAACGCCATTACTCTGCTCCCAGCGAGTGAGATCCTTGAGGTGTCTGATTACTTCTGCGATTTTTTCCCGCTTCTTCTCTTTTTTTTCATGTCCATTGCCTTTTTCTTTCTGCGGGAGGAGAACATAATGTCTAACTTTATTCGAATGAATTTAGAACGAGCCTTTGGAAGGTGTGCTAGGTGCATAGGATTTTGGTGGACTAGGGCTTCGTTTGGGCCTTCAGTGGTTTCGCGTGATAAGCTGCCAGCAGGACTCTTGATGACTGAATGGGATTCGAGTTGTGAAATTTTTATTTGTTACACATTTCGACAGCCATCTGGACTTGTAACGTTCAATAGCCGTTTCTCATAGGTTTTCGTGCGCTGAAAACGAATCCGCAAACTGTTTGTTAACATCGCCCTCAGTTTTTGAGGAATTGGATGTTGAAGAATACTGCAAATTTTCAACTTTGAACATCTTTTGTGTCAAAACAGTAATAGTTATTCGGTTGCTGGTTTCGTCAAATTATTCTATGAACTCTCCCGAATGCAATGATGTAAATTATTAGTGCGTTATGAACATTTAAATATGTTTAAACAACGATCGAAGGGAAAAGAACACCCGAAATGCACCCATTTTTGTAGATATTTTTTAATTTATCTCCAAAACTAAGGGTCTAGGAGAAAATCTGACTACTCCACGCGATGCAGCAGACATTTTTCCTTCGGAAAGCATCAACGGGAGTGATAAGTCATGTTTTGTTTTCAATACAGAAGCGAAAGAATTTGGCAAAACGTGCGCCGTCGCAGTGGTAGTCACGCGCGTTAAGCGATTGTGCTACGCTCAGCGGCAGTGGATTGCGCGCCGCCGTTGACAACCACTGTCCGCGCCGCACGTTTTGCCGAACTCTTTCGTTTGTGTATTGTAAACAAAAGGTGTTTTACAACTTCTGTTGATGCTTTCCGAAGGAAAAATATCTGCTGCATCGCGTGGAGCAGTCAGATTTTCTCCGAGACGCTTAGTTTTGGAGATAAATTAAAAAATATCTGCAAAAATGGGTGCATTTCAGGTGTTCTTTTCCCTTTGATCGTTGTTTAAACATATTTAAATGCTCCTAATGCACTAATAACTTACATCGTTGTATTCGGGAGGGTTCACAGTATAATTTGACGGAACAAGCAACCGAATAGCTACTACTGTTGTCGACACAAAAAATGGTTCAAAGTTGAAAATTTGCAGTATATTCCAAAATCCGATTTCTCAAAAACTGAGAGTGATAGCGACGAAGTTTTGTCAAACTGTGTTAAGTAATGCCTGAGGGAGAAATTTATTTGTGCTCTCATGCTGATCTTCTTTTATACTTAGAAGTCGTAAATTTCGTTTCTTACTTTGAAGAATTATTTGAAAACGGGAACACTAATTTTGTTTTTAGTATTATTTATTATTTTCGCATGAATTGCTACAGGTTATTAGCGACGTACATATTTATAAAGCAAACATTTACTATTAAAATAAAATAATAAATAAAACTACAAATTTTACATACATATATAACACTAATTATTAATCCTGAGTCGATAATAGTTTCAGTGTGGTTTCAAATATTGAAATCCATAGAATTGCAAATATGTAAGTGAGTAGAATTCGCTGGGAATTTGAACTCTTAAAACGTGTAAACATTTTGACAATTATAATTCGTACCTTGCTGAATATTCAAGTTTTATTAACAATAAGTACTACAACCTTACTAAAATACCTTCCAAGGATTATCGTTTGTAAATCGGTGTAGGTTTCTAAATATTTGTAACGATTCTTATTGCTTACTGATTTGTAACTTTGTAGTCGTATAACTCGACGACAAAGTAGCATTTTGAAAGTTTCATGGTCCCAATATTTGTATCCGCTACGATTTATCGTACCCGTAAGTCCATAACCATATAGCTTTCTCATAACTGATTCAGTGTCAGCCAGACTTTATATAAAGTATTTGTGTCTCACTTTTCCCTCCAGCAACAAATATAGATGCTCGCAGGAACTTCTGCGGTTTGACACTTATATCAAAGTTCGCGACTTCGTTCGGGGGGAAAAGAAACCTATAACGCGCGCGGCCGCGGAATTCGAGTCGCGAAAGTTTCGCCATGCCGCACACGTAGAAACTTCGTTACGAACGTCCCATTCTTTGGCTTATAAACGAGCCTGTATACTCAAAGGCGCAATTAATTCTCGCGAACCGCTTTCACAAATCCTGCCGTGAATTTATATTGTCCGCGTGGCGCTTTTAATTTCGGCGATATGGCGAAATGAACAATTAACGAGAACGCTTCATAGAGTATTCCGCGGGAACGAGATTGGGGAAAATAATCTCTGTAGCATTGAACGAGCTCTATTCGCATTTATGTGCTGCTCTGTACGAGAATTCAGCCCGGCGTGTCAATTTAGCATATTTTTATTAGCACGAAAAAGTTTGACAACAATATTCATTAAAAATTTACACGAATAAATATAATTTGAATTTTTGGCACGAAGTATGAACAGCACTTGTTTGTTAAATAGAGAATTAAGTAATCGTTGATGAGAGTTTATAACCCTTTCGGATCCACGGATATTTTATTATACGGAATAAATAATCCAATATTTTATTTACTAGTAACCCGTAGCAGGGATGTAGATACTACTATTTGGTGCGTTGCTTCCTTTGGACGATCCTTAGGATTTAAAATGAAGATGATTACGATCAAACCCCGCGCGTTTCGAATCTTGCACTTCGAAAGTTCAAGCTTCTGTAACTTCTTTATTTCATCGAATTTTATCCTACAACTTTGGGAAGTAAATTTCGAAATGTGAACCTTTCGGAAAAGTATCATATAAAAGAAATTAATTTTGTCCACCCTCCAAGTGGAAATGGCGGTTTTAAACGAATTAGTATTTCTCCAAAAAGATGTCACTGGTAGGGTCAAGTGCGGTGCATTAAATACACTTTGCATAAGTGCTGGGAGTCTGTGTGGCGGCAGGTGTTGATTGTGCTCACGGCGGAGGAGCGCAGAGGCCGTTTTCGCGCGGCATTGTACCCACGAGGAGACGGTAATGGCCCTTTAACCTGTAACCCCCAAGTGATTACGAAGTTAACTGGTGCAAATTACAATAATTTGCGCCAAAGAAGTGGCGGTTCCTCTCCCTTAGATCAGCCATCGCCTGGCCGCCCTTCCCAGACCTTTATCACACATTTGTTTCGGCCCTAATCGTTAACCGAGTCGCTTCCGGCACGGTTGAAACGTTATCCGAACTTTTTATGTGCTTTCAAGTTCTATCCATCGCCCGGGGCTGAAAATTCCCAAAAAGAAATGGCGTATTTGCGCTTCCACTTTGGGCATTTCATACGCGGGACGTATTTATGTGTATCTACTTGCTCGTTTGATACGGAGGGTCGAGAACACTTTGGTTTTATGTTTTTCGATAATGTATGTGAAGCTATAAGGGATATCTAGCGTCTTTTTATGTTTAAAATACTGAAAGTATTGAGATATTTGACTCCTATTGGTTTTAGTTTAATAAGATGGGCGTGAGTCGAGTTTGGTTGGGTTTGAATTGTAAGGGATGTTTTTAATATGTATTTAGAACTGGGGTACTTTACTATACGAGAATATATACTTGTACACCGTGGTTCACTTGTGTGAAGAATCGTTTGTAGGTTAATCAACGGAAAGGGTTGAAGGCCTCATGAACATCTTCAGCAAATATAGATCCATTCACCATTGTTGATACGAGGCAATATTTGAAAGCGACTGTAAGCAGCAACTTATGGGTAGGGAGTCTATATCTCCTGTATGAATATAGATAACAGGGCTACTTATTATCAGTCCAGTTTGCTCACCTGTTGCTATCTACTTCACCAATTTTATGGCAACACATAAGGAAGAATGATGCAAGGAGTTAAATTTAACCTAAGACATTAAAGAAACCAATCCCGTGTTCAAAAATTTAAATTTGATGTAACATATGCAGGAAAGCTATCTTCCACCGAAGACCTAGAAATATCTTTAAAAACTCAAACAAAAATTTCACTTGACAATAATTATTTAACTTAAAAACCCCCATAAAGGATAATAGGTCGCTTGACCTGATGCGTTAATATTAAGTACTCACACTGATTATGTTTTTTATTTTATTTTATTTTACTTTACATTACTTTACTTTATTTTAATTTATTTTGTAAAGCTTACATTTATATTTTGCTTCATGCTTTGTATCTTTTGCATTATAAAGGGTTACCCGTTAATAATAATAATAATAATACTAATAATAATACTAATAATAATACTACTACTACTAATAATAATAATACTAATAATAATAATAATAATAATAATAATAATAATAATAATAATAATAATAATAATCTAAAGGATAGAAATACAATGGAGCAACTCTTAAAATTCCTAAAATTCATCAAATTGTATAACAAGTTGTAAATTCAAATTTCTTTTTGTCCCTAATAATGGATATACCTGATGCGGCCTAAAATAACAGAGAGAAAAATTTTCACTAGAAATAAAGCCTCACCTTAGATATCAACAAGGATTTACTTATTCGGACTTATTCGTGTTTCTGTTGTGAAACAACCACCGATTTACATCGCCTTTTTTAATTTATATTCCACATTTCCTTGGATGTGTGAATAAGTCACTCCACTTCTTGCCCTCTGATCGATGAATTGCACGATTGGTATGCGGATGGAAAGGATGTTATCGCGATAAAGCGTTTCACAGGCGATAACTTCTGGCCCGATGGCTCGCGAATGGCACCGCTACGATGCGTACCTTAAGAACAATGGTCTAATATATTGGCAACGTTTGCGTAAACACTTTTTACGTTTCCTGGGGGGTACTTAGCGCACTCGATATCTCTGCACCGCATACGTGCCGCAATAAATCGCGTTTTATAACCACCCATGTACACCCAGATCGCTGGGAGCTGTGTTACCAATTCACGAGAAATGTTTGCAGAACCGTCTGCTGTGTTTCTTCTACTGCTTCTTGGCGCGAAGCAACCGTTTAGCTACCCGTGCGCCACAGACAGGATTTACACTTCCATTTTATGTGGACGGAATGCATGCGATTATACTGGCGCGATAAATGCATATTAGGTACGTAGCATTTGTGTCCTTTAATGCAATTACGCCTTGAACAATTATTGCTCCGTTTATGGGCCGTATTTAGAGGAAGTTGTTTGCCCTGTAGGTACCTACTTACAGTGTAACGAATTTATTTTTAATATGCTGGGATAATGAAAAATTGAATTATTAGGATCAGATATTTTTTGTAGCCTGTAGATTAATATTCATATAATCATCCACACTTTACAGATAAAACTTTGTGCTTAATTTCTTTAGATACTCTTTACAGGTGCAAACATTAATTTTTACTCTTTACAGGTGCAAACATTTTTTTTTTTATTTGGTAACAAGTTTTTGTATTTTCAAACCCTCGTCTAGTTCTCTCGTTGAATGTGCCTTGCAACCAGAAAGTAAATAATTTTGTACCCATATTAATTAATATAATTCTATTCCTGGGATACTACTCGCAAAACTATCCATGACCACCAAATTCTCAATTTTGTCTAATAATAAACTCAACCATGAAGGGTATTTTTTAGTATGTCCCCTTAATTATTTAAAATGAAAAGGAATATTGCAAGCAAATATAGAAGCTTCTTGTTGTTACATTTATGCATTACATTTAACGAATCATAGTAGTGTGCTTGAATAATTTTATATTGTTTCTAATAGTTCTACAGTGACCTTTGGTGATGATTTATCGCGGGAATCAGTATGGAATCAAAGGAGAGCGCAATTGCAAACCATAAATTTCCTTTCCTACCCACGGTTTCCCCGATGCTTTCCACGTCGACATCTTTCCTGCTGTTCCGCGAGGAGCCAAGCAGAATATGACATCACGTTTGATACGCGGCACGTAGATCGCATGCCGTCTGTGGAGGCAAAGTTTCCCAATGGCATGTGACGAGGGGTGAGTCTTGAACGGTTATGCAAAGGGTCGTAGCGGGTAAAGGGAAAGGTCTCGTCGTTCCCCCTGACACACGATGACAAATGACAAATTCCTCAAAAAAAATAGGGTGTCCCACAGCGATCCGTTGCAATCTCGAATTCGTAACCGAAGATAATATTGCTGAAACTAGTTGATGGACCAGTTAGCACGTAACTGATCGTTGTGGTCGTCAATTCCCCGTTATAAAGTTAAAGATTCTTAATTTGAAAAATTCATAGGCAGCCACATCTCTCGCAAGCAATAATATAGAAATGAAAAATTTCCAATCTGTCTGAAGTAAAAGTGTTTAGGGAGGATTAAGATTATCCTGATTTTAAAAGTTAGTTCAACTTTAGATTCTCCTTTTAAGGACTTGGTGTAGCCGAATTGCAATAGTTCAGGTTCATTTAATTGCCAATAGTCAAGCAATTGGAATTGGAATGCATGAAAAGTGGGAGTTAAATTTCAATTTACAGTAGAGGAAGCGAACAAAATATTTTCATGTCATTATTTATCAACACATAGCACTCGATGATAACTTGATAACTGATTCTTCCAATCCCCCAGCCCAAACATAATTATTCACAATAGGACTCAGCAATTAACAAACTGAGTAAACTTAAATTCCACCTACCCCTGCAAATAGAGAGCTTAATTAATAGCCCAAACACGCAAGCTTGTAGTCACACATTCATTTACCCCAAACGATCTAATTAAACTATATCAATTACACACCAACTATGTATAAATCGCAACGTACAAAATTTAATAAAAGAAACCATTAATCTAACATGTGTAAGGCAGATGTAAGCCGAAGGCTTGAAACACTGTACCTAAATAAAAAAAATGCTCAGCAAAGTCGCTCACTTCGCAACAAATGCACAAATCCCCGAATTAAATTTTCTAATTTTTCAAATCCACTCGAACGTCAAGAGAGTGACACGCGAGTGTGTGCGAATCGGAAGTGTATCGCTGCGGATTCACTACAGTACTTGTCCACTGAACTTTGCACCTTCCCTCCCGTGCACGGGATACGGCAGGCCACGGGGCTAATTAAGGCGCACGGTAAATATAAATCATAGAGGAAAAGGGCAGTAAGGTCCCGCAGACCGTTTATTAATTTGTAATTGCGAGAGCTCCGCGTGTAGCTTTCCGAAAATTACAGGTCTGGCGGGACTCATTGCTACCACGAAGATTTAGTACTAACTAGATAGCTTCTTCCGGCCCTCGGTGCTTGTACGTACGTAACCATCGCGAGTCGGGTTAATATCAACACGGGCGAAGCAACGACGATGAATTCGCACGCCATGTTGTAAGAGCCTTTGTGCTACCTGTCGATCCCGTTCCCATGTCGTTACCGCGCCGTGCTACATCATCGGAGCCGATTAACCGAAGCATTTGAACGTGACGACTTTTATGTTTCCTGATCGCTATGCAAACCCGGGGTAGGGGTAGCGAAACAAGGCGGACTTATTGTGCAAGATGACCCGTCGTGACTCGACACGCTGGCTGATCCCGGTTCCCCTTCGACTGGTGGAACTCGAACGATTTTCAAAGATTAAGAGTCACACGTCAGAGGCAGTAGTTGCATTAGGTGGGTGCAAGAGGTTTGTAGATTCTATAAATAAACCTGTTCGCCTGACAATGAGTGAGATTATAAACTATCGTTGAATGGAAAAAAGGTGGGTTCAGGATAATACTGTTCGCAAGTCAATATTGTCAAATGGGAATTTGTGGGAAGATATAGGATTCAGAGAACAGGAGTTGTTCTGCTTGGTACAGGCTTAAGGGGAGGTTCCGGTCTAAAAGTCGATTTTCATTTATTTCATTTTTCGAATGTTCAACCTTTTGGGAATACTTGTTTAATAGGATTTGTTGAAACTCGTAATATTCCTGAAGTTATAGGCATTTGAGTAGCGGCAAATGCATGGGGAACACCCGGCTACTCGGCACTCACGTAAAACTTTAAACGCGTTTTTCTCGAAACAGTGTTCTCTAAATGGTGAGACCTGTATCTCCAAAAGTTATTATCCGATTCGACTGAAACTTTTTTTTACTTTGAAGAATATACTTCTAGCTAGGAGGTAAACCAGAAAAAAATACAAAAAATTGAAAATTTATAATTTTAAAAGGCGTTGAAATGACGAAAAATATAGGGGGAAGAGGATTTCAAACTTCAAGTGTCGTTATTTTCTTAAAAAATGGCATTTTTGCATTTTTTTTCTGGTTTTCCCTCTAGCCGGAAGTATATTCTTCAAAATAAAAAAAGTTTCAGTCGAATCGGATAATAACTTTTGAGGATAAGGTCCCACCGATTTGGATGAATTTTTTGATGCCTTGACTTTAACGACTCCCCAGTGCCGTCTGTAATGATTAATTATAAAACAAAAAATATATTTCTATAATTTAAGATATCCTTAATACAATGCAAAAAGACCCATTAAATTATATACAGTAGTTTTCCTTTAATTAATTCCTAAAGATCACCTATTTTTTGGGGCTCTAGACCGGAACCTCCCCTTAAGGGGTTGTGCCTACCTGCAAGGTCTGAAAACGCAAGTATTTTCTAGATTTTTTTTTAAATTTGAAGACTTTTTTTAAAGAAACGGTTGTATATTCGAAAGTATATATTTTAAAGTTCTTGTAGTTTTTTTTTGCAATGCGATATCTAAATAAATAATGGAATTATAAGCGATCTTCCGACAGCGTTTTTTCATTATGGTGACCACTACAGCTTTGACCTCATCGTCTTGAAAACTAATGCTATTAGCTAGGACGCTCTAATATTATAATTATTGGTTATTTTTGTATAAAGAGTGTCTTAAGGATGGTCATTTATTTAGTGTTTATCTTTATTTGTTATGGTTCCTCAAAATATTCCCCTCTACAAAATATTAATTATGAAAAATCTAAATTTATTAGAAAAATAAAACATAACCCAACCTTAACAGTTTCAAATAACTCTTTAATTAATTTACCTTCCCCAATAAATATTAATTATTTGTGAAACTTTGTATCAATATTAGGTATTTATTTAATAATCCAAATTATCTCTGGAATTTTCCTGTCTTTACATTACTGCCCCAATGCAAGCCTAGCCTTCGAGTTGTTCTAGAAAGGATATTATATTCCTAAAATTACATAATTGAGAATAATGTGAATTTTATGGTTTAAAGTTGAAACGCTTTGACATCCACAGTACTGTTTTGATCCTTCACCCTCAGATTTTTATTTATTTAAGCATCTGGATCACTTTTTACATCGCGCGAGGGTTCTGTGGTAGAGAGTTGACTCAGAGTGTTGTTTTGGAGTTTATAAATTCTAGGAGTCTGAGAGGACCCTATTCAAAATCGACCGAAATTACAGGCAATGATTTTTTTTTAAATTTTGCGCATTAATAGGTTTATAAGTGAGATGTCGTTTTCAAGTGTTCATTTTTTGCAGGTCTCGAGGAGCGAGAGAGAGAGGGAGGGGGGGGGGTTAAAGTGCGAGTTTTCCGAAATACATTGGTGATCATAACTTTTAAAAAAAGATATCAAAACGTAATTTAAACCAAAAAATCACAAAATAATCAATCTCTTTAACAAAATATACTGTCATACACTTTGATTATTTTTTAATATAAATTTTACGGGTTTTAGAGTTTTCGGAGGTCCAGACAATTCACAAGAACTGCAATTCCCCCAAAAACTATCGCCATATTTTGAAGAAAAACTCTGTATAAGTAGCTTATTCTATGCCCTCCCAGGCGGTATATGTCAAACCTAGGGGAGATTTCTTCTTTTCGATTTATGGCCTCAGGAATGGGCGACAATCTGGGTGCATGGTGGAGTATTAGTACTAGCAAGGGAACATACGGAAATGATAATCGCCGATTTTGATCATGTTTATGTAAAAATGTAGTTCTCACAAAAATATTTGACATGCATTTTTTCATCAGCCGATATTCCTGTTGAAGGGATGAAAACACAAAGTTGAGGGTGAGAAGCATATTTGGTCGAATATATCTTAGAAATTACCGGTGCTAGAAGAACAGTATGATGGTAAAATTCCTTTCAACATTCTTTAATAAATAGAAAAATCTTTCTGTGTAAGCATTTAAACCACCTGCGATGAAATAATTTTTGGAACAATGTTAATTATGCCGTTTCAAATAATGTTAATTATGCCGTTTTAAACCGAATATTTACGGCCTGAAATATGTTTAAATATTACTAGGTGTTTCATTGCTGTTTTCAAACACAATTGAAATAATTTTCAGAAGCATATTATAATTTGGCAATGTCGTAACTAATTATTGTATAGTTTTTGGTGTGGCTTTTTAAAATATTATTTTATTTTTGTGTCTAGTTTTATCTTTACCTCTAAGTCTCTTGTTAGTTAATTGTAACATAAGTTTCATTTGGTTTCGTTTTGGACAATAAACTGTAAACCATTTTTTTTTTTTAGCAACGTCTTTTCCTCATAACAGATCATTGAAAAAGCAAGATTTCTTTACAGTTATTTTATATTTCAACGTGTTGCAGTGTAGCAACAAATATCGATCCACACTTGGCTTGGAAATGAGCGTTAAATTATGGTTTCAAGTTCTACTAATCACCGAGATCCAGTTTACATATTTTGCTACTATATGTACAGTTAGTAGAGTAAACTAGAATATATGCTGTAACTAAAGTAGGAGTAATGACTAGGTATTTGGAAACTGAAGAACATCGTATTCATTACAGCAGCATCATTCATATTACTAGTTGATCCATAATTTTACATAATTAAAGCAAGAATTTTGTATTTTTTTTAATGATACTAGATTATTCGAACAATACTGTAATTTATAATGTTTCATAAGGAATTTTCGTTGAATGTAATCTATGATTAAAAAAATATACATGTTCATCAACGTGGCATCCAATTAATTAAGTCAAACGATATGGCATCAAAATTATAAAAGATGTGACAAATTTAATTCAAACAAACATTTAGGAAATTAAACAAAACAATCAGTGACTGCAAAATTTAGTAATAAGTTGCACAGGAGAGGAGCAATTATAATAAGAATTAATGCAGACATCTTGTTGAGCAATAGCTGAAAGCTCAACTACTTTACATATAACGCAAATTAAATTAGTACTCCCACAAGAAGTTTCTAAAGAATCCTTTTCTGAAATTTGTTGTACAGCATCATACTATCATAACGAAATTTGCATCCGTTTCATTTGCATATGGTAATTGTAGTACATAAGAAGTCTACTGTTACAAAGAGACTACGTTATAATTTTGAGGGTGGTCTACGTTCGTGGAACTTCTGCCACAAAATAAACCGAGAAACGAAAAGTCACATTATTCTGATACATATTATTATACTATTATCCTTATTATAATCTTCATTATTACTTGAATATTTTTTTATTTTTGAGAAGATGAAGTCTCGTTTAAATGGTATGCTCACATTATAGAACCCACGTGGCTGTCTAATATAAACAAATTTTAACAAATATCTCAACACTAGGGCCTGCAAATTTTAATTTTGTTTTGTGAACCCGGTTCAGTTACTTAGAAGGCACTTATGCTGACCATTAACCTATCCAGGGCTGACAGCAACCTTTTCCTCCTTCGCCACCTATCTGCCACTCGCACTAGGTCGTTTCCCGATCAGACACCGATTCCATACAATATCGTAAAGGTTAGTACTAGTGGTATTACTTTTTGGAATAGAACTGGGTTTATGTTGACATTTCGCCAATATTATACGTTACTTCATTACGATCGGGACAGACACCTATTGTTTGCGAAACATCGTCATAAAACCGGCATAAAAGGTAGGCCTATTTCGTGCACTAGTGTTCCTAGTAGTAAAGCCAAGATCTACCTACGTGCAATGGCTGTTTTGAATCACTGTGCGTTTCTATTTAACAAGTCCGACGCAGAGCATTCCTCGTAGACTATGTTGAATTTTATGTTCCATTGCGAGTACCTATCTCCAAGCAGTCTAGCCGAACCTAAAATAAACGCGTCCCAGGCCTGAAATACTGAACTGATATCCACCTAGTCGATCATACATCATATATGTATCTGGCATAACTAATATACTTGACATATTTAACTTTGGTTTAATTTTATCATAGCTCACTTAATACTTCTTTTACATTGAATATCCTAAATTAATTCCAAAGAGAATTAATTAAGAATATTAGGAATATTTTCATTTTCCGTAGCACTGCCCTGAAGATTTTACATCTTGAAGTATTTATATCGTCTAGAAGTAACATTTACTAAGTCTACATATATTGCATTCTAATTGAAATAAATATAATTTCATAGAGAAATTAAGGAATACGTTACCAATTAGAAGCTCCATTTTTCAGAACAACACATCCAAGGATGGATTTGGGTTGCCAAATTAGTCAAATTAATTGCGAATCCTTTTGATTCTTACAATCTATACCCAAGGCAAAATCACCTGACTGCTTAAAGTCACTATCCCCATTTTACATTGCATCAGACACGACACCTATTTTTACACTGTACCAGGTTGTCTCCCTGATTGAAGGGCAGAAAGTGAGGGCCTGCAGGTTCCTACCAAAACAAGTGTGAGTCCAAACAAAATGAGTCCTTAATGGCCTTGAATGTCCTGTTTCTTTTTTCTGACTATACCTATTCCTTAAAACTATATGACGTCTAAATGTTCCATGTTAAACACCTTCATGCACAGTTTCAAGACTTACCACTTGTTCTCGGAACAAACTGACAGTTCTACAATCTAGCGTCCAATTAGCTTGCAGCTTCAAGCAGTGAAACACATTTTTCTGGACTGATTTCTAACAGAAATACATTTGCACAATTCTAAAATGATAAAGTACCCACCTTGATTGTCACGTATTTGAGTTAACATACTATAGCATGCCTCAGTAACAGTTTAAATATCGCAGTGGTACAGAATAACGCAATAAAATAGAGAAATGTAATTAAACACCCCTGCAGTTTCTCATCAAAGTCTGTTAATATCGTTCTTGGCCTTGATTGCGTTTTCACCCTTGCATCATTTGCCGTCGTATCAACGATGGCGCGGCAATGCCGTTGATATCTCCATCTACTATTTACCACGCCTCTCACTTTCACGACGCTCTAGACTTTTATCATTCACACCCTTAATTTCGTTACGAGCATTCCCCCGGCATCGCGTCTCGATAACCGTGGGTCATTCGTTTTAACGACCCCAAGAAGTCTGAGTATCGGTTAAAGCAGCGTTGTCCACGTGTGGGGCCTCTCGCGTGCCTCTCCCCCCACTACACACCTTATTCTTCTTGCGTGGGGTGCACAAATCAGCTAGCCTTCACCTGCATGTTAAGGGCGGCAGAATGGGGGCTGGTGCTTGAATTCCAATGTCTGGAACAGTGGGTTAACACATTCTGTGCCATTTTAAAATTGTAGGTTTCGAGTTACGAGTTGAAAGCGTGATAGAAAAAATTACGCAGAGAAACAGCAAGCGGGTAGAATTTTTCTGAATCTCAGCTTTCGTCCCCTGCTTTATTTTGACTTTCAATTGGAAAGTGCACTTATCTGATTGAGAAGAACTTGATTTTGAATAAATATGAAAACTCAAACCAACTTTGCGAGCATGGTTCATTGAAGAATCCTAGTCTTCTATTCATTTAGTAATTTATTTTCTATCACAGCTTTTATAACTTCAAATAAGTATATTTTTTATACACATTAGGAAACAATAGTTCTCTGCCGAGTCTTTACCCTAGTAGCATTTATTGTTGGCATTTTGATGGCCAACTAATTCCCAACTTGGGGATACTGTAGACCAACCAGAAATGCTACTAACCCTAGTACCCAGTTCCTATTCCCTAATTTTACATAATTTAACCCCATTCGGCAGACGTAAAATGGCGAACACATAGGTACATTCCAGCTTCTAAACCTCATTCAGAACCTATTTTGACAGCAAATATATTAGAGTTAAAGGTGCCCACAAACCCACTAGCGCTATCAACTGAAGATCAAAGCCTAATTTAAAATCATCTCCGCTACATTTACTCAAACGCTACAATACCCAATTGCATTACAGATGCACGTTACTATTCACCTTTCGCGATCCAGTGATGCTACGATTCGCTTCCTATCTCAAACGCTATTATTATGAAAGCCAACTGTCTTGCAGCTCTATCAGCAATAGATCTGTATGAAGCCTAGGTTAGGTCTGTGTCATCCAGGCAAAGAATGGCCCCGCTCATGAGGGCAGGGGTGCAAAAGGACGAGGGGAGAGCCACCGATGGCATGGGGGTAGGGGACCAAGGGCGAAAGCTACGCCTGCTGAAAGAGTGCAGGGGGGAAATCAGCGTGTGCTCGCAATTGCGTTCCCCGTTTTTTTCGCACGTTACACCCGCAGTCAGCAATTTGAATACATTTCTAGGACGCTCACTGTTCCGTATCGTGCTCGCGTGGCAGCGGATCGCGCGCACCGAGGAATTCGCGTGGAGGCACGGTGAAAAGGACACGCAGCCAACGCGCGGTACATTATTAGCCCTTTCGCTGACGTTGGCGCGTTTCCACGCCAAGGGCTCTCCACCCTGTGCTCCGTTTTCGCATGTTTTCACGTTGATACTCTCTGAGAAGCGTTGAAAGTATTGTTCGAGTGACTCCGAACGTTCCCCCGGGGCAAGTAAAGAAAAACTTTCTCGATCTGATCGACTTGGAGGCGCAATTTTCAAGATCTTGCGCCACCTCTTAATTTGGTCGTAACTTTCATTTGAAGGGTGGATAAACGAAAATTTTGGGGTGGACAAATCGTGGACAAATGAAAACTCTTTCTGTTTTATAAAAATTTCCACTTGGGGTGCCAACTTCACAGACCTTATTTCTCCCAACTTTGTCTTGCTCAAAGTGTCGGCAGAAGTTATGTTTGGGGTTCTTCCACAATGACGTTCTCGGGTAGAGGATCCGTTACACATACATCGATGTTCGAAACAAATCTGTAGAAGGATGCTTCGTATTATGTTTCGACGCTTCACGCTTACCCAGATGGTCGCGTCGGGGGGTAGGATGCAGAGGGATGCGCTGTAACAGACACGCCGCGATACCTAACCCAGACCTAATCCAGTCTCATCCTAGGCCTAATCTAGGACTGTCTCAGGCGTAGTCCTAGAGTAATTCAGATCTAACACTGATTTTGAATGGTGTCGCGTGATAAAGCAGTAAACCTGCGTCGACACGGGTCCAGCGCTACGCATGTTTAGTAGCATGGGGTATTTTAACACTTAAATTCCACTTAAATCCACCAAAATCCACTTAAATTCCCTCGGGTTCATTTAGTTTAAGTCATATGCCAGGTGTTTCTTATAATATCCACGTTTATACTAGGGTTTATACAAAAACCAGTTTTCGAATTCCAGTATTCCAAAAAAAAACGGTTTTTTAATTCCAGTATTCCAAAAAACGGTTTTTGAATTTTTACAAAAAAAGAAAATATAATTGAAAGGGAAAAATATATTTATACTTATTTTAAAATTTTTCAGTCTTTTTAATATTTGATTTCATATTGTAAGCGGATCGTAATTTTAATTTTAAGTAACGTTCTATAATTTTTGTTGTTTAAATGTCTAACTATTAGTTTATTATACGTATAGTATCATTAATTATAACCATACTTTTTCATTTGTTCAACTATTAGTACAAAACTTTGTGATGATAATTGTATTATTAATTATATTATACATATACTTTATTCAAATTTTATTGGAATTAAAACATTATGAGTACATAATCTGTTTATGTGTTTAAAAATATGGTTAACGTGATTTTATTTTTCCTGTCTTCCCTTTTTTGTAAGGGGCCCAATATTTTCTTTTGCGCCCGGGGCCTCAACCGACCTTAATCCGCCTCTGACCACAGTCACAAATTGAAGCTAAAAAATAACAAAAACAGAACAAATAAAAAAAGTGGTAACTTTTTTGTCCGCTAATGTATTTTATGCTGATTTGCAAAAAACAGCCAGTTCAGACACGTTGCCCCTAGTACTCCACTTTTAAAAACAATTTCCAAGTGATTCAATAATTTTCCAGCGTAGATGAACGCCTGAAAAATAGCTCATCAAGTTAAGATATCCGTGTGAACATACGGAACGAAATAATATAAATTATGCAGCGGTAGCGTTTCGATATACATCAAATTTTAAATATGAAATGTTCACACTAAGGGACCATTTGGAAACGTTTTCACTGAAATGTACAGCCATTAATATTTTAATATCAATAAGTTGCTCGATACGGGTGATATTTTATGCAGGTTTTCGGTGGTTTAGCAATGAGAAATGCAAATTTAATTCTCGGTTTGTATTTTATCCCCGCCGACGGGGTTTGTTAATCAGCGTTTTGAAATGGAACTGGAGCATCCGATTGATCATCAGAGCTTGCACACAGACATTTCGTTTCGTCGAGTGCGCGAAGAACCGTGCGATGGTGACGAAATTACCCGCTGCATTCGACGCCCGGCACGAAACGTTACGTGATATATTGTCGTTATTGCAGCAGTGTTTGCATTACGGTTTTCGCTTAATGAAGATTCACGGCATCTTGTGATTCGAACAGTCTCTTTGATTGCGACGCCGAATTAACCGAATTTCGTAATGGTTCGTACAGACTGATGGCATTGTGGAATACCATCTGAAATTCGTGAATTTGTTGAGATGTAAAATTGCCCATAAAGGTACATTATTATTGAGCACAATATCCAACCCAGGTGATTAGCATTAAGTACTACGCTGTTTTTAAAAAAAAAAACTGTGGAAGCTGGCGTATTGTACCTAAAAATTTTAAAAGTGAAACTCGACAAGCAATATGAAATATATATCTAGAACTTATCCAAAGTCTGTACGAAATTTGTTATACAGGGTATTGGAAAAGTTGTTCAAGACTTTCAAGTTAGCGCATACCGGACTGACAAAGCAATTTCGGCAACTTGAAAATTAACAGAAATCTGAAACTTTACAGAATTGTAGCTCCAGTGATGCTAATCACGTAACTATTTTTTTATGCAGCAATAAAACGGTCATAATGGTGAAATCACCCCCTCAAAAAAATTGCGAGTTGTCATATTATCGTGAATATTTTCGAAACCGTAAAAGATATCGAAAAGAAGTTCCATTCAAAGTTTTATGGCTTTCGATATCCTACAATACAGTGATAAAGAGTTGTCGAAAAAGGGTGGTGGGTATAAATTTTGAAAAGAGTGAAATGTTTTTCGCAAATTCTTTATCGCCGCTTTATACGACATAAAAAACCTTAGAAGTTTGAATTTAACTTGTTTTTTATATCTTTTACAGTTTCGTAGATATTCACGATAATCTGAAAACTTAACATTTTTCCGAGGGGGTGTTTTCGCCCTTAGGACCGTTTTATTTTCAAATCAAACAATATTTACGTTGTTAGCTGTACTTGAGCTACATTTCTGCAAAGTTTCAGATTTTTTTTTAAATTTTCCAGTGGCTAGCTTTCCTTGTGAAGTAAGAAATGTTTAATAAACATGGATAAAAAATTCAATCATTTCAGATTCGCAAACAATCATTCGAGTGGGTAACGCAGACGGCTTGCGTTCATTGATCACATACGCTGTAAACATAAACAAGTATTATCCATATTTTATTAGTCTGACGTTGACAGAAGATGTTCCACGTGTCTTTCTGTTCCACAAAATCACTTGCATTACCAAACCGAGAGCCTTATGTAACTTCGAAAGTGCTGAATTTTCTAGTCAGTTTAGTGAGTAGATACTATCCACCCTGTAAGTCCAGAACACTTTGTTCTTCAGCACCCTACATTATTCTCGAAGTGTGGCGAGAGATGCAAAATCTTGACATCTCCGAACTCCATATTTACGTCTTTACACAGAGACTGACACTCTGATTTACGAACTCAAGTTCGGGGGCGCGTGTGACGCGATGAAAGGTGACATCGATCGATTCGACACCAGCAATTTTGCAATGGGTGTGTGCAGTGGACTGTCTTCCGCGGGCAGGCGAGAAAATACTGGGATAAATGAATGATGAAAACTATCAAGTCATTAAGACGAAATTCGTGGAATTGAGAAAATTGACACTGCGATATGAGGATTAAAAAATGTAAATGATGAGGGTTACGTTTGTCCCCGCTCTTCCCTATTATTAAAATATTATTTCATTTTGAAAAGATACTATTTCAAATTTAAATAAGTATTCATACGAATAAGTGCAATTAACAGAATATTATTACTAACATCCACTGGCGATAGTTCAAATACATGTCGAAGTGATAGACAGCAAAGTGAAGAAACAAATTGCAAAACACATTCATGAGTCGCCAAAGTGTTAAATACTGCACAGAGAAAATCGTGCAGCGATCAGATCAGAAACTCTTATCGCATTTCCCAAATCTCCCGCTGTCCACGAGCCAGAATCTTTGTCGAGGAAAGAAGGAATCAGAAAGAACTTCTGGGGGCGGAATTCGCTCCAAAGTACCGTTTTCAGAAGATGAATTCGGCCTGAAGAAAGCTTTTCACGCGGAAATCTCTCTCACTTTTGCAGCTTCAATTGTCTCCGTTTCATTCATCCGTGGATCATCGACTACGTTTTGCCATACCTCAACAATGTGCTATAAATTTCTAAAAGAGACTACTCGAAATTCTTTGTAACCTTCAGGATCGAACACTTGTCATCTTACATACAATACCACCGAGAGCAATTTTACGTTGATGCACCAACTGTGAAGCGTCGATTCTGGGTCACTGAGCTATCATTCTACTTCAAGCAGATTTAAAGCTAAAGCTGCTAAACCTCGAGGGGTGCGAAGATAAATTAAATATTGAACGTCTACGCAAATAATTGAACGTAGGTCACATATTCTTCGAATGCCCATCTGCATACAAAGTTTCCCTGACCATTTAAGTTCTGTTTTAGCATGTACATACATGTTGATTTGGTGCAAGCAACGTGTGCGGTGAACGCCGATGGGCGTTCAACCACAATGCTTATGAGATTGCGATTAGGGGAGTCCCGCACGCGGGGTACATTGAGCGTTTGAATTTCCAGCACACACAGGATTAAAGTCGGTGTGTACAGTTCGTGTAGCTACCTTGTTAGTTGCAAAGTGATATTTGCATGTGTCATTCGAATTTTCGAAAAATACTTTGGCTGAAGTCCACAGTGTTTTTCGACTCTGATATTTTACGTTTCCATGTGTTCATATTTGATGATACTGTGTAATAATTATCAGGCACATGGCAATAGCCCCAGTGTGACTTTATTGATTCCCTAAGACGTCGAAATTGCAATAGGGAGCAACTCCCCTTATAGCGAGCCTATACTACACTCCCTGTACGTGGTCGCCACGCGAGGGTGACTCGCAATGAGAAAACGAGAAACGTAACTGCGAAGGCCGAAGGAAGTATTAATGAGGATTTTCGTGAAGATTGAATCGATGTAGATCAAAGCAAGAGCAATAATTTACGCGTTTCAGTATGGAGAATTAGTTTCCTCTATATTGTTTTATGCTTTAAAATAATTTGGCTTGCACAGCTGGCATTGCATGGAAACGGACGAGCTGTAAATGATACACGTATCAAATTGCAAATAATGCATGTTGTGAACTTAAATGTGTTACGGTACATGATTGTACTTGTGAGATTATAAAAGAGAGGGATCCTGATTTTAACTTGTTATATTTATAATTTTATTTAGCATAGTACTGACTTAACAATTTTCTGTATTTTGACAAAAATGTGCGAAGAGATTTATATTTAAAATTCAATTCACACGATTGATGTTTATCTTTTAATTTTGACACTTATAGATAATAAGTCCAGGTACATGTGTGGTAGTAAATTAGTGGTGGATGAAACACTCTGTTACTTAACATATCATTTTGCACAGTCTCCTTATTCCTGAGTAAACCCCATATTTCTAGAAATTTGTTGCCGTTGATTTAAAAAATGATTTATATTATACTGCATAAACTTTCTAAATGCATTTAGAGATTTGGGTGTGTTCCCAATTATAATAAAAATAGTGTAGTTAAACCAGTGGCCGTAGCCGTGATGGAAAACTCTGGTTCTCGTTAGATCACCGAAGTTAAGCATCACGGGGCGGCCGTGTACTGGGGAAAGATGGGTGACCGGTGACCGACCGGGGAGACCACCTTTCTCTCGGTGCTGCTGCTGCTGGGACCCGAAAGCGAAGAGAGCGAGGGAGAAAAAAAAAGGTATTGGGACTCTCTTGAAACGCCAACCTGTTTAAACACAGGAGAAAACAATAATAAATAAATAATGTATTTATTACACAAAAGTAAAAGAACGAATATATACAACAGGAATAAAAATCAAATTAAAAAATAATATGGCGAAGTGCACCAAACACTCCCGGTGGTGCTGCTGAAATCCGAAAGCGAAGAGAGGGAGGGAGAGAGATATTGGGACTCTCTTGAAACGCCATCCTGTTTAAACACGGGAAAAAACAATAATAAATAAATGTGTAATGTATTTATTACACAAAAGGATAAAAATCTAATTAAAAAATAATATGGCGAAGTGCACCAAACACACCGCCGTATCTGAACCTAACGATAGCAACAGAAGAAGAAGAGTTTGTAGTATATCTTAAACTCGGTGCAATATTACAGCAATCCATAAAACTGTGTAGTTAGGTGTAATTTAAGCATATCAGGACATGCACACTATGTATTACGTGCTTTAATACCTCCACGAAAGTTGTGCTCCAATTTATCGTGACATCCTTGTACGTTCCAACTGCAGCTTTTCCCAAGCAGATTACGTTGTAGGTCAGTTTCTGGCAATAAATGGTTATCTATGAACAGCGACATTTCCCGTTATCTAATGACTGCGGCCGTGTCTGATCCTAGAGTGCAAAATCGGACGATGTTTTACGTCAGACGTGTCCCTTGCTGGCTATGCCTCAGACGTTCTTACATTATCATTTAAAAACTGCGCGATATTACAGTAATGTGGTTTAACAGCTGCTGTATAATCTGGTTAGGATCGAATTTAAGCCGCGAGTTATCTTTTTCGCTATCGTATGTAGGAAATCGTCAGTATATATGTTTGTAGTAAGTAGATACGTTTATCATGGTACGTAAATAGTATTTTCAAATAGTAGATACTTGATTTAAGCATTTAATGAAATAGTATTCTCAAACAGTATTTGATTATGGAAATATTTCAGTTTTTACTATTTCGTCTGAAACCATTTCAAATTTTCCTCAGCCCTGAAACAGGGAAATACTTTGTCAAGGGTGCTGATAAAAATCAAAGTACTTTTTTAGGATTCATCACGTAACTACTAGACTAGAGTATGAACAGACTAATACTATTTTTTACTGTTTGCTTTAGTATTTAATTTTAATTTTGACTCTCCGTTTAAATAACAATTTCTTCTAACATTATCGTGATAAAGGTACTACCCCACATCTTAATCTGTCTCGAATATATGAATGAATTGTAAAATTTTACAAATAATCTTCTTATCAGTAACACAACATTAATGTATCCTGATGCGTTAATAATTAATTTCCATAAACGTCCTTTTAAGATATACATTATTTTACGTTTACAAATAAACATTTAAACGAACAGAATAATCTGTTCTTGTCACGAGCTACATCACTCCTGTCCATCTCATATATAAATAATCACCATCGCGTAAAATATAAAATATTTATTCCATTATAATCATGTAAATAAAAATTTGTGTACGAAATTTTTATTTCAAATAATTTTTCGCCCATCTCTGTCATATTCCTCTCTCGACCAAAAAATCCAGTAGACTCAAAGACCTGTTACCCCTACAGAAATATACCTCTAATTATAAAATATTTTATCTCCGATTTCCAACCGTTCGAACAGCGCCCACAGTTGCTGCTTCCTTCTAATTACTCTCGCCGCGGCTGCGCAGCCTGGTTCAATTTGTTCGCGACGAAAACGCCGACGATATATTTAAACGAAGGTTAATGTTAGGACCTAGCGCGCTGGAAACGGGATGCGTTGATTTACGATCGCGCGAGCGACCTTTGAGGCGTGACTTAAAGAAAACAAAGTTGCTCCATTCCACGATCAAGTGCCCGGGGGTTGTACGCTAAGCGACACAGGTGCAGAGGAGCAGCTTGCCCGATTCGTCGGCGCAGCAGACAGATGCTACGGCTATGCAGCCGGCTCATCAAAGCCCTCCACGTGCACCGCTGCCTCGAACTCCGCAAGAAGAAAATAGAGAGTTCACGTCACGGGAAGAATGGAGCCATCGTTTCTGCTCTTCTTCTGTCTTGACAATCAATCGCAACTGTGATTATGTCCAAGCAACAGAGAGAACTGGGCAGCTGCATTATCCAACGTAATGGACAAAAGAAAAGGGCCAACTATGTACCATTTCCTTTAAATGCTTAGAAGACCAGCGGGGCGCATTAGACTTGGCTAAAGTAGTGCACCGATTTGTTTCGAATTTCAAATATGGTTGGTTCGTGCCAGGTGTATATAGTAACGGGATAAGTGCATAGGGAGCAGTGTTTAAAATTTTATGAGAAAATAAAGTTCAAAGTTTCTTTCTTTCCAGATTTTCTATATGTAAGAATGAGATCAATTTAAGGGGGTAGGTACTCTAGTGTAACTGCCCGTTTTACAACGCCATCTTTGAGAATTTTTTTAATAAAAAGTATAAAGTTATACTGCCCGGTGTTTTGCCTGCATATTAAGGTATGTTTGAAGTAATACTTAGGATTTGTTTCATCTTTTTTTATCGCACATATACATAGATATAGGCGGTGGCACAAAGTTCTTCAAAAAAAATTCTTTTCCGACGGGCGTTGTTGTGGGAACTGTTCTAGTCCTCCAAAATGGAAAGACTGAGGTTTATTTTCTTTATTATGTTTGTCGCTATGGTTGGAACCACAGAGGCCCACTAACAATAAAAATTTGCTGAATGACAGCAGTTTGAAAAGAACGCTCGATTTTTGCTGATTGAAATTCAGCTGTTTTCGTTCTGCAGAATTAATTTTATATAATATAGAGACTCGTCCGTGGTTCCAACCATAGCGACAAGCATAATAAAGAAAATAAATCTTAGTTTTTCCATTTTGGACGACTAGAACAGTTCCCACACCAACGCGTGTCGGAAAAGAATTTTTGTGAAGAAGTTTGTGTCACCGACTATATCTATTGTACATGTGCACTAAAATAGATCAAAAAATTCTGAGTACTACTTCAAACATACCTTAATATGCAGGCAAAGCGCCAGATAGAATAAACTTACAGTTTTTGTTAAATAAATTCCCGAAGATGGCGTTGAAAAACGGACAGTTATACTAAAATACCTACCCCCTTAAATAACAAAGCATAGAAGTAATTTGAATAAAAGTGAAAGTGTTTACAAATGCCTGGAATTCCGTGAGTATATAAAAGTTCGAAAACCATTGAATCTTGGAATTTACCGGAAAATCCTAACCCTTCCCGCTACGGGGCGGCAAAAGTCCAAAATACCCCATAAAACATTTAAACCTCGGGCTTCCACTAACAGATGCTATCAAATATTAGGATTTACCGATTAGCCGTGTTGGCAAAAGCCCGGTGTTTAAATAATTTATACGATATTTGGGACTTCCACCACTCCACAACGGCAATCGCTAGGATTCACCAGTAAATTCCAAAATTCACTGGTCCTCAAACTTTTACAGGAACATATCGATTACTGTCGAGCTGTCACTACAGCTTAAACACGGTTCCATGTCCAGGTACGCAGATATCGAGGGCCTGGCAAATTGAAAACTCTGAACTCGAATTTTCCAAAAAATTTCGTGTAGGTAGTGTGTATCTGTAATGCTAATTATATGCAAATTTGAACCAAATCAGCAACCTGAACCTCGTGCACTCCCGTTGTAATAAAATTACTACATGTATTCAGGAATTGCGCTGATATGTTGGGTCGAGTCTGAAACTCCAAATAAGAGTCAGTTAGGAATTGGAACTAAACTAGTATTTCTATTTAGTAATGTTTTACTTGGCTTTGGGGTAGTGAAGAATTAAAGCTGAGAAAATTGCAATGGGTTGTAAAACTTTTACAGGTTTTAAAAGTAGGAGACAGGATGCTGGAATAAAGCAAGGTTTTGGAAGTTTCGGTGGGGAACACGGAAGCTGGGATGACTCAAGGCTCATGGAGTACAGATGACATAGTGTTGACAGAATGGTGCAGTATTTACGGGTATGAAGGAAGTTGGGAAAGTGAAAAGTAGTTCTAGGGATGAAGAGTCGCGCGTAAATTAGAGGAGGTACGTTACAGGAAACTTCTGTTTCTTTGTCGTACGTACGTGAACAAAAAAGTTTCGTTGTCTAGTATATTCTGTGGATACTTTCAATTTATGCACGCATGTACAAATCACCAGAGGTCATCAATAGGGTGGCCCTTATTTCCAACCTACGATTTCTTTTGCTCCCACCCCCTAATATGGTTCCATTCTATAGAAAAAAAGTCTCTGAAAAACATTATTGCAATCGGACAACAGGAAAGAGTGCCGAAGAGGCGTTAAAGTTTAGAATCCATTAATAGTTTGGATTTAAAGAATTTCTCAAAAATTTTGTTCAAATAATATTAAAAGAGCATTCAATTGTCTACAATTACTGTATATATAATTTTTTCGTGCTTCCAACCGTTTTTTAGATAATCACGTTTGAGTATAGAGAGGTCCGCACTTCGCGCGTCCCACCTGTACGGCGTGACGTATGTCAATACGCGCGTAGTGCAGACCTCTCTATACTCAAACGTGATTATCTAAAAAACGGTTGGAAGCACAAAAAAATTATATATACAGTAATTGTATAAAATTGAATGCTCTTTTAAAATTATTTGAACAAAATTTTTGAGAAATTCTTCAAATCCAAACTATTAATGAATTCTAAACTTTAACGCCTCTTCGGCACCCTTTCCTGTTGTCCGATTGCAATAAACTTTTTCAGGGACTATTTTTTTATCAAATGGCGCCGTTCTAGGGGCTGAGAGCAAAGAAATACAAAAGAAAGTTTCGACACGTATAAATAAGGGCCACCCTAGTCATCAGTGACCACTGCTTCAAATTTACAACTTCTGAGAATGGTCACAATTAAGTCAACTATAAGATTTGCAAACTCCTGAACAACGTTCCTGTCATACGCATTTAATATTCTGTCGATACGTATTTAAATGACTGTGAGTAATGGAGATATGGAATAGCCACGTGGCAGTCAACGTGTTAATCACATTTATAAGCAAAATTGATGAATTCGTAGTATTCCTAGAGTCAGTAGGTACTCGCTGCTACGTAGCTGGCAAATATGGGAAATATGAATGGAATCTTGAATGGAAGAGCATTATACAATTTAAATAATAAGCGTGCCTCTAGCTACGCGATGAATATCATGGTCGCATATTCGTCCACTGTTGGCTCATCGCATAGGCATACTTGTGGCTCATCGCTAGATTGTCATTCGCTTCAAGCATTTACGGGTGGTATTTCTGGTTCCATGGAAATATGGTTCATATTTAGTTCTACCTTTCAAAGGAATACAACGGATTCTATGTTACCCACACGTTAACTATTTTCGTGGCTGTTAGCAATGCCTCTTCAAGCTAAGGCAAACTCGTAACTCATAAGTTACCATTTTTATTTCCATATTATTTAGTATAAATTTATTTCACATTCCATTTTTTTTATTTCCTTGGCAATACGTCTCATTTGTTGTTAAAGAGACATCTCCACTATTTTAAAATTCTTATTTCCTCCCAAGGACCACAGATTTTTGTATTACTAACATTGATCGATGCACCCAATGTTACATAAAATTGTTAGTACAACTTTTTAAATTTTCTGATTTGAAAAGGATCTCGATTCATGGTAACATGAATTTTTACGAGAGGAGAATAGTAGGACAATCGGAAATTCGATTTCCATTTATAATTACTGTAATGCTCGTTAACTTCAGCTACAAAACGTTAAGCTAATAAATCTTCCTCTGCAAATGGGAACTAGAATATCGATGATGTTTGACGAGTAACTATTTCTCTTCATAAAACGGTGAATCTTCGTTCTAAACATTTTCTACCCATCCAAAGGGATGGAATCCAAAATTTCTAGCATTTGACATCTAGTGCTTTAAAACCTGGATATTAAGTTTAAACTTCTGCTAGTATTCATGGCAAATGGTTTACCCTAACTAAACCAAAAGCTACAAAAGCCCGTGTAAAAAGTCTACGAAATCCTCAAAGCTGCTACAATTTGTAAAAACTTTCAACCTACCATCAAGGACAATACCAAAGAATGAAGCGAACAAATATATGAGTACATTGATTTCTAACAAGGGAAGATCCCGAACCCGAAAATTCAAAAAATTCTGAAACTGTGAAAAATGTAGGGAGATTTCCTCCTGATTACAACGCAATTTTTGTTTGCTGCCCAAAATCACTAGAGGGGGGTGAAACTAACCCCTAAAAATTCGGCTGTTTTCCGATTTTGTGTTATAACTCCCGAACTGTAAGAGATAGAAAAAAATTTCCAAGACAAAAGTTACTTCATTTAATTAAATCTAGCATTTGGCAAGAAAATTATTTCACAGTTCGCGAGTTATAGCACAAATTCGGAAAATAACCGGATTTTTAGGGGTCAATGACATCCATTTAGAGGGAATTTGGGCAGCAAACAAAAATTCCGTGATAATCGGGAGAAAATTCCCTACATATTCGCAAAGTTTCAGAATTTTTAAAATTTCCAGGTTCGGGATGTTCCCTTGTAAGTCATTACTACCTGGGTGCTAAGCTTATTTACCTCTTTCACAAATCAGTGGGAAGTGCACATTCTGAAGAAATTAGTGTATAGCATCAGTGCACGTACTTTCCTCGTCCCGATATGGTATTCAACATTCCCTACCCAATATTGGCAAAATCACGTCACTTTTTAATTTCAACATTGATATTACCATGTTTTTTTCTCCATTATCCCCGAAACTGCATCGGCAGGATTAGCAACTGCAGTTACCATCTGGCAGGCAGATACTTTATCGAGCAGGTGGAAGACTGTTTCGGGGCCGCACGTGCGTAAGCGGCCAGGACAAGCCGCATCTCATCGTGGTCCTCGAAAACACCTGAGCCGTGAGCTCAGAGACCGGGGGGCATTAGTCACGCTTAAAAGGAACGCCCTAGGCTCCGCTGCAATCGAGTAATCTGTGATCTTCCTTTGTCTCAAGGTGCTCTTTGTTCTTAGCAAACAGACGTAATCAATGTCGTTGACCAGTGACTTCAGAATCGCTCTTCGCTAATGCACGACGATCCACGTGGGAGGTGGTCCATGCATTTTGAATTGCTTTCGAATTGAATGTTATTACTCGTCTTTATTGCTGATTATAAGAGAATACATGTAAATTCAGTAATATAGTAGAATAATTAGAGTAAAAGGCGAGGCTGCAGTATCAAAACTGTTAACAATTCTAACTGTTATATAACTGCATCTAAAAGTAAACGCAATTAAGGGGGTATTCCACTGTGAACGGTCGAAAAATCGAGCTATTTTTAAAGATTTTTTTCTGAGGAAATACAACATATAATGAAATAAATCTTTTTGGTCTTTATTAAGCTACTCTTATATTATATAAAAAAATATTTTAAAAAATATTTTTAATTGGTTTTACTTGTTTTTTACAAAGCGTCAATATGGCACCTCGACAAAAACGGTATGTTCGTGGTGCAGGTGATTTCCCGGCTTAGGCTTATCTGAAACAAAAAATTCGAAAAGATTCTTAATCTGTATGAGTGTCGCTATCGCCCGCAGCTCAATTAACAATTTTTGTCGACAAATAACCGAGAGTTTTCTCGAGGAACGTTCGAGAAAATACCATTTTGGGGATCTTTTCTTTCAACCCGGCGCCATTTTGTTATTTCTTTAAAAAAAATTTGAAATCTTTAAGAATAGCTTGATTTTTCGACCGTTCGGAAAAGGTGTATCGATTTGTGAATATTTTAGTTTGCTATTTCTCCACGTTCGTAGTTTAATTCATTACATAATACGGACTTGAAAAGTAGATAATTGCTGCCCTTTGATAATAATATCAAAGAGAAGAAAATAATTATACTGAAACATGAAATTAACTGCTTCAATCGGTGACATTAATTATTAGGGTTTTTACAAAGACCGACTTTTGAAAAAACCGGTTTTCAAATTCCACTATTCCCGGTTAAATCGGTTTTTGAATTTTCGCAAAAAAAAATATATTAAAATAGAAAATAAATATTATACTTTTTCAGTTTTTTTTTTAATATTTATAGAATTACAAAATTATAACAAAATAAAATATACTCCATCTATGCAAAACCAAATAAATAAAAAAAAAATTAAAATAACTAAAATTCGTACAAATCCGTACAATTTCTGAGTTCATTTAATATTTATGGAATAACAAAAATATAACACAATAAAATACACTGCATACAAAATCAAATGAAAAAAAACTAAAATAACTAAAATCCGTACAAAATATAAATTATAAAGCTTTATTTCATTTAGTATTTTTATTCCGTAAATATGAACTCATGAAGATTAGTTTTACAGTAAACTGTTACCTACTGCAATATGTTTCTGTCCGTGGCGATTTTAAGTAAAAATATTAACGTTTTTACTTAAATAATTAATTCATTTTTACATAATAATTCTAGTATATAAACCGTTTTTTTAAATTGAAAACCCGGTTCTCGAAATTTACAAATTTATTAAAAAAAAAACGGTTTTAAACCCGGTTTTCAGAAACCGACAAACCCTATTAATTATGGTTTAAATATAAAAATGAAAACTGACGTATGTAATAGAGCAATTAAATCATTTTCTTGCACATCTTTTAGCCCTGCTGAATTTTATTAATGGAATCACATATATTCTGTATCATCACATCATAAACTGAGATTCTTGAATAGCTGAACCCGACCTACATAAGGCTAACCACACTTCACTGTTACAGTTGAGTACTTAATTCTCAGTATCCTTCCGCAAATCTCCTACACAAAAAAATAGCCAAATACATACCCTGACCAATCATCTACAGTACATGCACCTTGAGTGTTTACTACACCAAGCAATTAGGTAGCATTATTATTAACGTGCAAAAACACATTCACGTTTCACAGGTCAGAACACACATGCTGCCACTGTCTACTTATTTGTGCTGAAAATACATTCAATTGCTGCAGATTCGGGTGTTTGCAACACAGTAGTTGCACGTCACTTCACCACATTCCATTTCAAAGAGCGCCTCCCAATATTAGTTTATCACTAGAACATCAGCGCATCGTGGTAACATATTCGATCACGACTCCGTGCCACACCAAGGTATGAACTAACATAGATTTGTTCCACATTCACCCACTTACGTTGTACGTTGCAAGCGAAGCTTGAATCTGTTTTTTTTTTTACATATCGATTCTGTTCACGTGCAGTTACTTTTTCAGTTTCGGCTGACAAATTGACCCGTTCCTTTTTTGTTACGTTTCCCTGCGAGGGATAGAGCGCGCATTTACCCCCTTTCGGGTTGTGTCTTCTTAATGAATCGATTGTTTGCTCTTTTACGACCTAATTTTTCCCAACCAACGCTATGAGAAACGGGGCGACGAAACTTGCGCTGGCTGCAGCAGCCGAACCGGCCGTTCAGAGGGGGCAATTTCATTGAAAATGCAACTCGTAATGAAGTATTTGCATCCTGCTAAGCTCTCCCGTGTACACGCTGACCCTTTTTCCCGCCGGAAAGTTTACGAGTGCTTCTCTTTTTCGGGAAAGTGTTTTCGCACGTTTGTGTAAGGAGCAAGATCTCAATTCAGCGTTAATTATGAATGCTGCGCTCGCGTTTTTCCGCCAGTAAAAACGCACTCTTTCAACAAGCCACACCTTGGGCTGAGGGCTTTGCCGAGTCATTTAATATAATGTATCCCTTTATGTTATTAGGATTAGGAATTCCGTCCATCGATATAATCGTTCCATGTCTTGATGAAGAATGGAAAATGATGTTGAACAATTTTCTGTAGATAGAGTTATGACAAGTAGCTGAGCATGTGTTTTCTTATCGTTTGGGTTTTTTTTTAATCGACAAGGAGAGTATTTTAGGTGTCCGCCTCCGATCATTTTGATTTTTGGATATGTTATAGAGGACCGAAAAATAAGAAATACGTGTTTTTTTATTTTTCCCCGTTTTCATATTTGGGGGGTGGAAGCTGCGTTCAAAGTTAGGGGTGAAAAATCATTTTTGTGGAATATCTCGAGAACTATTAGAGATAGGGGAATAGTGTCAATGGACGAATTTTGTATCTTTCAATGCGAAATATGACTGACTCACCAGATTTTAAAAAATCCACAAAAATGATTTTTCAACCCTAACTTTGAACGCAGTTTTCACCCCCCAAATATGAAACCGGGGAAAAATAAAAAAACACGTATTTCTTATTTTTCGGTCCTCTGTAACATATCCAAAAATCAAAATGATCGGAGGCGGACACCTAAAATACTCTCCTTGTCAGAGTAGTTTTGGTAACTGAGAAAATTTGTCCTATAATTTTGTATAAAAACAAAATAGGCAATAATATTCGAATCTGAATTTTAAATGTGATGTTCAAATTGTTTCTACAGTTTGATGGGTGTAAGTCAAATACTTGTTGCTTTTATGATTTTATTCTGAAAATAGACTGTTTTAAAAGATGGAATGATGGGAGGAAACTTAAAGAAAAATAAGTTAGATTCTAATGAATGTTATATGTTTATTTATTAAGATCCACTTCACTTTCCTGTGTACACCGTGCAACTACCGATACAGTTAAAATATTATAAAATTCAATCCCACTTCAGATATTAAAATTGAATCTTCCCACTATATTTAATTGCTGCTCCCTGTGCGGTTGATATTTATAATATGACAGGGTGTCACGATAAAATTGCACATACATAAAATTAATAATTTTCTATCTAAGTCTCGGTTGAAGAAGACCCCTGAATTCTTTAAATTTTCCTTTCTACTGTGACACACTATCTCTTGTTGATTACAACTCTTAGTTTCGCCAGGACCACTGAAAGTAGGTACCAGATAAGTGCTAATTTTCCCTCTCAGTTATTTCGGTTTTCCTTTTTGAATAAATTTGACGTGGAACATAAAAATCTATGTCACACCAGTGTAACATTTTGCAAAACCGAGCATTGGCTTAACAATATAATACTCAGGTACCTTTGTGCATGGTATAATACTGGTGTTATATCCATACTTTTTCATTTATAAAACTTAAAAGTAAATGTTATCGGCGCTCCGGTTCGGTCTATTTTTAAAAATATAATATACCGATAACCTTTACTTTAAAGTTTTAAAAATTCTTCACGGTCAAAATTCTAAATCATTTTATTTTTCATTTATATAAGAACTTGATACACTAGAACATTTTTGCTTATTTTACGATGAAGTGTGGACTTTTGTGCATTTTTATGCACCGATAAGAATTTTTCTGGGTAAAATAAAAAAAATCATGATACTAAGGATTAAGGGTTGATTTCCCCACTTCAGAGTGAATTTCCACAGCAAAGAAAAAATGCCTCTTGCTTACTCTACTATGCTCTACACTGTATAGTAAAAAAAAAGCGACCACAAGGATTACCTCAAAGCCCAGAAGCGGGCAGAATGACTCACTCTGTAAGAGCCAACTGGCCATAAGAGTCCCAAAAATAATTGTAATGTATGTTTCTGCTATCGTTTTATAACATGTAAAAATCTATTGTAGGCATAAATAAAATGATTTCTGGAGAAAAGAAAAACACTGTATAGTCTACAGTCTACACTCGCGCGATGTTTCATTAAAATCAGAATTTTCGTGCTGGAAAACGTTCCCTTGTCAGCGACAACCTCTTTCCATAGTGTTGATCGATAGGCTTCATTATCGTCACTTGTTGCGTGCAATAAAGCAGCCCGCTCTTGAGAAAAACCGTTCGATCGACGTACGGATGCTGGCATTCCGCAAAAATGCGAGCTCGTTATGCGTCGAGCGGAATTCGTAGCCGTTGTACGCGACTTGGACTCTATCTTCCCGGCACTTGGCGACGTTAACGAGAATTCTTCGTACGGAAACGTACGACTTGCGTTTATCTGCTGTGTTAGCACGTATTATTCGTCAAGTAGGCGTGGAATTTTTTCGCTCCGTTCTTTTCCCGCGATCCCCTGATGCAAAGGAGGATTGCGCGGGTACAAGGATAGTTAGAGGGTGGAGTGGTTTTGCTCGTGGAGCTAGAAAATGAGGGCGAGCGAGAGGAGGGTGAAGATACGTGTACAAGGAGCATACAGACATGCAGGAGACCTCTCGTGTGTCTCGGGTACCAGGTCGGATCACGCTAATTAAATCATACTCACTGTTATCGTACCAGTAGCCCTCTATACAGCATATGGCCTGCCTGACGGTGGTTTCATCTTTTCCCATGCACGCCAGTTCGTTTATCTTTCCTTACTTTACTTTCAATTTCGTTGCTCATTTGCATGCCTGTCTGTCTCTTTACACAGATATCGTTCTGAGATCTCTGCGAAATCAGAGGTATTTTTATGATACACTTTGCGGGGCCATGTGAATAATTGTAGAGTTTATAATGTCTCCTTAAGGGGGTATTCTACCCAAAAATTCTATTTTTTTTTGTTTGATTTTCAAATATTTTAGGGTTTCGAAAATATGTCTCTAAAATATTAAAGTGAAATTCGAAAAACTCCCAGAGTTATAGGGGTTTAAGGCCGCAGCGTGGCCGGCAGTCGTTCCCTCGACCCTTGTATCTAAAGAGGCTATGACTGCCAACAGAGAAGAGAGAGCGGCCCAACATGATTTTTTTGAAGCTCAGGAAGGTTCCCTCTACGGTCCTGGTATACCAGATTAGGGATAAGTTACAGAAATTAGCTGTTATCTACCGCAACTTCAGTCGTATAGGTCGTACTGCATGAAAAACTGTAAACGCGTTTTTCTCGAAACAATTTTTTTAGATCGGGCGCACATTTTTCTCAAAAACTACTGGACCGATTGAGCTAAAATTTGGCACACATTCAAAGTGAATGTGTACCTATAGCCGGAACTAGAATTATATCAATAGTTTTAGCTCAAGAAAAGTCGAAAACATCAAATATTAATTTTTAAACAGCTGTGATTTCGGTAACAATGTCCGGACTTGGTTACGTCTAGTTCGGGCGATAACTACACTCATATAGATTAAAAAAATCTTTGGTACTTTCGTTTCAGATGACTAGGACGGCCGCAATTCGTGCGCCCGATGGGGCCGGTTTTTGATGACATGACCTGCGCTTCGGCGTGTAACTTGTACAAATTTCAATATAATGCATTCCAAAAATTTGTGTTGATAGTTCAAACACAACTAAATAGGTGTGCAAAACCCCTGCCCTATAGGTGCGATAGGTTTTCCAGAATTAATTTTCAAATATTACCTTCAAAAACGAGTGTCTAGCTGAAAATCGAGATATTTTTCGAGAATTTTTTTTAAAGAAAGTATTTAATCGATCTTTCCGAAACTTTCAGGATATTGTATTATGAGATTAAGGTAGATAACAAAAAAATTGTATTAAAAAAGAGCGGCAAATAACAGAGTTATACGGGCTTATGCCCAGTCCGTTGGCAACGGAATTGTTCCACTGCGGGCAACGTAGCGTCTACTGTATTCATCCGAAACCAAAAATCGAACAATTTTTGTTTAGTTTATGAGTGCACGCACAAATCGTATAAATTCATAACTCGAAAGATGCAAAATTGAACAAATGGCGGCCTCTCGAAAAAAAGTTCACTTTTCCCAACGAAATTTTGCCTTAAATGTGTAAAAAAGTTATTTATTTAAACAATATCGTTATACCAATAGCTAATCTCTGCGAAGAAAATGTTCACAAATATCCGTGCACAAGGTCATCTCGATTGGTTGAATATTTCTGGAGTTACATTGCCCGCAAATTGTAAAACCGTCGTTTCGAGAAAAACACTTTTCAAGTTTTCTGGTAACCTGGTGCTCCGTAGCTATATCCGCTTTAATTTTTCGAATTTCGTTTTGCGGCTTTGGGAACATATTGTCCTGATGTTCAACTATTGATTTATGCAAGAAAAAAAATCGCTTTCTTCGCCCCGTTACTCCAGGCTACCCCTTAAAACGTAAATGTTCAAAATTTGTCAGCCTTACGTTGCAGTGAAGTAAATATAATTATTGAAGGAATTAGCTGTGTGAAACTAGGTTCCCTTCAGGTGCCATAGTTCAAACAGATTCTTGCTTTGATTCTTCCGAGTCTCGATCCATTTGGGAAATTAAACGACCGAAGAAATCTGTTTCTTTTGTACGCTGTAGGCTGCTTTTAGTAGTGGAACGCTAACAGTTAGGTACCTTGAAATGAAAAGCACGAAACACAATTAAATATACCATTTCAGCGCAACATTTTTGCACCTCTATTTGCATAACAGTATCTTCAACATTTTGTCGCAAAACAAGTTCAACTGCTATTTGGAATTTTAATTTCCCATTTCGAGTTTCAGCAACGGACCCACGGTAAATCCGTCCGCAGCCCTACGAATTCGGTTGAAATTAACTATCTCGTCGAAACAAATTTCAGAAGCACTGGTTTCCGTACTACTTTCTTCTAACACTTCCGCACAGATTTCGAAAGTATTAATCAGTACATCGGCAAAGTATACCAAAGAAATCGCCAAAGCACCCAGCAAACTACTGCGAAGTCAGTGAGGGGGGAGCAAACACGGCGGCAGGAGGCAGAAAAATTAAAATCTTCATTGGCGGATCGCGGGCCGCAGCGTGTATTCGTTCTCATGACTTTTTCAATTAAACCATCGCTACGGCCAGCGGTTAAATAAGCCGAGTAGTGGCTCCTGTGTACCTAAGTCCCCTCCCGCCCCGCCGCGATTCTGCCAGAATCAACTAACCCAAATTAATTAGTTTTAATAATTCATGAATTGCATTCAAATGATACGATCCACCTCCACCCTCGCCCCACCGGCCGGTTTCAGTAACCGAACACCGCGCGCCACCCATGGAAACTAGTACATTTTTCTGTTGATTGACTATTCATTTCGCCCCCGCTTCTCCATCCCCGGTTTCCTTCCACCTCTGTCTCCGTTTCCGGCTCCTAAAGTACACGTGACGCGGAGTTGACGCGGGGCACTAATGGAACACACCGCGGAGCCACCAGGACCCCGTCAACCCCCTTCCATCCCCCCCCTCCCCGGTCACCCTCTGCTGCTCGAAAAAAAAAAAAAAAAATAATCCCTTGAAAATTCTGGCGCGGCGTACCGCGCGAAAATTACGCGGCTAACGGAGCGTGTCGAACGCGCTCCACTCCCGTATTTCCATTGAATGTCCGAGGTCCAATTACGGGGCGCAATTGCACGCGCCAATCGCACCACCGAAAGAACGTTTCGCCTCTCTTCCGAGCTGCAACCGCGTCTCCCGATACGTTTCACTCCCTCCGATACCCTCTTACGCCGTTCCTCTAAGCAGCAACGTCGCTGCACCGCCGCTTGGCCCTTCCTCGCGTTGACGTATTCGAATTTAATTAAGTTGAAACGCAAGCCCGCTTCCCGAGGAAACATTTCGCCCGCTTCGAGCGCCTTAAATTATGGTATAATTAATTGTTACGTCCGCGAGGAAAGCGGCGCTGGAACTCGGGTGGCGGTGAGGAAGCGGGAGGGGGTTGGGAATATGTATACGAAACCGCGAGGGTGGGCGATTTAATGTCACTTTTTCAATTAATGCTGAATTGCTGATTTAGGTGGCAGGCTTGGTTGTAGATGCGTTCATTACGAATGAGGAAGCATAGAGGGTGTTCGATGCCAGGTGCGAAAAATGGAACCCCTCTGAGAGGCAGAAGTGATTATTGGTGTTGGCAGCGGGAGTGATTTGTTTACTTGGAGTGAAAACGAGAGATTACCATAGTAACTCTGGTAGGGGAGACCGGGGCTAGTTGATACAGACGAATTATCTCGACACCGTATATATGTAGCTCCATTTCAGCGAGATATGTGAAGATTGCTGTCCAATTCTTTCCTGCGATCCAGCGTACGTGTGTGTATATTGACGTTAGCAATCGTTTTTTTTAGCTGTTTTCGTTTATATAGAGCAGGGTTGACTAACTGGTGGCTCGTGAGCCACCGGGGGCACCTCCGCCTTGCTGCCACGCTGAATGGCTCCCCTCCATACCGACCAAACTCTGACGATCGCAGTGGATTCCTCCTTCTTTCCTTCTCTTTTTGACTGCGATCGTCAGAGTCTGGGAGGTATGGAGGGGGCCGTTCAGCGTGGCAACAAGGCGGAGGTGCTCCCGCTGGCTCGCGAGCCACCAGTTAGTCAACCCTTATGTAGAGAAAAAGTAAATAGTTTTGATTCATCCAAATTGATCGTCAATATAACAGTTTTTCATTCAGTTTCTATGTATTTTCTCAAGTTTCTGCTTACTATATATTAAAGAGGAAGGCCCAAAGTATATTTTGGCATGTTTGTTATTAAGTAATTAATTCAACTACAAAATGAAAAAAATTGAAAACAGAATAACGTATCAACTAGCCCCATAGTGGAGTAAATCGATACGTTAAAATATCGAAAAAATTGACAGTTGGGCGATAGAGAATACATTTAAGAACATCTGTGAAAAATTATAGAACAATCTATAGAGTTTAACCCCTTAATTTTTAATGTTTCGCATAGGATTCAATTTCGCAGCCCTGTTAAATCTTTTTTTGCTGTGTTAAAATATATTTACAGGGCAATGAAAAAAGAACTCAACACTCACAGAGTAAATAGTATTCAGTAACCTGTGCAAAAAATACTAATTAACATTGATTGCAAAATCAACCCTGTCAAGATAACATAAAGAACGATATAAACAATTTAACATTCGCCCGGAACACACAGGGTGGCAAACTGGCAATATCTTTCAGTGACTAGATCTAGCGACTTCTGAGCTCCCTCGGCATACCCCCAAGGATTTTACCGCGTTCCTCACGTTGAGAATCACTGCCCTATACCTCTGAGCAACCTTCCATAAGGATACGTCTTTAATTCCTCCGACACGATTTCGCAACTACGAATAAATGTCACCAGAAGTTCTGATGCTACTTTGTCTAACTAAACGATTCTATCCATCTTGACGATTCATTCGTACTACCAACCTTCGATTCGTATTCCTCACTCAAGTTTACTAGTTGAACTTACAAATGTCTAAGACGTGAAGATTTATTTCTGTAGATTTTTCGAGATTCGACGATCGCGTCACGATTATTCAGCTCTACGAGGCAATCGAAACGTATCATATTCCGAAACAACGGTGCCGATGGTAAGCTACAATTTATCCATTCCATCGTCCCGGCATATCTTCGTCCGAATTTCACTTTCACCCTGTTTTTTTTCCCCTGTTTCGAGGCCGTTTCTATTCCGTCCTCGTAGCGGCGATTCGTTGAAAAATAGGGAAACACGAGTTTCCGCCGAATCCAAAAATACCCGGACCGTCTGCGCCCGAGTCTGCAGCATTATACCGGTGTGTATGTGATCCACGTACGGGCGAGCAGGAATATCGAGAAGCCACGGTATGCGCTCGGGATTCGGTGGCGTGGTTAAACGTCTGCTGTCAGCGCTGTGTGCGCGGGACCTGTGACAAAAAGTTCAGCAAAAAGAGGAACGTGTGTTTTGTCTAAATTAGATTAACGCTTCTGTATCTGGCTGGAGGGCTCTGCGACTATGGCTTCCTTTGGGCGCGCGGCTCAGGTACGCTCAATTAGTGCTGTTAGCGTGGGACGTGATGGTGTGAGCTCTCAAGACGCCACTAGACTGCAAACTTCGGTTATCTGCATCGATTTCGGCAAGAATTCTGGAATCTCAGCTCGCTTGACTGGCGGCCATGCTGCGGCGGCATGTCACTCGTTTAACGGCACTGATTTCGTAAATTCAAACGCAAAATGGCAGCAGGGAATGGCAACCATCTGTGTAGCTATGCCAACTCTTGTAGAAGCACTTTGGGCTACTACTCAAGATTGCGCGAAATTTATCCACTTTCCATTGAAGCTTTTTCGTACCTCGACGTGGATGCACAACTGGGATGCTCGGGATCGTCATTTTTCGAGGGCCCTCCAATCGGGCCAGCTTCCTCCTGGCGCTGAAGAGGAAAGTATCGTGGATAGGGACTTGGGGATGGAATGAACTAATGAAATGGGAAATAGTTGTGGGGAAATGTATCTGTACACCAGGCTATCATTTTTATTTGGAAAATTCGGTGGGGATAAACTTTCCAAATGGCGGTGAAGGTGGAGGAAGCGGAAATGGTGGGAAGTTGTATTTCAGTGGACTTTGAGACACGCGGAGTTTCCCTAGTTTGACGCTCTGAAAATAAGGCAATGTTGGGGAATTTTTTAAAAGAAAAGTATTGAGGATTATAATTCCATACTTTGTACGTTTATTAATTGACATTCGGAGAATGCGCTCAATTTTTTTTATGCATAAATAATAATTTTGTTCAAAGTTACAGTGGTAGTAGTGAGGAGGGTTGAAAAACAAGTTTGTTGATGACGAACGTGATTCTGGTTGTCGTAGTCATCTAAAATAAAAAATGTGAAATTTCTCTTAATCTATATGAGTGTGATTGTCGTATGAACTAGACTGAATAAAAAATATTGAAAAACACAGAAAGGGTAGCATTTCAAATGAGAGCTCTCACGTTTCGGAAATGAGTTTGTCAGTTTTCTGTGTTGCAAAACTCGAATTTTACGATACGATAACCACACTCATATGGATTCAGAACAATTCTTCGAATGTTACTTAATAAAAACAACAGAGTATAAAATTATAATACGCAACACTTTTCTTTTAAAAAATTCCCCAAAATTGCCTTATTTTCAGAGCGTCAAACTAGGAAGAACCCTTAAGTGATGTATCAATGATATCATAGTATGTTTTTCGCACCTGATTTTGAGGATAAAGATGTATAGTAATTACGACAAGCTATAGTCACAGATTACTGTATAAATTGAACATTGCCTTTTCTCTAATTAACTAAGGTCAAAGGGCAAAGCCTTTGACTCATTGATATCTCAGCTTCTTCCCTATTGTTATCCTAAAATCTGAGCTGCCAGGAAAAGAATCAATTACATTAATACTCACAAAGAAATATTATGAATTTTATTACTTTATTTTTAATCAAAGCCATCAAGCAAGTATGCAGGTATTACCTAAGAGAGAACTGTTGACGAACGTCCTTAATTGCTTCTACTGTTCCTCATATGGCTCTTAATGGTAGCACGTCAATCAAAATAGTGCTCTGGTAAACAAAAGTTTGCAAATTTTCAACAAGAAAACTTCCATATGTGTTTAAATTAATCATACAATAACAGTAGAGATTTATAGTTAAATCATTTGATTAATTACACATCTGCCAGCGAAAATTGAACAGTGCATTCTAGAAACAACATTATGCTAGGAATATTCTCTCGATCCTTTAATCGAATAACTGCTATCCATTCTGCTGGTTAAAAAATTATTTAATTGGTAAATAATTGAATGACTATATTCGAAACTAAAATCGAATGAATTATCTCAATCGCAATAGTCAATACAGCTTTGATACTTTCCAAAACTAATAATTACATGCACATGCACGATGCATTAATTAAAGGGTGGGCATTTTATAGAGTACATCTGCAGCACGCGCTTTCGTTAACGATAGGAGTCCATGAAGTTCAGGTTACTGCTTCGGTTCAAATTTTGCATGTGATTAGTGCACACTGCACACCACCTATAATGACGTGTTAACTACGCAAGGGGCCCTACTGAAAGTTCGACGAGAAAATCGAGTTTAAATCTGTATATTTTCCTCACGTTCGATATGCACCTATCCAAAAATATAAAATTGTAAATAGAGACTGATGTAACGATAGATTGTAATCCGTGATGTTCCCAATTCAACTCTACTGGAATATGTAGATAGTAATTCCGCGATATTTGATTAAATGGTGAAGAAATATTTCACAGGAACTTCTACGCTTTTCTTATTCTATAACACCGCAAACTTCGAACATTTTTATCTTGAACACGATATCATACCCGAATTAGTCACTTCCGTTGGAGTTTAAATTGCGTCCATTTAGTTCTGCGAACAATTAAGCAGATAATAATAGCAATTTCCTGAAACTGATCATACTTTATTGACAAAATTAAGGAGGATAGTTTTGACTAACATAAGGTGCTGTTTCAAATTAGCATGGAGAAGTAGACCTGTGTAATACAGGTTTTACTAAATATCGCACGTAGAGGGCAGCACGTGCGCGTAACTTGCCATTTCAACGTTAAGTGGTTAACGGGATTAAGGAGGAGTCCTATTTTCTGTGCTAAAAACACAGTAAAATTTGAGATTTTTTTTAAAGAAGCTAGTGATTCCATTCATCTAAAATTTGAACCATATTTTTATGCATCTTTGAAGAAATTGCAGTTTTTTAAATTATTTTTTTAATAATGAATAATTCTTCGAAGATGCATAAAAACGTGGTTCAACTTTCAGATGAATCGGATCGCTAGTTTCTTAAAAAAAAATTCCCAAATTTTGCAATGTTTTTAGCCCCAAAAAGGGGATTCCCCTTAAAGACTAATCCCAGATATAACACATTATATTTGAATATAAATATTGATATAAATATCCTCCTGCGAGCGTTAATTACAAAAGAGAAACACGAGAAAAAGAATACACAAAAAATACTCTAAGCAAACAGTGATATTTGACCAATATCGCTGATTTGCTCTCCAAGCCAGATCTGTACAGATTCAATTCCGTCTGACCGAGCCAACCTTAATTCCTCCCCACTGTGGCCCAGTCGGTGAGGAATGCACAGTGGACCTTCCAGACGCAATATTGTTTCTTCGTTTAATTGTCTCCCCGATGGCGATGGTCGATTTAAGAAAGGGAATTCGCCGGCGTCGATTCACCCCTTGTCGTTCAGTGACGAAAATGTCCGCAACAGCCGCGGTATCCAGGCCGTTCCGAGCCTCGAATTCCACCTGCAGCCTTTCTTGCCCGGAACACGTGGATCAAGTGTATTCGTGGTGATTCACGGTTTAATTGGTCACCAGCCTCTCGTTGTGCTTCGGAACGCTTCCTCGAGGAACTCGAACCTCGTTTCGCCGCGATCGCCCCTTTTGTTCTACCCCCGTTTCTTTTATCTCGCGTCTGGCTCCCATTCGATATTACGGTCCCTCGTCGCGAGGATCTCGGTTAGTTGTTTCGAACTGGTCGGTATGCGCCACCGCGCGAGACCGAACAAGTCTGACAGCCAGTGTCCCGAGTAAAAATTGAAGCGCACTTAGGGCCTTTCCACGCGATGGTCTTTCGCGTGCTTTCGCGGATGCTATTTATTTTATTCTCCTTAAGCCAGATTTTAAACTCCCCGTTTTCAGGGCCCGATTTAGGGGGCGCATTTGGCGCAACTGCTCAGAGTGGCAAAATCGGTAGAAGGAGAAAATTAAAGTCTATGAAAATGTAAAACTTTTTGAAAAAGCGATAAAAAAGTAGGTAATACTTGTTTGAATTTAGTATACAAATTTATAAATTGTTTTTAAAAAACATATGTCGCAACCCTTATTTACGACAAATAGCTATAATCTTTCCGATAGCAAATGTTCTTACTAAAACTCGTTAACACCCCCTTCATCATCCTACCACTCTTCACCCTTTGAATCATGCCAAATTACTTCCTCTATTTTCAGACTCGTGAGAGTATTACACACAGTACATGAACGAAGAAAAACGACAATGTATTCATTAAAAATATTATACTAAACATAACCTCCTTCCTCATCAACGTCTAAACCATTCGCTTAAAATAATAAATCTTCAAGATCGAATCATTATTTCTTATTCGCCATCCCAAATACAGTACGTAACAAAAAGTAAGTAAACACGACAGTTTCTAAACTATAAGCAGATTTTTCTGTAACCTAGAATCACGAATCCTACCAACGAAAACAGCAAACGTGAGGGCGTCGACGACTTTTGTAATATGAGTTCGTCACATATCATACGTTTTTATTTTTTTTACAAACAGATTATTAATTAGAGAAAGTCAGATCAGCATAGTTATTTCAGTAGTCTCGTGTAATATAAATAAATGTACGTATACTTTGTTGTATAAAATTAAACATTTACCTCGATACAATTCTTTGTTTGCTAGAACTCCGACTGTTTGCTTATTTCTGTTACATACTGTACAATTACAACCTCGCCTCTGATACTTCTTCTTAAAGCGCCCTCTAGAGACGGGTTCTACGTTACGCTATCAGCCCGCGAAGGTTACCGTTTCCTATGAATCAGTTCACGAAAATACAGTGACAATATGACGTGGATAGACGACACCGTGCGAGGGGTACACGCCCGATTCATCGTGGCAATAGTCACGCATCGCGGCGAGGTGTCACGCCACGTTTTGCTTTGAGCTATAGTCCCGTTCCTTTCCGTCGCGGATGAGTCGTTACCACAACTCCCCCCTCCCGCTCCAGCGATCAACTCGGAGTTTCCCTTGCAACCGCGGCGAATCCTCGGTTCCCGATGGCACTCCCGACACCGCTTCGAATAAATCACCGGCCCGCCTAAAAAATCTCGCTTACGATCTCGCCCTCGATGCAAGGAATTGCTCCCCTCCCCCTTTCTGCTTTCCTGCACACCGCCCTCTATCTTTCCCCATTCGCCGCGAGACTGTATTTCGCCAGTTGGCTGAGGAAGAAAGATAAGGTGCTAATGTCACAGACTGTTGGAACTTTAAATGCGACACGAATGTCCTATTTTTAAAGCCGATTTAAACGACGACGACTGTATGGCAATTTTCTTGGGCGTTCCTTTGAAAGTTCGTGGGGGAATTAAGACCATCGTTATTTGATAAATTCAGTGTAGGAAATGACGAGGACTGGAACGGTTAATATTCATTTTATTGCGCGACAGGGTTATAAGCTGTGATTCTGGGGTAATTCGGGAAATTAGTTTCTTAGAGTTGACCAGATTTATATTGGTTCTTACGGAGTGTTGAAGACGCTTGACTTAAACTGTCTTCATGGCAATTTTTGACTTTTTGATTTTCTGCTTTTTCTTTTATTAAGTCTCTAATGTGTTTTCTATAATTATATTGATTAGTGCCATTAACTCAGGGTAAAGGTGAGCATGCCTACCGTAATGCGTTTGTTTTTGTTTGGTTTTGTATTTTGTAACTTTTGCACTTATGTTCTATTATTATTTTCTATTATGATTGCACTTTGTTATTAGTCTTCGGGTTAGACTTAAAAGCAGCACATTTCTGGCAAGGGAAGATCCCGAACCCGGAAATTCAAAAAATTCTGAAACTTTGTGAATATGTAGGGGATTTCCTCCTGATTACAACGCAATTTTTGTTTGCTGCCCAAATTCACTCGAAGGGGGTGAAATGAACCCTTGAAAATTCGGCTATTTTCCGATTTTGTGTTATAACTCGCGAACTGTAAGAGATAGGAAAAAAGTTTCAAGACAAAAGTTACTTCTTTTAATTAGATCTACCATTTGGTGACAAAATTATTTTATAGTTCACGAGTTATAACACAAAATCGGTAAATAACCGGATTTTCAGCGGTCAATTATACCCTCTTAGAGTGAATTTGGGCAGCAAACAAAAATTGCGTTATAATCAGGAAGAAATTCGTGTTTCTTGGGAATCTAATAAAGGCAATAATAATATTGTTATTAGTTTTGATTCTAAAATACCAATACACAAATTTCTTTTATCTATGGAATATAATTAACATAGGGTGCACCCAGCATATTGTAGATCCTTCGATAAGCTTGAAGTCGGTTTCATACGCTTGGATCATTTACCATCTTCAAGTACTTAGGTAGGCTTCAAGGATTCACCTACTCATTAGTCAGCATTTACTGAAACAAATTTTTTCAGCAAATTTTTGTAGCAAAATTTAGTTATCCGACACGTTGAAATAATGAACTTTCAGGATTAGGTGAATTGGTACCAAAATAAGTAACCTACTTAGATTTATTAACTTTATTGTGATATTCAATAATATCGAGTAAATTTCATAGCTGGTGACAAATTACACAGAATACCGCCAAGTAGGGTAACTTCGACCACAATAATAGATTTTAAAACAAATTCCTCGAGTATCTATCGTAGAATAGGTGTTACTCTCAGGCATAGTGCCTTGGATAGCTTTAATTGTCGACTTTAACATACATTTTGTCTCAGAATAATACCTTTTATACAATAGATGCTGAATAAATTTGTTTTAAAATCTACTTTTGCGGTCAAAGTTGCCCCATTTAGCGGCACATTCGAAATCTTCAGTCGAGAAACTTTATTGCTCCCAGTCAGAGATGGGCAACCATTTTATTTAAATATTATTCGACGTCGAATAAAGTTAAAGTTGTAATTATTTCCAACCCCTGAATTTGAAACAGTCGACGAATAAAAAAATTAACTTCACTCGTCAAATAATCTAAAGTTAAAATAATCGTTATTCGATCTGTCACTTAAACAATTTCTTATTCAGTTACCGGCCAACTCTGCTCAGTCATTGAAATTCACCTTCAAAATAACACTTTCACGCGAGAAAGCCAAGTGGGACACAGCGATCGCGCAATCGGACCTTCCAAAAAGACTCACGAAACATTATCTACCAACGTATCAATGCTCACCAATCCAACTTTCATTCCAATCAGCAATCCACCCAATAATCCTCAGCCACGTTGTGCGCATTTACACCGCAATCAAGTTACGAGTGGCGCTGCGATTGCATCAGTCTTACCATTTCGTTTGCTTCATAATAACCATTGGTATTAATCGTCAAAGGGGGTTGTCGATTTCGGCTGGACCTCTGCTACCTCCAGTGCCGCGCAGAATAACGATATCGCGCCGGGCACTGAACAGGAACAGAAAGAGGAGCTGCAGATTGGGCCCGAGTTACGTCGTAAACGCGCGTCTCCTCGCTCCCGTAAATGGGGAACCGAGGGATCGGCGGGCGAGTCGACGACGATATCTGGTTTTGCGCGCGTATACACGCAGCGGGGCCCGTCGTCTTCATCCTTTTTCAATGATGGCGCGCCCCGTCGTCTCTCGCTTCGTTTCCAGACCGTTCTCCTCGACTCGTTTCTCACGCTCGCCCTGGGTAGGCCAATCGCAACATCGGCCGATTCGGCCTCTTTCTTCCAGTATACCTACTCGTATTCCCGATCTACTTGGCCGGCGAAAGGGGAGAGCCGGACTTAAGCCCGTTAAATGGAATTAATAAGCTTTACTATGCATGCACCAGCCCGTGAAATACGATACCGGCTGGTGGGCTCGTTAGGACGACCAGGGGAAGGCTTTGTGCCTTCAAGGCTAACTCGCCTGTCTCGCTCCCACCGAAACTACGCTTTCGTGCGCGTCTCTTGTTCCACCCTCGACGCACGGTTTTGCGTAAAAATCTTAGACCACCTTGTTGGCGTGCCAAAAGGGCAATGTTGCCGATCAACCTCTCGCGGCGGTTCCTACGCCTTAACTCCCAACGTGTCCCGTAGTTTTCAGGATTCTTAGCAATTTAATTGGAGGGAAGTTTAATTCCTGCCCAAGTGATAATGAGATTATGCGCTCTGGTGCAGCTAAATTTGGATCGGTATGCGTTGGATCTTGCAAGGAATGGGAGAGGGATAAATATCTGCGGATGTGTTTTCTGGGTCTGGCTAGTTGGGGTTTTCAGTAATTTCTTCGGAAAAGAGACGCGGGATATTTAGCTTCGTCGAGATTACGGATGTTTCTGCATGGTCCGCTTGGAAGGAATTACTTGAAAGGGTGTCGAGTACAATAATTGGCGAGATACAGTGCGTCGTGTCCCCAAATTCATGTATAAGTAATGAAGCGATCTTGTCGCAGATGGTCTGACAAGGGGATGTCGCGTCCTAAGCGAGCACTTTTTGAAGGGGGCCGGCTGGGAGCAGAGTGGCCGATGAGTACAAAGGAATTCTGGAATATCAGAGGTTCCAGTAGGTACAGCCACTTTTATCAAGGATCTTCTGAAGTTTTAATTTACAAATTCCGAAATTGTTACAGCCGGAGTTTTCCTTCATTCTAAGTCCTGATGGAAATGGTAACAGACTCTTGCACCATTGCTCTAGGGTTGGTAGTGTAGTCGGGGAGTTGAGTTATTTCTTCATAGCTCTGCTCGAAGCTGATACTTTCATTTATATATTAATAAGCTTCTTATTGTAACAATTATTTCTAGTAATATAAATAATGTATTATAATATACATTTTATACATTTAATTAATGCAATACATATTTATATTTTATCCATTTTGAGGTGCGAAGTTTAAGCAGTACAACAGGAGAGATTAGGACTTAAAATTGACGAGGACTTATTTAAAAATCTCTCCTTCTCTGTCTTTGCGTCACTGTATGTGTTATATTGAATTGGGTTTTACAATTTCTGTTCAATATTCAAGTATGAAAAGCTACCGAGTTTGGAAGATGATAATGGTACTACTTCCGCAACATTGTTTAAAGTATTCACATTTATTTCCAGCTTTGTATGCAAGTGATATCATCACGTTCTCTTAAATAATAACTTTCTCGAAAATTGAACTTTATAGATGTTAAAGGAACTGTTACATATTAATTAATTTTCTTCTGGCAGATATCAGGATGACCTTCCTTCTTCTAAATGAAACCATATGTTTTTATTTCCATTTTCTTGTACCTGTTGACAAGGCAAATTCATTTATGTATACCTGTTGACCTTCGCATGATCTTGGCTGAGAAAATTCCACATTCTATCTGTGGCGAGTGCAGAGAAAGGGAAAGATTGATTCGCGTGTTATTCGCACTGTGTAGTTATCGCAATCAGTTATACGTGTACGAGCCTCTCAGAAGCCAAATAGATTAACTCGACTTTCTCTCTCCTCAATTTTAATACATCTCTCTGTGCTTTCTTTAACAGTTTAATAATTCTTATTTTATAATATTAAATGTAATTCACCTTTCCATATATAAGCCTTACGTACATACGAATCACGTAAACGATCCTACAGAAGTGATATTTCAAAATTGGATTTTTCCTCGTATTGGAACATGAGGTCGAATATTGCAAAATCTGTTTCGACGTGGCACGCAAGGTGGCGTGAAATGAAAACGAGAGTGAAGATCATGAAAAAGCCCCACAAAATTCACTCTCTGGTCTCTTGGGTTGTGGTGCTGGATATTCGTTTTGCGGACTAACATTTAAGAGAAAAATTTGTTTCGTAAATACTGCATAGTGCAATCGAGTCTGACAGGTGAATTTTTCTTTAAGTACACAAGTAGTTATTTCTTTATAAATGAAAGAGTTGGGATATAGAAACGTTACGTTTACTTTTTAGATCAAATATTATCTTCATTTCTTGATTACGCGATAGAGGTTTTGATTCGAGTGTAAGAATTTGTGATTTTAAGATTAGCAGGAAATATTAACGGTAGTAAAGATAAAAAAAATACCCTCTAAATTTGTAACTATTTGTAACTTTTGATTTACAAAAGATCTTCAACATAATGTTCAATTATGCTAACACTATATACTGTATTCTAACGTTTCAGCTGAAATTACATAGCTATCCTCAAAGTTTCTTACGGAAAGGATCAAAAACCTTAAACTTAAGGGATCATTCCTGTAATCACGCTGCAAAATTCGGCAACATTTAGGATTTTTTTCGCATTGAATACAATGAATAACAATGCCAAACTTTTTTTTCATTTATTAAGTTATTTATAATGTATACGAAACGATTTTTTAAATACATTTTTAATTATGTTTTTTCAATGTTATCTGGAGGTAAAAATCGCGCCTTTGAAAAGAAATGCCTCCCTGGCGGGTGTGATTTCAGCTCACAAACTCATCTGAAACAAAAAAACCAAACTGATTCTTATCGCAGGCGCCAGAATTAGCCACGTAAGTCAAAATTTAACAAAATTGCGTGCATTCAAGCTTCAAGTCAAAAAGTAAATTTCGACTTGAAGTTTGAATGCGCGCAATTTTGTTAAATTTTGACTTACGTGGCTAATTCTGGCATCTGCGACAGCGGTACTCATAACGATTAAGAATCAGTTTGGTTTTTTTATTTCAGATGAGTCTGTGAGCTGAAATCACTCCCGCCAAGGAGGTACCTAATCCTTGTCAAAGACGTGATTTCTACCTCCAGATAGCATTGAAAAAACACAATTAAAAATGTATTTAAAAAATTGTTCCGTACACCTTATAAGTAGCATAATAAATGAAAAAAATGTTTGACATTGTTATTCATTGCATTCACTGCGAAAAACACCTGAATGTTGCCGAATTTTGCGGCGTGATTACAGAAATGACCCCTTAAAAGTTCAGATTCTTCACCTGTGATCTGGAAACCTTTCACTGCGGGTCTACTCTTGCGTCGCAGTGAATAACATGCTGGATATCCACCCATCACACCCATACTGTACTTCAAGCATCACCATTCAAAGTTACAGTACTAAATCTAAGAAATAAAATCTGGTTTCATCAACAAAGCAACATGGAAGGTTAAAAAAAATCATCATACCTTTCCCTATAATAGCCTTCAATGATGTCGCATTTCTGAACCCCCTAAAAGCATCCCTTTCAAACAGAACGCAGTTACAATTTCCTACGACTTTTGCTGAACAATTTTGTCGCGACCCCCATAGTACCTATCGTGCACATAAAAATGGCAACAACTGCAGTAACAAATTCTTATTAAGGCTTCCCACAAAAAGGATCTAGAGACCTAGAGCTCCCTCAAAATGCATCTGACTTTACCAACTAAAATGTTGTAAAATCGCAATGCAACCTCCCATAACTTTAGCCGATTAAATTGTCATGTGACCTCCATGGTATAATACACTTAAAAACTGGCAACAATTACAGTAACAAATTCTTATTAAGGCTTCCCACAAAAAGGATCTAGAGACCTAGAGCTCCCTCAAAATGCATCTGACTATACCAACTAAAATGTTGTAAAATCGCAATGCAACCTCCCATAACTTTAGCCGATTAAATTGTCATGTGACCTCCATGGTATAATACACTTAAAAACTGGCAACAATTACAGTAACAAATTCTTATTAAGGCTTCCCACAAAAAGGATCTAGAGACCCAGAGCTCCCTCAAAATGCATCTGACTTTACCAACTAAAATGTTGTAAAATCGCAATGCAACCTCCCATAACTTTAGCCGATTAAATTGTCACGTGACCTCCATGGTATAATACACTTAAAAACTGGCAACAATTACAGCAGCTGCGCCGGACAGTATAGAACGTTAACTGTGCATAATTGATTCGAGAAAGTAACCGGTAGCGAGTCCAGGAGCAGAGACAATTGGGTCACACTCGAATGACTCGCATTACCGACGGATTACTGGCCGGCCGTGGATGACTTTTAATTCTAACCAGCTTAGGAACTTTTCTCATTCCACGGAGCCGCGAAAGCTGCAGCTGGTTTTCGCCCGGTAGTTTCATTCGCTATGCACCCGACGTATTTCAGTTATCCCGGGCGGTCTAAGTTCGCGCCAGGCGCCGATTGAACCCACGAAATTTTCGTCTTTCAGCGGAGGCTGTGAATTTTGCCCCCTACCCCCTCCCCCTCCGCGGAATTCGCACGGCGCGGAGCGTCAAGAAACTTGGCCCGTGATTCAGAGTCACGTCGCGATCCTACCGCGGTGAAAGATGAATCGTTTTTTGGGCTTTTTGCGCGCCGCCTCGCCGCGTCCCTTCCCACGACTCTCTTTCCTCGCTTTATAGCTTTTCTTCCACCCTGTCTTTTTCATCGGACAACCTCGTCTTTTCGTTAAAGCTCGTGCCCGCTGAATTTCGAAAGTTTTTCTTGCGATTCGTGCCGCGATTTCGCTGGGAGGGAAATAAAAACGAATATGCATGGAAATATAGAGCAAGAGGGCCGGCCGTCTTCTAGGGGATGAACAGGCTGTGGAAAAGGGAGTCAAAAGACGCGTCTGCGGTGCATTCGCTGGGACGTGTAGGGTGCTGTGTAAAACTCGTACGTCTGTGAATTAAGAAGAAGGAAATTCTGTTTACGTAACAGTCGAGTAGATTGATTTCGTCGTAGTTTTCTTAGTCTCTGCGATAGCTCTCATAAATTATGTTCATATCAGCTACTTACAAGGGAACATCTCGAACTAGGAAGTTAAAAAAATTCTGAAACTTTGTGAATATGTAGGGGATTTCCTCCTGATTACAACGCAATTTTTGTTTGCTGCCCAATATCACTGTAAGGGGGTGGAATTGATCCCTGAAAATCCGGTAATCTTCCAATTTTGTGTTATAACTCGTGAACTGTAAAATAATTATTTTACCATTTGGTTTTACCATTTACCATTTTGAATTTTGTATGATTTGATAGATCTAATTGAAAGAAGTAACTGTTGTCTTGAAACTTTTTTTCTATCTCTTACAGTTCGCGAGTTATAACACGAAATCGGAAAATAGCCGAATTCTTAGGGTTAATTTCACCCCCTTACAGTGATTTTGGGCGGCAAACAAAATTGCGTTGTAATCGAGAGGGAATTCCCTACGTATTAAGAAAGTTTCAGAATTTTTTGAATTTCCGGGTTCGGGATCTTCCCTTGTTATAATAATTTTAGACATCACGAAATATATCTAACGATAGTGTTGTAATTTCAAGAAATACCATGTATGGAATAGTAAGTTATAACCTAGATGTGTTGAGCCGTTATTTTAGGTCGCACCAACCACATTTTCGTTTTATTTGAACTCAAAAAAAAACATTCAATAACAAGTTATAAAGCTTTACATCTTTTCTTTTTAATAACCAATTGTTGTCTTAGGTTTGTTCAGTAATGCAAGGTACCTGCATGATATTTTCAGCGACGTTGGTTATGCGTGCTTATATTTTTGAATTACACTTTGCATCAACCAATATGGATTATTAGCTACACTAAAAAAAAACAATTTGAATTTACAACTTATTATTTGATAATTTACAATTTGATAAACTCTAGGAATTTTAAGAATTGGTCTACTAAATTTTTATCCTTCAGATTATCCTTTATGGAGATTTTTATGTTGAATAATTTTCTCTCAGTAGAGTATCTCCTTCATTGCAGAATGATGTGGTGAATAGTTACGATGATGCCAGACATGTCACCCCATGGGGGTGCATTTTGTTGAGGATGTAACGGTGGGTAATTTTGGTATTACCGATCCTTATTCTTGAGATTAACCTATATTAAATTTCCATTCTTCACTTCACTTTCGTTTTATCTTTCATTTTAAGAGAGAGTAGTGTATGTTACCAAGAGGGAACTTATTGTTGTGGGGGACAGATAATGAATTTGTTATTTCTCTAGCTGCTTTGTCAACTTCTTCATTACTATCCCTACCAACGTGGGAAATGATCCAGAAACTAAATGTTCTTCAAACGATATGGCAAAAACTTTTCAATGAATATTCACACAGTAGATAATATTCAGTAAACTGGGTAAAAAATACTAATTAACATTGATTGCAGAATCAACTCTGTCAGAGTTAACTGGGGCTTTCGATATTGGTAACGCAAGGAATTTTCTCGCTTCTTTGTATTGCATATGTGGGATAAAAACAATGGATTGCCTTGCCACAATAATGCGTTGAAGTTTAGATAATGTGTTCTACTCTTACCATGGCAGTAGAGTCGTTGTCTACTTACTGAAGCCAGACATACTCAATTGTGTCTTATAATACTTCAAAATTATGAATTCTCAACTAACTCATTTACTCAGGTACCTCATGCATACCCAGGTAGCCGGGTAATTTTTGTCTACCCGGGTATCTCCCGGGTACCCGGATACCCGAGTAGCCGGATATCTCACGGGTACCCGGGTACCCGAGTAGCCGGATATCTCACGGGTACCCGGGTACCCGAGTAGCCGGATATCTCACGGGTACCCGAGTAGCCGGGTATCTCACGGGTAATTTTTGTCCACCCGGATAATATTTGTCTACCCGGGTAATTTTTGTCTACCCGGGTAATTTTTGTCCACCCGGATAATATTTGTCTACCCGGGTAATTTTTGTCTACCCGGGTAATTTTTGTCTACCCGGGTAATTTTTGTCTACCCGGGTAATTTTTGTCTACCCGGGTAATTTTTGTCTACCCGGGTAATTTTTGTCTACCCGGGTATTTCACGGGTACCCGGCGGGTCAGGTAGTAACAGCTCTAACAGCTATGATTATTTAGTATAATGAATCAAATGCAATTATTAACATTGTAAAATGATCTGGCGTTTTCATTACGCGTACAACAAATAGAATCAAGCAAATCATTTCTTTTACCAACCCCAAAAATTGTTTCTAACTCTGACAGGACTGACTTCTCGATACATGTTAACTGGATACATTCCCAGGAGCACTAACCAACCCTTAAGTAGGTACTGACTCCCTTCTTAATATTCCACCCATAGCAGTCCCTAAAAAATAATCACTTATTCTATTAAGAAATTAAAATTCTTCAGCCAGAAGCTGTCTTAAATATTTCCAAAGTAGAATAACTAAAACAGCATTATAATTTGTATCCCTACATAACAGACTGTAATAAATAGACTAAAACTTTTACATTCTATGGAAAATTATGCTAAAATTAAAATTCTACTTGTCGCACAAAAGAGCTAATAATTCTTGCATTCAATTTCAAACCAAACACTAATTACAGAAAATGAAAATCTCTGTTGTTCGTTGGAGCCTGGTTCGCCGAGTTTCCTACAAGGCTGACAAAGGAAAGGAGTTCAGAGGAACCTGCTTTCCCGTCTTAAACTCACTCCCAAAATATACGGTGAAGTGGTCGCAAACAATTGCATAAATATCGCGAGATGTGCTCGCGTTGCGTAAATCTCGCGGCGTGTACACACGAAAAACATTTATCTGCCGGTGGCACAAAGAACCTTTAATCTGATAGATTAAAGTTTCTTTGGGGGAGGGAGGAAGCGCGAAGTCACGCGGAAAGCAGCCGCGAGTGAAAGATGAGAGGGGACGGCGACGTTGCAAAAATATCACTGGTGACTCTCAGCCAACGCTCGCCTTACTCGATACTATCGATTTCACCCCCCCCCCCCCCCTGTGCACGCTCGTACGTTTTACATATCCCAGTGTGAACGTCGTGTTTTTCTCGCCCTTGAGAGAATTATTTCTTTTACTTCGCGTGGCAAGCGCCGTGGTTGAGAATCATGGGCGAGCTCGCAAAAAGGGTTGGCCGGGGAAATTCAAGATTTATGCCCATATCCTGGATTTCCCGCGCCGCTTGTCTCCTTTCACGGGGATTAGCTCTCCAACGATATTTTAACGTTCTGTTAACAGTCCCGTGGGAATGTCGGTTTCTCTAATTGCCCGGGCTCGGCGTTGATTTGTATTTATGTTTGACTGATATTTACAGCTATACGGCTTTAGTTTTTGCAAGCTTCTTGTGGGGATTTAGGTAGATTTTGTCAATAGGGATTCTCAAAGGAAGAGGCTGATCTTTCTTTTAAATCACGCTTCTGAAGAAATATTAACCATTTGTATTTTCTTTCTGTGAGAGTGTATTACTAATAATCAGTGGCGCACTCAGGATTTAATCTTGGGGAGCCAAGTTGATGGGATAAAAATATTTTTAAGAAAAATTTTTTTAATGCCATTTCATTTAATGAAAATTCAATAAAATTCATTGGGTGATTATACAAATTTAATTAAAGAATACAATTCACCCTCCTCTCTGGGTGCGTCACTGCTACTGCATAATTGTAGGACGAGTGTTGCTCATACCTTTTTAATCGAGCGAAATTGCAGAGAATTTGTTTTAAGGTGATGAAAAGATGGTGGTCATAAATCTCAGGAATTCGTTATTCAATTAATTCGGTTGGTAACAGATGCATTTGTTATTAGCTTCTTAACTTCACACTTTCGCTTATTTTTATTAATTGTCTACAGTTACTGAATTTCTTTCATACTCTGCTCGTGTTTCTTTGCACATTTTTTAAAAAAATTTTATTAAATGTTTCTAATTGTTACTTACAATTAATTACATTTTTCTTAGAGGGATTATTTAATACATGACGATTTCCATAGTTTTATAAACAATCTCTGGAGTAGACTATTAGTGTTGTAGTTGATGTGTTTCCACATAAGTAGGTATCTACTTCTATTCATATTTCATCTTCAAGAAAGACTTGTAAAGGCTGTTGTGCTCCGATATTAAAGGTGGTTCTTTGCTCCGTGGTATTTCAGCTCGTCCGATTCTCTGTTTGATCTATTGATCATTCATGGTGTATGAAAAATACTCATACCGCAGTGATGTTTCTTCTGCCTTGCTGGGAGTACCACGCACTGGTTCTACATACTTTTGTAGTTTCCTATCTACTGATACGTTGAACCACAATTTTCGAGATAAAAGAACTCAGTGGGAAACTTATTTCTAAACTACTGGAAGTTGAATCGAGTCCATAATTCATAATGTTTATAAATTTGAAATTAGCGTTCCCAATAAAATATTCGCACTCGAAGCTGACGCAAAGAGTTGGCAGAGTAAACCATTGATTCCCAGCCTCAAGTGAGTCACGAAGTTTTTTCTGGGGGGTCGCCACGGTTTTTTGAATTTTTTTATAATAATATTCAGTTAAAATTACATCCTGAAGTACTTATTTTTAATGTTCTCTTTACCTTATTAAATTTACCTTATCTTACATGAAGGAGGAGGGAGGCGCAGGTTATTTGAATATTATAAAAATATAAAAGTGGATCGCGACTCAGAAAAGGTTGGGAAACACTGAGTTAAACTGATTGTGAGTACAGTAATCCCAGTACAATAAAATTTCTGCACCAATGTTTATAAATATGAGGCACACCAGACTTTTCTCGATAAATTTCTAGCCAAACTTTTGGGTCTTGTTTTTTATAGAATTATTTATTGCTCGAACAGTGATCATATTAATTTGATAAGATTCTGAAGGGACCTGAGGTGCTGACTCTGAGGAACATTGCTGTTGTAATCTTTTATTGCAAAATTGTTACCAGTTTCAATTATTTATTATTAATCGCCTTTATTAGTCAAAAACGAAGAAACCAGAACCTAAAAAAATCGCTCAACTAAAACAAAAACACTATTTAAAGACTTTGGCATCATTTCTTTATACTTTGGCCATCTTATTATGAAAATAAATAATAAAATATATGTTTTCAGTCTGAGGGACTTTTTGCCCCAATGGTACGTCTATAGTTTCCGCGATAAACACGTTAGAAAATATTATCATTCAGCAATAAACAATATCACGCACACATTACTAAAGGAACATACAATCTTAACGTACTTGGCTGATACGCTTTTAACCTGTGGTTTAATTCGTATGAAACAATAAAGACGGCGTATTTCTTTTGGTTCTCGATACATAAAATAACGAAGGCGTCGTGTATTTCGCACGCACGTCCAGGAGCGACTGGCGACTCCAGGGTTGCCAGATGGTTTTAATGTCGAACCGCCAGATGGCGTAGGAAAAGTAGCCCAAAAGCGCCAAAATTCAAATGTCTTCAATGAAAAGGATGTTTAAATATTTTCTGGAACTGTTTTCTTTATTTCTTTTAGATACAACGAATAAACTTTACTTCAACACAAAGGGATTTAAATAAAACTGATGTGAAAATTAAAATTAACGTTTTAACACAACAATGATAACCTATTTTATACAATTTTTTAATACCACTTGATCTTGGGCAGCCCAAATATCGAAATTTCAGCCAAAGCTTGGTCGATGTTGTAGCTCAATTCATGACGCCAACCGCCAATTTCAATTTTTAAGCGCCAGTTGGTTTGAAAAGTAGCCCAAATGGCGGAATTTCGCCCAATCTGGCAACCCTGGGCGACTCTGCAGTCACCTCCGTTTCTTCTCGCCTTTTACATAGTATACAGCTTAGACCATATATACCTATAGACACGGCCTGCTCTATATGAAGCCACGAGTCACAGTGAAGCAAAGATAACGGGCAAAAGTGACGTCACTTGTGGGCAAAAGCTAACTCAAAATGGTGGATATAACCTCATACCATATAAACAAGTGAGGTTATATCTTTTCCTGTGAATAATTTTTGAATAATTATTAATAAAGGTGCAAACATGTTGTATAAAGAATTGCAAAGACAATGATTAAATCGCATTTTCGGAAATATTTATACATCGCTGTAACTTCCATCATTACTTTGCCCACATGTGACGTCACGTAGATGATTTAATCTTTGCGTCAAGGCAGTTATCTGAAGCCGTGTCTATAAGTATATATGGTCTAAGGTATACAGCGGAACTCAATAAATTGCTTAGGAATAGAGATTTTGAATTCGGGACTTTTAGCCCCACCCTACCCCACTCATTAATTGGTATGCTTCAATATTCTCCAAACGGACCTAAACATTTAACTCGCATCCCACCGATCTAATAACCCATTCCAACTGACCCTGTCACGTTTGCAAATTCATACAGATCACACACGTTACAGCGTCCGCGAAGTCTCTAACGAGAGACGCCTCGCGAAGTTAAAGGACCCGCGGTCACATTGATGCCCTAATGGCAATAACAATAACAGTAACTCGAGTCCCACATCTGCTCACTTTGCATACCCGAATGATCGTGTACCGGTTTCTGGTCGCGACGTTCCTCCCCGTCCGGGGCTCGAGGGCCAACGCACCGCCTGGCAGCTTACCAGAAATTTATTTGCCTGCCGTCCAACTTGTCTAAGCACATCGATTCCGCTTTCGACGCGGGACCTTGAGGAACTGCGAGATTTACGTGGCCAATTGGGTAGCTCGCTTTCGAACGTGCCGGCTATCGACCGAAGTTCGGAAGTCCGCAGCGCGGTGGCCGTAATTGCTGATTCCATTAGTTTTGTATTCCAGCGAATATGGAGCGATTATGTACGCTAACGCGCCCGTTAGAAAATTCCAACGGAACGTTCGTCCCGATAAAATGTAAACTCCCGCCCCGCTTGTACGCGAGGGATTAACTATTCGATGCCAGCGAGGGTGGAGAGCGATACTTTTCTCGCGATCGTTTCGCGTTAGTTAAAGACTGTAATAGCAAACTGTACAAATGTATCGCTCGGCCGCGTGCGAATAGCAGGGCGAGCTGGACGATGTCAGGTCGTGGAGTTATAAACCGTCAGGTGGTGGATCTCTCTGTGAGAAAAAGTTGAAATGAAATTATTTCAAGTCCGTTGTACGCTGGTTTTGCACCCTCGGGCATTGTGCGAGTTATGAAAGGATCGTGGACTCTCGCGCCTCGACTTCCCGACGAGTTTTCTCTAGCTCCAGCTTAGGACTCGCTGTCGTTGCGTTTAATAACGAGTGATTAATCTGCGGGTTCGTTGATGAGTGTGTGTCATTATTACGCACACGTTACGTGTGTGTATTATTACCATTGCGCGTCGAGGAGGAACTAATTTTCATATGTAACTGCTCTGTTTAGTTTGAACTTTTAGTTTTTCAATGCTAGAAGCAAATCCTTCGGTTGCAAAAATTGTAGCATGCTAGTCGTATGAAGTAACATAGTACTATACAATTATTCCACAGAATATATTATATCTGCAAGGCAGAAGAATTAATAATATAAGAAGAAATAGAAGTAGGTACCTTATTAGTCGATTTTCGGAATAAATTTCTTCCAGAGCGGTATGTTATGGAAGAAAAATTTATTCCACTGTTTTAATTAATTTTCACACGTTAGTGTATTATGATATGTAGTTTATTCGAAGTCATTAAGGGTCTTCCTACTTTGACGGACGATAAATGATGCGAACTTTGGGAATTTTTTAAAACAAAACCATTGAATATATTTACTTCCAGCTTTGTGACTTCATTTGCCAATCTTTAGAGAATATGAAGGAAAAAATTGTATGGGAAAATAGTGGTTATATCCGGAGTTACAGTGCTTCGAATAGAGCGCCTTACAAAAAACATATGCGCATTGTTAGCATAAAATCAGCCGTTGTGGTTGTCTGAAATAAGAAATTTAAAAATTTGTGTAATCTATGTGAGTGTGGCTATCTCTGAATTACTTAGATTAAATGAGAAATACTAAATATTAAAATAAATGGCAGGGTCAAAAACAGGCATGATTTCTGCAAAAAATTCGCAGGTTTTTTAAGTCGCAAAAGTCTAATTTTGCAAAAACCGACTTAGTTTTAGTATCAACGATAATGGGACATCTACTGAAGATATGTGCCAAGTTTTAAGTAAATCGGGTGATTAGTTTTCGAGATATCATGCTAACCAATTCGAAAAACAGTTTTGAGAAAAACGCGTTTAAAGTTTTAGGTACCTTTTTTAATTATTTTTTTTAATGTTGCCTAAATATGTACAAATATAGGCATAAAGTTTTCAATTAATACAATTTGAAGATTTCTCTTTAAAAAAAAATCGGGGGTGAGGTTGTAGTCGAAAATAAATTTGAAATAAAATCGAAAAGTTCTTGTAGAAAACACTGCAAGTGCTAAAATTGAAAAAAAAATTCCGGGGAATATTCTACGTGCAAATGGTGTTGAATGATTTTTGGCACTTACAGTGTTTTCTACAAGGAGTTCTCAAATAAGTATTTATGCTTGTAGTGAGCCCCACTTTATACTGCAATGCTGTCCGTGGGTGGAATACCCTGTACAATTTTGTTTCCCTCTAAGCATCGAATTGTGTTTATACCAGAGATTCACGTGAATAAGATAGCATCGATCAGCGTTCGTGTATTATGGCAACAGAGACAAAGTGGAGAAAGCTGCTTTCCTCCGAGAAGCGACTCTGAGTAACACAGCTTTACAATATTGATTGTGATTTGATGTATAGACCCTGAGCATATCCCATTTCAGCGTGAAACGAGCTGTTTGCCTATGCTCTCCGCGTATTGAATTCAATAATAAAGTTATATCACTTGTGGTTGATTGGTTTACGTACAACAGAGGTGTACATTCTACAAATTACTGGTAAATCTGTCATATATTACACGAGTTGTCATGCTTCATCAGAAAATATACAATTAAAGGAAACTTCTAACCCCCTACCCTCTAGTAAGATTGTATTGAGATGTCTCCCTATGAAGCATTTGAAAATATTCGATTCAGAAAATATAGAATGAAATTTTTTTTCATATAAATCTGTTTTTGAGAAAATTAATTTTGAACGGGTCGTTGTTCAGAAAGGAGTCGAAATTGTAGAATATCTTTTTTCGTACATGGTTTTGTTTTTAAGAAAGTCGATTTGAAAATGGAACCAATTCGTAATCCAGTGCACGCACCCTTAACGGATTTTGAAAATTGATTTTCTCGAAAGCAAATCCCAATGAAAAAAAGCTGCTCCATAATTTCGAACTATTTTTAGACGAGCATTCACTTTATTTACGGTTGTAGCATATTTACTGATCCGTAGATACTCCTGATTTTTAGTCGTGCAGGTGCACGCGTATCAGACAAGTTTTCAAATTCGATTTTCTCGAAAATGTAGTCTTATATGTGAAAATTTCCTTTCCGGTCGCACCTCGATTTCGGAAACACCCTGTATATTATAAAAGAAAACATTCCATATACCACAAGATAAAAATCTATGCTCTGATTTATAATTAGACTGTCTTTCTAATTGCACAATAATAATAATTATTCAGTAATGAACGAGATCTAATTGGGAGTAGAACATCAGTATGCGACACTAGCGGTCGGTACGCAAACTAATAGTAATGGCCGCCGCAAGTATACCATTTAATGCCACTACATATTGGCAAAGACTTCAAAACTCGGGAAAAAATGGAATTTTCACAGTATCGACGAACTGTAAGCAAAAAAAGTGTTGCATAGCAAATTGTAACTCTACAATGAAGAGTAATCTCAATTTAAGTTTTCCTAATGTGCCAAAAAGTGGAGCAAGTAAAATTGCAGGAAAAAATTTATTTGGAAATTTAGAAATGATCGATAAACGAGCAGAATGGTTAAGAAAATTGAATATCCCCAATGATACGAGAGATGTAACAATTTGCTCAAGACATTTTCGTAAAAATAATTATTATTTTCCCGATGTAGATGCTAGCAAACGAGATTTTAAAAAAAATGCAGTTCCAGTGTCTGTAACTCGTACTGAACAGAGAGAAGCATTCAAATTAAAAAGGGATAGATAAACATATAGTAAAAGGTCTACTTGCGTCGTCCATATTTGTTGTGCACACTAGCGCCACCGTTCCCGCGGTGGTAGATTCCTTACTGTGTGAATGAACGCAGTAGCAAGATCGCAGTCATACTCGATACAGGCAAGATTCAGTGTCAATGCTCTGTGCTAAAACACCTACACTTCTGCATTCATTAATCAAACAGTCATTTATTCACACAGATTTATCAACGCTCACGCAAGGATACAATTGCATCAATCAGCCATCGTACACCAGCAACGAATACATAGTAGTCTAAGCAGTTCTGTAGCAAATGTAACCTCTCATATCCTAAAATGTATGACACCAAGCCCCACGAATACATAATTTCCTGAAAGAGTATCAATCTTTGCGATGTTGTTATAAAAAAAAAATGAACATTTCTTACAAGGGAAGATCCCGAACCCGAAAGTTCAAAAAATTCTGAAACTTTGTGAATATGTAGAGGATTTCCTCCTGATTACAACGCAATTTTTGTTTGCGGCCCAAAATCACTGTAAGGGGGTGAAATTAACCCCTGAAAATTCGGCTATTTTCCGATTTTGTGCTATAACTCGCGAACTGTAAGAGATAGAAAAAAAGTTTCAAGACAAAAGTTACTTCTTTTAATTAGATCTACCATTTGGTGAAAAAAAATATTTTACAGTTCACGAGTTATAACGCAAAATAGGAAAATAACCGGATTTTCAGAGGTCAATTACACCCCCTTAAAGACTGCATACTAGTGAACCGCAGGATGCTTAGGTCACTTAAGCCTCGTGTCCCAAAAAGTTTGCCAATCAAATCCTCGAATAGGCACATTAACCTCTGCAAAAGAATTTAGCTTTTTGGTCGTTCCGTGCCAAACGTTCTGCAGCAAACACGATCCCAAAATGCCCAGGGCACTGCAGCCTTGTATCCTTAAAACATGTGACAACAAAATCCTCGAACACGTTGCCTGCTACCAAAAATTGGAACTTTTTGATGGTATCAACGTTTCCATGCAAGAACGCTTAACTACGTAGTGTCGGGTCTGGGTTTTGAAGCCGTGTCATTGAACGAAATCACTTTATCGTCGAATAGTATTTTCCCCTCTCGCGGCATTAAACATTTTTCAACGCGCGCGGTCTTCGCTCCGACGATAGCACTCGACTCCCTTTGTGCGTCATATTTTTTCGACAATCGCGTAAACGCGGAAAAACGCGCGGATCGGCCCCCGCTGAAATGTGTCGGATATTTGTACGCATGTGCGTGGCCAGTCGAACGTTCGACACTAATTACGCGCAGACAACGGGCCCACGAATTTATACGGATTCTAATTAAAATTTCATTTCGACGTGGCGAAGTGTAATAACCGCGGATCCGTATCGCCGCGGCGTTTTTTAAGCTTGGGCGGCGGCGGCGGCTGCTGCCACAGCTGCCGGCGAAAACTAATTAAGCTCTCGTTTAACTGCAAACACGAGTCGCGTTTTAAGCGATCGCTGCCATCTTCCCGCCTCCTCTGTCGGCGATTCCTCAAATTATCAGCTGACGGGGCTTGATTTCTAACCCTCCTCACCCACCAGCGTGTTCTCCAATCGCAAAATTAGATATCAGGCAGAGACGCACGAGGCTGGGAATATTTATCGCATCACTTTCACATTTACGTGGTGCGCAGAATTTTCATAGCAATATGATTGATAAAATGATTCGTATCCAGCTTATCTTGGCCAAGCTAGAGGACTACATATTTCTGCAATAATATTTTACTGCTTAGGCACTAATAATAAGGGAAGTATTTAGTGATAATAAGCAATAAATATTTGCAATATTAGATGAGAATTGACAACTCTTTATTAAGGAACAATTAGAGCTACATATTTTATTTTCCCTCGTTCTCTGTAATCCATTTACATTTTTCTGGATTTTTTTAAATATATTTTGGCTCTGTACTTACCTGCAAAGTTTCGTTAAAATCGACGCATGACAGTTTATTTACTGGTTCCATTTTATTAGTGTTTCAAAATAATGGTTCCTTTGAAAGTTACCTGGTCAAAGGTAGATTATTATTATAAGCTTATTGAGGCTATGCTTGCTTTCGTTTCCAAACGGAACGTCATCCACATAAGTATCTTTATCAATAAATGGTGATAGCAGTTCAGTGCGTCAGAGTGGAAAGTGCATTGAGGTTGCTGCAGGCAGTAATTATTTGCGTAATGACCTAGAATGATTATTACAGTTCGGATAAAAGCAACTGGCCACTTAAGGGTACCAAATGATTAGTTTTATTATACCGTTTAGTTACCCTCGCGCACTAGAGTGGTCAGTAAAAGAAAGATTTAATATGATATTTTTACATATGAATGCAGGGTGAATACAGGGAATCAAATCACTCAAAAAACAGGTCATTCTTACGATCTTATTAAAAAAAAGTGAAGGTTATATATATAGTATTAAAAAAACTTTTTGGCTGTATTTGTACATCATTGAAGATATAGGGTAGACCGGGGGCGATTGTAACACGTTAAATATTAAAACATATGATAGATATTAACACGAATTTTGGATATATGATGAAGAATGACATTTCGAATACGCACATCCATATCCTAGCAGTATAGATAACACAATAGCCACTTCAAATTTAACACGGGGGCGCAAATAACATCACTGTCAGATGAGTATATGTATGAGTCAGTTCGACGATCTTCACATTGACTGCTCTACCGTGTTCGAATAAAATCGTAAATGTTTTCGTCAATATTTCCCCGTGTTATCTTTGAGGTCGTCTATTTAAAAAATTCTCCAGCCTTTCCTTTTTGGGTTATCTCCAAAAAACTGTTTTTTTTTATTAGAAGAACTACCTTAGGATTTTTTTTTGCATAAACAATAACGTCATATTCGGATTCAGCACCACAAAAAACACAAAGACGACAAGGTTTGGCAAATTATTCTGATAATAAGAGGATTTTGCCGTTTTTCGAGTAAAATAGGTCCATTGCGGATATAATTTTCAGGATTTCTTAGTTACTATGAGTATTTATCAAAAAATATATTCCAAATCGGGAAACTCCATTCGCTATAAGTGAATGCTTCCCTATTGAAAATAGGTCTAAAATCAAACCTGTTAGGTTTACTCGATATTTACTTTGTACATTAAAGGTTCTTCTTTCTTCTGATAACAACGACTTACCTCGTTACATATTAATTACTGTGTATATATTGGAAAGTGAGACAATATCAATTAAATTATCACTCTGAAATGTCGGGGAAATTTCTTTACGTTTTCTAACTAAAATTTCATAAAACAAAACATTTACTTGCTATACTAATTATTAAAAAAATGAGTAAAATTTGTATTAATTTTCAAATGAAATTAATCTATGAAAAATCACGAAAGTGGTACGAAATTGATAACTGTAGCGACAACAGTTCACAATTCTTTTCTCAAATACTAATTCTCTATAAACCAACAGTTCCCATCTCCCTCGATTGAAACGCGCTCTACTATCAATTTCAACAAATTTTACTTGCCTTGTCTTCGATAACAAAGAATATTCACTCTTCCTAATAACATCATAACACGTCTAAAATATTTCAACCGCATCTGATCTGCAAAGTATTGAAATTTCTACACTCCTCAATTTTCCATGACGTCAGAAACTACCCCTCTATTAATCAACTGACGAACACGTGCCGCGTGAGCCAAAAAATGTCATCACTTTCAACTTTTAAGCCTCACCTTTCAACTCAGCGAGTTAATTACCCCGCGACAGAAAAATGCCCACGTAAGTCCTTATTGTTTCCCTCAAAGTAAACAGCTACGCGCCTGGGGTGCGCATACTTGCTCATGCTAATCCCCCCCACCGTAGGACGATTCAATCGTCGGGAATTATTCTAACGTCAAGCCTTTCTTAAAGTGTCAAAACACAAGCGACCACTTTTGAATGGAGCGGCCCGCGCTTAATAAGATTAACGTTTTCGCGCTCGCTGGGCCGAGAAGTTTCTGTGGGGTCGGAGGGTACCTTTGTCGAAGCTTTTTGACAACGATAAATAATCGGATGAAGCGTGATCAGGGATTCTCTGAGTCATTCTAACCGGCCAGATCAGGGGCAACCAAGACTCCAAGCATTGTGCTGCGTGGTCGTTATTTCAGGGTATCTTTGTTAGCTTCCTTCTTTCTCGCACACGGGCAAATAATAATGAATTCTGGCGTCCATTTGCTGCACGTGCCGAGTTATATCCGTGACATTTACTGATCGCTGGCGAAACGAATCAGATCGAGTTCGTTCGAATCCCTGCCTCGCCTCTTCGATTATTCTGACTGAGCTGGATGAAATTTTAAATTCCACGTGTGCGAACAGACTGGTGTCGATTTTCTGTGAATCTGTGCATTTTTGGGGGGAGTTAAAGGGTATAATTTATATTAATATTTATATGCACATATAAGGGTGTGTTTGTGTTTGTTTCTTTTTAATAGCAGATGCTCTAGATTAACAGATAAAGCTACCCTTCGAAATTTCACCCCTCTGGCGCTCTCTCAGAAGGCACTGGAGATGGAAAAAGTCTGCTAAATAAATGTTTTGCGATCTTGATGTGAAGTATCATGTATTACTAATTGTTAAACATCTTGAAATATCTTTCTTAAATAGCTTTTGAATTCGTTGATTTATTATTAAAGAATTAATCAATTACTCTGCAAATTTTCATCACAAACAAATTTTTTATACCTCCTTTATGACGAGTTGCCTCTTAAATGAGCAGAAATTGCGACATTCGGCTTGATGACTCGCGTCGGTCTGTGAGACCGTGTTTTACGCGTTGAAGATATGATATTTATTCTGTATAGTTCCGTAAAATTATTTTTTAATATTTATTCAGGGTTATAATACAATAAAAAATCTTCAATAATTTGAACTTAAAACTACATTCCGCTGGTGTATTTACCGTATAATCTCGCCTCGGTTTCACGGACCGAAAAATATATCTGTATAAAAGGGTGTGACGTACAAAAGTGTGCGGAAAGCTACTGTTGTCATCCTAAGAACTATTTAGGAAAGTACAAGGCGCGGGGGACCGGGGCTGTTAATGATTTCTGAAAAATGAGCGAATTCTGTATTCGCCGGTCTGTGAGACCAACACGCGACTTCAGGAAGGTTAATTAGTAACAGAAATTAAAAAAGTTACTTTTTCCACTTTTCTTTCCATAGCATCGATATCTATATGTGGACGAAAATATGGGGTATTTGTATTTTGACTTCTCTTATTTACATGTGCCCACATGAAATTGTTGTGACATTTTTATTTTTTAAAAGTCTGACGAAATTTTAGGAGATAGTTGCAAGTAATTTAAAATTGTAAAAATTGAGGCAAGATGTAGCAAGTGCTTTCCTCCATATTTTTTAAAGTGTATAATATTCGCAAAAAAACCTGCTTTAGTTACGAATAATTTAAATTTTGGAAGTCATTTAAAATTTCAACAGTTCGCTTTTGAAAAATAATCTTACTTTTGTTGATTAAAAAAAAAATGAAATATGCATTCTCAGTCTTCGGAATTGAAATTGAATGCTTTTACAATTCCACCCTTTCCCACTTTGTTAATAGCTTCCCATAAATTTCCGCACCATCAAAAAATGTACATTGCTTACATTTTTTAACATAAAATGAAAATGCGATTAGTCCATATTTTATAATCCCCTGGCCCTCGTTTCAATCAATTTTTTGGAAATGTCGTTACAGTTGTGAAAATGCTTTTTCCCGCTACTTTATAAATAACGAGGAAACTGATGCGGGGAACATTTTACAATTTAATATCGCTGGATTTGGAAATACTTGAATGTGGTTGATTGAAAAACGCGCGGCGCAGATCGCTGCAACGATTAAACGCAACCAACCAACAGATTCATTCCGAAATATTAATAGAATAAATACAAGCATGGAATTTCAGGGGTACGCACTCGAAAATATGTGACCGTTTTCAGGTGCACCCTTGCAGAGGCTCTGTCGACTACACAACAGGAGCTCTGGGAGAAATATTAACGAAATAACCAGAATGGAGTACCGTAAATACGATACGATTAATCACCGCGATCTGATTGCGCGTATTTAATTGTTGCGTCCTACGGTTCAACTGCGTGCTCCTGGTTGCCATTAAATATCTTCCTAGGAATCATTTGTTTTTGCCTCTGTCTCCAGAACTCAATCGTACACCAACGTCTCAGTTTTGGTACTGGATTTTTTAAATCAGTTATTTTGAATTTATACGGTATTGTATCTAGACAGGTCTGCGTTAGGAAAAAAGGACATAAATAGAGAAGGATAAATGGTTTTCAAGAAAGTCGACTTTTAAGAAAAGTGATCTTAAAAATTTGGGAGATTCGGGTGCATTTTATTAATTAACATATTCATGAATTTGTCTGGTGTCCATCATTTTGTCGTCATGGTATCATAAAAAGTAATAGAATAAATGTTAATGCTAATTCAAGAAAACATAGCTTCGCTCGCAGATGTTTAAAAATATTTTTAATTAGCATGGTGATGCATGTGAATTGATGAGTCAGTGAGTGTTCAGTTAGACACCGAAACAATTTTTTCCTTTAGTCACAACGATTTTCCCAAATAGTTTTGATTAAAATTTATACTTTCTGCATATTACGTGTAAATGCAATAGGGGTATCACCGGTACTTAAATATTAAAATTCATTAAACGCAAAGTCACAATAAGCAAAGTGAATTCAGACTGAATATGTTATGTTTTATTATTTTTCCTGTGTTTTAAGCAGGATGGGCTAGTTTCAAGCTTATTTTTGCTTATATTGCCCAACGAACTATAGTCCCATTTTTCCCCCTCTCTCCTTCGGGTCCCAGCAGCAGCAGCGCACCGGGAGAAAAAGGTGGTCGTCTCCCATCTTTCCCCAGTACACTGCCCCGTGATGCTTAACTTCGGTGATCTAACGAGAACCACTTTCAAACTTAACTTGCCAGGGTTGAAAATCCTCCCTAAAAAATGAAGCCATCTGCAAAAAGATTATGTTACACAAATTCTACTTGTCTTTTTTAATTTTAATAATTGCATCCTTTTCCACGACAAGTGTATTTCACTTCTCGATAAAAATAATAATGATAATAATGGTACTATTTATTCATCATTACCACTCACAGTTATTACAAACTTTTATTATTACTGTCCTTACTCCCTTTATTATCATTTTCATTGATAAATAATTAATCTCTAATTATACATTTACATTCGCCAATTATCTGGTATACTATGTTCTTTTAAAAATGTTATTACTTCGTTTTTCTTAAATATTATCAAAAGGACATATCTATGTGAACATTTCAATTCAGCTTTTTAATGAATCACATGTTTCGCAAGTCAGATGCAAATTTCTAGACACATTCAGCATGACAAAGGAAAAGAAATACAGCTTTATTATGTAGTTTAAAGAATTTTGTTACGTGGTCTGGAGTGCAAGCATGTCGATTAATCGGTACGATTCTGTGTCGCGTTTCGGTTTTATCACGCTCGAGATAAATTCGTACTGTGTTACACCGCGGTCGATATTTGTAAGGGATTGCTGTGTATTTCATGGACAATGGCCGCGTGGCAGTGGTGAATTAGACGGTCACGTCGTTATCAGTGCGTTTCTGTAGCACTCTGTGCGTTTACTACCGCTGGAGGTTGCCCTAGGATTAGCAGACTTTAAAAGTATATTACTGCTCGTAAATATCTTTCTACGGAAAGTTCCATTCTCTCGCCAAAAAGGGGACTATTTTTTCCAAATATTAAGTCTAATAAATATACAGCCCATAATTCGGTCTCATTTTTGCACGATTGTGACAAAAAAATTAGTTAAACACAGTACAGGTCTCATAATTTTATGATCTTTACTTTGCAAAAAATTACCAACCCATTGAACAACTCTAACATTATACAATTAGGTATTAAAACTACCAAGCCGAAGTTCCATTTTAGGCTTAAAAAGCAAAAACTACAGAAAATGTAAACTAATATTAATTATACTACTCACTATTAAATAACCCATTGAAAAACATTGTAAAACCATAATAATTAAAATCTTCGAACTAAATTTACTCAATTTCGGATCACTGAGGGTTCGTAGTTTTCTGCACAACTTCGCACAAGTGCTGCCAGTGCTCTTTCTAGCTGAGTAGATTTTTTCAAAATTTCTTTACATGTTGTGCAAAAATTCGTTCGCTCACAGTCAGGTGATATCAGATGTGCGGAAATGCATTTTTTTATTACAGCTACTTTTACCAGATATGCGGCAAAAGTTCATAGATAGCCAAGGAAAGTACTTTGATTAAAAATCGTGTAATATATTTTCAGTTTTAATAAAGACTTTGGTTCAATAGAGAAGGTGAACTTTTGTACCGACCTAATATAACGCTGGTACCACACCTTAGTCATGGTTTTTCCATTTTAGCCTTCTTCATTATGCCACAGTGCCGTTTAGACCCGTAGTAACTATCCTACTACACCTTTAAGACGACTTTGCTTTTGTTAGAATAATTCATTTTTTCGATTCCTGAGGATTCTCATTACGAAAATATGTCGACAATTTAACACTATACATTTAAACACACTACAGTCTACACAATGAATTTGGACCTAGATAATAAGTTGATTCACGAACACGAACATACATTAATTTATTCTTATAGAAGAATAAATTAATATCCTTATAAAAGTATTTTCCTCTAGTGTTCCGTACTTTATGCAACAAACAAAAACACGTGTTACATAATCAGTAATTGACTATTACCGTTTCATTGGCGTTAAAAGTAAAAGCTAACGATGCCTCCCATTAGGGCTGTTCGAGTACTCGAATATTCGAGTAGCTTGAAACTCGGACCGAGCCGAGACACGGTATTCGAGCCGAGCCGAGTACCCGAAAAAAGCGAGCGGCTCGAATAGAACCGAGTAACTTGAATAGAACCGAGAATTTGAATTTTTTTCGAGCGGCTCGAATAGAACCGAGAACTCGAATTTTCCGAGCAGCTGGAATAGAACCGAGAACTCGAATTTTTTCGAGCGGCTCGAAGAAAACTGAGCGGGCCGAAAGTACCGAACAGTCCGGTGTGTCGAGTAGTTTGACGCTTGAATGTTTCGAATATTTTAGCATATGTTTATATACTGGATAATGGTTTGTAATTATTATTATTATTATTATTATTTCTACTTTATTTATTTTCAATAGTTAGAGAATACTTTTATTTGCAGTTTACATTTTAATTACTCACATTATTACTGCGGCCTCGCCTTTACTCGTATCTTACTTTCTCCTTATGTACTATATTTTCTGTACAACGAGTAATAAAGTCGAAATAATAATAATAATAATTGCAAACCATTATCCAGTATATGTATAAACATATTCTAAAATATTCGAAACATTCAAGCTTCAAACTACTCGACACACCGGACTGTTCGGTACTTTCGGCACACTCGAAAAAATTCGAGTTGTCGCTTTTCTTCGAGCTACTCAGTTCTTTCGATATTAATTCTAATAAATATGTATTAGTCACGATGATACCTCGGGCGAAGCCGAAGGGAGACGCTAGTTATTCATATTCCCTAAAATAGTAGCTAAATTAATTTTGCTCAAGACACTCCACTTTTTGAAATAAATCCCATTGTGTTCTATGTTCGTAAGCTACCCTTCTGCTAATTCTGTAATACCTCATCTCTACCACTCCTTCTCAGGGTCCTAGTCCTTCGACTTTAGAGCCGAGGACGAAAAACAAGACGCTGACCAATAACTTATGACTCACCCTCTGCACCCCGAGAATTGCCAAAAAGGACGAGTAGTTAAAGATGGGGGTATCGTCTGTACAAGCAGAAAGTCGGTGAAAGAAGGATCGAATGCACGGGATCCGAAGCAGCAGCGGCTGCTGAGTTGTATGGGATGTCGAATCGTCGCGCCACTGCTATGTGTTTTAATTTGACGTCACTCAGCACGTCAGTACCATCTGGTGTTGCGAGGCTTCTCGTCGCCTCTCGTCTCGTCTAGGCCGCGCCAGTCACCGGGATTTAATATCAAACCACCCCGATCTCACCCTCCTTGCTCGCATGGACCCTTCTCGCCTTCCTGTCTCTGTCTCCGCAAGGCAAACCGTTGGATTTTCCGCTGCTGCACACGAATGCTGCATCGATGTACCCCCCTCGGTAAGCTGGATATGCATAATCGGACCACGGGAAGGAAAAATGACGTCTGTGAAATGAAAATAGATAAAAATCCAACACTTTCTGTCATACTTTCTGCTTTCCATTGCGTGGGACGGGTCAGGAGTTAGAGATATTGCCATTAACAAGGGGAGGACATCATGTGGTAGACACCAATTTTTATGAGCCTTGGTACGATGGATCTATGTCGAAAATAAGTAAATAGGTGTCCGAGCGTTTCAGATAACAGGCCGTAATAATAGAGATATTTACATGTAAATTATTAAAAATTAGGGTTTTAGTGGGTAAAAATCCCACGCTACCCTGGCGCCCGCGGGAGACTCCCTTCTGGAGGCGCCGGAGTGCCTTTTGAAGATGTATCCACGTTAAAAAAAATTTATAATTTTTTTTTATAATTTTTTTTTTAACTTGGGGAAATTTTCAAAAGGCACCCCGAAAATTTCCCCAAGTTAAAAAAAAATTATAAAAAAAGTTTATAAATTTTTTTTAACGTGGATACATCTTCAAAAGGCACCCCGACTCCTTCAGAGGGAAATCCCCCGGTGGGGCCAGGGTAGTGTGTGATTTTTACCCATTAAAAGCCCACGGCCACTATGAAATTTTTAATATTTTCCATGTAAATATCTCTATTATTAAGGCCCATTGGCAGAAACGCTCGGACACCTATTTACTTATTTTCGGCACAGATCCATCGTGCCAAGGCTCATAAAAATCGGTGTCTACCACATGGTGTCCTCCCCTTGTAAGATCCTTGTCTGGTTCACACTGTACGCGATAAAACAGTGAGCACAAGGAAAGAAGGGCCTGCCAGTTCTAGTAATCAATGTCTATTAGACCAGGCAGTGGATGCACGAGATTCGATTAACCTAGTGCACCGGTTTGGTTAAAATTTTGCATAATAATATAGTTGGTGTATACCGTTCAGGTGTGCGATCAATAATCAACGCCGACTAGCACAACAATCAATTTATTAATAATAAACGATAAAAATGAACTGCGGTACAAGTGGCTCGCGTGCACACGGTGTGTACTTACAGGTGAACTGACCTGACTGACTGTACGTTTCTCGAAGCGTCTACTTTTTACATGAGGTGTAAGAAGGGAAGGAAAGAAGAGGAAAGAAATGGCTGACGCTGACTTATGATTCGAGAAATGCCACGGAAACTCAAGAAAATAAAATAAATGAAATAGCTAAAAGGCAAAACATAATTTTAAGCGCACCAACTTAATATTATAATCAGGCAGCGTGTAGGAAATTTAATTGGTGTTGAGTTTTGTTTTTAAATGTTGGCGTCTTTCTTCATCTTGACCGAGAGAGGAAGTCAGGCGTGCGTGCCTCCGCGCTTCGTTTCTCTTCCCTTCATTTTTCAGGCAATGTGCACACGTTCTTTTTCATTTTATTTCATTTTTGATAATAATACAGTATTATTTTGTTTTCTTGTGTATCTGAATTAGGGTTGTCACCCCTACTGTATTATATAGTATCGTACTATATTTCGGTAAATTGTACTATAGTATATACTGTTGAACCAAAATATAGTACGCAAAATGCTATACATTCACTTCATAGTTAAGTAAAAAAATTTAATTAACGTAATTGCAGCGAGTATCAGTGCTCAAAACGCACCCTTAGCTATTAACATCGCGCGACACTATGCAGTATTAAGTACCTTTTATTATTTATTGATAAAGGTGTAACTTATCTTAATAACTGGTTTGACTTAGACTCAAAAAATTCTTTACGCCAAATTCTGTGCCTCAATTTGAGCACAAAACTTGAATTTAAACAATTTGAAAACATCCTGGAATCTTTAAATATAGTGGATAACTTAAAAATTGATGTTAAACCCTTATATTGTTTTACCAAATTATTGAGAACGAAAGAAAATACAAAAATTTTTAATCCAAAACTATATACCTGTTAAAAGTGGTAAACCTTTTGTAAAAATACATCTGATTTATATAACATTCTTAAAATTGGTTCTTTTTGCCTACCAACACCAGCTACCTCAGCCTTTACTGAAAGAATCTTACCAATTATGAATATTAAATAGCGTGAAGAAAGAAATAAAGCTCCAATTAAATTAATAAAAAATGATGTATTAATTTATATTAATATGAACATAGAACGCCGGGACTCTTATAGTTACTTTGTTAAAAACAATTCCTTGCTACTAAAAGCACAAACTAACGTCAAACATACTTGGTAAAAATAAGTAAAATAAAAAATAAATCTATACATTTTATTTTCCTTAATTTCATTGAAAATACTATATTTTCTCAAAATTACACAAAAACACAATATCTCCCCTCCAAAAAGGTGGGACCCCTAATCTGAACAGTAGCGAGTGTTATGCGTCATTTCTGTGCCGGGTATTAAACTCAAATATCAAACCACAAACTGTTTAATTGCTTCCCTAACCTCTAACAATTCCGTAACACAAATACGTAGCTACATACTGTAGGTTCTATAAAATAGCATCGCTTATAAGAACATAAATGTTGCCATTAATATACGCACAGTGTTAAATACGAAATATTAAGCGGTTGAAGAGCTTAATGCGCGCGCCACTTATTTAGTAACATAATAAATATCTGTGAGCCACTTTTAGCTTATCGCGAGCACGATAGCTGGGAAATATCCCGTCAAGAATGAAACGCGACTCCGAGAGGATTCAAAGAATTTGCGCTGTTGGTTCGTGCACGCGCGAATAAACTCGCCTGGCAAGAAAGTGTACTAGTGGTACGTGACCCAGGCGGTCCGATTTATCGAAGTCACGTGCGGGAATCATTCTTTTGGCGAGATCATGGGCGTCGAACGCATTCGATGCTCGCGGAACATTTGTAGGGATGCTTGTATTTTAGGATCGTCGAATGTGACCGCGTTGCCTGATAAGCTTTAAACTACGGAATTTATCGTTGAGTGGGAAGCGCGGTTCTAAGGCTGAGTTATAAGGGTTGTGTTATAAGTGCTTGATCGAAGGAATTGGCTGCACCTGGTCATCGGAGGAAATACCTTACAACGTCTCTTTCGTACTTAAGGGGGGACATGCACCTAGGGGAGCCTAAAATCTGACGTTTTGTAGAATTTTTATTTTAAGAAAATATTAACATTACTGCAGCTGTATTTTTTTTATTAATTATGTCACATCTTTGGCTATAATACTTAATTTTTATATGTTAAAATGGAAGACGTATAATACAGTTATAGGGGCTAGTTTCAAATGCGTCATTCGCTGCAGTGATTCGCGGTACCCACCCCTAATTAAACAGATTTTACTTGAAAGCTAAAAGCAAATTAGTTTTTTTAAATATATTGGCAAATGAGCTTTTTGACAGGGCGGATTGTCTAGTTGATAAGTAGCTTTTTTTTTAGCGAATAAAAGGCAGGTTTTCATGTACGAAAAGTGAACGTTTTATTTAGAGTGCTGTCATTTCTTTAAAAATTACCTTTTTTGAAATTGGGCTTGTCAAAAACAGCATTTGTTAATATGTTTTAAGAAACTAATTTGCTTTTTGCTTTGGCTTGGAAGCAGCCCCTATGACTGTATTATACGGCAAATATTTTTATAAACAAAAAGGAAGTGTTAAGGTGAATGTTCCCATTTCTGCTCATTTCGTATTTTTTTTATTATTATATGCGTTACGTTTGTACTATAGTTGCAACAAAATAATTCTAAATTATTTAAACATTTAAGCGAGTGTTGCACGAGCTTGGGTCAATACATACATCGTTATTTTTCATGAGCAGAAATTTAGAGCATTATATATTTAATTACAAATTACTAATAGTTAAACATCTTGAAATATCTTTCTTAAATAGTTTTATTATTAAAGAATTAATCAATTACTTAAATTTTGTACACCTTCTTTATGACGAATTACCTCTTAAATGAGCAGAAATTGGGACATTCACCTGATAGCCAAAGATGTGACATAATTGAGAAAAAAAATACGGGCGGAACAATGTTAATACTTTCTTAAAACTACGTCAGTTTTTAGGCCTCTCTAAGTGTGTGTCCCCTCTTAAGATACCCTCTTTCTGAGCATCTGTACAATATATTATTAATATACTTTCTATAATGATATTTTAAAGCACAAATTTCTTCCACATTCGGAAAGTTTTGACAATGATTGAATGCTAATAGAAGGCTAGCCATTCAACACCACAGCTGAGCGACTACCAAATATTAACAACTTCAAAAATCATCCAACAATAACTTCCGTGCTAAAACTTGTCACACCCAACAGGGTCCGATCTAGCGTGGCGCAAGCATGGCAACTGCCCATAGGGGAAAATTTGGGGGACGCAAAATTAGTAGCAAGAGAAAATTAAAATCAATTAAAAAGTAAAACTATTAAAAAAAGCGGTAAAAGAGTAGGTAATACATGTTTAAATTTAGCATGTAGCTTATAAACCTTGGATGTTCCTCTTTCCTTATATTTATTTCGTCTCACTCGTTAAATTCTAAAAATGAATAAACAGACAAACATAATAGAAAAAAATAAAGAAGGTTCCCTACGTGCTATTGCCGTTGGTAAAAATAAAGAAAAAATTTGAACTTGCCCATCATCCTTAAGCTTGAAGCTGCGTGCTATATATCACCCCGTTGTGAAGAAGAACAAGGACTCGAGAAAACGACATGCTGCTACTCGATTTCGTTCGCGCATACAGAAAGAACGGGACGAAAGCGTAACTTCATTTTGCTACTGCATCCGCCCAAAAACTGTTACCGAGCAGAAATCATTTTCGCTCAGAGCTGCGGAAGAGCCAAAAAGGACCTTGACACACAATCCACCCATGCTCGCACCGAGCCATGAAAATTCTGTTAGACGCAGCAGAGACAGGGTCCCAGGCTGTCCCAGCGGTTGCGCCTGCCAAAAAACGCCGCGACATGCTCCTCCTTATGAACAACGAGCCATAAAATGTGGGTGGCAAACCGGCCGGCCGTAACGAATGAAGTGCGCCGCTGTAAAAATGTGGTTTTATAGAAGCAACTCCGCGTAATGTCCAAGTAACCTGGACGGTGCACCGTTCGCGGCGGAGACTGCTGGCCGGGTCGGAGCGGGAGGATGTGCTGGGTGAGAAGGAGAGGATAGACCGCGTGTGGGTGCGCCCGTAAAAAGGAACATCGTGCACGCGCCTGCACATCGTAATATCTGCCTCTTAAGCATCCATACACTCGGTCGAGTTCGTTTTCTTCTCTGGTACCGACGTCTCCTTTTCTGCTTCTTTCCTCTGCCTCTCGCCCGTCGGCCTCCCCTCCTTTCCCGTTGCCTTTTTCGTTGCGCCTTGACTCCATAAACCGGCCATAAACCTTTGACGACAGCCTGGAATTCCTCGGCATCACGATTTTACCGAACTGTATCGATCACCATCCCTCAGCAACCGCGGCGACGTCCACCGCGTATGCGTTCCTGATACACCACTGGCTATCCCGTAAGCACTCACCGTATTCGTATTTTCGGTGCCCTGACGAGCGAACGTTTCCTTGGATTCCACCCGATTTCATGGCCAAGTCAAGGACAAGTCGGTCCGAGCTGCTCTCTAAAGGAGATCCTCGAAGCAGGGGCCATTTCGAAGTGGACTGTGGCCGATGAGGTATCGGTGTTGTCGAAACGGGACGTGGCTACTTTCGCTGGTGGATTTAAAGGGTGGGTTGTTTTTGGTTGGTGATGAATCATGCTTGTGAATTGACTGCGTGAATGTCGCTCGGAGTTTCGGCTAATAAGTGTAGTTGCCATTGATATTTGGACAGCCACTTTACTTGAAGTTGCGCGCTAATGAGACCGCCGGATGCGGTTGTTTTGATCATAGAATTCACAGATATTCCTCTCTGCGAGGGTACTTCGCTACTTTGGCGACTAAACCAACGCGTGTATTGCATCGAAATGCTCCCTTTCTTCGGTTTATGATACGCTTGTCTCCGTTTCTTCTTCTGGGAGTTCAGTTACATTTTGGAAGCTGTTACTCTTTTTGTATAATTCTGTCTCTGAGGAGCGAGAATGTTAAGGATGAACTTCAGTAGCATTCGAAATAAGCGAAAATCTTTGAAAATTGGAGGAATGAATTTTTCTGCAATAGTAAAGCCCCCCGCAAATTTTTAGAAAAATTGATTCGGTAGTCTTTGAATTATTTAACTTTTAATTTAACGTGTATTCTTATGGGAAAACGCAATATTGAGAAATATAACTACAAAATTAAGAGTGAAATATTAGGCCAAAGTTTTTGAAATTTTGTGTATTGAAATATCAAGCACCGAACTATATTGTCACAAGAATTCCGGACAATTGATTAATATCTTGGAAATTGATTAACTTTTGGCTAAGATTGTCACTGAAATTCATCCTTAAAGGAGGAAATTCATATGAAAATTTGTCTGTCCTTTTCTCGAGGTTTAATTGGGGGTTGTTTTGTATACTTATGAACAAAAGGAAAAACCATTTGTTGGCAAAAAAGATATTAATTCAAACGAATTATTTATACAATTCTCAGGTGCTCCGTTTCTGTGCGGTGTGCAGCATAGCGGCTGTACTATTCATCCGAAACAAAAAACCAAAAAGATTTTTGTTGTTTAGGAAATTGCGCAGGTAATGAACCTCAATCCGCAGAAAAAACTGCAAAACTAACAAAATGACGGCAGTTTGAAGAAAAATAACGCTTCTGAGGATTTGGGGTTCCTCCCTTAAACCACTTTAATATGGCTTTTAGTAATTAAAACCATACATTGACCTTCTATTACAGCTAATTATCGTGCGAATTGTGAAAAATGTTGTATTTTTGTATTCAAATATGATTTAACGATACTGATCATGCGAATACAGCAGTGGTTTTCTGCAGATATCTCCTTTGACACATGAGACACCATTGTCAAAGATGTTCACTCTTAACTTAATAATGACTCTTTGTTAGTCCATTGTCACAGAGGGAGACTGTCGCGTTGCTGAGGAAGCACCTTTTAATATTAATTATTAAGTCTGGAAAAGTGGCCCACGCTTGTGTAGGCAAGCTTCACTGCTGTCTTGAACTGAAAGTTTCATTCTTGTTGTTTTCTCTCTGATATCATTCTGCAATGTTGACATTTCCTTCTATGAAACTTTCCTTTTGAAGATAAAGCACGGACATTCCTCTTGTAAACGAATGTCGCCATTTAATTGTCTCTTGTATACACATTAACCACCTGTCCATATAAAGTCATTACCGAAGGACACTGAATATATGCATCTGTTACAAGTCATTAAATGTCGCTGATGATTAATCGCTGGACGTTTGACTGAAAGAATTAATATTAGGGTTACGATCATTGATGCACACAGACTAAAATATTAGAGTAACTAAATAAAAAAAACTATTTAAATAACGAATCAAATAACAGTTACTTTAACTTTTCACGGTTTGAGGAATAAAATTAATTTTCGTAGTCGACACATGACGAATAACTTTTTTACTTTTATTCATTATTCAAATAAATATTTTGCCCATCTCTGGTACCTACATAGTACCTAAAATATCTATGAAATTCAGTGGCTTTTAGTAAATAATAAAGTGAGCTACAATGTATAGAAATTCCTTAGTATACTGATTGAAATCAGAATTTGTAAAATATTAACAAGTTACATTACCTAATAGAACTGTAGTTAGTTATGCTTCATTGCTTCCTCGAAGCTAATGAGCCAAAAGCTCCTAAGCCTAATTGAACTGAAAACCTGATTGCTTCTAGTGTATCTACTGAACGACTACTAAATGATAACCAGGAGCCTGAGCTCCTTTGACAATTTTTACTAAGTTGACGTTTAATTTATCTAAAACATTAATCTAGAAGATAAAACAGGTTTAATTAAACATGTTTCCACAAGCGTAATTAGTTCTGATTTCCCCCTTTTTCACCACTTTTTCAAAGCGTCGCTTCTACATACACATATATAAATTAGTATGCTGTAAATACAGCATTCTACAAGTTTAACATACAACTCGAAAATATAGGAAAACTTTTTATTGATTTGGGGCTTCGTTTTTAAGAAAAATCTGCCTAAGAGTTGGCAGAATGCAAGAACAAATACGGTGCAACTGCGAATGTAATAGTTAACTCTGAAAAATGAGTCTAAATTGTAGAATACTTAGCTTCTGTCGATCACAGTATTTTTTTTTAGAAAATTCATACCAATTCTCTTGCCAATCAAGTCCATGCATTCTCTATGGATTTTCGAACTTGATTTCCTGGAAAACAGATCCTCGCTCAAAGAAAAAGTTATTATACAATTTTGACGCATTTTCCCCAAGGAATTATTTCGTCTTTGCGTTTGCAGCTTATTTATTATTGCAGTCTCCGAATTTCTATTCAGATGGACGCGTACCAAACGATTTTACACAATCGATTTTCTCGAAAACGAAGTTCCGTATGAAAAGATATTACTGTATATTTTCTACTTATTTCCTTGTCTAGAATAACCCCGTTTCTTGCTACGACCAGCAGTTCGATGACACCCTATGCAACAACGAAAATTAATCTATCGATCGCGTCCTTTTGACGACAAACGCCGAGGAGCATGTATATTCTGCCGGGCGGTTTTTAGATGTCGTAAAACAAACACAGCTCTGTTGTTCCCGATGCATACGCAAACGTTCTGATCGATGCCAGTTTGTTGCAAATTTAGTTTAATCATCGCGTCGGCATATAATTAATTTCATCGTTTCGCACGCGGACAATTCCCGTTGACACAATTCTGCGAAATGTTCGCCGCAATACACAGTTTGCTTTATTTGTAATACAGTCGGTGGATTTATTTGCATTTGTGGATCGTTACGAGTGAGAATAACGAGATGGATGCACGGCCCAGTGCACATAAGTCTTGATAAGCAATTCCGCCATGATACGAGTTCAATGTTTGCTTCTTCTTTTTTTTTTATAAAAATAAGACCAGATGCCACGGCCATCAATATCATGCAAAGTATTCTTTGTAGTTATAGTGGCTTTGTTAAACCGCTTAATTAGCAGCTACGCTTTGGCTAAGTAAGCCGCTTAAGAGCAGATGGTACAAGTGCTTCTTAAACCGCAGCTACGACGTCACGGTTATCATCGTAATATGAATTTATATTTAAACAGTCTTTATATAAATTTCTCTGGCGCTGAAAAATGTTCGTCGATTTCGGCTGGTACCTTTACGTGAATTCTGCGTGAACTGGTATGTTGGAAGTGAGGATGTATGAAAAATTAATGGGAGATCAGTTGCGCCAAACAATGAATGAAATGTGTTCCTACGTAAAATTCATTGATATACACTAGGGGACAAAAAGTTACCACTTTTTCGATTTGTTATATTTTTGTTATTTTTTAGCGTTCAGATGGGATTGTGGTATTTTTAAGATGCATATTCTGGTGGAGAATTTCAGTGGCGGATTCAGGAGCCTTTCTTGGAGGGGGCGAAATATGTCAAACTACCTTAGTACATTTTTTAACCTTCTTTTACAAGATTTCAAATTCGCTTGTAATTTATATTTTAATATCTCTGTCTGATACTATAACCTAAATAATTAAATTCACGTTATTTATTTATACCGAATAGTATACAGTGTCATAATATTTTTCTATTTTATTACTCTTGGGGGGAGTAATCTCTGGATCCGCCCTTGGAGAATTTAAAGCTGTATAAAACCCAGTTAAAGTTGAATTTATTTGACTGACAAACAAAAGTGTTATATGACATTGAACGGGGTAACACATTTTTGGGGGCCGACAAAGAAGTTACCACGTTTAGTAACTTTTTAAGTTGTCCTAAAAGCAAAAGGTGCCCCCACAAAATGTTAGATTTTTTTTGTATTACTGTTCAAAACTGGTAACTTGTTATGTAGGGTTTTTGTTTGTTAGTTAAATAAATTCAACTGTAACTGGATTTTATACAGCTTTTAATTCTCTTTCAGAATATGTAAATTAGGCACATACTGCAGTTTTGAGTTGATATTGAAAAGTAATAGAGTAGGGTGGTTCGAAAAAGTGGTAACTTTTTTGTCCGCTACTGTAGTTTCTCTTCTTTCTCGATGAATACATAAATGTTTGTTCACGAAAGATCTGCAATACTTTAAGTAGTATTTTTTATTATTTCATTAATTATGCAATAATGTGGCTTTACAGTGCGTGTGTAAACTATATTTATTAAAAATGTTATAGTGCTCTATATCTACTCAAATTTCTTCATTGAGTCTAATGAAATGGTGTATTCTTCCTTTAATATCGAAAGAGGTACATTATTGTATGTAAGGTGTTCCAATAACTTTGTTACAAGAAAAGCAACATTTCATGTGGTACAAAGTTTGACATGGGAAAAGAAGATTTCATGTATAGACTTTCTGACAAGGTAGTGATAGTATAACTTGAAAATCTTAAATGAAATCATTAAATTTACGCTGCTTCATGAGGCTTTTGTTAGTGTCAACAACTTTCGTTTGAAACTATTTTCAAAATATCGCATAGTAATATATTAAGAAATTTGCAAAAAATAGGAAGCAACTCACAAAATAACGAACAATTATATAGACATTGGAGTACAGTATGATAGTATACAGTAAAAATTATAGTAGACAACTAAGCATGATCAATTACACATTAGTATTTACGTAGACTTAAGTATAAAATCTGTAATCAGTATAAGAAATTTATATTAATTAAATAAATAACAAAGAAAAAGATATATGAAGATAAAATTGTGGGACATAAAGGAGAATAGTGTTGTTTATAATCAGACGTAGTTTGGACACCAATGTGAAACTATATCTCTCTGTAACTTTCCACATCTGCATAGTTCTTGAAATCGTATTACGCGAATGTTATACAATTAATCCGAATTTTAGACAGGGGCACACTGAAAATTCCGTTTAAACCTTGAATTATACTTTTGCCGAATGAAATGCTTCCTCACGATGAACTTTAATTAAAAGAAAAAGAAAGAAATACGTATCCACGACTAGGATACGTACCATGCATTGATTTTTACAATAATTTCCAATTTTTCCCTCACAGTAATTCCTACTAGGTATTGTTATACTTATTTTGAAAAATTGGGATCGACTTACATGTCTAATATATAAAAATTTCTCTTTGCGACAATCCGAATACCTATAACCTTTGCAATTTGAATTCCTTTTATCTAGTAAAGGAAGCTTCATATTGCAAAATGATGGCCTCCTCGATTTTTCTTTGGCATAAGAAAATTGCATATTTCTTGGCTCGGATGTTCAAACACCTTACGCAAGCAAAGCTGACTTCAAATACTGTTTTCAAAAGGAAATAAATACTTAACAAAATCAGGTGAATCAGGTTATGAGTAATATGTCACGCAGTTTTAATAGTACTCTGCTCGAAAGAAACATATTTTAAAAAACTCTTTTCTCAGGTGTTGTTATTCTGCAAAGGCACATTATGGGTACCTTACGTAGCACCATGGGTTCTCAGAGCGTAAGGGTTACTCCCACGTATCGTTTGCACACGTGGCGAGATTATATTGTATATAGATAGTGATATCAAGTGACTCATTCTGAAACCATATGTCACATTGTTACCTTTCAATTGCCCTCGCGCGTACGTAGTCCCGTGTTGATTTAAAATGGCCAAGATAATCGCTAATCCCGCCGGCTGTAAAGTTTCTGACCGTGATAAGATTTCCGCACGCAAAGAACCTTAATTGGTCGTGGAAATTCTCGGTAAACTTTATGATCGATCGAATATGATTGGCGAAGGACATGGAAGAACATGAAGTACGTAGATCACTAAAGGGGGCAGAAAATATTCATTATCAAGAGTAGTATTTGGTTAGTGAAGCGAGTGGTGATATTATTGAAAAAATTAGCAACAGAATTCATGGAAACTACCTTTCTACGCTATCTGGTAGTTTTCATTGCACTCAAACTTCACGAATTCTGCTGTATGAAGTTGACAATCTGGACATCCTTCTTCGAACCCATACAGCGCAGTTCGTTGCAGGAGCGATGCAGGAACGTTGCAGCAACCTTGCGACGTTGCATGGTTGCAGCGCAATGTTGCTGTAACGTTGCGGTGCTGTGGGGGATGAGGAATACTATCAACTTCTTCAATTCTGGTGGTAAAATATTTGGAAAATTATATGGAAAAAGTGTCCATATTTGGCAGCGATACAATTTTTGAAGGTCGGAGCTTTGAGCTTTAATTTCTGGAAAATTTTTAAATAACTGCTAAATAATGGTAATTAATGGTAATAAATTTAAATAGCTCCTAAATAAATGTCATATGCATTTAACATATTATTATACCTATCGCGCAGTACTTAGCTCCCTGCAACATTTGAACTAAATTATTCACTACAGAAATCCTCTTCAAAGTCGACCTCCATCCCTTCCTGCGACAGTTCTTTTCATAGCAGCAACAGAATTCCTCGTTACTTCGACTCTGGACACAGTTGCATTTGAAGTTCCGGTTCCTCCATTCGTCGACACGTTTCCGGGCGGATACTCAGTTTAAACAGTGCTCAGCGGAGGATTTTGTTGCGATTACGAGTAGCCAGCGCCGCAGTTCAGTTTCGAATCCCGAATAGGGTTCCTCACGTCTTGCTGCATAGTGCTTTAAATGCATGAGGTCAAATTTGAACCATTTCAAACCCTATATCTGGATTTACATGCAGGGACGAGGTCAGATGAAACTATTCATTGTAAAGTGATATTTTAAACGTGAAAAGGAAACGCTCCATTTAAGTTAGTATTACAAAAGGAACAAAGAAATGTTATTAATATAATGCCATGTAGTATATACAGTGGCTCACAGCCATAATTCTCTAAAATAGCATAACTTTTTTAAAATTACTCCAAACGACTTGAGTTTTTTTTAGAAGCTAGAAGGTTTAGTTTGCTAAGTGACGTGATTCGTCGATTTGAAATAAATGCACTTGATCGGAATAGCAAAAAAAAATAGAAAAGGTCGTTTCTTCAACTTTTTTTTGTGAACCTCTAATGAAAATTCAAAAACCCGTTTGTAGATTGAAGTAAGTTGTATACGTGTCTAAAATTTCATGAAAATCGGTTAAGGTTGCTCTGAGCTATAATCGCTTAAAGATCGCAGAATAAGGTCGAGAATCGCTGATTTTGGGAATTTCCGTGACTTGAAAAAAGTTGAGAAACGACCCTTTCTATTTTTTTTGCTATTCCGACCAAATGCATTTTTTTCAAAACGGCGAATCACATCACTTAGCTAGCTAATCCTTCTAGCTTCTAAAAAAAACTCAAGTCGTTTGGAGTAATTTTAAAAAAGTTATGCGATTTTAAATAGTGTACGATTATGGCTATGAGCCACTGTATCTACCCAATTCCGGAAAAATCTCAATCTACCTACTTCGGGCACATACAAGGCAACCCCGCGAACCCTTACTTTCCGATTGGGGCGCAACTTTGCGGGTTTATAGAGCGCCTCAAGACAAAAACAACGGTGTGCTTCATTCCTGCACAATCGCCCTCTAAGTGTGTGAAAACTAACCTCAAAGTCAAATAGGCACTCCCACCTTCTACATATAACTCCTAATGTATAAGAGACAGAAAAAAATTCAAAATGCAAACTTACGCTAACGAAATTTTGAAGAGTTTAAAAAAAAATACCTGAATGAAAAATTTTTTTTTTCAAAATTTTATGAACGCAAGTTTGCAGCGCTGATTTCACTATAAAACTTTTATTCGAAATATTTTTCTCTGTCTCTTATACTAAAGGAGTTACACGCGAAAAAGTAGGAGTGCCTATTTGACTTTGAGGTTAGTTTTCACACGCTTAACACGTTGACTGCCGGCTTTTTGTTCTGTGACCAACGCCGCCTACACCGATCAGATCGATCGGGCGTGTACGGACTCGTGAAAACAAAATTTTCGGCGTCGAGGAAAGCACCGTCCGATTTCATCGGCAGTCAACATGTTAAAGGGCGAGTCAGCACGAATGAAACATACCGTTGTTCTTGTCTTGAGGCACTCTATAAACCCACAGAGCGCGGGTTCGCGGTGTTCCCTTGTTAGCTCAATTGGTACTTCCGCTCTACACTTGTGGAAGTAACAAAAAAAATTATAAAAAGCACGCACACATGCTTGGCATTACTAAACGAACTGCAGTTGCAATTTCCACGATCTCATCTTTACGGATGAGTGCATACTATCGGGGATGTAGTGCTGGAAACTTTCGACTCTATCCTCAGGAATTTTTTTTTAGCAGCACTCCCTACGCGTTTAAGTTATTATTATACATGCCGCGCATTAACTGCGCGCAACAGTTGAAGCAAATTGGTATCTGGAACAAAAAAGTCTCGTTCAAAATCAGCGACCGTCGGTGTAGCACCTCACCCTGCAGGCCCGATAGAATTGCTCGTTATATACTTCCATCCTGGACACGGTTGCATTCGTGTTGCCGCTTCCTCCGTTCGTCGACGCGTTTTCGGCCAGGGGCGCTGCTTGAACAATGCCCAGCGAAGGATTTTGTTGCGATTACGGACAGCGAGCATCGCAGCTCAGTTCCGGTTCCTGAATCGGGCTACTCACGACTCACGGCCGGCATTGTTTTGCGGCCGTAGCGTCGCTCCGCAAACAATTACGCATTCGACAGGAATGCCAGGGAACGACGACTGCTCGGCCACTGTTCTCGTTGCGGCCGGATTACCAGCACGCAGATCTCGTGCGTTCGGTATCGTTGCGCCCAGAAACGGCCGGCTGACCGCACCGGCGATCCTAATTTCGCCGAATAATTCGCACCTACGGGCGCGGCCAGCTGCGCCGCCAGACGTCAGGCGCGATTTTCATCGTGCCCGTAATTTATAGTTGGATCTAATTGCGGTAAACGATGAAACACGAGCGTTCTGACGCGCGGTGAATATTGGAAGCCGATCGGACGTGGCGAAGAAGGCGAAGGTTTGGGGGTATCCGAATCTGTAGGCTGAGCTGTGCTTGGAATTATTGGTGCGCTACGTGTCGATTCCTCTGTACGGAAAGCTACGCTGTACCTTTGAAAATATTGTCGAGGTTACTTCTCTTAGTCTCTATGTTTAGCGATTTAGGATGAAGGTGGGTGATGCTAGAGTGGTTTTATATTATGTTGTCCCATAAGTAATGCGGTTTTTCTCAGAGCTGACAAGGATTAACGTTAAGGGTAGGGCATGTTAAATAAATATTCGTATTGTTCCTAAAATTATGTATATGTACCTACTTAAGGTGGTTTTTAGCTATAGGGGTCAACATTTTTTTGTGGTTTCTGTCTAACCCTCCTAAATTGTGACACTTAGTGAGAAAAGGATAGGTAATGTGTTATTTGTGTTAATGTTTTGAAATTTTAATGGTTTCACGTCGATTTCGCGAATCATTGTATTTTATTAATTATTTATTTAATGTCGCATCAGCTTAGAGCTATTAGCGACCACTGTTACAATATATTACACTATTAGACTATAGACGGAGTTTAACGAGTATTGCCTAGTTGTGATAACATTGTGTGTCTTAAGACCTAATACTGTATATAATATATAAGTTACAATTGTACAAGGTATGTTTTTGGGGGTATTTTTTGGGGGAGGGGGTTATCTTAATTTATTATGGTTCCTCACCCCTAGTTTATATTTTCTTGGTTATTTTCAGTTGCTCTAGAAAGGATACTATATTCCCAATATACTTTTTGATATTTAGACATCCTTGATAGTGGATGGGATTTTTTCATTTTGCCTTAGGTCTCTGAACACTGGGCAGTCTTGCATTATATGCTTTATAGTTAAGCTAGTATTACAGGTGTTACAGAGTGGCTGTTCCGTTTTAGTTATTAGGAATTTTTGTGTGTATTTAGTGCGGCCAATTCGCAATCTGGTTATAATTCTTTGTTCCTTCCTTGTTTCGGATAAGGAGCACATCATTGTGTTCCGGTATTATAGAGGAATTATATGGCATTTGCTAATAATCATATAAGTAACTATTAATAAGCAAATTTAACTATGTACATGGTTATGAACAAAATATTACTGAAACGTTATGTACAATGGAGACTCTACATATATGTATAGATTATATTAACTGGTACTTGATTATTACAAGGCGAGAAAATAGGATAAAAAGATTACGTGTTATTATTAATAATAATCATAAAATTGGTTTTACTTGAGGGATAAAAGAAAATTAATACTGTTTCATTTGAAGTATTTAGTTTTTACTATAACCTCGTAACACGACTCAACATTACGACGGGTTTTTAACCCTTAGTATCATGATTTTTTGTATTGTCCTCAGAAAAATTCTTATCGGTACATTTCTGTCCCTACTTCGTCGTAAAAATAAGCAAAAAATTCCTAAGTAGTGTAACAATTTTTTATATAATTGAAAAAATATGGACATAACACCAGTGTTACAGCATGCATAAAGGTACCTATGTATCATAATGTTAAGCCAATGCTTAGGTTTGCAGATTGTTACACTTGTGTTACATACATTATTATGTTCCACATCAAATTTAGCATAAAGGAAACCCGAAATAACTGAGAGAAAAAAATAACATTTACCTGGTACTTTCCGTGGTCCTCGCGAAACTAAGAGTTGTAATCAATAATACGAGACAGTGATCACAGTAGAATTTCTGCAGATGTGTTTCTGCCCTAAGAACACTTGTTACATATGGTAATAGTAAAGAATAGTAAAGTAACGCTTTAAAGTTCATGAACAAGCTCCCAAGTGGCGAGCACAATTTTTTCAATTCGTGTAACACGGGTGTTACACTATTATATTAAGGGTTAATATTAATATAAAGAGAACACGTAATCTTTGCATCCTACTTTCTCATGTTGTATAATCCATTAGCAGCTAATAATCTATATATAATTTTGTCATTATCTAAAATATCGAACAGTACCAATGTTTTAACTGATATGACAACCCCCTACTGGGAATGTTTTCTTGTGGGCCTAAAACAATGGAACTCGTCGCGATTGTACACCTACAATTATGTATACTTCACTATTCTTAACACTTAACGATCGCTTACTTTGCGGTTCCATACCACAATCGTAACGGGGGTATTTTGGCCATTCGTGTGATCAGGTGGGAACGCTCCTCGTCACACGTAGCTGTTCCTGACTGGAGGGATCGTTATTCTGTGGCCTCCTAGCGCATTATAATTTTTACAATATGTAAAAGTAAATTTACATGCAATATCAGCGTATAAAGGGCGAGGTTCAGCGACCTAAAAGAGAGCTGCTATTATACCTGACCCCAAAAGCGTTTTAATATACAAAATATACAGGATGAACGTGGAGTGTATTACAGCCAGGTATAGAGTGATTCCTTGTGTAAAAATAAATTGCATATGTAGAGTACCATTTTGTGATACAAGCCTTCATTTTCGAGGAAATGGATTTTGAAAATTTGGGAACTTGATGTATACCGTTGCAAAGGTTTACTCCTACTCCTACTGGTATACATTAATAAATTAACTATTAAAATCGATGAAAATGGTCAAACGCTGTAGCGTACAGTAAAATTGGTTAAGTCGAGGGGTCATTTCAATTTCCATTTATTTTTGCACAAGGAATCAACGTGTGCACCCTATCCAATCATTTCAGAACTTACAGGGTAGATAGTATATTTACCAAACTGACAGGGAGGGGCTTTTAGGTGTCCCCCTCCAATTGCTCTAGTTTTTGGATATGAATTAGAGAACCGAAAACTAAAAATTACGTGTTTTTTATTTTGGCCCTTTTTCGTATTTAGGGGCTGAAACCCTCAAGAGGAGCTTATGAATATTACATTTTGAGGGGTGGCTTCACTGCCTGAATATGCAAACGAGCCAAAATAAAAAACATTTATTTGTTATTTTTCGGTTCTCTAAACCATATCTAGAAACCAAAACAATTGGAGGCGGGCACTTAAAAACTTCACCTTGTGAGTAAAACATATTTTATAAACATGTATCCAGGGCTGGGACTATTCGAATAATTTAATATTCGAATATTTTACAAGTATTCGAATGCTACGAATAAACTTCGAATATTTGAGTATTCGAATGTTATTATTCGAATATTTGAGTATTCGAATGTTATTATTCGAATATTTCAGTATTCGAATACTTGAATATTCGAATACTTGGATATTCGAATACTTGAATATTCGAATACTTGGATATTCGAATACTTAAATATTCGAATACTTAAATATTCGAAGAGTATTCGAATACTTAAATATTCGAAGAGTATTCGAATACTTGGATATTCGAATAGAATTCGAATACTTGGATATTCGAATTATATTCGCCAAATAATTGAACAACTGAAGTATTCGAATATTCGAATACCGAAAAATTCGACAAATAGTCGCAGCCCTAATGCAGGTATCAACCCTTTCGATTACAACAGAGCTACAAAAAGCTAATGCAAAATCATTGACACTAGTTCTGGGGTTACTGAAAATAGCTTCCATAACGTGGCTTGCTAGGATCCCTTCTGCGATAAATTCAGATTTGAATCATGAATTATTCCGTACAATCGTAAGCGCCACGTTGAGAAACGATCGGTCACTTTACATGTTACGTGGCATGTGTTTGCGGCGACACATGTTACTTACCGGTCACAGCCACGGTCTAACTGCTCGGACCAGTAATCGTGCGTATAATTACGCGTTTGTGAGGAATGCGAATAACCTGTAACTAGCCCACACACAGTCGCATGTACCCTCGCAACTGCCAGTATAACGTGTTTAAGAAATCTGTGGATTGTCACCTGCTTGTTCATTTGCCACGCGGGAGCGAATTGACTCTTCAACATTCGTGGCAACTAGTTCGCATAACGTTTCTTGGAATTCTCATAAAGAAAAAGGGGGCAGATGGATTACTATTATACAGAAGTCATTATAACAAATTTCTGTTTGTGTATAACAAATAATAAATGCACAATTAAAGGCGTGCTGAAGGTTTGTTGAAAAGATAGATTCGTCTGAATCGTCTCCTCTTGAAACTTAAATTCCAATTGGCGCTGATGAGTGGTATCATGGTGCCACCAGAGATATCATCTGCTTCAAGACTCTCAAATCATTAGGCGATGTACTGCCACAAGTCTGTATTAAGGTGAAATCTGACGGCACGTGGATCGGCGAGCCGAGCCGTCTTGCCCAGGCTCGCCCAGGCTCGCGAATCAGCGATCCATGAGCGTTCTCACGGCGCGTGGGCTCGGCGAGTCTCGAGCCAAGCTCACCCAGGCTCGCCCAGGCTCGCGAATCGGGGATCCATGAGCGTTCTCACGGCGCGGGACTCGGCGAATCGGCCTGGCTCGCCTAGGCTCGTCGACTAGGCTAGGCGAGCCATGAGCGTTCTCGTGCCAAGCTCGCCGATCCACGTGCCGTCAGATTTCACCTTTAGGGTGTTAACGATGAGTTTCCATAGAAGGCAGTCCTAAGAAAACGAAGAACTACCCAGAATGATTAACCCGATATGCAAAGACGAGGGCGTGCCATTGAAAAATGGAAATGACCCATCTCACTGTGAATAATACATATATCTACATAATTATTATAAAACTACAGGAAGTATAAACGCCCTTTTAGTAGAACTAACGTAAGGAAATTTCTGCAGCTTATTATTCACCTCTTCACTCATATTCAAACACATAATTCACGATTTATACAAATCACACACGCAACAATGGCCTCCCAACAATATTAGCTGCCTTATATCTAGACTACAAACCATGTCTTTAACATACAATGAGTTCCTCATAATAACTGGCAGCAATAATGCCGCCGGTACCACGAATACCAATCGAGATAAAGCCGTGAATCGGGTCGGGAATTTTCTCCCGCCGTCGATTACATATACACCGCAGACACCTAGACAGCAGGTATTTTAATTTAGTCCACGCCACGGTCATTCGACGAATCAATTAACGGCAATAAACTCGTCTCTCCTTCGGTGTCCTCCATTTTCACCCCCGTGGAAAAAAAAGGGGCCGGCTATTATCACGCGACTAACTGCACTTCAGAACTCGCTCAATTGACACTGCGGCCCTTTTGTCCTGCGAGCAAGCTGATTACCCGCCGATTTTTTATTGAAACGATTCGCGTTACGAGTGCGAAAGGAAGTTTACGTCAGTCCACTACTGAGCACAAGTATGTTTCAGCATCAAGTATTGAAGTTGAGGGAGGTAAAATGAAGTTAAACGCATGTTTAATTATATAAAAGGTATGACGAACTTTCAATATTTCTTTTTTTATTTATTTATATATTTATTTATGTATATATACGGGAAAATCCCTTGGTATATATTATAATTTGGTATAGGTATATTATATATATATATATATATATATATATATATATATATATATAATATGATATTTTCTATTTGCAGTAGGTACTACTTTTACTTGCAGCTACGATGGAATATTATAGTTCCTCTTGATTTTCGAATTTGCTTAGATAAATAGGAATTTAGGTGAAGTTATTATTGTTTTGGATGCGTTTGACAGTTCCTGAAATATTTATTTGAGTAAATGCACATTTTGGACACTTTGTTGATGGGACACTTGTCACTTACTTTTATTTCCCTTAAGGAGACTATCCTTTTTCGGAGACACCATGTATTTTATTCTCCCTCATTTTCTACAACCCACTGACATCTTTTTACTGGGCTACTCCACGCCAAATCGATCACTTTCTTTCCTCGATGTCTGGGATTTTGTTGAAACTAGAATATGTTGTAGCCCTCGTGAAATTAGGGTGGGTTTAAGTCATCATTTTGTCGATTTTGAATTTGGTTAAAAAATACAGGGCCTTGAATTTTGCGATTTTTTGCCTATTTTCGTAAAAATGTGTTGAACTTATGAATTTTTGTCTTGAAAACTGTTTGTCGGATTTAGTTGATCCCTTCTTTATTTTAATCTAGAAGAATCGGCCTTCCTGAATAATTTATTTAGTGGTTGAAAAATTATTTTTATGATAATGAAAATTACAATGATTTACTTTGCAAATTTCGGCTGAATGTCGCGATTTTAAGTTTCCGGAAAAAGTACTACCATATTCACTAAAGTGTTTTTATAAAATAAGTCTATCTCTTGTTGGTAAATTTGCATATTCATCGCCGACGTAGTCTGTTAAAGACAGCCCTGTTTTCTATTCCACTTTTATAAAATTTGTTGATTCGTTTGAAAAAATTTTCGAACACAATTTCCATATCCTCTCTTGATCTGTTTTCTTAAGGTAGTTCCTAACCAAATATGTTAGTCAAATTAGAGTTGGGTAATAAATGATAAATATAAAGTAGTATGATACTATAGAAACAGTAACAATAATTTTTAACATCATGTATATATATTTCAAAAAGTTCAATGTTAATATAAATAATTGTAATACGAAAATAGAATATTAAATTGGTTAGCTTAGTGAGGCAGATCTGACAACGTCGCATTCATTCGGCGCGTATTTTATAACCAAAATATCAGAAAGGTTTCGTTACAAAGGTAAATTTATTAAAAAAAATAATATTGGAAAATAAAGAAAAATGTCGGGTTGCAATCGCTGCAAAAAGAATGGAGCATCATAAAAGTGTTGAGGTTAAACGCGGAATATGTTCGGGAAACCGAATTGTAGATGTAAAGTGTATTGGAGAGCAATTATGGCGTTCAAACTGTCAAAATATATTATCTTTGAATTATATTGACGAGGAAAAAAGAAAGGGAATGCATTTTGAGTTATTAGTGAAATGCCAGCAGTGTTTAAAAAATAAGCATATTTAAATATCTAAACATATCGATTGTGCGACGTTGCCACGTTGACTGCTCTACGTAGCTTCTGAAAAATTTGCACGTAAACCTATTTTTTCTGGGCATTTACGAAGAAACTATGTGGTCAGTTTTGCAGAAATTAATAAATTCATTTTCAGACATTTCGATGTACTTTCGTGTCAATTTTGGTACACTTCTTGAATATAGTTTTCCTGTTTCAAAAGAAGAACTGAAACTGTAACCCTCTTTTTTCGACTCTGCCATATGCCACTGTGTTTAAATGCATCAACTTTAATTAACAATTTGTCGATAACTATGTTGTAAATCGATTTTAAACTTTGTACAAGGGTTCTTGTATTCCAAATTAGTTTTGCACGAAATTTCAAAGAATTCTTGAATTTAGTAAATTATTCAGGAACTACCTTAAATGAGCTTTCACACTGATCTGCACTCATAATCATCCCCTACACCTAACAAACGTTTGTCGCTACAGTTGCGTTCTGTTCTTCGTTGAACTCGTGTGACAAAACATGCTGAATCTGCTCCCCTGTCACGTCCACTTGATTATACGTAAGCTAATATTTATACCAAATGGATAAATAACGTTTGTGCTGAGTTACATTGTTGTAAACTCATTTCTCAGAAAAACTGCACTTCTGATGGGTGACTTAATACAATAGTGAGTTATTAATGGCCATTATGCTATGTGACTTTTATCAACGATAGATTAATGTACACATGTAGGCCCTTAATTAATTATTAATACGTCAGAATTATTTTATTTCTTTTATTTTAGGAGTTTAATGAAACTTCGACTAACAAAAACTCGTTGGACAGGGTTGTTATTTCAGTTTCATAAAACTCCTTTTGCTTCCTAGGTGTTTTCACTGTAACGGATTGACGTGTTTCAAGGTGAGCGCGCTGTATGAAAATTTCGCGATAAGCGAATTATGAAACTCAGTCGAGGGAATTATTTGGACAAGTTGCTATCTAATGGTTCGGTATATCGCAATCAATTTCAGGTTTACGTAGTGTAGCTAACAAGTAAATGTTGTCACAGGCTTGTCAAGTGAACGAGTCAATTATAAAATTGCTTAATTAATTTGTAGGTAAATAAGCAAGTGACAGCAAGGAACAACTTGTTACATAAAGCGTCCACTTTATACTCTAATGTCAATTTGTTTCTTTACGTGCTTCTCTTTATAGAAACGTGCACACAAAGTGGAATAAAATTGTTGAATAGTGAAGTGCCTTACATGCAGCTAGCGAAAAGTGTAAAGTATATTTACTTAACGCCGTAAAAATACTACACTTCTGTGTTTAAAGATGAATGTATATTCTTATGAACCATTCTACGAGGTGGGAGGAAAGAAGTACGAATAAAAATCGTTAACCAAATTAAAAATTATTTAAATAACGGATCAAATAAAAGTTACTTTAACTTCAGATTATTTGACGAATAAAGCTAATTGTTTTATTCGTTCAGCGTTTCAACCTCAGCGTCGAATAAAATTTTGATCTTTCACTTTAATTTTAACTTTATTCGACACCGCATAATTTTCCGGGCGCGTGTTCGAGCCGAAAACAGTAATACTTTTTTTTTAAACATTTATTCGTCATTCCAAATTTTCATTTAAATACAATTTTTGCCCCTCTCTGAATGAAGGGTCACCCTAATGCATACACCTCTCGAGGGCTTGGAAAGGTCCAAACTTGGACCTCGGTTTTCTCGAGAAACTTTTGAATAGCGCGCTCCAAAAATTGCAACGAAATCGGTGACTCTGACCGCGGGCAAATCCGCTGTCATTTCTTAATCGCCCCTTGAAAAGAGCGTCCTATCATTCATCGAAAAGTTTCATGACTCGAGAGAGGCTGATAAAAATTCTCGTTTGTTTCAGGTAAGTTCTAATAGCCTTCGCTGTCCGTTCGGCCATCCAATCTTCGAAAACCGCGGTGAGTAGAGATACGATCATTTTTCAAAGTAAGATATTGCCAGCGAAGTTCACGAACTTGCTCGTCGGACTCAGTGTTCCTGACGCTTACGAGAAGCTCGCGTGTAGGTTATCGAGTTTCATTCTAATCGTCAGCTACCCGGTCCGCGGCGCACGGGAGAGCGATTTCAGTGGCCGTTTTTCAAGGGAACAACCGTGAACGTGAAATTGAAGCCAATCGCAATAGGAGGCTCATATTTTATGGTTCGTCGGTTTACGTGCCTGGCGGAATTGCGTCGTGGTTCCTGCTTCCTTAACGACCCGGCCGCTATCGGTCACTGATCAGCCTCGCAAGGTCTAATTAATATTCATGACTTACTCGCGAAGGACTCTGCGGTTAATGTATATTTAATTGGAGGCAGGCTGCAAGATCAGTCAAGGTTTTCCGCGAAGGACGTCAAATATCCGTCGACCCGGAGTTATCCTTGCGCCTGAATTATGCATATCGCGTGCATTTTCTCTGGCAACGCCTTATTGTTCGTCGAAAACATCGGCCGGATTCTGCTCGACGCAATTAGCATTACATCGCGATGGGAACGCTATTAAAAAGTTCGATCGCGACGGGGTTGTTTACAACGTACGGTTGGAAAATAATTTTCATTCGCGACATGGGTCGTCCGTGTGTTTTCCGTCGTTTTATTGTATCTCGTATACCTAGGAGTAAACATTAATTTCCAATCGTATTTTCTCCAATATCCATGCGAATATGAAGCGAGATCTTCATTTAGAGTCATTAACCCTCCTGTACTGGGTCTATGAAACACACGGCGAAATTAGTGAAAAACTGGTTTACGAAACAAACATGTTCCGTAATTAAATGGCCGGCGCAAAGGCCGGATATGAATCCGATTGAAAATTTGTGGATAATTATTGAAAGAAGGCAGCGCAATGCGAAATTCCAGCATTGGATATTTGCGAGTTGTGGACAAGAACGCGAAAGCAATGGTGGGTACAGTATTGAACCAGAAATTATACATATTTGTATAATTTAACAGCAAGTACACCGCGCGGAATAAAAGCACTAGGCAAAAACAGAGGGAAATTAATTTAAAATCTTGATTCGAAAAATATTATTCCAGTGCAAAACTGTAAAGATTGTATCGAGTTCGTAATTTTTACGTGTTACATTTTGTACTGGCAGTAGGACATTAGTATGCGACACTAGCGGTCGATACGCAAACTAATAGTAATGGCCGACGCAAGTGTACCATTTATTGCTACTACATGTTAGCAAAGACTTCAAAACTCGGGAAAAAATGGAATTTTCACAGTGTCGACGAACTGTATGCAAAAAAAAAGTGTTGTATAGCAAATTGTAACTCTACAATGAAGAGTAATCTCAATTTAAGTTTTCATAATGTGTTAAAAAGTGGAGCAAGTAAAATTGCAAGAAAAAATTTATTTGGAATTTTAGAAATGATTGATAAACGAGCAGAATGGTTAAGAAAATTTAATATCCCCAATGATACGAGAGATGTAATAATTTGCTCAGATATTTTCGTGAAAATAATTACTCTTTTCCCGATGTAGATGCTGGCAAACGAGTTTTAAGATTTGTTACTCAATGACGTCACAACTACCCAACGGATCTTTCTAAAATTTTGTATACACGTAGTCTAGGACCAGGAACAACATATAGGATACATTTTGTCCCGATTTTTTTAACCGATCTGGACCAAATTTTGCATAATTACTCTCTAGGATCCTGCGGAAAAGATGGACTAGGTACCATGAAATCTGGACATCCCACTGATCCCACCCCTTCCCCCTTATTTCACCCCTTTGACACTCTGTGACAATCAAACTTTTACACGGGCAACGCCGAGTGCTTTAAGCTAGTTTAAAATATTTAACTTTGCGACGTTTTTAAAACCGTGGTCCATCTCTACTGGAATTACCCTATGTTCCATTTTTCTTTCTCTGTTCATTGGAAATAATTTAAGGGTCCTTCTGGAAAGCACTGTAAATGCCAAAATTCAAATTCTATACTATAGTATTACCATTAAAGCATTACCGTAGAATATTTTCTCATATTCTTTTTTTTTATCTTGGAACTTACAGCGTTATCTATTAGGACTCTACAATTGTTCTGCGCGCGGGAAGGATTTATTACGCTGCAACTGAAAGTCATCAGGGAAGCGTGACTTAACTTATGCAACGATTAACCCGAATAAAAGACAGCATTCTCTGAGTTACCGCTTTTAATGGATCCGCCTGTGCAGCTCGCCGCGCTCCCCCTATCCTTTTAATTTGTGGGGGCGTTTACGAGGCGCGACCACTCTTCGAGGAGTATAGCGAGCCGGCTACGGAAAGTCTCTTACCGGCCGTCATTCGATACGCTCGATTTCAAACATTCCACGATGGAACGAAGGCGCTGCATAGACGTGCCGTGCCATTATATGCAACGATTATTACCCAAACGACCGTGCACTTTCACCGCGCCATTACAGTGTAATGTTAAATAGGAAATGATGATATCCAAGTGAAATGTACACTAATTTCAGGCGTGCATGGGAGTATTAATTTGCGGTTGGATGCTGTACGTCATTCGATGGTTTCTACGATGCACTGTGTCGTATATTTCCCTGTGCAGATGAATAGAAAGGGCGATCTTTTGCAAGAAAATTGCATGCCTTCGGGATGAAAGTTGCGCGATACATGCGGAGTCGGTTCAAATGGAGCATGGTCGTTGGTTTCACTGAAACTGAACGATCTTTTTGCGATTTTGCTTCTTCGCAGGAAGATGAGTTATCTTTAGCCGGTGAATACTTGACGGTCCATGAGAATGTTTAAGGTTTCGATGCTGCGCGCACGCGAGATTGCAATCAACCCTGGCTATATTTAAGACGATAATAATTTTTGATAAAACACAAAAGTGACATGCAGTGGCTGCTAGTGTTTATTGCTGAAAGTGTTCTATCTACTCTATGGTACGTTTTAGGGGAGAGTTGCCAATATCTTACCACTTCCTAAGGGGTTGTATCTAGTCAGGCGGCCGAAAAGAGGCGAATGTTTGTGATTTTTTTTTGAAAAAGCGGAAGCATATGTTCTTACAGAACTTTTTGCACTTAAAAGGGCCACGTTTGAAAAACATTTGGTAATTTTTTCGTAGAGAAATGACCAGATTATCTAAAATCAAAAAACAAAAAGGATTTCGTTAGTATATTAATGTATCCTCTGATTAACGAAGGGAATTTCCAAAATATTAATTTAAAACAAAGGGCGGATTTCAACTTTAAGTATCCGCAATGTTTTTTGAGTTTAGATAATCTGGTTTCGAATGGCAGTGCTCACCGCAGAACCAAATTTTTAAAAAGGCTTCATGGATGTCGGTTGCTTTTCTACGAAAGAATTACCAAATGTTCTTTAAATACTACTAGGTATAACCCCTTAAGATATTTTACGTTATATTTCGTATTTGGTACTAATTTGAACGCAAGTTAATATTGGATATAGTAGCTAGATGTTTTAGGCACCTATTATTAGATCTTTTGTCCAGAACAAATTAATTTGTTGTTAATCTTTTAGTGACGTACTGTAAAAGGTACGTTTTAGGCTACTGGCGGTCTCCTAAATCGTAACTATCTATAGTAAATGTAATATGTACATAAAATGAACGTAAAATATTCTACAATAAACCCGCTTTCAGAAAAATACAAAAAACAGGATAAAACTGCATTGTTAGATTATTATGAGCTAAAAGAATCTAGTAAAAAGTTAGATCACTCATACCTTATTTTTCTAAATGTTTTGCTCGAAAGGTTTTGTTTCTATTTCTCATTTCGCATTTCCTTGATATTTTTACCATTACGTGTTGTTTATATTCATTAATTATTGAGAAATTGCTGAGGTACAATTTATGTGACTAGTACGACATTGGCAACTCTCCCTGCCTTCTCTAGGCAATGTAAAATGTACTCTCCATGTTGATATTAATAAGCTTCAATTGGTTGCTCCTGCATAACAGAATCGAGCGTACTTGTAAATGATAGCCTCTTGTCTCATGGGTGCATTTAATTTACGTCGTGTGTTTGAAGGTAGAGAAAGTATCTGCTTCTTCCTTGTGCACCATTTCCTCCTAGTATTCTTGCACATCAACCTGCAGTCAGTAATTGCTAGAATGGTCTGTGGTCAGAACACAACACGTGAGGGAACAGCTGTCCAAGAAGTGTAGATTATTATGCTCTGCGGGTAACAAACTAACATCTGAAATGTGGGGTTTTCTAAAACTTCATATCTTCAAAAAATGATCTTACAGAAAAGTCTTCTATTTTATATCCCTTTAAGCTAAAAAGTATATTCCTTACATATTTTGCTTTCCCTTAGACAGAATGCAATATTATCATGCTTAGCACGCCAGCTTTCAGAACATATTCCTTCAAATGGGGCGACTTTGACCCCAAAACTAGATCTTAAAACAGTATCACCTAGCACCTATCGCATAACAGGTACTATTCTCAAGCAAAGTGCCTTGGATAGCTTGAACTGCCTGCTTGGAAATGCAGCTTGCCTAAGAATAATACCTACATGTCATAGCGCACAGTAGATCCTAGAAGAATTTGTTTTAAAATCTACTTTTGCGGTCAAAGTTCCCCCATTTCACGGTTCCTCATCCCAACGAACCCCATGAACATTTAATTAGGTAACTAGCAACTTCCCAAAAGCTGTGAAAACGATCAAACCTCCCCCTGCTAGCCTTCAATTTACTATTTACTCCTTCTGTCTCGTTGAAACGATCTCTACCATGTCACAGAACTCCCCCGATAGGTGTCTCGTGAAAATCTCACAAGCAGCGAGTCAATGGGAAAGCGCTAAACGCTGGAGAGTCGTTGGAAAAACGAGCAGGGAGTGGCAAGCTGTTACGACGCGGGAAATGAGCCCCGCTAGGGCGTTCGGACATCTTGGGAAGCGATGGGCTGTCGAAAAAATTTGCGACTAGCTCCATTCCGGGGATTATTTTGGTCGGCGAGCCAGAATCAGTTCTCGCTTTATTGTCGACAACACTTGCTGCACGCGCACTTGGCGGTCCACTTCGCCGTATTCTTTTAATTTGTACGTCATGCATCAATGTCAGCCTCTCGGCTATTCGCTCCAGCTGCTGCTTCTGCGCCGGTGGACACTTCTTCAGGCTCTTGCCAGTCTGGCTGGACCAGCCAGTTTGTCTGCATGCCATCCTAATAACGGGATCCACCTGGGCTAAGGACGCGTTTCTCGATCCATCAATGGCTGTCGCATTCGCCTTTAAGGCGACGATCCTCGGGGTCCTTGAAACGATTGCAATTAAGATCTTATCTTGTCGAGTTTTTGAAATTGCAGCTACGGTGTGGTGCTTTTCAGTGGGTCTTCAGTTCTTCTTTGTTTCGGGCAGGGTTTGTTGGTTCTGAAAAGCCGGGTTTAAAAACCGCTTTTTTTTATACCAACATTAGTAAAATTTGAAAAATGTTTTTTAAATTTAGAAGACCGGTTTTGCGTACCAGATTTAGTATGTAAAAATTATTTAATTATTTAATTAAAAACGTTAAGATGTTCACTTGAAATTGCCTGGAGCACAAGCTTATTCTAGTAAAAGTTTACTGTAAATGAGTTCATATTTCCTTTTGGGTAGTAGTGCATCCATAGCTCGAAACAAAAGGTTAAGTTGATTTTTAAATTAGAATTCGTAGACTGCAATATGCGGTATCGATGAAGCGGTCAACGTTGCGATTGCGTTGTGAACAAGATATTAGGTATTTCTTCAGTAAAGTTTGATAGTTTGAAGTGAGATTTACTTCTTCTGGGTACAGGGGAGCTAAACGTAATAAAGATGGGTAAGGATTGAGGGTTTTAATGGGTTGCCCTAGGCTGAATATTAGCTTGGAAACCGAAAATTAATATAATAAATCGAACATGATAAATACTCTCCCATTTAAATGTTATTAAAATTATTGTTGCTCGCGGTTATTTGTAAAGCAAATGTGAAATAGGAATATATATATATATAAATTTCTATAACAAAAAGCCTTGAGACCTTGTTGAAAGTGGAATTTTATAGTTTCGACATCACTAACAAGGGAAGATCCCGAAACCGAAAATTCTAAAAATTCGGAAACTTTGTGAATATGTAGGGGATTTCCTTCTGATTACAACGTAATTTTTTTTGCTGCCCCAAATTTACTCGAAGGGGGTGAAATTAACTTCTGAAAATTCGGCTATTTTCCGATTTTGTGTTATAACCCACGAACTGTAAGAGATAGAAAAAAAGTTTTAAGACAAAAGTTACTTCTTTTAATTAGATCTATCATTTGGTAAGAAAATATTACAAAATCGGAAAATAACCGGATTTTGAGGGGTCAATTACACCCCCTTAGAGTGAATTTGGGGAGCAAACAAAAATTGCGTTGTAATCAAGAAGAAATTCCCTACATATTCACAAAGTTTCAGAATTTTTTGAATTTCCGGATTCGGGATGTTCCCTTGTAAGTAAATTAGAATATTAATATTCCCTAAGTCAGGCAATCAGTTTTGGTATCATATTTGAATCTATTATATTTTGGCATGCAATTCCTTTGTGCTGTATATTTTACAAGGTAACTTCGCAGAGTTTTTGACAAAAATTTGTCGGCAGTAAAGAACGTTCTAGAATAATATTAAAAAATTACGTTCAATTCTACTGATAACTTTTTAATATAATACGTCGGAATGTCCCCATATATAATATTTCAAAACTATTTACCCATACCAGTACTGTCTACTAAATTAATTTACTGAAATAAGCACACAGTCAATATAACTTTTTTTATTATTAGTACCTCGGTCAATTTCGAAACGGAAACGAAAAGCGTAGGTAATAAAACAAATCTTCATTTAGTATTAAATAGTTGAATTGATAAATAAATATTCCTTTTCGTCATCACAATATGATTTCCACGAATCAATAAGAGCCTCGATCGATTATTGAATCCTCAACAGGCACCTGCCAATATTTAGAGACATGTTTGAAAATTACTTAACGATACAGCGAAGCCTAATGTCTGGCCTATAATTACCACCTTGCCTAATCGAGGGTACGCGTTGAGTCACGTTATTGCATACGAGAATGGGGATGTTCCAGAATGGCTGGAGAAGGAGGAGTGTTAGGATCGGGTATTTAGCCAATTAGTATTATAGAATGGAGTACAGAAGTTCGTCGTCTTAGAAGACCCACGCGCCATTAAAGTGTGCAATTGGGCAGACTAATTAAAGAGGAACAAAGAATTATAAATTAAAGGAAGATACTGCGACGCATAAATAGAAGAAGCAATTGGAAAAATGAATCTATTCTTTTGTATTATTTTAAATACATTTTAAGCTACAATAAAATAAAGTTCAGATGATGACGCCCCAGGAGAATTTTAATTACTCGTTGAAATACTTAAATAATAGAATTGTTGAGAAATTGAATTCGATAAGCACGTTACTTTTCGGTTTAGGATTCAACCCCCCAGCTAGATTATTAGTTCCGGAGATGTACTTTAAGACCTTTTCACACAAAACACTTTTATGGCTGGGGACTGTTATTTTAACTAAATTCTCACAACGCTACTTCTGCCAAGTGAATATGTTTGGAATACCAATCGTAAGCTGTAGGAGTGCCTGATAGCGTGTGAAGGCCCTAAATAAATCAAAGCAACTCGGTTAAACGTTGCTAAGAAAGCAAGCATCTGGTGCTTTGAAGTCTATGCAATCTCCAGGCCATACCGAACACTTGAGGAAAACACTTCCATTTTGTAATATCGAAGCAACTGATTATCAAATTCTTGTGCACCATTACCTTCTGCTTATCATACCTTGATGAGTATTGTATAACGAATCTGCAAATACTTATACCTCCCCGTTTTGACCAACACGAAGTTCAAGAGGTTCGAACGAAGAAAGCTAGGGTGTCGATTAAGAAAATCATCAGGCAGATAATGCTTCACATATACTGAGAATAACTCCCTGGGACTACAGCTAGTTTTTAACTCGCTTAGTTGCTTAAATAAATGGAAACAGGCCTGACGGTACCTACCCGTCAGACACGCCACCTTCTGCGCAAACCAAGCAGGCTTCCCTTCCTCCAATCATTCGCGTCTAACCTCCTTCCTTGACCTCGCGATTCTGTCTTCCTCCCTCGCAACGATCCTCTCTCTCGAGAATACTCTTTCCTTCATTTTCGCAGGTTCCCCCCAAGAAGCTGTGTACCTATTTACTGACCGTCCACGCGGGTGGCACTGTCGTTCTCGTGATAGCTGAACCGCAAGGCAACCGAGCCGGGCGTCCACTTTCCATTCGGCGCGACTCCGTTCCTAGAACTCGCGATGAGAATTCTTGATATCCTTCCCAAGGATCGATTAGCTGAAAATGAAGAAATACAGGTGGCGCGGGCTGGTGCCGGTGCTCATTATTAATTTCGCCTGACAACCAACGAAATCAGCGGCGCTGCATTTCAGGGAACGTTACCCTCCCGCGCGGGCGCCTTATTTATTATGATTTATTGCGAGATACGCGTAAAAATAATTCAGAGACGTGGCTGGCTGCAATTTATGGCGACAGTTACACGTGGCGGATGTCATTAACGTGTTCGGCCAGATTGTAAACGTTCCTAGGAAAATTTACGGGAATTGTTTTCTGCGCAATATACTTTGGATATATGTCCCTCGGGCAATGCATCATGGTCGCTCGTTTTTGTATTCAGGGAAGTGGGATATATAAATAAGGTGTCTCGCTAACTATAAACGTCTGAATTGTTTCCACCGTTATTGGAGATACATGGATATGCATGGTAGTGATGATAAAACGAGATTCCTTCGAGGTCATCTTGAGGTCGTTTCAAGGTCATGGTATCATAGGTGGTTGAACTCTTCGTATTATGCAAGAAAATGTCGATGACCTTGAAATGGCCTTCAATGGCACTGTGGGGGAATCTTTTTTTATTATTGCTACCACTATATACAGGTCACTGAACCATGTAACCCCCTTCAGTCATTTTTTTACAACTTGAATAGCAGCAGTAGTAAATCAAATGTCCATGGTTAGTGAGACACCCTGTATATTGCGATTGTTGTTTTATATTAATTCCACAAGTAGTGTTGTATAATGTTGGAATTACATAGATAGGTTTTTGTTTCTATATAAATTATTATTTATTTCTATATAACGTAAATCTATATTTGAATCTATATATAACATTAACCACTGTAACTGTACAATACAACTTTGGTTTTCTATTACACGACAAGATTTGGTTTTACTTTTGCTTCACTTCTTAGTTTCGCTATGTCCGCACACATTCCGATGAAACTATCATACAAGTCGACCTATCCCGAACCCGGAAATTCAGAGTATTCTGAAACATTGTGAATATTTGGGGAATTTCCTCCTGATTATAACGCAATTTTTGTTTGCTGTCCAAATTCACTCTAAGGGGGTGTAATTGACCCTTGAAAATCCAGTTATTTTTCGATTTTGTGTTATAAGTCGTGAACTGTAAAATAAATTTGTTACTAAATGATAGATCTGATTAAGAGAAGTAACTTTTGTCTTGTAATTTTTTCTTTTTATCTATTACAGTTCGCGAGTTATAACACAAAATCGGAAAATAGCCGAATTTTCAGGGATTAATTTCACCCCCTTCGAGTGAAGTTGAGCGGGAAATAAAAATTCCGTTGTAATCAGGAGGAAATTCCCTACACATTCACAAAGTTTCAGAATTTTTTGAATTTTCGGGTTCGGGATCTTCCCTTGTCAGTCATGGCAACCTCTGAAAAACAACACATAATTTATCAGAAGATAATTCCCTACATTTTCCTTAATAACACTATCGCATTATACTAAATGTATTATTAGAGATAATGTAGAAAATTAAATATTCACAAATGACGAAAAAGAATGCCACTAAATTTAGAGATGAATGTCATATTAAGAGTATCTTTTAAATTCATCGAAACTTACCCACCACTCATTTCAACCACCCTATAGATTAAAAAAAAAAAAACAGTTCACTTATTAATTAATATCAGTTTCAGTTTCATAGCACAGAAGCAAGTTTCATAATATATGTGCACAAAATATATCAATCACATTTCCCATCGCAAAGTTACGTCCTCCCCCGAAAATGTCCACTTTCCCTCGCAAAGTGTATTTGCCGAATATCTTCAAAGTACCGTCCAGCCTTTTCTCCGAAAGGATATCAAAAGGGATGTATAATCACTATCTAGCTAAGCTGAAGACATCAGCCTCAAAGCCTCCCTCTCGAAATAAAACAACGACCAGGCGTTTGAATTTAACTGGCGGGACACAATGGGCCGCAATCTTTATTGCCTTTCATCTTCATACAGTATAAAATATCCGGCGCACAATGGCAAGCCATCTAGCGGTCCGGCGCTGCGTGAAATGCGAACCTAAACAACTGGCCATCCGTGGACTGGCGCGTCCTATCGTTTCCTGAATTTCATCCGGTTCCATTTTCGAGGCCTCTGACGATCTCTCATCGCCCGGCTTAATCCCCCCCCCCCCCAGTTCCAATCTGCGGGGCCCCCCTTTCTTTTCCATTCCTTTCCTCCCGATACGCGAGCATTCTCTTCCGCGTGATTGTAACATCATAATGGACGGATGATTCAACATCGTCCCTCCATTTACTCAGGACTCGCTTGTCCCTGTCACATAACGCTGATTTATTCGTTGCTGGTGGCTTATTATTACCGTGCACACACACTCTCAGGTAATACGCCCAGACGGTTCTTACCCGCATGGACGCCTGTGCCAAATGGAAAATGGCAATTGATTCGAGTACATTACTGGGAAATGGCATTCTCAATGACCTTCTTATCTCATCTTAGAAAATCATGTTCATAGGGAAGCAATTTTTTTTATAAATGTTGTATTCCGGAAAATGGGTGGATTGATTTGAATCTTTTAAGTGGGATGTATTCGTTATTTTCAATTTTTATTTTTTTTATTTAATTTAAGGTCAATTTGGTGCAAATTATATCACAATATTTCTCATTATATCCACTGTACAACAAGTATATGTAATTCGGAAATTAATTCTACAATAAATAACCGATGTTTCTTTCTAAATTCCTTTTCACTTTATTGTTAAACGCCTGCACCTCTCCATCTTTCAGAAATACTTCTCACAATGTATTATAAATTCTAATTCACTAGTCTCACATACAGTTCCAGTTTCCATCGTAATTTTCAAATTTCAACACCATCATGCACTTACCTATACATAAATTACTATTTTATTTTTTACCAGAAATTGACGGTATACCATCTTCGGATGTGTCCGTTTTGCAACTGCATTACGCTGCCTCCCCCGTATTTGTTTTACAAACAAGAAGTAGCTACAAAGATAGACCTGCATCAAGTGTCAGAAGAAATTAATTAACTAGTTGCAGTTGAAAAGCTGGTTAATTACTTTATGCTCGCTTACACAATGTTGCCTATTCTGTTACAAACCCAGTGGTGTTCCAACGGCTGTTGTTGGCAAGCGCTAGATCCGCGTGCTCGCTCATTAATCAACCGTCAAATCACACCGCGAACTACGATACATGCTTCATCTCCTCTAGCGATATCCTCGCGAGTTTTGATAAACATAACAGTACATACACAATATTAAGCACTTCCAACATTGGTAGTTGCGAAATGGAAGACACGATGACATAAAGTTACGTCTCATACATACTGTCTTCCACTGTCATGTGAGCCATCAGCATATACGATTAATAATAGGTACTCTGCACAACCTACTCCTGCTTTTAAATGGCAATCGAAGATTTTATAAAGTACATACCTTCAATAATTCTTTTTCATCAATTACTGTAGTCGTTATCCATGGAATAAAAAATGGTGCTCAGTTTTCTGGTTTTTTACTAGTAATTTTATTGATAATCATCTTTTACAGTGTTTCTCAACTGGAGACCATGTGGCTTCAAGGGGACCACAAAACATTTGAAGGGAGTCACAGGCCAAAAATTAACTTTTGTGGAGTTAAAGCAAACTCTAGGGGGGGGGGCTGTCAGAATAAAATATTATATGAAAATGATTAAAACTCAAGAAGTAAATACTTTTATATTACAGAAATGCAAACTCTTAACAATATTATATTTAACACTTCATTGGCTCACCTCTTTTTTCGAACAACTTTGACATACCTGGGTGGCTCACACACAGATCAATTTTTGAACGACTGCCATTCCCATCGAAAGAATCCGATCGTTATGAAAAAAATCATGGGTCATTTTCAAAGTCTCTACAATGTATTCCAATAGTTGTTTAATTGAAATTTTATCACAGTTTTTGTGGAAAAATTCTAGCTTACCATATGTCGAGAAAAAACGAAGAAAATCTTTAAAAAATTGTAATTTTTCCAAATTTCAATATTAGAAGCTAAAAATCTACACAGTTGTTGTTCGGATATAATATTTTTAGGAAAAAATAGTTTACAAAGTCGGCTTTGGAGAAAAGGTATTTATTTTGCATATAGAAGGTACAAAGCGTCAAAATTAGTTTATGGGTGGCTCACACCCAGAGTGTCAACGAAGGGTTAAATAAAATACAAAAGTAAATGTGATAAGGAAACGTTCAATTTAGTGACTAAATAAAGTAAACGTTAATTTATTACATATTTACAAGTACGTGCCTATGTGGTTCATAAGAAATGTTATAATTATTTTCATTAAAAATCCATTTTGTAATCTTAAATTAAACGTTGTAATTTTTAATGTTTATCTTTTCGTTTCTCTTTCCCCCGAGCAACTATCACGGATAGGGGCCACAGAAAAATATTAATCTGAAAAGGGGGCCACAGGTCAAGAAAGGTTGATAATCTACTTAGTTCTATCATCATAGTGTCTCGTAGAGATAATTCAGCCCTCTATTGTGAATTGTTGGCGGTATAATGTTTTTATTGCTGATATTGTTCCTTCATAAATCCAGATGAGCTCCAAGCAGTCCATATCTATAATGAGAATAGAGACATGTATCGTGTGATTTATTCAGAAATACATGAATGATTTCGATTATAACATTGGACATCTAACACATCTGAGAAATAATAAAAGCGATCAACGCAATTACAGCAGGTGCATATCTACTGTAAATAAGAAGTGCGTTATCTTGAATAATTAAGTGCAATAGAAGCTACTGATTATGTGCGAGGCTAACTGTTTGTGTTTCCATGGTTGTGAAACGTTTTGAACGGAAGAGCAATTTTCAATGAGGAGACCGTTGCGATGAAACGTTTAATCGCTTTGGTGCCTCGCGTTATTTCGCGTTGGCTGCTGTACCGATTAATTTCGAAGAGTAAATCGGATTACCGACCATATTGGATACATACAGTTATGTGGTCCACTGGGTATACCAATTGGAAAATTGAATCTTGATAATGAATCTTTGCTTCATTACTTACACTGCCCTTAGTTTACTTTAAGAATGAAGGGTGTGGCTATTTTTCTCGAACGAATGAACTAGAATGTTTAAATGAAGAACAACTTAATTCTCTAAGAAGTCTAACAAATAATCAACAAATAAAAAGTAACAAGTAAAAAGTAAATCAACTGTGTGTGAAGTACGAACATACATAATACATTTTACTGATTCTCACTGCAGATATTCGTTGTGACATTATGTAATACATAGATGTAATTTAAAATAAAAAAATTTAATTTTCTCTTTAGCTAACATTTTCAAGCCCTAGGATAAGCAGGACCTGAAAATGTTTACAAGTACTTGAAAAAAATGTGAGCCCAAATTACATTAGCACAAGCTTTCCAATTAACAAAATATAAACATTAATTATTTAAGCACGTTTTTCGAATAATACTAATTTTCAAGTTCAGCCATTCAACGTAATGATAGTGCACGTAGTGAAAAACTTATGTCAACATGTGCACCTGTGTCCCCACGAAATTTCTAAAATCAATTTCCTCGAAACCGAAGTCTCCGAGGGAAAACTCCTATTCCAGTTATTTATTTATTCTTTCAAGAGAAATCATCTTGTGCCGGGGTGTAACATAATTCATAGGTTAAACAAAGTATTCAAAGTTCTTCATTACAGCAGCGTAAAAATAGAAAGCTACTTTACACAACAAACACCACATTTCATATATATTCACTTGTGTAGTAGGCTCGCGTCGCGGCAGACAGAGCGTTGCCAGATAAGTGCTGCAAGGCTCAGCGTTGCCAGAGATGTGTTGCTGGCGGTTAGCGGAGAGAACTGCGCGGCCGAGTCAGTCTGCGTTGAGCCGAGCCGGTATCGAGCCGAGTGAAGAGAATAAATATCTATTTCATTTTTTACCCAACACTTGCTAAAGAAAATATTCATCTATCAAGGATGGAAGAAGACAGAAAATACGAATACATAAAAAATCGAGGAATTGAAACGGTAAATGATGCAAGTGCCAGAAGTGAAAATTTTCAGTATTTTATTTTCGAGAATAAATTATTCTAGAACTTACAGCGTATTCAGCATGTGATTTACATCTCGTTCCATTAAAAAAATAATTTTCCATTTCTTGGGTAGCTACATCGTTTACCATTTCAACTCCCCAATTCCTACGCATGTACTCGCAAATGTCAACTTTGTCTTGTTGTCCCAACGACAAACCCGAAACTTTGACGGACCACAGAGTAGTCAATTTTAATTCATAACACAGCACAGCTGCAGAGTTAAAGCGAAGTGTAGCAATAATAAGTCCTCGCAAATTAATAATTCATACCAAGCGAATGAACGCAAGCAGTTTAATGCTTAAGGACCCATTCGACGCGTCTCTTCCCTCTGCGTGTGCACGCACACGTATACACGTAAACATAGCCACGGCGAACCGTAATTACGCCACAGAAGTGTATAATTCGTGCATACGCCCCCGCGCCCCCTTCGCGCCACTTTTTCCCTTGCACGCGTAATGGGCTTTACGCTCCTATAATTGCCCAGGCAAGCTGATAGAGCGGACGTTCTTGTAATCACAATGGTGCCGTCGCAAAGGGCCGAGTCTTTGCCGGAGACACTTTCATTAAGAAACAAGCGGATTTTCTCTCTGCGGGCTGTTATTCCAGCCACGTAAGGAAAGTTCCGTCGCTCAGGGCCGTTCGATTTTCCTCCGCGAAAGAAATTAAGTAGTTTACGGTGACGACGTTAGCAGAACGTTCGTGGAAATGCGCTATGCGATGGTCAGGAATCTCTGATTAACCTTTTCAACTTCAACTTATCCGCTTCTCTATCGACCAGGCAACATTTGATCAATGTTGCACTTGTTAAATACGCACTCCTGGGGGAAAAGGTAACATATGTCGCTGCTTGGCATTGATAGATGCTGGGCTTCAACAGGAAAAGCTGTTAAAAATTTATTTGTTAGAGGAAGTGCAGTATATTTGGATTACCAGTTTGTTTAAGGCGAATAAAAAATTACAGCAGAGGATGGGAACAAATGAAACTGCATAATGTCATAGGAAAACTAATAAACTTTTATATTTTAAACTTTCAGTAATAATAAGAAACAAAAAGTAATTGAAACGTTGATTGTCAGGAAGTATAAATTTCGTTAAGGCGCAGGTAATTTGGAATATTTCTGTTTCAATTTACCTTCAATTTATAAACTTAAAAAAAAATGTTATTGTTTGTTCAGCCTGTTATGATCTAATCAGGCTGAAAAATCACGATATAAGAACAATCTTAGGTAAATAAAATACATAAAGAGTAATATTTAAGTTAAACGATTTTATTTAAAATTCAGTGAAAACTAACAAATTTAGTGCATTTTAAATAAAATCGTTTAACTTAAATTTTTTTAATAAGTTTTTTTTATTACTTACTTTTTAGTGTCTAAGTTTATTTGTGGTTATAGGTTGACTTCAAGTCGTTTGGATTTGTGGTAATGGGTTATATTTATTGATGACTGGGTAATTTTTTCACCCGCTCGGGGTTAATTTTTTTTTAAATATTGTATTGTTATCCAAACCACGCACGCCTGCAAAGTTTCAAGACAATTGGATAGTTGGAAGTGGGGTAAATTTGAGTTGGCAGATTTGAACCATACAAACATAAAAACAAACAAACAGAGGACCGAAGCTGAATAAAATCGTTTACAAATGCTGTACCTATGGAGTCTATTTGTGCAAAAAACTAAAAATTGTAATTTTCCCAATTTTTTAACTGTTCATTTATTCTTGAAAACATTCACAATTCCATTCGTCGGCGTAAATTCAAGAAACATTCCAGAAAGTAGTGATTTTACACTCGAAAATATGTCGAACTAATAAAATAAACTCCAGTTTAACCCTTCGTTGACACACCTCTTTTTCCGAACAACTTTGACATACCTGGGTGGCTCACACCCAGAGCAATTTTCGAACGACTGCCATTCCCATCTAAAGAATCCAATCGTTATGAAAAAAATCATGGGTCATTTTCAAAGTCTCTACAATGTATTCCAATAGTTGTTTAATTGAAATTTTATCACAGTTTTTGTGGAAAAATTCTAGCTTACCATATGTCGAGAAAAAGCGAAGAAAATCTTTAAAAAATTGTAACTTTTCCAAATTTCAATATTAGAAGCTAAAAATCTACAAAGTTGTTGTTCGGATATAATATTTTGAGATAAAAAATAGTTTGTAAGTTGGCTTTGGAAAAAAGGTATTTATTTTGCATATAGAAGGTACAGAGCGTCAAAATCAGCTTATGGGTGGTTCACACCCAGAGTGTCAACGAAGGGTTAAGTTTAACATGCTTTCTACAATCTACAACACTGTTTCAGTAACATGCCTCCCAAATAAAAGCTTATAATAATTAGAACCTGGAAACCACTGAAGGGGAGAGGAGCATTGAAAATATATTACACTGATCCGAAAATGATGGACCTACATAAATCCTAAAACAAAATTACATTTTAATCTCATATCATAACTGAAGATTAGTTTGCAAGTTTCCTAAATATCAAATAATCTCATGCATTTGACTAATAGCATACAGAAATCTCGCGTGCTCTTTGGGATTCACGAATTACGTAAAAAATCATGAGCTTTTAAAGTCATGGAACGGCCAGTGAGCGAGTTAAATGAAAAGGATGATCCAGCTTCGTTTTCTTTTGAAAGCTGCCTACGACGGGCGTTTTCTTGTACATTGGAGTAAAGGCCATCGTAAATGACCACTGGGTTAGGGTCACGTGGATCAAGCTGGGATGAAACACATGGGTGGAGAGCGTCTGCCAAGTCCAAGTGCCTCCCAGGCAAGAGGTCTTCGTCCGTAAATGGCTATCTCTGTACAGAAGCCTGCGTAAGTATACACTGCCCTGCAGCCCGAATGTTTGCGCGCACGTGTATGCCCAGACAGCTGAAATAGACGTAGATACGAATGTTAATGTTTGGAGGTGCTACGGGACAGGCTACTTCGGTTAGATAAACCTGTTCTGTTTGATCTGTGACGCTGGTTAAAGTTTCGAATTTTACAGGTAATTAATCACAGGAAGACTTGATAGGTCTGTACTGAACTAATTGGGCCTAGTTATGCAGAAAGCTACCAGCCCTCGATGATCTGAAACTGAGTTTTAGTTTGAAGGTTTTAATTGTTAAAGAAAGTAGGTTCATTCCTATTGGGTACACTTTATTTCTTGTTACTGATTTACAGTGTTTTTTAATGGGTTATTTAGTAGTTCTATGAGTTGGTAATTTTTTGCAAAAAGAGTTTTAAATTCTTTGTCATTTTGAGGGTTGGTAGCTTTTTGCATAACTAGGTCCAAATGAATAAATAGGAGGGATGAAAATGTGTTTGTCTGCTAGTGGAATTTTAATGCAAGTCAATGCTGGATGGAAGTTTTTGACTTCTTTAATATATTACTTAACCCTTAACTGGTATCTTGGGGTAGCTCATGACCCCAGGCACGCAAAGTTCGCTGCAAAATTTTTGGTTGCCTAAGCTTGTAAACTGTTTTTCTAATTAATTTTATAATAATAGTTTAACTTTCTAGGTTTCTATTATTTTACACATTACCTAAGAACAAAATATTCATAGAGGTTGATTCAGGGTCGACTTTACAAATTTCTGTGTCCTTTTTTATTTGGGGTCTGCCATGACCCCAGTATACCAGCCACGTTTGCCAAAAACAGTATACCAGTTAAGGGTTAATAAGTATCATAAACAAGAGTTCTATTGGGTACTCGCAGAATTTTCGAAAATATTATTTTTCATTTTGAGAGAAGTGTGAGACGAAATTGTATCACTGTATGTGATATATTCTGGCACATTTATGAATATGATGTACATAAACATCGTCAAAAATATTTTGATAATGTCACAAGAAGTTGTTACGTAAAAATCGAAATAATATATTTTGCTGGTTAGTTATTTGTGTTCGGCTTTAGACTATTTCCCAGAGCATTTCCAAAAAGATGTAGATAAAAATAAGAAAATAAATCTGAAGCTTGCATTCTGAAAGCTCAGCACCAATGTTTCCAGCTGAAATTTAACGTCTCCCCTGAGCGATTGAGCACGATCGTCAGTAAGCATGGTCCAAGCACAGAAAGACGCCAAGTTGAATGTGAATAAGCTGGTATAAATTTAGAGGCACACACAGACGAGCACGTGTACGCAGAACGAGACACATCGTTGGACCACCTGCTTCCAGAGGCGGGCGTAGTTTAGGGAGAGCCTGGCTCTCTATTATGTATAATAGGGATACTTCAGTTCTTTCCTCAGACGTTGTTTGCCATCTACCTGTCTGCCTGTTTCGAAGTGTGGAATACCGTTTACGTGTGTCCACACTGTGCTACCCTTCATGGCACATACACACACACACACAGTGTGCGAGACCCAGCGTTTTATTGTGAACACTGTTTGCGTTTAGCATCCAACTGGAGGGATGGAAAGCGTTGGTGATAGGGGTTTTGTGTCACCCATCAGAACGTGATCAAGATCTTCCTGCAGCCTCTTGTGCTGGGCTTCCGTTTCCTGTTTTTTGTAGCAGGGGCTACCTATGATCGAATCTGTTCATTAAGGTCTATTTTGCTTCTCTCTTCAGAACGTTTGTGAACTGAAATCACAGTTTCAGTTATATGGGAGGCTTGACAGGAACAATTTGGGTAATATGTACATGGGGGATGCTGTTTGGTTAGGAATACTGGTGGAAATCGACGGAGGTCTTTAGTTATCGTTAGGTCGAAACAGAAACAATTTGTTTAGGATGCTTCGATCGTGATAGTTTGAGCAATGTTCAGAACATTTCTGAATATTCAGAAGTTTATTTTCGGATGTCGTCACTGTTAGTATTATAAACTTGTTGCGAAGCTAATTATGTTTTATTTTTGTCATGGGATCTCCTTCTGAGCAGATGTTGATCACTTATAAAAGAATAATATATTCTTTCTGTGAAATACGGCATAACTTTTTATTTCGGAATGGAAGAAAAGAGAAGGACGCCTGAAGAGAAATAAAAGGGTATTTTAGGATAGGTAGGATAAATCATAAAGTCAACTTGACGTAATTCAAGATTCGAATATACCATTCAATCATAACATCAAATGCTGTATCTAATTTATTAATTAGTAGCAGGGCTCTTACTATTCGGATATCCGAGTATCCGGATTGCTCGTTATAACTCGGAATCCGAATCGAAATCCGGATCTCAGTATCCGAATATCCGTACTTGGATCCGAGTATCCGAGTACCCCGCTTCGGATATTTTATCATCATGACTGAATAAAGCTCTGTTTATATCGATTCTAATTGAAGAGAGAAAGTTTAACTAAAGTGATTAAAACAAGAAATGCAAAGGGAATTATATTAATATTTGTTTTACAGTTATTCATATACACTAAGATTATAACTTCCAATTTTGGTCTAAAAAAACAAGTTTATTTACATTTCCCGGTGACAAACATGAGCTTTTGGTAGTTATAATATTATCCGCTGTAGAGAAGACCCTCTCCGAACTTGCTGATGTTGCAGGTATGCATACATAGGTATTTTTTTGTTAAGGAAGCTATTTTTGGAAATGTAGTTTCTCTTAATTTTCACCAAATTATGTGGTCCAGGTTGTGTCCAATTTGCTGCTCCCTTAAATACTTTTCAAATTCAGTAACTGAATGTTCTTCGATACTATTTTTCGCAAATAGGCTTCTGCAATAGGCTTTCAAATATTTATTATTTTAAGCAGAAAATAAAGATGCCAATAAATTTTTCAAAATATAAATAAACTTGTTTTTTTATACCAAAATAGGAAGTTATTACCTTAGTGTACATGTATAACTGTAAATAAAGTATTGATACAATACTCCTCGCATTTCTTGTTTTAATCACTTTAGTTAAACTTGCTCTCTTTAATTAGAATCCAAATAAACAGAGCTTTGTTGAGTCATTATGATGAACTATTTGAAACGGGATACAGATCCGGATTTCGAGTTGTAACGAGTAATTCGAGTACCCGGATATATCCTGACACTCGGGTACTCGAATCTAAATTAAATAAGTATCCGGATATCCGAATATAAATTTTGTGGGTATCCGAGTATTCGGATACTCTAGCCTCGGATATCCGTAGATCCCAGAAATAGTAAGAGCCCTAATTAGTCACTACTTCTCCTTTTTCAAGTATCAGCTACATTTTCGCCTTTTAACCTGCACGATATAAAAAGAAAATATAATATCCTACACATGCTTGACTACCACTAATTCAGTTCATTGCCAACAAATGTCAGCACTTTCTTCAGGAGATATTACAATTCTCGATATTAAATACACTTACCTTATATATAATTGATTCAAAACGTAGCCACAAGTGATTTACTACCCCAAAGTGCCAAACAATCCCAAGAATCGTGGCGTGTGTTTTTCAAAACCATATTCACGGTCCCGCCTTTATACAAATTTCCAAGCGTCGCCCGCGAAGTTACCGTAGGATAGAATTGGAAGCAGACATGCGATCGACACGCGGCAGGACTGCTCGTGCAGCAGGGAGAAGTCAAAAAACTGGATTACCTATTCGAATCGAACAGCAGTTTCCGCTGGATTACCTTTTGTCGCAATCTGCCACGGAGCCGTGAAACTCGTAAAAGATGCATCGCCGCCCCTTGGCGGGTATCGCGTTCATTCCGTCACGGCTATCAAGTCGATTAGAGCCGAGCGTTCGACGCTTCTTTGTCCAAAACAGCTGATTCGTTCGACTCGATTTTACCCTCGAATTCCAGCCGTAGCATCGCAATCCACGGACCGTTCTCTCATGACGCCTGCCGCATTGGTGGTAGTTTCTTTCTACCCTCTGACGATTCAACCCTCCCCCCCCCCCGTGCTTCTACCCGTCATCCCTCCCACCCCACGGCCCCCCTCGAGATAGAATGTTTCGCACCAGCAGAGGAACCCCGACCGATCTTCCGGAAATCAATAGTTACGCGAAGGACGAGCCCGCCAGGGGTACGCTCCCTTTGCTCCGTCAAGTAACTCGGAAAAGTTGGCTGAACAATTGCGCAGCGTCAAAAGACCCGAATCATCGGGCACTCCTTCTTCCTTGCACCACCGTAATTGTATGTGCGTTGCAGTAGTGATTGTACAGCGACGGTGGAGCTTCAACCTACGATCACTTCGGATGACTTCTTATTCAACGTTGCTTTCCTATTTCCATTGGTTTCTGAGGGGTTTAAGTATTAGGTTGGCGCATACGAAATTACCGATCGCGGGTAGCGCGAATGTTCCTCTGTTTATGGCGGGGAATACAATAACAATTGCTAACGCAGGCTCGAGAAATGTCGCGGAAAGTAAAAACAGTGAAATCAATGAAATAGTTAAAAAGCAAAAAATATTTTTAGTCGAAATTCTCTAGGCGAAACGACAATTTCGTGATAAATAGGCTTTCCATCACCAAATTAAGGGGGCAGTTATTTTTCCCTGGGGATGAGTATTTTTATGTGCTTTTTGATATTCCATTCGCGTGATACAGTTCAGCGAAATTGGAGGTCATTAATTGGCAGACGTTCCTTGTGAGTTTGATTTCTAGGATAATTCATTCGGGACTGCTCTCGAATTTGTGTTCTATTGAGCTTGCAGTGGGCTGATTTGTAGATTCTGTGGGAAAAATAAGCTCGTGATTAAGAGAGGAAGTGGGTGTTCTTGGAGGTCGTAATTGAGACGTAAGTGAGAATCGATAAGTAGATATTCGCCGCAAGGCAGGAATGGAGGCAGAATAAAACGAATCGACTATTTTATCTAACTAATGTTGTATGAGAAAAATAGGTAACTACCCTGAAAAGCATTCCGAGAGCAATGAGATTAATTTGGATTTTTCTTTTTATATTCACAAAATTCCAAAGTAGTGTTTAGTTTAACATATTCTTACTTCTGTTGGTACCTCGTCAGGTGACAACTGATGATATGTACTTCCATTTCTTGTTGCCTTTCTAAAGTTTCTCGTAACGCAGTTACTTACACACTTGCAAGATAATTAATAATTATACGAGGTAAATTAAGTTACAGAACGTGTCCTGAAATACGCGGGGTCAATCAAGATCCGAGGGTTGAAGATTGTAGTGGTTAATAACGAAATTCAATGATTAAGAATCGGAGGTTTTGTCTGTGTATATTTAGTCCCGCATGTTTACACGAAAATTATGAAATTTGGGATCAGTGGGAAGTTATTATTCAGGACACGAACAGTTTACAATTTTGATAAAATTACTACTAATGCATATTGTGTTTTAGAAACATTTTCCTCGGAACATCTCGCTTATTTAACTTAAGAGCGTAGTTTTACTTGTGTCAGTTATGTTTTGCAAGAATATAAAATTAATTCTGTCGACCTTCCAATGAATTATATTTGGGCAAAAATAAAATTGTCTCTTACTACCAGTGTCTTTTACTTTTTATTTTCTACAAAACTAGCTTATAAAATTGTACAGCCCTAGTATTTTATTTGAACATACCACAAGTTTTACGATTATTTATTAAATATCTACAAACACCAAGAGTTTTACAATTTGATTAGAACATGCGATATGTGCAACTTTGTTCTAGTCGTCGAAACAAAAGCCCTTTTAACGACACGTTGATGGTGTGTCATAAGCTTAGAGCGTATAAACATGGAGGTCTCATTGAGAGCCCGAAACTGTCGCCAACATCGTGCGAGAAAGAAAGAGATACTTACTCGATGGTGCGAGCGAGAGAGGTACATAGAACGAGGGACTCCCAATCGCTCGCAGTGCGCATGCGCCGGTGTACACCTCTCACTCGCACCAGCTCGCACATGTCTTTCTCTCTCGCGTGAAGTTGGCGACTGTTTCGAGGACAGGAGACATAAGGCAATGACACCTCCAGTAGTATATGCTCTAAGGTCATAAGTCACGAAAGATTCAAAAGCATATAACGCGCACGTTTCATGTGCACAAAGCTTCCTACACCAGACATTTTCAACTGCTGGTATGCACTTCATTAGCATTTTATAAAAATCGCGGTTTAACGATGCTGGGTTTATGTGTTTGTAATTTTGAAGCCTTGTAATAATATATATCGACACTAATCAATTTTGTCGTTCCGATTATGCATTGTGGCAATCCAAAATATGGAACTGGAGAATCTGTTGGTTCTTTGAATTTCGACTATTATTATAGAAACTACTTCATGTCTTAATGGTTTGTTACTCGCTCAGATTTTCACATCATTGTTTTTTTATTTAATTTTATTTATTTTTTATTTTAGATAGTTATACTAATAATAATTATAGTCGTTAACTTCTATGTTCTTCCATTGTATTTTTTGCTTATTTTTTATCTAGGTACTATTCTGTTTTGCTTTATTTTGTTCATTTTTGTGTTTCTGCTTACCTATATCTATTAGTCCTCTACTGATTTTCTGTATGCCCTGTGTACCAAAGGGTCTTCCCGTATAATAAATAAGTAAATAATTAGAAGCTACTTAAAAAAAAATGAAAATGCAATGAAAAGTGAAATATAAGTTTCTTCCTTATTTAATGTAAGACTCCCATTTGTTTTTAAGTCGGCGCCAGATTTACACAGTGCAAATGAAGAGACGCCGACATGAAAAAATGGAGAGTCATAGATTAAATAAGAAAAAAACTTATTTTTCACTTTTCAGTGCATTTTACTTTTTGAACGTACGTTCTAATATTTGTTTAAATTCTTTATTTTATTTATTTTTTGTTATTTAAGTTGTATAACTACATTTTCATAAAAAAAAATGGGCAGGACTACAAAGGAGCTGCTTGTAAAAAAAAAGAACCGTTTGCTAGAAACGGAAGATTCCATTAATAATGAAACAGATTACTTATTTTCGGTGTAACTTCAAAACTACTTAACCAATTTTTTTGAAAAAGCTAAATTGAAAAGAAAACCAATCGGGAAGTCTCTAAAAATTAATTTGTAAGTTTTTAAATGAATTTACATTTTTCGATATCTGAATGTGCATAATTATCATTGTTATATTACATACATTTATTACGTCACCAAAATTTGTAAATATATTCTATTTTTAAAGAACAAATTAAGAAAGCTCATTTTACCCCGAGGCTCACTTTACCTCGGTCTTTCATGCATAGCTATTGCAGCCACTATTTAAAAGCATGAAAATTCTTATTGATAGGTAACAATTTTATTAACAGGATAATGGCCTCACCCCCCCCCCCCCCCTAATGAGGTAATTTTGGTCACGACATTAACAGTTTTTTTTCCACGGTGGAACTCACACTTTCAGTAGGAGACTATAAAGAATGACGAAAAAACTAGATTGCGATAATCAATAATAGAAAATTGTGGTTATGTCATAGGCTTCATAATTTCAGCCTTTATTGTTCTATTCTGACCTCGACACTGAATTGAGAAATCCTGGATTTCTTCAAATGAAAGTTTCATTCGCGATAATTTTAATAATTCATTCATCGAACGCGAACCGTATTGCGACTTGTCGAAACGCTTCTGTCGCTTGATCCGGGCAAAGATCGTCCGATTTGACATTATCGGGGCGATTTAAATATTTTAAATGGTCACTGGATCGCGCGGAGGCGGTGTCCATCGCCGTCAAGTTTCAAAGAGATTTACTTCGTTAAGAGATTAGCGCAGTTCTGCGTGTCCGTTTCGATCTCCTTTAGGTGCGGTACAATTAATGATGTTTAAACTTTTCTAACTGCCGTCGGAACTTTATGGCAGAGAATACGACCGTGGAACTTTAATTAAACTTTCTCAGAGGGCGGAATACCTTAAATTAAAATGTGATAGTGCGTAAAAACTCGGTTAGGTAATTAAACGTCGAGACAAATTTGCGAAGGGATTGCCGTCTGTTCTCCCGATAACCTTAACAACGTTTAAGTGTCGCGGATGACCTCGTTCGAATGAATAATTTACGAGACTCTTCGGCTCGCTCCGCGCTGAAGGGAAAAGGCACAGTGAGGATGTATTATCATCCTTTCAGGGGGGACCAGTCCGTCCGAGTGTTTCGATATTTAAATGTCAAGAATTAATTGCAGGCAATCTCGATGCTTTAAAATTACTATCCATCGCATACTTCTCTCAATTAACGTTGACGGTGGTATATAAAGGTACTATGTACTGAGTAAGACACATGAAGTGTTACCAAAGCTATTGAACACTATTCTTGAAGATTATTCTTGCAAGCTACAACAGATGACAACGGAACTATTTTCTCAGATTTTGTAGAGGGTCTATAGACATGTTATTATTATTTATTTAAGTAGAAGAACACATAAATTGTTTATACTTTAATTATAAGAATGTTAAGCTGAACAGCTACACAGTATTATGTAATGTACTGACCCTTTACTTATCGTTTTCCTCTGACTATCTCTGCAAACATGAATCAGACCAACTACCCAAATGCTGCGTAAATGTAAATACTGCGCTATCCCTGCTACTCATCGTCATCTTAGCTCTGGGGTGTCGAACAAGCGGCTCGCGAGCCGTAGTGGCTCCTTCTCCTCTTCGCCTGCTCCGTAGAGCCGCAGGAGAACGGCCCCCTCCACACCTACTTCACTGTGATGAATTTCTCCTCCGGGGACCGCTCTCTCTCCCTGCTGGGTCTCGTGCAACGCCTGGAGAAAAATAAGTGGGGGAACCGGCTGACCCGGGGCCCGACTCGTGCGGCTCTCGGAGTGGGGAAGTTAGACACTACTGTCTTAGCTAATGCGTCACCTACCCAAAATCCCGTCATCCCCTCTCTTACATTCCGAAACCTTTAAAACCCCATCGCATCCCCTTATCCAGGAGCATTACTATTCCGTGTGTTTTTCCGTCTTGTGTTGTCCTGTGCCGTCCCTTAATTATGTTTCTTTTTTACAGATATCTACTGCTACCTGTAACCACGCCTTGCGGTTTTTTGCAAATTTTCCCCAATACCCACTGACTTTGTGCTCAATTCGCAAGACAATCGGTAATACCACTCATACCACTTGGCCGGTAACTGGGCTCATAGTCCAGAGGGACGGCCCTCAGGGTGTGGATTACTCCCACCCCCACTGAGAGGAAATGAAAAAAAAAATTATCCAGGAGCATTACTATTCCAAAAGCCACCAGCCTCAATCACAGAGTCGAGTTCAAAACAGTTGAATCTCCAATATTCTTAATTTAGTTGAATAAATATCTTTCTAAATATTATTTATAAAACCGGTAGTTGAATTATCCTTGTGTCCATTACAATTATAAATTATTTTATTACATATCTGAAGTGGTGTACATATAAACATTTGTCAGTTGGTTAATAAGTAGATACTATTTAACACGAATGATGTATATTGAGAGAAAAAATCGTTATATTACTTTTGATTTGGGCCAAACTTTCCTCCAAAACTCTGCAATATCGTTCTGAATCACTTTTTAACAGTACAAATAAGAAATGAAATATTCGAATCAAATAATATGGGGCAGTGGTTTTCGAACCGCAGCTCTAGATTTCGTGAAAACACTGCGTTTAAAATTTCAAGAGAAATGCGTCCCTGTTTGGTGCAACATTTCAAGAAAGATGTCTTTCTCGTTTAAAGTTTGAGGGAAGATGTTTTAAGGATCAGCTGTAGCAAGTATCAAACACTTGAGGAAGAACGGTATAGTAGCAAAAGGTACACGAGACACGTTCACGAAACGTAGCTGCGGGGACCACACCGGTTCAATTTCCTCCCATCCTTTTCTTGTCGGCCAGGAGAAGAGAGCGACTTTAAGCGTGCATTTCTCACGGATTCTCAGACATCTGAATACAATGTCGACGGCCCATAAATTTTTCACCATAAATTAAGAGACGGGTAGGCAAAGCGCCCACCTCCCTCGGTTTCTCTCTACCCTGCGCCATCACGGTTGTATTCTAGTATACACTCAAGAAATAATTGTCATCCGAGAAGATCGTTCCTCGCTCTCTCCGCCTTCTTTTGGTGTTCGTAATATTTTTCGTATTCTCTTTAGGAGGATACTATTCCTTCATGATTTCTTTTGTCCTTCTTATACAAAATGTGCGAAAAGTACGCTGCACTTTTTAATGTTTTTGACTCGACAAAGTCTGCTTGACTGTGATCCTGAGCTTTTTGGGAATTTATATTACATTTCTGTAACTACACTGCGTTCCACATTAGAGCGTACTCGTTTCGCGCAGGGATACACTGTTGATTGGTAGTAAACCGGCAGGGAAAGTGCTACGACCAATCGCAAAAGTGCTACGACCAATCGCGTGCGTCAGGTCCGTGGGAGCTGCGCAGATCGGTCGCAAATCGGTAGCGGCGTTGGTGCGTTCTTATATGGAACGCAGTATACTGTGATTGATGTTGGAATTGCTAAGGAATTCCTATGGTACCAGAGAAAATACAACATTGGATAGCTATGCATTACGTGTAGGTCATTATAACTCTATTTACAACTGAAATGAGTTGAAAGAAGAAAGAGCGTCTGCTACAAATACGTTGCGCTCGTCGCCGAGTTTTCATGCAGGAAGGAAGTTATATTTTTCATAAAACTTTGCGATGAAAAATGACGTACTTTCTATATACGTATGTCTCATCATTGTTAGTAGGTACCTATCTTGTATTCTCATTTTGTAAAATTTGAAATATTGAATTTCATGGAATCGATTAAATATTTGGGGTCTTCCCATTTGGGATAATACCTAAAATAATTCAAAGCTTTTTCGTACCAAGTGCCATATTTTGCCTAAACGAGAATTATAATACTATGAACAAGTTTTTTTTTTACAAAATGTCAATTCGCTTTTTCTGTAAACTATAAATTATATGCCACTGTGAATAAGCATTCTTGGTTCGCTTTTCAAATATACGTACACATGTATACCAAAGAACATATATTTGTATCTACACTGGTATTCCAAATTTCAGATATTTGTTCAGAAAAGAAACACATTCAACTTTATAATTGATTTATAATTGTTCGAATTAGTGAAAGTAATGTACTGTCTTCGTGATTAAAATTTTATTCGTTGGCACATTTAGCAAGCTTACCTTTACGTTTTCGAGGGGATCCATTTTCGTTTCCACAGTTTGAAACATTAATTATTAACACGATACCGAATTCATACTGCCGATCATATTTATAACCATAATCCCAAATTTGACACGTAGGTAGATCTATATTAAAGTCCTCATTAATAATTGAAAATATTTTAAATGTGAGTAACGAATTTCCGGCGTGAATTTCCGTGAATTTCCGTGCTGCATAAAAGTACACCCGCTTTAAGGGGTTATACCTACTCAGGCGGCCGAAAAGAGGCGAATGTTTGTGAATTTTTTTTGAAAAAGCTAAAGCATATATTCTTACAGAACATTTTGCACTTAAAAGGGCAATATTTAAAGAACATTTGGTAATTTTTTCGTAGAAAAATATTTACGTTTATAATAAAGTAACAACCCACATCCGAGAAGCCTTTTTCAAAATTTGGTTTTGCGGTGAGCACTGCCATTCGAAACCAGATTATCTAAAATCAAAAAACCAAAAAGAAATATTAATTTAAAACAAAATGGGGGCTATTTGAAGTTGAAATCCTGATTTTTTTTCGTACAAAAATCACGCGAAAAAATTCTCACCGCAAAACCAAATTTTTTAAAATGCTTCTTGGATGTCGGTTGTTGCTTTAGTATACACCTAAATATTTTTCTACGAAAAAATTACCAAATGTTCTATAAATCTTGCTCTTTTAAGCGCAAAAAGTTTTGTAAAAAAATACGCTCCCGCTTCTTGAAAAAAATTCACAAATATTCGCCTCTTTTCAACATTTTGCTCGCAGAATTTCCAACTCCTCGCCTGAAATTATTCTCTTGGTGCACGGGGGATTTTGAAATTATTTCTGTTAGGAAAAGAAGCGCCAAGACGAAGGCTGGTATTTACTTCCCTCTTTTGGCGGATCCTTGAAATTCTCGCGGGCTGCGCAAGAAATTATCCCGTTTCTTTATGTCCCTTTTTTTGCGTTCCTGTCATTCCCCTGACTCACTCGCGCCGCGTCATTCTTTGAGGACCGGAATCCCGGCGAGCTTCACTCCGGCAGCTTCCCTGAAATATGTGAACGTGCGAAGCTACAACCTCGAATACAGATTCCCCAAACGACGGGACACTATTTAGCTTGGTATTCGGCAACAAATTAAATTCAGAGCAAAAGAATTCCTGTAAACGTTGCCCCGGGAAAGCCTCCTTAAAGAACTATTAAGAAACTACATAACAAACACTTATTAAAGTGTAGAATCTCATTTTCATAGAGAACCATTTAATTGTATTTACAGTCCACTTACAATTTAAATTGCTGTTCTACATTAAGCCATTAGTGTTCTTGCAGTTTAGGCCACTCTTTACATATACATACCAAATAATAGAATAAGTATAATTATCGCGAGAGTGCAAAGTTGCATTTGCTGTTGGCACTTGCATTTTCGAACTCGCTTAACGAAGTCACCATTTATTAATTAATTTACGAGGATATTAATGCCGCGCCATTTTCCAGGCTAGTGTTCATCCGCTCGTAGGTACCCAGCATAATACACGTCTCTCCTTCTTGGGCAGCGCATAAGCGCCCACGTATTGTGCGAGTCGAGACAGCAAAGCAAGATTTTTCCCTGTTGTTCGCAACAAAAGGTTCATGATCCGAGATAGAGCGGCGTAATGTGACATTCATATCGGTGGCCCGCGACGGAGGAAACGATGAGACTTACGCCCAAGAGCATTGTCACCGTCCTGACATTTGCAAACATTACATTCTTATTTGAACTTGCTGTTTAAAGCAGCGCCATCTGCGCCGGTATATTTCTCTGACTCTTTTTTTTTTGCCTGCTTTCAAAAGTCCGGGATGATTTGGAGCTGGTCTAATGACGACTATTTACAAAGAAACCTCGTTACGGCCCGCGATGCGAGATCCACAATTATACGGAGGGAAGTGATTCAAGGGGTGCACGTGGCGAGCCGAGGCTGCGTAATTAAATTGGATGTTGAGGATAGATGATGTATAAGAGAAAAGTTCTGGTTCATTTTTAGGAAACTGTTTGGAGAATTTATAGATGGAACAGGTTTAAAGGACAAATGTAATAAACGCCGACTTTTTTGCCTGGCTACTAACAAAAAGATCTTGCAAACTCCGTATCTGTAGATTCCAAAAATATAAAAATAGTCATTATTTATCGATTTGTGGTAGGAAACTTATAATAAAATATGACTTTTCAATTAATTGTTTTACTAAATAAATTCGGTGACAACTGGATCGAAAATTGACTACTTGGGTGTATACAGAGTTTGGAATTAACTAAGTAAGAAATTATTTAAATAATTTGTCGAATAAAATGCTTGTATTCGTAATTGGAGGCTTGAATAATCCGAGTTACCTTTTCTCGACAGATGAGGAATAAATGTTTGAAATTTTATTAGTTATTCGAAAATTTTACCCATCTCCGCTCATATACTAGTGACACAGAATATTACAAACAACTGGCGGTCATCTTTACTTAAGGGGCCATGCGTAGTTGGCAGGCGAAAAAGAACGCGATTTTCGGGAATTTTTTGTGGAACATCTAATGTATATTTTTTGCAATTATTTGTTTATTTTAAGTGTACGTATATTCAGCAACTCCCGGTGATTTTGTTACAGAAAAATATAAAAAAATGAACGAATAGCAGCGACTCTCCCGGAAGCAGTTTTTAAAAAGCCGCAGCGCGGTGAGCTCGATTTCTCCGAGCCGGAATATCTGAAATCAAAACGTGAAGAAGATTCTGTTAATATATTAGTTTATCTGGTACGCGAACGAACGATTTTTAATAAAAAAATATTTAAGACAAACTGGCAGTCGTTAATGCAAAATCATAATTTTTCGATGTCTGAATTGTTCGTTTTTCGCGAATTAAAAATAGAGTTTTCGTCAAAAACAAAAATCCTTCATTCACGCCCCAGATGAACTCATATACTAACAGAATCTTCTTCATTTTCCGATTTCAGATGATTCAACTCAGAGAAATCGTGCTCACCGCTAAAAAAATAGTTTCCGGGAGAGTGGTTTGCTATTCGTTCATATTTTTAATATTTTTCTGTAAAAAAATCACCGGGAGTTGCTGAATATATATACTTTTACAATAAGCAAATAGTTGCAAAAAATATACATTAGCTTTTCCACAAAAAATTCCCAAAAATCACGTTCTTTTTCGCCTGCCAACTGGGCACAACCCCTTAATTATTTAGAATTCAACTAAATCACCAAACTTTCAACGGTACCTACGGTGACTCGAATTAATTTTCGGACACTTTTTAAAATCGCATAACTTTTTTAGAATTGGTCCAAACAACTTGAGTTTTTTTGAGAAGCTAGAATAATTAGTTTGCTAACTGACGCGTTTCGTCGTTTTGAAAAAAAAAAAGTATTTGGTTGTAAAAGCGAAAACAATAGTAAAGGTCGATTTTTAAACTTTTTTTTGTGAACTAATAATGAAAATTAAAAAAAAAAACTGTTTGTAGATTGGAGTAAGTTGTATACGTGCCTAAAATTTCATGAAAATCGGTTAACGTTGCTCCGAGCTACAAACGTTTAAAGATCGCAGAATAAGGTCGAGAATCGCTGATTTCAGGAATTTTCGCGATTCTCGTTTGGACCAATTATAAAAAATTATGCGATTTTAAAAAGTGTCCTAATATTAAAGCGAGCCACTGTATGTATCTATATACCTACAAGTATTTTCTTGCACGGAATAGATTTCATATTTCATCCAGTACCTAGGGTAAAGGTACCAGTAGTTGACCATGTGTCAGTAGTAGACAACTTTTCAGAAAACCGTGAAAAACAAGGTTTTTAAAAATGGTGAACTGTGGGTATTAGGAGCCGCAGCGCGCTGTCGAAAAGAAATAATTACACTTCTAAAAACCTTTCACGTTTTTCTGAAAAGTTGTCAACTACTTACACATGGTCAACTACTGGTACCTTACCCTATATCTAAATGACGTCATCTCCAATCAGAACTGAAAGCTTCCCATTCGATTTAATATCAGTAGCCATGGCGTACACCTTTCCCATTCATTCGCTTCTATAAAATGTTACCAGTGTTTATCCAACACTAGAGTTTTCCTCGAGCCCCTGTCGCTGCTCCGCGGAAAGCACCACGAGACCCCTACAATAAAAGTTGCTGCTTATCCACGCAAGTTCCTCGTGGATTTCATTAAATCAAAACAAATCCAATCACGTGAAAAAATTTCGTCCCTCCTCGAGCACCACTTCATTCCCCGTAAAATAACAGGGAACGTCGTTGAAGGGCGGGGGGGTTGACTGGGGGAAAAGCGAGCGGGTTTCCGCGCGGAGGAACTCGCGTGCAGAAACATGTTTCGCGAATGTGGGCCCGTCCGTAAGATTTCAATAACCATTCCATAAATAGCTCGCGGGATTTCGAGGTTTTCCCCTTGAAACCCCCGTCGACTTACTCCGCTTCCGCGTGTACGTTTCCCCTGCGTCCCCATTTTGGCAGCGCGCCCATGTAAATGAAAACAAATACTTTCCCCGCGTCAGCCACTTTCATTGCTTCCTTGATGCATGTCTTTATAAGCGGAACGAATGGTTATTATTCGGCCAACTAGATGTACACGTGGCCCGCGTTCAGAACCGAATTCGCGGGGCGCGGGCTCACGCGCCGTGACGCTGCGCCGTTTCCGTAGGGGGTGGAACGCGCGCTTTTTTATTTTTTATTCGAAGTTTAATGTCGCTTCGACTGCGTAGGTCAGCGACTACCTATGCAGTTACTCATAAAAGTGTGTGCCCACCCTATATGTAACATGCTTCGCATATTAAATAGACTTCAAAGTAAGAGCTCGCAATTCTAATTCACAGTAATAAAATATAAATCCTTAATTAACATGTGTAGCTTTGTTTTGGGTGCATTCAGTTGAAAAATTCTACACAGTTTATTTGAAAAAGTAGGGATTGTTATCCAGGAAGTAGCAAAAGATAGTCCCCCAAATTCAACGTGTAATTTATGCAAACGTAATTATTACAATAAGTTAATATTCTTCTAATATTCCTGAGATTTTATTATAAACTCTATTCAACTAATTTTCTGTGAAGTTGGGGCTCATCTTGTTCCATTCTTCTAGGGAAATTTCTTTGAGTGTTTCTTTAGTAGATGGTACTAAATAAGAATATATTAATCAAGGTTAATACTAATGTCAATTATAATGGGTTATTCTGAATTTAACATTACTTAAATAAGTAAAGTATGTTATACGAATGGGGTGGGTGGATACTTTTGTGAATAACTATATGCATAGGCAACAAGTAACTTAATGATCAGATGCATTCTTCCATGTATCTTTGAGCGTGCATTCAAGGTTCAATTCGACGTAAAACAAATGTTTGAATGATTCGACTAACAATAGTAATCGTATGAGTGATCATGCTATACCATTGTGTACACCACGATTCCGTAACGCAACTGGGGTTAAACCGGATGTATATTCCAATTTCGAGCGAGTCGTACGTCACCCGTGCCCCTCCGCCAACCAGGAAGGATGTGGGGAGAGTTAATGTTCGACGGACCAAGAAAATTTTATTGGCAAACTCAGGAACCGCTTCAAAGTATGAAGATCTATCGGTTTCAATGAATTCTCTTGTATTCCTGCGCTCTTTTCGGGACATTAGCTCTGATGCTTCTTCTTCATCCCCCTCGCTTTTGGGATCCCAAAGTTGGGGGTTGAATTCTACGTACTACTTAATTTTTGGGGTTGAATCAATAGAGGCTTTTGGAGATATAATGTAGAGGTAATTGGAGATACCGAAAATATTGAGGAATTATTAAAAAACAAACCTGAATTAACATTATTCAAGTCGTGATTCCCCTTCTCCTTCGCCTGCTCAGCACCTTGCGACGTCGCATTTCCCACCAGTTCGCAAAATAAATCTGGGTCTTAGTAGAACAAATATTCACGCTTTAATTTAAAAATACACTTACTGTTTTTATAAAGCAGTTTTAAAATTTTAATTTTACCCTCCGCTGCTCTCATTGCCACTTCTTCTTCTACATACAACGTTCTTTAACGATTCACCGTTCACTATTACACGTAACTCGGTATTCGTTGCCATTGTCGTAGTATTTTAGACTAACGTCAGTAAGGCTCGATATGTATTACTCGAATAATTCGAATGTAACACGTGGGCACGTATTTCGAAGCGTACGTAAAGGAGCAAATACGCATGCGCGCATTAACTGCATGCTTGATGCGTCGGCAGTGGGAGAATTTTAGGGAATCCCATGCGCCACCAACGCCACCAATGCACGCACTCACTGAAACGGAACGGTTTTCTCTGTAGTCTATGCACTCAATGCGCGAAGCGGAACAGAGCCATTGGTAATTTTCTACCACAGCTAACCACTAAAATTAGTTAGGTGAGACCAGGGCTACAAGTTCCGTTTTCGATGAAACATAAAAATTGACTGGAAAACAATGTAGTTATTCTTTTCACTGTTGACTAATTTCTTGTTAAATTTACTATATTTTATTATTTTAAGCTTGTATTTAATATATTTAGGGATCGCGAGAAATACCCTAAAATTTTTACCGGCAATTCGCGAAATATTTAGCGGTAATTTGTTAAATTATGTATAGCAATGTAGCGCATATATGCGTTCGTTAATTTCGTCGATATCTACTGTTATCGGTGAAAAAGATTTCAAATACACTGTCCAACAAGGTTTTTTAACTTTTATGAAATATATCGTTTCCGATGAATTTTTGCTCGCTGAAAGCGAATTTGGCCGTGGAAATAGCGTAGTACGTCAGGATTTTTAGAAAATTGAGGTTAAACATGCCAAAAAAACTATTTTGGCCATATTCAAGACAATATATAAAAAGAACGGTAAGTCCTAGCCAAAATCCGATTGAATACTCGAATTCAGCAAGAAAAAATGTTTAAAATACATATATTACTTTAAGAGTTACAATAAATTCTAAGCAAGCAACCGCGTGCAGAAATTGTAAGAGACTGAAATCTGTGATTTACGAGATCTTAATGTGTAAAGCAGAAAGCTTCTAATATGTTTGTGTGTTTGTCTGTCGCCTAAAAAGTTTCGACCGATAAACTCTGGGATTACAAAATGTGTAACACTGAGCAAGTGAGAGCTTTGTAGAGATAGAGACGCGTAAATGGGAATTCACAACCATTTATATCTGATTGTGAGTCAAAGCCCGCACCTCATTTGAATAATTATCGAAACGGTATGAATAATTTTTTAGGTAAAAATCATTAACGAAGAACTAGTAAGTACGCTCTATAAATTTAGCCTCTCCTCTGCGTGCTCTTCTGAACAATCTCGACGCCCTACGCACATTATAAAAATATAATAAATAATATATGCATTTATAACATCCGTGGGTGTAAATAATAGTAAAATATGAAACACTGCTAGAATATCACGCAATATCAAACGTTTCGACTGTGAATAGAAATCCTTCTCCTTGCACATTTTTATTCCAGTAGTGTTATAACAACGGCAAACAAATCATTTACACCTTTTTGACTCTAAACACACGACTTGGCCCGTTTTTCACCAAGCTCAACTATTTACTTTCCCATAGAAAAACATTTCATTCGTGGCACTCGCAGCTTGAAAAACGACACCCATAAAGCGTCATTACTGTTCTCTAAAATACCCGTTGCCGGAAAACAACCGCGTTTTCTTGGAATCGGTCTCCCCCATAAATACAGGCGCATCGTAAGGACAAAAACACGGAAGAAACATGGCTCGGCCTACATTTGTATCCCGCGAAGCGCACCGCCAGAGGACCCGGCATATTTAGTGTATTGTCCTATTTCGTAAGGATCCCCCTGTCGTAGTGCGACATTATACGAGCGTAAAGAAATACAGGGTGTTCTATAGCGAACTGTGCTCCCCAGAAAGAGGGTGGTTCTCTCTGAAAAAGGGGCAAGTTAAAGATATAAAGTTAAATTTGTTGGTAGGAAGCTTCTTCCCCGAGTAAATTCACTTTGGGAATTATACCTGATTCCGAAATTTAAAGCAGGCTACGGGTTGTACATATTTATATTCATTTAAGTTATGATTACGAGTTATTACAAATTCGCGAACATTAAGAAAATAATTGTGTTCTGTATGTTTTGCTTTCTAATCTTGGTATTTGGGTGTAGTTGTCAGTATTTTATACAGGCAATATAAAATAGCAAGAGTGGTGGTAAATATAACATTGCGAATGTTTTTAAATATGCACATAAATAATAATAGTAGTTCATAAGAGAATATTTTTTCTATTAGAATTTTCGATTTCACAGTTTCTATCGTTGACTGGTTATACATATTACTTTCAACGTTATGTAATGCTTTGAGTGGCGGATTATTTACCACATTAACTATTAAATTTGGCACATTGGCAGTGGTGTTGCGAGGTGTTCGGATTTCCGCACTTTTGATTTACTTCATAATATTTAACGGTTCCAACCGTGACATGATGTTGGCCACGTGATTGGTTTTGCCCTCTGGAAGTTCTTGCTTTCTGTGTACTGTTTGCCTCAGTCATTGTTCAACCGACTCGTACGTCGCGCGCTTCTATCAAGCATGTTGCATATAAGCATGCGCAGTATTTAGTTATTCAAACTTTCCTTGATAAAGGTCTAAATATTGACCGAAACGTCGGAAGATGATACTTCTTATATTTGCAAGTTAGCTTTTATTCTTTTAATTGACCGAAACTGTGCGCCGAAATCAGGTTTTAATTATTTAAAAAAAATTTTACGGTCGAAATTCCAACTTCGTTATTCATAAGAGAATATGTTGAGTGGAGACAGACGATTGTGATAACTGAATTTATTAAAAACTCATGATGTTAAACGCAGCCACTAATTAAAAACTGTTGTTAATTTTAAAGAATATTTTAATTTCTTTTTTCTAAATATTCTTCGCAATATAGCGAGTAAAATTATCAGAGAAAGCTTTCCATAAAATAAAAAGGACCACTCATAATAATACCAAGCAGTCAAGTAGTAATCGTACAGCTCTAAAACAGATTACAAGCTTCTTTATTAGCAGTGGGGACATGAATGCCTTCAATTGAATATTAGGTTTTCCGGGGAAACTCGGTTGCATCACACCACTGCAGGAAACGGTGAACCCGCCGGGTCACTGCATTCCGAACAGCCGAAAGGGTTAAAAAGTCAAAGATAGGTCTGCCTACGTAACAAGACCTACAAGTAAAGTGCGTCGTACATATACACATTCACAATTAAATTTAAAGACGTACCTATACATCTATTAAATCTGTTACATGTACGTATACCTATACAGACATTTAATTCAGGTTTTTACAGCATTTTCATTAAACACGGTCCGATAAATTTGATTTTTTTAAAATCTTCACTTCATTATAATTAAGTTAAGTACATTATAATTTTAAGAAAAAATATCCCCACTTATTTTTCTGGGAAATTGCCCTGAATAAAAAAAAATCTTAAAATTGGCATTTAAGGCTGCTACGCATTCTCAAGTAAATGATTCGTCTGCTTTTTACGACTTATTTGAACAAGTGTAGCGGCAATCAGTCTTCGATTCTGACTGCATCTCTTATAAGAGACGTGGTCAGATAAAATTGAGTGCGAGGTTTGGTAATTTGTTTGCATCCATTTATTCATATGCACGATATATTTTTTACCCGCATTTTTCCGCGCCGTATCTATCGCATAAAAATATAATTAAGTGTGTGAGTACGTAGCAACGTAAGTGCAAAATAACGTAATTCAGGAGGGTGTGCATACTATGTCAGCGGATCAGTGTAATTGTGGCATATCCGTCCGTAGATTAGCATCTACTTCTATTAACACGCCTGTGCATTGCCACCCACTCTCATCAGCGGCGTGCCATTAATGAGATTTGATCAGGGAGTCAGGTACGTTTCCCAGTGGCAACGGACGCGCGACGAAAAATAAGTGTTCATAAGCTGCAATTCCGTGTCACCGAACCTCCCTTCGTTCTTCGTTCAATTTTAATGACGCGCCTGTGCAAAGGAGCAGCCTTCGCCACAGTCGCGGAGAATTCAATTTGTCGTGTCTGAACTCTCTCCAGCTGACTCCTCCGCCCTGGGTCACTTTTCTTTTTTCATTTATTTTCGTTGAACTCGTTTTTAATATTGCCCTTCCCCGGCCCCCGTTTATACATATGTATGAAGAGATTTTAATGTTCTTCCGGCGTATGGGGGGCGTCCGCACGGCAAGCCGACATTATTGCACCTAACGCGCTTTGGTCCGCTGCACGTGGCGCGGCTCTTTCCGAAGAACCCGCAAGAATTTTTACACGAATGTATATAGACCTCGCCCGCGGAGCGTGCCGCTTTATTACACCCAGTGATATGGATTTAAGTGATCCTCCCTTTCTTCCTATCTTGGAAAAAAATCCGACGCGGTACTAGGAGAACCTTCCGTGCAACTCTGATGGCTCGTATAATTTCGAGTATTCATTCCTGCGGCTCCTTAAATCGCAAATTCAGTTCCCTTCGAACTGCATACTTGATTGGACATCACTTTTGATTAGTAACAAAATTACTCGGAATGAATTTAAATTTTCTATGTTACAAGTAGTGAGGAATAATTTGATGGCAAAATTACTTCCTCACTTTTTCCTACTACAGGTTCACAGTTGTTGAGGAAATTGCCTGTATATCAAAATGAACGTTCGTGAGAAAATAATTTTTATTATTCGCGTTACTTACTATGTCGCATCTATTTCTCTGCTAATATAATTGTTCTAATTTTTTAAAAATCTTGCAAATTAAATTTGTTGTTTATTGGGTCAAAGTATTTTCGAAGTATTTTTAAAAATTTAAAAATACAGTGTTGACCTTCTTCAATAAATTATATCTATTGAACTAAGAATACCTGATAAAAATTGAACTTTTGAGTGCTGACAGTGAAGTCACAAGAGTTCTTAATAAAAATTATTTCACTTAAAAATAACAAATTTTTGTCCACTTATTTTGCAATTGTTCCGAACAAATACAATTTTATAATAGCAGAGCAATATTCAAAAATTTGAAAAAATGGGGATATAACCCTATTTGTCCTCTTTACGGACACGTTTTCCGAAATGCGTGAACTTGAAAATTGCCCGCAAAATATTATACAATTTAATTTAAAGCCACACATCATCACCGAAATTGTATTACAAGAAAATAATTATTTGTTACTTTATAGTGCATAATTGATCAAGTTAAATAAAATCATTTCACTTAAAAATTTTCTTTTGATATATTTTGTTCAAAGCAATTTATATTCTCGATTTCTGAGACTTCCTCTGTTATCGTGTTCGGTGGCCTAACATTTGGGCCAGAAAGGACCTAGTCTCCGCCAGCTTGGGGTTGAACAGCGCAGCACCCTGAAAGAAGGAAGATGAGATTCTCTGAATTTCGCGACATTACGCGGGCGGGAGCCCACTAATCCCAAGATCAATACAGCGCGTCGCCGCGTGTCGAAAAATAATTAATCACGATAGAAAGTTCGGGCGAAGTTGCCCGGCGCGGCAAATTGCGGGGACCAAGAAACTTGGCCGCAGAAAAGGTACGTCAAAGGCACCGGCGTGCAGATGGTTAAGCGGTGTCACGGCCCAGTTGTGATTTATGTAGCAGTGTAAGTCGTCGAGCATTATGTAATTAGCAGTAAATCTGGTAATGCGCCGTACGCTGCTTGACTGCCGCAGTAGAGTCTAATTCCTATGCTGCAAACCAATCGCATTAGTGCCATGCGGCTGTGCCTACGTGCAGCGTTTTGCTTCCTCCTGCTCCTTCGCTCGTCGAAGATATTTCAGTGGTTAAACAGCCACGCGCGCCACTCTCGTTTTCACCGTTACCTCATCCTTGCGAGTTTTCTGTGCCGTCGCGCTCAATCGCACGCAGGACAACGGCTGATCGAAGTCACTTACCGAAATTACTTTTAATTATCAAATAAGAATTTCAGTGACAAGGAAAGTTCGGCAACCTGAAATTTCGGGAATTGAATGCAACTTTGTATGCGAGTTGCTTATCCGTAACACAGATCTATTTTTTCTTTGGTACCATAGCGCGGTTTTAGGGGGTGAAATCACCCCTTGAGAAAAATGCAGAGTTTTCTTTTTCGTGGAATATCTCGCGAACGGCGAGAGATACCGAAAAGAAGTTTAAACAAAAGTTGCATGGTTTTCTTATATTTACAGAAGTGCGTAAAAAGAAATATCGAAAAATTGATACTTTTTTAGTTACCCCCACCACCAATCCTTAATTCGATAATTTTGACTTCACCACCACCAATCCTTAATTTTCTGAATTTTCGGGTTGCCTAACTTCCCTTGTGGGACCTTCGATATGTTCGACGTATTATGTATATTAACTTTAATCTGTGTAAGGGAATGTTAGAATAAGTAACGCCGGAAAACGAGAGAAGATTAGCGCAAGGTACCTAAACTTGAATTTAAGTTTCAAGTAGAATCTAATTACACAGGTGTTCGCTGTTTTTAAACACTGCTATGGGTTGAAACTCATTGGAGAAAGTCATTAGTCATTCCACTGTATTACCGTAAACTAGGGTGACTTTGCGCGCCGGGGTGACTTTGCCCAATTTTTTTACTCTGACTGAAAAATTACCATATGATTGAATTCGCTATTGTTTTTTTTTTCAATTAACCTTGGAGAAATTATTGCTATCGATGACAAAACACCATATGTTCTAATTACTTCACAATAAAATAAAATAAAGTTTCTCCGAAAAGTGAGCAATGTCACCCCGTCGCGGGCAAAGTCACCCCAGTTTACGGTATACGTATAGCATAGAATGTTTAAACCTGCGACCTGTTTAATTGAATTAAGCTGCGAAGGATTTATGTCAAATTAAAAAACCTAAATTGGTGTGAAAGGTGTGGAATTCAGTGTCAACTGAGGCATTTTATTATTCGACCTTATTTAAAATCACTCCTCTATCTGTTTGTTTGGTTTATAGGCTTGAAATCAACTTGAAACATTGCAGGCGCACGTAGTTATGACGACAATACAAAAATTTGAGAAACTTATCCCCGAGGGAGTAATAAAATTGCATCCCCTACAATTTTAACCCATTTCCACAAATCCAATCGACTCGAAAATTGATAAAAAAATTGTAATTTGTTAAAAATTAGTCGTAACTTGTGAATGTTGAGATACACGTAACTTCGGTGCTCATTATTTACTAAGGAATATTTGAGTGGAGAATTAATAAGGAAAAAAATTGGTTTCAAAACACAAACACTAAAAAGTAAAAAGTAAAAAATATATAACAAAAATTCAAGTGAAACGTTTATCTTTAACTTGATCAATAATGCACTAAAAAGTAAAAAATAATTATTTCCTTACACTACAATTTCGATGGTGATATGTGTTTTTAATTAAAATCGTGGGGCGCTCATAATTAAATTAATTCGATTCATAATTTTTTCTCAGCTTTCAACCACTTTATCGCTTGATTCTGAATTAAATTGATTCATATCCTGTTACGAAATATCCTGCCGCACGATTTTATTTAAAGCCACATAATATCACCATCTAGATCGTAGTAGAAAAAAAGAATTATTTTTTACTTTTTCGTGCATTATCGATCACCTTAGATAAAATCGTTTCACTTACACTTTTTTTATAACCAAGCATTAGACTCACAGGATATCTTTCAAATCGAAAATTATATCATTTGCAAGCCAGGAATTCAGCTTGAAATTTTCCGTTAATCGAATGGATACTTTAACCAATTAATCACGCCATACAACCAACGATCTTTTTCCGCCCCGGCGGATATGTTCGTGATGGTCCTAGCCTCCATTAACATTTTTATTGCTCGCTATCTGAAGCCTGGACAACCAGCGCCGTTATAGACTGAATAACCTACTTGACTGCGTGGCAGCCTAAAGGACGTTATTCGAATTCACTGAATTCTTTAATACTTCGGCCCACCGCTGGTCAACCGTGCAAAGAGAATACGAATGCATTCTACGGGCAATTTATCGTTATCTGGCTTCTTCTGTAACCCCATTCCACGGTCCGGCGTTTTCTCTAGAATCACCTGCTCTTGCCGGGGAGCTCATTTCTCGCGCACGGACGATTTATTGGATTCTCATTCGTCGAACGTGGCTCCGCGAGAACGCTGTCTAATTCGAATCGCCTCCGACGTACGAACGACCGCCACGATTAATCGCTTTCTTCAACGGCTCGATGCGGTCGTCGAGGCTACCGACAAGCTCTCTCTTCCTCTGCTGGGCTGTCCTCACCTTTGTCCCCTCTCTCGCCCCCCTCTTCGTTATATTCAACCTGTCGCTGGATTTAATTGGCGTGTTGGGACAGTTTGATCGCCGTGCTATTGGAGAATCAATCGTCTGCCCCTGGAAAAGTGTGATTTAATTGTTTCGGTAATTGTTTCTTTCTTACTTTTAGCCAGTGGAAGCGCTGTTGGTACAGGTGCCAGGAACGTACACATGTAATTAAGCAGGGGGGATTTGATCATGAAGCAAATGAGTTTAGCATAGTAAAATGTATTTCAAATTCATCTGCATTAGCTGTTTACCAAAACTGGGGTGGCTTTGCCCGCAGGGGTGACTTTGCCCAATTTTTTTACTCTGACTGAAAAATTACAATATTATTGAATTCGCTATTGTTTTTTTTTCGTTTGACCTTGGAGAAATTATTGCTATCGATTGCAAAACACCATGTGTTCTAATTACTTCAGAATAAAATAAAGTTTCTCTGAAAAGTGGGCAATGTCACCCCGGCGCGGGCGAAGTCACCCTAGTTTACGGTATCGATTCCATTATCAGCGCTTTATTTTTAATTAATAGAATGGTCTCGCTCTTCTTCTTTATCAGTTTCTATTTCTATTACTGTACAATTTTCAGTGCGATTCAGCGAACGTATCGATTTTTAATTTCTCTTATTATAGTAATGTAAAAGATATTTAATACACCGTAGTTTGTGTGACTAAAGTTAGAGCAGAATTGAGTAACCGCTGAAGGCTACGATATAAATGTTTCTACTGTTTAGTCTTTTTATACACTTTTTATACTCTGCAGGTAAAACTTTCAAGAACTGGCCTTAAGTGGTTAATTGATTTTATTCTGCCGAGAGGTAGGTCGAACTTTAACAATTAGGAAGTCGCTAAAAAGAAGACAGTTTAACTAGCTATTGAGACATCGATTTTGCTTTAGAAAAATACTATTTTATCCAACAAAAATATGTTGCAGCAAAAGTTTCATGTGCAGCTCTTAGAAACCAAACTGATCAACTCTACAAAATAAAGAATAGAGAAAATTGATCAGTTAAGTACTAATTAGTTGCTTAAGGGCTAACATTGACTTTGTAGAAAGTGAAATTGAGAAGTCTGGCCTTTAAAAGACTCGTATAGATGTATAAAACAAACCAGGCCTGAGATAATCAAGTTGCTTTCATTATTCAACCAATCAGTCGGTTGAACTGTTATTTATAACAATAGTAGTAATAATAATGAGAATGTCTTTATTATACATTACGTATTGCCGTTCATAAATATTGGAACATCTACTCTATGTGGAATAATTGCGAGAAACATTGAAAATTTATTGAAGAACTCTAACTTACTTTATTTCATATTTTAAGGGGGTACTTCGTTAATCCGACCGAAAAGTTGAGCAATCTTTATGAATTTTTTACTCAATGAATAATAAATATAATTGTGCAAAACTTTTTACATAAAATTCATCTACCTAAATAGTATACAAAGCAATTTTTTTGTAGTTTTTTAAATTGCCTTTTTTGTGCAAAAAATGTGCTCCAATATGACGCCTGGAAAAAAAGACACCTCGATGGCGGGTCAGGTATCGGCTCATGGACTCGTCAAAGACGAAAATTCCAAAGAGATTGTTAATCTTTATGAGTGCCGCTATCGCAGGAACCACAGTTAGCCACTTATGTCAAAATTGGACAAACTGGCGGACGCTCAAAGTTTGATTATCAGAAATCAACATGCAAGTACATATTTGCAACTTTATAGTGTAAGAAAACTATAAAATTTTCATTGGAAAAACTCGATTCTCTTTCCTGCGGTAGCCAATGATTCGTAGAGTCACTTAAAAAATTTTCTGACTCGCCATCGCAGTGTCGCGGCACGTGTTCAAAAAGCAGAAATTTGAGTTCTGAAATTTTGTATTTCATTTCATGGAATTGATAGTGAACACTCCTCCGACATAAAAACATCATAACTTAGTAACATGAATGACGGTTTTAATGTTAGTCATTACATTCAAAGTCAATTAACCAAACCACAGCATTTTTGTTGTATTTAGAAGTTCCTTTCTTTTTTTTTTTGAAAATAAGCAAAATATATCCTTCTTCCGTTTTATTAATTAAATATTCTTGCATTTAAAGTTATGGATACGTATCAGTGGCTCAAATTACTACTTTTTTTGGCGCATCTTCTAAATTCTGGAGAGGCTTACAAAAAAACGAAACATATCGGTTCTTTCATTTTTTTACTACAATTAGTTCTTTTTATGCCCTTTAATTTGGTATAAATTGTATTTGCTTTCGAGTGCTCCCACATAAGAAAAAATACACATAATAAAACGAAAAAAAACTAGGCAAATCTGTGCTAGAATATTTATTTTCAAAAGACACTGAGCTTTGAATTCCTTCAGGTTCAACTAATAGTGATGAAGATGTATAACAGGAATGAATAATTTAAAATTTATTATCAATACGAATTTAATAAAAAATGAATTTTATTTTTTTTATAATTGTTTCGTATGTTTGTTATTAATTTGTATTGAAATGTATTTAAAATAATATATATTTTACTTGTTAAATTTTTATTATGTTCAAAAATACATTTTACTGAATTATTTTATGTTAAAAATTACTTTGCGTATAAATATGATTAACATATCAATTACATGTAAATAACTGTATCTTAATGGAAAATTGATTTTTTTCCTATACACTGGTTACATTGTGCGCCAGTCGAAAAATAGTCATCCTGAGAAAAACGCGTTTAATATTTTCAGCGCTTAAAAAAAACGAATTCTTCCGACCTGGATTACATACCAGACTACCTACCCCTGAAGGGTATCCTCCGGTCAAAACGCTTGAAAAATACGTGATTTTCAAGAATAAAAAAAAAAACTGAACAACATACAGTAGAAAAAGCTATTTCGATTTTATTACTACATATTTGAAGAACAAACAAAAAAATTATTGTTTGAATTTTATTAATTTTCACATTAGATACACAGCATTAATTATACCACCGTAGAAATTAGAGCTCTTGACTTCTTTTTTAATTCATAAAAATCACCCATTTTTCAAGCGTCGTCACCGCAGGGCACACTTAAATTAAAATCAGAACCAAAAGCAGTGAAAAGTATCCGATCTGTACCAAACATCACATTTTGCGCCAATACAGCAGGTGTCCTAATACGTACGAACGGCGCTGAACACATGAACGCGTAAATAACGAAGCAGACACAAACAAGTTCTGCTCTTAAGTCTAACCATCGCAAATAAACCTACCGAGAGTTAGCGAAATGCGTCGCCGAGGCGTTGAAAGTGGCATTCCTCACGGTTTACCAAGCAACATTAAGAAAACAAGCGTAAGAAATGAAATGTCGAATGTCCACTTTCGTGGAAAGAAAAAAAAAAAGATCGCCGCGTAAATTCGCATGCCGCCAAACATTGCGCAGTAAATTAGCGGAGTCGACACGTTATCGCGGCTAGAGATACGAAATACCGTGTCACGAGCGAACGTTTCATTAAACGAGCCGAATATCCGCGCACCTTAACTGCGAAATAAATATTAATTAGCCCCGCGTTTTTCACAGTGGCGCCCGCCCTCTAACGATTCGAGGCCGCCTGAGTACTTACGCGACACCAACCGGGTCGCGTGCCTCACTGTGAAATGCAGGAACGCGATAAAGAACGGTTCTTCTGGCGCTTTGTATCGGCGCCAGGAAACAGCGAGGATTTCTCACACCTGGGGAGTAGATTGCCGCAGGAAAACGCGTGTGCCAGGAAAATGGCGGCAGCGGGATTGAACGCGGGGTCTCTGTCTTGGCCGTGAGGATTGAAAGCGCACAGTGGAAGCGGTAACACTGCGACCCGCTTCTCCTTTTCCTTACTAATGATACAGGACTTAATTGGTGCGCGGCACTCAACACCGTCGAATTAACGGCGAACCCAGTGCCGTCATTAATATGATGCATTACCGGGCCCAGGCCTGGCTCAGACTCCTCCGCCCGACTTGACTTCGCTCCACTTGATTCCACCTCGTGCCACGCCGTGCATCAGTATTCATCCCCGTTCTTTCTTCGGCCCGGCCGCGCGGCACGGTACCTCGGAACTTGTTTTTCGGTATCCCCCAATACAAATGGCACAATACCATCAGATAGAGATCGCTTTTCGGTGCATTCCCTCGGCTAAGTTCGTTGACACTGGCGGCGCACGACTCTGCCTCCTCTGGTATCGCTTCGTAGAAGCGAAGCCAGTCACTGCGGTTTTGTGGCAGATTAAGTGTCCCCTTTCGGAGGGATGCTTTTAACAGATCTGAATGGCTTCTGTTTCAATTAGTATCGGAGATAGCCACTTGGGGATAATCGGAATTTCTTTGCACCAAAGTTGTGCTCTTTAGAATGTTTGCGCGCCTTTGTAGGTATACGTGTCAGCACTGGTGATACTTTAAGGAGTTATACCTAGTCAGGCGGCCGAAAAGAGGCGAGTGTTTGTGAATTTTTTTTTAAAAAGCAGAAGCATATATTTTTACAGAAATTTTTGCACTTAAATTAGCAATATTTAAAGAACATTTGGTAATTTTTCGGAGAGAATTATTTAGATTAATAGTAAAGTGACGAGCGACATCCAAGAAGCCTTTTTAAATATTTGTTTTTGTGGTGAGCACTGTCATTCGGAACCAGATTATTTAAAATTAAAATGAAGAAAGATTTCGTTAGTATATTAATGTATTCTCTGATTAACGGGGGAAATTTCCGAAATATTGATTTAAAACAAAATGGCGGCTATTTAAAGTTGAAATCCTGATTTTTTCGTGCAAAAATCACGCGACAAAAATCAGGACTTCAACTTGAACTAGCCGCCATTTTGTTTTAAATTAATATTTTGGAGATTCCCCCCTTTAATCAGAGGATACATTAATATACTAACGAAATCTTTCTTCATTCTAATTTTAGATAATCTGGTTCCGAATGACAGTGCTCACCGCAAAACTAAATTTTTAAAAAGGCTTCTTGGATGTCGGTTGTTACTTTATTATAAACTTAAATATTTTTCTTCGAAAAAATTACCAAATATTCTTTAAATGTTGCTCTTCTAAGTGCAGAAAGTCCTGTAAAAATATATGCCACCAGTTTTTAAAAAAAAATTCACAAACATTCACCTCTTTTCGGCCGTCTGACTAGGTATAACCCCTTAAGTATCTGAAAGTGATATTATAGTGTAGATGATAATATATTAGGCGTAGTTGTAATTGGGCCAAGTTATGCAGTAACCTACCAACCCTCAAAATGACAAAAAAATAGTTGAACATTTGTAGTCTTTATTTTGCAAAAAATTACCAACTCTTACATTATACAATTATTAAAACTACCAAGCTAGAATTCGATTTTAGGCTTAAAAACAAAAACTACAGAAAATTTAAAATAATATTAATTATTCTACTCACTATTAATATCCCATTAAAAAGCATTGTCGAACAATAACAAGAAATAAAATATACCCGACAGAAATAAAGCTACTTTTCTTTAACAATTAAAATCTTCAAACTAAAAACACTCACGATCAGTTTCAGATCACTGGGGCTTGGTAGCTTTCTGCATAACTGGGCCCAATTGAAGCACAGATTTCAAACACAGATCACAATTATAAATATCATTAAAAGATGTGTAGTGACTTTTAAATCTATTTGACACTTTCACAAATCAACAGTAAATTTACTTTAAGGTTTTTGTGTCTACAATACTACAGCGTTACGTAATTATGTCTTTTGATATCGCCACAATTTCTGAAAATTTGCCACGTTTTACGTTCCCCATTCCATACGTACAGATATAAACGTACCTACTTATTCGATTGTATTTATGGAAGGTAACAAAAGTTAGTTAATTTATTATTCCCCTCAGCACATGGTGGAACCTTATAGCTATTTCGAGCCAAGGATGAAAGGGAATAAAGGGTGGTATCCGCACTTCCTGCAGGGGCTGAAACTTTCTATAGCCACTGCGTGCTCCACTGTTGCGCGATGACCTTACAAAAATGCTTAGAACTCCATTTCTTCTCGTCCTTTCTCTGTACTATAAGTATTGCTCTCACGCGGTAAAAATCTTTAGACTGATTTTCGGTTATTTCACTCCTATTAAGAATTTAATATAATTCTGAAAATACGCTCTTGTTCCTTTTTAACACCCCGTGCAACGACATCTTCGCGTACATGATAGCAATTACAATTCAAACGTAAAGTCTGTCAATCAGAAGAATAGAAAGAAATTTGGTAATTGAGTGAAAAATTGTCTCCACCCCTCGAAATTAACGTTCGACAGAACTGATTTAATCCTTTCTCCCTGTGACATCTGTGATCCACGAAACTCTGTTCATATAAATAAAGTGTAAAAATAGAAAATGCAATTATAAGCATTCTCCTGGAAACGTGATGTGACAGAAGATCCCGAGTCGATTAAAGCAAGCTTTATGTTTCCCCCAGCAGGAAGCACTACACACTTCCGCCACGCGGCAATGTCACATATTCTCCGTTAAATATAACTTCAGCATTTTTCTTAAAATTAAGGGGTTCTATACACCTAAGACCGTGAAAAAAAGAGACACTTTATGATTTTTTTTACCTATTAGTAATTTTCTTAATCAGAAATCATGGTATACACTTGAAAGCTTATAATTTAAAGCATATTTTCCCCCAAAATTACTATAATTTGTCACGTTCGCAGCTGTTGAATAAAGCAGGTTCGTCACGTAAGGAGGTTGCGGTGCCGAGAATATCTCTTCTTGGAGTCGTCAAAAGAAAAAAAAGAAAAATGTTCCTTAATGTGTGTAAAAGAAAACTAGTCTATATCACACGCTATTTTTAAATTTTAATTTTTAAGAAAATATGAATGTTTGAACTTTAATTCAACCTCGTATTGCAATTTCTCAGACAAATTTCATGAATTTTCTAATGATTAAAGCCAAACTGTAGCTATAAAAAAATCCGTACGGTGAAGCCTAGATTTCCCTAGTAGCATTTATTGTTGGCATTTTGATGGCCAACTAATTCCCAAATTGGGGATACTGTGGGCCAACCAGAAATGCTACTAGGGTTGGATGTGAAAAATAATCGTTCCAAGTTTCATTCAAATCGGTTCGGTAGTTCTTGAAATATCATTGACACCAATTGGAATAACGTAGTTTTGAGAAAACAGCGTTTAAAGTTTAAAGTACAGGTTAAAGTGAGATAATTTATTTTCGAACTTACAGAAACTCGTCGATTCCTGGGCCATGGAATTGACCTTCCTTTGTAGCTTCTACGAATTCTTTATTAGAAATATCGATTCTTTATCGTTTTGGCCCCTTAAGGGGGAACACCACTGTGACGGCTGGAAAAGTAAGCCATTTTTAAAAAAAATTTTTCAGTAATAATTTTTACAGTTTTCATAGAAAAATTTTATTACCTACCTTTAGTGCGCTGTCTTAAGAGACTATACAAAAAAAATAAATAGAAAATCATCCACAAATTTTAATATATTAATTAATTTTATAGACCCCCCACGCGAACTGGTCGAATCTGTAACTATGGAACAGCAGGTCCGAAATCAAATTTCATTTTTTTTATATAAACTATATGAATGTAGTTTCCGTTGTACTTACCGATTTCTTAAACAAATTATTTTTGTAAAAATGATGCGCATTAAGAAGAATAGGTTCGAAAATTGGCGAATAAGATTGACAGTTTTTCGAGCGTATTTAAAAAAATTGGTATTCAAACCAAGAATCCGTACGTACAACGGAAACTACACTAATATAGTTTATAAAAAAAATGGAACGACTGCATAGTACCCTTAAGCTAAACAGCGATGAAATTGTGATACAATTTCCATTCAATATGAAAAATGCAATCACAAGCTCATTTACAAGAATATTATAATAACAGTCAAATAATTGCTGGTGACAGGAGCACCCCTCCCCTCCCTCCCTTTTTCTTTCGTTTCGTTGACTTTAATACGGCTGTGTTTGATCTGATTCACATCGGCATAGCCGATGTCCATCCGCTACCTGTAAATTCGCTCTTTATCGATTCCACCAAGGCCATCGAGATGCGTACCGTAGCTAGATTTGCGGTGTGCCGCGAGGACCGCATTTCCATCACGATTTTTACCCCGACAATGGCCACACTTCGCGGTATTTAACTACCCTTTAAAACAGGACGATACGCAATTATTGTCCGACCGTCTTTGCATTATTCTCTGCGATAGTTTCGTGCCGAACAGGATACAGTCGTGCCTGTACCGTGACGCTCTTTTTCCACTAGTTATTGCTTCAACGTCCACCGTGAACTAGGGATTCTCAACTGGAAGAATCTTGTAGAAATCCTCCACGACAGTTTTGGAAGAGCTTCTTATTGAAAATCCTTTTATTCACAGAGTGCTGTAAAATTTGAAAACTTCGTTCGCGGGATATTAGCAGCGTAAATGTTGTTTCGAGTGCGCCAAACTAGGGGAGATACTTCCAGGTGCACGCAGTAATAAATAGTTACAATAAGCGTTTAAAGTTATTCCTGTAAATATTAATTTTGTCAATAAAACTTTTCTTTTGCGTAACTGCTAAACTGAATTCATTTTGCAATGTTATATTTGATACAAATGGAATGAATATTATTCTCATCGTGCAGGATTTACTTAATATGCCGATTATTTATTTAACATTGAAATGAAATTTCAAAATGCAGGTGAAAGATTAGGATTTCTTTTATCAGTAAAAATTTGAACATTATTGAGTATTGTATAATTGCAGGGTATCGTGCGCATGTTTTTTTTTTAAATATTCTGCTAATAATTTTGATCGTCAAAACCGCATATTAATTTGGAGAGGAGTGAAAACCACTGCTTCAAGATCAGGTTTGGCTGAAGGTAACTACGCTGCCCTTGAAACAGAGCATTGGAGAAGGATATTAACGAGATCGTGTATACCAAAGTGTGTTATTTCCGTTCTTTAATGGGATCGAGTAATAAAACATATTTTTCCATAGTCAACCTACGGTTAATGCCTTGAAGGGGTAAAGATGAGCTTTATTGCGAGGCTGATTAGTAAAAAAGGCCTTTGCCCGGTGATCTTCGCCATTTTATTCTAAATTGAGTCCAGCATTTTAAATAACCACTATGGGGAATGGTTTCAGGTGGAATTTCGTTAATAGAGTTATGGGCTGCGTGATGCATCTTTAATAATGACGATGTGGGTGGCTCTGTAAATCGGGTTAAGTCAGAATTGCCATCAGTGCCGTGGAACTTTGTGGCCGAAATTCGGTTTTCTCGTCCAGACAGTCGAATTCTAGATGGGAAATGGACGTCCATCCATTTCCAGCCATTTCGAATGTCTGTTATAATTAAGCATGGCGAATTAAACGAGGCTAATGATGAAGCTGCAGTGGAAACGTTGCAAAGAGACGTACCATATTTTTCAATACCTTATTTGGCAAACGTGTGGAAATTCAATTGTGCGTTCTTTATCTGATGGTCGACATTAAATTTTTTGTTGCCTTATACCTGCTCCTTACTATATAAATAAACGTCAGAAACTACTTAGTCCACATGATGTAAAAAATTATTCGAGGTGTGCCACAGATTAATTAATTTCGTGTATATAAAATAAAAATATTTATTTAAAATAAATTAGTTCGTCATATGTCGACTTAAGTTAACCCGAATTAGGTTACGGCACTAGGTGCGAAAAAGTATAATAAAAATTATGAACATACAAATTATCGTCATTGGGCGATACTACTTTGTAACGCGCGCCCGAAAATTATTCGACGTCGAATAAAGAAAAAGATAAAGTTGAAGTTAAAGCTAAAGTTAAAGCTAAATTTAAAGCTAAATTTAAAGCTGAAGTTAAAGCTAAAGTTAAAGCTAAAGTTAAAGCTAAAGTTAAAGCTAAAGTTAAAGCTAAAGTTAAAGCTAAAGTTAAAGCTAAAGTTAAAGCTAAAGTTAAAGCTAAAGTTAAAGCTAAAGTTAAAGCTAAAGTTAAAGCTAAAGTTAAAGCTAAAGTTAAAGCTAAAGTTAAAGCTAAAGTTAAAGCTAAAGTTAAAGCTAAAGTTAAAGCTAAAGTTAAAGTTAAAGCTAAAGCTAAAGCTTAAGCTAAGGCTAAGGTTAAAGATAAAGTTAAAGCTAAAGTTACAGCTAAAGTTAAAGCTAAAGTTAAAGCTAAAGTTGAAGCTAAATTTGAAACTAAAGTTAAAGCTAAAATTAAAGCTAAAGTTAAAACTAAAGTTAAAGCTAAAATTAAAGCTAAAGTTAAAGCTACAGCTAAAGCTAAAGCTAAAGCTAAAGCTACAGCTAAATTTGAAGCTAAAGTTAAAGCTAAAATTAAAGTTAAAGTTAAAGCTAAAGCTAAAGTTAAAGCTAAACTTAAAGCTTAAGTTCAAGCTGAAACAAAAGCTAAAGTTGATGGCAAAGTCGAAGTAGAAGTTAAAGTCGAAGTTGAAGTTCAGGTCGAAGTTGGCGTTAAAGTTGAAGTTACAGTTAAAGTTGAAGTTCAAGTTAAGAACTTTATTCGGCGCTGAAGTGGAAACATCTGACAAATAAAAAAATTAACTTTATTCGTCAAATAAAGTTAACCCGGATCATTCGAGCCTCGAATAACAAATAAACATACAGTAACTTTTATTCAATCCGTTATTTAAATAATTTGTATTTCGTTAATGCCCAACTCTACTTTAGATCTATATTTATAGCGACCTCGTAACACTTAGAGACAAGCGTTCCTCCTGCTCTGATAATTTCGAAGATGTTAAACATGATAGAAACCACTGCTTCACCCATTTCTATTGAAAACTTCATGTTACTAACCGCAGTCTGGTCTTCCAAACGCATAAAATTTATGGCTTCAGTGTATTCCATCCAACACGTACCTATACGAGCTCTGTTTGATTTCTGAATATGTTCCCTCTGAGATTTCAGTGTGCTCAGCTTGAAACTAGAACGTGTACTCTCTGAGGTCCCGATGCGTTCAGCCGAAAGTCTGAGCGTGTTTTGTCTAAGGCCCGACAGGGTTCTTTCACGTTTAAGTATTCTGCCTCGGAACACACTAAGGCTTCAATGCCTCATTTGCTCTTTCATTGAAACAATAACCAGAGCTTAGAAAAAAATCAAATATTTATTCCACATACATAATTAAAAATGTAATACTAAACGTCGCTATTGTTACAGGAATCCTTGCAGCTATTGCGTTGTAAGCAATTGTAAAAGAAATTTAGCAATCTGTGCTTTTCCATTTCCCTTTTATTGCTACAAAGAATATTCTAAATTGCCTCCACTCAGTTTTCCGATCACCCAGCGAACTTCTCCGCTTGCCCTGCGAAGTGCGACATTCTTATTTCAAAGGAGGTTTCCTCTCCACCATAAAACTGTAAATGCACATCCAGAGGGGGAATTTCCCTGAAGTCGTATTCGTCGGGATGTTATCCCTTTCTTTGCAATATCAGTCTGGCGCACGACTACCGTTTATCGTTGACCAACCCCGGAGGCGAGCGACATTCATTCTCAGCTTCGGGAACCCTTGCAACATCCGCGAGGCCCACCCTTGTCAGGATGAAGTCGACCCTCGATACGTCCGATGAATTTATACGAGTGCTCGCCGACTCTCTTCCACGTCTCTTATTCTCTCTTCGACTCGCTCCCCCGCCCCCCCCCCGCTCTATCCACCCCCGCCCTATTGACTTTCCCTTCGATCCAGCATCCCGATGACCCGAAGGATCGACCTGTCTGTTGGGATTCCTTTTTCGTACCAACACCGATTCTTGTTTGTACGGTTGTCAAGAAAAATGGCCAGGCCGTGTCGGTACCTACTTAGGGTCCATAGAATTTGTACCGCCAGCTGGGCGAATGCAGGGTGTAACAGGGATGCGATTCTTGGAAATCTTCGTGGTGCGGAGTCTATTTATTTATTTATTGCTACGAACTATAGTAAAAATATTAAAATATTATGCACCGTATTATGTTACAGTTTATAGCATATTAATCATGCATCGAAGCCAGTTTTTAATTAAACATTGAATATCGAATAAGTAAACAGCCTTATTTCTCAGATTTGTGGGGTATAGTTTCTAACGTTTTATTAGTCTTGTGTTTAATTTATAGTATTACTCTTGATTTAGATGTGCTAGCGTTTGTTTTTTAAGGACGGAGATGCTTCTGATTATTCTTTAAGAAACAAGAAAAAGTTAGTCTGCACTGATTTTGCAATTGGAGGGTCATGGTTTTTTTTCAACTCCTTTGAAGACTAAATTATCATTAGAGTCTCTCAAGATTTGGGTATATGAATTAGGGACTGTCCTTAAATTACGTGAGGGTAATTTTGGCGAATTCTTACCCCCTCCCTCCCCCAGTATAAGAATTCGTAAGGTTTGATATTCCATCCCCCTCCTTGCGTAATATTTTTTACACTTAATTTTTTCAGTTATTAAAATTCTTTTAAAGGTTTATATAATTCATTGGACTCGGTTTCGGGAAATTTAAACTGAAACTAATTTTCCGGAACATTAATGATAGAATTGGTATTTATTGAAAATTAGGTTAAAAAATATTACGTAAGACACTACCTGACTCCCCCCCCCCCATGTAAGAAAACGTAAGAAATTCGCGACCCCCTCCCCCCCTCAAAAATCCTTACCTAATTTAAGGATGACCCCTTAGTTGAAAATTTTCAAATATTTGTATTGTAAAATATGAAATTTTGTGGAGAGATTTTTACGACTCATAAGTTATTTTCTATAACTTGACATATCTATTTCGTCAAAATATAAATGTTCAGTACTACAGTCAACAGTAAATGAATATTATAATAGATGTTTTTAGAAATAGTTAAGAATAACGCGATGCTCCTATTTTGATAAAATTTGACGCCCACCATAGGTCCATTTTTCCCACAACACCAAACAGAAATAACCTAGAACACTGTGAATCCCTTGTGCATCATATATCCTCAGAAATTACCTCACGTAATTCCGTCAAAATTCATAATAGCAGCAAAAAAATCCCTTCGTACCACTCTCGTCATTTCCAGTAGGGAATATAAATACTTTGGCAGTGAAAAATATGCAGTGAATTTTCAGTGAAAATTATATTATTAGTAGCCTACTTCTGAGTAGTCAACAAGTTATTAATATCTCAATATTAAAACCAACAAACAAGTCGCCTGAAAATTTCTCAGAATTGCTTAATAACAATTCATCTACAGAATAATAAGTTCAATAAAAAATTCATAAAAGAAAACAACAATACGTATTAAAATTCAAGCAGCACAGTGCGTGGAGACTTTCAATAATTATTTAAATAAACATTTCTAAACACCATGTTGTACGTAAGTTAACATAACAAATAAATATCTATAGACTCCAGCATCCCTTGTTTCAAGTAACTAATTAATTTAAAGCAACCCCAACTGGATATTATCGCTGAAAAATAATTCAAAGGCCCGAACGGAAGTTACTTAGCATTAGCCGCATTAATGAAGATCACAGAAGATTATATAGAAGCACCAAAAAGATTGGCTGTTAAGTGGAAACCGACGAAAGTTCGAATGAAACGTTTAAATGAAACTCGAACAGCGGGAGCAGCCTTTCCGTTGGAGAGTTACGCGTGCCCTAAAGCCACGTCGTGCATGCTCGGTTGGATATCAGATCGAAAGTTCGTGTCTCTCCTATTTTCCGCGAGAATTTTCGGTGTGGATCAGGGCTGCGAAATCCTCGGAGATTTCTGCGAAGTTACGGAACTGGTTTCCTCGAGCGGAAAATTCGACACGGTTGCTCGATCAAGCAGACCATCCGTAGACGATTAGGGAAAGCTCTGACAGATAAATTGGGAGCAATTAAGCTTAAGTCTTTGAGCTTAAGTTTAAATAAAACACCCAGGCGAAAAGCGATCTTTTCAAAGGCGCGTTTGCTAATTGGCAGTTTCAGGCTTGTTTGCCAATGGAATAAGTGACAGGCGTCTCACTGCCTTCTCATTCGCGACAACAGCATCTGAGAAGCAAGCAATTCTTTTTTATACCATTTACAGTTTCGCAGATATTCACGATAATATGAAAACTCACAATTTCTTCGAGGGGGTGTTTTCACCCTCGGGACCGTTTAAACTGTCGAATTAAAAACGTAGTCGCGTTATTAGCACCGCTTCAGCTGCAGTTCTGAAAAGTTTCAGGATTTTTTGAATTTTCGAGTTGTCCAGCTTCCCTCGTCAGATGGATGTTGATAATAAAACCAACATGTTTTAACGATGTACGAGCTTAAACATTTATGCCTCTTTGTGTAAAGACATAATTGGCCAGAAGCTTTTAATATTCCATGGTTTATTCGTGTTTATTTATTTCTGCTGCTTAAACCAGGTAATCATAAGAACCTACCCTTAGGGTAGTGAATGCACTTTGCAAGTAATTCATTTGTGGAGAACATCAGAAATTCCTTTGCTGCTTTAGTCGACAAAAATAAAGGGAACATCAGCTTTCTTATGATTTCAATTGTTATTTGATTCTATTCATTTCTTTTCATTCGCGGAAACCCCTCCGCAACGAAGATACACATTTTCAATAAATGAACCGCGTTAAATGGTTAAATCAAGTACTTACTTAACAAATATTTAAAGCTGAGTATATATTCATATTAACATGAGGTAATAAAAGTGGTGAAGGGTACAGTTACTCTCAAAAGCATTCGCCCACCCCATACGAATAACGTATGCCACTTATTTAACCCTTTAGCACTTAAACATAAAAAGGGAAAAAATTTGTATATATAAAAACATAAAAATTCAGACAATTTTTAACGATAATAAGAAAATGGAATATTTTTCCTTCAACGGGATTTAGGTGTCGGCGCTAAATGATTAAGTGGGTACTGTTAAATTCAGAATTACCAATTAATTATAATTCATATTGGTATAATTGGAGAATCGAAGTCGATTTAATATGTAAAATATATTACATACAGCGTAGACATATACGTTTATGATTAACTGTATGTAATCTGGTTCAAATGTCACGTTTTGCACAGACACACCGGGTGTCCTATTACTTGTGGATGTGTGTACCTTCTTAAGGGGGGATTCTTGTCTAACAGCCCCAAACGTAACTGATATTTAAGAATTTTTTTTTAAAAAACTACTGGTCATATTGCATTAAACTCTTTTTGGATATAAGGAGGCATCTTTAAACTTACAGAAAATATTTTTTTCATGTCGGTCCTTCCTATTATTTATTAATTATTGTGGAATCTTGTCCACCTCTTCGACGATGTAACTCCTGTTGGCGGGATGTGTAGCACCTATCACAGTCATCTGATTGCAATACAAATATAAGTTTCTTAAAGTAAAATTGTTTACGCTGGGATTGGTCCACTCTAAAGAAAAAAAATGAAAAATTAACAGAGTTATAGCGTTTGAAAGAAAAATTAAGTTTTTTCTTTAGGCGAATTTTTCATATTATTCTTTATATCGACGAAAAAAGTATTATAAATACAAACTGAAATTAAAATTTTAGGTCCAATCCCAGCGTAAATTATTTAACTTTAGGAAAATTTTCTTCTTTTCGCAATCAGATGACTGTGACAGGTGCTACACATCCCGCCAACAGGAGTTACATCGTCGAAGAGGTGGACAAGATTCCACAATAATTAATAAATAATAAGGAGCATCGACATAAAAAAAAATATTTTCTGCAAGTTTAAAGATGCCTCCTCATATCCCAAAAGAGTTTAATGCAATATTAACAATAGTTTGTTAAAAGACAATTCATAAATTTCGGGGGCTGTTACAAGAGAATCCCCCCTTAAAGTGCTCTAATGATTTCCTAACTACAGCATGAAAATTTAACGCATCTTTAAAAAACCATCAAGGAATGGTTCGCCTTGGGCGAAGAATAGCAACGATCGTTCCTAGATTGCGCTAAAAAGGTGCTCGACCAAGAGATTCCAAGAGGAAACGGGGTGAGAATCAACGAAGTAAGAAATGACCGTGCCCAAAGCACTCGAGTTAATGTTGTGGCCAGGAATTATACGAGTTTATTGCCAGAAAGGGAAGTTGCCGCGAGATAGTAGTAGCGAGTTTCGTTATCGCAGATTTGTGCAACGAGGCAACGCACATTCCCGCCCCGCCTCTTCCCTATTACCGCCATCTCTCACCTTTTCTCTTCGTTTCCGTTCTTCGGGCCAGTTTGTTCCTGCTACTGAAAGGCGAGAGATACCGCAGGATGAATGAAGCGGACAAGGAGCAAAATCCGCGCTGAGAAAACAGGCGGAGGAGCCGGAGGACGTGGTGGATGAGGAGAAATGGCCTGAGAATAACATTGCCAGTGGCTCGACTCATAAAACTATTCAAGACCCATCGCTGCGCTGGTGTCTTTGATTTCTGTAAACTTCCCCTCGGAGAAGGAAATACTTGGATGTCAGATTTCTCAGGAATGACCATGCGATCAAATCGTTTCATCGTAACGTTGCTCAGGTTCTTCAAAAAAATAATACTAAATCCACTGATATACTATACCAAGTGGATATGTATAGTAAAATGTGGGTGATATTTATCCTTTCCTTTATTAAAACTATTATTTTGAATCTGAGAGAATTTTGCAACGTGAAATATCGAGTAATGGAAATATAAGTAGTTTATTTAAAAAAAAAAAAACAGTGAAGTGAAGATTCAAGTAGCTACATAACCAAAGTTCACTCGCTGTTTATTGGCAAAGGAAACTACCACCGCAGGAATGGTGGCGCTAGTGTAGCGTAACAAATATGGCCGACCCAGGTATACATTTTACTATATGTTTATATACCAGTAGTATAAAAGTTTATTTGAAAGTTATTTCTTACAGTAAAAATGTTGACAATACATTTAGACACAATATTGGAATATGTAAAAGTATGCAATGTGGAGAATTTTACTTGCTCCACTTTTTGGCACTTTTATGAAAATTTAAATTGAGATCATTGTTCATTGCAACGTTACAATTTGCTACACAACATGTTGGAGATAGAGCAACATGCATTGCGGACGCACCGCGCAGTCGTGAAAACGCTGCCTTGATGCCCTGGGACTCCCTCCAGACGGCGACCTCTGGATCCCCTCTCTCTACTCGTCCCTACCTAGCGACACGCGCGGGTTGTACGTCTTAACGTTCCCAAAATTGTACTTTCAAACCGTTAATTATATCATTTAAAACTAACCGCGCATTATCTTCCTTTCCGACCTGCAAACTCTAACACAACATTCTTTTCTGCATACAGTTCGTCGATACTGTGAAAATATTGGTAGACCGCAATAAATTGTATACCTGCGTCGGCCATTACTATTAGTTCGTGTACCGACCGCTAGTGTCGCATAGTGATCGGAACAACGTGTATCATCGCTGATTGGTTGCCGCGATTTGGAGCAAAAGCGGAAGTGGACAGAGAAAGAAACTGTAAAAAAGAAAGAGACAGAAATACTGACAGAAAGATAGAGATAAATACTCATAGACAGAGACAGATAAACCAATTTAGGTTATGTTATTACCGATTTTGCTCCAAAATAGCTGCGATTATACCGATCACTCCCTAGAGCAGGGGTGCACAGGGAGCCGTTCTTAGCGCCTAGCTGCGAGCAACCCGCCTGTCCCGTTGCTAAGGTTAGAATCGGTGAGGAGAACTGCAGTAGTGTATATAGCTGGGTTCAAGTCATACCAAATGCAGGTACACTACTGCAGTTCGCCTCACCGATTCTAACCTTAGCAACGGGACAGGCGGGTTGCTCGCAGCTAGGTGCTAAAAACGGCTCCCTGTGCACCCCTGCCCTAGAGCAGGGGTGGCGAACTAGCGGCTCGCGAGCCGCAGTGGCTCCTTCCCCTCTTCGCCTGCTCCGTAGAGCCGTAGAAGAACGGCCCCCACCACATCTGCTTCATTCTGATGAATTTCTCCTCGGGGTACCGCACTCTCTCCCTGCCGGGTCTGGTGCAACCATAGACATGTATAGACGGAGCAGAAGCTGGGACTTTCGGCGAGGGGAACGGGAGGCTTGGAGGGGAAAAGGCAGAGGTCAGATACAGGCACGTCGGGTTAGCTTCGGAAGCATTCGGCATGCATAACCACTGCGTTACTGGATTTGCCTGTATCGCTCCCCTTACCGCGAATCTTACACCCCCTCAGCTTACGCTCCGTCTATATATGTCTACGGGTGCAACGCCTGGAGAAAACTAGGTGGGGGAACCAGCTGACCAGGGGCCTGACTCGTGCGACTCTCGGAGTGGGAAAGTGCGACACCCCTGCCCTAGAGGATCACTAGCGTCGCATACTAATGTTCTACTCCCAATTTAATTACCAACATACCAAATGCCACTTTTCCTTACTATATAGCCCTTTGCCGCACCTTGCATTTCCGACGCTGAGTACATCTCGTAAAGCATTTTCCCCATACAGTAATTAATCATATTCATAGACAACTGCAACGCTGCAACCGCCTGTATATGCACGTTGATTTCAATTTGTAAGATTGCCTGCATGCTCGTAAACGCCATTCCTCCCTTTTACTGTCCTCCGGTTATGCAGCAGACGGCAGACCGAATGCCTCGTTCCGTATGATTATGCTAAATAATCGTGCCCGCCTTAGACGTCGAATTCTAACGATTTGCATTCCCTTTGTTTCAGGTAAGTAGAACGAATCGTCGCCCATTGAGCCCGCCCGTTCAGCCCCCGCAGCCAGATCTCCAGCGTTCGCGTGAGAAATTATCAGATTTTAATTACCATCCGTGAATACGGAAATCGCGGCACTGAATCAGCGCGCTGGCGGACGGTCTCTTCCGTGTGTTCTCCGGGTACGCTCGAGTCAATATCAGCGCTGGTATTCTTTGCTGAAACGCTGAAGGAGATTGTTCACAATTCATGCGCTGGAACGAGTCTTCCCGAGCGGATGTGAAGTATTCATCAGCGTGATAGAATTTTTATCGTTGCTCGGAACCACTTACGCGAACGAAAGCTTTCAATTTCTAAGTTAGAATACAGGGTATCTGGGGAGAACGGAATTTCGATGAATATTAGAGCGTTCGCGGATACTTTCTTCACTTGCTGCTTTTAATCCCTCGGAAGAGCTGGAACGGTGGTTGCGAGATAATCGTATGACGAAGCAGGACTGGGGGTGGATTTTTTGTTAACGAACGCGCGTGCTCGTGATTAATTACACAATGGAATTGAAATGGGGACTGGATGCTGTATCTATGCACATTGTATACCGGCATGAGAATTTTAAAATTCGCTTTTACAATTTTATTTGTATTTCAATGTATTTAATATTATTTTCACACGAACATTTTCAGTTGTGTGGAGAAAAGAATCCAGTCCGGTAACTATAGCTTTTCTACATTATTTTTTCGCTGGTAATAAATGATGTTCAATAATGGTGGAAAATATTTGAAAATATTTATTGACTTTGAGAGGAATAGTTAGTCTACAAACTATCAAAACGTGGCTTGTAGGATTTTGAATGATAGTAACGTGGCTGAGTTGCTGCTTTTGAGATTTAGTTTTATCGCAATTGGTACGCAACTAAACAGTTGGTGACAGATATCCGAAGAATTCGAAATATAAGAACACGAAAATTTACTGTCGGTATTACTAGTATTTAAAGAATTAAAAATCCAGTTTATATATTTATAGTAGATCTAATGCTGTATTATTTAAAAAACGAAGACACTGAATTATAAAAGAAATTCTTACTTATTCCCAAAACACACTAATTGTATTTTATATTTTCTACTCGTTTCTTCACATTTTTCATTTTCTCACTGTCATTCTGGTTCCACCCTCTATTACACTGAGGGTAAACGGTAAATTGTAATAGCTGGTAGAACCAGAATGACAGTGTAAAAATGAAAAATGTGAGAAACGAGTAGAAAATATAAAATACAATTTTAACTTATTCCATATAACACCATCAGATTATTGAATTTTTTACTGGTTTAACAAAAACTTCTATCTCATCAAAACAGTAAGTGCACATGTTTTCGAAATATTTAAAGAGTTGTTGTGTTATTATCCAGACAGAACAATTTAAGAGTAGTGGTAATAGTAGCCTAAAATAATAATTCAGATAAGAATGTCCATATTTAATAAAACGTATATTTCCAAATTTTTAGCATACTTACACACTATGTGTGTATATTTCAAACTCTATCATTGCAGAATTTTCTATGTTAGAAATCTTTAGCCTCGGAACCATCGTGAGGTCATAAATAATAAAATTTCAAATTCTAAATTCCAAAGGGACATTATTTATCCTTTTAATTCGAATAGAATATTATTGATTCAAATAAAACAATATTCTTTCGAATAATACTGTTACCATCTCCTTCTCGATCGTCCATAAACGATTTCAATGGAGGTTTCACGAATACCACTTCACTCGCTACCGAAATTGTGCCATTTACCTTCTGACCCTCGACCGTTTCGTGCTAATTGACAACATCCAGGGATCAATGCCACCCCCTTATCGGACGCTGGCTATGCTACAGTTTCGTGGATGATGATCGAGGAGCGCGCAAACTGCATCAGATTGGAGGTGTATGCGTCCATTCCTATATAAGTCTGGTTGCAGCGGGTATCCCTGTTTAATGGACGCCCCACAAACGTTGATCATAATGTTCACGACCATCTTCGACATGATGATTGTGCGATGAATCTTTCTATGCACAAGGGAAGTCATTAAAAAGATTCTTTGGTTTATTACCGTTGATATGTTGCTTGTGGATGAATATAACAATGATGTGCCTCTATAAGGAGATTATATTATTTATTTGCATGGGTTGAGTAAGCAATTTACTAGATTAAATTAAAGGTAAATAGCAGGGGACGTTACTTATCGATTTCTGCTCATAGTACACATTTGCAAAACCGATTTTTCATTATTAACACAATCTCGTCCGTCAATTTTAAAATTGGGATGATTGCTAGTTTCTTGTGCTCGTGTTGGATACTTTCGAAGGTAGTGGCGTTGGGGGATGTTGCCTATTGTTAGTGTGAGTTGAAAACTCTCTAGCAGCTGTTCCACCTTTTGTTTTATAATTTATTTCGAAACTTCAACCTGTCAGAGTGGAATGTCGAACGCTGCTCGCTTTCTGCGAGCTCTGACTCTTGCTTCCATTTCTTGGAAAGGAATGGGGCAAATGTATCGCGACTTCTTTCGTCTTCTACATAAAATCCAGCTCTCAAATGATACATCATAGTGCCTCGAAAAATTGATATTTCTCTCGCTACGAATGCAAGGTCGATATATCTAAATTTCAAATGCCTGCACTCAGGGCCGGCCACAGAGGGTGCAACGTTAATCCTCCATAAGATCTATTATCTTACTAAGCAGTATAATTTTATTTATCTTTATTATGTTAGAAAGGTTTTTACTTAAACGAGTAATTATATTTAACCCTTCCAATGGACCCAGCCGATTTGTAAACAATTACCATACGAACTGTATCAGTCCAATCGAGTCTCAAAAATTATAATACACACTTTGAGTATTGTAGAATATGTAACAGTCGCGTTTTAGTAAGAAATGAAATGACAACATGTACCAAAAAAATCGGAAAGGAAAGCCAGGAACTTACCGGTATCAAGCTCCAAATATAAAAAGCGGGTTAATTCGACCCACTGTGACCATGAAGGATTAAAGCAGTTAAGTCCAGGTGGGCGGTCCGAGGACGCTAGCATCCATAGCGTCTTCTACTTGCTGCGTGACAGGGGTGCTCGAAGCCAATGAAGCGGCGGGCATGCCACGGATAAGGAAAACTCTAGTTGTGTGCCCTTAGGCCCTAAAGCTGAAGTTCCATGACGCGTGCTCGGCGAGTCGCCTCGGCTCGCCCAGGTTCAGCGAGGAGCCTTGGTGAGCGCGAGTCGGCGAGCCACGCGTTGTGGAATTTCACCTTAAGGGTACGAGCATACACGCACATTACTAGAGTTTTCTCTATCCATTGCATGCCCGCCGCTTCGTTGGCTTCGAGCACCCCCTTCCACGCAGCACGTAGAAGACGCTATGGATGCTAGCGTCCTCGGACCACCCACCTGGACTTCGCCGGATTAAAGCATGTTGCTACTTGCTATAGTCTGATTTTCGAGAGTTGAGACCTGAGGCGGGTCCCTCGGACGGAGCGTGGTTAAGGATGAACCAAAGGAGTACCCTACGGATTGCGTGCGGCTTAGCGTACCATTGGTTCCTCCTTAAGGGGGTATACCCGTTTGAACCCTCGGAAAATGTATACATTTTGTGGATTTTTTTACAAGTCAACGGTTTGATGCAGATTTCCCGTTTTTTAACTATGTTTACATAGTATTATGAACTACTTATAAAAAAAGTTTCAGTTAAGAAACTATTGTTTTTCGGAAGTTACGGATACATGTCCGAAAGTCTCTCGATTTTAGACGGCTAAACGGTGGCCCTAAAAACTCGCGCTACGTTCAACCAATTTACTTCAAATTTTGCATGCAGAATCATAATAAGATTCCGCATCGTCCAACGAAGGCTTTTTTTATTTCGATTCCCCGTTTATTATTTATAAAGGAAAAAGGTGGATTTTTCTCTTAGAAAAATTTAACTTTACCTTTGATCTCTCACCATTTCTTTATTTTTCAAAATTTTCAAAATCGCCTTCGTTGGACGATGTGGAATCTTATTATGATTCTGCATGCAAAATTTGAAGTGAATTGGTTGAACGTAGCGCGAGTTTTTAGGGCCACCGTTTAGCCGTCTAAAATCGAGAGACTTTCGGACATGTATCCGTAACTTCCGAAAAACAATAGTTTTTTAACTGAAACTTTTTTTATAAGTAGTTCATAATACTATGTAAACATAGTTAAAAAACGGGAAATCTGCATGAAACCGTTGACTTGTAAAAAAATCCACAAAATGTATACATTTTCCGAGGGTTCAAACGGGTATACCCCCTTAACCCCGCTCCGTCCGAGGGACCCGCCTCAGGTCTCAACTCTCGAAAATCAGACTATACTGTTTCTACTTACCAGTGCCTCCCTTGACTGACTGTGACTTCCAGGACCATTATTAGCTACCAGATCATCCTATGTTAACTTCACCAAATTACTATGTACATATCAAATCTAATCTGCGACTCAACACACTAAATTAATAAAAAAAAATGTACGAATACAGTACTTTCTCGAAAAGTGAAACTAATTCAGAACCGGCCAGTTTCAACTTCGGAATCAAGTAGTCTATTTGGCTTGCCTTTATTCTCTGTCGCGGCGCGTGAGAGGGACTGAAAATGATCGAGAGGGCACGCGACAACGACAAGCCATAAATTACGGGGCCCTCTCGCTCCGTCTCAGTCCCTCTGACTCGCCGCGGCAACTACAGAAGAAGTAGTGGGGATATCGGATTAGCACTCACGGGATCGCGAAATGTATCACTTATGGAGACAGTACTGTACATCTTATCTTTACTCTAATTTTTTATTCTTAGTGTGCACTATGGTCACTCGCTATTATCTCGCCTTCTTGCCCCCAAGTATATACAAGATATCCCTGACTACCTTTCCCGCAAATTGTACCACGTCGCTTGCCAATCAAGGTCACATTATTCGTAACAAGGACGAAGGGGGATGTAGCTCTGCCATGGCCATTGGAACATATTCTGAAATATCGAATTACACAGCAGGCGCTGTGAAGTAACTCACGAAACATTGACTCTATATCAAAGACTGCGTTCATTGAAGATAATTACCACGGGGATTAGCCTCGGTGTAATGAATATCCCGGCTGATTGGTACTCGTAGGGCCCCGTAGACTGCGGCATTCCCGCGGACGTTGTAATTCGTGATCGATAATAATTATGCAAAGCATTGTCGCGCCACGCTCATCCCTGTCTATCTGGGCATGTAATCTTCCCTCTCTTTCTCTATCGTCCCAACCTCCATCCCAGCAGAGAACGTAGGTGTAACGATCGACGGGGTTGAAAGGGAATTTCGACTCCCCCTTTTCGCGGATGGTAAACTGGGTTAATTTCGCACATAACAAGAACTCGTCATCGAGAGTGCGCGGGGAAAAGCAATTTGAAACTGGGGAAACTCAAGTGGACGTCAAGTATGAACGAAGGTTTTTATTATCGTTTCCATAATTATTATTTCTTCGAACTTTTGCATGGGCTGTGATTTAGTTTATGGTATAATTCAGCATAATTCAGAGTCTTCGTTTTTTAATAATATAGCATCAGATCTATCGTGAACCTACATAATGGATTTTAATTATTTAGATAGGTACTATTTAATTATTCGACGTTACTGTGTTTTGGGGCTTAGTAAGAATTTTTTATAATTCAGTGTCTTTGTTTTTAAATTACATAGCATAAGATCTACCTTAAATTTACAAAATGGATTTTAATTCTTTAAATACTATTTAATTTTTCGACGTTAGTGTGTTTTGGGGCTTAGTAAGAATTTTTTATAATTCAGTGTCTTTGTTTTTAAATTACATAGCATAAGATCTATCTTAAATCTACAAAATGGATTTTAATTCTTTAAATACTATTTAATTATTCGACGCTAGTGTGTAAGTTAGCATAAGGTTTCATGAATAATGAATTTTTTTCATGCGAAGTTGCGTGTTTTAAATAGATTGGCACTTATATCGCATATCTTAGCCATTATGTGACATGAAAGGTTAGTACCAGCAATAAAATTGTACTCCAACAGACATATTAATAGTACACCGATCATATTGCAACAGAAGACAAATTTTCAATTAGGAACTTTCAACTCCAAAATATTTATTGCGCAGCTGTTACTGTAACCCTGAAATAATATTATTCTGAACATAATTTATCACCTACGATTGCGTAATCAAGCTTGCAATTATTCTGATTTTTCCTTTCTCAATAATTATCACATGAACGTTTAATTTCAAAGTTCACTCATAAATAAAAATAAATTAAATTTTCCATGTTTAAATAGATTGCAAAACTCTACTACTCGTAAATTAAGTGGAAGTGGTCGAGAATCCTACGAACATATTTACACGTACATATGTGTACCAATTATACGATATATAATTTTTTATTCATATTCCTCTCTTATACTTGGTTATTCCTACCTTGATATTTGTACAGAGCAATCGTGATTTGAAGGATTCGAATGCCCTACCTGCTGCTCTAGGAGCTTACAAACCCGTACGAATATACCGCATGACCAATACTTCTCGTCCTCTTTTTCCCTTAACTAGGTCAGGTGAAAAATTCGCCAGACATTCAGCAGCGAGATCAATTACCACTCAGTCATGTCCCATGCGAAACGTTCTGACGTAGAACGCAAATACGTCAAGATATAAAATCCGCGTCACCCCTTCACGATGCAGCTTGCAGTTTTGTCACACATTGTGTCTTGACTTTGGCCAATCTATTTGTGGTGGTAGAAATATACGATTCCACTGCTACACTAAAACAGGGATTAAATTGAATTTAATTTATAGCAAATTAGGAGGACTAAAAATAATTTAAATGCAATTGCTTCTAAAATTTACACTCAGAAGTTTAATATAACTTTGTTAATTATGCAGTTAAAAATGTAGTATAATAGTGATCTAATTCTTGGTGCACAGCTTGTTTGAATGTTTGTTGATATGGGTTTGGATTTTTTGAACCCTCGAAATTAAAAATCGATCCACTGATTGCAAGGGTTTGCTGGTTCAAAAAGTAGAAATTTAATGATTTCCCAATTGTCTTCTTAGGTATGTTCCATAGTTCAAGTTAGATACAAAGTATGTGCATAAAATTAAAAATATAAGTTCAAAAATATCGGAAATCCTAATATTTTTTGGAAAGGATTAAATTATTTTTCGTTGAAAGTAATTAAAACTATACAAGGGTGGGTGACATTTGGATGTCTAGATGATGTAAATATGTACCTTCCAGGGCTACAAAAAAGTCTCTATTATCAATTCATAATTCATTACTTTATCTGCTTTATCACATACCAAACAGTGTTTATCAAACTTTATGTAGAAGTTAATACCATTGTCGTCACTTCGATCACCTTTTCCAACGCCATTGGAAATAAAACTCATTTTACGAATATTTTAATAACTATTACCTATATTCTATACAACGACACATTTTCATTAAGCATTCAATACTTCTTACTTAAAAATGAAGTAGATATCCATTAGGTGTTTCATTCAAGAACTTGAACCTTGCATATATATTTATATAATAAAAGCAAAGTCGCAGAACGTGAAGGAGTTGGTTACTGAGTTACAAGGATCCTGCCATCTCATACAGCTTCAATAGACCTTGATATAGACCATGATTTTTTTCATAACAATTAGATTCTTCAGACAGGAATGGCAGTCGTTGAAAAATTGTTCTAGGTGTGAACCACCCAGCCTGTCAAAGTTGATCGAAAAGGGAGGTGTATCAACGAAGGGTTAAATAAAAAAAATCTATAATAGTACACGTGCTGGACTAACCATACACAACATTCCAGCCAAATGGGTAACCCAAACCTTGCGCATTCCTGTTGCGAGTGCCAGCGAGTGAAATACCAAATACCTATGCGATTGATAAATCGAACCAGTTGCAGCCGAAGTTTTTCGGACTATCCATACGTTGGGGACGCTACTCTGCATGCAGGGCGAAGTTAATACCAGCTGTGTTCGCGGTACGATCGAATGGGAGTCGACTACGAGGATATAATCGCATTGCCCAATTCCCATCCAGAGCGACGCTGACAAATGACTCGTCGACCTGATTACTGTTGGGATTTTAACGCGAGCTTAATTAGACGCTGTAGCTCTCATGACTGATCGAACGAGGCACGAACCGGGCATGCCGTCTCCCTATCTCTCTTTCACCATCCCAACCGACAGTTGCCTCTCTATCCCTCCCGTCACCATGCATAATCTTTCTTCCTACCGCGGCGTCGATGCGTCTACATTAGCCTGTAATGTTAACGGGTAAACCGAGGCATCACCTAAAGGGCAGCTTCTTTCGACCATTCAAATTACAGGCTGCCGTCCGCGCATGCTCATTAAACATATATCATTACACTTCATTTATAATCCGTTTGGATGCGAATCTCTACTTACGGCGACGTTGATATGTTTGCATCTATGCGCGATGCCGTCCCGTTTGAAGAGACACTGGAATGGATGCAATCTAATTTCACGAGGGGAGTGCTCGAGGTTCAGGTCGCCGATTTCATTAAAACCGTGGATTTAGTTACTCCGTCATACGTATAGTAAGTCAAGCAAGTATTTAAGGAAATCGAGTTCAGTGTTTCGCCTTTTCCAGATCTTGTGTATGAACGTATAATATATGTAGCAATGGGAACATACCTATGCCTGGAATTGTTGTGCGGGGTGCCTTTTAGTTGCCACTGTAATTTAATTACGATTTTGTGTTCACGCGTGCAGGCTCGCCTCGAGTCGTTTTTTATTTATAACTAGCTGACCCGTTACCCGGTTTCACTTGGGAATTATTTATGATGTTTCCAAACTAAAAAAGCCTAAAAAAAATAATTACATAGTTCAGCCGTTTAGGCGTGAAAAAAAGGAGAAACAAACAAATACGTTTCACTTTTATATATTAGAAGGGATACAGTTATTTGGGCTTTTTAATGACCTTACTCTGAATTTTTATTCGCAGTTTTAAACATTTACAGCGTAATTTGTGATATTTCATTTAATATTTTATTTTAAAAAATGCCAACAATAAAAAGGCTGTTTTGCGCCCGTTGTCATATTTACGCTCTAGGCAGCTGCCTAATTTTGCGTGTACTGCCTAGTTTTACGAGCCGGGCCTGTACGCGCGAGTGCCGAGGGTCTAAGAAAGGGAAAACTTTGAAACCGATCTTCTCGAAAACAAAAAGTGACCCCAAAATAAGGCCGTTTTTAGCCCCTTTTTACCCGACTGCAGCACGCAAAGGAGGGTATTGTGTTTATCAGGCTATGTATGTATGTCCATGTTATGCTCTAGAGTCTGTACGGATACACCGATTTGGACAAACGAGGTGTCTTTAGAATTGTCTTGACGTTCCGAATGTTATAGGATATAAAAATAATAAAAAAACATTAAAAAAAAATTAAATAAAAATTAAATAAAAATTAAAAAACCCGACTGCTTAAGAAAAACATTAAAAAAATTAAATTAATAAAAAGATTTAATTAAAAATTAATTTTTTTAATGTTTTTTTAAGCAGTCGGGTTTTTTAATTTTGTTGGTCCCACGAGTTTAAACTGAATTTTGTGCCAAATGATAGCTTATGATGGGACATCAATCCCGATAAATTTTCAAGTTGTGGTGACAATTAGTTTCTGAGATATCAGAGGTGAAAGAAGTGAAAAATCATTAACGCGTCAGCTCATACGATTCGATGTATAGACTTTTATGTCATTCCGATAATTTAAACAATTATTTCCAGGGACTTTGCTGGCTGCTAATAACGAATTTGAACTTAGATTTTCAAAATTCACGAAAAAAAATCAAATGGCCAATTCAACATTGTGGACGATATATTAAAAACGCACCTACTACACAGACATTTATATTTCTTGATTTTTTTTTCTCGTGAATTTTGAAAATCTAAGTTCAAATTCGTTATTAGCAGTCAGCAAAACCCCTGGAAATAATTGTTTAAATTATCGGAATGACATAAAAGTTTATACATCGAATTTTCACTTCTTTCACCTCTCATATCTCAGAAACTAATTGTCACCTCAACTTTTCGAGTGATTGATGTCTCATCATAAGCTATCATTTGGCACAAAATTCAGTTCCAAAATCGTGGGACCCAAAAAGGGGCTATTTCTTGGGTCACTCTGTGTAGTCCGCTTTATGCCGTTTCATACACTTTATTTTACACGATCTGCACCAACTGATATGGAACATTTAAAGGCAATCGTGCACCCACTTTGTAAGTTCATTGCTACAGAAGGATAATTATTTTAAAGTGGATAATAATCACTAAGTATATCAGAATACACAATTTTTACACCTGCATTCCTGGAATTAAATTGTCGCGCCGTGTAACTAACTTCACATAATTGGCATTTGCGTGCTCGACGAAGTTTCAACAGTCTCAACTCAACAGTTCTTAATATGGAGAAGCTAGACTGCACATTTCATGTTAAACAAGGTCTTAAAATAGTTGTCCCCATACTGCATTTCGTTGCTAAACATTAAATAAAGCAATTTCGAAAATAACAATATTCTCTCAAATTCGCACACCCCTAAAGGATTTTCAGTTTACTTTTTTTCGAAAACGGAGCTTCGTATGGAAGCAATTTATTTTACAGTTTCTATTTATTTTTGGACACCAATATCTCCACTTATGCAACGCTTTATATTTCCCTTAGATATTATCAGTTTTTATTGTACTCATTAATCTACATTATACATTACAAACGTTAAAAGAAAAATTTGTTGGAGAGATACCTAAATTTTGTATCCTACAATTTCATTAATCAAAATACTTTTATTTCAATTCAGTCAGATTTTGTTACTTTCGTTCATTATTAATTATTTCGTGCAACAATAAAAGAAGATTCGTAATAATGTGCGTTTGACAAAAGTCATTAAAAGTACAGTTCGTCCAAAACATTTTAAAATAGGATTCTCAAAATCTCTCAATTAACATTCAACTTACCTACTATTGCAATTTCTAACTTCCTTACTATTTTAAACGTGCACAAAATTGCTGAATTTCACGCATATTTTATATGGCACCATGTACCCGCTAGACTCCATCCAGTTCCCAACAAGCGGAACCCCTTTTCAAGGGTTTATTTTGTTTTTGTGTATGTTTTATGAGCTACACCGTTTCTGCATTTTCATTGTTAGCGTTTATCGTGCATTACGACCTCTGAATGGCGAAAGAGGGAAATCCGTTTTGAAACAAATTATACTCATTGTCAGTTTAAATGAAGGTTGCGCAGAACTGATTTATTGCAAGGATAGTCTTGAGCAGAGAGTCGTTTTTCGCGTACGTGGCGGTTGTTGTATATGGTGTCTCGTTTTATTCTTGTTATGCAATTGCACTTGAGACTGTATTAACGTTAACTAACGAATGATGTATAAATAAGTGTTGTATAGACAGGGTAATATGTCTCGCAAGGGGTGGACACCATGTGGTAGAGACCGATTTTGATGAGCCATGGCACGATGGATCTACAGTGAGTAAAAAAAGTATTTGGACGGTTTTTAAAATCGCATAACTTTTTTAGAATTGGTCCAAACGACATGAGTTTTTTTTAGAAGCTAGAAGGATTAGTTTGCTAAGTGACGTGTTTCGCCGTTTTGAAAAAAAATGCATTTGGTCGGAATAGAAAAAAAAAAATTTAAAGGTCGTTTTTTTAACTTTTTTTTTGTGAGTCTGTAATGAAAATTCAAAAAACCCGTTTGTAGATTGAAGTAAGTTACATATCAGAATAAGGTCGAGAACCGATTCACTGATTCTGCATTGAACGGTGGCCTATAATTAAATTCCTAAATTGTTAATTAACACGTTAAGACCACAAGGGGAGCCAAGGTACTTGGCAGGGCTTCAAAGACTAATTAAAAAGTGGGATTACAATATTTAGTTATAGGGAAATTGAAGTGGCGTTAAATTCTTCTCTTTTTTAAAGTTAAGTGTAGATAAATTCTTCTTTCAGGTGCATGCAGGGCTACTCACTGATAGAAAGTTCTTTAGTACAGCATACCATAGACCACGTCAGTCTTCCTTCTTCTTCGGGGATTTAAAAATTATTTACTGCGAAAGATATTCGTTTTAGAATAATTTAAGAAAGTATATCAAATTATGGACGTTTCTTAATATATATACGTGTGTCTCTTCCTTTCGCAATTAGTGAACAGTGATACATCAGAAATAATGCGATTACGCGCAGTCAGATTCATTTTGCACATTTCTCTGTCATTTAAGCAGGTATGTAGTTAACAATTAACAAAGCTCTCTTTCTGAGAAGCTCGTGAGTGCTTCGTGCATATATTTTTATTAATCACAGCGAAGTATGTAAATGTTTTATTGACCTTTCAAAATGCTTTCAATGTTATAGTAGGCATTGTCTTATGGAAGTTGAAAAGTTTAGTCAAGAAGGTTGAGTTTTATCGAGACTCGATAATATATGGTTTTATAGAAACACTTCGAAAATACGGTTCTGTTCTACTTTTTATTTTATTAACCGAACTTAAACTGTTAACTGAAAAGACGAATCAACTCGTCACTTGAAAATTCCTTCATGTTTGCTAAGACGAGTTCAGTCGTCGTGGATATTTAAACTTTTTTAAATAAACCTAATAATAAGAATAACCTTTAATTGTTAATTGTTTCTAGGAAGAATTGCCTGAAACATTGAATTTCCAAGAGGATTGATAAATTTCTTTGCAATTTTTAGTAGATTCAAATTCTGTGGGAAATATTTTCCTGTAGATAATTTTTCTCTTTCTTTTATTTCAAATTATTTCATCTCGTATATTTAACCAGATATTATGATTTTCAAAGTAATATTTTAATATAAAAAGAACGGAATTTAGAAGTCGACTGAATAGCCCTTCTATGAGATAAGTAACAACATTTTCCTTTATTTCTTGCCTTATTTAATGACTGCGTGACCCAAATAGTCTAGCACTTTTCTTAATTAAAATTAAGTAATTCCCTGTAACGAAAGCCTTTTTTTAACCTTTTCGACTTTCGCACAAAGAGACGCGAAATCAAAGAAAAAGAGATTAGGTACTCCTTGCAGGTTTCGAAATCCAGTCTTCCCTAGTGCAATCTGGAACGCATTATGCAGCCACTGTGCTGCTTGAAAACTCCTTAAATTATAACGGCATTCGTTAGATAATTACTTAGGAAATTTAATATTCGAAGTAATATTTTACCGCACTGATGAATTATTAGTGGTCGACATACTAAAAGCTATTGATATTTATCAGCTCCAACATTTTAAGATCGATTCCATCCAAGGTGCATTCATCAAGTTTATCACTTTTCACTAAATCAATAAATATTAATTTAAAGTATAATTTTCAATAAATATTAAATACACATGTAGTAACATATGTATCTGAAATGACTGTTGCACATCTGTCTTTCAAGTGATGCTATTTCTACATACTGTAATAATTTAAATATAATTTATGCAATGCAAAGTAGTAGCTTTAATAGTTTCCTTCGAGTTTACGAGTGAAAGGAATCAGCAGAGCTGATCAAATTAAAATTAAGATCCTGCTGGTACTTCCTACACCTGTCACCATAGTTTTCCAACTAATTCCGTTCGTTCAATTCTCACGTTCTCTCCTTCTATTAAATATCCATTCCCGTATGCTAACTAAGTCACATAAAGCGTTACAGTCGAATATTTACAAAAATATTGTCACCGAACCAAAATGAGACAAAGGCAAAATATCTTAAAATATGTAAAAAAATCTTCAAATTAGTAAAATTTCCTTTTTTGAATAAAACGATATTACTCATTGTACATAATTTCTTATTTTTAAGTAGAATCATACTTTTCAGCGTGTATAATCGTCACTTGAAAATGGAAGCTCTGATTCAGCTCTCACTTACTTTACGTGACTCACCCTGTACATTCGTACAATATACATACTTTCTTATTGTTAGTAACTCCCTAGTTTCTCCCATATAATACGTAAATTGATTAAAATGCTGGAAATTAATCAAACGAGTTGCGTTATAGAGTAGGCATTCTTAAGGTGCGTTTCCACGACGCGGCCAGGCCCGCCGTTTCCCGCCGTTTTAGTAGCCAGACAAGCTTTTCTTTGACTTGTGTCACATTTACCGAAAGCAGATGGGAAGCCCAAGTGGAGCCAAGCGAGCCCGAGCTCATCCATTCTCGCGGCCCGACACGAAACTCCGCGGAGCCAAGCGCCGTGGGATCGCACCTTAACGTAGATCGTAACACAGGTCTTTCATCTCAACCTGATATTTGTTCCAGCCTTGGGAAAGCGGGAGTGAGATGGAAATCAGGGGGAGTTACGCTTCTTTCCCAGGACCACCTAGGCAGATGCGCTTGTTTCGATAAAAATCCCCATTATTCCGCTCGACTAACTTTGGAAGCAAGTTTCCTTACTTATAAGGAAATTAACTTATGTTGAGCATGCTAATACCTAAGTGAGTTAATTATTTAACGCATCAAACAGCTTTATCATCAGCCATAACCGATGAAGTTATCCGGGAATTTAGGAAAAGTTCTGACGTCTGAAATTAGGCAAGCGCAATTTGCAAGATCTGGCATATTCGATCAAATAAGTTACTCGCCCCCAAAATTGAGAGCTGTTTTCACCCCTTTAAGGAAACCCTCCGGTTAAGACTCTAGAAAAATAAGCGAGTTCTATGAATATTTTACAATAACAGCTTATAATATAACCTAACAAATGTTTTTGGGTTTTATTAATACACTCGTTAGGGTAGAAAAAAAATGTTTGTTTCATGTTTTTGGTCTTGATGTATTTTCTAGGTAGCACGTATTGTTAGAGCAGCGCTGTTAAAAAGAGATGCCAAACGGTAACCATGAAATTTACTCACAGGATCGTTTGAAATCGAAAATCACTTCTTGTTAAAAAAAATCATGAAAAGCACCCATTTTTCGAGAGTTTTGGTCGGACGGTTCCCTTAACATAAAGAAATACGCGTCAACTGTTTTTGCAAGAACTACTTTCTAAGAACGTCGTATGAAAGTGAGTGATTGTCACTTCGGGATGTTTCATTGGCAGCGGAGGCGGTTATGGGTATAGACTAAGTAAAGCTGCAGACTTGGGCGGTAAATTTTGGGGAGCTACAAATTTGGGGGAGCGGCAAATTTTGGGAATCCGCAAATTCTGGGGAGCGACAAATTTTGGGAAGCGGCAAATTCTGGGGAACCGCAAATTTTGGGAGCGGGAAATTTTAGAGAGCAATACATTTGGGGATCGGGAAATTTTAGGGAGCGGCAAATTTTCAGCAGCAGAAAATTTTTGGGAGCGGCAAATTTTGGAGGGCGACAAATTTCAAGCGAAAGAAATTGAAAATGTTCAAACACAGAGGCTTCAGACAACTTTAAAAACAATTCCCTCTGTCTTAATGTAGGGAATTAGCGTTGACTCAGCTGTGAGTTGCCATATTGAATTAATTTTGAAATTCTCTCGATTCTTTGAAATTAAAATATTTTATGATATTTCGCGGAAACACTGGCAGACGCTTGTCAGTCTAGAGACGTCAATTCTTTAAATCCACCCCTGCTTGTCACTACGATCTGGCTGTTGTTCGAAAAAGCGGGCACCGTTGGCGGCCGAAATTCATTCTACACTCGACAGAGGTTGATGGAGTCGCTTGAATTCGTCGTAAAAAAGGAAGTTAGACGTCGCGTTTCGAATTTAGCGGAACTTTTTCTATTCCAAAGGACCCCGCCGGACAGGCCCGGCGGAGAAGTTGACCGAAAGTTTCTAGCTCACGTGCGAGGAGACTTCGAGTGGAAAGGACGAGTCGTTAATTTCGTCATTCGTCGCATCCCGCGGGCTCCGGCACGTTGTTCCTCCAGGTTTACAGGTCCTAACTTTTCGTCCTTAACTCGTTAATTAAGGACGAAAGCATGGCGGTGCAGAGAGCCGGCTGGGAATGGAGCCGAAGAAGCGAAGTTTTAATAACATTACCGTAATAATACCGTCCGCCCCACCTTGCTATTCCTTCTTGCAACGTGCCCTAAATTATCAAAGGATCCACAGTCTCCGTCCCTTTTCTCTAGCCCATCCCTCGCCCCCTATTCGTTTCACTCTCCCTTTCGACGAGTGTGCCGAGTTTCGCGCGTTCGAACTTCCAACCCACCTTTGATTTTACGAAACGCTAACTACGGGCGGAAGGGTAAACGGTAGACAGTGAACGAAACGATGGAACTCGTGTAGCGCCCGAGGGCTGGAAATTTTCTCCGTTCCCGCGGCGCGAAACTTACGCAGCGATCGGAATAGAAGGAATTTACGTCGTTTCTCGATAGCGCGAGATTTGTCGAACGTGAGGTTTTCGATCAGATTCACAATCGTGCCTTTGATTTACGAGATCGATGGGGTGTAAGGGTGAAGGAAAATGAGGAGGGTAGTCAACACTTTTTTGCTGTGAATTCTAAGTACTTAATGGGACCCAGGCTTTTGTAAGTATTTATAATCGAAAGGAAGGAAACACTTATCAAAAAGACAAGGGATGGCAATGGAGTAAATTTGTTTATAATATAATTTAATAATACTACACGAAGGAGAATTAAGCTTAAAATTGATGTCAGCGATTTCGACAGAATTCAGATATTACGTAGTGGACATAAAATTAGGGGGAGTTTAAGTCATCGTTTTGCTGGTTTCGAATTTGTTTAAAGAATACAGGCCGTCGAAGTTTGCGAGCTTCAGCTATTTTCGTGGGACCGGGTTGTAAAAGAATTTATACCTAGACTCGCAAAAAAGAGGAGCGCGACTCAATTGAATTCGCCCGTTTAAGTAGGAAAGGAAGAGAAATACGAATCGAAATAAGAGAGAGGCGAGAAGGGGCAGCCATTTCGCACCCCAGAGATCTCGCGGAGATGGCGTCCGCTATCAAGGGCCATTGGCAATAATCGTAAACGCCGCTTCGAGGACGTCGTGTATCGCGGCTGAGGCTGCAGCCGGTATCTGGGCCAGGTGATATCGCGCAAGGCCTCTGGGACTCGTAGCTTCGGCGTTATTGTCTCACTTTCACAATTAGCCGCGGCAACAGGAGAGTCATCGCGTATCAACAGGTAACGCGGACCCGCGCCCCTCTGGTTTCGGCTCCTTCGTAAAAAGCAACCGTCACGAAGCGTTGTCCACCTTCGAAAATCTGTTAATTGCGCCTTCCGCGTCGAAAGGGCCAACGCTTTGTCACCCGATCCACGCAGCTCGGCTAGTTCCTTGCTAATTGAAAATCCTCGTTCCGTGAAATTCGATAGCGCGGCTGCAGCCACGGCGCGCACTCGGTCGGAACACGGTTTCGTGTATTTTATGTCTTCCTTGTTTTGGATGAGCCTTTTTTGCGAGCTCACTTCTGGGACAATGGTGGGAGTGTTTGTGCTTTAAACACAGCATGCCTGGCGTTCAACAGACAGCATTTATTGCGAAAATGATCGTACCCATGTCAGAAGAACAATTCAACAGTGAAAAGGACTTAAGGGGTCATGCTCAGTCAGGAGGCCGAAAAAAGGGTGGTCTTTGGAAATTTTTTACTCTAATGCTATAACACATTTCTCAAAAAATCTTTTTTCCTTTTAAGAATTGCATCTAGTGCCGTGCATCGTAATTTTTTTATTTAAAAATATTTATAAATAACTAAGTTATTGTGCATCACTCGAAGGTGCTCTTAAAAAAGAGGCTTCTGCGGTGACCACTACTGCTCGAAAGTCGATCATCGAAAATAAAAAATTCAAAAGAATTTACTTATTATATTATGTTATCTAGTATTTGAACGAAGGATTTTTTTATCCGATGCTTAGTTTTCTTTTAATTCACGAAAATCAGGCACGATTTATGATAAATATTGAAACTTCTACTTTAAACATCAGCCATTTTTTCTCAAATCAATATTTCGAAAAATCCTTCGTTCAAATACTAGATAATATAATATAATAAGTAAATTCTTTTGAATTTTTTATTTTAGATGATCGACTTTCGAGCAGCAGTGGTCACCGCAGAAGCCTTTTTATTTAGAGAGCCTTCGAGTGATGGACAATAACTTAGTTATTGATAAATATTTTTGAATGAAAAAATTACGATGCACGGTACTAGATGCAATCCTTAAAAGGAAAACAGATTTTTTGAGAAATATGTTATAGCTTTTGAGTAAAAAATTTCCAAAGACCACCCTTTTTTCGGCCTCCTGACTGAGCATGACCCCTTAAGGGTGTATTGGACCTATCTTCAAAATTTTACCAAGTTGATGAAAATTTGTGAGATTGTTCTTTCTAATCTTCCTTATATACTCAAAATTTTTTAAACGAATTCACTAAATAATTGCTGAGTTATAACGATTTTAATTTTCACTGATTTTACACGTAGTCTTATGGAAAGAGACGACCTTTACAGATAAAACAGCTGAAAGAATATTGAAGAAATAGTACCAATGTTTTCATTTTTTTTTTACCTGTAGTATACGGGTAGATGAAAGTATCTGCCAAGTTTCAATTGTTTTCACAGCACCGTTTTAAAGAAACAAATTATAACTTGAGAAAATTGTGAATTCAGGGCATTTTCACTGCCAAAAGTTTAGCAAATAATGCTGGAGAAAGCATTTGTAAAGTGAAAAGTACCGTCCTAGGAGCAAAAATAAGACTCCAACTGTCGTTCGAATTCCTTACCCCTAGATTTATTTCAATATTATATTTTATTTCACCCAATAAGACCATCAACTGCGTTGTCTCCTTTGTTCTAACAGAATTATCAGGTAAACACAGTTTTTATTTTTTATAAATCGCAGAGTTCTCATTTATATCGCAACGAATTTTGTCACAATTTTCAGAAGGGACAAAACACGTTTCACAAATGCTGGAAGCTGCGTTGCGTCTGAAAGGGAACGGAGAAAGACTGTGGCTCACTGCTTTAATTATTCATCCTACTCTGTTGTCGGATATCGCGTAATTAAATCCAGTAATTGGACGTACTTTAATAGAAGATATTTCGTACATGAAGCTGCGCGCGCGCGTGTAATACAACCGGTGGAGGATCGCGACAGTGAAATCCATTTTATTATGTCTTTCTACTAACAAAGAGCACAGGGCAGATTAATTACCGCTCGATCTTTTTCGTCTACCTTTTTGTGCCCTGAAAATATCGATCGTTCTTACACTTTGTATAATGAATTCTGTCACAATAATAAATAAAAAATTACTATGGGAAAGGAATTGGATGGATCACATAAAATCATAGGTACACGTGAGAATCTGTCTGTTGCACATTTTACGGAAAAGTGAGAAAAACGAAAAACGAAAATCGAAAATCGAATACGAGTTTAGCTTACATGCAGGACACGGCCGAAAGGGTGGTGCAAAATGGAACGAAAGGTTAGAGCAAAAATAAACCGAGGGTGTAGAATAAAATTTTTTCATCCGGGGCTCAGTTTGTGTAAAAAACGATTTTCGAATTCTGTTGAACATCCATGCACCTGTCTAACAATTGGTAGAACGCAACAGTGAATACGGTGCAACTGCTGATGAAGTGAACACTTGGGCAGAAATACGTCGAAATTGAAGAATAGATTGTTTCCAATAAGGCTGTACATTCAAGAAAATCGAGTTTGGAGATCTAAAAATTGGGAGAAATTTATTCAACGATTTCGACTTATTTGTACACGAAGATGCATTCCACCCGAAAATTCAGAGTTGCTTTAACCTGTGCAGGTTTGTAGCGAACCTCGATAGTAGTATCGGTCAATTTTTTGTTTGTGCCCACTTTCGGTTCTTCAGGGTGAAAACACCCCCTAAAATTTAACGACTGTTTTCCTTTTTTCTTAGTACCTAGACGTAAAAAAATTATTATAAAGAAAATCTAATGTTTCTTATGCTATATAAAACTATGTAATTTAATTGTTTAAAAAACGTGGTGGGGAATATTTTTCTGTTTAAACTAGAAATTTTAAAAATTTGATTACACAGTTTTATAGGGCATACAAAGCCATTAAGTTTTCCTTGTAATAATTTTTCCAGATCTACTATAGTTTTCAAGAAATACAAGAAAGTAAAAAAACACACATTAATCACTAAGGGTTGTTTTCACCCTGAAAAACCGAAAATGGGCATAAATAAAAAATTGCCTAACCCTTCTATCGAGGTTCCCCACAAATCTGCACAGTTTCAAGAAGATCGGTATGCCCGAGCACCCAATTTTCCCTTGTTAGCGACTTTAAAAATCGATTTTCTCGGAAAGTAAACCCCGGATGGAAAAATTTTATTCTCCCCTTTTTTATGTATTTTTGCATAAGGCGCCACCTCCTGCCCACTTGTGCCATCCTTTCGACCGCACTCTGTACTTTAAAACAGCAAAACTGTAATCACCCCTCGTGTAATATTTAGAGCGAAAGCAGCCATTGAAGTTTCCGCAGATGCAACACGTGCTGCACCCACTGCGTTGCTTTCGACAGAAATCGTCCGTATAGCCAGTCCCATGTCGTTTCTAATTCAATTTATTACGCGTTCCTCCGCGACTCGCTGTCAGAATAACTTCCTGGCCCTCTTAAGTAGCCTTTTTCCAGGAAAGTGTCTGAAAACTAACGCACGTAGCGTGGCGACTGGTTCCGTGCCGGCGCTGGTCCCCCTTTCAAAATTACTTTAGCGACGTAATAAAGAATTCCTCGAACGACAGACATCCAGACGGCTGTATTCTTCCCCTTTGTGGGACGATAATGAAGGCCTTCCGAGATTCTACGTGACAAGACGAAGGTTAAAACGTGTGGGCGCTCGCTCGTCCCAGCCGCGCTGTACCCTAGGACCCCGGGTTAGGATTGAATTCAAATTCTCGAGTGGCTCCTGTTTGCACTGTAAACATTGTTCCATGGTGTAACGGGCGTGTTGTGTGCACGTAGGACGCAGGCTGGCAGGAAAGGGAGTTGATAATTGTGCCGAAGGTGCGCGGGTTGCTGTCTCCGCCGAAGACGAAACTGGTGGCATGCTAAGTAATAAAGATAAACAGGATCGTGCGAAGGAATTAATGGACGGGGGACAAGGACGGTGTGCTGCAAGGGGGAGCACGCCCGAGTAGAGGTTTCCACAAGAAGGCCCAGCGGCCTGGGGAGCTAAAATGTGGAGAGTACGCGTCGAAGAATCATGCGAGAGCACTAATTAGTGACCCTGACGGACATCGGAGCGGAAAGGACGTCACATTTCAGCGGGATGTTAAACTTGTAAGTGCGAATTTAATGAACTGAGAAGGCTACTTAGAATGGCGAACACGGGCGATGCAGAGGCAGAAATTTTAGTGGCAGTGTTTGGGGATTAGGAAGCTTGAATTTAAATCCTTAACAGCTTATAATTTTTGAAAAACGAAAATAAGATTAGGGGTTTCTGGGCCTTTCAATTGGAGGCCTAAGCAAGGGTATTCTGGTGTGGTGTGCGTGATTACTAAAAATGAAGACACTTACAGTTTTGAAATTTTGACAGCAGGTAAACAGTATTTTGACCCCATTTTAGATGCTTTCATTTCATGTAATGGAAGACAAGCACAAGTTTTTAGGTAAAATAGAGAAAAAATAGGAACTAGAATTTCAACAGACTTGTCTGTGGTTCATACTACAGCCCCATCTGTGGGTAAACTGCTGTAAAAATTGCAAGACAGTAGGTGCCTTAGTTTTTGAGTAATCATGCACAACACAACAGCGTATTCTTGATTGGGCCTTCAATTAAAATGCCCGGAAAACCCTAATTTTATTTTCGTGTTTCAAAAGTCATAAGCTGGTATGAATCTATTTTTTCGTACATTTAACAACCTCAGGCATTGTATCTCCCCTTAACCTGATTTCTTATGGCGTTGTAATAGTAGATATTTGTCGCTATTGAGTCTACTTAAATGGAAGAAGGTAATTCATAAAATTTTAGAGAGGAACATTTTTAAATAAATCGTCGTCGAATATAAGCACTGCCATAATATTGCCTACAGTTTAGCCTGTACAGATATCCTTCACTGTAAAGGATGTTTAATTAGATATCAGAGTTTGTGTAATTTATTAAATATGTTCAACTGTATAGGTAGGTATTATTGGAGTTATTAATACACTAATTTAATTTCTCCAATAATTAAGTTACATATTAGTTTTATTATTTTTAACATAATTTTAGCACTGATTAATTCATTAATACCCTAATTTAATTTCATCTTCCTTAACCCTACTACATCCCTTGGGTCTTTTTCGACCCACTCGTGTTTACACTTGTATAAGATCTCTTCTAATTTCGAGAAAAGTATAAGGAAGTTCTTGTTAATTGTTTAAAGGAATTGTAAGGAAATATTGTTGACCCTTTAACATTATGCGCTCAACTGAAGGGCGCAGCGTATTGCACAGTGTATCGCACAAAGAAGGTAGCAGGTTAAAAGATTCCCCATATCCGCACATTTCTGCTTTAAAACTGCTGAGTCTATAAAACTATCTGTATCAGCAAGTACTTACTTCGCCATATAAAGTGTTTCCTTTAAGATAAAATATTCAGACTTAAATAGCAAACAGCTGTCTGAAGCTGTAAACTTTTCACGTAGATGTTTACTCGCTCCAAAGAACAAGCAGGAGGTTCGCTGCAGCCACGGTGGCTCCGTCGTTATCAGCGGGTATGCTTCCATAGCCTCGTCAGAATCTACGTTCCTTGAAGAATATAACGAACTGCTGAATTGAAAGCTGTTTGTACCAGATGGACAGGGTTCATGTTGGCAATACAGTGCCTACCTATCTGAAAGGTAACAAGGAAGATATACCTCCTGACTTTCGCTTTAGGGGTCTCCACTTCTCTTTCAGTTCGACAAGAAACTGGACGGGCACCGTCAATCGACAACGAATGAGCGCTTCCGCCATCTTATTCTACTTGCTTCCGACGGGGACAAATGGTGGTGTTTCAAGAACTACGTTCGCTGGAACCGACTCCATTCGTTGTCCACGCGGGCTTTGAACGCCTGATGATCAGTTACGAGAGGGCTTTACGAGCGCAAGTTAAGCACAGTCGCGAATTTGGCAGTATACTTAATTAAAAAGACAGTGTAGTTAAGAGGACACATTGCCACGTGAAATAATTAGGAATGCGGGGCCGGTTTAAGACCTTTAGGGGCCCTAAGCACTTAAAAGATTTTCAGGCCCGATTATACAGGATGATCACTAGGGTAGCCCATATTTATACGTGTCGAATTTTTTTTTGTATTTCTTTGCTCTCCCCCCTAGAATGGTGCCATTTGATAAAAAAATAGTCCTTGAAAAAGTTTATTGCAATCAGGCAGCAGGAAAGGGTGCCGACCAGGCCTTAAAGTTTAAAATTCATCAATAGTTTGGATTTAAAGAATTTCTCAAAAATGGTAAGCCCTATCGAAATTTTGTTCAAATAATATTGAAAGAGCATTCAATTTTCTACAATTACTGTATATATAATTTTTTCGTGCTTCCAACCATTTTTTAGATAATAGCATTTGAATATAAAGAGTCGTATAGCCAATACGTGACGCCGTACAGGTGGGACGCGCGAAGTGCGGACCTCTCTATATTCAAACGTGATTATCTAAAAAATGGTTGGAAGCACGAAAAAAATTATATATACAGTAATTGTAGGAAATTGAATGCTCTTTTAATATTATTTGAACAAAATTTTTGAGAAATTCTTTAAATCCAAACTATTGATGAATTCTAAACTTTAAGGCCTGGTCAGCACCTTTTCCTGTTGTCCAATTGCATTAATCTTGTTCAGGGACTATTTTTTATGACATGGAACCATATTAGGGGGTGAGAGCAAAAGAAATCGCAGGTTGAAAATAAGGGCCACCGTAATGATCACATAAAACTTAAAGCAATGCTAGATTTCTTAGACATTTCCAATAATTTGACTAAAAAGTGTTTCTAACAAAAATTAGACTTACAAATTCAGAAAATGTCTATGGTTCCCTTTCTCCTGATGCCTTAAGCACCCAAGGAGCCCAAAGGACTCGTGGATAAACAGGAACGATGCACTGAAAAATCGTGCAAGGTCTAAAAAGATTATAGATCAGTAATATATGTTTTATGAAGTATCCCACATTATTTATGGCATTCTATGGACGTTAGATAGTGAGAGTAGATTCGGAAGATTTGAACAGTTCCCCTGCCAGAGGAGGGAACTTCTTCGACAGAAGAGTATCTAGGAAGAGACGGTGGGAAAAAGGCAAATGCCTCGATGGCACAGATTCGTTGATCCTGTCCAGTAAAGATCGACGAAAGAAGTAAGAGGAGAATGGAGAACATCACGGCCGCTTTATCACCTTGTTCCAATCGAACCTATCGACTTGGTTTGCTCACGATACTTGTTTGATAATACCCCGCCAGTTCCCTTTCGATCGTACGAGCCATCTCGGTTCAACGGGCACTTCAGTTGTTGGACGAACTTATTATCCACCCGGCTGGCGTCTAATCTTTGAATTATTAGCCCAGATTTGTCTAACCGGCGATCTGGAAACTCGTCGGATTTTATAGGGCGTTTCTAAACTGACGGTCGGTCTATGGAGCTTTAATACTCGCGATGCCCCATTGCCTGTAATGAATTATGCTTCCTGAAAGTCGTGCGTATTGAATATAAGCACGTGATTTCGTTGATCCCGTTAATCGAAAGGGGACCAAAAGGATTCTGCCTCATACTGAAGACAACTACGCAATTTCCTTGATCCCTTTAATAGAAAAGGGACTAAAAGGATTTTGCTTCTATAAAAGGTCTGTAAGTAAAAAAAAAATGGCTACCTGACGCTTAGTGGAAATTGGTTCGCTGCTACTGAGAATAATAAGGACTTCGATGTTGGAGGCAGATATCTGTTGTATGTAAAAAATAAAATCTGCAAATTTTTTTATAATGGGAATCACATTTCGAAGTCTGAAGCTCGTGAGTTTACGATTATTTAACTTTTCCAAGATAAGACCTCGAATATAATAAGCTTTGAGAACCCTCATCGTAACCTAAATCTAAATAGGTATCTGTTACTTATATGTCGCTGATTATTTAACCGCTTCGTTCCCTCGGACGTGTTACGTCGCTACGCGATACCGTTCGTGCGACGCCACAGACGAGTAAACGCGCCTCTTCTGTGGCAAGCTAATAGCGAATTCGGTACCTCTGCACTGGTGCCAAAAAAATACTTGGATTGGTTGATTCTTATAGAGCTATCTTCGTTTCTATCAGAAACAACCAATCCAAGTGATTTTTTGGCTCCAGTGCAGAGTCAATGCGAGGTACCGAATTCGCTATTAGGTTGCCATAGAAGAGGCGCGTTTAGTCGTCTGTGGCGTCGCACGACCGGTATTGCGTAGCGACATAACACGTCCGAGGGAGCGAAGCGGTTAAGCGATCCGAGTATGTATCATGACTGCTAACGAGTCGGTTCTAAACACTCACAGCTTATTTTTATAAGTCATCAGAAGCTGTCGTCACAGGTGGTTGCAGAAATATACTCATGGCATTGCAATGGTAGGCAAAACGTAACATTAATATACTTTGCAGTATTTAGGGTGATACGATAAGACAGAAACTGGAACCGCTGCGGAAATAGAAAAGCATGGTAACAGGGGTGAATTTGGAGAGTTGTCTGAAGCCTCTGTGTTTAAACCTTTCCCAATTTCTTACGCTCAATATTTGTCGGTTCCCAAAATTTGCAGCCTACTTAAATAGTCTATACACAAATCCGCCCCTGCATGGTAATGCGTAATATCATAGGTAAAAAAATAAAAGAGTATTCAAAAATCAGAAATACGGTGGATTTACCAGTGAATGCACATGTACCAGTGAATGGACATTTTTTTATTAAAATGGGTGAAATAAGTTAGTAAAATAAGCAACTAATTAATTAAAGACTTCTTTTAATTTATTGCTCCATATCCAAAGAATTTTTGCAGCACGTGGAATCAATCGCGTTGCGAACATAATTTTATAATAGAGTTCATTCATTAGCCTTACGTGTTCATTTATTGGTGCGTTTACCCTAGTTCTTTCAAATAATGCAGAATAGCACCCAGGATCGCGTTCAATTTCGAACAAATATTATACAAGCTGTGTCTAAAAAGCGCAAAGATGCTTCGCATGCACCTAGATCACCAGTAAAATTGAAAAGGTTCGCAGTAACCATATCTGAGGGGATAATTCTCAAGCATCGTTCTTTCATAAATTGAGGACCTTGCAGTAAGAGGAGCGCATCCCCATCTTTACCAGCATCGAGTAAATTAGAAAAAAACTATTTATAAAATTACTGCTTTGACATAAGATTAAAAAGAGAACTAATTGAGAAATATATATTTTCAATTAGTCTTCGATAAGTTTTTATTCCTATTTTTGGCGAATTTATCAAATCTGGTCCTGCCCCTGATTTGCACCAAAGTGTCAAAACAGTTGCTTTTTGATAACTATGCACAATAAAGGACACAACATATTGATTTATTGTTGATTTATTAATTAAGTATGGAAAAAATATATTGTCATTTGTTGTAGACATAAAAAAAACATTATTCTTCAGCCTGCTGGTCACCAGTGTCTGTGGAAATATCCTGATCCCCTGTCAACACACATTTGAGAGTTTTATAAAAAGGCTGTTTATATGGTGGTACGTAGTTGTGTGTTTATATTGCACAAAACAGTAATAGGTGCAGGATCAAAGTTTGCAATAAATCGCTCATTTTTTATTGGACTTGCATCAAACGTGCGCCAAACGATGTAGAATTCTTTTACACGTATATTACACGCCATAACTCAAAAACTGTCAAAAATGGAGCTGCACCCCTTGCTGCAAGGTCATCAATAAAATTGTTCCGCAGTCTATAAAAGTCTATTTATGGGGCCCGTTTTCGTGAAGGTAAGCAAAAAATTGCCAACTCTCACTGCCCTTATTTTGTAAACAAATTCCAAACCAGCAAAATGATGACTTAAAGCCCTCCCAATTTTACGTGGACTATATCAGATCACTAGCTACTAGGTTAGTAGAGGATGCCGCATGCTTAAGCATTTGCTTAAGAATAAGTAGCGACTATGAATACTGGCCTAGGAGATCTGTTGTGACACAGTTTATGAGAGTACCGGGCGACATATGTAAAACACTACACGCTAGTAACCGAAGAACTATAAAATATCAAAGTAATGCTGTATTTACACAAAATATATCATATTTGGTACACTTTCACTGTTTTTAATATAAAATACTAAATAACTAAACAAAGTAAAATTTATCGGAGTTCTTCGATAAATTTGCAAACTTGCCACGTTTCCCCCCATTATTCCACACAGAGTGGGTGTCCTATTGTCCTAATACATACTTAATAACGGCAGCGTAGATCACGTGTCTTTGAAATATCAACTACAGCTCCCCAGACCAGTGACCAGTGCCTCCCCGCGTAAAGGGTTTAACGCTATCTTTCTATCACTAGCTAGCAGTGACTAAGTCCACTATCTAAAATTGAATACTGCCGCCGTTCGCGGGCAATGGCCGCCCGTCCCTTCAGGCGGAAACCTGAACGTGATTTGTTAGGAAAAGCCATGGGACGGAGGGCGTGTGGACGGAAGGAAACATCAGTTCGGTTTATCTTTGCCCGATAAAATTGATTAACGTCGACACGACGTTAAATTACAGTCGATACACGATTCGCCATTATTGCTGATAAATTGCTGGTGGCCCTCTCGTTTACAGGACACGGCCTGGCCACTTAAGTGGTGTCGCGACGTGGCTGTTTTCGCGTAAACTTTGCGTTCCCGTTTCCCTGTTCCTGGCTTCTCACCATCGGTCCTCGAACGGGGAATAAATGAGCTAGAGCCCGCGACAGGACAAGCCGCATACCCCCTTTGAGGTTATAAAACACTTTGCCGTGCGTTAACACCTAACCCAGCGCCATTAATCGTACTCACTTCGCCTGGTTGCCTTGTGTAAAGTTAAGCAACTTGACTTCCCTTTGGCGTTTAATAGGCGCCATGTATCCTACGAACATCTTGGATCGTTAAATGCAGGCAGACTCGTCGGGTAGAGGTTTTTAATTATTTAAACGTGGGAATACGGTATGACTATGTGGCCATTATTTCGTAGTGTCGCGTGCGTTATTTGCTACACGCAATGAAATATTCTATTCTATTCCCCGCTACTCATTGTGGGTGATATGGGTATTTCGCTCGAATTCGTATTAGTATTAATATTTTAGTAAATGCTATTAGTAGGTATGTGCTATTAGTAAGTTAGTGTTATACCTAATATGTGCCTATACTGTCTGCATCTACAGTCGAACCTCGAGGACTCGAATCTCTAGGGAAGGGGAAAAAATCTTCGAATTATACAGGTTTCGGCTTACCGAGTTTTCGAGTGAGAGAGGTCCAACAAACGAAAATTCGGCTTATAGAGGATTTGTACGAGTGTTAACTTTTCGACTTGTGAAGCTGTAAAACAAGACAAATTCAAGATTCAAAGGTCAATTGTTTATTGTATACATATAATTAAGTATACCAGAACTTATGTGCTACATATATACCTACATATATAAAAATGATTACAAGACACCTTTTATGCTCGAAATATTAGAGGAAGTGGTCCAAATGTGAGTCGGCGCCAGAGTTACACAGTGCAAATAATGAGACTCCGACTTGAAAAATATGAGAGTCGTAGATTAAATAAGGGATTAATTTATTTTTTACTTTTTAGTGTATTTTTATTTTTTTGAAGTCGATTTTATTTTTTTTTTTAAATTTTTGTCTTTTTAGTTATGTATATATTGACACAACATGGTTAGGAGATATGTGTGTACGTACATAATATAATAAGAATTAGGTGACAAAAGTCTTTATTATTAACCAGAACTGACAAAATATTGGACCAATATTGATGCAGTGTAGGATGGGACCATTGCCCTCTTTCGAATAAAAAAAAGATTATCAAAATCATATGTTGAGGAGTTATGCGGGGACAAACATAAAAAAAGTACATACTAGTCGAATCTATAACCTCCTCCTTTTTGAAGTCGGTTAAAAATATTCAATTTGGTTGGCAAGCAGATCTGCAATAATTCGTTAAAATGGAAATGTAATGTAAAATTATATGCTTTCCCCATGCTACGTATCTAGCAATAATATGTATTTTTCTCTAACTATTATAATAATTTTTTATAAGCATTGAAAATAAAAAAATATAAGGCACCCATGCGTCGTGCCCACTATTATTTCAGAACATCTGATAACAATACCCCGAAAATTGTATACCTCACCTGCCCCCTTTTATTCTTCCTCCGAATCAGAGGCAAGCGCGAAGTTCGACGGAACGTTATGTCTGCCAATTTCGTCCGATCCCGAAATGTATTTGAAATCCTCGACAGCTCCCTCTATATTTATCGCGGCGATACAACGGCGCGCTTATGCGCGCGATAAAGGTCGATCGAAACAAATCTGAGGCTCTGAGTCTGAAACGCAGGATAAACGATTCCTCCGGCGCGATGGATTTGCCCCTGTGCTCGATTGAAAATTTACGAGAGCGCTGGAGGGGCGCTTGAGCATTCACGCCGGTGGCCCAGTAAACGCGGCGGGGACGGTTTTTTTTATGGGAATTATAATATTCTAATTTTACGGCGGCTCTTTCCTTTACGACGAATTCTCCTTCCGCACGTTTATGCCGAAAGTAAGCTTTTATTTTCCATAAACCTTAGCGCACGAAGTAGACGTAAGATCGTAAAGGCGAAGTAGATACACCCAGAGCGTTAAACTTTTTTCTCCCTTTGTGTGTATATGTACCGATAAGATCGCCGACAAAGTTCCAAGTAAATTTCTACGCGAGATATTCTTTTTCTCTCTTCACCCCGAAGCTTGTTCGTACGGAGTTTAAAAGAACGAGGGTCGGCGGCGGGGTGGGAGGGCGGGGGCGGGTGGTTGGTTGGTTGGAAACCGTTCGAAATCTCGGTTAAAACTGTCTGCATTTCTCATTTATTTATGCATCTCTCTAACTTGTTTCCTCGCGGAAACACGGGGACGAGATAAAAAATGTTTCAAGCGTGCCCCGTACCTCGGGCAACTTTGTAAACGTCTTTTACGCGATGACGCTTCCGAATGTGACACTGAAGTTACCGACGTTCAGTAATCCTCCTAAAATCGTGATCCCGTCTGAGTCTCTCTTTACTTTGAACGTTTTATTGCCGACGCTTTTAATGTACTGTTTTATACCAAGGTCATTTAAATCTACTTCTGTATATTAAGTATTAGTCAGCGCGTTAGTTTTCTAGATAGAAATAGTAAGCAGCCTAAATTCTTTCTTCTACGACGTTATTCGTTTCTTATTACTCATCCTTGAATCTTGATCTCTATGCCTCATCCCTTAACGACCGTTAAACTCAGGACAACCCCCACTTTTCAGCTTACCGAAAACCGTACATATATATATATATATATATATATATATATATATATATACATATATATATATATACATATATATATATATACATATATATATATATATACATATATATATATATATATATATATTATCAAATTTTCAGTTCTAGTCAAGGCTTCAGATCAAAGAAATTAAACTATATCAATTAAATTACTAAATTTGACCACCCCCACTTTAGGGAATAAACTAAATTTTAGAAAGTCTAGGAATCCGCTACCCTCCAGAAATCGGATTCCAGATTTTCAAATTTTCAGTTCTAGTAAAGGCTTCAGATCAAAGAAATTAAACTATATCAATTATTAAACTATATCAGTTTAATTTCTTATATATATAAGAAGAAATTAAATTATATATATATGAAAGAAATTACACTATATCAATTATTAAACTATATCAGTTTATATATAAGAAATTAAACTGATATAGTTTAATAATTGATTTATAAGAAATTAAACTGATATAGTTTAATAATTGATATATAAGAAATTAAACTGATATAGTTTAATAATTGATATATAAGAAATTAAACTGATATAGTTTAATAATTGATATAGTTTAATTTCTTTGATCTGAAGCCTTGACTAGAACTGAAAATTTGATATATATATATATATATATATATATATATCAAATTTTCAAATATATATATATATACACGCAATTCTTCCAGCAGCAGCACAGAAGCACTTGAGCACTTCAGTCCGAATAGTCTGGACACGAGAATCTAGTTCTGAATCTATAATCTAGAATTTTCCTGTAATCGTCTTAGTTTCCGTCCTTTGTATAAAGTTATTTAATAAAATAAAAGTAATACTAAAAATACGGAATACAACAGTACGAAAGCGTCAAGATCGACGAGATTGTTAGTAGCTCCAGGATTTTTGTAAATAATATCAGTTCGATGGGAAGATAAGTTTCGTTGTGGTTTCGACAGTGGAAAATATGTTTATCCTGCAAGTTTCTTAAGTTCCTCAATTTGTTCAAATGCTGTTGATTCTATTTTCAGTGCGAACATTAGAGTAAAAGACGTTTTCGAATTTATAATCCATGATTGAACATGTAACCATTTTAATGTGCTATAATACGGTATATAATGTAGAATCTAATTTTCGATTTTCAAATAGATAATACTTTTTCATAATGGACCATGAATTACGTTATTGTTGGAATTATGTTATAACTGTATTCAATCTTCGCGTGTTGCTAGGTGTTAATAACGATCAACTGACTCGAGTAGTCGCTGCAAACCGTGGGTTGCGACTAGGACTGCCATCCATCCGGGTTTCCCCGGATTTGTCCTCTTTGTTTAGGGCGTCCGGGGTGATTTTCTGTAGTGATCCGGGTTTTTCGATGCTGCTTGCTCAAAAAGTCACAAATAAATTCCCACTTTGTACAAGTATATTTCCTCTTTATTTCTTGATGGCAATTACACTCTATAATTTACAGAAATTTTTGTCTTGGGATATCGTACCTAACATAAGAAATAGACTATTTCAAATAGTTAAATGTGTCCGGGGTTCAAGTGGAAATGCCCGGGCTTTTAATGCTCTCTGTCCTAGATTAGTGATTTTACGGATGACAATCCTCACTAACATATAAAACTGAAACGTTGTCTGTTTGTTTGTCCTCCTTTCACGTCTAAACAACTGAACACATTTCATTGAAATTTTGAATATACATTACATACGTCCTAGGTTACATTATAGGCTATTTACTTTTTTTGTGTAGACTTTTTTATTGTTCAAACATCATAAATAATTCCCGGATGAAACCGGCTAACGAGTCAGCTACTCCTAAATACACCTTAAAAGCATGTCTTACTAAGGGAAAATCCACAATCACTCCAAAACTGGCTTAGCTAAAAATGATCTCAGTATACAATTCTACGACTAACGCTAATCAATATAATATCCTGCATTTGTTGCAACGTTAAGTAGCATACACCTACACGCGAATGTTGAAATATGCTTCATCTATTCTCAATCTAGAAGGATGTACCACTAACCAAACTTCAGATAAGTTACGGAAGAGTGGCATAAAAAAAGTGGCGCCGCTATATCGGGAATACCGAGCTTCGCCACAATGCAGGTCTAAAGGGACCTCATATTTCCTGCACCGTACCTAGCGTATGGATTCATGAAAAAGATAGCACGTGTAGGCAGCGAGTATCCCAGAATAACAGGAGCAGAGCCAGTTGATTATGCGCATAAATTAGCGGGCACTCTTATCAGACGGCGACATGCGCTGTAATCCGGCATCTGAAACGCATTAACAAATGTCAAGTCGATAGTTGGAAGAGACTGGAATTCTCGCCAAGAGCGTTTCGCGCTTTAGTTGTCACAAATCAAGTTTCAAAGTTGTATGCACATATCGCGTCGCGGGGAATTCCCTCGTTTGCTCCTGCGTCTTCTTGGGGAAGCAGAATTTAAATTTCTAAAGTAAGAGTAGATGTGTCTACCGGTGAAAATTTTCAAAAATATATCACACTTGGAAATCTAAAAGAAAATAGTATCGATGCGTTAAATTTAGGGAACTAAGGGAGGCTAAATCATTGTCCAGTAGAATTACTCAGATATATCCAACCACCGTTGCAACTACACATAATGGATATTCCAAATATGGCCAGCTTCTTGCCCGCCAAGTCTGCACGAGGGAGGACATCAATCAAAATAACTTCTGACCACGATATTATTAGCCAGGCGAGTTCACCAGATAGAAAGCCAGATGCATGAGAATTCTCTGGTCGGAATGAATGTTCATAAGCGGATTGCGTCGCGCAGTGAAATATGGTTGTTATCATGGTAAACTTTGTAAAACATTCATCCATATTACTGATCGAAAAATATTGCTCTCCGTGTAAATATTGGTCGCAAACGTTCCTCGTAATATCGCTAACTAACACATCAACGGATAGACGTTGAAATCCTAATATGAGGCATATTTCCGTCCCACAGAGTAACGAGTAATCCCATATCTTCAGAGGAACGTTTAATCCACTACTCTCTGTGTGCATTGAATTTTATTACATCAATTCCACGGTTTCGAACGTAACCGATTTATCGATCAGAAATGTATATTTCGCGCGTAAGTCTTAGGGCTTTTTCACACGAGGCGCTTCTGTGCTGATGCTTTTACCTCTGTCTATCTTCTTTAAATTATTATCCATTCAACATCGAGGTGAATTCATACGGATCCCCATTGATCCCCTAGTCCGACACGCAAGGAGTGCATTATCCTCCTAGTAGTTAGCTCATTTTCTAAATACCTACTGTTACTCGCAAAAAATATCCGTCCACTCGGTATGCAACATATTTTACATATTAAATCGACTTCTAAAGAAGAATTCGCGATTCTAATTCACATTGAGTAATACTGCCCGCCTTAAGTAAAATGTCCTATCTAGCACTTTTACATTTTTCAAGAAATCTTGAAATATTCGAAGTTCCACGCGTGTTTCACATTTTAAGTAAAGTTAGAAAACCCTTTGTGATTCGTAGAGATTTAGAAACAGTCTAATTTGTTTAGTTCTTTGCAAGGATAGCACAAAGAAAACGATGAAACCTCAGTTTTCTCGGATCTTTCGAAATTCCAGATAGGAAATTATTTGAAATAAAAATTTCGTACGAAATTTTTTTTTTCCCATCTCTGATTTTAACTGAGGGCAGAATACACTTTTGTTTTCTGGTGCATTGAATTGAAATATTATGTACAGTTTATTTGAAAAAATAACATTATCTGTGGAAGTAGCAAAGATGGTGCAGAAAAATATTCGTCCAAATTCAATATGTAATTTATACAAACGAAATTTCAGTAAGTTGATATTCTTCTATTCCTGCGATTTTATTATAATATCATTCATAGATTCAACTAATTTTCTGTGAAATTTGGGTTCATCTTGTTCCATTCTTCTAGCAAAATTTCTTTGAGTACTTCTTTGGCAGATGGTACTATATAACTAAACATGTATTAATCAAGGTCTATACCAATGTAAATTAAATCAGTAAACCGAATAACGAAGCTTGTACACATGAGACCACTTCCTTAAAAAATGTTATTTACAAATAAAAGCACACATAACCAACGTCGCTGAAAACACCACGCACCATGCATTACTGAACAAAGCTAAGGTAAACAATTGTTCACTAAAAAAAATGTAAAAATCCATGTAAAGCTACTGAAAGTTCCTTTGAGCTCAAATTTAAAAAAAAAAGAGTAAATTAAAATATATAATTCTAAATTTAACATTACTTATATAAAGTTGCAGTATAAACTTGTAAAATGTACAGTAACTCATATAAATCCTCATTTAACGGATATACCTTTGCCAGTACACCCCCATTTCCTTCACGTGATTCTGTTTACATCCCCTCTGTCTTGAACCGGGATGGATAATAGTGGCATTTCAGGGAAGTGAATATATGAAAGATAGCACGATATGAAAGTGAGGTAATGTATCAAAGTGATCCACAGAAGCGTCTCGCGTGGAAAGGCCCTCGCACGGCCCCATCGATCGCCACTCGACCAACAATTTCATAGATTCAGCGGCCCGAGCTTAACACATTGCCCCGTAACAGACTGTAATGACGTGTTACTCATAAAATATTCACGAATCGCTGGTACGGGAAAGCTGGCCCCGAAGACACACGAACGAGTACTTACACGCGACTGCGCCCCGATTCTCTATCAAAATCGCATTAATAATACATCGATTAATTATCCGCTTACATCAGCGTACAGGCTCGCGCTCGTCTAACATTTCCACGGACGTGATCAATTTCCATCGGTGCGCGGCACGCTGGTCTAGCCGAAACTACGATTCATAGCGAGCGATACGCACCCCTTCGTTGAATTATTAATGGCGGCTCACTTATAAATTTACTTTACGCCCGAGTGCTGGGCATAAAATGGGACGTGAAACGTGCACGTAAATTTAAGTAGTCGGGGACGATGAGCCGCTCGCCAACTTTCGCAACAACGCCTGGGACATTGCGGAGCACAGATGAGGAAATGGCACAGCAACGTTAGGGTTAATTCGCCGTTACAATCACGGGAGCTTTGACTCTTTTAGCCAAACAATAGTGTGGCAGTCGGAAATCGGGGTTTGTAGAGATTCAGTGATTGGGATGAGTGATTGGAATGGTTGAGAGACGATTATAAGTGTAGATATGTGCTTGCGTATGTTTGAAGGGGAGTTCTTGACACCTTGCACTTCGTGTATGCCTCTCAGGCGCCTCGAAGTTTAACCCCTTAATGACTAAATTTTTAAAAAACGTTAAAAATTACAACCTTCAATCCTGAGACTCTACGCAAGAAACGTAATATTACGGAGGTGAGCCTTAACCCCATCGCGATCGTGGACGAGATATCTCGGTACACGGTATCTGTCGTACAGAGTTAGGAGCGATGGGGCCGTAGGGATGGAGGGGGAAACACCTACAGGAGCGGTGGTAATGTTTGCGCGAACTGACGCCAGCGCCAAGCCAGCCAAGTGGCGCTAACGCGAAGCTAACCACGGCCAACCAGCGTCGCCGGGAAATAGGTTGTCGACGCTGGTTGGCCGTGGTTAGCTTCGCGTTGGGGCCACTCGGCTGGCATGGCGCTGGCGTCAGTTCGAGCACACATTACCACTAGTGTTGGCTAGAACCGTGATTTGTGAATCACGAGTGATTCGATCACGTTCATTCCCAATCACGGTAATTTTTCACAGAGTTCTTTTATTTGAATCTAATCATCATCTGAACTACCTATTCGAGACTAACCCACATAGATACATCTTTACCGTTCGAGGTGTATCACATTATAAAGTTACGAGGCTAAATTAACATTTCCTAGTGGTTCCCGGTCTTATTCAGGCACGCTTTCTAACCTCCTAACGGCTCCCGGTGTTATCCAGGCACCGGTTCGTCCGTGAACATTTTACCTTCCTAGTGGCTCCCGGTGTTAGCCAGGCACCGGTTCGGCTACGCTTACCAACCTCCTTATAACTAGTGTTGGCTAGAACCGTGAGTTGTGAATCACGAGTGATCCGATCACGTTCATTCCCAATCACGGTGATTTTTCACAGTGATCCGTGATTTTCGTGATCGCTTCTGATTGGTGCAGGCAGAACAGTATTTCGCGATTTTCGTAATTTGATTGGTGCAGGCAGAACAGTGTTTCGCGATTTTCGTGATTTGATTGGTGGAAAGCATAACTGCTCTTTGCACGCGCTACATAACCCCAATTTCTAATTTCTCTTGAAACATCCTCAAGTCCTCACTGTGCTTATAGAATCTCAGTTGTATATTTTGAACCAATGTAATCGTTATTGATCTATTTAAATTAACGAATATTTCTTCACTTTAGTTAAAAAGTACAATGTATATGTGAATACTTTAGCCAATCAAATCATTGCGTGCACACATTGACTATTTATGAATGTACACTAGGCGCCAGAATTGGCTTCCTTCGGAAATTTGGCAACGCTGCATGTCACTAGGTATAAATCAGCGATTCCAGTGACATGCAACGTTGCCAAATTTCCGAAGGGAAGACGTTTTCACGCCCAGTATACATACTAAGTATATATTCGCTGAATTAGCACGCTTTGACTGTAACACAAGTGTTATATGACATTGAACGGGGCCGCAGGGGCCCATTTCTAGGGTCGACAAAGAAGTTACTACGTTTAGTAACTTTTTCGGTTACCCTAAAAGCAAAAGGTGCCCCCACGAAATATTAGATTTTTTTTATTAATGTTCAAAAGTGTAATGTAACTTTTTGTTGGCTTTAAAAATGTGTTGTCTTGTTTAATGTTATGTAGGGTTTTTCTTTGCTAGTTAAATAAATTTAAATGTAACTGGGTTTTATACAGCTTTTAATTCCCATTTAGAATATGTATATTGGGCACATACTGCAGTTTTGAGTTGATATTTGAAAGTACTAGAAGTAGGGTGGTTCGAAAAAGTGGTAACTTTTTTGTCCGCTACTGTACGTCCCGGTTTTCTTATTTCTTGATTGTTGACGGAATTCTACGAAGAAAATAAGAATAATGAAACATTTCTGAAGAAAGTTTTATGTTCAGCAAAATATGACTTGGCTCCCAAATAGATTTTATCCCAAAAGATTTTTCATTGTGTGTCATTTTTCAACCGCTGCAATAAAAGTACTCTTTTAAAAAAGGAAAATTCGTTCTCTTCCCTTTTTTCACCTGTCCCAGTTTGCTGGTGAAGAAATGTGGTAACCCTATACATCTATGTCTGTTATTAAAACCAACATAATTCAAGACCGATACAAGTGGGAACTAATAAAATTATCTTGTAAAATATGTGTAGGTACACGAGATTCTGATCTGTATAGAATGTAATGTTTGCTGAGTATACGCGCACTTGATCGTCAAAGGAAGATCACAATTTGCATGGATGTTTCCTGAGCGGAAGCTGGGTCAAGTGGTAGTCGTCGATGAGTACGAATAAGTCGGTAAACCTTAAGGGTGCTTGGGCAACCATTGTTATCGAAAATATATATATAAGCTTCAAGTATCATTCTGGTGAATTGGGTTTGCGTCTAATAATTATTGTAATTACATAGCTAACGCATGGATTGTGGGAAACTTGGAACGATAAGGTTCGAATTTGGGAATCCACTTGCCCATTAGACAAAATAATTTCCAAATATTCAGAAGGAAAGTTTGGGTGTTGGAAAATTTGTTTACCAGTTTTACAACTCCGATGCTACCCTTATATTGGCAACCACCCTAAAATTATATAAAGAAGAAGAGCAGCATAATTACGATAATTCACGATAATCTGAAAACTCACCACTCTTTTCGAGAGGGTGTATTCACTCTTAGGAACATTTCATTGCCGAATTAAAAAATAGTTACGTTATTAGTATCACTTGAGCTACATTTCTGCAGTTTCAGATTTTATTTTTAATTTTCGATTTGTCTTCTTAGATCTGAGTAAATACTTTTTATACATATGTACATCTAAATACAAATATTCCATAAAACACAATCAAAACTGTGCATTACCAGACTTCAGTATCGACAAGCTGTATCGGAGCAACATAAGTCCAAAAGTGAAATGACAAATCTGTTTAAAGTTTCAAGATAGTCTCACATCCCATTCAACGACTGCTCTTACATATCTGATCTTTTTTTTAAACGAATACCATAAGTCAGCATGTTTTCATATCAACATACTTCGACATACAATTTAATGGAGTGGAACTTTAAAGTGCTTCTGGTGGGCAATTTATACTGTTTAAATTGTGTCACTCTCGTCGCAAGTGGGCGATTTATCAAACGTCCAAGTCCCTCGTTTCTCTCATTCGTTGCCTCCCCAGCCTCAATCTGTCAGACCATATCAAACCCGCCCTTTCTTAACGTGCCCCCTGATCAATTGGAAACTTTCACGCGCGATGGAGGGGCGAGAAAGGCAAAGCAACGCAGGGCCTTTGTTTCCTCTGATAGGTGGTTGCTTTTCCGTGCAAAGAGCATAATGGAAATAAATTGTCCCTGCCTTCGGATCCCCGTGTGCATGTAGCTTCTTCTCGCTCTTGCTCTTTTCTCACCTCGCTCCTTTCCGTCGTATTTGATCTTGGCTGAATTGACGCAGCAAGGGGATGCGGGTGTCGGCTGCCCTTAATGAGAAGCGAAGATATAACAAGAAAAGGGGGCCGTAAGAAAGGGTTGCTTGATTTTAACGCACGATGACGAAGAGATCATCAAAGGCCCTCGACGGACGGGATTGCTCAAATTAACGCGACGAAAGGAATGGAGGGCTTAAGTTCTGGATTTAATAGGAATATCGGCGTTCGTTTCCACGATTTCACGACATGCTAAGTGAACTGTCTGTGTATAGTCCTTGAGGGGACTAGGCAGTCGTTTTCCATGAAAAAACACTTTCTTTATAATGCATTTGTAAAATAAAAAATATTTATAAAAAATTTATGTTAAACGATTTTATTAAAAATGTAGGAAAAACTAAATTAAAATGCACTAAAAACTAAAAAATAATTCTTTTCTTGTACTTCAATTTTGGTGGTGTTTGATCACTTTAAATAAAATCGTGGAGCACGATATTTGAAAACAGGATATGAATCACTTTAATACTTCACCTTCTGGTTGCACATGGTGCCCCACGATTTTATTTAAAGTGATCAAACACCGTTTTAACACCGTCAAAAATTGATGTACAAGAAAAGAATTATTTTTTAGTTTTAAGTGCATTTTAATGTAGTTTTTACTACATTTTTAATAAAATCGTTAAACATGATTTTTTATATATACATTTTTTATTTTCTAGTTTTTAGTGTTTGTGGATTTACTACTACCGATAGCCATATTCATATAGAGTAAGAATCTCTTTTCCTTTTTGCGTTTCGGATAACCCTTACAGTACTTTTCGTCAACGCCAGGGCTACCCGATTATTTTTCAACGCTCTCTCTGCATCTGCCATATTTTTCTTTCACTGTCGCGTAAAAATTCAGTCCATATTCGCTTTCTACATTTTAGAAAACCCCAGAATACGAATTTTGGTATTAAAAACCCCTTGGAGGCTGGTGTGAAAGTTTTAAGGGTGGTAAAACCACGTGGATGATGTTTTTCAAATAAATAATAAACATTTCCGCCTAACTCATGATTTATGTACGACCTGCGACTTTTGTCCCGCTAAATTGTTATTGGACACACCACTGTGAGACGGCTAAGAAATAAATTGATCCTTTAATAAAAATTCCAACAGAAGTTTTCCGCCAATCTAATATTATTGCAAACTCGCAAGGACGAAATGTCTGAAACGCGCGTAAAGTTCAGCTGAAATGTTGAACAGATTTGCAGGATGTGTACAAACGTTTCCCAAATAAAAAACCATCTAAAACAATAAATTCAACGAGGGGTGGCAAAGTCGACCAGCGCGATCTGTTACCGAAAACCTTGAAGCGTTTCGTGTTTGCTTTGTCGAGACATACTTTACAGTGACGGATTAAATTCGTTGTTGGCATGAAAGCAGGCGTCAGAAATTTCAATTCGTCTGCGTGTCGATTTCGCCTGTCATTGTCGCAGAAAATCTCAAACATTTTCCGGCGTGCCTGCAGTTACATGTGTCGACCTTTCTCTGAATTTTGTACATTTCAAAACCTGCACTAGTCAAGATCGTTTCAACGCGAGGATTAAATATTTCCGCAGCGTACAAGGAAATTAATAAAAAAAAAACACTATGTTACACGGGGAAAATTACGTTAATATGTCTCTATATTTTTAAGGACCTACCTATACAAAATTCGCACTGTTACTTGCTGTTGAATTTAATCAAATTTAATTGTTATAATACCGTGTTTGTTATGAATAACTGATTTTTTAATTCAGAATACTTTTTTGTTTAATTTAGTGACATTAGTTACGTTTGTTTGAAGTCAAGATCTCTACATCCAGTAGAGTTATTAATATCGAAACGAGAACAGATTGCGGTGTGGGCGAATGCTTGCTGAAATGTGTAGAGATTGATGGTGAGTGTTGATTAGGGTGGGCCGACAAAATTAAATTTTCGAAATTCGAAACAGCCTAGTGCGGAAAAGTTGCGCCTGGGGAAGACAAATTGAGGCAAAAAAAATTTTTTTTGAAATCGGTCAATATTTGACCGCCATCCCCCCTCCTCCCGCCATCGGGGTCAAAGTTTGTAATTTTTTACTTCTATAATGTTATTTAATTTTCCAGATGATTAGGCAAAGGCAGGAATAATCACAAAACAGAGTTTCTCCTGTAAAAAGAGGTGTTTTTTTATGTTCCTATTTACAACTATTTACAAGGCTTACCTGTAAAAAGAGAAACGACGTTAAATGTCAATTATTTCCTTAATTACAATCTTTACTTTTATAATTTTTCAATTTGTGGAGTTCATCATTGCACGTGTTCACTTTACCATGGCACATCAGTCTTCCTAAGTTTTACTAACCTGTTTACCAACGCGTCGTGAGTGCAGGGGATAATTTAAAAGGGAGTACCACGTACTTTTCTATAAAATTTGTATAATTCACTGCTGAGCATCAGAAAATATTTTTAAGCACATAAAAACGTGAAATAGTGTTTTATATATTGTCGCGAAGCGGAGTATCATTGTGTTTCTATTTTGGGACGTAACGTGGTTGTAGTGAAAGAGGAACATATTTCATTGATTCAACAGCCGGTCCAACAGCCATTTTGATTTGTAACATTAAATAGTCATTTCTGTTAGATTTTTGTACGCTGAAAACGATGCCGCAAACCGTTTGTCGCCATCATCCCCTGTTTTCGAGAAATTCGGTTTTGAATAAGAAATGTAAATTTTCAACTTTGGACATCTTTTGAGTTGAAAACAGTAATAGTTATTCGGTTGCTTGTTCCATCAAATTATTCAATGAACCCTTGCGAATACAACGATATCAGTTATCAGTGTAATTCATTCATTCAGTGTAAGAAACCATGCATAAGTACCTACAGTGGCGTGCAAAAGTATTCGGCCACCCTTTAAAGTCGCATAACTTTTTTCAAATTAATCCAAACGAAATTCCTGAAATCAGCGATTTTCGACTTTATTCTGCGATCTTTAAAAGTCTGTGAAGATAGCACCCCCAAATTCGATTTTTTCAAAAAAAAACTCAACAGCATTCGTTTGTCCATCGTTTGCCCACGTTTGCCCATAAAAATTTTTTTTTGCCCACCATTCAAAAAAAAATTATGGCAAAAAAAATTTTCATCAGCACCCCCATGAATGCATTTCAATTTTTTAAAAGAAGGATACGAATGTACCCGACCTGGCCACGTTTGCCCACTCTCAGATTTCATTTGCCCACCCTCCAGAATTTAAATAAAATAGTATAGATGAAGCGAACGCGTTAAAGTTCGATTATTCTCGAAAATATTATCAAAATCGTTCTTTCAACGGTGCAGTTCGTTAGTTTAGATGTATTTCTTTTTCTTCTTCTTCCACTGGAATTTTGAAATATTTTTCATATTTGTTAGGCAATTTCAATGTTTGGTTTTAACGTAAGAGTTTAGTATATTTGGCGAAAACTTATCAGAAATGTTTATAAAGGCGTAGTTACTTTCGTTCGATGACGGCACGCAGCGCTGCTACCCTAAAGGGGCGCAGCGCCGAGTGCCACTGCCGAAACGTAAACAGATGTCTGCGTAACCCTCGAATTCCTTCCAACGACGCACGAAAGTCAGTCGGTCTACAGAGTTCGGACACAGCTCTTGCAAGATTGTGCATTCATTTATGGTTTGTGAAGTAACTGTGAGATTATATTATTTTCCGTTGTGCGATATCATTGCGGTAATTAGTGAAAAATGACTAGAAAACCACTGATAAACTCTGGTGTTGTTCTACACATGCTGCAGATGTGTGAAAAGTGTGAAGTATTCGATGAGCGATACAAATTGAAGTGGATAACATGTCACCAAACACCTTTCACCTTTACGGTAAGAACAATCGATTTTGATAATTCATTCGGGAAAGAAAACGAACAGAAAGGTATTCGGTTCAACGGGTACCGCGCTTCTTGGCTATCTTTATTAATAATTCGATTCTGGAGGGTGGGCATACGAAATTAATGCATGGGCAAATCTCTTCTACATCTAAACTAACGAACTGCATTGTTGAAAGAACGATTTCGACAATATTTTCCAGAAAAATCGAACTTTAACGCGATCGCTTCAACGGGTGCCGCACTTCTTGGCTATCTTCATTAATAATTCGATTCTGAAGGGTGGGCATACGAAATTAATGCATGGGCAAATCTCTTCTACATCTAAACTAACGAACTGCACCGTTGAAAGAAAGATTTTGATAATATTTTCGAGAATAATCGAACTTTAACGCGATCGCTTCATCTATACCCATTTTTTCGCGGTTTTTATTTTTTATTTAAATTCTGGAGGGTGGGCAAATGAAATCTCAGAGTGAGCAAACGTGGCCAGGTCGAGTACATTCGTATCCTTCTTTTAAAAAATTGAAATGCATTCGTGATGGGTGATGAAGACAAATTTTTTATTTTGTTCATAACTTTTTTTGGAGGGTGGGCAAAACAAATTTTTTATGGGCAAACGTGGGCAAACGATGGACAATCATTTCCCACCATCAAATCATTAAAATGTTTTCATGGGGGTGCTGATGAAAATTTTTGTTTTGCCATAATTTTTTTTTTAAGGGTGGGCAAACGAAAATTTTTTATGGGCAAACGTGGGCAAACGAATGCCGTTGAGTTTTTCCAAAAATTCGAATTTGGGGGTGTTATCTTCACAGACCTGATCTTTAAGCGTTTATAGCTCAGAGCAACGTTAACCGATTTTCATGAAATTTTAGGCATGTATAAAACTTACTTAAACCTACAAACTGTTTTTTTTTAATTTTCATTACAGGCTCATAAAAAAAGTTTAAAAAACGACTTTTACTATTTTTTTTCGCTATTCCGACGAAGTGATTTTTTTTTCAAAACGACGAATCACGTCGCATAGCAAACTAATTCTTCTAGCTTCTCAAAAAAACTCAAGTCGTTTGGATTAATTTTAAAAAAGTTATGCGATTTTGAAGGGTGGCCGAATACATTTGCACGCCACTGTATATATTTTCAAATTTTTATCTGCAAAACTGCTGGTACTTGATTTTCGTATGCCCTCCCTTAAATGTATGATGATATCTATGAACCGAGTGTGCAGTCTAATTGTAAGATTGACATCTGGAGCTACAATAAAAGGTAGCAGATAGAAGTAGATAGATTTTTGAAAACTTATCTGGACGAAAGTGACGGTCGCTGGTTTCATTTAGACAAAAATATGTCTGTGTTCTGGTAAGTAAAGTGGATGTTTGATCAACGTTAGTTACGCTTGATAACTTATAACCTAAAGTTGCGCACGTACATCAAGCATAAACTGAATAACCTTTGGATTTTTTAATGTAAATTATGAACTCTGCAATAGTAGAGCCTGCACCATCATTACAAAAGCCATATTCATTTGAATAATTTCAGCATTAAAAAGAGATGAAGAATCTTCTACTAAAAAGAAAAGAAATACAATTCTGATGAAAGGATTTTAAAAAAATTTCATTTCAACCAAATTGTTTTCATTTCTCAGTGAGGCTTTACAATCTTTAATTAAAAAAAACAACAAAATAGAATTCTGATAAAAGAATTTTAAAAATTTGAATTTCACCCAATTTGTATTCATTTCTCAGTAAGCCTTTCCCAACATTAGTCTTCCTTTTTGTTTATTTTTATATTCACGATAATTTACTTTCCATAGCACAGAAAATTTTCTGTTCATTTCAACAAGCTTGCTCCATATAGTACATAGCGTGGTGCATTGCCTATGCAAGCGTCAAATTTGACGGCGTAAAATCAAACATGTTCAATCATTCTCCAATCGGTTGTACAACCCTTTAAACACACCCCTATATATCAAAATGCTTGCCCAAGCACGATGATTGACAAGCATACACGACCCTTCATACGCCACTTAAAGTAATCGTTTTCACGTAACAGAACGTTCACAGATAAACCGACGATTCTTTGAGCGAGGCGCGCATTTAAGAACACGGGCTCTTTACGAACTGTCAGAGAGATTTTAAAGTTCATAAAATGCACGAGTCCATTGAAAAAAAGTTTATTGAAACATCTCCTCGGTGTTATGAATTTAATGTTGCGTCGTGACAGCTTGCAAAGTCTATTTCTTGATCCATGTCTTCGCAGCATTATTATAAACAGCATATTCGAACATCGGAGATATAACTGCACTTAGGTATATCAGAAATCCAAAGTAGAAAATATATTGGGCATTTGTGAATTTAAATTAAATATCCGGATATGATGTAAAATATATACACTAGGCGTCGAAACGGCTTTCCTTCGGAAATTTGGCAACGTTGCATGTTACTAGGCATAACTCAGCGGTGCTAGACCGAGCTGCGACCGAGCGAAAAATCGGTGCGCGCCGAATGCGCAGGTGAATACGCGGCTTAACGTGCCCTTCCCAAGATCCTTCATTTTGGATTGTAATCCAATAGGATAAAATGAATTTGTACGTACGCATATATATGCATTCATATACGTACATATTTTAATATGGCAGAAATTGGGAATGCGCAGTAGAAGACGTAAATGAGCCGCTCAGTGAGCACACCTTATATCCTTACATCATGATTGAAAGCAACATTTTAACCTACATATATCTGCCTTACTGTGGCCTACTTCTTCCTTGATTGCATACCTTGCTTTATTCGAAAATGAGGGAATTTCATCCACGCGTAGCTCAGAATTCATTACATTTTATAGTGCCTACGTGTGTAGCAACACTGTGTGCGTACAGCCACCAATCACATATGTATATGGCAGCCAATGTTAATTTTAATTATTAATATTATTATTATTATTTAATAGGTTCCTTTTTTTACAATATTTGCATATAGTCTTTGTCACATCTTTTATTTACATAAGCGGAATATTATCTTGACCCCCCACTCGTTTCTATCAAGATCAATCATTTTGATGAAAAAAGATTCGAATTTGAAAATTGCAATCCCCCATTTGCATAATCAAGTGGCTTAAATTCATCAAGTAAGGATTAGCCCGTACGCGTTAAAGAAACGCAATTCCTCTGAGGGTTAAATTGAGTATGTATACCTCGCATAGAAAAAGAATTAATTCTACCGTAAATTTAGATTTCCCGTCTGTCGGGTTAGATTGCTGCAACCAATTCTGTAGACACTAGAGCGTCGACAAATTCCTTCTCTCTCGTAGCCTATATTCCAAAGGATTGCCGTCTACGTCTGTGTCTTCTCTTACCCTCGGCATTTCCTCCTGAGAAAGCACCAACCTCTATCTCAATGATCGTCGTTTATCTGTGCCCTGCCTTTGGCGCAGGGACTCCGCGGCGTTAGAACTTCTTTTCCTCCTATTTTGCAAGTCCGTCTTGTCCTCTCGATTTGTCATAACCGCCGGGACATCTTCCTCCCTCCATGGACCCCATGTTTTTTTTTCGTTGCATTTTTTTTATTAACCGAAAACGATCGACTTTTTTTTATCAAAAATTTCAACTTTAGCTTAACCCTAATACGGAATTTGTAAAGTTACGTGGATAAGTAAATTTCGATCAAATTGACACAATATCGTATATGTATTTACAAGAAACGAGTGCCTGTTCAGAAATGCAACTCAGTTCATTTAATTACTACGGTCTAATATTTTAAGAACTAATTATGTTTCTACAATATATAAATTGAAGCAAGATTAAAAATAAAAAATTAGAAAAATTATTATTTTTTATTGACGGTTATTAGTTATGTAAAGATATGAAGGAGTTTCAGTCCAAATAATAAATTAGTAAGGAGGAACGAAGATTTGTGACTCGATTTTAGGTCACAACCTCCAATTTCCGTATAAAGGTTAAAACGTCCGCAATTTGGCCGAAATTAATATTTCCAAAAGCCTTTCGTTAGAAGACTAGATATTTTAGTATATTAAATAAATGTTTTTGATTTATTAATTTCTGATGATCCAGTACCGAGCAGCAGTGGTTATGTACCGCAAACCACCTTTTTGAGAGGGCCCTCAGAAGAGTTGCCACAACTTCGTTATTGATAAATAGTTTTAAATAAAAAAATTACGAGAATCTCTCTGACATACACTATTTTAAATACGAAAAAATGTTTGAAAGCAGGTCTTGCAGTTTTCGAGAAAAAAATTCGCAAAAATTACTCCTGACTTGAGCATGACCCCTTGGTATTATTTATCGCGGACCAGCCTAGCCTTTGGAGAATAATAATACATTTTATCATTCGGGCATAATGATAAGGTTAAATTGTCCGTGGTCTCGACGTCCTGTGACTCGTCAGAACTTCGCAGGAAAATGTTTTGCTAATTGCAACGTCGCGGCTTCGGCAACGCCTTCTTTCCAGTAACGAAGTCAATTTGCAGTGCAGCCGCAGTAAGACGATCAATCGAATTATCCATTCTAACTCGTTGCACGGTGGAGGCCGTAGACGACACTTTGAGTTATTCTGTTCACGTTTCGTGTTTAAATTGGCGAAATAAATTCTTAGTTGATTAGGATGAATGGCATTGTGTAATGTCCAACAGCGAGGCTGGGGTGCTGATCATCTCAAATGTTATTAACTACGCAAATGCTGGTGCGAAGTGTATCGGATTAGTAGGTTAATAAAGGTGCTGTGGCAATAGGTCGACAGCAATAGCAACAGCGAGCGACTAACGAAATAAATAAATGTATATATTATTTTATCTAAGCGCACAGTGCCACTATTAATTTCCTACAGCACCTCTATATAGTAGAGACCATGGTATGGTACGTGTAGTAAAAAGACACGTGTACACAGGTGTATTTAAATACACGTGTATCAACGTATTTGTGTATTTTGATCAGAATTGGGCATTAACTACGGGAGAACGGGCAATGGCGGTCACTTAAGCAATAAGTGTAATAAAACCGAGTGATGTTTTTCAATTTTAAGGATTATCGTTGCGTCTAAAAAGAAGCTCGCTTATTACCAGTAATGCCTTAATTTTTTGTATCGAAATAGGTAATCGATTAAATAAATCTTGTTAATTTTATAATTGTGTTATTAGTTACAATCTGAAAATTTGTAAAACCATACTTTCCGCATATTATTCTAGTAAATATATTTAAATACATTAATTCTTTTATGAATTTCGCAATCCCCCAGAGTTCTGGGATATCTATAGATATTAAAAATCAGACGAATCAAAATACGGATACGTTAATATACGTGTATTTATAAATACACGAGTATCTAAATTCACGTGTATTTAAATACACGTGAAATAGGGATCTCTACTATATACATAAGAAAAGCATAGGAAAAATAAAATGAATATGTGACTCCGCTTTAAGATTTCAATTATTTTTACAAAGCCCTAAGTTTTCAGTAAATTAGCCCAGTGGCGCACTCAGGATATTATTTTTTTTTAGGGGAGGGGGTCGAGACGGACGACGCGCGACGCGTTGAAAATTTGTCTCGCTCCGTCTTTCAGGCGCCTGATACAACTCCGTTCCTTTTTCCTGTTTTCGCTCTTTATTTAGGGCGCGTGCGCCACTGAATTAGACGGTGTAAAGATATTCAATAACATTTCTGTTCCTTCCTTGAATGACACTCTAAGAAAGTTGTCGCGTTGATCGTTCAGTTAAGGGACTAGATAATGTGAATCCACACAGCCAGCTCGCGGCCGGAAGTGGGAACATGGGCCGTGTTGCTACATAGCCTGACGAAGAGAAATGACCACCTAGGCCGAACCATAAATCCGTGTGCGGCGGATTAATCGTGGCACAGAGGTGTTCGCGAAACTCGTTGCCAACTAAACTAATTTAAACTCGTTTAAAACTGCCGCCAAGACTAACGGTGGGCCTAAGGTGGCGCGCATTTCAATAGACTGTGGCTGCGAATGTGTGTATACAGCTGGATTAATATCATTTTGCCGCGAAGAGGTGGGGGGTGATTTTGTTATAAAACTTTCGAAGGGAACAGTGCCGATTAAGGAGAGGGATGTATTTACATACTGTCGTGCCTGAGATCTGTTAAATCAGGATACTTTCTTTAGGTATAGTTACTCAAAAATAATTTTTTTTTGTCACGCACTTCTGTACCATTTTTGGTACAAATGATTTTCTACTTCAATGGGCGGCAAACGTAATTATAACCACTATTTTGGGATGCGTGCCTCTTCTGGTTGTAAGATAAATATGAAATTCGATGGAAGAGTTGCATCGAAGTGATTTAAAAAATTGTCACTGGTTCGTGAACCTAATTTTCGTAAAAAAGAATTTTTTCTTGCTGTTAGAAAACAGCAGACTTTTCAGTATTTAAGCGCACGTAACAGGTTGTGCAAGAAAGAGTAGTTTAATTTCTACGAGAAGTAAGGTGGAAGTAGAATGGAGAATTCAGAGGGTGGACGCAGGTAAATAGGTAGTATAATATAAACAGAAAATATGGGAAATATAAAAGCAGCACTGAGAGTGAAATACAAAGATAAGAGATAGAAGGGTATCATAATCGAGGAGTTCAAATGGTAAACAATGTATTTTTTTAGTGAAAAAGGGTGTAAATTCCATGCTGAATACGGTAACTGCTAGAATAATTTATTTTAATTTCTGGGACTTTTTAGACATCATACAGTGGGACAAACTGCACTTGTTTTTGTCAAAATCGTAGAACTTTTGATGGAATTAAGATAGGGGGATGATTTTTTTTAGGTGAAAGCTAAGATGTTGCGGAATAAGGGAAAAATATTGACAAAGTATGACAAACAAGTTTTGACCTTGAAAATATTGTTCAAAATTTACATTTTCGAGGATAATTGCGGTTTTTTTGTTATAATGTGTGGTTTAAATTCTTCCTTCACTTGTTATACATCACCTCCTATACCTAGACGTTGACGCGCTGAATTCAAACCCGGCGGCAAAATCTGTCATCCCCTCAAGATTCTTTTGCGATAGATTCTCAAAGTCAAAACTTGTTTGTCACACTTTTTCAATATTCTTCCCCTATTCTGCAATGCCTTAGCTTCAACCTAAAAAAAGATTCATCTCTCCATCTTATTTCTAAGAAAATTTCTACGATTTTGATACAAAGTAGTGATTTTTTGAAGAGTTTTTGAGTTCACCATTTGATCCCCTTGATTGGGATAAAACGGGATAAATTAATTTTGTATAAACTACAACGGCAGTAGTGGCGTTGGTAGCAGACAGGGCTGCTGTATTTTATTCGCAACATAAAGTGATAACGGGAGGCGAAAAATAACTGCAACGTGTATTTTTAATGGAGATATATGCGCAGAAAAGAGAGATGTAATGGCGTCGACTACGCAGAGACGCAATAATTCAATGGAGCAGGAAAGTCATCCCTCGACCATTCTAATATGGGAACGGCGTTCTCCCGTGGGACTTTATTACACCTCTCTTGTGTGAGGAATACTTTTTCTATGATAATGTTGTGGCGTGGGATGGCACCGCGGAGCAACCATGGTTACCGTATGCCGAGAATTCGCGGTCGGCTCGATTCACTACAATTGCGTATTCCAAACGCGAATTTAACGCGAACGCATCGCTTTCTCCTTTATAATGATATATCCCCTGCTATTTGGCAATTTCACAATAAATCATCGCATTGGATATCGACGCATACAATATACCCGCACCCCTTTGTTTTCGTGGAACCTCGAAAGATTCGAAGTTGAAACGAAAAAGATTATGCGAGGTGTTTGTCGTAGTGATCGTCACAATTGTGGTGCATTTGGTGGGTTGACTGGAAAAAGTTGTAAACCAAGATTTGGCCGTTTTCTAGAGGGAAATAAGTTAGTACGATGAAGAGGGTCCAATTATTTTTTACTTTTTTATTATTTATTTTTTACTTTTTTATTATTTATTTTATATTATTGTCGCATCAACTACTACAGGTTATTAGCAACGTACATTATAAATAAGGCAAATATCTACTGTTATAATACAATAGCATGTGAAATTACAAATTTTATATACATACATATTATTTATATGTATTATATAGACTCATAAGGATCTGGAGATTCTGATTGAGAACTAGGTGGTTACTTACAAGGGAAGATCCCGAACCCGAAAATTCAAAGAGTTCTGAAACTTTGTGGAGATGTAGGGGATTTCCTCCTGATTACAGCGCAATTTTTGTTTGTTGCCCAAATTCACTCGAAGGGGGGGAAATTGACCTGTGAAAATTCGGCTATTTTCCGATTTTCTGTTATAACTCGCGAAATGTCAGAGATAGAAATAAAGTTTCAAGACAAAAGTTACTTCTTTTAATTAGATCTATCATTTGGTAAAATAAATTATTTGACAGTTCACGAGTTATAACACAAAATCGGAAAATAGCCGAATTTTCAGAGGTCAATTCCACCCCCTTAGAGTGAATTTGGGCAGCAAACAAAAATTGCGTTGTAATCAGGAGGAATTTCCCTACATGTTCGTAAAGTTTCAGAATTTTTTGAATTTCCGAGTTCGGGATGTTCCCTTGTTAGTTAGATTTCTGAGTCTCCAATTATGCATACAGTAGTGGCCAACAAAATTGCACCGTTCCGGAAAAACAGTTTATCGAATATGTTTTGCAACCCTAGTAGCATTTCTGGTTGGCCCACAGTATCCCCAAGTTGGGAATTAGTTGGCCATTAAAATGCCAACACAAAATGTTGTTAAGGAAACGTGGTAGTTACACCAAATTAGTTTAACGTGGTTTTTCAAGCATTTTACATAATTCGATAAGATAGGATTGTATCATAATATTTACTGAAGTACAAAGTATTAAAAGTACTAAATCAGCTGAGGGTATAGAAAAATTAAAAGTAACAATTACTGCCAAATTATTATTCATTGACAGTAGCTAACAATGTTTAAAGCCGAATACTTTTAGTTTATTCCTGTGTATGTATCTTCAATCTAGATTTGCCCAAAGTGTGGAGGTTTTACAAATTTAGTAAAGGTGCATTTAATTTGAAATATCTGTCAATTCACTGTAATAAATGGTGTTTTTAATGTAAATCCAACTTTTAATGCCTAATAACACGAGAGAGTTAAACCAGAAAATTAATATTTTCAAGATGGCCACTGCTTTATATTATTTTCCCACAAAAAGACGATAGCATTTGTAATTTTTAAGTAGGAAGATGCAGACACATCATTTTTATTATATTCAATTGAAGACCAAATTAAATTCACTATTTATAATACACTTGCAAGTTGATTATGGTTTGAGATATAAAAGAATGTAATAAATGAAGATTATACATTTATATGTACTAATTAGGTCTCATTCGATTTTTCTTTCAAACGAAACTCCTCATTTTTTATTCCACTAATCATTGCAGGTTTCCATTCTGAAAGGAAAAATGTTGTAAACCTTTCTGTTTATATCAGTACACTTCATATTTTCTACCACTATCTTCCTACCATGTTCAAAATGTACACGAAGATGTTTATTAACCAAGAAATAAATAAAACATAACGAAAGTGGGTCACAAATAATACTCCTGTTGCTCTATACACTTTCAGGATAGTCAAAGGTTTTAGAATTGTTTAATATACTCCACGGTATTAAGGAAATAGTTTTTTATATTTGACACACCTAGCTTTCGGCTGAAGCTTGCAAATGGATACCACGTACATATACACCAATCGTTTCCTGCAAAATATTCTGCGCGATGCTTGGCGAAAAGCTTTTAACCATTACAACTCGGCTTGCGTGGATAAGGGGGTGGGGTGCTTGACCTCATAAGCTCCAGAGAACTCTGGAAAACGTTTAACTCGAATATATGCTTATTACTTGCGATACAAACTTTGATGTTTTCGGTAAAAGTCTACGAACTGCAGAACTGCACGAGTCCTGCAGAATAAAGGGAAAGGCGGAAAGTAAAATTTTTTACGAACTTTTATATCAGGCTAGTAAGTTGTAATTTTCAAAAAATTCTCCTTTGTTACGGTACTTATATTTCCGTTACATAGGATGACCAGTTCTAGTTAATGGATTTTGTTCTGTGACGCTATAAATTTGGAAAGAATGGAGAAGGAAAACTTGTAATATCCGTTTTTTAAGTTTATAATAAATTTCAAGGTATGTAGATACTAGTTTAACGTTCTGCACATGAAAAATTATATGTATTTCTTGTATAGCAGAAAGAATCCAAAGTTTAATATAGATCTAATCAAACTCGGATTAAAATGACCAGAAAGATTCACTTCTAAATGTCGAAATCATATTTAATACGTTTTATCCCAAATGCAGTATTACAGAGAGTCAAAAATATTTCTTAAGCAAGCAATCTTTGTATTAAAGAAAAATTAGTTGTCCTTTCATCGCGAACTCGATGATAAATATGAAAAATTAATTCGAATCACCTTATTTCTCATAAAACCCACTAAACCCAAAAAGCCTTCACCTAAAGCAAATTATTTCATTTAGAGCAATGTGCAGTATAATCCTCTCATCAAAAAGCCTTCAAACCTCTGAAATGTCTTCCCTTACAAATATTTCGAAGTAACTTTAAATCTTCCCTTGAAACAAAAACAGGATAAATACTATATCTACATATTTTATTATTGCTATTTATTTGTAACATTATACCAAGTCCTATGCAAGTACCTACAACACCACGATCAATAAAAATACACAGCCCTCTTAAAAAGACACAAGCTGCGATTGCAATTCCGATAAGCACGACTTTAAATAAAATCTTGCATCAATCTTGACATTTACGCGTTCAGAAGAAAGAAAACCATGCACAGACAATTCTCCATAATAAATAACAAAATACTGATACAGAAACGTGCAGCCATATTGATAAACCTCTCTGCAGTGATCCAAGACTGTTCAGTGTTTGGCCTTATCCTCACACCTTTTGGCATACTCTACGAACCATGGATTAAAAGCTTTCTGATGAAGTTGCCTGGAGGAAGGGACTCGCGACAATTTCACTAGCCGAAGTTTCAAGTGTTTTGAGCAAAAGGATTTCGGAGGATTGAACAGTTGCCCCTTTTAATTTCATGGGCTTCGACGCTCTCGCCTAAATCGTGGGATAAACTGGCTTGTCTCGCGTCCTCTTCACGCCTCGAGTGATTCCTGTCTACTTATTTGCGTCTATTTTTCTATTTAATCATGCGAAACTAACACAATGACAAACAGACGCGTCTCAAGAAATTTTCATGTTTTTTCTTTCAAATGACGCTTAGAAACTATAGTAGCATTTGAAAGAAAAAACATCCAAATTTCTTGAGATGCGTTTGTTTAACAACCGTCAGAAATCCTACGAACTTTCCGTAGGTACAATCCAAAATTTATTATTCAATACTTTGAGTCACAAAAGTAGTATTAATAATGCAGTATATTATAATGTTTTAATTTCTGTTTATATAAGTTGCATACTAAAATAATTTTTGTTTTACAGGTAAGTTGCAGAAACGTTTCTTGGTGCTTGGCAGATTCGGAATAGTAAGTGTTAAATGGTTTAATATTTAAATGCCCTCTGGATATTATATTTCTTTTGTGTGAAGCTCGAATATACAGGGTGTCCCAGAATTGAGGGACATCCCGGAACATGCAATATCCTGATGCAAAAAGACATCGAAAAGTCCTTTACCGTTTTGAGATCCGGTGTTTCGTTTTCGAGATATTAAGAAGAAACCCCGACCAATCAGAGCGCGAGCCTTTTAATGGCAACCATGGCAAAAGGTCAGATTTTTTTGTTAGGTCTTTTTCATTTGCCATTCTACGCAATTTCCTTCGATGCATGCCGCCCTGCTTGTTCGTAGTCGCACCGCGGTCCGGCGCGCGGTCACGCTAGCGCGGGAGCTCCGGCGGAAGGCGCTCTGATTGGTCGGGGTTTTTTCTTAATATCTCGAAAACGAAACCCCGGATCCCAAAACGGTTAAGGACTTTTCGATGCCTTTTTGTATCAGGATATTGCATGTTCCGGGGTGTCCCTCAATTCTGGGACACCCTGTATAACGTCACATCGATTAACGTTCATCGACATGGTAATGAACAGTGCAGGAACGCCCCTGTAACTTTTGGAGCGTAAGTTGGACAGCTCTGATTTAAATAATCTTTAGAGTTATTGTAATGAAATAAGTATGTTTAAGCAACATTAATTACATCTGCTAAACATACTACGAGTTCCATATGAGAATTAAATTTTTTTCTATATCTTCTGTTTCATTTTCGAATTTTCATTTGAAACGAGTACAGTATTCTGTGTAGGTAACAATTTTTTTTTCAATAGAAGTGTTAATTAATAATATGTTAATGGGACTTTAAAGTGCTATGTGTTAAAGTGTACATTCTGTATGCTTGTAACTATTATAATTAAGTACCAAGTGAGAAGTACTGTACTAGAGAGCTTGTGGGTAACCAATGTAATTCAAACTTTGTAAGTACTTAGATCAAACTCATTAATCTTCACTATTCTGTAGTATATAATGAAAACAGATATAATTGATTTACGAATTCGACGCATCACTCTCGGCACTAACAATAAGACTTAAATACTCCATTCGACTCATAATACTGCACTCAATAAAAATGCTTACGGTTAACTTACCACTAAATCTTAAGTTCCAATACTGCCAATTGCAAACTGTTTTAATTGTTTTAACCTTGCGAAGTGTTACCAGATGTTATTACTCCTCAATTTTATCGTGATTTGAATGAATTCGATTCGTAGAGTCTATAACCATTTTAACCCTTCGTTGACACTGTGGGTGTGAGCCACCCATAAGCCGACGTATAAACTATTTTTTCCTCAAAATATTATATCTGAACAACAACTATGTAGATGTTTAGCTTCTAATATTGAAATTTGTAAAAGTTACAATTTTTTGAAGATTTCCTTCGTTTTTTCTGGACGCATGGTAATCTAGAATTTTTCCACAAAAACTGTGACAAAATTTCAATAAAACAACTATTGGAATACATTGTAGAGGCTTTGAAAATGACCCATGATTTATTTCATAACGATTGGATACTTTAGATGGGAATGGCAGTCGTTCAAACACTGCTCTGGGTGTGAGCTACCCAGGTATGTCAAAGTTGTTGGAAAAAGAGGTGTGTCAACGAAGGGTTAATAAAGAAAACTATATATTTTTCCAGATTATAATTGGCATACCGTAAATAAAGTTTTACCTTCCAAGATTTTCACCTAATTTCATGATTATGACACTCCATTTACATCTGCTGCAATAAATCATCACCTGCAAATACTAATTCATAACATAGTAGGTACACGAGCATACATTGCATTTCTTCGTTTCCCCCAACTAATAACGCAACGCAATAATTCACACATTGACAAGGTAAAAATGAAAAAAAAGCAGCCCAAATGGCAGATAACCATCTCCTTACAGACTAGTTCCCTAGAACTTTCTAGTAAGTTCTAATAATTTCCCTGCACCAACTCTTATGCCAGCCCTAAAGTGGTATGAAATCTTCATTGTCTTTCTCGCCTTCAGCACCCCGCAAAATCTGTATTAAAAACACCTAAAATATTGACAATACTTTTTTCATCGCAGGCCTCTGCTATAAACACTAAACTCTAGATCGCCTATCCACATCAGCTGCTTGCTAGTTCGGTGACTTTTCACTACTGATTCCCTTAAATCGCATATCGCGACGCACCATAAAAACGTCAAAGCATCCGAGGTTATTTTTGTACTCAGGCGTCCAAATTCCTCTGAAACCAGCCTCCTACATTTTTCCACAAGTCTTTGCGGCCCGCGATCCTGCAGCCCTGTGTAATCCAGAAGCGTGTGGCGCAGGTCAAGTCCGCAGAAGTCCTCCTAGGGTTAATCGTTTCACGGCCCCTGGATCAAGCTCGGAGGCAATCAGGGCCATTTTTGCCGAGATTTCTATACCCTGTTCGGGGATTTAAGCGACGAATAACTGTTGAAACCGCAACGCTTAAAGCGTCGGTTGGTGGCCTTACCGTGCTATAAGGGCCTCAAGATCGGATAGCTGGTGAAAATGACTCGGCTGAGGCTGTGCAGCGAGTAAACGGCTCCCGGCCGCTAACTTTATTCCCAACACGTGAGATTAACTCGACTCCAGAGCCCGTGCCTTGAACTTACACCGGCCCTCCCCCGCACCTCCCCCCACCCCACCCGCCCCTCTAGCAACCCCTTAACCTTATTAAGCCTGAAGCCGAGCTAGTATCCTTTCGAGACCGTTCGAGAAATTGGGACGGTGGTGAGTCCGCTTCCGTGGGTTCGTTAAGCTGAAACCACTGCGAAACCACCTACAACCGCCACTAAGCAATAATCCTCTTCCTTGTTCGACTCTTTTGCCCTTTCTTCGCCCCCTTTCCTCTCCTTTCCCCCTCCCCCCCCTTGCCCCTCCGCGCCCGCCTTTTACTTCCACTTGGGTCGATCTCGTTCCGCTCGGTCCTCGACGCGTCTTGGTTCTCCCGACTGAAAATCGTTTAGACTGGATAGAAACGACGACGACCTTTCCAGAAGGAAAGCAAACAGCGGAGCCTAGTTTCCTTTGAATCGATCAGGCAAATTAGATCACGGTAGTGTGGGGAGAACCGGCGGCAGGGGAGACCGAATCGCTATGTAAAATGGAAATTCCGCGATGGACAATGAACGACTCGAGCGTAACTGAAGGTGGGGACTGAAATTCTTGATTGAAAGAACCGTATGTTTATGAATATTAAGATCGCAGTGCTGCCGGGCTGTTGTAAGATTGTGAAGGGCTACTTTCTGTTTCAATTAAGAAGACGAGGAATTTTATGGTGAGGAAACTTTGCGATCGATAAATGTTCAAAGTGGGATCTATGGAGAACTGTATTCGTCGAGGTTAAGTGACCTTAAATTGTGTTTCTCTGAACTTAAAGTCACCTGTCGCGAGGCTAATTTCTAGACAGATCTGAGCTGAAAAGATCATTTAAGCGGACAGTGGAAATATAGATTCTGTTTGCTGAACGAAAAGCTTCCTATGGAAATCTCAGTTGGGAACCACAGTGTGACAAATGGAAATTGGATGACACACGTTATCAGATTTGTGCCAACACGAATCCATTCGCATGCATCACGAATATCTCCAGAGGAGATGTCAAATAAGAACGTTATATATTAACGTAACAATCATTGCAGCGTGGACATACCGATGGACCACGTTTCATCGTTTCTTTTCAGCCCTGGCTAGAATCGGTGTCCCCGCCCTGGGTACAATAGACGACACCTGACCACCGATCGTTATTACAAAGAAATCACGATAACGCAATTAAGTAGGCGGCTCGGAGGCCTTTCTGTTCTCATACTTGGCATTTAAATAAAATCAATTTGCGCAAGCGTAGGCAAATGTTGACTCAAGGCATTTCAATGTGGCTAACTGTACGAGTGAGGGGTGAGTGCTCTTCGGCCACAAAATGGAGGGAAATTGTAGGTAGGAACGGCTCTACCCAGCATTTCGAGCCATTTGCAAACCAAATTGCCATTATTGATGGTAATAACCATACAGTCGAGACTATCTCTCCCCTGGTCTGGCTTTTTCCACCGGCGATCCCCTTGTGCTCTTCAGATATATCGCCAGTTGAAATGTTAACAATATTCTTTTCTGTCAATACCCATGGCTATCCAGTTGTCCATACGCCACGTCGACTTCCAGTTACGTGGCATTTTCGATTCCTCCCTGTCTCGTACGAAATTCTTGGCCTTCTATGGGAGCCGCAGAGGTAGATCCAATAGAGGTGCGGATAATAATCATTGCTTGCAACTCGACTGGTTTCTTGTATGTGGTGGTTTGTGGTTATGTTTAGTATGTTAAGTTTAGTATCCTTGGTATTAAATGACTGTACATTCTTTCGTTCACATCTACATACGTATGTTCAACGCTTCTCTGGCAAGGGACACTATCGAGATGACTGACGTCGATTTTTTTTCTCCTTGAAATACAGTGGGTGGCCAAATTATTATACTGAAATAAAAAGGTTTGAGATATTGTAAGTTTAAGCGACGGCTGTATCTCTGCGAAAATATTTAAAAAAAGCGAATTTTAACGCTTGAAGTTTCTAGTTTTTGAATCAAGGGCTCATTTTTTCATCCATTATGTACTGTTTTATCAAGATCAAGCGCAGGAAACGAAGTTTCAGAAACTTTTGCCTAGTTTGAAAAATTTTTTTCCCTGTAAATTGAACGAAGAGCTCTTATAGAGCAAACATTTCTCTTTAATTTCGTTGCTTTGGTTTGGTTGTTTGAGTTTTATTGACCGAGTTATTCGCGATCAAAGCAAAACAGGTACTTTGTACTTTGAACACCTATAACTTGTGAACTCACGATCGTAGACAAATTTTCATGAGTGTTTTGGAAAGCTAAGAAAGTTTGCTTTCAGAACCTTTATTTGCCAATTTAAGATTTTCTTTTTAATCGTATTAAATCCATTTTACAATGATCCCAAAAATTGACGAAAATGTTTTGAGTATAATAATTTGGCCACCCTCTGTATATTATTAAACACAAAAATCTAAGAGACACGTATCTTTTTTTGTTTTGCCCAATCTCAATTTTAAGGGTTGAAAGAGCCCCTCAAAGCTGGGAAATTGGCATTGTGCGAAATAGCTATGAAAAAACAACATTTAATAAGAGCCACGTTCTCTGTTGAATCACTGCTCGTTACTTATAATTATGTGTTTTTATCAAAATCGCGGTATTATATGAAAATATTAATTATACGAATAATAAGTTATTTTTAATGACCATGTCTGCGTGTTACTTATAATTATCGAAATCACGGTATTATATGAAAATTCGAATGATACGAATAACAAGATATTTTTAATAACCATAAATGTGAGCCGTTGTTATAATCTATAACGTTCCTGTTTTTGCTTGAAACAATCTGGAATCTCGCAGAAATCACATTTTAACCGTAAATTCAAAAAGATAATTATATTTATTTTCATAGCCAACTTCTACATATATTTAATTCAATCACTTAATTAATCTCCTAAAGCCTATGGAGACTGCCACGTGTTCGAGATCACTATAAATTATAAATTATTAATTTACTTATTAAATATGTTTTTGCACAGTGCAGAGTGTTTCCAACCTGCTTGTATTCTTTAAAGGGAGTTTACAGCGCATACCTATATTTTCTGTTTCGCAGCAGTTTGTAATTCCTGGCTCCGGTAATTTTAATGTATGATGGATGGGTTCTCTTGTATTCCGTCAAATGCAGAACATTCGCTTTTCTGTTGAACAACGGGTCTGGTCACTCATAGTCCAGATTTTTTGACACGAGACTATTCCCGTTGCTTGACAACGTCGTTCTAAACCACGCACTCTTCGTCACCCATTTCTATTCGGTCCAGAAAGCAGAATTAATGAGAAACTTATTGAGAATACTCGTATATAAATAAATGCTAACCAGCGAGTGTTGTTCAAACTCGTTTTGTGCTAAAACTAATCCCTCTGCCCTACTACTTTCAACGTTAAAAATAATTCTGCAAGATCTTCCAGAGCCAGGTTCGCCATTCTACGTCATGTAGTAAATACAATACCCACCCTCGTATGCAGATCGAGTGTTTAACTCGAATGCAAACATAAAATATGGAATATCTCGTAAAGTATTTCGTTCTCAATGACTGTACTGCAGTACTTTCATAGAGTGGAGGACGAGAGTATTCGGACACCATTTGAAACAAAATAACTTCTTTGAAATTAGTTCAAACGGCTTCAATTTTTTGAGAAGCAAGAAGGATTACTTTCGTCGTTTTGAAAAAAAAATGTAATTGTGGAGGACATGAGATGGTTTGCACTTCATTATTATTTTCTAGTTCTCTTAAGTAATTTTTGGTGAATTTTTTGTACTATAAACACGGTTCGACAAATTAATTTGGGTGTTTGGCAGGCTGTTTTATTTTATCTTGAGTTATTGTTCTGAATTTTTGTGTGGCAGTGAAAAAAAACATGACAGATACAAAAAGAGCGTTGAAAAATAATCGGATGGCCTTGGCGTTGAGGAAAAGTACTGTAAGGGTTATCCGAAACACAAAAAGGAAAAGAGATTCTTAAACTATATGAATGTGGCTATGGGTGATAGTAGATGCATTAAGAAAAATAAAAAAATGTTAAAATGGCAGCCTTTTGAAGAAGATGAAGCGCCCTGGTTTGAGCCTGAGAAAGGTTTTGCCTAAAAATCGGGAAAACTTCTTTAAATAAAAAAGGAACGGTAGCAGATACCGCAATAAATCTACTACCACCCATAGCCACATTCATAGAATTTAAGAATCTCTTTTCCTTTCTGTGTTTCAGATAACCCTTACAGTACTTTCCGTCAACGCTAGGTCCACCCGAATATTTTTCAACGCTCCCTCTGTATACGCCATGTTTTTTTCACTGTTACACAAAAATTTAGAAAAATAGTTCAAGATACAATAAAACCGCCTGCCAAACCTCAAATTAATTTGTCGAACCGTTTTTGTACCAAAAATTCTCAAAGTATTACCTATTTTTCGGCCCAACAAGGCGCAATCCCACTTAAATGCAGTGGCGGATTTAACGGGCGGCCGGTGAGCAATTACCGCCTGGGCCCCAATCTCCAAAAGCAATGATTTTATCCAAACATTATATATTTGATTTCTGTACTACCACACTTAGCTCGTTTTTAGTAAACTACTTCTTCATCTTCCCAAAAAATGAGTCCCACAGAATGTTTGCCACTTGGGCCTTTTTCTTTAAATTCGCCACTGCTTGAATGGTTCATACAGATCGTCGAAATATAGTATAAGTAAATTGCGCAAATATAACGACTTAGAATAAAGTCACTTCAGAAATTTCTAATCCATATTCTAGTGATCAGCTTGCCTAAAACTAATTAGCAAGTGACTTGTGGATAAAAGTATACAAAGTTGATGAAAGGAAAGTGGAATTTCATAGCAATAACTGTCCCCTAATAAAATATTTCACCTGGCCCTTGAAATTACCCTGTACCTACAGACATTTAATATGGAAGCAAGTGGATATCGCGAGCCTGTCACGGAGTCTGTTTATCATAGAAAACTATGCGCTGCAAGGCGGATAATTCGACGTTTGCATCAATCACGTAGATCGTTAACGAGGTCCGACATCATTGTGCCCGCCGATGAAACATTTATTGTTTCCATCTGGCCCCGCTCGTGAGTTATTAATTGCCGATTTATTATTAACGACGAATTCATTTCCCAGTAGTTGTACGCATTAATGCTAATTATCCTTAATTGATCGACGGGGCTGTATTAGTTTTACGTGCTGTCTGGGCCGTTGAAATTCCAGCGGTCAAGCTTTGTTTATGGTGCAATCGGTAAACGCAATTCTCCGATCAAAACGACGGCAGGAAGAATTTGTTGGCTGCGCGTAGTTCCACGCGTTTACGGGTACGGGGTTTGCGATGTAACGTGGTGGGACGGGGCAGGTGGAAGCGGAATTATATTTCTGGGCTTCGTTGATTTATTCGATAGCTATCGTCGTGTGAAGATACGACTCAGAATTTGGAACAGAATTGATTTTATTCGGTAATATGTTGAGGTGAGGTTGACATGATTAATATTAGGTCGGTGCGAAAGTTCGTTCGATTTATGGAACCAAAGTCTTTATTGAAAGTAAAAATATGTTACAAGCTTTTTTAATTCTGACTATCTACGACCTTTTGCCACTTTTCTGGTAAAAGTACAAATACGTATAATATAGAGCTGTTCGAGTACTCGGAAAAAGCGTGCCGAGTCTGACTCGGCTCGGAGAACCGAACCGAGCCGAGTACTCGAAAAAAGTGAGCGGCTCGAAAGAACCGAGTAGCTCGAAGTGAACCGAGAACTCGAATTTTTTCGAGGGGCTCGAAGAGAACCGAGCGGCTCGAAGAAAACCGAGAATTCGAATTTTTGCGCGCGACTCAAAAAGAACCGAGCGAGCCGAAAAACCGAGCGGGCCGAAAGACTCGAGCAGTCCAGGTATGTCGAATAGTTTGAAGCTTGAATGTTTCTCTACTGGGTAACCATGAACCATATATTTCTTAAGAAATATTATTAAATCACACATACGCGAAAAATTATTTTCAATAGTTAGAGAATATGTTCATTTGCAGTTTACATTTTAATTACTCACATTATTACGAACCATTATCCAGTAGATAAACATATGTATTCTAAAATATTCGAAACATTCAAGCTTCAAACTACTTGACGTACTCGGACTGCTCGGTACTTTCGGCTCGCTCGAAAAAATGCGAGTATCTCGGTTCTATTCGAGCCGCTCATAGACTGCATGTTGGTCACAAAATTTTAAATCTAACATTTTGCGAATATTGTGATATCACCGTCACATAGTTTTACTGATAATATTTCTCTAATTTTCATGTATTTGTGTCAAATAGTTTGACCTACCTACAACAGATGAATTTAAAAGCCCACGAAGCGATGTACTTTTCTAGATTTTCTAGAGGACCACTTTCCTAAATTCTTACAGACCAAAGAAAGGCATATGAAATTACTGGACATAGTATTACAAGAAAATTTGAACATAAATTGTACCAAAAATATTTAACATAAGATCTAAATATAAAAATCTAAACAAACGTAAAATAATTTGAGTGGACAATGCAGAATGGTAAAAAAAAATTGAAATCACGTATACGTGACAGCGGCCGTTAAAGTGTTAATAGTGTGCAGATAGATTTTATAGTGAGATCAGTAATAATTAAACAAATGATACATAATGTACAATAATTTATGGACTTAAGACACCACTGATGAGTCAGAGTAGAAATTCAATTAATCAGTTTACATATTCTTCACTCTACGTTATTAATTTCTTTTGAACCATGAGTATTTTGTTTCCCACACCACGATACAATTTTCAAAGTTATTCCAATTAAAGTAATCTGATCTTGATCACTGGGGTTCCGCATCAAACCCTATGATTTCGATCTGAAACATTTTCATGAAATAATCAAATATAAAAAATGAAAACAAAAAATGCTAGGTACGTGTTAATTTACATTAATTTCAGTCTAATATCCCTCCTTTTCTCACTGATAGAATTATTCCATTTCAACTATATACAATAAATACGTGGAGGTTCTATAACAATTTCCACCAACATTTCCTCCCAATAATCCACCGCTCCGCCTCCGTTCTTCTAATCTCTCACCCCCTGAAATCTTGACAGATCGATAAAGGGCCACGTATAACGGAAACAATTCCCCGAAACGACGTATAAAATCTATTTTATTGGCCTCGTCGAACCGCGCGCTAAAGTGTTTCCTCCGACGCATCAGGAACAAAAATCCGCTTCATTGCTGTCAAATCCCGTTACCCAGTGAAGGAAGGCAGACACGTGGGCACAAAGAAAATGGCTAAAAGCGGGGCGGGGATGAGTGGGAGGGGGGGGGGGGAGGGGGGGGGTGGAAGGAGTTGTCTCTCACGTTCGTATATCGGGGCGATTTCCAAGTGCAAAAGCTGAAATGGAGTTTGCGTGAAAGGGTGGAAGAGGGATAGGACTGCCAGCGATCCATATTTTACGAGAGCAAACAGGAAACGCTTGAGCGGGAGACGTGGGGAGCACAAGGAAAAAAGTCTCTCTTTCTCTTGATCTCGGTGCAATATGCCGCGATTTTTCGTTCCGCTCTTCTAGCCCGGCCTCTCTCTCCCTCGTATCAATATCTTCGCCAGTCTCTCAGGTTCCGATTCTTTTCTGATCCTCGTGCTTATGGCTCTACGACTGCGGTGCCGCCGGTACGCTCGCCCACAAGCTTCTATCCTTTTGACTGCAGGATTGAATACGGGGAAAGAACAACGGCGGCGTCCTCCACTGCGTTGCATTTCTATGAAAGTGTCGAGGAATCCAGCCGGGTGCCAACGATGCTTCTGTGACGCTCCATAGTCGCGGATCACTTGGGGAGACGCGTAATACACAGAAAGTGATGATGTAGTGGGGACTGGTTACCTTGCGGACTCTGTTCCATTTACAAATTTGTTTATATTTTACAGTGGTCTAATTCAATAGAGAGGTGTGCTTACAAGGGATGATCGCAACTAGGGTTGCTACCTTTTTTTACAGCAAAACAGTATAAATTCGCCTTTCCTGGAGTGCAAAAAGAAGTACGCTCAAAAAACTAAAAGCACATTTTAATCTTAAGTTTTTATTTCCTCCAAACATATTTTTAATTGCTTTTAGCATTACGGAGCAACTATTTGCCCCGCGTTGGGGAACACTGCATGTTGAATCGCGGGGAATATTGTCTAAAGGAATCGCTGTCTATTACTAACAACAGATATTTTCACTTCCTCCGTCTCTAGTAGCAAGCTGACACGTCATAAACCCAGAAGCTTCTGAAGGGCACGATGGAAAATGATTTCTAACGTTACTTGGGGACTGATGCTTCTGGCGGGAAGTTTTGGGGCCTGGAGGAAACTGTAATGCATTGTTGTCAAAGTTTCATTCAGCAAATACACCTAGATCGTATCATTACCCTTCCTCTCTGGGGAGGGAAGCGCGGCTGAGCTCTACCCACGCAGAGTCTATGCCATCTCTAATTCTAAGTCTCTCTGCGAGCCTCATAGAGTTAATCTCGAATCTTCATTTAGGTAACCTCGAAATTTCCATCGAGTCATTTTTTTAGTCGAAGCCTTAATCCACGTTTCAGTTCCGTAGATCCTTTAGTTGTAATAAATAAGTTAGTGCTAGGAGAAACAGGATTAAATAACTGTTATATAAAATAAATAACTGTTAAGGTGTATAAAAGATTTTAAGTGGAAGATGGAAGTAAGAACAAACATAGGGAACTAGCAAAATACCCGGCGCTTTGCTTCGAGCCTGAGAGAGATTAAGGACTCCATGAAAATACAGTTTACCCCTTTTCACCCCCTTAGGAGTTGATTAGTGCAAAATCCTAAAATTGGTTTTTAAGGGATTTATGTGGGAAACCTTTGTATGTAAAAACCAAGTTGATATCTAATCGGACCTAAGATATATCGAGAAGTCCGTGAAAACACAATTTACCCCTTTCCATCCCCCTCAGGGGTTGATTAGTGCAAAATCCTGAAATTGATTTTTAGGAATTTGTGTGGGCAATCTTTGTGAGTAAGAACCAAGTTGGTATCTAATCGGGCCTAAGAGATATTAAGGAATCCGAGAAAATACATTTTACTCCTTTCCATCCCCCTCAGGAGTTGATTAGTGCAAAATCCTGAAATTGATTTTTAGGAATTTGTGTGGGCAATCTTTGTGAGTAAGAACCAAGTTGGTATCTAATCGGGCCTAAGAGATATTAAGGACTCCATGAAAACACATTTCACCCCTTTTCAGCACCCTCTTAGGGGTTGATTAGGGCAAAATCCTGAAATTGATTTTTAGGAATTTGTGTGGGCAATCTTTGTGAGTAAGAACCAAGTTGGTATCTAATCGGACCTAAGAGATATTAAGGAATCCGAGAAAATACATTTTACTCCTTTTCACCCCCTTGGGGATGGAATTTCCGAAAATCCTTCTTTAGTGGGCTAGCTTCCAAATTTCACGTTCCTTGGTTAAACGGTTTGGTTAAACGAGCTGGGTGTTGATGCGTCAGTCAGTCAGTCAGGACTTTTTCTTTTATATATTATATAGAATATTATAGTAGGGATGCTGCGCGTTTTAACGCGTGCCTACACTTCTCCTCTCTGCTGAAGTCACAGAAGTTTCATCTAACGCATGATTGCGCAGAACACCGTGCGACACATGAACCTAAGTAGCACACATTCAATTCGATTCCCCACTGTTCAAGAATTCCCTGTCCAGTGAAAGGACTGAAAATCCTGAAGAGTTAGGCGTCCGGCTTGCAATACGATGTACCCAAAATCCTATTATGATCCATCTAGCCATCGGCGTAAAAGCCAATTACTGTTGGTAAGTTGTTAATTTCGGCGGAGAGCCGCGCAGCGACGGTCGCGAATGATCGATCGAATCGGCTGGCCGTAAAGAGGAGGATGCCGGAAAAATTAACAGTCAGAATGCGAAACCACTTGCGCAGGACACTAATCCAGATTCCGCAGGTAAATTGGCGGCCATCGATATATTCTGCCACGCAATCGGCCAGCTCGAGGGAAAGGCACCGCGTCCTGAGCCATCTAAACGTAATCTAAACCCGCCATTCGAGTGTAGCCGTTAAATCCGCGGTAATCAAACGCGGCCCCTAACTGTGTCGGTCAGAGCTGGCCCGGCGAGCCGGTGACTTGAGTCCTGGCCACCAACACTATCATCGGCGATTCGGGGATAACCCAACTGATCGTCGGGGGAAAGGCGAAAGAGCCGAATTTGACTGGGGAAATCAAATCGATGGACTCCACCCCTGGCTCCCCTATCTCCCGGACTTTTACTAGATAGAGGGATCGAAATTGAGTGAACCATCCGAATCGACGATAATCGAAGCATAGAGATGGGTTAAGTTATCCTGATTGATCAATTTTGATCATTAAAATTCCTTTGTCGCGCAGCTGACTACTTCTGTTGTAACTTTTAAACGTTTAGTTTTCATGTGTAAATAAGTTTCGTTTCTGTTGATTTTAGTGATCCCCAGGAAAGTAGAAAGTGTAATTTGTTTCTTAGAAATGGAAACCGAAATTATTTATTGAGCTGAGCTGAACTTCATAATTATTTTAGTAAAGTCTGTACTTAGTGATTCTTATCTTATTCTTATTGCTAAGTCTAGATAAAATGGTGTACGTCACTTGTCAGACGTGATGAGTTCCAACAATATTGCTGTTTTTTTTAGAGAACGTAAGCAAATGTGTGCAGCTTCTGCTGCATAGTAAACACATCTCGTAGTGATTGCAAGCTGGTGAATATTCTGCTTTTTCGTGCTCACTGTTTTCGAGTAGTTTTGAGGGTAGAGAAACAGCTTGGGATTGTACGTTCGATGACACCACAGGACTGAGATAAGATTGGAGTTACAAAATGTTGCTGAGTTTACACATCGCAGGATGCTAAGGCAGTACAGTGTTTGAACAATGCAGGGACTGAGAAGGTAGAATGTTTGGACAATGCAGGATGCTGATGATACAGGAATAGTTTTGGGAAACATCTGTGTCAGAGGAAACGCTTACTCTAGCAGGGGTGGGTGTATTGTATAATCGACGTAGGTATGTCTAAAAATGCTTAGACGTCTCTCGAAGTCGTTGTCACTCATACGGTTTTTTTTTAATAATTTCAACAATTAGACAAAACACTGTAAGCTATTATACAACAGTTTGAAATCTTATTTGAATTAATGGAAAATTAGACATTTCTATTGGAAATTTCTAACCCTGAAATTAAAAAGTTACACGTTTCTGACGCAGTTTATATCAATGCATTTTACTAATAAAAATTAGAAATGTTTATCCTCTTTAGACTAGAGTTTATACAAAAAGCGACTTTTGAAAAAACCGGCTTTCAAATTTCACTGCTCCGAAAAAATCGGTTTTAGAATTTTCACAAAAACATATAATTAAAATAGTAAATAAATATTTGTACTTCTTTTAAAAAATTTCAGTTTCCTTAATATTATGGAATTACAAAAAAGTTAATAAAATAAAATACACTCTATCTATACAAAACCAAATAAAAAAATTAAAATAACTATAATCCGTACAAATTATAAATCTTTATTCCATTTAGTATTTTATTCTGAAAATATAAACTCATGAAGATTAGTTTGATAGTAAACTGTTGCCTACTACAACATGCTTGTGTCCGAGGCGATTTCAAGTAAAAATGTTAACGTTTTTAATTAAATAAGTAATTCATTTCTGCATATTAATTCTGGTACATAAACCCGGTTTTTTAAATTTAAAAACCGTTTTTCGAATTTTACAAATTTACAAATAAAAACCGGTTCTTAAACCAGGGATTGTAACCCGCCCGAAGCGGGTTACTAGTAACATAAGACAGTCTGGTTCAGACAGCCACTTAACGTACTCTGGTCATCCGGCCGAAAAAGAGCAATCTTTATGAATTTTTTACTCAATGAATAACAAATATAATCGTGCAATTTTTTTACATAAATTCATCTACTTGTGCCCTGCTCAATTTTTCGGCCAGATGACCAGAGTACCCCTTAAGTGGCTGTCTGGTCCAGACTGTCTTATGTTACTAGTAACCGGCTCCGAGCGAGTTACAATCCCCGTCTTAAACCCGGTTTTTAAAAACCGACAAACCCTACCTTAAACCTAAAAACATATATGTAGGTACCTTGTTAATAGTAATTTGATACCTACCCCATTACCAAAGTCAGCTATCTTTATAGTTCCCGCAAACTACCCTGCATGGTTTCCGTAAGCAAATATTAATTCCTAGAGAGACTGCAGTGTTCTTTATAATTTTCCGATTAGATATTTTTAAAGCAAAATCATTTTGCCATTATAACTGCACAATTAGCTCTATTTATACCTTAAATTAGTTTCCATATACTATCTCAGATTTATCTTATTCACCTCAAAGTGTCCTCTTGTTAGTTATTTTAACGCATTAATAATATCTGAAACTTTGCATTCATACGAGCGCACATAGCAAACTGGATTCTGAGAATGAGTAATAGAAACTTTGTAGCTTATTGACAATCGTGGTGGATCGATCAGCTCGTATATCGCAAACTGTCTTTCGAAATTGAGAAGCTCCTTTGTTACCCCAGGTCCTAGGAAGTCCGTCTCCGCTGGAGAATGCCTTATGCCTGCGTGGCAATGTTGCCAATGATAACTGCGAATAATCTCTACTTCGTAAGCGACAGAGATATCACGCTCCTCCTCGATCTATCTCCCGCTCCTATTTGATCTCTAGAGGGATCAGCCGAATGACACTGAAGAACTGTTTCACTCTCCAGTGCGCTTCGACTAACGTGGCTAGACGATTGTCGGGAAAATTACCTGCCAGCTTCTCTCTGCTTCTCTTTTTTTTTCCTTATCCATGATTCCTTCCTCTTTCATCCCACAGTGGAAGGTTGTAAAGCTTCGTGAAATCATTGATTGATGAGGGCACGGCCAGCGAAAACGCGTTCCTTTAATGAGCCCTGACTTAAATCTTAAGTTCCTGACGAACTCCTGAAACGCCATCGTTTTTAATGGGGCTGCCCTTTCACAGATGGAGGAAAAGGGCGTTTTAGTAAGCTAAAATAATACGGCACTACAAAGAATCAAATGATAGGTAATGTTACACTGGGAGGGGAACCGTGAATGAAAAATCCGTAGGTCTCCTTCGAGATAAAGAATTTTTGTCCCGATACCAACGTTTATCGCCATGTCAGAATTTTCATGGATTTAACATTTGAATGTAAGGTATAGAGGAGGTTCGCCCTGGCGTTTGTTACTGAATAGTTACTTGGATTGATTTCGTAAAAGGAATTTGCAAAAATAGTGTCACTTTTTGTTTTGTGAAAAGACAAAGCCGGGTGTGTGTTTTTGTCGATACTTATTTCGTATTAAATAGAATATTCTTTAGATTCTATTCTATTAGAAATATATTTTAAATGTGTGAACGAACTGTTAAATTCGAGCATGTAACATATGCACACTTTTACTGTTGTTAGTCGATGGTGATTAAAATGAGTTTTCTTTCAGATTTTTTGTAGAAAATGAGAGAGGTCCCATGTCGATGCCAGTATTATTGTAACTGTGTGTTATTTTGAGTGGAAAAAATTTATGTAATTTCTTCATTGCATATATCAGATGCATGTAAAACGTGAACTTATTTGGTTGTATCGATTTTTAAACAAAAAATCTGTGAGAAACCACATTTTATTTCCGATCCAAATGACCCTCTCTCTTTAAGTGTATATATATATATATCAAGTAATTGTATTATGTAATTACACTATATAAATATTACAAAATATTCCAAAATTTTTTCAAAATAATTTGAAAGTATTTTGTGTTAAATTTTTTTTTGAATATTTTATAATATTTTGCATTATGTAATTACACTTTCATACATTTAAAATGTATTTCTCACGTTAAATATAAGTATCATATATTCACCTGCTTCAAATGATTACGGAATAAAAAGAATATTAAATTTCATTCCAAAAATGCAAAACAATACCGAATCTTGGAAATAAAAGAAGTAATTTCGAAATTGCAAAGGTGGCAATATATGTTTCATAGAAGATTAATGAACGTTAGAATGCACACACTGTATGGTACAATAATTACATGGGTAATTTATTAATTATCAACAAATTTTATAGAACCGAAGCATTTTCCAAATAATATTACTGCATCGCTTGTACATTTTTCTCACTCTTGAACATTGAATTTCTTCTGGGCATTAATTATAATTCGATGTTCAATAAACTTATGTATATTTAAAAAATTAATGATTACTCGTATCTGAAACACGAATAATAATAACAACAAATTAAAACAGGCGAATTAAAAAAAAAGACATTGGTGTAGAAGGTGAAATTCAACATAGACAGATTTTGCTACTGTTTAACCCTTTCGCTACGTGCGCCGGATATATCCGGCATCCATCTGATGACCTGTGTGTTCGAGCGCCGGGTATATCCGGCGTCACAGAACGAGCTGCCGATCCTAGCGTCGACTTTAGTCAGCATCTCTGGTAGTTTAAAAAAAAAAAAAATTTATAGAAAGAGCACTTTCGCGGAAATGTACGCCGTAACGAAAGTGTTAAACATATATTTTCTATCTTTCTTCTTCTATATCTTCTTATATATATATATATATATATATATATATATATATATATATATATATATATTTGTTTTATATTATATCTATAATTGTTGTGTCACTGATTTGTCACCGTCCAGCCCAAACCCCTGACCCCGAAAATATGAAATTCGGAGGGTATATTCCTTTTGCGACGTAGGTGCTCCATAAGAAGAGAATTTCTGAAATTCCATCCCCAAAGGGGTGAAACGGTGTAAAATGTATTTTCACGGATTCCTTAATATCTCGTAGGCCGGATTAGATATCAACTTGGTTTTCACTTCGAAAGGATACCCACATAAATGCATAAAAACCAATTTCAGGATTTTGCCCTAATCAACCCCTAAGGGGGTGGTGAAAAGGAGTGAAATGTGTTTTCATGGAGTGCTTAATATCTCTTGGACCCGAAACAAAGCGCGGGGGTATTTTGCTAGTATAAAATATAGCAAACAAGACAGGACAGAAAGAATTATGGTAAAGTGACGGTGCACTACGAAACTATCTACTATTTTACTAGTAATTAAAAAGTTGCTATACTGTGACGCTCGATTCTCTAGAAAACCCGGGGATCGACTTTCAATCGTCTCATTATAAGAGACTTTAGAGCGCATTCAACAATCGCCAGATGAAAAGCAGGAAGTGATATGATCATTAACCGTGGGCACTTGTCAGATGTATCTGATCGGCGAGCGTAATCTTGAACGATTGCGGTAGATTCAACTGCTCCTGGGGAACTTGAGCGCAGTTAACCGTTTCGATGACTCGGCCCCACTGCAAAATCGGAATCTACCGTTGGATTCTCTTCGATTGGCCCATTCATTGTAACGTCCAATGGAAATCGCTCCAGAATCGCAGCTTGCCAATCTTCGTCGTCCCGCAGCCGGAACGAAGCAGAGAAATTGGATGCGTTCGAATTGATGAATGGCTCCTCCGCTTTTGGAAAATGAGTTACCTCGCGTCCACATGTAATTCTGCCATTGATGTTCCCTTTGACGGTTCTGCTCAGAAAATTAGAACGAAACTGATGATCATAGTACTCGCTCTTCGTTCTTTTTTATTCTTCCCATGGATAAATGTGTGAGTGTGTACTCACCGAAAAGAACTGTGCTAATTAAATTCCGCGCAATGTTTACTGCAAACGTGTTATAAAGAAATTGTGTCTTGTAATATTGGAAACAAAACAGAAGTCACTTTTGGATCTCTAACGCTTCTTTGTATACATATAGGTTATTAAAAAACGAAGGGTTCAGAGTTTGTAGAAGGGATAGTTTACACTGAGTTGAGTAAAAAATGCCTAATGAATATAGATTTATTAATTAAACATTATTAGAACATAATTAATAATTTAACATTATTAGAATTAGTGATTTTTGGTGTATGTTATGCAAGTGATTTTCCCACTTTTATTTATCGTCTGTAGAGTTAAAATAAAAAATTATCTTACTATATTTTTAGTACGGTTTTTATAAAGGTATTTAAAGTCTCTTGTTTCCATTTTTAAATACACTACATTATTTTCGTAACACACGGTTGTATATTCTTTTGAGTTTGTGGTCTGATTATGATAGACATTTTCTACTTACATTTCTACTACATTTACCGCCAAGGACCCAGTTTCTGATTTGAACCCAATTCCTGATCAGTTTAGGAAAATAAACCAAATAATAAGCTTATTATAATACAAATTTATTCTAACAAATTACTAAATAATTATGAAGTATTTTGAAATTTATACGCAAAATTTGATAGCTCATAGTAAAACGTGTGAAGGTGATCAGAAAGTGCTCCCTTTGCATTTTTCACTTTCGCAGTTAAATTATAAAATAATTATTATCATATGTGCACTTTTTTTTTAACCCTCGGTTGTCACACTGGGTCAAATTGACCCTGCAATTTTTTAAGCAAAACACTTTTTGTCTGAACTCTTATTGCTTCAAATTTTTTTTAAGCATGATGACACTTTAAATGTCAACTTTCAACGATGGACATATATTCTATAATGTTCAAACTTTATCTCAGAATTTTTGAGACTTAATTTAACAAATAGTTTTTAAATAACAACTGATTGAAAATTGGCAAGTTAATACCAAATGAAAGATAAAACATAGATTTACTGAAATAACAAAAAAAAATTTAAATTTGGTTAAGTTTTCCCTTCACACATTTAAAAACCCGCGGTAGTTACCCTTAAGTGATCAGGAACTGGGTCCTTGACGATAGTTCTGCAAAATTATGACTCAACAACATTTATTCATGGTAATACAAATGAAATATAATTGTCAAATTGTCAATGTTGTAACATAAGAATATAATAAAATATTTTTTTATTTTCTCTCCACATTGTATAAGGTCGCATTTTTTAACATATTACGATTTTGAAAAAATCAAGAACTAAATAGTCTTATCGTTAGTGTACAAATTCGTGCTAGCAAAACATATGTGTCCACTGTAAATTTTTTCATTTCCCTCTTTCTTTATATCACGTTCATGACAAATCCCAAGATTGATTGTACCGCCCTTACTGCAATCTTGATGATCCTTGGTGAAAGGATTGCACGAACTTTTGCGGAAAATAAATGCAGCTTCCCCTCCACGTGTAATAGGAATAAAGTGCAAACAGTGAGGGATGAAATTCAGATGAAAAATTCCTCTCCCCATTGAGAAATTTCAGAAAAGGCTTACGTTCTGGGGTGGGTGGTATACCAGAAGCAGTAGGGCAAAATAAATCTCCCCCGATCTCTTTCGCCACCTGCTACTCACACGCTCTATTTCTACGTTTACAGCCAGTTGTGGTGCAATGGGATTCCAAGCCGCGAATCTTATTTCCCTCGATTCACTGTCATTTACAGGCAAACTGTAAACCGCTTTGTTCCTCAGTAGGCTACCGGCACTCGTTTTCGATAGAAAATAGGACGTAATGTTCCTAAAGTGGTTATTCGGAGTTTTAGAATAAAGCAGTGTAAAAACAAAAATTCATAAAGAATTTATTCTCAATTACCAATTGTGTACTTTGTCAAGCAAACTAGTAGCACAAACTATTGAATACACATACATTCAATGTTAAAAAGAGATCCAATCTCTTTTTGATATTTAAATGTACATACAATATTTATTTTAGATTAAATAGCAGATATTTTTTCCGAATATTTACTTTACATTTTTAATTATTAATTTGACATTTTTTTCTGAATATGTATATTACATTTCTGATTTTTTTTTTATTATTAGCATTTCAAGCCAATTCTGAATATTTCCCTCGCAGTTCCTGAATATTTACATTACATTTTCTAAACATTTATTTCATATTCCATGAATATTTAGTTCATATCTTCTAAACATCTATATCACATTTTCTATGCGTATATGATGATATTTGGATTCAGTATTTTTTTTTTCTATTAGAAAGTGCGACTAAAGAATGTTTGTGTAATATTTGAAAAAAATATTTAACCAATATTTTGTAGGTACTGCTAGGGTACATGTAAGCATACTGGATTTAAAGCAATAAATATAAAATTTATTCTCCAACTGCTTATAAAGTATGATTGGTAAACCATAAAGTGACATTTCAGCTCACATTTTTCAATATTGTTATTCATTTCAGCTGTAGCTATAGTTACCTTTGCTTAAGGGAAGCTCTTTAGACGTTAAACGAGATAAAACTGTAATCCAGGCATAATTCATATTTTCGCACAATGCTGGCTTGCCTGTCTATTTGAGATACAAAAAGGTTTGCGCGAAGAGGTGACTATTAACGGAACGTTACAGAGGGGATAGCCCCTGAGTGGCCTTAAGTGGACAGTTGAGTTTGAGCCGGCTATAGTGTCCTGGATTTCGTGTACGAAACAAGACTCGAACCGTTGGTCGCATTGGACGTTCTGTTTCCTTTGTCTATATACTATGCCCCGGATCCCGAGTACAGGGTAGGTAAACTGAACTAATTCTGGGTTGCCGCCTGCGCCTCTATCTTCTGCCTTCCTTGTACGTACACTCTTGGACACTCACATCCTGCAACGAACATTCCGTTCAGTTTTACCTTTGTAATTTACGAAAAGCAAACAGTAAATTCGCAAATAAAATGATTGGAACTTACTTCATTTACGAACTTCATAAGTACTTGGTCACGAAATTTTTTGCTAAAATTAAAACGTTGAACATAAGGTGTGTGCGGATATGTTTCATTCATATGGGTTAACCATAATCGCTGAACGCCCATAGGCGTTTTCCGCGCGATATATGTATTTGCTCGCCTGGATGTAGGGGAAACCGGGGCTAGTTGATACAGAGGGCAAGTTGATACAGACGATTATCTCGACACTGTATATATGTAGCTCCATTTCAGCGAGATATGCGAAGATTGTTGTTCAATTCTTTCCTACGATCCAGCGTACGAGTGTGTAAGTACATTGACGTTAATAATTGTTTTTTAACTGTTTTCGTTTATATAGAGAAAAAGTAAATAGTTTTGATACGTACAAATTGATCGTCCAAATAACATTTTTTCATTCATTTTGTATGTATTTTCTCAACTTTTCATTTACAATATATTAAAGAGGAAGGACAAAAGTATATTTTAGGGCTTCTTCTGTTATATTGGACTTGTATTCTTTGAGAGAGTAGGCACTGTTTGTAGAGATATCAATATCATCTTTGCTTTCTATAACAGAATCATGCATTTCTATTATAACCGTTTTATTTTCGACACTAGTGTGTTTTTCGTTGGCTATCATAGATTTGACATAAAGATGATATTCATATCTCTGAAAGTGATAACCTCATAAAAAATTCAAGTCGCACATTATATTTTCCCCTGCATAGTAAAGGACCTTTACGTAATCGATCTTTTCTGCGTTTCCAATAATTTCTGAAATAATTGCACACACGTACTAAAACTGCACATACTATACAGAAATGTTGAAAATTCCATTTTTAATGAAAACTTCAAATTTCCCTTTCGTGTGAGTCACTTTTTTGCACCTGCAATAGTTTGAAAAATAATTGCATATGTGCACTAAAATCCCGATAAACTACATACACAAACATTATTTTTAAAAATCAAATATCTAATGACTTCAAGCAAATCCAAACCTAACTCAAATTTAACCTAAGGGGTCATGCCTTGTCGACAGACAAAAAACATGTAATTTTCGTGAATTTTTTAACCCTTCGTTGACACACCATTTTTTTCGAACAACTTTTACATACCCGGGTGGCTCTCACCCAGAGCAATTTTTGAACGACTGCCATTCCCATCTAAAGAATCCAATCGTTATGAAATAAATCATGGGTCATTTTCAAAGCCTCTACAATGTATTCCAACAGTTGTTTTATTGAAATTTTATCACAGTTTTTGTAGAAAAATTCTAGATCACCATATGTCGAGAAAAAGCGAAGAAAATCTTCAAAAAATTGTAACTTTTACAAATTTCAATATTAGAAGCTCAAAATCTACAGACTTGTTGTTCAGATATAATATTTCGAGGAGAAAATAGTTTATAAGTCGGCTTTCGAGAAAAGGTATTTATTTTGCATATAGAAGGTACAGAGCGTCAAACTCAGCTTATGGGTGGCTCACACCCAGAGTGTCAACGCAGGGTTAAAAATCCACTGTGCATTTCTTGCAACTAATTCTTCATTTTACAAGTACATCTATTCAGCAACTCTCAGTAATTTTGTTATACAAAAATATTAAAAAATAAAGGAATAACAGTCATGTTATTTTTGGCCTGGAACTAGGCATGACCTCTTAAATTTACCCTGGATCATCACTATTAAAATAACTTTTAAACATCGAAGGTTGAATGATTTCAGCACTATTGCAACGAAACTGCATTCCAGCAGGAGCAAATTAGATGCTACAGGAGAATTATCCCACAAAATGAGTAAATCTAGAGTACAGCCTGCACGAGGTGCAACTCTTGCATGCAGTCTCTATGCAATCATAACGTGACTTGTCGTTGCAGTACCAAATCAAGGATACAAAACTGGGTGATAATCATCAACACGTAAACTATCCAGTGGATTCATAGATTTCTGCAATCTGACTGCTGATATTCATGCAGTATCGTATATTCTCTGTGTTATCGAACTATTTAGCTCTCTGCGCGATACGTACAGTTGCCAGCGCTATTATCCCTGTGAAATCTTCATTTTGTCGCGATATCTTGTAACGAAACATGTGTAGCTGTAATTGGCTCGCAAGGTAGTAAAACATGCAGGAACGTCATCCATAGATGTCGAGACGAGTTCGCTGAAGCATTACGTACACTATAAAACGGTGTTACGCAGTGCATGGGAGCTGTGGACTTGGAAAAGTTTCGACCGGGTTTGATTGGAAATTTAATGTTAGATGTAAAATTTTGTTGTTAAATGGAGGGTGTTCTCCAGTTACGCGTGTAAACTTTTATACACAGCAGTGTCCTATGCAATATTTCTTTTGGGAGGAATATTGTTTCGTTGGCGAAGGAATGTTTAATTACAGTTTTTATTAGTAGAAGAATTGTAATATATATTCGAAAGTATGGTTCACTTTTTTAAATTACAGTGGTAAGAATGTCTGTGTTTGATCATGTGTCATAATAATATAAATTTCAGTCGATTTGAAGATGGATTGTGCCAGTTTTGTTCAGGTCACAAGTACGTGGATACTAAAATACGACGAGGGACCTAAAAATTGTGACAAAATATTAATCCCAGTCACTAGACCTAGACGGTCATTTTACTCGAAATAAATCTGAAGACATAAAGGCTTAAAGAACTAGAGTGACAGACGATTTTCATTGATGAATATTTTGTAAACTGTTGAGTGCCTACCTATAGAAACGGCCAAACATGGATGAACATTTTTTCAATTTTTTATTAGCATATAAAGTTTCACTCAAATTGGCGTATAACACTTCATGTGGTCCCAGGAGAAAGAAGTTCGAATTTCGCGTAACAAAAAATGGTACCAGTAACCCACCACAGAATAAAATTCTCAAATCCCCTCAATAGTTACCATTACACACTTAAATACCAATGGTAGATTATTCTAAAAACTGAATAATAATTTTTTTTGCTCTAGAATAGAATTAATATGGTACTCATTAGGGTGGCCCTTATTTTCAACCTTCGATTTCTTCTTCTCTCGCTCCCTAATACGGTTGCATTTCATAAAAGAAATAGTCCCTGAAAAAGATTATTGCAATCGGACAATAGGAAAGGGTGCCAACCAGGCCTTAAAGTTTAGAATTCATCGATAGCTTGAATTTGAAGAATTTCTCAAAAATATAGTGGCCACCTAAGAATTTGGATACTTTGCGGGCCATTTTTGGTGGTATATATGCATAAATTTTAAGTAAATAAAATTTACAATTTCGATGATAAAATCCTGGCCCTCTAAAGGTTAAAAAACGTGCGGTCTTTCCACAGTAAATCGTTCCGCAGTAGAGCATATGTCGGTGCAAAGTAATTAACAATTAGTCAACCTACCCCTTGGGACACCCAGCCCCGGTCTCCCCTACAACTAAAAAAAAAAAGTGCGACAAACTTTTTCGTAGTCCCGCCTCTCCGATTTCTCCCCATTCGAAGCAAGATTGCTTCTGAAAGCTTGGAAAAATATGTCTCGAAGGAGAACTATACATAGAAGGCGATAAACATTTCCCTCACTTTCCATTTGCACGTTAAAGTTCCTTCCGTTATGTCCCGTGCAAACGCTTCCCTGCAAATCGGATATTTCCCCAGGAACGTTAGCGCAGATAAGCAAAATTCGAGGCGAACGTTAAATGTCCTCTGAATCGAACACGGCGAGGCAATAGAAAACGACGGTGCCAAAACAGGAGTCTATACACCGATGCCGATCGAGCCACCGGCGCGTTTCCATACGTTTATGTATGTAGACGTCGTAGGTATCTTCGCCAACAGTCTAGTGTTATCGTAGCCGCACAGCTTGCTCCATTCCACGGCTACGAGTGCCTAGTATCTCGCATGCAAATTTATCGGCGGGCCCGTATAAATTTAGCATAAATTTCTTGTTTTCGGTGAAAGACAAAAAGCAAAGTGGAAAAGAAGCACGAGAGCGGTGGCCGCGGAAGGAGGACCGAAAGGTGGAGAGGAAAAGTTATTGTGCAGAATTGTCAGTTAGCTGTGCAGATTCTTACTTCAATCTTTTTGGGTTTCTTTTCTTCTGATCTCGTAGAAAACCTGTCGCTTCATTTTTCATATTGTCTACTGACAAGGAACGTCACCCAACTGTTACACGCCGATTTTTATTAAAATCGGGAAACAGGTAGAGTATCTAAAAATATTAGACACATTTTTTTTTGGCAGCGAAAATTCATGTATGGGGATGAAATTATCCTTCGGTAGAAACAAGTGCAGAAGAAAGTTGCATGGTTTCTTATGAGGAAATAACATGGCCTAAGTAATACTTCGGCAAAATCACAGATGCCTCCGCACAGTGGTTTGAATAGAGGGAAAAAATCATTTTTTGAATGTTAAGTACACAGAATTTTTTTAATATAATTCCATAGTGGGATAGTTGACGCACCAGAACCAACAGGGATTTTCTGTGAATACAATTAATTTGTAAGGAAATTATAATATGAAAGTTGGGGAACAGAACACCTGCAGTTTTGAGTTACAAACGCACTATCTTTGAAGTAGAATTTCAACTATCTGCAAATTAAAAAGAAAAACGCAATTTTGTAATTTGATTATGTTTATACTGAACTTATATATTACATGAATCAAGTCCATGACACCCTCGTTGAGTTTAGTAGGACATAAGTTGAACAAATAGGTATTTTTAACAATAGAATCGAAGTTTAATTAGAAATAACTTTTTCGCGACAGCTAGCGTCAAGGTAAGACTTAATACTAGTGGTGCATTATACCTTTGAGTACATAACCAAACAGGTGTCAGCTGCGTAAACCTGCGGCTTTGGTGTAGGGAGCATTTTTTCTATAACTTATACGTCTTTATAACACCAAAAAATTGCGTTAGATTAATACATACCTAAGGTCGTGTTCAGATATATTGGCCGGTGAGTTCGGTTTCGCGAGCAGCGCGCGAGGAGAAATCAGCCACCACCACCTGACGATCGTGGATTGGCAGTTAAACCTGCTGGGCCCCCGAAGGGTATGGTGGGGTAACGGGAACGCTGCTCGGCTTCGCCTGAACGAAGGCGTGTGGCTGTTGTTTATTCTTAGCGTAGTAGTTGTGTGCGTTACGAAGAAATGCGTAGCCCAATACGAGATGAAGCTATCGAGAAAGAATCAATGTTCTGACGAATAAAGCTCCCGAATTTTTTCGGACCTAACGCACACCTATTCTAATGTATGTATTTCTACGCTAAGAACTCGGCTTGGCCTACACGTCAGGAGCTTGGCGCTATCCCCACCACTTCTGACTCGCTCTAGTTCCGCAAAGGCGAGAGCGAGATGGAACGAGAGCAAGAAAAGAACGAGAAAGTGGTGGGGATGCTTCGCTGCGTGTATACGTACCTCACGGGCACCGAATCCCCACCGCGCGACGAGCAGGCCTAGCCCGAGAGCAGGCAAGCGGTGTGGTGGGAGAATACCCCTCACGAAACTCACCGGCCAATATATCTGAACACGACACGGTTAGTTTTTTTTTTCTTCCTTTTGTGGCGCAATAAGCGAGATTCAACAAAACGCTGTTGTAAAATCCTACCCTATATCTCTACCCCTAATGATTTCCGAGTTATTCGACTCAATAATTTTTCAACCCCCAACTTTGAAGGTTACTTTTTCAGCCCTTAAATATGAATTTCCACCGTTAAAGAAGAATATGTGTGTAATATTTTTAAACACCCTGTGTTGTTAGTGGTACACGCAGATAGTTGTGTGATGTTCTTTCTACGTTACTTACTCAGAGTGAAAAAACCATACAGAATTTTCTTTTAATTTTACATAAAGAAAATACCGAAGAGGATCATTTCATTAAGAATTAGAAAAAACTGTGTATAACATTAATATTGTAAAACATTGTAATACTTCTATAGTAGTAAGAGTATAAATTATTTCGTTCAAAGGCTGCTTTGAAATAAAGTAATGCAACTTAGGGGAAATTGTAGGTACATGTTTTTATGAATAGAAACAAGTAACTTGGCTTCTCTAGATCAATACCTATATTCAGCAACGAATATAGAAGTATTATAACATCCAAGGATTAATAATAAAATATAATCGAATTTATTGCACCCTTGTGTGCCTAATTAGCACGACTACGCTATGAAAAGGAAAAAAAAACGCAGCTCCAAATGGTACACATGTACTCGAGCTTCGTGGTTTGTTTGGCTTTGTCAACCGCCTGGGCATTCATTCGCAAGAGGAAAGGGGGGAAAGGTCAGAATTGAGAGTCTCATCTGCAATTTTGTTTATTGTGCGGTGTTCACGGGGGTGGTCTGTAACGGGTCAACGACGCGCCCGAACACGATGTCCAGAGGACCTGGCCCCAGCGAATGGAGAACGAAAATGCACATCTTCGTCTCCATTTTTCGCGGACCTTTGTTCCCGGATAATTCTCAGGGTGGTCATTTCAAAACAACGTGCACGGGGCCAGCTTAATAGCCACGTTAATACGTGCGCCTGCGTTTTCATAAATTCCCATCGTTCTGGCCAGCGGCGGATAACGCAAAAATGTGAATCGAGGATTAACGATATTTCGCCGGTTAAAACGGGGTACACGTATAAATGTTGAAAATTAAATTTCATATAAAGCAGAAAGAGTTTTGCGGCGATAATTTGAAGTGCAGGCTCAGCGGCGCGTTAATTAAATCATATCAGATTCGTATTTATTGGAAATTGCTTTGCAGCATTAAATCTATTCGGAAATTCATAGTCATTATCGAATCACCGAAACTTTCGCAAATATAATATACCTAATTTATTCATACGCGTAAACAGGAGATTGGAAAGATTAACACCCATAAAAAAATATAGAATACGGGTGTTTGGGAATGCATTAATTCCTAATGCCGCCACTCTCTCTCTCTCAGAGCAGCACCTCACGGAGCGTGACTGCGATGTTGATCCACGATCGATCCATCACTCGTAGCGAATTCGGTACCTCGCACCTTAGAGCATATAAACATGGAGAAAGCATGCAATGGGCGAAAATGTAGACGGCTGTAGAAAGAGAAAGATATACATTGGTGTCGCGACTCCCGTCTAGCGGCGTGTAGTATAAGCTTCAGAAGCGCCAAGTTCGAATCGGATCACACGACTGTAATAAAAAAGGGAGACAAGGTGAAGTTCGCGCAAGCCTGAGGTGCTTGAAAATAGTTAGAGATTCTTTTAATGAGGGGACTTCAAGATTATAAACTAACCGATACCCACTTGGAAACGGGTGTTTGAATAAATCAATCTCACCTTCCTCCCTTCACCTAGGTGTGTAATTACAGCGCAATGTGGTTAAACGCTGGTTTTTGCAAAAATCGATAACCGAAAGGAATCGGATCGACGAATAGGAATTTAGCTAATAAATCTGTAAATTTGCGATTGGCTCTTGGAATCTAAGACATTTTGTAATTAACAAAAGGTGGAAAAGCGATGAATTTTTAGAAAGCGTCACTTGAGCCTGAAAAGCCATCACGAGTAGTCGTATAAATAAAAGTTCTGTTCAGATTGAAATTGTGTTTAAAATCGTTTACTTTCTTCCATTACAGTTACAAATTTACTGAGTTCAAGTAGTTTCATTCCGTTCTTATTACTATTTTCATCATATTTACCATTCAAAAATCTGCGTCCAAGGAGCAGAGTGCCTAAGCACTCCACGGGCGTCGACCCTCGCCGAATTCCCTACCAAGGATCCAGAGGACCCAAACGGCCACGCAACATTGGGGACGCCCTCTCTCTTTCTAACATTAAAAGAAAAACACTGGCGCTCCTGGCGCTAGAAAGAGAGAGGGTGTCCGCAATGTATATCTTCCTCTTTCTACCGCCGTCTACATTTTCGCCCATTGCATGCTTTCTCCATGTTTATATGCTCTATGCCTCGCACTGACTCTGCACTGGTGCCAGAAAATGACTTGGATTGGTTGTTTCTGATAGAAACGAAGTTAGCTCTATAAGAGTCAACCAATCCAAGTCATTTTCTGGCAACAGTGCAGAGTCAGTGCGAGTTACCGAATTCGCTATCAGCGGCGCGGATCGGTAAGTGATCCGCCAATCAGAGACGATCGATCGACCAATCAGCGCGCCTCATCGATGCTCCAGAGGAATCGATGCGACCCGCGGACGGAAGTTCAGCCATCTTCCCTCTCTGGTTTTGCTCGTGAACGGTTTCTCGCCGCAATAAACAGTCTTGTTTTTCTCACGTGTAATCGTATTGAATCTCTCCCAAACGGTTTGCTCATTGTTACCTCCCAAACTCATCGAGAAAGCAGAAGTGTTCTTTAATAAATTGACAAAGTATTTCTCAAACTGTGTCTTCGTCTGCACCTTTTCAGCGCCGCTTCCTAACCTCAATCTCAGCCGGCGTGCTCGCCGCGAAATCATAGAGTAATCTTAAACAGCGTGTTTGTCGACAGAAATTTTCATGTTTCCATTATTATATCATTTTTGCTGTTATTTCTCGTGAATTTCGTTAGGTTTTTCGAAACATGTAAAACTGAAAAATTTGATATCCTCTTAATAAGGTTATCTGAGATTATTATATTGTCCAGTAGTAACAGATCACGCTACGTTGTTTATCCTGTATATTAAAAGTTAAAGAAAAATATAAAAAATTGGGGGAAGAATCTATGAATGATATCAGTCGAACTTTTTGCAATTAAACTTCGTGCTTTGTGGAGCTTTATCTATCGTATTATATAAAAGGCAGGGGATAAATTAAGAAACTTAAATAGTATCTCTAAATTTGCCTATGTTCCTGAATTGTTTATTAAAATTGTACACCCATCTACAGTTGCAGAAAAATACACTTCATCACTTACAGCGCGCGTCTGACCATAGACGGTCCACTTTCCCTTACAAGTCTATATTTTGCATCCCTTTCATTCTCGGTATTTACTGACAACTTTTGCCATTCAAAATTCTAGTTCATCATTTAGTAATTGCTGTTGGCTTTCAACAATTGGTAAGATTCATAAATTATGCATTGTGACAACTCCATAACGAATAACAGTATTCAGCAGACACTTTGTTGTCTCTCAGAGGAACTAACTGTTAACAAGTTCTAGTTCAAGTGTTTAGTAATAAATTCAAATGCAAACGAGTTTCAGTGTTTCAATTTCTGTTTCCAGTTCTGAATTCAGTACAGTTCAGAAGTTTGGATAGTTCTGGTAATCTCTAAAGTGAATCATTTCAAATTCCAAAGGTGGTGGAGATTTCTCATACGATATTAAGTAATATGCTTTCCTTTAACAGTTTGCTATGTTTCTTCTACGTACAAATATATGATTGGTAAAATATTCCACAAGCTTTTCATTTCGAGGATCTCAGACTTGATTCAAAATCATTTTCTGCGTCAATTACTTAGAGACCATTTCCACATGAAAGTTACTTTACTTGTTTCACCTGAAAAAAAGTCTTTAAAAGTCAATGCTGCCAAAAAAATTCAAAAATCATTCTCGATAATTTAAGTCCTCCGAACTGTCTCGTTTTCGTAAGCAGGACTCTAATTGTAAGCAAGATGATACTTGTCTGATCTATTATAGAAAGATCTACTGTTTTCGTAAGAATAAAATAGTTTCCATCCTTTTCTTGGAAAATTCTTTTTAAACCACGAAAAATTCCTGATATCACTGTCCCTTAAAGCTCACTAAAAAAGTGATATCTATTTACTGTACTTTCGAAGCGTTTAAGGTTACTGTACCCTTCTGCCGCAGACGCGCGCTCCGCGATGCGAATTTCGACTTTGAAGGATTAAAAGCGAGAGACGAGATTCGGTCAATGTGAATTTCATTGTAAAACGAAGCATTCGCGAGATACGTTCATGCACGGCAGACCCGTTTGCCGTTGTTCGATGGCGGATCCTCGCCTGACCACCACTCATAAATCAACGTGGTGATTAAAGTGCGTTTGTACATACACACCTATTGATAATCGATCGGCGGTTACAGTGGGGAGAGTTTTCACAGCCGAATAAGTTGTTCGAATTTCCCTAATAAAGCTGAAGGTGAAGGGGGAAAAAATGATGTGCTGAGGGCCAAGATACATAATGTACTTTGAACTAACCTTTTACTCTTTGATTGAGATAAATTGATAGAAGTACACATATACTACACAATTGTTTATACAACTTGAATAGCGCATGGCGTGCAAAAATTTAACCCTTTGCACTCCAAGTATGCCTCTCATTTACACCGAAGTTTAAAATAATATTACGTAGTACCTACCTACTAATACCACTGAAACTTGCAAAAGTGCAAAAATTCGTTGTTTATAGAATTTATTTAGAAATTACTATACCACATTTCTTTCTCTCCCTAATTTCTATATTAAACGAGTGCAGTACTGTGTACAAGATCAGAAGCGCAGGGGTTTCAAGGAAAAATTATTTATCTGAATAAAATAGGTGGTCTATCGCAATAAAATTGTCAATCATAATGAAATTGTTAATTTAATGAGGAGCCCAGTTCAGTAGTGCTTGGAAAGAAGACTCAAGCCGTGGACCGTAAATCATCGGTACCCTTAAACATCAAACTATTAAATATGTCCTCGCTAATGCGTGTACTATACTCACTGCTAATCTATGCCTAACTTCTCATTTTTATTAATACTTCAGTTTAAATTCTTAGCATTTTATGTTCTAAGTGTAGGTTACGTTAGTTCAATTTTTGACAAACATTTAATAGGTACCTATATACCAGCAACGTTGTACCTAGTCGGTAGGTACTCTTCCATGAAGTCTAACGTTTGTTAAGCGATATTTCTTCCCTTATAACTATTACACATGTTCATATAATAAGTGAGGGGAGACCAGCGGCCGTAGGCGTGATGGAGACACCTGTTCTCGTTAGGTCACCAAAGTTAAGCGTTACGAGGCAGGTACTGGGGAAAGATGGGTGACCGCCACCCCCACTACCTTTTTCTCTCGGTGCGCTGCTGCTGCTGGGACTTGAAGGAGAGAGAGGAGGAAAAAGGTTAAAGGACGACCACCAAAGGACTATAGTTCGTTGGGTAATATAAAGCGAGATAAGGCTTTGAAACGTTACCCTGTTTAACAGGAAAACAAAACAAATACAAAAAAATGTGACGGAAGATTCCAAAATAATCGGAGCAATTTGACAAAAAATAGGAAATAACTCAAAAAATGACGAACAATTGTATAGACATTAAAATACAGTTATCATAGTATACAGTATAAAATAATAGTAGACAACTTAACTAAATAAATTAAAAAAAATAAGTGAGGGAAAGCAGATTTGACAGTTTATAGATTGAAGGATCGCTAACTATAACTCCTTGAGCTTACCTCCTAAGCCTTGGAACTTATCTACGAACACGAAATATGAAAATAGGAACTTTTAGCACATTTTTTATTGACCTCCCATTTGATTTTTATGATGAAAATGTTATCACCATTCAATTTCTCATGGTAAATGTTTTTCAACGGTGTCAATTAATCGTATGAAATTCTTTCGATACAAGTCGCTTCGTAGATTTAACATTGTTCTTCCGCAGGGAAACCGAAAGGTAGATTCACCGTGGCACGTCTGCGATTCGCAGCTTCCTGTCTCGCGGAGCAATCTTTTCGAGATAACAGCGTAAACGCGAGAAGTCGCGCGCGTGTGCAGCCAGGCAATAGCGTTTTCATGAAAATTTACGATGGTTAATTTTAAAGTTGCGCCCTTTACGTGATTATTATGTGTAACTGATAGCAACTTCCTGTAAAAGATCACATACAGCCTGTCTCGGGCAATTTTATTACTCATAAATATTTTTCCTGCTTTTCGAATTACAGGCAAATACTTTCTGCAAAATATAGGTATTTATATGTGACAATGGAAGAGGGGGTGCAATGCAGGGAAAATCTTTTCATTTGTCTTACTGGCGTACACGATTCTGGCCATTCTGATAATGTGAAACAAAAAAATGAAGAAGCAACTTGATCAGTATGAATGCGGCTTCAGCTTGAACCAAAATAAAATAAAAATCTTGATTATTAAAAAAAATGGCGGCATTTTGAATATGGAGTATTCAACTTTCCAATACTTTTCGTCTTAGCATGCTACAAAAGTAAAAAAAAAACAACAGGGTTTAAAAGTTTTGGTTCAAACGATAACAGCATATGTGCCGAAGATTCTCTCAAACTCTGAATCGGTCAACTAAAACTGTAAACATCGTGTACGTAATTTCAAGAAATGAGGTTCGGAAAAAACACGTTTAAAGTTTTACTGACTGCGCGTCGCAACTGCGAGTTGTGTTCTTCAAACATCTATAACTAAGTTAATTTCACGAATTCAAACATATCCTGTTGCAGACATATTTTCGAGCTCATACATTAAGAAAATACAGAAGAAAAAGATTTCTTGAAAGTTCTAGCCTAAAGTACCCCCGTTAACTCTAAGCACACTAATATACAAGGGATTGTTGACTGAAAACTTAACAAATAATTGACTCCAGCATTCTAAGGTGACCTTGCATCACACTCTTACCGCGTTTATTCAAAAGAACTACAGCAGCACCCACAGTACAACTGTGTCTCGTGTACAATGGTGGACAGAACTCTGGCAACGAAGTGAAGATTCCTCCAAGCCCTGAATTCTCTTTCTAAAACTTATTCCTGTCTTACCTGTCGGAAGCTCCGGCTCCGTGATACGTCTCTTTACTACTTCAGCTGGAAGAAGCAAAAATTCTGAACTTTAAGAAGTAACTTCTACTGTCACCGGGTTTCTAACTTCTGCTAACCAACTGCCTTCTGTAAATTGAAAATTTCACGGAAAAATAATAATGTAATATGCAAAAAGAACCGTTTACTATTCCTTATCGGTCGCTGAATCTCGCTTACATAAGTAGTTTTACAGGAGTTTTATTTCTAATTTCAAATGCTTCTCTGAATCAGTCATGTATGCCACCAGCTACTCTTCAAATACGAATAATGGCCAAACGCAGACTGGAGAAAGAAGTAGCTGCAAAATTGCTAAATGAAGAGTTTGTTTACACACGATAATGTACATACGCGACATCATTATCCTTTTTGTCTGCTCGATGCTCGTCTCCTATCTACTGCTCCATTCAGTCTACTATGCTTTCTCCCTTTGACTGGCCGCAGTCCTCTTTTTCCACGCTGGCAGATCATTATTCCCATTTTTCGCGGTGCTCTTCCGCTTCCATCGTCTTGCATTCATTCGTCGAATTAGCACACGCGCGCGAGCCCAGTTGAAAATCACGCGTTTTGAAAGAGCCCCACAGATACCAGGAAATTCAATTGTCCCTGCGAAGTTTGCTGCGAAATTTCGTGTACGATCTGTCAGAATTGTGAGAAATTTACAACGCGCGCTACAAATGAATACCGCAGAGCGATTAAATAATTTTTTATGATCGCTTACTGTATTATATACTCAGTTCTCGGCGAGACAAGTTCTATTTAAGTGTAATCTCGATTAATTCCATCGTTAAGGGGAGGTTCCAGACTAGAACCCCCCAAACTATTACTTTTTCTCGTGCGACAAACGGATTTTGAAAAAAGTCCGAAAAACTAAAAAAAAAACTTTTTTTCTTCAAATTTTGAAAGTTTAAATGCATCTAGAACACTTTTTATTTATGAAGGTGAACAAAAAATGGAATTTTTATTTTCGAGGACTATATTTTAAACATTTAAGGGGGGGGGCATATACCGAAATATGCGGAAAAGAATCTTATTTTCAGTGTTAGATATGTCATGAATGTTTCCTGAAAATTTGGGATCGAAATTCGCAAAAATATCGAAGATATAAATTCTTTCTAAGTTTTGTTAGACATAATTTTTTATTTAATCAATAACTTGGAGGATATTATATAAAATCGACTTCGCGAGCTGTTAAATAATAATTTAAATGTTTCCGGGCCTAGGGGTGGGCACCCTTTCCCTTTATCCGATCGAGCTCAAACTTTGCACGGATTTTTTTTAATTATTTGGAACTATTCTGGAGGGTGCCCCGAAAAAATTCAAAAGTCGAAAATAAGAGCCACCCTAGTGGGCACCCTACTTTCGACATTTTAAAATACAACTGTTGTTTCGTAACTACTTATATGAGTTTCAAAAGCAGAAGGATTTTATTTATTGAACAATATAGTTAAAGAACTGTAAATATGTGATAATTTCAATTTAGCCGAAAAGCTCGCGAACGTCCACGTTAAAAAATACAGAATTTCGAAATAGTATCAGCCGAATGCAGCAGACGTGTAAGACGACGCGTCAATAACACTTGGTCTAGGCGTGATGCACATGGCTTGCGCATGGAGTGCGCGTACTGTGCAACGTGAAAGCGTACTCGCGTCTGAGATTTTAATTCGCACAAGGACCAGCGTGAACATGACAGTCGCAGGTTTGAAACACACCGAAGTGGTGCGCTCCCTACCTTTGATGTCACTGACGTGCGCTATCGTCCCATCAAGATTCAATACCACGCAACTATTCTGTATTTCTTTTTTATTTTTCCCTTCGCGCGCAGAAAAAAAGTGATCAGAATATGCACGTGAATGCGAGACACTCGAGGCCTAAAAGTCTCCTGGCTGTCTTTCCCCTGCTTTTCGTTTTACACAAGAAATTATGTCCGAAGACATTTTAATGGAATATAAAACACGCGATGTACATTTAAACTTTTATAAGCAATCGAAACTTCGTGGTAGTAAAATACGAGGTGGTAAATGTCAATTTATTTTTCGTAAAAAGTATCGTCCACTTTTACATGTATTGTAGTTTTGGAAAATCTCCTTACTTATGGGGGTGTTCGCTCAAAAGTGTGTGAAAAATGAGCTACCTGAGTCATTCATTAATATCAAAGTGAAAAAAGAACGGCGACCCATTGAAGGAGAAAATTTTATTTAACCAAATTTTTTATTGATTTTCTATGCATTTATCTGTTCAATTCTATTCAATTTTCTACTCAATTCTCTACTCAATTCTCTACTCAATTCTCTACTCAATTCTCTACTCAATTCTCTACTCAACTTTCTACTGAAATTTCTACTCGATTTTCTACTCAATTTTCTACTTAAATTTCTACTCGATTTTCTACTCAATTTTCTACTTAAATTTTTACTCAATTTTCTATTCAATTATTTATTGAATTCTATTCAACTTTCTATTTATTTTCTATTCATTTATCTGTTCAATTCTATTCAATTTTCTTTTCAGTTTCTACTCAATTTCTATTCATTTTCTATTAATTAATCTGTTATAAAACATGGAAATATTGCTAATACTTTTCTAAATTATATGCGTTTGAAGATTTCACATAATTGAAACTAATTCAACAGTTATTCACTTCACAGTTTAAAGAAATAATGATTTTGAACGATGAAAATTTTTTGTTTATAATTTTTAGCTCGAATACTAATGATTCGATAAACAAACTGTAAATAGAAAAAAATGTGTATCGTGGCGAGCTTTGCAACACTATATTTTTAAAATTCAGTTCAACAACATATAATATTCCAATATTTCTTAGCGTTTGGACAATAATTTTTCCCATTTTCGAGCGCTAGTCCCCTTATTGCACCCGAGCCCCCAATTTACCCCATGTTACAACCTACCCCGGTCTACAAACAGTAGAGTAGAAATTACACCAAAAATGGTTTCCCAAATCTCCTAAACTCCGCGACGAGCAAATCCTCCAACAGTCTGACCCATTCTTTCACAAAACATCCCTATCCCAAAATGTCATACAGACATCAATCCTATAGATTTTCGATACGCGTATATAATATAATAAATGCCCTTATCGCGATACGTACTATCCGCGTGTGTAGGCGGATACTTCATCCGATAAGGGAATAGCTAGTTAGTTGATGGCGGTAGAAGAGCGAGGAGGACGGGGGTGGTCGATTGTGGGAAACTGCAAGCAGATCGGATTTGGCCGTTATTACTCCTTTGAATCGAAATACCACCGCAATCGTTCTCTCTGTTGCTAGCTCCGCTTTCTCTACCACGTTTCTTTTTTATTTTTGACATTTCTCTTCTTCCCCGCGGTTCGTGCCCGCCTCCGTTTCTGCCCTCCCCGCCTGTAAACCTAGAAGTGAATGCGTCCCCGCCCGGATTACAAATCGAAAGCGGTTTAGCTACTCGCCTTTCATACAGAACAGCCAATGCGTACGCACCGAGACGCACTCTCGGTTCAATCTCCGTCTTGCATGCCTTCCGTTACCTCCACTTTGTTTCCCTCCCGCCTGTGCATTTATCTTTTTCCCTACGACGCTCGCCTACGCCCCCCCCCCAACCACCCCCCGTTTACATGCCAGTAACGGCCGCGGCTCGATTATATGAGAGAAATAAATTGAGCGGTACGTGAAACGACTTGACGATTCTGGATGTATTCCCGACGCTAACCGCCATTTTCAGGCGGACTTGGAGGAATGTTAAGCGGGTTCTCGCGGGGCGACGAAAGCTCCGCTTTTATTCATATAGGTATGACGACTTTCCGGCAAGAAGGGGGTGGCTTCGAATATATTCACTTTAGGGAATAAAATGATTTTAGATATGTGGAGGGCTGAGAATCATAGTGGCATAAGTCCAAATTTTGGTAATTTCAAGTAGGGTAGATGCACCATTTGTGGCCACTCTAAGGTATTGTACCAGTTTTGGCCACTTCTTAAAATATATAATATTTTCCCGTGTAAACAATAAATATAACCTTATATTGCTGGCGGTATACTAAACAAAATATTTATGATGTGAAATTCTCCACGTAATAATGATCTGCAAGCAATTTAAACATAAGATAATTGTGCACATGCCCAAAAACAGTGCAATGGCCACAAACGGTACACCTACCCTAATAACAGTTTTTAAGTCTTAAAGGCTCTATCGGTTTATTTTCATAGTGAATTAAGTTAACTCCATTCTTGACTAAGAAATAAGAATATTTCTCTTTAGCACTTCACTAACAAGAGCAGAGCGTTTCAAAACATACTGGTGCAAGTCTGACTAACAATAAGTGCTGATGCTGATTGGATGCTGTTCATGCGTTGTGCTGACAAGTGAAAAAAATTCAAAATTAAAATATTTTCTTTTAAGTCTATAGGTACATATTTATTATGGTAGTAGTTTGGGCCTTTAGACGTGTTCCCATAACAGTAAACTCATTCATTAATATCGAAGAGGAAAAAAATGGCAACCCAAGTAGAAAATTTAATTTACCCAAAATTGTTTTACTTTTATCTGTTATAAAACATGGAAATATTGCTGATACGTTTATTTTGAACGGAAAAAGTCATAGAAACTTAATTTATTAAATATCTCACCCTAATACTCTTACACGCAAAGAATACTAGGGTGTTCATATAAAAAGAATTAGTTATGTTCTTATTTAAAAAAAAAAAGGTAAACGGTCTCGTCACACAAAAAAAGACTTCTTCAATTCATTCAACTCTTTCATTTACCACGTTTATCCTATTACAAGCAAAAAAGAGATTCAACCTGTCCCGGCCGTGTGATCCACCTTGTACACGACCATGCGCCCTAGAAGTAGCAAGGACCAACCGCCATTTGACAGAACGACTCACCAACGGGACCGTAACACGCGCGTATCGCCGCCTCGGCGAATCGTACAAGGTATCAGGTAGCGAGTAAATCCAAAATAAAGATCCACGGGAGTGCAATCCAGACAAATGGCGGAACAAAGCAGCGGTGCGGGGCCGCAAGTAGCGGGCATAACGCGGCTCAGGTGCTCCAATGAAACTATAATATTATCCCACGCTCTTCATCTTCACGCTTGAGGCGAGCGCGGGTTGCGTGGGAGCCTCCGCTAGCCCGCGGAGCGTGTTGCACCGTGTGTGCGCCGCGGAAAGGGAGATCCATAGCGCGTCGTGTGTCACATTAAACGGTGCCACCGATCTAAGAAGATGGAAGATCGGCCTAGGAGCTCGTGTGCAGCCTGCAATATTGCTAGTGACTTAAGCCTCGGAAAATTGGCTCATTTATCTCGCTCGCGGGGACACCCCAGCGACGTGGTATCACGCTTGGAAAAACATTTCCAGCGTGATGACGCCACTGTCCTCGTCCCTCCTCCTTCATTTTTCTCTGTTTCTCACGGGCCAACGGGTTGCATGATGGCAGACAAGCGCGGCGATTAGATTCCCTCGCAAATTGGAGATTCGTCTGGACTTTCCTTGAATAAATCACAGGCGCGGATAGCGTTTGCTCCATAAATTTTGAAAATCTCATGAATTGGCTGTGAGGATCGTTCTCTGGTATTTTCTGACTCCAGAACGTTGGTACTTTTTGTGGTGGAAATTGCTGTAGTATCGTGGGATTCGTATTGGGTGGTTTAAGGGTCATTTGGAATTTTTTTTCAAATTTTTTGTAGAGAAAGCATTGTAAGCATTATACGAATGCGACCAATACCTACTGCTGCCAGAACCCTTGGTTTCATGACGTGATCAGCATGCGACTTCAAGAATGCCACCACCTTTGGATTAGGTTATGTTACTTTGGCTAGGTCTCACAGGGAATTTGCATCCATCATTTGGTCTCCAACTCACCTAAAATACCAGCAAATTCTGGATAAGGTGAGGCACAGATTTTTGAGATACGCAGCCTACAAGTTCGGCCAACAGATGTCATTTTTAGATCACGATTACACCCTCATAACGAATAAGATTAGCATAACGTCACTGCGTACACGCAAACTGGACGCAGGTCTGACTGTTTTGTTTAGAATACTAAACGGCCAAGTTGATGGTTCATCCCTGCTGGAACTCATAAAATTATATGCTCCACCCAGATCGCTCAGGAAAAAACCTTTATTCTATCATAGCACAAATACATAAAACGAAATAGGGATCTCCTGACCCGATTAACCGGCTAATACAAACTCATACGCTGTTTCAATTGATTTTTTTCATGAATCTGCGGACGTATTGAAAAGAAAATTGCATAGAATGCTAGGTGTGCGAAGATTAAAATAGCTTGTAATCCGTTAACACGACTAAAACTAACAAGGGGAGGACACTATGTGATAGACATCGATTTTGAGGAGCCTTGGCACGATGGATCTATGTCGAAAATAAGTAAATAGGTGTCCGAGCGTTTCTGCCAATGGGAATTAATAATAGAGATATTTACGTGCAAATTATTAAAAATTTCATGATGACCGTGGGGTTTTAGTGGGTAAAAATCCCACACTATCCTGGCGTCCCCGGGGAATTCCCCTCTGGAGGAGTCGGGCTGCCTTTTGAAGATGTCCCCAAGTTAAAAACAAAATTATATAAAAATAATATATAAAAAAAAATTTATAAATTTTTTATTAACGTGGAGATATCATCAAAAGGCACCCCAACGCCTATATATTATTCAAGATCACATCGGCGAAAAAACAATAAAAAACTTTTTTTCATCTTAAAATCTGTGTTATTAATAGCAAAAAGATTTTTCACCTTAGGTGTTACAGTTTTCTTTAAAAAAGTCCCAATTTATTTAAGGGATTACATGAGAATTATCCTTAATTTATCACCCTTAATTTATTTAAGACCTCAGAAATAAGTATAACAACGATATAACAACCACATAGAATTTATCACAAATAAAGGTCTAAAGCTATATCTAAATACCAGTGCCATTCATTAATAGGGAGACTATATCCTATACCAGCACAGTGGTATCCTTCAGGATTCCCATGTCATTCACACAAGTTCCTTCCGCATTCAGCACAGGCTTTTCTGCTAATAGCAGAACAGTTTGCTTAACTGCGATCCTCTTTTAATAAGCCTCTACAATTATAATCGTAGTCACAGCAATCAACATCCAAATAGAATTGAGCTACCGCCGCTAATGTTCGCCCACCGCATTATTTGGGGCGTAAGTAGAGGATACTTCCATTAATCCGAATGCATAGAAAGCGGAGCAAGCAAAGCCCTCATTTCAAACTGCATAGGAAATGAATGTTTAGTTTTCAGAATATTCCAAGCACAGAATAAAATTGCCATCCGCCTTGAAATATACGGAGTCGAGCTTGCTGTTGCCAGCGAGCTTCCTGTTGCCACGAGAGGAGCAAGATATCAATGTCCTCCCCTGAATGCAGAGAGTAACCTTCAGTTTTTTACTCCCCCGGCTGAAGCTCTTTTTCTGGCCGCAAATTCGTGGGGTGGTTAAAGGTATAAGTGAAAACCAAAGTGAGCAAAGAGGATTTTTCTACGGAGGGGGGGAGGGATGGAGATCCGCCAGTCAAGTACGTAACACGACGAAATATCGGATTCGAGAGTTCCCGAGCTCATTCTCGACTTCGAAAATGCGTGGCGAGTTCGACGAAGCGAAGAGGATGGTTAAGGACAGCCGACCGAGTGGAAACGTGAAACGGGATGAGTTACTTCGACAGGAGTTTTCAGCTTCCATCCCCGCCGCCCCTCTCCTCGTCATCCTCCTCGTCTCCCATCGCTACGCAATTTTCGTCCTGCGATGTAAAAGTTTTTACAACGTTTTCATCTCGACCCTTTTCCTAAAGTTAGGTACCAATCGTATTTTTCCCTCTTACAGCGGAGTCCAGACGTCTGCGAGACTTTGCGGAATTTTGAAGTCGCTACCTTCTTCTGGGTTGTGTCTAGGGAAAGTGTTTCCTTTTTCGAGGAGGAAAAGTTCTTCCGTAGAAACGTAGACAAATGTATCTTACTACTCGGAGGTATTCGATCACTTGTTGTGTAGACGTTTGATAGGAGAGGAAATGGAACATTCTGATCTTCTTGGGCCCATTGGAATCATTTTATTTTTTCTTTTTTTGAAAGATGGATTTCATACTGCAATTCGAATATTTCATTTTACACTAGCACGCCTCTGTTTCGTCGCGCATGTAGATGTGGAAATTTATTTTGCAATATTAATATTATCCAAGAATTGGACTTGGTTTACAATTTCCTACCACAGTTATAGCTATCTTACTCATTCATTCTTCTCACTCGCTCTCTTCCTCATAAATAATTTCTTTGTGACTCTAAGTAGGCTATCTTAGTCTTAATTAGGTTAACTTTTTGCAGTTTCTTTGGTTACCTTCTCTATCAAGGGCCTCTGTAGACTTTTTTCTTAAGTAGTAATGAAAAAACAACCCTAGCGATGAAATCGACGAATCGGATTTAATTAAATCGCAATCTATATTATTATATAAAATTGAAGTTGCATAATTTGAAATGCGATTTCTCAGTAAATATGAACTGTACCCACAAGTGTTTTACAGCACTTTGTTCGTCTTGGCGAGAGGAAGGTTCTAACGGTTTTATTTATTTTTAAATAATTAAATAATGAGTTTCAAATAATAGTAGATCGCGACGCGACCGCCAGGCGGCGACCGGGCGAGCGCTTCTCGCTTGCGAAATAGCACCGCGGCGGGAATAAGTGGCTTTTTTCCCACAACCGTGGAAAATCGCCCATTTTCAACTACAAATTTTATCATATCAAAATTTACATTTCTTGAAAAATACTATTAGACCATGATTGTATAAGTATTACGAACGTACAATTATCACTGAAAAGTTAAAAGATTAAAAAAATACGAAAATGGTAACTCAAAAAATGACGCTGGGGTACAGTGAACCCCGTGTGACCAACTTGTGATTATAAGAAGGTGTGACCACGAAGGGTTAACCTTGTTTTTATAAAACTGAAAACTGCAACTCTTTATGACAAGTCTATGAAGATGAAGATTCATACACATTCCCTTCGATCCATCCAATAAAACATATTTTCACTCCCGCTTTGGTCAATAACGTTTTTAAAATTCTAATTAAGTATGATTACCACAGTCGTATTAATCTGCCGTTGAATTATGACAGTAGTTGTATCCTAAAGCCGAGAATCCACCAGGAAGCTAAGCTAAGCTAAGCTAAGCTATACTATGCGATGCTATGTTTAACGTAGCTTTTGGTGGAAACGGTTCCATAAGAATGTATTGAAGCTATTTTTTTTAAAACGTAGCAAGGCATAGCATAGCATAACATAGCATAGCACAGCATAGCCTAGCATAGCATAGCATAGCATAGCATAGCCTAGCATAGCATAGCATAGCCTAGCATAGCCTAGCATAGCCTAGCATAGCCTAGCATAGCCTAGCCTAGCCTAGCCTAGCATAGCCTAGCATAGCCTAGCATAGCCTAGCATAGCCTAGCATAGCCTAGCATAGCCTAGCATAGCCTAGCCTAGCATAGCCTAGCCTAGCCTAGCCTAGCATAGCCTAGCATAGCGTAGCCTAGCATAGCCTAGCATAGCCTAGCATAGCCTAGCATAGCCTAGCATAGCCTAGCATAGCCTAGCATAGCCTAGCATAGCATAGCCTAGCATAGCCTAGAATAGCCTAGCATAGCCTAGCACAGCATAGCATAGCCTAGCATAGCCTAGCATAGCATAGCATAGCATAGCATAGCATAGCATAGCATAGCATAGCATAGCATAGCATAGCATAGCATAGCATAGCATAGCATAGCATAGCATAGCATAGCATAGCATAGCATAGCATAGCATAGCATAGCATAGCATAGCATAGCATAGCATAGCATAGCATAGCATAGCATAGCATAGCATAGCATAGCATAGCATAGCATAGCATAGCATAGCATAGCATAGCCTAGCATAGCCTAGCATAGCCTAGCATAGCATAGCATAGCATAGCATAGCCTAGCACAGCATAGCATAGCATAGCCTAGCATAGCATAGCCTAGCATAGCCTAGCATAGCCTAGCCTAGCATAGCATAGCATAGCATAGCATAGCATAGCATAGCATAGCATAGCATAGCATAGCACAGCGTCGCATAGCATAGCATAGCTTAGCATCCTGGTGGATTCCCGGCTTAATAATAGATTATGAAACGATCAAAAACAGAAGATTAACTTGAAGCGTATAAACAAATAAACTGATTTGATTATCAATGGACACGAAGCTGGAGGAGTATTAGTTATAATCTATCATTCAAAGAAGACTATTATTTTAAAGACTCTGTACGGGATAAATGTAGAATCGATAATCCTTTCGGTTTTCTTATCTGGAATACGGCTGAAAGTCAGCAAACGACCGATTTTAATTGAATCTTCATGAAAAATGGATAATTCCAGTCTTCGAGCGAGTTCGATAGCGCGTCGATTAACTTTCTCGTTCATCTATTCGTTTTAAACTCTCGTACCCGGAACCGCCAATAAAGTAATTCCGGTGGAGGGCAATCGCATTACAGGCGTCCCTTTTACCAAGCTTCCAGGCGTGCCATTAAATAGAAGTCGAACGTTTTCTGGGAAAACGATATTTGCGATGTTCAATGACACTTTCGTACCCTTCGGGTAATGGCCAATGTAGAAGACACTATAAACTTAATAGCCTTATCCCTCTGGACCCGCGACATAAATCATTCAGTATCGCTATTAAAAATATCCAGTATCACTTATAAAGCGAAACAGAAAATTAAACTGCGTTTCAATGCGTTTTCCTTCCTTTGTACTTTTGCTGCTGACGGTTCAGCCATTAGCGTCAACTAATAGTTGTTTTTGGTCAATATTCGTACCTCAAGGAGATTGCAGCATCTCGAGGGTCATCGATTCGATTGAAATTTTGCGTGTATTAAGTGCACACATTGTATAATAACATATTAAATCTACAGGGCGCACTATTTACAATTTTCAGCCTTAGGACAGTTTTATTGCCGAATCAAAAAATAGTTACGTTATTAGTATCACTTCAGCTACATTTCTGCAAAGTTTCAAATTTTTTCGAATTTTCGAGTTGCCGAACTTCCCTCGTTAGGCTCAGCTATAAATCACAATAATTGACGAGCAGAAACTAACACCATCCAAAACCCAATGAACTAATTAACCCATCAACTTCGAATCCGCTCAGAACCTCGCGGCCAAATTTTCAATTACTCGAGCTTCGGATCTTCATCGCACATTTAATGCGACTTCCATTAACGGGGACATTCTACTCTCTCGGTCGACAAATCCGCCTCTTTTCGGTGATGGTTTTTATAATGAAATACACACTTAACATTTTCAAATTTCGGGGGGTATATTTTACCACTTTTGAAATTCAAAAGAAAATCTTTGTTGTTTGTTTATTTTACTTGTATACTTAAATATTTCGCAGTGACGTTGGCGTATTCAGAATTGCTGGCGGTTGAAATTTCGGACGACAGGATCATCGGAAATAAAAAAACCAAACATATTTTTAATTTGCAGGAGCATGGCTACCTCGCTAACCACAACTTTGATCGACTCCCATTTTAATAATTTCGGTCCAAAATTGTTCTCTCGTGGAAAGCGAGATAACCATACTCCTGCGAATTAGAAATACTTATGTTTGGTTTTTTTTATTTCCGATGATCCAATCGTCCGAAATTTCAACCGCCAGCAATTTTGAAGCCGCCAACTTCACTGCGAAATATATATGTAAACAAATGAAATATAAAAACATCAAAGATTTGTTCTTGTATTTCAAGAGTGTTACAATATACCCCCCGAAATTCGAAAACGTTAAGTGTTTATTTCATTATAAAAACCATCACCGAAAAGTGACCGATTTCTCGGCCGAGAGAGTAGAATGTCCCCTTAACATTTACACCTACAGTGACTCGCATTAATATTCGGATTAATAACTATTTAAAATCGCATAACTTTTTTAGAATTGGTCCAAACAACTTGAGTTTTTTTGAGAAGCTAGAACGATTAGTTTGCTAACTGACGCGTTTTGTCATTTTGAAAAAAAAAATATATTTGGTTGGAATAGCGAAAAGAATAGTAAAGGTCGATTTTTAAACTCTTTTTTGTGAGCTTGTAATGAAAATTCAAAAAAACCCTTTGTAGATTGCGTTGTATACGTGCCTAAAATTTCATAAAAATCGGTTAACGTTGCTCCAAGCTACAAACGTTTAAAGATCGCAGAAGAAGGTCGAGAATCGCGAAAATTCCCGAAATCAGCGATTCTCGAAGCTCACAAAAAAAAGTTTAAAAATCGACCTCTACTATTCTTCTCGCTATTCCAACCAAACACATTTTTTTTCAAAACGACGAAACGCGTCAGTTAGCAAACTAATCCTTCTAGCTTCTCAAAAAAACTCAAGTTGTTTGGACCAATTCTAAAAAAGTTATGCGATTTTAAAAAGTGTCCGAATATTAATGCGAGCCACTGTAAATTCCTATAAAATCGTTATTATCAATAAATCCCCTGTTCCCAAGCAGTGCCTGTGTTCCCTAAATAATAGACTCCACGAGCTTCGCACGTACTAACAGGAATCATGTAATACAAAGAAAGGAATCAGTGAGCAAGCGAAAAAAAAGGCCGCACGACCTCGTTCGCCGCTGGCATCAATTAACGTCGATTGCGATCGGTTATAAATGCGTTTATAACATGCGCCTCACGCTCGATGCCGTGTGGGGTATTTTACGTGGAACGCAGGAAATTATACAGGTGGCGGCCTCGTTTCCTTTTTCTCTCCCGCCCTCGCGCCCCTGCATTCCGCTCTCGCCGTCCCTCTTCATTCCTCGTGTGTTCCTCTCGGCATCACGTGCGTCGCGACCGAGCGAGAGACAGGGCGCGAGGGACGGAGAGAGAGCTCGGAAGGGATGATCGCTGCCTCACGGTCCACATTTTACATAATTTCACGTGAGCGTGCGTGTAATGAAACAGTGAAACGCGTGTTCCGAGTAACACGTAGTAATAATGTATCGTCGGCCCGCGAGACCGTTCTTTTTCTATTGTCGATCTAGCGTCCGGGCTTCAGCGCTTGATCCAGCAACGGTTCAACGAAAACTGGCACGAGTAACTGATTTTAATATAATTCCAATGGATCGGCAAGTGGACACGATGGCTGGTGTAAGAGTGCTAGTGTAAGTGAATAGTTACGTCTCGCAGTGGTGCGGAGCATAGAAATAGCAAAGAAATGATTAATTTAATAAAACACGACTACTGTAAAAACGGTTAATAAGGGGGTTTTAGGCCGCAGAATATGATTTTCTGCTTAAAATTTTTATTCGAGAAAGTTGAGCTCTCTATCGAGGGGGTAGGTGTTAGTAAAATGTTTTTACTTTTATTTATGAATTCTTTTGCATTGATTTATGCTAGTAAAGGTCCATTATAGTTTAATTTGTGGAAAAAATAGTAGGGCTAATGTTTTCATTAGTGAAAAACGTGTGTGTGTGCGTCTGATTCCTGGTGCAAAAGTAAGTTGAAAATGTACAATGAAATCTTTTTGCACGGGGCTTTGTTTTCGGGATATCGATTTTGAAAACACGTGCTGTGTCACTAGTTGGTCTCTATATATGCTACAACTGTACATGAAATGAAAGCTCGTCTGAAAATAGTTCGAAATTATGAAATAGCTTTTTTTTCATCGGGCTTTTGGTTCCGAGAAAATCAATTTTCAAAATCCGTTAAGGGTGCGTGCACTGGATTAAGAATTGGTGCCATTTTCAAGTAGATATTCTCAAAAATAAAACCACAATTTCGACTGTTTTTTGGATAAGCATCCATTCCACGTGCAATTATTCCTGTACTTTTCCCAATTCTTAGCCAAGTCTACCTATGTGTACTAAACGAGTTTTCAAATTCGATTTTCTCGAGAATGAAGCCTTATATGAAAAAAATTCATTGTATATTTGCATGAGGAATCATCTACTTTTCGATTTTACCATGATGTCGGAAACACCCTGTATAATTATACGTAGTTCGTTTCACTTGGAGGTCTGAATCGTTTTGGTGAGTAATGCTTAGTTTACACCTGACGAGTGCTCGGCCGAGTGAGCCCACTGGACCGAGCACTCGTCCAGTCTGAACGCATATTCTAGTACACGGCCAAGTAATCCGGCGGGGAAGATTTTCACTCGGCCGAGTAGCAGACCGATGGCTCGGCCGAGTCACTCGTCAGGTGTAAACCCAGCTTAATCTTCACTCGTGAAATAATATTTCCTATCTTTCCATTCAAAGATGTTGTCGAAAGCGTGCAAATGCTGGTTGAAAATTTAAACATTTACTGAACAATGTTCAGATTTTTTGAATGGGTGTATTTTGATCAGGGCTGGGACTATTTGTCGAATTTTTCGGTATTCGAATATTCGAATATTTCAGTTGCACAATTATTTGGCGAATATAATTCGAATATTTAAGTATTCGAATACTATTCGAATATCTAAGTATTCGAATACTATTCGAATATTTAAGTATTCGAATATCCAAGTATTCGAATACTATTCGAATATTTAAGTATTCGAATATCCAAGTATTCGAATACTATTCGAATATCCAAGTATTCGAATACTATTCGAATACTCAAATATTTGAAGTTTATTCGTAGCCTTAGAATACTTGTAAAATATTCGAATATTAAATTATTCGAATAGCCCCCGCCCTAATTTTGATTAAAGTTTATCGAAAACTTTGCAGTTCCTTGTACTAATGTTTCACATACTGTGAAGTGATGGCAGATGACACCAAGTATTTCGACTTTTCATTACAATTTAAATTCTTTTTAGCCACAAATGAATGAACTAAAAGTGTATGTAATAATGTATGCAACAGTTCTGGATAGTCCCTAAGCTTAATAATTATTGGAAACAGCGAAGAATTGTCCGTGCCATATGTAACAGAATGAATCTGGTCTCGTTTTTCTCACTTACAGCTCCTTTTGCTCGTTCTTCGTCACTTCCTTCATTAAGAAATTATCGACTTTTGGCTGTAATTATTGAAGCGTAATATTCACCCTGGCAATTCTGTTCACACGTAACCCCAGTCGTAGCTTTCAATGCTTAATAGACCCCCGTTAAATATCGATATCTTTGGCTCAACGAAACAATAAAGATTCCGTTTAATGGCTTCCCCACTACAAGTGTTCTATCTGATTTCCCAATAGACGCAGCAAGAGTGCAATCGCTCGTAAAGCTGGCTTGAAGTGGCAATAGAATTCAGAAAAAGCTTTTTTCGACGAGTTAAAAACTCTAAGTGGTTGGGATAAAATTACCTGAATTGATAGTCATTTTTCATTTGATCTTATATTGCAAACTTTAACCATCACTTGGCGGATATAGGGTCCATTTTCACCCATTCTTTATATCGAAGTAGTTACGTTGTTCATTACTTAATAGTAGGGTCAGGTGGGGTAGATTGTAAGACGGGGCACAGTATAACAGTGAAAGTATTTCTGTTTCTTTGCGTCATTCTACGTTTTAGTACCTGCCATCATCTTGATTGAGTTGTCACTTGTCGACATCGTACCTTGCCCGTGATAATACCTACCAAAATAGGTTTTTTCGCGTTTAAACGTGACGAATTCAAATAAAAGATTTTAGTTTCTATTCCAATATACAGTAATTCTGGTAAGTAATAGTATTTTGTAAATAAACTACATATATTTGTTGCTTGATATAACAATAAAGTTTGTCCGTATTCATGTAGGGAAATGCGGGTGATTAATAATCCCTATCACTAAATCGCACAGTGTGATTTTATTGCAATCTGAATTGTGGGAGAATTACAAAGCACGTGGTGTCCCGTTTTGTCGCCGCTTGAGACACTTCTCTGGCAACTACCGCCGTTCCCTTTTCTGTGCCGTCTCTCTCGGCTCCCGGCGGCGCCGGCCGAGGCGTGCCGAAGTTTTGGCTCGCCTCCTGTTGCTAGGCGCGTCCCCGCGCCTATTTGAATCTGGCTGCCGCCACATTTATACTCTATAAAATTCCAGTTGATATTTTGTTGTTTATAGAGTAGGGGGCACAGTGTAACATGAATATGACATCAGTTACTTGCGTTAAAATGGAAAGGTAGATCGGATCTTTTACTTTCCGCTGGAACTGGGTCTAGAACTGTTGAATGATATAGAACTTATAGTGACATTTCCTAAAATGGCAAATAAGACAAAACGTCATGCACATTTTTATTCACATCCATATAATATTTTGAAAAAATATAACTTGAGTTAATGCTTGATTTTTATTTTATTAGTATTTTGAAGGTTCTGTGCAATTATTATAGCGTGCCCTATTCTGTTATATTTTACCCCTAAGGCTGTTAAACAATTATGTGATCTCAGAAAAGTGTCAAATTGATTAGCTTTTAAGGATAATTGTTAACATCTGCTAATTCTGATTTGAGGGACCAAGACTGTTGATTGTTTAAGTTTAAAAAAAAAGTTGATTTATTATACATTCTGTTGTCTACAATCATTATAAACTTTTTTGTTACACTCTACCCCACCTGATCCTAGATATCACTTCTTTATCAGACTAAGAATTTTATACGATAACCTCAAAATCTAATTTAAATGCCTATTTTGAGTTTGAACGCACATGAGGGGCATTATTCATGTGATGACTTTCAATGTATCTGCCACCCCAAGGTTCATATAAATGTTTAATATTTTTTTTAAAACTTCAATTGTGATTGTAAGTAGTTGGGTACGTTGGTAGATCTAAGTGAATATTTTTGTTTGGTTCCTTCATTATGTAGTTTATTTTAATTACTGCTGAATAAATAATAATACTCTATAATAATATTTTTTTGTAATGTATCTGAGCAATACATTCACGAATTTTGAGTATCGAATTTTCCGAAAGACAGTACGTCTGAAATATTTAGGTATACGATTTCAAGGAATGGCTACGTGCATTGCAGAAGCTAAGTAATTGATAAGTCAGGGGAAGTGAGCGTGCAAGTTTGTACTTAAGTGGCAGTGTATGATGGATGTCTGCTTCTACTTTGTTTGACAGTCATTAGTCTCCAGTTCTTAGGCAGCTTCTAGTAAACTTTATTTTAAAGAGTATAGGTTGGTACACTGTGCATAGGGGACGAGATTTTTTAATATAGTACTAGAGAATCCTCATAAAGGGTAGTATCACAAATTTCTGTAGGCATTTCTGTGAGCCTCATTACAATTAATATAAATATTTAACCAGTACTCTCCACCCTTCATCCTAATCGTTTCAGCAATAGATTAGTGCCAATATCTTGCACGGTATCTCCATTTATCGATCCATGCATTCCAGTACCTCCGCAGCGCTGTCACAATCTTAAAGCAGACATCCTTCCCAAGCCACGTTCCTCTTTTCAAGCCAAGTAACATGTACGCTTCGATTCCATCCCAAGCTACTTCCATCATTTATCAATCTATTTATTCATCACCGTATCTATCTATCTGTCCTTCCATCTGTCTATCCACGTATCCACCCATCTCTCCTCCATTCGCAAGTCCCTCGTCACGTTTGTATATGTCGCAGGATAATTGTAAAATCAGCCTTCTTGCAAAAAGTCTAAAAACGCCGTCATTTTGTTGAACGTCTTGACAAACGTTTTTACATTAATTGGGCTGAGGAATTACCTATAGCCTCTTCTGAATTTCCAAGACAGTGCCATTACATTTCTTCAGTCTAAGTCTGGGTTAGCTAAAAAAGGTTATGATTCCTCAGTCTGTTCCTCTAAAAAGGCTTCTTACAAAAAGGCTGATTTTTGTTGGAGTTCAACAATATTTACGTATAGAAGGTAAATAGCAGTTGGAGACCCAAGGTTGTCAACTGTACTATAATATATGGTGTTGTACTATAATTTTGTCTAGTGTAGAAAAAGTTATAGCACGTAAAACTACTATATTTCCGATTCAATTTGCGAATTTAAACTTTAACAGAGAGGGGTTTTTCTATAATTAATATGAAGTGACGGGAAGAGAGAAACAGAACCAGTCTACATATAGGCAGGCTTAAGAATATTTTGAGGAAGAGAGGCAAGCCGAGGCAAGGCGTAGTGTGAGTGGGTGCAATGCCACCGTACAGGAAAAGGTTCTCTGAGCAACTGACCAAGCGCCTCCCGCCGGGTTAAGAGTGGTTAAGAATGAAATGGTGTATATCTCTTTCTCTCTCGCAGGATTTCGATGAAAAATGGCGGACCAATTAAAAAGTGGCCCTCTCTTGTCCAGACTCTTATTATAGTGTCTCTAAACCATAGGAATCGAGAAATGCAGGGGAACGAAATTTGGGCCCTTTACCCTATATTTTTTCACAATCTATGTATATAAGAGAAGAAGTCCTGACTGACTGACTGACTCGTCAACGCCCAGCTAAATCCGTTTAATCTAGGAACGTGAAATGGAATTGGAAGGTACCTATTTACATTGTTTTCGTGACGTAGGCATCCACTGAGGAAGAATTTTTTTAAATTCCGTCCTCAAGGGGGTGAAAAGGAGTAAAATGTATTTTCTCGGATTCCTTAATATCTCTTAGGTCCGATTAGATACCAACTTGGTTCTTACTCACAAAGATTGCCCACACAAATGCCTAAAAATCAATTTCAGGATTTTGCTCTAACCAACCCCTAAGGGAGTGAAAAGTGTTTTCACGAATTCCTAAAAATCTCTTAGACCAAATTAGATATCAACTTGGTTTTTTCTTCAAAAGTTTACCCACATAAATGCCTAAAAACCAATTCCAGGATTTTGCCCTAATCAACCCCTAAAGAGGTGTTGAAAAGGAGTGAAATGTGTGTTTCATGGAGTCCTTAATATCTCTTAGGCCCGAAGCGAAGCGCGTTGGTATTTTGCTAGTATACTATATTTCTTATCACAGTTGACCGTAAAGTACTATATTTCCTCGAAAAAGTTGTCAATCTTAAGGTCGAAACCAAATACATATTAGTCAGTGAGTTTCATGAGAGGTATTCTCCCACCACACCGTGTGCCTGCCTCGGTGCTCCTTCTCTCAAAGTTTTCTGACTCGCTCTCGTTCCATCTCGCTCTCGCCTTCGCAGAACAACAGGGAGCCAGAAGTGGTGGGGATAGCGCCAAGCTCCTAACGTGTAGGCCAAACCGAGTTCTTAGCGTAGAAGTACACGCATCAGAATAGGTGTGCGTTAGCTCCGAAAAAAATCAGGAGCTTTATTGGTGAGAACATTGATTCTTTCTGGATAGCTTCATCTCGTATTGGTCTACGCATAGCTTCGTAACGCACACAACTATTACGCTAAGAATAAATAACAGCCAAACGGCTAGGTTCAGGCGAAGCGGAGCAGCGTTCCCGTTACCCCAGCATACCCTGCGAGGGCCTCGCAACTCCAACTGACAAATCCATGATCGTCAGGTGGTGGTGGTTGATTTCTCCTCGATCGCTGCTGGTGAAAACGAATTCACCGGCCAATATATCTGGCTTCGACCTTAGTTGGGCCTCTTGACCCGTAGGGTCTTTCCCCGACTCTTCTTCTTGTTTTAGGCACAGAGGGGACTCAGGGAAGGATGCGGAGGCGACAGTTTTCTTTCAATCTGCGCAGGACCTTTATAGTGCAAAGACATACCACGCAAACGTTTTTCCCCGCAGTATACAATATCACTTTTTATTAATAAACACTAAAGATCTAACAACTTTAAAATCGCCTGACGATAATAGTATATACCGATCAAGCGGAAAGTCTTACGCCGCCCAGAGTAATCCTTCACTGGGCTGTCCTCATCGTTGACGCGCTCGTATCGGTCGACAATCCTCGTCACGTTTTCAGAATATCCATCGGTACCCACGTGCGCACACAGCTTGAAAACTGATCGAATCGATCCTCGCGCGCACGGCCTCCCCGATTTTTGTTCGATTTTTTTCACCGGGTGCGCAGACACACGCTCGTTCCTCAAACAATATTGCTGTCTTCTGGCTGGAATGGAATTGAACACCGCCATTAGATCGATCCCATCGAAACGTCGGACGCGTGTAACGCGCACCGGCGCGTAAATATCTAACGCGGATATCGTCGGTGGCCATTGGGAAATTTACTTAACGGTCTCGCGCCGCTCTTCTTTCTTTTTTTCCTTCCGGTCTCATCGCTGCAAACAATCGAGATTACTGGGCCGAACAATTAGCAGTTAGCGGGTTGTACACCGTTAGCTATTAATGCTTCTGTTTAATCGATAGCGTATTTGCGATTCATGGCTGGCCGAAAGCGCGGATCTCGCGGATACGCCTCTTATTTTAACTCTAAACGGGCAATAACGCGTTCATCGGTGAAATTTTTAATTGCGTACTCGCGCACCACCGTGTACATGCTCGAAACTATTCTGTGTTTTGTTAATTGAACGCGCGCTGGCGGCTTCCCGTATTCGTTGTCGATCTTAAATTGCATAATTTAGCTGCACAGGGATGTTTATACAAAATTGAAGCTCGTTGAATGCTGCTCTCCCAATAGTAATAGGTTTGAAAAAGGGATCATTTACTTTCTGTAAAGCGATAGGTAGGTAGTATATTTTTACAAATGAAAAACTGTTGTATACTTTTTGCGTTGTTTTTTTATATAAAATAACAGAAGGAATTGTATCGAATTTCTTTTTGCAGGTAAGAATGACTATGTGATATGAAGGTCAACTGTTTTTATGATTTGTTTTTCATCAATTTCTAATTGTTATTTACCTTATATGGAACGTAGGAGTTATTTAATAAAAAAGTGAGAGAAAGATAACTAGTAAGTACAGTGGCGAGCAAAAGTTTTCGGCCACACTTTAAAACAGAATAACTTGTTTAAAATTGGTCCAAATGACTTGAGTTTTTTTTAAAATCTAGGAAAATTAGTTTGGTAAGTGACGTGATTCGTTGTTTTGAAAAAAATTGCAATTGGTCGGAATAGCGAAAAAAATAGTAAATGTCGTGTTTTGCAACTTTTTTGTCTGTGCTCGTAATGGAAATTTAAAAAATGCCTTTTGTAGATTTAAGTAAGTTGTATAGGAGAGGGAAAAGTTAAATTGAAACAAAAGTATTGATTCTCATCAGATTTGCTTTATAGATAAACGAACTTTGGTTCATTATCTACAAAGACAACACAAAGAATTATAGATACTTTAATAAACAAATCATTTTTTGAAAGAAAAACAAAACTCTTTCTGTCCGCAATTATCCGTAGCTAGCGAGGTAAATGCGAACGGTTGCTTAAAGATCTCTGGTTGTGGAAAACACTTGTTTTCTTCCACGCTGTGGGTCTGACACTGGCTTTCTTCTTGTTTGATTAAATTTTGGTTGCTTGTGGGATCGAATATTTATTTGCTGCCTGACGGATTGACCTTTATCAATCTTTAACCTCTTTCACGGGTATCTCAAAATCTTTCAACGAATATGTACGTATATTCTTTCTAATATAATTCCGTACTGGACACATAAAAAACTTTGAAATGTTAAGAAAAGGGGGTAGATGCCATCGCCTGTAATAGCTCCAAAAACGCTGTTCGTAATTACCCCAAATGGACAGAAGTTAAGAAATTTAAAATAAACCAAATACGAACATGTATATATACAAAGTAATCAGATGATTTTATTTAAAATTAAGTAACCGAACTACGAAAAAATTATACTTTGTTGGGTAGTATAGTTTTAAGGGGACCTCCAGGTCTAGAACCCTCCAAAATAGGTGATCTTTAGGAATTAATTAAAGGAAAACTACTATATATAATTTAATGAGACCTTTTGCATTGTATTAAGAATGTCTTAAATTATAGAAATATATTTTTTGTTTTAAAATTAATCATTGCAGACGGCATTGGGTAGTCGTCAAGGTCAGGCGTAAAAAAATTGATCCAAATCGGTGGGACCTGTATCTCCAAAAGTTATTATCCGATTCGACTGAACCTTTTTTTATTTTGAAGGATATACTTCTGGCTAGGAGGGAAACCAGAAAAAATACAAAAATGACATTTTTTTAGAAAATAACGACACTTCAAGTTTGAAATCACTTTTCCCTGTAGTTTTCGTCATTCCGACGCCTTTGAAAATTATAAATTTTTAATTTTTTGTATTTTTTTCTGGTTCCTCCCCTAGCCAGAAGTATATTCCTCAAAATAAAAAAAGTTTCAGTCGAATCGGATAATAATTTTTGGAGATACAGCGCCCACCGTTTTGAGAACACTGTTTCGAGAAAAACGCGTTTAAAGTTTTACGTGGGCGCGAGTGGCCGGTTGTTGCCCTTGCATTTGCCGCTACTCAAATGCCTATAACTTCGGGAATTTTACGAATTTCAACAAATCCTTTTAAACACATATTCCTAAAAGGTTGAACATTCGAAAACTGAAATAAAAAAAAATCGACTTTTAGACCCGAAGGTCCTCTTAATGCACTATACACTCAAAATAGTCAAGCGTAAAATTATAAAAAAAAGTTACGAAAACATTTCACGACCCTTATCTTCGCGGCTGCACGCAGCCATCCATCGTGGCAGTCCGCTTAGTACTAAACATAGCTAATTACATCATGTAACAATATTGCGGGAGAACAGGACAAGCGAAACCAGCGAATACCACGGTGTTCGGGTTTACCCCGCGCTCGAAATTCCCCTGCTCTCCCTTACGTGCTGAAAATTTCATCAAAATCCGTTAACGCAGCTATGAGCTACAGACAGCTAAAATTTGTGAAAATCACAATTATCGGCCGAAAACTACCGAAATGAAAAACACGGCGTTTACTATTTTTTTTCGCTATTCCGACCAATTGCTATTTCGTTCAAAACGACCAATCACTTAGCAAACTAATCCATCAAGCTTTTAAAAAAAACTCAAGTCGTTTGGAGCAATTTTAAAGAAGATATTCTGTTTTAAAGGGTGGCCGAATACTTTTGCACGCAACTGTATGTAAAAATGGTACATACGAGTAAAATCTGAAACTGTCGAGTTCATCACAACTCTGCGCATTTAATATACGTAATAATAAATGTATCATGAATATTAACAATTTACTGGAGCAAACCGTCCGTCACGCTGTTCGGAATAATTCTGGAATTATTGTACTGAAAATGGAGGAGGAGGCACTTTTCATCAAGGCACAAATCATCGTCATATTTAACAGGTTCATCAACTGTCTCAAGTAGAAGGAACCCAGTGGAATTATGCTGGAGATAGGGTAGACGCTCTTATAATAATAAGATAGACCCATCTTGCATTCGTTCTTAATCAACTCCTTCTTCCTGCGCTGATGAGGTCACGAAGCCATTCACGAGCAACAACTGTCGAAGACAGCTTCTTGACCCCTTATCATTTCGGTCGCATTGCCGTTTTCTAGCAGAAGTGGCACGATTAATGCTTAATGGATCTGGTTCCATTTAAATTGTCATCGCGGCAGGCAATTTCTCGAATAAGTGGGGCCGGGAGCGCTTCGACCTCACTGTCAGGACTTCGGAAAGATGACGCCTCCCGGTGTGGAGATGAGAGTTGCACCTGCTCAGAGTGCGAGCTCTGATGCGCTTGCATTGTACCCAGCTGAAATGTTGTTTCCAATATTTTTATCGATACCTTTCGATGTGGAGTTGCGTGATAGTAAACAATGTATCTTCTACTTCCCTCCCGCCTGATTCATCTAACTGATCATTTCAATTCTCCTACATTAATTTCGATTTTTCGTATTCTGGAACCAAAGTATTATTGGCTCCCGTCACGCACTACCAAGCAATTCAACTACATTCGTTGCAGGAAGGATTGTGTTAATACTAGTCTGTGTATGTAGTAGGGGAGAGTTGCCAATATCGTACTGGTCACCTAAATCGTACCTCACCAATTTCTTAGTAATTAATGAATATAAACGCAGTCTGATGATAAAAATATCAAGTAAATGCGACATAAGAAATAGGAACAAAATCTTTGGAGCTGACACACTATTTTGTGCGTGCTATAAACATTTTAAAAAATCAGGTATGATTGATGTAACTTTTTAACAGTTTATCTTACAAGGGGAGGACACCATGAGGTAGACACCGATTTTTATGAGCCTTGGTAGGATGGATCTATGTCGAAAATAAGTAAATAGGTGTCCGAGCGTTTCTGCCAATGGGAATTAATAATAGAGATATTTACATGGAAATTATTAAAAATTTCATAGTGGCCATGCGGTTTTAATGGGTAAAAATCCCACACTACTAATCCTAATAAACTATAAATAACCCTAACCCCCCGTTGGGAATCACTGTATTAACGTTTACATTTATTTAATGTTAGAAGTGTACTATACATATAAATAAATTCAAGAATTTTATGTTTTCTTTACGTGCTATAACTAAAAACTCTCTTCATTTTTGTTTCAGGTAAGTCACGTTTCTTAGGAGCCACTGACATATCAGACCATTTCATAGGTAACGTTGTCTTTTATTTTATTTACATAAATAAATTTATTTCTTGTATATTGAAGCTGTTTATAAATTATCCAGCGAGTGAGAATATCGTAAATAAATATTCGAACCCTTATTTAACCATCAATCTACTCAACTAGATATTTCTTCGAACATAATTTAAAAAACGGGACCCTTACCGCAATTTCGTCACTTTTGTTTTTCGTCTTACAGGGGGGCATAGCGGTAGTGGAAATCGATTTTGGAACGACAGTACATGGAGGTCGTAGTACTCGTGTAGTATGAAAATGCCATTTCGGCTTTCCGTTGAATGGGCCTTCGTTTTCGAGATATTATAATTTAAAGTTTTTAACGTACGTAGTAATCCAGGTATATACCATTTATAGTAAGAACCTTCTTGGGTGTAGGTTACTATAGATGGTATTTATCTGGATTACTACGTACGTTAAAAACTTTAAATCACAATATCTCGAAAACGAAGGCCCATTCAACGGAAAGCCGAAATATATTTTACATACTACATGAGTACTACGACCCCCATACACTGTCTTTCCAAAAACGATTTCCACTACCGCGATGTCCCCTTGTTAGTTTGATCTGTAGAATCCCCTACAATATTTTCCACTTGTAGTGAAATACCCTGTATAAGTTAGTACGTCTCTGTCTTTTGTAATTACGTGTCAGCTACATATCAAAATCAATAAGTGTTTAATCGTAACCCAAACACATCAATAACTAACCATTAATTAACATTCACGAGTTAAATTACCTTTTATAGTCCGTCACTAGCGAAAACCTATAATAATTATAGGTGCCACAGTTCGCTTTTTCGTCACGTACCTACTGACATTATTTAATGAAAGAATCGACAATTACCAAAACGATGGAATGCAATTAGAGAAAATATTAAATATATTAACATACCTTTATGTTAATAGTACCTATCAGGACATGAAAAGGACATTACTTGCGTAATGACACAATACTTTCGGTTTCTCTGCAGACACGTATTGGTAATATACAGGATATTTCGTGACATTTGGCTGGCCGAAAAAAGTACGTAGCTGTGTGGTTCTGTATAGAAAAATAAGTAGAAAATGTGGACACAGAATTTTTTCATATGAGGCCTCGGTTTTGAAAAATTCGACGTTGAAAGCTCGTCTGGTCCGCGCGCTAATTAAACATTTTCAGAATACAGCAGACAAGTTGGTGCAACTGCTGGTGAAATGAATTCTTATACAAGAATAACTCAGAATCGTAGAAAATTGTAGAATAACTTTTTCCCCAACGAGGGAAACCTCGTTTCCGGCTAAATCGATTCTGCCGATGGAATGAATACTTGCTCATAGTTTAAAGCTGCAAACAAAATACAAGAATTTATAAAAATTGTAATGAAAACCTAAAGCGAAGCCGTTTCAGTGCCAGGGAATTTTAAAGTCGCATAATAATAATTAGAAATTTTAATTTTTCTTTAATATCTGAACAACAGACGTCATAGCTGTCATAAGATATCTCTGTTAACGGAAAAGTTTCGTGAAAAACACTCAGGTGTATTTACTATGCCTCGCAATGTACGCGGTGTAATTTGCTTCTCACAAAAGGAAGGGTTCTGCACTTTCTAGCGCGACACAATGCGGTCTGTGGATTTTATTCAAGATTCGTTACGTTCACCAGACTGTAATGTAGCTGCCCTATGCGCGGGACATTATGCAATTTCGTGCTGCAATTAATTGTAGAGATTTGTAACGTGTACATCGTGCCAACACCTGCAGCCCCAGAGCGCAGCGGCAATGAAAGAAAAAGAGGAGGACGAATGTAGGGAAAGACAAGAAAAGAGCCAGGGGGTCAACCCTGAAGGGAATAATAAAAATGGGAAGTTTTTTGGCGACGCAGAAGAAACTACACAGTTCAAACTTCAATGAGCTTCTTCGATCACGAAAGAAGAAAATTTTCGCTCGCTTCGCTTGAAATTTTAATTAATACCAAATTTTTCTGTGACTCTCCTTTATACGTAAAAACATATCATAAATAATATATTATTTAGATAAAGGAGCGAAACGCAGTTACTGGATTTGAGAGTTAGCGATTAGCTGGCAACGTGTGGACGCTGAAAAACTGTATTTGTTAAAGGTAATAAGGAAATTGGGGCAGAAGTTATTTAAAATAATGTGTAGAAGTGTCAATTGCACGAAAGCTGCTCTTTGACTTACGGTTAAGTAGATATTCGTATGCTGAATCACTCGATAATGTCTAAGCAGAGTTGGGCAAAGTGTAATCTAATTACAAATTACAAATTACGATTAAAATTTAATCAATTTCACAATTACGTTTTAATCGTAATTTGCAATTTGTGATTAGATTAAATTTTGCCCAACTCGTTAATTTAGGTAGCTGACCACAATTTTGTCAGCTACCTGAATTAACGATTACAGAAAATAATGTGTAATCAATTACACAATTACATTTTAATCGTAATTTGTAATTAGATTACATTTTGCCCAACTCTGTGTCTAAGGTATTAGCTAATTCCAATCTTACGATTTTAGGAACCTTATAGCATTTCAAAATATCAATGTGCCTATTACGAAAAATGAAAGAAAGGAAAGGTCTAATATTTTAAATAATTTTAAACTCTAATTTCCACTGTCAGTTTGAGATCGTACCCCCTTTAGCTACCGCTTGGCTTTAATCATTTATAAGCATACCTCTTTGTTGCTACTATACTGCAAATTAATTAATTTCCTCGCTTCCTTATTAAAGGCAATTAAAATTACCATCGCATGATACAAGCAACGATATCAATTTGCAATTAAAATGACACATGCCTCGTTTTGTTTTTTTTTTAATTAAATTCTGCTCGTTATTCAAATTGCCCTGAACGTTGCCGGTATCGACGAGGGCAGATTGCGTAGCTTAATTCTAGATCGGAAGCAAGGCATATAATAAAAACTTGACAACGGTTCGGGCTCGTTACGAATTCCCAATCCGTGAATATAAATGAAAACGCCGCGCGGCAGTCAATTCCATTTTAAATCCCTGGGAAAAGACTTCGACGTGGCCGCTGTTATTGCGATAGTTCCGCATAATTGTGCGAATTAACCTTCGGTGTAATTACTGGATGGGGTTCGATTCGCCGCGTAATACAGTGAAAAATCTTGTAACCCGTATATTCGTTGATTAAACAATCAGAACGAAGTGTTTGGCACCCAGCGCTGTTAAATTAACAGTGTTAACTAGTCTTCCTTCTCGAGAAATTTTATAATTGTTTATGTCTTATTTCTCGAGAAATACTATAATTTCTCGAGAAACTTGAGTCTAGGAAAAATATTGTAAATCTCATTTATTTTCGTAAATGAATGTATTACTAGTTAATCGCGAACGTATAAATGCATCTACAATTTATAATACATCTTATTAGTAACATTAGAACCTATATGAATTCCAATAGAAAATCACAGTACAGAAGATTCGATATTATTAACTGCTGAAGGTGCTCTTAAATTCTTATTTAAAAATTTAGAAAAATTGTATACTGAATTAAGTACTTAATGAGTTTCTTGTGGCTATTAAAGAAGAAATATAGAAAAGAGGAGATAAGACTGTTGTATCCCGTATAAAATTTTCGCATGGTCCAGAATTTCTTCCAAAAGGGTTAAAAGGCGCACTTTTTCATTTAACAGCTAAGATAGATATATATAAAACTTCAAAATATAACAGTAACAGATTTTGCCACAAAAAATAGTTTCGCTGACGCTACATCAGACGCATTGTGCTATTTAAAAATAAAATTTAAAACCAAAAAGTAATGTTTCGCTTTGTACAAGTTTTGTATTAAATAAATAAATTTACCAATTATATTTAATATCTATTTTTTCATTTACACAAGTTTTGTATAAATTAGACAGGAATAATTATTATTTAAAGTTTTCTTGTGTTTTTGATAAATATTATCAACATTATTGCAAAAATTATATTTTTTTCAATTTCTGTTTTCTGTTTTCTCGAGAAACAAAAAGTATGGAGAAATCAGGAAGACTAGTGTTAACCCTTGAACACTGAACACGTTGATTATAGTCGACTGTATAGGATCCTTTTCGTTTCATAATTTCGTTTATATGAATCAGGGAATAAGCTGTCGCGGTAGATATTTATTTTATTTTGATTTGAAGTTCCTATCTTTTTAATAATATAACTACCAGATCATCCCTCAAGTAATACGATTCTTCTGACAACTGAATTTAAAACAACACTAGCTTTGCTACTCGGCTTCGCCAGGAATTTAGATTCTGATTTTATGAAAATAATTTTTTTCAAGTTTTTCTTCGTGAAAACAGTGACATTCGTCTGGATTATCCACACATAATGAGCTGAGGCACATTTCGTGATCCAAGATATTACTGTTCGAAAGTTTTTAGGCGACAGCCAAACACACAAACATACAGAAGCATTCTGCTTTACATATTAAGATTTCGAATACATTATAGAAGGAAAGAATTATGAGAGAAAGTAATTATAATTGTTGTATGGAAATGATGAAGAAATAATTACATTAATATTTAGTGGCACCTTATTTTCGTTGAAACACGTCTACTTGTCGTTTCAGAATTCTTTTGTACAAATTTATTAATACTTTTCTGCTTCAATACGTTCCACTTTTCGCTAACACAATTTTGTAGTTCATTTGAATTATATGAGTTTATGAGGTGGGACCAAATGGACCCTGTATCCGCCTGGCGAGGTATAAACGAGGAGAGAAAGCTATGCGTGCTCCAGGGCCATTAATGCTACGACTCGTCTCGCGTTCGTATATCGATATACACCGAGTCCACGATCAGCCAGCAGCGATGGTAATTTTAGGATAATTCCAATTTCGAGTGGTGATTTTGTTGCGCAATTCGTGTAGAGGAAGGAATACGATATCGCCAGCTCCAATGGCGGATCATCATGCGAGACGCTCACTGTCCTTCCGCCCCGTTAACGACACGGCTGAATTTTTATTGTCCATATTTTTTTCTGCGCTCCCATTTAGCTGGGTAGTTTCTACAGTGTGTTACTAAATTGCAGAATTATGGAAGCATGTTCTGCTTCTTAGGATGAAATATGTGACATAAAAAAGTAATTTCTTGTGCTGACTCTTGAAGCCTCTAATTATGGCTATCGAGTTCAGACAAATTTTTGTCGTTCGTTTTAACTGATTTATGGATATTGCTAGAATTGTATAAACTTGGTTATGAAAATGATGGTGTGGGATTTTTGTGATTGTTTGTTGCGCGCAAAACTTTTAGAGGGTGTGCCATGCGGTGGCCTAAACGAGACTAACTTACAAGGAAACATATCGAACCCGAAAATTCTGATTGTAATGAAACTCCGTACGATTGTAGACCATGTCGGAGTATGTAAGATACGATTTTTTTTCTGCGGAAAAACACTCTGAGGGGGTGAAATCAGCCCCCAAATTTTCAGCGATTTTTAGTTTTTCGAGTATAACTTTGTAACGGTGCGAGGTAGAAGAAAACCGTAAATGGACAAAATGTTCAGTGTTTGATGCCGTATAACGCGCTGCGAAAGAAATGTTTGTACGTCCAACGATTTATAAATAAATTAAAATTTTCGTTATTTTACATATAATTTCTAACCGTGAGGGTTGGGGACGATCTTTTTCCGTGTAAAAGTTATAATTCGCAATGGTTTACTAAAATGTAAAAGGAAAAAATTTTGGTTCATCTGTTTATTTGTTTACAAAAATTTTCCGCCTTTGTCCATAAAACTTGGTATACAAGCACACCATTTGGAACTATTCGACAAGTATTTGTCTGTATCGGCGGAAATTCATGTTTACAGGGTGAAACTACTCCCTCAAAATTTAGGGGTGGGAAGCTTCTAAAGCGTATAACCGAAAAAGTAATAGACATAGAAAGAAATGTTAAATACAAAAATTACTTGGAAAATTTGGGGGCTGATTTCACCCCCTCAGAGTGTTTTTCCGCAGAAAAAAAAATCGTTTCTTACATACTCCGACATGCTCTACAATCGTACGGAGTTTCATTACAATCAGAATTTTCGGGTTCGATATGTTTCCTTGTTAGAAGGAGACGACGCACAGTGGGGAAATTTTGCGACTTTATGGCCAGAACCACATAATAATTTTTTGAATTTGACAAAATAAATTTAAATGTCAATTGAAGAACTAATATGAGCATCAAATGCCCCCAATTTTACTGTTAAATGTTTCAATACAAAGCTCGTGTAGGCTCTCAAATATTTAAGTTCATGTGAGGTTAAAACGATCGCATAGAATTAATCTAGATTTTCGAGATACTTCAAACATTTATATTGTATTATCGAAAATTCCGGAAATAATTTGAAGGCATGGATTCAATTCTTGATGGTGTGTACGAAAATGTTCTAAAAATGTTCAATACCCATCGACCATTGGCAGCTTAGTCGTAGGAAAGTGTCGAGGATCCGACAACTTCCTGTCCAAGGGAAAAAGAGCTGCTTCCCATTCTAAGATATCCTGACAGTTTTATAGTCGACACTTTCCACGTACGAAATAGCGTTTTGTACGAAAAACGTGCTCGGAACTCGACATCATGATATCGAACGGAATTCAGTGTCCAACGGAAGACCTGTGTTCCCTGCAATTGTAACCTATTTTAAGTCTGGTACTATAGAATCGTCTTCTACGCTGGGAATCCAAAGCAGCCACTCTTACAGCATGGTTTTCACGCGAGCTTTCAGACTTTTGTAAAAGAGAAAATTCATAGCCCTTTCATGGGAAAATATTTGCATTTGTAAGATGAAAGTGGATGCAGGAAATCAAACGTTAAGTTGATGTAACAATGACTCTAGTAGAATATGAGAATTTTTCAGTGTACTAGTGTTTGTAATTTGTTGCAAAGCTTCATATGAGAGAAAGATGTTAAATTGTTAAAGTATTGAGGAATTAGGAGGGAGGCCTACCTAGAACGGTCAAAACAACATGCTTCTTTGGGAATTTTTTCTAGAAAAACCGATGAACGTTTATTATTAAACATTAGTCTATTGGAAAGAGTACATCTCACGGATATGTCAGTATTTTTGTGGTAAAAAGTATCGAAAGGTTTGGGAGTTATAGGAGTTATAGGCGATGCCCGAGACGTCCTCTTTTTAGGCGCTTTGCAGTAACAAGAAAATTCGAAATTTTCTCGATAATATATTAAATTATCTAGACGCTATCGGGCCCGATTTTGGAAAAATTATTTTGAGAAAAAATGGCGGCAGTGTAAATTTGATGCTTCGATATTTGGCAAGAAATCTCTCGTTTTTCGAGTGTTAATAAATCTAGGCAAAAAAAAAGGAAAAGCTCCCGATAGCGCTTAGATTTTTAACCCTAAAATAAGCCTGCAAAGCCTCGAGTAAATCGGTTCATTAATTTTTGAGGTATGTGTGTCACCGACTTTGAAAACATGATTTTGAGGAAAACACGTTTAACGTTTTGGGTCTGAGCGCTACACCGAGGAACACCTACCTATTTACATGCGTATAACTTTTTCAATTCTGGTCTTCAAAGTGGTACTTCAAGAAAATACAAAAATCGAAAAATCAATTTTTCGGAAATTTCTAGATAGGCCTTCTCTCTTAAAACTTAGACGTTAGAATATTAGATGATTAAGTTGTAATTACACGTGCTGAAGTGTTGCGACTGCTGAGACTATAAATTTGATGTTATTGGATGGTTGTGATAATAAATACATTCCGTAATGAGTATAAAATATGAAATACGATATAGAAGGTGATTACAAAATTGATTGAATAAGAGAATACGGTCTATTAGTAAAATTTGGTGATGATATAATTGCATATGGAATTATTAACGATCAACACAGGTGAACCGATTAAAAGCTTGAATAAACTTCCATTAAATTTTCTTATTGCATATTTGCAATAAGGCATCTTAAGGGAAACCGCTCAGTTTTGATAATGATGTTTGAGCTGAAAAACGAATGTATGACACTTCTTTCTAAGCATATAATTGGAATAGTTATACAGTGATGCATAACATTGGCAGAATATAACAAATTTAAATATAAAAATCTTATTTTTAATCTTAATAGTCAATGTCACTATTATCTTCTTGTGTACAGAAGTTTGTTTGTTAAATTTATTTCAAAGTATCGCAAAGAAAATTTTACGCTTTTCATAGACAAATTAAAAAAAAAACCTTTAATAACCTTTAAAAAAAACTTTAATAAACGAATCCACAAACCGTTTGTCGCCATCACCCTCAGTTTTTGAGAAATTCGATTTTGAAAAAAAAAAAACTAAATTTTCAACTTTGAACATTTTTTGTATCGAAACAGTAATAGTTATTCGGTTGCATATTGCGTCAAATTATTTTATGAGCCCTCCCGAATACAACGGTATAAGTTATTAGTGCATTATGAATATTTAAATATGTTTAAACAACGATCAAAGGGAAAAGAACACCCGAAATGCACCCATTTTTGCAGATATCATTAGATTTATTTCCAAAACTAAGGGTCTAGGAGAAAATCTGACTACTCCACGCGATGCAGCAGACATTTTTCCTTTGGAAAGCATCAGCAGAAGTGGTAAGTCACGTTTTCTTTTCAATACAGAAGCGAAATAGTTTGGCAAAACGTGCGGCGTCGATAGTGGTAGTCAACGGCGGCGTCGCTCAGCGTAACACAATCGCTTAACGTGCGTGACTACCACTGTCGCCGCCGCACGTTTTGCCAAACTATTTCGCTTCTGTATTGAAAACAAAATATGACTTACCACTTCTGTTGATGCTTTCCAAAGGAAAAATGTCTGCTGCATCGCGTGGAGTAGTCAGATTTTCTCCTAGACCCTTAGTTTTGGAAATAAATCTAATGATATCTGCAAAAATGGGTGCATTTCGGGTGTTCTTTTCCCTTTGATCGTTATTTAAACATATTTAAATGTTCATAATGCACTAATAATTTATATCGTTGTATTCAGAAGGGTTCGTATAATAATTTGACGCAATAAGCAACCGAATAACTATTACTCTTTCGATACAAAAAATGTTCAAAGTTGAAAATTTGCAATTTTTTTCAAAATCGAATTTCTCAAAAACTGAGGGTGATGGCGACAAACGATTTGCGGATTCGTTTTCGGTCATTGAATGTTAAAAGTCCGAAAAAATGTGAAATTTTGTCGAACTGTGTAATATAATATTCAGTTCCTGTATTACGTGTTAAATATTGCAATCAAATTATTCATTAAGATTTTCTTCTATAATTAGAAAGAATTATGTCCACAATTTCCCCACTAAAAATTTCTTTCGCGTAATTTGACACTATTTGTAAACGCAGGTAACAAGTTAAAAATAAATATGTGGTGCATATATCATGAACTCTCGCATTCCTGAAATTTCAGATTGCCTATTCCTGCAAGTTAAGATTGGTTATTGAACAGTCCCATACACGGCTGATGTCACAGACGAACGCGCATGCCATTTATAAATTACGAAACGCTTCTACAAGCAGACCTACAAATCGTTCAATGGAATACGTCTATAGGAGAATATACACCAACATCCCTCGACGTTACCTCGATATTAGGCCATATTTCCTCGATGCAGGTGGTGGTTGCCCAAAGTCAATTTAATCGAGGAACCGTATATAGGTATAGACGCCAACGGTTGATCTCCTGAGTAAGCCAGTTCGCAATGGTGTATGCAGTCTGTCTCGTCCTCCCTTCAACAGGAAAAACGTACGTCGGAGGCTAAAACTGAAGCTGTTCCGCCGCCACGCGTTTCACATTTCGCTATAATTGAAAAACGTGTCAAGGTATTTCACCCATGTGACTGCAGAAAAAGGGAGATTTGGGGTAGCGAAGTCGCAGGGCAGTGAGGCGAGCTTGATTTATAATGTACACGTTTCTGAATTCAATACTTTGCATATTGGATGTCCCCAGTGTGGTCACTTATTGGGCATAACTGGAAAAATTGAATTCTATTTAGAAGTTGTAAAACTTAGAGTTCCTGTCTACTTGGATAATAGACAAATAGTAGAAATGAAGTTAACTATTTAAGTCATGAAAATTTTATAAATACCTATGAAAGACTTAAAGGAATAGGAGATTAGCTACGTTTCCTTATAGATTTGACACAGTAGTTCAGCTGTTAGCCTTTTATTTCGGTACAAGATGTTAGCCCTTGTCGAGGTGTGGGCGAAGACTGCTGTCTGCCGGACGCACATTTTCCGGCAAGACACACGCGACTGGAAACACCTCCTAACCCTGGTTGACCCGATGCCTGTGTCAACCAATCGGTTCTTTTCCAGGCCCAAAATTGCGCCACCTATTTCGCGCGTCTTCGGCGCGCTTCCACCGTAACGGGCGTGAGATTTGGCGGGAGAAATACTCCTGGCAATGCAGCGGGACTTCCCCCAGGCCCCTGAGTCGCGTGACGTGGCCGGTCGCAGGCCGCTCGGCCCCGCGTCGTGGGCCCTTCGGAAACTCAAGGTTTATGATACCCGCAATAACTATTGAGGCCGTAAACGAAAGTCTCGAAGGAAAACAGGCTTTGTTCAAATTTCAATCACGAAAGGAACGGAAAGCGGCTTACTCAAAAATAGTTTTGCTGACGCGCGTGTCAACCATGCCGATCATCACCAAATGTTCGTATTTGGTCGTGCCGATGGCCGCTACAGACATATGTATTTATATTACAAGGAAAATTTAGAAAATGATACGGAGGTGCCTCTATATAAAGCTAACTTATTACTTGACATTTAAATTAAAATAAAATTTGTTGCAGACCCAGTCCAGCATTATATATATATTCCTGGCTGATTTATGTTCAGAGGCGCCTATAGAGATGTAATATTTAAATTCTGATATTAAATTTTCAGCATAATTTCTAATAATATATATATTAGCATTAAAATTTAATATCAGAATTTAAATATTACATCTCTATAGGCGCCTCTGAACATAAATCAGCCAGGAATTTCCAACACACAACCTTCTGTACACGGTATAATTTCATCCACGGTTGCGAACTATGAGTGTAAAAGCTTTTATTCAGCTTCACTTGCGAGTTAATTTGTTAGAGTGAAATTCTGTAAGCACATTTTGACCCATTTCCACATATCTATCTATAGAATTTAATGCAGGTAATAAAGATTAAAACTCTCTAACACTAAAAAGCATAAAGTAATTTATAGTGAAACGAAAATGGTGAAAAATAAGTTTGTATTAAAATGTATTTACTAATTTCTTATAAACATAGTGTTAAGGGGTTACGCCACTCTGAGGCGCTCGAGACAGCACTAAACTAGACGATTTTTTTTTACTGATACTATGAGGTTGAAAATGATTTCTTTTCTTCTTGTGTGTAGAACATGTATTAGTGCAGATATTGTATAAATACTGTACACAAATATTAAAAAATGACCGAGTTATTTGTTGTCCCGCGGAGCTCGTCCGTCGTTACACGCGTGACTGATATAACAAATTATAACGCCCAGGCTCATCTGAAATGAAAAACATGATGATTTTCGTGTTACTTAATAAAATACCTACAATGTAGCATACGAATTTGAGGAAAAAATAATATTGCACAAATGAGAGCAAGGTGAAGAAAATTATTCGTTTTTCACCTGACAAAACGAACTTAAAACATTTATTATATACGCATGAAAAAAATGATTCTAAAATGATTCGAAAATAAAAAATTCAAAAGAATTTACTTATTATATTATATTATCTAGTATTTGAACGAAGGATTTTTCGCAATATTGATTTGGGAAAATTGGCGGATGCTTAAAATAAAAGTTTCAATTTTTATCATAAATCTTGCCTGATTTTCGTCAATTAAAAGAAAACTAAGCATCGGATAAAAAAATCCTTCGTTCAAATACTAGATAATATAATATAATAAGTAAATTCCTTTGAATTTTTTATTTTAGATGATCGACTTTCGAGCAGCAGTGGTCACCGCAGAAGCCTTTATTTTTAGAGAACCTTCGAGCGATGGACAATAACTTAGTTATTTCTAAATATTTTTAAATAAAAAAATTATGATGCACGGTACTAGATGCAATCCTTGAAAGGAAAAAAGATTTTTTGAGAAATATGTTATAGCTTTTGAGTAAAAAATTTCCAAAGACCACCCTTTTTTCGGCCTCCTGACTGAGCATGACCCCTTAAGAGACAGTAGGAAATCCAATTATTATTCCAAGACCTTTCTGAATCTGAAGTCAATCTTAAATCCTAAATCGCCGTTAACTTATCGCCGAATGTGTAACTGTGCACTTGCAAGAGCATTCTTACCAACACCAAAACAACCAAGTTGGAACAAAATCAACTGGCTGCTCAAGGCCACCGGCAGACTATCCCCCACCATGGCCCGCCACATGGCTATCTCGTTGCTGTAACTTGTCTCTCCTCCCGCCAACCTGCAGGCACACACTTCCTATCCCGCAAACAGAGGCTCTCTGTCAGGGTGTAAAGGCGGATTCACACGTATCAGCTCCGTGGCGGTTCAGTGCCTCCAGTGTGAATGGTACAAAATAACGTCTTCCGGTTTTGGAATGGAGCAGTTCACGCTTGCCTGTGCCAGTTACTTGTGCGTTTCAGTTACTGACACTGCTCCATTCGAAAACAGGGAAACGATATTTTTTGCCACTGACAAGAAGCAAGGTAGAACCGATATGTGTGAATCTGCCTTAAAAGTGAATCGTGTCTAGCGTAAGCCAGGCTCAGCGAAATGGTATTGAGTACATATTCTATTGATTTTGCTACGACTGTAAAAAAGTGCTTCTGTTTCTGTTCGTCACACATCAATTGGAGACAAAGGTAGTAGGAATTGTTTTGGGGCGGATAGGTTGATAAATTCAGCGTGTAATTTAATTCTGACAAATTTAGACAAATAAGAGTACTTATACTCTCCCTGTCATTTAAGAAGGAACCTGCCGACCGACGAGTTTAGACCGGTTCTGCGCAGGTTGACGCTCATTGGTGCCGGGAGAAGCCACTATTGGCTGTACCCCCACCAACGCTTTTTCGGAGCCAATGAGCTCATTCTACATGCGCGAAACGGGTTTCTTCTTAAATGACAGGGAGAATAGTGAGTTAAATATAATGTACCGTGAAGTGCACTACTGACAAGGAGAGGTTCCCAGGTGTCCACCTCCCATTGCTTTGGTTTTTGGATTAGTTTTAGAGGACCGAAAAATAAGATATACGTGTTTTTTTATAGCGGCCCATTTTCATATTTAGGAGTTGAAACCAGGAATCAAAGTTATAAGATTTTCAGGTCTTCGTCCTCGAATACTTCGGTTTTTGTATATGTTTTAGAGGGTCGAAAAATAAGAAATACGTGTCTTTTTATACTGGCCCGTTTGCACGCTTAAGGGGTGAAACCACCCCCCAAAGTTCATAAAGGGTACTAAATTGTGTTGAATAGAACTTGATATAAATTTAACTTGCGTCATAACTTGCTGTATGTATGATGTTCTTGTCGTCAGTCACCGTTATTAGGGGTAAGCTACCCGTAATCGTTTAACTGCGCATTTGAGAGATTTGAAACGTGTAAAAAATTCAGAAAATTCTTAAAAAGACCGTGGACATGATTTATTTTAGGATGACACACAGCGGTTTTATGACCTCCCATCGCAACTGACAATAAGAAGTGAACCAGCCCTTGGGTAGTTTACCCCCTAAGAACGGTGACTGGCGACACGAACATCATCTATACAGCAAGTTACGGCGGAAATTAACTTTATATCAAGTTTTAATCAACAAAACTTTGTACCCCTTATGAACTATGAGGGGTGGTTTCACCCCTTAAACATGCAAACCGGCCAATATAAAAAGACACGTATTTCTTATTTTCGGCCCTCTAAAACATATCCAAAAACCAAAGCAATCAGGGACGAACATCTGAAAATCTTATAACTTTGGGGGGTGGTTTCACCCCCTAATTATGTTCAATGGCTCGGTTCAACAATTAGAGAACACCTGCAACTTTCGATTTTGAGATAAAAGTGTAATTTTCTTATTTGACAGTGAAGAAAATAAAGTACCAGTGCGAAGTTTGAAATTCAGTGGATTCTGAAATATATTTGTAACGTGCAAAAATTTATTTCTAGTACGAGTCTGATTTACGAATTATTTATTACGACATATAACATCTCGGTTTGGATAAAATATAACACGAGGCAACTTTTCTTTTATAAAGTAACGCCATGGAATTAGTTAATAGCACTAACACGAATTATTATGCCAAGAAGAATGCAAATACATCTAACAAAATATTCGAATTTTTAAATTGCCATGATTGGCCAATTTACTCATTTTTAATATTATACCATAATCCTTAATATAAAATATTTTAAACACTTATTTCGTTGTAATTGAAATCAGCAATCCTGCTACTGTAACTTCTGCTGGATCATTAAGTCAAGCTGATTTCTGTAAAAAAATTTAAACACGAAAGCTCACGATGTTTCTTTTGAGACATTTTTCTTTAAGACCCAAAGTGAAGAAATTACCTCGTTTATATTGCAGCTTTCGTTCGTAACGGACCACTCTGTATATTAATATCGGAATTCGAAGCCTCGATAAAGGTGAAAAGGAAAACGTTCCGTGATTGATTCTGTATTAGGCCGTAGAAAGTGTAATTGCGAGGAAAAAAATCACTTTGGAGCTGGCGCCTGCCTCTCGGACTTCCTTAATTACGAAAGAAAGCAGATAAAAAAGTCGGCGAGGGTTGGGGGTGGGGGCAGAGATCCAAGCGTAAAACTTTCATCTGAACGAGGAAAGTGTCGATACTTGTCCCGCAGAGAAGAATCTGATAACTTTTCTTCTCAATTTTTATTGTACCGTTATAGCTTATTGTTCCAGTTTCTGTATTGCTCCCATTCCCCCCATTCGGTTGACTTATTGTTCGCAATTATGTGGCGAGCGCGAAGAATCTTCGGCGAAGTGAATTTCACTTACGATTAATATCGTAATGGGTGTAAATTATAGGACCATGCTGCGAATAATGTTTTTCTCTTAGAGTTCTTGGACTTAGGGGCTTTAACTGTAGTTTGTATGATGATTTTGGAGGAAGATGTTATTCTAATTGAGATGTTACTAGTTTATTGCGTAAGTAGTTTGTTTAATTATGTATTTAAATAGAATGGAACTTTGTACAGGGTGGACTGAAGTGTGGTAAAAATTAATGAACAATTCAAGAAGAAGCGTTTATATCTTCCTTTGTGACAGATGTTTCTTTTAATATGAGCATAAAATTATGTATCTTTTGTTTTGAACGTCTTTAAATGTTAAGAAATTCACAAGTATGAATGAAGTCACGGCAGAAGTGTTACATGAATTATATATTAATCATATAAAAATAGCATCCACTGTATATACAAACACTCTGCTAATAGGGTAAACGTATGTAATATGGAACACATGATTTCAAAAATTTGCCAAAAATGGGGGAATTTGTTTTTTTTTAATAAAATTGTCATGAGGGGACAAAGGAACTAATACATAATCATATTTATACAGTCAAATGAAAAAGAATCCAAATGTTTTGAAATTATATTAGAAAAACCAAAAACAGTGAAAATCGGCAGTTCGAGAAAATGGTATCCAATATGGAACACCTAGGAAAAATAAAATCAGTTTCCTTTCAATCATGAATGCCTGACTGATGTTCAATTGTCAGTTGTTCTAAGGAACAAATACACACGATTGCCTCTGAAGTTCGGTATTCCTTTATCGAAATTTTACGGTGTCCCATATTACCTCCCTATACCCTATGTGTTCATTTGAAGTTATATTGCATGAAAGTATAATGACACAAGCCAACATTCGACGCCTTTTTTTTACCAGTGGTAGTAATCTCATGGAGGCCTAATAGAAAAAATCGGAATCATATCTGTGACTAGCTGCTATTTTCTTTATTTTGGTTTTGTGTGTTGCACCTTTAATCTTTATGTGCTTTATGCTTCTACAGAATTATAAATAAACTAAATTTCGACCGTAAAACTTAACTACAATGGTATCGGTGCACTGGATCGGTCAGATAAAACAATTATTATTTTAATAAATTAAAATAATACATCAAAGCTATTTTGCAATTAATTAATTATATATATTAGTTTTCGACGTTTCGATCTTGGTTTAGATCATCTTCAGCACGGTTACTTATTTTCAATAGCATACGCAGTATTTTATATATGTTTTTAACTTTCCTTGAAGATGATCTAAACCAAGATCGAAACGTCGGAAACTAATATATATATATAATTAATTAATTGCAAAATAACTTTGATGTATTATTTTAATTTATTAAAATTTTAATTTATTAAAATAATAAATGTTTTATCTGACCGATCCAGTGCGCCGATACCATTGTAATTTATGCTTCTACTTTATTTACGTATTGCTTGTATAATTTTTTCTGTAATCTGCGCTTCATTCCTCAGTGTCTGTATTACTTTTTCTAGTATTTATCAAAGAGGCTTCCGTTTAAATAAATAAATAGAATACAGACATTTAAATTTCCAGCTGGGCAAACCTTTCTCAGCAGAAGCGACTGTTCTGAAAGGTCTGACCGACTTGAAACCGTGTTTCGCCAAACCTTGCAGCCCTGAAAGTGTTAAGCTGAGTAAGAAGAGCAAGATACCATTCCTTTGAGCTTCGACATCGGCTGTACTTACCAGTAGGCAGCAGAACCTGCAATCGGGGAACGTCCCATAAACGCGCGAGCGAAAACGGGCCTCGGGCCGAACCATGATTCATCGCCAGCCTTGCGCCGTTGTAGATAATCACGGCTCATTAGGCCGGGTATTAGCTCATTAGGCAATAAACCTATCTAGGCGGCTAATTGGCGACAGCCCCACTCTCTTCCGGTTCGGTCGCCAGCGATCAGAGAGGAACCCAACCGTCGTCGATCTCGCCAATCCCCCAACTGTATCGTCCGCCACAAACGGGTTCCTCATTAATTTCTCCTCGCGTTTGCTCCCCCTTTATTTCTTTCCCTTCACTTTCTCCTTCGTCCACGGTACCTGTCGATCTCTTCCTTTTTGCTTCGTTTGTTGTCTTTTCCGATGGTGTCCCGGGTTGCTGCTGCAAGCAAAACAGCTTCCCGCATTCCGACTCCGCCGCAGTGAGGATTATAAGAACAATGTATCTGATCGTAAATAGGTGGTGCACCTGTTTGTGCACAGATCTAGGTATGTACTATTTTTCTGGGTGTTGATAGAAGTTGGCTATGGCTGAGATTCCTATTGTATGGCCATCTGAGCGTTCTGGTTTTGAAAGATTCAGAGAAATGCTAATTGATGTAGAATTATTGGGAAGCCTTCGCTGGATTATTCGTTGGCCACTATACTGTGGATCTATTCACAGATTTCAACGTAAATTTATCGTGAATTTATAGTGTGATATGCATAGGCAATTGCCTTAAGGGGATTGCGCCTTGTTGGGCCGAAAAATAGATAATTCTTTGTGAATTTTTTGTACAAAAACGGTTCGACAAATTAATTTGCGGTTTGACAGGCTGTTCTATTGTAGCTTGAAGTATTGTTCTGAATTTTTGTATGACAGTGAAAAAAAAAATATGGCAGATACAGGGAGAGCGTTGAAAAATATTTGGGTGGCCCTGGCGTTGACGAAAAGTACTGTAAGGATTATCCGAAACACAAAGAGGAAAAGAGATTCTTAAACTGTATGAATGTGGCTATGGGTGGTAGTAGATGCATTAAGAAAAATTAAATAAATGTTAAAATGGCAGCCTTTTGAAAAAGATGAAGCGCCCTGATTTGAGTCTGAGAAAGGTTTTGCCTCAAAAGCGGGATGACTTCTTTAAATAGAAAAGGAACGGTAACAGATACCGTAATAAATCTACTACCATCAAATTAATATTTCGGAAAATTCTCACCCGAATATACAACCACTTAAAAATGTCTTCGTTTTAAAAAAAATCCCGAAAATACTTGTGTTTTCAGACCTTGCAGGTAGGCATAACCCCTTAACAGACACTCTAAATTTTGAAAAGAGTTGTTTATATATTTTGATACCTGTATGTACATTGTTTATTTAATTTTCTATCTGATACACACTTGGGAGGGTGATTCATATATCGTTCGGTTGTTGGCAAAGTGACCAGGTCCATAATTCCATCCTAAAACCAAGAAAACAAATGGAAAGTAATTAATTATTCTGCAAGTTTTTTTTACAACTTAATAAAAAACCATATGGGGAACAGTTATGTACTATGCAGTAGCTTTCAATTATTACCTGATTTATTATAATAAATTGAACTTCAAATTTGCATTTACTAAAAATTAAGAAATATGGACTTGCTCATGTTTATTAACAAGCCAACGATATGTTCGATAAGAAATAGTGTATCGAATCTTTCTTCAGCCTTAAACATTTCTATAATATTACAATTCCAATTCTAAAATGAGTTGACAATTCGAATCCAATGTAGATAAATATTACAACTTAGTTTTCGATAAATATTCGGAGACGAAATAAAATTTCTTGCCAAACACCGCCCTTAGCATCAGATCCCCCTTGTTTTACCGCATTCTGTTAAACAGGTATGTTTCCTCTAATGTAACACTATTAATTACACATATACATTAACACCACACAGTAATGGGTTGAGTATATGCATACCACACGAGTTAATTCCGAACCGAATATGCGAATTAACACCTCATTTACATCCGTCAACGTACACCGAACCACTCCCTTAGTACGCCAGCACGTGCATTTTGTACCGAAACCAGTGAGCCCCCGCTGCTCGTACAACAAACAATAATATTAAATTTTGACCGTTAAAGCGGCCCAAGCATCTATACCGTATAATACCATAAATTCCATGTCTCGGCGAGGAGCCACCGAGATAGTGGTTTCAGATGGGGTATGGAAAATCAAATATGCAGCGGTGATGCAATTGTTTTTCCAATATCCCGTGCAGAGAAAGACAAATGCCCGGGTCCCTTTTCCTTTTCGAGTGTAGGTATACGCCACGGGCTCGAATATTGCGGTGCATCTCCTAAAAGGAGCTCGCTCCTTTGACCCAGTTGCGCACACATTGGTAAACAGCATGGCGCACGGGGAGCGCGAAAGAAAAGTCTAGAGGGGAGGTAAATCGAGTACCGCCGAGATCAAACAAGTCACGGGCCAGGACTGTTCGAGCGGCAGAAGTTTGTTCTCTACTTCCGAGTCCCGCTGTTAAACGAAAGATACAGCGAAATAGACGGCTGTCATCCGACGTTAAAAATAAATGGCCAGAAAAAGCTGTCTGCTGCCTACTTTCGGTACTGCCAGTGCAGGTGAACACCGCGCTGCAGCTGCCTCCAACACTGCCGCGCCTCATTTATACTTCCTGCAATATGCACGTGCCCCTGTTTTTTGCCATCCGAAAGTTGTCACGGTCGCGCAGATGCGCCATCTGCGCGACATCGAACGTTCGGCAAAAACGCGATCAAAAGCAAACAGGTATAACTTTAATTTTCCGTCCGGCTTAAAAGGTACATGACCGTGCGATGCATGTCCGTTTTTGTTTTGCACGTGGCACGGGCAAAAAGTACGACGGAAATTTGTTTCTCTTCTGTTGGCAATGATGGGGAAACGCAGGGAGTTTGTTGTCTACGAAGTTGAAATGGCGGAGGTATGTCACGTGCCGCTCATTTATTTTGAATTTTTTAATAGATGCAGGACCGTAGAAATCGTTGAATATTTATTTTATTTTATTTTTCGTCTTTGTTTCATCAATTTAATACGAGGGTTGGTAAAGAGGCGAGGCCCGGCTAGAGCTGTTATTAGGCCTAACCTCCGTATAGTGTAGGAGTCCAAGCATAATATTGAATACAAAACTAAAACTAAAGACTAAAACTAAATCCAAGAACTGAAGCTAAAAGCTAAGTAGCTGGAATTTATTAAAAGCTAAGCCACGCCTAAGACTAAAACCAAAAACTAAAAATTAAGACTAGGTCTGGGTTGCGGAGGTGGTAAAGGTAGAGGAAGGGAGGGTAGCAGAAGCAGGGTGGCGAGGAAACTCGCTACCGCGGTAGCGATTTTAGAGTGGGGGCCGGCTACCCACGTCCACGCATGCGCGCGATGACGTCGCGAACGTCGAACCAATCAGCGCCAAGATGAAACTCGCTGGAAAATTCGCCGACGTCAGCGCCAAGCCAAGCCAAGTGGCGTGAACGCGAAGCGGATCGAGTGACGCCATTGGAAGAAACGACGCCAGCGCCAAGTCAAGTGAGGCCGCAGCTAACCAGCGTTGCCGGGGAATCGGTTGTCGCCGCTGGTTAGCTGCGGCCTCACTTGACTTGGCGCTGGCGTCGTTTCTTCCAATGGCGTCACTCGATCCGCTTCGCGTTCACGCCACTTGGCTTGGCTTGGCGCTGACGTCGGCGAATTTTCCAGCGATTTTCCTCTTGGCGCTGATTGGCTCGACGGTCGCGACGTCATCGCGCGCATGCGTGGACGTGGGTAGCTGGCCCCCACTCTAAAATAGCTACCGCTGGTATACTGAATCCATCCTAAGAAAAACCCTAACGTCCATACCGTTTTGTGACCGATCTGCGCAGCCCCCCACTACTGCTTTCGGGCCCGACGCAGGCGATTGTTTGTAGCGCTTTACCTGCCGGGTTCCCTGCTTCTCCAAGGGCGGAACGTGACCGATGTCAATGTCAACACTGCAGGTTGCGGAACGGTTGACAGAGAGGTAACAGGCGGTAAGACGGAGAAAAACGTAGGCGGTTAAGTGGGGAGTGGGGCCAATCAGCGCCTCCTCACAATCATCTCTGCGCGAACGAGGTTTTTCTTAGGATGGAACAACTATAGCCAGTTTCCTCGCCACCCTGAGCAGAAGGATCTATGCATGAGCCAGTGAGTTATATAATATGTGTCGATTGCTGTGTCAATGTGTTCATTGATTGTATCTCGTGACCGTGGTTCCCTGCAAGACTGCAAAGTTTAAAAACAAAGTTTAATTTTCGGAACCGAAGCTACCGAAGTTCCTTTGGTAAGGTGCAAGTCCACGATGAGTCAAGACTATTTTAATTTCATGAGACAACTATTTAACGATGTGGCTCTACTAATGGACAAATTTTAATTTTGTCATGAGACTAGACTCTCATGAGACAAGTCTAATGATAGATAGTCAAAAATCTCTCGCAACTGTTTTCATTATACTTTGCATTTAGTTGTTATTGAGATTTTTATCTCGCGATAGAAAAGTCTCACGTAAAATTTCATCGCGGATCCGCAGCTGTAGTCTCACGCGCGATAATAGATCGAATTCACGAGCACACGTGTGCGCGAGAGCGGGGGCACAGTATTAAAGCGGGAAAGTTAAATGCGCCGATCGTAAACAGGCTTCCTAATCCGAAAATTAAAGCGAACTCACGATCTAGTCCATCTGCCAATTTCAAATGAATTCCCGCGTTGGGAATGACGTTGTTGAAGAAGCTTCAGTGAAGTTTGCCGTCAAAAGAACTGGATTAATTAACGCGGAAGCCCGTAGTCATGGTTCTTTGCTCGATTACCTAGCATGACCCTTATCTCGTTCCTTGTCGAAGTCTCCCGCTGCGGTGCTCACGCCGGCGACCAGTTTTTATGCGAAAACGTATCTTCGGAAAAGAAACTTCGGTCCTCATGACTGATCAGAGGCCTAGCACGTTCTTACCAACGTCCATAATTTATTCCTGCGCAATTAATTGCGCGATTAGCATCGTGATTAATCGTAGTAGGACGATGAAAGTTGTGTTAGACCACCTACATAGTTATGCCCCTTCGAAATGTTTCGTAGATAATTTAAATAATGTTAAATACTGAATCCTCTGCAAAAAAAATTATTATTTAAATGTGCATTGAGATTATAATTGCCATAGAAACCGTCGAGAAAGTTTAGAAAGGGAACACGGGGAACATCGTGTTCCGTTTTACGTCATTTCAGTTGTTATTAAGCAAATTCATACTGTAGGGGGCATTCCTCCGTGACACTTTGAAAAAATCGATTTTTTTCCATTTTTCGACAGTGTGTATGTTTGAGAATGTACTGTTAAATTTTAGACGAGAAATTTCAACGTTGTGGCTTGTACAGCCCTTTTTACCTCAACTTTAATTTGTTCACCTGGCGTAAATAAAATTTCATTAACTATATGGCCAATTGCTCTGAAATTTTTAGAGGATAATCCACATTCTACTAGCTCTCGTCGGCACCAAAAATATATTTTTATGCTGAGTTTATCACAGTTTTTTATTAAAAAATGACAGAAAGAAGTATGAAATTTCAGAATTTGTAATTCAAGCATTCGCTATTTAGCCAATTTCAACATAAATTATTTATCTTCGTTTGGACGATAAGGATAAACATAGTGATTAAGAATCTTCTTGATCTTTTTGTTTTTATCCACCCTGAGAGCTCCAATCAACTTTTAAAACCAAGAAACAATTGATTAAAACAGTTAAAAAAATTCTCATGTATGACGAAAAGGTAACTAAATAAACTGCAACAAGAATCATAACGTTAGACGTATGTATCAGTAAAATAAAAATTAATGAAAATTTATCAGTATCGCAACGTTCACAGAATGCTTCCATAATCCTAATCCAGACCTACCCCTTCAAACTATAGTAATAATTTTAATAACTTCTCGCCACAATTGTTAATCTTCTATGCATCACTAACAACCTTGTAATAATGTTCACCACATCCTACACCACAGACAATTCATCACATTCGTCAACGGAACGTCCCGCCTGAAAGCCCTAATTGCCATTCCGAAAGAAACTCCGTCGAGCAAACGAACTCGAGTTCGAAAACTACCTGCCCCTCGATTTCTAAAAAGACAGCTGGCTAGGAATGCGGCGGCAGGATTTTCCAAGGGGAATACAAATTGCACTTTTACGAGTGTTAATCCCGAGGCATGGCGGACGAGACGAAATCAAAAAGTTTGCTGATATTTCTTCGCGGGGGGTGAATATACATTTGCCGAAGTATGGAAATACTTTCACCGCGCCGGAGAACAGCAGCGGCGCTGGCAATGCTGGGAGACCTCTCGAAAGGTCGAGAGGTCGAGAGCTTGGCAGAGACGTCGTCTTGCAAGAGTTTTCCCTACGGCTGTAAACGTCGCCGACAGAATCCCGGTTTGTTTCCACTTTGCACGTACCGACGTGTCATCGTATCGAAGGGGCCCGCGATATTACGCTGTCCAGTGTATGCAAATTCAAATGGACGGGTTGAAAATACACGTTATCTCTGGGGTAAATGGCGCATCGAGCAGCAATTTTTTGGAAGGGAAGGAAAGCGAAATTTGAATTTTCACACGCGTTAAAAATTTCGGCACATTTGTGGGTCACTACTGATTACAGTGCAGGAAAGTTTTAAAATATATACAGAGTGTCCCGTGACCGATGCACAGTGGTCCAAGTTGCTGATTTTGGCTGGACAAAATTATTTACGATGCTTGGTAGGTTTAGGGCGTTTCCAAATAATACCTTGTACAGTTATTTTCAAAGAATTTTTTTATCTTTTTAAAACTAACGAAAACGTACTTACAAATGTTTTTTTCATGATTAGAAAATAGAATCTGAATAATAATAAGAAAAATATGATTTAGGAAAATATAGACTAAGAAAGTACAAATGTAATAAATGTAAATATAAATATAATTATATATTGTTCAATGGCTCGGGTTGCAAGAATTTTACAGCTCAGGTAAAATTTTGGAAATTGACGTTGGGCCAGCCAAGCGGCAAATTGGACCACTGTGCGGTGGTAAACGCGTGGGAGTGGTGATTGTATATGAAAAACTAAATGAAAAATATAGAATGAAAATTTGTCATAATTAGCTTAGTTTTCTAGAGAACTGACTTTGAATTTAAGGGTTATTTGCCTTATTCAGATAAGGGATAGGGCTTCTCCCCTACTGTGGGTTCTCGCTTACAGTGAATTTTCTCGAAAACCAAGTGCGATATGAAAAAATTTATTTCTCTACTTTCGTCGGTTAATAATAATTATAAGTATTCTGGAGAGGATGATATTATATTCTACAAAATGAAAGTAGAAATTATGTGAATATTGGAACGATTGATAAATATAATGTAATTTTATTATATCTAACCTATTACTGAAAAACCCGCGACGAAAGGATGAAGATAATTCTCGTGCAAAAGGTTTCGTTTTCGGGAAAAACTACATTGAAATTTCATCGAATTACGTATGGGTAGAGGAGACCGGGGCTAGTTGATACGTTTTTCAGTTTTCAATGCTTTTCATTTTTGTTTGAATTAATTACGTGATAACAAATATGCTAAAATATACTTTGGTACTTCCTCTTTAATATATTGTAAATGAAAAGTTGAGAAAATACATACAAAATGAATGAAAAAATGTTATTTGGATGAAGGTAAAATGTATCAATTTACCCCACTGCGGGGCTAGTTGATGCGCTATTCTGTTTTCAATTTTTTTCATTTTGTAGTTGAATTAATTACTTAATAACAAATATGCCAAAATATACTTTGGTCCTTCCTCTTTAATATATACTAAGCGAAAACTTGAGAAAGTACATACAATTTGAATGAAAAAATGTTATTTGGACGATTAATTTGTATGTATCAAAACTATTTACATTTTCGATCGTAGGAAAGAATTGAACAACAATCTTCTCAAATCTCGCTCAAATGGACCTACATATATACGGTGTCGAGATAATCGTCTGTATCAACTTGCCCCCTGTATCAACTAGCCCCGGTCTCCGGGAAATCTACTCATCTTATTTCGTTTGACGTGTCTGATTGCCCCCGTCGTATTGGTCCGCGAAGTGTCTGACCATAAACAGTCCCTATTCCCTTGCTCTCTTGAGTTCTGCTTGTTTCAATTATACTTTGCTGTATCATTTAACTTACTGCATCAGGTTTACACTGCAGTTCACGAAAAATTATTACCTCGCTGTCCCTTGTTATCATAGGGTAAACCAACCAGTGAATAACAGAATTGTTTAATCTATGGACTTTTGAGATTAATACTTGAATATATTTATGTATAACAACAAAACAACTTTTGTAATTGCATTTAATTTTTTTTTTAAATTTTCTATAAAAACAATTACTTATTCTTATCGTAATTTTAAAATAAAATAATTTTAAAATGCAGAACCTGTAGAAGCTCAGTAAATGACCGCATACTTTTAATAAGAATTGTGCTTATTAATGTTTGCTTAATACGCGCAACTAAAAATATAGGATATTAAAAGTGCAGTTACATTCCATTTATAAACATATAATAATGTTTAAATTTATAATTGACATTTCTTTGCCTAATTGTCATTCTTGTACAGAAATAAATACACGAATTTTATCTTATTAATCTACTAGGTGCACTAATATTTATTACTGGCAATAAATTGTCCCGCTAACTATAAGCTGTATTCTCGTACTGCTATTCATTTCTAACTGATCTTCCCACATACCAGTAACAGTATGGTTTTCTTTCAATTTCTTGCCATTGGAAGTGCAGGAAAAGAAGCATTACTTATAGGAACACGTAACCTTCAGAATTTCGACGCGTAGCGCAAATTAAATTTCAACTCGCTGCGTGAAAAATGATGCATGCTCTCAAAACGTTCATGGCGAAATGCAAAACTGTTTATAGCGTTACTCACCGCATCGAATTCAATTTGAATATACATACAATTTTAACCGAATAACGTGTATCCAACTAATTGTAAGTATATTATAGTAGAAACGAACTGCAGATTGAAATAAAAAAAAAATTCCGAACCAGCGAAGCATTGCATCGAAGCAAAAAGCGTAGAGGTTTGAAAAAATATGCAAAATGGTGATGAAAAAATTTCCAAAGAACGGCATACAGTACTGAACACATTCTAATTCCACTTGAAAAATGGTTTGTCAAAATTTTTTTATATAAAGTTACTCAGTTTTCAATGAGCAATAAATTATAACAATCAAAGTTTCCCGAACACTTTTAGTTCGTTAAAAAAAAACGTCACCTTGACTTTTCTGAATAGCACAATGACATTGTGATTTATCATTTCTTTCGATTTCACCAGTAGACGAAATAAATGATACGATCTCATTCATAAAAGACAATGTCACTTTGATTGACAGTAAAATGCAAAATGTTTCAGAAAATTTCTAATTGTAATTTTTTGATAATTAGAAAGAGTCCTTGTAGAAAACACTGCGAGTCTCACAAATCAAATTTGTCGGCAGAGAGAAAAAACTTCCCTGACTTTAAATTACGTACAAAATTTGATTTGTTTTGATTGCTAAATATATATAAGTATACAATAACCCAAATACACCACAAAATGTTCTATTTTGTCCATTAATATAGTCCATATTCATGAAAAAATTATATTCATAGAAAACCCTGTATATGCCACCTCTTACAAGGGAAGATCCCCAGCCCGGAAATTCAAAAAATTCTGAAACTTTGCGAATAGGTATGTAGGGGATTTCCTCCTGATTACAACGCAATTTTTGTTTGCTGCCCAAATTCACTTTAAGGGGGTGAAATTAACCCCCGAAAATTCGGCTATTTTCCGATTTTATTAACTCGCAATCTCTGAGAGATAGAAAAAAAGTTTCAAGACAGAAGATACTTCTTTTAATTAGGACTATCATTTGGTAACTTACAGTTCTTAGATTTCGTTAGTTATAACACAAAATCGGAAAATATAAAAAATTTAAGGTCTCAATTTCAACCCCTTAAAGTGATTTTGGGTAGCAAACAAAAATTGCGTTGTAATCAGGAGGGTATCCCCTACATATTCACAAAGTCTCAGAATTTTTTTACTTTCCGGGATCGGGATCATTCCTTGTTAGTTACAGAGAAAATTGAATGTGCATTAATTTAAATTTGCAAGCACTGTAAGTGCCGATCTTGTATACCTACCTTCTCTAAATTAGCTTTAAATTGCTGTCTACAGAAGTGGCACTGGACGTACCACTGTCACCATCTTAGCACTATTGATAACCTATTTCCAAAGGGAAATTGTATTAAAATTCTCTACTATAGTATTACCATTGGCACGTAGAATATGTTCCGACAGAAATATTACTTCTTTAATTTTGCCACTTACAGTGTTTTCCACAAGGATTCTTCAATTAATTTTATAACTAACCTATATAAAATTCTAAACTCGCAGACATCATTGCAATTAACATCCTATACATACAGAAAGTTAACAAATAAACGTGCACGTCTTATTGCCCCGTACATGAAGAAGGAAAACCGTACAAAAGGGGCTGCAGCCATGGCCACAATTCCCAGCACACCATTTAACGCATTTAATTCCCGTTGAATGATCAAATTCCTTAAACAAAAAAAAATGGAACAATCGATGCCCCTTTAAAGGCACAATCCGTGCCAATTGTTTCTGAGAAACCATTGTTAGAGTTCGCCCGATCGAGTGGCTCGAGATCGACGAATATGTACGAAGCATTTCCTACCCTGATCGATCGATCGAGGGGACGCGAGCATTTCCGTGCCGGCCTATCGAGCACACATGTTCCCCCTGGCTGCAGACATCGGGAACCGGTTGCCAACACAACGACACCTGGACGAAGAGAAAAAGAGAGACTAAGTGCACCTGTGCATTTTTCAGCACTACTATGGCAATTAATTAGCCCTTTCTCTTCACGACCAGCATTTTCATGCTCTCGCTTTTTACGCTCGCCCCCTACCTCCCTCCCCCCCCTCCCCTCCCCAGATCCGCTCCCTACGTTCCACTCCACGCTTGCCTGACCTATAAATCAGAGCGTGTTTGCACGCTCCCCGTTTGTCGCATAGACGACTGACCCGAAATTCCAGTTTAACCCGTTCGCACTTCTCTCCGTTTTCCTGTTCCACTCTTCACTTCAATCGTACGTGTGCAGATTGTTCGCGTTCCTCGCGCCGATTTCGCTATTTTCCTCCCCCCCCCCGTTTTTTTTTGCGCCCCCTATGGCACGCTTCGATTACTCTTTGACGAGCTCCCCGTCACGAAATTAGAAGGCACTCGAACAGCCTTTTCGAACGGATTGCCTCGCTTCCGGGGTATTTCATAAATGGTCTTCACAGAGATTAGCGCTCGAGGTGGAAATCGATCGCACACTTCTCTGCGGAACTCTGTTTTCTTAGAGTTGTCAGCGGTTTATTACGATGCGAGGGGGGATATTGGGAATTGTGATACGGTTAGACTATATTGTGGCTCGAAATTGGCGGCAAAAGCTTTGGAAGTTTCGACACCTCTTCGATTAGGTAGGGGTACTAGGGGCAAAACCGGGACGTTAAGGATAAAAGCTCATAAGTTTGACATTATTAATGTAGGATTTCGCCTGGTTCTTGCTGAATTCTTGGGCGAATGGGACGTGGGAATGGAGGTCTTTTGAAGGAATGAGACCCATAGTTAATATTAAAATAAACAGAGTTTAATGTAAGTGGAGCTAAGTGGTGAATAATGGTGAAATATATAATAAGTAAAGGATCAAAGACGCAAGTACACGACTGGTCCGCTCGACTACCGGCAAACGACTTCTCTCGTCGCTCGTCTCCTCACGCGACAATGCCGGCGCGCTTTTCGGCTGTTTTTCCTACGCGTTACGCGCCACGCCTCGACCAGCGCTCATCGGCATCCCATTAATGTAAAAGGGAAATTGAAATTAGGATTCATTAGAACAAACTCTTTATTGAATAATAGTGTATATCCATATTATTTTTAATACAATAACAAATACAAGAAAATTACGATTTAAAATATGATCCGTTTTTACGGTTTTACCCCATGGCCTGGGTAAAACCGGGTACCATGTTAGAAACTGGCCCTAGCACCTGTAACAACGGAGTTCGTCAAATTCTTCAGTCCCCCAACCAGTGCAGCCTTCGTGAGCCCACTTACAAGGAGAGTATTTTAGGTGTCCGCCTCCGATCATTTTGATTTTTTGATATGTTATAGAGGACCGAAAAATAAGAAATACGTGTTTTTTTATTAGTCCCTCTAGAAGACCTACGTTTAAAAAAATCCCCAAAAGAACCTGAAAAGTCATGCAATCAAAAACGACACCGTAACATCATTTCACTGTTTGTTTGAAATACAATGATTAAGTGTTTATACAGAAGCCCTTAGCAAATCCTTAAAATTCAAGTTTTTAATCAATCGAGAAAAATATAAAGTTAGTGAATTTCTCAGTAGATAATATTTCACGATCGAATTTCCAATCTTCAGCTGGACAATTTTAATGGAAAGATAGTTTTTAAATTATAGTTTTAAAACCACATAATCTTACTCAAATAAATTTTTTTTATTACACTTTTCGATGTACTTTAGCAAGCCGAAAAATTTGAAAAATATGTGTTTATGAGCGTAGTCTACTGCCTACAGCGACCAAGCCGACAGATATATATATATATATTGTTAGAAATATTTATGAAAAAGTCATTTGGCAAGCTACAGTGATACTCACATAATTATGTGAATATACTTAGCGCAATTTTTATCCAGGGCATTTTTGTATTAAGCATTTCTTTCTATCTGCATTAGTTCCCGAAAAAAATAACAACATAGGATTACCATTCCCAAATTTGAGGGCAGTTTTCATTCCCCGAACACGAATGTCAGACGATAAAAAAGTATGTGTCGAATATTCTGTAAAACTCTACCCATGCGCGTTTCATCAAAATCAGAGATTGCCAATTCACTGATATTGATTGAATGTGGAAGAAAAGGGGACATCCTAGCTTTTATCAAATTCTTGCACCAACATCCAAAATAAATATATTTCAAAGTACACATAGTACAATAAGGCCGCCGTGCTAAAATTACCATACATGCAATTCTATAGCCTCGTTCTTGGGATCATAATTTTACGTCCTCGGGATACTACCCCATAATTTCCGGCGTAACGAATATTCCGTGTCCCGGTTGAGCTGATCAAGATCAGCGTGTACAGCGTTTCCTGCATTGTGGATCTTAGCGATCCTGTAATACTGCGATATTATGAAGTTGTAACAAAAATATGGATTGTAAAGGAACTAGGTTTTATGAGATCTTTCTAATTGAGCTACATCAACACATTAGACTTAACGCTACACCAACCCACGAAATTCTCGTAACTGTTACTTACAAGGGAAGTTAGGCAACCCGAAAATTCAGAGAAATATGCAACTTCTGTGTGCAAGTGGAGTAGTTTAGTAACCTATTTCTTCTTGGCGCCATAGTACAATTTTAGAGGGAGAAATCAACCCTTAAAAAAATGCAGAATTATTGTCTTTTTCGTGGAATATCTCGAGTACAATGAGAGACTTCGAAAAGAAGTTTAAACAAAAGTTGCAACTTTCTTTTATATCTACAGAACTGCGTAAAAATAATTATCGAAAAATCCCTACTTTTCGAGTTACCCCCACCACCAATACTTAATTCGAGAACACATAGTGCGAGCAATAATCACAATTTCATTTTAATATTTACAGGGACTCGTCGTAACTTTCCCATCATATTTCGATAAATAACAATGCTTTTCGGATTCCCCGGAACGTGTGAAAATTTGTATTTTCCACCGCGGCCCCAAGTTGACCAGACAGTGGCATTGCCCTTTCCTAACGCCCTCCCAGATTCGCAGTACACAAGCGATACCGTTGTCTCGTCGATGCTATCTGCTCGGTAAAGTTCGCACGTCCCGAGGAAGATTAACAGGGGACCGAGCGGCGCGCGAAGTGCCCGCGAACAGTTTATTATTAATTTGCGAGCACGCATCGGTGTTTGTTTAACGGCCTGGTAAATCGCGCGGAATATTCATAACGTTAGGAGAAAATTGGAGATGCATCGAGCGGGACACTCCTTTTTTTTTTTTTTTTGTTTCCATCGGTACGCGCGCCGCGAGCGCGCCCGACTGCAAAAGGATTTATGTAAACCGGCTGTCGGCCCGGCGAATTGCGATAGGCTAAAAATTGATGGAATTCCGCGTGGCGCGTACGTGTTTCGGGGCTAAAACTGTAGAATGAAAGACGTGATCGAATATAAAGGGTGAGTCACGTAACGTCAGAACGAAGAATTTCTCCGTTGTTTTCGGTGGTACAAATTTACGGGGGTGGGAGTGCTTGATTCGTTGGGATGAACAATGCAATGACGAGGACTTATTTTCTCAAGGACAGAGCTTTTAATAGGTTAAGGTCGATGATGTAGGCATTCGACGTCTGGGAACGGCCTATGGTGCGATTGGAACATAGGTGGGAGGCCCCGTTGGTTTCGGTATTTGTAGAGTTCGAGAAAGAGTAACGTCGGAGAGTTGGCGTTGGGGGGATCCCCTAGCCCCCACCCCCGGGACACGACATGAAAACCACGGCCTCCCGACTTGCCTGCGGAGGAATCCCTATGACAGGGCTGTGCAACTTGTTCCCCGCCGCGGGCCGTACAGTCCCCACTACTAGTCAGCTGGTTCCCCCACCATCAGGAGATTAACCGCTACTCCATGTCCCTTTCTGTTACTCCTACGAGTGCGTATACTGTAGGACAGGAGTGTCGAACTTCCCCACTCCGAGAGCCGGGCCCCGGGTCAGCCGGTTCCCCCACTTACTTTTCTCCAGGCGCTGCACGAGACCCGGCAGAGAGAGAGAGTGCGGCAACCGGAGGAGAAATTCATCAGAGTGAAGTAGGTGTGGAGGGGGCCGTTCTCCTACGGCTGTACGGAGCAGGCGAAGAGGAGAAGGAGCCACTGCGGCTCGGGAGCCGCTAGTTCGACACCTCTGCTGTAGAAGTTAATAGAGTATGGTGGGGCTCGTTCTTCTGTGGCCCAGCAGAGTAGCTTGTTTCCCGTTTTGGGGAAACGATGCGTTTGCGGCGTATAGTTTCTTTTAGAATTTGTTCTCCTTTCAGCGAGCAGAATATTCTAACATATGTTGACTTAGAGAAAAAAAGTGAACATTAATTTTCAATGTTATAAACAATTTCGCAGCAATTTTTTTTACAAATCCCCACCAATCCAGAGGTGTTGATTCACCCTTGAAAGCAGGGACCATCACTTTAACACCCTGTACTTCATAGACATCAGAAATTCTTTCTTAGATATACAATTCAGTTTCTGTCCCACGAATAAACCATAAATCTGTGAAAAATCATTCAGGACTCATATTGCTTGCTTTAATTTATCCACCAAAAACTTTCTAACTGAAGTGAGTTGCAATTTCGATAATTTGGGTAACCTCCATCCTCACTTAATTCCTACCAAACGATGTTCGCAGTGTTTAACAAATTATTCTCATTGCTATTGTGCAAATCCTTTTCGGCTTTGCTTCTCCTAGTATATGCACTAAATTAAGAATTTCACTATCACAATGATTACGTAAGGAGTAAGACAGAGGGCTTCCCTGATAATGGGCGTAGGCACCACTGCAGTTTGCATGCCTTCAAAGCTATCGCGTGAGGCTCATTTGCATTGCATCTAGACAGCCGGTATCTATCATCTGAAATTAACACTGTCAGCCATGCTTTCGTAGATTGGCTCGCTTTTATGTACACACGTGGAGTTACGATTAAGTCACCGGGGGTGAAGCGTGGCTCTGCGCGTTGAAACGCGTGGATATACAGTCACTAATTCTATTCTGTTAAAAAATTCTGATTTCTGAACAATTTTCCTACAAACGCCGACCAATTGTTTTGCACGTTTTCATTTATACGAGGCGACACCAATGGCGATGAGATGCGATGTATAGAACGATTTTTTAAAACCCTTGACAATGTAAAGTAGAAAAAAATTGGTTTCAATAAAAATTTAATGAATTGTTTGCAGTCTATAGCGGTGTTCGAATGTTGCACGCTAATATTTTTAAAATTCAGTGAAATTCTGACTTTTTTGTTTTTATATTTAATTTCCTTTGACTGCAAGTTTTCTTGATGTTGTATCAAAATCGATGTTTATTTAAATGATTTCACATCTTTTGAAATATTTAAGTTCGTAGTCACGGTTAAAATCATATTAAGGTTAACATAGAAAGACCACTAATAAATAACAGGAAACGTTCAATTTTTCTTCACAGATCAACGATTTTTTAAAATAATCAATTGCTAATATTATCTTTAGTACTAAAGCAATCTATTTACTGATATATCTGTAACGAAAATTCAATTACAACGTTAGATGCACCCATTCTGCGAAATACGGTTGTGTGTCTGATCAAAGATAGGCCATTTCTACTTGTCTGATGTATCTACTGTCTATTTAGGATGGAAGCAGCTCACAGAGTGATCGGTGTAAATTTTTTTTCTGCTCTTTACCCACACTGTTTTCATTGGGATCTTTAGATGACCATAGTAGTATATGGTTGTTTGTACTCACTAGGAAATTTTAATATACAAAGCAGAAAGCTTTCATATATTTGTGTGTTTGTCTGTCGCCTAAAAACTTTCGAGCGATAAACTCTGTGATCACGAAATGTGCCACAGCTCATTATGCCTGACTAATCCAGAGGAATGTGACCATTTCCACAAAAAAAAATTCTTTTATAAAATCAGAATCTAAATTTCGAGCGAAGCCGAGTAGTAAAGGTACTTAGTAAACTGTAAACATAGGCACCAAAATCACATGTTATCATTTTAAAGAATGAAGACTGTTTATGACACATATAGTATCTCTACGTAGAAAGAAATTAACTCGATCACACCAAGTCCCCCTGAAAGCCAAATAATTTTTACAGAACAATAACGTCACATCTCGCTTAATTTTAAATATATTAACATGTAGGTATACGTAACAGGCGTGGTTTCATTACCTGTGTACATACCGGGTGATTTAGGACGAGTGGTTCAACCGAGATTAGAATAATTGCTTACAGAAAAATATAATTTTTCTATAAGTTGCAATTGCAAATATCTTTTTTCGAATTAGGCTCTGTCTTTGAGAAAATCGAGTTTGAACATTCACGAAGCATGCATGGATTTGACTAAAAATCGATTCTACTTTCAAATCGATTATTTCGAGAAGAAAGCCCTGTTCGAAGAAAACCATTCGACAATTTCGTATTATTTATACAAGCGAATTCATTTTACTGTAGTTTCGCTGAAATGCGATTTTCTTCAAGAAACAAAGACACAAGAAAGCAGGCATGGTTAATGCAAAGTGACGATTACAGTTTTCAAAATGTGAGTGAAGGTAAGAAAATGCTAATTTTTCTCCAACAAGGGATTTCTCTTTTAATTATAGGCGACCTAACACTTTCATTGTAGCTAAGAGTAATAAAGTATCTGACCAGCCAGTCAGATAACATCGCGAGCAAGCGTTAATTACGGTAACTGCGATCTGGAACGTATTTATCGCGAAAGAGGAGTTCGTTCAACAGTAACGACGAGAAGCATAAAGAAGAGTAATGCACGCGGCACGTATTATAAATACGAACACATTCCGAACGCTTTGCGGGACAGATAATTACAAGTATTCGCGAAACCTTGGCATACGAGGGAAGAAACTCATGAACGGTCCCTTTGTATCTCTGAATCATTGCTAACGAATGCGCGATTGTCAGTTTATTAGGGCGTTAAGCGTGTGCTGTGCTGGAAATACTTGGGCTGATTATCTTCGCTGAGTGAAGAAGATCGTTGTCTCTTACAAAGGAATGATTGAATGTATTTTTAGGACGTTACATGTATCTCAGAAGGAGAACATCTCTTCGGCCATTCGTGAATAATCGGGTCTTAATTATTAGTGATACACACAGATTTTGCAAATGCAATATGTAATGAGAATCTTAAACGTTTAATAGAAAGTGTGATTTTAATATAAAATGTACTATGACTCACAGATTTGTTCGTGAAGATTAAAATTATTATTGGTATCTTTATCAGGACTTTAGAATTAAAGAGATTAGAAGACTGTTAATTATGTAAACTAATGGTGACACTGATAAAAGAACAGTGGTATTACAGTAGTTTCCACAATTAGTAATTCTTTGAATTTACATGAACAAACTTGTAAATGACTGTGGATACCAAGCGACACTTACAAGGGAACACCGCGAACCCGGACTCACCGATTGGAACGCAACTTTGTGAGTTTTTAGAGTGACTCAAAACGAGAACAACGGTGTCTTTTATTTGGGCCCTATCGCCCTTTAAGGGAGTGAAAACTAACCTCAAAGTCAAATTGGCACTTCCACTTTTTCGCGTATAACTCTCAAAGTACAATAGACAGAAAAAAATGTTCCAAACAAAAGTTTAACCCGCTCGTAGCGGGTTAACCCAGTTACTTCGGTTCTTTCTAGAATTTAAGAACCGTTCCCTCGCGGTTAGTATGGGTTACTTCCGTGCCTAACCGAGACCTAACCCAGGCCTTTTTTTTTTTTAACGTGGAGAAATCCCTAACGGATACCCCTAACCCTCGGGGGAGGGACGGGGTTATGTGGGGCTTGCACCCACTAAAACTCCACGGTGGTCGTCCTCGGATGCGGAGTAGCGCGCCTGAGGAGGACTTGATGCGGGGGCAAACTAGCGATTCGTCCGCTTGCCCCCCCCTCACGCGCATGATGTTGATGCATACTCCGCACCAATTCCCCGAAGACTCGGGGACTTCCCTGGGGACCTAACCCAGGCCTAACCCAGACCTTCCTTGGTTAACCGGGTAAGGGTTAGGGTTACGCAGCGGTTCGGATCCCTGATTCCAACCACCTCACCAAATAATTACATAAAAAAAAGTCATAAAAGAATGGATATCTTCAATCGGAAAGTACGAGAAAAGCCAGCGCAAACCGTCCAATCCCACGCGAAATAAACCCTGTAACGAATCACAGCTACTGTATTAAAATGGAGCACGTCCACGTAGAAGATTTGATTTCGCTAGGTAATACCTTAACGCGCTCGCCACGTGGAAGCACATGACTTACTACCCGCGCGTATCATATAACCCCTTGCTGAGTGTGTGCCATCGCGGATACACGTGTGTCGCACCTCGTGGCTAACAACTCCGTTCGGCACGATCGTAAAGCAAAGCAAACAGCGTGCAATCCTAAGTAAATGAAAGGGCCGCGGTGTCCTGCGACGCAAAGGTATCGTAAACTTTTCACGTTTGTTCTTATTAATCCGAGTAGCGAGATTGCTGCCGCAACGAGTCACACCGTGGCAGCTGTTGCTGTCGATTTCCACTTGCTTCGCTTTTTTGACATTAATCGCCCGCCGGGAGCGCGAGGGATTTTTAACGGTTCCGAGGGAAACGGCGGACAACGCGCGTGCGCAGGCGAGCGTTGCGGATTTACGATGTCTGTTGCGCCAGCGTAGGTATTAAATTTCGTATCGTGTTGCGAGTGTAACTTCAGTAATTTTGTGAAATGAGTTCGCTTAAGCGGCTACCTTGTAACGTAATAAACCCCTTCCACGTTTTTTTTCCCAGGTATTTTGATATCCTTTTTGGAATTTCAGAGGCGGTGAAAACTGTCGTGTACAGATTTACGTGCTTTCCGAATTCTCGCGTGTACGATGCTTGTGAAACGTGAAAGATCCTTCCAATCTAGTTATGAACTGATAATTGAAATATGTACGTTTGCTTTTTCTCTTCGTGCCAACTTTCTATGTTTTTTATTTTAATTTTAGGCATTCAACGTTTCATAAACAGCTGATTTTAATTTCAATACATTGCATTATTAGTAGTTACATATACTTTTTGGAGATGCTGCACGTACAGTTGGATTAATTTATTTTAGTAAAGGACGACACGAAGATTTGATTTTGAAGACTTTATTTTGTTATTAATTATGTTGTTTAATTATTTATTTCGGGTACATTTAGCTGCTCATTTTTATTTTTATTTTTTCTACTCTATAGTACCTACTTATGAAAGTTGGCGCTTCAGAAAATTTATAACCCGAGTTAGGTTAAGCCAGTAATGCGATTAATTCATTGCTTTATATAACAGGCAATTCAATTATTATATCTTCCCGAAAATAAAAACAGTAACAGTTTATATTTCATTTTCTCATTTTCATTTTCAATAGTTGGAAGATATTACAATGTATCTTCCCACGCATTTTATTTTCAATTGCGATAGAACGGCGTACATGTGTAACGAAAGACATGCAGCTTGACAAAATTAATACAAATTCGGTTCAATAGTGCATAGCAAATTCACAGAAATGACATTACACGAATGAATTACGTTACATTTCTTTGTGTATAGTCGAATAATAACAACCAATTTTTTTACTATTACATTTATGTTTTACTCGATACATTATTTATTAATTATTGTATACATATCTACACTTTGTACGAAATTTAATTCTTTTCTTTGACCATTCGATCTCAGGAGGTTTACCATATGATGAAGTTATTTTGTTTTGTAGTTAGATGCATTGAAATTATATCAAGAACACTTTAATTCTTTAAATAACAATATATTTGCTTTGAAATATTTGTGAAAATTGTCAAGGTCATACAGAGATTATATTGAATGAATAATATGTAAAAGATAAGAAACATTTAATTATATTATTTTTGCTTTGTCAATTCTTGTCTTACCACGTGAGACGAATGAGTAGAAACGGTCAGTACACGATCAGACATGCATTAGTAGTGCACGCTGAGGACGCGTTTAAGGTAAAATTTCAAATTCGATTGCAAATATCTCATCTCTAAATAAATCATGCGTAGTCATGACCATAGTTTCTGATTTTTTTTATTTCGAAAATTCGTTGCTTTCTTTTCGAAGCGAGAATTACACGTGTAAACTTTTCACTCACTAGGTCCATCAGACTCTTGATATGATAGTCGTTTTACTTGTCAATAAAAAAGCTACTCATTTAGATATTTGCATGCACATATTGCTATTTCTAAACATAAAAATGACCTTGATTCTACCAACGTGTCTCCAAATAAAAAGACTCAATTTTTAATCAAATAGTAGCCTTCGAGAAAATATCTCGCTTTTCAACTACAAGGTATTTCAAACCCAGAATTCCGCGTCTAGGATGCCTATGCCTGAATTCTGTCACAATCAATTTCTCTCCTATGCTTTGGAAACTTCTTGATTTATGACGCATTTGTTTCCTACCAAGGGCGAGAGAAATGGAAATTCTAGACACTTGGAAATTAATTCGAGTTTCTCCCATCGCGATATTGTGTACTTCTGATAAATGTATATCGATTATAAAAGAAGCCCTTCAATGAAAATTAACAAACAGTCCTTCACTACTGAATTCAATGACTGATAGCAACATCAACAAGTAATCGTACCGAAGTTGGAAATATTAGCATCCTCGATGGAAATACGTGCTTAAATACACAATGTAAACGAGTATTGGAGAGTGATCAATCACGTTTTATTATCCCCTTTTAATATGTTTATCTCGTACACCCTCAATATTTACCATTGATTGCCTGTACAAATTTTATTTGTGGACGATTAAACGTTTACTTCATAGCTTCGCCACGAATCATACCTTGATCTCAAAGAAAACGTAAGATTCCAAAGCAGTGATTCCCAACTTATAAGTGGCGACCATCAAGTGGGCCGCAAAGTGTTTTCTGGGGAGTCGCCACGGTTTTTTTTTAATATTAATTTTTATAATATATAATGTGTTTTCTTTACCTTATTAAATTTATCTTACTTTATATGAGGGAGGGGGATCGCAAGTTATTTGAAACTCAAAAGGGTTGGGAAACACTCCTAAAGATTGTCAATTAAATAAATTTGTATTCAATGCTATTTCCTTATTTTCATTAGTACCACCAACTGAACTTTACAACACGATAAGAAAACATCTTCTTAGCGGTTCCAATTTCAATTTCATTTATATTTTCTGTATTGTCGTAATATTGTACGTCTACAGCAAGGAATGCTAAATAGAATTTTGATTGGTACTTCGAAGATTTCAAGTTTCTTTTAGTTTCTGGATCAAAATAGTCGTGAAATAAACTCACTTGAACTCTAGATTCGATCTGAACTTAGATTCGAGAATTGTACATTTGATTTCGCCAAATTACTCTTGCAATATCTCTTGCAGTAAGTTTGTGCTGTATGTAAAAGTCAGGAAATCACCCTAAAATTCCATATTGGCCTACTCACACTCTCACTTTTGCCCACCACTTTAAAAAATCATTTTGGAACAAGAAACTACTATTTACGTTGCAATGGACAGGTTGGCATAGCTTAGAATTTATCGAATTATGGAAAAGCAAGTACCAGGATATTGGAACCATCAAATACTGTACTTCAGACTTGAACTTCGCATCTTAGATATTTGCACATCAGCTATGCTGCACGTGTCGTATTCAGTTACTGCTAATATTCAATACATTTGCTACCTTTTGCAAATAAGGGTTTTATTTCCTACACACCCATGAACCGAATTGTATCTAAAAGTTTCGTACAATTAGATATTGATAGCGTAAATAATATTTTAAAAAGAGTGGCAACAAATCTCGTGTTTCGGTTGCCATAAAAATGATTTCTCACTTCTAATTCTTCTGCAGTACTCCAAGGACAACAGAGGGGGGATAAGAAAGTAGATATGTGATGAAATGCATTGAGGGCTGTAACTTTGTATAAAGAAATCCATACATAGAAAAAAAAATTTAAAAAATTAAAACCGACTTCAAAAAAATAAAAAAGCGCTAAAAAGTAAAAAATAATTTTGTTCCTTATTTAATCCACGACTCTCAATATTTTTATGTTGGCACCTCATCATTTGCACTGTGTAAATATGGCGCCGACTTAAAAAAAATTGAGAGTCGTAGATTAAATAAGAAACAAAATTATTTTTTATTTTTTTGCGCTTTTTTATTTTTGTTTACTTTATTATTCTGTACTTTTTAGTTATTTATGTTATATAACTATATTCGTTTAAATAATATAATATATAATATAAATATAACATGATATACAATATATATTATAATATAATAAATATAATATTACAACGTAGAGGGGACACGATCCCGAGCGATCGTTTTCGCCCCTTTCTTGCCGATGGCGAGCGCGAGATGTAACGAGAGCGAATCAGAGGGACTGAAAGCGAGCAAGAAACAGTACGAGACAGACGACGCGTTGATATTTTGTCTCGCTCTGCTTTTACGGTCGCCTGATACTCCGTCCTTTGCCTGTCCGCGCATATATATATTATAATGAAACAGATTTCTTATTTCTTGGTGTAACTTCAAAACTACTGAACCGATTTTGATAATTCTTTTTCCACGACCTAAGTTGATTCATGCCAAACTAAATGCACTAAGTTTCGCCAAAATCGGTTCAGTAGTTGCGGAGAAATTCGCGAACAAACATAAAACGTGCAACATACATACATACACCACGAACTGAGCCACTCTTTCTTCTTGAAGTCGGTTAAAAGCGTGTCGAATTGAGAAATTCCTCGTTCTTTAAAGTCGTTTAAAAATACCGAGCGAAATGACAGGGGATCCTTTTCCTAAATCCTTGCTCTAAGCAGTAGTCAATATAGAATAATCCTCGAATTGATGGAGAAACTCCTCCCTGCCGCGTCATACGAACCAATAAATACAAAATCTCCTTTAAGCTACGCCACAGCTATCCATAGCCCGCTGCAAATAAGCCGCTTTGAAAACGCGCGGAATAGGTTGGCGAAACAGCGAAGTTAACGAACCGGATTCCTCTTTATTAATTCATGCACTCGCATCGTACACGGCGCTCGCGCCCTATTATCGGCGTAAACGTAAATATATTGATAAACACCCCTCGGGGAGGGGGAGGGGGAGGGGGCACTTGTTACGCCAATAACAAAATATCGAGGCGCGCGTCGCCGGGCTGTATTCTCGTCCAATTATGCCACCGCGGAATCTCAGTAATTATATTTCGCGTAACGAACGAAATCCTCTGTAATGTCTCTGCAAATTGATGAACTGCGGTATTAAATTAAGCCGCGGAACCGTGGGATCCTCGCTCCTCGCCGCCCGAGGTATCGGCACTGCGATAGGGTTGATCGTCCGTCTCGATTTTGCAGCGCCGCGCGGCACGGGGCGGATTTTGAAACTCGATTCTTCCGCAATATTTCGCGGTCACGCGAGCGGAAACACGAACGCGTTAAACCGCATCGCGCCCGACATAACGCCCGCCCACGGACGTTCAATTCTCCTGCGATTAACGTATTACGGATAATCGACGCTCATTTCCCGATTGTCGAAAACAATGAGCGACGAATTAGGAGGCGTTAATGGCCGATTAGAGCCGGGGGGTGTGCGCGCGTAGTGTCAGCTAAGCCAGTTTCTGTGCACGCACACCGTCACAGCAGCTTTCATGCCGCCGCGACGGGGGGTGGAGGATGCGGGGGCGGGCTTAAATTCTATGCAACGGAGAATTAAAGCTAGACAGATATATCGAGCAAGATGATATACGGATATCCCTGTGTATATGTTAATTAGTCCAGTGAAATTAGGATCTGGCTGTGGGAAAATTCACAGCAAGCTAAATTTTTGCATGGGCCTTCATTTCGTCGTTTTAGACGATATGTCAAAAGGCCCCATCGATGTGACTGTCGCACAGTGGGACGGATCGACGCTTAAGTAGGCATTCGCTTCGGTTTTTACATATTTCATCGTTTAGTGATTACTACCTTTAGATCACAGAATTTAGATACTAATTTTATAAAAAAAATAATTCTTTTTGGTGTGAAAATAGACACATTCATCTGGATTAGTCAGGCATAATCAGCTGGGGTACGTTACTCGTAATCGGGGAGTGGGGGAAATCTGTGTAATGATTAAATCCCACTGTTCTTTTAGTGCAGAAATATGGGAAGAGGTAGTTGAAGGTTTGTGGATGTTGATGTAGATTGTAATGACTGAGATGTGATGCACGACAGTTAATAATCAATACTTAATTGTTTAATAGTGTTTGTGATATATTGAAAGGTTGTACGACTGTGCGTAAGACGATGTGGGGAACTTGATTGTGCCTGGATGCCTTGTTTGTTTCATTTCTGAGCATCTGTAAATACGTGTTTATATTACGCAGACATATTTGTGAATGTATGTCAGTGTATGTCGTTAGCAAATGTGCTTGTTTTCGAAATCAATAATAACAGAAATTACAATTTCCAAACAATACGAACTGCTAAACGGGAGCTACAATTTGCACGCCTGACACATGCTATGTTGTACTACTTCGCGCGTTCTATATGGTAGTTACTACTGCGATATGTCAATTACTATTAAAACAATACAGTAGAGTGTTAGAAAAGCTGGCGATCTGATATCATAACTGCTTCTTAAATTGATTTAAATTAATTGACGAGTGAATTTTTCCTTAAGTACTTCAGAAAAATTACGACGTTCCAAATGATTTCATTGTAAATTCAGTCTTCCAAATGTCCCAATGAAGAGATAATTTACGGAAAATCTAGTAAATAGTTTAATGACCGTGTAACTTATTTACGTACATGAAATGCTCCAAACTGATTGCTGAACTTAAATTTACTACTTTAACATATTATAGTATGCGTGAATGTTTTTTCACATATTAACAATGACTTCCTCCTGTCGATAATTTTTTCATAGGTGAAAGTGAATACGTCCACCTTGATAGATTGGTTCATGTGTTCTTTGTTGTATCGAAAGTGATTTTTTATTATGATTTCCGTAGAAAGGAGGAATTTAGTAATTTTTCCTAGCATCGTGATTAAGGGGTCATTCTGGTAATCACGCCGCAAAATTCGGCAACATTCAGGCTTTTTTTCTCGGTGAATGCAATGAATAACTATGTCAAACTTTTTTTTCATTTATTAAGCTACTTGTAATGTATACGAAACAATTTTTTAAATACACTTTTAGTTGTGTTTTTTCAATGTTATCAGGAGTTAAAAATCATGCCTTTGAAAAGACGGCGGGAGTGATTTCAACTCACAGACTCATCTGAAACAAAAAAAAAACAAGCTGATTCTTAATCATTATGAGTACCGCTATCGCAGGTGCCAGAATTAGCCACGTAAGTCAAAATTTAACAATATTGTGCGCATTCAAAATTCAAGTAAAAATGGAAAATTTCGAAACTTGAAGTTTGAATGCGCGTAATTTTGTTAAAATTTTACTTATGTGGCTAATTCTGGCACCTGCGATAGCAGTACTCGTAATGATTAAGAATCAGCTTGTTTTTTTTATTTTAGATGAGTCTGTGAGCTGAAATCACTCCCGCCAGGGAGGTATTCCTTTTCAAAGGCGCGATTTTGAACTCCAGATAACATTGAAAAAACACAATTAAAAGTGCATTTAAAATATTGCTCCGCATACATTACAAGCAGCTTAATAAATGGAAAAAAGTTTGACATTGTTATTCATTGTATTCACTGAGAAAAAAAAGCCTGAATGTTGCCGAATTTTGCGGCGTGCTTACCAGAATGGCCCCTTAAAGTAGGATATATCTAAGTCGTTGACTGTCATTAATCAAATGTTTTTGTAACGAAATATGTTATACTGCAAACTGTTGAATAGTTTCTTACGCATCACTACATGAAAGTGGCAAATGTTCGAGTAAAAATGAGTGTTTATGTGTTGAAAATACAGCAGACAGTAGCATCTGCAAAAGAGCATTTTTCCTACGACACTTTAAATTCACTTGTAAATTCTTTTCGTAATGGTTCAATTTACTATGAAATAAATATTCTGCCTCCGAAATCGCGGAATAACCAGCTTCTTGAGCTCGCTTGATTTAAACAGTACCTAAATAAAAATTATAAAATAAGTTTTGTTTTTGTACCTATATTTGTATGCACAGAAGATGATGTATCACACAGTGTTTAATGAAATATGTATTGAGTCAGCTTTCGAACCAGACAGATTCGAAATTAATGATCCAGTTGAGTTATAGTCAATGATTGAACTATCTGTTGGATCTCTGCGGCATGAGTACATCGAGATAGAGGGAAGTGAGCTGTGTTGGGTTCGTAGATTGGAACCAAAGCTCGTAATCACACCAATTTTACGGATATTTGCTCGATCAATTTCTGAATCGCGAGAAGAGTAACCACGTATATCTATCGTATCTGGGGGTTCTTGTATCTTAATAAAATCAAGAAAGGGAGGGCATTCTTCTGCGAACAAGAATTATAACTCTCTTCGAAAAAACATTTCTGCTGGCCTAAGTGCATTTCTCACAGCCTGTCCAATTATTTACGACAGTGGTACGTGGTTTGATAAGGTATCAAAATTTCATCATAAAACAAATATTCGCAATGATATCAAATCAAGCTTTTACGCACGTTTCTATGAACTTTATTACGCACATAAATCCAGAAAGAACTAAATTTAATCGTTAATGAAATTCCCCTGCTTTCTAATCAATTTTCACGCATCCTACGTCTTCGACTTGGATGCTTTGCTCTGAAAAATAATTACTTTGAATATGTGTTTAAAAAACGTGCTGCTAAGAATTAGCAGAATTCAGGTGTAAATATTAATCTTTGGGCAAAAAATATCGAAATTGTGAAATTATTGTTTTCTAGAGCAAGGCTCTGTTTTTGAAAAAATTCATTGTAAGAATTTGTCGTATACATGTGCACTTGACTGTGAATTGATTCCACTTCCAAAATTGATTTTCTCGACGCCAAAGCCTCGTTCAATAATGTTTTTTTTATTTTTTATTTTTACTCATTTCTTTGTAAGGGAAAAATTTGCCCTGATAGTTGTATGTACCATATTCACTGCTGCCAGGTGCACATATAGTAGAAAAATTTTCAAATCTGCTTTTCTAACAAATACAGCCGAACATCAAGAAATCTTATTCTACATTTTAAAGGCAAATAATGATAATACTTGTTCATAATTGCTCAATAATAATTTACATATTTATATTTTCTTCCGATCTTGCACTAACGGATTACCATTTGTTCTGATCACTACAAAACTTGTTAACCATTCAAAAATTCAGTGGTATGAGCGAATATAAAATCAGACCTGTCTCGCTTTTTCGATTCGAAACAACTGGAAATGTTTAGAAGAAGTGGTCTAGAAACGTAATAGCAAGTAATAGCCAGTACATCAATGATTAAAAATGAAAATATTACCTTTTTCACACTGAAGGTTAATTAAAAAAATCATAACACAAATCTTTGAAATGTTCCAATAAAAATCTTTCAAATGTTTTCCCGACATTCTCATGAACCAATTTTTTATTTTTTTTTTTATTTTAATTAGTTATTTTAAGTCGCATCAACCTCTAAGTTAGGTTATTAGCGACACAGATCATAGAAATGATATTCCCAACTCTTTAAGAAGATTGGTATTTTGAAGGAATCTCAGCAACTGATTTATCTTCTTGTGGTGGGTAAGATTTCTCTGTAAGCAGGTGTCAATCTCGCAGTTTTTCCTTACAGTTGAAAATTGGCGGCAGGAGAGTATAAGGAGAGTATTAATTTGGTGTTGCACGTATCACAAATTGGGATGCCTGCTTTGCTCCTTATATGAGTACGTGTGGCTAATTCTGATGCGTGATACTGCTGCTTGATTTGGTCTTGCAAGGTTACGGACAGAGGTGTTTCCAAAGAAGTAGTTTTTTAGTAGTAGCTGTCGAGGAGATACGTTTTGTTTCCATTCCTTGTCCCAGTATTCATTGATTGCCACTTTAGCGGCACTTAGTTTCTGGGCCATAAACTCATGTAGTTCGATAGTTTCTGCCGAGGAGTTTGCAGATAGAATAGATTCTAAAATTTTTATTATTTCCACACATTTTTGTAATTTGAATCAGTAAAAAATAATTTCACCCCAAAAAATATGGTCGTTTGAATACGTAACAGTTCAATTGCCTAACCCTGTATGTGTGTACCCTGTAGTAGAAGGGAGCTATTCTTAGTAGAAGGGGGGTGTTCTTATTTTGGATTTGAGTTTAGAAATACTTTTTTCCGATACTGTGTATGAGGAGGCAGAATCGAACCAATTATAAAGCCAAACCACCTAGTAGATACCACCACTAGCCCTTAACTGGTATCCTGGGGTCGCTCGTGACCCCAAGCACCCAAAGTTCGATATACAATTTTCGGTTGTCTAAGTTGGTAAACTGAATTTCTAATTAATTTTATACTAATTAATTTTTAACTTTCTAAGAAGAAAATATTCGTAGTGTTTGCTCTAGTGTCGAATTTACAAATTTCTGTGCCCTTTTTTATTTGGGGTCTGCCACGACCCCAGTATACCAGTCACGTTTGCCAAAAACAGTATACCAGTTAAGGGCTAGTATCCTTGCAGAGACGTAGTTCCTTTTAAGATGCAAGGTCATTGGCGCGCGTGAAAAATATACTCATGGCCGTTGCCTCGGTCGCGAGTGTGTAATTGAAGCAATTTCGCGTATACCCCGCCATAGCCAAGTTGAGTCCCTTTTTGCAGAGATAATGACTAAAGCTAGGCTGGGTAATCGATCTCCGTCTGACTGTCTGTGCCGTCCCTTCGCTCAGCAAGCTGCTTAAAGCCGTCTGGTCGAATACACAAAAGCAGCTAGCCTGCCTTTCCACTTTCCGGCCACGCTGAAGCCAAACGTGTTTGAATTCCGAGCCGCCCTTTTTCTTACAAGGAGAACTACGGTTCTTAGTGGCAAGAAAGTAATTAGTCCTGTTTTCGGGAACAGATGCGAGAATTTACAGCACCTATTGGTTTAAAACCCCTGCTAGACCGGAGCAGTAGATTAATAGTTACGGGGACACCGGAGGAAAACAGCTTGGTTGCTCTAAGACGAGTTTGTTATTTACCTGGCGGTCTCGTTGAAGCTTTTTACTCTGCAGGCAGATGTAACGTTTGTAAAATAATGGTGGGAACAAGCATTGTGGAATTTTAGGGATCCTACGAGGTACTAGGATCGCTTTTGAAACACTAACAGCTACAGTGAGTACCGAAAATATTCGGACACTTTTTAAAATCGAATAACTTTTTTAAAATTGGTCCAAACGAAATGTTTTTTTTATTTTGTTCACAGCGTTATTTAATCTTGTATCCTAATTCGGCGAGTTTTCTATTAACTGAGTGATCTTGAAGAAAATTATTTTATTGTTTTTGTTCGATACCTTTTGCTTGATCGTTTCTCTTATTAATCTACAAATTAAGCAGAGATTCGAGCTACTATTTACCTACCCAATCCAATGAATTGCATTGCGCTTGCATTTCACTACACAATCTACATGGTTTTGCACTTTAAGTGGTTTCGCAGATTAGCAGAGGTAGATATCGGTATGCGGATACGTTCGAGCTGCTTCGTGATCTAAGAAAGTACCAAATTTGAATTTATCTTTTTTTTTAAATAAACTTTTTATTATTCAATAAAAAAGTTTATTTAATAAGTTAAGTTAATACATTTTTTTATTATTCATGTACCACTACGTACCCACCCTTTCAGTTTCAATTTACTTTATATTCTATTAATTTTCCTGAAAATTGATTAAAAACTTAAGTAGCAATGTTTTATTCCGCTTGTACATATATGTATACATGTTACATTGAATTGTCTTTGTGTTGCAGGTAAGTTGCAGCATTCCTGTTTTCTTGAAAGGTAATTAGTGTAAGTAGGCGGTACTGAATTATATGTTCTTTGACTTTCGTAACTGCCAATACTCTCGCCATTTACTAAATTAGCAGCAGTATTGATTAAAACCCGAGAATAGATGTAGGCAGAGTTCATCGTCTGTTACCCATATAGATATACTAGCTTTAATACTCGGCTTCGCCCGAAATTTAGATTCTGATTAAAAAAAAATAAAAAAAATTTTTTTTTTTCTTGTGAAAATAGTCACGTATCTATTTTCATCATTCATCTCTATTAGAAAAACATAATGAGCAGAGGCGCATTTCATGATCCCAGAGTTTATTGTTCGAAAGTTTTTAGGCGACAGACAAGCACACAAACATATTAGAAGCTTTCTGCTTTATATATTAAGACAATGCTACCTATTGCTGAAATGAAGATCGATAGACATTAATTAAAATGATTCGGTTCAACACTTCTCTATGATACTACTGCAATCGAAAGATACTTATGGAAATAAAAATTTCATTTAATATACTGCAATAGTATAATAGCACCACACAGTTTGGAATATAAAAAAGCCTTTTATGTAGGAGAATATGACTTTAGAAAACTTTGAAAAGTGTTTGAAGGGTGCAAAATTGTTTTTTAAATTCCCCTGTGTCAAGAATAGGGTGCGCATCCCCTACAAATTTGTGCACAGATGAGGGATAAATTAACCCCTTAACACCCACCTCCGTAATATTACGTTCGATAGGATCGCACCCGCTTTACGCTTTTTTCGAAAAAAGTATTTCGTCGCAGTTTATGCACATTTATATAGTAAAATAGAAACATTATAAAAGCTTGTAATTTTTTAACGTTTTCTAAAATTTAGTGCGTCGTTTAGGGGTTAAAGTAGCGTAGCCTGCAATTTTTAAATGGGATAGAATATAAAGCATTACAGTTTTGTTAACGATATTATTTAAAAAACAAGCAGTGCTTGTTTAAAACATTTTTCTATACTTTACTCAATTAATACAACAGACTAGAAATTATCCTTCAATTACAAGGAAACTTGAGCTACTCGAAAATTTTGTTCGTCCTTTTACAAGTATCAGGTCACCTTTTCTTACCCCTTCTTCGTTCCCAAGGGTAAAATTATTTCTTACAGAATGACTAGCGTTTTGTTCGATTCTACCAACATTTTGGCTGCTAGGAGGAATTCAGCAAAAACTAAAAAACTTGTTTTGCTTGTTTAAAGTGGGTGGTAAATTTATTCTCGTTTGCAAAGTAGATCTTATAAAAACCAACAATATGCAAAATTGCATTCTCTGTATACACAAGTACGGGTGTACGTTTAACAACGAGTTACACTAACGAATGTAATTGATGTATGGCGTCTAATCAGGGATCATGGTAATTTTAGCTATCGTGTATTCTGGAATCCACTTGTGCCCTATATTCCAGCACACAATAAATCACCGCGCATTTTGCAAGAGTGTTATCGCCATTTTTTCTCCATAAAAAGTACTCACTCCTATTTAATATTCATTTTATATCGCACTTGCTGTCACATTATTACACGCCACGAGTGTGCGTAACTTGAATTAATTAAGATATTATTAATACATCGCGTTATTATAAATTTAAGTTGACAGTCAGCAGAATATTATTTTTAGGAGTAATGGTAAAGTAGCAATAAATTTGATTCCGACAGCACTACTGAAAAATGAACAAATGTCTATGAAATTCTTTCTAAATAGTGGAAATAGCCTTTTCTACAATATGCGCAGGTATACCTACACGTAAAGTACATACGTTATTCTAATTAAACACTTTTGAATGTTATATTATATACATAAAATACTTTATATACTCCTTAAATGAATACTTTATGTACATTTATTTAATACTTAAAGTTAATAGTAAATCCTGCAAATAATACCTTTAAATAATCGCTATAAAAATTAAGTGGTATATTTATAAAACTTAGCAAAAAATTTTCGACCTTAAATCAATGAATCCACATAGATTTTACTTAATCAGCCACAATAAATACCCGCCTATAACCTTATTTATCATACATTTCAGTAAATATCTTTATATTTGTCGAACATTTACTTACAACTTAACATAATTTTAACACATTTATAATTTAATTTCTCCAATAATTAAATTACACACATTAATTTTCTTATCCTTGACATAATTTTAACACATTTCTAATTTAATTTCCCCAATAATTAAATTACACGCATTAATTTTCTTATCCTTGACATAATTTTAACACATTTCTAATTTAATTTCTCCAATAATTAAATTACACACATTAATTTTCTTATCCTTGACATAATTTTAACACATTTATAATTTAATTTCCCCAATAAATAAATCACTTGCTAGACTTCCATACAATTTCATACAACTTATCACCAGGAACGCATTAAAAATTCAGTCATCCCAAACAATTCCTCCTCAGTGGTGGCCACGTCACCAGCCACTTTTACAGCCAACATTAGGGTTTATACAAAAACAGACTTTTGAAAAAACCGGTTTTCGAATTTTCACAAAAAATATATAATTAAAATAGTAAATAAATATTTGTACTTATTTTAAAAATGTTCAGTTCCCTTAATATTTATGGAATTACAAAAATATTACTGTATCTATACAAAATCAAATAAATAAATAAAAATTAAATTAACTGATATCCGTACAATTTTTTAGTTCATTTCATATTTATGGATCTACAAAAATATAACACAATAAAATGGACTACATACAAAACCAAATGAAAAAAAACTAAAATCCGCACAAAACATAAATTTTTTACAGTGGTACCTAATTATGCATCTTTATTCCATTTAGTATTTTTCTTAAAAAAATATGAACTCATAAATACAGTTTTACAGTAATGAGTAAACTATTACATACAACAATATGCTTGTATCCGAGGCGAGTCTCAATTCAAAATGTTAACGTTTCTAATTAAATAATTAATTAATTTCTGCATATTAATTCTAATATATAAAACCGTTTTTTTTTTCAATTTAAAACCCGGTTTTCGAATTTCCTAAATTCACAAATAAAAATATTTTTTTAAAAACCGACAAACCCTAAACATTATAAGCATCATTGGTATACCTGTCGTCGTTTTTTACGTAGAAACCAACAAAGCCCGCATTACGTTCACGGGAGGGCCATTTTCATGCCACTACTTGGCGACTGATGAGAAACAGAGATATTTCTGCAAACAATGTTGGCCAATCCCTTCGTAAGACGGAAACGTGTATGTATCTGCCTCGAGGCAGGAGTAAGTCTAACTCTGAGCCAATTTCGATAAGTCCTCGCAATACAGGACATTCCAGCAAGAACAAGGAAACGCCTTTTAGGTTCCACTGGCTAAGAAGAAACTATTAATCCATTTGCAGCGATATCAACGCCACACCGGCTGTTTCTAAGCACAGAAATAATCCTACCGGTATTATCGTCCGCTACGACGCCATAGACGATGCCCTTTTTGCAGAAATTCGATGCGTACGCCTGCAGTATGTATGGCACGTACAATCTTCCAGGTTTTATACTGGGATTCTTGAAATTGGCTTGCTAGTAACAGTTAAAAGGAAAATATGGTACGAGGCAGCGAAGTGCTTACCGCTTTAGAGGATAGCATTAAGACACCGGAGTTGGAGTTACGTATAATAGACGTTTTTTCTTTTTTAAAGGAGGCAACAGGAATTTATGGATTCGGTTTCTGTGCCATTCGTTGATTACTTGGAACGATATTCATTGTGGTGCTACGACTGCTTGTGTTGGAAGTGGAATGCTTTTGTAGTTAAGTGAAATGAGTGTACGTTCCAAGTCGTAATGTTTCTTTGCGTTTCTTTCAGGGACATATGTTGCGACGAAACTGAAATTTTACAAAATATGGGAAAAAATATGTTGTGCCTTTTGTAGGATGAAACATGGGGGAGCACAATCTGAATCACTACTCTCGTAAAACATTCAAATACAGCGTAGTTTTTCACAAATTTCCTTTTTCTTGGCCTAAAAATGGCACTATTTATTTTAAAAATAAAAAGTGGATTTTTAGTAAATATAATTGTAAATCCAATTTTTAATTTTAAAATAAGCAGTGCGATTTTTAGGCCAAGGAAAAGGAATATATATCGGAATATATGGCGCCCATTAAGGAACGATTTTCGAAAATTTTACCCCCAGGGGGTGAAAAGGGGTGGAATGTATTTTCTCGGACTCCTTAATATCTCTTAGGCCCGATTAGATATCAACTTGGTTTTTACTTTCAAAGCGTTACCCACACGAATGCCTAAAGCCGAACACACACACACACATATATATATATATATATATATATATATATATATATAAATATTCTTTATAGCTCAGAGCAGCGTTAACCGATTTTGCTGAAATTTTAGGCATGTATGTAACTTACTTCAATCTACAAACAGTTTTTTTTTTAATTTTCATTACAGGCTCACAAAAAAAAGTTTAAAAAGCGACCTTTACTATTTTTTTTTGCTATTCCGACCAATTAAATTTTTTTTTAAATAAACACTAATCCTTCTAAAAAAAACTCACGTCGTTTAGACCAATTCTAAGAAAGTCATGCGATTTTAAATAGCGTCCAAATACTTTTTTTACTAACTGTATACGTAGCTCAAAAAACACTTTTAAATTAACAAAACAAAACGAAACAAAGGAAATATAAGCTAAGGCATACGCAAGTTGGGCCCTAAACACACAGAGAAACGTACCATTTCCCCTTTTATCAAGCGCACTTATAACAAGTAATCAAATCCTCACAAGTGGTAGCGTATACGCGCATCGCGCACACATTTTGCACGCTACACAATTACTACATCCACATCCTTTCAAGCTCGTGCGTTTTTCAGCCGCACACTAATGGCAACATTACTGTCTCCCACAAAGTTTTCTTGCAATTGAAATGAACTTCCCACGAGCCAAACATCATTGTGCGTCTTTTAAAAAAGCGCGCGACCATTAACTTGTCCAGACTTCGTCTTTTCCGGCGTCGTACTAATTGCTGTCTTATCATCCCGCCACCCCCTCCCCTCGCCCCTCGAACATTCTCAGCCGGTCCATGCCCAAAAAATCTTTTCATCACCTATATACCTACATACACATATATACAATCTCCACATACACACATAGGCACACCTGTGCATATATATACGTGTCCGTGTACGTATAAATAGACTGTCTCGAGCAGCCACTCCGCCTTTTTCTCTTTCCTGAGGAGCTGCTTCGGCACCAGCAGCAACACAGGCCAGAGACGACGTCGGCGTCGGCAGCATCTCTCGAGGAAGGGCATTGTTTTATTCCGACCGCGTAGCAGACACTCCTCATCCATCCCCCCCCTCGCCTAGACTTCTTTCCCTGACTGCCACTCTCGACAATTTACCTCGTCTCGACCCCCTCTTCGGTTTTCCACTCTCCTCCGGCTCCATCGCCACCCCTGCCCTACCACCTCCCCCTGTACCCACCACCAACACCCCCCATTTACCCCTCTGGCCACCCTTCCGATAACGCCATGGCTTAATGACGCCGAGCGCGCCTCAATATCGCATTGCGTATACCCCAGGACCTACCAAACGCTGCCCTCGATGCTGTTTCTTCTCCTTCTCCCCTTTCCACACTTTGTGTCTCATTCGCCCATAATGCCCCCGCTACCAAGTCTCGTCCCGATCGGGTGCCTCTCTCTCGCTCTCTCTCTCTACTGTGGGTTTTTTTTCCTTCTCGTTTTTCTTTTTTTTTTTTTTTTTACTGTAGCCAGCAAATATTTCGGCAAAGCCAGGTTTAATATGTGGAAAAGCTAGACCGGATATAGCAACGGCTTATTGCCAGTTGTTATTTTCGGTACGGGTTATAACGGGGCCCCGGCCGATCGCTGAAAGGATCGACGCGACATGGGGATAGACGAAGTGAAACCGGGGAAATATTGATCGCGATATAACGGGCTACCGATAATCCAAGGTAAACGGGCCTGGCCGAATTACAGGCAAGTCGGATTGAATGGGAATGAGATTTCTCAGGCGCCCGTGGTTTTGTCGTTGTTCATGTCCGATGGAGAATTCGACCATTGTTTGTCACTTTGAGCACACGAAGAATCGGGGATCGCGGTCGAGGATACTTACGCTAATTAAGTGATAGCGAGATTTGTGGTTGAGGAAAGGAAGCTACTTGTTGCTGAAGGAGCAACGACGTTGGGGCTTGGTTTTCGATTGTGTATAAGGGTGACATTATTTTGTAGATCCGTGCAGCTGATTGGTTACCTACTAGGCTTCCTCTTTTCTTCTTTGAGGTCGTTAGTTGAACACTTATAGGAGTATCGAATATTTGGTTGTGACCAGTTTTTTATGAAAGTATTTACAAAAGTTACTGGATAGCGTGCCCTCTTAGGGTTTATACAAAAACCAACTTTTGAAAAAACCGGTTTTCGAATTACACTATTCCCCCCAAAAACGGTGCAACCGGTTTTCGAATTTCCACAAAAATATAATTAAAATTTTCAGTTTCCTTAATATTATGAAATTACAAAAATATAACAAAATAAAATAGACTGTATACAAAACCAAATGTAAACAAAACTAATAGAACTAAAATCCGTACAAAATATAAATCTTTCAAAAGGTGGTACCAAATTATAAATCTTTATTAGATTTAGTATTTTCTTCTGAAAATATGAACTCACGAAGATTAGTTTTACAGTAAACTGTTAGGTACCTACTACAATATGCTTATGTCGAAGGCGATTTCATGTCAAAATGTTAACGTTTTTAATTGAATAATTAATTAATTTCTGCATAGTAATTCTAGTATATAAAACCGTTTTTTTTTTTAAACTTTAAAATCGGCTTTTGACAAATTTATAAATAAAAACCGGTTTTTAAATCCGGTTTTTGAATTTCACAAATTTATAAATAAAAACCGGTTTTTAAATCCGGTTTTTGAATTTCACAAATTTATAAATAAAAACCGCTTCTTAAATCCGGTTTTGGAATTTCACAAATTTATAAATAAAAACCGCTTCTTAAATCCGGTTTTGGAATTTCACAAATTTATAAATAAAAACCGGATTTTTAAAAAGCGACAAACCCTAGTGCCCCTGATAATAGACGCCATGCAAATTTCATGCACACCCATTCTCTACTATACTTCAATAAGTGGATAGGCCATGTAGGGCCAATTGCTCGGCCCCTAAGAAGGGAATTGGATCACTGGATCTGAATTCTCTCAACCAGTACCTACATAAGGGACCATCTAAAATTTATTGCACGTGGGATACAGCGCAGTAACGTAAAAATGCAAACCTGAGCGTATCTAGTAAGCTTGCAATCAAAAGTTTATGGTGAGCCATGTTTAAGGGGGTCCACCACCTTGGAGGCCTAAAAGAATGGGCAAATTTAAAATTTGTTTTCTTGGGTAATTTTTCAGCAAAATATCGGGAGCTTTTTAGGAGATGAGATTTCAACTTTATTTCCATACATTATTTATTACTTGAAGTTTTAAAATAGCGGAGTTATACAACATTGACTACCGCCATGTCTCGTCAGCTGGACCCAGCACCAAAAGCGACTGGAACATGAAAAATAAAAAATTCTTATGTCAACTTAAACAAAAATAGATTGTCTTCAATATAACATGCGATTTTTTAATAATTGTAAAAAATAAGGAAATGGCGGCTTTGTAAGGAAAATTTCTATCACTGAAATGGACAACTTTGGAGATATTTAATACTGCAACAAATTACAATATGATAAAAATAGTAGGCTACATTGAAGAAAATCTATTTTGGAAGGAATAATCTATGAGGAATTAGTTCCCACTAGTTCCAAATTTTTTTTTCGTTGCTATAGCCACGTGTGTTCTCGCATTGTCGTGAAGGTACTTACGTACAGGACACTTTATCGATTCCCAAGGGATGGTTTGTAATTTGCAGTTCTTGCTGTACTTTTTCAAGTTGCTGACAATATAAATCAAGCATTGATTGTTGTATTCGGATGGAGTACATCACAATATGTACTCATAATATAATACTCGACACTATTTTTTGCCGAATATTCCGACACATTTTTTTTTACGTAGAAAGGGGCCCTACGTTGAGATCTGTATCGATACACATAGATCGCGATACATGTGTCTGAGATTTGTGTCAAGTGCCAAACAACACATACACGTTGAGACAGAATCATGAGACATCAGTTCAGTTCTCAGGCTTCCGTTCTCTGACACACTAAGTATTTAATAAAGCACAATGCCCGTAATTTCCAATCGGATGCAATTCATAACATTCGAAATGAACTGTAAAGATATTATCAAAGAAAACAGCAATTGTAGATCGAGGTATCGACGTTTCAGTACTTTGATACCAGCTGATACCGATACATCGATACTGAGACAGCCAAGTACACGTTGAGATTTGTATCGCGATACTGATACTTGCAACATGTATCGATACAGATCTCAACTAGGGATTACAAACCGGTAAATCGGTAAATCAGTTTGAAGTATTTTTTCACTCATAACGTAGTACAAATATGCGCAACATTGCTATACATAACATTTTTACCGGTAATTCGTCAAATTTTTACTAAACATTCGATAAATGATGTGTTTCTCGTGATTTACCGGTAAATCGATTTGCACTGTGTAAATCTGGCGTGGACTTAAAAAATATGAGAATCGTAGATTAAGCAAGGGAAAAAATTATTTTTTACTTTCTAGTGCATTTTTATTATTTTGAAGTCGATTTTATTTTTTTTCAAATTTTTTTATTAATTTACTAATTGTTTTTCGTATAAAGTGGATAACGTACAATTTCGTATAAAGTGAATAGTGTACATTTTCTGTAAATTTTTCAATTTTTTATTATATTTAGACGCAAATTGTGAGTAAGTTTGTTTTGTTTACACAAGGATTATTCAGGAAACTTCAACGAATATAACGTCTTTGTCAACATATTACAGACTTGTAAATACAAGTGTTTAAATAAAGCTATATCTAGAAAATTATCACTGTACGAATACTTTTTACACCGACTGTATATCTCAAAATCAATCATTCACTTCTATGAATCACGAACTCTCCTCCCCTCCTGCACCAGGTATAACATCAGTATCTAACCCTGATCCGACCTTGGGTGTGCCCGAGGGGCATTGTTTGGAGCGCAAAGGGTTAATAGACGTTGCAGCATACACGGTCCATCAGCGCGAAGAAAGCCTCTCGCCAGACCATTTTCCCCGTACGCGAACATCGTCCGTCCTGCGACCTGATCCGTTTGCATCCGTTTGAAAAGCTCCCTTCCAGCCGCTGTCGCCATCACTGCCACCTGCTCACTCGGGAATAACCGTTTTACGAGCGTATCCGCGCGGAACTTGTGTATACGCGCCGCGCCGGGGGGAAAAAAATCGGTAAACCGCTTTCGCTGCTTGCGGATTGAAATGTCGTGTCCGCCGGTGAGCCTACTACGCCCAGATGCTACCGGATCGGCGATAACACGAATTAGCGTACTGTTCACCTTCCACGAATTTTTCCGGGGGAATTAGTCAGCCGTCGCCAGTACAGAAAACGGGGGTCGGGAGGATTTGTATCGCGGGGCAAATTGACAGCTTCATCTGGGGAATGAGATACCATTGGATATCTAGCAAGGGGAGTGCACAAGATTCTGGCCACTGAAATGGCTGGACTCTTGGTCATGCTCAGTTTATGTTAGTTATACTATTGGGAATATTTATCGCGTCGCCTGCAAATCAGCGTGGGGTATATAATTTTGGCAGGGATATGATTGATGAAAGGGTTGCTATGGAATTTATTTTGGGCAAAGTATCTGGTACGGAATCCTAGTTAAAAATCGCGTAATAAGGTTTCGTGAATAGTAGCATTCAGGGGGGATTCTCGTCTAACAGCCCCAAAAGTAACTGATTTTTTTAGAGTTTTTTTTGAAAAAACTGTTGGTCATATTGGATTAAACTCTTTTGGGGTATAAGGAGGCATCTTTAAACTTGCAGAAAATATTTTTTTTTATGTCGATCCTTCTTATTATTTATTAATTATTGTGGGATTAATTAATTATTGTCCATCTCTTCGACGATGTAAGTCCTGTTGGCGGGATGTGTAGCACCTACCACAGTCATCTGATTGCAAAAAAATTAGAAGTTTTTTAAAGTTAGATAGTTTACGCTGGTATCGGTCCATTTTAAAGAAAAAAAATTAAAAATGGAAAGACTTATAGCGTTTGAAAGGAAAAGTAACTTTTTTCCTGAGACAAATTTTTAATTTTTATTCTTTATATCGTCGAAAGAAAGTATTATAAATAAAAACTAAGATTAACTTTTTGGTCCAGTACCTGGAGAAATGTATAACGAATAAAATGAGCTTTACTTGAAATTGATCAGTCAATTAGTTTTTGAGTTATCCGAGACGCCAACACCGTTGAAGAGATTCCACAATAATTAATAAATAATAAGATGGATCGACATAAAAAAAATATTTTCTGCAAGTTTAAAGGTGCTTCCTTATATCCCAAAAGAATTTAATGCAATATTAACAATAGCTTTTTAAAAAAAAAATCATAAATTTCGGGGGCTGTAACACGAGTAACGAAAACGTTTTCGTATTATAGAAATGCAATAATTATTTCTAGCTGTATAGTAACGCGTTGAATTCATAGGGTGTAATTACTTAAAATTTTGTGCAAGAATCGTGATGGATTTCATACATCGCGCCGTCTATTAGCGCCTTGTCTACTCGATAAATCATTTAAGTGGTATTCCTAGTGTGACGGCTGAAAAAACTTAATTTTTCGGGAATTAAAAAAAGAAACAAGTATTGCACGAACAATTTTGCACCTTTGTAGCTTTATTCTATCACCTTTTAAGGGTACAAAAAAATTTGTAAGTAAAAATATCCATTTATAGTGGAATGTGGGTGTGTTTTTAATCAAGGCACTAGAAGAATTAAAGCTTATAATACAATTTTATCGCAGACTGTTGTATACTGCGCTCTGTGCATTATCTGATGATTAGATTTGTAATTATTTTAAATATAAATGAAAGGAATTGGGCAAATTTAATATTCACCTGTTTATCAAAAACATGCCATTTTGATTATAATTTAAAATCTATTCTGCCCAATGAATTAATTGTTAAGTGGCTGCAGTATATTGACTTTACAAAGGTAGCATAATAATTAGTCTTTTTATGGAAGGCTTGTATGACTGAATTGGTGAAATATTTACTGTCTCCAATATAAATTATTAATCTAAGATTAAAGTAAAAATGCTTAAATAATATTATGGGACAAGAAGACCCTATCGAATTTTATAATTTATTTGTATTGAATATGAATTTAATGAAAATAAATTATTTTGTTGGGAGGATATTTAAATTTATTAAACTTTAAAAAATTGAAACCAATAAATAATAATTGATTAATTAAGATATTTTATTAAAAATTATTAAATAAAATTACCTCAGGGATAACAGCGTAATATCCTTGGAGAAATAATATTTATAAAGATGATTGCGACCTCGATGTTGAATTAAAATATAATTTAGGAAATATACAACAGTAGGAAAACATGTTGAACTGCAAAATACTGTAACCTGATTTCTACCATTCTAAAAGGAAAACCTCGTGCCAGCATATAAGTAAACGAACAATCGCTATCGTTTCAGCAAAAACGAAGCTGGCTTCTTCACCTGCGAAACTTTATTCTTTGGACGCCCAGGTTTGCCAACTTCCGCAGCCTTTGAATATATTATTCTCCCACGTGGGGGGGCTTCGTTTTGTCTTATCGCTCTTTGTAATTCGCTCACGAAACATTTAAAACAAGAAATAGGAACGGAAACTTTGCCCCGCGCAAATAGTCTTAACATCCAGACCGGGGCGAACTCGCTGGACGGCCATGCCCTGAGTATTTTCTACCGAATTAATTTATCCTCGTTGTTGCTTCGACGCGAGAAGGCAAAAAGGTGAAGAACGACTGGAACACGGGGGAATGAAAACATCGCTACTTCTTTGTGTGTAAATCCCCTTTCGAAGGTAGGAGCCGGCAAACATTGCTGCTGTATCGCGGGTAACGTCTGCGATTGCATCAACCAGGCCAACCGCTTTCGCAAATTAACCATGCTGCTAGGTAAATCGACGTAAACGAAGGAAAGGAGGAAAGCTGGAGCACGGATGTGTACTGCAGAAGCAACTGCTCCGGGGGGTAGAAGGTGCATTAACAACTCGAGTATTATTCTTGTCTTTGGTTCACGGAATATCGTGAAACAGAAACTGTATTCACACTGGAAAAGTCTTAATTACATTAGAAAACTCTTTGACGCGTGAATGTACAGTATGGTTCTACAAGTTCCTTAACTGGCTGACTTTAATATACTTTAAGGACTTTGGGAAATGGTTCGATATATTAAGACATGTTTTGATTAAAATTCGCGTAGTACTGATGGAGACATGTAGTGGTTTAATTATTATTTATCTTTCTGCTGTTGGATCTTTGCAATGAGATCCGATTGTTATTTACTATTTTTTCTACTATTGTTTGTTCATTACGTAATTTCCCCCCACGTTATTCTGGTAATTTTACAATATTATATAATACTAGCATCCCCCGTCTTGGCTTCGCCCGAAATATTAGCGCGAGTGATTCATAATCTGTAATCTGCGATCTGTAGACTCGAGAGCCCTCGGCTACTTATTCCCGCCGCGGTGCTGTTTCGCAAGCGAGAAGCGCTCGCGCGGTCGCCACCTGGCGGTGGCGTCCCGATCTACTATTATTTAAAAATCAGTATTTTAAAAAAATAAAAACGTTAGAAGCTTCCTCTCGCCAAGACGAACAAAGTGATGTAACACACTTGTGCGTACAGTTCATATTTACTGAGAAACCGCGTTTCAAAGTATGCAACTTCAATTTTATATAATAGTATAGATTATCCGTTCTCCTTCGAGGCTCGAATTTTACCAACTTCTTTCTCCATAAGATATTATCCATCTGGAATCAACTTTTTACGAAAAGAAGGAGGAAAATTTTCATTTTAATTAATCACATTAAGTGTCGTGATAATTTCAATTTTAAATATATTCAAACAAAAATGCTGTAAAGATTTGCACACCTTTGCTATATAAGTAAAACATTATTAAATATTTTCATTGTTTTTGTATATCAGGGGTGCACAGGGAGACGTTTTTAGCGCCTGACTGCGAGCAACCCGCCTGTCCTCTTGCTAATAAGGGGACCTTCAGGTTTGGCAATTTCAGAAAATTTTGAAATATAGTGTACTTGAATGTCTTCACTTGGAAATTAATTTCTCAAAGCGGTAAGGCGCGCTTTTTAGCCAAATTTGAGAAAATGGACTTTGAAAAATTCTGACGTCCCTTATATACAGGGTGTTCCTCTACATGTGGTCAATACTCAAGGGGGTGATTATACAGGCAAAAATAAGACGAAAATCAAAAGTGACGAAATTGCGGTAATGGCTTCATTTTCGAGAAAATTTACTTTGAATTTCACCTAAATGCGGGTGCATTGTAGGCGCTTGAGGGACACGCTTGAAGGGCACCGCGCCTACAATGCATTTACTATTTAGGTGAAATTCGAAGTCAATTTTCTCGAAAACGAAGCCATTACCGCAATTTCGTCACTTTTGATTTTCGTCTTATTTTTGCCTGTATAATCACCCCCTTGAGTATTGACCATAGGTAGAGGAACACCCTGTATATAAGGGACCTCAGAATTTTTCAAAGTCGATTTTCTCGAATTTGGCTAAAAAACGCGCCTTACTGCTTTGAGAAATTAATGTCCGAGTGAAGACATTCAAGTACACTATGTTTCAAAATTTTCTGAAATTGCCAAACCTGAAGGTCCCCTTGTAAGATTAGAATCGGTGAGGTAAACTGCAGTAGTGTACGTGCATTTGGTATGACTTGAACCCAGCTTGTTTCAAAATTTTCTGAAATTGCCAAACCTGAAGATCCCCTTGTAAGATTAGAATCGGTGAGGTAAACTGCAGTAGTGTACGTGCATTTGGTATGACTTGAACTCAGCTATATATACTTACGCTACGAGCCTACGCACGGCCGTCTGTAGTACAGGCCGGAACATAGTGAATTTGGCAACGCTGTCATCAGTCCTATTTGAATTTTTCTGAAGCCTTTCGCTCGTTATGTCACGGCCGGCTCTGGTACCGGTCGGAACATAGTCATCGGACTGATGGTTGTTCGAAATGCGGTGTTGCAACATCGTAGTGTCCGGCCTGTACTACAGACGGCTGTGGCCTACGAGCACGCAAGTACGCTACTGCAGTTCTCCTCACCTATTCTAACCTTAGCAACGGGACAGGCGGGTTGCTCGCAGCTAGGCGCTAAAAACGGCTCCCTGTGCACCCCTGGTGTATATTAATAACATTTGTTCTTAAAATTTGTGGTATGTTAGACAAGTAATAATATTAATAATTAATAAAACACTCTTATGTTAAGAACGCATGCCTTCTTTAGGCAGCCATGTAATTTTAAAGATTAATAAATAATTCAAAGACTTCATTAATTCTGTACAATTGAAAATTATTCTTTTAAGGATTCTGTTATTCTAATAAAGGTACCATTGGACAAGAAAAATTCTCTAGAAGAATAATAACTGTGTGGTACTTCAGTGGCGACTGCTTATACCTCTACCTGCTATCATTTCATTAAGACATCTGTTAATGCAGCGAAATGCACGGCAAAATTCATACGTGCACAGTATTTAATTCTGAAGTAAATCATGTTTTGTGAGACTTATGAAAAGCTAAATGTCTCCCCTACCTTCGTGTGCATTTAAATGACGCGAAAGCGCAATCAACAGAATCGTTCCAAATGACGCATTCAATCAATGATTTCTTTTACTCCCTCGTGTGTCTGCATTCCGGCGCATTATTCATTTTTGTAATGTTTCCAAGCAGAAATGTTCTGCTTGAGAAAGGAATTTTATTCTTTACAAAATACATGAATTGTTTCAGTGAAACAAGCACGTTACGCGGTCTTTAATTATTTTCTTAAGATTGGTATTATTTTTGTCATCATTTAAAAACATGTAAAAGCAATAGAAAATTTCTCGTAATATCGAATAAAAATTCAAACATCGGAAATGAAGCATTGAAACATAAATTGCTGGAATTCTTTTACATTACTCATTAAAATAATTTGCATAATTTGATGATAATCATTATTTCACACAACAGATTGTAAAACTTAAAAAATTGAGCAAACTTCCCTAAGATAAGTATGACAGAGAATAAAATATTTCTCGCTAATTCAATACTGTCATTTATATAAAATCCGTTATTAATGAAAATGATTTTTTCCAATTAGGTTCATAGACTTAAAAATTTTTTCCAACGTCTATTTATGTGTTACATATACACATAATCTGTTTTTATTTGATACCACAAAAGTACAAGAGAAATATCGATTCTGTGTATTTGTCTTAACGTGAACAATTTTATAACAATCTAGAATCACAGCTGTGTCAAAACGTTACGTATACATTATTTTGTGCTTCATGTCCAGAGCTTTGCACTTTCAAATTTATTTTCGATTCTTTATAACGTTTTTCAATGGATGAACTATTTAATGACAATTTTTACTTGCAATTAAGTCTCTCGGTTTCAATATACAAAGAATTGATTAAAAATTAATATTCCACTAGGGAAAAGTACCAATATTAAAGATCTTGAATTTTTCCCCTTTTCTTGTATTTATTTTCTTTCATTCCTTAAATCCTTTTTTGAGATTTAAAAAAAATAGGTTCCTACCTCCTACCTATATATTTTAATTCGTTTTATTACCGTTTTTTTACAATTCAATTTTTTATAAAAGAAAAGGCTTTTGTTATTCAACAAATACGTACAAAAAATTCCCCTCACTGTCAAAAATGATATTTTAAAAAAATTACTTACAATTAAATATAAAGGACGACAAAAATCATTTTTGGGCCCTGCATGGTCAAATAAACTGATGATTAAAATTCCCTCGTCTTCTGTTTGAAAGTAATGGCCAGTGTTGTTTTGCAGCGTCTTATTTAAATATCTGGCTCGCTGGTGCAATTATTTAGCAACTAGTTTCCCATTACCTCTTCAGCTGACTAAATCCCGAACTGATTTTCCCTCCGTTAGAATATAGCAAGACAACGAGGGGGAGTAATCGCGTTGACCCGTAGCATTAAACATGCTCATCTGACGATACTGCTATAATGAATCCCTTAATTAAGGGGAAGTGCCAGCGGAAATCGGCGAAAACGACGGAACACGGGAGTGCCTACACTATCCCAGGGATTCGTCGACCTTTCGTTTCGTTGGGAATTGCGCTTTATGCATTATTATTAGCGGAAATTACGGACGCAGGTTTACCCCGTCGACGTTTACGTTATGCAGGCTTAATGTTCCGTCTTATAATGTTTTCATGGACGCCAGGCGTTGGACGCACAGTGGAATATCAGTGTCTAATGAGCGAGATTATTCTTCAAAATTTATTCGTTATTTGGGTTTGTAGAATGTGCTGCAGTATAGACTATACCAAAGTTGGGCATTAAGTAAATGAAAAATTATTTAAATAAGGGATGAAATAAAAGTTACTCTAACTTTATTTGTTATTCGAATTTTTATTTAAGTAAAATTTTTGCCCATCTCTGGACTATACGGGGTTTCTCCAATAACTCACTATCTATTTAGTGTATCACTTGAATTATTTTATTTTCTTTTAGTCTTTTAAACATGTTTTTTCTAACAAAATGTGCGGTTTCAATAGGGTAGTTAGATATTTTAACGTACCTATGCTTAATATTGTGAAAAACGTAATACTAGGTTCAAATTTCTACTACAATGCGTAATCTAAGATTCCATCTCAGGAAAGATGTTAGTAAACTGCAAATACGATCATTTTCATTCCAATGCAGAATTTCTAAATTCTAAGATACATATTTATATTTCATATTTTGACTTCTGGTTTACATATAAAAATGTATAAAAGGATTGTAAAGAGAGAGGAATTAATAGATGAAGTCAGTAGAGATTTTTCTTAATTTTCAGAAGCAATATTTATTTATTTATTTATTACTTAAGCCAGATATGGTTTATATAGCAAATACAGTATACATGTATTTTATAAAGCATAGAATTTACAAATTACCAGCTACCAGTTTACACAATAGCATTTACACTATTTAATATTTATATCTTACATGGTAGTATTTAAATTCTTGCATCACATTTCTTAAGAAAATTAATATCTATTCATAACTCTGAATAGTAATGAAATATTTTTATTATGAAATATCTATAAATTACACATGTATATACTAGGGTTTGTCGGTTTTAAAAAACCGATTTTTATTTTTAAATTTTTAAAATTCAAAAACCGGTTTTATATACTAGAATTAATACGCAGAAATAAATTATTTATTTAATTAAAAACGTTAACATATTGACTTGAAATCGCCCCGGGCACAAGCATATTGCAATAGGTAACAGTTTACTGTAAAACTACTCTTCATGAGTCCATATTTTCCGAAAAAAATACTAAATGGAATAAAGATTTATAATTGGGTACCACCTTTTAAACGATTTATATTTTGCACGGATTTTAGTTGTTACAATTTTTTTCATTTGGTTCTTTATAGAGTATATTTTATTTTGTTATATTTTTGTAATTCCATAATATTATGGAAACTGAAATTTGTTAAAATAGGTACAAGTATTTATTTACTATTTTAATTATATGTTTTGTGAAAATTCGAAAACAGGTTTAACCTTTTTTGGGGAATAGTGGAATTCGAAAACCGTTTTTTTCAAAAGTCGGTTTTTGTATAAACCCTAGTATATACATCTATTCAAAATCATTAATTAAGTATCACCAAGGGCTTAGTTCTACGTAGTACGAATTTAAAAACGGATTTCGAACGCGTTGAAGATCCGAACCCCAGCGAAGCAGTCACACGCGCAAAATAGTAAAGCTTGACACGAGAATCGCCCAAGCGCCATTACATTTCAGAATAGTGGCACGTGAAATCCGGTACGAATTAGAATTTCACCCGCTGGTTAACTCCTACATTCACTTGGCGAACCCTGACACCGTTCATCAAACTCTATAAACATTGATTTGACTTCCAATTACTCAGGCAACACGAAATATCAGGGTATATACACTACTGCTGATAAGTATTTGCCCACCCAAGTGTATCCTATGTTCCTAAGGCAGTGAAAAGTATGTCGAACACTTCTGTCTATGTCTGGGTAAAAATTAGTTAATATATACGAGATACGTTTTCTAAAAAAAATGTGGGATGAAAAATGTTAGAACATACAGAGTATCTCAAGTCGTTCTGAAACTGAAAAGTTACTAGATGTTTCCTTGAGACTATTATCAGTAGAATCATTTAATTTAGTCAATCAGAACCTCGGTTTGATACTTTTACTTATTATACTCGTAAAAGACTACTTATTTCTTCTAATAAGTGCGCGAAAGGTGAAGCAATTAATATTGAAAAGTTTACACTTCTCTGGTATTAATACAAGTGCAAATAAAATATAGAACTGTCAAATGGGGTAACTTTGACCACTGGGATAACTTTCACCACAAAACGAGATCTTGAAACAAATTCCTCTGCCATCTATTGCATAAAAGGTATTATTATCATTCCTTATTGCATCCGACCCTTCAGTTAAAGCTATCCAAGGCACTTTGTTTGAGAATAACCCCTGTTCTACAATAGATGCTAGAGGAATTTGTTTTAAAATCTGGTTTTGTGGTCAAAACTACCCTGGTGCTGAAAGTTGCCTCATTCGACGGAATTCGATAATTAAAAGTTACATTTACCGCGTTATCTGGCATGGGAGTCGCTAGTGATCAACGGTCTGTAGTTAAAATTTCCTCTTAAAAGACTTACAATAATTAAACCTATTTTACTGTCATTAGAAACGATGTAAAATACGAAATACATGACTCAACTATCAAATAAGCTCTTTTTTGACAATACAAATTTGAATGAATGTAAACGAATGGAAAAAACATGGCGCAAACATATCGCAGTGAATAAATTGAAGCGATGTAAAGTTCTATGTGTTGTCAATTTAACTAACTTAAGATACGTTTTCCTATACGCGACTGGACGCAACGTCAAAAATTTCAAAGTCGATTTTCTCGAAAACGAAACGCGATATCAAAAAAAGTCGCTCCTCCTTTTCGACTTATAACAAGTAAATAAGTCGAGGAAAAGGAATAAAATTTTTTGATATTGCGCTTCATTTTCGAGAAAATCACCTTCGAAATTCTTGTCGTCCAGTCGCGTATAGGAGAACCTACCTTAACCCATTTAGTGTTGACTCGTTCGAACGGTAAAGAATGGTTGTAAATTAGATAAATATTTATAAACGTTTGTGGAGGTACATATTATAGAATACTGAAGTACATGTATTGGTCTCAGCCATTAATAACACTGTAAAGGCAATTTCGAAACTCGTCCTTTCATTAGATCATCTTCTTCCGACAGTAATCAATGGCTTCGATGTCCCTCGTGATGGCCACGGTGTAATGGATTATATCTTCGCTTCCATTCTTGATCTACCTGCTGTCAGCAGCGACGAGCATTTTTCGCCATTGACTGTTGCGTTCCTGTGGAATAGTCTCTTGATGTTTGCGGCGTCTATGGCCCATTATACCGATGAAGAGTAACCTAGATGCATTACGTAATAACTAGTTTTCATTCAGTGGATGTGGCTCATCCACAGCGTGTTCTTGCACCTCCATCGTTGTGCATGTAGGTACGTAGGTACACGTGCTTTCGTTAGTCTTACCTTAAAGTCGTCCCTGTTCTATCATGGACCAAGGTCAAGTCACAAATTAAAAAGTAGGTAGGTAGTTATATAGTGTTACAAAAGAAGCGATGAAAATAAAGAACAGAACTTTCCGCGGGACCTGATGGAAGGGTTTGTAAATCCACTTTGAAAGGAAGGTGTAGCTGGTTATTGCAGGTGTATCATTGCAACAGCAGGGGAAAACAAGGTCATTGGAAGATTGAACGCGTGACAGTATACAAGGTTTTCCTGTACCATTTTTCTCTATTTCCAATCGAAATGGGTTAACTCGTTTAGTTGCGCGAGTCATGTATTTTCATCGCGTATTATTTTATAACCGTTGGCGTGAATTGATTTCACTCGCACGTACAGTTTTATTTTCTAAACATTTTGTAGAAATGGGATTGTTTTATGGTTCGTTGGACGCCTGGATGTCGCGTGTATGTGCAGCATCGTATTTTATTATGACTTAAGTGACGTGTGGGTGTGAAAGTATTGCACGAACCGCTGGTCTCAGTTGCAGCAAGAAGGCAACTGTGTTAAACTGAGAAAATGAGAGTAATCTGTGAGTGCTTTTGTTTGACTTTCATTTCGAAGCAGATTAATTCTGATCTCTACTTAGGAATGCTTTCATTGATAATAAGTTTAATGCTATGTAAGATTGTTGAGCTGAATTTTTGAAGGAAGTACGTTTTCATTGCTGAAGTTTTAGATGAGATTGGGAGATATGCTAATTATAGTAATTATTGTATAGGGAAGAAATTTTGTGGAAGGAGCAGGTGAATTCAGAAAATTTCCTTAGTTCTGTTTGAGACTTAAATAACTATACGTAAGTAGAAAATAAACTCACTTCAAGTACTTATAAAGTCACAGGTAAAGACAAAACAAAGGTTAACAAGCACCCCTGAAATCCATTTACCAAAATCTTCAAATTTAAAGATACGTCTATTAAAAACTGTTCTACTTGAATCAAACACACCAATGTGACTTGAAGCATCAAACACTTTCCCCTGCATAAATAATGAAATACTATGTTACCATTAACCCTAAAACTGTATATTAATTCCACGAGAATCTTTGATCTTTAATAACGCTACGATTGCTATAGTCACCACATGTTAATTTAAATTTATCATCCCACACACATCTACGTATCACCGCAATTCTAACAACAAATCTTCCCTGAGACATACCAGCATCAACCTTGAAAGACGTGGAATGCCCAAGAAAATACCGTTCGCGGGGGACTTGATTCATTCACTGATCACGTGCCATGAGTCGCCGAGGCACAGTGTCATGGGCATGTCCGCCACGACTGTATCTTTCCACTAGGCGCCTCAAAAAGCGCCATCCTCAGCTCCCACATTCCCGCGGCACGTTGGTCCACGACGTGACGTCGACACGATGTGGATTCCCCTTCCCCCGCTCTCTCGGCCCTTCCTCTTCGCCCTGGCCTTCCTATGTACACTCTGCTCAGGTGATGGACTGAAATGGGTCTCATTCGAAAGCTCGGCAGAAAATTAAGAGTGTACATATACTGGCGACGTAGCCATTGCTTCTCCAGCGTTTCTTTCGCCTGTTCGAGGGCTGGGCTACGAGTCCCTCTAACCTATCCCAGTTTCAACCGGTTCGGTCTAATAGTTCCGGGTGCGATCGTTACCACCGCAGCCTTTCCCAGCGCTATCGCAGGGAACGGGGACCTCTTACTGTCTCTGCAATTGATGCCATCACCGGCTCGAACGTTTAGACGTTTAGCCAACTTCGCTGGAAGAAAGGTGTCCGCATCGGGAACGGGGGACGATGGAGACGGGACGGAGAAACTCTGCAGCGTGTATTGGCCATTCCCTACGTGGAGAATATTCGCATCGCAGCTGCCACGACTGCCACGGGCAAGCTATAGCGAAAAGTTAGCTGGCTTTCGCTATTTTTCCATGCCATTAACGACCAACTCGAACGACCTCTATCAATGGCTTTATGACGGTTGCCTTTTATTCCCTTTACCAGCGGGCACCCACCCCTCTCCCCTATCCACGGCCCTTCACTTTCTCTTACGGCGCGCCTGCCACCAGCGTAACGTCAATGCCGTTTTTTTTTCCCTCTGTTTCCTCCTTTTGATTGTAGCCGGAGCTTGTACCTTTTAGCGGAATTCGCCCTAGAAATGCTCCCTCAAACAGAGATTGTCGATGAGAATTGAATGGCGATGAGGGCCCGCGACAGTCGCGTCAGAAGTTGCACTCCTTGGAGGAATGATGGGGCGAGGGAATTTCAGGGTTCGAAATATGGTGTAACGTCACGTTTTCGCCTTTGATAAAGTTGGCTGATCTGTGGTCAGGTCTCTGGGAGGATAGGTACACGCACGCGTATCAGTTCCGTGACGGTTCAGTGTTGTCAGTGTGAGTAGTGAAAAATAGCTTCTCCCTTGTTTTGGAATGGAGATGTTCACACTTGTTCGTGTCAGTTACTGACACTGACACAAGAAGACCATTGACACTCACGGCACGGAACTGTCACGGAACTGTCACGGAACTGATATGTGTGCGTGGCTTTGTGTAAGGATTTGTGATTACGGTTACTATTATGTTTAATAATAATAATAATAATAATAATACGTCTCAATTACAATCCCATCTGCCTACAATTAAAAAAAAATAAACCATGGTGAAATGGAGGGCTGAGAATCATAGTGGTGTAAATCCTGATAATTTGAGTTAATAACAGTTTGTATGACTTAAAGGCTCCATCTGTTTACTTTCACAGTGAATTAAGTTTTAAGTTCATTTTTGACTGAGAAATAAGAACATTCCTTTTAGAATAGTGCCGTAAAAATTACTTTTTTTTACATTTTCAAGTACACATATTTATTATGGTAGTATTTTGAGCCTTTATATGTATTCCCACAACTGCAATATATATATATATATATATATATATATATGTAGCGTTTTTTCTAACAGTAAACGCAAAACAATATTTTACGATAAATAGTATGCGAGTGACTCGCGTACACCACTATGAATCTCGGACTTCCAAATCGTATGAGCCTATTTACAAGTAGAGATGTAATGGGCGAGATTCAGCAATTTTCTGCTTCTAAGTCTAAACCTGAGAATAACAACAAAATGCTAATAATAATAAAAAAAGAATATTAATACTAATAATCATAAAATAAAATAAAATAAAATACAAAACTTTTCAATGTAGGGCGCGGAGAATAGCGCAATTCTTCCTGCAGCATTGAATAATTTTTTTTTATTAAAGTTGAGTTTTACGAGGCTTCGTTTCTTAGCTAAGTGATCTTGAAATTTCATCGTGTACGCGAGCACTCAAGTCAGTTAGACTTGTCTGGATACAGACTAGCAAATTCTACTCCAGCGCGTTCCGTCCTCGTCTCATCTAGGGCTGGGACTATTTGTCGAATTTTTCGGTATTTGAATATTCGAATACTTCAGTTGCTCAGTTATTTGGCGAATATAATTCGAATATCCAAGTATTCGAATACTGATGTATTCGCATGGAAGCTAATTTTGACCCACTTCACACCATACTATTCGAAATCATCATTATTCGAATAGTATTTGAATAATAACATTCGAATACTCAAATATTCGAAGTTTATTCGTAGCATTCGAATACTTGTTTTGCTTATTTTGATACAATTCTGTATCAAAATATTGCGAAGTTATGAATTAGGAGAAACCTCGATCTTTCAAAAGAATGATGCCCCACCACCGTTTAGTTAAAAATTAGAATTACTCAGAAATATCAGAATTAATCAGAATTACTTAGAAATATAAAAATTAGAAAACAGTTTAAAGCCCTAAAATTTTTACAATTGTCTATGGTACTATTTATCTTCCTCGTTGCTATTTCTCATCATGTGTAAACTTTACCCTGTTTGGATATTTATCTCAACCCTGGCGATGACCAGCAGCTCGCCGTATAATTCACAGCGTTTATTTCCCACGAAATTTTACATCACTGCTATGAGATGATCATACCGTGGCTGCAGCAGCGCAACTTGCCAATAAGAGCACAGATACGCGCATTTCATATTTCCGTCCCGCATGAAACACGAGCAAAACAAGAGTGCATGGTGGCGGGGCCAATGCCGCGTCGCTTGGAACCAGTCACGATAAAGTTGCGTGTAATTTGGAGACGGCTTGTTTTGTCGAATTATTGGAAACCGTTCGAGCATCGAAAACAAGCCTATCATTGTCGACGACGATGTCTCTGATTTCGACTATTCCACGATTTAACGATAAACATGTTCGTCAAAGTTCACTGCGAGCTTTTTCGAAGATTTTACTCGAGTTACCATCGAGGCTCTCATGACCGAAGAATAACTGATATTTACGATAATGTTGTTCTTACCTCGTAAAGTTTAAAAAAATAATATTTGTAAATATAATAATTTATTTACTGTATTAATCGAAGAAGGCGAGTTACCTTGTTACCTAAAAAAATGCCTTCACTTTGGGTAAAATGAATGAATTAATCGCGAAAATTTAATATCTACACATTTGCTTTAGTAAGTGAAATATATACAACATTTGCTGTCGTTCAAGCGAGTTAATTTGCGTTGAATCACTTCCCAATATACATTTTTAATTGTTTATAATTTTTTAATAATTTTTTTAACGTAATATTATAAATTTTTTAGCCCATTTAGATTCTTGAATTCTGGTCTCTTATAAATGAAACATGCATTTTTAAAAAAGTTTTTATGACCCTCAATTTTGCAGCCTCGTGTAATTTGCAAACAGATTGCATCTGGTTAAGGGAGGTTCATTAGAATAACGAACAGATTGATCAGTAAACCGTCGATTGTTGTTCAATGATTCCAGACCGACGTAAGAGCGGATTAACTCGGTTAACCATAGAGACACCTACGTCACGCTCCGCAGAATCCTACGAGCTTGCACCTGTGATTCCTGTAACTGTGACCACAAGTGTAAACCAGTCTGCGGATACGTGTATGTCCTACCAACGACCACGCAAACGAATCATTGCCACCGTTCATCCTCGCGTATCGAGTGCTAGGTGGATTACAATACGGATGATTGATTTCCAAGAAAATTATAATAGACCGATCGTTTTCATTCGTTTTACCTTTAAACGAGTTGCAGGGTATTTGTTATTCGTTGTCAGCCTAACGAGATTCCTTATTTAGCATTGCAACTTTATAACTCATAAGATTATTCTTTCCTCGATCGAAATAGCAAATGGAGTTGACAGTAGAAACATGGAACTTTTTAGAAAATTGCAGGATGCTAAATGTGTTTTAAGTAGAGTTGAAATTTCGAATACGAATAATTTCTTTGAATATTCGAATAATTCGAATACTGATAATTTCTTCGAATATTCGAATAATTCGAATACGGATAATTTCTTCGAATATTCGAATAATTCGAATACGGATAATTTCTTCGAATATTCGAATAATATCGAATACGGATAATTTCTTCGAATATTCGAATAATATCGAAGAAATTCTTTTTATTCGAACTTATACGAATTATTCGAATTATTCGAAGAAATTATTCGTGTTCGATATTATTCGATACTTACGTTATTCGAATATTCGTTAGAGTCCTAGTTTTAAGTTATATTAAGTTTTATGCCATTTCATCATCGGAGAGTTTAAGAAAGGATAAAGTCTGGTGACAATTAAACATTGCGCAATTAATAAAATTTGAAAATTTCTCCAGTATCATATTATCAAATTCCTATTATGAACAAAATATTTTACAAGTAAAAGCTTTTATAAGCATCACATGCGCCTTTTCTAATTCGAAAAAGCCGGATGTTGCACAATTGGGGTGAAACGTTTGGAAAATACACTAGCCAGCGATACAGGCAACACCGACTGTTATTTCGTTTCCTCAATTACGTAGATACTCCAGCTCATAGTGTATTCGTTGTGCGGCTTATGAAGAATCCTGCATCGGCAAACTCACATTCTGAGTTGATCTCTATGATAACGAAGCTGAGCTTCTCCCCACGAATTAGCGAGTAAATTACATAAAGAAACGTGGCGTCCAGTTTGAAAATCAAATTATAATTTCTATTTCAAATAATGTTCGTGAAGTTGAATTTTAAATACAGATTACATCCGAAGAAATATTCTTTATTCACAAAGTGTAAATATATTCTGCTACTCTTTCTTTCACATATCATGGTGGTATTTGTTGAAAGGTAGAAAATATTCAAGTAATTATGTGATATCTGAAAATGTGTTCACGAGAAATTGAAATAGTATAAACATTCAGTATGTCGACATGTTTTAGTTCCATCTTATTTGTTTCTTAACTTTGGGGTTTCCTCGGAATGTAGATTAGTCAGGAATTTCTACGCTGACTACACATAAACAGGAAAGCAAACGCACACCTCGAGGTTTTCCATCAGCTTCGGATTCACTTGATGCAGAAAATCAGTAGGCAGCTCGCAAATCCGTTTCCTCAGCTGGAGGTTTCCTCACGGTCATAGCCCCTCTAAGGCTGAAGTTTCTAATCCAGACTAGCCCCCTAGAAGTCCGTATACATAATGGCAGCACGTGCAAGACCCTCAAGCATCCTCATTGAGCATTCCTTCTACAATTCTCCCTTCGATGGCCTTTCTTCCGTCCGGCAATGTCTCTTTTCACTTTCCTGTCCCTCATCCTAGTACAAATTCATGCGAATTCTTGCCCTGAGCTGTTTTTACGACCTAATCCCACCTGGTCCAACGAGCCACGTGACCCTGGGCTTCATCCGCGAAATCGAGCTTCTATTCTGAAATTCCACGTTTCGCCATGAACATTCAAGAAATTACAGCTGACCCTTGAATAGCTCAGTTGAAGAAACATTTTGTTAGGTAGAAGGGTTGTAATGAATTTGTACTAGGTGTTTTTAAAAAATTGGTCAAAACGTGAGCGGTTAGTTTTATGTATCGATGGAAGAGAAAATGTTCGTTTAAAAGTGTATGACGAAGCGTTTATTTCTGCAATTATTATAATTCTTCTAATTCTGAGATCCTTCGGCATTTTTCTAATTGTGATTTTCTAATATCTGTTTATAATAATGGGTCTTGAACGTAGATTCTCAACCTTTGACCTCTGGCCCCCTTTTGAGTTTAATATTTTTCTGTGGCCCCATATAATATTTTTTATGAATTCTGTAATAATTTGCTTATTGGATTTTAGTCGTTTTCATATAATTTTAATATTTTATTGTGACTGTGGCACCCGTAGAGTTTGCTCCAGCTCCTCAAAGTTGATTTTTGGCCTATGGCTGCCTTGAAATGTTCTAGAATATATGCACTGGTATACGTTGTTGTTGATTTCTGAATTCGTTCAAAAGTATTTGAATGGTTATGGAAATTTTGACTAGCCTCCGCAATACCCCCGGTGGGTGGGCATTAGACAATGGTCGATGACTCAAAATCATATAGCTGTCGGGTACGATCTGAAACTGTTTAGAAAGAGAAACTTTAGAAATGGCAGGCAACCCGACATTGTATTGCTAAAGAATAAGGACTCTGTTCCTAGAGGATCTAGCCACTTAGTGGCGAAGGCGAAACTGCCGTCTGGCAAGAGGACTGTGATGAACCACTTACCCACTAACCCAGACCTAATTCAGAATCTCAGATGTAGGCATTCGGTGTTTGGGAACGGCCTATTGTGCGATTGGCAAATAGATGGAGCCCCAGAGTATTTGCTGTGTTGGGTATCACAGATAGAACGCAGTGTCGGTGATATTTCCGTGTTTCTTGGAAACAATGCCGGAATGGAATTCACTTTTTCGTGGCAACAGTGCGCGCTGACGACTGAGGGGATACGGTGGCGGCGCTGCGCGATCGCCTCAGCACGTCGGCATTGTACATTGGCACACTCGAACTCGAGCGCGACACACGTTCGTATTATAATAAACACATTTTTAGCAATTACATTTTCTTGTGTTCATATAATCAGGAACCATTCCGACGCGGCACTATCGCATTAATTTCTGATCGAGAATCCTCACGGAGCGTCAACTGGCGACGCTGAACAGTAGAGTTTGGCAAAGTGTATCATCAGAGAGTCGTTAGGGGAATTGGTAACGCGACTGGACAGAGCCCAAAGGACTTGCAGGGATCTTGGGTTCGAGTCCCATCGCCCGAGGCTCTATTTTTCACCTACACAGGAGCGAAACATTAGGTTGCTGCATAAGTTCTGTCCGCCACTTCGTTTATATTATGAGCACGTACTACGGGTTACTCAATCCAAATACAATTATCAATATTGTCGAGAACTAGAAAGAGAGTAGCAAGAATAGTAAATTCAAATAACGTGCCTCTACGTTATGCAGTTGAGTAATGATATCAGTGTATCGGACGGCTTGGTAGCCCGTTAATCCAACGGTATTCAACAGACGACATTGACGAGTCACTCGTTTCTTACAGTTTTCTCAAACAGATTCGTATCTCCTATCTATAAACTACGCCCTCTTCAATAATCATGAAGGTAGCCAGAGGGCGTACATATGCATACCACTGTATAACGTGAGCACGGTAACAGATGTAGTAATTCACGAGATTGTATACGTTCGCATAGGTCGTTAAAGGGGAACTCGTGCAAACGAGCAGCGGCTCCCTCTACCTCCGCCGTCACTGTTATATCGTGTGTTCCCTTTTCTCCTCTGTCTTGCCATATTTGTTCCTTTCGTCGCGTTTCCACTCATCTGCTCCCTGTTCCAGACGTACACCCTGCCCCCAAACCCCTCGAATCTCCTCCATTATCCAGCGCGTAATACAGTATGATTTATTCGGACTCTTTGCATCCCGTTGGATAGCGAAATTTTTTTTTTGCTCGCGGAGGAAGAAAGAGCTTGTGTGCTTTCTTATACATTCGTACTCTATTCCTTCCTGCTTTCTCTCTCTCTCTCTCTCTCTTTTTCTTCTCTTTTTTATCGTGAAAGCATTGCCGTGCCCGGCGATATTTCACAATTACGCGGCTTTATGGGCCACCATAAAGATACGCGGTGCGTGTCGGTCGCGTGATGGCCGACCCGACTGAATTTTTATTACAGTCGCGGGCATGTAAGACTTATCCCTTGAGAACGCGCATTCCCTTCTCGACCTGCGTGTTAAGTTCCCTGTGATTCCACTGTGGCGCGGGATGCTGGGCTGCAGTTGGGTTATTCTATGGAAAATATATACCGCGACCTCGTTGCTACGGTAAATTCTCCGTGACAAAAAGGATAGACGTCTTCAAGAGTTTTGCAATTTGAGGAATTGGCTTCGATGTGCAAGGTGAGCTGGAAGATCTGTCACTAAATTCGCAGGTGCATTTTACAGGTGGGAAGTAACGAAAAAGGTCTGAAGTGGGTTCTAAAGCAGTGTGTTTCCGAGAATTAAAAATCGGCATAGAAAGTAAAATAAATGTGAAGAAATCTTGTTAAAACTATAGTTGATCTTCTTTCACGTAACATGCATCAGTGTATTTTATAGATTGCAAGATCGTGTACAAATCGTCTGTGGTATCATAAGAAATCAGCTGAGAGTGTTTGAACACGAGTGACCATAAATGATATGGCCTATCAACTCGTATGTGGCTGCCAGTGGAAGTCACTTTCATCATCTGCTGTGAAGTAATGCTTCAACCAAACATGGTCGTATCTTTGTTGTTAGCTTTGAGCTGTAAAATACGTCCGACAATTTTGTGCGAGGACTTGCATCTCACCCTGTGCAAGTGATTAAAGATTAGGGGTTCAACTTCCAATGCTAAGCTGCAGAACACGTGGCAGAAGCTACACGCATTAATAAGTGAGAAACAGAGCTAGGTATATTCATTATTTTCGGGCGAAGTGGCAGTCTCAAGAATGTCGTTAATATACGTATAGTAAATATTAAAGTTCGGATTTTGAGTTCCGAAAATTGTAGAGACGGTGTTGTGCGAAGTTTCAACAATCTTAGCGAAAAGGGAAGTGTTATGCCCTTGTTACAAATCTAATACACGTCACTCTGCATAGAACGTGGCACAGTCCAGCCGTAGGAAAGTCCCAACAGTAGATGCGTGTGTTACCCTTTATTCTGCCTGTCATTTCGCCTTCTGCTGACGTCTCTTTGCGAGGCTCGTGAAGAACCGGCATTTGCCAACAGGCTGCACGTCCGCGACATGAGAAATTTAGATTACCGGCCCAGCCCACTCCATTACCTTCATTCAGAGACGGTCGTAGCTTAACGAACTGCCGGTATACCTACAAACCTACCAGCCAGCAAAAGGTCTGCCGTTCTTCCCTCTTTCGCCTTCAAAGAGACTCATCGTTCACGCAACTGTCTCTCTCTTCACTCTTCACTCTTCACTCTTCACTCTCTTCTCTTCACTCTTCATTCTTCACTCTCTTCTCTTCACTCTTCACTCTTCACTCTTCACTCTTCACTCTTCACTCTTCACTCTTCTTCCTTCACTATTCACTATTCACTCTTCACTATTCACTCTTCGGTCTCACTCTATTCCTATTTCGCACCCAGGCGAAAAATCTGGAGAAAGTCGTGTTACACAATTGAGTTCTATGGATCGACAGTGGTGGAACATAGAAACGAGCGATTTTAGATTTCCAGTTTGAATATTTTATTTTCGGTTAATTGCTGCCACCGTGTGAACATTGCGATGAAAACAGCTGACATCGAGTGGCGTGATATATCGAATGCGAGTTGGATCGATCGACTAATAGAAATTTGGCTTGCTCTGTGTTTGGCGCAATTGTTTTGTTGGAACGTTCTGCTCGTTAACGCGAGCTCCAGCAAGGGGAGTAATTGTTATCTTATATTGATGTAGCCTGGTCCTCCAAAAGTCAAACGTTCGTGGATAACTCAAAACACACTTACGAATATGATTTTGCAAACTTATACTCACTGCGATTTAAGCAGAAAAACTGTTCTTTACGCATAGAGATTGGCTAATGCTTGGTGAATGTACAAATATTATGATAATTTTAATTTTAAATCATACATACATTTTGTAGATACTCTCATGAATTCTTGAACTTTGCGTTTGATAAGTTAAGACATACATTTAATAAAAAAAAATCATTAGTATTATGTTTAGTCAGTTATTGTTTAGTTAGTTATGTAGTATAGTATAAAATGAAGATTCTGTCAAGATTTAAATAAAACGGAAGAGAAAAAGTATGATCTTTGGAAAAAGGGAAAGGACTTATAATGAACATATTTAATCATATTTGTCAATTCTTTCTTCTCTTTTCATATCTTGTAAAAACTTAATTATTATTAATTATCAAGTTTCCTCAATTTTCAGAAGAATTATTCATATGTATATACGCCCTACTTTAAAGTTTTCATTAATAACATGACAATTGTATCATACAATTTTCCAAACACTGTAAAATCTTACGAGCATTCAGTTTTTTATTTTGTTACTGTCGCCCTATATAAAAGTACCCAGAAACAGGCGCATTTTCTCTAAAATTTTAAGAATAACAATACTTTTCAACAAATCAGAATGTATCGCGTCATTTTGTATCCAAATATCCAAAGAATACATGGAAAACTGTTCCATTTTGACAGTGCCAAGTTTTATCAGCCAACAAACTTAGGGGAAAATTAATTCATCCACCTGTTACTCAATTTCCATCAAGTTCCAAAATATAACACCTTCATTTTACAAACTTCATCAGAACAAACTAGATCATAGGTTCCATTTAAAACCCTCGCAGTCTATGTACTGGCAAAATATTCAAACAACATACCACGTTAATACACCAAACCAAACCTATCAGGAGAACAACAGAAAGTCGCTGTGCTCATCACGAATTAACTTAGCACGCCATTGTTTCAATTCAAGCCAGCAAACCCCCAACGTCGCGTCTGACACAACTTAACGATAGTTTCGGCAACTAAATATAACGACCCTTGAACGTTGATTTGCTCGTAAGATGATCAGTAGTTCTAGATATCAAGGAGCATCGCGCCTGAGCGTTAGCCCCAAGCGCATGTACGCGTTTAGCCGCGAGTATGGATGTCGTATTTCCTGATCATTATTGCGCGCCGTCGTTCCCCTCGTCTCTTATCGTTTAAATATTGCTCCCGCGATAACTCGTGTCGACGAAACGCGGCTGCGGTGTGTTATTCGCAGACTGAATTGCAGCCGCAGGATCGCCGTCGTATCTGTAAAGCGATACCAGTTAAAAATGTAGCGGAATGTAAAGAGAGCGCCGGGGAACTTTCGAATAAAATACGTGGAACGCAAATATTTCGACGGCATGGCGGTTGCCCCTCTATCCACGTGTGTAGCACCCGGAACTTTTCAATATCCGCTAAATTATTCATTCGCGCGCGAGTATCTCTGCACCGTATCGGATCTTGCGTGTTCACTTCTTTTCCGTTCTCGAACACGAAAAATCTAGTTTGCTTATCGTTTCGGGTAGAAAGATGGAGGTTAAACCCAGAGGTCGTCTGCGGAGGAATATTTCTGAATTGTATAGGGTAAGTGTACCTGATTTTGCCTACCCAAATTCCAATCGTTCTTAATTGAAGTGTAATTGATCATTTTTGTAGCTAATTAGTCGCAGATAGAAAAGAACTTGTTTATTAGAATTATTGAAAATTTAAGATTTTCAATTGCGATTGGAAAAATCACGACAAGCCAAAATCGGGATCTTGAAAAAGTGGACATTATATCGCCTACCTGAGAATTATTGATTAATTCATTCATTTATGAATTTGTATAGCTATATATTTGTAAGTGTATTTATTATTTCTGCAACCGTATGAATATTTTGGAGGTCTCTTTCCACACTTTTTGTATGTGATTATATTTAAAAATGTCTTTATTATAAAAATAAAGGAAATATATTTTCAAAAGATTTGTATTATTACATATTATTCTTTAATACTATATATGATAGTGATATAATAGATAATATTATTTAAAATACGAAACTGAAACAACTGGCAGGCGGTATTGATTCACGCTGGCCATAATAGAAAATCTGTTTCCGTTAAGAAAAATGTTGGGGCCGATTAAATTGCTTAAGCTTGTCATTAATTAGACACTGCCAGCAAATATTCATGGATTCATAGAAATTTAAACTTATTTTCTCCTAATGTGATATAAAATTGTCATGGTTCAATAAATCTTTACACTAATTCACTGAAATACTTCTACGTTGCTAGTGACGTTTTACTAGTGACGTTGCAACTATAGTATGTATTCCTACACATGCTTGGCTACTTTTAATTCAGTTCATTACCAACACTTCTTCACAAAATACACATTACGATTGGCGATTATTAGGTGCACTTACCCTAACCTAACTATGAGCAGTATTTGTAAATGTGAGAGGAGTATTTTACGGTCGGCTTTCAATTTTCTAGACAATAGCGAGACATGTTATGTGATATTTTGTGAACGGTAGCGTACTTCTTTTGCTTTCGAAGTGAAATATTTGTCAGAGTTAAGAAGTCGGGTGAGAACTTACACATTTGTCACTGTCAAAGTAGATAATTATATGAATTACATTTGGTATATTTTAAGAGGTTAACGTACATAAAACGCGTGCGTCGCGAACGTCGATCGAGTGTGTGCTACAGTGTGCCAACAGAGGGGCGTACGAATCGGATAGGAGACCTAAAAGAACAAGGCAGCGTTTCCATTACTGCTGGCGCTGTAGCGTCTTGTGTTAATAGTTACTAGAGATTCCTAGAGTTTTTCCCCTAAAGTACATGTTGTTAAGCAGCGTTACTCTTTTTATAAAATAATAATTGGTTGGCAAGGAAAGATTATTAAAAGGGTATTGTATTTAGCAGTTTGTACACGGTTTCATATCAGTTCTTTAGTGATAATTGAGTTTATTGTAACTAAATAAATATTAAAAATTGGCACTATTACAACCCAAGCGCCTCCGCAGTGTTACAAAATGTTGGAGAGAGAGCGCATACTGTACTATCTCTAACAACATTATATTCAAATTCATGACCCTGTACATTTTAAGTTCAATTTCGTCAAAACAACACACGTCCAGGTCACATCTCCCTATAGATACTAAACGACGTTCAAACAAGTATTTATCTACAACTTTCTAATGTCATCTTTTTTTTTTTAAATTGAAACTTTATGTTGAGAAAACACATCTCATATTTTCCACTTCCTTTTACGCAAACAATCATCCTAACCTCAATGGTAGCGTGGGTTGGTGACATTCTTCATGAAAGACTTGCCTTTCAAATACTTTCCATTTACCCACATTTCTCTTAAATTCCCAACGTACCGATTGCGAGCAATTTCCATGAAACATCGCATCACACAGTATAACGGAATGCTAACGCGTTTAATGGCCTTTCGCGAGACGGCACGCGCACCGCTATCTATACGTGCTTTTCACCGTGGTAAGGGCGCTAAAAGTCTGCCAATTTTTTCCACTCCCGTTCACAATGGAGGGGGACGCCCGTCCGTCTCCTCATCGGCCGGCAAAGGAGAGAAAAATGCTCGTCAAAAGAGCACAAAGGAGACGATAATTTTTCTCTATTACGGCCATCTAAAGAGATTTCCTTGAAGAGCAAATGTTGCCCGCCAGCTTGAAGCGCCGCGCGGCGCTCCCATTCTCACGCGGAGGCTAACTGTGATTTAAAAGTGTGGCTTTTTTAATACCGTCGACGTTAATGTACAAGAGTGTGACGTCCTTTGCCAGGATTAATTGAGTTTATAGTTAATTTTCGACGAGCCTGCCCTCTCCGCTTTAATGGCCACGCTACGCCCCCTTTGCGCGGGTCCGCGTGTGCTGAGTTTGCACTTAACCTCCGCTGCCTACCCGGGCCGGCCCTCTGTTCCACGGTGTCCGTGTGATATGGTATGCACACCGCCGTATGAAACTTTAATTGTGTCATTATGCGATGAAAATTTGTTCGCGCCCTCCGCTTCAACCGATACTGCCCCGTGTGTCTGCTGCGTAGTCATGCATTCTCATTTCGTGTCCAGCCAGTTCAGGGTAATGGGATTGCGGCCGCTCGTAACACCAGATACTGTTTTACTTTCCACTTTGTAATCTGCTAATGGTTTTGCGCGTTTTATGCGGAACGTTTTGAGAAGACGGTTGCAATATTTCGATCTACGTACGTGGTGCTCATTAGGATGCGAGGGGAAAGTCTGTATCTGGTGATTCCTAGAACTGATATTCGTGGAGGAGCGAGTGATTCTGCATCTGCAGTTTGAAAGGGATGAGTGTCAGTGTACAATGATGTAGCACTCAACAAAGGCGAAAGGTGTGATATGATGAAGTGCGGGAAGGAAATACTATATGCATTTCAAAGGTTCTGTACTTGTAGATAGGTTTCTTCAGAGTTAAAATTTAAAAGGAATAGAGATTTTGTGGTGGTAGAAGAATCACCGTTACCATTTGAGGCATTGACAGCAAAAACGGTCTAACCCACGTTTTTTGTAAAATTGCGTTGGTAGCAATAATTCGAATACGCTGTACTAAGCATATAAAATAAGAAAAATTATTTTTTTCCAATGTGGGTTAGTCCGTTTTTGCTCTCAATGCCTCATTTGTCGTGGTAGATTAGGTATTCATACGGTATGCAGGGTGTTTCAAAGAAAGGGTTCGTAATTTGTATCTAAACCATGGTGCTCCATGGTGTCTCCTTGGTGCTATGTATTTATTAACCCTTCGTTGGCACACCTCTTATTTCGATCAACTTTGACATACCTGGGTGGCTCACACCCAGAACAATTTTGAACGACTGCCATTCTCATCTCAAAAATCTAATCGTTATGAAAAAAATCATGGGTCAATTTCAAAGTCTGTAGAATGTATTCTGATATTTTTTTTTATTGAAATTTGATTACAGTTTTTGAAAAAAAATCTAGATTACCATATGTCGAGAAAGCACAAAGAAAATCTTCAAAAAATTGTAACTTTTACAAATATCAATATTAGAAGCTGAAAATCTACAGACTTATTGTTCAGATATAATATTTTCAGAGGAAAAATAGTTTGTAAGTTAGAAGTTTTTTTTCACTGATAAAGTAGTAGATATCGACGGAATTATGCGCTATATATGTGCGCTACATTGCGATACATACAATTTTTACCGGTAATTCGCAAAATTTTTACCGGTAAATATCGAGAAATACGTAATTTATCGAATTACCGGTAAAAATTTGGCGAATTACCGGTAAAAATATGTAGCATATAATTCCGTCGATATCTACTACGTTATCAGTGAAAAAAGCTTCAAACCGATTAACCGATTTACCGGTTTGCAATCCCTAGTTGGACTGCTTTTACAAACTAAAGCAGCGTGGATGAAGTGTACAATATTTCCACAGGGCTACTTAGAAATAAAATCAGTAAAGTCAATGTAGCAATGTTCTCTTATATGATGGCATTCCAAAACAGCGCGTACTGCAATGGATTGTTACTGTAATATATTAATTTATTAAATAGTACGTAGTTATATTTACACATGTTATATTTGTAACGCCTAACATAACAACAATTTACAAGCTGACAAAGCAGTTCAGAATTGATGAAAGCAAAATAAGTTATGAGTAATATTGAAACGCACGTGGCCAATTTAAACCCCAGAGACGGTTCTAGGACGGCCCATATGCCCCTCTTTAATTGATCCTTCAGCTGCAAGTAAAATGAACTTTAATGGTTGGTCATTTTCTTACAAATTTATGGCTTTCACGCAAAACGATTTTATTAGTTCCCCATTTAATTAAACGTACCTCCAGACCGTGCAATCTCTTCCTTCAGTTCATGCAGCCTAGAAACACCCAGTAAAGTATACTGCGATACCAAATCAATCCAGGTCATCTGTGCTTTGCAGCATAGTTATAGCTCCATTCCTTGGCGCTGCAGGTAGAAACTCGCCGTGTATCTTACATGCAAGATCGAGGGAAGAGGTCCGTGGAACAGAATATTTATTGCACTGCCTTATCACGGCATGGGAAAAGCGAACAGCAGCAAACAGAAGGAGAAATTCCTCGCTGTAACGGACGCGCGCCCTTCTTCCACCGATCGAATCTTTTTATCTCCCACACTTCCCTCATTATCCCTTCATGCGCTGATCTTTGCTTCATCCTCTATAGTTACCACCCCCGGTGTGTGATCTGTCGAATGAAACGGGGCGGTGTTCGTTATACGGTTCAGTGACGTTTAGTAGGACAGGGGGACCGCTGCAGTTAGCGTAAAGCCTGCCTGAGAATCGAAAGTCAAGAAGCAACGATGAAATCACTGAAGAAGTGGGAGTATCACGAAGAAATTCTACTTTTTTGATAATGCAAGTGCTCATTTTGGTCTATTGTTAAATGAAGCCCAATTTTCAAAGAGTTCGAAGGGCGAAGAACATGTAACGTGTCCTTGTACATCTACGTGAAGAAGTTGTCTGAAGAAGTTTTAATTTTTACTAACTTCACTTCGTCAGAAAATATGTAGATGAGTTCCTCCATACTTTTGACTCTGACAGCTTTTGCACCCACTATTTTAACACTTTTCCTTTGGCCACTTCGACTTAAGGGGTACTTGCGGGTTTGAGGTTTCAAGAAATCTTTTCTTTTTTATATACAAATCGAAAGTATAACAAAGAATGTTCAGTTAAAATTTCATAAAGAAATTCGAAATATTTTCGAAGTTATGTCGTTGAGAAGCGAAACCGGTCATGCGTTCTCAGCTCAGTACTGAGGGGAATACGTTTTTCTCAAAACACCGTTCCTCAAACTAGTGTGCATAATTAAAAGAAAATTAGACGCCATTGGTCTAAATTTTTTTTTGCGTTATCTTTGTATGACTTCTAATCTAATGGACCCATCACAAATACTTAATACATGTCGATTTTTTTGTTTTTACTTGATGAAAATCGATGTTGAAAATAGGCGAAAATCGTAACTTCTTATTGAAACACGCGTCAATTTGCATTTTTTCTTTTTTTTTAAATATTCCTAGGGTGGTCCACTAGTTTTATGCCTAAACTTTAAAAAACCATTGGACTTTTCGATTTCAGATGATTGAAAACAACATAATTTTTTATGACAAATATAAAAATAAGAAATTATAGTGTAAATATTGATTGATAGAATGTAAAAAGGTTCATCAAGATATATTGTTCAGACATCAGTTATTTAGAAAAAAAATCCTAAAAAGGGTATCGTTTTTAGGTGTCAAACCCGCAAATACCCCTCAAGATAGACTTAGCGAAATTTAGCACATAAAAGATGTCCTTCTGCAATATTCCTCGTAATCGTGATACTATGAAATTCGTAGGATGAGTACCACATTCAGGGGGGCTTAGATGAAATGAACACTGAAATTTACAGACTACCTGTCATATCAACAAATTCGACCAAAAAATCTACACTATCAGCACCAGTTTTAGTCTTCCAGAAATATCGGTAAAAAATTAATTCCCTACGACACTTGCTGTTAGCATTACAACCCCCACAACTCAGCTTGTCTTCCATCCAAATTTAATTTAATTTAGATACACCTGACAACACTTGCAGCATTAAGAATTACTTATTAATGCGCGTGACATCGTTCCACCTGCGATTCAACTGCGCACATCAAAACTAGAAGCCAAAGCTTAACACTAGCCGCGGGCCCTTAACGGGAGGGGTGATTACATCTTGAGATATGGAAGGTCAGCCACGTGGCGTAACAGGGAGTTTCAGCTAATTACGCAGGAAAAAGCGCCACCAGGAAATTTCACATTCCTTCGGGTAAATTATACAGTTCGCAAGATTGCACAGGCTCGTTCCTTCCACGTCGTATTCGACTTCCTACGTCCGTCCTTTCCTATTTCCGCTTCTGGCCGCGCCAGCGGGGACCGGAAGCCGTGTTTCACACGGACGTCCGTCCCTTGGTCGGCTCGCGGCCCAAATGCCATGAATTATAACCGCGGAATAACAGCGCGGCTTTCAGAAAATTCACGAGAAGGAAGAGGGCGGAATGGCTGGGGTAGACTGGCTCCCTGTTGGGGGGGCTGAAATCGCAGATCTCGCGGTGACAACGGCTGTCGTCCTTTTTCTTTGCTAAACGCAAACTGATGAAACATTCTGACGGTGGAGCCGCACGAGAAAACTGTGATGCGCCCGCCGAGAAGTTGACGCGAAGGGTTGCACAACTACGGGGCGAATGCGAATGGCAAATAGTAGTATAACTTTTATATCCCCTTTCGTGCGATAGTTTGTTTGCACTTCATTCGCTTAACAAGCTTGGGTTGCATCAATTTCAAATTTTCCATAAAATATGCCTGAGCGCACAGATGTTGAGTTTCCGATTTGTTTCAAATTTTGCATTTAGTTAGCGCATAATAATAAAACGAATATCGTGTATAGTCAAATATTCCATATGTCACTGATTATATTAGGCTAAAACAGTGGCATTATTCTTACAGATGTACCTCAGCTTCGATAACAATTAGTGTATAGTAACAATTACATTTAAATATAAAAAGGTACACTAGCATAATTATTTCCATTTACACCAGATTCGAGATATAGCCGTATATGAGCACCTGCAGGAGCAGTAGAATTAAAAATTTTAATGTAATCAAGACCTACTAATTCGTAAAACGTAACAACGACACCGCACGCGACGTTACGGACATTCTCGTGCTAAATGTAACTTGAACTCTTCATAACCAGTACACCCTAAGAGAGTGCTAACGTAACACCAAAGGCCTGCAATTCATTTTTACAAGCGACCTTAATGAAATTTATAATACGTCCACCTCTCCATAAAGAAACCTTTTATCTCTCCACTTTGTACAGAGATCTTTTCAAAAGACTAATTGCTATCAAAAAGTTGGGGCCGCGACGTCGCTGGTAAAAGCCCACAGAGAGAAACGTCGTGGAGCAACGATGCAGAACGAGATATCGGATAAGAAAGACGTAACGTGGAAAACATCGAAATGCTAGAAGCTTTAGTGGCCAGGAAGCATCGAATGGACGTCAACGGCAGAGAGCGAGGAAGGCAAAAGGGAAATCCTTCAATAGCTTATCCGCTCGACCAGCCAGCTGTCCGTTCCTCCTTCCTCCTTCTCTTTCTTCCGCTTCCTTTCCTTTCCCGTGCCTTTTTCTCGCCCTCTGTGCCCCTTCTGTGCCCGCTGCCTGGACCCACATCGTTATCTCGATGGACGTACGAAGGCGGCCACTCGTAAACCTAATAATCTTCTGACAAACGATGCCGTCAAGATGTAATTCCGACACGGTCACTCACTCGCTCGGTCACCCTCGTCTGGAATTCCAAATGGCGGCAATGCCTTCCACGCGATTCCTGCTCCCTCGTCCTTCTTATTCGGATTTTCTCCTCGTTCGCAGTTTTCGCCCGACCCCCTACACCCTTCGCTGCCCCAGCTTCTGTGACGAGATTTGACAAGAGGACGTGACTAGCGCGCCTTAGCCGCTATCGGTCGTAACAGTAATCGTTCGATCGTTCTTCTCTACGCGATACCAGGCGATTACTTACCTTTCTCGCTTGCGTCGATTTATTATGTAGATCGGTGCGCAAGTAATTTAGGTTATGTTGAACAGGCTCTAGGCAGGGTTACCACCTCTACGGTTTTTGCCCGGAGACTTCGGGTTGCGAAGCGAATCTCCCGACTCCGGTTTTACTGGAAACATCTTCGGGTTGTGGAAAAAATTAGGTAATAAGAAATTGTGGTATTATACAATGGCCTAATGGTAAACAATGGTATTATAAAATGGTATTTTATATACAATGAAAGTTATTAATTAAAAAAACAGATACTTTTAATTTCTGAATTGTTTGAGCTTAAAAGAATTGCACATTTATTTTCCGGATATTTGAGAACAAAACTTTGTTTTTTGCTTTATCTATCTCCGGGTTTATATTCGAATCTCCGAGTTGGAATGTGTGGCGCTCCGGGATTTATATGGTGATAAGGTGGTAACCCTGGCTCTAAGTGTTCGTAAAATAGAATTCTTTATTCCATAATATATCACGCTGATAATGGTCATTAACGATATGTAAATATGACGTAAACAAATGAATGGAAGTATAGACTTAATAATTATTATAGAAATAAACATTTAATTCGTACGAAAATGAAGACCAGTTAATATCTGGTAGTTTTCTTGCATGTGAAGCAGTGTGGGAGATTTCAAGCCCAAGTTAATTTTTTTAAATGGAAGGCTATATATTATTTATTCATAATATGATAGCGTTTGTCGGGACGAATTCAACGAGTTGCGACACTGTTTAAGTCATTTCGTTTTATGGAGGCTTGTGAAATCGTGAAGAACTGCGGAGTCCTAACTGGAGTGTGAACAGCAGTGGGAAGAAGTAGAGGCGACAGCGGTCCGAGAGAAATCGAAGATAGTGTGTGAATGTATACTTCTTCTTCCTCCTATCCCTCTCTATCTCTACTATCCTGTAGTAAATTTGTGGGTAGTGGGGGGTGTAGTCGCCACGCGGCACGCCACCACTCCATGATCTTTGTTAGAATCAGTTACGACTCTTAAAATAATAATCATGAGTAATTTTAACACATTTGACTCTTTTTTTTTATTTTGCGATCATTATTCATAAGAATATTCTTTTTTGGATATGTTTTACATTCATGTGCGCGCGGATAAGTTCACTGAGATGCACTATCCATCTATAGAGTAGTAAGATAGAGAAAACAATCCCTCGTATTTGTGTTCCTCGTCTGACCGGCCGCCATTGCTCTGTTCACACTCCAGCACGGTGTAATAGACAGATGTTCCTACTCCTGTCCAGAATGTGTGACTTTTTCGTCCTAGTTCTTCTGGCGGCCGGCAGATTTCGTGGCTGTTGTAAAGGCATTTACATATATATACGGGCCTGGTATGGAATTCCTACTCGTAGTGGAAGGGGAACACGCCACGCATGCGCGTGATGACCCCGTGACGTCAAATCAATCGATGCCAAGGTTCAGTCAAATGACAGCGTCATCACGCGCATGCGTGGCATGTTCCCCCTCCATTACGGGAAGGATTTTTCTGGCAAGCCCAGTAATACCATTAAAATATCTACTACCGCAATCTCATTAACAAATATGTATATAATACTTCCTCTAAGTAGTGATCTGAAATGTGTTGCGCGTTTTCTATTGGTCGACGCAATTGGGGTCTAAACCGGAAGTAGAGAGAGAGCAAGAAACTGTAAAAAGGAACAGACAGAAATACTGATAGAAAGGGACAGAAATACTGACAGATAGAGAGAGAAATACTGATAGAAGGAGATAGATAAACGTTTAGGTTATGTTATTTCCGGTTTTGCTCCAAAATGGCTGCGGTTATACCGATCATTCCCTAGAGGATCACTAATGGCTTCTAAATCACGACGCCTCTCGCGGCGGCCAGGGGAACTAAACAGAAATCGGCACACAAAATCGCTGGATAGAAGGTACAGAGTCGGAACACTTGTCTATTACAGCATGGGATAGAGCTCAATGGCGGAGGCAGCTTAACACGTGTCGCACTCTTTCGGCGATTATTAGTAGCGCGGTCAAGTAGAGTTGCTGGCCGAAAGCGTGTATCATGCGTTAATCTGACGCCTCGGGGCCTCGCGATTTTACGCCCTTTCACAAAACGAAATGATGTAAGTAGTGTGGTACCTCGAATTCGTCTCAACAAACGCTATCATGCTATGGATAAAAAAAATATAGCGCGTCATTTATAAAAAGTAACTTAACCTGGAAATCTTCCCCAATGCTCCACCTGCAAAAAAATCTATTCATACCAGATTATGTCCCCCTTCGTACCAAATAATTTTTGTAAGAAGATTTCATTCATCTATTCAGTTCCTTTTACCTGCGTTGCCAGCAGAAACCACCGATATATGATATACTGTATTACTAATGCACGATTTTTTGTATCCGTAAAAGGAACGCAAGTAATTATTCCGTTCGTGAAAGTACTGTAATGATTCTTAGGACTATATTTGCGAACTCTGTATGCAACGATGCGAGTGATAACGTCTGGTCAAAAGGGAAACCAGACGAGTCACGTATTAGGTAACGATATACATAGATGGTTCTCCACTGGCATACAAATGTCAGGAGGACCGAAATTATAACGATTCCTCGTTCTTTTCTATCCCAACCCTTGGAAGTCACGCTGAATAATGTAGAGTCGCGCTCTTTATGAATTTTTATGCATGCCACGAAATGGAATACGTTGAGTTTATACCTCCCCCCCCCCTCTGCTCCTCCCAGATATGGGTGTATGCATCCGCGTGGTCGACACCTCGTGCATTTGTAGGGAAATTCAGAGACGCAGCGAATTCCTATCTCTTTGGCAAGTAATTCATTAAGCTAGACGCGGTTGAGAATTTGTGATTAAGAAATTTGTTTACTGATCATTGCTGGAAACGTGATTGGGGTACTTCGAAGAGTGTAATTTGTAATAATAATGGCAAGAAATTTTTCGTAAGTTTTAACAAAAACTTACGATACTTTATAATGTGATGTGGGTTCGTGACTGAGCAAATAATTTCATCTTAATCTTAATATATAAAGCAGAAAGCTTCTATATGTTTGTGTGTTTGTCTGTCGCCTGAAAACTTTCGAACGATAAACTCTGAGATCACGAAATATGCCTCAGCTCATTATGCCTGACTAATCCAGATGAATGTCAACATTTTCACAAAGAAACTAAAAAAAAATTTTTTTTATAAAATCAGAATCTAAATTTCGGACGAAACCGAGTAGTAAAGCTAGTATACTATATATTATATATAGTATATAAAAAGGGAAAAAGAAAAATAGAGGGGGAAAAAGACCAAAGAGAATGTTAACGTGCAGCGAAAGGTGCAATGAGTAGGGTAAATAGTTTATAGAGGGAGGTGGAGTGTAATTGGGAGAGAGAGTGTGAATGAATCGAATGCGTGAGTAAAATATCATTGTAAATATATATATGGGTGTGTTTTATTCAGCCTCACAGCCATGAATTGAACTTGGTTTACATCAACCTATACATATTTACAATGATATTTTACTCACGCATTCGATATATATATATGTATGTATATATATATATATATATATATATATATATATATATATATATATATATTTTTATGTATTATATATTATGCAGTATTTTACTTTTTTCGTGAGGTACATATATTTTGGATTACCAATAATATATTGAAACGAATGAAAATCTTGTAAAATATCAATGTCGATGTATCTCATGTACGACAATTCCTTAAAAAAATATTAAATTTTAATTTGGTTAGTTCATATACACTCCCAGTTTTCTGAAGAACGTGGTTATTTAAATATGCACTTTAATTAACTTCATTCCTCGAATTGATCACATTTTAGTTCGGAATTTTCCACCGCTACTCCGGTGGAGACATTGCTCTTCCCTTCTATGAAAATTTAATTCAATCACGTATCAGCAAACCACTGAAAAGTTACTCCCACAATGACGTCATAATTATCGAGCAGGTTTAAATGCAGTTTTCACTCTGACGTCACTAAATCGTGATAGAGACGATAATTGACACATTCATTAAGAACTTACTGTAACCAATCAGTTGTAAATCAATTTTGCACTACCACTCTCGAATGGTCACCCAATATTAATTTGACTGCTGATTGTTCAACTGATAACGTACCCTGAAAGCTGGTCTGTAATCTTATAAAACCCAAGAGACTTCAAACGACAATCCATCTTATTAGCATGCGAGGCATAATTCCCGTAGCACGAATAATTATTAACGTGGCAATTTGAAGACTGGGCCTCTGAACGTTCCATACCGAATTGTTCATTTTCCACTGGTGACTGCTTTCCTGTAGCAAAGAAAAAGCCCATTCCTTCTGGAATCTCTCACATTAGCACATGCCAACCCCGTAATTAAACGAAATAGTTAAGAAAAATTCTATCATTGACATCGAGGAATATCTTTTTCGTAACTGTTTCTTTTTGCCCTTTAGATGAGCTCCCTTATTTGAGTAAAGCTTTTAAAGATAAGATTTGAATACTTCATTATTGTTTCTATGTATCAATACATCAATCTTATTTTAACAAATATTTCCGAAGAGTTAGAAATAAGTTTTTCTTTCTGACAAGAATACGATAATACTTTTGTAGTACAGCTCCTGAATTTTTGTAACTTATAAAATTGGCTTTTTTATGATAGTGATAAATATTCGTAACTTCAATTTAATTCTGATGCACTTGGAACATTTAATTTTCCAATCTTTCTTAGCATTTGAATAATAACTTTTCCCATTTTCGAGCGCTAGTCCCCTTATTGCATCCGACCCTTCAATTATGGGGGGCCAAAAAAAACGCATTTATATTGTACTTCTAAATTTTATAATAATAAATATCTATGCATAGGGCTCCGCAAAATTTACGATGCGTTTTTCGTGGACCGCGGGGCCTTATTTAAAAATCGCGGGGCCTTTTAAAGCTCGAGGCCCTGCGAAAGTGCGTTGCTATTAGGTACACCTAATATTAGATATTATATAACACAGTTTGCAACAATCTACAAATTTAAATTAGTTGCCACGGAAAAAGGGTAAAATTGTTCCAATTAGAATCTTTCAACTCGAAAATAGCGATGCAAATGAATCATAAAGGTGTCGTAAATCCAATTAGGTAGGTGTTACCATCCTCGCAGTAATTTCGTTCCTAATCAAACAGTTTTCATGACTTTAACACAGGGAGTGCCTCCTTAATTCGGGGAGCGTTAACATTCCCTCGTCGAGATTAATTTCAGGGAAGGGCGTAAAGGGTGGCCAGCTCGATGAATAATTTCGCGGCTAAAGCGCGTACATTTTCCACAAACATTGTTTTGACAACAGAATACAATTTCGATGGACGTATTCAGATGAGTGGAGCGCGCGTATCGTAAACAAATTACCGACGTGGCCGCGATTAAACACAGTGCGTCATCGTGGTTACGGTCCATAACATGCTCCACCGCGGCTCCCATCCAACAAGTATATTTTCTCCAAATTTCTCTACGCAATTTCGCGGGAATGTAATTTCGCGCGTCCCCATAAAGCTTCGACGTTCAGCGAGATTATCGGTCACCTGGCAGAGGAAACTATTTGCATTTCACTTGGGCGAGTAACCGCCTCAATTAAGATTATTTACGCGTTTTCTGCATTCCAAAGCTTCCGCTACCTCGCCGAAAATTGAGAAACTTCGGCTGAGGCACTGTTGCACTGTTCTGTGTTACTGTGGACCGGGGCTGGGCGCAATTTGATTCGGGTGACGAGTAAAAGGATTGCATTAACGAATAAGCTTTTATTCAACGCAAATGGAATAATCTTGATGGAACGAGAATTTATTTTGATAATTACCCAGGGCTGCAAAATGGAGGGTCATAAAACCTTTGTTAAAAATGCATGCTGATTTTATAGGAATTTGGATTTCTCAGTGCGAAAATTAAATTTTCCTTAATGAACGGTTTAAAGGTGTGAAACATTCCACCAAATGTTGCCAACCAAAATCGTGACTCTATACTTCATCTGATTTTAGAAGGAACCCGTTTCGCGCATGTAGAATGAGCTCATTGGCTCCGAAAAAGCGTTGGTGGGGGTACAGCCAATAGTGGCTGCTCCCGGCACCAATGAGCGTCAACCTGCGCAGAATCGGTCTAACCTCGTCGGTCGGCAGGTTCCTTCTAACGTGAGCTCAAGTGTAGGTGTAGTTGATCCTAAACCATTTGTTGAATTAAAAAATGTTTCGAACAAAATTACGTAAATTATAGTTCAAGTCTATCAGTACCTATTTGCCATTAAAATACCAAATACTAGTTCTTGCCTCGTATTTATGTAGCTTAATCTCCCGCCATTTTCTATACTGTTGCTCTGTGCTTAATCGAGCAAAAAAGTTTCTAGCTTAACTCGTGCTGTTCATTTCGATAACCCTTACGTAGAATTTGCAAGACTGGTTGCCTACTTTTAGTACCTTTCGTTCTTCTGCTTTCGCAGTATTTGTCCGCACAGTTCCACTCCCTTTATCTTTCAGAGTTTATTACGCACCCTTTATTTCCCCACCGCAACATTGTGATAGCTAAAGATAGGTGAACGAATTGCACTTAACGTGTTTCTGGGGTCGCCAGCACGAACTTCGTAATTAATCAAACCCCAAATTTAATTTCTACACTCCCATTTCGTGTTTATAACAAACATAACAATTCTTGCGTAAACGAATCTTCAACTTCAGCTCTCCGCGAACATTTCGCCGGATCCCGAAATGTAGTTTCAGAAATACATATTCGAAATTATATTTGCGGAAAATTTATTAAAAGAAAATTACTTTCTTCCCGCCGAAACGGGAATAACCCGTGAAAGCAGTTACAACGTATGTATGCATGTATGCACTCAGCTGAAATAATATGCAAACGGCAAAGCGTGGGTGTCTTTCCTTCTTTGAATACTACATATGTAGAATATTTGGATCCCCCCGCGTATCTTAGGCGGCGTTCCACTAACTTCGGAATATTTCAACACGATCCCCTTTTTGCGCTAGTATAAGGGGATCGCGCGAGAGAATCTTTTCTGCAGATCGTGTCCCCGCTTCCCTACGACTGTCGTAACCAATAAACTCTAACTGCACCCTTTACACGGAGCTGGCGATAGCCGCGACTCCGTAAGTCCTCACTGTAGGCGGACGACTTGGAAAAGCTCGGCGAGTTCTTATCTGTCCACCCGTTTCTGCCTCCCTTCCTCTTTTCATCCGTGCCCCCTTCTTCCCGTTTCGCAGCTATTGTGATAACCATTTACATAAGGAATCCCGGAACTACGGAAGCCAGTTACCGCAGACAGTATAACGAAAGAGGGGTGGGGGGGGGGAGGGCGGGTAGCCAGAGACAGAGAAAGGGCAAACCTGTGCGGCGAACAAAATCGTTGGTTTCCTCTGGTGGCTGGATCTTAACCTCTGGCCAGGATACAGGAAGCCCTGGATCACCCTTCGCGACCGTGCAACCCACTTTCCTGCCTAAACTGTTCCTGGCTGGCCCGTTTCGTCTGGAAATCCTCTTAGCCCAGTCTTAATGAGGCCACTGGCGACGGGGATTTTAAGCTAATTGAATAATTTCAGTTTCGAGCCGGCCCAAGTCGACGGGCGTGTTTTGTGTCCCGAATGAAGCCGTGATACCCGCGCCACCGCTGCTGGCCGCTATAGATGCTAATGTAACGACCTTTGGGATGATAAGGACTTCCGTGTGTGGCAGATTCCAGTTATCTATCTGTTCAATTAAAACGTGTGAAAAAATAGGCGCGAGGATTCAGCTTGGTGGAACTGGCGGAGAGAAAAATGACGCAGGGAAGGAGGTTAGGTAATGAGATAGGTGTATTAGTTCGTTTCACTTTATTGGACCAAAGTCTTTAGTGAAAGTGAAAATATGTTACAGTCTTTTTTTTTTAATCAAAGTATTTCCCCTGGCCGTTTCCCACTTTTCTGGTAAAATACAAGCACAGTGATTCTCAACCTGTGCTTCGCGAAGTGTTTTCCGGGGGTCGAAATGGTTCGTTGGGTTTTATTTTATATATTATTAAGTTAGAATTATATTCTGAAATACCTATTTTTAATGTGTTTTCTTTACCCTATTAAATTTACCTTACCTTACCTTATGGAAGGGGGAGGGGGGGTCGCAGGTTACTTGAATATTAGAAAAGGGTATCGCGACTCGAAAAAGGTTTATGAACAATACAACACTGTACAAGCGGCATATTGAAAAAAAAAATTATTTCTAAAGCCTAGTTTATTTAATTTTTATTTTTAGATTAGAAATAGGCGTAAGAAATAATTTTTTTCAATATATATATTAATACCAGAGCCCCAAAGAAAGAAAGTTTCCCAAAATTATTTACTACGTTTCGAGTTTTTTTTATACGTATACGTCACACTAGGCGCTAAGGGGTTAAAGTCACCTATTGTACGTACCGCTTTCGATTCGACCTCGCGCTCAGGGCCCGCCACAATTATGACTATACCTATAGTCACCTCACTGCGTCGCAATTCAGTCTTTGAAGTCGCAAGTTAATCTACCCCCGGCTAAGTTTGATATTCGTTGTAAACATAGCGCTACGAGACAATCTGACAATCAATAAGTTCTTGTTTGTCCAATTTCCTATCACTTGCAATACTCTCGGTCGCCATTACATCCAGCCATTTTACGCCAGACGGTCTTTTACAATCGCACGTGGTGTACAAACGAAAACGAAGGAACGAACGTTACACCGAAAAGAACCCAGCGATAAACACGCTGTTCCATATGAGTAGGTACCTACGCACGCGAATGCCTGTTTAAATATTTTTAAAACAGCACTCGCTTCGGATCATTGGCGCGATACCGGGCAAAGCGTAGAGACCCAAGCGGCGCGTGAAGTAAACGTAAAAATCCGAACCTCTGAACTGAAGATACCTTCGTATAAAATGCATCTTGATTAAACCCTCAACAGAATTTCACTTGGAGAGGAATGACGTTGCGCGCGCGGCAAGCGCACCTGCTCGATATAAATTGGTAGAGATACGCACCGTGCATACGAGTAGTAACTTCAAAACGCGAAGTGCACTTCGGTTGATAGCCGTTGGTCCTGTGAAAAGAGGCGTTCAGAACGTATTCCAGGTTCGAAATAGTGAAGTTACTGTTTATTTCTAAAGTGCTCTTGCGTTATTGGATAACACGTGTTGACTGCTTTTAACGAAGTTAGCTTTAAATTCTGCAAATTAATTCTATAGGTATGTAATTTCGTTAATTATAGCCAGAATTACGTCGGGTTTGGTATCATTTTCATCGGGGGAACACAAGGAATCGATTAGTGTCAGTTTCGCGAAGATACGATGAGAAATGTGGAACTTGACTTTTTTCACTTTATAATTGGCAAAGAAAACTACCACCGCGGGTATGGTGGCGGTAGTGTGGCGTAACAAATATGGACGACGTAGGTATACACTTTACTAGGGTACGTGTCCCGATTACGGTGCTTTGACGCCGACTTGCTCACGAAGGAATTAATTACTGACTTCTCTTACTTTAATTTCGCTTGGTGAAAATTGATATTGGTTTTTTTAACCTTTCTCTTTATTAAGGCATTTTTTCGGGTTAAGAATTTTAATTTTTCATATTTTTTTAATTGAAATAAAAATATATGTTTTTGTCCCAATTACCGAGCCCTAAAAAGTGCGATGCTCTTATTACGGTGCCCTTTTTTGAAGAACTTTCCCGTGGTTAGGTTATGTCTTCAACCTTTGAACTGTTCAAAACAGTTTTTTCTCTACGAGAGGTATTTGTATATAATTTTAATATTACCTTTTCATTACAAAAGCAAAATATGCAAATATAAATTTCTGTTCACTCGTTCTGAGAAACGAAAGTAAGGTTAGGTTTAGCAGTTACAGAGGGAGCCAGTGGGCTCCGAGAGGGCACGGTAGTAGGGAGAAGCGTTAAATTCCTGTCCCTATAACCGGCTTCACTTTAAAAAATACGAAAACGTTTCAAAAGTGCTCATTTTGCTATTGTTTCATCAAATTGGAACCTTTTATGATATAATTACCGCATTACATAAGTGCAAATCATGATAATTATCCATTTATTCACGTTTGTAAAATACATGTTCCTTACCGTTTCTGGAAAGGATTTGGGTAAATCTATCGAAATCCACATATTCAGTTTTTAATTTTTCTTTACTATGCTTTAATTGTTTAAAAATGCAACCTTCTCGTTTGCAACACATACATTAATAGTTTAACTTACTTGAGAAAAATTCTTTCTGTAATTATTTATGCGAGTTTTTTGTACGGCTTCTTTAAGTATAAATGCACCGCAATGGGGACAGGGCACTGTAATCGGGACATGTACCCTATATGGTTATATCAGAGTTGGGCATTAACTAAATAAAAAATTATTCAAATAAGGATCAAATAAGAGTTACTTTAACTTTAGATTATTCGACGAATGAAGATAATTTTTTTATTCGTCGAGAATTTCAACTTCAGCGTCGAATAAATTTTTTAACTTTAACTTTAACTTTAACTTTAACTTTAATTGTAACTGTAACTGTAACTGTAACTGTGTAACTGTGCAACTGTGCAACTGTGCAACTGTGCAACTGTGCAACTGTGCAACTGTGCAACTGTGCAACTGTGCAACTGTGCAACTGTGCAACTGTGCAACTGTGCAACTGTGCAACTGTGCAACTGTGCAACTGTGCAACTGTGCAACTGTGCAACTGTGCAACTGTGCAACTGTGCAACTGTGCAACTGTGCAACTGTGCAACTGTGCAACTGTGCAACTGTGCAACTGTGCAACTGTGCAACTGTGCAACTGTGCAACTGTGCAACTGTGCAACTGTGCAACTGTGCAACTGTGCAACTGTGCAACTGTGCAACTGTGCAACTGTGCAACTGTGCAACTGTGCAACTGTGCAACTGTGCAACTGTGCAACTGTGCAACTGTGCAACTGTGCAACTGTGCAACTGTGCAACTGTGCAACTGTGCAACTGTGCAACTGTGCAACTGTGCAACTGTGCAACTGTGCAACTGTGCAACTGTGCAACTGTGCAACTGTGCAACTGTGCAACTGTGCAACTGTGCAACTGTGCAACTGTGCAACTGTGCAACTGTGCAACTGTGCAACTGTGCAACTGCGTAACTGTAACTTTAATTTTATTCGACGGTGTATTCAGCGTCGAATAATTTTCTGGCGACGTTCGAGCGGCCGAGGACCGCGGTATTGAGGCGTTAAGGCCTAGCGCTCGCGTTACAATGTAGTATCGCCCGATGACGAAAATTTAAATCTTCATCATTTTTATCCTACCTTTCTGCAAATAGTACCAATGGATTGTTGAAGTCTTCCTGGCGAAAGTAAGCCTAACCACGACGTAAATGGCACTAAAATAGTTTTAACACTATCCAATTTTAATAAAGTATCCTGAAGAGTGGTACATATTATTGTTACACCTAGTTCGATTATATAGATCGCTGTACATGAACGTGATTATTCACTAAATAATCAGCTTCGAGGACTTTGTAAGGGCTTAAACAGCATTCCAGAAATGGTTTCCCACTTCAGACCACATCCAGTCACGATGATTGCGTTTCCTCTATCTCTGTTCGTTCTTCCGCCTTCTCTTTCGAATCTGTCGGTTCAGTCAATGTTTATTTAGCCACCCCTGTTTACGGGCCGAGGGCTGCAAATTAGAAGCAACGCCGCTGATGATTCAGAAGGGTCCCCCGTCGTTCAATTTCCCTTCTCCCGTCTAGATTTATTCGTTATCCGCTTTCTTTCCGACTGTCCTTTATCACGAACGCCTCTTCGCCCTGTTGATCGAGAGACCTCATTTCATTGACACTGTTTGAAGTGAGAAAGGACGCGAAAGAATCCCTGGATTGGGATAATATATTGCCAGGATGGCTGGTATCGAAATTCAAAGGAATAGACCCTTAAACGAGGATTGAAGTGCTTTTCAGAGTGAAGTAGTGTACGTTCCACTGGTGGAAATACTAGCGAGGTATAAACGTGTTCTGCAGACTAGCTTCTCTATTTAAATTGTTCGGCGGTAGCAGTACCGCGGAAATGTGGAAGTATAATTGGATCAGACACATCGTTGTACCGAGTACATAATAGTATCGGGTGATTAGCATTCTGTTAGTATTTTGCCAGTCACGAAGGGTTTGTTATGAGGTGAAGTAAAGTGGAAGCCCTCAGGTTCACTTATTACACTTCATTATAACAATAACACTTGAAGAATAGGATACACTTAATATCAGGAAAGACAAGAGGATCCTCAGATACTCTGCTGCGCGAGAATTATTAATAACTTGCAAAATAACGACTGCTCGTATTAACGGGTTTTTCGAACTAATCCTGCTCCTGTTTTGGGGACCTATTATACAGGGTGTCCCACTAAGGAGTGGACAGCGCGATATCTCTTATAGTATTGTCGATAAAAATATAAAAAAAATAGGGAATTGCATGGTTCGAGGGGGCCCATTTATTAGCGCGAACGAATTTTGTTTTCGATTATTATTTTAAAAGATACGATGGTCAAGTTCGGTTTTTCAAATGGAACTATTTTTTTTGAAGACCTGAGTTGATAGTGCGTTCCAAGACAAATTCAATAAGCTTTAATGTATACACTTTATTTCCACTGGTTTTTAAGATATTGCGCTTGCAAATTTACTGATTTTCACTGCAAGGTCTTACTGGCGCCACGGGTGGCACTGCCTGTTGAAATGGATACTTACCTGCCAAAGGTCTACGCCAGAAATGGCAAGCCCAAAGGCTGGACAATTCTTTTCCGTCAGAAATGCTACTTAGGTAGGTACATCTGCGGTATCGAGAAGCGCATCGTTACTTTTATTTCGCACTTGCTTCTACGCTCGGATGGCCGGTTCTTTTGGGAGGGATGCAAGTTGGATTGGTTAGGTTAGGAGGAGTGAAAGTTGCTAGACTAAATTTCAACCATAGGGAGCAGATTGTGTCAAAAGAAAAGAATTGTCCAGCCTTTGGGCCTGCCATTTCTGGCGTAGACCTTTGGCAGGTAAGTATCCATTTCAACAGGCAGTGCCACCCGTGGCGCCAGTAAGACCGCCCCCGGTTTTTGCCATTCCAGAGGGTTTTCTTCCAGTGAAAATCAGTAATTTTGCAAGCGCAATATCTTAAAAACCAGTGGAAATAAAGTGTATACATTAAAGCTTATTAAATTTGTCTTGGAACGCACTATCAACTCAGGTCTTCAAGAAAAATAGTTCCATTTGAAAAACCGAACTTGACCATCGTATCTTTTAAAATAATAATCGAAAACAAAATTCGTTCGCGCTAATAAATGGGCCCCCTCGAACCATGCAATTCCCTATTTTTTTTATATTTTTATCGACAATACTTTAAGAGATATCGCGCTGTCCACTCCTTAGTGGGACACCCTGTATGTAAAACATTACCATTAACTAAATAAAAAATTATTTACATAACGGATCAAATAGAAGTTACTTTAACTGTAGATTATTTCACGAATAAAGTTAATTTTTTTATTCGACACATGATGAATAATTTTTTTAACTTTTAAGGTTTAAGGCATTGGAGTCATGAGAAAGTCTAAATAATTTGTCACCGAGCAACTCATTGTACATATAAAATAGCAGCTCATAACAGGATCCGTCTGATAAGGACCATCTAGCAACTGCGTTCAAAATGAGTTACTCATCACCACCCTTTCCACTCCAATATACAAATTCGTATAAATCATTATTCAGCCACTGACTAAAGGTTACGGTCATCCTCTCCCCATCAGCATCTAGTTTGCATAAAACCTAGAAAAATGCATGTAATACGCATATCCAATTTAGTTAAAAATCGTCATCTCTATTTAATAATTTGCTGTAACCACTCCTGTTTACAGATAACGTTACCGATTTATATTTCTAAAGTATAATCGGTTGATCACACTTCTTGTACAGAATTCCAACAGAATGTCTCCAAAGTGATGCATTAGTTACATTGTCTAAAAAATGTCGAACCAATATATACTGTGTAAATATGTAATTTAATAAAATATGTAAATAGCGATCGATTCCATTATCAATGCTCATGTTTAAAACATCTCCTGTGCTTCCAAAATATTGTACCTTTCTACTAAATTATTGAATCGTGGGGCTGCTTCGTTATGCTCGAGAGTACGAAGCTTATTCACGAAAGGGAATTATCAATTTATAGATCCAAGAAGTTCCATTTTCAATCAATGTCTCTTAAATTGAGGTTTCTCCTATTCAATATCGCACGATATAATATAATTTCGCTTCAATTATTAATATGCTGACTTGGGCAAAGCCTTGGTGTATTAGAATATTTTGATACAATTTTCAAAATTTTGGATTTAAGACGAAAATACCTACTATCACAATTTATGATATTAGTAATTCCAAAGATGAAATTAAAATTAGAAAGTAGAAGATTCTAACTGCTACAGTAAACAAAAAGTTCTTATATCCTCTGAAAGTCATATAAATTTTCCTGTTGCAAAATAATATATCACACTGCAAACTTCAAAGTTTGTCAAAATCTTGCTTTTATTATTTAATTGCCTGTAATTATTATAATGTACTCAACATGATATTACGTCATACTAGTTAATTAGGTTCTCGCCAGTAAATTTTTAATTGTTGCTACTTCTGGCTTAAATATATTTGATCATAGTATCTGTTTCGTCTTGACTGGCGTGTTAGCTTGCAATTAGGCAAAGTTAAATAACAAAGCCTCATGATTTTGTGCACTAATAATTGCACCGAAATTTCTTATAATTTTGATAACTGTTTTATACCACTTTTTCTAAATCGAATTTTGGCTACACTGATCCAATTAATTGTATCTGTGAAGAAGCCAATAAGTATAGCAGCTTAATTGATCTGTTCGACATATCTCACTCCACACTTAAACGTCATCTGAGAATTCCAAATAATATAATGTGATATGCTTTAGCTTTCACCCATTTTAGCTTAGATGCATTTTTCGTTCTCGCGTTTTTCTGTTTTGTCGTTCTTCTTTTATATACACAGTGTCATCTATCTTAATATTCTTATTGTTTTTATATATACCTTCTTACTCCTGTACACTAAAAGGAAACCTTTCCCAATTACAAACAAAAAACGAATAAATAAATATCCTATAATTTTTAAAAAAGCTGCTGGTCCCACACCTTCTTAACACCAATAAATAGATCACTACATGAATCCTAGTGTGGTCCTTTTTTATACGTCTCAATTTTTTTTGTATTTCTCCGCTCGCGCCCCCTAGAATGGTTCCATTTCAAAAGAAAATAATCCCTGAAAAAGTTTACCACAATCGGACAACAGGAAAGGGTGCCGACCAGGCCTTAAAGTTTGGAATTCATGAATGTTTCTGTAGTGTTACAAGAATTTCTCAAAAATGATAAGCCTTATCAAAATTTTGCTCAAATAATATTAAAAGAGCATTCAATTCTCTACAATTTCTGTATATATAATATTTTCGTGCTTCCAACCACTTTTGGGATAATAGCGTTTGAATGCAGAGAGGTCCGCGCAACGCGCGTGTAGGCCACGGATACCCTCACGCGATAGGATGCGGTGCATGGTGGTCCTTTTTTACCTAAACCCTGCCGATGGGACTTTCGCGTTTCACCTATTGTTATCTGTTTCCATATGCATACATCTGTAGCCGAGCTGCACGTTTGTCTCTTGGTGAGTACTTTTGCAGGAGTAAGATATGCCGCTATTCAGCCATTCATCCGTGTACCTCGATTCCGACGATGATCGTAGCTGGCGTACAATCGGGGACAGGATGTGTGACGATAACAGGACTACCGCACCACTGGCGATTCAATCTGCTTCACAGAAATCCCGTCTGCGCCGGGATTCGAAATACATGAAGTGTGTCGAGCGTGAAGGTCCGATTCTCGTACATTATTCTATACCTTGGCTGGCAGTGTGCGCCACTTGTTATTTTCAATCTTTGAACCGAGAAAGGCCGAGCAATGCGCGTAAAATATAGGTTACATTGTTACTGGAACAGTGCCTTCGCTATTCATATCTGTACGAGGTTATTTCACTGCGAAGAAAGTTTGGTGGAAATGCACACTTGAATTAGAAAAGCATTGGCCTACAGTTGATTATCAATGCAGGCCTGCGATGAAAAAACTTTGTTCAATATTTTAGATGTTTTAATTGTATACTTTCGATTGCTGAATTCGACAACACACAGCAAAAACTTTCATACTACCACTTTTCATTTGTTACTACTAAATTCAATTTGCCAGAGCAAGTTGTGAAGAAACTGTACCCAATGGAGCAAATCTGAGGTTATTTTTGCACTCAGAAATCCAAATAGCAGCATACATTTTTAAAAAAAGGTTTCATTACCCTCCACTTTGTAGGCCTGGGTCATTAAATGGTAAATACACGGTTACAGGTGGTTATAAATTTTATCAAAATGGTGTAAGATAAGTTAGAGATATGGTTTAGTGTTTATAGCTGGAGAAGATGTCTTAGGAGGAGACGCGAGTCTTATAGGTACTCACTGCTTTATACCTATCCTTTGATAAATTAAAGTTGATAGTGAAGTAGAATATTTTTATGAAACAGTGGCGACCAGCTTGCAGTCGTAGCGTTGATAGCTTGGTATTGCACACGTAGCACATTTTACACTTAATAGAGGTCTGGGTTAGGTCTGGGTTACGTCTGGGTTAGGTTTGTGTTAGGACCACAAAAACACATATCATGTAATACATATTTTAGACGTGTTGAGTCGTAAAAGAATCTTATAGAGATCTCCTAATACAGGATCTTTAAGAGGTCTCCTAAGAATCCTAATAGAGGTACATTCATTATGCACTTGTCACATAGCCAGGACTTCGAATTATTATACTTAGAAGAACCTTATATAATTAATCTAGTTATAATACAATGGTCAATATAATGCAAGTTATTACATTTAATGATATGTAAAGTACATACATAATATAGTAAAATGGTGTGCAGCTCTGGCTCAAATTATAGTATACTAGCTTTACTGGCTTCGCCCGAAATTTAGATTCTAAATATATAAAAAAAAAAATTCTAAAAATAATGAGTTGGAACACATTTCGCAACCCCAGAGTTTACCGTTCGAAACTTTTAGGCGACAGATAAATACACAAACACTTTCTGCTGTATATATTAAGATTGTATATAAATATAATATAGTACTGTACAATAAAACTAATACAATGTAAATAGTGTAATATAGTAGTCGCTAATGACCACAAGAGGTACACGCGACTTTAAAAAAAGTTCTACAGAGTTCGAACAGTTAGTACACTGTAGCTCTCATGCCCACCACGTTTCCGATCTCTAAAAACCGGCAACGCATCCGAAAAATTCTTTTTAAGTACCTACGTTCCAAACTCCAACTACACCAGTCACATTTCCACACTTTTCACTAGTTATGTTTAACAGACCTTAACCCTTAACTGGTATCTTGGGGTCGCTCATGACTCCAGGCACGCAAATTTCGCTGCAAAATTTTTGGTTGTCTAAGCTTGTAAACTGTTTTTCTAATTAATTTTATAATAATAGTTTAACTTTCTAGGTTTCTATTATTTTACACATTACCTAAGAACAAAATATTCATAGTGGTTGCTCTAGTGTCGACTTTACAAATTTCTGTGCCCTTTTTTATTTGGGGTCTGCCACGACCCCAGTATACCAGCCACGTTTGCCAAAAACAGTGTACCAGTTAAGGGTTAAGTGTTACTCTACTGCAGTAACCCACGCCACAGGCTCTCGCGTAGACCATACTCATGGAATACATACCCAACCATGCGAACCTTGGCCACCGTTCCCCGTGCATTTGAGTTACAGCGATCATAGTCGAATGACTCGGATGTATCTGTTCGCATCCGATCTTCCGTCACTCACAAGCCAATGCCCCATATGCTCACCGTCAACTAGCAGAACCCGTGCGCGGCACAAAACTTCAGCCTCATGTAAGCGAATATGCGCCTCCCGAACCGATAATATGTTAATCAGCTGTTGGGTTCGGCGCAAGCCAGAGCTCTCTGCCATATATCCCGTTCGAGCACGGTCGCATCCGTTTGTTGGAGGAAACGTTGGCGTGTACGATGCTTGTCCCCAGGCTTGTGTAAGTGGTCCAGGATACGGTGAAGTTTCCGTTTTCCGTATAAACAGGCTGCGGTGCCTCCACTCGCGGCGGTGATTCTGGTGTAGCCTGGATACGGTGCAGGCGTTAAAGCGGTATCAGCAATTACCGGCATGTTGGCAAACAGCTAGGTCAGAGGCCCTTCTGAGACGCGCACACGCGGACATCCTCGTAACGACGATGCCAAACTTCGAGAGCTGTTCTTGCGGCCCGATTTTAACGATGTCCACTCGCCTCACGTCACATTCGATGCTTCGGCACCGAATAAATGGACTTGAAAACGAGACGCGCTTGTACCGGACATTGTCACTTACCCGCCTTCCCATTGCTATGGCTAACTTATAAAGGAAAATTTATAGAATTTAATAAATGTTTTACTCTTTTTACGTGTACTTCTTTCTTATCTGTATTCGCCGATTTTTTGTTGGGTGACTTTATGCGAGTTTAAAATGCGTACATGTACATTGCCAAACAAAAGTATTGGAACACCCTTTAAAACAAAATAAGTTTTTTAAAATTGGTCCAAGCGATTTGAGTTTTCTTTGAAAATCTACAAGGATTCCAGGGTTGCCAGGCGGTCCAGCACGCCGTACTGGCATATATGACGTCACTAGGCTCGGATTGGCTTAGCGTAGTGTGACGTCATAGCGTCACCAACCACATACAAGCGTTCCCCTTCTCCTACACCGTACGACCGAAGAGAAGGTATGTACGACGTCATATGGGCCAGCACACCGCCACTTATTCAGTGCGCCTGGCAACCCTGCGTGTTTGGTCGTTTGAACAAAAATTGGAACAGGTCGGGATAGCGAAGAAAGTAGGGAAGGCCACTTTTTCAACTCTTTCGTCTGACAACGAGCCTGTAATAAACATTTAAAAATAGCGTTTGTAGATTTAAGTAAGTTGTATACGTGCTGAAAATTTCATCGAAATCGGTTAACATAGCTATGAGCTGCAAACAGTTGGACCTGGTGGAAATCACAGACAGTAATAAACCTAAAAATTGTACATATCTCGAAGTCTGTCACCTGTTTCTGCATCAGGATCATAAATACTTAGAAGGAGACACGCGCATGGCTAACAGAAACTCCACGCGGGTTGTCGTAAAATGAAATGTCTCAAAGGCTGTGCGGCTGAAAAATTAATCGCAAGATGCAACATTTAAGTTGGAGCATCTAGCGGGTCGCGACGCACCGAAACGCGGCGGATGAAAGTTTCAAGCGTTCGCCGCCGATGCGGGCGCTTCCACGCGTAAAGATCCCTCGGCTCCTGGCGGACCGCTCCATTTCCGACGTCTCATGTATGATAGATGATCGTCCAGCATTGATCACCGTCACCCTCGCGGTCTTGATGCATATTTAATGCCGATGCGGCCTCGTCCTCGGCGTTCCCTGCCACGCGATATGCACCTTCGCCCGGCGCATCGTCGTCCTACGGCTCCCCGCGATTGTCCCCATAGGCCGCGCGGAGGCGCTGCAGTCGCGTATAATACACGTGTAGACGGGGCGCGCGACACCCGCCGCGACGTCTTTGTGCTTTCGAAAGCTTGCCCCGGAGGCTTTTCCCGAAAGAGGGGCGCTCTATGAAATATCGTATTCATCGTCTACACCGACCTTTGCTTCCTCCCTCCGCTTTCCAGCCGAGCCGCCCGCCCGCTCCTCCGTTTCACCCCCTGAGACAGAGCGCGGGGGAGGGGCATGTAAAGGTAAAGTACAACAGACGCGACAGGGTGCACGAGGACTAGCGAGCGGCGAGAATCGATCGCGAATACAGCCTGGATAGGGACACTGTATCGTCTGATGCCAATACGCAGTTTTTGCTGGCAGACGTGCTCCCTAATGAGCGCAGTCGGCGAGGGGGTATGGGCGGAGGGCAGTTTACGTTTCGTGAGCATCGCGGGAAGAAAGGTGTACGAGGATCGAGGAGGGGCGCAAAGAATTATTCGTCGTGGTTTACGCGAGTAGAACTAGAGGCCTCGGCTGATGAGTGTTTGGGGCGATGTGCTGCAACATTTACATGTGCTCAGCTTGAAATTTAATGATGACATGTTCTTGTTTCGGTGTTTTGAATCACTCAGAGAATGCACGGTTTAAAGGGGTCATATTATATTATTATTATCCGTTCGTGGTCATAGCTTCTTGTAACCTCAAATTGGTCTCATGGGGTTCACTGCACTCTAGTGTCATTCTTGAGTTAAGGTAAATGTCCCAATACCTGGACACGTCCCAGTACCTGGACACTAGTGTAAATAATACTGATTATTACATTTAATATTTGCTTTATCCATAAAATAACTGTTTTATTCAATTATTCAAATATTTAATAAAATATATTCATGTACATATTTTTTTCAGTAAACTTGTAACACTCGTAATAAAAATAAATCTTCTTGAACTCTCCAGTTTACACCATTTTAGTATTGTTCTTCTGTGATTTGCTAAACTCAAGAATTTGAAGAACTCAGTCGCGTGACACGTTGCTTGGTGAAATTTATTTACCTCGAAAAAGCAGAGAAATTGCAAGAGTGCCCTGGCATTTCGCATCCGTGGAATGAAATATAAAATGGTTGATAATTCCGGAAGTTCGGGGAATCAGCAAACTGGATCTCTTTAACGCATGGCGTTCCCAGTGAAATGTACTTCCCATTGGAAAACGGGAAATTATAGTGAGCCGTAGAGATGTCGATTGAATGGATAGCTTGATCGAGTGGAATTCCGGTAGTGGCTTTCGTAGGTGAAAAACAGGAATGTCGTTATCGCTTTTTTCAACGAGTGTATGTTCAAACTGGTTCGCATCAAACGCATCTATCATGTCCCCCGTAAACGAAGGATTTCATGGACATGGACGTCCATTTCAATGGCCAACGAGCTCGAGGACGAACGCTTGCGTCGCCATCCTCGCCGATTTTGACGATAGCTTGCCACCGCAATCTCCCTTTCTCTCTCGCAGTCTCTCTTTTTACTGATATCGCACGTTCGAAAGCGATAGAACGGAGAAGCCTTTGAAAAAGATTCGAGAGGTGCTTCTTCTGTGTTGTAGACGCGATATTGATGGGGGAACGTAGAACAGTGACTAGTGTTTTCAATCGTTATTAATAAATTTCGTCACTTCTGGGTTTTACATATCAATTTTCATATTTTTGGCGCAGCGAGCACGAAAATGGGGAGATCCGTGATCGAACGTTTGCGCCAATGCGCTCCGTTCGCGTAAAGGCGAAACCACACATTCGGCATTGGGCGAATACCGAATATTCGATTGTATTATTTAAAAATTATATTTCGTTGTGTTAACCATAGTGGTCACAGCTTCTTATAATCACAAGTTGGTCACACGGGGTTCACTGTACCCCGGCGTCGTTTTTTGAGTTACCATTTTCGTATTTTTGAATCTTTTAATTTTTCAGTGATAATTGTACGTTCGTAATACTTATACAATCATGGTATAATCGTCTTTTTCTAGAAATGTAAATTTTGATATGATAAAATTTGTAGTTGAAAATGAGAGATTTTCCACGGTTGTGGGAAAAAAGCGATTTTTCAATTTTTTGTTATTTTCTTTCTTGCGATAAATCCCCTTTGGAAAATTATTCTTGGGGTACAATACACCCCGTGTGATCACGAAGGGTTAATAGCTGAAATATTACAATTATAGCATTTTATTTAATCCCTTGTTTTCTCTCTCATACTTTCACTCTTCTAATATCAGCTTAAAAATTTTGGTCGTCTTATCAAAATTAACGAAGGAAAAATTAAATGCTGTTTTTTTGTATCGTGTAGATAGCAGTTTCAATTGTCAAAATGGCTGTTCATCCACAAATGTCATTAGTTAACAGGTCATTAGCCCCTATTATCCACGGTGTTACAAATTAAATAACGTTAGTAGTTTATTAGACACTTCGGTATTCCAAATTACCAACAGTATTCCAAATATGCTGCACTTCCTCTATGCCTTAACTTACGGTTTACATTGTCGCTGTAATTGCGCCTCAAAACTGCGTCAGAATTTTCACAGTTCTTTTCCACAATTCGAAAAAGATAGTCACTTTATATTTCACGCTGCATGGCGATTATAAATATTTACCTTAAATATCTAATATCTGTGATTCACTGGAACAATTCAATTTTCCTGAATAGGTTATTAAAGAAGAGTTGAAACAGCATTTCGTCAGTGATTTTTTAAGAAATTTCTATAAAGTGAGATACAATATTGACCAGATCCTCCAGCGCTTTCAATTACTCATCTATCTGATCAATTAACTTAATTGGTTTGCTAGGTAGCCAAAACAGTTGAGATAATAAAAGAGTGCACCCCTTCCAGCATCAGTGTGAAAAATAATTGAAGAGTGTGCGCCTATGTAATGATTCAATGAATATTACAGAATTTAATAGAAAGTACCTAAATGCATGTTATAAAAATTCTCCCGGTCTTCCATTAAAATTTAAATCGATGTGTTAAATAGACTATAAAAAGCGAACTAAAGGCAAATACTTGAAACGACGTCACACTTTGCCTTGATCGCCATTGGCAAATAAAATGTGGACGACATCGGAAAGCAGGTTACTCATTTCGAAGGATTCGAGTTTAACCAGACACTCGCCTGCGACTCATTCCCTCGTAAAATCCCAATTGTTCTGCATGGAGCCGAGGTGAGGTGGGGAACGTCGCAGCTCGATGACGCGTAAAAAGGTCCCTAACCGCTGGAACACGCCCTCCAGTTCGAGCTCGCCCTCGTAAGTTACTCGCTATCGCTGGCTGGCGATCCTAAAGTCGAAAGAACGAATACGTGCCGCGCCAGCGCAACGTAAGGGCAAAAAGGTAAGGACGAGGGCGAAGCCTCCTCGCAGTGCCAAGTTCCCCGCTTCCGGCCGTCCCGTTCGAAATAATTGTTCGGATTAATTGTATTCCTATCGAGTTGGCCTTTCGTCGGCTGGAGCCTGGATCCATTAAGAAATGGGAAAAGTCCTGGGGTGCAACGATTATGACTACGACCAAAGTGATAAAGAAGGTAAGAGAGGGGTGATAGTGGCGAGGCGGGTAGCCGGAGCGAGACAGGAGGAATAAGGAGCAGAAGTGGCAGGGCACACTGCCAGCCAACCAGCCATCCAGGAGACCCAATCTTTTTTAAACGCCCCGCTCATTCATCGCGGCCAGACAGTCTCACGATTATAAAGCGCAAATCCTTTCATTCCGCCGTTTCGTTCCGCCTCTACTCTTATTTTTTTGCCACCAGCTTCCATCACTTCCTTTGGTCACCTTCCTCTTTTGCCTTCTATTCCGGCCTCTGTCCTTCTTCCGCGCCGATATTGTTCCCCAGTCACGATGGGTGGGGTGGCTATTTTATTATCCAATTACTCTCATTTGCTTTGGCAAAAGGCACCGCCGGCTCGCCAAGAAGAGGGGCAGGAGGAGCGGCCGGGCGCAAAACGTTAGCCACTTAATTAGTAGCCCGCCGACAGATTTTAGTACGACGTTGTCGGCCAAGACGCGAAGCGAGGAAGGACGAAACGAGGGAATCAAAAGATATGTATGTACGGTGAAAGGGCTGAAGAAAATAATGGATTCAGTTCGGTGCCACTGATGCCTCGCCATGAGTGGAGTCAAGTGGTTTTGTGCTGTGGCGACCCTTGGAGGATCCGGATTTTACTTGAGAAACCTGCTTCGATAATGCGTTGTGTTGTATGCTTCTTACGCCGTGCGTGGAAATGTGGAAAGTCATGGGTGAAATTAGAGAATTACAATTGGCAATTGCGAGGTCTAGTTTAGTCTCTGCTGAAAGTGATCGCTTGTGGCAGAGAGGACACTGTCACTTTCTAATATGCTTTGCAGGTACTGTATACCTATAGTTTGAGTGATAGTTGAAATTTGTCGAAGTTGCAATGATATTTAAGAAATGGACTGCTTCGAATCATGCTGATAATGAAAAATATATGCAGCTCCAAGGAATTTGAAGATGATAATCATTCGGTGAATATGTGATGGGAAAATTGTGTTAAACACTTGTATACAGCAGAATGCCAGATTAGGTATAAGTTATGTATTGTAATTAAAGTGTTTTACTCTACTCGGCTTCAAATAACGATTTATTTGCAAAATAATTAAGAAAATCCGCTAGCATGTCTGTGGTCGATTTTTTCTGGAAAATCTGAAACACCACAAGATTCTTACTCCGTTGAAGCAACAGGGGACCACCTGTTCTTTGATCTTGTATGCAAATGTAGTAGCAAAAAATGATTGTTTTAAGTGGAAGTGTTACTCGTTATTTATGTTTTAACTTTATAAGAACTGGAAATGCCCGATATTTACACGTAGGTATTGATTATAGTTTTCCCATCGCACGCCCACCATGTAATTGTGATTTTTAAGGTTTTTTTTTATGTATGGATGCATATTTTGCAACAGATTTTCGTTGCCTGCAAGGTCTAAAATAGGACTATTACGAATATTCAAATATTCTAAGTATTAGAGAATTCGAATTTGAGATTCGGTTAGTTTGAATATTCGAATACCAAAGAATTCGAATTTGAGTTTCGAATAATTAGAATACCAGAGGATTTGAATTGGAGATTCGAATAATTAGAATACCAAAGGATTCGAATTTGAGATTCGAATAATTGTAATACCAGAGAATTCGAATTTGAGATTCGAATAATTGTAATACCAGAGAATTCGAATTTGACATTCGAATACCAGAGAATTAGAATTTGAGATTCGAGTACCATAGAATTCGAATTTAAGATTCGAATGCCAGAGAATTCAAATTTAAGATTCGAATGCCAGAGAATTCGAATTTGAGATTCGAATATTCGCATATCCGAGAATTCGAATTTGAGATTCGAATAATTGTAATACCAAAGAATTCGAATTTGAGATTCAAATAGCAGAGAATTCGAATTGAAGATTCAAATACCAGAAAATTCGAATTTGAGATTCGAATACCATAGAAATCGATATTGAGATTCGAATGCTAGAATCGAATACCAGAGAATTAGAATTTGAGATTCGAATGCCAGAGAATTGAAATTTGGGATTCGAATATTCGAATATTACCAGAGAATTCGAATTTGAGATTCAAATATTCGCATATCAGAGAATTCGAATTTGAGATTCGAATACTCGAATACCAGTCGATTCAAATTTAAGATTCGAATCATTCGAATTATTCGAATACTTACAGCTGTAATTTAAATTTGTCCATTACTATATAAATAACTGCGGTTGATTATTGATTGCTGTTACTCATACAGACCTTAATCATTGAAACTTCACAGCCTATTAACAAGGGAAGAGTGAAATGCATGTAATAATGAAAGGTGAAGGGGTTATTAAAGTAGTTGGAAAGTATGTCCATTAATTATGTATGCTGGTGTTGTTCACTGTTACTTCGGAGCTTATGAAACTCCCTCTCTTCTGGCTCTCGTTATCATATACACAAACGCCAGTTGATACCACGTTGTTGTCTGCATCCCACAGCACACAACGTCGTTTAGAGAAAGACAGGGCTGAATGAGGGGGCAGCACTGGTATATGGACTTACTTAATTGCTAATAATCATGTTGAATTTGCGACTGCATGTATTTCTTGTCCTTCTCTACTCAAAATCATGAACACACATGATGTACTTGTAGTGGAATGAACGCTTTAAATATGGCGCATGTACAGAATTGATGGAACAGTCGTGTTAGCATTATTTATCCCAGATGTTCTTTATAACGAATTAATTTTAAAGCTTGCAGAATATTACTGGTTAAACTAATAACACTGCAACTATTTATTGACCTTAACAATCCACATCTCGTCCGTTTTCAGATATTTCCTCTTTATTCCGCAGTCTGCTAACAGTACCCAGCGTTAATTAACATTAACTTGTAACAAATTTCAGTCGCGGGACTTGACAAGTACCATATACATTTCTGCTAAACAGTGATGGCTTTAATCGATTACCCTTCGCACAAAAATAAAATTAATCTGGGCTTCAAAATTTCAACTGCACTCAAATTTGTACATCTCCTCCCTTCCCTAATGAAGTAGATATTTCACGTGTACTTTTATGGAATAAGTCTCGTAACGTGAACTTCACAGAAGTCACAGGCTTCGGCGCAGCAAAGGACATCGCAGGTGTCGTAAAATTTTTTCCTGGCACGAAAAGTCAAAGGATGTGGCCTGTGCTCTGCTTTTCGTCCTTCGTACCCATTCAAAACTTCTGCCTTCGGCTGGGGAGACGCTCAGGGGAAAGGACGCTTTATATATCATTAGAAATTCAGCGTATTTCGTCTACCCATTATTCATTGCGGTTGGCCTTCCTCTGTTCTTTTGTTCTGTATTTCCTGCACCAGAAGTCCACGGTGTACCAACTGCTTTTTTGCCCGCTCCCGAAGCCTCCTTAATGCGTACATATGTATACATACGACTGCTGGTTGCCAGGGGGGGTATCGTTTATTGAATCAAGCCCTTAAGTCCGCGACTCTTTCCCGCAACAAAAAAAAAAAAACCCCTCCGCTGGCGTCTGCTTCGCGGAACGATATGAAATTCATCGGGAACGATTTTACGGCTGCCTTTGACGCTGCAGAAACGTTTCCAAGCACTGTGTATTCGAGCCAGTTACTCGTAATCAAGATCTCGCTGAAGGGGAACCAGAGAAATTGGTCATCCCTGTCCTTTATTAAAGAGAATAGAGAACGCGGCTGAATATTGAAACGTGTACACGCGAAGGGGACGATAGCCTGGAATTTAAAACATTTCACGATGCAGGTGCAGACGAGAGGTGAATAATAATGACGTAACGTGTCGTCGATTTTTATCAATTTCGAATGATTTTTATCCAAATTTATAATTCAACTTGTTTTTACTTCCTTCGTTATCTGGGCTGATTGATCTATGTCATTGTTATGCTTACATGTAGATGATTATATTGTTGGTCATCTGGTGAGTGTATATTTTCACGAATGTTTATTTAAAACATTTACGAAGCACAGTCAGAAAAAGAGGAGTAAGTACTGATCGCCTGCGGGCAATGAGTATTGATTGCAGTTACATACAAGAGGGAAATAAACGGAAAAACATTAGGGCTTGAAATACGTGTTGTGCAGTTGGTGCATTGGTCATTGTGTAATGATTTTTCAGAAAGTTCTTTTCTGTGATACGCTTTCATCACATTTGTTTCTAAATGTTGCACTGAAGGTGGAACATCGTGCACCATAAAGTAGTAATTCTTACTTGTGTATTTGTAGAACTTCTGTGAAGCATGGAGAAATTAATTTATTATACAGGGTGAGTAATTTAAATCGAACCCCTCGAATATCTTTGAAATTATTATTGATCGTACTGTAAAATACTTTTGTGTAATAATAAAGTGTACCTAATAGAAGTTCAAGTTTATTTTTTTAAATGGAATCATATATTTTTTAATACACCAATCGACCCAGCTCATCATTTCCTACAAAAAAAGTATTAAAAAAATCATTCGTTTAGGAGATATTTTAATTCACTTCAATATTGCGAAGTGCTACTCAATTTCAGTAGCAAGTACGCCTGCTTGAACGTACCTTTTAAGGTATAACTTAGAAGGTAAACATTGTAATATTAAAGTCTCTTCAACGAGTCGAGTCACCAGCTGTAAACAAATTATAGGAATGCTGAAGTACGCGGTGAAGCCAGCGGCTACCGCTATTGGCTGCCACGAGTTATCAAACGTTAGTCAATTAATTATTTATCACAGGGCCGTTGGCAATTGGATCACATCATTGAAAGAAATTTTGAACCTTTACTTGTAAATGTAAGTAAGAGCGACAGCGATAATAGTTTGAAATCAAGCACAGAATAAAATTCCGAATGAAAAAATATTAAGGCCGGTATTCATAGTCGCTACGTATTCTTAAGCATTTACTTAAAAATAATTAATGAATACTGACCTAAGTGTTTAGAACTTGCTTTGTTTATGGCGGTATTCAATAGGGTGGTCCATTTTTTCAAAGTATAAAATATAGGTTTCCCAGAAGATTACTTTTGTTCCAAACATGCTAACTAACATCTGTGCAAAATTTGAGCCTAATTGGACAATATTTGGAGGTCGCTTTGGTTAATTGCTTTTATAGGTATGGGAAAAAGCGTTGACAGTGGTAGGCAATGGCGGTGGGCGCGTCACAGCACTGCTCAACGCGCGTGACTACCACTGTCCGCGCCGCACGTTTTGCCAAACTCTTTCGCTTCTGTATTGAAAACAAAACGTGACTTACCACTTCTGTTGATGCTTTCCAAAGGAAAAATGTCTGCTGCATCGCGTGCAATTGTCAGATTTTCTCCTAGACCCTTAGTTTTGGAAATAAATCTAATGATATCTGCAAAAATGGGTGCATTTCGGGTGTCCTTTTCCCTTTGATCGACGTTGAAACATGTTTAAATGTTGATAATTCAATAATAACTTATATCGTTGTGTTCGCGAGGGGGTTCATAGTATAATTTCATCGAACAAGCAACTGAATAACTATTACGGTTTGAATACAAAAGATGTTGAAATTTGGAAATTTTCCTTTTTTATTTTCAAAATCGAATTTCTTGAAAACTGAGGGTGATGGCGACAAACCGTTTGCGGATTCGTTTTCAGCGCATAAAAATCTATAAGAAGCGACTATTGAATGTTCCAGATCAAAAGAGTATTCCAAATATGCTGCACTTATATAAATATGTTATTCCTTAATAGCGTAAAAAAATGTTGTTTTTGTGCCAGGTATAAGAATGGCTTCGACTAGTATCCACAAATCTACAAGGACCTCAGCTAGAGAGTTATTAATTGGAATACAGACAGAAACTCTTTCCCATGCCTTTAAAAACGATTAAGGGGTTATGCCTACCCGCAAGGTCTGAAAACACAAGTACTTTTGGGATTTTTTTTAAAACACTGGAAGACTTTTTTTCAATAAACCTTTATGTATTCGAAAGTGTACATGTTAAACTACTTGTGGTAATTTTTGCGATGGAAAATATACATAAATAAATAAAAAATATTAGCGATCTCTCGGCAGCGATTTTATTTGTCAGTAGTTTGCGGTGAACATTCTAATTCTGACCTGGTTCATCTGAAATAAAAAATTCGCGGGAATTTAGTTAGTATATTGGATTATCTTGTCCTTAATCGTTTATTACCCCAAGATATTAATTTGCTACAAAATGGCAACTTCTCATAGCAAAAGTATCGATTTTCACCACAGAATCGCGCTCATGTTTCATCATTTTCCATCTGTAAAATAACAACTACCCAACGGAAATGGAAACCCCACGATTAAGGACAAGCTAATCTAATATACTGACTAAATTTGGTCGAATTTTTTCTTTCTGATGAACCAGGTCGTAGCTATAGTGATCACCGTAATAAAAAAAAGCGCTGTCGGGAGATCGCTTATAATTCCATTATTTATTTAGTTATCGCATTGCAAAAAAAAACTACAAGAACTTTAAAATAAATACTTTCGAATATACTACCGTTAATTTAAAAAAAGTCTTCAAATTGAAGAAAAAAAATCCCGAATATACTTGCGTTTTCAGACCTTGCAAGTAGGCATAACCCCTTAACCATAGCAGCCTCCAAGTATTGTCCAATTAGGCTCAAATTTTGCACAGGTGTTAGTTAGCATGCTTGGAACAAAAGTAAACTTGTGGAAAACCTGCATTTCATACTTCGAAAAAATGGACCACCCTATTATTCATATTGATATTTGCAACCAATAATATACAATATCTGAGGGATACCTACGTCTCTGTTCTGTCTGAACACCGCCATGTGCCTTTGTTTACAGTTGGTGACTCGACTCGTTGAACGGACATAGTACCACTATCTTTAACGAAATTGGCTTTAAATTATGCAAATTAATTCTATATGTATTAAAATTATAAAACACAAGGAGTCGATTGGTGCCACATTCGTAAGGAACCGACGAGTAACGCGGAACTTGACATTTTTCACTTCGTAATGGCTTACTGTCTTCCCCGCGCCCTATTCTCGCTCACCGAATCGCATAAAATTCAGTGAGCCGTGAAACCGGAGGTGTGAAATTCGCCTACCACCCCGAATAAAAGATAATCTCGAGAACCTGGGATTATCAACTTAGCCGAGCAGAACCATGACACGGAACAAACACATACATCAATGTCTTCAGAGAGGAATGCATGCTAACCAAAAAAAAAGCTTCCTCAACCTTCCGACAAAGAGGATTCTTTTCGTGTGTGTCTTCACAATCTGTCTTCAAGTTTTCATTTCCACAGCCGCATTGCAGGCTGCTCGGCATACCCGATGAATATTAAGATATAAGTGAATCCTGCCAACCCCTTCCTCCAGCTGTGGATCGTATCGAAAATTTAAAGTTGCTTATTCAAAGAGAATTCTGGGAATATTTTTCTGTACTATTGAAATCGACTTGAATCGGATTCGGCTCAAAACTCGCCCAAATACGTAGGCAGGCGCGCGTGTGCGCTCGTTCACGTCTGCTAGGCCAACCAGGTGGGATGAAATGAGTTCCTAGCACGCGAAAAGGTTTTCCCCAGGACGATTGCTCCCTCCCCCACCCCGTAGATCACGTCGATCAAACTTTAACGAGGGCCCACCGCCCTCTCTATAATATCCTGCCTCTTTTCTGACCGCGAATATTTTCTGGGATTCCTTTCACGCCGCCGAGAAATCGTGATTGATTTGCTGCTAAAAGTTGAAGAAATTCTGTAGCTGTACTATCTAAAATTTATTAAAATTAGCATCTTATCCATACGTCGTTCGCTTTAGGTTTCATTTACTCTTCAATTCCATAATTGAATTTATATAAACCTTCGTTGCTCGTCATTGTAACTGACTGATTGAGGTCAACAATTTTTTTCAGAGGTTACAAGCTGGACAGATTGAAGAAGTTGATATTTTTTTCCATTTGTTAAGATGGTGAAGTCTCTAAAGGGAAAGAGCAGCTCTTGACAGTAATGACTATGCTTCACAATACTTCTGGACAAGCACTAGCTGGGTACCTGCGCTGAAACGTCAGTGGTCCTTGACAGACTTGAGCCTTCCACTGCGACGATTTCATATTACACTCTTCTTTATCTCTGTTAAACTTATATTTAAACTACTCTCTCAGTGCAATAAAGATGCTAATAATTTCCACCTTCCTTGGCAACCGAGGGAGTGTCTTTAAACCTATACGCTCGAGGTAGGTAGGCCATGAAGCAACCTAACTCCGTAGGACCAGCTAAAGTTCCACTCACACAGAGTCTATGTGGTCTCAAATTTGGGACAGCCACGTTTATCAATCCCGCGCCTTGGACAGTACATCCTGAACTCTTGACCATTTAGCCGTAGAGTATATGAAACTATCTGCGAGTGCAATCTGCCACCTTCATTAATATAAATAAATGTATTAGTGTTAGGAGTCACTGCTGCGTCTCCTAGGCCACTGCAGCCCTGAAGTCACAGTCATTAGTCTGACACTGGGAAACGTCTCTCCTGGTACCTACGAGAGTGCCACTCACGCGCTCATGTTTGTTAAGTTTATCATCATACGGTGACAACAGAATGCATGACTGAACTGAAGACCGTAGCAGAATTGGGCCAAGTTATGCAGAAAGATACCAACCCTCAATGATCTGAAATTTAGTAAATTTAATTTGAAGATTTTAATTGTTAAAGAAAAGTAGTTTTTTTTATTGTATATATTTTATTTTTTATTATTGTTTTACTGAGTAGTATAATTAATATTATTTTAAATTTTCTGTAGCTTTTGTTTTTAACCCTGAAATGGAACTGTGACTTGGTAGTTTTAATAATCATATAATGCAAGTGTTGTTCTATAGGTTGTTACTTTTGCAAAATCAAAATCACGAAATAGGGGATATAATATTTGGGTTGGTAGCTTTCTGCATAACTCGGCCCAATTAATACTTTGAGTGGTGCAACGTTTTGAAATTCGTCTCTACCAGAAAAGTTTCATCCAGCACGTCCCGCGCTTTGAACACACGCTGTTCAAAATTTAAACTTTTATCTCGTCCCTCGAATTTTCATGACAGCTCTACTAATAGATAGGTGATGGTTTCCCGATGAAAATGAGTCCAAGCACGACCGTATTCGAGCTATTTTTAATAATACGAGGGTGAGTCGAGTGAAAGCCTTGCCTAAGGCGCAAGGAAGTGCCAGGGCGTGAGAACACGCCGACGCCACTCGGAGTGTTAAATTTGCCCGGTGCCTGAGAATGAAACGTGACTCTATCGCGCATACGTGTTATTCCGCCGCGTCCCGAATGCCGCTGCATCAATACGCTTTGCACGTGGCATTATCGTGCTCCCTTTCGGCCTGGCTACTTCCATGGATCATGGTTACATGCTAGACGTGGCCCATTTGTTATTTACCGCGAGCGTGGATTCGCACGATACGCAACGCTACGCCAGCCCCTCCTCCCCTCCACAAACAATGGAAATTGCCAGGGAACGAGGGAAACAATCGTGGATATGGACGTACACGCGCGTGATCGCGATCGTGTGTTGCAGCCAGCCACGCAGTTAAGTCTAATAAATCATTTTTGCATCCGCATTCGATTCTTACACCCGGTATATTGGCGTAATTATTTCATGGCTCGGTGGCGACTCTGTTCTTTTTTCATCGGAGCTTGCTGCGCGCATTTCACAACGGAGGAATGCGCAGTCTGCGACATACAACGCGGTGAAGTCGTTTTCATGGATATTTAAACACATCAGGCACGGCCGTCTGTAGTACAGGCCGGAAGATAGTGAATTTGGCAACGCTGTCACAGGCCTGTTTGAATTTTTCTGAAGCCTTTCGCGCGTTATGTCACGGCCGGCTCTGGTACCGGTCGGAACATAGTTATCTGACTGATGGTTGTTCGAAATGCGGTGTTGCAACATCGTAGTGTCCGGCCTGTACTACAGATGGCCGTGCACCAGCGCCGCCAGTTGCCAGTAAATAAGTGCATGCGATTTTTCGGCTGCGCTTGATTTTAGCGGAGCGAAGTTTCTTATCCTTTTTCTTTTCAAAGGAACGATCTTCTGTATCAGGAATAGGAGTATTCGGGCTGTAGTCTTTTCAAGGGGAATGGAAATGTGTTTGATGTGTTTATTGGGAAAGGTTTCTTTATTGAAAGGGAAATTGTAGATGCTAGTAACTGTTAAACGAAAGTTAGATATTTAAGGTGTTTGAGTTATATTATAGTATTCGTAGCGTTATCAGGCCCGGCTTGTTGACAAGGGGCGCAGAATGGTCTTTTCAGAGTTGGCATTTTTTTAAATAAAGTTTTAAACGAAATATTACAAGTTGTACTAAAAATGGTTTAAACTGCGAATAAAAATTCAGAGTAAGGTTATCGAAAAAAGCTCAAACAAATGTATTATAAATAAGGGGCGCAATTTGGCGCAAAAAATGGTCGAGCCGGGCCTGAAAGTTATCATATTTCTTCACTAGCAAACCCGGTCAGGTTTTTAAAAAAGGGCAGAACGATTTTTTTTTAAATAGTACCTACTTTTATTGTAGTGGTATAAAAATTACATAAATGAAAAACACAATAGTAATTATAAGTACGGTAACTATCTATATGAGAGCCAAGTCATATTTTTCTGTACATAAAACTGTCTTCAGAAAAGTTTCATTAAATATTTTTAATTTCTTCGTACAATTCTGTAAAAAAAAAATAAGAAAACCGTGATGGATTTGTAAACCGACTGGGATAAGGGTTGAAAACCAGGACTGTTCCGATCAAACTCGGGCGTATGGTAACCCTAGTTATTGGTAACCTGTATAGGTTTCTTTTCTAAGTGGTATGTGAAGGACATGGGCGGGGAAAAAGTTTTGCGATATTTTAGGAGCAATATGGTGACTTACGTCAACTTTTTAACTTTGCAATAGGTTGCGAGCAATACTTGGTACTTATAACGATAATGCTTCGTACAGTACCGATAATAATTCGAGCAGCAAAAGTATGTCAAATAAAAGTTACATTCATATATGAGAAAGAGATACTGTGTAAAATCATTTATTCCCTTCCAAATACTTGCCAATTTTGTCCACAATTATTATATCTTAATGCAACGCAAACATTCAAGTGTCATAAATACCCCTGCACCCTTCAAAACTGATTTATTGTTGGATAACATTTTAAACTGTGTTTTTTGGAAATGCAAAGTTCAAACAAATGTTAATTAATTCATAACTATTTAGCAGTAAAGAAGCACTACCATGGGGTACTAATAGTTTAATATAAATTTCATTAAGTAAATTTTTCGTTTTGATACTTTTGCGTTTAAGTGTGCCTGTGCAAAAATGTTTGCTTTCCATTCGGACAAAACTGCATTATTCTATTACTAAAAATGAAAGTCCACAAAGAAAGTATCATTGAATCTGTGCCATGGAAAAGTATTATCTTTAATAATTCGTGGTCAAGTTTTAACGGTTCATGCAGGCTATCCCATACAATATCAAATTTAAGCTCGACGAGGGAATGCACTCCTAGTTCTGACATAATTAAAATAAGCGTTAATGCGCGGCAGGGTACAATGCCCGTAACTTTTTTCCAATGCGTTTTGCGATATTATTTCGTGCACTATGCACGCAAGTACTTGATAATTCCTCGTACAATTCGTTCTTTCTGCAGTAAAATTATTTCATAAAAGGGACCCATCTTCCTCAATGATGGAATTTTTTAATAATTTATTAATTGTAAAAGCTAGACAGTAGAAAAAACAATGGCAAGGCTGTCCTCAGTGCTGACAGAATTAGATGTTTTGAAATTAATGAGGAGTGAAAGGAGATAGATTTTTACCAGAAATCTTCAGAAACTTAATTATAATTTAAGGTAATTCTTAAAAAGTATTTAAGGTAGGACCTTAACTAAATTTCAATTCAATAACAACGTAATATTTTTGCTAAATTTTGTCTTTTCTACACACATATTTATTTACATTTAATTTCCTTCAGAATAAATTGTTTTTCATTTTTGTAAATCTCTCTCATTGCTTAATCATATTTACCAATATTTTTATTTATTCTTTTTGATTCTGTTACTCATGTATGATATATGTATATGTCTGTAATAAAGGCATATTATTTTTTGTAAGCATTTCAAGTCTTAGACTTAAATCTGCTTTAAATTAGGAGTAGCTATATTACATTGATGGTTTTTTTTTAATTAAATTCTGTACATTGCGATTTATACATAGTTGTTAGTATACATACGTTTGAGATAAATGAATACGTATGTGTCTACAATCTTGCGTGTTTGGGTTATTAATTAAGTTCTCTATTTAAAGAGGTAGTTGGAATTTAAGTTTACTCAGTTTGTTAATTAAGTCTTTCCTTTGACTCTCGTAGAGAGATCGCCGCCATAATAAGTGCTTCAGATCTTCTTTTCCTTGTGTAAATTCAGATATAGGATTAACATGTATACCTATTCTATCAATAGAAGTTGCTAGACTGTAGTGATTGGCTCTACATTAGAGTTGAGCGAAAAAATAAAATTTTCGAGTTCTCTCTCCTCTACCTCCCAATTTCTACTAAAAATTCAACAGAACACTGAATGCAGAGAAGAGAAATATGGAGGTTAACTCAGACGGTATACACCAATAAATGCGTCTTCCATAGCTTATGCGTGACTTGGGTGATATTCTATAAATCTGAATTCTAATAATATAAATAATATTATATAGTATATTCGCAACGCTAGTCCCGAATATATCATATTTAATATATTATATTTAATATATATATATATTAAATATATATAATAAATATGATATATATATATATATATATATATATATATATATATATCCTAAGACTGCTTTCCGTTCCACAATTATTTAATATTTTTCCGTTTGTCGATTTTTTAATACAACGATATGACGCTTGAAGCTGAGGAAAGTTAGAAGGGGGTGTGAATTTTGGCGGCTATGTAGTTATGACAGTAATGACCGTCTAGTTCAAAGGGAATTCGGAAGTAAATTCAGGGAACCGTGTAACAAGAACACCAGGAACCTGATGAAAGCTGTGCTATATGCTAAAATATCCGCCTCAACAATCTATCATTAATTTTCGGACACTGAACTCGGTTTTAATCATTTTCTTTACTTTCTCTAATTTCTCCCATTCTCTCCTCCCGCTTACTCACTTTAACTTCTCCATATATTCTTCAACGGCAGTGGTGGGAAGCTGGAAAAAGAAGTCACTTACAGGACGTCTTTACATTAGGTGGATTTTTTGTCAATTGGGATTTTTATAATGATTTCCATTTTCAAATCGATGCATGTCTATGAGAACTGGTTATGTGTTAAATTCTGGGTAAGTGCAGTTCCTTTGCTTTGTATTCTGCAGTTCGTGGTCGAATGGAAACTCTTCATTCTAACAAGGGAACATATCGAAGTGGCAAATGTCAATTTTTATGCGACTTTGGTAGAATGTAATTCTTGCAGAAATGTTTGACACGTATTTTTTTATCGGCTGACATTCATGTTGAAGGGGTTAAAACAGCCCTCAAGATGAGTGTGAGGGACGTTTGGTCGAATATTTTGGAAAATACTAGAACTAAGAGAACGATGTAAATGGCAAAATTGTGTATTTTCTATTAAAGAATGCATATGTGACAAACGGGTTCCAAAAAATCCATTTGTTTAAATGATGCATTGGAAAAAATAGCATTTTCCAAGATCAAATATGTTTCTCACCCTCAACTTTGAGGGTTGTTTTTACCCCTTCAACATGGATGTCAGTCGATAAAAAAACTGCATGCCAAATATTTTTGTAAGAACTACTTTCTATCAAAGTCGCATCAAAATTGGCGAGTGTCACTTGAATATGTTCCTTGTATGCAGCACTTTGTCGCAATTAAATATGTATAACTTTCCCATATTATAACAACCAAATTTGTTCACGAAGGACTGGTACATTCACGCAGACAAGTTATACCTTTAATTATTAAAGGGTCCCTGTAGAAAACACTGTAAGTTCCAAAATTAAAAAAAGGAAAAATTTTATCTCAAAATATTCTACGTGCCAATGGTAATACTGCAGTATAGAATTTGATTTTTGGCACTTACAGTGTTTTCTACAAGGATCCTTTAATTTTGTTTCTTGTATTGGGATTAGGGGAAGTAAACAACAGTTGGCGATGGAAACTTGAGCTGACAATTAATTATTCTTTTGCATTTTGATGGACGAACATATGACTGGATAATGTGGATAAATCTACGTTTTACACGTAGGAGGGTGGACGTTGTAATACTGTTTGTTATTGCTGATTGTACTTGTACTAATGAGTTGATTCTGCCGCTAATTATCAGATTGATTCTGCCCTTTTTGGCTCGACTGCACCGGGTCTGTAAAGGAATATATAACATGTAAATGAACATTGTGTGTTTGTTATTGATAGAATTTTTGACGAGAATAAAGAGGAATTGTTAATGACTGTTTAGCCGAATAATTATTCTGAACGAGTTAGTCAGTTTGCAGTAGATGGTGAGGAAGGGATTAAAGAATCCATTGATTTAATACAATTAATGTTTCACTGTAGCATTTTTAAAGGCTTCAAAATTTGTCTGTGTTTACCATTTAGTTGTAGGTGCACAAATGATTGTAAACAAAAATTAATTTCTGGGATAGAATGTATCAAGAGAAACCAAGACTGCATTAATTCTATGATCCAGATGAAAATCTCAATTGGAGAGTACAAGGGAGAGAGACTGTAATTACTGTACATCAATATTCGTAGGACTAATTTTCCTACTTTTTTTCACGTTTCAGTTACTTTCTATCAGTCCTGTATAAACTTTCCAAACTACCCAAACCATACTTTACAATAAAATCTCAGTACATTTCTGTAATGTACTTATTTCAATTTCTCGAAGTAAAAATTGAAGAGAATCCACTGAAATGATTAGGAAAAACTATTTTTAATCTTTTCCATTTTTTAAACACGCTCTATTAATTTTATTATTATTATAAATTTAGTTTATTATTTTTATTATTAAAGCTTATTGGCTTTACTTAACAGTTGAATATTCTGGGGAATATTTTACAAGAGAACTGATTGTAAGGAAACTTATATGGATTCTAGAAAATTGGGAAAAGCAATGAAGGTCCTCGTTTATCCTAACAATGAAAATCCCTTTGCATACATAAAAGCGTGCAAGCCAGTGCGCACTGTGCACTCGTCGCTGTAAAACATCGTAAAACTCACCGCGTGGCGATGAAAAGATCGTTAACACATAGTCGAACATTTTATTAGCACTTCGCTCCGGATCAAAGCCATTAATGGACGTCCATCGTTTCCATGGTCCCTGGCGTCGATCGGCTGGAACCGACCGTTGTCGAAAAACGCGTTAAACTGCGACCAATAGAGTGGGCACGAAATAATTACTTCTCGTTACACGAATTTCCGCTGCGACGCTAGCATTCAAATATCTACCACCATCTATCTTTTTTATATTCCAGGTAGATATACAGAATTAGGTGTATGAATTTTCGTTAAGCGGGCATTAACACGTATTATTCGTTATTGCAAGATTTAGGATGATAAGTACTTATTGCTTATGTTATAGATTATGTGAAGTTATGGAAACGTACATAAATGTCACAGGTAAATTTTATTCTCCAATAACATCCAGAGTGTTTCTGAGGCATAGGTAGAAGCTTAATTGGTTATTAGAATTCAGTAAAATAATTGAAAAAGTTTTATAAACATAGGTCGGCAAGCTAATCGTTGAGATATTCAATTTTTTTAAAATAATTACAAGACAGTATAATATAGAAACTTGTATCATGTTGAACGCATGAGGATCATATTGTGTCTATAATGCGTCTGACCATAAGTATTCCTTTATCACTTACGCTGTATGTATTCTTTTTGTTTTTAAACGCCCTCGTCTTCAGAAATTAATTTTAAGGGTGACTGTATATTAGGGCGGAGCCGTACTATATAGGCGAAAATTTAAATTTGAATTTTCAGTTGGTCTGAGTGCAGGATAGTTGTCTTTTGATTAGGCAAACACAACAGTAAAAAAAATTTGGAAAAATATTTACGCTTGCAGGTTCCCTTTTCTCTTAAAAATCTAAAAATTCGCAATGTGAATCTTATTTTTTACATTTTAAAAATTTAATTTTTAATTTTAAGTTGGCCTGGGTGTGGGATAGTTGGCTTTTGATTAGGCAAACACAACTGTAAAAAAAATTGGAAAAATATTCATGTTTGCAGGTTCTTTTTTCTCTTAAAATGTAAAAAATAAGATTCACATTGTGAATTTTTACATTTTTCTCTTAAAAATGTAAAAAATAAGATACACCTTGTGAATTTTTACATTTTTCTCTTAAAAATGTAAAAAATAAGATTCACATTGTGAATTTGTTGATTTTTAAGAGAAAAAGGAACCTGCAAACATGAATATTTTTTCAAAACTTTTCTACAGTTGTGTTTGGTTCATCAAAAGACAACTATCCCGCACCCAGGCCAACTGAAAATTCAAATTTAAACTTTCGCCTACATATAGTATCGCTCCGTCCTACTGTATATCACTTCTAATGTGGACACTACTCTACAAATTATTTCAAATGAAAATTGTATGGTGACATTTGGAATGATTTTGGAAAAGGAACTTTTAGTGAAGTTATCAGAAAGCCTTACATGTACTTACTAAGAATAATGGGACTTTAATTAGTCCTAGTGAATTATAATACATCTCTTATATTAATATAGATATAAGATATCTATATTAGATGTAGGATATCTATATTAGATGTAGGATATCTATATTAGATGTAGGATATCTATATTATATGTAGGATATCTATATTAGATGTAGGATATCTATATTAGATGTAGGATATCTATATTAGATGTAGGATATATAATTAGATAGGTTCAAAAGTTGAAGAAGTTCCTTTTTTTACTACACCTACTTGTACTTTTTTTAGAAAAGTAGCAAAAGGTCAAAGATAGCCAAGGAAAATACTTTGGTTAAAAAATATTATAATATAGATATTTCTACTTTCAATAATGACTTTGGTTCAATAAAATGAACGAACTTTTGCATCAACCTAACAGTTTACACAGATTTTCATGGATATCTTTTGTTCAAACATTTCAATTGCATTTTGGAAAATTGTGTTTACTAAATTAATCTTTTCTATTACAGGTAAGTTGCAGCATTCCATGTTTCGTGGGATGGGATTAACAGTGAGTAAACGCTGCTGAAGTATTTAATATCAAAATAATAGTGCTATTCAACACAGAACAATTTAAATCAATAAAAGAAATATATCAGAAGGGGATGAATTACTACTTCGATTGCCACACATTTTCGAACATCTTCCAAACTCTTCCTTGATTTCAAATTATTAAATTGAATATTTTATGAATAATGAAATACATATCACTTACTTTCTTCATTAATGTTTGTCCAATTTTATTTCTTGAAGAAAACGAACCAATTTTTACAACTACTTTCGAATTATAGAGTTGTACAAATTGGAAATTATATCAAAGTTGTATGAAATTGTATGAATACATTGGAAATAGTTTTTAAAAGTCTAGCATCGAGTGAATGGAAAAACTTTTCTACGCTGATTGATTCTTACAGATTGATATAGTAAGACATGCCGAGGCGCTGGAAATGCTATTGTAAGGAAATATAAACATTCGATAATAAGATTTAAATCTAAAAAAAATCAGATAATTTGAGTGAGTGATGACTACAGACCAAAGACTAAAATCACGTATAAGTGACAGCGACGAGCAGAGTGCTAAAATCGCTTCTCGTAGTTGCGCAAAGTAAAGTGGGAAAAGTCTAACTGAGAGAAGTAGAAACAGCTGTTCTGGTCAGACATGGCGTTAACTGACAGTTATCACTAGAATTTGACGTACAATTCCTTAGTCCGTTCTAATTTCTTACATCAGTTTTATATTTAACAAAATATTGCCATTAAAATATAGCATTCCACGACAAAAAATTATATCGACCTTAAAATAGTATTGAAAGTAACAAATATTACTTTCAGCCCATCAGATTCTGTATTTCCAAGAATTTGAAATATCTGTAATTCACGCGCTATTTTAATTGAACGCCTATATTTATACTATCCTAATACAGATATCTATTAAATGTACACTTTATCATATTTTTGGAGATTTATGATCATGATATATATTATGTATTATCGAGATAAATACAAATGTATTTTCCAGTTTTTACATTCTTGATGTATACATAATCAGGATCTCAAATTAGTTAGTTATTTGTTCAAAGCCAGTCAGATTTTCAGCTAGACTGAAATTAAGCAACCTAGAAGCATGTTTAAATTACTTATAATTATCATCTGATGCTTCATGCTTTTCTTAACACTAGAACTACCAAACTAGTCAAAATGACTGATTTTAAATTTGGTAATAAATTTACCATTTTTAAGTATAAAAAACTGTATTTCTAAGTAGCATAAATATGTATAATATTATGTATATATTTGTTAACAATATAAAAATGAGAACAATATGAATAAAGATTTAACGTATTTTATAAATAACCAGTCGCTTTGACTGGTCTGGTAGAAATAGGTATACATTAATTGTCGGTAGTTCTAGTGTTAATTACTTCAGTGAGAATCAAGGTAGTTACCAATATATCAATTGTGTGGTCTTCCAAGTACTTCAGACTGCACCTTTTGGGCAATAATTCCAGTCTACTGTGATTGCAGAGACTATGGTAACTCTAATGCAACAAAGTAGCCAATATTTATTGGCTTTAACTGCTTCTTTCCCTTCAGAGTTCAGTGACGTATTCACTGCTCCCTTCTTTCTTCTTCTTATTGCCTGTTTCCAGGAAACATTCTACATACTATATTCGAGCAACCTCAACTACCAAGTGGATCGCGAGATTCCTATGTTATTTTCGGTCTGTCTCATCTGAGAATAAGGCAGCATACGTTATTTACGAGCGAGTATAAACACAACACTGTCTGTCTTATGATTTCTAACACTTAATCAGCATGCAACACCCCACCAACCTAACTTTGTTCCTTTTCGTGGCACGGAGTCGCCCTAAAAGTGATTTACTATCGTTTGGAGTAACATATACGACGAGTCCAAAGATGAGTTTCACTGGTTCCTCTTATTCCTCTGTTGCTACGAAACCTTCCTCGTCTTTAACGGTTCTGTTCCCTCCGATTTCTATTTGGTTCAGTTAAAATGCACGAACATAATCAAAAATATTAAGGGGACCTTCCGATCTAGAGCCGACAAAATAGGTGATCTTTAGGAATTAATTAAAGGAAAACTACTATATATAATTTAATAGGACTTTTTGCATTGTATTAAGGATATCTTATATTATAGAAATATATTTTTTGTTTTATAATTAATCATTGCAGACGGCACTGGGGAGTCGTTAAAGTCGAGGCGTCAAAAAATTCATCCAAATCGGTGGGACCTGTATCTCCAAAAGTTATTATCCGATTCGACTGAAACTTTTTTTTGTTTTGAAGAATATACTTCTGGCTAGGGGGGAAACCAGAAAAAATTACAAAAATGACAATTTTATTTAGAAAATAACAACACTTGAAGTTTGAAATCACTTTTTCCCGATATTTGTCATCGTTTCAACGGCTTTGAAAATTATAAATTTTCAATTTTTGTATTTTTTGCTGCCCCCTCCCCTAGTCAGAAGTATATTCTTCAAAACGAAAAAAGTTTCAGTCGAATCGGATAATAACTTTTGGAAATACAGGTCCCACCGTTTTGAGAACACTGTTTCGAGAGAAACGCTTTTAAAGTTTTACGTGGGCGTAAAGAAATTTAGGAATTCTACAAATTTCAACAAATCCTTTTAAACACGTATTCCTAAAAAGTTGAACATTCGAAAAATGAAATAAAAAAACGACTTTTATACCAGAAGGTCCCCTTAATCACACATAAAATATTTATTCACCCAAAAAGGTTCAAACTATTTTGAAACTAAAAACCCATTTCAGTTATTTAGTTATTGTAATGTAGGCGGGAGGGACAATTTTCTGTTTCACAGTCTGAGTAATTAATTACTGCGCGGGCGGTGCTTTGTGTGATAAAAACAATAATAATAATAACGTTTTTCATGTAAATTGCGCATTCATGTGTGAAAACATGAGTAAATGGAAAACTAAGTGCACAGATTTCGAAATACAGAGTTTAGAAAAATGTTTGGATGAAAAATTTAGTTACGATTTCCTTTCTTTGATATAGTATGGAGGTAAACACACTTTCATGTACTGCAAACTTTCTGCACTGTTACCCGAAATAATATCCGTTGCCTGAAGTAATATTTTCTTATTCGTCAGTGCAAAACTGAAGTTTTATAATCACGTTAATTTACAAAGATAAGGTTTTCATAAATTTGTAATGTTTAATCTCTTGAAATCTTTAATGCTGAATGAAGACTTTTCGTTTAAAAGGAAATTCATGGAGAATAATGGAAAAAGCGAAACAGAGCAACAAACAAATGGGTAAATGCGAAAGGGAGTGGCAGATGAACCGCGAGGACTAGCACGACATCACGCGAATAAAGATAACGTAGGGGTTAAGTCCACAGGGTGCTCCACGTGTCAAGACCATAACTCTGTATTAAGATAATTAAATGAATTAGGAGGAGTAACTTGCGACCTCGAATCTCTCAGCCACCCTTTGCATGGCCATTTTGTATCCCCTGTATTAAAATTTCAGCTTCCGTCTGAAAATGCAACGCATTTTCCACTGGGTTCTATATACGCGGGTAATGTGTTCATAATTATATGGGAACATCTGCATTTTTAATGAGATATACAGTATTCTCTAAATTTTTATAAAATTCTATCGTATCTTTATTCGAAAACTTTATGGATTTAATTTGATGTAGGTACATTCTGTTGGAATAACTCCTGCAATTCTTAAGATTTATTTATTATTCTATTCTTTAACCCTTCGTAGCCCAATTTTTTTTCTTTGTCAATATTTCTGTAAATTTTTAGACGTTAATATTAAAATTTAAAAATGTGGTGAATTTTAATCCAAAAATCGCGAGCTTTTCTTTTCCTCTTTAAGGGGACATTCTACTGTCTCGGCTGAAAAATCGGCCACTTTTTGGTAATGGTTTTTATAATGAAATAAATACTTAACGTTTTCGAATTCCGGGGGGTATATTGTACCACTGTTAAAATACAAGATAAAATCTTTGTTGTTTGTTTATTTCATTTGTTTGCATAAATATTTCGCAGTGAAGTTGGCGGCTTCAGAATTGTTGGCGGTTGAAATTTCGGACGACTGGATCATCGAAAAAAAAACCAAACATATTTCTAATTCGCAGGAGTATGGTTAGGGCAGATGCACCATTTGTGGCCACCTTAAGGTATTGAACCAGTTTTGGCCACTTCTTAAAAAATGTAATATTTTTTCGTGTAAGCAATAAATATAACCTTATATTTCTGGCGGTATACTGAACAAAATATTTATGATGTGAAATTCTCCACATAATAATGATCTGCGAGCAGTTTAAAAATAAGATAATTATGCACATGGCCAAAAACGGTAAAATTATTAAAAATGGGAGTCGATCAAAGTTGAAAGTACCGAAAGAGGCATTTCTTTTCTGTTTAATAGATATAAAATGTGGTAAAATATTAAAACAATCTTAAGATATTTGTGGTTAGCGAGATAGCCATGCTCCTGCAAATGAAAAATATGTTTGGTTTTTTTATTTCCGACGATCCAGTCGTCCGAAATTTCAACCGCCAGCAATTCTGAAAACGCCAACTTCACTGCGAAATATTTAGGTAAATAAATAAAATAAACAAACAGCAAAGATTTCTTCTTGTATCTCAAGAGTGGTACAATATACCCCCCGAAATTCGAAAATGTTAAGTGTGTATTTCATTATAAAAGTCATCACCGAAAAGTGGCGGATTTTTCGACCGAGCGAGTAGAATGTCCCCTGAAATTACTTTTCTAGATGAAGACTATTAGGGCATGATTGTATGAGTATTACGAACGTACAATCATAACTAAAAAGTTAAAAGATTCGAATATGCGAAAATGGTAACTCAGAAATGACGCTGGAGTGCAGTGAACTCCATGTGACCAATTTGTGATTGTAAGAAAGTGTGGCCACGCAGGGTTAATGGATTGAAATTACTTTCATTAAAAGAAGAATTAAAAGAAACTTATAGGTGCATTATAGATTATTTGGATATTACGTAGGATGTTTCTAAATAAATAAAGTTCCTACAGAGCAATCGGTAAACATCAATAGTAAAATGTGTTCATTAAGTGCATAATATTCCGCGAATATAGCAGATACTCTTGAAACCCGCGAGTACGTGGACAAATTAGCTCGACATGTGTGCGAAAGAATTTAGTTCATGACTCGTTATATGGTGTCGACACGAACGAGCATGGCGTGACGAAATTAAACGTGCCATTAGGCATGTATGAACGTCAAGATATAAAAACATTGCGGGCGTAAGTAGCCGTCGATGCAAGTTGTTGCCCCGACGCACAGTGGATCGAGTATACTACATACTAGCTGGACAACATTATTTTTTCGCCGATTTGGGTTTATATGGGAATCAAATTGTTAGAACACAGATTCGTCTCGGCGTCTCGATATCACTCGGCAGGAGTGATAGCACAGTTTAACTATAACTATAAGTGTGCTATCTCTCCTCCCGATCGTCGCACTCGAAAACAATTCACAAAACATAGTTTTGCAAATTTTTGCAGATCTATCATTTGATTAAAAAAAACTAGAAAGTCTCTACTTTCTGTACATTCAACCCTTGTCGCGTGGAACGACGTGGAACATATAGTAAAACACTTTTTGAATAGCCATGCAGAGAAAGCTGATTTAAAAAACCAGGTTTCAAACTTCAAAACTCAGAAATTACAGGAATAGACATAATGTTATAACTGATAATTACAGTTAAAGTACAATATTGTTGTTTCGTTCTTTTTCCTTTATTGAATGAGTCATATTTTTATTTTATTCGTATTTTTACTGAAAAATTAAACTGAAATACGAATTAGGTTTGTTTTCTAATAATTTGAACCCATGTAATCCCAAATCCGCGAAAAAATAATTGTGTCCAGCTAGCATGTAGTATACTCGATCCACTGTGCGACGTCTCGTTTAGCAGTTTCACTTATCCTTTAAAAAAAAAAATGTACGACGATTGTCAAAGCTACAACTTTCAATTATCAGTAATAAATAATTCTCTTAACAATTTTAATAATACACTCGACTCTCACCTCCCTCCGTTAAGGTCCACCCAACACATTAATCTTTGATAAAAAAAAGGGGGTTGGGAAATACGAAGAAGCATTGTAATACATTTGTAAAGTATCATAATATATTATAATGCTTCTTCGTATTTTCCATCCCCCATTTTTTTTTATCAAAGATTAATTTGTTGGGCGGACCTTAATGGTGGGGGGTGGGTGGGTGGGAGCCGAGTGTCTTATTAAAATTAAAAATAAAAAATAATAATGATAAAAAAGTAGAAATAATAATTTTTAAATAGAAACGAAATATCAAATTGATACTACTTGATCGAACTCACCCAAGTTCAACCATCAATTGGCGAGCAACTGCAAAAGTGATTCATACGATTTTTTTTCAATACAGGTGTGTAGAGGGGGATGCAAAGGGGATATTGAGTTATGAGACAGAATTTGGGATCCACGATAGTTGGTCAAACTGATTCAGATTCTATACGATTTAAATGCGGCGTGGTTGCCGTTACGGGCATCGGTTCAGCCCAAAGGCAACTAAACCCCGTTTACGATAAAGCAGGCAGGCCGAAAAGTTCGCGTTACGCCCATGCATCCGATGCGAAACGATGTTTCGAGAGGAAACGAACGATTCCACATGGACTTCTACACCGATGCGCGGTCAAAGTTGATTGCGAATCGAACGATAAAATCCGCAGTTAAAGCGGAACATTGTAATCCGTGACGATCTCGCTTTTTACGGGTTTCCTACGCTGTACATGAATAATGGAATGTAATGGCGTGAAAATTGCGGAAATAATTAAAAGCGAGGGGGCGAAATTTTTTTAACCACCTACTTTCACACAGCTCCACAATTATGTCGTAGAACAGCTGCTTTTTGTCCTATATTCTCTGGGACTTCCCCTTTTGGGGGGGTCTCTTTTTTTTGCTGTTAGGTACGTTGTTACTGTCGCTTACTACACAATTCGATAGCCATCTGGATATGTAAGATTCAATAGCCGTGTCTTATAGGTTTTCGTGCCATGAAAAGGAATCCGCAAACCGTTTGTCGCCATCACCCTCAGTTTTTGAGAAATTCGATTTTGAAAAAAACCTGGAAATTTTCAACTTTGAACATCTTTTGTGTCGAAACAGTAATACTTATTCGGTTGCTCGTTCAAAGGGAAAAGGACACCCGAAATTCACCCATTTTTGAAGATATCTTTCAATTTATTTCCAAAATTAAGGGTCTAGGAGAAAATCTGACAATTGCACGCGATGCAGCAGACAATTTTCCTTCGGAAAGCATTAACAAAAGTGATAAGTCGCGTTTTGTTTTCAATACAGAAGCGAAAGAGTTTGGCAAAACGCGCGGCGCCGACAGTGGTAGTCAACGGCGGCGCTCGAGGCACTCTGCCGCTCAGCGTTACAGAATCGCGTAACGCGCGTGACTACCACTGTCCGCGCCGCACGTTTTGCCAAACTCTTTCGCTTCTGTGTTGAAAACAAAACGTGACTTACCACTTCTGTTGATGCTTTCCGATGGAAAAATATCTGCTAAATCGCGTGGAATAGTCAGATTTTCTCCTGGACCCTTAATTTTGGAAATAAATTGAAAGATATCTTCAAAAATGGGTGCATTTCGGGTGTCCTTTTCCCTTTGATCGATGTTGAAACATATTTAAATGTTCATAATGCAATAATAACTTATATCGTTGTATTTGGGAGTGTTTATAGAATACTTAGACGCAATGAGCAACCGAATAAGTATTACCGTTTCGACACATAAGACGTTCAAAGTTGAAATTTGTAGGGTTTTTTTTCAAAATCGAATTTCTCAAAAACTGAGGGTGATGGCGACAAACGGTTTGCGGATTCGTTTTCAGGACACAAAACCCTATAAGATGCGGCTATTGAATGTTACAAGTCTGAAAAAAGTCAAATTTTGTCGAATTGTGCTATTAGTAAAGGGAGGTAGTGTAACGACAGGTAATATGGAACATCTGATTTCAAAAGATTGTGAAAAGTAGGGGAATTTGTTTCTTTTTTTAATGAAGCTGACATGAGGGGACAAAGCAACTAATGCATAATCATATTTACATCATTTTACAAGGTAAAAAAATCCAATTGTTTTGTAATTATAGTAAAAAGACTGAAAAGAGTGAAAATCGGTCGTTCGATAAAGTGGGTCCTAATATGGGACACCTAGGAAATGTGTAAAGAAAACACAAGCAGCAATTTACATATACACCAACTCAATATTTGGCAGAATGAGTGAGGGGTTGTAGGTGGGTTGCTGCAAAAGTTTCGGGAAAGTTAGTAGTTTTATTGTTTTTCAAAATATTCTCCTTTAAGATTTATGAACTTCTGCCATTTAATATTTCTTTGTATTTTTAACGCCCTCTATCCTAAAAAGTGTCAACTTTTACGACAATGACATTAAAATTTGAGTGGCAGCACTGGAAGTGATACATTCCCGAAACTTTTGCAGCAACCCTAGTACCTATACCATTCCCTTCAATTTAGAGGAAAATAACCATTCATATTTTCCATTAGGAATACGTTTCAAATACTTGGTGCTGATGAAAGGTGCAAAATGTTAATATTAAAAGGCTGAGTAAAAGGAAAAATGAAAGCAAGCGTTCCTCTATTTGCGTCAAGTTCTCATCGTCCGACATTCCCTGTGATATTCCACTAGATGGGAGGAAATGGCACGGTACCGTTAAAATTGCTCAGCACCGAGTATTCAATTATTATGCTACTTTAGACAACAAATAAATTAATATTTCAAACTAAAGAGCAAACGAAAGTACGCGGTACATTTCTGCAGTTTTTAAAATTGCGCCAGTTAATAAGTCTTTAAAAACTGTACCAGTTTCAAATTAGTGTCCCACCAAAATGTTACTAGATTTTACATGAAATTATTACTCATTCGTTAAACTAATATTAATTATATAATTACATTACATTTCACCCTCGGTTGTCACACTTCTTTTCGAACGTAGTTGTCACACTGTGATTTTCAATCAGCTGCTGCTTAAAAACTGTCTATTATATTAAATCGCGAAAATTCTCAAATAAAGTTTGAACATTTACAGTATCATCATGATTAAAATAAATTTTAAAAGAAAAATAGTTACAGCAAAAGTTTTTTTGCTTAAAAAAATCGCAACTTTTTTAATTTTTAATATTGTGAGCTGCAAATTGGTGGATTACTCTTGAGATAAGCTACTTTAATCAGAAAAAAAATTAATAAATAAACTTCCCCTCACTTGGAAAGCGCCTCTATCTCTAAGACGATTGATGAAAGTCCAGTCATGCCTTTTCCATGATCCCCAAAGATATTTTATCCCGAAGTCAAATTTTGAGTCATTTTGACCCAATGTCACAACCGAGGGTTAATATCCTTAAACATACGTACGTATATCAATTAGGTACTGAACTTGAAAAAATTGAATATAGATTATTTCTTCAAAAATACATACTCTTAAGCAAGACTTTATTAATTTACATGTGGTTCTATAAAAATGTTATTGCAAGACTTTCGCTGGTGATGCGTTGGTCCGTCCTCTCGCTGGTAAGGTCAGCGCGAGAATGCTCTTGCACCCTATTTAGTAAGGATAGATGTCTCCAACATCGATCCCCATTCTTCCAAGTTAACTCTGCATCCCGCCGAAATGCCAGGAGAGAGATCCTCTCTTCCCGCGCGTTTCTCAAGTGTCCACATCTGCGTGCCACTTGCAGAGGATACGACCTCGCTGAAGGGTGTCTATCGTCACCGCAGCTGTAGTTTAACAGCCACCCTCGTGTTAGTAATCCTGGAATACGGGACATTCTTCCGATGGCAGGTATTCTGCATATTTTCGTTCCGGATATTTCTTACAGAACGAAAATGTCTTATCATCGTTAATGCATTTACATTCACACGCTTTAGTCCAAAATTTTTAAGTTTACTCTTGCTATTTTCAACGTCGCACATATGGCTTTAGTTCTTACTCGCGATTTATTTAGCTAACTATAGCTATTTTTAAGCGACTTCAAAAAGAAAGAGGTTCTACGTTCGATGTGTATGTATGTATGTTAGTATGTATTATAATGTCCGCGAATTCCTCCGTAACTACTGGATCGATTTTCGTGAAACTTATTGCATTTAGTTTGGCTTCAATCAATTTAGGCAATGGAGAAAGAATTATCAAAATCGGTTAAGTATTTTTGAAGTTACTCCAAAAATAAGAAATCTGTTTCATTAATCGACTTCATTACTTTATACATAACTACATTTATTTAAATAAATTTGGCGGTGCCTTAAAAAATTGAGAGTCGTAGACTAAATAAGGAACAAAATAATTTTTTAATTTTTAGCGCATTTTTGTTTTTATTTTTTAAAGTAGGTTTTAATTTTTTTTAAACTTCCTTCATGTTTTACTTTTCAGTTATATAAGTTATAACTTAAATAAGTAATATATTTAAGTAATATTTTTAAGTTATAACTTAGATAACTAAAAAGTAAAACGTGAAGTAAACAAAATTAAAACCTACTTTAAAAAAGAAAAACAAAAATACGCTAAAAGTTAAAAAAATTATTTTGTTCCTTATTTAATCTACGACTCTCAATTTTTTAAGTCGCCGCTAAATTTACGCAGCACAAATGAAGAGGCGCATAAAAAATTGAGAGTCGTCGATTACATAAGGAACAAAATTATTTTCTACTTTTCAGCGCATTTTTATTTTTTTTTTTGGTATACACTGTTAGTTTTAAGGGGTTAGGTTAACATCAGCTGACAACTGAACCTCAGCTTCAACTATATAATTTCTAACTCCACTATTTTTCTCATTCTTCTGTTCTTATATGTATTATTCTTTTATCTTCTTGTTACTTTCCAAATGTCTACCGGCGCAATAAAGAATAATTATTATCATTTAACTTCACCCCACATTACTTTTCATTCCTTCATTTTTCCTATCGAGCATGAGCTCAATACATCAGAATTAAAAACAGTGCCACGTACTCCCTTAAACATGATATTTCCCCCATGCCTAAGACACACCATGAACATTCATTCGCCCGATGTAAATCTCCCCCTTTCGCGCCAGTTAACAACTACCCCCTCAGAGGAAGCAGTGCGTAACGTGGTTGAAAAATTTCCACCTAGTTACATAATCCCGCGAAGTGGAAGAGGAATCACCGGAAGCGGTGTGGGGTCCGTTGCCGAATTACTAGGAGTTATTTTTGCTGGTGACGGAGCGATTTGCATTTAAACAAGCCCGCCGTGTCCCCTGGGCTCGTCGTGGCTGCTGGGTAATGGGGGCATCGCTGGCCCGTCTGTCGTCATCTTGAAGCCAAAGGCGGGATCAATTTACCAAGTATCGACTTTACTGCGATTTTATTATCCTGTTTACCGTCTCCTTCGGTATCGTTTGTTTCGCCGCAGCCGTCCGTCCACTTCTTAATCTATGTATTCGCGCAGACGACGAGCAAAAAGTCTGCTCCTTATGCATTTTTATTGGGCTATTATTCCGCCGTAATCCGAATCCATCGATAGACCGACAGCATAATGCGAGACACCGTTCGGGATAAAGGATCCGCCGCTTCCTGGATGCACGAAGAATGGAAGGAAGCGGAATAGCCGCGTAGATCGCTAACATTTATCGCGGTATATGCGTCCGTGAGGAATTAGCGTCGCGAGCACTATGGAGACGACGCGCCGCGCCGCCATGAAACATTGAATAATGGATTCCTTTTATTTCGGCTTCTTCTCGTAAATACACTTGTCGATATCGTGGATGGAGGGATGTTTGTTGTATACGATAAGTAAATGTGTTATTGGTATTTTATGTACTTCGGGTATATTGGCCTTGTGATTCGTTTAAAGGCTCTAGTCAGTTAAGAAAAACGCTTGTGAGTTCTTTTAATATTGACGAATAGTTTAAGAATTTTGTACGTTATTGTGTATTTGCAGCTTCTCCTCTTGTAATCGTCAAGATAAATTATGGTGATATATGATCAATTCAAATATAGCATAATTCGTTGCAGGAAGGTTGCAGGTATGTTGCCGTGCAATGTTGCACAGGGGCGGACACAGGAGGATTCCTGCAACATTCCAGCAATGTTGCGGTGCAAGATTGCACGGAAAAGTCCTAGCAAAATTCCTGCAACGTTTCGGCAATGGTCACGCAAAATTCCTGCAACGTTTCAGCAATGGTCACGCAACGTTCCGGAGATTTTCTAGCAATGGTCACGCAACGTTCCGGAAATTTTCTAGCAATGGTCACGCAACGTTACGGAAATTGTCTAGCAACATTCCTGCAACGTTTCAATCTTGCACGGCAACGTACCTGCAACCTTCCTACAATGAAGTGTGGTGTATGGGTTCAGATCATTGAGGGTTGGTAGCTTTCTGCATAACTTGGCCCAATTATGCTTGCTTTTAACTTAATAGAGAACATAGATAAATAGTTTGAATATTCTCAAGATTAATTTTTATAACATGCCTTTTATAAATGTCTTCATTACTTCGGTAATGCGCATAAATTTTAGGACGAAACAGTATTTTTATTTAAATTTATATAAGGTCTGGGAAAATTGAAAAACAATCTGGTTTATAACGATACTTGTCTTTTAAAATTAACGTAGACATAATTGTGCTACATTTTCAATTTGAGGAGGGATGGGGTGGAGAGGGTGCTCAACATTATGTAAATATTATACGACTCATGTATATTTCAATATTAATTCATTCGTAGAGCTACCAGAATCCTCATTTTCTTTGTCAAGTTAACAACATTATTTTGTAACTAATTCGATATTTTAAAAATATTATTATTCTAGAAGTGTTATTGCAAAATACTGTATAGTATTGTTATAAAAAGTATTATAATTCATTTATATATTACTACATTTAATTGTCATCTGAATTTGTAAAGTTCACTTGAATTATTCGCTAACAGAATTTAAGAAAGATAAAGTACTTTAGACACCAATTGACTAATAAGCTCAGTGGTTACGATAAATTATATTATTCCAAGAAGTAGCGGTTAGTGTATCTAAAACTCACAAACACTTTTTCGAAACATTAAATGCTCCTTTGTCGTTAATGAACAAAAACAACAACTAAGGTGAATGTCTCAATTTCTGCTCATGTCCCCATTTCTGCTCATTTCGTATTTTTCTTATTATTATATGCGTTACGTTTGTGCTATGGTTGCAACAAAATAATTCTAAATTATTTAAAGGTTTACGCGAGTGTTGCACGAGCTTGGGACAACACATACATCGCTATTTTTCATGAGCAGAAATTTAGAGCATTATATATTTAATTACAAATTACTAATAGTTAAACATCTTGAAATACCTTTCTTAAATATTTACTTAAATAGTTTTTGAATTGGTTGATTTATTATTAAATAATTAATCAATTACTCTGCAAATTTTGATCACAAACAAATTTTTTACACCTTCTTTATGACGAGTTACCTCTTAAATCAGCAGAAATTGGGACATTCACCATAAGTAGGACAGAAGTTCAATATACACCTGACATTACTAACAAACTTCATTGTATTCAGGATAAAGGAAACCGATATTTCGAAATTAAGGATATTTCCTATTTTCGTTGAATCTGTTTTAACCCGGATGTGAAACTCATCAGCTCAACAACAGCAATTAATCCGCGACCATAAAACTAACACACAGAACTACATACTAGCTTTCGATTCATTCCATGAACCAGCGTCCAACGCACAGAATCGACACTTCCATCCGTTAACAAAGGCATAACATAGCATGGAAGGAAAGCTGCGCGTTCTCAAAACTGTTGACAGAATGAATGAAAAATGAAGCATCCCTTTGTTCGGAACAATACCTACATCGACTGGGCGACAAACATTTCGGCTGTACTCCATCTGTACGCGTATTTGTTGAATAAAACTGGAACGCTTGCCAGAAGCTGAAATCTAGGTGACTGGTTAAAGCCTCGACTGATCAGTTGTCACATTGGATAAATATAACGGGCTAATAGGGTTGCGAAAATTAATATTAACCGCTGATCTCGCTGTTGTTTCAATGCTTCACTTCCGGAATTCCTGAAGTAGTTATGTAAATTCAGGCAAAGTTTTCGAAGAATAAAGCAACAACAGCCACGAGTTGGTAGCCGAGAAATGCAGCCAGGGTTCTGCTTTGCTCCAGTTAATTATTGTAATGACGCGCTCGTACACAATGCGTACTATACACAACTCGCTACGCGGAAGAAACCATCGGGTACGTGAAACGTTGAGCATAATCTCCCTTCGGTGTGTAACGTGCACACATCGTCAAACAACAGGAGCACGTCGATTCGTGTTCTAAAGTAAGTAGTGCAGTGCTGAAATATGTATTCACGTAATTAAGCAATTTAATTATGCGTCCAGACGAATATTCGTAGGTACATCTGTGAATTTCTATTGCAATCTAGCAAATGTAAAAGAGAATGATTTTTTCTTCTAACGTGCTATGCTTTATATTTAATTGAGTTAATTAAGTAATGTAGTCAAACGATGATGACTTCTCCTCTGCATTTAATTTTACAGAATTTAAGTCGCTGTTAATATGTGTCTAGCAGAAACGGGAGTCTTATTAGTGAAAAGTATTTGGATTCATTTGCAGAAACTTCAAGATATTCAACTATTTTATAATCACAAACGGAGTGCAACAGCTCTATATTAGGGCTGTAACGAATATTCGAATATTCGAATACCAGAGAATTCGAATTTGAGATTCGAATGTTCGAATGTCCGAATATTCGAATATTCGAATATTCGAATGTTCTTAATTATTTGAGTATTCGAATATTCTTAATTATTTTAGTATTCGAATATTCTTAATTATTTGAGTATTCGAATACTCAAATATTCGAATGAAAATTTACAGAGTTGTTGTTCAGATATAATATTTTGAGAGGGAAAGTAGTTTGTAAGTTGGCATTGGAAAAAAGGTATTTATTTTGCAAATAGAAGATACAGAGCGTCAAAATCAGCTTATGGGTGGTTCACACCCAGAGTGTCAACGAAGGGTTAAATCAAATACTACATACTTGAAAATACTATTTCATTAAATGCTTAAATAAAATATTATTTGAAAATACTATTTCAATAAAGGCTCAAATTACGAGCAAATACTTTATACTATTTACACTCGGATTCGAATATAGGAAGTAGGGGATCGAAAATAGGAGATACAAATATCAAAACCAAACGGATCTCCCAAATGTCGCTCGCTACCTTCATATGATTACATATATTCGGGTAAATATTTCTTCCAAGTATTTCTGAACACAGGTACATGTATGTTTACACACATTTTTTGTATTGTTAGTCAGTCAGTCGTTATTTGCAATACTATTATTTGAAATACTATGTATTGTTCGAAATATCATTATTTGAAATTGAAACACTATTTTCTTACACTTCAATGAAATACTCATCTCACAATAGTATTTGTATGAGTTAGTATTTAACTGCATATTTGAAATACTATTTCTTTTTGTAACTACTATTTCAAAGAAAAGCTTATTTAGCAAATCCTGTATCACTCGAAGAAATAAAAATATTTATTTCAATTTATCTATTTTCCCCAGCCCTGCAAGTTACAACTCCGCAACACCGACTAAAATCACTGCCCCATGCACAGTGACTTCGTTAAAATGGTAGCGTTACAGCTCAGCAAAATCGAACGCACCTTAATCCCGAAAACAGCTAGCAATGTTTTTCCGGGCGAATCGCTGATCCACGACTGTATGAAGGGCCGTTTCCCTATTAAACTCGAACGACTGCCCTGGCATATACATATATATAGAGAGAGATGGGGAGAACGTTTTAATGAATAATCTAACGACTTTCGTCGTAAGCACATACGTACGTCCTGTCCATCCTGACCGCAACCGAGTCGCCTACATAATCTGTTTTGCATATTTCGAGCTGCGTACAGCGGGCCGATGTAAATGCGTGCGGTGCTCCGCCAAACGTTACATGACCCTGGCCGAATATTCACCGGAGGCCATTAATTAACTCGAAATATTCGTCCATTTAAATGCAGCTGTAGCTGAACGACGGTCAACTTAACGACGAAGTGGAAAACGCGAATGCGTCCTCAAGTGTACGCGTGGGCGCGCGACACTTCACTCCGCGAGAATTTCTTTCGGTGGGGATAGTTTTTATTTTACTTTGCCTCACCAAATGCATCAATGTTCTCATTCTTCTTTCAAGGAAGCACTGTTATTGGCGTCCAAAATTGTAGGAAATAATGTTTTTGTATATAGGATGTTTCACCTGAATCACCTGAAGTATTTCTGCTATATTTTAAATTTCATAAAAATGTTTTTTTTTGCAGAAGTTACATACTTATATGGGGAGGAGTTAATGTGACACGAAGATAAAATTTTTCATGGAATTTAAATTTTATATTATAATATATTTTATTTGTCGATACCCGATAGCGACTTTCAAGAGAAATCATCGGCTTACAACTAGGGCTGTAACGAATTTTCGAATAATGTAAGTATTCGAATATCAGAGAATTCGAATAATGTAAGTATTCGAATATCAGAGAATTCGAATAATGTAAGTATTCGAATATCAGAGATTTCGAATAATGTAAGTATTCGAATATCAGAGAATTCGAATAATGTAGGTATTCGAATATCAGAGAATTCGAATAATGTAAGTATTCGAATATCAGAGAATTCGAATTTGAGATTCGAATACCAGAGAATTCGAATTGGAGATTCGAATATTAGAATAACTGAATATTCCTAATTATTCGAATAATCGAATACTCCTAATTATTCGAATAATCGAATACTCCTAATTATTCGAATAAATTCGGAGAAATTATTTGTTTTCGAAATTATTCGTATAATTACAGCTCTCCCTACAGCAATAAGTCCTTCAGGGTCACTGAAGTTTCTGTCTATAAATTTTGAAAAGAACAAAGTTTCATCTCATTAACCCCTCCCAACAGAATGAAACTATTATTACTATGTCCCTACAAAACTATGTAACTTTTGTATTTATAATATATTTACAATGTAGGCACAAGTAGATATTGAAAGCTAGGAATGAAGAATTGTATAATTGAGTATAAATATATTGGATGTTATTTGATATTTGTGAAATATTGCGGTAAAGAATTCAGAATAAAAAAAAGGATGAGATGACTTCGAAGAAGTACTGTAAAAGTAAGATACCTTCATAAAATATCTATATGTAACAAGTTTTTTATATTTAGTAGCTATTTCAATTATCTGTTAGAAACGATATTGGATCCCTTCGCTTTTTCGTGCCCTACGTTACTTTAATATTCTACTACTAGTTGGAACTAATTATGAGTTGACTGTATAATATCATTAACCTATTACTAGAGCAGTCGTGCACAGTTAAAGTGAGCTTTCCTCGCACGAGGATTCTCACAATTTGTAATGCTATTACTCGGTTGCAGTTTCGCATTTCATATTTAAAGTTATCAGATTTTGCAGACAAACAAAATTATAATTTTATAATTCATAGAATGCATGTATTCTTATCTTTTCCGAACACGCCATAGAACAACTACAAATAAGCACAGACGAAAATATATAAAATGAAATTGACTTGCAACAGCATTATAAATATTTTCACAGCGATGTGTACAATACAATTTAAGATGGAATCAAACTAAAACATGTGCAACCTTTAGGAAACGAGAATAAATTAATACATTTGTGAAAGATAAAATATGAAGATTTAAAAAAAAAAGATACAAAATTCACTGTTCTACAAATCTAAATTTTTTTTTTATATATTCAGCTTTCATTCACTGTCACGCATTTTTAGTTTAATTCGCGTAAATATGTTTTAAAAATCAGCGCGAAAATGTTAACTCGGCAATAAAATTTACGCCACCTACATCATGAACCCAAAATTTTCTATTAGTCATGTTATTTAACCAAATAAAAAATCACCTGTCGGAAGTGACATTTTTCCAGTTGCATACTGAGAAGATTTACAAGAACAATAACAGCATAAATTCAATGATGAACATTCCCCTCGCAAAATGATCGACTCGCAATCGATTGTATATCAAACAGAGGAAACATAAAGTAGAAGGGATAGAATGGGCAATGCTTTTAGCTGTTGCAAGATATAATCACTGATTGTGTTAATATTCATCACAATTCTCAATTCTCATCCGTTGGCAAATATTCAGTGGCGAATATATAAATATATAATATGTATGGTATTATGTATACTAATACATATTATTATTTTAAAACAAAATTGCGTATTTATCACAACAATTTATATAATACAATAATTATCATCATTAAAACATAAATAAAAAAAATATGATGATATTAAGTTACTTTCCTATTTATGTGCCCGCAACTATACCTAATAGGTAGTAGCTATTTGAACAAATCAAATGAATTATTCCTTTAGACAAGATACTGCCCTTTATGATACTGAATTAAAAAGTTTCATACGTCACTAAATTGGCAGTCGGAAAAGAAAAAAGATTCTTCTTCCACTGGAATTTTGAAATGTTTTTCGTATTTGTTAGTCAATTTCAAAGTTTGTTTCTAACGTAACAGTTTAGTGTATTTGGTGACAATTTATCAGAAATGTTTATAAATGCGTAGTTAATTTCGTTCGATGACGGCACGCAGCGCTGCTACCCTAAACTAAAGGGTCGCAGCGCCGAGTGCCACTGCCGAAACGTAAACAGACGTCTGCGATACTCGCGAATTGTTTCCAACGACGCACGAAAGTCAGTCGGTGTACAGAGTTCGGGCATAACTCTTGCAAGATCGTGCGTTCATTTACGGTTTGTGAAGTAACTGTCAGATTATATTATTTTCCGTTGTGCGATATCATTGCGGTAATTAGTGAAAAATGACTAGAAAACCACTCCGGTGTTATTCTGCGCATGCTGCAGATGTGTGAAAAGTGTGAAGTATTCGATGAGCGATACAAATTGAAGTGGATAACATGTCACCAAACACCTTTAACCTTTACGGTAAGAATAATTGATTTTGATAATTCATTCGGGAAAAAAACGAACAGAAAGGTATTCGGTTCAACGGGTACCGCACTTCTTGGCTATCTTCATTAATAATTCGATTCTGAAGGGTGGGCATACGAAATTAATGGATGGGCAAATCTCTTCTACATCTAAACTAACAAACTGCACCGTTGAAAGAAAGATTTTGATAATATTTTCGAGAATAATCGAACTTTAACGCGATCGCTTCATCTATACCCATTTTTTCGCAGTTTTTATTTTTTATTTAAATTCTGGAGGGTGGGCAAACGTGGCCAGGTCGGGTACATTCGTATCCTTCTTTTAAAAAATTGAAATTCATGGTGGGTGATGAAGACAAATTTTTTATTTTGTTCATAACTATTTTTTGGAGGGTGGGCAAAAAAAAATTTTATGGGCAAACGTGGGCAAACGATGGACAATAAGGCTCTATCTATGTACATCATTATGTGCATATTGATATAAGGTATATATTTTTTGTTGCTTGCCATCTAAATTAAAAGAAAAATAAGGTACCTACATACAAGTAAATGTGTAAACTTTTTGTTTATTAAAAAAAAAAAACGGCTTCAAAAGGTTCAATTCTGTTCTGTCCATCTACTGGCATTAGGTTAGAAAATCGATACCAGTACATGGACAGTCATTTTTATAAGTTCTATCGTTTTATTTTTCTTTGTTTACGCGTTTATTTACAAATTGTTAATATTTCAGTACAATCATCTATTACATATCTTTTTGCAATACGTCCAAACACGTTTTTTATTAACTTGAAGGCACGAATACGCTGAGCTATGGCTACTAAGAATCGAGCGACTGGCGCATAGTGGCGTAAAACCGTACATATAAATACTTTTTCGCATACAAAAAAAATTTCAATAAATATATTAATGTTTTATAAAACAACCAACGTTTTTTCTAGAAAATAAAAAAACAATAATATGGTTTGAAACTCTAGTTCTTTCAATATTAACGATTAACCAACGATTCGTCCATCTACTGGTTCCGTCCATCTACTGGCCTGCTTACCCTAAGTAAATTGGTAGATAAAAAAATGGTGTACAAACGTGTTCTTAGCACACCATTTTGCCAAAGTTGTAGTATTTGCTTCTTCCAACCAAGTAACAACTTTTTTACCACGGTTATGCTGTATTCGGAGGAGGAAAGGCGATATTTATAACATGCTTTCTTTTTTTCAATCGCGAGCACTTCAGATGCACTGAAAAGTTTTTAAAATTCACCAATCAATTGCGAAATGGAAGTAATAAATGATTTAAGTGCAGTTCTATTCGTTTTATGGACATTTCGCGCAAGCAGCACTTTTGATCGTAATTTCTTCTGAAAGTGTTTTATGGCATCTTCAGTTGAATATCGAATGTCCGTGTGTTTTTACTGCGGAAGTAAAATTTCCCTCTATAGATGAAAGGAACGTTACCACTTCTTCAGATAGAGTTCGCGGGAAAGTATCGATGACACGCTTACAATTTCTTTACTAGCATTTGTCGACTGGCAATGTGGAAAGGTAGACAGAGGGCAGCGACTTATAACAGGAAAAATACACAACTGTTTCTTTTATGCTGTTTTATTCTTTTTAATATTATTCACACTTCAGATGGAAGCATAAAAAATTTTCACGTCAGTCTCAATCTTCCTCTGATTAAGAAACAATGACAATTTTGTGTACGGACATTAATTTATTCTACTCGACAGCAACGCGACCTTTGTTTTGATGTGACAACAGAACTTCAATTCTTTATTTAGTAACAGTACAATTACACGTTAATATTATTAAGTTTTTTAATTATTTTCTTCGCGCTTTATAAATTATTCTTAAAATTTCAAATCGTACAGCGCGTCAACGTAATGATATTTCGAAATTCTAAAAGAGAAATCACATCTGTGTAATTTTATAATCAGCATAATCATAAAAGAAAGTATCTTTTTTCGAGGAAAATCACAGGGCTGGTTCTTAACAAGCATAGAGTGTCTAAAACTAATAATGATGATGATTAGGTATATTATATGAAATGTACAATGAAAAACCAAAAAAGTGACAGTGGAAATAAATAATACTGAAAAATAAAGAGAGTGTAAAAACAGAGAATTCTAACAAGAACAAATGCAATGATAAAAGGCAGGATTTAGCGAAGACAAATTACTCGGTGATTAAATCTAAGCATGATGAATCTAAGAATTCTTTGTCCCAGCACTGTTTGTATGAATTTAAATGACAAAGCGCTTGGGGTGCTTCTTATACTTTAAGCAACAGTAAAACAGGCCGATTTTGGGGAATTTTTTCTGGAGAAATTACAAAGAAAATCATTTTTAATATTTTTATAACTTTATTTTTAACATTTGAAGATACGAAAAAAAATTATGTTAAAAATACGCATTGTAGATGTCGCTATCGAGGCACCTTGCTACAGCGTCGTCGCCGAAGTTGCAAAAGGGTGGAGGGGGGGTTCTAGCGCCATCAATTCTTGTCTAGAATTAAACAACCAAAAATATTCTTATTATTCGTGAAATTATATCATCGATGAACCTCAAAAACAATAAAAAAAAGTCGAAAATTGACAAAATTGTAGAGCTTATGAAAAAAAGTACAGTCAAAAAATTTCCTCAAAAATCGGCCGGTTTTATTTAGCGTTACGTAAAGTATAATCCCCCCTTAAGTAACTCGTTCTATTTATTAAACAATATCGCAGATTAAAAACTGCAGTTTCACTCTGTTACTCTCGAACCATGTCAAACCTTGAAGTCTTAATATCCCTCGAAAAATTTATTCCACATATACAGAATACTTGGAGGAGTCTTTCTGACTTTTTTTAACTTTTTCGTAGAGAGCACATTTTCCTTATTCTTCACTCGGAGCCAGATTTGATTCCACTTGAATCACTGACTCTGATACTTCCGCACCGTCTCCAGGGAATCAACTCAATAACGTACAGGTACAGCCAGTGGGAAAAGTATTTATACACCGACGTTTCTTGAAATAATATTGCACATGGTGTAGTGATATTGATATAAGATGCTTTATTTAATTACTTATTGGATGGAATAAGCATGGGACGCTTATAAAATAATATGGCAGAAATAACAATTTCATACCTATACAGCAAGTTGAATTTGAAGGAAGACAATGGGGTAGATGTAGCACTACATAATTAAGTTGACGAAACCAGATACTCTTTACGATCAAGTTTAATGTATCTGATAATAAATTATTATGCACTTTTTGCTGTTGCACTGCATTTTTGCTCTTGCTCTTCCATTTTTTTTATTATTACATAACGGCAAAAATTAGAGTCTTCGTTATTCTACCAATAATGGCTATATTTGTGACACTACCATGTCATAAATAGGGTGATCACTCGTGTAATAATAATAATAATAAATTCGATTATAGGTATTATCTGTGAGTTGATGAGGACTTTACTGTTGAAATTGTGTGTTTACTTATTTCTGTATAAGGTGATCCGAGTCAGCATCTTTATCTAAACAAGTTAAATTCATTTACGTGTAAAACGATTATATTTTTCCTCAATTGCATTGTCCTAGTTAGAAATGGTTTTTTCACAGTTGTAGGATTTTACCTTTTAAGTACTGACGTCCTTCCATAATCATGGAGCAATGTATGGGAATAGTGTCTAAATACTATTTGCGAAGATATTCATCGTAGTAAATTTTTTTGAATGAACAATTTCATCGTGAATTATATTTAGTCGTACGAGCTTCTTCATATTTCTTAAGGATATAATATAACGCCACGGAAAATATCATTTTTTGATTTTATTTTGTGGCAACTTCCATCATGGTTCCTCAAGAATACAAATCGTAAAGTTTCGGATATTTCTCAATCTTTACGAACTATGGTTACACCATTTAAGCTCAGTCGCATATACCTCACTCTTAGTAACCATTTTGAAATGTTAGTAAGAGCATCTTATTAAAAATACGTAGTCTAGCAACAACTTCTGTACATACACATATTTTTTAAAACTCTAGAAATGGGTAACGTTCAGTAGCACATTCGCTTAATAAATGATTTTAAATTTACACTACTTTTACAGATAGAGAAATTACACTCGAGAGAGGTCAATTTCTGACCCCAATGCAGAAGTAAATTTTTTAAATTTCGTGTTGTTTATAATAGGTATGTGCTTGAAAGATAAATCTTAACAAAGTCGATTCTTCAATTTCGGTGAGAGGATACACGGTAGAAGTACATAGTATTGTACATCCAGGGTTCACAGCGATTAATTGTAGTGAATGGAGGGGGAAACACCTACCGGAGTGGTGGTAATGTGTGCGCGAACTGACGCCAGCGCCATGCCAGCCGAGTGGCGCCAACGCGAAGCTAACCACGGCCAACCAGCGTCGCGTGGAAATAGATTGTCGACGCTGGTTGGCCGTGGTTAGCTTCGCGTTGGCGCCACTTGGCTGGCTTGGCGCTGGCGTCAGTTCACGCACACATTACCACCACTCCTGTAGGTGTTTCCCCCTCCATTCACTGAAATTAATCGCTGTGAACCCTCGATGTACATCACAAGCAACCAGTGGCGCACCTAGAATAATCTTGGAAGATGCCGGGTACCGAGTAGAACGAATAAAAATATTTTGAAAGCAAATACAATAAAATTCATTAGGTGATTATAAAAATTCATTTAAAGAATAAAATCTAGTTTTCTTTTCTTTTTACAAAGCGCTTGAATTACTTAAGTCGTGGTTGCATTAATCTCTTTTTTCCTTTTTCTTTGGGGGGTATCAGGGCCCCTTGCCCCCCCCCCCTCAGAGTGCACCACTGCAAACGACAATAATTCGCATATACCAAAGTGTAGTCACGACAGAAATATAACGTGACATAAAAATTTGCTACAAAATATTGTAGGAAAAAATAGTGAGTGAATGCAGGAATATTACTACATACATAGGTACTTGGATATATTGAAACAAATTTGCACAGAAACATTTTTATGTTGCAACTTTTTTTAATGAGTCTATTGGAATAGACAGTTAAGAACAATTTGACAGCGTAAAAGAAGAATTATTAAGTAAAACTAATTCTTGTGATTTGAGATGGTGTAATCTTGTTGATTAGGACTTGGAGGCTAAGGGCTTGTCTTAGGCGAGATATCATATTCGTTTAGTAGAGTTAACGCGGATTTAAAAAATATACCATAGATAAAAAATTTATCATCATATCTGAACTATGAGTCCTAAGCAGTGCTGGATTAACCAATTAGCTTATTAGCACAAATACCACGTTCTTAGGGTATCAAGATAAAGGGGAGTGCCATAGAAATTGTCTGAATTTTAAAATCAATCTTTTCTTAGAAACACTTTTTAGTCAAATGATAATTTGTACGACACTGCAACTAGCTCTAGCTAGACAAAAAAGACCCTTGTTCTAGACACAAAAGTGTCGTCGCGTAGACTGTAGACGTACCTTTAGACATTTCCGATAGGAACGTCTACACAACGACACTATTGCGTCTAGATCAAGTGTCTTTTTTGTGTAGCTAGAGCTAGTTGCAGTGTCTTCGGTCTAGCCCTAGCTGCAACTCCCGCGACGTTAGGTCGAATTCGGTGTCGCGGAGTGCTCAGTTCCAATCTTCCGAACATTTCTTCAAGTGTCGCATAGACTTGATCTAATCACAAAAGTGTCGTCGTGTAGACGTACCTTCGAAATCGTACATTGCGTTGAAGTAATCACCCTGTATTAGGGAGCCTCTAAAGCTTTTAAGTACTTAGAGCCTCTAAAGGTCTTAATTCAGCCCTGGTCCTAAGCAAGAAAGCTATCTCGCATGATAAAGCCCTACGCCAACCGCCAATAGCCAATAGATTTTTCTATTTAAATCTTTGCATAATTCTTGACGACAAACACAAGTTCCTTGTTTCCTTTATGTTGTTTCGTTACCTTGAATTATACTATGATTTCCATAAACTTACGTCGTAAGTATACATTTTTCGTAAGATTTCAAATAATGTGCTCTTTATCGTCGCTCTTCCGTTCCCCATAAAGTTATTACGCGAAAACTGGATGTCCAAATACTTTTTTTACCCATTGTACATCCGCGCAATTCGCTGGGGAAATTCAGCCGTCTACTCCAACGGTGCGTAAACTTTTGCGAAGGATCCCCCCATCCGTCGATTGGCGAGAGGAAAAGAGGAGCTAGCGAGCCGGGTGACCCTGTGGGGGCACGATAGGGGGGGGTGAACGAAATATCTATCGGGGAACAGTAGGGATTGCAAAACCAGCGGAACACTGGATTTACAATCGACAAATGTGTTTCGCAGCGGAACAGCTAGGTACAGTATTCCCAGGAAGAACTTGGAACGCGAAAAGCAGACGCTGCTGCGTATACTTTTACGCGATGCACAAACGTTACGCAATAATTAGAAGACAATCAAGAGTAAGTATTCTATCTTCATTTTATTTTGAAGGTTTTAATAAATTTCAATTTCACTTTAAATTCTATTATTAGAGTACGGTAAGCGGGGAGGCGGCGACTTTGTGATTAATCGTAAGGGGGTGACTTTGTGAAAATCAAAAATTCGTACCGTAAGCGGGGGTGACTTTGCGACACTTTTGATGTTTCTCAAACATTACACGAAAGCGCACGAAAATTACATGAGACTTTTCTATCATCACTGTGTACCAGACTACACGGTTCTTCAAATCTTTACATGTAACTTTCTCCTAATTGGCTGAATGTTGGCAGCTACAATTACGGTTACGCTTATTGTACATATAGACCTATCATCTCGCGCAAGTTTCATTGAAACCGACGAGGGCCATATGTGAGGCTTCCCTTGTTAGAACAGTGATGCCCAACCTGTGGGTCGCCACGGTTGTATTTAGTTAACGATTTTTAGCACTTGTTTATTTTAATTTGGTTACGTTGCTATATTTTATTAATGATATAACACAGATTTTTCATAAATGGAAGAAAGGAAATATTTACCTTCCCTTATATGGGGGGAGGGGTCGCAGGTTATTTGAATATTATAAAAAGGATCGCGACTCAAAAAAGGGTGGAAAATACTGACTTAAAATTTCCCAAGGACACCAGATACGTAATTCGTAGCTTCTGTTCGAAGACACTGATTTGGCCCGCAAACAGAAAACGCCTGACGCCGTGATTTTCGATTTCCGAAAGAACTTGCGGCGCTTGTGGCTGGCGCGCCGTGGATCTCGAATATGCTCTTCGAACGTGTATCTTGAGACCGTGTTTACTCGAAGCAAACTCCCTGGACGGCACTTGCCGCGACGATTTCCCCAGAAATCCTGTCATGAAGCGGCAAACCCACAAAATTCACTTACGAGTTCCTTGTCTCCGTCCTTCTCCATGCAACGGACCATCGCGTTTAAAACGTTCCTTCAATTTGTGCTGTTTAGCTTCTTTGTTAGAATGGTGACTGTCGCGTATCTAGATACGCGACTGCACGCCGAATTAAATTTGTGCGATTGATTGAGAAGCAATTCTTAGCCGTTCAAGTATAGTATCTTTCAATATGATTGAGTACAATTATGCCACGTGTCGTGACGACTTCGTCAAATACAATTCTGCCACGTGTGTGGCGACTTCGACTGTAACGAAAGTAACAATGCTTCGCGAGCTTGTCTCACGCTCGTCTTGCGCTCGTCTTGCGCTCGCCTTGCGCTCGCCTGCATTCCTGTTGGCGTGACATATAGCACATGTCATAGTCAACTGATTGCAAAAAAAATTCTTAAAGTTAGATAGTTTAGGCTGAGATTGGACCTAATTTAAAAAATAACTGAAAAATTAAAAAATATATAGCGTTTGAAAGAAAAAGCAACTTCTTCCCTCAGGTAGGTAAATTCATATCGATGAAAAAAGGATTATAAGTAAAAAGTAAAATAAAAATTTTAGGTCTGCCGATTACTCGAGTTCAATTCAGTAGACGCGAAATTCGATGAAAACTCAAATTCAATGAAACTTAAAATTCAATTCGATGGACATCAAGACGATTATTCGTTTCGAAGAGGAAATTATTTTAATAAGTAAAAATGTTTCCTTCACCATCATATAATAATACACTAATTTTTTATTAATTATACTTTAGCTGATGGTTTCACGTTCAGCAAGTGGTGCGTTCCTGAGATGGGACCATGAGATGGGCCCAATCATAAAGTAAAATAGTACCTACTTGCGTTAAACTATTAATAATTCCAGTTTCTGTTTCCTTCGCTCCAATTTCCACGTGGAATTGAAAATTATACGCTTCCTTTGGATGAAAGTTTCCTTTCCAATAACCATCCTGGGTCATCAAAGCCCCGCGTGGCGCGGAACGTGCAACACGAGCGGAAAAGCGGTCCTTCGATCCGAGGTATGAGCCCGAGCACTTTTAAACAAAAGGATGAATGTTAAAAAGGGACATATCGTGTTTGCAGGCTACACACGCAGCTCCAATATTTGCAACTCTTATATCACAGTCGCTTCAGCGTTTCACGAACGAATTCGCAACAATACGCGATGCGCGAATTTGTCGAGATACCGGGCGCGCGCGTAGACCCGCGCAAACAGAGTGACGCGATCAGTAAATAAGTGGCGCAGTGAAACCGATTGACAATTTCGTAGAGTATTTTCGTTGATCGAATCTGCAAAGTTGCTTCTGGTGAAAAGTTGCTTCCCGCGTAAGCAGCTTAAATCTCCATCCGCCACCATCGCGCGTTCAATTCTGCTACATATATTTGTTTATCGTATTTCCGTGTTATTCCCGGCACACGTTCCTTCCGTATTTTAATATCGACGATTCTGAAATCCTTTTGCTTTCGAACACATCAGCCACTGCAACGATCGCATTCGAATCGCTGCCTGCAATAAAAGTTAAATACGGCTGTCGAGTTTAAATCTTTTGACGTAGGTGGGTACCTATTGTCTTCATCACGCGTTGTTGCTTTTCACAAGGGAACGACGAGAAGGGACATGTTTTATTTAATTGCTGGGGAGTTTGATTAAAATTTCTTCGTAAAAAGTCTCAAAGCAGAGCTTCGATTGTCTGAATTAATTGCGATGCATCTTATCAAAATATCTAGTCGAAATATTACCAGTTAACAAGGGAAAATGTCATTAGTGGAACGTGTAATAATTGCAGTAAAGCATTCGATAAGAAGGAATATTTTTATATTTTTAAAAGTGTGTGTAATAAAGAGGAGGTCTTGAGAGACAGTTTTCTTTGATCATCTCCAAATAAAATTTGTGGCCTTTTTTACTTACTTGTTTGACAAAGAGTTAAACCTAAGATTGTAACAAAATTTACGCAATAAAAAAAAATAATATATGTTAGAATCTATGAATATTTCAATCAAGAAGAGTCAAACTCCTTGAGATTTAAATATCCCTGGTGCCACCTCTGAACGATATAAGACATAAGCATAAAGACAACCTGAGTCAGTCCGTCTATTGTTATCGTTGTTGCTTGACTTGCGTTCGCTATACAAGAGACTTCTATTTTTCTATAAGAAAAATGTGTTCTTAATTCACGGAACAAAGACAAGTTAAGGTGCTGTTCTCCTAGTTTACTAATTAATAAAAGATATATTTAGTCAAGAATTAAAACAATAAACATTTGTTCTAAAAGTGTAATAACGTAGTATACATTAAATACTATCAACCAAAAATATAATTTTCTCCGTACATCAGAAACAATTTTTAAATTCATTCAGTTGACCAACTGCACAGATAAAATCACTTAAATACGTCAGTTATCAAATATGTATATATTAGACGATATAAATTTATAATCCGAATTTGTCAATTATTTAAAAAAAAATTGTTGTCTAGATTTAGTTTATACGAGCAAACTCATTAAATCTACATCCAAAAAGTAAGCTCGAGCAGAAAGCACTTATCTACCCGAAACCTCTACAGAAAAATGTCCAGCATTGAAGTCTGCACCTCGTTCAATAGACTTTCCACGAACGTTCTTAATTATTTGGCAGGAAAAACGCAGTGAAGGGTCGTTAAGCGCCATACCATGGACACGATCCTCGAGCAACCGACCAAAAATGTGGTCCAATCGAGGTTAGACGCCGTGATGAGGAAAGAGAAGAAAAAAGTACCAGCAAAGGGTCGAAAGAAGGGCGGGAAACGCGTAGGGCGTGCGATTTCAGCTTATTGGGGATGATTAAATACCGCGATAACTCATGCCACGGGGTGATATTTCAAGGCTGCTGCTTTTTTTCGAGAAAAAATAGCCAGAAAGAGAAAGCTGACCTATTCGTAAGATTTGCAGAAACGTCATGGAGATGATTATTCGTCGACAAATAAAAACACAGTGTTCCAAAAGTAATCTACAAGATTTATTTTGTAATAACAGTCGCGAAGCACGAAAGTAATTGTTTACTTGTGGAAGATCAGATTATAGAAGAGATCTCATTATGCATGTTTTTAAAAATGGGTGTGAAAAGAATGAAAATGTTAGTAAAGATGCAAAAAACGATTTTTATTATAAGATAATGTACAAGTTAGCATAGCTGCAAGAGAAACAAAAGAAAATCGTCGTGGTTTTTTAAAAGGAATCAGATTGAGGAAAAATTATGGTTCATATCAAATGTCCACTGAAAAATTTGAATAAGTCCTCGTTATTCTCTAACTCGACTTCACTACCTATTTACGTAGTGATTTAATTGATTTATGAACTGAAAGTTTCACCAATAAAGGGGTTTTTGAACTATGTAACTCACTTTCAGGCAAAGTTGGAATTAGCTTCTGAACCCTCTATAAGTTGTGTTGAAAATTCCTCAAACTTTCGTTGTTAAACAAGTCAAATTTGTATTTCAATGAATTTTCACAAGTTAAATACCTAATATTCTACAGGCGCGAATATTTATTAATGATTTCATACATCTATCTAATTCGAGAAAATTCATGTGCACCATAAAAGTATACTTAACAATTTCTAGGGCTGCAGTTAGTATTAATTCGTTCAATAACTTGACCAATAATTCTTTTCAAAGAAATACAGCATCCTGATTACAGAAAACACTTAACCCTCTAATCCTTTCATATAACTCTAACATCAAAATATTCCAATTTCTCAAATCGGTTCACTGTTTCCACCCACAGCCCAAATCCTTAAAAACTTACATCGTTTAAGGGGGTAGGTTACCCTCAACAGCCCAAAATCAAGCCCCTCCTCAAACGCATAGTCTGAAGTAATAAATGAATATAAAGATAATTTCTGTTTTAATTTTGAAGCGTCATTTCGTTGACTTTAATGCGCAAAAAGAAAAATTTGAATATATTTATAGGAAAAAGAGTTATAAATATAAATGTGAGAGCGTGTGCGCGATGCACCGTTTGATGGTGAACACGACAGGTGAATTACCTAAAACACAAAGTAAAGGCATTTTTATAATCTATAAGACAGTCTCCATCTTGTGCAGGAAGCAAAATTTTGATAAACAAATTAATACAATTTTTATGTTGATATTTCTGATTTTATCCTTTTCTGCAGGAAAAATATTTTTTATCTGTTTTTTAAGAATTTATATTGAAAATGTGCTCCCAATACATGGAGGGGAATAGTTCCCTGCAGCTGCCTGTAAATTTTCATTCAAATCGTTGGAGCGGTTTTCGAGATTTTATGTTCACCGTTTTGGAAAACGTAGTTTCTGGGAAATCGCGTTTAAAGTTGGACATCGTTATCCGACCTCATGTGCAGGCTCGTACATTTTTTACTGTAATTCCTTCAATTTTTGGAATTTCGCGGTCCGGTTGCGCTTAAAATACGTAGAAAAGGTGTAGCTAGCGGAATATGCAAACATCCTAAAAAAACAATTTTAGAAAAATTTGAAGGTGACCTACTCCTTGAAAGGGAGCACTAGGCAGTCGAAAAATTGATTTTTTATTGCATTTGCCGAAAGTACTATCTTTTCTGAATAAAATGCCGCTTGGTTTATAGTAAAATTCGGAAAACTGTAGATTTGTAGAAACAAACAACGATGGTGCGCTACCAAAATCCGGTGACTTCTTAATTTTTTAAATGAAAATCTCGAATTTTTACGGGCCCTATAAGAGGTTTGCCCAGAAATGGCACTAGTCTCACACATCCTGTAATTTTTCCAAGTCGATCTGAACCTCCATTCGTTCACAATCAGAAAAAGAATGAAGAGAAAAAATTATTCCAGAAAAACGCGTTTAAAGCTTCTGAGCAAAGGCGACGCTATAGGTTGACGTTTTAAGCTGGCAAATCTACAATTTTGCGAATTTTACTATAAACCAAGCGGCATTTTATTCGGAAAAGATAGTACTTTCGGCAAATGCAATACAAAAAATCGATTTTTCGACTGCCTAGTCCCCTCAAGGGTTCACGAATCTGCTGCGAAACGTCGCGGCGCAGCATCCTCCGCGTAAATCCTATCGCGTGTCCTTGACAGACACTAAGATTGCCGGAGTAGATAAGTTGCGAGGAACCAAAGGAATTTAAGAAGGCAAAAAGAACGGGGATGGATAAAAGTGGGAAGGGAAGAAGCAAAGGCCCTTACTTCGCAAACTAAATCTCCGAGGAGTTCAAAACACCGAAGCTATTCCACGCACGTATCATCGCTCCCACCTGCAGTCCCCTTCGACCTTTTTCGACCGTGTTCGCCCCCTATCTCTCAACCCCTTCGAAGGAGCAGCCAAAAGGGATGGGGGCGCTCCTTCCCTGGTCCTCGCATATTTTCATCTTTTTCACTCCGCCGCTATCTTCCCCAGTGTTCCTTGACGCGCTATCGCATCTCAGACATGAAAATGGCCGGTCGGTGCAGCCTGAAGCTGTTCGAGGCTTTCTAAAAAATGCACGGCCCCGCCGCCTGTGTACGTGCACACGGACTTGCGTTCTCGCCCCCTCTCGGGGGAAAGTATTTCAGACCTTGAAAACGCATCATACTCGGCCGTTGAAGCTACGTGGCAAGGTTCGGGGAATCGATAGCCGCGTGCACAATGCCCGTACTATACTTGCCGGTGTTGTTGCACGTGCGGCGCTCGTGAGCGATGGAAATTTCTTTATAGGAAAGATATCTCTGGCTCGAACGGGAACGGGGGATTTGGGGGCGCAGGTCGGGGGCAAGGTTTCGGTAGCGGTTTCCTTTGGATTCCTGGGGAAATGGAATTATATTGAGTAGATTGCTATTCCATACTCGCTGTATGCCTGGGATCTTTTTTTTCTTTTTTTTTTGGGACTTCAATATGCATAGTCGTGGTTTGAAATATTCTTTGGGGATGCAAAACGACTCTTGACTACGTGGACGGTATGATAACATTGGATGGCAGCCTTTCTACTATTTAGTTCCAAATGTTTCAGATTGGAAATGCGAGTGTCTTCGAAAGGTATGAGGTGGAGTACAATAGATTGTATTTCACAGATTCAGTATCTAAGTTCTCTTAGTAATGAATTTGTGAGTTCTACACAATTTGATTTGAACGCAAATCTTAAATTACGTAATACGTATCTTTCCAACTGTCTATGAGGTGAATCGTCGCATTCTTATGTCGTGGTAGTGTCATTAATTATTATTGTTTATTTAGGGTTGTTATTATTAATTAGGGTTATATTTAAGAGTAGTTCTGAATCTCACTGATATTATTTTAGCATGGTTTATTGTTTGTTAATTCTGTGCAGATGGGAATGTAATAAAGGCGTATTATTATTATTATATTATTATTATTACTTTCGAGTCATGGCTTACATGTCCTTTTCGAGTTATGTAACTCACGAGTCCACAGTTTACAATTTAATATTTCTTGAAAATATTCAAAATTGTCTCATAAATATATCACCTGTATAGGTTTATTTCTAACTGAAAATATTCTATGAAATCTTTACGTTATCAGTAATAATTTAGGGGAACCTGTAAGGAATCAGTAATCAAGAAAGTAATTAGGCATCCAGGAATCAATTTTTTAAACATAGAAAATTCATATTTTACACAGAATGGCTGAAACAAAATTATTGCATTTATATTCTTGCACCGGTGATAGGGGAGGTGAACCCTTTTATCTGCGAGTGCCAAAAATTTATAAATAATATTTATCGGATTGCTGACGTGCCGGGCAGTTTTTAATGGGGAAAAAATTAGTAGAATATTAATCATTGCAGAATTGTATAGAGACAAGTATAAAAATTAACATAGATCTTCATAAGAATTAACCATAGTTGGGCATTACCTAAGTAAAAAATTATTTAAATAACGGATCAAATAAAAGTTACTTCAACTTTCGATTATTTTACGAATACAGTTAATTTTTTTATTCGACGAATAAAGTTAACCCGGGGCAATTTTATTCGACACATGACAAATAATTTTGTGCCCATATCTGGGATTAACTCATAACTTGACATACACATTGTCGTATAGTAAAAGCTGGCCAAAAATATTGTCGTAGGTGTTTCTAACCATACCTATAATAATTATTTTAGATTAATAGGCAGATATTAATGATCACAACTCTCACTAGCAATGTATATACACTTAATTTCTCATTAAAATTTGGATTCATTTAACAATAGCACAAGAATATCTCTTCTTGTATCATGATTAGCAATGATATCAAAATTAAGCGAGGTATCCTATTTGTTAATTAGTAATTCTAGAAAATCATTAAGGTATATGATCTTCGCTCATTAAAGTATCAATACTGCAATTGAAGATACCAGTTTTTATGAAAAACAGGGTTAATTAAAATGTCGCAATAGCCACGTCGAACGAAATTAGCTTCTTCATTCACAGAGCTCGGTAGCCAATTGTTCGTCACTTTGGAAATTTTCCGGTCGGAGGATCCTCGAAGTATTTTAAACCTTCCTCGTGGAAACTTCAGGAAAGCAATATTTTCATAGTTCTTACTTACGGATTAATCCAGGGAGAAAGTTGGCGAAACGAGACCGCAAAAGGGCGAGCTACAACCCAAAAGGCAGTTGAAAAAATTGCTAGCTGTTCCACTAATTGGCCGATCCAGTAAATCTTTGGCAAATCTTGAAATTTCAGAGCAAGTGCCGCGAACAGTCTTTCTTAGCGGCAGGGCAGAAGAAAAGGGGGATGGAAAGAAGTTTAAGGCGAGTTCGTGGGAAAGTTGAGAGCGGAAGTTGGATGACCAAGGCTCGCTTGTAAGGGCGAACGAAGTCGAGCAAAAATTAGTGTCGCGTAATTAACTCTGAAGAATAAATTCGCATTAAAGCGGCGGCTAGGGACCCAATGAGGAGAACGAACACCAGAACGAAGCAAAAATCGCGGTCGTAAAGAAAAAAAAAAATTAACCGATTTAAACGTCCCGTCGAGTAACGAATGAACCTTCAGGCGCACTCGTTCCTTTTAGAAGAATAAGAAGAAATGCCTGTTCGACTACTCCTATTGGCCTTCGTTTTTCTGTCCTTCTTTCCTGAAACTGTGCATTTGTATCGTTGGTAAGTCTGCGTTGTAGACACCAATGGCATGTAGTCATAGAGGGCTGAGGTTTTAGTGACTAGACATGAGTCTTTTATTTATTAAAAGGCCTAGCCTTTTTACAAAATTTTTAACTCAATTAGGCTGAAGAATCATAGACTTTTTGAAATACGGCTAGAGACCTTCAGCCTTAATGTAATGGAAACATTGGACAACAAAAGGTAGTAAAGTATTATCTGTTACATATTAATATATTAAAAGTATTATATAGTATATATTAATATATTATATAAAAAATTTACTTCAATTAGGCTGAAGAATTATAGACTTTTTGTAATATGGTTAGAGAGCTTCAGCCTTAATGTAATGGAAACATTGGACAACAAAAAGTAGTAAAGTATTATCTGTTACATATTAATATATTAAAAGTATTATTTAGTATATATTAATATATTATATTATACAAAATTTGACCTCAATTAGGCTGAAGAATTATAGCTTTTTTGTAATGCGGCTAGAGACCTTCAGCCTTAATGTAATGAAAACATTGGACAACAAAAAGTAGTAAAGTATTATCTGTTATATATTAATATATTAAAAGTATTATATAGCATATATTAATATATTATATAAAAAAATTTACCTCAATTAGGCTGAAGAATTATAGACTTTTTGTAATACGGCTAGAGACCTTCAGCCTTAATGTAATGAAAACATTGGACAAAAAGTAGTAAAGTATTATCTGTTATATATTAATATATTAATATTATATACTACCATGAGTAAATAAGAGCCACCCTAATATACATTATATATTAATATATATTAATATGGGTGGCTCTTATTTACTCTTGGTAGTATTATATAGTATATATTAATATATACTATAGAATACCTTTAAAATATTAATATATAACATATGATACTTTTAATATATTGATATATAACAGATAATACTTTACTACTTTTTGTTGTCCAATGTTTCCATTACATTAAGGCTGAAGGTCTCTAGCCGTATTACAAAAAGGCTATGATTCTTCAGCCTAATTGAGGTACAAATTTTGTAAAAACACTAGGCATTTTTAATAAATAAACGACTCATGTCTAGTCACTCATAGAGTGCTGAGGTTTCGGTATAATTGAGGTGAAAACGTTTTCTCGACAAAAGGGCCTAGGCTTTTTACAAACAAGTCGATTTTACAATTGTCCTACGAGGTATACATAGCAACATTATAAATTATAGATTTAAACTACTGTGACAAATAGTCGCACAGATGTATGACGCGGAAGGTATCGTTCCTCAGGCATGATTCCCTGGCTCCGGGAATACAGAAAATGAATGAAAATCGCGTTCACCTTCTCAACGCCTTCTTTGATGATGTATGTGAATATTGCGAGTGCTTCTGCAATACTACTAATTACTTAAGACTCTCTGTCAAGCAGGGCAGCTTACGAAGTCTGGAACAAGGAACACTGTACGCGCAAATACGTTTCGCTGCTGTGCCTCCAGATTTCCTTGTTCGTCATTGGTTCACGGATGCATATTGTATCGTTGCCTCGTAATTGTATCTGGCGAGAGACTCCTAACGAGCACACCAATACACGAGCGGGTGCACAATAATGAAATTAATGCTTGGGTGGCCCGAATCCCTCTAATGTCGTTTCGAAGAACCGCGATATTACCTCAGATTTTAACGACAATTCAATGATGAATGTATTCGAATAACTACGATATTGAAAAGTTTGTGGCGCATAGTATCTTTTGGGGGGAGGATTCGTCTAAACTGTACAAGAAATTTAAAATTAAAGGAAGTTTGATAATTCAAATAATAAAATGGTTTAATAGTGTGGCCATTGTTTTGTGTTTGCAAGGGGACGTGTTGAGAGGTGTTACTTAATTCTTTTTTAACATTGCCTCAGACTCAGTTAATATAATAATAAAACACTGGATACAGCAAAATACGTGCGTCGATAATTTTAGATCAGACCACAGATTTAGTGCTTTTTAAAATGAGTGTTCCACAGAATGTGGCGATGAAGGGCTACTACAGTCTCAAGAATATGTACAGACACATATTTCACAAATTCTACGTCTATTCTCCCTGTCATCTAAGAAGGAACCCGTTTCGCGCATGTAGAATGGTCGCGCATTGGCTCCGAAAAAGCGGTGGTGGGGGTACAGCCAATAGTGGCTTCTCCCGGCACCAATGAGCGTCAACCTGCGCAGAACCGGTCTAAACTCGTCGGTCGGCAGGTTCCTTCTTAAATGACAGGCAGAGTACACGACGACACTTTTGTGCCTAGACACTCAAACAAATTTCCGGAAGATTGGAAACTACCTAGATCAGTCCGCGACACTGAATTCGACCTATCGTCGCGGGAGTTGCAGCTAGAGCTAGACTGAAGGCAATGCAACTAGCTACAAGGCCGCTACAAAAAAAAAACACGTATATCTTATTTTTCGATCCTCTAAAACATATCCAAAAACCAAAGCAATTGGAGGCGAACACCTGGGATACTCTCCTTGTGAGTGGATTGGGGCCTAATTTGGGCCCTCTGTGAGAAGTCCCCGTGAGCTTTGGGCCATTTACCGGCTAATTAGATAAATGGTGCTACCAAACAGTGTAGGTAATATTGCAAGAGTCTTAATGTAAAATTAGCGGAAAATTGAAAAAAAAACCGCTTAATGTACACAGTGTATACTATACACTGTCTCCTAATTTACAAGTCACGATTAATATACCTAGGTAAAATTTCGTCAAAGGCGTGTATCTCATGAAAGTAGAGTTTTTTGCGACGTACTAAACATCATTGGTGGCGACTAATCTCCTTCGCAGCTTTTAGGTAAGAGGGTGGACAAATACTGCTGAAAGTAATACGGGCTTTCGTGACTATCTGCGTGAGGCCCTAAGGGGCCGCCCTTAAATTACGTAAGGGTAATTTTGGCAATTTCTTATCCCCTCCCCCCTCCAGTATAACAACTCGTAAAATTTTATATTCCAACACTCTCCCCCCCCCCCCACTCCCTCCTTACGTAATATTTTTTGCATTGCATTTTCTTGGTTATTAAAATTCTTTTAAAGTTTCATATAATTCGTTTAACTTGGTTTCGTTGTACCTATGCAATGAAACATCGTTTTTTAGGCTACACGTACTGAAAATTAGGTTGAAAAAATATTACGTAAGACCATACCTGACTCCCTCTCCCCTGTGTAAGAAAACGTAAGAAATTCGTGACAACTATTTGCCTTAAAGAAGCTTTATATAATTTAAGGGCCACCCCTAATCTAGTTGTTAATGAGCCAGGGTTTACTATCTATTTATGAATTTGAGACATTAGACTTTCCACGCAGTATAGAGCAATTTAGAATCATCTGGCAAATAACTTGCAGGAAAGATTTTACGGCCTAATTCTCAATTGCTACAAGCTAAATAATTTCTCCATGTTCAGTGGGCAATAAACCGTGCTCCGCTACAATCCAAACTTACTCCAATTAAGTATAACAAGGTTTAGAGCAAATACAAATCAAATACTTTTTATTTATCTATCCTGTATTATTAATACTACGTACAACTGAATAGAAAGCAATAAATTGTTATTTTGTTATTCGGAAAGCGATTTTTATTTTCTATTTAAATTTCATTATATTATAAATACATTATAACTCCTGATTAATTTGACAAATTGTCAGTTTATTATTAAAAAATGAACGAATGATAATTAATATTTTATCATGAAACAACTCTTGTGACATTGTGTTAGTTTATTACAACTGAGATAAGTTGCTAATAACATTTTCTTAACTGATTCTACCTATAGTAATAATCCCGATCATGGGACTGGTTGACCAGCATGGAAGGTGTTAGAAAAACATTAAAACACCTTAATTAATTGTTGTCACATTAAGTCAAATTTAATAATTTAATCAGATAGCCAATTGCATGCCTCATAAAATATACTAATCGGTTTAATGATGTTTCGTCCACATAATTTATTAAAAATCAAACACTGAAAAACTGGCCTACTAGCCCCAGTTCAGTAGGCAATAAACCGTGCTCCGCTACAATCCAAACTTACTCCAATTAAGTATAGCAAGATTCAGAGCAAATACAAATCAAATACTTTTTATTTATCTATCCTGTATTATTAATACTACGTACAACTAAATAGAAATCATATCTGCAGTAAGTTTCATAAAAACTTCTTCGACCCACTCTAAACGATATTAAAAATCATCGTTTCAATAAAAAAAAGTCGAAGGAAATTGAAGTTACTCTTGAGAAGGGTAAACAATCCTGGCGGAAGAAACTACAGAAATTGAAATCCTACTCCACTCAACTCATACAGATTGAGTATTCGTACGCGAGAATAAAAGATTTTACGACACACAGACTGGCTCCCCGTTTCTCGCGCGTCACGTTTACCCGCTACTGAAGTCCTGACGGTGTCGCAAACGTAAATACATAGCCTGCGCGACACCAGCGAGAAAATGAATTCCAGGGACGAAGGTAGCAGCCGTGATAATGGCATTACGTGCACAATCAACGGGACCGACCTGCAAATTGTGTAACGCCGCAGTGCCGACTGATATGTCTGTATATAGGCACCTTGTCTCGGGCCAAATCCAAACGTCTTCGCCCGTACACGTTTCCTGCACCTCTGTGCTTCACGTCCTCCGTCGATTTCTACGTCGCCTTGCACTGTCCTTCTTCAGCTGGCCCACCACTTTCGTCTTGCTTTCCTTACACGAGGGTCATTGTGAAGAATGGTCACGTAATGCAGAAACTGATTCACGACCATTTTCAGTGTAATGGAATCCTATTTACTAAAACCAATTTCTTTTCGTGTAGTGGAGTAGTGTGGCATAAAAGTTTGACAAAAGACTTCGACAGGTTGGAGAATCAGATTAATTTTATGATTTTTTTTAACATAAAAAAATTATATTTAAAAATCGAGACATACATCCTTTTGTGTGTAAATTAAGCTGTATTCTATTTAAAAAGGAATTTGATATCTTAAGAAATGATTGGCCACTTCATATTTTATACTTTAATCACGCCATCTGGTGATGCCCCAGAGCAGTGTTTCTCAACCTTTTTTGAGCCGCGATTCCTTTTTATAATATTCAAATAATCTGTAACCCCCTCCCCCATATGAGATAAGGTAAATTTAATAAGGCAAAGAAAACATATTACAAATAGGTATTTTAGAATATGATTCCAACTTAAGGGGTAGTGACACTACTGTAGTGCCCGGAAAGGCAGCCTGATTTGGGGAATTTTTCTGTGCGAGTATAGTGAATGAAATACAAAATCTGTTTGAAGGGCTTTATTGTATATACCTTGAAGTACGATCACAATTTTTTTAAAAATTTTTTTTAGTACAAAATGGCGGCGCCACAGCTCAAGAAAAGAAGCTTCTTCTGTAAAACAGTGTTCCACGGCCGAGAGCTGAGCTGATAATGTACCTATTGGTGTTTGAAGGAATTTTTGGAATAAGAGAGGGGGTAGAAGATGGGGTAGGGTTTGGAAACTTTAACTCATGAACACGACGGAGGATTGGAAAAGTGCAGGACTACGATAATGTTGTTTCTGAAGTAACGGGGGAAGGGTCGCGACTTGAAAACTCTGATTTTCATGAAACTTTATGGGAATGTAAAGCACGATGAAGTACGCGAGAAACAATTTTTTGCACAGAGAATCCACTCTGCCGGGGTAAAATCAGCCCTTAAAGTTGTCATCGTGTTTCCTCGTTTTCTGGATGTAAAACTTCAAATTCGAAAATTGTTCTGCTTCATATAGTCTGCTAAATCACTGCAGGAAAGTTTCTTCACGACGCATAAATTGTGCGCAAACGTATAAATTATTAACTGCGAGGGGTAACAGCTGTAGAGTGATTACTGGCTTGAGAGAGTGCAGCGATTTTTACATACACCATTGAAAGGATCTCACCAAGACGAATCGATGGATCAAATTTTTAATTTGGAAATCTGATGGGATCACCTAGACACCTCAGAAAATCGCCTCAAAACTCGAGATTTTGCGCTTTTGACTGAAAGAACTCGGTAGTAGAGTCTCGCAAATTAAGGTACGAAATGTGCCATACGAGCGTCATTTCAGGGGTCATTCGTCAGCTGTCTAAAATTATTTATTTATTTATGTTTATGTGTAGGGGAAAAGCCTTTGGTAGGTACATATAGAATAGAGAAGACCAGTAGAGGACTAGTACATAAAAGTAGAACACACAAAAATGAGCAACGTAAAGCCAAAAAGGAAATAGTGCCAGGATAGAATACGAGTAAAAAAGAATAAAATACAATGAAAATAAATAGGAGTTAACGAGAATTATTAACCGCCTTCCTCACTGAGTTTTTGAAAAAGTATAGTGAGTGGCAGAAGAAATCCACTAAATGCGCAACAGAGTTTGAAGATCTACACAGTCTATCAACACAGTTGTTCATGCCAAAGGTAGAATGTTTACGCAGCATAAATAGTGGAGTATTTCGGCCAGACGCGTCCAATTTTTGCTCTTGCCTACGAAGAGCAACCGCGGGTGGTTGCGAGCGAAGGCAAGAGCAACGGTTGTGCCCCACTATGGGCACCTTTGCGCTCTTGAGGGGCGCGAAGGGCCTGCTTGGTGCCTTCAAGAGCGAAGAGCAACTCGCGGTTGCTCGTGCGAGCAGATCCTTGGACAGGCCAGCTCTAGACAGTACATTGAGTTCAAGTAAGCTTAAAAGATCCAAACACTCAACACGGGGATTCATAATTCTAAAAGTAAGTATTAGATCGGATATAAGTCTCCGTCTTTCAAGAGAAAGGCAATCCAGGGTATAAAGGATATGCTCATAATTATGAGAAAATCTGTCAAAAGGAATACGCAATTTATAGGCCGCAAATCTCAAATATCTATGCTGGATGCAGAGCCGCCCTTAGAGTTTGCGGGGCCCGGGGCAAAAATCGATATTATTGGAAACATCTAATTATTCTAATTGAAAACAGATAACCTTATGTCTCTACTTCATGCGTCACTTAAGCTTGCCGAGAAGCTTTTCTAGAAAATTGATACCTTGACAATTATACTTAATTCTTTCTGCCCGGCTGTTAAGAGCCAAGGGCGGCTGTGGTTGCATGCTGCCTAAACATTTGATGTGACAAATATAGTGAGGATACCAAAGATTAGAACAATATTCTAAATGAGGAAGAACAAGGGTGGTATAAAGAGTGTTAAACGTCTTTTGGGTTCCTGAAGTCCACGGCAGCTCATTATGTAAAACTTGTTCAATATGGCTCTAACAAGGAGAGGTTCCCAGGTGTCCGCCTCCGATTGCTTTGAATTTTGGATATGTTTTAGAGGACTGAAAAATAAGAAATGCGTGTTTTTTCATAGCTGCCCGTTTTCATATTTAGGGGGTAAAATCAACCCCCAAAGTTATAAGATTTTCAGGTGTTCATCTCCGATTGCTTTGAATTTTGGATATGTTTTAGAGGACCGAAAAATAAGATATACGTGTTTTTTCATAGCTGCCCGTTTTCATATTTAGGGCGTGAAACCAACCCCCAAAGTTATAAGATTTTCAGGTGTTCATCTCCGATTGCTTTGGTTTTTGGATAATTATGAAGCAAATGAAATTTATATGAAGTTTTACTTAACACAATTTTGTAACTCTTATGAACTTTGCGAGGTGGTTTCACCCCCTAAACATGCAAACGAGTCGAAATAAAAAGACACGTATTTCTTATTTTTCTGTCCCTTAAAACATATCCAGAAATCAAAGCAATCGGAGACGAACACCTGAAAATCTTATAACTTTGGGGATTGGTTCCACCCCCTAAAGATGAAAACGGGCCGCTTTAAAAAAACATAACCAAAATTCAAATTAATCGGAAGAGGACACCTCGGAACCTCTCCTTGTAAGATGCACAACGAAATTAGAGAATAAAGTTTGCACGTCAGGACCCGTCTCTATATTTTTACTACGAACAAATATCGAACAGCTGAAATCAGCTGTCTATAAGCATTCGATTTCACAAATGTTCAAGCTAAAATTCGTTTGATTTCCCGAGAAACATTCTGCAAGAGTTTCGGAAAAGAAAATGGATCAACGATTGTAATAATTGGATCCGATTTTGCGCCTACGCGGTGCGCGCGTTGAATCCGTGCTGGTTATTGCACGGAAGAGAGCCCAAAGCATCCATACACCCAGCCGTTCGTGCAGGGCACATAAACGTGCAGCGAGTTTACACTTAGTTTAACAATAAATTCCGCGCGGCGAACAGAGATCAACTCGAATCACGCGCTTTTCATTGCACGGTGCCAGAGGTCGCGGCAAGTAAATTTTAACAGAAGGCACGCGCACAAAATTACTCTGTGTGACCAACACCTTCTCTATCTTCGTCTCTTTCCGCCCTTTGTCCCCCGTGCACCACTTTTCCTCGATCCCCTTTTCTCCCAGGCGGCAGTGTGTAAGCGGCACCCGCGAGAATAATGAGAGAAACCCACGACCAGACGGCTTCTCATTAAAGACGGCACATTCAGGTGTCAAGTTTGAAATTTTAATTAGTAAAAAACCAATCCAATTCCGCGTCGCGTCTAGTTCGGCGCACCTCGCCCCGCCACCCTCTCGTTCCTCAGCTTTTTCTCTCGCTCGTAGCCGAGGAACGACGAATGCGCACCCCCTCCCCAATCAGCCCCCCCTTCGAAAGCTTCGAACCTTTCAATTACCGAGGGATCTGATCGGTTTTTCCTTCGAAGTTATAACTTCGTACCTTTTCGGACCCATGTGTTCGAGATCTGGCTCGTCTTCGAATGATTTTCAGCAGCCTCTCTGCTAAGTCAACCCGTAAGCAATATCGCTGATGGAGATAATTTCTGCTGAAAAATATACAGCTTCGTAGAAATATTTATACAGGCTGTCACTCAGCTAGTGGTACAACGCGGAAGGATGGAAATTTAAGTGGATAATGTAGGAAGTATATTTTTATTTTAATCGTTTCGTTTCTAAGAAAAATAGTTTTCGTTGTTTCTCTGGTGGGCGGGCAAATAAGTGTGAGGCAGAATTATTACTTCTGCAGGGTGACACTTGGAACATTTCACGTGCTATGCAAGATCAGGTGTTGGATTTTGGGCGGGAAAGTTGCTAACATATATGTTAAAAGAAACGTTTATTTGTAACTTCGATTTTTAAAAAGAACGATAAAAAAAACTGTTTAAGCTTTAGGTGAAATTTGACTTATACTAACGAGACCTAAAATATCGGGCTTTAAATTTTAGAAGCAACAAGAGTACCTATTATCTTTGTTCCCTTTCATTTTTTATTTGGAATATTTTTTATTCGTATTTTTGCAATTCAACAATTTAGAAATATTAGAGCAGCGATGAAGAACTGGATAAAAAAACGTAATCATACTCTTCTCGACAGGACAAATTCGCAATTAAATATAGTACTTTTTACTTCCTTGTATTCCACCTACAACTCGTTCCGAGGCAAAACGGTTTCATTGTCGGGCTACAGAAGCCAGATGTACAATCTGTTGCCGAGATCACGCGTGCACACTACTCGTTGTGTACGTTAATTAATGTTTGCGTTACTCGTGGCTGTAGCTAATTATCTGACCGGCATATGTCATTAAGTCCTCCGTCTTATTAGCCCGTGAGTATCGTGTAATGGCTCCACAGCTCTTTACGAGGCCGTAAATTTTACGTTCGAGAATGCGTCATTATGTGATTTCGTGCTGTAGATCAAGGGAAGGAAACCCTGCTTCATTCTAAGGCCCTTTCCACGCGAGATACTTTTGTCGCAAGTATTTCTGACGCACATGGTGTCCCAAATTGAAAATACAGATTAAATTTTTTTGTACGACCTTCCGTTATCAAGAAAAATAACTTCGGAATTTTTCGGGTACGAGTGCAGCTGACTAATTATTGTAAATCTCGACCTAGTGGATTTTGCTATTGACAGTGTAGCTTGTATGTATTTGATACGATGAATTGACAAATAACGATTAGACAGTTGTTTTCTAAGATGAATTTTATTTCAGAAATTGCTCAAAAGGCTATTCACGTTAATACCATACAATGTTGTGTTCTGGTAATTAAGTTATTAAGTATATACTCTTTGCTGTGTATTATGTATCTTTAATTAACAATGATTGTGTTTAGTTCCTCAACGCTTCTGTTGTTCACAGAACATATTGTACTTTTATTTTTAAACGACTCGGTGAAAAAATCGAATGCCCACCTCACAGATTTTCAAAGATGCTTTTCTCAAAATAATTTCGTATAAAAAGAGTTTCGTTCCATATTTTCGATTTGTTTTTGCGTGAAGAATCAGCTCTTTCTCGGTTGTGCTACTATTACTGCGACATCCCATATTGGCACTTTTTAATCAAGACGATATACAAACATATAATTGAATCAATTAACCATCAAAGGAATCTAATATTACATTTCGATGTGAGTCGATAGTAATTCTGAAAAATAACTTCAAGACCGATAAACTATTGCAATATTCGCTGGAATTTCGTGTAAATAATTAATAGCACAGCCTTTAGACTTTAGAAAGTATTAATCTTTAATACCCTCACATTTTTTCTGCGGAATTCCCCAGCACGGTTAATTTTACATTTTAGCATTTATTTCGATGTATTCAGAGTACAAATTGCTATTATTATTGGTCTCCTACCTCGTGTCTTCACTCCTACGTTCAACTAGCGATAATGTCGAAGTCCCTTGTCCCATTAGTCGTTCAATAAAATTGAAAGGGTGGAGCAACCGGGGGACAACAACAACTCAGTCAGAACGCATATTGTCCTCTATTGTGCACCCCCGTGTCCTTTGATGGCGCCGCCTCCGCATTGTGAGTTGCTTTCATTCCACAAAATGCTGCTGCACGCGTGGACATTTATATGGTGCAATCAATTCTTGTTTTATAACACCGAGGGCAGTATTATGCTAAAAAATTTGCCTGCAATCGAGCTTTACCTGACCCTCCCATACATACAATACTATAATAGGTAAAGGGACGACTGCAGGGATGATAGCAGTCTAAATCATGGCGCATCCTCACTGACTCCATGTCTGCTATTGAGGAAATTAAAGACTCCAGCAAAGGTGACCACATCATCCAAGAGCTTCAAGAGACCCTGTTTAATCTAAAAACATCGAGGCAAAAATATTATTTTAATCTGGATGCCATCTTACGTGGGCATCGAAGGAAACCAAAAAGCTGATTCCCTAGCCAAGTCAGCATGCCCACTACCAGTGCCTGAAGTTTCTACCCCTGTGTATTACAACGATCTCAAAGCCCCGATTCGTATCGCAGTTAAGGGGACTAGGCAATTGAAAAATCGACTTTTTATTGCATTTTCCGAAAGTACTATCTTTTCTGAATAAAATGCCGCTTGGTTTACAATTCGAATTTTTTAACCCAGACCATCATTGTTTGTGCGCTACAAAAATCCGGTGACTTCTTAATTTTTTTATGAAAATCTCGTATTTTTACGGACACTATAAGAGGATTTGCCCCGAAATGGCACACGTTTTACACATCCCGTAATTTTTTCCTAGTCGATCTAAACCTCAATTCGTTCGCAATCAGGAAAAAAATGAAGAGTAACAAATATTCGAGGAAAACGCGTTTAAAGTTTCTGGGTAAAGGCGACGCTATAGGTTGCCGCTTCACGTTTTTAGCCGCCAAATCTACAATTTTGCGAATTTTACTATAAACCACGCGGCATTTTATTCGGAAAGGATAGTACTTTCGGAAAATGCAATAAAAAAATCGATTTTTCGACTGCCTAGTCCCCTTAGGGTCCTGTGGCAGGGGTGCACAGGGAGCCGTTTTTAGCGCCTAGTTGCGAGCAACCCACCTGTCCCGTTGCTAAGGTTAGAATCGCTGAGGCGAACAACAGTAGTGTACGTGCATTTGGTATGACTTGAACCCAGCTGTATACACTACTGCAGTTCTCCTCACCGATTCTAACCTTAGCAACGGGACAGGCGGGTTGCTCGCAGCTAGGCGCTAAAAACGGCTCCCTGTGCACCCCTGCCCTATGGGATGACAAATGGAAAACTGACAAAACCTCCAAACTGCACCTGGTCAGGAAGGATATCTCTGAGAGAAATGGAATCTGGCTAGAAAATCGGAAAGACCAAGTGACACTCACTGGGCTGAGAATCGGCCACACTCACTTGACCCACTCCCATCTCATTACCAAGAATGAACCAGCAGAATGTGCTGTCTGCAAAGTACCTGTCTTCATCCAGCACATACTGACGGAATGCGCCAAGTACACAATAAACCGAAATCAACATTAAATTGGCACCGACCTGAAACAGATGCTCACCGATCCGGATATTTTCAACAGTGTGCTCACCTTCCTTGAAGACATTGGAACCCGACAACTGATTTAGCCCCTGTGCTTGCCAGTATCTGAGATGTCTGAGCCCCAGGAACATTTCTCTCCCTTTTTTTTCTTTCTTTTTCTTTGTTTCACAATTCACGTGATGACTAATTAACCTTATGCATCCAATGTAGTCGCTAATGACTATAGATGCGACTTAAAACGCTTAATTAATAAAAAAATAAATCGTGGCGCGATTTTCTTTGCAGATTTTGTATTTCAGAATGTCGATTGTTCACGCTGAGTGCTTCGTAACAGGCGATGTAATGGAACAGGTAGTGATTGTACAAGAAAAACTAGCAAGGAAACTTCGGTAACCTGAAAATTTCGAATTTTTTAAACTTTGCAGATTTGTAGGGTTCATCAATCGAAGTATTAGACAATTTTCTTTTCCTTTTTCTTCATCTGTGTTTTCATATCTTCCTGTGTATCTTGAAAATATAGTAGACATAAAATAATTGTTAGAATAAAAATGTAAGGTTTGTTACCCTCTATAAAACTGAGTAGGCAATCAAATTGTTTAAATTTTTATGGAGGAACTTTCTTTTGTGCTACAAATTTTAAATAATTTGATTGCATAATTGAGGGGATAAATAAACATTAAATTTGTATTCTAATAATTTCTTTATATCTACCCTAATGGGTATTTTCACCCTGACCAACTAAAAAGTATCAGAAAAAGAAAATTGTCCAATATTTCTATCGAGGTTCCCTATAAACCTGCAGTCTTTAAACAAAACTCAGAATTTTCGATTCACCAAAGTTCCCTTATAAGTAGGAAATGTACAACGAAATTTGTTCATAGAAGGAATAAATTCCTTTTGAGGAAATTACTTTTACAAACTTGTCCGCTATGCATGCATCTGAATAAGAATTGGCAAAATTGAATTGTGAAATGAATCCTTGTGCAGAAATAAAGCGAAATCATAGAATAGCTTCTTTTCGAATGGAATCTTGTTTTGGAGTAAATCGATTTAGGAAATGACAGCGATTCTTAAGTCGCCTGCATGCTCGAAAAATATTCAAAATCAATTCTGTCGAAAATAAAGCCTCGATCGAAATTCAGTTATTATTAAACTTCGACGTAAATATTTCTACACAAGGATTCAGCTTATTGGTTTATTCACGGTTGCACCATATTTTTTTATGAACTCTATTAATTTGGCCAGGTATGCGCGACCCAGGCGTGTTTTCAAAATTAATTATCTTGGAAAAGAAGTCTCCTGTGAGCATCTTTTATTCCACATTTCCCGCATATTTTTTTATGCAAAATCACCACCCTTCCTGCTGCACCTCGAATTGCGAAACTCCCGGTACATTTATGTTCGATCTTTAAATCGGCCAAAGTACAAATACGCGCGTTACTTCGCGTTCGATACACGGGGAATGCGAAAACTTTCCATGAAACTACCAGTTTCATAAAACTTGGGAAGGCAATAGAATATATTAAGGAAGCTATTTGGATTAGCCCATACCGTTTAAGCAGGCCTCGCCGTAATATTGGCCGCTCGAAGTCGGGGGAAATTATTAAAATGGCTCATTCTGCTCGAGTTAATATAAATTCGTGCATAGGCTCGCGGTACTTACGCCACTTCGGCCGGAAGGAATGCTCGTTACTGCTTCAAACAATATCTGCATAGTTAATGCAATCAATTTTTGAGCGCCGAACGGGCTCGCGACTAATTTCATATTCCGCCGGAGAATTGAAAGGAGAGCGAAGAATACAGGGAGAAGGGAATTCCGCTGCGAACGAAACACCGTCGCCGGGGCGGTTCGATTTTTATTCCCGTTCTGTGGGATTACATTTTCTCGCAAACTTATACCTACCCCCTGCAACTGTTAATCACCTGAAATGATCTCTGTATTGGTTCTCATAGACGTTGCGAATTCTTATCACCGGAATCAAAAAATTGCAAGGCGGTCTGGGTTGACGAATTTGAAAAAAATTATTTGATATTATTAGTAGTCACTTATGTGCTCGTTTATATCAGTGCAAAAGAATTTGTTGAGGATCTTGCATTTTTACCAACTTCCAGTAAGTTAGAGATTGAGAAACTGTTTATAAAATTATTGCTTTGACTTAACATTAAAAAGAGCACAGTAACTGAAATATATATATTTCCGCACAAGAAGTAGTAGTTATTCAGTTGATACGTTTTATTTCCATTTCTGCGAATTTTTCAAATCTGGAGCATTCGTGTTGCACAAAACGTTAATGGCTGCAGGTTGAAAATTTGAAATAAATTGCCCATTTGTTAATGGATCTGCATCAAACGTGCACCAAACGATGTAGAATTTTGTTTTACCTAAATTGGGGGCGAGGGTCCTTAAGTTCCGTTAGTCTGTCGTGAAACATATTATCTAAAATCTGGGGAAACTTTCAATGAGATTAAAGCAAGGATTACTACTGCATTCACACTTACATTATTATTAATGTTCTGTGTTTAATATATCATAATACAATTTTCCTGCATCTATAATAATTCAGATAAAGACTACTACATAATACGTTCAATTTTACTTAATTACGTTTTTTAACAACTCCAAAATACTTTGAAATTATACACGTCTTTTATGAATTTCTCATTAAGTTTATTTTTAAAAAGGAAGAATTTATTTAAAACAATTATAGTAGGTACTCGTAAGATCAGGGATACTTTGTTAGTACTAATAATACCAAATACTGCAGTAACTTTTTATTTTATTTTTTTTTACGATTTATGTGACTCTGGTAGTTGTAACGATAATATTTTTATAGTTCATTGTACTTAAAAATTGTACCGCTTAGCAACATTATCAAGATAGAAAGAAATCTTCGTCCTTGAAGTTCACGTCGAGTTTTACAACAAAAGCACGAAACGTTTTCATCAAGCTAGCAGACATCAGCGGGGTAGCCGGGCTATCAAAAAGTCTCCAAATTTTTGTCCATCTTGGCCTCAGTCCTTCCACTTTGAAAGATTAAAAAGCTTCTTTCTTCGAGAGCTGCGGAGACTCCGCGTTGCCTTGATCAGACCTAAGCCACCGAAATGCACGAAAAAAGGTGGCCAAGCACGTTGGGGGCAGGGGGGCGGCAACAAAGGACAAGACAGAAACGCCAAAGCCAGAAATTTGACGGTCTCCTGGACGTGCACCACTTTTATTAGGTTGATGCACATCAAGCTTTACCGTTTTTTTCAATCAAACATTAATGATTGACATGCTTTTCATCGAATTAATTTACGTAAAAAGTTTTACATAATTTCTAATAACCAATTCGCATCACTTTATTTTTTTTATAAAAGTGAAAAAGCATTTGAAACTCAAATCTTGCGATTTCTTCATTTTGGAATATATAACTTATTTAATAAAATATGATGACGGTATTTAAGACGATGAAAACCTGTTGGTGAAAAATTTAGAAATAGAATGCAACCTGATTTTATATTTTAATTCGACAGTAGTCTTGTCAAATTCAATTTTCCCCATTTCTCTTTCTTGACATATTCTGTAATTGCAACTTATTGTTCTACAACGATTAACATACACAGTTTTACCTACTTACTCCTAAATTGTGCCAACTCTGTCAACTGCACGTTTCTGAAATGATCCTCAAAGTAATATTTTTCAGAAAACGAAGTCGCAAATCAAAAAGTGTTTTTCTCAGGAGTTGAAACGGTTCCAAAAATAACTGTTTTAAACTGTTATATGTATATCGATTCTAACTGAAACAGTTACGAGGAATCTATATTTTATCGGTTCCATAACAGTTATATATCGGTTTTACAACAGTAATGTATCCAACGGTTCCGAGAGTTTACTAGATAACCGATACATAACCGTTATAGAACCGGTATAATATCGGTTCTGTAGGACCGGAACCGAAACCAATATATGCCAGAACCTTTTTCACTCATAATTGTTTCAAGATTATTTCGGTTCTTATAATTGTTTCGCGAACCGACACCGCTGTCATAACCGATTTCAACCTCTGGTTATTCTACATCTATACTATTATATAAAATTGAAGTTGCATACTTTGAAATGCGGTTTCTCAGTAAATATGGAACTGTATGCACAAGTGTGTTACATCACTTTGTTCGTCTTGGCGAGAGGAAGGTTCTAACGTTTTTATTTTTTTAAAATACTGATTTTTAAATAATAGTAGATCGGGACGCGACCGCCAGGTGGCTACCGGGCGAGCGCTTCTCGCTTGCGAAATAGCACCGCGGCAGGAATAAGTGGCCGAGAGCTCTCGAGTTTACAGATTGCAATTGCAGATTATGAATCAGTCAAGCCAATATCTCTGGCGAAGCTGAGACGAAGGACGCTAGTCTCAATATATAAAACAGGGTGATTGTGTGTTTGTCCTCACCTAAAAATTTTTGAATGGTAAACTTCTGGGGTCACGAAATGTGTCCCAGGGTCACTATGCCTATCTAATCCAGATGAAAATGTAACTATTTTCACAACAAAAAAAAAATAAATGAAAAACGTTTTTGTATGAAATCAGAATCTAAATTTCGAGCCAAACCGAAGTAGTAGCGCGTTGTAAGGCTATAACATTCGATGTAGGTACATATTTTATGGTAAACTTTTTCTCGCAGTTCTATCGCCAGTAACAGACCACCCTGTACCCATATTGTCAAAGTATAATCAGTCTACAACGTTTCTCGCCCAGTGGTTCCAGCGTTACAATCGGCCCAAGGTGTGGACCAGCCGTATGAAACTATCGTGTCGCGACAGGATACTCCCTCCCGTGGAATTTACAATGCCGGAAATCTCGCGCGCGAAACCGGAAGGGGAGAGAATGGCGTAGAAACTGGTGAAAAAGACAACAGACGAAATGGGAGGCAGGTTGGACGAAGCTATTAGGCAAAGAGGGGAAAAAAGAAGGAATTTTTCCGGCTGTGCGAAGACTTTAAGCCCGGTTAGAATAGGGGAACGAGCGCTAAACTGACAATAGCACTTTTTTTTTAAGGCTGCGCTGCTACACTTAACAATGCTACAATCCATTCCTGCATATACTGTTCCTCTGTCCTCCTCTGCACTTTCCATCTTCTTCGCCGTCTTTCTCCTTCCTTAACCATTCGTCCCAGCCGTATATACAGACTCAAACACTCGTCCAAACCATCTTTTCGCGCCCCCCGTCCTCTCTGTGCGTGTTCACTCACACCCCCGCAGCTTCATTTTTCACCCGCAGCGCATCCATCCACCAGCGAGAGAAACCCTCTGACAGCTCCTCAGTCTCTCAGGTCCAGTGTATCCGCGAACCGACTGTCGGGACAATGAGCAATACATTTTTGCGATTAAAATTTATTTTTCCAGTCGCTGTATTCTCAGACGTGTCTAGCGCGTTCTGTTATACAGGGTGTCTCTTGACACGTGGGACCTACTCCAGTGATGGATGGGGGGCACAGAAACAATGAGAAAAGTTCATACAAATTTGTGCCCCATTTGACCCTGTTCCCGAGTTATAGCCATTTTAAGATATCAAAAACCATACAATTTTAAATTTTACTTTTTTCGTACCTTTGCGGTTTTATAGATATTCATGATAATATTGTGGTATATTAAGGGGTTACGCTCAATCAGGAGGCCGAGAAAGGTGTGATTTTGGGGATTTTTTTTCTCAGAAATTACAGAACTGTCGATTGTGGCCGAAAATCGACATTTTACGTTTGAATATTTGCCATTTTGTCTTTAATTAATATTTCGTAAAACCCTTCGTTCAAGAACTAGATAATTTAGTATAATAACTAAATTTGTTTGAATTTTCGATTTTAGATAATCCACTTCCGACTCAGTTGGAAGTTCCGAGTAATCGTGTCACCGCAAACTAGGGCTGTTCGAGTGCTCGAAATTCGGGCGGCTTGAAATTCAGACCGTGCCAGGACTCGGTTTTCGAGCCGAGCCTGGTACCCGTAAAATCCGGGTAGTTCGAATTTTTTCGGGCGGCTTGAAAAATCCGGGTAGTCCGAATCGTTTCGGACCGCGCGGAAGAACCGGATAACCCGAATTATTTCGGGCCAAACACCTGTTTCCAAGTGGATATTGATTAATTTATAATCTTGAAGTTTACTTATTAAAAGTATTTCTAACTACTTTCAAACCCCTCGAGCTTGTGCGAACTTCGAACTACTCATGTTTTTCAATTTCCTCGTATCTAGTGTGCGTATATAAATTTTTGGAGGGTGTATTTTTGTGCATTATATAGTGCTCATGTATCCGGTTCTTCCGGGCGGCCCGAAACGATTCGGACTACCCGGATTTTTCAAGCCGCCTGAAAAAATTCGAGCTACCTGGATTTTTTGGGTCGCCCGGATTTTACGGGTACCCCGCTCGGCCCAGCCAGGCTCGGCTCGCTTTATTCGAGTACCTGAACAGCTCTACCGCAAACCCCTCTTTCGAACAGGACATTTAGGAGATTGTAAATAACTTTGTTATTAATAAATATCTTTTAACGCAAAAATTCAGAGACATAGCTAAATGTACTACCTTTCAAACAAAAAAAAGTTTTCTGAATAAAGTTATATAGTTTCCAAGAAAATAATTCCCAAAGATCACACCTTTTTCAGCCTCCTGACTAAGCGTACCACCTTAATGAATATGTATACATATTGTTGTACGTGGATAGATTGTTGCACGTGAGCGGAGAATGCGTGATTGAGATGCAAGTTTGTTGGATAATTGGATTTCAGGATGAATGCGTGCGTGTTTCTTGATCGGGCCGAGGTGACGCCGCGAGGTGACCGGGTGGGGAGGCTGACCTCTACACCTGTAGTCCCAAACGGCACGCGCCGAGACGCCTGCCGCCGCAGGGTAACCGCGAACTCTTCCAGAAGGAGGAGGGTCACCCGGGCAACCGGTAAACGGTAAATGAGTGGGCATGATATATGTATAGTATGAAGCGAGAGTTTTGGGGCGATAGCATTCAGAGTGTGAGACCGAGTAGATTTAGAGAAAGGGGCTGACAAGTGACATCACCCAACTGTCACACGTCTATTTTAACGAGGTTTACGTAGATTATAGTTCCCGACAAAATATTTGACATGTATTTATTTTATCGACAATCGTCCAGATCTAGGGTGTAAAATCAGCCCTCAATGTTGGGGTCGAAGATCACGTTTGCCCAAATATCTCGGAAACTATGCACTACAGAGAAAAATCTTTTAAACAAAAATGATGTATATTTGTATAACAAATTCAGCGACGTAACCAGATTCGGTTAAAATTTAATACTTTATAGTATAATACTCGTGCAGAAGTCTGCGTGAACCTAAATTTTATTTGAATATTGTTTTGTAAGAAGTCACCAATAACCATCATTCGTTTCCAAAATTGTTAATAACTGTCATCCCTTTCTTTATGTCATTATTGTTTTGACAGCTCACAAACATCGCTGTCTCTTATAATTCTAAACTCTTCGTATCTATCAAACAATTCTTTTAGCAATTGTGTAAGACTTAAATTGAAGTAGATTAAATACTTTGATCACCAACTGTCGGCGATACTCCCTTTTCCTCCTTTTTTACTCATAATTGCGTTTGTATCAGTTTAACCGTGTCACAGCTCCATTTCTCAGGTACCACTTTTTTATTAGCAGTATTTAAGATACACGAAAAGTGTCTCTTATGCAGAGGGAATCTCTAGTATGAAACAATTTTATCTAATACATTCTAATTATATTTTCATGCAACTCCACTATCTTTATCACTGGTGAATCTGCTACAAAACCCTCTGCATACATAGTGTACGATCCAATAGATAAGATATCCGTCTAGGTAGCACAATGTGTACTTCGATGAACAAAGCAGCATAATTCAAAGTAAAGACTAGCTCTACCACTACACAGTTACCCCATTATCAACCCCGTAGTGGTTTACCTAACACTGCCAATTAATCCTGCAAATTGCACGAATATCTTCCAGAACCTGCTATGATAACTTTTATTAAAAGATCGCACTGGTTCTGACACGAGACGGATAGAACGGAATGAAACAGTACTTTGAAGAGGAAAGAAAAGTCCGTGGGCCACAAATTATTCGCGTCTCGACAGGATCCTCAGGCCATAAAGCATAAGTAAAGTAAGACCATCGTTGGACACTCTGCCAGATCCTAACATCAAAGAATGTGCATTCTGGTCAAAGTACGCGTCAGTCTCCACAGTCTCTCGTCCATAATGAAGCTTTATCACTCGGTGACATCAGGAGAGCCTCCTTCTTTCCTTCTTCTTCCGCGATCTTCCCCCTTGGACGTCCTTAACTACCAGGCTTCCGTAAACATCCCGCGATTCTATGGGCAGGAAACTTGAAATAAAAAAGACGAGAAGCCTCGTGGCATCGCGAGGGCTCGAACTACCGAATAAGCGTCTCAGCTAAAGTAGACAGAAGACGCGAGGATAGGAGATCAAAAGAGGCTGGAAGGGAGAAGGGAGGGACAGATGGCGGAGAATGAAGGATTCGTTTGGCAAGTAGAGATTAAGGTGACGACACTCAAGTCTGACGCCAAAATCTTGACGGGGAGACTTTTGTCAAGCAAAAAAGGAATTAGATATCTACCGCCTTCCACTTATCACGCTGCGACCCTCTTGGACCAGTCTGCTGCGCATCACTCGTCAGCCACTACCGTGTCGTACCTTCATTTTCCTTTACGCCTTCTTCCTGCGAAGATTATATCCACGAAACGCGAAATTGTGCTGCTATAATGTACGTCACTTATAAAGCTGAGTACAGAATAACAGGCTCACACTGATCGCGAGTAATTAGGCTGAGGAAACCAGCAGGAAGCTAGTTTCAATTTTGAAAAAAGAACGAGTGTATGCTTAACGATTCATAAAAAGGGAGTAATTCGTACGAAATTATGGAACGAGTGTCTGAAGTATTGATAATCCCCGGCTGGATTTCCTGCCTGCCACGACTCATTAGAACACTTTCCACCCCTGTACTGTTGGGCAGAATTGGAGAGGAAAATAATAAATGCACGGTCCGACGGAATTCGTTGTTTACTCTCTGGCCTGGTACTCGATTAACGATGAATTTGAATGACGTCTGGCGGCAGAAGATCCCGATTTTCGGCTCACCTCACTTTTCGCGAATTACATTTCGTAATCGGCGAGAGAGGGAAGCAGAGGCGAGCAAATGAAGTATATGTAAATAATGAGGGTGGGAATGAATACGTTGGGGGCTGTGGCTGCACTAATGGCGGGTGCAATGGCCGTTGAAGGGCTATCCGAAAATAATTCCGTCCTCTATCCCGCCGAGAGAATCCCCCTCAGGCCACTCAATTATCGTGAAACGCCTGCCTACTACTTCGCGCTATGGGCTTAAGCAAATGAAAAGCGACGCTTGTCCGTGGACAATGTGACTAGCAATAAATCTTAGCAGGTGCGAAAAATGGAGGTTTCGATTGCTACGTGGCAACCGAACGATTCTTACTGCACGAGCATAAATTCTGTCCGCTGGAGTACGTCTGTAACCGATTGCCCCGCGCAGTCACTGGCCAGATACGAATCACAATTTCCGCGTCTTGTTTCGCCTAGGTACTGTTAAATTTCTACGCCTCGCGCAATTTATTACCGATGCAAACTTGTGCCGGATCGTCGGAAGGCGACAGCCGGGGAAGCCTCGGGGATTCAATCGGCAGAAGTTTATCGGGAACACCATTCCGTGGCGCTGCGTTTGCAATCATGGCGGCGTATATAAGTGCCGCGGAACTTTTTGAAACGACTCGCGGCGAGGAGAATGCGCGCGTGACGATCAAGGAGGGCTGCGAAGCGAAGATATAAAGATAGGAGAGCTGGGGAGCAAGGCAGAGGGCCGGGACGATGAAAGAGAAGGTGGGCAAAGTCGGTCTCGCAGTATGCGGTTAAACTCCACCAGAAAAGGAATGGCGGCTAGAGAGGGACAGCTTCTTGACTTTTCAATTTCCTTCCTATCTTCTATGTTCTACTGGTCGATCCTCCGCCTTCTTAGCAGACAGCCTGTCCAAACGATTGCGACGAGTTAACATGGATTGTTTTCTGCTCCAGTTCAACCACTTTTCGGAGGATTATGCCTGCTGATGAGATTAACACTCTAATCTTGATACAGTCGATTAGGTCTCTTGACTGGTGTCGCTTCCTATCAAAACTGTATTAGTCGTGTGAGATAGTGGGCACGGGGTCTAGAGCTCACGAAAGATTTCAAATGAAAATTTTTATGTGTTCCTTCATTCGCAAAGAATTGAGTCCAATGGCATAGTACTTAATATAGTTTAAGTGCAGTTATACTGCACAACAAAAATGTTATATTGCACAACATTTTTGCAATCTAGAAGCATAAAATATTAGTTAAATATATGTATTTTCAGTTGGTAATAGATATTTTTCATAGAAAGTTACATTTCATTATAACAGACTGCCTTGAAAATAGCCTTTATTTTCGACCGTCACAGTGGCTTCCCCCCTTAAGGGTCTTCAACAAGCACATATTTCTGAAATACGTTGCAGAAAGTTTTTGAAGTGGTTCGATTAAATTACAAATACCTACCTCTAGAGTGGCAAGTGTATAATGATTTTAACAAATACTGTTGCATAGTGCTTGCAATGGAGTTTAATGCTTACTAGTTATATATCATTAAATGATGAAGACTTAACTTCGAAGCTACTTAATAGTTAACATGTTATTGTTTTCGAATATGAGACCCGTGAAAGTTCAACTGATGAGAGTGAAGAAGAAATTGTTCTGAATGATGAAAGTAATTAAGAAAGAAAACTATGATGCAGAATAGAGCTGTTACTGTTTGACTCGTCGGGTACCCGGCTACCTGGAATAACTTCAAGCCATTGAATGTGGTGTTGTCTTGGGCCGGTATTCATAGTCGCTACTTATTCTTAAGCAAATGCTTAAGCATTCGGCATCCTTTACTAGCTACTAGGTTAGTAAAGGACGCCGCATGCTTAAGCATTTGCTTAAGAATAAGTAGCGACTATGAATACCGGCCTTAGAGCATATATATATGGGGGTCTCATTGAGAGCTGGAAACTGTCGCCAACATGGTGCGAGAGAGAAAGACATGTGCGAGTGAGAGAAATATAGAGGACCCCATCGACCGTAATGCGCATGCGCCGATATCGTGCGAGAGAGAAAAGCATCGTGCGAGTGAGAGAAGTATAGATTCTCAATACTTCTCTCGCTCACACCAGTTCGTACATGTCTGTCTCCCTCGCACGATATCGGCGCATGCGCATTACGGTCGATGGGGTCCTCTATACTTCTCTCGCTCGCACATGTCTCGCACCATGTTGGCGACAGTTTCAACCTGTCAATGAGACCTCCATGTATATATGCTCAAAGGCCGGTATTCATAGTCGCTACTTATTCTTAAGCAAATGCTTAAGCATGCGGCATCCTCTACTAACCTGGTAGCTAGTAAAGGATGCCGAATGCTTAAGCATTTGCTTAAGAATACCGTCAAGGACCCAGTTCCTGATCAGAACCCAATTCCGGATCAGTTTAGGAAAATAAAGCAAATAATATGCTCATTATGATACAAATTTATTCTAACAAATTACTAAATAATTTTGAAGTATTTTGAAATTTATACGCAAAATTTGATAGCTCATAGTAAAACGTGTGAAGGTGATCAGAAACTGCTCCCTTTGCATTTTTCACTTTCAAAGTTAAATCACAAAATAATTATTATTATGTGTGCACTTTTTTTAATACCAAATTAAAGATAGACCATAGATTTACTGAAATAACAAAAAAACTTTTAAATTTGGTTAAGTTTTCCCTTTAGACGCTTAAAAACCCGCGGTAATTACTCTTAAGTGATCAGGAACTGGGTCCTTGACGGTAAGTAGCGACTATGAATACCGGCCTAAGGGTATTGTTCGATCATTTTCAGCTAACATCAGACTATACCACAGACAGTACTACATTCAATTGCTTGAAGTTATCCCGGGTAATGTCCGGGTACCCGGGTACCTGACGGGTCAAAAAGTAACAGCTCTAAATTACAGAATGCTTGTTTTGCACAGGCCTTTTTTTCTTCAGATGTGCTAGAATGGGTTAAGTGTACGTATAAAGTGTTATGATGGGCGTGGTGGGTCCAGGAAGACTGCGGTAGAGAATAAATAAATTTCACACGCCGACTTTATAAAAAAAGAAAGAAAAAATAAGTTTCAGGAAAAGAACAAACTGGGTCTCATATTTGGAACCCCTTTTTTATCTGCGTATTTGAATGACTTTCGTTTTTATTTTATTACGAAGAAACCGAATCTTTGTTATAGTACTTTCCAGGAGGTTGCTAAAGAATACATATTCTACTTTTAAAACGTGTATCGAATTTTAACAAAAGTGTTTTTAGTCAAGAGTTATGATGTTTTTAAGAAATGGGTCGGCTACTTTGCCCTACAGAGTTTGGGCAAAAAATTCGTTCATAATGTACCTATCTACTTGGAATACAGTTAAAACACATGGCTTGCGATGGACATCCCAAGGGATGCCCGAGCAACGTCAACTTGGCCAGCTGCTATGCCGTATTTGTAATTCCTTAAAACGACATAGTTCTAGAGAAAGGTAGCACCGCGCGAGATTGACCTTTAGCGTTTACGACTGCTCCACTGTGTAGTTTGCGCAGGAATTTCTCTGGACCTCAGCATGTCAGGGTTCGGAAGAATTAAAATACTTTGTACGGTAAATATTGTTAAACCAGAGACCACGAATGTCCCGCAGCGCAATACCAACCGTGTTTCGAGGAGGAATGAAATGCAAGACATTTTCTAGAGCAGACAACTCGGTTAGTTGGGCCAAAAGTAACACATCTTGTTCTCTCAGTGTAGAAAATAAAATTATAATCGAGTGTGAATTTTATTCTTTAAGATAAAAATGAGTAATGCAACATCCAAGTTAAGGGGGCAATTTACTTTAGAACAGTAAAAAAAGGCATTGCTTTATGAATTTTTTAATAGAATTCTACAGGTTATAATTTCATCAAACCTTGCATACTTATTTATACACATTTAAGGAATATTTATTTCTTCATAAAGAAATATTAAATCATTAGATATGTGTTCACAAAGTACTTCGGTGAAGAATAACGCGTGGACATGGTATTCTTGATTTTCTAAATTAGCTTAATCTGTCATAAAAAATTGGTAAGTGTCAGTGTTAGTTGGTGTTTAATATGAATATAGCTACCGCGGTATTTGCAAAGAGGGAGCTGTTGAAATCATTTAAAATGACGACACTTTGAAGAAGAGTAGCAATTGCACCACAGTCTCCACAGCTAAAAAAGATTGATTTGATTCGAATATATTTAGCACAGGCAAGGTTCGTCCCATGCAATTATTTCTCGTGTAAAGTCCATTAATATCAGTATTGTCGACAAATTCGATGTTTCAGAACACTCGAGAACGTACACTTCCAGCTACATTTGTCACAGAAATTGTTATAAAATAATGAAACACTTTTCATATCTATCGATTAAATTTTATACAATTGTTAATTTCTTCCTGTCAAAATGTACTGGAGAATGGAGTTTGTTTTCCTTTCCTTAAAATAAAAGGCTAACAAGGAAAGATTCTAAAAAAGAAATATTTTCTCCTCTTCGCATTTGAATACATCTTTACAATTTTCACATTAATTTTAGGTTTCATTTGTACTTTGATACCATTATATTCTTTGGAAGTGGTGCCAGCCTCATCGCAACATTTATTGCAACAGGGATAAGTAAATATTCACGGAATTTATTTTGATTAATTGTTAGTACGTTCGTGAAACAGTTCCCTTTGGCCTCGTTAGCTTTTTAACTCTGCGGTGTACCATTTAAATGTAGAGCGAGGAAACAAAGGTAATTAAGAGAAAATTACCAAAATGTGCACTTAAATTATAGAAACGGGGAACCAGTTTAACGTATTTGACGCTTACGATACGATAGGCACTTTCTACATTATCGAAAATAAAACGTATTTTCATTCGATACATGCGTATAAATATTTGCATACGTTTTAGCTACAAAACATATGCACCGTCATGCATATTTAAAAAACATTAATATAAATGCATATCCCTAAATGTACGCACAAAATTCCTCGTTCATAAATCTCTGCTATGTTATCTAGTCCAAAATTTTTGTCGAACGTTAACGGAACAACTACCCAATCCTAATTAAACAGTGAAACAAATTAATGGAGGATTTCTCAAAAAAAAAAAAAATTCTGCTGCATGCACTGATTGCCTTTTACGCCATATCCATATTTAAGTTACATTTTGAAAAATCATGAAATTTTTAAGTGTACGAAATTTGTAGAAAATTAAATAGGTACTGTATATAATATATTTCAATTGATTTATTTGAAGTATTGCATCTGAATAAGTATTTGTCTAAACTCAAGAACAAAGAAAATAAATAGTATAGTAGTTCATAATTACTAATTACTGATCATTTTATATATTACTACTTAGGTTAAACTACCCGGGCTTCTCTTATATCTAGAATCTAGAATTCTAAAACATCAGCGTTTGTTTGAAATTAATTGAATACATTGAAATTAATTCCTATTGATTTACTATAATTTTCAAACTCATATAGTGTATTACTTATACCTATAATAATAATGCACTAATCTTAAATTATCCTCAAATGGCCAGGGGATGAAATCAGTGGGAGGGAGTGGAGTATCAGGGTTTCATGGTAGCCTACAATTTCCACATTTTATACATTTTATAAAGTACTAGAAATATTTATTGCATCACTCTCATACGTAATACGCACCATTTTTTACAGCAATATTGTTGACAAAATGATTCTCATCCAACTTATTTTGGCCCAGATAGTGAGTTACGCATTTTTGCAATAAATAAATTTTACAATAATCCTTTCCCAGTACTGCTAATTAATAAGAGAGGAATAAGCGATACCTAACGTGTTCATTTGAATGATACAATAAGTATTTCCAGCACTGTATATACATACATAGAAGGTAGAAGACAGCTAAATTATTCACCAAGATACAGAATACTTTTATTAACGTAACCGTTCCCATTTAACGCCCCACAATCATACCCCTAAACAGCATTCAGAGAAACTGTACAAGTTGAGTGCCTTCATCTCTCACAAAGTACGATCGCTGGCGCTGCCCCTCGGGAGAAAGAAACACGGAAATGCCCCTTGAATGGCTCGCCATCCAAGAAGCATTTCTTTCAGCAAAGGAAAGTATCGACGGTAAACTTGTTAGGGATTATCGAATGGGCGGGTCGACATGAAACAGAATCGAATCAGTCGTGCCCCGAGGAAATCGGTCGAATTGATAAAACGGGCTTTAATCACTCCTCGATTATCCGTTCATGGATGAAATTTTAATTTCGAGGCAGAAAAGTTCCGAAGAGCTACACTGCCGCGGAAAATTCGTCCCCTTTATGTGCTCTCGCCTCGAAAGTTTCAGTTTGACCGTTAAGCCATCGAAGGAAAATGATGAGAGCTAAATGAGAGGCAGAGAAAAACGGGGGCGGCAGGGGCGGGGGTGGCGAAGGGGGGGAATGTAGAAGCGGGGATGCAGGAAAGTGCGAGGCAATGGGGTTCGTCATATCAAACTGGTAGATTGGAATTCTAATTAATACTCGCGGATTATCGATAAAGACGCGCGAAGAGAGGAATGGGGATGGAAGAGAAGGGGAAGATGGTGGAGCTGTCAGGGAACTCGAAACAATTCCGGCATCTCGAATATTCTCCCCCTTTCCTGACAACTCGGACGATCCCAGAGGGTGGTGCAACTTCAATTCGTTTTGCTCTATTTGCCTTTCGGCTCTGTCGACGATTTTCAGTTTTTTTTTTTTAAATAGTTTGCCCAAGTTGCCTTATCCTGGAATACTTCTCGTGTTTCCCAAATCAGCTGATGCCTGTACTTTTACACAGGCAGAGGATATAGAAGACGAAAATAATTTTTACACACGTGAATTCTGCCTAAAGTTGGACGAAGATTTCGATACGTTTGGGACAGCAAAGAATTTCATTTCTGATTTCGAGAGTCCTTGCAGGAAACACTGTAAGTGCCAAAAATCAAATTCTATAATACAGTATTACCATTGGCACGTAGAACATTTTTTGATAAAAAATTTGTTCTTTTAATTTTGGCACTTACGGTGCTTTTTTACTACAAGGACTCTTCATTTTATTGTTTTATTTAGTGGCACATGTTTGGTGCGAAATATCGGAGTCAATAGTTAAAGTAAAAATATAAATCAGCCAATCTTTTAAGACATTCATAACTGAATTCAAAGTTTCCTTTTATTTTTCTGCTCGAATACGTTTTACTGTATGGTTGAATTTAAAACGGCCAGTACAAATCATACACATTTTGTAAGAATTTTTTTCAAGAATAATTTACAGTTTTCATACAAAAAATTATTACCTACCTTTAGTACGCTGTCTTAAGAGACTATACAAAAAAAACAAAATGGAAAAACATCCATAAATTTTAATATATTAATTAATCTTCTAGACACCCCCACGCGAGCTGGTCGAAGGTGTAACTATGGAATAGCAGGTCCGAAATCAAATTTATTTTTTTTGTTATAAACTATATGAGTGTAGTTTCCGTAGTACCTACAGATTTCTTGATTGAAAACAATTTTTTTTTAAATACTCTCAAAAAACTGTCCATCGTATTCGCGGATTTTCGAAACTTTTCTTCTAAAGCGCATCATTTTTTCAAAAATAATTTGTTTAAGAAATCGGAACGTACAACGGAAACTACACCCATCTAGTTTATACAAAAAAAAAGAAATTTGATTTCCGACCTGCTGTTCCATAGTTACACCTTCGACCAGCTCGCGTAGGGGTGTTTAGAAGATTAATTAATACATTACAATTTAAGGATGTTTTTCTATTTATTTTTTTTGTATAGTCTCTTAAGACAGCGTACTAAAGGTAGGTAATAAACATTTTCTATGAACACTGTAAATTACTCCTGAAAAAAATTCTTAAGAATGGCTTACTTTTCCGGCCATCACAGTGTCTACCTCATGGTGTCCTCCCTTTGCGAGTCAAACAGGTTGCAATAAAAAAATTTCACCCTCAATTTTGCGATACATTTTTTAACAGATCTCCACCGACCCAGCGGTATAGAATCACCTATGTGAGCCGTGGCTTAAAATTTTTTCACACCCTGTACGTCGTCACAAAAATCTTGATGCTTAACCCTGCGTTTGATGGGTCTATTCGACCCTCGATTCATCGAACGTCCCGCGAACCAATACGTATTACATGGCACGAGTGCATGCTCTGGTGATCCCCTTGTCTGCTTTATTGACACCTGCGTCTATCTCACAGTACAGTAACAGTCATAAATACCGGATGGAGTAAATCTTGATATTTTGATCTTGCGTTTCGATTGATTTGACAGGGAGGTGAAACGGTAGAGCTCGAAACTATTAAGTCGTTTCATAAACAAGGTAACATACACTCAGGACATTTTCAAAAGAGGAATAAACAAATTTATGTTGATAATTATTCATATTCAAAAATCTTTATCAGAGAATTCGTTTTCAATCTTCACGAGTTGAAAGATTCTTTAAATACGCGTGCACGTGACTATAAATGTTTCCGTAGAGATCGTTTTCGAAGCAATTAATTTTAGAGAACGATTGCTTACGATTTCGCTGGCGCGTCTGACTACTACTCGCTACTTCCACTTGCGCGCTAGTATTCGTCAACATTTGATGGTGATCTGGGTCAAATAATACAACAAGCTTCTGCAGATCGTTAGTGTTTCATTATCCTAAAATCTAAGTTTCGATTAATCACGGTGGTACAATAATTTAGCTTTCAAAATTATCAGATATCGCAGCCTGTAACTTCTACTTGTGAGTCGCATTAATCATATTAAAGATAAGGTATGAAAGATAAAGTGCACAAAGAAGAAGCTAAAGCTCGACTTTGAAAGCAACAAAAAAAGTTCTACAAGAATCTGCAAGATTAAAAAATGAAAATACATTAATATTGGAAAATACATTTTTCATTCGTCTTTCCTTAATTCACCAAAAGAAGCTCTGTGCTGAACACGACACCAAATCGTTAACAAAACAAAAATTATATTTACTAAATCAATTAACAATTCCACGCAGAAAATGATCGAAAATCGCTGTTAAATAACCTTCCTATTAAAAACATTTTGGTTTACGTAAAATTTCTTTATAGCCTTTTTTATTCCGTTGCAATCTTGTTCGATTAGCCATTCTCTGTGACCTTTATAGTCCCGAGTACACTGACAATAGGAGTCACTGTACCGCGTTACACATCTGTATGCGAAGGAACACCCTCTGAGGTTTTATTTTTTTCGAATGCCTGTTTCAGGAAGGTGAGAGGGGATACTTGGAAGGGCTTGCTTCAAGGTATGCAGACCTCTTCAGAACACATTACGGAGACGTCCTAGAGCCGCTCGAGGAGCTACGCCGCCGTGAAACAAATGCTTCCCCCAGAATGCCCAACACTCAACTCACCACCAGTCATTCACAGCCCATTTACGTGCCTGGAAAATACTCGGTGAGTAAATCCGTCTCTTTCTAACTCTCTCCTTGATTTTCGTTCTGTCCTTTCTATTTACCTTTACGGCCCTCTTTTATTCCCCTCCATTGTTCCTTCGCTCCGTAGGAAATCCCTGGTACATACGTTATGTAATTATACCTATTTTATATTTCGCCTTGTTCACTGCTTCCTCCATGGCGTTCGGAGAGATTCATTTGCACGAGATAACATGGAAAAGTGTAACAGTTAACTTTTCACTTGTTAAGAATTCTTATTGCGTTTATATTTGAAGGCTCGATTATATTTCCTTGAAATAATTGTGACAATTGTGTGGTGTTTTTATAAAAACTGATGTACTAGCAACAGTTAAATACTGATTGGTTAAGTTTCATAATTCTCGTTGTACGTACGATAAATATTAAGTAGCAAAAGTTCTATTACTTTTTATTATGGAAAGATTAAGTATTCTGTAATTCAAGAAGCAAAAAAATTTAGAGTTCTCTTATTCTATGTTATATTGATTTATATCTCAATAGTATGAAAGAATTGTTGTAAAATAGCCATACCAAGTAAGCAATAATGTGATAGTGTCAGTTTCATAAGGAGCCGCGACAATTTCACGTTCATTTCGATAGTGTTGTAAGTCATTTGTTCTCTGTAAGTAATTCTGTGAGAAAATAAATAATTACATATTTTTGTATTATGTATTAACCTTAGATGTGGGGCAGAAAAAGAAAAACAGAAGGAAAATGTGAAATACACTTTTATGCTGAGAAAAATTAGAAAAAAAATTGGTAAAGAATATATTACCAAAAATGGTAAAGTTGTTAATGGCAAAGTATTTGAAAATAACAATTGCTTTCGTTCGAAAAAAATTGACTTTATTAAGTTGTGAATATCGAAAAACTACGTTTGAGCACTTTTTGAACTTGGGAGACATTCATAGGTTTAACCCTTTGTTGACCCTCTGGGTGTGAGCCACCCATAAGCTGATATTGACGCTCTGTACATTCTACGTACAAAATAAATAGTTTTTTTCCAAAACCGACTTACACACTATTTTTTCTCTGAAAATATTATATCCGAACAACAATTCTGTAGATTTTTAGCTTCTAATATTGAAATTTGTAAAAGTTACAATTTTTTAAAGATTTTCTTCGTCTTTTCTCGACATGTAGTAATCTCGATTTTTTTTTTACAATAAACGGTAATAAAATTTCAATAAAAAATCTATTGGAATACATTCTAGAGACTTCGAATTTGCCCCATGATTATTTTCACAAAATTTCAATTTTTTAGAGGAGAATGGCAGTGACTGCAAGAGATTGCATGAAAACGAACCCGCAAACCATTTGTCGCCATCACCCCCAGTTTTTGAGAAATTCGATTTTGAAAAAATCTTCAAATTTGCAACTTTGAACATCTTTTGTGTCGAAACAGTAATACTTATTCGGTTGCTCGTTCAAAGGGAAAAGGACACCCGAAATGCCCCCATTTTTGAAGATATCTTTCAATTTATTTACAAAATTAAGGGTCTAGGAGAAAATCTAACTACTCCACGCGATGCAGCAGACATTTTTCCATCGGAAAGCATCAACAGAAGTGGTAAGCCACGTTTTGTTTTTAATACAGAAGCAAAATAGTTTGGCAAAACGTGCGGCGTCAACAGTGGTAGTCAACAGCGGCGTGCGATACACTGCCGCTCAGCGTCACACAATCGCTTAACGCGCGTGACTACCACTGTCGGCGCCGCACGTTTTGCCAAACTCTTTCGCTTCTGTATTGTAAACAAATCGTGACTTACCACTTCTGTTGATGCTTTCCGATGGAAAAACATCTGCTAAATCGCATGGAATAGTCAGATTTTTTCCTGGACCCTTAATTTTGGAAATAAATTGAAAGATATCTTCAAAAATGGGTGCATTTCGGGTGTCCTTTTCTCTTTGATCGATGTTTAAACATATTTAAATGTTCGTAATGCAATAATAACTTACATTGTTGCATTCGAAAGGGCTCATAGAATAATATGACGGAATACACAACCGAATAACTATTACTGTTTCGACACAAAGGATGTTCAAAGTTGAAAATTTGCAATTTTTTTCAAAATCGAATTTCTGTGAACGTTACAAGTCCGAAAAAAGTCAAATTTTGTCGAACTGTGTAATCACCGGCACAATAGTAAATCAGCTTTGTTGTAAAAAGCCTAGCCTTCGCTTTAAATCCTACATATCATCCCAAACACAACGCGTCACTTTTTCAGCCAGAAACGCACCCCATACTTTTAAGATCGTGTGCTTGAAAATGATCAAAGTAGAATTAACTCGCTTTGCCCATAGCAAATGCTCCATATAAACTAATGCCATTATTCCTCCTTTTGTACGAGTGTAACGATCAAATTTTTGTGTCACATAAAATGATAAAACTAAAGACAGAAGGATTGACTGATATCTATATAAACAATTTACTGAAAAAAAATTATTAGTAACTAGATGAATTTTGATTTCAATTCACTAGCCACGTATGTTCAAAATGACAATAGAAAAGATACAAGAGAGAAGCGAAGCACGTTCATTTTGCAAATGCAAAAGTATTGGGCAATGACGTATTAACTCGTCCTTCTCAGTTAAGGCAGGAAAGGAGGTGTGTCAGATTTTCGCACAATATAACTTGAGGAGAAGTAAATCGGTTTCGGTTACTTGGGTCATGTACCCTATAAGAGGGATTTATCGTTGAGCTGTTCACAAAGACCAGACACTTTGCATCGCAGAATCGAGCGTCTTCTGAGAGCAACTTACTGAAGTGGCTTAAGGCGATTAATACTGCAGACCAATCGATCCTGCTTTAAATTGGTTATTGTCTGTTACACAGATTTTACCCGTAGCTAATCGAGTTTCCTATCGATTCTCGATTGAAGTCGATTTTCTCTAAGATCCACGGAGCACCAACTTGCAAAGTTAATAAAGCGTTTTCTGCATCCTACGATGCGAAATACCACTTGGTTATTAAGTAGATCTTTTCCCGTTCAACTTAATCGTTCTCGTGCATCCGTAATTAAATCTGCAAACTATAATTAAAGACCAAATGAAATACGTTATTTTACAAGGCAATTTCTAATGATTTTTCTTTTATTTTACTGGCCGAAGAACATTAACAAATAGTTGCACATTAACAAATAGAAGGTAAAGGAATATAAAGTAAAAGCAGTGTGAAACACATTAAAAAATTTTAAAAAATTAATGTAAATTTGACTTTTTTTCGGACCACCACAATAATTAAAATTTCTCTGTATTGGGCAACGCGAATTATTTCGACGCGAAAGTTTAATAATTACCCTCGTAAAAGAACGGCAAATGTGGTATTGTATTATTTATAATGCCTCCTTCAGGTGAAATAAATTAATTCGCCTTTAATCATTTTTAAATACAAGTTAACTTTAAATACGAGTCAAATTCAAGTTTCTGTTTAAAAAATGAGGGACTTAATCTGTTAACTGGCGAAGACGAGTTAACTCGTCACTAATTTTAACAAATTTGCGCCCGTTGCGGAGGATGCAAATATCATTTGTTTCTTATTACCATTACAAAGGCAGTATACCTTTGATGTTCCTTCACCTCTCTCTTGTTTCTTTTCTTTTGCCATTTTCTACATACGTGGCTCTGAATTAAAATAAAAATTCATCTATTTATTAATAATATTTTTTTTAGTAAATTGTTTATTTAGACATCAGTGAATCCTTCTGTCTTTAGTTTTATCATTCCATTTGTATCAGAAATAACATTAAGACATATTTGTACCTGCTATGGGCAAGACGAATTAACTCGTCTTTTTTTTACATTTGTCACTGTCCAGCTAGGGAGAACTTTCGATCGAAAAATATGCCAGTTGACAGGTTAATAAACTACCACTTCAATCTCGGTAAATTGGCATGTGCAACGCCAGGCAAACAAATCCCGTAGTTTTCCCAGTGGAAAGATGTGATCTAGAGGAAACGAAAGAATGTTCTCAATTTTTGTGCAGCCCTCCAGCTGCCTCAGCGATAAAGAGGAAGACGAAATCTATGGCTTCGGATATGGAGTCTTCAGCAAGCAGATGCTTCAGCAACGACAACAGAAACTCGCTCTCGCTGCGCAAAACACTACTGCGATTACACCGGGTGCACACCAACAGCCTTATCAGAGGTAAGAAATTTATACTAATGTTGCATGATAATGAGGCATCGAGAGCAACAACGGACTAACGATTAGCGATACAAAAAAATAAGGTTTCCACAGTGTTCTGCTTTGTAGGCGTTGTTGCCAGTACAGTCATAATTTTTAGCCTCTGATACTGTTCGAAATGCTTCCTAATGCAGACAATTGATTTTTCATTTTATTTTAATAAGTGTTGCACACAGATGTCACCACAAAATTTCAGTGCAACACGTGGTTTTGTTATGCCACATGGTTTCAAATTGAAAAAAAAATTTTCTATTTTATATGATTCGTACAGCCTATTGCAGCCTAACTCGATTTTGTAAAAAAATGTGGGTTAGTCCCTTTTTGTTCTCAATGCCGGAATTACCCTCCTTGTAGATTCGATATACGCTAGTGCAAATATTTAAAATTTATTATGCATTTATTATTAATAAATATTTAATATCTATTATTTACTAGTTACTAGTTAGTATTAAATATTGGATTGAACAGAAAGGTTTTGCGTTTTCTTTTATTAGATATCACTACATTACTTTTATACAGTGTTTTAAGAATACTTATATGTTTGACACACATTAAACTACATCGCGAATTCTCTAATAGTGATGCGTCGATTTGCAACAATTGTCATCTGTAAATCATCCTCGTATATTGCCCCTGGTTGCTCCTGATCAGACTTTTTCAAACCACATTTGATATATCCGATTTGATACTACTTAGTGCTTCTTCGAAACTCAAAAAGTACACCAGAAATCATTTAAGAAGGAACCCGTTTCGCGCATGTAGAATGAGCTCATTGGCTCCGAAAAAGCGTTGGTGGGGGTACAGCCAATAGTGGCTTCTCCCGGCACCAATGAGCGTCAACCTGCGCAGAACCGATCTGAACTCGTCGGTCGGCAGGTTCCTTCTTAAATGACAGCGAGTATAGTGCGTGTTGAATATGTAATTCACTATTTAACTGACACGTCTGGGCGAATTTTGACCTAATATTTAGTATTCGTTAGTAAATATTTATTCCATCACCCGAACAATTTCAAATCAATTCGAGCAACTTTTATAATAATTAACCAGCCTTGTAAGGAATTTATATCCTTGAGTTTCGTTTATTACAAGTTTCTTAGCCATCTGGGGTGAGGAGCTCTTTTAGTAATAATTTGTTACAGAAGCATTTCCTAATATATCTACGTTGACTGGGTCTTTTAAACTCAGAATTGCATTTGCTATTAGACCCAAAGCTAAAGACACCCTATATAATAAAATTTAAAATGAAGAAATTGTGGTATGGAAGCTATTTGAGGATAAGTGTAGAACTGTGTATAAGGAAGCAATATCTTCTCTTACTTCTTACTTAGGATCTTGTATTATACAAAGAAAGAATAAGAAAACGATGATTCTTTTATGTTTGGTATGAAGAATCTTACTTCCTCTAATATCAACCATATATTATTTCCAACTTTATTTTGAGATAATACTGTAACATGGGAAAACCGCGAACCCAAACTCACCGATTGGAACGCAACTCTGTGGGTTTTTAGAGCGACTCAAAACTAGAACAACGGTGTGTTTCATTTGGGCCCTATCGCCCTTTAAAGGGATGAAAACTAACCTCAAAGTCAAATTGGCACTTCCACTTTTTCGCGTATAACTCTGAAAGTACAATAGACAGAAAAAAATGTTTCAAACAAAAGTTTAATGGTGAAATAAGCGCTACAAGCTTCCGTTAACAAAATTTTGAAAAAAAAATTTTCGTCAGTTATATATTTTTTATTTAACTTTTTTCAAAATTTTGTTAACGGAAGATTGTAGCGCTTATTGCACCATTAAACTTTTGTTAGAAACATTTTTTTCTGTCTCTTGTACTTTGAGAGTTATGCGCGAAAAAGTGGAAGTGCCAATTTGATTTTGAGGTTAGTTTTCACCCCATTAAAGGGCGATAGGGCCCAACTGAAACACACCGTTGTTCTTGTTTTGAGTCACTCTAAAAACCCACAAAGTTGCATTCCAATCGGTGAGTCCGGGTTCGCGAATGTCCCTTGTAAGTTAACAAGTTCTACAAAAACTCAAAAGTGACTTAACTCGAATTTGCATTTTTCCTAAGTTAAGGTTTCTATTGTCCTCAAGTATTCTCTAAATAAAAGAAATTACATTTATTACATTTATCAACACTCCGTTTCCTTTAAAATATCAAAACAAACACCTAATCATACCTATAAACCTCTTTTCTCAAAACTTGTGCTAAAAAGGCATTAATTAAAATCACTGACACCAGAGATGTGAGAGCTCGCTTTGTTAGGTGTCACAGATTCAATATTCTGAATGTTCAGTCGGGTAACCAGTCACGACCGACGCTTAACTGCCATGGCCTGTTTGTTATACGTAATTGCGCGTTGCGTAAATGGCCTAAGTGATCCCGAAATGCCATCTGTGCGCACCTTTGCGCAGGCTGCTTGATATTTAATTGCTAATTAACCAGCAGACCCTTGCTCGTGTTCGCCTTCCGCTGCAGCCGAGGATCGCGAATGGAAAAAGAGACACAGGCAAGCCATTATTAAATTCCATTATCTTGCCGGTGGCATTATCTGTTTCCGTACACGTGCGAATAACAATGGCTTTGGGCTCATGAAACTATACCATTCCCTTCTTGTCGCCATGATGAACGCGTTTTTGCGACCCCCTCAGTTAGATTCACCTCAAACAGTTCTTCTGCGACTTTGTTCGACCGTGATAATGCTCAACGATCTATTCATGATGGTGCGTCAATTTATTTGAGTAGGCAACTAGGTGGCATGGACCGTAATAGTAGGGGTTATTGTAATCGGTGATAAAATGAAGTGTTATTTAAGATGATTGGATGCAGTGCTTGCTTCAATTGCTTTGATGTTTATAAATCATTTTCTGAGAATTTTTATACCGCAGAACTTCCACTGGATATTTATGGAAAGTTATAAATTATTTTCAAGATGTACGTAATTACTAAATTGCTGGGTTTGTTAATTGGGAATCGGTCTCGGAATTTTGGTGAGAATATTTCGATGGTTCATATTGTGTGTCCACTTTTAGCGTTTTTGAGAAAAACAGGTTGAAACATTCGATGGTACTTTATAATTAAATAAATACTTTTTGCATTATTGTATTATCATGTACACTAGAGGACAAAAAAGTCCCCACTTTTTCTGTTTGTTCTATTTCTGTTATTTTTTAGCATACATTTGGGATTGCAGTATGTTTAATATGCATATTCTGATGGAGAATTTAAAGCTGTATAAAACCCAGTTAAAGTTGAATTTATTTAACTGACAAAGAAAAGTGTTATATGACATTGAACAGGGTAACACATTTCTGGGGCCGACAAAGAAGTTACCACGTTCAGTAACCTTTAAGGTTGTCCTAAAAGCAAAAGGTGCCCCTACAAAATATTATATTTTTTTTATTAATATTCAAAAGTGGTAACTTTTTGTTGGCTTTAAAAGTGTGCTGTCTTGTTTAATGTTATGTAGGGTATTTGTTTTTATTTAAATAAATTCAACTGTAACTGGGTTTTACACAGCTTTTAATTCTCTTTCAGAATATGTATATTGGGCACATACTGCAATTTTGAGTTGATATTGAAAAGTAATGGGGTGGTTCGAAAAAGTGGTAACTATTTTGTCCGCTACTGTATATGTAATATAGGTATCAGTGAAAATATGTAGTTAGTAGTATAAGTTAGAATCTGCAAAATTATAATAATAATTCGACAATAATACCTCGAAGATGGACATTTTATATGTAACCAAGTACAAAGGAGGACATACTATACTGAATGATATTGTATAAAAATGAATGAGAGGAATAATAACTGGAAATTATCTGACTTAAACCAATATTATATTTATTTTTAAAGTAGCAGGAATAAAAAAGTAATTATTCGTTTTCATTTTCGCAGTTGCAATTTTCGTAGTTTTCATTTTTGTTAATGTCCATGGGGATTGGAATTACATCACGTTGTGATTTTGTTGATGGTATGCTATTGACAAATGGCTTGCAGTATTCAGGAATAATTTCGTTGTTTAAAAGATACAGAAGATCTTTTTTCTTTGCAATAGATATAGGAAGTCTTTTTCGAGCATGAAAAAATACTATATTTTGACGTAGTTTAACGATACAAAATATCTTGCAGCAATGTTCTTGCAAATATTATGAATTTCACTAGTATTAAAAAAAGAAAATCTGAAACGATGAAATCATTCGTACTTCAATTTGGCGACAAATATTTGTACCACCGGCATAGTTTCTCCCGACAACTAGTTACGCCGCACACCGCATTAATTATATGAGTACTAATATCAACGATTTCACCATATAATTATTTATTCGCTTGAGCCACTGGTAGTTTGAAAGAGAACCAACTCTCGTGAGAAGTTGTTTTGACATACGAGACTTTGATTAACGTTTCCAGTCCAAACAGCTCGGCTGAAGTGCGATTAGTTGCTCGGTTTGGGAGTCGAAACATGCAGCTAGTTGCCTTAACGATCAAAATATAACTGATTAGTGCGGCGTTTAAAGCGCAACTGGTTTACTCGACTTTGAATTGCTTCATTTGAATGTTGAAGCACGACGCTTCTCTATTTGCGGCGTGTTTCTCAGATGAAATAGAGGAATTGATTAATTAGCAAACATTGTTTGTTAATTTTACGGGACGGCAATTATTCTATTAGAGATTTTTCTAAAAATTGTTTGAACTGTGCGTTCTCCTTATTATTTTATTTTTTTTACTTCTTATTATACAGGGTGTAATCTAATCACTGCATCAAACTTCAGGGGTGGATTCGACATTAAGGGGTTAGTCCACTGTGAAGTTGTGAAAAATTGTCATTTTTTAGGATTTATTTTTTAGTAAACGGAATGTCCAACGTAAATAATGTTTTGTCTACTTATTAATACACTTATTGACAGTATAAAAAATATATTTTTTAAATTTTTAACAGGTTTTTTTTTAAATATATAACACACTGATGTGACCGCCTTGAAAAAGCGATGCAGTGCTGGTGCAGGTGATTCCGAGAGAACGACGCATTTGAAACAAAAAATTCAAAGTGTGTTGTAATCATTATGAGTGTGGTTATCGCAGGAACCAGGATTATTTTTATTGATAAAAAATTAACAAAATGGCGGAGGTTTGAAGTTTAAGTGTCGAAATACGGTGAATTTTTCAATTTTGCCTTGTACAAAGTATGAAATGTTTAATCCAAAAAGGTTTCCGTGGTCCTGGACATAGCCACTGATGTTCTGAATAACGTGTAAAAATTTTAAACTGATTGGTCAAATAGATTTTTTGCGATCACCTGCACCAGTTGAAAAAAAATGTTGTTTTGAGATAATTGCGTTTTAAGTTTTAAAACAAATTAAAAAATTCTTTTAATTTTTTTTGTGTAATATAAGGGTAGTTTAATAAATACCAAAAAGATTTATTGCATTATATGTTGTATCTACGGAAAAAAATCTTTAAAAATAGCTTAATTTTTCAAACCGTCGCAGTGGGCTGATCCCTTAAAAACCAATAAAAAAGTTTATATAAACGTCCCTCGTAGCAGAAAATATTGCTTAAATATTTTTTTGTAATATTAGAAAAATACTTTTTGAGCCACACTTTTTAATATGTAACATATGCAGTAAATGGTAAATAACTGTTTGGGAAATATGAACTAAATATCCATGGAATATAACATAAATATTCAGAAGTGTAAAATAAATATTCAGAAAAATGGATTTTATATTTGAACAAAAATAGTTTTTTCATAATTTAATATGAATAAAGAGATTGAATCTATATTTAATATTCGATGAATGTGTATTCAACATTTTGTGCTACTACGAGTGTCTGATTTTATTTTTTCTCTGAGCTTTAAGAGGGTAGGTTCCCTACTGTAACTTCCCGTTTCTCAACGCCATCTTCGGGAATTTATTTAACAAAAACTATAAATTTATACTATCTGGCGTTCTGCCTGCTTATTAAGGTATGTTTGAAGTAATATTCAGAATTTTTTTGAACTTTTTTATCGCACATATTCACAGACATAATCGGTGGCGCAAACTTCTTCTAGTCATCCAAAATGGAAAAACCAAGTTTTATTTACTTCATTATGTTTGTCGTTGTGGTTGGAAGCACAGACGCTCTCTAACAATAAAAATTTGCAGAATGACAACATTTTGAAGAAAAACATTCGATTTCTGCTCATAAATTTAGCTATTTTCGTTCTCTAGAATTAATTTTATACCAGATAGAAACTCGTCCGAGCTTCCAACCAAAGCCACAAACATAATAAAGAAAATGAACCTTAGTTTTCTCATATAGAATGACTAGAACAGTTCCCACACCAGCGCCCTTCGAAAAAGAATTTTTTTTAAGAAGCTTGTGCCACCGACTATATGTGCAATAAAAAAGTTCAAAAAAATTCTGAGTATTACTTCAAACATACCTTAATATGCAGGCAAAACGCCAGATAGTATTAACTTATAGTTTTCGTTAAATAAATTCCCGAAGATGGTGTTGAAAAACGAGCAGTTACACTAGAGTACCCCCTTAACTTTTAAAGAAATTTATTTCTGAAAGTAAAAGTAAATGAAAGTGAAGATAAAACTACTTGTCGTCAGTTTATCAAATACGGTAAGCAATGTAGTACATGGACGTTGCTAATGACTGCATATTAAAACGCGTTGCCTTATTTATTAACCTTTAGAGGGCCGGGATTTTTTCATTGAAATTGTAAATTTTATTTACTAAAAATTTATGCATATATACCACCAGAATGGCCGGCAAAGTATCCAAATTCTTAGGTGGCCACTGTAGTGGCCAACACGGCTCTCTAAAGATTAAAATATTATTTTCATTCTCGTATCCAAGGTGTAACGGGATCGATTGAATTTATTACGAGCATCAGAATTAACGAAAAAATTGGAACAAGTCTGCAAAGTGTTTAAAGCAGAGAAAATGAATTAACAAACGATAATAAAAATTGTTTATCGCCAGCAGAGAAATCTTGGGCTACATTATTTTAAATTCGGATATTGGTAGACAGTCAACTGTTTCATTTAATCTGTCAACTGAAGAAGAATTAACTTGTCATTTGGAAATGTCTCTCCATTTAACAGGATCAGTGAATTTAACATGAAATGAATTTAATCATTGCATTTATTGCAGAAACTGTAGCAAACGGACGTATAAATCTGTTACGAGCAAATTGATATAATTCGCCTTTAGCATTTATCAAATCCACGTTTTTAAATTAGCAGGTTTTCTTTCTGCCGAGAAATAACACAGTGACCTGGTCAAATATACATTACGTAATTAATAAATAACATGTTTTAGATTACTTATGTAGAGCTTTGATTTATTCAATTCTCATAGAATTATTTTTAGGTATTTAAATTAATTTTATTGTACTTGGAAGAGTAACTGATGGCCACGTTAGGCGCGTGATATTTTTTTACTGCATCGCGTAAACATGTTCTTGGTTCGTTGTGGTTAATGAAATATAAACTGATTCGTGACGATATTCGTAGAATAATTACATAAGTGGGTATCGGAGTTTGTCCAATTCCCGTGCGCAAGCGGCACACGAAATTAATTATTCTTGGGTAACGATCGATTGACGAGCGCTTGAATGAATTAATTATACGCCTCTATACCTTAATTCTGTGGATGCCGCGCGACGAGTAATTATTATACAATAACGCTATTCAGCGGCGATCGTCCTGATGATCTGTCATGAAATTTGTCAGATTTTTGTAATCGTGTAATTTTATTCCTGTGCGCTCGCGAGAGATAATTCATATACGTTCTTCATCCTCAACTCTGACGTTGACATGAATATCAGCTGATATAAAAAAATACGTGTCGAATATTTTAATACTCTACCTCTGTGCCAAATTTCATTAAAATCGGCAATTGTCATTTTGCTGATGTTCCTTGTTACACTGCGTTCCATATTAGAGCATACTCGTTCCGCGCAGGGATACACTGTTGATTGGTAGTAAACTGGCAGGGAAAGTGCTACGACCAATCGCGAAAAAGCTACGACCAATCGCGTGTGTCAGATCCGTTGGAGCTGCGCAGATCGGTTGCAAATCGGTAGGGCGTTGGTACGTTCTTATATGGAACGCAGTGTAGTGTGTTTTACCAGCATATATCTACAATATGTAGCGAGCGAGTCTCCACTCATCCTTTTTCCGTGGAGTCTTGTGCTATACCGAATCGCGTGTGTACTTTTTAAGCCCCCCTAATTCGCTCTCATTTCATCTCCTCGTCTTCTTCTCACCTTCGTAGGGGAGGCCGGGTATGGTTGTCAGACGGGTAAGAGGTTGTCACAGCCGCTATAAAGGCGGAATCAGACGGCGCGTGAATCGCCGATTCACGCGCCGTGAATAAACAATACGTGCGAAAAAATAAAAAAAAAAGGAGAAAAGTATCCACAATTTATAAAGATGAAAAAGAATCAGTATTTGAATAGTAACATTCGAATACATCAGTATTTGAATAGTAACATTCGAATACATCAGTATTTGAATAGTAACATTCGAATACATCAGTATTTGAATTGTAACATTCGAATACATCAGTATTTGAATAGTAACATTCGAATACATCAGTATTTGAATAGTAACATTCGAATACATCAGTATTTGAACAGTAAGGTGTGAATACATCAGTATTTGAACAGTAAAGTGTGAATACATCAGTATTTGAACAGTAAAGTGTGAATACATCAGTATTTGAATAGTAACATTCGAATACATCAGTATTTGAATAGTAACATTCGAATACATCAGTATTTGAATAGTAACATTCGAATACATCAGTATTTGAATAGTAACATTCGAATACATCAGTATTTGAATAGTAACATTCGAATACATCAGTATTTGAATAGTAACATTCGAATACATCAGTATTTGAACAGTAAGGTGTGAATACATCAGTATTTGAACAGTAAAGTGTGAATACATCAGTATTTGAACAGTAAAGTGTGAATACATCAGTATTTGAATAGTAACATTCGAATACATCAGTATTTGAATAGTAACATTCGAATACATCAGTATTTGAACAGTAAGGTGTGAATACATCAGTATTTGAATAGTAACATTCGAATACATCAGTATTTGAATAGTAACATTCGAATACATCAGTATTTGAACAGTAAGGTGTGAATACATCAGTATTTGAACAGTAAGGTGTGAATACATCAGTATTTGAACAGTAAAGTGTGAATACATCAGTATTTGAACAGTAAGGTGTGAATACATCAGTATTTGAACAGTAAAGTGTGAATACATCAGTATTTGAATAGTAAGGTGTGAAGTGGGTCAAAATTAGCTTACAAGATTTCACCCTGACAAATGAACCTAAAGAACTTGATTTATAATTCACACCATACTATTCGAATACTTAAATATTCGAACAGTATTTGAATACTTAAATATTCGAATAGTATCCGAATACTTGGATATTCGAATTATATTCACCAAATAATTGAGCAACTGAAGTATTCGAATTTTCGAATCCCTAAAAATTCGACAAATAGTCCCAGCCCTACTCGCAAACATTGACTACGTTTTAGCGATGAGAAACGTATATGACCCCTTAAAGTGAGGATATATATGTATAACATTTTCCTACTCTTTATATAAATTTCGTCCGATATATCTAATCCAAAAATGGAGCAATAGATAATAGCAGCAAAAGTAGCCACTTCTGACAAATCGATTCACAGTTCCAGTTTCTCTTTGCAGATTTTATTAGCCAATTCAGTTTGCTTCTCAAGTTCTGAAACACTATACGCACATATATTTCCTTAGAAATAAATTTGCATATGCACTGGGACAACGGCTCCAGTCTTCACATATCAAATTTATTCTAGGTATTTTTAATAATAAACACAGGAAACTTGCAGTGTCAAAAGTGTATGGAAGAATTGCATTACAGAAGCTTCGTCGTCTAATAGTCTGAAATGTGACGTTTTCCATCCCATTATCACGTACGGTACGGACCAGGCGATCGTCGTAGAATTCATTAGCGTCGAGATAGACGTGTTCGATTGACAGATGGATCGGGTGTATTAATTATTCACGGTTGTACACACGGGTGCGTGATGCTCGTTTGTCACACGGTCAATGATGCATTCCTCGATTGCACGTCAGTTACAACTGCTTCTGGCACGTCTTTTTAATGGAATATTAAGAAGTCTCGCCACGTGTCTCTCATTATTCGACGACGTGCCGTTTTACTATTTCGTTGGTGGAAAGGACATACCTGGCCATATTGAACTTCTGGAAAAGTATACAGTCAAAAAGGAATTTAATTTTTAATCTGATTAAAGGTCAGGGATGTCATTTGGTTCTTTTATTAGAGGGGGTTGGGGGTAATGGAATTGAATTTTTTTTATACTATGCTTCACTAAAATACCTAAATTATCTACACTCATTTAAATAAATCTATATTCATTTTCTACAACCTTATTGTTTGGTTTATGAAGCAACTTGAAAAAGGAGATAATACTAAATGCAGTAGTAGGTACTAAAAATACTGATAATACTAGATGAAGGAAATATTAATGAAAAATGAAATAATAATAAATGGAAGTCAGTGTTATGTTTTCATTCCAAATGAAGTTCCGTTGGAATGATGTAAAAGATCAATACTGGATGTATGTTCTTCATGTCAAGATGTCAAGGAATATGTGTTAAAAAATTTACATATTAACACATGACTAACTTCTAATTTAGAGACAAATGTATAATGTACCTGTGTACCTATGATCATGTTTTTCTTTTCATTATTTTATTTTTTAATTTAATATAATATTTGACATCCTTTTATATTGACTCTTATCTCATAAAATATGTAACAGACGTCGAGCAATCATTATTTTTTAATAAAAAACAAAGAGTAAAAATGAAAGTGCACAGAATTAAAAGTTCAAATAGAAGGTAAAATTGTGAAGAATTTAATTGTATAAAATTATAGGAGTAAATAATTAATGGTTTGTAAAACATGAAATATTTGAAATTGGTTTAAACTCATGATAATAAACTCGGGATAAAATAAGGGAAACGTTTAGCGCACACTTATATTCGATGAAAATTTTTCTCTTGACATTCTTAAACGAATTGCTAGCAAGTAAAGTAAAAATTATTATTGCCAGCAAGTAAAAATTATTAGTTGGCAAAAATCTGATGAACAAGCATGTCATTAAAATCTTACGCGTAAAATTTAATATGAAATATTTATATGAAATCTTTTTTCACAAATAATTCTTTTACGAGGAAAAATTGTTGATGTTGATTAAGTGGTCCTTATTTGTAAGATTACTACATTTCTAAATTCCATATTTGGAATTTAGACAGAAATAACGTTACAATGTAAGCAAATAAAAATTACAGTTCATAAATACCTGCAATTATTCAGATTTTTTTCTAAGAGAATAGCATGTTAACAACACTAGATTTCCTTGAATTTTGTATTTTCTTAGTATCACAAATCGCAATAAAAGAAATTGAGTCTCAAATTTCAAGTTATAGTGACTTTTGTAACATACTTTTCTCAACAAATTAGCACCAATTGAGACGTGAGACTTTCTTTGTAAAAGCCACGAAAAGCAATTTTATTCTTCTACTTCCCGGACACGTATACATAAAGTATTAATTAGTTTAATGAATAATCAAGTTTCACTAGCCCAATCAACAGTATACTGGCCATTATATTAGCCAGTAATAATTAGCCATACCAAACTGACACACACCCATTTGATAACAAAAGAAAATATAAAAACCTAAATATCAGCCACATTCTTTTTGAATGCGATCATCTCGCTGAAAGCAGGAAAAGGTACCAAGTTAAAAACAACATAAGTGAAATAGTGAACTGAAGCGAAAACATCAGAAACACAATTACGTTTTTAAAAGAGATCAAAATATATGCCAAATTGTAAAGTTAGAAACGAGCTAAAATTGTTTGTATTTGCGTAATATGAAGGTACCCTGTAGTACATCGATAAACTTGTAAAGTCGCTCATGACCACAGCAGTTAATGCGACTCAAAACCTTAAATAAAAAAAGTTTCTATATAAAAAAAATATCATTGAGTAAGTGTCAACATGAGAGTAAATAAGAAGGGCACCCGAATTTTCGATGTTTTTTAATCTTTGCAGGTTTGTAAGGCACCTCAATAGAATTTTGAGGCAATATTTTTATCTGCTACTTTTTGGTTCTCCGGGGTGAAAATACCGCCACATATTTTGAAAATTACAGTAAATATAAAAAAATTGTTACAATGAAAATTTCGTGGTCTTTTATGCTTTATAAAACTGTGCAATGAAATTGTTCGGAATTGTCATTTTATAATTAAAAATTAAATTGAAATTAAATATGCAGTGTATGATAGTAATGCAAATTTTCAATTTGAATAAAAGATGTCAAGGAATTTATACGTGTATGTTTCCTGCACACCCTATTTTTCAACACATTTAATGATTATTGAAATTGTCTTTTTGCCTGAAATAATCTAGTGTTTTTTATAACCCATGAACTCGAAATTCAAGTAATGTATTACCTTTAATTATGCGATAATTAGAAAGCCCACCGTATTAAATATCGCATACAGGAAAACGCCGGATATTCAGGCGCCGATTATTGGATATCGATAATACGATTGTGCGGCCGTTGACTTCTTTACCCTCGATTATCCCGAAATGTAATCCGAAATCCTTGCAATCCAGACACGCAAACGGTCCTACCTAAATAATCCACGATTTTTATTACCACTGATTTATCCGGATCAGCTGTCTGTCCGAATACTTGACATTCTATTATAACTTGAATAAACAGCCTTTCATGCCTCTTATTGTATAAATGTCAAATAAATGACCCGAAATGGTGCCATAAACTATCGACTGCAGCTGCTGCGGCTATGTTATATTTGACAGAAATTTAAATACACTATTCCTTCGGTTTTGCCATACACTACGTTAATTTATTCGTAATAAGGAGGGGTAATATTCGTTTTTTTTGTAATGCTCGAATACTCTGATTTTAAAGAGTTTGGCAGATAAAAAGAAACTTAAGGCAGTGTCGAGATTGTCAGAAAATTTAATAAAACCATTATTACAATCAACTACTAGTTCTGTGAAATTTCTTTCGTTTTACGCTTTTCATCATTTTAAAACGGGTTCCGAAGCTAAACGCATAAACAAATATATAGAAATATTTTTTTTAAATATATAATCTTCACCGTTGCACCTTTCAGTTCCCTTGCGTTTTGCTAATTCTTCCGAAGATCGGTTACTTCGCGGTTTTTCGATCGAAACTTTATTTGCCATTTCAATTCAACTGTTGAGATACTACGTTTTAGAAAAATTAATTTATTTTGTTATCCTGATATTTGAATGATGTTCAGACACTGGAATATTCGTGAATAACAGACTGAAATACTATTAATTGTCCAATTAAGTCTATCTAAATCTGTATCTAGATTACTTATTGGGGTTTAATCCAGTCCTTGCCTAATTTGCAGGCAAGCCTTATTTCAAACTGACACCTATTCGAATTTGTAATAATTTTCAATTAACCAGATACAATTTCTTTTAAAACATGAGACCAACCCCTGCAAAAGAAACCCCCAATAATCCTTCGTAGCTTGAAAAACTAAATCGAATAGTATATTAGAAAGTATGCACTACGAATTCCATTTTACAACTTTGTATATCACATGAATAATAACAACAACAACAACAGTGTCCTTATTACACCTTAGTACACCTACAACATAAAATACAAAAAATGCTGGAGCAATAACAAAGTTCAACAGAGCTACTATTTAGCCCAACTTATAGCAATAATAATAATAATAATAATAATAATAATAATAATAATAATAATAATAATAATAATAATAATAATAACAATGACAACATAAGAAGACAGAATATTCAAATCCATTCAGTACAAGTGTGTGATAAATAGACTGCGGATGTTTATGTAAATATACATTTTTATAGAATAGGACTAAACAAGTGAGACTTTGATAGAAATATGTTTCCTCATTAGAGCGTTTTCCACATATATTTTTTATTTTAAAAAATGTTATGTTTATTTCTAGCATATACAGAACTTACTTACAAGGGAACACCGCGAACCCGGAGTCACCGATTAGAACGCAACTTTGTGGGTTTTTAGAGTGACTCAAAACAAGAACAAAGCTGTGTTTCAGTTGGGCCCTATCGCTCTTTTTTAGGGGGTGGAAACTAACCTCAAAGTCAAATTAGCACTTCCACTTTTTCGCGTATAACTCTTAAAGTACAACAGACAGAAAAAAATGTTTCAAACAAAAGTTTCATGGTGCAATAAGCACTATAAACTTCCGTTAACAAAATTTCGAAAAAAGTTAAAAAAAATATATATAACTGACGAAATTTTTTTCATCAAAATTTTGTTAACGGAAGCTTGTAGCGCTTATTTCACCATTAAACTTTTGTTCGAAACATTTTTTTCTGTCTGCTGTACTTTGAGAGTTATACGCGAAAAAGTGGAAGTACCAATTTGACTTTGAGGTTAGTTTTCACCAACTTAAAGGGCGATAGGGCCCAAATGAAAGTTCCAATCGGCGAGTCCAGGTTCGCGGTGTTCCCTTGTTAGCTCGAGTATAGTAGCGGCCATGATATAGTGTATTCGATTTTCTTACAATAGGGGGGTCCATAATTATCGTAATAAATATCATACTTGCAGAAACTTCCCAATGATAAATTAATCAAGGTATGGACTGCAAAGTTATCGAGACGCAGTTACTCATACCGGTATGGAGTAAAATCCCTAGCAAGACCTGTGGCAAGTTCAGAAATTCTACGGACGCCTGTACAATTCCGACAGAGTAATGATGGACAACGCGATTCGCGCGTAAATTCATTCGTTATTACAGGCGTATCGTGCGTGATTATACTCGAATCACGTTAATGCAGCATGGTAGATACGTGCCGTTTCTATGCCCCCTGTCCAAACGCCTGGTGCCACGTTTAACTATCGATGTGTCTCCAGGTTGGAAACGCCACCAAGTTCGCTCACGTACTTTCATATTAATCCGCGTGCCTCACGTCGACGATTGAAATGTCTGCGATGAAATGGAAGCCTTCGTAGTTGGAAGATATCGTCTGCCTATAGCCTGTTGTCTCTTCAAGCATACACTCGCGCGCGGTCTGGTGGAACTCTCCTCACATGTAGGGGAATGAAACTTTAATACAAAGTTTTAATTAAATCTTGATTTAAAGCAAACTTTGTGGAAACTTTTTAATTAGAGGTGAAAAATTATCATGGAATTTTTCGAATGAAAGTTTCCCGATCTTCTGGCTTACTTTAGCGCGACAGAGGTGGAGCGCATATAACTATAATTATAATATTTAAACTTAGATCTCCTGACCTGGTTGTATATTGAATCCAGAGGAAATTAAATTGGGGAGGTTCTGCAGCTTGAAATTCAATTGTACTTTTTGTGAAAGACGCACAGTGCGTTGACACGTGGACAAAAATTGAGAAATCAAATACTTTGCAGGGTGATATTTATCATCTAATATTTACATCAAGATGTTCAGGAATCGAGTTTGGTTATGGTTGCTAGGTTGCCGTAGTTGTTTACGATGTTAGTTATCATCTTAACCTAGAAACTAAAGGTGCGATTTCATGCTGGCGCTCGACGCTCGTTTTGAGCGTCAAAACCAGTCACGTGATCGTTCCACGTGACTTTCAGCATCAAGCGGAAGAACAAAACCGAGTTTAGCTTTTCCGCTGGACGCTCGTTGACGTTCGTTCACTCTGACTTGCTCTGACTCGCTCGTTCATTGGTTGAGCGTCGGTCACGTGATTGATTTTGACGCTCAAAACGAGCGTCGACGCTGAAAGTCACGTGACCGATCACGTGACCGATTTGGACGCTCAAAACGAACGTCGAGCGTCAGCATGAAATTGCACCTTAAGTACTTCAAGCTTCACTCGCAATTCATACGCGGTAGAGTTACTTTTCTTGTTTTATTTAGATCCTAAGTGTACTTACTAACCCTCGGAAAACGAATGGTGGATATGGTCGCGTAAGACTAATGCAGGGTCAGTTTGACCCACAGCAATGTTTCTATGGTAAACGGGTTCCACGAAAAAATTGAATATAAAATGAATTAATCCGTCATAAATAGGTAATAAAAAAGTACATAAAAAAAATATTCACGCACATCTGATACATAAAATAGGTGTATCCCCTGTATGATTTTTACAAATAATGTTACTGTAATTTAGGCATCTTATACTATTTTGCCATGGGGCTAGGTAAATATCGTAGGCGCGGAGCGCTCGCGCCATCTCTCGGATTTTATTTCAAATATTCGGAGTATACGGGCGGCAACTGTTTAAGATTCAAACGTGAAATATGCGTTTTGTAATTTGTTGTTTAACGGGTTGTACGTGGTTACGGGTATAATGTAAATATATATATATATAAAGTTAAAGTTTAGGTAATTACGTACTGTTTAAAACAGGAGAAATGTGCTTATCCACCTTTCCACAAGGGAATCAGTTCTTTTGGACTAATTAATAGAAAAGAAGTATCATTTTCCTCGGTCCGTCTTCCGTCTGTAGTTTTTAACCCTCCTGGAACAATGAGAAACTTTGATTTTATTTCTAGGTTTGTGAGGGGCATGATGGGGTAACTCTCATTTTCATTACCCCATCATGCCCCTTCTCGCCTCACTACAATCATATGAACACTGCCCGAAACATTATTTACAAAAGTATAAAATAACATACGTGCCTTATAGCCAGCTAAATTCTGCCTCAGAAACACATACATGTACCGGAGATCTTCTATATTATTATATCACTGTCACTGGTGGTAAAAATAAGGAAAAAGTAAGGAAGACCCAACAAATTATAAACTCTGATCTAACTTCGTCACGCGTCCACATATTTCATTGATTCGCTGCTCACTGACGGCGCCGATGGCGACGCATCTAACGCGTATGCTCAATTTTAATTAGTGCGTTTGTATCACGAGATGCGGGGGGTACCCCGTCTTGCCCCACGTTCCCCTAAGTAACATTTCTTTGCACTTCACATGGCCCACAAGTGCTTCATTTCCTATTTAACCATTATGTAATATCAGTCATCCTGATATTACCTAAATGAAGAATATTTAATCATAACGTAATAAAAACATATCCCTTTTATCATCTCGTACAAAAACAGACTGTGACATGAGAAGAAAGGAACAGAATTACCGAAATGACTCAACACATACCGCTCCTTCATCAAATTCCTCTAGACGTCCACCATGGTCATTCAAGTAATTTATGCGAAACAGCGTGCGGGGTTGTCCAATTACTCAGCGTTGCGCACATTCGACCGTCAAAACAGCGATCAGTTACTAGCAACGGTCTTCTGCTGGAACGACGGACATTGTTCGTTTGAACGCAACTGGTCGAACAATTACGAATCCATTCAGACAAGGAGGCCACTTGACCCAATCATCTCTGGTCGATACACCAAAGTGAGAGACAGAGGGAAGAGATGGGGTCAGAGGAAGCGTCGAGGGGTCCCGGACAGAGTTCAGAGGGGTCCAGTCGGAATTGCGGCGCAGTTTACCCGCTGAGATGTTAGCTTTTCGTCAAAGGCCGCTATTAGTATGCGGTTAGTATAACGGAGCAGTGTATCAGGATACGTGGATGATACATTGCCATCTATTACCGATTCTCTGGCATGTGAACTGTCGACCCTCCTGCGTTCTCCATCTTCCCTTTCCTTTCGCGCGCGTTTCCGCCCTCCACGGGACTCTACTTCCACGGTCGGATTGCGCTGTGGGACGATCGATGGAACGGGGACTGGGCCGATCGAGCCAATATGGGGATTAGTCCAGTCGAACGCGACCCCCGGCTGGAAATCATTGGCCGCGCATTCCACCGTGATCCACTGTTCTCTCCTCTTCTCTGAGGAACAGGTGCTTGGGATTCTTGGACAAATACCGCGCGATAAGAGGACAGGACAGCTAGCTCGGCTGCTGCGAACACTATCCAGTGTTGCGTTTATGCACAATCGTCGTCTGCCGTCCCTTGCGTAAGTCCCTCGCCAGTGCTAGGGGGTGTGTTTGGAAAAAAAGGTGCTGAGAGCATCGTTCAGGCGTGGAAGCTTGTGCACTGGCACAGTACTTAACACTTTTGTTGCAAATAAAAATAATTACATAGGTAATTGAGGCTATTCGAATAAAGCACCCTAGATCGTATCCGGAAATAGAGGCGCGGTGTGCGTCTGGAAGGTTCGCGCAATGAATCGGAACGGTCAGACGAGAAACGAGATCGGTAAGAGGAACACGACCCGCGTACAAAAATAAAATCGAAGCGACCAGAGAAGAGCGAAAATTAATTGGGCAGTCTACCGTACAGACGTCTTTTGTATACTTTATATAATTGTATTCGGTGTGGTATTGTTGAATTTGATTGTTTTTGTGAAATGCAGTAAAGTGTTCAGGGGGTACTATAGTGTAACTGCCCGTCTTTCAACGCCATCTTCGGGAATTAATTTAACAGAAACTATATGTTTATACTGTCTGGCGTTTTGCCTGCGTATTAAGGATTGTAATACTCGAAGTAATACTCAGAATTTTTTGAGTTTTTTTATATATATATAGATACAGGGTGTTTATAAATATGTGGGATAATTATTCAGGATGGGTTCTACTCTTCAAAATAATAAGACAAGTTGGTATACGAAAATGTCGGAAAATCCATAGTTTTGCAGTTATAAGCATTTTCATACTCCGTAAAATAAGGGTGAGTTATTCCATGGGAATTCGGACACTTTTCGGAGTAACATTTCAGATTTTGGTGAAACTTGGATATGTTGTAATCTTTAGGGATATATAAACATATCTCGACGGACTTTTGAAAATGTCAAAAATTGTGGATCTTACAGCCCTTTGAAATATAGTGTTACCTTTTTTTCAAAAAATTATAACTGTTGAACTAACAAACTGCTCAAAATGAGCTTCTAGGTGCTTACAATTAAGACACAAGAGTTTCTAATAAAAATTATTTCATGGAAAAAAAACAAATTTTTGATCATTTATTTTGCAGTTGTTTTAAACAATTGCCATGTTTTAATAGCGGCGCACTATTTAAAAATTTGAAAAAATATGAGGGTATAGTCCTGTTCGTCCCTTTTAGGGACCCGTTTTCAGAAATACGGACACTTTAAAATTGGCCAAATGAAAATTAATTGAATGTGACTCTGCGTCGCCCAGCACCGGCTCGACTGGCTGAGCCGTGCGGTACTAGCAGCGGCCAAGCGGCTATACCTGATATTCTTATACAGGGTTCTCGCAAGTGGTAAGTATTTGAAAAAAAAACTTAAGGAGGAAAATTTTTACTGTTTTTTTTATGCCCAACTTAATACGTTATGTCAACTTTTGGTGTTCGCGATATTTTCCGTAAAACGAAGGTGACCTTCAATTTTTTAAACGGAATGCTACATATTTGATTACTTTGGCATTTTACGGAGTACGAAAATGCTTGTAACTGCAAAACTATGGATTTTCCGACATTTTCGTATACCAACTTGTCTTATTATTTTGATGAGTAGAACCCATCATGAAAAATTGTCCCACATAGTTATACACACCCTGTACAGTTGATGGCGCAAACTCCTTAAAAAAAAATATTTTCTGTTGGGCGATGGTGTGGGGACTGTTGTAGTCATCCAAATTGAAAAAACTAAGGTTTATTTCCTTTATCATGGCTGCTGTTACGGTTGGATCCACAGATGAGCTTCTATCTTGTAAAAAACTAATTTTAGAGAGCGAAAACAGCTAAATTTGTAGGAAGAATCGAACATCTTTATCAAAATGCTGTCGTTCTGCAAAATTTTATTGTTAAGGGGCCTCTGTGGTTCCAACCACAGCAACCAAACACTAGAGTACCTACCCCCTTAAGTGGAACTCTACAAACGACCGCGTATCTTTCGCTCCCACGTTTTCCCAACAACTTTCACTGGTACAAGGTTGGCAGAAGTGCTCCTTGAAGTCGGTCAGACCCTTCCTGGCGATCGCCTCTACTGGGATGGGTTTGTTCAGCTCCACCTGTGCTTTCACTACATCCTGACATTAATGAAAATTTGAATTTTTGTATTATTTATTAAATTTTTATGAGAGCACTACCAATGGATAGACCAGATTTTTCGGATGGAAATGAGACAAACACGACCTTCTTCGGGCTGCTTTTAGGGTTAGTGCACCTAATGTCGTCTAGATGGGTCTGGGTTAGCAAATCGTTCTCAGTTGAAGAGTAATTGATATCTTTGTTTTTAAGTAGTCTCAAATGAAAAATAAATTGTTTGTGTTTCATGTAGGGCAGATTAGAACTGTTAAATTCTAAAGATTTTCAGTCGCGATTGGAAAAGCGAGTTAAGCAAAAATGGGGGTCTTGAGAAAGTGTAGAATGCAGATGCTATCACCTACCTGAGAAATATTGGTTAACTCAACTACAATGGTATCGGCGCATTGGTTCGGTCAGATTAAAACAATTATTATTTTAATAAATTAATATAATACATCATAGCTATTTTGCAATTAATTAATTATATATATTAGTTTCCGACGTTGCGATCTTGGTTTAGATCATCTTCAAGGAAAGTTAAAAACATATTGAATTTCGGGGGTTTTAGATATGTTTATAACTGTCAACGGTATTCACCCCTCTTTCACCTTCTAAAAGCAGATGTGTTGTTCACGGTTTACCTTAGTCTTAGTGACTTATTTTCAATAGCATACGCAGTATTTTATATATGTTTTTAACTTTCAGTATTTTATATATGTTTTTAACTTTCCTTGAAGATGATCTAAACCAAGATCGAAACGTCGGAAACTAATATATATAATGAATTAATTGCAAAATAGCTTTGATGTATTATTTTAATTTATTAAAATAATAATTGTTTTAATCTGACCGATCCAGTGCACCGATACCATTGTAGTTAAGTTTTACGGTCGAAATTTAGTTTATTTATAATTGATAAACTCATGTTTTTATGAGCTTATAAAGTTACAATTGCCTATATTGATTAGATATTTTTGGAGTCACATTGTCCGCCAATTATAAAATTGTCGTTTCGAGAAAAACGCGTTGAAAGTTTTCTGGTAACCTGTGCTTTGATTTTTCGAATTTCATTCTGCGGTTTTGGATTTAATCAAGGAGTTAATTGTCTATTATTCTATCTTCTTTGGAAACATACATTACTAAACGCTGATATAAGGTCTATCAAATATTTCACGAAAATTCTATGACTGAATTCAAGTTTGTATAATTCTCTTGTAAAGTAAGCAGCTTAATTGCTCTACAAAGCATTCAGAATTAAATACGCAGAGCATAAAACGTACCAATCATTTTTAAATCGAATTTTTCACCTCTACTTTATCCCCATTTATGGCTATTGTCACTATTTCATCCTAAAACGATTCGCATGCACTTTCTAAATATTTTCGAATAATCATCCGCCCCTTTTTCTCGTTCATTATACCACATTCCCTCTGTCCTCGTCAGTTACATACGATTTCATCCTTCTCTATCTCTTTATTCATGACATACACTCGTTAGGAAGCAGGAAATCAGTGCACGAATGACTGCATTTACGCCTGTAATTGTCACTCAATTAAAGACTATTGCATACCCCTCGTCACTTTGATCTCTCGTTTATTCACGATCCTCTGGCTCAATGAGGGTGGAATAAAAAAAAAAGGATAGGCAATTCATGCAAGAGTCGTACCTGTGATGGTGTTTCATCGTGGTATCAGTTAAAAAGAGAGTGAATTAATGGGAATCATTGAGTAATCGAATTGAGAGTTCGTTGATTTAAAGTGACGACACATTCATCACATCGACGTATTGAAACGCCTGTTCGACTCTTTGCGTAGGTTCATAGTTCGGTGATTCATAGTCGCTTGTAGTACATTCGTAATATTCTAATTACAGTACCCACTGATTTTTGTTGTACATACATATTAAGGGGGTATTCTAGTCTAGACACTCGTTTTTGAAGGTGATATTTGGAAATTAATTCCGGAAAACCTATCGCACCTACAGGGCAGGGGTTTTGCACACATATTTAGTAGTGTTTGAACTATCAACACAAATTTTTGGAATGCATTATATTGAAATTTGTACAAGTTACACGCTGAAGAGCAGGTCACGTCATCAAACACATCTGAAACGAAAGTACCAATGATTTTTTTAATCTATAGGTATGAGTGTAGTTATCGCCCGAAGCAGTTTGTAGTTTTTCCACTAGACGTTTTTAAAATTAAAACATTGAATAAATTGACATACCCTATTAATTATTACCATATTTTAATTGCAATTTTCGCATGTTTCAGTTGCCTGAGTCCGAGATCTGCATTCTTCTATGAGTTCCCACCAAACGGTAAGTCGCTGCATGAATTTAGAAAATCATTTGTTTTTGACTATTTATCAATGTTCCCGTTTGTGAAGTAAAAATGGGACGTTTGTACTGTGCTAACTCCGACAGGCAAATTGTTAAACTAGAGCACCATATATAAAATTAAAATTATTCTGGCTGTAGTAGAACCAAAGATAATGCATTTACAGTGTTTTGAAGTTATTCACAATTTTATTTTTCATGTACTCGAGCATGTGGAAATATTTATAAGGACAATGAATGTTTGGTTTGAATACATTCGGTACACTGAATTGTCCGAGTTGTGAAATTGTTGTAAAATTAATTTACGATTGTTGTACAATTAGTTGTCGAGTATAGTTGATTGAAAGTTGCCAAATATGAGACGTATGGAAGTTGTTCTTGATTCTATTTCTTTTTCTGATTTTATATATCTATGTTTCTGACTTTTTGACTTAAGGTTTCATAGTCTTTTAAAATAGAAAGTCCCCATGCCTAAAAATTGGACTTCCGGATAAATTTTGAACCTGAATGATTTCTAAGGATGAATTAGAAAGATAAGTAGACAAAAATTTGATTATATGTAGAATTACATATTCGACTAAAAGAAAAATACAGCTTTACTGATGCACAATATTCACGAAAGAATATTTCAAATTTGCCTAAATGTTCGTAAGAAGTCATTAAACAAAATGACTGTGCAATGAATTACCAAAATGACTTTTTCACATAAATAACAAATACAAGGATTTTCACTTTCTCCGTGAACGATTATCTTTGTAACGTGATAATCTCATATTATTTTATTCAAACTGTATTAAACAAGATAATATTCCAATTACAAAAATGATATTTACATATCTGTCAGCTAAAATTAATATGCCACTTCACCACAACATAAATCACCAAATATTCTACTATTTCTTTATTATACAAAGCAATAAATTCGGAAATAGTGTGGTGTTCTAAAATTTAGCTATACACGGTGTCCCAGAATAAGTGGGAAATATTTTAGGAGTGACTTTAGCGCAACTAAACAATAAAAAAAAGTTGATATAAACATATGTCCTGTTAAATTATAACGAAATAATTATTGCCATACAAAATTTACTACAACTCGAAAACAAAGTCAAATACGACATATATCATATGTATGAACTTTCTTTATTTTGTAGATATGCTGAAGTCACCCCTAAAATATTTCCCACTTATTCTGTATAATAATGAGTGATTGTATCGACACATCCAAGAAATGAATGGTATTGAAAAATGTCTCCTCTTCGTTTCTTCTTCTGTATTGGAAGATTTAGGTTGCAGCATTTCTGTCTAATCAGCTAAAATAAGACAAATATATACATAGGTTCTGTTTGGTGTAAAAAAATTCTCCATGTTGGCACACCATCCTCCTCGCGCAATATTAAAATAATATCGAGTTGCATGTTAATATTTCTCGTAGAATCACATCACAGTTTTCTAACTTAAGGGGTCATGCCTAGTCGGCAGACGAAAACGAACGTCATTTTCGGGAATTTTTTGTGAAAAATGTGATGTATGTTTCTTAGAACTATTTCCTTATTTTAGGAGTACATATATTCAGCAACCCTCAGGAATTTTGTTACAGGAAAATATTACATAATGAAGGAATAACAGCCACTATCGTGGAAGCTGTTTTTATAATGGCGCTGCGCGGCGAGCACAATTTCTCCGAACCGGATCATCTGAAATCAGAAAGTGAGGAAGACTCTGTTAATATATGAGTTCATCTGGTTCGTGAACGAAGGATTTTTTAAAAAAATGATTTCAGACAAAATGACGGCCGTTTAACGCAAAATCATGATTTTTCGATGTGTGAATTGTTCGTTTTTCGTGAATTAAAAATAGAGTTTTCATCGAAAACAAAAATCCTTCGTTCACGAACTAGATGAACTCATATACTAACAGAATCTTCTTCACCTGTCGATTTCAGATGATCCGGCTCGGAGGAGTCGTGCTCACCGCAAAAAAAAAATAGCTTCCGGAAGAGTGGCTGTTATTCGTTCATTTTTTAATACTTTCCTATAACAAAATTACTGAGAGTTACTGAATATATGTACTTTTAAAATAAGCAAATAGTTGTAAAAAATATACATTAGATATTGCACAAAAAATTCCTGAAAATCACGTATTTTTTTCTCGCCTGCCAACTAGGCATTAAAACCCGTTAATAAAATCCAGTCAATCAGTGTGCTTTTTATTTTTAAACAAGTATAGTAATAATTGTTCGCACGTTATCAAGAAGTTTGTAGCTCGGAGCAACGTTAACCGATTTTGATGAAATTTTAGGCACGTATACAACTTACTGCAATCTACAAACGGTTTTTTTTTTAATTTTCATTACAAGCTCACAAAAAAAAAGTTTAAAAATCAACCTTTACTATTCTTTTCGCTATTCCAACCAAATACATTTTTTTCAAAACGACGAAACGCGTCAGTTACCAAACTAATCCTTCTAGCTTCTAAAAAAAACGCAAGTTGTTTGGACCAATTCTAAAAAAGTTATGCGATTTTAAAAAGTGTCCGAATATTAATGCGAGCCACTGTATGTACATTCACGGCACAATAAGCGCAACCTATTTTCACACGTGACACTTCCCTAACTCGCGACTGGCATTTCGCACATAGTCCCACAGATTCCACCCTTTCCAATCCTTCTCAAAATCCGCGCCGTTTCCGCCAAGTGAATTACAGGTAACCGAAATGCCCTTGTGAAAAGACTTTAAGTGTCCGTGAAAGAGGACACCGGGCAACGGACACAGAGAGGAAGGAATCCTGGCCGACTGCGGACCAAGGCCTGGATTATTTAATGCCCCAGCTAAGACTGCGAACGATGCACACGTTCTCTGGAGCTGCTATAAAATTCTTATTCCAAAAGGGAACATTGCTTCGTTCGTGTACGTCGCTCCCGATGAAATATATTTAAATGGCCCCCAACAATAGAGCAGCGCGAGCACCATCTTCATCCGTGCTACCATCCAGGGAGGGTGCATCGTTATGCAGAGGTCGCAACGCGCCTTTGAGATTCCCCACTGCTGGACGTGTGCATTTTATGCGTGCAGCTGCTTTCACGTACGCCTGCATACCTATACCGTACACAACAATGATGTTCTGCACCTTATCCGTCCATGGGACATGCAGATAAAGTCAGCCCCTGAATATATGTTTATAATCTGAAAGCTGGGCCGGGGTATAGAGGACAGACAAGTACACGCTATCTTATACCACCCGTTTCTATTAAGGGCACGTGGTTGAATATATGCTGCACGAACAAGGATCCTAACGTCATTACCTTTCTTATTAATGTCAAAAGAAAGGGATATAAGAATACTTATATGGTAAATAGGATTCATTAGACTGATGTGAGTAAAAAGTGTCTAGCGACAGAGGATAGGTCGCAAGTTCTTGCTCAGTTTATAGAAACGCCATACTAATGTGTATCATTAGGGTGGCCCTTATTTTCAACATGCGATTTATTTTGCTCTCACCCACTAATATGGTTCCATTTTATGAAGAAATAGTCCCTGAACGAAAATATTGCAATCGGACAGTAGGAAAGGGTGCCGACCAGACCTTGAAGTTTAGTTTCATCAATGGTTTGGATTTAAAGAATTTTTCGAAAATGGTAAGCCCTATCGAAATTTTGTTCCAATAATAATTAAAGAGCATTCAATTTTCTACAATTATTGTATATACATTTTTTTCGTGCTCCCAACCGTTTTTTAGATAATCACGTTTGAATACAGAGAGGTCGGCACTACGCGCGTATAGGCAATACGTCACGCTGTACAGGTGCGACGCGCGAAGTGCACAACTTGCTATATTCAAACGCTATTATCTAAGGAATGGTTGGAAGCACGAAAAAAATGTATACACAATAATTGTAGAAAATTGAATGCTCTTTTATTATTATTAGAACAAAATTTTGATAGGGCTTACTATTTTTGAAAAATTTTTTAAATCCAAACTATTGATGAATTCTAAAACTTTAGGCCTGATCGGCACCCTTGCCTGTAATCCGATTGCAATAATCTTTTGTAGGGACTATTTTTTCATGAAATGGAACCATATTATGGGGTGAGAGCAAAGAAATACGAAAAATAATTTCGGCACGTATAAATAAGGGCCACCCTAGTATCATAGTCCAACAAAGACAGGGGCGGATTTATATATAGGCTAAGTAGACTGTAGCCTAGGGTGGCAAATTTTGGACGAAAGAAATTGAAATTCATAGAATTTTTTTCAAAATAAGCTTTTATTAAAATGTACTAAAATGGAAAAAGTTATTTTAATACCGGCCTAAATGACTGCCTTAGAATAATTTCCTCATACGACTAAAAATAAAAGCGTGGGGGAGTAAATGATAAATCTTATTAGATAAGAAAGAAAATGTAAAACATAATTATTGGTTACTTTCGCAGTGTGCCCCCTTTTCCGAACCCCCGTCATGATCGACGAGTTAATTATTTACTTGAAGTTCTTACGATTAATTAATCCACTACTAAATACGGTACAATCCAGTTTTCGTCATAATTCGTAATGATAGAATTAATTTTTAAAGATTTATACATATTTTAAAGGGACGAACCCTGTCTTTAATTCGATCCTAATATTTCTGTCCGCCAAAGTGAGTGACTATCTTCATTTTATAAAATATAATTTAAGTATCGCTAAAAACAGTAATCAATTTTTCGTTCTGAACTATTATTCATAATCATTCTTTTTTCAAGGTAGAAACTTTGCGTTCCTATTCCCATCGCCATTCGAAATTGGTCAGATACTCGTGTGAATTTGTTTTCTCGTACTGATCGATATTATTACCTCCCAAGCTACTGACCTTTTGTCCAGAACTATCCTGTATAATTACAGTATGTACATACGTTGAGTATAATGCAGCGGATAGGTTTATTAAACTACACACACAGGGAAACTACTACCCTCTATTGTAACTCTCCATTTGGACGCTCTGAAACTCTCCATCTGTAGTTACTGAACTCCCTCAGGACTTTCTCTAGTGTAAAACTCGCTACGAAACTAGGAAAATGGAAACTGCGAACTGACTGAGAAACTGACTCTCAAACACGGAAAAATAAATGTATTTGTATTTGCTACTCGCAGTCGCCCCGACAGGCAGACATTTCTCAAAACATTGGTCCTAAATTCTCATTCACTTCTGCATGATTTCATGCAAGTAAAGTTTTCCAAATAGATGCGAATAATTACATTGAGAAAAACTGTGATCAGGAAATAAATAATTGTAGAATTCTTAAATTTCGTGGAACATTTGAAGTACACCTTGCTAAACTTAATCGAAAATTACTTTGCAATTAAAAATTGATTAAACATTAATTGAAAACAACTAGGTAGAAAATATACTATTTTAATTGCTCACTATTTATATTCTGCTTCCAACTACATATATTTTTAAGCGTTTCTGCGAAAATAAACGTGCTTGCCCTCGTTTTGTTTAAATATACGTCTATTAATTAAAAACCTCGGCTTAATTCGCACGCACATAGAATGCGGCGCTTTTCGTTTAATTTCTACGCGTCGAAGTTACATTTTGAATAAAAGCATCGTTAATGGCGAAAGTTCGACGAGTGTGACAGGAATCGAATTAACAAAACCTTTCATGACACAACTCATTTCATCATTGTGATTAATTGCAATTAAATGCTTTCAATACGAGCATTCGTTACTTGTTTTAAAGCTTCAGTGATTCCCCAAATTAAAAGCTGTTTCATATTGCGCTGAAATACTCGCTGCTGAAGCAGAATTATCGTTTACGCTGGGAAAGGAAAAATACTACCGTAGTATATATTCTAGTGAAATATTCTAGCGAATGTTGTCATAATTGTCGAGTGCATTATATTTTTGGTAACACAGCAAATTTTTTTAAAAATTCTACCATATCCAGTGACAAATTCTGCTAACTTTTAATCAGTCGAATCTTCAAATTCAATTTGAATTTTCAATTTGTTTGTGCATAAAGGATGTACCACCCGTATTCACCCACTACACTATCTCTACAAGGCAAAGCACATGTCGAAGCTCTGGAGGGAGCAAAACTCTGAAGTGAATTTTCTTGCAAATTCTTGGCTATTGTGCTCTGTACATTTGATGTACTCTTATACGTACATAGTGTCTACAAAACGGTGGTCAGAACTTATGGAAAATAGATTATTAAATGAAATAAGCCTTTTATATTTTATATATTTTATATTTATTTAATGACTAGGAAAGAATGTCTTTCTAACATGGAATACCGTCACTGAAGTGAGCTCTTCTCTGACAACGGACTGTTTTTAATGGTTGCCGTGTCTTTTAAGAAAAAGACGCTCTACAGACGTATCATTATCTGTTATTATATCCAGGTTTCCCTGAATGGTGAATCACTTTTGCCTTTTAACAATATAGTAATCCAACAAGAACTTCGCCGACTTCCTCCTATGAGTTCCAACTATGGAAAAGGATTCGAAACCACGCCCGATTGTCACGGATGCAGAGATAAAGTAGAGACGCCGTGGAACGTGGTTATGCTGAAGATAGACGCCCAGGACGGGGAATAGAATCAAGAAGAAAGGCCGCATCCTGCCATTGGAATTTCCCAAGATATCGAAAAACACTTTAGATCCCATATTGGAGACGTGGTTGGCACGCGGGCCAAAGGAGTTAGCATTGATATTTCATTTCTATTGACTTCGCCCGCTATCCACGCCCCGGCCGGCACGCTCTTTCAAACCCTATGAATATGTAATTGAGACCGAGTCCTCCTCGCGCTCCCGATGGACGTATGTATCTTTAACGACAGCCTTTTCTTCGCGCGCTACCGCCCCTCCACTCTCTGTTCTCCTTTATTCCTGACACTTGAATATCTGTAACCCACTCAGCGTCAAATGTTGTCGATGCACCGGTTGCAGGGAACTTAGCTCCCGCCGGGATATTGGCTGAGGTTCAGTTGCTTTCGCAGGTGTCCCTCGGCTCGCTTCGGGAATAGGAATACTTTCAGATCTTTCATAAGATGTAAATTGACGATTGCACCATGTTCCAAGCGTTTAACCATCGCTTGGCGGATGCAGGGTCCAGAGAGTCTCAGGCTATTATGTTCTTTTTGTGCTTCGGGTGATTGGTTTAGGAGAATACAAATTTTAGGTCGTAACAGATGCAACATTTAATATAAATGTCTGTCCTGAGAATTATACGAATGAAGTATATTATGGATCGGAATGGACACGCGCATTGCACGTACTGCTTGCCGTGAATGTATTATATTTTAGACTGGGTTAAGGAGTTATGCATAGTCAGGCGGTCGAAAAGAGGCGAATATTTGTGAATTTTTTTTGAAGAAGTGGAAGCGTATATTTTTACAGAACTTTTTGCGCTTAAAAGAGCAACATTTAAAGAACATTTGGTAATTTTTTCGTAGAAAAATATTTATGTTTATAATAAAATAACAAGCGACATCCAAGAAGCATTTTTAAAAATTTGGTTTTGCGGTGAGCACTGCCATTCGGAACCAGATTATCTAAAATCAAAAAACAAAAAAGATTTCGTTAGTATATTAATGTATCCTCAGGTTGGCGGAGAGAATTTTCCGAAATATTAATTTAGAACAAAATGGCGGCTATTTAAAGTTGAAATCCTGATTTTTCCGTGCAAAAATCCCGCGAAAAAATCAGGATTTCAACTTTAAATAGTCGCCATTTTGTTTTAACTTAATATTTCGGAAAATTCTCTCCGTCAACCTGAGGATACATTAATATACTAACGAAATCTTTTTTGTTTTTTGATTTTAGATAATCTGGTTCCGAATGGCAGTGCTCACCGCGAAAGCAAATTTTTAAAAATGCTTCTTGGATGTCGCTTGTTATTTTATTATAAACTTAAATATTTTTCTACGAAAAAATTACCAAATGTTCTTTAAATGTTGCTCTTTTAAACGCAAAAAGTTTTGTAAAATTATACGCTTCCGCTTCTTCAAAAAAAATTCACAAATATTCGCCTCTTTTCGACCGCCTGACTAGGCATAACCCCTTAATCACGGGTGACAGCTGGACCTCCCTTTTTGCACTCTACTTCTACTTTTACATACCTACCTCTACTATTTTTCTCTATCTTGCTCTTTTATATGTATTTGTTTTTTATCTTCTTGTTATTTTAGTAATGTCTACTTGTGTAAAAAAAATTATGATTATTATTTATTTTATTATTTTGGCTCGCGACAGGTATTCCGCACATATTAGAATGTGTTCTATCTATGTTAAAAGAAGATTGTCTTTGCCAAGTGAATATATTTAAAATACCTACTAAATAATTTTGCGCCATGGAACTGTTTCGAGTGGAAAGGCCTACTTCACATTGGGTGTCTTAGGTACCGAAATATTAGTTATCATATTTTTCATTTTATAATACCTTTATTTGCTTAGGTCACTTAGGATGTTAAACACACGGTAACATGCACAATTACAGTACGTTTGTATGGACGCTTTGTCCTTTTTTTCTACGATAGAATTGTATGAGAATGTGAAAGAGAAATTGGAAGTGTATCTAATTTACATTTTGCAGATGTTGACTTAAAATTCTAACCAATTGGGTGGATGCAGTTATTATATTGAATAACATGCTTGTCCTTTTCTATTCATAGTTATGACGGTTGACATTTTGTTAAATAAATCACATCTCTATCCACAATTTTCGGCTACCATAAATAGCTACTTAACAAAAAAAAAAAAGAAAAAATTCTATGAGAGTAATCTAAATATATAATTATGTAATTTAGATACTATATTTAATTCAGAATAGTCATATAACAGTTAAGTACCCTTAGGTACCCTTAGGTATTAAATTACATAATTATATATTTAGATTACTCTCATAGAATTTTTTCCTTTTTTTTCTAATCCACCTTGGGTAAGTGATGAAATGTTAATATTACATCACGTCGAATTGCTCCGATTAACATACTTTGCAAGGCAATTTTTGTCGTCAGGTGCGTTATAAACTCAATTTCCAAAGAACTTTACATCCAATCCGTGTACAACTATTTATTTCACTTAGAAACACATCTTCACAAACCGATAACTACCCATCGCCAACTAAAGCACCCTAATGCCAGACATTAAATATCATAAACTGTTTAAACGACACCACTACATCAGCCTTGCACAAAACCACTTGCCAACGATATAATAAAACCAGCCAATTAAATTCGGCGATAAAAGCAGAGCGAAACTCCTATTATTCTACGAGCAAACGTGCTGTCTGATACGAGGGTTGTTCGCCAGCGTTGTCATCGAACGTCTGATCTTCCGTTTCCATTTCTGCCTAGCGTAGCCACTTCGGCGAAGACTAATCACACTAGATCACAGACGTGTATCTAAATTGTGTACGTTTAACAGTAATTCCATGTAAGAGACGTCGGTGTCGAACTGTTACAGCTCTTAGTAGTTGTCGCAGGGCGCAGCCCCAGCTACCAAGTCCCGGTGCACGCCTAACCCAAAACTCGTGAGGCTTACCGGAATACGCAAACACGCTCGCTCGGGTTGCTTGCTTGGCGTCAACTGTGACAGAGCAAGCTTGTTTGTTCTAACTGGAATCCAAGAGGTGGCTGCCTCGAACGGTGGTATGGGAAGAATACATTCACAGGCTACGACTACAACAATGTACTTCGAACTTCTATCGCTGTTGATATGACCTGGTTACGGTTAGGCTTACAAGGGACATTAGCCAAGTATGTATCTGGGATCGATTTTTCTTATAAACTTGGCGAGATGGTTGCCGATATTTTACGATATTATTTATTAATACAGTCTCACTTACTGAGACTAATCTTCTTTTATCTATCTATACTTATATTATCGTGGTGTCACTGACTCATCACCGTCCAGCCCAAACCACTGACCCTAGAAACAAGAAATTAGCCAAGTATGTATCTGGAATCGATTTTTCTTATAAACTTGGCGAGATGGTTGCCGATATTTTGCGATATTATTTATTAATACAGTCTCACTTACTGAAACTAATCTTCTTTTATCTATCTATATTTGTATTATCGTGGTGTCACTGATTCATCACCGTCCAGCCCAAACCACTGACCCTAGAAACAAGAAATTAGCCAAGTATGTATCTGGAATCGATTTTTCTTATAAACTTGGCGAGATGGTTGCCGATATTTTGCGATATTATTTATTAATACAGTCTCACTTACTGAAACTAATCTTCTTTTATCTATCTATATTTGTATTATCGTGGTGTCACTGATTCATCACCGTCCAGCCCAAACCACTGACCCTAGAAACAAGAAATTAGCCAAGTATGTATCTGGAATCGATTTTTCTTATAAACTTGGCGAGATGGTTGCCGATATTTTGCGATATTATTTATTAATACAGTCTCACTTACTGAAACTAATCTTCTTTTATCTATCTATATTTGTATTATCGTGGTGTCACTGATTCATCACCGTCCAGCCCAAACCACTGACCCTAGAAACAAGAAATTAGCCAAGTATGTATCTGGAATCGATTTTTCTTATAAACTTGGCGAGATGGTTGCCGATATTTTGCGATATTATTTATTAATACAGTCTCACTTACTGAAACTAATCTTCTTTTATCTATCTATATTTGTATTATCGTGGTGTCACTGATTCATCACCGTTCAGCCCTAACCGCTGACCCTAGAAACAAGAAATTCGGAGAGTATACAGGGTCAGCGTTCTATCCTGCAACCCGCGCTCGCGCGAACTTGTAAAATGGCAACAGCGCCTCACGGACGCATTCCAGTGCAACCATGCACCGTCCCAGCGTTCGGAGAGCTGCTAGCGACCGACGAGCCTGCCTGGACGAGCAGTGATGCCCGAGCTTCGAGAATTTTGGGATGATCTCTTTCAAATTAACGTCGCAAAGAGCTATTCAGAATTTCCCGCCCCGGGGTTGAAAAATCTGGGGCCTTTTTCGTGTAACTTTTGAACTATAGAAGATATTGGAATGCAATTTGTGCCGAAAAATGAGGAAAAATTATTCCCTCTTAATGATAATTTAAAATATTTTACGTTTACTTAATTTTTCTTTTATCAATTTTTTAACCATAATTGTTGTGAAAAGCTTTTGCAAACTGTTTATTTAATACTGTATTTAATGCTGCTTTTAAAATTCGTGGTGTTGATAATATCTGTATCATTACTTTCAGGAATTGAGAAATTAAGTTTTCATTCAATTATGTGTTTGTTCTGCAGACCTCAGAATCTATTGTTCTGGTTTTCTTTTTTATGATTTTATCCTTAATGCAGCGCATACCTAGATCAGACTACGGGGTAACTAATGGGACGTGTCTTTGATTGTAGCGGTGTTTGATTTTTTTCCCAGAATTTTTGTGTCTGAATGCTTCCGTTAATGTCATTTTTTGGAACGATGCGCCATTATTGTGGCTTTTTACACGCAGGTAGCGAAAAATCTCTGCGCACAAGGGTATAGCGCCTCGGTCAGCCCTGTCGTAGCTAAAATTTTTTAAATTGAGACGGGTACGAGATCAGTCGACATTATTTTTCAAACCTCATTACAGTAATCTGGGATACGAGTGGTAAACCGATCATAAAAGGAAATTCCCAATAGCTCTTTGCGACGTTAATTTGAAAGAGACCATCCTACAATTTTCGTACCTCGGGCATCACTGCTGTCCAGCGGTTTCGCTGATTTCGGAAATTTTCGTGATTCTCGACCTTATTCTGCGATCTTTAAACGTTTGTAGCTCGGAGCAACGTTAACCGATTTTGATGAAATTTTAGGCACGTATACAACTTACTGCAATCTACAAACGGTTTTTTTTTAATTTTCACTACAAGCTCACAAAAAAAAGTTTAAAAATCGACCTTTACTATTCTTTTCGCTATTCCAACCAAACACATTTTTTTTCAAAACGACCAAATACGTCATTTAGCAAACTAATCCTTCTAGCTTCTAAAAAATACTCAAGTTGTTTGGACCAATTTTAAAAAAGTTATGCGATTTTAAAAAGTGTCCGAATATTAATGCGAGTCACTGTAAGCAATAATTGGTGGTATTATGGCAGTATGGTCGCGAGGCTTGGAGCTTCGTCCTTCCAATTTATTTCAAAGTCTTTAACGTTTACCGCTCTTGGCATCGTTTTGGCCGCACTCTGGTTTACCCTCTAGTTGCTCGTGCCTTGTGTCTACTGTCACGTGATCTTCGTATAAAAGCATACGCAGTATTCTTCCTTTATCTAACTTTCCTTGAAAATGGTCGCAACCACTGACCGAAACGTTGGAATTTGCTAATTCTCAAAATTGCAACAATAGCTTTTATTTAATTACTTAATTGACCGAACCGGTGCGCCGAAATCATCTCTTCTAATTAGAAATTATATTGACACTAAATTAATTGAACTCGATTGAAGACACACCACTGATTGGCTGCAGGCAATTTAATATTCTGCGCTTATACTACACGCGAGTGTTGTAACATTAAACTCGTCAACGCTCACCGTTGCCTTGGATTCCTATCCGCGTTGAGAGAAGCTCAGCTGTTCAAATAAAGGGTGGAACAGCAAGCGCTTCCTCGGAGAAGACCATTTTCCGTTGTATTTATTAATCCAGAGATTGCACATTAGGAATTCGAATGTTTTCCTCGAGGAATTCCTAGATTAAGGTTGTCAGGAGAATTATCATAATTCCGCAAAATGTTGCTCATTTTTCAAGATTTCCTTTATTATTCCTGCTTCTCATTTTTAAATATTATTTAGAACTCGTCTCGTGCTTATCTTGCTGAATTATTTTAAGCTTTTAGTTGACCAATTCGAGCAGTCATGCAAATAAATAGGTACCTATGTAGTCGTTAAATTAGAATCTGTAAAATTTTGAGGTCACAAGTTCTTCGTGTTCTCTAAATTCATTGGTTTGAATTTAATACGGGGAAATTCACAAGTTATCAGACGATTAACAATGGGCACAACGAGACGTACAAAATTCTTCCAATTAACATCAAACACTAAGAACAACCAATTGTAAGGAGTACTTTACAGAATTCGCTGCCAAGTTCGTTACTCCAAGCCTGGAGATCACGTGCAAGATACACAGAAAATGGGGGTCACGTAATTTCGCTTACAATTTCCGTGTCCGCAGTTGCCTTTACCTTGAATTCATGTCGAATCCTTGGAAGTTTCGTCGTTTTTCAAGAACAATCTACTGGAAGCCAGTCGACCTTCATATATATTTCTCTTCGACAATAAAGGCCTTTCGATTATTTCCTCGTCTCTGGATTTCTTCGTTTCCACAGACGAGGTGCGATCATCTTTCGGTCTGGACACGATACCGGAAACTACAGCAATATTAGCTGCTCGAAAGCGCCCTCTGCGGTCCATTTGAACACGGAAAAGTCTTTTCGGCGCATCAAATCAAACGATGGATGCAACATAAACAATTTCAAATTGTGTTCTAGATCAATATCAGTGTCGTTCCCTCTGCATTCGATTATTCGAATATTTCGCGCTTTTAACCTGGTGTAATCACTCAGGTGCACACGTGCAATTACTTATGTCCAGTCTTGCAAATTACAATCCATTTAAAATCAAGTTACGATCGAATTACATTATAAAATTGCATTTGTTTAGAACAATTGCAAAATAGATAGTCAAGAATTTGTTTTTTTTTTAAACCCTCGGTTGTCACACTGGGTCAAATTGACCCTGCAATTTTTTAAGAAGAAAACTTTTTGTCGAAACTCTTATTGCTTCAATTTTTTTTATGCATGACGGCACTTTAAATGTCAACTTTCCACGATGGGCATATGTTCTACAATGTTCAAACTTTGTCTCAGAATTTTTTAGACTTAATATGACAAGTAGTTTTGAAATAACAACTGATTGAAAATTGGCAGGGTCAAATTGACCCAGTGTGACAACGACGCTCGAAAAAAGTAGGTGTGAGAACCGAGGGTTAAGTGAAATAATCCGTTAAAGGGACGAATAGGACCTAAATATACCCTTATTTTTTTTCAAATTTTTAAATAGCGCCCCGCTATTAAAACATGGCAATTGTTTAAAACAATTGCAAAATAAATGATCAAAAATTTGTTTTTTTTCCGTGAAATAATTTTTATTAGAAACTCTTGTGTCTCCACTGTGAGCACCCGAAATCTCATTTTTAGCAGTTTCTTAGTTCAACAGTTACAATTTATTGAAAAAAGGTCGACACTATATTTCAAGGAGCCGCAAGATCCAAAATTTTTAAAAATTTTAAAAATCCTTCGAGATATAGTCACTAAAGACTACAACATATCAAAGTTTCAGTGAAATCCAAAGTGTTGCTCCAAAAAGTGTGCTTTCTACTACTTGTTTAGACGATCCTGCTTTTTGGAAGAGTGATTTCTACACGCTCCATCGCTTTCGGAGCAATATGAAAGGGAGAATAAAACGAAGTACGAACATGACTGTACAAATAACAAAATCCAATCAATGAAATCCGATACATAAATACAGGGTGTTCACGATATTACTACCCAGCACTTTTCTCGTAAGTGCCAAGTGTATAAAAAAAGGTGGAGGAGTAAAAAGTTTCACTAGTTTTTATAAGCAACAGCGATTGGTTACATCAATTTACTAAATTTGCAGCTTTGAACAAAGACAGGGTTCCTCAACTTTTTTAATGAAGAGCTACCTTTTTTGACACCACATGAAATTAATTAGCAAGACTAATTCAACGATATAAGATAGGGAAAGATTTAAAGATAAATAAGGTCAAGAATGTGTAAAGAAATAATTTGCACGCAGGGGAGACCGGGGCTAGTTATTACGTTTCTCAGTTTTCAATGTTTTTCACTTTTGTCTGAATTAATTACTTGATAACAAATATGCTAAAATATACTTTGGTCCTTCCTCTTTAATATATTGTAAATGAAAAGTTGAGAAAATACGTACAAAATGAATGAAAAAATGTTATTTGGACGAAGGTAAAATGTATCAATTTACCCCACTGCGAGGCTATTTGATACGCTATTCTGTTTTCAATTTTTTTAATTTTTCATTTGAATTAATTACTTAATAAGAAATATGCCAAAATATACTTTGGTCCTTTCTCTTTAATATATAGTAAGCGAAAACTTGAGAAAATACATACAAAATGAATGAAAAAATGTTATTTGGATGATGAATTTGTTTGTATCAAAACTATTTACTTTTTCTCTATATAAACGAAAACAGTTAAAAAATGATTGCTAACGTCAAAGTACAGATACTTTTCGGTATAATTTTTTCGTAAAAATTTATATCATTGCACAAGAACCAATTTAATTTGAATACTTCCTGTCAGTTCTTCCGTCGCGCTAATAAAGAGTAGTTACTTGTTTTTATATGACTAGTTTCTTCTGCGTCGGTTAACGAGGTCATTCACCCAAAATGAATTTCTCATCGTACGTCAAAACTCGATTGAGAAAATGCGGCTGTTTGTAACACGAAAGCAGTGAAATACAGTCCTCCAGTTTCTGACGTTTGTGGTCATCGATCAAATTGTTCAGCGGTCCGTATGCGTTCCCTACGCGTGCAAATCTGTCTGAATTATTTCCTCACCGCGTTGAACTTTATTGCGAACGTATGAAATAACAATCTCGGATCTGTGTTGATATCAACCTTCAACTTTATATTAATATTAATAATTATAATTCTTACTCTCTAAAACAAGAAAGAGGAAAATAGTAGAGTTAGAAGTTATATTGTACGATACCGTCAAGGACCCAGTTCCTGATCACAAATTCAAAAGATTTTTTGTTATTTCAGTAAATCTATGTTTTATCTTTAATTTGGTATTAAAAAATTGCATACGTAATAATAATTATTTTATAATTTAACTTTGAAAGTGAAAAATGCAAAGGGAGCAGTTTCTGATCACCTTCACACGTTTTACTATGAGCTATCAAATTTTGCCTATAAATTTCAAAATATTTCATAATTATTTAGTAATTTAATAATAAGCTTATTATTTGGTTTATTTTCCTAAACTGATCAGGAATTGGGTTCTGATCAGGAACTGGGTCCTTGACTGCATGTAAAAGTAGGAGTAAAGTGCAAAAGCCGAGGTCCAGCTGTCAGCTGTTATTAACTTAACCACTTGAAACTGGTAGCAATACGTGAAAAAAAAAATATTTTACTAGTTACATTCGAAGCAACAATTACATTACCGAAAATCCCAACACGATGCAAAATGCGTGGTTTGAACAAAACACTTAATTCTGTTTTTACACGATAGATATTTTCCCGAAAAACCCGTGTAAAAAAGATAGGTAGTTGCATATGAAAAAATGGAGCATACAAACAAATTGTCAAACCCCGAGCCCATTTTTTTCTGATTGCGTTGATTACGAGAAAAAATCGGAATGGAAAACTGATTGTCGCTACTCGCGTTCAAATATGTCGAAAGAAACACAAAAATGATTTACATGAAAGTGTATAGCAGACTTAAATACAAATTCTAAGAATTCTTTTTTAACCCTTCGTGGTTACACGGGGTGTATTGTACCCCAAGAATAATTTTCGAGTTAAAATGTCGTGTCTTCACGACTTTCAAAGGGGATTTATCGCAAGAAAAAAAATAAAAAAAAATAAAAAAATCGCTTTTTCCCCACAACCGTGGGGACACATACGAATTTTATCATATCAGAATTTATATTTCTAGAAAAAGACTATTATACCATGATTGTATAAGTATTACGAACGTACAATTATCACTGAAAAGTTAAAAGATTCAAAAATACGAAAATGGTAACTCAAAAAATGACGCTGGGGTACAGCGAACCCCGTGTGACCAACTTGTGATTATAAGAAGGCGTGACCACGAAGGATTAATTGAGAACAATTTCCTGGAAAAATAAGTAGGAATATCTTTTCTTAGAATTAGAATTAAGTGAAGATATTTTAAATGGCAAATTAACGGACCGCGTTGGACCAAAACAAAATGTGCAGAAAGAGAATTTTAATTGGTTTCTAAACAGATCGTGTTTAATCAAAATCGTGTGAAAAGAGAATTAAGTATACATATGTATCTTTTACACATGATTGCCGTCGTTTTTAGTAATATTAATGACATTTTGTCCAAGTAATTTTCAAAATTGTACGCGCATCACAAGTTACAAGAAAATTACTGCACCTTTCGCGTTAGGCGTTGACTGAGTCTGACTATGTACATACCAATATCACTTGTGCTCTCCCCTTCTCTTTCAACTACGGTCCTATGCGAGCAACATGCGGTGCAGAACACGCTCAGGTGTATTTTCGGTACACGCCACCTTTGAAAAGAAATACTTTTCAAGTACTTCAGCAGCATTTTCCGCCACGTGTTGCAAACATAGAAATATGATTTCAAAACCATATTTTAAAGTCAGTGATATTCTCCTAAAGTCTCTGATATTTTTCACATGCATTATTTTAACAATTGTATCATCAAATTGCTGAAACTCATTGTGGATTTATGTAGTCAGTATTATACACAAATATACTAGCAGTTTCATTTTATTATTTTATGTCTAGCTATATTCGGTGGCCGTGCATTTATTTTAAACTTTATCTTACAACTCAGAATCTCAGCGAATGTACTTACTTACTGTTAAATAATTTTTCCTAAATCATAGCCATGAAAACGCGTAAAAGTTGGGAAGCTTTGGTCTTAAAGGTTCTTTCTTATATTTTTAAAAAATAAGATTAAAAACATGTTGACAAGTTCGAAAATTAATGACACAATTAATCTTATAAGTAAACTTGATTAGGCTGTTATGCAAGATATAAAAATTCCAATAAATATTTCTGTTTGTAATTTAAAATTCTCGATCAGATCATTCTCATACTATGTGTAGAAGAAGCGAGTTTGGGCGTTGCAATCCGCGCGCCTTAAGCGTGATAGGCGCCACCTGGGGCTAATTGCGTTCTATTCTTTTTTGTTCTTTCTCCCATTTTTCTCTATGGAGCTTTTGACACGACTGGTCGCTAACAATTAGTGTAGTAATACACGAAGATAATAATCCTTATTTGCACACGTCACATAACTGTAACAACAAGTATACTTAACTTTTTGAATAAATAATCCTACAATAATAATTACTGAGGTCGTTGCAAAGGTATCCACCTTACAAATTCGAGTGCACTAGTAATGTTTTGAATATGATAGAAAGAATATTCAGTATCTCGAGTAGGTTATGAGAAAAATGATATTTCAAAGTTTATATGAAAGCTATGCTGTTAAAACTCAGGCAATGAGATAAATCGAAAGAAATATGTGCATAGAAGTGCCGATAAAAATTTTAAGAGTAGACGCATAACGAAAGCGTTCCATCAGAGACTTATGGTAAAATACGATCCACGCGTAAGAGCACTCATAAGAAGTTAAAAAATTAAGGTTCCTATATTAAGGCGGAGGCGTGACCCTTAATACGATGGGGGCGATAAAGCGGTATAAGCTTAACTTTCTTAGTGGCGCATCAATCGAAGCTGGAGGTGATAAAAAGATACGAGTATATGCTTTTAACGTCATTCATTATCACTTTACAGCTTATGTCACTCGCCTCTCACGTAAGAATCATAAAACAAAGGATCGCAGATGAGAAAACTCCAAACATTGAGACCTCCAGTTACTTTGCGAGTGAAGAAATTTTTTATTGGCTCTTGGTGGGAGGCAAAGTCTTTTATGTCAGTTGTTGTACTTGTAAATGGGGGAGGATTTATATGTATAGATTAAATAGGCTGCAGCTTATGCGAATGGAATATTAAACATAATTTAATAGAAAGGACCACTTTTTTATTTTGGATGTTTTGACCGCATAATCATTAAACATAGAGGCTTGGGACAATTTTAAAAAGAAATTAGCAATAACTCATATGTGAGTTGTCATACTGAATTCATTTTAAAATTGTCTCTCAAGTCTTTTAAATTAAAATAGGTATTTGATGATATTTCACGGAAAGGGCGGCAAAAGCTTTTCGCCTTGCGGCGAAAAATCTCCAAACCGCCCCTGCTTGTATACTGAATCCATTCTAAGAAAGACCAAACGCCCATACCGTTTTGCGACCGTTCTGCGCAGCCCCCACTACTGCCTACGGGCCCAACGCAGGCGATTGCTCGTAGCGCTTTAGGCCGCGCACAGTGGTACATAATGACATTTTTTGTTCAAATCACCCTACAGGTCGCAATTTTTCAGATAACTTGACGATTTTTTTTTTAAATTCTTCGCATTTAAATTCTCTATCGATCTGCCCGGCCGACATTTTGAATTTCGTTGATGATTTTTTTATAGTTAGCGAATTATACAGCACTTTTCGAAGATCAGTATGTGTGGACTTTTTTGGCCGCCTGTTCCGAATTTAAAGTCAGATTTTCGAAATTGAAGGTGGCGAATCCAATATGTTGCAGCAAAATTTCAGAAAATGGGCTTATTCGGAAGAAACGTAGTGCGTCTAGATTTTCGGGGACGCTGATTACGAATATGACGTAATTATTATAAAGATCAAATTTTTTATTTGTACCACAAATCTAATATTGCAGATCAAATTGTAAAATTTAAAATCACGGATGGACGTTCGTATTTTGACAAATTTTTACGCATCTCATAAATGTAATTCTTACAGTTGACTTTTCGGATTCTATATTGATGAGCAAGATTTTTAATGTTTGATATTTTTAGAAGGCCTGATTCACTTAACGTTTTATCCCAGTTGCCTTTAGAAATCCGATTTTATTATGTGCAATCTTGTTTGAGCAGCAGGATTTGTGCTTCTGGAAGCAAATCTGATTTTTTGTTTATGTACGTGTTTAAAAATATAAAACGTTAAAAATCCTGCTTATCAATATTGACTTAGAAAAATCAACTATATTCGGCATATTGGATTCACCACCTTCAATTTCGAAAATCTGGCTTTGAATTCGGAACAGGTGGCCAAAAAAGCCCGGAGATACTGATCTTCGAAAAGTGCTGTATAATTCGCTAAATATAAAAAAATCAGCAACGAAATTCAAAATTTCGGCCGGACAGATCGATAGAGAATTTAATTGCGAAGAATTTAAAAAAAAATCGTCAAGTTTTCTGAAAAATTGCGACTTGTAGGGTGATTTGAACGAAAAATGTCATTATGTACCACTGTGCCGCGGCCAGATCTGAACCGAACGCCACTTGAGACTCCATAATGCCGCGTTCCTACCTGTGGAACGTATATTTCCAGCGATTTTCGCCAGTTTAGACAGAGATTGAAGGACAGAGAGTGTTTAGAATAGTGCAGAACAAAGATCTGTTGCTGTCTGTTTTTTGTTTATAAATGTAATACACGCAGGTACACGCAGCGGCTGCTTGACAAAAAACTAAAATGTGGACAACTGATTTACTGTTTTTCTGAGATAATCACTTTCACTCTACCGAGTAATAACGCTACATTACATGTATTACTGTTAATAACAAAAATATAAATGTTTTTCAAATAGGTGTTCATGACCCCCATATCAGGAATCGACCGAAGTTTCGCCTTGACGAATTTCAAACTACGATAAAAGAATTAATAATAACTTTGCTGTGCATATTTATTAACAATTATCTGTAACAGAGTTTAAAATAATTTTGTGAAAAATTTTCCAGAGATTATGTACTTTTCAACATTAAGTATGATCTGTTTTAGAATATCCGTAGTAATCGGGGCATCCGCAGTAATACCCACACTTACCCTAGTATGTTGACAGTTTTTCCTTTGTATTAGAATCAGAGGAACTAGTTGACAGTTAGGGATAGAAACCGAAGGTGATGAAATTATAAGCCAAGAAGCAACGCTGCAATTAATTATTCTCTTACATTTATTTGTGCGAGCCCGTGACTGTAGCTCGATGCACCTCGCTTCTCTTTTATTCGTCATGTCAAGCAGCAGCAGAGGATGTTTTCATTGGAACATCTCAATTTCAAATGCTCCAAGGGGGATGCAACGCCATAAATCTTCGTCCCCTGATGGCGGAAAGGAGTGCGTTAATCTTAAGGCCAGCGTTCAACTTCCATACAAACTGTATATCAGAGTAAAGTTTTCAATAGGAATTCCGCTTGCTTCTTTTTGTTACGCTCCTGATCGCAGGCAGGACTTTATTCATGAGATAAGGCCAGTAATTTAAGTTTCGAATGCTGCGTTTATAATTGTACAGTCTAAAGTAGGGATTTTATACATTTCAGAGTTCAGAAAAGGAAAATTGCATACATATTATATTATGTTACATCACTTTGTAATTTCGCTTGGCGCATAATTTACATGCAGATAATTCATATGATAATCAAAACATCAATCTGCTATACAATATCTTTTGCATGAATGGTTTAAAAAAAAATAGGAGAAATGCTCGTTTTCTAATTTAGATTGCAGAAATTATATTTATATGCCATTTGAAATATTAAATTATGCTACTAGCTACTAGCGCCTCTCCCCTTTAGGGGTGATAAATGGAGGCCACTTTGACATAGATTTAAAGGCCCCTGGGATTTATGGAATTTGAGACCAAAACGATTAAAATTGATCGCGGAAGTTTCGATATATTAAAAGGTGCGTGCGCCACCCTGTATAATAAATATAATTCAAGTGTGCTAATATCGCAAAAGACAGAATTTTATCGTTGTTATCTTTTGCACTTTTCCCCAGAGATTGTACCTCTAAATGAACACCAAATTCAACGATAAAATCCTACTTTATAGTTATTAAATTATTGTCATTCCTAATGCATTGAAAATTAATAATTTTCTGGATATTTCAATTAACTGTAAATTAAACTCTTCTGTTTTCAAAACGTTAAATAAATTTATGAGTCACTCATAGAATGACCACACCCCAACATTGACAACACCTTTACGGTGCTCTGTGGTAATACAGTGGTATGCACGAAGTATATAGCAAACATCTTACCGTATCAGGTCGGTGGGAAAGTAGTGTCGGTGTTATGGATGCAAAAGTAAATTAATTTACAATGGTGTTATTGTTTTATTTAATCTGTTATACAGGCCTGCGATGAAAAAACTTTTCTGTACAATTTAACTGTTTTTAATATATTTTTAGTTGTTGAATTCGAAGAAAACAATACAAATTTCATACCACATTGACTACAGACGGCTTTAGGGTTCCTATAACGGTTCGTAGGTACAGGTAAATACATATTGGAACTTACTAGAAATTTCTAGGAGACTATAAATAATGTGTCGCCAAGCCACACTGGTTAATTGTGTGTTCAGTAATTTTTCATTACAAATTTCATTCAATCGCATATTAAAACATTAAAAGGTCCAAGCGAGGTGTGAAGAAACTGAACGTGATAGAGCAAATCTGAGGTTATTTTTGCATTTAGAAGTCGAAATTCCTATTAAACCAGCATACATTTTTAAAAAAAGTTTTTATGACCCTCAATTTTGCAGCTCCATGTTATATCTATGGTAGGCGGGCAAACGAGTATAAGTTAAATTTTATTTCTTTTTTGTGAATCGAAGTTAAATTAAAAATTAAAGTTTCTTTTAAGATATATTTTATCAACTTTCACGTCCAAAATCTAACACCTGCCCTTACGCAGCACTTTAAATATTCTAAGTGTCTTTCTGCAAAACTAATAATTCTGAGTTATACTCGTTTACCCGCCCCCCAGAGATATTACATCATTACATCATGGACATGAGTCCATTGTTTTCTGTTTCCATTCCACATTCTCAATGCCATTTTCACAGAAAGGTGCCGGTTTTGATTAAAAAAAAAACTGTCGAATGTTTTCTTCAACTTCAACGAACGTGTTTATATTTTTTCCATTTATGTAATTATGTAATGAACGACAAAGGTAATAGTCTAATGGTGCCATGTCTAGGGCATACAGAGGATGAGAAGGAATAACAAACAGGTAGCTGCATTTTCGCCTTTTTTAAATCCATGTAACATGATTGCTCGAAAACGAATTGATGATGACGATGATTGAAAATGAGCTTATCGCAAACGGTGACATATAAGCCATCTGAAACAACTATTCATCTTAGTACGGTGCGAAAGCGACTTTACTTCTGAACTCAATAAAAGATGTCAAGTGCTATTCCTATCGCAAGCACAGAGAAAGGCTATCCAATTATCACGAGTTCATGATCACTGGCTGTACGTCGGGTGGCATTTTATCTCTGCCCGCCCCCGTAATTTCTCTATTCACCTTCTGTGCTTTTTCTCTGCACCGACCACCCGTCCCTTGCCTACCATTAAACAATACCAGTATGCAAATCAAGTTGGCTTAATTGCGGCTGTTTTGCATGCGTGGAATATCCGGGTGACAATCGTCGTATCGCGATCACACGCGGTGTATCGTTCGCTGCCGTGGGGACGTATCTGCATTCCGTGTAATTTTTCATCTGCTCGCGTGACACCGTTCTATAAAAGGATTCGAAGATCGAGGGTGAGATAAATTACGCGAGTCTTTACGTAATTACACCGTTAAGGGGCTAATTAGAGCGTACGAGGTTTGCGTAGCGAACGTGCAACGGGTATTTGTTCACACGCCGTTGGTCTCAATTAATTTTAAGCGAGGGAGGAATATATGACGGTGTGAAGGCGATTTTTCATGAGTCTTTATTTTCTTGGTCGTACAGTGTCAGACTTTTTTTTCTATCTGTGTTTATTTCACGTTTCGTGTGATAACTTGTTTGGAAAATATCGGGGGATTAGTTATTTGTTTTTTTTTTTTAGTTTTATTACAGGTTTAGGAAGAAAGATCATTGAAACCGGTTGAAGCTATGTTTATGATTACCTCCACCGCAGCGCTCGGGTTGCTTATTGTTTTAGACGGTGTCGCCGTCGAATCTTGAGTCTTTTAGTTCTGTGGCGTGACACGTGCATGGCGCTGCGGTTGCTTACCGATTGTAGAGCACTACGTTTTTGTTTGTTTGTTTTTATTGTTGTCCTGTGTTTTAAGCAGGATGGCGTTTCAAGCTTACTTTTGCTTAAATTGCCCATCGAACTATAGTCCCATTTGTTTGTTCTCTCCTTCGGGTCCCAGTAGCAGCAGCGCACCGGGAGAAAGGTGGTCTCCCATCTTTCCCCAGTACACCGCCCCGTGATGCTTAACTTCGGTGATCTAACGAGAACCGGTGTTTTCCATCACGGCTACAGCCGCTGGTGTAGAGCACTAAAGAGGTGAGCACGGTGTAATAGTTAGGTGTTCCGACTCGGCACCTTTACCACAGCGATTTTGTGTGCCGATTTCTGTGTGGTTCTTCTGGCCGCCGCGAGAGGCGCCATGATCAGAAATCCATGTACTATGCATTTATGTGACTGTGTAGTACAGCTTTTAGTCGTAGTATGCGCAAAAAGTCAGCCTTTTCTCATTGAGCGCCAATCTAGCGGCCGCCAGCAGAACTAGGACGAAAAAGTTACACATTCTGAACCGGAGTCTGAACACCTGTCTACACCGCGGAGGTGAGTGTCATAGACATATATAGACAGAGCGTAAGCTGAGGGGGGTGTAAGATTCGCGGTAAGGGGAGCGATACAGGCAAATCGGGTAACGCAGTGGTTATGCATGCCGAATGCTTCCGAAGCTAACCCGACGTGCCTGTATCTGACTTCTGCCTTTTCCCCTCCAAGCCTACCGTTCCCCTCGCCGAAAGTCCCAGCTTCTGCTCCGTCTATATATGTCTATGGTGAGTATACGCATCCGCCATATTGGGTCCTCTGGAGAGAGAAGATTATTGAGTACCCGCCCTTTTGAGTGCTGTCAAATTCGCTTTATAAACAAAATGTAAACTAAAATGTATTAAAATACTCTAATAATGTGTCGTGCTACCATGCATCAATATCAATAACGCATATTTTGTTTATAAAGTGAATCTGACAATACTCAAAAAGGCGGGTACTCAATAATCTTCTCTCTCTAGAGGACCCAATATGGAGCATGCGCATACTCACCTCTTCAGTGCTCTACCGGTTGCTAGTAGCACTTACAATCAGTGGTGGGTGCGTATTTTACCTAACGTACTGTAGTTTGCAGAAAAGAAGACGCCCGGACCCTAAGCGGAGCAAGGGGGCTATTTTGGTCGCATTGGCTCCCACCGCTTGTGTCCCGTCCGCTTACTTTGTATTCGTCGACGTTGTCGCGTCGGCCAATGCGAGCAAAGTAGCTCCCTTGCCCCGCTTAGCATCCGGGCGCCTTCTTTCCTGCAAACGACAGTAGAAAAGTGAATCCTCTACGTGTAGAAGAAGACGCAGTAAATAGCTTAACTTTATCACGCCCATGTATTTTACTGCATAAAATCATATTGTTTGAAAAAACCGTTGCAGATTGTGGAATACCATAACCTACATGTTCATATCGTAGCTTTGTATCAGCATAGATATAGGCCTAATTTAAATCGAACAGCTTAAAAAAATGTAAAATGATTGATAACCAAGTAAACATAAGACTCCTGAAGTACTTAATTAAGTAAAAATCCTAAACTAGATTCTTCCTAGTAGTTTGAAACCGAGCAATATCGATGCAATTACAATTTTTCAAGAAAATTTAACAAATTCAAATTTTCACCAGGCCCTGATAATTACCGAACCACTCTCTCCTCTCGCGCTAGAGTTATGTTCTCGGTAACCTGAGACTCGGAATATTAAAAGCAGGAAATAATTTGCGGAAAATTAAGCGGGAAAGTAACTTCAATTGCCATAGCCATTCAGCCGCTAATGCTTTCCGCTGTGCAAACGTACAATTTCTAGTGGCTGAAATGTGCATTCGCCACTAATCACGTAACAGCTCCTTTGACGAGCCGTGTCGAGACTTCAAGTGACTATCAAACGGAAAGGCGCATTAAAGACCGAGGGAAAAGAGAACAAGCGATGGAGCAAGATCGTGACAGAGGCGGAGAGAGTGTGAACTAGACGCTTTTCAATTTGTGCGGACACGTGACGTTACACTTCCGCATAGCGCACAAGTGCTTCTTCCCCCGAGCCTGCCCACCCCCTCTCTCTTCCACTAGAATGGGGGATGAAAAAAGCAGCATTCATGGCTACGTGTACAGGGTGAATCACGTGAAACGGAACACCTGAATATATCTTCTCGACTGGAAAATACAGAAAAATGCGCATAACAATTTATATTATGTAGGTAGTGAAATGTGATGAACAGAATTTCTTCCCCTTGAGATCACGTGTGTTAGAGTTATGAAGGTCATCAGTGTTTTTTTTAATGGAAAGAAAGTAGAATAAGTTCGTGTATGTATATACCACAACCCGATCGTGAAATTGTCTGGAACTTGGAATCAGACCTAATCTCCTTGTCATATCAGAAGGAACCCGTTTCACGCATGTAGAATGAGCTCATTGGCTCCTAGGGAGTGTTGGTTAGGGTATAGGCTATACGGGTAAAGGCTTTCGCCGGTTAGTCGTTTTCTAGTCTAAAAATTGAACGAAAGTTGAAACCACGTTGGTCACAACCCAAGAGCTAAAGATCCTTGAATAACCGGCTTCATCTCTGGCGCATGACTAAAGCTAAAGCTAAATCATCAAAATTTAAACTTTGAATAACGACTAACCCAGACCTTTTATCTAGATATTATCTAGATATTATCTTTGCCCAACTCTGGGGCTAGCCAATAGTAGCGCAGAACAGGTCTATGCGCAGGTTCCTTGTTGTATGACAGAGTATATACAAGTCTTTGAGGTGGGAACTAAAGAAAAATTCAAAATTTCGATTTTTTTCTGTAGAGAATATTAAAACGATACGTGTGTTATGAGGCGCTATTCCAGAAAATATGAAAGTATGGATAGTTGAATCTTCTGCAGCAATTCCTCAGGATACAACTGAAGGAGCATTGCAATGTGTTTCTGTATGTTTTACACAATCTATCATTGCTGAAAGACATTACTTTGAATATTTAATGCCGCCTTGTTGGTTGGCAACTATACTCCATGTCATTTAAGAAGGAACCTGCCGACCGACGAGTTTAGACCGGTTCTGCGCAGGTTGACGCTCATTGGTGCCGGGGGAAGCCACTATTGGCTGTACCCCCACCAACGCTTTCTCGGAGCCAATGAGCTCACTCTACATGCGCGAAACGGGTTCTTTCTTAACTGACAGGGAGTATACAATTTTCTTGTTAGAGACACTATAATAAGAGTCTGGCCAAAGAGGAGATATAATAAGAGGCGTCACTCCGGGCGGAACATTTGAAGTCCTTACTTGACCTTGGCATTTAAATTGGTAGTCTATTCGAACAGGATATTCAGATCGACTAAATGTATTTTATCGCAATTTGCTGATTATTGCCGAAGTTTACCGTGGTTTACCGATCATTGCCGAATGGGCATTTAAATTGGTTGTCTAGTGATTTCCCTAGTTTATGTTCGTCCTTGTCGAGTGACGCCTCTTATTATATCACCTCTTTGGTCTGGCCATGAAAAGGCCACTTTTGATTGGTCCGCCATTTTTTCTCTATTCCCGCTGATTTTTAAATGTGTCAATTATACAAATCTTAATTGAAACACATTTTTTTGAAAAATATATGTTTGAAAGTTAATAGAAAAACTTTTTTTGTCATACTGTTCTAATTGTTTGTAATATCTATTTATCTGAAAAATACACATCGCATAAATAATACACAGAAAGTATTGTGTGCAACTTTTATTTTATTCTACTAGTAAAATTAATTTATTTGATATAATAAATATATATCTTATACTATAAAGCAGAAAGTGTTTCGTATGTTTGTGCGTTTGTCTGTCGCGTAAAAACTTTCGAACGGTAAACTTGGGGGTCAAGAAATGTACCTCGGCTCATTATGTCTGGGTAATCCCGATAAATGTGACTATTTTCACCAGAAGAAAAAAATAAAAAAAAATGTTTTTCTTTTATAAAATCAGAATCTAAATTTCGGGCGAAGCCGAGTAGTAAAGAAAGTATACTATAACTCAAAGGTGTTCCACACTGTGCAATATTAAAGTTCAATACGTCTAAATAATATACTTTAGACTACAGGCTCTGATATACAGGGTGTTCCACGATATATTCAACAAGCTTTTCCCACGTGGTCACTTTTATTACAAAATAACATACTATACACCCTACTTTCAGCAAAACGGTAATCCACGCGTGACTTTTTTTTACTTCCTGATTTTACACAAAATTTAAATATAGTGTTCAAATTGGCAACCTTCTATTTGTTAACATAATGTTAACCGTCTATTATAATTTTAATGCTATGGCTAACATCGTACATTCTATGTGCCAGTTCTTTACGAGTTTCTGGTTTATCTGGATTTAATGTATCTTGTGCAAAAATCAAAAGAATAAAAGGATGAAAGTATGTATGCCCGGATTACCATTTTGCTGTAAGCATGGCTAGTGTGTTATTTGTGATATAATTGGCTAACAAAACGAAATAAACATTTACGAAAAGTTTGTTGATTAATCGTGGAACACCCTTATGTTTCCAAGTTCAGGGTCACATTATGGTTTATCGTTAACTTGTCTTAACTTTATTTAAAAAAATTATGAAACTTCGGGGATATAGAGTGGAAATATAGATATCTTTGCGCTTTCTTTTTTGCTGCCTAAACTCACTCTAAGGGGGTTGAAATTGGCCCTTGAATATCCGGTTATTTTCCGATGTTGTGTTATAACTCGCGAACTGTAAGAAATAGAAATAAAGTTTTCGGACAAAAGTTGCTCCTTTTAATTAGGACTATAATTGTTATAACAAAAAAATCGGAAAGTAACCGGATTTGGGGATCTTCCCTTATTAATACAATATGTACCACGATTCCAGTAAAAATAATCCAACCATTATTGATCCCAAGTATGCATGATTTCTAATTATGCATCGCCAATGTCAAACTACAAAGGCACTTTTGATCCACTGTATACATATGAACCAGCAGTCAGCGTGGTGTTGTCATGGTAACAACACCGGTTCGCGCGTGGCACTAGCCACAAAAGCAAAGGCGTGACAAATAGGGAGAAGAATAGACAATGACGATGTTCCAGCCTCTCGACAGGACACTCAGCCCCAGCTACACCGAACCGAGATCGTTCGTGCCTGTAACACCATCCGCTCGCATACTTTAAAGTTCACCCACGTCTCGCCCTTCCTTCACACCATTTTTTCCCCTCTTTGTTCAACGTTACCATATCCGTGCAATGTTAAACGTCAGGTGTCGTGACTGACCATTTCAGTAATAGAATGAATCATAAATGGAAGATAAAGTTTTCTTTGAACACTGGGTGGGCCAAAAAGTGTTCTGGAAACAAGTTTTGTATGTAAACCAAATATCTTTTATTATATTTAACTGGATTATGATATATTGAGTATACCTCCGATTTTCAATTTTTATTTGAGTATTTATAGCAATGGCACTAAAGAGAAATTACAGAATTAATGAGGTTCAGTTTCTGAACAATAATTTTCAGTTGAAGCTGAGAATAGTAGGGGAGAGTTGCCAATATCGTACTGGTCACCTAAATGGTAGTAGGACTGGGACTATTTGAATATTTTAATATTCAAATATTTTACAAGTATTCGAATGCTACGAATAAACGTTATTATTCGAATACTATTCGAATAGTATGGTGTGAAGTGGGTCAAAATTAGCTTACAAGATTTCACCCTGACAAATGAACCTAAAGAACTTGATTTATAATTCACACCATACTATTCGAATACTTAAATATTCGAATAGTATTCGAATACTTGGATATTCGAATAGTATTCGAATACTTGGATATTCGACTACTTAAATATTCGAATACTTGGATATTCGACTACTTAAATATTCGAATACTTGGATATTCGACTACTTAAATATTCGAATACTTGGATATTCGACTACTTAAATATTCGAATAGTATTCGAATACTTGGATATTCGAATAGTATTCGAATACTTGGATATTCGAATAGTATTCGAATACTTGGATATTCGAATTATATTCGCCAAATAATTGAGCAACTGAAGTATTCGAATATTCGAGTACCGAAAATTTGACAAATAGTCCCAGCCCTAAATCGCACCTCATCAATTTCTCAGTAATTAATGAATATAAACGACATCTAATGATAAAAATATCAAGTAAATGCGAAATGAGAAATAGAAACAAATCCTTCAGGTATAATTGATGTAACTTTTTACCAGTTTATCTTAGTTGATAATAATCACACAATGCAGTTTTATCCTGTATTTTTGTATTTTTCTAAAAGCGGTTTAATGTAGAATATTTTACATTCATTTTATGTACATATTGCATTCATTATAAAGTTTAAATTGAGATTTAGAAATAAATAGATCCTGTTTCCTAAATCATACCACTACCATCGTACTAAGGATTTGAGAATAGGTTATGTACAAATATCATTTACTTAGGTTATTGCAACCTGTATGTGATCTATATACACATTTATAGGTATGTAACTATATAATAATCATTACTTTATGTTGAATATTTTCTTCTTTATTTTTTATTAAAGCTGTTTTTACAAGAGGTACGATTTTGGAAACCGAGAGGTATGATTTAGGAGACCGGTTGCCTAAATCGTATCTTTTACAGTATGTCACAAAAAGATTAATAACAAATTAATTTGTTCTGAACTAAAGGTTAAGCATATAATAGTAGGTGCCTAAAAAATCAAACTACAATATACAGTAGTCACTTGCGTTCAAATTAGTACCAAATATGAAATATAAGGTCAAATATCTTAAGTGGTACGATATAGGCAACTCTCCCCTATATTTTGTAGAAACGATATTTTGAAATGATAAGTCTGTGGTCGGCATTGACGTTTTATTCTTAAAGAAAATTAGCAGACATTATAATACAAATTATCATTTAAATCATCGAAAGACACTGCAGACAGGCTTTTTGAATTTTTTGCACATCTCTTAATTTTCTTTCTATATATACGTATACTTAGCGAACTGCGTAGACTCCTTTTAAACGCATTAGCGAAGATTTTAAAACTTAAGAAAATATTGATTAATTACCCTTCATCTTGTGTCTGCATAAATCCTGGAAAGTGGTGGTCCATAAAAATTGATTAATAACGTACAGGGTACTGCGTAGTAATATATTTTATAATTCAAATTTTTATTTCAAAATGGAAAAGCAGAAGACTGCGATGGCAATTTTTGCCACTTCTACGTTAACTAAATATTCAGGGGTATTCACAAAAGAAACCGTATCTCTGCTACAACACTGATCACTTATAAACAATTGATCCAATGTCACAAGGGAAGTTCGGTAACTCGAGAATTCAAACAAATCTGATACTTTACAGAAATGTAGCGCAAGTGATACTAATAATGTAATTATTTTTTTATTCGGCAATATAGTGCTCCTAAGGGTGGAAGAAAACACCCCCTGCAAAAAATTGTGAGTTTTCAGATTATCGTGAATATCTATGAAACTATAAAAGTTTCCTCCCTTCCTTCCCTTGTCAGAAACACGTATATTTTAACTTGCTTCTAACTATTGATCCACGAAGTATAAAGCACTTGACTATGATACCAAAGATCATACTTTACTCTTGCTGTAACAATAAAAACGCTGATTGCTAGTTTATAAGTAATTTTGGGGGTAGAATACGTAAGAGCCACTGCTTTCACTAGTCATACCAATCTCCTGCATGCCTTGGAGCTCGTCCAGCTTTCACACTCGCCCTCTTCCCTTCCATTTCCTCTCAATTCTTGCAGCTCTTGCAGTCCGAGAGTCACGTGCCACCACTCTTGCTTCAACCTCACGGCGTAACCTGTGTTACTTGCAACTCAAACTATCCTTGTGATGGTAATAACCCAGTGGGGAATAGATTGTAACTAGGACTACATAGTCGTTAACTACACTTGTTCGTGCAAGGAATTAACTGTAAAATTCAGCATCGAAATATCTACATCCATTATCACAGACTAATAAAAAATATTCCACAAATCAATTCTTCTGATTTAAACGAGGAAACAAATTGCTTAAAACAACTTATTTTCAAAACGTTCCTCTTTAATACAATGTGAGTGGTACTAAAACAAGTTTAATTAAAAAATGTTTATTTTATAGTTTTTTGGTATCCTATGATATGTTGATAAAGAATTTCCAAAAAAACAGGTGGGGATAAATATTGAAAAAATAATTTTTATCGAAAATTTTTTATCACTATATACAGTAGGATATGAAAAACATAAAACTTTGAATTAAACTTTTTTGCGTTATCTTTTACGGTTTCTTTGAGGGGGTGTTTTCACCCTTAGGACCGTTTCATTGCTGAAACAAAGAATGGTTTCATCATCAGCACCACTTGAACTACATTTCTGGAAAGTTCCAAGTTTCTTTTAATTTTCGAATTGCAGAACATCCCCTGTGAGAATTATATACCTAATTTTTAAGTAAACCACCCCACAGAGGTGACTTCTGACAATGTTTTTCCATTTAAACGCACGTAAAAGTATTTAGAAACATTATTTGCGGCATTAATTTCACAATGCCACTTCGTTGCAATTTATTAACAATGACTTCCAAGTGGTATGTATAAATTGAGTTCTGCCGATTTAATCCATCGCGTGGAGCGTGCATTCTAGTACTTTATAAAACAAAGTATTCGTTATCCATGGAATTTATTGTATCGGCGTGCCAATTCAATCTGTACTTTTCCGTCGAGTTGAAGTTTAAATCGTTTACCGTGGAATCTATCGGCGATCATCATATATTTCTACCGATTATCGCGTTATAATTAATAGCACGATTTCCACTCCGCCACCGTGGTACTCGCGCGATATCTAGAGTGAAAAATGGTCGGCCCGATAATATCGGCACACTCTCGTCATTTATCTCCCTGTTCATTTACTCGATGTCGTTAAAGGTGGGCGACTTTAAGCCGGTATTAATCTAACTCTCGACGTGAAAGCTCAACGGCGCCTTTAAAAAGAGACGCATCATGAACTACTTTCAATATTCATGCGCCTCGCCATTACCATAAAACAACCTTCGAATTTGACCTCATAAAGCGAAGAGATCCTCCAATAATTTCCTTCCGGGGGACGGGGTTCGCCAAGATAAAACGGATAACGCTGCTCCAACGATTCTTAGTATACTATACCTACACTACCATTTAGAAGTAGGTATTTGATTACTTCTTACATGTATGTATGTACACTACCCCCCAAAACTATGTGATCACCTGTTACATTTACCTACGTTTGATAATAGAGAAAATAGAGTACAAGTTAACACAAATAGTTGATTACTGCTTGTCCTTATCAAATTTCTACTGATTTATGTCTACCCTAGGAATTAGGTTTATCTCGTTCGAAGTACCCGGATATCTCACGAATCTCAACAGTGCTCGACCAGGATCAAATTTAAAAAATTATGTTCGGAACGTAACGATCATTATCCGAAATTAGGACCAACTTCTTTCATTATTCATAGCCAAATTTAAACTCGATTCAATTTCAATTCGAGGATGTTCTCAGATAACCCCAGAAGTCCATCGAATCCGTAAAATCGTTACGGAATCAGTAGTTTGATAGAAGCTTGATAAGAGGAAGCTTTATGAATGCACTACTGCAATTCGACACTCGCCATCTCTGGAAATCTAAACTTCCTACCGGTCAGCAGATGCTTGTACAAACAGGACCATCTAGTAAAATCAGTACCGGACATTAACGAAGGAGTTGGGACTGACGAAAAGAGGAAAGTGGAAGACACTGGCAGAGAGGTGCGCGCAAAAGAAATATGGCGACAGACACGGTTACGTTTCAGCTACACCTATGACATCCCTCGTCCCTGGCTTTTGAACTCTTATTCTTCTCTTGTTGACTCTTGTTGATCAAACTTACGTCCTCGTCCCTGCTCGGTTCTCAGTGAACTGTGTACGTTACCACGCTTTAAAATATCTCCCTGGACAGGTGAAAGATTATCCAATTCCCAGAGATTTTCTACCAGAGGCGCAAGGTACATTTTGTTGAGTAACGATAACAGTAGTTCGCTATAGTTCATCTGTGACGCATCTTATTATCGCTTTGCATATGCAGTGTGCGCGAATTGGACCGCGGTAGGTGGAACAAATTTGTACGAGAATTTTACGTTTGATTTAGTGTCGCATGAAAGACTCGGGAGAGAAAATGAATATCCAGTAAAGCTATAGAGGCTATGAAATTTTTCTAGTTAATTATTTACTGTTTTTTAATTTACGGAAAATATAACTTGATTTACATTTGATTGAGTGGATTTGAAGAAAAAAATCTTGCTGAGGTTATGGATACATTCATATCAGTGAATTTATAAGAACTTTTGATGAAGGGATCTATATAATATATGTATGTGTAGTAGTAGCTGCTTGGAATATTCAGTTGAGTAAAAATAGGAGGTACTTTTAAATACAGTAGGTTAGCCCTCCTACTTCTTCTGTCTTGCTGCGGCGAATGAAACGTCGAATGAGGGTTGCCCCTCTCGCGTGTACACAGTCTACCTGTAGACTTCCTTAAGTTCTGGGACCCAGTAAAAACCGAGCGTGGAATTATTACGTTGCTAACAGGGTTGCCGGGAAATACCTTGCAACAGCGGAGTGAGAGCATCGCGTAGGGGAGAGGGAACACCTATAGCAGTGGCGGTATATGGCTGCGTAATGGGAAACGAACCGACGCTAGCGCCAAGCCACGGCCAATCCGCGTCGTCGGGGAATAGATTGTTGACGCTGGTTGGTCGTAACGTCACTTGCGTTGGTTTCGCGTTGGCTTCGCGTTGGCGTCAGTTGGCTTGGCTTGGCGCTGGCGTCGGTTCGTTTCCCATCACGAACACATATACCGCCACTGCTGTAGGTGTTCCCTCTCCCCTACGCGATGCTCCCACTCCGCTGCTGCAGGGTGTTTCCCGGCAACCCTGGTTGCTAACAAGAACATAGGGTGTGAGAACTGCAATAGTGGTATGAGTCTGCAGCCACATACAGTTTTGCAGTTATCCCCACGTCACAGTTCCGCTCTGGGTTGTTACCCGGGTCCAGGGTTGCCAGGCTATTCCCATTACGTAGTAGATGTGTGTGTGTGATGACACTGTGACACACATATACCGCCACTGCTGTAGGTGTCGCGTTCCACAACGTGTAGGGGAAAGCCTGGCATCTCTGTCCAGGTTGCAGAACCAACCGAAGTCTACGATTGTGTATACCTGCTCTACGCGGTAAGACAGTGCAGTAAACTCTCGCTATAAGCGCGCGCTCGGGGCTGACAACGAACGCTCAACGCATAGCGTCGACGATTCTGAGTTGTCGATGGCGCGAAAGAGAGACAGAGCGTATGGACGTGAAAGATGAACCGAGGCGGAACATAGGTACGTGAAAAACGAAGCGAGACGAAGTGTCATGGTTTCTCTCTTTCGTTGCCAACGGTAACGTCGTGTCGACTCTTTCGTCCCCTCTCGCTCGCTCGCGGGTTCTCTCGCTCTCGACAAAAGGATTCCAAGAAAAGGTGGTGATAGCGACGCGCGTTCAACGCATAGTTGAAATGCGCTCATAACGAGAGTTTATTATGTGTAAACTGTCTGTCTCGATCTAAAGGTGCGATCCCATGGTGCGTGGCTCGGTAAACTTTGCAGGATCGTCAAATCTGTTTCACGAGCGCAAGTCGGCGTTTCGACGACGCGGCTAGCCCAAGCTGATCATTTGTGGGATCAGCAGTGGGATCGCATCTTAAGGCAGGTCTGTTCCACTGACAATGAGCTGTGGCGCGCAACAGCGCTTTCGATTGTTCACGGGCAAAGCCAAGAACAACACCGGGGGCACTTTCCTCACCTTATGGCCGCTAGCTACCGCAGTGTGCAGGTCTTCTAAGGCAGGACTGATGATGACAGTGATGACCTGGGGTTAGCTCGTTGCTACCTTTAAGGGGCCTGAAGTTTCTCACTCACGAACACTCCCCACCACGGCGCTGTTGCTCATGAAGGCGTGGCTTAGCGCTTTTCAATGCTCTTTGTCCATGTTCCCGAAAATGCTGCCCGCTGTATTATTAGGTACAAAAATATCAATTACCCTTCAATTCAGAACGATTCGTTTCACTTACCGTACTACACCTATACCTGATGAGCGTGGTACCTAACCCAGACCTAACATATCAGAATTAATGCCTGGAGTTCATGATGAAATGAGAAGCAAATACTGTGCACGTCGGAAATTCACCGTGCGCGATAAGCGCACTCGTCGTGACCCCGATTGGTTTTTCATCTACAGCTGAATAAAAGTTCAGACGGCAACCGCACGTGTAACCGAAACTCCGTGGACCAATAATTAGTTCATCGGGGAAAGCAGGGGGCCAGAAAATAGCACGAACCGTGGCCAACAAATTCAATTGGTTCCTCGGGAGAGTTCGGTTGATTATAACTGGACCACTGGGGAAAAAGAAGCTGGCAATGATATTTGCTGCCAGTTTTCGACCACCAGCACGTTCCCCCAGTAAATTACGGGTTAGAGTTCTGCGCGCCCTTTTTATTACACACCGTGTTCTTGTTCCACCACATTGTAATTCAACGCGGGAAGAATTTTCCTCTCGTAGGTGAAAACGGGTTATTAAAGCCCGCGATTTTCTATACCGTTCTCTTCGCTCTACCTGAATTATTTCATCGCAACAGGGAGCTGGATACGTTAATCGCGTCGCAAAGTTACTCTGTAGCGTTACCCCGAGATCGAGTGCAGGACGAGGTCAAGCAGCTTTTTCACGTATTCTGCAAGCGCAGGTTTATACTACGATCGAGTTATGACTGGAAAAATCTAAAGCTTGTGGTCAGGAAATGGCTGTGGAGTGGATCACAGGTATAATAAATTTCTTGATGTTAACACGTGTAGGTAAAGATCGGCAAGTGAGTCATCTATGATAATATGCTTCGATTCACTCTATTGACCTTTAGCCTTTAGGTACAAGTACGCGGCAGCGTGGAAGAAATAGCGAAGGAGGAGAAGTCACTATGAAGATTGAAGGCATAAGCACGTAAATTTAAGAGGTATAGGTAGTGGCAATTTTGGCCTCAGGAATCTTAGGGTGGTATTCACAGTCGTTGCTTAAGACTAAGATCGTCTTAAGCATGCAGCATTCTCTGCTAATCTAATAGACTAGTAAAGGATGCCGATTGCAAAATAATCTTGAGAATAAGTAGCGACTGTGAATACCGCTCTTAGTTTTCTGAATCATGAGTTTGTTTTTTCAAAGCGACTTCCAGTTTTTCTGTGGTAAGGTAAATGTCCCCATTTCTGGTCATGTCCCTATTTCTACTCATCTCGTATTTTTCTTATTATTATAAGCGTTAAGTTTGTACTATAGTTGTAACAAAATAATTCTAAATTATTTGAACATTTATGCGAGTGTTGCACGAACTTGGGACTAAACAAAGTGCAGCATAAGCAACGAAAATCTTTTAAAACAAGAGACGCATGTTTTTTCGATCGTGTTCTAGCTGTTGGTGCTAAGGAACAGCGTCACTATTGGTATTCGATAATTGGGCAGAAAATAGTTTTTGCAGTGAAAGTTTTTATTGAATAACAAAAACAGATACCCTATTGTGCTCTGGATTTAGATTTTTTTTACTATTTTTACTTTTTTAAATAAAATACAGGTGAGTAGATTTAGGGTCAAGCGAATCACCGTCATGTCCGCATTTCTACTCGTCAAAATTTTAGTAACGTAACCTCACAATTCAATATATGCTGCAACCTCTGTTTCTATTCGATGGCATTTTATTTTTTATTTATCATTATTTTATGTTTTACTATTTTGCTATAAAACCTCTCCATACAAGATGTAACTTATTTTAACCTAAAAAGGCAACATATTATGTGAACAGAAATTGGTACAAATGGTGAGTAGATACACGTACATTTTTATTGTTGGTGAGCAGAAATACGGACATTTAGAGCATTGTATTTAATTATAAATTGCTAATAGTTGTAAACAGCTTAAAATATCTTTCTTGAATAATTTTTGAATTGGTTGATTTATTGTTAAAGAATTAATCAAGCATTCTGCAAATTTTTATCACAAACAAATTTTGTACACCATCTATGTATCAAGTAACCTCTTAAATGAGCAAAAATTGGGACATTCACCTTATGCTGGCTCCAGTTGGTATATTCGCAATTTCTAGTAAAATTTTTTTGAAGCCATGTTTATGGTTAACTCCGCCGCAGCGCTAGCGCTGCCTATTGTTTTAGACAGTGTCGCCGTCGAATCTTGAGTTTTTTAGTTTTGTGGCGTGACACGGGTGTCACGTGGCGCCGTGGTTACTTGCCGGCGGCCGGTAGTAGTCATCGCAGGGTCCCAAGAGCAAGTCTAACCTATATATTAAACTCGATCAACCGAACGATATTTCTTTTGTTATTTTTTTCTTTGTGTTAAATAAACTATTGTGTGTAAAAATATAATCGTTCTACCTACGAAATGAATTTCTATTTCTCACTAAGTAGTTTGTATATCTAATAATCTACTGAGCTATGAGTTCCATTTCATAATAGTTCCTGTGGAAAGTGGTTTTCTATCAGATCACTGATAAGATTAAATAAACATACATTTTTTCTTCTACAGCATTAACTGTATTTCTGTGCTTTGCTTTACGTATCACAGTAATCCTTAATTTTATTATCATTCATACATTTTATTCTCACTGTCATATAATGCACCAAATTTTGTATCCTGCATAGTTTCCATTCAATATTTTGTAATACAACCCAAAACCAATAATGCAGCGATTATTTAATGAGACCAAAATAGAAAGAAGAAAGGAAAGACTAATTGTGAAACATTACAGTTATAACGTTGATGCATTTCAGACGACTCTGCAATGCAATGCTTTGTTCTACAAGAATGAGAAAGAATTTGCTAAATTTGCATACGCGTTACATCAACAATTTCAGGACGCGTCCCTAAAAATGCCCACGGAGTTCGGTGGGAGGCGAGCAAACCTGTTATTATAAAAATCCTCGAGCATGGAAATCGGGGCTGTACGCATGAATAAATAAGCGATATTAACATCCACTTTCTCCCTTTTACCCTTCTGCGTCTCGAGCGTCGCGATGCTTCCTTCCTACGCCACAGAGCCATCGACTTCTACTCGCGGTCGGTGTAATGGCATTCCTCTTCTCCTTTCTCTTCCTTCTCAGTAATTTACTCCCTTTCGGGGTGTTCCTTTATCAGACCCTCTGGCTATTCGCCATTTTTACTCATTTTCCGATAGACCTTGCTCGAAGTGGGAAGGGTTCAGATTTTTAGATTACAATATATGCAAGTGGTAATCTGACAGAAATGATACGCAAATGATTTTGAACCCTGGCATAGCACAGTGCACAGTAGCTGGGTCAAATATGACCCATGGTGAAGTCGCTTCAGTACACGATTTGGATGTAATTTTTGTATGGAACTCTTATTATATCTTTAAATTGTTATAGTTTAAAAAAAAGTAGTAATATGTCAGAATCGATTACTGGCAAGGTAGTATTTAGAGAAGAACTACTTTTTCGGTTCTGAGATTTTAGGATATGTGGTTTATGATTCATCACAGTCCTCTTACCAGTAAAAGGTGATTAACGAACGTAGAAAAATTAAGCCTATTAGAACTGGATGCAGTTTTCGGAGTTGTTCACGCAAGTGAGTTGCTTGCTTGTTAGCGTCACCAAATTTAAGGGTGAGGTCGAGGGCGGATGGCCTCATGCTGTTTTGCCTTCAAGGATTTTATGGCAGGGACTTAGCCTGCGTGCGGTATTGATGGAGGGTACGAGAGACTGAACAGACCTGGCGACGGGCGATGACTGATGACCACGTTGGGTCTTCTAGCCATCGGGTGTCGAAGGATTGGTTGTTTAGAGTAAGATAAAGATTATGGGAATGGCAATCGGCCCGACGCCGTATTGTCAAAGAATGGGGACTCTGTTCCTGGAGGATCTGGCCACGGAGTGGGGAAGGCTATGCCTTTTGGTAAGAGGACTGTGTTGAACCCCACGGCACTTACCCCAGAACTGTCCTGGAGCACGTTTCCTTAGGTTCTTTACCACCCATACAGGGTAGTTTCTTTCTATTAGGTAGTTTCTTTTTAACATGCTTTTATTTAAATGCAGATCATCTTTCCATAGTAAATAATATAATTCGAATTTCGACCATAAAAATTGTTCTAATTAGAAGATATAATTTCAGCGCACTGGTTCGGCCTGTTAAATAATTAAATAAAAGCTATTTTGCAATTTTGAGAATTTTTACCAAATTCCAACGTTTCGGTCAATGATTATGACCATTCTCAAGGAAAGTTAGATAAAAGGAAAAAAAATACTGCGTATGCTTTTATGCAAAAAAAATTTTCTTTTAAACAAATATCACGTTCATTGCTGGGAACGTGCGACGCACGAGTCGGTTAACCGGTGACTGAGGTAAACAGTAGGGACAAGGCAAGAACATCTAGATCAGGGGTGCACAGGGAGCCGTTTTTAGCGCCTAGCTGCGAGCAACCCGTCTGTCCCGTTGCTAAGGTTAGAATCGGTGAGGCGAACTGTAGTAGTGTACGTGTATTTGGTATGACTGGGGAAGATGACTGCCACTTTTTCCTACCCGTGACGCCACCAGCACACGTGCCACTTATCATCGGTGTGTTATAAAACATTAATATGTACCTACCAACTTCAAACAATCCACAAATGAAAAATTCGCGCCCAAACCATTCACACATGCGCACTCATGCGAAACCGCAGTACATGCGCTAGTGGCGCCTTCTGCGCCGAACTTTGCGGCATCTTCCCCCCTGAACCCAGCTATATACACTACCGCAGTTCTTCTCACCGAATCTAACCTTAGCAACGCGAAAGGCGGGTTGCTCGCAGCTAGGCGCTAATAACGGCTCTCTGCGCACCCCTGATCTAGATGGTAAACCAGAGTGCGGCCTAACGGTGCCAGAGCGGTAACCGTTAAAGATTGTGAAATAAATTGAAAGAACGAAACTCCAAAGATTCACAACAATACTGCTCCGATACCACCGTTATTGCTTATGTGGTAAATAATCCATCACTCATAGGTGTCAGGAAACACAATTACATAACGTTGACAGTGATATGTAACAATAGTCAGATCACAGAAAAAAATAGAAACTAGAATTCTAATAGAAGTACCACATCATCAGGCATTAGTTCTTCAGTAAAGTTGCGTAATAGTCCTGTATTTTAGGTGTTTCATAGCTAAGATTTACGCTCGGTTGTTTAATCATATGTAGGCAAGTCGGGGAACGGCCCGCATGCGGCCCATGGGCCGCGGGTTGCTCAGCCCTGTTCTAGGGCGTCCTACGAATATTACCCATCAAGATTATCAGCCGATCCTTTAGACTCTCAACCTTACAAGTCTCTGATTCAGTTTATTGAAAAAGTCTCAGTTTATTTAAAAAAAATATTATTACTCGTGCAAGTGGCAGAGATACATGTACATCTAGCTTGCCAATTGTAGAGGACCATAGAGCGCTCTGAGGTGATCGTACAAAATATGAGCGAAGCACTAGAGAGAGAACAGACGACAGCGATGTCAAGGAAGACAAAGTCGGCTGGTTTTATCGCGGCTCGCCGCTGAACAAGCAGGGATTTCATCCCTCACGCAACTTCAAAATTTGATGCATGTGCTGGCGGAACATTTGTTCGATATCCCTGCCAGCCGGAGCCTTTTTTCACCTCTCCCTCCTACCCGCCATCTTCCCTTTTACTTTCCCCTTTGACATCTCCCCCCCCCCCCCTTGGTTTTCTTGCCCGCCGACACGGCCACCCCCTCGCGACGAAGAGAACGATATTGGACCTTTCGTCTTCGATGGGCAGGTTTATTTTTATTCCATACGATTCATTCGATTGAACATGACTTGTGGTTACAGGCACGGCAATATATTTTCGATATTGCGAGTCGACATTCCGGCCATGGTCCCGCGAGTCTTTTGTATTCTTTGCCTGTATCGCTCCTGCCCGCCTGCTCGCTATCCGCCTTGGTGAAATACGAACGATCCTCTTCGGAATAATAGTAGCTTCCGGCGAATTTGTAGTTCAGCGGTGGATATTGAAGATGGGGGGGGGGGGCGGCGGTTGCTCGTAGTCGCTTCGATTTGAAGAATTAGTGCTGGCGGATTCTTCTTCGATTTGAAACGTCTGTTGTAAGATTGAAAGCGTATTAAACGGTTCGAGTATCGTCGGAATAATTCGCGAAAGTTAGAAGTTACCGTGTATTCATTACTGTTTGGAATATTGGGATTCTAAATTACTTTTAAGACGGATACAAAGTTGCTTACTCGTGGAATCTATGGGGAGAGGCATTTAAGGTATGGAAGTACAGTCGCGGACGAAAGAAAGTTTGCAACTTTTAAAATCGCATAACTTTTTTGGAATTGGTCCATACGACATGAGTTTGTTTTTGAGAAGCTAGGATTAGTTTGCTAGGTGAGGTGTTTCGTCGTTTTGAAAAAAATACAATTGGTTCGAATAGCAAAAAAAAAAAAATAGTAAAGGTGGTTTTTAAATTTTTTTTTGTGAGCCTGTAATGAAAATTCAAAAAACCCGTTTGAAGGAAGTTCCTGAAATCAGTTCCGCGAAATTCCTGAAATCAGCGATTTTCGACCTCATTCTGCGATCTTTAAGCGTTTATAGTTCAGAGCAATTTTAACCGATTTTGATGAAATTTTATTGTATACATACAACTTACTTTAATCTACAAACGAGTTTTTTGAATTTTCATTACAGGCTCATAAAAAAAGTTTAAGGACGATCTTTATTATTTTTTTTTTTTTGCTATTCCGACTAATTGTATTTCTTTTTTCAAAACGATGAAACACGTCACTGAACAAACTAACCCTTTTAGCTTCTAAACAAAAATTATTTCAAATCAATTATTAAATTTTTTAAAAATTTAAATAATTTATTAAATTTTTTAAAAATTTATATAATTTATTAAATTTTTTAAAAATTTAAATAATTTATTAAAATTTTTTGTAATAACTTTAGTAATTTACGTATTTTTCTATAATTTCAAATGGAATTCCCACTAGATAAATAATGTATTACAGACAATTTAAAGGTAGTGGTTAATTTTAAACCTGAAATTGTGCCGTTTTTCCACTAGTCGTTTTTAAAATTAAATCATTGAAAAAATTGACACACCCTAATACCCAGCAATGTTTAAAGATGTGATCAGATCGAAATCGTGCAATTCGAGGATTAGGTGTACGTATGTATAGTAGTTTCAACTGCAACAGTCAGCAGATGGAACTTCGAATTCCCTTAATCCTGTATATTATAATATTCTAAATTTCGGTACAAAGTTACACACCGTTGTATATGACATCGAGGATTTCCATTTCATTAACACATCGAAGTTTCCATTCGCTTACTTGGGTTTTGTAGGTCGTGGTAAATGGCTTCTTGTCGCTTTTTGTAGCAAAGATGACGAAGACATGTGTGATGCCCTAAGGGTTAGACTCGACGAGTGCAATTTGGCGCGTTGCACCCAATTAAGCCGCCTTCTTAAGAACGCGTCTTAATGATTTACTAGCAAAACATGGCTCATGACTGCTGTAGCAGGGCATTTCTGCAACTAACTACCTAATTTAAGTAACTCCTGGTTTTTAGTTTATAAAAATTTAGGCAAAATTTTTCCCCAGGTGTTTTCCTATTTTTATGAAATTATTATAATTTTTTAATAGACATATCGTTCTATTAACTGTCTTATTTCTCGAAAAATTTTATAAATACTTATTTCTTATTTCTCGAGAAATTTTATAAATACTTATTTCTTATTTCTCGAGAAATTTTATAAATACTTATTTCTTATTTCTCGAGAAATTTTATAAATATTTATTTCTTATTTCTCGAGAAATTTTATAAATACTTATTTCTTATTTCTCAAGAAATACTATTTTTCTCGAGAAACTTAAGTCTACGAAAATTATTATAAATCCTATTTATTTTCGTAATTGAATTTTTAGTTAGTTCAAATTGTATATTACTAGTTAATCATGAACGTATAAACACATCTACAATGTATAATAAATCTTATTAGTAGCATTAGAACCTACATGAATTGCAATAGAATATCTCAGTAGAGAAGATTCGACATTATTGACTGGTGAAGGTGCTCTTAAATTCTTATTTAACAATTTAGAAGAATGGTATACCAAGAAGGACACTCAATTTACCATAACTTTTGGATATGCTACATAGGATTAAGTCAACATCCACTCAAACCGAAAGAAAGTTTTCTACAGCTACAGATTTTATCACAAAAAAGAAACAGTTAAAAAAACATTTTAAAATAAAAAAGTAATGTTTCACTTTGCACAAATTTTGTATTAAATAAATAAATATATCAATTATATTTAATATTTCTTTTTTCATTTGTACAAGGTTTGCGCAAATTAGACAGGAATGAACAATTAGTTAAAGGTTTCTTGTGTTTCTGACAAATATTATCAACATTATTCCAAAAATATAAATTTTGTAATATTTTTTTCAATTTCTTGAGAATTCTCGATGATCCTTGAGAAGTATGATCTGATTTCTCATTTCTCGAGGAAGAATAATATATTGTAATTATTTTTGTTTCACGTACCTCGGAGCTTAAGCGTGAAAGTATAAAGCTGTAAACAGCTTTTCGATTTAATTTTATGCATCGAATTTAAATCTTCCAAGCCATGGTGTGGCTACTGTGTAAATCTCACAACAAAATGAAGAAGATAATAAATGCATTACTCTGTCAGGTTTGAAAAATCAGGAACTTTCATTCACCTTCGTGATGTAATTGTACTGATAAAACTGATAAACCACGTTCTGAATGTAATGGATGCCCGTAATGTTACGCCTCATTATGAATGACAAATACAGATATTGTATATGTAATTAGCTGAGAAATATCGTTCGAGCAAGTATAAACTACAAAATTAGTTATCCCTTATACATAATACATTAAGAATGGGTTAACGAGTACTAATTAATTTTAATAATGCACATGTCCCTCATTTAATTATACACATTTTATTTAATGCATCTAGAAAGGGGGAATCCCCTCTAGTAGTTTCAACGATATCGTTGAGCCAGTCATTTATACACCAGCATTTTCAAGCTCGATTGCACAAATTAAAATTTAAGAACACTTTTCTGAAACTCAATTAATCAATATCTGCGAAAAAGCTTCGAAATGGTGCGCTGCAAGTGGGTGCACGAAAATGAAAACAGACTATAAAAAGGGATTACCCTTGCATGTACTTGGCTTCATAAATTTCTCATAATAAAACCAAGCAGTACTATATAACCATGTTCCACACAGCATACATAAATCGCATGATTTATTATCTTCCATGGCACCATTAAATTACATTTTTTCCCCCCTTTTCAACGACGATCTTCTCAGCGGAGCTAGACACATTTATTATAAAGCGGTACCAGTCGACAAGTTTTGCAACAGCTGGGAGCACGCAATTTAAGGAGCGTAAAATTTTATGTTAAGTTTGCCGTGATCTGCAAATGGCCCATATATCCCGCGAGTCGTCATTAGAACTGCCTGGCGGTGACTCGTAATTCGCGGGAACGCCCGTTGTAATAATTACCCGGAAACATTAATTCGTTTCCCGGCCCTATGCAAAAATGTAAATAACTGTCAGCGTAAATGTGTGCGCGCACAATGGCACCGCTAATTAACGCGTCACACTGGCGCAACAAGACGCGAATTATGCGTGCCGCGAGAAATCTGACGGATTTAAAGGATATTGAAGCACACGCTTTGAATAACAATTAATAATATTTACAAGGGTTTATTATACGGCGAGGAGAATTGGCAGAGTGCTCGAATAAAGATTACCTATAAGCAGAGAAAGGGTAAATAATGGATAAATTTCGCAAGGAATATTTTTGTGACGTTATTTCAGTGTTGTTAGCATTTGGATTTGGAACTATATGAAAATGACTGTAAGGTGGGTTTTTAAAGGATTTTAAAATGGGGGAGGGGCCAGTAGCTGTGATGAATATACCGGTTCTCGTTAGATCACCGAAGTCAAGTTCACGGGGCGGTGTACTGGAGAAAGATGGGTGACCACCGAGGACCAAAACCAACCTAACCTAACTAACCTTTCTCACGGTGTGCTGCTGCTGCTGGGACCCGAAGGAGAGAGGAGGAATAAGTATATGAAACGTCATCCTGTATCAATAACACAGGAAAAACAAAAATTCAAATTCAAAATGGGGGAGGGGGTAGAAAGTCGGAAGTAGAGTTTGGAGAACATATTCTGATGGAAATGGGTGGTTGGTTGGAAGGAAGGATTGAATAAAAATATATAAAAGAAAAATTCTAAGTGAAACGATTTTATTTAACTTGATCAGTAATGCACCAAAAAGTAAAAAAATACTTATATTCTTGCACTACAATTTCGATGGTGATATATGACTTTCAATCAAATCATACAACCTCGGTGACGATCCTTTTTATAATTGATTTGAACAATCTGATTTTCCCCTGTTTGAAGGGAACATTTAGTTCTGCGATGTATGGGAATACAAATGGAAATAGGGTAGATGCATCATTTGTGACCACTTTAAGGTACTGTACCAGTTTTGGCCACTTCTTAAAAAATATAATATTTTTCCTCGTAAGCAATAAATGTAACCTTATATTTCTGGCGATATACTAAACAAAATATTTATGATGTGAAATTCTCCACATATTAATGATCTGCAAGCAATTTAAAAATAAGATAATTATGCACATATCCAAACACAGTGCAATGACCGCAAACGGTACATCTACCCTAGCGTTTGTTTTTATAATTAATATAGGTAATAATCATATTAACGTGGCAATAATTGTTACATCCCGATAATACCTACTCGTTTAAATTGGCACCTGGTGCTATTCACTCTAAAGTTATTGGAATTTCGTCAACATGACAGCCAACTACGTTTGACGTTTCGATGTGGAAAACGCAGCTGAATCACGTATTGTTTCAGTTTTGTGGAGAACTATCGATCCTGTCAGCGCGTATTGTACGCAGCAACCGAACCGAATTTGACTATCTATGACACGTATATATTTCGATGGGCCCCTGTCTCTGTCTCTGGTTCTGGGAACATTTAAACTTTTCAGCAGTTTCATGGAAAATGTTCCACCTAATACACAGTGTTTGATATAAAAAGGGCAGTGGAAATGGTTGATGAATTACTTCAAGATCTCTGTAATGATAGCAGGTCTTTTGCTGGTAAATTTATAATCTTCGGTGGAGATTTTCGTCAAGTTTTACCGGTTGTAAAATATGCCCCACCATCACAAATTGTAAAATCCACTTTAAAATCAACTACAACATGGTCCAAATGTACCCAATTAAAGATATAAAAAAATATGAGAACGTCTGATGTTGAACAAGCAAACTTAGATATCAGCAAAGGCATTATTGAAACTTTGGGAATTCAAGAATCATGGAAATCATTAGACATCATTCGTGATATTTACAACAAGTCCATTTCCTCAAGTACTGATTTATCTGACAGAATTATATTAGCCTGCCCTAATGATGATGTACGCGCTCTGAATAATAAAATATTGAAATTGGTTGATGGAGAAGACCATTCCTATCTGAGTATACATGCAGCTGAACCTCGAGGAGTTGATCAAACGGATGAAGATGTGCAGTTAGAATATCAGATTGAATGTTTGAAGTGATTAAACTTTCCTGGGTTCCCTGTGCATAAATTATATCTGAAAGTAGGATCAGTTGTCATGCTCATTCGAAATTTAAGCATTAAGAATGGCCTTTGCAATGGTACACGTTTACAAATAGTTAAATTGCATAAGCATTTAATTGCCGGTAAAATTATGACTGCTGATCATGCTGGGGAAGTTGTGTTCCTTCCCCGTACTAAACTGGATACAGGCGATACAAATGCAAGCAAGTTACCCTTCGTGCTACACAGAAGACCATTTCCCATAGTCTTAGCATTTGCTATAATAATTAATAAGTCTCAAGGACAGTGTTTTGATTACGCTAGAATATACAACAGACCTTTATTCAGCCATGGACAGTAGGGCGGAGCGATACTAGATAGGCGAAAATTTAAATTTGAATTTTCAGGTGGCCTGGGTGCTGGATAGTTGTCTTTTGATTAACCCTCGGTTGTCACACTGGGTCAAAATTGTTTTACAGTTGTGTTTGGTTAATCAAAAGACAACTATCCCACAGGCAGTTATATGTTGCATGGCCAAGATGCCGCTCGAAAAGTGGTATAAAAATTCAAAGTTCAAAAGTTATTGAAAATATTGTGTGGAAAGAAGTTTTGTAAATAAAGCTGTTCTGAATTTAAGACAGCTTATATTTTCTGTCTATATAAATCAAACAAATTTTGACAACTAAACAGCAAACGAAAAACCTGCTGAACGAAACAGTGAATTTTGCAAAAAAAAGAAAACAGTAACGAAGGGGGCGAGCGAAGCGAGCCCCCGGGAGGTTGGACGAAGGCGCCAGGGGGGGCGTAGCACCCCTAGTGTTTGATATAAAACAATAACCACTGGACAAAATTGAACCTCTTTACATTCAAAAGACATTTCACAATGATTTTCAGTGTTCCTTAGTATTTTTATTAAAATACTTACATCTTGTTGTTGTTGTCTTATAATTTAACTATTATAAGATATCTTTTAAGTGGAAAAAATTCAGGTGTTTCCTCTACCTTAGTAAAAATATATAATAGTACTATTTAAAAATTAAAAGTATCTAAAAACGACATTAAAAATATACAACAATAATAATACCTACGTCTTTATTGCACACTAACCGCAAGATGTCAGAAGAAAAGGACTAATACGAAAGCTAAGATTAATTAAGGAAGTGTGTAATGAGCCAATTTCAGCTATTAAACTTAACACCACATATTCAATAAATTCGTACCTTCAGAATTATCCACGGCGCGCCTAATATTATCACAAATCACTTTCTGCAGCTAACCTGAAATTAGTCACTCGGAGGCACGTACAATCGGAAACTTCGGATAATAATACGGAATGGTTCTGATTAGTACGTTACCTAATCACTTGCCGGCTGCTACATGACAAGCAATTACCACCAACCTATTCCATTTGAACGAGCCGGACAATTATGTCGATTAGGTAATCGGTTAAAGTAGAACATGTCAGTTACCACCGTGCAGCCGGGAAAGAGGATGCTACCGTATGACATATCATACACAGGTCTGGCAGAGTTAGGCTGGCGATGGGGCGTCGAGTTGGAAGCACGATGATTCGTTCCAGCTAACGTTTACGACGCAAAGGTAGCTAATTATACGGCGTTGTTATCGGTGTTAATAAACGGATGCGCTGACACTAATACAATATACTGTCGCGGCCGAGTGTGAGAGGATTGGACAGGTGGGGTAACTAACGGCATGCCTGAATTATCCATTAATGGATAGCGATGTTGCGGCCAATCCCGATTCATTCGATTATTTGCGAGATTGGGAGGCAGTAGTTGAAACATCGCCGTTCAAGCTGGGGATTTTTGGAAGGACCAAGCGCAGTTCTCGCTAACTTATCCAGAGAGATCTATCGATCGCGTTGCATCGAAGAATTAGGGGTAGAAGTTCGAATTTATCAAAGCTATAAAGTAGGTTTGTTGTGCACAGGACGTATCCAGAAGTATTGCATTTGGCTGTTCCAAAAGTGTTTATCTTTATCATTATTATTAGAATAATAACACTCTACACTGACCAGCAGATCAGCTTGGTCGTAGCGGAAACAGTTGGGGGCTTTCAGTTCCTTTTGGGGTTACGCAAACGAAGACGACACATGCTTGTTGACGCAGGTGAGGATCCTGTCCAATGGTAGTGATGGGCTTCCTAGCAATGTTGTTTTTTGAGGGGTTCAATCCTTAAAGCCTTTTCGCACGAGTGGCTTCTGTACCTGGCGATTGGTATTTGGTGGGAAATAGCCTAAGTTCGGCACCTCGAAAATTCAGAAAAATCTACAACTTTGCAGGCATGTAGCTCAAGTGATGCTAAAAACGCAACAATTTTTTGATTCGGTGAGTTTTCGTATTATCGCGAATTTCTGTGAACCCGTAAAAAACATCGAAACAAAGTTCAATTCAAGGTTTAATGGTTTTCGATATCCTACAACGTTGTGATAAAGAATTGTCGAAAAAAGGGTGGTGGGGATAAATTTAAAAAAATAATGTTTTTCGCAAATTATTTATCGCCGCTTTATACGATATAAAAAACTTTGAATTTAACTTCTTTCTTATGCCTTTCACAGTTTTTTTAGATATTCACGATAATCTGAAAACTCGAAATTTCTTTGAAGGGGTGTTTGCACCCTTAGGACCGTTTTATTGCCGAATCAAAAAATAGGTACGTTATTAGCATCACTTAAGCTACATTTCTGTAAAGTCGCCGTTTTTGTTTTAAGTATCGAGTTGTCGAACTTCCTTTGTAAATCGAAGGTCTAGATTTATTGAATATAAATGAATCCAAAACCTTTTAATCTTAAGTATTCCGAGTATATTCATCTATTTTAAAAAAATACATTTCCATTTTTGCGTGTGCATACATTAAAAATTAAAAAATATGTTTATATGTAGTTTTTAATGTATGCACACGCAAAAATGGAAATATCTAAAAAGGAAAAATATGTATTAGACCACATTTGTAATCACTGGGATATAAATATTCATAGATTTTGCAGTCTATTCATATATGTATTTTTTAAAAATAGCTCTGCTTTTACCAAATGAATATACTCGGAATACTTAAGCTTAAAAGGTTTTAGATGATGAATACTTTAACAGTCTACCACACGACGGACACAGGGTCAATTTTGGCTGGTAATATAATTTCACTCATACATGCCTTAAAATAAGTAGATTTTGATTGCGTCATAATTTTAAATTAAGAAGTGACACAAACAAATAAAAAGTAATACAAGTAGTTTGATATATAGGATGGGTCCAAATGGATCTTGTACCCGCCACTTGTGTCCCGTTAATACTTAATTAATTTACGCAGTATTAAAATGGTAACAGTGGGGGGAGGGGAGAGATTTAAGGGCGAGGCAAATCACAGACGATAAACTGAAATTAATCACAATTCAATTACTATTCTATATTACTAGTTCTTCAAGTATGTATATTTTTGTTCATACTGATTTCTCGCGTTTTCATTGTTTCAGAACAAGGACAAAACACGAGCAAGAAGAAGACGACATTCTCGAGACTGCTTCGAGGATTGAAGACACACAGAAAAGAGAAGCAGGGCCAAACTCAAGGTTCTCCAAGGCATGGTCGCACCAGGGTGGGAGTGCCACAAAGGGTAAGTGTGGCGCATTCAGAACTTCATAAGTTCGCAATTTAGGGGTAACCTTGCGTTTACAAGTTCACGGCACAAGCTTTGTGGGCGTGTAGCAGTCATCAATGTACTCAGCTACACGTACTCGTAATGCAAGTAGAGTATTCGAGTACTTTCGCAATTCACCGTACGCGTGAGTTCATTTTTACTTGCTCGAACTGCACAGTATATACAAGGTGTTCCATTATTTGTGGCACAACCCGAAAAGCAATTATTCTTTTTGAAAAAATAAGTCGCATATACAGAATAACAATCTTTTGATTTGAGAATTCGTCGTTAAAAATTCATTTACTCTTGGTTAAAACTTGGCGGTGAAAATTTTGCAAAATGGAGTCGAACGAGTAGAATAACTTTTTTTTCAAGTGAAGCTTTGTTTTCGAGAAAATCGGTTGTAAAGATGGAACCCATTCTTAGCTAAGTACTTACGTACGAGCTATTCCACGTCATAACGAGTAGGTGAAAAATTTAGTTTCACGATTCTCTTCAAAATTACAGCATTTGTCGATAACCTTGCAAAAACAAATTATACTGAATTTCAACGACCTATGTGAAATAGTTTTCGAAATATTTAATGTTAAAGTTTAGAAAATTGAAACAAAATCGGCTGACGCGTCATCACTTATACTGTAATATCTCGGTTATTTTTAAAGATAATGCCACCGTCTTGGGTTCGTTTTAAAGCTGAAGAAATGCTTTCTCAAACGGTATATAGAATTTTTTTGTTTATTCTTAATAAACTTAACAGTAATCGATGTCAAAGTTTCAAATCGCGATTTAACTTCATTCCCACTCACGATCCGGCTTGAAAAAAATACCATTCGATTCGTTAAGTCTTCAACTAATAAATGCCTTTCTCAAAAAAGTAGAGAGGTTTTGGGAACGGTTGAAACAAATTTTTCTTTCAGTGTTTTCGGTATTCTCGAGAAAAATAGTAGGAATATCTGCTCACTATATAAAAAATTAGCAATAGTAGGTAGCAGATATTCCTACTATTTTTCTCGAGAATACCGAAAACACTGAAAGAAAAATTTGTTTTAACCCATCGTATATAAATACTTTCCTACGCTGGGCTATTGTTTTGAAAACGCGTGCGTGCGGACTGACCATGGGATCCGTGCAGTTCCCAGCGGTGCGCACTATGGTAAGTTTTATTTTTTTGTTAACTGTTCCCAAAATCTCTTCACTTTTTTGAAAAAGGCATTTATTAGTGGAAGACTTAACGAACCGAATGGTATTTTTTTCAACGTCAAATCGCGATTTGAAACTTTAACATCGATTACTGTTAAATTTATTAACAATAAACAAAAATATTCCATATACCGTTTGGGAAAGCATTTCTTCAGCTTTAAAATGAACCCAAGACGGTGGCATTATCTTTAAAAATGATCAAGATATTACAGTTTAAGTGATGACGCCTCAGCCGATTTTGTTTGAATTTCTAAACTTTAACATTAAATATTTAGAAAACTATTTGACATAGGTCGTTGAAATTCAGTAAAATTTGTTTTTGTAAGGTTATCGACAAATGCTGTAATTTTCAAGAGAATCGCGAAACTAAAATTTTCACCTATCCGTTTTGACGTGGAATAGCTCGTACTTGACAGATTTTAAAGTTAATTTTCTTTTAATATAAAGTCCCATTAGAAAAAAATTATTCCTGTACCTATGTAATTTCCACTTCTTTCTGTATAAGCATTCATTTTATCCTAGTTGTACCATATTTAGCCCTGAATTTTACCAATTATTAGTCAACTGAACGTTACTGAACAGATCCTCAAATCACAGATCCTTATTTGACTTCATTGACATATTTTTCATAAAGAACCAACCCTTTCGCAAGTTGCAGCACTAATGATGGACCGCTCTGTGCATACAGCCGGCTTTACCGAAAATCTGAAAAGAACTCAAGCTTGTTTTACGATATTCATCACGAACTGTTTGATCGCACGTAGCCATTTCTAAAGGAGCGTGACACAAAATAGAACAAAATCGTTTTCACGTGAATGCACTTGCTTTCCATGCGCATATCTGTAATCCTATCTGTGAAAGCGTGAAGCAGAAACGCGGGACCCGACTCGTCAGGTCTGTTTAATTTTGTTTCACTGGAAACTTACGTTTCCGCGACTATCAAACTCGATTCATGAAGCGATCTGAACTCCACTGCGCTGAAAGCTTTGCTGTGAACTGCATGTTACTGGACGTTACAAATCCTTTTTCACTGGATAGTGAGAAATTCGATACAGATGTATAGAGGAACATGGTGTCAATCGGTCTTTGGAGAAAAATGAAAATAATTGCTTGAAATGATTACTTAAATTTGTCACTTTCGAAGTAGCACTCAAAATTTCAACCATATATTTTTACCCTACGTGGTCACGCGGGGTGTATCATACCCCAGGCACTTTTTTTTCCTTTGGTAAAATTTTTTGTAAATTTTTAGACGTTAATATTAACATTTAAAAGTTTGGTGAATTTTGACCAAAAAATCGTTTTGTCCCACAACTATTTTTCAACTATAAATTTCATCGTATCAAATTTTATATTTGTAGAAAAAGACTATTAGAGTATACATGACTGTATGAGTATTACGAGTGTACAATTATCACTCAAAAGTTGAAAGATTCAAAAATATGAAAATGGTAACTCAGAAATAACACTGGGTGCAGAGAACCTCATGTGACCAATTTGTGATTACAAGGTGTGACCACGAAGGGTTAAATTTCGGAATAGATAGTAATATCATTTCGTAGTAATTATTATACTACAATTTTCGAATTAAATTGCATAAAGATTTCAAGCAATACAGTGAATGTAGAATTATCTACGTAAATAAAATGTCAGGTACCTAATTAAGAAGAATTGTAGAGTGCTACAGGTTGCCATAAAGTTCGCAACAGAAGCGTGTGAAGCAACAAAAGACTACGATTTCTGGCATTAAAATCGTAATTATTGACAATTTTCGAAACGTTCTTCACATTAAAAGAACAGTGTATAATATCACATATCTGGAAAACAAGATAAATGTTATCATACACAGTTGAGTATGTTAAAGTTTTGTACAATTCGTCAGCTAAAAAGGTATCATCATAAATTTTGAAAAAAATGATTCTTTAGGTATATCATCTTCTCGTTTCTGCTATTTTAATATTATATATATTATATATATTAATATTATATATATAAATTTATATATATATATAATAATGGAAATATGATAGATATATATATATATATATATATATATATATACATATATATATATACATATATATATATATATATATATATATATATATATATCATATTTCCATTATTTTCCCTAAAATACAGCATGATAAAAGTCAGAAAAATGTGCCTTCTAATACCTGAAGATTCTCTTATCTGAACAATCGCGTCCCTAGTACTTCGGATAGTGAAGATTCCGCTGTATACATATAACTATAAATTCTAACAAGGGAAGATAGGCAACCCGAAAACTTAGAAAATGTTGCAACTTTGTGTGCAACTAGAGTAGTTCATCCGCAACACAACCCTATTTTTTGTTGGTGCCATAGTGCGGTTTTAGGGGATGAAATGACCCCTTGCAAAAATGCAGAATTTTCTTTCCTGTGAAATATCTCGAGAACGGTGAGAGATATCGGAAAGAAGTGTAAACAAAAGTTGCATCTTTTTTCCATATCTACAAAACCGCATAAAAATAATTATCAAAAAATCCAAACTTTTCAAGACAGCCCCACCACCAATCTTTAATTCGATAATTATTTTTACACAGTTTTGTAGATATAAAAAAGCACGCCACTTGTGTTTAAACTTCTTTCCGATATCTCTCACCGTTCTCGATATATTCCTCAAAAAAGAAAAGTCTGCATTTCTTTCAAGGGGCGATTTCATCCCCTGAAACCTCACTGTGTCACCAACAAGAAATAGGTTTGTGTTCCAGATGAACTCTACTTGCGCACAAAGTTGCATAATATCCTGAATTCTCGGGTTACATAACTTCCCTTGTAAGTAAACAAACTATCTTGAAACGATAAAAGTTGCTCGCCAAAGGGATGTCGCAACACTGTTCTCAGTAACCGTATCGTAATGGCGTAATCCTGGTCTACCAGCAAAGGATTAACATAAACTAAACGAGCAGCAGCAGAACTTGATCTTCCTTTAGCGAACCCTTATACACAAATTCCTTTTATCTCGGGTCTACAGTATTACAAGTACTCGCGTGCCGTGTGTACAGAGATCAACCGCATATACCTTAGCGAGCACTCAAAGACATTCCTCTTGCTTTGGCCTTGGCACAAAGTAGCGCGAGTCCGATAGTGCTTGGGATGAAATTTCCTCGAGGGCCCTCGATGAAGCACTCGTACACCAGCAGTCTCGTTCTGGACACTTAGCTTCGAAACCACTGACCATCCTCAGGATCAGCAGTCCACTCTCTATACTGGGCCACAAAATTACAGAGCCGTGTGAGGTGGGACCAATATTAGTTTTATAAGATTGCGCCCCTGATATCAAGGTCGTAGGAGGATGGCGTTCCCAATATCCTTGTTAAAATGCAATCACCCCGTTAACTAATAGCGTTTACATGATTTAGATAAATACCTAGTTTAACCCAAAATAAGTAGTACTCGAAGTATAGTATTAGCTTTTTTGTTTAGGAGGGCAATGAAGACTGGATCTATGACGTGGGTGTGACTTCTTCGATATTTGTGAGAGTTCAAATTTTTATGCATGCTTTCTGTAGCAGTTTTAAGTATTTGTTAATAGGCAGAGAGGCTTTGAAATTCTAATTGAAGTTCGTGCGATTTTGCGAAAGCACCTTAGGCCCCCCAATAGCGATCTATCGTTAGATATACAGTTACTCGCAAGATTATCCGTCCACCCCATACGTATAATATATGCTACTTATCTGACATGGAGAGTATTTTAGGTGTCCGCCTCCGATCATTTTGATTTTTGGATATGTTATAGAGGACCGAAAAATAAGAAATACGTGTTTTTTTATTTTTTCCCGGTTTCATATTTGGGGGGTGAAAACTGAGTTCAAAGTTAGGGTTGAAAAATCATTTTTGTGGAATATCTCGAGAACTATTAGAGATAGGGGAATAGTGTCAATGGACGAATTTTGTGTCTTCGAATGCGAAATATGACTGACTCACCAGATTTTCAAAAATCCACAAAAATGATTTTTCAACCCTAACTTTGAACGCAGTTTTCACCCCCCAAATATGAAAACGGGGAAAAATAAAAAAACACGTATTTCATATTTTTCGGTCCTCTATAACATATCCAAAAATCAAAATGATCGGAGGCGGACACCTAAAATACTCTCCTTGTGAGCAACGTTAAATTCAGAATTATCTACTATAATTTACATAAGTATATACCCTGCTTAATATATTTTTAGCTAGCACCGTGTACCAAAGAAATGCTCAAAGAAATATTGAATTTTATAGAGAATTAGTTGAATCTACTCAGAATAAAATCTCCAGAATATTAGAAGAATATTAACTTATTGTAATTACGTTTGTATAAATTATTATAAATATTGTATTTGGGCGAATACTTTATTGCACGATCTTTGCTGATTCCACGGATGCTGATGCTCTTTTTAAATTTAATAAACTGTGTACAGCTTTTCAATTGAATGCACCCACATGAAAGTATATTAATCAAGGATTAAATTAATGTGAATTAGAATTAAAAATTAGAATTAGAACGATTTAGAATTAGAATCAGTTATGATTTTAGATGAGTCTCTATTTGAAAATTGCAAACCTGTTTCCTCGCACGCAATTCAGGACGTGCATAACATTCCTGTATTCAGTAACCACTTGCTACATACTGGAGCGTAAGTAATAACACTTCAAAGGAAACCTTTAAGATTGCCTCGAGAAACGACGTTACAATCTTCCACTCGTCAATAACGCGGCATTGAAATCAGAATTCGTTTAGTTCCTAACCAAACTATACATTAACACTAAACGTGCCGGTATAAACGTTGATTTTTAGAAAGAAATTCTTAATTTATTAAAGCAAATAATTCGCAACATAACATCTGATTTCTAATAAAATAATCAAACATATATTTTTATTTTCATAAATAAAATAATCAAACATATTTTTATTTTCATAAATAAAATAATCAATTAATCACACTTTCTACACATGACTGGTTTCTCCTTCGTGCATTTTCTGCAGACAAATTTTTTGCAAATTATGCAAATTTGGGTGGTTTTATTACCCTGCACAATCTTATTTGGCATTTTCAAAATCAGCTTATGGGTGGCTCACACCCAGAGTGTCAACGAAGGGTTAAATCTCCCAAAAGTTACCCCCCTCCCCCGCGGGGGCTGCTAAGCCGTCCAACCCAAACCAACTACCGATGACAGTTTTTTGCGAATATCTCGAAAACTGAAGCCGAGCGGCGATACATATATAAGAAAATGTTGTTCAAAATCATCCCCCAGAAAACATATTTCAAGGTCATCCAAATCGGTGACGTGTGCCCTCTTCTATACAATTACTAAAAAAGTAGTTTGCTTTTAATAAATTTCCAAAGATACCTTTACTTTTCGGGTGATTACCCTATTGTCCTCCCTTAAATTTATCTACAATTTTCTTAGGAAATGGAATGTAAGAATCGAACTCCTGCGGACATACGATATGAATTAAACATTGTTATGTAAACTTCTAATTTGTAGCTTCCTATATAAAACACACGTGGTTTAAAGCAATAAATAAATAAATAGGGTAACACAGTTACTATTAGGTGAATGATGCTTGAGTGCATCTTTCACGCCGCCGCGGATCGAACTCAGGAGCGAAAGGGGTAAAAGTATCACCTGTTCGGGTCCTGTCTAATTTCCAGCACCCGTACACCGCGAGCACGCAGGACCTCTATTACTATCATGAATACTGTTGCCAGGACAGCCGCAGCCATTGTATGAATTCGCTATGTGACCACAGTCAGAGCTGCGTTTCGCTGTCTGGCAGGACATCCTGTATCTGTAATGGAAGCCAACCGACAAGTTCTTGGAGGCCGTGAGCCGCACCGCGATTCTAGCAGAACGGAATATCGCGAGCTGTCACCAGCGTCTGTCTCTTGTCGACACCATTGACCGCACATTGCCATTCGTATTGTTTTGGCTTGACTGCTGCCAGTAATTCGGCGTCGCGCATGAAAATCTGACGACAGTGTGCGCACGGTGTGTCGAAATAGATCGTAGAACCGCGGAGTCGCCACTCCGCCCCACAAAATAAGTGGAAAATACAGGATATCAATTTTCCCTGTGGGGGCTTCGGTTTCGGAAAAATTGATTTTGAAAAGTGATATGTACGTGTCTATTGATGAAATAAAAATTGACAGAATGTTTTAATTAATATGATACAATTGGGGATGAAATAAATCCTCCGCGATAAATGTAGGGTTGATTTGAAATTGTGGAATAACTGCTTCACAAATAGCAGTTTTGTTTCAGAAAAATTGGTGTTCATGGTGCAAGTAAGCTAGATTGATTTTCAAATTAGCCTTCCTCGCAAACGGAGTCTAGCTTAGGTTGGTGAGATTTCCTGATGAATTAAAAATACGACCTTCTCTGGTCTATTTAATTATACGTAATTTGAATTAATCCTGAATTACACATTATGTGTCATTAAAATAGTTCGAATGAGATCGAATATATAGATTCATCTGTATCAGGAGGATTTCGCTAATTTATTCGTCGATCCTTTCGTGAAGATCTAATAAAAATGTAGAAATTTCTATGTTCATTGGTAAACGGCAATTTGTATGTATTAATTGCATTGTTGCATATAAATGGCGAGGCTTACTCTGTGGATATGAAGAGTCAGTACCAGTTTGGAAATTGGTCTCCTTGCACGTCACGTGAGCGTTACGTCAGCTGATTGTTACTAAATATGTACTTGAATTTTTAAACATCGCGAATTCTAAACCACTTTCACTATCGACTGTACATGTAATTTTAAACACTGTCAGTAATCACATTTAAATTCTTGTTACACTGTTAAATATGGATGCTTTAAAAGCTAACAGATTCTGAGGGATTTTTAAGTTCACGAGTTGTAGGTAAAAAGCCTCAGTACATAATGAGTTTTAATCCTAGCCTTAAGGGAACAACACCTTGACGCCTGGAAAAAGTGCAATTTTTTTTAATTTTTTGTTAGATATCCATACTTCGTAGGAAAGTCATTGATATGGGGTTTAAATGTGCATGTAGTGGACAGTATTTTGGAATTTTTGTGTGACAAAATATACAGTTTTAATCAAGTTATAGAGGTCGCCGTAGAGCGCGACGCGTCGAACACAATCTGATGGTTTCCCACTTTATTCACGTCGCGTTCATCTGAGAAAATAAAAGGAGAACATTTTTTTAATCTATATTAATATAGTTACAATTAAGCGTACGGAAATTTAATTACAATCATTTTTGGAGAAATGGCGGAGCTTAAAGGGGAAAGTTCTAAAATTTCGAGTCAGTTTAAAGAAAAAATTAATATATTTTGGGGTGGAAAAAATAATAATAATAATTTATTTTTAATTTCCGTACACTTAACTTCGACATTTAGATAGTTGACAAAACCAAGTGGTCACCTACCTAAATGAACGATTACAGAAAATAATGTGTAATTAATTACACAATTACAGTTTAATCGTAATTTGCATTTTGTAATTAGATTACATTTTGCCCAACTCTGCTGTAGGTACAATCAGTTAAGAAAATGTTATTAGCAACTTATCTCAGTGGTAATAAAATAACACAATGTCACAAGAGTTGTTTCATTATAAAATATTAATTTCTTTCCTTCATATTTTAATAATAAACTGAAAATTTGTTCAACTTAAACATAAATTATAATATATTTATAACATAGTCAAATTTAAACAAAAAATAAAAATCTCTTTCTGAATAACAAAATAACAATTTAAACTTATTAACGTTTAAGTCAACCAGCCCCGACCGATCATTTTGACTTCAATAATCTATATATCCTTCAATTATTTATGTATAAACAAAGATACTATGTCAATAGATCGTCTAATAAACAAACTTTAAAACAGTCCCCTCACATTTATTCTATTGTAACTTTATAGAACGTGAAAAAATAAAATCTTTAAGAAAAAATATTTACTTACACAGTCAATTTTTCGACAAACGCTGATAATTGTTAAAAAAAACGTGCGATCGCGGGGTCGGACATAAATGCATGGCATAGTAGAAGTGACTTCTTTCCACGGTAAATCGTTCCGCAGCAGAGCGTATGTCGGTGCAAAGTTATTAATAATTAGACAACCTACCCCTTGGGATAACCAGCCCCGGTCTCCCCTACTATATGAATAGAGTAAAAAATATTTCTCGTAATACGTGTAGAAATACGTTCTAGTGTCTGAAAAGGAATCGTTCCAGGGAAACTGCTATGAAAGAGCAGACAATTGTTCATGAAGAAAGTAAAGCTGAGTACGACCTACAAACGAGCATTCTCAAAGGCAAATAAAGCACATGAACTCACTTTATATGCTAATAGTAAGGTCAGTAAGGGCGTGAAGTACGCTCAGCCGTTGATCTGGTGAACAAAGCTATTGCTCCACACGAATCGTTCCGCCATTACGACATCCTTGTTCAAACTACAGATAAGGATAATCTGAATAGTAACGGAAGGGTTGCTTTAATTTGAGTGCAGTATATAGGTGTTCCCGGTGCTTTCGCGTAATCATCTACATATGTACAATAATGACTGCAAATAATAATATTGCGTGGTAATTATCTGTCAATTATCCGTTCGTATATGAATTCGAATAATATCCTTCCTAAATTCTGATTAATTGGCAAATCTGGGCATTATCACAGTATAATTATCTGAAAATGTTGTTAGTTAAGTGTACGTATATATTATTCGATATTGGCTCTGGAAACAATTACATTTTGTCAAAATTTGAAATAAACTTGTCGAGTTCGATTGGTTTTAAAAGTGCGGTTAGAATATTCAGTTCATACGACAATTCCATGGAGTTAATAAAATTAAGTTCAATTAATTAAATAATTCGATAATTACAATTTAAAACGTATCTGATTCCCAAAACTGAGTGTTAAGAAAAACAACAGTTTGCAAACAATAAATTTGCAATAGCAATCTTCAAAATATTTAAGACCTAAAATTCTAAGCATCTTGTGTGTATCGTTCTTAATTGGTAATTTTATAGCAAGGATATTAAAACATCTTGATTACTACGTAATAGATTTGGTGTTACTTTTTATCCCTCAATAGCAAATGAAGCATCGTAAGCACCACGAGAATATTGAGCTTAAATGAGAAAAATTTTTCTATTTTTATTTTATTTTATTTTATTAATAATTTTATTTTTCCAAGTTAAGAATGTCTACAACTTTCCTTCGTTATACACACTCTACATGTATCAAGCAACAGAATGATACAGGGCACATACGAAGCTCAGAAACCTGGTAAGATATTCCCTGAACTTTTTATTAACTGAGATCTTTAAGCCTTCACCTCTACTAACAATCCTTCAAGTTTGTCTGCGAAAGAGAAATCATCATTCATTTAAGGGGGTAGGTTACTGTGACGGCCCGAAAAAGTAGGTAATCTTCTGATGCAAATTGTAGAGAAACTAATCAGCCGATTAAATTGCGATTTAGCACTTGCTTTTGGCATATTATAAAGCATTAAAAACCATTATAAAAATTAAGAAAATATATATATATATATATGTCACGAGGTGGCTCAGATCTGATGGTCTTTCTTAAACGGTGTATTTCCTAACTCAAATTTGGATTGTCTAAAACAAAAATACAAAAGTTGTCTATGAAGTATAAAGTTATTCCTAAGCATTAACGGACCTGTTTTTTAATATTTTGAAAATTCGCTAAATAACCGCGTGTTGAAGAAAAGAGTGCCGATTTTCGCGACGATTCTTCTGTTACTCCCGTAAAAAAGTAATTTTCAAAAATGGTCCGTTAATGCTTAGAGAATGTACCAACAAAGATGTCTGCAAAATTTGGTCACAATTGCATCAAATCAAATTGAGAAATTAGGTACCTACACCATTTCGAAAAGTAGGGGCGGAGACATTCGAGTGTGCGTTCGGCTCTGTATCTCCAAAACTAAGCTATATTCATATTTCAAACCTCTTGCATGTCGTTCTAGAGATTTCAAACTAATATTTAAGCAGAAAAATATTACGATTTTTCGACCGTTTTACAGTAGTCTAACCCCTTAATTCAAAATCAATTTTTTAAAGATGTAGAATGTTCAGTCGTGATGAACTGTGCAAGACTAGTACTATTTGAACATTTAGATTTTGTTTACCTCCCATATATGCACGATTTTCAACTTCGCCATATGCACGAGAGTTAGCTTCACTGTATTTTTATACTGTGAACTTTGCATTTACAGTGTGTATTCGCTAAGAGCTCGCTTCGGTCTACACGTTAAGAGCTCGGTGATATCCCCGCCACTTCTGGCTCACTCTTGTCCTACGAACGAGAGAGCGAGGTGGAACGAGAGCGAGTCAGAGGGACTGAAAGCGAGCGAGGAATGGTACGAGACAGACAACGCGTTGATACTTTGTCTCGCTCCGTCTTTCGGACGGCTACTACTCCATCCTTTGCGTGCGCGACATGAGCGTTTAGACTTTCATTCCATCTCGCTCTTGACTTCGGCAAAAAAGAAGCGGGAACCGATCGCTCGGAATCGTGGCCCCTCTACGTTAAATGCTCACCGCCGGTCCCGAGCTCTTAGCGAATAAATACTCTACATAGGTCTTCTATTTGTGTAGTTGAACTTTACTCGATTCTTGATAAATTTGTTTTATGTATCGCATTAGAATAAATCCCGCTTAAAATAATGTAGCAATAATATTAAAAAAAAAAACAATACCGAGGGTGAATACTATTTCGCTACAGTTTATGAACTTAAAATAAAAATATAACGTTATATTATAGGCTGATGAGTGGAGGAAGTCAATGGCTCTATTTTCTGCTTGATCATGCTGATTGGAAACTTCTTTATGACTTAGTATACCTATACAATCTTCTCGAAACGAAAGCGTCAACCACTCTTTCCCCACGAACCTGTATAAGTCAACGAAAGGTCCACAAAATTGTCTAATTTGAAAACTGTTCCATATAAGAATAACACTCATACTGGTATCGCGTTAAACCCTCTACAATAAGACTGTTCCGCCTTACGGGACACAGGCGGGCTCAGAGCGAGGCGAAATTTCAACATCTTTCACGGTGGACAATTGCTTGTTCTCGAAGCGTTCGTTGGGAACCATTTATCTGCCAGATGACCAACAGGCAATCGACATCGTGCCGTTTTTGGGGGAATTTCGACTGTCTTCGTTGTGAGATAATCCGTTTGCATTGCTCTGTCGGCGGGTGGTAGACGGTAACCTCGAATCGGCACATACCGTCATCCACCGCTGACTCGCTGGACAATACGGTCATAAACCGTGACCCTGGCGAGACGCTCCGACCGAGCAACCTGGCTAGGCTTGCTAGCCAGATGTCTGGTTTTTCCTTCGCTACGTCACCAAGAAGGAGAGGATTCCTCCTCCACCACCGAAATCGCGGAAAGAAGGTTCCTCCTCTTCAATAGAAGCTAGCCAATCAGCAATTTGGCACCTCCCGAAATTCTAATGCCCTGTCTAGCTTCGACGTCGAGAAGGTGGACAGTCTAGATCTCAATCGTCTCTCGAGTGAATTCAATCGTCTCGCAAGTGAACTCAATCGTCTCGCGAGTGAACTCATCTGATCTTTCGATAGAACTCAATCGTCTCGCGCGTGAACTCATTTGTCTCTCGGGAGAACTCAATCGGGACTCTCCTGATGCAGTCAACGATTAAACATCATTTGGTCTAATCAAGCATTCCTGATATAAGACTCGCGGTCTAAAGAGTTGCTCAAGTCGTCGTACGAACTAGAACACTTGTCTTGTCAAGCATTCGTGACTAAGACTATCAATCAAAAATAGTTCTCTTGCTCTAGTCATCATTCGGACTAGAGCACCTTGTCTTGCCAAGCATTCGTGACTAAGACAATAGGAACAAACACATTCAGTGTTCTTGTCTGGTCATCGTACGGACCAGCAAGATCCCTTTTCCGTCGCGTTAATTATAAACGATCACTTAAAATTAATTTGGCGAGTGATATAGCCGCCGGCACCGCGTACCACGGAGTTGATTGGGCCTTACAACCCCAAGAGAAGGGACATAACCTTTCGCGCGTGTGTCGGTGGCTTACAAGACCTTCCATGCAAGTTTAAACAAGCACCGTAGGTACTTTAGTCACTGCATTCGTATGCCTACCACATTTCCAAAATCTATTCTGGTATATGAACGCTATCGTGGTTGCGCCACGTTCGATTTAAGTGACTGACATGCACGAAGTGGCTATCTTGAGACTACTCGCGGAGATTGACGTTAGGTCGAAGTAACAAGGCAGCATACGTGATGTGGCACCACTATTTATTCATCTTACTCTGTACCCAGCTCGTTCATTCGAGGTTATTATTAATTACATCGCGTGCCACATTTGGCAATATTAGATCGACCTGACGTGATTCAAGAAGTACCTATCCTATGCCACTAATTAATTCTCTGTTTTAAATTTATTAGCAACTGTGTATATAGGGAAATGGAATTATATTTAAAGGTAATAAAATTACATCGTACAAAGTAGATAATGACAATAATGATTGCTTATGCTTACTTATATTTCTCATCTTCTTGTAAACTAATTTACTTGCAGAATACAGAAATTAAGGGATGAGAAAACTAGTAGGAATTTTTTAATTTCACTTGCTGTTAGTGAGGGAGTTAATAAAAATGAGAAGCAGATCCAAGTCTGCTTAGGAAATTTAAATTTAGTTGTTTTCAAGGAAAAATATATTTTCGTATGTGGTTCCATTTGAGAAAATGAAAGTAATCTTGGAACGAGTAAAACAGCCGCGACCTAATATTTGGAGTATTTTTTGATAGTACTAAATTTTCTGGGATTTAACTGTACCTACCTAGTAACTGTTAAAAATTAAAGAGAATTGCTTTACTCGTAATATGAGAGAATACTTCTTTCCTGTTATTAAGGATCGAAAGAAGCTTCTGTAGTAATTTTCAAGGGAACTTCTTGTGAATACAGTTTACATTGCAAGTTTGTGCAATTAAATCACTTTGAATACCCTTATCACCATTGTCTCTAAATATAAATGCAAATGTATGCAGCAGATATGAAACTACAATCTGCTATCATAATAGATAACAGCTGTCTATTAAACAACTAATAAATCTGTTTACAAACGAAATATTGTTGTAAGGTGCATCGTATGTTGTTCAAGGCAATAGATTCCAGCGCAATTCATTGAATTCCTTTCAAGAGGTTTTGCAATTCTGATGCTTCGTATACACAAATTTCCATCAATTTAATCCTCTCTTTTTTTTTCTTTATAGGCTCTCTCAATTGAACAACCGTAGAAAAATCTATGTATAGTATAATTCCGGTTGTTTTCTGTAACCAACGAAGGGAGCTTCTTAAGAGCGAGGGGTTTCTAAGAATTTACGATAGCAGTTAAGCGAATGTATAATAGTTCAAGGTTAATAGACACTACATTACCCCCTTTCATTGAGGGAAGAACAGGGAAAGGAGAATAAATAAAGGACGCGAGGGCAGTTTACCTTGCCTCTAGTTTTTCCACAAAAAGACCTAACAAATTAACTTTTAACTTTCTGAAATTAAAAAATATGTGAACGCAACAATTATATTCCAATGGACTCTTGAATTAAAGTGATATTATAAACCATAGTCTTCAGTGCAGCAGGCAACAAAATTTTTGGTAATTACTTAAATGATATTTGCAGATTCTCAGGTGTTATACATATAATAATAAATACAGAAATAATTCTCCATTATATTCCAAATAATTTTCTCTTTAACATTTCGAGTATTTTCTTGCAAAATATATTATATAACATGCAGCATTATTACTTCGTCATGATTGTCATGAATATTATACGGAAAGAACCTCCAAAAAATTACTCTTTCTTTACAAACACTAATATTGTTTTGTACAGTGCAGAGAATTAGGTATACTTGCTAATACATGAGGAATACACCGAGTACAGTAAAATTCGTGTTACAAGCGCAGACATACCGATTCCTTGTACATAAATAACCCGATATTACTAGAGTACATACATTTATTCCGTGCGAGGTTTCATTTTCCAGAGAAATGAGGTTGAAATTTAATCATGTACGCGTGCACTTACCTCAGCTGAGCATGTCTGACTATGAACAAGTACATTCCACTCCTGGTTATCCCACCCGCGTCTCATCGTCGCACAGTGGTCCGGAGACGGATGAATTAAATTCACATCACAGTTATTTATACGTTATTCATTATAAACTGAACGCTTTTAGGGTTTTTGTGAACTGCAGAATCTGATTCTGATATTAATTTTTTTAGGATAACGAAATATCCTTGTGAACAACTTTTACACTCCCGGTCGAATTTCCCGTATGTGTAAGTTACATGGCCACCCCTGTTTGGCTTTTTATTTAATTTGCTTTTTAATATTTCCGCAGGATAAATGTTTTTTGGGTTGCGTAGCAAAATGCTAAAATGAATTTTTATGTGATGATAAATCGCGTTATAACTTGCGTTGGTGCAGCATCTTAGGCAGCCATCTTAAGTGGGTTCTAACAAATACTTTCATGCAAAATTCATCGCGACTACGAGCGAATAACGTTCGCAAACGTAAGTAAAGTGGAAAAACGAGATAAAATAGAAATTCACGAAAGGGTGTTTATCACAGAGTAGTAACACGTATATCCTTATCGTATTCTATGTACTTATTGGTGAAACGACAATCTGTAACTGTATACAGGGTGTCCCACTAAGGAGTGGACAGCGCGATATCTCTTAAAGTATTGTCGATAAAAATATAAAAAAAATAGGGAATTGCATGGTTCGAGGGGGCCCATTTATTAGCGCGAACGAATTTTGTTTCCGATTATTATTTTAAAAGATACGATGGTCAAGTTCGGTTTTTCAAATGGAACTATTTTTTTTGAAGACCTGAGTTGATAGTGCGTTCCAAGACAAATTCAATAAGCTTTAATGTATACACTTTATTTCCACTGGTTTTTAAGATATTGCGCTTGCAAATTTACTGATTTTCACTGCAAGAAACCCCTCTGAAATGGCAAAAACCGGGGGCGGTCTTACTGACGCCACGGGTGGCACTGCCTGTTGAAATGGATACTTACCTGCCAAAGGTCTACGCCAGAAATGGCAGGCCCAAAGGCTGGACAATTCTTTTCCGTCGGAAATGCTACTTAGGTAGGTACATCTGCGGTATCGAGAAGCGCATCGTTACTTTTATTTCGCACTTGCTTCTACGCTCGGATGGCCGGTTCTTTTCGGAGGGATGCAAGTTGGGTTGGTTCTGATACAATCTGCTCCCTATGGTTGAAATTTAATCTAGCAACTTTCACTCCTCCTAACCTAACCAATCCAACTTGCATCCCTCCCAAAAGAACCGGCCATCCGAGCGTAGAAGCAAGTGCGAAATAAAAGTAACGATGCGCTTCTGGATACCGCAGATGTACCTACCTAAGTAGCATTTCTGACGGAAAAGAATTGTCCAGCTTTTGGGCCTGCGAACCCTGTCGTAGACCTTTGGCAGGTAGGTATCAGTTTCAACAGGCAATGCCACCCGTAGCGCCAGTAAGACCGACCCCGGTCCTTCCTATTCCAGAGGGTTTTCTTCCAGTGAAAATCAGTAATTTTGCAAGCGCAATATCTTAAAAACCAGTGGAAATAAAGTGTATACATTAAAGCTTATTGAATTTGTCTTGGAACGCACTATCAACTCAGGTGTTAAAAAAAATAGTTCCATTTGAAAAACCGAACTTGACCATCGTATCTTTTAAAATAATAATCGAAAACAAAATGCGTTCGCGCTAATAAATGGGCCCCCTCGAACCATGCAATTCCGTATTTTTTTATATTTTTATCGACAATACTTTAAGAGATATCGCGCTGTCCACTCCTTAGTGGGACACCCTGTATAGTCACATTTAAGTCTATTCTTATCCATAGAAAAATATAGTGAGGCAAAGTAAATTTCAAAGAAAATGTGATTGTTCCGAAACAGGCATTTTTCCCCATCTTCAAATCCTTTCCAAACAATTTTGGGTGACTTATGGCAACCCTTCCCATGCCAAAACTTAGTGTATAGACGTAGGAACCTATGGCTAAAGCGTCATGAATTTCCAAAGGGGTTGAAAAATCGAATTTTGTTCAACTTTCTACGACTCCGGACCACTATGCCTTGTGTAGGTGTGAATTTTAGCCAAAACATCGCAGATTTAAAGAGTCCTTGTAGAAAACACTGTAAGTGCCAAAAATCAAATTATAAACTATAGTATTATCATTGGCACAAAGAACATTTTCCGATTGAATCTTGTTTTTAATTTCGGCACTTACAGTATTTTCTACAAGGACTCTTCATTTATCTATTACCAGAAACCTAATATTTGAACACACGTGACCTAATATTTCGATACACAATTTAAAAAAATGTTGTTATAGAACATTTTGGATTACTTAAGCACGATTTTCGTAATTCTGACAATAAGTAGCAAAATGCACTCTTCTGTTTAGAATTCAGTGCAACTACTTCTTATACTTACCTACAATCATTTAGAATTATTTAACATTAACAGCATACAAATGACGTGTATATTTGTTAGTCTATTTACTTTAGAGAAACTGATGAAGTATTACTCGATGGCTCTTAATTAGATATGCGATTATTTTCTCTTGTTCATTTTAATGATCACTATGCAGGGCGTTTCAACGAACTGTAAAATAATATTTCTAAGATTCTGCTATTTCGAATATTTCTCCAATAATATTATTTTTAAAAAATTTCTAAAATATTTCAAATTTCATAAAAATGTCTCCTACAAAAGTGCCATAGTTTTGTGGGGGACGGCGTGTACTATCACTAGTTTTATTCCGTTGGGAGGGGTTAATGAGATGAAACTTCGTTTTGTAAAGTTTTTCTTAAAGGACCTTTAGTGACCTTGAAGGACTGATTATTGTAGGTCGCTGAATTCATCTTTAAAGTAGCTATCGTATTAAATATAGCATTCTACTAACAAAAACGAAGTTGACCTTCATACCTATGTACCCCTTTCAACAGAATAAAACTATGTCTCCCATACGCCATGTAGATTGCTCCTAACAATTTTACCAAATTTTAAATACAGTAGGAATATTTCAGGTGCTAAAGTTAGGTGAAACACCCTGTATAAATTTAGGAGAACTTGGGGCACTTTGGTGCAAGGGGCACAATGAAACATTAATATTATCTTGATATCTATAGGACATCTAACATCATCTATCAAGATGATAGCTTATAGGGTGTCTTCTTCATGTTTTGAACGTCTAACAGGTCTAACTGTCTCTAGGTAACAAGAGAATATTAATTCACTGTGCTCCTTGCATCACAGTGCCCCAACTCCCAACAAGTTTACCACTACCTTCTTCAGATTCCCTGTGCATACCTCAAGAGTAGTTGGTTCTACCCACAAAACTCGCCTCTGCTTGTCTCAAAGAAAAAGAAAGGAAACTCTTTGATCCACCCTGTACAATCCCCGCACTGACAACAAGATTGTTCAGCCAGATGCAGTTTACCGGGCCACATGTATCCCACCCTTGAACCACCCCTTTGTCCTTCGGTTACACCATGGAACCCGGCCGCCACGCGTAACCGAACCAGTCTCACGCAGCCACCGTAGGGATTGCTCTTTACAGTCATAGCGCAATCTTGCGTTATCGGGGCTCCGCAACCGGCCAATAAAGCCGACAAGCGGCCGAGCGCGGCGTTGATTTTATCGTCGAGAAGATCGTCCCCGAACTTAGCGGCAGGACGCTCTCGTTCGGGGCCAGCTCCTATTCCTAGGATACGATAACCACGAGAATAGGAACAACCCGTAGTGTCCGGAACGGTCTCCAGGCAATGCATTTCAATGCACCTCCACGGTGCACCCTCTCCTGCTCCTCCTGTCTGCAGACTGCTGCACGTACCTAAGTGATTCCGGATTGGCGCGCTAATGACTGTTTCATATTCATTGGGCGCGCGCACCGCCGCCACCCTGCTGCGTTTCGGTTGCACACGTCTCGCTTTATCGCTTCTGGCTCGCTTTCATAGCGGCGTCTTTCACGTCGTTGCCCCAATCTCACCTTACGCAGACGGTTAACCGTGTTATTGATCGGCCTCTCTTCACGTGGCGGACCGTTGATCGCGATAATTAATGGCCGCGACTCCGGGGCTCCATATGAACGCGGTTACATTGTCTAAGACCCGTGTTCGAGCGATTGGGGGCTATCGTAATTGGTGTTTCAGCTTTCGCACCGCGCCGTGATCTTTCAGGCTGCTCGGTTGCGCGGGAATGTGTGCTGTATCGATGAAGGATTGTTTTTGCAGGGACCGCGTGGCTGAGCTTCCGCTACGGTAGAAAGGAAGCTGTTTTGGAGAAAGTGATTGGGGCATCTGTTTATGCTGCATTGAGGAAAACCTATTTCTCTTAAAGTTGAAATAGGAATTTTTTATTTATTGTTTTATGATCGCTTTTGGTGCTGGGGGCAGCTGACAAGACATGGCGGTAGACAATGTTGTATAACCTTGCAGTTTAAAACTTTATGTTTTAAATAATGTAAGGGAATAAAGTTTGTTGCCTGACATCTAATAAAGAGACCCCGATATTTTAATGAAAAATTACCTGGGAAAACAAATTTTAAGTTTACTCATTCTTTTGGGCGTACAAGGTGGTGCACCTACCCCCTTAAGAATGATTGATATCGTTTCTGATAACCAGCGTGTTACGACTTACGCGAACGGCTGTTAAGTTGGTACAGTTACTACGGATGAAGCATCCATTTAATTCATCAAATGTAGAGACTGGCTTTACTTTGTTCATCGGTCACTTTGGATGAAATGCAGATGAAAGCAATCTTTACACCTTTCACTGTGGATACATCATACGGGATGCACATTCAAAGTGAACAGTCTAAGTTCGCCTTAAGGGGACTATCAAAAACCAAGAAACTAAAAAGATTTCGTTAGTATATTAATGTATCCTCAGGTTGGCGGAGAGAATTTTCCGAAATATTAAGTTAAAACCAAATGGCGGCTATTTAAAGTTGAAATCCTGATTTTTCGTGCTAAACTCACGCGAAAAAATCAGGATTTTAAATTGAAATATCTGCCATTTTGTTTTAAATTAATATTTCGCAAAATTCTCTCCGTCGATCGGAAGATACATTAATATACTAACGAAATCTTTTTTGTTTTTTTATTTTAGATACTCTGGTTCCGAATGGCAGTGCTCAGCGCAAAACCAAATTTTTAAAAATGCTTCTTGGATGTGGGTTGTTACTTTATTATAAACGTAAATATTTTTCTACGAAAAAATTACCAAATGTTCCTTATATGTTGCTCCTTTAAGCGCAAAAAGTTTTGTAATAATGTAAGCTTTCGCTTCTTCAAAAAAAAATCACAAATATTCGCCTCTTTTCGGTCTAAAAGTCGATTTTTTTTTATTTCATTTTTCGAATGTTCAACAATTTAGGAATACGTGTATAGAAGGATTTTTCGAAATTCGTAAAATTCCCGAAGTTATAGGCATTTGAGTAGCGGCAAATGCTTGGGCAACAACCGGCCACTCGGCGCCCTCATAAAACCTTAAACGCATTTTTCTCGAAACAGTGTTCTCAAAACGGTGGGAACTGTATTTCCAAAAGTTATTATCCGATTCGACTGAAACTTTTTTTATTTTGAAGAATATACTTCTGGCAAGGGGAGAAGCCAAAAAAATTACAAAAATTTAAAAATTTATAATTTTTAAAGGCGTTGAAAGGACGAAAAGTATAGAGAAAAAGTGATTTCAAACTTCAAGTGATGGTATTTTCTAAAAAAATGTCATTTCTGTATTTTTTTCTAGTTTCTCCCCTAGCCAGAAGTATATTCTTCAAAATAAAAAAAGTTTCAGTCGAATCGGATAATAACTTTTGGAGATACAGGTACCACAGATTTGGATCATTTTTTTTACGCCTTGACTTCAACGGCTCCCCAGTGCCGTCTGCAATAATTAATTATGAAACAAAAAACATATTTCTATAATATAAGACATCCTTAATACAGTGCAAAAAGTCCCATTAAATTATATATTGTAGTTTTCCTTTAATTAATTCCTAAAGATCACCTATTGTTTTGGGCTCTAGCCCGGAAGGTCCCCTTAAAGAAAGCTTATCATCCATCGATATACTATAATCTTTTATTCTCTGCTCACTTTTGAATTTCGATATCTATTGTTCTTTCGTTGTCTTCTATATGTATATTTTTCATATGTATATTATTTCTCCCCGCATTATATCATTTTGTACCAAAATGTTTATTCCGTGAATAGTAATAAATAAATAAATATACACAGTCCATATAGCGTGTGTGTCTTAAGAAAGAGCTCGAAAATTCGTTAAAGTCCCTATGTGACGTGAAATCCCGGGGTACGTGACGTCATAGCATCCTTGCCACAAGAATATGTACCACAATGGAGGAAGCACAGCGAGGGTTGAAAACCTCAAACTCTCGCGAGAAGCGTTCACATGCTTCTCGCACATATCAGTGACCTCATTCTCACCATAACAGTTACCTTGTTTTACTTCGTCTTCGTTTACGTCACGGTTCGTTATCGCTAGTGGGGGAAACCGAAGCAAAGTGAAACCCTTAAGGATTAATAACACACAAAAAAGCACAGGAATAACAGAAACCAGTATATTTCTTACTGTATTATATTATACGCTATCTTTCTGCAATCCATGAAAAAAGCTGTGTCACTTTAGAATTTCACAAAATATGTGGTCAAACAATTTTCTAGAATTTTTGTCACTTTGAGGAAAAATAAACAATTTTGCAGCAATTCTTTTTATACAAATGTAGATTTGCCCCTTAAAGCAGTGACCATCACTTTTTTAACACCCTGTGTAAAACAATATTTCACCTTGTCTCGCCATTTCGCCTCGCACCGGTTTCCCCTAGCTTTCGTTTGTAAAGAACGGTCCTTCAAGAATTAGACAGCGCGCTGCGTGCAAAATTGTTAGAGTCCAAAGGAATTCGAACCTCAACCGCGCTATCAATATGCAGCTCATTGCACCATTTAAGCGCAAGTCATGGACAAGATTGCTTTTACACCCGTTGCTCTAGCTGAACGGCTTCTTTGTTTTGGAAGCTGAGAATGCACGGCATAGTCGAGCTGCGCGGCGCTCGAAATCTCGAGCAAAGTTTATTCGGCGAATTTGCATAAAACGATCGAGCCTGTCGAAATATAGGAGGATAATCCGCAAAAAATTACGTTTACGCAAATGTCGCGCGTAAGCCCAGTACAAAGTCTAGGGAAATCTGATTCATTCAAGCATGGAGCTTAATTTTTTCTTAGAAATATAGCTTTAAATTTAGAAGATTTTTGTCTTAGAAATATAATTTTAAATATATGTGAATATATTGAGTATGCATGGAGTGTCCTCTGCTTAAGGGTTATTCAAAAAAATTGATTTTACACGAAATAAAGTCCTTTCTTCGTTTTTGGGGTAATTAAAAAAAATTCATAAAAAAATTCTTTAATCCTTTACCCTATTACCTTCCAAAAAATTGCACAAGCTGGGACGCTGAAGCATGAATCAATTCCACGTAAAGCCTGCATCCAACGTAACGCACAATATCAACAGACTTTCAGAATCAGTTCCCCCGGTAGTGTACATTTGCACGGAAATGCCGTTTCTACACTCGGTGCGTATTTCTGGCTAAAATGATGAAATGATGAATTAGGGAACGCTCCGTGCTGGAGAACGAACCCTTGGGTAAGAGGGGCGGCTAAGAGGATCTGGTGCCTTCCCGTGTTTTCCTCCGCGCAGGTTGCATAGGGTTGGAAGAAAAAAATGAGGTAAGAGAGGAAAAAAAAGACGATAGGCAAAGAAAGGCTCGCGAGTAGACCGCGACAGTAAGAAGGGGGTGTTTCAGGTGCGATCGATGTAGTGTGTCACCCTCGTCGTCCCTTCAACCCTTTCCCTTTCCTCTACCTGTACCCCCTCGCTCCCTCCCCACCCCCACCCCTCCCCCCCAATCCTGCGTCCTTGTCGCCCTCTCGAGGCAACAGAATGTTCGCCGTTCTTTCCCTCCATTCAGCTTCCGCCTGGACCTATTCCTGTCCTCCTCTCCATTCCTCCACTCCGCCCTCGCTTCCTGCGTCCCGATGAAAGTCTCAATGTCACGGTCTCTGTAATTTTCTTGTCTGAGCAGCGGCGCGTACAGCAAAAACCGAGCGGGAACCAGGGTTTTTTCAAGCGGCTCATTTTAATTAGTAAATGTATCCAGCCAGATGAAATGTCGATGAGAAGAAAGGGGGAAAATGTGCCGGAGAAGAAAGAGATTTTTCAGAGCCGGTGCCGTCTTCAGCCCCGGAGCGTTAGTGTTTTCCCGCGGTGTCGAATTGTGCGCGCAATCCCGCACGCACGCGGTTCACGCGACGTCGTTTCCACGGTGAGATTTCTGTAAAGTGGGGTTGATCGATTGCGGACTGTCTAGACGGTTCGTTTGAACGCGTTCCTGCTCTTTTTAACACGTCCCCGACGAATCGTACGTGGCGGAACAAGCTGATTACCGTGTCAAAAATAAATTTTTTTTCTCGCGGGTTAATTAATTCCCATAGAACGTCATAGGCGCCCGGGGGAGGGTGGAATTTTTTCTGGGGCGTTCCTCTGCGTCCGTGATTCGTTCAATTGCAATCGCTGATGTAGCACGTGGACGTAACGATATTTGTTGCTTAATACGTAAATCCAAATTGTCTCCTACAAAATAATAAATATATATATACATGAATCGAATTTCAAAAAATAATGAAACATGACTTTGTTTTAATAAAGAAGAGGTGCTTTGTAGCGAAATCAAGTTTAAGCTCCTGAAATTATTGTGTTATTACAATGACTGCTGTATATTGTTTCTAGAGCTTCGATGAATTTCGGCGAACATAATCCAAAATTGTACATTTAACGTAACATGTATAAGGTAAATAAAAAATATGCACGCATTACATATTAATAATGTGTAATCAATAATTTTAAATATGTTTAACATATTATATGTTAAGTATTTAATATTGTGTATTAAACGATAGTATTAATTAATAACAATTTCTGGTTTCACTGAGTGGTAGTATATCAAATCAAATGTACCTTGGCTCTTTTATCAGAATTTATTGTTAATGTATTGACCATAGAAATCGTCACTACATCTAAATAATAATACAGAATGAAATTTGATGAATCATGTGATAAATTCCACTATCATATGTAAACCTAAATATGTAAAGAACTCTATCAGAAAATATTTAGTCTATAATATTAGAGGATTCTTATGCAGTTCCCAAAACAGATTTTTGATATTTAACACAAAAAATCGATTACTGAATAGCAAATACACAATTCCACAATTTAAACTCCTCTACCAGTTTCTCTATGGAGCATCTTCTTATAGTAAGATCTTCAGTTATCCCTGTTTAATCACAACACAACAAAACAACGAAACGGATAATCTAACCGATGGTGCTACTTTCATAAAAAAAACTCACAAGTACCTAGAAGCTTTCCTGCATGGTCTACTTTCGTTCGATCGAAGCTCCAGAATTAGCCCATTAAAAGCATCCCATAAACCTCGTCAGAAAAGTGGCCGGAAGCAGCAGGAATTGGAAGTTCGGTTTTACTCCCAACCTTTGCGGAGATTGCTTATCCGCGCGACACTTTCTGGTAGCTCGTTTTCTTCACGAAAAAAACCGTTTATTCCGCACTTTCCCCAATCGTCCGTGCTCCACGTCCGACGAGTAATCAAGGATCGACGTATATGCCTGCACATGGCAGGGTAGACGTGTTCGTGCCTTTGTTAGGTGCTTGAAACGGGTGGCCACGTCAAACCCTTTATACTGCATTGAGATTAGAAGAGGTTACGTAAAGATCATATTAGGTGGACTATCACTGCACAGTAAAAAGGTTGCGCAGCAATATCACCGTAAATAAAACGCCCGCAGGTGAGGGTGATCTGGCTGCTGAAAGGGAATCATCATTGGAACAGAACTCATACCCGGATAATCAGAATTCAGGGGACCCATCAGATAATCACAATCGAATTATCACAAGAACTCAGAATATACCTATCGAAGTTGACTAAAGGTCGTCGTCCACTAGGTCGAAGCGCGGCGAAGCGAAGCGCCGCGACAACGCATCGCTCATATGACAGACCAGCAACCACGCATTGCCCATATGACAGAAGAGCGGCGATGAACATTTCGCTTTGGTCGCCGCGCTTCGCTTCGGCGTAATGGGCGACGGCTTTTAAGGGGACTAGGCAGTCGAAAAATCGACTTTTTTATTGCATTTTTCGAAAGTACTATCTTTTCTGAATAAAATGCCGCTTGGTTTATGGTAAAATTCGCAAAATTGTAGATTTGGCAGCTAAAAACGTGAAGCGGCAACCTATAGCGTCGCCTTTGCCCAGAAACTTTAAACGCGTTTTTTTTTAATATTTTTGTCTCTTCATTTTTTCCTGATTGCGAATGAATTGAGGTTCAGATCGACTTGGAAAAATTACAGGATTTGTAAGACTAGTGCCATTTCGGGGCAAACCTCTTATAGGGCCCGTAGAAATTGGAGATTTTCATAAAAAAATTAAGAAGTCACCGGATTTTGGAAGCGCACAAACAATGATGATGCGCTACCAAAATCCGGTGACTTCTGAACGCGACAAAACTAAACTAAATAATAGTGTAATATACAATTTTTACTTCCACTCCCTCACTTTTCACTTTTATTCTATTTTCAATGTGTTTTCTATTTTCATTTTCGTTCTCTCATTTTCATTTTAATTTTCATTTTCATTCTCACTTTCATTTGCACTCTCATTTACATTTTCATTTTCATTCTTATCTTCATTCCCATTTTCATTGTACAATTCTCACTTCTCATTACTCATTTTTCACCTCTATTTTTCCATTTTCCTCTATAGTTAGGTATAACTTGATATATTATGTATATATGTAGCTTTATTTTCATTCAATCTATGCACACGTAAAATGCTATGTGTCCTTGATATGTAATCTATTCAACCCGTTTATGAACAATAATAATAATAATAACAAGATACGTCGCTTGTTTCTTCGACCCCGAGTGTGTTGATCTCATTCTTTCTGTTCGCCCATACGTACAAGTTTCTTTTCGAAAAGTAATTCAGCGACTGCCGCACAATTAGAGAGGAAGGACTCGCAAGCATCAATAAGTCGGTGTTGAGGAATCAAGTATCTTTCGCGCAATGCTTGCAGAGACATAAGCAAGCCTAACAGGCAGGGCTGTAATGAACATTCGAATAATCTAAGTATTCGAACAATCGAATACTAGAGAATTCGAAATTGAGATTCGAATACTGGAGAATTCGAATTTGAGATTCGAATACTGGAGAATTCGAACTTGAGATTCGAATACTGGAGAATTCGAACTTGAGATTCGAATACTGGAGAATTCGAACTTGAGATTCGAATATCGGAGAATTCGAACTTGAGATTCGAATACTGGAGAATTCGAACTTGAGCTTCGAATACTGGAGAATTCGAATTTGAGATTCGAATACTGGAGAATTCGAACTTGAGATTCGAATACTGGAGAATTCGAACTTGAGATTCGAATACTGGAGAATTCGAACTTGAGATTCGAATATCGGAGAATTCGAACTTGAGATTCGAATACTGGAGAATTCGAACTTGAGCTTCGAATACTGGAGAATTCGAACTTGAGATTCGAATACTGGAGAATTCGAACTTGAGATTCGAATACTGGAGAATTCGAACTTGAGATTCGAATACTGGAGAATTCAAATTTGAGATTCGAATACTCCGTTCTACTAATAAATAAAAATCTTTGATATCAAATCTCACAGATATGATTACATTTGTGTTTAAATGCAACGTGTATAATTTTACATTTGACCATATAATTTGTGACCTTCGCATATCATTTTACCTACTAATATCAGTAGGCTGAATTGTTTCAAAAGAAACCTTCGGTAGTGAGAGTTTACAAGTTTCCAGCGAAATTGTTACGCAATAATTTGTGTGGTTTTTAATTTCTATAATTTCGATTCACTTTTTGATTGAGGCTCTGCCTTTTGATTCTGATTTAAACATTTCGCGTAAAAGACCATCGTTTCAGAAACTATTTCAGGAGAGACTTATTCAAGTATGAAATATAAATAAAAAATCATTGAATTAGTAATCAAGTAATGAAGTAATTCGGCGGGAAATGATTTTCTTGTTCAAGTAAGATAACATACGTGTATTTGAAAATAACTTCTACTTAACATTATCAACTAGAAGTTACAATAACATTATCTGAATAATTATTTGTAAAACATTCTATTCGATTAATGCCCAAGCCTGCTATATATACAACCTACATTCCTACAACAGTATTTACCTATTTTAATCTGCAGACCCACCCTCTGAAATATTCACATGAATTTATGGAACACCGTGTATAATCGCATCGTATATTGCAAGGTACGCAAGGGTCTGGAGAAGAAGTCCAGGGTCAATGTTGTTCTTTAGCCTAAAATTGAAGAAAGCCCAGGGGGAGGCAAGAAAAAAAAGGAAAGGAAAGGTGATGGTGGCTTCACTAGTGGTGAGTAGAGGCCGATGGAGGCTTTGAGTCTCACAATGGGTCGGCTTTTTACCGCAAGACGTCAGGCCGCGCTTTCGAGTCCGCTTAATTAAACAAGATATCAGCGCCCGTTCCAGGGCCTCTGACAGGGTTCTTTTCAATCCTTTCGTCCCCTCCCCCCTTTGGCCCTTCTTCTTGCAGTACCTCACAGTTTCTTCCGCTGTCGCTCTTCTCCACCGAACACTTCAGTCCAAACTCTCAGGAGCACCCTTTTCACATGTACATACCTACGTCTCCTTAATGACTCCTTGCTCCTCTTTAGACACTTATTGTATAATATTTCTATAGTAGTCGATTGTATATAGCAAATCGATTATTCCGTTTTCATCTTATTTACGTAATTAATAAAGTTTTGTCTGAATCGATAGTAACAAACTTGCTAACTTGACTTCTCTGTCGCCATTAAGAATGTATATTTAGTAATAGAAAAATTCTCAAATGCTGCCGAATATATGCACTTTTAAACCCCCAATCAATAACATTTGAAAGAAGCATGTGTGTCTCAAGAATAATTCACAAAGAGCACGCTTTTTCGGTATTCAAAGTGTTGTTCCCTCGGGTGAAAGGGTCGCTTAAATACGTCGTATAAATTTACTAGACTGCTCCATCCTTTCCGTGACATATTCTGATCCCGAGGTATTAGAAATTAATTTCGACAAGTTCCAGGACATTAACAATGCAAATTAACAACTTTCACCTTCCAATGGATGTTGACATCAGACACACTTGGAGAAAGTATATATTGAAACCTTCTCTATATCCCACGCAAAGTCGTCGCACCCTCAAAACACTCCCACCAATTACGTACTCGCTCTATGGAGCACGTACTTCGTTGAACATCACACGCGTCTCCAACTTGTGGATTATTGCCTTTCTGAGATTTTCTAAAAACCGAGCAGGAGTCTGAATTCGTCTTTAAAAAACACATTTTAAAAAACAAATTGGTCTACGTCTAATAGTTTTCCAGATATTCCAGAAAATATGCTTTCGACCCCAAGTTTAGGGGCTGTTTTCACCCCTTCGACCTGAACGATTGCCGATAACAAAAAATACGTGTGGAATATTTTTCATTATTCTACAAATCTGCAGATTCTCATCAAAATCGGTGTGTACAGGTTCGATGTGTTCCCTGGTGAGCACATTATCGTACAGAGTCTCGAATTTCTCACACATGTCATTACAACTGTCGCAGTGTTATTAAGTATGTAAGTATACATAAGCATTGCCGCCAAAGTTGATAAATTAATTATCTTATTAGTTAATTTCGGGTCAGGCATGATAACAGCGATGCTGAGCCTCTCCCCTTCTATACTTTGCGTCTTCTAACTCCACGACGTTGTATTGATTATTTTATAAAGAATAAAGACGATTTATTATTATTATTATTATTAATTATATGAGTCATTTAATTATCACCCGTTACTATGCGTAAAAGCAAAACAGCTTCGAAAGTACCTATACTTATACATATATCTTCTCCATCGAGATGCTGTGATACTTAAGGAGGGTAATGCTAGTGTAGAGCCCGGAAGAGCAGCCTGATTTTGAGATTTATTTATGCGAGAATAGTGAATGGAATACAAAATCTTTTCGAAGGCCTTTATTCTACACACCTTGAAGTATGATAACAATTTTTAAAAAAAATTTTAAATATAAAATGGCGGCCCCACAGCTCAACAAAATAAGCTTCTTCTAAAAAACAGGGTTCCGCGGTCGGAAAAATTTGTCCTTCAATTTTTTACTTAAAACAAACGATTTTTTAATTCTATATAAGATTATCTCGGGAATTAAAAAATACTGCTTTTTTGTAAGAATGCTGCGTGATTGAATAAAACGTTTCAACAATTTTTCACGTCGCTTTTTGTTCAATCACGCAGCATTCTTACAAAAAAACAGTATTTTTTCATTTCCTCGTGTACTTCCCGAGATAATCTTATATAGAACTAAAAAATGTTTGGTTTTGTGTTCTGGGTCCAAAATTGAAGCAGAAATCTTTCCGGCCGCGTAACACTGTTTTTCAGAAGAAGCTTCTTTAGTTGAACTGTGGCGCCGCCATTTTGTGTAAAAAAATTTTAAAAAAATTGTGATCATACTTCAAGGTATGTACAATAAAGGCCTCCAAACAGATTTTGTATTCTATTCACTATACTCGCATAAAAAATTCTCAAAATCAGGCTGCGTTTCCGGGCTCTACAGTGGCATTACCCCTTAAATCATATGCTTTAAATGAATTGAAAACATGAGGAATAAAGCAAATTGTGGTTTGATAATGTCATCATCTAACTACCAGAAATAATTTAAACCCGTTCACAATATTTCTCTAATGTAGTCTTAAAAAGTAGAATCCTTCAAATTACAGAATCCGTGCATTTGTAACAACTTTGATAAATAAAATTTTCCTCCCCCTGGCATGTCCGAAAGGGTGGTTTTAGAAAAGTCGTTGACTGTGCGCTTCCGTGACTTAACCCTTAACTGGTGTACTGTTTTTGGCAAACGTGACTGGTATACTGGGGTCGTGGCAGACTCCAAATAAAAAAGAACATAAAAATTTGTAAAGTCGACACTAGAGCAACCACTATGAATATTTTCTTCTTAGGTAATGTAGAAAATAATAGAAGCGTAGAAAGTTAAACTATTATTTTAAAATTAATTAGAAATTCAGTTTACCAACTTAGACAACCGAAAATTGTACACCGAACTTTGGGTGCTTGGGGTCACGAGCGACCCCAGGATACCAGTTAAGGGTTAAGTTCGAAATCGTTGATTGGCTACAAAAGCGCGGAACGTAGATGGGCGGTTGATGTAAATTATGTAGTGGACGTTGAACGCCTTAATTTATTACTGAATAACGTGCAATTTAAATGCCCTGCGTCGATCACGCGTATGAGCATAGGCCAGGTCGAGAATCGATTTGCGCGAGCCACCAGCAGTTGCACGTGCAGAAATTCGTAATCGAAATATTGACGTGGAAAGAATATTTCGGAAACATAATTTTTCTCGAAAATGCCTCGATATAATAAAAATCGGGCGGGGGTTGCGTAAGCCGATTTTTGTACTACCTGCTGTACGGATTCATGTATTTACGGATATTTTTTTGTTTTGGTTTGTGTATCTTCGTTTATGCAGCGATGCAGAATGTGTATCCATCTGCGAAGCATGCATTTCTTTGGGCATGGAAACAGCGCTTAAATTATGCAGTGTACACAGTTTTAATAACTAAGCAGGGAGTAATTTTACCACCCTTCTATCGTCTTTAGAAGGGAAACATACATATTTTGTTTCGTCTATTTTCTACTGAATTTCGCCTCAAATGTTGTTCTGGACTATAATTTATTTCGAAATATTGTATAAATTTGTATAAATCATATCACGAATTTGGGAATTTAGTTGTTTCATGCTTTTAAAGTTATTAACCAAGGATTTAACGAATTGGAATTTAGGATTTCATGCGTTTCGACTTATTTTCAGTCTTTAATTAATTCTTTCGAAATTTGCAGGATAAAAGAGCATTGTAACGAGCATTGACTTTTGATCTCCGTTTCGATTGAGATTTAATGAGAAACGGGAGAGGGGTGTCAAAATAATTTTCACTTCTTTATTTCAACTGAAAAATCCTTTTGTAAAATGCAAAACAATTGCTTTTTCATTTGGATACAAATCTCTACGCAATTACCAGTAATATATAAATTGTTGGACGTACAAACATTTCTTTTGCAGCGCGTTATACGGCATCAAACACTGAACATTCTGTCCATTTACGGTTTTCTTCTACCTCGCACCGTTATAAAATTATTCTCGAAAAACGAAAAATCGCTGAAAATTTGGGGGCTGATTTCACCCCCTCAGAGTGTTTTTCCGCAGAAAAAAAAATCGTTTCTTACATACCCCGACATGCTCTACGATCGTACGGAGTTTCATTACAATCAGAATTTTCGGGTTCGATATGTTTCCTTGCAATCACGCAAATTATTACCTGATTGAGGAAAACACTTTCGAGGAAAAACTGTGAAAACTTTTTTTCTTACAATCTGCCCCGGTCTCCCCTAATATATTCTTCTTCACATAGCACTTAATGTTGAGGAATACCACTGATATAAACAATATTAACCTCATTAATCTTTTTTATTATATAATATCTTCTATATTACCGCAGGTACTTTTTACTATTTAATTTCAGTTCAGTTAATAAATATTATTATATAGCTTTCAAATATTACCTGCATAACTTTTCACAAAGTGCATCAACCTTCTACGAATCTTTTCCATAAACAGCAAACAACTCTTCTTCTACTAAACACAAGATGCAGAATAACCAGAAGTATTTACTAACCAAAAACTCGAGACTCCCATTTTTCATGTGTGCAAACAGTGAGAGCGTGACGTACAGCAATAGTAACATTACGCTTGACGAAGCTGTGTTCCATGAACTTCTGATTGTTCTCGCCCTGATGCAGCCTTAACTCAGGAACCAAAGTTCTAAAACGTTTACCGTGTTATGTAAACAGTTATGAAGAACGTAAAGGGTAATGTGCTCGCTCAGCCAACCTCTTAGCCGACTATATTCCCACCAACATGGAGTTTGACAGACGAAAATGTTCTCTTTAAACGATTCAACTTTAATTAAATCGCTTACAACCAAATTACGCGTATATTATTCTAAAGGGTCCGCTTTACTGGCTTGGAAGTAACATTGGACCGAGTTGAAAGCTGTGCAGCGACCTACATGCGTTGCTTGCGTTAGAAGTCCAATAACCCAGCCAAATAAAAATAAAATCACAGGACATAACCGAATTTCGCTGATACCCTGATTAAAATAAAATTAACGCAGATCATACCGGCATTATATCAAATTGGTTCCAGAAAAAAGAGACGGGAAGAGGCATTATATTTTATTTAATTAACCTAAATGTCTTAATTAGTATCGGTAATGCAAAATATATAAAAAATTATAATATAAGTTTTGGTTCACGCAATCGTTTTCATATCTACTGTTAAATAAAAGTGACATACAAAAACATTTAATAATTCATGGCAGTTTAATAATATGACTTTAAATGATCCCCCAATTTACTAGAACAGGATCATTATAATATTCATAAGACTTTATGGATAACAAAGTGTACGCAAACTCATTTTAATAATTATTCAAAATGGTCGCCGTCGGTAATAATGTATTATAAAGTTGCTCGACGAATGCAATCGTGATTGGTACTGTTATTTTATTCCCGTCGCACAATAATAAATTTATGGAGACAAGGGATGTGGATATTCTAACTTAGAAATTCAATATTTTCGTTTACAGTCCTGTGCTACGAATTTGACAGCAAGACACTTGTCATTCTTGGGCAATCATTCTTATTTTGATTTTCATACATACCAGATACATGCACTTTATGAGTGATATAAATTATTAGACTGGTATTCGTTCACAATACCTATTATACTTTTATTTTAAACCCAATGAAGACGGTTTATTAAACTCATGATAATCTGTTATTTTATTTGAACCAGTTAATTGAATTTCAAATATTGTTTTGAAATGATTCATTTAGTGTTGAAATAAATTACTTTGTCTAACAAGGGGAGGACACCATGTGGTAGACACCGATTTTGATGAGCCTTGGCACGATGGATCTATGTCGAAAATAAGTAAATGGGTTTCCGAGCGTTTCTGTCAATGGGCCTTAATAATAGAGATATTTACATGGAAATTATTAAAAATTTTATAGTGGCCGTGGGGTTTTAATGGGTAAAATTCCCACACTACCCCGGCGCCCCCGGGGATTCCCCTATGAACGAGTCGGGTGCCTTTTGAAAATTTTCCCGAGGTAAAAAAAATTTATAAAAAAAATAATTAATAAAAAAAAATTATAAGGTTTTTCTTTAACGTGGAGACATCTTCAAAAGGCACCCCGACGCCTCCGGAAGGGAATATAAAAATTACTATAAAAATTAACATTTTTATTAGCAGCTCAAGTTTTACTAATCTGAAGTTACGTTGACACTTAAAGGTTTTTCTTTTTATGTGGACTCTCTTTTAAATATTTTTTATAAATTAAGATTTTTATATTAGCTTTAAGTAATATTAATCCTATTAAGGGGGTCTGGGACTATTGAACGACTGAAATCGACGGTTTCTTGCCGGTTGGATTGCTTAGATACAAAATAATCACCATACGGTTATTTTTCAGTTTTTTATGCACGCTTTTACAAGTAATATAAAATAAAAAACTTGCCAGAATGTTGCAAATTATTCAAGTTATTTGAAGCTAAAGGTGGTCCCTCGTAGCGCGCAACTGTAATTGGTGTACATAGTTCCAGGTGAACCAATCATCTAAAAGCAAAATGCTTTGGGGTGAGTAATTTCTACACTAATAGTTATCGTATGAAATTTCACTGGGCAAATTTAAACAAAAATTGTCAAAGTTACACACGAATCAATTTTCCCCCCACATTTTTATGGGAAAATATCGTCTTTAATCATTTATAAAATGTTTTACAAACATCCAATGTTGATGCGGAAATTCCACACGATAGAGAATGGAATTCTACAGCTTCAGTTAAAATTTTAAGTGAGAATATTCATTCGTTCAAGAGTTATGATGCACACCGTATTTGAAAATGTAGTTCGAGATAAACAGCTTCAAAGTGTACTCCCCTACGCCAATACCGCTGTCCGCTTTCCTCGACGGTGCACTCAATTACGTTCAGCGCTATAATTTCCGTAATTATTCGAATTTCTTCATGAAACATTGTTGTAAATATTCACAAAGTATGGCACTTTCAGAATTAATAATAATAAAAAAATAGATTTTTCAAGATTTCAATAATCCTATACCTCCTTAAGAATTCTTTTCAATACATGTTAATTAAGTGCCAATGTTCCCCCAGTTTACGGCAACTTTCTGAAATGGTTACAACAGACATCGATGCACGTGTAAAGCCCAAAAGGTACACATATTTAAATGCACGCCTAACTTGATCAAGGTTCGTGATAAAGTGCATTGTGAACTGATCACCAAGGAGCCGAGCTGCTTTTGCATGAACTATGATCGCATCCCTATGGTATAGGTACACCTTTCATGCTGCGTAAAACATTTTGATGAGTATCATAGGTCTTCTCGCGACCGCCCCCCTATATTTGCATCGAATGATGCGTGCTAAACTGTTCCCTATCGCTCGAGCAAGACACCTACACGTGCAGCGTGTTTATGCATGTGATCAGACAGTACCGAGTAAAGTCATATGTCGACGACACCAGGGAAGTTTGCTTGCATCCTCGGAAGTGCATACGAATATTTCACACTTATCGGGGTCCGACGTGTCCCGAGCATGCAAACAGAATGGGCCACGGTGACCGATATACAAAATATTCAATACAGCGCGTGATACAAAGGTGACAATGGAAGATAAATAATATATGGGAAGGTATAGCTACTTCCAAAGAAGCTCTTTGCCAGGCACTACTTCAAAAGGCTGATGCTTTGCTTGAGGATAAAAGTGTCGGTTCTCGACCGAGCTGTAAATAGGTATGTGGAGTACGACAAGGAACTTATTATACAAATATCTATGGTGATAATGATGACTGCTGAAATTTGACTACAAGTTTGTGGTGTTTATTATTTTTAAGAAGTATTTTGATGATATTGAAATGTATTGTAGTGCATAGAAAATTAGGGGCGATTTATGTTGTCATTTTTCTAGTTTTGAAATTGTTTAAAAAATAAAAACCCTGAAAGTGTACAGTTCTTGCGGATTTTTACGAGGACTCTAAGTAGGAGAGACCAAAAGACCAATTTGCAATTTTTGCACAATTTTCTCAATTTTGCATGCTTTCGATACAATTCCGTTATGGACAGATTGAACCACTTTTCAAAATTCTTAATAGGAATTTCAATCTTTTCGAAATAGATTCCTGCATTCTTGCTTCGTTTAATCAACAACAGTAATACATGTAATGCAGCGTTATTACTCGATAGAGTAAGAGTTATTTTTTCTGAAAAACAGTAAATCAGTCATCTAAACTTGAGTTTTAATTTTTATTTCTCACCGCAGTATTAGGCGCAGTACTTTAGTCTTTACACCATGTGCATGTGTTACATACTGCGGACCACGGTGTAATAGACAGGTGTTCCGACTCTGTACCTTTTACCCCAGCGATTTTCTGTGCCGATTTCTGTTTAGTTCCCCTGGCCACCGCGAGAGGCGTCGTGACTTAGAAGGCATATATATATGTGTAATGAGATTGCGGTAGTAGAGATTTTAATGGTATTACAGGGGTTGCCAGAAAAATCCTTCGCGTAATGGAGGGGGGAACGTGCCGCGCATGCGCGTGATGACGCTGTCATTTGACTGAACCATGGCGTCGATTGGTTTGACATCACGAGGTCATCACGCCTGTGCGTGGTGTGTTCCCCTTCCACTACGAGTAGGAATTCCATACCAGGCATATATATATATATACATATATACATGCCTGGTATGGAATTCCTACTCGTATAAATATATATATGCCTGGTATGGAATTCCTACTCGTATATATATATATGCCTGGTATGGAATTCCTACTCGTATATATATATGTAAATCCCTTTACACCAGCCACGAAATCTGCCGTGCTGCGGACCACGGTGTACTAGACAGGTGTTCTGACTCCTGTTCAGAATGTGTGACTTTTTCGTCCTAGTTCTTCTGGCGGCCGCTAGATTGGCGCTCAAGGAGAAAAGGCTGACTTTTTGCGGAAAATACGACTAACAGTTCTACTACTACAATCACATAAATGCATGCATACATGGATTTCTTATCACGACGCCTCTCGCGACGGCCAGAGAAAACCACACAGAAATCGGCACACAAAGGGCGGTATTCTCAGTCGCTACTTATTCTTAAGCAAATGCTTAAGCATTCGGCATCCTTTGCTAGCTACTAGGTTAGTAGAGGCTTAAGCATTTGCTTAAGAATAAGTAGCGACTGAGAATACCGCCCAAAATCGCTGGGGTAAAGGTACTGAGTCGAAACACCTGTCTATTACACCGTGCTGTGGACTAATAACTGCGTAACCTAACCTTTTCTCCGACCGTACGTCAACCTAACGTCCAAACTGCGCCGCGCTGCGTGACTGACAATTGCAACTCTATAAAGATGCTAAGAAAAGATAAAAGTGAGAAAAAAAGTATAAAAAAAATAACAGAAAAGTCAATAGGCTTTCTTATACTAGTGTTTCGCCTACCATCAGTCCGTAGTAATGCACGCGCAGTAATTGGTATTTCGTTAGTAACTGGCCCGCAGTACTGCATGCATGTCCGCAGTACCTCCTGCAATGCCATTGATGTTCCAATCTCTGTATTTTTAATTAACTGTGCCTATTACCCGTCCGCACATTTTTTTATGGAATTATTAAGGTCCGAACTTTCTTTTAAAAAAAGAAAGAGGGATTTTCATTCATTTGAGCGCTTTATCAAAGGTTCCAAAGTTAACCTATCCTAAAAGTCCACAGTAATACCCACATCTACCCTACCAGCGTGTGCTTCTAATCCTTTAAAACCATTTTGGTCCACGTGATCTCTTCAAAAAGCAGAAATATAAATTCATAGAAGCTAACAGGAGAAAAGTTTTGAAGAAAGGTCCTACTAGTGTTAGTATCGCGATTGATTTTACTGTAACACTCATGTAGTAAAGCAATAAGCTCAGTGGCTCCCACCTAACACAGATTTGCCAGGTAACTTTACTGAACAGGTTCCTATTAAGTCCTGAACAAAACAGACATGTCGCAGTTTTATTTTCTCCTTTCGCGCGGCCCACTTCATGCGCCTGGCATATTATAGAGTAACTACGCGGGAAACGTTTCGAAACGAATAGGTACACGGGTTCGAATATGGAGAGTATCAGGCTTAAGATTCAAATGCCTCCAGCACACGAACGTTTCCAGCGTGCTCCCAAGGCTTTCAGCGCATTTGTGCGTTAGGGTACAGACAATATATTGCGCGCCGTGCATGTGTATATTTTCCAACTTCCACGGTGAATGTCCATTCAGGCCGCGTATGTTCGTGTTTCCGGGTACTAGCGCAGGTGTCGTCGTCGGAAAATGAGCCGTAACGCCGGGGGCATATAACTGAAGTTCGTTTCCTACCTCGTTCTCGTTTCTCTTCTCGTCGACACTTCGTGCCTCGTTGAATAATTATTGGCGAAGGAAGAGGAAATCTACGTTTATGCACTACGAATTTCTGACATGGCTATTGCCCGCTCCAAATGCTTTTCCCACGCAATGAAAATATAGTAGATTGTAAAAGACACATGTCTGGCAAGGGAAGATCCCGAACCCGAAAATTCAAAAAATTCTGAAACTTTGTGAATATGTAGGGGATTACCTCCTGGTTACAACGCAATTTTTGTTTGCCCCCCAAATTCACTCGAAGGGGGTGAAATTAACCCCTGAATATTCGGCTATTTTCCGATTTTGTGCTGTAACTCGCGAACTGTAAGAGATAGAAGAAAAGTTTCAAGACAAAAGTCACTTCTTTTAATTAGATCTAGCATTTGGTAAAAAATTATTTTGCAGTTCACGAGTTATGACACAAAATCGGAAAATATCCGGATCTTCAGGGGTCAATTTACACTTCCTTAGAGTGAATTTGGGCAGCAAACAAAAATTGCGTTGTAATCAGGAGGTAATTTCTTACATATTCACAAAGTTTTAGAATTTTTGGAATTTCCGGGTTCGGGATGTTCCCTTGTGAGTGGTTCTGATATACAGTTACTCAGAAAAGTAAGCCCTCCCAAACGCATACCATATTTTGCATATTTAAGTAATGTTAAACTCAGAATCACCCTTGATTAATATATTTTTAGTTACTACCGTGTACCAAAGAAATGCTCAAAGAAATTTTGCTCGAAGGAGGGACTAAGATAAGCCTGAATTTCACAGAAAATTAGTCGAAATTGTGCATAATAAATTACAGCTTAGAATAAAATCGCAGGAATATTTGAAGAATATTAACTCATTGTAACCCATTAACCCTTTGCTACTTCCACGGATAATAATATTTTCTAAATAAACTGTGTACAATTTCTCAGTTGAATGCACTCGGAACAAAAGTGTATTAATCAAGATTTATATTATATTAATGTGAATTAGAATTACCAATAGTTACTTGAAAGTTGATTTGATATATAAAATATGTGTAGGGGTTGTCAGATACTTCTGTGAGTAACTGTTCCTACGTGTTCTGCTTCACGTGTATTATTAGTACACCATTTATCCTCTTTCTACGTGTAGAGTGCTTATTTTGTATTTAGCAAATGAAGCTGTACCATCCCTTTGCACATTATACGCTTATACTTTTATTATTACAACTCAAGTAATGCTACAAATTTGGGTCGGTGGAGATTTGTTTAAGAAATGAATTGTAAAATTGATCTCAGATATTAATTCCGAGTTTCGACTACGATAGCCGATTTTTTAAATGCAAATATCTCGAAAAATAACTGACCAGTTGCACCCAAAAGGGGGGTGTTTCTTCAACAGCTCATCGAGCCCTACAATTTGATATATGCCTCATTGCAAAAGCACTCCAGTTCTGATCCTCTCCTCGCAAATTAAAAATGGGTTCACATTCACAAGGGTAAAAAATTCTTTGGCCTAAAGAATTTTGCCTGTGCAGAGTTTCCTTAAAATCTTGTATTAAAAACTGTCTTACAGAATGATAATATAATTTAAGAATGTGTATAATACAGTGCCTACCTTTTATTTAAATTGGAAATTACACCAATATGGCAGAAAACCTGATAGTAGCGATAATTGCAATGTTGCTGTTATAAGAAAATAAATATTTTGTGTAAAAAGTGGTCTCGAAAGGAAAGTAATATTGATATCTTTTGGATATTAATGGCTATTAATACTTTAACTATTGTTTAAACTATTTCTCTGCGTAAGGATCAATACTCATAAAAGAAACTGGCGGAGCCTTCATAGAAAATCATTTTGATCCTAGTTTCGTGACCAGAATTCTTGTGGTAGCAGCTTCCAATATTGGAGCTTGCAGGGCCAGACTGTACATTTCATGAAATTTGAACTCGGCGTGTTGGCAGCCACGTTTTTCATATACGTACTGCAGGGTATTGGTCGATCTGATGTAGCAAATTAAAATATGGCAAAATTTATTTTGTATGTGCACTGAAATCCGAATTAAATCTATCGCAACTGGATAAAACACTGCGACGCTTTCCTTTCCACGACTATGGCTTACATTAGCTATATCTATGATATTCAAAAATAACACTATTTCTTTTGAAATTCTGAGTAAAATATTTAGTAAAATTAAGTAGAGTTGTATAAATTTAGAATTGTGTAACAGCCATTTATATTGTTCGTATAAACAATTTTATTGACAATGAGAATTAGATTCTAAAACTGTCATGAGATGCAATAGTCGAGTTACGTATTAGGGTAGAGTGAAAAAAACTTTTTTTCGATGATCAGATTCTAATAGTGCGGAAAAGTTGCCTACTTGGCCCAGTAACTCATGGTGGGTTCTGGGCCACTTGTCCTGTTAGGAAAGTGGGCGAAGAGCTGCACTTTTTGATGCTTTAAAGTGCCGATAGGGCAGTCCTGTCGTTCCGAAACCAGTCACGGGTGTTTCTTTGCTTCATTTACGCAACAAATATAGTCCTGGGTAATGAAAAAAGGTAAAATGCACCAACGGAAAAAAGTTGAACTTTCTTAAGTTTTTTTACTAAAATTTTGAAAGTTATGGTCTTTGGTGCACACAGAAGATATTTGACCATCGAACTGAATTTTTTTACACGGTTTATTGGGCCAAGTTTTCCGCACTATTAGAATTTGAGCATCGAAAAAATGTTTCTTCACTCCACCCTATTATGTATAGAGCCCTTTAGAATTGCAAAGCCCAAGATTAACTAACGGTACGCTTTAATTCGGAAAAACATTTTAGGTATATTTAGTATATTGTGGACAAACAACGTAGATTAGCAGATCGCCATACTTATGTTATTACTAGCTTTACTGCCCGGCTTTGCGCGAACTGTAGATTTTATAAAAAAAATGTATTTTTTTTGTGAAAATAGTCAAATTCATCTGGATTAGCTAGGCATAATGAGCTGGGCACATTTCGTGACCCCAGAGTTTACCGTTCGAAAGTTTTTAGGCGGCAGACAAACACATAAATACTTTCTGCTTTATATATTAAGTTATTAGGTTTAACAAGGGAACACCGCGAACCCGGACTCACCGATTGGAACGCAACTTTGTGGGTTTTTAGAGTGACTCAAAACAAGAACAACGGTGTCTTTCATTTGGGCCCTATCGTCATTTAAGGGAGTGAAAACTAACCTCAAAGTCAAATTGGCACTTCCACTTTTTCGCGTATAACTCTCAAAGTACAGCAGACAGAAAAAAATGTTTCAAACAAATGTTTAATGGTGAAATAAGCGCTACAAACTTCCGTTAACAAAATTTTGAAAAGAGATAAAAAAAATTATAATTGACGAAAAAAACTCTTTTCAAAATTTTGTTAACGGAAGTTTGTAGCGCTTATTGCACCATTAAACTTTTGTTAGAAACATTTTTTTCTGTCTCTTGTACTTTAGGAGTTATACGTGAAAAAGTGGAAGTACCAATTTGACTTTGAGGTTAGTTTTCACCTCCTTAAATGGCGATAGGGCCCAAATGAAAGACACCGTTGTTCTTGTTTTGAATCACTCTAAAAACCCATAAAGTTGCGTTCCAATCGGTGAGTCCGAGTTCGCGGTGTTCCCTTGTAAGTAATAGTTATAATAATATTTAGAATTATTATCGGGCAATGCCACACCAGCTATATTAATTAACATATTTAATCTTACAGTTCTCTCCCTAGGCATAACGCAATGGCAGTATGTATTTCTATGAAAATATTGAGGGAGGGCGGAACAAGATATTTTTATGTCTGTACAGTAAATCTTTGTTTAATTTCTCCACCCACAAATTAAACAATTATAAGTATTATTAATAAAATCTATATCTTCTAACTCGGATTTAAATGCCACCACAGGGTTCTTTTATTTCATGAATCTCTCAATTATTTTATTGAGTAGGATTGTCATCCCACAGTGTGTTAATAATAGATAACGATTTTAAGAGGTACTGAGGGTTGCAAATCATGATTATTAATAACTTGAAAATACTAATATCACATTTGTTGATGTTTACTTGGAAATCCATTTTCACCCCTTTCACTCCAACTTAGTTGACCGTCAATCGACCAGACATCTTTTGCTTAATGCTGCACTTACTAAATGCAAAACTTTGGAGTGGGAGAAGATATGGTACAGTGACTTCAACGTTAATAATTCATTTAATTCTTCCACTTTCACGCGGTGTAATATTAATTTAAACTTTAATGTGCTCAAGATACACACTTGTAGTAAAAATGGTTAATGTCTTCCAACGTTTCTGCTAAAGTTTCGAGACAGGTGGGGTTCTAAAGGGACGCGATTGGTTGAATTTCTCCTGACGGTACAGGGCGGTATCTCTTTCAGGGCGGGAGCGTAAGTGGAAGATTTTTCGCTAAAGGGTGGACAATTCCAAGAATTGACCGCGCCAGTTGTCGAAAGTGCCTCTGCAGGGGAGCATGTTACGGTCATGTTGTATTGCGAGTCAGGAGGTAGATAACGGTGCATCCAAATTGCAGTGCGAACCCGAATTCTACCTCACGTACTACCTAGATTGCGGACCAACATCAGGATTTCTCCAATTTTTCCAGAAATTGGTTTAGAACCTTTGAAATTCTTGTGGGTCGGAAGAAACGATTTTTTCAATCTTTGCACGCCAGGCACTGCGCTCGATAGCGGAGGGCGGTCCTTTATTAGTAGTATAACCGCAAAGGGGGTGAATGTCCATGAAAAAAATGAGTTCAAAATGTAGAATATCGTTTTTTGAATCGGGACCGAAAATGGATTTGCATATCTATTAAATACGTATGCAACAGACTAAAAATTGCCACGATGCAGTATTACATATGGAACAACTACGGATGAAATGAATTTTTTAGTAAAAATGAGTAAAAATTGTACAATAACTGTTTTTAAACGAGACTTGATTTTTTAGAAAATTGGTTTTATCAGTTGAACGATATCGATTGTTAAGTAGTCAAGTGCATATGTATTTGACAAATATTCGAAGTCAGTTTTTTCGAAAATAAAGTAGCAAACTAGAATATTTTATTATAAATTTTTCACTTATTTCTTTGCTTAAAATAGTTACAGGACTAATAGATTACCCTATATAGCATTCTATCTGTATAATATAAAGTATGCCATTCATGAATCATGAATCGTTAACGATCGCAATCCATCACGCGAATGTTGCAAGAAATTTTTTTGCATAAATAATTATAATGCAAACAAAACACAAACGGGCCATTTTTTATTACAATCTCAACACAAAGGAAACGTGAACATTAACATATGTTACTTTACAAGTAATTACAATCACAAAATTATATTTCTGCTATTTAAAAAAATGATTAATATTTCTTCTGACGTACCTGTTTAGTCTCCTTTTCTTTTAATTTTTTAAACATGCATTCTTTTTATAATTGAGGCATGACCTTGTCAAATCACAACAAATTATTACTGATCGCTAGTGATGGCTTGAATCTTTAAAATGTCATCGCTATTGTGCAAAGTAATCAGTGATTAGTAATCACATACTTAGGTATATAAAAAGCTCTTCATCTAGAATAGAACATAAATTCAGTTGTTTGAAGGAAAATCTGGCTTTAAACTAAAAATAAAGTGAAAGTAATATTTGAAATTTGAACTGTTTTATAATATGTATTATACTAATCGTCATTTAATGTTTGCTTAAGGGGGTACGTTACCCTAAAAATTTTCGAAAATTGTTTTTTAGGATGTTTGTACATTTCGCTAGCTAATTTAAGCGAAATTTAAAAAATTGAAGGAATTACAGTAAAAACATGTATGGATGTTCAACCTTAAACGCGATTTCCCAGAAACTAGGTTTTCCAAAATGTTGAACATAAAATCTCGAAAACAGCTCCAACGATTTGAATGAAAATTTACAGAGAGCTGCAGGAAACTATTCCCCTTCGTGTATTGGGAACACATTTTCAATATAAATTCTTAAAAAAAAGATAAAAAATATTTTTCCTACAAAAAAGGATAAAATCAGAAAGATCAACATAAAAATTGTATTAATTTGTTTATCAAAATTTTGCATCCTGCACAAGATGGAGACTGTCTTACAGATTATAAAAATGCCTTTACTTTGTGTTTTACATTATTCACCTGTCCGGAATCGTGTTCACCATCAAACGGTGCATCGCGTACACGCTCTCACATTTATATTTATAACTTTTTTCCCCATAAAAATACTTCAAATTTTCTTTTTGCGCATTAAAGTCAACGAAATGGCGCTTAAAACTTAAAACAAAAATTATCTCTATATTCATTTATTACTTCTGAATATTCGTTTGAAGAACAGCCTGATTTTAGGCTGATGAGGGTAACCTACCCCCTTAAAGACACAGACTAGTATAAACAGTAGTTCGAATTGTCGTAATTTAAATTACTTATGGTTTCTGAATACTAAAATATAGAATATTCTAGGCCATTGATTTTTTTTTTTGAGTAGGGTTTTATTTTAAAGTCGTCGCATCTACAATGAAGTCATTAGCGACCACCCACCTCCGCACAGTGATCAAATATTTGACATTTGGTTACAAAATTACATAATGCTGAATTATAAGAGGTCGAGTAGGATATTGAATTGTATTTATTATGACAGTGGCTTATGGTGTAACCATCTTGGGTGGGAAAACAGAGGGTAGCAATACTGGAATAAAATGTACAGCAGACAGTACCAATTTACTGACTAAGAGCAGCTATAAACCGCTCCTATAAAGAGAGCCAGCCTCAAATAGTCGATTAACTACTAACCTTAAAAATATATGTTTAGCCCCTTCGTTTCCTACTCCTTCCATGATTCCACCTTTTTTTCTGCTTACTTGGAGTACCTGATTTCTCTAGCCAATCCCTTTAACTAAATTTATAGCATCACAATTATCGTTTATCTTGGGTAACCAGTAAAGTCCATTGCAATTTATGTACTCGACTCTACAGAGAGGTGATCACTTATTTATTTATATTACACTGAATATCATTTAATGGAGAACCGAATAATACAGGTGCAACAAGTTCACGTCTCAATTGTTCAAAGAAAATTAATATTCTAAATTAACAACATAAAACACTGGTAGAACAAATGTGCAGACTCATAATTTGTGTTAAATGAATAGGTGAGTAATTATAATTCTAATATCTATCTAATGTATGTCTAAACTGATATATATATATATACAAACACTGAAATTAATATTTAATAACAAAGTTAGCCACACAAGAAACAGCGAGGACCAGGATTTTTTAAATCTTTCCATTCGACATTCTTTTTCAAACAGTTCACATATTTTTCCTGGGAAACAGCAAAAGTTTTTTATCGATTCGAAATTTTTAACCCCCTTTTCGCTCGTTCGTTACTAGCTTTAAGATAAAAGTCAACATTCAGTAAACAAGGAACGATAGTGTAAATTCTCAGCCTTGCCTACCGAAATTATTCAGGCTTAGCGAGTGTACCTTTACCAGTATTCACGGAGGAAATTCGGCTCGCGAACTCAAACAAATGATTTTAATCCGTTTAGCATAAGCGCCGTGCAGTTTAATTAAATCATATAATACTTTTGATATGCGAAGAAATGTTTTCTAGCGTTTGAGCAAGTGGCTGATGAATTCTCGTCCCGTATCGTATGCCAGCCATTTGTTCGTTTCCATTCGAAATAATTCACAGGTCTGAGATGAAAAAACGTTTTTGAATAGTTTAGCTGCTTTTAATGTATATTAATTTCTTGTGCCATTGGCAGAATGTTTATGCTTTTCATTTGGTTTTTATAAGTGGTGTTTAATACTGTCATACCTTCAAAACTGCCGAGTCAGTTTTTTACAGTACTAACAATTTTTACTAATTGTTTATGTTAAATGTTTATCAACTTCGATGGGACTTTTAAAAAAAAATACCAAAAAATTCCTGCGTGATTTTTTGTATATTAATTTCAGGATCATTAAACTTTATATTAACGTCAATTTCAACTGCTCGAATTTGCACGAAACAGAAAAAATAGCCAAAATCATTATTAAGACGTTCACCGCTCCGGCCCTTAGCGTAGTCGCTGGGGCTCCTCTCGTGCGTCCAGCGAAGTCGTAAGTCAGTTATGTTAGTCTAAACATTTGCCCTTTCTCATTGTGCATATAATTGATTTAAAAAATACATTAAAAAAAATCGAATAAGTGTTAATTATTTAACCTTCGTCCCGAAATCCATATGCTATAAAGTCTAAACAATCGATTCAATTTTTCACGCATTCCCGTTCAACTGATAAAAATGTTTTTCAAACACAACTTAGTCAGTAATCATGTGACAACAAACTGTAACCGAAAAAATTGGCAAATACCTTTTTATTTAATAAAAAATTAAGATCTCTTTAATTTTTTAAATGTAATTTTATTTAATTTTTTTCATCAATCCATGCATCGTTGTATCCTCTTTAAAAAAAGAATTAAGATACTTAGGTCGAAAACTGATTAATTCAGAAGTTACGAGTTTTTTTCTCGGCCGCCCATATATACTTTGACACATTGTGAGAGGGCTTGCTTTATTCTACCCCAAAAATAAAACTTTAACTCTGAAATGTTCCGCGATTGGAAAGTCCATTTAAAAAATTACTATTATTATTATTTATGCTTGTATGGCTTGAATAAGCCTACCATCTAAAATTACTAGCATGAATAAGACTTTAATACCTTTGATAGTAGTATTTATCTACGTTTTTTGACATCATCTTTAGAGAACCTGTATTTCTTCATTTTACGTATAGTAGAATCATCTGTTTTAAGAAGATCATTTTTTACGAGACACTATATAGTCTGTATATGCAATTATATAATGTTATAGCACATATAACATCCAATATATGCACGTACCTTCCTTTCAGTTGTGCCTATGTATTATGGAAGATCCTGTATTATAATTATGGGGAATCGTTTATCGTCCTCCTTGATATTGCAACGGCCCTTTACGATTCAGATGATGAACGCGTTTTAATGCTTCCTTTAATCTTCGTTGGCATTTAAACAGAATTGAAAGAATTACTCGCTGGAAAAGTTTCAGTTCCATTTCGCATTGATTTCGTTTCTCATTTTCTCAGAGACTTTAATTCGTTAAAATAAACCTCAGTATTCACGTTCTGGGTTCAATGAAACATTTTCGATCCACTATACCTCCAGTAATTCTGCACGAATTAAGGGAGGATTCTCGCGTAAATTTTGCAATGTTCTTTCAAACTTGAATGCAGTAGCTAATACAATCAAATATTGTTTAGAATTTTTCTGTGATTTCAGAAGATTTAATATAACTTTAAAAAATTTAGATAATTTCTTTAAAATATTGGAATTCATATAATAGTAATGTATTCCGATACATCTGAGTGTGGCCGTTCGATTATTCATTTTAGCCCCCCATCAAATTACACTAAATTATTATATTATTTCTCAACTTAAAACACATCTGCTTTTTTGCTACATATTTCTCAATCTATTTTACTGCATATAGAATATTCAAAAGAAATATTTGTTTAACCTAGTCAATACAGAATAATTCTAAATATTATTTTTTAGATAACACCTGTTATAAAACTCATTCTACTTCCCTCGATGTTGTTTCAATTTTTAATTTCAATTATCATATTTCTGGAATGAACGGTTTTAATACGATAATTTTTATCGTCGACTAGCATCTACATTGTATGTACCTTTTTTTTTTATAAATATTGTGATAGTTGTACGAGTTCGTACAGTCTAGTAGCACAAAATATTAGTTAAATATTTTTTCCAAAAATTAAAAAAATATTTTTTTGGCCACACTTTTTAATATAACAAAAATGTTGATTCCAAATATTATATACACATACAGAAAATGTGAAATAAATGTTTTGAAAATATGAACTAAATATTTGTGGAGTATAAAAGAAATATTCAGAAAATATAAAGCAAATATTCTGGAAATGTGATAATATTCTGAGTTCCAAAATTAATATTCAGAAAATGTAAAATATATATTTCAAAAATATAAAGTAAATATTCAGGAAATGTAAAATTAATATTTAAAAAATGTAAAGTAAATATTCAGAAAATGTGAAATAAATATTTCGGAAATGTAAAATTAATATTTAAAAAATGTAAAGTAAATATTCAGAAAATGTGAAATAAAAATTCAGGAAATGTGAACTAAATATTTAGGAAGTGTAAAGTAAATATTCAGAAAATGTGAAATAAATGTTTACTTTATATTTGAAAAAATTTTTTTTTTCATAATATAAAATGAATATTTCCCGAACATTCGGAAAAAATATTTTGTTTCTAATATTAGATAATTATTTTATTTATATTTGGACAAAAATATTTTTTTCTAATATAAAATTAATATTTCCAGTATATTTTGAAAAAATATTTGCTTTTTAATCTAGAATAAATATTCTATGTATATTTAAGGTAGTTCCTAACCAATTATGTTAGTCAAATTAGAGTTGAGTAATAAGCGATAAATATAAAGTAGTATGATACTATAGAAATAATAATAATAATTTTTAACGTCATGTATATATATTTTAAAAAGTTCAGCGTTAATATAAATATTTGTAATACAAAAGTAGAATATTAAATTGATTAGCGTAGTGAATTGGAACAGCAGATCTGACAACGTCGCAATCATTTGGAGCGTCTTTTATAAACAAAACGTCAGAAAAAATGTTCATATGAATTTGAATCGTCGTTCGCTATTTAAATGTCTAAACATATCGATTGTGCGACGTTGCCACATTGACTGCTCTACGAAATTTTCTAATTTCCTCTACGCCATCTGGTGGCGAAAATTAAAGCAGTCTAATCGGGTTAGTTGTCACCTGTTATTGGCAGTATCGGGAATTTCGACTGTTTGATGATCGATTTTGTAAAATTTAACAGACTATTTAATGAAAAAAACATTATTGCAATATTTTAATACTTGTGTGCCACCAGTCCTGTAACGCGATTGACCCGATTACAGAGCTTACTTTAGTAGATGGCGCTCTCACAATATTTCCCAATATTTTATGGGCATTTACCAAGAAACCATGTGGACAGATTTGCAGAAATTCATTTCCTGACATTTCCATGTACTTTTGTGCCAATTTTGGTACACTTGTTGAATATAGTTTTCCTATTTCAGAAGAAAAACTGAAACTATAACCCTCTTCTTTCGACTCTGCCATATGCCACTGTGTTAAAATGCATCAACTTTAATTAACAATTTCTCGATAACTATGTGGTAAATCGATTTTAAACTTTGTACAAGGGTTTCTTGTACTCCAAATTAGTTTTGAGCGAAATTTGAAAGAATTCTCGAATTTATTAGATTATTCAGGAACTACCTCAAATATCAAAAAGAGATTGAACCTCTTTTTAATATTAAATGCATGTGTATTCAATATTTTGTGCTACTAGGGAAAGTACTCCAACGGTCATTTCGAATAATTTTTATACGAGGGGTGTGCATATTCTAGAGAATGACACCGCATTTCTCCTTCCTCTTTGAGATATTTCTCTGCACAGACCCCGTTTAATATTTCGCCCAGCCTTCCAGGACAGACGAATTTTCTACTCAAGATAATTCCTGCCAGAAGCGTGCTCCTCTCTAAATATTTGGAACGCTTTGTCTGGAGCTGTTGTAACCAAAACACTCCGTCTTCTGTCTTAATTATTCGACTAATGACGCCTGGAATGTAGACTTCCTGTCGTGATTACGATCTTCAGCTGCATGTTTTCGAATACCTCTCACGAACGATACCCCTGTCTCGCCAGCATCTTTCGAATTCTTACGTGCCAGATCAGCCCCTGAGCAATGAGTACCGAATAAGTTAATCGACAGTATACAGGGCGAGGCAATTAAATTGGAACAACTGTTTAAGTGCATATCTCTAATACTTTTCAAGATAGAACAAAATGCTTGATTGAGAAATTACACTGATTACAGTGCCAAATATGATAACAGAAATAATTTTTTTTCACTTCGCTTTTTTAAATGCGACGATACATTTGGACTGGTCCACTATAACGGGCATGGAAATGTGAGTTCAATGATATGTATAAATATACGTGAATTGAAAATAAAGCAATTAGCTTTGCTGATAAGGAACAAGGAAAATGGCTACCTTTCATTATGATAAATTAATCTCTGCAAGAGTTAAAAGTGTTGAATTACGTAGAGAAAAATAAATAGTGTCAGCAATGTTGAAAATATGCATCGAAAACTTTGTAAATAAATTATGAAATTTCGAATACAAGATTACAAGACTAAATAGAAATACTAGGTGATCAGCATTTTAAACCTGACCGTCTAAAAAATAAACCGTTTATTTTGAAAGTATTCTAAGTTCATTTTTGAAAAATTGAGAAGATGAAAAATTTTCTGCTTTAACGTGAAGATTTTATTTATAAGCAATTCATAATTTGAATATCAAAATATTCGATTGTTTTAATCGATTGAATTTTCGTTAATAAATGGAATTGCATAATCATTTATTTTGAAAGTGGTGCAAGTCCATTTCCTGTAATCTGTAGCCTGTCCAAACAGTCGAGGCACCAATAAACAAATGGCATTAATGTGGCTGAAAATTGTCCCATCTTCGGAGATTAATGTAAACATTATGTAGATATTACCAAATAACGCAGACTTTGGAATTATAGAAACGGCGCGGTGAAAAATAAATTTCGTGTACATTCCCCAGGATTATTACGATATTATAAAACAATGTCGAAGAAGAGATAAATTTGTATTATATGAAATGAAACGCGAAGATTTTATTTCAACAAAGTCTTTACAAAGTGCAGTTGCAAGAAGAAAAAATAATACTAACGGAGAATGAATAACCTTGCTCAAAATATGCTGGATGAGGTTTTGCAGAAATGGTCCATGTACAATTTTGTATAAAACGTCGATGGAGGAGGAAGAATTTAAAACTCTAGATTTATCATGAGTATTTCAAGACACTTCCAAACTTCTACATAACGATCTGAATTAAAAAATGATGCACCTAATATTAATCTTACAAGCATACTGTAACAGTAAATAAATTAATATTGAAATTAAACAACAGTACTTTGTTTTTCCTGTTCTCATTTATAAACAAATGTGGATTGAAGCACAAAACATAAATTTGAAATAATTAAAATTTAATGACTCGTGCAATTCACTAATTTTGAAAGTGGTTTAAGGGGGTATACCGTTTGAGCTCTCGGAAAATGTGTACATTTTGTGAATTCTTTTACAAGTCAACGGCTTGATGAAGATTTCCCGTTTTTTTACTATATTTACATAGTATTATGAACTATTTAAAAAAAAAGTTTCAGTTTAAAAACTATTGTTTTTCGGAAGTTATGCATACATATCCGAAAGTCTCTCGATTTTAGACGGCTAAACGGTTTTCGGTATTCGAATATTCGAATACTTCAGTTGCTCAATTATTGGGCGAATATAATTCGAATATCCAAGTATTCGAATACTATTCGAATATTTAAGTATTCGAATACTATTCCAATATTTAAGTATTCGAATACTATTCCAATATTTAAGTATTCGAATACTATTCCAATATTTAAGTATTCGAATGCTATTCGAATATTAAATTATTCGAATAGTCCCAGCCCTACTTGTCACTCGTTTTCAATCTGCTATGAACGTTGGAAAAAAAAGAGAGAGAAGCATCGGACAAGGGGAGGACACCATCTGATAGACATAGAAATAAGTAAATAGGTGTCCGAGCGTTTCAGCCAACAGGCCTTAATAATAGAGATATTTACATGTAAATTATTAAAAATTTGATCGTGTCTGTGGGGTTTCAGTGGGTAAAAATCCCACACTACCCTGGCGCCCGCGGGAGATTTCCTTCTGGAGGCGTCGAGGTGCCTTTTGATAATATCTCCAATATAAAAAATAAAATTTTCCTCTAATAAATTATTTCTTTAATAAATTTTTTTTTAACTTGGTGAAATCTTCAAAAGGCACCCTGACTCCTTCAGAGGGGAATCCCTCGGGGGTGCCAGGGTAGTGTGGGATTTTTACCCATTAACACCCCACGGCCACTATGAAATTTTTAATAATTTCCACGTAAATATCTCTATTATTAAGACCCATTGGCAGAAACGCTCGGACACCTATTTACTTATTTTCGGCATAGATTCATCGTGCCAAGGCTCATCAAAACCGGTGTCTACCACATGGTGCCCTCCTAACCACAATCAAATCAAAAGAAGGGACTCTTCTTTTCAGTAGAGAGCGCAATGAAGCCAAGCTTCTTTCGTAAAAAAGATTCTCTCGGCGTTATTTGCTCGCCGCTTGAGGTGGATTTAATCGAAACATTGATCTAGTACGCTTCCGTTTTTATTGTAAACGGGGAAATGCTGCGAGGGAAAAGCTAGCGAACATTGTTTGCTGTTACTATATAAGAATTAAGCAATATCGTGCTTTTCTGTTTGCTGACAGGTGGACACACCAGACAGCGTATTGCAGAGTGGATTGGGTCTGGGGCCAGACATGGGGCATACGATCCTACGATCCATGGTGGATCCAAGGGATTACGACCGATTAAGATACCTGCAGATGAACGGCGGCCAGCCAAACAGCTTCGAGGAGACTATACATCGGGTATGATTTTAACGCTAAATAAACGAAAATATTGCAGGCTGTTTGTGCTAGAAACGAAAATAAACTTCAGAGAAAAAATTAACTTTCAACCGTTTGCACTCCAACTTATTCTGTATTCGCTCGACGATCGATTAGAGATATTGTTGCTTAAGGGGGGAGCCTGGTGTAACTAAATGAAAATCGAGGCATTTTTCGGGAATTTTTTTTAAAGAAAGTATTTGATAGATCTTTCTGAAACTTTCAGGATATTGTATTAACAGGTTAAGGTATATAACAAAAAAATTTTATTAAAAAAGAGCGGCAAATAACAAAGTTATGCCCAGTCCGTTGGCGACGCAATTATTGCACTGCGGGCAACGTAGCGTCTTTTGGTTTCATCTGAAACCAAAAATCGAACAATTTTCTTTTCGTTTATGAGTGTACGCACAGAATGAAGAAATTTGAAACTTAAAAGATGCAAAATGAACAAATGGCGGCCTCTTGAATAAAAAGTTCACTGTTTCCAACGAAATTTTGCCTTAAATGTCTAAAAAAAAGTTATTTATTTAAACAATATCATTATACTAATAACTTAGTACTATGAAGACAATGTTCACAAATATCCGTGCACAAGGCCAAGTCGATTGGTTGAATATTTTTTTAGTTACATTGCCCGCAAAGTGTAAAACTGTCGTTTCGAGAAAAACGCATTTGAAGTTTTGTGGTAGCCTGGCGCTCCGTAGCAAAACCGGCTATATCCGCTTTAATTTTTCGAATTTCGTTTTGCGGCTTTGGGAACATATTGTCGTGATGTTCAACTATTGATTTATGCAACAAAAAAAATCGATTTCTTCGATCCGCTACACCAGGCTCCCCCCTTAATGCTATACATATTAAATGCAGGACTTTGGAATAGAAAATCATATAGCATAATTTTAAATCCGGTGACTTACTTGATTCTACGTAGGATGATTTTTTGTACTCTTGCAAATTCAGTGGAATCAATACGCAACGTTAATATTGGAACTCCGTTGCAATGGGTTAATATATAATATAACAAATAATTTAACGCGTTCGCTGGCACACTGTATTTGGAAAATCGATTGTGACAGACCATGCTTCATATTCAGTAGTTTATTAAATACAGTGTGCATCTTTAACTGTAGGACTTCGTTTAATTTTCTGCCAATTTATCAGAAAATAAACAAAAATTAAGTAAAATTCCATATTACTTTACTGTTAATGTCGACATGTCTATGGTTGAATTTATTATACAAATATGACATCCTCTATAACTTTTGGATTAAACGCAAAAAGGATAAGTTATTTCAATCTGCATGTATCTGATCTGAAAAAGTAACGCCGGACAAAATTGATTTATTTATATTTATTCAATGTTCAACTCATTAATAAAATACCTATGTATATCCCTTGATGTTATTTTTAAACTGTTGGTCAATATAATTGAGTGAATCTTTATACTTCTTTATATTTTTCAGCTGAAAGTTCAAGAGGCACTGAGGAAGAAGGAGAGATTTCACAAAGAACACGAAGAGGTGAGTGCAATTTAAATTAAAGACCACCTTCCCTTCTGTTTAATTTACTAATGAAACTTTATTTATATGACCTTCAAAGGAGGATACATGGGAAGGAATAATTATATAAAAAATCTTACGGATATAATAAAATAAACAAAGTCATTTTAATTATTTGTTTCTCTCATATTATAGGCTTATTACACTCCTTCTTTATGGAGGGACTATCTTTGTCATAGCTTATAAAATATAAGGCTTTGTATATCAAGGAATTATATTCAGAATCAATGATAAAACAAACAATATATACGTAGTACATACCTATACAATACGTTATATGTATAAAATACACATATAATTATATACATTATATTACGTTATATTTTATAAACCTATTTTAACATTATTTACGCGCTTGTTCTTCGTTCGCACATCTTGTCATAGTTTATAATAGTTGACGAACTAATGTATCTGCAACCGTGTATGAATACATAAATATGCAGGATTATTGTCTTATTATTTTATTCTTTTATTAACCACATGCAACACGTATACGTTCCATATCTAGTTTATTTGATAACGTAACTAAAGTGCCCAATAGGACATTAGATTTCTATTAAAAAAAAAAGTCATTTGTTTTGTACGAAATGTATATTTTATTTATTGCTAGCATAGTTTGCGGGAGAAGTTACTTTAAGTGCACAATTGTGGCAACAAATTATGTTTTTTTAATTTTTTTTATTTATTTATTTATTTATTTTAAACGGATGTCGCTGCCAAACTATGTCCTTTTGTTATTCTCTTATACATTAATAATTTAATGCTTAAGGATTTCTACAGATAATAAAACACATTTTCTGGTATTAGTTTGATTGAGAAACGTAAGATCTCAAGAGGGTAGTAAATAAATATTAGAGTAGTAGCTATTTTTATACATAAATCTGAACAATGTTTCTCATCTTATTATTTGTTTCTTAATTACTCATTAATTCTCTTATTACTTTCCTTAAGTGAATAAACAATTGAAAGTAATCGCGTAACGCGAACATTTGAATTGCAAAATTCTTGAAAACATTATGTACGAAACAAATATGTTTTAATATTTTATTAACGATTTGGACTAAAAGTCCTTAGGATGATTTCTAATAAAATATATTATTCTTGTTTACCAAAATTGAAAGCGATGTCGAGCCAAATAAAGTTTCTCACTTAATTTAAATAAATTCCAATCTCCGCACAGTAAATAGGAACTTTTGCTATCGTTTAGTATGTGCGATTTTTTTCAGACAAGTATAAATATTCTTTGTAGTATTCAACATTTTTCTAAAATTTGTATGAGCATACAAGGAATCGCAAGTAATTACACGAAACTGCTATGTTTACTAGGGATACAGGTTTTAACTGAATCAGACATCAGTCGCCGGAGGCAGTCTTAAACTTCGAAGAGTAAAGAAAAATGCAAAAACACATTAAATTATATAACAGGCCGAAAGAGAGAAACTTTTCTAAAATTTAATTAACTACGATCTTCAGCGGGTTAAAGCACTACTCAAACTTTAATAGACTCGGGATTAAAAGTAGAATATCTTTCAAACTAATAACCTTTAACAGATCTCATTGTTTTCTTCTCGTAGAGAGTGTAAAGTTGCTTTGGTTAATGTGCGAAAAAATATTATACCGTGCCCGTGTACACATATCGCAACATTGAAAAATAATTCGAATCCAAAGTTGGCTTATTAATCATAAAACTTTGAAACACCCTGTATACGTAAATTAAACTATTAAATTTATAAAATTAAACGCTGCAAACGATTAATTCTTTTTCAACAGTCACATTTAACTATACAAATAAAGAGATTCGTAACATAAATGATATTTTAGCATTTACGTTTTACAAAGAGGTTGTTACATCCTCCAAATTCAAGCTTATACAATTTTTCACTTTCTAATTTTCTACATATTTTCTGCATATGGCATCAGTCACAGTAAATGTTTATTGTTACTATTACCGTGACAGATCCGTGATATGTAAATGTATTGGTCACATAATTTGAGATTCTAAATCGTCAGAGGAGATACAAGAAGAATCAGGGTTGGTGGTAATTACACTGTCCCACAAAATTGAACTTTTTTTCTGTTCTGTAACATTCGAGAGTGGTTTCTTACAGATTTTTGTGCGCTGAAAACAAATCCGCAAACTGTTTATCGTCATCACCCTCAGTTTTCGAGAAATTCGATTTTGAAAAAAACTGCAAAAACTTGTTGCGTCAAATTATTCTATAAACCCTTCTGAATACAACGATATAAGTTATTGGTGGATTATAAATATTTAAATATGTTTAAACAACGATCAAAGGGAAAAGAGCACCCGAAATGCACCCACTTTTGCAGATATTTTTTAATTTATTTCCAAAACTGAGGGTCCAGGAGAAAATCTGACTATTCCACGCGGTGCAGCAGACATTTTTCTTTCGGAAAGCATCAACAGCAGTAGCAAGTCACGCTTTGTTTTCAATACAGAAGCAAAATAGTTTGGCAAAACGTGCGGCGCCGACAGTGGTAGTCACGCGCGTTACGCGATTCTGTAACGCTGAGCGGCAGTGGCTCGCGCGCCGCCGTTGACTACCACTGTCGACGCCGCACGTTTTGCCAAACTATTTCGCTTCTGTATTGAAAACAAATCGTGGCTTACCACTTCTGTTCAAGCTTTCCAAAGGAAAAATGTCTGCCGCATCGCGTGGAGTAGTCAGATTTTCCCCTAGACCCTTAGTTTCGAAAATAAATTTAAAGATACCTGCAAAAATTAGTGCATATCGAGTGTTCTTTCCCCTTTGATCGTTGTTTAAATATATTTAAATGTTCATAATACACCAATAACTAATATCGTTGTATTCAGGAGGGTTTATAGAATATTTTGACGCACCAAGTTTTTGCAGTTTTTTTCAAAATCGAATTTCTCATAAACTGAGGGTGATGGCGACAAACGATTTGCGGATCCGTTTCCAGCGCACGTAAACCTATAAGCAACGGCTATTGAATGTTACAGACCAAAATGTCTGTTGGACAGTGTTACCGATAACAATCAAACTCGTCATCATTCCTCACTGTTCCCCAATCTGCTTACCTATCCGATCTTACATTCTGACAATTTGCCCTAATGTTCGCCTATCCGAATCCAATCCGAATCCTCAATAAGGTGTGCCACAACGATCGATCGCGCTACCCGTAAAGACGCATCCCCCCCGTCAAGCTCGTCCCACGGTTAAGAATTTGCGGGGACGTCCTGCGAGCGACGATTTCGTTTATCGTACACGGTAATCGTAATAAGGAAGAACCTATCACGATTAAACCAACCTGTGCCTCAGCTCGTTTATTTCCCTCCTTCGATTCCCTCGTGCATTCCCTGGATCATCGACGACCCCCTTTTCGTCGTTCGACCAATATTGGCCCTGGGAGCCAATGGTTTTACCCGATACAAAGCGCCCCTCGCTCCTCGGCCCTCTTCCAATCCGGTGCTCGGCGAAATTCTCACAGGACGAAATTTGCATGTGTGTGCTATCACTTCCCCCCCCCTCCCCCCTCCCGCCTCCCCCCTCCTTTCCCAACCCCATCTCCCGCTCGGTTATTCTTTCTCCTTCCGTCTTTTTCGACCACTGCTCGACTCCGTCTCTCTCTCTCTCTCTCTCTCTGTCCCCATCTCTCCCCAATGCCCGCCGACTCTCTGTCTCACGCCATCCCGATACCTCTTATTATGCAAAGCAGCCGGATCGGTACGATATCATCATAATCGTCAATGTGTACCGCGACGTTACGCCGTGAATTTCTTATGCGCAATCGCACCGTATAGCCAGCGGCGTTACCACGCTCCTCTTATTCCCTCCCCCTACCCCGAGCTGTTTCTGTTTCCCTCGATTTCTTCCCTTTTCCTACCGGTGCGTGTCAGCTTGTACCCGAGATCCGCGAAATCCGCTCGAATTTCGCCGCTACGTCTAGTATCTCGCTGATTTCTTCATTCTTCTTTTATCCCGGCCCTAGCTTGTCCCGCGGCTCCTGGTCCATCCGAAATTTAATTATAATCAGCCCCCGCTGCTTGCCAGCTTTAATTCCTGCTCTGTACGAAGCTCTTTTCCTTCGACCGGATGAAATTGTACAAGTTGCGTTTCACATTTTCAACGCTGCGCATTTGTGCTGTCTTAGTGGTGGTGTAATATTCAGAGAGTAGATGGGGAGAGTGTGGGGAAGGGTGAAGCGTAAAGGTTCCTGGCATTGTGCATATTGCGGCGTTTTATTCTGCGTAGGAACATTAACTGGACCACCTTGTTGTAACATAATTTTTTGGCTGATTGGTTGGTAGTATTTTAGTAATTTAAGGGGCTTGTTATAGGCGCTGTAGTAATTGGTCGAATTGTAATTGTGAGCGTTGCAAAGATTTGTGAGGAATATAAATAATACACGGATGCCGTCTTTGACATAAAACTATTATAAAGTTTACACTCGTATAGGGTAAAGGCATCGGTAGTTGACCAGTTAACCCTTAATTGGTATCCTGGGGTCAGTCATGACCCCAAGCATGCAAGGTTCGCTGCAAAATATTTGGTTGTCTAAGTTTGTAAACTGAATTTCTAATTAATTTGATCATAATAGTTTAACTTTCTACGTATTTATTATTTTATACATTACCTACGAACAAAATAGGTATTCATAGAGGTTGATCTAATGTCGACTTTACAAATTTCTGTGTCCTTTTTTACTTGGGGTCTGCCACGACCCCAAGATAACAGGTACGTTTGAAAAAACAGTATACCAGTTAAGGGTTAAGAGAAATCCTTCACGTAAACAATAGTAACCACTTGCTCTGTCATTGAATAGTGACAGTCGCTGCCTAAATATTTTTAAAAAAAGTTATGTTATACAAATTTTAGGACCATTTTTCAAAGTTCAGTAACTGCTTCAAAAGATGCTCATCCTTGAAAACGAAAATACTAGTAGTTGACACTACGTTGGTCAGTGATTTGCCACCTATACTAGAAACAGGATTAAGGCAATGATGTATTCCCGAGAATTATGATGTAATCGAATTCCCGAGCGTCTACACTCGTCCGGCTTGATAGTGTGGACGCTCAGGGATGCGATCGAATCGAGGATGGAGCATGAGTGGATCGATAGTGTCGATCGAACCTTAAAGTTTGTAACTTGGCAACAAAGCATTCACGGATTTATGTCATTGGCATTTTTTCATCGTCACAATCAGTACAACAAATTCCTAAAGTTGAATGAGATATTTTTTAAGTACCCTGTATTTTTTAAAATATAATAATAAAATATAAGTCTAGTTTCTGTCATGTACCTACCATCTTTGACGAGTAAAATGATCATGCAGAGTCAAAGTGATACAGAAGTTGTAGTGAAAGATAAATAAGTAGCTAAAGGGTAGGGAAAAAAATTCATTGGACCACATCAACTGTTTTCTTCGCACATAAAACAGGCAAATAAAAATTAACAGTGTGTGATCAGGCAAATTCGTGTATCAGCAGATCCCACTGTAAACGTGTCAACGTAGTTTTTAAATACTAGTTATGAGTAGTAAGTTAATTATTCCAAAATCGAACATACTACTTAGTAAGTATCTGAAAACTATTATTATTTAGAAAATTCATTGTTTTCTTCTCGGATGATACATAGAGAAGCATATTTAATGCTTTTTACTCATCACTTTTCTCTTCTATACAATGTAATGGACTGAGATCATAGATATTTAAAAATACAATATGTTTAACCTACGCCTTGGTATGACCTACGCGATTTCATCCAGGAAGCAATTAATTTGACCACATAATATTGTCTTTAAAACTAAATAGACCCAAAAGCAGAAAACTTTTAATCACAGTAATTCTATTCACCCTGGCTATACAAATTGATAAGTAGAATACAATAAATCAAGTATTGTGTAAATTTATTTTCTTGTTACTTGTACGTTCTAAGATTTACACTAAAATTGTATGGGCTAGGTAAGTATCTTCGGCGCGGAGCGCTCGCGCCATCTCTCGGATTTTTTTGTAATATTGGGAGTATACGGGCGGCAACTGTTTAAGATTCAAACGTGAAATATGCGTTTTGTAATTTGTTGTTTAACGGGTTGTACATGGTTACGGGTGTAATATATATAAAGTTAAAGTTGAGGTAATTACGTATTGTTTAAAATTCAAAACTATTATAAATAAGTACACTGTAAACATTACATAGAGTTTTCCAATTTCTGTACAATTGTTTTATTATGTACTAGCTGTAATAAACACTATTGTTTCAGTCAGGACTATGTGCACATACTGATACACAGAAATGAAGAGTTCTTATTTTATTACGAATATTTTATAAAGTTATTGCCATCGCCTTGTTGCGTGGCCGTTCAGTGAATTTCGTACGGAGTTTATCCTTTAAATAATTTCAAACATTTAAAACTTCCGCTAATTTCACCCTCATTCTTTTCCCTACTATATTCAACCATGTCAGACATTAATCATCCCACTGTTGCAAAAAATGACCGCCAGGCGGCGCCCTCCGCGGTACTTACCTAGCCCATACACTTAATATAGATGCTACATGATTAAAAATTACATAATAATAATATCAATGCGTTTCCATTACACCATTTTCATTAAACCGAGTTACAAAACAAATTAAAAAAGGAAGAAAATAAGTAACATGAAACAAAGTATAACGTACGTAAATAAAAGAAGTAATAAATATTGGGTGAAGTTCAGCTTCATTCTTGTTGGACCTAACTTAACATAATCCCCTTACGTTACGCGCCACATCCTACTAGCAATTTGTAATAGGGTGTGTCGATTTTGAGGGTAAATTTAAAATTTTTGAAAATTTTAAAATGACTAGTGACAAAGTAATGCTGCTTTTAATTCTGAATCTGAAACTATCTTCAGAAATTGATTTGAGTGAGGTCTAGCTGCTTCAAATCACAGTTGAAAAAAGTGAAAATTAAGTAACATTTAACTACAAATTATATAATCATAAATTGCTTAAAGTGAGTCTTGCTTACATAAAAGCATGAAAATGAAAATAAAAATATGTGGAAATTAGTATTTATTACATTCACATGCAAATGTATGGAAATGTGTATTTCTTACAAAATGAAAAATTATGTAACTTTAGCAACAGATCTAGCCATATGTCATCTATGTAGTAAATTTAATGCTATTTAGCAAAGCCCACCAAAGACGCGATATCTTATTTGCTTCAGTTGCGGTTCATAAGCTCAATTATTATTTTTTTCAATAATTCGACTAATTTTCATATTTTTCTATAATTTCAAATGAAATTCCAATTAGGTAAATAATGTGTTACCCCAAATTTAAAGGCAAAATGGTTAATTTTAAACCTGAAATTGCAGCGTTCTTCCACTAGTCATTTTTAAAATTAAACCATTGAAAAAATTGACACACCCCAATATGTAAGCCAGTATTGCAAATATCATGTGCAATAAATCTTCCCACGAGCCACACAAGGATGCAGAGGACTTAAATTACATTAAAATAAGGATGCACTACGACACAGGTGACCCCAAGGAAGTAATTCTCACGCCGGAATGTACATGCGTAGACAAGAGTCGTCCAGAAAATAGGAAGCAGGTCCTTCGGGGGCGAAGGAAGAACGAAGGGTAGCCAGTGGCCTGTCGTAAACGCGGGCGAGCTCCGAATTTTAATTACGCTGAACTGGCGATCCCGCGTGCGCGCACGCGAGAAACGCTGGCCCGCCCTTTCAGGGAATTTAAGGGACTGGAAAGGGGTCCCACAAAAATTGGTCGGAACTGCCTGGCCTAGCCACAGGCTAGTCAGGGCAGCGGAAAAGGACGGGAAGAAATAAAGCGGGAAGTTTCCTTTGAGGCTGCGAGCAATATGTAAATAAAGGTCGGTATCCGTGTAAAAGTTTTAGTGTCACTTCTACCTCCGCGGGTTTACTGCTCCCTGGAGGGAGTCCTTTCTTTCTTCTCCAGACCCCGCCTTCTATTCTCTCCGCCAGCCGGTTGACTTCTCCTTTGCGCAAGAAACTGCAGGATAATCTGCTGGGCAACCACCTCGTCAACTATCCTCGACTTCGTCCTTTCCTTCCGCCCACCTTTCCACTCGTCCCTCTGGTTGAAACATGCGGGGTGGATACGATATCGTGCGCGTGCAACTTATGCTCTTGTGTGCGCATATTACCCTTCCTTTTAAAAATTAAGGCTGAAGGATGTTGGGCTACATGCATAATGAAGCTATGCTGCTTCATCTCCTGTTAAAAAATAGAGGAAATTTATAGTGCAGGCTGAAGGAGCAAATGATACGTTGTTGTATCGCACAGGTCACGTGTTGGATCCTTAACCTCTATATTCAGCTTGAACGGATACGAAACGGAGAAATTAACCAATTCAATGGGTAGGGGAGACCGGGGCTAGTTGATACAGGGGCAGGTTGATACAGACGAATTATCTCGACATTATATATATGTAGCTCTATTTGAGGGAGATATATGAAGTTTGTTGTTCAATTCTTTCCTACGATCCAGCGTACACGGATGTGTACTTTGACGTTGGCAATCATTTTTTAACTGTTTTCGTTTATACGGAGAAAAAGCAAATAGTTGTGTTCACTTTCCAATCCGCCTTGAGACGGTATAGAGAATTTTATAACCCGAATTAAATTGGCATCACATTGAATCTTTTGGAAGTAAGGTAATTATGTTTTGTTATTTTGTTTATATGCTCTACAGTTTTTTATGGAGATGTTTGTACATGACGATTTCCTGTGGGGTAAGTTGATAAGTTTTCTGTGGGGCATGTTGATACAGTGTATCAATTTCGAAAAATTTCTACGAAAATTGTTCGAAATTATATCAAAAAGAAAAATCGTGGCGAAATATCGGAAGATATTTTTGAAAAAGCGTGTGTCGCAATAAAAAGACTCAGTATCGTTAAGGCAAAGCGCGAAAATATGCAATATTGAAAGAGAAGAAGACACCTCATGTTAAAGTGGGATATTCTAAACATAAAAATAATTAAAATATTCTTCTATGTTTGTTGAAAAATCTGTTCGGTTTTTAGCATACGTCTTTGTTCTTTATTTTTCAAATTTATTAGTTAGTCATTAAACGGATATTTGATAGATGTATCAACATGCCCCGCAGTGGGGTGAATTAATACATTTTGCCTTCGTCCAAATAACATTTTTTCTTTCATTTTGTATGTATTTCCTCAAGTTTTCGCTTACTATATTTTAAAGAGGAAAGGCCAAAGTATATTTTAACATATTTTTTATTAATTAATTAAATAAGAAAAGAAATGAAAAAAAAAATGAAAACTGGCTAACGTGTCAACTAGCCCCGGTCTCCCCTATACGTATATAATGAAAAGAAAAAGGAATTATTATTTTATGAACGAAAGGGAATACTGTTTATGTTCGGAAGCTTCTATTGTATTATAATGTTTTATCTTAGCTTATAAATTTTGTGATCTCGTCCTATGCTACCGGTACGGAAGAGAAGACGGAGGAAGGACCCCTCTGCGCGATCTTAGAGTAGAAGAAAACGCACTTCCTTTTTCATGAGGAAATTAATTCTAACTATTTAATTCAAACTTCTCTGTTATATTACAAAGCTGCCACACTAAATTATTTTAGTATTTTCAACACCTGTTAATATATTTTCATTATAGACTGACTGTTGTGTAGCGAGTAGAAGAAAACTTATGGTTGAGAGAAGCACAGACGAATGTTATTGATGTAATTGCAACATGTTTGGGATCACTTTATGCGAACATTAATACCGAAGTCGTCAAATGGGTAACATTTATACTCAGGCATTTATTTGAACATAAAGAGCTATCTAATAATATGTTAATTGCTAATAATTGCAACCAAGTCTAATTAATCTTTTCTTAGTAAATGTAAAAAGAGGATCCCATGGAAATTGTGCAAAAAACATACGATTACAATAAATTTGGTAGTCGCAGTTACAACTGACAGGATATTAGCTGAAATGATAAACAATATATACTGGACTATTTGTTTGTCCTTCCAGGTTATTATAAAATTCTCTACAAAGGGAATTCTGTAGCAAAGGAGTCCACAAGCTGTTAATAATTAAAAATTTTTAAGATAAATCTTCGTCACGGCATTTTGAAAACACTTTGTTCAAGACAGGACACTCTGTGTGTCACATTATTCGAATTGTTTCGAATAAATAATTATCTAAGATATCTATCCGAATAAATTCTATTTAGTCGAATACTTCAGCCGGATAATAATTAGTCGTTATTTATAACATATTATTCTACCCATTTACTTATTCGAATAAGTTATCGTCATTTATTAGAATAATTTATTTCAATATTTGTTACAGTTTTGAGTCCCTCGTAGTTTTGTGAAAGTGTTATAATAATAATTAACCGAATAAAAATTATTTATGTCACCTGGATAAATTCTTATTCGATTAAAAATTTATTCAGATAAATTCTGACTCGACTAGGAACTTGTCCGTTTGTGGTGAATAGAAGTTTTGTTATTCTTATTTGTTATTCGTTATCCGAATGCAACTTTGCCCGTCTCTGGTCTGTGACACGTCCTCAGCCACTGCATATGTAGGTATGCATTCAGCTATCGTGCTTCTGGCGGGGCTGTTATTTTTGGAAGGACGTGGTCGATAATCAGTTTTAGTCATCAGTTAGTTTTAATCGTCTCGATAGGGTCGAAAACGTCGACGATGTTCTTCCTCGCCGGATACCGGCGATTATTCTTCGCGGAACTCTCATGTCTGCTCTTGATTACGCTGGCCGTATTACACACGGCTGGGAAAACTCCCCCTGTGCACATGTTAGCTGGTTTTTCAGTTGCCACTTTAATTAGGTTGAATTTTAGCATAGCATTTTAGCGTCGATGTTAACCCTTTCTAAGTGTGCCACCCAGACACACGAAAATTTAAATGAACGTTACATATTTATATCATTAAACCTTGTGAAGGTGGAAGAATTCGTGATTCGTAGAATTAAATGAATTATTGATTTTGAAATCGCTCTAGGTAGTTATTGTATCCCTGGTGGGCGGACAAACGAGTATAAGTTTACCTCAAACAGTGTATTTTTTCTGAATCGAAGTTAAAAATAAAAATCTCTTTTAACATGTATCATCAACTTTCTCGTCGAAAATTTAACACCTGATCTAAGAAAGCACTTTAAATATTCTAAGTGTCTACCTGCAAATCTAATAATTCTAACTTATACTCGCTTGCTCGCCCACTAGAGATACTTTTGCTATTCTAAAATCCTGTATTTAGTAAGTGCAGCGTTGAGAAAAAGGTTTTCGTTCCATCGACGAGCGAATAAGTTGGAGTGCCAAGGGTTAAACCCAAATATTTTCCAGCTAAACAGTGAGGTACCTATGTTGTGTCAGTATTGATAATCTGTTACACTGATCCAGAACTGAAATTTTCCTGAGTTTTTGAAAATTATTTAACTGTTTTTTACTAAAATAATATATAAATTCACCTAAGTGTGACACCTCAGTTACTTGTAAACTCTTTGTTATATGAAAAAATGGTTCGAACCAAAGTTGTATGGTATCAAGGGAGGTACATAGTGTAATAATTAGCTATTTTGCTTTTTTATCAAGATATGAAAGTCACGTTGACTTTTTTTTATTGTAATGGGTAAATAACATTTGAGCCCTGCAATTGAAAGGAGTGTTGAACGCTCAGTAAAAATCTGTTAGAGTGAATGGGTTCAAAAGCTAATAATTATTCAGATATTCTTTAAATAAAGAATAGTGTTGAATTAATAGTGTGTTCTTTAAATAAAGAGAGTGTTGAACGCTCAGTAAAAATCTGATATCTTAATAATTATTACTGTTTCGACCCACTCACTCCAACAGATATTTACTCAGCGTTCAACATTCTTTCCAATTGCAGGGTCAAATTTAAGCCATCGCAATTAAAACAGCCAAGGTGACCTTCATATCTCGATTAAAAAACAAAGTAGCTAATTATTCCAGTATGTACCTCCTCTGATACCATTCAACTTTTGTTTAAACCATTTTCGCATAAACAAAGAGTTTACAAGTAATTTAGGTGGCACACTTAGGTTTATCATCCATGTATACACATACATTAATTGTCATTTATAATTATAAAATGTAATTAATATAGTAAATATATGCAGTGTTTCAGATTTTACCTGTCAAGGGCAATGACCGATAATTATCATGCTAACCAAAAGGGTGGAACATTTACTATGGTGATGTATTATGATTAGCAAAATTAAATTAACGAAGTAACAATGTAACAGTAATAATACGACTTTATAATACACTTAATCACACGTGGGATACAAAATAAGAAGATAGAGAAACATAACTATTAATACACTGTTACCTCGTTAAGTTAATGGTAAATACTAATTATGCTGCATCACCATACCAGAAGCTTCACTCTAAAGTTTTAATTACCATGATAATCATCAATAAGGGGTGAAGCCACCCTTAGGCGCTCCAAACAGCGCTAGACTAGACGAATTTTTTTTTACTGATACTGAGGTTGAAAATGATTTTTTTTTCTTCTAATGTGTAGAGCATGTATTAGTGCAGATATTATATAAATACTGTACAAAAATATTAAAAAATGGCCGAGTTATTTGTTGTCCCGCGAAGCTCGTCCGCCGTTACACGCCTGAGTGGTGTACCAAATTATAACGCCCAGATTCGTCTGAAATAAAAAACATGATGATTTCAGTGTTCCTTAATAAAACACCTACAATATAGCATATGGATCTGTGAAAAAAATTATTGCACAAATGACAGCAAGGTAAAGAAAATTATTCCTTTCTCACAAGACAAGTCAAACTTAAAACATTTATTATATACGAATGGGTTATCGCATGAAAAAAACGATAAGCTACATTGTAGATAATACTATTAAGAATATGTGTACCAAGTTTGAAATCAATCGGACAAATAGTTTTGGAGATATCTGGTACAACTCTCACGCGGAGGAGCTTCACGGGATAACAAAAATAACTCGGCCATTTTTTAATATTTTTGTGCAGTATTTATACAATATATGCACTAACACATGTTCTACACATAAGAAGTAAAGAAATAATTTTCAAGCTCATAGTAGCTGAAAAAAAAATTCGTCCAGTCTCCAGCGTCTCAGGGTAGCGTAACCCCTGAATAGGGAAAATCATATTTACGAAATAATGTGTACACGATCTTTGTCGCAGCCAGTACTAATAGCACAACTATCAGTCGAGCCGGATTAACGTACACTTTGATCGCGTTGTCGAACGAACGTTCATCCACGCCCCCCATTATTGCTCTGTTTCAGATACTGAGGGACATCCGGCAGGGGTTAATGCAACTTGGACGGGACGGACGGGGTCAGCTCCCTGGAGGTGAGTACATCAAGGAGTAACCTTTAGCTAGTTGTCGCCACGTCGCTCTGCAACCTACCCAGCGTCTCCGCCGACCAGCCGTGCCACGTACTCGGCCCTATTCCTGTGTGCGGCGGCTCCCTGTCGGAATACGTGGGTGTATCTACCTTGAACAAACCGTACACGTGCCAACCGACCTGAGAATCGACTCCCAAATGCCTGACACTTCGTACGTTTCACCACGCCCTCGAGAGACTCATTTCGAGTGCTCGTTCTCCGCTGGCTCCCCCGTAGTCTCTCTTTTCCTTTTTCGAGAAATCTTGCCGCGCTGGAACGAAAATGCCACGTGGACAGCGATTTCTTAACGGGGAAAAGTTTCCAAGGGAAAGTTTCGCTGCTCGACGGTATGGAACGCGTGGGAGAGACCTTGACAGAATTTAAGGGGAATGTTCTTTGTATTTTGGCTAGCGTGTTAGTTTGTTTTTTTTTTTTGGTCGATAGCAAGGTGATTATTTAGTGTGAAAATTAATGTCTATGTAAGTATATACAGCTAAGCGATATTGGTTAATGTATTTATTCGAATTGATGGTAAATATATGGTAAATATTTAAATGTCGACGCATCGGTGGTTTATGTTTCGTGTGGTCTTAGGGATAGAACAAAAGAATTAACCGGAATTTATTTTTCTATAGTTTTCAGTAAATATTGTGGTTAGTGTTTTCTAAGAAATGTTTGAAACCAGAAAATATATGTGTAGCACAAAATATAAAATTTGGTTGCAATAACTTGAATATCTGTAATTACATATAAACATACATATTGGATTGGAAATTATTACGGCTGAATTTATGTACGAAGAATATTATTTAAGCCTCATAAAACACAGTATACATCTACCGAATATTCTCCTTTATTGGGGCTCAACTTCCTCCGAAAACGACAAATGTTCAAGTTTCACTATTTCCTGTAAGGAACGCGACGTGCTAAATTAATTTTCAAACATTTAATTGAATTTAGGGAAGAGTGGCCATTATCGTACACATAAGGCGTTCCTCATCAATTTCTCAATAATTAATTAATATAAGCGACAAGTATAGTGGTAACAATATCAACTATATGTGAAAAGAGAAATAGAAATTAAACCTTTCGAGCTTACACCCTATTTTATGCTTACTATAAACATTTAAAAGAATCAGGTATGTTTTCTTTAGCAGTTTATTTTCGCTAATAATAATCTAACAATGCAGTTTTATTCTGCATTTTTGTATTTTTCTAAAAGGTGGTTTATTGTAGATTATTTTACATCCATTTTATGTACATATTACATTGATTATAAAGTTTAAATCGATATTTATAAATAAATTCATCATGTTTCCTAAATCGTTCCACTATAATAGGTAACATATAGGTATATTAGGGTGGCTCTTATTTTCGACTTTTGAACTTTCTCCGGGGCACCCTCCAGAATAGTTTCAAATAATTAAAAAAAAAATCCTTGTAAAGTTTGAGCTCGATAGGATAACGGGAAAGGGTGCCCCGGGCTTTTAAACATTTAAATTATTGTTTAACAGCTTGCGAAGTCGATTTTATATAATATCCTCCAAGTTATTGAGTAAATAAAAAAATATGTCAAACAAAAGTTGTAGATCCGGACAAGGGGCATCTTTTATGTTGTATTACTTTTTCTCGTGCGATAAACGGTTTTCGAAAAAAAGTCCGAAAAACTAAAAAAAAAAACTTTTTTCCTCAAATTTTGAAAGTTTAGATGCTTCTAGAACACTTTTTATTTATGAAGGCGAGCAAAAAAATGGAATTTTTATTTATGAAGAGTATTTTTTAAACATTTAAGGGGGGGGCATATACCGAAATATGCGAAAAAGATAAAAAAAATCTTATTTTCAGTATTAGATATGTCATGAATGTTTGCTGAAAATTTGGGACCGAAATTCTCAAAAATATCGCAGATATAAAGTCTCATATTTCGATATTTTTGCAAATTTCGGTCCCAAATTTTCAGGAAACATTCATGACATATCAAACACTGAAAATAAGAATTTTTTTTTATCTTTTTCGCATATTTCGGTATATGCCCCCCCTTAAATGTTTATAAAATAGTCCTTGAAAATAAAAATTCCATTTTTTTGCTCAACTTCATAAATAAAAAATGTTCTAGAAGCATCTAAACTTTCAAAATTTGAGGAAAAAAGTTTTTATTTTTTAGTTTTTCGGACTTTTTTCGAAAACCGTTTGTCGCACGAGAAAAAGTAATAAAACACAAAAGATGCTCCCTCTTCGGATCTACAACTTTTGTTTGACATATTTTTTTATTTAATCAATAACTTGGAGGATATTATATAAAATCGACTTCGCAAGCTGTTAAATAATGATTTAAATGTTTAAGAGTCCCGGGCACCCTTTCCCCTTATCCAATCGAGCTCAAACTTTACACGCATTTTTTTTTAATTATTTGAAACTATTCTGGAGGGTGCCCCGAAGAAAATCTAAAAAAAAAATTTTACCGAGAGTAAATAAAAGCCATCCCTAAGTTATATCATATCGTTTATTGGGACCTACGTATAGCTTTAGATATGTTGAATACATTCTTCTTGATTTGTTATTCCGTTTCTCACTTAGAGTTTTATTATTATTTTCATTAAAAAATTCACCAGTTTTAGAAGAGTTACGATTTTGCAAACCGAGCTGCCTAAATTGTACCTTTTACAGTATATCTGAAAAAGTTTAACAACAAATTAATTCGATCTGCACAAAAGGTAACACATCTAACAATAAATGCCTAAAACATGGAGCTACAATATCCAATATTAACTCGCGTTCAAATTAGTACCAAACACGAAGTACGTATAACGTAAAACATCTTAAGTGGTACGATATTGGCAACCCTCCCCTAAATTAAAGAATTCAGCAACGTAGGTACAACACAGGAGTCGAAATTAAAATTAAAATAAATAAGCAACCGTTCAAGGAAGAATCTCATCAGCAAACGAACCAAGCGAAATATGCTTCTGGTTGCTAAGTGTGCTTATAAATCCAAAAGCTTCAGAGAATTTTATAAGCACGCTACACGTACAAAAGCTTCGAAACCCTTTTAAAAGTCTGAAGGAACGGTACAAACTTTCCCAGTCAAGGAAATATATCAGCCGTCATAAAGGGGAACGAATTGCGTTGAGAATAATCTTTCGGACACCCTGTGAATTTCGTATTGCCGATTTATCACTGACTCGGCGGTTTTATTTGCGAGCTACGTCGCCGGGGAAGGCAGTAGCCGCAGCATGAAGACCCTACCACACACTGGCTAATCTCGTTATCGTCAACAGCCGTCGACTGCTTTCTCCACGGCTCCCTTCCCAGATCCCTCGTTTCTTCTCGCGCCCACACGCACGTGCGTGATCCTCAGACGGCTGATTTCCCTCAGTCTTTCGCATCGCCGCCACTAGAGGTCTTCTCGCACCTCGAATTACCTCGAATTACCCCGCATTAGCGCCATGCTGAACGCTGCGAAGGGAAATGCCACCCAACTCCCTTTCAGAAGAACGCTGACGCGTTCCACTAGCAGAGAGACGATTCTAGATGCGTTAATTGATTTTGTTTTGATGTATTTAATCAGACAATGTGTTATGATACTCATCGATTAAAATTACAGATTACGGATCGCTTGGCAGGCGACGACTCTGCGGGCGCAGGACCCCTTTTTTGAACTCTAGTATGATTTAGATTACACGAATCTCAGAATGAGCTGTTACGTTAGATTTCAATCTTGTTATGTTTGGTAATTCCTTTTTTCTTCGACGTGTGATTCGAATGTGTAATGCCTGGAAGGAGAAGGAATTACATTTGCGAGACACAAAGGGGTGGTACTTTATCTTACAAGGAAAAGCTACCAAGCCGAAACTTTTGGTTTTAATGAAACTTCGTGTGCTTCCAATCAGCCCTTCAAGTTATCATGTTTTTTTTTTAATATAACATTGTACGGGTGCTAAATAGAATAAAACTTTGAATGTAAGAATTGTTAAGTTTTTTATTATCTACGACACTGCTAAGTGAAAAATGCAGTTACATTATAAAACGGTAGAACGCGGTAACTTTAAGGGTTGATTTCACCCCTTCAGAGTGAATTTCCGCAGAAATGAAATTGCTCATTGCATACTCCAATACATTCACTGCATGCTCTATATTCGCACGAAATTTCATTAAAATCAGAATTCTCGGCCGGGGAACGTTTCCTTGTTAATTGGAAACTGGTACACTTATAACAGTTGTTATGAGAATTTTGTTTATTTAAGTAGAACCCCCTTTTAGTACCCAATAGTTGGAAAAAAAAGTTTACTTGGAACAGGGCAATGCATGCTTACCGTCGTAAGGGTGATTCAGAACCAGTGTAAAAAGAATTGGCAGATTGATTGGTGACTGGTTTATCATTAAAATGTGGCGAACATTACGGATGAAAAGTAATTATTTAGAACAGATGATGAAAGTCAAGTTTGCATCGAAAACAAAAACACCTTTGTCTATATTTTCTAGATGAAGTAGGTACCTACCCTTAAGCACAGGAAATGAATAATAAATAATAATCAATTAATAATGAATGATTTTTACCGATTTCACTTTGAATTGTAGCGTAACATGTAAATGTAGAAAAGAGATTGTTTGCATGGTGAAGTATCACTTATAGTTCACGCCGCGTTAATATCAACCGCACTTTCGTTTTATAGATGATACTTATATGTACGACGAGGATGCACGTTGCGGGGGTGGATTAGGCCCAGGTCCTGGAGGCCAACACTGGTACGACGAACCTCCTTATGAGTCGGACCCTGAAGATTTCCTTATGGGAGCAAGTGGTGGTGCAGTACCAACTGCAACTATTCAAAATGGAAGGTGAAACGATTGGAAATTATAATCATTTTTATTGTTTTAATATAATTAGTTTTCGTGCATTTAATTTAAGTGTTGCACTGTGTTTGTTTATTTCAATAATGAGACGTGGCAGTGTTAATAATTATTTGAATATTATTTTGTAAAAACCCCGGCTTTTATTTTTATACAATTAAGTTTAAATTGTAATTCCTTGAGAAACACTCGCTGAAGTCAATCTTGTTGTAAATTCAGTAGCATTCAATTTTTAATGAGGTATATCGATAGAGGGAAGTGAGCCAAAACGGAACACCTAACTTTGCAGTGTGATAACAAAAAATCCGAGGTAAAAAGAGACGTAGGACTTCACTGGGAGTCTTGAGTAGATCTTAGACTGACAATCAAAGCCTTTGTTGAGAAAAATATTTGGCAACGAAGGGAAATAAGATTTTCCAGAGGTATTAAAATATTCGCCTTGCTGAAGTGGTGGGGTGAAACGGAACACCTATATGAATCAATGTGAAAGCATGCAAATTTTATTTCTATGATTTAAACAGTATTAGTTTATGTAATCAGCTAGAAATATATATTCTAGATATAACTATTATAGATGATATACCTATAACAAAAATATATATTATAAGTATATAGAAGAAAAAATATTGCAAAATAACATGAAAATAATTAAGTGGGGATTGCGGTAGATTTATTACGGTATCTGTTACCGTTCCTTTTTTATTTAAAGAAGTCTTTCCGATTTTGAGGCAAAAACTCTCTCAGACTCAAATCAGGGCGCTTCAACATGGGCGCATCTTCTTCAAATGACTGCCATTTTAACATTTTTTTATTTTTCTTAATGCATCTACTACCACCCATAGCCATATTCATATAGTTTAAGAATCTCTTTTCCTCTTTGTGTTTCGGATAACCCTTAAAATACTTTTCGTCAACGCCAAGGCCACCCGTTTATTTTTCAACCCTCTCTCTGTATCTGCCATGTTTTTTTTTTCACTGTCACACAAAAATTCAGAACAATAGTCCAAGATACAATAAAACAGCCTACCAAACCTCAAATTAATTTGTCGAACCGTTTTTGTACAAAAAATTCACAAAGAATTATCTATTTTTCGGCCCAACGAGGCGCAATCCTCCCTTAAGGATTTTCGAATATAAATATAAAAATGCCAAAAGAGTATAAATTAATGCATAGAAAAAAAAATAAATACTACTAACAATAAAAGACATGCCCGATGTCCATTCTTCCCCATACATAATGGGTGCTTCGTTTTACCCAATGCTAAAGTGTTCCGTTTTGCCCCACATGAGGTAATTTAGTAAACATTTAATATTTACACTTCAGCGTGAGATAAAGAACCGGGTAAAACGTCAAAATACGACGTAAGGGATATAGAATCCAATACTGTACTTACCGTTATAAATTTTCTAAATGCAAGTTTAAAAAAGTGGTCGAAATGCCAACACAATCTCGAAACTTCGACACCGAAAATTTGTTCAACTCTGTAAATCAAAAAATGCACGGGTGTTTTGGTACCATGTCACGCGTAACAACTCATTTGCAGGTCTTATTAAAGAGAAAAATTGATGTCCCGTTTCCCCCCTCTTTCTCCTACTTGATATTTCGAAAATCTAGAAATATTACTTTAATTTTTCGAATTATACCTACTCTCGTGAAATAATTAAAAAAAATATTTTAAAGCAGGCCCAAAATAATTCAAAATTCATTCAAAAATAATTTTCATATTTTATTGCTGAAACACTGGTTCCTAAAAAATTTAATTTCCTATCTTATACTCTCAATATCAACCAATTTCAACAAATTACATAATACACTAGAAAATTATACTAGCTTGCAACATATTGAAGTATTCTTCGATATACGAGTACATATCTAATACATGTAACATTCCAAAACGTGACAAAAGGATCCCACATTCCTAGTAACAATAAAAAATTTAGAAAGTAAATATAAATATCTCCAATTTCAACAGAAATTGATTAATAATTAATTGTCTTCCATACATCATAAACTCCTTCGATTACTTTAAAATAATTACTCCATACATATTACTAATTCCTTCGTTCAACCTGCCGAGGGCACACTGGGTCGTTTATGTCTGGAGCAAATTGCCTCTTTTCTTAAACTCCCTTCCGAATTTGTATTTTTCCTAAATAACCCTTTAAACATTTGACTCGGGGAACGATTGTATATTAAAGTAGAGACTTGAATAAGTATCTCACAGTTATTTCAGATTTTTTGAAAGTCAAAAACAGTAAAAAAAAAAAAAAAACAGCCATGGACATAAACCACCCAGTGTGCCCACGGAAGGTGCGAGAATAAGTTTGCCCACGGCGGGTTGAGTAACGACGATACTTTCATGTGTCAGAAGTTTCTTCAACGCCTTAAAAATATACCTCTTGTTAATTAATTTCAGAGTATGTTTCACGCTAAATTTGAGGCCAGAAAACAGGGGGGAGGGTGTGATCTCTCTTCGGACTGCCGGGGACATCAGTTTGCCTCGGGACCGTTCCAGGAAGGGGGCCACTTCCACGATGCGTGGTCTTATTGTGCCGCAAGGACACAATAATCCGCCGGCTATCATACCACTTACGCACTCGAGAACCTCTCGAGAAAGCGGAGATTACGCGAGCAGCGACGTTCAGGTAAGTTCGCAGAAGAAACTACCGTGCAGAAGGCGCCAAGTATATTCTTATCAGTGGGAAAATGTACTGTGAGGTCTCGACGACGTCCAACTACTTTCACGCTCGCGGTCCTGGATAGCGCGCGTAACCGAAACACGCGCCCCGACACTTGAAACACTTATTCTGAAACTTCTGACATGACGTAACCATTTGATGTCGTAACTCATTGTTTATCATTTTCTAATCGCGGGGTGAATCCGAGTGCATGTTGATAATCATTGCACGATGCAATTCATCCTCACATTCAATCACGCGAATGAAACCCTTAACGCATTTCCTTCGCAATATTTTATTGAAATGTTGCACTTTTATTTGCCATTATCTGGGGTGAGATTGTACCACTTTTTCAATATTTTTCTGTACCCACATTTTATAGAAAAATCCAATTTTCGCTTTATAAACTATATTCATAGCAAGATACAGGCTTCGGCTTTTATTATTATTATTATTATAATTATTATTATTATTAATATTATTATTATTATTATTATTAAGTGTCTTTGTTGCACAATACAAAAATAGAAATAAGAAGGAATGAGAAAGAAATAAAAAGAAAAAAATAGTGCAAAGGAGAGGTTCAGTGGTAAGACTGGTTTCATTTCATAAGAAAATTTGTTCGTTATCTACTTATAGTTAGTAAGCCACAGATGTGGGAAATTCATGGCATAATTTGACTAGTTTGTGGCAACAAATTTTCCAACTGATTTTTTGTAATAGAATCAGTGTGGCACAATCTAACCCCTTCTTTTGAGATTAACTTCAAAATGTACAACAATGCCTGAAAAAGGTTAAATAGAGGTGCACAAAGTGTCCACTAGGATATAGCACAAATGGGAGCTTTAATCCAGACTAAAATAAACTATCTGTATCCAGTAGAAATGGAGGGACATTCAAAAACACCATTCGTCACAATTTAACCCCTTTTACCCTTAACACGTTGAGTGGCGTCGGCGTGGTTTCAAGACGATATTTTCTGGGAAGCGTCCGAAGTATCGTTTGTGAGTCCCGGAATGCGTAGTTTGAAAATTCATTCCGGGTATTTTTGTCATACATGACTTATAACTGGTCCACGGAATTCCTAAGCGATTCGAAATATGTATAATTTAAAATAGCCTAAATAAGGTCACACTGGACTCATTTTCATCGGAAATCTCATTTATCCATTGTTAGTAGTTTCATGAAAATTTAATAAACAATATAGAGGTTGAAATTTCCCAAAGAAAGTTTTTATTCAAAAGCGTAACCCACTTGAATGGATATTTTTCTAAATTCTGCGTCACTCAAAGTGTGTCACCTAACCCCTTAACTAAATTTTAGAAAATCGTTAAAGAATTACAACGCTAAGTTTCTATTTTACTATATAGGAAATGTTTATAAACTAGAATGAAACAGTTTTCGAAAAGAGCGTTTATTTTTTATTATACCGAACTTAAGGGGTTAATATGCAACAACCACATTGTTGTTTAAAGTAAGGAGAACAATCTAAGACTGTTGAATGAAGCAAATTTTTCTCAATAATCTTAAATAAATATCAACTCGAATTCTCAATCAAATGCCACAAATAAAGGTGTACCTTTATCTTAAAAACTAAGCAAGCATGCAGAGTTCGTTACAAACAGATTTGTAAAAGTGAACTGAAATGAAAATTTTACTCCACGATTAGTGAAGATAAAATTCGACCCTGTTCTTTAAGCACTTGAAAAATAATTCCAAAAATTAGATCAAATGTTCCGTCATACTGCGCGTCATGCACACACCCTTCACTACTGCTGCTGCATCGCTAATCGGATTCACTCCGCGTTTGCTAGAAAGTTGTTTCTGTCGTAAATCCGTAGAAAACCCACTAGAACGTAGCTGTTAATCGACGGTCGAATTAAATTAGTTTCTGGATTGGAACAAGTGACGCGCACAGTGGCATACGCTGCCTTCCTCCCTCCCTCGTTCAGCGCGCCCCCGTCTCTCTCTGCCCCGTGCTGGAAGGTGTCAGTGTACCGTTCACATTCTCGCGGGCACATGCCAAGACGTGATTTATTTCATCTTGGGGGGTGTACAGTGTGAGCTCGAGACTGTCGACTGTGTCGGTGAGCACGAGTAGGAATGACTAACCTTGAGTGGGTGATCTTCACCCTTACCGTCACCACCATAATAGTCATTACGACCACCACGAACAGTAACCACTACCATGGACACCAGTGGCACTACGAACATCGCCAACACATGGCTTCATCCTAACCCTACCAGTGCCTGCCAAGACTACTATAACAATCACCTAGATTATCGACATTGTACCCTCGCCCAGTGTGACACACATCCACAGTCATATTTGTGTGTTTCCTATACCTAGGTATACAGACTTCATTCTTGTATTTGTATTTGTATTTTTTTTTTTTTCTGTGTTTTTACACAGGATGGCGTTTCAAGCATTTTTGCTTATATTGCCCAACGAACATTAGTCATTCATTTTTCCCTCCCCTCTCCTTCGGGCCCCAGCAGCAGCAGCGCACCGGGAGAAAGGTGGTCACCCATCTTTCCCCAGTGCACCGCCCGTGATGCTTAACTTCGGTGATCTAACGAGAACCGGTGTTTTCCATCACGGCTACGGCCGCTGGTCAGACTTCATTCTAGTCACCACAGTTGTGAGCTGTACGAGAATATTACAGAATTTTGGGAACGCTTATTTTACTTCAAGATTTAAAAAATAAGCGTGTAGAAATGAGAAGACACGCAAGAGGCAAGCAGCAAACTCACAGAGAGTATTTTCGAAGTAAATATTACAGGGTGCGGGCGAAAGCATCGTACGGGCGGGAGGTGATTCCTTATGCAAAATAAATCAAACGTGTAGAATATTTTTTTTTCGTCTGAAGCGTAGTTTTCAAGAAAATATATTTTTTTTCAAAGAGAATTTGACCTCGAGAAAATTGATTTGGAATCAATTTTTAGATCTTCGAACTCGAGATTCTTGGAATCAAATCCTTATTCGAATGAAGGTATACTACAACTTCGACTTGTTTCTGCCCAAGGATTCATTTCATCAACAGTTGTGCTATATTTGCTGTTGCATTCTACAAAATCTTAGGCGCACGCGTGCCTAACAAAATTTCAAAATCGATTTTCTCGAAAATTATCAGGGGAAGTTGGGCAACTCGGAAATTGAAAAAATCTGAAAATTTACAGAAATGTAGCTCCAGTGATGCTAATAACGTAACTATTTTTTGATTCGGCAATAAAACGGCACTAAGGGTGAAAACACCCCTTCAAGGAAATTTAGAGTTTTCGAAATTGATAAACCGTAAAATATGTCGAGAAAAAGTTCAATTCAAAGTTTTATGGCTTTTGATATCTTACAACATGGTGATAATGAATTGTCGAAAAAACGGTGGTGGGGATATATTTTGGAAAAAATATGTTTTTCGCAAATTCTTTATCGCCGCTTCATAGGACATAAGAAACCATAGAACATTGAATTTAACTTCTTTTTTATATCTTTTACAGATTCGTAGATATTCACAATAATCTAAAAATTCGCCATTTTTTCGAGGGGGTGTATTGACCTTTAGGACCGTTTCTAGCATCATTTCAGCTACATTTCTGCAAAGTTTCAGACTTTTTGGAATTATGGAGTTGCCGGACTTCCCTTGTAAGCCTCAGAAGGACAAATTTTATTCTCCACTTTTGATTTAATTTTGCATAATTAACCACCTCCTACCCGGCTGTACCACCCTTTCTGCCGCACCTTGTACAATTGTCTAACTAACAAGGGAGCATATCAAAGTGACAATCGCCGATTTTGACGCGACTTTGGTAGAAAGTAGTTCTTAAAAAAATATTTCATGTTCAAGTGGTGTAAACAGCCCTCCACTTTGAAGGTGAGAAACATGATTGCTCGAATATTTTGGAAACAACTAGAATTAAGAGAACGGTGTAAAAGACAAAATTGTATATTTCCTAATAAGGAATCCAGCTGCGCAAACAGATTCCAAAAAAAAAATCCGTGTGTTCAAATGATACATTAAACACCCCGAAATTTTTTAAATCTTTGATATGTTCCCTTCTAAGGTCAGTCCCACTAAGCACAATTTTTTTACTTAATCCAAGTGCGAAATAGTAAACGTCTGAGAACGTGAAAAGGTAAAATTTAAGTACGTATAATCTCATCGAATATTCTAACACTTATGGCTAATACGAATGCTAGGGGGTTAAACAATCCACTTGAGCCAAACTATTCCGGGTAATTGCTAGCTTCTAACGTCGAAACGCGATTATATTCCCCGGAACACATTCCTATTTACCTAACGAAACAGAGCCGGGGCTGCATACTAATCTATTTACCTCGTCGTGCGTACGCCATCGTGGTGCGGAGACCTGCGTGCAGGTGTACGTTTCCACCATTACACTTTTACGCGCGCGCTAGTACACGCCGGGAGAGCAAACATCAACATCTTCCAGCCAGCAAAGTACGAAATTTCTCCAGGTTAGATGCATACCCGTTGCATGCTGGTCTGGTTTCCATGAATATTGATTTTTCGTGCTGGTTAACTGTGCCCCATCAAGGCGTTCGTTCCTGCCGTGGTCCGTTGCCGCACCACCTTTTAACGAATCTATCTCGAATGGCGCGTACAGATGGGACATCTGTGCGGGCTAACAGTGTCGCGCGCGTATCCGGGCGAACTAATGGATAAGTCCCCTTCCTGCGACTCGCTTTTCGTTATGTTCGTTTAACGAACCGAATCTCACGATCTGCTCATTCTATTCCGCGGACGCAATGCTGAGGCCTGGGAATTGCAGATTGTTCGGAAGGAATCGAATGCGCCCGTCTAACAAGGGACCGCCGCGGGAACCGACTAAAGCCGATTTTCACGAAGCTTTGCATACTTGTGGAATATGTAAATTCTGCAGTATTCAGGGGCAACTATTTTGTTTAGATAACTGCAGTTTAAAGAGTGAAGCTACCACTTAAGACAGTGATCCCCAAACTGTTGCGATTCCCGAAGTGTTTTCTGGGGGGTCGCCACAGTTATTTTTAGCACTTATTTATTTTAATTATTAAGCTAGAATTATATTCTGAAACACCTATTTTCAATGTGCTTTTTTCTTCTTCTTATTAAATTTATCTTACCTTATGCGAAGAAAGGGGGTCGTCACAGTTATTTTTAGGTGGAGATTTTTGGCACTTATTTATTTTAATTACACAGTTCGACAAAATTTGACTTTTTTTTTAATTTGTAACATTCAGTAGCCGTTTCTTATAGGTTCTCGTGTGCTGACAACGAATCCGCAAACCGTTTGTCGCCATCACCCTCAGTTTTGGAGAAATTCGATTTTGAAAAAAACTGAAAATTTTCAAATTTAAACATTTTTTGTGTCGAAACAGTAACAGTTATTCGGTTGCTTGTTGCGTCATATTATTCTATGAACCTTTTCGAATACAACGATATAAGTTAGTTGTGCATTATGAACATTTAAATATGCTTAAACAACGATCAAAGGGAAAAGAACACCCGAAATGCACCCACTTTTGCAGATATCATTAAATTTATTTCCAAAACTAAGGGTCTAGGGGGAAATCTGACTACTCCACGCGATGCAGCAAACATTTTTCCTTCGGAAAGCATCAACAGAAGTTGTAAATCACGTTTTGTTTTCAATACAGAAGCAAAATAGTTTGGCAAAACGTGCGGCGTCGACAGTGGTAGTCAACCGCGGCGCGCGCTCCACTGCCGCTCAGCGTCACACAATCGCTTAACGCGCGTGACTACCACTGTCGGCGCCGCACGTTTTGCCAAACTCTTTCGCTTCTGTATTGAAAACAAAACGTGACTTGCCACTGCTGTTGATGCTTTCCGAAAGAAAAATGTCTGCTGCATCGCGTGGAATAGTCAGATTTTCCCCTAGACCCTTAATTTTGGAAATAAATTAAAAAATATCTGTAAAAGTGTTGTAAAGTCTGCAACTAATATCGTTGTATTCGGGAGGGTTCATAGAATAATTTGACTCAACAAGCAACCGAATAACAATTACTGTTTCGAAACAAAAGACGTCCAAATTTGAAAATTTTCATTTCTTTCAAAATCGAATTTCTCAAAAAACGGAGAGTGCTAACGACAAACGGTTTGCGGATCCGTTTTCAGCGCACGTAAACCTATAAAAAACGGCTATTAAATGTTACAAGTCCAGATGGCAGTCGAACTGTATTATTAAGCTAGAATTACATTCTGAAATACCTATTTTTATTGTTTTCTTTACCTCATTAAATTTACCTTACTTCATACAGAGGGGGGAGGTCGCAAGCCATTTGAGTATTATGAAACGGGATCGCGACTTAAAAAATGTTGGGAAACACTGCCTTAAGATTTGTTCCCTTTTTATGCTATATTGGACATTTATTAGAGATATGGAAAATAAATTGGAGTACAGGTCGGGGTTGCACGTGGCTATTACAGATTCATACATTTGAATAAGCACTACAAATGGGGTGCTAAATCATTTATAATACAGTAACCATTTTACTTATATTTTTATTTTTTTTTTTTTAACCCCATTGGTTTTGCAGAGTGTGTCCTTGTCCATATAGTGATGGCGGTATTATCGTTATTATAGTGCTATTGATAGGGGCTGATTATTCATATCGTTCTGATTTTAATACGTTATTAACTCGTAGCTAGCTCGTAAATACTGTTAAAGTAATCAGCGTTGACGTTAAGTAGAACTCTCTGAATACATAACCCGATCGTAGCAACGGAATATGTATGTTCCCTCGTTTCCTGCTCTGACACCAACACAGCACTGACAGCCTCTTTCTCTCATTCACCCAGCCAGTATACGTATACTTACACACCCACGGACCAATATTAAGTTCGCCACTTATATGACCAGCAATTGCTATTTACGTCTTCTGTAACATGCAACAGTTTTTCATTAGTACACCAAAGGATCGACGTGATTTAACTGCTTTAAATGAACCACGTGTATTTTCTTATCGAGCATATCGTAAATCCTATGAGTCACAGAGATTAAGTAAGAAACGTAACGAGCGTCTGCTTTTAATACTTTTACCACGATATTTGTATTTAGTTTATCCAGTTTACGGTTTCCTCAGTTTTTCGTAGCGAAGGTACTCGCCTTGCTCGGTTCAAAAGCATTCCAGTCCAAGTTTTAATTTTCGATTTACCGACGCCTAGCGAGTTCCGCGTCTGCTGTCGCTTTGGACTCTAAAACGGTTTTATTACGTCCTCGTGAAGGAATTGTGCGAAACTCGTTCGAAACTTTTATACAATCTATACATAGGCGTGCAATTTGAACTTGCGGTACAATCAACGGAAGGTGATTTCTGGTTAAAAAGTAATTCGGAACTGCAGAATAGGTTCTCCTCGTAGTCCGTTTTCGAAAAGATCGATTTTATAAATTCGCCGAGTACACGTGTGTCGCTGTTGAAGCTTATTAAAATGTGTATGAACGTGAAGAGGCGAATTATTTAGTATCGACTTACAGATTTATAATTCAGTTGCAAATTTCGAATGCAAGGTTATACTTACCTACATTTAGAGCATTTTTAATTTCAAGGACAGGTCGTTGATTTTAATTATTGGTTTTTATATAGAATATTTATAAACATATCGAATGACACAAATTTAATATTCTAACGGATGTCTTCAGCACTTCAAAGAAGAAATTGTAATGTCCAAATACGTAGATGATAAAAGTTATCGGATTTTAGACGTTCTGAGTCTTTCAGTTCACACACCATTTTTCTTTAATTTTAAAGGTAGTTTCTGAAATAATTGTAATGTTTTTTTTTACTGTAGGTTTATGTAAATGTAGGTAACTACACTTCAAATTACGTAACAATGTCTTTGGTCAAGTTCTTTGGTCACATTTTGATTACAAAAATTACAAGGCACATGAAAAATAAGTTTCTATAAGTATAGCGTGTACTCTGATTTTGTATGCAATTTTCTTCTTAGCTTTGATGTCTACATATTCTCCCGGGACTATTATTAGTTGGAAATAAAATAATCATATACCTTACATAAGTATTTACTCAAGCATTACTCTGCAACAACAAATTCAACATCTTTTGAAAGCTTTTACTTCGTGATTATTTGAAGAAACATGGTTTATTATATATAGTTTAAAATATTACTCACGTATAAATATTAAAAAGTTAAAGATGTAATCACAAGATGAGAAATAAAATCGCACCCTCTGTTGAAAGAATAGCGCCCTATCTCAAAACCTGCACCTGAGAAAATTATACATACAAATGTAAAACATTTTACATCGATTTTTAATTTTCTATAATGTATTCAATGGACTTTCGAAAGCAATTTTGTTTTTTAAACTGAAACCTACGGTTTCGACTTATTTGCAGCATATTTGATACAAAATATACAACGTTTGCCAATTTCTTTTGCTTCTAAAGCAACTTTTCTTAGAACCTGCTTTGTGAAACACGTGTAGAATCAAACGTGAACTGATAAAGAAAAGTTTCTTTATACAACGATGAGTTGACCAAATGTGCTTCATGAACTTTGCCGTGAATGGCTGAGAATGCAACTTTCCAGAAATTTAATTCAAAGTTTTGGAACGTCTAGTACACTGCTCTCAATTTCTGCCACATATTATATAGTGTATCTTATCGCAAGTTGCGCGTCCTACCTTATTAACAATATATTAAGAGTTCGTAGACAAAGGTATAGTTTCAAATGAAAAGAGAATGCTTTGTTTAAGAGGTTTCTTGGAGGCATGTTTAGATGATAACTTGATTAATTTTATGATTTCTTCTTACTATCTTAACGTGACTGAATTCTTTTCGATCTGCACATGGACACATACTATATTGTCCCTTATTTATGTATTATTCAAATCACTGTAAAAACTCATGAGGTTATACAAACATATACAGTATACTAATAAAAGTGACGACTAAACGGTATCAATAATGAAATACATAAAATAGAAATTTTGCATTTGATTGAAGGACTTGAAGAACAAAATTTTGTTACGCAGAAAATACTTGAATTAGTGTACTGAATACCTGTAGGCTAAATATTTCTTGTACAAACACTAAAACTAAGTAAGAGTGAGTATACATGAAATTCTTGCTTCCTCAAGTTTTCTATTTCGTATTTTTAACTACATTTCTGGAATCAGTAATTTCTTAGCGTGTTAGTATGCTTTACTTAAAAATCATACATCACAATAATAGTCATCGGTAAAATGAACAAATACTTGAAGAACCTATCCAAACCTTAAGGAATTAAATTTTACAGCAAAATCTTTGCAAAATTATCCCAATAATAATCTAAGTATGGATAAACTTTCTATCAATATATGATTTACAGTAAATAACCAAGCTATTACACTGTCCAACAAAATTGAACCTTTCTTCTGTTCTGTAACATTCAATAGCCGTTTCTTATAGGTTTTCGTGTGCTGAAGCCGAATTCGCAAACCGTTTGTCACCACCACCCTCAGTTTTTGAGAAATTCGATTTTGAAAAAAAAACTGTAAATTTTCAACTTTGAACATTTTTTGCATCGAAAGAGTAACAGTTATTCGGTTGCATATTGCGGCAAATTATTTTATGAGCCCTTCCGAATACAACTGTATAAGTTATTAGTGCATTATGAACTTTTAAATATGTTTAAGCAATGATCAAAGGAAAAAGAACTCCCGAAATGCACTAATTTTTGCAGATATCTTTGTATATATTTTAAAAACTAAGGGTCTAGGGGAAAATCTGACTACTCCACGCGATGCAGCAGAAAATTTTCTTTCGGAAACCACTAACAGAAGTGGTAAGTCACGTTTTGTTTTCAATACAGAAGCAAAATAGTTTGGCAAAACGTGCGGCGCCGACAGTGGTAGTCACGCGCGTTACGCGATTCTGTAACGCTGAGCGGCAGTGGCTCGCGCGCCGCGGTTGACTACCACTGTTGACGCCGCACGTTTTGCCAAACTATTTTGCTTCTGTATTAAAAACAAAATGTGATTTATCACTTCTGTTGATGCTTTCCGAAGGAAAAATGTCCGCTGCATCGCGTGGAATTGTCAGATTTTCTCCTAGACCCTTAGTTTAGGAAATAAATTGAAAGATATCTTCAAAAATGAGTGCATTTCAGGTGTACATTTCGTTGTATTCGGGAGGGTTAATAGAATAATTTGACGCAACGAACAACCGAATAACTATTACCGTTTCGACACAAAAGATGTTCAAATTTAAAAATTTGCAGTTTTTTTCCACAATCGAATTTCTCAAAAACTGAGTTCGATGGCGACAAACGGTTTGCGGATTCGTGTTCAGGGCGAAAAACTCTACAAGAATCACCCAGTGTATATTGCGGAACAAAAATCGTGTTGGACAGTGTTACCTTTTCTTATACTTACAATTACAAGGGTGCAATAGATCTAATGAATAATCACTTCTAGTAACAACAAACCTGTTCAATCCGGACAATAAAAAATTCAAACAAACAAATTTACTTCTCTGCTGCAAGTCACTAAAACTTCAACGAAATTAATCAGGGGTATCGAAAAACATAACAACAACCTAAATGCTTTCCCAATTTCATCTGTCCAAGAGCTCGTAGCATGTACATCTTTTGGGCTGATCCTCGTACGTGCACGTATGGTAACTATTTTTATATTCACCACATACTGTACCCCTATCATGGCGTTCTCTCATTCACCACTGCCAATGGTAACATTTCGTTTATACTTCAATCCATCCCGTCTTTCGTAACCACCGACCCATCCCCTAACCGCATTGGCGCGTTACTAGGCCAAGCTAGAGCCCGCTTATCCTTTACATATGCGTGATTAGAACTGTCTCTGCGAGTATCAACGTTTTAGAGCCGGAGTAGTGGCGAAGAGGGACTGTCGCCGAGCCAGAGCAGCGACTACGAGGATCAAGAAGAGCTCGAAAATCAGCACTCGGCCACGGTACACACAGTACGTGACATATATAAGTCCTCCTTTCACGAATGTCTCCCTTCTCTCTATTCTTTGTCCTCTCTGTTGTTGCACTGTTAGATTGTCGCATGATCGTGGCTACGTAGAGGAAAAGTTTCTCTGTTGTGACCAGTAGAATCTGTCATACTAATTGTAAGTAATACACGCGGTGAAATGATGCACACTGTTGGGTTGGTGGGAAAGTGAGGCTTCGCTAGGGACGAACTGTTTCCAGCAATCGGCGTCTCGTCACGGTTTGTGACGCAATCACATTTAAGCATTGTCACGTGCGACTGTTTGGTATGCGTTAAGGGGTAGGGTACAGTTGGCAAAACAAGTATAAAACTAAGAACCTATGTTTCGGTTCCTTTTTCTCACAAGTAGAGGTTTTTAGGTGTCCGTCTCCGATTGCTTTGGCTTTTGGATATGTTTTAGAGGATAGAAAAAAAGGATAAATAGGTTAGAATGTCTCTTGTAATGACTCTTTTTTTAAATTTAAGAATTCCGCCAGAGACACCCCCCTGATTTATTTCCCTTTGGTGTGGTAAATATGTGTGCAAAATTTCGGCTTGATCGAACATCTGTGAACCCAGCCTCAAGAGGATCAATGTTTCAAACGAAACTACACTCTTGCAAACAGCTGTTTTTTAATATGCAACCCTGTATGTAAGCAAATGTGTGATGGAACTAGAGTTGGGGATTTTGATTATCGATATCTTATCGATACCTTATTGATACTTAACGCTATATCAATAATATCGTTAAGTGGTGGAAGAATGAAGGTGGTACCTATAAGTTTTCTATTTCTCCAGTCTTTGGACTATGGCGGTAAAATATTTATGCATTCCAGCAACCTCTGTTCCAAGTGAACGATTATTTTCTAAAGGTGGACGAAAAAAAATAAAAAGTTTACAGTTTATCGTGACTTTAAGCTTCTTGAAGCAGGGTTCAGAATAATCGGAATGTTCCGAAATTTTGCATACTTACTTAGCACACCAAAAGGAATAAAATTAGCGGGCGTCCCAATACTTTATCGCAACTTCAATTCTAAGGGATACCCTAAAATACGTGTCTTTTTATTTTGGTCCGTTTGCATATTTAGAGGGTGAAACCACCCCTCAAAGTTCATAAGAAGAGGTAGGTGATGACAAGAACGTCAGCCATACAGCAAATTATGCCGCAAATAAAATTTATATCAAGTTTCATTCAACACAATGTTATAATATTCGTTAAATTAACGGTAGGAACTTTTGTTCCTCTTCTAAAGAACTTTGACTAGCCAAAATAAAAAAAAACCCGTCTTTGTTATTTTACAGTTACCTAAAAATCTCCCCTTGTCAGTACCGAAGTGAACATATTCTACGAAATTTTCATTTCAAATTTTTCTCGTAATATGTATATTCGTTTACATTTTAACCGAAGATTTTCCCTGCCCAAGCATTATGTGAATTTTAATAGTGGTTTTATTAAACCTTGAATTTTTTATGTCTTTAAAAACTGAGAAGTAAAATTATTATTATACCTATTTTTTTAAATCGAATGATCAAATTGGGCCCACTCATTTTTGAGAAGATAAAAAAAAATTATCAAAAGCGCTTCCGTAGTTTCCACGAAAAAGGTATATGAAGACAAAAAAGCAGGATTTTGCAGCAAAGCGCTCCCCCCCCCTCCAGGAGCTTATGTTTGAATTTATTTTTGTTGCGCACAGACTAGTCTGAAAATGTTCTGATTAGCTCCAAATGTCCAGGAAATGTTCCAGTTTTTTTTGCTACTTATAAACAAACTTTTTCTGAATTTTTGGTCATTTTCAACTGTACCCTCCCATTTAAGCGCATGGAAGTAGTTTCACATTGAACCACGATTGAACGCACGCGGAAACGCTGGTTTATGGAGTTTCATTGTGGAGGTCATAACTCTAGTTAACAAATTTTGGTATTTATTTGGGATGGTAGAGTTTTGCGAATGAAAACTGAAATTAAAGGAAAGTTAGCAATACTCCTTAACGTTTGATATTTGACCAGTGAATTTGATTTGAAATGAAATTGACTTTATGGAATTATTATTAAGGTGGCTTTATACTGACGTCTCAAGTGACTCCTTTTTAATTGATCTGTGAACGAAGGAAAAGGGGATATTAGACAATAATTTCAGGGAAAAGGCAGAGGGGTATGTTGAAAAATAAAATCTCGATAGCCAAGGCGAACGCTGCCATAAATTTAAACACAACATTGTAGAAGTAGTGAGATCGCGAAGGAATAATTTAATAAAAATTAATCAAATGTATCAAACAAATTATATATATATTGCTGTCTATAAGTAGATGAATTTACATGTTACTGTAATAAGCATATTTTATAAAGAAATTCTAAGGGTTGAGCTGACAAATTCTTTTCCATCTCTTTTCAGCTTTACAAAATTATTTCAAAGTACTGTTGACGAAATTAATAATCAATTTTTCCTGGTAAAGTGGTTGAAATTAACTTCTACAATAATGTGACAATAATAGAAGTCATACATTTAATGAAGATGAGCAGAAATTTCAAAATAATTTCTCTCGCGGCAAATATGAAATTATTTACGGAATTTCATAATTGATCCAAAATTATTTAAGTTCATATTGTAACTAACAAGGGAAGATCCCGAACCCGAAAACTCAAAAAATTCTGAAACTTTGTGAATATGTTGGGAATTTCCTCCTGATTACAACCCAATTTTTGTTCGCTGCCCAAATTCGCTCTAAGGGGGTATATTTGACCCCTGAAAATCCGGTTATTTCCCGATTTTCTGTTATAACTCGTGAACTGTAAAATAATATTTTTACCAAATGATAAATCTAATTAAAAGAAGTAACTTTTGTCTCGAAACTTTTTTCCTATCTCTTACAGTTTGCGAGTTATAACACAAAATCGGAAAATAACCGAATTTTCAGGGGTTAATTTCACCCTCTGCGAGTAAATTTGGGCAGCAAACAAAAATTGCGTTGTGATCAGAAGGACATTCCCTACATATTCACAAAGTTTCAGAATTTTTTGAATTGTCAGGTTCGGGATCTTCCCTTGTAAGGCACATTCAGCAAACTTTTCCACAAACCCAATACAATGGTAACTACAATTACCATTCGAAAGTTCCAGTACATTCGTATCTAGGGTACTTTCCTTCATTAATTTTTTGCATCTTACCTGTCCAGTGGGGTAAGTGAGTTTTTCATATTAATAGCCACTATCTTCACTTATCTGGTTGATCAACTCCACGATAACATTCGACAACCATTCTGCACCTCACGTTCCACCCTTATTGGACGATTCAACTGAATCGCCATTTTTTGCAACCAGATTGGTGAACATAGTCTAAAGTATGTTTATGGCCGAATGCATGCAAGTTCTAATAGCTCATTAAGCATTCGATCGAGTTGTTATTCATCCTCATGCTGTTTCGCTGGATCATAGTTGGATACACTTTGCCTGGTAGTAGCGTCTCGCTCGAACGTACACTCCAAATGCAAAGGTAGCCTGCCCTAGACATTTTCACGAATTATACAATCACAACACGTGCGTCTACTCCACCGACAAGTCGACAACGACGTTGTGCAGCCTCGAAGCCGTGATTCATCGTCCTTTGTTAATTCTCCACGATCGTGCCATACATATAATCGTTGCATGTCTTCAGAACTTTGCGGAACAGTCGTTCTAATCACAGAGAAAGCTCCAGTGGTCCTGTACTTTTGTAAAAAGTTTTCACTGATCAGTTCTATATCGATTGGGGAGCTACACGGAACGAAGAGCTGGATGCTCAGTCGAATTGGAACAGTAAACCTTGGATGGCAGGGAAATGTTAAGGCCATTTCAGGCGAAACTTAATGGCGAGATGTGGAGGACTACATTATACGTTGCAAGCAACATAAATGATGGGAGTAACGGCCACAGAGTCACCAGCAACCGACTACTGTGATGGCTGTATTTCTGGTGACTGAATCCTTAATGGCTATGTCCATCCTTTATTCTGTTGTTATATATGAGAATGGAATACCACAAATTGACAAATCAAAAACTAGAAACTGAAAATGTACAATTTGGACGTTGAAGTCACTGATGTCTTACAAGGGAACACCGCGAACCCGCACTCACCGTCTGGAACCCAACTTTGTGGGTGTATAAAGTATAACTCCTAAAGTAGAAGAGACAAAATACATTTGAAACAAAAGTTTAATGGTGTAATAAGCGCTGCAAACTTGCGTTAACAAAATTTTGAAAAAAGTTTTTCGGTCAGGTATTTTTGTAAAACTCTTTTCAAATTTTTGTTATCGCAAGTTTGCAGTACTTACTGCACCATTAAACTTTTGCTTTCTCTCTCTGGTAGGTACTTTAGGAGTTATACGCGATAAAGTTGAGAGTGCCTATTTGACTTTGAGGTTAGTGTTCACACGCTTAGAGGGCGATTGGGCACGAATGAAACATGCGGCTGTTTTGGTCTCGAGTCACACTATAAACCCACAAAGTTGCGTTCCAATCGGTGAGTAAGGATTCGCGGTGTTCCCTTGTTAGCGACAGCTGTCGAGTAGTTGTGCGACAAACGTCATCCGTCAGTCACAGAGTGTCCCACTCAAAAAGTTCAGGTCACCGATTTCGTTCAAATTTTTCACATAGTGCAAACTGCCTATAATAATGTATCAAGCACACAGGACGCGCTATTATAAAAATCGATAAAAGTCAAAATTCTGTATTCGATTTCTCCCCCAAATTTGGAGTAGCATTGAACTCGTACTGAACATGGCACGAACTAACTATACCCGCAATTTTAGACAAATCGGTGACGCGAATCTAGCGCACTACCCTGGTGAAGTTTCATTCACGAATATCTTCTTCGCGAGCCTGTTTTATTCGTCGAAATTCGCACGATTGCGGATCGTTTACTTTGACGTCGGAAAGAAATTGAAAGCAACGCCTCCGTTTCGTGTGACTCCTCGAATGAGCTAACAGAGAGCCGTTACGAAGTTTCTCCTTTCACTTCCACCGATTTGGCCGAGGAGAGCAACAGTTTGAACATCCCGATAGCTTTTAATGACCTGTTCAAATTTCCAGTCGGAAGCTAGCGCCCTCCTCGAGGGCGAAGCTAGGACGCGGATCGCGGGACGGGCGAGGAATTTACGGCATGACGTACAGCGCAAGATCTCGAGGCTCCGCCAGGATTGCGCTTCTTCCGAGGCCTTCCCGTGCAGCGCCAGCAGCGTCGAGAGTCTTCCGAGCGGAAGTGGCTCCAGTACGCAGGCACTTGTGCGTGCAGGAAGCAATCACAGCTCCATATCCTGCGAGGACAGGGACGCCGTCAGCCCGACCACCATCGGACCTGTGCTCTGTCGGGCTAGGGCACTAGTCGATTACACGCCTAGCCCTTACGACAAAGAGGCACTTAAGTTCAAGGTTTGTCTTCTGTCTATCGATCAGTGATACAGTAGAACTTCACTTGGGTAATACGATTGTAAAAAGTGTTTATTTCATTGTGAGAGTTTTATGAAAGTACAGAGTGGTTGAAGGAGAAGTGGTACGTACAAATATTTAAAAGTCGTAATGCATATCAAAACGAGTAAGAAGGTCTTGCTGAAGATCTTCGTACATATGCAACACAATAGTAATACCTATTTATAGTGCCTATCCGAGATATAGTGACTTAGGTGTGAAGTCCTTCAGCGGGCTCTTACCCGACACCCTGCTGGGTACTGGCAGCTAAACTAAAAGGGCTCCCCTGCTACCTCTTGCAAGACTGTACTTAGAGAAGACCAGGACAAAACCGGGGCCCTAACAGAAAATAAAACAGAAATTGAAGATACGGTTTATCATTATTAAAAGACGTCAATTAAGCTTTGATTAATTATTATATTGATTCATAAATTCTCCACTACTGTTTTAATGCAGTACATATACCTTACTAAAATGTATTTGTATTTAATATGAGACAATTTTTAATAGCCAGTAGCAAAGCTTAATTGATGTCTTTTAATAATGATAAACCGTATCTTCAATTTCTGTTTTATTTTCTGTCAGGACTTCGGTTTCTTCCTAGTCTTCTCTAAATACAGTCCTGCAAGAGGTAGTAGGGGGGGGGGGGCACGTTTAGCGGCCAATACTCAGCAGGGTGTCGGGTAAGACCCCGCTGAGGGACTTCACACCTAAGTCACTATATCTCGGATAGGCACTATACTAGGGGTGTGCGGGTACCCGAAATTACGAGAGCCAAATTGCGATTCTGGGACCGATTTTCATGCTTAAACATTCTTACAAAATTACAACTTAATAAGTTTTCTGGTCTCAGGTACCTGACAACTATAAGTAACCGATGTAAGAATTTGTAAGCAAGAAAATCTGCTACCGAATCGCAAATTGGATCCCGTAATTTCGGGTACCCGCACGCCCCTACTATTTACTTATCGGGATGTACACAATTTTTCTTCATTTGAATTTTAAAGTCGTATCGATTGGTAAATTATCTTTGTTTGCCTAAGAAGACGTACCTTTAGAATCACAGAACTGATCTACTGCAGTATCTATTGTAATAGTCTCCATATACATTATCGTGTATATCTCAAATTCTCTATGAGAATTAAGTCTTTATTTGTATCAATGACCATTATAAACTAACAGTTTTCAACCATTTTTCTGAAACACGTTGCACCTACTACAAAAGTTATACATTAAATTGACGTAAAAGAAAAATGAACCTATACTATATGTATGAGCACAGTCATTGTTTAAACGGGGGGCCATTTAACCCTTAGTATCATGATTTTTTTATTTTACCCAGAAAAATTCTTATAGTTGCATTTTTGCCCACACTTCATCGTAAAAATAGGCAAAAAAATCCTAGTGTAACAGTTTTTTATATAAATGAAAAAATGTGGATATAACGCCAGTGTTAAACCATGCATAAAAGTACCTATGTATTATAATGTTAAGTCAATGCTCGTTTCTGTATAATGTTACACTAATGTTACATACATTATTATGTTCGACATAAAATTTATTCAAAAAGGAAAACTGAAATAATTGAGAGAAACAATTAGCACTTACCTGGTCCTTTCAGTGCCCCTGGCGAATATAAGACGTGTAATTTACACCTGTAGAGGTGTAATCTATCACTTGTTACATATGGTAATAGTAAAGTAACGCTTTAAAGTTCATGAAAAAGCCCCCAAAGGCGCGCACGATTATTTCAATTCGTGTAACACGGGTGTTACACTTTGATGCTAAGGGTTAAAGGACTCCTATGTCGCATCTCGAATTCTAATGACGAATAAAGCTTAACGGTGAAAAAAATGCAAAAGTTGGAGACATTAATTCCTATAAACAAATTCACCTGGATAACAACAACAACAAATCTGCAATAATTCTCCACAAATGTACACATTCAAGTGCCTCGTAGAACTCCATTATTTCCTGAATCTTCCTCGTGTCTGAGGAAGATGAAGTTACTTGCCATTCCTCGAAAGCTCTCGTGGCAGCGAAACCTCACAATAACGCCGCCTAATGGGAGGCGACTGAACCGTTGAATGTCCCGTTGAATTTTTCGAGCTACAAAGTGGAAGCGTTTTCGAGGGTCCAGCGTCATGGAAGCCAGCAGACAAATTGCAACGCGACTTTTGTTGCAGAAGGGAGACATTATCGAGGTGGTACAAATGAACAAGAGCGGCCTATGGAAGGGTGTCTTCCACAACAGGATAGGCCACTTCAAGTTCATAAACGTCGAGATACTGAACGACAGGGTTCCAAGGCGCGGTGAACCTGACGGGCGGGGGAAGTGGGGCCAGAGGTACAGGCAGAAGCCCGGTTCCGTTCAAGAGCTCTTGCAGAGAATGAATCTTCAGGTAGAGAGCAATATCTTCCCACGGCTCGAACAAACTGATTCGCATTTGCATTGCTTTGAATGCAAAGCAGGGAACCTGCTTTTATACGTTTCTTTATTCGCTAGCCCTCTTCCTTTTCATCCGTACCACCACCACCGCCACCCCCGCCATCCCCCCCCCCTCCCCTCCCGCGCATACCTTTTATATCGCGTATAACTCCCTGCTCCATGGATCGTGGCGAGTTCCTTTTTCGTCGACACTTTTTCACTTCCACTTTTCACCTGTCCTCATCCTTTATTTTCGATTCTTTACTTCTCCTCTTACTGTCCAATGTTTCTACTAATGCGTACTTCCCTCCTTTCTCTGGCTGATTTCTGCGTGTTGGTTCTTATATCAAGAGTCAACTTGGTTTTCACGTTTTCTGGATTTAATGCTGCTTAAAACCATTCGAAATATTTGGGATTTAGTCAGGGGAGTGTATCGTGTGAGGTGTAGCACTAAGGTACTTAGCATGAGGTACCAAATATTGGTAAATATCAAGCCGGGTATTGAAATTTAAAATGAATTAATGGAGAACTGAATATTTTCATAATAATTTTCAGAACAAAGCACCTTTAATTCGTAAGGTATTTGTGCGAAGGTTTTTGGAAGGTTTTGAACTTATCAATACTCCAAGTACCTACAGCTTGCTGAATATCGCTAACTAATTTGTGTTAATCGCAAATATTCCACTTCTTATCTGTCACTTCATTATACTTTCCTTTATCATTTCTACTGTTTCCTTCACTGTACTTATTCTACTAATTTCTTATTATTCCCTATGCTGCTATAGTCACGATTTAGTATTCCACGAATGTTCAACGACAGGTTAAGTTTGGCCATGATTAATAATGGTGAAATAAATGTGTCAAAGGGGTTATCGATAACGTAGTATTAATTGAAGGCCGACATAGAAATCGATGGAGTTACCAATGCATCAAATTTACCAATTTTAGAGATGACACTATTTAATTACCGTCTACCACTTTTGATTGATAGTCACTATGCTTCAGCAACGTTTCCTTGGCACATACAATTAATTAAAAATCTAACTTTCATTTATTAGGGCAGGGTAGTACACTGTGAAGCGAAATTTGTAGTTTTACATGTCTACTTTTTTATTTAAAAAAATAATGACAAATGTGTTTATGTAGTTTCAATGAGGGCACTTTTGAAACTTTTCGATTCACTACTTTGATGGTGAGATTTGAATCTTTTTGTAGCACAGTATTTTTGTCTCACCGTGCGCCATGCACAGTTCGCACTGAGATAGACACTGCAACAGATATTTTTCTTATGACTTCAAAACTAAAATATGAAAAAATAATATTTTCACAGCTAAAGGATAAAATTCATTACGAATACTGTTTTTACATCTTGCCTTTCTTCATTTTATAGAAGTCGTATAAAATAAACTGAAATAGAAGAATTTTTGTATAATTTTTAATTGGAATAAAATCATAATATTTTATTGAATTTTTAAATAAAATTATCAATCAGCTGACAAAAAGATTACTAAGAAGTAAAAGTGTACCATGCTGGACTGCTTGAGTGTGTACCATTGGCTTAACGTTCTAAATCTGACAGCTGGCTTTTACTGCGTGCAAATTTTGCAAACAAACTTACGCTAATTTCTAATTAATTAAGTGACTAACTAGGTACACTTATTAAGTATTATTAAACCAACTAAAATACGAAATATTCTGTAACTCCTTCTTGCAACAACCAAACTAGCTACCATTACACATACATCACAAAGAAGGGTAGCGTCATCCACCAGTGCTGCCACACTTCCAAAAAAATCCCTCTATAATTTACAGGCATTGTCTCCTGCTTACCACGTCTCACTGTGTACTACCTTTCCCTACATGAGAAAGGAACGAATTCTAACTCTATTCCCAAATAAATTAAACATCGTTGCAAACGAATACTCAAGAATAAAGTTTTTGAGAAAAGTACAGCACATCTAAGATCTTGAGTTGCACGTCAATGCTTCAGAATTTAAATCTACAACAACAAATAAGCAGTGTTACATTAATTTATAGGTTTCCTAGTTTGTATTATATTTTTCAATTTATAAAAAAATTAAATAATGCGTAATGCAACTTTATTTTTAATGTATAAGAGATATTCGATAAGTGTGATTTATTAGTTAAAGAAAGTCTGACAAATAATGGAGCTTTTACAGAAACTAATGCAAAATCGAATGATGTCTCTTCACAGGAACACATTCCTGTTTTTGTATTGAACGGATACGAGGACCTCGAGCTGTTCCGAGAAATAGAGCCTGCGGATCTCGATTATCTACGTATACACCAGCCAGAGCATCGCGCCAAGATACTTACAGCAGTACAATTACTTCATGATCTTCAATGTGAGTTGCTATACCGTCCGATTGATTCTCATCTTTTTCACTTATTGCTGTGAAACATTTCATCATCATTTACATATTTTTTTTTATACTCGTTAATGCAAATCAGATATTCTAAGTTATACTATTTTTTTTAATATTTATCCCCACCATCAGTTTTTCGAAAATTCTTTACCACCATATTATAGGGTATCGAAAATCATAGAAGTTTGAATTAAATTTTTTTCGATATCTTTTACGCTTTAACAGATATTTACGATAATATAAAAACTCAGGATTTCCTTGTAGGGGTGTCTCCACCCCCAGGACGATTCTATTAGCCAAAAGAAAAAATAGTTTCAAAACTGGTCATTAGCATCACTTGAACTACATTTCCGCAAAGTTTTAAATTTCTTTAAATTTTCGAGTTGCCGAATATACCTTGTTAGAAATATTTAAATCTTCAACGACCATCACCATATCGTTACGTGTTCCTAGTGGCGGATTTACCGGGTGGCAGTTGCTTCCTGTGCCCCTGCCTGAAGGAAAAAAAACTCTGATTTTATCCAAAGCTCCATTTTTTTGTTTCCTATCATTTTTATACCACACGTGTGTAAATTTATCTGTAATTCGGGTATGTGTACAGGGTGTCCCAGAACGTTTGCCACCTGGGCTTTTTTCCTTAAGGATACCTAGGTTCTTTTTCAATTAATTACAAAAAATAAATTGAAGCTGAGACTTGTTCTCTGACACAATGTTAACACTATTCCTACCGACACTTCACGTAAACCTATTCCTACCCCGACCGGTCAAATGACCGGTCTTTAGCACAACTTATATTTTTTAATATACAATGAAGATAACAGCCAATTTGACAGTATAAAAATATAGTTTCGTTTATTCAGAAGTATATCATGTACATACGTATATTTGAGGAAAAGTCGTGAAGTTTAAAGGCGATTCAATTATTTTGTATATAGGAAATTCTAATCGAAATTTTAAAAACGGTCATTTGACCGGTCGTGGTAGGAACAGTGTTAATTAACATCATAAACCTAAAAAAAACACGTTTATTCCGCCAAAAATATGCATTATAGATAACGCAACAGATGAACCATTAAAGAGATTTATAAAAAAAAGTTTATATCTTTCTAATTAATTGAAAATTTTTCCCATGGACTTAAATCCGCCACTACGCGAACCCAACTCGTCCTAAATAAACGAAACCTCCCAATGTTTAACGTTTGCGAAGCCACACGTGAGTGTCCCTTCTGTTCCCACAGCCGGAAGCGAGGGCGATCTGGCATCGAGCTCAGAAGGCGACGAGGTCAGCCGACTGGTCTTAACCTCCGGCCAGACATCCGGCCACTGTTCACCGTTTAATCGCCGCCAGTTCCCGCGGGACTCCGGCTGCTACGACGCCCACAAGAATCCCACCAGCCGGCGGACCGTGAGCCCGGAATCGACAACCGCCACGAAGCTCTCCAGGGAGAACAATCTCGATGCAGCAGCGGCCACGAAGAACGCCAGCGGCGTCAGCACGGAAGGGGGTGGCGTGGCCGACGGCAAGGACGACTTCCATCCCAACATACCCATCAGCGGTAACGTCGTCAGCCAGAAGGAAGGTCAGTTTGACAAGTCTCCGTTGCTACGCGGCGGGAACGTCCGGTTCATGGCGAAACGGGGAAACTTCGGCGAGACGGTGGTGATCGAGGACACCTGCGAAGGTGGGCAGAAGCTGGGCAGCATGGTCAAGTACGTAGTCGGAAGCAGCGACCTTGGCCTGGAGGCCACAGGGACCGTCCCTGGTCTTGGCCAGAGAGGCTGCCTCAGCGAGAAGTCCAGCGACTCGGGGGTCAGCTCGTCCAGCATCAGCTCTGCTCCGCCGCCCAGGGACAAGGTTCTCGCCAGCGTCGCTTCAGATTCACCCACTAAGAACTTCGGTAACTTCACCAGGGCGTCGCCTACGTCCCAGGCAGCCAGCAACAAGAGCCAGGGCAGCGACGCCGGCTATCAGTGAAGAACAACGCGGCAATGGTTGATGAATATTGTGGGAGTGTCTCGAGTCATATTGCTCCGAGGGCGCACGCCCCCAAGTTTGGTCGTATGGTATCGCCTACAGTTTGTTTACGATAGAATTCGATGATTTTGCAGGTTGTTAGCGTGCAATGGGATTGTTCTGTTATATCGTAAGTACTCTATATTTAGCAGGGTATAGTCTTAAAGTTGACGCAAGTCCACTTGGACAGATGGATAGGGTGAAGTCTGGGAGATGGTTCTCGTAGCGGGACAATGGTCGAAATTCTTTGCCGTACGATGAGAAACTGGATACAGTGTTGTATACTTATCGAGGAGTCTATGTATAAAGAGGGTTCAGAAGGTTCGTAAAACTGTTCTTCGTATCTAAACTTTTTGGATTCCCACCATCATTGTGTTGCATAAAATATGGGCTTGTTTTCAGTAAGAAAGAATGCAGAACTGATCAGGAACTGTAATTAGTAAATTGCCATAAAACATAATTGATTTTAAAATAATTACTAAAATTATCCAGCAGGTCAGTCATGTTATAACAGTTCTCCTGTTTCAACCTAAGAATTGGAACTGGGTCGCAAAAATGGTTACAATTCGAACACCAGTTTGGATGGGGCATTACGTTAACGAACTTCTTTATCACCTTTATTTTTGGAGTTCAACTATGGCTGGCTACATTTAACACTCTACCAAGGGTGGTTTATTAAACGCACAGGGTGAACTACTTAAAAGTTCGCCAGAAATTCGACTTCAAGGTTCTGTTTCTTCCACACCCTCGATATGTGCCTGTACGTACTATCGAAATCGTAATTAAATTCCAGTGGCAGCTCAACTAATCCATATAGCAATTCCAGGCATATGTATACATTTTGACTGATTTTTTATTACTCTTAAGATTAATTAGAATGTTAGATCTCCTAGTATAAGAGATCCATTGACAGGATCTGGAAGAGACAAGCCTTTGAACTCGATTGTCTCGCGAAATTTTGAGCAGTGCATTTTATACGTTTGACACGCCGTTCTACAGTGTTTAGTAGCCACGCGGGAAATTTAAGGCAAACCGATGACCTGTATTTCCTGCGCCACCCTTATAAGCGTTGTGATACAGAATCCTTTTTGTTGTAGTCTCGCCCTGTGCAAATAGAGAATTGCATCTCAAAATACAACGGATCGAAAGAAATAATGAGGTGCCTCCGCATCCTTTGTTGCCTTAACGATCCTTTCTCCTTGTTACTCCATAATCAAAGGTATGCTGCCACCGTTTCCTTTTTTCTTCTTTTACCGTGAATTCCAGCTTCATTTCTTCCGTCTGAACTTTAACATCAGGCCAGAGATGTACTTCATTATTCTCGTCCTGAATTTTTAAAAATTCCCGCTGAAGGAGATACAGCGGAAAGGGACGGGGCGTAAGAAGCAGAATTTAAGCAGTTTTAACGAGGGGAACGAGCAAAGTTTCTCGACGTTTGTTCCCGCGTGCGAGACGAGCGAAATTTGGCGGTGTGCGGTTTTTTTGCGGGAACCAAGAGCGAGAGAAACCACGTCACTGCCGATCATTTAACGATCATGTCTATCGTTTTTCGACGCTCGCGTAATTAATAAATAATGAGCGAATATTATGTGATACAGTAGCAATATACGCCCGCCTAATGTGTAGATAGGTAAAGTACAGGTCTTGCAATATGGAGGCCGCCTGCGCGATTTATTAAATACAATAGACTAAAGAGGGAAACTTTAAACGAGGACTCCGACAAGCGATTTCATTTTTCACGATGAAGTGACTGACTTTTTTTTAGATTAGTGACTCTTAGACTAAAGACTGATGTAACACCAGTAAAGCTTTTCCACGGGAAGCGAAGTCGCTCATCCTTTGATTTATAGAATCATGCCACGTTTCGTTGCTTTCGGCACTGATAATGGAAAAGAAGGTATGCATGACAGTCGGGTTTTGCACTCGTTGCGAAGCTGCTCCTGCGGGCAAGTGTGGAAGCTAATTCGACGAGCACATGTTTCATGGCCATAAATTCGATCTGACGAGGCAGATTACAAGAACATTCTCAGTGAGTTGTTACGGTTTCTGTTCTGTCCTTCAAGTTCGAGTAGATGTGAAGCTCGAAAGCAGCAGAATTGGATAAAATAGTGAAGTAGAGGAACCTGTAGAAACTTGGAGCAATAGCTACAGTAATTTTGACTGGACGATTATCATATTTGAGTTTACATTTTGCTTTTTATTGCTGCTATAAATATTACGAATTATTATAATTTACATCGTGTGATTAAAAGATTTATATAACCAAGAGCGGATTTGTGTATAGGCTAAGTAGACTGCAGCCTAGGGCGGCAAATTTTGGGAAGCAACAAATTTTGGGGAGCGGTAAATTCTTGGGAACGCCAAATTTTGGGGAAGGGTAAATTCGTGGGAGCGACAAATTTTGGGGAGAGTCAAATTTTGAGAGGCGGAAAATTTAGGTGAGCGACAAATTTTGGGGAGCCACAAATTTTGATGAGCCGCAAATTTTGGGGAGCGGCAAAGTTTAGAGAGTGACAAATTTTGGGAAACAACAAAATTTGAGGGGCGAGAAATTCTTGGGAGTAACCAATTTTGGGGAGTAACCAATTTTGGGGAGCGATAAATTTTGGGGAGCGATAAATTTTTGGGAGCGACAAATTTTGGGGAGCGATAAATTTTTGGGAGCGTCAAATTTTTGGGAGCGTCAAATTTTTGGGAGCGTCAAATTTTGGGGAGCGTCAAATGTTGAGGGGCGGAAAATTTAGGTGAGCGACAAATTTTGGGGAGCCACAAATTTTGAGGAGCGGCAACGTTCGGAGAGTGACAAATTTTGGGAAACAACAAAATTCTTGGAAGCAACAAATTTTGGGGAGCGATAAATTCTTGGGAGCCACAAATTTTGGTGAGCGACAAATTATGAGGAGCGTCAAATTTGGGGGATGGCTAATTTTGAGGAGCGACACAAATTTTGGGGAGCTCCAAATTTTGGGGAGCCACAAATTTTGGGGAGCTCCAAATTTTGTGGAGCCACAAATTTTGGGGAGCTCCAAATTTTGGGGAGCCACAAATTTTTAGGAGCAGCAATTTTTACGGGGCGAAAAATTTAGGTGAGCGACAAATTTTGGGGAGCCAAAAATTTCGATGAGCCGCAAATTTTATGATTCAGCAAAGTTTGGGAGTGACAAATTTTGGGGAGCCGCAAAGTTTGGGGAGTGATAGATTATAATCGAAAGAAATTGGAAAAAGTTTAAACACAGAGGCTTGAGACAACTTTAAAATCAATCAACTTTGTTTTCATGTAACGAATTGGCAATAACTCACATGTGAGTTACCATATTGAATTAATTTTGAAATTACCTCGATTCTTTTGAATTAATATATTTGCATCTCCATATCCGCCCCTATATATAACACAAAGTAGCATCGAGTGAAGCTTACATATTCACGGAATACATTATCACTGGAATACATAAATAACATTACTTTATCCAATTCTGCAATGCAACTGAACCATTCTAAGCAATTCCTTCATTCCCCTAGTACGAATCCCTGATTTCAAAGAATTACATTACTAGTACACGATCGACAATCCTCATCATCGATGCAACTTAGTTCTTCGACAAGATGATAGCCTGTATATATGTATATTGACCATGCCACGAGAAACGTTGAAAGTTACAAAGTTTTTGTATATATACATACAATAGAAACCTAATGATGTTTTATATTGACCCAACGTTTGCCAAAACATTAGACTATACAAATCTCTATACATATATATATATGTATATATACATATATACATATACATATATATATATAAATATACAAACGTTATATATCATAGAATTGGATCGTGTGTACATCTTCTGTATAGTGTAAAATGATAGACGAATTTAATGTCACGCAGAGCAAAATCAGAAGCGAAGCAGGCGGAGGTTCGCGAGAACTTGTTGACGGGTTGGAATTATCAAAATACGATTTAAACACTCCAAAACTATTCCATTATTGTAAATAAATACGCGCACCCGTTTAAAGGGGGGCGACTCAACCATTGTCGAAGACAGCGGAGACTGATGAGCAGGTGTTAGGAACTTTTATAGAATTTAAGGTGCATGATCATCTTTCTTCATTATTATCCGGTTTACGAGTAGCTTTAGGTGATTTACTCCCCATTTTTCTAATCCGTTGCGCTCTTTCGCATGACCATTAACGAGGGAGGCACCAATCTCGTGCAAAAGCGTCGCGGAATAATTAAGATACTAAAGCGAGGGAACGTTATCGGAATCGAGCGCGATCCTCGATTCGATTAAATTACCACAGACTGCTTCCACGACTGCGATTCATTTGTTACGCCCCACCAGTCATACATAGATCGCATCGCGTGATTCTCTGCTCGTGTCACAAGACCCAAGCGCGTCTAGTTAATAAGGCGGGGCTCCCGTTTCTGTTGGATGAAAGCTGGCGCTCGATGGGCATCGATGTACCGGCAGCGACTCTATTCAGATGTCGGGCAGTTTTCTCGCAAGACGAATTAGAGAAGTGAAATCTTCATTATAATAAACACGAATTACGATAACGCTATAGCTTATCCGTTCCATCGAGAGTAAAACATTATGCGTAGAGAGCGAATCAGAAAGTTAATGAGAGCGTGAGAGAGGCGTGGGGAGCGAGGAAGACAGAGAGAATGCGTAACAAAATGTTAATTAATAATAAGTTTATGAGAGTACGAATAGACACGATAGTGATTTTATTAGCTCGGGAGGTACGCAGCATTCGATGTAAAGAAATCAGAATCATTCTAAGAGTAGATACAATGAGCTCTAAACGAGTTAAGTAAGCTGAAGGAGGAGCTTCGGAAGGGGACGTCGACGAAGGAGGTGATGTGTGTCTGTGTTCTAACATTGTGTGCAGGAAGCGGACGCTCTGTTTTCGTCTGAACGATCGATCGTCTAGGGAAAAAAAAAGGGGGAATGGCCACCGTGAGGGAAACGTCGAAACATACATAGTGTCTATAGGGTTGCTAAATCGCTAGTGAAAAAATGATTAAGCATCTATTTAGCGGTCTAGTCCATTTTTTCTTGCGAAGTTTACGATTCAACGCAATATATGATGTACATAAAAATAAAGAAACAGAATTAGGAAGTGACGGTCGCGTCAACGCGCATCGCTGAAACCTTTTTATATGCTGATTTTGTATTTATTGATTCATTGCGGGGTTTATAGAGATCACAGATTCGTAATTCTTATCGTCTCTCAGTTCTCCTATGATTTCCAACGATAAGTGTTAATTTATTGACTGTGCATAAAAATAAAGGATGGAAGAATCAAATTTTCTTGTGTCTCATTCTGCCCTTTCTTCAAACCATTGTAACTGCATTTTGATAATTGTTCAATTAAAAGTGGCAATATTATTGCTTTGGAGTATAATATTAAGCATTGATTACTTACAGCTTCCTTTTCCCAATTTGAAAACAATTATTATTTTATTCTTTGCCTTATTGTTGTCATGGACAAACGAAATATATTACAAGTAAAACAATTTCCAACAATTGCAATACTTATTCCAGAAATTTTGTATGAGTTTAAGATACCTTCAAATACAGAAAACTAAATTCTTTAATCATATAAAAAATCGATACATATATATAGGTATACTATAACGAATTTTTGTGAATTATTTATACTACTTTTTCAGAAATACATTTCACCTTTTATTTGCATAATTACCTTCTAAGGCTTACGTTTGACGCATCTATTTCGGTAAGTATGAGAAAACATTTTTATGCATTCTTTACTTATGTTCGTGTAAGAGCATCATCGTTCCAGTCAACTTCCAAAGACACACAAGTAAATAGTACAGAATAAGCCACATTGGATCACATACTCACGCATCCTAAGTTGGTGATCCACAGCTATTCTGTTGCACGAGTTGTAGGAAACACTGATAAATTCTCAACAGAACGAAGAAAAACCTAAAAATCCCATTTTCACCGTACTCCATTCTCTTCATCACAGTGAATTTATCAATAAATACCTAAGCAACTCGTGTAGACAGTAAAACATAGAACAATACTGGCTCACCCAAAATTGTGGGATTTCCCGGAACATGCAATATCCTGACGCAAAATGGAATCGAAAAGTCCTTTACCGTTTTGAAATCCGAGGCTTCGTTCTCGAGATATTAACAGTTGAATATTAGCGGTCCAAGTTCCAGGGCGCGCAGTTTAAAGCCGAAACAGCTGCCCGCGCGGTAGCGCGCGAGCGGTCACTGCTCCGCGCTCAGCTGTTTCGGCTTTAAACTGCGCGCCCAGGAACTTGGACCGCTAATATTCAACTGTTAATATCTCGAGAACGAAGCCTCGGATCCCAAAACAGTAAAGGACTTTTCGATGTCTTTTTGCTTCAAGATGCATGTTTCGGCAAGTCCCGCAATTTTGGGGTACTCTGTATATATACGTTTGTTTCGAACCTTGAGGCACTATGCATATACTTAATACCTAATACTACGTTACTGTTAAGTTATTGCCTTGGTCACTTCTAATTTTTTTTAATGACCATGTTTAATACCCTCTATATCGTGTCTAAGATTCAACTGACTCAAAACAATTCAGCTCATCTTAACGAACTGTAACGACACCTCCGACTCCGCCATAAGAGGGCCTCGACCGATTCCGCTCTCTCGCAAGACCTCCCTCATCTAATCTCTCCTACATAGTCTCCTATATCCTTTTTGTCTTACCTTCTAACATCTCCGCGTCTAAGGCAGGGTCTGCTAAGTAAGCCTCATTGATGTGTCCACTAGTAGGCCCAGGATGAGACGCTACCCTGATAGCCAGATCTGGGCAGCAGAATCTGACGTCAGAACTGCAGCAGTCTGTGTCCGCATTTGGCTGCGTTCTGATGTGCAGAGCCTGAGGTGCAGTGCCTGATGTCAGATGGACAGCAGATCGACAGCAGATTTCGCCGTCTGCTAGGCACAGCACCAGCGCCATCTGAGGTCCAGAATTACTAAGCAATTGCCTACAGATGGCGCTGTTGCTGTGCCTAGCAGACGGCGAAATCTGCTGTCGATCTGCTGTCGATCTGCTGTCCATCTGACATCAGGCACTGCACCTCAGGCTCTGCACATCAGAACGCAGCCAAATGCGGACACAGACTGCTGCAGTTCTAACGTCAGATTCTGCTGCCCAGATCTGGCTATCAGGGTACCTTCCTCTATTCTCTCCTTCCGTCCTATCCACCAACCATACTTCAACCCTCGTCAAAAAGCTAAACAAATGACGAATCTGTTGACATATGACGTTTGATCACAACTATATGTGGAATTTAGTATTACGAAAGAAGCGATCCACAAAAGCGACAACACTTTCCGCGGAACCTAGGTACACTGATGCACATCCAACAAACAAGTACCAATTACAAACGACGAACGACTCGACAGTCTCTACAGCAATTCGCTGTTTCATAATCTTCGTGCGCGAATTACCAGGATTCTGGTGTTAGGTTTAGGTTCAATAGCTCATCTTAATATAAATTTAAGTATTAATGTAAGTAAAAAATTCAAAGATAATTCATTTTTGTCCCCACTAAACTAAACACTGTGTGTAATACAAATTTCTACGCTGTATCGACCTGTAGAATTTATAATACAAATTGATACTTACTAATTCCAGCTTCAATACATTAAATGAATGAGATCGTAATCATATTTACAGTAAACAATTTGGTCATATTATTCATCAGTACAGTTCATTAGAATCCACGAATGAACAATTACCTTAAACTACACAGCATTAATTATCATTTGCCATTTCCACGTCGTTTAACCCACCAGAACAATCACAGCCATTAAAACACATCTCCAATATGCACTCTTTGCATAAGGAACCACGCGAATTTCCACGAGCGCAGCTTGAATAGAAAATCAAAAAGACAGTTGAACAGGACTTTTTGAAACGTGAAAGCGCAAAACTGGGTTGCGAGAGAACGACGCGACGGTGCTGTATAGAGATAGACGTTAGAGTTAATCAGGAGTAATTTAGTCGCACTGTTTCCATTCATTTACTCACCTCGTTACGAAAAACGTTTCTCAGATTATACGCGCGAGCTTTCAGAGATGAAAAATGCAGGGAAATACGCTGTCAGAGGGGCACGGCTGGCTTTTTGAATGGGCGCTCGTTCGCCGAAAAGTGTGTCATAAAAGAGATGCTCGTCAGTCGGATGAACTTTCAAAGAAAGTGCGATAAAAAGCGTTTAGTAATGTATGTAAATGCACCATCCGAGAATCATTTCGAACGTAACGGCGTGTACGTGTCCATTCGTAACCTTTATTTCGGAGCCCCTAAGAGGGACCAACTTACTTTTAGTGCAGTAGATTATGATGGTAATAACTCGACGAGTTTCTTTCCTCGCTGCCGGCGCCTCACCGCGCCAGTAAATTCGCTGCCCGTTGGGGTTGAAATCTAATTTAACTTTTAAACTTACTGCGCGAAATTACAATGATTTTTGGTGATTCGGAACTGCCGCGCCAGTTTGCTAACTTCGCCCTGTTCGATGTTCCTATCGTGGTGGTCGCGTGGTTATATTCGGCATACGTAGCTGGCCAATTACTCTGTTTAAATATTTAGAAGACTCTTCCAAATGCGCACACAGTATTCCGTTGATAAAAATGTCAATTGTTAAAGCAACGTGATATTTATTCTGTTTCGCTTCTCATATCGCTGCTTGGTATTGACAGTGGCATACGTCGAAAAGTGTCGATTTTGATTTCTTTTTCTACAAATAGACTCCATAGGTACCTACAGTATTTTTATAATGCAAAACGGCACCTTTTTTCACTTCATTAGTTTCACACCAGGGAGTAGGTGTGTCGTTATCGAGTTGGTCATGTTTTTTTAACAATACTGACTCATTTTCAATTGTTTCCTGCAGCTCTAACAAGGGACATCATCCAACTGTTACGTCCCGATTTGACGAGACTTACGTAGATTAAATCCGAAGCAACCCTAAAACCTGTTTACCCTCCAGAAAATAAACTTTCAGATTTTCAAAAAATTAAAAATTTGGCCACCCCCACTTTAGAGTAATCAGTTAAATCGAAAGCAAACCCTAAAACCTGTTTACCCTCCAGAAAGCAAGCTCTCAGATTTTCAAAAAATTCAAAATTTGGCCACCCCTCACTTTAGAGAAATCAGTTAAATCTAAAGCAAACCGTAAAACCTTTTTACCCTCCAGAAAACACGCTCTCAGATTTTCAAAAAATTCAAAATTTGGCCACCCCCACTTTAGAGTAATCAGTTAAATCTAAAGCAAACCGTAAAACCTGTTTACCCTCCAGAAAACAAGCTTTCAGATTTTCGAAAAAATTAAAAATTTGGCTACCCCCACTTTAGAGAAATCAGTTAATTCGAAAGCAAACCCTATAGTCCTGGAAAAAATATTCGACGTGTATTTAATTTATCGGCAACCATGCATATTTAGGGGGTGAAATCAACCCTCAAAGTTGGGGATGAAAAACACGTTTGCCTCAATATCTCAGAAAGTATGCACTATAGAGAAAAATCTTTTAGACGAAAATAGGGTATTTTTTTACTAAAAAAAAATGAAAAAGTTGTAACTCAAAACAATGATTATGTGGCTTAATTTGTTATAAAAAATTCACGATTTTGTTTACCTATACAATTATGGTAATGGACGATGCCGAAGGATTCGCGTAAAATATAGAAATTTAGAATAATGGAAACAACATTGATAATTGTAGAAAAAGTAACCCCAGAAACATTCTGCTACGTCACGTTCACTCCTCTGAAACATGTTTCTTATTTAATACATTATGTTTATACCGCTAATTTTAGAAAAAAATATTAAAAACTTTAACCCTCATCCGTGCCTCATTTTTCCAACTTAATTTGTGTCTTAATATCAGAGTGACACAATGGGGAAGATGACGCAAAGCTCGGCACAGAGGGCGCCACTAGCGCATGCACTGCGGTTCTGCATGAGTGCGCATGCGTGGATGGTTTGCGCGCGAATTTTTCATTTGTGGAATGTATGAAGTGGGTAGTTACATACTGTTTTACACGTGTGCTGGTGGCGTCACGGGTGGGAAAAAGTTGCAGTCATCTTGCTCATGGTAAAAAGTAAATATAATGAAAACGTGAACTGTTAAATTTGCAAATTCTTTTGTTGAACATAAAAAATGTGCAAAGATAATAAAGCAATGTGCAAGGCATAGGAATAACCTAATTTTTTGTGAGAAAAATGTGTCAAATTGACACAAGGGACGAGTGATGCTTAATTTCTAAGTGTTCTCTATGCAATTAAGATTAACAAACGTTCAAAATTTTAAACCAAATCACCTCCTTCCTCCACACCATGTGCAAGATAAATATTTTCTTGCTTTTCGTTAGAAAATTGTACAATATTATGAAAAAAGTTATAAAACGAAGACGTCCAATTAAATCAAATTCGGTAAGGTGTCCTCCAATTAACCTTATTGGTAATTACATACAGTAATAATAAATTATTATCAATTATCCCTTGGAAACATCAATGCCTATTCAGTTTGCTCCTTAATCACATGCTTGCGTTTTCCTCTGCTACCTACCGTGCATCCCGACGTTTCCACGAAATACTCGAGAATGACACCTGGCATCGGTAATTACATCCGATCCACGTTAATTAGTGTCTCACGGATTTTAATTCTCGGCCCTGAGCCAGCATGTAACACATCCGGCAGCGAGCTTTGTCCATGCTAGGTATTTTGCGGCTCTAATTAGGAAGCCTGGATAAGCGTTTGATTCCAAGCAAATTGATGCAGACAAATTTGATAGGGGGGATCAAATTAATAATTTGGTTTACATATTTCTATGTCCATTAAAACTATGTTGAAATTAAATCACGACAATTGCTACGTGTCCGCCCCTTCGAATTGTTAACGAAGGTATTCGATAGGAACTGCCACGCCAACGGTGGGCAGGAAATTTAATTTGCACACAAAGGGGGACAATAAATGTGTGCATCCCTAATGTGAATCTGCAGCTACAGATTTTCACAGAATTTTTGTGTTACATGGTCACGTGTGTAATGTACTTTGCATTTTAGTGTTTTAAGTGTGTTTTGCAAGTTTTTATGAGAATATAAAATTGCAAAATTGTTATGAATGTTAGAAGTATTAATTTAGAAAGGGATTTATGTGATAAGACTGGTATTTGTGTTTATTAAAAGTCGAATGACAGTATAGAATTAATTAATTAGCTTATTAGATTGTAGTATTATTCAACTGTAATTGATCACGTACATTGAATCGCAGAGGTATTCGTAAGCCCTCAATTATTAAATTCAAATGATTGATATTCTTTAACAATTCTGAAATTTTTATCTGTGAGAATAAATATAGTGTACCTAACACTAAGCTTTCGATTGATATATCATTTATTGAAACATAATAATTCACTGTAATACAAAGAGTATCTTTTGCATTTTGTTTCTGCTATACTATAACTAAAATCGAAACTTGAATAAAGTTTCAATGAAATAGAATATATTTTTATTGAAGTTTTTTGATTCTGTGAGTCAACACTCAGAACCTAGTGATCAGTTAAGGAACGAAGTGAATAAATTATCAACGTACTGCGTTCTACTGTACCTATATTTCAGTTTGCATAAAAACGCAAATGTTTGGATATAAATAACAATACCTATAAATGTGTTTATTTTCACGCAACAACTTCTAGTCCAGTGATTCCGAACCGGTGGATCGCAAAGTGTTTTCGGGGGATCGCTACGGTTTTGGGTTGTTTTTTTAAAATATTATTAAGTTAAAATTATTTTCTGAAATACCTATTTTTAATGTGTTTTCTGCATCTTATTAAATTTACATTGCTTTATAAGGGCGAGGGGGGAGGGTCGCAGGTTATTTGAATATTATAAAAGAGGATCGCGATTCAAAAAAGATTGAGAAACACTGTTCTAGTCAGTATAATTCCTTAGAAAATATGATCAATTTGTTAGGAAAAGTATTAATATTTCTATGAATATAGCAGGTATACATAAATACCTTCTATTATTCTTATATATGCATTTTCCTAATTGCGTGTTTAACATTGTTGCAACTACTAACCGTTGAATAATAATAATTATTTCACCCTTATGCTATACACAAAATAAGAAGTGTATTAAAAATTAAAATTAGAATTTCAAGTTATCCCTCCTAATTGTAGAATATTATACATTCTTCAAATGTTATTAAGAACCGAGAATCCAACACGTGCTGCATCCTCCACACTAGTTAATTATGGGAAAGTACTGATATTAGAAATTATAGGGACGCAATCGCTGCATGCCTCTTTTCGCGAAGACCTTCGAATTACAAGCCTTGTTTAATCGATATGTCCCATCGATCAGGAGCGCCACCCACCCATTTTGCTCTTCCAAATGAATACAATCGCTGCAACCGAAGATTGTGTACTAGTAAAATGCAGTATCCCAACTTCATTCTAGTAATATTAAAATCATTAAGTAAAAATTCATTCAAAAAAGTTTCCTCAGTTGCACCTTTAGAAATGCAAGAAGTTCTCAGACAAAAAGTGTTTAACATAGTGTGATCTCTTAAAATGGAAACTTGTTTCATCTACATAAACTATTAATAATATTTCATGGCCGTAATAATTATGTTAAATAGGACACCACATGCATATGTTTATCTTGTATTATAACTAACGACAAAATAATTTGTCCTTCAAAGTAATTCATCATCACTTCAGATCAATTATTTTATTAGTTAACGATTGTTGCAGGAATATTTTGTGATTATTGACAAATCGTTCTCTTTAAATATAGGCACCAAAGAATTTTTTTCAATAAACTCTAAAACAAAAAAATAATCAAGTGAAAACAGATTCTATATTTGCGGTGCTTCTTTTTTGGCGTAAATAAATATCACGTAATCGATTGGTCATCTGGAAAAACTCAAATTTCAATTAAAATTAAAGTTACAGAATTATGAATATATATATATATATATATATTCAAACGCTATACTTTATTAAAATATTCCATTACAAAAATTCTCCATATTTAAAACATTAAAAAAAATATTTTACTTTAACAGTAATGTAAGGCCAGTTTTCACCAGAGAATCGCGTTAGAAATACATAAGCAAGTTTCGCTTTTTACGCATACAATAAGTTGCCACTTATCTTACAGTTTTGAGAAAATGCTGTGCTACGACAATTTGTTCATTCTTTTAGTATCGAGGATCAGAAGTAAAGAGTTCGTGCAGAAGCTGGCTCGACCTGTATTACACATATCCGATCATTATTAACCCACGGCGTGGTATCTTTCAAGCCAGCATCTATAAATTTCATGATCAAGACAGATAGGGCAGTTTATCCGTAGCGCTTTCGAAATCCAATTTATTTCACGGTGCTCGGATATAAGCGGTTAACGAAACTTGCACACGCAAGTCTGCATCCACTTAAACACGAATTAATTATTAATCGCTTCTGATTTCAGATCTTGAGTAGCTTGATCTTGAGAGTCCGAATAATTGTCTTCGTGTAGCAATCTTAGAAGTAATTACAGGAGTATTCGAAAATATTCTTTTATGCTGGGTTGCCAACTTTTTTCTGGAGAATATAGTGCTACTTTATGGCAGAGATGGGCAAAATTTTTATGTAAATAAATTTCGAAGAACGAATAAAAATTAAAGTAACTTTTATTTGAGGCTTTATTTAAATAATTTTTTATTCAGTTAATGCCCAACTCTGCTTTACGGCCAAGTGTAATAAAAAATATAGTATATTGTGGAAAAATATCTTCTTTTGGGAGGAAATTGGTACAAAAGAAAACTACAATAAAACAATATGTAATTTTTTAAATGTACAGTTTTTGCGCATTTTTCATTATTAATCAATTTATTCCAAATTAACATATATGAGGAGCTCATTATTTATGAGAGATAGACTCTGTTTCATATTCATTATAGAAGAATTAATCCTCTCTGTTAAGGTTTAAATGCGAAAATTAAAGTTTCGATGTTGCCATAGAATAAAAAGATAAGTAAAAATTGTTGAATTTTATCGATTTATCGGAAATATAGTATTTTTACGTACTATACCTTTTTCTAGCAGTATATAGCACACTAATACGGTTGGCAACCTTACTCTTAGAAAGAATTACATTTGGATAATATAAGAGGGTTCCGAGCGGCACACAGTTAAAATTTTGAGTAACACCGCGTTCTTACATCCGCCAAATCTCACCCTGTAGGTACACTTGGGCCGTTTTATTCCAAACTGATCTGAATATCAATTTAAATGAAATTGAAATACACTGTAGTCCAGGTGAAATTGGAGCCTTTGCTGCGAAAAGGAGGCGGTCCCATAATCTGTTGGAATTGAGTTATAGGTGGCATCGAATGTAAAAGAAAATTCTGAATAGATTGGAAATTTAAATAAAATCGTTCTGGAGTTCCTGGCACACAGATGACGATGATCGAGTAGACGAACTTCAAGGGGACATTCTCATTAAAATTTTTCAGAAAATCTATTTTGTTTTTACATATATCTATAGTATTGTATCTGAAGAATACTCACAAGGGGAGGACACCATGTGATGGACATCGATTTTGATGAGCCTTGGCACGCTGGATCTATGTCGAAAATAAGTAAATGGGTGTCCGAGCGTTTCAGCCAAAAGGCCTTAATAATAGAGATATTTACATTGATATTATTAAAAATTTCGGCCGTGGGGTGTTAGTGAATAAAATTCCCACGCTACTCTGGCGCCCCGGGGGATTTCTCTCTAGAGGAGTCGGGGTGCCTATTGAAGATTTCTCCAAGTTAAAAAAAAATTATAAAAAAAAATAATTTATTAGAGGAAAGTTTATTTTTTATATTGGAGATATTATCAAAAAGCACCTGGACGCCTCCAGAAGGAAATTCTCCGCGGGTGCCAGGGTAGTTATGGGAGTTTTACCCACTAAAATCCCACGGCCACTAAATTTTTAATAATTTACATGTAAATATCTCTACTATTAAGGCCCTTTGACAGAAACGCTCGGACACCTATTTACTTATTTTCGACATAGATCCAGCGTGCCAAGGCTCATAAAAATCGATGTCCATCACATGGTGTCCTCCCCTTGACAGTAAAATTTATAACAAGAAATTCGTAACGGTATAGATTCTATAACGATAGAAACGACACAACCTCTGAACGCGTTTATCTCGAAACATGTTTCCGAACGGTAGCCAGCATAACAAAAGAAATTATGAACCGATTCCAAAAATCTTGGTGGCATTTCCTTTGTAATTGAATTCGCTACCATATCAGCCTTCGACTTACAGCATATAAACATGGAGGAAGCATGCAATGGGCGAAAATGTAGACGGCAGTAGAAAGAGAAACAAATACATTGGGGACACCCTCTCTCTTTCTAACTTTAAAAGAAAAAACGCTGCCGCCCCTGGCGCTAGAAAGAGAGAGGGTGTCCCCAATGCTTAGAGCATATACAGTATTTCCTCGTTAGCGGCTCGTTGGTCGGGACCGGCGTTGAGCCCATATCGTGAACAGAGCCCTAATTCCGAGTGTTCGTTTCTCGCTTCTTTCTGGCCGAAGGGGGGAGCGAGATGGAACACTGCGTGCGCGGCGAGCGTGCGCGATGGTCGCAAGCGCTTACCGTGAGCACGAAAACCGCTTCGCAAATTCTTGACGCAGGCCCGGCTCACGGTAAGCGCTCGCGATCATCGCGCACGCAAAGGACAGAGTGTCAGGCGTCCGAAAGACGGTGCGAGACACAATATCAACGCGTCGTCTGTCTCGTACCGTCCTCGCCCGCTTTCAATGCCTCTCGCTCGCTCTCGCCTTCGCCGGACAAGCGTGGGACAGAAGTGGTGGGGATAGCGAAAAGTCCGTATCGTGTACACCAAACCGAGCCCATAACGAGACAATACTGTACTGGAGGTCTCATTGCCTTATGTCTCCTGTCCTCGAAACTGTCGCCAACATCACGCGAGAGAGAAATACATGTGCGAGCTGGTGCGAGTGAGAGGTGTACACCGACGTATGCGCATTGCGAGCGATTGGGAGTCCCTTGTTCCACCTCTCTCGCTCGCTCCATCGAGAAAGTGTCTGTTTCTCTCTCGCACGATGTTGGCGACAGTTTCGGGCTCTCAATGAGACCTCCATGTCTATACGCTCTAAGCCCCAATGTAGGTATATATTTCTCTTTCTACCGCCATCTACATTTTCGCCCATTGCATGCTTCCTCCATGTTTATACGCTCTAAGGTCTTCGACCACAAATTGTAGAGGTCATAGTTTTTCGTTGTTAACATTTTTAGACGTAAAATTACTCCCTTTCTAGGATGCCTGTGTTCAAACGTGCACCACACATCTCCATTTTGCTTCCACTGTCTTCTTAAAAGTTGATGCTATAGCGATTGCTATAACATATAAGAATATCTTTGTTTTTTTTACTGAAGGCAATCCTACTTCGAGTTATTCTGGCTACCATCGAAGCCTCTTTTTGCTGTAGCAGTGCACTGAGCGCCAGGTAGAAATTGAACCTCTCCAGGCATTGAAAAAAAATTTCATAAAGGCCATAAAACCTTTTTACTGCAAGTTGTATAATTTATAAAAAAAAATATAAAGATCACCTATTTCTTTAGCGATTTGATGAGAATGTCCCCTTAAGATTATTTCATGATTGTAGAGACAAGGAGGCATACCTAAGAAAACAAGGAGAAGGCAGTCTACACTTTAGAAAGGGTGAATACGTAGGAAGAGATTAGGAAAAACCGATGAAAACTAGATTGCTATATTGGTAAGGTTTAATGGATTCGTGCCGCGAAGAGTACGCATGCCGACGATTTTCCCCCTCGGAACACTTTTCAGTTATTTTACGTATTCCGGACTGATGGATTCCAGCGTGTGTCTCAGCGACATCAAAGGGATCGTTATGGCGAAACGAAGGAAGGGGTGGAGGGCGAAGGATGAAAGGAAGGGACGAAGAAAGAAGTTACGGAGGAGACCAAAGTCCTTATACCATCTCACGGGACAAAATCGCCCTCGAAGGGAAAACGATTAGGAAAGAGAGAAGATCGTCGGGACACGCAATATTCCATCTCGTAACCAGACCAACCCTCCCAGGATCCGTTCAAACGTTTCTTTTTGGTATCGTCGATTAAGGAGAGGGAAGACCGTCAAATGGTGATTTCAAGGAAGAGTAGCCAAAGACATTATTGCGGGACACTGGTCAGCTTTGTGAAATTGAAAGAATTATTCAAGCGAACAGCTTTCCCGCGTTTCAAACGGGAATCATTTGGTAGTTAATGTAGAATTGAAAAGCTATTCTTTTCTGCTTTCCGCGGGAAGACTTGTCGTTAAGGTAGAATCGTTTATCTTTGAAATTAATATTTCGTTAATTGATATTATATTCGAAACTATTGTAACGTGAAGGCGAATAAAAAACTATAGCGATCCATTTGCAAAGAAATAAGTGGACCTGGATATCTCCCCCATTTCTCTAGCAGCAGTGATACCCAACCGGTGCACAGTGGCGTGTTTCCAGGGGATGCTGGCCAAAAGTATAATTTTTGAATCTAAGATACATTGTTGGCATAAATTGCAATACTATGACTCTATAATGATAATAATGTACTTCTTTAATGTTAGATATTGAATATAAAAATAATGCTAATTAACTATAAGTATAAAAATTTAAAATACATTAAGATATCGCAAGTAGAAGAGTATTATAATTAAGAGTATAATAATTATATAATAAATTAATTAATTTAAAATACATGAAGATATCACAAGGAGAAGATTCTTATACTCTTGAATATAATATTCTTCTCCTTGTGATATCTTCATGTATTTTAAATTTTTATACTTATAGTTAATTAGCATTATTTTTATATTCAATATTTAACATTAAAGAAGTACGTTATTATCATTATAGAGTCATAGTATTGCAATGATTTGCAAGAAGAATATTGTAATTAATGAATTACAATATAATATTAATTAATTATACTATTTTATTGTAGTTAATTAATTATAATATTCTTCTACTGGTTTTTCTTCTTCTTGTTCTTCTTTTTCATCTTCATCAACATGATAATTGGAAAAACGATATTCCGATCCTGTGCCATAAATGAGCCGTTCACAGGCCAAATCGATTAACTCCACTTTTCGAAATATTTTAATTTATTATAAATAAAAAAAGTTATGACTGAACCAAGTGCTGTGACACTTAAATTTAAAATATTTCAAAAAGTGGAGTCAATCGATTTGTCCTATAACCAGCTCAAATGTACCCCTCCATAAACTAAAAGTAGAAAAATACAGCGCAGCGAAAAAAGTCACTCTTTTTATAAAACGTAAAGATTGTGTAACAACTGTAAATGTAATTTATGTATTAAATTAAATTTAAATAATTCGCTATTTCTGGCAACTGTTACACACCTATTTGTCAGAATTATAATAGAACGTGCATTCGGAAATACGGAAACGGTGTTTTAGAATATCACACAACGCTTCATTGAGGGAACCAAAACAATGGTGACCAAATTAATTGTATTTGAAACAACAATCTGTTGTAGATCGTGTTACGAGAGTGGTGAACCGCAAGGAGTCAGTATCCATTAATACGCGTATCATGTACTTAATTAGTTACACAACTATGGTTTGTCGTTAGTAGGTAGGTATTACACGTGTTGCCAACATAAATAGATCATGTTAAATGGTACGAATTTCATCGGTGAATAATATTTACCCAATAATTGAGGCTTTCCTTAACCAAAATCACAAGTAGAAATATGTATGCCAACAGATTTATGTCCTGTAACTGGTGGTAGGTACAACTGAGCAGTTGATGATTTTACGTAGGGAAATAAGTAAAAAATGTGGAATAAAATTCTTTCATATGCGCTATTTTCCATGAAAATTTACTTTGAATATTGATTTTGGACGTTTCACGGGCCTAGCTATAAATTATCTCTGCTCATGTTTATAGTTATTGTTAGACTTTATAGTAAAATATAGAATAATATACTTATTAACAATAAGTGATGTCCATGTTACAATGGTAAAATACAACTCTGCTATATCTGTTGCGTGATACTGTGTCTCTGCACCATGGAGGCTCTGTGCAGACTGAACGAAAACCGTCGCCTCCGCATCCTTCCCTCAGTCCCTAGAAACAGGTGAAAAAAGGTCGAGGAAAAACCCCAGGCGTCAAGAGGCCCAACAGTTATATATGTTCCTAGAATTATGATTTTTCTATTTCAGAATTGCCTACTACCATATTTATGTCTCTGTAATCACATAGAGCAATTCAGAATGCTCTGAGATTATTCTCCTGTTAGATACAGGTAATGATAATATTTCTAAAAATGAGTACACGTTAAAATGAGCTACTAGTTCACAATTTTAAAATCAATTAAAACTCTGTCTATAGAGAATAGCTTGTCACTGTGTACTTGTTTAAGGGGTCTCCCTACTTTGACGGCCTGAAAAGGAGCGCGATATTTGGGATTTTTTTTAAGAGTCACTCTCAAATTATATTAATTGAAAACTTTATGCCTATATTTGTACATGTGTAGGCAACATTTAAAAAAAAAGTAATTAAAAAAACGGTATCTAAAACTTTAAACGCGTTTTTCTCAAAACGATGTTTTTGGAATTGGACATACCATTTTTGTTGTTACTAAAAGTAAGTCGGTTTTTGCAAAATTAAACTTTTGCGACTTAAAAAACCAGCGAATTTTTTGGAGAAATCGATGTCTGTTTTAGACGCTGCCATTTTTTTTTACTTCTCAGTATTTCTCATTTAATCCAGTTAAAACGATAGCCATACTCATACAGATTACACAAATTTGTAAATTTTCTAATTTAGAGAACTACAACGGTTGATTTTATGCTAACCATGCGCATATGATTTTTGTAAGGCGCTCTATTTGAAGCACTATAACTCGGGATATAACCGCTATTTTTGCATACAATTTTTTTTTCATATTCTCTAAAGATAGACAAATAAAGCCACAAAGTTGGAAGTAAATATATTTGATAGTTTTGTTTTAAAAAAATTCCCAAAGTTCGCATCATTTCTCGTCCGCCAAGGTAGGGGGACCCCTTAAACAGAAATGCGAGTAACTTACACTGAAATGTATTAAATCGATTGTATCGCCAACTGTGCGGGGTCCCTTTATTTTAGAATAAATTGAGACGAGTTTCTTCATCTGCGGAATCCACTTTTTGGGGTTGACAATCGCCAATCTGTCGAAGTTGTCCTTCAAAGCGATCTTGATATTAGGCGCCATTATGCTCGGATATCTGAACCCACCAATATTGAGACCAACGTCGTGGGGAAATTGCTTCATTTCTCGTGCAACATGGCTATCTGTTATGCTTTATCGGCCACTCATGTCACTTTCATATCAGGGAAAACAAAATTGTATTGGTTTTACAAATTATTTCCATTTTCTGTTTAAGATCTATACGAGCAGATATCAAGAATTTTATCGCATACCTGCTTAAATTGCAGACTTTATGAAGACATACAGAGGTAGGTTAAAAGGTAGCTCCCAACCAACTATGTTAGTCGAATTAGAGTTGAGTAATAAACGATAAATATAAAGTAGTACGATACTATGGAAATAATAATAGTAATTTTTAACATCATGTATATATATTTTAAAAAATTCAGTGTTAATATAAATAATTGTAATACGAAAATAGAATATTAAATTGGTTAGCGTGGTGAATTGCAGCAGCAGATCTGACAACGTCGCATTCATTTGGAGCGTCTTTTATAACCAAAATGTCAGAAAAAATTTTCATATGAATTTGAATCGTCGTTCGCTATTTAAATGTGTAAACATATCGATTGTGCGACGTTGCCGCGTTGACTGCTCTACGTAGTTTCTGAAAAATTTGCAGGTAATCCTATTTTTTTTTTTATGGACATTTACGAAGAAACGATGTGGTCAGTTTTGCAGAAATTAATAAATTCATTTCATGACATTTCGATGTACTTTTGTGCCAATTTTGGTACACTTCTTGATTATAATTTTTCTGTTTCAGAAGAAAAACTGAAACTACAACCCACTTTTTTCGACTCTGCCCTATGCCACTGTGGTAAAATGCATCAACTTTAAATAACAATTTCTCGATAACTATGTGGTAAATCGATTTTAAACTTTGTACAAGGGTTTCTTGTATTCCAAATTAGTTTTGAACGAAATTTGAAAGAATTCTTGAATTTAGTAGATTATCCAGGAACTACCTTAAACACGTATATGATCATCAGATAAATTTGATTACTGTTTCGTAAATTCTTTTGTACGAAGACCTGCAATCGCGTTGAAGAGATGACTTTTTTTTAGAATTGGAAATGTATACGTTTATGAATTTCGTTTTGTTAATTACTCTAACAAAGTAGCAACAAAAGTAATTGTCTTGTACTACAGATACTGGTAAAAATGTGCTTTTTAATTTAGCTACAGCGGCGCCACCTATGATTTCACGAAGAGTTCGTTCACGCCATATTATTCCTCATAAAAAACCAAACAACTTGTGTACTTAACATTTCTTTCTAGCTGCATTTGTTGTTGAGTTATTCGACGGAACAGCATTCTACCCAACAAATTTGAAGGGTGATTTCACCCTCTAAACAGAAATGCCTGTCACATAAAAGAAAATACGTTTCGGGTACTTTTTCTGCAATTATGTAGGGTAAACCAACCAGTGAATGACCGAATTGTTGAATCTATGGACCTTTGAGATTAATACTTGAATATATTTATGTATAACAACAAAACAACTGTTGAAATTGCATTTAAATTTATTTTTCTTGAAATTTCTATAAAAATAATTACTTATTCTTATCGTAATTAAAAAAAAAAACAATTATAAAATGCAAAACGTGTAGAAGCCCACTAAATGACCGCATACTTTTAATAAGAATTGTACTTATTAATATTTGCTTAATACACGTAACTAAAAATATAGGATGTTAAAAGTACAACTACACTCCATTTATAAGTATATAATAATGTTTAAATTTATAATTGACATTTCTGTGCCTAATGGTCATTCACTGGTATGCGGTCAATTATTGGTTGGTTTACCCTACCAACTTTAAAAAAAAAGTCGGCGTGTAGGTTAGGGGACGTTCCTTGTTAGTATAGAAAGTAAATATTTTATACAAAAATAGCATAGGCTAAAGAGACTATTTGAGTATTTGCTATTCTATCTATTTTTCTCTTATCTTCATGTTTTAACGATTTTTCAATTACACCTTACAACATTTAAATGAAATAGAGGAAGTGTAGCATATTTGGAATACTGTTGGTAATTTGGAATAGCGAAGTATCTACTAAACTACTAACGTTATCTAATTTGTAGGCGCGTAAATAATAGGCGCTAATGACCTATCAACTAATGACATTTGCGGACGAACCGCCATTTTAACATTTTCGACTTAATCTGCAGAGTAAGAAAACGTGAATCTGCAAAACTTTGTCAGCAAGTATTCAATCGTTCCAATCATGGTTAAAAAATGTCGAAACTTTAGAGTTAAACACTTAATCTATACATTTGCATGTTCCTTCTATGGTTCCGTGTCAGTTTTGTGATAATTTCTGGTATGCAAAGTGTGACATGAAATTTTATGTATCAATGGCATGTTGCTAATTTAGAATACCAAAGGTGAAGGTAATTTGGAATATTTTAAACCTTAGCGATGTTTTTTTTCACGCGTAATGACTCCCGCCGCGTCAGTTTGGACCAGCGCTGTACAGTGTTGCGAGGCAGTCCAGTACGCCGTACTGGCACATATGACGTCACTTGGCTTGGATTGGCTTAGCGTTGGTATGACGTCACGGCGTCACCAACCAAGTATAAGTGTTCCCCTTCTCCTACACCGCACGGCCAAACAGAAGATATGTATGACGTCATATAGGTCAGCACACCGCCGTTTATTCAGTACGCCTGGCAACCCTGGCTGTGCATTACATTTACCTAAGATTGTTCCTATACTGTGATTTTGAGCCTAATTAGATCATAAGAAAAATAATTTTATTATCTAACTACATGTTTTTTCTAAGTTTATAAAGTGAAGGTAAATTGGAATACCGGTATTCCAAATCACCTGCACCTTAACGAAATCGATACTTCCTGTTATTTTTCGTTCAGACCAAAGTTTCACTTACTTTTTGTTTTTTATTATTACTGAGAGTTTGAAATATAAAAGTTTATTAGTTTCCCTATGATATTATGCAGTTTCATTTGTTCCTATCCTTCGCTGTAATTTTTTATTCGTCTTAATCAAACTGGTACTCCAAATATACTGCACTTCCTCTACACAAGTTTTTCTTACTAGAATTCGAAAGCACGTTTTAAATTTCTTTGTATATTAATCAAGAATTACAATTGCAAATTCTTACTTTGAAGTAGATTTAATATGTAAAATATGTTACATATAGGGTGGATATATACTTCTGTGAGTAGGTAACTGTATACCGAGGAATTGTGACGTTTATTGGAGGAGTTGGGAAGCAAGGAATCCATGGCAAGATGCTCCTAGAAATGGAATGGAGAGCGGTGTGGTGCATGGCGTGACGTACTACGATATGACAGTCGCGGTGCCACTCACAAAGCTAATGTGTAAAAATGAATGAACATTCTGCTCAACCACATACACTGTCCTCCCATACGCCACACCACATGCAATTCCATTTCTATGTGAATCTCGCTCATGGAAGCCTTTCGCTAGCAACTACCCAGTAGTAATACCTGAATATTAGATAATCTGGAAAACCTCGAATCTAACCATCGCTATCCACATAGAATTCGCCCGGTGGAGCTCCATTCCATTTGGACATGAACATTGGACATCTCGCTGCTGCTCAATGTAGGTATTAGGTCTGCAAAAGTTCGTTCGCTTTATCAAACCAAAGTCTTTATTAAAAGTATAAATATTCTTGGAACGAATTTTTGCACCGACCTGATAGGATACAAAATTATTCTATTTTCTCCATCTCTGCTGTTTACGTCTATACATTTCGTATAGCATTCAATCACAAGGGAAGTTCGGCATCTCGAAATTTGAAAAAATCTGAAACTTCGCAGAAATGTAGCTCAAGTGACGGTAATGTCGTAACTATTTTTAAAACACCCCTTCAACGATATTTCGAGTTCTCATATCATCGCGAATATCTGCGAAACGGTAAAAGATATCGAAAAACAGTTAAATTGAAATTTCTATGGTTTCTTATGCCCTATAAAGCAATGATAAAGAATTTGCGAAAAACATTATATTTTTCCAAATTTACCCACACTACCCTTTTTCCGGCAATTATTTATCACCATTTTGTAGGACATCGGAAGCCATACAACTTTGAATTGAACTTTTTTTTCGATATCTTTCGCGGTTTCACAGATATTCACGATGATATATCAAATCACAATTTCTTTGAGAGGGTGTTTTCAGCCTTAGGACTATTTTATTGCCGAATTGAAAAATAGTTACGTTATTAGTATCGCTTGAGCTACATTTCTGCAAAGCTTTAGATTTTTATGAATTTTCCAATTACCGAACTTCCCTGGTCAGAAACAATTTTCCCAAACAGCCATAAAACAATTCACACACCAACTAGGGTAAGTGTGGGTATTACTGCGGATGCCCCGATTACTGCGGATATTATAAAACAGATCATATTTAATGTTGGAAAGTACATAATCTGCTGAAAATTTTTGTTGGTCAAATTTCACTTAAGGGGTTACCTACTGTCAGGAGGTAGGAAAATAATCGATTTTTTGTGAATTTATTTCAGAAAGTACATGCATATTTTTATGCAATGGCTTTTGTACTCAGATGAGGGACACTTTAACAGGTTATTATATTATGTTTTCGTATAAAAATATATAGTTATTGCAAAATTACAACTGATTTCCCGAAAGCTGTTTTTAGACCGGTGGCCACGATTTCTCCAAAACCGCTTCACCAATCTTTCTGAAACTTTGTAGGTTTCTTCTAGACATTCAACTCTAGTCTTTAATCGAAGCACTTGTTTTTCCAATGCATAGTTTTTATTTTATGGAGGAAAAATAAGTGTTATTTTCTACGAAAAATAAGTGTTATTTTCTACTTCACTTTAAACATCTGCCATTTTGTCCCAGATTAATATTTTATAAAACGGAACGATTAAAGACTAGCTAAACTATTGTACTAACTAAATCTTCTTCGTTTTCTTATTTCAGATAACCCAGTTCCGAATAATGTTGGTCACCGCAAAACGTGTTTTTAAAAACAACTTCAGGGAAATCAGTTGTAATTTTGCAATAACTAAATATTTTTATACCAAAAAATAATATAATAACCTGTTAAAGTGTCCGTCATCTGAATACAAAAGCCATTGCATAAAAATATGCATGTACTTTCTGAAATAAATTCCCAAAGAATCGATTCTTTTTCTACCCCCTGACGGTAGGTAACCCCTTAAAAAGGATAAGCTTTTAATATCCACGAATGGATTTGGAGAAGCATAAATGCAGAAAATATCTACGAGTATCGTTGTTTAATTTATAACATAGTATTAGTTAGCTTCTACCTCCAGTGACGAATAGCGTGGGAGAATAACCTGACAAATAACTGGCGCATTTCAGTGGAGGCTTAGTTGCGGTTAAGAGACGGTTATAGACGACGATCATCGATATAAGTACAAGTTCCGTGGTATTATGTCAGTGGAAAGCACGTGCCCGGACAGTCCAACGTGTACTTCGGGGATATGATAGAATTTTAGGAGAAAATCCGCGGAACGATAGTCGATTCGCTAAACAGAAATGGATTATACTTTTCGTCTAAATTCTTGATAAATACGAGAAATCCTCTTGGTCACTTTTTATTAAGCTATGGCCAGGGTTGGGGCGCGGCAAAGGGGGCACGTAATATCGGCAATTGAATCCTCGCGAATGAAGTGCGGCGATTTGTAACGGGATTTTCGACCGCCTGTCTCGCTCAACACGGATAAGCCGCACGGATTTTTCAGGTCGACTGAAGTCAAGTGGTAGGAAGAGGAGGTTTTAAAAGGGGGATCAATCGACAGCGCGCCTTGAAGCTGCAGAATGCGCGGGAGATGCAACATATGAGCAATAAATAGCGCGCGCGCGTCGGGCGTTTGCTGTCTTTAATTATTTCCCTGGGATCGTGGGCGAGAAATTAATAAATCGATTATTAATTGAAACCAGGTGTCGAAGAAATATTTACTGAAACTTTTATGATTGGAGGCAATAGGAGGCGGAATAAGGGAAGTTTTGGATGCAGTGGAATGGGGGAATGTTGGATGGAGGGGTTGGAGAGAAGGCGGGAGGAGAGAAGAGTGGGGGAGGGATGATGGATAACAGATGGTAGATTAAAATGGGAATAGAAATAGAAGAAGAGGAGGGTAGACGGATTTAGATAATAGGTAGCGTAGTAAATAGAAATAAAGAAATAGTGAGTAAGATAGCAAATAAGATAGATAAAAGTACCTGTACATCGAATATTAAGAATAGCATAGAGTTAAAGTAAGGATGACAATAAGGAATGTGCATATGGTTGAGAGATAGAGAGAGAGAGAAGATTGTAATCTGTAAGGGACGATAAAGGTGTTTATATATTATTAGATGGAGTAAGTGCTCAGATGTGATGACCATTTTAGTTTTCTTAAGGGGATGTTCCGGTCTAGAGCCCCCCAAAATAGGTGATGTTTAGGAATTAATTAAAGGAAAACTACAATATATAATTTAATAGGACTTTTTTCATTGTATTAAGGATGTCTTAAATTATAGAAATATATTTTTTGTTTTATAATTAATCATTACAGACGGCACTGGGGAGTCGTTAAAGTCAGGCATCAAAAAATTGATCCAAATCGGTGGGACCTGTATCCCCAAAAGTTATTATCCGATTCGACTGAAACTTTTTTATTTTGAAGAATATACTTCTGGCTAGGGGATTCTTATAAAAATCATTTGTTTTAAAATTGGTATGTACAGCGGACACTACACTCGTATAGTTTATAAACTTAAAAATTTATAGTATATATAAATATAAAAAAATATATATTTGATTTCGGTCCTGCTGTTCCATAGTTACACATCCTACCAGCGCGCGTGAAGGGTCTAGAAGATAATTAATTTTCTCTTATCTTAAAATTCATGCATGTTTTTCTATTAATTTGTTCTTATAGTTTCTTAAAATAGTGTACTATAGGCAGGTAATAAAACTTTTACATGAAAACTGTAAATTATTCCTGACAAAAATTCTTAAAAATGGCTTACTTTTTCGACCGTCACAGTGGTGTTCCCCCTTAAATGGAACACTAAATTTTTATACTGATATTTTGGTAGGTAGAAAACGAACTCAGCTATATCCTATCTCGTGGCAACATAGCATCAGAGCATTGTGTGTTAAAGTCTGCTGTACGTTAAGGGATTTAAGCAGTCGTTTTTGTCGAAAATGAAGCATTAATTTTTCAATTAATTACAAAGAAATAAATTGAAACTGACACTTGTTCTTTGACACAAAGTTTACTAACATCATACGCTTTGCAGAAACATTTTTGTTTAGTCAAAAAAAATACATATGCATTATATATGACGCAACAGATGGATCCGAGTATATAATAATATCAATTATTATTTAATTATCAATTTCTTAATCACAGAATATTCAACATCACATGGAGAGACATTTAAGTACCTCGAAAACTTTATATTAATAAATGAAGGGGGCAAAAGTATTCAATATATATGCACTTACATTAGCTTTACAATTTAATTACCAGAGTAATGAGGTTTCTGGTTAATGGAAATAAAATTACAATGGACAGAAAATAAATATAGGTTTCCCGGCGATGGTCCAAGGGTAGAAGTACGTTTGCAAAGTACAACTAACAAAGGGACTTCCCTCTGTAGTTATAAGAACTGCGAATCTGTCGAGATGAGATTCGTTCGGAATTATAATTCAGACAAGACTACTTTCTTTGCACCTAACTTGTTAAGGAAAGGTGAAAAAAAAAGAGGACAAAAGCGGCACTAGCTAACGGTCTCTGTAGAAATCGCGGAGTATTCGCTGGTGATCACTGATTCGTAATGAGAGTTTCGGTCGTTCACCTACAACGGGGCTGTAACGAGGTTGGATACTTGAAACTGATCACAGCCAAATACTTCCAAGAGGAAATTTTGAAAGATATTCGTCGGAATAGTGCTTGGTCGGGAAGAGGGATCACTCCAGCGATTGTTGAAACCACTCGTTCCGCCGAGGAGTCCGCTTTAATTAAAAGACAATTACATCGATAATGAACGCGGAGCGTCGCTCCTATAACTTTCGATTGACACTCCCGATATTAAAGAATTTAAAAAAAAAAAGAAGAAAAAAGTAGTCTCTCATAAGAATTCTCGTACAGTAAAATATATATTTCTCCAGATTCCCCACGTTGCCTGCCCGCCCAATCGCGCGACGACCTCACCGTGTCAACGAGCGCAATCCTCCTCGAGTTTCTTCCCTCGCCAAACAAGGAGTTCCATCACGACCTGTACTCTCCTCGAACTCGATAACACGATCAAGCGTTCCCCGTGAAAATTAATAGAAGCGAGACCGTGATTTATATAGAAAATTGAGATATACGCGGCTGCTCCAGCGGAATATTAGATTATCTAAGGAATTAGGGTCGCAAATGCCTGTGTACCAGAGGGCGCCACTATCCAAATAGCCGTCCAATGAGGACCCCCTGGCTACCAGTAACGATAAAGTGCGCTCATTTCGTTTGGCCTGTTAAATTCAATTAGGCGACTGCTCTTGAACTCTAATTTTCTTAAGTTTGTCAGCCCATTAAGAATTCTAACGAGACTTACTCTTGCGAATCAGCTAAGAGCTTCGAAAACTATATATAACGTGGGTTTACTGGTACTTATAGTTTTTCAGAAACTGTATTTAAAGTATTTTATATGGCACAGATCTGGAATAAATGACTTAAGGGGTCATTCAGGTTAAATGGGTTGGAAAATCGATTTTTTTTTAAACATTTTTCGAAGGTACTTATCCTCAAGAATGTACTGTTAAATTTTCATGGGAAAATTCTGATTATTTTAGCTTCTACAGAGGCACTTTGTAGGGAGCGCAGAGGCTCGGCCTCTGTAGGTGAAAAATTTGAACGCGTTTTTCTCGAAACGTCGTTTTTTTCACAAAGGTGAAGATAAAATCTCAAAATCTATCGAACCGATTGCTTTGTAAATTTTACTGCTTATTCTGCACACCTGTGACTCTCGCAGGGACTGCAACCAAGTATTTTCATTGGGTCTAACCTACTTTTAAAATCGAAAATAGCAGAAGAAAAAAGCTGGAAAAATATTTTTCTTGCATTTTGTTCGCCATTTTGCTAATTTTTAAGATAAATCACTAATTATAGTCCGAGCGGTAGCGACAGTCATACTGATCAAGCATCTGTTTGGATTTGTGGGTTCAGATAAGTCTAACAGCTGAAATCGCCTCCGCGAGCGAGGCATGAATTTTTAAACATGTCATCAAGACTGTTTTCAAAAGCATTTGAAAAGGAATAATTTTATTACTTTTATATTTTTTATTTTTTGTAGAAACGTAGTTTAATAAATAGAAAAAAGTTTTATTCCATTACTATAATTATTTGCGTCGTAATAAATTACTGAAAATCGTTGAATTTATCGGCGCGCTAACTGGAATGAACCCTTAATTTTTTAATAAAAACATCCTTTGTTTCTTGTATTACACGCCGATTTTGATTAGGTTTGTGTAAATTATAGTTCTCGAAAAGATGTTTGACATATATTTTTTTTAAGCGGCAAAAGTTCATATTTAGGGGATGAAATCAGCCCTCAAAGTTGGGGGTGAAAAACACGATTGCCCTAATATCTCGGGAATTATGCACTATAGAGAAAAATCTATTAGACGAAAATTATGTATTTTTTTACAACAAATTCAGCTACATAATCAGATTCGTAATACGTCAATTTGTTTAAAGAATATACTAAAAAGTATTAATTGATCACTGAATCTGATTACATCGATAAATTTGTTGTAAAAAAATACATCATTTTCGTCAAAAAGATTTTTCTATATACTGGATAGTTTCCGAGATAATGGGGCAAACGTATTTTTCACCCCTAACTTTGAGGGCTGATTTCACCTCAAAGGGTAATTTCTATTATATTTTTTTCTCCACAAAATAAATGGAGGCATTTTTTTACTTATTATTAGTGTTTTACCAGTATACCCACTTTATTAACTATACGAGTTTCTTTTTTTTTAAACAAATGGTAAATTAACCACATTGGAGAGTTTAAGACGCTCAACATAGCACAATGAAACATTTGCTTCTTTCCATACAAAATAATAGATAAACAACCTTCAAAATGATAAAAATTATTAATGCTTTCTTAAAAGATGCCTAATGTTTACGTAGATTGCAGGATGTTTTAAAATAAATTCAGAGACTTGTGATACGTTTCTTATTCCCATATTAGTTGGCCATATTGTGTACTACAATAAGTGTTTAACTTTCTAATATTTAATGCTAATACGTTTCATAAGAATGCAATAACAAATTATAAATTATTAAGCAGGCTGTTCCTTTATATTTTTAGTTTTCCTGCTGTTTTTTGAAAAGCGGGTAGTTCGCCATTATCGTCATTACTGTACAAATTAAATAACATGTGAAAATGTTGCCTGACTATTAAGAACATTATACGATGAATCGCATACAGCCCTTATCGTGGACAATTATTTTTAATTGTACAAGAAGCCGACATAATATTCTGAAATTTATAAGTGCAAGCGGAAAAATGTGGCTTCTTCGTTAGTAAAAACACCTACTCGAACTTGAATAATATTTTCTTTTCTCTAGGACACTCGTGCCGTTGAATATTAATTATCCTAGCGTTCATGACCTTCTTCCAACTGGCTTAAACAATTTGCAACCCTCTTCTTCCAGGAAAACCTCGTTTGTCGTCCACTACTTCTGCGGGAAATGCTAAAATGTCAGAAAAAGTACAGAAGAAATGCGGTAGAAGGGAAGAGAGAGGAAAGAGCAAATCCCATGAGACTTCTTCCACCAGCTGAGGAAGTAATTAATGTAACCAAGTAATCCGGCTGTTTAAAGAACTTCTCCAGAGGTTAATAGGTTCTAAAGAATATTTTAAAACCGCTTGCTTTCTAATCCTGCAACTAAGATTAAGGAATCTTTCGAGCTTTCTATTCTAGCTTTTCGACTCTTCCATAAGTTGCATAAGATATCGTTACCAATAATTCTGAAAAGTTGGCACTATTAAAACTGACAAGTTGAATGTGAATTAGCGTACTGAAATGAAGGAGGAAAAAAGAATTTCAGGTCCTTTCTAATAAAATAAACAATAGTTCGGGAAACTTTAAATTGTAAAAAAATTTCTCAGTATTTTACCCACCTATACAGCTTGTATTCCAAACTCGTCTAACTAAAGTAAAAACATAGATGTTAATGTGTATAAAAACTTTTGAAATATCTATTTCAACGAGCAACAAGTTATATTATATTAATAGGTATGCCCCTATATAATCACACCACAAACATTATATTATAAAGAAGCACACACCTTTACTTTTTTCTTAAATCATTAAATCACAATACATATTTATATATCTATTTATTTATTCATCTATTCATCTATTCATCTATTCATCTATTCATCTATTCATCTAATCATCTAATCATCTATTCATCTATTCATCTATTAATCTATTAATCTATTAATCTATTAATCTATTAATCTATTAATCTATTAATCTATTAATCTATTAATCTATTAATCTATTAATCTATTAATCTATTAATCTATTAATCTATTAATCTATTAATCTATTAATCTATTAATCTATTAATCTATTAATCTATTAATCTATTAATCTATTAATCTATTAATCTATTAATCTGATAATCTGTTAATCTGTTAATCTATTAATCTATTAATCTATTAATCTATTAATCTATTAATCTATTCATCTATTCATCTATTCATCTATTCATCTATTCATCTATTCATCTATTCATCTATTCATCTATTCATCTATTCATCTATTCATCTATTCATCTATTCATCTATTCATCTATTCATCTATTCATCTATTCATCGATTCATCTATTCATCTATTCATCTATTCATCTATTCATCTATTCATCTATTCATCTATTCATCTATTCATCTATTCATTTATTCATCTATTCATCTGTTCATCTATTCATCTATTCATCTATTCATCTATTCATCTATTCATCTATTCATCTATTCATCTATTCATCTATTCATCTATTCATCTATTTATCTACTTATATATTTATCTATTTAGTTAAACGGAAGCCCTTTGATAAATATAAGAAACATTAATATATACACAGAGCAATGAAGCGCAGATTGGAAAATAATTACACAAGTAATATGGAAGTGTAGTACATCCATAAAGCACATAAAGGCACAGACACAAAAACAGAATAAAGAAACTAACGTCCAGTTACAAATATGATTAGTAACTCCAGATCTAAATCTATTGGAACCTTAATACTTATACAAAATGGTAGACTGCTCAAAACAGTAATTACTTAAATTTGAATACTTTCACGTCTACTTTACCTTTCACCCCGTTCAAGTGAACCTATGGTCTTCATAAACTGCGAGCCCAGCAATAGCCGATCCTGGATGAAAGGGGCTGTTGTATCGAGATCCTTGAACGAAGAAGAAAATACTTCCTCCATAAGACGATGGATTTCCGTTAGAGTGGCTCGAGATGCTGCGCCTGTAAAATACAGGACAACAAGAAATGGTCCACTGCCACAGGATTGAACGCAATAGATCGAATATCGTCCAGAGCTGTCTTCCTCCGCCTCCTACTCTTATTTCGTAGCGTCTTAAAATATCCGTCGAGGGGAATGACGCTTTTCACTGTAACCGCGTTTTCAATGTTCGAAAAACTAGGAAGAAAAGATCGAAGAAGCGAGGATGGAGGAAACGGAGGAGGTAGAAGGGAGGTCCATTCAGACGGCCTCCAGGCTGCGGATCTCTCAGCAATTACCTTTGATTCCTCCAGCTAATACGAAGAATCTGAATGCCTGCGGATCTTTACCTCCTATTTGTAGTTGGGCAAGGAGGTAAGGAGAGTTCCTTTAGCAGCGAAAACTAGCTACATAATTTTCAGGAAAATCTACTTACGGTTTTCTAGTACTGTATACAGTGCTGCAGTATTCTCCGTGTCTATGAGTCCTTCGTATTACGCGAGGTACCACGTGCTGCTTGTAAAACAGTTAATGAATTGAATTGCAGTTACTCACAAAAGTACCTCTCCGCCTTATATGTAACATATTCTAAATCTGATTAAAACTAAGAATTCGTATTCACAACAATATAAACCTCGATTAATATATTTTTGCAAAGTGAATATTAACCCTCCGTGGTCACATCTTTTTATAATCACAAGTTGGTCACACGGGATTCACTGCACCCCAGTGTCATTTTCGTAGTTCTGAACCTTTTTTCTTTTCAGTGATAATTGTATATTCGTAATACTCATACATATCATGTAAAGTTTGTATTTATTTTATTTCCTATTTATTTAATATTTTTGGTTAGGTTATTGATTGAATTAAATCGAACTCCTTTTGATTTAGTTGAGGGTGAATCTGAATTAGTATCTGGATTTAATACTGAATATTTTAGAGGAAGATTTACTTTAATTTTTATAGCTGAATATTTAAGAATTATTTTTATAAGATTTTTGATTTCATTAATATTTATAGGATATAGTTTACTTAGACTAAGATTTATATTAGTTTGAATGTTTCATATTTTTTTTATTATTTGAATTCGTGGAGATAGAATACAATCATGCAGTAATGGTCTTTTTCTAGAAATATAATTTTTATATGCTGTGTAGTTGAAAAAATAGTTGTGGTTAAACGCGATTTTGTTTGTTAAAATTCACAAAATTTTTCAATTTTATTTATTAAGGTTTAAAAATTTACAGTAGCATTGGCAAATACATATCCTGGGGTGCGGTACACCCCGTGTGACCACGAAAGATTAAATATAACTCACAGCTAATATTTCAGAGATGTTCACGCATTTCCGTCTCAGTATATAAATTATCCTACTTTTTTTACGTGTTGCGTACAATTTTCTAATAAATGTTAAAAGAACATTGCTCGTCATGCAGCGTAAGGTACGTTGCAATGGGATCCAGAAGTCCTTCCATTGTCGAGGAACGCAGCTCAGCAATGCAACAAAAGTTGTATTTGTATACAAAAAATGGATTATACTGTTGCATAATTATTTAAACCATCAATTCGGATTTTACGTGAAAAAATGAATTTTAGACAACATTATTACCTAATATTTTTGTTTATAACATTTTTCTAGTGGTTTAAACGATTGATAAAACTTTAACATTTGATAGATGTAATTGAAAGAAATAATTTTTGTCTTGAAACCATTTTTCTATGTATTACAGGTTGCGAGTTACAAAATAAAATCTAAAAATAGCCGAATGAAAATTATTATTAGGTATTAGTTTCATCCCCTTGGGGTGAATTTGGGCAGTAACGAAAAATTGCGTTGTAATCAGAAGGAAATCCCCTACTTATTCACAAAGTTTCATAATTTTTTAAATTCCCGGGTTCGGGATCTTCCCTTGTCAGTCACATAAGTGCCTCTTGTGAAAAAACTCTAAATAAATGAATCATTGCAATGTTGTAGTCAGTTGATAATGGGAGTACATAAATATATTATATATTATAGCAGGTATAATAAAGTGCTAGTAAATAGATAGTACATACATATATTAGTAAGTATATAAAAAATAAACTGTGAAACTTATGAAAAAAGTATTTAATTATTACGTTTAAAGTGTTATACTCTCCAACGTCTGGTTCAGTAGATAATAATATGCAAGTGCTTCTGGATAATTACAAGTTTCATTACACCTACTTTAGATCAGGAAAATTACGATGAGACATTTGAAACTACTGCTCCGGCTTACGTGTATATTATTATGCCTGTAGAAAAATGGGTTGAATAAAAATTGTATGATTTCAACTGGAACACAAAATGAGTTGAAGAAACGCTTTTTAGAAACACAAATGGAAATAAGGCACCACTCTCGTAGTAATGAAGCTCTATTTATGATTCAATATGTCAATCACTTAGATTTTATACATTTATTTGTGTGTAACGATCGCAATATTGATAGCAGTCATCGCTCAGTCATCATGGTTAAACTATACCCATAACAAATTTAATAACGTGTACTAGGATCTTCTTACAAAAAGATGTTTATGCTTCTTTTAAAACAAGTGGTTTGCGTTTAAATTCCAGAAATAATTAATGGCTCCTAAACGTTTATGTTTTATCAGTCTTTAAATCCCTTAAAAATCATAAAAACTTTACTATTTGCATCCATTTTTCTCTGAAATTAATAAGATATTTAATAAGATATTTCAGTAGCTTACAATTTCAAGTGTTTTAATTTATACATCCTACAACGAGACAACAAAATCTGTCTAGACCTTTGAATGAATTATTTAAAATTAAAATTTTGTTATAGATGTGGCATATAAAAGAATGAATACATATTTCTATATTATACTTTTACTATTTGCATCCATTTTTCTCTAAAATTAATAAGATAGAAATCAGTAGCTTACAATTTCAAGTGTTTTACTTTATACATTCTACAACGAGACAACAAAATATTTCTAGCCCTTTGAATAAATTATTCAAAATTAAAATTTTGTTATAGATGTTGAATATAAAAGAATGAACACATATTTCTATATTATACTTTTACTGTTTGCATCCATTTTTCTCTGAAATTAATAAGATAGAAATCAGTAGGTTACAATTCCAAGTGTTTTACTTTATACATCCTACAACGAGACAACAAAATCTGTCTAGACCTTTGAATGAATTATTCAAAATTAAAATTTAGTTATAGATGTGGCATATAAAATAATGAATACATATTTCTATATTATACTTTTACTATTTGCATCCATTTTTATCTGAAATTAATAAGATAGAAGTCAGTAGCTTACAATTTCAAGTGTTTTAATTTATACATTCTACAACGAGACAACAAAATCTGTCTAGACCTTTGAATGAATTATTCAAAAGTAAAATTTTGTTATAGATGTGGTATATAAAATAATGAATACATATTTCTACATTATACTTTTACTATTTGCATCCATTTTTCTCTGAAATTAATAAGATAGAAATCAGTAGGTTACAAGTTCAAGTGTTTTACTTTATACATTCTACAACGAGACAACAAAATATTTCTAGACCTTTGAATGAATTATTCAAAATTAAAATTTAGTTATAGATGTGGCATATAAAAGAATGAATACATATTTCTATATTATAACTCAAACCTTCCCCATCTTTTACTTAGTCTTGAATATTTGTATTTCTTCGTCTGTATAAATAAAATTAATCATTTTACCCCAATCATTGAAACTGTAAATGATTTCAGTGAGAAAGCTTCTGGTCCATTCTAAACACTTTACGCAACTGCACGTATTTTCACCGTAAAGCGCCTTTGCATATTTTTGTCGAAACTATTTCTTCGTTTTCCTTTTCGCCGTGTACACAAACACGAATCCACAGTCCTCCAGCGTAATTCCAGAAAGTGGGCTGAGCTAAATGGATTGCGATGTCTTGCGGTCCTTTACGCCGTTTAAAACGAATGAATGTGCCAGATGGATTTATGTGGAGTTTTAAAGGCTGCTTTTTCCAACGATATTGCTAAGTCTTGCAGCAGTAGCTACCTGCTGAAGAAATAATCCTGTAAATAAAATTACAACGGCCCCTATTACGTCAGCGCTGGTTTTACGGAGCACAGAGAACATATAGACCTGGATTTAAGTCTACTTGAAGTAACATAATTTAATCTTAATCTCTTCTAACATTCACCGTTCACAAAAGCGGATCGACCCTCTACAACTTCTGAACTCTTAAAGAATTTGCAATTGGTCAGAAAACTTGTGAACATTCGGAAAAATGTTTGATAAATTTTAGTTTATTTTCAGCGTCGTACGATGAAATCATTTTACAAATAATTTAGAGAAATACGTTGTTTGCAACCCTTCGGAGTCACACGGGGTGTATCGCACCTCGGGATACGTATTTGCTAATATTTCTGTAAATTTTTAAACCTTAATAATAAAATTTAAAAATTTGGTGAATAATAATAATTAACCAAAAAAAAAATCATGTTTATCCACAGCTATTTTTTAAAATATAAATATCAATATATAAAAATTTATATTTCTAGAAAAAGACCATTAGAGCATTGTTGCACGAGTGTTACAAATGTGCAGTTATCAAAAATACGAAAATGGTAACTGAAAAATGAAGCTGGGGTGCAGTGCAAACCATTTGACCAATTTGTGATTACAAGGTATGACCACGGAGAGTTAAGATATTACTGAACTGGTTCGATCACCAGTTCTTTCTTCAGCTTTCGTCCATCTTGCTCGTCGGAACTAGCTTCAATACATTCTTAGGGAATCGTTTCCACCAAAAGCTACGTTAAAACATAGCATCGCATAGCATAGCTTAGCTTCCCGATGGATTCCCGGCTTTACGTCTGACTGATAAGTTTGATGTAACAGCTACTTCTAAAATATATTATTCATCATTCTAAGGTAGATCGTTGACGGTAGTAACAGGGGGGAGGGGGGTGTAACACACTAAATATCTCAAAATATATAATAGATATTAACAGCAATTTTGGATATATGATGAACAAATACATTTGGAATACACACATCCATGTCCTAAGAGTACAGATACGCGATAGACATGGATAGTGAACAAAATAACTTTTCGATACCCTAAAGTAACTTTTTCGCATTGGCTTAAAATTGTAATACAAACACTCCCTTTGCAAGTATGTGCTTGTTAGATTTTTTAAACTGTAATTGGACCTTTTTTAAAGTAGTATTGATCGTTACTTAGCACTTTTAAGAGTCTCGTTAGTCAGAATTTATAATTTAAGTTCAAAAGCCCGGTTGGGGGCGATTGTAACATCCGCAGACGGGGTGGGTTTTACCGCAACAGAACCGAATAGTGGCAAAGAAGGCGAATAATATTGTCTTGTTCGCATGGAATCCCATACCACAGCACAAGCAAACCAAATGAAAAATGGGTGCAATATACTGTATGTGAGGATTGAGCGGATGAAGAATGCACCAGCTGGAACGTTTTTTTATTTCTGCCACAATTGCGATACCACATAATTGGTTGTAGATTTTACATTTTTTATTTATTATTGTAATTTAAATCAATAAATATTTTAATTTTGTAGAGTTAAATTTTTGCTACTATAGGCTCCATGCAGTGTTACTACCGCCCCCGGTCTACTCTACTTACTTTCCACTTGAATGTTTGAATTTCAATAAAGTTTTTTCTGTAAATGTATAAAGTTTTTTCTGTACATTTACTTATATATATATATATATATATATATATATATATATATATATATATAAACTTTATACATTTACAGAAAAAACTTTATTAAGTTTAAGATTTTTTTTAATTTTCGAGTTGCCGAACTTCCCTTATAAGAATCCCTGCGCATTTACTACACATACAGTGATGGATGATACAATTTATTCAGCAAGGTAATGCGCGTAAAACTATAACGTATGTTCTATTCCGAATCCAACCTTGATCAGTGGACCACCTTCACGATGAAGTGAATGAACGAAACTATTTATTTAAGATGCTGTACCAAGTACCTATATGTATAGTTACGACCATTTCCACCTTTAAACGGTCAGCGATAATGAATAGCTTCCGTAAAGTAGGACGCGGTAACTTTTCTCCTTCGATGTGTAATTTCCATCAAATCCTGCGAAATGATGAAACCGCCGGAAGCGCAATCAGCGAGTACCTACTCGTCCATTTTACGAAGGTCTTCTTGTTACTTGTACGTTTACTACATAGTCGTTTCTCCTCGATCAACACGTACCTCCCCCTCTCTCTCTCTATCTAACGCGTATTTCTTTTTCTACAATACAACCCGGCATGAAACGAGTGCCAGTACCGCCGGGAAAAACAAACCGGACATGTGAAAAAGTAACGCATAAAATCTTCTGAAGGTATAATTAGTTTTCATCTTATAAAATTTATTTGACTCGCATTTCAATGTTCAATTATGTGTGTTATCTATTTCAGCTTTACGTAGGAGGCATTCTTGGTGAACATGACTCGGCATGTTCACAAACTCGAATATTAGATTTAAACAAATTTCAGATATACGTACCTACTTGTCAATTTCTTGGCTTTGTATTTTATAGGCTATGAGCTTTTGTTGTTATTGCGATTAACCTTCGCTCTGTGTACTAATAGTTTAACGTTAACCGTGTATAGGGGTGTAATTACACCCCACGCATTTGCAGTCCCAAATGTACAGAAAAAACTTTGGCTGCGTAAGTATTTGTGAAATTTTAGTAATTCTTAAGAAGATAAGTATGGAAAGAATTTAAAATAATATTTAATTTAAAATACAAAAATTTAAAAGTTGTATATATATATTTAAAATAATATTTAATATTTAATATGTATGTATATATATATACAACTTTTAAATTTTTGTATTTTAAATTAAATATTATTTTAAATATATATATATATATACAACTTTTAAATTTTTGTATTTTAAATTAAATATAATTTTAAATTGTTTCCATACTTATCTTCTTATTACTATATATATATAGTATTTGTGAAATTTTAGTAATTCTTAAGAAGATAAGTATGGAAAGAAATATATATATATATATAGTATTATAGTAGTATATATATATATATGTATATATATATGTATATATAATGAAAAATAAATTAGTTTAAGATGCATCGTCAGAATCGGTGTGCATTATTTCTTCATCATCATGAATTTCGGTGTTCATGCATTTATCGCAAGTATTGTTGCTATCATTTTTGCACGCTTGTTTTTGACAAATGTAACAGCTCAAGCTGGTCTTGATGTCACTGGACCGAGGGCACATGTAGCATCTGCGTTGAGATCTGTTACTTTTCTTGCTGGTGCTGGGTTCGGTGGAAAGAAAATAAATAAACACACTCTGAACATATGTTATTGCACTAATTAGCATCATCTTTACAATAAAGAAACACTATAATTTACCAAACACTTACCACTAATTCAATAAAAAAACCTATCTTACTTCTTTGAAACTTAAGCAAAGACAGAACTGAAACTCCATCAAACCATTTTAGAGATAATGGCATTACGCTGAAGAAAAAATTACTAAAAACCATATATTTTAGGCAACAGGAATGTAAATACAAAACACACTGTAGAAAAATACTAACGCAGCTGCTTACAAAAAATATGCACCCCTGCGCACGGTTAAGCGCTCAGGTGCCTTTGAAGCCTACTACTGCATTCAAATTCGGCGATTTCAATGAAATTTTTACCAAATTCTGTGTGAAAAATATCACAGATAGCATTCCTACAAGAATACTTGAGAAAGTTTCCATTCGGTAACTTTTTATTTACGTTTTTATTAGCTTGGGGCGTGTTTCCACCCCTGTCCACAGAGTGAAGGTTAACAAGGGAAGTTAGGAAGCCCGAAAATTCAGAAAATTATACTATTACGTTTGTTGCTGTGTATTAAATTATGGAGAAACCTATAAACTAAAATATGTTACATATTAAATTGTTAACATGATATTTTACATATAATATTTATGCACGCTGATAGAATGTATTGATTATCAAAATCAAAATTTAAGCATTTCCAAATCCACCACTGATTCTCCTGACCACCACTTACTAGCACGCAATTAGCTTTCTGATTTTACGTGAAAGTGTTCATTAAACAACGTTTTATGTTCTGACATAATAGTACGTCCTGCAGAATGGAAAAATTTCATTTCAGATGATAAACCATAATTAATATTGTAAATAAAGGCTTTACAAACAATAATATTATTCACAAAAAGTACAATATTTCACGAAATTGATTAAATGCTTTCCCGGTTATCTTTTTTCCACCCTTGAAATGGTAGAATTCACTATCAGGCTGTAAACATTTCTACGGACATAATTTGAGTTATACAATAATAATTAAATGGGAAAGACTTCAAAATGAAAAACGTAGTTTGAAAAATAATTAAACAAGTATTTAACAGATGCATCTATTTAAAACTGTGAGTTTTGGGACCAAATGGTTTCAATTTTTTTTATATCCATCTCTTGCATCAATTACAGTTTTCATTCGACTGGGAATACTTTCTACCAGATTTTTAGATTGCACGGCAGTGATCTGGTTCTATTTTTATGACACCTTTTTCCACAGTGTGCATAAATTGCCGATAGTCCAACTAAAATCTGCACCCTTCTTTAATTTACTCCAGAAGTTTTAAATAAGTTTCAAGTCAGGGGATTTGGATTAGCAATCTAACAGCGAATCCTTGATTTCGCAGCAATGACTCAGGAATATAAATCGTGTGCTTTAATTCGCCATCGTGTTATGTAGAAGATAACACCCACTGTTTAAAAGCACGGGATGTGAATAAGCGAAATTCAAGCTGGAAAGATAAATCAGCGTGTTTGCAAAATCGTGGTGCAGTCAGAAAGGAGGAGATTCATCAGGCGTAATTAACAAGAGAAGTTAGGCAGCCTGAAAATTAAAAAAATTATACTCTTTGTGTGCAAGTAAAATACTTCATCAGTAAGCAGAGTTGGGCATTATTCGATTAAATTGTTCTTCGACTAACCTGCGAATAAAAACTTCGAATACAGTGAAGTTATTCGAGAATAACGAATAAATTTTTAATCGACTGAATTTGTATTCGTCTAAATTTTTAGTCGTTATTTGTTATTCGAAGGGCCGCCGTGGCGATTAAGCGTCACGAATAAACCGCTTCGGCTCGAGTAGGTACACTCGAAAAGTGTTCCCCTTGCCTCATGATACCCCTCTCGGCCCGGCCGCAGGCCCAGGGCCTCGGGGCCCGAGCCGGAGCGGCTTGGGTTCTGACCCCCGCTTATTCGTGTCGCTTAGTTGCCACGGCGGTCCTTCAAATAACGAATAACGACTAAAAATTTAGTCGGATACAAATTTAGTCGATTACAAATTTAGTCGAATACAAATTTAGTCGAATACAAATTTATTCGAATACAAATTTATTCGAATGCAAATTTAGTGGAATGCAAATTTAGTCGAATACAAATTTATTCGAATGCAAATTTAGTGGAATGCAAATTTAGTCGAATACAAATTTAGTCGAATACAAATTTAGTCGAATACAAATTTAGTCGAATACAAATTTAATCGAATACAAATTTAGTCGAATAAAAATTTAGTCGAATAAAAATTTATTCGTTATTCTCGAATAACTTCACTTTATTCAAAATTTTTATTCGAGTTATTTCGAATAAAAATTTATTCGATTAATGCCCAACTCTGTCCGTAAGACAAACCTATTTTTTTTTATGCCATAGTCCAACAGACATCGAAATATCCAAAATATTTAGGTTTAATACAGTTATAGGCGGAAAACTGTGATTTCCACCACCTTTCAACTGTTTGTAGTTCATAACTATGTTAACCGATTTGAATGAAATTTTCAGCATGCGTAGAGAACTTACTTAAATCTACAAAAGAGATTTTTAAATTTTCATTATGAGCTCAGAAAAAAAATTTGAGAAAGCGACCTTCACTATTTTTTTCGCTATTCCGACCAATTGCATTTTTTTTCAAAACGACGAGCACGTCACCTAGTAAACTAATCCTTTTAGCTTCTCAGAACAATTCGAGTCATTTGGATCAATTTTAAAAAAGTTACACTGTTTTAAAGGATGTTCAAATACTTTCATGAGCCACTGTATGTTATATAGGTTATTTATACATACATATATCATTATTTTATATTGAATATTTTCTTCTTCATTTGTTATTGATACTATTCTTAGAAGCGGTACGATTTTGGAAAACGAGAAGTACGATTTAGGAGATCGGTTGCCTAAAGCGTACCTTTTACAGTATGTCACAAAAAGATTAACAACAAATTAATTTGTCCTAAACAAAAGGTTACGCATATAATAGTAAGTGCCTAAAAGATCAAGCTACAATATCCAATAGTCACTTGCGTTCAAATTAGTACCGAATATGAAATATAACGTAAAATATCTTAGGTGGAAATCTATGCGTGATTTTAGGCGTAGGTATCTAGCAAAGTCTCCTTTGGAGTTTATGAAATATTTTACGGGATTGTCACAAATATTTAGATACCTTTTTATCTAGATTTAATATTTAACCTAATCCGATTTATATAACATACCAATGGCACAACACAAAATATTAAAATTCATTTATCTCAGCACCACCTTTTGACCAGATATGTCCTCTCGACTCAACACGGCAAATTACTCCAGGAAGAATTTCCAATAATTCCCAAGTAATAGTTCTAAAAGGAAAGGCAAGAAATAATATCGGGGTCACCTGTTCCAGACAGTAGTCAGCAGGCATCAACTAGCTAAAATTTATACACATGGACATCGGGACTTTGCAATTCCCTTTGTTTCCATTTCACTCAAAGAACGGAGTAGCAATTCCTTGCCCCTGTTCTCTCAGTAAATGAAAAATTGCCGGCGGTCATACTGTTCAGAATTAACGACAGCAGAATAGGACAGGCGAATGTGATTAATGGCAACGTAAATTAGCGGGAGCCATCAGCAGGCTGTTTCTTTTTCCGAGTTTCTGCAACGACTCCCAAGGGGTCGCGAGAGAAAAGGGGACCACCGAAAGCGGACTCGAAAAATGCGGTTGCTCATAAGAGCCCATCGCGTGCTCGATAATGCGAGCTTGTTAGTTGCTTTCTAGCAGATTAGGTGGAACCTGGAAGTACCTACGCGTTTTACATGTAGAAAGGCAGTGTGTACATTTTTTGCGGGGTGCTCATTAACCCTTCGTTGACACTCTGGGTGTGAGCCACCCATAAGCTGATTTTGACGCTCCGTATCTTCTATATGCAAAATAAATACCTTTTTTCCAAAGTCAACTTACAATCTATTTTTTCTCTCAAAATATTATATCTGAACAACAACTCTGTAGATTTTCAGCTTCTAATATTGAAATTTGTAAAAGTTACAATTTTTTGAAGATTTTCTTCGTGTTTTCTCGACATATTGTAATCTAGATTTTTTTTATAAAAACTGTGATGAAATTTCAATAAAAAAAGTATTAGAATACATACTACAGACTTCAAAATTGACCCATGATTTTTTTCATAACGATTAGATTCTTCAGATAAGAATGGCAGTCGTTCAAAAATTGTTCTGGGTGTGAGGAACCCAGGTATGTCAAAGTTGATTGAAAAAAGAGGTGTGTCAACGAAGGGTTAAAATGTGGTATAACCGACAGGTGGGTTACACTTCGCCAACTTAAAAAATAGTTTGGAAAAATATTCATGTCTGCAGGTTCCTTTTTCTCCTAAAAATGATTGTATGATTATATAATCATTTTTAGGAGATAAAGGAACCTGCAGACATGAATATTTTTCCAAATTTTTTTACAGTTGTGTTTGCTTAATCAGAAGGTAACTATCCCGCACTCAGGTCAACTGAAAATTCAAATTTAAAGTTTTGCTTATATAGTATCGCTCCGCCCTATTTAGGGGACCTTCCGGTCTAAAAGTCAATTTTTTTATTTCATTTTCGAATGTTCAACCTTTTAGGAATACGTGTTTAAATTCGTAAAATTCCCGAAGTTATAGGCATTTGAGTAGCGACAAATGCATGGGCAATAACCGACCACTCGGCGCCCACGTAAAAGTTTAAACGCGTTTTTCTCGAAACAGTGTTCTCAAAACGGTGGGACCCGTATTTCCAAAAGTTATTATCCGATTCGACTGAAACTTTTTTTATTTTGAAGAATATACTTCTGGCTAGGGGGGATACCAGAAAAAAATACAAAAAATTGAAAAATTATAATTTTCAAAGGCGTTGAAACGATGAAAATAATAGGGAAAAAGTGATTTCAAAATTCAAGTGTTGTTATTTTTTAAAAAAATTGTCATTTTTGTAATATTTTCTGGTTTCCCCCCTAGCCAGAAGTATATTCTTCAAAATAAAAAAGTTTCAGTCGAATCGGATAATAACTTTGGAGATACAGGTCCCACCGATTTGGATCAATTTTTTTGACGCCTTGAATTTAACGACTCCCCCAGTGCCGTCTGCAATGATTAGTTATAAATCAGAAAATATATTTCTGTAATTTAAGACATCCTTAATACAATGCAACAAGTCCCATTAAATTATATGTAGTAGTTTTCCTTTCATTAATTCCTAAAGATCACCTATTTTTTTGGGTTCCAGGCCGGAAGGTCCCCTTAAGGAAGGTCTATGAAGTATAAAAAAATTTCTATAGATACTAATGATAAACATGTATGTAAAAAGCTTAACGGAGTTAACGAAATTAAAAAAAAATTCAAGCCCTTATTTCCATAACCACTCCTATCTCATTACTCAATTTTTTGTTCCCTACCAGCCGTGTTTTGTGCCTCGAAATGTCAATAAAATCAAGTGGGGGCGGAACAAATGGAAGAGGATCGCGTTCGTCCGGCACTCATAACTCTCGTTGAAATATAAAGTACTCAGAAAAAAATTGATGCTAATTAAAGCCAATCCACCAAATACGGTATCGCTGATTTTCGGGATTTTGCCCCTCCTTCAAAACGCGAACACCCCAGTGGACGATCGATACCCTTCCATCTCGTACGATTGGGTTTGCCGTACGATTGAATTTATGTGGGTATCTACATAATTACATGGGAAAAAGAGCAATGTATAAAATCCACTTATCCCAGTGTAAATATGTACCTACCTATTTTATTTCAGAAGTGGTGAAAATGATTACCCTTAACTTCTCTATATTTTAAGCTGACGGTAATCATTCGGGTGACTTTCGAATTAAAATGAATACATATTAAATTCTAATTGTTAGACGCCCTAGTATCGCAATCCTTTTTGCGCTAAATCCTAGATGTCACTCAAGAGCCGATATTTCGGGAGGCGTATCCCCTTAAAGCGCAGTGTCAGCAAAGGAGCTCACATAACTTTAAAGGAGCGCTGTACAGGGGCTTTTCCATGGGAAAATATATTCGTAAATCGGTGTCGAGCGGCAAGCACAACAGGTCGATAAAGCTTCGACGGAGCCGTTATCTCTAAGGAGAGGGCGTAGCGGAGACTCGGAACGAAGAATTCCCTACAGCACTCGAAATCACCGCGTTAATTCCGATGTGTCTGGAAGTGGCTGAGCCAGGCTCGTGGCCCGCGTGTTGCATACAGATGACGAAAGAGATGTTGCAGCGCACGTGCGTGTAGGGAAGTTCGTTGAAGAGTGTTGATGGTCCAGGTAGTGTTGGTGGATGGCGTCGGTAAGCGTACGAGTGGTTGGAAGCGGCGAGACGAAGGGCCCTTCTCGTTTGAGCACTGTGGGGTGCTTGTGTCAGCGTTGCGCCCCACCTTCCTGTCTCACTCGCCGCGAATAACCACTGCAATTCATTGTTTAAGCCGAGACAATAAAGTGAACGTCAGCCGACGTATTCCCGTGTTTCTAATGCGAATTCCGCTGGCTTTTATTCACTTTCATTGTCCTTTAATCCTCCGCGATCAGAAGCTTAGACAATGGAATTTTTCGGTGGTAGCGCCGCGACTATTGATGATCGCTGTAATACATTCCCACAAGGAACAGTGGGCAATGAGGGAACTAGGAATAATTAGTGGTGCGAAATATTCGAATATGTTCAGAAATGGAAAATTTAATATGCATTTACTGTGTAACTAAGTCATTGAGGCATTTGATGGAAAAGGGCACATTTCAGTCAAAATGCCATTTCAAGAAAGTGTCAAAGTTTTCATTATAGTATAACTTAGTAAAAAGTAATGCAATTAAATCCAATTTTTTTAAGAACGTAGCTACTGTGTCCTTCAAACGTTCTGAAAACAGAAATCATGATTTGAAAATGATACGTGTCTTTGTTTATAAGTTTCAAGCAAGTGGTTTGTGTGCCCTTTTTTCGTAAATGTAAATTCTTAACAAAATTGCTTCTTTGTTTAGTTATTTAAATATAATTTTGTTCACATACGTAGTTACACATTTTGTATACATTGTTTAAATAAAAAATACAAAATGAAGCATAAAAATAAACAAAAAATGTAATGTCTTTAGTAAATATTAGTTTCTTCGATTCTTTACAGCAAACTATCTTGCAAATCAATTTTTTCTTTTTTAAATTAGCTTCTTTCCTTGCGGATTCGATGCTCGCCTCACTTTCCATATTTCCTCGCTTACACAAAATCCTCTATGAAACAAAAGTACGACAGCGCGGCAGCGCGACCGCTCAGCGACTATGTAGCTGCGTGTCGATCACGCTACGTAAGAAAACAGCATCCAGCTAATGTAAACGCGAGAGATGCAATGTCCTTAGAATATTATATATACAACATATAGCTGAGTCGATTTAAACGATTTAAGGAAAAAGGGCACATAAGCCCTTTTTCCATCAAATGCCTCAATTGTAAATTATTATTCAAAATCTGTGCTGTTTTTGTTGCTAATACGATCCCACTTTGCAGATCAATCTTATCAAGTTTCCTTTTGTACAGTAACCTCTTGATTACACTTTCAAGGAATTTTTATAATTATTGTGTACACAGCTTTGTTTGCACTCATTTTTTGCTATTGGTTTCTCTTATTTCAGTAACTTTATGTTATAAATTTTCTCAGAAATTTATGTCCTGAATCCAGAAGATTTTCTTATAGAATATTAGTTAAATAAGAATGTAGATACTTGTAGATTGTGATACCATTATAAATCCTGTCCTAAAAAGAAATGTCATTATGGGATATATTATTCAAATGTATTCAATGTATTTCGAAGTATAATTATATATTTTCAGTGTATTTCAAAATACATATTTATAATGACATAAATGATAGAAAATAAACAATTGAAGACATCAACCTTTAACGTAGTCTTAAGGGGCCTCCAGAAGCTGATACATGTTGCAGTGAAACATTGGTACATGCATTGACTCCCAGGTTTCATGAAACTGATTCACCCCCCCTGGCTGATCAGCAAGATGCATGTATCAATGTTTCACTGCAACATGTATCAGGGTCTGGAGGCCCCTTCAGCTGCTAAATTTATGAAAGAAACAGCAGAAAAATAAGTGACGATAATCGAAGAGTCCTTGCAAGAAAACTGTAATTGCCAGAAATTCAATTTTTTAGGGGAGATACAAAACTTCCCTGGCTTTAAATTATTTACGAAATTTTATTTGTTTTGACTGTTAAATATACTTAAGTATACAATAACCCAAATGCATCACAAAATTTCTATTCTTTGCATCAATATAGTCAAATTTCATGAACAAAAGAATTGCATTTGCAGACAACCCTATATGTACCACCTCTTAGTTGCAGAGAAAACTGAGTGTGCCATTCATTTAAATTTGCAAGCACTGTTAAGTAAGCAACAGATTGATGGAATAAATGAAAGCCAAGAAACATTTACCTATCGCTTTTTCTGCAAGGACTCTTCAATTCTTACGGTCTCTTTGATTTTACCTAAAGCTTTACCTCCAAACTTCTACTTTCGAGGCGCATTGAAGTAAACCGTTTACATGAACACATTTGAAAATTGCAAGAAATTTTGGAATGCTATATCAGAAATAAATTGCTCCATCAAATATCAATATCATTATAATTGTAGTCCAACAAATTTATGATAAATTGATTTTTGTGCAAAGTAAAACAGTGTCCATTCTAACAACATTGTTAATATCTGACACTAATAAGGCCAAGCTAAAAAACTTTTCTTACTTTATTTTGTATTCGCAATCACATCCATTAAAAATAGCACCCCTTTCAGGAATACAGCACACAGAGAGCTCTTAAAATGTCTGATCGAATCCGGCGTATTCTACTTACTACGTAATCGTTCGTATCAAGATGGATCTAAATTTGAATGGTGCCTCGAAATAAACCCATGCATTATTACAAACGCACCTATCAAATTGTAATGAACCCATACCTAAATTTAACAGGCATCCATATTCAGATCTACATTCGAAAACGCTCATGAGTTTCTCAAATTGGTTTCAGAATTCATAGGGATAATGAAAGGTGTTTGGTAATAGATGGTACAATCACAAAGGGTTTTTTTTACACAACAAAATAAAGAGGAAATAATGAAATTAAATTTTTTTTACGAGATTTTGCTATAAACAATAGAAATTGGTAGAGTGCAGTAGTAGAATTCGATATAATTGTAAATAACATAAATCCTTGGGTGAAAATAGGTCCAAATTGTAGAATAACTTCGAATTGGACTTTGTCTTCGAGATAATCTGTGTTGAAGATGGGACGGGTGCTCAATTAAGTTCTGGAGTACTATCAAATTCGAGTTTCTCGAAAATATAGCTTCGTTTTACAAAAAGTTAATATACAAGGTGTTTATAGAAATGTGGGACATTTTTCTAGGATTGTTTCTAGCCACTAAAATAATAAAAAATGTTGCTACACGCATATGTCCAATAATGCTTAGTTTTGCAGTTATTAGCATTTTTATGTTCTTTAAAAAACACCGGCCCGAAATACCTAGTAAAGGGCAACCGGCTCACAGCCCGGATTGTCAGTTGGCCTAATTGTATACTACGTATATTTTAATTCATATCGTTTTCTTCGCGACTTTAAAAATACAAAGGCGAAGTGGTAATCGATATATCGATCGCGGCAACAAAGCTGGGCTTCGTTAAATGCCACTTTAATAGGCGTTTCGGGCTCATGTTTTACAATATAAAAAAATGCTGATACCTGCGAAACTGAGCCAATTAATTTTTATCATTTTAGTGAGTAGAACCAACCCTGAAAAAAATGTAACACATTTTTATAAACACCCTGTATAGTTTCACCTTATTTTTACTGAGGCACTAATTTGATCTGTAACGATATCACATTTACTATTGCATTCTGAAATCGTTTTCCTTCGGAACGAAAAGTGAAAAGGGGGAAAATTTTATTCGATATTCCCCCCTTATTTGTTTATATAAAACCCCAATTTTCCACTTATATTACCGATTAGGGAACACTGTGTGTATTTTTGTACAAGTAGTACCTTGTCTCTACTAATCGCATGCACAAGGGAGCAAGCTATCTAACCAAACAAATTTAAAAAAAAATGGAATTGGTATGAAAGGAAAGCGCGAAAACAGCAGTAATCAGTTCAATTATTCTAAAAAATAATAAAACACAGAGACACGCATACAGCAAGAATAAATGAAATGTTATGTAAGAGTCAATTATTTCATCGCAGCACGTTTCGCCATTACACTTTTGTGTTTTTTGTCCTGTAAATTCTCCGCTCGTTGCTTTATTTGCGAGAGAGAAATTTATACCCCCGAAATGTTATTAATAAAGCAGTCGCTCATTTGCGATTCTATTTGTTTTCGTAATTCTTCTCACGTTTTTCAACTTAATCTGGGCGAATTTATTGCACCGAATATTTCCATCTATATACAAATATATATATTATTATTTTAGCAATTTGATAAAACTGTATTGCGTTTTCAATCAATTCGCCCAATTATAGGAAATATTACTTTTTACATTACAGTCTGTAGAGGTGAGGAATATTTTTAATGAAATTATTTAGAATTTTCATTTTGCCTTTGATAAAGAGTAAATAAGTGGCTGTGCTTGAGTACGTTTTCACAATAATATAAATTTTTTTCAATTTTTCTGAAATGGAATTCAGTGTAATAGAATTCACCCTGAATTTAGAACTCCTTTACATTGTGAAAACAAAATGTGTGCTAGAGATCAGAGGAGGATATGGGCCTTTATATTTGTTGTATATCTTTATTACTGGTCCTAGTTGTCTAGTTCATTTTTAATATATGATGAATATAATTAGCCTTTCTAAGGTCATTTTGACATATTGAAATATTAGCATATGTTCTCCAATAGCTTAAGCTTAAGGGACCTTCCGGTCTAGAGCCCAAAAAAATAGGTGATCTTTAGGAATTAATTAAAGGAAAACTACTAAATACAATTTAATGGGACTTTTTGCATTGTATTAAGGATGTCTTAAATTATAGAAATATATTTTTTGTTTTATAATTAATCATTGCAGACGGCACTGGGGAGTCGTTAAAGTCAAGGCGTAAAAAAATTGATCCAAATCGGTGGGACCTGTTGTATCGCCAAAAGTTATTATCCGATTCGACTGAAACTTTTTTATTTTGAAGAATATACTTCTGGTTAGGGGAGAAACCAGAAAAAAATACAAAAATGACATTTTTTTAGAAAATACTTTTTCCCTATTGTTTTCGTCCTTTCATCGCCTTTGAAAATTATAAATTTTCAATTTTTTGTATTTTTTGTCTGATGTCCCCCCTAGCCAGAAGTATATTCTTCAAAATAAAAAAAGTTTCAGTCGATTCGGATAATAACTTTTGGTAATACAGGTCCCACCGTTTTGAGAACACTGTTTCGAGAAAAACGCGTTTAAGGTTTTACGAGGGCGTCGAGTGGCCGGTTGTTGCCCAAGCATTTGCCGCTACTCAAATGCCTATAACTGCGAGAATTATACGAATTTCAACAAATCCTTTTAAACACATATTCCTAAAAGGTTGAACATTCGAAAAATGAAATAAAAAAAAATCGACTTTTAGACCGGAAGGTCCGCTTAATTCGAGAAACTCACAGTCAGAAAGAAATTCTTACTACATACTCAAGTTTCATCAAAAGTAGTGATTATCACTTCGAATGTGTTTCTTGTTATATAGTTTAATGCAGGGGCGCACCCAGAGGAGGAGGGGCCGAGGGGCTCTGGCACCCCCAATAAAGGAGCCTTGTAAAAAGAAAAGAAAATTGATTTTCATTCTTTAAATAAATTTTTATAATCACCTAATGAATTCTATTGAATTTGCATGAAATGAAATGGCATTATAAATCAATTTTGCTTAAAAATATTTTTATCCGCTCAACTTGGCTGCTCCCAAGATTAAATCCTGAGTGCATCACTGGCTCAATGTAATCAGAAAGAGCACTATGTACAGTAATAGAACTATATCCTACACATGTGTGTGCGCAAACGTAACACCTAAGGAATACTAACAGTTTCTGAGAGGGGTTATACAATTTATTTTTTAACTGTGAAACTAATTCTAATTTCACTATTTACAACTAACATATTTCATTTTTGTAATATCTGTAGTTACCATAACGTGACTGGCGTCTACTTAATTTTCAGTTTTCTATAATTGCCTTTAATTAGATAAATAAAACGCAAGTAATCTTCCCGCATTCCCTTCGTGCTCTTTATGCGCCACTTAAACGTTTATGCTCACCTATTATGCTTCTCACCACACGCAACATACAGGCGCCCCTTGAATTAGCTGCACAGCGTGGGCGTAGAAAATTCTCCGCCGTCACTTCAAAGAAAACGAGTAAACACTCAGATGTGGTGTTAATTAGCACTCTATAAAACTACAAAGAGGAGCGCATCGCATTCATGTACCTTCATTTACCCAATTCGCATTGTCAACTCCTTTTGTTGTCAAACGAAATTCAGAAAAGCATTGACATTTGCTTGTTTATGTGCTCACATATTCTCTTTCCTTTTAATAATATGCAGGGTGTTTCAGAGTCTTTGTTACAAGCCATTTTCTAGGGCTCTAGATATCGACCTGAAGCTTATCGCGAACCTAATTAGAGAAAAGGCTTTCTTCGCTCTATGGGGAAATAAAATTTTTAATCTGCTATAAGGGGAGAGAAGAGGAGAAGCTGAAATATTTAAAATGGAATTGTAAGTAATTGGTAAATATTCGTAAAGGTCTCTGAGTATCTTTTCTTTATAAATGTATCTTAAGGTAGAGCTTTCCTATTCGTGATAATTTGTTATAATAACATTGTCGTAGCCAAGGATAAAATACGTCAGAGTAGCAAAGGGGAAAGGAATTTTCGAAAGGCCTGATTTGAGCTCGCTAGATACGGGAAATAGGATTGGGCGTGGTATCGAAGATGACGAGACCGACGGTTCTGATGTACGATCAAATCCAATAAGGTTTCAATCATCGAATGTGTCCTCAAAAATGCAGACACACCAGTCTGGCTCTGACGAGTAATGCTTAGAATTTAGAGGATCATTACGATTTAATTCATTGCAAATCGGATTTTCGAGCGACGCACAGTGGTTCGAGTATACTACATGCTAGCTGGACAAAATTATTTTTTCGCGGTATTGGGTTTATATGGGGTTCAAATTGTATCACAGTTTATTATTTCACCAAAAATATCAATAAAATAAAAATATGAATAATTCAATAAAGTAAAAAGAACAAATCGACAGTAGATATTGTGCTTTAACTATAATTATCAGTTATAACATTATGATTATTCCTGCAATTTCTAAGTTTTCTGTGGAATTTTAAAAAAAATTTCAAAATAGTTTTTTTTAATCACATGATCGATCTGCAGAAATTTGCAAAACTATATTTTGTGAATTTTTTTCGAGTGCGACGCTCGGCAGAAGAAATAGCACTGTTGTTATATTTCAGACTCTATACGTATTATAGATTAACTATAACTATAAGTGTGCCTTATAACTATTAGTTTCTTGTTAATTACATTACATTACATTATGGAGTCTGAAATATAGCAACAGTGCTATCTCTTCTGCCGAGCGTCGCACTCGAAAAAAATTCACAAAATATAGTTTTGCAAATTTTTGCAGATCGATCGTGTGATTAAAAAAAATCTAGAAAGTCTATACTTTCCGTACATTCAACCCTTGTAGCGTGGGACGACGTGGATCATATAGCAAAACACTGTTTTAATAGCCATTTTATGTTAGGTGAGTCAACTGTGGCTCGATTTTTTTTTAAAACTCCACAGAAAACTTAAAAATTACAGGAATAAACATAATGTTGCAACTGATAATTATAGTTAAAGTACAATACTGTCGTTTTGTTCTTTTTCCTTTATTGAATTAGTCATGTTTTTATTTTATTGATATTTTTAGTGAAATAATAAACTGTGGTACGAATCGGGTTTGTTTCTAATAATTTGAACCCCATATAAACCCAATACCGCGAAAAAATAATTTTGTCCAGCTAGCATGTGGTATGCTCGAACCACTGTGCGACGTCTTTACTAATTAGGAATACCTATGGAAAACTTTTAAGGTACCAGACTTTTATTAATTCCTTGAATCCGGGCAACGTATAACATCTAAATTATATCAAATTAATAAATAATGACGCGAAAAAAATTGTTCTTGAAAACCTTTGTTTTTAAATTCCCCGGATTCGAAGGGTTTATCCAGCTCTGTAACAGTAAAATATGCAGTTCCTAATAATGCTAAATATTACACTTTGAAGTAGGAAGTAGAAGTAGGAAATTACTTTTTTACCAATCCTTAAATTATTCTTAAATTTTAGCTGCATAGGTACCTTTCAAATTTGTACTACCGTTAAAAAAAATGGATATCCACATTAGCAAGATTATTGAATTCTGTACACGTAGTATATTAATAATATAAATTCGATTTATACTTAAAAGCTAGAATAAAATAAGTCATGTATAATATTCTAATATGCACCATTCCATCAAAATAAAGACAGATACAGATGAATACAGACTTACCAATTTACAATAAAATAGAACATTACATCTACATCGCACTGCAAATATTAAATTATTTATTGAACATGAATGGTAATTTCATAAACCGTGTGATTTGTGCGTTGCGTTTTAATTAACATTCTCAAATGCAACGGTTGCTATTATCTCATTACCAGTAACACGGACAGATAGCCAGCAGATGTCTTTAAAACGAATTTTACATTGATTGCTTATCGCCTGTACTATTCAAGTCGCTTACGTATTTTTGAATTTAATTCTTCAACGCAAAGCGATGCTGATAGTTGTCAGCAAGATATTTTTTGGCGATTATTCAACTCACTGCGCTGGGGGAGAAGGGGGTGAACTTTCCTGCGGTTATTTGAAACGATACCCTAGCGCGACATCTACCTAATGATAATTAATGATACCGCTGGTTTCCTCGTAAATCCTACCATTTACAATTGTATGCCGTTTGAGCAACTGCTCTGAAAATTTTAGTATTCGAGTATAATTAACTGCATTATGCATTAAACTATTGCGCGTAACTCCCTTCCAAACGCGATATTCTTTACCCATTCGTTGCCGTGCCGCAAGAACGCCTCCCGATGGGAAGTTTTAATAACCGTAATTTGAAAGCTCGGGGGTCAGAAGGAACTCTGTAATTTCGGGTTATTTAGTCCATCTGGGACTGTACGGACTGGCTGTCTCCGACATTACATATTAAATGTGTGGGATTGGGAAGCCCCATAAGAGGTGGCCCGGAATAAGAGACCTCGGAGGGTCGGTTTTGGCGACATTGGCAATGCGGCTGGCCAGTAACGCAGAGGACTCGAAGATCGTGGATTCGAGTCCCACTGCCCGAGGCAGGGCTGCGCAAGGAGCCGTTTTTAGCGCCTACCTACGAATAACCAGCCGAGCGTCAGGCAGCTGATATACATATACTCACGCTACGCGCCTACGAGCACGCACCTACACTACTGCAGTTATCCTCACTGATTCTACCCTTAGCAACTAGACAGCTCGACGCTCGGCTGGTTACTCGTAGCTAGGTGCTAAAAATGGCTCCTTGCGCAGCCCTGGCCCGAGGTCCTCTTTTTCCGTGGCTCGAAAAAAGTATTACGCGATGTTCTTGGTTTATGCCAAGAACAACAGAGACGCAACTACTGCTGTACGAGCATTTGCGTGGCTGGACCCACGGCTCCGAACGCTGAGTGAAAATTCACTCACACCAATTTTTATAACGTGGGAACAACACGTTTCATGAAAAATAAATTAAGTGGTCAGTGTTAGTAGCCGAGCAGTGAAGTGAACCGAACGCACTTGACGTTGCGACCCTTTACTTTGGGTGGTGTTGTATGTACCTGCGATCAGCTGAGCACTGGGCGCTACTCTGTGATAAATCTTTTCGTCCACCGATGACCAGGATCGGTACAATGACTTAAGATCGTGTTCAGGTATAGTATTGGCCGGTGAGTTTCGTGAGGGGTATTCTCCCACCATACCGCTTGCCTGCTCGGTGCTCCTTTTCTCAACGTTCTCACTCTCTCTCGGGCTAGGCCTGCTCGTCGCGTGGTGGGGATTCGGTGCCCGCGAGGTACGTATGCATGCAGCGAAGCACCCCACCACTTTCTCGTTTCTTTCTCGTATCATTTCTTGGATAGCGCCAAGCTCCAAGTAGGCTTCCTGGCGTTCTACTGGATTCCTTGTGTTTTTCCGATGAAAACCATACCAAATTCCACGTAAATCGGACAATTTTCAACGAAGTTAGCTTGAAATTATGCAAATCAATTTTTCATGTAATTTCCTTCATTATGCTCCGAATTGCGTCGTTCTTGGTGTTACTTTCATCAGCGAAACATAAGGAATCGATTGGCACCGTTTTCGCAGAGATCTGATGAGGAATGCGGAAACGGGACATTTCGCACTTCTTAATAGGTACTCCAACCCCTTAGAGGGTCGAAATCCATAAATTAGGAGAGGCACCACGGGGGTTGACCTCGTCACGGTTGACCAGGCGGCATCTCTTTGATCAGGCGCACCGAGAGAATCACCCTGTAGTTCTACGGAACATCTGGGGAAAGGTTTTAGGAATCAATTCACTGGCTAAGTAAGGAATCAAGATCCTAGAAGTTGTTTTATGGCTACATTTCCATGTTTCTGCTGACCATGTACGCTGCTAGCGCTTCGCTCCTTCGCTGCAGTAGCGTTTGGTCTATCAGCTATCGTAAACCCAGGACATGACACTCTCAGTCAATGGCTTCAACAGATGTGCAACCCTTGAATCTAGGTTCCTTGCTACCATCTGTATGGTGAGTGGGCACGTACTATCTAATGAGATAGATAGGGGTTCTCGTGTATAAAAAGTGACCAATGGTGAACTAATCTATTTACCACTTCCATCAAATTATTTTATACTTACGCAGAAAATTAATATTAATGCGCAGACGAGTGATTGAGACACACTTGTAGATATGAAATGACAATAAAGCATTCTGAATTTAACACTTGAAGCGTTTTTCAATTACGAAGGAACTTAACAACTATTCAGTACCTATTATTCTTCCTTTCGTGATTGACACTCAGTGTCAGATATTTATATTTCTGCTATCTTCACACTGATTCTCATAGGATACCTGCTCAATTTCCCAGGTAAGCATAGCATTCTCTATCATTATGCTACAAATTTGAAGTGACGAAGACGGAAAATTGGTCAACAAGAATCATTAGATTAGAATCCGGGTGTAGAAAATCCACGAACACTGAACTGTGTTTCAAGAAACTAAAAATAATCTACGAATAATTTGAATCAATTGGTTTGAGTGATGATTGTAAATGGTGTGAAACTAAATAATAATAAGTTCCGCCGATAAACGTATGCGTAAGTACGTTTTATTTGTATAAATTAAAGTCAAATCCCATAGGGTCAATCCGAGAGAGACGCACCTAGCGGAGAGATGCACAACTTCCAGTTCCAGCCACACTACATAAGTGGCAGCACTGTTTCAACGCTTAATACGCGTGTTCTTATCTACAAACATAACCTTATTAAACGAATCACATCGATCGTGCGGTTTAAGTTCATTGAAATTGAAAAAACTTTTCGTTGTGTTGGATTTCAGGCGAAAAATTAGTGTGAACGGTGAGTAAATTGGATTCGTTGCCCGGAGTGCTCAAAATGGCTCCACGAAACATGTACTATGTATCCTCCCCTCTGTAATATGTGTAGAAGAGAAAAAAAAAGAATGAAAATAGGGAGAAGAGGGTACCAATGAGTAGGTGCATCGCCCCCGAATCTGAAATACATCTCTCCCTCAGGTTTGGGGTTAGATGCACTTTTTCGAAGTTTTTTAGAAAGCGTATTTTAATATTAAAATAAAGTTTTGTTATATTTAATATGTTATTTTGTGAAAGAGATTGAAATAAACAATCAAATTACATTTACCTAAACTTTCAGTTGTATTTATTTAAGACTTTATAAGCAATCGAAAAAAGTGGTGCGTCTCCCCCGAAATGACCCTATACACGTATAAATAGCGAAACCAATCAATTGTTTTCACGTTATAAACCACAAAGGAACCCATACACGTTGAGAGTTGCATCGATACATGTTGCAAGTATCAGTATCGCGATGCAAATCTCAACGTGTATTTGACTGTCTCAGTAACGACGTATCAGTATTAGCTGGTATCGTCGTCTGTATCAATGTACTGAAACGTCGATACCTCGAGCGTGCAACTGATACGAATATGTACATGTATCGATATAAATCTCAACGTTTATGGAACCCTTAACGAGATTATTTACAGGGGGTTTGCTCTTCCCTGATCTAATCTCAAGGAGCGATTTAAAAGTACCTACGTGCACCTTGCAAACGCAAGAGAAAGCTGGAGAGAAATATTAGCAGGCTATAAGAAAATAGCTCGATAATCACCGTACTATTTGATAGAACCCTAGAGAAGCCGATGGAAGGATCTTTGTAGAACGAATGCCAGCGGACGATTGGCCAAACAGGCGGGAAGCCGTGTTCTTTTCTGGAAATTGACCCACTTCGAAATAAGTCGAAATCTTTCTATTCTCTGGCGTTATTGGGGGCCAGGTGGAGGGATTTGTTTGCCAGCTGGCAACTTTTACGAACCCCGGGAACTTTACTTCCACCGCGACTAACTTTCCAATCGGTGTTTACCTTGATAGGTGACCTCTGTGTCCCCTTCTTGTTGAATGAACCCACCGCATCAGCTAACTTCCGAAAATCGTGGATGTGAGAAGTTTCTCTCAATTTTACGGTCGACGAGAACCAATCAAGGAAAGAGTTCCACTGGACGCGAGCCTGAGGAAAATAAAAACTATTTGCGTAAGTGCGCAAACCATGCCGACGGTTTGTCACGTAACAACTGGAAGAAAGGAAGTTTGGAGAGCAAACAAGATAAATTGCATAAAAATCCCTGGCATTCCCCAGCTTCACGACTCTTTTAAGCGAGAAAGAGACTAGTATTTCCACAGGGCAAACTTTTATTAAGCGCACCCTCTGCACGTTCAGCCCCTCAAGTATTGACATGCACTTGTGAATCACTCCGCTTAATATATCACAGTAGGTATGATTAATATTCTTACTATGCTGATTCGAAAACGTTTTAGGGAAAAATTACTGAAAATATATTTTACGTTCACATGCACAGATTGGAAAAATGAAATATTGGAATATTTTGTTAGACGGTGAAGTAATAATTGTGAAAGTGAAAGATATCAATAAAATATAGTTATTTTATTTAAAGAATACATTGTTCCTCTTGGAACTAACATTTTATGATTACCTACAAATTAACCCTTGGACGGGGGATGGTTTGACAGTCGGTACCGCATAAACTTCAACTTCAATCTGATTCTTGTCTCAAATTCTGATTTCCTTCAACTAACCAGTACTATAAACTGTTTTGCATGGGTTCAAATGGATCCTGCGTTCGCCAGGCGAACCCTTTGACAGTTTACCCCGCGCGAGGCTTGAGCAGAACGAAAAAAAAAAGTTTACCAAAAAGCATATTTCACGAATACCTTTTTTTCTCTGAACTACCGAATTTAACACATACTCACATCGATTCGCTATCATGCTTTACACCCCTCACCCCCCTACTCTAGTCCCAACCAATACTAATACCGTCAGCTGTGAAACAGTCGACGGCGACGAGAAGATGATTGTGTTAGTAACGTCTGTATAAACACATTTAAATTTACAATTATGCCAAGTTTTTTGCGAATATCTCGTACACCAAACCCGAGCGCCAAAAAGTTTAGAGGGAAATGTTGTTCAGAATGATGACCTTGACAACATATGTGAAGCTCAAAGTCATCGGAGAATCCTCCCCTAAAGTAAACATTTACCCGTTTTTTTACACTTTTATCATAAACGAAAATATTTTAGAACTTACAAAAATATACATTTCTTGAACAGCGATTTGAAATTTTATTAAACCGTCAAAGGGTTAAACACATCCAATTAATTTTCCAATTCGCACTTCTGTATTTAATACTTATTCGCAGAAATTGTATATTCACAGATAAGTGGCATCAGTGAATGCATGAACATAAATATAAACAAAAGTGATAGCACATAAAGTTTTACATGATTTGACATGAAATCGCAGGTGTGCATCGCTCCCTCGCATCACCATATATTGTAAACGCAGTGCCACGCATCCTGTCATTGATGGTTCTCGCCATTTTTATACGATAAAAAAGCTGTAAAAAGAGTCCTGCATGTACTACCAAACGTACGTTAAATTTGTTTCACACTTGATAAAATGAAAATAAAACTTTCCCAATGCAATAAAAACGTCACATACACAGAAGAAGAAATATATTTCTCCTCTTATGCATCTTTTGCGCATGTATATGTGCAGCTTTATTCTGCTAGGTTTGCTTTAATTTAAATTTATAATGTTATTTCACAGAGAGTTAATTAATGCAAAAACAATTTCTATACAAAATTAATTATCAAAGTTTTTCTCTAGCTGTTTTTTTATTATCTAGATTTCTGTCCATTCTCCTACATTCCTTTTGGGTGTAAGATCACAAGAAACTTTCCGATTTCTTCCCCTGGTTCTTTTCATACGAGCGTGGCCAAGACCACTATCTGGACTTGAATCTTGCGATTTTTCAAATCACCGCCGAAGCGGATAAACCAGTTTCGAAAATGTTTATTTGCTGCTTTCGCGGAGGACAGATCAGGACAGAGTCGCGCGATAGTTTCCGGCGCAGGTACTAACTGCTGCCATCGGTTGGTCTCTGAATTGCAAAAAAGAAGAAGAAGTCGTGGAGAAAGAGAAGGGACTAGGTATGAGGAAAATTCTTTCAACTAATCAGAACGCGGGATTCTCAAATCATGGTGGATGCTTGCTCTCATCCCACTCGATTCGATTTTTTCGGCAAACCGGTTGCATACAGCAGTGCGAGTTTGTTCCAAGAAGAATGTTTTCCTTCGCTCTCCTTTTACTTGTACACCTCACTCGTCGGTCTTCGACGCTCGACCGTGATAGAATTTTTGCTCCCACGAATTACCGGACCTATTAAAGTGACTCGGGGGATTCCCGATTCCGACAGCGACTGTGTTTTACGTCACGCGTCGGGTCGGACAATAGGTTTCGCGGTAAATAGTGGCAAACGATTTCCACGGATTATTCTAAGGATCAGAGGAGTTTTATTCACCTCATGTTACTAGTCGCGACGCACATAACAAATGCGCACAATTCGCTCTATGACTTACAAAAGCGATAACCTTCGGAGCCTACAGCGATAGAGCAACTGCAAACATACAGCAACTTGGTCGTTACAAAAAAGCAGCATTCTTTTTACTCCGTAATCGAACGAGGTACAAATTTTATTTATATTAAGTTAAGAGGGAGCTTAGAAGTACACATCACTCTGCTCCTATAATCAGGAAACATCTCGTAACGAAACCAGGTATCTTAAGGTCTCATCTTGCTGACTATCCAGGGCACGAAATCGATTATTCGAGTGTAAACACCAGGCCATCCATGCTTGCCGCATGGTGACGGGCCGAAGGAAACGACACCGACGACGGACCACCTTCCAGTACCGTCGCGAACTCTCTCACGAGACATCAGAGGGCCTCCCGAATCTCCTGTGCACGAATCTTTGCCCGTCTCTCCACCGGCGCATATTTGCCCGTAACCAAGCGACACACCCGAGGTGCGGTAAGTCGTTTGACATTGCTCCTTGTCGGCGATGGATAACGAAAGCTTGAGCTTCACGTCGGACGAGGATCTGTTCTCGGTCCTTCCCCAGCCGGCGACGAACACACTTTGTGCCAACTTGGCGCTCGATGGCAGGCATATAGCCTTGATGTAGTGTGTGAACGGGACGTCGCGAGAGAGTCTCAGCAGGGCCACATCGTACTTGTGGTCCCTGGTCGTCGGCTGGTATCTCTCATGGGCGATCTGCTCAGCTATCCCGACCGAGATCGAGTTGTTCGCGCAGATTTCCTCGTTCTCGCCGTCCGGGATGCAATCCGGATCGGTCGCGGTGTTGTATTCGCCTAATCGGACGCTCTCCAGCCGCAACGTTTTCTGCAACCCGGACTTGATACAGTGGGCCGCCGTCACAACGTAACGGTGACTGATCAGGACTCCCCCGCAACCTGTAGTCTTTCCGCTCGCTGAAAAACACCAATTTCTAATGGATACTTAACTCTTCGGCCAATTTCGGGCACTTACGTATAGCGTATTCCAACAGCGTCATCCAAGGGAACTCGTCCAGGTCCGTTTTCTCTCCGCCCAAGATCCTCTGGCTCAAATCTTTACCGCAATCGGTGGGAAGCAAAGGATTACTGGACAGGTCGTACTGTAAGTTTGCATCGTTGTTGTCTGCGGCGGTTGGCTCCTCGATGCTTTCAGTTGGTCTCGGATTGATTGGAAATAAAAAATCGTCACGGGCTGGTATATTGAGCTGAGGATTCTGTTTCGGACAACAGACTCGCGGGTCCCTGCCCTCGAAACCACACACTGATTTCCTCAAGAAATCTGCTGCTGCTGGATCGAAGGGTTGAGCTTGAATCAGGTTCAGCAAAGGTGGACACACTCGTATTCCAATGCATATGCCAGGTGCGCTGGTTGGTGTCACACAATTCGATACGTATTCTGTAAAGAAAAAGTCATATCCCGCCGTTTGAAAAAATAATGCTAATTGCTGTCCGGCTGAGCATTCCGTATGGCGGCCTTGGATGTACAAGATTCTCACAATTCAACAGCTTCGCATATTTTGTTAGTAGTTACTCTTCGCCTTATTCTGTCAGTTGATTGCTTTGATGCGGCGAACGGTTCTTCCCGTCGCGTCGTTTTGTAATAGGGCCATTCCACGCAAAATCGGACACTTTTCGGAGTAACATTTTGGATTTTGGTGAAATTTGAATATATGATAGTATCTTGAAGGATTTTTCAAAATTTAAAAAATTATGGCTCTTACAGCTGTTTGAAATATAGCGTTGACCTTTTTTCAATAAACTATAACTGTTGAACTAAGAAACTGATAAAAGTGAGCTTTTACAGTGGTGACATTAAGAGTACCTAATCAAAATTATTTCACTAAAAAAATATAAATTTTAGACCACTTATTTTGCAATTGTTCTAAGCCAAGGAGCCGTTTTTAGCGCTTAGCTGCGAACAACCAGCCGAGCGTCGAGCTGTCCCGTTCAGAGTCGCCGGACAACATTATGTAGAACCGGATGTTTCGCGGAGGAGGAACACCGACAGGAGCGGTGGTAATGTGGGCCTGTGGTGACGCCAGCGCCAAACCAAGCCAAGTGGTGCCAACGCGAAGCTAACCACGGCCATCCAGCGCCGACAACCTATTTCCCGTCACACCCACACATTACCACTACTCCTGTAGGTGTTCCCCCTCCGCGAAATATCCGGTTCTACATAATGCTGTCTGGCGACCCTGGCCCCCTGTTACTAAGGGTAGAATGATTCTACAGTGAGGCCCCACAAGGAACCCAGCCATATACAGGGTCATCATTTAATCTTGCAACCAACGCTCGGGCGGACAGATAATATGGCAACAGCGCCTCACGGACGCATTCCACCATAACCATGCACCGGCCCAGCGTTCGGAGAGATGCTAGTGACCGCTGGACAGCAGTAATGCACAAACTAACGACGTTCAAATTAACGTCGCAAAGAGCAAAGAGCTATTCGGAATTTCCCCGTCGGGGTTGAAGAATTTTGGGCCTTTTTCGTATAACTTTTGAACTATAAAAGATATCGGAATGGAATTTGCGCCGAAAAATGAGGAAAAATTATTCCCTCTTAATGATAATTTAAAATATTTTACGTTTACTTAATTTTTCTTTTATCAATTTTTTAACAATAATTATTGTGAAAAACTTTTGCAAATTGTTTATTTGATACTGTATTTAATGCTCTTTTTAAAATTCACGGTGTTGGTAAACAATAGGCTAGTTCTTTCTGTATCATTACTTTCATAAATTGAGAAATTACATTTTTATTCAATTATGTATTAGTTCTGCAGACCTCAGAAGTGTTTGAATTTATTTTCTAAAATTTTTCTGTCTGAATATTTTAACCTTTTAGCTTCTCAACGCCACGCCTATATCGGTTTCAGTTAATGTCATTTTTTGGAACGATGCGCCATTATTGTGGCTTTTACACGCTGGTGGCGAAAAATCTTTCCGTACAGGTGTATAGCGCAGCGGTCAACCTTGTCGTAGCTAAAATTTTTTAAATTAAGACGGGTACGCGACCAGTCGACATTGTTTTTAAACCTCATTACAATAATCTTGGGTGCGAGTGGTAAACCGATCATAAAATTGCAGCGCGCGGATCGCTTACCTGGGCCGGGAAATTCCCAATAGCTCTTTGCGACGTTAATTTGAAAGACACCATCCTAAAATTTTCGATGCTCGGGCATCACTGCTGTCCAGCGGTCGCTGGCAGCTCTCCGAACCCCGGGCCGATGCATGGTTATAGTAGAATGCGTCTGTGAGGCGTTGTTGCCATTTTACCTGTTCGCCCGAGCGCAGGTTGCAAGATGAAAATGATGACCCCGTATACTTACCCTACGCTCCTGCGAGCACGTACCTACACTACTGCAGTTCTCCTCACTGATTCTACCCTTAGCAGTGGGATAGCTCGACGCTTCGCTGGTTGCTCGCAGCTAGGCAATAAAAACAGCTCCTTGTGCAGCGCTGTTCTAAAAAATGCAATTTTATAATAGCAGGGCACTACTTAAAAATTTGAAAAAAATGGGGATATGAGCCCTATTTGTCCTCTTTACGGACACGTTTTCAGAAACTTGGACCCATTAAAATTGGCCGCATGAAAATTAATTTAATGTGACGCTGCGTCGCCAACGCAAATCAGTTTCAACAGTTATAATTTATTGAAAAAAGCACAACGCTATATTTCAAAGAGCTGTAAGATCCACAATTTTTAAATTTCGAAAAATCCTCTGAAATACGTTTGTTTACCACTAAAGACTACGACATGTCCACGTTTCACAAAAATCCGAAATATTACTCCGAAGAGAGTCCGATTCCGCATGGAATGTCCCAGTACAGCTAACAAATAAAGCTGTGTTGATATACGCTTCACTCTGTGAAATACGCTATTTCTTTATTGTATAGAATGTTCGTATGTTCGTGTTCGCCGAAGGAAATATGTACGTCCGTTTGTAGGATGAGGATAATATAGTAAATTAACTTTACTTACGGGAATTGGCGGAAATTAATGGCAACATCTGAAAGACACTCAAAATAAACAATTTAACCATTTTTGCGATTGACGCGTCGCCTAACGCGAAAAGGCTTGAAAATCGAAAGGAATTCTCGACTGTCACTAAAGTTCTACGGATCGACGTGGATGCGAAATATATTAATTTGACGCTCCGGCATATATTACGGCCGCTCTGTCGAGGAGCAGGTTGTCGACTGACCAGAGTCAGGGCTAACTGCTTGCCTCACTATTTAACTCTCTTTCGATTCACTAGCCAGCCTGTGATTATTCGTAAAGTTTTGTTTTTTCCCTCATGTTATAGCAGTTCCTTCTATCGTAAAGCTTGAACTGTTCCGAGACTTTTCGGCACCGCACAGTGGGTTTTTGGCCCTGAAACCCGGACATAAATGAATTTCATAATTTTCCGTAAACTGTAAAATTTTGCTGCTCAAGGCAGTTGCATATTTGAGGAACAATGTGTGAATATTGTTTCTTTCATTTGTGCACTCATGAAGCAACGGGCTTCGTCATAAGTTAAGAGACTTTAGAGCACGCGTTTCTTTCTTAACCGTATGGAAATTGTGCGAATTCTTGCATTATGGAAGCTTTTCAGGTAGGTATATACGGCACTATCCAACAGGTTTTACTTTTTCATCATATACATATATTTGTATAGTTATTAACATTTGAAGGCAATCAGGAATTCAGTAATTTTTTTTTACGATTCTAAGATTTCATTAACGATTTTGTTATACTGCAGGATGAGTTCCGGTGCTTTTGTTGGTGTCATTATATTTGATAAAGGTTTGTGATCAGAGGGCAAAAAAAAAATGGTACCGGATTCCTCCGGATAGAAGTTTTATAGCTAATTTAGCTAGAAATGACTACTGTAATGAGGTTTAAAAACAATGTCGACTGGTCGCGCACCCGTCTCAATTTAAAAAATTTTAGCTACGACAAGGTTGACAGCGGCGCTATACACCTGTACGGACAGATTTTCCGCCACCTGCGTGTAAAAGCCACAATAATGGCGCATCGTTCCAAAAAATGACATTAACTGAAACCGGTATAGGCGTGGCGTAGAGAAGCTAAAAGGTTAAAATATTCAGACACAAAAATTTTAGAAAATAAATTCAAACACTTCTGAGGTCTGCAGAACTAATACATAATTGAATAAAAATGTAATTTCTCAATTTATGAAAGTAATGATACAGAAACAACTAGCCTATTGTTTACCAACACCGTGAATTTTAAAAAGAGCATTAAATACAGTATCAAATAAACAGTTTGCAAAAGCTTTTCACAACAATTATAGTTAAAAAAATTGATAAAAGAAAAATTAAGTAAACGTAAAATATTTTAAATTTTCCATCATTAAGAGGAAATAATTTTTCCTCGTTTTTCGGCGCAAATTGCATTCCGATATCTTTTATAGTTCAAAAGTTATACGAAAAAGGCCCCAAATTCTTCAACCCGGGCCGGGAAATTTCGAATACGTCTTTGCGACGTTAATTTGAAAGAGACCATCCTAAAATTTTCGATGCTAGGGTATCACTGGTGTCGCTGGCAACCCTCCGAACGCCGGGCCGGTGCATGGTTGTAGTGGAATGCGTCCGTGAGGCGCTGTTGCCATTTTACCTGTTCGCGCGCGCGTAGGTTGCAGTTTTAACGGATGACTCTGTATAGGCGCGTTTCTTTGGGGAGAGCTTCGGGTGTCTCCAGCGTTGCGCGTCCGATCATGTGGGCAATCGGGGTCCTCTGGCATCCGACTGTGCGGCGCACGCGTGCGTCTTGCGACTAGGGATGAACCGGTCCAAGTAAATACGAGTAAATACTCGATAGTTTTGTTTCCATACCGAGTAATTTGAGTATCTATTTGTATTTTTTGTTTTCCTGTGTGTTTCTAACACACAGGATGGCGTTTCAAGCATTTCGCTTATGTTGCCCAACGAACGATAGTCATTTTTTTCCTTTTTCCCTCCTCTCTCCTTCGGGTCCCAGCAGCAGCGACGCACCGGGAGACAGGTGATGGTCACCCATCTTTCCCCAGTACGCCGCCCCGTGATGTTTAACTTCGGTGATCTTACGGGAACCGGTGTTTCCATCACGGCCATGGCCGCTGGTAATTTGAGTATCGATACCTACGGTTGCGATACGTACTTGATATCGGAAAAAGGTACTCGTACCAAAAGATTTATTTTTTTTGATCGATTTATATGTCAAATAAATGTTTGTTAATAAAATACTATTTTTCCTTTCACTTTTCTGCATTCTTTTAGTATGTTAAACATAACACATCTGTATATATCATTTTATCATTTATGTATTTATCGTATTATATGTTATACTTCTCTTGTTTCCACGCCGCGAAACGACTGTATATTTTTTTTCTCTTCCGTTATACAAATTAATTATTATAGACTGGTTCGTACTTACTTATATACTTTGTTGTAACTAAAGGCTACTCCCCTTTAAATAATAGTAAAATAAAATACGTCTTTGTTAATAAAATATATTAATAAAAAACAATCTGTACTAATTTTCGTTCGATACAAGTAGGTATCGATACTTTTGATTCGGTACTGAGTGGATATCGATACTTTCTTTCGATACAAGTTATGAGTAAAAGTATCGATACCTTGACGGTATCGGTCACGGTGTAATAGACAGGTGTTCCGACTCCGGTTCCGAATCGGTAGCTTTTTCATTCTAGTTCTGCTGGCGGCCGCTAGATTGGCGCTCAAGGGGAAAAGGCTGACACTTTGCGCATAATACGACTAAAAGCTCTACTACACAATCACATAAATACATACGTACATGGATTTCTTATCATGACGCTTCTCGCGGCGGCCAGAAGAACCACACAGAAATCAGTGCTGAGTCAGAACACCCGTCTATTACACCGTGGTACATGTTCATCCCTACTTGCGACTCACTCGTGTGACATCGTCTTGGCGTCAATGTCGTGGTTTATATAAATAAGTCACGTGCACTATTGTCCGCCATTGCACAGTAATATAAGTGTATTCTAACAGGACTCATCCTCTTAATAGCGCGATTCTTACGGAAATATCTGTAATTAAATATCTGTAAATAATTACATTCCAGTTTTGGGAAATTATCTAGTATCACGGAAATGCAGACCACAAACTCTACCCGGACTGCTTTTAGAACCTCTATATTGTTCGGTATATCCATTCGTTCTTATTTCAATAAATATGAAAATAAGCGCGAAGTAAAACTCCTCCTTAATCTACTACGATGTTACTGTTCACTCTTCGTTGCAACTCTCTCGGTGTAAATGTAATAGTTACGTGACAAGTTCATTTATGTCACATGTAGCTCCACAACGGTCTGTCAATGTTGGCCGGAACGCATCGATGTTAATCCATTTTCAAACTGTCACGTACGGCCAAGAGACAATACGGCTGCAATATTACGAAGCACTAGTGGATATGGTTTGAAACGATATTGACCGGTCTTCTTTCAGTTCGTATCACAGCTAGTGCATGTGTGTTGAGCGACAAATAAAATGAACACAAATTTGCACAGTAGAGATCTACGGTTCAAATGACTGGATCAAAATTTTACAAACAACAATCGACCGATTTTGATATTTCCTTCATTCCACAAATTTCACACAAATTTTCGGCAATTATTGTTGTCCCTGTATCAGAGTTAGGCGTTATTCGAATAATTTTTTCGAATAATCGTCGAATAAAATTTGCGGATACATAGTTATTCGAAAATAATGAATAATCTTTTATTGAAAAAATCAGCGAATTTACCCTTTATCACATGCCTCATCTTAATAAATACACAGAAAGTGTTTATGTGTTTGTCTGTCGTCTAACAACTTTCGAACGGTAAACGCTGGGGTCACGAAATGTGTCCCATCTCATTATGCCTAGCTAATCCAGATGAATATGACTATTTTCACACAAAAAAATAAATAAATATAATTTTTTTTATAAAATTAGAATTTAAATTTCAGGCGAAGCCGAGTACTAAAGCTAGTAGCATATACCCCATGCAATCCTATGCCGCTTATTCTTGACACTTACCTATTTGTCGCGAAGTTCTTTCGAATAACGAATAACGCTACAGATTTATTCGCGACTAACAAATAACACTACAGATTTATTCGTGGCTAAAGAACAATGCTACAGATTTATTTGTGACTAATGAATAATTTGTCGCCAAATAAAATCGTTATTCACGAATAAATCCTGAGACTTTGTTCGTTATTTTTCATTTGTTATTCGAAATAAAATTTGCCCCACTCTGTCCTGTATTACCTACCTAATACTTTTAAAATTACTTCGTAAGGAATTCTACTTATTTTATAACTTAAATTGTACGCAAGAAATTGGAAAATAAATTTATCGCAAATAGATTTTCTCATTTATTGTCAATAATAAAGTGAATAAATCTTTACACAGACATGTACTACAGCTGACGTCACCTGCTTATGCACATGGAATATTGCGTTATAAATAGGGACGAAGAGAAAAGTAAGAAGATAAATTGTTTAGTAGTGAAATGCCCGCCATCTATTTCTAAGATGGTAAAACTAAATAAATTGAGGCATTTGAAATAAATAAAGATTTATAATTTAAGTTTCTCAATTTGTTGTGTGTTGTATTATTTGGAATACAGAATAATACACGTAGTTGTTCTTTGGTACTATATAATCATTAATTGAAAATATTGTGCTATTTTATTCATCGTCCACGATTTTTTGCTAGTCAGAAAAAATTTGTTTTGATAAATGTGTAACAGACTATTATTCATTGACTCATAATTGGACCTGTGAGCTATTCTAAATTTAATTACTTTAATTCATTTTAACATACGAATCATTTATTTTTCTTATAATAATAAATACTGCGCTTACAATTGAAATAATATAATAACTATGAATAATATTAATAGCTATACTAGTAACTATTTATTCAAACATCCTTATTTACTAAACGATCCTATATTATTGCAGAAGTTCGAATTACTATGATCTCTAGTCTTCTTTTTAGAAAATTTCAATTTTAATATACAAAAATCTTAATAGGAAAAAATGAAATTATGGAGAACATTACATAACATTTTTTATATTATAACGCGAGAAAGATACGTTTATACTGATTCGTTTCAACTAAAATTTGAGAAAGGATTTTCTAAATCAAGCAATTAAGGAAGAACTGTAAATTGTCCTCGTACTACCCTATACAAAGAAAAATCGCGAGAACCATTTCCAAACATTCCTAACGTACGCTCTTCCCGTTCAATAACCGTACAAAAGTACTTCTACTTTCCGATGGCACAAATTCCCTCTGTTATTTAACTTTCATCGATATTTGAGAAACGAGATCGTATGCACATTTCCGTCTGTGATGCGAGACTTTGCCAAAAGAAAATTTGCTCTCTGCTCCATCCACGGTTGAATTTTGTTCAAACATTTGCCAGGAAAGTTCAACCGTGAAATCACTGGTTAGCAGATTCATCGCGTATTGCAAGTCATATTTTTCTAATATTCCATGCGTACTACTGCAATATACTACAGCATTCTGTACTGCATAAATTTCAACTGCAAGTCAGCTTGTTTAATTTTCTACCCATTGAAAATACCATTTCTAGCCAGCGTCTGAACATTATTTTTTAATTTTTATACAGACTATCTTCTTTGAAAACAATCTGTGTAATCAAGTGCGCTCGTTAAAAATTTCTTTTTTCGAGTTTTCTTATAGTGCATGCAAGTAACTGCATATTTCCTTTCCAAAGAAATGAAGAAACATACTTTATCGAATACGAAAAGGGAGTCTTTTTGATATTCGTTAAAAATAAAATCTATTATGGGAATAGATAAGCTACCAAAAAAATGGCAAACAAATCTGACAGGGGCCAACATATTATTGACTAACAAGGGGAGGACAGCATGTGGTAGACACCGATTTTGATGAGCCTTGGCACGATGGATCTATGTCGAAAATAAGTAAATAGGTGTCCGAGCGTTTCTGCCAATCGGCCTTAATAATAGAGATATTTACATGGAAATTATTAAAAATTTCATAATGGCCGTGGGGTTTTAATGGTTAAAAATCTCTCACTACCCTTTCGCCCCCGGGGGATTCCCCTCTGAAGGAGACGGGGTGCCTTTTGAAGATTTCTCCAAGTTAAAAAAAAAATTTGTAAAAAAAATAATTTATAAAAAAAAATTCATAAAGTGTTTTTTTAACGTGAATACATCTTCAAAAGGCACCCCGACGCCTCCAGAAGGGAATCTCCCGCGGGCGCCAGGGTAGTGTGGGATTTTTACCCACTAAAACCCTAAATTTATAATAATTTACATGTAAATATCTCTACTATTAAGACCTATTAGCTGAAACGCTCGGACACCTATTTACTTATTTTCGACATAGATCCATCGTGCCAAGGCTCATCAAAATCGGTGTCTACCACATGGCGTCCTCCCCTTGTAAGTCTATCATTTCATTACAGGTACTACGATATCATAAATGCTGAAGAAACAAAGTAACAGAACGTTTCAAGAACCTAATAGTTAATGCCCTCTGGCAAATACCGTATCACCTAGAAATATACATTTTTCTCATTGTTAATCTATTAGTATGTTTCCTCCAACGTTAATTCCTCCCAAGACGAACGAATACCGCACGGAAGGATAGAAATTACATACATATACGTTACCGGACAAGTCTTCCAGGTTAAACACCCTCCATCGAATAGAGCGACGCGTAAGATATTCAAGGCTGGTAGTCTTACTCTCCCGGTGGTGAAGCTGGCTGTACTTGAAAGTCTAATGAATAATAAGCGGACTAGCTACAAGCTGTCGAGAGATTTTATCGAGGCCACTGTCAACATCCAACTAATATCGCGTACAACGTGGCGGATTAATTGCAACTGCCCCAAGATCTAAGCAGCATTTTCAGGGGGTTTAAATCGGGTTCGCATGACACCGTTGTATCCAACGCAGCATGACCCTCGGCCACGGATGAACTTTCCGCAACCTTTGACGCGGGGTTGTGATAACCAACGATCCGGAGGCAGCTGCACAGGGCATAGCTTACGGGAATAGGACGATGTGGCAGCGTCTTGTTTCTTACCTCTTTAACCCCTTAGCTTACAATGACGAGTCACACACTAGGCTTGCCCTTATTTTGCAGCATCCAATTTCTTTTGTTCCCACCCCCTAATATACCTCGACCTCTCTATATGCAAACGCTAATATCTAAAAAATGGTTGAAAGCACGAAAAAATTATATCTACAAAAATTGTAGAAAATTGAATGCTCTCTTTATATTATTAGAACGAAAATTCGATAGGGCATACCATTTTTGAGAAATTCTTTACGTCTAAAAACATTGATGAGTTCTGAACTTTAAGCTCTGGTCGGCAACCCTTTGCTATTGTCCGATTGCAATTAACTTTTTCAGGGATTGTTTTTTTTTATGGAATTGCACCATATTTAGCGATGCACAAAAAGAAGGGCCACCATAGTCACACACGTGGCCCGGTATATCGTTTCTTGGTAAAACTAACCAATACGGCGGAGCGATACTATATAGGCGAAAATTTAAAGTTGAATTTTCAGTTGGCCTGGGTGCGGGATAGTTGTCTTTTGACTAACCAAACACAACTGTAACAAAATTTGGAAAATATTCATGTCTGCAGGTTCCTTTTTCTCCTAAATAATCATATAATCATATAATCATTTTCAGGAGAAAAAGGAACCTGCAGAAATGGAAATTTTTCTAAAATTTTTTTACAGTTGTGTTTGGTTAATCAAAAGACAACTATCCCGCACCCAGGCCAACTGAAAATTCAAATTTAAATTTTCAAAATGTAAAAAATAAGATTCACATTTTGAATTTTTAACTTTTGGAGATACAGGTCCCACCGATTTTGAGAACACTGTTTTGAGAAAAACGCGTTTAAAGTTTTACGTCAGCGCCAAGTGGCCGGTTATTGCGTACGCATTTGCCGCTACTCAAATGCCTATAACTTTGGAAATTTTACGAATTTCAAAATATCCTTTTAAACATATATTCCTAAAAGGTTGAACATTCGAAAAATGAAATAAAAAAGAATCGATTTTTAGACCGGAACCTCCCCTTAAGCAAATGCTTAGGCATTCGGCATCCTTTACTAGCTACTAGGTTAGTGCATTTGCTTCAGAATAAGTAGCGACTGAGAATACCGCCCTAAGAGCGTCTTAAGCAGGCGGCATCCTTTACTAATCTAATAGACTAGTAAAGGATGACGAATGCTTAAGATGATCTTAAGAATAAGTATCCACTGTGAATACCGCTCATAGTGTACAGAACGTGTAATTATTTTTCTTTTTGACTCGTTCATTCTTTGACAATTAATGGCTAATATGAATTGTTGCGCGAGTCTAATGAAGGACCATTAAAAAAAGAATAGATACACATTTTTTATCATATGACATGTAATATTAACCTAATTTTTTTTTACAATTTTACTATTATTATATTGCAATCAAGCCAGTAACGTGTCATTTTCTGTTTTACTGTTTTTCTGTTTTAATTTTTATCCAGGGGAATCCTGTTCTCTACTACCATCCTAACAAGCTGAATGGCTTATAACACAACGTTCCGCGTCGTCTCTTAACGAGTATTTCTATTAAATAACTGAGAGATGGATGCAATCTTGTGACAGTAATGGATTTAATGTCAGCCACTTAAATCGCGATATAAACTGGTTATATTTTATCGGGCCATAAATTTCTTCATCAAGAACTTGCAACTGACGATAAATGATAATTTATTGCGATCGACCGTAAATATCAGTGCCCGTATCTTGCCTCGAGTGTTTTCGAGAGATTCGGTATATTCAAAAACGTTAAAGTTTTCAACAATGATAAATGATGTCCTTGTTATCAATTTTGGACCACATTGGTGATTTGAACTGAGAAATGTGTCCTGTGAACTGATAAAGGAAGAAGAATGAATTTCTGGTTGTTTAAATTAAACGAAGAATTAAGAAATAAAATCGAGAATAATTTAAACTCTTTTTCTTCATCTATGTTTATCATTGTTTACAATTTATATTATTCTCACACAATAATTTTTCTACAGAATCACTTATGCACAAAAGAATATTTACATTATGCCTTTTATCCAAATATTTATTTATGAATGGCAACATAATTATTGGTATTAATTTGATGATGTCATAAGTTTGTTCTCTTCAAAATCAATAGCCTTGGAGTCTCTATGAAAGCGAGAGAAATTTTTTCTATCGTCGCTACAAACAGTCTTCCAAAATATACTTTTTCGTAAACATAACTCGGAAATATCTCCAAGTTATTTCCACCCAAATAACATTCTGCATAAAATCGCTTACGGATCGTCTTTATAAACCCACAAAGGAAAAGCTGCGAGATATTTATAAAATTAATATGTAATCTACAGCGAACCGCTAATTTGTAATCAAGGAGCTGCCTTAAATAATAAATCGGGGTAAAATATTATCTTAGTAACACGATTAAAAAGTTTATGTGTCGCTCTTTGGAGATGAAAAGTAGGGGAGTCTGGGTGCTGTGATATTACTTTTTAACTTTTTCCTGCGTAATTCCTTGTTTCACATCCAATGAAATTTTAACGTCAACTGGGCCCAAAGGTGACGCGCTGATTTAATGAAACCTCCCTCCTATTCTGTTATAACAATGTTAAAAGATTAATTCGTTCGGTACCCTGCGATGCATTGTCGTGGACATTCGTACAATGTATGTATATACGTACCTGCTCCAGAACGTTTTTTTTTTATAGCGTTACAGAAATTCATTTTTACCTTAACATTCACTACTGACAATTTCTGTTTAATATAAACGTTGCTGAAGGAAATAATAAAGAAACGGTTCGCCAAGTATTTGTTAATTGAATTTTCAATTATCTAGATACTTGTGGCTTGGATTTTAAGGCTGTTTCATACTCTATTTCACTGCGTTTGTTGCTGTGTAGTAAATTATGGAGAAACGTACAAACTAAATTGATATGCTACATATGTAATTGTTAACATCTTAATACATAAAGCAGAAAGTTTATATGTTGGTGTGTTTGTCCGTTGCGTAAAAACTTTCGAGCGGTAAAATTCAGATGAATGTGACTATTTTCACAAATAATTTTTTTTTATGAAATCAGAATCTAAATTCCGAGTGAAACCGGATAGTAAAGCCAGTGATATATTATAAGCTTGTTGATAGAATGTATTGCGTACTGGTCACTATGATTATTGAGATCAAAATTTAAGCATTTCCAATCCATCGCTTCGATTCTCCTCACTACCATCTACTAGCACGAGATTGGCTTATTTAAATAATGTTCTGTGTTTTGACATAGATCTCACAGAATGGAAAAAAATCATTTTAGATGATAAATCATAAATAATGTTGTAAATAATTGTTTTTCAAACAACAATATTGGCTTAAAAATCAGTTTAATCCTTTCGCTGCGTATTTAAATTTTTGGGGCGATCCTTCAAAAAGGTCAATTTTACATCAATAAAAAAAAGTTTTTAATTAGCATTTTTTCGTTTTTCTCGGAGACAATTGCTGAGTATCACAGTACAGGGTTATCCATTTAAGACTGGCGGCGCTCGCGTGAGTTAAAAGAGAACGGCAACAGCGTCACACGCAAACTTACTACTACAATCATATGTCGATACAACCGCCATCTATGGGATGTTGCTAAAAGTATAGGTTCGTGTAGATGACCGATCTAATACTTTTCGCCAGTTTTAAATGGCTAACCCTGTAGTTCTAGCAGCAGCCCATAGGTGGCGGATGTATCGACATATGATTGCAGTAGTAAGTATGCGTGTGACGCTGTTGCCGTTCTCATTTGTACTCGCGCGAGCACCGCCAGTCTTAAACGGATAACCCTGTACAAGAGAATACATTTTATAATGCGCGGTAGCGGCGTTCCACTATAGTCGAAAAACGCAGCGAAAGGATTAAATGAATCCACCAAAAATACAATATTCCACGAAATTGATCCAAGCTTTCCTGGTTATCTTTTTTCCATCGTTAAAATGGTAGAAATCCCTATCAGGTTGTAAACATTACTACAGACAAAATTTGAGTTACATAGTAATAATTAAATGGGATAGACTTGAAAAAGAAACACTTAGTTTGAAAAATAATTAAACAAGTATTTAACAGATGCATCTATTCAAAACTGAGAGTTTTGCGACAAAACTGTTTCATTATTTTTATATCCATCTCTTGCATCAATAACAGCTTTCATTCTACTCGAAATACTGTCTACCAGATTTTTAGATTGCATGGCAGTGATCTGCATAAATTGCTGATAGTCTCACTAAAATCTGCAATTTTTTCTAATTAACGCCAGAAGTTTTAAATACGATTCAAGTCAGGGGATTTGGAACAGCAAACTAACAGTGAATCCTTGATTTCGCAGCGCTGACTTAGGAATATTAATCTTATGTTTTACTTCGCCATCGGCTCCATATCGAAACGACACAGTACAATAATACACATGCAATGTTGGACACATCAGAATAGTACACAGAAAATAGTGCACATACAATTTAGAACACATGCGATTTAGGACACATTCAACTTAGGACACATGCGATTTAGAACACATGCAGTTTAACGCACATTTTTTTTAGTGCCCATCAAAATAGCGCACAGCAAGATTTCACGCACAACCATCTTCTCGTCGCCGTCGACTATTTCACAGCCGACGGTATTAGTATTGGTTGGGGCTAGATTAGGGCGCAGAGCGAACCGATGTGGGGCCTAGGGGTCAATATCGCTATTGTTGTCAAGGTCATCATTCTGAACATTTCCCTTTAATCTTTTTGGTGGTCGGCTATGGTTTACGAGATATTCGCAAAAAACATAACTTAACATTAGACTACACATACCCATATCGGTTCGCTAGCATGCTTTACGCGCCCGCGAGCGGGCGCGCGCCCCCTGCCCTAGTCTAGCCCCAACCAATACTAATACCGTCGGCTGTGCAACAGTGCACTAAAAAAATGTGCGTTAAACTGCATGTGTTCTAACTCGCATGTGTCCTAAATTGAATGTGTCCTAAATCGCATGTGTCCTAAATTGTATGTGCACTATAAATCACATGTGTTCTAAATTGTATGTGCACTATTTTCTGTGTACTATCTGGTGTGTAAAATCTTGCTGTGCACTATCCTGACGTGTCCTAAATTGTATGTGTCCTAAATCGCATGTGTCCTAAATTGTACGTGCACTGTAAATCGCATGTGTTCTAAATTGTATGTGCACTACCTGCTGTGCACTATTCTGATGTGTCCCACATTGCATGTGTATTATTGTACTGTGTAGTTTTGATACGGAGCCTCGCCCCACGTGGTCAATCGCAAGATTAAATAGAAGAATTAAATAGCACTGTATAAATAAACTGGAATAACAGCAAGTTTTATAGTCTTGCTACGTGCATCTGCTCCAGTCACCTCTATATCATAATGCAGTATATTATTACGTGACACACACGTATTACATATTACATGGTTGGCACCTTGATCTTCTAAGAGCATCTGTACACTACCGCCATCTTCCACAGATGAAAAATGAATCGGCTGAATGGTGGAGATTAATCGTTCGATAGCTTTGTACAGTCGAAATCGTTTGCTTCCACGTAAAGTAAGTATGATTAATAAGACTGAAAATAAATATTCAAGACTTCCGGAATAATTATGTAATAATTCCCATCTAAATTGTAGATTCGTATTTCCTCTTCCTCTAGAAAATTTACAGAAAATTAAGTGTCTCAAGTATTTAGGATTCCTGATCCAGTGTATTACCAAAAATTGAAATCTTTTATTATTACAAACGAATTGCACAGTAATCACATTAAGAGTCCACTGTAACAAAATAACATTTCTTTAAAGAAATTTCATCCTCCGTGTTGGTCTGCCTTTAATCGCTATTACATGCACACTGAAGTATCGTGGAAGCAATTCTGTTTGAGCAACGGTCTAGTAATCTAGTTAATAGATTAGTTCCCGGAATGTTTCCAAACTTTTGGCCTGAAATGTGTATTCGCGTCTGTAACGATATACAGGTATACGCAGCGGAATGGAATCAGCAATTAAAGCAGGAAATGTTTCTGACATTTACCTAAATTCCAACTGATACGTTGATACACGTCGCATGAAGGGTGTTGACCAAACGTCGGGAGCCCCATAAACTGCAAGGGGAAGCTTCATTTCACAAGCTTGCGGTTCCTTTCATTTCTACCGTCGTCTATCTGCCGGACGTATCCTGTTGTTCCAGCAGGATGCTTTCGACGGCGTTATTTTTCACATAGCCCGGAGAAAAAGTTTGATCGCTCCGACTGGGCAAATAAATTGTCTGCGGAAATGCTCGCGGTCATCGTCCAAGCTTCTTTCCCCCTGCTTCGCTTCCTTTTTCCTCGGCGAAACTCCCCCCACCCCCTCTTTCGCCAACAAATTAATACACAGGCCAATCTTCGTCTGGAATTCCAGTAATGGCTCCTGATAGCCAACAAATGTGAGGCTTGGAAGCCGCAATTGAAAAAATTACGAGCATATTAACTGCCTCGAATTTTCTATAAGTAGTTACTAGTTAACGCTATTTGTGTTATTTGCAGTGTTGTAATGCTTACTTGAACTATGTAAATAATTCAACAAAATTAATATTTGTAATATACACTTTAGTATGTGTACAATATTATTAGATATCTACTTTTTTAATGAATAAAATGATTTACTGTTGAAGGGCTAGTATCAGTGTGTCAATTCGAAATTTATTTAAAAATGTATCACATATCTACGGTTTTTTATACAATTGTGAATGTTAGACTGTTGGTTATTTAACAGAATTTAACTTCTCGAAGGATTGTTTTCGTTGTAAACACGAACTTTACCCCAAAAAGTATTTGTGGAAAACAAATAAACACTTTTCTGGCAACTGAAACTGTTCCATTACAAACCTCTTTATTATTTTATTCAAATATCCAATAAACATTATTTTGAAATTTATTTTGTCATTTGATATCGGGGGAAAATGATACAGTGGTAATTAAATGCAGGGGAAAGCGGGGTAATTCCGGCCACATAAGCAGTAAATGCTATAAAATTTGAACAAGTTACACATTTGTTAGTTTTTTTATATTGATAGTTTGAAGTGTCTAGTTTGTATTAGTATGACCGAAAAAGCATAAATTTACGTTGTAACAAAATTGGTAGCAATAACACAAAAATAGTCATTTTCTTTATAAAGGAGATAGGAACACTGTAAAATTAATAAAAAATTGTGTTATTTTTTATTTTAAAATTAATCTCTACACATATAAAGGAAAACGTATGTTTTCCTGTTCCCTCAAAACTCAGGAACTAATAGATTAATTTCGATGTGGCTGTTTTTAACGTGTAGTACAATTCTCGGGAAATCGAGAAAAAATTTTTTGATATTGCGCTCGGATTTCGAGAATTTTCTTGACAAAATGGCCGCAGCATTCGCCAAGCGAGGGTTAAAATATTTACTTTTCGCTAAATTTTCAAATCGATCATAGTTATCCAGGGTAAACGTATACCAGAGATGAAACTACGCAAATAGAAACTCTAACGATTATAATTCTCTAAATTAAATTACTCTCCTCTGATACATTTGTATTCTCTCCCTCCTCTCGCCGTGTATGAGAATAGCGCTCATTTTTACCGCGTGAAAACTGAAAAATCGATCGATCTCTTTACGCTTCCTCTGCTGTATTTAATATTTATTTATTCAAATACCCGGCATGGTTCGTGTCGACATCGACGTTGGTCCTCCGCGTTGCGATTTCCAACGTATGAACCGATTTTTAGCATTTTTGCCCGTGAATTTCCGCCGGTGGACTCGTCGCCGTTTTCTCGTCGTTTGGTTAACGATTGATTCGTCGAAGCGGGGGAATAAATTTACATTATTCTGGAATATGATCCGGCTGTAGACCGCTGGAAAATGTGACACGTCGGGGGACTGTTTGGTCATTTGCGAAATGCCTGAAAAATTACCACGTCTCATTTCCCTTGAAGAGTGGTATCGTTACGTAATAATTCAACTTTGTGTTAAAACTCGTTAATTCGATACGCATCCGGAAGTGCGGTACGGTTTTAAATATCTACGATACATGATTTTGTTTAACCAACTAAGTAATCGGATATTTTAGCTATGTGCGCATGAAATCATTTAGTTAACGCTTGCGATTCAAATTTTATTCACTGTTATAACTGGCCTTGTGTTCAATGCGTTGTCATCTAATTAATTGAACGGTCCATTTATCGGCAAACAATTTTATTACGTCGGGTATTAAAGGGAATAAAGAATCGATTACCATCGTTTGTAATTTTTAGTTGCCAATAGAGTGACATTTTTTGAAACACCGTATTTATTTGTGTTTCGCACACATATCCTTTTCTACTTGGAAAATTTGAGATAGTTCGGGAGAAAATATTAAAAACTGAAATATTTCCATAAGCAAATACTGTTTGAATGTACTATTCCATTTAATGCTGCAATCAAATTCTATTTGAAGAGTAAGTGGAAGAACAAGAAATACCACAAAACAACTTTATCAAGAAAATTAAGTTTTAACACTTGTCCACCAGTAGTGGTAGAGAATTATCGATAGTATATCGATAATTATCGATAGTCTTCAATATCGAAAGCTATCGATATGTTTATATGACTATCGATGGTGATCGATAGTATATCGATAATTATCGATAGTTTTCAATATCGAAAGCTATCGATATGTTTATATGACTATCGATGGTGATCGATAGTATATCGATAATTATCGATAGTTTTCAATATCGAAAGCTATCGATATGTTTATATGACTATCGATGGTGATCGATAGTATATCGATAATTATCGATAGTTTTCAATATCGAAAGCTATCGATATTTTTATATGACTATCGATGGTGATCGATAGTCTTCTCCCCCCACTTCCACCCTGTTCATGTCATTACGCTATCCGCGTTGCTCGACACTCTAGACAGCGACAGCCATGTTTTAAAATAATAACTATTATAATGTTTTTAAGTAAATGAAGGACTTCAACCGTTGTCAGAGTTATGCAAGAAATATCTCTGTATTTCGGCTACTTTCGCAGAGTATGAAAGAATCTTTAGTAAAACTCAACAAATAATTTGCGAGACGGGCTCCAGAATAAGCAAAAAATGTTGACTTAATCGTATTTTTAAATAAAATTATAAAAAGCTATTTTCGTACACTACTCTTTTTTTAAACACTTCCTATATTCTTCATTTTGAATTCTTTTTCTATTTGGCATTGAACATCACTATAATTATCATTATATACTATAATATCATTGAGTACACTATGTAATCGTTACGTTGTCATAGGCACAGAATAATGATGTGTAATCTTTCATCTAACCATAGCAAAATATCCTACCAATCCCATCAGAAGCTTTAAACGGAATTGTTTATCACGCATTTCTGTATTAATTCTTTTAAATGCACACAACTTATATAAATAAATAGGGCAATGTGGAAATTATTTCGTGTGGTATCACTAGATTTAGTACTCAATAACGTACGGGAAAAAGCTGACGTATATCCTCCAGAATTTATTCGCAAATACGAGATATGCATTATTCTCGGGAACGTTGGGCGGGAAAAAAAAACGATAATTCCAGCAAATTAATGTACGCAGACGGTTTAGCGATATCACTTGATATGAAACGCGCTACTGTGGGTAATCAATCATATTACACACTTCCTGCGTTTCCCGCTCGCCAAAATCTTTCTCTCTACCAACAATTTCTGCATTCCAAAACTGAATAGTCCAGAAAAGCATTGTCTATATTACTCGCACAGTGGCGCACTCAGGATTTAATAATGTCGAGTTGAACGGATAAAAATATTTTTAATGCAAATCCAATAAAATTCATTAGGCGATTATAAAAATTTATTTAATGAATAAATTCCAGTTTTTTACAAAGTCCCTTCTTTGGGGAGTGCTAGGAGCCCTCGCCCCTCGCCCTTTTTTATTTTTTTTATTTAAGGTTTTGAGTCGCATTAACTGCTGAGGTCATGAGCGACTTTACAAGTTTATCGATGTACTGCAGGGTACCTACAATTTGGCATATATTTTGATCGCTTTTAAAAACGTAATTGGGTCTCTGATATTTTCGCTTGAGTTCACTATTTTACTTATATTGTTTTTAACTGGGTACCTTTTCCTGCTTTCAGCCAGATGATTGCATTCAAGTTTATAACATCGAAACGTATCGGAATATTTAGTGAATTATCAGTAACAGTGTAATTATTGTCAACGTACGACGATTAAATACTTATAATATTTATTATGCTTGCAGCGAGTGAGCAAATTATTATACTCAAAAAATTTTCGTCAAAGTCGGTGAAAGTCGATCACAAATAATTTTCTGGATTTTGTAAAGTAGTGTTATTGATTAGCCACATCGCCTGGCAACGTGTGAGCAGTCCTAGGAATAAAATTATTACAAATAAGACAGAAATAATAGGAATACCATCATAGTATGGCACAACACTCCAGAACTACAAGATACTTCCTCGCTACTGCCACGCCGAATCCGAGCCATCATAAAAGATAAAGACGGCGTCACCAGATACATATTGAGTAATTGTATTTCTCGTACAATACAGCCTTGAACCTATATAAATGTATTTAATTTATATTCTTAAATACATATACTAGTATTAAAAAATAATATTATAACATTAAAAAACGAGACACCTATTTTATTCCATTGCTTAAACTTACAAAGTATAAACATTTTTATTTCAGTATAATAATTTGGCAACCCACTGTACAAGTATAACGAATTTCACGTGGAATCATTGTGTACTTATATCACACTAGATTAAACTTAATATGAAATTAATAATATCGAATGCTTCACAAATACATTAAATAAAACCGTTATTCTTATCTGCATCATTCAAGATGAGTGATTTCTAATACAAATGATTGAAAATTGATATAATCCAATTATTATTAATAATCCCATTATCGTTATTCTGCAGTTTGTTACGACACGCAATTTAAGTTCCAGTAGCATTCAGGAAACGCGGAATCAGATCGCAACCCCTGGTTTGCACGACGAGGAACTGACACAGGCAGTCAACGTGACAGTTACTATTTCACTTACAGTGCATTAAACGTACATTATTCGAAGACGCGTTAACGGTGAGGTTTTTACGGCCGACATTTTGCATGATTTTACGTGTCAGCAGGCGAGGCTGCATAATAACCGTAAGACCATGCAAATTTTAATTCATCCCTCTGCTCTTCCAAAAAAAAAAGAAGAATGGAACAGCGAGAGAAACAGATTTCGCGTTAATCTTCGTACGTGGAAGATTACAAATATGCTACTGCCACATTAATGTTGTGCAACAATTTTATTCTACAAAAATTCATACAAACCGAATGAATGAATGTTAAAGTATTATTTAACGATATTTTTCAACTAGTCTTTCACGAGCCTACTGCAAAAACATTTTGCGAAATTTCGAGAGCATATTTTACTGGAAAATTTCGGTGAAAATTCCATCGTGGTAAGGGGTCGTCCTTAAATAACGCAAGGCTTTTTTGAGGAGTGAATTTTTTACGTTTTCTTACAAAGGGGAGCGTCTCACGGGATATTTTTATAATCTAATTTTCAATATGAGTTAAATGAATATAAAGCTTTAAACGAATTTTAATAACTGAGAAAATGCATTTAAAAAAATATTTCGTAAGGAAGGGAGGAGGGGGTTGGAATATAAAATCTTGCAGATTCTTATACTGGGTAGAGGAAGGGGTAAGAAATCGCCAAAAATACCCTTACATAATTTAACGACGACCCCTAACATCATTAAAATCAAGGCATGCCTGCAAGAAAAAATTAGATATAGCTCTACCTACCTATGCGTTTCGCAACTACTATTGCACACGACGATAGACACTTTTGTAAGTATACAGGGTGTTTCACCTAACTCTACCACTAGAAATATGTCTGCTCTATTTAAAATTTCATAACAATGTTTCCTACAAAAGTTGCATAATTTTATATGTAGGAACAATAGTTTTTTTTATGAAATTTTAAATAAGGTAAAAACATTTCAGGTGATAAAGTTATGTTAACTCGAAAGCAAAATCAAATAGGACATATGTTTATATGACCGTTTTTATTATTTAGATATGCTGAGGTCACCCATAAAATATTTCCAATTTATTCTGGGACACCCTGTATATTGTACGTATAAACAGACACGCAATTTGAAATTTGACCTTTTAAAAAAGTTTGTTCTCACCTCTGGTCCCCCCTCGTTCAGAACACAAAGTCCATATGCTTAATTTAGAGCACATTTCAAACAATAATGCTTGTACATATTGTTCCCAGAAATATGAATGAAACGTACATATTTTCAGTGAGACGTTCTTTGTTACTGCAAACATTCAGTAACAATTCATACACTTCAATGAAACGTAAAAAAATACAGGGGGATGTATTTGGCCCTCTACAATGTTTTGCATTCTGCAGTGAATACAAACTCGATACTGAACAAACTTTATTCGAATGTATTTTAAATTTTTCTATCGGGTTTCCAAGATTTTTATGCAGAGTTTCGTGGAAAAGAATACCTCGAACTAGTACATGTTACTTGCACTGTTTGTGACTTAAATCAGCACAATACTCTTGATCGTTTTACATTTCATTCCGGGCCTGTTGTTCATTAAAATTTCAATTCGTTTAAAAGGGCCAAAGCACGGGCCGAGGAATACTCGCTGTGAATAGTGGATAAAGTCCAGGTAGGCAGCTTCCACCCGTTGAAACATTCACTATCGCGCAGTGGAGTAGCCTTTTTTCTTAAGGGGAGGTTCTGGTCTAAATGTCGATTTTTCTTTTATTTCATTTTTCGAATGTTCAACCTTTTAGGAAAACGGGTTTGAAAGGATTTGTTGAAATTCGTAAAATTTCCGAAGTTATAGGCATTTGAGTCGCGCCAAATACATGGGTCACAACCGGCTACTCGGCGCTCACGTAAAACTTTAAGGGGAGGTTCTGGTCTAAATGTCGATTTTTTTTATATCATTTTTCGAATGTTCAATCTTTTAGGAATACGGGTTTAAAGGATTTGTTGAAATTCGTAAAATTCCCCAAGTTGTAGGCATTTGAGTCGCGGCAAATACATGGGTCACAACCGGCTACTCGGCGCTCACGTAAAACTTCAAATGCGTTTTTCTCGAAACAGTGTTCTCAAAACGGTGGGACCTGTATCTTCAAAAGTTATTATCCGATTCGACTGAAACTTGTTTTATTTTGAAGATTATTCTTTTGGCTAGGGGGGGGGGGGACTAAAAAGAATTACAAAAAGTTGAAAATTTATAATTTTTAAAGGCGTTGAAAGGACGAAAAATACAGGGAAAAGTGATTTCAAACGTGAAGTGTCGTTATTTTCTAAAAAAATGTAATTTTTGTAATTTTTTTAGTTCCCCCCCTAGAAAAAAGAATAATCTTCAAAATAAAAAAGGTTTCAGTCGAATCGGATAATAACTTTTAGAGATACAGGTCCCACCGATTTGGATCAATTTTTTGACGCCTTAACTTTAACGACTCCCCAGGGCTGTTTGCACTGATTAATTATAAAACAAAAAATATATTTCTATAACATAAGACATCCTTAATACAATGCAACAAGTCCCATTAAATTATATATAGTAGTTTTCCTTTAATTAATTCCTAAATATCACCTATTTTTTTGGGGCTCTAGACCAGAACCTCCCCTTAAATACCGCAGTTTACGCCGAGTTTTGCAATTCCGCGCGAAACTATACAGCAAACTAATTTCTCTTACCATTCGCTGGAAACCATCCAGGAACAACCAACAGAGGTTTTCAGGTAACCATGGTGCCGTGCAGAACTGTGTCTGTGAACGGAAAAATAGTTACTTGCACACGATGCAACATCGCGATAATAAAGAACCCTCGAGTTCATTAAATTGCCAAAGTTTATTCCTTTCGCAGGCATGTGCAGTGCCATGTTACACGTGCGTATCCAAACACGTGCGATACCATACGCGGCTCTATACAGCTGCTCTAGCGAACATATATGTTGGATGAAAACATCGACCCATGGTTTTTATAGTTAGTGTTTTGCCTGCAAATTCCCAACATAGGGCCTACAGCAAAAAAACTTACGACAGTTTGCCAACGAATATTCAATGTTGGGCCTACAATTACTATGGTTGGTTAATTAACAAAAAATTCACAACGTCGGTTAAATGTCGTCTTACAAACGTCAGAAAATTTGCTGCATCCAAAAACCTGTTATTATATTCCCAGTTGTGATTTTAATTTTGTTATTTATAAATACTTAATACGGACGTCTGTCTTAAGACGAATATGAAATTTTAAGGAATGAGTCTAAAGGTCGAATGATGATATTTTGTGGAATATTTCGCGTCACTGCGCAGCTTTTATAAGCAATGAATACTAGTTATGTAACTAGAAATTAGAATTTTTTTTTGGTTCGTAAGCGGAAAGTTTGGGGTTCGATTCTCCTCATCGCGATTTTTTTTTCTAAACCAGACCTGAAAAAGACGTCTTTACGATGTCTTTTGAAGTTCTTCAAGGCGCCTTCTGGACGTCATTAAGACGTCTTTTGGAAAGAAGCCCTTAGTTGGGCCTATGGAAAGAAACCTTCAGTTGGGCCTGCTTTGGTTACAATCGTTGGCCCATTTAAAAATAGCGCGACACTTCAACAGTTGGCCAACGGATAACACGTCATTGGCCTAACAAACTCCCAACAAATAAATGCTACTAGGGCAGCACCTAATAAACTGACCCGTGTCAGGGCCCTCACTCGAACTGTCTGACGAGGGGACTGAACGACGTAAACCGAGAGTGAGTGAAATAGCGCACCAGTGGGAGACCCTCGGTCGGCGGGGAATTGAGTCATTCAGTATTGAATATGAAACTTTTCATATTACTGATTACACCTTGATGAGAGTATTACCGAGGAATTGGTGGGTTTATGTCGACGAAAATGAGTCCAAACACGAAGCAATTCGGTCTATTTTTTATTATGAAAACACGATGAGAGTTCCAAGCTCCCCGGTTTAAGGGGAAAAGCACGCTTCTCGTGATTAACTTCGCAACATTTCTCCTGCAATTATCATGGAAGTAATTTGCCAATCCACGTAATACCAAATAGGTAGTAAACATCCAGGCAATTTCTCCTGAAGGCTGCATTTAAGCAATCTTCAGCAGACACTATACAATTTGGTGAAGTCGTTGATATTCTCCATTCAAATTCTCTTCTGCAGTATTACATAGTGCGTGTAACGGGAAGAAGTCACTTTCCAGTGTGTGAATTACAACATTTAGTGAACGTAGTGACGTCAACTAAAAATGGACCGAATTACTTCGCGTTTTAACTCATTTTCGCCGAGAAACCATAAAAAATCCATTGGTAATACATTCATGAACATTTATCAAAAACATGAACATTTTATCTTTCGGTCCTGGGTATTTTACTTGGCCCGATGGTTTTATTGCTGTCGGCAGTTAACGGGGGCCTACCGGGGACCGCAGGCCCTCGATCGCAGCGAGGAAGCAAACTGTGGAGTGGGTAGGTCTTTCCCCATAATGCGGGGAAAAAAGCATTTCAACAATCCGAGGAAGACTGTAGTACAGAATACAACGTCTCAAGCTGGACGTGACATTAAAAATCATTCACAAAATGGAAGACCTCGACACAGCACGATGGAAATAGATCGTACCACCCAATGAAAATGTGGAGAAAAAAAATGTACATTGCCGCTTAAAAGTATTTAATCAGCCATTACATATAGATTTCATAAAAGAGCATATGGAATGAAACACAACATAGGTAGTTAATTACAGTACTGTCTCGTTAGCCGCTCGCTGGTCGGGACCGGCGTTGAGCCCATATCGTGAACGGAGCCCTAATTTCGAGTGTTCGTTTCTCGCTTCTTTCTGGCCGAAGGGGGGAGCGAGATGGAACAACTGCGTGCGCGGCGAGCGTGCGCGATGGTCGCAAGCGCTTACCGTGAGCCGGGTCTGCGTCAAGATTTTGCGAAGCGGTTTTCATGCTCACGGTAAGCGCCTGCGACCTTCGCGCACGCAAATGACAGGCGTCCGAAAGACGGAGCGAGACAAAACATCAACGCTCGCTCTCATTCCATCTCGCTCTTGCCATCGCCGGACAAGAGTGAGACAGAAGTGGTGGGGATAGCGTAAAGTCCATATCGTGTACACCGAACCGAGCCCGTAACGAGACAATACTGTATTTATTTCTTGTCGTTTCTCTACACTAGAAACTAAAGCGATTTTACCTCATTACAAATGATGGGGACTAGCATTCAGTTATAATACAGTACCTAATTGTTCTCTTTTTTCATGGCAGTACAGCTATCACACAGCACTTCATACGAAAATAGTGCGCTCAGCCGATGAAACCTGAATTCTTTATCGCGTTCCTTAGATGAATGAGTATATTAAGCGAGTTAACGTGACGTTAATTTGCTCATTTTACTTAAAACACTCTCAATTTCCTAAAATATAATCAAAAGCTACGTTTAACGAATATGCAACAGGATCAATATCCCTACGGTGGTAAACGGTTCTACTCACCATACGTTCCCCCAGACCCAGCTTTCCATTTAGTTCATTCCCACTATATATTGTAGTATTTTACGAGCTACTCCATGTCAGAAACTTTTAAATTCGCTTTTTTTTCAATTTATACAGTTTGGTGGTGACATCGCGAAGTATTTATTCCTCACTTTATGTTACCCCAAACGCTGAAATTTCTTCGGAATACGATATTTATGCAGCTAAAAGTGACGAATCGTTAAGATTCCTGTTTATAAATTATTGAGATTAATGGCACGTCAAAACAGAAAATATAAAACTAAAAGTGGCTTATAATTTTCTTGTGACTGTCAGTAACATTATTTCTCTTAACTAACAGAATTTACTCAGAAATACCGATTATAACTATTTCCTAAACATGCTTCTTTGGTTCCTTGTACAAAAACACTACAAATGAACAAACAGTAAGAATTCAATAATTTTATTACTACTGTACTTCTATTTATATCTTTTTAGCACTCAGAACAGATTCATTGTGTATGTACACAATTATTTCAACCCCCCAGATTATTCCCTATTAAGCCTTACCTCTTTTTTAATTGCTCTTCTTGGAATATTGCTTTCTTAAAAAAATAAATGGTCAATCTGACTGCTTCTTTATAAAACTTCTACAATTGTCATACACAAGTATATAGTTAAAAATAAAAATATACAGATACAATATAATAGTACAACTTTAGTCTACGACGTTGTTTCGTCTTTAAACGGAATTTTTTGTCTGTCGTCTCGAGGAAAAATATTTACATTTCCGACAGCCTGTTTTTACAATATAATAGTAAAACTTTAATCTACGACGTTGTTTCGTCTTTAAACGGAATTTTTTGTCTGTCGTCTCGAGGAGAAATATTTACATTTTCGACAGCCTGTTTTTCTAACCCGAGCACAACTTTTCTTAATCAAAGCGCCAGCTTTCTTGGCACAAGAGCGCTTCTTCCAAGCTTCTTCATTGAGTTTGGGCGACAAGGACCAGCTGGGACCAACGACGCTTCCCCGTTTCCCCGATTATCGAGGGCACGTTATTACTTCGACACCTTGGGGAAGGGTTATGCTAAATGGCATCAATGCAACGACAGAATTTGTTTAAAGGAATTGAAAATGAGCCCCATCCACACGGAGAATATGTACATAGTGGGAAATTTGGCAGTGCAACGTCAGTCAATCAAAAGGTACCGAGCAGTCAATCTTAACCAATCCAGAAATCATAGGCAGTCTGCTTAAAATCTTGTTATCCCGCGGCTGTAGTAATTTCTCTATTAGTAGTTTCTTTATGGTAAATAAGTAGAATAAATTAGTGTTACGACTTCACTGTTTTGAAACAAGTATTTGAAGCCTCCTATACAGGGTGTTCAAAAATTCAGGGTCTTCCCGGGACATGCAGTATGCTGATGTAAAAAGACATCGAAAAGTGCTTTACCGTTTTGGGATCCGGGCCTTCGTTCTCGAGATATTAACAGTTGAATATTAGCGGTCCAACTTCCGGGCCGCGCAGTTTAAAGCCGAGTCATCTGAGCGCGCGGCAGCGTGCGCTCGCACGCACACGCAGGAGGCCCACGTACACTAGCGGACAAAAAAGTTACCACTTTTTCGATTTGTTCTATTTTTTTTATTTTTTAGCATACGTTTGGGACTGTGGTATGTTTAATATGCATATTCTGATGGAGAATTTAAAGCTGTATAAAACCCAGTTAAAGTTGAATTTATTTAACTGACAAACAAAAGTGTTATATGACATTGATCGGGGTAACACATTTTCGAGGCCGACAAAGAAGTTGCGACGTTCAGTAACTTTTTAGGTTGTCCTAAAAGCAAAAAGTGCCCCCACAAAATATTAGATTGTTTTTATTAATGTTCAAAAGTGGTAACTTCTTGTTGGCTTTAAAAATGTGTTGTCTTCTTTAATATTATGTAGGGTTTTTGTTTGTTAGTTAAATAAATTCAACTGTAACTGAGTTTTATACAGCTTTTAATTCTCTTTCAGGATATGTATATTAGGCACATACTGCAGTTTTAAGTTGATATTAAAAAGTAATAGACGTAGGGTGGTTCGAAAAAGTGGTAACTTTTTTGTCCGCTACTGTAGATACAGGTTCAGACAGGCAGTGCAGCCGTCTGCGCTAACCTATTTTCACGGTTCTAACCAGCGCGGTCGGCTCAATTGTGTGTGTGAACCTGTATCTACACGTGCTTACTGCGCGTGCGTGCGAGCGGTCACTGCTCCGCGCATAGATGACTCGAGTTTAAACTGCGCGGCCCGAAAATTGTTAGACCGCTAATATTCAACTGCTAATATCTCGAGAACGAAGCCTCGGATCCCAAAATGGTAAAGGACTTTTCGATGTCTTTTTGCATCAGGATATTTTATGTTCCGGGAAGTCCCTGAATTTTGGGACACCCTGTATGTATAACTACATGCGACATGTGCTTAAAAGTTCGCCCCGCCATTACATAGTTTGTCGCTGGAAACGCGACTTGATGCGCATGTGGTACCAATGTTAGTTAGACTTATAACACTGTATGGTCAAAACAAACACTTAATAACGTACACAATTTTATTTATAAGTATACAACGGTGAAAAATAAATATTTCAATATCAGTTACATCAAACATCATTATACAATTTTTTGGTAAACAACATTAATGCGTGTAACACGTAAGTACCTCACTTTTCAAGTACGTAAGCCTTGTAATTGTTAGTAAAGACAGTATGAAAAGAGGTGACATCTGTCTATCGTAGTATCTATCATGTAACATTCTTAACTATATAAGAATGCTGATACTGTAAAATTACAAGAATTTGAGTTTCAGAAGTTCATAAAAGGCAATGTTAAGTCTATCAAATGCTTTGTAACCGGAGAGCGTGCTATGATTCTTATACACTATTAGGAGTGTCGCATCAAGACTAATCGAGCGCCGCCATTCTTTACTTAAAAATCATATGAAATAACCTTAAAAAATCGGGTAAGGTAGGCTCTCACTATATCTCAATTCGCACAAGGCACAGATTTGGGTAAAATATTTTTAACCCCTTGGCTTACCACATCGAGTGAGACTCGTGGTCCCTCGATCGGGCCAAAGATGCAAAGCACGAGTGAGACTCGTGTCACGTCGATCGGGCGAAACGTAAACAACAAAGGTCGGCACGCCTCGCGAGCAATCCTCGACGACGACTGAACATTTCGCTGATGTCTTTTCATCTCAGTTATTCCTGGCCGCATACACATTTATTTACACATCATAAGCCCCGTTAGCCAAGTTTCCGGCACCTTTGTTGCAACTGCGTAACAGGGCTAGGACGCGTGCGATTGACAACTTCGGACGCTGAGCCGAACCGTGAAATGGCTCGACGCGTGGCTCACCGCTGGTACTGATTTGGTGCCGGCGGTCGGAATTTAAACGGTAAGCCAGGGGGTTAAGATGATGCGAATTAATCTATCGGAAGTATTCGCGAGTTAGGTTCCTTTGGACCACAAACCAAATATATGAACAGGTAAAATAAAAATCTTAAGCGGGGGAAACCAAAGGTTAGAAAGTGCGAGATGCAGCATGGTGAGAGCCTGCGACAACACTTAAGAGACAAATAGTAGCGGATTCAACGGGCAACCGATCTTCTTCAAAACAAAATAATTATGATTTTATCCAAACACCCCGTTTTTAGTAAATTACCTCTCCATTTTCCCGGAAAAATAGGCCCCACAGAACATTTGCCAACTAGACCTTTTTCCTTAAATTCACCAGAATCGGCTTTGGAATCGAAATTTGGCAACGTTGCATGTCACTAGACCGCTGAGTTATGCCTAGTGACATGCAACGTTGCACAAATTTCCGAAGGGAAGCCGTTTTGACGCCTAAGTAGTGTACGCAACACTGTAGCAAAGAGGAGATATAATAAGAGGCGTCACTCCGGGCGAAACCTTTGAAGTCCTTACTTGACCTTGGCATTTAAATTGGTTGTCTATTCGAGCGGGATATTCAAATCGACTAAATGTACCTTACCGCAATTTGCTGATTATTGCCGAAGTTTACCGTGAGGTACCGATCATTGTCAATGGGCATTTAATTTGGTTGTCTAGTGATTTCCCTAGTTTATGTCTGTCCTTGTCGAGTGACGCCTCTTATTATATCTCCTCTTTGACTGCAGGTTGGGACTACACTACATTTATGTATCTCTTAGCCCTGAATGTAGTCGTATTGGGATCAGGGCCGTTCCTGGGTTTTAGCCGCTCAGGTGGAAAAACAATATTGCCGCCCTTATTAATTAAAAATTCTTTAATTAAGAATTTAATATGCAGTGTTTACTTTTATATCCATACATACATAATTTTAAACAGTTATCATGCAAAAGAGTTTCGATTATTATTCTTATTAATCAAAATTTTAAATATAATAAACGGCCTGCGGCCGCCTCTACGTTTGGCCAACCAGGTGCGGGGGCACCTTCTGCACCCCCGCCAGGAACGGCCCTGATTGGGATCTTACAACGAACAACACTTAAGTGTCAAATGCCGATTTGGACAACACTTATTTAAGAAGCAGTCCTTGAAAAACTATTTGCTACGTATTTTTTTTTTATTAGCAATTGTCCATACCTAGGGGGTGACATTAGTCCTCGAAGTTCGGGGTAAAAATCACGTTTGCCTCAATATCTCAGAAAACACGTGGTGTAGGAAAAAAAAATTCCGAGAAAAGTTTTGTATTTTTTAATAACAAATTTAACTACGTAAGCAGATTGTCAATTTGCTTAAACAATACATTAAAAACTAGTAATTCTTGACACGTTTTTGTGAATTGAGAGTAACAAAATCATTGATATGTAATTATCAAAAGTGCTAGACGTGTATCTGTGTCAATTTACATATTTTATATCTCTCGAAGTTAATTCAGTGAAACCCAAAGCAATCGGTAAATAATTTAAAAATACAAGATGTTAGTTCTAGAAATTTAATTAGTTGGAGGATAATGATCGTGTATAATATCAAAATAAGAATTTCTATTTTATACATATGCTGCCATCTGTCCATTAATGCAAAATAAATGCGTCGAGATGCCCGATAGCTCAATTCATTTAGTCTTTCCATGGTATGATGGAGTTTAGCATGTTCGCTGCATAATTCCACTGTACAGCCAAAAACAATGATTTTTAATAGCAAAACCATAGTAATACATTCCTGTAATCTATCTTCCAATTACTTGCTTCAATTAAACTGTGAAAAATATCATCATACCTGTGTCATCTGTATGAAATTCGTCATATGGGGGTGGCAAGTATTTATCCAACATTAACTTAGCTAGATCCGTACTACTATCAACAGTCTTTAAAATACTAACTCCTATTTCAGTCGACATCACTTTATCGGCCTGTTGCCAGCTATATACTCTTAAGTAATGCACCTTGCAATACGTAAGTAACATCATAATTCGGACTTTGTGTTTGGTTTCTTGTTTCAAATCATTGAACGTTTGTACAGCTGGTCTGAGATGCTCAGACACAATGAACTTAGTATGATTTAATATCTGAAAGAGTATATATTAGTATCCTCCCTTTGAGTCTAAAATATTTGAGCTACAGAAATAATTCAATTAATAAATACGAATATTAGACTTTATGCTACCTGTTCTGGCTCTTGCTTGATAATAGGCAGTTTCACTTCTACGTAATCCAGCCCTTGGCAAAGTGTTTTGTCAATAGCACAGATTGGCTTCTCCATTAACTTAGCAGATAATGACTTTTCAATAACAGTATTAAGGACATTTTCCACCACATCAAACGCCCAATGGACAAATCCATTTGTTTCTTTCACTCGGTCGTACACTTTTGTAGATTTATCCCACAAATAGTTGACGCTTGGTATTTTTCGAGCACGCTCAATAGTTTGTATTTTGTAAACGTGGTCCAACAATTCTCCCTCCGTCATGATGGTTAGCAGTGGTGAAATTGCCTATTACAGAGAAAAGAATAAGTGCTTGAAAATACATGAGATTCACGGTGTACATTGCAAAACTAGAGTTATGCTGAAATTATGAAAGAATTAACGCCAAATTATACGATCTTGAGTTCTATTATATATAAGATAATTTCTGTTCCAATGCGGGACAAGCAAGCAAGCAAGCAAGCAAAAAAAAAGGGTTAACAGATCCGTGAGGAGATCTTTTCCATAGTTTATTAAAGCATTTACAATATATTTAAAAATACATACTTGTCATTATAAAGTGATAGATTGAAACGAAATTAAAAATATTTGTTTTTTCACAACAACAAAAAGTGGAGGAAACAGTAACTTTATGCCACTGCGAAAATGTAAAAGGTTACATGTCCAATCCGGGACACTTTGCGGGACAAAGGGCTCAAATGCGGGACTGTCCCGCACAATGCGGGACATCTGGTCATTTTAATTATACATAAGCAAGGCGCATTTTGTTTTCCACAATTTACGTAAAACGCTTAATGAAAATGGTCGAAAGGTTCTGAAGGTAATTGAAATCTTAACAAGGCGACGCTTATCTTATTATTTTCGCGGAACATATGGCAGAAATAGAAACAGCAATTGTTCGAAGATCAATGTCAGCGTCGCAATGTGACAGGTGCATCCGAAAACTACTGTCACAACAAAGAGAAATGATCTGATGGCACTTACGGATATAGTCGACTGCTCTGAAAGTGTGCACTTAGCCTTGTTTTCCTCAGTAACGAAGCATGCACCTTGATCCCTGAGTCATTTCACCATGGAATATATTTACTTAACAATCGCGGAATAATTTATGTATTCTTCTTCTGCTGGGGTGTCGTAAGGTCGTAACCCTCGTGCATTTTTCATAATGCGATATCGTCATTCCGGAAAGAGCCGCACGAGTGCGCCTCTGTCACGTCTGTGTAGGGATCCCGTAGCGGTTACTGACGCTCCACCAGAGGGCCACGCGGCGCGAAATCTTCTCGCTTCTGTTCGCTAACCCTCCCGTTAGTATTGTGTGGTTTCCGCTGGTTTAAATATGTGTGATTGTGTGAAGTTAGCTGTAAAGGCGGCCACACACGGTCCGGCCCATAGACATATTTGTATAGATGGAGTAAAAGCTTGGACTATCGGCGAGGGGAAGGTAGGCTTGGATGGGAAAAGGCAGAGGTTTAGACAGGGCCGGATTTGGGGGGGGGGCAGGCAGGGCAGCCGCCCGGGCACCAAATTTGTAGGGGCGCCACTATATGCGTTTATTCATTTATATCCGTTCTGCTACTTGATTTTCGTGCTCTTGGAGGGGCGCCATGATAATCTTGCCCGGTGGTGCCAAGTATGCTAAAGCCGCCCCTGGGTTCAGATACGGGCACGTCGGTTAGCTTCGGATGCATTCGGCATGTATAACCACTGCGTTACCCGATTTACTCGTATCCACTCGTATCGCTCCCCTTACCGCGACCTTGCTACCCTCCTCAGCTTATGCTCCGTATATATATGTCTATGGCCCGGCCGGCCCCTCAGTTCGGCCTGCGCAAGTCGGCCGAACGCCTGTAATGCCCCCACACGCTTCGCCCGGCCTGACAAGCTGGCCGGATGGTGCATCCACACGCTCCGGCCGTTTCAGAAAAAAATAATTATTTATGCTTTATCGCAGGGGTGCACAGGGAGCCGTTTTTAGCGCCTAGCTGCGAGCAACCCGCCTGTCCCGTTGCTTAGGATAGAATCGGTGAGGCGAACTGCAGTAGCGTATATAGCTGGGTTCAAGTCATACCAAATGCACGTACACTACTGTAGTTCGCCTCACCGATTCTAACCTTAGCAACGGGACAGGCGGGTTGCTCGCAGCTAGGCGCTAAAAACGGCTCCCTGTGCACCCCTGCTTTATCGTACCGATATGGAAGTGATGCCTTATGTTTTTCCGATGAAAATCATACCAAATTTCATGTAAATCGGACTATTATTAACGTGTAATGATAAATATTAACAAATGTATGTAAATAATTTTTCATCCGAATTTAACGCATTTGCATCACAAAGCGGAATATTCCGCGAAAAAATGGCTGCTCCATGTCACCAAAGGCGGAATAATCCGCGTTCAGCGACTATCCGATATCCCCCTAGCGGAATATTCCGCAAATTGATTTATTTAAAATAATAAAAAAATTATCAATGACATAAAAAATACAGGTTCATCGTCACGTTCACTGTTGTTGTTATAAGTGAAGGTCATACACAAACAGGGATGATGCGAATGTGTTAAATGCTCCCATGCACGAGCGAGCCATTCCTGTATGGGAGCCCTAATACATTTTCAAATGAAAAGTGAAGCATTTTCTTTTACAATTTTGCAGATTAATTATTTTTTGTAAATTAAATTAAAATCTAATGCAAATCACTAAATACATCATGCGTCGGACTGAAAATATATATCCAAGTTCTTTGTGCAAACGTGCAATAATTTTATTAAATTTTTTTTTTCAATTCTTACATAATATAGACGATATAAAAAAATTCCACACTAATATCTCGTGTAAACACGCGTAAAAACGAAATTCCATCATCGTTATGCAATCACGAAGTTTCATCATTTCAGTTCTTCCCTTTCTTTTTGTCCACTGGACTTTGCGCTTCTTTGCACTCGGTCTGTGTGGCGATTAAACTCAAGAAACTTGTCAAGTGGAGAATGGATATAACGCTCGACATGTAGGCCGCCACATCTTCTTTCTTCACTGTCTTTAATTGGGCTGCCACCGAATGGTACACTCGATTCGCTGTTTTTGTTGACAATTGACCCATGGTTTGCACTGTGTGCAGAACTTTGTTTTCGTCAGCCGATACAGGAGCTGTAACACAAATTTTGCACCACTCGTCACGTTTCCTCTGTTGTGGCCTTGGTAAGTCACGTGTTAGTTACTAAAAAAAAAATTTTATACCTGGTACATTTTCTTCACCCTCAACCGGAGGGAAGTATTGGTCCAATAAACCATTGATGAGGGCACTTGTGTTGTCCACGCCTTGCACAGCCATGTTACCATATTGCGTGTTTAAGAGCTCGTTGGCCTTTGTAACACTGATCTCCTTGAGCGTGGATGCTTGTTGAGACGCTGATTCCTTTGCAACGTTGAGTTTGTCGATGGTCGGTTGCAAAGAACTGCTCATGACTGCCTTAGCTGCATCGTAAATCTGAAAGGTGCAAAAAAAAAAAATGGTTAAGACAGTAGCATGTTTTTCTCAGAGTTCTATGCAGCCACTTGAGATTTATGTAATAAGTCGACATCGAAGAATAAACGATCACTTTTTACTGAATAGTAACTGTGTAGAATCTGTTTCTATTTATAAGTGACACGGCTACTTATAGACGAATACAAAAGTTTTCCTCTGACGCAGATCAATATCTGTGTATCTGTTCTGTTTAAAAAAAATCACTTTTTGCGATGTAATGTTTAACCTTTAGGGGACCGGGAACGTCCATTTTGGGGCTTTGAGTAAGCGCACTACTTAAATGATTTAAAGTATAAATACGCAAGTGTGTCAGTGTTCGACTGTGTATTTGTGTATCCTGCAGCTATAAATTCGTTCTGTTCAAAAGAACACAAAATATACGACAAAATAAAATTCCTGAAAGAACACAAAAATACCAAAAATAATAATAATAAAAACACGAAAAAAAGAAGAAAAGATAATACAAAAACTTTCTATGTTTAAATCGTTTGCTCTGGGTAATGCTAAAAGAAAGTTACTCTGAATTTTGGTATACCTATGTTCATGCGTTTAGGTCAGTAAAACTGCCATGTAGGTCAAACATTTTTACAATCCGACTACAGATTCGTAATCAGCAGTATCAAAAACCCCCAGACATACCATGTTTTTGAAATTAAAAAATTTAAAAAATTGTGTTACCGTTTCGGACCGGTAAAGCGGAGCCCAAATTTTGGGGCTCCGTGCAAGTCCTCTAATTCTGCACAAAATATACGTTATATATATATATATATATTTATTTATTTATATTTATATATATATATTTATTTATTTATTTATTTATATATATGTATATATATTTATTTATTTATATAAAGTGTATATTTATAAATATATATATATATATATATACATTTTTGGAAAATGAAAACCACTATTTAAAAAAAAAAAACGGTTCTCTAAAGGTTAATCTATCATTAAGAAAGAAGAAGTTAAAAAATGCCATTTTTTAATTTGAGGTCTTAATTTATTGACGTGTAACTTTCTCTGAATAATAAATGAAGAATAAATAGCATGTAAAGTGATATTTTTTGTTCGGCGTTCAATCTACTATAAAATCCCGAAGTGAAATGTCTAAATGCTAGATTAGGAGCCAAAGGTGACACTCCTATCTCGATGTAAAAATAAGATAACACAAAAATTAATTGTTGCGTTAAATACCCGCGTCAATACCGCAAATTTTTCTTTAAAATACTTTCTTATACAACAAATAATTTACGATTTTATAATTATTATGTAATGTAAGATCAAGTTAGGTGAATCACCCTGTATATGACTGGTTTAGCTTTATCACGAAATGTTATCATTAACAAGAAATACTGATTGAGATATTCGTATTTACCTGTTGAGGAGGCTTCGTCATAATCGGCATTTTCTGTTCAACTATATTTAAACCTTCGCATAATTTTTGGTCAACAGCGTTAATCTGTCCTTCGAACTTTTTGGCCAAAGGCGCAGTAATTGGTGCAGCTGTAGCAGTGGCATATTGAAGTCCAGCTTCGGCCTGACTGAGCGCCCAATTAACCAAATGATGAGAATCTTTCAAATAAGAATATGTTGACTCCGTTTTCTCGATCGCGGAGTGAATAACAGGGATGCTCTTTACACGCTCGATTACCTCGAGATGGGGTGTGCTTTCGGACGATGCCTTACATGTGGCTTCCTTGGCGTCTGCCATTTTTCCTGGAAATTAGAGCAGGACATTAATAAACGTGCATTGCATTGTGCGATAATTATTTACTTTAGGTTTTCATCAGAGATTTTGATAAAATTTAAATGCGTTGTAAAATTCCACATTCTGAACAACTTTTTCCTATACATGTTGCCGCCGCTCGGGCTTAGTTTCCGAGATACCTATTCATAAAAATATTTTGGTATTTATTCAGAATCAGGTACGTACACCTGTGTTGATCGTTTCCGAGATATCGATATGTGTATGGAGCTAGATAGGGGAGGGGCCGCCAGGGGGTGCCGCAGCTACGCGCGCGCGATAATTAAAAAAATTGTAAAAACTTAATTCTCAAAAATTTTATATTTGCAGTCCACATTATATACATATATTAGCTCAACGATATATCTCAAAGTTATCGAGATAGGTGGTGAAAACCTAAGGCAAATAATTACCCATTATGCTTTTATGTTTTAATATCAAGCCATTTTGTAATCTTTGCAAATACTGAAATAACAAGAGAACAAGAAAATGTGGAAAATCGAATCAATATTTCACTGTGCCACGATGCTTCGGTGCATATTGTGAGATATGTAAAATGTTGCACAGTGGATTGTTGGTGACTGAAAAGTGGTATTAGGTCAAACTGAATTTCTTTTTAGAGGGGATATGTTATAGGCAATTTTATTCTTTCATACGCAAGAGAGTGAAAGAGATTTGAACGTCACTAAATGTACATAAGCCACATCTGACTGAATTCAATCAATATAATCACTAAGGTCAACTAAGTTCGTGGATAAACAAGAAGCATTTTTAATATTACTCTGATATTATATATATTTCGTTACTTATTACTTCTTTTCCAGTTATACAGTGCCCCAATACAGTATCCCAGTTATGCAGTGCCCCAAAGTGAATATATAGTAAAAAATATATTCTTTCCAATGTATTGTAAAAATGTAATTGTAAAAATTTCCACACTGATTAATATTTTCCGTTGAGGGAATCATATTTTTCTCCTGTATATGGGTACTATAACTCATATCAAGACAAGTTCAACGATGCGCCACGATATGACCTTGAATATAAACGTTTATGCCCCTTCAATTGTAATAAAATTTAAGTGCTTTCGACCAGCATTACTTATAAAGCGGCAGATTCTTAATTAAAATCACAATGTGAAGTCCAGGATTCAAATCTTGAAGTTATTCATTCTCCTTCCTGCTTTTGTTGTATTTTCTTTAGCGTTAATGTGTATCTTTGTATAACCCTGTTTTATTCGATTTTATGTATAATCTGAAACTGAAGTACTAATAGTTACGATTATATATATAACTTGATGCGATGTTAGATAAATAAATGAATAAAAAAAAGAAATAATAATATAAAAAAATTCAGCACTTGTGATTACAAATAATAGTTAAGTTAAAGGTTATAAAATTTGATTTGAGATAAACTATTTACAAACTGTCACCAAATAAAAACAAAAAAGTAATGTACATATATATCAGGGGTGTCGAATTTTTCCACTCCGATAATATATAAATATAATAAAATAATAATAAAATAATTCTCTAGCGCCAGAATTATTTGGGATTGGATAACGCGATACGCAAAACATGATTACGTAAAAAAATTTTAATTACATACTTTTGCAAGTCATGAGTTTCCCCTAATGTAACTTTAACATAGGTAGCCCGTTTTACATTCAGTTATATTCATTTAATTGTGTATCGTCAGAAATAAGAATATTTCACGGTTTAATGATGTACTTATTACTTTACGTCATTTCTAATAACTAGTAATATGTATAATTTAGAATTTTTCAAATCTAACGGTTTATTTGTTGTGAGCGTTTTACAGAAGAATATACGAGTTCGAAGTGGTGGTCAATATTAGTGACCCCGATGACAGTCAACCTAATTTAACGAATTTAACTTAATTCAATTTTTTAAAAATGATGTCTAATAATCGACTATTGAAATATCTTTTGTAGAATATTCTCCAAATTGGAGACTGTATTTCCAGGTATACTTAGGAAATAATTTTGAACTATGACCATAAAAACAGACGCATTTTATTTTTTTTATATCTTATATTTTCTGAAATATCAAGGTGATCGTGGTTTTTAAATGTTTGAAGGCCAGCTCAAGGTCACTCTGTTACAGGGCACTGAATTCGTCTTTTTATCGATTACAGCACAGTACCTACATACGTATATTGCATATTGATGGAACTGTGGCAGCGTATAGCGTTGTTCGGGAGTTATAACACAAAATCGGAAAATAGCCGAGTTTTCAGTGGTTAATTTCACCCCCTACGAGCGAATTTGGGTAGCAAACAAAAATTGCGTTGTAATCAGTTGGAAACCCCCTAAATATGCGCAAAGTTTCAGAACTTTTTGAATTTCCGGGTTCGGGATCTTCCCTTATTAGTGACATACTTAAAATGCTTCCCCAAGTATATCTTAAATTTACAATAAGGAGCAAATAGACATCATTTCATTGATAAAATAAAAATTTAGCTGGGAAAGTGCATTACGTTTTTCTGATATACATATAAGCAGAATAGGTAAATGTGGAGCGTGAACAAATAGTGTTTTGCAATTTACAAATAATAATAATGCTACCTAAATTAATACTGAAGTGCAGAATTAAATAAGCAAAATATTTGAAACTCTAAGAAAATTAAAAGTAATTACAATACGTATCGACAAGGCATGCGAGCAACACACATATTTGCAATAGAAATGACGAATCAGAAAAGTGTGAATAAATTGCAGTGCTAGATCGTAGTACGATACTCAGCTTTTAATGAGATTGCACGAGTAATGCATGACTCATCCGCTGCAAAAATAAACAAGTTGTAAAAACTGTCTGTTGGTACGTCTAGAAGCCTAGTTCCGTTGTACAAGAATAACAGTGAATCGTAAGTTCTAATCGTACGACGTAGACAGTATTGTCTCGTTATGGGCTCGGTTTGGTGTACACGGTACGGACTTTACGCTATCCCCACCACTTCTGTCTCACTCTTGTCCGGCGATGGCAAGAGCGAGATGGAACGAGAGCGACCGTTGATGTTCCATCTCGCTCCCCCCTCCGACCAGAAAGAAGCGAGAAACGAACACTCGGAATTAGGGCTCCCTTCACGATATGGGCTCAACGCCGGTCCCGACCAGAGGGGCCAAGCTTCCCTCTTACGAAAGTTGAAGCAGAGTTTGTAGTGTCTCCTACCAGGTGCGTACTAAACTGTGAATGTGTGAATTGGTGTGAATCGGGACGTAATGCACCGTTTACTTTAAAACCTGTCCACGGATCGTCGCGCCAGCGACACGTATACAGCAGATAGAAGGATAAACATTGAAATTGAATATTTCTTCTTTTCTTAGGAAAAGAAAATATATTCAATTTCTTTGTATATCCTTCTATCTGCAGCATACGCGTCACTGACGCGACAATCCATGGTCAGACGGCCTTAGAAAGGGTAAACCAGGAAAAGTGAGGACACTTCCTCGTGTCTGCGCCAAACATTTCTAAATGACGACAGTCGTCATGGTAACATTTCACCAACGTCGAAAGGTTGTGTGTCGTGCTCACTGATACACGTAGGTATGTGTGTGTGATGTACCTAGCGCCTCCTACCAATGCGGTGCTAACTAAACGGGAAAACTTCAGCCAAACAAAGACGGCTTGGTCCCCCTGGTCCCGACCAGCGAGCCGCTAACGAGACAATACTGTAGTATGAATGGACAACGCGTTAGCATGCCTATTTACGCAACAATCAGCAATTTCGTAATTGCTCGCGAATCTGAAAAATTGTAAATTCGATATCGATGCGCATGTTTATCCTTCAAATTGCTTTCCTGCCATTTTATACACATTCTCGAGTTGTGTACTGCGTCTGCTTTGGTATTGGACAAGTACTTGATACTTTTAATTATAAACATTTCAGAATCTTCTTACAATCTAAAACAGGGGTGCACAACACCCCCAATTCCGGGCGCGAGCGCACATTAGAGCTCGAGCTGAGCTCGAGCTTGAGCTCCGAGCTCGTTCAAGAACAAGCGAGTCCGCCAACGGAGTGGGGAGCGGTTGGAGTAGTGGGAGCAGAGCGTCACAGGCTGCCGCCAGGGGTTTCCAGAGTTTGACGCTCCGAAAGTAAGGCACACTTTGGGGAATTTTTAAATGAAATGTATCGAGTATTATAATTCCAATCTCTGTACTCAAGGTTTCAAATTGAAGAAAAATGAATCCACGATTAATAAATATTAACAAATTATACATAGAAATATATGTATATTCACGTATGGATCTAATATTGGACCAACTTTATAAGTATCCGAATACTTTTGTGGCCCACTGTATATGTATATATCACATATATGTTATTAGATATCTTCAAATGCAAATACTCAAATTTACGTATGCGAATTTGTTAAAATTAACTTTCTGAATATAATATAAAATTCTGTACGTTTTCGTTTGGTCTTGTATATCTATCGCGAGTATGCTTGTAGTTGTAACAGGCATACGGCCTTTGCAGTCATAGAGTTCCCCACCACGAGACATTATACCGAGGAGTGGGGATGAGCATACCACGGTCCAGCTCGAGGGCTCACCGACTGCCCTAGGGCAGACTTAGTGTGCACCCCTGATCTAAAACATGAACGACTGGTGAGTTTTGCGTAATATTAAGAATTTATATTTTTATGTCAAATATACTTATTTACTGAAATAATGAGTATAATTTATGGATGGATGAAAATTGAAGGACTTATGCTATTAGAAAAAGACTGTTCTAAAAAATAAAGGGGATGGTATTTCGTTACATGCTCCATAAATGTAGCACCAATGTTTTAGATTTAATGAAGTTTCCTGCAATATGACGAAGGGTATAGTATTACCTTCTTCCCCTAATAAACTATTGATCTTTGCTATAGACGGTTCCACCGTCGTTTCACAGCGGCTTATAGCAGTCTTCGAATATCTACAATAATAATTGCTTTCCATCCCAGATTCTGACGGCGGAGACATTCCCACCACTTTTATTATTCACTACATGTAAATAGGCTAGAGATGCGACATGTGGGGGACCACCACATTTTATGAAGTACACAGTAGAATGGTTATAAACTGAAAGGAGTCGCAAAATATATGTTTCATATTTTGTATTATCGAAAATAATATATTTCTATATCTTTTCGCAATCATAAATCATAAATCGTAAACTTACACTTTTTGGTCACCTTTAGAAAGTATGTTCGAACAAAGTTTTCTAGGCTTTTATATTCTCACAAAAGTTTAGCCACTTTTCTTGAGAACTAGCAGTTATATGGAATTCTGTTTCTGCGTGATCGCCGCACAATTTCAAACAATGGACAAATTGAATCTATACATGGAATTATAAATTAATAATATCACCATTCTATCTAAAATATAACATGTGGCAACCCTCGCCCTATTTCGCACGCAGGAAAGGAGTCAAAAACAAGTGGAAATTTAAGTTTTTATATTTTTCTTTACATCTTGGTAAAAGCGTTAACAATATAGTAACGACATTTTGTCCACGAAGATACGTCGGCAGCCATAAAAGTGTCTCAACATTCATCTCGTTCAGTATTTCTGTTGCATCTTCTTTTTCTCTTCGCTTCTCGGTATCACCGAGTGTCGTATCTGGACTGCATTCCTTCCGACGCGACAAATAGTTACAGGGGTGGCGCTGCACTCACTGGCCAATTCCAGTGTAACGTGTGTTTTGCTCTGCTCGTCTGATATCGTGCAATGAATGATTCATGTACTACCACACACGTGTTCAAAGATTATTCGTAGCACTAAGAAAGGCTTAAACAAAACGTAGTTTCGAGCCATGAAGTACAGTCGTCTTAAAGGTACCTTCTCGTGTAATCCCTTCAAAAAATTGTTTTGTTTTAGGTTTCTTTTCGGTGATTGGTTTAATAAAAGCTTTAATAAAAGTACCCCGAAAATCATCGAATTTTCATTATTTCGCAGTAATGTTAAGTCATAGGATAACCATACTCATATGTTTGAAGAAAAACGTAAGGACCGCTTAGTTTTAGGTTTACAATTTCAACAAGAGCTCCGCTTCGTGACACGCCTAACGAACGAGTGTCTCGTCGGCCCGGTTTCTGATCCTCAATCAACGTTTACAAAAATGCCCGGGTTTTGTTTACTGTTATGCGAGCATGACTTTCCTTGCGTTTTGGTTACGCTTTGGCCTTATTTATTCTGTCCTAGTCTTACATTGTCTTTTTTCAATGCAGTCTTAAAGAAATAGCTACCTATGACGGTGATAAAAATAGAGGTCCCCACGGTGCACATGATATTTCAAGATAGGCTCAGGTCGAATCAAAAATCGAAAGTTTTTCTTAAAATATATGAGTACGGATATCGTATGAACTAACCCCCCTTAATAAAAGTGCTCGGAAAAACGGTAAAATTATACTTCATTATTTTGAAGTAACGGATTTTCTCAAAATTCGAATTATTTTGGAAATTGTAGCAGTTTGAATAATTAACTTTAAATTTTTATATAACAATTTACACTGTAATGCTTGTAAAAAATCGAATAAATGAAATATCAATAAAATCCCACGCTAGGTTGTAGAGAATATATTCCTGCTTATATATCTTTGTTATATTTCCTTCTCAGATGGTCCAGTCACTCCCGGGAGTATGGGCCAGTTTTTTTGCAGTTCTCCGAGAAGCCATTTTGTACAATTTTCCATAAAAAATTTCTATTAAAGTAAAAATTGTTTTAACACTGTGTAAAAAATCCAAGCCCAATATTTTTATTTATACAAACAAAAAATCCCAAACTTTTAGTGGCTTCTGGGTGGGGCCCCCCTTAAAACATGTACCAATCATCGAATTTTCATGATTTTGCAGTAACGTTAGTTCATATGATAACTATACATAAGAAAACGTCCCAATACTCCCAATTAGCGACCCTGTAAGATCTACGCGCACGATCTAACATATTTACATATGAAAAGTATTTATGGCAGTTACATTAATAGCCTATCATATGGCTGGTTCTTTTCCAGTATGAAAAAGGCCTCTTTTTATGATGAAATTGTTCGAATATAATTATTAATAATAAATATATTATATGGTACACGTGTACCTACTTTTGACCTTCAATTCTCTCTTCGTCTCAAATAGGGACCTATGTGGGACCGGATCATTGACTCGGGACATGCAATCTAATGTCCCAATTAATGACTGCATCGGAAAAGGAAGTTTATAAAATAATTAGTACAAAAAAAAATAATTTGCAACAGTCTTAATGCTATGACCAGATTTGATAGCTGCCAAAACATTTTCCAATTGTTGTTGCAAATAGTTTCTACGTCGTTTATATTCTTTAGTCTTTACTAGCCATCTTTACTTATTGAGGTTATGGTGCAAACTGACAAACCAGTAAAATGGAAACATGACATGCCATCTCGTGTCAATAATAGAAATTCATACATTTTACGAGTACCGATTATTGACCCCCATAATTATTATGAGTTTAATAAAAAATTCTATGCAATTTTTTAAATAGTAAATTTACAATTATTTTTTAACTTATTTAAATATATGTTCTTACATTAATACACTCATGCAAGAAATACTTAATACCTAAAATTTCGCTGTTCATAAGTTCGCTAACAAGAAACTACTTTTTCACGGCTTTGTAGCTGACACACGTTAAAACATTTATTAATTACTTAATGATATGTTATGATATACATTAGCGAAACCATCAGCAAGATACTTTAAATATTCACCAATCGAATTCAATACTTTTAACGTCCGTTTCGAACCGAAAAAAATTCATATTTAAATATAAAGGATAAAGTATCAATAATTGGGACTGGGTCGCTAATTGGAACATTTACCTCATTTTAAGAAAAACTGTTGATTTTAGATTTCAAATGAGCCTATCTTGATATATCATGTGGACCTCTATTTTTATCACTCTCCGAGATATAACTATTTATTCAAGACTACATCGGAAAAAGAACAATAAAAAAATTATCATCTTAAAATATGTATAAATAAATACGAAAAAGACTTTTTACCCTAAGTGTTACAGTTTTCTTTTTAAAAAAAATCTAATTTTTTTAAGCGATTACACGAGAATGTACCCTTAAATAACTTGTGTCGTACCACCCCCTGAATGCATGAGATGCGCCCCTTTATTCATTTCCCTCAAGGAGAATGTTCCCGTTCCCACATGAAAGTGTGATGTGCATAAAATTATGCTCGACCTCTTGAGGATGTGGATTAAAATAGCGGGTGGAATATACATTATTCTATCGATAATAGGTAGCTAACACTCTAATTTTGAGATTTTAGTTCATGCTGTACAGTTTTATCAAATATATCTTTATAGCAGAATCCTTCGTAGAAATGCAGTACTATATTGTAATTGCAATTGTACCTGCTTCTAGTAACGACCTTGCAAATTACAAACTCATAAAGTAAGTGGATCTGGTATGCATAAAAATTAAAACTAAAAATTACTGCTTCGATGAACTGTCTTCGTGGCATGAAATTATAAAGGAAAATTTCGATTTTGTATCGTGACTTCTGTTCTGACTACATCCCTTGGATTTATAAATTCACTGTTGCCACACAGCAGTACTCTTACATCAAATTTGACAATCCGTTATAATATTAAGACATTCAGTGAAAAATAACTTCAATAAACTGGTACGATGGAAATTTTTTAATAACAAAATTACTGTCGACATAGCCGTACATGTGTCAGCTGTTTCGATTCGCATCATCGAGCGGTATGTCGCATAATAATTTTATGTACTACTAGGGGTTGTCCTTAAATTACATAAGGCTTTTTGGCGGGGGAGGGGGTCGCATTTCTTACGTTTTCTTACAAGGGAGTGGGGGTGAGTCAGATAGCGTCTTATGTAATACTTTTTAACCTAATTTTCAATAAATACAAATTCCATCATATTAATGTTCCAGCAAAGTAGTTTTAGTTTAAATTTCCCGAAACCGAGTTAAATGAATGATATAAACGTTTAAAAGAATTTTAATAACTGCAAAAATTCAAATGAAAAAATATTACGTAAGCAGGGGGTTGCAATATCAAATCTTACGAATTCTTATACTGGGGGAGGGAGGGGGTAAGAAATCGCCAAAATTACCCTTACGTAATTTAAGGATGGCTCCCTACCTTGCACCTCCATCAGTACTTTCGTGCATTTGAAGGGTAAGTGGAAAAATATGAGGAATATACATTTTTTGTCATTTTACGATTTATAGTTGTTGGTGGCAACTGGGACTACAGAGGGTTATAAATGCCCCCGTATAATGACGTTAAAGTCAGTGGCGGATTTAAGAAAAAAGACCCAGGTGGCAAACGTTTTGAGGGACCCACTTTTTCGAGAAAATAAAGCGGTAGTTTACTGAAAACGGGCTCAGTGTAATAATACAGAAAAAATATAGTTCGGATGAAATTATAATTTTTTTTAAGAATGGGGCCTTGTGGGGACCTTCCGGGCAGGGGCCCAGGTGGCAACTGCTCATCGGCCGCCCTGTTAAATCCGACACTGATTAAAGTGTTGGTATACTGGTTAAAAACAGGTAATGCACTAGAGCAAAACACTTAATTTTCACAATAAAGCTGTTTTGTGACATTCCCTGTTTTCCCCCTTTCCCTTCATTTCTGGTAGTAGGTACGAATCATTTCAGACAAATATTCAAATTTTTGTCACATCACAAACATTTCAAGCTTTTAGCATACAGGTATTCGTAAACAAGCTAACAACTATTTCAATGCAGAAGGGTTCTGACAATTTTAAGATTAATTTAACATGACAACTCACATATAAGTCATTGTAAATTTACTACATGAAGAAGAAAGTGAATTGGTTTTAGAATTGTCACAAGCCCCTTGTGTTTAAAAAATACCTGAGCGAAACAGCCAAAATAAAAATGTACCCCTTTCTATTAAATAATTAAATTTAGGTTCCAATAAATCTCCGGCAAATCTAATTATTAAGTTTAATATTTTATTCACATATTAACTACATAGGCATATAAGTTGTCGCTCTTGGTTGCAGGCTACTTAGCCTATATACAAATCCGCCCTTTCGTAAACGTATATACCCACGAGATTAACGCAGAAAGGCATGAAATAAAATTAGAAACACGAATATCAAGTTTTTCAAATAGTATGCTATTTGCATCCATTTCTCTGGCTGACCGAGAAGGAATCGGCGAATAATATTGTTGCGTGTCACCCTTTCACAGATAATTATCCCCAACATTTTCACAACACTTTGTTCACTATTTAAGTACAGTTTATAATATACGCTTTGCAAAATTTTATCCATCTCTATCGACAAATACCTGCTCTGTGACTAAATTCGCCACCGTATTCGTTTGTGAAGTCTAAATTGACTGGATCAATAAATCAGTCGGTATGAGTCGATCGTTCTCTTCTTTTTCCTTAGACACATAGCGGTGATGGATACAATACATATTTAAGGTATCTATAGTCAGTTACGGACTGGGTCTAAAAATATTGATTGCCAGGAGACAAAGGGGGCCCACCCACAACTACATATAAGGCTATCATTTAAAATAGTAATACAACGTAAATTTTAGTTGCATACAGTACATAATCCAGACCACCCACAACTACATATAAGGCTATCATTTAAAATAGTAATACAACGTAAATTTTAGTTGCATACAGTAATAATATTGGAACTTTTATTATATTTTCAAACTACTAAAATGTCATTAACATTTTTAACATGTGTAGGTATTTTTGTTTTCCTGTGTGTTTCTAACACAGGATGGCGTTTCAAGCATTTCGCTTATATTGCCCAACGAACGATAGTCATATTTCCTTTTTCCCCCCTCTCTCCTTCGGGCCCAAGCAGCAGCGACGCACCGGGAGACACAGGTGGTCACAACACCGCCCCATCTTTCCCCAGTACACCGCCCCGTGATGTTTAACTTCGGTGATCTTACGGGAACCGGTGTTTCCATCACGGCCATGGCCGCTGGTACATTTTCAACATGTTGTCTGATGTTGAGTGGCCCCACTTCATCACTTGCCAACAGGCAAGCTGACACTCTGGCCAATCTGCAACTGTCTATAGCAATGGAGGTTCGCAAACGGAAAATTTAAAAAGTCTGATGCTATAACACGTATTTTTTATTCCAGCAATGTAAACGGTTCCAGGGTGGATACATCCCTTCGAAGGAATTGTGGTAAACAGCCAAAGGAAAAAAGATAAATACAAAGTCTTATGTATACTTAGTAGTTATGATGGTAAACAATTTACGAAAAACATTTACTTTTACAGACTTTACCCCAATATAAATCTGTGTAAATTCTTTACCAAATGTCGCCAGTCATCGAGAACTATAATACTTTCTATTCCACTTTGTTTCGATATCGTTTACGGTTTCCCAGATACCTAGATTTCCCACAATTTCTTTGGTATGTCGGAACCTGCTGAACTACATTCCTGCAAAGAATCAGATTCTTGTTTTATGAGGTCAAGATCAATTTTGCGGCACATTCTTTTAACAGATCTCCACCGATCCAGAGGTGTAGAATCACCTGTGTGAATCTTGATATATATATAATTTTTCACACACTGTACAAGAGTAGGAGAATCATAGGGGGAAACAATTCTTCAAGAGGAAGTTGAGAAACGGCTTATAACTTGCAAGAAAGCAGAGGGCGCTCCAGATGGCCTGAAAGGCTCAAAGGCAAGGGGGAATACTGGTCCGACCAGCGACCAAATGAGGCCCTTGCATCTCGACGAGAAAGAAATCGAACGCACGTTTACAAATCAAGGTCTAAGTAAAATCAACCCGACCTTGTTGAGTACGTGTATTAAAGGATTATTGCGATCTAAAACAGAAACAAAGTCATCACGATGATACAACCGAATGAACAGATTCTATATTTATTTTTTATCCTTCCCTTAATTTACTTTCTTCCTCTAGACACATCAAGAATTACTGATTATAATCAGTAATTATTCAAATAATTATTTATGAAAAATATTTTTCACTGGTAGAGAAATATTACTTAACTTAAATTAAATTTGTGGGTTTATAGAGTGACTCAAGAAAAGAATAACGGTATATTTCATTCGTGCCCATTCGCCCTTTAAGAGTGTGAAAACTAACCTCAAAGTCAAATAGGCACTCCTACTTTTTCGCGCATAACTCCTAAAGTACAAGAGACAGAACAAATTGTTTCAAACAAAAAATTAATGGCGCAATAAGCGCTGCAACTTGGGTCAACAAAAAATTGAAAAAAAAATTTTTTTTTGAGAAATTTTGTCCTCTGCTCACTGTTTTAATGTAAACACTTCCATTATAAAACTATAGAATGTATTTCGCTTCGCTGTCATCGCCGCCCTCATCGTTTATCGTTGCTCCAACGTAAAATTACCCTTAGTCATGCTTTTAATTTGTACGAGAAGAGCACTTTGATTCTTATGTCGTACAAAATCAATTTTTTCGTTACATACAAGTTAAGGTGGACCAATAATAATTACATATCACCTTCAATATCTCCGAGAAACCATAGAAGAGAAAAGTTTTTGCAATGAATGTTGTTCGATGGGAAAGGGGCCATCGTATGGTCATAACCCCTTTCACACCAAACAACATTTACCCGAAATTTTTTCCGTTACTTCCATGGTTCCGAAGATATTCAAGGTGGTAATTTTTATTAGTCCATTCTGTATATAAATTCGCAGAATTGAGGTGACTTGACTTAGGTATCTTTAAAAATAGCCCCAATGATGTCGTATGTGAACTTGCTTTAACTGGCAGTGACTCCATGAAGACTTAATGAAAAGCACCACAATTTTCATTCTTATTATATAGGATAATATGTACCAGCGGCTGTAGCCGCGGTGGAAAACACCGGACCTCGTTAGATCACCGAAGTTAAGCATCACGGGGCGGTGTACTGGGGAAAGATGGGAGACACCACCACCTTTCTCCCGGCGCTGCTGCTGCTGGGACCCGAAGGAGAAAGGAGGGGGAAAAATATAGGGACTTATAAATAATATAGTGTTCGTTGGGAAATATAAGCAAAAATAAGCTTGAAATGCCCCATCCTGTTTTAAAACACAGGAGAACAATAAAACATAAAGGATGATATCTTGCGCATGCGCTTTATTCCTCTCAGCTGCCGGTTGCCGGTCGCAGTTGGGTCAAAGATTACTCACTACACTATTGCTCTTGGTGCAAAGTAATTTGTGTGAATTCTTGACACAAAAACTCTGCTCTTCCTGACTATTTGATCCCGGGCAGGTCTAATTCGACGTATAAATAAGTGCGGCGTATTGTGTATACGTCAATAAAACGTCAGTGATGGAATAGTATTGCATTATTTAAGTAACCTATCACTCAATTGAGAATTATATAGACCTTACATGACACAACTTTTTAAGATCCAATTATGTTATCTTTGCCAAAGCTATAAATACGATACATTAAATACTATGCAAACCTGTATCTTCCTCTTTAATTACCATTTTAAATATTATTGTATAAAAACATTAGACGAACAGAAAAATGTTTTTCACCAATTAAATATTAAATAAAGCAGACAGATTTTATATATAAATTTAATCAGAACACCTGCTGCTGTTGACTGAACAAATGTTTAAGCACTAATAAAACCCCCGATCACTTTCTCAACACTAATTTATTATACTCAAAAACCTCAACAACTGTTGTGAAACAGTATTTTTTTTAAATATTGATAGGGTATGATAATACAAAATGTAAAACTCAAGTATTCAAAGAAGTAGGCGTCGAATATATTCAGGAAGTACGTACTCGCTTAAATATCGAGCCTAGTTATCAACTATTGGTAAGGTTATGTACTTACAGTGTTTGATGCAACAGTTAAACAGTATAATGCAATAACGGGGACACACAACTTCGTAATCGCCGACTCACACGACAAATCCGGCAACACTGATGGTACCTACACGCAGAATGTTATAAGTAGTAAGAAACAGCAGTAAGTGGGGAGTAGACGCTCTTCAGGGCCGTAATAAGCACGTGGTTTAACCACATCTCCCTTGTTTTCCGACTTAAAAAATATTTGATTAAATAATACTTAAAATAAAATTTTACAGTAAGGAATATTTTCTATGTATATAATTCTTAATTTCAGTATCAGATCAAATATACCGCTGTCTTCCTTCGAACATTTATACATACTAATTTGTAAAATAGTATCTTAAAGTCTACTCCATTGCAGGAAATAATATGCTCGATAATATAGCACGATAAAATATATAATAATGATTTTTATTTCAAAGTAAAAAATTCTAATGTTTTATCGGTATTTTGGATAAATTGAGTTAGGACTTAGAAGAATAGTTCGAATGCTACATGCAAAGATGCTTGTTTTATAGATTAATAAGATTTCAATTTAAAACATTCGAAAGTGGATCCTAATATGAACACCGAAAAACTATTTCACAACGTGAGAATAATTAGTAGTGGTGAATGTGTGAAGTGAAATATAGTGGTGGAAATACAATTTCTACAAAGTGTCATTCGTGGGGCACTTTATTGTGTGTCTACAGCTGTGAATTTCAATCACGCTTCTGCGCAGTATGATACGTATCCAAACACTACGTCGTGGATCATCAGTGACGTGGACGTCACAGAGTCTCTCCTCGATTGCACGAATCGTATAGACTACGTGGATTCGTACAACATTTTACTCATTCGGCGATTCGTGACTAATGATTCTTGAGCTTGGTCAATATCTGATGCAACAGTTCATTCTATAACGCGGGAAATATGTAGGTACTTAAATATTCATTATGCTTAAGAAGATGCATTTTGACTAGCTGTTTAAAGTAATGGATTAGTCAAGATTTCAATCACTAAGCCACATGGGTTCAAATTCCAACGGGATGGTGAAAAACTTACGAAGAGCATTATTTATTATGTCGTATGATAGTGGTAGATACTTGAAATTATTTTCGAATCCGCAAAAAAATTTTATTAAAACTTTGTTATTATGAATATTGTGTACACTTTAATTAAACAATTTGAACAAATTCCAACGAAACGTAACTCATAATTTGTAGGGATTTTAATGTAGGTTTTGCTGTAGGAAAAATGAAATATTCTGCGAACTGGCAATAATATATTGAAGTGATAAATATTTAGTAGTTATTGCTGCTAATGTTCGTGTTTATAATACATTTGAAGATGAAATACAAATGAATGTGTATTTCTATTCTATGTGAGTCACGATTTATAATAAAGGCATCGATATAGAAATTGTAAGTCCTTCGTATTTCAATACATCTCATATACATAATATATATAATTAAATATTTTGATATATGTACAATAGAGTGTCAATTATACGAACTACTTGGGACCGAGGTGGTTCGGAAAATTGAATTATTCCGATATAATTAATTAATTAATTCGGAGAATAAAGCATGCATGTAGTATATCTAGTTTATAACTATAGGAATTACATCTAAAACTACTTATTAAAATTTAATACAAGAATGGATACTACTGCTGTAATGTGAAATGTAATGTATATTACACAAAATATGTGTATATTTACATAGTAATTATTATACCGCTAGGTACACTGATTCCAAGAAGTGGTGATAGCGATGGTGCAACACTGATTCGGATAATTGACGTTTTACTATATTTAGATATATTAATTTACTTAATTTACTTAATTTTAATTTTAATGTAAATATACTTATATACTTAAATTCTAACAACTTATTTTACCATTATTATTCCCATATTTCCATCCCTTTTCATATAACATATAATGTCTTTATTATACACTAATTTAGAATACCCGACGCTGCCCGGGCTTCTTATATTTATCTACTGCTGTATCCCACCTGCGAGAAAGGCTCGGCCCGATCACCGCCTCGCGGTCGTGTCGCGTACTATCCACCACGAGCCGGCCGAGTCATGACTTCTTTATGTACATACAACTTTTTACACAGATTAATTACATTTTACGTGACAAAACATAGCCTGTATCCGTTTTTGTTGTTCAAGGATACTGTAGTTAAAATTTGGTAATGATTTGTTCAGTACTTCTTGAGATTTTTGTGAGCATACAAACAAACGCTGTAGCTTTATTATAATAGTTCGAGTATGTTAGTATGATACTATGATTATGACTCCATTTAATAAAATTACAAATTCCTATTTGAGAGATGTATTACTCTTAAACAATTTATATTAAATAAGAATAAATAATTCTTAATTATTTACTATGAGTAAATTAAATCATGTAGGTACATAGGTAGTCAAGTAAAACAAATTGGCGACAAAATAATAATTTTTATTCGTTTCATAGCAATTTAATTTTATCGACGAATTTTATTAAGTTTATTTTATTGACGTATACACAGCATGTATAAAATGTAGAAGAACTAATATATAATTTAATATTATGTACATGCGTTAATCGTTGGTAAAGTTGAGCGATATAAATAGTAAAACAATATAAAATTAGTTATGACAGAATGCTTGTATAAAAAATGACGAGTGATTAAACTGCAATCTTAGATCCTCCACGACTCAAGCAACGTTGATTGACGATGCATTTCAGTTCAGTTCCTTCTTCTACAGCGGCAAGAATGCAAGAGAAGAGAAATCTCTTAAATATAACATATGTTATTAAGCAAAAGAGAAGTTGCAAAGACCAATGATGAACAACAAAATGTACACACAAAATGAATACAAAAATGATACAATTCACGGAAGTCCTTTTCCCCGAGTTAGTTCTGTTTCTTCACCTCTCCTTTCGTCAGATCTTTTGATTTGGACGTGTGAGCTTGCACTTTCTCGTTTATAGCATGGAGGTACCGCGTGAGCTGCAGAAATTGTACCAAAGAACTTATGTAAGTCTTTAAGTTATCCATACTAATGGTTCCCAACTGGAGTATTATATTCGCGTATACACGATGAGCAGCTTTACTGGACAAACGTCCAACAGTTTGTAGGGTATGAAGAAGTTTGTCTTCCTCGTTCGTATTTGTAACTAAAATCGAAATAGGGCGTTAGTTAATTAAATAACAAAATTCTGTAAGCACATATATAATTCGCCAACATTATTCTATTAACACTTTCCGTGCCACTATATTTATCGACAGTGAAACTTCCATTGAAAGAAAAAAGATATTTCTCAATACACTGTTCAAATAAAAATTCAACAAAAAAGCTGCAATTATGAAGAATATAACAAAAAAATATTTCTCTATAATTGAATATCGCAATCTACTTTGTCATATCACTGTTTGTAGTCCTATAAAAAATCTGAATTTCTATTATGATACAGAAAGTGTTAATATTGTGTTTAAACGAATTAAGTACAGTAAGTCCCCGGTTAACGCTACTCCGTTCAACGTTCGCTTTTGGCAACGCTGGAAAAATGGCGACTCCCCGAATTCTGCGACGTCACGCGATAGTAGACGAATTATCTGTGACGTGATACGCTTCGACAGAAATACCCACGTTCAATCTTTACGTACAGTACGTGCTGATACAGTACTGTAAATTTTAAGAACGTTAACGTTAGGGGTCTTACTGTATAATAATTGTACGTTCTCAGCAGCAATATGTAGATACATATTTAAGTAAACAGTCGATAAGACCAATTATAAATATGGTAACATATTATAATTTTATTACAGACGGTAGTGACTAAAGGCACCAAGTAAGTACATATTCTGATATACCTATTAATTCTTCATCCCCTGTCGCAGGAAAATATTTATCGATCAAGTTATCAACGACAACAGCTGTGTTGTCCAAACCGCGCACAGCCGCGTTGCCATACTGCGTTCCTAAAATCTGATTCGCCTTGTTCCAGCTCATGTCCCTCAAGTTTAACGCTTGCGTGACTATTAAATCGTTAGTGAGCGAAATACTCGAAACTGCTGGTTGCACAGTCTGCAGTGCTAATATGTATGCATTCTCTAAAATCTAGAACGGTGAAAGGAGACATTTTTCTACATCAACAGACACTTATCATGAAAGTTTGATTACTCGGAATTGCCCTAAATAGGTACTTCGAGTAATTTTTTCAGTAATTTTTATTTACAAAGAACTCATGTTTATACAAGGCGTTCTATTATTTAATTAACAAACTATATCAAAATAATTCCATAATGGAGATGTGGGAAATGTATTACATCATACGGGATGTTTAAAAAATAAAAAATTTTGTAGCTCATTCACCTTGAGAATGAAAAAATGTCACGTTCATCCGGAAACGATTCTTTTCCGAATTTATAAACACTTTTTGCACGTGGCCACGTTTTGCAAGATTGCCTGACAAGGTTAAATATACCTACAGATACTGGTATCGGTCTTTTTGTGTATTAGTAGCAAACAATCGTAGTATTTGTTCTCATCACAATGAAGATGAGTAAATTATCAGTGGCAACTCAAGAGAAAATATTCAAACTCAGGAAGGAAACGTTTCGAAGCATATGAACTAGTTGTGATGAAAGTGATCCAAGTGAGAAATTTGGAAAAATTGAATGTATCTCTTGATACTGTTTTTTGGTATTACTTGTTTTCAACTCATGACACTTTCATAATCACCGGCACATACGACCATGCGTTTTTGAGCCAGCTTGAAGTCATGAGTAGTATGAGCTGTCAAAGTTTGATCACTTATTTTTGGGACGCCCTCTATAAGCTTATCTCACAATATCTCTAAACATATCTCACTTGACAATGCCATTAGATTTTTACCTGTACGAACTTTTAAAAAAGTTTATAGGTTTACTGCAGTCAGTAGGTAAGATAAACTGATAAAGTTTAATATTGGACTCGATGGAATCGAAAAAGCAAAGTCGACACGACATTCGTAAATATAATAAATTCAGTTTTCCCACGATTTCGGTCTTCTATTGACAAGACACACGAATGAAAAATATAGGAATGGTACATTCCTACATTCTACTTCTTATGCCACCATTTACACAGCTTTCTTCGCGGGTTATATTTTTGTTATAACTATTTAATAAACATTTCAAAACTCATGTTCATGTAACACTTTTTTGTTATTTACGAAATGTTTTGAGATACTTTCCGTTAAAATTAGGGACACCCTGTATATCCTCTTATTAACACTTAGCCCAATTTGCAAAAACATTCAGCAAATTTTTTTCAATACTTTCAATATTTTCAAGCAAGCTACAAAAATTGCGGGAAGTAAAAAAATTATCTAAACTACGTCTGATACAGGGTGAGTCACATAACTTGTCCACCCCAATAACTTCTAAAGTACCTGTGTTCTAAAAGAAAGTGTTTTATATAGAAGTTGCAGGGTATCAAAGAAACGATTTTTTTTAAATAACCTATTTGTTTATGAGGTATCAAGGTGACCTTGAATTTTTTATGTAGAATGCGTAGTTCTCTGTATCAAAACTTAAAAGAGCAGTGAATTTTCTACAAAAATTATTAATCTTTATTTGTCCTGAACTTAATAAATAATACGCAAGATATTTGCGTAAACGTTGTTCATGGTCTCACTACTTACCTTAGTTACAGTAGGTGCTTAAAGTGATGCCCTTCGACTTTCATACACCTGTTATTATTATTAGAGTTAGGACAAATGAAGCTTAATAATTTCGGCTGTACTTCCGAAAGGGACCGGTGGCCGATCGAGATGAAACTTGGTGGGTGGTTGCGAGAGGTGTGGAAGACCCCAAATATAAAATTTTAGCTTCGGCAATTAATGCGTTCAGAAGATACAGGGGTAATTGTGTATACAAGGGTACACCTTACCGATTTTTTTTAATCACTTTACCACGGCCCCCCCTCTTAACAATATTTCTGTTGACTTATACCGACACAACGCATTCCACTTTCCAAATTGTCCCGGGTATTAGTATTGGTTTGGGCTAGATTAGTGCAGGGGGCGCGCAAACCATGGTAGCGAACCGATGTGAGTTTGGCGATGCTAAAAATGAGACTGAGGTTACAAAATTTCAAAAATAAAAAATGGCAGGACGAGAGGGTCCCCGGGTAGGGGGCCTGCACCAACTTCCAAAAAAAAATTTCAAAAAAAAATTAACAATAATTTTTTTATTACTATTTCGGAAACTAATAAATACCCGAAGCTACAATTTTAGATTTAGGGTCCTCACCCCCTCCCCACCCCTACACCCAAACCTCATCTCGATCGGCCACCGGTCCCTTTCGGAATAATATCCATAATTTCTTATAGAAAATTCACTGCTCTGTTAAATTTCATACTTTAGAAGTTATTCGGGGTGGACAAGTTACGTGAATCACACCCTATATACATATAAATGTATATAAATGCAACAATTTTTAGCGTTTGAAGACATTGAGCAGTGATTATGATTTTTGTAAATTAATTTGTAACAGAAACGATTGATTTCCCACCTGCTCGGGCTCCTTTTCAACGATTGGAACTTTTTCTTTGATTTTGTCAAGGCCAAGACACAACGTATGGTCGACAAAGTGTATGGGGTTCTCGAGCTTCTTGGCGATAGGTGCAGCAATAGGCACTGCTTGTTTTGTCGCGCTGCTCAAGGAAGTTTCCGCGGTGGTTAATACCCAGTGCACTAGCTGGTGGCAATCTTTCACACGCAAATACGTCGCGGCAGATTTAGCTATCGCCCTTTCGATTACAGGAAGCTCCAGAACCCGATGAACAACCTCGATGTGAGGCAACTGCGTAACTTCGGCTGTCATTCTCTTAGTTTTATAGAGACCGGAGGTGACTTCAAAATCTAGAAGAAATATATTTATTTTGTTGGACAAACTGCTAAATACGAAATAAAATCAAATACTTACACCACCCGCACCTACCACTTACGCGCATGCTAATACAATGAGGTATAAAATGTTTTTTTCAATTTGTACTTCGACAAAATTTTTCAAGTACCGTAAACTGGGGGGACATTGCCAGGTTTTTGAAACATTTTGTTATATAATTTAAAAATTATTATGTTTACATTTGCTTTAAGTATGCTGGCAAAACATTGCATCTTTTGTGATTGTACTACAAGTGTCAAAATGCATAAAATTCTTGTCCTTTTCCTTCTTTAATACATGTTAAAAACGTTAGTGTACCGGGGTAACATTGACACATATACTTGAGCTCACTTTAGAAGGAACCCGTTTCGCGCATGTAGAACGAGCTCATTGGCTCCGAAAGAGCGTTGGTGGGGGTACAGCCAATAGTGGCTTCTCACGGCACCAATGAGCGTCAACCTGCGCGGAATCGGTCTAACCTCGTCGGTCGGCAGGTTCCTTCTAAAATGAGCTCAAGTATAGATAGCATTAACAGGTGAAGTTTTACTAATCTGAAGCCAGTAAGATACATCGACACTTAAATTAGTTTATTTTATTTTATTTTTTACATCTTAATAGCATTAATAGCATTACATATAAATAGCATTAACAGGTTAAGTTTTACTAATCAGACGTAAAACAATGCAATCCCGGCGTATGCCAATGTTACCCCGTTCTGTCAATGTTCCCCCAGTTTACGGTATCTACCTTAGGCACTTCTAAAAATTTACCTTTAAATATCGCGTTAAAATATGTGCCTGTGACTATGAAAACAGTGTAAGTCATGTATTTTTTCTTTTGAGATATTTAGACTACTGTATTTGGGCGTATTAAAACATATTTTTCCCTTATTGAAGAAAGTGTTCCACAACATATATGATCTTCTAATGTCAAACTTATTTATCACTGTAAAATTGTATGAGTAACTTGAACGAAAATATTTTTTTTAAACCTCTGAATGTCTCCCAAATTAGAAAAGTGATCAAACGTGGTTTTTCGATCTTCACAACTTAATAAATTCAAACAGTTTTTTGAACAAAAGCAATATTTATTTTCAAGTACTTTGCCACTATTCTTTGTCACTATTTCTCCTAATTTTTCTCATATTTAGCGTAATTAAGTCCATTTCGCGTTTTCATCATTTGTTAAACGATTTTATTCAGCTTCGATCCTCTGTTTGTATGTTTCTTTGTATGTTTGTAGGGTCAAATCTGGCAACTCAAATTTAACCCACTCCCAACTATCCAATTGTCTTGAAACTTTGCAGGCGTGCGCAGTTTGGATGACAATACAATATTTAAAAAAAAAATAACCCCGAGGGGGTGAAAAAATTACCCAGTCATTAATAAGTATAACCCATAACCACAAATCTAAAACTAAAACTTTGCAGGCGTTCGTAGTATATCACCATCAAAATTGAAGTACAAGAAAAGAATTATTTTTTATTACATTTTAATCCAGTTTTTACTACATTTTGAATAAAATCGTTTAACATAACATTTTTCTTTATATATTTTTTTATTTCTTTTCTCGCCTCAGATCTAATACGAAATACAAAATATGTAATTATTTCCTTCCTCACACATTAGTTACAGAGAACAGATGACTTACACCACTATCGAAATGAACGTGGAACTGTCGCGGGTCGTTATGAAAGTGACACTATCATGTCATTGCTTACTTGACGGCTATTTTGCAACAATTCTTTCATAATATTGAAATATAAATCAATATAACACAATATAAGAGAAATCTCATTTTTTTTTTACTTACACGACTTTCATAATTACCAGCACAAAGGATTTATAGTTAGATTCTCTATATGCCATAAAAATTACCACCTTGAATATTTCCGAAACTATGGAATTATTTCCATTTAATTATTTATTTGAAAATTTTCCTCTTATGAGGAAAATTTTCCAAATAAAAGTTGTTTGGTATGAAAGCAGCCATTGTATAGTTATACCAATTTTCTCGCAGGTGGAGTCGCTTATAAGATGATTTCGGTCATGCTGAAGGTGGTAATTCTTATTGGTCTACCCGGTACATAATATAAGACTAATTGAAAAAAAAGAGTAAATTAATTGTACAATTTCAAAATCAACACAGCCTAGAGTAAAGTCACTTGACCCACTAGATATTCCCTTGAAAGTATATTTACATTAATCTGTTTAGCAACTAACAATTTTCCATGTAATAGTACCTAATAGTCAGATAAAACTAGTACACCGTGTATACTTTTCAAGATCATGGCGTTATCCTTTGTTTTGATTTTGAAGAAGTACTTAATGTCTAAAGCCAATTTATCTGATCTAGACAGATAACGATGAACACAAGCAGCTTAAATGGGAGAACACCTTGTTGCTTTAAGTTTCAAGCGAAACGGTGACAAATGTGGGAAACGAGTGATACACCACGAGTATCGCGAGGGTCAACGGACTTAGGGGATATAAACGTACATGTCTGTTACATATGTGTAGTGGTACATACGACACTTTCTTTTTAGCTCATTGTTAGACCATGATCTCGCACAATACTTCGCGCATTAGAGATCCGTGTGTATATACCTCGCAACGTGCGAATTCGAAAGTAGCTACGAAACATTTCGAGACAAAGAAACTTTCACCTTCACAAACATTCTAATAACAGTCACTTATTCCCAAGTAACAGTTCTTCCATTACGCCATAAAATATTAAATTCAGTACTAATATACCACAGCACTATGATTCTATCATCTTCTCCTAATAACTACCCAAAACATTATTCTTCAAGTACTTCGGCGCAGAATAAATTGTAGCAAAAACTTGAGAAATTTCCGAAATTCAATTAAATGGAATATTCCTAAATCTCCGCAGAATGCTTAGCAGAAATTCAATTTACTCAAGTTGACTTAAACACCGGTCGTATATGTCCAAACGTTCAAAACAATCGATTACAGCGTAAGTAGATACGTTTAATGTGAATTCCGACCTTGAGAAATTTCTGGGGGGGAAATTATTTATAAATTATCGTATTGTAAGTTGGTTATCACAGCTCTGGGGACGAATAAATCTGTCACAGCGACAACGTGGTGGGAATACTCACGGCTCCCGTTTTTATTCCGCCGTGGGTCCTATGCTGCGCGTGTCGAACTGGCCGAGAACAATACCTGTGTACAAATGCGCGTCGTTGACGGCTCCCCCAACTCTTATAACCTTGCCACCGCTTGAGCGCTGAGGTTCGTTCGAATTAGCCAATGGAGACCGGCTGCTCGGCATCCGTGCACGGCGCTGGAACATGTGCCACGAGGATTCAAAGTCCGCTAACGCGAGAGTGCTTTCGCGTTATCTGCGCCGCTCGGAAACTGTCACGTAAAAGCGGATGAAAGTTACTTGCGCACGGTCTCGCGTCCGTCGCGACTACGCACGAGGATTTTACACTCGCTGATCTGTTTATGGCTCTGCGGCCGACTATTTTGAAATCGAGCAACTTATTTCTGAAACGCTTTAAGGGGACCTTCCGGTCTAAAAGTCGATTTCCTTTTATTTCATTTTTCGAATGATCAACCTTTTAGGAATACGTGTGTAAAAGGATTTTTTTAAATTCGTAAAATTTCTAAAGTTATAGGCATTTGAGTAGCGGCAAATGCATACGCAATAACCGGCCACTTGGCGCCCACGTAAAACTTTAAACGCGTTTTTCTCGAAACAGTGTGCTCAAAACGGTGGGACCTGTATTTCCAAAAGTTATTATCCGATTCGACTGAAACTTTTTTCGTTTTGAAGAATATACTTCTGGCTAGGGGAATACCAGAAAAAAATACAAAAATTGAAAATTTATAATTTTCAAAGGCGTTGGAAGGATGAAAAATATAGGAAAAAAGTGATTTCAAACTTCAAGTGTCGTTATTTTCTAAAAAAATGTTATTTTCTGGTTTCCCTCTAGCCAGAAGTATATTCTTCAAAATAAAAAAAGTTTCAGTCGAATCGGATAATAACTTTTGGAGATAAAAGTCCCACTGATTTGAATCAATTTTGCAATGATTAATTATAAAACAAAAAATATATTTCTACAACCTAAGCCAGGGTTGACTAACTGGTGGTAGTGATGTGCGATATTGGTCCCAACTATCGATAATGCTTATCGATATATATTTTTCCGTTCAATATCGATACATGAAATATATTATTCAAAAACCATCGATATTGCTAATATCGATACGAAGATCGTATGAATTTACCAATTAAAAAATTAGCTACATATATTCAAGAGAATATTATTTTTTATTAAAAAGAATTTTCAAAAATAACAATTTCTATATAGTACCATTAAGAAATTATTTTATTTAAATTAAGATTCGAAAGTATTACAATGAAAACAAGTAATCTACTTTCCAAATCATATTTATAAGGAAACTAGAATTTTTATTTTAATAAAAAATATCATAGGCACCATTCAATATAAAAGTATGAAAAGGAATTACTGAATTTTACTTAGACGCAGTAATTTGAAAATTAGCTTGAATTGGCTTGAACGAAAGAAGGTGCAATAACTATTATCGATATTTTGAACAAAGTTATCGATACCTGCAATTATTAGTGTTTGAAATATCGATAAAAAATATCAAAATATCGACATGCAAATATCGATATGTACAGTAATCGATAAATATCGCGCATCACCTACTGGTGGCTCGCGAGCCACCGGGGGCACCTCCGCCTTGTTGCCACGCTGAACGGCTCCCCTCCATACTTCCCAGACTCTGACAATCGCAGTCGATTCCTCCTTCTTTCCTTCTCTTTTTGACTGCGATTGTCAGAGTCTGGGAGGTATGGAGGGGGTCGTTCAGCGTGGCAACAAGGCGGAGATGCCCCCGGTGGCTCGCGAGCCACCAGTTAGTCAACCCTGATCTAAGATATCCTTAATACAATGCAAAAAGTCCTATTAAATTATATATAGTAGTTTTCCTTTAATTAATTCCTAAAGATCACCTATTTTTTGGGCCCTTGACAGGAAAGTCCCCTTAAATGCAACGAATACGAATCTCAGAATAATATGACCGTCTCGTAATTGCTTGAAACGCGAGTCTGGAGTTTGGATCATACACTTGCTCATAAAAGTATCCGCCCACCCTAGATGTAACATATTTTACATATTAAATCGACTTTAAAGGAAAAATTCGCAATTCTAATTCAGGTGAATATAAACCATGGATCATTCAATTGAAAAATTGTACACAGTTTATTTAAAAAAAAGTATAATTATTCGTGGAAATAGCAAAGACCTTGCAAAATATATTCGCCCGAATTCAATATTTATGATAATTTATAGAAACGTAATTACAATTAGTTAATATTCTTCTAATATTCTTGCGATTTTATTATAAGTTTTAATCTATGTATTATAGGTAGATTGAACTAATTTTGAGTGAAGGTTTTGTCTTGTTGCATTTTTCTAGCAAAATTTCTTTCAGCATTTCTTTGGCAGATAGTACTAACTAAAAGTTTATTAATCAAGGTTTATACTAATGTAAATTATACTGGGTAATTCTGAATTTAATATTTCTTAAATAAGTTAACTGTGATATACGTATGGGTTGGGCAGATTCTTTTATGAGTAACTGTATTAATACCAGAAAGTACTGTATCTAATGAATTATCCTATTCTATTGAACAACCCGGAGATTAATAACGATTGTGCAATGAAACAGATAATGTTAGGCCTGATCTTAGGTCTGATCATTACAACAGGAGATAAGGCGCGTTAAGAATTAATCTGAACTTCGAAATGAGGAAATAATAAAATGGAAGGCTAATCTTAATATATAAAGCAGAAAGTTTATATTTTTTTGTGTTTGTTTGTCGCCAAAAAACTTTCGAACGGTAAACTCTTGGATCACGAATTGTGCCTCAGGCAGAAGCGGATTCAGGAGCCTTTTTTGGAGGGGGCGAAATATGTAAAAGTACACGAGTACATTTTTTAACCCTCTTTGCCAAGATTTAATATTTGCTTGTAACTTATATTTTAATATCTCTATCTGATACTATAAATAATATAATTTCACCGGTCACCAGTCACCGGTTAACCGAACGTGATATTTGTGTAAAAGAATTTTTTTTATTGTATAAAAGCATACGCAGTATTTTTTTCCTTTTATCTAATTTTCCTTGAGAATGCTCATAATCATCGACCGAAAAGTTGGAATTTGGTAAAAATTCTAAAAATTGCAAAATAGCTTTTGTTTAATTATTTAACAGACCGAACCAGTGCGCCGAAATCATATCTTCTAATTATCTGATACCATAGCCTAAATAATTAAATTCACATTAATTATTTATACAGAATAATACACAATGTCATAATGCGCCCCTATCGCCCCCTCTGGATCCGCCCTTGGCGTCAGGTCATTATTCCTGACTAATTCCGATGAATGCAACTATTTTCATAAAAATAAATTAATTTTTTTTTGTAAAATCAGAATAAATTCCGGGCGAAGCCGAGTAGTAAAACTAGTTTCTTTATAAATCTTTCAAGGTATAAATTTTGCAAGAGCATAAAATTCCGGAGAAATGTCTATTAAATATTTTCTAAATGCTCTGCATCGTTTTTAACATTATTACTTTACAGAACGATTTCCATAACCTTCCAGGAAATATTTTATAGAACGGTGTTTTGTTATCAAATGACACATTTTTCCATATTAAAAACCATTATATTCATTTTAATAAGTAATCTCCTGTTTTGCAAATTTGACAAATTTCGAAATGTGTTGTTGACTTGATTTCAGATGTCTTTTATTATTTTGATTGCAGCTGTACAATTGCATATTTGTTCCTTGCATACTCACATTCACTTAATATTCTATGATGGTATATCTGAAAATGGGTAAAAATTGGTCGCATTTTTCGAAACACCTTTGCTAGTCTTTCTGTCTTATTAATTTGCAGTAAATAAATTAAACTGTATTTCATACGTACGAATACAGAATATTTCTAAAATTCTATTGTAAATTCTTATACCACATATTCTTTATGCAGGTAGAAAGTAAATTCCTGAAGTGAAGTAACTTTCAAATTGGCAGGCAAGATGGTATTCTTCAATATATTACAAATGATACCTATTGCATATAATCGTTAAAATAAAACAGTATTTTTTTATTTATTTCATAAGTAATTTCATAATTTAAATTAATTAGTTAATTTTAAATTTTAATAACCACTACAAATATCATTCTTTAAAATATACCGTGACAAAAAATATAACTATGAAAATACACATTACTTTAATAAGAATTATCATTTATTTCTTGCTGATTACATGCACAGTATACTTACATATAACTTTCTTTCAGCACATTGCAGTAAACCGTCAATTGAAGTTTTTACAGGAATTAGTGAAAATAGTACCTATTCAAATATTACATTTAATTTACGACCAGAGAAATGGTAATTATTAATTAACTATTCATTTGCGTTTTGGGTGAAAGATATATATTTGAAATATTTCTTCAGATTCGAAAGATTAAATAAATATGTCAAATAAGGTTCTTATTGATGTTCAAATCAATTATCATTTTATTGTAACTATTGTAACTCATCACCAATAGGAAACATTTTGTACAAATAGTTTTTTTTTTGTTAGAGTACAAATTTACTCTATATCTAAAAAAATTTGTATACAGACATTTATTTAAAACTACTATAATGATCGATTTAATACTTATGTATTTTTACCGTAATATGCATTCTCTGCGTCGCAACACAACTTTTCGTCTTCATGTCAGCTTGCCAGCTGATTTTTATATTCATTCCTCGTCTCAGTATGATTGAATCTATTTAGTATTGCTTGCATGTAGTATAAATATTGTTAAGACCTTATAAGGAAAAAGTCAAGTAAAGTCCATTTATAGTACAGCAATAGAAATTTGTAGCACAGTGGTTAAAATAAAATTAAACACTAAAATACATTATATTTTTTTATCAAATGGCAACTTGTTATAAGAATGATTCTCTTTTATTAGTACAAAATTTCTATTAGTACAAAATTTCAGCTTAACATTAATAGCTACTATTCTTGCTATTATCAAAAATTGAAAAAGTGGGACCGTATTTATTTGCGTGTGCTGATACCTCGAACAGATTAAATTATCGCTGTCCGTTACTCCTAGCGATGATCCATTTCATCTACCCAAGGTCTAGACGTGAAGTAACGGAGAATGAAGTATTGTAAACACGTTGACATATATATATGAATCATCGCCTCCCATTTTTCTGTCTGCGACTTCGTCCGCGAATATTATCTCGATAACTTCCGTTTTAAGTTTTTCCAATGGGATTGGATGCTCGTTATGAATCGGTTTACGACAATTAATCATTTCAGAGCTCATTCAGGATTACTCTAATAGCGATACATAGTCCATTAGGTGTAACTGGTATGAAGTTGATATCTCGTAGAACAGAATGTTCAGCGAAAGCAACGCAAGGAAGAGGAAAGTGTTTTAAAAGTGAGCAATTACCTACACGTGATTTCACCGCTTTCTCTCTTTCATTTTGTTAAATATTGAGTTAATTGAGTTCCTGTAATGTGACATAACTATTGTTGGAAATACTTTGAAAATTCATACTCGAGGAATTCTCGGCTACTTATTGCTGTAATATTGTTTTACAATTACCCAAATTGCATCGTAATGTTGTTTAATATCAGTTAGTGTGACACAGAGGAGTGTGGAATAAGAAAATAACTCGGATTTCTGTCTCCTCAACTTACGTGTAGGGTAATTCCGGGTGAGATGGCTCGATCACGTTTATGTTCTAGAACGTTGCGATTGTCAGTTGTTTTTAGTGGTATATTGCGCGTCGCTCACACGCCGCATTAACCCGGCGGGAGGCGCACCCCATATTGTAACACAGGTTGTCGCTACCGGGTTAAAAATACCCTAAATTGAAACGTAAAAAAACACAGTTTCAGAATATTTTTTTTTAACTTTGTAATTTTTATGTTAAAGTATAGTTCTTAGTATAGTTAATATGTACAGTGTTTTAAGAATCAAAGCAAAATGAAATATCTTAAAATCTTTATTAAAGTTCTTTAAAAAATTGTAACAAAAAGTCAGTCTTCATATTTTCGCAACTAGCGCCTCTGTGGTAAACTTTACCCAGTAGCGCCTCCCGCCGAGTTAATCGTGTGTTGTGTTTGCTTTCAATTGTGAAATCAGGTAAGTTATTTGTAATGTAAAAATTGACTATTCTCGAAAATGTTCTAAGTGTTCTTAAAATTATAATTTCCTGACACTTTACGAAAAAGTAATGACTTTTTCTGAATGCAGTGCGTTAATATAATGTTTAGAGGTTATATTCACGTTCTTGTGATGCGATATTGTCGTAGCATTATTGTAAAAACAATCTAGTCAGCGCATCTTGACTCTCAGATTAGTTGGCCCGATTTTTTCGGGGATAGTTGGCCCCTCATAAAGGCATACATATGTTACGTACGCAGCCCTATCTTTGAACTCTTAAACCCTTTCGGGTGTCCGGAATGCGCGTGACCCGGCGGGGTCACAGTTTCCTGCAGTGGTGGGATGCAACCGAGTTTTCCCGGAAAACCTAATATTCAATGAAGGTATTCATATCCCCACTACTTTTTAGCCGAATTTCACGATATAAAAAGGGCCACGAATCAATACTCGGGGGCTCATTTCCAGTCTAGTACGCGTAGACGAAAGAGGCTTGCGAAATTGAGTAACATTCTCCTTCGAGTATTATTTCAACTTAAACCATACAGTACGTAGAGTTGCTGATAGGTGTTGTAACTATTAAGCTCTTTGAGACCCCCGCATTTCTCAGTGCGTCAAAACCGAGAGGTGGACCTAGGTACCGCGACAAAAACACTTAAACAATTGTAAAAGACTGCTATTATATACAGAATATAATTAGTAATTATAAATTCTGTGTTCTCTTCAATCACCATCCGAATTTCCTCTTTGAGGCCAACCCACAAAGATACCCCTTTACCGCTCAAGGGGTATCACATTATAAAGTTACGAGGCTAAACTAACATTCCTAGTGGCTCCCGGGGATACCAGACCCCGGTTCGTCCACGACAACCACCTTCTTAGTGGCTCCCGGTGTTCGCACGGCACACGCGTGAAAATTATAGAATTTTGCTTTCGAGGTTGTAAGCCTCGATTCACCGGTTGGTACGCGTATAAGCCGGACGATCTATCACCCGTCAAATTAATATTGGGTGACTGTTTAAATTATTACGTGTCGATTCTGATCTGAACGATGATCTGAGAAGTTAGCTCTGCTTGTGCTGATGGTCCGAATGCTGACCTCATCAAACACACCGAACCGTACTATTCGCGAGCTCATTGACTTCTGGTCTTGTCCACCTTTTCGATGTCAAAGGTGGACAAGACATCTGATTTTTGGGAGGCGCCAAAATGCCTGATTGGCTCAGCCTTGCTTGAAGAGGAGGAACCTTCCCTCCAAGATTTCGGAGATGGAGGAGGAATCCTCTCCTTCTTCGTGACGTAGCGCAGGGAAAACCGGACATCTGGCTAACAAACCTCGCTAGGTTGATCGGCCGGAGCGTCTCGCCGGGGTCGCGGTTTATGATCGTATTGTCCCGCGAGTCAGCGGTGGTCGACGGTATGTACCGTTTTGAAGTTACCGTACACCACCCGCTGACAGAGCAATCAACGGATTTTCCCAGAGCGAGGACGGTCGAAGTGTCCAAAAAAATAGCACGATGCCGAATTGCCACCTATTAGACATATGGCAGGCAAATGCTCCCCAAGACTTGACGGTAAGCAATTGCCTAGTAATAAAGTGTCGCTGAATTTCTGCCTCGCTCTGAGCCCCCCTTTGTTCCCATAAGACGGAACACCCGGGGATACCAGACCCGGGTTCGTCCACGATATCCACCTTCCTAGCGGCTCCCGGGAATACCAGACCCCGGCTGTGATGCCAGATCGGGGACGGGTTCCCTGGAGAATTTCCCCCACCTCGCGCACACTACGCCGGAGTTGGGTGTCCGTGAGTTGAACTCCGAAGCGCCGAGCTCACGGACACGCTGCTCCGGCGTAGTGTGCATGCGTGGTGGGGGAAATTCTCGAGGAAACCCGTCCTCATTCTGGCATCACTGGACCCCGGTTCGTCCGTGAAACTTTACCTCCCTAGTGGCTCCCGGGAATACCAGACCCCGGTTCGTCCACGACCTCCAACCTCCTTATAGCGGCTCCCGGGGATACCAGACCCCGGTTCGTCCGCTACTAACAACCTCCAACAAACAAATTCAATCCTCGGCCTCGCAGCCGCCACTCTCATTGCCCTCAGCCTCGGCTCGTAACACATGCGTTAAGACAATTATGAAAAAGTTAACAAAAAAAAATACCTGACGAATAAAACTTTCTTCAAAATTTTGTTAACGCAAGTTTGCAGCGCTTATTGCACCATTAAACTTTTGTTCGAAACATTTTCTTCTGTCTCTTGTACTTTAGAAGTTATACGCGAAAAGGTGGCAGTGCCTATTTGTGTTTGAGGTTAGTTTTCACATCCTTAAAGGACGATTAAGCTCGAATGAAATATACCATTGTTCTTGTCTTGAGAAACTCTATAAACCCACAAAGTTGCGTTCCAATCGGTGAGTGCGGGTTCGCGGTGTCCCCTTGTTAGTGCGTTCCGCCGGCTCTGGGCGTAGATAGGTTTTTGAAGTATCAGGTAGAGGCAGCACCTGCGGTGTATATGCAAGCTATTGCTCACCGTTTCCCAAAAGCTGGCTGCAGGAACACCAGAACCATTGTATTTAAGCATAATTGAGGAGAGTTATTACACGTGCACTGATGTACTACCAAAAATCACCATTGGTTCTTCTAGTTGCTAAATCGCAAAGGAAATAGAAGGAATTATAAATCTTGTTGGTAGGGTGACAATGAACAAAAAATAAGTATTTATTCCCACACATCCTTCTAAACTCTAACCATTATAGTTGTGTATCAGAAGTAAACATCGATAATTACGTGCTAATGTTAAGAACTGAAAGTTAATGTGGCATCGCTATACTGTGCCAACTATAAAGCAAAAAGTATCAATTGCTTAGCGTCAGAGCGTGAGAGTCGCGTCGAAATTACGGGATCGTGTTGTTGCAGCAGATTGGACGTTATTAATATGCGTACCTTCTGTCCGCCGGTGAGATTCTTCTTAGTGGCATTGACCTTGGAATAAAAGTCATTGCGGAAGAAACTCACGCGGAGCAAACTTTTAAATGCAACTTTGTTACTCGATACCGTTTACTGGCGGATTCGAGGACATCGACATGTGGTTATTGTGGTTCTGTTGGTGACTCTGGGCGTGCGTCACTTTAGAAGCACCTGGACGGCCAGCCAGGAAAGATGCGAACTGCTCCTACAGAAGCATTTCAAGGTGTATATAATCAACAATTAAATTCATACAACAGCGCAGCAACTCTTTCTACGTTTAAAAGATTCGCTCAAACGATTTTCTATAGAATTATTTTATTTTCTTTCCTTAGATTATAATTATTGAGTTTTCATTTCATGTTCCTTTTGTATATTATCTATCCGATTAGTTTCATAGTTTAATAAGTGATCGAAAAAGCAATCTACGATAAATACTAGTCAGTGGTAATTAAGGAATCTCTGTTATTAAAGTATTTTTAATATGTATGTTTAAGAATGTTGGTAAACTCACAAAATTATGTTACTCATTTCCAATTTCATGGCTGAATTGCAATAATATAGGTGGCTGGAATAGAAGAATTTGGATGCTACATACCAGTAAATGATTTGTGGTCGAATTCAGCCTTTCTATAGCAGAACGCATCACTGACATTTGCGCGTTCACTGCATCCTTTTTGCCAATGAGTGGTACCATCTTAAAGCGGTCGAAGGAAATAGGTGAATTCACAAAATAATGCCGTTTGGGAGCGTAATTAAAATTAAGAGACACGTTTGCCAGTATTCACCTTTAAAGTAGCGTCCGCGACTGCCAGTAATTGGTGGGAAACACGAACGAGAATCCTGCCCAAATCACGCGGGGTTTTTGCCGCCAACGTTGACGTGCCATTCATAAGGTGGACGACGCGACGTGCAGATTCGCGCGTCAGTAAAACCAACAATTGTTCCAAGCTGGCTGGTCGAGCTTGGTTTTCTGGTTCGGGCAAACTTAATGTTGCCCATAATTCCTTGGCTTTTTGTAATGCTAATTTCGGATCCGTCGCTACCTGCAACATGTCAATTTCATTATTCAGTCGGGTAGATTATTGAAACACAGTTAACCATTCGACTTTAAGTCAGGGAAAATAAAGTAACGTTCATTTAAGGAGTTGCATACCCTCGACAGGTCGGAAAATAGGGTCGCTTTTCATGATTTATTTTTTTCATGTAAAGAAACGTCATATTTAAGAATCAAGATATACACCTTGATGTGTATCTATCAATTAAGCTGGATTCTCTTTAAAAAGAAATTTGATATCTTAATTTGATATCTAGGCGCCGATTTTGAAAAAATTTATTTTTTGAAAAAATGGCAGCTACTCAAACTGAAGCATGTGATTTTCGACCCAAGGTTTCACCTTCTTTTGTTAATAAACAGCAAAGCAAGACACTAATCGAAACATCGTCTCGGCAAGTACTATATTATAGTTTTAAGAATATTCATGCAAAATTTTGTTCAAATCTATCCAGTAATCTCTGAGATATTTTTGGTACTGGAAATGCTGTAACTACGAAGAGGCTTGGGAGAAGGGGCTGATGCGGCACCATTTCTTAAAATATCAAATTTCTCTTTGGAAAGAATACAGCTTAATTTATACACAACTAGATGTACATCTTAAAAAATAATGTCTGTCGCAAATTCTTTATCGCCGCTTTATGGGGCATAACAAACCATAGAACTTTGATTTGAACTTGTTTCAATATATTTTACGGTTTCGCAAATATTTATGATAATATGCAAGCTCGCCATTTCTTTCATGGGGTGTTTTCACCCTTAGGACCGTTTTATTGTTGAATCAAAAAATAATTACGTTATTAGCAGCACTTAAGCTACATTTCTGCAAAGTTTCATTTTTTTTTGAATTTTCGAATTGCTGAATCCCCCTTGTAAGTAGACTGCAACTTAGGGCGGCAAATTTTGGGGTGGCGGTAAATTTTGAGTTTTGAGCGAAAGAAATTGTAAAAGGTTTAACACAGAAGCTTGGTACAACTTTAAAAACAATTCACTTTTTTGTCATATTTGACGAAAATGGCGGCAGACGCTTGTTAGCCTAGGGCAGGGCTGCAGAAGGAGCCGTTTTCAGCGCCTAGCTGCGAGCAACCCGAGCGTCGAGCTGTCTCCCTGCTCTGCACTGGGGCCCCACAAGGAACCCAGCCATACACTACTGCACTTCTCACTAATTCTACCCCTAAAGGTCTGCGTACACATATCCGTTCCGTGTCAGTACCATTCCGTCGTGCCAGTGGTAAGAAGAAGAGGGGCGTAGAGGGTCTTTTCTTCTTACCACTGGCACGACGGATACGGAACTGACACGTAACGGATATGTGTGCGCAGACCTTAAGGCTACCTTCCAATGGGAGGCTAGCGACTGCGGCTGGCGACTGCGCTACTAGTGCAAGGGAGAAACAGATACATATTTCTCCCTTACACTAGTGGCGCAGTCGCCAGCCGCAGTGGCCAGCCGCCCATTGCAATGGCCACCTTTAGCAACAGGACAGCTCGACGCTCGGCTGGTTGCTCGCATCTAGGCGCTGAAAACGGCTCCTTGTGCAGCCCTGCCCTAGGGGCACGAAATCTCCAAATCCGCTTCTGATCCCGTAGCATTAAAAATAGTCTAATTAACGTTGTCTTTAGACTTATTTTGATCAGACAAATCTCAGGGATCCATTGGTACCACTTTCATGAAGTTGTATTAATATTAAGAATATTTGAAGGTTTCGGTAGTGCTGGATTCATTCCGAGCGCCATATTGGCTTTCAGTTTCCTCGTCGAGCCGTCTATCCATAAAACACAGTCAAGGTTTAATGGATTCCCTACCTTACCCCGGTTAAGTGCTCGCGTTCGGTCCCGGCCACGCGAGCCTTTATCCGGGCCGTACTGTATTAATCATATTGTGAAGTGCACCGGCAACATATACATACATAGTAATCAACTTTTATCTTAATTTTTATTTTAGAATTCTTAACGCGTGTGTTAACTCACTTACCAATTCTGCGACGTATAAAAGTACATGTATGCACTCTGTTCCTTGATCTTTAAGGGCGCGAGCTTCTGCCAATGTACGCTTTGTTAATCTCTTCTGTAGCTTCCTAGAGAATCTGGCACCGTGCTTCATCGTTCGTGTTGTCTTGCTCACTGGTTCAGGAGTAGTAACTTCTAGAAAACAGATTTTATAGGGCAGGCTTGGGAGTTAAGTGATCTTTTCGGCCGAATTTCGGAAGCAATGCCCTCTTTCTCCCGCCGGGCGTCTTGGGCCCCGCGGCGACCAGGCTGATTGGAGCGCCTCAGGCCCGTACCGCGTGAACCGCGCGTGGCGCATTAGGGCGACATTGTATCAATGGGTTTCCACATCGTCTCAGAAAATACGATTGTCGATGCTTCTTTGTTTTGTCAACACGCCACGCTGAGGTGGCTCGAACTTTACGGCTAGTCGCGGGGGCCAGGACGCGCAGTGGGAGAAAAAGGGCGTTGCTTCTGAAACTCGGCCGAAAAGATCACTTAATTCCCAAGCCTGTTATAGAGGAGTCTCGAAAATTAAGTATTCTTTGCGAATTAATTACAAAGAGATGAAAGCAAGCACAGACTTCTCCTCTTATACAATGTTTATTACTATCACGTAGAGTAAAAAAATATTTTTTTTATACATATCTACTTTATAAATGGCGCCACAGGAGTTTGATTATACAGTGTTTTAGAAAAAGTGTCTTTGGCTTTGCACTGATATTGAGCTTAAAGATAAAGACACAACGGCTTACTTAGAATATAACTTTCTTACAGCCTGCAATTTCGGTCTGAACCTCGGAAAAAAGAATCGAACCAAAATTATTAAAATAGCGAGAAGAAGATGATTTTTAGGAGAAGGTGATTTTTACGATAAATGTCGATTTTCGGGGTGCACAGATGTCTGTTTTTTTTTACCGTGGAGATTAGAGTTTTTACACTTTAATGTTGAGGTTCAGTGCAGAAAGGAATATACTTTGAACATACTGTAAAAATTTCAAGTCGATCCGAACCTCCATTTTTTTGCAATCACTGTAAAACCACAGAAAAAACGCCTATATATCAGAGGACTGTAGCGCCGCCATATATATGTATACTATATTAACAAAAAAAATTATTTACAGTTTATAGTATTCATAAACATTACCCAAAAGTATTGTACTTGTCACAATTCGCATTCATTTCCTTGTAATTAATTCTCCCAAAAAGTTACATTTTTACCGAATTTGACTGCCTAGTCCTCTTAATTCTATATTGTATCATTAAACTTCCCAATTCGAATATTGAAAATGATTATCAAAATTCGATGAAAAGCACGATAGAAATTTTTGGTATGTAATTCCTTCTTGAATAATGTTATTATGTAACAAGCAATTGTAGCAAGCGAAGAAAAATTTAGATTATTAAACTGTCTACAGTCGAGGTAGATCTATATTTGACTTATAAGGGGATTCAATCCTTTTAACCTTTTACACTCGAGGCCATTTACGCCTAGCATACAGAACAACTCGAAGCTGTTTACAAACATGAGAGTTTGAATGTAACGAGGCATGAAATTCATCAACAGATATAATAAATATCATTTTATTTTAGTAAAAATTGATACACAGATATGTGTTTAACTTTTAATAACATCTGTATAAACTATTGTGTGTGTCAGGCACTTTTCTAATGGTGCGAAAGCACTCCTTGTTTCCTAAATAGAGGAAATCGCTCAAATGGAAAAGGTTAATAGTTCATAATTACTCAAAAAGGAAACTTAGAACTTTAATTTTAGAACAAGACCAAAGCGATTCAAACGGAGACTGACTCATTTTCCAGGGAACCATAGACCCCTAACTTGTATTACATCAAATGTAAATCAAATTCGAAGTGTACAATGTTTAATGATTATAGGACCGATCTAAATTAGGCAGCAGTAGAGGAGGAAAGTATGCAAGGTGAACTTTTTCTAACAATAAAAATAGAAACTGTAGTTTTTAGCTAATTGTAGCAATTGAACTAATTTCTGTAAAATAAAGCTTTAGAAAAAGATCTAAAATTCAATAAGTTTTGATTAGTGTTACTGTAAAATGTCGTGATTAATAGTGACAGTAGTTGTTCTGCTGTATCTAATTCAACTTCCATATATTACTATTATAAATGGTATCCTTTATTCTAAATAGAACACTCACCATCTGCAACTTTGTCCGTGGGGTCAGCCGGCAAATAATGATCAACGTATTTATCTGCCACAGTTAGAGCGCCATCTAGTCTGTCCGCCGCAGCGTTCGCAGCTTGACTTCCTATCTGCTTCATGCTTCCGGCCCGCATCAAAACGGGCCTCACGATTTTATTGTTCACGTATTCCCGCGCGTTACAGTACATCTTAATAATATACAGAATACATCGATCTCGCAACGAAGGGCAACAAAGCAATTAGAATTAATTAACACTTTGAATGGCGTTGGCGTGTTTTCACGCCGAGGGTTTTGCTCGCGCGTCAATATTTTCCGGGGAGCATCAAAAATATGTACACATTGCTCGAGAGTTCTCGAATGTTTACCTTTAAAAGAAACCAAGCGAGGAGTTAAAAGTGCTTTGCAGAGCCGGCGCACAGTAGTTCCAAAGTGATTTTTTGTGGACTAAAGATATTTTACGTCTTTTTCAAGTTCGACAGATGAGGGTGTTTTTAAAATCTTGCACCACTCAAAGTGTTAAGAAGTTGGACATTTACATGTATACGTATTTGGACTTACAAGATGGGGAGGTAGATGCACCGCTGGTACTCTTTGTTCGACAATGTCGATACCTTTGCAGAGGAGGTGATCGATAGTCGTGATAGGCCCATTTAATACACATATCGCTGGCTTTGCAGATGCTGTTGCTATCGCCAATGACTGTTCAGCAGTACCCAGGCTCCAGTTCATTAAAGAATTTGAACGCTAAAAATTCTTTCGTTGTATAGTTTGTAAAGCAAACGGATAATGATTATACTGTAACGATTGAGGCGTGCGTTCAAACTGGAAACTATTTAAATAATTCTGTTTAAATAATTTATTTCATTTGTTATCTCAAATGCTTCAACTGATATTAATAATTCGAATAATAATTTAGGAATAAGAACAAAGTAAGATTTAAGTGCTCTGTTATGTATAAATAATATAAATGTTAGTTAGGTTGGCGCAAAGAATTTGCTTCATTTTAAGTAAAATTGTTAGGTTCCATTGAATGGAAGAAACCGTGAATACAGAATGGTACTGTTCGTAACTCGATATAATGGAACAGAAATTGATAGAAAAGTAACCAACAGAAAAGGAGTTCTGCTGCATGATAATGCTTAATCACACGTATCGCGAATAATATATAGTGAACTTAGAGTGTAAAGTTCAGACACTTCGCATCCAACGTACTTTTCTGACTTTTGGCTCTCTAATTCTCCTTTGCTTAAGCATCGCGATCACTACTTGCACCACAAAGGATTCTTTGGCAATGGGTTTCCTATTAAAGGGATTACCGGTAACCCGGTTTCCCGACGAGAAATACCCTCAGATTTTTAGCGGTAATTCGCCAAATTGTTACCGGTAATTCGATAAATTACGTATAGCAATATAGCGCATATATGCGTTCATTAATTCCGTCCACATCTACTAACAAGGGAACACCGTGAACCCGGACTCACCGATTGGAACGCGACTTCGTGGGTTTTTAGAGTGATTCAAAACAAGAACAACGGTGTCTTTCATGTGGGCCCTATCACCCTTTAAGGGCGTGAAAACTAACCTCAAAGTCAAATTGGCACTTCCACTTTTTCGCGTATAACTCTCAAAGTACAACAGGCAGAAAAAAATGTTTCAAACAAAAGTTTAATTGTGCAATAAGCTCTACAAACTTCCGTTAACAAAATTTTGAAAAGAGTTAAAAAAAATATTTATAACTGACGAAAAAAACTGTTTTCAAAATTTTGTTAACGCAAGTTTGTAACGCTTATTGCACCATTAAACTTTTGTTTGAAACATTTTTTTCTGCCTGTTATACTTTGAGAGTTATACGCGAAAAAGTGGAAGTGCCAATTTGACTTTGAGGTTAGTTTTCACCCCCTTAAAGTGCGATAGGGCCCAAATGAAAGACACCGTTGTTCTTGTTTTGAGTCACTCTAAAAACTCACAAAGTTGCGTTCCAATCGGTGAGTCCGGGTTCGCGGTGTTCCCTTGTAAGTCAGGGTTGACTAACTGGTGGCTCGCGAGCCACCGGGGGCACCTCCGCCTTGCTGCCACGCTGAACGGCTCCCCTCCATACCGACCAAACTCTGACGATCGCAGTCGATGCTTCCTTCTTTCCTTCTCCTTTTGACTGCGATTGTCAGAGTCTGGGAGATATGGAGGGGGCCGTGCAGCGTCGCAGCAAGGCGGAGGTGCCCCCGGTGGCTCGCGAGCCACCAGTTAGTCAACCCTGTACTAAGTTATCAGTGAAAAAAAACTTCAATTACTAATAAAGACAAAAACCGAAGTATCTCAGGAAGAACCAACTCTGAACCAAAAGAAAACTAAAAATCTGAATCAAGTCATCAAAAAAATGAACGTATTTTCAAGTAGAAAAAGTAAGGAGAAAATATATAAGTACAAATGGCGTGTGACTTCTTAATGAGTATCCGACTAACAAGTGTAGAATTTGAGAGCGCTTCATCCGTGGCTGGATTATTTTGTACAAAACTTAGGTCGCGATCAGGAGACCAAAGTTTAGACAAATTATGTTTTTTGCGTGCTTATTTGTTAAAAAGAATTGTTAAATAAAAAATATTTAATTATGTATGTAAGTTAAGATTCTTTTCATTGTTTTCGTGGTGAAGATCCATATTAATAAGTATTGTCAATAGTTATACAAATATATCTATTTTGTGTTATCTCATTTTATATTTTATGTTCAGAATAGTTTTATTTGCACATGTTTATTATAATGCTCGATAAGAGTTAAAAAAATTTCTTTTTTGTAATGTTTACTCTTATATTATCAATACCTTAAAAAATACCGGTAAAGTACCGGTAAACCGGTTTTGATTGAAAATTTTACGGAATTACCTGTAATTGAAAAAGTCGGTAAATTTGCAATCCCTATTTCCTAACAATGCTGTTTTGAATCTCATACATTATAAAAATCTGGAATAGTATAAAAATGAGATTGAAGAACTCGTTTTCAGATATAAAACGTACCTATAGCTAAGCTACTAGCGATTCGAGCTATTACGAATATTCGAATATTCGAATTTTCGAATTATTCAACTTATTCGTATTCGAATTATTCGTATTCGAATTATTCGTATTCGAATTATTCGTATTCGAATTATTCGTATTCGAATTATTCGTATTCGAATTATTAGACGAAATTATTCGTATTCGAATCATTCGAAGAGATTATTCGTATTCGAAATCATTCGAATATTTACAGCTTTACTGCCGACTACTTCGGTTAATACGAATTAAAATACTTCGAAAGTATGTAATTTCCTTTTCAACCATATTTAGCAAATACGGTATTTTAGTTGATAGGTATACAGAACGTTGTAGATGGTTTCGCAAATAAATAATTATAAATACATATATGCCTTTTATTTTCAATTTTACTTTGTTTACCAGTGAACTTAACGCGTAAACTGACAATAGCTATTAAATTATCGTCTTATCATTTCAACGGGGAACTTTCGCGAGAAGAGAGATTGATGAGTGAAAGATAAGTGAAAGTGATGGAGTTCGTGGAAACCTTAGACAATTTCAACATTTTATACACCCAGTGCTTACCTTTATTCTGTCGTAAACATTTCCAGCAATATTTATACTATTTTCCACGATAGGAAGACTTGAGATCCTGGCAACGGATTCGAAGTGCAGGTCAGAGTGCCGTCTTTTTACGTTCGGCCGCGCCATTTGTGAGATCGTCACTGAAATCAATTCAAAATTGCCAACTATAAGCCTTTACAAATGGACTGTCAATGATCATATACAGAGTGAGTCACCTGAATAACTTCTAAATTACGTGTCGGTGGAAAAATTATTGTATATAAAAGTTGTATGGTTTGCAGGGGAAGGGGAGGGGGTGGGTCATTACATAATGTATATACTTTTTTGTAGGTGGAAGTCATCCACAGATTTGAAGATTAACTTGGTTTTCTTTAATTGAATGTTGTATTATTTATGACAACGTTCCAAAGAATGTTGAATTCTGAATAAAAATGTGCTAACAATCATGTATTGGTTCTAAATTCAATACTTAACGAGATATTTGGCTTTGTTTATTGAACATTTTCTTCGAGTAACGTCAACTTGAAAATTCAGTATCAACGAAAACTTCAATAAGTGTTTAATAATTACGAGCTGATGCGTTACTGCTATATTTATTTTTTATAATTTTGCTTTCGCACAGAGATATAGAGGTTACTTGCTTGGGCAGGTTCAAGGAGTAAGGTGGCACTGTTATTTGAATTGCACGTAACGTTCGAGGTAGAGAGCTGAAATTTGATATGAATTAGTTTCTCTAGACTCTTTACAAATGTTACGAAGCTCTACAAAGCTTGAACAAAATCGATAACCACATTGAATCCTGTGCGATTCGATATGAATTCCTTGTCGTTGGCCAGATAGGAAAAAAATTTTATCAGAGAAAAAAAAATAATTACACATTTTCCATCTTTTGTATTTATTTTAAAGGAGCTCTGGTATCCAAAATAAGTTGCGAATCACGAAAGTGTTTTTCATATTTTTAACGAAGTTGGCTTTAAATTCTGCATATTAATTTTATATGTAATTTTGGTAATTATAACTCGAATTATATCGAGTTTGGTATGATTTTTATCAGGAAAACATAACGAATCTATTGGTACCAGTTTCGTTAAGATCTGATGAGAAATACGAAATTTGACATTTTTCACTTCTTAATGGCTAGTGCTGTCATTGTCTTCTTGGTCCCTGGGGAACGCATAAAATTCAGTGAAACGTGAAATCGGAGGTGTGAAATTCGATTACCACTCTGGATAAAAGATAATCTCCGGAAATTGAAATTATCAATTTAACCGGGCACAACTGTAATAAAAAACATTATTATATAATATTCTTATTATGACTTGCCAACGAAGCATTTTTCCAAATACATTTATACAAATTCTATGAGACATGCTGTACAAAGATGTGCTGGGAGAAATGAGTAGCGCCTGAATTATTAGTGTTATGAAAAAATGGTGAAGGGAAATTATTTGCTGTTTTAAATATAGAATCTGCTAAGATAACAGTGATGTTTATTTTCTTTTCATCAATGTTATTTCAAGTTTGACTTCATTTTCTTAAACAGAATACTGTATTTTTATTCTGATATCTCATTAGTAGATAACAAAATTCAAATTCAGCACTGTTATATAAATCTATGAAGACTATTCTAAATATAATGTAACTGTGAAGCAAATTAGCGAAAATCATCAAATTCTATTGGGATCTGACATGGGGGCGGGGCCTAGCCAAGATGGCGCCGATATGGGTACAATATACATGTGTTGTATATGCGATAATGTAGTTTTTTGCGAAAATGTTCCTTTTTATGCAAAGTATATGTGATTGGGCAGGTTTATGTCCTGCCCAGCGGAATTTTATGCAACGGCACGAGAACGGACAGGGATTGATGTGTACCCAACAAGCGTTCCTACTTTCGCCACCAGATGTCATGGTGACATCTATTCTGTATAAGTTTCCGGCAGACAGGTCCGCGGCTTTGGAGTACCTAGAGCAGATTTTTACTGCTTATACCTCCAGGTTTTCGAGGGGGTTAGCTGACCACTATCAAGGGGGGCTCGGAAAAACTCCCTTCCTCTTCCCGACAACAGGGGTAGAAGGGATGTTGTCATGGTGGCGGATGTCAGATCCCAATTGATAAACGTCAGTTTAGATATTGTCTGATTCAAATGTCTGTTTCTACTTGCGTAGATAGACCTTCCCGCCACTCTATTTTTTATACAGCAACACTGATTGTGAGTGAATTTATCCCTTACTATACATTTGTATAAAATGTGTGGTTAGTCTTCTGTCACTGGACACTCCCTGAATTAATTTGTTAGCGTAGAGATACTTTTAACCTTTAATTGAAAAACTTATAGCAAGAGGGATGCAACCCCACTTTAGACAGTTTTTAAGTTATGACGTGTAATATTCGTAAAAAAAATCTACATCGTTTGGCGCAAGTTTGATGCAAATCCGATAACAAATGAGCGATACATTGCAAATTTTTAACCTGCACCCATTACTGTTTTGTGCTCTACGAACGCGCAACTGCGTCTCACCTTATGAACAGGCGACCTTCAATTGGTGAGTAGGTGGAGTCTCGCGAACTCCATGATCATACTTGAGATGCTTGTTTATTTCGACGTTTTCTCAGGTGAGGATATAAAACAACTAATTTTATTATAGTTTCATGTTTATAATAAATAGCATTTTATTCATATCACTTATATTAACCCTTTGTGTATCGCACCCCAAAAATAATTTTCGAGTTAAAATGTCGCGCCTTTATGACTTTCAAAGGGGATTTATCGCAAAATTTTTTTTAAAAAATTAAAAAATCGCTTTTTCCCACAACCGTGAAAAATCGCTCATTTTCAACTATAAATTTGATGATATCAAAATTTACATTACAATTATCACTGAAAAGTTAAAAGATTCAGAAATACGCAAATGGTAACTCAAAAAATGGCGCTGGGATACAGGGAACTCCGTGTGACCAATTTGTGATTATAAGCCGTTTCCCGCCGTTAGCTCAGCCATTTCTTTGACTCGTGTCTAGCGTTGCCACAAGTGGGGTGTTTGAAGTCCATATGACGTAGTAGGGAGTCGTAGAGGGGGAACAGCTACTGGAAGTTGGAACTCAGTGACGTAGTAGGGAGTAGTGGAGGGGGGACACACCATAGCAACATAGCGGGGTGTGCGCATATCGTATTAGTATATATTCCTCTATATGACGTATGTGACGTCGCATGGCCTTTACTTCGCAGGAAGCCACGAGCCATGGGATCGTCGTGGTGTCCAAAAGAATAGCACGATGTCGATTGCCGTTTATTAGACATCTGGCAGACAAATGTTCCCCAAGACTTCGAAGGTAAGCAATTGCCTAGTAATAAAGGGTCGCTGAATGCTCTGAGCCCCCCTTTGTTCCCGTAAAGCCGCGTATTCACCTGCGCATTCGCCCCGAATGTGCATTCGGCGCGCACCGATTTTTTGCTCGTCCGGTGTTCGGCGCGTGTTCGGGGCGCGGCGCGCATTCGGGCCGATCCGCTTGTTGGCGGTCCATCAAAGCGCGCATTCGGGTCCGAACAATACCATGAAAAGGACGCCGCAAATTTCACTCAACCCCGAACGCGCGTTTCGGGGCGAATGCGCAGGTGAATACGCGGCTTAAGACGGAACAGTCGTGTGTATATTATTCTTCTTTACTGATGGCTGTGCTCTACACCGATTCTATCAGTGTCATTGTTACATTGTTATTATTTTAAGTGCCTGATATTTTGAATCATCTGCGTTGTGAGTTTAGAACAGCCTGTTCCAAACTCGTATGTTGACCGATAACTAATTTGTGACAATGAATAAACTACTACTGTAAAGTAACAAGTAACTGATTTAATTTTCTGGTGATGGAATCATAAGAGTTACAAATGAAAATGTAATAAGCGAAAATAAATACGGTACAGAATATATTTGCAGAAAATCTTTACACAGGTCGGTCATGAAATTTTGAAATAACCTGTACGAATGCAGCCATGTGTTAATCAACAGAAAAAAATGTAGCAACAAGCTGATAGCAGAGGTCATAATGCAATGGATATACCTCGTGTGGTTAATGTCGAGGCTTGGCTTCCCTCAAGAACTTGGACAATTCGAATCTCCATATGAACGTCTAACGCCGTCGCCACACATACGTTGATGAATACAGTGCTGACTCCAAAAGAACCCGCGTTTTCTATTTTGAAAAGAAGCCGTCGCTATTCCCGCTAATGCTTCTTTTATAGTGTCCGCGGCGAGTGACAGATGCCACTTCCTAGAGACCTATTCCGTCTTTTTTCCATAGACGACGGCGCGGCAATGCCGGCCGTAAATCATGGCTTATTGCTGTCATGTGTCCTCTCACTCATGCTCATTGTCAGTCCCTCTCACTCGCCACGGCAGAGAGCAAAGACAAGTCGAATAAGACTACCTAACCGTCTTGAAAAGAGCTGGCGGCCGATCCCGAGGATGCGGGTTCTTGTCAAGACAAAACTGTACTTCGAATCACGTCTCAATCCCGTAGATCAAATCTGTGTTAACTTACCCCAATACGGTTACTCATAAAAATATCTGTTCACCTCCAAGGTATAGCATATTTTACTTATTCAAGGGATGTTAATTTCAGAAGTACCTGTTAGAATTTACATTGGTATAAATCTTGATTACTATATATTTTTACTTGGTACCATGATTTTTTAATAATTTTAAAAAGTAAGGAGATGGTGGCTTTGTAAAGAATTTTTTTTTGTTCACTGAAACAAGTCGGCTTTGCAGGTTTATAAAAATTGAACAAATTAAAATATGGTCAAAACCGTAGGCTACATTGAAAGAAATCTATTTATCTTTCAGTTGCCATAAGAATTTGTTATTTTTTATGTTCCAGTTACTTTCGACGCTGGGTGCCAGTTGACAAGGTCCTTCCAGACGTGGCGGTAGACAATGCTGTGCTACACAGATGGGCATTATTTAAATAAAAAATTATTTAAATAACGAATCAAATAAAACAGGCTTTATCTTTATTTGTCATCAAATAAAAATAACTCAGAGTTATTTTTATTTAAAATAAAAATTACTGACAGTTATTTGTATTTGAAACGTTACAAATAATTTGGTTGGCTTGTGTTTTTAGAAAATACTGTGAAAATGCGGAAATTATTTATGAGTCACAACCAATTACATTTTTACTTACCTGTAAACAATTTACGCATTTTCACAGTATTTTCTAAAAACACAAGCCCTTCGTTACATCCCGCAATAAGGTTCGCGAATAACTTACTTAACACAAAATAATTATTAATCCAAAAAATCGTGTTCTACCCGCAACATCTGAAAACTATTTAAAAATTCCCGCCGTCCCTAATGTCCCTCTCTCTTTCTAATCCCCGTTCCCTCTCACTTTAACAGCTACCTCCTCGCATCATGCTCTACTACTTGGAATAGTGATCCTCAAGGGAGTGATCGGTATAACCGCAGCCATTCGTAACAACACCGGAATAAACATAACCTAAACATTCACTAAACTGCCTGCTTTCCAAGTTGCTTGGTTATCTATCTCTTTCTATCCGTATTTCTGTCTCTCCGCTTTTGTCACAAATAGCAGCAACCAATCAGTGGCACGCCATCTATCTCTATCCTGCTCGCGCACGTTCCCCCTCTCTCGCGCTCTCTACTCCCAGAGTTATTTGAGCTTCAAATAATTTTCAAATACAAATGAATGAAAAGATGAAAAAATTATTTGAAGGTTAAAATGAATTCCTGTCAAATAAAAAAATTATTTGTGACGTTTCAAATACAAATAACTCAGAGTAATTTTTATTTCAAATACAAATAACTCAGAGTAATTTTTATTTCAAATAAAAATAACTCTGAGTTATTTTTATTTGATGAGTCTCGAATCAATTTTTTGTCTTTTATTCGAAATCAATTTTTTATTTGAAATAATTTTTTGCCCATCTCTGATCTGGTATGTTAAAACTCTAAGTAATAAATACTGTACGAAAATAAAGTTAATATGTTGCCTAACATCTCCTAAAAGGATCCCGATATTTCAGTGAAAAATTACCTGAGAAAACAAATTTCTTTACCCATTCTTTTAGGCCTGCAACGTGGTGTACCCCCTCAAGGGTACTAGGCAGTCGCGTTTGTCGAAAATAAACGATAAATTGAAGCTGAGACTTGTTCTTTGACAAAATGTTTATTAACACAACACGCTTTAAAATAACATGCCTGTTTAGCCAAAACTATGCATTATAGGTGACGCTACAGATGAATCAGTAAAGGGGCTTTTTAAAAAAGTTTCTTTTGTTTTGCAGCGATTTTAACGGAACGAAACGAAATTCAACGACCTGCTTGTAAACTCTACTTCAGAATACCTCTGGTTCTGCACTGAACCTATAAAAGAAGAAAATTATAAAAATGACTGCTACGAAATAGCAATTTCTCAAAAAGTGCGTTTTTCTGTGGACCAAGATGAGGCTTCAGTTCCTTTTCATAAAGAATAAGAGAAGATTTTATTAACTTCCATTTAGGTTCAGGCCGAAACTACACATTTTTTTAAAATGCTCCAATTTTCACTGCAAAACAAACGAAACTTTTTTAAAAAGCTTCTTTAATGCTCCATCTGTGGCATCATATATAATGCCTATTTTTGACTAAACAAACATGTTGTTTTAAAGCTTAAGTTAATAAACATTGTGTCAAACAAATCTGAGCTTCAATTTATTACTTCGTAATTAGATGAAAAAGAAATGCTTCATTTTCGACAAAAGCGACTGTCAAAGTTTACGTTAATTTGAATTAAAACTGTGAATTCTTACTTTGAAATAGGTTAATGTGTAATATATCTTACATGTAGGGTGGGCGGTTAGTTTCGTGAGTAATTATGCGTGTGGCTAACTGTGTACGATTATTTGTCGGAAATAATATTCACACGTTCGTTCTTTGATGACAACATATGCGGTACTCGTATATTTAAAATTTAATATTTACACAGTTACAATATTATTTACTTTCCATATACAAATATTCGATATCTCTGACCAACAGCGGACACAGTTTTAAATCGCGTGAGTAAAGCACACGAATATCTTATTTTCTGAATAACGAATGTCGTCGTCGAAGAACAAACGTGCGTAGATTGTGTTGGACAAATAATCGTACGCAAATATTCGTGGAGTTAGCGAATTCGTTAATGCCATGCGTGGACCCAGCGTAACTCACTGGCAAGTACAAAATCATTTGAAATCATTACTCGTGCAAATAAACATCGACCTCGCCTCGGTAGGTTCAGATGAGAGCAATTTGCTGCTTTCCACCGGTTCCAGAGTCAACAGTTCCCATGCTGTGCTGACAAACTGACGTTACGAGTTCCAAACTCGCCGCGATAAGTCCGATTTTAACACGGGTCGATACCCTTATCGCTATCACTGTTACCTACCGATGCACCAACTCTGAACTTCATCGCGAAAGTTGCCGTAGTGTGAACAGTATTCAATACCTTCATCGCAAGTACGTTGAGCAGGGTGTGGGAAGACAAATTCAAGTACAATCGGGTACCCACCCTTCGGCACCTCGGTTTTTCGTCTTTTGGATTGCTACATTTGTCGCAGGTATGTATAATACAATGGTGCACGTTAAGGACGATAGATGTGTTTCTAGATTAATCAGTTGAGCCTGACGGTGCTTGGTAACTGGACCCAAGCCATAGGTAGCCTTATGGGGTAGCAAACACTTACCTCAGGATGCGGAGAGCCGAATAAGCCGGTGGCGGGGCGATGACACGAAGAACTTATATAACGGAGCGTAGCTGGATGCAAAGTCAGATGGAATGGCAGAGAAGTCGGTGTTTCGCCGAAGAACCCGCCGCTGACTGCACGTCCCGAACTGCGAAACGGTATCTCATCGGCTTGACCTATGACACGCCGATTATACAGGCGCAGCAACTATGACGCCTTACAGAGTGCTTTTCCCAGCCCCTGTTTCATCTTCTCGTTCACTAGGATCGATGGAAGTGTTTGCAAGAACCATCCAGTCCTAGGACCGGCTATTGCATGTTGCATAGAGCAACCTTCATCCTCATTCGAAGGACTTCACTTATTAGGAATAGTCCAAGTTAATTGTAGCATAAAAAGTGTCTATTGTATTGTTAAGTATTTGAAATGAAGCAAGGTAAACAATGTTTTAGTTCCCTTTGTGTCAAGGAGCGTAGACAATAGGTGTTTGTAGAGGAATTTATTCCGGAATTTATTTAGAGTGCTTTTAATTACCGTTGGTAGTGGTGGAAAAATTATTACGCGTGAAAGTATAATTTATATGTACAAAGTAATAAAGAGCCTTAAAATAAATTATTAATTTTCATGAAGCAATGAAAAACAAAAGCCAAAACAAGTGTTGTAATTATAATTTTGGAGGTTATTTTAAATAGGTTTCTTTAAGTTATTTGAGAACAATGCTAACTGTTATTTTTCACAGTTCCTAAAAGCTTTCATTTGAAACAGAGACTGGACAATGTTCAGACAATAGGATTTTGTTTTCAAACATGAAAGTACACAGGGTCATCCATGTTTCTTATAGTGTAATGCGTAATCTATGGAATTTTGTTATGATTTGATAGTGAAAAATTTACAGGTAACGATAGCATCAGAAAATTTATAATGGAAAAGAAAACTACGCGGAAAACACGTATTTATCGCAAGCAGACGTTCTTAATTGCTATACAAAGTCCACCACAGCGAACACCCATGTGTATATGGGGCGGTACGGTAATACTATCAGCTGAATACGTGTGAACAGTAATACGTCTTATTTTTTCACGGAACGCGTATTTCGAAAGAAGACATCACAATTCTAACGCGTAATGCAAATATATTCCTGGTAGATATTTGTCTTACTTTACGTTTGAATATATACCGGTTGTTAAAAAAAACGCGAAACATTTTTTCATTATCGATTCTGCACGTCCAAATAATGAAAAAAGTCCCCATTAAACCCAAGTTTTTAATTATAAGCAATTATTTAGGTAAGACGAGTAGGTAACCCAAATTATGTCACCTAACTTGCTACATGTTGTTAGTATTAGCATAGTACAGTATACTATTACACTAGTACAGTACAGTATACTATTACGCTAGTGCAATACGCTTGCACCAGTACAGTACAATACAGTACACTTGCACCAGTACAGTACAATACAGTACACTTGCACCAGTACAGTACAATACAGTACACTTGCACCAGTACAGTACAATACAGTACACTTGCACCAGTACAGTACAATACAGTACACTTGCACTAGTACAGTACAATACAGTACACTTGCACTAGTACAGTACAATACAGTACACTTGCACTAGTACAGTACAATACAGTACACTTGCACTAGTACAGTACAGTATACTAGCGGAATGTACTAGTACATTAGTATAGTATGCTAGCATAGTATACTAGCGCACTAGCATAGTATACCAGTACACTAGCATAGTATACCAGTACAGTATACGCGTACAGTAGTATAGTAATACACTAGTATAGTATACAAGTATAATATACCAGTACACTAATATAGTATACTAGCATAGTGCAGTAGTATACTACATTAATGTACTAGTACGCTGGTACAGTATACTACAAGTTATTAGTACTGTGACGCATTCACGGACGAGGCATTTTCCAAAATCATTTTACTATATAAAGAAAATGTAAATTGTTGGGAAACACGTCTGTTCGTACTAAGAACTCGATAGCAGCTCCATTAATTTGGTTCTTTTGTCGACAATCAACAGGTCACTATCAACTTTTATTGATATAGGTAGCATGAGGGGTACAAATTCTTCACTGAGGAACGATGTGAAAGAATACAAAATTTTAATGTAATTTTTAAAAGTGAGAACGCGATTTATGAAAATACTACGCCAAGTGCTGCACAGTACTGTAGTGTAGTTGCCTTTATAGGTGCTTTTGCGAACCATTTTAGAAAATAGAAAACACTGTATTACTAAAAAATTAAGTGAAGAATCGAAACTGAAATAATGTGTCACATTTATTTTTTAATAATTTGTATATACATATACAGTATGTTGTTGCTCCACCCAGCTGAAAGTACTCCGGTGGTTCTACTTGTTTTCACATTGCCTGCAACTGTTAAGTGAAAAGGAAATAATATTATAATGTAGTTAAAGTTAAGAATCAAATTTTTTTAATCGAGTAGTTTAGATTACATCATCACCAGGTTTTTATATATATATTTAGCTATCTCATCAAATTAATTTTGGTTTGTCCTTGACTATTTGATCAATTTTGACAGGTCGACGTAATTATGAAATATCAGTGACTTTTAAAGTGTTAAAACAGCGATAAAGAGTCATATGTATAAAAGTTAAAGGCTAACTTAAAAATAATCACTTATTGTGAGATATGCGTAGTCATTTTTTTTATCAATTCCTGAATTTGGTTCATTGAAAATCAAAGATTATTCTTGAAAAATGTTTAAAAGCGGGAAATTAAAACATTACGTTCGCAGTTCATTAACTCCAATTTAATAATAGACAATGCAGAGAGGGTGGGGGGGGGGTTGACTTATAGATATGGAATAATTGCATCATGCAGTAAATGACTATCAAGTACATGCTATATTATCTATAATGTGTTTCTAATGGATTTGTAAACATCTGCGCCAGAGTCAAACCAATAATTAATTTATGTGATATACATATCACACCAGATGCTAAAATAACTAATAATCAAGAAATCGATACTATCCAGATAGAAAACAAAAATATTTTCTAATAAATAAACAGTATTGTATTTACTAAAAATATTATTCGAACGAGCGAGTTTCATGCCCTTTAATAATCTGGCATTGCTTTTTACTTCAAACCAATGGTTTAGGTGCTCCAGGTTCCACCGATTTGGATGAGTGCCAAAATATAAAACAAAAAATGTATTTCTATAGTTCACGACATCCTTAATTCAATGCAAAAAATCCCATTAAATTATATGCAGTAGTTTTTCTTTAATTAATTCCTAAAAATCACCTATTTTTATGGGCTCTGGACCGGAACAGCCCCTTAACGACAAGTCACGCTGCTCGAAAGGGAGGTTGGAAGGGGAAGCAGGTGCGTGAGGGGCCTCTACGCTGTACAGCGGTGGTGTAGGCCAAAGCGAGCTTCTAACGAATAAATACTGTACTGTGTAATAAATACTACGCTTCAGTCAGCACTGGGTTGCGCCGTCCAGATGATTCCAGTAAAGCTGGAATGTGGCGTTCTCGATGGTGGAAGTAAACACTGTCGATCCAGTCAAAACCTGCTGGAATGACGGCACTGTACTGGAGTGAAAACACTGTTGCCATTATTCCAGTTTACATGCTGGATTGGATCACTGGACTGGACTAATGTAAACACAGCTTTACCTCAGCATACTCCTCAGGCGCCATAAACTGCAATTCGGTGCACGCGTACTCGGCTAGAATTTAGTCAATTTATAATATGTAACGGAACACCCTGTATATTAGGTCGGTGCAAAATTTCCTTCGCTTTATTGAACCAATGAGGCTTTATTAAAAGTAAAAATATATTACAAATTTTTTAATCAAAATATTTCTTTGGCTTTCTATGACCTTTTGCTACTTTTCTGGTAAAAGTACGAGTATGTATGTGTAGAGCGAAAAGACATTTGATATTTTTAATATCACCTAACAATGAGCAACCCAACTTTTGCACCCACGTAATTACAGCAAAGAGTCAGAAACGGAATGATTTCTCCTTCTATAATTTATTGTGCGCCATTTTTGCAAACATATTTGACGAGCTTGAGAATTCCTAGCGATTGTGTGAGAAACAGGGGTGATTAAGTTATCCTGAGTTAAAGCTGCTATGGGTCTATAACATTAAAGAACACAAATACAGTCTAACACTAGCAAAGACAATACTGCCCCTTACCGTTCGTATGGCACAGTTACAGATAAATTCTAACTTCGATTTATCTTTGAACGGAGGGAGAATATGGAATGTACAGGCCCATGATAAGTCATGGCCAACTATTTCTAACGATCGTAATTTTCCACGTCCTTCGAAGAAGCAGGATTCAGATAATGTGTTACAAAGTTCATTGGGAATAATAAATAAATAGGATCCAGATAAATTATTTAACTGAATAAATGTTATTCACCTAACTATTGTAGTATAAATTTTTATTATAGGTAATACTTCTACGCATCTTTCGTATGTATTGAAACCAGAGTTGGGTATTATTCGAATTGTTTCGAATAAATATTTATCTAAGATAACTATCCGAATAAATTCTATTTAGTCGAATATTTTATCCGGATAATAATTATTCGTTATTTATGACATATTATCGTGCCCATTTATTTGAATAATTTATTGTTATTTATTCGAATATCTTCCAAAATTATCCACATACTAGTACAAATAACTCTTCATAGTTTCGAGTTCCTCTCAGTTTTGTAAAAGTGTGTTCATACGATCTATACAATGAGTAAATAATTATCCGAATAAAAATTATTTATGTTATCCGGATAAATCATTATTCGATTCAAAATTTATTCAGATAATTCTTATTCGATTCAAAATTCATCGATTTGTGGCAAATAGATGTTTATTCGTTATTCGTCATACGAATAAAATTTTAGCTATCTCCGATTGAAACAAATAAGCCAATCAAGAAATAAAACCAAACGACAGGAAATGAAATAAATGGAAGAATCAAGTCGAACCATTATATTCATTCGTATTGAAGAAGAATAAATATCTTTTCCTATGACAAGATGTATTTTGCAATTTCGATTTATCTCTTTTTGAAAAGTTATCATATTCACTGTTGTTAATTACACAGTCCCCATAAAAGCAACTTGTAAAAAACAGTTTTATGACAATAGTGTATAATTCTCTTAGAACGTACTGCACTAATGACAATAGAACTATTAAAATACATAGATTTTATTTACCATTGCAGCGCAAAAAGTTCTTGGTATTCGATGACAAATGAAAAAGTTGCGTTCCAGCAGTGCCAGCGCAGTGCTCAAAATAATGCCGTAAGAACACAATCTGCCAGTGGAATTGTAACGAAGTGCAATACAACGAAGATAACTATATTTAGTTGAAGATACGGCAATCCTGTGTGATTCAATTAATTGTTTAAAAGGCTAGTCGCCGGGCACGTTATCGGCAAGTTATTTTTTTATTTATCACCGTTACGAGACACTTCCACGAGAAAATAGAGTAGGCGAAACGCTCGGTTCCTTTTCCTTTCTTTTTATAGTCTGGCAACACGAAGAGGGAGATAAACTTAACGCGATTCTAATTTCTCGCTGTTCTCGGCATTTTGCACGATTAGTTTCCCCCCTCCCGCCATCTCTGTTTAATGTTACGCGTTTTAAGATATGAAAATTTCCATTATGATTTATTAAATGGAATTATGTATTCAGTATGAAATTTCTATAATATAAAATATGATTCTTTCTCCGCAGTAGCTACGCATATAGTACCTACATCTATGTAACTTAAGATTTGTCACCACTATAATAGCATAGAGTGTGATAGAAGGAGAAAGATAATAAAATTAGAAAGAAATATAATTAAAAATATAAATGATCCAAACAATAATTCCTCGATATACGGGACAGAGTTTCTGTTCAGTTCAGTGGAAGAAACTGTTTATCCCCTCCAAGTACGGGGATCTCCCTTGGAGCCAGCTGCTGCCTTCAGAGCGAGAAGACAGTTGTCATTAGTGTTTTAGGTGTATTTAAATTATCTTATTTTACTTCTTAATTTCTATTTTTATAATAAGTGTATGTATCTATAATTATTAATGTTATTATTATTAGCTATTATTAATTATGTAGATATAAAAAATAAAGTTGCATCTTTTAGGTTATAAAGACGTCAAACCGGGTAAAAGGAAAAAAGATATTAGAAGTCAACTTCAGCATAAAGAAATTTTAAACATTTTATAATATTTTATAATTTTCTCATTTTGTTATCAGTTTAATTTTGAAATCAACAGTCAGCAAAGGTAGGTATAGTACGTACTTGTTATAAGCCCGTTTCTACCATGCGTTATACGTCCGACGATTATCCCCACCATTTCTTGGAATCCTTCGTACGAGAGTGAGAAAACCCGAGAAAGAGCTACACTGCATTCCATATAAGAGCATACCGACGCCCCTACCGATTTGCGACCGATCTGCGCAGCTTCCACTAGTACCCACGTTTTGAACCGCACGCGATTGGTCGTGGTGGTTTCCCAGGAATAACTGGTACATCCCAAACGCGGGAAAACAACGTCCCGCACGAAAAGTTAACAGACAGAGTAGGGGGCCGTGTGACGGAGAAAAGCATAGGCGGTTAAGTGGGGAGTCGGGCGTAGCAACGCCTCCCGAGGGTCGCGCCTGCGCGAAACAGGTATGCTCTAATGTGGAATGCAGTGTAGACGGAAGGAAAGAGCCGACGACTATTTCGTGTCGATTCTTTCGTTCCCTAGTGCTCGCTCTTGGGTTTTCTCAGTCGTTCCATTAGCCGTGCGGAACAGTGTCCACTAGGCGCCGTACGCCCGCCGCCACTGGCATGGCGGCCTGCCAGCCCCGTTCATCGGGTTTATAAGGAGTTAGTATCTCCAAATCCTTCTTTTATGTCAGCGCTGTCCAGCATAGGGGCCCCTCACGCGCCTACTTCCCCTTCCAACGTTCCTTTCGAGCAGCGTGACTTGTCGTCAAGGAAACCTCGCGACGCTAAAAATAGATAGTTCCGTAGACAAGGAAGCTCAGGCACCATGCGCGACGCCGACCATGGCTAGCGAAACAGAATTGTGCTCGCAATGCGAGGTCAGCAGAGAGGACTCGGTGCATGTTCTGGGCGAGTGTCCACGTACAATGGAAACCCGTACCAAGGACACTCAGTATGGAGATTAAATGAGCAGAGGATGTAAGCAAGCTGTGTGTGGACAAGATCTCGAGATTCCTGGAGGAGGTGAACCTATGGAAATATACCTAAGGCTCATCTCCGTCAGAAGGGGAGGACCTTCACGCTGGCCCCATTCTCGATCAGTGACTCGGAAGTAGATTGAGATGGAGGCCGGATCCGCGATTCGAAGGGGACCGCTACCCCGCGGCGTGATTCACCTGCGGAGGCAGCCCCTCCTCCCCCCCACAGCTCTAATAGAAAGACAGCCACTAAGGGCAAGATGGTGAGGCAGCTATCCCAACCGTGGTTCGGTGGTGACCGAACCTTGGCATGTTCAGTCCGGAACCGCGGAAGGGTAGCGGTCTCAAGAGAAAGAAAGTAAGAATGGAGTTAGCGCCCCAAACGCTTAGCGATACCGGCGCACCGACTTCTACACACCTCTTCAGGAATGCGGAGTGCCGCTAGGGGCGGGTGGTGATCGTCCCATTCTGGACCGTGCCTCGCTATCAGATCTCGTAACAACATATCAGATCTGATTTAACCTGGAATGGGTGGGGGGGGGGGGTTGTCCTCGGGGCCCTTTTCTTCCTATGCTTTCGGGATTAAAGAGCGTAGGTTGGTTACGGGGGAAAACAATGGGGCAGAGTTGTAATATAGGATAGCTGTGAGAAGTCTCAGGAAACAGGAATGAAAGGGGGGAGTGCCAGGGAGTCGATTCAATGGGGAGAGAGGGAGGGAGTAGGAGGGAGGAACAGCTAGCCTTATGAGGGTAAACAAGCCGTTACCCCAACAGGCCGGAGGCATCGTACGTGCGTGCTCGCGCAGTCCGAAGGCTTTTAGCGGGTCCGTGAAGTGGACCCTGCATCTCCGGGTTCAGGACGACGTGTAAAAGCGAGCTTACGGGGTGGATAGGAGATCTGATAGAACGGCGTGGAGACACGGTTCCATATACCGCGAATTCATTTAGTGACGGGCTGATACCGTCAAGGCCGGAGAGGGTGGCTTGCGCAACGCATAATGACTCCGGCGCACCTACGCGTGCGTCTTAGGTAGGGATCGCCCACCCTCTTCGATGGTCACCCCCGTGAGTACGGTCCGTCCGCAAGCTGGCCCGGGCCTATAAAAAGCGGACGCGTACCTGAGAAACGGGGTAGAATCCTGGCGGGTTAATGCGTACCATGAGGAGGCGGCCATCCAAAGCCATTCCCTCTTCCCTTGGGAGGCGGCCCGTCTTCCTGGGCCGTGCAAGGTAGATAGTGTGGTCCTCCGGACCAGGTGGCAAGTCGTACCACCCTGCTCGGCCCCGGCCGTTGAAGGGAGGCTCTTGGACCCCGTGGCAGCGCAGGGGAAAGAGATGCAGCCACACCGGGCGGCGCGCTCAACCCTGGGGGAACTCCCGCTCTTCGATTGTTTGTACACTCACTGGCCGCATGGCCCGAGTGAAGCCCGGGACCCCGGCACGTGCCACATGCTCCCCCCGCTATAGGTCGCAACTAAATCGACTAAATCGACTAGGAGGTTGGACTATTCACAGACGAACCTGGTGCGAAACCAGTTAGCTGTTTGGAAGGTGGTAGATTTACAGACGAACCTGATGCAAAATCAGGGAGCTGTAGGATACGGACGAACCTGATACGAAATCAGGGTGCCGTAGGTGGGTGAGGTTTCGTGGACCAACCCGATGCGAAATCGGGGAGCCACTGTGTTGGTGAAGATTCCTTGTTTTGGTGAGAGGTGCGAACGACCTGATGCGAATGCCTCGTAACTCTTAATTAATATTTTATACAACTCGTGCGGTAAAGTTGTATCAGTGGCTATGTGGCACTAATATTATAAGGATCGCTGTGTAAAAGATGGGTTTAACGAATCTACTCGATTTACACTAAACACCATTCGTATATTCAATAATCAGTTATTGTACAAATGTAAGTGTCGTGGTTAATTAATTAAATAAATAATGTAAGTTACCACTAGTTTGCACGGTGTTGATGCACTGGCAATGCGGGGCGTAAAAGTGGCTATTTCAATATACCAAATAGAATTTAAACCGAATTCGCGGATTCTATGAGGTTAACTCTGATTCTGACGGGGACTCGAGCCCGATCTTACTACATTTAACCAACTCTGTACGAGCGTGACACGATGCGTCTCTACGCGTGACTGTATAGCTTTGAACCCAAGACGGTTGAAACCAAAGGTTTTATATAGTCCCCAAATGAGTGGGGACTCGCTAGAAATCTCCATGTAAGGAAATCCTAGGCGTCGTCGTCGTGTCACTCCCGTTCCCATGGTCGCGATCCAGCTGGTCGGGATCATGACCCCTATTACTGGTATGTGATAAGCGAAAGGCTTTTAGGGCGTTTTCCCATCGCAGACGCAAACTCGAAAAAACGGTTGAGAGCGGCGTATGGAAGAATTCCACATACGTAACATATGTCATAGTATGATGCAGTTCTTATTCTAAGGTGAACAAAAAACTATGCTTGAAATTTGTATTCGATATACTTACATAATGTTAAAAAATTACTAGGCCTGACATTGTCTGCATTATTTATAGTTGATTGAGTATACTTACTGTACAAAATTCTACCTGGTCTGTCTATTACAAATCCTAGTCTTAACTCGAATTATTCGCGACATACTATACCTATTGAGAAATAAAATTAGAGAATTCACAGGATAATGTATAATAGCTACACATATTAAATAAGTTTTAACAATAAGTTCCCTGCAAACATATCTCACTAAAAGTAACCAATGTTACGCGCTTATGTTTTGCCATCTTCAGTAACCTGCTTTTATATAGTGTTCATTTAGTTACTTTTGCTTCCGCATGGAAATTCACTAGTTACTGCTAGAGAGTAGGTAATTAACTAAACGACTGAAGTGATGTGAAATGATTTTGCTTTTGTCAGACGCAAAAGGTCGAATTAATAGACACTCGTTTTGATGATTAATGGAATAAAGGGTGCTACTACATTCAACTAAGACCAACTAGGAACGTCAAGCGGAAAATTGCTCTTATTCAATTTGAGGAATCACTCGGACGATATTTCAATTAACAGGAATTGCGCTCGGTTTTCTAAAAGTTAATATTCTTCGGCGGTAAGTTGAGCAACATCGGAAAACTCCGACTAATTGGTCGTTGTGAGCTCGCGTATACAATTATCCAATATTGCGTCTTTAAAGGACTGGTGTAGTAACACTGCGAAGAGATTGCGCGTTCCCATTTGTGATTATATATGAGGCTAAACCTGAAGGAATTTTGAACTGAAGAATACTGTAATCTAAGAAATATTTACTGATAATGATGTTCAAAATGTTGCAACTTACATTGACTGGTTCAAATATTATTTTTTACTGAATATTATTTAATGAAAGAAAAATGAAGTAGAGTGAAAGACAAGTAGGCGTTTACTTCAACAGCAATCATCAACTTTGCATACCGATGTGACAGTCAATGAATCATCAAAATTAATATAATATGTAATGGAACATTTTTTTTACAAAATTTGTGTGTGTAAACACATTGTCACAAACAACGTACTTTCGTAGATTTACTTGTAATACATGTAATAAAATACTTTTCATGCACACAAGTAATGAAGAAAATATTACTTGCAGTTATTATGATAAACTTTATGTGTGAGAACAGTATTCGTGCGGTATTTGCAGTCGTTTATGGATTTTGTTCTAGGGCTGTTCGAGTACTCGAATATTCGAGTACCTTGAAATTCGGACCGAGCCGAGACTCGGTTTCCGAGCCGAGCCGAGTACTTGAAAAACGCGAGCGGCTCGACTAGAACCGAGAACTCGATTTTTTTCGAGCGGCTCGAGTAGAACCGAGAACTCGAATTTTTTCGACCGGCTCGAATAGAACCGAGAACTCGAATTTTTTCGAGCGGCTCGATGTAAACCCAGCGGGCCGAAAAAACCGCGCGGGCCGAAAGTACCGATTAGGCCGAAAGTACCGAACAGCCCGGTGTGTCGAGTAGTTCAAAGCTTGAATGTTTCGAATAATTTAGAATATGTTTATATACTGGATAATGGTTTGTAATTATTATTATTATTACTTCGACTTTATTTATTTTCAATAGTTAGAGAATACTTTCATTTGCAGTTTATATTTTAATTACTCACATTATTACTGCGGCCTCGCCTTTAGTCGTATCTTACTTTCTCCTTATGTACTTTATTTTCTGTTTAACGAGGAATAAAGTCGAAATAATAATAATAATAATTGCGAACCATCATCCAGTATATAAACATATTCTAAAATATTCGAAACATTCAAGCTTCAAACTACTCGGCACACCGGACTGCTCGGTACATACAGCTCGCTCGAAAAATTCGAGTTCTCGGTTCTATTCGAGCCGCTCGAAAAAATTCGAGTTCTCGATTTTCTTCAAGCTACTCGGTTCTTTCGAGCCGCTCGGCTTGGTTCGGTTCTTCCAGCCGAGTCAGGCTCGGCTCGCCTTTTCCAAGTACTCGAACAGCTCTATTTCGTTCATTGTATATTGTTGGTAAATCTTGGGTACAATTATTTAACAACAAACAACGTAAGTTGAGTGTGAAAGCGAGATTTAATCTTTTATTATAAACGAGTGTGCGTTTTCTAGCCCCTGCAACTGTCGAGGTACTACTGCACTACATAACTGTGCGTAACTCTGTTGAGATTATTTATTTTATATTGATACATATTAAATAATTATAATTTTCAAGTGATGTATCTATTGAAAAACAAAAATCAAGAATTTATCCTTTCATAAAATTACTTTCTAATTCATTGTTTTACTAAATTATTGCTACAAAAATGTTCAGGACTAGGGCTGGGACTATTCGAATATTTTACAAGTATTAGAATGCTACGAATAAACTTCAAATATTTGAGTATTCGAATGTTATTATTCGAATAGTATGGTGTGAAGTGGGTTAAAATTAACTTACAAGATTTCACCCTGACAAATGAACCTAAAGAACATGATTTATAATTCACACCATACTATTCGAATACTTAAATATTCGAATGGTATTCGAATATTTGGATATTCGAATGGTATTCGAATACTTGGATATTCGAATGGTATTCGAATACTTGGATATTCGAATGGTATTCGAATACTTGGATATTCGAATGGTATTCGAATACTTGGATATTCGAATGATATTCGAATACTTGGATATTCGAATGGTATTCGAATACTTCGATATTCGGATGGTATTCGAATACTTCGATATTCGGATGGTATTCGAATACTTGGATATTCGAATGGTATTCGAATACTTGGATATTCGAATGGTATTCGAATACTTGAATATTCGAATTATATTCGCCAAATAATTGAGCAACTGAAGTATTCGAATATTCGAATACCGAAAAATTCAACAAATAGTCCCAGCCCTACTCAGGACTCGATCTAGCTCATGCGCCGTTGTCTGCAACAATGATTTTGCCGCCTATATTTAATCATAAATAATTATTATAAAACATAATATTTGACTTTGAGTGAAATTTTTTGTAGGTATTTGTGAAATAACAAAAGCCTTTTGTAATGATCTCTAGCACCTTTCCCCACTATAATAGTAATTAAATGGGTGATTTAATAACAATTTATAAGTTTGATACTAAATTCAAACATGTATTACCCATTTTCTTTACCGCCTTTTCAAAAAGTTATACTTTTGTATTGATTTTTAATGATTTTAATTTTGCCGCCCCCAAAGAGTTACCCAAGAAATTGCCTCTTTTTAGCCTCACGATTTTGGAACTGAATTTTATGTCAAACGATTCCTCATGATGAGACATCAATCACACGAAATTTTCAAGTTGAGATGACTATTAGTTTCTGAGATATGGGAGGTCAAATAAGTGAAAATTCGTTAACGTGTCAACCCATACGCTTCGATGTACCGACTTTTATGTCAGTCCGATAATTTAAACGATTATTCCTAGGGGTTTTGCTGACTGCTATCAACGAATTTGAATTTACCTTGTCAATATTCGCAAAAAAAAATTAAAAAATCAAGAAATATAAATGTTTGTGTAGTGGCTGCAATTTTAAATATATCTTTCACCATATTGAATCGGCCATTGTGAATTTTGAAAATCTAAGTTCAAATTCGTTGTTAGCAGTCAGCAAAACCCCTGAGAATAATTGTTCAAATTATCGAAGCGTATAGGCTGACGCGTTAACGAATTTTCACTTCTTTGACCTCCCATATCTCAGAAACTAATTGTCACTTCAACTTGAAAATTTCGTGTGATTGATATCTCACCATTAGGTATCGCTTGGCATACAAATCAGTTCCAAAATCGTGGGACCAAAAGGAGACGAAAAAAGGCCTCATTTTTGGGTCATTCTTTGCCGCTCTGGGCAGTTGCCGCACTTACGCCCCCTAGATCGGGCCCTGAACACGCTAACCCATCCGTTGCAAGACTACTCACAAAATTGCAAAGTTTATCACTTAGGTACTTCCTTAACGTGACTTGCTCTCTATCAATTTCCTTTTCTGGTTCTTCCAAACTGAAAGCCATCTTTGGACTACACCCTCCCACGGACGAGCAATGCCTACTAAGAAAGCAAAATTAGAAACTAAATTAATTTCGTTAATCAACCAGTGAATCAGTCATACATTCATCCAACATCCTTCTGAAAACGAGTTTCAAACCACTTCACGCGACCACCGCTCAGAGCAAACACCCCATGGATGCTTGCCTGGACTGTCCTCACGTGTGAAACGCGATCGTCTCGTGACGTCGTCAGACACATATGAACGACGCCCAGCTCTATTTAATAATCAGAGCGAAAACCGAAGTTATCAACGTTGTGTACGTGTCTTATATCGATCCACACAAACAGTGTCAATAAGGAGCCATCAAATCCATTTGCACGTATTAATGCAGGACGTGTCCCTATGTAACATGTCTAATATTAGCCTCAATCAGAGCCAATAAAGGAGAAAATAGCGCGACACGAGTACGCGCTATTATTTATCGTCCGCGCCACGCACGTGACGCGATCCTTCGCCGATATATAAAGGTATCTTGATCTTGAACGGAACTGTATTCCGGCCAGACGCCCTCCAGAACGCGGGGCCTCAGAACTCGTGCGCCGTGTTCATTGATCTCGAGCCTCGAAAATTATTCGCTCAATTCTGCCGTCAGTTATACGTCGTTGGCGTTAATTGGTCATTTCTTGCGTGTCCTAACGGTGCAGCAGTTATAAACTCGAGAAGCCTCAAGCTTCGTGACGAACGATCTTGGTGGATTTTCAAAAGGGACGAGGAAGACGTGGGGGCTGTTGCAGTCGGGCATTCGAGGAGTCCAATCGGTGGTAATAGAGCAAGCCACGTATTTTTTAGAGAAACTTACGTTAGTAAGCCAAGATCTTCAGTGATCGAAGAAGGGAACAAATCCGGAAGATGCGTAACCTCAGCACACAGCAAATCCTCAAAGACGAGGAATGTTTCGAGATAGTTCGAAAGAAGCTTCACCAAGATTCAATGGAGGACTTCTCGTTGGTCACGTACGAGATGGTGCCCATAGCCGAGGTGAACGGCTTCATGGGGCAATATTTTACCCTGAAGGCGACCGTGGCGTGCCCCCAGTCGCCTCTGGAAACGAGGAGCATCAATTTCTTCACGAAGATACCGCCGCCGATGAGCAGCCCGCAATACGATTTTATCCAGCAATATGGTAGTTTCAAGAAGGAGGTTGCTCTTTACACTACAGTCTTCCCAGAGGTGCTGGACGGCGTGGACAAAAGGTGTATACCAGAGTGCTTCCTTGGGCTGGAGGACGATGTAATTGTTTTGGAAGACATGGCTCATAGCGGCTACGAGATGACGAATAAGTTCAAGCCGTTCGACCTGGAACACTGCAAGGTCCTGATGAAAACGCTGGCGAGGTTTCACGCCAAGTCCCTGATTTTCGAGGAACTGTGCCAGAAAAACCTGCACGACGAGTTCTCTCACTGCATGCAGGAGACTCTTTGGCCGCTTAAGGACGGTCGCGCCAAGGCAATGTTCGACGCCGCTGTAAAGGGCATCGTCTCCATGATAGACCTGATGCCTCAGTTGAACGAGGATCAGCGGAGGAAGTTCAGAGCGAAAGTCATCGATTTGTCTGCCGATCACGCGGGTAAACTGTCCCCGTCTGTAAAACACAAGAACGTGCTTTGTCACGGGGACTTGTGGGCAAACAACATTTTGTTTAAGTACGACAGCGACGAGAAGCCTGTGGAGTGCTGCCTCATCGATTTCCAACTGGTCAGGTAAGAATGGACGTGCAGCTGCTAGCATAGTTTTATTCCTTTTTAAATTTAACTTGCATCGATTTTTATTAGTTGAATCAGTTTTTAATTTTAGAGTGTAATTTAATCAAATCAAGGTTATATTATTCCTGTGCAGAGTTGCGCTTTAAAAGTGATGTGGGGAATTATTGTAAATTTTGTTATATCAACTTTGTTATAACATTCCAATTTTGCACGTGAATGCGTTATATTTTGTTAACTACAAATTATTACACTGTCCAACAGCCATTTGGATCTGTAACATTCAATAGCCCTGCCTTATAGATTTTTGTGCACTGGAAACGAATCCGCAAACCGTTTGTCGCCATCACCCTCAGTTTTCGAGAAATTCGATTTTGAAAAACAATGCAAATTTTCAACTTTGAACATCTTTTGTGTCTAAACAGTAATAGTTATTCGGTTGCTTATTCCGTTAAATTATTCTATGAACCCTCGCGAACACAACGATATAAGTTATTATTGAATTATAAACATGTAACTACTCCACGCGATGCAGCAGACATTTTTAAATCGACGCTTGTGACATGCACATGGGATCTTCGGGTGAATCATTTGCCAAGAAACATTAATGATAATCATTATGTTAATAATGTTCATATTAAGAGAACAAAAATATGTACCTAAATCATGTTATTTAGTTGGTTTGGTGAAAAAACGAAACATACAAAATTGGCTACAATGTCTATTTGAAACTCCGCTCTACAGGCTAGAGCACTAAAGAGGTGAGTATGCGCATCCGCCATATTGGGTCCTCTGGAGAGAGAAGATTATTGAGTATCCGCCTTTTTGAGTATTGTCAAATTCGCTTTATAAACCAAATATAAACTTGAATGTAATAAAATACCCTAATAATGTGTCGTGTTACCATGCATCAATATCAACAACAAATATTTTGTTTATAAAGCGAATTTGACCATACTTAAATAGGCGGGTACTCAATACTCTTCTCTTTCCAGAGGACCCAATATGGCGGATGCGCATACTCACCTCTTTAGTGCTCTACTACAGGCTATACGGCAGCGCCGTCCAACTTGCCTCTTGAGCAGAGATAAGGCCTGTATATACAGCCACCGAGCCGGGCAGTTCGTGCCGTGCCAAGCCTCTCTGGTAAACTTATGGAGGTGAGGAGCCGCCGAACTCGGTGGGAACTCGGCGGCTCCTCGTTGTCCGCTAGGCCCAGGCTCGGTGACCGCGCTCGTTGAGACGACGGGCCGGATGGGCCGAGTCCGTGCCCTGTCGAAGTGCAACGTTGCTGGATTTTATGCTCCCAACACGTAGGGTAAATAGCGGAGACCCGGTCGACCTAATATAAAATGGCTATTGAAACTAATATAGATATTACTTATTTTATCAGAACAAACCTAATATCCATATTAGTTTTAATAGCCATTTTATATTAGGTCGACCGCGTCTCCGGGATTTACCCTACGTGTTGGGAGCATAAAATCCAGCAATTTTGCACCTCGACAGGGCACGGACTCGGCCCGTCCGGCCCGTCGTCTCAACGAGCGCGGCCACCGAGCCCGGGCCCAGCGGGCAACGAGGAGCCGCCGAGTTTCCAGCCAGCTCAGCGGCTCCTCGCCTCCATAAGCTTACCATAGAGCAGGAGTGTCGAACTTCCCCACTCCGAGAGCCGCACGAGTCGGGCCCCGGGTCAGCCGGTTCCCCCACTTAGTTTTCTCCACGCGTTGCACGAGACCCGGAGGAGAAATTCATCAGAGTAACGTAGGTGTGGAAGGGACCGTTCTCCTACGGCTCTACGGGGCAGGCTAAGAGGAGAAGGAGCCACTTCATTTTTTTTGCCACTTACATCGTTTACCAATTCAGCTCCTCAATTTATCACTGCACCAAGCTACAGTCGCAATCCTTCTCATTTCAGATACAACCCACCTGCTCACGACATTCTTTGCTTCCTTCAATTCACAACCACGCGAAAGCTGCGCGAGGAGCACAGCGAGGAGCTGTTCAGAGTTTATCACGAGTCAATGGCGGAGGCTCTGCGGGAATCCAACCTAGACATCACCAGGGTCTTCCCCTGGGACGAATTCGTCGAATCTATCGAAGACTTACGAGTCATGTGTATTACACACGGCGTACTAAACATACCGATCATGCTATTAGAACCCAGCGCGGCTAGCAAGTACTTCTCCGAGGAGCCAGACCTTCTGGAGAGCGTCCTCTACGTGGATAGAACGCCACTTGTTTGCGAGCAGCTGAAGGATGTGCCCCAGTATCGCGCCAGGATGATGGACGCGCTTTTAGAACTATACGATCACGTGGCTGGCTAAAGAAGACGGCTGGGTCGGATGGAGTCTACACAACGGGCACTAACTAGGACTTCTTTTCACCGTAGGTACCAGAGAACGATGCACCAACCCCAGCCGCTGACTTGGAAAGTGAGCGACGAGCACAGCGAGAGGTAGTCCCTCGTACACACGAGGATCAAAACCAATAAAATTAATCGATTTACATCATTTGCATTGGAAGGCAGTAGGGCAGGCGAGCCACCCTGTTGCCACGCAGCGTTTAGGAAATGCAATAGGAGTAGATCGTGGAGATTCTCGTGTTCTCGTAGCTTCAGAGTTTGCAAGATTTTTCATTTGTACTGCGACGTTGCCTGTATCGTGCAAATTAGTAGACGAACACTACTTACTAGCGAACGAGCCAAGGATTTTATCACACATGACGCACTTGCTTGCGCCACTTTCTTTTAGTAAGAAACGTTTCATTATACAGGGTGGACCAATAAGCATGACCACCCTGGATATCTCCAGAAGCATAGAAGTAAGAGAACATTTTATTTTTCGAAGGGGAAACAGTTTTTTGGTTTCAAACGGGCCATCGTATGGTCATAACGATTTTTTTGCAGTTGGATACTTTTCTCTTGCTTCCATGGTTCCGGAGATATTGAAGGTGGCAATTGTTATTGGCCCACCCCGTAGATTTTCAAGTATGATGCTCTGACTGTCTGATGACGACTGTCTGATGTTCGTCGTGAAAGAAGTTATTGAATCTTAATACGAATATTATTTGTTAAGGCAGTGATAGTTTCCGAAGATAATCCATAGCGTGAGTTTTAACAGACGCGTAGTCTGAAGTAAGTATGTACTGATGGCCAAGTTGCAGGAACGTGCTCAGAAGATTCACGTAGATTACATTCACCAGTATTGTAAGAATGATTAACATGGAAAATTATTTTAACAACTAACGTTTAAGTGCACTATTACTTTTATATTCTTAATAAAATACGTTGAATTTCGATTACGCTTACTGTATTATTGTTTGCCCATACTTACCTGCAGCAATCTACGCAGCACGATAGAAAAGTGGGGATGTAAGGAGATAGTATGAATAATTACAATCAGCAATTGTGGCGAATTTAAAATCATGAGCATACGGATTAACCTGTCAGCGTGGGACCAACAAAGTTCCGTCGCAGAAGAAAGAGCATTCGCGTGACAAAGTTTCGAATGTTCGTGTTAAAATTGTACATTCCCAGGCTGCCAGTCTCACCCTTTCCAAGCCATGTTTGTAAAGTACCTGTTTCCATTTTATTACAAAGTGACGTGAATCCGCTCGTTGAAATGTGAGGCATAAGGGGACTCCGAGATTTTTACTTTTATGTATATAATTATTTATATCATCAATTATAATGAATATATAGTTATGTACAATATTGAATCTCATTCTTTAACAATAACATCAACAACATGATTAAACAACGTTCCTCATTGGTACACAAATTGTAAATGTACAGATAAAAAAGCATTAGATGAGGTCAATGAGGCATCGAAGGTGGCGTACGCTCAGCGCGCCTTAATTTCCTCTTTATACATTTTATAATTCCCATATATATATTTTCCTTTTCGAATCATCCTGGTATTTTGTTCGATTTGTTTTGTTCTCCTCTTCTTCTTCTTCATCCTCGTCATTTCATCGTCCTCTTCCTCTCTTCTTTTTTTTTTGTTATCTTTTTTCTCGGGTTTCTTTATCGTTAATTATATATACTTCGTTTATATACACACGTTCCACATACACACAAAATGCGCACGTGTAGTTCGTGCGCCGCACGAAAATACGATTACGGGTGATGATATCGATTGAATCGGTGCATGATTTAATTATTAAAGAGTGCACGAATAATTTGTATCCCGCGAGCAGCCAGGCACGAGTATCCCGTCCAGATAGTGAAAGAAACCATGTGTGAAGAACGATCGTTGATTCTCTCCACTCGTATCATAAGTAAAACCGTCCAACTAAACACATCTATAGTTAAGAAACGGAAAAGAAAAGGGCAACATCGAGAAATGAGGAGAAACATCGAAGTCCTAATAACATTCACGCTTTCACGAAGTAAAATTCTATTCACCTGGCTCGTCCCACGCGACGCAAATCTCGATCGATCATCTAAAACTCTACACAAGGCTCCGACAAATTTCTTCTTTTTTTTTTTTTGTGTCACTTAATGAACGACTTCCACAAACTCTAACGTACGAATTTTTTTTGTTGCTTCGTATATAATCGCAGCAAGGCGAGGCAGGGTCACCGAGAGTTCTTCATCGTGGTACACGCGAGTCTAAACGCCGCTATACTTGCCAAAGAATCCTACGGAACTTAAAATCGAGCCATACGAAACAGACATCACTCGAGGACGATAAAGCGCGACTCGAGAGTCGCGGCTTCTTCCTTCTCTTCGCGCCTTGAGAATTTCTCTTTCCCGCGGCACCTCCGCTCAGTCTTCGAGAAATCGAGTTTCCGGAAAACGAAGGAACTCACTTTCAGTTTCAAGCTACATGGTTTTGCCGGTGGGACCTAATTTGCGGCTGCCGAATTTTAGCGACAGCGTAGAACGCCAACGAGTCCCTCGATTATATACACGTACTACGGGAACGTTCTTCCAGGATTTCTCGATGATCGACACGAAGAGACGTCGGCTAATAGAAAAAAAGGAGAAGCAGAGTCTGACATCTGCAGACTAGTACCATACGCGTGAACAGTCAATGATTGCTCCATCATCGGAAACGACTGTAGATTCTGCGGAACCATTCGTGACAGGCTTTCAGCTTCCCGCGTTACCCTTCAGGCTCAGCGCCACTCAGCTCTGGTAATTCGAACGGGATGAGAGTAGCAGTGCTGGACAAATGTGTATTTGAAAGATACAGATATTAGAGGTCCATGATTTTCTTTATTCTTCTCTTTTTTCTGCGATTGCATTACCATGGATAATGCGAAATAATAATTTCTTTGCGTAACATATGAAAATTACTTTGAAACGTTTATTCGATTCTGCAGATTTAGAAGTTAGGTAGAAACTTCCAATAATTGATCAAAATGAATGTTTTCTTAGTTTCGTGTGATTATTAATTTCATGTAATTTATCAAATATTTAGCTCAACTATTTTGAAAACTATGTTTGCATTCGCATTAGTGGGCTTAAGTAGAGAAGCGATGTTTTCCCCTTAGTCGATTTTCTACTCAATTTCTATTTTTTAAAACTATGTTAATGCTTAAAAGAATCACTTGAATAGCAGCATTTCATATAAATATTTCTAATTCACTGATGCACCTCGCAGAAAATGAATTTTGATATGGCACTGCACACAACCAAAGCGTCTTCAATGGTAATTTCCTGTAGCTTCCATTTCGAACACATCCAGCAGTACTACAAACGTAAACGTTTAGAAGATCTACGAATCAATACACCTATTTGAGAAACGCTCCTACGTTCCCACGTTTCCCAATCGCCACTTCCCGAGCTTCCCTCCAAAATGAGAATTTCTCGCAACCATCCCCCATCCCTGCAAAAGCATTCTTCCGACCTGTAGAGAACGGGGAAGCCGAGTGGAAAGCGTGCCAGTATGTACAGTAGTCCTTCGTTTCTATCGACGCCTTCATCCCAGAGTCCGCCAGTCGATAAAAGGAACGCTCGCGTCGTTTACCTTACACTGCCAAAGAAAGGTCGGTTAACAAACGATTTCTGTTTTTAACTCTCTCTCTCTATATATATATACATACACAAAACGATCAATCCTATAAAACGAAAGAAGCTAGAGTCGGAGAACAGAAACAGTAACTAACGACACTTTTGTGCGGCTGACGCTGCGCATTCTCTTTGCACTCGACGAGAGAGCCCTTTCTCGCCTTTTTAATCGAGCCCTACGTAGAAAGTTATATACAACGATATAACACGAACTGCAGTGGCAGTGAATAGTGCACATGGATATTGCAAAACAGCAGCAATGGCGGTGGTGGCGGCGACTCTTAATCGTGATACACGGCAGCGTCTACCACAGCTACTTGTATATCCTTCGTCCTCGGTAAAATTCGCTTCGCTCCGCTTTGCACGCTCGTTAGATTTAATCTAGTCCATCGCCGTCGACGATCCTGGCCGCGAGTCGACGTTTTCGATGTGTGCCGTGCTGGTCGTCGTTATACACCCCCGTCCCTAACGCCAATGCACTTTACGACAGTGTTCCTGCGCGTTACTGTCCGGGCCGCAAGAGAACCGAACCGGCGTCTTCGTCTGGCCCGTACCCTCCCACGTCTTCCTCGTGTCTTCGCGCATTCTCGTCGGTTTTGTAAGTCGTTTTTACACAGTGTGTGTCTCTCCGTAGATACGTATCGTTGTGACCGTGTTTGTGTTCCTTTTTATTTTTATCTTCATCTTCGAGCGGATGAGTATACACGCGCGTGCACGCCTCTTTGTATGCACTCTCATACGTGTGTGATTACGTGTGCGTGTTTCGAACTCATGTTTTTTTCTTCTAGCACGTATATACGCACATGTTTGGGGTGTGCGAATGCCGGGAGAGAGTGATAGAGGGAGAGGGGAGAGAGGGGGAGAGAGAGAGAGAGAGGGAGAGAGTGTGTTCGTGTATAGGTGTATCTGTGTATTTCTCTTAAGTATATTTTCTTTCATCCCTGTAAATATATATATATATAGACACTACACATATATACACATGTATGCATACGTACATGAATGTATACATATATATGTACGTTTGTATATACACACACACACGTGAGTTTCACAAAAATATATAAAAGAGAGAGTGTCTATGTATACACATATATGTGCATATATACCTAGAATGTATATATATGTATATGTATATCTCGACGCGTAGTCGATTCTTTACTCAAAGTCGTGTGGAAAATGGTGTTTTGTTATTTTATATATATATATATGTATATACATATGTGTATATGCTGCACATGTATATATATAGATACACACACACACACTCACACATGTGTCTGTATAAATGCATATATATATACGTTCACGTATAGAACCTGTACAAAGGGTTTGATTGAGATTTGTCGTCCTTAGTCACAACACAAGACACACGGGGTATAGGTTAGACGTAGCCTCGCACTCCCGTTCACATGTGCTCCGTTGTGCCGCGGCACATCGTTTGCAAGTGATCCAACCTAAAACTATGTACGCGAGGTGATTCCTCCAGCTAAAACAGGCGATAGTCTTTTCTTCTAAGATAGAACGAAAGCGGGGGAATTCGTCGTGTGATTTAGTAAAATCTACTTCCTATGTCTGTGCTCCGATGGTGCTGCTATGTTTACCGAACGTAGTTCTCCCGTTTCGTTTCAATCGATTCACGTGAGAACACTGCGAATAAAGAAATGCGCTAGTATCGTAGGAATTTGCGGGAACAAATTCTTTAATACATGCACACAGCTCTGTACGTTAAACACTGTATTCGTCTAATGTACGTGTAAGTATAAAAAGGTATCAATTGTCAGTTATTGAAACAACAGATTTGAAATATAAATACTGAATATGCTGGTGTACTTTGAAAAGATTGTACTAATCAGTACTTAAATAAGTACTTATATAATTCAACGATGGAAGCCATAAGATTCATTTCGCTAAACCACACAACGTTTTCCATTTATTATTTTTTTTTAGTATTTTCTGTCTCGTAGCTAAGGGTTGCAGCCTGTTGCAGATGGAGGGATCACTTTGCATATTGCATGTATACATATAGATGTACATGTATGTATACGTGTTTATCTGTTGCAGACAAGGCAAGGTAGAAAATCACGATATGAGAGACGGACACGCGACTGTGCCCTGCGAAGTGAACGATGGTTTTATGTGAAAGGACCAAAAGGTCTCGATGAAATTGATCTCAATCAATTTTCGTATCTCTTCTGTTTCTTCCTCTATCCTTCTCCTCCACCTTCTTATTCTTCGGTTTCTTCGTTCTCTTCATCTTTACACAGTTTACTGTAGAACGACAATATATTCATCTGTTCTGTACCTATTTACATGCTTGCGGATGAGCTACCAGCGATGGTATACGTTATAGTCGCGGAGGCGATTACAATCCCTCAGCGATCAGCCTTGTAGGTGTCCTCAAGCGTTTAAGGTTAAGCTGCATGCTTCGCACCGTTTTAGGTATAATATCTCCTCTTCTCCTCTGTAATTGTAGTTTTGAAGGGATGGGGAGTGGAATTTGATCACACAGTTTTACACTTCACAGTAAGCCGTTCAAGTTCGTGTATCGCCCACCGTCGGCGACGATACGTTTTGTATCTTACGAAGATTTAGAGAGCGTAACGTGTAGCTACCCTCGGACCGTGTTTCATCATGCCGCTTCCCGTTTCCCTTCGCCTTTTCTCCCACTTCCCTTGGCGGACATTTAGCTCCTCTGCTGATCTTCTATCACCTCCCTTTCTCGCCGGTTCAACGGGACTAGGATATATCATGTGTTTGTTACGACCACGTCCCAACGTAAATATGTCCGGTTGCGATGTGAAGAAATGAACCGCGCAGCAATGAGTGGCGAGGAACGAAGAAATCTGCGGACACTATTAAGGGGAAACCGATCCAGCTGCGAATATCGAGAAAACAACCGCTGGCGAACATGTGGCCAGCGGATTAAAACGGACGTGTTGATGACTTGCTCTATGGACGGGGCTCGCGATAATTCGTTGAGGACATTGTGACGTCGTACCAAAATGCCAGCCAGCGAAGATGATTCGGTGGATCCGTTGGGATGACGGGCGGGCATGATGGCTTCCTTTGCACGATTATATGTAGGAATAAGGTCCATCGGTGAGGGCGCTACACAACAACAGTCAGGAGGCGTCGTCCTTTCCTCGGGCCCCTCTGCTTGGCTTGTATTCGAGACCTGGGTCGAACTGCATCAATACGAACACCTGCAGATTATAGAAAAAAATGTGAATAAGTTACCACTATGTTAAAAAAACATGCATAATGAAGCAGTCGATTCTTTTAAGTCTCTTTAGATTGTATCACTGCGTAATAGACTTAGGTGTCTCGACCTACAATTAGCACCTCTAATAGCACCTAGCGGCGTTTTTGTGACTTTTACTGGGTAGTTCTTCTGGCCGCCGCAAGAGGTGTATTATGCGCAAAATGTCAGCCTCATATGGCTTTTCTCCTTGGGCGCCAATCTAGCGGCCGCCAGAGGAACTAGAAAGAAATAATCGCACATCCCCAGGGAGTCGGAATACCTGTCCATTACACCGTGAATTGTATCATAGTTATTTAACCTTACTATCTCCCTCGGGTCTTTCTCGACCCAATTGTGTCCACATTCCTGTAACCCTACTATCATGTTCTTCGAGTCTTCTTTTTTATCCAACTGTGTTCTCATTTGCTTAACCCTATTATTACGTCCTTTGGGCCTTTTTCCGCCCAATTGTGTTCTCATTTTATTAACCTTACTATTACGTCCTCCGGGTTTCTTTTTCAGCCACTCACGTTTTCGATTCATCGTGAAGCCTTCTAACTTTGAAAAAAGTATAAGGAAGTTGTGCTAGTTTACATTTCTCTTTCATTGGCACACTATGTTAAGTGTATAGCTAAACTAAATGCCCTAACAGAGATAAAAGTCTACACTCTACACGATTCTATAGTACCACAATATTGAAGTGTGCACAAAAATGGAAGCAGAAGATTTGGAAAACTTTTTGTAATACGAGTATGAAAACATTAAATAGAAGCAGGCAAATCACTTGCATTACCTTCGCCGAAATTAGACTATTAGACTAACAGTTTTGATTTTTTGACCCATGTTACTTGAACACTTCATACTCAGCTGATTGTGAGTGTAACGTGACCATTCGTTCCCGATTTCCGGGGACAGTCCCCAGAACACGATTTGTGCCCCGGTAATTTTTATCCCCAATTTTGTCTCCAATTCTTAATATAAGTTAATCATTCCGATTCTGTATTTTTTCCTTTAAAGTTAAAACACAATCAGTATGAAACCGAAGCCACGAGTTGGCCATGAAAATTCTACTAATTTGGCAACAGTGTAACCGAGCCTATGAGGAGTAGAGATGGTCCCTAAAAACAATATCTCCTTTCCCCGGAAACCCCAAGAAAAAATGGCCACCTTAGCTTAGTATATAGTGTATATATGTACTATCTACACCGCAAGACCTACATGCATCGTGTAAATCAAGTTCGTCGATTTAAGGAAAAATTTTGTTTAGTACCTGATCTGTAGGTAACAACGTAAAATCATCCGGGGGGTTCGTGATGACGTATCGCTTAGAAGAGGCATCGCAGGACGAGCTGGTGTCTCGAAACCTACAAGATTTAACGAACGATTAGTCGCATGAAATAACGGGGGGCGGTCCGTAACGTACGACCTAAACTAAATAATACACCATGTACGATATAAAAAGTAAACTAAACTAAACGTTGGTGACTGTAACTAAGCACTAAACAAACAGATGACACAAAGAGACAGATATAAAAAATGATAGGTATTTGTTGGATGAAGGCAACTTACGATCGTCGTTTCTTTTTCATGATGCAAAAACGCAAAATGCAAAAGTATGCGGCAAAAATCAAAAGTTACAGAGTAAAGTACGAGAATGGGATAGTAAAAGATAATCAATGGCAGTGTAACAATTGCGGCAGCCAGATGAGAAATATCTTTCTTTCTTTAGAGATAAGATACGTGTATAATGTTCATGTAGAGATAATCCAATAAATACCATCGAGAGAAGGAAAAAAGTCCGGTACCTGTACCTGTACAGACCAATGCACAGCATTCCATACGACTTTAATGCTGCGACAAAGAGGTCACCGTACTTGCCTCCTTCGCCATATTGGGCCAGCGGCCCGTCATACAACGCGATTTGACCAACCCGACATCGATCTCTGTTGGCCAGGCTGTCGGCCGTACTGTAAGTCACAATAGAATTGTCAGAAATACATGAAATGACGGTCAATATTATTAGGTCCGTGTATAAGTAATTTCGGTTATGTTCTAAACTCAGGGCCGGCATGAACTTTTGCGGGGCTAAGTTCTAGAATTGTTCGGGGCCAAAGATAAAGCATTCATATGTACTTCTAAATTTGATTATAATAAATATCTATACATAGGGCCCCGCAAAATTTACGATGAGCTTTTCGTGGACCCCGGGGCCATTTAGAGAAATTTTATAATAGGGCCCCGCAAAATTTACGATGAGCCTCTCGTGGACCACGGGGCCTTTTAAAGAAATTTTATAATAGGGCCCCGCTAAAATTTACGATGAGCTTTTCGTGGACCACGGGGCCTTTTAAAGAAATTTTATAATAGGGCCCCGCAAAATTTACGATGAGCTTTTCGTGGACCACGGGGCCTTTTAAAGAAATTTTATAATAGGGCCCCGCTAAAATTTACGATGAGCTTCTCGTGGACCGTGGGGCCTTTTAAAGAAATTTTATAATAATAAATATCTGTGCATTGGGCCTCACAAAATTTACGATGAACTTTTCATGGAACGCGGAGCCTTTTAAAGAAATTTTATAATAATAAATATCTGTGCATAGGGCTCTGCAAAATTTACGATGAGCCTTTCGTGAACCGTGGGCCTTTTAAAGCAGGGGCCGAGTTCCGGGGAACACGCTGAACCCGTCTCGCGCCGGCCCTGTCCAAATTCTAAAGCCTTTAAATGTAAGTAAACTAGAATATTTTTATTTTACTCTGTATTATTTCGATAATGTTTATTGACTGTCGGTAAGACTGATGTAAATAAGTGAACGTAGCTTTTCCTTGGTTACTGAAATAAACACCTAATTTGTCTGAAATTGGGTTTCCCTATTACACCAAGGAAAATCGGATGCAGAAGCAACTAGAATTATTTTTTAGACTTGTGGTGAACCTGTTTTATCTGAAAGAGTATGTCGAAATTGGTTTAGGAAATTCAAAAGTGGCCTCAGGAAATGCAAACAAACGATCTATAGGTATTATTGGTATAAATGTACTTAATAATAAAAAAATGAATTACTTATGCACCGACCTAATACATGCGCATATTTTTAGGACGATCTCGAATGTAACTTACCTGTAACCACCTCTTAAACCTGCTCCCTCAGCCAAAATTAATTCTAACTCGGGCGTTGCTCCACCGGTGATCAGCGACCGGATCAAAGTCAGCGCGTTCTGGTTAAAGTACGTCTGAAATTAAGAGATAATGAACATTATGTACAAGATACTATTTGCTGCTATTAGACAGACAAGAATATTGATTAGAAAAAACAACTTTTGTAATGGTTAAGACGCAAAACGGTCTGAGCTTTTTAATAGCGGGCCGATTTTTAAGAATCTAACGGATAATTGCAAATTGTTTTACATTTGCTAATTAATTGACATTTTGTATTGCTTTGGTAGATCCTTTTAGTGCCACTGATGATATTATGGTGTGCAATTCTCATTCTCACTTGGAAATAGTCAAATGCTTCAGTTTTTGTTTTCATTGCAAATATTATTGAATGTATGCAAATGTGTAGAAAGTAGACACAGAAGGTGACACGCATATTTTTTTAAGTAACGATGTCTGATGTAGGTAGTTCTTCGGAATATCGAATATAGAAACTATTAATAATCATAGAATAGGTACTATTGATATGTTTGCTTATATAACGCATGTTTTAACCTATACAGAGTATCCCAAAATTGAGGGACAATCCGGAACATCCTTTACCGTTGTTCCGCGCCGCGCAGGTTAAAGCCGAAACAGCTGAGCGCGCGGTGGCGTGCGAGCAGTGACTGCTCCACGCTCAACTGACTCGGCTTTAAACCGCGCGCTCCGAACCTTGGACCGCTAAGATTCAACTGTTAATATCTCGAGAATGAATCCTCAGATCTCAAAACGGTAAAGGACTTTTCGATGTCTTTTTGCATCAGCATATTGAATGTTCGGGATTGTCCCTCAATTTTGGGACACCCTGTACAACATTATTAGAGTTCACTTATGCAGACGTGGCAGTGACTAATTAAACGTTACGTGGAACGAAAAATGCCTTATATTCATATCCAAGGCGGTATACCTACGGGAAGCTTAATATTATCCATATGTTTGCCTTGTAATGCAATGTCCATACTTTAATAGAATTTAATAAAAAATGCACGATTCTTTGAAGACTATCGACACATACTGAAGTAAATAAATGTTCACGTCTGCGAAACATAGTAAATATATAATTGCAACTGTAAATATGTAGAAATTAAACTCTTCTTTGAGGTCGTTAAATGCATGATAAATACGAAGAGATTCTGGAAACTTAGCGCAGCAGTTTACGTTATGATTCAGATAATACAAACTATTAAGAGTTATTAATATCAATTTCATAACGTCACTAACCGTTGACATTAACGAGTCTAACACGCTGACGGCAAAGGCAGTGCCGCAGGCGAAGGGTTGGGTGAGGTAGAGTTCCGTATCCGGATCATCGTCGTCGTCCTGGTCAAGGAACTGCACGTTGCTGTCGTTCACGAGTTCTAAAACGCAATCGGACATTAGCAACATCGTCGTTCTCAAACGGCAGAAATTGAGATAAGGTCTGGATACCTGTTATCATTGGCACGTTTGCTCCATAAACGGATCCACGTCGCTGTAAAACAATCGGGCTGCCAACTGCAGTCAAATTACCTTGCTCATTATTTGCTGGAATTGCCACTTAACATTTAATTGTGTATACAAAATGAAGCACGGAAAGTTGCGGCAAACATTAAAAATTAAATTCACCGACTATCACGCCGATACGTACCTTGGCTAAGCACGCCAATCGTGTCGTCAAAGGTCATGGCCTTGATATTAAGGGACGCGAGAATGGCCTCCTTGTCGGCGAGGGTGGGGTCATCATTGCTAGGCACTTTAGCCGACAGGATGCAACACATATCGCACAGATTAACGTTAACGGCACGCAAATCTGCTCTGCTTAGTGGTGAACCCTGCAGGAACAGTATGCAATTTAACGTACAGTGTTGTACGAACGGATAGGCACAGCACGCGGTTCAATACATCAATGCTCCGCAACCTTTTCTCACCCTCGGCACACATAAGCCCTTTCCAGAATTCCGCGGTACATCACAAGCAAAAATACACAAAACATGTACAAGTTACAAAGTGTATATACAAATATTACATTTATTTATTCATTGTTTTTTATATATCACGTATAAAAAACTGCTGCCTTATCTGATCCGCTGCGGCAGCGGATCCACCGCGGTTCAGCAGTTTTTTTATACATGGTGGCTTATGGGCAGTGTTATCTGATCCGCGGCGGATGCGCTCCGCACCGCGAAATTCGCGTTGGTCTGGGGGAGCCTTTATATGGGCTTTGCCATATTTGGGCACCTCGGGCAGTCTCGCCAGTATTCGCCCGTCTACGGTAGAACTGGAGGAGAGCGAGCGCAAGACGAGCGCAAGACGAGCGCAAGACGAGCGCAAGACGAGCGCAAGACGAGCGCAAGGCGAGCGTGAGGCGAGCTCGCGAAGCATTGTTACTTTTCCTAACTGACGAAGTCGCCACAACGCGTGACAGAATTGTACTCAACCATACTGAAATAAATTATATTTGAACGGCTACAAACTGCCTCTCAATCAATCGCACAAATTTAAATTGGCGTGTAATCGCGTACCTAGTACGCGACAAAGTCCAAGTAGAAGTGGGGGAAACATTGAAACAATAAAATTCAACATAGCATTCTATATGAAGATCTGAATTGGTGAATGAGATGGAAGAAAACACAAGGTAAATGATGATAGGATACAATTTAAAAATCAGGAAAGAATATTTACATTCAGCACCGATATCTTCGGTAGATTCTGCAACATTTTCCACTCGCGGCGGATGTAGTCCACAGACCCAACTATCACTACGTGTTTAAGCTCGTGGTAATGGAAATTGGAAGCTCGTAATGGCATGACAAGGTTTCTCAGTCCGATGAGGGGCGAGTCAGGATCGGCGAATAGACAGACGACGACGTGCCCGTTGAGGACAGTCATGGCCGCCTGGTTACGATCCAGTATGCAGTCTTCGAGGTTGCGGGATGGACTCCAGTGGAACATGCCCGTCGAGTCGTACTTCATTTCGGTCTTCTCGAAGTCGAAGTCTTTCGCCTGGTCGTCGGCTATCCCGACTTGGAGACCACCGTTGTTGTTCACGTTCGTGCCGCCCGAAGCTCTGCTCGTCGGCCTGAAAGTTTTAGCATAGCATCTTAAACGATATACAAGGCTGAAACATTGGTATATTTACTTTGATCGGAAATCAAAGGCCAAGCATATTGGAGCGAATAAGTACGCGGGGCACTATTCATAGACTGCGTACAATCTGGGAAATCATCGTTGGAAACATTGTATCCCGTGTAGAAAATGTTCTACAGGCCAAAATAGAGTGAAAATCAAGAATGGTGAAATTGCGTTTGAGGCTTCGTTTTCGAGTTATTAAATTGTTTAAGATACGCTTCAGAAGAGTCTGACGCGAAGGATTTAGACTACTTCTCATCGTGCCTAACGCGGTAACTATTACTGCGCGCTCGCAGTAGTCTCAGGACTGGGCACCTCCGGCCGCTCTCCGACTTACCTACGCCGCTGAGCCGTTGGAAAGCGACCCCCACCATACTCGTTTGACTCCAATACTCTACTGGTGGCTCGCGGGCCGCATATAGCTCCTACTCTTATACGGCCTGATTTATTAGTAGCGTTTTATTTTTCCAATGTAAATGAAAAAATAGATGAAAATACAGGGTGCTCCAAATGAGTTAAGAAGAGCAATGATGTCAGATCTTTTCTTGTACAGCAGGCCTGCCCTTTACGGTGCAAATACCTCTTCAAGTTCTGGGACCCGGGCAACAGCCGAGTGCGGAACTCTTACGATGCTAACCACAGCATGGGCTGCGGGAGAACTGCAAGACTGTGCGTGCGGCCATACTGGCTCGTACTACGAGTCTATACAGCTGGGCCTTGCGCGCATGGGCGTACACACACTCTTGCAGCTTTCCCAAAACCCACGCAACGGTTAGCAAGGTAACAGTTCCGCGCTCGGCTGTTGCCCGGGTCCCAGAACTTGAGGAGGTACTTGCACCCAAAAGGGCAGGCCTGTTGTACATTAAATTCTCGTTACCAGCCCGACGAACGGGGCTGGCGGCGGGCTCGTAGCGCGTTGTGGACAATATTCCGCGCGGCCAATGGCGCAAGTGAGAAAAACGAAGAGCGAGCTAGAGGAAACGAAAGAGCCTCTCGCTCGTCCCCGGGTTCCCCCACTCTTGTCTGAAGGATTCCAAGAAATGGTGGGGATAGTCGCCGGGCTTCTAACGCATGGTAGAAACGGGCTGGTAACGAGGATTTGCTGTATTTGATCGTATGTCGTCATTGTTATTTTAGTAATACAGCTTTGGTATGTATTCCTTTTTTTATTACAATAAAACATTTATGCTACAATACGCTCATAATTATAATCAACGTATATATGACCGCAGTCGTAGGAGTAAAAAGAAGGGACGTAGAGTGATTGCTACTCTGCTTATACCTAGTGGAGGAACCGCCTGACTGGGAGTGGGGACTGTGCGGCCCCTGGCGGCGAAGAAGTTGCACAGCTCCTAATTAACCTCTCAACAACCGCCTCAGTATCTCGTACGGACCCTAAGTTTTTCACTGATCGCCACCTGCGTATCTCGTACGGACCCTAAAGGACTAATTACACCTGTCAATTCCGTGTTAGTACTGTTCCGGCGTACCAGTGGTAAGAAGAAGAGCGGCGTAGAGGGTCTCTTCTTCTACGTACTGACACGGAACTAACAAGTGTGTTTAGACCTTTAGACCTTAAAGCCGTATTTCCTATGCATACTGCCCGGGCGCACAGTGGAGGTTTCCGTTCCGAGGGTCCGGGCCGCACGGTCAGATTTTCGTTTCAGGGGTCGGTCCTTGAGGGCTTAACAATAAGTCCCTCGCGTCAGAAGCTTTTTACGCGTACTTTCAACAATTAATAAGTCAGAAACGATGCTATAAACGCAATTTCGTAATTCTTGATTTTCATCTTATTTTGATCTGTAGAGTCAGCTCCTATAAGGATGCCCACCTCTAGCCGTGCACCCTGTACATGAAGTATAGCTGCAAGCTGAAGAGACTGTTCGTGAAGGGTATTATATGGTAAGGGAGTATTGTCCATAGGTGGGGTCTCTTACGGGTCTTTACCTACGGGTCTTTTCACGCGTCATGTCCAGTTTGTGGGGAGGTACACAACTATCGTTCATATGCATGAAAGCAAAGGCAGAATAGGGGAAGATGGCTGAGCTCGGGAACTTGCAGGAGAAGTCCGATAACTCGAAAATGCAAAAGGATTTGATAGTTTGCAGAAATGCAACTTCTTTTTTGTTTTGGTAATGAAACGAATCTATGTGTAGTCTGATTTTTCGAGAGTTGAGACCTGAGGCGGGTCCCTCGGACGGAGCGTGGTTAAGGAGGAACCAATGGTAAGCTATGGATTGTGTGCGGCGTAGCGTACCATTGGTTCCTCCTTAACCACGCTCCGTCCGAGGGACCCGCCTCAGGTCTCAACTCTCGAAAATCAGACTACAGTGATGGAAATATCTTAAAAAAATTGCGAGTTTAGTTTTAATGCGAAACCGTAGAAAATATCGAAAAAAGGTAAATACAAAGTTTCGTGGCTCTCGATGACTTATAACATGGAGCTGAGAAATTCGTGAGAATAATAATCTTTTCAAAATTCATCACCATTACAATTGTTTTTGAATCCACTCGCCCCCATTTTTAGGTCATTGAGAACCATAAATCTTGGAATATATAACTTTTCTTCGATGTTGGAACGTTTTCAATTTTTGAACTTTGGCTATTTGAAGTTTTCGGGCGATTTAAGAGTGTCTGTACCTGTAAAGTTGATGGAGTGTCAAAATACAATGATTCTAACGATTGTTTCCCAATATGTACATCGTATTGTTGCTAATCGAACTTGAACTAATCAGTTCTAATGATGCTCCTTTTCTATACTAGTTGTAGAATTCGTAAGTGAAAACTTACTGAAGATAGATATTTAGTTGATTAGTAATATGCCTAGAATTGTTAGTACCCCGGTAAAAGATTTTATATTTAAAAAAAAAAAATTAATTTGTTAAACCAGTGGGAAAGTTCTGCCCCTTTTAAGTATGCAATATTTGATGTTATTATAATAAACAGGGAAACATCCGAGACAAGGTTTTCCCTGATTTATTATGTTAAAATGTCATTTCTCAGGATTCTAAACATTTTTTAGCAATTTTTTTTAAATCAAGATGTAAGTCAAAATAAGCTTCTGGTGTGATATATTGTATGCAAATTACATTGGAAATGGGGCAACAACATTTGCCAAAATTTTGCATACAGTTTCTGGAAAAAATACTGTAAATGCTCGTAAATGATAACTTACCATTCATGAGGATGGTTTGCAAAATTACTAAATATGAACCATGTACATTCATTCGAGAATTTTAGCGACAATTTGTAAGGAATATTGAAAGAACTTGACAGAACTTTTCCACGAGCTCAATGATACAGCCCATATTTGTATAATACATTGCACCTGATATCTGTTAATTTCAGTAGCCTTCTGTTTCACTCTGGCGTACGTATTTATTTAATAAATACTCCTGATCATTAAGAAAATTAACAATTCCTCATAATATATTATATTCATTGATATCATATTCCATTTGTATAATCTACTCATTATACTCGTCGGATAATAAACAGTTATTATTGTATTTAATATTTATATCCAATAAATACTATATATTTACTATTACTTTTTGGTAAAGTATTCTTGAGAAAAGGGATCACGAACACTATCCTTTGTTTCAAACTATTGCGATTTCGAAATCTTACAATGGTAGTTAAAATCAATGGTGGAAAATATAGTATCGTTTATATAAAAATCATTTCCAATCACTGTTTGAACGACAGTAACAATAAATATATTATTTTTTATGTATACACATTATATATGAAAATATTTATATACATATATACATTTTTTTATTCATTAGCTATCAATGTGTAACGTTCATGTGTATTCTTCATTGAAATTTTTTGACTTTGCATGTACACTAGGTATATGTTTTTAAAATAAGCATTACATGCAAATTTCGTTAGGTGCACACTTTGTATCGCATAGTAAAGTATATTAACAGGTTTGAAGGAGACTGTAAATTTATAATAAAAAATATACATAGTTAATATGTGCATGCAGTAAAATCTGATGCCTGCATAGTTTTGTAGTTCATTTAATACATCTAACATATTTGACTTTTGAAAAATATTTTGGACACCGAAAAAATGTTACTAATTATTTTTAAATCATACATTAATATACAGTTTAGTACTGTTTATCGTAATACACTTGTATTCGTCATTGTATAATTAAGGCTCTTTATTATTTTATCTTAAAGGCATACTGCTCGTAATCAACATGTTAAATATGAAAGATTGTACACAGCAAAAATTGAAATCTGTCGTATCAAGGTCAAAATATTTGAAGTAGTATTTCATAGTTGCAGGAAATAGACGTACATAATGTTTTTAAAAATCATATTTTATAACAATTAACTTTCAGAATATGTTATTACCACAATATAAATCTCAAAATTGTAGTAGTCATGTATCATATTAAAATTAATGAACTGTGTAATTGGAAAAACGTTATTTTGGCCGTCATTAAAGTCAGTCATATACGTCTCATAAAATTAAGCCCAGTTATAAATTTTGCTGTAATTCTTGTAGTCACATTGTAACTATGCGTAACACCACATGCAGAGGCAATCAAAAACAATGGAAGATTTAACAAGTCTATGCTACTATTTTGTATACTTATGTCTTGTTATATGTATAATTCCTGTAAAATATTTTCGTTTGTTTCTATTAATCATGCTTAAAAATATTCGCAATTATTTATATAAGGTCATGCACATATTTCACTGTTAAAAGTGAAAGTATTAAACTTCTCTATTAACTTCCCTATCGATCTTAAATCCATTATATACCTGCTTTGACATATATTTCTGTCAAGTTTTTAATTACGTAAAGATTTCATCGTAACCCATATTTTATCGATACGCACGACTACATTAAGTTGTACGTGTTTCTTTGTAACATTATTTGCACACAAATTTTAGGCAAAATCAATAACTAGAAAAAATCTAGTTAACTCTAAACATGGAAATCATAATTTCCTTCCAAAAAAATATAAAATGCTATAAATATAGAGATAACAAATACGAAGGCGTAATAAATAAATGGAGAAAATAATAACTGGTAAAATCGTAAATACTAAATAATTGAAAGCTTGTAATAATTTTCCTTGTATGTCAAACTTAACATTGAAACTACTTTCGATGTTACTTTACATGTATTTTACCTTTGGTGCTTCCTGTATGAAGAAGAGAACAAGAAATATAGAACTATAATACACAGAATGGAAACTGATGGACGTTTTATCGTAAAGAATAATCGAAAACCTGTAAAAAAAATGTTTGGTTACGTGCAATTAGCAAGCAAGCTTCCACAAGTGTACTTAATCGCGTCAAGTGTACGACTAAATATGTAGCCACGATACAACCACAGCAGAACGTAAGACAGTGTTAACAAAAGAAGCGTACATGAGTTTTTTGACTTCGTAGGCGAGATGGTAGCCAGGGTATGTGGACTCCTCTTGCGATCTGGAATCAGAAGGTTTTCGTAACGTTGGATTCATCTTCGCTTGGAACCTGTTTTGATGACTCACGAGGCATGGTCCAGTACATGATGGTCATGGTGGACAGGATGTGTCAAATCTAACACTGATACTAACGTGGTTCACGTAATTTTGTCAATGTATAAAATGAAAGTACTATTATTTATTCAGTTGAAAGCTACTTCAAATTACAGATGTATTGGTATCAAATTGAGTATCCCCTTTTAAAACTCGCAGTATTTATTCATAGTTTGAAGAATCTAATTTGCACAGAATTTTGTGTGCTTTATTTGAACAGTTTTGAGGTACTAGAGATGAAATTTAATTATATTATTATGTATGCAATGTTTCTACTTTGGTTCAAAAAATGAAACCGGGGAGTGCTGATTCCTTGACTAGATGGCGAGAAGAGGCATTAATGAGAAAGTGTCTTCTTCGTTTGATATCCTCATAGTTACTCTACTGTAAGCAAAATCTCGAATTACGTATATTTAACATTAATATACGCAAGTAAGTTGAAGAGTAATGCACCCGATCATTCCACGCCACGTGAAATTGGGGGGGGGGGGGGGGGTTAAGTCGTCATTTTGGTGATTTCGAATGTGTTTAAAAAATACAGACCCGCCAGAGTTTATAATTTTTGCTCACTTTCCCGAAAACAAAGTCAGCGTTTAATTTTCCGCTGTCACATATTTGTGGTTTTATAAGTTTGACCTGTTACTGTGCGTGAGCCTAAAAATTCAATTTTATTTTAAATTTATCATGATGATGATCGTAATACATTTCTTCTGTTTATAAGGAACTTCCAGAAAACTCATTTGAATCGCATTACGAGGTAATTACGAAGAAAAATAATTACAGAAGACCCACATACAGGGTTTCCCAAAATTGAGGACCAATCCTGAACACGCAATATCCTGATGCAAAAACACATCGAAAAGTCCTTTACCGTTTTGGGATCCGAGGCTTCGTTCTCGAGATATTAATAGTTGAATATTAGCGGTCCAAGTTCCGCGGCGCGCAATTTAAAGCCGAGTCAGCTGAGCGCGCGGTCACTGTTCCGCCCTCAACTGTCTCGGCTTTAACCTGCGCGCCCCGGAGCATGGACCGCTATTATTCAACTGTTAATATCTCGAGAACGAAGCCTCGGATCGAAAAACGGTAAAGGACTTTTCGATGTCTTTTTGCGTCAAGATATTGCATGTGCAGGATTGTCCCTCAATTTTGGGACACCCTGTATAACGCGGTCTCGTATCACAAAGATTCATGTAACGCGATGGAAAAATTGGGGTGGTGCGTGTATAATGCGGCAAATTTTAAAATATCAACTAATCTTTATTATACGCAACTTTGTAAGATAAGAGTTTGTTTTCTAACGATGAAATATTAGCACTATGACTGGCGCAGGGTTTTGAAAATTGACCCTGCAAGGGCAATATGCTCTAAAGACGATGCCGTTGGATCTTACTTTTGGATAGCTCCGACAGTAAATAAATGTAAAAAATGTTCTAAAATGAAGAAGCTTTTTTAATTTTAATTTTTGCTTTTCTTTTCTTTTCAAATGAAGTGAAAGATATTCTACTGTTACAACTTTGAAGATACATATTATATCTTGTAAAATAAGCCCTTACATCTTTTATATACTACTTTCATATTATAATTCATGTATAAATACATTTCATTGCTGGTCTGTTTTATTCTTTGCTTTATGCTTGAGTTTTTTAAACATTTGACTGTGTGCATTACTTTCAACCTAGTCTTTTATGTATATTAAGTTAACAAAATTCTGTAGATTGATATACCAACGCTTTTATCCCTCAGATATCCCTTATACACGAGGATTAGGTATGTGACATTTTATAGGACGGATCAGATAAATTGTTATGAGGCATTTTCTTCAAATCTATTATGGACAAACTCACAATCATCAAAGGATATTCCACATCATTTAGTTTTTTTAAGATACAACGACATATTACTTTTTGCATTCTTAATAGCTTTTTTAAAAGCAAGTCACTTTTATTTGAAACGTTCACATTTTGCAAGTTTAATGAAATATTACGAAAAACGTGCATTATTAGCAGAAACTTGAGGCGTAAAATGGTGTACACGTAGTTGTGACTATTTGTGGCTTTATTTACCAAAACTGTTATTAATTGTTAGTCTAATTCAAGTACTCAAAACAATTAATGAGCATTCTAATAATCTTGTATAATACTTTTCAATTTCCCTGGTTGAAAATTATTGGGCTTTTTTTTATTTAATTTCGATATTTCTCTGAACTTTTAACGTTTAATATTATAAAAACTGTTCGAGTGTGTATAGTAAAATGCATAAATTACTTTCTGAAGACTAGTCAATAAATAATGCGAGTTTTGAAAAAGGTGGGCACGATTTGACACCAAATGGCTTGTAAATAAAACAAGATAGGTGGTTATACCAGTAGGTACAATGATAAATGATGGTACTTTGTGGACAGACATAGACTGAAAGTCTGAGAAGGTTTCGCAAAATGATCGAAAGCTTTTAATTAGAATGTATTTTAACCCTTCATTCTATGATCTTAGTTAGAAACAATATACGAAACCAATTACTACTTAACTTGTACAAAGACGAATTTCTATTGAAGATCAAAACGAAATACATTCTGAATACATAATTTATTGAGAAAATCGATATAAAACTGATTCATTGTATGTTTTTAAATTGAAAGCTTTTACATTGTTCTGGCAAATTAGGTAACCAAATTTCCATTAGAGAACAAAGAAAAAAAATTGGAAAAATGTTTCACATGTATTGTCTCTGCAGTAAACTACTTTTTCCAAGATTTTGGTGGTGTTCTTTATTCGAAACTTCCAGCGTAAAGATGAAGCTCCATATTTTATTTGTTTGAATACACATGGTATTAAAACAATAATGAAAATTACGTGGATAAATTAATGTTCTGTTCATGACCGATGTTTATGAATCATTTTCTTCGAACTCAGAGCAGATGGCACTGCAGAAACAGCACACATATGTGCTCTGGACTACGGTGGTTAATATATGAAGATATCGATTTTGAGGTTTTAAGTAATTCTTGTATAAAAAAGTACCTATACTCCCTGTCATTTAAGAAGGAACCTGCCGATCGACGAGTTTAGACCGGTTCTGCGCAGGTTGACGCTCATTGGTGCCGGGAGAAGCCACTATTGGCTGTACCCCCACCAACGCTTTTTCGGAGCCAATGAGCTCATTCTACATGCGCGAAACGAGTTCCTTCTTAAATGACAGGGAGTATAGGTACGCTCTTTTTTCTTTTTTTTCGAGAGGAGAAGAACCGAGAGAAGGCAGATGATTGCCTGTCGATTGCACGAGCAGAATATTTCATTACAGCTCTTTTCTGAAATAGTAGTTTTCACACATTTACCCCAGGGTTGCCAGGCGTATTGGATAAATGGCGGCGTGCTGGCCTATATGACGTCATACGGTGTAGGAGAAGAGGAATACTTATATTTGGTTGGTGACGCCGAGACGAGATGCCAACGCCAAGCCAATCCAAGCCAAGTGACGTCATATATGCCAGTACGTGCACTGAGTCGCCTGGCAACCCTGCATTTACCACCTTTCCGTAGTCCAGGTCACTTGCATATACGAAAGCATATATGTGTATCGTTCTTGCGCTAATCTCAATCTTTGAGGCTGCTTTTAACAGACCAGGGTAGCTGAAAGCTGGAACCTGTGTCATTTCGATACCAAACGATGGGTATTAGCAATCTGTATACAGATATGTGTCTGACTCAAAACCGCGAATAATGTCACACGTGTCGTTTTTAAAATAACCGATTCAATTATTCTAATAATGTGTCCAATGTCGACTGAAAATTTGTAATTAAATGTGTACGACGTTCGAAATTACATAAAATGAAGGGCTAAGTAAATATCATTTTGATGAAACGAGTATAGTACATACATGATACTAAGCTAAGTGAGAATGACCTTGTGGGAATGAATTAACTAAGAAGGGAGCATCGCGGTCCCTAAAGCCGGGAATCCACCGGGAAGCTAAGCTAAGCTAAGCTAATGCGATGCTATATTTTAACATAGCTTTTGGTGGAAACCATAAGAATGTATTGTTCCATAAGAATGTATTGAAGCTATTTTTTTTAAAACGTAGTATGGTATAGCATAGCATAGCTTAGCATAGCTTAGCATAGCATAGCGTAGCATAGGATAGCACAGCATAGCATAGCATAGCATCGCATAGCATAGCTTAGCTTCTCGGTGGATTCCCGGCTTTACTCACCGATTAGAATGTAACTTTATGGGTTTATAGAGTGACTCAAGACAAGAACAACGGTATTTTTCATTCGCACCCAATTGCCCTTTAAGGCTGTGAAAACTAACCTCAAAGTCAAATAGGCACTCCCACTTTTTCGCGTGTAGCTCCTAAAGTACAAGAGAGAGAGAGAGAGAGAGAGAGAGAGAGAGAGAGAGAGAGAGAGAGAGAGAGAGAGATCAAACAAAAGTTTAATGATACAATAAGGGCTGCAAACTTGCGTTAACAAAATTTTGAAAAGATATTAAAAAATAAATACCTGACGAGAAAAATCCAAAATTTGGTTAAGGTAAGTTTGCAGCGCTTAGTGCAGCGTTAAACTTTTGTTTCAAACATTTCTTTCTATTTCTTATACTTTAGGAGTTACACGCGAAAAAGTAGGAGTGCCTATTCAACTTTGAGGTTAGTTTTCACAGCCTTAAAGAGCAACTGGGTACGATTGAAGAATACCGTTGTTCTTGTCTGGAGTCACCTTTATACACCCATAAAGTTACATTCCAATCGGTGAGCGCAGGTTCGCGGTGTCCCCTTGCAAGCAACTCCTCGCCTTATGAAAATGATTCTGGATCGCATGGAAGTTCTCTACCGAGAATCGTTACGTTAGACTTTGGGGCTATATAATTATGTATCACTTATACACGTATCGCTCAGTAACTTGAAAAAGACATGCTGCTCAAACGAAAATAGATGCATAAATTGGTCAAGGAATACTGTGCAAGTCATCGTAGTGCACTCCGCAAATATACAAAGGTAGCTCGATCATAGGTTCCCTGGTTAGAAGGGTGACTATACGTATACTTCGTGGTACAAATCATTAGAAACGAATGCTCGGAAAGTCTCTCAGGTTATTCAAAGTACGTAACAGCTTAGTTCCGCTGGAAGATTAATCTGCCGTGACGACGAGGAACGTAAACCGAGGTGCTGAATTATTCTTAAATGCACACGAAGCAAATACACCGAGACTGAGGATGAGGTGAGTCATCTGCAGTTTGAATAACCCCTATCTGTGCAAGTCACACAAGAATGGTAGTGTACGGAACAGCTTGAGTAGATCTAATCGTGCAACTATTAGAGACAGATATGATAGTCAGTTGTAAGATACGACAGAGAAGTGTGGTTGCAGAGAGAAAAGATGAAGGGTCCTTCGACAGTTATTGCGCAGCTGTGTATGCTTACAGTAGAACGTTCGAGTAAAGTAAATTAGTGTATTATGTTTCTGGTGATTGCTTCTTGTTAACGGTTGAGTGCACAATCAGTTTCGTGAAACGTGAGATGCAGCACACCTCTAGGTCTGTGGCGGGACCTAAACGCAACAACAACTCCAGCAACACCGGTCCGACGATATTGTCTGCACAATTTATTCTCAGTAGTGAAATTCGCACGCTGGAGCTTGCGTACAGTAGATGCGTGTGATTTGATATTGATTAGGTACCTCTGATTGTACGGCTGATTCGGGCTTGATAGACTGTCGTTCGCCGCTCGGTTCACATTCGGCTTCACCTTGTTTACCTGCTTCGTCGAATTCATCATGGTCATCCCGACGGAGTTCCGATGGTTTCTCATCGCTGCAACACAAGGCGGAATCGCTGGTCATTAACGCGCAAATCGACGATTCAGAGTTATCAAGCTTGAATCATGCTCCAACCTGAAATCAACACACTCCGAGAAATAATAGCTCAACTCACAACGTAAACAAACATGTCTCACACCGAAAATAATACTGTAATTAACATCGAAACTGTACACTGCATTGAGTCAAATCCCCCAGCGTTTCGTGACTCTTGGGACGTGAAAACGACGAGGGATCATGCATCACCTGAATTCAATCCCAAACGATTACCAATTACGAGCACTTTCGTGGCATCAACTGCTGAACCATTTTGTCAATCTCTGAACGCAGTTGCATCCCGGGGGGGAATAATTGTAGAATACACGACTTCTGTTTACTCGTTGCCAGCGTATAGTTGCAGGAAGAATATAAGCGTTGCTGATGTACATACGTGTAGAATAAAAGCGAAATAAACCGAAAATTCGTAACGGTGCACAGTTCTAATAGTTTCGTAAGTGTTTGGTGGTTAAAATCGTAGAAATCATTTCAACTTAAAATACACGTGCTATCTTGTTATGGGTCATTAGGCAACCTCCATTGAGCAACAACGAGGAATGAAATGGGCTCGTTCGAAACTCACCGTTCGGGTCGTCTCGATCGCGACTGACCTCACCTATAATTAATACGTCAACATTAATTCGTAGCTGGGCTTCTGGTTCGGCGTGGCTAATAGACAAAGCAACAATGATTAAGACAGTTACAGAGTGTCACACTGATCGTGACCTATCTCCCCCCCTCCCGTTATAACGCATCTGTACTTCTTATCGGCAAGAGTCTACCTACAACCCCATGCTTACAGGCACGCATATTTCATCCTTTTGCACGTGCCACCCTCGTCAACTTTCAATGGCCAGAATTGCAGGTGACTGGCGAACGATGTCGTTTTCAATATTGCATCGAACGTTGCTCGTCGTACAGCGAGTACCTGATTTTAATATTCGACGTTATACATGCAGGGTGTTCGGCAAGGGATGTCAGAGACTTTAAGGGGGTATTCTCGTCTAGAAGGCCAATTTGTTGCCTTTCTTTAGAGGCGATGCACAAAAAAACTACACAGCTTTCACCGATGAGCATTATCCACACGTATTTATTAACATTTCACTTAGTTGTAAAAAAAATTTCAGCCATATATAATAATAATTAATGAAGATATGGATCATCTCGTAGAGCGTGCGCAAAAAAAAAGTTGCCTCATGGTATACACGATTTCGGCTGCTCCGCTGATCCAAAGCGAAAAAACCAAAGGGATTCTTAATCAGTAAGAGCGTGGCTATAGCCGGAAGCAGATTTATGAAAATAAATTAAAAATTCACAAAATGGCAGGACTTTGAATTTAAAACTCATCTTTTCCGTGCTTTTTTCGTCTTTAAACGGCTTTAAACTTGTGAAAAAAAAACTATTTCGCCTTGATTCTGGTACCGGCTATTATTATGTGTTTTCTGAAGGTGTACGAAAAAGATGGACCAGATTGGTCCATTAGAAGTTGAGATATCGTGTGTACCGTCATGAAAAACACAGTTTTGAGAAAAACCCATATCTCCATTAATTATTATTATATATGACTGAAATTTTTTTTACAACTTACTGAAATGTTAGTAAATACGCGTGGATAATGCTTATCGGTAGACATTGCGTAATTTTGTTGTGAGTCGTGCCTAAAGAGAATAGAGGATCTCGTCCCTATAGACCAGGGGTGTCGAACTAGCGGCTCGCGAGCCGCAGTGGCTCCTTCCCCTCTTCGCCTGCTCCGTAGAGCCGTAGGAGAACGGCCCCCACCACACCTGCTTCATTCTGATGAATTTCTCCTCCGGGTGCCGCACTCTCTCCCTGCCGGGTCTCGTGCAACGCCGGGAGAAAAATAGGTGGGGGAACCAGCGGACCGGGGGCCTGACTCGTGCGGCTCTCGGAGTGGGAAAGTTCGACATCCCTGCTCTAGACGAGAATACCCCCTTAAGGGGTGGTTCTACATGCTGAAATAAGACGAAAATCAAGAATGTAGAAATTGCGTTCGAGGCTTCGTTTCCGAGTTATTAATTGTTAATTGATAATTTTGAAATTGAGAATAATTACAAATGTCCCATATGATAATGAAAGGAAAGATTTCTGTTTTATATGACAGTGTATGCAACGTGTAAAAATATTATAACGTACTACTGAAATATTCATTGTAACTTTATTAAGTAATAAGTTGTAGTGAAGAAATTGCTTTAAATATGTCTGGTTCTTTTAAAAACACGAAAATCCTTCTCAAGGTCAGAGGTATGTTGTTCGTAAGAGGAAATACATAAACAGCAAAGTTATTCCTTTTCTAATCCCATGATATTGAAAATAAAATTCTTGTAAATATTTACTTCTTAAAAAATCTCATATCGACAATGATATTTTGCATTTCTGTACTTAACTATTCATATTATAATAAATTATGGTTCTGTTACCGCATATTCTTAATACTCATTTTTCATAGTAAATATCCAAATATTTACAATATTTCAATAGAGCAGAGGGATTTAGCGTCAACTGTAGCTAATATACAAATATTCATAGCAATATTTTATATTATTTGTAAAGAAAAATTCAATCACCTTAAAGTATCAAGGAAAACAATTTCTGTCATGTGTACTTAAATATAGAAACAAAATTCTTACAATTTTTTTCTATTTTCGAAGATAACATAGGTATATTTAGGTCAGCGCTGTCCAGCGTAGGGGCCCCTCACGCGCCTGCTTCCCCCTCCAATCTTTCTTTCGCGCAGCGTGCCTTCCGTTGTCAAGGAGACCGCGCGACGCTACGAAGGCTGCCATGACGGGCTAGCCGTATCCCTGACAACGCGGACGAGAGTGGGGGAACCCCAAGCTCCCGCGGGAGCGATCTTGGACAGCGCTGATTTAGGTATTTTCTCGCTCGAGCGACTAACAAAAGTATCATAATTATTTCAAGTAGTATTCAATGAAACATTATAAAAAAATAATAATGTAATATTGCAAAATTTCACGAGCATCAATATATTCTGTTTTCGAATAGATTTCAATTCCCCTTTCAACTTTAAGGTTCAATGTGATCGATAAAGTTTCAAGTAATGAACTTTTGAGGAACAAAATCGATCTATCAAGGAAAACCAATTTTTTCATTGTATTGTCTTAAATATATTTCCTTTCACTCGTAACATAATATTGTAAAAGTTCACGAGCATCAATCGGACGTTCATTTGAACAGATTTGAATAAACTTGAATTTTAAAATTGAAGAAGGTGTTCGATAAAGTATCAGATGACAGACTGTAGAGGAGCAAATCCGACTTATTAATGAGACCGACGTAATATTCGCGACACATGCAATTTCTGGCCATTACGACACGGGCCCTCTGCGATCGGCAATAAAAAAGCAATTAAGCACCTGTCATGGTAATCGGATGGAACACCATCTTACACGCAACAGATCGAGAAAATGAAATAGAGTATGTAAATGTGCTCTGTCTAGTGTTACCATAGAAAGAAATTGTAATACCAAATGTGAGACCAATCTACCGTGCTTTCTACAACTAGAAATTCATTGTTTTACGCTCGATAATAGAATGACATAAATAGAACGTACATATGTAACAATAAACTGTCAATAGATATATTCAGAACACGTACGAGTTACATATATATATATATCAAAGAATAAATATTATACTGAAAGGAAGTACTCTAAACATCCTAAACCAAGAATATATCTACTCAGGACATAGAAGATTCACAGAAAAGACTGAATCGCCCAAAACATTTTAATTCAAACAGCATCTCTCAAACTATCTATCACAATAATTATACTGATTTTAATTCGAACGAAGTTCAGATAATACATATAATAATCTATATATACGACTTCGGTATGGTCCAAGTCAGATATTCCATTCTTACATACACTTTTATTACTCTTCGATGTATAAACCTTTGTCGTATAACAACACTAAATAGTGAGAAACACTGAAATCTGTAAATTCCTGATTTACTACTTACGCAGACGAACACCACAGCAAATATATTATTTCGTATATCAATTGTGTGGAAAGGTTCAATCGACACGGATAAATAATCGAACGTTCCAATTTACTCAGATTTCCCCCTCTGCAATGATATTACCAATCGCGAGGATCAATCTCGACGATGAACATAATTATTCGTTCAAGTTACTGTTGTTTTCACGTGACTTACTATAGTCTCTGATCTAAGAGACACCAGAATTGTTCTCTACGGTGAGAAGAATGTTAAACAAATTAATCACTGTGATTTGTCTATTATAAATCGATGCTTTTCTGAAACTATGACCACTATTGTGATATTACATCTACAACAAAACGTAACTAACACTAAACGTGATGTGAATGTTATGAAACTTTGTGATGATACTAATTGCAAGTTCTCTAAGCACTTATGTAGTTAATCAAGTCTAATGAATTTTACAAGAGAAGTAAATGTAACTGAGAAACAGAAAGAAAAACAGTGCATCCTCTAATGATTCTATAAAATTGGAAATTAAATTCTGTGGGTTACGATGTAAATTAAAAAGAAATTAGGAAAACGTCAACTTTGCTACATTAGTGTAAATTAATGGAACTGTTAACTGAAAATATAAACTCGTAATATATCTACAATAGCTGCATGCACTAATTGAGGCCGGAGAAAGTAGTAAACGACAAAATCGTGATACAACTGTTAGTTTTGAAAAAATAATCCTTTCTTTTTCGCTATTTTTATATTGAGGTTCTTTTCTACTTTCTCCAAAATCGGTGTAAGAATAGAGAAGCGCGACTTCCGGTACACATAAAACGTGAAACAGTGCTGGATTTTGGCTACTGTAATAGTCGTTTTAAGTAGTATTCAAGATCATTCGAGAAACGCTCGTACGAGAGTATTTAAGGTAATACTACTGAATTCAGTGAACTTTCCAGTTAAAACTACTTAAATTTCATCACTTTTGTTCGAGATAATTCCATGAGTGATTGAAAACAATGTTTTTCATAAGTATCTACAACTATTAATGTTTTTAGCAAAGTTCGTTAGATGCTTGACCTTTTACAGAAATTATAATTATTTTGAATATTTAAAATTATTTGAATCATTTTTGTGCTTGTGTACAAACAATTTTCAGTATTTACACACTTTCGTAACACGTTCCGTACTTCGAGAATGACTGACCGTAAATTTTTCGGTTATATTAAATTGATATTTTGATTATTATCTTATCAATATTAATATTTCATTATCATCGTGTCATGAGGTCAAACCAAACATGTAGATGCACACTTTTTATCTTTCAAACAGCAGAATAAGCTGCTAATAAACTTAACATATCAATTTTAATTAGCTTTCAAACATATGTCGTTACACACATTTTTATTTATTCAGCCTTATTTACTCTTTGGTTTAAAAGAAATAATAGACATTAAGATCGAGCTCTGCAACTAATTTATGAATGAAAGCACTTACTTCCATGGGTTCATATGAACTTTCTTAATTTATTTATTTTATTTACAATTCATATACCTTAAAGGTATAAAGACCTCTTTTAGACTGTTTAATAATCCTTCATATGATTTTTTAAGAATAAGACTCGTAAAATTCTCTATACACATTCTCGTAAAGTAAAAACAATTTTAGAATAAAAATTTTGAAAGACCTTAGTTAAATGAAAAGGAATTACTCTATTTTACCCTTTTGGGCGATAAAGTAGGAAATGGTCTTTATATAATATCATAATATAGATTGATTCGCTTAACTTTAACGCTATTAAAATACTTTTTCAGTTATTAAAATATATTCTTTGCACTTTCAGAGTGACGAAAATGTGAAATGGTGACACTAGCCTTTTAAATTCTGGCTGCATAAAATTACATCATGGTGTCAAAAGAGTTTAAAATATATTGAGCTCGCGTTACAGGTGACTAAATTTGTGATTTTTTTTTGAAAAAGCGGAAGCATATATTCTTACAGAACTTTTCACACTTAAAAGAGCAATATTTAAAGAACATTTGGTAATTTTTCGTGTAAAAATATTTACGTTTATAATAAAGTAACAACCCACATCCAAGAAGCCTTTTTAAAAATTTGCTTTTGCGGTGAACACTGCCATTCGGAACCAGATTATCCAAAATTAAAATACAAAAAAGATTTCGTTAATATATTAATGCATCCTCTGATTGACGGAGGGAATTTCCGAAATATTAATTTAAAGCGTGATTTTTGCACGAAAAAATCAGGACTGCAACTTTAAATAGCCGCCATTTTGTTTTAATTTAATATTTCGGAAATTCCTTCCGCCAATCAGAGGATACATTAATATATTAACGAAATCTTTTTTGTATTTTGATTTTAGATAATCTGGTTTCGAATGACAGTGCTCGTCGCAAAAGCAATTTTTTAAAAAGGCTTCTTAGATGTCGGTTGTTACTTTATTATAAACGTAAATATTTTTCCACGAAAAATTACCAAATGTTCTTTAAATGTTGCTCTTTTAAGTGCGAAAAGTTCTGTAAGAATATATACTTCCGCTTTTTCAAAAAAAATTCACAAAAATTCGCCTCTTTTCGGCCGCCTGACTAAGGTCAAAGCCAGATATATTGGCCGGAGAGTTTCGTGAGGGGTATTCCCCCACCACACCGTTTGCCTGCCTCGGTGCTTCTTTTCTCAACGTTTTCTGACTCACTCCCGTTCCATATCGCTCTCGCGGTGAGAGTCTCGCCTTCGCAGAACAAGAGTGAGCCAGAAGTGGTGGGGATAGTGCCAAGCTCCTGGCGTGTAGGCCAAGCCGAGTTCTTAGCGTAGAAATACACACATCAGAATAGGTGTGCGTTAACTCCAAAAAAAATTCAGGAGCTTTATTGGTTAGAACATTGATTCTGTCTCGATAGCTTCATCTCGTATTGGTCTACGCATAGTTTCGTAACGCACACAACTATTACGCTAAGAATAAATAATTGAAGATACAGTTTATCATTATTAAAAGACATCAATTAAGCTTTGCTACTGGCTATTAAAATTTGTCTCATATTAAATACAAATACATTTTAGTGAGGTATATGTACTGCATTAGAACAGTAGTAGAGAATTTATCAACATAATAATTAATCAAAGCTTAATTGATGTCTTTTAATAATGATAAACGAGAAGTTACTACGAAAACGTGTTACGAAATCTCCTTTTGACTCTTGAAAACCATTATTTCTACTATCACATTATGTCGCCCAATTGTCAAAAAATTCTAACAAATCCTGCATCATGTTCAGTTCAAGAATTCCCTCAAACGTCGCTTAAACCCAACACTGTTAAAAAAGTGAGTCAAAGTGTCTTCGTGTTGAATCCCTGGAAAAATTCGGGATCGATCAGTGAAGCTTATTAGTCATGATGCAGAGAGAGAGAGAGAGAGAGAGAGAGAGAAAAAGGAGAATCGAGTACAAACAGTGGTTAAATAACGAGAGCAAAGCGTTTCTCTTTGGTGAAGCAACTGTTCGAATTCGTTTGTCCGTGAGACTCTTCGAAAGCGATTGGTTACAGTGTACCAGTATATCGTGTGATTCATCGAAACAAGGAAGGGCAGCTTGCGAGATCGTAGCATGGTCTTTATTGAGGTGTAACTGTACCTCTTACGTGAACCATCTTGGGCAGTTCTGGCGGAGTGAATGTAGGGGGAGGATGGTGGTCGTCTGTAACAAACCACTACACATGTTAGCTACCCTAACTAATTACCTAAGGCCTAGTTGCTAATCACTATCACTGGCCATTTCTATGTTTCCACTTGAGCTAACTAAAGCGAGGCTCCGTTCCAGCATTGAACAATCATGACTTCCTAATTCACAACTCTAAAATTTAATTCAGATCCCAACCTATCGTTCATTTTAAATCGCCAACCCACTTCGATAATAAAAAAGTCTCTGCCTCAAAAAATCAATACTTTTCAATCCGCCATCATAGGGCTGCTCTTAGGCCCGACTAAACAGAAGTTTCACACTGGAACGGTTGGTAATCCACTAAAGTACTATCTAAACATTGCTGCGTATTCATATATACGTGTTACTTTGGAATCTACGAATTCCAATGCTGCTCGTGGCAACGCGGACGAGTCAGGAGGCGAAGAAGCAAAATTCATACATCGCGAACCTCCCCCGCGTTGTACAAACATAGAATTAACGTACACAAACTGATTAGACAATTTTCAACTAGGTACGCAGGCAATACTTAATTCATGCTGAAATACGCAGAAGCAAAGATTCCGTGGAGACGTAAGATCCTTCTGATATTACCATCCCAAGTGGGAATGAAAAGTACGTGAGCCAAGGTGAAGTAAGGAACTTCCTACGTTGCCAGCGATATCTTTGCCTTTGCCAGGTGCTACGGAATGCTGTTCAAAGGCATGCGACGATAATTTCTTACGATGTGGATATTTACTCGACATTGCCAGTGCGCATTTTAACGAGTGTAAATCTGTGCGACAAACGGGGGAACTTGAAAGAGTGCACGAGAAATGGTAAAACTCTACCGTCTTAAAGCAGAATTACAGGGGGGTGGAAATGTTCGTAGCGAGGGGTTAGCACGGAATATCCTGGTTCGCAAAGTCCTTTGCAACCTGAATGCAGCTCGTTGCCTCGTTAGCTATTATTTTCGGTTGCCATCGGCATTGGGTAGGCTCGTGGCGTAACACTAGAAGGAACTTAGCGTGTGTGTCGGTCATCTTGCACGTAAGTACGTTATGACTGGTCTATCGTAGTTAGCTTTCTAGTACGTGGTCAACTTTCGCATTAGATTCCACGATGCTTAATACCATAGGGCATGCAAGAGTATATAATACACTGTTGGTTTGTTAATAAGGGAAGATACCCAATCCAGAAGTTCAAGAAATTATGGAACCTCTCGAGCATCTGTTCAGAATGTCTCAGAAAGTAATGCGCTATATTCTCGCTCCGCAACTTCGCTCCAAGAAGATGAAGGCAACAGATTTTTTTCACCAAATTACATAGTAAGTGGTGAATTCTTGTTTCTTATTGTAATTATTGATTTGTAAAATATATGTGATCGTGAAAGGAACAAGAATATTTGTAAATAGAAATTAATATTAAGGAGGGATACCGTGGTAATGACCCGAAATTAAAGGTAAATTTGGAAATTTATTTAAAGCAAACTACGTAATGAATCTTTTTTAAAATATCAGGACTTTTTATTGGATATTTAAGTTATACGAATATATTTTTTAAATTTATTTACAGCAGATTTATAAGCTGTACAGGAACAGTAACTTAGGGGAGCAAAAAATTTAAGCTGACATGGTTGACAGTTTTCCGACGAAACGGTTATTCGGAAATCAAAGAACCAAAAAGTTTTAGAAACTATATGCGCAAGGCTATGGTGTTACGGGTTCGATTTTGAAAATTTTGAAAAATGATAAAATGGCGAATCTTTGAAAAAGAAACTGTGAAATTTGGTTCTAGTAAATTAACCTGTTTCGTTGAAAAAGTAGTAGAAGGAAACGACCAATCAAAAAAATCTACCGGCGTGCCGTTGCCATTCACATATAATTTCTAAAACATTTTGGTTTGTTGATTTTAGAAGCATCGTGTCTTCAGAAAACTGTCAACCAGATTTTTTGCGGCCCTAAGTTACTGGTCCTGTACAGCTTGTAAATCTGCTTTAAATAAATTTAAAAAAAGATATTCGTACCACTTAAATATCCAATAAAAAGTCCTGAAGGTTTAAAAAAGATTCATTCCGTAGTTTGCTTTTAATAAATTTCCAAAGATACCTTTACTTTTCGGACCATTACCGTGGTGTCTCTCCTTAAGCATAATATATTATGGGGCAGTTCATTATTGTTATTAATTGCTTGACTGTTAATTACAATATTAATTGTAATATAATGAAACTGCGATGTGTAACCAAGATTTTGCTGCTAAAGTATTAGATATTTGTTTACACTTAATAACAGAATCGTTCTATCGAATGAAAATCAAATAGTTTTGAAAATTTAGTCAACGTCTTTCCTATATATTTTATTTATACCATTGCATATTGTTTATTGTATCAAAAAAAAATTATACCACTTATAATGTTCAGATTGTATAATTATTTTGAAATCTACTTCGCAAGATTAGTATTCTAAGGCCAAGCTTATGGAATTGAATAAAGCAGAGATTTAAGGGGGTATAGCCGTTTGAACCCTCAGAAAATGTGTACATTTTGTGGATTTTATTACATGTCAACGGCTTGATGAAGATTTCCCGTTTTTTTACTATCTTTACACAGTATTATGAACTACTTAAAAAAAAAGTTTCAGTTAAAAAACTATTGTTTTTCGGAAGTTATGCATACATATCCGAAAGTCTCTCGATTTTAGACGGCTAAACGGTGGGCCTAAAAACTCGCGCTACGTTCAACCAATTCACTTCCAATTTTGCATGCAGGATCGTAATAAGATTCCACATCGTTCAACGAGGTTTTTTTTTATTCCGATTCCCCGTTTATTATTTATAAAGAAAAAAGGTGACCTTTTCTCTTAGAAAAATGTAACTTTACGTTTGATATGTCACTATTTCTTTATTTTTCAAAATTTTCAAAATCGGCCCCGTCGGACGATAGCTATTGACATGCTTTATAAGAAGATTTTATTGTTTTTGATTTCACACACGACATACAGCTATTTTCAGGCCCACCGTTTAGCCGTCTAAAATCGAGAGACTTTCGGATATGTATGCATAACTTCCGAAAAACAATAGTTTCTTAACTGAAACTTTTTTTTTAAGTAGTTCATAATACTATGTAAAGATAGTAAAAAAACGGGAAGTCTTCATCAAGCCGTTGACGTGTAAAAAAATCCACAAAATGTACACATTTTCCGAGGGTTGAAACGAGTATACCCCCTTAAGGAAGACAATATTAAATTTTATACTAAATTAAGTTTATTTTAATGTGCTTCTGGACTTAAAGTCTTCCAGTACTTATATTAGAGAATCTGCTTAGTAACGGAAATACAATATGAAACGTTGCAAGCCTTTTTACACGTTCGTTGCTCGCACGGAACAAATTGTCAAGCTAATCTCCACATTCTTAACTGTAATAGTACCTAATGGCTGTTGAAATCATCTACCTGACTGAACAAAAGCGTCAGTTTACCGAAAACAACATTTAGTTGCGTGGAATCATTTCATCTATGCTTTTGACATATCGCACGGCGTGAAAACGCGCCGGTGCCAATTAAATTGTTAATCCCATGTAAATGTGGCCCTTATTTTTCACCACCCGATTTCTTTTGCTCTCACCCCCAGGAATGATTCCATTTCATAAAAAAATAATCCCCGAGAAAGTTTATTGCCATCGGACAACAGGAAACGCAACCGACCAGCCCTTAAAGTTTAGAATTCATCAATATTTTTGGATTTAAAGAATTTCTGAAAAATGGCAAGCCCTATCGAAATATTGTTTAAATAATATCAACAGAGCATTCGATCCTCTACAATTTTTGTATATATAATTTTTTCGTGCTTCCATTTATTTTTTAGATAATATTGCTATCTAAAAATACTATTATCTAAAAAATTATCCATTACAACCCTGTTATGTAAAAAATGGGTGTAAGCACGAAACAATTATATATACAGAAATTGTAGAAAATTCAATGCTCTTTTAACCCTCGGTTGTCACACTTTGGAGTTCGACTTTGCGATCACATATCTTTGAGGCATCATTAAGGATTATACTACTGTGCGTGTTTGAAAGCCGTCGAAATTTGAGGTAGGCTCAAATTGACCCATGCGTGACAACGGCGTCGTTTTCACTCCAAATTGGATACAGTCATTTTTGCGTGCGAGAGCAATCAGAAAAGTACAAATAGAAGTATTTTCATACCAATTGTTTTTTGTTTTACTGAAGCGACAATTAGGACACAGTTGTTATTGTATTACGGGGCACAAATTCAGTTACCAAATGCTTATTTATGCAATGACTGTGGCGGTCTGCAATAGACTTGTTTTTAATTTAACCGACTTAGTTATTGATAAAATTAAATTTTGTATTCTTGGAATAAGAAAAAAAAATGCATGACTTTTTCCACCCAAATGATGCCACTATTCAGTATGCAAAATAAATACCCTTTTTGAAAGCTCCGATATAGGACTATTTTTTTTATCAAAGCAGTATATCTCAAGAGTATAACTATAAATTTTTACCTAAAAATTTTAAAAATTAAAAAAGTTGTGATTTTTTAAACAAAAGAACCTTTTTGTTGCAACTCTTATGCTTTTAAATTTTTTTTTAAACACGACGATACTTTAAATGTCAACTTTCAACAATGGGAATATATTCTACAATGTTCAGACTTTATCTCAGAATTATTGCGACTTAATTCAACAAACAGTTTTTAAATACCAATTGATTGAAAATTGGCTGGGTCACATTGACCCAGTGTGACAACTACGTTCGAAAAAGGAGGTGCGACAACCGAGGGTTAATATTATTTGAACAAAATTTTTCAGAAATTCTTTAAATCCAAAAACCTTGATTAATTCTAAACTTTAAAGCCTGGTCGGTACCTTTTCCTGTCGTCCGATTGCAATAAATATTTCAGAAAGGAGGCTACAGCAAAAAAATTTCGAAAAAAAAATTGGAGACGTATAAAGAAGGGCCAAGCCCAACGTACCTACATATGTTATAAAGAGAAATTGCTACTACGATGTTACAGCAACATTTAATTATTTTTAATCACTCTTAAATTATTTATGAAAATGCATATTTATCGTAATATTTAAATATACACCAGCGTTATCATTCTTTCTCCTGCATAATTAAAACTACATCATACGCTAATTTTATCCGCATAAAACATTTCGTATTCCCGATTCTTATGGAACAATAAAACACAGTAAACTATAGATCATATTTCGAACATCAATGTTACGGTTTAGAAAAAAATTTGGACAGGAGCATTAGTTATCAAGGCGGCCTCAGCGCGTCATCGGCGTTTCATTAATCCCTCGAGCCCCTCGGACTGGGTATTCTCCCTTGAACGGCCATCCGTTACTGACACGCGAGCAGAGAAAGTAGACAGAACATAAATAAAAAACAGATGTGCAAAAAAGTGGAACTCTCGTTTCAGCAGTGTCGATCAAAATACATAATGCAGCGCTGCTCTGTAATTGATGATGGCCACGTACAACCTACTTGTGATCTATTACATGTATGCGTCTTCTTATTATCTCGAATCTCGTGGCAGTGTAATATTATAGTAATAATAAGATCGTATAACAACGATAAACATATATACACGTAAATAATGTGCACGTATATTTGTTTGTCATTGTTACACACCCGCTCCATGTTAGACTTACTTGGATACGAGAAGTCTTCACCTACGTGGTAGTAGAGGATGAAGAGAAGAAAGTTCGAACAGATAGACACATAGAAAGTTAGTTAAAGGGTTTCCTTCTTGGCGTTCGGTGTATATAATGTGTATCAGTGTGCGTGGTGAATCGATGGGTTTATATATGCATGTGTGTCACAGATGCCTGCAAATGGCGATGTATAGATAGATATGTATGTATGTGGTGAATAACAGGTGAGGTAATTGTGAATAATTGTGTGAGGCTCCGATGAGCGATGCGAGTGAAACTGTAGATTCTTTTTCTTTCTATTTTGCGCGCACATCGCTCACATGATTTACTATCTACGCGGCAACGTGAACATTGGCTTCTAACTATCGAAATGGTGGCGATTCGGGTGGACCCAATGCCTCCTAGAAATTACAGAATACTTGCTGAAGTGTGGTCGAGCTTTTCTTCTTAGCTTTCTTAACACAAAGTGTTGGGAGCTAAGGAGACAGTTATGAAATGAAATGAATTTTCTGCACGAGACGAAAATACTGAGGTGGAATTTTTTATTTGTTCTGCTTAGAAGAAGTAAGTAACAATTTTTGGGAAATAAATATTCGGTTCGCTAAAAAGTTTTTTCGTATTTCTGAAGGAAATTTGAAGACATGTTTAGAATAAATATATTCATATTTATAGTTGAAAATATTATTCCTAGAAACGGAATTGTTCTTCTAATACAGCGTTGCCCCGATGGGCGGTCCGAGAGCACGAGCGTCCATCGCGTTTTTCAAAGGTCGCGTGGAAGGGGGCGCTCGGAACCAATGAAGTTGCGGGCATGTAACGGATGGGGGAAACTCTAGTAGTGTGCTGATTTCATGTCGATTAAATTGATTTGATTTGTGGTTATAGGCTGATTTCAAGTCGTTTGGATTTGTGGTTATGAGTTATATTTATTGATGACTGGGTAATTTTTTAAACCCCTGGGGGGGTTATTTTTATTTATAATTTTGTATTGTCATCCAAACTACCTATGCCTGCAAAGTTTCAAGTCTATTGGATAGTTGGAAGTGAGTTAAAATTGAGTTTCTAGATTTGAATTAAACAAACAAACAAACAGAGGATTGAAGCTGAATAAAAATCGTTTAATAAGAAACTTTTTGTTAATCAGAGGTGTAAGTGGGACTGCTCAAGTCTATTCCGTCCAATTATATAATATTATTGTTTAATCGTTAGCCAATTCCTGTTTATTTTTCCAATTCCTAAAATGTAGAACACTGGCGCTCCAAGAGTCCCAGTTATGTAAGGCTACGAGTATGAACCTACACGCACGCTACTAGAGTTTTCTCCATCCGTTACATGCCTGCAACTTCATTGGTTTCGAGCGCCCCCTTCCACGCGAGCTTTGGAAAACGCGATGGATGCTCGTGCTCTGAGACCGCCCATCGGGGCAACAGTCTAATAAATGAAATAATAAAATAAAGAATTTTTTAAATTAAATTTTTTTGGATATATTAATGATATAGTTCAGATTTCTAAAGTTATTCGTATTAATATTATAATGATGTTATTATATGTTAAAACAAATTTTTAATATATTTTACTGAATTTTGAAATGGTACTCACGTAGTGTAACCAAAATGCCATATTGAGAAGAAACGAGAAAACTTCCTAGTCAAATTAATATTTCAATGTAACCAATATTTAAAAAAAAAAAGAATCACGACTTATGGTTAGGGTGTGTCAATTTTGTGGGTAAATTTAAAATTTTTGAAAATTTTAAAATGACTTTGACTAGTGACAAAGTAATGGTGTTTTTAATCCTGATTCTGAAACTATCTTCAGAAATTGATTTCAGTGAGGTTTAGCTACTTCAAATCACAGTTGAATAAAGTGAAAATTAAGAAAGATTTAACCACAATTTACATATTCATATACTGCTTAAAGTGAGTCTTGCTTACATAAAATCATGAAAATGAAAATAAAAATATGTGGAAATTAGTATTTATTACATTCGCATAAAAATGTATGGAAATGTGTATTCATTACAAAATGAAAATATGGTAGTCACCTGTGTAATAAATTTAATGCTATTTAACAAAGTCCACCAAAGAAGCGATATCTTGTTTGCTTCTGTTGCGGTTCATAAGCTCATATATTATTTTTTTTTAATAACTTTATTAATTTTCGTATTTTTCTATAATTTTAAATGAAATTCCCACTAGGTACATAATGTAGTACAGAAAATTTAAAGGTAGTGGTTAATTTTAAACCTGAAATTGTGTGATTTAAAATTAAATCATTGAAAAAATTGACACACCCTACTTAGGGTGTAACTGCTTTCGAATAATTTGGTGTATGCTTCACACGTCTCAATTAGCTACTTCTTCATCTACCAAAGGTCAAAGCATCAAGTTGCTTCTTCTTCCAATTATATTTTTAAAAGTTTCGTGACTGTCCAAATTATAGAGATTGCAGAAATAGTCCTCCCTCAAAAAATATTCTGTAATAGCTCGAAGCACACAAGTACTGCACACGCAGTGTAACAAGTACGAACTGTCTACACGCTTTGCAATGACGTTGAGAACATCTAAGGAACCGAAGCAGATATCGAGTTTTATCGTGGAGCAACTTCTCTGACGCGGTCGTTGATTCGGCCACAAGGCGAGTAAAAAACCACGTAATAAAAGACTAGCTATAAGATACTGTAAAAAGAACACGTCGAATTATTAGATATCGAACATCGATGCAAGATCAAATTCAAAATTAGTTCAAGACTCAAGGCAACCACATCGCGCGAGTTTGAGCCGATTAGTCTCAATAATTCGCTCACAACAATAACCATCGAAATACATTTACAAACCTCCAGATAACTACAATCAAGACGACATAGATAGAAATGTGTAATTTCGGTTGCAGAAAAAAAAAATTGGAAAAAAGAAATGAAAAGACATCACATCAATAGGATCCCAAAACACTAATAGTATTCTACGTTGAAATCAATTGTTATCAGTTCGAATGGAATTACAATAGACTAGCACAACGAGCATGTCTATGTGCTCTAATTTCCAATACGAGATTCGGAAAAATGCTTGCAAATAGCTATAAAAATGATCGATTAAACGTTGTGCTATTCTCCGCAAGATATAATATATTCGTCTTCCGTCAGACATCTCGTTAAACAGAATGCCCCGATTCGATTAGGCCTTAAGGACGTGAAGCATTATGCATTTTTACCTTTCCTTCTTCTAATTCATTCTTCAAAGCATAATATAACACCAATAAGTAACGAAATAACAATACACGTCCTTTTAATGTTTCAACTCGTCAGAATCATTTTTGCATTCTAAAAGGTAAATGATTAATGTGCCTCCAATGAAGGATGAAAGGTGGATCCTCCTATACGAGACCTTTAAATCGAATTATCGCTAACACAAACGTCAATCTCTACAGAGCTTTTCGCCAGTGAAGTTACTTTCTGAAATTTAAAATTGCTAAGTTCGAAGCGAACAGATCTTGAAGACACGTGCATCGAATTAAAGGTCCTACAGAAGGATCAATGAACTTCTTTACATTGCATTCGGATCTCGGCTAGTTTTCATATCTTGGCTTGGGGCAGGGGTTAAAGTAATACAAAAAAAAAAAGAGAGAAATAAAGAAATGACACGTGGAATACAATTCTACGCGCGGGGGATACATACTTGCTCTTCCAACCATTTGCACAGCTCGCACGCCTTTCCGGAATGTGGCCACTGCCCGAAGGGAGGAGAACCAGAGCTGTTAGTTGTCATACCAAAATAATGTGAACCTAGATGCAGGGGGTGGCAACAGGTGGAGAGGGTCTATGTGTAGATCCAGTTTCGATCGACGTGTCACGTGTAGCAGTCAATTCGATGGTAGACTTCGAACGTCTGCATCCCGCGAGAATTTTGAACGATGATGGTAGAGAGAATTGTACGCGAGACAGTTTACATCAGTTCGATGGAAAGGGAATATGGAAAACTGACTGCGACGTGACAATCGACGGAGAAGTTTGCCGTTAACACTGCTGGTCGTTGAGTAAGTCACTTTGATCTACTGTGAGGGCGGGTTAGAACACATAAAGGTACACTGTCCACTTGATGTCTACGCAGTGGTCGCTAGGGGTCCTAGTTACTGAGTCGTTCCTTACGTTTTGTTCTTTCGATTAATTACGGCGTCGATGTTATATCGGTTATGATGTTGGTGAATGATGTCAAATATGCGTAACGTGTGAGGGGAGAATGGAGTATTTTTAACCGGCATGTTCGATAAACCCTGGGCATCGATCATCACCATCCGTGCAAATTTAGAACTTAAGGGATTCTATTACACCGTGGCATTGCTGCGCCGATATAATTTCGCAGATACGAATATCAAGGCCACGAACGTTTGCGGAACTATTCCTCCACTAGCACACGGTCGGTCTCTCTTCTTCGGAAAACGGGGCCACGAGTACTGGAACGAAACGTACGAAGGTAGCTGTGGGCATGCTTTATTCGGCAAAACAGTCGACGGGTAAAAATAAAATGTAGGATCCGTCTTGATTATTCCTACTACTGACTCTTAATAGATTCTCAAACAGGATGCAGGTGGACTCTTAAGTTTTCTATACAGAGCATTTCTGGGGCTTTTCTATCGCCTTACTTGCATAGTAAAATGAGTATCATATCAAGCGTCTGCAACAGTAACGCTTAAACATACATACCTGCACGTTATATGTACACTTTGTCCCCGATTCACGCGGTACGTACTTTTAACGTGCGGTTCTTATAGGAGGTAAATAATTCGTTTAGCGTGGTAGTTTGTATAGGCGGTTTCTGTTTTACAAGGTGAGGAAATACATATTTTTATCCAAACCCTCAAGCAGTCGCAATTTTGAAAAGAGATCATCCTAAATGATGAATACTGAAGTAAAAGTGTAAAATGTTTGTAGTAATGAGGATAGTTAAGTTGGAAAAGTACAGTACTGACAACGGCAACGAATAGAAGTTAAATCTATTTTAAAAATATTTATTTCGCATATTTGCACAAAATGTTTAGAAAAATAAAGGGTCTAGCTGGGTAAGCATAGCGAAAAGTACCCCCAAACCAAATTGAACTTAGTGTATAGCAATAGATAAGTTCCCCAAAGAAGACAATTTCTCACAAGTATCAGCTCGATACTCCTTCTGCTAGGGTGAAACGTAATTTGCAGTTTAAGCTCCGTTACTTTTGTTGTATTGAATAGAGACTTATAAAAAAAATCAGAGATATTCTACACATAGGTGTACATGTCTGTGAATTTTTTCAGAATTTTCAGCTGCAAAACTGAATTTTAAAAAAATCAATAATATTAAAATGCCGATTGCATATTCAAATTATCAAGTTACCACATTTATATTTGTACAGTTTTAGCGTTTTAGTACAGTTATTAATATGTAATTTTTTCAGATATTTCGAATCGGTGGTATATACTTAAAAAATTTAGAAACAGGTATTTCCTACCTTCCCGTACTGGCATACCCATACGAAAAATATATTTTGTTCATTAAATGGGTGTGATTTGTGATTCTAAATACTTTGACACGTGTTAAATGAGTCAATGCAATTAATCTGAAAACGTTTTACCTTTTTACGCTTTTGAGGAATCTATCCATTAGAGTGGGTCGAATTCCGATTTTTTTGAGACTCGAAATGCAATTAGTGCGCAAAAGTTGATTTAGGCAAGTATAAATTCAACGCAAAAAAAAAATTTCAAATCGAATGACATTTGAGTATCGCGAATCGAGGTGAAAAATTCAAAATTTGGGAAAAATACTCGATTTCTTAAAAAAGTTTATAAACATTTTCCTCGTGTTATTTACATTTAAGTCGTAAAATGATATTTAAACACACCGAAAGACATTTCCGGTATCACATTTCAGTTATTAATTAAATGATTTGGGGGGAGAAGCTTCTATAAAGATTTACTGTGCAGCTTTTTACGGAAGTGCCTACGCGCCACCTTCATGCACAAGCGTGCAGTGCGGTGCCTGGCCAACTCAAGCCGTTTCTGACGCATCACCACACCGCGCAGTGAGTGGGTAGTTCCAGCCACTTCCTAGGCTGTGATGCCAGATCGGGAACGGGTTCCCTCGTGAATTTCCCCCTCCTCGCGCATACCACGCCGGAGCAGCACGTCCGTGAGCTCGGCGCTTCGGAGTCCAACTCACGGACACGCAGCTCCGGCGTAGTGTGCGCGAGGTGGGGGGAAATTCTCGAGGGAACCCGTCCCCGATCTGGCATCACAGGTTCCAGCCGCTTCCTAGGCACCACTGTACCGTGCAGTGCCACGGTGCCTTTTCTGAGGCACCACTGCACCGTGTAGTGCTGTGGTGCGACGATTCGAGGTTATGTGCCATGCGATTCTGATTGGTTGATTTTAGTAGGACTAAAGATTCGTTGGGAATCGACCAATCAGAATCGCATGACACATAACCTCGAATCGTCGCACCACAGCACATAGCCATATATAGACGGAGCAGAAGCTGGGACTATCGGCGAGGGGAACGTAAGCTTGGAGGGGAAAATGCAGAGGTTCAGATACAGGCACGTCGAGTCAGCTTCGGATGCATTCGGCATGCCGAACCACTGAGTTACCCGTATCGCTTCCCTTACCGCGAACCTTGCAACCCCCCTCAGCTTACGCTCCGTCTATATACGTCTATGTTACAGCACTGCGCGGTGCGGTGGTACCTCAGAAAAGGCACCGTGGCACTGCACGGCGCAGTGGTGCCTCGGAAGCGGCTGGAACTACCCACTCACTGTACTGCATGGCGCAGTGGTGCCTCGGAAGCGGCTGGAACTACCCACTCACTGTACTGCATGGCGCAGTGGTGCCTCGGAAGCGGCTGGAACTACCCACTCACTGTACTGCGCGGTGTGGTGATGCGTCAGAAACGGCTTGAGTCGGCCAGGCACCGCACTGCACGCTTGTGCATGAAGGTGGCGCGCAGGCGCTTCCGTGTAGCTTTTGGCTCCACCCGCTCTACTATCCATTGCTATACATCAAGTTCAATTTCATTTGGAGGCACATTTTACTATGCTCAACCCGGCTATACCCTTTAAATTTATATAAATCTTCACAACATACACGAGCCTTTCTCTTACGTGTCTTATTTTTATTCTGGCAGACACCGCTCACACGATCCTCAACCGTGTAAGAAAAAACCGCGTGGAACAAATACCCGCCCGGCGTAAATCGAGGGACGAGTGTACATGCAAAACGGCCCGAATTAATATGCCTGCAAAAACTCTTGGGAGGAGATATCGAGCAACCCTGCGGATACGTGTAAAGATTCATGGCTCTAGACCAACCTGCAAGTGTACACAGCCCAGAAAATTGAAAAACATCCAAACGATTCGTTCAACGTCACTCTCAACAGAACTGACAAAACCGCTTGGAAGACGGAACGAACACGTGAGAAAAATCAATTAACGATGCTTCGCGTAAGCACACTGAAACAACGGTAATCATTGGCAAGCCTGAAACGAGCAGATTTGTTTATCAGTGAAACGTAACAGCCATTAATGTACAGATACAGAATATATGATATATGTATATATTTATATATATATATATTTACGGTTTCGATAGAACGTGCTTAGCGAAAATGCGTATTTGCGGAAGCAACGGTTTCACGTGAGAACTGAAGCCAGAATACGCGTGGAACGCGTACTCTGTACATTTACGACGCCCAACCGGCGTACTCGCCCGCACCGACGTCGACGTTAATTTGCTTTGTTAGAGAACGCTGCTCGCCAAATGTTCAGCTCTAGCAAAAAGCCCAGCGAGAAACAATTACGAATCGAACAACGTCACAGAGCAAGAAATTCAAAGGTACTGTGGAGTAAGTGCATGTGAACGTGGAATATTTAAATATCGAACGTTGATTTGCATCGTTTTTTTTTTTTTTTTTTTTTTTTTTTACCACTTATACCATCTTACCTCGTGGAACGTCAATGGGATCGGGCTCTGTTTGGGTCAATCGGTCTCTCCAAATACATTGGCAAATACAAAACATCTATGCAATATGCAGCAAATATATATATACGTATAGCCCCTCCGTTTCTTTGACTCAAACAGAGAGAAAGAGGTTTGCCAGAATAATGAGCGTTCTTTCCCATCGTGTCGAACGCCGCGGGTGTTCCCGGCTTTAGAGAGTTTCTGTACGATTATTCTGACAATGCTCGAAAAGTAAACTGGACGAGAGGATGTACGTTAGGACTAGCAGGACAGAGAGGAGGGCGCAAACACGCGTACCGTCGAGGTAACTGCTGTAGGCAGTGTTTCCTTTCACCATGCCAGTCTGCATCATCATCATCCCCACATCTGTAAAAATCGAGCGATCGGCCCGGACATATGCCTGTGAATAAACACATAGGGACAGTCTGCCTAAGTAAACAGGGGCACGGGGGCAGGGGGGCAGCTAGGGTAGCGGGAGGCTTGTATGCAAATATCGCAAATGGCAAAGTTAGGATACGTTTGTGGTTAATCTTCGCAAGTTCGTACGCGTCATGTTTTTTTTTTCTCTGAGACGAATTTTTTTAATAGTACAAGAGAAAATTTATGGCAGAAAATTGTGGCACATTTTGGAAACCATCGGAAAATAAGAATTCCCTCACAGCCTGATTCTGTATGCTTCAAAAAATTAGAAAAGAATAATTATTTATCCCAAAAGTGGTGAGAAATACGTTTATTTTTATGAAGGAGCAAAAAAATACATAAATAATTTATACAAATATAAATACGTATTGATCGTATTTAAATTATTATTGATAGATTTATGGAATATATTGAAGTAAATAAGTTATTAATTCGATGAACCCATAAATAATCCATATACTAATAAGTTCGAAAGATTTATTAATAGATAATGGTATTCAGAAAATAAATTTTGATTTATATATAAATCATTTATATATTCATATAAATTAAATATATTTAATTAATGGAATATATATTTATTCATACACATATTCATAAATATTAACCTCCCTTTTCTCGAATGAAATAATAATAATTATAATATTTAATCGGTGAAAGAATTATTTAGAATATTTGTGGCTGCGTGAGAACCTGAGAACAATACCCTACATTGGATGGCTTTTACTTTTGTATAACCGTACGTAGATGAAATATTCAACACAGTTTTAATATTTTGAGTGGCGCAGGTTTTGAAAAATACTTACTATATGTACGTGGACAATGCTTTCAATGCTTTCCAGAAAATATCGACGGGGAAACACATGCAGAGTGTTAATGTCGAGAGCGTAATTAACACTGTGCATTAATCACTCTCCACTATTGTGTACCGACGTATAACTGGAGAAATGTGGATCAACTGTGTCCATATAGCTGTAGTTTTATAATTTATCGACGAACGACGACGAAACGAAACAACTAAAAGGGAAGTTCGGTTACCCGATTTTTTTTAAACTGTGCAGGTTTAAAGAGGATCTCAATAGAAGTATCATGCAATGTTTCGTTTTCGCCTATTTTCGGCTCTTTCTACGTTCCTGTATATCTTCAAAACTATAGTAGATACAAAAAAATTATTACAATGGAAACTTATCAGCACTTTATGATGTATAAAACTGTGTAATTGAATTGTTTAAAATTTGTAATTTAAACAGTAAAATGTCCTCCACCACAATTTTTAAACAATTCGATTACATGGTTTTATACAGCATAAAAAAACATTCAATTTTCTTTAGAACAATTTTCTTATATCTGCTATGGTTTTCAAGGTATACTGGAAAATAGAAAAACACTCATTAAGCTTCAAGGGGTGTTTTCACCCTGAAGAACCGCAAACGGGCACAAACGAAAATTTGCTTGATACTTCTATTGAGGTCCTCTACAAACCTGCACAGTTTTAAAAAAATCGGAATGTTCGACTAACCCAGTGTTTCCCAAATTTTTTCTGTCGCGATTCCCTTTTACAATATTCAAATAACCTGCGACACCACACCCCCATGTAAGATTAGGTAAATTTAATAAGGTAAAGAAAAAACATTAATAATAGGTATTTTAGAATATAATTCTAACTTAATAGTATTAAAAAAGAACGCGGCGTCTCCTCAGAAAGCACTTCGCGACCCACAGGTTGGGAATCGCTGGGCTAATCGAACTTCCCTTTAAGGAGTTATGCTTACCTGCCAGCTCTGAAAACACAAGTATGTTCGAGATTTTTTTTTTAAACTTGAAGACATTTTTAAATAAACCGGTATGTATCCAAAAGTGTACTTGTTAAACTACTTGTGGTAGTTTTGCGATGGAAAATATAAATAAATAAAAAAAAATCAGCGATCTCCCTGCAGTGATTTTTTTTCAGTAGTTTGCGGGGACCACTCTAATTCTGACTTGGTTCATCTGAAATAAAAAAGTCGCGGGAATTTAGTTAGTATATTGGATTATTTTGTCCTTAATCATTCATTATCCCAAAATATTAATTTGCTACAAAATGGCGGCTTCTCATAGCGGCACTCATGTTTCATCATTTTTCATTTGTAAAATAAAAACTTCGCAACGGAAATTAAAAAGCCACGATTAAGGACAAAATAATCTAATATACTAACTCACTTTGGTCGAATTTTTTATTTCTGATGAACCAGGTCAAAGCTACAGTGGTCACCGTAATAAAAAAAACGCTGTTGAGAGATCGATTATAATTCCATTATTTATTTAGATATCGCATTTAAAAAAAATTACAAGAACTTTAAAATATATACTTTCGAATATACAACCGTTTATTTAAATAAGTTCAAATTTTTAAAAAAAATCCGAAAATACTTGCGTTTTCTGACCTTGCAGGTAGGCATAACCCCTTAAGGGGGGATTCTCGTCTAAGAGCCCCAAAAGTAACTGATATTCAAGATTTTTTTTAAAAAACTGGTGGTCATATTGGATTAAACTCTTTTGGCATAGAAGAAAGCATCTTTAAACTTGCAGAAAATATTTTTTTTTATGTCGATCCTACTTATGATTTATTAATTATTGTGGAATTTTGTCCACCTCTTTGACGATGTAACTCCTGTTGACGGGATGTGTAGCACCCATCACATTCATCTGATTGCAAAAAAAATAGAAGGTTCCTAAAGGTAGATAGTTTTCTCTGAGATCTGTCCACTTTAAAGAAAAAAAATTGAAATTGTTGCTTAGACAAATTTTTCGCATTATTCTTTATATCGACGAAAAAATTATTATAAATAAAAACTAAAATTAAAATTTTAGGTGCAGTCCCAGCGTAAATTATTCAACTTCAAGAAAATTCTCTCCTTCTTGCAATCAGATGACTGTGACAGGTGCTACACCTGACGCCAACATCGTCGAAGAGGTTAACACGATTCCACAATAGTTAATAAACAATAAGAAGGATCTACATAAAAAATGTACTAGTTTAAAGATGTCTCCTTATATCCCAAAAGAGTTTAATGCAATACTAACAATAGTTCTTTAAAAAAAAATCGTAAATTTCAGGGGCTGTTACACAGGAATCCCCCTTAAACGAATTATAAACACGCATTTACACGTGTTTATTGTAACTCTCCCATCGCTTCTAGAATAAAAAATAATTGTTTTCTGATTCCTTAGAACATACAGAATCATGCTCGGGAAGAATTGTTCCTCCTCGATGTCTTTCAAAGCTACCATTTTGTGCCACAGTCCTTCGCAAACACGAAAAGCTATGTCTGCAATATTATCCGAGCACGTCGACAGCTGATATAAAATGTTCGCAGTGAACTTCGTTAACTCTAACCAATTTTTCATTTCAAGTATACTTATCCGTTACGCCTATATGTTATCCAGCCACATTCACATACGAGTCTAAGACTAAAGCTACACTCATTAGTCACAACTCAAGTCTCAGTTCTAATAGCTACCTTCCGTGTCTCTAAAACAGGGGGCGCTGAAAACTAGAACACAAATCTCGCAAAACATTCGGTTACCTTCGACGCATCTCTCGCCGTCCTTGAATCCCCTCACAATTTAAAACGACTGAGCTGTTACTGAACAAATAAAAAAGAAAATAGGAAGAAAAGAACAGGGGGGAAAAAGAATCGACTGGGTGACCTAGCAACGAAAAAAAGAAAAAGAACGATTCGTGAGAAACGCTGATTGCCCAGGGTTTAGAATCATCGTGATGGAGGCTGAATCTGGTACAGGTCGTTGATACGGATGATATCCGGTGAGCCGTTGTGTGTGGGTGTGTATGTCATGTCGTGTGGCATCGTAAGTAGAGCGGCGGATTAAATCTGAACGAAATTCCCTGAGCTTTGCCACGGTACCTGGCCGCCGTTGCGATCGGAGCAGCTCGAGACGGTCCGGCTTGCAGCGGAACAAAAGCAACTTATGTACACTTCGCTCGAGATCGGAGCAGGAGCGCAGAAGACGCGCGATTAAGTCTCGTGACCAGTGGTCCCTATCGAACCGACGGATGTCTCATCAATGACAGCTGGCACGCTGAGAGTTCTCACACGATCGAAGAAAGAATGTATGTTAGACAGCCATAGAAAGTTGGTGAGAGACGTAGAGCAAGAGACAGAGACAGACAGAGAGATAGACAGACAGATAGAGAGAAATAGATTAAAGGGGGTAATGGAGACAGAGAGAGCGAGAGAGAGAGAGAGAGAGAGAGAGAGAGAGAGAGAGAGAGGCGATTAAAATGGGGGGGTTACAGACGGAGAGATGAAGAGCTGAGAGTGAGAGCTGTTACGAAGCTGTCATATCATTAAGGCATAAAAGTACCCGAGTCGGGAACTAGTCATGCATGCAAGACGAGCGAGAAGGGCACACACTAGAGTGCAGGCTAATTTCCTTGATCTGGCCAGGTGGACATGCGCCAACTGACTGAACTATTAAAGGGTTACATGTCACGTATCATGTATCAGTGGCAATTTCATTTTTCACGTCGCTGTTTAGTTAGCCACGAGATTATCGTCGGCGCAGCCTCGACCGAAGCCTCTACTCGAGCGGTAGGTTAAAATTGCGAGCAGCCCTTTTGCGGCTGAAAGGCGTGCCTCGAGGTGTCACGTGTCCGATCGCGCAAATAAACTCTAGAGCGCAGCGTTCGCATCGAAACGATTGGATGACGCGACCAGCACGAAAAGACCGTGAAAAACGAACATATACCCAATCATTGGCGTCACAATCGCCTTGAACAGTATCTTTGAAACGAGGATTAAAGGTGCAATAATCTCATCGCCATTTTCACCATCGCCACTGTCTTGGCGTATATATGCAAGATTAATGGTCAAAAAACTCGAAGGCATATGTACATATAAGTAGGGCACAGAGAGACAGAGAGAGACAGAGAAAGAGAGAGAGAGAGAGAGACAGACAGAGAGAGAGAGAAAGAGAGAGAGAGAGAAGTATGCAAATAGCAGAGAGAGAGAGAGATATATATAGAGGCAGATAAAAGGTGATAGAAAAAGGGGATTGAAGGAGGGGAATGTGAGAAGATGGGAGGACGAGAGAATTGCAGAATCTTTACAGAGGCAGAAACGCAGAGAATACAATCATTGGTAGAAGTGGGAGGGGAGGGTGAGAGATTGTTACTGTTTAGTGGGTCGAGTTTCAGAACCAGACTGAAATATATAAGGGGCTAAGAAGATCCAAAAGTAAATGAAAAACAGAGGCGTAAAGGAGATAGTTATAGATAATAGTAAAGACTAAGCGAGCGAGTGTGAGACGTTACCTAAGTCCCGGCCCCAGGAGCGCTGCTGCTGCCCCACTAGATCATATATCACAAGAGGATGGTCACAACCATGTCACTTCGTTAATTGTCGCAGTAATTACTGCTACGGCTTTTTGTCGCATAAGGACATAGAAAAAAGAAAGGGGGACAGGGCGGAGGACATCGTGGATAAAGAGAGCTTTCTTGTGTGATCCGTCTGGTCTTATTATGTAACAAAGTATATGTTATAGTCGTTTAACCGTTCTGCGAGTCACACGAGGGACAAGACGCGAGTAACCGTCCACGCGGGACTTTCGCGGCGGGGGGATCGAGACATACGGACGGCGTCTGATTCGCAACGTCCTCGGTACATCTAGAGTGATCTGTATGCACACAGACATATCTTCGGTCATGTATAAAGTGTCCCCGGTGGAACGGGGGCCGATTAATTAGAGATTCGATAGCGGAGAACTTGACGAGAATCAAAAGAAACAGTTAAGGGGTGTCACTAGACTAGAAAAACTTACAATTTTTGCACTTGCACTTCTTGATCAGAGTTTCGTCTTTTATATCCTCGTGGCATGCTTTGCAATAAAACCACGCCCTGCGAACACACAACGGGCAATCGTTATCAAATGTTCGAACGCTAATAAATGTAAGGATGCATGAGGAAATAGTAAGGTTCAGACTAGAGTTGTAAATACTCGAATATATGACACGTCAGAGGCCAATTTTTAAATTTTTAGAAATTAACGAAATTGCACCACTTTAAACGAAAGAGTGACATCTTACGTAAAAATGGCTCGCCATGAGAATTTTCGAAATTTCGCGAAAAAATATTGAAAATTGACAGAGTTATCGCGCAGACAGTCTCCAGAAAGTATGTTTCGAGAAGCACGCGTTTAAAGTTTTACACGACAAATGTATTTGTCGTGCAACGCTCTCACAATCTTAACTACAACTTCATAAATTTACGGAATTCCCCTGTAAAACTTTCACAGAATATTCTCCATACGATTTTTTTTAACCTTATAAAGGTGTGTACCCCCTTAATTAGAGACTACTCCTACCGATGAATTTCGAAAAGACACTTCACTCCCTTAAACTGTTTGCGAGCTTAACACAAAAACATGTCTCTAATCGGTGCTCATATTCTACAAATTTATGTCAGCTTGAATAAAACAAAATTTGGAAAATTGCACAGCTATTCGAATATGAAGATTTAGATTATTTAAGCACAATCTTTATTTCCTTTTAAGAATTATCAATTTAATCAAGCTGCTTTAATGAGTACTCGGCTTGTAAAAATTGAAAAGTACACAAAGCAAATCCAAAACCTCTTGTAAATGTAAAAAAGTAGTGGTCATCATTCAACATGTCAAACATATTTGATATTTCTTTTATGGATTTCACAAATTCTATGCAAATGGAGTTTCTCTGACTTCCTCTCTAGATACAGAATCAGCGTTTTATCTTGCAACCCGCGCTCGCGCGAACTTGTAAAATGGCAACAGCGCCTCACGGACGCATTCCACTACAACCATGCACCGGCCCAGCGGAGAGCTGCCAGCGACCGCTGGACAGCAGTGATGCCCGAGCTCCAAAAATATTAAGATGGTCTCTTTGAAATTAACGTCGCAAAGAGCTATTGGGAATTTCCCGGCCCAGGTAATCGAGCCGCGCGCTCCGGTTTACCACTCGCACCCCAGATTACTGTAATTAGGTTTGAAAATAATGTCGACTGATCTCGTGCCCGTCTCAATTTAAAAAATTTTAGCTACGACAGGGTTGACCGCGGCGCTATACCCTTTTACGGAGAGATTTTTCTCCACCTGCGTGTAAAAGCCACAATAATGGCGCATCGTTCCAAAAAAAGACATTAACGGATGCCGGTATAGGCGTGGCGTTAAGTAGCTAAAATATTCAGACACAAAAATTCTAGAAAAAAAATTCAAACAATGCTACAATCAAAGACACGTCCCATTAGTTACCCATTACGTCTGATCTAGGTATGCACTGAATTAAGGATAAAACCTTAAAAAAGAAAACCGGAACAATAGATTCTGAGGTCTGCAGAATTAACACATAATTGAATAAAAATTTAATTTCTCAGTTTCTGAAAGTAATGATACAGAAGCAACTACCCTATTGTTTATCAACATTTTAAAAGCAGCATTAAATACAGTATAAAAAAACAGTTTGCAAAAGCTTTTTACAACAATTATGGTTAAAAATTGATAGAAAAAAATTAAGTAAATGTAAAATATGTTAAATTATCCATCATTAAGAGGGAATAATTTTTTCTCATTTTTCGGGGCAAATTGCATTCTAATATCTTTTATAGTTCAAAAGTTATACGAAAAAGGCCCTAAATTTTTCAACCCGGGCCGGGAAATTCTGAATAGCACTTTGCGACGTTAATTTGAAAGAGACCATCCCAAAATCCTCGAAGCTGGGGCATCACTGCTGTCCAGCGGTCGTTGGCAGCTCTCCGATCGCCGGGACGGTGTATGGTTGTAGCGGAATGCGTCCGTGAGGCGCTGTTGCCATTTTACCTGTTCGCGCGAGCGCGGGTTGCAGGGTAAAACGCTGACCCTGTACAAGCAAACTAAATGAAATTCCAATACCTAGCAGTTCAATTTCGTATCAACCACTTTTTCTTTGGGCGCTTTTCATGCAAGAAATTTCGTTCTTACCGCTTCACTTCGTCAGCAGATTGAGCAATGAAGAATCCCTGAGTATTCGCAACGATCTTGGCACCGCGTGGATTGATGGAGATCTTGCTGTCGCAACCTCCTTCGCCCTTTATCTCGATTGCCAGCAACAGTAACTTCAGCTTTGTGAAGCACAACCTAGGACGAAGTTTTGCATAATATTCCATGTCTTCCAACAGTATTGTTACTTTTATTCACGAATGCAAAACATTTATCCACGAAATAGTATGTGTTAAGCTAGTGCTTGATAGATATGACAGCACAATTGTTTCACAAGTTCAACTTCGTAACATTGATCTTTGTTTTTAAGCGTGTAGAACAAATGTTCTAAAAACAACTTCGTAAGTTTTACAAAACAAATGTGAACAATATCATTCGTGCTCGTAAATACACGAATGGCATTGCTCGCGTTAATGAAAGATATCTACACATGTACTACAGAGTACACCACGAACAAGTAGAATAAATTATTTTTATCTCGTAATCTTATACAAACATTAATAAACATACATGTATTTCTGCGTGTTTGTAGGATTCGCTAAATTTTTGAAATGAGGATTATTATAAATTACAAATGGCTAAAACTAGTAACAAAATGGGAGACCATTTACAAGTGAGACGTAGGGGAAACCGCGGTAATTCCGGCCACTTCTATTTCTTTAAATAAAAACCGCGAAACTTGACTCTGTATGGTACTGCCACCTGTTAATGATGCGGCGAGCTAATATTCATGGTTTCCATGATGATAGCAGTCTTTTGTTTCAAACTAATCTGGGAGTGTTCATTTCGCACCGTAATCTTATAACAGTGGTCGATTGTTAAGCAAGGTAAGTTAGTACATGGAATATATATGAATTATTAATACTAGTCTCATTAAATAGAGGAATGCTTCTACTTTCAAACTCACATTTGGTTTTTCGTGATATGTAAATTCAATTCAGTGTATTACTTCAAATATCTGAACACGAGGTGTGGGGTAATACTGGCCAAAAGTGAGGGGTAATTCCATGTAAAATAATTTCGAAGAAGGCAGAATGGAATCAGGAAAATTTATCAAAGGCCGTGGAGGTAATTAGTAAGAATAAAATGTCGCTTCTAAATCGAAATACCCAAAAAGGAGGTAAACAAAAACCTAAGAAAAAAGTAACTGAATTTTGAATCGGACAATTCAGATATTTGTGACGAAAAAGTAGAGCACGATATTTGCTCCTTTTGCAAAGAATTCGGAAAAGGTGATGAAATGTGGTTCCGGTGCACAGTTTGTGGTCAATGGTCCACATGAAGAATGTTCAGGATGGGATTCCCCTGAAGAATACACTTGTGATATATGTACTAATTGATTGTAAAATAAAAAATAACACAATTTTTTATTAATTTAACAGTTTTCCTATCTCTTTCATAAAGAAAAAACATCAAACTATTTTTATGTTAATGCTCCCAATTTTGTTACAACGTAAATTTATGCTTTCTCGGTCAGACTAATACAAACTAGACACTTCAAACTATCAATTAATATAAAAAAACTAACAAATGTGTAACTTGTTCAAATTTTACAGCATTTACTGCTTATGTGGCTGGAATTACCCCGCTTTCCCCTACTGTATCACCGGATTTAAGATACGATATGAAAATTAACTCATTAAAATATAATTTTTTTCTGACTTTATTTCAGCCTTTTCTTGCTCACTGTTAAAGAAAATTGCCTTTAGCAAATTACTTTCAGCAAATATATCACTTTCCCAATTTGGAGAAAAATTCTGTTTTTTAACAATGCAATTATTATCAAAAGTTTAAAAGCAAGCTTCCACTGCACACACCAATCAACTGAATTTTTCTCGTTATGCTTAGGTAAGAAAATTGCTATTACACATACACCAGCAAGAGGTATTTTTCAATATTGGAATAATTTATATATTTCAAATCTCACGAGAGAAGAGTTAAAATTTTCAAAATACAATACGTTCAAAAGACCTCATTTCAAATTTCGCGCGAATCACAGAGGATATTAGTTGTAGCGTGTGCAACACCCACAGCATTACAGAGCGTACGCAGTCCATCCAAATTCTTCCCTTTTGTTCATAAATAATTGATGATGAATCCCTTTCAGAAGCAAGTGTTTACTATTAGTTATTTTGCATCGTGTAACATTTGATTGTGCGAATGGAACTGCGACGCTCTATCAATTGGAATATCAAAGAGACATGCAAAAGCAGGCATTTCAACAGGCGGTTAAAGTGAGATGGTTCGCATAATAATACCTTTAATGTCTAGTTAATTCGAGTCATGCGATAATGGACGAATTCCAGTGCGCTCTAGGCTAACGCTCTAACGTCCTACGCTACTCCAAAGTTCGAGGAACAGACCAACAAGCTAATGTTCTCTGTTGCTTTCAAGCCCAACGCGATTGTATGACGTAATAAGTAATGGCAATAATAAAAGAGGACCAGAGGAGGTCTGGTGTCTACTACAGAACGGGGATCGCATTTTGATGGGTCGTGTACTTCCACACACGCAAACCAAATTGTGACTACAATTCAGACGTGTGTATGTACAAACGGATAGATAAAATGGGAGGAATCATAACCGTATATATATATACGCAAGTAGCAGTGCTTGGTAAAATAAGATTTCAAATTGTGTAAACGTGGCGCCACTGTACGGTTTAAGCCTCAAACTGCAAGGTAAGAAATTAGTTTGCACCAATCCAGTATGTTGTCAAAGCTCTCTGGACGTTGCTTTGGTAAGTATCAGAAGAAACAGCTTTATTTTGTGCTGACGCTACAAAGTGAAATAATCATCTGAAGTACTGCTGTACGAAATTATTAAATGGAATAATTGTTCTATACTTCAATTTAATTAATCTATTTATTTCACGTTTTATGGTTAATTGATTTCGGCTAGGTGTTACTAACAAGAGAATTTCTAATACGTAATTTGAAAGTCCAAATTTTTTGAAATTTTGCAAGTTTGCGGGGAAGCACAGCAGAAGTATCAGGCAATTTTTTTCCTGCCAAGTTTGGGTTTGCCAGAGTAAAAACACCCCTTGGTTAATGCGTGCTTTCATATTTTCCTGGAAAACTGTAGCAGATATCAAACATTTTTACAATGAAAATTTAATGTTTTTATGCTCTATAAAACTGTGTACTAAAATTGTTTGAAATTTGTAGTGGGTATTTTTTGTATTTATACTACACGTTTTAAACAATTTTATTACATAGCATCACAGAGCGCGAAAAACCATTAAATTTTCATTGAATCATTTTTTTATATCGGCTATAATTTTCAAAATATACAGGAAAATTGAAAAATACACATTAACATTTACGGTGTGTTTTTACTCTTTACTAAAAAAAAAAAACAAAACGTAGCAGAAAAAATGCGTGACTCTTTTATCAAGTTCCCTACAAACCTACAAGGTTTCCAAAAAATCGAAATTTTCGGGTTATCGAAGTTTCCTTATAAGAAGCATTTTTGAACAATATTTTCAGTGATTATTTCAGCTTACTGTACACGAAATTAATATTTAGGGCAGCAGCTTACTTCTGTATAATTTCATCTCATTCTGCATAAGTAATTGGAAAGGGCAGAAAGAGTTCAATAATGTCTAGTGTTAACTAATATGTAGTAGTAGATAGTGCATACAATAAACCAGTGCTAAAATTAAGTGAAATGTGGCTACTACTAATAAAACAGCAGAACAGACGTCTCTAAGGAGTTAAAAAAATCATGTGATTTTGGTCTGTGTATGAAATACACATAAATATTGATCTATGGAACATTGATTATTTAATACATATTTATATATCGTACAATTTAATTTTATTAAAAAGTTAGTAATGTCTAAATCAGAACCGATAAAAGTGGGTGGCATGTTTGTACCTATTACGCTGCCTATTGGGATATTAGGTTAAGTTTCGAAAACATTTCTATTATTGTACGCGAAACTGATTTGATTTAAGATGAGAAAGGGGCATTATATTATAATAACATATTAAATACTTTTATTTGTAATATTCTTACAGTAAATAATGCAAATCTAATATATTATAGAGATTATGACAAATTTTGTCAGGCATTAAATTATATTTTTAAGAAAAACGGATTTGAATAAGAATTCGATAAGTATATTGTAATCCAAGTTATTTTGATTGAATGATTGTTAGCTGCAATAAAATCGAAGAAAATTTTTTGCACCAAAATACAGTGGAATTATCTTTATTTCAATTTGTTATTTTGAAATTCGCAGAATGTTGCAAACTCGAACCTTGAGAGCAAGAATATATGCGTTAATAGTCTTATGATTCAATAAATAATACTTTTTATATGATAAGAGGATAACGTCCTTAATAACCATAATGGGACATTTTCAATTTTTATTAGTCTAAGATTTAATGTACCATGTAGAATATGATACATACTTGTTTTCTTTATTGTATTTTTAAACTTTCAATATGTTGTAGTCGATAATGTTCAATAATATGCTAAAAAATGCACAGCTATATTTTAAAAAAGTCAATGATTGTTTTTAATTATTTCACATGACATACCTACTTGAGCAATTTCAATTGGTAACAAAACTTTTTCATCTCAATTTCATATTATTAAGAAATGCACAGAAATATGGCATATTGTTAAGAAATACATAGATATAAATAACCAAATTATATTCTTTTATGTAAATACCTTGTAATTCCCTTGTCACTTCTTTTTCAATAAACTTTATTATACTCTTGGATAATTAATACACTAATTCGTTAATTATATAGACATTTTTTATTGATATAAGTTATATCACACAAAATAATGTGCTGAACAGTGCTAATTTTTTTTTAAAAGGATTTGTCGAGTGTACCATTATTTCAGTATTATCTTATTCACCAGGTGGGATTTTTTTCGGGCACTGACTAATAAATGTTATGTTGTTTAATTTAAACACGTACTGCTGTAAGTCTCAACATACCTGGATTAGATCATGCTAATAAAATAATTTTGGCCGTGCCAACATTTTCAATCTCAAATTCATTTGAATGAAATCACAATGGCTTGGAAAGTGTTCATCAAGAATGTCTTGTCCTATCAAGAATTATATTTAATAATTAAGAAACATTATTACTATTGAATATTTTTCGCGACTTAACCCAATAATTACAGTTGAACACTCGAATTTTCTAAGTATCATGTGAAACTGTATAAAGGTAGAAAATACAAATTTTAGTTCAGCATTACTAACAGTAAGATATTATTATTTAGTAGTTAATGGACACTTGTGGTTTACGATCACGAACTCACCCATGAATTTCCTCATAATTGGTGTAAATATGTGACAATTGAAATTCACTATATTTCATATTATAAAGAGCAGCAGGCATGCGTGTACAACGAACAATTTTTGTTAAGAGAAGATTAAAACGCTACACCTATGAACACTTATTATTATGACAAGGACAAAGCGGAAAGGAAATTCGTTCCCGACGCATCCTTCAAAAGTTTATCAAAAATATGAAATATGTATAATGACATTTACGCTTTATGCGCGTTGGTAAAATTTTTCTCAAAAATTTCTCGTTACTCCGTACCGTGAGATGCCGTAAAGACGTCAATATAAAAATACATGATACGTTCTGCTGGGACGTATGCAGATTTCATCGACCAGGTTAAATAGTTACTAAACACTGATCCACCTATTTAATTACGCGTTATATAAAAATGCGTTATTTGACGTAGATTTGTTCAAGGTTTTCCCATACTTGGAGCTTTATTAAAATATTTTAAATTGGAGAAATTGTGTATTAGGATAAAATTCATTAACAAACTTAGAATAAACGTCTGATAGTCAGTGCGGCATTTTGTTACAATGTCGTCAGCGTGGGGTCTGTAGTCTTAATTTTAGAATTGTACAAAGGAATCACTTTTACCTGAGCAATTTATTGTTCCACTTGTCCTTAAGATAACGAACGTTTTTAAACGCTACAGAAACAATTTATAAGATTCAATAACTAATTGTCTATTCTTGGTCACTTGTTTGCTACTTTACTGTTGTTTAAATAGTTGCGGAAATTTTTTTAATGGCACCGATAACAACAGTAGATAGTTGAAAGAAAAAAACTCTTCGTTTTTTAATTGATAAAAATGAACTATAATGTTTTTAAAAAATCCTACAACAAAAGCTAAGTAATCCTATCAAAAACCTCTGTTCCAAATTTCAACTGAATCGGTTCACTAGTTCTCGAGAAATATTGGTTACCGCTCCTTGGTAACTGCCGCTATTGGTTCTGCTTCTTTTTAAAAATACCATTTCGAGAAAAACGCTATTAGATATTCAGTCTTCTTAGTTTTCGAATTAAATCTACACAATTGTTACATGCAAGTATGTATTTTAAGATGCATATAACGAAATTTAAATTATAAAATATTTTCAATGAAAAAAAATGTCAAAGTTCACCCTAGTTTTTCTAGTCCTGAAGTAGTGACACGCATTTACACATCATTGTATTATTACTATTATTCCCATCATCATCAGCACTACATACTAAATTACTGACAAAATATATTTTCATTTAAAAAAATAGAGGGAATCATTAATCCCTAACATCTTAAAAGTAAAAAAAAAGCTTCACCTGATAACTCCAAACGAAATACACAAGTGAAAGATCTAGGTGGCCACGTTTACCACTTTCTTCCAAATAAAGTGAATATCCTGTACAATGCCATAGTAACTCGAAAACAAAAGCAACTAAAACATACATTTCCAGAAATTGTTTATTCTTTATTTCACTGTTCTAAATCCGCTTTTAAACTAGTGCTCATTGCATCCCTTAGCCCTTTAAGCGGCGCTTGCACATAAAAGTTTCCCCGATACTGTTCATCCCGGGCATATTTCGATCACTGTGAAATCTGCATCCGTCCCACTATGGCTATTTCTATGCAATACAAAAAGATTGGTGCAAAACCGAGCCAGTCGGATGTAAAAACCAAAGAGTTCATAAAAAGGAGTATAGATGGTTACTTATATAAAAACGTACGGTTGAATGTGTGTAAAATACGAAAATACACCCCAAAAGTACCGAGGCATCAAACAACAGGCTACTCTAGTCAAAAGTACTCTGGTGGAATAAAGGAGGTTGGAGCCAAAAAGAAAACCGAGGTGAAGGGTGACATTTTGTATCCACGTACAAGTGTATAAGTATGTATGTACACATTTTCACAGCGATGTCAGAGGTATACAAAAAGTGTGCGAGATCAAGGATTCAGACAGGCAAAGAAACAAAGTCTCGCACTCGTGTGTCTGCCAAGTGTTCTCGTGTAGTGTGTCCTGTTTAGGTCTATGTGTGATGATGTGTCGTTACTTGATCCTACGTGTCTGTGTGTGTGTTTGTTGTGGCTGGCATTTAACCCTCTATCAACTGATCTTAAACAGTTACCACGCGAGAGGCCGATGTGGGTCATTTTTTATCCATATCGGAGTTTCTATTGCACGTACTTTAGAGCTAGTTCTTAGATACCGAGTCTAAGGGACAATCGTACTGTATCGGTAAGAGTGGGCAGCACGGAGATATATAAGCTGCCTTCTTCCCGCTACACTTCACCGTGAACATGGGTCAAAAGTGACCCGCCATCGACTGGGCGAGGGTTAAAAGTTTGCATGTGTGGCAGCCAATAGCAGCGAGAACTTACTCGCTGGCTTGGGGAAATGTCATCCCTGTAAAGGACGGGGAGAGGGTTTCCGTGTACATCTCGCAGCCCGTGCCCTGCAGGTAATCATTCTGCCACGCCTGAGTATCCGGCGACTGAAACACCAACCAATCACACCCCACGTCATCAAACCTTTCAAGGCCCACAAGACACTGGGTGAACATGGCACGAAGAGGAACGCCGATTCCTGGTCTGCCTCTCCTCGCGCATGCAAAGAAGGCAGAGCGCGCTGCGCCGCGCGATCAATGGACAAAAATGAACAGTTTCGCGGGGCGAAACGCATTACCGAGAAGCATAGTCGCGGAATCGTAAAGATGTATCTTAGAGACGGTTTCTGTAAAAAAAACTCGTGTTAAAAGTGTCTACAGCGATGTTCTACGAGACTCAGCTCTACGCTCTATGGTGTCTACTGTCTACACTCGTTCAGCTAGATCCTACATCTCCTTCCCATTATGTCTTATTTCTCGAAGTCGAGTAAAGAAAGAGGAGGCCCTTTCTGTCGAAATATGACGTGGCTAAGCGTTTTCTCGCACAGCGATGTTCGCGCATCGCGTGGCAGGCGCGACCTAAAGATCGCGGTGGCCCAGAATCAAATTGACTGTGGCCAGAGAACGTCACGCTGGGTGACCCTTTCGCTAGTCTCCGCACAAACGGCCCCCCCGACGAGAATAGAATTCTGATGCACGTTTCAGTCCGTGTACACGATCTTCGGTAAACTGCTGTTGGCCAGCTTCCCATAGATGGTACCTAAATGCAATTGCTGGTAGATCGAAAGATCCTCTGTTGGCGCCAATCTATCGTGACCGCCCAAGACGCTCTCTTGGTCAAGATCTTACAGTTGCGTCAGCGCGTTTTCATGCACGACAGAGCCCTAAAGATCTAGAAGGATCGAGAAACGCAGCAGCCTCTGGTCCGTCTCCAATTCAGAGCGAGCTGCTGACGAGATCGAGATGATGCCTACTGAATACGATCCCTAACGCTTGCTTTCTGCCCGCTTGTTGTTAATGCTTGTTATAGCCGTGATTTTTCATTGCATACGAACAGTACCCGAGTTCATCGATACCGCGGAGTGTCTGATCGATGGGTAAGAATCGGAGAACAGATTGCTCGGTGATTGAAGAATCCGCGCAAGTTCAGCCGGCTCGAATTATACGAGATAATGTAGGAAGAAGAGCGCGGTTCTTCGAGGGATAATAAATAAGACGAGCTTATGGAGTAAAGTTTTTGAATACAGCACATGGTTTCCACGGTAATTAAATTAAAACATTTGTGTAGTATAGAAGCGGTTGGTAGAAGTATTCCATATGAAAACAATTTCCCACACTTTCGCGCGGCACGGGCAAAGTTTTTTCATTAATAAATTGTTCGGCGTAAAGTTCTGCTTGTACGTGAAACTAGACTCGATGTATTAGGTTTGAAAATGTAGGTTATAAATACTGACGCATTTAATTATATTTGCCGAGTTTACAATTAAGAAAGAGACATTAAAGGACTATGTTTGAATATGAAAGTCTTTGAGTTTCCAGAGATGAGTTTTTAAAAATAATTTTATGACATAAATCATTTTCCATGAAAAATCACTTCTTCCTTCTACTATGATTAGCGGATCTGTATTCGCAGGCAATAGCCTCGATGAAACGATTGATTAAAATAATTACACATCGAATCACGTGACTGCGCTTTTGTCTATCGAAATGAAACTAATTGGCAGATCTTGCTCATTGATTTTCTTCAACGCTTCAAAGCAATCGCTGATTACCCATGTTCGTGCAATCCGCGGTATCCTATCGAGTTTGAACCGTACATAGAAATTGCAGAAAAGGGGTGAAATTACTGAAACGTTACTAAAGCGATCAAGGGGTGGCTTACATCGATTAGGTGTAGAGCACAGATACGGTACTGTACAGTATAGTTGACACGTCAATGTAGTATATATATACAGGCCGTAAATTTAAGAGTGGCACAATCCAATATCTTTGAAACCATGGGCGATACGAAATTTTTGCTTTTTTCGGGATTAGTTGATCTCGAGGCAGGCATCACTGAGTAATCAATTTTCTGTTAATTTGAATTTTAACATATGGCTTAATTTTTCTAGATCATTACATGTAAATCGTATCAGGGTTTCCATTACATTTTTTAAATAGTGACATATGTTTTTAAATACCTGCGTTTGTAACTCATTAGGATAAGATTTTAAAACAGCATTTTGCTCAATTTCGCCCATTACACCACAAAAAAAAATAACAACGAACTATGTATTAATCTAACACAATCTGATGGTGTAATAAAGACGTATTAGTATTATTTCTTGGCGAGAAAAATAATTTTACAGGAGCAAGGCTATGGAAAGATTATTTATAGTCAGGCCAGTGGAAAGAAAGATGTCTTGTTAGACCCTCTTCGTTAATAACTTTAACAGACAAACCGTGCAAGTAGAAACGTCCAGTGTTGAATCAAACACATACTAGTAGAATTGGGGCACAAATACAAGTTACCACTAGTCAATAATTTATTTTAATATTCAATATAGTGGGTATTTAAAATTTATTACTCAGAAAATTCTTTGCTCCCGTTTCGGAACAAGAATTGAAGACTCGTTGTAGAAAACACTGTAAGTGCCAAAATGAAAAAGGAAAAGATTTTTTATCGAAAATGTTCTACGTGCCAATGGTAATGCTATAGTATAGAATTTGAATTTGGGCACTTACAGTGTTTTCCACAAGGACTTTTCAATTAAGAAACCCTGGCAGTGTGCGATTATCTAATTCGTCAAGAAATGGATTATAACGCAAATACTTAAAAACATTTATGGTGTGACCTACACACATCCAACGAGAAAAAGAATTAACCCTCATAACGACACCATTGAAAGCTGCCTGTAAAACTATTAAAGGCTCTGTTTCGACGCGACGTTGTTGTCACTCACATGAAACAGTGTGAAGTTGACAGTATCTCCGTTAAAAGCATGATTGCGTGCGAAGGATTAATTTAATTACATTATATCTACCTCGAAACCGAACAGTCTCTAAAAAAGCAAAATTTCATCTCTCCCATGGTGTCAGATACTTTGCGACGCTCTTAATGTTATACTCTGTATATGTATACTTTATATAAATATATATCCATATAATGTATATAGCAGAGTGGAGCGTAGTGAAAGACATAGGCGAGGCAAAGCTTCATCCTTTTTTTTTCTTTTCGATTCAAGAGACTACGGACCCTTATCAAGTGATTCCGCCGTCGTTAACGCGGGAAGGGGAGAGAGTGTAAAATGGTCGACCGAGTACACGTATTTCTGAGACAGAAATTTTCGCGGGAATGAATTCCCCAACGAAATATACCTGCTTTTTAACGACCGACTTTTTCATCGTGGCACCCGAAATTGTACTATCATTATCGTAGATATTCCACGGGTGAGCAAGCACCCGTTGGACAAAGGGACTCTTTCGAAATCGTCGTTTTCTTGAACCACCAAAATAACATAGCGCTTTCATTAAACGTTCTGCGGATAAATCTATTTTCCTTGCTCTACTTCGAAATGCAAAGGTATGACCAGCTACCAGAGAAATTGAGGTACGATCGATTTAAGATTATGATCATTCAGAGTTTATTAGTTTGTTAATTATTTTATTGAAACTGTAACAAAACAGAAATCCCTTATTTGTGTTAATCAAATGCTCAAGTAAATCATAGAACACTGTTATGATATGAAAACTTTGTGTACGAGAGATTCGTAGCTTGGAAATTCTAAAAATTGCGAAACGGTGGAAGTACAAAGTAGGAAATGTTTTAACGAGTGCTACACTATGTTTTTGGTCGCTTATATTTCTTGTGAGGTAAATAAAAATCAAACCTTTCAACACTATTTCTGTCTTTACTGTTCACAAGCAAGGGAAAGCATACTTACAATATAAAAAGAACTATTGCTTCCTTTATTTTGTCGTTTTGTAATTAAAAACAAAAAATTGTAAATTTATGTAGACTTACAAGGAAACGTTTCCAACCCAAAAATTCTGATTTTAATGAAACTTCCTGTGACTGTAAATTAGTGTAGATGAATAAATTGATGCATGCAAGGAGCATTTTTCTGATGGGGTGGAATCAGCCCTTAAATTTATCGCGATTTTCGTTTTTTTTTTTAATATAACTTTATTTTTCTTTTAGTAGTCTGACAGATCATAAAAAACTGGACACTCCTTATATTTAAAGTTTTTTTGTTCTATCTAGCACTGGTACAAAATTATATTAAGAAAACGAAAGAAAGCAATAATTGTCACGTCTTCAGAATTAATTTCTGCAGAAAAAAATTGTTTTTTGCATACTCCAATATTTTCGCTACATCTTCGCCATTTCCTTATCTACATTCAGAAACTCAGTTTTGTAAAACTGGATGATTAATTTGTAATTGATACTGGTATTGTAATATCTGTTATTTTCTTTGGTATTTCTCATTTTAATTTTACCTTTTTTGTTCGTTCTCTATATTGTCTTTTATTAAATGTGCCAACGGTTGTTATCCCGTAATAAATAAATAAATATGCTTTACAATCACAAAAAGTTTCATTAAAATCAGATTTTTCCAGTCAGGAACGTTTTCTCGTTAATACTGTTGTCTAAACATATTAAAAACACATCAAATAAAGAATTCCTATCCTGACCAAAATTTATACCCGTATAATTCAACAATAAATAGTAGAACTTAAAACAAATACGTCCTATTAACTTTTCAAAATATTCCCCAGGTAGTCCCAGTACTCCGTAATTTTTTGAATTTCCAAGTCGAAGATATCTGCCTGTTAGTAACCAATCAACTATCGCAAAGCCAGAAGTGATTGAGTTCGAGTAACAGAACGATCGATCATCTACGAGCAAGTAAAGCAAACGCTAGTTTCGGTGGTATGTTAAGAATGCATGGGCGGGTACTTGTAACGGCACAAAAACAGACGAGCGGAATCACAGGTCTCGTCTCTTGAATCAGATATGCAGGTAACTGCTGGATGTTGGATTGCTCATGAACCGACTTACTCAGTGGCTTTGGCAAAAGGCATTCCAATGAAGGTAGGGCTCAGTGTTTCGGTGTACATCTCCATTCCGGTTCCACGAAGGTAGTCATTCTGCCAAGCCTGCATATCGGGCGACTGGTACCAATCAACCAACCATTTCTAAATCACACACGCTCCTATGCATGTACGGATTTCGCGCGTTTGTCCACAGTGAAACGGCCGTGTATCTGTCTCGCACATAGACCTTCACGTGCGCGCGATCGAACTGGCGCGCAGTTAAGGGGCAGTGAGTCTGACGGCCCCGAGCGCGGCCCACGGAGCTCACGAAGCGACGCGGACGCGTGTAACTCCAGAGGGGAGAAGGAAAAATGGACACGACGAGACCGGACGCCCGTTTGCCGGGTGTCCGCGAAAAATGCGACCGACGAGGAAAAAATGATTCGCACGCGATCACTGTGAACAGCTCGACTATGAAAAAAACCCTAACATTGTTCACACATGCATAGATGGGGAGGAATCGGCAGATCGTTTCGTCTACCGGAGGACGACATTCTACTGACCGTCTTGAAAGAACGCATAGCGAAGAGGTTAGCCATCATTGTGCTGAAACCCGGCGCCAGGCAAGACTGCGCGATGAAACCCAGCTTCAGTTCAGCCAGGCAGATTACGTCGTCGCCCTGCTTCCAGTCCCATGATGGAATGTTTAATAAGTAGGCCTGCAACAGAGTTCGGGTCTTGAAATGCATTTGGTGATTTGGTTTTGGAAGGACAGTTGCACGCAAATGCTCGAATTTTTATGTGAACTCTTAAAATTGAGGTTTAATGTGCATTCTATACATCAGTTACTAATATATTTTTCAAATGTATCATTGAGTTTGGGAAATGTGTGATAAATATAGGATGGCGGGTAATTCGTGGTATATTCGAAGAAGAAACAATTTTTTTTGTAAATAAACACTGAATATGCGAAATCAATTTTTTTGATGATTTTGTTTTCCAGGAAATTGATTCTTTATTGAGTAGGACTTAGCTGAAATGTCGATGGCTTACTGCACAAATATTTTATGTCCACTTTCTGTGAAATTGGGGAATTGTGTGTATTTTCTTGAATTACACTAGTTTACGAAATAAAAAAAAATTGTGCAGCAGATGCCACTATTTTCTTCTTATGTAAAATGGTCCGCTGATTCCGAAAATAAGGTCTAAAAAAATTCTACGAATACGTTTTCGAGATATTGACGGGTGAACTTTTTAAATTATGCCATTGCCAACGTTTACAAACACCATATATCTAAAATATCATTTACTAGCTATAAAAGTGTTTGATCTGATTTTGAGAAGACCCTAATGCAGCGCTGTCCAGCGTAGGGGCCCCTCATGCGCCTGTTTCCCCTTCCAATCTTTCTCTCGCACAGCGTGCCTTTCGTTGTCAAGGAGACCGCGCGACGCTACGAAGGCTCCCGTGACGGGCTAGCCTGGCTAGCGGCTGATCTATCATGGTCGCCTCTTTAGCGTCGCGCGGTATCCCTGGCAACGTGGACGAGAGTGGGAGAATCCCAAGCTCCCGCGGGAGCGACTGTGGACAGTACTGCCCTAATGACATGAAGTAGAAATAAGCGATAATAGACAGACATGCTAGCCATGACGAATTACAGTAAAGACTCGTATTAAACCCGACAAACGGGGCTGGCGGCGGGGGTACGACGCGTTGCAGAGACTATTCCGTGCGGCCGATGCCGCGAGTGAGAATACCTACGAGCGAGCGAGAGGGAACGCAACAGTTGACACGAAGTTGCCGTCCACTCTTTCATTCCCTCGCGCTCGTTCTCGGGTTCTCTCACTCTCGACTGAAGGATTCCAATAAATGGTGGGGATAGTTACTGGGTGTACTACGCATGGTAAAAACGGGACTACAGTATTTACTCGCTGAGGACTCGCTAGTCGGGATTGTTGATCATCCAAAAGTATAAAACAATCGTGTCATATTCTTACAAACCACTCTACTGTAGTTGAACAAAATTTAATTATAAATATTTAATTAACGTAAAAGAGATGTCAAATTGGAGATAGTTTCAGACACTTAATATAAATTGGCCGCATGTACAGAAATTTATTCTTCTGATGGAGAAATTGCCTTAGTATTATCAAAGGTCTTTTGGAACAAATTGGTCTGACAAAGTTAGGTCTGGGTGAGATTATCTGTGTAGATAAAATTAGAGGTCAGAGTCCTGTGTAAACTCAGATCATATTTACAACAGAATATCTAAGTAGGTACTTTTTAGGAAATAAGGGAACATTTGAGAAAATACCTCTACTAAAAACTTATTTAGACTATGCGCCAAACTACGCTTGAATGAAAATACCTTGTTGTGATATTGCATTAATTGAATGATAACGCGAATGTCGTCCGAATAGTTCTTGATGGAGATGACGCGCATGATGTTCGCCGCGTCCTCCGCGTCTGGATCCTGACAGTACTTGTTCGCCAGTACCAAGCACGCGTCTGCCTCGTGGACCTAAAAAGGATCAGAACTCTTTGCTTTATCTGCCACATTCCACGAACGATGGTTAATGGAAGAGAATGTAATTTGGACGGGGGCAATGTTTGGAAAGTAGCAGCAAAATAGATATTGTCCGTGAATAAATTGTAAACAAAATAGCCGTCGAGAAACTGAAAGTACCGCGACAAATAATTGGCTGATCGATTCCAAGCCTGTGTCACTTGCTATTTTCGCAAGAAAGTCCCTCGGAATTTTCGAATGCAGTTAAATTCTGATATGTACTTCGTTCTAAGAGAGTTTACGTAAATAATCATAATACTGACGTTCGATAAAGTGAGATGTGTGATCTTGATCAAAAGTGGACTAGAAGTGGTACGAAATATATGGAAGAATTGGTCCTCGACGTACAGAACATACAAGGGAATGCGGCTAAGTGTTAAGAATCTTTGCAAGCACGAATCTTAAGCTTCTATTACGCGCCGCAGGTACGGTTAAATAGGTAAAAGAAATATAAGTGCCTCTCGGAGGCAGCTGTATAGCTAGGAAAGAGAATAAACTCGAGGTTTCCCTAAAATAAAAAGCGGTATATCAAACGCGGCAATGGATTTCATCGCGTTCCCACCGGTCTCTTTCCTATCTTTCGTTAAGCCGACAAAACGTACCTCGACGCATCTTCAGAGCAGGAAAAGCTACGGAAGCAGACTCTTGCGACATTCCTTATGTACTCAAAGGTTAATTAAACGTCGAATCGCAGGAACTTATGGAGGCAAAGCACCGTAAACATGCTCATCTACCATCTATCAACAAGACTTAATTTAAACCGACACGAGGATAGGGGCACTACGTAAACAGACAAATAACATACCGTCCTGTTTCTTTGAATGCATGATCTATACACTTAACGGAGAGCGGTGACTCGTTTGTCGCACGAGCACGCAAATTCTCTACTACGAGCTAACACGTGGTGACAATTATACGGTTAAACTAGTCTGTCCGCAAGCACATACCCACCTGGATCGACAGCAGGCATTGATCCATCCAGTAAATGCAAACAACCTTCAAGGGACATTATCTTACACGAGATGCCACATCGGAACGTACGTGTGCAGTCGTGAGTGTGTGTCTATACACGTTGGAAGACTACAGACACTTTATTCTTGATCGTAACATCGTTTTTGAAAATTCCCAACGGGAGCTCGAGAAGCCGAGAATGATCGTTACGAAATTAGATTCAGTTCTGTCGATGCATAGGATGAACGCTAACAGTGTGCTTTATGATTGTTCAACATCGTCCGCGAGATATTGTGTTCAACTGGCTGGATTTGAACGAGCTATTACACATTGACGAGACACGAAAGCAGATGACAACATAGGGGGTGCATTAAACGAGGTTGGGGGGGGGGGGCGAGGGGTCCACGAAACACCGTCGATGTGCATAAAAGGGGACACACAAGCAACAACCATCCTGGAACAACAGCATTTGTCCTTTGGCGCAACGTCGGTTTCCAAGTAATTATTTATCGAAACATCTGGAGCAGCAGCCATGACAGTTTTTCACCGCACATTTGAGGGGTTAGGCCACCTTGGACGGAGCAAAATTGCAGTCGTTTTCGGCATTTTTGTTTAGGAAGATAATGAAATGAACAGAAAATTTAACATGAAGCCTGTTATTGTATAACTCTCGCCGAAAAAATCGTATTTTTTTCCTAGAAAATGGCGGCGGTAGAGCCGTGATACGCAAGATCTTGAGGAGCGACGTTTTCCACGGTGTTCAATCTCGCGGCTATACCGTTTGACCTAGAACAAAAAACTAAAAAGTTTTATTTTCTACGTGCTTAAATCTAGAGAAGTACGTATCGGTTTTTGCGATATCTTCAACATATTCTTTGCAATTGACACTTTTATAAAAAAATGCACTTTTTCTTCCCATGTTCACCATTTCGAGACAAATTGATGTTTCTGGATTTCCATACGTACTTCTCTAGTTTTAGGCATGTAGAAAATAAAACTTTTTGGTTTTTTGTTCCAGGTCAAACGGTATAGCCGTGAGATTGAACACCGTGGAAAACGTCGCTCCTCAAGATCTTGCGTATTTTGTAGGAAAAAATTACGATTTTTTCCGCCGAAAGTTGTACAATAACAGACTTCATATTAAAATTTCTGTTTATTTCATTATCTTCCTAAAAAAAATGCCGAAAATGATTGCCATTTTGCTCCGTCCAAGGTGGCCTAACCCCTTAAATGATCAGTAGGGTATCTCAAATAGTTAGCGACGAGACATTGTGTTTGCTGAAGCTAGAAGATGTAAGGTTCGCGCGTCGCGAATTAGTGACTGGGCTTAAACAAGCGTTTCTTCACTTTAAGGGGAGTTCTCAAATTATGACATTCCTCAGGATCGATTGTATGTATCATAATTGGGCCAAGCTATGCAGAAAATAACCAACCCTCTTTGATCTGAAGTTGAGTAAATTTAGCTTGAAGATTTGAATTATTAAGGAGAAGTAGCTTTATTTCTATTGGGTATATTTTATTTCTTGTTATTGTTTTATAATGCTTTTTAATGGGTTATGGAATAGTGAGTAGTATAATTAATATTATTTTAAATTTTCTGTAGTTTTGTTTTTTTTTAGCCTAAACTGGAACTATGGCTTGGTAGTTTTAATAATTGTGTAATGTAAGAGTTGCTCTATGGGTTGGTAATTTTTTGCAAAATAAAGATCACAAAATTATGGGATCCGTACTGTGTTTAACTAATTTTTTATCATTTTGTGGGTTTGCAGGTTTCTGCATAACTTGACCTAATTATGAATAGAGTGTGCTGACAATTTTTAATTATATTTCCCCAGTTTGTTTATTCGAATGCAATCTTAATTTACAAATATTTTTTGCGGAATTGGCGTTATTTAAAGTTGTACAACCGACTCGTCCGATTCTGTCCGCTTGAATACAAATGCACGAGGGAGAGTGACCCACTTCACATGGTTGGAATTCGTTTCACGAAGTCTTCTATAATACATATCGTGAATATTCTATAGGCGAGAGCGTACGGCGTGACTTCGTCGTGAACGTATTCACAAAATATTGTAGAAGGCTTCGTGAAATGGATACCAACCGCTTGAAGTTGGGCCAGACTCCATTGTACAATCGGCTTAATCGATTGAGGCCGCTGCAACACATACGCACATCGACTAGTGACCCACTTCACATGGCTAGCACCAGTTTCGTGAATATTTCTACAACATTTCCTGACCATGTGTAGGAATAGGTTTTTTAATTCCTATATATGCGTTCGGAAGCCACGGAAAAAGGGTGCCTTGAGCAATGGGAGTTGAACCCACGATCTGCGGATCCTCTGCGTACTGGTCAGCCGCCTAAAGGCGGAATCTCCTAGCTGCCGGTCGCTGCGACAGGCCAGGGTCCCATTAGTGCAGGCAAATCCAGTCTAAGCTCCAGAGCTTGGCTACTTCTCCCACTCTGACGCTGGGCACTGCCGCGTGGTATATACCCGCGAAACGTCGTTGACTCATTTGTTTTACGGCAACATTACGTGGAAGCGACGCGAGGCGCCTGAGGGACCCCACCCGTGGACATGTTTGCATTAGTGTAATGGAGAAGTGTGCATCTGTTTCTCCCTTGCACTAGCGGGACTCTAGCTGGTCGCTGCGACCTGTCGCAGCTAGGAGATCCCGCCTTAAGGTAGATTCTCACTATCCGTCTGGCCGGCAGCAGGCTACCATCCGTCGAAACATTCTCCAATGGGTTTTATATGGGGACGGTAGACGGTCGTAGGACGGCACAATGGAATGTCACCATACAAAACCCATTGGAGAATGTTTAGACGGTAGCCTGCCGCCGGCCAGACGGATAGTGAGAATCTACCTTTAATCAACTACCCCAACGCCGACCCGACGAGGTCACTTATTCCAGACTCCTTCCTTCTTATGGGGGATCCTGATCCCACACATGGTGTAAGGCAAAGTCACACCGTAAGCTCCTGCTTAGACCATGTTTATGAAATATTGTAGAAGAGTTAATGAAACGAATTCCATCCATGTGAAGTGGGCCACTGACCTCCGCACATATCCTGTTAACCGGTGAAGACGAGTTAACTCGTCACTTGAGAATGCTTCTTCACTCGGCAAAACGAGTTAACTTTTCACTAATATTAAAATATTGCAACCGTTGCTAAAGAATGCAAATGTCATTTGCTTTTTATTACCTCTGGAGGCAGTATCCCTTCTAATGTTTTTTTTTTATCATTTTCCTGTTTGTTTTCTTTTGTCATTTTTATCACATATGGTTAGTAAATTAAAATAAAAATTTATCTCTTTACTGAACATATTTCTTCAGCAAAATTTTATCGACGAATTCTTTTATCTCTGATTTTATCATTCTATTTGTCTCAGAAATGATATTCAGACATTTTCATACCTGCTATGGGAAGGACGAGTTAACTCGTTTTTTACCATTACCCAGCTAGGGAGCACTTTCGATCGAAAAATGTGTCGGTCAACTGGATATATATTAGAGCGTCCAGAATCGAATGAGTCGGTTATAAAGTATATGGGAAAACTGTTCAAAATGATCTACTTGAAAAAAAAATAAAACTATAAATTTCACAACGTTTTATCGTTAATAGACATAATGTGTTAAATTATGTGACGACACCCTCTATATGGCGAATGCAGATATCTTTGATAATCAATCTATTTTCGATATTGAAAAACGATTAAATGTAAACGACTCAGATGAAGTGTACATAAATGCCATTTGTGACACGTTTACAATGTCAACTTTTTTAAGTGGACTGTCATATTTCTTATCGCGTGGTAAAAAGCCTGGAAAACAGTGTGTAATTTCTGTAACTATATTTTAAACTTTTTCTAAGCTTTCACACTAACTTACAATTAGATGATTAGCGCCTTTTCGCACGCGACGCTTTTATGGGTGGCGACTGATATTTTTGCTACATTCACAGACTTTGACTTTGGCATTGACTTTGAAACCTTATTTGCCAGCCATACAAGAGCTTCATATAAAAAGGTCTTTAATGTTAATAAAACCGACTTCAAAACAATAAAAATACACTAAAAAGTAAAAAATAATTTTTTCCTTATTTAATCTACGACTCTCAATTGTTTTAAGTCGATGCTAGATTCACACAGTGCAAATGACGAGGCGCCAATATAAAAAAATAAAGAGTCGAAGATTAAACAAGAAAAAAAATTATTTTTTACTTTTTAGTGCATTTTTATTTTTTTGAAGTCCGTTTATTTTTTTTTACATTCTTTATTTTTTACTTTTTAGTTATTTAAGTTATATACCTACATTTAATTAAAAAAATGGGTAGGCTTACAAAAAGAGCAGCTCTTAAAAAATAGAACCGTTTGCTAGAAACGGAAGATTCCAAAAATAAGCGACATGAAAAAGTGAGAATACGGATGCCTGAAATTCGTTATATGGGTTACAACTCAACGCGTGGAAGCACTCTAAAATGCGAGAATACATGAAATACGAATGACGAGTTATGCGCGGACAAACATAAAAAGAAACAAGTACGGGTCGAATCTATAATCTCCTCCTTTTTCGTCGGCTAAGAATAACTGAATTCGCCATGTAGAATTAGTGGAAAGTGAAAAAATACCTTAGAAAATTTTTGTATTCGATAACACGAAATTTATCAAAATAAATGGAATATAAAAGAAGAGGTATAACTACAGAATAGTAAATCTGTTTTTAACAAACATATATACGTACATATACATATATTCATATTAATTAAAGTACATATATTTATAACGATTGGTACAAGTCTGATTATGCATAGAATTCAAGTGCATTTTAATAACTGGTTATAACTAATATAGTGTTATTGAAGTTCTGGACTTGATCCTGAGAGTGTGTAGTCATAATTTGCAAACACATACGCAGGGTGAGTTTAGAAACTGGGGCGGTTTGCAATTCTATCTTAAACAAAGATAGACAAATTTGCTAAAGAAAAATGTTGCACAATTTAGGAAGGTCTATTTTCCTATAAACGTATTTTTAAATAAATACATCAATGTGCTTTGAAATACATCTAGCATAATACTTTCTTCAATAGACTGTGTTGCCCTTTACATATATAGAAAAATTAATATTTTTCGAGTCCTTCAGAAGATTATTTTAATATATTAAGGACCCATATAAAGAACATATTTGGAAATGCAACAAGCTTGTAGCTGTAATTTTTCGTACTGTAACGTTCGATTTGTAGTTCTGTGTTTCCTACATTTCAAACGTAAATTCATAATTCGTATTTATTACACAATAATTTACATTACATGTGTGTAATGGACAAGCTGCAGCGAAAAAATAAGTTCGTTTGTATTAAGCCCAGATCTGATTTAAACATTTCATAGAGTATAATATTTACCAAAATGATGTATGCAAATGAAAATGTGGACGTAATTGGGTTTCAGAAAAATTCACGGTACTTTGCAGGTGCTTCGGTGCATGTTTTGTCAAAATACAGTCATACGAAATTAGACTGCACAAAACCCTGCAGTTTCCTCTCTGCCAATTTTTTTCTATCTTCGCTTAGAAAAAACCTATATGTGCTCCGTGCCAGTTTCTAGATTGAACCTGTATCCATACACTACTGCTCTTAAGTAGTACCACTTGTTGTCGAAGCATTATTCACCATGAAAAACTACAACCAGTCAACACGAAGTATGTCAGCTAATTAAAATTACAGAGCAAGGAATTTTCCATTCGTTTAAGAACAAATTTAAATAGTCAAATACTTTGTCATAATTAAAGTTTACTTTTATTTACTTCGAATTTCATCTACAATGATTTTCACCCACATTTCTTTTTTTTTTTTAATAAAAACTTGAAATACTTTCTTCGAAATTTATTTTCGAATTTATTGTATTTTTATCTTTTATTATTCAGTAAGTTATCGCAAGATTTTAAGGCAGTAGTTAAATATTTGTTGAAAATATTATAAGGGCAAGTGTCAAAAAAGTTCCCCAAAAATAGAAGAAAACATTATATTGCAGTAAACAAGTAGTAATCCCATAGCTTTAAAAGGAGGGTGGCAGCCTATTTTACTTTAATTTTATACTGTTTAGGATCCGATAAAGAACGAATTTTGCGTTGCACTTGTTTATTAGTCATTGTAGTATATAGATCACGTTATCGAGAAATTTGTTACATTTTTGGTAATGGCCGTAACACGCGAGTGAGCAAATACTTATGAGCAGTAGTTTACATTGCTGAACGAAAATATCGCTATAGCACACGATTCAATATATTTATAAACATTTGTAATTATTGAAAAAGTTGCTTCTATGTACTTTTTCTGCATGAATATTTCGTTACGATATTCTACTCTTTAAACGATTTTATTTAACGTCGATCCTCTGTTTGGTTGTTTGTTTCATTTAAATCTTGAAACTCAATTTTAACCCACTTCCAACTATTCAATTGTCTTGAAGCTTTGCAGGCGTGCGTAGTTCGGATGACAATACAATATTTAAAAAAAAATTAATTCGAGGGGGTGTAAAATATTACCCAGTCATCAATAAATATAACCCCTAACCACGAGTCCAAACGACTTGAAATCAGCCACTCGCGTTCTTTACCAAAACGACAAAAAGCCGCTGCGTTCGGGATGCTAGTCGCAACGCGATTAACGAAAATACACAATTTATCGAGAAATAATTCGTCACGTATATGCGAATAGTAAACCTAAACCTTTGCAGGCGTTCGGAGTATATCACCATCGAAATTGTAGTACAAGAAAAGAAATATTTTTTAGCGACTGTAATTCTTTTTCTATTTTGGCACCGATTTAAAAATAAAATTATTTTATACTTTTTAGCGCACCTTTGAAGTCAGTTTTTTACTCTTTTTTTTAAGTTTATTATTTTATAATTTTTAGTGACCTTTGTTTAAAGTCGGTTAAAAAACATTTAGCATTGCACCAATTGGGGAACATACTCCATATAACAACGAAAGAATCATCCAAATCGGTCCACGCCTTACAAAGTTATGCGCGAACATACATTAAAACTGGAATTCTAGATAATTCTAGCGTCTCTAGAAAATAATAATAAAAAAATTAACATGGTACCACGGGCTCTTCATATTCACTCAAATAAAAAAAGAATCATCGAAATCGGTGCACCTATACGGAAGTTATGCGTGAACATACATACATAATGAAATATACTGCCCTCTTTAGTTAAAATGTCCTATCTAACATTTTGAAATAACCGAGAAAACTGAAGTTTTATCATTTAATTTGTACCGTCCTTATTTTCCTTCATTCAAATTAAAACATGTTGTCATTATTTCGTAACAGCCTAATATAATTTTTTGTAATAGGTGTACCGGTAGATGATGTATTATTAACGTACCAATTAATTAATTGTTTTAGATAGGATATTATAATCATTTGGAAAGAAGTTAGGTTAAATACATTAGACTGTTTATAAATCGTTACGCAGCACGTAGAATTTTCTAACTTTACTTAAAATGTAATAGACGTGTGGAACTTCAAATATTTTAACATATCTCAAAAAATGAAAGAATGCTAGATAGGAGAGTTTAACTAAGGAGGGCAGTATACGTGACCAATTGAGTAACCTCCTTTTTGAAGTCTGTTAAAAATGTTACGCCTGGATAAATGCATTGGCATGCTCATGAAAAACTTATTAACAAATAAAGATCAATATTTCTGTGAAATATTATGTGTGAATAAAATTTTTCACTGGTATATCAATACTTTTATCTAGACGCAAAATGGTTGTAATATAGACTTTTACCCTTATTTGTTACGTACTTTGTTCATGTAATTCTGTAATTTCCATAGAGGTAGGTGGGGTATTGTAAATAAACACCTATACAGAAGAAGTAAATAGTAGCAATTTTTTCAACAATTACAAATATTTGTATACTGAATCGTATTCCAACACCTTCGTCCAGCATTATGTTTGCGGAGGAAATATAGTGAGGTACGCTTAAATATTTTGTCAAACGGTACCTTTGGAATTGAAAGTTACTAAATATGATCCTTGTCATTTATTATAGGGCTGCACAGGCTCAAAATGATTGCCCAATGTGGTATGCCTAGTCTTTTAATGTGCTATAGTCGGAACAAAATCCACTGGTCACTCTAGGACATGCGCACCACTGTGAATCATTGCATGATCTCCACTTTTACGTTGCCAGCTGAACTAACCTTGCTACTTGAAAGGTAATACTATTTGAGCATAGGCAGATATAGTAGCTGGAAGTAATATAGCGGCGTAAAAAAATTATAGGAGCGTTAAAGTAAACATTTTTCTTGAAATATTGCACATGTCACAGCGTGCTGACACATCAGTCCGTGCTGTAACTTGATGTTTCACTTTACGACTTCCTTATAGGACTTTAAGCCAGAGTTGGGCATTACTCGAATTGTTTCGTACAAATATTTATCTAAGAAACCATCCGAATAAATTCTATTTAGTCGAATATTTCATTCGGATAATAATTGTTCGTTATTTGTAACATCTTATTCTATCCACTTTATCGATATTTATTTGAATAATTTATTTGTATATCTATCACAAAATTATTCGAATAATTTATTTGAATATCTATCATAAAATTATTCGAATAATTTATTTGAGTATCTATCACAAAATTATTCGAATAATTTATTTGAATATCTATCACAAAATTATTCGAATAATTTATTTGAGTATCTATCACAAAATTATTCGAATAATTTATTTGAATATCTATCACAAAATTATTCGAATAATTTATTTGAATATCTATTACAAAATTATTCAAATAATGGTATTAATAACTCTTCATAGTTTTGATTTCCTCAATAGGTCAATAATTAACTGAATAAAAATTATTTATGTTATCTGGATAAATTATTATTTGATTTCAAAATTATTCGGATAAATTCTTATGCAATTTAAAATTTATTCGGAAAAAATCTTATTCGACTAAAAACTCATCTCTTGTGGCGAATAGAAATCTGTTTATTATTCTTATTTGTTATTCGCTGTTCGAATAAAATTTCGTCCATCTCTGCCTGCAGCTACTATACATAGAGAACAGAAGTATAGGCACGTGGAAAACTCGTATTCAACTTCTCTTTATGGCCATTTATTGGCAAATGCTGATTGTGTCTTCATTTGATGTCTTTTAACTTCAACCAAACGCATTCCCTGAACACTCATGTGGCATCGGCGTGTTTCCACGTCAATATTTTCTGGAAACTATCGAATGTAATGTCCGAGAATCCCTGAATGTTTACTTTAAAAATAAACTTTTGTTCGCGCAGGAATTGAGTCATTGAGTAATGAAAATTTGTATATCTATATTTTCTATTACATCTTTGTGAAAGTATTACCAATGGATTCAAGAGACCTGTGATGCTTAATTGACCTATGGAGTTCAAAATTGATTCGAATTTTGTATAATTAAAAATAGCCCGAATGAGGTCGTACTTAGACTCATTTTTATCAGATAAGCCTTAATAGATAAATATCATTAATATTGAATAGATAATAGAAATTTAAATTTTCATTAGTGTCGGCTGATGTTCAAAACGCGGAGTTGGACAAAACTTACCACTTAAAGTGTTAAGAATTATCTATCTGAATAATAGATTGAAGCTTTCTTTTTTATTACACAAATAATAACGCAAGATTGAAAAAGAATTTTTTTCTAGTTTGGAAAAAATGGAAATATTGACACAAAGTAGCTAATTTGTATGAATCACATGATATAGGTATCTCCGTGTGCCAACCCTTATGCTCTATGTACAAGTGGTATAGAAGATATAGTTCTTTAGTGACCTTGAGTGATCAACAGATGTTGTTCTGACTACAGTGAGCAGAAATTGTGGCACTTTGAAATGATGTGTACCTTAACACCTAGAAATTAAGCTTTCTAGAGTTTTCATCCCTATTACTTTGAGAACATTGCTATGTTTATTTCGTCCAGTTTAAAATATTTCCCTGTTAATTTCTTACATTGAAATTTTTATTATACCTGACAGACACTTTCAACAAAACGATTTTTAAATATTTGAAGGAATTACCTATATTCTTACAAATATAGTTGCAAAAAACAATACGTAATGGAAAATCGTAATAGTTAAACTGACAAATTTTAATGTTTTGTACTTTGAAAACTGCAACTTGGGGAAATATTCAAACGTATATAACGACTACATAGCACATTTTCGTATAACGATATTCGATATCAAGTCATCGGCTGACACGACAATAATTTTTGCAAGTGTTTTGCACGAAATATTTGCCCGTTTTTAGAGAAAGGCCTGAAAATGGCCAGCGTGCACCGGTACAAGCTTGAAATAATTTAGGAGAAACTAAGATATAATGCTTACAGAATAGACTGCAGGATGGTACACGAGACATCAAGCACTGAAATCACTTATGCTAGCCGAATTTGTTGAAAGAATTACTGGAACACGAAAACAGCTATAACTTAAGCTTATTTGATCCCGTTGTATCCTGAGTCCATCCAATCCTTGAAATGGCATTCAAGTGTTACGATACGGCTTCTACAAAGTCTTAAACGATGAACGTAATTTCACATCGTTTCTATGATACGCTACAAAACGTTAGCTCTCAATTTTAGACTGCACCATAACACTGTCTTCGGATTAGTGCATCCTCACTGAGCATTATGACCAAAGTAAACGTCTGCGTCATGGAAGCTGCTGCCGCACAAACGAGAGAGCACAACAATTCAATGGATCAGAGGATATTGAGTACAGATAAATGATGTAATATACAAAGTGACCGAAAATCATGGAACAGCTGGATACGTGCAATATCTGCGTACCAAAAGGGATCGGAAATCTTTCATCACTTTGCAATGGAGCTTCATCTTTCAAATATAAGAAACTCAAACTCAAAACTCGGATATCTTACATCTAAAAAGTTCGACTACACGGTTGTAAAATCACATGTAATGATATGAAGAAACGTATCAATACCGCATGTATTACGTGCAGAAATGACAATTTACTGATGTAGGTACTACCGAGAATATCTTCTAAATAAATGATTTCTTCTACTACGATTGACAATGCATTCCCCATGAGGATATTTCACGTCATTATATAGCAAATATATTTAAAGCTATTAACAGCACAGTATGTGTAATTGTGCATCTACGCATGCTTCTCACGAATGACTGCGAATGGTCGTGTCCCCATATGTACATACACTGCTGTGCAAAATACTCGTCAACCTCCCTGCTGCTTCCCGAGACACGCTACGAAAAACGGCATTCCAATCTACATAGTGTCCGTAATTCGGTGTATGTCAATCGCCAACCCCGTCTGTCGTGCCTATAAGGAGAATTTACTGTGTAACGCAAGGGTCCGTGACGCGGACCACAGCGCCACTGAGCGCCACACCGCCTTAGGACATATACTACTGGAAGGCCCGCGACAGCCCAAAACTGTCACCAACATCCAGGGTTGCCAGGAAATAGCCTGCAGCAGCGTAGGAGCATCGCTTAGTGGAGAGGGAATACCTACAGCAGTGGCGGTATATGTGTGCGCGATGGGAAACGAACCGACGCCAGCGCCAAGCCAAGGGACACCACGGCCAACCAGCGTCGCCGGGATATAGATTGTCTACGCTGGTTGGCTGAGACGACACTTGGCTTGGCTTGGCGCTGGCGTCGGTTCGTTTCCCATCACGCGCACATATACCGCCACTGCTGTAGGTGTTCCCTCTCTTCTATGCGTATGCTCCCACTTCGCTGCTACAGGGTCTTTCCCGGCAACCCTGCCAACATCGTACTTGAGCGAGAAAGGAGAAAGTCCTAATCAACCGCAATGCGCATGCGCCTGTACTCCTCTCACTCGCACCAGTCCCCACGATATCTTTCTCCCTCGCACGATGTTGGTCACCAACTGACCCCACAGAAGACATAGGCAAAGAGCTCTCCAGTAGTATACGTTGTAAGTACGCGGCCGTGGCCGTTCTGTAAGTAATCAACTCGTTTGAATTTCTGATCTCTATTCTAACAAAATTTCTGCGACTTTTACACTGATAATAATGCTAACGTGAAAATGATACTAATGTAGATGGGAATGCCGTTCTCCATAGCGTGTCTCGGGAGGCACGAGTGGGGTTGACAAGTATTTTGCGCGCCAGTGTATGTATACCCTGCAGCATGGTCACCAGGGATTCAAAAAATGCGCGCCAAAAGTGAGACACTCGATTTGCCCGTATCTTGAAAACAAAGTCTCCGATTGCAAAGTGGCAAAGGACTTCTCGATCTTCTCAAGCGTACAGAATACCCACGTGTTGGTATATCCCATAATTTGGTGATGTCTTGTATACGTGTACATAGACAATAGAAACGTAATGGTCAGTAGTCACATAATACACAAGTCGGTACAAATTGGTCGGTGTAATTATGATACGTTCATCTTGCTTTGTCGAGGGGGGGAGGGAGTTGGAGGCGGGATTTCACTTAATCCAGATGGCAGAACGTGAGACTCACCTTGACCCGCTGCAGATCAATGGGATTCATGATAGTCCCCTGAAAGAATTCCACGGTGGTGAAGTGCCGCTTGAACAGTCCCTCCAGCTCGAGATCTGGCGGTTTCCTAAATGGCACGGGCCCGACAAAACGATATATTTCCCTTTATAAAAACATTCACCTCAAGTATTGGACAGCGCCTTTCGCGTGATATCGCTGAACGTGGCCGACGGTTGTCGGCGGAGAACTGATTTACAACGTAAGTATATGGTACGAATTGCCGTGTACGCCAGGCCCTCAAGGAACGACGTAATGATTTCTTGCGACAATATCAACACGCTTTCTAGCATTCGTTCTGCTATGCCTCCATTTTCTATTCACCGAGGAATACATAACCTCCCTCGTAGGCCAAGAATACACAAGATTGAATGTAATATAATAAATCTAAGTAAGTCTCTACTGCACGCTGATTCGGCTCCATAGCTCATTACAGCATACCATGCATTCGCAGGCGGTTGCGTTCTACGTAGAAATTATACACATATGCATGATGTGTGTATACTTGGTACACATAAACATGTATGACATATATACATGTACATATATGCGTGTACTATATACATACCCCAACACATACAAGATCATTCTTCTAAAGCGACCGATACGGTTATCTCAAAAGTTGAAGGTTTTCAGTACAGTGCGTTGCAAAGATATAGAATGTACAGATGTGCCGTAAAGACTGACTGTAGGGGGAGATACAGTCCTCCTCCTCTAAAACAAGTTTTCAGAAACGTATTCTGTATACCTACTGTTGGACAGTAGTACTTTGAGTAGCACAAGGTTTTAAGAAATGCCCTTTCAAGTCTGCCAGGCCTTGCTTAACTCGCACTTAGCAAAGATACGGGTACACTGAGACACAATACTTTCGATGCTTGCTAGAAAATATGGACGTGAAAGCAGGGTTGCCAGAAGCTGGGAAAACATGGCCACGGCGGGAGCTCAGTGACGTAGTAGGGAGTAGTAGAGGGGGAATCCTGGACTGGTGTGCAGAAGTCGTATTAGTGTATATAGGTCTATGCGACAGCACCTTGCCCCACCGACTGGGAATTCTTCCGGCAACCCTGCGCGAAAGCACGCTACAACCGTGCACAGCGTGAAGACACGTGGCCGCCGCCACTCGACGTGTTAATACCGGAAGATTCTGTGATGGTGACCAAATAAGTGCAGCCTTGTAATACGTGACTAAGAACACATCTGGTGCTTTGAAACCACAGGGATATCGCTTTACACGCCGCTTAAGTTGGTCCCAGACTCGCTATATCTCTGCAAGGCACAACCTTCCGTACGGAAAGTATACTGTACGGTCTCAACAATTACGGACAACTGCATACACCGCTTTATCAGAATCATTTGATACATATGTACGTTTATATGTAATACTACACGATGCCACAAAGTTTGCGTTCTATAAAGGCAGGCAAAAGTGGTTTCCTGTGGTTTGTGATTTTGGTGTTCGAACGATCGCTTTCGCGATCCCCAATGTTGATCGTGAACGTGGCATCGAGTAACTTCGTGTAGCTCGTGAAAAACAAGACAAGGGGAGGAGGAAAGGAAGATCAAACAGAAATACGTATTGCGCAAGAGTGAGGGTTGAACGAGATGGAGGTAAGGGTATAGATGAGTTGAGAGAAAAGATTTAAGAGAAGAAGTGTAAATATGTCGGTGGACGGTAAAGTGGTAGTCTAAGTACGTGTTTCTATGCACCTAATTTCGGGCGTACGTACAAGACACGATTATCTGGATGTAAGTAATTTCGTAACAAGCGTATGTTTTTCGTATGAGCTTGCGTGACGCGACACCGCCGCGACATTTACGCCATGCGTACGTTTATATACATTATGTATAGAGTATGCATAACATACATTATATATATATGTATATCTATATCGATGGATAGATCATCACGTTGAGTTATGTCCAGGTGGATAACCGCGCGATAACCTAAAGAACTGCAAGGAAGTAAGAAGCGCGAGCGGCCACGCGACGGGCAGATTGGTCAAGGTTGGTTGTCTGATTGGTGGATGTTTCGTGTGGTGGTTGTTTTAGGGTTCGGGGTACCTTGACGCGCTCCAGGTCCACGGCATTCATCATGGTGCCCTGAAAAAACTCCACGGTCGTGTAATGCCTCTTCAGGAGACCCTCCAATTCGAGATCTGGCTCTTTCCTGAAAACATAGACCACTCCTTACGACAATGGCGATCAGACTTTATTCCCGAACAATCGAAACCGTGCATTCGCGCTGGATGTCCTTTGATTTATCCTTTACGCCGAGACCCCCTCCTCCAGTGGCCATTAAGACAGCAGCGTCGACCTTAAAGGACCCTTTTATCGAACTCTCATTAATCCTTATACGCAACACGCGCCAAAAGTTGGCATCGTGCAAACTTGAAGGTTAGGTCGGGACAGTCTGATCGCCATTGGCCGCTTAACCGCAGAGCAACTGGTATAATTGGGAAACCTGTACAGGATGTGAGCTACACTTATCCATATTGCCTTAAGTATTGTCACCTAATGGAACTTATCGATGCCGCAATGACTAGGTTCTCGTCGGTAATGATCACAGTAGCAGACTTACTTAATTTCATATTGCTCAACGACATATGGTACATGTAACATTATACTTAACATAAATGATGATGGGGACGACAATGGGGTTACCGTTCATTGGAAGAATGAGGATGTACACTTTGGTGGGATTTCAATGCACTGTGCGAGGCTAATGTTATGTCCTAAGTTTGTTCGCTAAGTGACATAGGAGATGAGGGGACATTAAATATGTATATCCTGCATAATCGTACGATAGCTGGTCTGGCATTGGTACGATTTACCAAGGAATCGTTTGTCTGCATCAAAACGTCAGACTTGTCAATATGAAACTACCATCGTATCGAAATATATGCCAATACAGATCGATTATATAGGCTTTCGTGAACTATATGAGACTGGGAGTATAGTGAACGGATGTTGATCGGGGTAGCGAAAATAGTAGATCGATGGCCATACCTATGCAAGAAGACAACCTCCACGTCAACGTCCTCGCGGTCCTCGTGCAGGAAGTCCTTGAGGAAGTGCGAGACTGATTCGTAGGTGATGTGGCCACACACGACAATATGTCTGCCAACACAACGAACGAATTAGATTCCACTCCCGTCCAATTGCGGGTAGTCGAAAAGAAGAGAAACTTACAAGCAACTACCATATACACGCTCTATTTATAATATACATGTGTCTCACCCAACTAAGGAATTCGTTACGTTTTTCTCTCTCCGTGTGCCGACTAAACTGTTTTTTAACCGTTTCCATTTGCTTTTCATTCTTTGAACGTGCCCCTCGAGGGTAAGCACTTGTCGTGGTGCCGCTTGAGAGCGTAAATATGGTTAAGTGAGTTGGCGCGAAAGGGATAGAGCCGAATGAAGAGAGAGAAAGAGAGAAAAGGGATGTATATGTACGTATACATATATCGTAGTAATAGATAGATAGTGAGAGAGAGAGAGAGAGAGAGAAAGAGAGAGAGAAAGTGAGAGAGAGAAACGTGAATATCGTTGAGAAATCGAAATTTTAGTTCCCTTTGTGCCAGTTTAGTCTGCTGCCACAGTAATAATATCTGAGTCGAAGTTCTGTGTCAGTTGTTCGAAATGAAACATAGCTATTAGAATTTCAAAGTGAAAGTGCAATCTTTTTTTTTTTCTTTTTTTCACCACTGAACAAGGAACGATCTCTACAATTATCACACGATTCGCGGGTTATCTATCTGCATATAGTACGTAGTTAATTAATGGGCTAAACTTACCGGAACTGCGATAGAAATTGGTGTGAGTCGTTTATAGCCAACTAATAATATCATCGAACAACTACACACGCACACACACATACGCGCGCGCTCACACGCATACAGAGTAAGTCGTCTGTAGAGACTAGATATACAATATACAGAAATACAGAAAAAAAAATGATACACAAATGTGACAAGAGTTAGGTAAAAATACGTAAGAGTGCAGGCTCGTTCGTGTCCCGTTTTTTCTTGCAATCAAAAGACAAGCACATAACTCGTTTTCTACACGTAATTAAACTCTACGTGCGATGTTGTACACTGATAATCACATACTCTTGCCGTTACAAGCAGATCAGATAAGTGGGTGCCTAAAAAAGTGACAAAGTGTTATTGCGTCAAGTACAAAAAAAAAAAAAAACTTCACCATGACCATTCCATGCTCAACCATTTTCTTTTTTTTTTTTTTTTTTAATTATTATTTTTCTACACTTGTGATATCTAATTGCGAGGCTCATCATGAACTCAGCAGACACCCGCTGTTTGCACGATCGACTGTTCTCGTCGCGATCAAAAAATCTACCCCGTCTACCATACCAGGGACGAGGGGAAGAAAATCACTTGCGTGTTACTGAATCCAGCATGGGCCCGAAAACACATGATCCAACATATAAGCCCCTACTGACAGAATTGGCCTTCAATCTACCGTAATGGTGCCGACGTACTCGTTGTGTAAAATGTCGAGAATGTGGATATCGTGTTGCGTGTGCGTGTATTTGTGTATCATAAGAGAAGTTACGTAGACATTATGTATCTACCCATTTCTAAAGAGGTATATACGCGTTGCTCGAGCCCTATCGCCCCACGTAGGCAATGTATCGAGGGAAGTTTAAAATATTCGCACGTCGAGCGTATAAATCGAACGTTACTCCGTCGCAATAGCCGTCCGTCGGAGCATACACGGCGTCGACTTCGAAAATACCACGTGAGCGCCTCCCGTTGCGCTAGCCGCGTCCTCCGTGTGCTCGGCACAGTGGGACGCATCTTAAAAAATGTCTACGCAAGCCACGCCTAGCGAAAGTTTCGTGCTGACAAAAAGTTTTGTCGTCGATAAACAGCACGTGCGAACGTTGCAATTAGTAAGGAGTAATACGAACACATTTGTCGAGCGACGCCTTATGCGCCTTAAATGGAATGACCAACAGTAACGTCATCGATGATTATCGTGTGTGTAGAAGATCAAGATTGCTACGAATTGTAACGTAAGTTGTCGGGAATCGGGCACCTAGATATCTCCGTTGGATTTGAATGTAAAGGGAAATACGTAGACTAAAGCGCTCGACAGTTTATGGGTTGAAGATGACGAATATAATTCCCTCTAGAGCCATTTTTTTTTTATTATTCGCAGCAACACTGTCATCTTCCGAGTACGTAGAAATTTTTATAAGACACATCTCGCTATATAATGCTAAAGTGAGCTCAGATCGTCGTTGATCCAATATTCAGCTAAATGTGCAATTTGTAAAACGTGACGTGAATAGTGAAGAAGAGAATTTTCAAGTCTCTAGACTAGGTGCACTATGATTGGTTAAATTGGACGTTCTTGCTAAACTTCCTTTCAAGGAATTCTGAAAAAAACTCGAATAGATAATTGTAGGTTATGTGCCGCTACTGAGGGACGTCATTTTGGAAATCTTTACCTTCGTACTTTAAAGTGTCCCCCATTTGGATTCAAATGTTCGAAATTGTTTTAAGATCAGCTACAACATGCAATGGGCAAACATGTGCGAGTCGTTTTAAGAAAACACTAATAAGCTTGGTAGCCCTCGAAAAATGTTGTTAGAAGTGAAAAAAAAATATTATGTTCATCATTGTCCAAATGCTGTTCTATATATCTCTCCTTTGTTCCCGAATACAATGGAGATATTAGGTGCTCTGTGGTGACTTACTGTACATTCGTGTGCGTGACCGTGTATGAGTAAGTACTACACTCAAAATATTTTGATGGGACTAACAGGCGCGTTACCGAGAGTGTTGGGTTTCTTGTTGTTTTATAAAGTATTACAGTCGCACTGACACAAATTATGAACGATGAACAATATGAAAAGAAAACGTACATGTCATTGTAACGCTCTTCCCTAATCTAACAAATCATTTGTTAGCCCACTGATAGTCCCTCAATCAAACCTAAACTACGCATAACATATTATGATTAGCAATATATGCGTATACGTACAGCTTCATATATGTGTATTGATACATACATATACAAAGCGTATACAGGGTGGGTCATAGAATACGTACAAGGAGTTCTCTCGAAAAATTTCAAGGTCAACTGGAGACGTAACCCTTCTCTAGTGTATTATATAATTCATTCGGACCTTTTACGCAATGAAGCTTACTACTTGGGTCACTTCGGAGCAAAAGGAACAGCTGAACATATTTCTAAGTGGAAATACCATAAGAATTTTTTTAGTAACTTACAAAAAAAACATCTTTCTATTTGCTGGATGTGCTTACACATATTTTATGTCTCCTACAATCGTATGTTCAGATATTTAATAATGTAATAAAAAATTCAAATGCAATGAATTGTTACCATATACTTCATCAAGTATTTGTACAAAGCTCAATATAGTCTTAGAAGTCAACGAAAACTATTTTGTGTATATAATAATTGGAAAAAATTGTATATATGTTTAATATTAGTAGAACTTCATAACTTTGTAAAAACTACAAATATATTCCCTCTTGTCCCAAAAAATGTACAACAACATTATCTCACGTATTACGTAAAAGATCCTTGTGAAGAAAATTAGGGGTGCTTCATATGTGTAAAAGGAGGTGAGAACATGGATTCCAAACCCAACAATGACAAGGGAAGCCTAATGAAGTACGTATGTATTTCTTCGAATCCTCAGCGTTTTTATCCTCTAATAGTTCCCTCCGCAAGCGTGGATAGCGTAGAGTGTTATCCACCAACCGATAGGATCAAAAATGCTTCATTGGTGCATAGAACAGGGTTGCCACCAAATACAAAACTTAGCTGAGCCTTAGAAACACATGAGGCAGTCTATAACGAAGCACGTTCAATAAAATTGTTCAGGCTCGTGTTTGAGGTAAAGATGATTGTTTCGTACTTTCTTTTCCAAAACAAGAAAAAAACATTTTGGGTGACCGTGAAGAGAATAGTAGATCCGATCCTGAATGTGTCAGGGAATACCCGATACATGATAAGCAATTACACCTTTGGGTTCACCAGTTTCTTGAGATAACAACTGTAATCATGGCCCACCCTGTATAATATAACCCAAGACAAAAGTACACTTTTCCACTTTCCCTTCTTAAAGAATTACACGTAAGAACGATAATTAATGCTGTCTAAAACATCAAGGTTATTACACTCAAGTGTTACAACATTAGATGTGTGTGTATATATATCCATATATACATATACACACACACACGTACGCACACACACAAACACACGCGCGCATACACGCATACATACGCACGTACACACATTCGTACATACACGCACACATACGTACGTACATATATATACATGTACAGGGTGTTCCATACAACTGGATCCGGCTGTACGATTGAAACGGTTTGAAATAGACGAAAATCTTATAAAGCAAAATTAAATGATATTATGTGCACTAGTGCGCACATCGGTGTGCACAAATTTCAAAATGCAACTGCTCCCCTGTTAAAAGGTAACATGAACAAGATCGCGCGCAAGTTTAAGACTGCGAAATACACCAGTACTGCTTTGCGACCTCAAAATTGAGTCGTGTTTTAAAGTAATAGTCGCTGCTTAGAGGAATTTTAATATTTACTTGCAAATAATGAGAAACTGCGCCAACTGATGCGCTAATAAAATACAAAATTCCATTCAGTGAGATGGTAAGTTTACGTAGTAACATCGTCGTAATTCGAAGCACCTAGACCCGCTTAATTTTGCATGATAGTATATTTTTCTACGGCAGACCGTTTCAACGGGCACAAATCGATCCAGCTGCGTGGGATATCCTCCATATATATATGTAAATAGTGTATGCATTCAATGTTGGAAATGCAGGGTACATGCTGGGCATTGATCCTTGCACTCGGAGGGAAATACAGCTCGAATGTTTCTTTATACTTGTGCTCCCTCTTCCGTATTTTACGAACATCATATTCTGATACATCGATTTAACAAGCACCACATTAACTTAGATTTAAAATTCCAATGATCTACTAATTTCAACATAGCGCTGATGCAAAGTAGCGACATCTACATCGAAGTTAAAAACACGAATTGGTTACCCGGCACACTGCTCTCATTGTTCTGGATCAGTCAGAATCAAACGATTATTACGTCGACAAAGTGCAACTCGAAGAACGAGGGGTTAGACTTTACTAGCTATAGGGACACCGTTTAAAATTAAAATTGCACCACCTTGCTTCGGCTAACAATGTAACCAGTAAAGGATTCTCTCTTCAGTCAATCTACATATTTATTCAGTTGCAGCACTTTCGCCCGCTTCGTGCCCGCCATGACGAGCTACTTACAAGAACAAAGCTGCGTCTGTTTGACATCGATAATTCCTCGTTCTTCGTACAATTTATGACAGTAGCATAACAAAGCCGTATTTGCCCCAAGTGCAATCAGTGTGAACAAACAAGCTAACACCAGTTGCTGGATATGGTAGATTTGTGGCGACAGTTGGACTAGCTGGTTGACTGGTTGAAGGGGTTGCTGGACGGGGTGGTGAGGGGAGGGGATGGTGGGGAGGTAAGGATGTATTGTTGAGGGCTGTTTCCAGGATAGCGACTGCCGACTACGAAGGCCGACTGACAACTAGTACAAAGAGCAGGTATGGAACTGCAATTCTGCGACTCTAACACTGTTCTCTAAATATATATATATATATATGTATATAACAAGAAGAGACGGGCAGTTCAAGGAAGTTTTCAAGCTTGTCTGTAGACATAATGTGGTGTGTACTCTGTGTATCCGTGAAGAGGGGAGTCGTATAAAGGAGAATCAGGAGCTGACATCGAGGCAATTGTGAGGCGTGTAGGTGTTCAGGTGCATACGGACAGAAACAGTGGCACAAAGTTCGGGGTGGGGGGAGGGGGGGAGAGTCGGGCGTCGTGCTGGAGGCAAGGGACACGGGGGTCGGGTTCAAGAGAAGGAATCAGACTTACATAATATACAAGATGTTATCATACGAGAAAGTATCGGGGTAGCTGATAGTAATCAGGGTTGTGAAAGGTGGCTCAACTCGGGAAAGCTAGTTGGTTGGTTGTGTCTCTCACCTGCGACCTCGCTCGTTCTTCAAAGTGCCGCCATACTTGTTTCGCGTCCCGATCAGGTCAATTATCTCGGGGATACAACTGGCGAATATGGCCTACACCACGTGATAGAACAGAACACAACATTCGCATCAATACACTTGTGTGAAAGGTTTGGCAGTTGTTTACTTAATTTTCGGTTTTCTTTTTTTTTTCTCTTTTTTTTTTACATAAGTCTCGGTCCTGCCGTGTGAATTGGTATCGTCCCGTCGCGTCGTGGTAATCGCTAATGCGTCGAATGTTGGTCGTACCTTATTTGCTCTTTTTTTTTCTTTCGTTTTTTTTTGGGGGGGGGTGGGGGGCGGGTGTGGGTGGGTGGGGTGGCGAGGGTAGGAATTTTGCACTTATGAACGGAAGTAAGATTTGGCTCAGCTACCGGGCAGCGCGGCTACTCATAGAGACACGATTAGTAGTGCTGTACCGCTATGCGTGCCACGGCCCAAATAGTTAATATATATGGAAACGAACACGTTCCAAATAAAAGGCGGGGTAGGTAGGCTACCTACACCTAGGTCCTACACTCCTACACCTAGGCCTAACGATAACTACACGTGCCGACACGTCTACCTAGTCCATTGGCAGATAGGTTATATATATATATTCATCGAACTTTACGCGTACACATTTGGTACAAAAGGTTTGTAGTTCTCAACAATTCTTTCATTCATCTGGCTGTTTTTTTTTTTTTTTCTTTACATCGAGGCTGGCTGGATATTCTACTTCCGAATATCGTGCACCGCTTCTGCTTTTTTTGGCGGGTATTATACGGACGTCACTTTGCGATTGAAAAAAAAAAAAGAAGATGCTTCGAGGGGACATACCCGTGTTGTTCGAACGCTTTCGTATAAGAGGGGTACAGTTTACCGTGACGCATGGTTACCATAAATACGCTGCTTCGCCGTGCGAAGCTTGCAAAGAACGAACGAAAACATAATTCCTAATCGGATATGACGCATACGCTTAGTTAAGTATCGATTTCGCGATATCGTGATTGCAGTCTCATCGTGACACACAATGCGCCAAACTCATCGTTAGAGAGCGGCTAGCGAGCGATGTTAGGGTCTGGGTTAGTGTTGATCACTCGTTCATACTAACATTTAACGCCATCGACGTGGCGTGTATAAATATACAGAACAGTGGAAACAAAAGTGCACAGTCTGTTCACGGCGTCGTTTAGGCTCGTGCCACGGTATCGCGACATTAATGCGGATCTCTTTCTTCCTCTTCTCGAAGAGAATGCACGGTGCTTTCTATTCACGTGTTCACATCGAATACGGCTCAATGACGCCCCGAATGACAATTCTGAAGCAAGTGCACGTTCTAAAACTCTACGGTAGTCTTTCTTTGGGAAAGGATCGCTGATGGGCCCCTTCGAAAAAGTTTAACACATCAGGTGTGCGGTATTTGATGGATGAAGGATTCATTGGCCAAAAATAAGATAATATCTTATAATTACAATAAATGAGATAATTTATACAACTGTCCACAAGGACCAATAGAAACTTAAGTATTTCATATATTAATGCAAAAGTAATAGAATTACGATAGTGGAATTTTTATTCACTAATTCATAAATGTTTTATCGATTATAGAGATTGAAAGATTCGATTAGAAACAGAGATACTCCCAGAAATTATCTTACTTGTGAGCCAGAAATATAATTCATTAAGTCACGACAGTGAATACCCTGTGTATCACAAATATGCACGACCCTTCTTCATCCCGGTATCTAGGCCAGTGGTTTTCAACCGATATACCTCAAGCGTACCTGAGCACCACGCGAAACTTCAACGACCACGTTGTCGCGTGGATATCTTTGCTCGCCGTGTTGTGGTGAAACATTCTGAAATCGAGTGGCATGGCGCGGGGAAAGGTTGAGAACCGCTGATCCAGACCATGCAGGTCCACTAATAAGTCCAGGCCAATAGACGACTGATCTCGATTTAACTAAATTGTCCACGGGGGAAAAGCGGTGCGTCTGCGGCAACGAAGTCTGTGAGCGTAATCGCGTTATAATACATCGTATGTTACTTCTTTCGTTACGAAATAATCAAAGAAATGTGTTTCTTGGGACATGAGCTAGTGTCAGATCTACGCATGTATATTGTCTCCAATCCGCTTTCCTTCCGCTCAGTAATGTGTGCCAATTCGAATCAACAGCTTATATACATACGTACATACACTGTCGGTCAAAATACTTGACGACCCAACTGCTGCCTCCCGAGACACGCCACGCGGAACGTCATTCCCATCTATGACACAAGGGTCCGTGGCGCAGACCGCAGCGCCACTGAGCGCTACGCAGCCGTGGCCGTTCTGTGAGTAATCGACTCGACTGAATTTCTGACTTCTGATCTAACAAATCTTCTTCGACATTTACTCTGATAATAATGCTAATGCAAAAATAATACTAATGCGAATATGACATTACGAACAATATTCATATACTGCAAATAAAAATCGCTACGGAATTCCTTTTTTCAGCTTGTATTCGTCTCTTTATTGCAATAATAAAAATAGTTTTTGTAGCAGCTCGTAGATCACCTCGTTAAATTATTCTACTGTTATTTGCACTTCGAAGTTCACACATATATATATATATATATATTAAAAAACTGTTCGATATTTAGAAAATCTATTTTTATTATTAGCGTGTTTATTTCTAGTATATGAATATTGTTTGTAATATTACATTCGCATTAGTATAACTTTTGAATTAGCATTATTATCACTGTAAAAGTCGAAGAAGTTTTAGTAGATCAGAAGTTAGAAATTCAATCGAGTAGGTTACTCACAGAACGGCCACAGCCGTGCGGCGCTCAGTGGCGCTGTAGTCCACGCCACGGACCATTGTGTCATAGATGGGAATACCGTTTTCCGTAGCGTGTCTCGGGAGGCAGCAGTGGAGTCGTCAAGTATTTTGCACGGCAGTGTATATGCACATCGAGACGTGTGAAAACATGTACGAGAGATACATAATATAATACATATGGAGAATGCGGTGTGTACGTGTGGGTGTTTGTGTATGGCGTATACAAATATACGTACGTATATACATGTACACATCTAATATGTTAACGCGATGATCAGTGGTGGAGGTTATGATGCTTGGTCGTTCCCTTTTGTGGTTTGCCGCGTCGAAAAAAAATCTCGAACCGACTTGTGATCGAAGTGTTCGTGTATCGTATCTAATTGCAGATGCTGCGCGTTTTGTATCGACGTGTCTGTGTGTAAGTGTGTGTAAACATGTCGAAGAGAGGTGAAGAATGAGAGACTATTTTCTCGATGTGACTGAAGTTCGACTACCTATACATATGTGTGTGTCTGAATGAAGATAGTGGGACAATGAACGAGCGTTTCACGGGAAACGACGAGAAGGCTGTTGCAATGATCGACAAATCCCCATTACATATTCATCTGATCCACGTGTCTCAAATCCAACGAGGAATTAGAATGACAAGCCCGGACGAGTTAATGCGTCACCATAAATTCGTTTATATCAGAATGTTACCGTCTTCGTTAATCAGCGAATCTTAAAAAAAAAACAAAAGGCAGATAACCTGAATATGGTTATCGAGGTGTCTAATGGTGCATGCAAAATTTACTCAACACCTGGATGAGAGAAAACAAAAATGACAGTACGACATACCTTCCAAAATTTCGCACGTATTACAGGGTGTATACTTTTTTTTTTTTAGCTTTCTCGATATTACCGGGCAAACGGATACGTGGAATGTCGATATCTATACATATCGTTTTGTGTCTACATGAAATCCAACAAGATACTGGTCAGAAACGTCCGACTGAACTCGATTAACTTCGCTAGAACCCGTCATACGTTCAACGATTAACGATAAGTCATGCTTAATTGCTTCCTCTATTCGTTTCATCATGCGAAAACGAATAACCGGGCGGCTGGATCGCGGCTCATTTAATTCGTGCCTGACCGCTTTCACGTCCGCCTTCTCCGTCTTCGGCCCGTTCGACGCTGGAGGTACAGATGCAGCATTGTGTTTCGCAATTATTGCGTGCAATTTCTACTGAAAAATCCCCTAAAAGAGCAGCCCGCATGTGCCTACGCCTGCACCCCGTCTACTGCTGCGCTCTAGTTCAAGTGCCAAGTTAGTTTATGTCAAGCAAGAGACCAAAAAAAAAAAAGAAGAAAAAACAAAGTAGAACCGTGATTTCAATCGCCGATGTGTGACTTCTCCCCTCGATCGTTCGTCGAACAAGAGAAGTCGGTTCCTCTCTAAAAAAAAAAGGCCATTCCGCGATGGGTTCGATCGCTTTCGGATATTTCTACAAGGCTAGCCAGAGCACTAACGCATGCCACCAAGAAACTCAATTCTTAAAGAGAGAGGGACAGAGACAGAGAGAGAAAGAGAGAAAACAAAAATGTCTACGGGTCGCCGATACGTTTTTCTTTCTTTCCTTTTGCTTTTGGAACTTTCGTGGCCACGTTTCACAGTAGGCCTATCATTTTTTTCATTTCTTTTCTTCTTCTCCGATCCGCGCTTTCCCATTCACTCGACAGACAAAGAACCAAGTGTTAGCGCGATCACACGCGACCCCATGAGCCCCAACTCTTTCTTTCGCGCGTTTCTACTGGCCACAGCTACGAGCCAACGATCGTCGAGGATCGCCGAGTCATCTACGCTACACGGAACTCGAGTAACGAATACGGGGTGTGGAGAAATGCGTGGTGAAAACAATGCCGGGGTAATTCTTCGGTGAGAAATAAATCGAAAATTTGAAAGAAATATTTCTTTTTTTAAGAGACATCATTCTTGAAGGAAACGAATTTGAGGTTTCATCGAGTTTCTGTGTAGCTGTACTCAGGGCAGGGATTGCTACCTTTACTTGCGTTTGTGCGCAACATGTACAGGGTGGTAAAAAAGTGATGGTCACTGCTTTTGGGGGTGAATCTGTACCTCTGTAAAATCCGTACCTGTGTGTAAAAAAGCTTGCCGTAAAATTGTTTATAAGATTGAAAATTAAAATTAATTTTTTGCATCAACATATTCTGCTCGCTGAAAGGAGGACAAGTTTAGAAGGAACATATGTCACGAACGCACCGCTTTCTCAAAAACATGAAAAATGGTTTCATCAAATACATGGATCACTTCATCCATGCCAAAACTTTATCAATTTTTTTTTTAGGAAACGGTGCGTTTGCGACATATGGTTCTTTTGGGACTTTTTCTCATTTCAGCGAGTAGAATATGTTGATGTAAAAAGAAAATTAACTTTGTAATGTTATAGACAATTTGTAGATTCACCGCTGAAAGCAATGACCACCACTTTTTTAACATCCTGTACAGGGTGGAAAATGTTATATATCACGGTTCACACAGGTGATTCTGCAACTCTCGTTCGGTGGATATCAGTTAAAAATATCCAGAATAATTGTAAATTAACCATGATCTTGAAATTTAAGGTTAATTTTTTTATTGTGATGTATTTGACTCACTGAAACAAGAGAGTTTCTCTGTTTTAAAAATTGAAGGATAAAAATGTTTTTTTTTTTACACCTGTTAACCTCCCAGGGAGTAGAATACATGAAAATAAAAGAAATTAGATCTTACATTTTGAGGTTAAGATCAATTCTGCGATACAGTTTTTAAACAGATCTCTATCGATCCAGAGGTGTAGAATCGCCTGTGCGAACAATGAAATATAATTTTTTTTACACACTGTAAATGATCGTGACATAACACGTTTTGAGAATACGGAACAAATTTTTGAACATCTTTTTTAAGTCCTCGTGCAGAATAGTCCAACTATGCTTTCTCAGTGAGGTCAGCATCTTCAATGATTTATTTAATAAAGAAATTTAAAATTACAAGAATTCAAGAGTTTGTTTAATTTTCTCAAAATATTGCGTTTTGTGACTTTGTTACATTCTACACAAACGTAAGTGGAAGTAGTAATTCGTAATTAGGTCTCTGAACCATGCCCTAATTAGATACAAGTACATTCGTTCGTAAAGCATGAAATTCCAAAACCGTTCATTTCAAGAAGAAATATATTATTTCAAATTTCCAACTTGCTGTTTGACAAGAAATGACTCCGTGCTCGCTTCTGCCATGCTTTCCACCACACCCTGTATGATCGACCGCTATAAGACGACGGATGTACTGCATAGAACATGATCAAAATGTGATTCCTAGTGAAATAAAAGAGAATCTTTTTCACAGATTTCTTTTTATTGTCTCCTGCAGAGTGGTGGCTGTGATCCACTGATATGAGAGTAAACTGCACGAACCAGTCGCGTTACAGTTTCCCAAGAGACAGTCTTAAGGATGTAGGAAAGAACAAATTGAATCCCACGAACGAATTGATAGCCCTCGAGAAAACCAAGATAACATTTCCCCCGTCGAAGGAAAGATTCTCGTTTACTGTGTGTCTACAAAAGGAGTTACATAGCTCCTGATACGATCAGACGATCATTTTGCTATTTGCATCAATCTCTCATCGGAATATCAAAGTAAATGTAAATGTTGCGTGGAACAGAGGAGGATGCGCCTCTTCGTTATCTGTTGGTGAATTTGCTATGTAGCCGGAACGACACTGAAAATACGGAACAATCGATGCGATCGGGCGTGACAAACAAATGGAACGGAGGCTTGACTTGCTGAATTCCTTATTTGTAAATGTTACGAGCACCTTTACGCGATTGTGCCGCGATCGTATTCGCAACAACGGTACCGCACGGTTTTCACAGCATGCGCCTGTGATACACACCGATTCTAAAAGCTGGGACAGCTTATAGTCTCGTTCGAAGTAACGACAGAGAAGATTGGTCGAGGGTTAAACTTTGTGGGCTCAATGAAGATCATTTTCTTATAATATGATTTTTATCTAGTAGAACAGTGCAACTTCATAATGTTCTTGCACTTATCTTGAATGAATCTATGCATGTTTTATGCCGGGGCTGACCAACTGCTGGCTCGCGAGCCACCGGAGGGGACCTCCGCCTTGCTGCCACGCTGAACGGCTCCCCTCCATACCGACCAAACTCTGACGATCGCAGTCGATTCCTCCTTCTTTTCTTCTCTTTTTGACTGCGATCGTCAGAGCCTGGGAGGTATGGAGGGGGTATTCAGCGTGGCAGCATGGCGGGGGCGCCCCCCGTGGCTCGCGAGCCACCAGTTAGTCAAACCTCTTTTATGCTATAAACTGAATGTCACTATATAACATATAATAATAATAATACATGTTTTTATTGCACTAGTAAATACGATATATTGCAAAGGGCAAGGTACAGCTGTAGGCTGCTATTAACCTAACCCCCAAAAATACTCAAGTGCTATACAGTCCTTGAAAAAGGTGAAAAAGTTCAGGGTCTTTCTATATCTTCTGTCGAAGATCCTTATTAGTACAGTAAGTGATCAAACAATTCACTATTACACTTTTCAAAATCGGCGCACATGCTCTCTTACGTCATGCGTCTGTTTGAATAGTGTGGTTTATAGTTCACTGTATAAATCAATCTCTGAAACAAAAGAATGCATATACATTTTGTTATTTAAAAGACCTCGGTGAAAAAAAATCTAGTGGACTTTCGTTTTGTCACACGAACTGTGTGGTATGACGGTTCTTGAAATTCCTGATTTAGTGCAATATCAGGATGGAAATGCGAAGACATGTAAAATGTAATAATTGAACTTTTAAACACTACGGTAATACAGACTTCTGACAGGAGACATGAAGTTTGTCGTAAATTATTATTTTATACACACATTAATGAAAAAAATCAATGTATTTCGTGGAAAGTATGAGTATAATGAACTCGAAAAAGGATAAAATCATAGTTTAAAAATAATATATAACGTGACAAGACGATTTTATACGAAAATGGTGTTCATTATGCCGTTTAACAATTTTCTTGTCAACATACTCTATCTTTACTTAGACAGGAAACACAGCTTATCCCAATTTTTAGAATCACATTGTACATAGTGGGTCTAACAAGTCTCCATATACCTGGATCAAATCTTCCTTAGTGATGTTGCATACCGCAAATCAATTTAAACACTGAATTATGTTAATTGCGAATCGATTATAGACTCTGTAGAATATTTTACAGAAACGTAGTTTGTACCATAATGAAAATGTAATTAAATTTCGGAAAAGTAAAGAGAACTGAAATAAAACTATTGCCATACATATAATGCATTTAATCCTCCAACACAAAATCCTATACAATATTCATGTGAGGAAATAAAGACTATTTATTAGAATGGATCATCAATTAATCTGATTTCTGTTATATTATTCTGAATACCTAATTTATTATAATCCTCTTATAGAATATTAAGTAACCTAACGTACATAATAGATATAAAACAATTTGAATTAAAATATTAGAGGAGAATAATATTGTAATAAATATTTTAGGATAAAGAATATTAATTAACAGGGAAGCAATTTAACAGCTGTCAGCGATAAAAAAATTATATATCACTCAAGAAAATCCTGGTAAGATATATAGAGCCTGTTTCGACCTTCTGTGCGTGGCAAGTCGAACAAGAATTTGCGTGACCAGGCGCTCGAAGTTGCCGATTGCTATTCTAAACCGTGAACCAAGTGAGAAAAGGAGTATGCTTGTGCGCGCAAATCGACGCAGCGTGTAGAAACAACCGGCGATCTATCCTGTCGATTAATTAAAAGCAAAAAAGTCTGCCCAATCGTAAGAGAAGAAAATTGTATCTGTGAAAGAAGTAGAAAGGAAGAAGATATAAATAGTGAAGAAGCGAAATATACATATACATATGTATATCGGCGATTATTAACAACAAATATACATATATATATATACATACATGTAGTCCACGAATCACACGCGCTGCCTCAATAAATCGGGTGAAACAGGTTACCCATTGACGAATCGTGAAAATAAACGAGGCATAATACGAGCTTACTTTTCGAAACCGTGCGGTGAGAGGCAGTCATATACATATAATGTATATGTGTATAATATAACAAACGTATTTATAGAGAATAATAAATATAGCACAGATAGAGAGAGAGAGAGAGAGAGAGAGAGAGAGAGAGAGAGAGAGAGAGAGAGAGAGAGAGAGAGAGAGAGAAGAGAGAGAGAGAGAGAAAGTGAAACCAAAATAAGAGATAGACAGAGAGGGAGAGGGCTAGAGAGAGAAATATAGATAGAGAGAGAGAGATAGAGAGAGAGAAAAAGAAAGAGAGAGAGAGAGAGAGAAAGATGCAACAATAATATATATTGATCTCATCTACTATAGTGTGTATTAACATGTGTGTATAGAAGAATAAAACACGTGTGTGTATTTCTCTTTTCACAAAAGTCCAAGCATACCAGCACGTGTTACCAAGATATTTACTAACTGGTAAAAAGTGGGTAAGAAAAGCGGTGAGAGTCAGCACAAGGTACATTAAATAAACGGTGAGCGATATGGTAAAAGGGGGACAGTGAGTTCCAGAATTCGGGGATGCCATTTTTCTAACAGTTACTTATCAGGATCAGGGTCAAGTGAGGTGTTAAGGGACATTTACGCTAGTCAGAGAGTGAAAGTCTGGATAGCAGCCGTAAACCCGTCTCCCCCCTTCGAAAAAAACGCGCTCCCGCGCGGAAGAAACCGAGTCCCCCGTTCGACCGACCGATACCCAGCTAAGGCCGCGCGCGGCTAGTGTCGTCTGTCGATTATTCCTCGCGGAAGAAATGGCACGGCGCCGTGGATAACCTACTCCGCGGACCGTGTTTGGCTAGAACCCGAGGATTTAAAAAAGTCTCCCCGGCTACATCCTTTGAGAACTGGGTTACGCCGGACGACCATTAAAATACTTCGCGAAGAGTGCGCTTCCTTCCATTTACTAACCTCCGCGCGAAAGAGGGTGCAGGAGCACAGTCGCGACTACGACAGTGATAAACGATCACGAGACCCAGAGAAACGCAGTGCAACGGTAATCGAGCCTTCTGTTGTCTGGTCGTTAGATAACTGGTCTCGTCTCCGACGAGCTCGCGGTTCATCGAAAATTCCTCAGGCGTGGTAAAAATATTCCGGATCTGAGCGCCGCGGCTTCTAAGCGAATAGAAAAATACACGAGCAGAGCGTAAACAGGTCACTTCGCTATCCAGGTTGACTTTGCTCCTCCTCGCATCTATGCGACTACTGGGACAACAGTTTGGGGGGCTAGTTTCAAGGGGTATCTTTGGCTGGCTTCCACGTAGGTGGATTTTTGGGGTACCTGCGTCCACGCTCGCGCTTGTACTGGCCACCGTACTTGCAGCGGTTCGCGGCGAGCTCCGTGATCTCTGGGATCCAGCTGGCGAACACCGCCTACACACCCACAATCATCCGTTGCCGTCAGAACAGAGCCCTAGCCTGAGTTTTTTTATTGGTGTTTTCTTTTTTTTTTTTTTTGGTAGTTTTTATCTTTTTTTTTTTTGTTTTTGGTTGACTAGTGTGTGTGTATTTGATACGTTTGCTTTCGTCTCGTTTACTGTCACTCCGTTATCGTACTTTAGCTCCCCGAACGCCTCTTCGCAACGCCTAAAATGATACACGCTCGCAACGCTTCACTCTCTGCTCAATCATTCACAAAAACCGAGCAAGATGGTCGTTCTGTGACATTCGAAGAAGGATAACAAGGTTCGCGTTTCAAGCTAAGTTTCTGGCGATAATCAGCAAGTGAAGCATCGTGCAACGATTTCGTTTTAATCATTGGGTACTTGAAGCTATTTAATCGCTTATACAGGTTAAAGAACGTGATTGTGCTGCACAAATTGTTCGATTCGATTCTTTTTGTCCTCTAACGGCGTCAGATTGGCGCTACGATCCTTGAATGCGTAGAAGTTTTGTCTGCGGTGAAACTAAACGACATCCCGTTTTGGGACAACCACCACCGCTCTATCAGATCATTCAGGGTGTCACAACCACTTTAGGAATATAGCATAAATGACGATTCAATTCCTGAAATAAGATTTTAAGTAAGAATGGGATCGAATTGCGTGTTTGAATGCTGAAACGAAAATAACTCCTATTAACAGAAAGTAAAGTTCGATGACTAGTTTATGAAGTATGAAGAAGAGGATGTACCTAATTGTCTTCGTTTCTTTTTGCCAGGGGAGGTTACGATCAGGTACAAGTCACATCATTAGATGAGTAGAATATCGAGTGTATTTGACCAGCCACTTTTTAATAAAATGTGACTCTAAATATTTACGATATAGCATGAGCTAGATTAATTAGTAATATTATGCTACTGAGGCTATCGTCAATGTTTTCCTTGTAAAGACAGCCCTTCACAGTACTTTCTCAAACGCGAGAAAGTAGGCTTAAGTACAGAGGAGCTTGAAGCGACTTATATTCAGTAGAAAATACAGGAATAGTTAAATTTTTCGATGTATTAGAATCTATAATAATATAGGTATTGTATTATATATGTATAGTGTCATAGAATCTTTTGACTAAACTATGTCAGCATGTTTTATTCATGAGAATAAGAAAATATGGCGTACAAATATATGTCTACAAATGCTTTGTTAAAATTATATATGTAAAATATGAAGGGTGAAGGAAACGGTAACATACCTATTTAATCTTAATGATATACAGGGTCAAAGTAGATTAATATTTATTATTAGTATGTAACCTCGTTGCGAGACTTTATTTGTGTGGAACTTCTAAAAAAAAGGGTTTCTAACAGCAATTAATACGTAGTATGAATTATTATTATTATATTATATCATTGTGTTACATTACAAAATAATTGAAAATGGAATATTAATACTAATATTTCATATAATATTTCAATAATATAATATTTCCTATAATATTTCGTATAATATTTCATATAATATTTCAAAATATTCTAAAATGGAGTATTAATAGTTAGTGATGGTTAAGCTAATAGATCATTAAACGATCAATAACCTCTAGGACATTTAGGAATTGAACCAACTTTTAATACTCAAAGACACCGTGAGAAGGGAATCAATGTAAATTGAATTAGCTAGCAAAATGACCTTGAATGACATTTACTAATTCAATTCTGAGTTATTTCAGGGTAGGCACAATATAGATATTCAGAAAATTCATTGTAAGAATAAAAACTTACTTTGAAGACAAGCTTTCCAAACACTGATATATTTCTTTAAAAACAAATGTTTCTATATTCTAACTTTATAAATAGGCAGAATTTGTCTGATACAGAAGAAAAACATTGCAACAGCCATACTAGAATCTGTTCATCCTAAAAAAAATCACATTCCTATATCCTGCTATGTAATTTTTAACTTATTCCGGAAACATATTTTCATATTACCAGGAGGGATTGTTATCTGTCTCTGCCTTAGCGCAGATAAGAAACATAAAAATACCAATGACTGTGAGTTACAAAAGTGATTCGTATAAAAAAGTCTTTAGACTGTTGAAGTGAAACGAAGTTTCCTTCGATAAATTGTAATTAAAAAACCGGCTGATCAAATGCGTCCAATATTCAACACGTTTATTCATACAATCTATTAATGCAATTTGAACCAGACCTTATCCAAAAATTACTCCTCCAGATTATAACCTCTCGTTACGAACCTATTTCCAACCTAGTCCTGTTCGCACCCAATCACAACCACACACTCTGGACCACACAAACTACTTATCAAGCACTCCTCAGCCACTCTTCCAAAACTAGAGAGAAATGATGAATGAGATCAAACAAATTCACTTACAGTATTTGCATTCGACTCTTTGGGGTCCTACAAATTATTGCGCGTAGCAGTCATATCGGATAGATGACGTACTGTGCCCGGATGGAAAGAAGTCGGTCGAGAAACTCTAGGGTCCGAATAGTATATCCCTATTGGTCGGCGCGACAACGTCAACGAATAGAAAGTAAGCAAACGGGGCACGGGCGGGGGGAGCCAATGCGAGCGAAGAACCTTCTTGCCCCTGTGTCATTTCAACCGACTTCTTTCCATCCGGCCACAGTAGATCCCGTTACCCAAGTATCCGACGAGGCTGACTTGTAGAGGTGAGGGAAACAAATCTGTATTTCATGTGCCTCCAGCCCCCAATCGTCAAATAATAATCGTCAGACAATGCAAACCACGTGTCTACTATGCTACGAAAATACAGTGCCGTTAGTTCCTTATAGACATTGTTTTACGTTACAGTGCGGTGATCCTTCCATTAGTAGTCTAGTTATCATTGGTCCCTATACGACAGCGACGTGTGTCACACGCCCACGAAGCGTCGTACAGAGTCTCGCAAAAAACTCAGACCTCAATTAACTGGCATGCAGGCACTATTGTAGCGTGTGATGCGGACAACTTACAATCTGATTGGCGCACAATCGCGTCGTTAACGACATCCCTGTAACGACATCGCCTGCCGTAAAGAGTGCTCTTACGTAAATAAATGAAAAGAAAAGAACGGCAACAAGGTTGCCGCACGAACAAGGGAAGACGGGGGTGGGAAGTAACTATAAACTAAAAACGTACGCTGTAAGGCCGCGTCCAGATCTGATCCGAACGCCACTTGAGACTCCCTGATGCGGAACGTATATTTCCAGCGATTTTCGTCAATTTAGACAGAGTCCCGTGGCTCGCGACAGCTAAGGATTGAAGGACAGAGACTGTTTAGAGTAGTGCTTAAGGTCTGTTGCGGTCTGTTTTTTTCTATAAATGTTATACATGCAGATATACGCAGCGGCTGCTTGATCTGCGGACATGGTGCTTGTGCAAACGGTGAAACTATTCTGAGAGTCCCATAGACATTTCGAACCCTAGGCGCAGGTACGCTTGGGGAGGTCTGTGGGACACTCTTCGTTTATCACCAACTTGTCTTGCTTCTTCAAACTACTTGACACCCCCAATGGCAAGGTCGACAACATGTCATGGTGGTGCGAGGGACAGGGATGCACCACTACAGTTGTTTACCCTATGTGGGTGAGCCGTTCCTTTGATGGGTAGGGACTTTACTGGCATCGCCTGGGAACAGCCTGAACATCTCGGCGAGCCTGACTTTCCTTTGGTCGAGGGTGCCGAGGTCCCTTCCTGGGTGTCATATGGCAGGCAAACCTTTGGTCTTCAATCTTTAGCTGTCGCGAGCCACGAGACTCTGTCTAAACTGGCGAAAATCGCTAGAAATATACGTTCCACAGGTAGGAACGCGGCATTAGGGGGTTTCAAGTGGCGTTCGGTTCGCCGTTCGGTTCAGATCTGGGCGCGGCCTAATATGTCGCGTGTTACTTGTACTTTGATCGCGTGTGATGATGTGCACAAGTCTCGAGTGATGTGCCGTCGAGTACCGAAGCCGCTAAGCTTGCGATGAACAAGCTGTACGAAACTCGATTTCTTGTTAATGCTGACCATTTCGTGGAAGAAGGATCGTACCATACGAGTGTGTCGACGAAGTGTTTTCATACAGCTTGGTGTTACGTGTCTCGAGTGAAGTCGACAATATGTTCTCAACGGTACTGAATGGAAGCGGTGTTCTGTATCGTGTGAGTGATCATCCGTTAGAGGTAGCAGACTAAAGTGGCAGACCGTGCAATCTTTGCGAAATGTGTGCTCTTGTTGTACTTAAGTGGACACTGAAGAATTTGGAGAAAATATGCGAAGTAGCGAAAGGATGAAATGCTGGTAATTTTAATCGATTATTCCTTTGCCTTTGGAGCTGATTCCGTACCCAAGCTTCCCCCAATTTCTTTCAGCGGCACTAACGTAATCGTGAACCATTAAACTCTTGTAATATATTCAACGAGACACAAGTGCGATAAAAGACGCCCAATCCTTCGTGCTTGAGTAATGTTCCCGACGAACAGAATTATTCCAGAACGAACAAGTCTCATCGATCGTACAAAGGACATGCATAGGAAGAACTACATGGTTGTAAGTAAGACTCTGGTGCTTCTCTCGTTAGCCTGACTTATGCGCGACCTCTTTCACTTGATGCAGCGTTTCTGCGTGTACTATGGCTATCGGACATGTACGATGAAAGATCCAGGCAACTGCGATTCTGACGTTATAACTTCGTTTCGTTATTGCAGGGTACTTTGTCTAACTTTCAATTAAATAAACTGGCTCTCAGACATTATTCGTACTATCGAATACAATACAATTATTTTAAATGACTTATTAGATGATCTGTGAAGTGTCTTAGAATATATCTTCGACAACATTGCATGATATTGATTAAATAGTCTTCAGATAGATGTTAGACTACTGCCATAAATAGGTAAAAAAATATGTAGTTCCCTTAAGAAATATAGCAACTGTATTACTACATAGAAATCTCGTATAAATGCAGATTTAGCACATATTCGAAAGTAGCAGAAAGGAACAACTATTTTTCATATTTTACTGAATGTAATGTTGCTTCTTGGCTTTTTTTAGTGGAAATATTGTTACACAAGATACAGTCTATACACAAAAAGGTGGCTAACTTTAAATTTCTGATCGTTAACATGTGTTACTAATGTTGTGCTACTGCAATGATATATATAATAATTTTTTTAACAGAAAAATTTGTCAAAACGAAATGTTGTCTGTAATTTTCTATTAAATATTTTTAAATATTTTTTAAATAATTCGTTGTATACATTTTTACAACTGTAGATAAATAAATCGTATCGAATGACAGGGAATACTTCTCAACATCGTCACTGTCATTTTGAGAAATTAATTTTGCTATGTACGCATACATACTCTGAAGTTATTCTTTTGCAATCTGAAGCTTCGTTTTCAAGGTATAAGCAGTAAAAGTATTCAGGTACAATTTCTAGAGAGTGCTGTTAAATTGTCAAATAATATAAACATTAATTAACAACAAAGGTTTTAATACTTTTCATGGAGTTTAAATGCACAATCACGTACTCCTTTTTATTATTACCTACAGTTTCCAACAAATTTATCATACACCCATATAAAATTCGTACAGTTTCCGAAACATTTTTAATTTATACTTTAACAAATAAAATTTATTTTTATTGAATAATAGCTACAAAACATCAAAAGTTAATTAAGATATCGATTTTGACCACTGTTGCAATGTTGGTTTTGATACTGGTTAAATATATAGAATATTAAAGAATATTTCTAAAACAGTTATAAGAAATTGAAAAAATTTTGAAGAGAAACAATTCTTATATAATTTGACAATGGCATATATGCGCGATTAACGAATTTGGAGCTCTGAACAAAAAAATGAATTTACACTTCAATAAGAACAGAAATCAACATATCTAAGCAGCACTCCTATTTGGTTAAAAATAATTTTTCAATTCTTCCTAAGTGTTTGAGAAAATGTCATTACATAATGATTATAGATAACAATTGTCTTGATTGGTGGTACAATGGTCTCACAAAAGGCAATATATATTTTGACGTTCTGGTTTTAACTAACTTGTCATTATTATAAATTATATTACTGAATTTTAAGAATTGTAACAGTTTTACTCTCTGTATAATAAGTACCAAATGGAATAAATGGAGTCAATACAAGAATTCTTTCTCCCATAACAATAATAACATTTTTTATACAACTGTTACAGAAAAAATCTTTACATAATACTTTTTAACAGTTATTTCTAAAAAATTTCAATTCCCATTTTCAGCCACAATAAACTCTGGATCTTGATTTATATAATGCCACATAGGAAGACATACTCTAATGGGCATGTTAGTGAATTCTAATGACTGCACACGGTATATTTATATTTCCTAAACGTTGCAAAATTAAATTAACAGTAGTCCAAGGAACAGTAATAATTTTTTTCTGTCGTTGATTTCTGAATATTTACCCAAGTAATTTTATAGGATCATATAAATAATATGTTTGAAACCACAAGAGTAAAAAAAGGAGCCTACGTTTTTTGGATATGTAACCCTGATGAGGACATTGAAAATGTACACTGAAACCTCGATACTGCAAGGGCATTGATCTGTATTCTTCTCGTTTGAATGCGTGTTTGCGGCGTCAGACATTCAAATATTGCGCGCCGGAAGTCAGACTGCAAAACTACAGCTGTTTTATCTCGAAATTGAAACTTCAGAGTACAAAATGGTAAAATGCCTTTCGATTTCTTCTAGCACGAGAAATAATCGTGTTTTGGTAACAGAAACAACTGAAAACTATTAAGTACATTCGTTTACGAGGCATAGTTTATTTATAAAGATGTTGTATAACATAGGTTGCTATTGATTTTCAAGCTATTTCAGCAAATGGAACAACAATCTAGAAAATAATGATATTGGCAGCTGTTAAAGGCTAGGATTTGCGACATGGCCACAGAATATCAGCCCTAATTTGAGATGGCTAGTTGGACTATTACCAGAAAGTATTCGCACCTTTGACCGCCAGAGGTTGCTCGACATGTAGTCTCCTAATTTTCCAAAACGATAGTGCTAAAATCGATATTTGCAAGTAGGGCAGGCATGCTGGCTCCCAGAACCGCACAGGAGGGGAGCTTGAAGCCAATGATACCACAGGCATGCAGCGGGTGGGGAAAAATGTAGTGCGCGCGTAGGCTCGTACCTATAGGCGTAAATAACTGGGACTCTTGGGGCCCCAGTGTTCCACATTCCAGGAATTGGAAAACAAGATAAATCAAGGAAACGCCCAAGAAGTAGGCATTCATAACTCCGTACCTCCACCTTGCACTCCAATTTGCATTCAGTACCGTCATGCGACCTTTTTGCCGACGACAGGAAAAATATAAATTATTTCTTTACACGTTCTGTAATTTCGTAGCCTTGATTTTATTTATCTATAAACAAAAATATTTGGATGTTCCATTACTTTCAACAATATATGTGAACATACTTTTGAACAGAACAAAATGAAAAAATTAAACAAAGTATTAATAAAAAGATTTAAATAAAAAATTCTACGGAGTGAGAAAAAGAGTACAGTGGAAAAAATGGTACAGTTTTATAAACGATTCCAGTAAGAAAGTTAATGTAACTAAAAAAGTGGGGCATGTAGCAAACTACTCGGGCAGCGAACACTGGGGCCCCAAGAGTTCTAGTTATTTAGGATACTATTACAGTTTTCCCCATCACTTGCGTGCTCGCAGTTTCATTGGCTTTGAGCTCCCCTCCCGCGCGGCTCAGGGAGACAGCATGGCTGCTCTAGCTGGGCATGCCTAACATTGGGCTATGAACCACAGCGTAACCTGTATACTAGAATTGAGAGAATGAGAGCAAAAATGAACTACTCAACATTGGAAAAAAAAAGAATTTTTCCTATTTTATATGATTAGTCAGCCTATTGGAATACAGTATTGCTAGTAACTCAATTCCGCAAAAATGTGGGTTAGTTCGTTTTTACTCTCAATGCCTCAATTATAAACTCAGAGATCACTTCGAAAAATATTGAACCGTCATTTTTAACGTCAATTATATTTTGTAATAGTAAGTTTTCATTTAAACATGAATTTGTCTAATTAACAACTACGATAAATTTAAGTGTGATTTTAATGTAAATAATAATAAATATAAATGTAATATCTTATTGTCATTTTGTCTGCTGATTAGCTTGAAGGATATTAATTATTGAAATAAATGTTTCAGATTCATGTTACCATAAGATGTTTTGTGACCGACATAATTTTAGTACATTCACTTTTTTAAAATAAATAATGTATTTTGTTCACTTCACTTTATTGCTTATATACGTGTACAAAAAGCAACGATTTTACAATATGACTTAGCAAAGATGTCTCCACATCAGACAATATTGAATGAAAATATTAAAATAATAATATCACTCGGAGATATTATTTAACCTACATTTGAGAAATATATTTGATATTCAAGTGAATGAAAATTTAATGTCGAAAAGACTGAAGGAAAATCAAAATAGGGCACTAATTTCATTTCGGTTATTGCTCAATAATTGTAATTTTAATATTCATATTTTTACCACGAACTGGGGCTGCAAATAATTTGATATGCACTGTACATGTGCAAACAGTGCTGTGGGCTATCATAAAATTTGATGAAAAAACTTTTCATTAGAAATTTGAATATCTCCAAAGCAATTAGTTTACAGATCCATGTTTATTGAAAGCTTTTTTATTTTTTACTACAAATTTTGTTATAGAGTGAAATAAATAGGTACATATTGTTCTGAAGTCCCCTTTATATAGCCAATGAATCTGTGATCTCAGAAAGATTGAGTATCATTCTATATTAGGTATATATTTATAAAGTGAACTACTTAATTTTAGACTACCAAACAAAAAATTGCAGGCCCTTACTTGTATAGAAGTGAGATATAAATCTAAATGTCTAATAGTAAAATTGATACAAACAACAAATAATTTTGAAAATATAATTATAACGAAATTCCCTGTATATTTTATTAGAACGTTCTACGTATTTATTGAAACGAATACTTATGATATCATCGATAATTTTCAAAACACTATAAGTGAATCATAGCTTCTTTGTTTATTTCCCTCAAACACTTTCAACTTTAGTCAATTTTATTGCAACCTTCTAGACTTCATTTTTACCATTAATCCATGTAACTAATCGCGTAATTGTACTGGATCTTTCACCGTCACCATTGTAACTGTTCTACTCATTCAGAAACGAAAATAATTACCGTTTCTCCGTTATAGGTTTTACTGTATTAAACAACTAATAATAAAATTGTAAGAGAAATTTCTTACAATAATCTGTAACATTTTTCTCCGATTATAGTATCGTATTAATAGCCATTGCTGCTTTGTGAATAGTTATTATAGTCCACTCCATATAATTATGTTTCATTAATAACTAAACTAACATCTTATACTGCAGTACTCTATCCCTTGTTACGGTGACGTATTAAATCACTAACAACAACGTTAATTGTCAACATTTCACTGTAATCCTATACTGACATTTTATATTGTTGTACTTCAGACGTGCACAACCCGGAGCAGAAGGCCTCCTCAGGTTTTGGAACCCGGCTCAGAACCGAGCGCGGAATTGTTAAGGTGCGCTCCCACGGCGCGTGGCACGGCGAGCCTTCCACGCTCGTTAAATCTGTTTAGCAAGCGGGAGTCGGCAAACCGCGCGCGTTGCGCCGACGCGGCAAGCCCGAACTGATCATTTTTGGATCAGCAAGTGTCAGGCCGTACTCGCCGAGCCACGCACCGTGGGATCGCACCTTTACGTTGCTAACCACAGCAAAGGCTGGGGTTACCTGCAACGTTATGTGCGCGCGCAGGCTCGTACCACGCACACTATCACAGTTCCCCCGCCCCAAGCTGTGGTTATATAACAGCGTAAAGGTGAATTCCCACGGCGCGTGACTAAGCGAGTCTATTTGGCGAGCCGACAATAAACGGGAAGCCGAAGCCGAGGAATGCGAGCCCGATCTGATCATTTCTACCAACACGAACATTTTCCGTGGGAATTTACCTTAACAGTTTGGCGCCCGCAGTTCTCACCCGGGTCTAGTACCTACGCAGGTCTTCTGCTCCCGACTGTGCGCGTCTGGTGTACTTCAATACCTGATAACACAGGTTACGCCAAGAGCACGAATATGTACATACGTGTCTATACGAGTGTACGTTTACGTGTAACTTGTCTCTCTGTGTGTGTATGTATGTATCATACGGTTTCGTATAAACGCGTGTCACTGATTATATAAACAAGTATAGGTTTATGCATTACACGTGTAAGTATACTCATAGTATATAAGTATATACATATACATACTGAAAGTAAAAAGTTAATAGACAAAAGAGACAGGATTGAAGGATGTAATTTTATAATAATACCTCTTTCCGTGTTCCCGCTTGTATTCGCCGCTGTACTTGGACCTACTGCCTACGAGCTCTATTATCTCGGGTATGCTACTAGCAAAAATTGCCTGCAAATAGAAATCATAACTGGAAAATACTATGCCACTACGAACCGTTTAAAACAAACTGGGTCATCTATGTATGGTTGCAATTTACAGCGGGGGCTTTTCGCCAGATATATACACATCCGGTAGCTCCTCGGTTATATGTACGCCGCAGCAGAGCGAAAAGGGAGGAAGGCAAGGAACGGGCGAGAGAAATGCGGTTCAGGGAGGTAAACGATCTGCGCTCCTCTATTCCGTGTGCCCGTGTGCTTTGTTCCCGTGAATAGTGCCGATCGCTGTGTCGTACTCGCTGTCGCAACGAGATGTGAAAGTGACATTGGCCCGCCGGAACTAGATCGTGGAAATGTGCAAAATCTCGTAGTGACCTTCGCTACGACTTACAAGGGGAGGACACCATGTGGTAGACATCGATTTTGACGAGCCTTGGCACGATGGATCTATGTCGAAAATAAATAAATAAATAGGTGTCCGAGCGTTTCTGCCAATGGGCCTTAATAATAGAGATGTTTACATGGAAATTATTAAAAATTTCGTAGTGGCCGTTGGCGTTTTAATGGGTAAAAATCCCATACTACCCTGGCGCCCCCGGGGGATTCCCCTCTGAAGGAGCCGGGGTGCCTTTTGAAGATTTCCCCAAGTTAAGAAAATAATAAAAAAAAAATTTATAAATTTTTTTTTAAATAATAATTAGGCGTTGGGGTGCCTTTTGAAGATGTCTCCACGTTAAAAAAAAATTTATAAATTTAAAAAAAAAATTATAAATTTTTTTTTTAAATTTATAAATTTTTTTTTAACGTGGAGACATTCTCAAAAGGCACCCCAACGCCTCCAGAAGGGAATCTCCCGCGGACGCCAAGGTAGTGTGGGATTTTTACCCACTAAAACCCCACGGCCACTATGAAATTTTTAATAATTTCCATGTAAATATCTCTATTATTAACGCCCATTGGCAGAAACGCTCGGACACCTATTTACTTATTTTCGACATAGATCCATCGTGCCAAGGCTCGTCAAAATCGGTGTCTACCTCACGGTGTCCTCCCCTTGTTAGGTTAGAAAGTGGGTTCGTGATGGCTGTTTGGTGGGGTGATGGCGTGATGGCGAGTCGCATTCAATAACGAAAACATTAATAAAGCTGTGCTGTAATACCGTGGAACCCTTGTGATTACCGAAACAGTGGTGCAAATTTGCTCGATGCGAAACAATGCTGGGGTTGGTACTTTAACATTTACAGAAAGAGGACTCTGGAATGCGGTGCTACTACTGTCGACAGAAGTGAAATAGAAGAGAAATGGATTTCTTTAATTTTCTTTGCAACACTTCAAGTTTGCAGTACTTATATACTGAAGTCAGACAATAAGTTTCTGTAATTCCGTCGTTGGTGTCGCTGTTGTGATTGTATTAATATGTAATGATTGTCGTTTGCCCGATTATGTATATTTATATTGACATATAATGGTTCATGCGTGAACAGATCTTTAAGCGGGTACAACAAGAAAAGATTGCCGAAAGTAGAAGCTACAGTAGTACAATTATTTTCACATCTTTTGTATGAGATATTTACAAATGTTGCGATGGGAGGTCACAGATATGTCTAGATCAGGGAAATGTGATTTTGCAAAGAAAAATACTTTTTCGATTCAGTATTGCAAACAACCAATTTGAGCCTCTTTACCACACAATGCGCGAAACAAAAAGTGATTGTTATTTATACGATATTTTTTAAGCTTGCTCGTTATACTAGATGTGTGTGTAATGAAATTCGTATATTTTTCAAAACTGGTGATTTAATATATTTTCAGGTTATAATACAACAAATAATAAGACTGTGTTTTTGTGTTTTAAGTATTACCCTATTGTCAAATTATTTATTTTCAAATTAATTATTTATTTTTACACAATACTCAATGATCAGAGACAAACGAGTCATTTGCAATATTGAAATATAAAGTTGCATTTTGTTTGGACTGACTTTATTTCTACAACTGTATTCCGTACTTGTTCAATTACCCTAAGTTATAAACACTTGAAAAACACATTTCGATATTATATTTCTCCATAAATATACCTTCCTAGAGATGTGAGTTATGAGGAGTTAATAGACGACTGCCCCGTTGAGTGTAAAAGATGTGGCGAGGTTAGAAAATGGAATGGTAAAGAAGACGCAAGCGCGAGTGAAGGTACGTGTGTGAAAATGTAGGTGACACAGAAATGCAGGAAGAAAAATAAGGATCAAGTCACATTCTTGGATGTAAAGCAGAAAACATAAATCAAGAAAGCTTGAGCACTCCATTTCGGCTAATATTAGCAAATTAAGCAGACTAAAACAGCTACGAGGTTAAATACTTTTTTTGCGTGCACATCTAGGCTATCTCGAGCAAGGCAGACCTGCGCACGTCTCTAATTCAGAATCTGCTATTAAGTTTTTCCATTGAATCCTTTCACGCGTTACTTTATCAGAATATCACTGGTCTGCCTTTCTGTAGAGGGCTGCTGTGAGGGAAGCGCTACTACATTTCCTGCAAGTTCGCTATGTTTAATATTCCTACTATTGCCGTACTAAAAGAATCAACAACCCACTGTAAACGATTAGCGTAGTATTATTGAAGTATGTAAAATGGGTCAGAGATTTGATTGGAACGTTAAGATTTCATAGTGCTCCCTTCGATTTTGAGTTATGTTACAAGTAATTCACATGTATGCACTCTCTTGCTATTAGACATGTCAGGCAACTAAAGACACTGCCGTTAAATAGAAAACTCACAACAAAGTAATGTATTATAGAAGCAGGAGTTCGTATACAGATCATTATCGTGGTGAAATTTGAAAGAAGTTTGTGGAATAATTCTGATACAATTCGACTGCCATAAAATGTCCCCAAACTAAGTGACTACTAAATCGAGCTTCCATTGGAAATATAATTTTTAATGAGACAAAATTTAAAGAAAATATTTAATATGAAGTGCATGCCTCAAAAATTGTCAAAATGTCTTAGATAGTCTGTTTTTTAAAATAATATGTCTTCTTTTGTGTAACGCAAGGCGATCTTGATAATAAGTTTTGTAATTAATTGTCGTTGTTGTCGTTAAAGTATTTTGCAAGAAATAATTTATCCAACTAAGTAGCCTCCACAGCAGATGTTTTTCTTATTATCAAATCGCCTAGAATTTTCAAAATAACTTTGGACAGTATAATAACTTCTCAAGAAAAATATTCGTAAGCACCTGTATACAGAAACTTGTTCACTAAAAGTTACATTTCCTTCGTTCAACGGATAGTGCCCTTCCGTTTTGAGACATCCTTTACAGACCACCACAATAAAATAACGGGAATAAACTAATTTAGAAACTGCATTTGTAAATAAAGGGGGTAAGCTTGGTAAATTATTGCGAGTCCAGGACTATCTTGATGAGAGAAGATCCCTAAGCAGGTAAACCAAAATATTATGAAACTTTATACGGAACGGGCAGAGGGTGTTTTGATAATAGAGATTTTTTTATAGAAGTTGATAAAAAAAAATTTCTTTGATATTACCTAATTGTAACAATACAATAATATTTATGACTATAATGTGACAATTTACTCTTCGTAGTTACGAAACCTTTCAAATGTTTAAAGCAAAACAATACGTTTTATCATTGAAAAAAATTCGTGATATTCCATTTAATTTGACTACTTTATATTATTATTATTATTATTATTAAATTAACGGGAGAACCCTTTAGATACAAAGTATAGAGCAAATTAGTACAAAGATAAAGTAAATATAACAAAAACATAAAATCACATAAAATAAAATGTAAAACGATAAAATAAAATAAAGTGAAATAAAATAAATAAAAACAAACAAAACAGTCTGAGCCCTAAGACCTAATCACAGCACCAAAGGTGCTTAAATTAATTTAAATTTAATTAAATTACTGAGGTAACATATAAAATATTTCTCTTATTATTTCTGAAATATTTTTTCGCTCCACGAACTATAACAAAAGCGTTTAGGATGATTAAATTTATATAGTGGGAAGCAAAATTTACTGAACTGTAAAATTATTACGTTTTAATAATTAATCAACAGTGTAAGATTTCCTTATGTTTGTAAGAAACCAGTACGCGAACTACGTAATTGAAAATTGCACCGCTTTTATAAAAACACAAATTTAATTAAATTTAGTAATGTATTTTTAAAAAATTTATTTTTACCGCAAAACGATAGAATCTTTATTTTCAAGTGTCCAATTTTATTACCCATTAGAAGCTTGAAATAACAAAAACGATAGCACGTTCCATTACCAAAACATCCTCTGCTTGCTCTCAAAGTTCCACAATTGCCTTTATGAATAATTTAAAAAGGGAAGAAATTTATTTCGAAAAAACCATTCGTAAACTTTTCATCTAAGATTCGGCTCCTTTGCTCCAACGTCTTCGTCTAAATTTAACGCCACCAACCGCACCCAAATCATCATCCTATCCATTCTCAACTGTGTGACTTACTGAATTCGGTTTGAAGCGGTTCTTTATTGTTTGAATCAGATAGATTACATCAGGTCCCCGTGACATCATACTTTCAACCAAGTGCCAAACAGCTTGAGAAGCTTCCAAAACAAACTGGTCTTTAAATGGTACGAGGACATTATATACTTCATTCATTAATAACAAACAAGCGAAGATACGAGATACCGCTGCAAACTATAAAAATCCGCGCCAAGCTCGGAGTACCTTGTCCCCACGAAACACGACGGTAGATGTCTAAGTAACAGACGTGAGTCGCACGAAGGGATCGTACGCCTTGACGCAAGCTCGGACAATTAACCGAAAATAGCGTCCTGGAGCGATGAACTAAATTTTCGATTGATCTTTCGATTCCTCCTACCTAATAGGGTTAGTAGTTATTATCCACTCAGAAACGTTCAAATACGAGAAGCTTCAAGTAAGCCTGCAACATGTTTCCCTCGGAATTGCGAATAAATTGTCTCGAAGGATGTTCGCAATCAACAGAAGACAAAAAAAAAAGAAGAAAGGAGAGGAACGTCGAACGCTCCGCAACGGCAGTCTCGAGAACCAAAAATTCAAAGCGGCCAAACACGTATTTACGATAGTACAGCTGAACAACTCCAACTTGATCAGATCGTCGCGCCTGCGCTAGCGGCAGCTAGGAGAACTGATCCCCTCCACCTCCTGAGGAATTCTGCTCAGCAGGGATTCTCATGATCGCGGGCGCTTAAGGCGCAATAGGTTAGAACGTGAAAGATTGCCGTGATCATGAGAATTCCTTACGAGTGGGGGCAGTGATGCCAGAATCGTGGGACGTGGGACAAATGCTTACCCCCACTGACCTACCGTCGTCCCCCACCTTCTTCCTATCGCACTGCACACAAGCATATCCCTACTCCTGCCCGTGTGCTCGGCAGCTGTGATGCCAGATCGGGGACGGGTTCCCTCGAGAATTTCCCCCACCTCGCGAATACTACGCCGGAGCAGCGTGTCCGTGAGCTCGGCGCTTCGGAGTTGACTCACGGACACGCTGCTCCGGCGTAGTGTGCGCGAGGTGGGGGAAATTCTCGAGGGAACCCGTCCCCGATCTGGCATCACAGCTCGGCAGCCCAACAGACGGCTCATATGGACAGGAGTAGGGATATGCTTGTGTGCAGTGCGCTGGGAAAAAAGTGGGGGACGACGGTAGGTCATGGTGGGGGTAAGCATTTGTCCCACGTCCCACGATTCTGGCATCACCGAGTGGGGGGGGGCCGACCCCCGTAGCTTCCGTCTGCGCAAGCGCGGTGGTCTGATCAGGCTGAGTCGCTTCGCTCTAACACGTTAGCAGCATGTTAGCGTTCGCAGAAAACAGACAGACATACAGACAGAATAAACAGTCATAGATCAAGCTCGCACAGACACCAACGTTATACTAAAGTTTGTCAGACTTCGTGCCTTCTGAAAAGAGTTTACGATATGGATTAATGGCGGAGGACATTGAGAAGAGAGCAACGTGCCTCGAATCACAGGCAACACGGACAAATCTTCCAGCATCGTCGAGTTCACTCGACGAAAGCATCGCGCAACTCGTGAATCTTGGAGAGACTCGAGGCTCGTTCGTGTATGGGGGTGAGCGGGGGGGGGGGGGGGCGGGCGGTGGGTGGGGGGAGGTAGAGGGCCCTGGTAGTACAAGTTGTTAGTTCGTAATATGAGTCCCCTGCGATAAATCGAATCAATGGGGTGATTCAATTTACCACGTCGCTCGTGATGATCGATACATTCGTTCGAGAAAGTGAAGGCAGATAATGAGCGTGGCGAGATCTTTTTTTCTTATCTTCGAACAAATTGAAACGTAGAAAGGAGAGTAAAGTTTCTGCCATAAGGAATTAAGACATGTCGTCGAGACACGACGTGTATCATACCCAGCCATTTCCTTTGTTGGTAATTCACCGAACGTTAATGTTGCTGCTGCAACAGATCCGACTCCGTATTGTTTACGGACAAAGGTACCGGCGCCTCGCGATCAGACGAGTTCCCGTGCGCGTCTTCTCCGTCGCGAACAAATTCGGGCACGAAAAGGAAATAATAGTCTCGTGTGGTCTCTAAACTTCCCGGTGCCGCTTTATTATTAAACTTCTAACGAAATTGCACAAGGTGTTCTATGGCACACTGTCGATCGATGTATCTCCAAAAGTACGTTAAAACGAAAATGATTGAACCTGCGAATACTTTGTGTTGCTGCGTCTGCATTCGTGGCGGTATATTTTTTGGCAAAAGGCCACTTACGTGTGCATACATAGGATTTACAGTTTATTTCGACGGAGATTGAATTAACAAAGTCAGCTGTGTTGTTTGTGTAAATGCACATATCATTTGTGTTATTTATATTTCATGTTTGTACCGTTTAAACCACGCGCTATGAATAATAAGCATTTGTTAACAGTAATTGAATGTTGTATCCTTTCTGCATACCTATGTATTCTAAACTTCTGAAAATAATAAAAGACCAAAGAAAAGGAAAAATTTATTACGGATTATAATTGTTTTCATCCCATTTGTTTCCAGTAATTCCATGTGAATTTGTCGTAAAATTTCATAAATATTCAAAAGCATTCCTTGGTAAACTGCTTGCTACTTGAAATTCATAAAAGTATTTGATTCCTAGATTCAAAATTATCTTAACACACCGAAACATTTGTGATCAACTTAGCTCACCGATTTGTAAATGTCAACGGTCAAATTTGATTCTTTGCAGCAACAACTCAAAATCTTTAACATCTCATGTCCCGCTCGTACCCATCTTCAAGTGCAAACTCAGAATCGAAGACGTAGCAACGTTTAAAACAGACGACCTGCCGAAGGAACTTCTGGTTCCCTTTTCAAGCTGACTGAAGAGTAGACTGACGCATGCTCTCTGGTCTACGTAGAAGAAAAGAATAATAAATACCATCAAAGCAAACCAGAAGAACCTTCGTTTGCCAAGTCTTTCTACAAACACTGACGACCATCTCCCAGTTTCTGTAACGCTTACGTACTTAATATCCTCGGATCAACGTACTTTTCAGGACGCCCACGTTACAAGTTAAAATAGGACATCTTGTGCAATTCTCCAACCATCGTTAACAACAATGGCCCGGTATGCTCGAAACCCACACGTGTGACCGCTGAACGAAAGCAGACTTTCTGAAAGCCTGGGCAGTCAAGAGACAGCGTATAGGGGGGGGGGGGTGGGGGGTGGGGGGTGGAGAAAAGAGAGTTTCAAGCAACTACATGTACAGGAGTCTCCTCTTCTAATCACCTTGCCCCGCGAGAGACTAAAGCGCAAGGTGGCGTCGCGATCCGGACTACAGACCCTTTCATTTCATACGACAGAGTGAGGCGTGTAGGTACGAGGACGATAGAAGTTCGCCGTCGGAGACCGTCATGAGTGTTCCGTTTTTTCGTGAAAAAAAATATCGTATACCTCCCTCGCGATCGTGCTGCCTCTATCTCGTGTTTAGCCCCATGCACTCCCGCGAAGAGGGCACGGAACTCGGAGTTTGGACCGGGGCCAAGCCGATAAGCGAGTCCTATCTCGAGGCCAGCACGCGACTACTTCCCGTTGGACTTCGCGTTACTCCTTGCGTTCACGATATACTCTACTTTCATCTTCCGTTTGCTTCACTTGGACACGCGAAAACGAGGGCGGTATAACTGTACGAAATATCAGGATGGTCCCGACTACGGCCACACATAGAGGTATAGGCATAAGGCACAGGTAGCCAGTGTCGCTATAGAGAATTCTCGAGCTCTTACTCGTTCCTTTTTGTTCTGTTTGCTTATCTTTTTTTCTTTTTTTTCTTTCGTTCTTATCCATTCGTTTTTCCTTTCTCGTCTTTATTTTTTTGTCTCGCTTCCCTTTCGATTTATGGTTCTTTTCTCGTTGTAGCAAGACGAGACGGTCCAGTGCAGATGGACCGAGCTAGCGCGAGCTGCTTTTGTAAGCCGATAAGAAGTTTCTCTTTTTCGTGACATATACAGGATGAGATTCAGAGTGTTGCAAGCCGATGCCTCTGGAATTCAGCGAGATATGAGATTTTTGTTTGCTAGGGATAGTTTCGCCTCCAGGGGTACTTGGCGTGATTAAATCAACGTTTTTAGCATACCGAAGACGTCTAATCTTGATTTCTTTAAACGGTAACATGTGTTTCAAAATACCTACGTTTGTATATTAATTTTTGTAGAAATAGGTCTCGTAATTCCTGTATTCGGGAGCCACGGAAAAAAAAGACCTCGGGCGATGGGGCTCGAACCCGGCATCTTGCGGATCCTCCGCGTACTAGTCAGCCGCCTAACTAACTCCACCAACGCCGTTCCTCCGAGGTCTCTTATTCCGGGCTCCCTCTTATGGAGCTTCTTGATTCCACATTCTTGACAAGTATAGCGACCCCAAACAGCCAATCATAGAAATTTTTTTATAAAACACTGGCTAAAAGACGAAGACAAAACCTTTTTTTGTGGATTTGGGCAACCATTCTCTAAGTAGGAGTGCCTAGTACGCGGTCAGACCTACGTTAATAATTCTCGATTTCAAAGTCAGTGACAAACACCATTTAATTCGTGTTTTAATATCGAATACAGTATTTGAGATATATTATTTTGAAAATTCAATGCTCCCATTTTGGAGTAATGACTGCTTGGTAATTCTACTCGTTAAGGAACTGATTGCAAACGTAGGACTAAGAAAGCACATGTGGCAATTTAAAAAAATCAAAATACGTTCGATAGGACGTATGTACTTTCACGTAGAAATAAAAATTAATTTGATCACATTGTGTCCCTAAAATCGAACTATCCGTAAGAAAGAAATATGTCGTGTTTCGCTTGATTTTAGAAGTATTAGCTTGAAACAATCTCAGTATTACACCCTGCACAAAGCTGCTCATATACGCGACTCGTGGGGATGGGACACAATTTAAATAGGTACGATTCAATTGATGTAAAAGAGAGAAGGTGTAAAGCTGTTTGGTGACTTAAGCTGGTCCTTTTACGTTCGTCCTCGATACTTCGTGAAGACCCGACTCTTTGACTGGCACACTGTTGCTTATATCGATAATGAACTAGCAACAGAAACCGAAGCTTTTCGCATCTCAATTACGTCGAAAAAAAAAACATTTTAAGAAGCTACGAAACCAAAACCTCAGTTATCAAACTATTATACTCGCATTATATTCCAAATCTCAGCACAATTTCGTTCAACGTCTACCAAAGCTGAATCGAGTCTTCACTTCATCGGGAAACCTTTAGGCTATTGTATACCCGCGTAAGGTTTGTCGAATGTGCCATGTTCCAAAAAAAAAACAGAAACAAAAAAAAAACAAAAAAAGAAAAGAAACAGTCCGTCTACCTACTTCGATAACTTACAACGTGAACTATGACATCGGCGTACTTTGCGTTCTAAAGACATTCGTAGACAAACGTTACGCTAGACAAGCCCGCGCTTAAACGGCGATGCTCAGGCGCTCCCTCGATGTGAGGGGTGGCAATGGAGGTCCCAGGTAAACCCGGTACGCGCACTTTTTCAGATACCGAAGTTTATACGTAAGTACGATCGATAAGCTACACATGCTTACGTATGCACGCACACCGGCGTACAGGCATGCTTCTCGCAGACACTGCGCATCGTCGTTCAAACGAAGTAATCGATTCCGCGACGAATGCCACTGTCCTCCGGTAGACTTCGTTACATGGAAAAATCTATTAGGTCATTCCACGGGTGGTGAATGCGAATTTTCTGGGGAGGGGATGATGGAATAACAAACTTTGCGAAATCTAAGTACACCGTCAGATGGAACGATAGAAATCTTATGGATTCGATTTCGTGAGATGTGTAACAGAACGTGGAAGAGGATCACATCAAATATTGCCCATTGATTCCAACGAGAGTTTCCAGGTACATAGATAGAAAGCCAAAAAGTATTTGGTCCTTCACGCAGACATTTAATAGTTCGAGATATTTAACTGTAAGGAGCCTGTAACGATAGTTTGCAGAGGAGATTTAGGATTTTTTCCTTTCCTTTTCAAATCATAAAATTCGGTGTACTGGACAAATTCGGGCAAAGTAAATCGGAACAGGTGTGTTCAGAGGAGAGGGCAGACAAATCAGCTCGAAAAGCAAATATTTTTTGCGAATTAATTTCAAGGAGATGAAAGCAAGCAGAAACTTTTCCTTTTATACAATATTTATTACTATCACGTAGAGTAAAAAATATTTTTCTTTTATACATATCTATTTTACAAATGGCGCCGCACGAGGTTGATAAAATGTTTTAGAAGAAGTGTCTTTAGTTTTACACTGATATTGAGCTTGAAAGTAAAGATACAACGGTTTCCTTGGAATATGTTTCTCCTAGAATCTGTAATTTCGGCCCGAACCTCGGAAAAAAAGAATTGAACCAAAATTATTAAAATAGCAACTAGGAGAAGGCGATTTTTGCAATAAATTTGGATTTTAGGAGTGCACGAATTGCTGGGTATTTTTTATCTCGGAAACTAGAGTCTTTACACTTCAGTGTTAAGGTGCAATGCGGGAGGAAATATATTTTGAACATGCTGTAAAAATTTCACCTCGATCCGAACCTCCGCTTTTTTGCAATCACTGCAAAACCGCAGAAAAAACTCCCACACATCTGACGACTGTAGCGCCATTATATATATATGTATATATTATCAAGAATTTTTGTTTACAATTTATAGTATTGATAAACATTACCTAAAAGTACTTGTCACAATTTGTATTCATCTCCTTATAATTAATTAGCAAAAAAAAATCCTTGACTTTCGAGCGATTTGACTGCCTAGTCCCCTTGAAGGGGACCTCGAATTTGGGACACCCAGATCTCAAAATGCTTCGATTTCACTGATTTCAAGTTTGAAGTCATCTGCACTTAAGGGGGTATACCCGTTTGAACCCTCGGAAAATGTATACATTTTGTGGATTTTTTTACAAGTCAACGGTTTGATGCAGATTTCCCGTTTTTTAACTATGTTTACATAGTATTATGAACTACTTATAAAAAAAGTTTCAGTTAAGAAACTATTGTTTTTCGGAAGTTACGGATACATGTCCGAAAGTCTCTCGATTTTAGACGGCTAAACGGTGGCCCTAAAAACTCGCGCTACGTTCAACCAATTTACTTCAAATTTTGCATGCAGAATCATAATAAGATTCCGCATCGTCCAACGAAGGCTTTTTTTATTTCGATTCCCCGTTTATTATTTATAAAGGAAAAAGGTGGATTTTTCTCTTAGAAAAATTTAACTTTACCTTTGATCTCTCACCATTTCTTTATTTTTCAAAATTTTCAAAATCGCCTTCGTTGGACGATGTGGAATCTTATTATGATTCTGCATGCAAAATTTGAAGTAAATTGGTTGAACGTAACGCGAGTTTTTAGGGCCACCGTTTAGCCGTCTAAAATCGAGAGACTTTCGGACATGTATCCGTAACTTCCGAAAAACAATAGTTTTTTAACTGAAACTTTTTTTATAAGTAGTTCATAATACTATGTAAACATAGTTAAAAAACGGGAAATCTGCATCAAACCGTTGACTTGTAAAAAAATCCACAAAATGTATACATTTTCCGAGGGTTCAAACGGGTATACCCCCTTAACCCTTTCGTTACGGGTGCCGACTATAGTCGACACCCTTGCGACGACCTGCGAACACCGAAGATTACCGACGTACACACTTTGCGGCACAGTGCTCCGTTCAGTGGCGTCATTCCAGCGGAGCGGACTGCCGAAACGAAAGGGTTAACGAAGTACCGAGTTCTCTTGTCAAATATCTCGTAACCTACTAAGTATCTAAACGAAAGACCAAGAATGGGTGAAATATTTGTTTACTCCTCTATCCACTTTCAAGGTTGTGTTAGAATCAGCTGGGAATGCTCCGTGTCGCCCTGAATTCAATGGCTCCATGAATTTATCGTACATATACTGATGATAATAGCAAGACGACTTTCTTTATTACACCATATAAAAAGTGTAAGAAGAAAACAAAATTTGTAATAAAAACAGAACAATAGGGTGAAGGGTGAACTTCAGCGAAGACAGATGACGCTATTCAAAGTGTAGCTAAAAGAATGAAGTTTGCATACGCTGATAGGTTCTGATTCAGAAAACTTTCTACGGTTTGGGCGAAGTTATTGATGGTTACTCTTAAAGAGTACGTTCAGAAGTTTAGCTCTGTTCGTGACACAAAATTTATTGATCTTTCGGGAACTTAAACAAGATCTGTCAATCGAGGAAAAATGTGCTGCATAAGTTGCCCCACGATAAACTCTACCGAAGTACGTGGAACACAAATCATTTTCGGGTTGGTTCGTAACGTAAGATGGAAAACTGATATTGTGTCTGATCCAACTGTTATTTCGTGGGGTATAGAAACCACTAAGTTTTAAGTTAATGTCATCCATTCAAATAATTCATTACCAAACTGCATTATAGGCAATTGAATCGCCCGAAAGCAGGGATGAAAACCAGACCCCAATTTTACTCGATAGGGCAAGAATCTTCTTCATTGGGAAAACTCGTTACTGTAACGAACACTACAAAGGCTGAAGAAGAAATTTAGATAAGGAGGCACACTTAAGTTAACGTAAGTACTTTGTGGATACTTTGGAAACAGATTGTTATCTGTTCAGAAGTTAGTTCGCAACTACGATCACTACAGTGAGAAAATTCTGCGATATTTCTTTCTTCAATAAACGAAAAGATTTCTACAGTAGAGGAGACTGAAGCTTCAGTAGATGAGTAGTAATGTATTGTAGCAAGTAAGACGAAGTCGATGAATAATGGACAAGTGTGACGTAATAGAAGCGCATGAATCAGATTTCAATAAATATAAAGGAAGGTACGCATTGTTCATGGGATGACCTAATATTTTATCGTTGAACAGGCAATGTAATCTTGTAAGTTTATTTCGCGGAGCGAGGAATCTAGTTGAGATTTACGATATGTATTTCGGGGGAGAATGGATGGTTGCTGGACGATCGACTGGAGAACACTGTGCACTCGGAATGTTCACCGTCTTGTGTATCTGGAGAAGAGTAAATCTCGCGGCCACCGCTTGCCTCGCCAGTTTCACCTACTGACGTACGATCCTTGGCGAGGCGAGCGAACGTGATAGTTCTACACTAATGAGACGAGCTCTGCGAATTGTTCCCAGGCTGATGCAGCCAAACGATTGTTACGACAATTTACCGTGTCAATTGTAAAGCCGCGAAATTTATTACTGACATAGCCAGTCAAGTTGAACGTTAACGATTCACTTATGAGAGAAAAGAGATGAAGATATAAGAGGTCACGTTTGAACCTTATCGATTATTCAAAATAACGTTTCAAATGAGAATTACAGCACTTTTGAATGAAGAATAATTACGAAGATATTGCTTCGCAGAGCTCGTACAGATATCTTTTAGTACAAATGATAATTGTCTGTTCAAAGTCAGTAACTTAAGATGTGACTTTGAAGGAAAGAAATTTTTTTTAATCAGGCCATTCAGTCTTTTGCACGAGATTTTTTTTTATAGTGAACTGTAGAGGGCTGTTCATTTTGGTATACATATTGATACTTTGATACTTTGGCTATGTAAAGAAGATGAAAAGAAGGCTTACCAAACCGACGAGTAGAAAAAATACTAGGAATGTTCGGCCGAGGACCGTCTGGCAGTAAACGTCACCATATCCTACCGTGGACATTGTCACGATCAGAAAGTAAACGCAAGTCCAGTACGAAAGTTGTTGCGGGTTCGTGAACTCGAACGGGTCCCCTGAGTTTTCAAGCTGCAAACAAGCAACCGAAGTTTATATTTATAATTCAATGCCCAGCGAGATCTAATACGCTTTTGATAGAAACATTGTTTAAATCTAAATTTATTTAAACAGTTATTCACGTATACAATTGATGGAACGTAGCGAACATTCTTCATATCCTCATTTTTAACAACTAGTTAAGTATAAATTTATTTGTATGGTAGCGTATTAATGTACTGTATATGTGTAAGTTTATTAATAGCAGTAGTAAAATACTATATTGTAGTAACGCAGTATAATAGCACAATACAAGGGGTGTCACAAAATCCAGAGACCTCTCGGAACATGCAATATGCTGATGCAAAAAGACATCGAAAAGTCCTTTACCGTTTTCGGATCGGAGGCTTCGTTCTCGAGATATTAACAGTTGAATATTAGCGGTCCAACTTACGGGCCGCGCAGTTTAAAGCCGAGACAGCTGCCCGCGCGGTAGCGTGCGAGCGGTCACTGCTCCGCGCTCAGCTGACTCGGCTATAAACCGCGCGGTCCGGAAGTTGGACCGCTAATATTCAACTGTTAATATCTCGAGAACGAAGCCTCCGATCCGAAAATGGTAAAGGACTTTTCGATGTCTTTTTGCATCAGCATTTTGCATTGCATGTTTCAGGACGTACCTGAATTTTAGGGGACTCTGTATAATAAAGTTGTCTATAGTTTTACTAGCTAATTATGTATTAAGTTAATATTTACAGAAGCACATATGTAAAATGTTACATTTATGTGTACAGATTTTTCATATCTTTTATCGTGTTGAGAGTGTCCATTGTTTTTGAAAATAAAGAAATACATTTAAGGAAAAATGGGTTCGTTTCATCATATATGTAACTTTGAATATCATTACTTATACTGACAACGATTCAAATTTTGTATACCTATCTAGATAGTTAATTCTGTCAGGTAAAAGTAACTGTACCTTGAAGCGCAGCGTAAATATCGACAGTCCTTTTGATTTCTCAGAACATTAACATTTACCATTTTTGAAAACCACTCGAGCTAAAAGAATGGAATCTACATAAATTCATTTTTTAAGATTATTAATGATTCTGCAAATTTGGAAACAAACAATGTCTGATGTTTCAAGTCTTGTGTGATATAGTTCGTTTGCCAATGGGAAAACTTTTTTTCTGTAACGAGAAAATTGTAGGGATGGCAGTGATACATATGTTTAATATTTTTAAATGATGAAGTTCAATAATGGAGGAGAAAAAGTAAGACAAGTAGAAATGCGAGAGAAGAAAGTGGCAGTAAAATCGTTATTAATAGTGTAGAATAAATAAAATAATAGAAAGTAATACTGAAATGGAATAATAAAAAAATATTAATTGCGCGGAATGATAGAATAGGATGCAACGCGCATATATTTGGGGGAGGTTAGACAAAGAGGAACAGGGGGACGATTGGGTATAAGAACGAGATGACTGAGTAAGAGTGAAGGACAAAATTCGAGTTTGAAATTAATTGAAAACATGGAAAGTGTGTATAAAAAGTACATAAGATGGATATTGGCTTGGGACGAGATTCCAGGAGAATATGTTTTTCTGTGCTCTTATACAGGATGTTTCAAATAACTTTATCGCCTGAAATATTTCTGCTGTATTTCAAATTTCATAAAAATGTTTCCAACAAAAGTTTCAGAGTTTTATGGAGACCGGTGTATAGTAACAATAGTGTTATTCTTTTTGGAGGGATTAACAAGATACAAAGGTGAACTTTGCTTTTTCAAATGGAATGCTATATTTTATTTATCGCTACCTGATAGCCACTTTAAAGAACAATTCAATGATTTACAATAATAAGTCCTTCGAGGTCACTAAAGGCCCTTAAAAAAAACTTTAAATAAATGAATAAACAGAATAAAACTATTGTTTCGACACGCCAGCTCCCACCAGGGGCGTATTTGGCGATTTGGCGCCCCTAGACTAACAAGCGTCTGCTGCTCGTAAATATAATCAAATATTTGAATTCAAAAGAGTTGAAACAATTTTAAAATTAATTTAATATGGCAACTCACATATGAGTTATTACTAATTTGCTATATGAAAGGAACGTGTATTGTTTTTAAAGTTGCCTCAATCCTCTGTGTTTAAACCTTTTCCAATTTCTTTCGCCCAAAATTTGCCGCCCTAGGCTCTAGTCCCCACAAAACTCGGCAACTTTCGTAGAAAACATTTTTATGAAATTTGAAATATAGCAGAACTATTTCAAGTGATAAAGACATTTGAAACACCCTGTATAAGAGCATAGAAAAACATATTCCCCCGGAATCTTGAATAGAAAAATGATCTTGAATCCCTCCCTTGAACACCTTGAGCACCTTAATTTCTCTTGAACAGTTATTTGAAACACCCTGTATAAGAGCATGGAAAAACATATTCCCCCGGAATGTCAAATAGAAAAATGATCTTGAATCCCTCCCTTGAACACCTTGAGCACCTTAATTTCTCTTGAACAGTTATTTGAAACATCCTGTATAAGAGCATAGAAAAACATATTCCCCCGGAATCTCGAATAGAAAAATGATCTTGTATCCCTCCCTTGAACACCTTCAGCCCCTTAATTCCTCTTGAACAGTTTTTTCATGTAGGTACGTACGTATCCATATGCAGCGGAGATATTTAGGTGTTCCATTTACAGTGGTCCACCTTATCCATATTATCATTAGTCCCACACGCGATGATTATATATAGGGATCATGAATTGACATATACGTGAGAGCGACAGATAAGGTGTCAACACTTTGAGTGGCGTCGGTTCATTTTCACGAGGCTACTTCTCCAAACGTCATGCTATACATTCAAAGTGTTAATACGAGGGGAATACACTCGATAGTAGGAAGCAAAGTCTTACCAAATGAATGATGCCAGCAGCTGTTAACCAGACGGAGATGAAGATTGATACGAGTTGGGCGAGACGAATGGAGCTCGATGTCTTTAGAATGTTTAGGTACTGGAGGATGTCAGGGACCGTCATCAGTCGTAGAGCTCGGAGGAACCTCAGTCCGATCCACGTCCGATCGAGATATATCGACACGAAGGACGGTGGTATCGTAAAGTAGTCCACGAACGAATACATCTCCAGCATGAACCACAGCTTGTCACTGGCGGCGATAAACTTTGGCGAAGAAGTGGATTATTAGCAATTAAATTAGTAATTAACAAGCGATTAATTATTATCGGCGATTACACTTACGCGTATAAAAAAGTAGACCATAAAAAATATATTGAAAGCTAAGTCTATCTGCTGAGTAATGTTGTTGCTCCATTTTTGGCAACGTTCTACCTCTTCGCTGTAACATACAATTGACACATGGAGAATATTAATTTACGCCTTTTTAGGAGCTCGTTTAAACTTTATGAAATGTGATCAATGAGAATGAAAATAATATTACAAAAGAGTTTATATTTCGTTGTACAGAATCGAACGCGCGTGTTACAAAACGTTTGTAAAGTGACGATTTTTGACATTTTTGAATATTTTAAAAGAGTTTGTGCATTTTCTTTCTTTACAGTATTGTTCCACGAAACTGTTATTTTACCATTAGTTAACACTTACAAATGTTTTAAACATTCTGTTGCGATCCCAACAGGTAGATGTGAATCAATTATATTTTAAAATATATGTATTTTATATTTCGGCAAGGGTTTCTTAGCACAGCACGTGGTGCAAGGAAAGTTATTGGGATAAATCGAGAGTTTATGAATGTAGACTGAGCGCATCATAGCACAGAAGTAACAAGCGGAGTGTACGAGATTTAGGTCATGGATTTAGTTAAAATTTTACAGATAGTGCACAACATGTACAATAATATATTAGACACAGAGAGCCTACTGCTTAAAAGTTTTCAAAAAAAAATTGGCTTCAAGGTTTTGCCTTTTCCAGGTCCTCGATTTATGCTCATATGTATTTAGAAACTTAATCGTAATTAAGTTGCAGTGGGTACTGAGTTGGACTCTATATAGGAATTCCAGATATTTAAAGAAATTTTTTTACTAATTTTTAATTATTTTTATCATGGTTCATTATATTAGTTTTGTTCCTACGTATACATCTATCTACAAGATCTAAAAACGACAGAAGTCTAAACTCGATATCCTCATAAAATTTTATGTAATAGCACATTACTATACATGTCATGGATTAACTATGCACAAGATTTCAATTTAGAACTGTATCATTAATTGTACGAATTAGAAATCAGTTAAAGTTGTAGTTTCTAGTTAGACCTTAGCTGTTTATGATTAGATGAAAAGTAATTCAGAGTTTAAACAAATTTAACTTTTCAAAAACTTTTCGTCAAAACTTTTTCAATTTTTCATGTCTTTGTTTTATGTACGTACAAAGAAAGTGATACAACTTATAATCACTGTAATTTTATTAAAAGTACTGAACAGGATTGAATGAAAATTGTTTGCTGAAACACAAAGAGTTAAATAATGAGAATAAATAATTTAGCTTTAATGATTCCCAGTCACTGTATTGTTACAATTCTCAATATAATTATTTTTCTGCTTTCATTGAACTCAAGCACGCCTCTTCAACTGTGCATCTTAAAATTTAAATACTAAACAACTTTTAACTTTAGAAATAATTATTTCTCTTACCTGGAGGCATCGATGAAGTATATTATAAGCGACGCTATACTGAGAATGAAAACTAACACCACCTGAAACAGAAATCATAAGTATGGAATAAGTATTAATATAGTATGGAATAATATCCTATTAATTGTTTAAGAAAGAATGATTCTTATTTATTAGAGAGATTAGATATCTCGATCGCAGGTGTTTCCTAAGATAATATTGAAAACTATTCCAAACATACATGAAATATCCAGTATTCCTAAAATCATTGTTTTATACAAAATATGTTGTATTTTCATTGTTCTACCCTACTTTAATTTTAAATTTCTTTTTTTTATTCTCTCTATTTTATCATCCTCCACTCCTCTTTATTTCCTCTCTATTTCCCCTTCATCACTTAAATTTCCTCTAAAAATTCCTCTTTTATCATTCTGTTTTGCCAGCTGTGTCTTTGCTTTGATATTTAGCTCTCTTAGCTGTTTCCCTTCTTTCGATTCTTCCTTCTATATTTGTAACACCTTTCTTTTCCTTTTCAACTCGACATGAATTCTTCCAACTTTTTAAATTCCTCCCTTCTCTTCTACTTTATATTTCCAGGACCATTTGTTTCAGCTTCATTACTTGCGCTTTTATTAAATTTTCTACAATGTTCCTTTCTTTTATTTTTCTTTTTCTTTCTTTCCTTTCTGATTTCCACCCCTCCATTATCCAGTTGTCTTTTCATCTCGTAACGTTGTTTAGAGATCTGCAATTCATATTCAAATATTTATCTGATTGTTTACTTTATTCTTCTTCCTGTAACATACTTTGGCACACCCATGTAGTAGGTTCTCTCATCCGTAATGCTCCTTTGGTCGGTGCTCCCCCATTAGGTGTATATTGGTCTTCCTCTTCCACACTCACATTTGTTTATCTTCTCTCTGTTCCCCGCTGCTTTATTTCCTGTTATAGTTAACTACTGAACTCAATACTACCTCTACTTATGAGCCTATGCTTCATTTTAGTTCCTCTAATTTGTGCTTGTGCTTGCGTATTCTACTTATACAGTAAAATGTGAGGGTGCAAACAAACAAATTTTCGGAAAATGGGGCATCTACTTTCTGATACTGATCTTCCATTATCTTCAAAATAGGAATACAAGTATTAACAATAGAAATAATAAATAATAAAATGAAACACGAATTTGGTTAAAAATTTCTGGCCACCCAAATCTATTTACCGGTGGAATCACAAATTTTTTAGAAAACTAAATTCTGCATAGAGTTTATATTCCTCCTTTTGCCTCGTCTCATTTCAGCCGTTTTTCTAAAGCTTATTTTCGCCTTCCGTTTCATTATTCGAAGCACACGCAATGTCGTGCACAATGCCAATTAAGCTTTATCGGACTGAAAGCATTCTTTCACATCAGTCTAATCACAATTACCACATCCTTGTATTCTACACAATATAGAAACAGTTTCTTGTCTATTGTTTCAGCAACTTTCGTGCATCGTTTTTTCACCCATATTGTGAAATAATCTTTTCTATACTTTTTCCGTGTTATATATCTAATATTCGATCAATTCTATTGGTAGATTTATATCGAATTTTATGCATTACTAAATACAGAAATTTCGCCCCATATGGATTTTTACTAATCCATTGTTTTAAAAATGTTACAAAGTAATTTGTCAGTTTTGCCATCAAGCCAACATATTTTTTATATTTCTTGATTTTACAATCACGTTACTTCTTCCGCGCGACTGCACACTCTCAGATGTACAAGATCTATTAATAGTACTAAAAATACCAGTTACTAATTACTTGGCAGCATATTAGAATTATATAACAGCACACATAGTTCCTTCTTTTAACAATAAAGCAGGCTGTTTGCCTTCACGGACGACTAACAGCAGTTTAATTAGGGTTTGCCGGTTTTTAAAAATCGGGTTTAAAAACTGGTTTTTATTTATGAATTGGTAAAATTCGGAAACCGGGTTTTAAATTGAAAAAAGAACCGGTTTTATATAATAGAATTAAGATGGAGAAATGAATTAATTATTTAATTAGAAACGTTAACATTTTGACTTGAAACTCGCCTCGGACACTAGCATATTGTAGTATGTAACAGTTTACTCATTACTGTAAAACTGTATTCATGAGTCCCGATTTTCTGAAGAAAAATACTAAATGGAATAAAGATTTATAATTTGGTACCACTGTAAAAATGTATATTTTGTGCGGATTTTAGTTTTTTTTTTCATTTGGTTTTGTATGCAGTCTATTTTATTGTGTTATATTTTTGTAGATCCATAAATATTAAATGAACTCAAAAATTGTACAGATTTTAGTTAATTTAATTTGTATTTATTTATTTGGTTTTGTATAGATACAGTATATTTTATTTTGCTATATTTTTGTAATTCCATAAATATTAAGGAAACTGAACACTTTTAAAATAAATACAAATATTCATTTACTATTTTAATTACATATTTTTTGTGAAAATTCGAAAACCGGTTTAACCGGTTTTTGGGGAATAGTGGAATTCGAAAACCGGTTTAACCGGTTTTTGGGGAAGAGTGGAATTCGATAACCGGTTTTTGGGGGAATAGTGGAATTCAAAAACCGGTTTAACCGGTTTTTGGGGAATAGTGGAATTCGAAAACCGGTTTGTGTTTCAACAGTCGGTTTTGTATAAACCCTAAGTTTAATATCATTCCAATACTAGATGATTAGATATAGAAGTGTTAGAAAGTAATGACCGCATTTCAAATACGCTTTTCCCCTAATATAATATATAGGGTGTTTTAAAATTAATAATACAAATTTTGCACATGTATATTATTCATCAAAATAACTAAAAAAATTAGCATTCAATACTGGTTTGAGGACCAATCATTTTTGCGTTATCAAAAAAAATGTTTTCATTTATTATAGTAGGTGGCATATATCTACACCCCACATCTATCCACAAATCAGCACATCGTGTTTACAGAATATATTGTACAACAATTTTATTTACCGTTACAAAATTCCACCCAATATTTGATCACATACATAATTTCATTTAACAATATACGTGATATAGTTTATAGAAATGTGCACTAATATTTCAATATTATTTGTACAAAAAGGTCAATGGATCAGAATGGGGATACGTCTTTAGATTCTGAAGCAAGAGTTTTTATACTCCCAGCTTGTTGCAGTTTTCAGGATTTCAATTTTTGCCTCCTGATTTCTAGTCCTCCAATTCCTTCAGTTCTGTACTACCAGTAATTGGAAGAGGATTGCTTCTTTAATGACAAATCTTCTGGTTGCAAAGTGACTCTTAGTGTCATCCAAGTTGAGGGTTGAGGGTTGGGGCACTCCGAAGGGCAAATGGATCGCATTACGTCACATTTTCTTATTGAGGCACGCAGTCTCTCCCCTATTCGAGGTTTCAATTTATCCAAAGTATTAAGAGCTGCTGACGTGTATTATATACTCTCGACTTGCCCCCAGAAATAGTAATGTAACGAATTTATATTTTCATTCAGCTCATTTTCACCGGACTCATTATTTATGTAATTTCTAACAACTAACCAAAACTTAACGGGATCAAGAGGCAAAATTAATTGTCATGGATAAAAAAACTGATTGATACAATAGATTGTGCCAAACTTATCTTAAACCCATTATATCATAGTTTGGTCTTAAAATTTACTTTGCATTTCTTATTTGTTTTTTTTTCATAACGACGCGTGGATACGTGTCCAATATTACATTAATTGATTTTAAAATACTGTACTTTTAAAACTATACTGCAAGATTCATTCTAACCTCAAAATTCAATTTTAAATATGTTTCCTTTCTATGTATACCCTTCGATACGAAGATAAAGAAATATTTAACTCTCTTTCCAAAAGAAAAATCGCTACTACAATACAGACTGCAAATATTGACTTAGTTTATTAACTATACAGGGTGTCCCAAAATTGCGAAGCAATCTGGAACACGCAATATTCTGATGCAAAAAGACATCGAAAAGTCTTTTACCGTTGTGGGTTCCGAGGCTTCGTTCTCGAGATATTAACAGTTGAATATTAGCGCTCCCAAGTTCCCGAGCTCGCAGTTTAAACTTGAGTCAGCTGAGCGCGCTGTGGCGCGCGAGCGGTGACTGCTCCGCGCTCAGCTGACTCGGCTTTAAACCTCGCGCTCCGGAAATTGGACCGTTAATATTCAATTCTTAATATCTCGAGAACGAAGCCTCGGATCCTAAAACGGTAAAGGACTTTTCGATGTCTTTTCGCATCGGGGTATTGCATGTTCCGGATTGTTCCTCAATTTTGAGACACCTTGTATAACAAAAATGTCTTACAGTTATCAGTTTATGTTTCCAATTTAAAGTTATTTAGAACAATACTTAATCTGACATATCTTTTGTACTGAAACAATTCCTGTTACTACTGTATTCCAATTGTGTTTTTGCGTATTATAATTATTTGAGAAAATACAGTATGACGTTCATTTTGCACATTTCTATCACCCACGATTACCGAAGTCTTTGCGGAAGAATTTTAGGAAATGTGAGTACTTCTGAGGAAAAGGAAACCAAAATCAGTTGCACGAAAATGGTCCATTCACGACACACGGTTTCCTTTGAACAGTAAAGTAAATGTCCCCCTTGAAACCTAAGTCGCGTTTAAGTGGTTCATTCTATAGAAACGGAACGGGAAAGCGTCCACGAAGGCAGGCGAAAGGAAAATAATAGAAGGGTAATAAGGTGGAATACTGCGGGGGAGAACGGAAGGAGGATAAAAGGAATGAGATGGAACAACGATGTGAAATCGATCTTCGAGAGGGTCGAGTGCACTGTACCCAGAATTATGAGCCCGATGCGCCTTTTCGCGTTCGAATTATTTTTAAACGGCTGTTTGCGCTCGGACCACGTGAAGGAGGCTAACCTGGACACTTCCGTGTTAAACTAAGCAAACGGGCTTTAGAGTTCAGGGTTATCGTGCGCTGAAGACCGTAATAAGAGCCTGACCAGCTCTTGGCGAGCCAACGAATTCCTTCATTATCGATCAGAGTCCTTATCAAATCTGCCCGCCCACTCGACCGCCGTTTTAGTGAATGGACTCTACAAGCTGCAGGTATTGTGGTCAAAGAACTGGTTATTGGATATATGGTATGGTATATGGATTACGATATAACGATTGATACTGGCGTAATAATTACTTTATTATAAAATACAGAGATTTATTGTCTTTTCAGTTTAAGAAAATGAATCGTTATTTCACTTTATGGCGATCCCGGTGAATTTTATTGTTTCACATGAAATGTAAATATTATAAAAATATTTACAGTGGCACCTTAATACACAATTCAGGTTTCAAAAGTACGCAAGTTTAGTACCCACGACTGAAACGAATTATACACTATAGGGCGGAGCGGAAAATTTAAATTTGAATTTTCAGTTGGCCTAGGTGCGGGATAGTTGTCTTTTGATTAACCAAACACAACTGTAAAAATTTTTTGAAAAAATATTCATGTCTGCAGGTTCCTTTTTCTCCTAAAAATGATTACATGATTATATGATTATATGATTATATGATTATATGATTATATGATTATATGATTATATGATTATATGATTATATGATTATATGATTATATGATTATATGATTATATGATTATATGATTATATGATTATATGATTATATGATTACGTAATTATATGATTACGTGATTATATGATTACGTGATTATATGATTACGTGATTATATGATTACGTGATTATATGATTACGTGATTATATGATTACATGATTACATGATTACATGATTATATGATTACATGATTATATGATTATTTAGGAGAAAAAGGAACCTGCAGACATGAATATTTTTCCAAAATTTTTTTACAGTTGTGTTTGGTTAATCAAAAGACAACTATCCCGCACCCACGCCAACTAAAAATTCCACCTTAAATTTTCGCCTATATAGTATCGCTCCGCCCTTTAATCGAATCGATTGCAATAGTGCTATATAATTTTTTGAAACTGTTACCACTTCAACAATCACGAAACAATTGTATTGCCACTTTACATATAAAGTACCATTTACTTTTCAAATTTGAAATTCAACAATAAAATTATTACTGAATTAATTGTGTTATAGTTTTGTAATATATAACTATTCTTTTGCGATACAGAGCTACGACTGCAAAGGGTACAAACCCTTTGTCTCACATTGAACCTTAAAGGAGAGACGCTAGAAAAGTAATTTTTAATGTGAAAATCTGTGAAGCTTTTATAATAGAAACGAATACTATTAACTACTTGCTACATTTTAACATTTAAGAGACTGCAATGGTATTGAAGTAAGGTATAGGTCACGGCAGTTTTAAATTTAAGAATGTCCTTAATTGAAATAAGATCTGACAACAACTCGTTGGAAGCGGCGATAGGGATAAATATAACTATTGGTAGCCAAGACGTCGTTAATAGACAGCTATGATAGGCATTTGACCTTTGAACAATTTGCCAAAGGTGCAATGACGTATACACATATGTCTGTGTGGATGTGTCCGCGCGGTGAATTTTCGATGCGCGTGAGCTCACCGGGCTGGAAGCATCCAAATAGTTAATAGATTGCGGTGATTGCGAAATTAATGCACGAATTGCACGATCATTTTCAGGAACGTTCGTTACGTTAATTTACAGCCGTTGGCTTTGCAATTCGACATTCTATTTTCATGGAATAATTCTTACTCGCTAATACAGTTACTCACAAAATTACCCATCCACCCCATACGTATAACATATTTTACTTATATAAATAACGTTAAATTCAGAATAACCCATTATGATTTACATTAGTATAAACCTTGATTAATGTATTTTTAGTTAGTAGCATCTACCAAAGAAATACTCAAATAAATTTTGCTAGAATAATATGGAACAAGATATGTCGGAATTTCACAGAAAATTTGCTGAATCTATGCATAATAGATTAAAGCTTATAACTTATTGTAATTACGTTTGTATAAACTAAATATTCAATTTGGGCAAATATTTTTTACTTGTTTAAATAAACTGTAAATAACTATGTACAAAATGAGAGTGTATTAATCAAGGTTTATATTAATGTGAATTAGAATTGCCAGTTACTTACTTGAAAGTCTACTTAATATTTAAAATATGTTATTATTCGAATGTTATTATTCGAATATTTGAGTATTCGAATGTTATTATTCGAATATTTGAGTATCCGAATGTTATTATTCGAATATTTGAGTATCCGAATGTTATTATTCGAATATTTGAGTATTCGATTGTTATTATTCGAATATTTGAGTATTCGAATGTTATTATTCGAATATTTGAGTATTCGAATGTGATTATTCGAATATTTGAGTATTCGAATGTTATTATTCGAATATTTGAGTATTCGAATGTTATTACTCGAACACATCAGTATTGGAATACTATTCGCGATATTAGGTCAAAATTAGCTTATAAGATTTCACTCTGACAAATGAACCTAAAGAACTTGATGAATTATAAAATTCACACCACACTATTCGAATACTTAAGTATTCGAATAGTATTTGGATACTTGGATATTCGAATAGTATTTGGATACTTGGATATTCGAATTATATTCGCCAAATAACTGAGCAACTGAAGTCTTCGAATATTCGAATACCGAAAAATTCGACAAATAGTCCCAGCCCTAGTTTTAATATACCCTAGTTTTATTTTGTACCACTTTCCTCTGAAAAGTACCACTATCTTTTTTCCCAATGTGTACTATATTGTTTCACAGCGTGTACTATATTTTTTCACAATAATGTGTAGATCATTTTTTCACAATGTATACTACATTTTTTCACAATTATACTATATTTTTTGTCACATATGATCGTAAAGTACCATATTTTCCTGAAAAAAAGTTGGCAACCCAACTCAGGAGCCATGTTTCTTGCATGTTCCTATCAGATCTCTTGTAACGATGGCTGCATCACCTGCACATGTTTGAAGAAGAAATGGCAAGCGCGCGATAACAGCAATCGTTCCCCTACAGTTATAAAAATCGTTTCGCACAGAACGATCGCCTATTCATCTGCACGCTATAATTGGAGTTTAACCTTTAATCGATATCCAAGCAAGTAAACCGGCGGTCGACCTACATAACGAGATCAACCCCTTTCTGCGATCTGCCATCTATTTTTCTTCGAGCAGTCGGTATCGAATTCGGTCGCACTGTCTCATTCGTTATTTAATTCGTTCCCATCTCTACTTCGACTGACAGCAGGACAGTTTTTAGAACTGCAAGCTGTCCTCTATCTGCACCGACCGCTGATGGAATCCTCTACGTGGCTTTGTTTCCCTTCACGCGCTCCATTGTCTTTGTATTCTGTTCGCGTAGGCCACGCTCATTCAGACGCACAGGCACAGACACAAAAGGCGATATCACTTAACGTTCATGTACCATAGTAACAAAAACAAAATGGAATAAACTGCTCTGCACTCAGCTGCAATTCTGGATTTACAGGTTCTACATATGTCTTATTTTTAAGATTTCGTGAGCTGTAACTTGCAAACACTTACGAATAACGACCGACTTTTAAGATTAGGTGTTTTTAACGCCCTCCATACAAAAGTGTACTTTATGTATTTCGTGTTTCTAAATCTTCTTTTTCTATATATATATAAAATTCAAATATCACAGTCTGACTCACTCACTCACTGACTCATCACGATTTCTCTGGAACCACTGATCCTATGACCTTGAAATTTGGTAGGTTCCTCTTAGCCCCTAGGCGCTCGCTAAGAAATCTTTTTAAAAACTCCCTCCCCTTCACCGAAAAAAGATATATAACTCGGGCAAGGCCGGTCACTTTAAGCTACTTATGTACACACTGTGCGATCGAAAGGGTGGTACAAGCGGGCAGGAGGACATTCTTTATGCAAAATAAATCAAGAGAGTAGAATAAAATTTTGTCACCCAAGGTTTACTTTTCGAGAAACACTTTCAATTTTTCAGTTGGGTAATATTCTTTAGTTGCAAACTTACTTTATATTCATACACAAGTTACTCTCATTAAAATTTAAATTCCATTCTTGTTTTCACTCCTCAGTTACACTATTATTTTATTGCATCTTATATTAGTTAGAAATAATTTTCGTAAGATTTGTTCATATTTATTCATACATTCGCTCGATGCAGTATTAGTACACAGTACTGTCGCGAATATGTGACAGGAACGTTTCACGAAATGCAGACACACATGAGAAAAGACCCCAAAATTTTTCATTAGATGGATTTTCTTATTTCTGGGTGGTGGATACACGTTAAACCGAAGAATTTTATTGATCCTTGTAAGCAGTCAAAATAATTATCTCGCGTGCTAATCCATCAATTTCGATTAAAACTTCGGCAACACCAGTGGTCTATACATAGCCGGCACAAAATCTTCGTGTACACTTACAGACACGCGAGCTCCATCTGCCCAGCGGGGAAGTAGGTTAGAAGTGTTGTATCACTAGCGTTCTCTTACCTCCAATCACTGAAACGTCCATCTGATAACTTCAGCATATATAGGTAATAGCTATTTTTCATACGTCTTACTCGTCATTGCATTTCTCTTTCCCCTTTTAAGTCTAAATTCGTACAAAGCCCGACTCTTTTTTTCATTCAGTTGCTGAGGGTTAAGGTCATAATTTTCCCACGTACAGAGCGTAAAAAGAATTTGCCATAAAATTGATCTCGACCTGGAAATTCAAGATCCAATTTTTTTTTATTTTAATGAGTTCCACTCACTTGGAGGATAAAAAGTGTCAAAGGGACCATACTTTCGACGAAATATTCTTTGGAACATAGTTGCTTTAACACTTTTTCTCGTTTTACTGAATCAAATACGTTTCAATGAAAAAATTTGACCCTGAATTTCAAGGTCGTGGTCAATTTTGCGGTACATCTTTTTAACAGATCTCCACCGATCCAGAGGTGTAGAATCAGAATGTGTGAGCTATGGCATGTATAACCGTTTTACTCCCTGTAAATTGTACGCAGGATGTTGGGAAACAGCTGTTTTGGACAGGGTAGGTAGCGCTCAATAAGCTAATTAAAGATATGTGTAGTAAACATTGGTCTAGAAATCAACCCTGTCACAGTCAGAGGACATTTTCGGTTTGGTAACGCAAGCGATTTTCTGGTTTCTATTAAAGTAAATCCGGGAGACGCGGTCGGGCCGGAGAGTTGGTCAAAACAGTTGATTCCTAGAGAATTAATTGTTCTGAACCATAATACACAAATGTAGAGTCTGAATATAGCGACTGGACCAACTCTCCAGCACGACCGCGCCTCCCGGATTTACCCTAATTAGGATTGTAACGAACATGCAACAAATATTCTAAGAATTCGAATAATTTATTCATATTTGAAATTATTCGAATTATTCGAATAAATTATTTATATTTGAAATTATTCGAATTATTCGAAGAAATTATTGATATTCGAAATTATTCGAAGAAATTATGGATATTCGAAATTATTCGAAGAAATTATTCACATTCAAAATTATTCGAATTATTCGAATACTCCTAATTATTTGAATATTCGAATTATTCGAAGAAATTGTGCGCATTCACAATTATTCGAATTATTGGAATACTTCTAATTATTTGAAAATTCGAATTATTCGAAGAATTTATTCGGATTCAAATATTCGAATTATTCGAAGAAATTATTCGGATTCAAATATTCGAATTATTCGAAAAAATTATTCGAATTATTCGAATACTCCTAATTATTCGCATTCAAAATTATTTGAATTATTCGAATACTCCTAATTATTTGAATATTCGAATTATTCGAAAAAATTGTGCGCATTCAAAATTATTCGAATTATTCGAATACTCCTAATTATTCGCATTCAAAATTATTTGAATTATTCCAATACTCCTAATTATTTGAATATTCGAATACTCCTAAATATTTGAATATTCGAATTATGCGAAGAAATTATTCGAATTATGCGAAGAAATTATTCGAATTATTCGAAGGAATTATTCGAATTATCCGAAGAAATTATTCGGATTCGAATATTCGAATTATTCGAGAAATTATTCGTATTGGAATATTTACATCTTTACTATTAATCGCCTGCGGTATAAAAACAGACAAGTACCTTATATTTAAGGGGTATATATAACTAAATATATTTATACCAAAACATAATATAATAACCTGTTAAAAAGTCCCTCACCTGAATACAAAAACCATTGCATAAAAATATGCATGTACTTTCTGAAATAACTTCCCAAAGAATCGATTCTTTTTCTACCTCCTGACGGTAGGTAACCCCTTAAGACACTGACATTTCGTAATCCAACCTGCAAGCTGATGAAACATAGTTTTTTGCCAAATAAAGGAAAGAGGGCAATTTCGTACGTAATTAGAGCAGAGGCAAAGTTGGACTATGTTTTAGAGCAGACGTCGAATTAGGGAAATGAGTCATATTTGGAAGAAACCTGGTTAATGGCACACTGGCAATCGGCCAGTGCAAGTTTCCAAGAATGTAACAGATTTGTCATGACGCCTGAGATGAAGGGAATAATTCGGTGTACGTTAGCCCATTCCAATAATATTCCGAACGTCTCGAAGTAAAATGTTGGATCTATCTCCAACCCTCACCACTTCTTCTTCATCTCACATAATTCCAATGTGCCAAGATCCATTAGTACTAATCCACTTTTCTAACTGACGATGGAATACACGTACAGGTTGAAAAAAAAAATTAATATTCGTGACTTTATCTATATAAATCTTTGCACCTCAATCTGCGGAGCTTTGACGAAAGTACATACCCACTGTAAAATTCGTCTTCACTTGGAAATTCACTGTCAATCTAACTAAACAACGGCAGAAATTTTAAGAAGCAACAGCTGCTAATGAAATTGTAATAATTGTCCTTTTGAAGTGAATGACACTTATCGCATTATGCGAGATTCACAATCGGATCTAATAGAAAGCACTTTGTCACTTTGTGACCAAAATCTAGTGCACTTACCTTGTATGTATAATAAGTACCTGCTATTCATTTTCCTACGTCAGTATCATGAAAAATCAACAAGTGCTTCGGACGAAATATATCAAAAGATTTAATACAATAAATTGAAGTTTCTACATGAACTGTAAAATACTTTTAAATGGAATCTAGTAAATTATTTGCTCCGTAATGATATACTGTTGCACAATGATTCTCATCAGAAATGCACTCACTAATACAGAATTTGCAACTCTGAACGCAATACAAAAGGTGTCTACAGTTGCGAAATGACCATGCCATAATTAGTACGTTTCAGCGCGTTATAATGAGCCAAACAGAACGTTTACCTCTGTAATTACAGATTGCTCATCGCACGAGTAATGGTTTGCTTTGTGAAACCACCGCCACAGACCGCGCTAACACGATTTTGGTTGCATTACCGATTCGCACGACATCGCGGTATAATCGCAGTGCTGTCGTCCCAATTGTTGTAAACGAGCTATTCAATTGTTAGAGGAATAGAATAATAACAAAGCTGTGGCAACCGTACACACATGGCCGGCACTCTGTATTATTAGCCGCGGAGTGTACCTTTGTATTTTATTTTAATTAAAGTGTTATCTGTACAAATGAACATATCACTCGACCACCACAGAATACAACATATTGCCCATGAAAGCAACTGTTTGATGAAAATATGCTTTTCTTGTTACATTGAACTAAGCAAGATACAAAATTATTGACCTGCTCCAAACTTCTTCATTAAAAAAATTTTCAAGTTAATACTTTTCAGTAGTTATTTAATTAATCTCAAGTAATATTACAATATATATATATAATTTTTTTTGCATATTTTCGTTCAACAACATCTCAAAAATCTCTAGTTTAAATTTTGGATATATAAATCCAAATAAAATATATTATATATTATATATATATAATATATATTATTATATATATAATATATATTATTATATATATAATATATATTACAATATATATTGTAATATTACTTGAGATTAATTAAATACCTACTGAAAAATATTAACATGAAATTTTTTTAATGAGGAAGGTTGGAGCAGATGAATAATTTTGTGTATATATATACCACTTGTTAAGATTGCGAGAAAGAAGAAAAGTGTTCCTTAAAGGGACTAGGCAGTCGAAAAATCGATTTTTTTATCGCATTTTCCGAAAGTACAATCTTTTCTCAATAAAATGCCGCTTGGTTTATAGTAAAATCGATTTTTCGACAGCCTAGTCCCCTTAAGGGCATCTGCCGGTCAAAAATCGAAAAAAATTTGTTTGCATATTTTCGTTCAACAACATCTCAAAAATGTCCAGTTAAAATTTTGTATCGAAATTCCCAGCGGTAGAGATTTTACTGGCAGTTCAGGGGAATCAACAGTGTAACGGCCTTAAAAATAGGTGTTTTTTGAAGATGGATTGTCACGCAGGTACAATAGATAGAAATGTGATTTTTCTTTTAATTAATAATACATTCATTGGTCTAAAAAAAATCAATTTTTATTCTAATCGAATAAAAGCATAGAAAATAGGGCGCTTACGGGCAAGTCCCTATCACTAGACGAACGCGCTCGGCGTCAAACTTTAAGTACGTTTTTCCCGAAACAATTTTTCACGCACTGTCACCACGATAAAAAATGCAATTTTTGACCGAATCGAAAAATTCAAACGGGATTCTGCTCGTAATTACACTGGCTTTCGCGCTACCCTCTATTGCGAATTTAATACACTCAATTTTTTTCACAAAACATTTTTGTGGGGAAAATCCTATGTTTTGGGGACTATATCGTTTAACCATTTGGCAATCATCGCCCAGTTGTTTCTGAATACTGCCTGAGGGTAGCGCTATAACGACACATCTGTAATTAAGGAATATTTTTGGTTTTTTCATTTTGGATGATCCTGTCTAAAGTTATCGTGGCGACAGTGGAGGCCAGTTTTTATTTACAACGATGCAGCACGCAATGCATATCAGAGGCAGGGGTGGGGAAAAATGAAATAAAAAAATTGTTTTATACTCTACATTTATAGCACAATAGAGTGCAAAAAGTTTCAGACCCATACATTGTATACTCTTTTCTAGAAAAAATCATAAAACTCGCCTATGTTTTCGCGTGATTTAACCGGCGGATGTCCTTAATATGGGATGACGTTAATGCACTCTGAAAAAGTTTTACTTCGACTTTCTGAGAATAATTGAGACTGCTTTTGATAAAAGTAATAAATGTATATATAATAATAACTAAGTAGCGTATCAGAAAATATATTACAAGCATAACTCATACGCAGTCTTTAAATACTGTAATGTACCATTATTCACCTATAACTCCGCACATTGATAAACTTTTTTCCAACTTTCTCCAGACTCGCAAATGATACATCATCTGAATCAATAAACACTGTGCGACCCTTCAAAAATTTCGCCCTATCTCTGTTTGGGATAACGTGTATTCAAGGAGAATGTTCATTAAAATGAAAATAAATTAATAATCAGTACCGTAAACTTGCCCACTTTTCGGAAAAACTTTATTTTATTTTATTGCGAAGTAATTAGAACATATGGTGTTTTGTAATCGATAGTAATAATTACTCCAAGGTCAAACGAAAAAAAAACAATAGCGAATTCAATCATATGGTAATTTTTCAGTCAGAGTAAAAAATTACACAAACAAAATTTTTTTTCCAAGTGAATTTTGCGATCTCCGAACTTTGTGCTGTTGAGTGAAAATAAACCTTAAAATCTCGTACAAAATTGTTACACAATGCTGGGACAGGACCGGGGAAAATATTGTTAAATTCGTTAACAGTACACCCGGCCAGGACTGGTACATGAGCTTCATGAGAAGACACAAAACAGAACTGACTGAAAGAAGGTGTCAAAATATTTCTCGCGCGAGAGCGGCTGTAAAATATTTTGACCACTTAGAGAAAACGTTGAAAGGCGTCCCGAAAGCGAACATACTTAATTACGACGAGACGAATCTTAGCGACGACCCGGGAACGAAAAAAGCGTGTTTTCGACGCGGGGTGAAATACCCAGAGCGCATTTTAAGGCTTTTTTTAAATAATGTTTTTTTTTAAATAATGTTTTTTTTAAATAATGTTTTTTTTTAAATAATGTTTTTTTTAAATAATGTTTTTTTAAATAATTTTTTTTTTTTAAAAAACATATGTTTTGACAATACTAGTCTTATGTATCCCTTAGAATAAGAACGATTGCTCAATCATAACTCAATAATGAGTTTTAGGCATGTTTTCACAGAAAAATTTCACGTGGGCAAAGACACCCCAACTGAGCGGGTAACTTTGCCCACCACGTTTTTGGCATTTTAAAAGCGCACGTTTAAGTAAAGAATTTTTTTTAAAAGCCTAATTAAATCTACACGCCATCTACCGTATAATAATATTTTTCAAAAAAAAATGAATGCACTAGGGGTGCTAAAAAAGTTATTTGAAGTTCAAAAGTGGGCAAAGTCACCCCAGTTTACGGCAGTTAATTTGAAAGAAATAATATTTAATATCCCAAACACTATCTACCTCCACGCTGACCTACAGTTGCCAAGTAGTACGTTTGTGTTAATGAAAAAGAAGAAGTTAATTTCAGGAACAGAGCGTGATATCAATTGTCACGGCGGAAGTGGTTTCTACTCTAAACACAACCTCGACAATCGCTTTCTCTGTAATTCCACCTCTCCTTGCCCGCTCCCTTCTGTTCTGTTTTATTTTCCCGCTGTCTTTGCCTTTGTTCCTATCTTCCTACCCCCGCGGTTGCAAACGATTTGGGTCAAGTACTGTGACTCGTTAAAAAAAAAAGAGTACGACTTTCGTGTAACCAATGATTCATCACACGTAGCACATGCATCTACGTTCTGAAGGCTCTTGTTTCGTGACGTGAGTTGTAGAAAAAAATTTAAACAAAAAATTAAGTTAAACGATTTTATTTAATTTGATCGAAAACGCAATGAAAACTAAAAATTCATTATTTTCTTGTACCACATTTACGATGGCAATATGGCACGTCGAATAAAATCGTGCGGCAGGATATTTCATCGCTTTTCATCGCTCATTTCGACGCTTGATTCTGTATTAAATTGATTCATATCTGGTTATGACATATCCCTGCCCCGCGATTTTATTTAAACTGACATATCACCATCGCAATTGCAGTACAAGAAAATAATTATTTTTCAGTTTCTAGTGCATTTTTTTTTATCAAATTAAATAAAATCGTTTAACCTTTTTTTATTATTTACTTTTTAGTGTTTTAGTTTGGTAACTAAAACAAAATTGAAAAATTGAACTAGTTGTACGTGACGGATCGATTTTCGATAAATTGTGTATTAGCGGAACTCGAGATGCTACTTTTTGTCGTTTTCGAGAAGAACGCGAGAGACTGATTTCAAGTCTGTTGGATTTGTGGAAGTGGGGTAAAATTGAGTTACAAGATTTGAACCAAACAAACGGACAGAGGAGTGAAGCTAAATAAAATCGTTTGATAATAAAAATGAGATTGTTTTAAATTGTTATTAGGTAATTAGGTTTCAAATAATCAATTACGAAATCGTCTTAAGGGGTTATGCCTACCTGCATGGTCTGAAAACTCAAGTATTTTCGGGATTTTTTTTTTTAAATTTGCAGAAGTTTTTAAATAAACGGTTATATATTCGAAAGTATATATTTTAAAGTTCTTGTAGTTTTTTTTGCAATGCGATATATAAATAAATAATGGAATTATAAGCGATCTTCCGGCAGCGTTTTTTTTTATTACGGTGATCACTGTAGATTTGACCTGGTTTAACAGAAATAAAACATTCGACCAAATTTAGTTAGTATATTAGATTATCTTGTCCTTAATCGTGGCTTTTTCGTTTCCATTGCGTAGTTTTAATTTTACAGATGAAAAATGATGAAACACGAGCGCGATTCTGTAGTGAAAATCGATACTTTTGCTATGAGAAGCCGCTATTTTGTAGCAAATTAATATTTTGGGATAATGAACGATCAAGGACAAGATAATCCAATATACTAACTAAATTCCCGCGAATTCTTTATTTCAGATGAACTAGGTTAGAATTAAAGTGATCACCGCAAACTACTGAAAAAAAAATCGCTGCCGGGAGATCGCTGACATTTTATTTATTTATTTATATTTTCCATCGAAAAAATTACCACAAGTAGTTTCACATGTGCACTTTCGAATACATACAAGTTTATTTAAAAAACTCTTCAAGTTTGTTAAAAAAAAATCTCTAAAGTACTTGTGTTTTCAGACCTTGCAGGTAGGCATAACCCCTTAACGAACGACCGAAGATTGTGTATTTCTCTGACGTTTAAACTATTTGCACTCACAATAACAACCCCTAGCCACAGTATTTGGTGTAATGGACAAAAGTCAAGAATCCAAAGTGTTCGACCCACAAATTCTTGTATCTCAAAATGTTAATAAAGGAACGTAGGTTTATGCAGGATGTTACTCATCACTTTTGCTGAATTTACCGATTTCTTGTCAAAAGTGATACTAGAAATTTATTCCAAATTTCGGTGCATTTTTTCAAACACGTGCCATTGGCGCAATATTTATGCTTTTCATTTGGCTTTTATAAGTTGTGTGTTAATACTGCCATGCCTTCAAACTTGCCGAGCAATTTTTATAGAATGTTAACAATTTGTACGAATTATTTTTGTAAAAAAAATGTATCAAAAAGTACCTTCGTGATTTTTTGTATATTAATTTAGGGACCATTACACTTAGCCTGCGATAACAGAGCCCACAAAAGTGAAATGGTGTCAGACTATCTGGTTTCCTACCATCATCAAAAATACATCGACATGCACATGTTGTATGATTTTATAGCGTCCGGCAGAAACAATTCGAGCACTCGTGAATATTCCTTTTACAACAACATGCACAAAGGATCGAGAGCCGATTGTTCCAGATAGCGCGCATGTATAAGTACCGGAACGCTGCTGAACAGCTAGCCCGCGTAAGGGCTTTTTCACACGTAACACTTATGTGGCCGGCGACTGGTATGTCCAATATACAGGGTGACACTAGAAACTATATCGCGGGCGTACAAAGAAAATCCATCAAGTCCCTTTTTACTGAAATTCATATTTCACCACCACCACATTTTACATTACTCGTGGAAAATAAAAATTCACTTTTCTCAAAACTGAGTTTTGTGGACCTGGAGGATTTTGCTTGTACGCCCACGATATGTTAGGATAATTGTTTTATTACAGTATATTTACTGAAACATACCAGCAATTTTTTGCTCTCGTCTTTACACCTTTTTTTATCACTTTTATGCGCAAAAAATGGTTCCCTTTAAAAAGAAGTTGGAAGTATATATTTTTCAACCACGTACCCTGTCACTTAGAGAAAGATTATGCCATAAAAATGGTCCTCGTTATGATACTCCAGTTCTCCTTTTATTATTTTTTTTATCTTCGTGTAAAAAAGACCTTGTCTCAGTTTTTAGAGTTGCTCTAAATTCGTACATTTTCTACCTTTTTTTATCGTCCTTACAGTAATTATGTTTCCGATTGCATCCAACTTTTAATATACGTTCTTTGTCGTCGTTTAGGTACACTAGGCGCCAGAATCGGCTTCCATTCAGAAATTTGGCAACGTTGCATGTTACTAGAACCGCTGAGTTATGCCTAGTGACATGCAACGTTGCCAAATTTCCGAAGGGAAGCTGTTATGACGCCTAGTGTACTTCCTTTAAACACAGTGTTCGTTCCTTCATCCTCTCACGGTTTCCTTTCCGTTGTAGAGCAGCAGTTATGCTGAGCCTCGCCTATTCGCCATTGTGACTATATTTATAAGTGCAATAGTGCGATAAAGACTTTTAGTAATAATGACAATGCGACTACGTGTTCTAGGATTAAGAATAAAATTGCAAGTCGGTTGATAGAAAATGGAAATGTAACTGGTATTCAATTTGGGGTTTCAAAGCAGTTTTCAATCTCAACCTAGTGCCTGTTTCACATGTGAACGGACCAGGCTGTATATTTTCCTATTTTGTACGAGTACGTAACGTCTGCAGCTTGAATAATCTGTGAATCTCATCCACCTTGAACTCCACTACGACCAGGTCTACAAATATTGGTTTCCAGGAAACAAAGGGGACCCATCCCCAACTATAAGGCTGTCATCTAATTTTTGTAAGAAATAAATAAAATTTTCCAAAAATACATAAGTGGCAAAATAGAGCAATTAAAATTTTATATATATATATATAATACTATTCAAAAATTTTAATTGCTCTTTTTTGCTACTTATGTATTTTTGGAAAATTTTTTATATATATATATATATATATATATATATATATATATAAATTATTATAAATGTATATTTATTATATTCTTAAGTATAAAGTACCCTCGAAAAAAGATTTTATTAAACTTTTTTACTAATGCAGCTTAAATTTTAGTTGCATACAGTAATAATATTGGAACTTCTATTATATTTTAAAGCTACTAAAAGGTCATTACGATTTTTATCATATTGTCTGATGTTTAAGGGTGAACACCCCTGTGACGCCCGGAAAAGTAAGCCATTTTTAAGAATTTTTTTCAGGTATAATTTACCGTTTTCATATAAAATTTGTATTACCTACCTTTAGTACAATGTCTTAAGAGACTATAAAAAAAATAAATACAAAAACATGCATAAATTTGAATATATTAATTAATCTTCTAAACTCTCCACGCGCGCTGGTCGAATGTGTAACTATGGAGCAGGAGGTCCGAAATCAAATTTAATTTTTTTTATAAACTATATGAGCGTTGCTTCCGTTGCACGTACCGATTTATCAAACAAATTATTTTTGTAAAAATGGTGCACTTTCGAGCACCGAGAAAAGTTTCGAAAATCCGCGAATAAGATGGACAGTATTTACAGCGTATTTGAAAAAAATTATTTTCAATTACAGAAACCGTACGTGCAGCGAAAACTACACCCATGTAGTTTATAAAAAAAAAAATTTGATTTCTGACCTGCTGTTCCATAGTTACATATTCGACTAGCGCGCGTGGAGGGTCTAGAAGATTAATTAATATATTAAAATTTACGCATGTTTTTCTATTTATTTTTTTATAGTCTCTTAAGACATTGTACTAAAGGTAGGTAATAAAAATTTCATATGAAAACGGTAAATTATACCTGAAAAAAATTCTTAAAAATGGCTTACTTTTCCAGCCGTCACAGGGGTGTTCCCCCTTAAGGGGGCCCACTTCATCAGGGGTCCACAGGGCCCACATGCCACTGGACAAGCTGACACCCTGGCCAGTCCGCCACTGTTTACAGTATAACATGAAAATTATTATACCATCTACATTTACAATTAGTTTGCTAAAAATAGGCACTTTTGAAACATTTTCGCTTTCCGCAGTTTGGTGGTAGTACAGAAACTGGCAATTCTTATGCAATTCAGAGATATTGAAGCATGAAACATGACTAAAAATGCGAAAGTTTCTGTTAGATGAAATAGATATCAGAAGAGTCATACCACTCATATTTGTCAGTTCGACATAAAAATATCGGTTTACAGCTCCTACCTGGGCGCGTTTCTGACTGCATGCGATTGGTGATGCGCAAGGTGGATGCGCATGAAATTGTTATGCCGTCGACCGCTCGATGCGGGTCGGAGCGGCTGACACGTGCGTTGCTATGCCAACGAGAAAATTTTGTACACTGTTGTTAAGAAGACTTGGAAGAAAATTCTGATTTTAATAAAACCTTATGTAAATCTAAATCAAGATTAAATATGCAAGGGGCAATTTTTTCAGTGGAAATCCACTATAACGGGTTAAAATCAACCCTTAAATGTTGATCCACACACATTTGTTCCGCCAGTGTCTATGGTAAAATATATCATTTCCCTATTTTGGAATGGAGCAGTTCACGCTTGCCCATGTCAGGTAAGTGTTTCAGTGAAACAAGGTGACCACTGGCGCTGAACCGGTACGGAACTAATATGTGTGAATCAGCCTTAAAGGTGTCACGTTTTCTCGTTTCTTGGATATAATTTTGTAATAGTACGAGATGAAGCACAACTTCAAATACAAAATTTGTTCGGTTTTATATGGTACATCACATTATAGGAAGAAAGTTATTTCGTATTGAATAATTAATAAGCAAAAACTGATTTTCATCATTTTATGTATATTTTTCATCGTTGCAAATGAAGTAATTATTTTATACAAAAAGATCATAATTCTGGATAATAATCGTATCTCAAAAAGGCGAAGACAACTATCGACTGTAAATTATTCAATTATTGAATAAACAAGGGTGAAAAGGAAAGGACTGTCGTGACTTTATGTTGAGATAATATGTCGTTAAAAAGTGTTGTAAATAAACTGAAATTACTGCAATAAAACTGTAATATAATACACTCTCAAGCGATAGGGAACAACAGAATCTAGTAAATCGTTCAAACGCTTGGGGAAGCCAGTAGTGATGAGTAAAGAGGAAGTTTTAAGAATCAGGATACCTGCTAATGGTGAAGAACTATCGATGGCTTATTTTCAGTATCGATAATTATCGGTATTGAAAATTGTGGGTTGATATCCGTGCAGTTCTGATCGCTTTGCTTAAGAGCTGCTGCTAAAGCTGATAAAGCGTTAAATTGGACAAAATAATTTTTGTCTTAGAGAAATGATTTCTACTTATCATAATAATAAACAAAAACATCGAAATTCATTAAGAAAAACATTGATGAATTCGATGTACACATCGATCTTCAAATATTGATTATAAAAACATTGATGTATCGTTATCATCTCTACTTTAAGTTTATATAATGAGTCTAAGACTTCAAGTTCAAATTTTAATGTAAATTAGTGAAACTCAAGGTTCGTAATACAGTTAGGTATTAAATTTTCTAAGATTGAAGAAATGGATGTTAAATTTCATGTACATTTTTTTAAGCCAGTTAAAAAAAAGAACAGCTCAAATTCAGAATCTCAAAATTAATTTATAATATTATTACTATAATTAAAAATAAATTGTTTTATAGATATTTACCATTAATACCTACTATCTAAAAAGGATAGACGCTTTATATCCCCAGAAATTGGGGAAAATATTATTACAAGAGAATTTTCCATATTTATGTTCAAGCATAGTAAAACAGGGGCTGGCAGCAGTAGGAATAAATAATCGAATTGCATTTCGAAATTTCATTTAACCCGGTTATAAAATGACAAAATGAAATGAAACAATTTGCAGTGGACTAATATCAAACTTGGAATGCAAGAATAGAGAAAAATGGTCTAATTTCTAGCTTATGAAACACACACATTGATCGAAAACTTTTGAGTGCTGGTGTACGTAACTAAGGAATGTACTTTATTATTCAAATTAAAAGAGGCAAAGTTTTGTTTACAACCCCATATCATGAAGATGCTTTAGCAAAGAATTAATTTGTGTATTTGTCAGGTCCTTATATTTTATGAAATAATTATGTACTTACTTATATAATCGTTGCGAGAAGTACGATAAATTACAGTTATATATTAATTATAATTATACCTACAATGCAGTTCATAAAAGGCCAAATATAATTAGTTGCTATGAAAATGTGTGTTGCGCCTAGACAACACTCTAACTTCCTGGAAGCGCCCGAAAGGAATTCGCCTCTTTTGTGGCAACCATGCGCGCTAGCGACCGACGAAAGACGACGCTGCCCGACCCGAGCGCTGCGTGGTCGGCTCGACACGCCGGCACTTAGATTGTCGTTACGACTCAAACGAGACAGGCCATTCGAGACAGATTATCAATAAAGTTCATTGCTATAAGATATCGTTTTTACTACCATCTACAACTCTATTTAACGCGGCTCGATCATTTAGAATTGATCGAGAAGGACCGAGCAGAGTTTCGGTATACATAACAATGTGATTGAAGAATCACACTTCATCAGAATGTGGACCATTTCAAAGCAGAAGTAACTGTTATAGTGCAGGAAGTTATAATAAATGTATTTAAGTAAAAGAGAGCTATTTATTCAGGGAACAAGTACTATCAAAAATACTTGCAAGGCTTGCATGCTTAGAGGGATTGCCAGTTATAGGTATAGGTGATAGCGTTCTTAGAAGGACTTTCTTCCGTATAATGTATAAGAAATATGAGTTGCTGGCCTCTTACCTCTTATATAGGGTGCCTTACGCTTACGAGGGCATAAAAATTCAACAATCCTCTTTACAAAGTAGCTCTGAGGTAGCTTTTACTCAATAAATCACGCAGCGTGGCGTTAAAAAGCGAAGAAATGTCATGGAAATCGTACGACAGTGATAGATACATCCTACCCACAAATCTGCAGAGGCTGGTATCAATTACTTATCGCACTGATTTCGTAAATAAATTTTCTAAAACAAAGACCCCACATCTGTTTAAAATAATTACCTACCACTCCAGAAAGTAGATATGATACTGAATTTATCCACTTTGTAGTGGTTGCTCCAAATCTGGCGAACTATACATTCATATAAAATTTTAGCCTGGTAATATTAAAAATAGCAAGTTACTCTGATCAAAGACGCTGGCTACACAGGGAGTGTCAAGAACTTGTAGCGCACTGATCTTCTTTGTTGGATGTAAGCACAGGTCCCTTTTATCTCTTTCTAACGAGAAAGCTCTGTCAATCTCCTTTTAAAATAGTCGCTGAGGTGATCCCGCTGTGTCCAAGTAGGGTCCTCTATTTTGTTAACACTTTGAGTGGCGCAAGGTTTGGAAAAATGCCCCTATAAGTCGGTCAGGCCTTTCCAAGCGATCGCTTCTGCCTGGAAAATTCCATACAGCTCGACCCGTGCTTTGTACACATGCCGACACTGTGTAGTTAAAATTGAAACTTCTATATTGTCTATTAAATCTTCAGGAAACTGTAGCCAATGGATAGGAAAGATTATTCCGATGAAGACGAGTCCAAATACGACCTCAGTCGAGTTATCTTTAATTATACGTAATTCGATCTACTTCTGAATTCCATAGAATGATTGAAAACTTTGGTGTAAAAAGGAGGCAACTTCGTAGTTTGCTGAAATTAAGGTCTACAGTACACAAAAACAGACTTTTGAAGAAAAAAAATGGTCAAACTGTTATTCGAAATTTTACCAGAAAAACAGTAAAAAAAAATTTAACGTTAGTTAAACTAAAATTTTAATTTTTTAATATTTCCGGAATTACAAAAATATAATAAAGTAATATCTACTCTATCTATACCAAAGCAAATAAATTAAGAAAAACTGAAATAACTAAATCCCATACAAAATATAAATTATAAATCTTTATTTCATTTAGTATTTTTCGTCAGGAAATATTAACTCATGAAGATTAGTTTTACCGCGAACTATCACTAATAAGTACAATATGTTTATGCCCGAGGCGATTTTAAGTCAAAATGTTAACCTTTTTTAATTAAATAATTAATTAATTTTTACATATTAATTCTACTATCGAAAAATAGTTTTTTAAAATTAAAGACCGGTTGTCGAATTTCACAAATTTATAAAAAAAATACGGTTTTGCGACCCGATTTTTAAAAACCGACAAACCCTGACTGAAATTAAGTTACAGGTTGCATTGAATCAATCGTTATGTAGTTTCTGGCACAGGTGACTATTTCATGATTTAGCAAGCACACTTCCCTATAATTTTTCTATAGTTGTGTACATTGATGTTTTCTGATATGTTTCCATGTGTGTACGAGTACATACATAGTTTTATTTTATTTATTTAAGTAATGCTAAATTCAGAATTACCTATTTTAATTTATATTAGTGTAAACCTTGATTAATATATTTTTAATTAGCACCATCTAGCAAAGAAATGTTCAATGAAGTTTTTCTGAAAGAATTGAAAAAAATAAGCCTGAATTTCACAGAAAATTAGTAGAATATACTCATAAAGATTATAGCTTAGTTTTGTGACATAATAATGGTGTCCAATGTAATTATTTAGGCACCCGAGGTAATTGGATTTTTATACAATTTGGTGCAAAAAGGGGGCAGCTCCGAATTTTGAAAACTCCCCCTGCCATGGACAAAATATATTTTTGGTTAGTAATAGTGCTCAATGCTGGGCTAATATATATATTTTAAAAGGGTAAAATATTTTGAACATTCGTCTAAAGATATTTTGTTAAAATTGTTTTTACTAGTTTTCCAAAAGTAACAATTTAGAGCTGCCCCCTCGTTGCTGCAGTTTCCAATTGCACATCATGTATAATAAAAAATAGCTCCAGTGAGATTGAGTTTGTACTGATTTTAATCGGGAGAATCTCGCCACGAGGATAATGAGATTGGCGGCTGCGAAGCCAAGGTGGTTTAGGTTTGTGGTAGTTTTAGAGTTTGTTAGTAGCGGGCGAACCGGTGTCTGGTATCACCGGAAGCCATTAGAAATGTTAGTTTAGTCTCTAACTTTATAATGTGATACACCTCGAGCGGTAAAGATGTATCTCTGTGGATTTATGTCACGCTGGAAACTCAAATAATGATTGGATTTTAATACAGAACTCTGAGCAAAAAAAGAACAAAGTACCTATATTCTATTAATACGGTCTCTACAAATTGATATAATGTAGTTTGTCGCGGTACCTAAGTCCACCCCTCGGTTTTGACGCACTGAGAAATGCGGGAGTCCCAAAGAGTATGATAAATATAAAATGCCTAACAGTAACTCTACTTACTGTATGGTTGACTTAAGCTACTTGCTCAAAGGAGCACGGTACCCGATCTTAATAAGCCTCTGTCTTCTAAACCAGTGATGAGCAACCTTTGGTCCGTAGTGGGCCAAAAGTGGAAACCTAACACTCTACGCGGGCCGCAATATTAAATACTTAAATATACGAATCAAAGAATTTTAATTTATGGGGCGAATTTGTTATTTCTGACATAGATTTACAATTGAAACAATTGCGGGCCGCAGGTCAGTGGTTGAAGGGCCAAATGCGGGCCGCGGGTTAGTCGATTAGTCCATTTAGTTGATTTAGTTGCGACCTATAACGGGGGGAGCATGCGGCACGTGCCGGGGTCCCGGGCGTCACTCGGGCCATGCGGCCAGTGAGTGTACTAACAATCGGAGAGCGGGAGTTCCCCCAGGACTGACCGCGCCGCCTGGTATGGCTGCATCTCTTTCCCCTGCGCTGCTACGGGGTCCAAGGGCCTCCTTTCAACGGCCGGGACCGAGCAGGGTGGTACGACTTACCACCTGGTCCGGAGGACCACACTATCTGCCTTGCACGGCCCAGGAAGACGGGCCTCCTCCCAAGGAAGGAGGGAATGGCTTTGGATGGCCGCCTCCTCATGGTACGCATTAACCCGCCAGGATTCTACCCCGTTTCTCGGGTACGCGTCCGCTTTTTATAGGCCCGGGCCAGCTTGCGGAGGGACCGTGGGCCGCCGGTTACTCATCACTTTTCTAAACGTTGTTAAGAGGCCCGTCAGTTTGGCGGCAATAGATAAACATCATCCGGGACTCTCCCAAACTTGGGACAAACATTACGCCTAACTCCCCGTTAGATCTTCCCGTGGCACTTTCTCGGTAGATCTTCCTGATGCATCTTCCCGCTAGATCTTCCTAGATACTCTTACCGTCAAATCTTCTCACCAAATCATCCCGCCAGATTTTCCCGCCAAAAAGAACAGGACAACGTCACGCCCTCAAGGAGTATAAAACCCCTGGAGTTCCACCAACGCCACAGACTCCACTCCGAGAGGGTACACACTACTATTGCGAGATGAGAAGAAGCAAGACTACCAACAAGCTGAAATGTCACAGGGGCAAGGGGAATCGCCCGCTCGCGTCAACGTATCCCCTCCAACACAGTTCGTCCCTTGACGAAGAACGCAAACGAAACTAATCGCAACAATCCGCGGATATGGACAGCCGCTAAGAACCGAAAAATAGGACTTCTTGGAGGGGATAAGGTGGAGCGAGCGGGCGATTCCCCTTGCCCCTGTGACAGTTCAGCTTGTGGGTAGTCTTGCTTCTTCTCATCTCGCAATAGTACATCTTCACGCGCTACGTTAGCCCTAGGTTACCTCTCGATAGTATAAAGCCTATTCGCCACAAAAAATAACGTTACTTGAAAAACACGAGTGTTTGCTCTACTTCCTAACAACATATTCAACTTCTTATACTATGAAATTGGGCTTAGAAAATGTCGGGGACATGAATGCCGTCGACAGAATATCAGTTTTTCGTGGAAAACCTCGGCTGCACCGCACCGCTGCAAGAAACGATGGCCCCACCGGGTCACGCGCATTTCAGCCACCCGAAACGGTCAAAGTGCCAACAGACACTCTGTGAACGTAACAGGTGATACTTCAATGGAAATCTAATAGAAAATATAGAAATCGCAATTTTCGTTACTAGATGACTCATCGGAGGTTCGACTGCAGCGCCAACGGAGAATCGCTGAGGCGGCGAAGTACAAAGCGAAATCGAGGCTTGGTTTGTTTTCAGAGTAAACATTCGGAGGCTCTCGGACAATACTTTCGATGCTTCTCAGAAATTATCGACGCGATAACATGCCGAAACCATGCACAGGATGGAAATCACTATTATTATTATTATTATTATAGTTTATTACTTTCTCAAAGTGGTGGCTAGGGCTCCTGGGGGCGTTTAAATTATCTAGATGGACATTAGCATTAAGGGGGCGGCATGGAGGCGTTACACATAAAGGGACGGAAATGGGGCCGATTAGAATTTTAATAACATGAGATTGCACGTGGTTACCCAACAAAGTTCATTAAGCGTGAAAAACTGCAAACGTACACAGAGATTTTCTTACATCAATAGAATATTTTTTATATCAATTATATCATTAGAATGCTAGTCGTAACTGTCGTAACGCACAACATTGCGGTGTAGCGATGCGATCCTAAACGTTAGGAGATAACTGCGTGGGAAGATTAAAATGGGACACCCTGTATATGGCAAGGGGCAATTGGAATAATTCGATAGAACTAAGAGAGCGATGGCCTGAAAGAGTTTGAGAGACTGCTTTAGTACACAAAATTTGACACAATGACAAGAGTCTGAAAGTACTAACGTCTGTGTAGCAGTGTACAAAACTAATTGAGTGAACCTGAAGAAGGTTCGAGATCATCGAAATATAACATACAAGGGAACACCGCGAACCCTTACACACAGATTGGAACGCAACTTTATGGGTTTATAGAGTGATTCAAGATCAGAACAACGGTATGTTTCATTCGTGTCTAATCCCTCTTCAAGGATGTGAAAACTAACCTCAAAGTCAAGTAGGCACTCCCACTTCTTCACGCATAACTCCTAAAGTACAAGAGACAGAAAAAAATGTTTCGAATAAAAGTTTAATGGTACAATAAGCACTGCAATCTTGCGTTAACGAAATTTTGAAAAAGTTGTTTTTTGTCAGGTAAAATTTTTTTTAAGAAAAATAACTTTTTCAAAATTTTGTTAAGATAGAGGAGGATGTAAAGATAGAGTTTGTTGCAGCCTTTAATATTTGCTTCTATCCTTTTCTTCCATTTTCAAGAAAGCAGATGGGAGCATCCTATCCAAAACGCTTAACACACCCTGTATATTATTATAGACAGATGTGCTATCCAATGATTACCTTGGATAAGGTAGTCCAGCTGTGTCTCGATCCTTTCTGTTACTAATATGCCAGAAAACATCGATTTGTAAAAAGCAAAGATTATTAACGATTAGTTATGCTAGAAGTTAAAAGAGAAAGTTGCAAAATTAAATTCCTACACACATCCTAAACTGCTCATACGTATGTCCCCTTCCTTACTGCTATCACTGCTTTAAGAAAACAAGAATTTTAAATTATAACAAGATGGATCTGATCCAAATCTAATTCAAAATTTATTCTGAATGTTATGTGAATAAAATTATACTGTCATCGGTCAAAATTGACCCTGCATTCGCTGTCGACTATCAACCTATCCGCCATCCAAGGATTAAGTGTACTATTTCAGAATGTGTAGAAAACAGTTCTCTACAAACCAATCACCACTACGATTCGAAAATAGCCACCAACGTGAAAATGGATACAATCTTAAGCAGACGTAATACCTTCAAAGCAAATGTGATAACGACACCAAAACGTACAATAATATTTTCACGAATATCAAACAAGGTTCCCTTCTATTTATAGCAACTAAATAACGAACAATCTGTCAATTGTGATAAACTATCTATATAATTACCTATATATGGAAACGACGCACACGTAACTTAGTAAACACCCTTGCGATGATGTTCAAAAACGGTTCAGAGTCTCATATTTCGATATTTTTGCGAATTTCAGTCCTAAATTTTCAGGAAACATTCATGACATATCAAACACTGAAAATAAGAATTTTTTCCGCATATTTCAGTATATGCCCCCTCCCCCATTAAATGCTTAAACAATAGTCCTCGAAAATAAAAATTCCATTTTTTTGTTCGCCTTCATAAATAAAAAGTGTTCCAGAAGCATTTAAACTTTCAAAATTTGAGGGAAAAAAGTTTTTGTTTTTTAGATTTTCGGACTTTTTTCGAAAACCGTTTGTGGCACGAGAAAAAGTAATAGAACATAAAATATGCTCCTTATCCGGATCTACAACTTTTGTTTGACATATTTTTTGATTCAATCAATAACTTGGAGGGTATTATATAAAATCGACTTCCTGAGCTGTTAAATAATGATTTAAATGTTTAAGGGCCCAGGGGCACCCTTTCCCGTTATCCGATCGAGCTCAAACTTTACACGGATTTTGTTTTAATTATTTGAAACTATTCCGGAGGGTGCCCCGAAGAAAATCTTGAAAAAAAAATTTACACATGCAACGTTGCACTTGTAAAAAGATATAGTCCTGAAAATGTAGTCCTCTTTCCAAGCATTCCCCTTTTCCCCCAACATTTGTTTTTAACTGCAATCAGAGAAGAGGTACGGCTTGTCCCACTTCCATGGACCACCCTGTAGATACGCGCGCAGTAATCCTACCGAAATTGCTCGCAGTAGTTTTTACTTAAAGTGCATCCAGATATGTTGGACAGAGGAGCGAAGGCTAGCACCTGCACTGGCGTACTACTGACGCTTCATTGCCGATAGATTTTCAGGACTTAATTTCGCATTCACCCCTATAAATAGGTGGGTGAGAAAAACTCCGTCGACTCTGGCGTTGGCGTGAAACGGCGAAATCTTGGGACTATGCCATCTCGGGATGTAAAACTTCTTGCCTGGCAACGAGTCGTCCTCCTACTTTTGCCACTTAAAATATTGTGAGAGGCTTTTAATTCGGCCCCTCCGTATGCCAGCCGATTCGATGTAATTCGAAGGAATGGTAGGATCAGGTGCCAGTTACTTCTTTGGTATTTGTTTATCCACTTCGGAATTGTTCAGCAACGCTACAATAACGACTACGCGATGCTTGACCTCTCGTTGATTCAGATTCTTAAATGTGGCTCCCTCTAAGCTTATTTAATCAATTATTGTCTGATGTAATAATAGTAGTAATTGAGTTGGAAATCGAAAACAGAAATGATTATGTTAAGTTGGCTTGTTTAGTGGGGGAAAAAAGAAGTTCAAAGAAGATAAGGGAAGTGTAAAATAGAGATACATATGAAGTTAGTCGTTTACAGTTGTTGAAAGAGGAGAAGAAAGGTTTGAATGTAATAGTTGGTTCAACAAGGTTACTTACCGCAATAATTTTGTTTTTAAATTCGAAAGTCCACCTAATTTTACTTTTCTCGGTGGATTGTAATGAATTTCATCGAGTCTTCTTCTCAAATTGTTATCAGGTTTACAACATTTCACTACATAAAAATGTGGAATCTCTATATTCTTGTTTTTACACTTAAAACAAAATTATGGTAACAATTTTTGTTATTAACAAGTGTAAGAAAATAAGTATGAGTATAAAATACACCTAACAATGGTGCAGCTAAGAATAAAAGAATGTAGAGTTTGAGTAAAATACAGAACTTGTAATTTAAGGGTTTATTACTAAAAAAAAGCTGAAAATTCACGACCACAAACAATTATGAAAATTTCTCCATAATAATAGCGTAAATGAAACGAAGAACTTTTTTCATTTTTTTAAAGCATTACTATCTTAAAAATAATTTAAGATAATATAATAAATATGTAAACGAATGATTTAAGAAAATGGGAAATCAAAATTGGGACCAAACGAAGTTTTTTTTCAAACAATCATAAATTCTTCTTTATTAATACAATATCGTGTATTAAGGCATTTAATTTCCTAGCCACAGATGGATTAAAAACAAGAAGCTCTTTAAAAAATCGCGCAACCAGAGCAAGGACCATATGTAATTTCTAAACTGGGTCTCTATAAAGGGGCCCGGATGCAAGAAATATTTTGGGGCCCCAATCAATATCTCAACGGTAAGAGAGCATAAAATCTTTTCACGAAAAACGGATAATAATACCAATATTAAAGAAAATAAACATTACTATATTTAAATATATGATCTTGTTATTGCAATATCATTAATAATATTAGATTATTATATTGGAAATTATATTCTAATTTTCTTTTTTGACAGTCCTCGCATACTCTACTATGGTTAGCAGCACACAACCACAGTCGTGGTATAAAATCAAATTAATTTTAACCAAATAAAAAATTTTCGTTCTAATTTTTCCTTTTTTCCTTTTCTCCCTTCCTCATTTTTCCTTTTCCTTGCACCCGCTGCACCCCCCTATAGTCGGCCCTGCTTCTAAAGTTTCTTTCAAAGAATCACATATTAAGGTAAATGGCCCAGTGCTTAAACAAGGCCCAATAATTAACAATTGAGAAGAAATTTTGTTAATAATAACAGTTTTACTAATTTGCAACGTTTAAATTGATCGAAATATTAGCATTATATAGATACAATTATAAGCTTACATAACTGAATAGTTATATCATGCGAAATTATTATTGTACAGTAAAGCTTCAACAGTTTCAATCTCGCTTCTTACCTAATGGGCTCAAGCAAGCGAGAGAGTATTTTTGTTAAGGTAGTAATTACTTATTATTTTATCATTTTTGAAATAGTACAGTTGTTTGGATTTATTAAATATTGAAGAACTGAAAATTAATTGGATCTCTTATTAATTTTTTGTTTTTAATATTGAAATTATTGCGTTTATCCACTAGTACACGAAAACATGACACGGACCAGTTATTAAACGCGTGTTTAATGGTGTTTAAACACTGTTAGAGACGCCAGTACTCAGTGAAGTTTTCAGATTATTAACATTTATTGTTCTAAAGTAAGTATTTTTTGTATCCTACATATTTACGTTAATAATAACTATACAAAAATATAATATTGTTTAAGAATTATTAGGATAATTAATCTCAAACACGTCATAATATTAACATAATCTACAATTTTATAAACAACTAAGAAAACCCAAATTAATTAATTCGGGTAAATAATAAAGAACTTAACACAAATTTATTATAAATAAAAGGTTTTTATTACCCCAAAATATTACCATATTGATTTCTTACCATTAACTGCTAGAAATAGTTAAATTAAATATATATTCAATAATTGGGACACTGATAATTAATGACTGGGGCAAGCTACGAATTTCATTTAATTATTGGTCCATACGAACAGTTTCATATTTTAGTTAATTTAAAACTTTTCCTTTAACAAATGCAGACTCATGTTAATTTATCTGAAAGTAGAAATTTTGTGCTTTCGAATAATAATATTTAGTTACAATTTTATACTGTTTAAATATAAAATAAATTGCAATTATCTCAACTGCTTCCTTAACAGTTCCACCACTGGACCAATTCCCTTATTTTCCTTCGACGCGATGTAATGTACCAAATTATACAATTTTCCTAACTACAACTGTATGTATCGAAATCAACAATGACTTACATAGGTATAATAGCAAGACTAGAATGTGCAGCAATTGAAATTCCCAAATTTTCTTTTAAGAAAACCATAAATCAACGCAATATCGTATATTAAAACTAATAAATCATTGAATCTCCCTAGCCGCGGACGGATGAAATCTGAAATTATACTAAAAGTCCATAAGAATGATGAACTCAAAGAGGCAACAGGGAAATCCATTAGTGTTACCAAGATAGGCCCAAGTTAAGTGGGTTTATTCAGCATTAGGTATCGCTTTTAACGTCGAGATCGATCGGAAATGTTTGATAGTGTCGCCTAGACACTTCGACTGCACATATACCTACACGTTCGCGATACGAAAATAGCGAGGGCAGCTCGTGATGAGTCTGCTCGAGACCCACGCTAATTCGCACGCTAAAATAAGAACGGCAATCTTTATTTATACTGAGGTACGATAGGTCAGATTGTCGCTCACGGGGCAAACGGTACAACGCCTCGGTGCAGTGGAAACACCGCGTTCCTTGAATCCACCAAATAAAGTTCTGGGTTGGAGTGGCTTTGAATGGAGTGTGCAATTAGATCGAGCGTCACCCTCGCTGTTGGTGGTCTTTAAATGAGTTATTTTTAAGCGTGCTCCTGCACTTCTGCGTCCGCAGCTACGCTTATTACGCTTGATCTCTAACTTCAGATTCAGTGTTGTTTCGCGAGATTTAATGTCGATCGACGGTGGAACAATGGAAGTCGACTATAATATTCGAAAGTATAGTTAAACTTGTGGACTATACTAGCTGTAAGTGGATGTGGATCCAACTGGAAATAAAGATTGAGAATTCTCTGTATCAGAGGGTAATTTGTAATTTGTGTAAATGTTAAGTTGTTTTCATTTCAGCAGATAATTTGCACAAGAATTTTGTTTAAAACTACAGTTACTCGCAAAAGAAGTACCTGCCCATGCCAAACGTGTATCGTATTTTATTTATTTAAGTAATGCTAAATTCAGAATTACCTATTTTAATTTATATTAGTGTAAATCTTGATTAATATATTTTTAGTTAGCACCATCTGGCAAAGAAATGTTTAATAATGTTTTGCTGAAAGAATTGAAAAGGATAAGCCTGAATTTCATAGAAAATTAGTAGAATATACTCGTAAAAATTATAGCTTATAATAAAATCGCAGGAATATTATAGGAATATTAACTTATTGAATAAATTAAATATTGACTGTATTAACTGTAAAAAAAATTTGGAAAAATATTCATGTCTGCAGGTTCCTTTTTCTGCTAAATAATTATATAATCATATAATCATATAATCATATAATCATATAATCATATAATCATGTAATCATATAATCATACAATCATGTAATCATACAATCATGTAATCATACAATCATGTAATCATACAATCATGTAATCATACAATCATGTAATCATACAATCATGTAATCATACAACCATGTAATCATACAATCATGATATAATCATACAATCATGTAATCATACTATCATGTAATCATATAATCATATAATCATATAATCATGTAATTATATAATCATTTAATCATATAATCATAATAATATAATCATATAATCATATAATCATATAATCATATAATCATATAATCATATAATCATATAATCATATAATCATTTTTAGGAAAAAGGAACCTGCAGACATGAATATTTTTTCCAATTTTTTTTTTACAGTTGTGTTTGGTTAATCAAAAGACAACTCTCCCGCACCCAGGCCAACTGAAAATTTAAATTTAAATTTTCCGCTCCGCCCTAATGCCCACGTTTGTTGTAGATCCCAATAAAATTCAAAATCCTGCCAAGGCTGTTGACATTTCACCTACGATGAAAGAAGTGAATCGTTCAGTTACTGGTTCACTTAAAACTCCACAATTATGCACATTTCCACGTAAAAATTTAAAATTACATTCTCCAAATTTCAAACTTTAAGAAAATTCAAAAAACCAAAAATGTGTTGGACTCAATTTCAGTGCATTACTCTACTAGTGTTCTAAAGAACTAGAATTAAAATGATTTATTTCACTCGCAGTTGTGCCATATTTCCTGATAAATTCGGCTGATTTTTTATCAAGTCACCCCCTACGAATTTACAAGATCGGATTTCTCGAAAACGGAGGTTCATAAGAAAAAATTTATTCTACATTTCCGAGCTTATTTTTGTCCAAGGAATTACCATATGCCCGATTGTACCACCCGACCTGACCCACCCTGTATATTCGCTTACCGAAAAGTAAATTCGGCCGATCCATATCGAAAACGTTCAGCCGAGTTTCTTTACAAAATAATTATCTGCCCGGGTGACTCCAGGATCCACGGCATTCTTCCTTCTACCGTTGTCCTTCCGAAGGAGCAATTGGTTGGAAAAGCTTCCGGCGATGAAGAAGGACGAGCCACGAATGGTGGCGATAACCCAGTGACCTACATCTTTGTTGCCACGCTCCACGCTGGAGTCTGGATGCTGCTGGCGTCAATGGTGTAACTGGCGGTGGTAGCAACCCATTTTACCCAAAAAGGATAGACCTATTATCGTTGGGATCAATCGAGGCTGGTACTCGGCAGAATAAAATAGTATTCGAAGTAACACACGACAATGTTTATGCAAATTATTTCCCGAAATGCGTAGCTATATGGTCAATGTAAAAAAATTATGCTTTTGTATAGACAACTGTATGTGTCTCGAATGAATATCTTAATTATGTGTCTTTTTATTAGGGATTTTCAATAATTGAGATTTAATTTTTAAGATTTAAATAAAACCTTGTGACAATTATTGAGAATATATTATTGCTGGACGATTTAGGTAATATGTTTTTACCGAGAAATATTACGTAGATAATTTTTAGTAAAATTTATATTTTTCGATGTTTTCTGCTGCGAATTCAAAATTTAGGTCACGGTTGAGTAGAAAAGATTTAATAATTTAGAGACGGTTACAAGATTATTCAATAATGCCAGTCACTAATCAGAGTTTCTCGGTAGAATTAACTTTTTATGATGGTTTGAAAATGAAATCGTGTCTGTGAAATCAGGTTGTCGCGCTGATATATTAAAGATATTACCTCTGATCAATGGGTGACGCAGGTAGCATATTGCGGAACGCGTGAAAATAACTTCACAGTAATTGTCACATTGAATTATATACATTTCTATATACAACTACGTGTATTTCTGAAAATAAAACTCTGTTCAGTAAACATTGTTGTTTTCGATATTCTTTTCTGTATAGGATAGCCACAAAAATCTCACCATTTAAACTATAATTCTTGATTTTGAACAATGTGTGCTATAATTTCATAATTATTACTTATAATGTCATAATTATTACGTATAGCAATAAACAAATTTCTTCTTTTTTATGCCATCTAGAATTCAATTCCGGATTCACAGAACAAAATATAGAATATAATAAATTGTGTATGAGAAAATCCAATTTTAAAAACGTACTTTTTGTTTTAGATCCTTCTGTAGAAAAATTATTCACTGATGTGAGCACTAATTTTATATAACTATCTGTAGAGCAAAAGTATTAGCACGTAAGTGTAATTTCACACAGTGCTAACTGCAATAAGTAGAGAAATATCTAATCGATGTATTATATCGTTGCGTTAATTCAGGAAAACGAATTACAATATTGCATGATTTTTTAAGAAACGAATTTTTTTTTATATTTAATAATTCTCATAATTAAGATAAATACGAAACGAAATTATAACAGCTTCCTTCTCCCTGCATTAATACAACTGTATATTCTTCAAGAAAGAACTAATAATTGTAACCGTGAATATAATTCTAAAAATTATGTAAAACAAATATCACCTAAGCAAACCTTTATTATGACAGCTAGAAAATGGGTACTGCAGCTGGCAGAACAATTGGGCCTAGTTATGCAGAAAGCTACCACCCCCTCCCCAATGACAAAAAATTAGTTAAACACTGTACGGATCCCATAATTTTGTGATCTTTATTTTGCAAAAAAAGATCAACCCATAGAACAACTCTTCCCTTATATAATTAATTATTTAAACTACCAAGCCATAATTCCATTTTAGACTTAAAAAACAAAAGCTACAGAAAATTTAAAACAACATTAATTATACTACTCACTATTAAATAATCCATTAAAAAGCACTGCAAAGCAATAAGCAGAAATAAAATATACCCAATAGAAACAAAGCTAGTTTCCTTTAACAATTATAATCTTCAAACTAAATTTACTCAGTTTCGGATCATTGAGGGTTGGGAGCTTTCTGCATAACTAGGTCCAATTATACCTTGGCTCTGCAGATCAGGAATATTTTTATTTCAATGGCAATTCATGAGTCACTTAATGGAGATATCGATAAGTGAGGAAGAGTGGCACTCGTGTCTCAGCGCTTGAAGAGGTACATATCGCCGAATTTAAGTGGACGAATGTTTTACCAAGCGTCACGATGTTCGCCACGAGCCGGAGTCGCAGAATTTGGGGCGTGGATAAGCAAAGGTGAACTTTCGTCGCGTTCGCTGGAGAATATTTCATGAAGGACGGTACACGCGCGAGTTCAAAAGCACCCAGCCTCGCGATATCGAGTGCAGCCGCACTTGTTTAACCCGCTGACGTTCAGGTGAGGTCACGTTGCAGCTACAAACGAGGAAACGGAGAGGGTTGCAATCGATATTTCCGATCACGGGGGATGAAATCCCCTTCTGTCCACGTTCGCCAACAGCGTCCGTCTCGCTCCCTGTTGCCGGACGAAAGTGAACCAATTTCGAGACCAGCTGCTGTATGGCCAACTTTCTGTTAACATCTGTTAGTCAATAAGGGATTCTCTTGATAAGGGCTGTCTGGCAACTCCGTCCAAAGCAAGGTATTCATAGCCATTCAATTCCTGTACAGTTCGACTTGCTCGTTGTGTTATCCAGGGTTATGGTGATCTGCGGAGTGCGCATTATATCTGCGCATGAATCTGGTTTGATTTTAAAACATTTCGTTGTACAGTAATCCCTCGTTATGAGTCCGTTTCTTCAGTCCGTTGAGAGTCCAGGGTTATGGTGATCTGCGGAGTGCGCATTATATCTGCGCATGAATCTGGTTTGATTTTAAAACATTTCGTTGTACAGTAATCCCTCGTTATGAGTCCGTTTCTTCCGTTCGTTGAGAGTCCGGCGACTATCCCCACCATTTGGAAGCCTGCGGACGAGAGTGAGAGAACCGGACATACAAAGTTACCGTTGCGTATGAAAGAGAGAAAACATGATACTTTGTCTCGCTCCGTCTTTCAGCTCGAGCTCTCGCTCGACCCGCGTGCGGGCCCCTACAATGCGTCGGCGCTTTCCGACGGAGCGAGACAAAGTATTATGCTTTCTCTCTGTTGTACCTCACGGCAACTTCGTGTCGACGCTTTCGTGTCCTCTCGCTCCTTCTCCGGTTCTCTCACTCGCGCCACTGGCCGCGCGGAACCATCTCCGCAAGCCACTATAAGTTCGCCGCCAGCCCCGTTCGACGGACTCATAACGGGGGATTGCTGGGCTGTACCTCCGAATGGCCCCAGTGGCCGATCAACACGAAATTTGTAGGGAGGGTTGGGGACGGTGTTGGGACCCTAAATCTAAAATTGTTGCTTGGGGAATTTATTAGTTTACGAGATATTAATAAAAAACCTTTTAGTATTTCTGTTGACTTATTCCAACATTATGCGTTCCACTTTCCAACTTGTTCTGGATATTAGTACTGGTTGGGGCTAGATTAGTGCGGTGGGCGCGTAAAGCGATGTAAGTTTGGAGATTTGAACCAGAAACTTGGAGATGCGATCCATCCTAGTATACAGGGTGAATACCTATTACTTTATTGGTAGGCAATACTCTAAGTTTGAAGATTGTAGAATATATGTTCATCGTTGAAAATTAACATTTAAAGTATCATCCTGATTAAACAGCAATACCATTTTCAATGATCCTCAAAGATATTTTACCTCAAAGTCGAATTGTGGGTCACTTTGGCCCAGTGAGTCATAGTTCACAGGATTAAATTACCCATATAATTACTACATTTTTATAAAACAAAAGGCTTTTGTTATTCAACAAATACCTACAAAAAATTTCACTCACTGTCCAAAACTAGATGTTAAAATAATTATTTATAATTAAATATAAAGGCCGGCAGAAATCATTATTGCCCAAAATGGTGGAGGAGCTAGATTGGGCCCTGGTTAAAGCTCCTATACTCGGTTTACAATGTTTCTTGCACGGTGTTCTAGCAGTGGAGCAGAGCTGTCCGCGCGGAACCGTGCGCCATCTTGTGCAAGCTCCCTTGCACGAATGAGTGAAAATAGTCGAGAAACTGCGATATATCGTCGAAAGTAGAGTAGGATTTCCTTTGACAGGTGTTACGCAAGTGTTCAAAGAAGACCAGCACATTATAGACAGCTTCAGAGCGATACGTAAGTAAGTAAGTAGTCCTTACGACTGCGCGCCCGGACTAACGTAGGATGAAGAAGCGGAAGCCATTCTTAATCTCGCTCCAACGTGGTTACGTTATCGGCACGGTGCTGCTCTTTTATCTTAAACTCGTTAACACTCTTATAGTTATGCCACGTTCAACCTTTCTACTCGTAATGCAATCACATTCGATATGTACTCGCGAATGCCAGTCAATCCAACGCCTACGTATTGTTTCATTCGAAGCGACCATTACTGATGAAAATAAGTGTGCCGTTTAAGAGGAAATGCCACCTTGGAGGCATGGAAATCATAGGTTTACTTAGCAATTCTTTTCTTTTAAACAATCACCTCAACAGAAAATCTGATTAATGGCATTTATTATACGTCACTTGAAGATTAAAAAAATTTTGGTTTATGTTTTTTTTTCAACAGAATGGCAGACGTAGAGCCGCTGTGCTGGTGGATCCTTAGTAAAGTAGTAACAGTGTTTCCTCGAATAAAAAATAAAAAAATTGCATTCAAAATAAACAATTTTATGGGAATGGTGGGTGTTTGAAGGAAATTTGTGATTTTCAGCAGAAAAATTTGGTTACAAAAATGTCTGCAGCTAAGAATATTTTCAGGCAAATGCAAAATCCGTAGGTACTTATTTAGATTAATGTAAAAGGAAAATTCTCTCAAAATCTCAAGTCAATCAGATGAATAGTCTCTGAGATCCGCACTACGTCAATCGGCAAGTGAATTGTAAAGGCTGCACCGCGTAGCGGCTTTAGCACCGCCATTTTGTTGAAAGAATTTTTTTTTTAATCTTCAAAAGATGTATAACAAATGTCATTAAGCAGATTTTCTATTGAGTTTATTATTTACGAGAAAACAATTGCTAAACGAAACCTATGATTCCCATGCGTCCAAGGTGACACGCCCACTTAAGGCCTTTTCATGCGCGACAGTTTTGTGACTGGCGACTAATATTTTACGTATATTCACTTCATGCTATAGTGGTAACACTGGTTTAAGAAAATTAGCAAAAAGGAAATTGCGAAAATATTTCTGAATTACCAATGGGGTGTAATTGACCCCTGAAAATTCGGTTATTTTCCAATTTTGTGTGATAACTCGGGAGCTGTTAAATATTTTTTCTTGCCAAATGATAGATCTAATTAAAAGAAGTAACTTCTGTCTTGAAACTTTTTTTCTATCTCTTACAGTTCACGAGTTATAACGCAAAATCGGAAAATAGCCGAATTTTCAGGGGTTAATTTCACCCCCTTCGAGTGAATTTGGGCAGCAAACAAAAATTCCGTTGTAATCAGGAGAAAATTCCCTACATTTTCACAAAGGTTCTGAATTTTTTGAATTTCCGGGTTCGGGATGTTCCCTTGTAAGTATCTCAAAAATGCTATTTGGTACATTTCAACCATAAGCATTAAAACTGAGTTGAAAAAATGTTTGAAGACAATGCAACTTCGTGGAATCAAGATTTTTTGCGAGTACTACTCACAACGCAGATGCACGAAACATTAACGATCGGCGAATATTATTAAAGCGTTTAATTACGTGATTACTGTACTGTAATGAAGCAAGCGACTCGTTCGACTAGAATCGAAAGACGACTTTGTACGAAGGCTAAAGGGGGTAGCAGAAGATGAAGCAAAAGTGAAAAGAGGCCTCTGCACATGTGTATGCCACGTCGGTGTCCCTCTCTATATTCCTTGAAACACTGACTCTACTCGTTACGTCTATTGAACAAGAAGCAGCACGTGGATGGAAAGAGGGTGAAGCTCGTCCCTAGCAAGCAGCATTCTTTAGTGAATCAGCGATGTGTGGACGAGCTGCCCGAAAACGTACACTTTGTCCCAGTCGGCTATGAAATAGGAAGACAGAACGGTGTAATCTCCATGTAATTTCTGCGTGATGGTGGATATAGAGAGCGTAGCGTGTGAATGGTCTTCGGGGGATGTATTCGAGGCTAACGTTCGCCCTATTTTACCATCTTCTTACACGTTTGTTCTGTTGTTAATTTTTTACGAACTGAAAAGCTAGCATAACCAGAAAAGAAAGGTCATGGTCAGGTTGGGTACTTTCTAAATGAAATTCAGCTGGGATTTATGAGGATAATAATTTATAGGGGCCTGTAATACTAATTATAGGAAGTAGTGATTAATAGAAATTATAAAGAGCGGTGTGTGAACGTATTTAACAGTAGTAATAATGGTAATAATAGTAATAAACTTGGAAATTACAATAACAGAAATAAATACATAAGTAATTTGTTAGGTAATTAAGTATTTATACGTAATTTAAAGTGTAATGGACGAAAGCAGGCAAAAAGAAGTCTCCTATTATTTATTAAACCCATCCTAAATCTCGCGATGATACATGTTCCTAAAGAAGAAGCTTAATTATGGTTGAACAATGCCCACTAATTTTATCTAACAACAATAAGTTAGGAAATATCGGCAACTCGAAAATTCATAAAATCTGGAACTTTGCAGAAATGTAGCTCAAGTGATGCTACCCTTAGGATCGTTTTATTGCCGAGTTAAAAAATAGTTACGTTTGTAGCATCACTTGAACTACAAAGTTTCTGCAAAGTTTCAGATTTTTTTTGAAATTTCGATTCGCCGAAATTCGCTTGTAAATCATTATGCTGAATTGCAAACACGATGTCCACGGAAGGAAGTATATTCAAGAACATGCTCTTCCTGAATAACAAAAAATTCGAGGTGTATGTCGTTCAGGTGGTAGGAGAGAATAAAATTTTTGCCTTTCAATAAAATTTTTTGGAAATATATTTATAATATAATTAAAACATTACTATTGATAAATGACGAATAGCAATACTTAAAATAAACTTAGAGTATATTAAAATTCAACTTGAAAGAAATGATGCAAGAGGTATCACTTTACCCCGGTCTCCCCTACATGATTTAGCTAACAAAAATTTAAAGAATGAATGTTCTTTTTATGTTATTATAGTAATGACTTAGAATATTTCGTGGAGGAAGTATTTAGATTCAGTTTTGAGTAATGTGTCTCGGGCAAACACAAGTAACAGTGCACCGCCCATCCCATTTATTACAAAGTAGTTCCACGCTATAAACACCAGGACGAATAATTTTTTACTCAGGGTCGGATTAAGATTTTCGGGTCTCGGGGCTATCAAACCTTTGAGGGCCGTATTAGTTAAAAAGTGGGGGATGGGATGTAAAAATTGTTTGTAGTAAAACATACAATAAAATAGGTAAATCTTCGAAAATTGAAATTTATCTGAATAAGATTAAATAACATTTGATCATAACGAAAAATAATCATTTACAAAAAAATAATATTAAAAGACAAACATGGAAAAGATATTTTAAAATAAATTTTAGTCTGATTTCCAATTATTTCAAAGGGAAACATTAAACAAAATTTCATTCAATTATTTTTTTACATAAATGGAAGGTTTGCCCCCCCCCCCCCCTGGAAAATGGGGCCCGGGGCTTACCCCCCCCCCTGAAAAATTGGGTCCGGGCCTTAGCCCCCCTGGAAAGTGGGGTCCGGGCCCTAGCCTCCCCCCCCCCCTTGATCCGGCCTTGAGAATATTCGCCGAGCCTGCAGTTCGTGGCGCGCTCGACGAGCATGCTGGGTAGTATATGGGGGCCTTAAAATGATGTCCACATCTTACAGTTCCCATATGTACATATATTGTGGCATTAACCACTATGTCCTACGATATTACCAGATACGTGTGTCGGACGCTTTGATTGCGATAGTTGTATGAGTCACTCCCTTATGAAATCGCACTCTACTTTTAGCATCGGCATCGCCAAGAAATAGAATCGGAAAGCTTCTTGATTGAGAATAAAATCGCACAATCTCATTGAAAAAGTTGACCCGTACAACGTAAAAATAATAAGAAAATGAAGCATTGTCTACAACCTCTTAAAAGTTAATTAAAAGCAACAGTTACTCCCAATAACACTGCGAATTTTCTACATATTTTATTTTCCCTAATTTTCCACATTTTTCTATAATGCAAAGTTTTCTATTGTCCTTTTATACAAATCTTTTGACTTTACTTCAATAAAATTGTTCAATCACACGGTTCACCTCCTTTAAATCACATTCCCATTATCATTAGATCTTAAACTAGCTTTGACACCGGTTAACAACTGCAAAAATATCCTAAAAGTTAGTAATAAAATTTCAAACAGCGAGCTAAAAAAATCGGGTACAAATTCGCATCTTGTTGAAAGGACTTCGAATGGGCTGTGTGCAGCTCCGTTTTGTTTTGAAACGAACTGTCCACTAGTGAAACGTATTGCTTTACCAAAACACTCCTTTTTTACTCTTTTACTGGCATTGATGTATTTTCACGTCCAAAAGATTTTATCCAGCATCTGACACTGACGTATGCTCTCGTCCAACAGAATTCATTCACTGTTTATTTAGCACTGGCGTGTTTTCGCGCCGTGGCTGCAAAGAACATATACAGGGTGCATCATATTCGGTGTACAAGCCGATGAGTGGTGACTCTACATAAAGAAATTGGTTAAAAATAAAAAATAAAATTTTGTCGTGAATCTCCAAGGGGCCGTCCTTAAATTAGGTAAGGGTAATTTTGGCAATTTCTTACCCTCTCCCTCCCCAGTAATAAGAATTTGTAAGATTTTATATTCCACTCCTTGTATCAGTTATTAAAATTCTTTCAAAGGTTTATATTATTCATTTAACTCGCTTTCGTGTGGGCGATGAAACATCGTTATTTAAGATACTCATATTGAAAATTAGGTTAAAAAACATTACTAAGACGCTATCAGGCGCTCCCCCACCCTTTGGAAAAAATCGGGGGAAATTCGCGACCCCCGCCCCAAAAATTTCGAGAACATTGACTTTCGATTTCGGCAAGGTACGTGAACACCGAAGTACAGTTTTAGGCGCCGGAACAGCATGCCGAAGCAAGGGAGACGTTTCTTCATTACTGTATTTTAAGGGCGTCTGCAGACTTTTTTCCAGGGGTGCGAGCAACTTTGGGATGATGGTAAAGAAAAATTTACCCCCTTGCTTTTTTTAACCCATTTTATAGTGCCAATTTAATTAAAAATTTAAAACCTAAATTTAAAGATATTCATTTTTTTTAGTATAAACTTAATAAAGATTAGTTTTGAAAAATAAGTGATTTTTTTCCCAAAAGCCAGGAGGGGCAACTACCCTTTTGCACCCCCCCTCCGGACGCCCATGCTATGAGTTCTCACTTATCATTGCAATACATACAGGGTGTCCAGTTATTCACTGATCTCCTTAACACTAAACGTACCAAGTGGGGTCAAATGACCCCTTTCAAAATTTACTTTAAAATCGTACATTCATTGTTATTTCTTTCGCTCATCTGACTTTCTGTAAATTCTTATATTATCTGATTATTCAATTTCTCGCTTTCCGTTTTTCTCTTAGCTTATTTTTTACCGAGAAAAATTCTTTGCATACCTTATGTACCAGGAGGGGTCATTTAACCCTTTACGAAATTTACGTATTTTTCTGCAGTTCTCCAACTGGCACCTTACTTCTGGACTCAGATCCACTTCTCAAGTTACAGTTTCATTTATTTGAATCTGATATGTGTGTTTGGTTTCGCTGTGAGCACTTGAACAACCCGATCGGGTCCATACGACGTAACGCATAAACAGAAAGGACTCTTATCGGAGATTTACAAGAAACCAGGGATCGGTGGGCTACGCTGATGGAGGGGGAAACACCCACAGGAGCTGGTGCACGGGTAATAATAAACCCACTCAAACTTGCATAATTTGCTAAAAAATTGTCTGCGGAAAATGCATGAAGGAGAAACCAGTCGTATGTAAAAAGTGTAATAATTGATTATTTTATTTATAAAAATAAAAATATATGTTTGATTATTTTATTAGAAAACAGAAGTTATGTTACGAATTATTTCCTTTAATAAATTAAGAATTTCTTTCTAAAAATCAACGTTTATTTCAGAAGGTGTCAAATGACCTCTTATGGTAAGAATAGGTATGTGTTAAAGCAGGTGTTTAGAAACGTAAAATGAAGAAAAATAATGTTTATAAATATGGTGTCAAAAGCCGATTCTTAATGACATATAAATCTTCAAAGAAGTAGTAACCAGAGATGTCAACTCGTAGCGTGATCTGAACTGATAATATTTCAACAAAATGGCCAAAATCTAGATACACGTATACATATTATACGGATCAGTCACATAACTTGTACCCCCTGACTAACTTCTAAAGTATGTGTTGTACAAAAAGGGTTTTATATAGAATTTACACGGTATCGAGGGGAGCATGTGATGCTGAAACAACTTTTTCAACCACCTATTTGTTTACGAGATATCAAGGTGACCTTGAATTTTTTAAATATAATGCGAACATTTTTGCATAAAAATTTAAAAGGCCAGTGGATTTTCTCTAAGAAAGTATTAATCTTTATTTGTCCTAAACTCAATAATTAGCGAGATATTTGCAAAAAGGTTGGTCATGGTCTCACTACATGCAACTGTTACTATTATTAAGTTTAAGAGAAATGAAGCTTATCGAAAGGTCACAGCTCTTTTAAATTTCATACTACAGAAGTTTTTCGAGGTGGACAAGTTATGCGACTCACTCTGTATACGTAAATCATAAATTCAAATATGTGCTAAAAACATGTATTTTATACATATATTATTTATCCAACCCCGTTCATATATTCCAACAACTGCGGGTGAACATTAATGACCAAAACCATCTACTGTCTTCAATTGTAGTTTCAAAGAGTGCATCTGACAATTCCTGTATTTCGCCTTTTTCGACGAAAATTTCGAAACTTGAACGAGCATAGTAAAAATGATCCGATCAAGCTGAGATCTTGCACGCGAGTTAGTGTCAAGGTCCTACAACTTTACCGCACCCCGCCCAGTTCGAACGCACACTTTTTTCGGTACACCCTAATACCTAGATCACCAGATATATTTACCAGCATTAGATTTCAGTTTTTTGGGAGCAATAAAATAAACAGTTTACTCTTACGAGTTTAAAAATCGTGACGAACCGTTAAATGCAATATCAAATATTAGCTGCATGTAAGAATATCACGTTAAGTAGGTAGGTACATCTTCAGAAATTCGTCAATCACTGTTACACCGCGTCGATCTTTACATAGAAGAAAGCGGTGGTTATTTTGATCATCTATTGTAATTTTGCGACGCAAGTAGTGCTAGTCTTTAAAACGTACAGGGTCATCTGTTAAAACTGCAACCTACGCGCGCGCGCGCGCGAACAAGCGAAGTGGCAACACCGCCTCCCGGACGCATTCCACTACAACCACCGGTCCAGCGTTCGGAAAAGGTTTTAGGATGGTCTCTTTCAAATTAACGTCGGAGTCCGAACGCCGGGCCGCGGAATGAGTCAGTGAGGCGCTGTTGCCATTTCGTCTGTTCGCGCGCGCGTAGGTTGCAGTTTTAACGGATGACCCTGTATATCTCATTAACTATTCGTGTTTGACACCATGTTTACACAAGATTTTTTTATTGATTTTACCCCCCTAATCACTTCCTTTAAAGAGACCAGCGCAATAACCAGACACCCTGTATATATTAATAATAATTCGCTTTATAATTCTAAAATATTTCTGTATCATTCTCTATATAATTCTACTATACAGGGTGAGGTATTTAAAACAGGCCACCTGAATAACTCCCCTGCTTTTGACGATAGAAAAAAATACATCAACCAATCTTGCTTGGTTTCAAGGAGGACATAATTTAATGTTAATGGTTTTTTTGTAGGTGGAGCTGTAGAGAAGATGTAAAGGTCAAATTCCTTTTTTCAAATACGTTTTTACATTTATCTTTTAATAAAGAATTTTAAAACGCATACAATGACATACGATTAAAGGTCATGCAAGGTCGTTGAAGGTCACCTTCGACAGAAAATAAATATGAAGGTAATGAAATATATTTGTGATAGTAAATAATAAATTTTAAATATATTATCCCACGAAGAAAACTCCTTAAAGCTTGCTCGACAAGAGAACTCCTTAATTCACCTTAATTCACAGAGTGATTTCAAACTTTTATGTGGTTTGTATAGGAACAAAATAATTTTATTTGTTTAAAATATCGACACTTTCAATTCACAGTAAATCAAATTACAGAGAACTGTGTAAACGACAACGCTCCTGGTTACGGAAGATTAACTGGACAACACTCCCCCCACAAGTAGCGAATGCGGAAGAAGGCATACCCAGGCTCAAGACGGTACTTCCGGTTCCTTACTGCCAGTCAAAGAGTTAAGCGACTGGAGGGTGTTCTGCACTGTTCGTTGTAAAAGCAGAAACACTGCTGTGGCCCTAAACGCTTGCGCAACATCGTCGAGTGTTCCACGGCGTGCGTTAAGCCGGGTCCACATTTGTTACCGCACCTTGCTCTGTTGCCACGTTACTTTATTTAGTGGTAACGAGGTTCGGTGCAGAACCCGTTCCTAAATCTCTTTGAATCTATTTACTGTTACCCGCACCCATTACTCTCCAATGTTACTTCATCGCGTTCCAGTTGTCTGTAGACTGTAAAAGTGGAAACGTCGATTTGAGTTTTTAATTAACTTAAGGGGGAAGCCGCTGTGAAAATTTTTTTCAGAATTATTTTGGTTCATTTTCTTAATGTTTCGGGTCTCAAGAATATACCTGCACAGTTTCAAAGTGGATCTCGAAAAAGTCTGGCTTTGTGTAGCGCAGCACTCGGAACCGAGTGCAGGCCAGTGCCGTCTTAACATGGAGGCGAAAAGGGCAACCGCCTCAGGGCCCCGGAGCTCAGGGGGCCGTGAAAAATTGGGAAATTAAAAAAAAGTAGGGTTGTAAAAGTTAGAAAAGAATTGGAAATGGTCCAACTGTGACGGAAAGAAAATAATAGATACACTAAAATTAAATTTTCAAAATGGGGCCCTTTCCTCGCGGAATGCACCCCACGTTTAATCTTATCTATTTAATTGTCTCAATACTTATTCACTTCGCGTGTTAGCGCGGTATTTTCGACTTTGTTTATTTAAAATAATTTGCTGGCCTCAGGGCCCCCGAAAACGATAAGACGGCACTGGTGCACGCATACGTGACTTGGTATCATTCACCCGAAAAGTTTATGTCAACGAATCCAAATGTATGTAATAAGAGGGTTCATGAGCTTACATATTGTTTAGAACTAGGTAGGGAGTCACTAGCTACACCGAGACCGTAGCTATACATCTGCGAACCTTGAGTTGCAGAAAATAACTTCTCCCCAAATTTTAAGCGCAATTACATATTCCCCAGCGACATTTTTCAAACTAGGCGGATTAATAATTCAGTCGATTTATATCGGATTCACTTGAAATTGTTCATCGTCCACATCTGTTACCATGACCGGTTAGCTACGTAACAGATCAAGGCGCGGTAAGAAATGTGGGCCCGGCTTTACAATTGCGGAGCGCCCCTTTATGGGTTTTATTGTCGCTCATACGTATAAATAACTCAGTGCAGTAATGTGGATGCTATTCTATACACTGTTCTGCTTTACGTGGCACGACGATGATCAATAACTCGAGCGGTGCGTGCGATGAAGTAATATATCACTTTTAGTTTTGTAGACGGGACAATTACGACTACTTTCCCATGATGACGCGTAAATTGAAAAATCTCGCAGGCCTTGAGAAAAATTAATGAATCATATAACGACGAAGTGTCGCGTGCTATGTTTAATTCTATGCACAGATGCCATAATAATTTTTACTGGGTTGAAGTCATTATAAAATTGACCAAGTCCAGTGGTTTTCAAAAATGAGCAAAATTTGCTGAAGACCAAAATCCTATTTTTCAAAAACAGTAGACTTGGTCAGTTCTACCAACAAGCCAGCGATATATTTTGCACTTGCGTTGTTTGACTTGTTGTTTAAAAACGGTTATTCGCGAATTCGAAAAATTATAGAATAAGTCGAAATATCTCCTATCAGATGGACTCGAAAGTTTCATCAGCATTTTACAGGCTGATGCGTCGTTTTCAATATGTAAGCGGTTGGTGTTTAGGAGACTGATTTCCGACGCGGGCTATTTATGTAAATGTCAGCGGCACATGCACTTACGCACACACAAAATGCGAACGAACACACGTTTGTGTACATTGTACTGCTAACAGTAACAGCAGTAACAAATATTTTCAATTCTCCCGCTTGTTATCACGCATCGAGGCTAAAAGCTCGTTGCCATTTGCAATTTTAAACCTATCTACTGAGGAATCACGTAAAACGTCCTCATGTTGAACCACAGTAGAACTATGCAGGCGATATGATGATTTCTCTTCGCCGTTGAAGAATGAAATATATACACCAAATGACGTCATAAGTATTTAATTTGTCATTCACCGATTTTTAAGGTTATATAATAGGGCGGAGCGGGAAATTTAAATTTGAATTTTCAGTTGGCATAGGTGCGGGATAGTTGTCTTTTGATTAACCAAACACAACTGTAAAAAATTTTTGAAAAAATATTCATGTCTGCAGGTTCCTTTTTCTCCTAAAAATGATTATATGATTATATGATTATATGATTATATGATTATATGATTATATGATTATATGATTATATGACTGTATGATTATATGATTATAATAATATGATTATATGATTATATGATTATATGATTATATGATTATATGATTATATGATTATATGATTATATGATTATATGATTACATGATTACATGGCTACATGATTACATGGCTACATGATTACATGATTGTATGATTACATGATTGTATGATTACATGATTGTATGATTACATGATTGTATGATTACATGATTGTATGATTACATGATTGTATGATGACATGATTGTATGATTACATGATTGTATGATTACATGATTGTATGATTATATGATTACATGATTACATGATTACATAATTACATGATTACATGATTATATGATTATATGATTATATGATTATATGATTATATGATTATATGATTATATGATTATATGATTATATGATTATATGATTATATGATTATATGATTATATGATTATATGATTATATGATTATATGATTATATGATTATATGATTATATGATTATATGATTATATGATTATATGATTATATGATTATATGATTATATGATTATATGATTATATGATTATATGATTATATGATTATATGATTATATGATTATATGATTATATGATTATATGATTATATGATTATATGATTATATGATTATATGATTATATGATTATATGATTATATGATTATATGATTATTTAGGAGGAAAAGAAACCTGCAGACATGAATATTAATTTTCTTTACAGTTGTGTTTGGTTAATCAAAAGACAACTATCCCGCACCCCGGCCACAACTGAAAATTCAAATTTAAATTTTCGCCTATATAGTATCGTTCCGCCCTATTATACAACCACTCAAAAGTGTTTGCCCATTTGTTATTTATATATGTATATGTTTTTTTTTTGACAAAAGACATAATAGAACATTCTTTTGCATTTTGTGCTCCAATTTTGAAGTTCATTATCCCATTGCAATTGTTTTATTCCATTTTATCATTTTAAAAGTGATTTTTGCATTTTGAGCATTCAATCCTGTTGCTGCCAGCCTCAATTCATCGTGCTTGTAGATTAGGGTGGCCCTTATTTATACGTGTCGATTTTTTTTGTATTTCATTGATCTCATCCCTTAGAACGGCGCCATTTGATAATAAAATAATCCTTGAAAATGTTTATTGCAATTGAACAACAGGAAAGGGTGCCGACCAGGCCTTAAAGTTTAGAATTTATCAATAGTTTGAATTTGAAGAATTTCTCAAAAATGGTAAGCCCTATCGAAATTTTGTTTAAATAATATTAAAAGAGCATTAAATTTTCTACAATTACTGTATATATAATTTTGTCGTGCTTCCAACCATTTTTTATATAATTGCGTTTGAATATAGAGAAATCTGCACTGCGCGCGTATAGACAATACGTCACGCCGTATACGTGGGACGCGCGAAGTGCAGAACTCTCTATATTCAAACGCTATTATCTAAAGAATGGTTGGAAGCACGAAAAAATTATTCCTACAGTAATTGTAGAAAATTAAATGCTCTTTTAATATTATTTGAACAAAATTTCGATAGGGCTTACCATTTTTGAGAAATTCTTCAAATTCAAACCATTGATGAATTCTTAACTTTAAGGCCTGATCGGCACCCTTTCCTGTTGTCCGATTGCAATAATCTTTTTCAGGGACTATTTTTTTATGAAATGGAACCATATCAGGGGGCGAGAGAAGAAGAAATCGGAGGTTGAAAATAAGGGCCACCCTATTGTAGATATGAATATTTTCCTCGATATGTTTTTTTTTATTATGAATTTAATGTCCCATCAGCATAGAGCCATTACCGTGCACTATTACATTACATTGCATTATTGGACGCTGATGTAATGTGTATTGACTTAGTGTACTTAACATTGTGTGTCTTAGAACCTAATACTATTAGCTAGGGCGCACTAATTATAAGTTATGTTTGTCCAAGGTGTGTTTTAAGGAAGGTCATTTATTGAGTGTGCATCTTAATCTATTACGGTTTCTCATACCTGGTTCAAATTTCCTCAATTATTTGGAGTTGCTCTAGAAAGGATATTATATATATTGCTAATATATTTTTTATTATTCAAACGTACTTCGTTTGTGCAAGGGATTTTTTCTTTTCGTCTTAGGTCTCTGAATGCGGAGCGTATGTATTTAATATCGAATACTAGTCTAAGCGTAGGAAGAAATATATAAGACGCTAGTAACTCGAAGTAATTCGAGTAATTCGAATATTTACGAGTAATTCGAATATTTACGAGCAATTCGAATATTTACGAGTAATTCGAATATTTACGAGTAATTTGAATATTTATGAGTAATTTAAATATTTGCGAGTAATTCGAATATTTACGAGTAATTCGAATATTTACGAGTAATTCAAATATTTTTCGAGTAATTCGAATATTTACGAGTAATTCGAATATTTGCGAGTAATTCGAATATTTACGAGTAATTCGAACAATTACGAGTAATTCGAAAGGTGCAGATGTGTTTGAATATATTCGAGTAATTCAAAAACTTTCGAGCTGAAAATTTGTCTCTAAGTAACTCGAAGTCTTACGAGGGCACGAATATTCGAACCGTTTGAGCGTTTCAAGTAGCTCGCAATTTTTCCAAACAGTTCGTTGATTTCAAGCAGCTCGGAAAATTCAAACTGATCATTAGTCAACTCAATTCGAGTACTCGCACACCTCTAGCTGGCACCGACTTTTAAAGGGAGCCTTAGTGTTTGCTTTGGGATTCAGAATACACGAAAGGTTAGTGATGGTTAGTTAAGAATGGTAGGAGAAACACTGGGTGGTAAGAGTCCATGCGCATGGTTCTGCGTAGAAGATTTACGATCGTCGTAAGGGCTCAAAAATGTGATAATGTTCTTTGCGTTAATTTACAATAGTGGAAGTAGCTGTGTTTAAAATGTGTTCAGCTTAGATAACTTTCACTGAAACTCTGATTAAGATCCACTTTCACTATTGTAAATTTAATATTATTATGAATAAAAGTGTTATATTAAGGTACTCGTTGAATTCACCTTAATGTCCCCCTACAATATTATGGAAAAAAATCATATGGTTCTATTTGAGAAACTCAAGGTGGACCTTGGTTTTGCTTTGACAAAAAACATTTAAAAATGTTTGTCGTTCTATGTTACCCGTTCAACACAGATAAATTTTTCTTCGTAACTTTTTTCATCATATTACTCTCAACGACTTAAGAATCTTAAAAAAATAGCTTACAATTTTATTTTCTTTGTAACGCTCAGAGTGCATCGAGATTCTTTAAGTATTCGATATAAATTTTTTTAAATTTCTGTGAAACTGAGAAGCTTTCTCTTATAGGTATATTTTGAGGTAGAAAGATTTTGAAACAAGGTGAAATGCATTAGCACCAACATACTAGGTATGAGCAATTATTTGATTAAATAATTAATAATATTTATCGATTCTGTCATCAAAATTTTTCGAACGTATGATAATGATAATTTCTATTCTGATATCATTGATACAAAAATGCAGAACTGAATGTACCATTTTATTTAAGAAAGTGACGAAGATAAATTGAAAATTTAGAAAAGATATGGGAAAGCAGGGCACTCCTGATATCGAAACTTTAATTCAAAACAAGACATACTAACCTACTGGTTTATACGAATGCACAAACCAAATAAAGAAGAAAAAAATTATTCGAATCACTGAAAATTGAGACAAACTTTAATACTTCCTAATATTATTTGAACGAGATACAGGTACGTCTCGACAATTATACTGTCCTACTAACAGAAGTTAAACTATGCATTGGTTGTTATATTTAACGCTGGTCCCAATATCCTATATGATATACAGGGTGACTCAGGAAGAAAGGTCAATAGTGTAGGAGGTCACAGTATCGGTTATTCTAAGAAAAAAAGGTAATATATATACGTGTCTAATTCCATAAGGTATTTTCAATTTAACGAGCAATATGCTCTTGGTCTCGTAAGTTACCTGTTTTGCTTAATTAGAGATCTTTTCGATTTTTATTTATCATGTTGGATAAAAAGCGAAGTGTATAGAAGCAAAGTGGATACACGAGACGAACTGCTCACTGGCATAATGGATGCTATTACCTGCATCCATGAAAGTCAAGACGAATTCAGACCAGCAACACCCCATGCCATGCTCTCACACAAATTGCCAAATATAATTCACTGCTTGGCATTGATAGTGGCAAAACTCAAAAAATTTCAACGTTTGCTTTTTTTGTACAAGTACACTTCATAGGCACAGTGTTTTTATCATCGAAAACTTCACACCAGAGGGCATGTTTTTTCAACAACATTGACACATTTTTGTTTTTGTTGTAAGCTTGCATTATATTCAGTAGTATTGTAATTCATGAGATTCTCTATTATTTTTTTTACAATACTATATGTTGTTGTAAATAAATTGTATTATTTGTCTTATTTTATTTGAACATGGGTTACAGCCTGAAAAATTAGAAATACAAATGAGGAATTTCTTGGTGAATATGCTATCTGTAAAATCAATTTGAACAAATCATATGATTAGCATTCAACTATTAGTCAAATTGAAAATTTTAATCTACTCTTCCTGTAAAATTTACATTGTTCAAGCTACGCCACTACTAATACCAGACTATTAAATTTGTCGCTTGAACAATAAATCTTAGAAACACTACGTGACATTAAATTTCGTTATCACCAACAATTTTGTAACTGCTCATTCAAGTAGCTCTATCGTGGAAGCCATTCGATATAGGACACGTGTACATACACAACGTTTTTTCTTAGACTGACCAATACTATGGCCTTCCAGAATATTGACCTTTTCTCCGGGAGCACTCTGTATATCCAACGGAAGCATTAATGCTTTACGAGCAAGAATATCTATAGAATTAAATATTTTAGAGTCGCAAACAGTATGAAATTGACACATTGACACTTTTCTGCATATTGAAATAGATTACAAAAGAAGTATAAAATTATTTAGAAGTGAATATGCGCAACAGTACACTTGGCATAGACAGTGGAAAATGGTTTTATACCATCTTAAAAAAAATAAGGTTTGTGCAGTCGAAAATGCACAGGTGGATTAATGATTTGTAAGACAAGGCACATATATAATGTTATTCCAAACACGTAGTTTTTCGAGAGTTTTCGACGCAGCGTTCAAAAAAGTAAATGCTTAAAAATGATCACTTATTTATAATTAATATTATTTACATAAGTGAACAGATTATTCCTCGACATATTTTAACATGTTGCCAATAAATATTTCTTTTTATTATTTATTGGGTTTCATGAGTATTAATTAATACTCACGACTATTATTTATTGGGTTTCATGAGTATTAATTAATACTCACGAGTATTATTTATTGGGTTTCATGAGTATTAATTAATTTTTTCTGTTTATTATTTATTAATTGTATTAATTAATACTCATGAAACCCAATAAATAATAAAAAGAATTTTTATTCATAATTATTAATTAATACTCACGAAACCCAATAAATAATAAAAAAAAATATTTATTGGCAACATGTTACGGTAGAATATAATATTATAATATTTCATGGTATTAAATATAAGGTAACAAATGACACCGGGAAAGTTAATCAAGAGCCATTAATAAGTAGCTCAACGAACTTATTTCGCAGCTATATCGCCAGGTGAACCCATTTACGCGACGTGTGGTGGAATTATTTGAAATTTAAAGTGCTGCTATCTGGAACAGAGCCAACCACTGAAATCGATCGGCGGCTAAAGTACATAAGCCATGCTTCTTTATTTATTTACGCTATTTGCGCTATACGTAACCAGCAGCAGTAGCACAGGCAAGAAGTCGTATTATACATGTCTACACTCAGTTTATGGACGTGTACGACAGGCGTTTTTTCTGCTTTTTTATTCTTGTACAAGCAAACAAGAAAGAACTACCGCTGAATGGAGTAATACCTGTTACTTTCCTCCAAATTGAAGAATAATTTCAGCATTCGTTCAAAAATACTTAATGCCTCCCGAGAAAGTAGTTGTACTTTTTAATGGAACGTCAGATTGGGGTAGAAAGAGTAGAAATTGAATTAAATCATATTAATGAAGATTTTCAAAAAAATTAAACTAGGCCACACAGTTTACTGTTGACGAGTTACTATAGGGCTCTTACTATTTCTCGGATTTACGGATATCCGAGTCTTGGGTATCCGAGTCTTGAGTATCCGAGTCTTGGGTATCCGAGTCTTGAGTTTCCGAGTAGGGGTGACCGGGGCTAGTTGATACGTTTTCCAGTTTTCATTTTTTTTTCATTTTTGTTTTAATTAATTACTTGATAACAAATATGCTAAAATATACTTGGGTCTTTCCTCTTTGATATATTGTAAATGAAAAGTTGAGAAAATACATACAAAATGATTGAAAAAAATGTTATTTGGACGAAGGTAAAATGTATCAATTTACACCACTGCGGGGCTAGTTGATACGTTATTCTGTTTTAAATTTTTTTCATTTTTTATTTTAATTAATTACTAAATAACAAATATGCCAAAATATACTTTGGTCCTTCCTCTTTAATATAAAGTAAGCGAAAACTTGAGAGAATACGTACAAAATGAATGAAAAAATATTATTTGGACGATCAATTTGGATGTATCAAAACTATTTACTTTTTCTTTATATGAACGGAAACAGTTAAAAAAACGATTGTTAACGTCAATGTACACACACGTACGCTGGATAGTAGGAAAGAATTGAACAACAATCGTCATATATCTCGCTCAAATGGAGCTACACATATACGGTGTCGAGATAATTCGATTGTATCAACTTTCCCCCTGTATCAACTAGCCCTGGTCTCCCCTACTCACAAGGGAAGATGCCGAACCCGAAAATTCAAAAAATTCTGAAACTGTGAATATGTAGGGGATTTCCTGCTGATTACAGCAGAATTTTTGTGTGCTGCCCAAATTCACTCGAAGAGGGTGAAATTAACTCCTGAAAATTCGGCTATTTTCCGATTTTGTGTTATAACTCGCGAAATGTAAGAGATAAAAAAAAAAGTTTCAAGACAAAAGTTACTTCTTATAATTAGATCTAGCATATGGTAAAAAAATATTTTACAGTTCACGAGTTATAACACAAAGTCGGAAAATAGGCGGATTTTCAGTGGTCAATTCCACCCTCTTAGAGCAAATTTGGGCAGCAAACAAAAATTGCGTTGTAATCCGGAGAAAATTCCCTAGATATTCGCGAAGTTTCAGAATTTTTTGAATTTCCAGATTCGGGATGCTCCCTTGTCAGATACCCACAACATGTATATTCGACTATCCGGATATCCAGATACTTATTTAATTTAGATTCGCGTACCCGAGTATTTAAGGGAAATTAAGAGAAACTAAATTTCCAAAAATAGCTTCCTTAATAAAAAAATACCCATGTACGCATACCTGCAACATCATAACTTCGGAGAGGGTCTTCTTTACAGCGGATAATGTTGTAACCACCAAAAGATCATGTTAGTCACTGGAAAATTTAAATAAACTTTTTTTTTCATACCAAAATAGGAAGTTATTATCTTATTGTTTATAACTGTAAAGAAAATATTAATATAATTCCCCTCGCATTTCTTGTTTTAATCACCTCAGTTAAACTTGCTCTCTTTAATTAGAATCGATATAAAGACAGCTTTATTCAGCCATGATGATAAAATATCCGAAACCGGGTACTCGAATCCAAGTGCGGATACTCAGATCCGGATTTCGAGTTACAACGAGCAATTCGGATACTCGGATATCCGAATAGTAAGAGCCCCTTACTACTAGCACGCAAGTGGAAGTAGAAACTCATAGGCAGACACATCAGCGAAATCATATACCTGATTTATCTTCAAAATGGGTGATTTCAAAATCGTAGCCCCTTACGAAAAAAACGCCATTCAACATTTTTTATTTAGTTTTTATAAAGTAACATAAATGTTTCGTGTGTAACTAGTCAAAATTGCAGTTTCTATTGAAATTAAAGTAAAATTTCAGTTCCTCATCACAAACACAATATTTTCTAAAAAATTAGTAGAATTTTTAAGTGATGCAACATTAGGTTAGTATGCCACCAGCAAAAATTTTATTCATTCATACTGTCACAAAGATTTTCATCAAATTTGCATTGCCACTGTCAAAATAGTGGCACTTTTAACTTATTATCACGCCTACAAGTATTCAGTACGAGTTAAAAGTTTCTGTTTATTCGGTACACGTTAAAACAAAATTTAAACAAAATTGTGATAAAACTAGCGTCCCTCGTGTCGGCTTCGCCCGAGATATTACTGCTTCATGTTTATTAGAATCAATATCTTTTAAGGGAATTAAGTATTTTGAGAAAAGGTTAATTTCTTCATAATATTTCGGAAAAGATAATATTCTCTCCTTTGGGAGATTTACTTTCCCTCCAGTGCCACGTATAACAGGTGCTTCTTCGTTCCATGTTAGTGTCCGTCCTAGAGTATGCAGGAATAACGTGTTAAAATTTGAGGAAGATCGGTTCAATAGGTCTTGAGTTTTGCGCGAACATAAAAATCGGCTGTCTCTTTATATAATTGTATAAAGTATAGATATAGTGTCTCGGGCATTAGTTCATGTATTTATATATTTATCATGGTTTACTTTGCTTTTAGATACCTTGTCTTACAGTACAGATGGAATTTTGAAAGACGTCCAGAACAGTAATGGCAAACCACAATACTCAACGAGTTAAGTATTATTTTTCTCTGGTATTTCAAAGATAGTCTCCCATGCCATAAAATAAATTTTTTACTACAACGTCACAATACTTTATCATAAACATTTATCTACGAATTTGCTCACTTGTGCTTGTATCGCACTTCTGAAACTATGCAGTGAAAAAAAACAGAAGAAAAATACAAGAAAAAGAATTTTAAAACAACAAAATAAATATAAATATAACGCGTACAAATGAATTACACACAATTACAGTCTACAACATTTTATAAAAATATAGTAAATACGACTTGTTGGAAGAAACAAACTCTGACTCTATAAAATATACACTTTAGTTAGAGATTCATGAGACACAGCGCTGCATGCTCGTCTTTTTCAGTGTTCCCAACGTTGCTCCATTTCTCTGAATTACACATGCTGTAGGGTGAGGGGATATTTTTATTTACGCGGTGTACCGTTGGAAACATCGATAAAAAATATCAAAGTTGAAATGCTACACTTCTTCGGAGACTTATTGTATTAAGAGCAATTAACATGCATGATCGGTTTTCTCTAAAATAAGAAGTTTCTAATTTCAGAACCATCACTAAATTCAACAGATTCGGTGACTACTGTGACTTGCGCATGGCCTGACGTGTGTAGAGTCATTCCACTGAAATGGTTCATATATGACAGACACATATCACTTCCACGCGTTCTACTGTATGTAAGTGACCCTGTTTTAATTTCCAAGTTGTTATTTAAATTCCTTTGGAGACTACTTGAAATAAAACTAAGCTTTGCTTTGATGTACTAGCATTTAGTAAACACTATTTTGTGACAAGTGAGATACTTATTGGTAGTATCTGCTTCCTCCACCAGAGGGTAACAGGGGGAAATTTTTCAATTTTCATATCCTTTTTTCATTGCTTCCTTTTTTATATCTTCTTTAGTGGAGTATGATATTAATTTTTCCCATTTGTATTTTTTATATTGTTTGGAACATTACATTGTATTTTATATATTGAAACAACATGGAAAGAAGTATTCTGTATTGCAAGAATTCTGTGGGAAGGATATGCACATCAGCATGTTGTAAATGAATGTTGAAGATTTCTATCAACATGCTCAAAAATAGGGTTTATACAAAAACTGACTTTTGAAAAAAAACGGTTTTCGAATTCCACTTTTCCCCAAGAACCGGTTCAACCGGTTAAACCGGTTTTCGAATTTTCACAAAAAATATAATTAAAATAGAAAATAAATACTTGTCTTTATTTTAAAAATGTTCTGTTTTTTTAATATTTATGGAATTATAAAAATATATCAAAATAAAATATACTCTATTTATACAAAACCAAATAAATAAAAAAAACTAAAATAACTAAAATCCGTACAAAATATAACTTATAAATCTTTATTTCAATTAGTATTTTTTTTCCGAAAATATGAACTCGTGAAGATTAGTTTTACAGTAAACTGTTATCTACTACAATATATGCTTGTGTCCGAGGCGATTTGAAGTCAAAATGTTAACGTTCTTAATTAAATAATTAATTCATTTTTACATATTAATTCAAGTATGTAAAACCGTTTTCTTTTAAATATAAAAACCGGTTTTCGAATTTTACAAATTTATAAAGGGAATCTGTTTTTTAAACACGGTTTTTAAAAACCGACAAACCCCACTCATAATAATGTATGAATTATACTGTACTGATATTATTCGAAACATCCTCTAACGAGGATATAACTGGCAAAAGCAAAATAAATATCTACTGTCTCGCTTTGCTTTGTTGCGAAGTTTATTTCATTTTCTTGACATAAATATGAATAACAAAACAATCTTTGTATATCTCCACATTTTCATAATTTTGTAAATTTATAAATTTTTCTCCAGTTAATCCTTCAGCCTTCCTTGTTAAGGAATATTCTCATGTTACTCTGTTGGTATATTCACTCCAGTAGACAGCAATTAAAACTCTAATAACTTCTGGTCTCCCGCAAGCTATACACTGCAAAACTGAAATTTTGGTATTGCCAAATACTTAAATAATTATAGGAATAGATAGTACCATGATCAATGATAAAAATCGTGTCATTTAATATTAACAATTCTGTAGACAACATCCTTTGTTTAAACAATACTTTGTCATGCTTTAAGAATTAATAAAATCTATTTTCAGTGGCATCTTCGTTTTATTATACATGATTTGTATTTTAAATAAGGCAAAGTTTCACTGAATTCAATAAAAATTATAATTTATTATTTTAGAAATATTCTGTGAGTAAGCATCCACAGCTGTCTAGGGCTGCGACTATTTGTCGAATTTTTCGGTATTTGAATATTCGAATACTTCAGTTGCTCAGTTATTTGGCGAATATAATTCGAATATCCAAGTATCCAAATACTATTGGAATATCCAAGTATCCAAATACTATTCGAATATTTAAGTATTCGAATACTCATGTATTCGAATAGTATAGTGTGAATTATAAATCAAGTTCTTCAGGTTCATTTTTTTACAAGCTTTTATTTAGTTTCAGTTGTGAGTTCGTTAGTTTGTCAGGGTGAAATCTTGTAAGTTAATTTTTACCCACTTCAACATATCCAATCGACTTGAAACTTTGCGCACATATATAGTTCCGATGAAAATACAATTTTCAATAAATAGCATGAAATACTTTATAGTAATTTTTTTTTAAAAACAAGCTTTTATTAAAATGTACTAAAAAGGAACCAATAATTTTCATACCACCCCAAATGACTGCCTGAGAAGAATTCCCTCATATAACTAAAATTAAACGCATGAAAATATTGTACTGTCGGCGGAACAACGTATGTGTGCAAAGTTTCAAGCCGATCGGATATGTTGAAGCGGGTCAAAATTAGCTAACAAGATTTCACCCTGACAAACTAACGAACTCATAACTGAAACTAAATAAAAGCTTGTAAAAAAATGAGCCTAAAAAACTTTATTTATAATTCCCTCCATACTCTTCGAATATTCGAATATTCGAATAATACTCTTCGAAGTTTCGAATATTCGAATAATAACATTCGAATACTCAAATATTCGAGTAATAACATTCGAATGCTCAAATATTCGAATAATAACATTCGAATGCTCAAATATTCGAATAATAACATTCGAATGCTCAAATATTCGAATAATAACATTCGAATACTCAAGTATTCGAATAATAACATTCGAATACTCAAGTATTCGAATAATAATATTCGAATACTCAAGTATTCGAATAATAACATTCGAATACTCAAATATTCCAATAATAACATTCGAATACTCAAATATTCCAATAATAACATTAAAATAATAACATTCGAATACACAAATATTCGAAATTTATTCGTAGCATTCGGATACTTGTAAAATATTCGAATACTGAATTATTCGAATAGTCTCAGCCCTACACAGCACACACGATTGCAATGAAAGCTAAAGGAAGAAGAAGCTCACGACTCTAAACGATTTGAACATCTCGGTAGAAGTATTGACACAATTATAGAGTTGGAACAAAATCAATTGGCCTCTGAAGGCCACTGAGAACCTATCCCCCACCACGTCGCTCGAACGCACCCCTGATCTCTTTCCACCTCTATCTTTCTCTCTCTCTCTCTCTTTCTGAAACGGAGAAGCAAGCTGGCATAGCGTGTAAGTAGGACTCGTGTCTGTTGTGATTCACAATGGAGGAAGTGGCCTTGAGTGGCCAACTGACTTTTTCCCGACTTAGAATAGAAAGTAGTACGTTGGCATTATTTGTGTTAATTTAATTAGAGTCATTAAGTTTATAAACAATCAGTACCATTTCATGGCAACTCCATTTGTCCCTTGTACACTTTTGTGTTCAATGTTAGCCACAATTTATTCCTCTGTCCCGTGCTTTCTAGATAAAAATCAACTAACTAATGTAAATTAAAGTAAAATAATCTAAAGAGCAACACGCAAATACTGCTTCGTCCTCAAGAAACAAGTTTCGCGTAACATGTACAATTAAAGAATATTTATCAACCTTCTAGGAGGGTAACTTTTAAATAACTGTGAGTAAATTAAAGTCACAATAATTACATTGTAAGCGCGAACCAGTATGTACCAGTTTATGTGGCAGTATACCTATACAGGGTGTCCCATTTTAATCTATTAATACAAATATTTCGAAAAGTACGCTAGGTGGAATAAATGCTTTGTGTCGTTGCTTCATTTTACAAGCTCTTCAGTAACGTCATACATAAAATGGTGTGGTTGAATTCGTCCCAATACCCTCTTTCAGTCTATAAAAAAAAAATATACCACGTGTCATTTAAAAAACCATAAGTGAGCTTCACCTATCTGTAATGCTTCTAAATAACAACACGCCTCCATTTTATTATGCCCCCTCAATCACCCGTAACCCCCTGAAAGAATTTTTTTCTACTCGACGTACTTTTCGAAATATTTACATCGATAGGTTAAAACGGGACACCCTGTACAAATAAATACATCACTATATAAACTTGCTACCATGACGATGTTATACATAATATTATGTATTGATCTACCAGTGGAGTCCTAATCGTAGGAATGGATTTAAAACACCACCAATCAGTTCAAACATACGATACAAATTTTGATATTATTTGAGATATAATTATCATTGTAATTAAACATTTTTGAGAAGCTTACCTAACAGCATAAATTGGCAGGTTAGTCCTGTACAATAGATGAAACTTAATATTTAATTTTCTTTCGTTTATTTAAATAATAATCTGTTAAAAATACTGCACAATTGAGGACATATGAACTTCTTCTAACGTTATTATTTGTAATTTTTTAAGAAAATGTTTGAACAATTGTTTCATTAAATTATGATACTCTCAGAATTTTTTTAGTAACAAATTATTATTTATCGGCGTTGCATTTAAACATTCTCAAAATTTAACATTAAACATTTTCGCAAATTCGAAATATCCATTTTCTCAAAGATGAAGTTTTCTACCAATAAATTTTATTATACGCTTTCGATTTTTCTTTTTTAGAAAAATTGCCAAAGTATTAAAACATTCCTTTAATTGATGCCTCATAAATCAATCATCCGTCTTTAATTAAAACGGTTATGGAGAACCGTTATTCCAAATAACTGTTACGAAAAACCGAAATTTCCAACTGTTATCTAAACAGATAACAGTTACGGTTCCTATTTCCTTCCTCATATCGGTTCCATAACCATTATTTTTTCAGTTCCATGTCAGTTCCGAAACGGTTCCAGAATCAATGCTTCTATCGACTTTTCCCTAATTGATGTCATTAATTATTGTAGCTGCAGATTCCTGTATATGTGCATGTTCTTCACAAAATCCTTACAGAAAAAGGAGAAACATTTGTACATATCATTGATTTCTAATCAAGCGTTGAAATAAATAAATCAGCTACATATTTTTTTACATTCACACACATATATTATTCAAAATACGAAATTAAAAGCTGCTCCTGTTTCTATAAGGATTTTGTAAACAATATGCACATGTGCAGTAATCTGCAGCTACAATAATTAATGATATCAATCAGGGAAAAGTGGATACAAGAATTGATTCTGAAACGTTTCGGAACTGATATAAAACGGAAAAAAGAACAGTTATGAAACTGATATGAGGAGAGAAATACGAACCCTAACCGAAACAGATACTAGTTGGAAATTTCGGTATTATATAACAGGTACTCAGAATAAAGTTTCTTCATAACCGTTTGGAGAACCAAAATCGGTATTATAGCAATTTTCTAGGCCTGGTTCTAAGCGTTCTGAACTCCAACCGAATTATCAACCCCACTTTTGGTAAAGATGCTGAAAATTTCACGCATTTTCTTTTAATTTTCCTCAACTGTCTTCAAAATCGAAAAAAATAGACTAAATCTCAATTTCCACTGAATTTTATTACAAAAGTTACACGATGCGTCAGAAAAGCAATAGGATACAACAATTCGATCGTACTTCAATCATCCCTAAAGCACTCTGTCGCTTCGTTACTCGCTCAGAAAGTGTCGAAGAAGCTGCACGCGCGGTTACATCGCTTCTAATTACTCTTTTATTACGCTCCGCTAGTGGGCTAATACCAAGCGACCAATGAGGGGAAATAGAGGAGACGAAACGGGGAAAACGTCGAGGCATATTGTCCCGTGTTCCGTGCTCGCGTGGCAAATTCTTGCTTGCGAAAAAAAAGAAATAGCAAAGTAGGTTGTCGGAGTACATTGCGAGGCACAATGCGCACAGAAGCGGAGCCCCTTCAAGTGAACTCTGTATTGGATGTTCGCGTCTTTGTTCCATGGTAAAGATCAGGAAAATCCGCGCGCTTGCCGCACAACGTTGTATTAAATAAAATAAACTTGTCCTGGTTCTTTAGTTCTGTTGCACGTAAACAGTAAACATTTTTGCAGGTGGAAACTCTTAAAAAGGAATGTATGACAAGGGGATGCAAGGAGCACTCTACATTTCGATTTACAAAACATACAAATTTTACTACTTTCATTTACCTACTGTAATTTCAAAGGAAAATATAATAATAATTTTTTCAAGACAACCATCTTTCAATTATTAATTCATAGAAAAAGGAAGTACGTAAATTCGAGGTGATGGGAACTAAAAAAAACTCACTACGTTAATTTGTTAATGCCCTCAGTTCAACAATCCATTTTAAATTAGGATAAATGTGTATATGTTACAAGATAAACATTTAGGCAGACAAATGCTAGTTGAAAATTCGTCACAGTGAAATAAATATCGCTGATAAAATATATCTACTGATGTGTACACTTTTGTATGACCTTATTAATAATAAGATGGTAACAGGGGCAAATTTTAGGGGGTGCCAAATTTTGCGCGAAAGAAATTGAAAAATGTTTGAACTCAAAGGCGTGAGACGTTGTTTACGTTGACAACGGTCAGGTCCGCGTCTGGGATGTACCAGTTGTTCCTTGGAATCCACCACGACCAATCGCGTGCGGTTCAAACCGTGGATAATAGTGGGAGCTGCGCAGATCGGTCGCAAATCGGTAGGGTAGGCGTCGGTATGCTCTTATATGGAATGCAGTGTAGATACACAATATACATACTTAGTGAAGAAAATTACTTTTCGATACCCTAAAGTAACTTTTCCTTAATGACTTAAAATTGTAATATAAATACTCCCTTTGCAAGTACGTGTTGTTTCTATTTTTTAATATTTAATCTGGCCAGGTTTAAAGTAATACTGTTCGTTACTTATCACTTTTAAGTGTCCCGTTAATAAAAATTTATAATTTAAATTCAAAAACCTGGTCGGGGGTGATTGTAACATCGGCAGTCGGGGTCGGTTGTACCGCGATAGAACCGAATAGTGATAAAGAAGATTAATAATATTATAGCGAAGCAGACGACCAGGTAGGGTAATAAAGTTCAACCGATGGTTTCGTGGCCTTTGGACTTTGCCAGGCGACGAAACCTCCCCTGTCTCAGGACTCGGGGTTTTTCCTTATTTTTGCACGCGGTACGCGTATCCTTCGGATTGGGAAGGAACCCACCGTTGATGGCATTCGGTTGGAAGCAAGCGTCTTGAGCGGTTGTGCTTTTCGTCCGCTCGACATTTTTTACTGTAGAGAAGTTTTTGGTGTTACATCCTTAAATAAACCATATTCTTTGTTGAGTTTTATTAAGACGCGTGAGTTATTACTACCCTCGCGTCTTCCACCTCAATATTGTCCTGTTCGCATGGAATCCTATAGCACAGCACAAGCAAATCAAATGAAAAATGGGTGCAATGTACTGAATATAAGGATTCATCACACGAAGAATGCACCAGCCAAAACGTTTTCTATTTCTGCCACAATGGCGACACCGCATAATTGCTTATAAATTTTACTTTTCTTCATTTATTATTGTAATTAAAATCAATAAATATTTTAATTTTGTAAAGTTAAATTTGTGCTACTGTCGACTCCATGCAGTGTTACAACCGACCCGGGGTCAGGGAGGATTGTAACTCTTTCTCCGCTTCTCATTTTTTATTAATAACCGGAATATTACTTGACATACAGCGAGACTGTTGTGGTTCAAGTAATGTCAGATAAATACGTAACATTTTGGTAAAAAACTGTTGTTGTAACTGTAATAGTTTTTGCGTAAGCGTATTCCAAAGTCAAAGTGTTACTGCCACCCCCGGTCTACCCTACCATATGTAGAAAGACAGTCCTGGACAAGATACGCGACTTTCCTCTAAACAAATTTCCCCCACCTCCTCTTACATTAGAAAAATATTATAAGACGTCCCAGTTTCTGAAACCGTCTTGTTTTTTTGTCATTTATTATCTATCGCAAGCTTGCAACAACTGTTGGAAACATCACGAAAATCTTACAACACACAAGATGAATAATTACAGAGTTTGAGACTGTTTCTTTATGGTGTATAAAAACAAACATTTATATCTACTTCACTTTGTAAAAATTAATATTTTTGTTCACTGTACGTTGCTGAATCTGTCTTCCTCGTGAACGCTAAAAGTGGACATACAATATTTGTGCACTAAGTGTAAGCTACCAATATGTTCTCTGAGAAGAAAAAAAGGAATAAACCTATTGATATAATTATAATGCCCTACAAATTTCTTCTTCCAGTTCATTTGCATTGTATGACGCGTAACGGGCTTACTTTTGAATTTATTTTTGACGCACATAGACTTGTTAAAAAAAATTCTGATCAGCTCAAAATGGCCAGGAAGTGTTCTACTTTTTTTATTTTTTTTTTTATTAAAAAGCATTGTTAATTTAAAAAGTATTCTTTAATTTTTTGGTCGTTCTCAACTTTTAAATTCCCTCCTACTTAAATTTAATATACTCACGAATTTTTTAGTTATACGCCTCCTACAGTTAATAGATTGTTATGCAAAGACTGCACTACTTAACTATAGTATATATTTAGAGTATAGTTACTATACTCTAAATTTCTCTCAAACTGGTAACCCGAACGTTTCATGCTCTACCCCCGTAAATTCGAAAGCGCAGCGAGGGGAACGAATCCATTTCGTACATTTTGCTATATCCTTTACAGGCGATACCGTAGATAGCAAATAGGATATGAAAACCCAATTTCGCAGCTCGACGGATATCACGTAGAACAGCTGTAACGTAGTTCCCGGCGACGATCGTGCTTCAGCACTAGGCGAACAGCGGGACGCCAATGAAGAATGCTGTGTCATGGCCTCCAATGTCCTTCCGTTTTCTTCATTATTGCAATTTAGTTCTTCCTCAACCCACCCTCCCTTTTATATTACACTTCGCGTCTCCTGTGCTCTGTCATCATTTCTTTAGCTCATTTCAATCCACCGTTTGTCTTTCCTTCGACTCGTCTAACTGCATATTTTCCTCGCTGTACATTTTCAGGTTATGTTTCAGGTCGAGATTCACCAAATCTCAAGTCAGTTTGTTCGTTTTCTAAAGAGTCACCCCAAAGGTGAGGCCTTTCTTAGCCTCTTCTAGGTCCCACGATTTTGCAACTGAATTTTGTGCCAAATGACACCTTGTGATGAGACATCATTCACAACAATTTTTCGAGTTGAGGTGACAATTAGTTTCTGAGATATGGGAGGTCAAAGAGGGTGGAAATTCGTCAACCCTTCGATCTACGAACTTCTATGTCAGTTCGATAATTTAAACAATTATTTACAAGAGTTTTGCTGACTGCTAACAACGAATTTGAACTTAGATTTTCAAAATTCACGAAAAAAAAATAAAAATCAAGGAATATGAATGTCTGCGTAGTGGGTGCTTTTTTAATATATCGTCCACCATGTTGAATCGGTCATTGTGAATTATGGGCTGACGCGTTAACGAATTTTCACTTCTTTGACCTCCCATATCTCAGAAACTAATTCGAGTTGAAAATTTCGCGTGATTGATGTCTCATCGTAAGATATCGTTTCGCATAAAATTCAGTTGCAAAATCGTGGGACCAAAAAGAGGCTATTTTTGGGTCACACTTTGTCACCTGACTTGCTCTGTATTGTCGCCAATATGGCGGAACTCGTATTTGGAAATGCAGTCACGAAATTACGTTGTTTGTCGAAGGAGTCTAAGGACATATAAGTATGAGCGGATTTTGGGCTGGGTGAGGTCTCATTCGAAAGAGGAAGGTTCAATGCAGCCCGCTCTGGTCATTGTTTGAGTCACAAAACTTTTTTAGTGACCCACAAATACTTGGAATCTACGAGTGTATTTTGTAAATTTTTCTCTACTTTAGACACTCATATTATTCGATGTGTTATTCGAAACTCTTTCGAATGAGACCTCGCCCAGCCCAAAATGTGCTCACATAAGGATAAACAACGACCCAAAAAATGGTCACTCTTTTGGGGTAGTGAGTTAAGAATATATCACGTCTTCAGTTATAGAATTGCTATTTTGCTGCGTGGAGAAGAATTAATTATACAGCTGGCGTTTTAATTGGATACCAAAATTTTGTATTGCTTTACATTCAAATATTTAAAAGAAATTGCCATTCGAACAGGTACAATTAGTAGAATACGCTTGTGAAATTTGAAAATGGAACACCCTATATTTAAAGGTCAAATATTGAAGAATATTGTTTATTCGGGATGTTTGGAGAATATATTGTTTAATTAGCCATTACGGAATTTTTTAATACCTTCGACATTTTTAAGACAATAAGCATTGGCCTCGTATGTCCTCTTCATTACAGTCTTCATCAACTGGTATGTTATGCAAGATAATGAAAATTCCATTAGCATTATTCATCCCAAGCATTTCCTCACCAACCCTCATATTACGCAGACTTTCCCTCAATTTCTGTGCTTGATAGATTCCAGACTACTATGCATAAATCAATTATCAAGCTAACAAGGGGAGGACGCCATGAGGTAGACACCAATTTTGATGAGCTTTGGCACGATGAATCTATGTCGAAAATACGTAAATAGGTGTCCAAGTGTATCTGCCAATGGGCCTTAATAATAAAAATATTTACATGTAAATTATTAAAAGTTTCATAGTGCCCGTGGGGTTTTAGTGGGTAAAAATCCCACACTACCCTGGCGTCCGCGGGAGATTACCTTCTGGAGGCGTCGGGGTGCCTTTTGAAGATGTCTCCACGTTAAACAAAAACTTTATAAATTTTTTTTTATAAATTATTTTTTTATAATTTTTTTTTTAACTTGGTAAAATCTTCAAAAGGCACCCTGACTCCTTCAGAGGGGAATCCCTCGGGGGTGCCAGGGTAGTGTGGGATTTTTACCCATTAACACCCCACGGCCACTATGAAATTTTTAATAATTTCCATGTAAATATCTCTTAATAATTTAAGGCCCATTGGCTGAAACGCTCGGACACGTATTTTCTTATTTTCGACACAGATCCATCGTGCCAAAGCTCATCAAAATCCGTGTCTACCTCGTGGTGTCCTCCCCCTGTAAGACGAAATTCAGAAGACGACACTTGTAAAAAAGGAACAAAACTAAGTCGCTATTTAATTCATCTGATTAGACGGCGATACTTTGTCGATTCGTATAAAAGAGGGTGAAGAAGGCTAAAAAGTCAAATACAGAGTTTTCAGCTAGTTACAATCGTCATCGACTATAACTCTGCAAGTTTTCAATAAGAACGCTCAAAAAAATTCTGAGTGGCACTGGAAACATACCTTAATATGCAAGAAAAACGCCATGCAGTATAAGCTCATACTTTTCGTGAAATAAATTCCCGAAAATAACGTTGAAAACGGGCAGTTAAACGGCAATACCCTCTCAAGTGACTGGAGCGAGGACAGCTGCTTGCCTTGCGCACTGATCCTAGCATCCAGGACTTTAAACGCAAGGCAACGCTCAAGTAAAAACCCTTTATCTCACTCTAACGTCGCGTCCAGGAGCTCGAGCACAGGGCAAGTTGGAATTGCTATCGACCACCACTACTGCTCTCCTCTTTTTCTTCCCACTCTCGTTGTACACAGCTCCATGAATACACGCCTTTTCCGTAAATCTTCCTTGTCGTGATTTCACAACCTCATCTACAACCCACTTGTACCCATACTCTCGGCAAAAAGCCACTTCCCAGCGCGGACTCAGAGTAACGACTCCTTACCAACATCCGTGCTTCAAGAGCTGTTTTCTTTTCGTATCAATCTTCCTCCCCTCAACAATAAGACGAAATATTAGGTTAGCAAGTAGATTTTTTAACTTGTTTAAATGACGCATTGAATTTCTCTCATTTGTTCGCTATTTTTGAAGCTTCACTTTTCTAAATTTCTTTACCTTTTCATGATTTTCTGCCTGCCTTTTTTTATTCTTTTACCAGCTAGGACCGAGGATTTATTTGGGCCTGGCAATTAGGCCCTCAGGATTTTATATCTTATCTGGTCTTCCTTCTCCTGTAAAACTATAGTAGAACTCTCAACTAGTGTTCCTGATTTCTCTATATTTTTTGTTCCTCGAGAAATCGGAAATGAGATCATATTTCTTGGGAATTCTCGAGAATTCTGGAGAAATTGAAAAAAAATATTGCAAAAATTATATTTTTGGTATAGTGTTGGTAATGTTTATTAAAAACAGAAGAAAACTTCAACTAAATGATTATTCCTGTCTACTTTATACAAAACTTGTGTAAATGAAAAAATAGATGTTAAATATAATTGGTAAATTTATTTATTTAATATAAAATTCTTACAAAGCGAAACTTTAATTTTTGGTTTTAAAAGTTATTTTTAAATAGCACAATGCGTCTAATGTAGCGTCAGCGAATCTATTTCTTTTTTGTGGCAAAATCTGGTACTGTTATATTTTCACGTTTTATATATATCTAGCATGGCTGTTAAATGAAAAAATGCGTCTTTTGACCCTTTTGGAAGAAATTCTGGATCGTGCAAAAATTTTATACGGAATACAATAGTCTTATCTCCTCTTTTCTGTATTTCTTCTTTAATAGCCACAGCAAACTCATTAGGTACTTAATTCCGTATACAATTTTTCTAAATTTTTAAATAAGAATTTAAGAGCACCTTCAGCAGTTAATAATATCCAATCTTCTGTAGGGGAGACCGGGGCTGAAAGTTCCGATTTCGATAAAACATAAAAAAATGACTGGAAAATAATACAGATATTTTCTCTTCACTATTGACTAATTTCTTGTTAAATTTATTATATTTTCTGATTTTAAGCTTGTATTTAATATATTGTAATAGGTAATAACGATATTACATGATGCTCTTGTCAGATCGCAACCGACTAGTTGCACAAGAAACGAGAAGACAACAATACTAACTCGATGAATTGTTTCTGTGTTATTTAAAGTAAACACGTAATATCGATGTCAAGTTTAATGTTTGCTCTAAGTAACTCTGCTCTAATTCCACTGTATAGTATTCAACAAAAATTGTACTATTTCGAACTTGAATGAATCTAAAAACATCCAGAATGTAATTCTATGCATAATCTAAATCAGGGTTCCCCAAACTTTTTCTAAATTTTGAAAATCTAAGTTCAAATTCATTGTTAGCAGTCAGCAAAACTCCTGGAAATAATTGTTTAAATTATCGGACTGACATAAAGTCCGTACATCGAAGGGTTGACGAATTTCCACTTCTTTGACCTCCCATATCTCAGAAACTAATTGTCACCTCAACTTGAAAATTTCGTGTGATTGATGTCTGATCATAAGCTATCGTTTCGCATAAAATTCAGTTCCAAAATCGTGGGACCAAAAAGAGGCTATTTTTTAGTCACTCTTTGTCACAGTTTTGTCATACAAGGCTCCATTTTCGAGGAAATCGAAGTTGAAAACTCGTCTAATAAGCACACACTTAGCTAAGAATCGAGCTGAATACAGAAGCAAGTATCGAACAAGTGGAATGGATCTTCGCCAAAAAAAACCTTGAAATTGTCGAATAACTTTTCTTCGAACGTGGTTGTGTTTCTGAAAATAAGAAAATCGATTCGAAAATGGAACCAAATCTTAATCCAGTGCACGCACACTTAACGGATTCCAAAAATCGATTTACTCGAAAGCAGAATCTCGATGAAAAAAAAACTCTTCCTTAATTTGCAACTATTTTTACAGGAAGATTCATTTCATTTACAGTTGTATCGTACGTGCGGATTAATTCTGCTGATTTTTAGTCAGCTGCGCGCGCATCGGACGACCTTTCAAAGTCTATTTTTTTTTCGAAAACAAAACCGCGTATGAAAATACTTTATCCTACATTTTCAAATTACTTTTTGATTAGGAATCGCGTCATTTCTAGTTGTACCACTATTTCGGGACACCCTGTATTTGTATCCAGCACGGGAGGTGCCATTACCAGACCAGAAGCCAGCTGCGACGTCGTCAACTAAAACTCTCATTACATTAACGCAAACAAGTTACAACATCGCGAGTAAGCAACTTTTAAATACATCATAGATGGTCTGAATTACTGCCGTCCTACAAACTCGGAGTGGATGAAGGAAAAGCGGAAGAAATCTTCCCAATCACATTTGCCGCGCTATAGCGCGCTACCTTCCGTTCTCGCCACAAGAGGGCGATTTCAGCGATCGCACAATTTTGGTACAGTACTGGAAATATTTATTCCATCACCCCCAAAGGGGAATGGTGGAAATTGGTCAATTTTGTAGCTGGCTGGCAACGGAAGTTTTTTGGAGGATATGTTTCTGCAGGTCTTAAGGGAACTAGGCAGTCAGAAACTCGATTTTTTGTGGTATTTTTCGAAAGCACCACCCTTCCCGAGTCAAATGCCGTTTGGTTTATGATAAAATTCGCAAAATTAAGGATTTTACAGCCGAAAAGGTCGAGCGCGTCTCTTTCGAAACATTAAACGCGTTTTTCTCGGAATCATATCTCCTCTTCGTTTTGCAGTGATTGCGAAAAAACGGAGGTGCAAGTCGATTTGAAAAAAAATCAGGATATGTGAAACATGTCTAGTTAAGACCTGAACCTAAGCGTAAGTCTGTGAAAACTTCTGTTTTGACAAAAAAAAAATTAAATGGCTCTTTTCCCTGGCGAAAAATCGAGTTTCTTTAAAATTTGCTGTTTACAGCCGCCATTTTTATAATTTTGATTTTTTTCTTTTTCAATAGGTTCAGGGCAAAGTATCAATTTCAGAGGATATTTCACAATTCAATTTCTTACGGCCAGAATCACTGCAAAATTACAGGGGCTCCAGAAAAAATACCTATATATCAGGCAACTGTAGCGCTGTCATACATATGGATATAATATTCAAATAATTTTTTTTTTACTGTTTATAGTATTAACAAACATTACCCAAAAGTACTAGTCACAATTTGTATTCATCTCCTTGTAATTAATTCGCAAAGAATACTTGATTTTCGAGCGATCTGACTCCCTAGCCCCCTAAGGGGTCTTCCTACTTTGACGAACGAATATAATGCGAACTTTGGGAATTTTTTAAAACAAAACCATTAAATATATTTACTTCCAACTTTGTGGCTTTGTTTGTCAAACTTTAGAGAATATGAAAAAAAAGTTGTATGCAAAAAAAGTGGTTATACAAGAAGTTATAGTGCTTCAAATACAGCGCCTTATAAAAATCATATGCGCAGGGTTGGCATAAAATCAGCCGTTGCAGTTGTCTAAAATAGAAAAGTTAAAAAATTGTGTAATCTGTATGAGTGTGGCTATCGGCTGAGCTAGATTAAATGAGAAATACTGAAAAGTAAACAAAAATGGCAGCGTCTACAACAGGAAATTTCGAATTCTGCAAAAAATTCGGCGGTTTTTTAAATCGCAAAAGTCTAATTTTGCGAAAACCGACTTAGTTTTATAAACCATAATAATTGGACATCTATTGAATATATGTACGAAAGTTTGAAGTAAATCGAGTGATTGGATTTTGAGATATCATACTAACCAATTCGAAAAACATTGTCTTGAGGAAAACGCGTTTAAAGTTTCAGGTACTTACTGTCTTTTTTGTTTAAATTTGTTTTAAAATGTCTAAATATATATAAATATAAACATAAAGTTTTTAATTAATATATTTTGATGTTTTCTCCAAAAAAAAAACCCAAATATCGCATTCTCTTCAGGTCATCAAAGGAGGACGATCCCTTAAGGGGACTAGGCAGTCGAAAAATCGATTTTTTATTGCATTTTCCGAAAGTACTATCTTTTCTCAATAAAATGCCGCTTGGTTTATAGTAAAATTTGCAAAATTGTAGATTTGGCAGCTAAAAACGTGAAGCGGCAACCTATAGCGTCGCCTTTGCCCAGAAACTTTAAATGCGTTTTTCACGAATATTTTTTTCTTTTCATTTTTTCCTGATTGCGAGCGAATTGAGGTTCAAATCGACTTGGAAAAAATTACAGGATGTGTAGAACATGTGTCATTTCGGCGCAAACCTCTGATATGGTCTGTAATAATTCGAGATTTTCATAAAAAAAACCGGTGACTTCTTAATTTTTTTTCGTTTCTGGGCAAATGCGACGCTATAAGTTGCCGCTTGACGTTTTTAGCTGCCAAATCTACAATTTTACGATTTTTATTATGAACCAAGCGGCATTTTATTCAGAAAAGATAGTACTTTCGGAAAATGCAGTAAAAAATCGATTTTTTGACTGCCTAGTCCCCTTAAGGAATCCGAAATGCATAATTGTTTACCCTGCAGACGATAGGAAAATTATAAAAAATACGCGTAAAGTTTGGAACATCGCGATTAGTAAAAATATCACCAATAACATACAATATTTGCCCGGAAAAAATAATAATAATGTTAAGAAACACCGTTTGCAATGTTAAGAAACACCAAATTTTGTTGTGTAATTTCAGATTCGAGTTATATTTCTCTTCCCTCACTTACCTACCCTTTTACCTATGCGCTTGTAACTCGTAAGTTACAAAAGATATTGAAAAAACATTTACATAAATGTTATACCATTTCTGAAGGTTTATATATCTGTCGGAAAGAATTTTCAAAAAAATATTTTTAATATAAAAAAATAGAATAATTTTAATAAATTTTTAATAGAATAAAATTTTTGTTAATATTCGCTTATTATTTATAACTTTCCCATCGCCTCTCCAGGGTAAATAATTATGCATTTCGGATTCCTTAAGGCCTGTAGAAATATATCCTGTAAAAAACTCTCGTTGCCAGCCAGATCCAAAATTGACCAATTTCTACCATTCCCCTTTACATAGTACGCATAATTTCCATAGAAATATGATTGATAAAATAATTCGCATTTAACTTATTTCGGCCAAAATAATGAGCCACACATTTTTGCAATAATATTTTCCTAGTACTAATAACAAGAGGGAGTTCTACAAGTAACAACGTGTTTATTCGAGTGAGACAATAAATATTACCACTCCTATATTTCTCACTCACCCACCCAATTCTACAGATTGTCACCAGTAGAGAAATATTTAAGGGGAGGTTCTGGTCTAGAGCCCCAAAAAATAGGTGATATTTAGGAATTAATTAAAGGAAAACTACTATATATAATTTAATGGGACTTGTTGCATTGTATTAAGGATGTCTTCTGTTATAGAAATATATTTTTTGTTTTATAATTAATCAGTGCAAACAGCCCTGGGGAGTCGTTAAAGTTAAGGCGTCAAAAAATTGATCCAAATCGGTGGGACCTGTATCTCTAAAAGTTATTATCCGATTCGACTGAAACCTTTTTTATTTTGAAGATTATTCTTTTTTCTAGGGGGGGGCTAAAAAAATTATAAAAATTACATTTTTTTTAGAAAATAACGACACTTCACGTTTGAAATCACTTTTCCCTGTATTTTTCGTCCTTTCAACGCCTTTAAAAATTATAAATTTTCAACTTTTTGTAATTTTTTTTAGTCCCCCCCCCCCTAGCCAAAAGAATAATCTTCAAAATAAAACAAGTTTCAGTCGAATCGGATAATAACTTTTGAAGATACAGGTCCCACCGTTTTGAGAACACTGTTTCGAGAAAAACGCATTTGAAGTTTTACGTGAGCGCCGAGTACCCGGTTGTGACCCATGTATTTGCCGCGACTCAAATGCCTATAACTTCGGGAATTTTACGAATTTCAACAAATCCTTTCAAACCCGTTTTCCTAAAAGGTTGAACATTCGAAAAATGAAATAAAAGAAAAATCGACATTTAGACCAGAACCTCCCCTTAAGTTATAAACGAAAGCGTGTTTCAATTATTGTTCGATTAAATGCCTGAAAAGAACGGCGAAGGAGCGAGGTGCCTAGACTTCACTCGGAGCCACTCGAAGTCCTTCTATTGTAAATTAATTTCTCTGAATCAGTTTGACGCGAAGGCAGAAAATTTTGCTGTGCGCAATGATTTAAGGATTTCGAAATGTGACTAGATTTATGCCGCGGACGTGACTACCTCGCTATTCTCCAGGTAACGAAACTGGTCGTTAGAATTGCTGCGACAGTTTGTTGGCTACAAACAGGAAAAGCTCCAAATTCCAATTAGGACGTGGAAACCTTGAAGTCTCGTTCTGACGCTCAATAGTGATTAACGCATCATAAACCCCGTGGAAGACGCGAACATGGAGGCCCTGACAACTCGCGAGGCCTCGGGTTGGTGCTCCAAAGATAGTGAGTACTATCTGCCCTGTAAGCCCTGAGCCATTTTCTCAAAAACACCCTATATGGGTGGCGTGATATTTATTGCAAATATTTATTCCAGCACTCGAATATTTAGCGTGTATTCACTCACTCACTTCCACCCCATTTAGTGTTAGTATTCGGAAAGGACTTTTCGGCGATTGCTGACTTGGCGTACTGATTAAAATAAGTTGGTATCTAACTACTTTATCAACCACGTGGTTAGGAAGATCGTTTCATAGCACGTGCGAGCCCGCGCACGCTGATTTTGATGCGACATCGGTAGAAAATAGTTGTTACAAAAATATTTGACACGTTAGGTGAATGTACCAATTTCTGCTCATTTAAGAGAAAACTCGTCATAAAGAAGTAGTAAAAAAATTGTTTGTGATCAAAATTTGCAGAGTAAATGATTAATTCTTTGATAATAAATCAACCAATTCAAAAACTGTTTAAGAAAGATATTTCAAGATGTTTAACTATTAGTAATTTGTAATTAACTATATTATGCTCTAAATGCCCGTATTTCTGCTCATGAAAAATAATTTAGAAATATTTTGTTGCAACTATAGTACAAACGTAACGCATATAATAATAAGAAAAATAGGAAATGAGCAGAAATTGGGACATTCACTTTATTGTTTTATCGGCTGACATTCATGCTGAAGGGGTGCAAACAGCCCTCAAAGTTGATGGGGGAAATACATACTTGGTCGAATATCTTGGAAACTACTAGAGCTAGGAGAACGGTGTAAATGGCAAAATTATATATTTTCTAATAAGGAATGCAGCTGTGCAAACAAATCCCCCAAATTCCTTATATTTAAATAATACAGTAAATATGAAATTTAATATAAGAATTATTCATATATGAGTCGTCGTATTAAAATTAATTTTAAAATTGTCTGAACTCTTCTAAATTAAAATATTAAACCATTAGTATGTACATGCTGTTTCCTTAGTAGCAAAAAAAATGGTAAAGGAAGGAATTGAATTGTATAATAGGGTGTGTTTTTTCAATGATTTAATTTTAAAAACGACAAGTGGAAAAACTGCACAATTTCAGGTTTAAAATTAACCACTACCTTTAAATGTTCTGTATTACATTATTTACCTAGTGGGAATTTCATTTCAAATTATAGAAAAATACTAAAATTATTTTTAAAAAATTTAATAGTTGAGCTTATGAACCAGAAGCAAAAAAGATATTGCTTCTTTGGTGGACTTTGTTAAATAGCTATAAATTTATTACATAAATGACATATGGCCACATCTGTTGCTGAAGTTACATATACTTTCATTTTGTAATAAATACACATTTCCACACTTTATTATTTCCCTGTGAATATAATAAATACTAATTTCCACATATTTTTATTTTCATTTTTATGATTTTATGTAAGCAAGGCTCACCTTAAGCAGTATATGAATATGTAATTTGTAGTTAAATCTTACTTAATTTTCACTTTATTCAACTGCGATTTGAAGTAGCTAAACCTCGCTGAAATCAATTTCTGAAGTTAGTTTCAGAATCAGGATCGAAAACACCATTACTTTGTCACTGGTCATTTTAAAATTTTCAAACATTTTAAATTTACCCACAAAATTGGCACACCCTATTGTATAACAAGACCTATCTTTCTACCACTTTACTGTTTCCTATAAATGCAACGATGTTCCTACAAAGTCGAAGTGTCTTAAGGGGGTACAGGACTATTGAAATCTCGAAAAATCGATTTTTCTATTATTATTAATTCTGAAAGTGTCATCCTTTGTGAACATTTACAACAAAGTTTCATGACGAAATTCGAACAATTACGGAAATTATAGCGCTGAATGTAACTGAATGCACTGAATGGACTTAATTTTGAACCGGTTTATCTCGAAACTACATTTTTAAACACCGTGCATTACGATGTACATCATAACTTTTGACCGAATGAATATTTTCACTTGAAATTTTAACTGGAGCTGTAGAATTCCTTTCTCCAAAACATGGAATTTCCGCATCAACATTGGATGTTTATAAAAAAATTTATAAACGTTTAAAGACGATCCTCTTCCGCAAAAGTGTGGGAAAAACACTGATTCGTGTGCAACTTTCACAATTTTTGTTTAAATTCGCCAGTCAAATTCCATGTTTTAGATTTTGGTGCAGAAATTACTCGCCTCAGAGCGTTTTGCTTTCAGATGATTGGTTCACCTGATATTACGTACACCGACTACAGCTGCGCACCACGCAGGACCATCTTCAGCGCTTAATAATGTCAACAAATTTGAACATTCCGACAATTTTTTTTTAGTAATTACTCGGTAAGGCGTCCACAATAAACTATGATAATTACGGGTATAGTAGTTACTTGGTACTTAAGCAATCCGACTCAAACGAAACCATCGATTTTACGTGTCCAATAGACCTGTACCCCCTTAAGCTTACTCGAAGTTACCAGAAGTTTACATTCATTCATATAAACACTAAATTTATAGTTCCATTAAAAACAAATATTATTGTTGCACTTACTTACAATTTTTTCTTATAGGAAAATTTTTTCTTTACCACCCCTTTCTACCCTAAACGATACAGCAGGTATAAATCGTCCCAATTGACTGATACACTCTGTATACAAATCTGATGTCAATTGGCAAGTTCCAGGAAATAACAACCACTCATTGTCGGCACCCATGTAGTGTTACTATTGTTAGTTAAGGAAGACTTCAACAGTTATTCACCACCGTTTAGTCTCTATAAAATTCACTAAAACTGCCACTCTGCTTGGGTTGCAGGTATCCATCCAGGGCCGTTCCTGGCGGGGGTGCAGAAGGTGCAAACTTAAGGGCGGCCGCAGGCCGTTTATTATATGTAAAGTTTTGACTAATAATAATAATAATCGAAATTCTTTTGCATGATAACTGTTTAAAATTATGTATATGTAGATATAAAATTAAACACTGCATATCAAATGCTTAATTAAAAAATATTAAATTAATAAGGGCAGCAATATTGTTTTTACACCTGGGCGGCCAAAACCCAGGAACTTCCCTGTATCTATCTACCAATACATTTTCGCGATGTAAATTCAAATAATCATACTTTCTAATGGGTAGTATAGTCGAGCCTAAGTCATCTCATGTCCTTGACAGTCGTTAACTCTGTTGACCTATTTAAATGCAACGTACAACGTGTTATATTGCTGTCAATTTGTAGGTAGATATTACCGTATTCTGGGCAGGATGGTGATCTACAGAATCCTATTTCAGTTCATCAACAACGTCAGTTATGTGTTTCATAGAGTTTCATATTTCTTCATGCAACGTAATCTTCTGTTGACGTTGGTCGTCCATTTAATTTTCCCTCAAGGCTTCAATATTTGCCTCTATGAGTTTTAACGTCATTTAAATTACGCAGTTCTTCATCGAGCGAACCATTTGTATCGTGTTACCCATTATTGTTACTTGGAAATGTTTTTCGCATTCATGTAACATGAGAATAAATAACATGTTTTTAATAGTAGAATTAATAAGATCATCCATTTAAGTTAAATTATCTGCAGGAGAAAATAATATTTTTCTAATTTGCAATACTTGATAGTATAAGACAAAAATCCTAAAATGATCCCCGCTTATAATATTGCCGCAATGAGAATCATTGATTCAAAAACAGTTCTTAATTACACTGTCTCATAAAATTGAACTTTTTTTTGTTCTGTAACATTCAATAGCCGCTTCTTATAGATTTTTGTGCGCTGAAAACGAATCCGTAAACTTTTTATCGCCATCACCCTCAGTTTTCGAGAAATACGATTTTGAAAAAAAAATGTAAATTTTCAACTTTGAACATGTTTTGTGTTCAAACAATAATAGTTATTCGGTTGTATATTCCATCAAATTATTTTATGAACCCTCGCGAACATAACAATATAAGTTATTATTGAATTATAAGCATTTAAATATGTTTACACAACGATCAAAGGGAAAAGGACACCCGAAATGCACCAATTTTTGCAGATATATTGCTATATATTTTAAAAACTAAGGGTCTAGGAGAAAATTTGACTACTCCACGTGATGCAGCAGAAAATTTTCTTTCGGAATCCACTAACAGAAGTGGTAAGTTACGTTTCGTTTTCAATAGAGAAGCGAAATAGTTTGGAAAAACGTGCGGCGCCGACAGTGGTAGTCACGCGCGATAAGCGATTGTGTTACGCTGAGCGGCAGTGGATCGCGCGCCGCGGTTGACTACCACTGTCGACGCCGCACGTTTTGCCAAACTATTTTGCTTCTGTATTGAAAACAAAATGTGACTTAACACTTCTGTTGACGCTTTCCAAAGGAAAAATATCTGCCGCGTCGCGTGGAGTAGTCAGATTTTCTTCTAGACCCTTAGTTTTGGAAATAAAATTAAAAATATCTGCAAAAGTGGGTGAATTTCGGGTGTTCTTTTCCCTTTGATCGTTGTTTAAACATATTTAAATGTTCATAAAGCACCAATAACTTATATCGTTTTATTCGTGAGGGTTTATAGAATAACTATTACTCTTTCGATACAAAAGATGTTCAAATTTGAAAAATTTGCAGTTTTTTTTTCAAAATCGAATTTCTCGAAAACTGAGGATGATGGCAACACACAGTTTGCGGATTCGTTTTCAGCGCTCAAAAATCTATAAGAAACGGCTATTGAATCTTACAGACCAAAATGGCTGTTGGACAGTGTTTCACCAGTGCCACATAGATACTGTGTACTAATATATGTATATTTAAAACACAAAGGAAAATACCTATAAACAGGTACTACGTAAAAACTAGATAGAAGTACTATACCAGATAATCCTGCCCTCAATATTTATACCCGTCGAAAATAAAATATTTAATTAAGTTTCTAGCATGAGGCATCATCCAATTCATTCTTTCGAATTCTGATCAAATTTATGTATGACTAGAGCTTTCGAAAATATTTGACATGTATTTTTTAATGCCGCCCACGTCCATATTCACGAGGTGAAAAGAGTCCTCGAAGTTAGGGATGAAAACTCCATCACGTATTTCTCTAAGAGTAATGAAGGTAGGAAGAGCAACGTTAAGTGTAAAAGTGAGCAGGTAAATTAGTGTCTCAGCGTCGAATGAAATATTTCGTGCCTACCTGAGTAAAGGGGCAGCATGAGGTTTTCTATAACTCGATAAGACTTAATGCGAGAAGTAAGACACACGTCACCTACTTTAGAGAACTATACAGCTGTTCGTTCAAGCAGTAGCAGCAGCTAACGGTAAGTCGCTGTTGGATTAGATTAGAGAGAAACCTACCCAGTACTTTGTTAGATACGTTGCCATTACATAAATGTTACCTACTTGGTCGTTAGTTACAGAGAATATCGAAAGTATGCTGATCAAATATCAGGTCGTCTCAACAGCCTTTGCGTTGTTCGCAGAAACGCTTCGCAACGAATGACGTGTTCGTTCTTATTTCTGCCAGTCCAACGTGTGCAACGTGGAAAGGCGTTATTGGAAAAAAAAAGGAAAAATACTGCGACGATCTGGTTTGTTTTTCCGTGCCCTTGCTTTCGTAATAAAGATTATAGAAACACAGGTATGTAACAATTTTTTAAACGACCTGATATGCAGACTGCGGAAGTTTATGCAAGTATGATATTTATTACAATAATTACAACCTCCCTATTATAAGAAAATCGAGTACACTATATCATGGCCGCTACTATACTCGAGCTAAGTAAGTTCTGCGTATGCTAGAAATAAACGTAGAGTTTTTTTTTTAAATAAAAAATATATTTTGTAAACCCTCTAATGACGAAACATATTTCTATCAAAGTTTCACCTATTTAATCCTTTCCTATAAAAATGCTTATTTGCATAAACATCCGCAGTCTACTGACACGTCAAGGGGAACAGAAAAGAGGACACCATTCTCGACAACTTTGAATAATATATAAATTTTTTTATTTGTGATAAACAGATTTCTGAAACAATGGAATATTAAATAAAACTAAGTTGTTTATTGGCCAACGTAGGATTTTTTCCGATATTTTGATTTTTATCTCAATTCGTCATTGTTACACGGAAATGAGCATTCAGAAATCTGTTCATCAGAAAGAACGTACACTGTCCTACCGTACACGCCGTGGTATACTTCCGACTGCCATGTTTGTGTTTAAAGAAAACTTGAAAAAGAAATTGTATTTATTATTCAAAGTTGTCTCGATCTTTATTGAAAAATTTTAATTAAAAAAAAGTGTTCTGTCACTTAGAAATAAATTCCCAAAGTTGCCGTGTTTCTTGCCAAGGCGGTTTAACCTCTCGAGGTAAGTGCTCTGGCTTGGTAGTTTGCATTCAGTACCATTTCATTCAAAAATATAAAAATAGAAGTAATACCGCTATAGTGGCGGTTCTACATATACAATGCTGTTCATAAGTATTAGGACGCCTAATCTGTGTGGAATAATTGTCAAAAAACTTTGTAAATTTATTCAAGAACTCTAACAAAATTTACTTTATTTGGTATTTTAAATTAAAACCCAAAAATAACAGCTGTGAAAAATATTCAGTCTGTACCAAATATCAGATTTTTTGCAAACACAGCATTGTGTGCTAATACTTGTGAACGGTAGTGTACATATGTATAAATTAATTTGAATATTTATAAATAGATTTATAAATTTTGTGGAAAGTTTAAAGTATGTTGTAAGTTGAAGTTTAATAGGTAACTCCATGTGCAACAAGAATCAACATTATATGTATAGCAGAACTTGTGAGTAAAATTGTGAGTACATATCACACAAAAGGTTTGGTTATTTCATAACTTGCATGTTAGATATAGAAATAATGCCGTCATGTACTAGGGGAGACTGATGCTAGTAGATACGTTTTTCAGTTTTCAATGTTTTTCATTTTTGTTTTAATTAATTACTTTATAACAAATATACTAAAATATACTTTGGTTCTTCCTCTTTAATATATTGTAAATGCAAAGTTGAGAAAGTACATACAAAATTAATAAAAAAGTGTTATTTGGACGAATGTAAAATGTATTTTTTTTTCATTTTTTATTTGAATTAATTACTTACTAACAAATATACTAAAATATACTTTGGTCCTTCCTCTTTAATATACTGGAAATGAAAAGTTGAGAAATGATTTTTTGTGGAATGATTTTTTACAAAACTCTGTTTCAAATGCAAAAAATATGTGTGGAAAATGTGCCATCCAGGACCCAATAATTTGCAAAATATGCGCTGAACATGAATAAGGTTTGCATATTCTTTATTTCTAAATTCAGAAATAAATGGAAATTTTGTTCTCTTATTCTTATGCATTTTTTTAATTGAATAAATAAACAAATTTCGATCGTTATTTGGTCAAAATTGTTTCATTCACACACCAAATTGTACTAAATGGTATATTTTTTGCTATACATATTAGGGTGGGCCGAAAAAATCAAATTTTCGAAACTCAAATGGAGGCAAAAAAAATTTTTTTTAATCGGTCAATATTTGACCGGACCCATGTGGGTCAGAGTTTTTAATTTTTTACCAAGTTTCGCGACTTCCGTATATTTTTATAAAATTTGCATATTTCACAGTTGAGCATCAGAAAATATTATCTAAGCGCATAAACACGTGAAATAGTGTTTTATATATTATCGCGAAGCGGAGTAAGGCGAATGTCCCAATTTCTGCTCATGTCAGCATTTCTGCACATTTCGTATTTTTCTTATTATTATAAGCGTTACATTTGTACTATAGTTGCATCAAAATAATTCTAAATTATTTGAACATTTACGCGAGTGTTGCACGAGCTTGGAGTTAATCAAAGTGCAGCGTAAGAAATGAAAAACTTTTAAAATGAGAGACTCATGATTTTTCGACCATGTTTTAGCTGGTTGTGCTAAGGAACAGGGTCACTATTGGTATTCGATAATTGGGCAGAAAATAGTTTTTGCAGTAAAAGTTCTTATTTAGTAACAAAAACAGATACCGTATTGTGCCCTGGATGTAGAATTTTTTACTATTTTTAATTTTTCTAAGTAGAACACAGGTGATTAGGTTTAGGGTCAAGTGAATTACCATCATGTCCGCATTTCTACTCACCAAAATCTTAGCAACATAACCTCACAATTCAATATATGCTGTAACCTCTATTTCTATTCGAAGGCATTTTATTTTTTGTTTATCATTATTTTATGCTTTACTGTTGTCTTATAAAACATCTGTATAAAAGATTTAACTTATTTTAACCTAAAATGGCAACATATACTCCCTTTCATTTAAGAAGGAACCTGCCGACCGACGAGTTTACACCGGTTCTGCGCAGGTTGACGCTCATTGGTGCCGGGAGAAGCCACTATTGGCTGTACCCCCACCAACGCTTTTTCGGAGCCAATGAGCTCATTCTACATGCGCGAAACGGGTTCCTTCTTAAATGACTGAGAGTATATTATGTGAGACATTTTGAGCATTATATTTAATTACAAATTACTAGTAGTTAAACATCTTGAAATATCTTTCTTAAATAGTTTTCGACTGGTTGATTTATTATTAAATAATTAATCAATTACTCTGCAAATTTTGATCGCAAACAAATTTTTTTCACCTTCTTTCTGACGAGTCGCCTCTTAAATGAGCAGAAATTGGGACATTCACCTTATCTATGTGTTTCTATTTTGAGACGTAACGCGGTTGTAGTGAAAGAGGAACATATTTCATTGATTCAAGTGCCGATTCAACAGCCCGTTTGATCTGTGACACTCAATAGCCGTTTCCTATAGATTTTTGTGCGCTGAAAACGAACCCGCAAACCGTTTGTCGCCATCGCCCTCTGTTTTCGAGAAATTCGGTTTTGAATAAAAAATGTAAATTTTCCACTTTGGACACCTTTTGAGTTCAAACAGGAATAGTTATTCGGTTGCTTGTTCCGCCAAAAAAAAAATGCGTTACGTCCGAAAATAGATACACACAGATACTCCGCTTCGCGACAATATATAAAACACTATTTCACGTGTTTATGCGCTTAAATAATATTTTCTGATGCTCAACAGTGAAATATGCAAATTTTATGAAAATATACAGAAGCCGCTAAACTTGGTCAAAAATTAAAAACTTTGACCCCGTTTGGGCCCGGTCAAACATTGACTGATTTCAAAAAAATTTTTTACTGTTTCGAGTTTCGAAAATTTGATTTTTGCGGCCCACCCTAAATACATATATAAAATCTATTTTACAGGTTTTAGGGGAAGTGACTCTTGGAATAAACGATGTTGTATTGCTCTGAAAACAAAGTATTTATTTTCATTATTTTAATGCCCTATTTTGCTACGTACAGTAACGCTTGCCTGAAAACAAAGAAACGACAATTAAAGTTTATTCTTTAATTTGTCAATCCCTTTTTACAAATTTATACTAATTTGATTTTCACTCTTTTACGCTCGCTCTCTTTATATCCCACGTGTTTTTCTTCAGTCCCCAAACTCCCCCCTCCCCCGTAAGTCGGTCCCCACTTACTTGGGAGCGCGGCAGAATTCAAACTAAAGAAGTATATTTTCTTTACACATATATCGTAAAATATATGACGTTTCGAAGACGGGTCATTTGACCCGCTGTGGTAGAAATAGGTATACATGAAGCATCGCTACGTTTAGTGTTAACAACATACTTCACGGAGAAAAGAATCGGCGCGGAACACCTCGATTGTGAAATTTATAGAAAATGAGCAATAATAATTTATGAAGTATATATACGTTATTGATTATTAATAAAAAATTGCTTATTCACACCTAACATGTATACCTCATGACTAATGGGATGTCCTAATACATTTTAACACGTCACCAGCGTCAAATGCAGTTCTAAGATGGTGCGAGCAGAAAGAAGCCTTATGAAAACAGTAGCTTCAATAAGAACTACTTATGTCAGTGCGTAGGAAGAAGGGAATTATTAAATTTCTATGTAATCTTTGATTTATAAGTGTAACATTATTATATTTCATATTAAAGTGTAATCTAACAGTTCCATCGCCCAAACATTGTGTAGATTATATAAACACTTACTTGAAGTAAAATAATTTTTGAATTTTTAAATATTTTATTACAGATTTAACACCACGGGGTTAAATATAACAATAGCGAGATCCAGCTTCAATGCATAACACTCTTTACAGAACTCTTCTTGTTACATTCTTGCCTTTTTGTGATTTTTTGTTAGAAATTTTTATTTATTTTTATGCAGAAGAAAATTATTTCTTTGATTTGGAGTTCCCTCGTCCTAACTTCTCTCATACTATCAGCAATAACAGTGATCACTTCATCCACTACAGAATTACCAAAGCTATTGTTTTTAGTTCTACGAACTCGGTAGGTATAGCATTTGAATACTCGACAACACTTGCCAAAATTGACATTACAACGGCAATGAACATGTAACTCACTTTTAGTTTAAGGTTTTATCTTTGAAAAATCTTGAATAAAATTTAGTTTTAATTACGGCAGTACCAAAAAGCTGAAAATAAATATATTTACAGCTATAAATGTTTAATTATTTCACGGCTAAACAAATACTAAATATTTAACTGATAAATCATGTTCAGATTGACATCAACACTAAACCCCAAGAATATGTAGGTTTCACAAGCTTTGCATTGATTGAAAGATACTAAATAAATTAAATAAGATAATAAAATAAATTGCAGAAATTGAATTAAACTGAAATAACCTGAACTAAAGTGGACGTTGCTTGGAGGGAATGTACACGAGAGCTTGAATGCTCTGCTGCAGAGTATCGCGAGTCTGATACAAGCAATCCTAGAGACGATCGGCTGGAAAAGTTTGCGTGCAATGAGGATCTCATCGAACGAGTTTAGGAAGATAAACGAAAGTAATAGCGCTGTCTCGGGCAAGGCTTCCTTATGCCAAATTTATTCGAATTCCATGACACCGTTCAACCTAGAAACACACTTCTTAGCACAATATATACACTCTATCGAATTGGGACAAACTATAGAAATTAACTGCAGGCATAAAAATGACGCAATGCTTCCAAAGTAGTGCACACGTCATATTAACCGGACCTGCAATGATATTTTAAGTCCTAAAGTAGATCTGTGCTATATCCTGCGAAGCTAAAACTTCCGAACAATATGCAGAACCGTGGTATATCTGGTTCGCGATGGCTGAATTAATAAAAAATAAAAAATGGAAAGTCAATTGATTTTTTTTTCACTCGAGTGAGACTATTATATTCATTGCTAATTGGACGAATAGTGTTGTTATATTCCGTGCAAAAATAAAACCAATAATTTAACAGACAGTGTGCTACAAATTTGGCCATTTATCACTCCACGAGTAATACTGCTTTTATTTTTAATTTTAAAGTAGTCTGTAATACAGTAGAACCTCGATTATCCGAACTCCAATTCGATTATCCGGCTAGTATCACTTACAATTGGTAACAAGATAAATAGTCAGTAGGTACATGAAGGGACGTATGAGCTCTACGTAATTTTTTAAATTTTTAATTTAATTTTAATTACAAGTAAGGGACATTATAAGCGAAAATAGAATTTCGTCTGATTCTGAAACATTTACTGCCCCCCACACAATTTTTTTTCTTTTCAGTGCGTTTATTTATAGTCGCATCAACAATTGAGTCATTGCTGACTACAAAACTATTTTAGCAAGTTATTTTACATTAGTATACCTATATTTCGTAGAATTAGTTATATTACTTGCTCTATAATTTCATTGTATGTCACTTAATTCTAGTTTTAGTTTCTTCTATTATTGTTATATAATATTATTGTATGCTTTAATTTGTTTCATAAATTTTATACTGCGTTCTATCTAATTCTTCTAGCGTCATGCCGATGTTGGACGCTTTTTATTTTTCCGTGAATTTGAGTGCTCTACCCTCACAATTTTGAGGGTAGTGCGGAGCACATCGAGAAATCATGGTGGTTGTAAAATAAACATACCAATTAGCAGTTCAGAAAGATGAGAAAAACGGGGTATAAACTGAGTAAACTAATGAAATTTCTTTAAGGAGAGATGCCTACCTAGAAATTTTCGAAAAATCGATTTTACGATTTTTATATTTTCTTCAAGTACATTCTGAAAAAATTCCCTGAAAATGTCCAGTTAATCCGACCAAAATTGACAAAGTTATACGCGTGTAAGTATTTTCTCAAAATCATGTTTTCAAAGTCGGTGACGCACATAACTGAAAAATTAATGAACCGATTTACTCGAGGCTTTGCAGGCTTATTTTAGGGTTAAAAATCTAAGCGCTCCCGAGCTTTTTCTTTTTTTTGCGTAGGCTTTTTGTTACATTCAAAAACCGAGCGATTTTTTGCCAAATATCGATGCTTCAACTTTGCACAGCCGCCATTTAGTCTCAAAATAGGTTTACCAAAATCGGGCCCTATATCTAGGTAATTTCATATGTTATCTAAAAAAATTAAAATTTTCAATTTTTTACCACAAAAAATACTGAAATATCCGTAAGATGTACTCTTTCCAATAGACTAATGTTTAATAATAAAAGTTTATCGGTTTTTCTAAAAAAAATCCCAAAACAGCATGTTGTTTTGACCGTTCTAAGTAGGCCTCCCTCCTTAATTAAGTGTATATGAATAATTTACAGTAAATACTCATTTTCGCAACAAAACGCTATTGTTCGATGTCGGACATCGTGTAGCCCGACCAGTTCGAGTAATCGCGGCTCTACTGTACATTACGTTCATTAGTGAATAACATATTGACCATTCTTTCCTATAACTATGGTTTACCTAGTTTCACATATAGACTTCTAATGATTATGTTCTACTTTTTTAGTACCTCCTACTAAGAGCTGTTCTGATTCTGATGTGAAATTATTAAATGGCTGTTTTTTCACATCTATCATTCTGAATTGCCCACCCCTTAACAAATTTTGTAATACGTAAAAAAGAATTTCATTCCGTTAATAAAGCAGAATGATCTTGAGTGGTTATGGTCATTGAAAAGGCCTTGGGAAGGACTATAATTGTAGGTGTTCCAAAATACATGGTTCTGTTTGAAAAAATTAAGTTGACCTTCAAATCTCCTAAGCATCTCCACCTGAGAAAAAGTTCTGTTCACCACGTAATGGGCCCCTCAGAACTAAGCAACTTTTGTTTCAAACATTTCTTCCTATCTCAAAAACTGTAGAAGTCATTCGGTGGCTTGTCTTACATGACTCACCCTGTATACATTAGAACTGAGACTATTCGAATAATTGAATATTCGAATATTTTACAAGTATTCGAATGCTACGAATAAACTTCGAATATTTGAGTATTCGAATGTTATTATTCGAATACTGATGTATTCGAATAGCATGGTGTGAAGTGGGTCAAAATTAGCTTACAAGATTTCAACCTGACAAATGAACCTAAAGAACTTGATTTATAACTCACACCATACTATTCGAATACATCAGTATTCGAATACTTAAATATTCCAATAGTATTCGAATACTTAAATATTGGAATGGTATTCGAATACTTGGATATTCGAATGGTATTCGAATACTTGGATATTCGAATGGTATTCGAATACTTGGATATTCGAATTATATTCGCCAAATAATTGAGCAACTGAAGTATTCGAATATTCGAATATTCGAATACCGAAAAATTCGATAAATATCCTCAGCCCTAGTATACATACATATGTGCATAATTTGTAAATACTGTAGAAACTCCATTATTCGATGTAACTGATGCTACGTTTTCACACGAAGAATAATCGTTTGTCACATATTACACTCGTAAATCAGAAATTACATAAATATTTAAACATCTCTTTCATCCTACGCTCCAAGTATCCAACCTTTTAACGTTTTCAAATTCGATATACCTACTTTTCTAAAGCTAATATTTTCATTAAGTTTCGTGAGATCTTTTTCTTTTCGTTTCTCGTACGATCTTAAAACTATTTTTCACGTTAAGGTAGTTCCTGAATATTTTACTAAATTCAAGAATTCTTTTAAATTTCGTTCAAAACTAATTTCGAATACAAGAAACCCTTGTACAAAGTTTAAAATCGATTTACCACATAGTTATCGAGAACTTGTTAATTACAGTTGCATTTTAACACAGTAGCATATGGCAGAGTTGGAAAAAGGGGGTTATAGTTTCAGTTTTTCTTCTGAAACAGGAAAACTGTATTCAAGAAGTGTACCAAAATTGGCACAAAAGTTCACCGAAATGTCACGAAATGAATTTATTAATTTCTGCGAAACTGACCACATGGTTTCTTCGTAAATGCCCATAAAATATAGCTTTACGTGCAAATATTTTAGAAATTACGTAGAGCAGTCAACGTGGCAACGTCGCACAGTCGATATGTTCAGATATTTAAATGGCGAACGACGATTCAAATTCATATGAACATTTTTTCTCACATTTTGGTTATAAAAGACGCTCCGAATGTATGCGACGTTGTCAGATCTGCTGCTCCAAGTCACTACACTAACCAATTTAATATTCTATTTTCGTATTACAATTATTTATATTAACATTGAACTTTTTAAAATATGTATACGTGATGTTAAAAATTACTATTATTATTCTTTCTATAGTATCATACTACTTTATATTTATCGTTTATTATCCAACTCTGATTTTACTAACATAGTTGGTTAGGAACTACCTTAACAACGTTTTCAAAACATATGGCATTATTATCTGTACGGGTATAATGTTTATTGATAATCTCTTAATCACTGTTGTGTTTCATTGGTTCGTGTGAATGTTCGATCCTGTACTATCTTCTAAACGAATTATAGGTACCTATCATTCCATGTTGTGTTTCTCCTGCCAAGATAATATTATACTTTCAAGCTACAATCGAGGGGTGCTGTAGAAAACAAGCGCATGCGTTTTATGATTTTAGAGGAAAGCAAGTTGAAGGAAAAATTATTTTCATAGGCAATGCGGTACGAAATTGTAATTATTTTAAACGGTACGTGAATTAGGTGGTAAGTGACAACTGTATTAACAAATTTTGTAGATAATATATATATATATCATTACGTTATTGTCCAAACATTAATTTAGCTTTTGAAATATATATAGATAGATAGTAATAAAGAATATGCAGATATGTAGAAATAAAATATAGAGATGCCCCATTCATATGGGTTAATCTAATTAATCCTCCTAAATGTACATCTTTTATAATATGAATAATTCTTTCAAAAGCTAAATTAATGTTTGGGCAATAACGTAATGATAGAAAAATTCCAGAAATAATAAATGAACTCCTAGAATTGACCCAAAATTTCATCAAGAATTAATATTAATTGCAGAATGTAAATTAATTAAGGAATTATTTGTAATTTTTTAATTTTTTTATTTCGCTGTATATATTGTGTACCACTATTTCTCAATATTTTTCTTTTGTGATCTTTCCATTTATTCTCATTATAAGAACGTTTTTTACCCCTTGATGAGTAAAAATGATTAATTTATCTACACATCTGTTATCTCCATCTTGAAAACAATGTAATACCTGCCACGTGTTCGTAAGTGGCCGAGTGGCATGGGCCCCGCAGTGGCGGATTCAGCGGGGGGCGCGCGCCCCTCCCTCAAGGGAAAGATACTTATTTTAATTTGCAAAATACTTATTTTAACTTAGCAATATGAGAGAAAATATGATAAATTGATACAAAAAAAAAACACTTTTCATTTAGCAGGAAAATATTATCGGGAAAGGTCCTTGGTTTAAAAATTAACAATAAAATTAAAAATTTGAAAATCTAAAAACCTGTTTTCTGGCAGGTAAGCAGGTTCCTAGATTTACACAAATTTAATTGATTTCTCTAAAGTGGGGGTGGTCAAATTTCAAATTTTTCTAAAAATCTAAAGTCCCAAAAAAATCTTGAATTCGCCCCCGCCGAAAATCCCAAATCCGCCCCTGGGGCCCCGTTTCCACTGTGGATTTGTTTTTTCTCAGCGTGAAGTAAATTTAGTGTGATTCTGTTCGGTGAAACGTGCATGCTATTATATTAGGAGGTGGTGGAATTACACTACATTGCAGAAACGAATTAATGGTACAGAAGAAGAAAGAGTGATACACTCAATATTGTAGATATTAATACAATTCCATCACTTGAAAATACAACTACTTAAATAATCGAATGTTCGGTTGAACGGCATTAGAATTATCGAGTGATCAGCTAATCGAAAGTTTGAGTAAATAGTGAAGTTCCACCACAGTTTCCATATGAATGAGACACTGTTGTGTATGTAAACAAAATAAGAAACGACATTACCTGTGGAACGACCTGATAGAATTCATATTATTTCGGCGCGTAATATACAGGGTGGGCCTCAATTCATAGTACAAGCGAATTACAGATGCTTCGGAATGTAGAATTGAATAAAAAAAAAATACCCATATCCATTACCCATTATTTTATGTTTTCCTTTGTGTATTTGTATTTATAAACATTGGGGGTGGCATGGTCCACTGAGATACTTAATTGTATTTATACAGACCATTTATTTTCTCATTATGCCGACAGTGTTTAATGAATTACAGACTGGAAGCATGAATGAAAAATATCAATGTGTTTTTATTTCTAATTTTTAAAATTCCCGTGTAATTTGTTTCTTTCTTTAATTTGGAAGCGACTTATACACGATCTATACACGATTAGATTTTAAGACAGCATTTTGGTGAATCTCGCCAATTACAACACTAATGTTATTAGAATTATTATTATTATTGTATCACAACACTGTCCTTATCGAGTAAATATACCACGTAAAACTTCTGTAAAAATTATTTTCATCACTACCAAATATGCTGTTCGAAATAATCCTTACAAAAAGAACCTAGACTCGTCATTTCGAAAAACTGTAATTCACTAAATTAACATGATAACGGTATTAAGAAGAAAAAAGAGAAACAGAAAATTCTACTTCGAAAAATATTTTTTATTTCAACTAAAATAATAATCTGAAACATTCATCCTCTCTACAAACCATCGATGCGTATGTATGTTCACTTTACTGAAGTCTGATCGAGTTCGATGAAACGTAGGTATTTAGACAAACTGGAGGATTGTTTTAAAAACTGTAATACGCCTAGCACAATTTAACTAAACTAGATTCCTTTTAATCAACCATACTCTATACATTTTGTGTTTGATTTATTGTATTTGGTACCAAACAGATGAAAAGTAGATAGAAAAATGAAATAAACTTTCTAATAGCCATACATATGTTAATCGTGAGGTGTATTATTTATTGGTTCCACTTACGAAATAAAATTACCGGTTATTTTTCATGTAAATATTTATATCCACAATTATCTATTCTAAACAACAATTATTCGGTATAAGGTATTTTTTAAAACTGCTTCAAAACTCAGAATTATTCAGTCTTCAATTCCTGGTCTAAAATACGTTTAGCCGACATTTTTTATTAACAAAATCCCACTTTTGTAGGCTGGTGCTCTGTTACTTGCACACAGTATATTTATCTTCCTTCTAAAACTACAAGGGAGCGTCTTCTCGCGTAGAAACACCCTCTGTAGGGCAGGGAAGGTTGAATCCAATGACCTTCGAGAAAGAGAAAGGCTGGAAACACGCCCCATAGGGGTGGAACACGCACTGCGTAGAAACTACCCCCCTACTTCAGTCGACGACGTGTCTGGTTCCACGAACGAAAACTGGGTCATCAGCTACGTACGATACCCGCGCTAACTCATGCCGGGAACTCACTTTCCGTACATGGAATCGTGTGGGTAGATACGCGCTTTAAGGGCTCTGATAATTCCCACCTTTTCACGCAGGCTGGCCGCGCTAGCGACTCCACGCTAGCTCAAACAAACCTCAAATCCACCGCACAGTAATTTAAGCAAACTTTGCACATTGTACGTTGGACCGCGTAATATAACTGACCGACAGTTATACTGTATGAGCGAATTTGTCAACCAGCTACCAAAAAATTAATTACTATGCCTCCATCGTCGATAAATGGTTAATTCCTTTAGCATCGAATGAAACAATGGGAGTGTCTAACCAAGTTTAATACAAATTTTAACTACTGACACAGTCTACTCGGGAGTATGCGATGCCCCTTTGTTAGTACTATTTTATTACTGTCCTAGCACGACTTCGAATGTACGCGGAACTGAGAAGGTATCGCGGGTATAAGGAATCGTAAACAGAACACGTAAATAGTGTTGGTGGCGTCCTTTTAAACCACCTGGGGTCAATAAATCTTGTATAGTACGGGTTGAGTCAGCTGAAACTGGAGTTACAAACATCCACGTCGGTTATGACGCATGTTTGATCCGACGAGAGCGTTATACGGTGCGATAAACACCAACCGAAGATCACAATTTTGTGTCTCTTAAGCTTTTCTAAATGAAACGTAGATAGGTACTTTTCTAATGCAGTGAATCTAATTGTCGCATATTTTTCTCCGAAAATTTGAAATACGGAGGATGTTTAACATACGTTAATCGACAAGATGCCTTGAAACCTCTGAACCTGTGATCTCGAGAGAAAAATGATTGCATTTTTAGAATAGCCTTCTCTATGTACCATGGAAACTCAAACTTATAACTTTCAGAGCTCATTATATTCCCAAGAAAGAACTATGAATGTTGTTCGCTATATGTAACTCAGTTGAGAAAACAGAGAATCACTGTACCTGTCCCTAAATCCCTTGAATGCTCCTAAAACTACTCCGCGAGCGTAACTTCGATTAGAAAACGCTGCCTTTCGTGTATTTATCGCTGTGTCTGCCGTTAGTCCAGATGCAACAACATGCTTTGGTGAGACGGAGCACGCGTGGCTAGAGAACCGATGAGAAGAAAGAAGGAAGAATTAGACGTACCAAGATACGTCCAGTGGTGGTCTGTCCGGAAATCAGTTCACCGGCCCAGTCCTTGGCTTCGGTCATAAAAGTCCCCTCGAACTCCTTCCCCTGGCGGTTCGTCTTCTGCTCCTTCTGCTTCGGGTCATTTGGAGAGAATTCGGGTTCCTTGCGACAGCAGAGGAAGGCGAACGCACGCCAGAGGAGCACGATCAGCAGCCCGGCGAGGAAGGTGAAGATGCTCGACAGGAGGAAGCACCACCATTTCCGCTCCTTCAGGCAGTCGTCTACCGGGGGCTGCTCGGTCGTCTCTTCGGTCGTCATCACGGCTGATCTCTGCTGCCCCCGGGTCACACATTCACCGGCGGCTATCAAATGCGGGTGCCAGCAGAGCACACTTTATGCGCTTCATAATTTCGTGCTGCCACGGGACGCACGCCGCGTCGCAACTCTGCACGCCTCGCGCCTTGCCGCGGCTCTCTGCTCTCAGCTTCCACCGACTTTCCTCGCGGCTATACGCGCACTAGCTCTACCAGCCGATTTTCTTCTGCGTTCCGCTCCCGTCTTTCATCCGTATCACCTTCTCTCGCACGCACGCACTTATCACAACTAGCCCCCCCCCCCCACCGCCCCACTTCCGACGTGTCACACTACCTTCTTCCACCCAAACACGTTTGTTCCCCCCCCCCGTTTGTTACCCTTCCGTTGTTCCCTTCGATACTCGTCGCAATCGCTTCGCTTTTTCGACTCCCTCTCCTCCCCTCACTTTCCCTCACTCGATTCCTCGCACAATACCCTTTCGCTACTACCCTCTTGTTTCTCTGTCCCCACCCCCCCACCACCCCCTCGGCTTCTCGTGCCGCGAGACCGCTGGTGATCCGACGAACCGCACCTGTTCCCCTACATTCGGGCCTTGCCGAAACTTCGCGTCCGTCGTACCACACTGTCGATGAGGACGGAGATCACCGATCCCCGTTCGCCGATCGGCTAGCGCGGCTCGCACGGCAACGCGTTCGGTGGCACTCCGGGCATAATTCGTCCATCGATTCCCGTCACGTTCGGTTCCCGAAGGGCACAGGTATCCGTGGACAGACGCACGCTTCTGTCAGCGGTGGCTCGTCGTGGCAGGGGATCTCCGCCACGGTTACGGTGTCGTCACGCTCTGCGGCAGCTGGTGCCGCCGCCGCCGCTAATGCTGCAGGTAGTACCAGTCTCGAAAGGGGAAGGAACAGAAAGGAACGAGAAAACAACCCACTGACACCACTACGGGGTACATAGATACGCGTGCGTCAACGTATATACATATACATACATGCACACGTATATATAAAAGTATTACATATTATATTTAATATATATGTACACGGCCCGCGATACATATACATTAGATACATGCACATGTAACCTCTATCTGTATCCGTGTATACATGTGTACACGAGCACACACACACGCACGCACGCACGCACGCACGCGCGCGCACACACAGCACGCATATATATTATATGTATATATTTTATTTATACATATATATACTTGTATTTACGTGTGTATATTGTATTAAACGCGGATCATGAGCGAAACGAGCTTCTGTTCACCACGGCACGGAGAACTTCTGATCTATCTGTACGCGTGTCCCGCTTTCTTAACCTACTCGACTGTACCACCGACGACGGCGACGACGACGGCAACGGTGATGAGAACGACCGAGTGTCCGGACGACCATACCACTGCTCCGCAGCAATCAATACGCAACAATGGACCGGGACCAATAAGCTCGGAGCTTTCCCTGACGTAGACGCACGCTCTCTTGCTACGGCCATCCCCCCACCACCGCCGCCGATCTAGAGACAGAGCTTGCAGCTAGGGGGCGCCACGTCGAACGTGGCCGTGTCAAAACAGATGTAACCCCTGTCGCCGCAGCCACGGTCTCCACGGCTGACCGAATCTACTGGAAATGGCTGTTCATAAATCTCACTGTACTACTGCGCTCCGACTTGTCTTCGCAACTGTTATTACATACACCGTCTCTCACGAACCACTGCGATGTACAGATTATAACGGGGTTAATGCTGGCTTGTTAATTTCTGTCTTGCTAGGTCTTCGACCGAAGTGCATGAGCTTTTCAATAAATATTACAGTATGACGGTGTAGACAGGGACGTGCGTTAGTGTTTGGTAAATAGATTTCTGCTCTTGGTGTATTTCAGGACTTCGTCGGGACGTTAAACTTGTGGAGTTTATAGTGCATATGTACGGTTTTGGATTATGTTCTCGATCAATATTATGTGTTATGATGGCAAACGCTTTTTAGACCACCTTGTGGCATGCAATTTTCGAAATATTGTGTTCTTTGTAGCCGATGTATCAGTCTCTTTTATAACTTTAATCTTTTACCTAACGTCCTCGTGTTTTGTAAAATAATTATACGTTTCATTTTAATTTTTAAAATCATTTTAATTATTTTTCTCGATACCACATATTTTCACTACATTAAAGTAAAATATAGTAATCTATTAAATAATCTGTGTTTTATAAGTATACCTATAATCTCCAACATTTAGCACAGATATTATGATAAAAGAAACTTGAAATGTGGGATCCTTTTAAGTAATTCATAGTTGAGACTAAAGATCGATTGTATCGATTCATAAAAATAATTGAACTGGCTTGCGAGAGTTCGCGCCAAAGCGTAAACCAATAGTCGAGCTGTAACAATGTGCAGTCACAAGTAAAAACAGTTTTTGTTAGTGCAATTTGTTCTGTACGACCTTCGAATCATTTGAAATATTTTATATTTCAAATATCCAATATTTTATGAGAATTTTATTACAAGATTGAATATTGATTATTTAACATTATGTTTCGGTTTGCTAAAAAGAGGATTGAGCATTATTTGAATAAAATATTTTAGAAACAATTATTCAAATAATATATTATATTCAAAAACTCGCACGTTATTTTATTTGAATAAAAGAATGATTTTCTTCTGAATTATTACTAATCAAATGATTCTCTATTTTATTTTACATTTGAATAAGCGTGTTCTGAAATAATCTCACAAATATTTGAAATCAGAATAACTCTCAGAGTGATCTGTTAAATTTTAACATAAAGTTATTATTTCACATAATTTAAAAATTGTATGTACTTTGCGTTATTTGTTCACAATATTGTAGTTTTGTTTTAGACAACAAATTAAAACACAGTCTTTCGAACTCAGGATCATGTATTATTTTATGTAAAACAGTTAACTGCAGTAAAAAATTATGTGAAAATAATTTATTTGGTCGTGACACAAAATAATACTATTTTTCCTAAATTCTATTTAAAAAAAAAACAAGGAAGTAATTCATATAATTTTTGGCCGTCTGACTAAAAATAACAATAATAGTATTGTATCTTCAAAAGTATATTGGCTATGAATACTTCTCAAATAGGAACACTTCAATTTATTAATATATACATTCTTATATTATCTTCTTACAGACATAAGAAATTAGCGTATTCATTTGATTATATATATATTTACGAAAGTAACTATTAATTGTTAATAAATATTCAATTAAGTCATTATTCATTTATCTATACATAAACAAAATTAATGTATGTACGTTATGAATGATCTATCCCCTACAAATTAAAAACTTATAGATCTTCCATGTAATCAGGGCCTAATTAAGATTTTTGGGGCCCGAGGCTATCAAACCATCGACGGATTGGTTGAAAAGCGAGGGGCGGGGGATGTAAAAAATGTTGTAATAAAACATACAATAAAATACGTAAATCTTAAAAAATTGAAATCCATTCTAAATAAAATTAAATATCATTTAATTATAACTAAAAATAATTATTTACTAATAAATAATATTAAAAGACAAATATCTAAAAAATATTTTAAAATAAACTTTTAGTTCGATTTCTAATTATTTCAAAAAGGAAGCAGTAAACAAAATTTCATCCAATTATTTTTTTACACAAATGGAAGGACTTGGAACGCGGCCTCGCCTGTAAAGTGGGGCCCGGGGGCTGCAGCTTCCCCTAACCACCTAGCCTCACCTCCCCCCCTCCAGACCCCCTTCCATGATTCGACCTTGCACGTAATACAAAAGAATGTACCTTGCATTGAAGGGGGCGAAATATGTAAAAGATTCTTTTACAAGATTTAAAATTTGCTTGTAATTTATATTTTAATATTTTTATCTCATACTATAGCCTAAATAATTAAATTCACTTCTATTTTACTACTTTGGGCGGAGGGGGTGGGGCAAATCGCCCATCTCGCCCCACTCTGGATCCGCCCCTGGTTCCATACAAATTTACTAATGTCTTTTTAGCTACCAAAAGGTGAAAAGTTCGGTTACCCCGTAACAGCAGTAAAATGTATATAATATAAGAATCTGAGAGTTCTATATTTTAAGTATAATAATCACATTAAGCCAGTGTGCGAACTGGCCGGGGTATCAGCTTGCCCGATGGCAAGTAATCCCTTGTGGGCCCCCTTAAACACTGTAATTACTAAAAAATATGCATTTATTTCACAAAAATTTTAATTGTCCTCTGTTGCCACTTATGTATTTTTTTAAAAGTTTTATTTATTTCTCATAAAAATTAAATGCTAGCCTTATAGCTGTGAGTGGCCCCCCTTTGTCTCCTGGCAACCAATATCTTCAAACCCAGTCCGCCACTGAATTAAACAACTTCTATTTACGACATAATAATCGAATATTAAATCTTGTAAAAATTTTCCGTGCGGTCTTCATAGATATATTATTCCTATATATTCTTCTGCACACCTTATACTTTGTTTGGAGGTCAGACTGTTTAAAACTCCCTGATCTTGGGAGTAGAATAGTGATCCTCTAGGAAGTGATCGGTATAACCGCAGCCATCTTGGAGCAAAACCGGAAATAAACATATCTATCTCTTTCTATCAGTACTTCTCTCTCTCTTTCTGTCAGTATTTCTGTCTCTTTCTATCAGTACTTCTGTCTCTTTCTTTTTTACAGTTTCTTTCTCTGTCTACTTCCGCTTTTGCTCCAAAATCGCGGCAACCAATCAGCAATTATACACGTTGTTCCGGTGACTCCCTAGAGGATCACTAGAGTAGAACATTAGTATGCGACACTAGCGGTCGGTACGCGAACTAGTAGTAATGGCCGACGCAAGTATACAATTTATTGCGGTCTACCAATTTGCACAGTATCGACGAATTGTATGCAGAAATAAATGTTGTGTAACAAATTGAAACGCTACAATGAATAATGATCCCAATTTAAGTTTTCATAAAAGTGCCAAAAAGTGGAGCAACTAAAACTGTTCACATTGCATACTTTTACATATTCCAAAATCGTGTCTGAATGTATTGTCAACATTTTTACTGTAAGAAATAACTTTGAAATAAACTTTTATACTACTGGATCCATATAAACATATCATATAGTAAAAGGCACGGTTGTAATGGACAGGTGTTCTGACTTCTATTCAGAATGTGTGACTTTTTCGTCCTAGTTCTTCTGGCGGCCGCTAGGTTGGCGCTCAAGGAGGAAAGGCTGACTTTATGCACAAAATACGACTAAGGGCGGTATTCTCAGTCGCTACTTATTCTTAAGCATGCCGCAACCTCTACTAACCTAGTAGCTAGTAAAGGATGCCGAATGCTTAAGCATTTGCCGACAATTATGAAAGCGAAAATAGAATTTTAAGGGGTTTTACGAGACGAGCCGCTGCCCGTTCGACGTAATTTGGCACGCAGATGTGGAAGGAAAAGTTGAGCTACTTATTATCCTCGCCTGGCCTAACTGTAGTTTTGAAAAGTACTGATTGCAAATCCCAGGCTCTCGTACGCCTTCCGAGTTCAGGTATCAGATACTAATATTATACGAGCACGTTCGAAAAACTTGCAAGGAAAGCCCTCGAGAATCACAACGCGCTCAACGTATTTATGAGTCCTGGCAATAAACTCTTCCTCGTCCTCCGTTTTAATCTCGCTTAAAACCCTCCAGATGCGCTGCTCACTTCAAGCCCGCATGCGTACAATAAATCTTTCCACTACAAAGGATTTTGCATTACGCTCTACATCTAGCCTCGATATCCCTACGTCTTATAGCTAACTTCACGCAATTACATATATTTACACTGGCGGAAACCGCAACAAGGTATACTTGCGTAGTCCATATTTGTTATGTTACACTAGCGCCACCGTTCCCGCGGTGGTAGATTCCTTCGCCAAATATCAATGGTCGTGCGTGCCCATGCACACAAACAGTAGTCACTGATATGACTCGAGTTTCAAACGTGAATTTCTACTGTAAATTGTGTGAAGCATGTGTAATTTTGTACACGTGATACAAATACTGTTGTCTGCCAACAAAACGAGTAACCTAAGGTAAAAAGGGGAGGCAGAAAGCGCCGAATCATTTGAAAATAATAGAAGCGTGTATGAGGTCCGAAATGTCAGAAGAGAAATTTGAAAGGTATTTACACAGTACATACATGTATACATCCTATATACACATAAGAAGTACCCTACCAATCAAACTTTCATTACATCGAGTGATTAAATGTTTCTTTGTTAAGTAACATGTATCGCAGTAACGGTTTTGAGGTTATGTATTATTGTATCCGATAAACGGTACGCTCGTGTGTAAATAAATACATTTTTGTAGCCCAACTGATAAGATCGACGCGCAGACGGAATCCGTCGAGGACAAAGTCAAACTAAAAGCGGACGATAAAAGTAAACAAAAAAACAAACCGGAGGAAGCTGCTGAGAAAGCCAATGGTCGAACCAACAACAATGAAAGTGGAAATTGTTACTGGTACCTTGCTCGAAACATTTCTTCGAAGACGCGCGCGGAAAAGCGTGTACTAAAACCGTTGTTAATTTTTCAGTGGCAAGGAAAGGAATCTTAATATCGTAGAATTGCTGTGCGCCAGCTGCTCGAGATGGTTCCACGAGTCTTGTATCGGATATCAACTGGGTAAACTAGTACCCTTCATGATGAATTATATATTCATGTGTAAGAATTGCTCTCCCACTGGATTGGAAAGTTTTAAGAAAAATCAAGCACGTAAGGATATATTTTAGTAACAACGCGATATTCGCTTAATATTGCAGTCGAGTTTCCACTCGTCGGGCACAAATCGAGAGACTAATTTTTCAGCGTTCCCGCAAATGTGCGTAACAGCGATAGCGAATTTATTGCAAATGTCGCAGAAAGAGACTGACTCCAGAATAGTTTTTCATAAGGATAAAGACATTATTCCCTTCATCGAATGCCATTGGGATAGTATGACCACAATGCCGCGGAGAGTCACTCAGTCTTGGCATGCTACTGTAAGTAATCCTTTCACACAATGGTGGACGAGAGAAAGTTTGCAACTTTCAAAATCGTATAACTTTTTTAGAATTGGGCCAAAGGACATGGGTTTTTTTGTTTGAGAAGCTAGAAGGATTAAGGGGTCATTCTGGTAATCACGCCGCAAAATTCGGCAACATTCAGGCTTTTTTTCTCAGTGAATACAATGAATAACAATGTCAAACTTTTTTCTCATTTATTAAGCTACTTGTAATGTATGCGGAACAATTTTTTAAATACACTTTTAATTGTGTCTTTTCAATGTTATCTGGAGTTCAAAATTGCGCCTTCGAAAAGAAATACCTCCCTGGCGGGAGTGATTTAAGCTCACAGATTCATCTGAAAGAAACAAACCAAACTGATTCTCAATCATTATGAGTACCGCTATCGCAAGTGCCAGAATTAGCCACGTAAGTCAAAATTTAACAAAATTGCGCGCATTCAAACTTCAAGTTTTTAAATTTTCCATTCTTGAAGTTTGATTGCGCGCAATTTTGTTAAATTATAACTTACGTGGCTAATTCTGGCACTTGCGATAGCGGTACTCATAATGATTGAGAATCAGTTTGGTTTTTTTGTTTCAGATGAGTCTGTGAGCTGAAATCACTCCCGCCGTATTTTCAAAGACGCGGTTTTGAACTCCAGATAACATTGAAAAAACACAACTAAAAGTGTATTTAAAAAATTGTTTCGTATACATTAGAAGTAGCTTAAAAAATGAAAAAAAGTTTTACATTGTTATTGTATTCATTGCGAAAAAAGCCTGAATGTTGCCGAATTTTGCGGCATGATTACCAGAATGACCCCTTAATTGATTAACAAGGGAAGATCCCGAACCCGGAAATTCAAAATATTCTGAAACATTGTGAATATGTAGGGGAATTCCTCCTGATTACAACACAATTTTCAAATTCACTCTAAGGGGGTGTAATTGACCCCTGAAAATCCGGTTATTTTCCGATTTTGTGTTGTAACTCGTGAACTGTAAAATATTTTTTTTACCAAATGATAGATCTAATTAAAAGAAGTAACTTTTGTCTTGCAACTTTTTTTTATCGCTTACAGTTCGCGAGTTATAACACAAAATCGGAAAATAGCCGAATTTTAAGGGGTTAATTCCACCCCGTTCGAGTGAATTTGGGCAGCAAACAAAAATTGCGTTGTAATCAGGAGAAAATCCGCTACATATTCACAGTTTCAGAATTTTTTTAATTTCCGAGTTCTGGATGTTTCCTTGCAAGTGGCGTGTTTCGTCGTTTTGAAAAAAAAATGCAATTGGTCGGAATAACAAAAAAAAATTTACTATTTAGTAAAGGAAATTTTTTTAACTGTTGTTTGTGAGCCTGTAATGAAAATTCAAAAAACACGTTTGTAGATTGAAGTAAATTGTATACATGCCTAAAATTTCAACAAAATTGGTTAACATTGCTCTGAGCTATAAACGCTTAAAGATCGCAGAATACGGTCGAAAATCGGTGATTTCAGAAATTTCGCGATTTTTACTGCTAATCCGGCCAATTGTATTTTTTTCAAAACGACGAAACACGTCACTTAACAAACCAATCCTTCTAGCTTCTAAAAAAACACTCATGTCGTGTGGACCAATTCTACATAAGTTATGCGATTTTAAAAGTTGTAAACTTTCTTTCGTCCGCCACTGTATATGAACAAATGAATATACCAATAATATATCTAATTTATGGGTAGTAGAATATCTAGATACATACATAACTCTTGTGCTTTAGAAAGTATTAATTTATATTAAATATTGATATCCATAACATGCACTGTGCTTTACTTTACATAATATTCTTAATTTTTATTATTAAAAAAATTCATAAATAGTCGTAGCAATTTGTACTGGTACATTACATCGAATAAAAACCATTTCTTTAACGAAAGTTGTTGCTTTTATAAATTATTATACACCATTGTAATATAAAAATATGAACTGAAAATGTTTTGTATATTTTATGCATTTACTTTTTCATTCTTGCTTTAAAAGCACTAAAAATAATTTGCAACAGAATAAGATAAATATTTCTGTGCAGATACATAGAGCTCTATTGAAAGATGTTGGAACATTGTTTACTATCGATGAAAGTACAGCAGATGGTCAATTATTTGGACTTATATGTTCCGACCTCCTACTAATCAAGCCAAATTATGAAGCGATGATTAAAGGTGGCCATTTAAAGGTGACAGAAATGGGTGTTCAACATGTTGGTAAATATAATTACAAACCACTTACAATGTAGGAGTGTCTTTAAACTTTTCATGTTAAAAGAAAATAGTGATTATTCGGAATAATTCAGTTTAATATCGTGCGTGCTGTTTTTGAAAGTTTATATATAAGATAATCCTATACATATTTAACCAAAGGATATGTAAAGAAACTTTACATTCGTATTTGTTTTGATAATTATATAAACATGCCTACTTTTGCCATTAAATTCTCCGTTTCTTTGCTTTTATTTTAGCTATTTCTTATCTTATCAGGAAATTAATCGGCGCTGTGATATGATACATCAGTTTGCTTAATCATAATATCCTTGACTCAAATAGGGTGAGCATCTCAATAAACTGTGCATTGAGACTCACTACTAATATGTAGTAAAGAACAATAATTACTACAAGTAATTATCAAATTAGTATACAGTAACGTTTTCATTCGTAATCTCGCACGAATTTATTTTATAATGCACTTGTGTTAAGGCACACTTTTAATAATAGCACTTTGAAGTTAACTAACCGTTGCTATGGAATATTTAGTGCCACTTAGTGGAGGACTTCGAGGTCGCAATGCGAAACGTAAGTTTCCTGGAGAGGGAGCAGGCACAGGACCAGGAAAAAAGGGACGGGGTTCGGATATGACTGCTCCAAAGTTACCGGCTCATGGATATCCCCTTGAACATCCTTTCAACAAAGACGGTTACAGATACATTCTCGCTGAGCCGGATCCTCATGCACCTTTCAGACAGGTATGTTACTGTAACAGTTTTCTTTGTTCTGATATAACTTGTAGGTAGAGCTGGAAATATTCGAATAATTTCGAATACGAATACTGTCTTTGAATATTCGAACATTATTCGAGTAATTAGGAGTATTCAAACATTATTCGAATAATTAGAAGTATTCGAATATTCAGGGTGATCGAATTTCGGATTGTACCGAATAGAAATTATTTGTTTTTCGAACAATAAATTTGAAACTTTATTAATCTTTGGTAAATTTATAAATTTTGAAACGGTCATCAGTTATTACTATTAGTATTATTATTCTAAAATTTTACAAATCTTTATTCCAACTAATTATTCAAATAAATAATGCTGAATTATTTGAATAAATGAAGGAATAATTTGTTGCAAAGAATAACTAGAATAGTATTAAAAAATAATTTTTCCGGATATTTACGTTACATACGTATACATTTACTCGAAACAATTGAAATAATGCCGAATTTATCGTTTGAAAAGCAAATAATTGTAAAGGCCAATATGAATTGAATTTCACGATAAAGTGTGAAAAAATATTTCATGTTCAAATTTCTACTCGGTACAATCCGAAATTCAACCACTCCGAATATCTGACTAGTAACAACCATACTTGTAGCAAGGGCGGATCCAGAGGGAGGCGATAGGGGCGATCCCCCCTCCCCAAGAGTAATAAAATAGAGAAATATTATGACATTGTGTATTATTCTGTATAAATAATTAATGTGAATTTAATTATTTAGGCTATAGTATCGAATAGAGATATTAAAATATAAGTTACAAGCAAATTTTGAATCTTGTAAAAGAGGGTTCAAAAATGTACTTATGTACTTTTACATATTTGGCACCCTCCAAGAAAGGCTCCTGAATCCGCCTCTGACTTGTAGGATATAAACAAGCCTCCAGACGCTGAGACATGCATCGACTCCCAGGTTTCATGATACATGTTCCCACGTCTGTAGATCAGTTTCCGTGTTTCAGCATCAAAAGCGGAACTGGCATCTTCCACGCCAGCTAGGCGCGTGAGCAAGATGCAAGTTTCATGAAACCTGTATCATGATGCATGTATCAATGTTTCACTGCAACATGTATCAGCGTCTGTAGGTCGCTTAACATTTACTGCCAGAGTATTTCAAGATAAATGTATCACAAAAATTTGTATTATGCTACAGGAATTTGATGAAAGTAGTGATTGGGCTGGAAAACCTATTCCTGGATGGTTGTACAGAGCCCTTAGTCCAAGCACAGTTTTACTAGCTTTACACGATCGAGCTCCGCAGCTCAGAGTTTCTGAAGACAGACTGGCAGTCACTGGCGAAAAAGGCTATTGCATGGTCAGAGCTACTCATAGTATGTCAGAATTATGATCTGGTTACATGAGTTTCTCTTATTTCAATGAAAAAATATGAATTGCGTGATCCGGAATTAAATTATTTTACGAAATTAAACTATTTACAAGGATAATATGAATATTTGTTTTTAGACGTAAGTAGGGGAACATGGTACTGGGAAGCAACGATCGAAGAAATGCCAGAAGGATCGGCCACTAGACTAGGATGGGGTCAAGAGTATGCTAATTTACAGGCTCCACTTGGTTACGATAAATTTGGATATTCTTGGAGATCCAGGTACAGTGAACCTAAAGACGTTAATAGTTATTTAAGCACAAACCAATATTTATGTAAGAAATCAGTCCTTAATGTACTTATTAACAGAAAAGGTACACGGTTTCACGAGAGTAGAGGTAAACATTATAGTAACGGTTATGGAGAAGGTGACACCTTAGGGTTCCTAATAGTTCTACCTGATACACACGATGCTTTACATTTACCAAACACCTATAAAGATCGAGTAAGTGGACAACTAAAAACATGTAACTTATTTATTATTTCAAAGATGCTTTGGACTATAGTCTGATTTTCGAGAGTTGAGACCTGAGGCGAGTTCCTCGGACGGAGCATGGTTTAACCCTAGTTCGGCTGACGAATTTTAAAGCTCATTTAGGCTGCCGCAGTCACCTCGGTGACTAATTTTATATGTACATCTAGCAATGTTAATAATTACAAGCGGCATTGCTCAGAACATGTTTCGTCATGGCTATGCACTGGACTAAGGTCGAAGCCAAATATATTGGCCGGTGAATTCGTTTTCGCGAGCAGTAATCGAGGAGAAATCAACCACCACCACCTGACGATCGTGGATTTGTCAGTTGGAGTTGCGTGGCTCTCGCAGGGTATGGTGGGGTGACGGGAACGCTGCTCGACTCCGCCTGAACCTAGCCATTTGGCTGTTATTTATTCTTAGCGTAATAGTAATAAAAATATTTTACGTACATTCTTATTTTCTATACATTTTCTAAAAGTCACCCGGTTGACTGCGTTAGCCGAAATGAAAATAAAACATTTCAACAGGTAAAAGTAACGCAAAGAAAAAAACTAAAAACCATTTTTGCATATTTTTTCTACTAAAAAATCATTCGTTTGAGATGTCATGGAAGCTTAGAAAAAAAATATTTAGAAGCAATCTTTTTTCCGCGGTACAGTTCAAATAGTCCCCCGGGTGCCTCGTCAGCCGAACTAGGGTTAAGGAGGAACCAATGGTACGCTACGGATTGCGTGCGGCGTTGCCACCATTGGTTCCTCCTTAACCCTTTCGTTACGGCAGTCCGCTCCGCTGGAGTTCGCAGGTCGTTGCATGGGTGTCGACTATAATCGGCTCCCGTACACACAGGTCGTCGCATATAGTCGGCACCCGTAACGAAAGGGTTAAACCACGCTCTGTCCGAGGGACCGGCCTCAGGTCTCGACTCTCGAAAATCAGACTATAGCTAACATGAATATTTATAAATCAGCCGTTAGTGAAGTTCAAAAGCCACCTTTACTACGAGGAAAAGGATCAAGTACCTGAAGCACTTAAGGCCCTAAAACCTCTAGACGGTAGTAAAATTGTATTTTATAAAAACGGCGTAATTCAAGGCGAAGCATTCATCGACATCAACAAAGGAGCTTATTATCCAACGCTTTCCATACATAAGAGTGCTACGGTTTCTGTGAACTTTGGACCAAACTTCAAATGTTCTCCTACTAATGTCGCTTTTAGAGGGGTATGTGGAATGCTAGTCGAAACAAAGAAACCAGACCACAGGGAAATAGAAAGTGTATAATTGTTTGTACTTTACAGATGCACGATAGAGCAGAAGAAGCAATAGCGGAGCAATCAATGTCCGATATACTTTATTTCACTGAAAACGAGGGAAAGTTAAGACTGGATACTTTTGCTTTATGACATTAATGTACCTTTTTATTTCACTGTTTAGCCCTAATTTGCGACTTTGAGTGAATATTTTTAATGATTACATCAGTCTGAATTCATGAATTCGTATTTAACTTATTTTTCTTTTGTAAAACTTTGCGCAATAATTAAGTAAACCTAAACACGATGACAAAGCCGTTCTTGGGGTTGTTGGCCGCCCAAGTGCAAAAGCAATATTGCCGCCCTTATTAATTTAAATATATTGTAGTCCTCGTGAAATTAGAGTGAGTTTAAGTCATTATTTTGCCGATTTCGAATTAGTTTAAAAAATACAGGGCCTTGAATTTGACGATTTTTGCCTATTTTCGGGGAAATGGATTGTAGTTATGAATTTTTATTTCGAAAACCAGCGATGGATAATTTACAAAAAAATTTAAATCAGAAAAGAAATGAGATCATTAATAATCATTATGAAAGTTTTGATTATTATTCTTATTGGCCAAAATTTTACATATAATAAATGGCCCGCGGCCGCTCCTCGATTTGACCGCCCAGGAACGGCCCTGCACGATAACGTTAATTAAAGGATACATCTTCTATGGAGTGCTGCGCATAATTCGGACACAAATACAACATGATTTTACCGCAGAACGATTATCTTCCGAAACCACCTTTGCAAGCTGGACTTGGACTTACTTTACTGTTGTCATCCCATTCATCACGTGTCTTTGCCTTTACAAAGTAATAAAGATTTATTTTCAGATTATATTACGCTACACTCGGAAGACTATTTAAAAATAGTTTCTAACACTTACTACTATTGATAAAGCATGTACACCTCCTTCCAATTCTGCTTGCAATAAATTATTTATCATTTGATGTCGCTAAATAAATGAAATTATATTTTTCCGATTATTGTATGCTTTACTAGAAAAATACTAACAAATACTGATACATCAAACAATTTTCAAAAATTATGCATCTGACTTAAATAATGTGATTAGAATTTACTTACAACGAATAACCACAAACATGATCTTAAACTTCTATTAAATTCATTATTTTAATGTACTTTTATTCAGTGGCGGATTTAAGAAAAAAGGCCCAAGTGGCAAACCTTGAGGGGCCCATTTTTTTGGGAAAATGAGGAGGTACTTTACCCAAAGGGGGAAAATGTACAGACAAGTATAGAAAAAAAGTGCTTGGATAAAATCATGATTTATTTTTGAAGACTAGGGGGGGCCTTATGAGCTGGGCCCATTTTTTAGGATACTAAAGCAGCAGTTGACTAAAAACGAGGTCAGTGTAATAATACAGTAAAGAATATAGTTTGGATAAAATCATAATTTCTTTTAAGGTTAGGGCCCTGGTGGGGCCTTCTGAGCAGGGGCCCAGGTGGCACCTGCTCATCAGCCGCCCTGTTAAATCCGCCACTGCTTTTATTACTTTAACTTTTATACTTCTTACCTTAATACGTGCTGTATTTTCAAACATACCAGACACAACAATTACTTTAAAATGTGTCTCGGATCCTTTAGGGACATTATGCATGTATGATTCATTTATTATTTCAATACGAGATGGATTTAAGGCATTTACCAATTTTTCTCTTATTGAATGTTCTATTGGATTATTTCGTATTGCAGTACTCATTTTTTTTAAAGAAAGGAGAATGTTCCTATAGCCTATAAATGATTGCATGTACGTTACGATGTGATCGGATATTTTATAATACTCATATAAAATAATAACGTATTTAAGCAACAAGAGAAGAGTGCTTCGAGCATATTGCGAAACCAACTTTTTCGCATATAATTCGTATACAGAATGTGTGCGAAATAATTCGTACACTGTCGTATTATCTATCCTAAAAATAATTTAACTAAACTATAGTATTAAATCCATGTGCTTCACAATAATTATAGCATTACGATACGATAGAGTTTACGACATATCAATTAATATTTAAGTATGAATCTTGCTTGATTGACTATTCAGGGAAATAATACGAAGAAATCTAACCTATACTTTCTGTTAATGCAATGCAATAGGAAAACAAATTTTGCGAATAATGATAATAATATTATACGAAGTGTCACTCACTCTTTCCTATTAATACTTTTGTTTTATACATTTATTGACTTGTATCAACTTTATATGAACAAAATATTCATAGAAATCTTTCCTATATACTGTCGTACGTTCTGTCCGATCACATGACGAAAACCATTGTATATGTATGTATAGTGTATACCTAACCTAACTACATCTATCTTTTAATGTCAATACATATCCTGAATACTTCAAAGTACTGTTTCATGTTTTAAAAATGAGTACTTTTCAACACTGGTGTGCTGATAAATAATCAATATGTTTCAATCCGTTTCCATCCCCAAAATAATTTTAAGTCTTGGAAAGTGACAAGGCATGTAAACATCGATGTTTACTTTACACGCTTTAAATGTTTTATATCAACGTAATGTAAGAATCGGAGTATTCGAGGAAACGGGTTAACTTTTAAAGAATATATTTCGACGATGCAGTGTATTCTACAGCAGAGTGCAGACAGTTTGTATGGACTCATTGTCACTATTGTCAGTCTCGAGTCGAGGTTTGACCTGTCATCGTCACTGGCGAAAACTTCTTAAGAGGCGAATGTTTGAGAATTTTTTTTGAAAAAGCGGAAACATATATTTTGACAGAACTTTTTGCACTGGAAAGAGCAACATGTAAACAACATTTGGTATTATTTTGGTAATAAAATATTTACGTTTATAATAAAATTACAACCGACATCAAAGAAGCCTTTTTTAAAAAGTTGTTCTGGGATAAGCACTGCCATTCAGAACCAGATTATCTAACATAAAAAAATAAAAAGGATTTCGTTAGTATATTAATGTATCCTCTGATTCACTGTGAGAATCTCATATATTAACACAAAATGGCGGCTATTTAAATTTAAAGTCCTGATTTTTTGCGCAGCAATCACAAGCAAAAAACGTAAATATTTTTGTGCAAAAAAATTCTCCAATGTTCTTTAAATGTTACTCTTTTAAGTGCAAAAAGTTCTGTAAAAATATGTGCTTCCGTTTTTTAAAAAAAAATCAAAAATATTCCCCTTTTTTCCGTCTCCTGACTAGCTAGGGCGGTATTCATAAACGTTTCTTAAGCAAATGCTTAAGATCATCTTCTGGAAGACGATCCTATTTCACTTAAGACATCAGGAATTCATAGACGTTGCTTAAGATGATCTTAAGCATTTGCTTAGAATAAGCAATTGCTTATATCTTATATCCATTTTCTTTATAAAGCAGTTGCTTAAGACATTGGGCCGTATGCATAAAAATAAGGAAATGCTTAAAAGTAATAAGTATAAGTAACATCAAATACTAGATTTCGTATGCATAATCCTCTTGGTATTAAATAGATAGTAAATGATGGAAAATTTTAGTCATTAGTTTCTTGTTCACCCGCGTAGGTCGATTTTCTAATATATCGATATTTTCAATGTCAATATCAATGTCAACGTCAATGTTCAATAAATCCATTTTTTGTATTTGCACTTCGATTTCGCTCACTAGTCGCTTCCTTGACGCAAGTAATGGCGGGTAATGGCCGTATAGGATGCAATAGGATGGTCTTAAGACGTTTAAAACGTTGTGTCAAGCAAATGCTTAAGACAAGACCTTAAGTTTGTCTTAAGTCACGTTTATGAATCTAGGCAGCATCCTGAGCAAATGCTTGAGATAGTTTTGAGAACATGTGACGTCATACAAGCATTTACTTATTTGAACAAGAACTTCCTCAAGCAAGTGCTTCAGCACGACCTTAAGATTATCTCAAGGTCTTAACGATCTTAAGCTTAAGACACGTTTGTGAATACCGCCCTAGGTGTAACACCTTAAGGGCCCCAGACTAATTTACGATAGGCCTGGCGCCACACTGTACGGACTCGTCGTCGCCGTGCTCGCATTAAGGAGGTTTGATACCGGAGAACAAATAATGAGAAATCTTTGAAAAGTCTTTTAATCTAATGCTCAAAGTGTAGTCCGCATTGTGTTAAAATTTCAAGTCGATTGACCGCACGGTTTTTGAAAAAATTGAAATCAAAGTGGCGCTCTTATGCACAGGCTGTTATGGGAGAAGCGATACAATTTGTATAAAATGTTACACAGAGTCCTTAAAAATAGTGAGAAAGTGCTAAAAATTGTTGCAATGAAAAGCTTAAGTATTCCTATGAAATTCTAAAAAAAAAATTCGACATTGACCGTACGGTTTATTAGATAATTGAATAAATAGACAGTAATGTGCTCGTATTTTTGGATCTGCCTGAAGGAACTGTTTAAAACGTGGCAACGCTGTACGCCGGGTAGTCATCTATACAATGTATACTTGTACAAAGGATACAGTACAAATTTGTAAAAACACTACCAAGCTGTAAGTATGTATTTAGTAATTTGTTGCGACAGGTACGCGCAAAAGGACGCCACAAGTGTGAGATGGAAAGAGAAAAAAAGATGGACGCAAAGCGACGCTGCCGCATTTCACTCGCATATTTTACGCTACTTTTAATGAAATATTGTGTTTCTAGCTGCATTAAACATACTTTTTGTTTAATTGAGTTCCAAAACAAACAGTGTAGTAATAATTTTATTAGGAATAAACATGTAAATAACATTTTTGTCTACATAATTTTTTTTTATCTAAGATTGGTATCACTGCAGAGCTCCCATGTATAAGCATAGGCTTACCCCTCTCGCCGCCTGTCCCGCAAGTGAGATATCGAACCTCCTTAAAGTTTTACGTGAGTGCCGAGTGGCCGAGTTTTACCCACGCATTTGCCGCTACTCAAATGCTCATGACTTCGGGAATTTTACGAATTTCAAAAAATCCTTTTAAACACGTATTCTTTAAAGGTTGAACATTCGAAAAATGAAATAAAAAAAATCGATTTTTAGACCGGGCGGTCCTCTTAACCCCTCAACGACCACCTCAGTATCTGGTACGGACCCTAAGTCTTCCACTGGTCGCCCGCCTCCGTATCTCGTACGATCCTTAAAGCTCTGCGCACACATATGAGTTCCGTGTCAGTACCGTTCCGTCGTGCCAGTAGTAAGAAAAAGAGGGGCGTAGAGGGTTTCTTCTTCTTACCACTGGCACGACGGATACGGAACTGAGACGGAACGAATATGTGTGCGCAGAGCTTTAAGCCGTATTTCCTATACCGCCCGGGAAAACGGTGGAGGTTTTCGTTCCGAGGACCCGGGCTTCGAGATCCGATTAAGGAGGTTGTCCTTTGGGAAACTCCTAAAGCAGCGCTGCCTAAGGTCGCTCCCACGGGACTGGTCCGCGTTGTCAGGGATACCGCGCGACGCTAGCCCGGCTAGCCCGGCATGGCAGCCTTCGTAGCGTCGCGCGGTCTCCTTGACAACGGAAGGCACGCTGCGCGAAAGAAAGATTGGAAGGGGAAGCAGGCGCGTGAGGGGCCCCTACGCTGAACAGCGCTGTCCTAAAGGCTCGTATAGACCAGGGGGGCCAAGCTTCCCTCTTACGAAAGTTGAAGCAGAGTTTGTAGCGCCTCCTACCAATGAGGTGCGTACTAAACTGTGAATGTGTGAATTGGTGTGAATCGGGACGTATGTGTATGTGTATACGTGTAATGCACCGTTTACTTTAAAACCTGTCCACGGATCGTCGCGCCAGCGACACGTATGCAGCAAATAGAAGGATAAACATTGAAATTGAATATATTTTCTTTTCCTAAGAAAAGAAGAAATATTCAATTTCTTTGTATATCCTTCTATCTGCTGCATACGCGTCACTGGCGCAACAATCCATGGTCAGACGGCCTTAGAAAGGGTAAACCAGGGAAAGTGAGGACACTTCCTCGTGTCTGCGCCAAACATTTCTAAATGACGACGGTCGTCATGGTAACATTTCACCAACGTCGAAAGGTTGTGTGTCGTGCTCACTGATACACGTAGGTATGTGTGTGTGATGTACCTAGCGCCTCCTACCAATGCGGTGCTAACTAAACGGGAAAACTTCAGCCAAACAAAGACGGCTTGGTCCCCCTGGTATAGACCGGGCAACAATAGCCGGCAACTTTGTCGCTGGAGTCGCTAACAAGTCGGTGGGATAACCGACTTGTGTCCGGCAACTTGTGTCTGGCGACTTGTCCTTTAAAGGTTAAGGAGATACGAAGAGACCGTGATACAGTCTACATGTATCCAGCGACTTGCAACAATCTCTGTGGGATACAGCAACTCGACCCTTGCCTCAAACGGCCTTCTAGAAATGATTGTTATACCACGCGCAGTCAGCGGACTATCATTTTTCTTCCTGTGTCTCTCTCCGCGAGGAGAATTGATGTTGGATAATACTTTTTAATTGCTATATCTGGCACATTTAGGTAAAAACAGTAGGGGCTGATTTGTGTACCACCTCTGGTTCCCGAAAATTAATCAGGCTCATCGGCCAGAGTGTTTCGCCAGGGTCGCGGTTTATGATTGTATTGCCCCGCGAGTCAGCGGTTAAGAACGGTACCTGCGCGTCATGGGTTAACAACCGCACCTGCGCGTCCGAAGGCACGGCAGAGCCGCCCTTAGCACCGGGCAGACGGCGGCCTCGCCCCGGGCCTCGCGCTTAGAGACTTCATTTTATAAAAATTAAATGAATTAAGAATAATTGTCAAGGTATCAATTTTTGTAGAATAGATTTTCGTCAAGCTTAAGTGACGCATGAAGTAGAGACGTAAGGTTATCTGTTTTCAATAATATCGACTTTTGTCCCGGGACCCGCAAACTCTAAGGGCGGCTCTGCCGAACGGTCTTGGTCATAAGCTGCCGGACAAAAGTCGCCGCACACCAGCCAGTCGGTTCAAGTCGCTCGAGAAAAGTGGATGCATCCCAGCGAGTCGCCAGGTGTCGCTGGCGACAAAGTTGCCACCAATTATTGCCCGGTCTATACGAGCCTTAAGGACCCCGATGCTAATTTACGACGGCTATAGCGTCACGCTGGTGGGGCCCATCGCCGCTGTACGCGTCGTACTGGCTACATCTAGTTAAGCTCAACCACACAGCCCCTTTTACGAGGCGGTGCCTCAATATGTTATAACACGAAGAAACAGATAACGCTAGCTTGTGTTGTTCCGATTAAAAGACACCAAATACCTACCATATAAATCAGACTACAATTAACGAAATTATATAAAAAATTAATTCACACAGTTTAAAGCTATCTTCGTTAAGGATAGTCCGATTTGCATGGAATTAGGTATCTTTTAATCGGGAGACTGCCAGGATTACATTGGTGTAACTTCCGCATCGATATGATGAAAAATAAAGAACTTAACCCTTAACTGGTATACTGTTTTTGGCAAACGTGGCTGGTATACTGGGGTCGTGGCAGACCCCAAATAAAAAAGGACACAGAAATTTGTAAAGTCGACCCTGAATCAACCTCTATGAACATTTTGTTCTTAGGTAATGTGTAAAATAATAGAAACCTAGAAAGTTAAACTGTTATTATAAAATTAATTAGAAAAACAGTTTACAAGCTTAGACAACCAAAAATTTTGCAGCGAACTTTGCGTGCCTGGGGTCATGAGCGACCCCAAGATACCAGTTAAGGGTTAACTTTCTGTAGGTACAACTGATGACACATCGCCCAAGCGATCCTAGGCGGGTATTCTCAGTCGTTGCTTATTTCTTAAGAAATCTTCAGATCGTCTTAACCATGCGATATCCTCTACTAGTCTACGAGGTTAATAGAGGATGCCGTATGCTTAAGACGATCTTAAGAATAAGCAACGACTGAGAATACCGCTCCTAGACACGCGATGCGACTCGACGACGACGATCGGCGAAGACCAAAGGACACTGCGTGGCGCCTAAGGTCGCTCAGGCATTTAATTCACAAAATCAAATTCTTTATTTCTCGTAGTATTGACACGAAAGGTACGCCAATGGATTCTCGACAGTTTCCCCAAACGGTACTAAATTTCATGTAAATCGGACTATTTTTAACGAAGATAGCCTTCAATTATGTAAATTATTTTTTTATGTAATTTCGTTAATTATAGTCAAATTTGCATGGTATTGTAAAAGTGAATTCCCACGGCACGTGGGTCTCAGCCTCGCGTAGCTCGGCTTGAGCTTCCCGTTCTTTGTCGGCTCGCCGACTCGCGCTCGCCAAACAGTCACCGAGCGAGCCTTCAAGGTCAACTTGAACGGCGCGTGCAGGCGCGTGGCTCGGTGAGTCTGTTTGGCGAGCGACAAAGGACGGGAAGTCACCGGCACGAGACTCACCGAGTCACGTGGCTTTGGAGTTCACCTTTAACGCACATCCAGACGCTGATGCAAGAGTCATGAAACCTGTATCGTGATGCATGCATGTGCCTTTAGACTCGCCCAGCCACGCGCCATGGGAATGCACCTTAAGGAATATGGGACTTCGACAATTTCTCGACTTGTTCCCAAGCGCTCAGTTAGCTGCCACCGAGGAGGGTCTTGGAAACGAGAAGGAATCGACACTTGGGGGCAGACCTGGCGCGTGGTGTTTTTCTTGTGTGTGCGATAAATGTTTGGCGCGTTTCCAAAAATTTATTTTTCGAATTAATTGCGAATCAAAAGAACAGGACATGAAAATCAAATGAGAACCTCGCTACAATATGAAAGATCATAAATAATAAATTTTTTCATAAATGATAAATTTTTAAGCGACCCAAATTTGTAAGTTCTTACTTATGCCCTAGTTCTGCTCGTACAAATTTGGGTCGCTTAAAAATTTGTCTCGTATTTTTTTAGGTCGTTTAGGCGCTTGTTCTCTTACGGCGCCTGTGTGCATCGTGTATATTGCACACGCAACCAGCCGAGCCTTCTCGGGGTCTATGTTAGGGCCTAAACAAGGGAGGCTCAAGACGACTGCATCAAGGGGCATTTGTGAATGTATAGTTGCCGATGAGGTATCGTTGCTGTCTGGAGGAATAAAACGTTTTAAATAATACATTCGTGATTTAACATATTTATTAAATCTCTTACAGTATTTGGTGTCTTTTAATCGGGTAAACACAAGGCATGGGGCCGCTTTCGTGAAGATCCAATGAGAAATGCGGAATGTGATATTGTCACTTCCTAGTGGCTAATGCTATCTTTCTTTCTTTCGGTCCCCTATTCTCGAGCTCCGAAAGCCATGAAAGTCAGTGATGCGTGAAATCGGAGGTGTGAAATCCGCCTACACCCCGAATAAAAGATACCCTCAGGACCCTAAGATTATCAACTTAACCGGGAATAACTGTGTTGATGAATACACAAGCAACGATTCTAGAAATTTTACTTCTTATTGTACAGTATATAAAAACTACTCCTTCTACTAATATATACCAGTAGTAATCTTTATTTCATGTCCCTCGGCCTTGAAAGGGGGTCTGACACGGGTCCCTTGTTTACATCTTTAGTCAGCTTACGTGACCATTCATCATATAGTAAAATACTATATTCGAGATGTAACATACGTAGTATAATTCATAAACCCAGTACCCTGAGACTTTAACTATATCTAATTAGCTCGTCCTTACCTCATTTTGTCCTCTCTTCCTTTCTTCATCTCCCTATTCTCCCAAATTGTCCTCATCCACTCCCTACCATCTTCTTCCCCTTGCAATATTCTCCATCTGGATATGCCTCCCTCTCTTTCTATCTCCTTGCACTCTCTTCTCAGATGTTCCAACGTTTCCTCCTTATGCTCACATAATCTGCACAAGTTTGCCTCTGTTCCCGTCCACTTTCCAGAACCTACCTGTTCGCCAGAGTTGGGCAAAGTGTAATCTAATTACAAATTGCAAATTACGATTAAACTGTAATTGTGTAAATGATCACACATTATTTTCTGTAATCGTTAATTCAGGTAGTTGACAAAACCAAGTGGTCAACTACCTAAATGAACGATTACAGAAAATAATGTGTAATTAATTACACAATTACAGTTTAATCGTAATTTGCAATTTGTAATTAGATTACATTTTGCCCAACTCTGCTGTTCGCTCTCTCTCTTCGTTTCCACATCTAAATCTCGCTATCGTTGATTGATCTCTTCCTCTGTATCCGTTCTTTAAATATGCAGCTTGCTCTTCCTCTCTTAATTCTTGATAGCTCTTGTTATACCTGCCATTTACTATTCTATCGTATTGCTCCTGCTTCTGTCCCACCCTGTCTATTTGCACTAGAATCTCCGCCGCGGTTCGAACATTTCCTTGCCGCCTTTTCTATCCACTTCCCCCCCGCATTTCTGTATCATCTTATTCACTTTCTTCGAACTTCGCTGCTCTTCTGCCCGCTTCTACTCTTATATTGTCTACTTTTGTCTCATCTCGTACTATGTACGTAGGTGTGTTAACATCCACACCTAGATCTATTTCAGGTACTATACTTGCAGCTTCTCAAATCTTTCCACCTCCTTCCATCCCCATATTTATGCGGCATAAAGCACGACACTCTTCACCAGACTGCGGTACACCAACAATCTCCTTTCGAAATTATTTTTAAACCTTCTCTCTCCAATTCCACAGACCCGTTTCAGTGCAATCGTCGTTTCCTTTGCCGTCTCTCTCATATGTAATTCCGTTCCTCCGTTTTTCTGGACAAGGTAGCCTAAGTACTTGAAATACTTTACCTCCCCTAGTTCTTCCTTCCCCCACCTGCATTCTTCCTTTTTTCTTTTGTCGCCTTCCCCCTTTAAATCTACCACTTTCAAATTTCCCTCACTTAGTACCAGATCCTTTCTTTCTAAATATAAGTTCATCCTACCGAGCATTTCTTAAATCCTGCGCATTTTTCCCTAGACGAATTATGTCGCCTACATGGGCCAACGACCAAATCTTCTCTCTGCCGATCACCACATCCCCAGCTTGAACTCTTCTCAGCTTCTTCTCCAGGTCCGCCGTGTATAACGAGAATAGCGTTGGGCTGAGGACTTTACTAATATATATATAAGATTAACATTCAAAAATATACTTTATAAAGTTTGCTTCAATATGTGTTTAATGTAATAATATATACATGTTATTCTAAAAAAAAATTCGTACATGTTAGAAACAACTTTATAAAGGGTTGTAAGAAGCTCGCTCCGGGACAGTTCTGGGGTGAGCGCCGCACAGTGGGGTATTTGGCCTCAAAAGCTGGCCAAAATTCTAGATGCTTTAGAATTTGTTCAAACTTGGTATATAAGGGTTCTTGGGGGCGCTGATTTTGAATCGCATATCAAAACTTCAAAATTCAAAATGGTAACGCCAATATGGCGCCAAAAATTGCAGAAAATTGACCAACATTATTTTTTGTTGTTTCATGAAAAACAAAAATACTTTATTGATCTTAAAAAATATATTGTGTCACAATAGAATAAATCGATGATCAATCAGATGATGATGTCCACGGTTCCTTGTCGCGTCGGAAAACACTTCAGCTACGAACTCTTCATCATGGGAACATGAATCTTGCGTGTCCAAGGACCTGTCCTAGTCACTAGGAAGACTCATTTCTATGGTTTCTTTGAGGAAGAGATTACTTGTTTTTCATGGTATGGGTCTCATACCTGTTAACACGGGAACGCGACCGTACAGGCGTGCGTGAAGCGCTGCAACACTCGATTGTCATTTCCAGCTAAATTAGCTATAAAACTACCATCCGGACGAATCCGGAACCAATTTTTTTTGCATTGTGATCACAAATCTTTATCAAATGTAATGACACCAAGAAAAGCATCCGGACGCACCCGGAAGTATAACAACATCGTTAATGAATTCTTATAATCGTAAAGAAAATTTACTGAACTCTCGATTATCTTCAAACGTTAATAACTATACAAATATATATGATGAAAAACTAAAACTTGTTCGGAAGTGCAGTATATACTTACCTGAAAAGCTTCCATAATGGAAGAATTCACACACTTTCCTTACAACATGTAAACATCACTAATAAGCTAACGATGTTTCAGAGGATAGTTAAGAAAGAAATGCGTGCTCTAAAATCTCCTAACTTTCGATGAAGCCCGTTGCTTCATGAGTGCACAAATGAAAAAAAACAATATTGCTACATTGTTCCTCACATATTCAACTGCCACGAGCAGCAAAAATTTTACGACTTACGCGAAATTTTTTAAATCGACTTTTGGCCAGCTTTTATGGCCAAATACCCCACTGTGCGCCGTGTGGTTCATCACAGTCCTCTTATGAAAAAGCACAGCCTTCCTCACTCCGTGGCCAGATCCTCCAAGAACAGAGTCCCTAATCTTTACCACTACAGCATCGGGTCGCTTACAATTCCCATATTCTCCATCTCACTCTAAACAATCAAACCTTCGACACCCGATAGTTGTGAGACCCAACGTGGTAACCAGCCATCACTCGTCGTCAGGACTGTTTAGTCTCATGCACTCCCTATCAGGACCGCACACAGGCTAAGTCATTGCCATAAAATCCTCGAAGGCAGGACAGCGTGGGGCAACCCGCCCCACAGTGGGCAAAAGTGAGGTAGTTTGTTTAAAAATCAAAGAACTCTTGATAGAAATGAGATAGAGCGATGATTTTTGTTTTAAATTAAAGCTGAAAGATTGCAGAATATAGGAAAATTAATGGAATTATGGTACGAACGTTTTTTACCTTTGAAAAGCTGTGTTAAACTTGAAATTTTACAATAAAATTATGTTTCATCCATTACCATGTTCGGTTAGAATTTTTTTTTTCACATGTTGTACATCATTTCCCATAGATTTTGTCGCGCTGATTTCAAATCCGTTCGCAAAATTTGTCTACTCCCTCAGGATTTTGAAAAAAATCGATTTTTGTGAAATAAACTAATGAATCATAACTTTTTCGTTGAAATGATTTGATAACCCACTGGTTTGAAGGTATATTGTATTTCCATATGTTATTACACAATCAAAATAAGATTTTTTAATGTTTATTTTAAAATGTTGAATGTTTTACATCTCGTGACCACTTGGCGTGTCGCTGTCATTTGCACATGAATTAAGGTAAGCATTTAATCTTTTTACCTTACTTCTCATCAACGAATTTTTTAATTTCTGCCGATTCATTATTTTGTTCGTACAACTTTAATCGATTGTTTATTAACATAATTGAAATTTTCGAGTCGGTTAAGTATATTGCTCGATTAAAAACGTCTAACATTCTATTCTTTCGACTATTTTGTCGTGAATGCAATATCATATTTTTCCTATAAAGTTTATGCCAGGATTCATTTGCATGTCAAAAAAAAATTCTAACCGAACATGGTAATGGATAAAACATAATTTTATTGTAAAATTTCAAGTTTAACACAGTTTTTCAAAGGTGAAAAACGTTCGTACCATAATTTCCTTAATTTTCCCATATTCTGCAATCTTTCAGCTTTAATTTAAAACAAAAATCATCGCTCTATCTCATTTCTATCAAAAGTTCTTTGATTTTGAAACAAACTACCCCACTTTTGCCCACTGTGCGCCGTCGACCTCACCCTTACCTTTAGTGACGCTGACATACAAGTTGTAACAGTTTTGTAAAGTTATAGGCATCGATTAAAATTTCACTGATTAATGCAATTTATAATGAATAGAGTAAAAATTTTTTTTCAAATAAATAAAGTAATCGACCTTAATTTTGTCTACGTAGTCCTAATATACCTACCTAATGTTCTGGTTGACTTTAGATTTTATTATGTTTGGAACCAGAATAGGTACACATGGATTTGTTTTCATAGGCTTTCAAGTATAAACTTTGATTTCTACTTTTAAGTATAAATAAATAGATGTATGTACATACAAGGTGATTCTATATCATAAAATAATAATAATAAGAGATATTATTATATGGAAAGGGTCAAAGAAAAAGGGTTGACCATATGACGACCTTGAAATAGTCTATGATTAAAATGTTAACTATAACGTCGTTTATTTAAATACAAATATATATATATGGAGGGTTCAGAAGCCAATCAGTGTAAATCCACTACCATTAAAACCGAGATGAATAAGGTTCTTACAAACTAGTTGTACAAAAATGCCAATGCTAGTACAGATGCAAAAACCGATTTTTATTATAAGATCACATAGAAAGGAACTTAACTGCAAGATAAACAAAAGAAAGTAGACATGTTTTTTTTATAGAAATCAGTTTGAATAAAAAAATTGGGACCTGAAAATTTTGAATAAGTCTTCGTTATTCTCAAACTCGACTTCACTATTTACAGCAAGTTTCGAAGCACCTTAAAAATATACATTAATATTATCACAAATTTAATATTTTTAATCAAAATACACGTTAATAAACATGCTTATAAAATTAATAACAATTTGTTTAACGTTTTCATTTCACTTACCATCATCACAATCAGAAAAGCTTTGTTCATTATCAGGTAAATGTTCGGATTCACTATCAGAAAAAGGGCGATTTTAATTTCTTTCACTCATAGTGTAAGTAAGACGGCGTACAATTATTTTTTAAATAACAAACACCAAACCATAAACTTCACGCGACTTTAAAGTTTAAAGTGACTTACACTGATTGTCTTCTGAATAATTTTGCCTGGTAATATAATTTCAATATAATTTCGTAATTGTAGTACAGAAAATAATTATTTTTCAGTTTTCACTTCATTTTTGATAAAATTAAACAAAATCATTTAACTTAAATTTTTTAATGTATATATTTTTTTTATCCTTCACATTTTCGTGTTCGAGTTTTGAAAATAAAAAAACCTGAAAAATTGACTATTTATATGTGACAAAATCGCGATGCTGCTACTTAAATTGGCAACGCAGCGACTGTTTGTCATTTCCGAGAAGAACGCGAGAGGTTGATTTCCAGTTGATTGGATTAATGGGTTAAAATTGTAGGGGATGGAATTTTTCATCCCCTCGGGAGTGAGTTTTTTTTTAAATATTTTGTATCGTCGTCATAACCACTTACGCCTGCAAAGTGCCAGGTCTATTGGATCTGTGGACGTGCGTTAAAATTGAGTTACAAGATTTGATCCAAACAAACAAACGGACAGAAGAGTGAAGCTATTACACAATAAAATCGTTTAAAACCATGCACTGACTTTGACGATAAATCATGTCCCGTTAAACTTTACAGTTTCCGAGATAAAGAACGCTGTTTCCTCAGGTACCACGTGCTCCCCTTAGGAAATGTTCAAAGCCTTTCTTTAAACATGCCTGTGTTTCTTTAAAGAGAAACTACTTCAATGCACTTTGAACATTTTGAAAATTCATTCAACTCAATTTCTACTAACGAGGTAATATTGTTACCGGAGAGAAGAGTATTCTTTATCTCGGACAGAACTGATTATTATAAATTTATTCCAATTTTTTTACTCTCGAGTGCGTAAATCAAATATACACATTTCCATTTAAATAAACAAGACGCACAGCAACAGTTAAGTAAATATAGTATTTCTGGTGAATATTTCGACGAAAGATTACCTCCAAGGTCGACTAAGGTCATCACAGTGTCAACCCCTTGATTCGCAGAGCACAAAAACTGTGCTGATAAATTATCAATGAAAGACATTTTTGGAAAATAATTTTTTACCCCAAAATGATTAAACGGTACGTAACCTTTTCTATCAGATCAAAGATTTCAGTGAAAGTGAAATATTTTAAGCAGTACAAAATGAAAAGACACAGAGCATATCCTCTTCAATACTTTATTTGATATTGTTGTATTCAGACAAGTATTCACAAGGAAAAATTGAAGCTGCGCCGGAAAGTTTAAAATACAAGTTTCTGAAGAATTATTATCAAGTGACTAGGTGATGGATACACGATTCCATCCAGATTTCATCTTTATGTAGGCACATTATTGATTCTTAAAATATTTGTATCGCGCTAAAACATTATGCCATCACATCTGTGATAAACAAATGACGCTACAGTATATTTACAATCCTACGGTATTACAGTAAAGAGTTAAAAGGCTGGGCCGTGAAGGAACGTTAGTAGAATTTTCTCACGTACAATAAAAAATTCTTGCAAATTGTTCAAGGAACGTTTTCTTCTTCTTCATTGCTTCTCTATATTTTTTTTTTTTGCTTCTTTTTAAATATTTTCGTTTAGATCATTCTGCATAAATTAACAATCGCAACGCAGTTGCGCGAAAGCCACGTGCGCGGAAAATACGCTTAACGTAGAAACGAATAGCTTGACTACTATCGAAACATGGCTCAACATCAAACGGGGACAGTTAATGTTCCGTAAAAATTTCGCCGATCAATATTCAGCCACGTTTCAGGGGCACGGTATTCCTTAATACAACAATACAAGTAAAATACCATATTAGCAATATAGTATGAGCTCAATATGAGCTGTTGAATGATATTAACAATCTTAAATTGGCCTATGTTCACAAGTATCTACGAAATGCTACGTCATTCCCATCTGAAAGGATAAGAAATGATTCTAGTCGAGCGCAGCTTCGAATCAATATCCTTTCGTCCCCATCCTTCCCCTACGTAACATACCGAGCAGTTGGCTGGCGGATCTCATGTACAGAGGGAATTCCAGGGCTCTACTTCAACCATCGGCCATTGTAAGAACTAGAAGTAGTTTACGCCTTCATTATATCATACACCTATTTACACAGCAACAGAGCTGCCAGAAGAGACGTAGAACAGGGCCTAGAACGGCAGCCCTGATGGTCGTATATTCTCAGGTATACATTAATACTAATGATTCGAAATGATTTCTCCTAGTAATCATGTAAAAACGTACACAAAAGCTACGAGGTAACTCGTGTTGTCGTATTCTTTACGTTTCAGTCTCATGAAGTTCTTGATGCTGTCGTCCTACGTATCGAAGTCCAACTGACTTCTATCCTTTCGCATACACCAGCAATAAAATAAGCGGGACAGCAGTTTTAGAAAGGTTCCCTTTTCATTCACGGCAACACGCGTGCGCTTTTGACATGCTCCACGTTGAAGTATAGCAGAAAGTACGGTAACAGATTTATACCCCCCCGCATTTTTTTTCTATATTTTTCTAATACACCGTTAACTAATATACCATGACGAAACGGATTATCTGTACTCCAGAATAAGTCTCCACAAAAATACTCAGCGTCAGGCGGACAGAATTTCTTTTTTCGCATACTTTACATTTTAGGCACTTTCTGATATGTTTTGTGGGAGGTCTCCTAAGCGTTAAGCTTCTCTTTCTCGACGTTCCTCTTAGAATTTTCGCATTAAAAGCTACAAGCCATTCTCTATTTCTGTCAGTCATACGAATGATTATGTTTCTATGATACTCATTCTTTTAACACTCCACACCTCCTCGAGTCTATCTAACTCGCAACAATTTCGGTTCGCTTCTACACGTATAAACACAAGATACTCAGAAGAATTTGTGAAAATAAACATGAAAATCTAAGGATAGAATGAAGCCAGACAATGTCCGAGGATTCTTTTAAAAGTCAAAATCACTTTCGATGAAATTAGACCCAAGAAGGATAAGTGGAGGTTGAAAGTCATCTCATCCTTGGAACGCTGCGTTCGTTTCGCTTACACGCTTACTCGAATTCTCTTATATTACATCCTCTTCTTTTCTCAATACGATATCTATCTTACATACAGGAAAGCATTGATTACTGAGTGGAAGGTTCGCAAAGAAACAAACAACGGCGCGATGCTGCCGGCCGTCAATAAACGTAAATCGTCTTTAGCTGATCCTTCAGTTCAGGAGGAATGGCACAAGTCTCCGTCTCCGGCTTCCTTTTTACCAGGCGGCGCCAGCGCCCCCCTATATTTTTGCGGAAGCCCTTCGCAAATCCAGGCCTATCCGACGGCAGCGTGTGTACAAGAGTATCCTGAAACATAATGAAACACACCGTTAAGCCATGTTAGCATTTACGTCTTATTGGGCTGGGTTCGAATTTCACTGTCTTAAAGCGAATAAATACCATTCGATTCATTCGTTATAATTCGAATAGGCTGATATAAACGTTGTGGAAAACACGGACGGTGGGCTAACCAGTAGAGCTTGTGCTGTTCACGAGGGGCACTTCCTTACCGGCCTTTGTCTCCCTCCATACACCACAGTTTGCTGTGAGTGTGTGGCAACGGAGGTAGGGCAAGGGGGGAGTGCATAAGGGGCTTAAGTTGGACAGCACTGCAATGGAGGATTCTTGACTAAACACTTCTTTGCAACTGCTCAATTTTAATGCCAGTCAGCGTAACACAGGATGGAAGATAACGTGTATTAGATTATTACAGTGAAAGTGCAGTCGATAAAAGAAATAACGCGATTCCAGAAAGTGTTTCTTTTAGATAGAAATGCCGATATTCTAGAATCCCACAAATATCGTGTTCCTACGTTACGTAAGAAGAACGGGAGGATTCTATTTGCAGCAATTTAGTTTGGGTATACGATTTAGCGAAAATTTTTGCCGCAAGTGACATAACAGCTGGGACGTAATACCGTTCTTACCGAACAATCGGGACACTTGTTCGTGTCATTACTCCACTGGCAGGATAATGATCTGAAATTTTAGGTTCCAACGCTGATGTATGAGAAGTTAATTTTCAATTACAAGATATTACTGCAACTATACATTGGAGATGATAACAGCCGCGTTTTAATTGCACCACTGTAATGCACACTACTTGCAATGTAGCATGAGTACAAGTTTTATTGCCCGTTTAGAAAGCATGAGGCAACACTTGATACTCTGTGTCACTAAACTGTACTAGATATATACTAAATGTTTTACAGCAAGTTCCTACGGTTGGTATATTTTCTTCGCCCAATCTTCTTGAATAGCATCGCACTTGGACTATCCGTGCGTCTCTATTAAAATAATGGTGCGGTTACTCTAAGATTTATACATATTCGTTTTCAATATCCCAAATCGCCGCCAGAAGAGAAGATAATTGATGCGCGAACGGAGGACATGGAAGAGGAACGACTGGAAAAGAGTTTTCCAAAGTCGACTAGAAAATGACACGCTGCAAAAATCCTTCGTACCGGCACGTGGATATACGGGCGACAGTAAGGCCGTTACAAGAATTATGACTTTCGATATAACGCGTCGCGATATGACTAGAAGGATCTATGAAGCATGGAAATAGTGGAGAGCGCGGCGACTCGACTGAAAAAGCAGCATTACATCGTGTATCCGGGTGCGATGTTACGAAATCGGCCGGCAGGGGCCAAAGCTTCCCAAAGAGCGAGAAAGAGAAAGCAAAAGGAAGACTGTGCAGGAAGACTATTGAACAGAGGTGGATCGCTAGACGCGTGGACAGAAGGAGACAGACTCGCGCGCCGTCCGTTGGAATGCAGAAAAGGGAGCGAGACAGAAAGGCAAAGAATGAAAATATCGTCGGTCGCGCCGACCAATCACGGCAACAGGGCGGTAGGAATAGTGCCAATATCGTCAAGGAAAGACACATTATTTTGTCGGCTACGAAACAGCTGCACCCCGCGCGAAGTCTGGCCGCTTGGCAAACGGTCGTGGCCGCCCACCCACGCTAAATTTAGAGGCAGCCAGAGGGGTAAAAGCGGCTTTTTAGGTGCGTCTATCCTGTTCAAAACACCCGACATAGTAGCCTTTGCGATTTGCCAGACGGAAAATCCAACACCGCGACGCTACATATACGTAACAACAGACTAACCGTCGTCAACAACGTTAGTGTCAACTGACTGGTCCAGAAGGAGCCGAGCTCTGAATGCACAGCGCTTCCACGTGACTAGTCGGACAACATAAACAGAGCTGTTTATAAAGACAAAAGTAGGGGGGGGGGGAAGTACTGGAAAGAATTTTATTAATAAACGGGGGGATGTATTGCAGCAGCATGCGAATGTGCATGTAAACACGCTGTAGGGAAGTCCAAAGATGTATATAGACACGCTGCTCATGGAATTAACGGATACAATGAATGACGTTAGCAGTTACGTCGATTGGGGGGACGAGTTCAAATATTAAATCGTTTTCCGTGTATTAGGTTATGTATACGAAGCGAGCCAATGGCAACAAAGAAATATGTATTAAGGTTTCATGAACTGGGGAACGTGATAGAGATGATGATGTACGAGAAATAAATCCGACCCACTATTTGTAAGAAACAATAAACAGATTCGCAACGCGTTATATGAAACTAGCTTTACCACTCGGTTTCGCCCGAAATTTAGATTCTGATTTTATAAAAAAAATCATTTTTTTATTCTTCTGTGAAAACGGTCACGCTCGTCTGGATTAGTCAGGCATAACGAGCCGAGGCACATTTCGTGGTTCCAGAATTCGTCAAACGGTTGCAACGCGCCTCGTGGAAGTAACCGCGCAACATAACCAACAAAAATATCCTTGAAATTTCAATCTTATCTTACTTCCGCGAAGGATAAGTTCTTTGTGCCCGGTTTTAATCGAGCAATGAGTGACCACGTCACACGAGTCTTACATCACAGGTATGAGAACTTATGTCATCTTGATCATTTAGATAATCGACAGGCCAGATTAGTCTACGCGACGTGAGATCATAAAGAAGATGTATTTCACCATATGGGCATCGCATGGTGTTTGACTCCAGAATCGGAACACGTAACGGTGTTAAATATAGAACTAAGACGGTTATTTTTGAACCGAACACGTAACGGAGCTGTGATAATGAGAATAGTTCGAAACTAGCAGAGGTGTATGGGAAAGTAGTAAAGATCTGTCGGTAAGTGGAGCATGAAACTGAAACATACGGTGTCATAACGGCAACAAAGCAGAGTAGAAGTGGCAACGTTGCCGATTGTTTGGGATTTTTCTGGCGGCGAGCCTGGGACTGAGCCTCGACCTTACAACTCGTTCGCTAGGCCGTCTGCCTGTCCTTGGAGAATCGATAGCGCCATCGACTATTATTAATAATCAGAATTTTTTAATGTTTTATCATCGTTAAGTGTATCTCGGGGTTTACTCTTCACTTCTACGTACGAATGCCTCCGCACATTGTCTAGGTATGCGTGTGTAATATCGTTGCACAATGTTTCATAATTTTGTGAAACAACATTTTGAGAAACAGAGGAACTGGAAAATTGTGGTAAACTTATGCCGCAATAAAATTGTGAAACTCGATTGGAAACTTTAACATAAGTCAATCCAATTGCTACTTCTTTTTGTACTACATTCGTTCCGCGAAGATAAGTGTAAATGTCGACATCAATTATTTTTAAAATCTTTATCTCATATTCGTGTTCATTCCGCGATTTAACCGTGTAAGTTTGTAAGAAACCACTTAATGCGAAAAGAGGTATCGTGCATCAACTGACTCACTCGATGCTTGGTAACCATGATAAAAAGAATATGACTCCACTGCATGAAATATCACTAAGGTCGATAACAATTAGGGCATATTAACTATATTTAAACATGTTCCCCGCAATTTAGATACACTCGAATGTTAAAGTCCAATTTTCAATGGATTCGCGTGTTCGGTAGGTATTACAGATCATCGTCGAAATTCTATTGGACATGCATACGTAATTTCAATGAAAAAAGTGAGTAAACGTATTTCAGTTTCACATCCACGTACGAGTACAAATTTTTAAGGAATTATGGGCTACCGAGATGTGTTTTTAGGTAATTATACAAAAAATGAGTAACACACGTAAAATATCGCAAGAAACCAAAGTATGACGTGAAACGCATGAAAATATAATTCAAAATAAATGTTAGAACGCGATCTTTCTATACCAATTGAAATTAAAATGAGCAATTACTTGACATTAATTGTCAAAGTAAGACGCTGTCAAACTTTGAAAAGAAGCTTAACAAAATTTCGATTAAAAATATTCTGTAAGTAATTCTGCCTTTCCAATACCTCCTGAGTATAATAAATGAATAAGTCAACCGAACGAGTCGATTACACGTTCGAAATATTTAAAGAAATATTAAGGGCAAACAACGTAGCCTGCTAACGATATCAATTTATTTCTATCAGTAGGGGCACGCATTTTAATAGATTAGTACGTCCATATGACACGGTAAGTGGATTGGCATATACGAAAATCGATCGGCTCCGAAATAGTATGTATCGAGCACAATAAAACCGCTGCCGCTTGAACGCGGTTCACTGTCCTAATAATTCCGCATTACCCCGTTAACCGTGGCACCACTGTAACCGATATTTTCGTCCTTAATCGAATCGCTCGCTCGCTTTAAAGTTAGCCGATAATCACCGACGTGCTTCTATATTTACCCGCGCAGTTCGAAAAACGAAGCTGACGTCTCTAGAACGGAATATCAATAGCCGTTAGGGTCCTGGGAGTTATCCTGGGCGAGCAGGGGATAAAACCAGTGAAATCTGGTAATACTGGCTCTACTGGTTGGCGCAGCTGGTAAGAAAGGAACACAGAAAGGAGATACGCGCGCAGTTCTCTCGTTCCCATCGAGATTACAAGCCCGCGACGGGAAAAGAGGCGAGAGAAAGAGGATAGCAAGAAAACGGTGTACCAACCTGGTCATTGTACAACGTATACTGGGTCGGCGTGTGAGGCGGTGGATAAGGAGGCGGAAACTGCCAGACGAATTGATCAGCTGGATTTGCGGTGGCGTAGACGTTATCCTGTTCGCCAGGTGTATTATTTCCCAGATCCGTTGACGTCGTAGTCGTTGACATCTGCGTGCAACAACCCTCGTCGGGATAGGGCGGCGGGACGATCGTCGAGACCGGCGACGTTGCCGTCTGAACTACGGTCGGTTCCGGATGCACGACATTCGAATGATCCTCCCGTTTCCGCAGCTTGCTGCGGACAAGCCGAATCGCGATCATCGTTCCGTTGCTCCCCACCATCTTTCTCTTATATTTCAGGTACAGCTTCGAGAGCTTCTTGCAAACTTGTGGTGCAATTTTCGGGCTGTTTTTGTCCGACTCGTGCGAGTCGAGAACTTTAACGGTTTCAGAAGGAAAAACAGAAGCAAGCCTAACGGCAAGAAAACGCGTCTCTTCTTACGCGGAGTAAATAAAGGAATTCGCCAAGCAACGTGCTCTTCTCTCCAGTCTTTATTCTCTCTCTCTCTCTCCCGTCCCTCTCTCTCTCTCTATCTCTCTGCCTCTCCCGCAAACTTCTCTATTTCATCGTGGCTTCGCGAAGCTTTTGTTACAGGCAAACAGCGTGCCGCGCAAGAACCACTTGCTGAGCTTCGGAACGTCTCCGTTCAAGCTTCTATTCCTCTCAGCGAGCACCAAACGTTCATCGATCAACGATTCCAACGACCTTTCTCTCCGGCCCACCTTTGCCTTTACTACTTGACACTTCGTGCGAATTTCTAGCGGCTGCCCGTACGGTCACGACTGGCGGCCGACACGCTCGATGACTAGCTTCGAAAATCCTTGGTAATGAAACGCGACACTAGGCTCGCGACGGAGTTCGCAGAGCGATTTGCTTCTCTGCGTTTCAACCGAAGAAAAAAGCCACCACCCGGCTTTTCTCACTGCCGAAGGGCGTGCGAGCTGCGAGAACTCACTGGGGATCACCTTGTTCCGCTCATTTCAAAGCCAACTGAGGTCTGAGCCAGAGGATGGCGCGCGACGTTATTATATATCGTCCCGTGACATCACAAACATACGCCACTGCGATTGGAAGGCGCCGCCAGTCCCGACCAATCAGTTCGCGCACTGCGTGGAATTCGAACGGTATACTCTCGCTCGGCAGCCTTATTGTCGTCATTGTGGCGAGACGGTCGGAAAGGCCGGTTCCCCGCGACGCGAGCCGTTTCTATTTTTTTTTTTTTTTTTTTTTCGAACCAGGAACAATTTTTTCGAACAGCGTAATCGAAATCGCCGTAGCAACGCTTTTTGCATTCCAACGTTTCCACGCAGTCCTTTATTGGCGCTGCTGTCGTCTGTCCGTTGATCAATGAGAGTTCATTTGTTTCTTTTGGCGTGCGATATCTTTGGTTAATCCAAGGTCCCCGTTAGGCGACTTTTAGACCCTATCCATTAAACCGTACAGTGCGTTTCAAGTATTATATCTAATTGAAAGTTAATCTAAATGCTTTTTCCCTAGGAGGATATAAGACGCCGTATTAGATGTCGACGTATTCAATTCGCTTAGAGCTTATTGACATCTATGTGTGGAGTAAGTTTTATTCTCTCTTTGTCGTAGGAGCGAACGCTTTGACGCGATACATGTCACGGAAGAAAGTGTTTTATAAGGCTTTAAAGTTTCCGTTTGTTTCTAATTTTTGCCAAGAATCGATTCGGAATAAGTGTTGGAAAAAAACATCTGTTGAATGACGAGATATACGGGGAACGCGGAAATGGTTTTCCTTATATTTTACGTAGAATGTGAGGTTATGGACGAGAATGTTTTCATTATTCTCGTAAGATTACCTTACCGTATTACAGAATAAATATGCAAATTTGCGGCATGCCTTGCAGGCAGAGTTGGGCAAAATGTAATCTAATTACAAGTTACAAAGTACGATTAAACTGTAATTGTGTAATTGATTATACATTATTTTCTGTAATCGTTCATTTAGATAGCTGACAAAACCAAATGGCCAACTATCTAAATTAACAATTAAAAGACAATTAACAGAAAATAATGTGTAATCAATTACACAATTACAGTTTAATCATAATTTGTAATTTGTAATTAGATTACATTTTGCCCAATTCTGCCTGCAGGTGAAGAATAGTAGATAGGTTCTCATCTGCTTAAATAACTCCTTTTTTCTGAGGTTTCAAATCATATAGGCACATTTAACTTGACTTTCTTCATAGCGTGCGATATAATACAAAAATAACTAGGAATGAAAAATATTATATTTCTATTAAAAATAGGTTATGAAAGTTCCTTTGCATTTTTTAAATATGTTAGTACTATGCAATTTCATACTTTGAGCACCCCTTACTGATAAACGTTACAAAAGAATTTATTTAGCAACGTTTTTCTTTTAAATAACGAAATGAATAGAAAATCTGATTAATGGCATTTATTCAGTGCCGGCTTAAGACCTCCAAAGGCCCCAAGCGCTTAAAAGATTTTGAGGCCCCCTTATACAGGGTGATCACTTCAACGCAAAGTACAATTTCTTCAGCAATTTCGATAATTTGCCTAAAAAGTGTTTGTAAGAAAAGTCAGATTTTAAAATTCAAAATATTTCTACGGTGCCTCCTTTCTCCTGATGCATTTATTACACATCTCTTGAAGAAAACTATTGCCCAATAAAACTATGATTTCCATGCGTCCAAGGTGGCGCCCCCTTAAACAGTTTATTGCTACCCAACTCATTAAATTGGCCTGTTTCGCTAATTTGCTGTATCCTCGCAAACAATACACCTATGTACCTTGAAATTCAACCTGAAGCTAGGGTAGACGCGTGTCCAGACAGAACAGGAGTAGTCGGATGGGTGTATCGCGTGGTCTATTTAATTAGTATCTATTCCTGTCCTGTTGGGTGTGTACATGTTGCGGCAACATTACAGAACTACCTGAACCAACAAGACACGTTACGTTTACCTGATGCTCACGCGGACGCGTTCAATATTTAAGAATTCGAGAAGAGTGTGCAATTCAACCGTGTCTTATGATAGAGCTAACGGGACTTCTTCGTGTATTTTTCAGAGGCGGATTAACATGTGAACAAACCACCCTGCCAACAGTGCTGCACTCTGCGTACCCATGGAGTTACATTATCTTTTCCATCAGTTATTTTCGTGGAAGTAAATTATTAACAGATACATGTATAAGTAGAAACACAATGACTAACACTTCCGTTCTTCGCAACTGATAAAATTCCACTTTCTTCCTCTCGCCCTATCACCACCAGCCGCCGTACACATACATTATTAATGCTTATTGATGCCACTCTAGTTTTCTCAGGTATCGCGATTAAAGTTGACTCATCGCATCATTCAATATCTGTCCTGTAATACGCACACTGATAAACATTACTGTGCGTTTCGCACCGGGAATCCACGGGTTGCGCGTCTTTATTTATAACCAATGAAAACAGAAAGACGAATCTATTTCGAATAGTCCTTCTTGCTCCGAGCCGAACTGGCATTACGAAATGTTTACGTGCATTTAAAAAAAAAACGCTAAAATACAGGGTCGAGAGGGAGAGAGCGCAAACAATAATAATGGATATAACTGCCGCGATAAGTGAACAATGGTGGACAGAGGAGTGCGCACTGTGTGCTTCGCATCTGAAGCACACGTAGCGCCTAAACGTGCTGACGACGTTGGGAATAAAAAAGAAGGCTTCCCACGTTCATTATTGTAATCCCAGCGTCCCGTTCGCAAAGAACTGTATTAATTTCCGCAAACCGACGAAATCCACTCCGCCGCGGAGGACGGTTGAACTTCTGGCACCATCAGCGGACCAAAAATTGAATAGCTCTCAACTTTCCGACACCTGACCAAGCCGCGATTAATTTCGGATTTTGCCTCGCATTGGCTGGCCCGTGCACGCGTGGAATCGGCCACGGATATCTGGCGTCCAATTCGTCGCCGATCGGAGAAACGTTACGGTTTAGGAGGCTTGTAAAAAAATGAGACTGAAACCGGAGCACTCGCGTGTCGCGTGGCATCGGTCGGGCGGTGAGAACAACGCACATGCGCCACGGACTTATCCGGACGGAAATAGAGATAAAAAGCAATGTGCGCGGCGGTTGCTAATGTCGGTTCACTAACTCCTCCGTTGATTTTCTTTTCAAGGAATCCCGCCGATTTGGCCGCCTCGCCAGACGAATTTCCAACGAATCTGTCCCGCTTTAGAGAACGCGAGTTTAGACGCTTTCCATTGGGTAGTTAAACAGCCGACTGCGTCGCGTTTCATTCCCGTTCAATGATGACGTTAGTGCACGCGAGAACGTTCCACTGACATTGGGTAAATTTCAGCGTTAGTAGGAAATAACAAAGTGCGGCTGGCGAGTCACGAGCACTGAGGTATAAGTAACATTTAGCTCGCTTTGCCACAGTGCAACGGGTAATAAATTTTATTCCCCTTTCTAAATTAGGTTTGCGGTGGGAGTAAGAGTTTTAGGGGGATGGTTAACTACTTAGATGCTTCGGTATGAAGTATTTACTGTCCAGTAATTGTTTGTGCTTGTTGGAAATTGTGGGTAAATAGTGTGTGATTTATGTTCTATGTAATGTTGCAATGGAAATGTGAAATTTAGCACACAATTTGCAATGGAATGCTGGTGTACTGAAAACTGACAAATAAAGCTGTAGAATTTTCTCTTTCGTTTGTTATTCACCGGCCAGATAAGGGAAGTAGTTCCAAAGGGATCAATTTTAATCTCTCCGATTCTGATTCAGCGATTCTTCGAAGGTATTAATTACTTTTGTTCGAGGTAAACTTAAGCAGACTATTAGGTAGTATGACTGAAGAATATTAGTAAGAACAGACGTTTAAAAGAAGTTAAAAATGAAGCAATAAAATTTGGAGCAACTTTTTTGGGGGGAATTAATTACAAGGAAATGAATACAAATTATGACTAGTACTTTTGGGTAATGTTTATTAATACTATAAACTGTAAAAAAATATATTTTTATTATATTAATATTTTTATGTTTAAATTATGTTAATATTTATTATTATATATATATATAATATATTAATATATATTTATTACAAGGAAATGAATACAAATTATGACTAGTACTTTTGGGTAATATTTATTAATACTATAAACTGTAAAAAAATATATTTTTATTATATTAATATTTTTATGTTTAAATTATGTTAATATTTTTTATTATATTGTAATATTTTTTATAATATTTTTTATTATATTGACAGTGCTACAATCGTCTCACGTGTGAGCATTTTTCTGTGGTTTTGCAGTGATTGTAAAAACTCGGAGATTCACAACGACTTGAAATTTGTATAGCATGTTCAAAATATATTCCCTTCTGCACGGAACTGAATCTCAACATTAATCTGTAGGCATTCTAGTTTCCGAGATAAAAAAGAGATATCTATGTCCCTCGAAAATCGACATTCATCGTAAAAATCGCCTTCTCCTAGTCGCTATTTTCATAATTTTGGTCAATTTCTTTTTTCCGGGAGAAACATATTCCAAGGACTTTATTTTTAAGCTCAATACCAGTGCAAAACCAAAGACACTTTTTCTGTAACACTCTATAATCAACCTCGTGTGGCGCCACTTGTAAAATAGATATGCATAAAAAATATACAGTTTTTTTACTCTGCGTGATAGTAATAAACATTGTGCAAAAGGAAAAGCCTGTGACAGCTTTCATCTCCTTCTAATTAATTCGCCAAAAATACCTGATTTTCGAGCGATTTCGCTGCCTGAATGAATCATCAGAAAGTATTTAGGAGCTCACAAAATTGATTGTGACATAAAATAAAATCTTACTATATGTACAGGGTCATCCCTTAAAACTGCAACCTATGCGCGCGCGAACAGGTAAAGTATGGGGGAAGTATGTATCTGTTTCTCCCTTGCACTAGTGGGACCGTCGCCGGCCGGACATTGGAACGGCAGCCTTAAACCGACCTTAAATTGACCTTAAGGGTACCTCAAAATCTTTCAATAGCTTGGGGTCTCTAAAGGTCTTAATCTAGCTCTGCATTATATTACTATACAGGATCATCCGTTAAAACTGCAACCTACGCGCGCGCGAACAGGTGAAATGGCAACTGCGCCTCACGGACGCATTCCACTACAACCGTGCACCGGCCCCGCGTCCGGAGAGCTACCAGCGACCGCTGGACAGCAGTGATGCCCGAACTTCGAGAATTTTAGGATGGGCTCTTTCAAATTAATCGAGGCGCGCCCTCCGCTTTTATGATCGGTTTACTGCTCGCACCCCGGATTACTGTTATAAGACTTGAAAACAATGTCGTCTGGTCTCGTACCCGTCTCAATTTCAAAAACTTTAGCTACGACAGGGTTCACCGCGGCACTATACCCCTGTACGGAGAGATTTTTCGCCACCTGCGTGTAAAAGCCACAATAATGGCGCATCGTTCCAAAAAAAAGACATTAACGGAAGCCGGTATAGGTGTGGCGTTGAGTAACTAAAAGGTTAAAACATTCAGACACAAAAATTGTAGAAAAGAAATTCAAACACCGCTACAATCAAAGCCACGTCCCATTAGCTACCCCTTACGTCTGATCTAGGTATACACTGCATTAAGGATAAAATCATAAAAAAGAAATCCAGAACAATAGATTCTGAGGTCTGCAGAACTAACACATAATTGAATAAAAATTTAATTTCTCAATTTATGAAAGTAATGATACAGAAACAACTAGCCTATTGTTTACCAACACCATGAATTTTAAAAAGAGCATTAAATACAGTATCAAATAAACAGTTTGCAAAAGTTTTTCACAACAATTATGATCACAAAATTGATAAAAGAAAAATTAAGTAAACGAAAAATATTTTAAATTATCCATCATTGAGAGGGAATAATTTTTCCCCATTTTACGGCGCAAATTGCATTCCGATATCTCTTATAGTTCAAAAGTTATACGAAAAAGGCCCCAAATTCTTCAACCCGGGCCGGGAAATTTCAAACAGCTCTTTGCGACGTTAATTTGAAAGGGACCAACCTAAAATTGTCGAAGCTCGGGCATCATTACTGTCCACCGGTCGCTGGCAACCCTTCGGACGTCGGGCCGGTGCATGGTTGGAGTAGAATGCGTCCGTGCGGCGCTGTTGCCATTTTACCTGTTCGCGCGCGCGTGGGTTGCAGTTTTAACGGATGACCCTGTATAGGGTGATCACTTCAATGCAATGTACGAATTCTTATTCAATGTACGAGTCATTTCCGATAATTTGACTAAAAAGTGTTTTTAACAAGAGTTAGATTTTAAAATTCAGAAAATTTCTATGGTGCCTCCCCTTCTCCTTATACCCTAAGCACGTGCGCGTTTTGCTTATTGGTTAATCCAGCACTGTGATATATTGTATTAAGGGGTTATTCACAGTCAACATGGTAAAAAATTGCGATTTCTTGATTTCGTCATTTTGGAGGCATTTCTACTGTATGAGTTTGGAATAGATGATTCTGTGTAAGATAAGAAACAAATATCTAATTTTCATGTACACTGCATTTGAAACTTTAATCGCGTTTTTCTCAAAACGAATTTATTGATCACGATGACCACGATTTCTCGAAAATCGCTCGATCAATCTTTCTGCAACTTTGCAGGCTTGTTCTAGGCATAGAAATCTAGTCCTGAATCGAAAGATTTGCTTTTCCAATGCGTAGTTTTTAAACAATTACAAACCAGTGTTTTTTGTACGAAAATCGACCATTTCATTTAAACATCCGCCATTTTGTCCCAGATTAATATTTCATAAAAAGGAACGATTAACTACTAGATAAATTAATACACTAACTAAATCTTTTTTGTTTTTTCACCGCAAAACACCTTTCCAAAAAGAGCGTTCCGGAAATCGACCGTAACTTAAAAAAAAATAAATATTTTTGCACCAGAATATAATACAAAGACTTGTTAAAATGTTCTTTACCAAAATATACAAATCTTTGTACAAAAATAGGCACACTTCTTCGAATACGTTGCCAAAAAATCGTTCTTTTTTTACCTGCAGACTGCGAACAACCCCTTAAGCCATAAATAATTTTATATCATGGGATACGTCCCTAAATGTGTAATCAGCCAGTCTCATAATAAGTGAAATACATAATAAGAAAGACAAAGTAACGCGAAAAGTAGATTAGGTGCTATTTTCAGTTACATCAGATTTTACTGGAACAGCCACCATTGCCACTTTCTATGCATGAGGGAATAACGTGACCGCAAACAAATGAGCTGCAAAATAAGCTTCGCTGTTTTAAATATAGAAAGACTTTTCTACATTTGCGTGACCACCTGAATACTATACATGCCCACATATGTACATATGTGTATACACCTACGACCAGTGGCGCACTCAGGATTTAATCTTGGGGGGAGCCGAGTTGAACGGATAAAAATAGTTCTAATGCAAATTCAATAAAATTCATTAGGTGATTATAAAAATTTATTAATAGAATACAAAAAATCCAGTTTTCTTTTCGTTTTACAAAGCCCCCTCTGTGGGAGGTACCAGGGCCTCTTCAACCCCTCCCCCACCCCTTTGGGTGCGCCACTACCTACGACACTCTACTATCTATTGAGAAATGAGCGAATGTAAAACCCAGTGTTTCAATATGCATATTATATCGTTGGAAGGAAAGAACAATGTCTTTTCACCGAAAATACGGAATTGTGGGTGAACAGTAGTGACAGAAAAATGTATTCACACATCCTGGTCTCTTGATTTGAACGATAAGTTTTTATACAACATCCAAGAGTAAGAACTTTCAGGAAATATATGAGCCGTTTTTTTTTTTAAAGTGGTATAATTCCATTTATTTATACATTGAGATGTTTAAGGGTTTGCGTTTGAATCAACTTAAAAATATTGGCAAACGTTAATCAGTTCGGGTAATGTTTTTAAAACTGTAAACTTGTTAAATTTTAGTATGCAATAATAATTAATAAAAATGATAAAGAATGTAAACGATTTTTTAGCTATAAATGGACTTATACTCCATATCTCAATAATGACGTATTGTGAAAAATATAACGAATAGTAGTTTTAAATTTATATTTTAATTGAAGTTGGCTTTTCTGAAATGTATTTTTTAATGTCAAAAATAATAATTAAAATGGAGACATGTAAGTAAACGAATAATCGAGATTATTAAGAAATAATTTCAGTTATATTATAATGAATTTATAAATAAGCAAGTATAAAAAGTAAATTACTTTGTTAAGATAACTAGTAATAACAAACTTATTCATACTTCAATCTTATTTCTCTTTTATACTTAGCATAGTGAAGTATTTATGGTGAATAGGAGGTATGTAAGGCAGTAAACTCATCATATCTCTATATTTCTCTCTTGCTATAGGTCTGGGAGTTGTATCCAGTGGTAACCCAATAATTTTGCTATATCTGACTAACAAGGGAACATCCCAAACCCGAAAATTCAAAAAATTCTGAAACTTTGTGAATATGTAGGGAATTTCCTCCTGATTACAACGGAATTTTTGTTTGCTGCCCAAATTCACTCTAAGGGGGTGTAATTGACCCCTGAAGATCCGGTTATTTTCCGATTTTGTGTTATAATTCGTGAACTGTAAAATATTTTTTTTACCAAATGATAGATCTAATTAAAAGAAGTAACTTCTGTCTTGAAACTTTTTTCCTATCTCTTACAGTTCCCGACTTATAACACAAAATCGGAAAATAGCCGAATTTTCAGGGGCTAATTTCACCCCCTTCGAGTGAATTTGGGCAGCAAACAAAAATTGCGTTGTAACCAGGAAGAAATCCCCAACATATTCACAAAGTTTCAGAATTTTTTGAATTTTCGGGTTCGGGATCTTCCCTTGTAAGACTACCATTAAAATATTAACTAATTTTTTCCGGAAAATGTACATATACCACTTTAAAAAAACGGCACATATATTTTATTACAATTATATTATTATTAAAAATGTTCATATCCCGATTCGCATATAAAAATATTTCTTTTACTTTCATATTAAATTGAAGCAGTAGATAGAAAAAAAGTGGCTTATAAAATATAGCATTCCATTTAAAAAAAAAAGCTAACCGTTTTATATAATTAATCCTTCCCAATTGAATAAAACTATTAATAAAACGAAGCAATGCAACATTTTGATGAAAGTTTAAGTATAACAAAAATATTTCACGAGATATGTTAGGTGGAACACCCTGTATAAAGTTTTCAATCTATAGTTTTACATGAAGTGTTACCTATTGGGTGAAATGAAGGAACCAGGATTCTATCACTGCAGCATTTGTTATTGACAGGAAACATGAGCTCTCCACTTGTTTAAGAAATTACCTTCTGTAAATTAATAAAGCTACGTAATTTTGCTTCGCAGAGAACGTAACAGTTGTGAGAAGCCGTTGAATAAGTGAAACGATTAGAATCGATAATTTGATAATACCTACTAATGCTACGAATTAGTAATGGTCATGTTTATTTTTGGTTCCTCGATACATAGAACACACAAGTTGTCAGACGTTATTATCACTCGTAATTAAGTTGTATCGATACGGTAATCTGCTGATTCCACGACCAGGTTTTTCAGTTATTAGATAATTGAGCGATACCTACTTACGCGGCCGGAAATCCCGCATTAGCCAACGTGATGAAGTGTAGTGAACATTTAAAAACAAACACTAATGCCTGCGTCCTTTTAATCTGCTAAGTGTTGGGTCTAATTGTGTAAAGTTTTCACTATTCGAAATACGAATATTGTGGTATGAAAAAATTGCGATTCGACATTAATCAAATCCTCGTGATTCGACTTATCGGATATGATCCTAATCAGGGCCCGCGGAACCCATTATGGAAGTTATGCGCCGCATAAAGGCTAAAAAAAACTATATTGCACGCTAATAATAAAGGAATCCAACTCCCACATAAACCAAATGTAAAACGTAATTTTTTTTTAGTCCGTAAAGGCAAAACATATTAAATAAAAAACAGGTGCAAAAAAAAACAGCGGCCGTAGCCGTGATGGAAAACACCGGTTCTCGTTAGATCACCGAAGTTAAGCATCACGGACGGTGTACTGAGGAATGATGGGTGACCACCGGGACCCCCCACCCACACCCCACCCCACTCCTTTTTTCCCGTGCGCTGCTGCTGCTGGGACCCGAAGGAGAGAGGAGGGGGAAAAATGGGACTATAGTAAGTAGAGTAGTTCGTTAAAACACAGGAAAATAATAAAAAAAAAATGCAAAAATTAGGGTCCTCCAAATTGGGGTCTCAGAAATTTTCCTGCTCGAGGGCGTCAATGGGTCCTCGCACCGACCCTGATCCGAATATTAAATACGAATACTGAGAGCAGAAATCATTTTCATGCAAGCTGGTATCAATTTTCACAGTAAATATATAGTAGAAAAGTGTATGAACTACAATAGAAGCTTATTATCTTGCATTTCTGCTAAGAAGCGGTTTAAGCGCGTGAATGACCGAAACAGCTTTTCTCTATTTAATTCAAATTATTTGCCTAACAGAAGAAACATTCCAGTGTTTGCATATGCGAGCACATCGCTAATTCTAATTTAGTATTCCAGTACTTCGTGAGTATTACCCTAGGGTTTATTAGAGTCAGATTAAATTCTGAATCCTGCATGTGCTCGCGCATTATGTACTTGTTACAGTATTATTCTCTGCACAAGGAGATCCCAGTGTATTAATGGACGTCAGCTGTTTAATGATGAAGCAGATACTACTCGGAATATTTAATATTACCAAGAAATATCTCTTTATGAATACCGTGTATGCTTCAGGAAAACCAGACAGATAAGGCGAGATACAAAAAAGAATACTCTTTAGCGCAATTAAAAAGTGTCGCAATCAATTTTCCTGGATGCGATACCTGTGCGCAGCTCGCACAAGTGAAATGAACGAAAACGCGAAAAGAAAAATATTTTTACCGAGTGCGGTGCCGATGCACCGGGAAACCTTTTCGCGTAATCTCGATCGCATACGATGCCGCCGACCAGGAAAACTTACAGGCGGGTAAAACCGAGATAAAATCCTTTATTGGGATTTACAGCGAAATTCCCTTACGGATTATCGGATTTCCGCGTTTCATTCACGCGAGTTCGCACGTGAGCTCCGTATCTACGATTCACAGCCATCTAGATTTCTAGAATCCAGTCAGAGATAGCTTAGGTCTCTATCTGCCATTCAGCAGAAGAATATTAATACTGATTGGAAAGCTAGAATGACAATTTGTTTAAATGCTGAAATTTTATAGTCTGCTTGGGTACGAATTGTACGTAAAAGATTGGCTGCTGCGTATACTGTAGGCAGATGAATAGTGACAATATAGATATTTGAATACCACCGTTGAATTAGAAAATAAAGGGAAATGTATGAAATAAGATTTATTCAGGCAGTTTGGGAAAATGAAAATGCTGTGTGTAAGTATTTCTGTCAAAGTACTGCTTTGTAATTATTAGGGGACATCGATACTACTTTTAATGGACCTACTATACATAGTACTTAAGGAGGCTCGATACCGGAGAAAAAGTAATGAGAAATCTTTGAAAAGTGTTTTAATCTAACGTTCAATGTGTAGTCCGCATTGTGTGAAAATTTCAAGTCGATTGACGGCACGGTTTTTGAAAAAATTTAAATCAAAGTTGCGCTATTATACACAGGCTGTTATGGGAGAAGCGATACAATTTCTATAAAATGTTACACAGAGTCTTTAAAAATAGTGAGAAAGTCCTAAAAAATGTTGCATTGAAAAGCTTAAGTATTCCTATGAAATTCTAAAAAAAAAAATCAGACATGAACTCTACGGTTTATTACATAATTGAATAAATAGGCAGCAATGTGTTCGTATTTTTGGAACTGCCTGAAGGGACTGTTTGAAACGTGGCAACGCTGTACACCGGGTAGTCATATATACAATGTATACTTGTGCAAAGGATACAGTACAAATTTAAAAAAAAAAACACTACCAAGCTGTAAATATGTATTTAGTAATTTAGACGCCACAAGTGTGAGATGGAAAGAGAAAAAAAGATGGACGCAAAGCGACGTTGCCACATTTCACTCGCATATTTTACGCTACTTTTAATGAAAATATTGTGCTTCTAGCTGCATTAAACATAATTTTTGTTTAATTGAATTCCAAAACAAAATATGTAGTAATAATTTTATTAGGAATAGACATGTAAATAAAATTTTCGTCTACATAATTTTTTTTATCTAAGATTGGTAGTACTGCAGAGCTCCCATGTACAGTAATCGCGCGTTATGAGTCCGTTTTTTCCGCCCGTTGAGAGTCCGGCGACTATCCCCACCATTTCTTGGAAGCCTGCGGTCGAGAGTGAGAGAACCCGATAACGAGCGAGAGGACACGAAAGAGTCGACAAAGCCACTGGCCGCGCGGAATCATGTCTGTAACCCACTGTGAGCCCATCGCCAGCCCCGTTCGTCGAGCTCATAACGGGGATTTACTGTACTGAGGTGGTCATTGGGTGGTTAAGGGCGTAGGTTACCCTCAACAGCCCAAAATCAGGGCCTTCCTCCTACGCATATTCTGAAGTAATAAATGAGTATAGAGATAATTTTTGTTTTAATTTTTAATCGTCATTTCGTTGACTTTAATGCACAAAAAGAAAATTTTAAATATATTTACAGGAAAGAAAGTTACAAATATAAATGTGAGTCTGATGGTGAACACGATTCCGAACAGGTGAATTACTTAAAGCACACAGTAAAGGCATTTTTATAACCTGTGAGACAGTCTCAACAAATTAATACAATTTTTATATTGATGTATATGATTTTATCCTTTTTTTTTGTAGGGAAAATATTTTTTATCTTTTTTTTAAGAATTTATATTGAAAATGTGATCAACCCACATTGTGGGGAATAGTTTCCTGCACCTCCCTGTAAATTTTCATTCAAATCGTTGGAGCGGTTGTCGAGATTTTATGTTCATAGTTTTGGAAAACGTAGTTTCCGGGAAATCGCGTTTAAAGTTGGACATCGTTATCCGATCTCGTATGCAGGCTCGTACATTTTTTACTGTAATTCCTTTAATTTTCGGAATTTCGGGGCCCGGTTGCGCTTAAAATACGTAGAAAAGATGTAGCTAGCTGAATATGTAAAAAATATGTTTTTAGAAAATTTTGAGGGTAACCTACACCCTTAAAATGATGGCGAATTTAGCCTTCTATTATTATGAAAGGAATTTAATAATGTAAATGAAGGTATTACGAAATTAAGACGTCCAACAATTTTGAAAAATTATTTGGAGTTTGTGTTGCAGGTAAACAACTATTATGTTCACATCACATCTTGGATTTAAAATGTAAAAATTCAGTGGGTTTCCCTTGAATTCTAAATCCATTTAGTCTGAAAAGTTATATCAATTACTGAACAAAATACTTTGAATAGAAAAATTGCATTTGACGAAATCATATAAATGCTTCCCTATATCTTCCTCTTTATTATCAAATTCAAAGAAAGTTAAGTGCTTCAGTGCCAGTTATCCACTCTATAAAGCAGAAAATTCGTTTCCTTCGTTACCGTTATTTACTGGGGAAATTTACTTACGCTATTCAATTGCTACATTTCACTTATGCGCGGCAAACATGCGAGTCGAGTTTCATCTCTGCATTTTCACATTTGAAGGTGCGACACAGTTGCAGTTGCACTCTCCATATTACCCTCGCAATCGAAACCGCGATTCATGAAATTAGAAACTGTGCTCTGTGAACCAGCTGCCAATTCTCCCCGCGGAGGGTAATAGTATTTGATGAGATAGGGAATTCTGAGCAATTTTGCCAATCGTGGATGTGGAATATATTTTGCAAGGTGCAGGGTAAGTGGGCCAAGTTATGCAGAAACCTCAAAATGACAAAAAATTAGTTGAACACAGTGCAGACCCCATAATTTTGTGATTTTTATTTTGCAAAAAATTACCAACCCATAGAGCAACTCTTACATTTTACAATTATTATTAAGACTACCAAGCCATAGTTCCATTTTAGGCTTAAAAGACAAAAACTACAGAAAGTTTAAAATAATATTAAGTATGCTACTGACTATTAAATAACCCATTAAAAAACCTTGTAAAACAATAACATAGAAATAAAATATACCTACCCAATAGAAATAAAACTACTTTTCTTTAACAATTAAAATTTTCAAATTTAATTTACTCAATTTCAGATCATTGAGGGCTGGTAGCTTTCTGCATAACTCGGCCCAATTTGTATGCTTGAAACTGATGGTACATTTGTGTATACTACGTCATATACTTGCATTACATTATTATTTTACTTTAGGTATATAATTAATTTTAATTGGTCATATTCGAAAAGAAAGATCTGCTAATTATAAGAATCTGAAATTATAATTTCGAAAACGGGGTAAGTCTGATTTTTTACGATATTTATTTTTTTGCATTTTCCGCTTCTTCGGGCCTTGGCTCGTCGTTTCCTTCGGAAAAGTAACAAATCTTCGTGCTCTAAAGGGACCAAAGATATATATCCAGAAACATTCCAGGATTTTTGTGAAGCTCTAACAAGTTGGCGTACAACAGAGCGCGAAGTATCCCCAGAATAGGATTATATGTATATATCTTTCATTTTATCCAACTTATTATCTGATTTTCTGGAGAACTAAGTATAACGAGTTTGAGTTTGTGCATATTGAGTTCCTTCGCATCGATGTTCCAGTTTTAAGTAAAATAAAATATTTTACACAACCCTCCCTACACTTTATGCTTTTAAATAATTCCTCCAATTTATTTCGAAAAGGATAAGTCCAAACAACAGAAAATAAAATTTCACCAGCTTAACATTTTTTGAAATCAATGAAATTTCACCACCTTAATAATTTTTAAAATCAAGGAAATTTCACCACCTCAACAATTTTTAATGTACGGGTGCTGTAGGAAATTAATAGTAATATTGTGCTCTGAGATAAAATACTATATATGCGTTTATTTATTTCGTTATTCGCTCGCTGTCGCTCGCCGTTGCCAGCTCGCGTCGAACTGCCTGGGCCAGTCCAGGGTTGCCAACAGTGGAGGATGGTTTTCTACTAAGGTCTTGAAGAAAATCTACTAGAATTATACTAACTTTCTGTGCATGCGTGTGGGGGGGGGGGGTATGTACTTGGCATTAAAAAAAAAATTGATTAATATTTTATGGCGAATTCGGGACTCACACTGATCTATAACACTGCGAGATGGGCCAGTGGGCTTAGTGATTCCGTAAAGGAAAGGTTAAGTCACCACTAAATATGAGAACTTTGAAAGTTAAAACCAGGACGAAATAGTTGAAAACTTTCGGGAAAAATCTCGCCAAATAAGTGAGCTCATCCAACGACGCAATTCTTTTGGCATATGCTTTTATAGGTTAGCCAGAGTCTTCCCTTATCATAGGGGCCCTATGTAAGAAGTAGATACTGTGAGTGGACGAGCGAATCGCTTTAGTAGAAATTCTACTATATTGGCAACCCTGATCTCATCGTTATACTAGTAACCACTAGAGGGACATATTGCAAAATAAAATTTCACTATAACAAAAAATTGTGTTGTTCATAATATAATTTATTTATTTACTTTTATGAATTTGCCATAAGAAGATCAGTCCGTGTAAAAATGAAAACAGCCAGAAATCTACTAAAATTATTTTGCGATCTACCAGATGTTCTACCGTCTACCAGAATAAAAATTTAGTCACTAAAAGAGTACCTTATTCTACCAGATCTAGTAGAAATTCTACTAAACTGGCAACCCTGTGGGCCGCGCTCGGCCCCACCACCTCGCAATCCCAACGGCTCTCCTAAGGACGAGGAGAGGTCGCGCTTCGCGATTGTTTGTTGTGGTCCGCGCTCTTTCCACGAAACTGTTATATAGCGCGTTTCGCTCGCCACATTTAAAATCAATGAAATTTCACTGAACACAAGATAACAGTTCTAACATTAATTGTATGGACATTAAACTCTCGTTTCGTTTCCTGTACCTAAACTTAGTTTTCGAGTACCTGTCCCCCTTTCAAAATAAATTATTAATTAATTTGTTGAAGCCTGTTAGCGGACGAATGCATGTTGCAATGTATAGAAGAACACATTCTGTGCAATTAGCATGTCCTCGTTCTTTGTACCGTATTCGTGTCGACTTCATTTTTTTAATTCCGAATTTCCTTGGCGGAGGATTGAGTTGTACTTGGATCAGACGACGGTACAGTGTTAATAAGAGATTTGCAGGTGGATTTATCCGATGATAACTAAAAGTAGATGACAGGAGAGATCAGTCAACGGGTGACCTTAATTGGATTGAACTTTAATAGATGCACACGCGATTTGTTGATGCACGTCCAATTAAAGTGCGATTAATGCTCGGAGCGAGTATTAAATTCTATCCAATTGTGAACTTTCTATTTTCAAACGTTCGGCGCCTTATTCCTCCGTGGATCACTCACTGGTCTAGGAATTTATCTAATTAACCTGATTCGATAAATTGATCTCTTCTGTTTTTCCCCCACTTTGCGTTCCGCAGAGAAGCTCTCGAAGCTGTCGATACCGTGGCATCGAAATTGATCGTGTTCACGTCGTGTTGCTCTCGCGTATACGGGAGCACCATAGCTGAACAGAGCCTGCTCGCTTCATTCGGATAATATATCAAAGTTCTCTGTTAAAACGTATTTATAAATACTTATATATATTTATAAATACTTACTTATCTGTATTAATGAAACTCTAATTTTAATATAGAAGACTAATTTTCTGTATTAATGAAATTCTAATTTTAATATAGAAGTATTTATTATATTTATATATATTTATAAATACTTACTTATCTGTATTAATGAAACTCTAATTTTAATATAGAAGACTAATTTTCTGTATTAATGAAACTCTAATTTTAATATAGAAGATCTAATTTTAATATAGAAGACTAATTTTCTGTATTAATGAAACTCTAATTTTAATATAGAAGATCTAATTTTAATATAGAAGTATTTATTATACTTATATATATTTATAAATACTTACTTATCTGTATTAATGAAACTCTAATTTTAATGTAGAAGACTAATTTTCTGTATTAATGAAACTCTAATTTTAATATAGAAGATCTAATTTTAATATAGAAGACTAATTTTCTGTATTAATGAAACTCTAATTTTAATATAGAAGATCTAATTTTAATATAGAAGTATTTATTATACTTATATATATTTATAAATACTTACTTATCTGTATTAATGAAACTCTAATTTTAATGTAGAAGACTAATTTTCTGTATTAATGAAACTCTAATTTTAATATAGAAGATCTAATTTTAATATAGAAGACTAATTTTCTGTATTAATGAAACTCTAATTTTAATATAGAAGACTAATTTTCTGTATTAATGAAACTCTAATTTTAATATAGAAGTATTTATTGTACTTATATATATTTATAAATACTTACATATCTGTATTAATGAAACTCTAATTTTAATATAGAAGACTAATTTTCTGTATTAATGAAACTCTAATTTTAATATAGAAGATCTAATTTTAATATAGAAGTATTTATTATACTTATATATATTTATAAATACTTACATATCTGTATTAATGAAACTCTAATTTTAATATAGAAGACGAGCAAAGAACTAAGGACTTTCTCATAGTCGCAGAAATGCTACTATAAAAGACAAAATGTAAAAGAAATAAAAATGGGCATAACAAGTTATTTGCTCGGTCTTCAATTTTTTTCTCGAAATATTAGAAGTTTTTATTACCTGATCGTTACAGCTAGCAGGACAATGATAACTCCTACTAATACCATAGCAATCAGCACCCCGCATATCATGTATACGCTGTCGACGGGAGGATCTGCAACACGAAAAAAACAATTGGTTCTTTATTTTTTATTTCTATAAACAACGAAAGCAAGTATGTCGATTTAATGCATGATTATATGTGTAAAGTTTAAGAAAACATGAAATTTCTTTACCAACAATCAGGTCCAGGGCTGTTCGTGGATTTTGGCCGCTCAGGTGCAAAAACAATATTGCCGCCCTTATTAATTCAATATTCTTTAATTCAGAATTTAATATGCAGTGCTTAGTTTTATATTTATACATACATAATTTTAAACAGTTGCAACACATGCAAAAGAGTTTCGATTATTATTCTTATTAATCCAAATTTTGGCCACCCAGGTGCGGGGGCACCCTCTGCACCCCCGCCTGGAACAGCCCTGATCAGGAGGTCCTTCGTAACTCAAATTTGAGATCGATTTTTGCTAAAATGATTACAAATTTCGAAAAAAATTGTACACAGTGGGCAAGTCGTATTTTCAAGGAAAGCAGAGACGACAGTTTTTTTCTGTTAATTAAGTTAATTAAGCTATATGAGGCTCCTAACGAATATGTATGAGTATTCCAAATAAGTGGTTCCAAACTGTTTTGGAATTACACTTTTTATTGTAATACATTTCATAGATCTAGTTGAAATAAAAATGTCTTTGCAAAACAACTCTCTGATTTTCGCGAAATACAGCAATATAAATTTTGTACCACTCGTTTTAACGGTTACTGATTCTACAAAGACCGTTTAATTTTAAATTCCAAGAAAGAAAGGAATTAATCACAAATTTAATTTTTTTGCGCTGCCTAATTGCATAAATACTACTTATTGTTGGAAGACTTAAGTTAATAAAAAAAAAATTGTTCACACTTGTGTTTAAGTGTACTTTACATGCACAATATATTGGCAAACGAGTATTGCTGAAGTCTGTTTATTATACTTGTCTGTGGAATATATCTATGCATATGTGCAGGATATTCGATTTCTTCTTTATCGATTCGATACATTTTTAAATAATTGTTACTTTATTGATCGTGAAGTGTGTACTTTAGTTAGATAAATACTGCAAGTATTCGCATCAGTTCCTAATAACAATAATAAACAAAGAAACACCTTTATTTTTGAGAGTCACAATTTTAAAATATTTCATGCTTGAATTGGGCAATGCGTAACAAGTGTTTATTGAAATTATCAACAGCTACTTATGATTGGACGTTACACATGATTTGCTTCAAAACCGGAAAACCCAGCATACTTTAACAGTGAATATCTGAGAAGGCTTCTTGAAGTATTGATAAAAATTTCATGGAAATCAGTTGATATACACGTAGCATTGATAAATCATGCTACATAATTCCGCACTTTTCATTTCGAACTTCGTCCAGTGTGATCTGTGCTGAGTTATAATAAGAACTGAGATGGTATTAAATTCTGACATAAATATTTAAAACCTGGTACACTGCAATGCAGTAAAGTAACTAAATAACAAAAATCACATACTACGTAGTTATTATAATTACTGTAACCCTTCGTATTATTAAATCAAAATTATAGTTTGCACAGGACACATGCTTTTAAAAACAAATGTGAATTTTGCTGCTCCAGGAATTTATTCAGGAGGATAAGAAGGGACGTAATAAAAATTTTACAACAAAAAGTTGTAACAACACAGTTACAAAAAAAATGTATTATAAAAGATTTTATAATAAATTACAATATTATTTTTCATATACTATAATATTACACGATGTACAATGGCAAGTATGTGAGTATATACATGAATTATTATTACGTCACGTTACACTTTAACATTCCTTAATTCTCATAATCAGTCATCGGCTTCAAAATCAGTCTACCATCTAAGATCGTAAGCCTATATGACGTCAGCTTTATGTATGACGTCCCGATATGACGATAGTTTCAACACGTCACTTATTTATTTTTATAATATTGATTATAGAGTATAGGCGAAGGGTACGCTTGTCCAATATACCTATCACATATGAAGGGTAAGGGGAAAACAGGGAATGTGTATTTTTAGTGATTCTGGGATGAATAACGTATTTTGTTGCTGGCGACTGGGGCCACAGAACTGTCGAATCGCAAAGGGTTATAAAGTAGAAATGTCCATATAAGACAACGTTAAAGATCTGGTGTAGATGCTGGTTAAAAACAGAGAATGTCCACCCTCCACTGGAACAAAGCAAAGAATGTCACCAGTCTTCCTACTTGCTCTATTTATTTCTGATTGGTGTAAGCTTGCCCTCCTGAAGGAACCCTCGGACGTCACTGTGTACTAGGGTGGCTCTTATTTTCGACTTTTGAATTTTCTTCGGGGCACCCTCCAGAATAGTTCCAAATAATTAAAAAAAATCCGTGTAAGGTTTGAGCTCGATCGGATAACGGGAAAGGGAGCCCCAGGGCCTTTAAACATTTAAATCATTATTTAACAGCTCGCGAAGTCGATTTTATATAATATCCTCCAAGTTATTGATTGAATAAAAATATATGTCAAACAAAAGTTGTAGATCCGGACAAAGAGCATCTTTTATGTTCTATTACTTTTTCTCGTGCGACAAACGGTTTTCGAAAAAAGGCCGAAAAACTACAAAAAAAACTTTTTTCCTCAAATTTTGAAAGTTTAAATGCTTCTAGAACACTTTTTATTTATGAAGGCGAACAAAAAAAATGGAATTTTTATTTTCGAGGACTATTTTTTAACATTTAAGGGGGGCATATACCGAAATATGCGAAAAATATAAAAAAATCTTATTTTCAGTGTTTGTTATGTTATATATAATTCGCTAAATAAAAAAAAATCAGCAACGAAATTCAAAATTTCGGCCGGAACGATCGATAGAGAAGTTAATTGCGAAGAATTTAAAAACAAAATCGTCAAGTTTTCTGAAAAATTACGACCTATAGGGTGATTTGAACAAAAAATGTCACAATGTACCACTGTGCGAGGGTAGCCCTGAAGGCCATCCCACGAATTTACTGGCAAATTACTTGGCAAATTCATTTCCAAAATTTATTGCTTTGAAGGGTGGACTAGATGCTGGCGTTGGTGCGAAGCTTCCCAAGGGGTGTACTTGAAGGCCACCGCGATGACATTCAGGCATTCAGCAATGAGTTAAGTAGTAATTTTACCACCACGAGTTCGCGAAATTTATTGTCAGACCTCGTATATTGAGCGAAGTAAAATGATGTAGGGGATTAAGTTGTTTCTTGTGGAAAAAACTTTCCTTTTAATTTATTTTTAAAAAGATAAAAGCAAATCCAGATATGTCATTTTACCCAATGTTTATTGCGATCATACTGATAAGGGAACACCGCGAATCCAGACTCACCGACTGGAACGTAACCTTGTGGGTTTTTAGAGTGACTCAAAACAAGAACAACGGTGTCTTTCATTTGGGCCCTATCGCCCTTTAAGGTTGTGAAACCTAACCTCAAAGTCAAATAGGCACTTCCACTTTCTCGCGTATAACTCTCAAAGTACAGCAGACAGAAAAAAATGTTTCAAACAAAAGTTTAATGGTGCAATAAATGCTATAAACTTACGTTAACAAAATTTTGAAAAGAGTTATTTTCGTCAATTATATTTTTTTTTTTAACTCTTTTCAAAATTTTGTTAACGGAAGTTTGTAGCGCTTATTGCACCATTAAACTTTTGTTTGAAACATTTTTTTCTGTCTGCTGTACTTTGAGAGTTATACGCGAAAAAGTGGAAGTGCCAATTTGACTTTGAGGTTAGTTTCTAGCCCCTTAACTCGGCGGGAGGCGCTACTGGGTAAAATTCACCACAGAGGCGCTAGTTGCGAAAATGTGAAGACTGTTTGAGTTTTTGTTACAATTTTTTAAAGAACATTAATGAAGATTTTAAGAGATTTCATAAATTTTGTTTGATTCTTAAAACACTGTACTTTAACATAAAATTACAAAGTTAAAAAGAATATTCTGAAACCGTGGTTTTTTACGTTTCAATTTTGGGTATTTTTGACTCGGTAGCGATAATCTGTGTTACAATATGGGGTGCGCCTCCCGCCGGGTTAAACGGCCATAGGGCCCAAATGAAAGACACCGTTGTTCTTGTTTTGAATCACTCTAAAAACCCACAAAGTTGCGTTCCAATCGGTGAGTCCGGGTTCGCGGTGTTCCCTTGTCAGTGCAAAAAATGGTATGAAATTTATGTTCTTTAAAAATGACGACGCACACTGGTAAAAATTTTAACGTTTTTCTGCGGTTTTGCCTTAATATCGGTCTTAAAAAGTGACGTAATACAATTTCGCAGGTGTGATTCTTGTTCCTTAGATCTGTAGTCACCAGTGGAACGAATAAAAACCAAAATTAAAACAAAATTATTAAATTGGTGCCGAAAAACGGCAATTTTTTCGAAATAAAATCGTTCTTGTTTGTGCAGTACTAAGAAACCGTGACTTTTTAATTTTTTTGTGAAGATTTCTCAATTTTATGGACTATATAAAAGGTTCCACCGAAAACGGCACATGTTTTACACATCCTGTAATTTTTCCAAGTCGATCTGAACCTCCATTCGTTTGGAATTAGGAGAAAACCAAGAAAAAAAATTTCGAGAAAAACTCGTTTAAATTTTTACTACGTTTTAAAGTATTTTTACTTATATATACCTGAGCTTAATGAGCGAATTTTAATATAAACCAAACGACATTTTATTCAGAAAAGATAGTACTCTCGAAAAATGCGATAAAAAATAAATCGGTTGCTCAGTCCTCTTAAATGATTATCTGTTTGATAATTTCTGATACCTATTTTTCATGAAACAATTATCAGGCTATTACAGAATTATCTTTTCGTCTCTGGTGACTGTTTCGTATTGTACTTTTTATGTCAAGTAATAAAATTGTATTATAATTAGATATCATTATTATTTAATTTGCATGGAATCGTCTTCAATCGCTCATTTAAATGACTAATTAACTTTTTATATTTACTTCAACCTGTAAAATTTTAATAACCTACTTCAGAAAAATATACAATTTTCTATCGGGTAGCTTGCAATTCATCCTGCAATATCAATGTATGTACAGAATTGTGAAGTTGATTTAAGGCCTCTTTACCAGTGGCGGATTTAAGAGGGCGGCTGATGAGCAGTTGCCGCCTGGGCCCCTACACAGAAGGCCCCGGCAGGACCCCATGACCAAAAAAAATTATGATTAGGTATAGGTATCCAAACACTACATTTTTTTCGTAATACTACACTTGGCCTGTTTTTAGTAAACTACCTCTTCGTTTTCCCGAGAAATGGGCCCCTGCACAGAAGGCCCCGGCAGGGCCCCATGACCAAAAAAAAATTATGATTAGGTATAGGTATCCAAACTACATTTTTTTCGTAATACTACACTTGGCCTGTTTTTAGTAAACTACCTCTTCGTTTTCCCGAGAAATGGGCCCCTGCACAGAAGGCCCCGACAGGGCCCCAAGACCAAAAAGAAATTATGATTAGGTATAGGTATCCAAACACTACATTTTTTTCGTAATACTACACTTGGCCTGTTTTTAGTAAACTACCTCTTCGTTTTCCCGAGAAATGGGCCCCTGCACAGAAGGCCCCGGCAGGGCCCCATGACCAAAAAAAATTATGATTAGGTATAGGTATCCAAACAGTACATTTTTTTTCGTACTACTACACTTGGCCCTTTTTTAATAAACTACCTCTTCATTTTCCTCAAAAAATGGGCCCCTCAGAACGTTTGCCACCTGGGCCTTTTTTCTTAAATCCGTCACTGCTCTTTACACAAGACACTTTTATAGCGCACAACTGCCACTTTGGACATATTAACATAATTTGCATCTTTCTTATATTCTTCAAATATGTCTGCAATATCTGTCTGTGGTGACAATAAAACCTGCGATGGCCACAATTCACTTCTCATATTAAAATTGCATAAAAAAATTGCACAAATTGGACCAACTTTCAACTACAAAAAGTACCAAAAATATTTTAACATTAAATTGCAACATTGCAATACGATAAGCTTAATAAAAAAATGCAACGTAACCTTTTCTTCATCTCCAAAAATCTACAACTCATTTTCGAACTCATTTTTCAAAATACTCATAAATAATGTCATTGATTTAGATTAAAAAGAAGCACAAAACTGAACTACATTTTTTAACACAAAACCGTGTTACAATTTGTATGGAACATCTTATGCTTTCCAAGCAGGAATTAAAAGCTTAATCGCTCAGTACAAGTTTTCTCTTTCCTCCGGGAGGGGGAGGGGAGATTAGTCATAAGGCCCCAAATATGAATTATTTGACCCAGAAAATTTGTCCTTCGGCTCTGTGATTAGCAGTCAGTAGTTTCCAATCCGCATTTATTCCCACTGTAATTCCCCTCTCTGGAAGACGTAAGTTTCCTTTGGAAATAAATTGAACGGTGGTGCGTCCGTAGGTGTCTAGTGACGTTCTAGCGCCATGAGACACACGTCGCTTCGTCACGTGAACAAAGCGTGGTCAGCGGCGTTGTAGATTCCGAGAAGTGATCTCTTCTTGTTGAAGATTTCACTCGGAAATTCGCAAGCGTGGTTGCAGAAGTGAACAGTAAAATTGGGCTACGATATATAATGATCATGTACGTCGTCTTTCTCGCCAAGCACTTTCCTGGGGAACCCCCTTTTACATCGTAATGCGATTCAGACGACCGTGTCCTACATCGGGATGAAGCAAAGTGAATGGCGCGATGTCTATCTTACGCTCTATCCTTTCCTTCTTCTGCCTTCTTTCCCAATCTATGCCGATTCTTCTTCTTCACCTTCACTCCTTTCTACCAGTTCGATTAACCCAAGTACACGCTGCCCCAAAAATTCCCAACTCTGTCACATTAAGGCCCCTCGTGGTCGACTTAAAAGTAAATATCCTTCTGCTGAATCTCTCTCGTCAATGCTCTCTAATGACGCGCTGTATCCATATGTACCGACTTTTTACAATGCGTCCTTCACCGAATGAGACATTCACGAAGCCTACTGAATAAGAACAGGAAGTGGTACAGGGTGCTTTGACATTTTTTTCCAGAGTTGCGCATTATTTGAATAAATTTTTATAATTCGAAGATTGGAAATTTATTCGAATGAAAATTTATTCGTTATTTTCGAATAACTTCATTTTATTCGCAATTCATATTACAGATTATTTGAATAAAAATCTATTCGAATAATGCTCAACTCTAGATGGAAATAGGAAAATATATCTATGTGATCAGAGATCGTTATTTAAGTTTTTTTTGTAACGAAATTGAGAAACAGGAAACTTAATATTGCACTGAAAATTTTCTTTGTTAGTAGGTTAACAGGTACAAGCTTAATATGGTTTCAAACTTTTTTTTAAATTTGGTACTTTACGCTTTCTTAGCAATGTTTCAAGATAGCGTGTATTTATATTTCACAAAACAATAATAAGATTCATATTTTAGATGCATTGAAACGTAAAATGGTGCTTAAAGAATCTGAGAAAGGAAAGGATGTTGTCTGTTGTACATTTTTATACATGTTAATGATAAATTGTCTGTTGTATATTTAATTTTTAAATTATTTCTCCATTTTTCGTTTGATATTTTTTCTTCAACAATTTTGTATGATGATTATGAGAAATAGCATTCTACGTTTGCATACAATTTTTTTTGTACTCAAAGTACTTATATAATGGTACAGTATGACTGACAATGAGAAAATTTAAATTTCGCTATATTATCCTCTTTCGTTATATTAGTGGCCCCTTATAAGTAATTTTGTGGAAGTAAATTATTCGACGAAAGGAATTTCGTAAAAAATTCCTAGTAGTAGCTTACATTTGCGTTACAATTTACAGTAGGGAATTGCAGAATGACGAACGCGGAAACTATGACAGAAGTGCGAGGTTACATTCACGTGCTTCTTCAGGTTTCGAAGGAAAAGAGAGGAATAACGCTCTAACAATGTTAGAGCTATCCTCGGTAAACACGTTTCACAGACAAATTTATTGCTATTTGTCGCGTTAAATGACGACAAAAAAGTTTATGTAACAACCTTGAAAGAATAGCCTTGAATGAATGTTATTTTTAAATATTGTCAATATGTTGGCATTTGTTGATTAGATAAATATAGTTTTATAGTAAAAACAGAAATAAATTGTAACTGTTATACGTCCTGACAATGATTTACAATTAGCAAAGTATGCAAAAATATTGTTGCAAGATATATAAATAGTAACAATAAGATTACATAAATTTCTATACTGCGCTTTGTTAGATAACTGCCCAACAGCCATTTTGGTCTGTAAGATTCAATAGTCGTTTCTTATAGAATCTTGTGCACTGAAAACGAATCCGCAAACCGTTTGTCGCCATCACCCTCAGTTTTCGAGAAATTCGATTTTGAAAAAAAAACTGCAAATTTTCAACTTTGAACATTTTTTGTGTCGAAATAGTAATAGTTATTCGGTTGCTTGTAGCGTCAAATTATTCTATAAACCCTCCCGAATACAACGATATAAGTTATTATTGCATTATGAACATTTAAATATGTTTAAACAACGATCAAAGGGAAAAGAACACCCGAAATTCACCCACTTTTGTAGATATTTTTAAATTTATTTCCAAAACTAAGGGTCCAGAAGAAAATCTGAGTACTCCACGCGACGCGGCAGATATTTTTCCTTCGGAAAGCATCAACGGAAGTGGTAAGACACATTTTGTTTTCAATACAGAAGCGAAATAGTTTGGCAAAACGTGCGCCCTCGCAGTGGTAGTCACGCACGTTAAGCGATTGTGTGACGCCAAGCGGCAGTGGACGCGCTCACCGCCATTGATTACCACTGTCCGCGCCGCACGTTTTGCCAAACTATTTCGCTTCTCTATTGAAAACGAAACGTAACTTACCACTTCTGTTAGTGGATTCCGAAAGAAAATTTTCTGCTGCATCGCGTGGAGTAGTCAAATTTTCTCCTAGACCCTTAGTTTTTAAAATATATAGCAAGATATCTGCAAAAAATTGGCGCATTTCAGGTGTCCTTTTCCCTTTGATCGTTGTTTAAACATATTTAAATGCTTATAATTCAATCATAACTTATATCGTTGTGTTCGCGAGGGTTCATAGAATAATCTGATAGACCATGCAACCGAATAACTATTATTGTTTGAACACAAAAAATGTTCAAAGTTGAAAATTTGCATTTTTTTTTCAAAATCGAATTTCTCGAAAACTAAGAGTGATGGCGATAAACGGTTTACGGATTCGTTTTCAGCGCACAAAAATCTATAAGAAACGGATATTGAATATTACAGAACAGAAAAAAAGTTCAATTTTGTTAATTCATGTAAATAAAATTGAATTTTTTGTTAGTAGTAGTTTCATTATAAAGCACGTATACCAAAATTTATTATTTAATGTTAGTCTGCAGAAGGTTAAAAGTATTTCTTTTACATATTGCTTCAACTTCTCAGTCACCTTAATATACAAAGCAGAGAGCTTTTATATGTTTGTGTGTTTGTCTGTCGCCTAAAAACTATTGAACGATAAATTCTGGGATCACGAAATGAGCCTTAGCTCATTATTTCTTACTAATCCAAACGAATGCGACTATTTTCACAAAAAAAATGAAAATTTTTGTTTTTATAAAATCAGAATCTAAATTTCGGGCAAAGCTAAGTAATAAAGCTAGTATGTAATAATCCATCAAGAATATGCAAATGAACTGAATATTCATTTAGAAATTTCATTTGAGACACAAATAATTATTTTAGCTACACAATGAAGAATTAATCATTAAAGGAAAAAAGTAGAAATTAAAACTATTACCACATACTGTAATACATTAAGTTGATTTTTGGGAATGTTTTTTTTAAAACCGTAATGTGTAGCATTTTGAAACATTCCACATATAGGTACTTATTCACATTTAATGTACGTATATTCAGGATTTTTTTTGGTTACCTACTTATAGTTAATAATACATGGTGAACATGATTTCGACCGCCAGACGGATAAAAATCAGGAAAAACAAAGAGGTTATTAATCTACAGCAATGTGACTATCGTTCGACCCAGAGCTAGCCAGAAGTTGAGTTTCGAGGAAATGCTAGCGTTTTAAAGACTTCTTTCGCTTTTTAACAGACTTTGCAGCCTCTGAAAAATTCGAGAAAAAAATAGAGATATTTATTTGATTTTCAGTCTGACGAGAACTACGGGTGCGGTGAAGAACTGTGGAAAAACCTGGAGCCAATCAGAACATTCGTTTTCGAGACTTCATGTCAACCATTTATCAAAATGTAATTTCGAAACGAACGCGATTTAAAATTGAATCTCTGGTATTTTAAGAGATTCCAGAATCTCGCATTTGAAGAAACTATTCTTAAAAATATGAGTTTCAAGAAAATGTGATAAAAAAATAGATTTCTTTTACCAGTCGGATGGGAATACCACCTTAGAGCTAACATCTTCTGAATTAGTTAGATTCTTCTTATTATTTAATAATGACCTATTGTGTTTTGAGTTTTAATTAATGCTAAAGGTTTTATTTCCTAATAAATAATTTTTTATCGAACAAAAGAACGTACCTTCTGATTCTGTCTGTGTTAGTCGACAAGGCAATGAAAGCGAATATGTATATCACGTTCTAGAAACTTATAACTTTTCCTCGAAAAGGAAACGAGCATCCGGGTCGTTATCACGTTACATCATGTCTTTCACACGTCTAAGCAATAATATTTCACGTTAATAATCCCTCTTTGAGGACTTCTTATTTCTATCTTTGAATGTTTCAATTTTGTTAGAATTTATTTCAGCTCCTCGATTTATTTTTTACTTATTCGCATAACGGAGCTTCTCGACTTTTTTTAAACTACTCGAACCATTTTAATGGACGAGTACCTGCTGGTGCTCGATAAGACGCGTGTTATGCAGACTCTATATCCGTTACGCAAGTGTATCCGGGGATTGGGCAGCTCTAATAAGCATTTTTAAACGATTTTATTTAACTTCACTCCTCTGTCTTTTGTCCGTTTGTTTGGTTTAAATCTTGTAACACAGTTTCAACTCACTTCCACAAATCCAACCGACTTGAAACTTTACAGGTGTACGTTCTATTTACGATGACAATTCAAAATTTTTAAAAACTCGCGTCCGAGGGGGTGAAAAAATTGCATCCCCTACAATTTTAATTAGGGTTTATACAAAAACCGACTTTTGAAAAAAACCGGTTTTCGAATTCTACTGTGCCCCAAAAACCGGTTAAACCGGTTTTTGGATTCCACTATTCCCAAAAAACCGGTTAAACCGGTTTTGGAATTCCACTATTCCCAAAAAACCGGTTTTCGAATTCCACTATTCCCAAAGAACCGGTTAAACCGGTTTTCGAATTTTCGCAATAAATATTTAATTAAAATTGTAAATAAATATTTATACTTATTTTAAAATTCGTTCAGTTTCCTTAATATTTATGGAATTACAAAAATATATCAAAATAAAATATACTGTATCTACACAAAACCAAATAAATAAAAATAATTAAAATAACTAAAATCCGCACAAAATATAAATCTTTTACAGTGGCACCAAATTATAAATATTTATTCCATTTAGTATTTTTCGTTAGAAAATATGAACCCATGAAGATTAGTTTTACAGTAAACTATTACCTACAATATGTTTATGTCCGAGGAGATTTCAAGTAAAAATGTTAACGTTTTTAATTAAACAATTAATTCATTTCTGCATATTAATTCTAGCATATAAAACCGGGTTTTAAAATGTAAAAACCGGTTTTCGAATTTTACAAATTTATAAATAAAAACCAATTTTCAAACCCGGTTTTTAAAAACCGACAAACCCTAATTGTAATCCATTTCCACAAATTCAATCGACTTGAAATTTCATCAAAACAATTGTAATTGGTTAAAAATTAATTGTAACTTGTTAAAAATTAAAATTATCCTGTGTTAAAAATTAATTGTAAATTGTTAGAAATAAACATTGTGGTTTGTAAAAAATTAATTTTAATCTGTGAATTCTCAGATATACCTATTTCTATTAAAAGTTTTCGAAGGGATATTTGAGTGGAGAATTCACAAGAAAAAAATTGGTTGCAAAATACAAACACTAAAAAGGAAAAAATAAGAATATAAAAAAAAAACATTTTAAGTAAAACGATTTTTTGTAAGCTACTTTAGACTTCGATTGAATTGATGGGTGCTGATTCTTTCCACTCGTCGCGACGCGCGAAGGGAACTGTCGAAGAAGGTGGCGATAAACAGGATTAATTGAATGTAGAAGATAGTAGTAAGCCGTTCCAAGCATAGAATTTACTGCCTACTGATGTATTGATGTATTATTCTTAAGTGCGCAAAATGTGCGGTATAATTCCCTTGGCAGATTTAAAAGAATACAGGATCATTGAACGTGCCGTGGAACCGAGACTGGTCTCAGACGGAGAGATATTTCGGGAAATTTATTGCGACTTCTTTTCTCGAATCACAATAATGTTCTGCTCGTCACAACACCAACTTTGACTCTTTAAAGCTTGGACTCCCTCCAATTCTTGATATTATGGCGAACGATATATATTGCTCGTTGACGAAGTTGGCAACTACCTTCTTAATTTTATTCTCGAATCTTACCAACCTTTCTGCTTGTTTGTTACAATCTCCTGCTTACTAAAGTGCAGAGTGCAAAGTGTATTTTATGAGACACATCTTAAAACGTTTCAAATTAATCCTCCCCTGAGGGAGGAACACAGAGTCACTTTGGATCTATGCTACTACTTCTCAAGCTACTTAAATTATTTCTTAATTAAAGGAACATCACCCACTAGGGTGTGTTAATTTTTTTAATGATTTAATTTTAAAAACGACTAGTGGAGAAAAACAGCACAATTTCAGGTTTAAAATTAACAACTACCTTTAAATTTTCTGTAATACATTATTTACCTTATAGTGGGAAGTTCATTTGAAATTATAGAAAAATACTTAAATTATTCAAATAAAAATTTAATAATTGAACTTGTGAACCGCAACAGAAGCAAACAAGATATTGCTTCTTTGGTGGACTTTTTTTTAAATAGCATTAAATTTACTACACAGATGACATGTGGCCACATCTGTTGCTATACATATATTTTCATTTTGTGACAAATACACATTTTCATGTGAATGTAATAAATGCTAATCTCCACATATTTTTATTTTCATTTTTATGATTTTTTGTAAGCTAGACTCAGTTAGTAGTTAAATCTTACTTAATTTTCAATTTATTCAACTGTGATTTGAAATAGCTAAACCTCACTGAAATCAATTTCTGAAGATAGTTTCAGATTCAAAATTAAAAACACCATTACTTTGTCACTATTCATTTTAAAATTTTCAAAAATTTTAAGTTTACCCACAAAATTGACACACCCTAATCACCCAATTGGTACTTTAGATTTTAAAGCACCGGAAAATATTGGACACCTATTTTTTTTATAACTGCCCAAATCCAAGTGTACGGGGTGAAAGTAGCTCTCGAAGTTGGGGTGGGAAATCTATTTTGTAAAATATCTTGGAAACTAGTGGAGATAGAAAAAGATGTTAATTACGAAATTTGCTTGTCACTTTATAAGTAATCGCAGGACGGACACAAATTTTCTGAAAAATCGTAGGTGGCGTCAGTATGGTAATGACAACCCTTTTTTTATAAATACGTTTGTAACTCTGCAATATTTTTCATTGAAAATTAACCAATAACAAAAATGTCCTAAAAATGAAAATCCAGTTTTAAATACTTACGAAGATATGATTGTTAGTAGTGACTTCTTTCTAATAATTAAGATTTTGGATTATAACAAGATTTATTATATAGTATAACAGCTTCTTTTACTCTTGGTAAATTTTTTTTTCAAGTTTTTCTTCGGGGCACCATCCAGAATAGTTCCAAACAATTAAAAAAAAATCCGTGTAAAGTTTGAGCTCGATCGGATAACAGGAAAGGGTGCCCCTGGGCCCTTAAACATTTAAATCATTATTTAACAGCTCGCGAAGTCGATTTTATATAATATCCTCCAAGTTATTGATTACATAAAAATATATGTCAAACAAAAGTTGTAGACCCGGACAAGGAGCATCGTTTATGTTCTATTACTTTTTCTCGTGCGACAAACGGTTTTCGAAAAAAGGCCGAAAAACTACAAAAAAAACTTTTTTCCTAAAATTTTGAAAGTTTAAATGCTTCTAGAACACTTCTTATTTATGAAGGAGAACAAAGAAATGGAATTTTTATTTTCGAGGACTATTTTTTAAATATTTAAGGGGGAGCATATACCGAAATATGCGAAAAATATAAAAAAAAATTCTTATTTTCAGTGTTTGATATGAATGAAATTATATTTTGGGTGAAAATAGTAAATTATCTGCCATCGAAGGTTTACTTTCTTATAATAACGAAAATTTAGTCTATCGATATCTGTCAAAATAAACATTTCATAAAGCTGAATTTTGGATGTATGTATTAAGTGCTTTATGGAACAGGTGGCAAGATCTTTATTCACGATTTATACCACTTGGTAGGTACATTGATAAATAAATCCAAAGTTGCAGACGTAAGATATTTCTGGCAGAAAATGGAATTTCATGAAAATGACTGAAAAATTTATAGGATTAGCAATTGACTTCAATTAAAATTTAGCCGTGTAATTATTCGATTTTTATACATATACAATGGGGATTGATGTTAATTGTAGTAAGAAACATTTTGTGTAGAGTATTGTAAAAGAATCACAGGCTTGTGGTATTTTCGGTGGCAAACGTGCTTAAGGATTCATACAAATAAACAGTTCAAATAAAATCCATGTACGATCGTTTCCACACTCAATCTATTTCCACTACAGTTTATCTCTGTCTGTGATGAACGAGACGCTTTATTTCTATAGCTGTCTGCTTCATTATGCCATTCTAATAATAAGTAATCCCAGCTTTTTGTAATCTACAACAGTGATTCACGAGCTAAATTTCATAATCATATACCTAATATAGAATCATACTCTCCGGAATGAAAATACCTATTATACTTTGTTATAAATAAATCTTGACGGTTTAATGCTTAACGAAATATGCTATCTTATTATTTTTCTGTAGTAACGTACCATATTGACAAAGTTATTGGCATACTATAGGCCATGTAACTACATTTTTCATGTTTCAAATGTAAATTGTAAAGAATATGTACACAGCACTTAAAATATTTAAAATTTGAAACAAGTATCATAACCATTAATTCTATAATTTTCAACAATGTTAATTGATCGATAGGATTCAAAAGGATTCTGCTGCTGTACATACACGTATTTGTATAAAAAGAGGAATTATTCATTTACAACATACAATAAGAATATTATATTTCAATTTATATTAATATAAATTATTAATATTCAAACCTTAAATTTTTCAAATCAAATGACACTAAAAATGTATTTTTTTTTTGTAAAATAATACGTAGAAATAAATAACTTTAGTCGCAGAAAAATACGTAGTTATAATAACAGTATTGGTAAACATATTTACTCTTAACTTGAGGAAAATTTACTTACTTTCGTATTAGTTATATTTTTATTTCTTACAGAATTCCTTCATATGAATTTTTGCAAAAAAAGATATGCGGTACAAAAGTAATTAAATATTTCTGAATCCAGGAGTAATTAACTGTCAGTAAGTGTACACCAAATACAAGGCTAATACCAAATTGAGGCTATCAAACCTGCGAAAGCCTCATTGGTTGAAAAACAGGGAAGGGGGGGGGGGGGGGGGGTTACAAATTCTTTTTGTAATAAAACATAGAATAAAATAGGTAAATCTTCAAAAATTGAAATTTATTCTATATAAAACTAAATAACTTAATAATAATGAAAAATAATTAAATAATTTAATCATAATGAAAAATAATGATTTACAAATAGGTAATATTAAAAGACGAACATTGAAATGGTATTTTGAAATAAACATTTCTGCGATTTCTAATTATTTCAAAAGGGAAACAGTAAATGAAATTTTATTCAATTATTATTTTACATAAATGGAAGGTACCCCCCCCCCTCCCCTCCCCCTTGATCCGGCCTTGACTAAATACCATTAGCTACGTATTATTTTACAGCAGCAATTAATTTACTCTGTACATTATTCTACGATAATTATTTTGCTCTACGTGTTACTTTACAATACGAATTATTCCACCCTAGGTATAATTTTACAAACACATATAGTCTTCCAGTCTCCATTAATCCGAAGTGTCTATAAAAATTACTATACGTGCAAAGCACAATTTCCCATTCAAGCCATTTTAGCCATATCCTCTTCCTTGCCGCGGCGTGTTTGATAGTTATGTTTATATGTAGCATACGAGAATGTTCCATGGTGCTTGTCTTCGACGTGCAGCTCGATAAGGTCATGGTATTATAGGAAAGAGCGACGGTACTCTCTATCATATGACCAAACGTTTTTCCTGCTACACCTCTCTTTCAAACAACACGGCTGACTGGGTAGCTGCTCAAAGCGAGGGGGTGATGGTATACCCGGTGACCCGTGTAAAGTACTGCATGATATTTCCATTAAAACTACTAGACCAGGCATCTACTTCCTTTTCACCTACACAGAATTAAACGTAAATATAAACGCGCGTCTTTCTTCACTTTCCCCTTAAATTATAGCGATTTCTGGGCGCGCGAAGTATTCTCTTACCGAATAATGTTTTTCAGACAGTCAGTAAAGTCTACAGGGTGTAACCGAAATAAGTAACCAAACTTTGGTATCGAATTCTACTTTTCCCTTCCACGTTTATACGATTTTTTCTCATCCTCAGGAGGAGCAGAATAAGGGGTTGTCCTTAAATTACGTAAGGCTTTTTGGAGGGGAGTCACGTGGCGTCTTACGTAATATTTTTTTAAGCTACTTTTCCGTGAATACAAATTCTATCATTAATGTTCCAGAAAAGTAGTTTTAGTTTAAATTTCCTGAAATCCAGTTAAATAAATTGTATGAACCTTTAAAAGGATTTTAATAACTGAAAAAAATCAATGAAAAAAATATTACGTAAGGAGGGGGTTGGAGCATCGAATCTTGCGAATTCTTATACTGGAGGTGGGAGGGAGTAAGAAATGGGAAAAATTACCCTTACGTAATTTAAGATGCCAATGTTTGGCCACCTATTTCGGTTGCAGCCTGTATAAGTTACCAAACCCTGAAATTAATCATACTGCCTCGGCCAAAAACGTAACAAGACTGGACTGTAGATACGAATATAGCTGTACTAACTATGAAAGCAGTTTAAGCTTTGTGTTTTCTAAAATTTAATGTTTCCCCTTGCTCCTGGGCTTAAGTGAATGCCTGGACTACTGCCAGCAAGTTAATGTACACACGTTGCACTTCGTTAGAACCCTTTGTACGATGAGTATAGCACTATTCACATTTTAAATGAATTTTTTTTATTAAGAAATCTTTTTTTTATTTTTTAAATGAAATAATGTGCAAATTGGTACATTTTTAGCTACGCTTCAACTAACTTTATACAGTTATTTTTGGAGACTTGTTTAATTTGTATTATTAAAAAAAAAAATGTCGAAAACAATATTTTGTAGATTTAAAATTATTCAGCGCTGAGACTAACGTGTACGTATTTTGCCACTATTTTTCCAGGAGATTTGATGATGCCACTGACAATATTTATATTGGCCATGGTAACTTTCATAACTATTTATGGTACTGCGAAAATTAATACGTAACAGGCGCTATAAATAGTTATTTTACGAGCAAGGACCAAATAGTCTTTGTTTAAGTTGCAATCGGTGGTATAAAGGTATTTTAAAAAAGGCTACGTCACCTCTTAATGTCAGCGCGTATATCGATTCACAGAGCTCGACCATAGGAGCTATAAAAATGTTGACCTTCCACGATACGGAAGGATTTTTTACAAAGTTTGACGTAGCTACATTCTGTAAATGATTCACGCCTAGTGTAGATTTTACGGTGAGTTCCCGTTTCGCCAAAAGTTCAGTTACAGCCGCGGTCTACTCTTTGTTTTCTTCTACAGCTTATTGCTACGAGAGATCCGCGCTTCGTGGTCACGAGGATTTTACTGGCAACACGGAATATCTTTGTAACCAAATAACGATTCCATTCATTTGTCGATATGTACGTTTCTACATTTATTGCTTCGTATAGTATTAAATTGAATTTGAATAAAAGTCCCCAAACAGGGTAGTCAGAGACCAAGTACAAAGCTCTTGGTAAATGCGCCTTCGTTTTTGAGAAAAATGACTTCGAAAATTCTTTGGATACACATACGGCCTGACTAAAAATTAGTACCTATACTTTTCATTACAGATTATATTTTCCGACCACTGTAAGACTATTCAGGGTAGGTTTGAATGTGAAGCTCGTGGATGTACTTTTGATAAAAATTTATTAATGAAATTATTGGAAATTTTACCCAGCCTCTGTGTGCATGGAACTGTGCTGTACGAACTAAATTCTCGCAGTTTTAAACTCACGTGGCCAGTGCAGGCGTGGTTCAGTTCATCAATAATAGGTCATTCTGGTGATTAAAATGAATCATCTTTATCAATAATACAAATACGTAAGAAATAAGATATATAAGTTCTATGTCTGTGATTGCGCCATACATGTCGTAATTGGAGGAAGTGTTTATCAATGTCTCGTAAAAAGGGAATTATCTTAATATATGAAGCAGACAGTTTATATGTTTGTGTATTTGTCTGTCACCTAAAAACGTTCGAACAGTAGATTCTGGGGTCAAGATATGTACCTCGGCTCATTATGGCTAATCCAGACGAGTGTGACTATTTTCACAAAAAAATCAAATTCTGAGCAAAGCCGGGAAGTAAAGCTAGTAATTTAATACTCAGTAATTGTAGATTGTAGACTTCACTTAGTTGGATGGAAATTCATGCAAATCAAAATGTAGTTAAATATGTCTGTACATATTCTATAATTACCAATAACAAATTACTTAATTTATCAAAGTATTATATAGTATCTAGTGCAACGTGCTTGTGTAATATCTTGTCATAAAAACTTTCAGATCATATTTTGCTATAAATACTTATTTACTTTATATGATTATATTAAAATGCGATATGAATAGAATTTATCTCTCCTTGTCTTTTTGACTTTTACTAAAGCGTAAAATTTATATAGCAATATGTTGTATATAATTTTACGAAATAATAATTTGCTGACAGAATACATATTTCCCCAGGCTTTTCTGAAACAGTACAAAACGGTTTTTATTAACGAAATTTTTGGAAATAATAGAATTGGTTTATGAGATTTGAAAAGACGTTTCTACAGAGCGTCCCAGGAGGAAAGATCAATAGTGTAGGAGGTCACAGTATCGGTCATTCTAAGAAAAGAAGATTATATGTAGAGGGCGTATGAAATGTAATGGCCACTGCTTTCAGGGGTTAATCTATTTGTGAAAAAAACTTGAAAATTAATGTTAAATTTTGTTTATATCAACGTGTTCTGCGGAATGAGAAGAAAAAAAAATCAAATGACACTACATATGTGCCGGAAACGTGTCGTTTCGACACAAAAAAAAAATGGTAATTATGCAGAATAGGTGTTTCCTCACCGATTTCAATGATTTTTGGGTATGTTGTAAAACTCAACATTCTGAACAACTTTTTCCTATACATGTTACCGCCGCACGATCTTCGTTTACGAGATATTTGCGAAAAATTGATTTATTCCGACGCAACGCATTCCACTTTCCAACTTGTCCCGGGTATTAGTATTGGTTGGGGATAGGTTAGAGCGGGCGGGCGCGTAAAGCAGGGTTGGGCATCCCGCGGCCCATGGGCCGCACGCGACCCGTTCCCCGGCTTGCCTACTCTGCTGGGCCGCAGGAGAACGACCCCCACCATACTCTTTTAACTCCTACAGTGTACGCCGTTCCTATATATGACCGCACTTGTAGGAGTAAAAGGAAGGGATAAGGAGTGGCGGTTAATCTGCTGATGGTGGGGGAACCGGCTGACTGGTAGTGGGGACTGTGCGGCCCGCGGCGGCGAACGAGTTGCTCAGCCCTGGCGTAAAGGTACGTGTCCACTTGAGAGAACTCGCGCAAGTTACTCTCGATAGTTACTCTCAAATTGTGTGTCAACTTGAGAGCAATTTCGAAAATTCTTACTCTCAGGTAGGCGATAGAAAACTCGCCGAGTGCTTACTATCCGATAGAACTCTCAGAACCGTGTCCACTAGAAATTGGTCTGCGCCTACTCTCTGCGGTTTCTCTCAGTTTCTTTTAAGCTACAAACGAAGTGAGACCGTGATTATGGATGTGCAAAAACTTAGCGCTTTGATTATTGCTTATAATATTTTAAAAACGAGAAAGAAGCAACGTAGAAAGAGAAATTGCTGGGTGGATGAAATGAAATAGTTATATAAAATAAATAAATGGCGTACATAAAATGTGTCTCGCCACTCGGCTGACGCAGACTACCTCGACCGCGCAGTTCTCCCGGGTAACCGCCTAGCAACACTTCTCTGGCAACGCCGTGCCTCGCAACGCTTATCTGGCAACTCCGTGTCTGCCGCGACGCGAGCCTACTACATAACCCAGAAGACCTACTCTCGCGACAACACTCGCAGAATACGAACCTGGTTCGTATTTCGGAAGCCGCTGTCGGATAGTAATATTATTATGTATCCACTCGAGAGCAAGTTGCAACGCGTCCGCTGTCTGAGAGTTGAATGTCGGTCTCCGACAGTCACTCTCGGACGTAGTGTCCACTTGCGAGAAATACTTTCGAGAGCTTCTCGCGCGAGTTTTACTCTCAAGTGGACACGTACCTTAAAGCATGGTAGCGAACCGATATGATTTTGGAGATTTAAACCAGAAACTTACGGATGCCCGTCAACACCCTGACTCTGTTCGGCGGTGCCGACGCCGCCGGGTATTAGGATGACTCTGGTTCTAAAACATAATTTTTTTGCTAGGAAGAAGGTGCCTTAGAGAGCACCTGTTGGGTGTGTGGGGGCTCCTGTCAACCTGTGATGCCAGATCGGGGACGGGTTCTCTCGAGAATTTCCCCCACCTCGCGCACACTACGCCGGAGCTGCGTGTCCGTGAGTTGGACTCCGAAGCGCCGAGCTCACGGACGCGCTGCTCCGGCGTAGTATGCGCGAGGTGGGGGAAATATTCGAGGGAACCCGTCCCCGATCTGGCATCACAGCTGTCAACACCCCGACTCACATCGGTTCGCTACCATGCTTTACGCGCGCACTCCCTGCTCTAATCTAGCCCGAACCAATACTAACACCCGGGACAAGTTGAAAAGTGGAATGCGTTGCGTCGGAATAAGTCAAAAGAAGTTTTTCGCAAATATCTTGGAAACGAAGGTCAGCTTCATCATTTGTTCTGTCCCATGCTGACGCATACTCTGCTACGGACGCGTATTGTAGGTACGTATACGGTAGAATACATTGTAGTAGTAGCAACAGTTTTTCGCAAATATCTCGGAAACGAAGGTCCAGCGGCGGTAACATGTATAGAAAAAGTTGTTCAGAATCGTGTCCCCGACAATATATTTCAAGGTCGTCAAATTTTGTGAGGAAACCTGATCTGCACAATTACCCAAAAAATTGTTAAAGTTTACGTGGAAATTAGAGTAAATTTTAAAATTTTGCGGAAAGTTTTTATTACAAATGGCCACCGATCCAGAGGTGTAGGTTCACCCCCGAAAGCAATGACCACTTGTTTTTGTACACCCTGTAGGTACATGCGTCTTATTCCTAACGGTTTTCGGTTTACATTTGGCGCGGAATATTTTCAAATTGATGAGTGCAGTGTACAGAAGGAAAGTGGATACACCAGGCGAGCAGTTTCGTTGCATTATGGATGCTGTTGCCTGCATAAAGGATAATCAAGAGGAATTCAGATGAGCAGCGCGCCATTCCTTCATCACTTGCAGAGTGGATTGATGTTGACGGTGAAATTTTTTATAAACTGTAACAAATTTGTCACTTGAACAATTAGTATTGGAAACAGTACCTACATAAAATGTGCCTACATATTTTTCTTTCATTAATAATTTTGTAACTGCAGATTGAAACACCTATATGTTAGAAATATTTTGAAAATCCGCAACATTATACATATGTAAGTGACCAGACGTCCCGCATTGTGCGGGACAGTCCCGCATTGAACAGTGTCCGGCAAAGTGTCCCGGATTGGACATGTAACCTTTTACATTTTCGCAGTGGCATAAAGTTACTGTTTCCTCTACTTTTTTTGTTGTGAAAATAGAAATGTTTTTAATTTCGTTCCAATGTATCACTTTATGACCACAAGTATGTATTTTTAAATATATTGTAAATGCTTTAATAAACTACGGAAAAAATTTCACGGATCTGTTAATCCTTTTTTTGCTTGCCTGCTTGCTTGTCCCGCATTGGCACAGAAAATATCTGGTCACTTTGTATATATGTAAACAATTTTTCATTCAGAATATTGACCTTTCTTTCTGGTATAAATGAGTATCCTGTGAGTCCATAGATTCTATTTTCTATTGATTTCTGGGATTGTATAATAAACTATGAAAATTCAAATCCTCGAAAAAACGTGTCGCACTTAGAAAGGCAATGAACGCGGGTACGTGGATTCCAAGCGCGAAGTGGAATCGCAACTCCTACTCAGAACAGTGTATAGCCATGCAGTCACGCGAAATAAAAATAAAGCCCCCATTCCAGCAATCGATTTTATTTTTAACAGTGTAATACCATACGTATTATCATAATCCGTTTTAGTCTGTGTCTCACTACGGGTACGCAGTACGTGCGCACAATGAAAGATAAAGCCTCGAATAACTCTTTATGCGCGTTAAGGAGATTAGCGAGATTTAGTTCTAATTAGGTGAACATCATAAAGGCGGTAAAGTCGGATTATTTTTTATCAATGTGGTAAATCGCAATAAATAGAATCTCGATTATCTGAACGGCCTTTAACCGAAAATTTCGTGTTTGGACAGTGTCGTCTATTAAAGAAATTATTTTCTTAACTTTTAATTAAAAATAATATTTTAATAGCTGAATCAAAATACGAAAGAATAATCTGGTTGCTATCAGGTGAAAATCTTAATATTGGAATGTTCCTAGAAAAAATATCTCTATTATGGAGCATTCACATGTTCAGGAACAGTTTTAAGGGGATCCAAATGATAACATTTCGTTGTAATTTTTTATTTGTAAGTGTGCCAGTAACTATGGAAGTAGCCTAAGTGAAATGTTTGAAAAACAAGCACCCAAAGTTCGATGTACAATTTTCGGTTGTCTAAGTTGGTAAACTGAATTTCTAATTAATTTTAAAATAATAGTTTAACTTTCTACGCTTCTATTATTTTCTACATTACCTAAGAAGAAAATATTCATAGTGGTTGCTCTAATGTCGACTTTCCAAATTTCTATGTCCTTTTTTATTTGGGGTCTGCCACGACCCCAGTATACCAGTCACGTTTGCCAAAAACAGTATACCAGTTAAGGGTTAATACGCACAAGTACAAACATCGAAATATCCCACCCACACGAATGTAATATTACTTAACAAATGATTGTTCCCATGTTGAAATATAATTGTTAAATTAATTTAGAAAATCATTTGGACCCAGTGTTCTTCCATTAATTTGGATAGGCGAGGTTCTTACAATTAGTTTCATGCACGTGCAATCGAACGAAACGTTAATCGAAACTCAACGGTTTCATCCAGCATCAATTTATAACTGTCAGCTTCACGTGTGCACCACGATATAAACACGCTCGCTTTATTACGAAATCTTCCCTATGACTCAGTTCGAGGGTGTTCATCCCTTCTGCGAAGCGAACAAATCGATATCTACAACGTTGGAGAGCACATGGCTGCTATTTCTCTTATGAACTGAAAGGTTGCCGACTTCTATTTAGCGCATTGATCATCCAAGCGACACGACAAAAACAGATAGAAATGCTAACTGGAAAAGCAACATAATCATAATTCTACATACTGGTCCGGTGAGTGTGGTACAATTCAAAGGGTGACGAAATTTCTTATAAAAAAATATGCTGACAGTATAGAATAAAAGTTTTGCTGCTTGTTTTTACAGAAAGGCCTTTGCAGAAAATTGCAAATTTTGAATGTCATTGAAAAAGAAAATACCAGTTTTTCACCTTGTTTCTTTAAAGACAAAACATTAACAGTTCTAAATAAAGTGTATTAGAAGCGCTCTGTATTTTCGCTGCATACTTTTAGAAATATAATTTCTTTACACTTAGAAATATGTTTTTAACAGCTAAAATTGTAATACAGTGATATGATAGAATAAAGGTTTCAGATGCTAGCCTTGGTTTCTTGAGAAAAATGAGTGACTGTATTTTCAAAGAATGTATTTATTAAATCTACTCTGTTAATCCACAGTTTGTTGTAAAAACCGTTTAAATTGATACATTTCAGGATGGATTTTTTTCTAATTAAGATATGGTTCGATTTGCACGAACGATTCCAATCCCACGACCTTTCCATTGAACTCCAAACAATTTATTTTAGTCTCGGCACAACATAGATCTCGTTTTCAGTTGGAATCGATAGTAATGAGATTAGACGGGAAAAGAATCACAATACTGGTGCCGATATATTATGTATTTCAACTAGAACGAAACGTAATATGTGCACACGTGTGATCACGCACGAACATGCACCGAGCGAAAGACCGGTTAGCAGGGAGACACACGAACACAGCCGCGAACCACACCGTTGCCGGTAGGAGGGCGCGACGATCGGATAACCTAAAGTTTGGTCAAAGAGGAGATACAATAAGAGGCGTCACTCCGGGCGGAAATTTTGAAGTCCTTACTTGACCTTGGCATTTAAATTGCTTGTCTATTCGAGCGGGATATTCAGATCAACTAAATGTACCTTACCGCAATTTGCTGATTATTGCCGAATGGGCATTAAATTTGGTTGTCTAGGGATTTCCCTAGTTTATGTCTGTCCTTGTCGAGTGACGCCTCTTATTATATCTCCTCTTTGGTTTGGTTTTCAACAGGTCGAATGAACCAAACCAATTTTATAATTAGAAATAAGAATAGAATAGAAGAGACTAAGGCGATACAGATAAGGAAACGGTGATATAAAACAATGTACCTGATGTAAGTGATTTTGATGTGATATAGAGAAAAAGAGACTAAAGTTCGTTGGGCTGTATAAGAATACTTCTTGAAATGCCACTTATGGTATAGGATATATGTATATGTACTGTACCAAGGAAAGAATAAACCTAACCTAACCAAACCAATAACGACCAGCGGCCGTAGCCCTGACGAATGCACCGGTTCTCGTTAGATCAGTATTGTTAAAAGTTATCTAACCAGATATAGGGAATCAAGAATAAAACACAAACTCCCATTTGTATACTTAGATTTAAGTGCAAACAAATGATTACGATATATACTTATATATTCTAACTGCACATCATAAGTCAGACATACAGGTTCATAAACAGAATCTGCATTTTTAGAAAGTAGGTTTTTATAGTAATTTCCTACATAGGGACCAAAGTTAATCTTACGATAGCGTACCTGATAGAAAATAAGTTACCGCAAGTTGAATACTCTTACAAGGGAACACCGCGAACCCGGACTCACCGATTGTAACGCAACTTGGTGGGTTTTTAGAGTGATTCAAAAGAAGAAAAACGGTGTCTTTCATATGGGCCCTATCGCCCTTTACGGGGGTGAAAACTAACCTCAAACTCAAATTGGCACTTCCACTTTTTCGCGTATAACTCCTAAAGTACAAGAGACAGAAAGAAGTGTTTTGAACAAAAGTTTAATGGTGCAATAAGCGCTACAAACTGCCGTTAACAAAATTTTAAAAAGAGTTTTTTCGTCAGTTATATATATATATTTTTTTAACTCTTTTCAAAATTCTGTTAACGGAAGTTTGTAGGGCTTATTGCACCATTAAACTTTTGTTTGAAACATTTTTTTTCTGTCTGTTGTAGTTTGAGAGATATACGTGAAAAAGTGGAAGTGCCAATTTGACTTTGAGGTTAGTTTTCACTTCCTTAAAGGGCGATAGGGCCCAAATGAAAGATACCGTTTGTTCTCGTTTTGAGTCACTCTAAAAACCCACAAAGTTGCGTTACAATCTGTGAGTCCGGGTTCGCGGTGTTCCCTTGTTAGTAGGATATTATATTATACAATATAATACACCATAGGAAAAAAAATAGACATAATAGTAGGTAAGCTTTTAGTAAGTAAGTACTACTGAAGACTGCAGGCAAAAGTATTAAATATTTTTACGTATTACTATGTTCATATATTTTTTGTGTATAATTGTAAGGTAAATAAAATCTTTAAAAAGTGGTTCTCGTTAGATCACCGAAGTTAAGCGTCGCGGGGCGGTGTACTGGGGAAAGATGGGTGACTGGGGGGACCACCTTTTTTCTCCCGGTGCGCTGCTGCTGTTGGGGCCCGAAGGAGAGAAGAGGGAAAAATGGAATGACTAAAATGTTCCGTTGGGCAATGTTAAGCAAAATGCTTGAAACGCCATCCTGTGTAAAATAACACAGGAAAAACAATATAAGTACAAATACAAAATACAAACCAAACCAATTTTACCACGGAACGCACAATAAGATATTTGATACTCCGATACTGTATATGTAGTGTTTACTGACATTGCTTTATGTGCATATAATAAGTTACTTAGATTGACTCACAATCAGTTAGGCGCACAGCGTCCTTAATTATTACAAATCTAATTCAAGTCTCAGTGCATTATAAAGAATTGGCGGTATATTTCTGAGCTGATTGTGTAAAACTATAAACGTGGAATTTTTGTGAAGACAGTAAGATATCCGCATTAGTAAAGAAATTGCTTAAAAAAGTATATGTTATGAAAATTCTTCCACGTAATTGCACACCAGTTAACGTCTAATATTAAAGAAACTTAATTGTATTAAATCAATAGTCACTTAAGCTCTTTGCTTCAATATCGTATGAATTGATTTTTGCTTAAGAATTTTTCTACAAATTTTCGTTAACACTTATAAATAATTACAAATTAACTCAAGAGTTAGAATTCCAGTTGCTGAACCACAAGTGGCATCATCAGCGCTATAGTCACACCAAAGTTAATTGTGTCGACTCTTATAACCGATTTTTTAAACACAAATATCTCGAAAATAAATGACCAGTTGCACCCAAAATGAGGGCGTTTCTTGAATGGCTTGTCGAGCCCTACAATTTGATATATGACTTATTATAAAAACGTGTTTCCAATTTTGGACCCCTCCTCGTAAGTATGCGTTTGAGTTTCTTTTTATTGAGATCCTTGCCATTGTTTTCCCAGTTCTAAGTAACATAAAATATTTTATACAACCAACCCTACACTTCATGCTCTTAAATAAATTCCTCAAATTCTCTGCTTGATACCATTTATTTCAAAAGTGATAAATCCAAACAACAAAAAATGAAATTTGACCCCCTAAACAATTTATAAAATCAATAAAATATCATCGAGATTCCTAAATAATGGACCCTAAACTTTTCTTTCATTTCCTGTAAAATTAGTTTTCGAACATCTAGCATTTTTTAAAAATTATCGATTCAATTGCAGTTGTGTGTCATTGCCCTGTATCTCCAATACATTAATATATATGTCGTGCACGAACGACACGTAAAATGTGAATCAAATCGACAACCTAGTTCCCTCCTCTTGTCAGGCTGTCACTCGGAAAATTAACAATAATGACAATTTCAAGTGGTAGACTGGATGGTATCAGAGATTATCTATTGTGAATGAGAAACGTGTCAGTTATCAGTTCATATCGTCGCGCTGACTCATTAATATTTCCAGCAATTGATTCTAAATTTTTGCGACACCCGCGGTTCGGTGACAAACTTCCAGAAACTGTGAAGAAATCTGATTGGTTAATTTTCTTCTGAAGAGAAAAGCGTTTCGCTACAGTATGAAGTGGAGAAGACGAATGCTTGTGCTGCACAGTGGTTAGTTGGAGGAAGTGACAACGCCGCTCGAGAACTCTTTACGAGCACATTGTTCCGCGACTCAGCGAGCAGATAACGCGGTAAGTGAACTTGAATTCTATCGTTTTGCTTGCAGCCGAATGCGCGGGTTTCCCTCTGTTTCGTAAGAGCTCTTGAGTGTAACAGATTACAATGCTTATTGTTCCGTTGTCCCTAACAGGTGGCCGAAACACTGATAGCAATAACATCTGAACGATCTTAAGCGCCAGTTAAACTTAAGGGGGAAATCCTATTATTTGGGCTAAAAACATAGCGAAATTTTAGATTTTTTTTTTAAGCGACTAGCGATTCGAATAATCTAAAATTTGGACCATGTTTTTATGCATCTTTGAGGAAGTTGTAGTTTTTTTTTTATTATTTTTTAATAATAAATATAGCAGTTAGGCATGATCGACCATCACGCCGCCGTTGTCTGCGGGTGGGAAACGATATTTACCTTGAAATTTGGCCTGTATGTCCAACAATCATTGCTTTATACTTTGCTGAACCAGGATACCGATAAGTTACAGACTTCTTTAATTACATAAGAAAATTGGCTCAAAATTGTATAGCAAAAGTTAAAGTTTCAGATTTTTCTATTTGAAAACTCTCCACATTCCTAAACAAATTTTTGTTTTTTTTCTGGCTCATCAAATTCTGGCTACATGTATATTCAGTGAAACGCCGTTTCATTTTTCTGTTTTAGATTACCAGGAAGATAAATATCATGCACACCAGCGGACGACGAATTTTGCGCGGCGTGTTGGTCGATCATGTATAACTCCTATAATTGTTATTAAAAAAATCATAATAACAATTATTGCTTCCTCAAAGATGCATCAACATATGGTCAAAATTTTAGATTAATCAAATCGCTAGTTTCTTAAAAAAAAAAAACGAATTTTGCTATGTTTATAGCCCAAAGAATAGAATTCCCCCTTAAGTAGAGATTCTGGTGTAATCGGCAAAAATCAAGGTTCTTTTGGGGAATTTTTTGTAAGGAAACTACAAATGCAATCTTTTTAAAACTTTCAGGCTATATTATTATGTATTTCAAGAAGTGAAAAAACATTTTTTCATGAAGAATTACATTTGTTAATAATGTTTTTTTCATTACTTTATTATTGTAATCACGTTGAATTTATTGTAACTTAGATTCCAATGAACCAATCGCATTGCAGTGATCAGCAATTTTAAAGAAATATGTAGAGGTAAGCCTCGTATACCATGGTTATTTCGCTCTGTGTTATATCGAAACCGTTAATGCAAGCAATAATAAATCGAGCAGAAAATTCAGGGAATTAATGGAACCCTGTTAATTCTCCTGAAAATTCGAATGTACATATTTGAAGGCTGTCTACGTTCTTTAATTCGTTACACCAACCCTCTGTTATGAGGATTCCGCTATTTTTGTATCGTGTTATATCAAAGCTGGTTTGTGTATCAAAGTACTGTGTTATAAGAGGTGTTTACGTTAATTGAAATAACCCGAGGAATTATGTAAAACAGAATGAAAAGCATACATACTCATGTTGTATTTAGAACGTTAACGCTTAAACGACTGCATATATTTTCTCGTAACTTTTTGTCAAGACCAGCGATTTTAAACTGAAAATCAGAAAAGTGGAGACCAACCTTTTAACTGTTAAAAATAAAAAAATTGATGTTTAAAACTTTAAGCGGTGTTACGCAATATTTTGAAACTCAAAACATGACTTATGTCTTTTTTCCTTAAAATCACAGGTACTATGCAGTGCCTCATTCAGATGACATGCTTTGCATGCCATTTTGTTATCATTTTTACTATCGCATTCTCAGTTTTGTTAGGTAGTAAATTATAATGATACTTGAACTCCCATTCACACTATCCAGTCATAATGTTTTAATTACCTAACCTCTTTAAGTGAATAACCAGTTATTATGTTAAAATTTGTTTATAAGTGTTCGTTCAATTCTTATTCACGAATCTCGGATATTATTATAAATTAAAGATATAGTGGTTCACTTGTCTACTTAAAATAATTCGTGAACTGTGCATTCCATAAATCAGGAGTGTCGAACTTCCCCACTCCGAGAGCCGCACCAGTCGGGCCCCGGGTCAGCTGGTTCCCCCACTTATTTTTCTCCAGGCGTTGCACGAGACCCGGCAGGGAGGGAGTAGGTGTGGAGGGAGCCGTTCTCCTACGGCTCTACGGAGCAGGCGAAGAGGAGAGGGAGCCACTGCGGCTCGCGAGCCGACACCCCTGCCATAAATAATTAACTCTCCTAATAATTAACTCTCTGCTATATTATACTATATTTATTGATTCATATAGATCACCTTCTACTTTTTAATCACTCTGAAATCTGAAAGAATATCAAACACTGGCAGACAAAAAAATAAAGTACCTAAAGTAAAAGTTGATGAATTTTATTTTACGTAAATAGAAAATTTTTATTTTATGTAATACTTGATGTTGGACATTATAATTAATTTACACGTAACATTACTGTATAAGTGAAAGAATCACGTGTTGGAGCATGCTGTACATACTGTAATAATACCGCTAAATAATTGATGATAAACAATCATATTCAGAAATTTTTTGGAAGTAGAAATTATTTACTGTTTATTACCAACGGTATGTTTCATGATTGAATGCAGCCATGAGGTTCCTCGCGAAACACGCGTAAAACATGAAATTAAAGATACATTTTTCTCGCAGACTTGCAAACACTGTTTGATTATTTAATGTTTTACTGCGATGATATTTCAAGCGCCGAAACATCTGTTTTAATTATTTCCCAGCTGAGAGGTTCAACGCTTCGAATTGCGTAGTGAACACACCGTTGTGCCATTCACGTTAAGATCAAGCGACGTAAAATACATGACAAGATCTGGCAGCTGGAAGCATAGTAAGGGAAAATTATCGAAGTGGTTTGAACTGTTTTTTTAAATAAGAAAACGTTCGAAAACTTATTTAGCAAAATGATTAATACAGACAACTATGGAGCAGATACATTGACTACGCTTGTGGAAGAATGAAATGGATATATGTATATTTGGAAGAAAAACAGTTCTGCTGGTCACACAACAGCGGCCAGGCGACGAGTGTCCTGCCGTCTCGAAGTTTATGTTGCCAGGCCGTCCCTACGGTCGACGCGGCGTACGCTTTGCGACGTTGCCGCGTTGCTGATGGGATTCGTAGAATCCCATCGTTGTCATCTCTTATACTTTTAAAATTCTTGCTGCAAATAACAATTTTGAAGGAAGTATTTGAAATAACAACTTTAACGTGTATCACGATGATTTTTTACATATATGTAGAGCGCTGAAAATAAGCCGATTTTTGCAAATTTATTACAGAAGAACTATAAAATAAATCATTATGAAACTGTCAATATTTTATATTTATCTTCCACAGTTACAAAAGAATCTTTTATTGAAAATATCGGCTGCAGATATCACTGTTGAGGAAAGTTGCTCACTTTTTCTGCGGAAATTCATTCTGAAAGAGTGAAATTGGCCCTTAAAGTGGTTCCGTTTTTACCCGACTGCGGCACGCAAAGGAGGGTATTGTGTTCATCAGGCTATGTATGTATGTCCATGTTACGCTCTAGAGTCTGTACGGATACACCGATTTGGACAAATGAGGTGTCTTTAGAATTGTCTTGACGTTCCGAATGTTATAGGATATAAAAAAAATAAAAAAAACATTAAAAAGAAATTAAATAAAAATTAAAAAAATTAAAAAACCCGACTGCTTAAAAAACATTAAAAAAAATAAATTAATAAAAAAAACATTAAAAAATTAAATTAATAAAAAAAACATTAAAAATAAATTAATTAATAAAAAAATTAAATTAAAAATTAATTTTTTTAATGTTTTTTAAGCAGTCGGGTTTTTTAATTTTTTTAATTTTTGCGTTTCTTTAATATAACTTTATTTTTCTTTTGACAGTGTGATAGGACATAAAAAACTGAACAATTCTTATTTAAAGTTTTGCTCTATCTCTCACTATTATAATGTTATTTCAAAAAAACAAAAACGTTATAACTTTAAGGGCTGAATTCACCCCTTCAGAATGACATTCCGCAGAAAAAAAAATAAATTAAACCAGTTATTCTAGATCTATGTCATGTAAAATACATAAACACGTTATTAATTATTATAAAATAATTATTTCTAGTTATATGATAATATGTCTCCTTGAGAAACAGCTTACCTAAGTGCTTTGTTACGTGCATATTATTAAATCCACCTAACTTTTTGTTGAAAATAACAACGATTAATCGAATGTCGTTAAAAATGGGCTCCCTTTCCGTCCTCTCTCAACAGCCTCTAAATTTACAAGCGTAGTCACGGAGGAATACATGTTTCTTAATATTCTCGGAAGTAAGCGACGCGATTTCGCCTCTGTGCTTTCTCGTCGACGGTTTGTAACAATCGATTCGAAGACGCGGAGAAACTTTATGACAGAAATCCGCGTGCGGTGAAGCACATTGGCTGAGGTCCAAAGTACACACCATAAACCGTTTTTGGAAACTTCATCCCAATGTTTGACATTGCTCCAGTAAACATTTACTCGAGTAAAAAGCATGGAGTATATAATTACGGGAAAGGAACTTCGCGTAGGTAATTACTTTGTTAGGTTCAATTACTGTTTTTGGAGAATTAATCTTTTCTTCGTTATTCGGTTCATTCTAACATTCAGCTTCATTAAGCCGGGAATCCACCGGGAAGCTAAGCTAAGCTATGTGATGCCACGCTATGCCATGCTACGTTTTAAAAAAATTAGCTTGAATACATTCTTATGGAACCGTTTCCACCAAAAGCTACGTTAAAACATAGCATCGCATAGCATAGTTTAGCTTAGCTTCTCGGTGAATTCCCGGCTTTAGAGAAGAAAAGAAGTAGGGTAAAGGACCCAATTACTGACACCTAAACAATTACTGTCACCTTGAGCTATTTTACTTAAAATAACGAATAAATAAACGTTGTAAAGTCATACACAAAAAGAATTATATAATTCAATCTATAATCTATACTATAGATTAATTATTCGTTATTTTAAGTAAAATAGCTTAAGGTGACAGTAATTGGTTAGGTGTCAGTAATTGGGTCCTTTACCCTAGGTACTCAAGGACAAAAAATTATTTGCAGGTTTTATAACAAGTATATCCAGTTATTATTTTTGTAAAAATTGTGTATGTTTGTCATCAAGAGAAAGATCGTGCTTGTTACTATATATCTGTATTCCAGATACAAAACTGAATATAATCTCCAAAATTGGTACAACGCTTGCACGCGTGTAATACTCGTGCAATGCCCAACGAAACAAGCAGAAATTTATTGGTGAACAGTGGAACAAAAGTCGAGTGTTTTCGCTTTCAGTGCTATAAAATAAAAATGCTTTTATTCGCAACATAATGGTACATAATATGTCTACTGGCCACGTGAATGCACAACCCGATATGTTTTCTCATTGAAGCTGGCATAAACTAAATTGTTAGTTTGTTCTTCCACTAAGCGTCCTAAGTGACGTACAAAGTAGGGTTTAAAAACCGGTTTTTATTTATGAATTTGTAAATTTTGAAACTCGGGTTTTAGATTTAAAAAATCAGTTTTGATTTATGAATTCGTAAAATTCAAAAACCGGGTTTTAGATTTAAAAAACCGGTTTTTATTTATGAATTTTTAGAATTCAAAAAGCGGGTTTTAGATTTAAAAAACCGGTTTTTATTTATGAATTTTTAAAATTCAAAAAGCGGGTTTTAAATTTAAAAAATCGGTTTTTATTTATGAATTTGTAAAATTAGAAAACCGGGTTTTAGATTTAAAAAACCGGTTTTTATTTATGAATTTTTAAAATTGGAAAAGCGGGTTTTAAATTTAAAAAACCGGTTTTATATATTAGAGTTAATATGCAGAAATGAATTAATTATTTAATTAGAAACATTTTGACTTGAAACTCGCCTCGGACACAAGCATATTGTAGTATGTAACAGTTTACTCATTACTGTAAAACTGATGAGTTCATATTTTCATAGTTTACACTGTAAACAATTTATATTTGTGCAGATTTTAGTTTTTTTTTCATTTGGTTTTGTATGTAGTCTATTTTATTGTGTTATATTTTTGTAGACCCATAAATATTAAATGAACTAAAAAATTGTGCGGATTTTAGTTAATTCAATTTTTAATTATTTATTTGTTTTTGTATAGATACAGTATATTTTACTTTATTATATTTTTGTAATTCCATAAATATTAAGGAAACTGAACATTCTTAAAATAAGTACAAATATTTATTTACTATTTTAGTTATATATTATTTGTGAAAATTTGAAAATTTTGGGGGAATAGTGGAATTCGAAAACCGGTTTTTTCACAAGTCGGTTTTTGTATAAACCCTACTACAAAGTACACTCTAGGGTGGCCCAATCAGAACTACCACCTTGGATAGCTCTGAAATCATGAAAGTAAAACAAAAATCCTCCACTTGCAAAAACATCGTTATGGCCATAAAATGGCCCCTTTCATACCAAGCAATTTTAATTCCAAAAAATGATCTCATACTTCCATTGTTCCGCAAATTTTCAAGTTGATAATTCTTATTGGTCCACCCTGTATTTCACAGTGCTCCGCAGAAACAATAATCTGGTAACTTATAAGAACACCATCTTGTACAATCCATCTTGAGTATTCTTCACAATGCGATCGGAAGTGTGTTGGACTCCATTTACAAAATTTACAACATTTATTGTAAATAGTTAAGGAAATGCGTTTTTTAAAAATTCTGCATTACCAAGGTGTGAGCAAAATGGAAGAATCAATTCATACATCAGAAAGACAAATGTATGCTGTTACGAACAATCTGTTTGTAGGAAAATAAATTTCGAAGAATTTTTCACAAATAATGATAGAAATCTGATACTGATGGTTAAATAAATGCAAACGTAGCACGAGAATTTTTATCTGTTGAAAGGTGATCGCTGGGAACATTATTTACGCTATTTCGAGTAAATAGCTTTATCATTGAATAAGATACCATATTTAAGTCATAAAGTTTGGTTATGTTTAGCGAGTAGCCGAGCGCAGAAGTCGATTCTTAACGTCACCTACAGAAAAAGTCTGAAATGTACTATTAATGTGGTCTTGACACAGTAACTGAGAATGGAAAATTTTTCGCACAGTATTATTGCATGTTGGGCCTTCTACTACCATGATTGTTGACGTTTTCGTACTAGGATTGCATTTTAATTCTCGTAGAATATAGCCTGTTTTTGATTGACGACGTAGAACGAAATAAAAAAGTTCCTATAAACAGAATATTAAATCTCTATGCTTAATGAGAGATGTATATAAATAGTTACAAAGTTTGTCACAAATTTTTACAATAAATTTTTTTGAACGCAGGGATCGAGACGTTGCAAAAATCGCAGTCACATTTGTTGAGACACAATTGGTGTAATATTTAACAAAATTCCATAATTTTTTATAATTTTAATTTAATTGGCCACGTAAAAACTAATTATTAATTATGCCTTTATTTCTTTGATACATCTGTTAGCTAAGATTTCTAATTGCAGTATTAAGAAGACTGATATTTTTTTTTATTTAAGCTTACTTAAACCGCTAAACTGATACTTTTGATAGGATTTGACTAAATTCAGTGTATGGTTTAAACATCATCTCTAGAGAACCAATATTCCACAATAATATTTCACTAAATTAATTTTGCATATATAATCATGTTTTCTTTTATTTAAGTAGCTTGTACTGCATGAATAGTAGTAGTGCATAAAAATCGTTTCCTTGCAATAAATTTATGAATTAAAGTGAGGTTAAGAAAATTGATTAGCAACATAAGAATAGCCTGCACTTGCGAAAATTGTAAACACAAAATACGACGAAACAACGTCAGAACAGGCAAACAGTTTGCAACCAAAAAAACACTGACAATTCTAAGAATTAACTATTTTGAGTTTAAGTTAGGTAAGTTAATTCGTAAGCAGCTTCGACGGACCAATCACGTATTCCGGGAATCAAGGAGCAACTGTGTCTTTACAAGACGGAATCGTATTCTTACGTAACCGTGCAGAGAGCATTCTCGTCAAATTAGTAAACTACCGAACTTGAAATTTTCCACATTACGATAACTAGGTGGAGCATGGCTGAAGTTTCAATAGACAGGATGAAAATGCTTCTGGTTACTCGTGGAACGTTAACAATTTCGTCATCTCATTAAATCTGTCTCTGCTACCTGGCAACATTAATATACAATTACTTTGGTCGTTTGAAATTTTGGTTTCCCTTATATAAGTTTATTAAGTTACCATATTGAAATTTGCGTAGATTATTTTTCGTTCCCAATAAGATTGTTATTAAATACACCATCTTATATTATTTTTACACTGTATGAAATCTTAGTCTCCGAAATGTTACCATATTTAAGGTTTACATAAACATATATTATTTTTTATTTCGAACAAATTATTAAATAGACCACATTAGTGCTATTATCCAGGAAAGCTGTGTCACTGTCTTCGAACTTCCTCAAGAATGTATTATTTCTTATTTAGAATATTATTGCACAACATACTTTTTTTTATTATTATTTTATTTTCATGTATCGGGCTTGCGCCTATTACAATTTTCAATGTTTTAATATTCCTATAGGGTAAACCAACCAGTGAATAACCGAAATGTTTAATCTATGGAGTTTTGAGATTAATACTTGAATATATTTATGTATAACAACAAAACAACTGTTGAAATTGCATTTAAATTTACCTTTCTTGAAATTTCTATAAAAATAATTACTTATTCTTATCGTAATTTAAAAAAAAAACAATTATAAAATGCAAAACGTGTAGAAGCCCAGTAAATGACCGCATACTTTTAATAAGAATTGTGCTTATTAATGTTTGCTTAATACGCGTAACTAAAAATGTAGGGTATTAAAAGTGCAACTACACTCCATTTATAAACATATAATAATGTTTAAATTTATAATTGACGTTTCTTTGCCTAATGGTCATTCACTGGTATGCGGTCAATTACTGGTTGGTTTACCCTACTATACTATTAATATATATATGACATTATTTAAACTAAATTATTTACTCTATTATTGCCTACTTATCAAACCAAAAAATGACAAGCTATCATCGACCTGAAACCATCATATTCTCCGAGACAGATATTCTAAATTTCACTAAGTACATTATGCAATATATTATTTTCGCGAAAGCAGTTGCATAAACTGCTTTTTTCCCCCACTGTAGATTATCGGTACGGATGAACTCGGACGAGAGTGCGGACAAGAGGAACATTTCGTACACGTGACGAACGATAGCGCGAGTTCGTCGACGCAGGAGTTTTGCCGTCGAAGGCATCTGGGGTGGCACGTGATTAGGCGAGCCAGGCGATATTTAAAGACTTTTTAAGCGAAATGTCGCCGTGCGTCTTTGACATCATAAATATCGATTAAAAATTTCACGGTAATCAAAAACTGTCAGTGGATATTAACTCAAGGAAGGTCGAACTGATGATTGTGACGTCAATGGACAATGTGGTGAAACAAATTCGACAGTTTACGTATGCAAATTTAATTTTTCGAATGTTGTCACCTGCCCTTGGAATGCGCTCTTCTTCGACCGAATTGGATGATTCACTAGCAAGTTGCAAAGATTTTCAAATATTCCATTTGTGTGTTTACTTCTAACTTTACACCTAAAAGCGTCGGGCAATCCTAGGTGCATAAACGTAGCCGCGAAAACTTTAGGTAACCTAAGTAAAATTCGTATTTGACTAAAGCAAAAGTGTTGACATAGATTATAATACCCAATTCGAGTGCCTCGAATCATAAGTTCTTGAGATTTATCAGCTGTTCCACTGTGTAGAAGTGAAAAATAAAATCGAGAACGAAATTATTCTTCGTACTAGTTTTCGATGGACTAATAATGACACAGTAAAGGATTTAGTAATGATTTAAAAATATTTTAATTTTGTATCATACCAGCAAAAAATATCTGCAAAATTTTAACGTGAACAATCCCTACTTAAAATTTGACAGGTAACGATCTTGCGTTGAATATAATTTCAGTATAATTACAGTCGAAACCTTGTCAAGTCCCAAAACAATTACTATCGGAACCTTGGCGAATTTCTCCCCCTAAATGTACCCACGTTTAGTTTGTAAGCTAACACTAATACGCACGAGCGAGAGTGGGAGAGCAAGCTACTCAACAGTTTTCACGCGTGGCAGGCAGGTGATGAATCATCAGTCTGACATACGAGACATGAAATTCTTATAATGGTTAGTTTACCTCAATGAGAGGGTTTTTAACGAATTAGCAAGATTGTTCTGGTTGAAACGGGCTAACAAGGGAACACCGCGAACCCGGACTCACCGATTGGAACGCAACTTTGTGGGGTTTTAGAGTGATTCGATACAAGAACAACGGTGTCTTTCATTTGGGCCCTATCGCCCTTTAAGGAGGTGAAAACTAACCTCAAAGTCGAATTGGCACTTCCACTTTTTCGCGTATAACTCTCAAAGTACAGCAGACAGAAAAAAATGTTTCAAACAAAAGTTTAATGGTGCAACAAGCGCTACAAACTTCCGTTAACAAAATTTAGAAAAGAGTTTTTTTCGTCAGTTATATATTTTTTTTATCTCTTTTCAAAATTTTGTTAACGGAAGTTTGTAGCGCTTATTGCACCATTAAACTTTTGTTTAAAACATTTTTTTCTATCTGCTGTACTTTGAGAGTTATGGGCGTAAAAGTGGAAGTGCCAATTCGACTTTGAGGTTAGTTTTCACTCCCTTAAAGGGCGATAGGGCCCAAATGAAATACGCCATTGTTCTTGTTTTGAGTTACTCTAAAAACCGACAAAGTTGCGTTCCAATCGGTGAGTCCGGGTTCGCGGTGTTCTCTTGTAAATAGGTCCATGCAAAATCATTGCAGTAGGAGAATATTCGAACTCATTATTATCAATGTCTTGCCACTGCATTAAAAACCTTCTCGCTGAAATTAAATAAGAATTACGAAAATCTATTTCTTTGCACGTCAAAATTTCTGACTCGTTCGCCAGCTGTGTTGAATGTGTCAATTCCAAAAAATTATTGCTAAATTCTCAAAGAGTAGACCTGATGAAAAAATTAAGAAAGCCCAGCCTATTTCCACCACTAAATATCAGATCCTTCCTTTACAAACTGAATATTGTAGCGCGTTCTCTTGTAAGAATATACATTATTAAAAAAAATGCAACCTAAAAATATAGAGTTACACATTTAAGTAGTTTGTAAAATTTTATTCACATATCTTACTATCTCACTGTTTGTTTAACGTGTATAGATAATAGTATATATGTACTAATATTAATAATGTATACAGGGTGTTTCAACTAACGTTATCACCTGAAATATTTCTGCTATATTTAAAATTCCATAAAAATGTTTTCTACTAAAGTTGCATAGTTTCGTGAGGGGCCGGAGTATTGTAACAATAGATTTATTCTCTTGGAAGGAGTTAATAAAAGGAAGCTTTGTCTTTTTGAAGTTTTTTAAAGGAGCTTGAAGGATTTGTAGGTCGTTGAATTCGATTTTAAGGAGGTTCGATACTTCACTTCGGGGCAGGCGGCGAGAGAGGTAAGTTTATGCTTATACATAGGAGCTCTGCAGTGATACCAATCTTAGATAAAAAAATTATGTAGACAAAAATGTTATTTACATGACTATTCCTAATAAAATTATTACTACACTGTTTCTTTTGGAATTCAATTAAACAAAAAGTACGTTTAATGCAGCTAGAAACATAATATTTTTGTTAAAGGTAGCGTAAAATATGCGAGTGAAATGCGGCAACGTCGCTTTGCGTCCATCTTTTTTTCTCTTTCCATCTCACACTTGTGGCGTCCTTTTGCGCGTTCCTATTGGTTCGCAACAAATTACTAAATACATATTTACAGTTTGGTAGTGTTTTTACAAATTTGTACTGTATTCTTTGTACAAGTATACTTTGGATAGATGACTACCCGGCGTGCAGCGTTGCCACGTTTCAAACAGTTAATTCAGGCAGTTCCAAAAATACGAGCACATTGTTGTCTATTTATTTAATTATCTAATAAACCGTACGCTTCATGTCCGATTTTCTTTTTTAGAATTTTATAGGAATACTTAAGCTTTTCATTGCAACATTTTTTAGCACATTCTCACTATTTTTAAGAATTGTGTGTAACATTTTATTAACACATTAACAGCCTGTGTATAATAGCGCAACTTTGATTTCAATTTTTTCAAAAACCGTGCGGTCAATCTACTTGAAATTTTGACACAATGCGGACTATATTTTGGACATTAGATTAAAACACTTTTCAAAGATTTCTCATTGTTTTTTCTCCGGTATCGAACCTCCTTTAAAGTGGCTGTTGGGTACCGACAAATAAAATATATGTGGTATGAAATTTAAGCAAAATTGACCTTCGTATCTTATTAACTCCCCCCAACAGAACAAAACTATTACCTATTACTATACGCCGGCCCCACAGTGCGTTAATATATGGACAAAAATTGAAAAATCAAATATTTTCCAGGGCGATATTTATCATTTACTATTTACATCTAGATGTTAACGTATTTAGAGTTTTTTTCAAGAGTGGTACATAAATATAGGTTATTTTCAACATTATTTATTTACGTATTTTAAATATGGGAATAAAAGGAAAATTGTTGACTGTTTAATTCTTCTGTTTAATAGATTTTTTATTTTCGTAGTCTAAAACAGCTTATTATATATTTAAACACGTATTTTAACGAAAATTTTCTAATTTCAAATACTAAATTAAAAAGAAAGTATTACTTTTGTCCACATCCGCCTATCACTCGACGAACTTGGGTCCTCACAAAACTATGCAAATTTCGTAGGAATCATTTTTACGAAATTTTAAATATTGCAAAAATATTTCAGGTAGTTATATTTAGCAATAATATTTCACCAATTTGTTGCACTTTGATGTCCCTGTAGTAGCTAATATTTGTCTTTATAAGAACATATTTTATTTAAAAATATTTGGCGCACCAGTAACGATATTGATATTAATTAATTTATGCTAACAGTATTACAGTATGTTTTTAGCTAAAACCTTACACACCACAATAAATAGCAGTATCGCGCTACAGCTATAATTTTCGTTCCCAGTTTCGAGAAACAAAAACGGTATTCATTTTTGCCGCTACTTCGAAAGTAAAAATATTTGCAAGCATACTTTTTATCGGTAACATAAAACGGTGTCCCTGTTGAAACGTATCTACGGCAGTGCGAGTAACACTTTCGAGTCGACACACGATCGAAAGAGTCAAGTGGCGCGACATTGAATCGTCATTGTAAGCAATTCAATTTCGACCTCGTTTTCTGTATCTTCGTCGATCAAGACTTCCCATTGATCATTCCCCCTTTGTCCACGGCGGGTTATTGCCGCACGCAACCGAAGTATGATAGACGCAGCTAACACAGTGCACTTTTACTTTTAAGTGCACCATTCATAGCCGTCTTTTTATTCTCGAGCTGTGACAGAAATTAATCTAGAGACGCGATGGCGCACAGTGGTTCCAAATCCCAAAAAGCTAGCCAAAAGTCCAAAAATGAAGTTTCTATATAAGGAACTTTCGCTATTGGGTTCGCTAGTAAATCGCTTTGGGAATTTATTTTGGGAGTTGTTATGTAACGAGCGTTATTATTTTGTTTTAAAATTAACGTCGAATGTATCTCTCGCACGCGCCCCATCGAGCGTTCGGAAAAGGCGAAAAATAATTTTGTATTTCGCAGTGCACTGTGAGTCGCGTAGTATATCAATTTTAATTTGGTAAAATGGATTTATCTACTGAAGGTATGTACAATTAATACATGTAAACCAAAGTTTAAAATAGTAATATACTTAGTAACAAATTAGCAAGAAATTCTTTGAAAATTATTGAAGTCGCGAAGAGGAGAATTACATTCAAACAGAGAAACAGTTTGTTGTTCTTCGTTGTTCTGTCACGAGACCTATTAAACGTTATTGTATGAACATTTTACTATAAAACTGCGTGAAAACTGGCTGCGGATAGCTGCGGATGCGGATTCTGTGCAACTTTTTATTCAACGTTGTAGAAATCTGCCAAAAGGAAACAATGAAGTTATATTTTTATTATAATGATGATAAAATTTCGATTGTATTTATTCGTCAAATTTCATTATCATTGCTATTTTATATTGCAGATTCTTTAAATACAAGGAAATCGAAAGGCTTAACTAAAAAAGAGCTCTTTTTCTATTTAAAGAACATTTCAATGATAACGCGACAATAATATATAGAATTATTGAAAAAGAAATGTCTAGAAAATTGCATGGCTCGTATGAGTTATCAGAAGAGAAAAAGGGACTAATACGTGAAATATTGTACGACTTGAAAACTAAGTGGCAACAAGTTAGCAGAAAGGAAAATATTTTTTTGAAAAAGTTTAACGACTGGTTAAACACGTCAGTTTAGAGTTTTGATCAGCGACCTTAGAAATACCCCTACAAAAAACATTTTGCGAGTACAACTAACAACTCTTCCTGTATACTTGTCCGCCATATTGGATTCGCTATTTTTTTTACTTTTAAGTTCAGAATCGTAGTCAGCGAACTCAAAAACATAAAAATACCAGTTTTCATGCCAATCGAACGAAGTTATGAGTTTTGGCCACGTTTTCGGGATTTGGGACTACTGTGTGGCGTCTCCACGCTAAAAGTACATGTTTTGGTCGTTGCGGCGTATCTTTTACTCGTCAACCGGATAGTAGACACTGCCAAAATAATATCGTGAAAGAGAATTAAATAAGTGACACTAAATAAATTTGAATGGTGCATTGCTTCTTTGCCACAAGTGTTTCTTAAATATACCAAATAATAAATTTTGAAATATGTCGTTGCCTTCTTGGTAAACCTGACCAAATCTATATTTCTTAATTATCAGAAAATGAAAATTTAAAATTCAATCTATTACAATAAATCAGCTGATAATTATTGAAAAACTGTTCCAAAATACATAAGTTTTTTTCCGTATGGATTTTTATTAATCTACTGTTGTAAAACACTTAGAAAGTAATTGTTTCCATTAAGAATTCCAGGATAGAACAATGGACTTGGTCGGTTTTACTGCTTTAGTGCTCTCTTGAAGATTTAATAGAAAATACAGAAACTTAAATTTTCAAGGCGCAAGTGGGTTGGACAAATTTTTCCCGACACAAGTGATCGCTCAGGAAGGACTGGTCGACTTGAACAGTACTGCGTCAAATCTCATGTCACTTTTAATATTATTTGAGAAATGTAGCTACATAAACTGTAAATACAGTTAATCCCCGTTATGAGCTCGGCGAACGGAACTGGCGATGAGCTCACGGTGGGTTACAGACATGATTCCGCGCGGCCAGTGGCTTTGTCGACTCTTTCGTGTCCTCTCGCTCGTTGTCGGATTCTCTCACTCTCGTCCGCAGGCTTCCAAGAACTGGTGGGGATAGTCGCCGCGCTGTCAACGGGAGGAAAGAACGGGCTCATAACGGGGATTTACTGTACTGTTAGTGTAGGCGGGCATGATGGTGACACAAAAATCAGAGTTGAACGGAAACGGTATAAACCCGAAAGGCCACTTTGCCCACCTAACTGAAAGACGGAGGCTCATAAAGGTGAAACGAAAATGTCAGGGTGTTGAAAGGTGACCGAGCAAACACCAAACGCGATTAAAATTAAAACCATACTTCGATGCATACACTAAAGAGAAAAATCTTCTTTTTAAGGGCACTCACCCATCAAACCTCTCCAAAAGTAGGTAATCTTTAGGATCTTATGTAAAAAAAAGTCATAGTGTTAACAAATTTTTGAGGCTGTATTTGTACATCATTGAAGGTAAAAAATCAACAAACCAGCAAATTCTTAAAGTTGATGGAATCACCTAACGATATGGTCATGGAAAAATTGTAATCTAATGTTTTGGCAGATGTTTGAAACACAAATTTCGAAAAAAAAACGGTAATTTTATACACGAAAATGTTTATGAAAAGAACAAGATTGCTAAAAAAAGTTATGACTGTAGATTAGTGTAGATGATTCCATAGAGAATTTAATAATGATCCAAATCTCGCAAGAATTTTTTAAATCGGTCGATAATTTTCGTTTTTAGGACTTCCTCAGTTTTAACCCTTCGTCAGCGTAACGCACGCCAGCGTAATTTTTGAGTTAGCATTTTCGTATTTTTTAATCTTTGCACTATCGAATAATAATTGTACATTCGTAATACTCATACAATGTAATACTGTAATAGTCTTTTTCTAGAAATGTACTTTTTGATATGATGCAATTTGGGGTTAAAAAAATAGTTGTGGGAAGAAGCGATTTTTTTGTGTTAAAATTCACCGAATTTTTACATTTTAATATTAAGGTCCCATATTTTACAAAAATATTGGCAAAGACATATACCTCTGGAAGAAAATTTCCGGGGGTGAGATACACCCCGCGTGACCTCGAAGGGTTAGAAAACGTGTTTTGAGAAAATAAACAGCTTACAGACAGCAGGATTAGATAAAATATCCAAATTTATTTTATTATCGTCAATGATATCCAAATACAGGCTAAACAGTTTTTTTAACGCTATGATGTTTACTTTTATTTAAATAAAATCCTAAAAATTACCTATTTTTGGAGTGATTAATTTCGGAATATTCTGAACGGATATAAATGTGGAATCTTCCTAACGAATACGAATCTAGAATCTTCCATGCGCTGCCTTCTTGAAACCCCTATACATACAGCGAAGCATCGATAATCCGAGATTCGATAAATCGAGTTTCCTTTAATCTCAGCTCAGCTTAAATTGATAATCCATTTAATTTGTAGTCGTACTCTGAAGATGTTAACGTCAGCAACGCTTTTTAAACGATTTTATTCAGCTTCGACCCTCTGTTTGTATGTTTCTTTGTTTAATGTATGTATGGTTCAAATCTGGCACCACAAATTTAACCCACTTCCAACTATCCAATGGGGAAGATGACTGCAACTTTTTCCCACCCGTGACGCCACCAGCGCGCGTGCCACTTGTCATCGGTATGATATAAAACATTAATATGTACCTACCAACTTCATACATTCCACAAATGAAAAATTCGCGCGCAAACCATTCACGCATGCGCACTCATGCGCTACTCAGTACATGCGATAGTGGCGCCTTCTGCGCCGAGCGCTGCGTCATCTTCCCCATTGTCTTGAAAGTTTGCAGGCGTGCGTAGTTTGGATGACAATACAATATTTAAAAAATTACCCAGTCATCAATAAATATAACCCATAACCACAAATCCAAACGACTTGAAGTGAGCCACTCGCGTTTTTTACGAAGACGGCAAAAAGCCGTTGCGTTCGGGACGCTAGTCGTATCGCGATTACCGAAAATACACAATTTATAGAGAAATGATCCGTCACGTAAGTACGATAGAGCTGTGCGGGTGTCCGACTTTTCGGGCTCGGGTCGGGTCGGGTAAAGTCGGGCGAGCTCGGACGAAGGCCCGGGGGGACAGACGGGCCTACGGGTAGTCCGACTGTGTCGGGTCGCCCGATTATTTCGGGTAATGCGGTGCTTGATAAGTTGATATACGTATTCAGCTTTCTTAAACAACCGAGTACTCGAAAAGCATGTACAAAATCTTTACCTATATGAAACTTTAGAATAAGATAATTTTCATATTCATATGCTTGTATATTTTTTATTACATACTATGAAACATCCAGAAAATATTGTTAATAATGCATTAAACTTCCTTCTTTTAATATCGCAATACTAAATACATGTTTAAAAACGCATATTTTCCGGATGTTTCATAGTATTTAATAAAAATATACAAGCATATGAATATGAAAATCATCATATTCTAAGTTGAATTTTTACTTAAGGAGGATTTTGAACAAATCCGTTAGAAGCATTATTTTTTCACGTGAAAATTATCGTATTCTGAAGTTTCATATAGGTAAAGATTTTGTACATGCTTTTCGAGTACTCGGTTGTTTAAAAAAGCTGAATACGTATATCAACTTATCAAGCACCGCATTACCCGAAATAGTCGAGCTACCCGATACAATCGCGCTACCCGAAGTAATCCGGCTACACGACACAGTCGAACTACCCGTAGGCTGTGATGCCAGATCGGGGACGGGTTCCCGCGAGAAGTTTCCCCCACCTCGCGCACACTACGTCGGAGCTGCGTGTCCGTGAGTTGGACTCCGAAGCGCCGAGCTCACGGACGCGCTGCTCCGGCGTGGTATGCGCGAGGTGGGGGAAATTCTCGAGGGAACCCGTCCCCGATCTGGCATCACAGCCCGTAGGCCCGTCTGTCCCGGGCCCCCGTCCGAGCCCGCCCGACTTTACCCGACCCGACCCGACCGCTCGGGGACCCGACACATTCGATTACCCGCATATCCCTAATGTACGAATAGTAAAATTGAAATTTTGCAGGCGTTCGCAGTATATCACCATCGAAACTGTAGTACAAGAAAATAATTATTTTTTAGTGACTGCAGCATTACAACGTTTAAGCAAACTGTTAAACTGTATACAGCAATAAAAGATATTTGTAAAGAAGTCTGAGCTGTGAAATGTAAATCCACAAACACTAAAAACAAGAAAATAAAAGTATATAAAAAAATGATGTTAAACGATTTTATTAAAAATGTAATAAAAACTAAATTAAAATGCACTAAAAACTAAAAAATAATTATTTTCTTGTTCTTCAATTTTTATGGTGTTAATATCACTTTAAATAAAATCGTGGGGCACCATGTGCAACCAGAAGTTGAAGTATTAAAGTGATTCATATCCTGTTTTGAAAAATCGTGCCCCACGATTTTATTTAAAGTGATATTAACAATATCAAAATTGAACTACCAGAAAAAAATTATTTTTTAGTTTTCAGTGCCTTTTAATTTAGTTTTTACTACATTTTTAATAAAATCGTTTAACATAAAACTTTTTTTTATATATTTTTGGCATAGTTAAATGTTTGTTTCTTCTAGGCGTTTCTAATTATATTAAGTTCTCTTTAAATATTGAGTTCCCGATAATTCAAATTGCATTGAGTCACATTATTTCGAATTATCGGGGGTCTGGTGCATACTTTTTTAATACTTCATCATTTATTATTAATATAACAAATTCCTCTATGATATATTATTAATTTCCAGTACTAATTCCAATATTAATTTCCATTACTGTTGCAATGCATATGTCAATTACTCTACATACTTAAATCCTGAATAATGTAAATATATCTCAGCAAAAAGAAGAGGGGAAGTCTCGATTTTATCAGACACAATTCTGATATTCTGAATTTCTCCGTTCTCGTTCCAAATAATTAGAAAGTGTTAATTGAGATACCATTAATGCCTTTCTAAGTAAGACATTGTAACTTCTTATTTAGAAAATGATTTTTAAAAACTGGACAACGTATGGGGAAGTACGATCACAATAAAATTACGAACGACTCGTGCAATCCTTCAACATCTGTAACTTAATATACACATATTATATAATTTCTAACTTTACTATTTTTCTCTTTCTTGTTTTCTTATATGTATTTATGTTGTTTCTTATCTTCTCGTTATTATTCTTAATGTCTACTGGTGCAATAAATAATTATTAATATTGTTATATTCTATCTTATTTCACAAAATCATTAATGTTGTTAACTGCCTCCAAATTTTGCGTTCTATTAATTTTCATGTTCCATCTAGATATTTTAGACAATTCAGGGAAGCAAGATTGTTTTACACCACTCTATACAAATCGAGTTTTGGCCACTCTGATCGAATCAACCGTAAATATCTGCGATGTAGTCAACAAGTTTAATAGCTCATTTGATCTTTTTACCATACTTCTTACTCCACACTGAAACGTCGACCGAGTATTTGAAATATTACATTGTGAAATGATATAGTTTAACTCTTGTTCTTGCTGCTTTCATTTTGCGTCCAGTCACATCTGTTTTAATATTTAATGTTTAAGGAGTTGCATACCTCTGACAGGTTGGAATAGGGTTATTTTTGTGATTTTTTTGCGTATAAAAACCGATATATTAAAGAATCAAGACATACACCGTTCTGTATATAAATTAAGCCGTGTTCTCTTCAAAAGGAAATTTGATATCTTAAGAAATGATGCCATAGCAGCACTCTTGATAGTTATAGCATTTTCGGTACCCAAAATATCTCACAGATTACTGGACCGATTTGAACGTAATTTTGCACGAATATTCTTAAGTCTACAATGTAGTACTTGTCGAAGTCGATTTCGAAAAAATCTATTTTTTGAAAAAATGGCAGCTACTCAAAGTCAAGCCCGTATTTCTCGACCTAAGTTTTAATCTTCTTTTGTTAATAAAAAAGAAACAGGACAAATCGATAAATGGGCTTCGACTAGTACTAGATTATAGCGTTAAGAATATTCCTGCAAAATTTTATTCCAATCGGTCCAGTAATCTCCGAGATATTTTTGGTATCGCAAATATGATGAGGCCTTGGGAGAAATAGCTGCTATGGCATCGTGTCTTAAGATATCAAATTTCTTTTTGAATAGAATACAACTTAATTTGTACAGAAACAGGTATATGTCTTGATTTTTAAATATAACTTCTTTTATTTGCAAACAAAAAAAATCATAAAAATAACCATATTTTCCAACCTGTCAAAGATACATATTTAATAGGGTGGAACGAAATGTAGGGGGCACAATTCTTTTTTATTGTTTGTGACTTCTAATAGATCGCAAAGGTGGCCTTTTATGATGGTAATCAATCTGCCAAAATCTGAACTTCATCAATAAATGTTGTGGTGCAGCAAGTCATTTTAAAATTACTATTTTCACTGATGTTATGAATTTTGTTTTATCATACGATAGCACTTCTTTTTAACACTCGATTGCCGGATGTTGGGTATATGCCTACTTTGCGTGAAATGAGTCAACTTACTTAGTTATGAGTCAATTTATTTATTTAGTGTACAAATTGCCCGTCATTCTCATTATAAGTGAGGATAGTCGTAACATAGTAAATGTACTGGAAAGTGTATTTTGTAGAAAAATTTCAGTTTAAATTAAAACCTTTCTTTTACACTGAAATGATTAAATTAATTTAAAAATTTTAATTTAATGATTTATGTATTTATGTTTACTATATAAATTATTTTAATAAAAGTTATTTAATTTAAGCTTGTTTTAGTAATTTGTAAATAAATTTTAGTTGATTTATAAATATATAAAATTTGTATCGTAAAAGGTTAATTTTGATAGTAAAAAAGAGAAATAATTTTTTACCTTTTGTATCAGGGTTCATTAAATAATTTATACAAATTGTATTAATCTCGAAATTAAAGGGGCTAATTATAAATTATTTTTTATGTTAAAAAATGATTATAAATTTATAATTAGAGGTGAAATGCTATTCGTTTTTATTGATATCTAGTTTTTTAAATGAATTTAATTCATATATTTAATTTATTGATAAATTATTTCCATATAACATTATTTCTTTCTAAATAATTAAACATATATTTTTAAAAAATTATTTAAGTTTTTCTATGTACGTAACAATAAAATCGTAAATGAGTCAATTTGACTCGCTCCGGCAATCTAGTATTAAAAGAAACTAAATCGTTCGATTTCCTAGTCGTATATCCCATCCGACTGCTATTCAACAAATGAAGAAAGCAGCTACGATAAAGGAATGACGATATATTATAGGTATAGACAAGTGAAAACGCAATTGTTTAAACTAAGCGTCCTGTTGCTTTGTGGGCGCATGCGAGACGAGTGTCGGAACGCTAGAGGTCTGGACAGTGAACATGTTAATACTATAAAAAAAAATAGCACATACAAAACTTTAAAACTATGTTTAAAAAAAAAAAAATTTAATACATCAAGGTTCTTCTGGTACCTCAATTTTTTTTTAAAAGCAAGATGTCTTCATTATTAGAAAACAGTCACACTACTTTGATTTTTTCGTTCCACCCTACTATATAACCCCTTAATGTATACTTGCTTTTGCACGCTAAAAGGAATCCAGTTCTCCTTCACATAATAAATAATAATAATATTAACAATGATATTAAACATAGAGCGACAGTTTCATTTGGTATATGGTGGGAAACTTTTTGCTTCTTAATCTTGAAACTTTGACCTCGTTCCATTATACAATTTCATTCACAAAAGTATGGTCGATAAATGGTGTAATTCCGTACGCCGGTTTAATTTTAGACGTTTTCTACGATCGTACAGTTTTATCGCGTAAAGTTCGAAAGTGTTATCTGCACCCCGCGAAGAACTCGAATACCCGACGACCTCTGTGATTAATTACCACAAGGTCCTTGTGCTCTGCAATCGCACGCCGAGAGAACCGCGGATTAAATTTCACAAACATGATTAGCTTTTGCTTATAATTAAATTCTTGTTGACCTCCTATATCTTGTATCCCCGTAGGGGTCGTTTATCTAAGTATTTCGGTAACATTAAGAGCATTATGCTACTTCGCTAAACCGTTATATAAGTTTAACGCGGACAAATTTCCATTTCACTGCCTGGTTAAGACGTGCTCTTTACAATTGAACCGATAATTTTGAAAGGGACGCAGGGTAAAGGACCCAATTACTGACACCTAACCAATTGGGGGCTCGGATGCAATAAGGGGACTGGCGCTCGAAAATGGGAAAAATTATTGTCCAAACGCTAAGAAGTATTGGACAATTAAATGTTGTTAAAATGTATTTTAAAAAATATACCGTTGTAAAGCTCGTCACGACGCACATTTTTTCTATTTACAGTTTGTTTATCGACTCATTACTATTCCAGCTAAAAATTATAATGCGCTATTTAGCAGCCTTAGCACTCACGTTGACTGTTGCTGGCGCGCGATTTATATATATCGTCATATCTTCTACAATTATTTATTAATCAGTGCGAAAATTGGTGAAAATCTTCCTTGTATATTAACGAAAAACTTTGTCGCTGCAAGTTATGTGTACCTAAAAATTGCCTCGATACTTTTTAACGGTGAACGTTGAAAAACATGGGTTATGTCCAGTATTTCTTTTTAATGAAATATTATTATATTTTTTAACATAAGAATTTTGTGCATACATTTTACGGCTTCGGTAAAGTTGTCTGAAGTTATGTTTTAAGTCTCATAACGATCCCTTAATAGTTACTCAAGTTATCGCAATTTATGTTTAAAGAAATAATGATTTTACACGATGAAAAATTTTTTGTTTGTAATTTTTAGCTCGAATAGTAATGATTCGATAAACAAACTGTAAATAGAAAAAATGTGTGTCGTGACGAGCTTTACAACACTATATTTTTTAAAATACAGTTTAACAATATTTAATTTTCCAATATTTCTTAGCGTTTCGACAATTATTTTTCCCATTTTCGGGCGCTAGTCCCCTTATTGCATCCGAACCCTCAATTATTACTGTCACCTTAAGCTATTTTACTTAAAATAACGAATAAATAAACTATACTGTATAATCTATAGTACAGATTTTAGGTTGAATTACATAATTCTGAATTTCATAATTTTTGTGTATGACTTTACAACGTTTATTTATTCGTTATTTTAAGTAAATTAGCTTAAGCTGACAGTAATTGGTTAGGTGTCAGTAATTGGGTCCTTCACCCTAGGTGCTCAAAAACTAATTTTACAGGAGATGAAATAAAAGTTCGTACAATTAATATTAGAAGAATCAAACTCGGTAGTATTATGCTTCGATATGGTATCTTGTATTCAGTGAAATTTCATTTTTAATTTCTTAATTAAATCTTTACGCCCCACGCTTTTATTGTTAGCCATTTGAGGGAATTCTTCTGAGGCAGTCATTCAGGCCTACATCAAAATTATTTCTTCTTCATAGAACATTGTAATAAAACGTTTTTAAAAAAAAAAAAAATTATTTGTTACATAGCAACCAGCTGTACTGTACACTTGCATCACTTAATTTTCCCTTTACTCTAGTTCTGTACTCCTTACGAGATCAATTATTGGGATAGTAGTGCTGCCTTGTGCTTCTAGTACCTAATTTGTTGGCTCATTATAAGAAAGCAGCTTTGCAAGTGAACTAAACAATAAGAAATGGCGGAGTCATTAAGCCAATTAGGCGCACAAAGCATTGTTGTCCTACAAGTGTTCCTGTTACGTTACCGCTTACGTCCTTGTTGACATTGCTCTTGCTGCTCGATAATAAGATACGTGCTTATGAAAAACAACGGATAACTACTGTTTCGACAGTTAAATTTGCCTGTTGTTAAGTGTGCTCCATTCATACCCGCCACATATGTCTGATAATAGAGTAACAAACAAGAGAGTCAACAAGATAGACGAGTATTCGTTTAACAATAAATAAAACAGCTAAATAAAATATTCTACTTATTGTTAGTCACCAAAAGTGTTTCACTTTATGTTGGCATAATATTTAAAAGTTTATTTTACTCCAAATTGATATATACAAAGATGTCGAAAATGTTTAATTGAAACACACAAAAATTGCAGAAGCCTACCAACCACTCAATGACAAGAAAGTTAGTTAAACACAGTACGGATCCCATAATTTTGTGATCTTTATTTTGCAAAAAAATTACCAACCTCTAGAGCAACTCTTCCCTTATACAATTAGTAACATTGCCAAGGCATAGTTTCATTTTAGGCATAAAAACAACGAAACTACAGAAAATTTAAAATAACATTAATTGTACCACTCCCTCTTAAATAACCTATTAAAAAATATTCTAAGCCAATAGTAAGAAATAAAGTATACCCAATAGAAATACAGCTATTTTTCTTTAAAAATTAAGGGGGGACAGCAGGGTAGTTAAGAACAAGTTCAATCAAGAAACTTCATCCTGGAACTAACTATCGACAAAAAAGGATTTTATGAAAAGAACGAATATGAATTAAACGAACGGATTACATGTACGTGTATACTTCGAAGGCGATTTTAAATGGGAAATTGAATCATTACGAGATTAAATATTGCGTGTGCAATTCTGTTCATTGGTGTCAAAACGTCACGCAGCCATCATGTGGTAAAACCATGGCACATCATTGCCGTATTGCAAGAATTTTCCTCAATTAGAAACCAATTGATCGACTTTTCATCGAGGACTAGATCCCCTACCAAGAAGTTATTTCGGGACGTTTGCCGCCCAGTTTAGCGGGTGGACGAAAATAGAGTGACAGCTATCAAGCCTGAGGAAGATCACTGATCTACGAGTCAACCACACCAAGTAGGACCAACTATGTATTTTGGAGATGATTACTGTTTAATGCTAACACCGTGTATACATGCCTACACTCGTATATAGATACTAGTGACGCACGTGGAACTCGAGTTATTCGGTACAGCTTACGAGAAGGGAACACGAGGTTTGAGTCGCCAATTGAACTTAAATTTTGGGTAGGACAAGATATCAAAATTTCGTAATAAAATTGATACTGAAGTTTTGTTGCTAATGGAGCTTAGGTACACATATATTTAAATAGGTAGGTACTGTAGGGCGGTGCGATACTATATAGGCGAGAATTTAAAGTTGAATTTTTAGTTGGCCTGGGTGCGGGATAGTTGTCTTTTGATTAACCAAACACAACTGTACAAAATTTTTGGAAAATATTCATGTCTGCAGGTTCCTTTTTCTCCGAATAATTATATAATCATTTTTAGGAGAAAAAGGAACCTACAGACATGAATATTTTTTTCAAATATTTTTTACAGTTGTGTTTGGTTAATCGAAAGACAACTATCCCGCACCCAGGCAACTGAAAATTCAAATTTAAATTTTAAAAATTCAAAATGTGAATCTTATTTTTTACATTCTTAAGAGAAAAAGGAACCTAGACATGAATATTTTTCCAAAAAATGTTTACAGTTGTGTTTGGTTAATCAAAAGACAACTATCCCGCACTCAGGCCTACTGAAAATTCAAATTTAAATTTTAAAAATTCAAAATGTGAATCTTATTTTTTACATTCTTAAGAGACAAAGAAACCTGCAGACATGAATATTTTTCCAAATTTTTTTTTACAGTTGTGTTTGGTTAATCAAAAAACAACTATCCCGCACCCAGGCAACTGAAAATTCAAATTTAAATTTTAAAAATTCAAAATGTGAATCTTATTCTTTATATTCTTAAGAGAAAAAGGAACCTAGACATGAATATTTTTCCAAATTTTTTTTACAGTTGTGTTTGGTTAATCAGAAGACAACTACCCCGCACCCATTAAACACGCTTTCTATTGGTGTACTTGTTTTCTAAATACCTACAATGACATTGTCAGAAGTGTCCCTTTTATAGCACCTCTCCCCTACCTAATAAGTCCTATGCGTTTGATATATTCTCGTGCTCGGTGTGCAGTAACTATACCTATGCGACATTTGAACCAAATTGGTTATACAAAATACATACCGTCTGAAGTAATTTCAAGGGCAGATCCCCAAATTCAGAAATTTATGAAACTTTAGGGATATATAGGTGTGTATTACACATTTTTTTTGCTGCTCAAATTCACTTTAAGGGATTGAAATTGACCCCTGAAAATATGGCCAATTTCCGATTTTGTGTTATAACTCGCGAACTGTAAGAAATAGAAAAGAACTTTTCAGATAAAAGCTACTTCTTTGAATTAGGTCTATCATTTGGTAACTCACACTTCGCGAGTTATAACATAAAATCGAAAAATAGCCGGATTTTCAGAAGTCAATTTCACCCCCTTAGAGTGAATTTGCGCAGCAAAAAAAAAATTGCGTAATATGTACATGGCTATTTTCTACACATCCCCAAAGTTTCATAATTTTTTGAATTTCCGAATTGGGAATCTCCTGTTGTTACTTATTCAATTCAAAATAGCCAATGAGTTGTTCTAAAATGGTAAAAAGGATTCACTAATTTATCGAAAGTTCAAAATGTAGATGATATTAGTAAAAGCATGCAATACAAGTGGCATTTAGAATAATTTCTCTTATATACAGTAAAGTAAAGAAATGTAAAAAAATCTAAAGTTGATTTGTACTGTTTTCCTTCTCTTCGGCCCTCGTAACATTATGTATAGTCGCAAATAATGTTATTTACAGAACAACGTTGCTTAATACACATTAGAAACTTTTATAAATATATTTGTAAAAAATGCAGTCCTTATGCGAAGGATACGTCTTTTTGCAATATCGACTTATTTTATTTTTACCCGAGGAACTGCTACTCTGTCAATGCTGCTTCTATTATATCCGCACCCTATTATTTCAGCAGTGATTCTCAACTCGTGTTTCACAACCTGTCACAATAACTTCACGAGAATTTGAAATTACGTTCCTTTGTATATATATATTCTACGAGAACTGTCACAATCAAATCAACAAAACATTAAATAAATCCAGAAGCCTGGTATACACAAAGAAGGTCATTTTTCGAAATGACATTTTTTTAATTTGTTCTTTGTCTGTGTGGTCCTAAAATGTGAAAGTAAGTGAGATGTAAAGATTACGAATAAATTAACAGTTTCAGTCCTTTTTGGGGGACTCTGAAACAATACTTCTTTTAAACTCTTAACGTGAAAACGCGTGGACGCCACGCAGTGTTAGAACGACTGAAATAATGGGCACTGTGACATGTCAATGCTGGCGATAAATCTCTGGAGGATGTTTGTATGTTTTAAATCAAGATTCTGCTACCTAGATAAACACCTTGTAAACTTATGGCCAGTTTCAAATTATGGGAGTGGTTCAGCATAAACAGATGCTGTTCACTAATTGACATTTAGGAGAAGTGACATTTTAATCAAGTGGGTTTTTTTTAATAACAGTTGACGTGGGGTCTGCTGTCTAACAGTCCACTGAAGGAGTTCAAGATTGAAGTTCGAAATGGAGCCTTTATTTTAAATTGAAATTAAGAAAATTGAAATTTTGTTTCAAATTAAAAACTAGTCCTTTTTTAAGCCACACTGCTGCTGCATAACGGAAGGTGGTCTGTTTATGTACATATTAATATAATGTCTCTTATTATTTCATCTTTAGAATTGCATTACATAAATGATTTGTATTGGGGAGTACTTATAAATTTTGTGCTTCATTGTGTGCCATTTTTATCATTTCCAAATCTGTGTTCCTATTACGTTGCATCAGTGGCAGATTTAAGAAAAAAGGCCCAGGTGGCAAATGTTCTGAGGGGCCCATTTTTTCAGGAAAATGAAGAGGTAATTTACTAAAAGCGGGGTAAGGCTAGTAGTACTGAAAAAAATATAGTCTGGATAAAATCAATTTCTTTAAGGAGGGCCCATAGGGGTCCCCTGGTGGGGCCCATTTTTTCAGGAAAATGAAGAGATAGTTTACTAAAAGCGGGGTAAGGCTAATAGTACTGAAAAAAATATAGTTTGGATAAAATCAATTTGTTTTTAAGCAGGGCCCCTAGGGGTCCCCTGGTGGGGCCCATTTTTTCAGGAAAATGAAGAGGTAGTTTACTAAAAACGGTCGTGGTGTAGTAGTGCAGAAAAAATATAGTTTGGATAAAATCAATTTTTTTAAAGAGGGCCCCTAGGGGTCCCCTGGTGGGGCCCATTTTTTTCAGGAAAATGAAGAGGTAGTTTACTAAAAACGGTCGTGGTGTAGTAATGCAGAAAAAATATAGTTTGGATAAAATCAATTTTTTTTAAGGAGGGCCCCTAGAGGTCCCCTGGTGGGGCCCATTTTTTCAGGAAAATGAAGATGTAGTTTACTAAAAACGGTCTTGGTGTAGTAATGCAGAAAAAATATAGTTTGGATAAAATCATAATTTTTTTAAGGTTGGGGCCCTGCGGGGCCTACTGGGCAGGGGCCCAGGCGGCAACTGCTCATCGGCCGCCCTGTTAAATCCGCCCCTGCTTTGTGCATTACTGTGTGCGTCTCAATACCAAACATATGCAATGCTGCACATGTACTGCATTCTATAATACTGCAACCATAACTTGTAACACCAATAAATAAAAATCCTTTTATTTTACAATTTCTATATCTTACAGTCCCAAGAAATATCCAAGTACAAACGTAAAAGACATTCCAAAGGCAGCAAATTAAATATTCTAAGTATGAACTCCATAACCAAGGCGGGAGCCTCGAATCTCTCGATATCAGAATCCTTGATGACAATGCCACAGATAACAGGATTAAATGAAGAGGTCTCCAAAACATCAATACAATAAACTGTGGTTAAAAGATCATGAAAATAGTGCAGGTAAGTACACAGTATATCGCGGTCAACTATTCTGGAACAGTCGCGCCAACGTTTATTTGGTAAGCAAGCGCTTAAGAGCGCGTTAATAAAAGGCCACTCACCAAGATGGGACAACAATTGCAAGGACTCTGAAACAATAAAAATGAATGAAATTAATACGGTCGCCGGTCAAAAGGGTAGACGCATGCGCGGTTCTGACCAACGTCATAATTGATTACTATGGGGAGCCAACGAAGTTCAAGGAAAGTTGGATATCGATCGCACCACTGTTTTCACTTTCCTTATCGGGAACCCCGGAATTCTTTCTTCTATAAATAGCTCTTTTCACGTAGACCAGTCAGCCATACAAGCTCCCATACTTTTCGTAAAAAAATGTCGCAAGCGAATCGCTCGTTTTACACGCAATTGCGGTGGGGAACACCGAAATTCCATAATCTTTGTGGGCGCATGAATCGTTGGGGGATTTCGTTAAGGTGCGAATCCACGATGAGATTTTACATGCGACTTTTCCGTCACGAGACCAAAATCTCAGCAACAACTAAATGTAAATAATGGAAACAGTCGCGAGAAAGGAGATTTTTGGAAATATATCACGAAACTTGTGTCATCAGAATTTAATTTCACGAAACTAATAGCAAAATAGTTGGAAAGTAATAAAATAATTAAATAATGGTCGAGAGAAATGAGATTTGTGAAAATATATCATGAAACTCGTCTCGTAAGAGTTTAGTTTCACGAAACTAATGGCAAAATGATTGAAAAATAATAAAATAATTAAACAATTGTCTCGTGAGATATTTTTGCCTCGTCGTGGGTTTGCACCTTTACTCCATAAATTCTACTATTCAGGCAATAGGCGAATAATCTGATACGACAGATGAACTGGTACACAATGAGCAGCTTTCTTCTTTTCGTTCGTATGGATTTAGTTGGATTCTCTAAGTTGTAAATTTTCTAGCGCGTAGCACGATGACTGTGATTTAGGCAAGGTGAAACACAGAAAGCAACGAACATGTACGACTTTTCTACAACGTACAGTAAACTGGGGTAACATTTGGTTACATAATACAAAAATTAATATTTTTACATTTGCTTTAAGTATTGTATTATAACATTGCATCTTTTGTGATTGTACTACAGGTGTCAAAATGAATAATTTTTTTGCTCTTTTCCTTCTTTAATACATGTTAAGTAACTGCCAATGTTATCACAGTTGACGGTGGTTTATTAGAGAGAGCAAATGTGTAGAGGAAATAAAGAGAAGGTTATGTTACAGGCATAGGAAGGAAAAACACTGTGATAACCAATGATGACAGAAATAAATGTAACCAGTATGAAAACATGTTATTTGATTAGTTAATCCAGCACTCTGAGCTAGCTTGCATTTTTTCAGGGGTCCCTTTTAATCGATTTTATTAGGCATCGAATAACACAGTTCGGCAGCCATCTGGACTTGTAACATTCAATAGCTGTATCTTATAGGTTTCCATGAGCTGAAAACGAAATCGCAAACCGTTTGTCGCTATCACCCTCAGTTTTTGAGAAATTCGATTTTCAAAAAAAAAAAAAAACTGCAAATTTTCAACGTTGAACATTTTTTGTGTCGTAACAGTAATAGTTATTCGGTTGCTTGTTCCGTCAAATTATTCTATGAACCCTCCCGAATACAACGATATAAGTTATTAGTGCATTATGAACATTTAAATATGTTTAAACAATGATCAAAGGGAAAAGAACACCCGAAGTGCACCCATTTTTACAGATATTTTTCAATTTATTTCCAAAACTAAGGGTCTAGGAGAAAATCTGACTACTCCACGCGACGCGGCAGATATTTTTCCTTCGGAAAGCATCAACAGAAGTGGTAAGACACGTTTTGTTTTTAATAGAGAAGCGAAATAGTTTGGAAAAACGTGCGGCGCTGACAGTGGTAGTCACGCGCGTTAAGCAATTGCGTAACGCTGAGCGGCATGCAGTGGATCGCGAGCCACCGTTGACCACCACTGTCCGCGCCGCACGTTTTGCCAAACTAATTCGCTTCTCTATTGAAAATAATATGTGACTTACCACTTCTGTTGATGCTTTCCGAAGGAAAAATGTCTGCCGCGTCGCGTGGAGTAGTCAGATTTTCTCCTAGACCCTTAGTTTTGGAAATAAATTGACAGATAACTGTAAAAATGGGTGCACTTCGGGTGTTCTTTTCCCTTTGATCATTGTTTAAACATATTTAAATGTTCATAATGCACCAGTAACTTATATCGTTGTATTCGGGAGGGTTCATAGAATAATTTTTAACTATTACTGTTTCGACACAAAGGGATGTAAAAATTTGAAAATTTGCAGTATTTTTCAAAATCGAATTTCTAAAAAACTGAGGGTGATAGCGACAAACGGTTTGTGGATTCCTTTTCAGCGTACGGAAACCGATAAGACACCGCTATTGAATGTTACAAGTCCGAGAAAAAAGCCAAATTTTGTCGAACTGAGTGTAATTAATTACGAATTATTGGTCGAGTAGGATATCCTTGAGGGTGTGAATTAAACTGGTGGTCCTTCTTATATAGCTTTATTAAACATAGTAAGACGTAAGTTATGCTTCACGTTCAAAGTGTTGTGATATCTTTTTGTTTCTAGATTTGTTTATTGTACTATATCATTAAAACACAGTTTTTTCTGCAAATAGGTAATGACTTGTCTAATAAATAATTAATACCTACACTTTAAGCAACTAAAATTCTTTATTACCAAATTGGAGATTTTCTAATCACACAATCTAACCCAGATTTCCACATTTTTGTTTCATTTTTATTCATCAATAACAAAATTGGAATTTACTTATTATTACCTCCGAGCAATATGAATGACTTTAAATTATTCTTAATCCTTCATGGTCACGCCGGGTGTATCGCACCCAATTATATGTCTTTGCCAATATTTCTGTAAATTTTTAGACCCTGATAATAAAATTTAAAAATTTGGTGAATTTATCCAAAAAATCGCTTTTATCTACTTACTCAATTACTATTTTTTCAAATACAAATTTCAAGATATCAAATCTTACATTTCTAGGAAAATACTACGAGAGCACGATTGTGTGAGTATTACGAATGTACAATTATTACTGAAAAGTTGAAAGATTCAAAAATACGAAAATGGTGACTCAAAAATGACTCTGGGAAACAGTGAACCTTATGTGACCAATTCGTGATTGTAAAAAGGTGTGATCACGGAGAATTAATTTTCCTTATAGAATACCACGAAATTTTGTAACAGCTGGAAAGATGTCGAATTATACACATGCGGAGGAAATAGCCTCTTTCCTTGCATAACTTTATACAGACTCACGGAAAGAAGCCTTAAAAATTATTGTACTTTTTATATCTTCTACTAAATTTTATTGAGAAGGAAAAACGATAATGATTTTATATAAAACAATTTCCCTTCGTCCCTTATACTCAAAAAGATACAGTTGCTTACAAAAATATCCGCCCACCCGACACAAATAAGACATTTTATTTATTTAAGTAATATTAAATTCAGAATTACTTATTACAATTTACATTAATATAAAGCTTGACTGAAATATTTTTAGTTACTAGCATCTAAGAAGGGAATGCTTAAAGAAATTTTGCCAGAAGAATGAAACAAGAGAAGCTTGAATTTCATAGAAAATTAGTCTAATCTGTGTATAATCGATTAAAATTTATTGTTAGAATGTAACCTGCCATGCGTGATCGACGTAGACTTACGAGGGAGATTCCCGAATTTCTATATGTGTGGGTGTGTGTGTTGGTGGTTGCGCCCAGAACTTTCGGCGCACCTTTCGTTATACATATATATAGTAGTCAGTTTTCGTGGTGACGTATACGCAACAAGAACGTTGCTGTCGCGTGCCTCAATAAGTATAGTTTATATAATTCGTGTATTCGCTTATTGCGCTCGTACTAAATAAGATTACTGTCCTATTCACTTCCGGACACTAATATTCTGTCAATTATAATGAAATCGCAGGAAAAAATTGCATCCCCTACAATTTTAATTATGGTTTATACAAACACCGACTTTTGAAAAAACCGGTTTTCGAATTCCACTATTCCCAAAAAACCGGTTAGACCGGTTTTCGATTTTTCACAAAAAAATATTTAATTAAACTGGTAAATAAATATTTGTACTTATTTTAAAAATGCTCAGTTTCCTTAATAATTATGGAATTACAAAAATATAACAAAATAAAATATACTCTATCTATACAAAACCATATAAATAAAAAAAATTCAATTAACTAAAATCCGTACTATTTTTGAGTTCATTTAATATTTATGGATCTACAAAAATATAATACAATAAAATAGACTGCGTACAAAACCAAATGAAAAATAAAACTAAAATAACTATAATCCGCACAAAATATAAATCTTTTACAGTGGTACCAAATTATAAATGTTTACTCCATTTAGTATTTTTCGTCAGAAAATATGAACCCATGAAGATTAGTTTTACAGTAAACTATTATCTACAATATGCTTGTGTCCGAGGAGATTTCAAGTAAAAATGTTAACGTTTTTAATTAAACAATTAATTCATTTCTGTATATTAATTCTAGTATATAAAACCAGTTTTTTAAATTTAAAAACCGGTTTTCAAATTTTTAAAATTTATAAATATAAACCGGTTTTCAAACCCGGTTTTTAAAAACCAACAAACCCTAGCTGGGATGCTAGAAGAGTATTAACTTATTGTAATTACGTCAATATAAATTAAATACTGAATGAGGGCCAATATTTTTTTGCACGATCTTTGCTATGGATCATAATACTTTTTTAAACAAACTGTGTACAATTTTCCAACTCAATGCTCCGAAAATAAAAATATATAAACCCTTCTTTTTCACACTCCTTTTTTCAATCAACTTTGTCATACCCGGGTGGTTCACACCCACATCAATTTTTTAACAACTCCCATTCTCATCTAAAGCCAATTTCAAGGTCTCTGGAACGTATTCCAATAGTTTTTTTTATTAAAATTTGATCACAGTCTTTGTAAAAAAAATCCACATTACCATATGTCGAGAAGAAACGAAGAAAATCTTCAAAAAATCGTACGTTTCACAAATTTCAATATCAGCAGCTAAAAATCTACAGAGTTGTTGTCCAGGTGTAACATCTTGAGAAAAAAAATACTTTGTAAGTCGGCCTTAGAAAGAAGGTCTGTATTTTGAATATAGAAGGAACACAGCTTTAAAATCACCCCTTGGGTGTCTCACACCCCGAGTGCCAACGAAGGGTTAATCAAGGTTTATATTAATGTGAATTATATCTTCGAATTTTTACTTTGAGTTGATTCATTATATAAAATACGCTACACAAAAAGCAGGCGGATACTTTTCTGTAGCTATGCACACCGAAATAAAACATGGCAATTGCATCTCTCAAAGGATGTATGTATTCAGGTTAAGAAACGTCTGTTGGAAAATCTAGAGCCCGCCCAAATGACGTCGCGACCGATGACGTACCACCCCACGTCTTTTACTTCATAAACGTTGGAAGTCGTTGACGTAACACTACGCCAGGTTTTCTCACGAGCCAAAGCTAGAGAACTCCGACGCAGTATTACTACGAAAGAAGACAAACACGAAATACATTCGACGCGTGAGCGCCTCTGGTTGCGCAACTCTCCCACACTCTATCTGCAACCCGCAAACCACTGCGACACGTTGGTGAAGAAAACGATTAAAAAGCGCGAGAGCAGGAGGCAAACTTCGTTGCATGCCATTTTTAAATTGTGCTTCTCGCAGGAGAAAGTCAGACGTTACGTGTCGGAATAGGCGGCAGTTAATCGGGGGAAAATAGAGCGTTTCGGCGATTTTGAAACGGAACTGGAGCGATTTGAAAGATGGCATTGAAATTGGAGCGCAGTTGGAAAGGTAGGCAAGGGGGCATCGGATGCGTCACTAGACCGTATCGCTTTAAAAGCGATGGATTGTCACTCCAAATGCTCGGGATTATTTTCGAGCCGTGACCTGGCTTCTGAGTTTATATTTGAATGCACGAGGAGCACTTTCAAGTGGTCCAACACCTATTGACGGCTTCATTATTTTCGGCCGCACGCGCGTAAATTTAAACCGTCTACGTTCGCGTCCGCGCTAACTAACCAGCGAGTTGCAGCGAGGCTTTCGCTCTGGCCGGCGCCTCCAAACGTGTACGATATTTCTGTAATACAGCGCCGACAGTGCGAGGAACGTGTTCTACAAATTGTTGGGAAGAAAGAGGCAGCCTCCATCTTCCAGTTCGACTTTGAATTATATCTATACTTCTAGCAGCTACAGATTAGGTGGAGCACTGATTCAACTAGGTTCGGGGCCCAACGTTGCGTTCTGACGAGGCAGGAAGACTTTTTGCTTTGCCCTTATTGTTTTATGACGGAGAATGAGAGTCTCATTCGCTCATAGTCCGAGGCAGAAACCCCGTCCGGAGTTGGAGGCTACTGTATTGGGCCTAGGGTCGATGTATAAACTTTAGTGCCTCTACGAGCTATAGTGACTTAGGTGTGAGGTCACTCAGTGGGGTCCTAATCGCCAAACGGGCCCCCTACTCCCTCTTGCAGGACTGTGTTTAGGGAAGACCAGGACAAAACCGGGGTCCTAAAGGGTGAAATCTCCAAAATTACCTGAAGCATGCAGGGATTTTAATTTAAAATAAGTTGTTAATATAAAATAATTTATATTACTAATGCTGTACATATACCTTACTACAGTGGATTTGTATTTAATATGTGCTGACATTCAGACAATTTTTAATAGCCAGTAGCAAAGCTTAATTGATGTCTTTTAATGATGATAATCAATTTCTTTTTTATTTTATTAAAATCGAAATTGTAACACTTAATCTTTAGGGCCCCGGTTTTGTCCTGTCTTCCCTAAACACAGTCCTGCAAGAGGTCACTTTAGCGGCCCATACCCAGCAGGATAGCGGTTAAGACCCTGCGGAGTGGCATCACACCTAAGTCACTATAGCTCGTAGAGGCACTGTACTGCCAGTGTTCCTATTGTTGGATTACTATAATTATTGAAAGGCAAAAATGATTCGACATTCAGGGAAACCTGAATATAGTAAAAGATAATGATACGTGTGTAGAGCGTCTTTTTGTTTCAATATGTGGCAACGGTGATAAAACAGTCCGTTGTTAAAGAAGAGCTCATTCCTGTTCGGTATACCGTCATAGAAAGACATTCTTTCCTAGCCGTTAAATAAAACTAAAATATAAAACTAAAAGGCTCATTTATTTAATAACAATTTCCAATACCTATTACTACCACTTTATTTATTTTACTTAATAAAAACGTAAGGTGTAAAGAATAGTGTACAATAATAATAATAATAACAGTCCCAATTTAATAATCAATTTTTTTGTACACTATTCTTTCTACGTCAGGTTTTTATTCAGTGAAACAAATAAAATGGCACTGGTAGGGACGCTGACAGTAATTGGGACATTTACCCCATGCGTGTTCAGCTGTTTAGGCATCTTCCTCTGGACCTTAAGCGGGGAACCTGGTTTAGGACGCTGAAAATATGGTGATTTTTTAAGAATTATTTTCTCAACAAATATAAATAGAACAACAGGAAAACTTTTTTTTTATTCAACAACATTTCATTTAATATTGTTTTATTGGTTTAATAATGGTTTACTTTTATTTTTTGCATAAATATTTTTCATTCATCGACGATATAAATTCATGTCAATTAAGAAAAACTTCGTTACGAAGATATACCAATAAAACAATATTAAATGAAATATTATTAATTAAAAAAAAGTTCTCTTGTCTGAATATACAGTAAAACATCCTTAAAGTTTTGGAAAGATTTTATTTATATTTGTTGAGAAAAAAAATCTTAAAAAATCACCGTGTTTTCACGGTTCTAAACCAGGTTTCCCCCTTAAACCTTTGCACTCCACTCTATTCCCTCGTGGGTCGATCAGACATCTTTTGATCCACGCTGCACTTATTAGACGGAATACAGTGATTTCAACCTCGGCATTTCACTCGCTTTTACGAACCCCACATAATTCCACTGTTTTAAGGCTTAAGGATATCATTATGTAACGTTAATTTAAACTTTGATGTGACCGAGAGGCGTACTTGGAGTGCAAACAATTAACTTTCGTTAGGTATTTAGAAATGATTTGCACATCATTTTAGGAATTCAAGTGATCTTTAAAAAATTGTGTTTCAAGTCTTGATCGCGAGTGGCATGGGGAACAAAAAACGGACTATCCTTCATTTTTGGAGAAATTGAGGTAGTAGCAATAATGTGGTCCAATAGACTCTACTAATCATATAAAAATAAGAAGAATTAATTTTTTTTTTCAATGTGAGTTAGTCCCCTTTTGCTCTCAATGCCTCATATATATCATACACTCATCGCATGTGTCATATGTATACATAATACATTATACTGGACGTATATTTCACGTCAGTTCGCTTTCCTTGTTCGTCTATCACGTGTAATGCAAGGTTTGACTTATCAGCTACGTTTATCTGGGCCAAGGTCAGTAATCTTTGCGAAACGAAGAGATGATTAAGGTGCTGATTATGACACCGACTTAGAATATCAGAAGTTTAGGGTCGCAACCTTGCACGTTTACCTTGACATACCATTTTTCCTGGCCGATATAGTTAATGGACGTTTCAGGAAATCGATGTGGCATTTTAAAAGTGGGTACATACTTTGTATTAGAAGCTGCTTTCTAATACATAGATGAAATAAAGTTAAGTATATATTAGTAAACTTAACGATTATAGTAATTATTTATTTAATGCCTGTATATTCACCCTAAGTGAAGCTACTTTTTACTCCGTTTATAACAGACTTTTAAATTTCCTGCTAACCTGATATTTGCCCATAGGTATCAAGAGCAGTATCATGGGGATACAGTCATTGTCAGTTGAAGAGGGAGGCAAGTCAGTGTGAGGGGCCCTTATTTTCAACCTGTGATTCCTTTTCTTCTCACCTCCTAATATGGTTCCATTTCATAAAAAAATAGTCCTTGAAAGAGATTATTGCAATCGGACAACAGGAAAGGGTGCCCACTGGACTTTAAAGATTAGAATTCATCAATGGTTCGAATTTGAAGAATTTCTAAAATATAGTAAGCCCTATCAAAATTTTGTTCAAATAATATTAAAAGAGCATTCAATTTTCTACAATTACTGTATATATAATTTTTTCGTACTTCCAACCATTTTTTAGATAATAGCGTTTGAATATAGAGAAATCCGCACTGCGCGCATTGACATACGTCACGCCTAACAGGTGGGCCGCGCGAAGTGCTGACTTCTCGATATTCAAACGTTAATATCTAAAAAATGGTTGGAAGCACGAAAAAATTATATCTACAGTAATTGTAGAAAATGGAATGCTCTTTCAACGTTATTTGAACAAAATTTCGATAGGGCTTACCATTTTTGAGAAATTCTTCAAATTCAAACTATTGATGAATTCTAAACTTTAAGGTCTGCTCGGCACCCTTTCCTGTTGTCCGATTGAAAACAATTTTTTCAGGGACTATTTTTTTATGAAATGGAACCATATTAGGGGGTGAGAGCAAAGAAATATAAAAAAAATCGACACGCATAAATAAGGGCCACCCTAGTGACACAGGAGCAGCGTTACAAGAAGTAGGGCCTCATATGACGTAGTAAGGAGTAGTAGAGGGGGAATCCCCGCATGTATAGAGCTATATATACTAATAGGACTTATGCACACCATGCGAAGATTCCCCTTCTACTATTCCCTACTGCGTCACTGATTGTGAGTTCCAACCATGGACATAAGAATATAGGGCCGGAGGAATAGTTGCGGGGGGTGAAATTCTTGCGGGAGGGGCGACGAGGTAACATACGCCTTCTTTCTATTGGCTGTTGCTTCGCACAAGCGCAGTGATGCGTAATGATGAACGTTTGTCGCGTCGCAAGCAGGGATAGTGCCAGCCATATTTGAAGCGTTTCTCGTAGTGTGGTATACGTATTCACCTCATATATTTTAATAATTACAGATATATGTTTCTCTTCAATTTTCATTATTTTTACAATTTATATTCGTGAATAATCGCTTCGTTAGTATATACTTACAACTCGACGTCTGTATGTATTAATATGTAGCAAACACTTTTTTATAATTAGCGGTACGGAATCAAATCCAGACAGATGTAGGTGCTCCCCCCCCCCCTGAAATAAGTATTACTCCCCTTGCCTAAAGTGGCAACTATTCCTCCGTCCCTATATTCCTATGTCCATAGTTCCAACATATGGTCCAATAGCTAATCCCCCTCTACTACTCTCTACTACGTCACTGAGCCGCGGCCATGTTTTCCCTTCTTCTGGCAACCCTCGGAGTGAGAATCAGGCTTCAAACGATTTACAGCTGTGCGGTCTCGAGCGACTGACGTCTAAGGCACTACCTACCTACATACTTACAATTAGCCTCTATGCGTTTGCGCAATATGACTATTTCAAGTTATTTCAGCTTAGAATCGCCTAGGTTGTTGTGTTTAAAAAAAAATAGCATTAGTACCTACTACTTTTTCATTATTTTATTAGCAATTTTATTGGCATAGGGGCGGGTGATTATAGGTATGTAGTCTTAAGTATGCAGCGAGCGCTCGGCGGGGGGTGGCTATAGTCGCCCTTATTATTATCAGAGAAAGGGTTAAGCTGTATCCCGTTTTTTTTTGCGTTATAATACGCTGTAATTTACTTTGTTCGATGCAATCTACACTACTCTACCGAGAATGTTATATTATTATGTGCAATAAGGGCGCAGTCCTTCTTCTTCTTATTATTATTATTTTACCAGAAAAATAAGTAGAATCTTTTAGAAGCGAATATAGTGAGGTGTTTACTATTATATGATTTCTTTTAATTTTAGGTGTTAAATGAGAGTCTTTATTAGAGATGCCTTTATTACTTAATCATTGATCGCACCAGACATCTGATGTAAACATTGTGTGCTATATATTGTTCCCCAATTAAAGCAATCTAAATTTACAATGTGTCGATATAATTAACCAAACGTCTCGCCTGAGACTGTAGCTCTGGTTATAAATTTTGAGACTTAATCATCAATTACTTACTAAGTTATAAGTGCAAAAAAATTGTAAATTACTGTCAGTTACTCAGTTCGCTATATACAGCAGTAGTTACGTTTGCTCATCCATAATTAATAGTTGAAAAAATTGCAAATTAAAATATTTACCGTAATAAAGTACATTATTTTTTATTTATCTCTCAAATTTTAAATAGATAATCTTAATAGTTGCATTAGATATAATTTAGATTTAAAATACACATCTTTATTGAGTAATTAATTTTTCTACATTTATAATTTAATAAACATCTAGTTTCTAGGTGTAAAAATAAATTCTGCGACCTCATCTATTGGGATGTTCTTATTGCCGCTACGCGACCTGGTGGCGAAAATTAAAGCAGTATAATCGGGTTAGCTGTCACATGTAATAGCCCAGTATTGGGAATTTCAACTGTCTGATGATCGATTTTGTAAAATTTAACAGACTATTTAATGACAAAACGGTTATTGCACTGTATCAATACTTGCGTGACACCAGTCCTGTAACGCGATGGACCCGATTACAGAGCTTACTGAAGTAGATGGCGCTCTCACAGTATTTCCCAATATATCAGCGTCGAGTTATTTAATTACCCAACTATGGTTAACATAAAATGTCTGATCCTTTATTTCCTTCTGGTTACTCAGTTAGTTCAACGCAATAGTCATTTTGGCGCCACAGGAATGTGACCAACTATACATATAACGAACCATTTCATTGGATCCTAGATGGCGCGTCGCCAATATATGTTATACTATATAGTACATACATGGAGTGCAAGCAATTCTCGAACACCAACTGTACAGTCACGCAGTGAAAAAGCGAACAAAGTGAACCGTGTAAATTCGCCTATAGACGCTCCCCTAACTTTGCTCGGTTCTTTCACATTCTGAGCGCGGCTGGTGTTCGAGGATTACTTGCACTCCGTGTATGTACTATGCGTTGCTGAGAAGATGTCTAGCGGAACGACACAGAGGCAAGCGGGGTACATACTTCGCTGGCACCGCCTGTGTCCTGTCTGCTCTCTTCGTATTCGTCACACGAGCCCGCGTGTGACCAGACATGGCTAAAATTGGAGTATACCTAGCCAGGGAAAGGGCGATTCTCTGTGTAAAAATAAGTCAAAAGCAAAGAATAGTTTTGTTTTCATCTAAAGCGTCGTTTTTGAAAAGCCCGTTCAGTATGCTATATTGCTTAGTTAACCCACGGTTTTGCGATATCGTCATACTTTGTTGCTCTCGATTTTAAGGAGTTATAGGTACTGCACACACTAAAGGTGTATCTATGTTGCTATGTACTTAACACGATGACCTTAGGTAACTCGAAAACTGTTTGCTCTATGGAAACGTATTTAACCCTTCGTTTCATGATTTTTTGAAAATCATTTAAAAAAAGTGGATGTACTTCGGAATGGCCCCAGTGGCCGATTGACACGAGGTTTGAGGGGAGGGGTAGGGAGGGGATGTGGAAGCTAAATCTAAAATTGTAGCTTCGGATATTTATTAGTTTCCGTAATATTAATAAACAACTTTTAGTATTTCTGTTGAGTTATTCCGATACAACGCATTCCACTTTCCAACTTGTTCTGGATATTATAGTCTGATTTTCGAGAGTTGAGACCCTGTCCCTTGGACGGAGCGTGGTTTAAGGAGGAACCAATGGTACGCTACGGATTGCGTGCGGCGTTTCTACTATTGGTTCCTCCTTAAACCACGCTCCATCCGAGGGTCCCGCCTCAGATCTCAACTCTCGAAAATCAGACTACAGTATTCGGTACCCGAGACTCGAAAACTTTTAAGTTGTGAGTTTGCAGTGTGATCAGATGTAAGAATTTTTAAGCAAAAGAATCGGCTCCCGCAGCACAAATAGGGTCCCGTAATTTCGGGTACCCGCACACTATTTTCATGCTTGCCGTATTTTCCCTTTCCTTTCCTATGTTTATTATTTATTCATTAAGTGGTAATTTTGTATTACTTATTATGACCTTTTGATGTATAAGTGGCAGGGATTGTACCCTTACCGCGTTCGGTATCTAGTACCGTAGACTAACCCGTCTAACCGAGTAACGCAAGACATCTATAACCCGAGTAACCCGGTTAACGCGGGTTACAGTAAGTGCGGCATCTCTTAGCTGTGTCTGGCCGCTACGTTTGGCCGTAGCGTTCAACAGGGTTTCTTCTTTCAACTATTTTATACTTTTCACTTTATTGTATAAAGAACAGAAAATAATATGAAAGTAACTGTTGTTCTAATATAATTATGAAACACACATTGGAAACACCGTTCTTCGAAGAGGGGGACCTTCCCTCTGTGAATTCGCCAGCGGAGGAGGAACTCCCTCCCTCTTGACGAAGTAGAGGAGGAAAATGCCGTATCTGGGCCCCAAAAAGTAATTAGACTGATCGGCCAGGGCGTTTGGCCAGGGTCGCTGTTTATGAATGCATTGTCCTGCGAGTTGGCGGTTAACAGTGGTACCTGCGAATCTGAAGTCATCGTATGTACTAACCATCGACAGAGCAATATACGGATTCACTCAGCCTAAAGAATATCTACAATTCTTAACGGCGACACCAAATTCTTCATTGCCCTTTAGAAATCTGGCACCGAACAACTCGGCAGACGCTCGCGAATTCGGCGCGGTCAACTTAATCCCTGACCTCGCATATTTATTACTTTCACGTGCGCGCATCACTCTACCAAGGAGTGTCTGATATTGAAATCAAATTGATTGTCATTTGAAAGCATGGTTACAACTATGGTTTATTGAGTAAAAAATTCATAAAGGTTGCTTAAATTTTCCGGCCGGATGACCAGAGTATGTGTCCCCTTAAGTAGCTGTCTAGATTAGACTGCCTTATGTTACTAGTGTAGGAGTGAATATCGGGAACGGTTAAATAAAGGAGACGTATCGTTCGGCTGGTTAGCAACAACTGATTTTATTTAGCGAGTCGGCTACGATCGAGGCCCACCTCGATCGTCCTCTGTTTCCAGCCAGACCGTCCACGGCGAACGCCATGTCGCTTGGCGCGCCTTGCGAATAATTCTATAATTCTATTCTTACACTAGTAACCCGCTATGAGCGGGTTAACCCGCCTGTCTAGAATTTAGAAACCGTTCCCTCGTGGTTTGGATGGGTTACAGTGCCTATCCGGGGTATAGTGACTTAGGTGTGAAGTCCCTCAGCGGGGTCTTAACCGACACCCTGCTGGGTACTGGCCGCTAAGCGTGCCCCCCTACTACCTCTTGCAGGACTGTATTTAGAGAGGACCAGGACAAAACCGGGGCCCTAACTGAAAATAAAACAAAAGTTGAAGATACGGTTTATCATTATTAACAGACATCAATTAAGCTTTGATTAATTATTACATTGATTCATAAATTCTCCACTACTGTTCTAATGCAGTACATATACCTTACCAATATGTATTTGTATTTAATATGAGACAATTTTTAATAGCCAGTAGCAAAGCTGAATTGATGTCTTTTAATAATGATAAACCGTATATTCAATTTCTGTTTTAATTTCTGTTAGGGCCCCGGTTTTGTCCAGGTCTTCTCTAAATACAGTCCCGCAAGAGGTAGTAGGGGGGCACGTTTAGAGACCAGTACCCAGCAGGGTGACGGGTAAGACCCCGCTGAGGGACTTCACACCTAAGTCACTGTATCGTCTCGGATAGGCACTATAACCTTCCTTGGTTAAGAAGGTTCGATACCTCATTGCGGGGCAGGCGGCGAAAGGGGTAAGCCTGTGCTTATACATGGGAGCTCTGCAGTGATACCAATCTTAGATAAAAAAAAATTATGTAGACAAAAATGTTATTTACATGACTATTCCTAATAAAATTATTACTCTACACTGTTGGTTTTGGAACTCAATTAAACAAAAAGTATGTTTAATGCAGCTAGAAATACAATATTTTCATTAAAAGAAGCGTAAAATATCGGCAACGTCGCTTTGCGTCCATCTTTTTTTCTCTTTCCATGTTCATGTCCGATTTTCTTTTTCAGAATTTCATAGGAATACTTAAGCTTTTCATTGCAACATTTTTTAGGACTTTCTCACTATTTTTAAGGACTCTGTGTAACATTTTATAGAAATTGTATCGCTTCTCCCATAACAGCCTGTGTATAAGAGCGCAACTTTGATTTCAATTTTTTCAAAAACCGTGCGGTCAATCTACTTGAAATTTTGACACAATGCGGACTACACTTTGAACATTAGATTAAAACATTTTTCAAAGATTTCTCATTATTTTTTCTCCGGTATCGAACCTCCTTTTAACCGGCTTCGGGTTAGGGTACGGCGCGGATTACAATCCCTGATAAGTGCCCATGTATAACGATTATTAGTTACCTAATAGAGTAGAATATTTTTTCAGGATAAAAAAATATAGTCCCTGTTGCTATATAATCAGTTTTTATTTTTATCAGTTTATATTTTGTGGCTACAACTTAATTTGTACACACAGCATACACAACAGGTGTGACGTTTCCTCGTTGATTACTTCTATCTTGGGATGTACATATTGTTTTTGTTCGTCAGGTGTCCACCTGTTCACCACGCTACTACCAAGTGTTCGCGTGCTATCATTTCCAACAATGATTCCAGGGGTTGTCAGGGGTATCGCTCGGCGAACTCGCTTGATATTACACAGTTCGACAGCCATCTGGACTTGTAACATTCAATACCCGTTTCTTATAGGCTTTCGTGCGCTGAAAACGAGTTCGAAAACCGCTTGTCGCTATCACCCTCAGTTTTTGAGAAATTAGATTTTCAAAAAAAAAACTGCAAATTTTCAACTTTGAACATTTTTTGTGTCGAAACAGTAATACTTATTCGGTTGGTTGTTGCGTCAAATTATTCTATGAACCCTCCCGAATACAACGATGTAAGGTGTTATTGCATTATCAACATTTAAATATGTTTAAACAATGATCAAAGGGAAAAGGACACCCGAAATTCACCCACTTTTGCAGATATCTTTCAATTTATTTCCAAAACTAAGGGTCTAGGAGAAAATCCGACTACTCCACGCGACGCAGCAGACATTTTTCCTTCGGAAAGCATCAACAGAAGTGGTAAGTCACGTTTTGTTTTCAATACAGAAATGAAATAGTTTGCCAAAACGTGCGCCGTCGACAGTGATAGTCACGCGCGTTAAGCGATTGTAGTTACTACGCTGAGCGGCAATGGATCGCGTGCCGCCGTTGATTACCACTGTCGGCGCCGCACGTTTTTCCAAACTCTTTCGCTTGTTTATTAAAAGCAAAACGTGTCTTACCACTTCTGTTGATGCTTTCCGAAGGAAAAATATCTGCTGCGTCGCGTGGAGTAGTCAGAGTTTCTCCTAGACCCTTAGTTTTGGAAATAAATTAAAAAATATCTGTAAAAATGGGTGCAATTCGGGTGTCCTTTTCCCTTTGATCATTGTTTAAACATATTTAAATGTTCATAATGCAATAACACCTTACATCGTTGTATGCGGGAGGGTTCATAGAATAATTTGACGGAACAAGCAACCGAATAAGTATTACTGTTTCAATACAAAAGATGTTCAAAATTAAAAATTTGCAGTTTTTTTTTAAAATCGAATTTTTCAAAAACTGAGGGTGATGGCGACGAACAGTTTGCGGATTCGTTTTCAGCGCACGATACCCCGTAAGAAAGGGCTATTGAATGTTGCAAGTCCGAAAAAAGTCACATTTTGTCGAACTGTGTTATTTGTGTTTGCGCATCAAATTATAAAATGGTATAGTTTAACTTGAAGAACCGTTTAAAGCCATTCATTCTAACACTGGTATACCACTAGCAGTTACTATTCTGGGATTTGGTTACACATGGCGATTCGCCCGTTTTAAATACAATTTCACCCAAGAACCATATGTTCAGATCGAGACCTGCATTTCTAGTATCATTTTGTGAGATGAACTCCTCTACATCAATATCTATCATGTCGTTACTAGATACTCACCAAAATAGCACTATGTTTTTGCCCATTTGATTATTAGGACTTTTATGTGGCATTATTTCTACTGCATAAATGTACAATAATATACAAGGTGCCCCACTAACAATGAACATCTGAATTATTTCCGCTGCTATTGAAAACAGAGAAAATAGCTAAAGAGGGTGTGCGAGGGGGCACGTGGTAATAATAAAAAAGGGCTCCTTCAAGGGAATCTAGAAGGACATTTCAAAGTCATCGACGGTTTTCTGATAACCTCAAGGTCATTTCAAGGTCACGATGTCATAGGTCGTTGAACTCGTCTCAATGTCGGCTACAATACCACGTGATAAAAAATAGATGGTATTATGCATGAAAATGTCGATGACCTTAAAATGATTTATTTCACTTGGCAGGAGGCTTTTCTCATTATCACTACATGCTGGTTCGATGAGTAGGTGCCGCTTGGGCCCCTGCCTAGAAGATCCCCAGGGACCCATCTACCAAAAAAGTTGTTATTTTATCCAAACACTACATTTTGTTTTGTTTCCCATACTTTTCATACCACGCGCGCATAAATTTATTTGCAACTCTGTTATGTATACAGGGTGCCCCAGAACGTTTGAAACCTGGGCCTCTTCCCTTAAATCCGCCACTGAGCAGCGGATATAATTCAGATATTCTATTCCACTAAGGATTTCTTCAGTGGTAACGAATAAATGGTTATTCGTTATTTCTGCCTGCTATTCATTATTCGAATAGATGTAGATACTACTTCAAGGTCACGAAACAACGTAAAAACCGACTGCAATATTCCAGAAGCCTCTATGTCAGTCTGTTGAATTTATAACTAATTTTCATTCCTCGGATAACGATCATCGATCGGTTATCGCGGAACATCGATCCACGAAGGAAATCAATGGCACAGTGAAGAGATACTTGCCATTCTGAATACACGTGTGCATCGTTATCGGCTACCGTAATCCGGAACTACTATTTTCTCATAGAAGCGGCATTTTTCAAAAGTTTCTCTAAAGACGTAGCTTAAGCTTAATACATTGCTAATCATTTTCATTATCCAGGAAGATTATATTCTTATCCCCTTCGCGCTTTGAACTGCCCAAAATACAACATAATAGATAGGAAATACTCTTCGCAGACACTGGTTAAAACCAGGCCCACTTAACGCGACGCTCGCCAGATCGAAACAAATCCTCAAAGCGGATTCTGCTTCTTCGAAATTCCAATTTATCTATATCCTGTGTAATGGATTACCCTCAGAAGTGTTCCATCTCTGTCCTAATCCCGCGCGGAAAGCCATCCCGCCATTGTTGTCGGCTTTATCGGTCAATTAACAACTATGTGACACTCGAAAAGACGCAGTAAAAGCAATTACTATTGCACTGCGATCAGTCACGTTGGCGAGGATAAGCTTTTACACCAGTTAAGCTTGCTTAAGCTGAATTGGTAAACAATCTCGAAGGAACTGCAGCCCTCTGACGAGTTGAAACGCTGGATGCGTCGCTATTAACCACCGTCCGTCTTTCGCACCGCTCAATCGTGGCGCATGCAACGTCCATTCATCTATCACGCTATTGCATTATCGAGAAAAAAACGTGATTCCTCGTTTGCGCACGTGGGATGTCGCAGTTTCTGCGATCATAGCTGCTACAAGAAAAGTTGCTGCGAGTTGTGGCACCTTTTCTAATCGCGTATAGCTTGTTTAAGGAAGAACACAAGAAGAAGAAGAAGAAGAGGAAACATAATGGTGGATATCAAATAAATTTGTTATGAATGTTAAGGGTCAATTCGGATGAGCGATGCGTCGTCGTTGTGATTTCGAATCGGTACATATATATGTATATAGAGACAAATGTATAGATTACACGTGACTAAATTCTTTGCGGCACTATTGTTATATCGCACGACACCGCATCGCTCGTCTGAATTGACCCTAAATCTGTCAGGATAATGATTAGGTGGGTATATGAAAATAAATGAGAGCAGTAAAAGTAAAAGAAAGTAGCATTTTTTCGATAGTTTAAGGTGGGACTATACTTCAGACAACGCTAAAACAGGCCGATTTTGTGGAATTTTTTCTGGAGAAATCATGAAGCAAGTCAGTTTGAATTTTTTTTATGGATTTATATTTAACTTTTGAAGATACGGTAAAAAAAATATGTTAAAAATATACATTGTAGATATCTCTCTATCGACGTATCTTGCTAGAGCACTATGTTTGTTGTTGTTTGTTTTTTATTGTTTTCCTGTGTTTTAAGCAGGATGGCGTTTCAAGCTTATTTTTGCTTATATTGCCCAACGAACTATAGTCCCATTTTTTTTATCCCTCCTCTCTCCTTCGGGTCCCAACAGCAGCAGCGCACTAGGAGAAAGGTGGTCTCCCATCTTTTCCCAGTACACCGCCCCGTGATGCTTAACTTCGGTGATCTAACGCAGGGGTATCGAACTTCCCCACTCCGAGAGCCGCACGAGTCGGGCCCCGGGTGAGCCGGTTCCCCCACTTATTTTTCTTCGGGCGTTGCACGAGACCCGGCAGGGAGGGAGTGCGGTACCCGGAGGAGAAATTCATCGGAATGAAGCAGGTGTGGTGGGGGCCGTTCTTCTACGTCTCTACGGAGCAGGCGAAGAGGAGAAGGAGCCACTGCGGCTCGGGAGCCGCTAGTTCGACACCCTTGATTTAACGAGAACCGGTGTTTTCCATCGCGGCTACGGCCGCTGGTGCTAGAGCACTAAAGAGGTGAGTATGCGCGTCTGCCATGTTGGGTCCTCTGAAGTATTTGTATTTGTATTTTTTTGTTTTCCTGTGTGTTTCTAACACACAGGATGGCGTTTCAAGCATTTCGCTTATATTGCCCAACGAACGATAGTCATTTTTCCTTTTTTTCCCTCCTCTCTCCTTCGGGTCCCAGCAGCAGCGACGCACCGGGAGACAGGTGATGGTCACCCATCTTTCCCCAGTACGCCGCCCCGTGATGTTTAACTTCGGTGATCTTACGGGAACCGGTGTTTCCATCACGGCCATGGCCGCTGGTCAGGGTCCTCTGAAGAGAGAAGATTATTGAGTACCCGCCTTTTTGAGCACAGTGGAGCCATAGAGCCCTAAACATAACTGGAGAGTGAACAGCAGTGGGAAGAAGTAGAGGCGACAGCGGTCCGAGGGAAATAGAAGATAAGAGGTGAACCTATCCTTCTTCCTATTATCCCTCTCACTCTGTACTACCTGTGTTATGTATGTATGTCTGTTGTGCGCGGAAAAAGAAAAACTTGTAACATTCGTAATAAAAATAATTTTTCTTGAAGTCTCCAGTTTACACCATTTTAGTATTGCTCTTATCTGATTTACTAAACAGTCTCTACTTTTTCTTAAGTGAATATTATTAATATTGTTTAGTATATTGGTACAACTAATACATTTTTAGAAGAATGGTACCTTGTAGTATTATTTTTTGATTGGAAGATTAAAGTTAAAGTTCTTATTAGTTTTTTATTCGCGTGTCTATCTACTGGTACAGTGAAATTCCGGAATGGCCATAAATCTGACCATGTGGGCAAACTGTGAAATAAGTACGAGTTATTGTTGACACAATATTAAAATCATTATTTCACACCTTAACAATTATTACTTTGTATTCTTGTTATCTTGTTTTAATGATAATATTCAATTCATGTGTAAAATTCGCGTGTCACACACGAATACACATAACCTTAAAATTAGTCATACAATACTATACTCCGTGTCATTTAAGAAGGAACCCGTTTTGCGCATGTGGAATGAGCTCATTGGCTCCGAAGAAGCGCTGGTGGGGGTACAGCCAATAGTGGCTTCTCCCGGCACCAATGAGCGTCAACCTGCGCAGAACCGGTCTAAACTCGTCGGTCGGCAGGTTCCTTCTTAAATGACAGGGAGTATAGATTGTTTTTACTTAAGTTTCTTTACTGATTTGAATAAATTACTTATACAGAAAAAATATGCCAATAGAAAAAAACTAATGTGTTGTTTTTTTTATTTATTTAATTTCCCTAGAAAACATCCAAATTGCTGATGTTTCATCATGTGCCCAGGTATTGGGCCATTGTAAGGACTATGAATTTTCAATATTTTACAAAATTATTCAATCCAGCAACATGTTGTGTTTTTAATGATAAAGTACACGCGGTGCCCCATGTAATTGCAAAATCGTTTTTATATAAATCGACTTGTATAACTGCAAAATTCTCAAACTTGTTTCCGCCGTACCTTAAATGTCCAGGTATTGGATATCCATCGCTTATATGAATATTGATTGTGAAAGGAGTAATATTTTGGACAATAAATAATAACATCTATTTCTTATATGCACGCATACAATAAACATGGTGGGCGTTTGCAGCGATACGCATCAGATCGTATTTTAGTCAAGCATTCCGATCATGAATTTTGGAAGTCAGTTTTCAAACAATCTTTGAATACGAACAGTGAAGTGGAGCGCAATAAAGTGGTTTGCAACGCAAAGAAGTGAAAGTGCCTACCAAGATGCTAATTAGGCAGTGAAGGGGCATCTTTTCCTCCACAATAAAAAGAAAACTTTACCTATGTTTAATTCCCTCCTTTTGCAGAAAGTTAACTGAGCGTGTAGTAAAATGGTGACTATTTTAAAGTCGAACGAAAGAAAGCTACGTCATTACGTTTCAATGTTCAAGTGGAGAATGTTTTAAAAATTGGCAATGTCTCACGTTCTGTATCATTATCGTTAGACATTTAAGACGTTTGTTAGCTGCAATTACTTACAGATCTAACTATCAGGAAACGTTTCTTCAAAGAGATTACCACATTGCTGATAGCGAAGAGAATAGATGAATTAAAAAAAGTGAAAGCTTTCGATTTTTACACATTTTGTGGCTTGCGAATACCATTTCAGACATATTCAAAGATTTGCGATTTTGTTTTATCTCTTTAAGGGGTCATGCTCAGTCAGGAGGCCGGTAAAAGGGTGCTCTTTGGAAATTTTTTACTCAAAAGCTATAACACATTTCTCAAAAAAACTTTTTTCCTTTTAAGGATTGCATCTAGTACCGTGCATCGTAATTTTTTTATTTAAAAATATTTATCAATAACTAAGTTATTGTCCATCACTCGAAGGTTCTCTAAAAAAAAGGCATCTGCGGTGACCACTGCTGCTCAAAAGTCCATCATCTAAAATAAAAAATTCAAAAGAATTTACTGATTATATTATATTATCTAGTATTTCAAAAACTGACGACCTGACTATGTACTACCATCCTCATTCTTTCCACATTTAATTATGTGTCCCGCTTGTAAGACCCGTTCGCCTTCTATGAGATTCCTTTAACCAGGATTCACACTTGCCCAATCACAAATGCTTTCCTAGAAATTAACATATTTCATAAAAAAAAAGCCACATCACTGCATATACAACACTTGTTCACGCCTCTGCTTCGCTCCGACATCAAAATATGTACTGTTGCCAGATGAGAAGAAGAACAACTACCCACAAGCTGAAATGTCACAGGGACAAGGGGAATCGCCCGCTCGCTCCCCCCAATTCCTTGCAACAAAGTCCGCCGTGTAAGGCGGGATCTCCTATAGTCCAATTTTCGAGAGTTGAGACCTGAGGCGGGTCCCTCGGACGGGGCGTGGTTAAGGAGGAACCAATGGTACGCTACGCCGCACGCAATCCACAGCGTACCATTGGTTCCCCCTTAACCACGCCCCGTCCGAAGGACCCGCCTCAGGTCTCAACTCTCGAAAATCAGACTATAGCTACGACAGGTCGCAGCGACTGGCTAGAATCCCACTAGTGCAAGAGAGAAACAGATGCACTTCTCCCTTGCACTAGTGGGACAGCCGTCGGTCGCTGCGACCTGTCGCAGCTATACTCGTTTCATCCTAAGAAAAATCCCGTTCGCGCAGGGATGATTCTGAGGAGGCGCTGGTTGGTCCGACTCCCCACTTAACCGCCTACGTTTTTCTCCGTCTTACCACCTGTTACCTCTCTGTCAGCCGTTCCGCAACCTGCAGTGTTGACATTGACATCGGTCATGTCACGCCCTCGGAGGGGCAGGGAAGTCGGCAGGTAAAGTGCTGCGAGCAATAGCCTGCGTCGGGCCCGTAGGCGGTAGTGGGGGCCGCGCAGAACGGCCACAAAACGGTCGGGGCATAGGATTTTTCTTAGGATGAAACGAGTATAGGAGGTCCCGCCTTAACCCCTCAACGACCACCGCAGTATCTGGTAAGGACCCTAAGTTTTCCACTGGTCGCCCACCTCCGTGTCTCGTACGGACCCTCCGTTTTCCACTGGTCGCCCGCTGAAAACAGTGGAGGTTTTCGTTCCGAGGACCCGGGCCTCACGGTCAGTTTTTCGTTTCAGGGGTTGGTCGTTGAGGAGTTAACGCAGAACGCGAACGAAACAAATCACGACAGCCTGCGGATATGGACAGCCGCTAAGAACCGAAAAGTAGGACTTCTTGGAGGGGATAGGGTGGAGCGAGCGGGCGATTCCCCTTGCCTCTGTGACATTTCAGCTTGTGGGTAGTCGTTCTTCTTCTCATCTGGCAATAGTACAATAGGCGTATAGTAAAACGGCTTCCCTTCGGAAATTTGGCAACGTTGCATGTCACTAGGCATAACTCAGCGGTTCTAGTGACATGCAACGTTGCCAAATTTCCGAGGGGAAGCCGATTCTAGCGCCTAGTGTACTTGCTTCAGCTCCGCTTCATGCTCCGAGTGAAACGTTTACAAGTGGCAACGCCGACGATCAATTTCGCGAGTTTCTAGGCAACACGCGGGAGCCTCGCGAACCCACATATTTCCAACACAATATTTTTTCAGTGATGAAAAATTGAGAATTAGTATTTAAAAAAATTTCACTCATCTGCTTTTATAATAAAGAATAAGATTCAAATAATAAAAAGAAATCTGGAGCAGTGGAACAGTAAAAAATTTCCCGTGCTCTGACTCCGCTCTTGCTCCTGCTCTGGGCAAATCTCATAGCTCCACTGCTCCGTGCTCCAGCGCCGAGCTCCGCTCCAACGCTCTGCATAGAACTGTATAGGCAACCGAAACACGATTTTGCTCTAACACGGTTAGAGAACTGGGAAAACCACCACATAGCACAGTGTTATTAAAACATAGTGTTCGCTCTAACACGGTGAAAAAATTCTACAATTCAATATTTTACCCTGAAAAGCACACAAAAAAGGCATAAACTCAGCCGAGCAATACGAATTCTATTTTCTGAATACGGATCCTTCACTCAAAGAAGCGCAAAATTCAAAAGAGAACTTCAAAAATGTTCAACTCTGTACTACGAAATTTTTTAAAATCTGTCAAGGAAGCAAACGAAAGTAACAGATTTTTTTAAAAATGTAGGACATAGAGATCTAGATGCTGCAGAAGAAAGTTCAGAAGATGGTATTTAGCAATGAAGAAAACGCTTTCGTTTAATTGTACTCAGCAGCGACGGAAAGGAAAAATATCAGCGTGCATTGTTTAACATTAATAATGCTGCTTACTTATCAGTGAACGTGTCAGTTCCGTGCGGCGTGCCATTGGTAAGAAGAAGAGAGCCTCTGTCCCCTTTTTTTCTTACCAAAGGACGTTGTCACGGAACTGACACGTTCACTGACAACTGAGCAACGACCTTAATACGTTTGATCAGTTATTGTTATTTTAATAAACATATTTCTAATAGTTGTGAAAGCAAAATAGTACACTAATAGTTCTTGTTGGTTTCTGGAATCTAACCCTGTTTTTTGTACTAGTTCACGCAATTAGCCCCGTGTAACAGGATTTTAACCGAACCACCGTGTTAAGGTCAATTTATTTTATACAGACACCGGCATGGGAACGATCCGAGCGGGAAAACCGTGCACGCGCGGCGAACGCTCGGAGGACTCTCGGCGGGCGTCCGTGCCCAATCCGTGCCATCTCCGAGTTGTATTATTCTGTACTGTTATGTAACACAATACTCTACGTGTTGCGAGCATAAAATTTGGCAACGTTGTGCTCTTGATTTTATTTAAACAGGTCACTTGCTGTAATGCTGAATATTCCACGTGTGGCATAAAGAAGGTCAGAAGTACACGCGAACGGGTTCTTTTAACTTCTTGCCTATTAGTGCAACTACTTGTATTAATAGTCTCCATTTCACACGTTTGAGATATCTGATATCGCCATCAACTACGACGTTTTCGTCAGCTTTGATGTAAGAGAATTTGCATTAATAGATTAAGTAAAAATTGTGTTCGCACACCGTCTATGGTTATTTAGAGTCAAGGATAGGAACTTAAATAATATATTCCCATTGGTAATAGATACGTGAAAAATCCTGCTAACCTTGAGACCTACTTCCGGGTTCTCAATACCACTTAAAGAATTAATAAAGTGCTGCTCAAATGACTGTGCTCCGCCAGCTGCATGTTACGTACTATATTTTCGAATACATTCATCCCTCGATTTACGTGGCTTTTATTTGTACGCGGTAATTAATTCCTCCTTCGATGCGGTACTTTTTATACGCGGTCTCAGTTTGACACGATCTCATTTCACACGATCAAAAAATAAATCCTTCTATTCGAAAGGATTCGAGGATGATGTCACAGTGGCCGCCACCGAAAGCCAAACTTACCACTGCGGTCGTAACTCCACAATTTTGAAAAAAATCATCTAAGGACACCCTGCTAATGAAACTGAAGAACTGGTGCCAAATATTCTTAGTGATGAGAATAGTAACTTCGAACCGATTAAAAAGGGAAGGTTGACTGCTTTGAAGTACAGTACCATGCTTTACCGAATTGCACTTAAGAGTAGACTCGTTCCGCGCAGCGACGACTCTTAGCAGGCTGTTGATTGGTAGGAAACCGGAAGAGAAAGCGCTACGACCAATCGCGTGCGCGAGCAGTAGTGGGAGCCGCGCAGGTCGGTTGCATATCGGTGGGGGCGTAAGTCTACTCTTATATGGAATGGTATATACAGTGGCTCGCATTAATATTCGGACACTTTTTAAAATAAGGTCGAGAATCGCGAAAATTCCCGAAATCAGCGACTCTCGACCTTATTCTGCGATCTTTAAACGTTTGTAGCTCGGAGCAACGTTAACCGATTTTCATGAAATTTTAGGCACGTATACAACTTACTGCAATCTACAAACGGGTTTTTTTTTAATTTTCATTACAAGCTCACAAAAAAAAGTTTAAAAATCGACCTTTACTATTCTTTTCGCTATTCCAACCAAATACATTTTTTTTCAAAACGACGAAACGCATCAGTTAGCAAACTAATCCTTCTAGCTTCTCAAAAAAACTCAAGTTGTTTGGACCAATTCTAAAAATGTTATGCGATTTTAAAAAGTGCCCGAATATTAATGCGAGCCACTGTAGTAGCATTTAGGCCAGATCCACACTATTGGTCCAGTCACGCTCCGGTCTCCATCAAAATCACATCCCTGAGGGTCCACACTAGGGACGTGCGGGTAATCAAATGTGTCGGGTACCCGAGCGGTCGGGTCGGGTCGGGTAAACTCGGGCGGGCTCGGACAGGGGCCCGGGACAGACGGGCCTACGGGTAGTTCGACTGTGTCGCGTAGCCCGATTACTTCGGATAGCGCGATTGTATCGGGTAGCCCGTGTTATTTCGGGTAATGCGGTGCTTGATAAGTTCATACACGCATTCAGCTTTTTTAAACAACCGAGTACTCGAAAAGCATGTACGAAATCTTTACCTATATGAAACTTCAGAATACGATAATTTTCACATGAAAAATAATGCTTCTAACGGATTTGTTCAAAATCCTTCTTAAGTAAAAATTCAACTGAGAATATGATGATTTTCATATTCATATGCTTGTATATTTTTATTAAATACTATGAAACATCCGGAAAATATGCGTTTTTAAACATGTATTTAGTATTGCGATATTAAAAGAAGGAAGTTTAATGCATTATTAACAATATTTTCTGGATGTTTCATAGTATGTAATAAAAATATACAAGCACATGAATATGAAAATTATCTTATTCTAAAATTTCATATAGGTAAAGATTTTGTACATGCTTTTCGAGTACTCGGTTGTTTAAAAAAGCTGAAGACGTACATCAACTTATCAATCACCGCATTACCCGAAATAATCGAGCTACACGACACAGTCGGACTACCCGTAGGCCCCTCTGTCCCGGGCCCCCGTCCGAGCTCGCCCGACTTTACCCGACCCTACCCGAGCCCGAAAAGTCGGGTACCCGCACACCGCTAGTCCAAACTCGTCCGGCTTAATAGTGGGGAGGCTCACGGATGTGATTTTAATCGAGACCGGACAGAAAGTGTGGATCGGGCCTTATTGTTGGAATTTGTAATGGCCAACTAATTCCTAATTTGGAGATACTGTGGGCCAAGCACAAATTACTAGAATACCTACTGGCAGCGACAATGACTAAAATTTAAATTCGTCTTTCTGAGCCTTCGTTATTATTGTTTTTACGCAAATATGTGAAATAAATATTTTTACAGCATACACGGGCTTTTCTCTTACGTATTTCTTTTCGAACTAGCAGATTCCATTTACGTGATTTCAACCGTGTGAAAAAGCCACGTGGGACGAATATTTCGCGCAAATTCAGGGACGAGTGTACTGTAAAGTAATCATTAAAAAAAAAATTAAGTTTCATTGGTATATAATAGCTAGTCTGTTTTTGCTCGTCAATAAATGTACCAGCACCAGCAGAGACTGCGATAGCATCGTGCATAAATTGACTATTCCTAAGTGATGTATTTTTTAACATAATCTGTACTTAATTGTGAGAACCCAGTTTTGATAAGATTCAATAAGATGCTGCGCAAGCTCCGGAACTATGTACGAGCCGTGGAGCTTTGAGACGATGTCTTGAAAATGTTCTGGCCAATCAAGAATATGGAATTTTTCAACAGTTCAGAACTGTCTTGAGACTAAAATCGGTTTATAAGTTTTGAAGGTCTTAAAAGTCTTGAGAACTTAAAAAACTTAACCCTGCTTGTTGATATGGCTATGATACTGAAGAATCTGCTCGCCTTTATCATAATGAAATAGAACGAACCAAAATCGAAGCACTACGCATTCAAAACTTAAAAATCTCAAAATTTTCAAGACTTCAGAAAACTTCAAAATTTTATAAAATTTGCAGGATTTTACAAAACTACGAGACGCGAGGCTTTTGCGAACCGTCCCAACACCTTCTGAATTTCGAGCTGTATAACCGAGGACGTTTTGGATTTTCATAAACACCATCACTGCTGGCGACGCGTCTGTCGTTCGCTAGTGAGCGTAGTTTCTCGCGCGCCGATGTAATACAGCCTTACTAATTGCCTCTAATTGATTTACTACGCAATACCGTTTCACGGAAAACTAGACTGTAACGAGTGAAATTGAGGTTTTAAATATTACGAGGCTTTATGCCAACGATTCAGCGTGGGAGAGCCACTTTTACATCGAAGGACGTCCAACGAACGTTTTGAAACGGTGCTTTGCCACGTTTTGCGTCTGTTTCGCTCCATGATATTCTACTCTTTAATAAGACGAGTTCTAAGTCCATTCGCGCTATCAAATTGTCTTCAGGCCAAATATTTATAATGCGTTCAGCAGGGTGACTCATCGTTGGATCACTCCCGTTTAGAGGTGTGCGGCTACCCGAAATTACGGTATCCGAAATTACGGTACCCGATTTGCGATTCGCAACCCGATTTTCTTGCTTAAAAATTCTTACATCCGATCATACCGCAAAGTTTCAACTCAAAAGTTATCGAGTACCCGAGATTTATGGTCTAAACACACTTATCAGTTCCGTGACGACACAGTGGCGGAGTACCAGTGGTAAGATGAAGAGGAGCGTGGAGGATCTCTTCACGCTGACACGAAACTAACACGGAAGGGATATGTGTGCGCAGACCTTTTGTCTTATGCACTCTCTGTCAGGACCGCACACAGGCTAAGCCCCTGCCACAAAATCCTCGAAAACAGGACAGTCCCTAGTAGCATTTCTGGTTGGCACACAGTATCCCCAAGTTGGAAATTAGTTGGCCGTCAAAATGCCAACAGTAAATGCTACTAGAGGTGTGGGGCTTTCAGCCCCCCATCTCACCCTTAAATTTGGTGGCGCGAACAAGTACGTAGGATTTGTAAAAATGAAAGGGAAGAGCATAAAGATGAATATGTAAGGACGAATTGTAATTAAATAATATTGACGCTGAGCGCGGATCTAGCAGAGTTATCGAAAATGAACCCAATTTGATTCCACGAGGATGAAATTTTAACGCGAGCATACTTCTTACCTTTTCTTTTTGTGTACACGATTAAACATCCTAATTACTGTATAAATTGGATGCGAGTTCATTTTCGCAACTGTTTTTGACGTTGTTAAAAAATTCTTTCCCAACATGCGAATTCGCTTCTTAGAAAGTTGATTGCTTTTAACGGGTCTTTCTACTGGGACAGCTGGAAAAACTTAATTTTTCGGGAATTAAAAACAGAAACAAGTATTGCATGTGTCACGTTTTAAGTTTGCAGGTTTATTCTATCACCTTTTAAGACTAGAAATAAAAATTTGTACCTAAGTAAAAATATCGGTGAAAAGAACAATATCCTTCCGGGTGCCAGACCTGATATCAGCAATTGAACTTATCTCAGACACAAAATTTAGAAAGATTGGCAATCTGTAGACGCATGGCTATCATCTGAACCAGCATAATGAAAAAATATTGAGAAATAAGGAAACGGCAACGTCTTAAAAAATTTCATCAATTTTAGCAAAAAAAAAAGTATGATTTTGTTGACAGTAGTAATTCAATTTCGTAAATATTTGCAAAATTCTAGTTCGAACGATAAAGTAACGTCTACTGAGTATGCCTGATATATTTGTAGTGGATCGGACTTTTGGTTTTTTGGCAATCAGGTCTGGCATCCGGAAGGGTATTGTTCTCTTCGCGATGCCCCTATTTCGCTATAAATCGATATTTTTACTGGCAATTTTTTCTTATATTCTTAAAAGGTGATAGAATAAAGATACGAATGTGCAATACGAGTTTCTTTTTTTAATTCCCGAGAAAACGAAGTTCTTTCCAGCAGTCACAAGAAGAACCCCTTAACCCGCGAGAGGGCGCACACGGAGGTTTCCTCCGGGTGCCAGACATTTCGTTAAATAACTATAGATTGTCAACCTGTAAGGCTATGAGGTACTTTCTACCTTCCTCTTTATTAATTTACTTTAGATCGAACCATGTTTCATTGTTCTCACTGTTGAATTGGTAATTTTGCAGAATGTTTTATCAGATCGCGCGCATCAAGTGCGTGTGACTCAGCCTGTGCGCTAGATTTATTTCCATTCTACGGCTAAAAATTTAAATAGTTTTCCAGACTAAATTGGCTGGCACTATTTTAATTTCCAGGCAGTTTATGGCGTAGCTTAGAGTAATAAAATTCTTGAGAAAGTTAGGTACGATTTGTTCCGTTCGACGAAGCAATGACAATTACAGATTGTACTAATAATTTAGTTCTTTAATTTTGGTTGAGATAATTTTGTATTCAAGCTCTATAGTTGTGTGCAGTAATATTATATGTACACATATAGTACAGCTAAAAATGTTACTATTTCATGCGAATAATTATTATTGTATTCCCTTAGTTTATTGTTTACATAAATGCGCATAGAGTTTATTTTTTGTGCTGTATTGTTGACATAATTAAAACCCGGAGGAAACCTCCGTGTGCGCCCCTTCGCGTTCCAATTAGTCACGCGCCTTCTCGCGGGTTAAGAAAAGTCTTTGACAGAATTTCGGAGTTGTCACAGTGCATGTACAGAAATGTAAGGGGTGCAACTTGACATAAAAGCTTCTACTGAAATAAATGATAACAATCAAGTGAATACAGAAATAGATATGTGTGTCCAGCTGTTTTCTTAATCCAATGATTAAAGAAGCTTAGCAAACACTTGCATTATTCATACACATGAGACAATGCCATTGTTCCCATTCAAATCAGCAATTTTCGTTGTTAGAAGAAAAAAAATATAGCGATTCTTTATGAAAAATAATCGAGTTCGATGGTATCACACGTTTGTCAAGTGATGCTTGACAAAACAACAACCACACGAAGTGCATATGTGTTACGTGGCCACAATCGAACGAGCCTACTGTACAATAATTCCCATTCCTTTGATACTTCTCTAATTAACGCCTGTTTAGTCCCACGGAATAAAGATTGCTCATTGTGTTTCAACGTTTAGTTTCTTGTCTCTTGTCACTTTTTATTTGGGATACTTAGACACTTCATCATAATTTTTTTTTCGTCGAACAAAACTGCGACGTCTTTCCATTTCGCAGTAGCTTACGTGCAAAAACCTTAGCTGCCAAATATAGTAAGCATGCCCGAAAGCTAGTAGTAAAGTTAACAAAATTGGGAAAATAATTTGAAACGCGAAAAGATTTTGGAAATTTTAAAATTATAGACTCAAAACAAACATACTTTTAAGTGGCATGTGATTTTGTTATCTAAAATGAGAGGTGATTTATCAGTGAATTGAAAAACTGAATAGAAAACGTGGAATAAAACTCGTTCACAGGGGGTGAGCTTTTTTGTGAAAATCGATTTCGAAAGCAGCTCTGTTATGTGCGCAACAAAAAATCACCCGAATTTGTCGTTAAATATTATACAACGGCGAATAAAGTGAATCCTCGTATACAAATAAGTTGAAAATGTAGAAGTCCAAAGTGCCAAGGCTCATCAAAATCGGTGTCTACCACATGGTGTCCTCCCCTTGTCAATATGAAAATATGGCTGTACTTCCGAAAGGGACCGGTGGCCGATCGAGATGAAACTTGGTGGGTATTACGAGGGGTGTGGAAAGACCCCAAATATAAAATTTTAGCTTCGGCAATTAATGCGTTCAAAAGATACAGGGGTAACTGTGCATAAAAGGGTACACCTTACCGATTTTTTTTAATCACTTTACCACGGTCTCCCCTCTTAACAATATTTCTGTTGACTTATACCGACACAACACATTCCACTTTCCAACTTGTCCCGGGTCTTAGTATTGATTAAGGCTAAATTAGTGCAGGGTAGTGATCCTATAGGCAGTGATCGGAACAACGTGTATCGTTGCTGATTGGTTGCCGCGATTTGGAGCAAATGCGACAGTAGACAGAGAAACAAACCGTAAAAAAGAAAGAGACAGAAAGAGGGAGAGTAATACTGATAGAAAGCGATAGATAAACGTTCAGGTTATGTTACTTTCGGTTTTGCTCCAAAATGGCTGAGGTTATACCGATCACTCTCTAGAGCAGGGGTGTCGAACTAGCGGCTCGCGAGTCGCAGTGGCTCCTTCTCCTCTTCGCCTGCTCCGTAGAGCCGTAGGAGAACGGCCCCCTCCACACCTACTTCACTCTGATGAATTTCTCCTCCGGTTGCCGCACTCTCTCCCTGCCGGGTCTCGTGCGACGCCTGGGGAAAAATAAGTGGGGGAAGCGGCTGACCCGGGGCCCGATTCGTGCGGCTCTCGGAGTGGGGAAGTTCGACACTCCTGCCCTAGAGGATCACCAGGGCGGGGGGTGCGCAAAGCACGGTGGCGAACCGATGTGAGTTTGGCGATGCTAAAAATGAGACTGTGGTTACAAAATTTAAAAAATAAAAAATGGCATGACGGGAGGGTTCCCGGGTAGGGGGGCCTGCACCAACGTCAAAAAAAAATTTCAAAAACAAAATTAACAATAATTTTTTATTAATATTTTGGAAACTAATAAATACCCGAAGCTACAATTTTAGATTTTGGGTCCGCACCCCCTCGCCCCAAACCTCATCTCGATCGGCCACCGACCCCTTTCGGAATAATATCCGTATAATTTTCATATATGATACAATTAATTATTGTTGTTCATGTTAATATTAATTTTTATTGTAATTCGATGTACATACCATGGTGTAAGGATATACGGTGTGCTCTTGCGCAGCCTTTCAGTCAATAACGTGCCCTTCCCAAGATCCTTCATATTGGATTTTCAACCAATAAGATAGAAAGAATTTGTCAACATTTCAATAACGCGTCCGTACACATACATATGCATTCATATACATACATATTTTAATATGGCGGAAATTGGGAATGCGCAGTAGAAAACGAAATTGAGCCGCTCAGTGAGCACACCTTACGTGCATTGTGCATGCTATCTTGAAACTTGAATATCACAGAAATTATTGGGTTTAAAACAAGTGTACCCTCATACTTTTTTTTTTAGAATTCACCACAATATCAATATTATCATAAAAGATAAAAAAATAAGCTTGTAATCCTCTTCTCCCCTCCACCCATAACAAAACTATTGTCATCGCATTATGTGCTCCTTCGCGACCATAAGGTTCTGTATCTTTAATGCTCTACTAATGGTTAGCATAGCAAAGGCATTGTATGTGAACAAAATTATTGACCCAGCCTGTAGATCTAAAACCTGTCAAACACTGTAGCACCTAATGGTAAGTACCTACATGTTTTAAAGGGTGTTTCAATAAAAAAAAATTAGTAACATCATTGTCAGTATGCGAATATATTTATTTCATTAAAATTACTAATTCAAGTTTCCCATTGATTTTAACTACTTCCTCAGTATTATGTTATATTAGAGGCAGTGACAGCAACAACGGACTCACCCACATTTTATTCGAAATTGAGTTAGCAGCAATAACGTATTCCAATAGGCCCTACTAATCATATGAAATAGGAAAAAAAAATTTTTTAATGTGGATTGCTCCGTTGTCGCTCTCACTGCCTCATTTTGAAAGCCCGTTGGGGTAAACTTGCCGATGAACCGGGCCCTCGCCGATTTCGATGACCTTCACATACGTTGTCAAAGTCGTCATTCTGAACAACATTTCCCTTTAAACTTTTTGGCGGTCGGCTTTGGTTTACGAGATATCCGCAAAAAACTTTACTTAACACTAGAACTACCGAGTTTAAAACACACCTTTCTTTAAGGTGTGCCTACACGACAGATTTCTCAAAAACTACGTGATTCAGGACAGTAAAGTATATTTGTACAGTGCAGATAAGTATGTCTTCTAAGAATAGATCGTAGAGAGGGAACAAATGCATGGATGATGTTGACAGTGGACACGACTTCGCGCGACAGAAGCATCACACGGTGGCGTGTCACATTTGTCCTTCTTTCGATAAAGAAGGAAATATAAACAAATACAGTAATGCGCGAGGGGATTAGGACCTCTTAAATAAAATTTTAGCTTCAGGTATTTGTTAGTTTCAGAGATATTAATAAAAACTTTCGGCATAATGCATTGAAATCTGTCTATACAGACGTTACTAACAGAACCATCTTCTTGTCGCCGTCGACTGTTCCACAGCCGATGGTATTAGTACTGGTTGGGGCTAGATCAGGGCAGGGGATGCGCGCCCGCTCGCATAAAAGCATGGTAGCAAACCGATGTGAGTTTGGGGATGTTCAAAATGACACCACGGTTACAAGTATCCCGCGATGAGGGCAATATCGCTATTGATGTCAAGGTCGTCATTCTGAACATTTCCCTTTAAACATTTGGCGGTCGGCTTTGGTTTGCGAGATATTCGCAAAAACCTTTACGTAGCACTAGAATTACCGAGTTTAACACATATTCACATCGATCCGCTACCATGCTTTACGCGCCGGCCGCCCCATCTAGCCCTAACCAATACTAATACCGTCGGCTGTGATGTGACAAGTCGCGGCCCACCACACGTGACTTAGTGTCAACGAGCGTCACCAGAGGTCTCTAATCTTTCCCGCTAGTCCTATCTCTCAATATCATTCGTATATATACAAGTTCCAAAATCATATCCTCTGTGTCCCCGTGCGTGTCTAGGGAAGGGGCCGCCAGCTATAGCCCTACTGATGAGTCTGGCTGGCGGTTCCAAGATGAAACACACACCTCTTCTTTTTTCCTCCTCGATCCTCAAAAATCGCCAATCCACCTGCCCCGCACAGTTTTACTGCATTGCGAAGTAATCCGGCCGGCCTTAGGGCGCGACGGGTACGTTGGAGGCGACGGGGCAAGAACTCCCTTCTTCTCGTCATTGTCCTACCCCCCACCACCCAGGACGTGACAGTGAAACAGATTTCGATATATTATGCCGAAAGTTTTTTACTAATATCTCCGAAACTAAGGCCCACCGCCAAAAAGTTTAAAGGGAAACGTTGATCAGAATGACGACCTTGACAACATATGTGAAGGTCATCGAAATCGGCGAGGGCCCAGTTCATCGGCAAGTTTACCCCCGCCAATATTCAAGTCCGTATCGAATAAATCACCCCAATGGAATATGCTGAATCGACTATGAATCACATGCACCGAAATATTAGTACCGCGGGAGGAAAATTTCGAAGCCATGAACCTAACGCACATAGCGTATACCCCCAACCGTGTGATTATCACGTGCCGGCTGATTATATTCAGGAAGCAGCTGGCGGTAAACTAATGTTGATTGTCCGGTTGAACGAGAGGTCAACTGACAATTGAACTACTCTCATTTACGTTACCATTAAAGTACGATAATATCAGTTTCGGTTGTTCGTGTTTCTCTTTAACATTCATAGAAAAAATGAACGTAGGAACAATCGTTGCTGGAAGCAGTAACTGTCGTTGACAAATACATGGTGCTACGTCAGCTCGCATGTAATAGGTTAAAGTTTAACCGTTGAACGCGTATTATACCATATGTTCGTGGGTAAGTACTGTGTCACAGATGAGATATAGGATAGACCAAGCGTCCGATGTAAATTGTCCCACGGCTTGGTGGCTTTAAGGGGGCATACCCGTTTGAACCCTCGGGAAATGTGTACATTTTGTGGATTTTTTTAAAAGTCAACGGCTTGATGCAGATTTCCCGTTTTTTGACTAACTTTGCATAGTATTGTGAACTACTTAAAAAAAAAGTTTCAGTTAATTTACTGTTGTTTTTCGGAAGTTATGCATACATATCCGAAAGTCTCTCGATTTTAGACGGCTAAACGGTGGGCCTAAAAACTCGCGCTACGTTCAACCAATTCACTTCCAATTCTGCATGCAGGATCGTAATAAGATTTCACATCGTTCAACGAGGCCTTTTTTATTCCGATTCCCCGTTTATTATTTATAATGAAAAAAGGTGGCCTTAGCTCTTAGAAAAATGTAACTTTACCTTTGATCTTTCACCATTTCTTTATTTTTCAAAATTTTCAAAATCGGCCAAGTTGGACGATAGCTATTGACATACTTTATAAGAAAATTTTATTGTTTTTAATTTCAGACACGACATACAGCTGTTTTCAGACCCACCGTTTAGCCGTCTGAAATCGAGAGACTTTCGGATATGTATGCATAACTTCCGAAAAATAATAGGTTTTCAACTGAAACTTTTTTTTTAAGTAGTTCATAACACTATGTAAAGATAGTCAAAAAACGGGAAATCTTCATCAAGCCGTTGACTTGTAAAAAATCCACCAAATGTACACATTTTCCGAGGGTTCAAACGGGTATACCCCCTTAAGGCGGTATCATATTAGTAGATCATCCTAAGTTAGTTACGGTGTTTGCAACGCTGTCATCAGCCCTATTTGAATTTTTCTGAAGCCTTTCGCGCGTTATGTCACGGCCGGCTCTGGTACCGGTCGGAACATAGTCATCGGACTGATGGTTGTTCGAAATGCGGTGTTGCAACATCGTAATGTCCGGCCTGTACTACAGACAGCCATGGTATACCCTCTTAATCACTTTAAAGCCCGCATACCATGTTCGTGTCGCATGCAACGTTATCGACCGGAATAGAATACCACCACAGCGCCACTAGCAATTATAACTAACATTAAGTGAGATTTCCAGTATTTCCTCATATAAGCTTCATTTATCCTCCATAATAAAAGCTCGTCGTGATCGCAACCATTTTGTGTCATGATTTAGATTTTAGAACAAGGCAGCTACATCTTTGTCTTGCCGAGAGTCAACAGAATATTCAAAGCCAGCCCGAAACAGTATGAAGATATTGACATGACTGAACCGTTTGACACGAGGAAACCAAAATACGCATACATACGATTTTCACAGTATTCCCACATAGTCTCTAAATCAAGTACACTCCGCTCTTCCCATAGGCATGCTACATCTTTCCCACGCTATAACATTTCTGGTACAGTGACGTCTCGAGAAGAACCCGCATCTCGGGACCGGGCGCGAGCTCTTTTCGAGACTGGTAGTATATTCGGCTTGCTCTCTGTCTTGGCGAGTGAGAGGGGCTGAGAATGAGTGAGAGGATGTTGGGCAATGTGGCACATTGAATGTGCACCATCATAAGGCGACTACTTATTCCCTGAGTTGAGAGCAGGGCATGAGTATTGCGAACTGTAAAGTGTGGATAATGTGAAGTGTGAGAAATAATGTATGTACTGTGAAGTGTTAAGTATCAGGCATGAACTGTGAAGTGTAGGTTATGAAATATAGACTGTGAAGTGTGAGACTGTAAAGTGTGAATTATAACCTGTGATTTGGGCGCAGGCAGAGCCACCCTTGGAGTTTGCGGGGCCCGGGACAAAAGCCCGATATTATCGAAAACATCTAATTGAAATCAGATAACCTTACGTCTCTACTTAATGCGTCACTTAAGCCTGCCGAAAATCTATTCGAGAAAAATTGATACCGTGACAATTATACTTAATTCGTTTAATTTTTACAAAATGAAGTCCCTAAGCACGGGGCCCGGGGCAAGGGCCCCCCTGCCCCGTGCCAAGGGTGGCTCTGGGCGCATCAAAATGATGTGAGAATAATGTAGGAATAGCTTACAAGTCATGTGGGTATTATATGAGCACAGAATAGTATTGGCAGGCTCTGCTCGAGCCTTCTTGCGCCCTAGGTGGCCCTAGGTGAACTTGCCAAAAAGCGCCCTTTATTTATAATACATTTATTTCATCTTTTTGATGATCTAACCCTGAATTTGTATTCGTAGGTTAAAAAAATTATAGTACAACTTGTAATATTTCATTTAAAGCATTATTTTAAAAAATGCCAACACTGAAAAGACCATTTTGCGCCCGTTGTTAACTCTACGCCCTAGGCAGTTGCCTGATTTTGCCTACAGGGACGAACCGAGCCTGAATATTGGACCATCTTATTTAGGTAGTATGTACATATACAAACGTCATGTTGATTTTGTCTGGTTTATGCCCAGATACGATTTCCTTAGGAAAGTAGGGCCCACCTACGTATACATAACCTCTCAATGAATTATTTGGGAGGACCATATCCACCCGACGAAAAAAGGTACTTTTTCGTAGACGTCTTGCAACTAGAAAAAAGTACATAAAGCATGGAAAGTTTCTATCACTTTTAGGATGTGGTTCGAAGGCTTCTAGTTCAGATAGAGACCACCTTCTCCACGGGGTATATCTATGGTTGCCTAAAACAATTTATGGAGACGCTGTGTACAATGAGGGATAGAGCACGTGACAAAAAGCATCGAATTTTCAGAATACGCAGAACATTTTATACAGTTCTGTCTCCCAAAGTGAAACTCGCTCAGGACCGGCCAGTATCAACTTTCGAATCAGGTACATAACCTATTCGGCTTGCCTTTATTCTCTGCCGCAACGTGTGAGAGGGACTGAGAACGACCGACAGCGAAGGCGACCGCGACAAGCCATAAATTACGGTGCCCTCTCACTCGTCCTCAGTCCATCTCACTCGCGGCGGCAACTACAAAAGAAGTAGTGGGAATGACGGATTATCACTCATGGAATGTCGAAATGGAGACTTATGTGTGATGTTATGTCTATCTTATATCTCGTCTGTGCTACTATCTCGTCGCATGTGATTTTATTTGGGCTAAACTTCCGAAAACCCGCATGCTCCAAATTGGCTGAAATTTTGGAAACAGTTTCATTTTGCATAGAAATAATGTTTGCGAGAAGGATTTTCGCGAATTGAAATTTTGTTTTCCATTTTAATGTCATTCCCTACCTTACCGACGCAATGTAGTATACTGTATAATGGTCAAAACTTTTAAATCAAATAATTACCGTGCTCACATCGGTAATGAAAACAGCAGGTTCAGTGGATTTAGAGCCGTCGTCAGTGTTTCGGTTACATAGGAAGTGATACATAAATGAAAAAAAAAAATTAAGTCGCCAAAAATCCTTCTCGCAAACATTATTTCTATGGAAAATAAAACTGTTTCCAAAATTTCAGCCAATTCGGAGCATGGGGATTTTCAGAAATACAGCCTTTATTTGTTACCGCTAAAAGCACTGCAATCTCGGAGCTCCGGGCACAGAGGTCTCGGAGTGTGCGTCGGGGGGTGGCGGTCCAGCGACTAAGTGGCTGGCCTTCTGTTTTTATTGCAGTCTACAGGCCTGCGGGGCTGTGGAAGTCCGACGAGCGGGGCTCGCCGGCTTCTGGCGGCAGCGGTCCGAGCGAGGAACCAGACATCGCGTCACCCCATCATATTTTGGAAAGAATTTAACCGGAGAGGGTTCTTGCTCCCCCTCCAGAATGCCCCCCCCCCCTTCCCTATTGTGGGGGGCTTGGCAGGGGAAGTACCAATGCACGCCGGGGGGGGGGGGGGAGGTGGCGAACGCATCGTTCTGTTTGGATCTCGCCAGGCTGCCCCCCCGATGTGCGGACCTCCCCAGTCAGGAGGCCACCCCAGAGTTTTTAGTGGGTGCAATCTCCACATAACCTCGTCCCTCCCCCGGGAGACGGGGTATCCGTTATGGATTTTCTCCTGGTAAAAAAAAAGCACTGCAATCTAACTCCATTCTGCTCTGTTTTGTGGTTACACAGACCTCGTCTGTGGTGGTTAAGTTACTGACGACAGTATGATAAAGGTGTTTACTCTGTAGATAAGTTCTACACCCTACATTATTATCAATTGGACGTGCTGTTATCATTAGGTAGGTTTATTATCATAACAAGGTAAATTATTTTTCATTTTTACCTACAGTTAATATATCAGTTTGTAGGTATCGACTGTCGATACAGTGGGTACCTGTATTGCCGAGTAATACCGACGTATGGTAAATAAATACATAGTGCACAATAAGCATAGAATTTGTATAAATTAGTGTTATCAAATGGAGAAATTATTCTTGAACCTTTCTAGCCACTCTGACATTTATTTAACTCACTCGAAAGTCTATCAAAGCCAGAACATTTTTATCAATCACGAGTAAAGTCATGGCAGTAATGATGAAGACTGAAGACCTCTTCACACAACTCACACGAAACACATCTGTGACTTATGACTACTATCTCGGATATACTTGCTTAGTACAGATGACACTAGTTTAATACAGATCGAAATATGTACAAAATGAATTTGTCCGATGTATCACATATTTTGTCCGAAGTTCTCATTCATTCTGAATTTATTTATGTATTTTTGTAATTGATATAAATTTCAACGTTCATATTAAACCTTGTCTATGTAATCCTGATAGTTATATCCCATTTGACAGAATTTCGAAAGCTGTTGTATAACACATATACAGGGTGAGTCATTTAAATGGATCCCCGCGAATATTTTCGAAACTATTGATTATACCGAAAAATGTTTCAGATAAAAGTTTTATGGTTTCGGGGGGGAAATAATTTGGTGTAAAAAGGTTTTTGTGTGTGAGTACATAGAGGGCATGTGAAGGTCAAGTTTGATTTTTCAAATAGAATTATATATTTTTTGATACATTAATCGACTCACCTTATCATTTTCCACAAAAAAGTATTATACTATTTATGCTGGTTAAACCATTTGTTTAAGAGATATATAAATTTAAATATTTGCGAAGTGCTACTATGTAGTAGTAATTCACTGTTTACCTTCTTAAAGTATTAGGAAATAAGTTCAAGCATTCGCAAGTACTTGCTACTGAAATTGAGTAGCACTTCACAATATTGAAATTTAAGTATCTCCTAAAGGAATGCTTTTTCGGCATAAATAGCTAAATACTTGTTTGTAGGAAATGACGAAGTGTGTCAAAAAAATTCCTTTTAAGGGGGGTTTGTGCCTTGCTGAGCCAAAAAATAGGTAATTCTTTGTGAATTTTTTCCACAAAAACGGTTCGACAAATTAATTTGAGGTTTGGCAGGCTGTTTTATTGTATCTTGAACTATTGTTCTGAATTTTTGTGTGAGAGTGAAAAAAAACATGGCAGATACAAAAAGAGTTTGAAAAATAATCGGTTGGTCCTGGCGTTGACGAAAAGTATCTACTGTAAGGTTTATCCGAAACACAAAAATGAAAAGAGATTCTTAATCTATATGAATGTGGCTATCGGATGGGAAATGAAATGAGAGGGGAAAGATACTGACTGGAAGAAGGGGAAAATGTATGCAGGGTGTGTGGTTGGGAGCAGGTGACATGGGGACACGTGTTGGGGAGGTGTCGAGATGGGGGAAGGGAAGGGGGGGAGGAAAGGGTTAGGGAAATTTTGGGGGAAGCAGGATGGGGGGAAGGATGGATGGGCAGAATGGATAAACGAAAGGGAGAGGCCGAATGGAGAGGAATGGAGGACGGGAGGAGGGGGGAGGAGTGGATAGGGAGGAAGGAGGGAGGGGGTGATGGTGGGAGAGGGAGGGAGCAGAGGAGGGAGCGAAAGGGAACAGGGAAGGAAGGGGAGGGGTATGGTAGAGGAGTTAAGAAGGGAGAAGGAGGAAGGTAAAGGCAATAGTTTATATATTGTAAATAGTGTAAATAGTGTAAATAAGCGTTAGAAGTAAGGCAATCGCAAGGCGGTAAGCGTGTGTGGCGGGCTAGCGGGCGAGGCGGACATGGCGAGTCGAGCGAGCCGTGTTATAGTTTAAGTTAGATTAAGGTAGGTTAAGATAGGTTAAGACGGAAAGGTGAGAGGGAGATGTCAGGGAAGAAGGCCCGAACCCCAGAGGGGGTGGGATAATAAAACTACTACTACTACATAAAAAGTAATATTTAAGTTAAAAAACTAAAAAATTTAGTGTATTTTAAATAAAATCGTTTAACTTAAATTTTGATTATATATTGTTTTTATTACTTACTTTTTAGTGTTTAAGTTTTATTTTTGGTTATAGGCTGATTTCAAGTCGTTTGGATTTGTGGTTATGGGTTATATTTATTGATGACTGGGTAATTTTTTAAACCACTTGGGGTTATTTTTTATAATTTTATATTGTCATCTAAACTATGTACGCCTGCAAAGTTTCAAGTCTACTAAATAGTTGGAAGTGGGTTTAAATTGAGTTTCTAGATTTGAACCAAACAAACATAAAAACAAACAAACATACATACATACAAACAAGCAGAGAATCGAAGCTGAATAAAATCGTTTAAAAATCGTTTAATAAATGGCCAGCACTGGCCCAAACCGACGCGGCGGTAGCCGTTACTCGCGAAACAAAAGCATTGCTAAGCTTTGGAATATTCCAAATTACCTTCACCTTCGGTATTCCGAATTAGCAACATGGCACTGAAACCTAAAATTTCATGTCACACTTTGTATTCTAGAAATTATCGCAAAACTGATATATATATATATATATATATATATATATATATATATTCTGCCATCGTCGTTGGCTCACAATAAACATCAGTTTTAAATTCTCTCTGAAGAAAAAGATGAGAAATTGCTCAGTCACGCCAAATCTATCAGTTGGGGAGTTCATTGGCAATACTTAACGGAGTTGCTGTGCATCAGGAGCAGATAACTACCATTTTGATACCACATTGTTCAACTAGGTACATTTCTTAATAAACGTTCCAATAATTTAGATAAAAAGATGAAAGAATATCGCGGTCACTATTAACCCTTGACCCCCATATATGTTATCACTGTCTCCTTAGCGGTGGTTTTCCTTCCAAATTTCATAGTGAAGTGTTGGGTTAACAAAACCAAAGGAAGCCTTAACATCTCGAGAAGGAACCAACGCAGCAGAGATCAAGAAACAAATACTAAGTAGGCAGACCTTGGAACATTCTTCCATACAACCAACAGTTTAAAATCTGTGTAAACTAACACAGACCTTTGTAATTCAACTCATTTCACTTCTTTCTTAATTATATAAATTCATTTCATTTGAATTATACCATGTTTGCTTTAATCTTCTCGTTGCCCCTGTGAATTCACTTATCAATTCCGTCAAATTTTTGCGGTTTTACAATCTCACTTCACACATAACCTTACACAGAATATTATGCTCCGAGAATGAGGCTACATTCAATAAATACAATTCATTAGATAAGCCAAAAAGTGTCTTGGATTCTCTGAGAAAAGCCAAAGGCAAATTTCGTGTCTAAAATCAGAACTCTTCATTTAAATATATTGCGCATTTCTACAATCTTATTTACGTGCGTAAGATGAATGAAGCCGCACTCGCGTGTTGCAATAGGGATGCCATATTGAAAAAAATAAAAATAAAAAAAAATAAGACCAGTCCAGCACAATATTTTATATTACAAATAACCAGGTTTTAAATAATTAGTAGACGCTTATCAACACTAACCATGACCTTCATACGCGCAATGAAACTTAATAAAAGAATTTCAGATCTCCCGACGTAAGCTCTCGCATGAAGATTCATGTACCTACGCCAAGGAATGCCACGCACTTCGTGGCCGTTCCAAACGTTGGAAAGAGATACGAACAATATGTGCGTTAGTTGTTATCATTGCGCGTACACACAGGCACACGTATTAGCAACTATTCAGGCGAAAACAGTATCGTCGCGGAGCGAATCGTTTCGATAATGCGAAAAATATGTATACCGCCTTGAAACGGCTAAATAAGTCTGCGCGGCTGTTTCTCGATCATCGCGCTACGTGCGCAACAAGGTCACCTTTCGTTTCGCGAGTATTAAAGGAAGATCGGGACAAAAAATTCGGAAGGTCAGAGCAGCCGAGGAAAATCGACGGCAGTGTTCGATTTCAGACACGAAAGTAACCGCAAAACCATCGTGAAATTTTGAAATCTTATACTTTACAGCAGATTTTTCTCGCGTGATTTTTGCACGAAAAAATCATGATTTCAACTTTAAATAGCCGCCATTTTGTTTTGAATTAATATTTCGGAAAATTCTCTCCGTCAACCTGAGGATACATTAATATACTAACAAAATCTTTTTTGCTTTTTGATTTTAGATAAGCTTCTTCAAAAAAAATTCACAAATATTCGCCTCTTTTCGGCCGTCTGACAAGGTATAACCCCTTAAAATACATCGCAATTAGTAATTGCAATTTATTTGCAATTGTAATTGCATAGTACAATGTAATTGAATTATAATTAGGAATTAAGAGGTAACCAAGTTGAGAGGTAATAAGAGGTGGGAAAGAAATATGTAGGTAAAGGTTTCGGACAGAAAAAAATTATTATGAGTGCTGAATGTGGTATTATTCATAAATTTATAATATATAAAGAGAAATAAACTCCTTTGTTACATTTTTTCCACTTTTTTTTTCTCACTTCTTCAGTGTTCTGAGCTGTAATTTAATTACATTTTATTTCAATTACATTGTAATTCAATTACACGCACAATTACAGTAATTAGGAATTGAATTAATTGAAAAGTTTGAATTATGTAATTGAGTTACAACGTAATTGAATTAATACGTAATTGAATTACTATGTAATTGAAATACAATGTAATTAAATTATGTAATTAAATTACGTAATTAAATTATGTAATTAAATTATACTGTAATTAAATTATGTAATTAAATTATACTGTAATTCAATTACGTAATTAAATTACACTGTAATTCAATTAGCACAACTGTGGTCACCATGCGGTCACTTCACGAAAAAAATATAAAAAAGGTAAGTTTTTCGAGTAAGTACTAATCATCAAAATTTTGGCACGATTCTTAAAGATTTTGTAGAATTATTATTAATTGTGCGAATCAGTGAAACAAATTTCTGTATAAAACTGTACATATATTCTCAAATTTATTTCTTGCTTTTACACCAACGATCAGTGCCCTATAATAATAAGTAATAATAATAATAATAATTATTAGAAAAATTGGAATATCTATGGTACGATTTAGGCACATTAATCCTAAATCATACTTTTTTCACATTAAAAATAAATCGCTTTTATGATAGAAGTTGATTTTTTTTGTTCATTCATAAAGTATTAATTGCCACTAATTTTGTTTCGTTTTCCCTGTTATTATTTCTGTTAATGGGTACGATTTAGGCGAGTCTACCCTAAGTGATTTTCTAACGTGCCGATATGATCTTCGCCATCCATCGAGGTTACTAAAAAATTCGGTTGTATTTATTCTACCTTGACCCAACAAAACTGACGAAATACCCACGGAGAGCAGTACATATTTATATACTTGGATCCATAGTTACGCAACAACAGCGAGCCAGTTTCCTTCTTTGGTTTTTATATGGCAGGAAATAAAATGCATCATTTTCTAGTGAAACAGTGTTCGTGGGCGAAAAGAGGGCGAAAAGAATCGCTTATTTTTAAAAAATGATCTTTATTAACTTTGTAGTAAAAAAGGTGAATATTTTTAAATTCCGGTTTTAAATTTTTAATTAAATCGCCACTACAAAATGGGTTCAAAAAAGCAAGATGGCTGCTCCACTCACAACGCGCGTTTCATGATCCGCTTCGTCAATGTCATTGCCAGGGTTGTTTTTTCGTTACAATATTTTTCTTTACCGTTACCCTAAAATCCCACTCTGGAACAAAGTCGGCAGACGCCCTTGACGGTGATTCTCAATATGGGGTCACACGTGGTATACTTCGTTCGACTTCATCTTAACCGCAATACACACGAATCCGAAATCTTAGATTTATAGTTATGAAACGCAGTGTACGTTCGTACACTGTCCGCCACGATACTTCCGCAAAGGAATACACGTTGCGCTAGTGCAACACCAACCACGAGTAATACACCTGCCAGTTGTACAAGAAAAATGAATTAGAACATAAGGATTTGTTCTGCACACGAGCAACGTGCTGCTTGCATCATGCACGGCTCTTTCCAATGCCACCTGATCGAAGATCTCGTTAAGCATGGCAGATACATAGTTCGAGCTATGACCCTGAGAAAACATATTCTAATGAGGGCTGCGATTGTCTGTCGAATTTTTCTTTAGTCCAGGGTTTCCCAAACTTTTTCTGCAATGGAACACTTCGCAAACCCAGAAATTTTAACGGAACACTTAGCTTATTTTTTTAGGTTGGGTAATTCCTACTAGTAAAAATTAAAAAATATATTAAAACACCTGTTACGTCCAAACCCGAGATGGTGATTTGGTGATATTATGATTCCGGAACGTAAAGAGGGATATTATTCTTGTCCCGTCGCCTCCAGCGTAACCGTAATCCCTCGGCCCGGTCACGCTTTTTGGAGTACTGAGGGGGGCAGGTGGATTGGCATTAAAGATCAAGGAGGGAAAAGAAGAGATGTGCGTACGTGTTTCGTTTTGGGACTGTCAGTCAGGCTCATCAGTAGGGCTATAGCTGACGGCCTCGGCCCTAGACACACGGGAACTAAGAGGAAATAACTTAGAACTTGTAAATATGCAAACGAGAGTGGACGGTAGCAGTTGCGAGAAGAGTAGACCTCTAGCGGCGCCGGCGGAGACTAACAGGCGTGACCCATGTGGTGGGGCCGGGACGTCACAAACACATTATTTATTAAATAAAGCACTTAATGACTTTGATGAAAACCTTTCCAAATTGTCGCGGAACACTTATTCAGGTTCAGCGGAACAGTGGTGTTCCTTGGAGCATAGTGTTGCGAGCTCCGGGTATAGGCCCGTGCATGGACCTGAAGGACAGTGCATAAGCTAGGCTTATGGACGCGGGGGTTGAAGCGAATGGCGGAAGAGGAATCGACCTTTTCCAGCCGCTTCTTGAGGGACGACTGGTGGTGCCATCTGTGCCATACCGTGGAAAATTTCTTCTGGCAAAACATTTTAAATTTGATTGTTCGTGCGTTGAATGCCGTGGAAGTCACTGGTGACAGGCAGGGTTCTTCAAAATGCAGCTCGGCATTTTCAGAGTCGATTACCATCTAAATACTAATTATTTATTTACATTTCTATACTAATTTTTAACCTTAAAATACAATACTTTTACTATTTTGCTAGAAAATTTAATATTACTTACGTAATTTCGAAAGTATCCCAAATAATAAGACAATTATATGAATACACTACACGCATGCGAGTTACTTTGCAATGCTTTTACACTGTTTTGCACCGTTTTCAACCGTTTTGCACAATAGCGTCACAAGGATATACCAATGAAGGACGCTATTTCTAAAATTTATACTCGGCTGTAGAGGGCACCACCAGTCGTCCCTCACATCGCTGCCCCTTCCGTCTTTCGCTGTAACCCCCCGGAACTAGGCACTGTCCTTCAGGTCCATGGGCCCGTGCATAGCCTGCTGGTGCTCGTAGCTGAAGATAGAAGAAGGTCGGCCCCCTTCAAGAGGAAGATCGGGAGGCCGACAAGAAGACGGTCTGGTACCGAACGCCATTGCGTTCGGACGTGCGGGTCGTACCTTTGTAAACTATTGCTCTGTGTAACAATATAGTTCAGTCGTGTGAACGCCCGTGTAATAATTATTCTACTCCTTTGCGTCGGGGTGGCTTGCGGTGCAAACGCCCCGACGCAACAATACTTTGGGAAACCCTGCTTATAATCGAATATAAGAGCCGCCCGAGTATTTCAATATGCGTCAAGTAAAATTCGAATACTGTAGTATTGAAATAGTATGTGGGGAATAAAATTCGAATAAACTTTGAATATGCATCAAATAGAATTGGAATACTGTGGTATTTGAATATTACATTCGAATTAGGGCTGTAAATATCAGTACTATTGAGTGTCAACCGAATCTTCAATTACTCCAATACAGTACCAACTTATGTATTTCTAAGAGAACATCTCGAGAGTGGAGATCATTTTCATTTAGGCTGGCATAAGTTCGTGTTGCGTTAAAAGTTATTAGAAATGTATTTTTGGTATGTCTACTTATAAATGGTTTAAGGGGGGTGAAAAGTTCCTTCAAAGCTCACTGGTCGAATTAGCCTTTCTCTAAATATTTATCAGTTTGAAAAGTGTTTTAGATAAAAATTACTTACGAGCGTAAATCGGCAACTCGAAAATTAAAAAAAAATCTGACATTTTGCAAAAATGTAGCTCAAATGATGTTAATACCTGACCATTTTTGATTCGGTAATAAAACGGTCCTAAGAGGATGTTATGTTATGTTTTATTGTTTTCCTGTGTTTTAAGCAGGATGACGTTTCAAGCTTATTTTGCTTATATTGCCCAACGAACTATAGTCCCATTTTTTCCCCTCCTCTCTCCTTCGGGTCCCAGCAGCAGCAGCGCACCGGGAGAAAGGTGGTCTCCCATCTTTCCCCAGTACACCGCCCCGTGATGCTTAACTTCTGTGATCTATCGAGTACCGGTGTTTTCCATCACGGCTACGGCCGCTGGTGGTCCTAAGGATGTTGTTGTTGTTTGTTTTTATTGTTCTCCTGTGTTTTAAGCAGGATGGCGTTTCAAGCTTATTTTTGCTTATATTGCCGAACGAACTATAGTCTAATTCTTTTTGTTCCCTTCTCTCTCCTTCAGGTCCCAGCAGCAGCAGCGCACCGGGAGAAAGGTGGTCTCCCATCTTTCCCCAGTACACCGCCCCGTGATGCTTAACTTCTGTGATCTAACGAGAACCGGTGTTTTCCATCACGGCTACGGCTGCTGGTGGTCCTAAGGATGAAAACACCTGTTGGAAATTAGCTGTATGACGTTTTCCTTCGTTGGCAATGAGGACGCCCCTTGTGGATGGAGGTCTTCCGGGGCATCCCGATCTTCGGTTGTTCGTTCTATATGTGCCCGCCGTAATAAGACAAATTACAGACGTACTCTTGTATTACCTATAATATTATGTATCGTTCTATTTTAATATATCAATAAACTACAACATCCCCTTAAAGAAATTGCGGGTTTTCATATTGTCGCGAATATCTGCGAAGCCGTAAAAGATATCGAAAAAAAATTCAATTCAAAGTTTTATGACTTTCGATATCCTACAACATGGTAATAAAGAATTGTCGAAAAAACGGATGGTGGGGATAAATTTTGAAAAAAATAATTTTTCTCAAATTCTTTATCGCCGGTTTATAGAACATATAAACCCATAGAACTTTGATTGTAACTATTTTTTATATCTTTCACAGTTTTGTAGATATTCACGATAATCTGAAAAGTCACTAATTTTTCGCGGGGGTATTTTCACCCTCGACCTACATTTCTGCAGTTTCCGAACTTTTTGAATTTTTGAGTTGCTAAACTTCCTTCGTTAAGTGTGTACGTGGCATTATATGAAAAAAGAAAAAATTCAGTATTTAAATATTTAAACGTGTACCCCTAACTTGAATGTGGTAACATTCGAGTATTTATGCAGAATTTGAATAGTTCCAATTCTAGTTTCACTTAACTTTTTAATACTTGACGAAATAGAATTGGTGAACATCGTTCGAACGACCGTACAGTCACTAATTGTCTGTGGACTGTCTCCTGCTAATTAACTTCGTCAAGCCATTCGTTATTTCATTTCGGAGTCTTTCGAGCGTATCTGTTATTTCAACTTGCTCTTTCAAAAGAAACTTAAGGATGAACTTCAGTAACATTAAAATTAAGCGAAAATCTTTCAAACTTGCAGGAATGAATCTTTATGCAATAATAAAACCCCCTGCAAAAATTCAGAGAAATTGATTCGGTAGTTTCTAAATTATATAAGTTATGGGAAAATGCAATTTCGAGAAGTATAACTACAAAATTAAAAGTGAAATGATACGCCCAAGTGTTTGAAATCTTGTGTGCAGAAAGATCAAACACTGAACAAAATTGCCACAAAAATACCGACCAATTGATTGGATAGTTTCTTTTTTAAATGAAAGACAATGACACGGAAACTTGCGCTTTCTAAGTACATTCGAACAAACAAGTTTATTATAAAAGATCGAATATTCAATGAATTGACAAAATAAAATAAAAAGTAAGAGCGATTTCAACTGAATGTGCGATAAACTTCCTGTCATTTTTCATTTAGATCAAAGTTTCAGTTACTTTTTGTTTTTTATTATTACTGAGAGTTTAAAATAAAAAAGTTTATTAGTTTTCCTATGATATTGTGCTGTATTATTTGTTTCCATTCTCTGCTGTAATTTTTTATTCGTATTAAACAAACTGGTATTCCAAATATACTGCACTGCCTCTACTCATATCAGTTAGAATTCTAATAGAGGTCAGTATTAGTTAACGATTATAAAAAGTAATTCGTAATTGATTTAACAATTACATTTCAATCATAATTACCAATTAGTAATTAGATTAAATTTTGCCCAACTTTGATCCCCGGCCATTCGCCTAATCTCTCTTAAAAGTGGCATGGAAAAGATAAATCTGTGATATGATATTACTGTACTTGATTAATACCTTAATATAGCCATACATTATTCAACAAAGTTCCTTGTACTTTACAAATTTATTAGCTTTTTAATCGCCACGAACAAATGTCCCTTATCCTTTATTTAATTAACAAATATAGAAATTTTAGTCAATATTGTTTATTTCGTCAATAAATATGTTTTTAGTTCTGCCACAAAATCTACTTACGAGTGTAGAATTATACGATTTGAGGAAAGAGGAATAAGAAGAGCAATCTAAATTTCATACCCGCTCGTGAGAATGACGAAAAGTATATTAAATTAATGAGCAAGCCATTAGACAAGTATGCAATACGGACTAAATTTGAAAAATATATTCTTCTTCTTCATTCACCTAATCTGGCCATTAACTGAAAACGTTTTGACTGAACTATGCAGACCGAAATCAAAGAGGAGATATAATAAGAGGCGTCACTCCGGGCGGAACCTTTGAAGTCCTTACTTGACCTTGGCAATTAAATTGGTTGTCTATTCGAGCGAGATATTCAGATCGACTAAATGTACCTTACCGCAATTCGCTGATTATTGCCGAAGTTTACCGTGGTTTACCGATCCTTGCCGAATGGGCATTTAAATTGGTTGTCTAGTGATTTCCCTAGTTTATGTCTGTCCCTGTCGAGTGACGCCTCTTATTATATCTCCTCTTTGCAGAAATGTAAACACGAGCTGCAGACAACATAAACAAACTTAAAAGCCGAATTACTAAAAAATTAATATGGACTCAAGCGAAAAAGAATAAATCTGTTCTACAAAATCATTTGTTTAGTCACAATTCTTGTACCTACGACGTACTAAATAATAGTAATTTAGTCAAGTTCAATCAGTTTCTATTCTCTTTTCTGACTATCGCTAAAATATCCAGGACATCTCCACCTGAATGGTTGGAACCCTTTTTTTAACTAGTAAGGTTAGGGGCCATTCCTTTTTCCGTGCGCTGCAGTCTTTTCCTCAAGCAGTCCTCACTTATTCATTAACTGTTTAAAAGCTGCTTCACGAGAAACAAAGTGCGTAGCCAGAAAGGAGGACATAAGATTGAAAAGAATTCACATAGAAAGCTTACATTCCTATAACAGCTTTTCTAATTGTTCCCTGACACGGTCACGTAAGATTTGACAAATGTCTGACAGGTGGCCTCGATCGTGCTCTTTGTTCGAATACGCAGGGACGCGACTTAACGCGGAGCAAGACGCTCGCGAAGACCAAACCGAAAATATTGGAATTCAGATACTTCGCAGGAATCGCCGGCAACGCTATCGTCCAATCGCTGATAATATTGAAAATAACTAACGACCATGATATCTGAGATAACGGGAGCGAATCTTGGCCGTAGATAATGTAACTCAACTAGTCCGCACGGTCGCCGTGTAGATGGCGCAGCTGCTGCCAATCGCTGGCATCAATCGGAGACGGGGAAATAAATACATAAAAGCATAACGGCTGCCGTTCATTTGGAACTGGACTAGTCGACCCTGGACCAAATATGTGCTGCCAGCGTTGCTGCTTAAATGTAGCAGCCTTTTCTTTACCAATTCCCGAGCAAAATGGCTGGAATGGTGTTTAAGAAAACGAGCGGTAAGCACGGCACGAAAAAACTCGCCGCAATCTCTTCCGTGTCGTAAATTATCAGCCGAGGGGAGAGCGAGATAAACAGGATTTTTCTCATTATTGACGAGCCTTTCCTTCAAACGCAAAATACATCGCATCTAAAGTCCATGATCCAACACGAAATCAAAATACGGCTGATGGATTACACGCGTTGCAGATAAGACGGCGCGAAGGAATTCCTTTGATAGCGCGGCATTGTAGCCAAGGGAGGAATGTTGATGGTTTAATTGAACAGCCAGATCGATAAACAATAATCTCTGTCGGTGTGGTAAGATTAATTGGAGAAGCGGACGGCTGCCTCGAAATGGTTGAATCAATTTATATGTACATTGATTACCATATTTTTTCACCAGCAAACCGGGACGGGTGAAATAAAAGGGACGGAAGGATTTTCTTTTTTGAAAAAGGGTAGTTTTATTGTAGTGGTTAATATAATGATATAAGGTGAATGTCCCAGTTTCTGCTCATGCCCCCATTTCTGCTCATTTCGTATTTTCCTTATTATTATATGCGTTAGGTTTGTACTAGAGTTGCAACAAAATGATTCTAAATTATTTCAACGCGCGTGTTGCACGAGCTTGGGGTAATACATACACCGCTATTTTTCATGAGCAGAAATACGGACATTTAGAGCACTATATATTTAATTACAAATTACTCATAGTTAAACATCTTGAAATATCTTTCTTAAATTGTTTTTGACTCTGTTGATTTATTATTAAAGACTTAATCAATTACTCTGCAAATTTTGATCACAAATAATTTTTTTACACCTTCTTTATCACAAGTTACCTCTTAAATCAGCAGAAATTGGGACATTCACCTTACAATGAATAACGCAATACTGCTGTGTTAATTCGAAAGGGCGTATATCTGGTGAAAAGGTGGTTCTGAGATAAATGACTTTTAGTATTCTGTGCTATGCCATCGGTATGCTATATAACTTGGATTAGGTTAAATATTAAATCTGAATAAAAAGGTATCTAAATATTTGGGGCAAACCTGTATAATGTTTCATAAACTCCAAAGGTAACTTTGGTAGATACGCCCAAAATCAGGCATCGGTTTCAAATACGTCCGAAATATAAACTGTTATATCTTCAGATATGGCTTTCTTATTTAACACTATTCCTACCACGACCGGTGAAATGATCGTTTTTAAAATTTCGATTAGAATTTCCTATATACATCGTAATTAAATCGCCTTTAAACTTCACGACTTTTCCTCAAATATAAGTATGTTCATGGATATACTTCTGAATAAAAGAAACTATATTTGTATACTGTCAAATTGGCTATTATCTTCATTCTATATTAAAAAATATAAGTTGTGCTAGAGACCGGTCTTTTGACCGGTCGCGGTAGGAACAGGTACCGTGAAGTGTCGATAGGAATAGTGTTAATACACACATAGATAAACTATTTTTCTGCTACCTGGCAGCAATAAATAACTCAATTTAAGCGAAAGTTGCAGATACGCCCTTTCGAATTAACATGGCAGAAAAGTAATTACAAGTGAGAATCTAATTGGGAGCCAAGTCATATTTTTCTGTACGTAAAACATTCTTCAGAAATGATTGATTATTTTTAATTTCTTAATTTCTTCGTAGAATCCCGCCAAAAATGAAGAGAAAAGATACCGGGATGTATTTGTAAAGCGATCGGGACAACCGGAACAAGGGTTGAAAACCGGGATGTATGATAACCCTATTTATTAGGGCGGAGCGGAAAATTTAAATTTGAATTTTCAGTTGGCCCGGATGCGGGATAGTTGTCTTTTGATTAACCAAACACAACTGTAAAAAAATTTGGAAAAATATTCATGTTTGCAGGTTCCCTTTTCTCTTAAAAATGTAAAAATTCACAACGTGAATCTTATTTTTTACATTTTGAAAATTTAAATTTGAATTTTCAGTTGGCCTGGGTGCTGGATAGTTGTCTTTTGATTAGCCAAACACAACTGTAAAAATTTTTTGGAAAAATATTCATGTTTGCAGGTTCCTTTTTCTCTTAAAAATGTAAAAATTCACAATGTGAATCTTATTTTTTAGATTTTGAAAATTTAAATTTGATTTTTCAGTTGGCCTGGATGCGGGATAGTTATCTTTTGATTAACCAAACACAACTGTAAAAAAATTTTGAAAAATATTCATGTCTGCAGGTTCCTTTTTCTCCTAAAAATGATTATATAATCATACTATATAGGCGAAAAATTATATTTGAATTTTCAGTTGGGCTAGGTGCCGGATAATTGTCTTTTGATTAGCCAAACATAACTGTAAAAAAAATTTGGAAAAATATTCATGTTTGCAGGTTCATTTTTCTCCTAAAAATGATTATATGATTATATGATTATTTACGAGAAAAAGAAACATGCGGACATGAATATTTTTTCAAATTTATTTTTACAGTTGTGTTTGGTTAATCAAAAGACAACTATCCCGCACCCAGGCCAACTGAAAATTCAACTTTAATTTTTAGCCTATATACTATCGCTCCGACCTAGTATTTATATAGTCACCGACACGGGAACGATTTCAGCGCAAGACTCGGTGAGCGCTTGGCGGACGCACGGGCGACGCTCGGACGAGTTAGTTCCGTGTTGGTTCCGGGCGAGCGTATCAGTGGTAAGAAGTGCTGATGCAGTGGTCTAGTTTCAATACTTTTATTTATTATAATATGAATATACATGAAACTATAAGTAAGAATACAGAAGAGGATAAGTGAAGGAAAAACATATGTGTATATTACAACTGTTTGAAAACGGCAGTGAAGTAAAGTACCAGTTGGTAGAGGCTTGCCAACCAGAATACTGTTAAGTTATACACCACAAAATTATATTTTTAAAAAACGGTACAAAAAAGAGCGCCAAGTATACACGCGCAAAGAACGGTAAATTAATAATCCCATAAAAAAGAACCCCATTTAAAAACATTGTTGTAAATTAATATCTTTACAAAATTAATGATATACAAAAATGACGCCAATTATAACAATGGCTATTTATACAAAATGATAATAATAATAATAATTACGAACCATTATCCAGTATATAAACATATTCTAAAATATTCGAAACATTCAAACTTCAAACTACTCGACACACCGGACTGTTCGGTACTTTCGGTCCGCTCGGTTTTCTTCGAGCCGCTCGAAAAAATTCGAGTTCTCCGTTCTATTCAAGCTACTCGGTTCTATTCGAGCCACTCGCTTTTTTCAAGTACTCGGCTCGGCTCGGAAACCGAGTCTCGGCTCGGTCCGAATTTCAAGCTATTCGAATATTCGAGTACTCGAACATCCGTAGTTTAGAGCTCAATGGGTTCAGGTAAAAAAAATCGTAGGTTATTAACTCTTTATGACTGAACTCTTCACTTGTTAAACTCTCATAGTGTTCTATATTTGATAAATGCACCGTTTTTGTTATATTAATCTAAAAAACATATAGTTTGTGGGATGGTCAAGTGAATGACTCTTGTCATTCTAATTGTTTCCAGCAGTTGACGGGTATAGTCGGTTACTGACTATGTATATATTGTGAGTCGTTTGTGAGGTCGCTGATTCCGAATCCGACATAGGATTTATAAAATTAATTTATTTAATCTAATTGTTTAACAAATTATATTGTAAGAAGAGTTTTTGAATAAATAAACAAATTTCGGAAACTTATGCATGCTTGTTTAGTTAGTTTCCCCGCAGAACACGATTCTATATGTACCAAAACATGTAATTTTGCAATCATTTGTTTAAACAAATTGTTTAAACAAATTAATCTTACAAACCCTATGTCGGATTCGGAATCAGCGACCTCAAAAATCACTAACACATATACAACTTTTTCGTGCATTTACCCAGTTTCTTTTAACTTCACTCTCCTTTTTAGTTCTAAATTGTTTCAAATTATTGACAATAAACGATGCTAAGACGATTACCTACATTATTGCCTTAATTCTCTTTCTAGTATGGTCAATTACTGATCAACATAGGGTCAACTACTAGTATTTTCATTTTCAAGGATGGTCAACTTCTGAAGCAGTTACTGAACTTTGCAAAGTGGTTATAAATTTTTTATAACATAACTTTTATAAAAAATCGTTCTCATTACATAATTTGGAAAGCTTAAAGAATATCTCTAGGCAGCGACTGTCACTATTTAATGGCAGAGCAAGTAGCTAACTGGTCAACTACTGGTGGCTTTACCTTACTGTTTCGAAAGATATTCAAAGTGGAAAATTTGCAATTTTTTTCAAAATCTAATTTCTCAAAAACTGTGGGTGATGGCGACAAACGGTTTACGGATCGTTTTCGCGCACGAGAACCTATAAGAAACGGCTATTGAATGTTACAAGTCCAGATGGCTGTCGAACTGTGATATATCCGCTCATAAGGCACGTAGGAACAAAACGGGGACACTTTTGTAATGCAAATCAAACCCAAGTTATCCATTGAGACCATTAAGGGGAGGTTCTGGTCTAGAGCCCAAAAAATAGGTGATATTTAGGAATTAATTAAAGGAAAACTACTATATATAATTTAATGGAACTTGTTGCATTGTATTAAGGATGTCTTAGATTATAGAAATATATTTTTTGTTTTATAATTAATCATTGCAGACGGCACTGGGGAGTCGTTAAAGTCAAGGCGTCAAAAAATTGATCGAAATCGGTGGGACCTCTATCTCCAAAAGTTATTATCCGATTCGACTGAAACCTTGTTTATTTTGAAGATTATTCTTTTGGCTAGGGGGCGGGGTAACTAAAAAAAATTACAAAAATTTCATTATTTTTTTAGAAAATAACGACACTTCATGTTTGAAATCACTTTTCCCTGTATTTTTCGTCCTTTCATCGCCTTTGAAAATAATAAATGTTGAACTTTTTGTAATTTTTTTAGTCCCCCCCCCCTAGCCAAAATAATAACCTTCAAAATAAAAAAAGTTTCAGTCGAATCGGATAATAACTTTTGAAGATACAGGTCCCACCGTTTTGAGAACACTGTTTCGAGAAAAACGCATTTGAAGTTTTACGTGAGTGCCGGAGTGGACGGTTGTTGCCCATGCATGTGCCGCTACTCAAATGCCTATAACTTCGGGAATTTTACGAATTTCAACAAATCCTTTTAAACACGTTTTCATAAAAGGTTGAACATTCGAAAATTGAAATAAAAAAAAATCGACATTTAGACCAGAACCTCCCCTTAAAGTTTTACGTGAGCGCCGAGTGGCCGGTTGTTGCCCATGCATTTGCCGCTACTCAAATGCCTATAACTTGGGGAACTTCACGAATTTCAACAAATCCTTTTAAACACGTTTTCCTAAAAGGTTGAACATTCGAAAAATGAAATAAAAAAAAATCGACATTTAGCCCAGAACCTCCCCTTAATCAATTAATCGGATCAACCATTATTGAGATTCGATAATCGAAATGTTCTTGAAAGCGGCGTCTCGCATAATAGAGGCACACTGTGTCTCTTGATTGCATCGACTCGATAGGATCACGATCCTTCGGTGATCGCAAGCTCCAGCCTCTGGCAGTCGGAAAAATGCCACGGAGAATTTATTGTATAACTCTAATCGCGATTGCATACGCATATGCTTATAGTTCAAATGGAACGATCGATCCAGGTCAATGTCTAAAACACACATCGCGCGGGGTTATCAGCGAATCTGTTTACGCCTGTAAGCTTTTACCAAAGAGCAATTCTGAATACGCTTGCCCGTTTCGCTACTGCAAAAGTAAATCGACCGCTATCGGCTCTGGTATGCACCAGCAATAATTCTATTTAAGAAAAGGAAACGGGAACTTCTGATTACGCAACGTGACTCCACTTGTTAGCAGATTCTCAAAAATCTCCAGCGAACCGTCCAATGAGAATAAAAAATAACGCGCGCGAAATTTCCAGTGACGCAATCCGCGAGCGATCGGTTTTACCGATTGATGCTTATCTTTTCTTATCTGTCGAATTTTCCTTGCTTCGACCGGGTGAAACCCCAGTGGATAGATGAGCAGACATAGCTGCAACCGTGGCTCTTTGCTACAGGATAGAACAAAGTGGCGACTTTCATTCAGGAATTCATATTTAGTACATATTTAGTACTCTCTCATCTCGCAAGGAAAATTATGCTAATAAAAATGTTTAGACGAAGGAGACGCGAGAAAGTAGAATGATGCTCGTCTGACGTTACGTATGTACATAGCTCAAGGATTTCGAGTCGGCAGAAACGCCGCGACGTCAGTGCGTGGGATGATCGGTTTCCTCTGCTAATTGCGAACTTATCACTGTGCCAATTTCCAGCCGTTTCGGCATCGGGAAAGCTTTTGCTCGGGGAGGAAAGAGAAACCGGCAACACGTATGGCAAGGCCGCGTCGGGGTGGATCTGGAACTTCAACGACGTCTGCGTTGCTGGAGGCGATCGCGTTTGCGTTAGCTTGTCGGAGGAGGCTTGCGAACAAGGCAGAGGCCGGGATTAGCGGATGATGATCAATAGTTACTTTAGCCTTGGCCAACGGATGTGTTTTTTTGCCCTCCCTGCCGTTTTGCGCTTAGATCCGCGTTCGAAGAAGCGGCGGTAGTTTGAGGAAGAACCGCGGGAAATCAGAGTGGGAGGGACGATATAAAGATGAGCGGCTAGCGAACAAGCGGAATAGAAGAATCGATCCTACATCATGTGGCGGTATCGGGTGAACGTGCTATTCGCACTGCTGGCTCTTGTCTGCGTCCACGCACAAGGTATTCTTTTTCACGTTTCTGTCTTCGCGCTTTCCGTACATACATTAGAACCTTTCGTAGCGCCGATCGCGCCCTTCTCATCGTGAGTAATCGAAGTCTGTGTACACCTTTCCCGGCAAGGGTGTCCGCAAACTTTCTTTCAGTGGTAAAACAAACAATCCCTTGCAATGGCATCGACGAATCGGATCATGAAACACGCGGTGCGAGTGGAGCATCCCTCTTGCTTTTTTTAACCCATTTTGTAGTGCCGGTTCAATTAAAAACTTAAAACTAAAATTTAAAATATTCACTTTTTAGTATAAATTTAATGAAGGTTAATTTTAAAAAATAGGCGTTTTTTCAAAAGCCAGGGGGCAACTGTGCTCCTTGCCCCTCCTTCCCTTCCGGACGCCCATGTTTCACGGGTAAAGATACATATATTTAAGTAGTAAGATGAATTGTACCTTTGCCAACGCGACACACGCGTACCACCGCGCGCCTCCGATTATCCGTTTATCTGAGAAATTGTAATTCAATCTTAGTCTGTTAATAACGGTGATTACTTTTAACGTACATCAGATTCTAATTACATCACAATGCGATGAGGTAGACCTGGTATACTGATATGAATGAAGTTATTGCCGCACGCGTCATGTGTTTTACCTGCTAAGTGGTTGTTAAAATTAGCCCGTCGTTCACAATTGATATGTAAACATTGATTCAGATGCAGAGACGAGGGCGAAACGCAACGCAATCGCGTTTAACGGAGCGGAGGGGCTCCTCAAGTCGTTGGCGGGCGGAGGACTAGGTGGTGGACTAGGAGCCGGATTCGGTGGAGGATTCGGCGGAGGAGGTGGTGGCGGAGGAGGCGGTGGAGGAGGCGGTGGAGGAGGTTTCGGTGGTGGCGGAGGATTTGGAAGCGGCGGTGGTGCCGGGGGCGGTTTCGGTGGCGGTTATGGGGCCGGTGGTTCCAAGGGAGGTGGTTGCAGCACCGGAAATTGCGGAGGCTCACCCGGTGGTGCTGGTGGCTGCGGCTCTGGAGGCTGCGGAAGTGGTGGTGCCGGAGGTGGTCACGGTGGAGGTGCCGGAGGTGGTCTCGGTGGAGGTGCCGGCAGAGGCGGTGGTAGTGGTGGATGCGGCCCCGGAGGTTGTGGCGGAGGACCTGGAGGATTCGGAGGATCTGGTGCTGGAGGTGGTGCTGGAGGACACGGAGGAGCCGGTGCTGGAGGTGGTCAAGGTGCAGGTGGCGGCAGAGGCGGTGGATCTGGAGGATTCGGAGGATCTGGAGCAGGAGGTGGAGCGGGAGGTTACGGGGGCGCCGGTGCTGGAGGTGGAGCGTCCGGTGGTGGTTGCGGCCCCGCAGGCTGTGGAAGTGGTGGCTCCGGTGGTTACGGAAGTGGAGGTAGTGGAGGTAAGGATTACAATTTTATCCAGAGCGTTGGAGCGGAGCTCGGACCTGGAGCACGGAGCAGTGGAGCAATGGGGTTTTGCCCGGAGCAGGGTCGGAGCCGGAGCACGGAAAATGTTTATTGCTCCACTGCTCCAATTTTTTTTTTATTTGAATTTTCTTTCATTTTATAAGAGCAGATAAATGAAATGTTTTTAATAAATACCAATTCTCAATTTTCCATCATTGAAGAAATATTATATAGTAAGGCCGCGCAACCCGGTGTTAAGGAGGCATAGTACTTTCTTTGCCCGAAAATTAAGCATTCTTTATGAATTTTTTTTCTATGTGAAAATGAAAAGCTAGAAAGATGGGGTTTGTTGCAAATGAAAGATTACTATTTGAAAGGATTAGAAGAATTGTTATTTAAAAAAAGCAGCTGGCGCGTAGCAGGAGCGGAGCAAATAAAAAATTGGTTTGCTCCAAACCCCGGGTTTTAGCTATTTGCAACAATGTTTCCAGCTGATAACTTGAAATATTTGTTTGTCCATTCGTGTTAGCAGGTGGTGGAGTGACCAAAACTGGTGGTTACGGTGGAGCCGGCGCTGGTGGTAGAGGTGGCGCTGGTGGATTCGGAGGATCTGGAACAGGAGGTGGAGCGGGAGGTTACGGAGGCGCCGGTGCTGGAGGTGGAGCGGGAGGTTACGGAGGCGCCGGTGCTGGAGGTGGAGCGGGAGGTTATGGAGGCGCCGGTGCTGGAGGTGGGGCCGGATCATCCGGTGGTGGTTGCGGCCCTGCAGGCTGTGGAAGTGGAGGTTCAGGTGGTCACGGAGGTGGTGGAGCAGGCGGCTGTGGTCCTGGAGGCTGCGGAAGTGGTGGCTCCGGTGGTTACGGAAGTGGCGGTAGTGGAGGTAAGGATTACAGTTTCAGTGAGAGCGTGGGAGCGGAGCTCGTAGCTCGGAGCTGGAGCGCGGAGCAGTGGAGCAGTAGGATTTTGCCCGAAACAAGAGCGAAGCCGGAGCACGGAAAATTTTTACTGCTCCACTGCTCCAAATTTTTTTCTATTATTTCAATTTTCTTTCATTTCAATCAGACGAATTAAATGTTTCTAATAAATACCAATTCTCAAATTTTTTTTGGAGGTGGTGGAGTGAGCAAAACTGGTGGCTACGGTGGCGCCAGTGGTGGAGCAGGAGCCGGTGGATACGGTGGCGGCGCAGGTGGAGCAGGAGCCGGTGGATATGGTGGCGGCGCAGGAGGAGCAGGAGCCGGTGGATACGGTGGTGGCGCAGGTGGTGCAGGTGGTGCAGGTGGCGGTAGAGGTGGAAGCGGTGGCTACGGTGGAGCTGGCGCCGGTGGTTACGGCGGCGCCGCAGGTGGGGCTGGAAGTGGAGGCTACGGTAGCGGTGGAGCTGGAAGTGGTGGCTATGGAGGTGGAGCGGGTGGAGCTGGAAGCGGAGGCTACGGAGGTGGAGCGGGTGGAGCTGGAAGCGGAGGCTACGGAGGTGGAGCGGGTGGAGCTGGAAGCGGAGGCTACGGAGGTGGAGCGGGAGGAGCTGGAAGCGGTGGCTACGGAGGTGGAGCGGGTGGAGCTGGTGGAGCTGGAAGCGGAGGCTACGGAGGTGGAGCTGGTGGTGCCGGTGGTGCCGGTGGGTACGGCGGCAAGGGTGGATACGGTGGATCCAGTGCCACCGCGAACGCTTATGCCAGCGCGAGTGCAAATGCAAATGCAAACGCTCTTGCGAGCGCAAACGCTCAAGCTGGTGCGTCCGCGAGTGCCAACGCGAACGCAAACGCTGGGGCTGGAGGCTTCGGAGGCTTGGGCGGTTACGGTGGCAACGGCGGCCATGGAGTAGAGTAAGTATCAATCATTCGCGCTTAAATGGCATACCGATTATTTCTCTATGCCAGCCACGGACTCGAAACAACTCAATCAACTATTAAACGATTAATTCCACTATTACCATTGATTTAGTCTATTCAACCGTATGGGTGATATCGACGAGGGTGTGGAGAAGAGCGGTACCGTAAGCGGTGCCAAGGGAGTCTACAGCAGCAGTGCAGCCAACATCGATTCCAGCGGCAAGGGCACGTACAAAGTAGGAGCGGGCAAGATTAAGTAAAGCGGACGTCGCAGATCGTGGAAGCTGCGAGGGATTTATTGTCTCATTTACCATTTACCATCGACCGTTGTCTACTAGAGTGTACCAGACTATTTGCCTGTGATCAACTACACGAGACATTTGCAAACTGCACTAATCGTCAATAATTTTATTCACTCCTACACTTGCCTCCTGCTATCCCTATCGCAAATAACATTAGCGAGGTCATTATTGTGGTCACTCGCTTGACACGCAACTTTCTACATAAAAGTTATCCGTATCCTTTCAGCCTTAGGCTATAAGGAGCATCTCTGAATGTATATTGTACAGCTCACGAGGAATTGATGCGAATCGCTAATTCTGCTAACCAAACCACTGTTTCGCCTATCGGCAACGTTATCGCTTCTCGTCTAGTATGAATATGAAGAAGATTCGTGCAACAGAATAAAAGATTACCACAATTTTCCAGATAAAATGCAATTTATTCCGCGTTATTACGTCAATAAAGCATTTACATTTGCGCAATTACCGAGTCGATAAAATCATGTTCTCAAGGCTATTTGTTGTATTGAAACAACATATATTTGACTACAGATTTGCGATCCATTCAAATCTTGAAAAAATGCTAGCCCAAAGACTATGGAGGGGACTTTTACTTATAATTCGGAAACGAAAAGTTTCCCCAACATGCGACTTAAACTACTTAAAAGGGCATTAAATAAAGTACCAAATAAACAGTTTTCAAATTTTGTTTTATCACAATGAAGTTAAAAAGATTGAAGAATAAATAAATAAATGTAAAAAATATTAAATTATACGAGCTGGACTGAGGTGACCGACCAATTAAGACATTATTCAACGCTTAGGGGAGGCGCCCGTTAATTTTAAAATATTAATGCTGATGTTATAGATAGGTACATATAAGAAGCCCGGGCAACGCCGGGTGCTTTAAGTTAGTAGCATATATGTATATTAGGGTGGAACGGATTTTTCAACTCTCGTTTTCTTTTGGGGCACACCCCCCTAAATTGTGACACTTGCTGAGAAAATGATATGTGCAAAATTTTAAAGTTATTGAAATTTTAATGATTTCACGTCAATTTCGCACATCACTGTGTTCCGCTATTATAGAGGAATTAGTGAATGTTTTTAAATAAAAGTACAATTTCTTAGGTGTATATTATTCGTGTGTGACTTCAAACAGTATACTAAAAATCATTGAACTGTACCATTAAAATTAGCATAGGTATAGGTAACGCCGCGTCTGAGCTATTGTGCGCGACTACGCAAGTACAGATTGTAATATTTTCTATGTATAAAAATGTGATTATTTGTTAGTTGCTAATAATCATATAACTAAAGCAACTAGTAATCAAAAATATAATTATTTACATAGTTACGAACAAAAGGTAATTCGATTTCAATGACCTTGGAATATGCTGTCAGGGACAAGATTCTGAACAACTTTCTCCTATACATGATGCAATCGCTCGGCTTTAGTTTTCGAGATCTTCGCGAAAAACTGTGATCTGAGTAGTTGGTTTTTGGTGACAGTTTCTTGACTCCAGAGGAAGCTGTGTAATTGTGTTATTGAATTTTAATACTGCGTTGAAACGATTAGACCACGATCCTACGGCGATCACAAGCTCCAGCCTCGGGCAGTCGGAAAAATGCCACGAAGAATTGATTGTATAACTCTACCTAATTCAAAAATCGCTATTCAAAGTACCTACGCTTGTCCGTTTTGGTAACGCAAAAGTAAATAGACTGCTATTGGCTCTCGTATGCACCAGCAATATCCTATTAAGGGGGGAGGGGGTGTTCCATTTGTTAATAGATTCTCCAGCGGACCGACCAACGAGAAAAAAATAGCGCACGCGAAGTTTCCAATGAAAAGAAGTCTATTTAAAAACACTGTCGTAAATTAATATCTACAAAACTAATTAAAGTTGATATCCTGATTTTTTTCTGCAAAAATTACGCGAAAAAATCAGGATATCAACTTTAAATAGCTGCCATGTTGTTTTAACTTAATATTTCGGAAAATTCTCTCTGTCAACCTGAGGATACATTAATATACTAACGAAATCTTTTTTGTTTTTTGATTTTAGATAATCTGAATCAATCAAATTTTAAAAAATGCTTCTTGGATGTCGCATGTTATTTTATTATAAACGTAAATATTTTTCTACGAAAAAATTACCAAATGTTCTTTAAATGTTGCTCTTTTAAGCGCAAAAAGTTCTATAAAAATATACGCTTTCGCTTCTTCAAAAAAAATTCACAAATATTCGCCTCTCTTCGACCGCCTGACTGGGCATAACCCCTTAACAAGAAGAACAGATCCTCTACGCCCCTCTTCTTTTTAGGACTGGGCACGTCGAAACGGTACTAACACAGAACTGATATGTGTGCCCAGACCTTAATGCGTCCGGTGATTAAAAATTGTCGTAATACGGTCGCGTCTGTTACTAAATCTGCAGAATTTCTATTTTGTCATTCAGTTTTAGCTTCCAGCCTGTAGGTACAGTGTTTGTAGGGCAAGTCTGATGATTAGCAGGATATTGTTGCGGGCAAAGATGCTTTCACGATTTGAATGTCGCTACTATTCTTTTTATGTATAAATCGCAGTGTTGCATGTCTATAGTCGTAGTTTATAAATTGTTTTTATAGGAATTTGGACTTCTAAATGCAAACATAACCTCAGATTTGCTCCATCGTGTATCTACTGATCTTTTCAAACTTGTTTCTATGTTGTAATATGCGACAGAATGAAATTAGCAGTGAAAAATGAAACGTGGTATGAAATTTTTATTGAGTTTTTCGAATTCAGCACCCAAAAATATGGATATATTGGAAAAAGTTTTCTCATCGCAGGCCTGTGTTATTTAACTAGCTGGATACAAAGAAGATACCAATTACGTATAAAGTAGCTTTAAGTTTTTATTACTTAAACGAAAGCAGAGCATTTTTCATTGTTTTATTCCCTTAAAGATTAACTACACTATTTTTGACATTGTAATATACGACATTTATCTTAAAAACAAATAAAGCAATAAAATTTACGACACCGTGCAAATCTAATGAAAGATGTATGCCCACAGTTATATGTTTTAATTTTACAATTAGTTTCTAGTGGACACTACATTTGATTTAATTTAAAAATTCGAGCCGCCTCGCCATTACAATAAACTCTGCTATCGTTTAAGATTTTCCACACTTCAATATATCTGTTTTTAATAATATGTTGTTTGATTGTTTGTTTTTATTGTTTTCCTGTGTTTTAAGCAGGATGGCGTTTTGTTCTTATTTTTGCCTATATTGCCCAACGAATTAGAGTCCCATTTTTTTTATCCCCCCTCTCCTTCGGGTCCCAACAGCAGCAGCGCAGCGGGAGAAAGGTGGTCTCCCATCTTTCCCCAGTACACCGCCCCGTGATGCTTAACTTCGGTGATCTAACGAGAACCGGCGTTTTCCATCACGGCTACGGCCGCTGGTTTTTAATAATATTTTGGAAACGCTTGAGTGTTGGACCCATCACTAAGCCATATGTTGGTGCACTACACCTACACTGTGTACATCATACATATGTGAGATTCATCAAATTTCGTGTCCCAGATGTCGCTGCCTCCCCTGTGAGTCGGGTCTATATAGTGTAGATCTAACATAAGTGAACCTCAATTGAAGGGTCGGATGCAATAAAGGGACTAACGCTCGCAAATGGGAAAAATTATTAACCAAACGCTAAGAAAGGTTGGAAAATTAAATGTTGTAAAACTGTATTTTAAAATAGCACTCGCGTTGACTGTTGGTGCCGCCCGGGATTTATACATATCGCCATATCTTCTACAATTATTTATTAATCAGTGCGAAAATTGGTGAAAATCTTCCTTGTATATTAAGGAAAAACTTTGTCGCTGTAAGTTATGTGTACCTCATAATTGCCTCGATACTTTTCAACGGCGAACGTTGAAAAACATAGGTTATGTCCAGTATTACTTTTTAATTAAATATTATTACATTTTTTAACATAAGGATTTTGTGCGTACATTTTACGGCTTCGCTAGAGTTTTCTGAAGTTATGTTTCAAGTCTCGTAACGATCCGTTAATATGTACTCAAGTTATCGCAATTTATGTTTAAAGAAATAATGATTTTGAACGATGAAAATTTTTTTGATTATAATTAGCTCGAATAGTAATGACTGGATAAACAAACTGTAAATAGAAAAAATGTGTGTCGCGACGAGCTTTACAACGCTATATTTTTTAAAATTCAGTTTAACAAAACTTAATTTTCCAATCTTTCTTAGCGTTTGTACAATAATTGTTCCCATTTTCGAGCGCTAGTTCCCTTATTGCATCCGACCCTTCAATTCGACTTGGAATACATCTGGGTGAGACATAAATCACGAGAGGATACGATCTACGTTACTGTTGACTTATATTTTGTGGCATACCAAATCTTGTGAGATTAAATTTCTGTAGATAAGTGGAAACGTGCCTGAAATTTGCGGTGGTTGAACTTTAGAATTGTTTCAGGATTAAAGGTATTTACCAGTTTTCTTAAGACATCCCTTCTTAGATAATTTTAATTAATTCCCATACGTATTATCTATTATCAAACCGATTTACAAGTGTATGATTACGTATAAAAAAAAAAACAAGGGGTCGTCGTGCAAATTTCTTAAATTACTTTATCCAGGATAATCCTGCATATTGGCCATAGGTCGTCACATCAAATGCGATATAATCTTGATTTGAAGCAATGATTTCAGCGGCATTTTTGTGGCGAGGTTAAAGCGAAATGCCCTACAGAAGTGACTGAACAAGTTGCTGGTGGAAATAAGATTGAAATTGCTTTTACTCACCGGTGTCGTTATCGTGCCCTTGAATTCCATCTCCCACATCCTCGGTGGCTGTGGAAAGCACTGAAACCAAGACAAACACGATTGCTCTATAGCGTCGTCGTTTTTATCGTTACTCAAATACAATTATTAATGCGGGTCACGTTATAAACTCGCGCGCCCTAGAAATTAATCACGGTCTTTTTCGTTTGGCGGGCAAACATACAGATGGAGCTTAACCGCTCATCGAATAATAAAACTGCTACGCGCGACAATAATAATTATTAAAGCTTATTTCCCGTTTAAATTTTCCTCGCGATATTCGCTTGGAAGAGTTTAAAAAGCAAACGAGTAATCGCGTAACGCACTAAATTAGCCGCTTCTAATTCAAGACTTCGCTGCAAAAAAATGAGGCAGGTTTATAAATCAGTGGAATTAAGTTGTAGGTGGCATTGAATATAGAAAATTCTGAATAGATTGGTGCATGAAAGGGGTGGAGCCACAATAATTCAATACCAAGTTATAAGGACGCTATTCGAGACTATTTCATGATTTAGTACCTAAGCATATTTCTGTGGATTTTTTCTAAAATTGTGTAGATTGGTCTTTACATGTACTGAGACATAGTTTTGTAACTTAATAATTTTATTGCGTTTAATGTAATTATTTAGCCGAAATAAGTGGATTTTTATACAATTTTGTGCTCCAAATTTTGAAGATTCACCGCGCCATAGAGAAAAGATGTTTCTACTTAGTAATAATCATAAATGCTGTATTAATATGTATGTAAATTTAACTAGGTAAAATAGTTTGATATATGTGTAAAAATATTTTGGTAACACTGTTTTTAATACATTCAGAGCGTAGTCTCCAAGTAGCAAAGTAAACAGATCTATTTAGGCTCTTGAGTTTAACAATAAGTGTGATCTATATAGAATGTTTCATGTGTATACGGGACGTATTTTTTAAATAAATAAATATATACGAAAAGTTGTTATAAACATGCATTGTATCGTCTTATTACCATACTAAACTTTACAATATATTTTATTAACTTCGTATTACAAGATTGTGTTAGTTAACTCCACAGAATTATATACTGTTACGGCGCTTCTTCTAATAATAATGACATTAATAATATGTACTTAAAATATTAATAGAACCAGTAGCGGATTTAACGGACGGCCGATGAGCAGTTGCCGCTTGCGCCACTGTACAGAAGGCCCCCCGTTGGGGCCCCATCTCCCAAAAGAACTTATGATTTTATCCAAACACTATTTTGTCTTAATTTCCCATAATTTTCATACCACACGCGCGTAAATTTATTTGTAATTCTGTTACGTATACAGGGTGTCCTTGAACGTTTGCCACCTGGGCCCTTTTCCTTAAATCCGTCACTGAATACAACTATTGATATTTAAAGACAACTCGTATGAAACAATTAAAAATAATTGTTACAAATAGGTTATATATCAAAAGCATCAATACACGTGGTTTAATGAAGGTGGGGAAGATAAGCACATTTGCAATGGCTAACTAATGAATAAAAGAAGAAATCTATTATAAGAACTGTTTTTAATATAATAATAATTAAAGGAATGTTATACAAGTAAAGAAATTATCACCACTACCCATCAAAAACATTTCTCATTAACTCTGACACTTTCATTCACGAATGACTCCAAGTCTACATCTTTAGTTAAAGAACATTTTGTGACTTGGGCAATTACGCAGCACTGGGAAGTTATTACACCTTACAGTGTTATGTAAAATTAAGTCCACGCTATAAATACATATGCGTTCAGTTCTCATATAAATATTATTTTATGCAATACTTTATTAATAAACGTGAACATTAAAATGTAAGCAAATTGCCATGTCCCAAAATGTTCTTTAAGGGGGTACACCCGTTTGAACCCTCGGAAAATGTGTACATTTTGTGGATTTTTTTACAAGTCAACGGCTTGATGAAGATTTCCCGTTTTTTTACTATCTTTGCGTAGTATTATGAACTGCTTAAAAAAAAAGTTTCAGTTAAAAAACTATTGTTTTTCGGAAGTTATGCATACTTATCCGAAAGTCTCTCGATTTTAGAAGGCTAAACGGTGGGCCTAAAAACTTGCGCTACGTTCAACCAATTCACTTCCAATTCTGCATGCAGGATCGTAATAAGATTTCACATCGTTCAACGAGGCCCTTTTTTATTCCGATTCCCCGTTTATTATTTATAAAGAAAAAAGGTGGCTGTTTCTCTCAGAAAAATGTAACTTTACCTTTGATCTCTCAGCATTTCCTTATTTTTAAAAATTTTCAAAATCAGCCCCGTTGGACGATAGCTATTGACATACTTTATAAGAAGATTTTATTGTTTTTGATTTCAGACACGACATACAGCTGTTTCAGGCCCACCGTTTAGCCGTCAAAAATCGAGAGAATTTCTGTATGCATAACTACCGAAAAACAATAGTTTTTTAACTGAAACTTTTTTTTAAGTAGTTCCATAATACTATGTAAAGATAGTAAAAAAACGGGAAATCTTCATCAAGCCGTTGACTTGTAAAAAAATCCACAAAATGTACACATTTTCCGCGAGTTCAAACGGGTATACACCCCCTCTTAAGCTTTGCAGGCGTGCTTAGTTTGGATGACAATGCAATATTTTTTTAAAAAAAAAGTAACCCCAAAAGGGCTGAAAAAATTATCCACTCATCAATAAACATTACAAAATGTATGAAATGTTTTTGATGGCACTTCAACTTCTTTTTGTACGTAATCCTCCTTTGCTTGATATCATACGACGAGGCAGTGTTACCCCGTACATAGAAAACGGTATAGAGTGAGAAACCAGACACGAACCATGTCCACGCATAGGGATATACTCAATGATGGCTTATTTCGCCATTACCATTCAAATATAACATTTCAATTCCAATACTATAAAACTCACTTGTTATTGTATCGGGCCTATCCGTTGTCGCGCCACGATATTTGTAGCGAAACCGCATATTTTTGCAAGCGAGAATCGTGATTTGCGGGTAGCCAGCCATCTGGCGGACGCGGCCGCATTCACGCCTCGCGGAAGATGGGTACGCGGTTTTCGCGGAGTGGGGGGGGCTCCGCGCTGTGACTACGTTAAGGTGAAGTTCCACGGGGCGTAGCTTGGCGAGCTTGGCGCGAAACTCGCCGAGTCCCGCGCCGTGGGAACGCTCATGGCGAGCCGAGACTAGGGCGAGCCGATTCGCGCTCGCAAAGCCGACTCGCCGAGCCACGCGCCGTGGAACTTCACCTTTACGGAGTCAGGACCGAAACCCGAGTCGCGCGCGCGGGGGCGAAACTTTTATATATATCTTTTTTCGGTGAAAGGGTGAGATGTTTTCTTTTTATTAAATTTCTTAGCGAACACCCTTACCGGGCTGAAGGCATACTCGGCGAGCGGCTCGCTCGTGTATGGGGGCCTTAAGAGGAACGTGCCTATCAAAGTTCATGGTTATGGGTTCAGTGATTCCAGAGAAATCGACTTTCTTTCATAAATTGTTAGTGATGAGGATTTTTCCAGATTTTTTAATTTTTCCTTTCTTTGTATCCCAAACACTACCTTTCTGCCAAAGTTCAAGTTTCTAGAGCTGCGAGAAGTACGTCTGATTTTTGATGATCGGTCAGTGTCGAAATAACGAAACTTTGAACTGGATTTCGTTGCAAATTTTTTATAGTTCGCCCTATGTGTTCAACGATTCATTATAATGACCCAAATCTGTATTTACTTTGTTAGACTAATTTATCATAAAATTTATCTATTTATCTATCTCTTTATCCGTCAAGAAGCGAGAATTCAGTCGACGACGTACTAAATGTTGCCTCTACTTAACGTCATTCGTGCACATAATGGATTTCTTACAGTTTCTATGAAGATGACCGGAACTTCTAATCAGATGATTGGATGTTCATGACGTACATAGTTTACTCGTTTCAAGTATATAAAGTGACCTATTTCGATTAATGAAAGGATTTATCTAGAAAAACCTGTTTAATTAAGGAAACGAAGATAAGAGTCTCAAAGCATTCCTGAGGAAAAGAGCGACAGTGTTAGAATTTTGTAGAGAAATCTAAATGTACTAAATGTATATAGTTTACGTATTATTTGAATTGTTTACAATAAATGTTTATCTAAGATAATTATCCAAATGAATTCTCTTTAATCGAATATTTTATCCGAATAACTATTCCAAAATTATTTAAATACAATAAATGTTGACAGTTTTCACTGCCTGCTGTCTGGTAACTGTTTTGGTAAATAGTGAATGCAAAGTACCTATAGTGTTAGTAATAAATAGTTATTTGAATAAAAATTATTTGTTATTCTTACTCATTATTCGTAATTTCAATCAAATTGTGCTCAACTCTGCTTCTAAAGCAAACAGGAGTGTACAGTGAATTGTAAAATCTTTATGGGGCAGTTTTTGTGTGTTATCTTAGTATATAAAGCAGAAAGCTACTCTATGTTTGTGTGTTTGTCTGTCGCCTAAAAACTTTCGAACGATAAACTCTGGAATCACGAAATGTGCCTCGGCTCATTATTGCTGATTAATCCAGATGAATGTGACTATTTTCACAAAAAAAAAACGATTTTTTTTATAAAATCAGAATCTAAATTTCGGGCGAAGCCGAGTAGTAAAGCTAGTAACTTATAACACCTCAATCAATCTGACTTTTACCCAGATATGTAATCTTAAAAATAACCATAAATGCTTCATTCCTTTTTATTCACCCCATGATCCCATTCTTGCCTGCATTAAGAAAGAACTGCAAATTCCATTTGAAGAATCGTAAGTGACCTCGGAATTGTCCTCGACATATTTACCTCTCAAACTCTTTCAAGACCTAAGTGTTTAATTTCTTCCATTCAATATACTTTCAGAGATAAATTTATTTGTAGGTTAACAAGGGCCATTCTATCTATGGAGTGATACTGTTCGAACAACTGTTCGAACAACTTCGGTAAACTACTTCAGGGGCGTACTAATTTTGAAAACGAAAACTGTCTCACGAGTTTTTTAATTACTATATTTAGAAATAATAATATTCGTTGTTGTAATAAGTGGTAAATTAGTTAATAAATTTCATATTAATATATTGTATTAAGGATTTGAGTAAAAGTGGTCTCTCCATAATAATTCAACTGGTATCAATTAGTAATTTTGTTTTTATTTCTTTTAATGGCCAATTATTTTGACATTATTTAAATGTAAAAATTTTACGTGTATAATTACACGAACATCATGGAGACTAACAATATGTTGGCAATGATATATCTTCATTTCTGTAATATTTGTAGTAATAACAAATTGTAGTAATAATAAATTCCTTATATTGTTGCATTGTCAGTTAAAGTCGCTTGAATAAGGGATGAACTTCATTAAGTGGTCACCATTTTCCAATTTTCCTCACGATGTCTGCCACTGTTGTCTTATTCAAATATCAACAATTTTGTAATGCACCATTTTCATGGACACTATGTACACCTTATTTTAAATGGTTCAATGAATACCCTGATGTGTTATTAAACTGATAATCTCAAAAATATACACTTAATTACCTCTTAATGTTTATACATATCTACATAGTGTTGAAAAAAGTCGAGTCAACTGTGTGACCACATTTTTTACATACAGTGGCTCACAGCCATAACCGTGAACTTTTTAAAATCACATAACTTTTTTAAAATTAATCCAAACGACTTGAGCTTTTTTTAGAAGCTAGAAGGATTAGTTTGCTAAGTAACGAAATTCGTCGTTTTGAAAAAAAATGCACTTCGTGGGAATAGCAAAAAAAAATAGAAAAGGTCGTTTCTTCAACTTCTTTTTATGAGCATGTAATTAAAAAAAATTTTAAAAAAAAGTTTGTAGATTAAAGTAAATTGTATAGGTGTCTGAAATTTCATGAAAATCGGTTAACATTGCTCGGAGCTATAAACGTTTAAAGATCGCAGAATAAGATCGAAAATCGGTGATTTCGGGAATTTACTATAGCTCAGAGCAACGTTAATCGATTTGCATGAAATTTCAGACACGTATACATCTTACTTCAATTTACAAACGGTTTTTTTTTTTAATTTTCATTACAGGCTCACAAAAAAAAGTTGAAAAAACGACCTTTCCTATTTTTTTTTGCTATTCCGCCCAAGTGCATTTTTTTCAAAACGACGAATCACGTCACTTAGCAAACTAAACCTTCTAGCTTCTAGAAAAAACTCAAGTCGTTTGGATTAATTTTAAAAAACTTATGCGATTTTAAAGTGTGTACGATTATGGCTGTGAGCCACTGTACTATATACACAGGGTGCGGTAAAATTCTTGGTACAAAGTAGCAGAGGTCATTACTCATGCAAAAATAAGTAAAAACTGTATAATTAGTTTTTTTCCGAGTGAGGCTTCTTTTTCTAGAATAATGACTTTCAATTGTTGCCGAGTACGTCTGCACTCTCTACAGTCCGCCTCGTCTGACTATGAACGAGTAGATTCTACTTGCGCGTGTATTCTGTATCTGTCCCGCAGTCGTAACATATGAACACCACACGGAGAAACATGATAAGTCCATTTTCGTTGATTTTTCGATTTTTATGCCATCTGGTGGCTAAAAGGGAGTACTTCAATATTGATATAGTTGAAAAGGGGAACAACCTTTCAAGCCCACAGATATAAGGCTTTTAAAAATACGTGTACAGGGAAAGAACATGCCCCGTCCAAGTGAAACAAGGGGATAATTTAACAAGTTACACAAAAAACTCGATATTAGATATCGAGCTATTGAGCTCTATGTAAAATAGATGAAAGATTATTATTAACAGGGGAAGAAGCTGGGAAGTAATAACTAATGTTATGGCAATCAATATTTTTGAATAATATTCAAGAGGTTGACAAAAACACATATTTAATCCCTAAACCAAATAAAAACACAGTTTTGGTAACATGGAAATGCTTGAGAGCGTTTTCAACTTTAAAAAATGGGTCCCGTCATGTTTTTCCCCTTAGCTCTTCATGAGGAATCAGGTAAAGTCCCTACTTCATACTAAAAACGAACTACATCTTGCCCAATTAAACGAAAAAAAAATACTGTAGCATTTGAATAATTTAAAGCCGATCATAAGTGAGCAGGAGTTCATAAATCAATGATTAGGGGAGCATAGCTAAATATTCACCTCCCGCGTCAGTATTTTCAAGAATTTCTTAATTAGGAGGGCAATTAGATTAAATACTTAGGAACTTGTATAGCACATTCTCTATCGCATTTAAGTCTGATTGGATGTAGAATTTACTTGGCAAAAGTCATCATCATCAGGATCTTCTTGTCAGCTACAAGAATATAGTAACAACATTCTATTATTTGTGATTTTTTATTATATCAGATTTTAAATATTTTAGAAGAAATTAAGTTCACCTCGATATCTCCATCCACAGGAAAATTACAATTTACACCATAATAATATCTTCCTCGACGTCGAACAATTTTTGTATCAGCAACCTATTCGTATCTTCAATTGCTTACGAAATATTCCACTGTGTCCAAAATACAATTTTTTATTCATCTTGTATTTTAATTTACTCTTTATGTATTTATGTTCTCAATGCATTCCACTCTGATTGTTCTACATTTTCCATGTTCAAACGCATTTTTCATAAATTCAGCGACTACTAATTCCTATTATATAACATTCCAGAAGAAGGCATATAGGTTTAAGTCAAACATTCTAAACTTTTACCCAACTTTAGAGCTGCACTAGTCATTAAAACGTTTCCCTGATTTGAATACAACATATTACATAAGTATTTTTCTATTCGTTACATTTTACACTTACAAGTGGAAGAAAAATTTCAATACTTATTTGTAGACTGTGCAGGTTGTTCTTCTTCCTGCTTACTTTCATAGGAAGTGATTACTTTTTTTCCTTAAGTGCCTACGTAGCATAACAGTAATCTGACATGAAAGTATTAATTTTCTCTCTAAGATCAATCTTTGTTTGTTTTATTATACCAAATCAGTAGGTTAAAGCGAAAATAAGATATGTGATTATTCCTACTTAATCCTTTCCGCAGTACGTGCTACATTCTACAGAATTACAGAATCAGTTAGATTTCAGCGTTCATAAGATTGCTGGTTTTAATAATGTATGTTATAAACCATTCTGCTAATATGTAATACTTTCCGTGGCATAAGTGCGTAATACATTAAATGCATATTTGTGTCTCCTGTGTAAACTTGTTTCACAATGAAATTTATAATGTTTTCGTTGCGACCTCTGATTTTTTTGCGATATATATTTAATTGTTTAGTCAAAATATTATTTCCAGTATTGCAGGATCAGTGATAATTTCGACATCGCAAATCTTCTACTAAAAGCCCGAAAGCTTGCCTATTACTTTGATAATAAGTTTTCAGGTAATAGTTGACAAAAGTTGAGTATACGATCGCTGTTTAATTTCACGTTTTAAATTTTTATTGCAACACTATACAAATCGCTATTACCCTGCCTTCAAATGGCTCTAGTTTTATTAGTAGATGTCTGTACTTTATGCTTCCAATTAATATAGAGTTATCGACAAATTTATTATGCAGGTAACTGTTTAAATTATAGCGATGCTTTTGAGTGATCGAAGATAGCTGAACTGTTCAGTTTGAAGTGACCTTAAGTAAGAAAATAATTCGAGTGTTTCGTTAATCGTTATTGTTTGATATTCTGTGTTCTGATATTCTGAACTATTATTTTACAATTTCTGATTAACTGTTTCATGATTGTATAGTTTGAAAATTAAATTGCTTCGATATTACAATTCATACATTTCGAAAACTTGAAGTTTGTTCACATTTACATACCCTTTACAGTTTTTTGATACACGACAAGTGGTTATATATTTAGATCTCACCCCATTCCTTAATTATTATTCAAATTAACTACTATTCGGTCAACGTTTTTACGTCATCATCAAAATTGAAGACATGATCTATATTTGATTCGATGCAAAGGAAACTATCAAAATAACACTTTATAAATAATAGTTCGTTGTCCTGTGCACTGCATACTTCCTGAACAGTGGGCATCGCAGTATTTCCTTCTTTGAATTCCGCAAGTATCAAAGGGCAAACGTGCACCTTCAAGTTATCAATTTCAACGACTATTAATTCAGACTTTTAACACGACGCTCACCTTCCGACTGCTAATTTGCGAATAAGGGATGCGATGCAAGCAACACTTTTTCCAAGCCACGAAAAAGGAGAGGCGCGCGTTGCAATGCCTACTGCGCGGTAATTGCTTTTATTTGGGCTGTACTTCTGTAAGGTAAATTTATTACTACCCACATCGCAGAATGCAGCGAAAATGTATGTTTGGCATTGATACATATGTATCGATATCTGCAGGTATATTTCATTACGCATACCTATGCATTCACTGGCTACATTTCAACAGAGGCGCGCGTGCTATGTAGCCGCGTGGCTTGCGAGAGAAACCATGCGACGCGACACCCGCTGGTTTTAACGAAACTCTGGGTGGATAAGCAACAGAAAAATATTTCACAAATTTTCAGTCATTCACGCACACACTAGGGCGGAGCGGAAAATTTAAATTTGAATTTTCAGTTGGCCTGGGTGCGGGATAGTTTTCTTTTGATTAACCAAATACAACTGTAAAAAAATGTTTCCTTTTTCTCCTAAAAATGATTATATGATTATATGATTATTTAGGAGAAAAAGGAACCTGCAGACATGAATATTTTTCCAAATTTTTTTTTACAGTTGTGTTTGGTTAATCAAAAGACAATTAAGTATCCTGCACCCAGGTCAACTGAAAATTCAACTTTTAAATTTAAGAGAAAATTATCAATCAATTTCGGGTAATAAAAGTTGATTTTGCAATTTTTTTTTAAAAATATTTTTAAAGGTTTTCCTTAGAAATGATGAAGAAGTCAATTTAAATGTGAAGTAAATAATAATTGTCAAACAATATTTTGTGTAAGTTTTCTAAAAAGAAATGAATACAGGCCATTCCATGCTATGCCAAAACACTTTTGTACCTCAATGTCAGGAGTTGTGGTGAGATTCAATTATATTGTAGTCCATACGAAATTAGGGAGGATTTAAGTCAGCATTTTTTTAGTTGCCAATTGGTTTAAAATATATAAGCCCCCAAATTTTATGGGTTTTTGCGGATTTCTACGGAAACTGCGTTTCACAAACGAATTTTTATCTCCGGAATTGCTAAATATAGGATATCGTTTGTTTTAATTGGAAAAGAGGGGCTCTCTCTTCACTGAATATTTGTATTGTTTCTAAAGTAGGTAACTTAGATAGGTAACGCAGATATTTTAAGTTTAAATGTTAGGTGAGTCACCCTGTATATTTTAATGTGTAGAATGACACGTGGTGGAAGTTGTAGTACATACCTACTAGTGTTACAAAACCCTAATGGAGTTTGTCAAAATGAGTCTTCGTTTTTGAATAATTTGAGTTTAAAGTTTTGCAATGGTTGCACTGCAACATTGCAATCTTGCACTGCAACCATTCTGTAATTTTGCTGCAACGAGAGTGTGCTGTATGGGTATATTTTGATTAAACAAACACAACTGTAAACAAATTTTGGAAAAATATTCATGTCTGCAGGTTCCTTTTTCTCCTAAAAATGATTATATGATTATATGATTATTTAGAAGAAAAAGGTACCTGCGGACAAGAATAGTTTTCCAATTTTTTTTACAGTTGTGTTTGGCTAATCAAAAGACAACTGTCCGGCATCCAGGCCAACAGAAAATTCAAATATAAATTTTCGCCTATATAGTATGATTATATAATCATTTTTAGGAGAAAAAGGAACCTGAAGACATGAATATTTTTCCAAATTTTTTTACAGTTGTGTTTGGTTAATCAAAAGACAATTAAGTATCCTGCACCCAGGTCAACTGAAAATTCAACTTTAATTTTTCACCTAGATAGTATTGCTCCGCCCTAATGTAGAATATAATAAGAGGTCAGAGATACATCTGACATCTTTATATGCATAGGTATCACTTATAAGTAGAGTTGGGTTTAAAAATAGCGTATTTTTAGGTCGCCGAACCTCGGCCTTTACACTGTTATTTTTTTCCTACCACTTTACACTTTGTATTGTAATATTAGTGTGTAGATAATAAAAACGATTTATCATTATTATCATTATTATTATCATTATTATTATTATTATTATTATAATACTTAGGTTTTCTTCAAGTGACTATCCAATTCCTTTTGTATTGTTACCATTTTATTTGGTTTGCTGTTTCAATATGATGAACTTTAACCCTGTTAAGGCCTTCGGGTCTTTTTCGACCCATCACGTTCTTATTTCTTTAAAAACATTTCATGTTATCATAAAATGAATAATGTAATTGTTATTAATAGGCTTGTTTATGTTCCCCTAACATTATATTAAAAGTTCATTCTCAAAATTTATGTGGCACGTTAGTAACAAAAATTCTTACACATAAGATCCTTGGGCCCTTTTCAATGCAATGTAAACGAGGCACTATCAGTAACAGAAATCAATCAAAAGTTCAAGTCTTAAAAAAAACTGGGTGATAGTAAAATCGAAAAAAATATATAAATATCATAAAGTGATTACAATAGTTGTATTATAAAAAAAATGAATTATTGCATGATGAGATTCGAATGCTAATACGATGCACCATTTTTTATTACTGTATAGAGGTGCAATGCGAGACTTTTTAGGTCGGTATAAGAATTTCTATCTGTGAAAATGTATATTTACATGTAAAAAGCATTCTTACCAAATGTGTAAAACTTGTTACGAATAAATAATTTGAAGATTTTTTAATAAATATATTGCTTTTCTATAATCAAAGACATTGTAAAAAATACAATAACATATTTCTACATTTCCTCGGTCCTTTAGTTACATCTTAAAGTTAAAGACACGAGTTTTGTATATTCGGGTCATTTTCGACCCAAAGACCTTAATCGTAAGTTGAAATGAAGACCGTAACAAGGATAAGACCATTTTTTTTAGATTCCAGTGGGTATTATACGTTAGCTTTTTAAATTTACAATTTATTTCATTCAATCTAATATTAAAGCACTGTATTCCTAGCATTTCCTTTTGTTCATAAATGAGTAAACACTGACTCGTTTGGCCATTCTTGTGCTGGCATTTCAGAAAAGAAACAGTATTATCTGCAGACTATGATGCATTGCATGGCTTGCGTTATTTTTTATGTGTAAAATAAAATTTATAGCCGTCTTTATGTTTTATTAACTAATTAATATTACTCCAATTTATAAATGTAATAACTCCTGTTTCCATGTCACTCTATTTACACTGTATTATGATAAAACTATGCCACGGACCAATGAAAATAGAGAAAACCTGTTATAATATCCTTAAACTCTAATTTTTTGTTAAAGATTGCACCAATTGGAGAAACTAAAAAAATCGTACATTCAAGAATAAAATTTGCTGCTCCAAATTTTATTTCGAATTATTATTCAATTGCTGCACATGCATCAATGAATGCAACTTCTATGACTCATATTACATATTATAGTAACGCACTATAATTTATACCAACAAATTTCGTTACAACATATGAATGTATATACAATTGTAAAATCTTAAAACAATCTCGAATAACAATGTTGCAAGTTTCAACATTCGGTCTAGTATCTCCGTCTTCCATCTGCTCCTCGATAAAATCGTAGAACTGTGTAATGTCACTGTAATGTCATGTATTATAATGTTGGCGTTGCATCACACCAAAATGATATAGAAAGTGTAGCGAAAGTAAAGAAAGCAGCTGTATAAATAGAAGATTACCATAGCGATTAAGTGTAATAGAAATTCGGGGTTAAAAACCTTAACTACTGACGGCCAATCCTCCATCATGTGGAAGTTACTCTACAGGAACTGTACCGAGGAGTTTCAGTCGAATGTGTAGTTTCATGTTGCAATTTAAGGAATCTGTTTCGTAACACGGTGTTGCAAACGCTAAGTAGCCAAGCATTTCTATCAAACGCATCAGCATTTTTTAATAATAAGTAAGTGAATCGAATTACATAGCATAGTTATTGTTAAGATTAATTTTTAAAATCAAACTTTCCAAAATCATTCCTTGTCTTTTGTATCAGTGATCAGCGATCGATAGCGTTTGGTTCTGTTTTTTTTATAATCAGAATTAGTTAACCTACGTACCTAATAAACAATTATGTAAAAATTAGTGAACATAAATTTTTTAAATAAACTGAATCACGTTTTAGAAATTGTTATTTACTGGGCAGTAAAATTATTGTGCATATAATGAGGGAAAACATTAGTGCATTTTCTAACAATCACATCTTCAGTATGCATTTCAGAAAGAAATTTTTCGAAAATTGATCAGGGAAGTGAAATTGTGTGAATTGAAAGAATATGAGAGATTTAGAGTAATATTAAACAATTATCCTTCATGTCCTATTTTTTATTAATTACTTGAATATTCAAATAATTATTATGCTTCATTTGACTTAATTACTTGAACTTTTCCTAGTACTTTAGATAGCAACGTATTATGTGTGAAACTGTTTATTGTAATAGCATGTAAAGGATTGATCTTCATAAATATAGAGAAGAGCTGTTTAAAATAGATTTGTTTCTCTAAGTTCCTTATTTCTGTGTTAAATAATTGCGAGCAGCCACTTATTAATATTTATATTATTAGCCACGAAATTAATTTTGCCACTCCGCTGTGAGAAATCACTTTTACGTTACACAACAATTTACATGCAAATTGAATAAATAAAATAGATACGAATAAACGTGACCTTCTACTTTCTTCATGAAAAAGAACACGATTCTTAATATGAAAAATATCTTCTATAAACGCGCGATAATTCGAGCTATTTTTAAATATAAAGGAATAAATTATCTGATAATTAATCCACTTCTTATCTCCATGCTTATGTTGAGAGAGTGAATTACTTTTTACGAAGACTTTTTGTAATTGCTAATGAATGATTCATTCCCTTGATTTGTACTTCCTTTTGTACATTTTCACATTTAACTAGCATCTTATGCAGTTCTATTTTGTTCATTAATTATAGACAACAAGCAGTTCGTTTATTGTTCGTATACTATTTAAAAAAAAAACTGACATCGTATGTATTGTGTATAGTATTCAACGGCTGTACTTCCGAAAGGGACCGGTGGTCAATCGAGATGAAACTTGCTGGGTATTACGCAGGGCCGGCTTTAAGGAGGGGGGGGGGGGGGGGCAGGCAGGGCCACCGCCCGGGGCGCTAAATCTGTAGGGACGCCGCTGTATGCGTTAATTCATTTATATCCGTTCTGCTAATTGATTTTCGTGCCCTTGGAGGGGCGCCATGATAATCTTGCCCAGGGTGCCAAGTATGCTAAAGCCGCCCCTGGTATTACGATGGGTGTGGAAAGACCCCAAATATAAAATTTTAGCTTCGGCAATTAATGCGTTCAAAAGATACAGGGGTAATTGTGCATAAAAGGGTACACCTTACCGATTTATTTTAATCACTTTACCACGGTCCCCCCTCTTAACAATATTTCTGTTGACTTATACCGACACAACGCATTCCACTTTCCAACTTATCCCGGGTATTGGTTGGGGCTAGATTAGTGCGGTGGGCGCGTGCCCGCTCGCGAGCACGTAAAACAGCGCTGTCCAGCGTAGGGGCCCCTCACGCGCCTGCTTCCCCTTCCAACCTTTCTTTCGAGCAGCGTGCCTTCCGTTGTCAAGGAGACCGCGCCACGCTACGAAGGTTGCCATGACGGGCTAGCCTGGCTAGCGTCTTCGCGGTTAGCGTCGCGCGGTAACCCTGACAACGCGGACGAGAGTGGGAGAACCCCAAGCTCCCGTGGGAGCAACCTTGGACAGCTCTGGTTTAGGTACTTAGGTATGCTCAGCGCTCGGAGGCGCGCTTACTCACCAGGATATAGTATCGATACGGAGTTGAATTTCGGCCTGTAACTTTGAGAATATATTTTTGAAAGGTTTTACAAGCGGTTTATGAATTTTTTTGTTAAATTTTTCGGTTGATTTATAAAGTGTTTTCCTCTTAAAGTGCGATTTAGGTGGGCTCGGCGCTCGGAGGCGCGCTGAATCACCATGCTACGTATATTATCGATGCGGAGTTGAATTTCGGCCTATAACATTGAGAATATATTTTTTAAATGTTTTAGAAGCGATTTAAGAAAAAAATTTTGGTTCTATTTTTCGTTCGACTTATACGGTCTTCGCCTCTTCGTTTCATAGAAATCATATTTTTAATTATACCTATACGTCTACTTTTGTATGTCTTGCTAGCATTTTTTACAACCAACTTTTACCACCAATAATGCAACGTTCTGAAGAAGTATACACATATGTAACAATTTCTTTTTATCGTTTTGGGGAAAATTTGCGGGCAGCAAAATTGGTGGAAAGAGAAAGTTAAAATGAATAAAAACCAATGAAAAATTAAAACTTTTTAAAAGCGCTAATAAGTAGGTGATACCTTTGAATTTATATAATATTAAATTTATAAATTGTTTTAAATTATTCAGAAAATTACTATTATACTCGGGAAAGGCTCGTTCCTATATTAAAAATATTTACAAAAGGCTTTTCTTACTCAACAAATACCTACAAAAGATTTCACTCACTGTCAGAAAGTATATTTTAAAATAATTATTTATAATTAAATATAAAGAGCGGCAATGATTTTGTTTGCACAGAGCGGCGGAAGAGCTAAACGGGGCCCTGATGCTTGTTTGTCAAAAACTCCATTTGTTTTACCAATATTCCTTTATTACGAAAACATTCAAATCTTCCTATAATTTCTTTCTGCGATCTCCAGTATTCGAAAATTCGGCATTTTATTTAAATACCTACATACTTGGTAATTTCGATTCATCAGTCTAAAGTAAGTACTCACAATCAGTTCTACATCTTTAACAACCAATTTTCACGTTTGTGAGTCCACGTTGGTCGCTTCCTAGGACTTGGTACTCTTCACAAAAAATTGTTAAGATCAAACACTGTTAAGTGTCGCCTACGGTACTTATTGATACTTTTATTCCCCATACTATTGCCTTTTTAGCACCTCTATCTTCCAATGTACAATGTGTATTTTTTAACTATTTTGTTTAATTACAGTATAATTTTATATAAGCATTCAAGATAAAGAAAGGCTTCTCCGATAACTGTTTCTAAGATTTAAGTATTGTTCAAGTGAGGAGTTTCTTATTGTTTATAATAAATTCTAAAAAATTCCACTACCAACATCTTTGTAACACTTGTATAAAAATGGCACCGCTGCTCGTCTGAATTCATTTTGATTTTTTTGTCAAACTCCTGTAGAAAAATGGCTATACTTTTTCATTATTTCCGTGCCCCTCGTTCGCCACTGAAGTGGGTCCCACGTGTTAAAAAACACCCTATATGTATATATCGATGGCTTATTGTTATTGCACAAATATTGTATGTCCACTTTTAGTGTTTAAAAAAAACAGGTTTAAAATTAAAGAAAATGAAGAAAAATATTATTTTTGACAAATTTATGAAGTAGATATAAATGTGATTTTTATACAGCATAAAGAAACAGTCAACAACTATTTGTTGCGTATAAAAAAACAAATGTCACAAAAAGTGGACACAATATTTGTTGCACTAAGCAACTGATGTTTCCTATTCCCTGCTGTGTCTGATAACAATATCTAGAAAAATTTGTGGGTATTAAAGGAACTCCATTACTGGAAATCATGTTTGAATTTCAATGGAACGTCTTATTGGTCATCTTTCTTCATTGCACACGATCTTTCCTTGCCTAAACGCACAAACTGTGCGCGCTCTTTCTCTGTGTCTGCAAACCTCAAGCTCAACGCTCTTCAGCTAATGAGAATTTATCAAGTTTTATGGTATATTAGCAGTCGATCACATCTGATCATAATTTTACACTTTCTTCAATCCTCTATCGCGCGGATAGTAAAACCAGTATGTAAGGGTCACGACACTTCAGTGTCCAAGCAATGTGAATTTCATCAGCTGTCATTTGTTTCCATACCTAAGTACCACGTGTTTATTCCATATTATACAGTGTGTCCCAGTTTCAGTATACTCTATGAGCACGAAACTAAATAAGGAGAAACAATTGTGTAGAGGTTTTGTGCAAAAGTTGTAACAAAAATATTAAATGTTTGAAATGTGACATTTAACGAATTTGTTTTTATTGTTACTAGGGTATGGTAGAGTCAGGTCGAAGGTGGTAGTGGATGACAGACACATGCCACCGTTTTATGATTTTAGAGGAAAGCAAGTTGAAGGAAAGTTGTTTTCATAGGAAATGCGGCACGAGATTGTAATTATTTTAAGCGGGACTTAAGTTACTTAACTTAAGTTACATGGTAAATGACAACCAGGGGGCTGCCACTCTCATTTGCGATTTTGGAATAGTGTTTCAGGCGCCACCTAGGCAGTTCCAACTTTTTCGAACTAAAATTCAATATGGCCGTGATCACGTGATCATGGTGGTTCAGACACGTCCAATGTTTTAGTCGAGTAGCAAGTAATTTACCGTGTGTGGACAAATTTAGTGGAATATTTTAATAAAACAATGGTGAATTACTAAATTACTTGCTACTCGACTAAATTACTGGACGAGTCTGTTCCAGCCTTTACTGTGTACGCCATTGATATGCGTTGCATGGCATCTGTGAACTGTTGATTGATGCGAGCTAGCCCCGACGAAACCCAAACAATCCTATTGAAAAATAAGTTTTATAAAATCAGTTTGACAGTAACAGGTATGTATATAGTTGAATATATATTTTGACTGTAGTATATGTAGAATATCTTTTTAAATTATGTTTTTTATAGAGCTATGTCACGACATATACTACATTGAAAATATATATTCAAGTATATACGTACCTGTTACTGTCAAACTGATTTTATAAAACTTATTTTTCGATAGGATTGTTGATAGGATTGATGTGTCTGTTCCAGCCTTTACAGATGAATCATGAACACGTGATCACGGCCATATTGAATTTTAGTTCGATAAAATTGCAACTGCCTAGGTGGCAGTTGAAACACTGTTCCAAAATCGCAAATGAGAGTGGTAGCCCCCTGATGACAACTATTATCAAATTCCAACTGAAAAATTAATTTTATTCGGTCACGTTCCCTAATGAGCACCTTTTCCACTACGCATTTGTTTTTTTTTCAGCGTAAAGAAAATTTAATGTGATTCTGCTCGGTAAAACACATATGCTATTATATTAGGAGGTGGTGGAGTTACAATACACCGCAGAATCTCGCAATACGATAATATGTGGGATTTAAGTTTATGTTCCAATCAATTACTTTATCTGATTAGATTTACAAATTCGAAGATAGAGGTGTGAGAATGAAGCAAATGGAAATTCATTAAAATTTTTTAGAAAAGCGATTCTCTTTTTACATATATCTATAGTATCTATTGTTATATTTATAACTTATAATATAACTTAAGTTATTAGTTTTATTATTATTTTTCAAATAAATTTTTTTAGGAAATCGATTCTTTTTCTACATATATCTATAGTATAGTATTTGAAGAATACTCAGCAAAAGTTAAAATTTTACTCAGCAAAAGTTATAATTTTACTCAACAAAAGTTAAAATTTTACTCAGCAAAAGTTATAATTTTACTCAACAAAAGTTAAAATTTTACTCAGCAAAAGTTATAATTTTAGTCAGCAAAAGTTATAATTTTACTCAGCAAAAGTTATAATTTTACTCAGCAAAAGTTATAATTTTACTCAGCAAAAGTTATAATTTTATTCAGCAAAAGTTATAATTTTACTCAGCAAAAGTTATAATTTTACTCAGCAAAAGTTATAATTTTACTCAGTAAAAATAATTTTACTTAGTAAAAATAATTTCACTCAGTAAAAATAATAACTTTTGCTGAGTATTCTTCAAATACTCTACTATAGACATATGTAGAAAAAAATCGATTTTCTAAAAAAAATGATTTGAAAAAGAATAATAAAAATAATAACTTAAGTTATATTATAAGTTATAATTATAACTATAGATACTAGTATTTACTATACTATAGATATGTATATAGTATTTTTAATAATGTTATAATTTTACTCAGTAAAAATAATAACTTTTGCTGAATATTCTTCAAATACTATACTATAGATATATGTAGAAAAAGAATCGATTTTCTAAAAAAAATTATTTGCCTTAAGGCGAAATCCTTAATGGTATAAAATAGAGGCCATAATGTTTTTGAACTGTAAGTTGTACACTTTTTTAAAAAAAAATCCTAAAGGTTGCCTATTTTTTGGACGATTTGATAAGACATGTAAGTCGAAGGTCGCAGGTCCCTTGCACAGTTTTACGGACCTGGCGGTGACGCAACATTATTATTTGCATAATTTAAGAGGCCAGTTGTAAGATCTACGTGACAAGGGTGGCGCAGCCATGGGAATCAGATACAGCAGAGCTTTATTATTCGCACGACCATTCCGCACCGCTCACATGTGATTTTCGGTGCACGGTCATGATTTTTATCGCGAGCTCGGGCGTAGGTAGTCATCGCCGAGGACAGAAAACAAGACACTGAAGGATAGACACCGTACAGATTATGAAGCACTACTGTATATCAATGAGGTACTCGTAATCGATAAAGAAACTGCAATTGAGACTTGGTAAAAACCCTTTTACTTTGTTGTAAACGCTGTATTGGTCTGAAATATTATTAATTATTCGTTTATGCAAGCTTTGATAAATAGGGTTCCATTATTTTTTAGTTATTATTTGAAATCTTTAGCTGATACATTAACTTTTCAATTTAGTCGAGGCTATCGTATTACTTTTAGAAGTGTGCATTTCCAAAATTGAAAATAAAAATACACAATATCCAACAATGCTACCAACATTTTTGTAATTTACGTGTAGTGTAATGGAGTTATTAACTCCTTCAAAAAATGACTACATAGACCCGTGTTTTAAGGGGATATTTATGATTTTTTAAAAAAAAAAACTATTGCTTGTATTGGTTTAAACTCTTTTCGGTCATTAGCAGGTATCTTTAAACTTGCAGATTTTTTTTTATGTATTATTATATCTATACCTAATTTAAAGAAAAAAAATTGAAAAAATTTTGAAAGAGAAGGTAACTTTTTTCCTTAAATAAATTTACTTAAGGTGTATCGATGAAGAAAGTATTATAAATAAAAACGAAAATTACAATTTTAGGTTCAGTCACAGCGGAAATTATCTAACTTTAAGAAATTTTTCTTTAAGAAAAATGTCTGCTAGTTTGGAGATGCCTCATTGTATCCCAAAAGAGTTTACTCCAACATTAACAATACTGTTTTAAAACAAAATTCTATATGTAGTCTAAATAGATATTTCATGTTGAAAAGACTATTTTTATAATACGTATTTTGTTGAATGTTATTAATTGGAATGAATCTATGGCTGAACTTTCTGTTGTTGGCTGGTGTCGCTGCACTGCTAAAATATACAGGGTGTCTTGAAAAAGATGCTCCCATCGAAGACATAAAAGAAAGTAAAATATATCCTATAACAATGCTGTCGAAATCGAGAGCAATACTACCAAAAGTATCAAAGTCTTAACGTTAGTGATCTTAGGTGCTAGATTCACGAAAGAAACAAAAATATAATTTTATTTTTTTAATAATTATCCTCTTTGATCACTGGATATTTCACCTTCAGAGTTTTATATTTCGTATGCAATGAAGTCAATATGCCCATGAATACCTTTAAAAATTGCGAAGAATTATGAAATGTTGCATTAGCTGCAAAAAACAGTATTACATCAATAATTGTGGTTCAACAAATTTCACTGTTATTTTTGCAACTGACCTTCTTATACAAAAGAGTCGCGGTCATTTTGAAAAGTAATAATTTTATCACAGTGACTCCATTAACTCCCATCACTAACCATTACACTTTGTGATTCGTGTCCAGGCCCGAATTAAGATTTTTGGAGCCCGGGGCTATCAAACCTTCGAGGCCCCCCCCCCCCGTGGTTGAACAGCGGGGGAGGGGGTAAAAAAGGATATTATACAATTAACTTTTAGTTAAAATGTTTTTTCTTATCTTTAATTTTGCAAATTCTTGTGTCAAGTCTTCACAATCGATAGATCTTAATAATCCAGGAAGAATTTTGGAAGTTGTGGAACTCAGACAATTTATTTGATACAATATTTCCAATGAAGACAGAGTGAGCTAGTAACGCCTCCCCCCCCCCCCACGCGGAAAGTGGGGCCTGGGACTGCAGGCCCCCCTGACCCCCCTTTAATCCGGGCCTGTTCGTGTCACTAACTCAATCACCTACTCTTAGAACATACTTTCTGAGACACCTTGTACATTTCGCTGTTTCAGTACTAGATATCTTGAATTAAATACTTTTAAGCAGAATAACTGTAGGCAGAAACAAATTTCCCTTCAGATTTTAAATGCCAATTTTTTGGATACTAATAAAAAATGTTTTTCTCGTCTATCGAAATGAAAATGGTCATCCGATAAGGTTGTAAGTAATATTGTTAGCCTGCTGAATACAATACCAATGAGGATATTAAAGTCGCGTGGAACTACGTTGAAATTATGCCTGCTCGCGTAACTCTTCGGCTGTTACGAAATACCCAGATAAAGTTTCAGATTCTGGGAGACGTACTGCTAACCTGTTTGTGAGATATGTACTACGAATCTGCCTATATCAGTTCAGTTAATTTACATTGCTCGCACTTATTAAACAGGTACTCTCTTTTATGAATAATCTTATTCTGATAAATATTGCCGGGGAATTTGAAAAGATTTGTAATAAATTAGTAAAATAAATTTAGTAACAGAGAGAACTTCAGAAACTTCAGATCTGTTGTTATTCTGAATCCAACGATTTACGATTTTTTTTTAGTGTATTATCGTTGACAAGCATTCTTCGCGATCTTTAGCTATCATCTGCGAGGAATACCATGGTTCTGAGAAATCTATTGTTTGTAATCTCGTAACATTTCGTAACTACATATCTATTACGTTCCACACATGTTTCCAACGTGACACACCTTACATAGATTTTACAGAAGCTACGTTCTTGATCGCAAAATATTATTGCACACGCACAATGTAATAGATTTCCATCCAAGTTACTATACTTAAAAATTCACATTTCAGGCCTGCCGTATTTACTTTAGCCATTCCCCAGACGTCACATCGTGATTCCTTACAGTTTGCTCACTTTATCGATGACAAGAGCCAACGTATTTACTGATAGTACGTGTTTGTTATTTACTAACGATTTAAAGGCATTTAAAAGGATATGTTCTAAAGCTTGATGCATTGAACTTACTGTTCGACCTTTAGAAACTTGACACTTGGGAATGAAGATTGCGAAATTATTAGGCACAGTTGTGCTCGTTGTTTTATTTGCGCTACGATAACTTCAGCTAATTTTGACTTCTGAGATTATTTGAGACCGCTCTGGAAATAAATTTTTTAAATTCAAATTAGATGAATTTATAATATCTAAATATATGTATAGAAAAATAGCGTTTGGATAAAAAAAGAAGTATGTATTCCTGTGAATAAAGCATAATTAAACTAATCGACTATTTCACTTAACGAATGCTGTATAAAGAGAATAGAAGGTTCCTTTGAAAATTATCCCGAAAGCAATAAAATGAATTTGGAAATTTGTCTTTATACTCACGACATTTCAAAGTAGATAGGATTTATTGTAATATATTATCCTCTATTAATAATGCGTTAAGTAGTAGTAGTTAAGGTTAAAGTTAAATTTAAAGTTAAAGTTAAAGTTAGAGTTAAAGTTAAAGTTAAAGTTAAAGTTAAAGTTAAAGTTAAAGTTAAAGTTAAAGTTAGAGTTAAAGTTAAAGTTAAAGTTAAAGTTAAAGTTAAAGTTAAAGTTAAAGTTAAAGTTAAAGTTAAAGTTAAAGTTAAAGTTAAAGTTAAAGTTAAAGTTAAAGTTAAAGTTAAAGTTAAAGTTAAAGTTAAAGTTAAAGTTAAAGTTAAAGTTAAAGTTAAAGTTAAAGTTAAAGTTAAAGTTAAAGTTAAAGTTAAAGTTAAAGTTAAAGTTAAAGTTAAAGTTAAAGTTAAAGTTGAAAACTTTATTCGACGCTGAAGTTGAAACACTCGACGAATAAAAAAATTAACTTTATTCGTCAAATAAAGTTAACCCGGGTTATCGTTATTCGAGACATGACAAATAATATTTCTAATTTTTATTCGTTATTTGAAATTATTATTAAAATAAAAACTCCATCAATTTTTCGTTTCCAGTGTCACTCGACGCGACGATCAGCTCAGGTTTGGATCCACCCTTGTATGAGTGGGGAACACAGTTCTCAATGTCGTGGTCACCAGAAGGAAAAATCACGGATCAGATACAAGAAGAGCCTATACAATACTTCAGACTCAATTGCCCTGCCACAGCCTGCTACCGATGATATTACAATGCAATGCAATCAATGGGAACGCTTACACAAGACCACAGAATGACATTCGATAACTGCGCCTTATGGTGATTTTCCTTTCTACAGTGGCCGAGACATTGCCAGTTTTAATGAGCAGTTCGTCTACGGACGCGAATCGTAAATGCATCTTAATCCACCAACAGGAACGCATTTACCTATGCAACAGGTGCATAGGTAAATGCGTTCGTTATAGTGCATGCAGTGTGTGCGGGGAACGCCCACAGGCGTTCAGCGACTACAGTTAAGAGATGCGATTTGAGCCGCCCCGCACGTGGCGTCCGCTGAACGTTCAAATTGTCTTGGCTGTTTTTGCTTGAAGGATATCTGACTGCCACACATTTATTCATTTATCGACGTATACTTGCGACTAATTTACAAATATAACTTTCGAAATAAAGAAATAAATGACGTGTTGAAGGATTCGGATGACATGAAAATAATGAAAAAAATATGTTCTTCCACCTTTCAACAAATCTTGAAATCCTACTAATATAATATACGCGAAAGTGTGTTAGGCTGTTTGGATGTTTGTTACTCAATCATGTCGCAACTACGCAAAGGATCTTTCTGAAATTTTGTATACACATAGTGTCGGACCAGGAATAACATATAGGATACTTTTTATCCCGGTATTTCTAACCGATCTGGACCAAATTTTGCATAATTACTCTCTGGAACCCTGTGGAAAATATAGGCTATCATGAAACCTGGACACTCCACCCCTTCTCCCTTATTTCATCCCCTTGACACCCCGTGGCAATCAAAGTTTTACCCGGGTAACGCCGGGTACTTTAAGCTAGTAGTGTATAAAATGTTTCATTTTCGAGACTGCACTCATTGATGGGAAGAATCCATGGCTTTCGATTTCTACTTTTACTTTCCTTAAGGTACGTGTCCACTTGAGAGAACTCGCGCAAGTTACTCTCGATAGTTACTCTCAAATTGTGTGTCCACTTGAGAGCGATTTCGGAAATTTTTACTCTCAGGTAGGCGATAGAAAACTCGCCGAGAGCTTACTATCCGATCGAACTCTCAAAACCATGTCCACTAGAAATTGGTCTGCGCCTATTGTCTGCAGTTTATCTCAGTTTCTTTTAAGCTACGAAGTGAGACCGTGATTATAGATGTGCAAAAACATAGTGCTTTGATTACTGCTTATTATATTTTAAAAAAGAGAAAGAAGCAACGTAGAAAGAGAAATTGCTGGATGGATGAAACGAAATAGTTATATATTTTGAGCTGGTTACAATAAATGGCATACATAAAATGTGTCTCGCCACTCGGCTGACGCAGACTGCCCCGACTGCGCAGTTCTCCCGGGTAACCGCCTAACAACACTTCTCTGGCAACGCCGTGCCTCGCAACACTTCTCTGGCAACGCCGTGCCTCGCAACACTTCTCTGGCAACGCCGTGCCTCGCAACGCCTATCTGGCAACGCCGTGTCTGCCGCGACGCGAGCCTACTACATAACCCAGAAGACCTACTCTCGTGACAGCAGCCGCAGAATACGAACCTGGTTCGTGTTTCGGAAGCAACTGTCGGATAGTAATATTATTATGTATCCATTCGAGAGCAAGTTGCAACGCGTCCGCTGTCTGAGAGTTGAATGTCGCTCTCCGACAGTCACTCTCGGACGTAGTGTCCACTTGCGAGAAATACTTTCGAGAGCTTCTCGCGCGAGTTTTACTCTCGAGTGGGCACGTACCTTTAGTTTGTACTTTATTTATTACTGCGTGTAAAGCAATTATTTCTTCCGCTTCCAAAATTTTAAAGCAGAAAGTGTTTCGTATGTTTGTGTTTGTCTGTCGTCTAAAAACTTCCGAACGGTAAACGCGGGGGTCACGAAATGTACCTCGGCTCATTATGCCTGGCTAATCCAGATATATGTGACTAACTTCCCCCAAAAACTAAAAAAAAAATTTTCTTTTATAAAATCAGAATCTAAATTTCGGGCGAAGCCGAGTAGTAAAGATAAATAGTATTGTATAATGACAGATTGGAGACGGCAAAAGGCAACTCTGTGGTCTTGAAGCGTATTATATATGTAAATGTTTTGAGAATGAACTACGTATTTACAATTTGTATTGAATTTAAGTATGTAAACAGGAACTACTTTTTATTCTAAATGAGTAGAACACAAGGCAAAATTTATTAACAATACACTAAAACAAATATCTTATATTTGTTCAAAGGACCCTCGAATTAACGTTTATGAATAATGGAAAACGTAAGAATGAAGAGTTAAAAATAAAAACAGTCATTTTTCACATCAAAACATGTGGGTATGCTTAATAAGACGGGTTGATTCTCTATTCATCATTATTTCGTATGGGTGACGCTATGTAGCTCTGATGGCTATTGAAAAAAAAATGAAAAATGTATGACTCTGACGTCAGAGAAACCGCTGCTCCGCCGTGTGAATATGGTCCCGAATACTAATCACGAGTCCACGATATGTCTCATGTAAACAAGGTCTTAATAGTGCCTGGAGCATAAAGTTGTATTAAATAAATGAAGAAAAATAAAAAAATTATAATACATTTATATATTTCCAAAAATTTGATTAATATTTAGAAATGTTATATGAATGACTCAATCGAATTGGCATGGTAGCTGAGTTGTGACGATGTAATAAGAAATAGTATATAATAGTATATAAAAAAAGTTAATTTATATTAGTGACATAATTCTACTTATTATTATAATAAAAAAAACATTCTACCGAAATATAATATAGGTTATAAATAAATGTTACAAATTCATAATTTTTATGGGTGTTTGATACAGTGTAAAATGTACTCTAATATGTTGCATAACTTAAAAATTAATAATAAAATTAAAACTTTGAAAGTCTAAAAACCTGTTTTCTGGAGGGTAAACAGGTTCCTAGACTTACTTAAATTTAATTGATTCCTCTAAAGTGGGGATCAGATAATAGTTGACTGTGAAATACTGAAAGCGTATCATTTTTAATTTAATTCTTCTTTTTATAGTACCTATTATTTACATTATTAATAATTATTTTTTTTATATTTATTAACTCTAAAATAATGCTGTAATAGTATGGGTTATTCAACTGCTAAACAAACGATTGCAATTTTATATTCACACGACAAAGCAGCGATGTATGAAATATTTATTAATACTTCATCTGCCGCTGTCACATGTGATTCCACGACTTCGGTCGAGTACCACGTGTGAGCCAAAGAATTCGATCTTACTTGATATTTATCACCGGAAACTGTACCATTGAAAGATGTCTATATTATTTACAAGATAACGGTCCGAAGGCTTTCAAAAATCAATGAGTACCTAGTTTGGAAATTCGTAAAGTATCGACTGTGAGCGTAAGTTTGCTGTTGGAATATTTACTGCGTCTTTTTGAAAAGTAAAATCAATTTTACAATTTACTTTTAACTTTGGTAATGCTTTCCTTACTGGTTTCTTATTTTTAATTGTTATTCTTTAAGGGGATACGCCACCCTGAGACGCTCGAAACTAGACGATTTTTTTTTGCAGCTACAATGAAGTTGAAAATTATTTCTTTACTTCTTATGCGTAGAGCATGTATTAGTGCATATATTGTATAAATATTGTACAAAAGTATTAAAAAATGGCCGAGTTATTTGCTACCCCGTGAAACTCCTCCGCGAGAGCGCTGTATCAAATATCTCCAAAACTATTTGTCCGATTGATTTCAAACTTGGTACACATATTCTTAATAGTATTATCTATCATGTAGCATAGAATTTTTTTGATGCCATATCCCAATTGTTTATAGTAATTGTTTGAATTTTGCCTCTTTTGGTAAAAATTTAATGTTCATTTTCACTTTGCTCGCATTTGCACAAAAATGTACTTTTCTCTAAATCCCTATGCTGCACGATAGATATTTTATCAATGAACAATAAAGCTATGGGTTTTTTAGTTTCAGATAATCCTGGGCATCACAATCCGGTACATCGTTTGCGCGTGTCCTGACGGAGGAGTTTTGCAGGATAACGGATAGCTCGGCCATTTTTTAATATTTTTCTGTCAAATTTACACAATATGTCCTTTAATGTATGCCCTAACCATAAATAATAATGAAGTAATTGTCACATTCATAGTTTCGTAGAAAAAAATTCGTAAACTTAGATGTCATTTCGGCCGCCCCAGGGTGGCGTAACCCCTTAATTCATTTTATATGCACAATTTCATTTCAGTAATGCACTGAATATGTGTTACATCGCAAAGTAAATTCAAATAAAAATCTTAATTTTACACGAAGTTGCTTGTTATTGAAATTGATCCGTACGAAGGAACCTCGTTTCGTGGTTGTCCAGATTTCTCGGAATCGAATTAACCTCAAATTTTAAGAGTACATTCCAAGATATACTCTTTATCATCCAGCAGTACTTTTTCCATTTTCTCATTTTACATTAAAAGAAGTTGAAAAATTTTATTCCAAAAACGAAATTTTCAATTTTAGGTAGTATGTAGTGATTTTATCATAAATTATTGTGTCAGAAAAGATCATCCCACTATGATCCGGAAACAGTTAGTGCACCTTAGAATGTAATGAGAAAAATTGAAGTCAACAATCGCAAAAGAATTTTTTCCTAAAGATCAAATTTCAGCAAATATAATTTCAGGTAAAATTAATATTCTGTACATCCTTATTAACACTTTCCGTGCCACGTGGGTCACCGGGGTAGGCTGGGCCAAAAACGGGCAAAAATAATTTGTTTTTTAAATCTGACTTGACATAGTGATAAAAGGTGTGGGGTGTGTCAAAAAGCTCGCTGATTCTTTTTTTTTAAATATAAAACTATATTCAGCCGCGTTCCGGGGCATCAAAGGGGTGTTTTGTAAGGGTATAAGTATCAGCACTATCGGCTATATAATATACATTCCTTTTTGTTAGCGGGGCGCAGTGAAACATTGAGATAATTCAACAAAAAAATCTTTTGGTTACTTACTAGCTTGGTAGAAATCGATTGCGCCCTATGATCTACAGAAACTGTTAATTTGAAAAAACGATCCCTTAACTGTTAAGTTATATTTTATCAGATCCATGAATTTTGCTCCTATTTGCTGAGATATTAATTGCTCCGCCCGCCTTACTTTGTCATACTTACGATTAGGGCTGGGATTATTCGAATAATTTAATATTCGAATATTTTACAAATATTCGAATGCTACGAATAAACTTCGAATATTTGTGTATTCGAATACTATTTGAATGTTATTATTCGAATACTATTCGAATGTTATTATTTGAATGCTATTCGAATGTTATTATTCGAATACTATATGAATACTATTCGAATGTTATTATTCGAATACTATTCGAATGTTATTATTCGAATGTTATTATTTGAATGCTATTATTTTCGAATACTGATGTATTCGAATAGTATGGTGTGAAGTGGGTCAAAATTAGCTTACAAGATTTCACCCTGACAAATGAACCTAAAGAACTTGATTTATAATTCACATCATACTATTCGAATACATCAGTATTCGAATACTTGGATATTCGAATAGTATTCGAATACTTGGATATTCGAATAGTATTCGATTACTTGGATATTCGAATAGTATTCGAATACTTGGATATTCGAATAGTATTCGAATACTTGGATATTCAAATTATATTCGCCAAATAATTGAGCAACTGAAGTATTCGAATATTCGAATACCGAAAAATTCGACAAATAGTCCCAGCCATACTTTCGATGACCAGTGAAAACAAAAGATGAAAAATGTGTGAATATATTTTGAATAATAATTGCAGGTCATTTCCGTATAAAAGGCCTACAAAGTTCCTCTTTGCTTTCAAAATTCAGCAATAAATATCTACGTTTCTATTTTTAAATTTTCTTCTCACATTGACATACGAACTTGATCTCTCAATTAATGTAACAAGAATTTTATATTTACCATTGCATTATTTTTGTCTTTTAAACGCGAACAAATAATTTTTATTCGCAGTGTAATTAAAAACAAATACTGAAAAGAACTTTTGAAGTATCATGGTATCATCGTTTTCAATATTGCGAAATTCATCGCAGAGCAAGATGCTTTTTAGCAGAAACGTAAATAAAACTTAACCCATCCATCTACTAAATAAATAAACTTATGAAGACACTAAAACATTTTGTCACACGTACAACCAGAAAACCCTTTATCTCAACAAATTATCACAAGTTCCTACAAAGCCTTCTTACTTCAAATATTTGTACCAAATCTTTAAAATCAGCTTAATATTTCCAACAGACTTCTAATTGCCATACAAATCAATTAATTTAAATTTAAAAAGGAAATAAAACTGTATTTTATTCTTCAAATAATTTTTTCTAATCGCCTGAGGAATTTCATTGAATTTGCATTAAAAATATTTTCATCCGTTCAACTCCCCCCCCCCCCCCCCAAGATTAAATCCTGGGTGCGCCACTGCCTTTCTGATTCGAAGCCTAACTCTTCCACTCCGGCGACCGATTATAAATGTTACAGCTCACGGAACAAAAGCCAATCAGTTTCTGACCGCCAAAAAAGCCTTCGACGCGACCGATGACGCGCGGACGTGCAGCATTAAGGGGGCCGTCTCCTTTTTGTTATGGTCCGAATCGATCGAAGCGCCCTTGTAAACAGACGGACCCTAATAAAACTACTGCGGTCGGTAAAAAGAAGTTGTACAATGGTGACATCTACCGGTACTCTACGTAGACGAATTTTTGACAGCATAGTTGCCGCATGTTCTGTTGTCTCCGTCTCTGCCGCGCTGTTGCCACAGCTCCTTCTATTGAGAAGCTTGGAGGAATACGGCACGAGAGCTGCGTCTAGGCAGCGATCGCCGGGCTCCATGTACCGCTGATGGAGGGGGGAACATCGACAGGAGCGGTGGTTATGTGTGGGGAACTGCGGTGCGTCAGTCACGCACACATAACCACCGCTGTAGGTGTTTCCTCGTGCATCAGCTGTAGCTGGAGCCCGCCAATTCCTGCGTCTAGCATCAGAGCCTTGCTGAACGTAAAGGAGGATAGCACTATTGAAAGATAGAGAGGTTGAGTAGTGAAGTTAGGAAACATGTCAATGAAACAATACTAATTTAGTATTTATTTATACATAGAACGATGCAATACTTTGTATAATCAATGTGCAAATTCAAAGCATACAATTTGAATAAGGTACATCACCGAAGTGTAACATGCCGATCGTAATGAAATTTATGAATGCTGTAATTCTTCTAAAAACATATGCCGCTTTTTTTTCATCTAACTATACATCAAATTATCTTTTATATCAACAAGAATTGTCTGTTTCAATAATAGTTTTGTACATGGTTTTCTTCGGAATTGTTATTCCACGGTTGTAAAAATTTATCAATATAAACCAGAGTTCAGTACTAACAATACTGATATTTGGGAATGTCCCATTAAACGATTTTATTTAGCTACGATCCTCTGTTTGTTTGTTTGTTTGATTCAAATCTGGAAACTCAATTTTAAACCACTTCCAACCATCCAATTCCCTCGAAACTTTGCAGAGGTGCGTAGTTTGGTTGACAATACAAAATTATGAAAAAACTCCGAGTGGGTGAAAAAATTACCTAGTCACCAAGAAATAATAACCCATAACAATAAATCAACCATTCTTCAAGCAAACTGTTAAACTGCATACAGCAATAAGAGTAATGTAAATCCACAAACACTAAAAACTAGAAAAAGTATATTAAACAATTTATAATAAACGATTTTATGAAAAATGCATTAAAAACTAAAAAATATTTATTTTCTTATACTACAATTTCGATGGTGTATTTTCACATAAAATCGTGGAGCAGGATATCTCGCAACAAATTCATTTCGACACTTGAGGCTATACTAAATTGATTCATATTCTGTTATGAAATATCCTGAACCACGTTTTTATTTAAAGTTGAAAAACACCATCGAAATTGTAGCACAACACTAGAAGTATTTTTTAGTTGTTAGTGCCTTTTTGACGAAATCGTTTAACAGAACATTTTTTTATATATTTTTTGTTTCTAATCAAGTTATAGTCATTACAATAAATCAATCCAATACCTGCAATCAACTACCTGTAAAAGAAAATTTGCAGTTTAGCGATATTTTTGTAAAAGGACTTAGTGCCGTGTTTCGACCCCAAATGCCCCACTGTGCGCCGCCGAACAGCCCAAATCCTCGCTGGTCGGGACCAGCGCGGCGTTGAGCTCGTATCGCGAGCAGAGCCCTAATTCTCAGTGTTCGTTTCTCGCTTCTTTTTAGCTGATAGGGGGAGCGAGATGGAACGAGTGTCAGGCGTCCGAAAGACGGAGCGAGACAAACAACATCTCGTCGTCTATCTCGCACCACCCTCGCTCGCTTTCAGTGCCTCTTGCTCGCTCTCGTTCCATGAGACAATACTGTAGTATCTTTTATTTGACTTTATCCAGATATTATCTTTGCCCATCTCTGTTCTCCAACTGCTTCGCCGTGATTCATTCAAGCCTCCTTGATGGAAAAATATTGATAGGGGAAATGCGGCAACAGCGCGATTCGACTCTCGATACGTCTCGGCAACTATGTCTTTCCTACATTTATCGGCTAGATTGGACTTCCACCGGTTTTGATGGTACAAGGTACGAATATACCATCAACGCCGGTGACGGAGAAACCTTGAAGCTTCATTCTGTCATTTTTCGGGCTGTCCTGAGTACACGATTCATAAATTCATTATTATTTCAACGTACGGTGCTTATTAGCGTTCAAACGGACCAGACCACCCTGCACGAAAGTCTACCGAAGGCAACTAAACCCGCAAAAACGTCCACCGTGCCGATTCCAGGACGAAAGTTGTAATTTACGGTTTGCTTACTACATCGCGTATACGCAGGCCCGGCGGAACCATGCGCCGCACAAGGGCGCCAGCCGAATGGGACGCTAAAAAAACTAGATCGTACGCTTAATAATAAAGGAATCTAACACCTCACATAAACTAAATATAAATGTAATTCTTTTAAACATATTAAATAGAAAACAAGTGCAAAAAATTGGGGACAACAAAAATTTTTTTGCACAAGGGCGCCAGCTAACCTCGCGTCGGCCCTGCCTACACGTCACGCTGGTGCTACATGGCTGCAGTGCACCATTAGCGCCACCAACGGAGAAGCCTTGAAGCTTCATTCGGACAGTTTTCGAGTCATAAATTCATTATTATTTCAAAATGGGGTGCTTATTAGCGTTCAAACGCACCAGACCACCCTGCACAGATGTCTACTGAAGGCAACTGTACCCGCAAAAACTTCCTTCGGGCCGATTCCAGGACGAAAGTTGTAATTTACGATTTGCTTACTACACGCGTATACGTGCACGCTTTTCCTAGCTTGTGTGAGCGTACTCACACATTCAAAGGCCCGCGGAGACGGCCCCCTTAAAGATCCCACTCGTTCGACAGGCCGGAAGAGAAGCTAGCAGAATATCGTCTGCACACTAATTGTAAGAGGTCGGAGGAATTCTTATTCGACGGGGGTAGCGCTGTAACAAGCTCATTTTCAGGAAGTCGACGCCGCACGCGGAACGACACGTCTAGAGGCGAGATTTGGGACTAGTGTCTTAATGTCGTGGATTTTAAACCGGTTATACGAGTTACAGTCCTCGCGACTAACTACATATTTACCTCGATTCCCCAATTGGCGGTGAATTATTCTCGCTACAGCGCGCGCAAAATGCCTGGCGCGTGTCACGGCGGCGATGTCATCGAGCACGTGAGCCAGTGAGAGGTGATTTCAGATCATAGAAAGTCTTCGCGCGGCGGCACAGCCTCGGTATTGGCGAGAATAAAGTGGAGCATATTAATATTCCAGCTGCTACCGTCCGCAGTGTACGTGCTTGTTACTGTCCGCGAACATATCTCGTTTCAAGAATTTGCCAGTGCTTTAGATCGCGGAGGAGTTGTTTTTATAAGAATATTTCGCTGTTCTGTCAATAGATGGCGCCACCCGAGGCGCGATATTTCTAGCTATTGTATGGTGTAGGGCGAATTCCACTTCGCCCAAATCGCCCATGCCCACGATCATAGGAGTTTTTCGTTTTTGTAATAAAATTAATATCACAAATTATATGCTCCTGTTTTTGAGTCGTAATTTATAATTCGAAACCTGCATTTTCCGACAATGGCCCTTTCCATATTTCAGGAGATTTTTATATGTTTTTAAACGAACACCATGGGCCTTGCGGACGATTTGGACGTAAGTGGAATTCGCCCGTAGGGTGGAGCGAAAATAATTCTTTTCAGATATAATATTGATGTAGATGTCATGAGTTGTCTAGAGTGGCTCATAATCTGCGTTCGAAAGGATTTTTTTTCTCGGACTTAAATCGGACATACCTGCTATTTATTAAGCGAATATTGTAAACAAACGTATTTTTAGCATAGATAAGCACGATTATGCCCATTATAAGCGGTTAGAAGTAAACCAGCAATAAATAAATATTTTTATAATAAAATTTCGTAGAAATTGTAGGTATACTTTGGTGCCATTGCACAACCGGAAGATAAAGTCTGAGAAAAAAATTCGTTCAAACCCAGATTATGGACCACCTTGGCAACTTTGACACCTACATCAATATTGGATCTGAAAAAAATATTTTCAATCCACCCTTATGTAGAATACTAGGGTGTGTGAATTTTTTCAATGATTTAATTTTAAAAACGACTAGTGGAAAAACGGCACAATTTCAGGTTTAAAATTAACCACTACCCTTAAATTGTCTGTAATACATTATTTACCCAGTGGGAATTTCATTTGAAATTATAGTAAAATACGAAAATTACTAAAATTATTAAAAAAAATTTAATAATTATTAAAAAAAAATTTAATAATTGAGGTTATGAACCACAACAGAAGCAAACAAGATATCGCTTCTTCGGTGGACTTTGTTAAATAGCATTAAATTTACTACATAGATGACATATGGCCACATCTGTTGCTAAAGTTACATATATCTTCATTTTGTAATAAATACATATTTCCATACATTTTCGTGTGAATGTAATAAATACTAATCTCCATATATTTTTATTTTCATTTTCATGATTTTTTGTAAGCAAGACACTTTAAACAGTATAGGAACATGTAAATTGTAGTTAAATCTTACTTAATTTTCACTTTACTCAACTGTGATTTGAAGTAGCTAAACCTCGCTGAAATCAATTTCTGAAGATACTTTCAGATTCAGGATTAAAAACACCATTACTTTATCACTAGTCATTTTAAAATTGTCAAAAATTTTAAATTTACCCAAAAAATTGACACACCTTAGTAGAATACCATCTAGTGTTATTATGATTATCGCGCAGGAGTACGCAAAAATTTATTACCAAAATTGAGTATTTCCTCTCTTAGATCTCGTTTCAAAAATTGAGTTCAAAACAAGTCATCCCAAACTATGTAGCATATGTAGGACCTGTATGTACTTAAAGCTTCGGCTTATTATTTTCTTGAAAATGAAAGTGGTGTCCCAAGCTTAATTAAATTTTTCTATAGTGTCTTTTTTTTATAGAACGTTTTCGTTTACAATATTCAAATTATGTCGTGTATGTAGAAAATATTTTTGGGCAGGTCATGTTACAGAATACTATTTCTTACATCTTTTTCATTAGTTGATTAAAAAATAAAGCACATCGATTTATTCATAATTTTACTGGCGTCAATAATGTCATTCAGAATTATGTAATAGAAGGATGAGGAGCATGTAAATATAGTGGAATATAGAAATTGGTAGAAACCCTTACTAGAAATAGTATACAACATTTCTATATACTTTTTTAAGTGGAACGATATCCATAGAAATTTTCTTAAAAACAGATCATTTTTATTCCAAACACATTTTTCATATTTTGAAGCCTTATTGAAATATCATAAAGATATTATTAAGTGGGCGGTTTTCAAGACGGAGTAAAGCACACCTGTATAAACATCGAGCTTAAAAATATTTGATGAAATATTTAAAACGCCCAATAATACCAAAATAATTCCAGTGAAACAATTCGAAGATATTTTAAAGTACACTGTTTTAAACATTTCATAAAATTACTTTCAGCTCGTCACATAAAACACGATATTTTTAAAAAAAAATGACAATAACAAATCGGTTTAAAGAAATAAATATGGCAATGAAAGATAAATTCATCAAGGTCACCAGAATTTTTTTTATATAATCACATGTTTTCTTAATGCTGAAGGTAATAAAACGTAATTTTAATTGAATAAGCAAATTAGTCTTATAGTGTGAAAGATATGTTAAACAAGCAAAAAATTAATTTTCTTTCCTCATCGAATGCGAGTATTAGTTTTCTGCTTCGATAATTTCATCGGGATGTCAGTCCCATTTGTTATGGCAAATGTTGTGTCCACACAAAGGAATTCCAATGACATTATTTCAGTTGTAAATCTGTCATGATAGAAATCTATTTTCGAAAAGTTAACCAGGTTAAACTGTGACTACTGTCACGACAGCATAGATTTTCCTTGAATCCAGAATCTTGATCTAGATGCAAGTTACTTTAGAATGCAAAATATCCCAGGCGTGACAAATATTTCTCAAAGACTTATCCCACTCATTTAATTATTATTAATGGCTTGGTTGCATTTAGTAAAGACACATTTACGTGGAGGGAATGTGGTAGCTGGTTAAATCGTCGTAGACGCGTGTTTTGATTCTTGAATGATCGGACAGGCACAGTTTCAGTCAAGAACACGGCATCGATTATGCGATCGATTGTATTCCCCTCAGGGAGACAAAAGAAAAAGGTAAAATGTTGAATGCCAAAACCTACGTGCCACGATACGTAGTTTCTAATTACGCGACTCGAAAACCTTGTGAGGAAGCATTTTAATTACACAGTTCGACAGCCATCTGGACTTGTAACATTTAAAAGCCGTTTCTTATACTTTTGTGCGCTGAAAACGAATCCGCAAACCATTTGTCGCCATCACCCTCAGTTTTCGAGCAATTCGATTTTGAAAAAAATTGAAAATTTTCAAATTTGAACATCTTTTATGTGGAAACGATAATACTTATTCGGTTGCTTGTTGCGCCAAATTATTCTATGAACCCTCCCGAATACAACGATATAAGTTATTAGTGCATTATCAACATTTAAATATATTTAAACATCGATCAAAGGGAAAAGAAGACCCGAAGTGCACCGATTTTTACAGATATTTTTCAATTTATTTCCAAAACTAAAGGTCTAGGAGGAAATCTCACTATTCCACGAGATGCAGCAGACATTTTGCCATCGAAAAGCATCAACAGAAGTGGTAAATCACGTTTTTCTTTCAACACAGAAGCGAAATAGTTTGGCAAAACGTGCGGCGCGGACAGTGGTAGTCACGCGCGTAACGCGATTCTGTGACGCTGAGCGGCCCACGCGCCATTGATTACCACTGTCCGCGCCGCACGTTTTGCCAAACTCTTTCGTTTCTGTATTGTAAACAAAAGGTGTTTTACCACTTCTGCTGATGCTTTCCGGGGGAGAAATGTCTGCTGCATCGCGTGGAATAGTTAGATTTTCTCCTAGACTCTTAGTTTCTGAAATATATAGAAAGATATCTGCAAAAATTAGTGCATTTCGGGTGTCCTTTTCCATTTGATCGTTGTAAAAACATATTTAAATGTTTATAATTCAATAATAACTCACAAGAAACCGAATAAGTATTACCGTTTCGACGCAAAAGATGTTCAAAGTTGAAAGTATGCAAATCTATTCAAAGTCGAATTTCTCAAAAACTGAGGGTGATGGCGACAAACGGTTTGCGGATTCGTTTTCAGGGTATGAAAAGCTATAAGAAACAGCTATTGAATGTTATAAGTCCGAAAAAGAGTCAAATTTTTTCGAACTGTGTTATTTAACCCTACGGTGACTTCAGCTACGTCTCATTTTTGGGACAGTTTAAGGGAAGGTTTCGGTCTAAAAATGTCGAAAAATCGATTTTTTTATTTCATTGTTAAAAAAGATTTTTTGAAATTCGAAAAATTGCTGAAGTTATAAGCAGTTGAGTAGCGGCGAATACGTTGGTGAAACCCGGCCACTCGGCGCTCATGTAAAACATTGAACGCGTTTTTCTCGACAGTGTTTTTTTAAATTGGTGGGACAAATATCTCGAAATGTTATTATCCGATTCGATTGAAACTTTCTTTATTTTGAGGAATATACTTCTATCCAGTGGAGAAAAAAATTTCTTACATTTTAAAAATTTTGAAAATTTGTATTTTTAAAGACATTGAAAGGACGAAAAACGTAGGGAACAATTGACTTCAAATTTCAAGTGTCGTTATTTTGTAAAAAAGGTCATTTTTGTAACTTTTAAAGTTATGTCTACTAGGGAATTTCGTGCCCTTTAATAATCTGGCGCTGTTTCTTATTTAAGACCAATAGTTTAGATGCTACAAGTTCCACCGTTTTACATGAATTTTTTTACGCCTCCACTTTAACGAATATCCAGTGCCATTTGTAATGATTAATTACAGAACAAAAATATATTTCTACAGTTTAAGACATTCTTAATACAGTGTAAAAAGCGCCATTAAATTATCTGTGGTAGTTTTCCTTTAATTAATTCCAAAAGATCAACTCTTTTTATGGGCTCTAGACTGGAACACCCCTTTAAGACCATCCTCTGGAATTTCAGTTGCATCAAGTTTAAATAAGGTGATTTTATATCGTGTATGGGGAAAAATAAGTTCACGAATAAAAGAAGAACTAAGTAAGTAGATAGGTGGTGTTTGTGAGTTATGACTGGCGGTCATGTATAATGAAACCAATCGCTTATTCTACCTAACTAACGCTACTAATGCTGCATAAAGAAAATAGAAAGTTTCTCTGAAAGTTGTTCTAGAAGCGATACGATTAATTGGGAAATTTGTCTGCCTACTCGCAACATTTCAAAGTAGTAATTATTGTAATACTAGCTAACCTGGTTTCACCAGGGAAATATTTATGGTATTTCCAAAGGAAAAGGCTTTAAAAAAAATAAATAGCCGTTAAACTAATCTTGGACGGATGTAATGTGTATTCAAAATTCGTATTGAAATCCGTTCAGCCGTTTAGGCCTGAAGGGACAAACAAACAGACAACGTTTCACATTTATATATATACTAGCAAATAAAAATATATATAACAAAATTTAGGTTAAGCGATTTTACAAAAAATGCAGTAAAAACTTAAAAATCATTCTTTTCTTGTACTACAAAATTTCGATGGTGAAATGTGACTTTAAATAAAATCATACAAACTGTGATTATCATTTTTCTTTACAATTGATTTCAACAATTCAACAGGATAATCACAGAGTTTGTATGATTCTATTTAAAGTCACATATCACCATCGAAATTGTCGTACAAGAAAATAATTATTTTTTAGTTTTTACTGCATTTTTTGTAAAATCGTTCAGCATAACATTTTTTATATATTATTTTATTTTTTAAGTTTAGTGTTTTTGGATTTATTACACATTTCTTTGTATATTACTTTTTATATACGACCTACGCACCCCAGTACCAATCGGATTGCTGGAATTGGGTGAAAATTAAGTTGTCAGATTTGAACCATCCATCAAACATATATACAGAGAATCGAAGCTAAGTAAAATCATTTAAATACTCCCGCGCTTCGTTTCGGGCCTAAGAGATGTTGAGAAATTCGAGGAAACACATTTCATCCCTTTTCACTCCTTTAGGGGTTGATTAGGGAAAAATGCTGAATCTGGTTTTTAGACATTTCTGCGGGTAACCTTTGTAAGTAAAAACCAAGTTGACATCTAATCGGACCTAAGAAATAATAATAAGTCCGTCAAAACATATGTCACCCCTTTTTACCCGCTTCGGGTGGGAATTTAAAAAATCCTTTCTTATCGAACACCTACGTCGCAAAACGAATATAAAGGCTCCCTCAAACCAACGCGAATATCCGCTCCGCGCCGCGGATCAGATAAGGCAGCACTTTTTTATACGTGGTGGCTTATGGGCACTGTTATCTGATCCGCGGCGGACCCGCTTCGCGCGGCGAAATTCGCGTTTGTTGGGGGAGCCTATACCCTTCGAATTACATGTTTCTAGAGTCTGCGGTTTGGGCTGGACGGTGGTGAATCAGTGACGCAACGATTATATAAGTGTGGGGGGGGAGGCTGAGAATCATAGTGGTATTAGGACCTCCAATGAAATAGAAGATCAGAGAAGACGGTCCATTTTGACAAAATGACGAAAGGCTGGGACATATTATTGTACATATTAGAGAGTACATATCATTTTAACTACTTACAAGGGGAGGACACCATGTGGTAGACACCGATTTTCATGAGCCTTGGCACGATGGATCTATGTCGAAAATAAGTAAATAGGTGTCCAAGCGTTTCTGCCAAATGGGGCTTAATAATAGAGATATTTAGGTACATGGAAATTATTAAAAATTTCATAGTGGCCGTGGGGTTTTAATGGGTAATAATCCCACACTTCCCTGGCGCCCCGGAGGATTCCCCTCTGAAGGAGTCGGGGTGCCTCTTGAAGATTTCCCCAAGTTAAAAAACAAATTTATAAAAAAAAATTTATAATTTTTTTTTTAACGTGGAGACATCTTCAAAAGACATTTCTTCTATTAATAATCTCATACTCCTACTTTCCACCGATAATAACATTTATCTTAAAATGATCATCAAAGGCACCCCGAAGCCTTCAGAAGGGAATTCCCCGGGGGCGCCAAGGTAGTGTGGGATTTTTACCCACTAAAACTCTAAATTTTTAATAATTTACATGTAAATATCTCTATTATTAAGGCCCATTGGCAGAAACACTCGGACCCCTGTTTACTTATTTTCGTCATAGATCCATCGAGTCAAGGCTCATCAAAATCGGTGTCTACCACATGGTGTCCTCTCCTTGTTAGTACTGTTATTTTCGTAAAACTGTACTCATTAAGTCCACAAATGAAATGTTTATAAACACGATGGAGAAATGGTTATCGTTACTCCGACACAGCAGTATATTTTTTAAGTACCTTTCTATACTACAATAAACACGTTTCTTTTATCTAAACTCTTAGTATATAAGCTCAAACTGTAAATATTCAAAGATAATGCAGCCAAAGCTCGTACTATAATTTTAAGGTGCAATCCCATGTGCCTCAAAGCGGCTGTGTGTACCCAATGCGTTAGGCTTTTAGTCTAAATTCCTAACAAAAAAAAATTACTCCTTTAATACGTAAAGCCTCGTGGCCACTAGCAGTAAACTTGCGACATTCATTGCGAGAGTTGATGTCAGCACTGTGTAAACACGCCTGAGAGTAACTCTAGCAAGTTCTGATTACTTGCGACAGTTGGCCTCAGCAAGTGAATTCTGTCATAGTGTAGACACCCGATAATCTTCTCTCTCTAAGAAAGATTTTACTTCCAAACGAATTGGAAATTTTTGGCGAGAGTAGAAAGCAAGTAGCTGGACCATAGTTTTCGGTTTCGAATCTACGTGCACGCCAGCATTTTTGTATCACTTTTAGTAATGTTTGGTCCAACTAATTCTAAATTCTAGTTTGTTGGACCGACATTATAGCAGATACTTTATGTATAAATATTTGCTGTCAACTCTCAGGCGTAACACTGCAGTGTAGAGTAGTGTAATACACAGGTGTTTCGACTCCTGTCCAGAATGTGACATTTTCGTCCTAGTTCTTCTGGCGCCCGGCAGATGTCGTGGCTGTTGTAAAGGTATTTACATATATACAGGCCTGGTATGGAATTCCTACTCGTAGTGGAAGGACAACATGCGCACGCGTGGCATGTTCCCCCTCCATTACGCGTAAGATTTTTCTGGCAAGCCCAGTAATACCATTACAATCTCTAGTACCACAATCTTATTAACACAAATGTATATGCCTTCTAAGTCACGACGCCTCTCGCGGCGGCCAGGGGAACTAAACAGAAATCGGCACACAAAATCGATGCGGTAAAAGGTACAAAGTCGGAACACCTGTCTATTACACCGTGGTGTAGACACGCGGGACATATCTTCCGCAAGATTTTTCTGGCAACTACTTGCAGGCAAGAACTTGCGTAAAAAAATTGCTGTAGTGTAAACACTCATGCAAGTTTCTTGCGCAATAAATGTCGCAAGTTTATGGCTAGTGGCCACGAGGCTTAAGGATTGAAAATCGTCCCATGTCAAAACACCCCTGGTACAAACAAACGTATTACTTTAAAAAAAAAAACACCGGTTTTCGTAAAGGTGCGTCTCCACCAGCATTCGCGAACTGTTCACGAGCAATATGGGAACTGAATTTCCTGTTCGCGAACTGTTCGTTGGTGAGGACGCACCTTTGCACGAGCAGTGGTTATAAAAAGTTTGTGAACAACTTGCGAGCATTGTTTGCGGACAGTGTTCGCGAACTGTTTGCTAGTGAGGACCCACCTTTAGGTCACCGAAGATAAGCATCTCGGGGCGGGTACCGGGGAAAGATGGGTGACGACCACCTTTCTCCCGGTGCGTCGCTGTTGCTGGGACCCGAAGGAGAGAGAGGAGGAAAAAGATAAAGGAAAGGGACTATAGTTCGTTCGTTGGGCAATATAAAGCGACAGGTTTTGTAACGCCATCCTGTTTAACAGGAAAACAAAAAAATACAAATACAATAAACATAATAGTGTATAATTCCTTCCCAGATTGTATGAAACTTCTCTTTTTAAGTATATACATATTTATAATGGTAGTATTTTGAGGCTTCGGGTGTGTCCCCACAACTGCAATTATATACGTAGAGTTTTTTATAACAGAAAACGCAAAATATTACATTACGCGGAACACCGCGCGAGTGACTTATACCACTATGATTCTCAGCCCTCCAAGTGGAGATAGATTAGTAGGGATATGATTAACTCCATTACTAATTTACGTAGTAACTAAGAAAACTTACGTCTCTGGTTTGTATAAGTTTTAACCTAATATAAAGTACATGCTGTCCATGTAATTAGTAATTAAACAAAGTGCGGCGGGTACCAAAAAATCTAGAGCCTTCAGAAGACCTCCTAGGATGAATCAGATACACTCCCCATGGACCACACGAAACAGGTGGTCGTTGAACCCAAAGTAAACAGATACACGTTAGCTAATTTCATAAGTACCTATGTTTATTCTGTGGACCGTACCATAAAACCGAAAAACTGGAGAGGTCATAGACCTCTCCATTTAGTATAAGCATACGTGTCGATGCCGCAGGTATTTCTCTCTAATCTCATGCCAATGTTGGGTGAGCAGAGGCCACGTATTTTTCTTGGTTCAAGAATATTTTAAATGGAAATGACGGAAGAACGCATTTGGCATGTTATACCACACGAATTCGAAAAGGAAAGTAGCGTAACGACAAGGAAACACGTCGGAAGTATGGACTACCGTTTCGTGAATGGACTTTGTGAACTATTATGCAGAATGGGGGTATTTTAGTCATTAGTCTTTCGCAAAACCTAGTTGCAATCCTTGAAGGATTAGTTCAGAAATTGAAGTCGACTCATTCTTGGATCCATTATTTCAGAATATTAAACAGTTTTGGATATATGGATTGCAAATAATGAATTCGGAGAGAGCAATTTTTCAAAAGGATTTTTATAACAGATTTCAAAAAGTATAAAATAATTATATGCTTGAGAAATTTAAAATTGTTCTTCTTTTTCTGATCTCCACAGAATTAGAAATTGAAGGGTGCTTCGTGTTCATCTGATTTTAAAATTCTCAATTTTCTTCTAATTGTGATGATTTGCATATCTGCTGGCATTGTGAAACTTTGTAAATACTAATAAACTAAATTTTAAAATGTAATACCCTAATTTACAAACGAAACATGTTAATGTAATGTGGTATTTATCCGTGTCACTTTCTTATTTCACTTCAAAATATGATAAATATATTTTCGGTCTTCTTAAATGATCGAGCTTTTGATTATAGTACAGACATTTTTCACTGATTGATTGCCAATTCGTTTTCAGTAACAATTAGGTAGACAGCAATTTGTAAATTTAGGAAACAGATCATTTGTTTCGAAATTGGACTCACACTGTTTTTAAAAGAACCAACTCCTATCAGAAACTGGATTTAACGGAGCAGAAAACTATTGTCTGGTGAAATATGGAAAGACGTATTCATCAGTGCAGTGATTTGCAATCGAACAATAAGTAATGAGCTTTACTACGGTCTGAAGTTGATATTAGAAGAACCACGACGAACTTTGATCACATAGTTGCGAAGTTTTGTTTTATCACAACAACGTGGAACCACGAGTTATAAAAGGAACATTACGAATGTTATAAAGCTTCGACTGGAAAATTGTAGGTCATTCACAATATTGAGCAGATATTGCCTGACTAGATTTTCATTTTCCCCAAGTTTCGAAATTATTTGAATGGAAGAAAGGTACGAATAACACATGATAAAAAGCCTAATTAAATTTTGCACCATGGAAATATAGATACACTATATTATGCACAGCAATTGTGCTGAGGTGACTTTTGTGCGAGGAACTTTTGTTTGCCTTTTAATTATGGGGGCAGTGAGTGGTTTGCATTTATTTCATTATAGACAGTTTGATTGAAAATATTTATATGTATAGCTGATTTTATATTCTTGTGGTGACTATTATTGAATGTATGTAAAAAGAAGATTTTTATAAAATATAGCCACGAAATTTGGTATTAATATTAGTATTTAATGAATAAGTGAATATTAATTTTATTTAACTATAACCTTTGATTATTTAATAAATGAATATTACTAATTTAAATGAACTCATTGTAATAAATTCATGTTTAATAATATACTAATTACTTCAATAAAATAGGAGCAAATAACATTTATGTAAATTTATTTAATTAAACAAGTTTATATCAAATATATAAATAACGTTCTCATTCGAATTCCAAACTCATATCAATTTTCCATATCTAACAACGTTCTGTATTCACGTGTACTCAAAATTATATTTATCGAAAAATTAAAAATAATCTACTTTTGTATTGCCATAACAGCTTGAATAGTTAGTATCATCCCTTACTTAATGTAAAATATTAAGGACAAATTATAATATTTTACTTAATGCAAAATATTAAAATATTGATTTTAATAAAATATTAAAATACTAATTTTAAATATTAATTTTAATATTTTACTTAATGCAAAATATTAAAATATTTAGTAGGTACACACTATAATATTTGACTTACTGTAAAATATTAGAATATTAAATACAAACTTTAATATTTTACTTAATGTAAAATATTAAAATATTAAGTACAATTTCTAATATTTTACCTAATATTATAATATTATTATAATATTTTAATATTAAGTACGAACTTTAATGTTTTACTTAATATAAAATATTAACTACAAACGAAACAAACTTGATTTTATCACGACTATCAAAGCATTACGAAAATAAAAAAGGCAGCAAAAAATACAAACGAAAATTCGTTTAAAGTTATAAGTACGTTGTACATGTGAAATAAATTCGTAAGTCTCCAATGATCGCAATGTACAATATTAATCTTACCGTAAACTGGGGTGACTTTGCCCACCGGGGTGACTTACAAGGGATCATCCCGATCCCAGAAATTCAAAAAATTCTGAAACTTTATGAATATATAGGGAATTTCCTCCCAATTATAACGCAATTTTTGTTTGCTGCCCAAATTCACTCTAAGGAGGCGTAATTGACCCCTGAAAATCCGGTTATTTTCCGATTTTCTGTTATAACTCGTGAACCGTATAATATTTTTTTTTTTACAAAATGCTAGATCTAATTAAAAGAAGTAACTTTTGACTTGAAATTTTCTTTCTATCTCTTACAGTTCCCGAGTTATAACACAAAATCGGAAAATAGCCGAATATTCAGGGGTTAATTTCACCCCGTTCGAGTGAATTTGAGCAGCAAACAATAATCGCGTTGCAACCAGGAGGAAATCCCCTACACATTCACAAAGTTTCAGAATTTTTTGAATTTTCGGGTTCGGGATCGTCCCTTGTTAGCCCACTTTTTTTTACAGTGACTGAAAAATTACCATACAATTGAATTGGCTATTGTTTTTTTCGTTTGACCTTGGAGAAATTATTGCTATCGATTACAAAACACCATATGTTCTAATTACCTCACAATAAAATAAAACAAAAGTTCCTCCGAAAATTGGGCAATGTCACCCCGGCGCGGGCAAAGTCACCCCAGTTTACGACTCGAGTCGCACACAATTCTAGCAATCGAAATAAAACCAAAACGATTCTATTAAATTACCATTTTAAAAGTGGCAAGTATATGTAAGTGCGGGTACAAATTACGGAGCACGAACGAAATTATATACCTACTTGATCGGTTGTTATCAGAATACCGTTTACTCGCCTCTCGAGTGCCTATGTGTCGAAAAAAAACTTCATAACTTACGAGATGACAGCACATAAGGAAGCAACCGCGACGAATTCAGAAACGACCGTATTTTCGTAGATACGGCCGTGCCGCGCGTAGAAATTCGTATAGACGTATCAGCTATTACGTCATGTAATCTGAACGGGCAGCTCGTGCTCTCGGAATACGTATTGCACAGCCTATGTTTTTGTGTACACTTGATTTCATTACAATCTACATTCTGCAACGCGATAGAAGAAAATAAAGTGTTATCTGAAAACGTGGCGCGCACACACACACACAGACAAAGCGGGATTCATGCTCGAGATTAGGGAGCACAGTGGCATTTGCGTAAAGCGCAGGAAACGTGCTGACATCTTAAGATCGTTCTATCTTGTTTCGCAATAAATAGTTCCAAACAGAGACGCAGTTTTGTTTCCCATTTCATGCTCGAGGGCAAACATGGTTACGAGCAATTTCTCATTTGGCACCTGCTTGTACAGTGCGTAAGTACAAGCTGTTAAATGATTGGAAACTGTGTGGAACAGCAACGGAACCTGCGCGAGCGTAGCAGCGAACGTACTTTCTGCTGAATTCTTGGGAAGACAGTCAATAACACTTAACTCTTTGCACGTGCAACGCGATACCTCCCAGATACACCAAAGTTTAAGTTAACGTTGCACTGATATCGCTGAAGCAGTGTTGCCGAACCTTTTTTGAGTCGCTCCGCCCCGAATAGGTTAAGATAAATTTAACGAGGTGAAGAAGGCACATTAAAAATAGGTACTTCAGACTATAATAATTATAAATAAAAAACCGTGGCGACCACCCGGAAAACATCTTCGCGACCCACAGGTTGAGAATCACTGCGTTAAAGTTTGTAAAAAGACTTGGTGATTCGTGGAATGAAATGATTGATTTTGAGATCGCTATATTCAATAAGCACGTCTCTATATTTAATAACTATATCACCGAACGAAAACTCTCTCGCCAATTGACAAGCGAATGGGTTGCAGTGCAAGGGGTTAATTGAATCATCGTCTTCGTACATAACTGTGTTACGTGCGTCTGTTCAAAGGCGATTACTTTTCCTCCAGAACGATCTCGTGACGCGTGAAGGAATCAGATAGCTTCTTCTCTTGGCGCAAATATTCGGCGAACGTAATGAAAGCACAAATCGATAATAAAGTCCAATCAACAACGGTCGTTCCGCAGTTATTCCGATCGAGCTGCGCCCGGCTTGCGTAAAAGGAAGAGGACGAACCGAACGGAAACGGTAGCCGCAGTTTAGCGCTCGGAGATACCTCTAAACGGTCTGGCTGGAATTTAAAGAGCCGCGCGAACGAGCTAGAGCAGCTTGCTTGAAAGTGGAAAGGACAGTGGTACGCTTGCAGTGCGCTTACAGCCTGTCCTTCAAAGGTCAGCCGCGAGTTACAACAGACGAATAAACGAGAGGGCACTTTCTTTACCGCATGCGGTTCACGTGCGCCGTTCCATGCTGGACATGAAATTCGTCGTGTACCTACCGACTTCGGCATGCTGCACAGAGAATTCCAACATAGTAGGCTGCGATTGGCAGAACGGGGCTGGCTATCGTGTGTCAGCGCGAAGGAGGAGCACGCTCGCGCGGCAGGGACACATAGATGCACCAACCAAAAACACCGATCCGTACACACTAGAAACGACGCAGAACTTTTTCGGTGCACTTGGACAGCGAGCTGCTAGGAAAATGGCCAGAGACTAATCAGCCATTAGATCCTGACGCACGGATGCCCGAGGAATTCTGATCGACGGGACGGGCTCGCGGCTCGTTTCGAACTTGACTTCGGCTGCCACCGAAATGTTTACCGCACGGTAGAAAGCTCGGTGACGTATTGACGCGCACTGTCGCCGCTGTTCGGACCACTGTCGCGAGGCTACGCGTGTTCGCCGGTTAAAAAAGTGACGCGTAAGATAATCGTAAAAACCGCGGAGGCTCGCTCGCGTCGATCGACGGGGTGGGTGGAGGGGAGGGAGAGAGGGAGAGAGAGAGAAAAAAAAAGAGAGGACGACAGACTTTTCACCTTCGACGGACTTCGCTGGACTGACTGAACGGAGAAACACTCCCGTTCCCGTTCCCGTTCCCGTTCCCACTCCACTAATTTTCCCCCCCTCCGCAACCTCTTCCTCCCCTACTTTCGTCTTCTCTCATTTACACCGCGCGTTTTTCTTTCCCGAGGGAGCACCTACGGCGGAACACGGACACGGATGGAAATCACTCGCGCACACCTGTTGCCCGATGCTCGAGATCGAAACAGGTATCGCGTCGCGTGATACGGCTCTGGGACGAGCCGACCGACAGCCTCTCAGTCTTATATAGAGTTTGTCACGCACTAAGCAATGCTTTCGATTAGATCCTTATCGGACGGGACGTAGCGGCACAATGAGACAATACGTGTTTATCGGCGGCGAGTACGTCCCCAGGCACAGGAGTCGTGCTCGTTCAAAAATTTAGAAAGCAGACCGCCGCGTTCGCCTAGAAAGTACGTATGCACGTGCGCGCGGACAAATATGTCCAAAGGTTGCAGCGCTGGCGGACAGAACGAAAGTGCTCGACTCCGAGTTTCTGGGAAAAATTGGAGTAGACCCTTATCGCGATAATTTTATGCTGCGAATTCAATTTCAACTCGCGCATAAAGAGAGGTTATAATTAGGGTCGCCATGTTTCTTCACCAGCAAACCGGGACAGGTAAATAAAAGGGGCAGAAAGAAATTGTTTTTTAAAAAGAGAATGAAAGAATAATACAATGAAAAACACGGTAGTAATTACAAGTACGGCAAGAATCTATTTGGCAGCCAAGTCATATTTTTTGTATATACTTTCTTTGGAAATGATTCGTTACTTTTAATTTCGGTCGTAGAATTCCTTCAAAATTCAGGAAATACCAAAACCGGGACATATCTGTAAACCGACCGGAACACCCGGAACAAGGGTTGCAAACGGGGACATATGGTAACTCTAGGTATAATATTTCGTGGATAAATAAGTAGGATAGGGTTTTGGATTGTTAAACAATTGACTACTACAGGCAGTCAAAGTTATAACGCAACTACAGCTATCGATGAAGAAGTACAACTATTGACAACTATATGCCAGTCACCGCAACACAAAGTCGAGGAGAGTTAAATAGCCTAAAACCTTCCCTGAGAATTGTGTTGCACGTTAAACAAAACCGCATCGAAATTGATCTGTTAGTTTCTCAGTTATAAGGTAAGAGATAAACAGACAGATGCACACTATTTTATTGTACAGGATATTAAAAAAATTATGGTCACTGCTTGCAAGGGTGAATCTACGCCTTATACGTTTCGGCGATCGAAAATAGGCGACCGGGAAGACAATGTAGCACTAGCCATTAGGAAGTGAAAAATGTCAACTTCCGCTTTTTTCATCGAATCTTCACGGCAGCGATACTAATCGATTCCTTGTGCTTTCCTGATGAAAATGATCCAAACGCGACCTCAATCGGACTATTTTTAACAAAGTTGACATTTTTTGCAAATTAATTATATATGTAATTTCGTTAATTATAGTCCGAATTATGTCGAGTTTGGTGTCATTTGCATCGGGGAAACAGAAGAAATCGATTGATGTCATTTTCGTGAAGATCCGATGAAAAATGCGGAACTTGACAGTTTGCACTTATTAATAGCCAGAGTTACATCGTCTTGGTTACAAAGATTTCCACATCCTAAGGCAGCAACAAATGGTAGTGGGGATGATTTTGTATCAGCCTAACTAGGTTAAAAGTATCGACTTAACCGGGCACAGCTGTAACCAAACGCGAATTGCAAAGAGAGAGGGAGGCAGAAAATTAACTCAACTGTACGGTGAACTGTTCCCAAAACATTTCAATTCCCTGGCCCGTTACAGTTTCTCCATCAGTTAATGAAGCTTATTCCGCGTAATTGGAACGTGATGGTTTTTTTGTCGTTAAGAAAGGTTTTAGAAAGCGGTCAAGGTCAGGCTGCTGCGTCCTTCACAGGAGGTATTAAATAATCGGTTCTGAATGACATTGGTTGATCTCAATTTCACATCGTCACGTAGAATATGTAGGATCTACGCACGTTTATTGGGTGCTCCGAAATAAAATTTGAATTTGTTGGAATGCAAATGAGTGCACGATTCAATCAGTAGAAGAATGGCAATTAAGTGTGTTACAGATAAACGTGGTTGGGGGGACCGTTAACCTCGATGGTTTCCGGATTACTGACAACACTCAAACGTCACCAACCATGTGTCTAGCTGCAGCAAGATAAGAACACCGTTACAATTAGTCGAAATTGGCGCTTCATTTCTGTCCCTTTAAAAATTGAATTTTATGTCCCATTATACGGGACAGATTAGGTGCTTAGCATTGCATTTAATTATTACTGACTTTTGTGTCATTAATAGCAGAAAATGCTCGACTTGGAAGTTTGGAAGAATTGTGACACTTTGAAGTGACGTAAAACCTGTCTTGATAAGCAATGAATCTTTTATGACTGGCACGAGTGCTTCCTTGACTTTCTGGTTCATAAAAGCTATCAGTGGTTCGAACGTGTGCAAAAAATTTATGAACAAAGATAACGGAGTGATTTTTTAATACAGCTGTACAGATTTGTGTATACTGTTTTTACATATTAACCGTTCGACTGCGGACGTCCCGTCGCGTCGTTTGATTGAGCGAAAACAGTTTTCATTTTATTTTATTAAGGCATGTAATAGGAACGTACGAAGGTCAACTTTATTTTTTAACTGCAACCATATATTTTTCAATGCATCAATCGATACAACTCAGTATTCCCTATGTCCTCTACGCGTCCACCCTACAAAAAAGCTACTGACATCAAATTATGCCCCCCTAGAAACCATTTCTTTTTTGTATGAAACATTTGCCAGTATAAGAGCGTTCAGTCAATATATGAGCGTCTGAAAGTGGAGAAAATTGATAAATTATGCACTAATTATGTGCTTAAGTATATTAAAATCGAAAAATGTACAGAAAGTTATTTAAAAGTTACTGTAATTGAAAAACTAAGACACTCAAAGTTTTCAATTATTTATCAGTACCTCAGGTACTTATTTTGATGTGTCAATGAAATACACATATTTTTAAACGGCCACATTTATATACCTACAACAATGGGGCCAGTTACTTTATTAAACTACGTAGTACCATGTAAATAATACTAATCTTTACCATCTAAAACTGGCAACTTTGATACAGTACTACGTCATTTGTTATACATATATTTCCTTGTTGCCTAAAAAAATAAGAAATAACAAAGAAGGCAAAATATATTCGATGTTAGGATCTTCACGATTATTCGAATCTGTTTATTAATAACTAGCTTAAAGTACCCAGCGTTGCCCGGGTAAAACTTCGATTACACTGTCCAACAGCCATTTTGCACTGTAACACTCAACAGTTGTTTTTTATACTTTTGTGCGCTGAAAACGAATCCGCAAACCGTTTGTCGCCATCACTCTCAGTTTTCGAGCAATTCGATTTTGAAAGAAATTGAAAATTTTCAACTTTGAACACCGTTTGTGTTCAAACAGTAATAGTTATTCGGTTGCCTGTAAGTTATTATTGAATTATAAACATTTAAATATGTTTAAACAATGATCACAGGGGAAAGGACAACTCGAAATGCACCAATTTTGGAAGATATCTTTCTATATATTTCAGAAACTAAGAGTCTAGGAGAAAATCTAACTATTCCACGCGATGCAGCAGACATTTTTCCTCCGGAAACCATCAGCAGAAGTGGTAAAACACCTTTTGTTTATAATACAGAAACGAAAGAGTTTGGCAAAATGTGCGGCGCGGACAGTGGTAATCAATGGCGCGTGGGCTGCTCAGCGTCACACAACCGCGTGACGCGCGTGACTACCACTGTCCGCGCCGCACATTTTGCCAAACTCTTTCGTTTGTGTATTGTAAACAAAAGGTGTTTTACAACTTCTGTTGATGGTTTCCGGGGGAAAAATGTCTGCTGCATCGCGTGGAATAGTTAGATTTCCTCCTAGACTATTAGTTTCTGAAATATATAGAAAGATATCTGCAAAAATTGGTACATTTTTGGTAGGGTTTAAGTTAAGCCTAAATTCAAATATTTTTTTTACTCGAAACTATTTTTCAGAATCAATTTCTTTTTTATAGATACATTGTTTAATCATATGTACTTTAATACGTTCACAAAATATAATTTAAAAAAAATATAAAAAACATCGTGGTTAAGCCGGGAATCCACCGGGAAGCTAAGCTAGCTATGCTATGCGATGCTATGTTTTAGCTTAGCTTTTGGTGGAAACGGTTCCATAAAAATCTATTGAAGCTAATTTTTTTAAAACGTAGCATGGTATAGCATAGCATCGCTTAGCATAGCTTAGTTTCCCGGTGGATTCATAGCTTTGCAGCCTGGTGCGTGAAACTCCTCCAGGTTCGTGGGCGTCCGAATTGCTCGGATCTGGATGATTTAAAATCCAAAAATTAATTATTTTCTTCAAAATAGATATTGTAGCTGAAATGTAGCGTAGGAATTTTTGAAATTTTTGAAAATTGTAGAAATGAGCAAGAGTTAAATTTATATTTTGACTTCTTGCCTCGGAAACTCGACTTTAGAAAATTGTTACAATCAAATTAATGAAGATATCCAAAAAAATCTACGCTATTATTTAGCTACAATATCTGTTTTGAAGAAAATATTTCATTTTTTGATTTTAGGTCATCCACATCCGAGCAATCTGGACCTCCGCGAATCCTGAGAAGCTTCACGCATCAGACTGTAGCATCGAAGTTTCTTTTTTCATTTTTAAATAATATTTTGCGAACGTGTTAAATTCACAGTTGTGCTAATTGAATTACGCTGTAATTTAATTACGTAATTTAATTACATTGTATTTCAATTACATAGTAATTCAATTACGTTGTAACTCAATTACATAATTGAAACTTTTCAATTAGTTCAATTACTAATTACTGTAATTGTGCGTGTAATTGAATTACAATGTAATTGAAATACAATGTAATTAAATTACATAATTAAAACTTTTCAATTAGTTCAATTCCTAATTACTGTAATTGTGCGTGTAATTGAATTACAATGTAATTGAAATAAAATGTAATGAAATTACAGCTGAAAACACTGAAGAAGTGAGGAAAAAAGTGGAAATAATGTAACATAGGAGTTTATTTCTCTTTACATATTATAAATTTATGAATAATACCATATTCAGCACTCGTAACAATTTTTTTCTGTTCGAAACCTTTACCTACATATTTCCTTCCCACCTCTTATTACCTCTCAATTTGGTTACGTCTTAATTCCTAATTATAATTCAATTACATTGTACTATGCAAATACATTGCATTACATTTGCATTACAATTGCAAATACATTGCAATTACGAATTGCGATGTATTTTAATCGAATGCGAGATATGAATTACGAATTGCAATGTAATTGAATACGATGTAATTGAATTATTTTGAAATTATAATTCAATTGTAATTCTGCACAACTCTGATTAAACTATAATTAAATAATATATCTGTAAAAAATAAATTGATTCTGAAAAGTAGTTTCGAGTAGAATTTTTTAAAATTAGACTTAATTTAACCCCTTATTAAGGTGGCGTGCCCCTTTAAGTAATAAAATACTGAACGATAAAATACTTATTTATTGCACAGATTGGTATCTGAGAAAACAATGTTTTATGCTGTTACTAAGGGGTGGTCCCATACTTTCTGTCTGCACTGTACATTCGTGCTTAATTATCTGTCTGTCTTAATCGCCGCACGTATGCTACTTAATTATCTAATAAATATGAAAATGCAATTGGTAGTGTGTGTGTTTACAATGTGCATTGCATATGCGCTGCAGACGAATAGCAGAACGTCATTATTAATACGTCAAAGAACGCATTAAAGAACACATTTTTCTTCGTGTCCGTTTAAAGTCCATTGTAACGTTCGAAGATGTAACTTTCCATTCATGAGCTTTCATTTCTGCATTTTCCAATCACGTGCGAATACAGTTCGTTTCCTCTTTGCTGCGAATTCAACAATACGGAGTCGTAGTACTTACACACACAGCCATGGAGAGTATGTGAATCATCTATCCATAGAAATGAAACAACCTGTACATACATACGTGTTCTTAATTTCACAGTCTTTCCAATTTGAAGAGTCCGTGTAGAAAACACTGTAAGTGCCAAATTGAAAAAAATAATTTTGTCGGAAAATGTTCCACGCGCCGATGGTAATACTGTAGTATAGCAGTGGTTCCCAACCGGTGGTCCGTCGCGGTTATTTTCAGTTGAAAATTCATAGCACTTATTTACTTTAATATGGTTACATTGCCATATTTTATTAATAAAGCAACACTGATTTTTCATAAATGAAGAAAAAAGGAAAAGCTGCTTACCCAGACGCAAGCATAACCACCGCACTAAATAAGATAACGAAATATTATTAACTTAGAACTGCATTCTGAAATACCTATTTTTAATGTTGTTTTACCTTTTAATGCGTACCTTAGTAAATTTACAGGTTATCTGAATATAATAAAAGTGGGTGGCGATTCAGAAAAGGTTGAGAAACACTGTCCTATAGTATAGAATTTGAATTTTGGCGCTTCTCTGACAAGGACTCTTGATTCCTCCGTTGGAAATCTTCCCTTATAAATTACACAGTTAACGCAACATAAATACATTGTTTAATACAACAGAGATGTATTGACGTGCACGCCAAGGTTGCGCAAATAGCGCAAATATGCAGTCGCCGGTAACGATTATCAGCGCGAGAGGCCTTCGCGGGTGGTAAAGCGTCAATGTTTTCAGCAAGGCACTTCATTAATCACGCTGATAGAATTTTCGTAAACAGTGCGATTCTAGAATCTTCGAGGCTCCTTGAGTTTCATTTACATCTGGTATTCAAGATTAAGTTCAGAGACAAGGGCCGCGCACTTCCACGCACCTAACCTCAAAAACGTCACTAAACTTCCAGTAACTGCCAGGCTCTGGATTCCGTGGAACTGTAAACGAATATCAGACGCGAGTCGAGGCAGAGAAGCGGGCAGCAGAACGTGGAGGAACTGCTTTGATTCATGCTAGACGTGGAATTCTTTGCGAGATACGATTTCTGTACTCCATTGAACTTATCTCGAGGCTTAAACGTGTGAAAATGATGTATTTATTCTGTACCTACAGCCGATAGATAAAACTATGATAAAACTTTTCCATGCTTTCCAAACAATAGTACCTAATTTTTTATCGCTTTACACATACAGCGTTATTTCTTTAGACAGACAATTATTGAGCCTTACTGTATATCTAAACTAATTGGGAGACACGCTGCTTGAACGAGCATGACGAGCGATAATTAATTACACGTTGCATCACACTGATAAATCGGAGCAACTCTGTGGTTAATAGGCTTGCTCGTTCCCCATTGTAGCTCGCCAATCTCAATGTACAACGGGTTCGCGTATTTTTTTTTTTTTTTTTTTTCGAAGCTGCTTATCTTCGTAGAATGATGCACTTTCTGTAACCTCGTATCAGTTGCGAATCGTTTCTTCTAACAGCGAATAATATTTTCAGTCTCCGTCTCCTTTATTCTTCTTGTGTTTACCGTAGCTCTGAATAATTCTACCGATAACACCGACGTCATTCATGCACATTGTTTCGCCATTCCATTGCGTAATTTTTATCAAAATTTGTAACACCCAGCGTGGTGTGTCCACAGGCCCTGGTTTTTTTTAGTATTAATTCTGTCTAATGTGAAAATAATTTATTCCATACCTTTTATATTTAGATTCTTACGAATTGCCCTACAGTCAGGGGCGTCCGGAGATTTTTTTCCTGGGGGTGGGGGGTAACTTTGGGATGATGGTAAAGAAAAATATACCCCTCTTGCTTTTTTAACCCATTTTATAGTGCTAATTTAATTAAATTTTTTTAAATATTTTTCTTTTTAGTATAAATTTAATAAAGATCAGTTTTGAAAAATAAGCGATTTTTTCTCAAAAGCAACTGCCCCTTTTGCCCCCCTCCCTGCGGACGCCCCTGCCTACAGTAACACTCGATATTATATGGATAGCTTACTGCACCACAATTGTATGCCCACTTCTTGTGAAATTGTGGAATTGTGTATGTGTGTTTCTTTGATTACAAAATTCCCTTGCATTTTTAAAAGTGTTTTTCTCGAAAACGCTAAAAGTAGACATACAATATTTGTCCAGTCAGCCATCGATGTGTACTTAAGTACCTACGTACAGAATTTCACATCTGCTTATTAATGAATTTCGTTTATCATGATCATTCAACGTACACTAGTAGACGTATTTCTGCGCAGCACGTAAATAGGTTGTGATAAAAATAATGTGGTAGCTTAAATATGTCTTGCATAGTTTTTGCGTATCTTTAAAAAATGTGGGACGTAAATAAAAGATGAATTAATAATGAACAAATAATTTCATTATAGATTTCTCATAAAAATCTTATATTTGTTAAATTTATGTACAACTAAATAAAGGCAACAGAAATGTATTTTGATTAACACTTTCTCGTTGAATAATTTTTATTAGGAAATGTATGTTTCATATATTCAGAAATATAGTACAGTATAATGACTATACTGCTACATCCAGATGTGGTGAAAATCGACAGACAGGCGTTTTTGCAAAATGTACGAATCAAATGAATGGAATGTACATTCAGATATCATGCTTGTGTATAAAGTACTGTAAAGTCACGTACCCACATGCATAGCGCATGACGTCCTTTTTAAACGCTGCAAGTGTCTTGAGAGATTTAAAACGAGTGGATTTTCAAAAGTAGCACAAATTGATGACAAATTCTCACTGTAGGTATTTTATGCAACAAGGTTCTTCTATGGGAACTCAACTTGAGGATCTCCGTTCTCGTGATAAAAAATGATCTGGCCGAATTTTTGTCAAAAATGAAAATTTGGTCTCTGTGCAAATGCAGAGTGCATTATATTTTAGAAAAGGCCAAAGTCTCATTTTTTAAAACAAGTGCACTTGGTCAGTTTTACTGATTTATCTATTGAACATTTGAAACACTTTTGTATCTATTAAACATTTGAATTCTTCAAAACTTTTTGTAAATAAAAGTTTACCGAACCATTAAGTTTTAAATCATTTCCTTTCTGTTTTAAGTTAACTTTGTTCATTATACTTTAATTCTGTTGCAAAAATTCAATTTTAACAGTTATACAGTTTGTATTTGGTTAATAAATGTTCTGATGGATCATATGTTTTTTAACAGATACATTTTAAGGTAAAATATGAAAGTTAGAAGTATAATTTTAGTTAGCATTATTTAAGTAGTATTATTGAAGGACTTGGAAGCAGAATAAATACAGAAGAGAAAGCAAGTTGTGATTTTTATATAATTATTTTATTTCACTAACAATAAGAGGAAAATTGAACAAAACCTAAATACCCCATAACGCAGTGTTTCCCAACGGGAGGCACACGCCCCACAGGGGAGCAATTGGATTATTAAGGGGTTATACCTAGTCAGGCGACCGAAAAGACGCGAATATTTGTGAATTTTTTTTGAAGAAGCGGAAGCGTATTTTTTTACAAAACTTTTTTGCGCTTAAAGGAGCAATATTTAAAGAACATTTGGTAATTTTTTCGTAGAAAAATATTTCTGTTTATAATAATGTAACAACCGACATCCAAGAAGCATTTTTAAAAAATTGCTTTTGTGGTCAGCACTGCCATTCGGAACCAGATTATCTAAAATCAAAAAACAAACAAGATTTCGTTACCACATTAATGTATCTTCCGATTAACGGAGGGAATTGCCGAAATATTAATTTAAAACAAAATGGCGGTTATTTAAAATTGAAATCTTGAATTTTTTCGCCGGATTTTTGCATGAAAAAATCATGATTTTAATTTTGTTTTAAATTAATAGTTCAGAAATTCCCTCCGTTAATCGAAAGATACATTAATGTGCTAACGAAATCTTTTTTGTTTTTTGATTTTAGATAATCTGGTTCCGAATGGCAGTGCTCACCACAAAACCAAATTTTTAAAAATGCTTCTTGGAAGTCGGTTGTTACTTTACTGTAAACGTAAATATTTTTCTACGAAAAAATGACCAAATGTTCTTTAAATATTGCTCTTCTAAGTGCAAGAAGTTTTGAAATAATATATGCTTCCGCTTCTTCAAAAAAAATTCACAAATATTCGCCTTTTTTCAGCCGCCTGACTAGGTATAACCCCTTAATGGGGGGCAATTCGAAAATGGACTCGTTCAGAGTTTAAGTTAACCGTATGGCGATTCTCAGTCGCCACTCGAGCTGGGTAATCGTCCAGTATACACTAAATCCTCGTTATAGCCCTGTTTTTACCATGCGTAGTGCACCCGGAGACTGTCCCCACCATTTCTTGGAATCCTTCGGTCGAGAGTGAGAGAACCTAACATAAAATCTGTTTGCAGCATGCATCAAGCGCAAGGAGCTCTCTAAATGTAAATAATAAATAATTACTACTTAATAATTAAAATAATATAGAAGAATCTTTCATTAAAATTATTTCGTACTTTAATTTCAGTTCTCCATTATATGTTTTGAAAATTTACTTATTGTATTTCCTCACCAATTTCCTAGTGATTTCTTCCTAAAACCCATCATTTAAGTTTCTTCAGTGAACAATTCAATTTTTGAATATTAAAAATTATGTATATGATACATAGCGGGTATAAGAATTTTGGAAAGGCTTAGGTGGGGCATGGCACAAAAGAGGTTGGGAAACACTGCCATAACGGGATATCTGCTCGCCACAATTTAAAAATTTTAAAACAGAATAAATGTGCTTGTTTAGTTGGAAATTTGTTCTACTTCCAAGAAAATAAAAGTTCCATATTAACACAAAAATATATGGAATAAAAGTTTCAGCGAATACTTTATTGTTTTTATTGTTTTCCTGTGTTTTTTAAGCAGGATGGCGTTTCAAGCTTATTTTTGCTTATATTGCCCAACGAACTATAAGTCCCATTTTTTTTGTTCGCTCCTCTCTCCTTCGGGTCCCAGCAGCAGCAGCACACCGGGAGAAAGGTGGTCTCCCATCTTTTCCCAGTACACCGCCCCGTGATGCTTAACTTCGGTGATGTAACGAGAACCGGTGTTTTCCATCACGGCTACGGCCGCTGGTTAGCGAATACTTTATTTTATAAATGTTTTCTTGAAACAGAAACGTCCTGGGCCTTCCATGGCCGCCCTGGGTCTCCCATGACCGTCCTGGGCCTTTCACGGACGTCCATTGCCGTCCTGGGCCTTCCATAGACTTCCATGACCGCCTTCGGCCTTCTATGGATGTCCATGGCCGCCCCGGGTCTTTCATGACCGTCCTGGGCCTTCCATGGACGTTCATGGCCGTCCTGGGCCTTCCATGGACGTCCATGGCCGTCCTGGGCCTTCCACGGACGTCCATCGCCGTCCTGGGCCTTTCATGGACGTCCATCGTCGTCTAGGGCTTCCATAGACTTCCATGACCACCCTCGGCCTGTCATGGATGTCCATGGCCGCCCTGGGTCTTTCATGACCGTCCGGGGCCTTCCATGGACGTCCTTCGCCGTCCTGGGCCTTCCATGGACTTCCATGACCACCCTCGGCCTGCCATTGATGTCCATGGCCACCCTGGGTCTTTCATGACCGTCCTGTGCCTTCCATGGACGTTCATCGCCGTCCTGGGCTTTCCATGGACGTCCATGGCCGTCCTGGGCCTTCCACGGACGTCCATCGCCGTCCTGGGCCTTCCATGGACGTCCATCGCCGTCTAGGCCTTCCATAGACTTCCATGACCACCCTCGGCCTGTCATGGATGTTCATGGCCGCCCTGGGTCTTTCATGACCGTCCGGGGCCTTCCATGGACGTCCTTCGCCGTCCTGGGCCTTCCATGGACTTCCATGACCACCCTCGGCCTGCCATTGATGTCCATGGCCACCCTGGGTCTTTCATGACCGTCCTGTGCCTTCCATGGACGTTCATCGCCGTCCTGGGCCTTCCATGGACGTCCATGGCCGTCCTGGGCCTTCCACGGACGTCCATCGCCGTCCTGGGCCTTCCATGGACGTCCATCGCCGTCTAGGCCTTCCATAGACTTCCATGACCACCCTCGGCCTGTCATGGATGTCCATGGCCGCCCTGGGTCTTTCATGACCGTCCGGGGCCTTCCATGGACGTCCTTCGCCGTCCTGGGCCTTCCATGGACTTCCATGACCACCCTCGGCCTGCCATTGATGTCCATGGCCGCCCTGGGTCTTTCATGACCGTCCTGTGCCTTCCATGGACGTTCATCGCCGTCCTGTGCCTTCCACGGACGTTCATCGCTGTCCTGGGCCTCCCATGGACGTTCATGGCCGTTCTGGGCCTTCCATGGACGTTTATGCCGCGTCACGCAGTCCGCGCAGAGAGAATATTGGGGCGCGGCCGTTGTCGTTCAGGGGTTAATTATCTATGTTCCACCAACCCGATCATCCTATAACTTTGATACATGATAGATTTTTCGGTATAAGTGGCTTAGTACTTTTGTGTAGGGAGGGCCGAATTGCATCGATTAGTGCACTAAAAACCATATGATTGCATTTAAAAAAACAAAGTTGACCTTCATATGTCCTCCACGTGCTCACATAGTAAAAGCTCACATCAGATAATGTGCCCCCAGAAACCGTTTAACTTTTGTCTGACACATTTTGTAGTATCATTAATAGTGTGGAAGATATCCGAGTGGATCGACTTAAATAGGTCATCCTGTATAATAATGCGCATTCAAACCCCTGATGAAGTGATTCTGATGCTATCGTAGCGTGAAAATACACGTCCACAAGTATGTAATGTGTAAGTCATTACTTTTTACATCACGTACAAAATTGAAAACATGATATAAGTCGCGTTTCAAATACCACTCGAGATAAACATCTAATATCGCACTGAAACGTGGTATCACCATCGGAAATTTCTTGTCGTGTCAGAAACGAATTTTCAGAGTCAAGGATATCTTACGACCATGTAGAAGACGTGCGTGAACTCATTTTGATGTTATCCGCATTTCAGCGCTTTTTCAGCGCTTTAGTAGATTGCGTACAGAGCGCTTCACGTATGCTTGCAGTATGTTATGAACGATGTATGCAAAATTAATAATATCATGTCTTTATAAAAAAAAATTTAAGAAATATTTTTACAGAAAATAAGAGGCTTATGAAATTTTTCAGAAAATAATTTTGATTAGTATTAACTTTAGACTATAATTTGCTTTTCGTTTTGTTATACATTGAGTTAAAGCTGGAATTGCTCACCTCAGTTACTAATTTTTATAGACATATTTGTAAGGAAAAATAACACTGAAACTGAAGAAAATGATATAAATAATTAATGTACATCAAAGACGTAAATCACTTCACGTTACAATAATTTTTTAGAAAGAAGTTGATTGTACGTAGCCACACGTTTTTACAATGCACGTGAACATATATAAGTGTTCCAATACTGTTTCACAAATTTATGTGTCGCGAGTATATCCGTCTCAAGTGCTTAAAAGATTAACGAAGAATTCAAGGTGACTTGGAAACCCAATGAACACATTTTAGTTCTAAAAATGTTGTACGGCACTGGTAATATTAATTGCATAACTCGAACAAACACGTTATTACTTATACCTCTGTTATAATTAGTACTACTTCGGAAAATATTATTGCAAAAATGTGTGGCCCTCTCTCTTGGTCCAAATAAGTTGGATATAAATTATTTTATTAAAATAAATATCTCTTATATATATATATATTATTAATTTATGTTTTAATACGTAAATTTGAGTATAATAAATAGCGCAGTAATTCTCATCACTAATTGTAAGTTAGCCTCAAGAACTTTTATTGATCATGTGAACAGTTATTGAAATATTGACTTGTAACAGATTAAGTAGCACACTGTAATGTAAGTAATGATTTAAGGTAGTTCCTGAATATTCTACTAAATTCAAGAATTCTTTTAAATTTTGTTCAAAACTAATTTCGAATATAAGAAACCCTTGTAGAAAGTTTAAAATCGATTTACCACATACTTATCGGGAAATTGTTAATTAAAGTTGATGCATTTTAACACAGTGGCATATGGCAGAGTGGAAAAAAGGGGGTTATAGTTTCAGGTTATCTTCTGAAACAGGAAAACTATATTCAAAAAGGGTACCAAAATTGGCACAAAAGTACATCAAAATGTCACGAAACAAATTTATTAATTTCTGCGAAACTGACCATATGGTTTTTTTTCGTAAATGCCCATAAAAAATAGGTTTACGTGCAAATATTTTATAAATTACGTAGAGTAGTCAACGTGGCAACGTCGCACAATCAATATGTTCAGATATTTAAATAGCGAACGACGATTCAAATTCACATGAACATTTTTTCTGTCATTTTGGTTATAAAAGAGTGGGGGTGAAAGTACCTAACACTAACTATTTCGAGGAGAATTAAGTAAAACACTACTTCCAACGCAAAATAGGATTTTCTATTATAAAAACACGATAGAAGAAAACATTTAAATACACATATTTTAAGTAACGATAAAAACAAATAAATTTTAAATAACGAAAGGTGGAAAGCATAACCAGCTTCGGACATTTTTTTGGTATTGTGTATTTAGTTGAATGATATATAGTTTAACTATGAATATTAAAAAAAAAAAAATAGGAGAAACTTACCTGAATGATCTAAATAACAATTTTACCTTGCCCCATGGACCTAAGAATTAAATGGACGGAGGGTGCATGATACTGCGCATGCGGTGGTGGATGATCGGTGATTGGTTAATGAAAGTGACACATCATTGATAAGAGGCATTGCCTCTTTTATATTTTTTTATGGTTAAGTTTGTCGTTGAGTTTGAAATGTTAATACGTAATTGCAACATTATATTTTGGTGTCTTAAGACTTGGTAAAACTTATGCCACTCGTCAATTGAGGGGCTTATATGTAAGTGCATATATATAAGTAATATATAAGTATACATGTATGTATAGTTTTATACATATAAGCATATTTTAATACACTCCGTTTCAAATAAAGCGCGACGCATGCGCACTACTCCGCCAATCACAAGTCCTCCACCACGACTTCTCTCTTCCCGATCGAGTGGCTCGACCGCCTCGTCCATGTTGAGACTTTGTGCTCCGTCCATTTAATTCTTAGGTCCATGGCTTGCCCACAGTATACGATTTGTGTTGCTGCTCAGCGTCACTCACAAGGGAACACCGCGAAGCCGGACTCACCGATTGGAACGCAACTTTGTGGGTTTTTAGAGTGACTCAAAACAAGAACAACGGTGTGTTTCATTTGGACCCTATTGCCCTTTAAGGGGGGAGCCCTATTTAGGACGATAGGAATAAGGTGATCCTTCGGAATTTTTTTCTGAGAAACTGTTAAGCGGATCTTTTCCAAACTTTCAGGGTATTTTAGTTCACATTCAAACAATAAAAATTAATTTTTTCGTTACAAAGTGTTCGGTAGAAATGGAGATATAGGAACACGTTCGTTAGGACTCGCGCGCCGGAGTTGCAATTTTGCGATTGTAATGGTGGCCCCAATTCGTCCCTGAAATAAAAAAACCAAGGATTTTCTTATTTCTAGTACAATTACATTGTCGATGGACCTATAACTTTGATAAATAAATTGAACTGAACAAGTCTTTTTTCATAAATAGTACGAAATATCTTGGAGCTGAATCGTAACTTTTTCTTTCTAGTCCCACCAATTTACCGACTTTTAACTTTTTTCCCGTTTGTTAGGTTCATGGACAATGTAATTGTACTAGAGATAAGAAAATCCTTGGTTTTTTTATTTCAGGGACGAATTGGGGCCACCATTACAATCGCAAAATTGCAACTCAGGCGCGCGAGTCCTAACGAACGTGTTCATATATCTCCATTTCTACCGAACACTTTGTAACGAAAAAATTAATTTTTATTGTTTGAATGTGAACTAAAATACCCTGAAAGTTTGGAAAAGATCCGCTTAACAGTTTCTCAGATAAAAATTCCGAAGTATCACCTTATTCCTATCGTCCTAAATAGGGCTCCCCCCTTAAAGGGCAATAGGGTCCAAATGAAACATACATGTATGGGGTAAAGTGAACTCCTATCCGGGGTAAAGTGAGGTGCAACAAAATAAGAACTTTAATTAAGGATATAGCTTTTTTGCACCGTGGTTGTCAAAAACTGTGGCAGATTTTTCATTTTTTTGAGGTTAGTTTCTGTTCCACCACGCCGCGTGGCTTTCTAGCCAGCTGACAGGTTAGGATATTGCGCACATCACTTGCGCATTGGTTCTGAGCAGCCATTTGCAGCTCAGTTTACCCCGGTCACTTTACCCCGTGTGTGTACTCAGTGGAAAATTAATTATTTAATAATGTTAGGATTAATGTTTTCTCAAATGCGTGTACATGTACGTTTCTAATCTTGTTATAAACACGCAGGAAAAAATTGGAGTTAAAATAACACATTTAAGACTCATTTATCCAAAAAGCTAAATTGAAAAGAAAACCAATTGGAAGTCTCTAAAACTTCATTTTTAATTTTTTAAATGAATTTCCATTTTTCGATATCTGAATGTGCATAATCATTATCATTGTGGTATTACACACATTTATTACGTCACCAAAATTTGTAAATATATTCTATTGTTAAAGAATAAATTAACCCTTAACTGGTATACTGTTTTTGGCAAACGTGACTGGTACACTGGGGTCGTGGCAGACCCCAAATAAAAAAGGGCACAGAAATTTGTAAAGTCGACACTAGAGCAACCACTACGAATATTTTCTTCTTAGGTAATGTAGAAAATAATAGAAGCGTAGAAAGTTAAACTATTATTATAAAATTAATTAGAAATTCAGTTTACCAACTTAGACAACCGAAAATTGTATATCGAACTTTGGGTGCTTGGGGTCACGAGCGACCCCAGGATACCAGTTAAGGATTAAGAAAGCTCATTTTGCCCCGGTCTCCCCTACCTACTGCAGAAAAATTTTAACAAACGGAAACTCCCCGTTTATTCGTCGTTTACACTCTTTATTTACACTCTTCGAGTATTTCACTGTAAAGTCTAAAAACTAGTAGAAAAATGTATCTACACATAGAAATTGTGAAAGATCAAAAGAAAAGTTAGTGCAACGCTACTGGAGTAAGTTGCCCGCGGAATGTAGCATCGCCTACGTTGCTATTAAGCTTTAAAGGGAGAAAGAGTGTCGATTAACCACGCTGACCCTGGGCATGTTGGTAGTTACTGCTAATTCGCCGCAGTGGATTGGGTTAACTAAATTTACTGGTTGCTAAATGTCGCCAATTACTGCGGTTATCGAGAATTTGAATATTTCTCCAGATTACTCTGCAGTAATTTTATATGCTCTACTAAATTGTTTAACAGAAAATTAAATTACGTAACTGTGAATGGAGCACTTGTATTTTTCCTACTTGCATGTGTAGCTCCTGCAGAACTATTTGAAATTTAAACGGGGCGGGTCGCGAGTCGAATATTGAAAATTTAATTGCTTTTATTTTGAAAATGAAACTTCGGATTTTGGTTTACTTCGTACATTTTCTGATGTCTGCACCTCGATCTCTATTTCTTCGTTCCATTGGAGTAACTTACGCTAATATATTATTTACTCATTTATTTATTTCTTTTTACGGGTAGACCGCATTGTTTACAATATGAAAAACGAAATACCTTACGGCACACGAGATTATAAACCGCAGAATCTCCAAAAAACAAAATGAAAAATAACTGATGACAACGATATAGCAAACAGAAGAATTGAATAGGTACCTGAACAAGTAAACTTCAATTATTATATCTTGCCGTAGAGAATTCTAAGCAGTTTAGTCTTAAACACATTGATGTTCCGTGCAAAAATATCTAACCTGTCCTTATAATTATTCGCCAAGTAGAAATTCTGTGCAAAGTATAAATATTATCGTAATTTACATTCAAAAAATTTAAGAGCTTCTTATGAACCGTTAATCGTATGTTATAGCGTTCCCTTTATGGTAAAGATTTTCAACTTATGCGTTATGTTTGATGCCACTACTGTTCGTAGTAACGGCGAGTCTATATTGTACACAAAAAAGTATTAGGTTTGCAGCGGCCATGGCCGTGATGGAAACACCGGTTCCCGTAAGATCACCGAAGTTAAACATCACGGGGCGGCGTACTGGGGAAAGATGGGTGACCGACCCTCACCTGTCTCCCGGTGCGTCGCTGCTGCTGGTACCCGAAGGAGAGAGGAGGGAAAAAGGAAAAAATGACTATCGTTCGTTGGGCAATATAAGCGAAATGCTTGAAACGCCATGTGTTAGAAACACACAGGAAAAACAAAAATACAAATACAAATACAAAGTATTAGGTCGCTTAGTTTCCATGAAGCAAAATCGTATAAAAATGTAGAAATATTTATATAATGTACACATTTCGTTAGAAAATTTGTTGCACACCCAAAGTTATAGTATAAATAATATTAATAATACAAATAAAATACAAATTATTATTATTATTATTATTCATCTTTATTGCTTGAAACATAAAGAGAAAAACAATACATAAAGACTAGCGAAGTAAAGGGCGAGGCTGCAGTAGAATACTGTTAGAAGCCTAACCGTAACTAAATAACTAACATCAAAGTAAAACTAAAACTAGGGAAGAAAAATAGAAACAGAGAGAATCTATACATTATTTTGACGCATAGTGCAAAAATATATATCGTCGAGCTTTACATTTAAAACCAGGAAACGAATTTAGCCCTCGAATATCGGGTGGAAGGGAATTATATGCAAGTAAAAAATATAAATAATATTATATAAATAAATATAATGTAACTAGTCAAATTTTCATATTGCACGATAACAGAATTAAGAAGACAGGTAACGGCGAATTTTTAATAACAATGGCGTATTGGAGTCATATTTCCTCTAGATGATATTATCCTGAGTGGCAGCCTGAAAGATACTGCAAAGTTCTTGGCCTTGGAACTATAAGCTTGTTTGCATCGTTTTTTATTATATTCCATACAATAAGCTTCTTAAATCGCGGAAGTTTTCTGCTTCATAATGTCAAAGCCAACAGATGGTAGATGCCAGATTTTCCGTTTAATAAATTAATGTCTGGTGACTGGGGTGATGTAATATGTCTGTTAGGAATATTATATAACGACCAATTACATATTTGTATCCCTAATGGTACTTTGGATCGTTGTCTTATTGAAAGTAACAGGTACCGTTTGTCCCCAATTTTAATCTCCTTATGGTAAGTTACTGTGCCACACGATGTAGGTTTGACCATTCGTTATTTCATCAATAGAAACTATAACTTTTGGATGCCATTAGGATGTGACAAAAAAAAGGGTGTGTGTACCTATATCTACTAAGTACTTAATTAACAAGGGAAATTCAGCAATTCGAAAATTCAAAAAAAAAAAATGAAACTTCACAAAATGTAGCTCAAGTGATGCTAATAAAATAACTATTTTTTGATTCGGCAATGAAATGTTCCTAAGGGTGAAAACACCCCCTCGAAGATATTGTGAGTTTTCACATTATCGCGAATATCTGCGACATCTTAAAGGATATCGAAAAAAGAGTTCAAATCAATGTTTGCCTTCGGAGAAGTTTGTTTCTCAAAGTTGTTACTTTTCTGTAAAAATTATATATTCGACTGTCTTCGTGGGAATTTCTTGTTATTTAAGTTAAATTTGGTTGAATCACTTACTAAAAAAATATTTCGTTTTCCCATATCCCCCTGGATTTTTTCAATATATTATTCCAAATTATAATTTCATCTAATTATTTGTTTCTTTTATACATTGCTTTGCATTACCGAAGTTTAATAATTTTAATACATGAGTAATTTTTTTATAACCTCTGCCATATAAAAATCTTATGCTGTCTTGTAAATACCTACATACATGTTAGGGCGGAGCGGAAAATTTAAATTTGAATTTTCAGTTGGCCTGGGTGTGGGATAGTTGTCTTTTGATTAACCAAACACAACTGTAAAAAAATTGGAAAATATTCATGTCTGCAGGTTTCTTTTTCTCCTAAAAATGATTATATGATTATTTAGGAGTAAAAGGAACCTGCAGATATGAATATTTTTCCAAATTTTTTTTACAGTTGTGTTTGGTTAATCAAAAGACAACTATCCAGCACCCAGTCCAACTGAAAATTCAAATCTAAATTTTCACCTATATAGTATGATTTCGTTTTTAGGAGAAAAAGGAACCTGCAGACATGAATATTTTTCCAATTTTTTTTTACAGTTGTGTTTGGTTAGTCAAAAGACAACTATCCCGCACCCAGGCCAACTGAAAATTCAAATTTAAATTTTCGTCTATATAGTATCGCTCCGCCCTAATACATATATGGATACGAAAATAATATGTAGACCTATTTCAGGCGATAACGTTACACATCCCATTTTTCATTTCGTTATCAACGCTTTGGAAGATATTCCATTATGGGAATCGTTTGTGCAATTCATTAGAACGTCTCGTCTGAAGAACGCTAAACGTCCTTAATGTGATGTCTCCATTTTCAAAACAACGCTGAGTAATCTTATGATACTATACATAGAGTATATGTAGAGCCTCGAAACACCGAGATTCGTTGGATCTGATCTCTACATAAACCGATAAATAATTCATTGAATTCGACCTTGGAGTCTGGAAAAATTTCTACCAACTACTAGGGTAATTTTTTTTTATTATTTATGACTTCTAATAGTTGGCAAAAGTGGCCTCTTGTAACTGTACTTAACCTGTCAAAATCTGAACTGCATCAATAAATGTTTTTCTAAAGATGCCGCAAGTCACTTAAAAATTATTATTTTTCTTAATTTTATGAATTTTATTTTATCATACAGTAGCACTTCTTTTTAGAAGAAACTTACTCGTTCCTACTTAGCATTGTATAGGTACTATTTGATAGTGATAGGCAAAAAATTATGTAAAATACATTTTCGCACACTAATTTTTATTTCAAAATTTCGTACATTAATTTTTATTTCAAAATTTCGTACACAAATTTCTATTTCAAAATTTCGTACATTACTTTTTATTTCAAAATTTCGTACACAAATTTTTATTTCAAAATTTCGTACACAAATTTTTATTTCAAAATTTCGTACACAAATTTTTATTTCAAAATTTCGTACATAAATTTTTATTTCAAAATTTCGTACACAAATTTCTATTTCAAAATTTCGTACACAAATTTCTATTTCAAAATTTCGTACAAAAATTTCTATTTCAAAATTTCGTACACAAATTTGTATTTCAAAATTTCGTACACAAATTTTTATTTCAAAATTTCGTACAAAATTTTCTATTTCAAAATTCCGTACACAAATTTGTATTTCAAAATTTCGTACACAAATTTTTATTTCAAAATTTCGTACATAAATTTTTATTTCAAAATTTCGTACACCAATTTCTATTTCAAAATTTCGTACAAAAATTTTTATTTCAAAATTTCGTACACAAATTTCTGTTTCAAAATTTCGTACACAAATTTTTATTTCAAAATTTCGTACACAAATTTTTATTTCAAAATTTCGTACAAAATTTTCTATTTCAAAATTTCGTACACAAATTTGTATTTCAAAATTTCGTACACAAATTTTTATTTCAAAATTTCGTACATAAATTTTTATTTCAAAATTTCGTACACCAATTTCTATTTCAAAATTTCGTACAAAAATTTCTATTTCAAAATTTCGTACACAAATTTTTATTTCAAAATTTCGTACACAAATTTCTGTTTCAAAATTTAGTACACAAATTTTTATTGCAAATTTTCGTACCCAAATTTTGATTTCAAATAATATTTTGCCCATCTCTGCTATCTGACAGCTATCCAACAACTGAAGAAATATTGTGTAGACTTATCGTGTAGACAAATGAAAACGAAAATATTTAAACCAAGTGTTCTGTTGATGTGTTGGACGCATGAGAGACGAGTAGGGAAGTAGGTACGCTAGAAGTCTAGACAGTGAACGTGTCAAGAACGTGAAAACAAGTAGCACATACAAAACTTTAAAAACATATTTAAAAAAGAACAAAAGTTACCTAATACTTCAAGGTTCTTGCGGCATCTCAACTTCTTTTTAGACAGTATCTAGCTTTTTGCTAAACGCAAGATTTTCACTATTAGCAAACAGTCACGCAATTTTGATTTTTTCATTCCACCCTACTAACTACTTCTGTTTCCACTAACATCGATTTTCTCTCACACACTGAGTGTGTGGTCGATTCAGTTGAAGCTTCCAATAATTCATGCCAATTTGGTCCAGCTTACCTCGGATTATTATCGAGTCTCTGCATGGGTCAATATTTGGCGGCAGGGAATTTTGAGAATTCTTGTGCCTACTGACTTACGAAATTAACACTCTTGTTTGATCTTCTGAGTTGGTTTGGTAATATAATTTATATTATTCGCACATCGATACAAATATTAAACGAAAAACAGATCTGTTAAAAGTGTTAAAGAATTTTCAGGTCAAAGTATAGGTAGGTACACATTGAATTGTTGTTTAGTCGAAAAGTAGAACGACACACATAAATCTTTATTCTACGAACAAAATACTAAAGCAGCCATCCATCGATGGTTACTGACGTACACTTTAACCCCTCAACGACCACCATGTGTGCAGAATCATAGGAAGTATAAAGCCCATGTTTCTTTTTCTCAAAGAAAATTCCTTTCCCCCAAGGGGGGCGAACACTTTACCGCTGCAGCTACAACCACTGATTGATAAGAGTGCTAACGTATTCGAACTTATACTCCTACCATGCAAAACTTTAAACTCAAATTATCCAGAAACGAAGACTTATTTTGACAAACTCCATTAGGGTTTTGCAACACTAGTAGGTATGCACTACAACTTCCACCCTGTGTCATTTTACATATTAAAATATACAGGGTGAGTCACCTAACATTTAAACTCAAAATATCTCCGTTGTTTGTAACGATACGAGAAAATGTCTCAGGAAAAAAAATGATTGAAGACAAAAGTCAAAAAGACAATATATTATACATGGTTGAATTTGTATTTTTATTGGCAATAACGTTATAGTAATGAAAATACGTCATCCCATTAAAAAAAATTATCGATGATCTTGAAATTTCGGGAAATATAACCTTGAGAAAAAAATCGTCTCCGTCAGAATAATTGTCTCTCGGAAACAAACATTTTTTTCCTCAGACATTTTCTCGTATCATTAAAAACAACGGAAATATTTTAAGTTTAAATGGTAGTTGCAGCAACATTGTGGAAACTTTGCCAAACATATATATATAATGATATTAGTTGTATCTGAAGGGGTTCGACACGGTCAAATAAACAGTATTGAGTTTCTGTAACAAAAAGATAATTTATTCTTAATTTATAAATCCTAATTATATTACTTTATCCTTTATTATATATATATATATATATATATATATTGGAATAGAGAATTAAAAGCTGCGTAAAATCCAGTTAAAGTTGAATTGATGTAATTAACATACAAAAATCTTACATAAATTAATCAAGACAACACACTTTTAAAACCGAGAAAAAGTTACCACATCTGAAAAGTAATAATAAATCTAATATTTCGTGGGAGCACCTTTTGCTTTTAGGACAGCTTAATAACTTACACAAAATGGTAACTCCTTTGCCGAGCACAAAAATGTGTTCTCTCGTTCAATGTCATAAAACTTTTGTGTGTTGGTTCAATAAATTCAACTTAACTGGGTTTTACACAACTTCAAATTCTCCATCAGAATATGTATATTAAACACGTACCACAGTTCCAAGTTGATGCTAAAAAATAACAGAAATAAAAAAATTCGAGACAGTGACAAATTTTTTGCCCGCTACTGTATCTATCTAAGAGTATTTTAATATACACTCTGCGTTGCGCATAATTTTCTAATTTTAAATTTTGTGTACTCAATACAAATTATACAATTGGTTTGCCTTCTTAAAATCATACGTTAATAATATTTTTTAAAATTATAATAATTATTCGCAGCCAATAATCAATCAGCTCGATAAAAAGATCGATTCGGTATCACACGATAACCTTAAATCAGTTTGAAATCAGCATAAACAATTTTCCTCGCAGGCAACTGCGAAGCTCTTTGCGCTGTGGCGAATTCCCTTCAGCAAGCCAGCGCATGACAACTCGTGATTGGGCCATTAGATTCAATTAGATCATGCTTCATGCGCACGTAGTATCATCTGAGCATCTACTAAAAGATCGTTTTCATTGCAACATTGCAGGTACTGTACAGAAGTAGAGGAGTGTTTAAGAATATAAAAGCATAAATTATTCGATAGTCAAGGATAGTCGTGCATATTATTCTGGACGGAATAATAGGTAAACTAGCTAGCCTCTTGATGTTGCGCTACGATGTTGATAACACTAGAAGTACTGAAGTGACTATTATTAATCTCCTGAATGCATGAAGAATATTAAAAACCCTAAGAAATATTTAAAATTCATGGGATTTAGAATTTGTTTCAAAGGAAATTTTTCTTGGGTATTGCAGGTTTTATTAGTCTTTCTTCTTGCATTTTATTTTGTGACATTCTGAATTATTTTCGATAGATATCAAGGTACCACAGTGATTCTCAACCTATGAGTTGCGAAGTGTTTTCTGAGGGGTCGCCACCGTTCTTTTTAGTTGACGATTTTTAACACTTATTTATTTTAATATGGTTACTCATAAATGATTAACTCATGAATTATTTGATTTCTCATAAATGAGAGGAAGAAAATATTTAACTTGGGGGTCGCAGGTAATTTGAATATTATAAAAAATTTAAAAAATTAAAAAACCCGACTGCTTAAAGAAACATTAAAAAAATTAATTTTTAATTTAATTTTCTTATTAATTTAATTTTTTTAATGTTTTTTTTATTAATTTAATTTTTTTAATGTTTTTTAAGCAGTCGGGTTTTTTAATTTTTTTTTACTGTTTTTTTATTTTTTTTATATCCTATAACATTCGGAACGTCAAGACAATTCTAAAGACACCTCAAAAAAGTTTGAGAGACACTGAGGTATTGCATAACGTAATACTTCTACATAAGACTTAATACGCCCACGAATATAGTAGAACCCCATAGTGCTCAGGTGTTCCGTAAGTATTGCGACGTTATGTATAATATTGCATGGTAGTAATCTCCCGATGATCTTTCAAACGCCTTAACCTTCGATGCAAGTGCTCCATTTCCTACCGAGTCACGATCCAATCAGATCGTGTAGGTAGACCAAGAATGAATAATCACAAATTATGCAAAAAAATATTTTAACTCAAGATACTTAAATTAAATAAACCAAGCTACGATAAACATTATTATTGAGTAGAAGAACAGTTGGTTACGAAGAAAAGATACCTACATTTTTATTTTTACAGAAAATCACTATATCAGTAATATTGGGGTATCACTAATAATGTGAAAGTTTGTAGGTTTAAGGGCACTTCGCGGTCAAAACATAAAAATTTTTTTTTGCATATTTTCATTTTACAACATCTCTAGAATGACGAGGTAAAATTTGAAAACGAAGTTCCTAGCGGTACAGATTTTACGGGCAGTTAAGTGGGATCAACAGTGCTATGCCATTAAAAACACTGTGCAACAAAATTGAACTTTTTTTCTGTTCTGTAACATTCAATAGCCGTTTCTTATAGATTCTTGTACGCTGAAAACGAATCCGCAAACAGTTTGTCGCCATCACCCTCAGTTTTCGAGAAATTTGATTTTGAATGAACAATTTATAAATAAATTAAAATTTTCGTTACTTTACATATAATTTCTAACCGTGAGGGTTGGGGACGATCTTTTTCCGTGTAAAAGTTATAATTGGCAATGGCTTACTAAAATGTAAAAGGAAAAAATTTTGGTTCATTTGTTTATTTGTTTACAACAATTTTCAGCCTTTGTCCATATTACTACCATCTGCCACTTGACAATCGAGGATTTTTTTTATTTATAAATTCTTGGACGTACAAACATTTCTTTTGCAGCGAGTTATACGGCATCAAACACTGAACATTTTGTCCATTTACGGTTTTCTTCTACCTCGCACCGTTACAAAGTTATACTCGAAAAACGAAAAATCGCTGAAAATTTGGGGGCTGATTTCACCCCCTCAGAGTGTTTTTCCGCAGAAAAAAAATCAATCAAGCATGTTACATATAAGCATACGCAGTATTTAGTTATTCAAACTTTCCTTGATAAAGGTCTAAATACTGACCGAAACGTCGGAAGATGATACTTCTTATATTTGCAAATTAGCTTTTATTCTTTTAATTGACCGAAACTGTGTGCCGAAATCATGTTTTAAAATTTTTTTAAAAAATTTTACGGTCCAAATTCCAACCTCATTATTTATAAACTTTTAGAACCTTACATTTATATACTTTCGCTAGAAAAATTCGTCTATGTTCTCGCGTGATTTGACCGGGAAGTGCCCTTAATAATTTATTTGCAGTACAACGATGACAAAACAGAGTTGTGACAGTAGACAGAATGTGCGTCAACGTTATAAATTATCGTAATAACGGCGTTAAATGAATAAATATCCTGGAAGTTAGGCCATTAAGCTTGAAGATAGTCAAGTCGCTATAGATAATGACAGTGATCCACGTTAATTCTGCAGAAAAGTCACGGGTAAAAGACAAACATTCTCTTTTGAGTATGTTTCCATTGATGAAACTACTGTGCAAGGAAGGGTGAGATCGAAAGATAAGCAAGAACGTCAGTTTTCGAACGAGCGGCGAAAGAAATAATCTTATTGCCTTATAAATTATACGATACAATTAAAGACCTTGCAAGAGGAGCGCAACTGCATTTTTGACAGTTTTTGAGTTATAACGTGTAATATATGCATAAATAAATTCTACATCATTGGGCGCACGTTTCATGCAAATCCGATAACAAACGAGCGATTTATTGGAAATTTCCAACCTGCACTCATTACTGTTTTGCGTAATATTTTTGTTTTGGGCAGCTCCAGATTTGAAAAATTTGCCAAAAATAGAAATAAAACTTATCAACTCAATAATTACTACTTAATGTGTGAAAATATATTTTTTTAAATTAGTGTTCTCTTTTTTTTTGTTAAGTCAAAGCAATAATTTTATAATCAGTTTTTTCTAATTTACTCGAAGGTGGTAAAGATAGAGCTGCACCCCTCTTTTGCTGCAAGGATCTCACTCTCCCACACACTAAAAGTGGGATATGGCCCTTCGTGCTTGGATTCTATTAGGTATATTTATATCATAGTTATGAGACAGGATAATGAAAATTTTGAATTCGACCGACACGTGTTCAGAAAGCAAAAATTTGAGTTTTGAAATTTTGTATTTCATTTCATGGAATTGATAGTAAACACTCCTTCGACATACAGTGGCTCGCATTAATATTCGGACACTTTTTAAAATCGCATAACTTTTTTAGAGTTGGTCCAAACAACTTGAGTTTTTTTGAGAAACTAGAAGGATTAGTTTGCTAACTGACGCGTTTCGCCGTTTTGAAAAAAATGCATTGGGTCGGAATACAAAAAAAAAATTGTAAAGGTCGTTTTTTTAACTTTTTTTGTGAGCCTGTAATGAAAATTCAAAAAAAACCGTTTGTAGATTGCAGTAAGTTGTATACGTGCCTAAAATTTCATCAAAATCGGTTAACGTTGCTCCGAGCTACAAACGTTTAAAGATCGCAGAATAAGGTCGAGAATCGCTGATTTCGGGAATTTTCGCGATTAAGTTTAAAAATCGACCTTTACTATTCTTTTCGCTATTCCAACCAAATACATTTTTTTTCAAAACGACGAAACGCGACAGTTAGCAAACTAATCCTTCTAGCTTCTCAAAAAAAACTCAAGTCGTTTGGACCAATTCTAAAAAAGTTATGCGATTTTAAAAAATGTCCAAATACTTTTTTTACTCACTGTATATATTTTTGGCTAGCGGATTTGCGTTTTCTTCAATTCTTCTTTTGTGGTTGTTACCTGGCAGAAATCATAATCAGGACGACAATAAGAGGAATGGAAGTAAATAGCCGCTTGCCATTTCATAACTGGATAGGAGTGCCCACTGACAATTTAAGGGATGAAAAACTGAAAAGGTTGAAGCAGTCGGTCGAACATCAAAGTCGATCTCGCGTACGCGCTACCCTATTTATCCATGGACATAGTTGGGGAACAATTCATTCCTTTATTCAACTCTATGAAGGATAATCTAGCTACCGAACAATGGAGGTGTACATCGTCGAGTTAGTTGGGACGACCTGTCCGTTACTTGCGGTTAAACGCGGAACAATTAAAATGTTCTGCGCAGTAGTGGTATTGTGCCTCGCAGAGATATTGTTGGCTTGTTGATAACATTGACTAACAAGGGGAGGACAACATGTGGTTGACATCAATTTTGACGAGCCTTGGCAAGATGGATCTATGTCGAAAATAAGTAAATAGGGGTCCGAGCGTTTCTGCCAATGGGCCTTAATAATAGAGATATTTACATGGAAATTATTAAAATTTACATAGTGGCCGTGGGGTTTCAGTGGGTGAAAATCCCACAACTACCCTGGCGCCCGCGGGAATTCCCCTCTGAAGGAGTCGGGGTGCTTTTTGAAGATTTCCCCAAGTTAAAAAAAATTTATAAAAAAAAATAATTTTAAAAAAAAATTTATAAAGTTTTTTTTAACGTGGAGACATCTTCAAAAGGCACCCCTTTGATGATCATTTTAAAATAAATGTTATTATCGGTGGAAAGTAGGAGTATGAGATTATTAAAAGAAAAAATTTAATTTTTGTTTTTTTGTTTATAATAAATTCGTATTTTAATTTATTTCTTTCTCTGTTTAGAATGGATAGAAGATTTATTGTAATAATTGAGTATAATATAAAGTATCTTATAAATATATAAAAGTTTATATATATAATTATTATTATTAATCTAGTTTGATGAATTGAAGAGTATGATAAAATTAATTTTAGTGAATATTTATTGATTGCTATAATTGGAGAAATGATTATTCTTGCTAAAATGAAAATTACTTATTTTCGACATAGATCCATCGTGCCAAGGCTCATCAAAATCGATGTCTACCACATGGTGACCTCCCCTTGTAAGTCCATCATTGCGTCCTAAAATCCTGAACGATTAATGGAAGCAATTGCTTTCTAGGATGTTTTACAATAGATCAATAAAAATCCGTATGGGGAAGAACTTATGTATTTTGCAATAGCTTTAAATTATTACCTGATTTATTGTAATACATTGAACGTTACATTTACATTTACCGAAAATTAAAAAACATGGAAACTTGGTCAGTTTTTAACGAGGGAAGATCCCGAACCCAAAAATTCAAAAAATTCTGAAACTTTCTGAACAAAAGGGGTGCAATTAACCCCTGAAAATCCGGTTATTTTCCGATTTTGTGTTGTAACTCGCGAACTGTAAGTGATATAAAAAAAGTTTTAAGACAAAAGTTACTTCTTTTAATTAGATCTATCATTTGGTAAACAAAAATTATTTTAAAGTTCACGAGTTGTAACACAAAATCGAGAAATAACCGGATTTCCAGGGGTTAATTCCACCCCCTTAGAGTGAATTTGGGCAGCAAACAAAAATTGCGTTTAATCAGGAGGAAATTCCCTACATATACACGAAGAATTTTTTGAATTTCCGGGTTCGGCATCTTCCCTTGTAAGCTGGGATCCACTCAAGTGCTGTGTGAAACCATCTAATGTGTTCTATATTACCCATTAGAAGGCTACACTTATTTAGTCTCATTGAGAGGATTTATAATTAATTTACCAACATGATATATGACCTAAAACCTTAATTCCTGTTGGAATAGCAATAATTATAGTTGCTGCAGTAAAATAAGCTCGTGTGTCAACATCAAACCCAGTGGTGAGCAACCTTTTGTCCGAAGTGGGCCACAAGTGGAAATGGAAACCTACTACTCTACGCGGGCCGCAATATTAAATACATAAATATAACTAATCCAAGAATTTTAATTTATGGGCTGAATTTATTATTCCTGAAATTCTACACAGTAATATATACCTACATATTATAATATAAACAGGTATATGTACGTATATTTTTCTAATCAAATGAACCTAAATAACTAATGAAGTTGGAAGTTCGACCGTAAAATTTTTTTTTTTTAAAAATTAAAACATGATTTCGGCGCACAGTTTCGGTCAATTAAAATAATAAAAGCTAATTTGCAAATATAAGAAGTATCATCTTCCGACGTTTCGGTCAATATTTAGACCTTTATCAACCATTGAAATTTACTTAACGTGATACTTGATTCTGTTTCTCATTAACGAGCTTGACAATATTAGGTGCGATATTCGAAACTGCTACTCTAATACAATTATTTAATCCTTCGTCAGCGAGTCGATTACGAGGATCACTTTTTAAAATTTTCATTTTCGAGAAGTTTTGCTTTAATTAATTCCTAAAGATCACCTATTTCCATGGGCTCTAAACCGGAACAGCCCCTAAACCCTTGAAGCTATTGGGGTGTGTAGATTGTGACCAAACAAAGCAACCCCGCAACAGATGACGAAGGACATGTGCGGTGGTTTATACAAGAGTATCCCCAAAGGGGAATATCATATTACACACAAATTCTCAGAGTCCTAGATTACTCACTATATCTGCGAGAGACGGTATAATTCTGTTTTCTTTATACCTCATTCAAGGCAGCCATATTACACGAAAATTCAGCTAGGACAATTCTTAGCAAGTTACTTCTTCCAGAACCTCATTAAGTTACACAAAATGTTTATATAAAATAAATATACCGATCTCAGATGAGCTGACACAGTGATTAACGGGAGCACTAATGAAAATATCGTTAGAACAGTACCTTATGCGGAATATAAAGGCTATTGTTTTATATAGGGGAAAGGTGGAATAGTTGATCAGCGGGGATACTTGATCACATCAGCTTTTTAATTAATATATTGGTAATTTGTGCCTGCTGTCACGTTATCGTGGCAATGTTTGCATTATCGCAACACTTCACGTTGCAGTTTTCTTTTGGGAGCATAGAATAATGTTGTTAGAAGCTTCGGTCTGATTTGCAGCCGAAAAGTGAATATTTCGGTCTGCTTGTTCTTCCTCCTTTTCGAGTAAATGTGGCATTTTCAACGATTTGAAATATATTAAGTAAAAGCAGCAATTTCTGGTCTATTGATGCTATTTATTGATTAATTTAAATATTTATGGTAAGTTTAATTTTTCATCTTTTTCAAATCGAATGCATTAAGGGATACTTGATCAGTGTGTGAGGTGGGATACTTGAACAGCTGAAAATGACCCAAAAATTACCATAGAACGGCTAATGAAACAGAAAGATACGGCAAAGATAGTGAGAAGGAAAATCTTTTCTTCATCATCATCTTAATCAGATGATATTTAAGTGAAATGTCTTAAGAATGCATTTATGTTGTTTTATATGTCATAGAGTTTAATTCTTCGGTTTTATTTGTTCAGTAATTCTTTCAAGTTTGTTATAGTTTACTTTCTTTCTATGGTATTCCATTTATTTCGTGTTATTGACGAAGATAATAAATATTCTTTAGAATTTTAATGTGGTATCACTCTTAAAGTTCACTGATCAAGTCTCCCTATCCTTTCGATCAAGTCTCCCCTTCAGTGGGGGATATTTGTGCACAACATCACTGCCAGAAAATGTTGAAGTTCAGTCATTAAAATTGGTTATCAGCTCTCAAATTTGTACAAGTATATTGAGAATACTCTAAGAATCACAACTTACATAATTAAATACAAACAAAGCAAACCATTATCATTATTTTAATAAAAAAGTAAAACTGTGATCAACTATCCCACCTTTCCCCTACATACATGATAACAGTGGGAAACGTACTCAAAGGGAATGACCCTGAGAATCTGAAGATAATCCTCAGTGACTTAATAATTTTCGAGCAATAACCTAGGAAGAAAAGTAATTGTGACAGGGATTTGATTGTTAGAGACACAAGGAAGTGTAGGCCACTATTTACAACATATTTCAAGGTCATCAAAATCGGTGAGGTGTGCCCTCTTCTATAAACCTAATTGCCCTTTATCACTCGCTCTCCGTTTCTTGGACCGTCGATGTCAGCGAAACACTAAACCGAACCGCGTGGCTTGTATCATCAAGAGCGCGTGACAAATGGGATGGCAACATGTAGCCCTACACGCGACATGTACAAGGAATGGATTCACTGCCGAGCGAGTTCCTTCTATCGAGAAATTACTGTATTTTCAATTTGACGAGCAATACGCCCCTTGCCTCGTTGGCTACCAAAGGTACGTTTCCAAGCGACAGTAAAAGTCATGATTTTCGTTGTCGCGACAGTGTACGACAACGTGAATCAACGCGGTTACGACATGGTTACGACATCCCGACGTCTAGTTTTCAGAACGACAAAAGTCATGACTAAGTGTCATTGCCGTAAAAGTCATGATTTATTGTCACGTGGAAACGTAGCTTCAGTAAGGTGACCATGTTTTTACTTGGGGTTTCCGGGAACACGTGATTATTTTGTAATTTTAAAGAAGAAATGCAGAATCGGGGACAAATAATTATCTTAATTTTTGAATTAGGGACCAATCTTACCTGGGACACAAACTTTGTTCCGGAACGAATGGTCGCCTTAAGTTTATTTTAGAGACACTGTCGATTTTTTATTTGGGGCTGAATGAAGAGTGAACTGTGGAGAAGAAAACTGTCGGTAGCGGAATGAATGCCTGTAATGTTGTAAGTGCATTGATGTTGACGGTGATTTATTATAAACTAGCTGACCCGTTACCCGGTTAAACCTGGGAATTATTTATGACGTTTGCAAAATAAAAAAGGCTCAAAAAATACATAAACAGCCTATAATCCGGGGCAGGATTAGACATTTTTTAAAATTGAGACATATTTTTGTTATACACTGGAAAAATAACTTTTAATTTACGCAAAGGTAAACTTTAGACATATTTTTAAGTAAATGATTTTTTCTGAGGTTTTTATATACATACATGACATTACAGTGTCTGAAACGATTTTTTTTAGATTAATTTATTTCTGTATTTTGTTCAATTGCACCCCTGTACGGGATAGTTTTGGACTGGAGCACAATAATTATTGCACATAACTATGAAATGCCACAAGAATGTTATACAGATCATTTATTTAAATTTTTTAAACACTATATTATTATAAACAAGGTGGAAACACAAACGTACTGAAACAAAGAACAAGATCTCTATGTTAAGTTATTCAATGTGGTAGCTATCAAAATTCAAATTGAATTTGACACAGGCATTAAGTGTCGATGTTTCAACAATTTGAACATAATGATGCTAGAAATATAATAAATATAACAGTGGATACCACGGGGCACGATTGGACAGTCCAAATCTACCCCAAAACAAAATGTTCAAATGAACCCTGGTGTTGAGTTTGATTACTTATGGCTACCATGCAGTGTATAATGCAGATATTGAGAAGTCAGAAACGGCAAAAGCCTCTAAAATGATTGCATTCTTAAAGCATAATTCATGAAAATATGCATCATCAACTGCTTAGCCCACATCCCAACTTTTAATCATTTCAACCTACCTTGTTTAGGAAAAGCACAAACTACTTGCTTTTTTTTTAACTTATAACCGATTGCATTTGTAACTATATCGAGGACTCTATGGCTGATATTACAACCACACAGAACATATTTAAGGAGGCAAATTTAAACTGTCCAAATGTACCCCATTAGGGTGACCCTTGTTTATACGTGACGAATTTTTTTTTTTGTATTCCTTTGCTGTCACCCCCTAGAACGGTGTCATTTGATAAAAGAACAGTCCCTGGAAAAGTTTATTGCAATCGGACAACAGGAAAGGGTGCCGACCAGGCCTTAAAGCTTAGAATTCATCAACAGTTTGAATTTGAAGAATTTCTCAAAAATGGCAAGCCCTATCGAAATTTCGTTCAAATAACATTAAAAGAGCATTCAATTTTCTACAATTACTGTATATATAATTTTGTCGTGCTTCCAACCGTTTTTTAGATAATAGCGTTTGAATATAGAGAAGTCCGCACTTCGCGCGTCCCATCTGTACGGCGTGACGTATGTCAATACGCGCGCGGTGCCTACTTCTCAATATTCAAACGCTATTATCCAAAAACTGGTTGGAAGCACGAAAAAATGATATATACAGTAATTGTAGAGAATTGAATGCTCTTTAAATATTATTTGAACCAAATTTTGATAGGACTTACCATTTTTGAAAAATTCTTTAAATCCAAACTATCGATGAATTCTGAACTTTAAGGTCTGGTCGGCACCCTTTCCTGTTGTCCGATTGCCATAATCTTTTTCAGGGACTATTTTTTTCTGAAATGGAACCTTATTAGGGAGTGAGAGCAAAAGAAATCTGGTTGAAAATAAGGGCCACTTTAGTGCCCCATGTACAAATATGCCACGGCCTCCCCTATATTCAAAATTTCATTGAAATTCACTCGAAAGAAGGACAAATAAACAGCGTTTCACTTTTATATATTAGTACTATAAACAACAGGTTCGCAACGGTTCTTTGATATCAATAATTTTACAAATATACACTTGTATGTACATAGATACATATAAACATTTTTCTTAGAATGCTTCATACTATGACCTCGCAGAATATTCACCTTCTCTCCTGGGATACCCTGTATTATCACTCTTTGTCTGTGAAACTGCCCATGGTTGCGTACTAGAACCATTGAACTACCTCGCATAGCACGAATAATAAAAGTTTCCTCTACGGTACGTCACAGGCAATACATAGCAAGAGATGCGTGCACACATCATGACAGTGTGCACTGCGTGTTCGGCAGATGGAGACGTGACTGAATTTAATAGTTCTTTCTGTACCTCCGGACTGTAAAAGGCTTAAGGCCAGAATTCTAGGTGGTTTAGTCAGCTGCGATAGCTCCAAGGTCCAAATACGATGATACGGTGATTCAGTGTATCTATTGCCACAATTTTTTTTGTGATTATGCGTCCGTCTGACACAAGGCTGCTGTACTTTATGCGCTATACTAGATTCATAAAATGACGGACTTTGTTGTTAATATAGTCGTAATTAACTCAAGAATGTTTCTAATAATGTTTGGTTCTGTTAAATGCACCTACAGTGAAATGCTCGACTATTATTTATAGACTGCGAAAGTTTATGCAAATATGATATTTGTTACGATAATTACGACCTCCCTATTGTAAGAAAATCGAATACACTATTATATCATGGCCACTACTATACTCGAGCTAAGTAAGTTCTGCGTATGCTAGAAATAAATAACCATAACATTTCTTAAAATAAAAAATATATTTTGAAGACCCTCGAATGACGAAACATATTTCTATCAAAGTTTCACTTGTTTAGTCCTTTTCTATAAAAATATATATTTGCATAAACATGCGCAGTCTAATTGTTTATGTCGCCTGCGAATATATTTAGCATGCAATATTTCTCCATCTAAAATGAGATGAAGCGAAATCTCATATTTTGCAAATATTGGCCGATTTATAATAAAAAAAATGCGTTTGATATATGAAAGGATTGAAATTAATTCCCACGGCGAAAAGGAAAAGCCTTGAAGATTATTATAAGGTTAAAGATTTTTTACTGTATTTAATTTAATCCTTGTAGGAAGAAATTGTAAATAAATTTATTTGAAAGGAAGAGTTACAAGGAATTACACATCGTTATAATGAAATTCTAAAGTAAAGCAATATGACGTTATAAGTAAATAGGAAGAAGTTATTTTATTATACACAGTGGCGCAGAAATAATGTTGTAACCGTTTCATGTAAATATCTACAATATTGCAAAAAGATAAACGATACTTTTTAAATACAGTTGTGGAAGATAAATACGAACATAAATTAATTTGAATAATTCGAGATCTCTTGTAATAATTAAGCAATACCTTCGGTCTTCGATATTAAAAATAAAACTATATTTCATTTAAATCTGTGTCGTTGCAGACATGACACATAATTCCATTAAACTTGATATAAATTGAATATCTTATATCGTTCAGCACCTGACGAAGAATGACCTCGAATTACATTAGGTAATTGCCTCTTCACGAACATGATTGCAATGAGATCCAGAATGTACATTGGATACAGAAAATAAACTCCCAGACACTGAGCGCGGAGAAAATATCTATGGAATTGAGAATTAAATATTTCTAGATGGAGATCACAATGCAATCTAATTAAAGGAAAGTAATTGCTACTATACAAGGTGAAGAAGGTCAGCCCACTTCCAGTTAATTTTACAAAAATATCAGTTTGAAATGGGAACCAGATTCTCCAGTAAAAATTACTCGCTCACTGAGAGTTTTGAAAGTTCTATCAAAGGTATTAATTTAAAAAATTTCAGGGTAGTAATACACTACTACTTCTAATTAAAGGAAAGTAATTGCTACTATACAAGGTGAAGAAGGTCAGCCCACTTCCAGTTACTTTTACAAAAATATCAGTTTGAAGTGGGAACCAGATTCTCCAGTAAAAATCACTCGCTCACTGAAAGTTTTGAAAGTTCTATCAAAGGTATTAATTTAAAAAATTTCAGGGTAGTAATACACTACTACTTCTAATTAAAGGAAAGTAATTGCTACTATACAAGGTGAAGAAGGTCAGCCCACTTCCAGTTACATTTACAAAAATATCAGTTTGAAATGGGAACCAGATTCTCCAGTAAAAATCACTCGCTCACTGAGAGTTTTGAAAGTTCTATCAAAGGTATTAATTTAAAAAATTTCAGGGTAGTAATACACTACTACTTCTAATTAAAGGAAAGTAATTGCTATTATACAAGGTGAAGAAGGTCAGCCCACTTCCAGTTACTTTTACAAAAATATCAGTTTGAAATGGCAACCAGATTCTCCAGTAAAAATCACTCGCTCACTGAGAGTTTTGAAAGTTCTATCAAAGGTATTAATTTAAAACATTTCAGGGTAGTAATAAAACATCTCTAGGTATGAATAACTTTACTAAGAAACTAACCATGAATCAACTTCATGAGCACTTGGCATAAATATCGTAAATCCGGGAATTACCAACCGAACTGTATGCTAACATCTAAAAAATTTATGAATTTCGCGTTACGAACATTTGCGACAACTTCGACCAGTATAACAAAACTTAAACCTACTTCTCAAATAGAAACAATTCCATTTGTGTCCCTGCAACCTTGGCAAAGAAATTGAAAAGGTATGTGTGAAACTTCCAAGCATATCTGCATCTCCCTTCGGTTACATAAATTTTGTATGCAGAGTTCATAGACAAAGAAGTAGTATAACGTGACCTTCTTCGCCTATTCATGGGTTTCTTACAAGAATATTTAGTCTTCTTTCATGATTATTAAGTAAGCAGTTTAGAGACGTGAGAATTTATTATATTCTTGGTTCTAACACTTGAACAATGAATTTTCGAAATTTGAATTAGTGGGAGTCATTAGCGCACTCAGGATTTAATCTTGGGGGGAGCTGACTCGAAATATTTTTAATGGAAATTCAATAAAATTCATTAAGTGATTATAAAAATTTATTTAAAGAATAAACTCCGGAATTCTTTTCTTTTTTCAAAGCTCTAGAATTACTTCAGTCGTGGTTACATTAATCACTTTTTACCTGTTTCTTTGGGGGGGGCTTGCCCCCCCCCCTCTGAGTGCGCCACTGGTGGGGGTAGAATATGACTATAATAATTAGGGAAAGTACATATATTCTGAAATAATACCACAATAATTAGAGGTATACATTAGGGCGAAGCGATACTATAGGCGAAAATATAAATTTGAATTTTCAGTTGAACTGGGTGCGGAATAGTTGTCTTTTGATTAACCAAACACAACTGTAAAATAATTTTGGAAAAATATTCATGTTTGCGGGTTTCTTTTTCTCGTAAAAATGTAAAAATTTACAATGTGAATCTTATTTTTTACATTTTGAAAATTTAAATTTGAATTTTCAGTTGGCCTGGATGCAGGATACTTAATTGTCTTTTGATTAACCAAACACAACTGTAAAAAAAAATTGGAAAAATATTCATGTTTGCAGGTTCCTTTTTCTCTTAAAAATGTAAATAAAAAATATATAAAAAAAAATATGTAAAACGATTTTATTAAAAATGTAGTAAAACCTAAATTAAAATGCACTGAAAACTAAAAAATAATTCTTTTCTTGTACTTCAATTTTCATGGTGTTAATATCACTTCAAATAAAATCGTGGGGCACGATATTTTATAACAGGATATGAATCACTTTAATACTTCAACTTCTGGTTGCACATGGTGCCTCGCGATTTTATTTGAAGTGATATTAACACCATCAAAATTGAAGTACAAGAAAATAATTATTTTTTAGTTTTTAGTGCATTTTAATTTAGTTTTTACTACATTTTTAATAAAATCGTTTAACATAAAATTTTTTTTTATATATTTCTTATTTACATTTTTAAGAGAAAAAGGAACCTACAGACGTGAATATTTTTCCAAATTTTTTTTTACAGTTGTGTTTGGTTAAACAAAAGACAAATAGGTATCCTGCACCCAGGCTAACTGAAAATTAAAATTAAAATTTTAAAAATGTAAAAAATAAGATTCACATTGTGAATTTTTACATTTGTACGAGAAAAAGGAACTTGCAAACATGAATAATTTTCCAAATTTCTTTTACAGTTGTGTTTGGTTAATCAAAAGACAACTATCGCGCACCCATGCCAACTGAAAATTTAAATTTAAATTTTCAAAATGTAAAAAATAAGATTCACATTGTGAATTTTTACATTTTTAAGAGAAAAAGGAACCTGCAAACATGAATATTATCCCAAAACTCACTATGTGAATCTTATTTTTGTACATTTTTACTAGAAAAAGGAACCTGCAAACATGAATATTTTTCCAAAATTTGTTTACAGTTGTGTTTGGTTAATCAAAAGACAACTATCCCGCACCCAGGCCAACTGAAAATTCAAATTTAAATTTTCGCCTATATAGTATCGCCCCGCCCTAGTATTTCCCATGATAAATAAGGATTAAAAGTATATTTTAGATTGAAAATATTCCGCTCTACAATCTACACAAAGGTGTCGAGAGAGCAAATACCTAAACAGTTCCTCAAGTATCCGTGACGTTATAAGACTGATAGATAACGGAACTTACGTACGACAAATCATTAAGATGAAAGAAACATGTGTTATAACTAAGAACTCTTGGCTGACAAACCAGGTAGTTGCGATAGGAAGTAATTCGAAACATATGTGTATGACCTAATGGACTTCGCATATACATGCGTAGCACACGGAAGAAGGAAGAGAAGGGTCGCTCAGTCGGAAGACCTACCTACTTGGGATCGTCGTTATAACTGATCAGAATAACAAACAGCAACATATTAGTAAGTCGAATAATCCATTGGGATGTCATTGTGCGAACCTTCGCGAGAATAATCTTACACCTGGGGAACAACTTCCTGCTTGCCAATTGCACAACGTTGATTTCATTAATGTTCGGTCATGAGACGAAAATTAATTTGTTCGATACTGTTTGGTTAATCATAATAGAGAAATAGAGAGTGAATTTGAAGAAGAGAGAGACTGATTTGACGAAGAAAGAAAGAAGAAATACCTATGTAAGTGGAATGCTGTTTAATGATGTGCGGTACGTAGAAGTCGTTATCCAATTAAGTGCACCAAGCAACGTCATGAATATTATTTATCGTTTGATTGTCTGCTGCTTTTACTATTACTAAGTACTCTTAGTCAGTTCTAGCTCTAGTATTAATTTTAGTTCAGTTTAGTTTAGTTTATCTTCTGTTTAGTTTTAGCTCAGTTTTCTTCTATCTTTTCTGTTCTAATGCTCTGACACTTTATACAGAGATAACAGCAGATATAGCTAGGCCTTTTCGCCACCCTATGCAACCAAATTGGTATAATAAATACTGAAAATAAAATAAAAAATAAAAATAGGTAACACCGCTTTCGAAGTCAAATTGAATGGCTTAATTATTTATTTACTGCTAGTCCTAAGCATTTCTCTATTCATCACTTCTTTCTCAGACCATATTCTGTCTTTCTATCTTTCAAGTAACGTTTGTATCGAATTAATATAAATTATTTATATAAATAAAATTCTAGGACCAAAATCATGCCTAATGCTGATTCCAATTAATCAGTATCGCTTCTAATTATTTCCCAATTACAAAACCCGTTTGGCGAACATAAGTAGGTATTAGTTTTCAATGAAATTGTACTTTTCTTAATAGTTCTTTATCTCGGAAACTGTTAAATCTAGGAGTACAGGATTTATTATAAAATATATTGCACACCTGTTGCAATATTTAACGAGTGAGCCAAACATATACATTTCTATTTAAATAAACAACACTATAATTAATACCTTGAAAATAGATCCTTTCCAGGTTCATTGAAATCATAAACTTCTTTATCTGTCACTATTTTCGAATAAAATTTAGTATGCATTTAAAGCTTCAGAAACCAGAAACCAGAAAGTATTGCCTATTTAGTGGAGATGTGGGAAGAAATGACCACGAACACGATGTAAATATAAATATGTAATTGCAAGTAAAACCCATGTAGTTATTAAACTTCACTTACTTTAAAAAATGACTCTGCGAAATAGTTATTAAGGGTCCTCGTAGCTTTTGCAGAAGGCTGACGTCGAATGAAGCAATGAACTTATAAGCAACAAGTAGCACTTCCTTCTCCGATTCTGTATCAGCATATCCTATAACGTCTTCGAGTATCAACGGAACTGATACGACGTGCATGTATTCGTGTTATTCAAGCAACTTGATACCAGAATACTTTATAGGGGAAAAATCGAGAGAGTTTGATATCGACACCTTTTGTATAAATAATGTTACAGTATTGAAGTTATTAATAACGTTATTCCAAGCATGTAGGCTCACAATTGTTGGCGACGAGACAAGCGTGGCCGACTGCCAATAAAGAATTGTTGTCAAGTTGCAATACTTATCGATATCAGTGTCTTACAAGGAAAAGTAATTAAGTATCAATATTATTACAAGTGTATCAAGCAATTGTAATGAACAAAATCTAATCAATATGCGATCACTCGTTGTCAACGCATACAATTTTAAGTAATACGTAATGTTGAATTGTATCGCATTCGTGATAAAAATCAGTGATCAAAATGGTAATTTACATCTTCTTTTTGTAGATCAGATATTCACTTTTTGCAACACTCTTTCAAACGAGGCGAAGCTAAGTAGTCGCAATACAGGAATGTTTTGACACAATTTTATTTGTAATTTGGTATTTTTTATTGGGAATTTGGCCATGGGGACTCAAGACACATTAACAGTTCTGAATCTTGATTTTATTCAGGACACTTGGAAGGAACGTCTTTATAGTAGAACCAAACGATTTGGCAGAATGAATTCTTGAGGAGAAATCCGTCAAGCATCGCTGTAAGCATCCTAATATAAACATTATAGCCCTGTCCTCTCATGCATTCTAGAGCAGTAATATAAAAGACAATTTTTGCATAAATGAACTTTCGTTAGTTAAACAAAACCAACATTTTTAACCGATCTTATTTAACTTCACTCCTCTGTTCGTTTGTTTGGTTCAAATCTTGTAACTCAATTTTAACTCACTTCCGCGAATACAATCGACTTGAAACGTCTTAGTAAAAATAATTGTAATTTGTTAAACATTAATTTTAATTTCTGAATGTTCAGATCTACCAAAATTCTTTTAAGTGGAGAATTCATAAGAAAAAAAGAAAGGTCACCTTGTTACCTGCAAAACAACAACCACTAAACTGTAAAATATATAAAAATATATAAACGAGCCAATTTTATTTTACTTGGTCAATAATGCACTAAAAAGTAAAAAAAAAACAATTTTCTTGCACTATAATTTCGATGGTGGTATGTGAATTTAAATAAAATCGTGGGTCACTCATAAATAAATTATTTCAATTAATAATATTTTTTTAACTTTCAACCATTTATCGCTCTATTCTATATTAAATTGATTCGTATCTTGTTATGAAATATCCTGTCCCACGATTTTATTTTAAGTAACATATTACCTTCGAAAAAAATTATTTTTTACTTTTTAGTGCATTATTGATGAAGTTAAGTAAAATCGTTTCACTTAAATATTTTTTTTTTAATTTTTGTTTTTAATGCAAGAAGGGATCTATTTTCTATTGCAAATGGTAGGTAGTAATTAGCAGTTATAAATAGCACTGGTGCAGCAGTGACATCAGCAACTAATAAGTAGTATTGTGATAGTATCGATACTAGACTGTTTGATAGCTGCATGATTAAATTGGTTATCATGAAATGATTCTTTTTATCTGGCTTACGGATACTGGCTTTAAGGGTACTATTGGTTCAGTATTTTATATTGGCCCCACTGGTTTGAAGTTCAATTTTATTTTCGTGCCGAAGTCTATAACCAGCGTCATTTAACACGTCGGTGGCAACAGTGTGAGTGGTGGTGAGTAATAAGTCAAATTCCGCTGCAATTATCCACTTGAACTTGATAAAGGAAAGAGTAAATGATATTATTTACATCAATAAACGAGTAAAATATGACATATGAATGAAGGCAGCAAATACCACAATTGTTTAATTTTCGAATATTAGAAATAAAACGCTCAAAATATCTATCTTAAGTACCTGCGATCACGCTACATCGTAATTTTAACACTTTCGTGATTGCACATTCCCTGTAAAAACTTTGAAACTGTTTGTTCCTTCAAAATTTAAAAATTTGACGTTTCAAAACTGTTGGAAGGAAAGTAACAGGTATAATAATATAATGTAAATATTAAAACCGCTAAAATGTGTTATCAGTTAATATTCTTGATGTCAAGAGATAAAAATATCTGACAAATCTCGATTCTAATTCGATTCCCTCGTAAACGTACGTAATCGCTGATTTCGGGAATTTTCGCGATTCTCGACCTTATTCTGCGATCTTTAAACATTTGTAGCTCGGAGCAACGTTAACCGCTTTTGATGAAATTTTAGGCACGTATACAACTTACTGCAATCTACAAACGGTTTTTTTTTTAATTTTCATTACAAGCTCACAAAAAAAAGTTTAAAAATCGACCTTTACTATTCTTTTCGCTATTCCAACCAAATACATTTTTTTTTTTCAAAACGACGAAACGCGTCAGTTAGCAAAAGAATCCTTCTAGCTTCTCAAAAAAACTCAAGTTGTTTGGACCAATTCGAAAAAAGTTATGCGATTTTAAAAAGTATCCGAATGTTAATGCGAGTCACTGTAGCTTCATACGAGAAACTTAGGGGAGACCCGGACAAAGTGAACCTCGGGGTAAAATGAGCTTTCTTAATTTATTCTTTAACAATAGAATATATTTACAAATTTTGGTGACGTAATAAATGTGTGAAATACCACAATGATAATTATGCACATTCAGATATCGAAAAATGGTAATTCATTTAAAAAATTAAAAATGAAATTTTAGAGACTTCCAATTGGTTTTCTTTTCGATTTAGCTTTTTGGATAAATGAGTCTTAAATGTGTTATTTTAACTGCAATTTGTTTCTGCGTGTTTATAACAAGTTTATAAACATACATGTACACGCGTTTGAGAAAACAGTAATCCTAACATTATTAAATAATTAATTTTCCACTGAGTACAAATTCGGGGCAAAGTGACCGGGGTAAACTGAAAACAATGGGAGGACACCATCTGGTAGACACCGATTTTGATGAGCCTTGGCACGATGGATCTATGTTAAAAATAAGTAAATAGGTGTCCGAGCGTTTCAGCTAATACGCCTTAATAATAGAGATATTTGCATGTAAATTATTAAAAATTTCATAATCGCCGTGGGGTTTTAGTGGGTAAAAATCCCAACACTACCCTGGCGCCCGCGAGAGATTCCCTTCTGGAGACGTCTGGGTGCCTTTTAAAGATGTCTCCAAGTTAAAAAAAAAATATATATAAATTATTTTTTTTATAAATTTTTTATTTTAACTTGGGGAAATCTTCAAAAGGCACCCAGACGTCTCCAGAAGGGAATCTCTCGCGGGCGCCAGGGTAATATGGAATTTTTACCAATTAAAACCCCTCGGCCACTATGAAATTTTTAATAATTTCCATGTAAATATCTCTGTTATTAAGGCCCATTGGCAGAAACGCTCGGACGCCTGTTTACTTATTTTCGACATAGATCCATCGAGTCAAGGCTCATAAAAATCGGTGTCTACCACATGGTGTCCTCCCCTTGTGAGCTGCAAAGAAAAAATGCGCGAGTGATGTGCGCAATAACCTAACCTGTCAGCTAGCTGGAAAATCACGCGGCGTGATGGAACAGAATCTAACCTCAAAAAAATGAAAAATCTGCCACAGTTTTTGACAACCATGGTTAAAAAAACAACAGAAACTCACGTGCTACAACATATTTTTTTACATGGGCTTCATTTACAAGTTACCGTCAAAATAACCCACCAAACGTCGCGGTGCATGTTAATTTGGCTGATAGGTCATCCATGTTAAAAAAATGCGCTTTCATGGTGAAAATGTCGTTGGCCAATAGTAGTACTAACAACGTTACTAACAACAGAGCTTCGATGACCCGAAAATTCCGATTTTGTTATACTTTCCAAGTTTGTAGAGGAACACAATAGAAGCTTCAGACAATTATTTTTCTACTACTACTTACTCTATTTGTATTTGTATTTTTGTTTTTCCCCTGTGTTTTTAACACAGGATGGCGTTTTTCAAGCATTTTGCTTATACTGCCCAACGAACGATAAGAGTGAGGGAGTTGGAGTTTTAGTCATTTCCTTTTTCCCTCCTCTCTCCTTCGGGTCCCAGCGGCAGCGACGCACCGGGAGACACAACAGGTGGTCACCCATCTTTCCCCAGTACGCCGCCCCGTGATGCTTAACTTCGGTGATCTTACGAGAACCGGTGTCTCCATCACGTTTTGCGTTTTGTAGATTGTTTATCTAAACGGTGTCTCCATCACGGCCATGGCCGCTGGTTACTTACTATTTGTATTTGTATTTGTATTTTTGTTTTTTCTGTGTTTTTACACAGGATGGCGTTTCAAGCTTATTTTTTGCTTATATTGCCCAACGAACTATAGTCCCATTTTATTTTATCCCTCCGCTCTCCTTCGGGTCCCAGCAGCAGCAGTGCACCGGGAGAAAGGTGGTCTCCCATCTTTCCCCAGTACACCGCCCCGTGATGCTTAACTTCGGTGATCTAACGAGAACCGGCGTTTTCCATCACGGCTACGGCCGCTGGTAAACTTACTATTTAGTTCTTCATGATGAGGACACTCCTTAACCCACCGCGGCGGGCGCGCCGTGGGCACACTGGATCGTTTATGTCTTGCGAAAATTGCCTCTTTTCCTGAACTTCCTTCCGAATTTTTTTTTTCCTAATTAATCCTTTAAACATTTGGCTCAAAGAACGATTGTATATTACAGTAGAGGCTTGAATAACTATCTCATCATTTTTTCAGATTTTTTGAAAGTCAAAAACAGTAAAGAAAACAGCCATGGACTTAAACGACCATGTGTGTTCACGGAAGATGCGAAAATAAGTGTGCCCACGGTGGGTTCAAGGATAATGTATGTTTTCGTATTTTCCTGCACATCTTGGTATAATTTTCTCACCTGAGTCATACCAAAATAATTATTTAATTCTTGATTTTCAATTAAATTCAACATAAATTATATTAATTTTTAAACCTCTAATTTAATTAAATTTCAATATATTGCATCAAACTAATTATTTAATTCTTAATTCTTAATCACGTCTCCCTATTAATTCGGATAGTGGAGGTTCTACTGTACAATGGAATCGCTATTATCCGAATTACGTCTCGATACAAGAACGAATATTTATTGTGCAATATTCATACGTACATTTTAAAGAAAAATTTAATTATTCTACCAGTTTCTAATCCACTTTCCCAATTTTCTCAACTGCTAGAAAAACTCAACTGCATTTTCTTAATATCGTGATCTCGGCGAGATTACTTTCTCGCAATTTCAAGGTAGAAAGTCTGATCGAACGTTCGGTTGAACGATATACGAATAATTATTGAACATTCGGTTGAACGGAATTCAGATAATGGTGGTTCTACTGTACTAATAATCTTCAAGTATTTGAAACTGTATTACAGACAGATATTTCCTACATATAACATTGGAATAAACATGAAATCACAAAAAATTGAATTATTCCATACTGAAAATTTGAAATGTATTGTAGGGGAGAGGTGGGATGAACGTATTGAAAGGAACATTGTAATTATCTGAAAGATAAAGGATCTTCCCACGACGAAAGTATTTTCATTTTGTAGCAACACTAATGCATGCCCAAACACGCGTAACTGCAAGTCGCTGCTATTTCAAAGATGACGGTGATACACGGTTGAATTTTTTCGTGCCTCAAAGTAAAATATTTTATGTTTCCTCGAAACGTTTTGCCAAGTGCTGTTACCAATGACTGATTCCTTTATTGTTACATCTGGACTGATATTTATTCAGGAACAATGAGACGTATGTAACTGCAGAGATTAGATTTTCAATTGTGTTGTCATATTTATGAATGGGGCACAAGAAAAATTTATAAAAGGGACACCCCTTTTCTAACAAGGAGAGGTTCCCAGGAGTCCGCCACCGATTGCTTTGAATTTTGGATATTTTAGAGGACCGAAAAATAAGGAACAGCTGTCTTTTTATTTTGGCCTGTTTTCATATTTAGGAGATGAAACCACCCATATAACTTTGAGGGGTAGTTTCACCCCCTAAACATGCAAATAGACCACTATAAACAACACGTATATATTATTTTTCTGTCCTCTGAAACATATCCAAAAACCAAAGCAATCGGAGACGAAAATCTTATGAAGTTTGGGGGGTGGTTTCACCCCCTAAACATACAAGCAGGCCAAAATAAAAAAACACGTATATTTCGGTCCTCTAAACATATCCGAAATTCAAAGCATTCGGAGGCGGACACCTGGGAACCTTTCCTTGTAAGTATTCCCTTCAACATCTCACTATGATAAACCGAACATTGTTAATAAAATAATATTTACCACACATCAAAATGTTTTTGATCAATTTTGGTGCCAATTAAGATCTTTTAATTAACATGGTTTGGATTAATCTAAAGGTGAAGGTGGAATCTGACGGAACATGGATCGGCGAGCCAATCGGGCTCGCCTGGGCTCGCCCAGGCTCGCGAATCGGCGATCCATGAGCGTTCTCTCGGCGAGGACTTGGCGAGTTGGCTCGGCTCGCCTAAGCTCGTCGACTATCACCCAGGATCGCGTGTCGGCGACCCATGAGCGTTCTCTTGGCGAAGACTTGGCGACTTGGCTCGGTTCGCCTAAGCTCGCCCAAGCTCGCCTAGGCTCGCGAATAGGCGATCCATGAGCGTTCCCACGGCGCGGGACTCGGCGAGTCGGCTCGGCTCGCCTAGGCTCGTCGACGATCACCCAGGATCGCGTGTCGGCGGCCCATGAGCGTTCTCTCGGTGAGGACTTGGCGAGTTGGCTCGGCTCGCCTAAGCTCGCCCAAGCTGGCCCAGGCTCGCAAATCGGCGATCCATGAGCGTTCTCTCGGCGAGGACATGGCGAGTTGGCTCGGCTCGCCTAAGCTTGCCCAAGCTGGCCCAGGCTCGCGAATAGGCGATCCATGAGCATTCCCACGGCGCGGGACTCGGCGCGTCGGCATGGCTCGCCTAGGCTCGTCGACGATGGCCCAGGATCGCGATCGGCGATCTATGAGCGTTCTCTCGGCGAGGACTTGATGAGTTGGCTCGGCTCGCCTAAGCTCGCCCAAGCTCGCCCAGGCTCGCGAATAGGCGATCCATGAGCATTCCCACGGCGCGGGACTCGGCGAGTCGGCTCGGCTCGCTTAGGCTCGTCGACGATCGCCCAGGATCGCGAGTCGGCGAGCTATGAGTGTTCTGACGGTGCGTGGGCTGGGCGAGTCTCGTGCCAAGCTCGACCAGGCTCGCGAGTCGTTGAACTATGAGTGTTCTGACGGCGCGTGGGCTCGGCGATTCTCGTTCCAAGCTCGCCGATCCACGTTCCGTCAGATTCCACCTTGAAATCAGACGGCTCATGGCTCCGCGAGCCGGCTCGGCTCGTCTACCTCGTCAAGTCGACTTGGCGAGCCCGACTCGACAAGCCATGACCGATCAGAAGGCTCGTGGCTCCGCGAACTGGCTCGGCTCGTCTAGCTCGGACTTGGCGAGCCTGGACAATCCGAGCCATGACCAATCCGACGGCTCGCGACTCCGCGAACTGGCTCGGCTCATCTAGCTCGGGCTTGGCGAGCCATGACCGATCAGACGGCGCGTGGATCGGCGGTCTGATTTCACCTTAAGGATTATGTGTTTGGTTTTTAATGAAAATATTATCTTTTGCTTTTTAATGTGAGGATTATTTTTTGTTATTTAAGTATGTAAGCTTAATATAAAGTTTGTTACAAATATTTTGGCAATGCCGTGGTATTTATGTAACTTAAGAGAAACGTCGACTTGTAGACTCGCCGACATCAATGCTGCGATTTCGGTACCAGCAGAAATAATAGTTAAAGGAATAATATTAATATTACCTTGTTTTGTAACACTGTCCAATTTATAAACACCCATGTCCCTTTCAATGCAGCCAATTTATGAAAGGGCCAAACCCACTTTCTTAGAAAGCGAAAAATAAGACATGTAAATATACAGAGAAGCTTAACAGGACCGAGTACCGTTATAGCCAGATAACTGGCCTTTCTAATGTTACCAATTAGAACGTGAATAGTTATTTATTTTTTTACTATCTGCTCCTAAACAGAAATGTCCCTTTCATCCCAACTCTCCCCTACATATAGGTACTGCAAGTACAAAGAAAATATGTTATAACTATAGAATAATAATGTACTAGATGAAGTATATTATTATCAGGTATAAATATAAACCACAAAAGCATTTAGAAAATACGTGATAGTAATACAAATGCCTCTCCATTTGCATAATACAGACATATGTATGTATGTACATAAATTATGGTGGATAGCTAGATGTAGACGACGAAACATTTTTTGGTCCCCATCCCTAAAATGGTTCCCGTTCAAAAAAAAATAATATGCGTAAGGGGTGGACTGAAGTACCCCGCGATGCCTCAAGTTTTACAAGTAAAATTCCATAAGCTGAAGCCTAGCGGACTATAGAAAGCCCTCTAGCAAAGTTATTCAGCTACGTAGCTCCTCTTTTTCTTTTCTTGTGTTTATTGGTACTTAGGGTATCTTTCCGTACCCCCACTGCTGAAAATCGCTGCCGATTACAATGGCCCCTGCAGCTATCATTTTGGAGGCTATTGAACCGTTCATTCTGCTTCAGGCTTTAAATCAAAATTCCTTACGCGATTTAAATCTGTCATTATCTTCAGAAGCAAGATACTATCTAACGCGAGATTCAGTATCTATTTAACGAAACTTTCCTTTATTCATTACCTTGCATTGTTTGCAACACTGTACCTTTATTACCTTCCTTGTTTAAAATGCCCTATCTAGCATTGGGAAACATCCGAGAAAACTGAAGTTTTGCCATTTTCTTTGTGCCGTGCTTGTGAAAAATTAAATAAATCAGACTGTTTCTAGATTTCTACAAAGCTCGCAGGGGTCTTCTGATTTTACTTAAAAGGTTTAAAGACGTGTGGAACTTCAGATATTTCAAGTTTTCTTGAAAAATGGGAAAATACTAGATAGGACATTTTAACTGAGGAGGGCAGTATAATCTTTTAACAATTTAACAATCCTCTCAGCTGTACCATTAATTACTTTTAATGTGTCTGCAATTGCTCACAATTTGCCCTTTATTGAAGTTATTTTCAGACCAGGTGGAAGGATTCGTGGTCAAAAATTAATTATTTATATCAGTTCTTTCAAAAAAATGCCATTGTATCTGCAGTAACAAATATTTCAATGCCCTTTGGTGGTAATTTAGAAATTTCTTTGTGCTTTGTGCGCAAAGCTCACAATGCACCCGTCCTGTTCTCGGATTCTATTGATAAATTAAAACCAAAGAATGCAGATGCAACAGCTTTAGGACGTAAATGCCATAACTGATGTTGAAATTCATTTACAGCAACGCGTGATATTGTAGGATTAAAAGATTGGTAAGCAGGTCTTTGGTAATTTATGAAACAGTTTATTAGATGGTATATTTCTTTGCGAGATATACCGTAGTTCCCATTAAGAAAGCCGGCGGAAGTAGTGCCTTCTGCAGTGCTCTGCGAAATTATGACATGTATTAAGTAGCTGCAGCAGGAAGTTATTAGAGAAAGGCAAAGAGATTAGAGTATAAGTGCAGTAGCGACAGCAATTGGAAGAATGTAAAATCTGCGTCAACAAAAAGGTTAGGCAATTATAATCTGAAAGGATCGTGCAATTTGAACAGGCCTTGAAATTTAATTTGCTATAAATGGGTATTAAATTACGTGGATGAGTATTGTTGTGTGTAAGAAATTTGTATGTTCTTTTCGAGCCAATTAGTTTCACGGAATGAGTCACAATTAGATTTGCTTTTGAAACAGTGATTATTTCAATATACCGGGTGTGGGCAAACAAACGCGATATACTTCAAGGGTGGATTCAGCACTATACAATGGTAAGAAAAATTTGTATAAGCACATGTCCGATTTGATTGAAACTTGATTCCAAGTTTCAGTAAGTTCCTTTTCCTAGAAGTTTGTATTTATCTAAATAACATACCTTCATTGAAAAGGAAAATATTATATACATATATAAATAAAAACAAAATTAAAAAAAAAATAAAAACCTACTTCAAAAAATAATAATAAAAATGCACTGAAAAGTAAAAAATAATTTATTCCTTTATTTAATCTAAGATTCTCAATTTTTTAAGTCGGCGCCAGATTTACACAGTGCAAATGATGGGGTGCCGACATAAAAATTTGAGAATCGTAAATTACATGAAGGAAAAAATTATTTTTTACTTTTCAGTGCATTTTTAATATTTTTTATTATTATTTTTTAAGACGGTTTTTATTCTTTTAATATTTTTTTTATTTTATTTATTTATTTATGTAATATAATAAATATTATGTAATATTAGAACGTAGAGGGGACACGATTCCGAGCGATCGTTTTCGCTCCTTTCTTGCGGATGGCGAGAGCGAGATAGAAAGAGAGCGAATCAGAGGGACTGAAAGCGAGCGAGAAACGGTACGAGAAAGACGACGCGTTGGTATTTTGTCTCACTCTGTTTTTCGGGCGCCGGATACTCCGTCAAATTTCTTATTTTTTGGTGTAACTTGAAAGCTACTTGACCGATTTTGATAATTCCGTTAGATTTCTTATTTTTTGGTTTAACTTGAAAGCTACTTGACCGATTTTGATAATTCCGTTAGATTTCTTATTTTTTTTGTGTAACTTGAATGCTACTTGACCGATTTTGATAATTCTTACTCCATGACCTAAGTTGATCGAAGCCAAACTAAATGCAATAAGTTTCACAAAAATCGGTTCAGTAGTTACGGAGAAATTCGCGGACAAACATAATACGTATAACATACATACAGACACCTCGAACTGAGAACCTCTTTCTTTTTGAAGTCGGTTAAAAATGAAAATACAACTTCCGCAAAATAATTCTTTAAATACTATTTTTTATTTGTAAGTGCCTACTGCGCATACCTTCCTCTAATAGCATTCAGAAGTATTGCAAACTATTTATGGTCAAAAACAGTTATTCGTTATAACATTATTGACAGCTAGTAAAAGACTTACTGTTATTCAAAGTTTGAATTTCAAATACTACAGTTTTATCGACTATACATAGAGTAAGTTTCGTTTATCAACAGTCAATAATGCGAAATGTGCAACTCAAAGCATTGCTTGAAACTAGAACTATTCTTTTGGTCCGGGTACCCGGGTACTTGATGAGACCCTCGGGTAGATAAAATTACTCGGGTACCTGATGAGATCCTCGGGTAAATAAAATTACCCGGGTATCTAACCCAGACTCTCGGGTAGATAAAATTACCCGGGTACCTAACCCAGAGCCTCGGGTAGATAAAATTACCCGGGTACCTGATGAGACCCTCGGGTAGATAAAATTACCCGGGTACCTGATGAGACCCTCGGGTAGATAAAATTACCCGGGTACCTGATGAGACCCTCGGGTAGATAAAATTACTCGGGTACCTGATGAGACCCTCGGGTAGATAAAATTACCCGGGTATCTGATGAGATCCTCGGGTAGATAAAATTACCCGGGTACCTAACCCAGACCCTCGGGTAGATAAAATTACCCGGGTACCTAATCCAGAGCCTCGGGTAGATAAAATTACCCGGGTACCTGATGAGACCCTCGGGTAGATAAAATTACTCGGGTATCTGATGAGACCCTCGGGTAGATAAAATTACCCGGGTATCTGACGAGACCCTCGGGTAGATAAAATTACCCGGGTACCTGATGAGACCCTCGGGTAGATAAAATTACCCGGGTATCTGACGAGACCCTCGGGTAGATAAAATTACCCGGGTACCTGATGAGACCCTCGGGTAGATAAAATTACCCGGGTACCTGATGAGACCCTCGGGTAGATAAAATTACTCGGGTACCTGATGAGATCCTCGGGTAGATAAAATTACCCGGGTAGACAAAAATTACCCGACTACCCGAGTAGACAAAAATTACCCGACTACCCGAGTAGACAAAAATTACCCGACTACTCGGGTAGACAAAAATTACCCGACTACCCGGATACCCGTGAGACACCCGAGTAAATGAGATAGTTGAGAATTCCGATTTGACAGCCGATCGTCTTTCGACTTTCGATCATTTTCGGCTAACATCAGTAATGAACTTCAAGCAATTGAATGTGGCATTGTGTTTTAGAGTCTTAGAGCATATACTACTGGAGGTCTCATTGCCTTATGTCTCCTGTCTTCGAAACTGTCGCCAACATCACGCGAGAGAGAAATACATGTGCGAGCTGGTGCGAGTGAGAGGTGTACACCGGCGCATGAGCATTCCGAGCGATTGGGAGTCCCTCGTTCTACCTCTACTAGGCATACGTAAGCAAAAATTAAAAAATAAAAATAAAACATAGTCCTCAAAAAAAGTGAAATGAAAAATAAAATTAAAAATTTAAAAATAAAACATACGACGATGTAAGCAAAACTTAACAATAAAAAATAAAACGCAGTCCTCTAAATATAGCGAAATAATAAAGCCAACAATATTAATTAATTATCAGTCGTTATACGTGACCTACCTCCTTACCCAACAATCTTACCTAGTCCTTACCTAAACGTAGGTCACGCACGACGGCTGATAATTAATTAATATTGTTGCCTTTATTATTTCACTATTTTTAGAGGACTGTGTTTTATTTTTTATTGTTAAGTTTTGCTTACATCGTCGTGGTTTTTTTTAAATTTTATTTTTTTTGTATAAAGAATACCTCCTGGCGGGTTGTACAACGCTTTGACATACACTTTGGGGACTTATTTTTAATGTTCCATAACTTCTTAAATTCGCGTGTGAAAAGTGCTGAATTCTAATTTCATATTGGCGGCATTGCTGAGTGATTGATACTTGCAGCAGAATTTGGATGCAGCAAAGTAAACCGCGGGGAAGAGCATCGCTATTATTATACGCGGTTGTGTGGGAGCAGGAGTTACTACAGGTGAAAGTATTCCATTGACACCTCGGTAATACACGGTTCACTATCGTTCACGAGTCTTCTGCAGAATCTATCGTCCTACATCGTAAGCGCATAATTCCTTGCTTATTTAACGAAAGGTAATATTAAGAAAAAAAGAAAGGTAAATTGCACGCCGCCGCGTGAAACTCTTTTTCCACGCTTCTAACCAGCATTCAACAAATTTTAATCTGATCGACGATTAGTAAATAACTACTAGCACACGAGAATTCATTTATTCATTATTCGAGTGATTTTTTTGTATGTGTTAATAGCGCGGGAAAAAGCTGTTCGTAAGTAATTGATGAGAAGTACATTGCATGTAAAAAATTAAACGATAGATTTTACAATTATCGTGGAACTTAAAATAGCGTTGCATTCCTATTATACAGGCTGTCCCATTTAAAGTGAACCACCCCATTATCTCTTAAACTGTTCGTTACAGAAAAAAATGTCTCAAGTAAAATTTACTTTGTTTTGAGGAGGACACCTTGTGATGGTCACAAATGTTACCTAGGTGGACGTGCCTTCGAGATTTCAAAGTGACCTTTCTTTTTTTAAATAGAAATATGTATTTTTATTGAGTTGGACGTATGGCCCATTCCGTGAAGAATTCATCGACCTGTAATATGTTGGGGTCCCAAAGTCATTCAAGGTCATTCATTGCCATCAGAACTTCCCTTCGTTGAATTTCCAAAAATAAAATTGTTCGTTATTTTCGGTATTCGAAATGATGACTTCAGAGGTCAATGCATTGATTTACTTCTGAAACATTCCTTTCAATAACGAATAGTTTTGGAGATAATTGGAGGTAACAAATTTTAATTTGTTTAAGAGAAAAATATATGCGTAACTCGTTTCGTGGTTCAAGGACAATTTCAACGTAATGGAATCAAATATTAGTTACTACGTGCTTTATAAATAATTAAAACATTGATGAATAAGTGTTGCAGAAGTATACAAGTATAGTACAAGTACCATTGTTGTTAAGATAAATTCAATTATACTTAAGTGATAATGTGATAAAACATTCTTTTATGATTTATCACAGGATATTTCCCTAACCTCTATAATTCAGTAGGTATTAAGCTCTTTCAGAGATAAACATGAATTATACCACGATTCAAGACTTCTTTTACGAATAACGAATGAACAAATACTAATCAGCTTGTTATTGTTATTCATAGAAAAATTGGAACGAACAAAATTGCTTGTTATGTTATTTCCAGCAGTAAGGACTAACAAGGGAACACCACGAACCGGGACTCACCGATTGGAACGCAACTTTGTGGGTTTTTAGAGTGATTCAAAACAAGAACAAACGGTGTCTTTCATTTGGGCCCTATCGCCCTTTAAGGAGGTGAAAACTAACCTCAAAGTCAAATTGGCTCTTCCACTTTTTCACGTATATCTCTAAAAGTACAACAGACAGAAAAAAATGTTTCAAACGAAAGTTTAATGGTGCAATAAGCCCTACAAACTCCCGTTAACAAAATTTTGAAAAGAGTTACAAAAAATATATAACTGACGAAAAAAACTCTTTTCAAAATTTTATTTATAAAACATTTTATAAAACAAAAAACCATTCAATTTTCATTTTAACAATTTTTGTATATCTATTATAGTTTTCAAAGTATACAGGCAAAGAGAAAAGCAAAATACGAAATTAGGAAAATAGAAAATTAGAAAATTGGAAAAGACAAATAGAAAAGCAGAATAGGAAATTAGGAAAATAGCAAAATAGCAAAAATGAAAAAGAGGAGCAGAAAAAAATGACCTAATACTTCTATTTGTATTCCCAAAAAGCCTGCATAGTTTAAAGAAAATCAGAATTTTTGGGTTACCGAAGTTCCTTTACAAGGGTTAACTAAAGACTTTTAATTCCAAAATAATAGAGCAGCCACTATAGTGTACTATTGTTTGTGATACTTTCTTACCACAATTACATTATACGAAATACAACTGTCACCAATAAACAAATTATAAAATTTAGAAATCAATTGTGCAAATTTGTTAGAATTATTATTAAAGGCGTAAATTTTCCTACTTAAGTAGTTTGTATCATATCAATGTATCAGTGTAACATAGTTTTACTGATAAATAAACAATACTAACATTTTCTGAGATTGCTCAGTATTTGTACATGTACAATACAATAATAATTTCTTTTACTTTCATAAAGAACACACGTCTTTATAATATCCCAGAAAGGAAATAACAACCACAGCTGTTATTTCTCAAACACTTGTTTACTCTCTACTAACATAAGAAAGAAATAACATTATGACGTTCAGAGTGCATTATTTCATCAAATATGTAAACGTTTTACGTGACTTGGAGCTATGCTACGTTCATTCCTATCATTTCGTTGGAAAACCTTTAGCTTAAAAGTTATGCTAGGTGGTAATTTGTAGCGACTTTTCCTGTTCACATTCATTACTGTGCATTGGCTCGGAGTTAAGTATAGGTCGAAACTTTCCATTGAGATTCTCGAGGTCGACACTAATGATACATCTTTCGTATAAGCTTCAGGAACAGGGATTTTCCGCAGAGACGTTGGTATAGGTAGGAAATATTATTTATTAGGCTTTCCCACCATTCCTCTGCTGTCCTTATCGAAAATTTCCAAAGCTACATACTGCTGGGCCCATAAATCACCAGATTCTTGCTTGCTTTTCGGAAAACTCAGTTGTATATTATTCGAATTGGTTCGAATAACTGCATGTTTCTTTAACAAAATAACATCGCGAACCCGAACTCACCGATTGGAACGCAACTTTGTGGGTTTTTAGAGAGACTCAAAACGAGAACAACGGTGTGTTTCGTTTGGGCCCTATCGCCCTTTAAGGGGGTGAAACCTAACCTCAAAGTCAAATTGGCACTTCCACTTTTTCGCGTACAACTCTCAAAGTATAACAGACAGAAAGAAATGTTTCAAACAAAAGTTTAATGGTACAATAAGCGCTACAAACTTGTGTTAATAAAATTTTGAAAAAAGTTTTTTTCGTCAATTATATTTTTTTTTTTTAAGTCATTCCAAAATTTTGTTAACGCAAGTTTGTAGCGCTTATTGCAGCAGTAAACTTTAGTTTGAAACATTTTTTTCTGTCTATTGTACTTTGAGAGTTATACGCGAAAAAGTGGAAGTGCCAATTTGACTTTGAGGTTAGTTTTCATCCCCTTAAAGGGCGATAGGGCCCAAATGAAAGACACCATTTTTCTCGTTTTGAGTCACTCTAAAAACCCACAAAGTTGCGTTCCAATCGGTGAGTCCGGGTTCGCGGTGTTCCCTTGTAAGAATAAATTCTAATAGTCAAATATTTCATGCGGATGATAATTATTCGTTATTAGTAACATATTATTCTATTCATTTATTCGAATAATTTACCTTTATTTATTCGAGTATATTATTTACTTACTTAATGTATTATTTTCATGCAAATTTATTAATATAAATATATAAAAACTTTTTTAAAAATATATGCTAGTTTCATAGGAATTTGGAGTTCTAAATGCAAAAATACCCTCAGATTTAGATTGTAGTCTTTTCACAACTTACTTTTACGTTTTTGTGTTGTAATAAGGGAAAAAATAAATGTGGTATGAAAACTTTATTGCGCTTTTTAATTCAGCACCCATAAATATATCATATTAAAAACAGTTAAAATATAGAAAAAAGTATTTTCGTCGCTACGTTGTGTTATTAATCATACAATGTGTGATAAATTGTGGGATGATGTGGATAGAACTAGTGTAAAGTAAAATGCAACTAAAGTAAAAATTAAATAGTACGTCTGTTTAGCGACAGGGTGATTAACTAGTAACTTGGCCATGCTATACCTCTGTTCTAAGTAAATTTACAAAACAATTGTAGCAGAACGTTTTTCAGAATTTAATGAACTATATCTGTCTACGATTACGACATGAATTTTTTCGCAAATACAAGGGTACACTTGCAAAAAACAATTTTTTAAATGGAACGATATGATTTTTGTTCTAGTATACATGGGTTCCCCGAGTCTGAATAAACAAACAAGCAAGCGTTTTAAAGATTTTTACCTTTCTTTGGGAACATATATTTTACATCTAAACATTTGTTGTAATATTTAATGACTGTAATCGAATATTGAGATACTGGTAAAGAATAACTTGGTAAATTTTAGTAAACATTTTGATTATGTTTGCCAAATGCATTATGAAAAATGTAAACTTGCACCTTTCAGAGGCGATCCTGTTCCCCTATTTTGTTACAGTGATAAATATTTCAGTCTGGAGGCTATTAGTTATTATCACCATCTTCAGGATTTTCAGTATTGAAACTAATTGGGATTTAATGGTGCAGAACGTAAAATAAGTGGTAATTTTCCCAGACTTAAGAATTTGTGTTTTGTCGCAACAAACGACGCCCAATAAACTGAATATCAGGCTCGGACAAAAATGATTTGAAATAATGAATTATTTGAATTACTTTATTCTATCTATTTTAAAACTAATTTAGAAACATTACCTTTATTTTGTGTTATGGCCATTTCAATCGTTTCAGACTAATTTCTTACATCAGTTAACTGTTTTAAGTCACATAACCGGCGATCTTGCGTTCAGAAGCACCGTGTCGAATGTATCTAAAGCACAGGTATCACATTATAAACAAATAACGCAAATTAGGTACAATTTCAAAACCGTGAAATAACGTCTATTTTAAAATATAACAGCGAAATTTATTTCCCGCATTTCGCCTGATAGTCGCATTAGAAAATTTCTGTGAGATTATTTCTGAAGACGCTTATTCAAACACAAAATGAATTATTTAATTAGTAACTAAATAACCACACAATTCAGAGAAAAAACAGTTTGTTCAGATAAAATATTTCACTAGTGTTTGAAAATAACTTTTAATAAAAAAACCTCATACATTATTGAGTAATCATTTCGAAAATATTTTATTCGAATAATGACCAAGCCTGCTTAATATTTGGTCCCAATGAGTATAAATTCGAATCTTATGAAGTCAGATGGGCATGTACAACGAAAACATCCTCATTAGCGTCGATTATGCTAAACACAGTATTGTCTCAATCTAAGGTCGGGGTCTCTGACTCCGTCTAAGGTGAGCGCTCCCAACAGAATGAATCTATTGTTACTATACACGCCGGCCCCCCCCACAAAATTATGTAACTTTTGTAGGAAACTTTTTTATGAAATTTTAAATATAGCAGAAATATTTCAGCTGGTAAAGTGGGTTGAAATACCCTCTAGGTGTAATCGTACCTTGCATAAAAAAGCGGTAAACATGGCGTTTAGGGAACCCGCCTCCAATTACCCTGGCCTTCACACTTGTTAAGGCCACCCTCCCGAGTGATCTTCAGAAGGTTTTAACCGTCGCTGGTTGTTTGTTAAGAAGTTATTAACAAAATAACTTTTATAAGTAGAACTGTGATCGGTAGGTGGTTCAGGCCAGATTTGCCCGTGTGCAACTCGATTTTTGCCAGTTTTTGAGTTGTGACGTGTAATATACGTGAACAAAATTCTACATCATTTGGTGCACGTTTGATGCAAATCCGATAACAAATGAGCGATTTATTGCAAATTTTAAACCTGCACCCATTACTGTTTTGCGCGATATTTTTGTTTTGGGCAGCTCCAGATTTGAAAAATTCGCCAAAAATTGAAATAAAAATTTAACTCAATAACTAGTACTTATTGTGTGAAAATATATATTTTTCAATTCGTGTTCTCTTTTTAATTTTAAGTAAAAGTAATTTTATAAACAGTTTTTTCTAATTTACTCGAAGTTGGTAAAGATGGGGCAGCAGCCCTCTTGCCGCAAGGTCCTCATTTGTTGCCAATTTTTGAGAGACTTAAGATACAAAAAAATGGTCTTCCAAAAATGGATGGTCATGGGGATTTGAACCAGCAACTCGGGAATGGTGCGTTCAGCTATTTACCGCTGTCGGAGGAGTATGTGTCTCGCCGGGATGTTATTCTGCAGGGAGAGTATGTTTCTGAAACGCATTTATTTATTTTAAGGGGTTATACCTAGTCAGGCGTCCGAAAAGAAGCGAATGTTTGTGAATTTTTTTTGAAAAAGCAGAAGCACATATTCTTACAGAACTTTTTGCACTTAAAAGAGCAACATTTAAAGAACATTTGGAAAAATTTTTGAAGAAAAATATTTACGTTTATAATAAAATAACAACCCACATCCAAGAAGCCTTTTTAAAATTTTGCTTTTCGGTGAGCACTGCCATTCGGACCCAGATTATCTAAAATCAAAATACAAAAAAGGTTTCGTTAATATATTAATGTATTCTCTGATTGGCGGAGGAAATTACCGAAATATTAATTTAAAACAAAATGGCGGCTATTTAAAGTTGAAATCACTAAAGTTGAAATTTTAATTTTTTCTACTATTTTTAAGTCATTAGGAAATTTCCTATAAAAATCTGACACATTTGGTACTTTCGCCCTAAAGTGCCCAACATGCTTCCCAGCGACGTTCCTGTCTCCTCGGAGAGAGGGTTGTAGGAGTCGTCCCACCTTAGCTAAAGGCGCACCGGTGGAGGGAGAACCGAAACATCTGTTTTAGGAGTGCATTTCCCCTACTTGGGAAGGCCTGACATAGATGACACGAGCCTGTTACAACCTTTCTGCCCGAGTTATCTGAAGCTTCCGAAGTCGCAGGCTGAATGTCCGGAAGACTAGTTGGCCGGCCAAGTGTAGTTGTATATATAATGCCTCATAGTTTGATCGAGGATTACGATGATGCTTTCCACGTACCAGTTCTGTGCTCAGTGTTTGAATTGTTAGCACCAGCACATATCAGAACTCCCAAGACTGCATACATTTCGTTACACACATCACGGCTGTTCATGTTAGCGTCTTTCCTGGATTTTGGGCGTTGTATTCTTGATGTACTGCCGATGACTTTTTGTTGGTGCGACGAACTATGACATCAATTCTTTCAATGGTGAATATCTTCTTGAACGTATCACAAATTGATAAAGTTTCTGTGCTTCTGTGTGGGCCAGCAGCCCTCGTTTCACCTTCTTCGCTTTGCTCTGTTACAAATAATAGAATATGAGTATAAAGACAGTAATAGAATAAGTATAATTACATAGCAGTGTTCAAACTTACGATTATCATTAGTTCCTTCGCTGCCGGAAGACTCTATGATTCGCAACTGCCTTGTTGCGCGCGGCACAGGAGTCAGGGCACCAGTCGTCGTCATCTGAAGACACGCATTTGATCTCTGCATCTGATTCGCCGAGTAACTCTTTCAAATACAGATCCTGTTCTTCAAGATTTAATCTATAAAACAAATGTGCAACACAAGCAATGCTATGATATCCTCTTGTAAAAGACCAAAGTAACATCCCATAATCATTTATCTCACCTCGTAAACTCCGCCTTCGATAACTCCTCCATAGCACGCCTGTCTGATTGTGTTCAGTTAAAAAGAATAGCGTACACAGTTTGTCCAATAGCACAATGCACAATAACTAGATGTTTTGTCGAAGCACAAACTTTACACATATTCGTGGGAATACGCGAAGTCTTCTTTCCTATGAACATTGGACACGTCTGTTCATGTACACTGGATCGATAGATACTGGGCAGGGCGCCTTTATAGTACTTGGCAGGTTCTTTTTGGCTAGTAGAGGCCTTGAAAACTTGGATCTAAGTAGCAGCTGTCGCCTACAAACGTAGAAAACCCAAAAACACGCGATGAAAAGTTGTAGATTTAACAAAAAAAACGGGGTGGGCACCCTGGTTATTGAACAACGTAGGGACGATAGATTATTGACATAAGGGTTAACAAAGAATTACCTTTTCAAATTTTGATTGAAGGATTTATCTTATTTCAAATGTCCCAACTGTCTTCCAAATCCTGCATAGGGTAGACCGGGGGCGGTAGTAACAGGGGGCGAATACAACACGCTAAATATCTCAAAGCATATAATAGATATTAACACCAATTTCGGATATATGATGAACAATGGCACTTGGAATACACACATCCATGTCCTAGCAGTACAGACACGCAATTGACATGGATAGTGAACAAAATAACTTCTCGATACCCTAAAGAACTTTGGTAATTATTTACTTTAGCGATTCCTCACCGATTTTGATGAAATTTGGAGATGTCGCGAAACTCCGCATTTTGAACAATTTTTTCCTATACATGTTACCGTCGCTCGGTCTTAGTTTCCGAGATAGTCGCAAAAATATTTTTTAAATTTCTTGCGTTGGTGTTATAATTTCAGTTAGTTTTGTGTTAGGACCTTGAAGTATGTTGTCAAGGTCATCATTCTGAACAACTTTTCCCTATACATGTTACCGCCTTCGTTTCCGAGATATTTGCGAAAACATGGGTTGACTTATTCCGATACAACGCATTCCACTTTCCAACCTGTCCCGGGTATTAGTATTGGTTGGGGCTAGATTAGCGCGAGGGAGCGCGCAAAGTATGGCAGCGAACCGATGTGAGTCCGGGTGTTGGCGAGAGCGCCCACACACCCAACAGGTGCTCCCGAAAGCAGCCTCTTCCTAGCAAAAAAAAAAATTATGTTTTACAATCAGAGCCGGTGTGTTGACGCCCTGGCGGGCATCCGCGGCCGAGCGGCGGTAACATGTATAGGAAAAGTTGTTCAGAATGATGACCTTGTTAACATATTTCAAGGTCATCAAAATCGGTGAGGAATCGCTAAATAATTACCAGAACTTTTTCTTACTGACTTAAAATTGTAATACTGATGGTTACTTAGCACTTTTAAGCGTTAGTCAACATTTATAATTGAAGTTCAAATGCATGGTCGGAGGCGATTGTAATATCGGCAGTCGGGGTCAGTTGTACCGCAACAGAACCGAATAGGGGCAAAGAAGGCGAATAATATTGTCTTGTTTGCTCGGAATCCTATAGCATAGCACAAGCAAATTAAATAAAAAATGGGCACAACATACTGAATGTAAGGATTGAGCACACGAAGAGTGCACCAGCCAAAACGTTTTTTATTTCTCTCACAATTGCGATACCGCATAATTGGTTATAAATTTCACTTTTTTCATTTACTATTATAATTCAAATTAATAAATATTTTAATTTTGTAAAGTTAAATTCGTGCTACTATCGACTCCACGCAGCCATCCCTGACCCCGGGTTGGTTGTAACACTTTCTCCCCTTCTCATTTTTTATTAATAACCTGGACATTATTTGACACGCAGCGAAACTGATGTGTTCTCAATAGTGTCGGATAAGTAATTAACATTTTCGTATAAGAACTTTTGTTCTAACTGTAATAGTTCTTGCGTAATCGTATTCCAAGGTCAAAGTGTCACTACCACCCCCGGTCTACCCTACGCCTGTTTATTCCTCTCAGCCGTAGCCAGCCCCCAAGAGGTTGGTCCTCGTTTCATTGGTCGTAAAAATAGGCACGGATCATTTCTTATACACCTGCAAGAGATTGAATTTCACAGGAAGAGGATTTAAAATTCAGTGCACGAATGAAAGATATATTAAGAAACATCGAAAGTGACGTTCACATATGTATATATAAGCTACAAGTAAGAACAAACATCAATGCCGATTTACTTAACACAGACAACAACCAGTCGCTAATGAAGACGTTCATTAGCTAGAATCATCAGGGGTTGCAGGATATTTGACGTTCGCAAGTGGGTTGAACATACTCCCCGAGTGCGGCAGGGTTGGAAATCTGTAAAATGTTCGATGTGATCGCACGACGTCAGGTGTATCGCGGTAACAGTGAAAGATGAAAGTTTTATTACCAGTCTGATTGTGAGACTGTCCGTATCAGATTCATGTAAATTGTAGCAGTTTGCATTACCTAAAAACCATTAAGCTGTAAATATCCGATTATCCTGCCACCAGTCGGGCAAAATTGATAATCGAAGAGGCACCTACCGTGCCGAACGTAGCCAGACAGAATTGGATCATTTTCCCTCCTGTAAGCTTTGGCGGATAGAGCGATATAACGGACAACAGAATCAGATTCTGAGCTTGTTTGGGCGGCAAATTGTACCACTCGATGTTATACGCGGCGGGACCGATCTCGCTACACTAATAAATCTCAGGAGTAATTATGCTAATAAAAAAAGCAACTCGAAACCTAGATTTCTATGTAAGTACCTGGTTAGACAGAAGTTCGCCTACGTAGCAGAATATAAATAAGTTAAAACTGAAGGAGATCACTAGCACGATGAGGGTTGTTACGTTTATGGTTAGCTCCTCGCCCCATTGCTAGAATCATCGTCAAACAATCCTCATAACTATCAAGGCACTGTAACGCTAGTTTCCGAATTTAACGGGATACTGATAGACACTAATCCCCGTTACGCACTTGCGACGAGTTGCCGGCAACTTGGCGACAGGGGTCCTGAAACCTTTGTTGTCCGCCACGACCAACTGCGTCCGAACTCATACATCCCCGTGTACCTCGTGGCTGTCGGCGACCTGATCGCCGGCAACTTGTCGCAAGTGCGTAACGGGGCTAAGTTTTACCGTGACAAGGCAAAATCCGAGGAAACATAAAAGGAACGTGGACTCCAGGATTTGTATCAAGCATATCTCGTAAAAGGCCTCCTGCATGTTCTTGGAGAATCTAAAATGTTCACAGCAGTGATCTCTTCGATCTTCGTACAGAGGTAGGAGTAAGAAATTCGCGAACAGATGAATGACACTTATCTCAGAGGACCTGGGACCTCTTACCTCAGGATCTCCACGTGATCTCGAATGATCAGTCCCATGGTGTCGCGTCCGTTAACCTGCAGCTCCATAACGCACTCGTTCAGCCGTGATATCTGTATCTTGATCTGCCCAATGATATGAGTGACGAAGTGCACAGCTAAACTGTACACACACAAGCTGATGGTGTACTTGGTCAACCCCGCGAAAGACTGCATTGTCACCACAAACTGAGTTGCAAGCCTGAACTGCGAATTTAGGATGAACTCGTAGCCACGATGCGATGCTGGCTTGTCGTAGCGATCGGATTTCGACGCTTTTTGGATAAGATACAACGGTATCACAACGTGAAGGAACATGCCTCCAGTATAGAGCATTACAGCGCTTATAGCGACGAGCTGTCGGCTCATGGACACCTGCTTCAGCATGATAGCGCGGTAGCTCGGGTTCTCCGTCGCCTTCCAATCTTCTTCCATATGCTTGATGCAATTTCCGAGCTTTCTTCCCCTCAGGCCCATTAAACAGTATTTAAGGCAATTTGTTACGCTGAAGGTCATCATGCCGAACACTTGTACCCACTGGAGCACGCTCGCATGCGCGAAGATAACGAAACGCACGGGCGGTACAATGCTAAACAGCATAACGAAGGTGTACCACATGACCAAGAAAACGGATAAGATTTTCTCCCATGTCTTTGTCTTATAGTAGATCATACTCCACAAGCCCAGTGGTTTCAGAAAACATTTGCACAATTGCAATGTATAGCTTATATCTTTTTCGTAATGGTGATTCTTCGGTTTGTCGTCGATCTGACGACCCGATTGTTTATCCATCCTGACGGCTTCGGTGGACATCGTGGACTGAACAACTGAACAGACGGTTTCGGTGTTGTCAGAACGCAAGCGCGTAATCCATGTCTGGGGATAATTACTGCATATCGGGGTTGCAAACTTTGCGGTGGTAAATCCGTCGTCTCCAATTACCTACGCCAATCTTTTGCAGGTATAGAACGTTTCTTAGGTATGCAGAATACACGGAGTGGGAGGTGACAGCTTTGGGCGTTAGCGATACAAAGGGCATCAGCGTATGATGCATCGACAACTATAATTATTTAGCGTGGCGTGCAATTTTTCGGTGGGGGAAATTTGTCGTGCTGTTATGAAAACTGAAAGTTTAGCTTCGTAACCTCTGTTTGTGCTGGGGGTGAATAATTTACCACCGTAGTACCATGACATTCGATCAATCACTCACTTCTGTCTATACGCATCCGACAATGAGTGGAGAATCCACCTATTGCGATTGAACTCACCAATTTCACTGTAGTGTATATCCATTTAACCGTGAATGCGTATCCCATTAGGGTGGAATTTTTTTTGTGTTTCTCATACAGGGTATCCCAGGAGAGGAGGTCAATATTCTGCGAGGTCATAGCATGAAACATTCTAAGAAAAACGTTTATATGTATGTATGTACATACAAGTGTATATTTGCAAAATTATTGATATCAAAGAACCATTGCGAACCTACTGTTTATAGTACTAATATATTAAAGTGAAACGCTGTTTATTCGTCCTTTTTTCGAGTGAATTTCAATGAAATTTTGAATATAGGGAAGACCGTGGCATATTTGTACATGGGGCACTAGAGTGGCCCTTATTTTCAACCAGATTTCTTTTGCTCTCACTCCCTAATATGGTTCCATTTCATATAAAAATAGTCCCTGAAAAAGATTATGGCAATCGGACAAGAGGAAAGGGTGCCGACCAGGCCTTAAAGTTTAGAATTTATCAATAGTTTGGATCTAAAGAATTTTTCAAAAATGGTAAGTCCTATCAAAATTTTGTTCAAATAATATTTAAAGAGCATTCAATTCTCTACAATTACTGTATATATAATTTTTTCGTGCTTCCAACCATTTTTTAGATAATAGCGTTTGAATATAGAGAAGTCGGTACTTCACGCACCGCACCTGTACGGTGTGACGTATGTCAATACGCGCGCGGTGCCGACTTCTCAATATTCAAACGCTACTATCCAAAAAATGGTTGGGAGCACGAAAAACTTATATATACAGTAATTGTAGAGAATTGAATGCTCTTTAAATATTATTTGAACAAAATTTCAATAGGGCTTACCATTTTTCAGAAATTCTACAAATTCAAACGATTGAAGAATTCTGAACTTTAAGGCATGGTCGGCACCCTTTCCTGTTGTCGGATTGCAATAATCTTTTTCAGGGACTATTTTTTTATGAAATGGAACCATATTAGGGGGTGAGAGCAAAATAAATCACAGGTTGAAAATAAGGGCCCACTCTAGTATCCCGTGTAAGTCGTACTTGAATTACCAGAAATCGTATCAAATAAAAAGCAAAGTCTGCTCCTAATAAACGTCTAGTTCTTATCGAGTCTGTAATAAGAATAATCATTAATCAGTTTTAGGCGGCAAGAAGTCCCGCCTTGCGTAACGGATGTCTATGTTTTCTTTCTGATGCTTTGGACGATGCGCGCAACCATTTGCGTGCGCGGCTTCATGTTGCCTGTCAAAAAGTATTCTTTTAATTACAATTTACTAATTACCCCTACTGGGTAAAGTAGCCGAATATGAGACCCATTTCTTAAAAACGTCATAACTCTAGACTGAGAACACTTTCATTAAAATTCGATACACGTTTTAAGGAGTTATGCCTACCTGCAAGGTCTGAAAACACAAGTATTTTCGAGATTTTTTTTTTAACAAGCTTGAAGAGTTTTTTAAATAAACTTGTATGTATTCGAAAGTGTACATGTTAAACTACTTGTGGCAATTTTTCCGATGAAAAATATAAATAAATAAATAAAATATCAGCGATCTCCCGGCAGCGATTTTTTTTTCAGTAGTTTGCGGTGATCACTTTAATTCTAACCTAGTTCATCTGAAATAAAGAATTCGCGGGAATTTAGTTAGTATATTGGATTATCTTGTCCTTGATCGTTCATTATCCCAAAATATTAATTTGCTACAAAATAGCGGCTTCTCATAGCAAAATGATCGATTTTCACTACAGAATCGCGCTCATGTTTCATCATTTTTCATCTGTAAAATAAAAACTACGCAACGGAAACGAAAAAGCCACGATTAAGGACAAGATAATCTAATACACTAACTAAACTTGGTCGAATGTTTTATTTCTGTTGAACCAGGTCAAAGCTACAGTGAACACCGTAATAAAAAAAAACGCTGCCGCAAGATCGCTTATAATTCCATTATTTATTTACATATCGCATTGCAAAAAAAACTACAAGAACTTTAAAATATATACTCTCGAATATACAACCGTTTATTTAAAAACTTCTTTAAATTTAAAAAAAAAATCCCGAAAATACTTGAGTTTTCAGACCATGCAGGTAGGCATAACCCCTTAAAAGTAGAATATGACTGTATTCTTTAGCAACCTACTGGAAAGTACTATAACAAAAATTCGATTTCTTCGTAATAAAATAAAAACGAAAGTCATTCAAATAAGCTGATAAAAAATATGGGTGCCTAATATAAGACCCAGTTTGTTTTTCCCTGAAACTAATTTTTTCTCCCTTCTTTTGTAAAGTTGGCACGTGAAATCTATTTCTTCACTACCACAGTCTTCGTGGGCCCACCACGCCCATCTTAACACTTAACCCATTGTTCACCTAGCCCATCTGAAGAATAAAGACCTGCGCAAAACAAGCATTCTGTATCATAATTTTCTTCCTTAATCACTTTCATCATTCGGAACAATTTCTTCTTTACTCCCCTCAGTTGAACTTCCACGGGTCTCATATTCGGAAATAATAACATGATAACTATTAAGTAGCTTCGAAGTTAAGTCTTCATCATTTAATGATATACACCCAGTAAGCCTTAAACTCCGTTGCAAGCACTACACAACAGTATTTGTGAAAATCATTATACACTTACCACTTTAGAGGTATGTATTTGTAAGTTAATCGAACCACTTCAAAAACTTTCTGCAACGTATTTCAGAAATATGTGCCTGCTCAAGACGCTCAATCGATTACAATGCCACTGTGCGGACAAAACAACTAATACACGGGTTAGTTAGTAAAGAAATAGCATCGCTATGACATTCAAGAGTTCGGTAACAGAGATAAGCTGGGGTCTCATATTAGGAGAGAACTAATCCAGTTTATAAGTGCAAGTAAATTAGGCGTCATTAAAATCCTGCACAGTTCATTAATTTTAACTAGTTGACCAATTCATTTATTTTTTAATTCATTAATGAAGCAGGTACTCTGGTTAAGAACATCGTTAATATTCTAGGCCCTAGAATCTACGGTATTATCAATTAGCAGTTGAAGCGCGCACCGCTTCACAGGATCGTTTCTTAGCCCCGTTACGCACTTGCGACAAGTTGCCGGCAAGTTGGTCGACAAGAGACCAGAAACCTACATATGTTGTTCGCCGCGACCAAGTGCGTACGAACTCATACGTATATCCCTGTGTAGTGTGTACCTCGTGGCCGCCGGCAACTTGTCGCAAGTGCGTAACGAGGCTTAGCATTTGTACAGGGCGTTTCTCTAGCTGAAGTCGTGGAACGCGTTGCTCGCCAGCAATCGTGCGTCTCACCAGCGGGCCATACAATGTTGTGCGCTAACAAGGGAAGGTCCCGAACCCGAAAATTCAAAAAATTCTGAAACATTGTGAGTATGTAGAGGATTTTCTCCCGATTACAACGCGATTTTGCTTTGCTGCCCAAATTCACTTGAAGGGGGTGAAATTAACCCCTGAAAATTCGGCTATTTTCCGATTTTGTGTTATAACTCGCGAACTGTAAGAGATAGAAAAAAAGTTACAAGACAAAAGTTACTTCTTTTAATTAGATCTATCATTCGGTAAAAAAATTATTTTGCAGTTCACGAGTTATAACACAAAATCGGAAAATAACCAGATTTTCAGGGGTGAATTTACACTCCCTTAGAGTGAATTTGAGCAGCCAATATAAATTGCGTTGTAATCAGGAGGTAATTCCCTACATATTCACAAAGTTTTAGAAATTTTGGAATTTCCGGGTTCGGGAATCTGAGGGTCTACGTTTCTAATCAGATCTTTGCGTAAGTGACGTCAATCGATTGCTCATGTTTCCTCGACCAATTTGGCCCCAAAAATGATACAATTCGGACAATAATGCAGGAAATTACGGGAAAAATTTATTTGCAGAATTGAAAGCCCGTTTCTTTAAAAATAGTCCGATTTAAATTATTTTCTGTCAATTTGAGGCTGAGGGCACACGAGAGTTTTTTCGACGTCCGTCGCGACGGACTATATTAGAGCCCGCACACTAGGGACGTACGGTGCAACGTGCGTTAATTTTTCATCGACGTATTTATGCTAGAACGGAAGTTGGAAAACGTCGACGCACGTTCTGCATTATATACTCGTGAATGTAGCACGGCAGACGAACGTACCGTCAGTCGTCCGTTGCGTTGTCATCGTGCTGGAAAACCATTTACGCAGTGTCCGTCAGTCGCTGATGACCACGAGGTACACGGGAATATGAGTTCTTATATTTGTATCCTTGTGCTTTATATGCACTTTCATACAAGAAAGCAATTCATCGAGCGAATTCATCGACATGTAAATGTAATTAAACCACTTTCAGGGTCTTCACGTAGTTGTTTGTGCAACGTAAAATAATGCCCATATCGATATCGTTCCCCATTTAGGGGATTTTCTCCTTCGTCTGTCCTTCAAATATAAGTACAGTGACTCGCACTAATATTCGGACACTTTTTAAAATCGCATAACTTTTTTAGAATTGGTCCAAACGACTTGAGTTTTTTTGAGAAGCTAGAAGGATTAGTTTGCTAACTCACGCGTTTCGTCGTTTTGAAAAAATGTATCTGGCTAGGGGTGAACTAAAAAAATTACAAAAAGTTGAAAGTTTATAATTTTCAAAGGCGATGAAAGGACGAAAAATACAGGGAAAAGTGATTTCAAACTTCAAGTGTCGTTATTTTCTAAAAAAATGTAATTTTTGTAATTTTCTGGTTTCCCCCCTATCCAGAAGTATATTCTTCAAAATAAACAAGGTTTCAGTCGAATCGGATAATAACTTTTGGAGATAGAAGTCTCACCGATTTGGATAAATTTTTTGTCGCCTCGACTTTAATGACTCCCCACTGCGGTCTGCAATGATTAATTATAAAACAAAAAATATATTTCTATAATCTAAGACATCCTTAATACAACGCAACAAGTCCCATTAAATTATATATAGTAGTTTTCCTTTAATTAATTCCTAAATTTCACCTATTTTTTGGGGCTCTAGACCAGAACCTCCCCTTAAGGGGGGAACCTTGTGTAAAATGAAATTTTTGAACATTTTTTTTTTTTTGTTTAAATCGATAGGAAATTTCCTCAGGAATACGGTAGAAAAGTTAGAAAGTGATCAGAGATGTTCTTGTACGTTATTTTCAAAATAAAGTGAACGGTTGTATTGGGCGGAGCGGCTCAGGTAGTCGGCCTTCGTCGGGCGCTCGGCCTTTCTGTCCCTTCTAACTGTGTTAAAACCTATACTAATGTACACCAGTTGTTAGACCCACCATAGCACTGCCTTTTTCGGCGTCTATACGTGTACATTTGTGTGTATAACGGTTTTGAAAAAGATGCCCCTTCGGCGAGGGGTCCTCGCTCATTGTCAGTTCAGCAGCGTCTCTTGAGTGAAATCGGTCGTTTACAGAGCCTTATACGAATATATACGAATAAATTGAAAATGAGTCGAAAGCTGCAAGATAATAATCCAAATTATCGTCCGAATCGTCCCAGACGGCGAAAAGCTCCTAAAAAATTCGAATTTAAGAGTGCTGAGATAGAAAGTGAAAAGACGAGCGGAGGCGAAGGAACGAGCTCTTCTGCTAAGAAAATAAAAGCTACGTCGGCAGATGTAATTATTAATTTTACACATTGTTACCGAATTATAGAATTCATAAGTGTTTTTAGTGCAATATCAGATATTTCTGTGTGCAAAACGTGTAAACAAAAACAAACATATGGAGAAACAGGCAGCCGTGGATTAGGTTTTAAAATCGCCGTTACATGTGCGTGTGGAACTGTTTTAATCAATTCGGGACCATTTCTAAATAATAGTTTCGAAATTAACCGCAGAATTGTGTTTGTGATGCGTTTACTAGGCGTGGCACGTAAAGGAATAAATATATTTTGCGGCATGATGGATTTAGGCTGTGAATTGAGTGTAAGTGCTTATGACGGCATTATACAGCATATACATACCGCAGCGCAAAAAATGTATAATGACACGTGTCACAAAGCTGTTGAACAAGAAAAACAATTGAATGAAAAAAAGGAACAACCCTTGACAAGACTCAAAGTATCTGGAGACGGCTCTTGGAAAAAGCGAGGATTTTCTTCACACTACGGTGTAACGACGCTCATCGGTTATAACACGGGGAAAGTCATCGATTTATTGGTGAAAAGTAGCTACTGCCAAATATGTACGTTTTATAAAAACGATAAAAAGAATCCCGAATATTTAGAGCACAAAGAAGATGGGCATTGTGCAGTAAATCACAGTGGGTCTTCGGGTAAGATGGAAGTAGATGCTGTAGTTGAAATGTTTCTTCGCTCTGAAGAATTACACGGAGTACGCTACAGTAATTATATAGGAGACGGTGACGCTAAGACGTTCAAGGCTATACTCGATATTGAACCGTATGGTCATAATTTCAAAATTAAAAAGAACGAGTGCATTGGACATGTGGAAAAGAGGATGGGCAGTCGGTTGCGCAATGTAAAAAAGAGTGCAAAATTAGGAGGAAAAGGAAAACTGACAGACGTGTTAATAAAAAAATTAACAAAATACTACGGTCTCGCTATTAGGCGTAACAGTGATTCTGTGATTGAGATGAGAAAGGCGATAATGGCAACATTTCATCACCTATCTTCGACAAATAAAAAACCGCAGCACGACGATTGTCCCCCCGGCGCCGATTCGTGGTGTAAGTGGCGCGTCGCACAAGCCTCGGGGCAAGAATTTGATCATCCACCTCCATTACACGAAGATGTACAAAAACATATTCGCCCAATTTATGAAGACTTGTCACGGGATGATTTGTTAGAGAGATGTTTAGGTGGACATACGCAAAATGCTAACGAGAGCTTTAACGCTATCGTTTGGCGTTTAGCACCTAAACATCTCAACTGCGGTATTAAAATTGTTGAAATAGCTGCTTTTTTGGCTGCCGGCCTGTTTAACGAAGGATTTTCGTTTGTCCTTCAAACAATGCAACAACTTAGCATAGTAATTGGACAGCAGAGCAAAAGGTTTGCCGAAAATGAGGACAAACGCCGTATTCAACAGCAGGAGCGCCGCAGCCTTCCTTGGGCCAAAGAGGCTTGTGCTTCTCGAAAAGAAGAAAAAACGGCTGAGTTACAAGTTTTTGAAGAAGAGGAAGATCTATTTTATGGCCCTGGAATCGCAGATTAACAAAAAACTGCGGTAAGTCAAAATGAATTACGATTTTTCTGTTACTCAAATTTTAAACGCATTTTTCTCGAAACGCAAAATTTCGCATGCCGTGCAACGTAGCTCAAAAACTAATTACTCGATTTTTATGAAACTTGGCATATATATTCTATAAATAATTGGCCTCAGCATGACGAGCTCCGATTTCTTTATTTTTTATGTAAAATATTGTTATTAACAATTGTTCATAACCGAAAATCCGTTTCTTTCTTCAAAACTTCGCCATTTTTGCAATTTTGAAAATTTTAATAAAAGAAAAATGTCATGCTGAGCGTTTTTGCATAAAGTAACTATTCCATTTTGATTTTTTTGTTTCAGATCATTTTTGTGCATTGTACACTGCACGGCGAATTTACAGGATGCCATTTTCAAGCCGCCATTGCACCATTATTATTAACAATTAAAATTTATAAAAAATATATTTTTTTACATTATAACGTTAATAAATGGTATTTCAAATTTTAAATCAATCTGCGCATTACATTTTCCAAAAAAAAATTCTTGAAAAACAGACCATTTACATAAGGTTCCCCCCTTAAGGTTGTGTTCAGATATATTGGCCAGTGAGTTTCGTGAGGGGTTTTCTCCCACCACACCGCTTGCCTGCCTCGGTGTTCCTTCTCTCTACGTTCTCACTCTCTCTCTCGGGCTAGGCCTGCTCGTCGCGCGGTGGGGATTCGGCGCCCGTGAGGTACGTATACACGCAGCGAAGCATCCCCACCACTTTCTCGTTTCTTTCTTGCTCTCGTTCCATCGCGCTCTCGCCTTCGCAGAACAAGAACGAGTCAGAAGTGGTGGGGATAGCGCCAAGCTCCTGGCGTGTAGGCCAAACCGAGCTCTCAGCGTAGAACTACATAAATCAGAATAGGTGTGCGTTAGGTCCGAAAAAATTCAGGAGCTTTATTTGTCAGAACATTGATTCTTTCTCGATAGCTTCATCTCGTATTGGACTACGCATTTCTTCGTAACGCACACAACTACTACGCTAAGAATAAACAATAGCCACACGCCTTCGTTCAGGCGGAGCCGAGCAGCGTTCCCGTTACCCCATCATAACCTTCGGGGGCCCAGCAACTTCAACTGCCAATTCGCGGTCGTCAGGTGGTGGTGCCTGATTTCTCCTCGCGCGCTGCTCGCGGAACCGAACTCACCGGCCAATATATCTGAACACGACCATACAGTGATGCCAGAACCGTGGGTTTTCGCCCACGGGCGCTACCCCCACTCTATGACCAAGCGAACCCCCATTTTACGACCAAGCGTATCCCCTCCTAGCGCCTGTACCGCACCACACAAGCATACCCGTCCCTCTATCCGTGTGCCGTACGCGCTGCCTGGCCGGCGCTCTCCGCCTAGAATTTATTTCACTGAGATCCTAGAGCTTGGGTCGCAAACAGAAAATCCGAGGTTCAAACCCCGGTGCGAAGAGTCTACCTTTTTCATTAATTATTCTCTAACTTCTCTTTCTATATTCTCAGTAGAACAAAAACTTGAAAACTGTTAAATTACAAAGCATTTTTGTAAATGGCTAATGTACGATGTTGCTCTTCCGCCTTTTTTATACATAAAAATAAATAAATCTTATTTATGTATAATATTAAATCTCTGTTTATGTATAAAAAAGGCAGAAGACCAACACCGTCATTAGCCAGCTGCGAAAATGCTTGGTAAATTAATAGTTTTCAAGTTTTTATTCTACTGAGAATATAGAAAGAAAAATTAGAGAATAATTAATGAAAAAAGTAGAATCTTCATATCGGGATTTGAACCTCGGTAAAATGAATTCTCGGTGGAGAGCGCCGACCAGGCAGCGCGTACGGCACGCGGACAGAAGGTAAGGATACGCTTGTAGTGGTGCGGTACAGGCACTAGGAGGGGGTACGCTTGGTCGTAGAATGGGGGTACGCTTGGTCATGGAGTGGGGGTACCGCCCGTGGGCGAAAACCCACGGTTCTGGCATCACTGGTGTGAAGTCACTCAGCGGGGTCTTACCGACACCCTGCTGGGTACGGGCCGCCAAACGTGCCCCACTACTGCCTCTTGCAGGACTGTCTTCAGGGAAGATCAGGACAAACCCGGGGCCTTAAAGGGTAAAACCTGCAAAATTACTTCAAAATATGCAGTGATTTTAATTTCAAATAAATTATTAATATAAAATAATTTATATTACTACTGTTCCAATACAGTACATATACCTTACTAAAATGGATGAATATTTAATATGTGCTGACAATGAGACAACTTTTAATAGCCAGTAGCAAAGCTTAATTGATGTGTTTTAATAACGATAAACCGTATCTTCAATTTCTGTTTTATTTTCTTTAGGGCCCCGGTTTTGTCCTGGTCTTCTCCAAATACAGTCCTGCAAGAGGTAGTAGGGGGGCACGTTAGCGGCCAGTACCCAGCAGGGTGTCGGTTAAGACCCCGATGTGCATGATTACTAAAAAACTAAGGCATCTACAGTCTTGATTTTTTTACAGCAGTTTAACCATACCTGGGGCTCTAGTATGAACCGCGGACAAGACTGTTGAAATTCCAGTTTCTGTTTTTTTCTTCATATTTTATAAACAAAAGTGCTTGTCTTCCGTTATGTGAAATTAAAGTATCTAAAATGGGGTCAAACTAATTTTGATCCTAATGGTAGTGGTTCATAGCAGAACTACTTTTATACTAATTCTGTAGAAACAATTGGTTTTATCACGGAGCCCACCGTTCCAGCAGGAGAGTGCACATCACAGCAGCGTGTCCTTGATTAGTTCTTCAATTGAAATGCCCAGAAAGCACTAATTTTATTTTCGTTTTTTCAAAAGCCATAAGCTGTTAAGAATCTATCTTTCTTGAACAAAACGAGTCTACCACTGGAAACCTACATTTAACTGCCTCAGGGGTGGCATTCCCCCCTAATCTCTCAGATGTTGGCGGCCTACCTCACGGGGCCCTTCAACCAACTATCGATCAGAGATCGAATAGGAAACAATGAAGCTATCCTTTTACTTTTTAACAAACAACGAGCGAGCGCTAAAACTTTCTGAAGGTCACTCGGGAGCGAATATATGAAGTTGAAACCGTTTGTTACTGTTGGAGATAGAGCAACATGCATTGCGGACGCACCTGCAGTCGTGGAAACGCTGCCTTGCTGTCGACCGACAGCGCCCTCTGGTTCGATCAACTAACCATTCTGTCGCGACACGCGTGTACTGTGCGCTCCATCGTTTTACCTCTTGTATTGGAATTTCTAACATTATATACGTTTAAAGCTAACACGCGTACTTCTCTCCTCACCCGACCTGCCTAACTCTAACAGGTTATGGGCCCAGGTATCGCGAGAGAGGAAGTCAAGTAAATATTCGCCGCGAGTTTAACCGCCGACGAGGCACGTGGCCACGCGATCGCGAGCGAACGACGCAGTCGATTTCGGTTCCGTTGTGCCGCTCAGTGTCGGGCACACACCAGTGTGTACGGCGAAAATCGGCGAGCGCCTGCTAGCGCAGTGAACGATAAATATTGCGAAAAGCGTGTTTTCGTGGTTTCGTGTATCGTGTGTTCGACGCGTGACGACACCGCCAATTTTTTTTGGTGAAGACGATTGCTAAAACGTGCAAACGATTTACAAATGGCGACTACTACCGTCAATTCGACGCGCATCGAGCTTCTGACAAAGGAGAACTACGACACATGGCGAATCCAAGTCGAGGCAATTTTAATCAAGAACGATGCGTGGCAATACGTCGCCGGTGACGTTCCGAAACCTGTCGTGACCGGCAGCAACAACGAACTTGCCGCAACGAGGGCCGCGCTCGAAAAATGGACGACAGAGGACCGCAAGGCGAAATCCGATCTAATCCTGTCCATGAGCCCTTCGCAGCTCAGACATCTTCGAAATTGTGAAACATCCAAAGAAGTGTGGGACAAACTGAAATCGGTTTACGCATCCCAAGGACCTATGAGGAAAGCTACACTTCTGGAACAATTGCTGTCCAAAAAGATGCTCGAGGGTGACGACGTCAGAGATCATCTGTCTAAATTCATGGACGTCGTCGACAAACTGGGGGCCATGGAAATCGAAATCAACGGCGACTTGCTTTCTGTGATGTTACTCCACAGCCTGCCAAATAGCTTCGATAATTTCTGCTGCGCGATCAAATCTCGCGATACTTTACCGGACATCGAGGCATTGATGATCAAAATCATCGAGGAGCATGACGGCAAAGTGCATAGGGCGGCTGAGACAAGTGCAAGCGCCATGTTCGTGAAGCGGAATCGTGGCAAAGCTAAATCGGATGGCGCCACCAGCGTCAGCCGACAAGACGACGACAATGCTGCCTCGAGCGGATCAAGAATAAAGTGCAACTACTGCAAGAAAAAGGGGCACAAGGCTGCGGACTGTTTTAAACGAAAAAGGGACACGCACAGTACAAAGAAGGACACACAAAGTGCCAAGAAGGACACACAAAGTGCCAACGTTGCAAATGACTCTTATTTTGCGGGTGAACTCTCTTGTGCGGAACAAAACGCGAAAATCTCCGCGAACCACGCATGCAATTCCGTGATCGACCAAAAGTGGTGCATCGACAGCGGATGCACGTCGCATTTGTGCAAGGATCCGGGACTTTTTACGCAATCACACACAACCGACAAGGGTGTAAGATTGGCTAACGACGCGACCGCGAAAGTGACAGCCAAGGGTGATGTGCGTATAATTGCTTCGAACGGTAAACATGACAGACCGATCACGCTGTGTAACGCGTTGTGTGTTCCGGATCTCCGAACTAATCTGATGTCGGTCGCGAAAATAGTCGACAAAGGCTACGAAGTTTTATTCACTAAAAAGCGTGCCTACGTAAATGATGCCAACGGGGACCTTCGACTGATTGCTGACCGCGAGGGCGATTTGTTCTGCCTGCGCGAGGGACGCGAGGAGACGTGTGCGGTTTCCAGCCATGCGCAGGGAAGCTCCAGGGAATGGCACCAGCGGCTCGGCCACCTGAACTGGAGCGACATGTCACTGATGCGACGAAAGGCATCCGCGACCGGATTGAACTTCAGGACTGACGACGTCCTGCCCTTCTGTGATGTCTGCGCGCTCGGTAAGATTTCTCGCGTTCCTTTCTCCAAGCGCGAAAAAGCCTCATCAGTCCTGCTCGAAATAGTCCATGCGGACGTGTGTGGACCCATGCCAACGATTTCGTCAGGGGGAGCTCGATACTTTTTGACGTTTACTGACGACCACAGTCGTTGGACGGCGGTTTACTTTCTCAAACAAAAATCGGAGGTAACCTCAAAGTTCTTGGAGTACAAGAACAACGTAGAAACACAAACCGGTACGAAGATAAAGGCTCTCCAGTCGGACAATGGAGGAGAGTTCTGCAATTCGGAGATGGACAATATCCTGAAGAATGCTGGAATTCAGCGCAGACTAACCGCGCCGTACACGCCGCAGCAGAACGGCGTCGCGGAGCGCAAGAACAGAACGCTGGTCGAGACTGCCCGCTGCATGCTCGATGAATCGGGACTACCCAAGTCATTTTGGGCCGAAGCAGTCGCGTCAGCAAACCATGTGAGGAATCGCTGTGTGACGAAAATACTGGGAACCAGGACCCCCTACGAGATGTGGAACGGGAGACGTCCGGATTTAAACCACTTGCAGACGTTTGGTGTCAAGACGTTTGTCCTAGACAAGACTCCCGGCAAGAATAAACTCTTGCCAAAGGGGATCACGGGAGCTCTCGTCGGATACTCCGATACTTCAAAAGCGTATCGAGTTTGGGCACCGTCGCAGCGGAGGGTCCTAGTGACGCGGGACGTCAAATTCTCCACCGAATTCCTTTTAAAAGGGGGAACTCGGGAGTCAGCTCTCAGAGAGTGTGGCGAACCACCATCTGTTTCAGATGGTTCGGACGACTCCGAGGTGCGCGAAACGGAGATCGGTCCCAGTAACAAGCCAAAACCTGCGGACCGGCAAGAAACTGAGGGACAGCTCAGCCCCCCGATTGTGCACGGTGAAGTTCCACCGATCAACGTCGAGATGCGCGGCGATGGTGCGCCGCAACCTGCGCCGCCCACAGAACCGGAGGCTGTCGACCATCCGATGCGACGGGGCCCTGGGAGGCCGCGCAAGGTCATGACCGGCCGACCAGGCCGACCGAAGAAGGAGCACAACATGGTGCCCATTGCCGACATTGCGGCACACGAGCCAGAGGACCTGGATGACTCCAGCGATGAGGACTCTTCGACGTGGGAGGACGCTGAGTTGGCCATGTCCGCCATCGAGATCCCGTATCACCAGGCCATTACGGGGCCCGAGAAGGCTGAATGGCACGACGCGATCTACGCAGAAATCAAGAGTCTCATCATCAACGACACTTTCGACATTGTACCGAGACCCAAGGACGGTAAGATCATCAAGTGCCGCACGGTATTGAGAAATAAATACACCGCTAGCGGAGATTTGGATAGAAGAAAGGCGCGAGTTGTCGCGAAAGGTTACACTCAGCGTTACGGCGTCGATTTCCTCGAAACGTTTGCGCCGGTTGCCCGGCTTGATTCTTTTCGTCTGCTAATGGCTTTGGCCGCCAAGTTCAACCTCAGGGTGTCGCAGCTGGACGTCGAGACGGCGTACTTAAATGGGAAAATGGACGCTGAAATCCACATGGAGCCGCCTGACATGTTGGAGAGGATGCTCCGGACCATGATCGAGAGGGAGACTGACGATTCAATCCTGAGGCGAGCACAATCCATGCTCCAGAAGGTCAAGAGAACCGACATAGCATGCAGACTCAACAAGGCGCTATACGGCCTGCGCCAGGCGGGTCGACAATGGCACGCTGAGTTGGATGGCGTGCTGCGGGGCGTCGGGCTGACTCCTACGAACGCCGACTCTTGCGTTTATGTGGACCGGGGGAAGCTGACCTTCGTTCTCATCTATGTCGATGACATTTTGGTCTTCACAAACGACTTGCGGAGAGAGGGACAAATCAAGAAGAGGCTTGCCGAGTCTTTCAAACTGAAAGATCTCGGACCGGCGGAGCTCTGCCTGGGCTTCGAAATTCGACGCGATGGAACCAACATCCACCTTTCTCAACGGGGCTACATCCGTGCCATTCTGGAGCGTTTCGGGATGCGGGACTGCAAATTCATCGACACTCCACTTGCTGTCGGCGCCAAGTTGTCGAGAAATCTGGACGACGGGGGAAACGCCGAGGGTCCCTACCCCTTCAGGGAGTTGGTTGGTGCCCTGATGTACGCTGCCACGGGAACGCGGCCTGACATTGCGCACGCGGTTAGTGCGCTTAGTCGGTTCAATTCCTGCTACAAGAAAGAGCACTGGGGGGCTGCCAAACGTGTGCTCCGATACCTCCGGAGAACCTTGGACCATGAGCTGGTTTTCGGAAGGGACGATCAGCCGCTGCAGGGTTTCGTTGACGCTGACTGGGGGAATTGCCCTATCGACAGGCGCTCCTACACCGGGTCGGCGTTCATCCTCGGTGGCGCTGCCGTGGCGTGGAGGTCACGCAAGCAGCCAACGGTCGCCCTCTCGTCGACGGAGGCGGAATACATGGCGATCAGCGATGCCGCCAGGGACGCCATACACCTGATCGTTTTTCTCCGGGAGCTCGGATACCCAGACCTCGCCGAGGTGGTCCTCTACAACGACAACCGTGGCGCTGGGCTGCTTGCGAAAAATCCTGTTTTTCACTCAAAGACGAAGCATATCGATATTCGTCATCATTATATTCGTATTGCATTACAGAAATATCCCATCAAGCTCGAGTACATGCCTACGGAAAGGATGATCGCTGACGTTCTCACCAAAGGATTGCCGAGGACGAAACACGCCGAATGCACTTCGAAGCTCGGACTCCGTTCTCGGAATCTTCCCCCCGACGCATGTTGAGGGGGAGTGTTGGAGATAGAGCAACATGCATTGCGGACGCACCTGCAGTCGTGGAAACGCTGCCTTGCTGTCGACCGACAGCGCCCTCTGGTTCGATCAACTAACCATTCTGTCGCGACACGCGTGTACTGTGCGCTCCATCGTTTTACCTCTTGTATTGGAATTTCTAACATTATATACGTTTAAAGCTAACACGCGTACTTCTCTCCTCACCCGACCTGCCTAACTCTAACAGTTACAGTAACCTATTTATTTACGAGATATCAAGGTGACCATGAATTTTTTAAATGGAATGCGTAGCTTTTTGCATCAAACATTAAAAGAGCAGTGAATTTTCTATTAAAAAGTATGAAACTTTATTTGTGTCCTCAACCTAGGAATTACAGTAGGTGCTCAAAGTAATGCCCGTTGATTTCCACGGAACAACAGTGAATTTTCGATAAGAAAGTATTAAGCTTGATTTGTCTTAAACCTAATAATAGTAATAGTAATAACTATTATTAGGTTTAAGACAAATCAAGCTTAATACTTTCTTATCGAAAATCCACTGTTAAATTTTTATACAAAAATATGTGCACCCTATTTAAAAAATTCAAACCCACCTCGATATCTCGCAAACAAATAGATTATTTTGAAAAACCGTTTTTTCACCTTGCAATTTCGGTATAAAACACTTCCTTGTAGAACACATACTTCAGAAGTTATTCAGGGTGAATATTAGGGCGGAGCGATACTATATAGGCAAAAATGTGAATCTTATTTTTTACATTTTTAAGAGAAAAAGGAACCTGCAGACATGAATATTTTTCCAAAAATTTTTTACAGTTGCGTTTGGTTAATCAAAAAAAAACATCCCGCGCCCAGGCCAACTGAAAATTTAAATTTAAATTTTAAAAATGTAAAAAGTAAGATTCACATTGTGAATTTTTACATTTTTAAGACAAAAAGGAACCTGCAGACATGAATATTTTTCCAAAATTTTTTTACAGTTGTGTTTGGTTAATCAAACAAAAACCATCCCGCGCCCAGGCCAACTGAAAATTTAAATTTAAATTTTCAAAATGTAAAAAATAAGTTTCACATTGTGAATTTTTACATTTTTAAGAGAAAAAGGAACCTGGAAACATGAATATTTTTCCAAAATTTTTTTACAGTTGTGTTTGGTTAATCAAAAGACAACTATCCCGCACCCAGGCCAACTAAAAATTCAAATTTAAATTTTCACTTATATAGTATCGCTCCGCCCTAGTGAATATGTTGTGTGACTCACCCGTGTAATAAATGTTTGTTGGGTACATTTTATTTCTCATGATCCAAAAATCATATTGTTAATACCAGTACACAAAAGGCCCCCACAAGGCCCCATTTAAAAAAAAATTATGATTAGGTATAGGTATCCAAACACTACATTTTTTTCGTACTACTACACTTGGCCCATTTTTAGTAAACTACCTCTTCACCCCCCCCCCCCCCCAATGGGCCCCTCAGAACGTTTGCCACCTGGGCCTTTTTTCTTAAATCCGCCACTGGTTAATACGTAGACATAAGTGCCTGACATGATAATAAATCAAAACTTTTGGTGAGCCAAATGCATTTAGTTCGATATTATCATTCATCAAGTGGGCAGTTTAAACTACTGATAATGAAAGCGAAGCGTCCAAGTCTAGCCACTCTAACCTATCGATTATCAAATTCAACTTAAAAATTGAACAGATGTCTCTACCTACAATTATGTACACAAAACGTGCACGATGAAACTGTTATGCACTGAATAAACAACTAGGGAAATGCTTAAAATATGTTTACTCTTGTATAGAAGCAAATATTTTGCGTTCGAACGTTCATCGTAATATTTAAAGGATTATAAATAAATGCTGAATTATTAGCGAAGAATAAGTGCAAAATTTTAGTTAAAATTTCGACTTAGTTTATCAAACGTATTACAGCACCTATGTGATACAAGTGCATGCACAAAAGTTTACGAAACTACGCTAATGGATCACGCATTTGCTGCGCTAATTATACTAAAAGGTTTAAATTGAATTATGCTAACAATGTACTAACTGTAAGATGTATTATTTACTCGTGTCGATGAATTTAGTGACCGGATCATGTAACATTAACAAATTAGAATATCACGAGCAGCTTGACCGTACTAAATAGGATCAAGGTCGACCTGAATTCACTCAAGGATTAGAAACTATAAATGTCGATCCCCTCAATGGGAACACAATTAAATTCTACCTTCGCTGTTTTTCTTGCGCTTTGCAATGTCGAGGCAAGCTAGCTTCCTCACTTGAGCGAACAGCATTAAAGTTTTTTGTTTTATTTTTCGATGTGGACTGTAAATTTACTTCTCCAGATATTCTGGACCTTGTATCTGAATTTATTCAAATTGCTCAGAAATGATTACATCAGAATGAAAAAATCGGCGTTTAGATATATTTTAAATTTTAACTCCAAAATGGGATGCATATATTTCTAAAGGTTATGCTTATTTCATCATATTCCTCTACGCTCTGAAATGTAAAAAATGTGGAGCAATGTAATCAAATAAGCCTAACCTTTTAACGAGTGGCCGAGAACACATTCGATGACGAGTACTGTCGTTAATAGCTTTAAGAATTTAAGGCACTGATGCCCAAAAAGTATGCTGAATATGTCCATGGACCCTTAACCTGCAGGGCACTCAAGATGAGTATTAGCTTCACCACTTGCTGCCTTCACTACATTATCTCTGCAAGGCACGACACTTTTCGGTAGAATTTTGCTAATAAATATTTTCCATCGCCTTTAACACTTTGGAATTTGGAAAGTTACACTGATAAGTACATTTGGGTGAAATTGACAGAATATTATATATTTAGAAGAAATGAGTCGGGTAATTGTGGGACAGTTGCCGCACCTTAAGGGGAGGTTCCGGTCTAGAGCCCATCAAAATAGGTGATCTTCAGGAATTAATTAAAGGAAAACTACTATATATAATTTAATGGAACTTGTTGCATTGTATTAAGGATGTCTTAGATTATAAAAATATATTTTTTGTTTTATAATTAATCATTGCAGACGGCACTGGGGAGTCGTTAAAGTCAAGGGGTAAAAAAATTGATCCAAATCGCTGGGACCTGTATCTCCAAAAGTTATTATCCGATTTGACTGAATTTTTTTTATGTTGAAGAATATACTTCTGGCTAGGGGGAAACCAGAAAAAATTACAAAATTACATTTTTTTAGAAAATAACGACACTTGAAGTTTGAAATAACTTTTTCCCTATATTTTTCGTCTTTTCAACGCCTATGAAAATTATAAATTTTCAATTTTTTGTATTTTTCTGGTATCCCCCTAGCCAGAAGTATATTCTTCAAAATAAAAAAGGTTTCAGTCGAATCGGATAATAACTTTTGGAGATACAGGTCCCACCGATTTTGAGAACACTGTTTCGAGAAAAACGCGTTTAAAGTTTTACGTCAGCGCCAAGTGGCCGGGTGTTACCCATGCATTTGCCGCTACTCAAATGCCTGTAACTTTGGAAATTTTACGAATTTCAAAATATCCTTTTAAACATATATTTCTACAAGGTTGAACATTCGAAAAATGAAATAAAAAAAAAACGATTTTTAGACCGGAACCTCCCCTTAAGCAAAATTGCCACCGTGTCTAAATTTTGCAATGAAAATTTGTTCCAAGGATACATATTATTATAGTCTGATTGATGACCTTCGTTTCCTGCGCTTCATCTGGATAAAACAGTATCATAATGGATAAAAGAAAAATGTCGAATCTTTGATTCGGAAACTTGAAACTTCAAGCGTTAAAATGCTTGTCTTAAATAGGGTAGATGCACCATTTGTGGCCACTTGAAGGTACCGTACCAATTTTGGCCATTTCTTGAAAAATATAATATTTTTCGTGTAAACAATAAACATAACCTTATATTTCTGGCGGTATACTAAAATATTTATGATGTGAAATTCTCCACATAATATTGATCTGCACGCAGTTTAAAAATAAGATAATTATGCATATGGCCAAAAACAGTGCAATGGCCACAAACGGTACACCCACCCTATTTTTGCGACTATTTGCCGCAGAGATACAGATGTTCGAAATTGACAAAACTTTTCAGGAAATTATAGTGTTCCTTTAATTTCGACCAGCAATCTACATTCGTAGAGGAGGAATGAGAATTTGTGACTCGATTTTGGGTCACAATGACCCAATTTCCATACAAGGGTTGAAGAATCATTTACTGTTAAGTTCACAGAAATCATTTATTAATTATTTGCCTATTTATCTTACTATTGTTTAAAATCACGCACTGTTATCGTGCAAATAATGAGGGGAAGTAACGAATCTAGTATGTAGGGGGAGTCCTGGAGCAGGGCCGGCGCGAGGATGGTTGGCGCCCTTATGCAAGAAAATTTTTTCGCCCCCAAATTTTTGCACCTGTTTTCTATTAATATGTTTTGCCTTTACGAGGTACAATAAAAAACGAATTACATTTACATTTTGTTTATATAGGAGTTGGATTCCTTTATTATTAAGTCTCCGGCATAATTTTCAACGCATTACTTGCATAATGGGAGAGTTGAGCCGCTTCAAATATCTGGTTGAAATTTCGCGGTAGCCGGGCGGTTTTCAAGATATAGCTTGAGAATTCTTCAGCGTTACCATGTCATGTAACAAAATGACGATCGGTAGTCCGCTTTAGCTGTGAGTGAAATACAAAGTAAAAGCTCAATTACAGTATATAAAATAATTATTGCAATGTCTAAAGTTTGTTGCTACTTATTATAAACTAAAGCAAATTGTTGTTTTTTTTTCATTTGTTCCCGAGGTACTGGAGTATGCTCAAATCTCCCCACATGGTGGATCATATCTCCCAGCGCTCGGGGAGAGATGAGCCAAATCTCATTTTTTATAAAATTTAATTTTGTGCTTACATTTATTAACTTATTGAAATGATATTACCCTGAAATTATAGTCTGATAACAAGGCTTTACCGTGACATAAATATAAAATCGATGCATCTCATACCCCAGATTTCATGGACCCTCGAGTAAAAGGTGGTTCAACTCTCCCGGACTCCCCCTACCTATGTACCCTCGGAGGCACAAGAGAATAGTTATGACATTCGCAATTTCTGTTATCTAACCTGATTTCAGTCCTGCTCCAAACAGACCGCCTAAAAATGCTCTATTTACTGAACACCTTGACTCAGCTTGATTACATTTGATCGGGCCTAATTATTTTCCTCCTTTATCTTATCTTGACGAAATCCTCAGCAGATTACGAACATTTGATGTATCTAAAGCTGCGAGATTATGTATTAAGTTATATTGCTCAACAGTCCGGCATAAAGTTGCGTTAAGATGTAAGATATCCTATTTAGACCGAAAGTAATATTTCAATATTAGTCGCTAAGTAAGATAAACGAAACCGAGGTATTTATATTTAAATGCGTTCCACTTTAAAATTTAGCATAACAAAGTGGGACGATCGACGTTTGTGGGTTTTTATTGTTGCGACAGTTTGTGTTTTTATATTTTTGTCCTAACAATGTTCCTATTGAACCTGATAAGAATATCAATAAGAATCGTGGCTCCATTTGCTAAAAAAAATTTTAGAAAAAAATTGAAGAAAATTTTCATTTTTAGTACAAATATTTATTTGGATTTTGGAAAAAATCGTGAATGTAAATTCCATTATTACTGGTGTCCCCATTTCGTAATTGATAAATTCACCGAGAGAAGATAAGCTCATTCATTCAGGGACAATTATTTATCGTGCATACACTAATGCTATCAGTACTCATGTAGATTTCGATACTCTACTCTACAATATCAATTCATCGGTCACTGAAAGAAGCAAACAGAAGGAAACTGCCATATCTTTAATATGTCCCACATGTCTTAACTTATCAGGAGTTTTGAAGACACTCTCCAGGTTTTTAACTTTTTTGTAAATATCATCCACTACTTACTTATATAACTAAATAATAAACTACCGCGCATTGTTCATACTATTTAAAATATTCATTATAATGTACCAAACTTCATTTTGGAATTTTTTTAAAATCGTATTATAATTATAACAATTCCTCCAAACCGTGTAAAATATAGAATACATTTTTTTTTTTAACTTTCGTTTCCGAGAATATCTACCTTGCAAATTCTTCTGGCTAGAGTACATCTGACTAAAAATCAGCTGAATTTATCCTCGTGTGCAAATAAGTCGAAATTGTAGAATAAGTTATTTCGAACAGGACTTTGTTTCCCAGGAATTCGCATTTAAAATTGCGAGTGCACGAGCACATGACTAAAAATAGGTTCCATCTTGAAATTGATTTCCTTTAAAATCTGATTTTCTACTGATTTGGTGAGCTGCACGTGTACCAACCAAGTATTCAAATCTGATTTTCTCGAAAACAAAAGATCGCACGGAGAGAATTTTATTCTACATTTTTAATTTAATTTTGCCCACGGAAGCACCCTGAGCCCGGTTGTACCGCCTGCCTTGAACCACCCTGTATAAGCTGCAATTCTGAAAAGCACGTTTCATTCTGTATATTATACTGAAATTGTAAACAATTTTACGGATTAGTTTAGCTGCTAATACACTAATTTCTTCCTATCTCATGTTAATGAAATACAAAGACCTCGTTTGAATAAAATTGTGGTTGCAGAGTAGTGTTTCACAATACTTGCGTGTCACCAACAGACCACAAACTACATAGTACACTTGAATCGCAATAAGAAGTACTGTTCGGATTTTGGTAGCACACAAACAATGGTGGTGCGCTCCCATAATCCGGTGACTTCTTAATTTTTTTATGAAAATCTCGAATTTTTACAGACCATATCAGAGGTTTGCGCCGAAATGACACATGTTCTACACATCCTGCAATTTTTTCCAAGTCGATTTGAACCTCAGTTCGCTCGCAATCAGGTACAAACGAAGAGAAAAAATATACGAGAAAAACGCATTTAAAGTTTCTGGGCAAAGGCGATGCTATACGTTGCCGCTTGACGTTTTTAGCTGCCAAATCTACAATTTAGCGAATTTTACTATAAACCAAGCGGCATTTTATTGAGAAAAAATATTACTTTCGGAAAGTGCAATAAGAAAAATCGATTTTTCGACTGCCTAGTCCCCTTAAGGGGAGGTTCTGGTCTAGAGCCCCAAAAAATAGGTGATATTTAGGAATTAATTAAAGGAAAACTACTATATATAATTTAATGGGACTTGTTGTATTGTATTAAGGATGTCTTATGTTATAGAAATATATTTTTTGTTTTATAATTAATCAGTGCAAACAGCCCTGGGGAGTCGTTAAAGTTAAGGCGTCAAAAAATTGATCCAAATCGGTGGGACCTGTATCTCTAAAAGTTATTATCCGATTCGACTGAAACCTTTTTTATTTTGAAGATTATTCTTTTTTCTAGGGGGAGGGACTAAAAAAATTACAAAAATTACATTTTTTTAGAAAATAACGACACTTCACGTTTGAAATCACTTTTCCCTGTATTTTTCGTCCTTTCAACGCCTTTAAAAATAATAAATTTTCAACTTTTTGTAATTTTCTTACTTCCCCCCCTAGCCAGAAGTATATTCTTCAAAATAAAAAAAGTTTCAGTCAAATCGGATAATAACTTTTGAAGATACAGGTCCCACCGTTTTGAAAACACTGTTTCGAGAAAAACGCGTTTGAAGTTTTACGTGAGCGCCGAGTGGCCGGTCGTGACCCATGCATTTGCCGCTACTCAAATGCCTATAACTTCGTGAATTTTACGAATTTCAACAAATCCTTTTAAACACGTTTTCCTAAAAGGTTGAACATTCGAAAAATGAAATAAAAAAAAATCGACATTTAGACCAGAACCTCCCCTTAAGTACTGTAGCATACATTTTGATGTCTGTACTGCAGAAAACAAAATGAATATTTCTAACGCTCTCTTCGTTTATCTCGTAACTATTAATGGTGACATATCACAATGGTAACTTATAGTGAGTTATGCTAGAGAACTTGAATATCGCTACTACCCTCTCTATTTAATTGATTATTATTTACACTAACCTCGTCATTATTTGTACCATTTATACCATATAAAGGGTGTCCCAAAATTTACGCAAGATTTGAATTTCACGCCATTCGTGCAGTAAAGTATTGCCAACAAAAACAAAAGACAGCGTGACAGCTGACAGTTCAGGGATATTAAAAATGGAGGGCTACACGAAAGAACAACGTGTTTCCATTGTTAAGCGATATTTTAAAAATAATGACGGTTCGGCAGCTACAGTTCGCAATTTTCGTACAAAATATGGTGGGAATAGTGATTTAACTTCACCAACTGTGAATAGATTAATTAAAAAATTTAGGGAGACTGGATCAATTAGTGAACTTAAACACTCTGGCCGTCCTTCAACAAGTCGTTCAACACAAAACGTCGGAGCAGTTCGTGAGAGTGTTGCTGAGAGCCCAGGGAAATCAATCCGGCACCGTGGTCCAAAATTGGAGATTTCGAGGAGCTCTCTACAGCGTATCCTCGCGAAAGATTTGCATCTTCATGCTTACAAAGTTCGATTGACTCAGGAACTGAAGGCTACTGACCACGCACTGCGAAGAGAGTTCTTCGTTGAATGGATTACAGAACAACAAGTGGATGCTGATTTTTCGAACAAAATCATCTTCAGCGACGAGGCTCATTTTCATCTCGATGGCTTGGTTAATCGACAAAATTGTCGCATTTGGGGTTCAGAAAATCCACGAATGATTGTTGAGAAACCAATGTATCCGCAACGTGTCACTGTTTGGTGCGGACTTTGGGTTGGAGGCATCATCGGACCATTCTTCTTCGAAAATGCAGCTGGTCAGGCAATAACAGTTAATGGTGCTCGCTATCGCGACGTGCTAATCCAGCTTTTTATGCCTAAATTGCTAGATCTGGATGTGGACGACGTGTGGTTTCAACAAGACGGTGCCACATGCCATACAGCCCGAGAAACAATTTAATTACTGCATGAGTCATTTGGTGATCAGAATTGGTCGCCCAGATCGTGCGATTTAAGGCCGTTGGACTTTTTTCTTTGGGGTTTTCCGAAGTCTAAGGTGTATGCCAACAATCCCAGAACCACCCACGCCTTGAAGGAGGAAATTGAGCCACATTTATGCAAAAAGGTCGTGGAAAATTTTAACAAAAGAGTGCGTATATGCCAGCAAAGCCGTGGAGGCCATTCACGCGATATGCTATTCCATACATAACCCTATACTGCATAGTTTATGAATCAATAAAAAAATTACAATTTGTAATTATAAAACTGTGTTTTCTATCGAAATTACTTCTTGCGTGAATTTTGAGACACCCTTTATTTATATTTTATACCATCCACGCTTAAGGGGGGAGCCTGGTGTAGCGGATCGAAGAAATCGATTTTTTTTTTTGCATAAATCAATAGTTGAACATCACGACAATATGTTCCCAAAGCCGCAAAACGAAATTCGAAAAATTAAAGCGGCCACCACAAAACTTTAAATGCGTTTTTCTCGAAACGACAGTTTCACACTTTGCGGGCAATATTAATCCAAAAATATTTAACCAATCGACTTGGCCTTATGCACGAATATTTGTGAACATATGCTTCACAGAGCTAAGTTATTGGTATAATGATATTGTTTAAATACATAACTTTTTTTACACATTTAAGGGAGGGAGTCTAGTGTAGGGGGTCGAAGAAATAGATTTTTTTTTTTGCATAAATCAATAGTTAAACATCACGATAATATGCTCCCAAAGCAGCAAAACGAAATTCGAAAAATTAAAGCGGATATAGCCGATTTTGCTACGGAGCGCCAGGCCACCACAAAAATTTAAATGCGTTTTTCTCGAAACGACAGTTTCACACTTTGGGGGCAATATTACTCCAAAAATATTCAACCAATCGACTTGGCCTTGTGCACGGATATTTGTGAACATTTTCTTCATAGTACTAAGTTATTAGTATAATGATATTGTTTAAATAAATAACTTTTTTTTAGACATTAAGGCAAAATTTCGTTGGAAACAGTGAACTTTTTATTCAAGAGGCCGCCATTTGTTCATTTTGCATCTTTTAAGTTTCAAATTTCTTCATTCTGTACGAACACTCATAAACTAAAAGAAAATTGTTCGATTTTTGGTTTCAGATGAAACCAAAAGACGCTACGTTGCCCGCGGTGCAATATTTGCGTCGCCAACGGACTGGGCATAACTTTGTTATTTGCCGCTCTTTTTTAATAATTTTTTTTTGTTATATACCTTAACCTGTTGATACAATATCCTGAAAGTTTCAGAAAGATCTATCAAATACTTTCTTTAAAAAAAATTCCCGAAAAATGCCTCGATTTTCATTTAGTTACATCAGAGTCAAAACTTCAAACGTGTTTTTCTCGAAACTATATTTTTCATTACGGTGGCCCTAAAAACTCGCGCTACGTTCAACCAATTCACTTCCAATTTTGCATGCAGAATCATAATAAGATTCCGCATCGTCCAACGAAGGCTTTTTTTATTTCGATTCCCCGTTTATTATTTATAAAGGAAACAGGTGGATTTTTCTCTTAGAAAAATTTAACTTTACCTTTGATCTCTCACCATTTCTTTATTTTTCAAAATTTTCAAAATCGCCTTCGTTGGACGATGTGGAATCTTATTATGATTCTGCATGCAAAATTTGAAGTAAATTGGTTGAACGTAGCGCGAGTTTTTAGGGCCACCGTTTAGCCGTCTAAAATCGAGAGACTTTCGGACATGTATCCGTAACTTCCGAAAAACAATAGTTTTTTAACTGAAACTTTTTTTATAAGTAGTTCATAATACTATGTAAACATAGTTAAAAAACGGGAAATCTGCATCAAACCGTTGACTTGTAAAAAAATCCACAAAATGTATACATTTTCCGAGGGTTCAAACGGGTATACCCCCTTAAAGCAGTATTAATTGTAAGAGATTGCTGTCCCTTTCTACGATACTTAACTGATCACCTGCTAAACCTTCACCCGACGAATATAGACCTCATTTGCTCCCATCTTATTAGTGTCAATTTAAAAAGAAGAAGGATTTCGAATTACAACAAAGTAAAAACTGAATATAAATACTTATTCTACAACACATATCAGTGAAATGATAGTAAAGTCAAAGTGGACTCTGTATCTGCCATGTAGTCGACAGGTAGGCCATCAGCCGATACTTAACTCGGATTATTTATCCTGGACATTGCAATAAGCATAGGTATGTGATACGCGTGCGCGCGTGTACGTGAATTTTCCCTTCCCCTCGACGAAAGCACAGCCGATGGTATCTAGTATTTATCCGATACCATCAAAGACCTTGGACTTCTCTTGATCTAGACCCAGCTCGGAGTTTCGAGCAGCACATTGTAAAGCTTTATCGCGGTAAGTACATCCGCCTATACAGGCACTTTGTTTCCGTCACGCTACATCCTTTGGAGAGAGAGAGAGAGAGAACAAAAATTACGATGTTATTTATGGTTGAGGAAGTGACTTGGGCCAGCAAGTTTCTGATTATTAAATCGGGCCCACAATACTGAATTGTTCTTTAGATTACTAATTGCAAGCCTGACGCGAGTCTTCCATTGAGTAGGTTCCAGGCCCAGGACACAAAATTGCAGGATACTTTATGTCGCAGCGTGGGCGAATGATAGATAGCGAAGTATTGTAGCCGGATCAGGCTCGAATAATGTGTGAAATGTATCATTGAAGATACACGTCGGTGTGCGTGACCGTCACCACTCATTATAGGACCGCGCAGGCCCAAGTCACCTGTTCACCTTGGTGTGCCTAGACTTTTAATGCGCTAGTGCCCAAAAACTCTAAATGCGTTACCGGCGTCGTGGCATTGTGAAGTAACAACGTAGAAGATGAAAAATATGGGAATGTGTTCCGGGTACCGGTCATGAGCCTTCGAGGGTCAGCTCGCAAATGGTATTTACGATACACAGGATGTTAAAGAAAAGGGACTAAGGCTTTAGGGGATTACAGTTCTCGCTGATTGTGAGAGCAGTCAAAAATGCTTAAACAACATAAGTTCAAAAAGAAAATCTTTTCGATGTAAAATCTACTTTTGTAAGTGTTGAGTTAATTTCTTTCTTTGCGTCAATATATTCTGCTCTCTGAAAGGAGAAAAAGTCTGAAAGGAACCGCATATCGCAAACGCACAGTGTTCTCAGAAACCTGGAAAATGGTTTCATCAAATCGTCACATGGATCACTCTTCATCCATGCCACAACTTTATCACTTTTTTTTAGAGAACTGTGCGTTTGAGACTTACGGTTCCTTTCAAATTTTATCTTAAAATCTTTTACTATTTAATACGGCAAAAGAAGGAACATGTTCTTATAGATGGGTTAGAGTAAGTTACGAATAAATAATTAAATAATTATGAAATGGTGGTAAATTTAATATTTGGTTCGAAGTCTGATTTGAGCTACCCCCCTACAACACTCATTGCAAAACTGATTACACGTCCATAAATTAGATAATATGATACTATCATATACAATAAAATATTTCGCATAAGAATACGTATTTGTTAAATCCTAGTATATAGAGAATATTTTATCGTGAACTTTAAACAAACTGTATTTTTTATCTTAAAATGTCCTAAAATTGCAATATCTTTTGCAGAGCATATTTTACAAGGTAATACATTAAAAACCAATATTTTTTAAAACAATCCCAAAATAGAATCATCAACCAAGAAATTAATCGTTTCACTTCAATTGTGATTATTAACACTGAAATGATATCTTCGTTGTTAACATGATTCAAGGGAACATAATAGATAACGGAGCAGAAATTAATTTTGCTATAATTTCATGTGACTTTTCTTCATTTGAAAAAAATTACCTATACTTTATCCTTGAACTTCGGATATCGTAAATTTCATTTAACAATTTAAATGTACGAAGTTATGTAATTAAAAAATTATCATACATGCTCTACTATGCAGTCACAAAAACAAATACAAGCCTTCAATCCTCTTATCTGATAATTACAAGTGGTAGGCTCGAGGATATGTCGACAATTTCTGCTAAAACTTATTCAAATCCATTATAAGAGTCAATTCTACGTATGTACTCTAATATGCATATATTTTGCGTTTACCCATAGCACGTATGTAAACACATGTTTAATTTGTATTTCCAATTTTTCGTTTTTTTTTATCTTTGAAAATTTAAAATGGTATTTTAATACATAATGTACAAGGGGTTTCGAAAAAGCGTTGCTCTTGCGTTGCTATTTCTTAATAGCTGCTAGAAGATAAAGGATAATAGTAATAGATAATAGTAATAATACATTTATTTACATTTAATTTCCAATGGAGATAAAGGAGTTTTTTTGAGGAAAGTGTTATACAAATCTTTTTGCGCTAAATCTAAAACTATTATTAATAAAAAATAAAAAATAAAAAATAAAAAATAAAAAATAAAAAATAAAAAATAAAAAAAAAATAAAAAATAAAAAATAAAAAATAAAAAATGAGAAATGAGAAATGAGAAATGAGAAATGAGAAATGAGAAATGAGAAATGAGAAATGAGAAATGAGAAATGAGAAATGAGAAATGAGAAATGAGAAATGAGAAATGAGAAATGAGAAATGAGAAATGAGAAATGAGAAATGAGAAATGAGAAATGAGAACTGAGAACTGAGAACTGAGAACTGAGAACTGAGAAATGAGAAATAAAAAATAAAAAACATCTATTTAAGACAGTTATTACTTTCTTTAAGAAATTCCAACTTAAAAAAAAATAGAGCGATCGTACAACGTGAAATATATAAAATATCTCTCAAACAATAGCTCTTCCCCTAGAATATCATCAAGTTACAATTGTGAAAATTCTTAAGTCAATTTATAATCATAAAAAAAATTAAAATCTTGTTCTCCTGAATAAACCTTTTCTTAATTTTTCTACTGATGACACTTGTTCCTTCTGTGCAATGTAATTCTACGTTTTCCATCTATTTTGTTACAGTGCTTGCTTTTTATAAAATAGTACGAAAGCAATAGTAAGATGGAAAGTAACATTTCTATGAAATATTCATAAAATAATTCCACGTTTTATATTCTCCTTTGAATGAAAATTAAATTGGCTTTTCAATGTCACCTTAATGCATTTCTGCCTCGCCTTATTTCCTCGTGATATTTCAGACTTATTAGTTTTTGCATTTTGACAGCCACAGGTGTAAATCGCCACCGCGAAACGCGCGAGCAAACATGCAAGATGAGAAGCTGAGGATCATAAGCATGCTCATCGCTATATGCACTTGTTTTTGCACGAAACGTGCACGTGATTATTAGCGAATAAAATGACGCAGGTAAGGAACTCTGGATACAGAGGCGGAACAGATTAATTCTTCTAGCTGCTGATCTTGTGACGCTTCGTCATATATCAACGATGCTCTACTATTTATCGCCCGAACGAAATAAAGTAACGAATTGCGTCAACGCAAGGAGCGAAGTACACCGGACGAATTCGATCACCCGAGAAGGTGCAAAATTGTTTGTCGCATCTGTCCATATGTGATATGAAGCATCATCATAAATATTATTCGAGCAATAATCTACCTTAAGTGTATCCCGAGTTATTAACCTTATTCTCCAGCGATAAACGTATTTTCTGGTAGAATAAATCCCTCATTATCCGAACACACATTGCCAGTAGCTGAGTATTCGAATATCGATGGAATATTTTGTAAGTGATTCATCTAACCTGAAGAACCACAAGTAACTCGTGGACTGTTTACTTTATAAAATAAATTCCAAACAAACAATAAGGAGTAAGGAGCTTTTTACTATCTTACTTTTTTATCAGGATATGACAAAGATTTTCGTATTTTCTGAAAATTGAGTACCCAATATTTCATTTCGAAATTTAGAAAAGTCTCCAATGCTGAATAAAAAAGAATTACATAAGCCTTATGCGTGGAAAATTTAATAGAAATGTATAAAGAATTTCATACAGTAATTTCTACTTCGTGTAATGCTGGAACTCTTATCCGTTACATTTAATGTATCTGTTTATGAATTAAAGATTTTACTGGAGCACACTCAACTGTTAATACTGAAACTGTCGTCGTAAAATATACCATATTTTTATCAGATACTAATGTGTTATTCATTTTTAAACATTCATAATGCATTACATCAAATGCTTTTTATGATTATTCACTTTTAAGGTTTAAAATTATTTTATAAAGGACTATGTTCATCTGGAATTCATTTTTCAATTCTTTTCAGTCTATACAGTTATATGTTCAGAAACTTATATATATATATATAAGTTATATGTTCATCTCCAATTTCATTAAATTATTTTATAAAGGACTATGTATATATATATATATATATATATATATATATATATATATATTGTAAAGTTTCTGAACATATAACTGTATAGACTGAAATGAAATTCTAGATGAACATAGTCCTTTATAAAATAATTTAATGAAATTGGAGATGAACATAGTCCTTTATAAAATAATTTTAAACCTTAAAAGTGAATAATCATAAATAGCATTTGATGTAATTTTACGACGACAGTTTCAGTATTAACAGTTGAGTGTGCTCCAGTAAAATGTTCAATGTGAACAATGAAAAGATTCACATCGAAATACTGGGCAGTTCAAAACTTGTAGTTCGTCGGTAAATTCAACAGTTTGATTTTCCCATTAAGGCAGTGTTCCTTTGCGCGTGTTATTGATCACGCAACAGAAGTTAATAGAGCTTCTGTGAGATATAATTATTCATCCTGTGTATCCATCTGATCCAGATGTGATCGGATTATCTTTTGTTTCGATCGATGCAAAGCTTTCTTAAAAAACAGCTTCAAGGATAGACACGATTGGAAACTGATTTCCAGATGAGAAGTCATAGAAAGGTGTGGAAAATATACTATTATTTAAAATAAAACATTTTGTAAAAAAAAAATCATGTGTAAATATTAGAAGAAAGTATTGTAAGAATGTTAGTACTTCAAAGTGTTTTAAATTTCCGCATTATCAAATATCAAAATAATCGATTGTTTCAAGTGATAACGTTTTGTTTCCTCGTTGATATAGATTACTATACACAATACTTATTTATGTTCGAAGGTTTGTGGAAGAATTACCTATTTAAATCTAATTCCTCAAAACTTACACAACCAATCAAGGAAATCTGCTTTACATACACTATTCTCGTGGCTCTTATTTACTCTTGGTGAATTTTTCCAAGATTTTCCTCGCGGCACCCCCCAGAATAGTTCCAAATAATACAAAAAAATCTGAGTAAAGTTTGAGCCCGATCGGATAACTGGAAAAGGAGCCCTTGAACATTTAAATGATTATTTAAATGTTCACAAAGTCGATTTTGTATAATATCCTCCAACTTATTGATTACATAAAAAAAAGTGTCAAACAAAAGTTGTAGATCCAGACAAGGAGCATCGTTTATGTTCTATTACTTTTTCTCGTGCGATAAACGGTTTTTGAATAAATTTCGAGAAACAGGAAAAACTATTTTTTTTTTGTTTTTCAAATTTTGAAAGTTTAAATCCTTCTCGAACACTTTATTTATTGAGGCAAAAAAAATTGTAATTTTTATTTTCGATAACTATTTTTTTAACGCTTAAGGGGGGGCATATACTGAGATATGCCAAACTATAAAGAATTTTTTTCCATATTTTCAGTGTTTCATATGTCATGAATATTTCCTGAAAATTTGATATAGACATTAGAAGTGAAGTATGCTCATTGGTGACAGAAACGTAACAGCATTAACCTTTAGAGTTGAAAATAATACATACACATTTCTTTTAGTCTTCATAAATAAGGAATGTTCGAGACACATTTTAATTTTCAAAATTTAAAAAAACATCGGACACGAAATCTTGCCCTTTTTAGGTAATAACAAAGAAACTATGAATCAAATAAAAAATCCGCGCTGTCAAAAAGCTGAGTAATAGTGTATCATAAAGCCATGCAAATTTTGAAGTAATTCGGTTGAACAGTCTTTGGGTAATCGTGGGTAACATGTTTGAAAATTATGATTTAGAGAAAAAAGCATTTGAATACCTTACGTCTGATGTCTATATCTTCGATATTTTTGCGAATTTCATTCGGTCGGGAGTGAAAAAACTCGTGAGCGAGCGAATGGGTTCGTGTGATACTCTGTCTCGCTTCGTCTTTCACTTGCCTACGCTCTGTCTCTCTCTCTCACACCATTGGCGGCTCGGAATCGTCGACGCTACGCGTTCAACGCTCATCGCCAGCCCCGAGCGCGAGCTCATAGCGAGAGTTCACTGCGCTTCTATGCTCTGTAAATCAATAGGGTGGCCCTGATTTTCAACCTGCGAGTTATTTTGCTTTCACCCCCTAATACGGTTCCATTTCATAAAAAATAGTCCCTGAAAAAAATTATTACAATCGGGCAACAGGAAGCGGTGCCTAACCCAGACCTAACCCAGACCAGGCCTTAAAGTTTAGAATTCATCAATGGTTCGAAGGTAGAGAGGTGGGGGCAAAGAAATACAAAAAAAATTTGATACGTATAAATAAGGGCCACCCTAGTAAATCAATCGTACATTATACAGGGTGTCCCACTTAGAATGAAGATCTAAATTATTTTCGCTGCCATAGAACGTATGAAAAAATGACTATGAGGAGTTCATATGGCTTGAGGACGTGTATTGTCTGTCACTCTCGAGACAAATTTGTTGTATTTAAAACTCTAAATTATGTATCATTTTATTGGAAAAAGTTGATTTAAACAGACGATATTAGCATTAACCCTTCACACCCCAAACAAATTTTGCAGTATCAGCGTCTGACAACTGCCAGATATTTTTATAGTCATTATTCTGCAAACTGAGTGTTCTCTCACAAAGAAATTGTTAATCCATATAATTAATCTTTTTATCATTAAACTTTTTCATTTATAAATAAATATTTTATTTATAAAAATTAATAAATTAATAAAAATAAATTTATTCTTAAAAGTTTATTACAAATTAAATCAATTGATTTTATTATAAATTTATTTCATGTTTACTATGTATTTCGCCGTGGAATGCACATAATTAAAGATCAGGTTACAAACGTAATAAGAAGCAATTAAAGTAACAAAGCAATTTTAGTCAGATATTAGGTTGGCTAACGCGATCTCATTAATTCTTTCGCAATTTTTATAAGACAAAGAGAGATGTAGAGAGGTGCCGCGCGAATTGTTTAAGATTTATAGATAACACATAACACATTCGTGCAATGCAATGCAATGCATAAAGTACCCGTGAACAAAGAAGTATAATTTCATATAAAATCAGTCTAATCAGACGCTGTAGAAAGCGGAAATGTATTGATACTGGCTATCGCTATTGTGTGTTCCTTCTATCAAATATATGTTACGCGTTTTTTTAAATTTCTCGATATATTATCCGCCAGATGAAGTAGATGAAGGATTTATCAAAAAGTGATTGTGATTTATCATTGGATCTGACAATATAGGGGGTATGGGTTCTTTGTCCTTTAATCCCGATAACATAGAAAGGTTCGATAATGAATGATAAATCGTCAATCACTTGAATAACTTTAATCGATCAAATCATTACATGATATGTACTGTCTGATTCCTGGCATTGCTGAAACAGGGATAATAATTATTTGTCTGAAGCTAAGTTGAAGTTGTGGAATAAATTCTTAATTACATTTTCTACAATACAGATTTAAAATAATTTTTTTATTTAGATAGAAAATCTCCTGAATCTTAATATATAAAGCAAAAAGTTTATATGTTGTGTGTTTGTCTGTCGCCTAAAACTGTCGAACGGTAAACTCTAGTATCACGAAAGGTGCCTCGGCTCATTATGCCTGAATAATCCAGATGAATGTGACTATTTTCACAAAAAAAATTTTTTGTATAAAATCAGAATCTAAATTCCGACCGAAGCTGAGTAGTAAAGCTAGTAATATGTAAGTACCCATAAAAGAGTTTTGCACGATTTCACTTTTGCACCTAACAGAAAAATCATTTTTATTTCTTTTATCCCCCAAATCATTCAAGTTTTTATAAGAACGAGATACAATATGTATAGCCCGCATTTATATAGATGCCTACATATAAGCATCGTTTTCCTCAAAGTTAATTCAATATTTCATTAGTAATATTTAATGTATCAAATAAATTTTACTGAAATCTGAAAAAAAATCATCCAGCGTTGGCTCAACTCTATGCGTGGACGAGCGGTCACTGCTCCACGCTAGGGTTTATACAAAAACTGACTTTTGAAAAAAAAACGGTTTTCGAATATCACTATTCCCCAAAAACCGGATGAACTGGTTTTTCGATTTTTCACATAAAATATAATTAAAATAGAAAATAAATATTTGTACTTATTTTAAAATTTTCAGTTTTTTTTAATATTAATGGAATTACAAAAATATAAATAAAAAAATAAAAAAATAACTAAAATCCGTAAAATTCATTTAATATTTATGGATATACAAAAATATAACACAATATAATACACTGTATACAAAACCAAACGAGAAAACAAAAATAACTAAAATCCGTTCACAATGTAAATTTTTATTGCATTTAGTATTTTTCAGTTAGTTTCACAGTAAACTGTTACCTAGTACAATATGCTTTTGTCCGAGGCGATTTCAAGAAAAATGTTAACGTTTTTAATTAAATAATTAATTCATTTTTACATATTAATTCTAGTATATAAAACTGTATTTTTTTTAACTTAAAAACCGTTTTTCGAATTTTACAAATGTATAAAAAAAAACAGTTTTTAAACCCGGTTTTTAAAAACCGACAAACCCTACTCCACGCTCAGCTGTCTCGACTTTAAACTGCGCGCGTCGGAATTTGGGCCGCTGATATTCAACTGTTAATATTTCGAGAACGAAGCCTTTGATTCCACAATGGTAAAGGACTTATCGATGTCTTTTTGCATCAGGATATTGTATGCTCCGGATTGTACCGTAATTTTGGGACGCCCTGTACATCTACCGTATATCTATAAAATCATATGTGACAACGATATCATTGTTTTTTTATCGATTTTGTCACGTTTTCTGTAACGCTTTAAATGCCACGTTTTTTGTAACGCTATAAAGTGGGGATATTATAAATAATACAGAAATTTGTTTGGTGTCCTTCTTTTCGCCATTTATACCGGATTAATGGAATACTGTTCTTATTTAATATTCATGTGGCCTTTTAAAATTGAAAACTAAAACATCACGGAAGTCGTGTCACGATTCATGAAACTCTTTAAATGGAGGTTATTTAAAAAGTGTTTGGTGTCCTTCTTTTCTACATTTGTTCAGGTTGAATGGAATACTGTTCGAATTTTAAATTCATGTTGTGTTTTTAAATAATAACCAAAAAATCATGGAAGCCATTGTTTTTAATGGACAAGTTCTTTGTAACGCTTTAAAATAGGGTTATTGTAAATCATAAAGATGCGGTAAAGATCACGGTTTGGTCATTGTATGTTCCGGATTGTACCGTAATTTTGGGACGCCCTGTACATATTACTATAACAGAAATAGACCTATAGTGTATAGGATAGATTTTGTTCAGAATGGCCCAATGAACACGTGGGCGAAGTTTGTTGAATACCTCACGGGACACCGTGTATAGCACTCTACTCGGAACGTACTCCCAAACATTGTGTCAAGATCTGGTATACCCGTTTTTAATCACCTTGTATAACTAGGACCAAACAGTGCCAATGGTCCTTGTAACAATCATACCAACGAATAAACCTGCACTTTTAATCCACCGGATGGTGACGCGATGATTACGATCAAATATGCATTAATTGATATATCGATCTCTTTATCTCTTACACGCGCAGGGCATGCGGGGTATGCCAGCATAAAAGTGGAGGAACATACAAATCATTCTGTGACAACTGCGTTTCACATTTACGATTCATCATTTATTTTTTACTTGAAAATATTCTCATTGAGATTGGTAGATGATTGTTATTAATAAATTGCACGCGTACGCTTGCATTTACTTCATCAAAATATAACGCTGCTTTGCAATGATAGATGTATACTCGGTCTCAAATATGAAGGAACCTGCTAACCGACGAGTTTAAACCGGTTCTGCGCAGGTCGACGCTCATTGGTGCCGGGAGAAGCCGCTATTGGCTGTACCCCCACCAACGCTTCCTCGGAGCCAATGAGCTCAGTCTGCATGCGCAAAGCGGGTTCCTTCACATTTGAGAACGAGGATAGCTATTCACTCTTGGTTAATCAAAATTTTCGTTTGCAATCTGTGCCTCGAATTCGCGTCAGTAGGCAGTGATAACAAAGAATGAATTTTTATGTAGGTGTGCAAGAGTGGAAAACGGGTGTATGGACACTTGTGTGTGCAGCTGCACACCGGTGAGTAAACGAAAAACAGATAACAATGATTTTGATTGATGGTTCATTCCAAGAAAATTAATTGGAATTTCCTGAACCACATTCCATTAATTTTTTCCAATTTTTTCTTTCCATCTTTTCGTTCTGTGATAGGGAGCAGTGGATTTGGAGTGTAAAAGTAATCCACCTACTAGGAGAAGTACTTTCAAGTGTAATTTCATAGAAATTTATTGTATTTTTTATTGGTCGTGCAAGGTTAAACACGTTAAATGGCGTCGGCGTGTTTTCACGCCCTGAGATTTGTATACTTTACACCCCTTTTTTTTATTTAGAGAGCATCGAAAGTAGGGACCATAACTGTTGTAACCAAAATGAAAAAAGTCATAATAGGATAGTAATTATTTTTCCACTAAAATGTTTCTGGTTACAAATAATAATTACATGTGACCGAAATTTGTTTTCCATTGCTGATAAGCATTATTGATGGGGGGTGTTTGTTCGGTTGTTCATGTAATTATGGATGAGGAACATTTATTTCGATTGTTCGTAACAGTTATCGACGAGAGAAATTAATAATAATAATAATTATAATAATAATAATAATAATAATAATGATAATAATAATAATAAGTTTATTTGTACTACAGGCTCACAGCCTATTACAAAGGAGGTTCTTTGGTTTTCACATTTACATCCTTACTTTTATCTGTTTTACAATGTACTTAAGCCTAATAGCCATACTTTATGTATAAATAATTTTATACTCTTATAACAAATAGGAAAAAAAAACCTAAACCTAAACCTATTTATACTCTCATTACATTTCAATTAGCGCAAGTTTTTTTATTTTTATGACTGACTGTACAAAATAAAACATATTCTTTGCTTCCTCGATATTCCCAATATTTAATACTTTAGGGAACTCTTTTCCCCTAACTTTTTGCGTATGCCCTTGTTGATATTGGGAACATACAGACAGAACATGCTTTAAAGTCTCCCTTCTTCCCATTTTGCACAGTTGACATTCCTGACGAGAGAAATTATTATTCATCAAACTGAAGCTAATATGTATAATAGGGTGTGTCAATTTTTTCAGTGATTTAATTTTAAACGCGACTAGTGGAAAAATGGCACAATTTCAGGTTTAAAATTAACCACTACCTTTAAATTTTCTGTAATACATTATTTACTTAGTGGGAATTTGATTTGTAATTGTAGAAAAATACGAGAATTACTAAAATTATTTTTAAAAAATTAATAATTGAGCTTATGAACCGCAACAGAAGCGAACAAGATATCGCTTCTTTGGTGGACTTTGTTAAATAGCATTAAATTTACTACATAGATGACTACCATATTTTCATTTTGTAATGAATACATATTTCCATACATTTTCATGCGAATGTAATAAATACTAATTTTATGCGAGCAAGACTCCCTTTAAGCAGTATATGAATATGTAATTTGTAGTTAAATCTTACTTAATTTTCACTTTACTCAACTGTGATTTGAAGTAGCTAAACCTCACTGAAATCAATTTCTGAAGGTAGTTTCAGAATCAGGATTAAAAACACCATTACTTTGTCACTAGTCATTTTAAAATTTTTAAAAATTTTAAATTTACCCACAAAATTGACACACCCTAATTTATAAAGTAAAATCACCATTACTTTGTCATTAGTCATTTTAAAATTTTCAAAAATTTTAAATTTACCCACAAAATTGACACACCCTAATTTATAAAGTAAAAACACCATTACTTTGTCACTAGTCATTTTAAAATTTTCAAAAATTTTAAATTTACCCACAAAATTGACACACTCTAATTTATAAAGTAAAACGCTGTTTGATTTTTCTGTTTTATATTACATGGAAGATAAATATTATGCTCAACTCCTATGTTTCTTATTAAATATTAATAAAAAAAAAACTGCAACTTCTTCAAAGAAGCATAAAAACATGGTCCAAGTTTCAAATGAATCGAATCGCTGGTTTCTTAAAAAAAAAAATCCCAAATTTTGCTAGGTTTTTAGTGCAAAAAATAGGACTCCTCCCTTAATCCTCCAAAAATGGTAATTTCTGTACTCTCTATTATATTTTAAAATATCACTAATGAATTGGCGAGATTTTCCTGAAGAAAATGAATCGAAACTCGACTTTACTTCCACTATTTTTAATCACACGTGATGGTACATAATTGGTATACAGAATTCTGAAGCGATTCGAATTATGCACAATTAAAATAGCCGGATAGGTTCGTATTTGGATTCATTTTCATTGGAAACACCTCCCCTATCCATTGATATTACTCCCCTGAAAATTATTAAATTTCCTGTTATAAGATTTTAGTTAATATTCATCAAATTCCAATATTTAGTATTTTTCCCACGTAGCATTTCACCTAACGACAGAAATTTGAATTGCATGAGTTGACGTGGTGAATCCAAGTGGTGTAATTATTATATCATTATCTTCAACTTTATCATTACTTCAAATTTAGTTTAGCCAGCCAAAAAATGATAAAAAAATCACAATTATTTTTCAGACACATCTCACTCCAGAATGGTTTGTACAGAATTTTCTTATGTGGTGTTTTTTACTTCTCACAAATCTACAATAGAATTTTGAATCATTCCATTCATCTCTTCCTAACCCGGGGTCCAAATATTCCATTGAGTCGTTGTATGCGAATATCTTCTTTTGGGAATAATTTATTCAAGAATTAAAAAATGTATGTCTCATCTCGTTTATTTATTTGCACAGGTATTTCACCAGACGATCAAAATTGCCGCATCGATCTTCGATACTATTGAATCAATAATGACAGAGCTGTTGCAGTGTTAGGAAATAAGACAAATTACGGTAAAGAAATAAAGTTACCGATGTCTGCAACTGGATTGCTATACTGGCAGGTATCAGCTGTAAATATTACATTTTAAAACGCATTTTCTTACTCAAAGTTGTTTGAAGGTCATGTAACAACAGGTCGTTGAATTCTTCTTGACGTCAGGCACGAAACTGTGCACAAAAGCAGACACTGTCTAACTAAAAAAAAAACATGGATGACTTCCAAGACACGAAATGTATGGTCTTGAAAAAAATTGATCTGCCAGTAAAATATATGCTTCCTCATGACAAGTAGTTTGTTCTCCAGACATTTCTTTCGTGTCGTTAAAGTAACGGTGATTCGCGAAGAATTAATGTTACATGACTCACCCTGTATGTGGATATAAAAAGCGGGGAGTTCAACAAGTCTTACGACAATCAAGATAAGTGAAACATCAAAATTCCTAAATGCTTTATTGCCTAAGCCAGCTCAATGCATGTGATATTCAAATGATCGTGCAAGATACTTCCGTCTAAGTCATTTCATTAAATATTGTTTTATTTGATTATTATTTAATTGAATATTATTTTATTTGATTACTATTAAGAATTATACATGTTTTTGAGAACTTTTTATTTTATATAAATCTCTGAACATGAAACTATAAACTGTTATATTTTGAATAATATCTGAAAATAACAAATACGAAAATTTTTAGACAAAAAAATCATAAAAAACGTCATGAAATGGCATGTGCCTGTTTTCCATTGGGCCCCTTAATTACATACACCCGCCAGACTCGGGCTCTGATTGGTCGGTGCTTTTTTGTTAATATCTCGTTAACGAAACCTCGGAGAATATTTTCGCAAAGGAAAAAGTTGTTTGCAATTACCCCCTGAGTCACCCCCTGCAAGGAACCGCAGCATTTTTGGAACACCCTGTAGACTGCCTACTTTATATCTACCGCTTTACAAATAGCATCGGGGATTTGTACGCTATCATTCTCCAGATGCAAGCTAAAAATCGAAGTCGTACAATTCGAATCCTTCCCTTTTGACAATGAGTGTTGGGCGATGCCGGTGTTGCAGTGATCGCTACCGTAGAGTAGCTCCGCAATATAGTGGTTAGTAGTACATTTCAGCGAGTCGATCAGCAGGTGCTAATGTGTGTTTCGAGGCAGACGGCCTCAAACTGTATTTGGTCGTGCTGAAAATATAGACGTTAGGTTGCTCTTACAACCGAATTACTTTTTTTTTCGCACGAAGAAAACCCCGAGCCTCTTTTGCGCCCTAGGCGAACTTGCCAAATTGCGCTCCTTATTTATAATACATTTATTTAAGCTTTTTCATGACCTTACTCTGAATTTTTATTCGTAGCATGAAACATTTATAACACATCTTGTACGATTTTATTTAAAACATTATTTTCAAAAGTGCCAACAACGAAAATACCATTTTGCGCCTCTTCTCACCTTTACCCCTGATTATTATAAATTTCTAAATACAAAATTAGGTACGAATACATATAAATTTAATTCTCAAACTCTCTAAAAGTGAATCATTAAGGGGGTATTTTCGTTTAGAGGAACGAGATCCTCTATTCTCTTTAGCGACGACCCACAAAAAAGCAAAGCAATTTTTACCGATAAGCATTATCCACACGTATTTATTAACATTTCAGTAAGTTGTAAAAGAAATTCAGTCATATATAATAATAATTAATGTAGATATGGGTTTTTCTCAAAAAGGTGTTTTTCATGACGGTACACGCGACATCTCAACTTCTAGTGGGCCAAGCTGGTCCACCTTTTTCATACACCTTCAGAAAACATACTGTTGAGCGTTAGCTTCACCAGACCACCAAGGACGCACAAGGATGCCTTGTCCTTTTCGACGCCACATTTGTTAGACATTCGGTCTGTCAGTCCGCGCCTCGTAGACTTGATACGAGGGTTGTAAACTTTTAGCGTTACGGTACTTGACGTGAAAATTCAGGCAATCTACCCGAGTCACGGCCAAGGGTCTCCAGACAGCCGCAATAATAAACAGATGGCCGTGCGGCGACCGGCTCATGGGCTGATTATTCGTTAAGATTTCCCTTTCCGTTGCATTTTCCATGAACCATTTCCACATCGCGTCTCACCAATAGCTCATAGTTTCGACCACCTCTTTTTTCCAAGACACACCCTCTGAAGGAGGTTCCATAGTCTTCCTGCGTGAAGTCAAGCTCCTCCGGGGGCAGAAGCCAACAGAAATCGAACGTATTCGCACCGAATCATATCTTTTGTACCCGCATACACCAGGGCTGTCTCATTGAAGAATAATAAAGTTACTTATTCATTGTTACTTATTAATCGGGGTGTCTCATTTTATTGAACGACACACCTATCAGTAACCTTCGAATCCAGTGAGCTCTTATGACCGCAAGACGTCGTAAGAGTAAGTGACATTGTGTCGAGGAGATTTACAACCTCCTACAAAATCGACGCTTTGCTCGCTATACACATACAATTCTAGCCGGCAGCAGAATCAAGGCGCAGTAGTTTTTCACAGGTTTAAGGCCGTTTAAAGACGAAAAGAACACGGAAAAGAGGAGTTTAACCCCTTGGCCTGCCGTTTAAATTCCGACCGCTGGCACCAAATCAGCACCAGCGGTGAGCCACGCGTCGAGCCATTTCACGGTTCGGCTCAGCGTCCGAAGTTGTCAATCGCACGCGTCTTAGCCCCGTTGTAATGAGTAAGAATACACAATGAGTGTATTCTCAACAACAACGCGTCATCCCAAACTGCCGCATCACCACGCACGATTCGTCACTTCGAGTCATGTCCAAAGGGCAGGCTCGCCCTTACGTATAGTGCCTCTACGAGCTATAGTGACTTAGGTGTGAGGTCACTCAGTGGGGTCTTAATCGCCAAACGTGCCCCCTACTCCCTCTTGCAGGGCTGTGTTTAGGGAAGACCAGGACAAAACCAGGGTCCTAAAGGGTGAAATCTCCAAAATTACCTGAAGCATGCAGGGATTTTAATTTAAAATAAGTTGTTAATATAAAATAATTTATATTACAACTGTTCTAATGCTGTACATATACCTTACTACAATGGATTTGTATTTAATATGTGCTGACATTGAGACAATTTTTAATAGCCAGTAGCAAAGCTTAATTGATGTCTTTTAATAATGATAAACAGTATCTTCAATTTCTGTTTTATTTTATTAAAATCGAAATTGTAGCACTTAATCTTTAGGGCCCCGGTTTTGTCCTGGTCTTCCCTAAACACAGTCCTGCAAGAGGTCACTTTGTTGTATTCCGTATTTTTCGTATTACTTTTATTTTATTAAATAACTTTATACAAATAACGGAAACTAAGACGATTACAGATAAATACTAGATTATAGATTCAGAACTAGATTCTCGTGTCCAGACTATTCGGACTGAAGTGCTCAAGTGCTTCCGACTGGAAGAATTGCGTGTAATATATACATGTACGGTTTTCGGTAAGCTGAAAAGTGGGGGTTGTCCTGAGTTTAACGGTCGTTAAGGGATGAGGCATAGAGATCGAGGTTCAAGGATGAGTAATAGGGTACGGATAAGGTCATAAAAGAAGGACTTCAGGATGCTTACTATTGCTATCTGGAAAACTAACGCGCTGACTAATACTTTATATAGATTTAAATGACGTTGGTATACAACAACTTTAGCGGCCCATACCCAGCAGGATATCGGTTAAGACCCTGCGGAGTGGCATCACACCTAAGTCACTATAGCTCGTAGAGGCACTGTACCTACCTATCTCGACAGTATATAAGCTTGTCTCCCTTGACCTAGGCGCACTTCTTGCATTAGTCTCAACGCCGAAACACTCCTGATTTCTTCATGTAAACGGTTACCGAGGTTACCGCGCAAATTCCGAGTATATTGTGTCCGAACATTATAATAAATATATATTAACGATTGAAGTTAGTGAACATATTAGTGATCTTTTGTATTCACCTAACTCCTTCATAACACCGTTAGCCAAGTTGCAACAAAGTGTAGTAGGCAACCGGCATTTAGGCAACGGCCTATGGTGTGCGCTGAGGCCCATAGGTGGCGTCCATTTATGAGGAGTTCGGAGGAGGACAGGGATCGTGGAGAGTCGGCGTAGCCGTGGAGACAAACGCGACTGATCAGCACGCGGACGGCTTGGGTTCGATTCCCGGCGCCGTGGCTCTCTTTTTCCGACTCCTACAAAAGTATATACACGTGTATGCGGCCAGGAATAACTGAGATGAAAAGAAAGACATCGGCGAAAAAGTTGAGTCGTAGTATCTACTAACCTCGATCCTGACCCTTGGTGTTTACGTTTCGCCCGATCGACGTGCCGCGAGTCTCGCTCTTGCTTTCTATCTTTGGCCCGATCGAGAGACCACGAGTCTCACTCGATGTTGTAGGCCAAGGGCTTAAATTCGAAGCCCCGCCATTTTGTGAATTTTTAATTTTTTTTCATAAATCTACTACCGGCTATAGCCGCACTCTTACCGATTAAGAATCCTTTTGGTTTTTTCGTTTTGGATCCGCGAAACAGCCGGAATCGTATATACCATGAGACAACTTTTTTTGCACACGTTTACGAGATGATCCATATCTCCATTAATTATTACTATACGTGGCTGAAATTTTTTACAACTAAATGAAATGTTAATAAATACGCGTGGATAATGCTCATCGGTGAAAACTGTGTAGTTTATTTGTGCATCGTCCCTAAAGAAAGGCAAAAAATTGGCCTCCTAGACGAGAATACCCCCTTAAGTTCAGAGGTGCGCAAAAAATTATTTTAAATAAAAATTTGTGTACAAAATTTTTATTTAAAATAATTTTTTGCCCACCTCTGCTTAAGGGGTTACGCCACCCTGAAAGTTTTGAAAGAAAACGATTTTTTTTTCTTTGCACTTTCTTATTGCGTAAAGTTTTAAGAATTATTTAAGCCATGGTAGGCGCAAAAATTCCCTAAAATAGCCGAGTTTTTACTTTTACAATTTCTATTAAATACAGAAAAATAGTCAATTTTATTTAGAATTTTTTTTACCCATTATTTAGTAAAATATACGAATAAAATATATATTGTGTTTCCATTTTTGAGTACGTGTGTTTGTATTCATTTTTTCGTCAATTTTCATCACCAACCTATGTGTACGCTCAATTTCCTGAGTAACTGTATCTCTATACATATCGTTAGATAAACACGCTGTATCTTATCAATATGTAAAGTGCATTCATACAAACTTCGTTTTTTTTTTAATATAACTCTGCTGGGTTAATCAAACGTTTGGCCAAACGATGTTCGATTAAGCAAGGCGCTACTGTGTTTTGTATATAATTTAAACTGATAGATACCTAGCTTCGCGACTTTCTCTTTTAAGCACATCTGGTCATTGTCACTCTCTTAAGACCTTTAGTCCGTTTCGAGCGTCCGTAACTTAACAGTAAACAGGCGGAATAGGCCGTAGGCCCCAAGGCCCTTCTTTTTCAAACCGTTACAACCGAACTTTCTCCAGACTACCACTTCTACCCTTACCAGTTCCATTTCCCACACCCTCGCAATAGAACAACCAATAGGATTCTCCAACTTGTCGACGTTCATCCCTGAGTACGTCTCTAGGTTTAGAAAGCTTTGACTCTTGGTACTGTGAAGTCATACTCCAACATACTGTATAATAAAGACGTGTTTCGTTTTATGCAAGTATTCGAATTTGTTCTACCCCGGGTTCATGACAAAACATAAAAGAGACACATGAGTTGTTCAAGGTCTGGCATGTTTTATTAAGCCATCGTTGGCTTTCAATGAGAAATGCGCTCAGCGTACATTTCCACGTGGGAAACTTTTTAACGTACGAAGGCCCTCGAATCCCACTTTTCTTTTTGCCGAATCGAATGCTGCATGTACCGAAACCGTGTTTCCATTCACGCCAAACCAGTTCCGATCGGACGTTACATATCGTTCGTTTCTGGGTAATTGTAAGGTATCAGGCCCCGTGGCTAGAAAAAATTATTGCCAGCCTGTCAATTGTCCCCCGAAACCAAACGGAGAATCCTGACAACCTAGCAGAACACGCACCAATAACACCCACCGGTTCTCCTTGACACAGGAACTAGCAATAGCATCCGGCTAAATTGCAACTGTCATGATTTTGCTCAATAGAACAAAAGTCGTTCCGTGTTTTGAGAACAAAAGTGAAAGCGACGTACGAACGTTCCTTTGGTTTGCGCGTGGAAAATTTACGTCGAAAATCTGTATACCATTGTCATGCGACTGTACAAATCAGATGCTGGGCTGTAACTGGCTCCTGAATGATGAATTTCACATTTTGGAAGGGAAATTTAAATACTGAAGGGGAAAGCCAGGATAATTATTTATCTAATGATGAACCGAAGAAGCAGAATAGATTTTTAATTATATTGCTCCAGATATAGATTCAAGCTGCTTTTAGAGATCATTTGTGCAGAAAAAGAAGTGAAATTTGAAGGTTGGAGAAAATAAAATGGTTCAGTGGAGAAATATTTCTTAATTATTTGATTTTTAAATTTTCAAATTTGAAGTTTTGTACGTTGAAAAACATTAAATATAGGTGTAAGGAATTAGTCACTCGTGAAGTGTTGCAATTATCATATTTGTTGTATACTTTTTGGGAATCAGATATGTTGTATTTTCATCCTCTACTTCCTCGAGAAGGAGAGGGTTGCTCCTCCACTGACAAATTCACAGAGGAGAGGCCCCTCCTTTCCTTGGAAAATGCAACCGATAGGTTTTTCGTCACCCTCAAAATTGGATAAGCGCGATCCACTTTCCAAACGCCGGAAAGATGGACATTCATTCTCGCACTGTCTTCCGAAGAGCATTTTTCACCTCTTTTTGGTGATCGCTCGGACCACGATTCTCATCGCGACAGATACTCATAGAAGAAACAACAGTCTAGTCATGGGCAATTTCGTTAAAAAAATCGATACTTAAGAATCGATTCTAATGAAACACCTATACAAGAAAAATTATTTTCAAAAAGAATCGAGGAATCGATGAAGAGATTGATAAAAAAATGTGATAGAGGAAATGATAAAAAAATACAATCAATTAAATGTGAGATAAAAAGAATTTGTATTGGATCAATTATATTGAAAAATATAGTATATAATATATATTCTTTACTTTAAGTCAGGGCCCGCTGTGGGGAGGGGGAGGGGGGGGCAGGTAAGGCGAACGCCCGGGGCGCCAAATTTGTAGGGGCGCCGCTGTATGCGTTTATTCATTTATATCCGTTCTGCTAATTGATTTTCGTGCCCTTGGAGGGACGCCATGATAATCTTGCCCGGGGGTGCCAAGTATGCTAAAGCCGCCCCTGCTTTAAGTATTATATATTATAAAACCTTTTTAAAAGATTCTATTGTATAGGTACCTACGTACATTCGTGAAACTCATACACACAATTACCTTTTGTTATATACAGATGTAAGTAGTTTATTTAATTTAGAACACCTGAATTTTATTTTTTTTATTATACATGAAAATTATAATTATAAAATTCTTAAAAATACAAAACGTCGGTTTTTTTCTCGATTCTTGGTTAGAAAATAATCGAATTTTACAGACTCGATTTTTAGAATAACGGATAAAATAATCGATTCTTCAGAAAAATAATCGATCGATTCTAATGGAATCGATAGAATAATCGATTCTTCAGAAAAAATAATCGATTCTTCAGAAAAAATAATCGATCGATTCTAAAAACATCGATAGAAGAATCGATTCTTCAGAAAAATAATCGATCCATTCTGAAAGAATCGATAGAATAATCGATTCTTCAGAAAAATAATCGATCCATTCTGAAAGAATCGATAGAATAATCGATTCTTCAGAAAAATAATCGATCGAATCTAAAAAAATCGATAGAAGAATCGACTCTTCAGAAAAATAATCGATCCATTCTGAAAGAATCGATAGAAGAATCGATTCTTCAGAAAAAATAATCGATCAATTCTAATGCAATCGATAGAATAATCGATTCGGCACAGGAATAATCGAATAGACTCGCCCCATCCCACAACGGTCTCTCCTCGGCAATGGTCGAATCACTGCCCATTTAATCTATTAGACGAAGTTTTATATTTAAATTCGGAATCACAGCACATTCTCCAACACTCACTGAATATTAATTCGGTGAGTGGCAAGTCATTAACATACTCGTAGGTACCACGGCGATTAGATAGGACTTACAACCCCAACAGGATTAAAAAGATACTGCGCACGTGTGTTGGTGGGAACATGCCAGACACCCTAGACACAGACAGCACACAAAGGATTTATCGAAAAATCTTTAATTTAAATGGTGTTTGACACTGAACTGACATTAGTAAACATTATAGTAAATACTGTTGTCTTAGTATTGTATTATTACTTACAATTAGGGTGCTAGGAAAGTTTTGTTACACATACGTATAAAGAAACAGCGTGACATGAGTGCTCGATAAATAATCTAAACAAGAACTCCTTGTAAACATAACGTTTACAAGTTTCAAATGTTTCGGTTCAACACGTGCCGAGTACTCACTTAATAACGTTAAGATATCATGCATGTACCTGCTTCCCGACACGATAATCGCGTAATCATTCATTAGCATTTACAAATGTTGCTTATTAACAAAAAGCTGCCACAAAGAAACACTCAATGTATTCACTTCCAAGTGATAATTGTAACTTATTAATATAGACCATAATGGTCATTTTAAGAAATCTTACTGCCACTCAAAGTACATATAATCAAACAAAATCGTTAAATAGCCTGCGCGAAATCGAAGGCAGATTAAAGATTAGCGTGGCATGTCCATTTGCAATTGATAAACTGCACTTACAAACCATTTCATACCTCAGACGTCTCCTAAACATACCCCGACATGTCCCGCGTGCACCGCTGCACGCGGGTTGCCTGCTTTTAGGCATATCTTTAACCGCTTATAACTAACAAACCAAGCCTGCACCTAGGGAATACAATCCCGGGATACAGTATCCCGGGATCACGCGTTCCCGGCTGTTTTTTGGATTCCAAAAATCCCGGGATTTGATACAACTAATCCCGAGAATTTTAGGATTTTTTAAAAATGTGAATTACCTTATGAACACCTGAAAAAAATAGAAAAATAAACAGAATAAATAAACATAGTCATTCCATAATAATAAGGACAATAATAAAAATCATGATTTATTTAAATAATAATGTTTTAATGTTTTTTTTTTAATGTATTTATTTAAATATAATGTAAAGTCGCATACAACTAACTGCACCATATTTATTTTTACAATGAAATTCTCACTTTCCGCTATTTCGTTATCGCGCTAGTTGCAAATCACAACTTGTCTGAACAAAAAGTCGTAAAGTCGAAACATTGTAGACATGTACGTACGTTTAGGTGCTTTGCTGTTTCTTCGTTCGCATTTCCAAAAATCTTCGTAATGGTTTACTGATATTATCTACTTATCGAGACGTTATTATTCATCATTGTTCTACTGTTTTATTATAAAAAATGATTTTAGCTTATGTTTCAGACTAATGATAGAATGTGAGTTTGTTTACTTTAAATAAAGATTTAGAATTTTCGCACATAATAAATCATTTTAATTACTGAAATTTTCTATTACCCAGTCCCGGGATTAGTCCCGGAATCCCGAGATAAACTTTAAAAAATCCCGCAATCCCGGGATAGTAAATAACGGCCGGGATTTTATTCCCCACCTCCACCGCAATATCGTTATTCTGGATGTCCGTCTTATTTTGAACCGACTTCAAAAAGGAGGAGGCTTTCGACTCGTATGTATTTTTTTTATTTTTCTCCCCACATAACTCCTCAACATATGGACCGATTTGATGATCTTTATTTTTATTCTAAAGAGGACGATCCCATCGTACACTGCATCAATATTGGCCCAATATTTTGTCAGTTCTGGTTAATTATGATTAAAGACTATTGTCACCTAATTATTATTATTTTATGCACCTACGCACGTGTCTCCTCAGCACGTTGTGTCAATACACATAAAACTAAAAAGTTAAAAATAAACAAATTTAAAAAAAAATTAAAACCGACTTAAAAAAAAAAATAAAAATGCACTAAAAAGTAAAAAATAATTTGTTCCCTTATTTAATCTACGACTCTCCATTTTTTAAGTCGGCGCCTCATCATTTACACTATAAATCTGGCGCCAACTTAAAAAAATGAGAGTCGTAGATTAAATAAGGGCAAAAGTTATTTTTTATTTTTAAAGAACAAAAATTAAGAAAGCTCACTTTACCGCGGTCTCCCCTACGGCTACAATTTCATGGAGTTTCAACGGGGTTGAAAATTTAACTTTAGTTCGCGTTTCTACGGCATCCGAACCACTGTGCCGCGAATCTGAGATTGTGAGTCTCTGGACGCTTGAGTTGTCACTGCTCTTCAGCAAAGTAATGCTGCCAGAGCTGGTTAAGCGTTTCCAAGGTGAGGTGTGATGCGACGGTGGAAATGAAGTGTTACTGGTAACAATGAACTTTAATATACTTACTGTTTAGCTGTGTACAAAGAAGCAGGTTTTTTTTAAACATTGTAATGTTAATAAAAATCGTGTCGAAGAACGAGTCTCAGCTTCAATTTATTTCTTTGTAATTAATTGAAAAAGAAACGCTTCCTTGTCGACAAAAACGACTGCCTGGTACCTCGAAGCCAGCAGTAATAGTTAAAAATGCCACGAGTGACGCACCGCGGAGAGTTCCAGGATTATGTTAATTGGAGTTGACGACCCAAGTGTCCGCGAGGCACAGGCAATAAATCTAAATTGATTTCAAAGCTCAATTATAATTTTTTGTAGATGCATCGGCAGACACAACTTGTTCCCATTTGTCACTGTCGAATGCTTGCAGCTTTTTGCGCGATATACAGTGAGTGCCACTCAAAATCGTACACTGTAGCTGCTTGCCAGATTATCGTTTGGAAAATATTCTTACCATAGATGTAAGATGAAGGTTTTTTTAGGAATACACACACTAACATAATTGTATTCAATTGTATTCACTGATTGCAAATAAAAAGCTTTATTCGTAATAGGAAAATTATACATATTTGGAAATAATGTACAGAAAATGCCAGTCACTGAAAATCGTACATGTCGAAAAATATGTTATTATCGTTAATAGAAAAAAAAAACGAAAGTGCATTTCAATATTTTGAGGGGCATCAACGATTATTTTCGACTGCTTGTAGTCGTCGTGGAACCGATTGCACTAATTTTTCGCAAAATTCCTTCGAAATGGTTGCCCAATCTTTTTGCAGTTTCGTGCAACTCGTTCATGATAATTATTGCGTCTAATAACACAGTACAACAAATTTTGACTTTTTTTCGGACTTGTAACATTCAATAGCCGTTTCTTATAGGTTTTCGTGCCCTGAAAACGAATCCGCAACCCGTTTGTCGCCATCACCCTCAGTTTTTGAGAAAATCAATTTTGAAAAAAACTGCGAATTTTCAACTTTGAGCATATTTTGTAGAGAAACGGTAATAGTTATTCGAATGTTCGTTGCGTAAAATTATTCTATGAACCCTCCCGAATACAACGATATAATTTATTATTACATTATGAACATTTAAATATGTTTAAACAACGATCAAAGGGAAAGTGACACCCGAAATGCAGTAATTTTTGCAGATATCTTTCAATCTATTTCCAAAACTAAGGGTCTGGGACAAAATCTGACCATCCCACGCGATGCAGCAGACATTTTTCCTTCGAAAAGCATCGACAGAAGTGGTAAAACACATTTTGTTTTCAATACAGAAGCGAAATAGTTTGGCAAAACGTGCGGCGGCGACAGTGGTGCTCAACGGCGGCGCGCGATTCACTGCCGCTCACAAGGAGAGTACTTTAAGTGTCCGCGTCCGATCAGTTTGATTTTTGGATATGTTATAGAGGACCGAAAAATAAGAAATACGTGTTTTTTATTTTTCCCCGTTTTCATATTTGGGGGGTGAAAACTGCGTTCAAAGTTAGGGTTGAAAAATCATTTTTGTGGATTTTTGAAAATCTGGTGAGTCAGTCATATTTCGCATTCAAAGACACAAAATTCGTCCACTGACACTATTCCCCTATCTCTAATAGTTCTCGAGGTATTCCACAAAAATGATTTTTCAACCCTAACTTTGAACGCAGTTTTCACCCCCCAAATATGAAAACGGGGAAGAATAAAAAAACACGTATTTCTTATTTTTCGGTCCTCTATAACATATCCAAAAATCAAAATGATCGGAGGCGGACACCTAAAATACTCTCCTTGTCAGTGTAACGCAACCGCTTAACACGCTTGACCACCACTGCGAGGGCGCACGTTTTGCCAAACTGTTTCGCTTCTGTATTGAAAACAGAACATGACTTAACACTTCTGTTGATGCTTTCCGGAGGAAAAATATCTGCTGCATCGCGTGGGGTGGTCAGATTTTGTCCGAGACCCTTAGTTTTGGAAATAAATTGAAAGATATCTGCAAAAATTGCTGCATTTCGGGTGTCACTTTCCCTTTGATCGTTGTTTAAACATATATAAATGTTCATAATACAATAATAACTTATACCGTTGTAATCGGGAGGGTTCATAGAATAATTTGACGGAACGAACAATCGAATAACTATTACCGTTTCGACACAAAAGATGCTCAAAGTTGAAAATTTGCAGTTTTTTTTTCAAAATCAAATTTCTCAAAATCTGAAGGTGATGGCGACAAATGGGTTGCGGATTCGTTTTCAGGGCCCGAAAACCTATAAGAAACGGCTATTGAGTGTTAGAAGTCCAGATGGCTGTTGTACTGTGCAATCCTTCTGACAATGGAATTACTTACTTTTTTACCCGACTGCGGCACGCAAAGGAGGGTATTGTGTTTATCAGGCTATGTATGTATGTCCATGTTACGCTCTAGAGTCTCTACGGATACACCGATTTGAACAAATGAGGTGTCTTTAGAATTGTCTTGACGTTCCGAATGTTATAGAATATAAAAAAAAATAAAAAAACATTAAAAAAATTAAATTAATAAAAAAATTAATTTTTTTAATGTTTTTTTAAGCAGTCGGGTTTTTTAATTTTTTTAATAGCCTAAATACTTTTCTACTTCAGCAGTTAATTTTGGTGCACCAAGGTCCTCGGATTATCTTTCACAATTATTTTCATAATCCACCGCTCGTCTCGCGTATTCATTTTCTTCTTTCTTTCACTTCTTACTTTGTTTAATACACGATCACATTCGTTATATATTTTAATTATATACTGTATAGTACTCCTTTTTCGATTAATAATTTCAGCTATTTTATTTAATTTTTTTTTCATTTTCATAATGGTAAATAACCAATTCGCGTTCTTCAAGAGTGCTTTGCTTCGTTTTAATTAATTTTACCCGTTGTGCACTAATTTGCGACTTTATACAAAACACTGAAGTTTGACTGGTGGTATAAAGAAAGGATAGCCAACTATTACAGAAAAGAAAATCAGGTTATTCCCGTACTTTTTACTTACAGGTGTAGGGGAGACCGGGATAAAATGAGCTTCCTTAATTTATTCTTTAACAATAGAATATATTTAGAAATTTTGGTGACGTAATAAATGTATGTAATACGACAATGATAATTATGCACATTCAGGTATCGAAAAATGGAATTTCATTTAAAAAATTAAAAATGAAGTTTTAGAGACTTCCAATTGTTTTTTTTTTCAATTTAGCTTTTTGGATAAATCAGTCTTAAATGTGTTATTTTAACTCCATTTTTTCTGCGTGTTTATAACAAGCTTATAAACATACGTGTACACGCGTTTGAGAAAACATTAATCCTAACTTTATTAAATAATTAATTTTCCTCTGAGTATACATTCGGGGCAAAGTGACCGGGGTAAACTGAGCTGCAAAGAAAAGATGCGCGAGTGAAGTGCGCAATAACCTAACTTGTCAGCTACCTGGGAAACGACGCGGCGTGGTGGTTCCAGCGTCCTTGCAAATAATTATTTTCAATATATAAGAAAAAAATGAGTTTAGGTTAGTAACACAAAGTACAAAGTTACAAAGTACAAATTATTAACATTAAGCTTGTATTAATGAAATATATTTTAAAAAAAAGTTTAAATAGTTTAAAAGTTCTAATAAAGTTGATTTTATAATTATATCCTTCAGTAAAACACGTATTTTATTTCTGCTCACTTTACCCCATATATGGTCGATAAGTGGTCGATTTTGCATTTTCTTTTCAAGTTGAATTTCAATATACTTTAAGTTTATTTTAAGTATTGATATTCGTCATTTATCAATAGTAATGTTCAAATTATATTATAAATCTATTTCCACACATTTTTATTGAAAGGGAAAAATTTTATTCGACTTCAAACATTTTTCGTCCCACTTTACCCCGGTCTCCCCTACCAACATGTACGATTTTCAGTGACTGGCATTTTCTGTACATTATTTCCAAATATGTATAATTTTCTTATCACGAATAAAGCTTTTTATTTGCAATCAGTATATATCGAATACAATTGTGTTAGCGTGTTTATTCCTAAAAAACCTTCTTCTTACATCTATGATAACAACATTTTTCAAACGATAATCTGGCAAGCGTTGCAGTGTACGATTTTGAGTGACGCTGTATACATCAGAATTTCCAACAGAATTTCTTCGAGAAATTATGTTCAAACAAAATTTTTGCAATTTTACATAAACTATTTTAGGATAAATGAAAACGTATTTCACGTGGAAAGCAGTGCAATAACGATCAGTTTTCTATCTGGCACTGTTTCAGAGGTACATAACAACGTGTAACACCTTTCGTTTTGCACATTGCATAAATCCATAAGCATGTATCTTACGTATATAGGATAAGGTAAAAAAAAGACTTATGTATGCTTACGAACGAGGGGAGTTACGTGTGATTGCAAATAGTCTGGAGGTGTGGCTCGCGCTTCATACGAAAGCACTTGACCCTGAATGCGTCTTAGAGATCATTTAATAATGGATACACGTTGCTACAAGGAGAGGAACAATCAAAATGAATCTAATCATAAGCGATATATTAAGTGTCACTCTGCACATACGCATGCACATCGTAGATTATGCAACCGACACGAACACGACAGTTCTATCAGTTTCCATTGTCGAGGTGTGTGACCAGGACGGTTTATAACAGAAACATAACTTGTTCGTTGTTTCTGAAATTTAGAATTTATACGCTCCTTTGACTTGTGATATTGTAATTTAATTGTTTACGGATAGGAAAGCCCTAGATTCCATGGCCTTGAGGAATTAGAGTATAATAAACGTATAGTAAGCTCATAAAAAATTTGAATTTTTTTCAGAATTTGGAACGACGTGACTGGGAGGATTTCTGAAATTTATACGCTCCTCTTTGACTTGTGATATTGTAATTTAATTGTTTACGGATAGGAAAGCCCTAGATTCCATGGCCTTGAGGAATTAGAGTATAATAAACGTATAGTAAGCTCATAAAAAATTTGAATTTTTTTCAGAATTTGGAACGACGTGACTGGGAGGATTTCTGAAATTTATACGCTCCTCTTTGACTTGTGATATTGTAATTTAATTGTTTACGGATAGGAAAGCCCTAGATTCCATGGCCTTGAGGAATTAGAGTATAATAAACGTATAGTAAGCTCATAAAAAATTTGAATTTTTTCCAAAATTTGGAACGATGTGACTGGGAGGATTTCTGAAATTTATACACTCCTCTTTGACTTGAGATATTGTAATTTAATTGTTTACGGATAGGAAAGCCATAGATTCCGTGGCCTTGAGGAATTAGAGTATAATAAACGTATAGTAGGCTCATAAAAAATTTGAATTTTTGCCAGAATTTGGAACGATGTGACTCGGAGGATTTCTGAAATTGTAAGACCTATGCAAACCGAAAAATTCCCCAGAATTTCTTAATTGCATTTTCATGACGCCACTTCTATGCGTAACCAATCAGAAACATCTTAAAGTGGAAGAAAATAGAATTTATCAATAATAAGAAATCCATTGCTTAATCAAATATATTCCATGATTTCCAACAACCAAACTTTGAGTACTGGAACTTTTCCCTTTGCAAACGTTAAACTGTTAACTTTAACTGTTAAACTGTTTGCTTCTACTATACAGTGAGTCGCATTGATATTCGGACACTTTTTAAAATCGCATAACTTTTTTAGAATTGGTCCAAACAACTTGAGTTTTTTTTGAGAAGCTAGAAGGATTAGTTTGCTAACTGACGCGTTTCGTCGTTTAAAAAAAAAAATGGATTTGGTTGGAATAGCGAAAAGAATAGAAAAGAAAATTTCATGAAAATCGGTTAACGTTGCTCCGAGCTACAAACGTTTAAAGATCGCACAATAAGGTCGAGAATCGCGAAAATTCCCGAAATCAGCGACTTTGATGAAATTTTAGGCACGTATACAATTTACTGCAATCTACAAACGGTTTTTTTTTTGAATTTTCATTACAAGCTCACAAAAAAAAGTTTAAAAATCGACCTTTACTATTCTTTTCGCTATTCCAACCAAATACATTTTTTTTTTTCAAAACGACGAAACGCGTGAGTTAGCAAACTAATCCTTCTAGCTTCTCAAAAAAACTCAAGTTGTTTGGACCAATTCTAAAAAAGTTATGCAATTTTAAAAAGTGTCCGAATATTAATGCGAGCCACTGTATGTATAATTATTTCTCTAATCTTGTATTTTTCAAAAGGCTTCCGTTTAACCAAGAAAATAAATAAAAATACGGACAAGCTCTAATAGCTTGATCTAAAGTTCTAATTTGAACAGCGACTGCAATGCGAGTTGTAGATTAAATCAAATTGATAATGACGTAAACGTATTTCGCCGTACTGAACGGCAATGATCCAACAATAAGCCTGAAATGACGATGAGACTTTCAGCTAAATCTGCATTTGAACTTGAACTGAAGCTTCTTCAACTGAAGAACTCGACACGTGTCTGCAATCATGTTCGTATAATGTGGCTACGCACACACCCCTCCTAAGTATTCGGACACCTACGAATGTTATCGCAATGTTAATATTTTGCAAGGAGAATAGTGTCACTGAAACTGGTCAGGAACTTGAAATTCTACGAATATTACAGTTGCGAGCAATAATTTTATTAGTATGTACCTATATACTCTTCACTGCTTGCAAGACAATCTAATCCCTTCCTGAATCGCATTGCAACTCGTGAAATACTACTCTACAGTGCCGGACAAAAAATTAGGACACACTTTGAAACGGAATAATTTTTTTCAAATTGGTCCAAACGACTTGAGCTTTTTTACGAAGCTGGAGGATTAGTGTACAAGGGGACGTGTTTCGTCGTTTTGAAAAAAAATTGCAATTTGTCGGAACAGCGAAAGAAACAGTGAAGGTCGCATGCGTTACGTGTTAAATCTCTGGTGGGCGTGCAAACGAGTTTAAGTCAGAATTCTTAATTTTGCAGGAAGACAGTTTGAATATTTAAAGTACTATGTAAGATCAGGTGTTAAATTTTGGACGTGAAAGTTGATAACATATATCTCGTCGCTTTAGACTTTCAAAATATACTTCATGCTCGAAAAAAAATTACAAAATTTGAATTAAATTATAAATTCAGCGAAAGAAACTTTTATCTTTAACTTCGATTCACAAAAAAGAGTAGGGGAGACCGGGGCTAGTTGTTACATTTTTCAGTTTATTAGTTTTATTTTTTTGCATTCCATATTCAATAGCATCAATAACTGTCACTTAAAGTACGTTCTTTTCTATACCGATGACCGCTATCGCATGTAATTAAACGAAAACCATGACTTTGAAACAAGCCATTTTAAAGGTGGAGACATGTTGTATCAACGTGCCCCGAGTAGGGGCTAGTTGTTACACAATACGGGACAAGTTGTTACAGGATTAAATTTTACGAAATGAGGCTTATTATGAGTAATATAATTATATTTTCTTGGACAAAAGTAAATTTATTAATGGCAAGAATCTATTACAATAAATATACAATAAAAAATCTATTTTAAAAATAATAAAAACTACTGAAATCAGTTGCACTAATTATCGTCGTCCGTTTCATACGGGGACTCGTGTCTATTATTTGTGGTGGTTTTATTTCTCATCTGCCTCTTCTTTACTGTATGTTTTTCTTTATGTCATCAGTTTCCTTTTTAAAACTTTTTAATAAAATCTTCTTAGGCTTTGATTATTTACTTTTCGTTTTTTCTTTTAATAGTTGAAAGGGTTAAATTAATAAATTAATTACTAAATACAATGTAACGACATGCCCCTTTCCCTCTGTAACAACATGCCCCTTGTCTTGTGTAACAACATGCCCCTTCTCTTGTGTAACAACTTGCCCCGGCTGACACCATTGTGTATAAAAAGCTATAAGTTCATACCAGTTTGGTGTATTCTTATGTTCTTGGTACGAATCTGTAGCTAAAGGAACACTGATTCAAACGTGGTAATATTAATTTACATACATTTATCTGTCTGTTAGGTAGAAAAGATTGAAGTAGAAAGAGAAAAGTTGCTATTAGTACCGAAAACACAAGAAGCTGTAATAAAGTGACAATGCGTGAACCGACTAAAAAGAAACAACACACACAACTGTGTATGGTTGAAACACATCAGCCACTTCATCGTCGAAGTGATAGTCCAAGCGACAAAAATTTAAACTGCTTTGTAACAACCTGCCCCTGTAACATCTAACCACGGTCTGCCATACCTTGAGATGAGATGTTATTTTCTTCGTCGTGTTCATCGACATAACTCAACTTATACTCTTTTTCCCGCCATTATGCGGTATTTTTGACATATAGTATTACGATCTCCGGGGGGGGGGGGGCGGGAAGGAACTGATAGTGACTGGTACTACTGGAAGCAAAAGCAAAGAACAGCAATGTAGAAAAAGTGTTAGCGTACTTCGTCATCTTTTTCTGAATAGCGATGGTAACAAGAAGCATTGTAAAATACAGTGTGTTATACAGTAATATAGGGATGTTTTGTAATAGATGGTATTATTGACAAAAAAGTAAATCTAAAAGAAAAAATAAATAATACAATAGATTAAAAAAATTTCAGACGGGATTTCGTTTCTAACAAGGAGATGATCCCAGGTGTCCGCCAGCAATTGCTTTAAATTTTGGATATGTTTTAGAGGACCGAAAAATAAGAAATACGTGTCTTTTTATTTCGGCTTGCTTGAATGTTTAGGAGGTGAAACCACCCCTCAAATTTACAAGATTGTCAGATGCCCGCCTCCGAATGCTTTGAATTTTGGATATGTTTTAGAGGACTTTTTATTTCGACCCGTTTTAATATTTCTGGGGTGAAACCAGCCCCCAAGGTTATACGGGTGGTTTCACCCCCTAAATACAAAAACAGGCCAAAATAAAAAGACACCTGTTTCTTATTTTACGGTCCCCTAAAACATATCCAAAAACCAAAGCCATCGGAGACGAACACCTGAAAATCTTATAACTTTGAGGGGTGGATTCACCCCCTAAACATGCACACAGACCAAAATAAAGATACGTATTTTTTATTTTTCGGTCCTCTAAATTATATCCAAAATTCAAAGCAATCGGAGACGGACGCCTGGGAACCTCTCCTTGTAAGAGCATAAACTTTCATACTATTTAGTTTTGTACGCGTACATTTGACTAAGGAGGGAACATGCGCGCTCAAGAACTCTTTGCACAAAATGTGGGAACATTTAAAAAATAATAACTCTTTTTATAATCCAAAAGTCAAAGTTGCAATGTATCTGTATTTCTTATTTGGGCATGTAGTTTTCATACACAAATATACAAGAGAATAGATTAACATTTGAATAGAAATGTATTATTTAAACAAATAATATATCCAAAAATACACAACTTTACCATGCAGACCGTTTTTCCAGCTCTAATATTTTCTGAGATATACAACCAAATATGTTTTTCACCCTCCACTTTGAGGACCGCTTTCACCATCTTAATATGAACGTTGACCGATAAAGAAAAACGTGTCAAATACATATTTTGGTGGAAAAAAAAATTTTTTTTCTTTTCTTTTCAGTGTTTGTGCTTGGCAACCAATTTCTTTTCTTTTAAATTCTCCACTCAAATATCCCTTTGCAAACGTTTGTAGGAAATAGATATATCTGAACATTCGCAAATTACAATTAATTGTTAACAAATTACAATTAATTTTATCAAGTTTCAAATAGATTGGATTTGTGGAAGTGAGTTAAAATTGAGTTACAAGACTTCAACTAAACAAACAGATAGAGGAGTGAAGTTAAATAAAATCTTTTAATAACTTACAATTGTAAAATAATTTCTTCACCACAGAGGCTTTGTTTTCAAGAAAATCTGTTGCGAAGATGGATAGAATTAGTATGCAGGCAAGTACACCCACGCTTAATACCTTTTGAAATTCAATTTTCTAAAAGACAAATCCTCCTTCGAAAAAGGTTATTTTACAACTTCAACTCATTTTTACATATGATTTTATTTTATCCACTTTTGTGCCATAGTTGCAATATAAATTTTGCCGAATCCTATTATACATCACATATAATAAAGTGGACGCGTGCATAGCAAGTATTAAAAATGACTTCTCTCAGAAACGAAACCCTGTATGACAAAATTTTATTCCACATTTTTCAGTTGTTTTTTTTTTCATGTAAAATTAGTATTTTGCCACTTGTGATTTCTATTATGAAGCACACTCTATGTAACTGAAATTTTCGATTCTAATGGGACAAGGACACTTATAACAGAGAAACTGAAATTGTTCTGCAGGGAAGGATATGGTTGTAAAGTTTTAAATATATTCAAAGGAAGTGAAACTGATACTTCTGGTGGATAAGCGGACTGCATTTGCTTAACGGTTCATTTGGATTTCAAATCGATTTCAACGGGAGGTGTGGCGCTTTTTGTAACTTTTATGTAAACGGTACACGTGCAAGTCAAGGAAGAAGTGAAAATTTGCATATGGCATTGAAAGGATTCAAGTGTAATGATTGCGGCTGATACGATTGTGTATGAGCAGGCGTTAAGCACGCTTTATACTTTCTATATTCCTCTATGTTTTTGTATTACACTTTGGATAAATATAAATTACATTAGCGCGTAAACTGTCACGGGGGTGATCAGTAACTAGGGATTGCGAACCGGTAAATCGGTAAATCGGTTTGAAGTTTTTTTTCACTGATAACGTAGTAGATGTCGACGGAATTATGCGCTGTATATATGCGCTACATTGCTATACATCCAATTTTTACTGGTAAATCGCCAAATTTTTACCGGTAATTTGATAAATTACGTATTTCTCGATATTTACCGGTAAATTACGTATTTCTCGATATTTACCGGTAAATTACGTATTTCTCGATATTTACCGGTAAATTACGTATTTCTCGATATTTACCGGTAAATTACGTATTTCTCGATATTTACCGGTAAATTACGTATTTCTCGATATTTGCATAATTCCGTCGATATCTACTACGTTATCAGTGAAAAAAAGCTTCAAACCGATTTACCGATTTACCGGTTTGCAATCCCTATCAGTAACCAACCCTTAAAATTTACAACTTTTCCTATTTATAGATACAGTAGCTCCAGTGTCCGAATTAATAGTGAGACGCTCGTTTGGAGAAGAGAATTTTCCGGTGGTGGAACACTCATCTTCCCAGTGGTAATTGCCAGTATAATCGAAACTAATATAAATGTACTATCACAGATCTTTCAGCGTTATATATTTTTGATAATTTTGCGGCACTCTAACTCAGTGTTTCCCAACTGTTGTTTTTGTCGCAACCCTCTTTTATAATATTCAAATAACCTGCGACCTCCCGCCCCGTATAAGGTAATGTAAATTTATTAAGATAAAGAAAACACATTAAAAATAGGTATTTTAGAATGTAATTCTAACTTAATAGTATTTAATTGTCTTAATACATATATTAAACCCACAGGTTGCGAACACTGTTCCAGATGTTGACGTATCTCCTGTTTTGTTTAAATTGTTTATATTATACGATTGGAGAAACGTATCCCCCTTTAAGGGTTGACGAGGAACAGATACGTTAAAGGAGACGGAAGGGAGGGAGATAGAAAGATTTAGATAACTATGTATAAGGTAGAGTAGTAAATAGAAAATATAGCAAACTACTTAGCAAAATACCCCCGCGCTTCGCTTCAAGCCTAAGAGATATTAAGGAATCCATGATAACACATTTCACCGCTTTTCTCCACTCCCTTAGGGGTTGGTTAGGGAAAAATCCTGAAATTGGTTTTTAGGCATTTCTATGGGTAATCTTTATGAGGAAGAACCAACTTGATATCTAACCGGGCCTAACAGATGTTAGGGAGTCCGAGAAAATACATTTTACCCCTTTTCAACCCCTTCGGGATAGAATTTCCAAAAATAATTCCTTAGTAGTTATATATAAGAAGTAAATATATATATATATATATATATATATAGAGAGAGAGAGGGGGGGAGAGAGAGAGAGAGAGAGAGTGAGTGAGCGGGAGAGGGAGAGGGAGAGGGAGAGGGAGAGGAGAGGGAGAGGGAGAGGGAGAGGGAGAGGGAGAGGGAGAGGAGAGGGAGAGGGAGAGGGAGAGGGAGAGGGCGAGGGAGAGGGAGAGGGAGAGGGAGAGGTCGAAAACGTTCTAGAACTCTCGTTTTTAAAAAAATTCTGTGAGAACTTTCGTTTCGTTTAAGAAAATATCTACTCCTGCGGGATTCTTATTCAAAGGAATGTTACCCTTAGCAGGGCCGGCGCGAGGATGGTTGGCGCCCTTATGCAAGAAAATTTTTGGCGCCCCCAAATTTTTGCACCTGTTTTCTATTTAATATGTTTTGTCTTTACGAGTTGCAATAAAAAAAAATAATTACATTTACATTTTGTTTATGTGGTAGTTGGATTCCTTTATTATTAAGTTTGCGATATAGTTTTTTAGCGCCCCCTTCGGGTGGCGCCCTTATGCGGCGCATAACTTGCATAATGGGTTCCGCCGGCCCTGACCCTTAGGAACTTGTTTAAAAAGTGTTCTCGTGGAACAGATATTTTAAAATCTGTACAATAAAAGCTCCATGGAAACGAGTTATATTAGAACGTTTATTAAAAAGGTTCCCTAAGATAAAGAAAAGCACTAAACTATTAGATAGGTACTATTTAGTTTTATTTAAAATTATAATATCATATTCTTCATATGTTTATTTAATAAAAGGTATGAGAATCACAACATAAGTTATTAATAGTTTCATAAGAAGTATTGAACAGAAAAGAGAACTTGTCAAGTATAATACCTAAATAACATTTTTTTATAACTTACATCAACCAAAATAAAAAAAATCTATAATAGCTGCGTAGAAATTATTTATTGTAGGTAAATATTACAAATAAGTAACGCATTCAGAATTTCAATTTAAGTGTAATAATTATTGAATATTGTTGTAGTACTATTCATTGAATAGTATTCCGTATTTGTTACAACGATTGGGAACTTTTTTAATATTGATGAACAAAATATCTGTTCCTGCATGTCCACTGCGTCCGCACGTTACCGACCATTTCCTTTCACTCTAGATTAGATTAAGCTTGCATCTAGACTCGGGTTCATGAGCGTACAAGACACAACTTTTCATGGTCTTTCCATACGTTAACCCTTAACTGGTATACTGTTTCTGGCAAACGTGACTGGTACACTGGGGTCGTGGCAGACCCCAAATAAAAAAGGACATAGAAATTTGTAAAGTCGACACTAGAGCAACCACTATGAATATTTTCTTCTTAGGTAATGTAGAAAATAATAGAAGCGTAGAAAGTTAAACTATTATTTTAAAATTAATTAGAAATTCAGTTTACCAACTTAGACAACCGAAAATTGTACATCGAACTTTGGGTGTTTGGGGTCACGAGCGACCCCAGGATACAAGTTAAGGGTTAAATCAGAACGTGAATTCCACTAAGCGTTTGGTTATAAATTTCGAGGAAACATCGCTAGTAACTATACGAACGTCTAGTGAAACGTAACTAGCGAAAATGGCCAGCAATAAGGAATGTATATATATATATATGTAATTAGGTACATATGGAAATGGTAGAGAGAGAGGGAGGGAGGGAGGGAGAGAGAGAGAGAGAGAGAGAGGGAGGGGGAGAGAGAGACAGAGAGAGAGAAAACAAAATTTAAAAATGACCAGCTTTTAAGCGAATATAAACATATCGTTAATATTATAAGTGAATGCTAACAAATGGTCGTCCTGCTAATGAAGTGTTCACACAAAGCGACAATGTTAAAAAAGAGGAATCAGCAAGTGTTTGAAAATACAAATGCAAAACACTTCGAATATTTAATAAAATGATTTTCACCGATGAAAAATTAGTTTTAATATTTTTTATCAGTAACTTCTAGTACCCATCTAGAAAAATATTGTTTATTATAACTTCTTAACTATACCATCGAATTCGACAAAATCTACCAAAAAATGCCAAAATGTACGTATTATTGCATTAAAAATGAAACACAGATTACCCACGTTTATTCCATTCCGGGGACTCAACAACGTTATCCAATCTATCACATAAAGGCCCCTCATGGACAATTAGGAACGCGAAAACTATATCGTCACTTTGTTTAATTGTTTCAGAGAAAACGATTTATAGCACGTTACACGACACATTCTGTATAAAAGAGAGATCAAAAACGTCACTCTTTATAATTGCGTGAAATTGGAAGCATAGAAGAAAAAAGATAGACTACATGAATTGCAAAATAACTTAAATCTAAAACTCCGTGGTCTTTGTCAATATTCCTGAGAAATCTTTTTTGTCTGTACAGGATGAATTAACTGGTATTCTTTTCAAGTAAGTGTAAAACTCCCACTCAGAACAGACTTCCATTTTTAAAAATTCAAAATTCATTCTCAGACCTATATTGACTAACAATAAACATGTTTTATGTATTGTCGTGAGTACTGTACACTCCTAGATTTTGCGATTTATATTTTTAAACCACTCTGTATGTACATATTTCGATTTGTAATTAATGCATTATTAGTCTTCCAAAGTTCATAATGCATTACATGCCTCAAGTGTTCTTCATTCGTTAATCATAATTAAAGTGTAAAATTAAGTCATAATTTGTAGAACGAAACAAACATTTTCATGTGCCATATAGCCTATGTTTAATGTATAAACACTACAATGTGTTATTATAGTGTTCATACTTTTTACAATAATAATAATAATAATAATTAGTTCATAGATATATAAAAAATATAACACATTTTTTAAAAGACCATTCAAAACCATTCAGTGTAAATACCGAGGACGACGTATTATACTGCATTTTTCAAAACTGTAATATTTGATGTTTCAAAAATCACTCGAGCTAAAAGATTAAAATTTTGCTTGAGTCAGTTTCTAGGGATTTTTAATAATTTATCATCCCATTCAATTCATTTTATATTCAGCAACAAGATTTACACCGAAATACTTCTATCGAAAGGACTGTAACCGATTTATATTTTATAGTCTGTTTCGTTGACAGAAAGCTTCGCATAAAGGACATTTATTTTTCGTTTTATTTTGAAGGAATGCATAAACTCTATTATTAATATATTTGTGCCAGTCACGTACATATACATATGCATTAATACATACACAGTCATTATGGTACGATGCCACTGGAATAAAGAAATAACTGATAATTGACGTCACCAAGTGATTTGCGTCAACACGTAATGGCCGGAAGATTGTTATTATCATATCCATTCAAAAGAATTCTTTCTTATAGTAGAAGCAATAAATTTGAGAATAATTTCTTTGCTTCGCATTATCGCTTTTGTATAACAGCAGGGTTTTAAGATTGAAGTTTCATCAAATCACTACTTATACAATAGGGCGGAGCGATACTATATAGGCGAAAATTTAAATTTGAATTTTCAGTTGGCCTGGGTGCGGGAGAGTTGTCTTTTGATTAACAAAACACAACTGTAAAAAAAATTTGGGAAAATATTCATGTCTGCAGGTTCCTTTTTCTCCTAAAAATAAAATCATACTATATAGGCGAAAATTTAAATTTGAATTTTCAGTTGGCCTGGGTGCGGGAGAGTTGTCTTTTGATTAACAAAACACAACTGTAAAAAAAATTTGGGAAAATATTCATGTCTGCAGGTTCCTTTTTCTCCTAAAAATAAAATCATACTATATAGGCGAAAATTTAAATTTGAATTTTCAGTTGGCCTGGGTGCGGGATAGTTGTCTTTTGATTACCAAAACATAATTGTAACAAAATTTTTGGAAAAATATTCATGTCTGTAGGTTTCTTTTTCTCCTAAAAATGATTATATAATCATACTATATAAGCGAAAATTTAAATTTAAATTTTCAGTTGGCCTGGGTGCGGGATAGTTGTCTTTTGATTAACCAAACACAACTGTAAAAAAAATTTGGAAAAATATTCATGTTTGCAGGTTCCTTTTTCTCTTAAAAATGTAAAAATTCACAATGTGAATCTTATTTTTTACATTTTGAAAATTTAAATTTGAATTTTTAGTTGCCCTGGGTGCGGGATAGTTGTCTTTTGATTAACAAAACATAACTGTAACAAACTTTTTGGAAAAATATTCATGTCTGTAGGTTCTTTTTCTCCTAAAAATGATTACATAATCATACTATATAGGCGAAAATTTAAATTTGAATTTTCAGTTGGTCTGGGTGCGGGATAGTTGTCTTTTGATTAACCAAACACAACTATAAAAAAAATTTGGAAAAATATTCATGTCTGCAGGTTACTTTTTCTCCTAAAAATGATTGTATGATTATATGATTATTTAGGAGAAAAAGGAACCTGCAAACATGAATATTTTTCCAAACTTTTTTTACAGTTGTGTTTGGTTAATCAAAAGACAACTATCCCACACCCAGGCCAACTGAAAATACAAATTTAAATTTTCCGCTCCGCCCTATTATACAATAGATGGTAAGAAAAAAGGAAGAAGTTAGATCTTTCCCTTCTTCCTGGACATTCCTATAGAAACACAACATGAAAGTTATAAAATTATAATCTATAAACCTGGATATAACGTTAAAATTATTAGTACCTTCTTTTACAATGTAGATTGATTTTCTGTGATACTTTCTTGTTTAGTAAAAGTATTTTAATAACTTGCTGTTTTCAGATGCAGCAGACTAATAATTTAATAACACTTTAGTTAAATCGCTATAAAAGAATAATAATAATTTAAGTAGCAAAGGACGCCAACATAGTGTCAATAGCTTCACTGTGGTATCAGCGGCCATTATATGTGGTGTTAAAATGATACGTTACATGTACATTTATTATGTAAAAACCTTTCCAAGTAATATACGGAACATCATACAGGACGAGCTACTGCAACTTGATTTTATACGTATAACTTCTCTATCTTTCAAAGTGTAAAAAAGTTTCAGAAAATATATTTTCTGTTATTCACCAGAAGCCACATCAAATTTTTATGCGTTTCATAGTTTGTAAGCCTCGAGGATCACTTTAATTTTTTTTCAATTTAACATGACGTTTATTTTAAATATTTTCATAGGCGATACGAAGGAATTTAATTAAAGGCTTTGCTGCAAAAAGGTGGCGTTGCATAATTTGCTGAAACTGAGTTATGGGTAGCATTGAATGTAAAAAAAAATCTGAATAAATTGGTGCATGAGAGAGGCAAATCCGATTACACAGTCCCAAGTTATAAGAATGCTCTCTGAGAGTATTTCATGATTTAGTAAGCATAGTTCACTATAATTTCTCTAAAATTCTGCAGAATAGTTTTCTAATGTGTTTTCATGTACTAATAGCTGATTTTATATCATAATAATGACGTTTAATGAAACTATGTACTTACCTGAGATAAGTGGATTTTTATAAAATTTGGTGCAAGAAGTAAGCAGCTCCAAATTTTTAAATTTCACCCTGAAGTAGAGAAAATATATTTTTGCTTATAATTAGCAATAGTGATAAATATTGTGTTAATGTGCAGATTTTTAACTGGCAAAATACTTTGAACATATGTTTAGAAATATTCTGTTAACACTGTTTGTATTAGTTTATCAAAAATGAATACATTTGAAGCTGGCCCCTTTATACTGCAAAGACTTCTCAATTCTGCAGGAACATTGACGAAACGAACTCCAAGCTTAGTGTGTTACAGGAAACAATAATATTGTGAGAAATAGAAACCCAAGAGAAACAGCAATATAGACATGTGTACGTAATACATACCTATACCTATGTGTAACATTTCAACAAATAATAATTTAACATGGAAGGCATTTTGAAAAAATATTTTAATTATTTTTTAGCCGTTTAGAAAATATAATAAAAAAGTAATTAACAAAAATTGACCTGTGTTGAATTGGCAAAATACATAGCACAGCATCAAACACTTCTGAAATGTTTCTTTTTATAGCAAAATCAGGGTCACCTTCAGTGTTTCCAGTCGAATATTGTAGAGGATCACTTTTATTATAATAATATTGAATTTACAATAGTGAATGTAGCTGTATAGTTAAAGTGTATTCGGGGTAAATAACGTTCACTAAAACTCTGGTGAAGAACTGAACTGCTTTCACTATGAAAAAACTTAAATGATCCCATTTAAAAAAAAAACTCAAGGTCACCTTGGCTAATGAAAGAAAAGTGTTTCGGAAACGTTTTTTGGTCGTTGCATGCTGTCCATTCAGTACCAAAAAATCTGTATTTGGAACACTTTCACAAATTACTCTACAATCTGCCAAAACGTTCTTGAGTCGACGAGATATTTTATTGAAATCTGTCAAGAAACATGCTTCGCTGGTCATAGTCTCATTTCGCCCACCCCTTCATTTTATTTGCACCTCAAAAGTTATTTTCATAGAATGAAATGGATAGATTAGGTTGTTTAAACTCTTGCTTTGAATTAACAAATAACAAATTAGGACATTGCAGTAAGAGGGTTGCAGCTCCACCCTTACCAACTTCGGGTAAGTTAAAAAAAATTATTTATAAAATTATTACTTTGATTTACTTTAACCCTTCGTTGACACATCACTTTTTTCGATCAATTTTGACATACCTGGGTGGCTCACACCCAGAGCAATTTTTGAACCTCTGTCATTCTCATCTAAACAATCCAATTATTATGAAAAAAATCATGGACCAATTTCAAGGTATCTAGAATGTATTCCAATAGTTATTTAATTAAAATTTCATCGCAGTTTTTGTAAAAAAAATCCAGATTACCACATGTCGAAAAAAACGAAGAAAATCTTTTAAAAATTGTAACTTTTGCAGAGTTCAATATTAGAATCTAAAAATCTACAGAGTTGTTGTTGGGATATAATACTTTGAGAGAAAAAATAGTTTGTACGTCGGCTTTGGAAAGAAACTATTTATTTTGCATATAGAAGGTACAGAGCGTCAAAATCAGCTTGTGGGTGGCTCACACCCAGAGTGTCAACGAAGGGTTAAAAAGAGGCGTTTCTACTTTGGTCGAATTTTTCAAATCTGGAGCTGCCCATGACTCAAAAATTGTCAAAAATGGAGCGGCACCCACTTGCTGCAAGGTCCTCGAGTTTACCGATATCCCGAGATCCTGTGTGTTTGAAATAATCGGGTACACGGGTAAAAGGGAAACAGCGAGCGTTTATGCAAATGCCGCGGTCTTTTATCATGGGAATAAATGCACAAACCTTGGTGTTGGTGGCATTATTTTATTACCGAGAAACGGAAGTTGAACCTTGATATAATTGCGGCTCTCCACGCGAAGAAGCGGCTCATTAAAAATCAAGAGATGTATTTGGGTGTTGTGAAGTGGTAGTTATTTTCAATTAGTGCCCAAGTCAAGGTTCCAAGAATTATGCACACGAAACTGCTCGCTTGTATGACCTAATATTTTTTTTAATATCAGTTTTTGGATTACGTAATTATATACTAGTCTAGAAAAAATATTGTATAATTGTTAACTGTATTATTACAAATGTTATTAACAATATGATCAGAGATGAAAAACAAATTTTTATAGTTGCATGTAATAAAATTGTTTACTCACTTCACTTTCAATTATGTGAACCTACGTTTAAATGCTGAGAAATTTTCAAACGCAACTAGTTTTTAAATTATATGTTTTTAATTTTTCAATGGCATATTTTATCTATCGTTTGAACAATTTTGTACTTTGTTTGTTTAAATCACAAACATGCATATACCTAATTAATATAGGATTACGTTTTCAAATGTTTTGTAATTGACTAACAAGGGGAGGACACCATGTGGTAGACGTCGATTTTGATGAGCCTTGGCACGATGGATCTATGTCGAAAATCAGTAAATACGTGTCCGAGCGTTTCTACCAATGGGCGTTAATAATAGAGATATTTACATGTAAATTATTAAAAATTTCATAGGGCTCGTGGGGTTTTAGAGGGTAAAAATCCCACAACTACCCTGGTGCCCGCGAGGATTCCCCTCTGGATGAGTAGGGGTGCCTTTTGAAGATTTCCCCAAGTTAAAAAAAAATAATTTATAAAAAAAATAATTTATAAATTTTTCTCTTTTTTAACGTGAAGATATCTAATTAAACAAATATTAATTTCCTTACTTTACTTTTTATTTAAAAGCAGTAATACACATAATAGCGACAAAATTAGTTTAACCACTCTTTATTAAAATGATTTTGTTACAGAAACCTTTACCTTCCTACAGCCTAGAGAGAGATTAATAATAAATTCCAAATTCTTTTGAAAAAGTCCATAAATACAAACGTTTGTATAAAACCTTCGTAAAATAAATTCTGTTCGAAACAAAACATTTAAAACTCTCGTGTAAAAAAGAATCAGGTCATTTGAGATCAGTTAATTTCCTTTTAGATATCACTCGCATTGTACGAGCTTCCACTTATAGTGGAATAAAAAACACGTCTATAAGGAAACACCTTGATGGTAAGGCTAATCCATCTGGGTTCTCTATTGTTACATCAAGTTCAAGGTCGTCGTGCTCGACAGCGCGTTTACAAAATTGCAATCAGTGATCTCGATGTTGAGTACAACGGAAACATGCTGCGTACTTGGAATGCCGCTTAGTAAATGTTAACCTATTTTCTATTCCTGTCTTTTGTGTTGAAATTATAATATTCCTCAGAATTTTACGTTATATCACGGTGCTCCATTAGACACAACATTTTTGGCGCTCTTTTATTTGTATTAATAAAACTATCATGCAAAATTTATACTTATCCCTCAAGTGCATAGATTTTTAACTCAGTTGGAAAAATTAGACTAGTCTAATTTGGGGATGAAAAACCGAAACCGATGTCTGTTTTCAATTTGGAGGACGTCTGGGCTACCCAGGGCAGCCTTCCGGGTCACCGCCTTAAGGCGGGATCATGTAGCAAGTACAAAAAATGTAGTATTTTTTTTATAAAATAAATACTTCATTTTTAATGAAAAATGTTTTTAAAAAATATAAATTTATGATATAATAGAGAATTATTCATTATTGTGCATTGTGAAATTTAACAAAGCACACAAGAAGCGCGAGAAGCGCTTGGGCCCGGTTGCCGCCTGGCGGTCGCGTCGCGTACTATCCACCGCGAGCCGGGCGAGTCATGACTTCTTTATGTACATACCATTTTTTATACAGATTAATTATATTTGACGTCATAAAACATAGCCTATATCCCTTCCTGTTGTTCAAGGATACTGTAGTTAAAATTTCGTAAGGATTTGTTCAATACTTTGTGAGATTTTTGTGAGCATACAAACAAATGCTGTAGCTTTGTTATAATAGTATGATATGATATATGTATATAGGTATCAAATTTCAAAAACAAAGAGCTAAAAAGGTGCACCAGTAAAATTTTCACGTATCAATTATTAGGGTGATAAATTAACACCGTAACTAACTTAAGATGATTTACTAATGTGATACCGCCTTAAGGGGGTATACCCGTTTGAACCCCGCGGAAAATGTGTACGTTTTGTGGATTTTTTTACAAATCAACGACTTGATGAAGATTTCCCGTTTTTTTACTATCTTTACACAGTATTATGAACTACTTAAAAAAAAAGTTTCAGTTCAAAAACTATTGTTTTTCGTAAGTTATGCATACATATCCGAAAGTCTCTCGATTTTAGACGGCTAAACGGTGGGCCTGAAAACAGCTGTATGTCGTGTCTGAAATCAAAAACAATAAAATCTTCTTCTAAAGTATGTAAATTGCTATCGTCCAACGGGGCCGATTTTGAAAATTTTGAAAAATAAAGAAATGGTGGGAGATCAAAGGTAAAGTTACATTTTTCTAAGAGAAAAGGCCACCTTTTTCTTTATAAATAATAAACGGATAATCGGAATAAAAAAAGCCTTTGTTGAACGATGTGGAATCTTATTACGATCCTGTATGCAAAATTGGAAGTGGATTGGTTGAACGTAGCGCGAGTATTCAGGCCCACCGTTTAGCCGTCTAAACTCGAGAGACTTTCGGATATGTATGCATAACTTCCGAAAAACAATAGTTTTTTAACTGAAACTTTTTTTTTAAGTAGTTCATAATACTATGTAAAGATACTAAAAAAACGGGAAATCTTCATCAAGCCGTTGACTAGTAAAAAAATCGACAATATGTACAGATTTTCCGAGGGTTCAAACGGGTATGCCCCCTTAAGGCGGCTGCCGGCCAAGCCTCACTTCACAGGTGTAAATTATTTTTTGTCTTCGAATCTTTATTCCATTCACTACACAAACTACTTACCAATAATTTTCTTTTAGCTGTACGGTGTCGGGAAGTATTTTATTTGATTTTTTTAGTTTCACAAATAATTTTCGCAGCGTGCTTAGCTCAAAAATGCACTTCAAAGTAGATTTCTGTCAAATCGAGACGTCAGATTAACATGTTTCTTAGGCCAATGTGTGTGGTGTGGCAATACTTTTAAGGCTGGCAACTGAGAATTCTGAAAAAAATTATAGGGGCCCAACTCCTGAATTAAACAGGTACCCGCCTTAAGGCATGCGTATGCACTAGGGGGTTAAATTAATAAAACTATTATACTCGGTATTGCAATTCTTATTTTCATTGCAAATACATATAGAATGGATTATATATAATATTATATTAAGCTATTTTCTTTTTAAGCTTGTAAAAATGGCGACAAAATTATTTTCTCGTACGGTTAGGGAGCAATCACTCCCTTGTATGATACATGAATGATTCCATTGTTGGATTATCCCTTGCACAGTGAGTAGTGAGCAATTATATTTGTAAATAAAATAACATATAAGTTGCTGAATATTTGGATACTAATCCTATTAAAAAGAAATAATATTTTCCAAACTTTTTCACCCCTCCCCCCGCTTGTAATGATCAGACAACCAAGCGTGTCATCTAATACTCCTAATGGGAGTATTTTTCAAAAAAAGATTCGCCACTGAAAGTATTAATAACGATATAGTTGTTCAATATCATTTTGGATTTCAGGAAACTAACTATCTATATCGTGTTTCATGTAAAATAAAATTGTCTTTTTATGATTACACTACCAATTATCTGCCCATAAATACCAAATCATATTTTAATATATACGATATAGATAGTTAGACAATTGCGCTCTGTAAAATATGGAAAAAGAATTTTAATGCTATACAAGCAGCTCTCGAGAAGATAGCTTGTAACACGTTATACCATTCGCACTGAGTCTTAATTTGTAAAACATTATTCGTGCCTTTATCTGCAACGGCAGGGTTCGGCGGGAGTCTGCTCCAATGATGGAGGGGGGAAACACCTACAGGAGTGGTGGTTATGTGTGCCTGCCTGACGCAGGCGCAGTTCGTGCACACATTACAACCGCTCCTGTAGGTGTTTCCCCCTCCATCATTGGAGCCGACTCCCTCCGAACTCTCTGCAACGGCGACGTATGCATGTGTACACACGTTTCGTTTATCAGACACGAAACCTGATCCTGTAACTGGATTGTTACATTAAAGTAGAAATTTAAATATATCCACTTTGCTTGGCAATAATCTTGTGACAGAAACATGGCGTTCTGATTAGTTAATGATTTGGTATTTATGGGCACTTAATTGGTAGTGTAATCATAAAAAGACAATTTTATTTTACATGAAACAAGATATAGATAGTTAGTTTCCTGAAATCCAAAATGATATTGAGCAACTATATCGTTATTAATACTTTCAGTGGCGAATCTTTTTTTGAAAAATACTCCCTTAAAGGATCTCCCTAGTTTACGATCTGAAAATAAGGCAATTTTGGGGAATTTTTTAAAAGAAAAGTATTGAGTATTATAACTCCAAACTTTGCACGTTTATTAATCGACATTCGACGAATGCGCTGAAATATTTTTATGCGATAATAATAATTTTCTTCAAAGTTACAGTGGTAGTAGTAAGAGGGGTTTTAAAAAAGTTTATTACTGGCGAACATGATTCAGGCTGTCCTAGTCATCTGAAATAAACAACGCAAAATTTTTCTTAATCCATATGAGTGTGCTTATTGTATGAACTAGAGTGAAGGCATTATTTGCCAGATTCGAGTTTTGCGACACAGAAAAGTAATGAATTCTTTTCCGAAAAATGAAAACTTTCAATTGAATTTCTATTTTTGTGTGCTCTTAATATTTTACCTATATTCATTCTAGTTCATACAAAGTGAATTCTGGCTTCAATTGCTTTCAAAGTAAACAATTGAGGACCCTCAAAGAATACTTTCGATGATTTCCAAAAATTGAAACACACCGACGCCACTTAATATTACTTTTTACACAGTTTGTGAATTATATTATCAATTATACAGCTCATCGATTTGTTGTATTTTATGTACAATGGTCTATTTAAAATTGTAAAGCAAAATTCGCAATAAAAATTGTGCTTTCAGTGGCTTACACATTACGCATGACGACTATGCCTAATGTTATACATCCGTAAGTACGTGTTGTCTCGAGGAGAATGACGCAAAAAATACGTGTTAAACAGCGAGAGATACTCGGACTTCGTCACACTTTTATTTAAAATCCGATAATAGCAGGAAACAGTTCATTGCTTGTTTGCTACAAGATTATACGAAGGTCAATTTATGTTTTTCAAACGGAATGTTATAATTCGATCTTGATGCCATAGAAGTATAAAAAGAAGACAAATAATTCGACGATATTATACACAAGGAACCAATAAAAATAATTGAAGGTTCGGAGGCAGTAAGGGGACTAGCGCTCGAAAATGGGAAAAATTATTGTCCAAACGCTAAGAAAGATTGGAAAATTAAATATTGTTAAACTGAATTTTAAAAATATAATGTTGTAAAACTCGTCACGACACACATTTTTTCTATTTACTGTTTGTTTATCCAATCATTACTATTCGAGCTAAAAATTATAAACTAAAAATGTTTCATCGTCCAAAATCATTATTTCTTTAAACATAAATTGCGATAACTTGAGTAAATATTAACGGATCGTTATGAAACTTAAAACATAACTTCAGAAAAGACTAGCGAAGCCGTAAAATATATGCGCAAAACCCTTATGTTAACAAATGTAATAATATTTAATTAAAAAGTAATACTGGACATAACCCATGTTTTTCAACGTTCGCCGTTAAAAAGTATCGAGGTAATTTTGAGGTACATATAACTTGCAGCGACAAAGTTTTTCCTTAATATCCAAGGAAGATTTTCATAAATTTTCACACTGATTAGTAAATAATTCTAGAAGATACGACGGTATATATAAATCCCGCGCGGCACCAACAGTCAACGCGAGTGCTAAGACTGCTAAGTGGCGCATTATACGCGGCCTCTGACTGTTGGTGGTGCGCGAGATTTATATATATCGTCGTATCTTCTACAATTATTTATTAATCAGTGTGAGAATTTGTGAAAATCTTTCTTGTATATTAAGGAAAAATTGCCTCGATACAATTAGTATTACTTTTTAATGAAATATTATTACATTTGTTAACATAAGTGTTTTGTGCATAGATTTTACGGCTACCCCAGACTGTTCTGAAGCTATGTTTTAAGTTTCATAACGATCCGTTAATATTTACTCATGTTATCGCAATTTATGTTTAAAGAAATAATGATTTTGGACGATGAAAATTTTTTGTTTATAATTTTTAGCGCGAATAGTAATGATTGGATAAACAAACTTTACATAGAAAAAATGTGTGTCGTGAGGAGCTTTACAAGACTGTATTTTTTTATAATTCAGTTTAACAATATTTAATTTTCCAATCTTTCTTAGCATTTGGACAATAATTTTTCCCATTTTCGAGCGCTAGTCCCCTTATTGCATCCGACCCATCAATTACGTTCCAGAGTTGTAATTTCGAGCATACTACACAAATAAAATACAAAGTAGTGACTAAATATTATTTGAAAAATTATTTTCTAAAAACATAAAAGAGAAGTTATTCTAAGTAAAAAAATAATATAATTTGTTTGTTTCTGTGCTCATGGTGATGAAACAGAAATATTGGCATTACACCTGCAAAATACATGTTGAGATTAGTCACGTAGGTACTTGGAACGCAGAACGGATAAATTCAAGACCTACAGTATACACAAAATTCATAACAATATAAATGATGTCAGCCCGGCTATTTTTCTGGACAGAAATGACCAAGTTGTGCTGACACGAGTAAGAATAGGCCATAGGATTATAGGAACTAGACACTAGTGATGGGATCCGAAATTCCGAAGCACTTCGAAGCGCTTTGAATCCGTATTGTATATCAGGCGACCAGGGCCGGCGCGAGGATGATTGGCGCCCTTATGCAGGAAAATTTTTGGCGCCCCTAAATTTTTGCACCTTTTTCTGTTTTCTATTTAATATGTTTTGTCTTTACGAGGTACAATAAAAAAAGAATTATATTTACATTTTGTTTATGTGGGAGTTGGTTTCCTTTAATATTAAGTGTGCGATATAGTTTTTTAGCGCCCCCTGCAGGCGACTAATTCGAAGCGCTTCAAACTAGAGCTGTTCGAGTACTTGGAAAAAACGAGTCGAGTACTCGGAAAAAGCAAGCGGCTCGAATTTTGTGCGAGTGGCTCGAAGAGAACCGAACGGGCCGAAGAGAGCCGAGCGGGCCGAAAGAACCGAGCCGGCCGAAGAGAGCCGAGCGGGCCGAAAGAACCGAGCGGGCCGAAGAGAGCCGAGCGGGCCGAAGAGAGCCGAGCGGGCCGAAGAGAGCCGAGCGGGGCCGAAAGAACCGAGCAGTCCAGGTATGTCGAATAGTTTGAAGCTTAATGTTTCGAATATTTTAGAATACATATTTTTATCTATTGGATAACGGTTCGTAATAATGTGAGTAATTAAAATGTAAACTGCAAATGAAAATATTCTCTAGCTATTGAAAATAATTTTTCGCGTATGTATGATTTAATAATATTTCTTCTTGCGCTTTCGTTTACTTTTCTTTCTTTTTTGCTTTTTTCTTTTTTTTTCATTCATTATCAACCTATAAACAAAATATTAACTGAATATGGAAATAGTAGGTAACTTAAGGCAGGGAATTAATAATAGCAACTATTTTTCTACGGAAAGGTGTGGAGATTAATTTTTTAAAAAATTTCATTAATTTCAGCCTCGAAGACTTCCAGGTCGTCGAATTCTGCAGAGTCTTCAGTAGTGGGCAATGCCCAACAAAAACTTTGACACATCATGAATTGCCACCTCGCTTAGAAGTTTAAACCTCGTAGTTTAAAAAAAATACACGCCCTAAAGATGTCATATTTTGCGAACTTTCAGATTTTATCTAGACACACCTGGAAAACTCATAATCTTAATTTTGACTATTTGAATTCTTTATTTATTTATACTTATTCTTTTTTTTAACGGGTAACAGGCTTTGTTAACAGTGACTCGACAGAAATATAATCCATACGGAAAAGGTAAAAAAGAAAGAAAAATAAAGGAAAGCGCAAGAAAAAATGTTATTAAATCATACATACGTGAAAAATTATTTTCAATAGTTAGAGAATATTTTCATTTGCAGTTTACATTTTAATTACTCACATTATTACGAACCATTATCCAATACATAAAAATATGTATTCTAAAATATTCGAAACATTACGCTTCAAACTATGCGACATACCCGGACTGATCGGTTCTATTCGAGCCGCTCGGTTCTATTCGAGCCGCTCGCTTTTTTCGAATACTCGGCTCGGTTCGGGTCTTCGAGCCAAGTCAGACTCAGCTTGCTGTTTCCGAATACTCTAACAGCTCTAGTAGATACCTACTCAATAATTATACAGATATGTGTAATTAAGAGGGAACATCACCTTGGAGCCCAGAAAAAGTGCAATTTTTATTATTCTTTTGTTAGATATCCATACTTTGTAGGAAAGTCATTGGTATGGGGTTTAAATGTGCATGTAGAGGACAGTATTTTAGAATTTTTTTGCGACAAAATATACAGTTTTAATCAAGTTATAGAGTTGTGTTTGGTTAATCAAAAGACAACTATCCCGCACCTAGGTAACTGAAAATTCAAATTTAAATTTAAAAAATTCAAAATGTGAATATTATTTTTTACATTTTTACGAGAAAAAGGAACTTGCAGATATGAATATTTTCCAAATTAATTTTACAGTTGTGGTTGGTTAATCAAAAGACAACTAACATAAAATCTCGAAAACCGCTCCAATGGTGTGGATGAAAATTTAATGAGACATGCAGAAAACCATCCCCTAAGATGCGTTGGAAGCAGATTTTCGAAAAAAAAATAATACAATTTTTATTTTGAAAAATACGATTTTAGTGATTTCTTGTATGGAAAATATTTTTTATCTTCTTTTTAAGAATTTATCTCGAAAATATGCCTCCAACACATGTTAGGGAATGGTTTTCTGCATGTCTCATTAAATTTTCATCCAAATCATTGGAGCGGTTTTCGAGATTTTATGTACACCATCAAACGGTGCACCGCGTACATGCCATTACGTTTTTACTCACAAGTTTTATGTACATAGAGATATTTAGACTTTTCGTTTTATGCGTTAAAGCTCATAGAACAACGAATAAAACTAAAAAAAAAACGTTGTCTCTATTGTTATTCATCACCTTACAATTTGCGTTTGAAAAAAGGCCTGTTTTAAGGCTAGCAAGGGTGACCTACCCCCTTAACAGGTTCAGTGTCTTCGAGGACAATCGGACAACACTTCCCATGCTTTCCAGACGGTATGAAGCCGGGAATCCACCTGAAAACTAAGCTATGCTATACTGTTCTAAAAAATTATTTTCGATACTTCCTTGTGGAACCGTTTCCACCAAAAGCTGAGCTAATAAGCTGTGCTATTTTTTAATTTTATAGCCTAGCTTCCAGGTGAATCCCCGGCTTCAGTGTGAAAAGACGCTAGAACAGAACGAAAATCCCTCGGCGTGAAAGCACGCCGACGTCACTGAGAGTGCTGAATTTATGCAACGTGCCGTGTGCCCTATGTAGATTGCGAATATGGACGTGAATTACAGAAGTAATCATGGTCTGGGTACTATAAGTGGGCAGTTGGCACTCTCGAGGTCGAGGGATTGGATCCAATTCATCAGAATAGTTTTCTTTCAATTACTTTCATTTACAACGGTGATGTGCACAGTATGAATATCATTCACCACACATGCACTGGAGGCCTTAAAAATTTCGGCACCAAGAACACACCCATCTTTCCCTCGCAGGCTTGAACATATATTTAGTACTAAATAGCTTTCTAAATGCCGTTACTGAATATTGTCTTGTACGTTGAATGTTGAATATTACATTACACCAGTCTATTATTAGTTATAAATTTTTAACAGGGTTTTTTGTCCTAGTGGGATAGAATTCCTTGATTTGATACTTGTAACCAGAGCTGGGCAAAATTTGATCCAGTTACTAATTACGATCGAGATATAAATTACAATTATATAATTCGGTACATAATTTGTAACTTGTAATTGAGGTCAGTAGATATTAACAATTGCAGAATGTAATTTGTAATTGATTTAGAAATTACATTTAAGTGTAATTACTTTTTAATTTCAATTACACTGTAACTACATTTAAAGTAATTGATTACATAATTGATTATGCCAAACCCTGCTTGAACCAATTTGACCGAGATTGGAAACAAAATCAGAGTCATAAGTTTTTATAAACTCTGATATTTGTATGTGATATGCATAATTCCGCACATCTGATCGTGTTTTTAACTCTTTCACAGTTTATCCCGTGCGACGCCCGCGCAGAAGAAGTAAATAGATTAAAAAAAGAAAAATCGCAGGTGCTTGTAAAAGATGTTTTTTTTTACACTTTGTAGCACAAACGGAAATATTTCAGGACATAAAAAAATATACATTTCTTGAACGGGAAATTGAAATTTTATGACACTCAAAGGGTTAAATGTTTCTCTGTCCCTAGTGCTGATATATTTGGTCACACTTTTTTGCTTTACTTTATGTTATTGTTTAAATGCCACCCATTTTCGAGTGTTTGCTTGTAGCACATCAAATTCAGTGTATAAAAATATTCTGATAATCTGTATTCCATACCACGTCCTCGAGGAGTTTTAACCCTTCGCTGACACTCTGGGTGTGAGCCACCCATGAGCTGATTTTGACGCTCTGTGCCTTTTAAAATACGTGGATTCTACGTAGAATACCGTGGATACTCGTGGAATATCTATATTTTTTCAATTACCGAAATCACCTACCTTCTATATGCAAAATACCTTTTTTCTAAAGCCGACTTACAAACTATTTTTTATCTGAAAATATTATATCTGAAGAACAACTCTGTAGATTCTTAACTTCTAACATTGAAATCTGTAAAAGTTAGAATTTTTTAAAGATTTTCTTCGTTTTTTGTCGACATATGACAATCCAGAATTTTTCTACAAAAACTGTGATAAATTTTCAATTAAATAACTATTGGACTACATTCTAGATACCTTGAAATTGATCCATGATTTTTTTCATAACGATTGAATTCTAAATTCAAAAATTGTTCTGGGTGTGAGCCACCCTGTACGTCAAAGTTGATTGAAAAAAGAGGGGTGGCAATGAAGGGTTAACACAACTTAGGTATACAATATATATTCTGCTATCCGTTACTAAATATATTAATACATTATAACTTATTCGTTTACAATAATAATTAATTATAATGCAATGGCACTTCATAATAACTGGTGGACTCCGCATCCATTTGTAACTGCATGGTATAACAACTTGTAATACTATACATAAGCACAGGCTTTCCCCTCTCGCCGTCTGCCACGCAAATGAGGTATCGATACCGGAGCAAAAATAATGAGAAATCTTTGAAAAGTGTTTTGATCTAACGTCCAAAGTGTAGTCCGCACTGTGTTAAAATTTCAAGTCAATTGACAGCACGGTTTATGAAAAAATTGAAATCAAAGTTGCGCTCTTATACACAGGCTGTTATGGGAGAAGCGATTACAAAATTTCTATAAAATGTTACACAGAGTCCTTAAAAATAGTGAGAAAGTCCTAAAAATGTTGCAATGAAAAGCTTAAGTATTCCTATGAAATTCTAAAAAAAAATTGGACATTTACCGTACGGTTTATTAGATAATTGAATAAATAGACAGCAATGTGCTCGTATTTTTGGAACTGCCTGAAGGAACTGTTTGAAACGTGGCAACGCTGTACGCCAGGTAGTCATCTATACAGAGTATACTTGTACAAAGGATACAGTAAAAATCTGTAAAAACACTACCAAGCTGTAAATATGTATTTAGTAATTTGTTGCGAACCAGTACGAACGCGCAAAAGGACGCCACAAGTGTGAGATGGAAAGAGAAAAAAAGATGGACGCAAAGCGACGTTGCCGCATTTCACTCGCATATGTTACGCTACTTTTAATGAAAATATTATATTTCTAACTGCATTAAACATACTTTTTGTTTAATTGAATTACAAAACAAAATATGTAGTAATAATTTTTGTCTACATAATTTTTTTTTATCTAAGATTGGTATCACTGCAGAGCTCCCATGTATAAGCACAGGCTTTCCCCTCTCGCCTACTGCCCAGCAAGTAAGGTATCGAACCTCCTTAAACCACGCTCCGTCCGAGGGACCCGCCTCAGGTCTCAACTCTCGAAAATCAGACTATAATATCACGCATAATTGACATTTGCTTGTTAATCCTTTCGGCCCTGTTGGGACACATATGGCCAACTGAATTTTGTTGAATATCTGTGAAACAATACGTGCCACATATGTGCGTTGCTTTACTACTATCTTTCATTTGCAATCATGAGAATAAGGAACGTACTAACGTGCTGGATAAGTTTTATTTTGGTACTGTTTAACCCTCTTTAACTTTTCCGGAACACATATGCCCCACTCAAAAACACTGCTGGGACACATATGTCCCAATTTCGAAAATTGACGTACAACTTTCAAATTTGATCTGTACCTATCCGCAGCCAAGTACAATCGATTTCTGCAAGGAAACATAATAAAATCCCAATAGAAAAGAGACGGGTCAAAAAGGTTAAGTGAAGTAATTATGTAAATACAGGGCACAACCCGACCGAAATGACCCTAACTTGATGTTAAATGTAACATAAAATCTTTAATAAAATAGATGCACGAAACACATCGTTGAAAATGCATTCTCAACACTTTGTTATTAAAAAGATTTCGATAACGTGTTTCTTGAATGAGATTGCTAAACTATGATCGCAATTACGAGATTGCTACTCATGCGAAATTCATTCATCATGATTTTCTTAGCCTCCATATTTCAGCAAAACAAGTAAATATAGCTTAGTCAATGTAAAGAAGTGTGCATTGTCGTCATTATAACCTTCGAGAAGTGTAAATAGCTTCGTTAATGTGTAAACATTCTATTTATTGATTGCAATTACACCAGAGACAATTACTGATGTAAGAAATAGCACGCGGTGTAAAAAATATGTATCTCTTATCTAAGATAAACGTTTTTCTCTTTCAATATAATCCTCGTTTATTTACCACCTCTTATATTAACAGCTAGCTAACTACCCCCGCGCTTCGCTAAGAGATATTAAGGATTCCACGAAAACACATTTCACTCCTTTTCACCACCCCCTAAGGGTTAATTAGGGCAAAATCTTGAACCTGGTTTTTAGGCATTTGTGCGGGTAACCTTTTAAAGTAAAAACCAAGTTGATATCTAATCGGGCCGAAGAGATTTTAAGAATCCGTGGAAACACATTTCACCCCTTTTCACTACCGTAGGGGTTGATTAGTGCAAAATACTGAATCTGTTTTTTTTTTGGCATTTGTGTGGGTAACCTTGTAAGTAAAAACCAAGTTGATATCTAATCGGGCCGAAGAGATTTTAAGAATCCGTGGAAACACATTTCACCCCTTTTCACTACCGTAGGGGTTGATTAGTGCAAAATACTGAATCTGTTTTTTTTTTGGCATTTGTGTGGGTAACCTTGTAAGTAAAAACCAAGTGGATATCTAATCGGACCTAAGAAATAATAAGGAGACCGAGAAAACATATTTCACCGCTTTATACCCCCTTCGGGTTGAAATTTAAAAAAAATACCTTCTTATCGAGCACCTACACCGCAAAAGGAATATAGCCTTCGAATTTTATGTTTCTGGGCCAGATCAGGCATACACCGGACCCCCAATTTCGGGCGCTAGCGCACATTCGAGCTCGAGTCCAGCTCGAGCTCGAGCTCCGAGCTTGTTCAAGGACAAGCGAGTCCGCCAACGGAGTGGGGAGCGGCTGGGGTAGTGGGAGTGAAGCGTTTAGGTGTGTAATACACAGGCTGCCGCAGGGGGCCTCCAGAGTTTGAGGCTCCGAAAATAAGGCACATTTTGGGGAATTTTTGAGAGAAAAGTTTTGAGTATTATAACTCCAAACTTTGTACTTTTATTAATTGAAATTTGAAAAATGTGTTCAAATTTTTGTATGCAATAATAGTAATTTGGTTCAAAGTTATAATGATAGTAGTAAGAGGGGTTTGAAAAAAAGTTTGTTGCTGGCGAACATGATTTTGGCTGTCGTAATCATCTGAAACAAAAACCGCAAAATTTTTCTTAATCTATATGAATGTGGTTATCGTATGAACTAAAATGAATGAAAAATGTTGTAAAGCACAAAAATGGTTGTACTTTAAATGAAAACTAATTTTTGGGAAAAGCATTTGTTAGTTTTCTGTGCTGCAAAATTGGATTTTTGCAAATAATTACTTCATTCTAGTTCATTAGATAACCACACTCATATAGATTAAGAAAAATTGTACGTGTTTTGTTTCCGATGACTACGACAACCAGAATCATGTTCGCCAGCATCAAACTTTTTTTAAACCCCTCTTACTGCCATCATTATAACTTTAAACAAAATTATTATTATTGCATACAAAAATTGAATTACATTTTTCAATTCTCAATTAACCTTCCGTATCCTGTGCCTGACAAGGAAACATATCGAACCCGAAAATTCTGATTGTAATGAAACTCCGTACGATTGTAGAGCATGTCGGAGTATGTAAGAAACGATTTTTTTTCTGCGGAAAAACACTCTGAGGGGGTGAAATCAGCCCCCAAATTTTCAGCGACTTTTCGTTTTTCGAGTATAACTTTGTAACGGTGCGAGGTAGAAGAAAACCGCAAATGGACAAAATGTTCAGTGTTTGATGCCGTATAACGCGCTGCAAAAGAAATGTTTGTACGCCCAACAATTTATAAATAAATTAAAATTTTCGATAATTTTACATATAATTTCTAACTGTGAGGATTGAGGACGATCTTTTTCCGTGTAAAAGTTATAATTCGCAATGATTTACTAAAATGTACAAGGAAAAAATTTTGGATCATTTGTTTATTTGTTTACAAAAATTTTCCGCCTTTGTCCATATTACTACTATCTGCCACTTGACAATCGAGGATTTTAATTTATTTATAAATTGTTGGACGTACAAACATTTCTTTTGCAGCGCGTTATACGGCATCAAACACTGAACATTTTGTCCATTTACGGAAAAAATCGCTGAAAATTTGGGGGCTAATTTCACCCCCTCAGTGTTTTTCCGCAGAAAAAAAATCGTTTCTTACATACTCCGACATGCTCTACAATCGTACGGAGTTTCATTACAATCAGAATTTTCGGGTTCGATATGTTTCCTTGTAAGTCAATCTTGACCCACCGCTTGAGATCGCTAACGCACACAGTGACGAATCTGTGCATGTCAGCTGCGGCCATACCATCATTTAGGTGTTGGGGGTGTCATAAAAACATAAACAGGACCTTTCCGGTGACTGCGTTGGAGCAACAATGGGAAGCTCGAGACAATACCATATTTTCCTTGGAGAAAATAAAATGGGCATACGGGCTCTGCAGTCATACAGTTCTCCACCACGAGACCTTATACCGAGGAGTGGGGAGTGAGCATACTACGGCCGAGTTCGAGGGCGCATCGACTGCCCTAGGGCAGAGCAAAGAGGGTAAGATAGAGTAGAAGCAGAAATATGTGGGAAGCAAGGCTGCCAACTTCCCCTAACGAGCGGAGCGGGAGTCACGTGACGTGGAGTGGGGATGAGGAAGAAGACCAGACAGCGAGAGATCGCCATTGGCGCTGGCTGTGCACTGAAAGTAGTACCTGAATAAATTGTTATTGTTGTTAACACGTGGTGTATTATTTACTCCCTTGGGAAGTAACAACCGAGCAGAAGTTGGGACTGTCTACCCGTTGGAGTCAGGAGTACGAGCACCAACAAATATGCGATGCAAGCGACACCTGTCTGTTAAGGTTCAATATTCTTCAGTTCGCGGGTAGCAGAGTGAGAGGTAAAGAAGCCAAGCCAAGCCAAACTACCAAAGACAACTGTTTGTAGCCATTGGTAGCCATTTGCAGCTGTTTGTAGTGGGCTTGGGATATTCGTTGATTTAAAGGTGAAGAAAGTGTAAAAAATGGTTCGTTATCACGTTAAAGGATGCCATAGATCACAAGCCAAAGACAAAAATCACCACTTTTTCGCAGAACTGCAAATTTAATGATGCACGTGTAATGATTTCAAGCAATAACCTAATTTTCAATGTTATTAAATAATGAGGTTTATGAAATTAGTATCAATAAAGTAATCTCTTTTCACCTTCAATTACTTCCTTATACTTATACTTTATGTATGATTTAAAAAATTAATTTAACTTTATTTATTATGTTTTATTTATATATGTATATGTAATGTAATGTATGTATGTAATATGTCTGCAATATTCATAATGTAATTCACCATTAATAAATTTGAACGTAATATAAAATTTACAGTTCTTTTCATTACTTCTCCTTTAATTAATATTTTAATTCATTCATTTCTAACTTTAAAAATTTTAAATATTGCCGCTTTTATCGAAATTTCGGGGCCTGAAGCACCAGAGGGCGCTGAATCTCGTATATTACTTATTAACACGGGCTTTTATGGGATGCTTCCACTCTATCTTATCCTCTTTGGGGCAGACCATAGACTAGACATATGTAGACGGAGCAGAAGCTGAGACTATAGGCGAGGGGAACGGTAGGCTTGGAGGGGAAAAGGCAGAAGTCAGATACAGGCACGTCGGGTTAGCTTCGGAAGCATTCGGTATACATAACCACTGCGTTACCCGATTTGCCTGTATCGCTCCCCTTACCGCGAATCTTACACCCCCCTCAGCTTACGCTCTGCCTATATATGTCTATGGGGCAGACTTAATGCGCACTAGGGCGGAGCGATACTATACATATAGGTGAAAATTTAAAGATGAATTTTCAGTTACCCTGGGTGCGGGATAGTTGTCTTTTGATCAACCACACACAACTGTAAAAAAAATTGGAAAAATATTCATGTCTGCAGGTTCCTTTATTTCCTAAAAATGATTATATAATTATATGATTGTTTATGAAAAAAAGGAACTAGCAGATATGGATATTTTCCATTTTTTTTACAGTTATGTTTGGTTAATCAAAAGACAACTATCCCGCACCCAGGCCAACTGAAAAATTCAAATTTAAATTTCCGCCTATACATATAGTATGAATATATAATCATTTTTAGGACCAAAAGGAACCTGCAGACATGAATATTTTTCCAATTTTTTACAGTTATGTTTGGTTAATCAAAAGACAACTATCCCGCACCCAGGCCAACTGAAAATTCAAATTTAAATTCTCCGCTCCGCCCTAATGCGCACCCCTGGGCTAGATGGTGATGAATCAGTGACACAACGATTATTTAAGTATAGATAAGCAAATGTTTTACCTTTAATTTTAATATATCGCTAAAATAGTAAATTATTTAATATTTTGTACATCCGCTCATTCTATACTTATTATTAAAAAATATAAAACAGTACCATGATGGTGTTAAAATCTGTTTATGTTGTCTGAGAGTTTAACGGTAATAATTATTGTTTTATTACGTATCTCGTGAGATCTACTTGAAATACAAGATACACATTAGAAGTGACATTATAAATGTGCTCTTTAAAAACAGTATGAACTTCTCTAACGAGGGGTTTTTTCTCTGCAAAAAGTTCACGTCGCCGATTTCATTGGAATTTCGCGCGCAGATAGTGCACAGCACATATAATTACGTGTTACATAAATGCATAAGACGTACTGCTCTACACTTGATCATAAAATCGAGTTTAAAGGTACACCTTTAACATATTCTTATATGCATCTATACCTGTATAATAATAAGATTGATTTAAATAACTAATCGACATGATTAAAAATTACTAAAAATATACAATTCTGCCTGGAATTACTATAGATATGGGTAACAGTTGAGCTGCGACAGCAACTTATTATAGTTACAGTAGTTTCGGTTTTACGCATAGATACATATCAAAGTTCTACTTGGAAAGAGTAAAACTTTGAACGCAATCGTCTTGCAAACATTTAAGTAGTGCGCCTTTTAACAGATAATTATGCAAGATGTTTACGTTATCACTATTTAACGATTTCCTCGTAAATGTTTAAAAAGTTTCACTACTGAAGCCTTTCATTTAAAGAAATAATAGTCACCTACGTTATTCCAAAGTTATTGCAAAAGGGTCTAGCCGGGTAAGCATAGTAAAAAGTGCCCCCAACCAAATTGAGCTTGGTGTATAGCAATCGATAGCTTCCTCAAAGAAAACTATTTCTGCCAAGTATTAACCCGATGTCCCTACTACTAGAGTAGTCACGGGGTGAAACGTAATTTGCAGTTTAAGCTCCATTACTTTTGTTCTATCAAATAGAAAATTACAAAAAAAATCAGAGACATTCTACCCATTGGTGTACATGTCTGTGATTTTTTTCAGACTTTTTAGCTGCAAAACCGAATTTAAAAAAAAAATACAAAAGGTTAAAAATACCGATAAGTGTTCTTCGATTTTTTTTTGGTAGATATAAGTTGATATAACCAAGTAGTACCTACAACTTTCTTCCCCAATTTCGTTCACACATTCATCACTTACAAGAAAAACGATGAGCATTAAGGGGAGGTTCCTGTCTAAAAAAATGGATTTTTTTTATTTCATTTTATGAATGTTCAATCTTTTAAGAGTACTCGTTTAAAAGGATTTGTTGAAATTCGTAACATTCCCGAAGTTATAGGCATTTGAGTAGCGGAAAATGCATGGGTGACACCCGGCCACTCGGCACTCACGTAAAACTTTAAACGCGTTTTCAAAACGGTGGGACCTGTATCTCCAAAAGTTATTATACGATTCGACTGAAACTTTTTTTACTTTGAAGAATATACTTCTGGCTAGGAGGAAAACCAAAAAAAAAATACAAAAAATTGAAGATTTATAATTTTCAAAGGCGTTAAAAGGACGAAAAACACAGGGAAAAGTGATTTCAAACTGGAAGTGTCGTTATTTTCTAAAAAAATGTCATTTTTGTATTTTTTTCTAGCCCCCCTCCTAGACAGAAGAATAATCTTCAAAATAAAAAAGGTTTCAGTTGAATCGGATAATAACTTTTGGAAATACAGCGCCCACCGATTTGGATCAATTTTTTGACGCCTTGACTTTAATGGCTACCCAAGACCGTCTGCAATGATTAATTATAAAACAAAAAATTTAGTTGTATAGTTTAAGACATGCTTAATACAATGCAAAAAGTCCCATTAAATTATATATAGTACTTTTCCTTTAATTAATTCCTAAATATCACCTATTTTTTTGGGCTGTAGACCGGAACCTCCCCTTAAGGGAGCAGACCACTGTATCGGTCCGAAATATAAAGGTGTTTTCGGGAATTTATTTCAACCAAACAACGCAAGTAAATCAATGTATTGCTTAGTATAGTTAATAATACATATCGAAGGATAATAAATTGTTTTTTTTTCTATCAAATTCATAAATCCCTTTCCTGTATACTCTTCGTCAAAATGTGCGCTGCGGCAAAATCCGTGCATATCACATTGACAGTGCCCAGGCCATATGGTTAATCCGAATTCAAAAAGCCAAAAATATTTAGAAACTAGAAACCTACCTCTATTACGTGACGATAAAAAAAAGTAAAAATCGCAAAAAATTACAAATTGTCGGCCCACTGAAAAATAATCATGTTTTCGGGGTACAAAATTGGGGAAATATTGATAAAAAAAAAATAGAAGCAGGTCGATAATTGAAAAAAAAACTGATCGTCACGTAATAGCGACGTGTTTTTCGTACAATAAATGCCCTTGCTCAAGTCAATTGGACGTATAGTTTTCCCTGTAGACTGTCAACGCGGTTGAATAATGTCATTCCGAGGAAAAGGCGTTCAAAGTTCCGCTCGGCTCAGTCGCGCGCTTGACACCGTTTCACGGAAAATACTATATCTCCGCCAATTTTACGAATTTCTTTATAAAATTTCCAAAGAGCACTCTTGAAATGTACGTCTTTCAGAAAATGTGAAAAAGAAAAAATCGATTTATCCGATTTTTTACAGTGGTCTGCCGCCTTAATCGAGTGGCATTGATGTGTGTTCACGCCGAAAGGTTACACGCACGTAATGTACAGTTGGTCGAGGAAATTCACAAGTGACTCAAATTACGTATAATTAGAAATGCGCGACAGGCAGACTGGCACTCTTGTCTCATTCACCGCAGCAACAAAGGAAGCAGTGATTCTATGCTAGCATGAAGCCTAAGTGACTTTTTCTGAACAATACTTCACGATTTTATATTTAGCAGAGACTGTGTTCCTCACAATTAACTTTTTAATTAACTTCTTCCAACTGTCACCTAGAGATGCCCAAACAAATCCATTTGTTTATTGCGGATTGATGAAAAGTGCAATAAACAAGTACAAAAAAACTCGTACGTTACTCTTGTAAGGCAAATTGAACGTAACGTATAATGTAACGTTATTGAACACACAAGAATACTATTATACTTGTATACAACTACTTTACGCTTCATCCTGCTGACGAAGTTCAAGTTTAGTCAATTAAGGTTGGACCCTGAACTTCGCCACACATTTTAAGTTTCGTCCCAGCAGTATCAGTGTTCTCTCAGTGTATTCTGCACAATGATGATTCACATTTAACAAACCAGCTGTATCGTCATAGCCTTAATGCTGAATCATTGGGTTTAATGTGTGTGCATTTCCTGCAGTCATTTCGCGCATGGACCGTATATTTCACAAGGAGAATATGGATGGTTAGCTACACAGCATCAGCTAATACGGTCACTTTGATTTAGCTTACCTGCAACGGAAGGAATAACTTCTGTGTTACAGTTTCTGTTAACCCTTCGTGGTCACACCGGGTGTATAGCACCCTTCGTAATAAATTTTTTTAAAAAATCGCTTTTATCTATAACTATTCTTTCAACTACAAATTTCATTATATCAAAATTTACGTTTCTGGAAAAAAGTCACTCGAAAGTTGAAAGATTAAAAAATACGAAAACGGCAACTCAAAAATGACGCTGGGGGCAGTGATCAATTTGTGATTATAAGTATAAACGCCGTTTCATTTTTCTGTTTTAGATTACCTGGTAGATAAATATCAGGCACACCAGCGGATGACGGATTTTGCGTGGCGTGATGGTCGATCATGCTTAATTCGTATATTTATTATTACAAACTAATAAACAAGAACTGGAGCTTCTTCAGAGATGCATCAAAATAAGGTTGAAATTACAGATGCATGGAATCGCTAGTTTCATAAAAAAAAAATACCAAATTTTGCTATGTTTTTAGCCCAAAAAAATATGTTAGACGTAACAGATTGAAATAACAACCACCCTAACTGCTCAGATAGTCTTAAATCCCTGTACCAATTACCAATCAGGGGCTAGGATATTTCTGAACCAAGGATATCATATATCAGGGCTGGGCCACCCGCGGCCCATGGGCCGGATGCGGGCCGTTCCCCGACTTGACTACTCTGCTGGGCCGTAGGAGAACGACCCCCACCATACTCTTTTAACTCCTACAGTGTACGCCGTACCTATATATGACAGCACTCGTAGGAGTAAAAGGAAGGGACATGGAGTGGGGGCTACTCTACTGATGGTGGGGGAACCGGCTGACCGGTAGTGGGGACTGTGCGGCCCGCGGCGGCGAACAAGTTGCCCAGCCCTGTCATATGTAGTCACAATTCAATAATTAATCTTTAGAGGACCGGCTTTTTTTCGCAAAAATAGTAGTTTTCAGTTTCCAAATTTTTATATATATAACGTATACCTATGCTGTGCAGAATCAGAGGACTTGCACAAGGCCCCTAAAGGGGCTTTGCCGGTCCGGAACGGTAATAAAAATTTCAGCATTTTTTAATTTTAAAAATACAGTATGACTGGGAGTTTTTAATACTGCTGATCACCAATCTGTAGTCGGATTATAAAAATATTGCACGTACATGGCAGTTTTACTGACCTAAACGAATGGACACATACCTACCAAAATGCATAGAACTTTCTTTTAGCGTTTTTGTATCATGTTTTCTTTTTTTTCTTTTATCCATGTTTTTATTTATAATTTTTTTATCTTTGTGTTGTTTCAAGAATTATTTTATTTTGTCGTATTTTTGTGTTCTTTTGAACAGAACGAATTTATCGTTAAACATGCATACAAACACAGTCGAGCACTAACACACACATACGTATTTATACTTTAAATTATCTTTAAATAGTGTGCTTACTCAAAGCCGAAACAGTGGCTTCGCAGGTCCCCTAAAGGTTAAGCAAATATTGTTAATCAAGATTACTAATTTTGGCAAATTTTAACGTCTCATGGTTCTCTAGATGAACTCCTACCTCTTGAAGTATTAATCATATTATAATTCGAAAATTTCATTTTCACCATCAAATAATTATAAATAAATTCTCACTCTGCACTTCTAAGTCTGCGAGCTTGATTTTAAAAATCTGAAAAAACACTAAAATTCTTTGAAGTTTCGCTTACATCACGATATATGTATATATAATCTTTTTGCATAGGGATCGTTTGAAAGTTACGGTGACAAAAAATCCACCAAACATCAAGCTTGACTAATGAATAAAATCTACAAAAAGATTCAATAATATCTGCTGAAGATTAATTTAATAAGAATTTACACCAAATACAAAAAATAAATAAATCAGAACACAAGAATGAAACTTTTTTCAACATATATATATATATTAATTCATCGTATCGAATGCGCGATGCAACTCCACGAATTCAATTAATAAAAAAGATATGATACATTCAAATTACTATAAATCTTAACCTAAATAAATGAAACCCTATAAATATTAACGAAATTAAAAATCTTATAAAAATAATTCTTAAATATTCAGCTGTAAAAATCAATGTAAATCTTCCCCTAAAATATTCAGTATTAAAACCAGAAACTAATTCAGATTCACCCTCAACTAAATCAAAAAGTGTCTGTCATTTCTATTGAACTTAAAGAATGATTAACAGTCTCAATGATAGCAAACATTGTTGCTAGCACTTTTATAATAGGTAGCACACCCGAACACGTACTGATTCTACATGAAAATTAAATAGGACATTTGGAATGAAATTTTTTTTCGAGGGACGTGACCTTTTAAAAAAAAACCAATATCCAAATTGTAAAATAGCTTTCTTCAAGTGGTGGTTTTGTTTTACGAGAAAGTCGATTTGAATGTGGAATCTTTTTTAAATCAAAACTTAATTTTAATTTTATCGTTTGCCCATTTTTTTTTTAGAAACTCTCTACATTTTATAACAGTAACGTTATACGATTGTGAACAATACGTTTCAAAGTATTTATTCTGAATATTATCTTTCGCGAACAAATAGTAACATATTGAAAGTCATTTGATGGCCATGTTATGTTAATTTTATGTTGTTACGCTCAAGTCATTCGAATACATCGAATTCTTGCAAGCTTACTCGAATATCTAAGTAGCTTCATTATACCTGCAGTAGTCGTGGCGCCGAATTGCACCGCCACGTCTCACAGTGGGTCAAACTGCATCTTTTTGTTTAAAAATCGTAAAACCTTTGGTAAAAATAAGATAGAGGGATGAATCTTTTTCCAGGTTAAAGCTAAGATGTTGCAGAATAGGGGAAAAATATTGAAAAAGTATAACGAACAAGGTTTAACGTTGAAAATCTATGTCAAAGTTGACAAGTTGAAAACATCGGTTTCTTAATATGTGGTTGAAGTTTTCCCTTAACTTGTTATACATAATTTCTTACAGGATTTGACGCGCTAGATTCAAATCTGGCCACAGAATTTGCCTTGCCATCAGGATTCGTTTGACAGATTTTCAAAGTCAAAACTTGTTTGTTATACTTTTTCAATATTTTTCCCTTATTCTGCAACATCTTGGCTTTAACCTTGAAAAAGATTCATCCCTCTATTTAATTTCTCTCAAAAAATTTACGAAACGAAAAAGGTGCAGTCTGTTCCACTGTGCGTGGTGCTAGGTAAAATTGGTCTATGTCCTACAGTAGAACCTGGATTAACAAAACAATCGTGGCACGGTGTATTTAAATAACAGAATGGCTGCATTTTTAGCAAAAACTGTTAGAGTTTGCGGGTCGGATAAGAAGATAATGCGCGTTTCGTTTCAAGTGATACAATTAACTATTTGAAAGTATAATTGGAAACGTCGAGACGTACAACCCGCGCGTGTCGCTAGGTAGGGACGAGTAGGAAGAAGGGATCCAGAGGTCGCTGTCTGGAGGGAGTCCCAGGGCATCAAGGCAGTGTTTCCACGACTGCCCGGCTAGTCCGCAATGACCAGTGGCCATGGCCGTGATGGAAACACCGGTTCTCGTTAGATCACCGAAGTTAAACATCACGGGCGGCGTACTGGGGAAAGATGGGTGACCATCACCTATCTCCCGGTGCGTCGCTGCTGCTGGGACCCGAAGGAGAGAGGAGGGAAGAAGGAAAAATGACTATCGTTCGTTGGGCAATATAAGCGAAATGCTTGAAACGCCATCCTGTGTGTTAGAAACACACAGGAAAACAAAAAATACAAATACAAATACAATAGTCCGCAATGAATGTTGCTCTATCTCCAACAAAAACGTTTTACGTACAGAGAGACTATTCATCTCCAAGTATTTCTATATTAAATAAAAACAGAAGGTATAAAACAAAGAGTTAGCAGCTTTGTTAATTTGCCCTTCTTAATTCCCAATCTCTTTAAGTTGCGAATTCAGGGATTGAAACGGTTCCGAAAATAACTGTTTCAAACAGTTATATATCGGTTCCAACTGAAACAGTTATTAGGGAAATTCCACGCGAAATCGGACACTTTTTGGAGTAGCATTTCGGATGTGGCTGAAAGTTGAATATGTTGTAGTCTTTAGGGATTTATAAACATATCTCGAAGGATTTTTGACAATTTTGAAAAATGTCGATTTTACAGGTGTTTGAAGACAAGTGCTAATTTTTTTTCAATAAATTATAACTATGGAAGTAGTAAACGGATGGAGATGAGGTTTACGGAGATTTGTAGAAAAGACATTGAAGTTTTATGAAAAAATTATTTCAGTTTCAGAAAATTTTTTTTTAACCATTTTTAGCAATTATTTTAAACAAATGCAGTTTTTTAACAACGAGCGCGATTTTAAAAATCTGAAGAAAAAAACAGAATATAGTTCTATCCTTCCCGTTCGTGGTCTAATTGTCAAAAATATGGGCATCTTAAAAATGGCCTTGTAAAAATTGTCGAAAGTTGACGCTGCGTCGCCCAGCACCGGCTCGACTGGTCGGACCGTGCGGTACCCGCAGCGGCCAAGCGGCTATACCTGATATTCTTATACAGGATTCTCGAAAATGGTAAGTTTTTGAAAAAAACTGAAGGAGGAAAACTTTTACTGTTTTTCATATCCAACATAATACGGTATCTCAATTTTTGATGTTCGCAATACTTTCCTTGAAACAGGGGTGACTTTTAGTTTTTTAAATGGAATGCTATATATTTGATTACCCAATATGAAAGCGACTGTCTAGACAAATTCAACCATATGGTACACTATGACCTTGAAGGCCACGCAAGGTTAGGAATGAAGTAAATATATTATCTATCTAGTAAATAGGGTTTCTTTTTCTAAAAAAAATCGACATTTAGACCAGAACCTCCGCTTAAGCGATTGTGTTACGCTGAGCGGCAGTGGATCGCGCGCCGCCGTTGATTCATCCTGAAATTGATTTTTGGGATTTGTGTGGGAAACCTTTGTATGTAAAAACTGAGTTGAAATCTACTCGGGCCTAGGAGATATTGAGATGTCCGTGAAAATACATTTCACCCCGTTTCACCCCCTTAGGGGTTGGTTAGGGAAAAATCCTGAAATTGGTCTTTAGGCATTTGTGTGGGTAATCTTTGTGAGTAAGAACTAAGTTGATATCTAATCGGGCCTAAGAGATATTGAGATGTCCGTGAAAATACATCTCACCCCGTTTCACCCCCTTAGGGGTTGGTTAGGGAAAAATCCTGAAATTGGTTTTTAAGCATTTCTGTGGGTAATCTTTGTGAGTAAGAACTAAGTTGATATCTAATCGGGCCTAAGAGATATTGAGATGTCCGTGAAAATACATTTCACCCCGTTTCACCCCCTTAGGGGTTGGTTAGGGAAAAATCCTGAAATTGGTTTTTAGGCATTTGTGTGGGTAATCTTTGTGAGTAAGAACTAAGTTGATATCTAATCGGGCCTAAGAGATATTACGGAATCCGAGAAAATACATTCCACCCTTGTGCACCCCCTTGGGGGTGGAATTTCCAAAAAATCCTTCCTTAGTGGATGCCTATGTCACGAAAACAATGTACCTTTAAAATTTCGCGTTCCTAGGTTAAACGGGTTTGAGCTGGGCGTTGATGAGTCAGTCAGTCAGTCAGGACTTCTTCTTTTATATATTATGGTTATGCAAAAGTAAAAGTAGAGTGTAAAAGGCGAGGCCCAGCTGGCATGAAATGGATACACCTTAAGCCTTTGCTTTCCTCCCTCAGAAGTCACTGTTTGGACAATCGAATATTTCGTTAATTGCTGTTCTGATAAACGAGGCTTTTCTGTACTTATATAGAATTTTTGTAATCATACACCCTTGTACGATCAACGAATCAACGGTAATTCGAATTCCTATCATTTGTAAAATTAATTCCTATCCGATGTTCAAAGGTTCATCGTGATATCGATGCAAAGTTCGTATACGAGGCTGGCGTTCGGCGTTGGATCACAGACCCAAGTGTTACATCGCTTAGTATGTTTCATATTTCCCAAGTACCGTTCTTGGACGTGACACCAGATGTGGCCGTGCGCTGTCCTAGTCAGAAGGATTTTCTTTCTGTTAAGTAAAACTGTCTGCTCGTTCCAACAATGACTTCAGCCAGGGGCGTCCGGAGACTTCTTTACAGAGGGGGAGGAGGCAACTTTGGGATAATGGTAAAGAAAAATACACCCCTCTGACTTTTTAAACCCATTTTACAGTACCAATTTAATTAAAATTTTAAAAACGAAATTTAAAAATATTCATTGTTTTAGTGTAAACTTAATAAAGATCAATTTTGAAAAATAAGCTATTTTTTTCAGAAGCCAGGGGAGGGCAACTTTTTGCACCCCCTCCTCCTCTCCGGACGGCCATGATTTCAGCCGATTCAGAATTTTGCAACGCATTTTTGTTGTGTTCGTTTGGATGAGTTCTATATGTATAACAGCCTTGAAGTGCATTCATCAGGCCTGCCCTTTACGGTGCAAATACCTCCTGAAGTTCTGGGACCCGGGCAACAGCCGAGCGCGGGACTGTTACGTTGCTAACCACAGCATGGGCTGCGGGAGAACTGCACGAGTGTGCGGTCGTCCATGCAGGCTCGTAGATGGACGCACACTCGTGCAGTTCTCTCACAGCTCTCGCAACGGGTAACATTGGATCAGTCCCGCGCTCGGCTGTTCCCCGGGTCCCAGAACTTCAGGAGGTATTTGCACCAAAGGGCAGGCCTGTTCCAACGTTTTATACACCCTCTATAGGGTCAAATACGACCTTTACCATATTTCAGGCCTGCTCTTTTTCGGTGCAAATACCTCCTGAGGTTCTGGGACCCGGGCAACAGCCGAGCGCGGGACTGTTACGTTGCTAACCACAGCATGGGCTGCGGGAGAACTGCATGTGTGCGAGTATGTAGGCTCGTACCACATAGACTCGTCGTCAGGGCTTGAACACTGTTATAATATCGATTTCGGTTCTCGAAACGGTTATGAAGAACCTTTATTCTGAATAACTGTTGTGAAGAACCTTTATTCTGAATAACTGTTATGAAGAACCTTTATTCTGAATAACTGTTATGAAGAACCAAAATTTCCTACTATTATCTGTTTCAGTTACGGTTCCTATTTCCTTCCTCATATCAGTTCCATAACCGTTATTTTTTCGGTTCGATATCGGTTCCGAAACGATTCTAGAATCAATTCCTGTATCGACTTTTCCCTAATTGATATCATTAATTATTACAGCTGCAGATTACTGTATATGTGCATATTCGTTACAAAATCCTTATAGAAAAATAAGAAACATTTATACATATCATATTATATAATAAAGCGTTGAAATAAATAAATCAGCTACATATTTTTTACATTCACACACACTATATCATTCAGAATAGGGAGTTAAAAGTTTCTCCTGTTTCTATAAGGATTTTGTAAAAAAGATGAACATCTATAGCAATCTACAGCTACAATAATGAATGATATCAATTAGGGAAAAGTCGATATAAGAATTGATTCTGGAACCGTTTCGGAACCGATATAGAACCGAAAAAATAACTAATATGAGAAGGGAAATAGGAACCGTAACCGAAACAGATAATATTTGGAAATTTCGGTTCTGCATAACAGTTATTTGGAATAAAAGTTCTCCATAGCCGTTTTAATCAGAACCTTTATATAACAGTTTTAAACAGTTATTTTCTGAACCGTTCCAAGCCCTGCTCGTGGTACGAGCCTACATGGACGCACACTCGTGCAGTCCTCCCGCAGCTTTCGCAACGGGTAACATTGGATCAGTCCCGCGCTCGGCTGTTGCCCGGGTCCCAGAACTTCAGGAGGTATTTGCACCGTAAAGGGCAGGCCTGGCATACATAAACGTACACTTCTTGCATACTCCATCATACACTGAACAAAATATGCTTTGGTTACAAACATGGTTATGCCTTTCTTTCTGCCTGTGACATGGAAAGATTTTCTGACTTTGGATAGCTAGTGTTTTTTATGCTGGATGTTGCAACAAAATTTGTACGCATATATTGTTCACCACTTAATTATCACAACATGCACTACAGGCTGGTGCAAACACATCCAGTAATTGAGTCAAGTAGCGAGTAGTTTAGTAATTTACTGTGTGTGGACACTAAAATTTAGTCGAGTAGTTTAGCAAAATAATATTGTCTTGCTGAACTACTCGCCACTCAACTAAATTATTGGGCGTTTCTGATCAGTCTTAAGGAGGTTCGATACCGCAGCAAAAATAATGAGAAATCTTTGAAAAGTGTTTTGATCTAATGTCCAAAGTGTAGTCCGCACTGTGTTAAAATTTCAAGTCGATTGACAGCACGGTTTATGAAAAAATCGAAATCAAAGTTGCGCTCTTATCCACAGGCTGTTATGGGAGAAGCGATAAAATTTCTATAAAACGTTACACAGAGTCCTTAAAAATAGTGAGAAAGTCCTAAAAAATGTTGCAATGAAAAGCTTAAGTATTCCTATGAAAATCTAAAAAAAAAATTGGATATTTACCGTACGGTTTATTAGATAATTGAATAAATAGACAGCAATGTGCTCGTATTTTTGGAACTGCCTGAAGGAACTGTTTGAAACGTGGCAACGCTGTGCACCGGGTAGTCATCTATACAGTGTATACCTGTACAAAGGATACAGTAAAAATTTTAAAAACACTACCAAGCTGTAAACATGTATTAAGTAATTTGTTGCGAACTAGTACGAACGCGCAAAGGGACGCCACAAGTGTAAAGTGGAAATAGAAAAAAAGATGGACGCGAAGCGACGTTGCCGCATTTCGCTCGCAAATTTTACGCTACTTTTAATGAAAATATTATATTTCTAACTGCATTAAACATACTTTTTGTTTAATTGAATTCCAAAACAAAATATGTAGTAATAATTTTTGTCTACATAATTTTTTTTTTTATCTAAGATTGGTATCACTGCAGAACTCCCATGTATAAGCACAGGCTTACCCCTCTCGCCGCCTGCGCCGCAAGTGAGGTATCGAACCTCCTTAAGACTATCTCGTATTTTAGGCGCGAGAACAGAAACGAGCAGATCGTTTCGCTTGTTGATAAAACTGGCCAAGTCTATTAGGTACTCATCCTACAATTTTTAAGGATTAACCCGAGAGTAGGCGCGCCAAATAATTTACGTTAGTAGGCGCACGTCGGTCATTTCGACCGATGGTAATGTAATCAGAAATAACTTAATAAGAGGTCTAAAATAATATAAATAATGCATAACATTGTATTTTACTTACTTCAGAATCGTTAAACGTAAATAATTTTCATTTTTTATGTTAAAATGATTAATCGTATTATAATATTATGAGTTCTGAAAAAATTATTTTTATACAAATGTTGCATTGTAATTGATTTTAAAAATAAAATGTTATATAAAAATTTGTGCGAATGCAAAATATAAAATTACATTGTCTATTTATCAATTTGAATTTATCACTTGATTTTTAATTTTCAATAATAGCAATTATCTAATATATTTTATATTTATATTTGTTTTTCATAAATTATACTTATAAATTTATGGTTTCATAAACGTATTAAATATTTATATTTTCTTCAGATTAGAAACTGGATCTTGAGAATAATACCTGAATCTGTATCGTGATCGAATTATATAACATAATGGGGATCACCTATTTTTATGGGCTCTAGACCGGAACAGCCCTTTAAGTGAGTAACAATGAAGCATTAACAAACACTTGAAAAATATTTGTTTTCATAGCAAAGTCAAGGTTACATTCAGTTTCTTAAATAGAGCCACATAGGGTAAACTATACAATGATTGGCACCCTAAGCAGAAATCCGAATTAGAATGTCTATATTTTTTTTGTGAAGTTTTTATATGGTCTTTATTTTCAGTTATTATCAATAATTATGGATTTCTAATTAAAATAAAACTTCTTGAGTACCTATTAAGTCTTTTATTTTAAAAATATTCAATAAAAAACAGAAACAGGCATCAAAGTACAATCATAGGCACCCTAAAATTTCAGGTCATACATATAGAAAAACGTATGTAGTTAAAAACGAAGTTTGAAGTGTTCAAACATACTGTTTTATTCACTATTAAATACCTACAACACTTAGTAAATCTGTATTTCAATCCATTACTTAGTTATAAAGCGACAAAATATACTTACCTACCCCTTACCAAAATTTTAAGAAAACACCTAAAACGCAGCGCTTTGCCCCACTTTGTGGTGTTGCCAGATGTAAAAAATGTAGTTCAACTACTGGACTTTGCAGTGTTGTAGTGAAAGAAAAATAAGAAATTGTAAAAAAGTACTTTCTAAGCTTGTGCTTCTTAATATTTGACTTCTTAATCAGGAGTGCCAATGATTAGTGCAGTGCCAGCAATAGTGCAGTTTACCCTAATTCTTTTTTTTATGATAATGCACAAATCTTGTTAGAATTAGCTATAGTGGTTGTAGAATATTTGGAATTTTTTCTTTATAAAATTTCACGCTATGGGGAGCTTTATTTATAATGACACCGAATAGACAGCTGTAATATGGAAGTATCATGAATCATAATTCATGATTCATAAATTATTGCAAATAAAACTGTCATCGCAAGAAAAATGTGTAAACTACATGCGAAATATGTAATGCCGTTTCCGCGGAATTCTTCGATTCTCATCTGCCATTAATGCGAAACACGCAAAACGTATGCAATATGGAAAAAGTGCATTTGCATGAACATCCGTAATCTACTAAAATCAGTATTACTCGCAGAGTAGTCTGATAATTCGAAACATATTTAATTAGTCTTACGAAGGAACTGCAAATTTCTGTGGACTTTAGCTGGGAAAGATCGGTTATAGGTTGCAATTAAGTGATGTGAGATTCGGAACATATAAATATTTATTTAAATACACTAACTATTGAAATGCTAAAAATTGTTATAGTATCAGATGGGCGTTAAATCTTGTAATAATTAACTGCAATGTAACAAGCAGTGGAACATACTATATGTTGAATAAAATAGATAAAGTTGTGTACTTTTACAAGAGAGTTCAAGAGTCTTATGCAGTGGTTATCTACGCCCAACATACAACACTCTTAGAAGTAATATTTATATTGACACAGAGTTTGGTAAGTGATTAACGAATGTAAGAAATCCCAACTCGATAATAGGAACATTAAGTAGAGAAGAAAAGTCCTCTGTTCTGTACACAGATGGAAGCAAATAAAGCAACTCGATTTCTGTAGGAAGATAAGACAGTGGTAAGGCGTATAAATAAATATTCATGAATTTTCAATGCCGAATTTATTGCTCTAAATAATGCTGTAGAAATCGCCTTAAGGGGGGAGCCTGGCGTAGCGGATCGAAGAAATCGATTTTTGTTGTTGTTGCATAAATCAACAGTTGAACATCACGACAATATGCTCCCAAAGCAGCAAAACGAAATTCGAAAAATTAAAGCGGATATAGCCGATTTTGCTACGGAGCGCCAGACTACCACAAAACTTGAAATGTGGTTTTCTCGAAACGACAGTTTTATACTTTGCGGGCAATGTAACTCAAAAAATATTCAACCAATCGACTTGGCCTTGTGCACGGATATTTGTGAACATTTTCTTCATAGTACTAAGCTATTAGTATAATGATATTGTTTAAATAAATAACTTTTTTTTAGACATTTAAGGCAAAATTTCGTTGGAAACAGTGAACTTTTTATTCATGAGGCCGCCATTTGTTCATTTTGCATCTTTTAAGTTTCAAATTTCTTCATTCTGTGCGTACACTCATAAACTAAAAGAAAATTGTTCGATTTTTGGTTTCAGATGAAACCAAAAGATGCTACGTTGCCCGCAGTGCAATAATTGCGTCGCCAACGGACTGGGCATAACTTTGTTATTTGCCGCTCTTTTTTAATATTTTTTTTTTGTTATATACCTTAACCTGTTAATAAAATATCCTGAAAGTTTCAGAAAGATCTATCAAATACTTTCTTTAAAAAAAATTCCCGAAAAATGCCTCGATTTTCATTTAGTTACACCAGGCTTCCCCCCTTAAGCCAGCCTAATCAAAACGCTCTCATCTTCACTGATTCCCCAAGTGCACTATTCTCCTTAAAGCGTGCTAATTTAAGCATAGAAACTAATCCCTGTAACTTCGAAATGAGAAGAAAAGCTTTTAGGTTCTCTGCAAAAATCTCAAATGGCAGCAAAAACTAATTGTACTGGATACTGGCACAAGTAGGGATTCAGGGATATTAGAGCGCAGGTAAATTAGCAAAAGGGCAACCAATATGGTACCAGAAAGCTCCCCTAAAATTCCCTTCACAGACTTAAAGACAACGGCTAAATCAGTAGCCATCAGGAATATTCGTGATATCATCGCCAAGGAAGGTTTAAGCAAAGGTGTTAATTATTTCAAACATTACCACAATCGAAAGCAAAATAATGGTATGCTAAGAAAAACCTCAAGCGCGAAGTTGTAACGACGATCAACAGATGTAGATCAAGGCACTGTAATCTTGTCTTCTCGCTAGCTCGAATAGGGTTAATAAGCAGTCCACAATGTCAATGTGGCTACGAACTTCAAGATATTGATCATATATCACGGCAATGTCCCTTATTCGAAGAGCAGAGATCAAAGTGCACAAAACAACTACGGAAACTAAATCTTTTCTACCCGGTCCAGGTTTGGAGATTTGCCGCCCCTAGGCTAACAAGCGGCAGCCACCCTTCCTGTGAAATATCATCGAATATTTTAATTTAAAAGAGCTGAGATAATTTTAAAATTAATTCAATATGACAACTCATATGAATTATTGCAGATTTGTTTCATGAAAAGGTGAATTGTTTTTAAAGTTATTTCCAGCCTCTGTGTTTAAAAATCACCCCTCAGTTTCGATGTTAGAGAATATATATAGACATTTTATTACGGAAATCTATGCTGTTATTGTAGAGGAGAAAATAAAAAGATAAGGGCAAAAACATGTTGCTACCTTTTTTAATTGCTTTCGCACAAAATTTGCTGCCCTGAGCTGCAGCCTACTTAGCCTACATACGTGCCCATTTTTGGTGGTGGGGTACGGGGTGACGCGTTCACGGTGGCGTATCTACTGTGCCGCAAACCTTGTACCCTTTGATAAGGCGTTGGAGTCACGAGCAAGTCTAAATAATTGTTCGCCGAGCCACTCATTGTTAATACAAGTAGACAAGACAGCTCATAACATTGGCAAGCAAGCGATTGATACATCATATCCCCCCCCCCTTGATATCAAGCATCTTTTATACGATAGATTTTTTCATGCAACAATTAATTTAATCGTTGTATGAAATTTGTAAAGTTACACGGATAAGTAAATTTGGGTCAAATCGACACAATATTCTATATCTATTTACAAGAACCAAGCATACCAAAATAAAACTCAGTTCATTTAATTATTACGGTTTAATATTTTAAGAACTTATTAAATTTCCACAACAAGCAAAAATTGAAGAAAAATTTTAAAAATATTTATCACTGACGGTTATTAGTTATTTAAAGATATGAAAAAGTTTCGATGCAAATAATACATTAGTAGAGGAGTGAGGATTTGTGACTCGATTTTGGGTGAAAATGACCCAATTTCGTGGAAACAGTGCGACTTTAAAACAGACAGACAGGAAGTAAATAAATATGTGAATAGGGGAGACTGGGGTAAAGTGAGCCCGAAAAAGTTTGAAGTCGAATAAAATTTATTCCTTTCAATAAAAATGTTTGGAAATAGATTTATAATATAATTTAAACATTCCTGTTGATAAATTACTAATAGCAATACTTAAAATAAACTTAGAGTATATTAAAATTTAACTAGAAAAAAATGAAGCAAGTTGTATCACTTTACCCCATATATGGTATTTTTGACAACCACGGTGCAAAAAAGCCAGAAGCTGCCGTGTTAAACATGTCATTCCAGCGCAAGGGGTTAATATTTACCTATAACCTTAATTGAAGTTCTTGTTGCATATTACCCGTATATAGGGGTAAAGTGAAATCCTATCCGGGGCAAAGTGAGATGCAACAAAATAAGAACTTCAATTAAGGATATGGGTAAATATTAACCCCTTGCGCTGGAATGACATGTTTAGCACGGCAGCTTCTGGCTTTTTTGCATCGTGGTTGTCAAAAATTGACAGATTTTTCATTTTTTTTGAGGTTAGTTTCTGTTCCACCGCGCCGCGTGGTTTTCTAGCCAGCTGACTAGGTTAGGATATTGCGCACATCACTTGCGCATTGGTTCTGAGCAGCCATTTGCAGCTCAGTTTACCCCGGTCACTTTACCCCGAATGTGTACTCAGTGGAAAATTAATTCTTTAATAATGTTAGGATTAATGTTTTCGCAAATGCGTGTACGTGTATGTTTATAAGCTTGTTCTAAACACGCAGAAAAAATTTGGAGTCAAAATAACACATTTATGACTCATTTATCCGAGAAGCTAAATGAAAAAGAACACCAAACGGAAGTCTATAAAAATTAATTTCTAATTTTTTAAATGAATTTACATTTTTCGATATCTGAATGTGCATAATTATCATTCTTATATTACATACATTTATTACGTCACCAAAATTTGTAAATATATTCTATTAAAGAACAAATTAAGGAAGCTCATTTTTCCCCGGTCTCCCCTATGTTTGAAAAAACAGTCATGAGTCACAAAAATGTGTCACGCGAGAGGACCATCTGTGAATTACAAATGGTTCATCACGTTGTCATGTTCGCAACCTTACTATGACTGTTAAGGGGGGAAGCCACTGTGACGGTCGAAAATAAAGGCTATTTTAAAGACATTCTTTTATAATGAAATGTAACTTTCTACGAAAAATCTTTGTTACCAACTGAAAATACTTATATTTAACTAATATTTTATGCTCCCAGATTGAACAAATTTTCAGTAGTATGGCCACAGAATACGATAACGTTAGGCTGTGCAAAAAAAAATTACAAAACGGGCGCTCGTGTAACTTTCCAACATTTGCTCCGAATTGAAAAATTCGAACGGTTACTTAAAGTATATTACAATAGCTTCAGTTAAGCATACAGATATAAAAAATATTAATTTTAAAGAAATGGCGGGCTTAAGAAGAAATCTGTAACAAAAAGGAAAAAAAATCATGTTTTTTCAATGTTACGATAAAATAAATTATTCGATCAAAAAACTGGTGCACTTAACTGAAGATAATTAAAGAATCCGATACAAAATTGACTGAGTTATTAATGCGCCCAGTTTGAAAAATGTAGTTTCGAGATAATCGCTTTTAAAGTTTTGACAGAAGTTATTTTCCGCAACTCAAAGATCGCAGCTGTACAGGGTCAGCGTTTCATCCTGCACCCCCGCGCTCGCGTGAACTTGTAAAATGGCAACAGCGCCTCACGGACGCATTCCACTACAACCATGCACCGTCCCGGCGTTCGGAGAGCTGTCAGCGACCGCTGGACAGCAGTGATGCCCGAGCTTCGAGAATTTTGGGATGGTCTCTTTCAAATTAACGTCGTAAAGAGCTATTCAGAATTTCCCGGCCCGGGTTGAAAAACTTGGGGCCTTTTTCGTATAACTTTTGAAATATAAAAGATATTGGAATGCAATTTGCGCCGAAAAATGAGAAAAAATTATTCCCTCTTAATGATGGATAATTTAACATATTTTACATTTACTTAATTTTTTTCTATCAATTTTTTAACCATAATTGTTGTATAAAAGCTTTTGTAAACTGTTTATTTGATACTGTATTTAATGCTGCTTTTAAAATTCGTGGTGTTGATAAAAAATAGGCTAGTTGTTTCTGTATCATTATTTTCAGAAATTGAGAAATTAAATTTTGCAGATCTTAGAATCTGTTGTTCTGGTTTCTTTTTTATAATTTTATTCTTAATGCAGTGCAGACCTAGATCAGACGTAAGGGGTAACACTAATGGGACATGTCTTTGATTGCAGCGGTGTTTGAATTTTTTTCTAGAATTTTTTTATCTGAATGTTTTAGCTACTCAACGTCACGCCTATACGGGCTTCCGTTAATATCATTTATTTGAACGATGCGCCATTATTGTGGCTTTTACACGCAGGTGGGGAAAAATTTCTCCACACAGGGGTATAGCGCCGCGGTCAACCCTGTCGTAGCTAAAATTTTTTAAATTGAGACGGGTACGAGATCAGTCGACATTATTTTCAAACCTCATTACAGTAATCTGGGGTGCGAGTGGTAAACCGATCATAAATGGAAATTCCCAATAGCTCTTTGCGACGTTAATTTGAAAGAGACCATCCTAAATTTTTCGGAGCTCGGGCATCACTGCTGTCCAGCGGTCGCTGGCAGCTCTCCGCTGGGCCGGTGCATGGTTGTAGTTAGTGTTGCTTCTCGAGAATGCTTTCTTGAGAATTTCTCGAGAAATTTTATAATTTCTTATTTCCTATTTCGCGAGAAATACTATAATTTCTCGAGAAACTGAAGTCTAGGAAAAATATTACAAATCTCATTTATTTTCGTAAATGAATGTATTACTAGTTAATCGCGAACGTATAAACACATCTACAATTTATAATACATCTTATTTATAACATTAGATCCTATATGAATTTCAATAGAAAATAACAGTACAGAAGATTCGATATTATAAATGCTAAAGGTGCTCTTAAATTCTTATTTAAAAATTTAGGAAAATTGTATACTGAATTAAGTACCTAATGCGTTTCTTGTGGCTATTAAAGAAGAAATATAGAAAAGAGGAGATAAGACTATTTTATCCCGTATAAAATTTTTGCATGATCCAGAATTTCTTCCAAAAGGGTCAAAAGACGCATTTTTCATTTAATATATAAAACGTAAAAATATAACAGTAACATATTTTGCCACAAAAAAGAATTAGATTCGCTGACGCTACATTAGACGTATTGAGCTATTTAAAAATAAATTTTAAAACCAAAAAGTAAAGTTTCGCTTTGTAAGAATTTTGTATTAAATAAATAAATTTACCAATTATATTTAATATCTACTTTTTCATTTACACAAGTTTTGTATAAATTAGACAGGAATAATCATTTAGTTGAAGTTTTCTTGTGTTTTTGATAAATATTATCAACATTATTCCAAAAATATAATTTTTGCAATATTTTTTTCAATTTCTCGAGAATCCTCAAGAAATATGATCTCATTTCTAATTTCCCGAGAAACAAAAAATATGGAGAAATCAGGAACACTAGTTGTAGTGGAATGCGCCCGTGAGGCGCTGTTGCCATTTTACAAATTCGCGCGAGCGCGGGTTGCAGGATAAAACGCTGACCCTGTACATGGTCTCGTCATGGTCAGTGATTCTCTACCTAGTTCTAAACAATATATAAGCTCATAATCCCTCTTATTAGATACATTTGATTCTTGTACATAAACTTTTCGGGCGATTGACACCAAATTACCTATGCGCGCACTCGATTCTGAGCGCTGCGCTACCTATACAAAACCTTCCGTAACTCCCAGAATTTTTCGAGATCCACTTCGAAATTGCACAGGTATGCTTTTGAGACCCCAAATATTATGAAAATGCACAAAAAGAAAAATTGGGAAAAAAAAATTTTCACAGTGGCTTCCCGCCTTAAGGGGGGGCCTGGTGTAGCGGATCGAAGAAATCGATTTTTTTTTGTTGCATAAATCAATAGTTGAACATCACGACAATATGCTCCCAAAGCAGCAAAACGAAATTCGAAAAATTAAAGCGGATATAGCCGATTTTGCTACGGAGCGCCAGGCTATCACAAAACTTGAAATGTGTTTTTCTCGGAACGACAGTTTCATACTTTGCGGGCAATGTAACTAAAAAAATATTCAACCAATCGACTTGGCCTTGTGCGCGGATATTTGTGAACATTTTCTTCATAGTACTAAGTTATTAGTATAATGATACTGTTTAAATAAATAATTTTTTTTTAGACATTTAAGGCAAAATTTCGTTGGAAACAGTGAACTTTTTATTCAAGAGGCCGCCATTTGTTCATTTTGCATCTTTTAAGTTTCAAATTTCTTCATTCTGTGCGTACACTCATAAACTAAAAGAAAATTGCTCGATTTTTGGTTTCAGATAAAACCAAAAAACGCTACGATGCCCGCAGTGCAATAATTGCGTCGCCAACGGACTGGGCATAACTTTGTTATTTGCCGCTCTTTTTTAATAAAATTTTTTTGTTATATACTTTAACCTGTTGATACAATATCCTGAAAGTTTCAGAAAGATCTATCAAATACTTTCTTTAAAAAAAATTCCCGAAAAATGCCTCGATTTTCATTTAGTTACACCAGGCTCCCCCCTTAAGCTTATCACCCTTCGTTGCCCTAAATTCTCGACAGCCCGTCAGATACATCATCTAAATGGATAATTCAAGAGTCCTTGTAGAAAACACTGTAAGTGCCTAAAATCAAATTCTATACTGTAATATTACCATTAGCAGGTCGATCATTTCCTAGTAATTTTTTTTTTAATCTTGGCACTTACAGTGTTTTCTACAAGGACTCTTCGATTCCGAATAGGTCTCCAAAAACAAATTTTACAAGAAAGGAAACAAAAGTTTAATATCCACACAATTAATATTACAAAAATCAAACTCGGCTGTATTATTCTTCGATTAGCTTGTGTTCAGTGAAATTTCATTCTGGCCCCTTTAGAGCACGAAGACTTATCATTTGCAGTGGCAGATTATTATTACTGTTCTCGATTACATTGAATTATTTTGAGGTACTGAAGCAGAAATTTTTAAACGTACACCCTCGAAACAATTCTGATGAAATATTGGAGATACGTTCCACAATGGCGCACAGCTTAAGCTGTTTACGTTCCCACGTCTAGAACGCAGAAGCGGCAGCGAACATCAAAGTGACGTCTGGAAACATGCAGAAAATTCGAACAATTTCTTCGAAAGAATCGCGTCGCTCAGAAGAGCATGTGCAGTTAGTTAGCTATTGATTTTACAACTACTAATTACCATTTCGTATTAACCACAGCAATCCAATTGAGCGGATCTCTTGCATAAGTACTTCTCACTCGTCACTCACGAAGATGTAACAGAAACATACCGAACCTGTTCGCGGATTTCGATTGGAAGTCAATCACTGCAGTTCTACGTGGAAATAATTAAAACCCATGAGATCGTAGAAGCTAGTTGTTTGCCAGGAAAAACAATTCTTGTTTGTTCTCCAGGCGCGAGAAGAAGGCTGCTGAGCCAATTATCCCGCGTTATATAATCGAATTGAATCAGAGTCGAAACTTCGACGCGAATGCTTTTCGTTTCGCGTTATTGCGAAATGGGTGATGCGGTGGACTTTTCAGATCGTCCCGCGGAGGCTCGTAAAATGCCACCGGGCTGAATCACCGCTGAAACTTTAAATTACTGCGGTGTATGTGCTTTTCACGCCGACACGTGTTTTAGCACCGTTAAGTCGCAAGGCGACAACGCGATCATGAAAAATTCATACTTGTTATGTGATATGCTTTCAGATCAACTGGGTGTTTGAGGAATATCGTTCGCGCAGCAAGCAAGGAAACCGCTTGTTGCAAATTCGAGGAAAGATTCATTTCGCGGGACACAGCTTTTTTTTATGCTGTATTTTGTTATATTTGTAGTACCATTTACTGGTAGGTCAGAAAAGTCAAATTATAATGGATGGTTCTTGTTTTCACAATTTATTACGAATCTCAATGCCTTATTTGTGTATAAGTATAGTCGAACCGGAATTTTATAGATTACTAGCTTAAAGTTTCTTGCGCTCCCCGGGTAATAAAATACCTTTTTTCGGTGACGAGGAGGGAGCTTTTAAAAAAATTTCATAGCGAGCACCTAGGGGCTAAGAGGAATCTACTTAACTTTCATGGTCATAGGACCAGTGGTTCCATAGAAATCGTGATGAGTCGTGATTTATATAAATAAATATATATATATATATATATATATATATATATATATATATATATATATATATATAGAAATATAGAATTAGAATTATTATATATATATAGAATTATTTATTTATATAAAACACGACTGTATGCGTTTTCTCAATAAATATTAACTGTACTCACAAGTGTGTTACATAACTTTGTTCGTCTTGGCAAGAGGAAGGTTTTAGATGTTTCCTTTTTTTTTAAATAATTTTTTAATCGTCTTGGCAAGAGGAAGGTTTTTACGTTTATAATTTTTTTTTAAATAATAAATATATATATAGAATTATTTAAAAAAAAAATTATAAACGTAAAAACCTTTATATTTATTGAGAATATTTATTGAGATAACGCATTTCAAGTTTGCAACTTCAATTTTATATAATAGTAGGGGAGACCGGGGCTAGTTGACTAATTTTTAACATTTCTAAATTTTATAAATAGACCATTGGTATTCTGTTGACTTGTTGCACACCAAAAGTTTACAAATTTCATTAGGTATACAGGCTTAACTTTTAAAATTGTTTTAATTTAGTCTAGGTCGTAGTTTTTATTATATTTAGAGTAGTGAGCCGAATAAGTCAACAAACCCCGGCTGTGGGGTTAGTTGACAAACATAATGGGGTTAGTTGACTTGACATTTACTTTTCAGTTTTAACCCTTTGTCTACACAAGATGTACATATATGCTGTCACAGTTCCATCAATATATACGAAAGGCGTATATATACGCAACCAATTCCATTAATATAGTATACGAAAGGCGAAAATATTAGGGCGGAGCGGAAAATTTATATTTGAATTTTCAGTTGGCCTGGGTGCAGGATAGTTGTCTTTTGATTAACCAAACACCACTGTAAAAAAAATTGGAAAAATATTCATGGCTGCAGGTTCCTTTTTCTCCTAAAAATGAAATCATACTATATAGGCGAAAATTTAAATTTGAATTTTCAGTTGGCCTGGGTGCAGGATAGTTGTTTTTTAATTAACCAAACACAACTGTAAAAAAATTTTGGAAAAATATTCATGTCTGCAGGTTACTTTTTCTCCTAAAAATTATTATATGATTATTTAGGAGAAAAAGGAACCTGCAGACATGAATATTTTTCCAAATTTTCTTTACAGTTGTGTTTGGTTAATCAAAAGACAACTATCCCGCACTCAGGCCAACTAAAAATTCAAATTTAAATTTTAGCCTTTATAGTATCACTCCGCCCTAGTGCGTATATATCCTACGACCAACAAATTTTTTTATTTTTTTTTCATTCCTTCACACTGTTATTCTTTTTATTAAGTATCATGGTGTTAGATACTGTAATTATTTTCTACTTGTTTGTTATGGTCTATTTGGAAGGCCTGAGAGTTTAAAAGGAGGATAGGGTGTAAAACTGGTAGGGGTGAGTTTAGAGGGATTTGTGGTGGAGGAAGTGGACTTGAGCAGCTAAACTCTTTGCCTCGACTGCATCTTGAGGATAGAAAATGCAATTTTTAGTGGTATTCCTATGCTTAGTCAAGTAACCCCGTCCGACATTATCAACATGTTAAGGGTCGTAAGTACAAAACCTCCACGCACCGGATAAAATAAAATACCCTAAATTATAGTCAATGCATCACGTTTCCACAAAATATTCATGAAAAAACATCAAGCAATACTTAGTGGACAAAAATTGATAAATAGTCGAAACAAAAATATTTACATCCCTCAGACGTTTTTAGATATTTCATTCTCACTGATAGAACATGCAAGTTTTTGTCACGGTGACACATTAAATGGCAAGCCGGTCATTCATATGCTTCAGTATTGCGAATCGCAGCATAATTTATAACTTAATACAACGATTAAAGGGAATTAGTCAGCTAACCTCGTTAGTCAACTAGCCCCGGGCTCCCCTATAAATTATGATGGCTGATTAAACTGTCCAGGTGGAAACCAAGGATCGAAAAAGTTCTGGAACTCTCGTTTTTAAAAAAATTCTGTTAAGACATATGTTTCGTTTAAGAAAATATCTGTTCCTGTAGAATTTTTATTGAAAGAAATGTTACTCTTAGGAACTTCTTTACAAAGTGTTCTTATAGAACAGATATTCTGGGATCTGTTTAATAAAAGTTCCATGGAAACAAGTTATATTAGAACGTTTATTAAAACAGATTCCCCAAGATACAGAAAAGTAATAAACTATTAGGTAATAGTTTTATTTAACAATATAATATCATATTCTTCATATGTTTATTTAATAAAAGGTATGGAAATCATAACATAAGTAATTAATAGTTTCATAAGAAGTATTGAACAGAAAAGAGAGCTTGTCAAGAATAAAATTTTTGTATAACTTACATGAACCGAAATCCATAACAATTATATAATATCTGCGTAGAATTTTTCTACGCAGGTACATCTTACAAATAAATAACACATTCAGAATATCAAATTAACTGTAATAATTATTTAATATTGTTGTAGTACTATTCATTGAATAATATTCAATATTTGTTACAACGATTGAGAACTGTTTTAATATCCATGAACAAAATATCTGTTCCTGTTATAGAAAAATCTTTGTTTTAAATTTTATAAGTTCTATTCCAACTAAAACTTTTATTTTCAAAAAAAAATTCTTATCGGTTCTCATGGGAACTTATAATGTGAGAACATTTTTTAAAAAAATTTCACGGTCCATGTTTAAGTGAGAACTTATTAAACAGTAAACTGTTTAACGTTTTCACAATTTAAACATACAGTATAAAGAATCTGTATTGAATCTTGAATTATAAATAATATAAATTATAGATAATATAAATATTAGGGCGGAGCGATACTAGATAGGCGAAAATTGAAATTTGAATTTTCAGTTGGCCTGGTTGCGGGATAGTTGTCTTGATTAACCAAACACAACTGTAAAAAAATTTGGAAAAATATTCATGTCTGCAGGTTCATTTTTTTCCTAAAAATGACCATATAATCATATAATCATATAATCGTTTTTAGAAGAAAAAGGAACCTGCAGACATGAATATTTTTCCAATTTTTTTTTTACAGCTGTGTTTGGTTAATCAGAAGGCAACTATCCCGCACCCAGGCCAACTGAAAATTCAAATTTAAATTTTCCGCTCCGCCCTAATAAATATGTAGTTGTCAAAAAAATTACTATAAACAGGGTGATTCGTTATTAGTGGTACAACCGCGAAAAGAATGAATTTTCATGAAAAAATAAGTGAAAAATGTAGAATAACATTTTCTGATAAAAGTTTACTTTTTCAAAAAAAATGACTGAATATATAAATTTCAGTCATGTAGGAAAGTCCATATATACAAATGAACGATAAGACAAAAAAGGAGCCACCGATAAATAAACAAACAATTTACTCAAAAAATATTAATAGAAAACAAATGAATTTTCATTCTAATTTACTAACCATGTGTTAAAAATGGCAAAAGAATAAAAACAAAATAGAAGCGAAGAAACTTCATGAGGTATACTGCCTCTGTAGAAATAACAAGAAATAAGAAAAAAAATGGTATTTGCATTCTTTCGCAAAGGGCACAATTTTTATTACCAGCTTTTATTTAGCTTCACTTGTGAGTTCCTTAATTTATTAGGGTGATATCTTGTAAGCTAATTTTGACCCACTTCTACATATCCGACCGACTTAAAGGTTTGCACACATACGTAGTTCCAATGACGATACAATATTTTAGTGAAAATATATAAAAAAAAAATTTATAATGTATCTACTAAAAAAAAAATAATAATTTTGTTACCGGCCTAAAGAACTGTTTTAGAAGAATTCCCTTATATGATTAAAAATAAAAGCGTGGGGCATAAATATTGAAGATTAAAAATTATACAAAAACTAATTGTTGAACGGTATGATTTTGTCTTGACTTTTAATCTAGTTAGATCTCAGGACGGACTTTGAATTGAAGAACTAGACTGCTCGCAATCAATGCGAAGAGTAATGTATCAAACTACGTAGAGCATTATAAACATTTACCTATATAAAAGGGATATTTCAATATTTAAGTCCCACGCTTTTATTTTTAATCATATGAGAAAATTCTTCTAAGCCAGTCATTTAGGCCTGCACCAAAATTATTCTTTTCCATTTTAGTACATTTTAACAAAACCTTATTTAAAAAAAAATGTTACTATAAATTATTTAGCATTAGCGAGTGGTTAACTCGTCCTGCCCAGTGAAGAACTATTTTCAAACGAAGAGTTAACTCGCCTTCGTCAATTAACAGGTTAAAATCCCTACATAACACTTCAGGCGCTTCCCTCGTTAGATCCTCGGGAATATTGTCTAGAATAATTAACAGTCCCGAGGATAATCTCGCGGCAAGATTAAAACGAACGAGCCACCTGGCAGTCCTGGAAACTGAAGAAAAAGAAAAGGAAACGCGCGCAAGAAGCTCGTAAGACGAGGCATCGACGCTGCCGACTAGCACGCGAATAGAAGCACGTGCGTGAAACGACCGCCTTTAACCAGCTGTCTCATTAGGAAAACAAATAGCCCATGAAAGTGGTCGCATACACTGGTCAGAAACTCACCTATTCCACCGACCACGTAACGATCCTTAGGATTCATGTCTGCGATTTCCGTCACGCTTACAACGATCCTGACATTCATCGTTGCACCTCGTTCCCCGTCCTCTTCGTCTACCTAGCCCCAATCGGCCGATCACCGTGCGACAGATACGTTTACGATTGGAAGATGCTCCCCACAGAACAGTCTTGTCACGAATCTTGCTTTACTTCCACGTTAGGCGATCTTACATCAACACCAATGAACCACAATATTCGAAATACTCTCTAACTTTTAAGTGCGATACTTTTGATCCCTCCGCGCATGGAGGGATGACGCGTTATACGGAACAATCGAGAAGATTTTAGAGTATCGTCAACTGAATTTTAGTGCCTTTATGTTTGACACGTTTCGCGGCACTACACCGAGACCTGTTAGGTCGAATAATTATCCACCAACTCACATTTAAACTTCGTCTCATACGACGCACCGATTCTGAGTAGCTTGACAGATCCACAGACACCTGCCACGAGATTTCACGCGAGGCGAACTTATTCAAGGGCAACTCTCGACCCTCGCGGGGGCCGTTTCCCTGGACGTCGACGCGAGGAAAGCGACAAGTTATTCAATTATCAACCGTGACTGTTATTGGGCTACCGTGATCCCATGCTCGTTAGATGCAACGCTCCTTGCGGGCCGCAACCTTGGAGAGTCTAGCCGTGGCAGACGGTATTACGTAAAGCCGAAGCTACGGGCTCCAATTTTCCAGGTTCTTGACGACATGAACAAACGGAACAGATAGTAGCCGGTCGTCGGTGCAGTCGCTTCTGGAAGCATGCGCGCGGTTTCCCCGAAAATCATCTCTCGGCCGACAACAATTATATCTCATGCACGCAGCGATGGTCTAGCCGGCTGCCGCGCTCGGCTCCCCTCCGGGCAAAAAACTCTGCCGAGCGGGGCACCGAAGACGAATGCGTAGTGGAAGATGGGACAGAGGGAAGACGAAGAGGCCTGCAGAGAATACGGCGATGCTAAAGGTTACCGTTCTCTCCGGAGCAGCGTTCCTTTTTTTATCCGCGCACAACGCAATCACGTGTTTTGCGGCAGTTCTGTTCGGGCAGCTTTACGCGCAGAATGGCCCCGTTTCCTATTACCACGAGTAACTCTAATTGTCGCGGTATCGGTAGCGAATTACTACCTATCTCCAATTGCCTTTGTTTTTTTTTAAACGCACCAATCGCTTAGACCCGCGTATTCGAGTCAAACAACTTGACCGCAAGACACATTCCATGAACAGCATTCGGGGGTCATTTCAGTTGAATCGCGCGCAACGTGTCACAGCTGACCTCGTCAGCAATGCGTCCAGCCGAACTCTCGGCAACCGATGTTTAATTACTTAAAACGTAATATGCACCATTTCGTACTATCTATGCTGAGGAGACGGTAAGTGTTCTTCTTCGCGAGATAACGTTCTACCACGTGCTAATACCTGCACGCAGAATCATCCGTGCGTCAAGCACGGAAACGATACAAGGCGATGGCGCGCTTCCTGAAGTCCTTCGAATGTTAGCAATGAATAGCGTAGGCTCAACGCTTGGCGTCACTTCTCTCTATGTACATGTGTATCACCGTTAATAAGTCGCCGAGCTGATAGTTGCCTGTCAAAGTGACTCCTGGCTGCACGTGGAGCAATTCGAAAAAAAGGCTGCGAGAGATGTGTTTTTGTCAAAACGTTTTCCTTTTCATGATCGACCGTGTCCAGGAAACGTCGCGGTGTCCAGGTAGAGAGGTGTCCCGCTGGCCGGGGCTGACCTTGGCTGACTTCGGCAACGAAACTTCCACAGAACAAGAAACTTTGGAAACCAACACTGCTGTGTATATACGTCAAGCTGGATTGAGTGTAGGCTGACAGAAAGCACTAGTCGTTCTCTGCCGTAACGACAGGTGTTGTCGCTTAGTGGGAGAAGCTGAGGTATGCTCTGGTGGGGATGATGAGGGTGGGGCTTAGAACCTTCAACGACGCGACGGGCAGTTGGGAGGCACGGGATAAACTCCGTTCTTTCACTTTGTGCTGCCACTTATTGCTTTTCACGTTTGCGGAGTAGTGTAATCTGTGGAAAGAATTCAATGTTCGGGAAAAAGGGGGCGCGATTAACTTGTTGCGAAAGTGAAAATTAGATACGTTTGGCTCTAGAGTTTTTGCTGGGTAGGAATATTCTTGCTGGGGAACGTCTAGTTTATTCATCTAAAGTTACAGTGGATTGACTAAGGAAAAGTAATAGTACGTGCTTTATAATTTGAAATGTGCTCAAATCTGGGGCGAAGTGAAACTTAAGGATCCATTCTACTTTGCCGGCCGAAAAGGAGACCTATTTTAATGATTTATTTTTTAAGAACTAATGCGCGGATTTTGGTGATTTTTTTTGTTTGTTAAATGTTTAATATTCTTTGTTGTATAGAATTGCATTTTTCATGGTTCCAAAATGTAATTACAAATGTGTGCATTTATGGCGCAGTGTTTGTGCATCAGTGAGACCACAAGACCTAAAATGATGAAAATATAATGATATGTCCTATAGGGGTGTACGCATAAAGTAGACTAGAATTATTGATTTAGCAACAGCGGTTACAAAATAGCGGCCTTGTAAAGAAAAAGATTTTTTGTCTATTTTTCGATGTTTTTTTATGGATAAAGCGAAAATTATTTTTAATACCTGGATACCCCTATAGGATATAATTTTTATATTTTTATCATTTTAGGACCACTTATGGCTGACGAGGACTTCCGCAGAGGGCCTGCGTTCTCACTGACAAGGGAAGATCGCGAACCCGAAAATTCAAAAAGTTCTGAAACTTCGTGAATATGTAGGGGATTTCCTCTTGATTGCAACGCAATGTTTGTTTGCTGCCCAACTTCACTCGAAGAAAGTGAAATTATTAACCCCTGAAAATTTGGCTATTTTCCGATTTTGTGTTATAACTCGCGAACTGTAAGAGATAGAAAAAAAGTTTCAAGAGAAAAGTTACTTCTTTTAATTGCATCTATCATTTGGTAAAAAAATATTTTACAGTTCACGAGTTATAACACAAAATCGGAAAATAACCGGATTTTCAGGGGTCAATTACCCCCCTTAGAGTGAATTGGGGTAGCAAACAAAAATTGCATTGTAATCAGGAGGAAATTCCCTACATATTCGCAAAGTTTCAGAATTTTTTGAATTTCCGGGTTCGGGATCTTCCCTTGTGAGACACAAAAATTGCGATTTAAATCCACATATTTGTAATTATATTTTGGAAACGTGGAAAATAGGATTCCATACAGCAAGAAATAATAAACATTTAACCCCCGAAAACATTAAAATCCGTGCATTGGTTCTTGAAAAAAATTCATGAAAATAGACCTCTTTTTCGACCGGCAAAGTAGAACAGACTCTTAAAATTTAATAACAACCAAGAAGCAGGAAAATAACAGAAACAAGCATACTTTTTACCGTATTGTATTATACACTTTTGGTTTCTAAAATCTATACGTTATACACAAGCTCTGTCACTGTAAAATTTGATAAAATATTTATTCAAAAAGCCCAACTAGTGGGGTGAAGTGAAAAATAAGGGAAAATCGAATATTTTTATTGAATATCGGATTAAAAAAAAATATTGCAACTTGTTTATGCAAAACTGTAAAACAAGACTCTAATTTCAGAATACCCATAATTGGGAAGAAGTTAAAATACGCTTAAATCTTTAACGACACGCTAAATTTTAGAATAACGTTAAAAAAAGTGCAACCTTTTTTATGTTTCTACTCTATTATATAAATATTTGTGAATTGAGATGAAACACCTTTTTAAAAAAAAAAGCGTTAAGTTGTTACAAGTCCATCGAACGCAATATTACGGAGATGGAATTTTGTGACTGTTTACAAAAAACGTAAAATATTACGGAGGTGCATGTTAAGGGGTAAAACACACGGCCAGAAACAATGCACTAAAACTGAATAAAATTATAGGGGAAGAACACAAAACAGTTTGTTATATATTGTTGTATTAAATCTGTTCTGATTGATTTTCTGAATTTTCAATGAAACTCGTCGGTTTTGAGTGAAAATTTAACAATGGTTGTTAATACATTGAAATACAGCTAATTTAACATACTTTCATATAACCTGAATCATAAACTAAAAGAATAGCACATATACAAATAAGACACTACTTACCTGACTTTAGAAATAATAATTTCACATATAAAATTTAAAACTACTGAGAAAAAACTCTAAACACTTTACTTCATGAACAAGCAAGCTCACAAATGATAATGGATTCCCTTTGTGACGTACCTGCTAGAATCGCCGCTACGCGTCGCTACTATACATCTCTGGTGGGCGAGCAAACGAATATAAGTCAGCATTCTTAGTTTTGCAGGAAGACACCTAATATATTTAAAGTAGTATGTAAGATCAGGTGTTAAATTTTGGGCGTGAATAGTACTAATTTGATACATAATCTGAAGCATAAAATATCTTGCACCGATCGTTATCTCGATATATTTTTACTAAATAATTCATGTGAATCGGTTGACGTACGGTTGCTGCCAGCTACTTAACACTTTGATGGCCGCACCTTTAAAGGAAACTTAACTTACGTTCACTGTCGATCTTTTTCAAATTTTCAACTATTCACTGGTTCTCGAAAACCATCGAAACGGAGTATTATAGATGGGATATAAATCATGGAATGGTATAATTTTGTCGGTGATAAATATGAAATACAATTGATTTCTTAAGCTCCCGGAAAGTAGTAAATCAAAATCGAGAAATCACGCGTGCACGTGACATCGGCCGTCAAAGTGTTAAGGCCGCTTCATAATTTGGAAAATAAACGGGAGGAACGTTTCACACATTTTGTTTTTCACGTGTTAAACTTCTAAGCAATACACATTAATTAGTACGGACTTACGGAGGGTATCATAAATTACGATACAACCGGAAAGGCGGTGATTCCCTGTGCACAAATATGTAAATCGAAAATGCAGAACGATATAGTTTCACACGAACCACTGTTTCTGAGAAAATCGACGTTAGTTAATCTTCTTTTTAACGAGGTTTTCCTATCGAGAAAATTCTTAAGACTACACGACAGAAGTTCGTTAAGTGACACACGTCGATTTTGATGAAACTTTGCAGAATAGTTGAAATGATGTATGTAAACGCCAAAAGTGAAAATTTTCAATATTTTGTTTTCAACCACAGTGACGTTGGTAGACATGATCTCACCTCTACCTCGCAACAGCCCTAGAAACTATATTAAATTATTATATCAGTTACAGAGTTTACCAACGTATCAGCAGGGAATTTACATCCTTTTCCACTAAAAGCATAATTTTTTATTTCATTGGCAGTTACAGAGTTTACCATTTTAACTCCTCAATTGATTATTGGTTCAATCTAAGAAGTTTGCCGTATTTGGTTGGTGCTGCTTTTGTACGTTCAGGGAGAAAGCACCCCTTTTTTATGCACTGATAACTCGTAAATTACAAATAATATCGAAAAAAAGATTTAAGTAAATGTTATACTGTTTCTGAAAGTCTATATATCTGCTGAAAAATTTTTGGAAAAATCATTTTTGTTACGATTTTTAAAATCGCCCCCACCCCTCTCTTTTCCAAGAATTTTTGTATAATTCCTGAGGAATAAAAGCTTCTTTTTATCATAAATCCAACGATATATAACAATGTATAATTAGAGGAAGTGTAGTATACTTTGGAATACCCGTTTGTTTCAGACGAAAAAAAAATTACAGCAGAGCATGGGAACAATAGGCTACTGTGGGTGCCTATAGGCGCTTTAAACTTTTGCGTTTGTGACACTGAGCGCCTATGGGCGCTTATCCCATTGTGGTCGCTTGAGACTGAGGGCGCCTAAAGGCGCTCGACGCAGTTTGGCTTTCTGACACGGGAGGCGCTATGGGCGCTTATCTCATTCTGGTCGCTTGAGACTGAGGGCGCCTAAAGGCGCGCGACGCAGTTTGACTTTCTGACACGGGAGGCGCCTATAGGCAACCTGAAAATTGTATCGATAATTATTCCCCTAGATCTTATCTCAGTTAGACGAAAGTGAATGCTAATTTCGCTGTTACATATTCCGTTAGTCACATGTTATTTAAATATGTAGGCGATGCGTAATAAACCAATGTTAGGAGCCGCGTATAATTCCGAGTATTGTAATATATATATATATATATATATATATATATATATATATATATATATAAAGCCACATGTTAGTTACAAATTAACATGGAACTTATAGAAATAGAGTGGCCTTTTTTTGTTATAGTAGGTGTAGAACTGTAGGGACTACATAAAGTGTCCGAAGGAAGTGAGAGTGTATGGCAGAAGGTCTTGTTGCAGGAAATTTAAATGCTAATGGTAATTTAGCGAAAGTGAACGAAGAGATCCAATATATTTTTAACGCACAATGGTTATAATAAAATTAATAACATTAGCAAAAAGTTTAGTATGTTTATTGGTGTATTGAAATAAATATTGTTAATGGGAAACTAATAAAGTTAATGAATAGCGTGGGAACTACTGTGGATTTTAAAGTATTATGAATATCTTTCACAAAGGATTGAAAAGTATCAAGGGAGATGCGTTTTCAGCGTACTTTTCAGCGTTGCTCTACCTTGCAAGCAGTCCGCCATAATTTTCTTAATTCTTAATGCTATGCCAATTTGACAAATTTTGTCCATTTACCTTACTTGACAAATTCCTAGAAACTTGTACGAAACAAAATGCTTCTCTGTCTAATATCAGGGATAGAGATCTACCCCAAACCTCCTCTACATAACATTCATTTCTATCCAAGCTTGTGCGTCCCCTTCATTTCTATCCAACTCTGTGCGCCCCCTTCATTTCTATCCAAGCCTCTGAGTCCCCTTCATTTCTATCCAAGTCTGTGCGCCCCCTTCATTTTTATCCAAGTCCTGTGCGCAGGGTTGCCAGATCAGGCCTGATCTTTTGCCGGAGATTTCAATTTCGCTGAGGATTGCAGACGGGCGGGGGGGGGGGGGGAAGGGCCAATAAGAAAACAGGCATCTAAAATTCATTATAATGGGCAAATTCCACTTATTCTCAAATCGCCCATGCTTTTCATTAAGCTAGAAGGCAACCTTTTCCCTGAAGGCAACGTCACGAATTTCAAAGTTGATTTTCTCGAAAATGAAGCGCGATATGAAAAAAAGTTACTCTTTCTTTTTTACTTATAACAAGTAAATAAGTCGAGAAAAAGGTATAAAATTTGTTGATATTGCGCTCCATTTTCGAGAAAATCGACTTTGAAATTCTAGACGATGCGTCCAGTCGCGTATAAGGAAACCTACCCTATTGAAACTCTCGGCCGATTTGGGCGTAAGTGGAATTCGCCCAATAATGACTTCTTATAAAGGAGTAATAATAATAATAATAAAAGTGTTATGAATATTTATTAGAATTTGTTACAGATTTTAATAGTTTTTTATTCTTTTATGACATGCTACACCAGTGCAGTGCCAGTGCGTGCCTGCCGAATTCGCTAATATTCTCTATTCCGGCAGAGACAACGGTTCAAAACCTGAGACTCCGGAGATCTGGCAACCCTGCCTGTGCGTCCCCTCCATTTCTATAAGCTTTACATAAAAACTCTAAATTGCTGGTACAAAAATATCTGGAAATTTAAATGCAATACAATTTGTTACAATATATTATTTTGTACATGCATGGTACAAATTTCCAGAAACTTATGCGAAAGAAGATGCTTCTCTGTCGAACATTCTCCGGACAACTTCCAAGTCTGCGACTCTACATAAGAAATCTATTAAAAAAATTTGGCGACTTACCTTCTGTTAATTGAGACAATAATTCAGTCTCCTATTTAGTGTAAAAACTCGTGACATTTCAAATTTGGACAACTTACATTATTTGATACTTGGCAGGTTATGATGGATTGACACTTGGTAGGTTATAATTGAATAGTATATATAGGTATGTACAGTGACGGACGACGATCTCTGCCGAATAATCCCGAGAGTCGACGAACGAACATGTGTTAGTGAAAGTGTGCGTGCAACGCGTATACGTATTATGTGGACACAAATTGACGAAATTGTGAAGGAGAAGAAGAAAACTTACCGTTTCTGACTGATACATGAGACGATATTACGATATCTCTGTCATGCGTGGACCGATTTTATTGAATTTGGTCTTATTCGAAAGCTTGTATGCGGTTTACATAAGAAAAATGCATTTAAATTTAGAAACTATTGCAGGCGCGATGAGATATTAATGAAATAAGTTTCAGGTTAGGTTGGAATAGCCGGGCGACTAATAAAGATATGCGGTAGCGACAGTCGACATATATACAGGGTGTTGAACATGCGCTTGGCGTCGAGACGCTACCGCGTCTCTAGATAGGGGAGAGTCGTGCAGTACCGACTGCTCTAAGTTTTTTGTTATATCTTGGGGTAGAGTTGATAAAAATCAGAAATTCAAACACGTGTTTGTAGTACAGATGGGACTTAATAAGAGGAGGGAATTTTTTTTTGTGAAATTTCATAATAAGAATTGGTAATTCGGAAAAGTAAAAAAGATGTAATTTCTAGGAAACGAAAAATTGTCGTCCAGTATCGACCAACTATTAATTTAGTAGATTTGTAGGTCTAAATCATTAACAATGTTAATAAAAAGGCATTTCATTGGTACAATACAAGATTTTTTCAAACTTTATTTGTACAAACATCGCAAGTATAATACTTAATTAATATTCTCCTGATTTGTGCACTCGACGTGTGCTCAACCTTCACACTGCATCCGGTACACTGCGCCCAATCTTTGTCAAATGATTCCTTGCAAACAGAAATGGGCAAAATTTGTATTTAACTAAAATTTCGAATAACGAATAAAAAAAATCAACTTTATTCATCGAATAAATTCTCGTCGAATAAAAAAGTTAATTTTGTCCGTCGAATAAATTCTCATCGAATAAAAAAATAACTTTATTCGTCGAATAATCTAAAGTTAAAGTAACTTTTATTTTATTCTTATTTAAATAATTTTTTATTTAGTTAATTCCCAACTCTGCTTGCAAATAACACACTGGATAACTTCTTCATTAAATCCTACCTTCCTGTTTGTTAGGTTATCATACGGGAGGAAGGAAGGCTAAAGGAACAACTTATAAATTAATCCGAGTTGCTAACAGATTGAACTTACAGATAAGAAAAATTTGGTCTCTACTGGTAGACAGTCTGTTGGTCGGTACTGCACGACAGTTGGATGGTTGGTACTGCGCGACAAACACGGGGAAACATTTTAGATCATGGTATATTATGTACAAAAAAATATTGCAAAACTAGGGCGTCTTAGTAAACTTGATGGACTACAGATAGTATACATAATAGAAATATTTGGATGGATAAAAAGGGAGGAATTAGAGAGGGTGCAGGCAAAATATATAAAATGGTCCCTAAAGCTGGACAGAACGACGCCGGACTATATTGTACTGGAGGAAACTAAGAGGGAGAAGCTACGAGTTAAAGCGGGAGCAAGAGTACTTGGATACGAGGAAAGAATAGAGGATGCGGAAGGACGTTGCCTACTGAAGGAGTATCTAAGAGAAAGAAAAAAAGGGGGTGCAACACAAGAAAAAGTAGACAGAGGACAGAGTATTTAAATAGAAACGGGTTCAGTCAATTAGGTATAGAATTAGGAAAAGGGGAAGGGAAGGAAATATCGAGAATACTGAAAGAGAGGGACAGAGAAATCCAAGGGCAATGGAATAGGATAAGGGAAGCAAGATTCAACAAAATGTACAAGTACATATATGGGGTGAACTTGCCATGATATTTGGAAGAGAGAGGAGTAAGAGGAAACCAGAGTCTTATGGCAAGAACAAGGTGCGGAAATATGGAAGAGGGGAATAGGTATTGGATGAAAGAGGAGGATAGAAGGTGTAAGCTATACGAAAGAGATTTAGGGTCGTTAAAGCATCTGGTGGAGGACTGTACAGGTGTGGAAAGAATAAATATAAGTGTGGAAAAAATACTTCAGGAGAGAAGGGTTGTAGAGGTAGTGGAATAGCTAAGGGGTATAGAAAGAAGGAGGAAAGAAAAAGATAAGGAAGGAAGAGAGCGAAATGATACCAAAGAATAATAACGTGCAATAGAATGGAATGGTAGGAGAGAGAATAGTTCAGTAGAAAAGTAGATAATATGGAAGAGAGGTGCGTTAATTAAATAGGGTAATAATCATGGGTGTGAATGAGTGTGAGAGAGCGTGAGAGGTGGGTAGTTGTAAGGTTAGGAATATAATTGTAAACCAAGTCACATTTCTAGACCGCAAGGTTGAAATTAAATAAATAAATATATATATAGTATACATAATAGAACAAAATCATTTACTCACATGAGAAACAAAAGATTAGCTTTAAAAAATAACTTTTAATCCACTGAATATCAACGTATACGTTTAATGCATCAGAACATTGAGAGCAATGGAGTAAGCAAAATGACCCCCAAATAGGTTATAGAGGATTGTGATTTTCATTTGTTAATACAAATAAAGTGCTAATATCTGGTCGAAGAAGCGAGAACTAGCTTTGGTCGGTACTACACGACTCTCCCTTAATAAACGTTGTTTTAAAATCGAGCGTGTTACTGAACCAGCATTCATCCACGTAACAATTACGCTCATAACAGTATTCCAAATATGCTGACGCACTTCCTCTACTGTAATTACTTACTGTGTGTAAAATTGTCGTTCTAACTTTGCGTATTTCGGTGTTCGCCTGACCCAGGCGGCAACTGCTCATCAGCCACCCGCTAAATCTGCCACTGGGGAGAACTATGTAAAAGCAGGTGGGGTGCGAAGGAATAATTATATATTTCGGACTGTCATCGTGTAAATAAATAATCCATGATACTGATTGATCGTACCGACACGCGCGTGGAAACTAGGGATGTGCGGGAAATGTGTCGGGTACCCGATCAGTCGGGTTGGGTCGGGTAAAGTCGGGCGGGCTCGGACGGGGGCCCGGGACAGACGGGCCCACGGGTAGTCCGACTGTGTCGGGTAGCTCGATTATTTCTACTCGACAAGCATGTACAAAACTCTTTACCTATATGAAACTTCAGAATACGATAATTTTCACGTGAAAAAATAATGCTTCTAACGGATTTGTTCAAAATCCTCCTTAAATAAAAATTCAACTTATGCACTTTATACAAAATTAATATACAGGTTGTATCAAATGAAGTTCATTTTGAATAAACCCGTTAGAAGCATTATTTTTTCACGTGAAAATTATCTTATTCTGAAGTTTCATATAGGTAAAGATTTTGTACTTGCTTGTCTAGTACTCGGTTGTTTAAAGAAGCTGAATATACAAATATCAACTTATCAAACACCGCATTACCCGAAATAATCGAGCTACCCGACACGATCGGGCTACACGACACAGTCGGACTGCCCGTAGACCCATCTGTCCCGGGCCCCCGTCCGAGCCCGCCCGACTTTACCCGACCCGACCCGAGCCCGAAAAGTCGGGTACCCGCACACCTCTAGTGGAAACTCGATGTTTCCTTCGGGGTTGTAAGGCCCGATTCACCTTGCAGGACGCGTGTACCCGTACGATCGTATCACCCGCAAAACTAATATTAGGTGACAGTTTAGTATGAGTCAAGTGTATTAATATGGTCGATTCTGATCCGCACGATGATAGAGATTTTGGAACTTGCTCTGTTCGCGCTTGTGGTCTGAACGATGACTCGATTAAGCAGAAGAACCTTGCTTGTAGAGAGCTGTTTGAACTCTGCCCTTGTCCACCTTTTCGATGTCAAAGTTGAACAAGACCTCTGAATTTGGGAGGCGCCAAAATGCCTGATTGGCCCAGCTTTCCTTGAAGAGGAGGAACCTTCCCTCTGCGATTTCGGTGGTGGAGGAGGAAGCCTCTCCTTCTTCGTGACGTAGCGGAGGAAAACCCGGGCATCTGGCTATACTGAATCCATCCTAAGAAAAGCCCTAACGTCCATACCGTTTTGTGACCGATCTGCGCAGCCCCCCAAGGGCGGGACGTGACCGATGTCAATGTCAACACTGCAGGTTGCGGAACGGTTGACAGAGAGGTAACAGGCGGTAAGACGGAGAAAAACGTAGGCGGTTAAGTGGGGAGTCGGACCAATCAGCGCCTCCTCAGAATCATCCCTGCGCGAACGAGGTTTTTCTTAGGATGGAACTTTTTTTTTTTTTTTCGTGGAGAAATCCCTAACGGATACCCCTAACCCTCGGGGGAGGGTCAGGGGTTATGTGGGGCTTGCACCCACTAAAACTCCACGGTGGTCGTCCTCGGATGCGGAGCAGCGCGCCTGAGGAGGAGGACTTGATGCGGGAGCAAGCTAGCGATTCGTCCGCTTGCCCCCCCCCCCCCTCACGCGCATGATGTTGATGCTGTTACGAATTACAACAGTTAAATTCTGGTTATAAAATTATTTATTAATAACATGGTGTCCCTCTTTTTGTGTCAAGAACATTTAAGTCATTTACCACTGGGATAGGGACTTCGGTAGCACGAATGATAAGATTATACGTGTGAACTTTCTTGTTTGAAACCCAACTATGAACTGACGCTCTGCGCCGAAAAACTCTTCCTTTTTAAATGCTGGGTAGAGAGGTTTTCACCCTCTACCCTCGAATGGCCAAGATGGAGGGAAAGCCCAAATATACACAATCCAAAGTGCATTGCTGACGAAGTCCAGACATTGGCATCGGCGGAAAGACATTACAGCGTAGACCTTGAAAACCCTTGGGCTTCACGATTTCGAGGACTGCTCTTGTGCCCAAGGGTTACTGCCTAGTCCCTCACCAGATGAGCGTGTCGAGCTCAAGGGAGGTCTCCGCCTTAGTTATTTGCCAAAATGCACGGCCAACATTCGGGACTACATCTGGGTTTACTTACTAAAACTTTCCCTCATCTGGCCATTCGTTACGCACGTAACAATGCATACTCCGCACCGATTCCCCGAAGACTCGGGGACTTCCCTGGGGAGGATGGAACAACTATACCAAACCTCGCCAGGTTGATCGGCCGGAGCGTCTCGCCAGGGTCGCGGTGTATGACCGTATTGTCCTACGAGTCAGCGGTGGTCGGCGGTATGTACCGGTTCGAAGTTACCGTATACCACCCGCCGACAGAGCAATCAACGGATTTTCCCAGAACGAGGACGATCGAGATGTCCACAAGAATAGCACGATGTCGATTGCCGCCTACTAAGCCGCGTATTCACCTGCGCATTCGCTCCGAATGTGCATACGGCGCGCACCGATTGTTTGCTCGTTCGGGGCGCGGCGCGCATTCAGGCCGATCCGCTTGCTGGCGGTCCATCAAAGTGCGCATTCGGGTCCGAACAATACCACGAAATGGACGCAGCAAATTTCACTCAACCCCGAACGCGCGCTGAGCTCCGAACGGGCAAAAAATCAGGTGAATACGCAGGTGAATACGCGGCTTTAGACATCTGGCAGGCAAATGTTCCCCAAAACGTTGAAAGTAAGCAATTGCCTGGTAGTAATGAATCGATGGATCTCCGCCTCGCTCTGAGCCCCCTTTTGTTCCACTGATCTGCCAAGGTGGGCATTACGAGCGAAATAAAATATGGATGTGTCAACATTTAAAGCCGGATGGTGATGGACACTTAATTTGAAAAAGTATAGGGCATAGTTTCACGTAAAATAACGAAATTAATATCTCGCTCGCGGAAATAAAATGCTGAAGAACCAGATATGGAAATCGATAATTTCGTTGCAATTGTAAAAACGAATAGGTATAATTATGGAGTAGACGATTTATTCAATTCCGATGAAAGTGGTTTGAGTTTAGAGCTACACTCCGGCCGAACACTGCATGTATAGCTGTATGGACAGAAAACCGATTGAAGCTGTCGTACAGTCCATACCTTCAACCACTCACGATTAGGTACACACTTCAACCTACTGTATCTGTAGACAGAAAACTGCTTTCGCCTCTTTATTTAGTTTTGAAAGAATCAAATGGACTGTCGGACCAAGAGTACAAGAGAATTTATACAGTCCATCTAATAATTATTCCTAATGTTTATGCTTCTGCTTCGAAATCTGACAAATTAACCGCCGATCACTTTAAAAGTCATTTGCCACATGGGACTTCGATGGGTAGTGTTTCTGGATTCTTCGAGCGGACATTGTCCAAATGTTTTGCAACAACTTGTTCCTCATGAAAAACAAATGATTACCCTCACGATACCAAAGAAATCCGACAGGAAAACTACAAAGTCTTGATCAGTATTTGGCAGCCTTTTATGAGTCATGATCCCCTTTTATAATATTCAAATAAACTGCTACCCCCCCCCCCCCCAAAAAAAAAAAATAAGGTACGGTAAATATTTCCTTCCTTTCATTTATGAAAAATAACTGTTATATCGTTAACAAAATACGACAATATAACCGCATTAAAATAAATAAGTGCTAAAAATCGTAAACTAAAAATAACCGCGGCAACCCCCAGAAAACACTTCGCGACCCACAGGGTGGGAATCACTGCTGCTGATGTTCTCGGTTTCCGCATTTGGAGGAACTTTGTCGAAAACTTTCTCGGACCAAGTGATTATACTTAATCACGGTATTAATTTACATCACAGAAACAGTATTATAAAGTTACACGCACTTAACCCTTAACTGGTATCTTGGGGTCGCTCATGACCCGAGGCACGCAAAGTTCGCTGCAAAATTTTTGCTTGTCTAAGCTTGTAAACTGTTTTTCTAATTAATTTTATAATAATAGTTTAACTCTCTAGGTTTCTATTATTTTACACATTACCTAAGAACAAAATATTCATAGAGGTTGATTCAGGGTCGACTTTACAAATTTCTGTGTCCCTTTTTATTTGGGGTCTGCCACGACCCCAGTATACCAGCCACGTTTGCCAAAAACAGTATACCAGTTAAGGGTTAAGTATATCTAATTAAAAATAGCCTGCAAGACTTGGCAGACACGATCACTCGGCATGGCCAGACTTGAATTTGTATTTCGCCAAACCTCGTACCATTAGGGTCATTTCGGGGGAGACGCACCACTTTTTTTCGATTGCTTATAAAGTCTTAAATAAATATAACTGAAAATTTAGGTAAATGTAGTTTGATTGTTTATTTCAATCTCTTTGACAAAATAACATATTAAATATATGAAAACCTTATTTTAATATTAAAATACGCTTTCTAAAAAACTTCGAAAAAGTGCATCTAACCCCAGACCTGAGGGAGAGATGCACTTCAGATTCGGGGGCGATGCACCTACTTATTGTTACCCTCTTCTCCCTACTTTCATTCATTTTTTTCTCTTCTACACATATTACAGAGGGGAGGATACATGGTACATGTTTCGTGGAGCCACTTTGAGCACTCCGGGCAACGAATCCAATTTACTCACCGTTCACACAATTTTTTCGCCTCAAATCCCACGCAACGAAAAGCTTTTTCAATTTTAATGAACTTAAACCGCACGATCGATGTGATTCCTTTAATAAGGTTATGTTTGTAGATAAGAACACGCGTCTTAAGGGGGTATACCCGTTTGAACCCTCGGAAAATGTATACATTTTGTGGATTTTTTTACAAGTCAACGGTTTGATGCAGATTTCCCGTTTTTTAACTATGTTTACACAGTATTATGAACTACTTATAAAAAAAGTTTCAGTTAAAAAACTATTGTTTTTCGGAAGTTACGGATACATGTCCGAAAGTCTCTCGATTTTAGACGGCTAAACGGTGGCCCTAAAAACTCGCGCTACGTTCAACCAATTTACTTCAAATTTTGCATGCAGAATCATAATAAGATTCCACATCGTCCAACGAAGGCTTTTTTTATTTCGATTCCCCGTTTATTATTTATAAAGGAAACAGGTGGATTTTTCTCTTAGAAAAATTTAACTTTACCTTTGATCTCTCACCATTTCTTTATTTTTCAAAATTTTCAAAATCGCCTTCGTTGGACGATGTGGAATCTTATTATGATTCTGCATGCAAAATTTGAAGTAAATTGGTTGAACGTAGCGCGAGTTTTTAGGGCCACCGTTTAGCCGTCTAAAATCGAGAGACTTTCGGACATGTATCCGTAACTTCCGAAAAACAATAGTTTTTTAACTGAAACTTTTTTTATAAGTAGTTCATAATACTATGTAAACATAGTTAAAGAACGGGAAATCTGCATCAAACCGTTGACTTGTAAAAAAATCCACAAAATGTATACATTTTCCGAGGGTTCAAACGGGTATACCCCCTTAAGCGTTGAAACAGTGCTGCCACTTATGTAGTGTGGCCGGAACAGGAAGTGGTGCATCTCTCCGCTAGGTGCGTCTCTCCCGGAATGACCCGAAAAGTGCTGAAATATAGTCGGGACTGAATCAACTGATGAATCGGCATCGAGAAATAATTATTCCTATTATGTAAGCGCATCGTTCCACTTCTCTACTGCTGTATCTTTTATCCATTTGCGCAAACCTACCGGCAAGTGTCGCACCTCGTGCAATTTGTCGGCAGCACTGGCGGCCAGTTGATTCTGTTCTGCCTATAAGGTCAATCGTAGCTGATTGGGAAAATGACGGCTTATCAGCCGTTTGAATTCCTCACGCAGCGTATAAAGACTTGCGCCGCGCATGCGGTCATCGGAACTCTAGTGGTAACTTGCTATGCGAATCACTTGACATTGAATTGCAGGAAGTAGCGAATGCTTCATAATTGCAGTATCGTTTTCTATTGCACGGTGCGCCGGACATTTTCATTTACGACGCGGTTGGACTGACAAGGGACGATCGGTAAGTGACACACGCCGATTTTTATGGCACTTTGCACAAATTTTTTTGGTCCAATCTAAGAACTTTGCCGTATTTGGTTGGTGCTACTTTTGTACTTTAAGGGGAGGTTCCGTTCTAAATAACAATTTTTTTTATTTCATTTTGGGAATGTTTAGACTTATGAGAATACGCGTTTAAAAGGATTTTTTGAAATTTGTAAAATTCCCGAAGTTATAGGCATTTGAGTAGCGGCAAATGCATGGGCAACACCCGGCCAGTCGGCGCTCACATAAAACTTTAAATGCGATTTTCTGGAAACAGTGTTCTTAAAATCGATGCACCAATATCTCAAAAAGTTATTATCCGATTCAACTGACACTTTTTTTATTTTGAAGAATATACTTCTGTGTAGTAGAGAAACCAGTAACACTTTAAAAATTTTGAAAATTTGTAATTTTGAAAGGCCTTGAAAGACTAAAAATATAGGGGAAAAGTGATTTCAAAATTCAAACGTCGTTATCATCTCAAAAAATGTCATTTTTGTAATTTTTTTTTAGTAAATCCACTAGCGAGTTTCATGCCCATTAATAATCTGTCAATGTTTTTTATTTCAGGCCAATCGTTTAGGTGCTACAGGTTCCCCGGTTTTGGATGAATTTTTTTTACGCCTTGACTTTAACGACTCCTTAGTGCCGTTTGCAAATATTAATTATAAAACAAAAAATATATTTCTATAGTTTAAGACACCCTTAATACAATGCAAAAAGTCCTATTAAATTATATGTAGTAGTTTTTCTTTAATTAATTCCTAAAGATCACCTATTTTTATAGGCGCTAGACCGGAATATCCCCTTAAGGGAGAAACCACCACGTATATTTATACTCTTCTAACTCGTAAATAAGAAAAGATATCGAACAAATTATTTAAATATATGTTACACCGTTCCCGACGCCCTCTATAAGGTAAAGGCAACAGTAGTTGATCGTATATCAGTAGTTGACCACTTTTCAGAAAAACGTGAAAAATAAGGTTTTTAGAAGTGACGATCTTTTGAACAAAGTGCAGTTGACGTGCCAAGGCATCTACCGACTAAAATCTAAAACACTGAAGTGTGAAGTACATTACGAATAGTATTGGCGAACGCTTATTTACATCAAGGTGAGTAGTGTGTTCCTATATCGTTATTTCCTTAATGATTTTGGTAAGAACAGGTGTATAGTTCAGGTAAAAATAATCGTAGGTTATTAACTCTGTATGACTGAACTCTTCACTTGTTAAACTCTCATGTGGCGAATTCCACTTATGCCCAAATCGCCCGCGCCCACGACCGTAGGAATTTCCCGCTTTTGTATTAAAATGAATATCATAAATTATATGTTCCAGTTTTCGAGTCGTAATTTATACTTAAAAGCCTGTATTTTCCGAGAATGGCTCTTTCACAGATTTCTCTTCTATATTTCGAGAGATTTTCATAAATTTTTGAATGTTAACCACGAATTGGGCGTAAGTGGAATTCGCCCACAGTGTTCTATATACCGTTTTTGTTGTGCTAATCTCAAAAACACATAGTTTGTGGGATGGTCAAGTAATGACTCTTGTCATTCTAACTGTTTCCAGAAGTTGACAGGTATAGTCAATTATTGACTATGTATATATCGTGAGGGGTTTTTAAGGTCGCTGATTCCGAATCCCACATAGGATTTATAAAATTAATTTATTTAAACGATTTGCTTAATAAATTATATTGTAAGAAAAGTTTTTGAATAAATAAACAAATTTCGGAAACTTATACATGCTTGTTTAGTTATTTTCCCCGCAGAACACGATTCTATGTGTACCAAAACGTGTAATTATGCAATCATTTGTTTAAACAAATTAATTTTACAAATCCTATGTCGGAATCGGAATCAGCGACCTCAAAAATCACTATTATATTGTTGCGAGCACCCTATGGAAGGAAATCCATGGCCCGCTGGTGCTCGCGACCGTGATAAGAAGACAAGCGAGAAGAAGGCGATCCGATCGATCGCCAGTCAAGCTGTCACTCTTGAACCAGACGCCATTAGGAGCAGATGTATCGAGATTACTATTGTTGTATATTAGAGATTACATTCCAGTTCCTGTTATTGTTCATGTTCCGTTCCTTCGGTGTTCCATTAAACTATCGTTGTGCCAAACCCAAAATATAACAATATATACAACATTTGCATTTACCCAGTTTCTTTTAATTTCACTTTCCTTTTTAGTTCTAACCTGTTCCAAATTATTGACAATAAACAATGCTAACAAGGGGAGGACATCATGGCCTTAATAATAGAAATATTTACATGGAAATTATTAAAAATTTTATAATGGCCGTGGGGTTTTAATCGGTAAAAATCCCACACTACCCTGGCGCCCCCGTGAGATTCCCCTCTGAAGGAGTCGGGGGCCTTTTAAAAATTTCCCCAAGTTAAAAAAAAAATATAAAAAAAATAATTTATAAAAAAAAAATTTATAAAGTTTTTTTTAACGTGGACACACTTTCAAAAGCCACCCCGACGCCTCCAGAAGAGAATCTCCCGCAGGCGCCACGGTAGTGTGGGATTTTTACCCATTAAAACCCCACAGCCACTATGAAATTTTTAATAATTTCCATGTAAATATCTCTATTATTAATGTCCATTGGCAGAAACGCTCGGACATCTATTTACTTATTTTCGACATAGATCCATCGTGCCAAGGCTCATCAAAATCGGTGTCTACCACATGGTGTCCTCCGCTTGTAAGACGATTACCTGCATCATTGCCTTAATTCTCTTTCTAGTATAAATGGTCAATTACTGACTAACATAGGGTCAACTACTAGTATTTTCATTTTCAAGGATAGTCAACTTCTGAAGCAGTTACTGAAATTTGAAAAACCGTTCTAAAATTTGTATAACAAAACTGTTTTAAAAAATCCTTCTCAATACATAATTTAGAAAACTTAAAGAGTATCTTTAGGCAGCGACTGTCATTATTTAATGACAGAACAAGTAGTTACTATTGTTTACGTGAAGAATTTCTCTTAACTGATCAACTACTGGTGCCTTCACCTTACTGGTACAAAAAATTCTTCAAAAAAAAAATCATTTTTGTTACGAATATTAAATTCCCCTCTCCCTTTCTTGGATTTGTTTTAAAATATAAATAGAGGCTTCTTTTTATTCTAGATCCAAGGACGTATAACAATGTATAACTACTATAATTACAGTGCGTAAAATCATGGCTCTAATTTTGTGTATTTCGGTATTAAATACACTATATACATGTACATATGATTACATATATTAGTAACAATTTAGACCAATGTCTGATAATGAATACGACGCAGCCAATAAGTAGGTAAATTATAATGATCATTTAACATCCAAGAAAAAATATCGTGCGGTTAAAAAAATTTTATTGGTCGTAGCTTCCACAGTAATGGAAACTCAAAGATATGCTTGAAACACAAATACGGTTCACACCAAGCATACCGAAGTATAGCAAATTCTCGGCATACATGGCAGCGATGAATTTCCTTATCCTGTTTTGCAAAACAATAATCTAAAGACGTCCGATCCCGCTCGAATTTGTCCGGCCAAAGCCGTGCACAAGATGCGAATACCTCGACATGAAAACACGCCGACGCCACTCAAAGTGTTAGCACATTATTTCGCATTAATCTGTAATGGTACGCTATATTATTATCACTTGAAATTAACACTATTAGTTTCTCTAGAGGAACTACAGTGAATGAAGGTGATCATCATGGTCTCTAAGTGTCTGTAGTAAAAAATAAACGGTACGTGTATGACCATGCAATTTACAATTAAACGTTGCGCTCACTTGCCTTGACAAGATGTGTTTTATTCTGTCCCGGCATAGCAAAGAAGACAGCGTAACTCGATTGGTCCCAGTAAATTGAAAATTCAACACGAGTCTCAGAAGCTTCTTCTTCTCGCAGTACCTAATTTACAACAAGCCCGAGTCCCCGACAGTCTTCAACTTGAATAACCCTAATACATGTTCAACTGATTGTGTTCCGTCTCCGAGAAGGGGACTCGCAAATTAACAAGGGTTTACTCTGGCAGGCGCCAGTGTCGTCGAGGTAACTCCGATTTAATAACTACTGATTCTTTATTACTATAACTGGTACAATTTATAAGTTTTTACAGTGTTTTGTTTCAAAACGGCGTTGTGACTTGACTGGTCTTAGGTTTGCGACTGTCCTGTCCCTTGGTTTGGGACCGGTATTTAACTTAGTTACGAAAAGGGGTGGGAGGTGAGCTAGGCGAGCGGCCTAAGGAATTTGGGAAAAAAGGGGGTGTTTGGAAAAGGCGATATCAGGAGGAGCCATCTTGGCGACTCTCGGAATTTGGGAAAAGGGGTGTTTGGGAAATCTGATATCAGAAGGAGCCATCTTGGCGACACTCGGAATTTGGGAAAAAGGGACTGCTCTGGAAATCAGGATATTGCTAAAAGGGATCTGTTGTCCGGATGGGTAATTATCTTGGCGACACTTGGAATGTGTCGCCCCTTACTGAATGGTCGAATTTCCAACCGGACCCAATCTCGTTGGGTCCGTACAAGGGAAACCCATTCGTCTAATGGAGGAAAAAGGGGGTGGTTGGTTGGCGACTATCGCGATACCAGATAGTCTAGGCCCAAACATTGTAACTCGGGCGTCTGGACAGCGTCTTCAAGGTGACGGAACGTATAGTCGGTTGTCCTGGGAGATTTTTTTCCCTCTCCTTGTGGACCGAACCTCAGGCAAAGGTCACGCTTATAGTGCCTCTACGAGCTATAGTGACTTGTTAGGTGTGAGGCCTCTCAGCGGGGTCTTAACCGATACCCTGCTGGGTACGGGCCGCTAAACGTGCCCCCACTACTACCTCTTGCAGGACTGTGTTTAGGGAAGACCAGGACAAAACCTGGGCCCTAAAGGGTAAGATAAGTTATTAATATAAAATAATTTATACTGCTACTGTTGTAATGCAGTAGGTACATATACCTTACTGAAATGGATTTGTATTTAATATGTGCTGACAATGAGACAATTTTTAATAGCCAGTAGCAAAGCTTAATTGGTGTCTTTTAATAATGATAAACAGTATCTTCAATTTCTGTTTTATTTTATTAAAATCGAAGTTGTAACACTTAATCTATAGGGCCCCGGTTTTGTCCTGATCCTCCCTAAACACAGTCCTGCAAGAGGTAGTAGGGGGCCACGTTTAGCGGCCCATACCCAGCAGGATGTCGGTTAAGACCCCGCTGAGTGACTTCACACCTAAGTCACTATAGCTCGTAGAGGCACTATACATTAGGTGATCGCCAATAAGCTACAGATAATTTGGAGAAGGTAATTGGGCTCCACCCGTACAGAGGCTGTAAAGCCGGGTCCAGACCTGAATGAGTATACGCTGAGCAGGCTGAGCGCGCACGAATATTCTGATGTGGTTGGGTGAAACGGTAGCCAAGACCGCATGCTTCTATGTCAAAAAGTGTGAGCGTGAACGCATATGCTAGTGTGGACGTTTCATTGGTGGTGACTCGGCGCATGCGACCTGACTCGCGAATGCCGACGAAGGCACATGGCCTGAGCCAACCGTTGTCGGTTTTCTTATGCACATCAAAGGAAGTTTGGAGTGCATTGCGTTCAGCGTGGAAGATAGAAGCAGATGCGATACTCTTCTAAAATCCTTTTTGTCTCGAATTTTCATGATATTGAAATAGGGTAAATGTCCCAATTACTGCCAGTGTCCCTATTACTGCCACTTCATTTATTTTACTTAATAAACACGCAATGTATAATGAATAGTTTAAAAAATAATTTATCATAAAACTGGGACTGTTCTTCTTATTATTATAGTACATTCTTTATGTCTATTCTTTATACATTACTTTTTTTTAAAGTGAAATAAATAAAGTGGCAGTAATAGGGACACTGACAGTATATGGGACTTCTACCCTATATGGTAGTCCATATAAAATTAGGGAGGGTTAAGTCCTCATTTTTGCAGATTCGAAATTATTTTAAAAATACAAATCTTCAAAGTTACCTACTTTCCGTGATGTTTACGAAACCCGCCTACAGAAATTAATTTTAATGAGCTAAGTTATTGAAGGTATGGATTTGCGTCTTTTTTTTTAATCTTACAGGATGGATCTATGTGAATGAATTTAATCCATTGCTAATATTGTCATAAACAGTTAATTAAAAATCTAAAAATAACATTTTCAACCATATAATGCAATTACCATATGATAGACTTTAAAGCTCTATTTTACTAAATAATTTGTCTCTGTTTTCTTCACTACACCCTGCATTGTTCTTAATTCATACAACCTGACCGACTCGCTGTTGTTTTAAAAAATCACACGAGACTATTTTTAACGAATTCAGCTTGAAATGACATAAATCAATTTTTCATGAAAATTCCTTCATTATGGTCCGAATTACGTCGTTCACCAATGTTAGTTTCATCGGCGAAACATAAGGAATCAATTGACGTCGTTTTCGCAAAGATCTGATGAGAAATGCGGAACTCTTGGACATTTCTGTCTTTTTAATGGTATTCCAACCGTTTCGAGGGTCGAAACCCATAAAATTCGGTGAAGCACTGCGGGGGGTTGTCGTCGCCACGGGGTACCAGGCGGCACCTCTTTGATAGGCGTCGCTGGAAAATCACCCTGTTGGTAAACAGGATGACTTGGAGGGTTGAGCTGCCGTTTATTTAGCTAATCACACCACGTTTACGACTGCGGAGTGGGCTAAGCTAAGCACAGAAGTTGGCGAAGAAAGACACAATGGCATTTTCGACCCCTCCGCATGCGTCATTCGTGCGCGCTCAAGCTGCTCAGCGTATACGCATTCAGGTCTGGACCCAGCTTAAGGAGGTTCCGGTCTAACAGTTGATTTTTTTTATTTCATTTTTCGAATGTTCAACCTTTTAAGCATGCGTGTTTAAAAGGATTTGTTGAAATTCGTAAAATTCCCGAAGTTATAGGCATTTGAGTAGCGGCAAATGCGTGGGTAACCCCCGGCTAATCGGCACTCACGTAAAACTTTAAACGCGTTTTTCTCGAAACAGTCTTCTCAAAACGGTGGGAGCTGTATCTCCATAAGTTATTATCCGATTCGACTGAAACTTTTTTTACTTTGAAGAATATACTTCTGTGTAGTAGAGAAACCAGTAACACTTTAAAAATTTTGAAAATTTGTAATTTTGAAATGCCTTGAAAGACTAAAAATATAAGGGAAAAGTGATTTCAAACTTGAAGTGTCGTTATTTTATTAAAAAATGACATTTTGCATTTTTTCTGCCCCCCCCCCCCCCCCCCATAGCCAGAAGTATATTCTTCAAAATAAAAAAAAGTTTCAGTCGAATCGGATAATAACTTTTAGGGATACAGGTCCCACCAATTTTGATCAATTTTTTGACGCATTGACTTTAACGACTCCCCAGTGCCGTCTGTAATGATTAATTATAAAACAAAAAATATATTTCTATAATTTAAGACATCCTTAATACAATGCAAAAAGTCCCATTAAATTATATGTAGTAATTTTCCTTTAATTAATTCCTAAAGATCACGTATTTTTGGGGGCTCTAGACCGGAACCTCCCCTTAAGAGAAGCGGTTTTCTCGTGGCTGCGACACTCTAGAACAAATCTTTGTACAAGACGCATCAAGCGTAAAGACATTTTGTATCCACAATTTTTACTATTAGCATATATCGTTATTGTTTTCCATACTTGTGCCTCTATTTCGTTATTGAACCTTTCTCCACCGCCATTAATTTTCCGTTGGAGGCGTAGTCGCGAATTGGTACAAGAAATTCGCCTACGTACGTGAGTTACGCAACTAGTAAATTCACGGTCAAAACAGATTGTGACACTTGTATGATGATTTATGTATAATTGCAATTAATTTAAGTGTTTCTAATAAATAAATCCATAGAATGCCTAATATCTTTATTACTTCATTCCATACCTATATGTTTAAATATATAGCTTAACATGATTTATAGTCGCTTATAATAAACTTAATCTATTATGAACATATTTTTATACATTGCTATACATAGGTGTGCTTCATTGGTTTCATAATTCTATAAAATGTACAACAAAGAAATACTAAATGATCGACTGCACTACGTATGACACATCTACCCTTGCATACATAAATGTAATACAATAGCTGTCGTATTGTTGGCATACAATGGGATATTCAATTTTGTTGGAATCTTATAAACTGGAGTTCTGCATGCTGATTAAGGTCGATGGTTTAAGTACAGTTTATAGAAATAAATTTTTGTTAACTTTAACATTATTCACTTGTATTTACATTTAATTATCCTTCTTCATACGATTGGAGGTCATCCTGTATATTACGGAATCACGTCCTGGGTCCATTTGAGAAATGACAACTGGAGTTGCAACAAATAATTATCAGATGAAAAGACACAATACGTATTAGCTGATTAGGTGACGAAAGTTGTTACGTACTGCAAATGGCGAGGAGCGAAAAAACAAAAACAACTCCAAACCACAAAAAAATGTTAAAGATGATGGGATAATTCTCCGTGTATTTTTTTGAAAGATTATACGCTTCCTGGAACAAAAATCTTGATATTGTAAACCGTTACGTTCTGCTGCAGTGTCAAAATCAATTCTCACTGTACGTCTGTCGAAACATTCTTCAATGGATTTTACGTGGCGATAGTCATACCCACTATCACCATTACACCAAACGAACCAATTGAAAAATATGTCGACAGACAGTTGCCTACCGCCGATTATAACATCAGCGAGAATCAATTTTTAGAACTGCGATAACTCTCACTATTCAATACATTCATTAAATTAAATCTGTACTACATTTCTAAATGCTTAAAGTAGAAAGCTTTCTTTTTGCGGCTAGTACATGAAATGTAGCACAGTACAACTGCCTTACTTAAGTACAGAATAAAAGAACTCGCAGAGATTATTATCAACAATTCGTCACATAATTATGACTGTTCTTCTTAGGTGGTATTCCCTGTTTTACAAGCAAATTCTCTTGTAGAAACATATCATGCACTTCGTTAAATACTATACAGTATCACATCCCTCATGCAGAGAAAAATTCAATTGTAATAAAAAAGCTACCCTTAAAAAGTGATATGTAGTAAGAAGCGCTGCATGGTAAGCAAACTTAATACATGTAAGAATGAATTACTTAAAAATGGAATCTACATTATGTCAATTGTTTTCCATGATGCAAAAGAATTCCAGGAAGAAAATATTAACACCAAACGGGTGTATAGTACGTGTTATAAAAATCACTCCTTCCTCCAGATTACAATTTACGAAACTTTAAGACTCTGTAAATCTTTTCAAGGGATACCTACATTTTTTCACGTGAACAGAAATTGCATAGAACAAAGTAAATCAGGTAATACAGTGGCGGTTATATACTTAAGTACACGTTTTATTTAACTTTCAAAGCGTTCTCCATCCCCAGACAAAATTGGCTATAGCGTGACGGATATTTTTTTTTCGGAGAAGCTTAAGTATTGAAATTGAATCGATTTGGAATTGCACGAAGGCAACAGTAAAAGGTGGTGGCGGATCGGTGCTCGTCTGAGGTTCCATGAATATAAATGGTACAGGTCCAATTCATCGAATAAAAGGCACTATGGATCTATTTGTTTGTATTTTGAGAGAATTGCCAATGATAATAATAATCTGAAAAATATCGTCCGTATAGTTAAACAATTTTGAAATGACGAAAATATTAATGTAACGAAGTGGCCGGCACAATCTCCGGATTTAAATCAGATTGAGATGCTACCCTAGTAGCACAAAATATTGAATACACATACATCCAATATTAAAAAGAGGTTCAATAGCTTTCTAATATTGAAATATACATACAATATTTATCCTAGATTAAGAAGCAAATATTTTTTTCCCAATATACTGGAAATATTCATTTTATATTAGAAAAGAATATTTTTGTCCAAATATAAATAAAATATTTATTTAATGGTAGAAACAAAATTATAAAAAAAATATATTTTTTTAAATATAAAGTAAATATTTACTTTACATTTTTTTAAATATTAATTTAATATTTCCTGAATATTTACTTCACATTTTCTGAATATTTACTTTACATTTTTTAAATATATATTTTACATTTCCTGAATATTTATATTGGAACTCTGAATATTATTTTCACATTTCCAGAATATTTGCTTTATATTTTCTGAATATTTCTTTTATCTTCCACGAATATTTAGTTCATATTTTCAAAAAATTTATTTCACATTTTCAGTATGGGTATATAATATTTGTAATCAACATTTTTGTCATATTAAAAAGTGTGGCCAAAAAAATATTTTTATAATATTTGGAAAAGATATTTAAACAATATTTTGTGCTACTAGGGTATGAATCGACGTGGAGAGATATGCAAAACAACAAAAACCACGAAACCTGGAACAACTGTACGTGGTTGTTGAAAAAGGTTGGAAGGCGATTCCACCTGATAGATGTAGAAGATTAATGAAATCTATGCCACATAGGTAGATGTACTGCAGTATTGCGACAGAAAGGTTTAGCTACCAAATATTAATGATATTGTAAATTGAACTTTAAATAAAAGAAGCAAAACTTTGAGGTGTCCTTCAGTATATACCCAGCCCAAACACTATAGTAGGTAATAAAATATTTCTATTCTACTATGTTTGAAAAGCTTCTTCGAAGAAATATATTTTATACCACAGCTACTTTTCTTCAACAACACAAAACGTTTGTAAATTTAAATCAGATGTGTCTATTCTATTGGAAACAGAAATAAACTATATTTGTGAAGTGCTACAACGTGAGAAACGTTAAATAATTGATGTGCAGACCATTTTCCATATTGTAAACCTTGCTGAAACATATTTATGCTCTCTGCTTCTGGATGGCATTATTAAACATGTTTTATTTCAGTATTCGTTGATAAAATCTTACGTTACATGCAATGGTTGTATTCATGCCTGGTTTGCTTGTTCTGTCCAAATTAAAAGAATATACCAATCCCAATTAAACAAACTTGTATAGCACTGAAATCTTAAAAATAATGATTTAGACACAATAGTGATATGTATAATGTTGCACACCCCTTTGAATAAAATATTTTCTTCCACGAATCCATTATTTGTCGCTAAAAACAACGATATTATAAATACCAGTCTTAAGTAATTTCAAAAAATGAAAACAAATTCGTACAGTGTATTAGAGGGGTTTAATAGATGAAAGAAGTTTATACGAAAGCATTGCAGAAAATACCTTACTAATGTTGTCCAGAATAAATACAAAAAGTGTTTAAAGGTTCTGGCTTCTGGAAGAATAAAAATTTCCATTTGTTAAAGTAATAACTATTGAACTCATTCAGATATTTCTGATGCGCTAGAAACTGTTCTAAAAACACTTCCAGAGTTTGCAGAAAATTTCTAATAATGTTTCTCACCTACTTAAACCTCTTAATACAGTGTATTAATCTGATCACATATTTTGCAATAGCCGTTATTATAGATGCTCACTAATATTGTGCAGAATTCAATAAAAGCATCCTTAAAGTTTGATATGCATTTCATCGAGAAATGGTTGCCAGCAATAAAATATATAGCAGTTTGTATGCTAACAAAGTATAAAAATTAAAGAATCTTGTCTGAACTGGAGATATACTACTAAAAGAAATTCGGGTACATTAATCATTTCCATAATACATGTACCCCTATTTTTATCGATAACAGATATTAAAATTTGCAAGTAATATACAAAAACAAAACTCTAGAATACATGTTAAATTGTTTGTGATACCTGTCCTAGACTTTGTATGTTAGAATTTATCTTATGCTCCGTTTTAGTCAAATCCTGATCAGTTTCAGTGACTCCACTATCATCACGAATATCACTACTTGCAGTAGAAGTACTCATATCACTACCGGATTCACTAGTACTAGTAATGTCTGTGTTTGAATCCTCTTCGTCTTCTATATTTTTGTTTTCATCTTGCTGATCATTTTGCTATAAGTACATGTATTTATGTAAGCAACTTCTGTTGCAACCCTCAGGATAATCCGAGCCTAATTCAATCACAGTAGTGGTCCATCTTGTATTTTGTGCGAAATATAATTGTTTATGAATAAAATAATACTACTATAAACTGTAAACATGTAAATATCAAAATTCTATTCATGTCTTATGTTCTTGATTTTCGTGTCGTGCTTAACTTTTGTTTGTGTTACTCTGACGTGTGTCTTACTTCGACGACTACTGTGAAAGTGTAATCTATATATATATATATGTAGTATATATCTCCTTGATAAAAAAACTTATTTTCTTCAGGGTAAAAGAAAAATAATTTTTTCAAAGTTATTTTTCTTTAATTTCAACATATCCTCCTCCTTTTATATATGGAGTCGTGAACTCTTCTGACAACAATATATTTCCATACAGATATAATAATAATTATAACAGTGATAAGTCGAGAGCGTTAATTAATAATAAGTCATCGAAAATGAAACTCCAACACCTTCCACGAAGTACATAATTGAGCTTTATAGAAGTTTTATAATATGTACTTTGTAGTTTTTAATAGTATCTCTGTAGTTATATGTCTCTTTAAGTCATAAGAGTCATTCTAGTATTTTTTGAACAAATAAATTGATTATCACTGCTATACAGAAATGAAATGTAAAAATGTATATTCAAGTGATATGAGCTGCACAATGTTTAACGATACCGTTTTTGGCAAATTTTATATTTTTCTATAATTTACTCTTCTTCACATATTTTTACATGTTTCAGTTACAGAGTACAGTACTGCCCGGTTTATGGTCCGCGAGTCAGGACCAGGCACACGATTTAAACCAGGGTATGGTGGCGAGTTCGTTTATGGCTTTATAGTCCACCATTCAATGAGAAAACCGAATCCAGGCTAAGCAAGACAGAGCAACGCGGACCCAATGCCCAAGAACAAAGAGCGATAATGCACTACTGAAAGTTACAAGTTTTCTATTTTCCATTGTGTCCTCACGACAGTGGTACCAGTGGACTCCTGAGATTTTCAGTTCAAAATGAGTTCATACACTACACCATTCTTAATGGGACTGGCAGGGGAAGAGTCTGGAAGAAGTAAAGGAGTTCAAATACTTAGGGTATAATTTCCAGAAAAAGGGGGCAGAGAGATGCATATAAGGGAAGTTGTCAAGAAAGCAAGAATAGCAATGGCGAAAATATGGGGAATAGGACAAAGACTGTTCAAGAACAATTTTGATAGACGAATGAGAATATTCAGAAGCATAGTGAAAAGTATCTTGCTGTACGCGTTAGAAATTTGGGGATGGAGGGAAGCAGAAAAAGTAGAGAAAATACAGTAGAAATACATAAGGTGGACTTTAGGTTTGGACTTCAATACACCAGCATATTTAATTTTGGAGGAAACAAAAACGGACAAAGTAAGGATAGAAGCGGGGAAAAGAGCAATAAAATTGCTCAAGAATGCTGGAGGGAAGTAGACGCGAAGCAAGTAGAGAAAAAGTCGAAATGGGAGGAAATGAGAGACACAAACTATAGGCAATAAATGATGGATATTCAAGAAATGGAAATAGAAGGAAGGAGGGGAAGAGAGTTTGATGAGGAACTAGCGCAAAGGGACAGGGCAGAGCAGGTTCAATGGCAATACGACAGAATACTAGGAGGCAGATATAACAGACACTACACAGAAATTAGGGATAACCAGAGAGCAAAGTACCTAGACCGAAATTACAGAGGCAGAGATCAAAGCATGATCGCAAGGTTCATATGTGGGAACGAAGAGAGGGAAGCAAGTACTGGAAGGAAGAAACAGAGGCAGTATACAGACTATGTGATGGGGTTAGGGAGACGCTGGGTCACATGCTACAAGACTGTAAGGAGCTGAAGAGAGAAAATTCAACGATCAGAGGGATACTAAAGGGAGAAGAAGGAGCGGAGTGGATGCCTATGGTTCTGGAAAAAAGGAGAAGAAAAGAAGAACAAGATGAAGGAAGAAATCAAAACGAAAGCACAATCTTCAGTTAACAGTCCCAGGACACTTACACACATAACACATGTAACCCCATTTTGAGGCCGAAAGGCAAAAAATAAACCTATTTCCTACACTACGTCATTCTTATTATTTTTAACGATACCGAATGCAAATTTGATTTGCAGAATATAAAAATTATTCCACTGGAGTACCTACTGTTAAAAATAATTTGAATCGCGTTTGGGCTCAATCATGTAATGAGCAATGTAGAAGTTTTATTGTTCATATGTCTTCATAAATTATCATGCTAGCGACCTTGAACGTGCTCCTCGTCGTTTAAAGGACGCTGCAAGGTCTAGAACTCTAAAGCGATAAGCCAGACCTTCGCGGTGTCATTACAACTCGAAATTTAAATTTGTATATTTTTGCTAAAGAATTCTTAAGGTTTTTCGAATGAAAATCAGTTCAAACACGATTCGATCTATTTTTAACAATACTCGAGTGTAATAGTTTCTACATTCTGCAAATCAACTTTGCATCCGGTATCGTTAAAAATAGTAAGAATACGTAGTGTATGACCTCATTTTGATCTGGAAAACCTCAGGAATCTATTCGTATACCTCTTCCATGCTGATACAATAGAAAATAGAAAACTTACAAATTTCAATAATGCATGAGTCATCCCGAGCACCGAGGTTATCGCTATCACTGCTCGATCGTCGAAAACCGGAAGGTGATAACTCTCTGGTTTGCATGAACAAAAAATGTAGGGGAATGATTCGTAGGATCAGCGGAGGAAATTTTTCTCGAGTGTGGAGTTGGGAGGGAGTAGAAATTAAAATATCAAATTTCAACAGCCTAAAAACAGTAGTAACCAAACACAAAATGAATGCCTTGAAAATCCCGAATGTAGAATTCGACACACACCAAAATCTCAAGTGTGGAATACTCCACGCATTCCACACAACTCACGCCGGCCCCGATGATTCGTGACCACTTAAGCGTGCAGTACTGTACTTTTCTTTGACGTCTCTCACGACACACTGAAGTGGGGAATACTGTATAATTGCTGACAATATACTTTAGATATTAGAAACCCTCCTGTATAACGAGAGCCTAAAATAATAAACAAGTGAATTACTTTCAGACAGATTATGTCTCCGTTTGCCAAGCTATGGTTAAAATCATAAATATTTTGTCATGTTCAATATCCCATCTGCGTGTCTATAAATAATTCCGTGACTAAAATGTCTTCATTATGCAATGTGATGTATCGTACCCATCGAAGATTGTAATCACACATGTATGTTGTATAATAGCACTGTACTATCATTTTAAAAGATTTAAAAGCAGTACAAAAGGAAAGATCAAAAGCTTATGTCTTAAAATGTGTTTTAAATTAACTTGGAATTTGTTGCAGCACGAGCTGTCGTAAAGTGAAATGAATTTCTGTGGTACATTTTTTAACGTACAAGTTAACATACGAAACGAAAAGAAATACTTTGTATTGGTGGGTTCACAGATATTAATCGCATAATTCATCAACATGTTTAGAAATCATGCAAGAAGCTATCTCTAGGTCAAAAACATTTGCCCACTGTTAGAATATGTATCCATGCAACATTATTGACATACCTTTATTTCAATATTATTATTATTATTATTATTATTAAATTCTGTATTATTTTGTTGACTTTTAGCTTCCAAAGTAGATTCTAAATTTTTCTTTTTATCGCCCTATAAAAGATATAGGGATTAGACACGATTATATAGTAACAGTTTGATGTGTCTCTTGTTGCACTTGCGGTGTGAATGTAAGTAATTGTTCGCATGAATTGGGAGCATACATTGTTGGTGTTCTCAAAAGTATTTTGCATTAAAATTAAACAATTACGTGGACTGTGAGCAATCCCTGCCGATTAAACAATAAATAATGTATCCCATAATATTCATATATTGTGTCATAAATTCTATATGATCTATAAATCTACCAGGGTTGCCAGGCGATCCAGTACGCGGTACTGGCATATGTGACGTCACTTAGCTTGGATTGGCTTTGCGTAGGCATGACGTCACGGCGTCACCAACCAAATATAAGTATTCCCCTTCTCCTACACCGTATGACGTCATACGGGCCAGCACGCGGCCATTTATCCAATACGCCTGGCAACCCTGTAATCTACGCTAATGAGCTTATAATGTAATATAGAAGCTTCTAAACCCAAACATCTAGTACATTTATTTGAGTAAAAGAAAATTCGATATATTTCAACCAACAATTAAGTTGGATAACAGCAGTATTTGAGAAATACCTGTGACAGCAGCTTCTTCAAAAGCTAAAATATAATACATCTTATAGCAACTAAATATTCTCCATATTCCTCTGCAAAACTGTTATTTTATTTCAATCAAACCATGTTAACATATATCAATAAATTGTAGAAATTATAAATTACTGAATTAAACAACTGTGTAAAAATACACACAAGCCTTTGGTTATAGCAATTCATGAGAAGTCTGTCAAAACGAGTATATATACTTAATAAAATATATAACCTACTTAATTGTCCTATAACTGACATTTTATTATGATTTCAAGCTTCAATGTGGTGTTAGTAGTATGAATATACATAAACTCACTTAATGATCATAAATATAAATATATCCTATAAAGTACACAGAGTATCAAATACGAACCATGTCAGTGGCGTCTCGTTTTTGCCTCCCTAGAGTGACTGAACGGATGTGATGTGCCTTACTAGCATTGTTTGTGAAGGCCACAATTACAACCTGAATTAAGCAACATTAAACATTATTAACAAATCACTGAATACTAATATGAGTAATTTTAATATGAGGCATCGAAAGCAAAAAACGAACCCACATTTTTTGCGAAATTGAGTTAGTAGCAATAATGTATTCCAATAGCTTGTATTAATTATATAAAATAGGAAAAAATATTTTTGTTTTTAATGTGGATCAGTCCCCTTTTGCTCTCAATCAGTGGCGGATTTAACGGACGGCCGATGAGTAGTTGCCGCCTGGGCCCCAGCCCAGAAGGCCCCCCAGGACCCGATTTTAAAAAAAAATTATGATTTTATTCAAACACTATTGTGGGTACAGGAACCCCCATAACATAAGATAGGGCACGGAATAACCAAGATGCGGGGAGTCGGCGGTAGCGGAGGTGGCTAAGGCGGCTGGTCAGCGCGCAACGGGAGGAGAAAGAAAGCGGATAAAAGGATTTCGCTTGTAGAGCAAGATCTTATAACGGATGCAAGCAAGTTTAAATTCTCTGTAGCTATTCCAAAGGTTGAGTTCCGTGACTTCCGTAGACTTAACACTGATAAGTTCTGGTGGCTAACGGATAATAGCATCCACATTCGAAATCTCCGTGTCCGGAAATCTGGGCTATTTTGTAGACATAGATTAGAATAAAACCTGACATGTGATTCTCTTTCAGTTAAAGATATCTGTGATATTGTGCCATATGGGGCAGGATCTTTCTGTTCTTTCCGGCCCGTCTGTAAAGAGTTTCTTAGTTTATAAGCTCTAGTTGTAAGCATTTAGTCTGTAAGTTCATTGTACACCAAAGCAGGGTTTTTTTCTTAATGTTCCTTCTTTTGCCCATGTACCTGACATCGCAATCTAGTTTTAGTTGCGTGAATGATATTTTCAGACATATTTGTCTTTTGTTATTATTGCTTAATTAAAAAAAAAATTGTTACGTTTGTAACTACAGCTGTGTGCCCATGAGCTTCGTATGATTGCGAACAAATGGGCTATCTGGGAGAAATCTTTTTCCTAAGACTGATTATTTTTGTACATTCTTTTGTAATCTTTGATTTTCTCAAAGTATGTTGGAACCAAAAATAAAACATTTAAAAAAAAAGCCAGCGCGCAACGAATCTGAAGATCGCGGGTTCGAGTCCCGTGCCAAGACTTCCCTTTTTTCCGTGATCCTACATTTGGAGGCTCGTCTGGGATGGGGGAGCATCGATCGCCAAACGAAGCCGAGAGAGATGGCGTTTAAGGTCGTTGTCAGCAATGCGAAAAATAAATGACACACCGAAGTTGCGCGACAATAACATTCGAGGACGAATGTCGACACAGGAGGGCCGAGTGTGGGATCAGGAACCCCCGTAACATAAGAGAGGGCACGGAATAACCAAGACAGGGTGATTCGACGGTAGCCGAGGTGGCTAAAGGCCGGATTTCCTAGGCGCGATTGGCCGCGGCAGCCGGCGGCGGTCCCACTAGCGCAACGAAGACACAGATGCATACTTCTCCATTGCACTAGTGGGACCGCCACCAGCCGCCGCGGCCGATCGCAGCTAGGAAATCCCGCCTTAAGGCTGGTGGCCAGCGCGCAACGAATGTGGAGATCACGGGTTCGAGTCCCGTGCCGAGGCTTCCTTTTTTCCGTGATCCTACACTAGCGCAACGAAGTCTTTTTTTCTGTACTACCACAGTTAGCCTGTTTTTAGTGAACTACCTCTTCATTTTCCCCCAAAAAATGGGCTCCTCAGAACGTTGGCCCTTTTCCCTTAACTCCGCCACTGCTCTCAATGTCTCACATGTACTGTGCTCTGACGAGAAGAAGTCGGCGAGAAACTCTAGAGTTCGAATCAGGTCCGAATAGTATATCCCTATTAGCCGGCGCGACATTGTCGACGAATACAAAGAAAGCAAACAGGACATGGGCGTCGGGAACCAATGCGAGAGAAGTACCCGCTTGCCCCTTTCAGCTGACTTCTTTACCTTTCAGCCGACTTCTTCTCGTCGGAGCACAGTACTCTGGGGGTATTCAGTTCCTACCTGGCCATCATAAGCCTGAATAAATGCATCGTGAATAACAGCCAGCGCATTATTCAAGAACAATAAAGCTTCTCTGGAAGTGGTCGAATTAGATCCGTAGGCATCGAAAATAGGACGCAAACAGGATATCACTAGCCAGTAAATGTCAGGTTTTGAGTCCGGTTTAATCGCGGATGGTGCTTTTTTAGCAATAGCATGAAGCAGCTGCACTTCTTCAAGAAATTTCTTGTCTTCATCCTTGCTTAAGCTCAAAGATTTCAAAGATGTCTCGTCGATAGGAGTTGGTTTTAGTTCTCCAAGGGCAGACTGTCCCAGCTGATATCGTATTACATAGAAATTATCATAAATTTTAATATTATATATTTTATATATTTAAAAGCTTATTTCATTAGAATACTCACAGCATCTAGACCATCACCTAGAGATATCCTTACTAAAGTATTGTCATTATCTCTCTCTTCAAGGCGTTCTCTAATAGCCTGCCACGTAGTTTCCTCAAACTCGTTGGCATCCAGAGGAAATCTTTGACCTTTCGGTACATCTAAAGAATCTACACCTTCTATGACCACTGCGACTACAGCTTCTGGAAGACTGAATGGATCGGTAATAGTCATGCCACTCCATGCTCCTCTCTGTAATCGCGATAATAATAATGTATAATTAAAATATGAAATATAATATTTATAAATGTTAAAATCATGTTGATTCCTAGCTTTCTTCTTTTTACAGTGTAGAATGTTAGTGTTAAAGAGAAATGGGAAATAACTGAAAGACACACCGATTTAACAGTAAAGCCTAAAGCAGCAGCTAGTACTTCTTTAAGTAAGCTCTGCTCCACTTCTTCATCTCCATTGAATAAAACACTGTTTGGACTATGTAGAACTACGAAATCTCCATTTGCCTTCACTGCAATCATAGAAAATACCATGGAATTATGTGTGATTGCTAATTCGCCAGTAATTTAAGCTTGCACTTGCACTCGATATTATATTAAAGGTTATACGAAACTCATACCTATAACGAACGTAGCTATGAAGCAGAAAAATAGTTTCAACATTGTTGTTTTAAAGGATTCCACTGTAGAATTAAGACACTCCCTCCGATTCAATAGTAACTCACAAATTGATCATGTGACACATTAACGCGAAGAACATGAAGAAAGATGAAGAACCTCCACTGCTGGCAACAGTGGCAACAGGGCGTACTGACATGTAGCAATAGATGTACAAACTATGAGCTGGGAAGACCACGAGCAATAGCACGTGCTGACACACAGCGACGAACGTGCAAGCTATTGGGATTGGCATGTTGCGAATTGCGATCCTCGCCCTAGCGGCGTTTAGCGCAAGTTCTTAAAGCGCGAAGTTCGAACTGTAAAGAGTTAAGGATGTAGTTTATTACATTTGAAATTTGTCTTCGCCTCCTTCCTTATTGCTCGGAAAACAATGGATTAATTTAAAAAGAGGAACGAACGTACGAAGAAGCCTGTTTCTTCGCCTCTCAATTCATCACCGACGTTGTAAAAGCACGGACGTGTTACAATAAAGCACAACCTTTGATCAATCTTTAAATATCTTTGTTCGTTTCGTAATATTTCCGGTTAATATTCAATAATTAAATTCAGTTGAGTTCAATAATCTTTATTTGGTTCAAAGTTATTCGTTACTAGTTGTCTTGTTCAATCAACTTCGCACGATTCGCGGGCAGAACCCTTTTGGGTTCCACGGACACCGGACCACATTGAAATTCCCTCAAACAGTCAGAATTCCCAGCCGGCCCCGCAACAGGCAAAGCTGCGATACGCTACCTGGTGGCGACCTAAACTTTCAGGTTCTGATTTTCGCCACCAGGTAGCGTATCGCAGCTTAGCCAATTTCAATCCATATACAAAGTTACGTAGGGTAGATGTCCCGATTACCGTGCCCTGTCCCTATTACCGTGCCTATATGCTTAAAGGAGCCGTGCAAAAAAACTCGCATAAATAAATAAGGAAAGAAAATTGTTTAATTAAGTTAATCTATTAATGTATGTGTTACAAACGAGAAGGTTGCATTTTCAAACAATTTAAGCATAGCAAAAATAAAATCAAAAATGCATATGAAGATTTCGATGGATTTACCTAAATCCTTACCGGAAACGGTAAGGAACACGTACTTGACAGAAGTGAATAAATTGATAATTAGCATGACTATGAATACCGGCCCTATCCTAGGTAACGTTTTACCTGATATTTATACAAATTAAATCATTGTTCGTTCGATAGAAAGTCGTATATTTTTAAAAATTTCTTTATTATTAAGTTTTTAAATTGCATGATTAAAGAGTCCACAATTGCAGCTGTTATTTTGGAACTACAGACGAGGCATAGAATTCTTTTCTAGATATCTCTTCTGTCGCTATAGAATTCCATACATCGCTTGTGATTAGAGCTAACCGAAACATATCAATTCTTTCAATATAATTTGAAGTTATAATCTGCAGTCGATAACGATATCAGGAATACGTTTGAACTTCATTACCTACGTGAGGCGAGTAGGGACGAGTAGTACATACAAGAGCTGTAGATTGTCGCTAGCATTGTTTCTGGGCGTTAACTGGACATGTATCTATGCAACGTCAGTTCGTGGTTTATGGCCATCTTACCTCGTGACTATCCTATTGATTATTGCTTATTCCTATAAACGAAATCGGAGAGTCGGTGTGTCCACGGAGCATTTAGCAAGAGGAAGTCGTACTGGGACAGTGAATCGTTAGCACATTCGTGTGCTGACTTTATTCTTTGCACCTGCTGGAACGAGTTTAGTTTCTTTACAAGCGGTTACAATCATTCCAACGTAAGAATCGGTGCGAATTCTACGGAATCAAACATGGGATCGCTTTTTCGAAGCGAGGAGATGACCTTGTGTCAACTCTTTTTGCAAAGTGAAGCAGCTTATGCCTGTGTCTCGGAGCTTGGCGAACTTGGCCTTGTTCAATTTCGAGATGTAAGTTTTATGTTATAATATCTCTTATATGTGTATTTTACTTTATCGTCAGACTTTTTCTGCAGTTTCCGTATAAATATTGTGGTATTAAACATTCGGTTCGACAGATGAATAATGGGAAATACATGTTACTTTATAATATATAAATATTAATCAGCATCGAAGATCAATAATCAGTTCAAGTAATTCTTTCGGCAATATTATATGTCAAGCATATTGTAATATAAGAACAATATTTTTGCAAGTAATTAATGTAATATTGTCGAAACGGAATTGTTTTAAAGCATTTAGTAATTAGTATGCGCACTAATATTGAAGCCCTTGAAAATGAGATGTTTACAGGTTAAAAATATTGGAAATTAAGTTACCACCATATTTCTGTTCTTTGTCATCAAATTTATTTCGAATGATAGTAAAATCGCTGGATAAGATGTTGCAGACTTATAGGTGTTAATTCAGTAATAGAACTCATGCGAAGCAAAAATTTTTTAGTAAATTCGAACCTGCAGTCTACTAACAAGGGAAGATCCCAAACCCGAAAAATTAAAAAAAAATTGAAACCTTATGGATATGTAGGGAATTTCCTCCCGATTACAACGCAATTTTTGTTTGCTGCCCAAATTCACTCGCAACGGGTGACGTTAACCACTGAAATTTCGGCTATTTTCCGATTTTGTGTTATAACTCGCGAACTGTAAGAGATAAAAAAAAGTTTCAAGAGAAAAGTTACTTCTTTTAATTAGATCTATCATTTGGTAAACAAATTATTTTACAATTCACAAGTTACAACACAAAATCGGAAAATAGCCGGATTTTCAGGGGTCAATTACGCCCCCCTAGAGTGAATTTGGGCAGGAAACAAAAATTGCGTTGTAATCGGGAGGAAATTCCCTACATATTCACAAAGTTTCGGAATTTGTTCAATTTCCGGGTTTGGGATGTTCCCTTGTAAGTATTTAACTCGGCAGGTGGCGCTACTGGGTAAAATTTACCACAAAGGCGCTAGTTGCGAAAATATGAAGACTGAGTTTTTGTTACAATTTTTTAATGAATTTTAATAAAGATTTTAAGATATTTCATAAATTATGTTTGATTCTTAGAACACTGTACTTTAACATAAAAATTACAAAGTTAAAAAAAATATTCTGAAACCGTGGTTTTTTACGTTTAAATTTTGGGTATTTTTGATCTGGTATCGACAACCTGTGTTACAATATGGGGTGCGCCTCCCGCCGGGTTAATTTTGGGTAAAAAGATGATTTCAAACTTTATAATACAATCAAGCTGTAAGTTTCCTGCTACTATTTGCACATTTGTGTACATTATTATTCACCGTGAGTTCATTTAGATGAGCACAGGAAAGCCATTTGAAATTTAACATTAAGGGGTGTTTCCACTGTAACGCCCTAAAAAATTACCGTTCGGAACTATCTTTTGTTGCAGGAAAGATGGTATTAGTGGGTTCAGGTTTTTTCTACTTGTTACTGCTTGTTTTAGAAATGCAAAGGGATTTAGGTCATATCTTTTTAACCCTTCTGTGGGCGCGCCCGCAGCAATTAGCTGCAAATTTTACATTTCGTATTGTACCATATGTAGTGTTCAAACTGGATCCATGTCCAGTTAAGGATTCTTCCAGCAGACATTTTTGCATCATGCTACGTACTTGTCAGGTTCAAATTCAGTTTGGAAGTGTCTCTAATTGAATGAAAACGAATGTACACCGCGTATCCTGCTGGTGAGCGCCCGTGTACTCACAAAAAGTTTCCCAGGTGTCCCCCTTTGATTGCTTTGATCTTTGGTTTTATGGATGTGTTTTATAGGACGGAAAACTAAGATATACGTGTTTTTTTTATAGCAGCCCGTTTTCATATTTAGGGGCCAAACCACCCCTCAAAAGTATAAGGTTTTCAGGTGTTCGTCTCTGATTGTTTTTACTTACTTGGATTTGTTGTTTGTGGCAGTCATAAAAATAACAGAACAAAAGCAATGTGTCAAAAATGTTGTAGAAATGTGTGCAAGAAACACATAATTACAAACTGTGTAAACTGTGAAAGCGAGGAGCAGATGGGTGTGGACTAATTTTCTGTTTATTATTTTCATCGCCATTAATATTTTATGTTCATTGAATAAATTATTTTTAAGCAACTAATGTAATTTCGATTTTCTTCTGTGAGACCTAAAATTGTCTAAATTTAGAGGTAGAACTCCGATTGCGGTGTAAAAGCCACAACGCGTCCGCTCATGCAAGTCTGAAGAGCGCACTCACTGAAGGCCAAAATAGATGGGTGTAATGTGCGTTATAAAAAAGGAGACGCCTTGATTGCGCGGTTGATTTTGGAGGAACCATGTATCTGAAGCATAAAACCAAGACAATATGTGATCAGTATGACTGTCATATCCCCAACTAAGGTCGGTATCAGATATATATTGGCCGGTGAGTTTCATGAGTGGTATTCTCCCATCACACAGTTTGCCTACCTCGGTGCTCCTTTTCTCAACGTTTTCTCACTCGCTCTCATACCATCTCGCTCTCGCCTTCGCAGAATAAAGGGTCCACCAGACGCTGATGCATGTTGCAGTGAAACGTTGATACATGCATCATGATGCAGGTTTTATGATGCATGTTGCTACGTCTGTAGATCGGTTTTCGTGTTTCAGCATCAGAAGCGGAACTGGCATCATGCTCACCAGCTAAGTTCGTGAGCAAGATGCAAGAGTCATGAAACCTGCATCATGATGCATGCATCAGTGTTTCACTGCAACATGCATCAGCGTCTGGATGTCCTTTAAGAGTGAGCCAGAAGTAGTGGGGATAGAGCCAAGCTTCTGGCGTGTAGGCCAAACCGAGCTATCAGCGTAGAAATACACACATTAGAATAGGTGTGCGTTAGCTTCGAAAAAATTCAGGAGCTTTATTGGTCAGAACATTGATTCTTTCCCGATAGCTTCATCTCGTATTGGTCTACGCATAGCTTCACAACGCGCACAACTATTACGCTAAGAATAAATAACAGCCAAACGGCTAGGTTCAGGCGGAGACGAGCAGCGTTCCCGTTACCCCACCATACTCTGCGAGGGCCACCCAACTACAACTGACAAATCTACGATCGTCAGATTGTGGTGACTGATTTCTCCTCGACCGCTGTTCCCAAAAATGAATTCACCGGCCAATATACAGTGGCTCACAGCCATAATCGTGTACTCTTTAAAATCGCATAACTTTTTTAAAATTAATCCAAACGACTTGAGTTTTTTTTAGAAGCTAGAAGGATTAGTTTGCTAAGTGACGTGATTCGTCGTTTTGAAAAAAATGCACTTGGTCGGAATAGCAAAAAAAAATAGAAAATGTCGTTTTTACAACTTTTTTTTGTGAGCCTGTAATGAAAATTCAAAAAACCCGTTTGTAGATTGAAGTAAGTTGTATACGTGTCTAAAATTTCATGAAAATCGGTTAACATTGCTCTGAGCTATAAACGCTTAAAGATCGCAGAATAAGGTCGAGAATCGCGGAAATTCTCAAAATCAGCGGTTTTCGACCTTATTCTGCGATCTTTAAGCGTTTACAGCTCAGAGCAACGTCAACCGATTTTCATAAAATTTTAAACACGTGTAAAACTTCCTACAATCTACAAACGGGTTTTTTGAATTTTCATTACAGGCTCGCAAAAAAAATTTGAAAAAACGACCTTTTCTATTTTTTTTGGCTATTCCGACCAAGTGCATTTTTTTCAAAACGACGAATCACGTCACTTAGCAAACTAATCCTTCTAGCTTCTAAAAAAAACTCAAATCGTTTGGATTAATTTTAAAAAAGTTATGCGATTTTAAAGAGTACACGATTATGGCTGTGAGTCACTGTATCTGATACCGACCTTAGATTTAATTAGATTGATGAAGAATTAACAAATTGGCAGACGTTCAAAGTTGAAATATCAAAATTAGCTAAATTTTTTCACCATTATGCAACGCAAAAGATGGGGAAAAAACAACGAAATGTGTGATTCTAGTTTAGGCTATAGCGACAGTGATACTGATTATAAACCTCCCCGATTCCCCTGCCCCAGATACATGGTTCCTCCAAAACTGAACCGCAATCGAGGAGTCTTTTTTTACAGTGCATATTACACCCGCCTATTTTGGAGAAAGCAAGCATTAAAAAAATATAACGTAAATTCCTTCGCATTCCCAAAACACGCAATAACAAGTAGAAAAAATCCCGACCTAGCAAAACCACTCTTTTTGTGAAAATACAAAGAAAATTAGTGCAAATAATCTGTTATTTATTCAGTGTTCAATTTTTGGTCACCCATTACATGCTCGCAGATTCAAAGTCTCAATATTAATTGGGATATTATTCCGAAAGGGACGGGTGGCCGATCGAGATGAGGTTTGGGAGGAGGGGTGGGGAGGAAGTGTGGATCCTAAATCTAAAATTGTAGCTTCGGGTATTTATTAGTTTCCGAAATATTAATAAAAAATTATTGTTAATTTTTTGGGGGAGAATTTGTTTGGACGTTGGTGCAGGCCCCTCTACGCGGAAGCCACCCCATCCCCCATTTTTTATTTTTGAAATTTTGTAACCACAGTTTCATTTTTAGCATCGCCAAACTCACTACCACGCTTTACACGTCCGCGAGCGGGCACTAATCTAGCCCCAACCGATACTAATACCCGGAACAAGTTGGAAAGTGGAATGCGTTGTGTCGGCATAAGTCAACAGAAATATTGTGAAGAGGGGGGACCGTGGTAAAGTGAATAAAAAAAATCGGTAAGGTGTACCCTTTTATGCACAATTATCCCTGTATCTTTTGAACGCATTAATTGCCGAAGCTAAAATTTTATATTTGGGGTCTTTCCACACCCCTCGTAATACCCACCAAGTTTCATCTCGATCGGCCACCGGTCCCTTTCGAAAGTACAGCCTAACTTTCTTGTTTCCTTCCGTAAGTTCTGTCATCTAGTTAAGTTTGCAGCTATATCGCAAATATGCTATATGTATAACAAGATTGTACTGAAAACTTTAAGAACACGAATGTATTATTTAAAATGAAAGTGGTAAATGTTAAATTTTCTGTGCCTGCCACTTATTATTACTATCACTTCTTCTGTTATAAATATGTATTATATCAGTATATTTAAGATTTCCTTTTTGAATGGAATAACCATTTTATCAATCAATCCACTGCAGTATTAACTGATTAAATCTTATTTCAAAGTATCATTGCACAATAAGCTTATTACTCAGAATGTATCATTTATTTTTTTTTTATTTTTTTTTTCTTTTATTTAATATTGAACAACTACCTGAGGACAGTTATAAAAACTATTTTGTCACATGACGTGAAACATTTATAGTTCAAAGCAATGAAACTATACTCATACTCAGAATTCTTTTTTTTATTTCTGATGAATTTCTATTTGAATTCTTATTTTTCGGTGGGAGTTAGAATACTATTCATAAAATATATATTGTGTAACATAAGTGAACACTAATTTCAATACTAACGTCACTTATTTGAAGTAAGTACAATTATCTTTGAATGAAGTAGGTGTTATGATAAGCGAATACTACGAAGTGCCAATCTGAGACTTGGAAATGCTTTCTATGTGTGTAGATACACAGAAATCAATGAACAATTAAGCAATTAAAGAGATCGTTCAGATAAAACATAAGTATCGAAATATGGTAAACTTTGTGACAGTTTTATTGGTGATTCTTGAGTTCGCGCAAATGTATATCATGTATAACAATTTACTTTAATCAAGGGTTATTTTTTAACTTAGCATAGTGAATTTGGATATACCTATTTCTGTCCATTGCTAATCTTTATAATTTTTGGTTTATTTGTGCATATTCATTATATCTATAGTGATTAAACAATCTATAAAGTCGGGGACAAAAGTATTGGGACACCCTTTAAAACAGAATAACTTATTTTAAATTGGCCCAAAGACTTGAGTTTTTTTCGAGAAGCTAGAAGGATTAGTTTACTAGCTGTAGTGTTTCGTCGTTTAGAAAAAGAATGGCAATTGGTCGGAATAGCGAAGAAAATAGTGAAGGCCGGTTTTCAACTTTTTTATCTGAGCCTGTTATGAAAATTTAAAAAATGTCTTTTGTAGATTTAAGTAAAAATTTCGCTGAAAATATCGTCGACATCGGTTGATGCGGAAACAAGCGACATGCGTCAAAATATGTAAGAATCTTTAGGTTTATTACAGTTATAAGCCGAAAACTGTTGATTTCCACCACTTTTAACTGTTTGTAGCTCATAGCTAAGGTAACCGATTTCGGTAAGAAGAATAATTTCAAAGTAGCAGCATATATCAAATATATTATTGACTATTCACAAGGACATGTTATGTGTGATTAAACTTCATAGAGAATCTTCCAATACCTTTGTATTTTTCTTCAAATTGATAAAAAATGAATTAAATGCAAGAAACATCATTGGAAAATTCCGTTCACTGTACCGTTACTGTTAAATTGTGCGTAAGCCATAGTGTAAATATTTTTCTCTATCTGCCTAAAAGGTTTTGTTAAAATTGATATATAATTCAATTATTTTTGTAGTCTCCTTATTAAAAAACATGGGCTGAAAAATTAGCCCTGTGAGACATATAAGACATCTCCATTATTTTTCTTCTATTAATTACTTGTTTGTTGATAAATCTTATCCTTCGTTCCCATTGGTTTCCAAGGATTACAATAAACAAATTCATCTATGTGTGAAAATGATTTGTGTTCATATAAATTGGCCAAAATTGATCAGTACATATTTTTTATTCTGGCACAAGTACATTAAAAGTTGCTGTAGCAGAAGGTTTAACATGCATTAATACTATACTATAATTGTTAAGCTTCAATTGTTACAGCCATATCACATTCAGTGTATTAACTTTTTAGAGACATTAATTCTCAACCAAGAATTGGTTTTGTGAAATTTCATAATTTATATGTAGTATACTTCTCATAACATTTGCAATTGGGTAAAAGAAAATTGTCATAATAAGCTTCAGTTAAGCATCAGTTTAAGTATTCTATCAATATTTAGGCAGAATTTTTTCTGACGTATCTATTGCTAGAAGTTTTAGGAATGTTACTTTTATGTGAAGTTTTACAATAGCGTCTTAAGGGTATATGTAAATAATAAATTTAATGAAATGTGCTAGATAAAATACTGTATTTTCCTACTCCTGAGAACAAATAAGCATAATACTCACAATCAGTATAATTTTATACTTTAGATGAATTGCTACAGTGTATTCAGACGTAATGATAAGGACTAGTATCTTTAAATGTGTGCAAATTTTAATAAGCAGATGTCAAATGTGCATTAACACTTAGCACCTAAGTGCTAGCTCAGTTAGCTAGTGGAATCTGCCAACCCAAGTAATCATTTGAAGGAGAACTACATGTATATCGTACCAGCCAAGTGTTAAGATCGATAGAAGATATACCTAGCATATCTTCTCTTGTAGTTAAAACCATTTACAATTGGAAATGGCTAGTCTTTTAGGCTGTACTTCCAAAAGGGACCGGTGGCCAAACGAGACCAAACTTGGTGGGCATTACGAGAGGTGTGGAAAGACACCAAATATAAAATTTTAGCTTTGGCAATTAATGCGTTCAAAAGATACAGGGGTAATTGTGCATAAAAGGGTAGACCTTACCGATTTTTTTTAAATCTCTTTACCATGCACAGTGGGGTGAAAGACCCTAAAAGGTGGCATCAATTCCTAGGCGCCATGAAAATTTGTGTTAATTAAATAACTTAATAAAAACGATTACTTTAAAGTAAATAAAACAAAAGATTCCTCTTTTAAACTTACTTAATACATTTTTGTACATATTTAATAACACAATATGTGAAACCTTTTTATTTTTTTTTATACAGCAATGCAGAGATCATGTCAATGATTATGTGAACTAGTATCACTGTCATCATATTCATTATCAGACTGCAACGGTGTAGTATAATCATCAAAACTTATAACTGGAGGCAATAATAAGTTTAAACTTCATTGGGCAGAGATTCACGATTTTTGGGGGGTAATCGACTCTTGTTGGTTATTACGGGATCTGAACTTAATAAAAAGTGATTTAACAAAATCCTGATTGCAAAACGACAGTATTTTCATGAACTCGGAACCTTTTTGAATAACTTGAAATTTTAGGGATTCAAGCAAAAACGAGCAGAATCTGAAAGTTAATCTCAGTTCTTTGATAATCAGAGATGATAACTGTGCAAACAACAATGCTTGATCAGACTTGGAAGTGTACTAAATGTTGAATTGTTTGTGTAGATCAGCTATGGTAATTAAGGTTATACGAGGCGATTTTGAATTAAACTTTAGGAAGGTATTATGGCTTGCCACAAACGTATTATAACAACAAGTAATTAAATAAACACCTAAAATTGACGGCTTCGTCGCGAAACAGAAGTTTATAACACAGAAAACACAAAAAATAGCTACACAAAATCGTTTGATAAATTGCTTTGAATAAACATGAAATGGAGTTCCTACAACTCGTTTTTGACCGACTTGGGTAAGGAATGAAGAGTTGTAGCAGGCTGTGGATATACGTTTTATCGAGCGGACATATTTCAACTATACCAGGGATAAAAGATCAGATATGTAAACATTCTTTTGTATTTCGATTTTTCGCCAACTTTTAGGGTCTCCCACCCCACTGTCCCTCCTCTTAACAATATTTCTGTTAACTTATACCGACACAACGCCTCATTCCACTTTCCAAATTGTCCCGGGTGTTAGTATTGGTTGGAGCTAGATTAGTGTGTGGGGGGGGGGGGATGCGTAAAGCATGGTAGCGAACCGATTTAAGTTTGGCGATGCTAAATATGAGACTGTAGCTATAAAATTTCAAAATTAAAAAATGCAGGGACAAGAGGGTTCCCGGTGGGGGTTGTCTGCACCAAGGTCCAAAAAAATTTCCCCCGAAAAAATTAACAGTATTTTTTTATTAATATTTCGGAAACTAATAAATATCCGAAGCTACAATTTTAGATTTAGGGTTCCCACCCCCTCCCCCAAACCTCATCTCGATCAGCCACCGGTCCCTTTCGGAATAATATCCGTCTTTTGATCCATGTTTGCAAATCTCTTTTTATTTATTTTGACAAATGTTCACATATGTAACTCCTTTATCACGAATTTATGAACAACTTGTATGCTCCACTATGTACGCGTACAATTGTACATACATTAAGGCAGCGTTTCCCAAACTTTTCCTACGATGGAACAATTCAGGAATCCTGAAATTTTAACGGAACACCTTGGTTATTTTGTAGGGTAGGTAGATATGAATAATAAATAAAATAAATGAGTAAATGTAAGCTTTAAGAAAGAAACAAACATTTATTCTCAAATGGTAATCATTTACAAAACACATAAACACAGTAAAATAAAGTAGCGCGTGCGCGTGTGTGTGTGTACACACGCTACTTTATTTTACTATTTTTATGTGTCTTGTAAATGATTACCATTTGAGAATAAATGTTTGTTTCTTTCCTAACCGTTCGGTACTCGCGTCTGTTTCGGTCTCGCGAGCACTCGCGTCGTGCACTGAGTGCACGGTGACGTATCATTAAGAAAGATGATTAAATTCTTATGAAATTTGAGGAGTGGTTTCACCCCCTAAACATGCGAACAGGCCAAATTAAAAAAACACCTGATTCTTATTTTTCGGTCCTCTAAAACATATCCAAAAATCAAAGTAATCGGGGACGAACACCTGAAAACCTTTGAGGGGTGGTTTCACCCCCTAAACATGCGAACAGGCCAAAATAAAAAAACACCTGATTCTTATTTTTCGGTCCTCTAAAACACATCCAAAAACCAAAGTAATCGGGGACGAACACCTGAAAACCTTTGAGGGGTGGTTTCACCCCCGGAACATACAAACAGGCCAAAATAAAAAAACACATGTTTCTTATTTTTCTGTCCTCTAAAACATATCCAAAAACCAAAGCAATCGGGGAAGAACACCTGAAAAACTTTGAGGGGTGGTTTCACCCCCTAAACATACAAACAGGCCAAAATAAAAAAACACATGTTTCTTATTTTTCTGTCCTCTAAAACATATCCAAAACCCAAAGTAATCGGGGACGAACACCTGAAAACCTTTGAGGGGTGGTTTCACCCCGTAAATATACAAACAGGCCAAAATAAAAAGACACCTATTTCTTATTTTTCTGTCCTCTAAAATAAATCCAAAATCAAAGCAATCGGAGGCGGATACCCGGAAATCTTGTGAGTACATGGGCGCGCTCGCCGGCAGGATACGCGGCATACTTTCTTTTTCATTCAATCAGAGACATTTCTAAACTGGACTTGACAAGTACGTATCATGATGCAAAAATGTCCGCTGGAAGAATACATAGGGATGCTGGGTAAAATAGATCACGGTAAAACGGATTTTTCAGCCAAAAGCTCCGTACACATATATATATATATAGGGTAGATATCCCAATTACTGCCACCTTAAGCTCATCCCGTAACTTTCGTTAATTATTTCAGAAGTTATTTAACCTCAAAATCATTCCAATTTGCAGCATAAGAATGCCTAATATCTGTTTTATCTAAGAAATTTTTTTCATCTAATAAATAATATGTGTTATTTGCTAATTAATTGAAAATGTATAAGGAAGTGCAGTGTCCCTAAAACTGTCACTTAAAAAATCGTCGTGTCCGTATAACTGCCAGAAACATGACCCAATAACTGTCAGTCCTATTGACTGTGACCAGATAACTGATGGTCCTTATTATAATGTTAAAAATATTAAATAGGTAAGCAAAACAATGAAATAAATTACAAAGCCAAGAATTGGGTAATTGTATATAAATCTTACAAGCAACGCAAGCAATAATAAGTACGGGCGTAGATTGAGGTTACGTATGGCAGTTACACGTGCGTAACACGTTATGTCGTACCATGTCGTAACGATTACTGACGACAGTAATGTGGACAGAACAGAAAAACATTGTCCCCAATGCTGCCAGCGCTAATTATTATAAACTATCAATAATAGTCACTACTTTTATGCGTTTATATTATTACAATGACTCTTAACTATATTAATAACTCATTTATTGCAGCAAATATGAGGTGAACGGTAAAATTACCACTCTTTTCGCACTACACTTTTCTCTTATTCTCTACTTACGCCAGTCGCATTTTTGATACGCTAATGGTAAATTTACATTTTAATATTAATTTATAAATATAAGTATGCAATGTTTATTTATTATTATCTAAAACGGAAATCAAATTTATCATTACAATTTTTTTCCTTTACGATTTCGCAAGCATTATTTCACTATTAAGTAAAATAATTAAACTGACAGTAATAGGGACACTGACAGTAATTGGGATATCTACCCTATATTGTAAAATTACGTTGCCCCGTTACGCACTTGCGATCAGTCGCCGACGACCACGAGGTACACGGGGACATATGAGTTCGTACGCACTTGGTCGCGGCGACCAGCGAGTCGTCGGCAACCACGAAAACGTGAGCGATGCACGGGAGACCAAGTGGTCGCGGCGACCAACGAGGTGCCTTGATTCCAATGCACGCGTTCACACGACGAGCGACTTTGTTGGCGACCAGACACCTGCAAGCAACGAAATGAGTTTCGATAAATTTATTTTGCAAATTGAATCTCGAAAGGCAATTTGGGACTTGTCATATAATGAATACTCCAATCGTGACATTAAAAAAATAATAAGAAGAAATGGTGCATTTATTTGGGAATGCGAAAACCAGGAAACATATCTTTCTTACGACGTTCTTACAATATAGGTTGCACCCTATATCGCCTCATCTTTTTCTTTTTTTTTTCAATGTACTTCATAATTACAAGAATCTCCTCGACGTTCATTCTGTTTGGCGCTCTCTACGAAACGGATAGGTATCGAGTTGCTCGGTCTGGTCGCTTCGTTTGGTTGCCCGAATTTTGGTCCCTCGGCGACTAAGTTGCCGGCAACTGGTCGCAAGTAGGGATGGAGTGCAAAATCACTAACAGTGATTTATCACAGTGATCGCAGAATCACAATCACGGTGGTGATTGAAGTTAAATCACGACCGTGATTGTGATTTTTTTAACTTGAGTGAATTGTTTACTGTGATCGTAATTCTTGATCTTGATTGAATTATTTTTCATAAAATACTTCAATATAGCTTGTGTTACAGTCAAAGCGTGCTAATTCGGCGAATATATAGAATGTACATTCATAAATAGTCAATGTATGCACGCACTGATTTGATTGGCTAAAGTATTCACATATACATTATACTTTTTAACTAAAGTGAAGAAGTATTCGGAAATTTAAATAGATCAAGAACGATTACATTGGTTCAAAATATACAACTGAGATTCTATAAGAACAGTGAGGACTTGCGAATGTTTCGAAAGTAGAAATTGGGGTTATGTGGCGCGTGCAAAGAGCAGTTATGCTCTCCACCATTCAGAAGCGATCACGAAAATCGCGAATCACTGTTCTGCCTGCACCAATTAGAAGCGATCACGAAAATCATGGATCACTGTCAAAAATCACCGTGATTGGGAACGAACGTGATCGGATCACTCGTGATTCACAAATCACGGTTCTAGCCAACACTAGTCGCAAGTGCGCAACAGGGCTAAAGACTCCGGTGTTGCCAACCATGGGCTGCTGTCCGCCAGCGACTGATAACGAATTCGGAACCTCGCACTGACTCTGCACTGGTGTCAGAAAATGACGTGGATTGGTTGTTTCTGATAGAAACGAAGATAGCTCTATAAGAATCATCCAATCCAAGTGATTTTTTGGCACCAGTGCAGAGTCAGTGGGAGTTACCGAATTCGCTAAGAGTCAAAGCCAGTGCGCGCTGGTCTTAATACAATCCACACGCAAAGGGTGGAGCGTCTGATTTTCAAACATGTTTGAACCTGTCACAGCAGTTGAAACCATTCCTGGCTCATATTAATTTTGATAATTTTTCATGGAACCCTTATTTACTTTCCACGGAACATAGTCTGGGAAACGTTGCATTAAGGAATAATAATATTAATTACTTGTAATTGTGTATGTTATTATTTTTTGTTAATTATCATTTAATTTATATGTTTCAAATGCTTTACCCATATCTATGCAACTCTAATAATGCGCCTCTATTTTACATATAGCTCAATCCTGATGTCAATGCTTTCCAACGCAAATTTGTCAATGAAGTACGTCGGTGCGATGAAATGGAACGTAAATTACGATATTTGGAGAAGGAGATTAAAAAAGATAACATTCCGATGCTCGATACTGGAGATAATCCAGAAGCTCCGCAACCTCGGGAGATGATAGATCTCGAAGCAACATTCGAGAAATTAGAAAATGAGTTACGTGAGGTCAATCAAAATGCGGAGACCCTCAAGCGTAATTTCTTGGAATTAACTGAATTGAAGCATATACTTAGGAAAACACAAGTCTTCTTTGACGAGGTAAGGACACTTTTCATAAAGCTTATCTTTATGATATAATATAGAAACTTACAATACAAAATAGAATAAATGTAATATAATGCTTTAATTCTAATAACCTCGCAAACACATTTTGGAGCCCCACGCGTATACATATGCTGTAACTATAATGTACTCTTATCATATAATATAATTGTGCACTATACACAGAGCAAATCACCTAAGAATGGAAATGAGAATATTTATATTGTTTTTGATGATATTAAATAAATTTAAAGACGAAAATATTTTATAGAAATAGTCTTATTTTATGTTATAAAAGTCACTTCTTTTCTCTTTGTAATAGTTTTTAAGATTTAATATGTTTTTGTTTCTAACATGAGTGCAATCATAATGTTGAACCTACTTCGTATTATAATACAATACCCGAACCACAATTTTAATTTCCACAATTCAGTCTTTTTTCTATAAAATCAAGGTGTTGGAGCCATCTGATGCTTTTCTGGCTATATAAAAAATATAATAGGCTCCATTTATAGAAAAAACTTGAGTAACCTCGAAATCTCAAAAAGTGTAACAGTAAAATGATTTTTGTGATATTCCATACTTTTTGTGAATCGACCATTTTCTTTCTTAATTTTTTTTGTATTGTCAAAAACAATGATATTTACAATTCTACTCTTTGGTAATTCACATTATGTATAAAATGTGGAGATATTAATATTTTTAGAAACGATTATTGGAAGTAACGAATAATACAAATTCTTATTGACAAAAAGATTTGTATAAATTTTGAAACTCCCATAGCAGGTTTAGGAATATTTCATTCGATGTTATTAAAAGGGTATAATTATATGACTTCAAGTACAATTGGAAGCATATATTATTTTTTTGTCTGATTTTAAAAAAATATCTTAAAGTTTATACTTTTTGACCATATACTTGTTACACTGCATTTTTTGTATTTATTTTTTATATTTTACGTCACATTAGGTATATATTAACACTTATTTTATTGGAGACACAATTTGTGTTGCTAAAATGACAAACAAATAATTTAACAGTAATAAAAGTTTTATTACTATATGTACAAGCATATACTTTATTTGCATTTTTTTTTTGTATTATTTGAATTAATAAAAATATTAGATTGGTTCTCATGAAATGTCGTTTCTCAAACTTACCTCAATAGCATGTGTATCTTTTCTTAAATAACTTACCTTATTTAATTAAAGTGCTATTCAAATAACTCGATTCTTTCCATTCGATTATAACAAAATATTCTAGAAGCCAGAAACTCCTTAAATGTTTATTAAATAAATAAATAATTTTTTTATAGATTTTTTATTTTCAAAACAATTCGTAAAAAATTATATAAGTATTTAGTAAAATGAAAATCTGTTAACGAAAGATCATGGAGATATAGTAGTTCCCATGCAATCTGATAGGATTTATTTGAAAAAAAACCGTTTCTAAAGTTTCTAAGTCTACAGTTAAAAAATCAACTTTGGTTTCACCTTGTGGTAAAATAATCCGCGCCACATGTTGAATTTCTCTTTCTGTTACATACTTTCACAATAGATGCCGACAACTTATTCGAGTTTCATAATTCTTTTTCATGTCAAATAGGAAGTAGTAACGTGCATACACACGTACAAAATTCGTGCAACAATTGGCAGTCAAATATAGTTTTGCTCGTGTTACCATATCAGAAATTTCAAATTTCAGATAAACGACATTTTGTGTACACCAATTTAATATAATGTTTTAACGTTTACCATTATATGATATATTACACTTGAACTCTGTAGAGGCTATTTATTTTTAATTATGTAATCCATTAGTTTATATCTGTTTAATATAAAATAAGACTTTATAAATTCTTAAAAATATGACATTTATAAATCTTAATGTATATCCAAATATTCTACAATATAATGTGACATTTGTCACGTTGTTCCTCGCATTGGCAACTTTGCCCAATCAAAGATTTGTGTCAATTTTTTTGTGTGGCAAAACATCAGAATAGTCAATTGAGTATTCTTATGTATTTTTATAATAAATCGTAGTAATAAGAATTTCGTACTGGAATATTTGTGAAGAACAAACTTTTGATGCACATGATAATGTTATTTATTAACTATGATATAGCCTTGCAAGCTATACGAGCAATTAAAATGCATGACAATAGAAATTATGCAATACGTATCTGGTACCAGTGCCTTTTTTGCAGACGCTTTGCAATTTTGTATAAATGGAGCAAGATTATTGTACAACATACAAAATGATAGTTACATAGGAAATTCTAATATTTCTAATAATATCAAATTAAAGAACTGTTGACATTAGATTGTGTTTGTTTTGTGTTACTAATGATACTGTTGAGTGATTTTAGGACTATTAATGTGTTAGTGTTGCCAACTAACCAAGTTGCAGAATCGCAAAAGACACAAGTCACTATTCAAGCCCTATCTCCCTATGTCCCTTATATCCCTTTGTTTTTTATAACACGTATTCTGAAAAATTGCAATATATTTCGTTTTCAATTGCCTTTTAAATGTTTGTTGCTCATTGATAATACATGCATCAAAAACATTTTGCATTTATGTATGAAAGTTAGCAAGCTTCATATTAATTCTTAAAAGTAAAGTTTCTGTAGTATTTAATAGCATTTTTCAAACCACTATGTGACATTAATTAGCATCTTTGAAAGTGTATGTTCTTTAAATCTAGTTATTTTAGTACATATTTGTGTACTATTAAATTTATTATATGTTATTATTTATTTTAATACACATCGAATTTATTATATGTAATTAATAGTTTATAACTTTTCTGAGTCACAGTTACCCATTATCCCTCATTATCCCTTGTTACCTAAAATTTCTTTTCTTTTATATCTTACTTGTGGATACCAAAAATTATATAGCATATAATAAATGTGAAAGATATGATTCGTAAAAAGAGTCTTATTCTCAAATAAGCCAGGCTATAATTAATTGAGATTGCAATTTAATTTTTAACGTAAAGGCAACACATTACAAAATGTTTTATTAGATTTAAAAAGTGAAATAGATATTTGAATATTGGCTGAAATATATCAATTTTCCAAAAAATATACATATATTAGTTAAATATACTGTAGTACAAGGACTGTAATTCATTCCGAAACTAATCTAATAGAAGAGATAGAGATACAGGGTCAGCGTTTTATCCTGCAACCCGCGCTTGCGCGAACAGATAAAATGGCAACAGCGCCTCACGGACGCATTCCACTACAACCATGCACCGTCCCGGCCTTCGGAGAGCTGCCAGCGACCGCTGGACAGCAGTGATGCCAGAGCTTCGAGAATATTGGGATGGTCTCTTTCAAATTAACGTCGCAAAGAGCTATTCAGAATTTCCCGGTCCGGGTTGAAAAATTTGGGGCCTTTTTCGTATAATTTTTTAAATATAAAAGATATTGGAATGCAATTTGCGCCGAAAAATGAGAAAAATTATTCCCTCTTAATGATGGATAATTTAACATATTTTACATTTACTTATTTTTTTTCTATCAATTTTTTAACCATATTTGTTGTGATAAGCTTTTGTTGCATACTGTTATTTGATACTGTGTCTAATGCTGTTTTTAAAATTCGTGGTGTTGATAAACAAGAGGCTAGTTGTTTCTGTATCATTATTTTCAAAAATTGTGAAATTAAATTTTGCAGATCTCAGAATCTGCTCTTCTGGTTTCTTTTTTTATGAATTTATCCTTAATGCAGTGCATACCTAGATCAGATGCAAGGGGTAACTAATGGGACGTGTCTTTGATTGTAGCGGTATTTGAATTTTTTTTCCTAGAATTTTTGTGTCTGAATGTTTTAGCTACTCAACGCCACGCCTATACCGGCTTCCGTTAAGGTCATTTTTTGGAACGATGCGCCATTATTGTGGCTTTTACACACAGGTGGCGAAAAATCTCTCCGTACAAGGGTATAGCTCCGCGGTTAATCCTGTCGTAGCTAAAAAAAAATTAATTGAGACGGGTACGAGATCAGTCGACATTATTTTCAAACCTCATTACAGTAATCTGGGATGCGAGTGGTAAACCGATCATAAAAGCGGAGCGCGCGGCTCGATTACCTGGACCGGCAAATTCCCAGTAACTCTTTGCGACGTTAATTTGAAAGAGACCATCCTAAAATATGCGGAGCTCGGGCATCACTGCTGTCTAGCGGTTGCTGGCAGTTCTCCTCTGGGCCGGTGCATGGTTGTAGTGGAATGCGTCCGTGAGGCGCTGTTGCCACTTTACAAGTTCGCGCGAGCGCGGTTTACAGGATAAAACGTTGACCCTGTATAAGAGCAATAATGTTTATATTATACGTACTTGGTAGACTTGTATTATGTACAGAGTGTTTTATAAGGTGTATTATTGTTATATAACTGAATGAAATGTAAAATATTAAACTACTATATTTTAATTGATAATTGATAATCAAGTTTTTCAACAATTTCCGGTAAAAATTGAACATAGACAAATGTAGGCAAAATTATTAATAGAATTCTGTTTTATTGATGACATCTTGTCTTATTGGCGAGGATAAAAATATAGTATCATGTATTTTCTAGCAAACTATTCATGTCCAATAAAATTTTACAAAATTTTGGGGATAAAAAGCTAAGGTTTAATGCCTCACTGCCTAGATCACTGCTCAGGACGAATAAAGATCTAACGAAATTTGGTATCATTTTTATTCCAGAAGTACACTCAAATTATCTTATATCTGAATTGATAAAATCGGCGTTTGGAATGTCATCTACTAATGAAAATCGAAGTTTTTGTATTTCGCAGTAAATATTCATGAGGCTATCACTATTGGAGGTTGGAAAGATTCTTGATAAAAATTAGTCTAAACACGACCTCATTCGAACTATTTTCGAATACGCATAATATGTAATCGACTTGTAAAAAAGGAAAAGGCGGGATTTTTGGCGAAAGCAAAATCGAATTAGAGGGACTGAAAGCGAGCGGGGAGCAGTACGAGAGAAGTAAAACATGATACTTTGTCTCATTCTGATACTCTATCCGTCGCATGCTTTTAGTGCTTCCGAACCGCTTTTATTTCTTCTTGCATCCACCTTCGGAAGGCAGAATTAAAGTAACATATTGTTGTTCAAATGAGGTCACCTTCGGTTTCACATTCGTCGGGATAATATTGAGAATACGTTAGGAATACTTTCATAAAAGTTGAATAAAAACAAAATATAAGAATTTCATTTTTCATTACTGAATGACTCGTCTATAGTTTTACTCTAATCAAGTCGTGTTGCGAGGGGTTAGCGGAATGGGGGTGGGGATAGCGATGATCTAGAAGCGAGGTTTGGCAGCCAATCTAGAGGCGAGACATTACATGTAAAATAAAATGCTACAAATTTAAAAAAAATTAAATACAACATTACGAAAGTTGATCTTAGATAGTTTTTATGATACTACTATGAAGGAGCTTAAGAAAACGCATATACATGTACAGGATGTGACATTTGACATTATAATATGGATTTGTATCAGTCTTATTATCTTGAAAAAAATTGAGTTAAATAAAAATTGTATAGTTCCAAGTGTCACAGTTTTTTCTTACAAGGTTGTTATAGCAGAAATACCACATGCGACCATTATAATTCTTTGCAACTATACTCTTTCGTTTGCCTGTGGGACGAATAAAAAAAGCTGGCATTATTCTCGTAATGATGAAGCTATATTTACTGAAACTGCCGGATGTGAAAACCATCTGTATGAATACAGATGTATAATTGATACACCATTGTCTTATCTTACATTTTACATAGACATGCTAATCATAATACTGGCAACATCAGATGTTAATCCTCGGTTGTCACACTGGATCAAATTGACCCTGCAATTTTTTAAGCAAAAAACTTTTTGTCGGAAGTCTTATTGTTTCAAATTTTATTTAAGCATGATAACACTTTAAATGTCAACTTTCAACGATGGGCATATATTCTACAATGTTCAAACTTTATCTCAGATTTTTTTAGACTAAATTTAACAAATAGTTTTTAAATAACTACTGATTGAAAATTGGCAGGGCTAAATTGACCCAGTGTGACAACGACGTTCGAACAAGTGCGTATGTCAACCGAGGGTTAATATCGCTCTAAATAGTAACGCTACTACAAACAATAAGGATTTTAAATATATAATTAATATTTTGTTAAAGGAAGCAAAAGTTACCTACAAAATCTTTAAAGTCTCCTACCTTAAATGATTTAGTTTCATCTATTTTACAACTGTCTCAAAACCATGTAACTTTTATTTAACCTATTTTTCTTGAGACCAAGTAATATTAATGTACAACAAAGTAGTTATTTCAAATGTTCCACCTTGCATGTGTATGTACAGTATATAAAAAATATGCTGTCTAGTATAAAAGAACTATTATTTACTATTGTAAGGTTTTATTATACATTTATAATTACCCACAGTTATCTGTTGTGTAAATTATTGTACCTTTTGACGATACGTAGAAATCTTTTTATTATACCCTACTATATGTTATGCAGGGTGTTATGCAACAAATTCAACAAAGCTTGTCAGTGTGTTTGGAAGATAATTTTGAGCAAAAAAATTAGTAAACAACATCAGTCGATTTAGCTTATAAGAATTAAAGTGTTCATTATGACGGAAGTGAACAGTCAGTCTAACCTTCGATCTAGTTGGTGACGTCACTTTGATGGGCAACAAAAAGATAGATAGACGTAAATTAGAGAGCTCAGTGCCACTTTGAAATGTTGGCTCATTATAGTAAGTTTCCCATTACTTGATAGCAAGGCCTAATCGACTGAATGGTGTATATCTTTGTTTAGAATAATTTTCCAAACATGCTGGCAAAGTTTGTTGGTTTCGCTGTGAAATACCCTGTTTAGAAATAATCATACACAGAATGAAAATTTGTATAATAAGGTCCGTTCATTCTAAATTTATTCTCGTTTTATTTATTAAGAAGGAAGAGATAATAATTACTATTTGTCTGAAACCTAGAACATATTCCTTTTAAATCAGAAATTTTTAATTTGCAAAATAAATTCTTTACCTATTATCCTGTATGTTCGAAGTATGAATTAGTTGTTTTTAATAACGGCATGTTGATACATTTTAAAATATGAATAAGAAGGTTTAAGTATAAAGCTTGTAATGTTAAATAATGAAAATATAGCATGCATGCATTTAGCTAGCATATATTAGAATCGTAGTTTGAACTACTTATATTTTTAGACTCCTCAGCTAAAAGAACATAATATGGAATATATTGATTACATACACCTTTGCATGAAGCATGTATAGTGTTTGTGCTGTAAATTAAGTAACAATTCTATCGATACCGTGCTATACGCATTGTGTACATATATACATACATAATAATAATATCTTAAATTACAGTTAATGTTACGACAAATCTTAATTTTGATCTAAATTTATATTAGAAACATAAATGCATGAGTTCTGCACTAATTCAGTTATTACAATTGTTATGGTACTTAATCTTTGTTAAATATTATTGTATGTCACCATTAATCCCAAAATAATAAAATATAGTTGATTTTAGTGAATCTTTATTTTAGAACTATTCTGAATTATATTCTAATGGGATACATTTAAAATTGTCGATTATGTTAGGTACAGTTATGTTGTTTATATTAAATAATATAACTGTTCTTAACCAATATATTACATACATATATATATTAAACATTTAAATACACACGTTTCACGTTCATTAAAATAAACTGGTGTCAATAGAAATGACAATTTTTTTTCGTATAAATATTATATATGTACGACTGTTCTTACGTAGAAAATAACATAGTTCTTGTTTATTTTGATAAAAATTACTCGGCTTGTGTAAATAGCAATTATAGCTTAAAGTAGTCGTAACATGCATTTGTTCTTGATGCGTGATATTTGATGCATATATTCTAAAAGAATTTAATTGAAATTATAAAATCATATGTATGTAATCACTTTTGTGTACTGTTACGTGGTTATTGTTTACCAAGTTCAAAGATAAATACAAAAAATATTAATCTTTTATTAACCACTGTTGACTGTATTGCAGTAAGGTATGTAAAGTATTAGATTCAAGGTAGATTGTGTTTAATTTTTATCACAAATTTATGATTTTGCCAAATCATGAAGTCCTATAAAATTCCATATATCCGCTTTCTCTATCCCTTTACCAAATTTTATAATAACCGCTCATATTCGAATTGGTGAGTTTGACAATTTGTTAACGAAAGGAATTAGACAAATTGGGAGATAGGGCAAAAGAGAGGTGACATGTGTCTGTTGCCAGGCTGAGCATGGAGGTGTCGTGTCGCAGATGGCAGACCCCAGCCGTGAGGAAGAACAAGTCACTCTCTTGGGTGAAGAGGGCCTCCGCGCTGGCGGCCAGGCTCTCAAGCTCGGGTAATTAAATGCGGTGTAAATTCAAGCAATGTAGAACGTAATGATTTACAGGTTATCTTATGAACGTTATTAAAATTAAAAGAAGTTCATAGTTTGGTATGTATAAGCCAAAGATAAGAAAATGACATAATTACTCAAGTCTCTTTCCCATTAGCAATGTCTTAAACCATGCCTGATTAATACAGTAAATTTTATATACTTTGCTCATAAATAATGCTGGTTTCACCAATTAACGCAACATAAAATCCACATAAAATTAATCCTTACAGTAGCATATAATTTTGCGTCTGCAATTTAGAAGAAAATCCTTACGTTCTACATCTGAAACACCAATGGTTGAGAATCATTTTTGTACAATTTAAACGCTCCATAAAGTTACTTTCCAAAAACTTTTAACTAATTCCACTGATTGTTCTCCACTTCGCTATGGTATTGGGCCGAATAATGTTTACAGTAGTTGGAATACTGATTATCTTTGGAAAAAGACACCGTTAGGTCAATGGACATATTTTTATGTACTTTTTTAATTAAATTAGAGTTTATTAATCCATAATCTGCGCATATTGCAGAGCTTATGATAAATGTTTTCTGTGCAATTAGGCTACTTACACATATATAAATTTAAATAGAGGGCACGATACGTCAGTGTGTTCTGTGGTTACAGCACCTGTACACTACGGCAGACACCATAGGAGCACACTATAGGAATCCCCTCAGGCAAGCTGTTATCAACCGTTATTTGTATTTGCAAATTTGTTTTGTTCAGTGTTTTTGCCTGTAGCTACCTAAAATCCTGTAGCCAAAAAGGAGCACTAATATTATAGTCACTAAAACATGTATAGATTTTGTCATTTGCTAATTCTTTTAAAAAAAAAGTATATTTGTGAAATAACAATTTTTAATGAAAGCAAACGTTGACTTTCAAATACAATTTTTAGTTGTTTCGTTTATAACATATGCTGTGTTTTCTGTAGATTAATGAAAATTATACAGTAAGTTAAATTTCTTTATTATCGGTTACGATTTATTAAATATTATATATACATGGTGTCCCATTTAACGCGACCAAGTTACATATTTTCATTATTTTTGAAAATACGAAATAGCGTGTCCCAAAGAAAGTGTTTGTTTATAAAAAGCAAATGTTATAATTGCCGCGAGATTCTTTTGCAGATTATATTTTTCAAGATTTCAGAGTTGTCTGTGTCTGTATCTTGACATGGTATTGTAGCTGACGTCGAGAAGAATGCAATCACCTATTGCACCATGAGCTTAAGATGACCTTGATAACAAAATTTGTTATTTGAACCAATTTCGACGTAGAGGGCGTTTCAAAACATGTGGGCGTAACTTCATAAATGAACTAGGTGCATGAAATAGTGCAAAAGGTTTGTGTGAACATGTGTCGTATTTGGCCTTGTTTCCGAGTTACAGTAACGTATTGCAATCCTCGTTACAAACTGAGTCAGCGTTTATCCTTAAAGGAAGTGCTCAAAATGACTACCCGGGGTTCCAATACAGGTTTCTAAACTTTAATATAAGTCTGCGAGGTGAGTGAAATCGGTTATACTAACTCAGTTTGTAACCACAATTGTTAAAAGACAGAGAGCTGCCTGTAACTTTGAAACCATGCCAAACAGGACAAATGTTTGTAAGAACTACTAAACACTACATATTCCCAAGATCTTCTATTATTTACAAAGTGTCTCTTGTTAAAGTCTGAGCTAATTACAACAGTCGACAGGATCATGGACCTTGCAAAAGAAAAGTTAAGATTTCTCTGGGTGGTGAAGTATCAACAATAATTATGTTATATGCAAGTATTTCAATAATAAACCGAAAACATGGAAGTATATGTGCATCGTTAATGCATTTAAAACTATCACCTCTAAAATCATAGAGTCATTTTATTCATTTTTTCTGCCGGAAAATTTATCAAATTGGGTGGTTATTACATTCAGCACGTTCTTAAGAATAAAATCGGCAGAGAAAGTATATGGCAATTGATTGCTACAACTTTTTACTCCTGTTTTCTTTTTTATTACTAATTATTGTCGCATCAACTGCTACAGGTTAATAGCGACACTTATGTATCGTCATCTCAGAAATTTGTTCAAATATTTTTGTGTTCATGGTCATCTGGAAGCCATGTTCCTATAAGTCGTTAAATTTGTCTTGATGGCAGCTACAGCATCGTGGTAATAAAAATGTAAGGTTTGGTTTAAACAAAAAAAGACAACTCTGAAATGTTGAAAAGTATAATCTTGAAAAATTTTCATGTCAATTATGGTATTTGCCCCTCTGAAACAAATTCTTTGCGATACACTTTTTTGTGTCACCAGAATCAACAGATATGTGTAGAGTGGCCACGTTAAATGGGATACCCTGTATAATTATGTATATGTAATATATGTCTTACGTACAACAAGATACATGAGATATTATATCAAATATACTTTCATAGTTTAATTATTGTTATTTTTTATTTTATGGTTTTTATTTTTCTTCCAAATTTATAATAGTTGCGCAATTGTGCTGTTATAAATCAGTTGAATATTCCATGACTTTAAGGTTACAATATAGAAAATATATAGGGTGTCCTGTAATATGTGGGACCCATTTCAAGGATGATTTAGCACTTGAAAATAATGAAATAAGTTCATATAAAGATTTTGTGTTGCAGTGACTCTTTCGATAAAGTAAGCTGGCATGCGTCTATATTTGTCACTTTATCAAGAACCTGAACCTAGAATTGGCTGAAATGTAAGGGAATCATACCATGTACTTCGAAAACAATAAGTGACTGGATTTTGTGTTTTCCTGTCTCACGGGGCACTTTATAACCAGATATGTAGTTGCCCCACTTTAACAATCTACGATTACCCGACAGCGTTAGTGGCAAAAGGGATAGCAGTGTATGTTTGGTGTAAGAAATACGGAGAAAAGGCAGCAGTGGATCGCGTGATATTATTATAATTAACATTTTGAGTGACTTAAAGTTTGAATCGGTCAGACCTTTCCGAGGGATCGCCCAAGCGAGAAAATCATTGTCCAGCTCGTCCTGAGCTTTTGAATATATGTCGATATCAATGAAAATTTTAATTTCTATATTTTCTATTAAATCAGTATGGTAGTATAGCTGTACTATGCAAAATTGATGCGAAAATAGGGGCTAGCAGATTGGGCGGAGCAAAGAAGCGGTCATTGTCAAAGTACTCCCTGATAGCCAGATCTGGGCAGCAGAATCTGACGTCAGAACTGCAGCAGTCTGTGTCCGCATTTGGCTGCGTTCTGATGTGCAGAGCCTGATGTCAGATGGACAGCAGATCGACAGCAGATTTCGCCGCCTGCTAAGCACAGCAACAGCGCCATCTGTAGGCAATTGCTTGGTAATTCTGGACCTCAGATGGCGCTGTTGCTGTGCCTCGCAGACGGCAAAATCTGCTGTCGATCTGCTGTCCATCTGACATCAGGCACTGCACCTCAGGCTCTGCACATCAGAACGCAGCCAAATGCGGACACAGACTGCTGCAGTTCTGACGTCAGATTCTGTTGCCCAGATCTGGCTATCAGGGCTATAATTACGGCTCAACCCAACCCCGCCCAATTATTTGGGTCCTTCTTTGCTAATGTTCATATTTAGTCGTCGCGGTTAAGCGTTCATTTAATTATAGTTTTAAAGGTAATGGAAATTAGAGATAATGCTCATCAGATTATACAAGATTGTGTCCTTCATAATATTTAACATACTGTTATTATTTCAATAATATCATTTTATGCAAAGTGCAATTCAATTTACAAATAGGTGTGGTCGAAGATTCAATTACTTTAATATTAAAAAATACGGTAAAATATTAATGATTTTATTAGGGGTAGTAGTTTTTGATAAATTAGGCATAATATTTTAACAGTTCTGTAAACAATCGTTCGACAGTCATTCACACTTTAGTGTATTGCGCGTTAAGCGTCTGTGACATGAGAATCCCTGTTTAGTAGAATTCCTTCAAAACATGAGTGGGGGAGTTCCTTCCCCATTTTCCTAACGTCCGCTTGCGCAAGCGCGATGATCGCGTCAAGTTTGCATGGTATCGGTGTACTACCATTAGATAGGCGTAGGTTTCCTCATGAAAATGAGTCCAAATACGACCTTGTTCGGGGTATTTTTATTTATTATTATACATAATTGAAATCGCTTCTGAATTCTGTAAACCAATTATACATAATATATGATTAAAAACATCCCGAATGACGGTCGAGTTTTGAGTTCTCATTTTCATCAGAAGAATCTTGGTAATCCATTAGAAATACTTTCATGAAGACCTAATAGAAAATATGAGGCAGTGAGAGCGGACTAACCCACATTTTTTTTAAATTGAATTAGTAGTAATAATGTATTCCAATAGGCTCTACTAAACATATAAAATAGGGGAAAAAAAGTTTTTCCAATGTGGGTTAGTCCGTTGTTGCTCTCACTGCCTCATATATAAATTACAATTTTCATGACTATGTAAATAACTTCTCGGACGCTCGACTGTTGTACAAGCGAAGGTTCACCGAGCCAGGAAAATGCAAAGGAACTCGGAGTTTTTCATAAAAGGCGAAAAAGCACGCCATTGCCGCGTACACGATGGAAAGGCCTCAGCGTGAAAATACACCGACGCCACTCGAAGATTAACGTACGAGTGATAACCAAATGATAAATATAGAACTATGGAATGATATGGAAGTCATTGTACGAGCTTAGTTTCTCAAGAAAGTCACTGTAATGCAGAAATACAGTAAAATGGGTCATATGACTTATATGAATTTACTTGAATGCTTTTAAAAGTAATTCATTCCTGTAATTTGAACTACAGATTACGGGACACCGCGTGTATTAACTCTTTGACTGGCAACGAGGACACTGAAATACCGTCCCCTGAAATGTATAAGCATGACAGACGTTTTCGAATCGCCAACTGTCTGCGCGAAAAGTATTGATAAATTTATTCCCACACTTGTAGTTGGTAGAAGTCTTAAATCGCCCCATAAATCACCCACCTCGGTTAATGAGGTGTCAGCGTTTAAAGTACACATTCCAGGTATGGGACAATACTTTCCATACTTCCCAAGTATTATCTCACCCTAAACCGCAGATATGCCAATCAAAGAGTTAAGTGACATTATACAATGAGTCACGCTATACTCTTGTCAGTACAAAATACTTAGAGCCTTGAAGGTCATTGAGGGGTAAACCGTTTCATGCTTCTGCGGTCCACCCAATTCTATTGTTCAAAAAAAGAAAGAAAGAAGCAGATGTGTCAGACCAATGCAACGGACAGCTACGGTAGAAGAGTGAGGTAATGAATATGGGAGTGAAAAAAGGCAATTAATTAGTAACTGATGCACTTGTCAGAATTTAAAGAAGCCAGCCTATAAATCTGAAAAAATTCGAAGCAGATAGAAAAGTGAAAACAGAAGGGGTCGCTTCCAGCATAACTCACAGCTGGAGAAATGACAACGAGGGGCCTAAATATTTTACACTGTGTATAGTGTTTGTACTCCTACAGCTTTGGATTTCCAGCAATTGAAGCTTTTCAAATGAAAGTGCGATGAACTCAGTATGCATAAAAATAAAAAGTGTTCTAATTAAGCTTTTAATTGGTATAATACTTAACCCGGCGAGAGGCGCACCCCATATTGTAACACAGGTTTTTGCTACCGGGTCAAAAATACTCAAAAATGAAACGTAAAAAACCACGGTTTCAGAATATTTTTTTTTAACTCTGTAATTTTTATGTTACAGTTTTTTAAAAAATTGTAACAAAAACTCAAACAGTCTTTATATTTTTGCAACTAGTGCCTCTGTGGTAAATTTTTACCCAGTAGCGCCTCTCGCCGAGTTAATTGAAGGATAGAAGAAACAAATAAATAGAACCCTACAGTATATTAACAGGAAATCAACACTATAAAAAATTTGTAGTTTTACAAATCAGTATTAAACACAGTTAAACACAGTTGCTTTTGTTATACTCCATATTCTGTTAGACACTTCAGTAATATTTTACAAACGAGCTGATGTATTGAAAACTAAATTTTAAACAAATAATGGAAGTAGTTGTAGCTATAACAATAATAAGTAAATTTTAATAATTTCTATGAGCTCGCGTTTTTTTTTTTTTGACAATTTAATGTCTACCCACAAGTGTTCTACAGGGTTCGCTTTGGCGATTTCTGGCGTTATGCATAAATAGGAAATATTATTTAACATTCTTTTTACAATATGAACTGTGTATCTTAAATCCCTGATCTGTGTGATACAGCAATTCTAATATGACAAACGAAAACAGATTATTGTGTAAAATGTTTGAGTAATTGTCTTCATTCGTAATTTCGCCAATGAATAGTAGATTACCAATTCTACTTACAGTCATAAAATTAAATATTATTGTTGAATTACCCTCACGTTTTGCTGCTGATTAAATATTAAGTTGGATTTATTTTTATTTAATGATATTCTACATTTCGAAAATACAATTTGTCAACATAGAGAAATTTTACAAATTCCAAACACTTCACTCCATTTGCATTACCTATGAAAATTTTATTTCAATCTACCAAACCATTAAAATTCTGTCTCTTTTAATACTCGTAGATAAGTTTCTGCACACATTTTCTTATGAAAACTATTTGCAACGAACATTGCTAATTTCAAAATCTTAATTGGTAGATTCGTTTTTACTTCTTGTACTCCAACTTTTTCTTTGTACGTACATATTTAGCATCTTCGAACGCTCATTGTGTGGTTTATTTAGCACCGAACTGCTTAATGTATTTCTACTTGTCGAATTCAACATTTGCAAATAAGATTTGAATTGGTTTAACCGTTAATAGATTAATCTTCTTTTCATTGGACAGCTTTCACTTACTTTTGTGCCATTATATCTTTTCTAGTAATACAGTATTGTATACTGGTATAAAATATATTGTTTTGAACAGAATGATTCGAAAGACTCGATTTTTTGTTTAATATATTAGTTCTAAGCATACATAACACATTTAATACAAATACTTTTCTGGTGCTATTTTCCTGTTAATTTGCTGAAAGGTATATTTGTTTCGCAATAGTTTCGCAATAGCCAGTATTATTCCCATCATGCTTTCTTTAAAAAAAAAAAATTGTTTTGAAATTGACAGTAGCGAGAGTACAAATACTTTGAGTTATGACTCATTGTACGTACAGTAGTAGTGAAAGGCAATTATTATACAAATTATTGTTTTGGCGACTTTAAATGCTCTTTAAAGGCAAATGTGACTGTTTGCTTGATTAAATAACATTCACTTATCAATTTCCCAGTTCGTAGAAAAATGTGTGTTGAATTATATTGAAAAATTCCAATTAAAATTTACATTCTATAACAGTTGATACAGTTTGACAACACCCATGTAATATATTTAAGTTTGTTAAGAAACTTTCAAACTGTATCGATAACCTGAATTATAATAATGATACTCATAATGTATATGAATTCATTCATCCATTATTTCTCATGTCAGAGTAATTATTTATTTGCTACAAAAGTCATTATATAGTTATATTTTATGTAAATAACAAAAATGATGATGGTGTGGCCGTGGGACGTGTACAATAATAATGTATGTATTCTACTTAACATAGTATGTAGTAATCGTCTTTGCATGTTATGCACTGATTTTTGTAATAATTCTCAATTATACGGTGTTTGGGCAATATATTTTATCTGCAGCCAATGCCCGGTAAAAAAATGATTTGCTTGAACAAACACAAAGAAAATCAGTGCACCTATGTTGCTACTATTTTGCTTGCATTTTAGATCGTGCTTTACACAAAAATGTATTTTTCTTTTCCTTTTGCATTATTTAAAAGGAAATTTGTTGCATAATGTTAATCACTGAATTTGCTGAACACAGATAAATGCAAATAAAGGGAAATAGTATGGTATAATTGTAAAATGTACAGAGGTGAACTATTTTCGTTTATAAACGGATTTATTTCAGAAGGTATATGAAATTCAAAAGAATGACGGAATTTTATGCAAAAAGACAAAAAAAAAACGCTGACGCTTCACTTAAAATTTATTTTCTCAATGGAAACACAAATGGAAACAGCATAATAAGATAAGTTCATATTTATCACATGTTGTGATCGAGCAGTTTTACATTTTGTAACACTCTACCGCTCTATTTCTGTGACAGATTGTCTTCTAATTTCTAGCAGATGTCTTCATTCTTTTTTTTTAAATTCGTCATATGTTCCCAGATAAATCAGTTCACAGATTAAAATGGATCACCCTGTACGAATTCTACCATAACCATGAATTATATTTAACCTCGATCGGTTTTTAAGGAATTTATTAAGTTGAAATTTAATATTAATTCAATTCTAACAGGTATAATTATAGCTTGACTTTTTCAGATAATCTATTAAATAAGAATTGCCATGCCCATAACACTCTTATATTTCTTCTCTCCTAGAAATAGAAAGATCATGAATATTAACTGCTTCAACATAACGTAGTATTGTTTGGTAATTCATATTTAGATGAAGATTGTGACTGATTCAAGATATCTTTTTGCATCCAAAGCTGATTCCACTAATTTCATTGCAGAAGGAGATGAGATATATCCCGTTCTCCCAATTTCATAATTATCTAGCAGTTATTGTTTCTCAGTAGTGACCTTGTATAGACAAGGTAATTCAATGTATGTTTATGGTACACTGTGCAAGCTCCTCGTTATACGATATTATTATACAGTATTATTATATTGTGTTACAACTTTTCTGTAGCATCGTATGTATTTATCCTGTAACAAGTTTATTCCATACACGTTGATAGAGCTCTATTCGTTTGAAAGTAGCAAGTTTTCGAGAGTCAGTAAAGATATCTTAAATCATTCCTCTGCGTGCATTGAACTCAAGGGACTTATGCACCAACAGAGTGGCATTGGAGCATTGTGGTTATGTCTAGTGTGCTAATGTGGTTGTGTCTTGTCTGTTGTGTCGTCAGCAAGAGCACGCAGGCTTGAATCCCACCGAGTCCATGACACGTGCATTGATTAGTGATGATAATATCGCCCGCCAGTCTGCCCTTGGTCCTGTCCAGCTGGGGTATGTACTCCATGACTAGTTAATCCTTCCCATACATTACTGTGTCCTTCTAAATTCATTGAATAGAATACATCAACACAAAGTACTACGCTATTGGCGATTTCAATGACTTATGCGAAGGTTTTATATTTTATGTTTTTATAATAGAATCTCAACTATTTTTTTTTTTTTTTGGTTTCTATTGAAAGTAATTAAATGTGCAGGGTGGTTCAGTAGCTACTGCCACTTAGATATCTCATGAATCACAGAATTTTGAGAGAAATATTTGTATAAAAGAGTTGCACGATTCGCAGAGGACCGTAGAATGATAGCAGTGGCTACTTTCATAAGTATAAGTCCTTTTAAGATACAAGGGTTCCTTTATTTTTGTCAAATGGAATTATGTGCAATTGGCTATCATACAATAAAAGATCAGGTGGGGCGTATGGTACTCCATTGTACAAGTACAAAAAGGTAAATCCAGTGGAAAAGATGTTTCTTAAAATTCGAAAGATATATATAATTGTTTTACATTTAATTGCACCACTCTTACTTCGGTTGCTGTAACACTGCCAGCAGTAGAGAATAAATATTAGCTATTTATTTATATAACAGGAACATCATTTTTCTGTTGTCGATAATGTGAGAAGTAACAGGTGATTCCATTTCCACCAATCTAGTGTGTCAGTTTTTCTAATTGCAACTTTTTCCAAAAGAAATGTATTTTGATTCTTTTATTTACAAAAGTTATAAGTTTTCATATACTCGATTGTTTATTCATAAATGCATTGCGAAGAAGTTTCATTACTTTGGATTCCCATTCATTTACCATTTTCACCGTCGCGTGAGTCAATGGTGACCATGATTGAAATAGTAGTTTTAAGCAAAACGTTTATAATATATTATTATTTATACACATACGAGTACGACTGAGAGTAGGGAAAGATCTCAGGGTCTCAAAGATACCAAAAAACGTAAACCTAGTTTCCTTTAATTGGATAATGTAATCGAGCTGTACTTATGTATATTTGATAAAGAGAATGAGCGTTGCAAGATTTGGGGCAGCCAAGTTAAATACTTTTAACAGCAAACATATCACATAGTGAATTGTAACTTAAAATAATTTGGTTGCAATGGAATTATAAATAATTCATTTACATATCATTTGAAAGACATACCATTACCATTACTATTGCGAAAAAAAATATTAGTTTGCTGCAGGGATTTTTGCGGACTTCTTTTATAAAAGTGTTGGTGTTTTATATAATTGTTTGGCACAGAGGAAATTCACTAATAATCCAAATAGTAACACATTCACTGTTTGGGTTTCTAATACGTTCAACGGCGATAGTTTCTTATGCAATGAAGTGCCTTTTTTTAAACCATTGTTAATATCTTTAACATGCCATTGTACAGTGTGGGGCACTTAAATTGGAGCATCTAAATATCAGCTCTGTTTATGGATATAAAAAACCCTGCAAAATCAAAGTTAAACTGTTCGAAGGGGTAAATGGAATGAGTTTAAGGGGAGGTTCTGGTCTCAATGTCGATTTTTTTTTTATTTCATTTTTCGAATGTTCAATCTTTTAGGAATACGTGTTTAAAAGGATTTGTTGAAATTCGTAAAATTCCCGAAGTTATAGGCATTTGAGTCGCGGCAAATGCATGGGCAACAACCGTCCACTCCGGCGCTCACGTAAAACTCCAAATGCGTTTTTCTCGAAACAGTGTTCTCAAAACGGTGGGACCTGTATCTTCAAAAGTTATTATCCGATTCGACTGAAACTTTTTTTATTTTGAAGATTATTCTTTTGGCTAGGGGGAACTAAAAAAATTACAAAAAGTTGAAAATTTATAATTTTCAAAGGCGATGAAATGACAACAAATACAGGGAAAAGTGATTTCAAACTTGAAGTGTCGTTATTTTAAAAAAAAATGTAATTCTTGTAATTTTGCTAGCCCCCCCCCTAGCCAAAAGAATAATCTTCAAAATAAACAAGGTTTCAGTCGAATCGGATAATAACTTTTGGAGATAGAGGTCCCACCGATTTGGATCAATTTTTTGACGCCTTGACTTTAACGACTCCCCAAGGCTGTCTGCAATGATTAATTATAAAACAAAAAATATATTTCTATAATCTAAGACATCCTTAATACAATGCAACAAGTCCCATTAAATTATATATAGTAGTTTTCCTTTAATTAATTCTTAAATATCACCTATTTTTTTGGGCTCTAGACCAGAACCTCCCCTTAAGGAAAATCCTTTCAAGGTCGTTTTCCTGCAATTTCAAGATGTCCGGTGTTTTCTTAAATGGGTACCAAAGTTTTTTTCTACACTCTTACAAAGGATATAAAAAGAAAATCAACAACTTGTAGCATAAACCCTTTCGATCATCTAATCTGAAAATATTGTAATTTTGTAATCTGAAGATACTTAATATTTCTTTAAATTATTGAAGGCATATCAATTCATACACACATACGAATGCCCCTCCTATAATGGAATAGGGGGAAAATATACGATTATGTATATTTTAAAAAAAATGGATGATTTTGAAATTTCGAGAAAAATGGCCTCGAAGTGATTTTTTGTCATTTCGTTTGGTCATTTGAACAGTTTAATATTCTCTTATCTATAATTAGCAGAGATATCTAAATGTTCCAACATATATAGTAATTAACTATGTAAAAGAATTAATTACTTAGTAACAGCTCAAAACAACATTTCGATTACGAATTTAAAAAAAAAGGACAATATATTTAACTGTTTCTGTCAAAAGCATCAACACTACTTTATGTAGCGAAAACATGCGAAAATAGTGCATACATTGTATACAATAAAATTCTACATTATATACAAAAAATATACAATAAAATGTTGGTCATAACTTAGTTCGTTTTCGAGAAAATTGACTTTGAATTTCAGCCGGGTACGCAAACGACTCGGAGAACTATGAACATACTAATTTTAATAAGTATGTAAATGAAGTTTTTAACGCATTTAAGAATCTGTAAAAATCACTGCAACGATCTAATACGTCTAAGAATTCCGTCTGAAAATTCTTGGATATCCAAAAAATCCTACATAACGAGAAACGTCCAGCATCCTGCTTCACCCGAATCAATTACATCCCTACCCAAGATAACACATGGATTCCAGAAAATATTAAGTACTTGTACATCAGTGTTGGACCAACTTTTATCTGATTAATTAATGGCGAATACAATCCATTGATTTATTATGTGTGAATAATAAATAATTTATTTTATATGCGAATGAAATTTGTTGTGGTAGAAGATCCTGCATTACATTATAAATAACGAGAAAAGAATATTGTTCGTGAATGAATCACGCATCTGGAATTACGTAATAAATTCAGCTTTGTTTATGTAATTCTTTCCAATCAATTTTGAAATGTTCTACTGAAAATATATATTTTCACTTTCTACAACCTTAAACGTCCTTGTGCCATACTTAATTGTATTTTTCGGAAAAGGTTCTATCACGAGATCAATAAAAATATCCATACATAGCTGCATTAAAGAAAAAATTGGTGACCTTGAAACGCCCTAGGTGTTTCCACTCTGAAACAAAAAATGCCACAATATATTGGACAGCTTTTCTTTTGAACGTTTTAAATATTTTGTATTAAATGTTCGAAACATTTCTCCTTATTTTCAAAATATTATCAAAATTAACTGTCTGCCCGGGTTTTAATTAGCAAAAGAGAAACAAATTTGATTTGTCTAGCTTGTTTCGCTATTTCAAAAACAGAGATATAAACTAACGTACCTTAAGGGATTGGTTAAATTACTCTGCTTGACTCGGGATTATTAGTAAGGTATTATTTAAGTGCTACTAAAAGATGAAGAAATTTCCCATCTGCGAAGCAATTAAACTTAAAATTTACTATTAGCATTTATATCATGATAGTTAAACTGAATTGCTAAATTTCACTATAAATAAATTAAAATGAAAAAAAAAATAATTGTGGCTTAAAGCATCAAAGTCCCTTTAGGCACACTTGTTACAGTATGAAAACTTGAAATGTGCAATAAGAATTGGAAATAAAATATGAAGGCTACAATTATCACTGAAGTGCCACTTAGCAAATTAAAAGTTAAAACTGATCAAAATTGTGACCACCAAGAAAACTACTAAAAGCAAATTAAATATTGCACGTTCACAGATAAGTGAATTTATAGTAGAATACTGTTATATAGTGGGATAAACAAGGAATTACTAATTGCCTTTTGAAAAAGAAAATGTAAATAATGAATAACGAATAATAAATTAAGTTTCTTTTACAGCTACAAGTAAATGAACAACTCGGCGATTTATTCCTTATTTTTATTCAGGTAGGGGTTTCATCGATTAATGGCCAACACTGCTGTACACCCTCACCCCTTTTAGAAAACTGAATCATCGAAAACTGGAACGTAAAGTATTTCCATTCATTTTGGCAATGCAAAAGAAAAATCTGAAGGGATAAATATTTAATTTCAAAGAGTACAGTTCAACCAGCCTTGTCCTTTCACGCATATCTGTAGGCGTAAATTCTCCGTCCTTCTAATAGGCAAATATAAACTAACATAATATAAAAGTAGTAGCTGTATTTAACGTAATATTCACAATAATATAAAACTTACGATTTCTTTAGGGGGTGTTTTAACCCTTAGGAGCTTCTTACTGCCGAATCAAAAATAGTTATGTTATTGGCATCACTTGAGATACATTTCTGCAAAGTTTTAGATTTTTTTTTGAATTTTCGAGTTGCCAAACTTCCTTTGCAAGTCCCATTCTACGTATAAAAATTGACAGTATTCCATTTAAAAAAATTAAATTGATCTTCAAATCTCCTGTACAACTCCATATACAAAAAACTGTTTACACAACATAACGTCGCCCCCTCCCCCCCAACCAAACAACTCTCATAGTCATAATAACAATTTTTTCATATCTGCAACGGCCCACAAGATATTTTAGCGTATCGAGTTAGAAAAAAACAATAGTTTTAATGCAACATTGCGTGATAATATTTTCACAATATTGCAGGAATATTGCAATGGTATCTGCGACATTGTGGCAATTCTTCTGCAATATTAAGTGCTGCATGGGGTGTGTCTGCATTAAAAAAGAGAATCAGAAATCACATAAAAAAAAGGATATTCACAAAAAGTGGTGTGTTGTAGTCTTTGAAAACAAATATTTTTCTCCTCACAATTATTTATTCTTATTTGCATGTGGGCCCTTTTTCAAACTTTTTATATTACCAAAACCAAGGAAATATTTGTAATTCCAGTTGTAGGTGGCTCATCCTCCACTGCACCTCCCTGAAATGTGCACACAACAAAGTGTAATATAAATATAAATATTATAAACTGCTTCCAAGCATAAAAAATACTTTGTACTTAGTCTTGTGCAACATGGTATCAGTGAAAAGCAGATGCTGAATATAATATTTTTTGTAGCAACATTTACTTCCCTCTGCGTTATAATATTTATACTTGCACAATCAAATTTACCTAAATATATATCAGTGGGGTACATTCTTTTTATTTTAGTGAATGGTACATGCATAAACTTAATATAGTTGCATTACAATCTAATAACTATATACTGTTTAACAATTACAATTCTTCTAACATTCCTTTTCATCACAAATTTCAGTTAATAATAATAAGCTGAGCTTTCTGAGACTTGCAGTCGCAGGTTTTATATTACTAAATGTTTTTCTCTCCTGGTAAACACTGCTCACACTTATCTACATGCATATGAATGCATCGGTACTAAAGTACTGGTGCGTTTATTCTGCATATAACATACATCAGACGACAGAAGTCTTAGTTGGTAAACTGCTTGTTTAATAAGTTTTTCTGGAACTGCATATTATATACCGTCTCTATAATGTAGAACAACAGTTTTAACCACCATGTAGATAGTGTTGAAAGTTTTCTGCATTCAAAGGTTCCCATCAGTAATGCATATGTTTATTTACAAATATTTAAGGTGTTATAAAGGACCATGGCTACAAAATCATCATTCTATAATAATAAAGTCAGGATACTTCTTCATCCATACCTAAATTTTAAGTCAGATTATAAATAATGCTATCAAGAAAAAAGCACTAGGATGCAGAACGATACAGGTTGAAAAATATCACAGCATCAATAATATTGATGTACAATGTTAACCGTGAGTTTTTGGTGTACAACACGTAAGAACAATTTGTGGTAAAAATTGTTAATATTTCATCGAGTTCATTCTGTATTCGGAATGGGTCGTATATCAGCTGATTACACTTACATACGTCATAGAGACTTTCACACCAAATAGTATGTTAACCGTAGTGTCATTTGTACATGATCTTTATTTTTGCTTTGGTTTCCTGTAATTAATACACATTTACTAAGATCATTTTTTAAATAGTTTCGTCGCAGGAGTGATCCTAAGAGAACGGATTCCTGCATTCGAGCGCATGCTGTGGCGTGCATGCCGTGGTAATGTATTTTTACGTCAAGCAGAGATCGAATCTCCTTTGGAGGATCCTTCAACGGTAGGCAAAAATCTGAAACTACTTGTGGCATTCTGTTTTACAATATTTATAAATAGTGTGCTGTTTCTTTATAGGGGGATAAAGTTTTCAAGTCCGTGTTCATCATATTCTTCCAAGGAGATCAGTTGAAGACTCGAGTTAAAAAAATCTGCGAAGGATTTAGGGCTACTTTATATCCTTGCCCGGAAGCACCTGTCGACCGTCGCGAAATGGTCATGGGTGTTATGAGCCGAATCGAAGAGTTAAACACAGTCAGTTATTTTTCCTTGATATAATCGTTTTCCACAACTGTCCACTTAGTTTAAGGGGTCTACACCACTTTGGAGCATAAAAAAATCAGCTGTCTTTAAGATTTTTTTTTCGAGAAAATAATATAGAAAATGAAAAATATAAACAAAGTATTTATTATGCAACTGTTGAAGTACATGAAAAAAATTATTTCTTTCCTTCGAACAAAATGGCTTCGCTTTGGGAGTTCTTTGTGAAAATGGTAAAATTTGAAAAAATGGTATTTTTTACCTAAGAATTGAGTATAAAATAGGGATTGCAAAATTACCGACTTTTTCAATTACCGGTAATTTTAATCAAAACCGGTTTACCGATAATTTACCGGTATTTTTTAAGGTATTGAAAATATAAGAGTAAACATTACAAAAAAACTTTTTTTCAACTCTAATCGAGCATTATAAAAAATATATGGAAATAAAACTATTCTGAACATAAAATATAAAATAATATAACGCAAAATAGATATATTTGTATCACTATTGACAATATTTATTAATATGGATCGTCACCACGAAAACAATGAAAAGAATCTTAACTTACATACATAATTAAATATTTTTTAATTTAACAATTCTTTTTATCAAATAAGCACGCAAAAACATACCTAATTCGTCTAAACTTTAGTCTCCTGATCGCTACCTAATTTTTGTACAAAATAATCCAGCCACGGATAAAGCGCTCTCAGATTCTACACTTGTTGGCCAGGCATTAAGAAATCATATGCCATTCATAGTATATATTTTCTCCTTACTTTTTCTACTTGTAAATACGTCCATTTTTTCATGACTGATTCAGATTCTTAGTTTTCTTTTGAATTAGAGTTAGTTCTTCATGAGATACTTCAGTTTTCGTCTTTATTAGTAATTGAAGTGTTTTTTTACTGATAACGTAGTAGATGTCGATGGAATTAATGAACGCATATATGCGCTATATTGCTATATGTAATTTATCGAATTACCGCTAAAAATTTGGCAAATTACCGGTAAAAATTTTAGGGCATTTCTCACGATTTACCGATATTGCAATCCCTAGTATAAAAGTGTCCGTAGCAAGGTCAGTTTTTAATATATTTCTTTAGATCCTTAAGTTGAGAAGATCCTCTTAAATTCTCAAGCGAATTGAATGAAAACTAGACGTTACTCTGTACGCCGATTGTGAATTCATAATATCGTGAAAAACGCAAGTATTTTTGCGACTATAAACGATCATTTAAAGAAACATTTTTTTTCCATTTTGAAAGTGGTGTAATCCCTTAAACAGACAAATTGTTCAACATGCAAAATTGAACTGCTTGCTGCTATCTAATTTAGGTCCTTGGAGAAACGGAAGATCATCGTCATCGTGTCTTAGTAGCTGCTGCGAAGAATATTAAAAGTTGGTTCGTGAAAGTGCGCAAAATTAAAGCCATTTATCACACTTTAAATTTGTTCAACTTGGATGTCACACAGAAATGTTTAATTGCCGAATGCTGGGTTCCATTGTTAGATATCGAAACAATCCAACTAGCATTGCGCCGCGGAACTGTAATTACTGATAAATCTTTCATAGACGCTATTCAATTGTTTTTAACAGGAAGCTTGATAATAACCGGTATTCGATCATTTTAGGAGCGCAGTGGTAGTTCTGTGCCACCAATCTTAAATCGTATGGAAACTTTTGAGGACCCGCCCACTTATAATCGGACAAATAAATTTACTAAAGGTTTCCAAGCTCTGATAGACGCGTATGGAGTTGCTTCTTATAGAGAGATGAATCCAGCTCCCTACACCATAATAACATTTCCATTCCTGTTTGGCGTAATGTTCGGAGACACTGGTCACGGACTTCTAATGTTCCTCTTTGGCGGATGGATGGTGCTAAAAGAAAAGCCCTTAGCCGCGAAGAAGTCTGATAACGAAATATGGAATATCTTTTTCGGCGGTCGATACATTATATTTCTAATGGGCTTGTTTTCAATGTACACTGGGCTTATATACAATGATATATTTTCCAAGTCGCTAAATGTTTTCGGATCGTATTGGAGCATTAACTATAACATCAGTACAATACATTCGAATAAAGAGCTGCAATTAAATCCCAGTGACAAGGACGCATACCTACAGAGTCCGTACCTTGTCGGAATGGATCCTATATGGCAATTAGCGGAGAACAAAATCATTTTTCTGAACTCGTACAAAATGAAAATATCTATTATTTTTGGAGTTATACACATGCTATTTGGCGTGGTCGTTGGGTTATGGAATCATATGTACTTTAGAAAGAAGATCAACATAACTTGCGAATTTATCCCACAAATTCTGTTTCTGATACTTCTCTTCGTGTACATGGTACTCCTCATGTTCATAAAATGGATGAAGTATGGCCCTGACAGCGATCGTAAGTAATGTAATTCCTGTTTAATGTAAAGGGGATAGTTTATTTAATTAATGTCACCTTTAATCTTTTCTTCCGTCAATAGATACAGATCCACAGCATGGTCCTTTCTGTGCGCCATCAGTATTAATTACATTTATTAATATGGTATTGTTTAAAAGCGGAGCAGCGCCGAAGGAATGTAGCCCTTGGATGTATGCTGGCCAAGAAGGATTCCAGAAACTTCTCGTTGTTGTGGCCGTTATTTGCGTACCATGGATGCTACTGGGAAAACCTCTCATGATGATGTACAACAGAAGGAAGCAACATTATCAGGTTGAATTTTCACAGCTTTCATACCAATTATATAAATTCATATTTTACGAACAAAATGTCACATTCTAATTACTTTTGTGTCACTAGTTAAACAATCATGGAACGGAGAATGGTGATGTAGAAGGTGGTATTGAAGCAGTACAGCCAGCTGGTGTTACCATAAAAGAAGAAGAGGAGGAGGAGATGAGTGAAGTATTCATTCATCAAGGCATTCATACCATTGAGTATGTTCTTGGCAGTGTATCGCACACTGCGTCATATTTGCGGCTATGGGCCTTATCTCTCGCTCATGCTCGTAAGTTACAAAGGAAATACAATTGAAGAGTCTTTGTAGAGAACACTGTAAGTGCCTAAGTTAAAAAAAGAAACTTATCGGAAAATATGTGTGTTAAGGTTTCGAAAGGCCACTGACGGGGTTTACGACGCGAACGTGCTCTCTTTGCTATTTTTCAGCTTAAGAATTTCATTAGCACGATTATTGTGGCTGTTAAGCATCTGGTATCATAAACAGGGGAAACTCCAAATCCCAGTAATGACAGGTACCTTGGAGCCTCTCCTGGCGCTTAATAGCGATTGACGTATGATAAAGCCCCTGGACAGGCCGCGCACGTGAGGGTTGTGTTTGTCCGCGAGACCTTGGGGTCTGTCTCGGGGTCTCGGTACAAATTTCTCCCCACTGCATTTTTGCTTATGAGGAAAGGTGGGCGGAGTGGGGACAAAATTCGGGAAATCACCCACCTTAAAGACACTGATTGGTAAATGAATATTTCCACCCTGATCGAACCTCCGTAGTAGTGGTTGGTGGTGGGGCGAACCGAGGTCTCGTTAAGGTAGGATCTCCAAGACGCGATCCGCCGACAGAAGTCGGTACCTCAGGTACCGCGTTGAGGGTCCCATTTGGGTTCGAGCACTTGAAAGGGTCTATTCTAACGGTCGGCATACCTGTTTCAGAAAAACCAGATTGTTATTGTTTATCGTATCGATATGGAAGTGACACTGATGGATTCCTTGTGTTTTTCCGATGAAAACCATACCAAATGTCATGTAAATCGGACTATTTTCAACGAAGTTAGCTTGAAATTATGCAAATCAATTTTTCATGTAATTTCCTTCATTATCGTCCGAATTACGTCGTTCTTGGTGTCAGTTTCATCGGCGAAACACAAGGAATCGATTGGCGTCGTTTTCGCAAAGATCTGATGAGAAACGCGGAACTCGAATATTTCTCATTTCTTAATAGGCACTCCAACCCCTTCGAGGGTCGAAAACCATATAATTTGGTGAGGCCCCGCGGGGGGTCGACTTCGCCACGGGGTACCAGGCGGCATCTCTTTGACGGGCGCACCGAGAGAATCACCCTGTATAGCAAAAAGATTCTCGACTTCTGTCGGCCTTGGAAACGGCCATCTACACTCAGTATACTTTGACTCTTGTCAACCATAATTGGTCAATTGTATGATAAACGTTGTTGTTTTAAAATTGAGCGTGTTACTGAACCAGCATCCATCCACGTAACAATTACGCTCATAACATGTGTCAGTGATAATACTATAATATAAAATTTGATTTTTGGCACTTATAATGTTTCCCAGAAGGACTCTTCAATTGTTGTCGCATAATTTATGATAAATTGCTCTTAATATAAATATTTTTTATTCATATTGTTTAGAATTATCAGAAGTATTATGGAACATGGTAATGCGAAATGGATTACCTCAAGAGGGTTGGTCAGGTGGTATTATTTTGTGGGCTGTATTTGCATTTTGGGCTGTCCTAACCATTGGTATTCTGGTACTTATGGAAGGATTGTCAGCTTTCCTACACACACTTCGACTTCATTGGTACGATTTATTTATATATATATACTTACAAGTGAAATGTGCTATTTAAAAAATACAATTTAAAGGGTGAATGTGTGCACGTGTGTTATGTTGTTTAAGGGGGGACACCACTGTGACAGCCGGAAAAGTCAGCCATTTTTAAGAATTTTTTTCGGGAATAAGTTACAGTTTTCATAGAAAGTTTTTATTAACCACCTTTAATACGCTGTCTTAGGAAACTATGCAAAAAAATAAATGGAAAAACATCCATAAATTTTAATATATTAATTAATTTTCTAGACCTACACGAGCTGGTCGAATGTGTAGCTATGGAACAGCAGGTCCGAAATCAATTTAATTTTTTTTTATAAACTATATGCGTGTAGTTTCCGTTGTACGAACCGATTTCTTAAACAAATTATTTTTGTAAAAATGGTGCGCTGTAGAAGAAAAGTTTCGAAAATTCGCGAATAAGATCGACAGTTTTTCGAGTGTATTTCAAAAGTTTTTTTTCAATCAAAGAATCCGTACTTACAACGGAAACCACACTTAGATTTTATTAAAAAAAATTAAATTTGATTTCGGACCTGCTGTTCCATATGTGACACATTCGACCAGCTCGCGTGGGGGTGTCTAGAAGATTAATTAATATATTAAAATTTATGGATGTTTTTCTATTTATTTATTTTTTGCATAGTCTCTTAATGCAGCGTATTAAAGGTAAGTAATAAAAATTTTCTATGAAAACTGTAAATTATTCCTGAAACAAAATTCTTCAAAATGGCTTACTTTTCTGGCCGTCACAGTGATGCCCCCCCCCCCCAATACAATCTTTTAATTCAATAACATTAAAACTAATGGTTTTTAATATGTCGTTTCCCTAGGGTCGAATTCCAGAGTAAATTCTACGCTGGACAAGGATACAGTTTCCAGCCATTCTCATTCGAAATTATTTTGGATGCAGCGCAATCCACCGCAGAAGACTAAACCGCGTTGACCCACGGAACGGAATTTCATTCACAATAAGCATTAACATATGGCTTTCTAAAAGAATACTGCTATTGAAATCGCAATATTTAATATCTACTGTATAATTTAACAATTAATGTAAAATTAATAACACTATAAATTGTTATGTTTAAATAAACAGTAGCCTCTGGCTATGGGCTTGCGGCGAGCGCTTACCGAGTAGCGGGAATGATTCCGAGTGGCAGAAAAGGAGAGCGCGCCAAAGGGGACGAAAGCGTGCCCACAGCGGCAGAGTTGCCCGGGAATTCTATATGCGTGCAGAAGACAGATATCACAAAGACCTATATACACTAATCGACTTCTACACGCCGTGCGTGAATTGTGGTACTGCACCGCGTCAACAAAACAAATATACCGTTATTCCTGAAAGTGTTCTCCTACTCCATACTATATACGGCATGCGGTGTCTACGCCGCCATTAATTCCTTAAATATGGCAACCCTGCTCAGCGGCATAATGACGGCGTTCAGCAGACTCAACCGTTGAGGCAATCGTTGCACAGTCAGCATTGGACCCAGTTCTGCTGAATACCATGGTAATACTGGGTAGATCCCAACGTGTTGAGCAAAAGTAGCGTAGCTTATTTCCGCCGCAAAACATGGCGACCGATCACTAAACGTGTTGAGAAATTGGCAAGCGAGCGGTAGCGTTTAGAGTAAAATCACTCAACGGTTGTTCAACGGTTGAGTCTGTTGAACGCACCCATCGACGGCAACCGCTCGGACAAATACTCCAAGAAATAGTGGGGATAGCAACAAGCAAACTTAACGCAGCGGGGAAAAAGCGAGCCCATAGCGAGAGGTTACTGCATTACATAATTTCAACTCCACCTGGAAACTTTTTTCTCTATATTAAAAAATTGGATGGTGTTTCTAGATATGAAGATATAACTCTCTCAGTTTACAATTGTACGCTAAAGTATAATTAATATATATTAAAACGTCGATTATCCAAACATCGATACTCCAGTATGTCGATTATACGAAAAATAATTTCCTGATTATCAATTATGTAGACACATTGTTTATGTTTCTTCCTATGTAAGAGTTTCGTCCGAATAACCGAGCATGTCAATTATCAATGACTAGGACTATGCTATCTCCCATTCTGCCGAAATAATCGATGGTCTATGTATACTTATGAAACCCACGATGATGATACTTATAAAATCCATAACTACGTAAAAGTTATAAATTGTTATTAGATCTGAACGTGTAATAAAATCAGTAGCTCATGTAATGCGATAAAAAATGGAAGTTAAAACTATAATAACGTTGCATTCGTATATGTTATGCGACAGAAAATAAATAATAAAGAGCAGTGTGTATTATTCATTAAAACAAAAATGAATTTTCGATTGTTTTACCATTTACAGAGTGACTACATTTATTTATTATACGTATGAGTATTTAACATATCCTTTACACACACATTAGAAAATTATCATCGTCCTTTAAGGGGGCGATTTTACAGGCAAAAATAAGACGAAAAGTAGGGGAAAAAATTTGATATTGTGCTTCATTTTTAAGAAAACCGACTTTGAATTTTCGTTCAATACACGTGCACCAAAGTATAAGTTTTTTGGAGCCTGAGGGGGACGCGGTGATGATGGGAACCGCCTACGGAAAGCACAACGCGGTAATTTTAATAATTTTCAATATATTGTCTTTCAAATGTAATTATAAATAAAATGAGAAGAAATTGTGAGACAAAATCCACCGATTTTTCATACTGGTATGATGTTATGCACATGTGCAATTCATTTCATTTGTGCACTTGTAAATCAAGTTGCTGTATAAAATATACCGTTTCCTGAACCTTCTATGAATATTTTGGTTACAGTTATTTCATTATTAATGAAGCCATTATTTACTATACGTTATTATATTGATGTATTATGAATGAAATATAAGTAAACTTGATATTTTATAACAAAGGACATGTTCATTTTTCTCAGTGGTTGGAATGTCTGCAACTTCACACCTTATCCTATACAAAAATATTGGCATAAATTATATTTCAATTGTAGATAGTAATAGTCGTGCAATGCATTACCTCGTACGACAACTCATTTCCACGTGCGTTAGGTAACACATCGTTCCGAGATACTTAAATATTTGTAACAATTTTCGCATCAGTTTTGATAAAAAAGACTAATCAGTGTGCAGCATAGTGGTATTTTCAAACTCCCAAAAACTTAAAAATCTCTTAACGATAACAATGATTTAACCCCGGTATTTGTGGCCTTATTAAATCACGTAACTTTTCATTTGAAGAAAATGATTGCAATCACGATTATAGAGGATCTAAAGTTGTACTAAAATAGTGGACCTGTTGATGTATAGCTACTGTGTTTTTTTCTTCGGAATATTGTGCAAGCAATAGGATCGTAAACATTCGGTGATGCATTATTATATTCAATTATATTCCTCGAACAATGCTTCATACTTTGTCAGTGAAAATAATATTTTCAAATAATCTCATGATTTGTGAAAAACAATACATAAGGATTTTCATTACATTACTCGGTTAAATTGTATAATTCTGCTTACGACAATGACGCGCCTATCACTGCTGATAAATACCGACGCGTACGTTGGTATTCGTGTGCTTCCACTTCCACGGAAGATAGCGCAAGCCTTTTCGCGTTTAGAGCTGTTCCAGTCGCTCCCCTACCTCGAAACTGTGCGGTTCGCGTACATTGTTTCGCGATCCCTTTCAGTTTATACTCGTGTTTCTTCGTTAACTCACATCCCGCATCGGCCGAGAGTATGGCAGCCAAACAGCGTGTTTGCATTATCGGGTCTGGCAATTGGTACGTTTTATGCAAACATTGATATTCTTACTTTTCACAGTGGAACGCTTACCTGTCGTTCCTTGAGACGCCTTTAAATACATTACAATTGATTTCCACGTGTTGTATATAACAACGGATCGACATGTAACATATATGCACGTTATTGTATCGCATTTGCTTCTTTATCGATTATTCCTATTTATTATTCGTATCAGCAAATGTCTAATCGGGATAACTCGAACTCAGAGCACTTGTCATACAATGTAACAAAAATTCTCTTGCCACTTGCCATGTAATCGCGAAAAGATGTGAACGTCTATGCAACTTACCCTAACTGAATTGATAGCTGCATATAAAAACAAGTAGGAGATAAATTTCTGCTACGACACGTGTAATATTATATAAATTGTGGAGATAGCACGCTCTAAACATTAGATTTCTAATTTATATTTGAAAGTAAATTATCGTTTTTTATGCATGTTCATCGCACAACTCGACTAATATAAGGAAAACATTGTATTCGTCTTCCTCATTTTTCTGCAATTTTTTTTCGAGCGTTTGTATTTGTCGTTCTCATTTTTCTACAACTTTTTTTCGAACCTGTTATCCCCCTCGTATTGACTTGTGTCACATACTGTCATTTGTATGCGATTTTCAGGGGTTCGGCTATCGCCAAGATAGTTGGGGCAAATGCAAGTAAACAAAATCAGTTTGAGGATCGCGTCACGATGTACGTTTACGAAGAAATTATCAACGGTAAAAAGCTGACCGAGATTATCAACGAGACACACGAGAATGTTAAATATCTACCAGGGCATAGACTTCCGAATAATGTGGTAGGTACAAGTTCCTTGAACATGTGTTTGACAAAATGTAATATACATACAATGTCTGCAGTATAATGTGGCATGTACACGGTGGTATTTACAATGTAACATGTACAGGCCTTATGTATACAATGGTGTATACAATGTAACATGTAAAGTACTTATATGTATACAATTATTTTCTTTGAAAACACGTGCTTGAAATGACTTTAATGTTTCTTTTCATTTACATCAGGATTTTTGAATACTAAAAAATTGAAAGCTCTTTATTAATGAATTTTTAATATATAAGTACGTAAAACAAATTACTTAAAAAATGTGAAACGTATTTCTATACATTTTAAGAGGTACAAAACTCGCAGACGGAAAATACGAATTTTTATTTATACACAGTTTTTCTCGTGCCGATTATTATAGACTGGAGAACTTATTTTTGTATATAATTTTTTTCTAACCTTTTCTATAAATTGTGACACGTGTTATATAGAACGCTACACGGAAAAATAGTCAAGAAAATGAACACGTGTTCAATGCATGGTGGGAGTATAGAGTATATACATATCTACATGTGCGTCAACTCGTGTTGCGTTAAACGTACGGTTGTGTCCATAAATGCCGCTTATGCAACACTCTTGATTCGAGAGAGATAATACAATGTATGTTGGTATTTTGTATTTGTGTTGAATTTCTTTTAAACATAACGAAGATACAGTTATATATTCATTTTTTAAGGTTTCTTTTAATCAATGATTGCATTATTTAGTTTAGTGTAACGTTTAAGAAAATGGTTCTCTATCATTTCGTCGTGATATAGCCTCTAATATGTACACGAGTAAAATGTTTTTGATTTGTAGAATTTTAGATAAAACTTTATTTACTAACCAGTAGACTTAAAGTTTCCTTCCAATATTTGAATACTCTATTTGTCGAATTAATAGACCTATTGCTTTTCACGGCCATAAATAATGGTTGGAGGCTGAGTGCATGCGGGACCGTGCATGATCACACACGCTCGCGCGCAGGGAGAGAGGGGGAGAGGGAGGGAGGGAGGGAGGTTGGGTGGGAGGGAGAGGGAGCCCCCAAATTTTTAGTATCAGGGACTTTGGGACAGCCGAACCTTGACCGCAGTAAAGGTGGGCAAAGGCAACTGAGGCTTTATTGATTCGCAGGTTCTACTTATATAGAAGTTTTTATAACTGATATCTTCCTCCACGTTCTTAAAATATGATTGAACGAAAATCGAAGTAAGGGTGATAGATCTTACTTTATTTGCTACAGCTTTTTTTATTTACGTTTTGAAAAATTATGATGCATAATGCAATTAGTTCAATTCATAAAACTTCATTGATTATAATTCGCAGGAAAACTAACATTACTGATTCAGTGTTAAAAAAAAGTATAGGAATTTTGACGAAAGCATGCGTTGTTTTGAACAGATATATTAATTTCGGAAATAAAATATGAATTTTTAGAAATTATTATTATACTTGATTTTTATTAAACAAATTTCACTTTAACGTGGATTTAATTTCATTTAAGGGGGAAGGAAAATTACAGACATTTCTTTGTAATGGGTATATATTTAATGGTTTATATACATGCAATAATTATATAATTTCCCTGCTTTGAGTATTTATTGCCTTGAACGCAGCTGGTTATCTAATAAGCTTAAAGTTAATTCCGTATAAGTGAAAACAGTAGAGGAAGTGTAGTATATTTGGAACACCAGTTTATTTAAGACGAATAAAAAATTATGACAGAGGATAGGAACAAATAAAACTTGCATAATATCATAGGGAAACTATTAACTTTTATATTTCAAACTCTCAGTAATAATAAAAAACAAAAAGTAGCTGAAACTTTGGTCTAAATGAAAAATAACAGGAGGTATCGATTTTGTTAAGGTGCAGGTAGTTTGGAACACCGATATTCTAATTTACCTTCACTTTGTAAACTTAAAAAAACATGTAGATAATGAAATTATTTTCTTTTATGATGTAATCAGGCTCAACAATCACAATATAGGAATAATCTTAGGTAAACATAAATGGATAGCGGTGGTTACGCATAAAACAAAAGCACCGCTGAGCTTTGGAATATTCCAAATTACCTACCTTCACCTTCGGTATTCCGAATTAGCAACAGTATTCTAAATATGCTGCACTTCCTCTACTATTCTCTAACATTTGGTAACTAGTCAAATGTTTGAAAGCAAAGTATTCACCCATAAATCTGTGACATAACGTTGAAGCAAGTGGAAGTAATAAAGCTTAATTAAAATTAAATTTATATTGCCTACTAAAGGCTTTAGCTTGGTCAATTGTGTGCTGAGAAGCAGTTACTAATCAAACTGAAGACGTATACAGTGGCTCACAGCCATAATCGTACACTCTTTAAAATCGCATAACTTTTTTAAAATTAATCCAAACGACTTGAGTTTTTTTTAGAAGCTAGAAGGATTATTTTGCTAAATGACGTGATTCGTTGTTTTGAAAAAAATGCACTTGGTTGGAATAGCAAAAAAAAAATAGAAAAGGTCGTTCTTTCAACTTTTTTTGTGAGCCTGTAATGAAAATTCAAAAAACCTGTTTCTGGATTGAAGTAAGTTGTATACGTGTCTAAAATTTCGGTTAACGTTATAAGGTCGAGAATCACGGAAATTCCCAAAATCAGTGATTTATAGCTCAGAGCAACGTTAACCGAAATTTTAGACATGTATACAAGTTACTTCAATCTACAAACGGGTTTTTTGAATTTTCATTACAGGCTCACAAAAAAAGTTGAAAAAAACGACCGTTTTTATTTTTATTTTTGCTATTCGGACCAAGTGCATTTTTTTTAAAACAACGAATCACGTCACTTAGCAAACTAATCCTTCTAGCTTCTAAAAAAACTCAAGTCGTTTGGATTAATTTTTAAAAAGTTATGTGATTTTAAAGAGTGTACGATTATGGCTGTGAGCCACTGTATATGGTTTTAAGTAATACTTTTATATCAAAAACTTATGTTTTTTCATTTAATATTTACCTTACCAATTTTTTTAAACATGTGTATATTGTCTCACATACACCCCCAAATTTTTATTATCTAATTGTAATCAGTAAACTGGAAAATACAAATAATACAAATGTAACTTTTAATAGAAAATTAAAAATATTCTCTATATGTATTTCAGGAAGTCATAAACATGTTACACGTTGTAGGTATCTTATGGTTGTAAATTTTATCTTATAGAGAGCAAATACTGTTAATCCTATCAAAAAATAATAGTAGTGATAAGAATGCCTAGTAAAGATTACGATGGTGCAATGTTCATTTTATATGAGGTTGGTAAAAAAACGTTATATTTCCCAAGGAGTGTCACGAGCAAAATTATAATGACAAAATAATTATTATTAATAAGATCACAGTCATCAGCTTCAATATACTTTTTTCATTTACGAATGAGATTTTCTATGTTCATTCTATAAAATTGTATATGCCTAAAATTCGTGAAGAGTAATAATATTTGCAATGATCATATTGTCAGAAAATTACTGTTTCCGTTCGATTTGATTACCGTACGTCAATAAGTGATAATCCAAACAATATATACCTCAAATGTGGTCCTAACAACAATGCACTAAAAGGAATGAAGTATGGTTAATAACTGTGTATATTTTTATATTCGAAAGTACCGGGTCATCAGTTAAAAGTGCAACCTACGCGCGCGCGAACAGACGAAAATGGCAACACCGCCTCACGGACGCATTCCGCTGCAACCATTCACCGGCCCAGCTTTCGGAGGGTTGCCAGCGACCGCTGGACAGCAGTGTTGCCCGAGCTATGAAAATTTTAGGATGGTCTCTTTCAAATTAACGTCGCAAAGAGCTATTCAGAATTTTGGGCCTTTTTCGTATAACTTTTGAACTATAAAAGCTATCGAAATGCAATTTGCGCCGCAAAATGAGGAAAAATTATTTCCTCTTAATGATGGATAATTTAAAATATTTTACGTTTACTTAATTTTTCTTTTATCAACTTTTTAACAATAATTGTGAGAAGCTTTTGCAAACTGTTTATTTGATACTGTATTTAATACTCTTTTTAAAAATAAGCTAGTTCTTTCTGTATCATTACTTTCACAAATTGAGAAATTAAATTTTGATTAAATTATGCGTTAGCTCTGCAAACCTCAGAATCTATTGTTCTAGTTTTCTTTTTTCTTATAATTTTATCCTTAATGCAGTGCGTGCATAGATCGGACGTAACGGGTAACTATAGTCTGATTTTCGAGAGTTGGGACCTGAGGCGGGTCCTTAGGACGGGGCGTGATTAAGGGGGAACCAATGGTACGCTACGCCGCACGGAACCCATAGCGTACCATTGGTTCCTCCTTAACCACGCTCCGCCCGAGGGACCCGCCTCAGGCAGGTCTCAATTCTCAAAAATCAGACTATAATGGGACGTGTCTTTGATTGTAGGGGTGTTTGAATTTTTTTCTACAATTTTTGTATCTGAACGTTTTAACCTTTTAGGTACTCAACGCCACGCCTATACCGGCTTACCGTTAATGTCACTTTGGAACGATGCGCCATTATTGTGGCTTTTACACGCAGGTGGCGATAAATCTCTCCGTACAGTGGTATAGCGCCGCGGTCAACCCTGTCGGAGCTAAACCTCATTACAGTAATCTGAGGTGCGAGTGGTAAACCGATCATAAAAGCGGAGCGCGTGGCTCGATTACCTGGGCCGGGAAATTCCCAATAGCTCTTTGCGACTTTAATTTGAAAGAGATCATCCTAAAATTTCCGAAGCTCGGGCATCACTGCTGTCCAGCGGTCGCTGGCAGCCTTCTGAACGCCGGGCCCGTGAATGGTGGTAGGGTAGTGGAATGCGTCCGTGAGGCGCTGTTGCCATTTTCGTCTGCTCGCGCGCACTTAGGTTGCAGTTTTAACGGATGACCCTGTAGTAGTAGCGTTACGACGTTAATTTCCCTGTAGGCAGATAATTATATAAAAAAATTTGTACCGTTTCAAATTGTTGGGAAGTTTAAAATTTCTTGATCTTGGAATCTTTTTTATATTACAGTTTGGAGATCACACAAAAAATGACGGACCAAATGTCGATACCACCTTGAATTATTTGAGAGTGAAGCTTCAATAATTTATCGTTCATGTTATGTACAAGTGTAAAGCCGGGTCCACATTTGTTATGTCGTGGTAACAAATGTAAACGATGTTCTGTTACTGCATACTATTGTTTTGGCAGCTCCGATACAACTGGAACGCGATGAAGTAACGTTGGAAAGTAATGGATGCGGGTAACAGGAAACAGATTCAAACAGATTCAGAAACTGGTCCTACACCGAACTTCGGTACCACTAAACGAAGTGACGCGGTAACGGAACGCGGTACGATAACAAATGTGTACCCGGCTTTATGTAAAAAAATTGCTTCGCTATTTGTCAGTCAATTTCTGACATCAACTTTGGAAGAATACTTTCCTACACTGATTGATTCTTCCTCGTTAAGAAATATGATCTCTGAATGTATATTTAGTTTTAGCACGTATAGTTTGAAACCTTAAGCCGGCTCAACTACTGTGTCTTACATTTTCCCAATCAACATTTACATATATTCCACATTTCACCATTCGATCTGTGCTCTCTGGATGTTTATTATCTTCTGAACCTAGGGTGTCACCTTCTTACATTGTGTCTTATTTATGAAATTCACTTAATTACTACACTTTAGTACAAGTATTCATGATAGCGTTTCATACATTAAAAGTTACTTACAGAAACTAATATTGCATATTATCTATGTTGTAGGTTGCAGTTCCTGATGTATTAGAAGCTGCTAAGGATGCTGATATCCTTATTTTTGTAGTACCACATCAATTCATACATAAAATATGTAGCACACTATTGGGAAAAATTAAACCTACAGCTATTGGTCTATCGTTAATAAAGGTATGATTTTATATAGTTTTAGCTATGTATTTAGTATTCAAGATCAGGGACGTATTTGGAGAATTTGGTGCCCCTGGGCTAACAAGCGGGTGCCGCCCTTACTGTGAAATATCACAAAATATTTTAATTTAAAAGAGTTGAGACAATTTTAAATTAATTCAATATGACACCTCGCATATAAGTTATTGCTATATAATTTGCTACATGAAGAAAAAGGTGAGTTGTTTTTAAAGTTGTCTCAAGCCGTTGGCTTTAAAGATCACCTTTCACTTTCCAGTGTTAGGGGAAATAGGTAGGCACTTTATTTTAGAGCGGAAATCTAAGCTATTATTTTCGATGAAAAAGTAAAAAGTTACAGGCAAAAACATTTTGCTACCTTTTTCAATTTCTTTCGCCCAGAATTTGCCGGTCTAGGCTGCAGCCTACTTGGTGCAATATACTATCACTCAAAAGTTCCGGGTCGCAGACCTTATTATATCCATCAGTAGCGCACTCAGGATTAAATCTTAGGAGAAGCTGATTTGAACGGATAAAAATATTTTTAATGCGAATTCAATAAAATTTATTACGTGATTATAAAATTTATTTAAAGAATAAAATCCAGTTTTCTTTTCTTTTTACAAAGCTCTTGAATTACTTCAGCCGTGGTTACAGTAATCTCCTTTTTCCTTTTTCTTGGAGAGGTGCTGGGCCCCTTGCCCTCCTCTGGGTGCACCGCTTACACTCTTAAAACTAACTAAAATTACTAACAATTTAAATTAGAGTATTTCAATTTAATTCGATTTAATTCCTATAGAAGTAAATTTTGCTGTAAGTAAAAACAGGATTGTATATATTCAACAAATGTAGGAATTTTTACAAACTATTACAAGGAATACAATTCCATTTATCATTTATTAACACGAGTATGATATGAAAAGATTGTGAGTAAGTAACATCCACATTGTGTAATTTTCGTCATAGTACAAATGCAGTCTGATTTTTTATCAATTCAGTTTACAGCAACTTGATAAGATTAGAATAGAACTTTTACAGTGGTCAACTTTTATCTTGTTTATTTACGCATATACACATTCTTAAGATTATCACCTATTGAGGCTTCTATTACCTCGTGCTGCTGTGTCTAGATAATCTTTATGTAATTTAGATAGAAGATTTAAGTTATTATACTTGATGCAACTGAATGTTATGAGAGCAATAAGATATCCAAAATAAAGAATACACTAATCTGTATCTTTATTTATACTGTAATACGATTAGATAAAAATGCTCCGTAAACAAGAATTTTATCTAAACATCATTCTTTATAAGGGGTCATCCTTAAACTACGTAAGGCCTAGGGGGGGGGTCGCGATTTCTTACGTTTTCTTACAAGGGGGGAGTCAGGTAGCGTCTTACGTAATATTTTTTAACCTAATTTTCAATAAATACAAATTTTATCATTAATGTTCCAGAAAAGTAGTTTTACTTTAATTTTCCCGAAGCCGAGTTAAATGAATTATATAAACCTTTAAAAGAATGTTAATAACTAAAAAAATTAAATGTAAATAATATTACTTGAGAAGGGGGTTGAAATATCAGATCTTACGAATTTTTTTACTGGGGGAGGGAGGGGGTAAAAATTCGCCAAAATTACCCTTACGTAATTTAAGGGCGGCCCCTAAACTAATGTAATGGACATGAGAAAGGCTTACGATAATGTTGCAAAAAAAAAATAATACAAAAATTTGGAATCCGACATAGCACTTGCATGTGAAAATTCACACTGCGTGAATAGTGGGAACTGGTCACTTGTGTCAGTAAAATGATTTGCAAGTATATAAAGTAGGGTTGACAAATTTAATTACTTATTTCTTTTACGACTTTTTGATTAAGACTGTACTCGAAAAGAAAATTACAAGATTAGTTTATTTTCAATGTTAAGAAATTTACAATAATATGGAATGTAAGATAGTGAACCTAAACTTTTGAGCAATAACAACATCCACCGATAAAAAAATCAAACTCGTCAAAACGCGTGCTCTATTAATGCCACTGGGTATGAGTCGCAATACTCAACGGATGTAAACCAACAGTAAAGCATACAAAGTATTGTATTTAATAGGCACGTACTGTTTCTTTTTCAAATTTAATTAGTATTCGTCTGTTCGTATCACTGTTTACTTTGTGATTTTATTTTTCCTTCATTTTTCGTTAGAAGTTTATATTAATACTACACAATTGCTAAAAATCCAAGCATAATTGAAGTAAAAAGTTTTTATGTGTTATTTCCTTAATATTCAAAAGGAAGCAAACTCGCTCAAGATTATAATAAAATATTGTTTTCTCAGCATCAGACGAATATCTAATAATTGAAGCTTGCAATATAAAAGTAGGCCATTAACGAAAATTGTATATTACGCATAGATACTAAAAAGCATACTTCCCATACATTTTGTACCTAATCTAGCTCTCTTTAAAGTCTTAATTACGAGAAAGCTGTGTTTGTAAGATTATAGCGAGTTAGAGAGTAGGCTTTTTTATGCTTAAAAGTACCAAATATTTTCAAGGTCCTAAAATTCGTTTACATGCATTGGTACTTACAATATCATAGTTCAATTCCTTTAAAGGAGTGCGCTTCCATTTGTGAATAAACATGACGCTGGAAAAGTAAATATGAAATATTTATAATTACATGCTGCAAAAATTGAATAAAATTAACTGAATATAGATAACAATAGAAAAGTAGTATAATATCCTGCTGCTACTATTGAGTATTATTAATCGATACAAATTTAAGTTCAATGCATATAATTGTTTAGACGGATTAATGCATCTATTATTTTTTGTAGGGCTTCGATAAAAAGGAGGGAGGTGGTATTGAACTTATTTCTCACATAATATCCAGAGAACTTAACATACCCATGTCAGTTTTGATGGGAGCAAACTTGGCTTCCGAAGTAGCTGATGAGATGTTCTGCGAGACTACTATAGGTAATGAACAATCAATATATTAGACTAAATATTTATTGTATTTACCGAATATATTTGTGCAGAAAAACTAGGGATGTCTAAAGCCGGGTCCGCATTTGTTACCGCACCTCGCTCTGTTACCGCATACTGTGACTCTTCACTTGGTCCGGCCGTTCCGATGAATGTCTCCGAATCGTCAGACATCTTCTGCACTTATTACCATGACCGGTTAACTAAGTAACAGGTCGCGGTAACAATGTAGACTCCGTTTAACTGGTGGCCCGCGAGCAGTGGTGCGTAAATCCCCATGAAACCAACAAGGGAAGATCCCGAGCCTAGTTATTCAAAAATTTTGAAACTTTGTGAATATGTAGGGGGTTTCCTCCTCATTACAGCGCAATTTTTTTGTTGCTGCCCAAATTCACTCGAAGGGAGTGAAATTAACCACTGAAAATCCGGCTATTTCCCGATTTTGTGTTATAACTCGTGAACTATAAGAGATAGAAAAAAGTTTCAAGAAAAAAGTTACTTCTTTTAATTAGATCTACCATTTGGAGAAAGAAATTATTTTACACTTCACGAGTTGTAACACAAAATTGGAAAATAACTGGATTTTCAGGGGTCAATTCCACCCCCTTGGAGTGAATTTGGGCAATAAACAGAATTTGTGTTGTAATCAGGCGGAAATCCCCTACATTTAAATAAAGTTTCAAATTTTTTTGAATTTTCGAGTTCAGGATGTTCCCTTGCAAGTTATTTACGTTACGCGTAAATTACATGTAAATTACATAAGTAACGCAATTTTAACATAACCAAAGTGATAAAACAATTTTTGTATCACAATCTGAATAAAGTATATAAAAAAAAAAAATTAAAAAAAATTTTAAGTGAATTTTTGGTTGTTCTCTGTTGTTAAGCATTAAAGTTATTAATATTGCATACCTTATGTTGCAACTATAATAACGAATAATGGAAGGTAAATTTTTCAATTTACTAATTAGGTATATTATTGACAAGGAGTATAAAAATTTCATCGCACTTATGCTGATATAAAGAATTTTTATATTCTGTCTACAAAATATGTAAAATTATAATTGTTTTCTTGTTTTTAGAAAATCTAGAACAAAGTGACTTTAATGCTGAAGAAATTGATAAATTATTAGCCAAGTTTTTTTTGGATGGAACATATCATTACTGTGGAGTCTGAACATTTTAAAAATTTTGTTAACAAGCATACTTGATGCTCATTACAAAGAAATTGAACAATTTATTGCTACTTCGAATTGAATCAAGGGGTGCCATTCTTTTATTAGATGGATGGAAAAATTCAGCAGAAAACACTAAAAATACGTGTATTATACGATACGTATTTTAGGCCGTCTGTCCACGCAGCGTGGCGTCATAGACGCGTACGCGTAGAGACTAATCCTACGACACATCTGTTGATCATTGATCTGCATTTGTCAAGATGCCCGGCGTACGATTGGTCTCTACGCGTACGCGCTTATGACGCGGCGCTGCGTGGAAAGACGGCCTTACGTACCCTCCACTGCCCGCGAGCCATCAGGGGCACCTCCGCGTTGCTGCCAAGATGAATGGCCCCCTCCATACCTACCAGGAGCTGACGATTCCAGTCAAAAAGAGAAGGAGAGAAGGCCGTTCGTCCACCGCCACAACGCAACTGAAATTTGACTAAGAAATAACTGCATGCAATGGCGTGGGTATATATAACCCAAGGGAATTCGTCAGATGTTTCCTTGAGAGATTGAAACTTTGGCTGCTCGTCTATCGCTGCTACACAACTGCAAATCGACCGATCAGAAAATTACATCTAAATATGTAGTTGCTATTCAGTTGCATACGAGTTGGACACACGTTTTTAATTCGAACCTCGTCCACCAAGAATTTAACCGATCGCAACGCAATTATACAAATAAGTTTCTGGGCAACTGCCATGTGATTTTTTAAACCATTAGTTGGCGTGTTAGAATTATTATAATGACGGAACAAGAATTTGGTATGTAACTTGTACAAACTATTTAACCACGGTCGGCTCTAATACAGGCCACCACCTACGATGTTGCAACACCGCATTTCGCACAGCCATCGGTCCGATGACTATGTTCAGACCGGTACCGGCCGGCCGTGGCCGTGCCGTGGTCCGATCAAAGTAGTGGATGAGACATACTGCATATGTTATTGGATGAACCGAACCAGTTTTACAAACGGATCAATATTTACCTATTCAACATTCATTGAGTAGACAACAGAACAGGAGGTTATGATCGTTTATTACACACTGTATTGTTTTATTTTTACAATTCTTACACTTCGGTAATATATTATTTACAACACTTTTTGTCTACACACAAATTACACTTCTATAAATACACTAAATCAATATTAAATTAAAACAACATATTAGTAATACATAACCACGACGGCAGTGACTGGCAGTGACATACAGCGCGAAAAGCTTCAGAAAAATTCAAATAGGACTGATGACAGCGTTGCCATTTTGGCAAGGTGGTGGCCTATATTAGAGCCGGCCGTGATTTGACACCTTGATCACCTAGCGTGAATCGGTAGAGTTTCTTCCGGGTCCCAAATCCGAACTCGGAGTGTCGCGTCACCCGTAAAGGTCTGCGCACACATATCAGTTCCGTGTCAGTACCATTCCGTCGTGCCAGTGGTAAGAAGAAGAGGGGCGTAAGAGGGTCTCTTCTTCTTACCACTAACCTAGACCTAACCCAGACTCTCTACGCCCCTCTTCTTCTTACCACTGGCACGCCGGAACGGTACTGACACGGAACTGACAAGTGTGTTTAGACCTTAAATCGGTGACGAGGCCTCCGCGGAAGCATAGCCGTCACCAGGGTTGCCAGATCTTCGGCATTCAGCCGGAGTCTTAGGTTTTGAACCGTTGTCTCTGGCCTCAGGCAGGCACAATAAAAATCACCGGCAGAACAGAGAATATTAGCGAATTCGGCAGTCACGCACTTGCATTGATGTAGTATGCCACCAAAAAAATAAAAAACTTAAAATCTGTAACAAGCTCTAATAAATATTCGTAATACTTTTATTATTATTACTCCTTTACAATAAGTCATTATTATAATGAATTTTAGATGTCTGTTTTCTTATTGGGACTTTTTTCTCTCACTCCCCCCGGCTGCAATCCTCAACGAAATTGAAATTTCCGGCAAAAGATCAGGCCTGATCTGGCAACCCTGGCCGTCACCCAAATATGGGTGATGTGGCGACCAACGTGTTAAAAGTATTCGTGTCTGTATATGTAATTATAAATTGGTAGAATATTCTAGGAAAGATGTGACAGCAAAGGCTTGGGTTGAAGTATTGCCATGGTAGAGCTACTCGCGAGTTGAGAAAATAATCAGATAAATGATCCCATAATTGTCGGGCATTTGATGTATCATCAATTGTATGGTGTCATCGTGAAATACATGTAGTTTCCCTTCACTGGAAGTAAACTATATTATTTATTGATTTTTCATTGTTCAATTGCATTTACATCATCCGAACTACTCAACATCGTGAATACAACTAATTGAAAAGAAGTTGCGTGAAACAGAACCATGGGATTGACTGACGCCATTGCACGCAAGTCGTTTCATAGTCAAATTTCAGTTGGGTTGGGATGATGGACGAACGGCCGAACTCGACTGCGATCGTCAGAGTCTGGTAGGTATGAAGGGGGCCGTTCAGCGTGGCAGCAAGACTGGAGGTGCCCCTGGTGGCTCGCGGACCACCAATTAGGCATCCCTGATATAAACTGTTGTTAAAACTGTTGAAGCTTTTCGGATGTGAGTCATATTGTCAACATTGCATGTTCTTGTCATAATGTGCATATGATTCTTGTTGAAAATAGTTGATGCCAGGTAGACTAATAAATAGATATTAGAGAAGTGTCACAAATAGAAGACAACTAGTGCTACTAAAATATTTTCAAAAAGGATACAGCCGAACTTTGAAAGTGTTTGACAGTTTAAACTATACATGAACTAACATTGTGCACCCCAAGCACCTCACTTAGCAGGGCCGGCGTGAACTTTTGCGCAGCCGGGTTCCATAATCGTGCGGTGCCAAAAAACGCATACATATTGTACTTCTAAATTTATAATAATAAATATCTATGCATGGGGCCCCGCAAAAATTACCATGAGCTTTTCGTGGACCGCGGGACCTTTTAAAGCGCGGGGCCGGGTTCTGGGAAACGCGCGAACCTGCCTCGTGCCGGCCCTATCAATTAGAATTGTTCTATGAAAGAAAATTTTTCACCGCTTTTATGTACAGTTTCTCAATATATTTGAACATTTGACATTAGAATTGCAAATGTTTACCGTCATTTTATTTTTAGGTTGCAAGAATAAAACTGTGATGCCCCTCCTTAGAGACTTGATACAAACATCATACTTCAGAGTTGTAGTGGTTGAAGATGTTGATTCGGTCGAATGTTGCGGAGCACTAAAGGTAATCATTAAATAATACTGTTTTTATCCACTATGCACGATCAGTGCGGTTATCTAAATATCTAAATGAAGGTGAAAGGCAATAATGGAGTCGAATTTTATTTATTTTATACAAGAAAGATATACTATGGAAAATAATTTTAAAAAGAAAACAAACATTTCGTTCACGGGGGTACAAAGAACTGTGTGGTTTTGATCAAAAGAAAAGTATTGGGAGCATGTTGGGAAAAAGAGACATCTTACATTTCTCATTCTTGCCCAGTTTGAATATTTAATGACATAAGTGTACGATGTAAATTTACGGAATTAAGTGCAACATTGCCTGATTAAGGAAGTAGTTGAAACTGTAAGATATATGTGCAATTGCTGTTCAACCTAGGCTCCTGAGCTTAGGCGTTTACGTCTACTTTGCCTCTATTGCTATGCATATATGTAAACGCTAATCTAATTGATGGTGCGTCATTTGTACGCGTCCCACGTCAGTAAAATGCAGTATATAATGACGAGCAAAGGCGTATGACGGAAGTCATTTGTGGACCGCACTAATCTACGTCATCAATCTGTTCAGTCTACTTCACAAATCAAAAGGCTTTAGATAACTTTATAGTCTTTCATTCCACTATTACATTAATTATGTATAACGCTTTATGTCATCGCTATTCACCATTGGGACGTTCTCGGCAAGGCGAATTGAATAATATCATTTCTAACACAAAAACCAGGCAAGAACACCTTTAAAAGTAGCTAAAAGCCGGGAAGCTAAGCTAAGCTAAGCTATGCTAGCCTATGCTATGCTATTCGATGCTATGTTTTAACGTAGCTTTTGGTGGAAACGGTTCCATAAGGATGTATTGAAGCTAATTTTTTTAAAACGTAGCATGGCATAGCATAGCTTAGCTTAGTTTCCCGGTGGATTCCCGGCTTTAGACTTCGGAATTCTGAGACTGCGAACAAAGGGAACAGATAATAAAACATCTGATTAGAAGGATTTCGAGTAGGCACTTGACGAAAGCCCATGACGTATAAGTAATACCTGTGCGGGTCATAATGCCTTTAATAACAGAGCCGTAAAAGACCATGACGTTTATCTTCCTTGGAATGCCCAGCTCTTTTTATTAAGTCCCAATTGCTACAACGGGAGGTGAGTCAGGTGAGAGGTACATTTGGGATCTTATCTATGAGAATATTCATTTATGCCACTTGGGTTTTCCCATAGTGTGTACTCGAGATTCCTCCAAGCAGATATATGAAACTACTTATAAGGAAAAGAACATTACCCAACTGTGACACGCCGACTTTGATGAATCTTGTCATAAATGTAGAGCATGTGGAAATATTCGACCCACTACAAATATCCACGTGAAGGGGGTGGAACTACCCTCCAATGTTAGGGGTTGAAAAGTTATTTTCTTTCTTTCTGTGCTAGTTTATTTGCTTACATGCTCGATATTATAAATGCTGAGGCCATTTTTGAACGTGTTTCCATCCGAGTTCGCAATTGAAAGTAGTATCATGTGATTCAACTTGACGAGAATTTCAGATTTCAGTCAGAGATTACAATGTGGGGAAAACATTGAGATGTGTTTTGTGTATGGATAGTAAAAATTTTATACTGTTATGAGTCATAACTTATGACACAACAGCTACACACTAAATGGTACTCGTATGTGTACAACAATAGTACACTAGATATCTAATTGCTGGTTTAAGCTACTTTTAAATAAATTGAAAGAAAGTTCTAACATCAAATTTAATGCTGTTGTAACTACAGTATTTAAATGTGTCTCCTTTTTATAAGTTTTCCATTAAATATTTAGTTAGGTTAATAAGAACAGTGTGTTGGTCGTAGGGTTTATCAATTTTCCAAACCGTTTTTTTTTATAAATTTTTAAAATTCGAAAACCGGTTTTTAAATTAAAAAAAACCGGTTTAAATACCAAATTAATATGTAAAAAGTAATTAATTATTTACTTAAAAACGGTTTACACTTTGAATTGAAATTGTCTCAAACACAAGCATATTGTCGTAAAAGTTAACTGAAAAACCAATCTTCACGAGTTCATATTTTCTGATGAAAAATACTAGATGAAATAAAGATTTATAATTTATATTTTGTACAGATTTTAGTTATTTTAGATTTTTTTATTTAGTTTCGCATTGAATATATTTTATTTTGTTATATCTTTCTAATTCTACAAATATTAAATGAACTGAAAAATTGTACAGACTTGTACGAATTTTCGTTATTTTAACTTACTTTTTTTTATTTGGTTTTGTATAAATAGAGTATATTTTATTTTGCTATATTTTTATAATTCCATAAATGTTTAAAAAACTGAAAACTTTTGAAATAAGAAAGTATAAATATTTTTTACCGTTTTAATTACATTTCTGTATATTTATACATTTTTGTATAAACCCTGGTTGGTTGTTGAATTTCTCTGTATGTTCACTAAAATATAGATAAAAAAGATGATTTTAAAAAATTAAAAAAAAATACTCGTGTACGTTAATTGTATACTAAATATTCCCCTGTTTTCAACTTTTGACAGAATATTGTGGCCTGTGGTGCTGGTTTTATCGATGGCCTAGGATTAGGTGACAACACAAAGGCCGCAGTTATCAGACTGGGACTTATGGAAATGATTAAATTCGTGGACCTTTTTTTCCCTGGTGGAAAACTGTCCACCTTCTTTGAAAGTTGTGGCGTAGCAGATCTCATCACTACATGCTATGGTGGTCGCAATCGCAAAGTTTCCGAAGCATTTATAAAAACTGGCAAGGTTAGTATGCAGCATTAAGGGGTTAGGCCACCTTGGATGGAGCAAAATTGCAGTTATTTTCGGCATTTTCTTTAGGAAGATAATGAAATAAACAGAAAAATCAATATGAAACCTATTATTGTACAACTCTCGCCGGAAAAAATCATATATTTTCCTACAAAATGGCGGTGGTAGAACCGTGATAACTACCCTGATAGCCAGATCTGAGCAGCAGAATCTGACATCAGAACCGTAGTCGTCTGTGTCCGCAGATGACTGCGTTCTGAGGTGCAGAGCCTGATATGAGTGCCTGATGTCACATCGGCAGCAGATTCTGCCGTCTGCTACGGTTCTGACGTCAGACTCTGCGCTCTCATGCCAGAGCCAGACCCTGCTACCAATCTGATGTCAGACTGGAGACAGATGGTTATCAGAGTAAGATCTTGAGGAGCGACGTTTTCTACGGTGTCCAATCTCACAGCTATACCGTTTGACCTAGAACAAAAACCAAAAAGTTTTATTTTCTACATGCCTAAAACTAGAGAAGTACATACGGAAATCCATAAACATTCATTTGTCTCCAAATGGTGAACATGCGGTGAAAAAGTGCATTTTTTTTAAAAGTGTCAATTGCAAAGAATATGTTTAAGATATCGCAAAACCTATATGTAATTCTCTACTTTTAGGCATGTAGAAAATAAAACTTTTTGGTTTTTTGTTCTAAGTCAAACGGTATAGCCGTGAGATTGGACACCGTGGAAAATGTCGCTACTCAAGATCATGCGTATCACGGCTCTACCCCCGCCATTTTGTAGGAAAAAAATAAGATTTTTTTCCGGCGAGAGTTGTACAATAACAGGTTTCATACTGAATTTTCTGTTTATTTCATTATCTTCCTAAAAAAATGCCCAAAATGACTGCAACTTTGCTTCGTCCAAGGTGGCCTAACCTCTTAATATGTAGAAATGATGAATTACGTATTATAAACGACAGTAAATGTCAATTCACAGTTATCGCATATTAGAAAATATAAATATATAAACTGTTCCGTTTACAGACAATTGAACAGTTGGAAAAGGAAATGCTGAATGGACAAAAGTTGCAAGGTCCCTTTACTGCCGAAGAAGTAAATTACATGTTGAAAGCATCAAATATGGAAAACAGATTCCCCCTTTTCACAGCTATACATCGGATTTGCATTGGTGAGATAAAGGCAACGGAACTAATTGATTGCATACGCAACCATCCGGAACACATGTAAGCTCAAAGACAAAGTTGTTTGTCTCCGCTATAATTAATAGCGGATTATTTTATATACCTGACTCTTATCTGAAATTGATACAGGATAATAAGTGTGTTATCCAAACTCTAACACATTGTAAAATTTCTTTACCAAATCATTTTCAAAGTAGTTTCGTGCAATTGCATACAAATTCAAGAATTATGTAAATGTGCAATATGTATTGGAATTGTTAAATTTCTTTGAAGATTAGTAGCTTAGTATTGTTCAGTTCTTGCCAAAATAATACTATTTTCGTTCAACCATGGTCCTAACTACATGTTGTTATTATATTGTTTGAGTATATATAGAAAACGTTTAGTAGAACTGTACAAAGTAAAAAAAAAATGCTAACAGTGATATGAAAAATATGTATAGATATGTACATATATGTAAAAAATTAGTTATCGTACATCGCACAGCAAAAAGTGTTATGCATTTTTGTCTAAACAATTAATGTTATTCCATTTAAATATATACAAAGTTAAGACTTTACTTCCGCCAAATAAAATACGTTTTATTTCTAGCAATAAAGTGAAGTGTTTTTTTCTGTTTAAAATGTGATGGTTAAATAAAACAAACTCGTCACATTTTTTCAGCACATATTTAAAAATAATATAAAATCATTATCAGTATTTGTTAAGCGCCGTATCTCATTTGCGTATTCATCAGAATGACAACACTCATTCGACCATAAATCAAGTTACTGCAATCTATTTTTTTTTATGTTATTTGTGTTTTATGGGCACATTGACAAAAAATCTTAAAATCACATAGACGCGAAGCATTCTATTTTATTGGTGGAAATGCAACGAATGTAGGTAGTAGAGTTAGGTGCCTTACTTTGCATGAATGTTTCCTATTGTTTCTATGCTTTGTAGAGGTGTTACGAAAATTTTGAATCAAGCTCTAAAACTGTCCTTATGGATATTATATAAATAAATATAAAAGTATTCTCACCAAACGCACAGATGATTATTATGTATGTTACATTTATGCTGTACATTGGTAAATGTTAAATGACTTTTGTTTTTTGTGTTCTGTCTTATTTATCGTCCGAGCTTGAATACGTATACAGGCCTGGAATAAGATTTTTGGGGCCCGGGGCTATTAATCCATCGAGGGCCCCCCGTGGTTGAACGGGGGGGGGGAAGATATTGTGCAATTAACTTTTAGTTAAAATGTTTTTTCTTATCTTTAATTTTGCAAATTCTTGTATCAAGTCTTCACAATCCATAGATCTTAATAATTCAGATTCAATAGTTAAACATGCTAAGGATGATAACCGATCATCTAACATCGTCGTTCTTTACATATTCTTTATTCTCTTTACTACAGAAAATGATCTTTCCGCCTCACAATTTGCGATTGGTGTGGTTACAAATAATCTATACGCAATGTATATGTTCGGGAAAATATTAATCATTTGTCGATCGACTATCCAATTTTGCACTTTCAGAGGAGACAGTGAGTTGACTTTTTGGTATGGAATTTTTGGTGCGATTAGTACAAATTTAAATAGATATCTTGAAGGAGGTTTAAGCAATCAAATTTTAAAATAAAAACATAACATTGAAAGTTGTGGAATTCGGAAAATTTATTTGATACATTTCCAATGAAGACAGAGTGAGCTAATCGCTTATAACACCTCTCCCCCCCCACCCCCCCCCCCGAAAATGTGACCTGGGACTGCACCCCCCCGGAAAGTGGGGCCCGGGGCTGCAGCCCCCCCCCCTTTAATCAGGGCCTGTACGTATATATGAGCAAATACACTAGTCAGAAGACTATGAACGTATAAATAATCTATTATAGACGATAGCATCGAGTCAAAGAAAGGAGTAGATAATATAATGTATGGACCATGGGAATTAATGATTTTCATAATCTTTTAATTTAGTTGCTGTTGAAAATATATGTTATATTGTTGCATAGATATCCTTGTTCGTTATCATTTCTGTATTTCTGTTCATTGCCATTATAATACAAATAACGATGATTTCAATGCACCCTTGAAAGCACCACTAACTCTTCCATAACTATATAAAGAATGTATAGAAGACACAGATGTTTGTAATAAGTTTGTTCAGCAAAGCGATAGGTAATATGTAAAAAAAAAACAAAATGTTGTGTGCTACTATATATATTTTAATGAAAATTTTATCCGAATTGTTATATAAAGTAAGAGAATTCTATAGATAAATATGTATTACCGATACTTCGACTTTGTCGATTATACATAGAACTTTATGAATTGTGAGATTACGAAATCGAAATTATCATGAATGATGTAATGTGAAGATTAAATATATGACTATTATTTGTTAATGTAAAGGCCTTTATTTAGTTTAGAGTCGTGTTTGTCCTCTTTCCAAAACCTTTAACACCAACATTTTCGTGTAGAACGTTTTAATGGTAATACCTGACACAATAATTGTAACATTAGTGCAATACGCTATCTGTTACACATCCCAATCAGCATTAAGTATATTTAAGGGTGTAAACATGTGTGGTGTTTGAGAGTAACGTATTCCACGCTTAGTAGTAAGAGATTCGTCTATTTTTAATCCTATTCGCTTCGTATTTAGGAACGATGACGTTAATGCACCAATGCTGCAACTACCTTCACCGAGATGCCATCTGTGAAGATTTTGTTGGAGGACGAGCCGGGAAGATGCTTCGTGCGTTACGCGTATCTAAGAACTTGTTACGAATTTTTTTTATTGTATTAGGGGATATATAATGCATGGTTTACGTACTACATAATAATGATTTGGTGCAATATAACAATAGCAAATCATAATCGGGATAACTGAACGTAATATAACTAACATTATCAATTCTTCGAAAATTATATGTTAGCAATTTTCGTTACTGTTTATTCCTAGTTTGCAAATCAATGTGATATATTTGTATATTGTCATGGCTATTTGTACTTAGATATTTGTCTTTAAGTTTTTAATTTTATATAATTTTTTTAATAAATCTTCTCATCGATACACATCGTATTGCAAGAACCCTTCCTTTACCATTTCAACTTTGCACTATTTAAATAAGATATCAGGAACTGTTACATCGAAAAGTTTACGCATAGATTCTATTGAGTTCTAAGTTCAAGGTTAATCCGTTGCATTGAAATCCTGACAATGCATGAAGTGTATTATCGAACTGTTGCTAATTTTAACACTCAATCTGGCCAGAGTTCGCGATTGCGTTCACGTTGGCCTTGGTCCACAGCAGTGCACGCCAACCGTTAGAAAATATTTTGCGATCGTCACGAAGGTCAATGAAGCCTGAAGTTAGTTTGTAAGTTAATCGGTCGGTCAGTCAATCGTACACCGGCGCCCGAAAATAAGCGGATTTGTAACACTGGCCTGCGTAGAGCGCCGACGTCCGCGTATTTGTGAATCTCGATTCTGTGATCTCTTTAGAGCTGCAAAATGACTACTCCAGCGAAAAAGAGAATATGCGTTGTTGGAAGTGGCAATTGGTATGTGCAAACAATCTCCTTTTATCGGAATTATAACAAATTAAAATTATGCTTTAGGTACACGCACCGAACATACACTATACATTAGTTTCAATAAAATATGTTGCTTTCGTTCAAGCTTTTCAATACTTTTCAATATTCATACATCTGTTTCCTTCTCTTTGCTTATTATTTTATATTCCTACATATAAAAAATCTTTATGTAAGCCTCTACAATAGATCTCAAAGCTAATTTTAAAGAACTATACATAGACGATATATTTATACATATAGTAGGACACATAACGCTGCTGTTTATTTTCTTCAAGGCTATTATTTTTAAACTTATAAATCTCCTTTTCCATATAATAATTTATTAGAAATTTTCACATACAGTGAAATCAGGATTCTGTTGCCCCCTTTTCCCTAATAAGCAAAAAGATGGGCCTGTTATTTTATAGTGTAAATAATAAAATAAATATATACCACTTTGCAGTTTTTAATAAATCGCGTTAATTTTAATAACATATCTGCAATAAATCTTTTTCCTACTTGCATAATTAAAGAGCAAGATGCCTTTTATTTACTTCATATATGCAGTATTAATTACAGCAAAATTATAAACTGATAATGTTTTTTGTTCCTTTAAACTGGCTACACATTAGATTAGACGATCCTCGTTGTAGAAAAGTCAATAGTGATTTATCTTACATAACTTTTGTGTTATAGGGGCTCAGCCATTGCCAAAATCGTAGGTGCCAATGTTGTCAAGTACAACAACAAATTTGAGACGCGGGTGACAATGTACGTCTATGAAGAAATAGTGAATAGTCAAAAGTTAACTGATATTATAAATCAGTTGCATGAAAATGTGAAATACCTTCCTGGACACAAGCTACCAGAGAATGTTGTAAGTTTTTCTTCACTATGTATTTTTTCCTAACTTTTTTGTAAATTCGACTAATATTTGAGTGGATTTTTATGTTCGAAACAGTAAGATTTTTTAAATACTTATTTTACAAAGCAAAGTCCAACAAATCGACTAATATGTTTTTTTACACTCATTAGAAAAGGATAATGATTATTATGCCAGAAATAAGTTTAACATCTATCACAACTATTTATATTGGTAACAATTAAAATGTTGTACACTGATAAAAGGACCGTGTACACAGCGTTAAAACTAATAAACCATTACAAGGTATTATCTAGAAGTTGAAGTTAAATATCAAAGTTTTACTTGATTTCAGCCTCTAATACTCTGAAAACTGTTTAACCCGAAGGAACATAAATTAATTTAAATCTTATACGATTTGCCGCGACTCTTACATAAGTGACAGCAGAGTCGTGATTTATTACAGTCTAACTAAGAAATTTCGTAACGAAATATATACCTTACTAAAAAGAAATCATGATAAAAATGAAAGTGTATGTAGAAAAACAGTCGGTTACGATTAGGTTGTGAACTGAAATTCGAAAGGCTCGTTCTCATTATTCAAGTTACTTGACTTCAAGTCGCTTGAATTCGAGTAACTTCACTTCATGTTTGTGGTCAGTAGTATCAGTTGCCTTCAAGTTACTTTTAAAATTACTAGAAGCAAGTAAATATCGTGCGCAATATGCAACGAAATTACGAATGGGTTATTACAAATATTAAAAAAAAATTATTAAAAGGAAAGGGTCATTATTTAAATATTCGTAGAATTAGTCTGCTTTATGATTATAACCTAACTTTTCAAAAATAGTAGGCAGTCAGCTTACTTCAAGTGACTTCAAGTTCACATTTGTACGTACGTTCACACTATTTAAGCTGTATTTCAAAGAAAGTTAAAGTTGAAGACTCTTTACTTCGCTTGAAACTTGAAAGGATATTACAAGTCAAGTGAATAACAGTTCACATTGGTAAAGTAGTTTCAAGTTACTTGACTTCAAGTAACTTGACTAGTCTGAACGAAGCTTTACATACCTCTCATTTGCCAACTGTAACCAATTGAGCTGTTCTTGTCGTTGACAGAGTCCTTGTCTAAGCATGATATTTGATACTTGTGTGTACTAAATATACCTTGGAAACGAATATTGATAATGCACTATCTTTTTCATCTGTATAAGATTATTTAGTATACGTGAGTATGAAGTGTGGTTTAGAAAATATTCAGAGGTAGTATCGAAAGAAAAACAACACTGAAATCACGATGCTAATATAGAAAATAAGACACAGAAACTTAAACATTGTCAATACAAAATATGACTAATATGTACATCAATATAAAAAATGACTATATAAATATAACCATCAATATATAGAATAATATTAAATAAATAATTACATTATATGGATATACATATTTTTTCGCAGTGATTTTTTTTTAAATCTTCAATACTTGAAACATTCTTATAAAATTGTTTATAGAAATTGGGAAAATTGCACTTGGGGGTCATCCTTAAATTACGTAAAGCTTTTTTTGGGGGGGGGGTCGCGAATTTCTTACGTTTCCTTACGGGGGGAGGGGGGTACCGTCTTACGTAATATTGTTTAACCTAATTTTAAATAAATACAAATTCTATCATTAATGTTCCAGAAAAGTAGTTTTAGTTTAAATTTTCCGAAACCGAGTTAAATGAATTATATAAACCTTTAAAAGAATTTTAATAACTGAAAAAATTAAGTGTAAAAAATATTACGTAACGAGGGGGTTGGAATATCAAATCTTATACGAATTCTTATACTGGGGAGGGAGGGGGTAAGAATTCGTCAAAATTATTCTTACGTAATTGAAGGACGGCCCCTTAACTTGTAATGTTAATGTTTTAACGTCAAAATGTTAAAAAAGTTACATGTCCAATCGTGCATGGACATTCCGGTTTTCAATGCGGAACAAACCTCAAATTCGGGACAGTCCCGCAGGGCCGGCGCGAAGCGGGTGCAGCACGCTCCCCGGAACCCGGTCCACCGCTTTAACACTAGAACAACCAACGATTGACGTATACAGTCTTCCTCGGATTATTGAAATGCTTTTTTCCCCGGATATCGGGAAAGACCTACCCACCCCACAGTTTTCCTTCCTCGCTGCAAGCGGGCCTGCGGTCCCGGGTAGGCTGCCCGTTAACTGCCGAGAGCAATAAAACCATTGGGCTAGATAAAATACCTAGTACAGAAAAATAAAATGTTCATGTTTTTGATAAATGTTCATGAAAGTATTACCAATGGATTTTTTAAGGTTTCTCGTTGAAAATGAGTTCAAACGCGAAGCAGTTCGGTCCATTTTTAGTGAACGTCCACTGAACGACACTTGGGGAGGAGGCAGCGATATTAGTTGCAACTAGGGCTGTCATTTATAAAATTGCTAATCTAGGATAAAGAGCATTAAAACCCTGAACATTTGCACTTGAAACCTGGACAGTTTGAACTATTTCTCATATTAGGTATGATATCCCAAGACAAAAATTTCTGTAAATTATAAACTGTAACCGCAATTAAGAAATAAAGATAAAATATCTATGACTGTTTGGGCGAGCAGCATCGAAAAACACGGATCACTACAGGAAATCCCGCCGGGCTTCCCCGGACGCCCTAAAAGAAGAAGACAAATCCGGGGAAACCCGGACGGATGGCAGCCCTAGTTGCAACTCAACACGTTCCGTAAAAGTAGCCGACCTTATTTCCGCTTTAAAAAATGGCGACCGATCGATCACTAAACATGTTGAGAAGTGAGCAACCTAGCGGTAGCATTCAGCGATAAATTAGTGAGCGGCTCCTCAACGGTTGAATCCGCTGAGCGCGCACTCTATGTATGTACTTTTACACATTTCGCCTAACCTCCCGAGAAAGGCTCCTGGATCCGCCGCTGTTTGTCAACGCGATTAAATTCAACTCTGCAAGCAAAGATTATAAGTGTAGTGGATAGGATGGCTCAATAAATAATGGTCCTTGTTAGAAATAGTAATATTAATATATATTTAGAGAATACTGAACATAAGAGTGTAAATATGACTCACTACTTAACGCACGCCATCGAAGAGACTGGTGTGTTCGTCGAAAGTAGTGTTCCTTCTCGAGAAATTTTATAATTGCTTATTTCTTATTTCTCGAGAAATATTATAATTTCTCGAGAAACTTAAGTCCAGGAAAAATATTATAAATCTTATTTATTTTCGTAAATGAATGCATTACTAGTTAATCGCGAACGTATAAATACATCTACAAATTATAATACATCTTATTAATAATATTAGAACCTATATGAATTCCAATAGAAAATCACAGTACAGAAGGTTCGATATTATTAACTGCTGAAGGTGCTCTTAAATTCTTATTTAAAAATTTAGAAAAATTGTGTACTGAATTAAGTACCTAATGAGTTTCTTGTGGCTATTAAAGAAGAAATATAGAAAAGAGGAGATAAGACTATTGTATTCCGCATAAAATTTTTGCATGATGCAGAATTTCTTCGAAAAAGGGTCAAAAGACGCATTTTTTCATTTAACAGCCAAGATAGATAGATATAAAACGTCAAAATATAACAGTAACAGATTTTGCCATAAAAAAGAAATAGATTCGCTGACGCTACATTAGACGCATTGTGCTATTTAAAAATAAATTTTAAAACCAAAAAGTAATGTTTCGCTTTGTACAAATTTTGTATTAAATAAATAAATTTACCAATTATATTTAATATCTATTTTTTCATTTACACAAGTTTTGCATAAATTAGACAGGAATAATCATTTAGTTAAAGTTTTCTTGTGTTTTTGATAAATATTATCAACATTATTACAAAAATATAATTTTTGCAATATTTTTTCAATTTCTCGAGAATTCTCAAGAAATATGATCTCATTTCTGATTTCTCGAGAATCAAAAAATATGGAGAAATCAGGAACACTAGGGGGAAGGACTCGGGTGCTTCAGACACCGATCATCCTCACGCACACTGTCACCTCCCGAGCTACAGGGTGACTATATAAGTGTATAAAAAATTACCTTTCCATCTAAATAGATGTCGTAAGCAGTAAATGCCATAAACTCATTTGTCATGCATACATAAGTAACTTTTATAAAAACACGATGTTTTATTTATTTAAATACAAGCTTTTGGTAAATTTTTTACATACACAACGCCTTTTGCATCATATCATAAATGAAATTATGTAACTTATGTAGAGAATGGAAGGGACTACAACAGGTTTTATTTGCTACTAATAATTTAACAATGAAAGAAGCAAAAACTGGAGGAAATTATATTTTTCAATTACAGTTACAGACCAAAAATACGTATTTGATTTTAATTCTGTTTTTATTTAATATTAGGATTAAAGTTGAATGTTTATCTATTTTGAGCTAATTTGTTTATTAATTTGGCATAATATTTTAATCCTGTATACTTATAATTAAATATGAAAGACTTTGGGTGCAGCAGGCTCAATTATTGCCCATTAAATGTATGGTTTTCGAGTTTCTAAGTAATTATTATGATTATGAAACATTAAAAGAAGAGAATTATATGATTGTATTGTTATATCAGGTTTCGAATGTGAATGTCTAACTTATCCTGTAATTGTTTTACTTATTTCAGTTATTCAGATAATTAAATGACACTTGTTTCAAACTTACCATTATAATCGTTGCCACTACAAACGCAGCTTGTTAAATATTTAATTAAACCAATTAGGTTCGATAAATTATATTTAAACCATTTTTTCCGCACAGTCCTCCCATATTTGCGTACTGTTTATATAAAGTTGGTAGTGCAACTGGATCACAACGGTAACATATCTTTTCTTTTATTTATATTTATATTTCTTTATATTCATTACATATTAATTCTGCATGATCATATTCATACAGAAAAATATACAAAACAATACAGTGTATAGTCAATACACAATCATATTTATAATTACACTTAATAGTCCGTGGTCGTGCGCACATAAACCTTTCCAGAAGGCATTAAAACTTTGTCCACGCCACCAGGGAAAAGTTTAGGGAGTTCTTCATCTTTTACAGTTGGCAGGATCATAACTTTTTCACCAGGCTATAAAGAACAAAAAATTATATCTTCAAGTGTATTAATGAAATATGTACTAGAAACAGTTAATAATATTTCGAGAAAGTTTTGTTTAAGCTAAAAAATATCAAGCAGTGTAGAGAAACGATAAGTTTCAGCATTAAAGAAAAAACATTTTTCCTTACCACCCAGTTGGCAGGCGTTGCTATTTGTGGTTTTTTGTCAACAAGTTGTAGGGAGTCTATGACACGCAGTATTTCACTGAAAGTAACAAAGATATAATTATTATAATATTTTTTTCCTTTTTATATATTACGATTCTTAACTCGGCGGGAGGCGCTACTGGGTAAAATTTACAACAGAGGCGTTAGTTGCGAAAATACGAAGACTGAGTTTTTGTTACAATTTTTTAAAGAACTTTAACAAAGATTTTAAGATATCTCATAAATTTTGTTTGATCCTTAAAACACTGTACTTTAACATAAAAATTACAAAGTTGAAAGAAATATTCTGAAACCGTGGTTTTTTACGTATCAATTTTGGGTATGTTTGACCCAAATAGCGACAAGCTCTGTTACAATATGGGGTGCGCCTCCCGCTGGGTTAAAGTAACAGAGAAAAAGACTCACTCTACATTGCGACCAGTAGATGTTGGGTAATGCATAGACAAACGTAGACGATGATCGGGGCTAATAATGTACAAAGCACGGACAGTCATTGCTTGCTCTGGATCATCCTTACTTTTTTCATCAATCATATCTAGCTTCACTGCCAAGCTGCGATCATCATCAGCAATAATTGGATATGGGAAGGCTCCGGGAATGTCTTGGCAATATGATTTAATATCCTGTCAGAAATATTCTTTGATGTAAATTAAGAAACACCTAGTATTGTCTACCAAGAAAATATATTTCAATTTTTTGTATTTAAATTGGCGTTACATGCTAGAGCTATCCAAGTTTGAAAATTTGAATTTCCTGAGCTAACAGTTTGAGCTAAGCTGGGCCAAGCCAAGAACTCGAATGCCCAAATAGCTCAATTATTCAAACAAGTGTGAAAAATTTGAGACTGTACTTCCGAAAGGGACCGGTGGCTGATCGAGATGAAACTTGGTGGGTATTACGAGGGATGTGGAAAGACCCCAAATATAAAATTTTAGCTTCGGCAATTAATGCATTCAAAATATACAGGGGTAATTGTGCATAAAAGGGTACACCTTATAGATTTTTTTTATTCACTTTACCACGGTCCCCCCTCTTAACAATATTTCTGTTAACTTATACTGACACAACACATTCCACTTTCCAACTTGTCCCAGGTATTAGTATTGGTTGGGGCTGATTAGTGGGCAAGAAAGCATGGTAACGAACCAATGTGTTTGGCGATGTTAAAAATGAGACTGTGGTTACAAAATTTCAAAAATAAAAAATGGCAGGATGGGAGGGTTTCCTGGTAGGGGGGCCTGCACCAACGTCCAAACAAAATTTTCAAAAAAAAAAAAATTAACAATAATTTTTTGTTAATATTTTGGAAACTAATAAATACCCAAAGCTACAATTTTAGATTTAGGTTCCACACCCCTTCCCCACCCCTCCCCCCAAAACTTATCTCGATCGGCCACAGGTCCCTTTCGGAACAACATCCAAATTTGAATTTTTCTTGAGCTAACAGTTTGAGCTAAGCTTGGCCAAGCCAAGAACTGGAATGATCAAATAGCTTAATTATTCAAACAAGTGTGAAAAAATCGATCTTGGATGATATGAGTAGCTTGAATCTTTTAACTACTTACATTCAAGCTCTTCGAATTGAAATAATGATTTAAATCCCTTTGAGCTAATTGGAAAGCAACCAGTTGCTCGTATCATTTTAAACTGTTTGATTAATCAAGGATCTCATAAGAATGAAATGAATCAATAGAAAAAGAGGTTGTTTCGAGAAGAGAAGTGTTGCTATATCTTAAGAATAAAGAAATGTAAGGTATGTACCTATAGGGTTTATCATAATAAACGTGGAAGTTAAATTTTTATAATTCACAGATATAATATTCGTGTAATTTTGTATTTGATTGTATATCATTATTAAATGTACATACATACATATGTCTGTATAAGTTAAAAAATTAATGATTTTAGATTCTGCGAATAAAAGTAGTGGGTATCAATGATGAACCAGTGAGTGTTAGTAATCGGTAAGTTGAGTCGTTATTAATCCTTTGAATCCTTATTGATTAATAATAATTGTTATTGCCTCGAATTTTCGAGTAGTATTAGAATGTTTGAGTAATTCGAAATCGATCTACACTCCTCACATTAATTACAGGATCACCTCTGGGAGCCCGAGAAATAGGGGCAAGTTCGCATGGTCATAACTCCGATAAAAATAGTCGTATCGATATTTTGAAAATATGGTTTGAAAGCGTGGAATCTCTACTTTCAGCCGATTTTTTCAAATTTTAAATGCATTGCTTTTCGACAAAGTTATAGCAATATAAAGAGCACTTGGTCAATTTAAAAAAATTTTCTCCAAATTTGCGATGTTCCACGGGGAGCATGAATTTTTTTACACAAATTCCATTTACACCAGTCGAAAGCGGCTAGTTTCCTGTGTAAGAAGAGAGTAGCAAATTTCTTGTGCGATTTTTTTTGGCCGAGTTATTCAACTTTGAAGTAAAACCCGTTTTTTTTACTTTATTGCGTCTAGTAAGCGAATGAATCATCGTAGAACGTTCATGAAAAAAGCAATAGAAAGATCAGTCTCTCCTCTTTAAGACGCATCTTCGACTTTTTCGATTCGGTTAAAATTTCGGTCTCTGATGTCCTTTCCAAAATAAGCTTAAAAATTGCACAAATTCCATTTTCTCTTCATCTCGTTGTATCTTCACGAGGGATGATCGGAACATCAATTTCTTAAGCTCGTTTTAAAGCGGAGAGTCTGCCGATTTATTTAAGTGCCACCGGAACCCGCTGCGATAATTTCTTACCTGTGGCCTTTAAGTTTGCATTTGAGATGAAGATGAGATGCAAAAGCAATGCATCTAAAATTTGAAAAAAGCGGCTGAAAGTAAAAACCATATTTTCAAAATATCGGTACAACTATTTTTTCTGAAATTATGACCATGTGAACTTGCACCTATTTTTCGGGCTCCTAGAGGTGATCCTTTAATTAATGTGAGGAGTGTAGTAGCTCGAAAGATTCAAGTCATTCATTTCAAATCAAGTAGCTTATAGGTAAGCTAGCTGTTCAGACACCTAAGCCACCCAAATCATTCGAAAAGATCGTATTTTTAACAGATCGAATTTGAAGTATTACTTTTGGATAATTGAGTGCTTGGCTCACAAGGGGAGGACACCATGTGGTAGACACCGATTTTGGTGAGCCTTGGCACGATGGATCTATTTCGAAAATAAGTAAATAGGTGTCCGAGCGTTTCAGTCAATGGGCCTTAATAATAGAGATATTTACATGTAAATTATTAAAAATTTCATAGTGGCCGTGGGGTTTTAGTGGGTAAAAATCCCACACTACCTTGGCGCCCCCGGGGAATTCCCTTCTATAATTTTTTTATAAATTATTTTTTTATAAATTTGTTTTTTAACTTGGGGAAATCTGCAAAAGGCACCCCGACTTCTTCAGAAGGGAATCCCCCGGGGGCGCCAGGGTAGTGTGGGATTTTTACCCATTAAAACCCCACGGCCACTGTGAAATTTTTAATAATATCAATGTAAATATCTCTATTATTAAGGCCTATGGACTGAAACGCTCAGACACCTTTTACTTATTTTCCACATAGATCCATCGTGCCAAGGCTCATCAAAATCGGTGTCTACCACATGGTGTCCTCCCCATGTCAGCTCGAAAAAAAAAACAGATTTTCTTCATATTGTATAAAAATATATGTATAAAGGTCATCACATCGATGGCTTACTACTGTAAAAGTAATGTATATTCACTTTTTTATTTGGTGTATTTCTTTAATTATAAAGTACAGTTACATTTTTAAAACTGTTTTTCTCGAAAACACTAAAAGTAGGTGTACAATATTTGTGCAATAAGCCATCGATATATAAAAAAAAGATACTACAGATGAAAGTTACTCTCTTAAAGGAAAAATATCTATTACTAGGAATAATTTTAATCTAACGATAAGTGGAACATTTTATAAGATTTGAAAGTTCGTTTTTCTTCAGGTAAAGATTTTTTAAATAAAATTTTGAAAAAGAAACATTTATAGCTCGTGCATAAATGAATTCAATCATTTATAATATACAAGATCATTTGAAGTTATTTTATGAAGTCAAATTTTAATTGCAAGTAAGGCACTTGTATTGTAAGTGTCATGAAAATTACCTAAAAAGCAAGACCTGTTTTAAAACAGTAATTTGAGTGTTAATTGTATTCCTTGAAAGTGTGCACGATTTTTATATGAATTATGTAATATACAGTCGACGCCCGTATAACTATAAAAATTGCGGCAGTGTTCGTATAACGTGATAAATCAGTTTGGTGTAATGTAGCAAGTAAATTAAAATTTTCAACTAATCCTCGCTATTTGCAACTTTGTAGGAAAAGAGGTTTCCATGTATTCGCTTGTTTGCTAACGATAGAATGTTTGGCAACACTTTGGCTGGCGCAGGACTTTGAATATTAATCATTCAAGGACATACATACATATATTCAAAAGACGATGTCATTGGAATACACTTTTGAATCTGCAATATCCCAGAATGAAGAAACTTCTTTAAGTTCAATTTTTGTTTTTGCCTTGTTTTCAAATGAAATAAAAGGTATTCTACTGTTATGACTTTCAATATACATATTACAGCTTCTACAATGAACCCTTACTTCTTTTAGTATGGTTCATAGAACGCGTAAACCAGGGGTGCACAGGGAGCCGTTTTTAGCGCCTAGCTGCGAGCAACCCGCCTGTCCCGTTGCTAAGGTTAGAATCGGTGAGGCGAAGTATAGTAGTGTACGTGCATTTGGTATGACTTGAATCCAGCTATATACACTACTGCAGTTCTCCTCACCGATTCTAACCTTAGCAACGGGACAGGCGGGTTGCTCGCAGCTAGGCGCTAAAAACGGCTCCCTGTGCACCCCTGGCGTAAAGTATATCCCCCGCGTTATACGGAGGTCTACTGTACTTTAAACCAATCAATATATTATTTTCAATTGCTGCGAGATAATAAAGGAGAGTCATATTGAACAGAACGCGAAATTACACATTACACAATATTTCTTTATAATTTTAGAAGCGTTAGTTTGTTATATCTTCAACTTTCCGTTTCAGATATTTTGTTCAATATTACTAGAAAAAAATATGCATAATGTAAAATTCTATCAAAGTAAGTGCCACTGAATTTAAATTCTATTCGATCAATTTTTGTTGGTTTTCTCTTACTTAACCCTTAACTGGTATCCTGGGGTCGCTCATGACCCCAAGCACCCAAAGTTCGATGTACAATTTTCGGTTGTCTAAGTTGGTAAACTGAATTACTAATTAATTTTATAATAATAGTTTAACTTTCTACGCTTCTATTATTTTCTACATTACCTAAGAAGAAAATATTCATAGTGGTTGCTCTAGTGTCGACTTTACAAATTTCTGTGCCCTTTTTTATTTGGGGTCTGCCACGACCCCAGTATACCAGTCACGTTTGCCAAGAACAGTATATCAGTTAAGGGTTAACTATGGTAATATGCATATGTTTTTGTATGGTAGACGGCAATACTATTGCATGCGAAGAGAATATTTATTTTTAATGTATTCTGAATATTTTTCGAACTCACATTAACCCAATCGACATGATCCTTCAGCTTATCAACAGAGTGTGCCAAAAGTTTTGTATTCCGGCGTTCGAAATGAGGTTGATGCACTGCTAAACGTCCCAATTCGGTAGTACATACCGGTGTGAAATCAGCGGGGTGTGAGAATAAGACGACCCATCTGCAAATAAAAAGTATGGTAGAATAATTGAAACAAAGGAAACCATCTGGCAAATATTCGTTATTGTACGAACGATTTTTTATGCGATTTTAATTCTTCTCGATTTTTGCATCGACTGAAATATATAGCACTACAGTTTAATTTGGTGATATTGATGCTAAAGCTATAGACATCTAACATAATAATTTATTTTATATTCATGTATACCATTTGTTTACCACAAGAGAGAACCACCGCTTTGGTTGCCTAACAGCCGCAAGAGACAAATACGTAAGCACTGTATCATATGTAGAAAAAATCAAAATAGTGGTTTGTAACGATTGTCGTTAGTGAGTTTCAGTTACCAAGAGTTGGAACGCGAATTTGAAGTAGTACTTACTTAAAGAATTATTATTTGACGTCCTGTTTATTTTTAATTTTTAACAAAGTTTCATCAGAAAAAATCGCCACTTCGTCTTATTTTAAAAGAAAAAATTATCCCCATGCTGGTTATAGAATGTTCTCCCATCTACCTTGGAATTGGTGTTGAATTACAATCCTTTCAAGTCTAGGCTACTAAGAATTCAGCTCATCTAGTTTTCAAGTTCAATTCATACTAAACTTTTTATATTATATTTTATATGTATTGCAACCGATACCACGGTTATTGCACGGGATATTGACCCGGAATAATCCGCGGTCACCGACTGGCCGATATTCCTACGCGTAGTGGAATATTCCGCAAATTGATTTTATTTTAAAAAATAAAATATAGAGAAATTATGAATGACTTGATAAATTACATATGATCAGTCGCGTATGTTCCGGTGATACAGGTTTATCGTCAGGTTCACTGTTGTCGTTATAAGTGAAGGTGGTAGAGTTTACATGCGTGATACAAATGGGTAAATTAAAATAAAAATTACAAGTTAGTACTTGTCTATTAAATTTGCAATGTAGATTTGTAAAAAGAAGAATGTCATAATATTTTCGAAAACAGATTTAGATACATTTATTAGTAACTCAAATAAACACAGTTCGACAGCCATCTGGACTTGTAACATTCAATAGCCGTTTCTAGAAGGTTTTCGTGCCCTGAAAGCGAATCCTCAAACCGTTTGTCGCCATCACCCTCAGTTTTTGAGAAATTCGATTTTGAAAAAAATCTGCATATTTTCAACTTTGAACATTTTTTGTGTCGAAACGGTAATACTTATTCGGTTGCTTTCGCCAAATTATTCTATGAACCCTCCCGAATACAACGATATAAGTTATTATTGCATTATGAACATTTAAATATTTTTAAACATCGATCAAAGGGAAAAGGACACCCGAAATGCACCCATTTTTGCACATATCTTTGAATTTATTTCCGAAACTATGGGTCTAGGAGGAAATCTGACTATTCCACGAGATGCAACAGACATTTTCCCACCGGAAAGCATCAACAGAAGTGGTAAGTCACGTTTTGTTTTCAACACAGAAGCGAAATAGTTTGGCAAAACGTGCGGCGGCGACAGTGGTGGTCAACGGCGGCGCGCGATCCACTGCCGCTCTGCGTAACACAATCGCTTAACGCGCGTGAGTACCACTGTCGGCGCCGCAGGTTTTGCCAAACTATTTCGCTTCTGTGTTGAAAACAAAACATGACTTACCACTTCTGTTGATGGTTTCCGATGGGAAAATGTCTGCCGCATCTCGTGGAATAGTCAGATTTCCTCCTAGACCCTTAGTTTTGGAAATAGATTGAAAGATATCTTCAAAAATGGGTGCATTTCGGGTGCCCCTTTCCCTTTAATCGTTGTTTAAACTCATTTAAGTGTTCAAAATCCAATAATAACTTATAGCGTTGTATTCGGGAGGGTTCGTAGAATAATTTGACGCAACGAGCAACCGAATAAGTATTACCGTTTCGACACAAAAAATGTTCAAAGTTGAAAATATGCAGATTTTTTTCAAAATCGAATTTCTCAAAAACTGAGGGTGCTGGCGACAAACGGTTTGAGGATTCGTTTTCAGGGGACTAAAACCTATAAGAAACAGCTTTTGAATGTTACAAGTCCGAAGAAAAGTCAAATTTTGTCGAACTGTGTAATTGTCCTTATCACTTTAGCCGGTGCTTAAGTACTAAAAGTATGTAGACCCGATAAATCCGCGATGCATATCTATAAATCACAACTTCCGCTGTTACATAGTTTTCATACCAGCCACTTGTTTCACTTTTCTCCAAAACTTATATTTAAAATTGAAGCTGGGAGCATTAAAATATCAACGTATACTTTTCCGTTTCCAATACACGACTATTCACTAAAGATCTTTATCTAATAAAGTTACTCCCGACAGTGTGTATCGAATAAAAGCTGAATAAACGCAGCAGCAAGACAAAGAATATTAAAATAGACTTACGAATTTCCTTGCCAGGTGTGAAATTCAATTGGCCCATGGGTGGTCTCCGCTTTAAAGTTCGGAACGAGAGAATTGATTCTCATGGTTGAAGGATAGATTCAAAGGCACGTATGAGAAAATCACTCTGCTACTCTATAGCCAACTCAGACGATGGCAGGAAACAAACTGATCTGGCTGGGCGCCGCTTATAACTGATATCGGTACACTTCCACTGTTACATACACGTATGGCATGGAGAAGGAAATATAGTGGACACGTGAGAGTGGTGGGGCAATAACATTGTAGTACGTCTGAATGTCAAGAGTTAAGTTATCAGAGAAGGATCTTCTGGGCTTGTTGGATATTGAGTTCACTACACAACTACGGGAGATGGAGGAAGCGACGTATCTGTACATAAAAGTAGTTCTATAGTTAAGATGTAAACAGCGAGATTCAACGGTTACGAGAACACCCGCTATTACGAAATCTAACTCTGAATTACATTATCCTGTTAAACTCATCAGGGAAGGTGAATACATAATTATACTGGTAAAGCGTGAGTGAATGTAAAGGCACATTGCATGTACTCTGTACGCGCCTCCAATCATTTTCAATTACATTGGGAGGGGCGAAGGGGATGGCGATTCTATTTGTGAAATTACCTATAGTTAGATAGTTGAGGACTGGATGCACTAGAGGGAATAGAGGTTGTGAATCACTGTGGTCCATTAAGGGGTTACCCCACTGTGGATTCAAAAATAGCAGCTTTTTTTTTTTTTTTTTTTTGAAAAAATGATAAAGAAATTTAAAAATCTGTAACTAAGTAGTTATTATACAACTATTGAAGTACATAAAAAAATGTTTGTTTGTTTTGTTCGAACAAAATGGCGTCGCTGTGACCGGTCCATGTAAGCTGCTGTTTTTGGGCGCGCCAAATTGGTGAGCAAGATAACTGCACAGCAGTTGAACCTAGAGCCATAAACCCAACATTTTCATTTTCTACATGGTATTTGCTAAATAAATATGTAGGGATTTTTCAAAGTATGGATTTTTATGAAAATGGTGAACATTTGAAAAAAGATGTCATCTTTTAACCTAAAAATTGAGTATAAAAGTGTCCGTTGCAAGGTCAGTTTTAATATATCGCAAAACCGCTACATATTTCTTTAGATTGTTAAATTTAAAAGATCCTCTCAAAGTTTCAAGCGAATCGAATGAAAATTGTGGACTTTAGGCTGCCCATCAATTGTGAAATCATTATTTCGAGAAAAACGCGTTTAAAGTTTTATGTAGCAATATTTCGCGGCGCATCGAGTTTCACAAAATCGGCTGTACAGTCATAAATAATTAGAATTTTACAATCCGACTAGCGGGGCCTTATTTTTGCGACCATAAACTATCATTTAAAGGAAGATTTTTAAAATTTTTTTTTTGATTTTCAAAGCGGTGTAACCCCTTAACGAATGTCGAGGGATACATTTTAAGTATTTTAACGCAACGAATTCAGTTTTACGCCTCATTTGTATGTATTTTAGGTTTGGTGCACACGAGCGGCACGCGTGATTTTGCAGTCGCGTCAATGTGACAATACTGTTGCAGAATATACATACATTTCGTACATCTCGTCAAATACATGTATGTACTGCTAGAACGCAACGTTATATGTATTGACGCGGCAGCAAAATGACGCATGCCGCTCGTGTGCACGGAGGCTTAAGGACAGGGCCGGTTGAAGATGGGGGCATAGCCCGGGGCACCAACCAGCGAGGGCGCGCCGCAATAAAAAACTCGGGTCTTTTTTTAGTATTTCTGTTATTATTTAAAGAAAAAGCGATGACTTATATATACACAGTAAAACAGATTTTTTTATTAAAAAACTAAGAAGGGGGCATCAAAAAATGGTTTCGCCCGATATCATATCCCATACAGCACACTCTCGTTGCAGCAAAGTTGCAGAATGGTCGCAGTGCAAGATTGCAATGTTGCACGCAACGTTGCCGCAAGGGTGCAGCAATAATTCAATGTCCGCCTCCTGCAACGTTTCGGGCAGTAGGGCAAAAATATAAATAACGGTATATATGTGTGCAGAATCATAGAAGCATAAAGCCCGTCTTTTTTTTCTCAAAGAAAATTCTTTTCCCCCAAGGGGATTCGAACCGGCGACCTATAGCGTCGTAGGCGAAGACTTTACTTTTTTTTTTAACTGATGTTTATTATCAAAATGCGTAACAATTTTATAATCAATTAGCGATGAGGAAATATAGAAAAATAACCATTAATATTAACAATGGATTTCTACATGGACGTTCGCAAACGATCCTCGTGGAAATAATAACGTTTCGCAGATTGTTCCGCTTTAAAGACTGCACGGCTTAATTCTAGGAAACTATAAAAAAAACCCGAACCAGTGTATTTCATAAACTGAAGGGGGTATTCTGGTCTGACGAGGCGTTTTCGTCGCGTTATTTCGGAATTTTTTTTATAAAGAACCCATCAATTTTATTAGTATTTAGTTTATTGCTACATGTTTATTGATGTTTAAACTATCTTTACAAATTTTGTCAATAGAAACAAATTAAAATCAAACGCAGTTGACTGTTTTAAAGTAACGGTGAAAAAAAAACATGGTATCACGGTGCCCATGATTGGGCTCGTTCTAGTAGTGATCTATAACAAAATATGAAAAGAGATTCTTTATCTGTATGCCTGTGGTTATCGTCCCTACTAGAATGATAAAAAAATATTGAAAATTAAACAAATGGCGGCGGTTTGAAAATTAAGTTTCGATTTTCACACAATTTTTCAACTTTAAAGGTCTGTGAAAGTTTAAAAACAAAATATTTTATCATAATTCTGGTAGGGACGATAGCCACACGTGTGCTGATAATATATGCAAAACTTGGACTGAGTTGGTCCAGCCGATCTTGAAATATCATGGTCCCCGGTTCGAAAAACATGGTTTCGAGAAAAACGCGTTTAAAATTTTGCATACAATTTAGACAGAAAGGTGACCTAGGAGAGTAACGGTCTCTTTGTAACCAAATGGTCGATTTTGTGTTTTAAAAGACACAGAAATGCATCCCCTCCGCACACCCCCAGGAAGAACAGTCCGCCGAAACTTTGCCGAAATACACTTGCAGGAACAAAACTGTTATGCGTCGCCCGTCCCGCTCAATGAGCGCGCTATATACCTACCTATTCTGCACCCTGTAGCTCTGCAAACAGTACGAATTGGAAAAAATCCTTTTGCACACGTATTACCCATATAATAATATACCTGTAGCAAATGCAAAAAAAATCGATTTTTTTACCCGTCAGTCCAGAATACCCCGCTTAGGGTCCTTAGACTAGGACTTATGAGCTAAAACTTAAAACTAGAGACATAAAACAATCGTATGTACAGTGAGTCCTGAGATACTCCTAATTTATGCTATCACAGATAGGTGCTTCTTATAATGAGTATTTTCAATCTAAAGAGGAGCTCTATTGGTAAGTGCCGATATTTGTTTGCGCTCGGAAAGCTCATACATGTGGGTGTCGTTGGCCTCGAGCCACCAGAATTTTTTATAATTAAGCCTGCTATAGTCTAGGGAGTCTATGTTAGGCAGCGTTGTGGAAAACCTGTACTTGTTGTTAGCCAGGAAATCGGATTAAGCGCAAGTCTTTTGTCCGCCTTGTTTCTTCTCCAGTGATATAGTAACGTTATGTTTTCGACGTTTTGTACTAGGCCTGATTTGCCATAGTATATAAATGCTTGAGGTGAGGTATAACCAGTTATTAGCTGTCTCTGCGATATGTTTGGAGTTTGCATTGATATGGTGCGAATAATGCTATTATTGATAGTGGTAAGGCTACTGAACCAGGTTTCTTACCAGTCTGATAGAGAATGTGTCAATACGCGGAATTCTGCTTTATTGTAAATTGTTTTGTTAGAGATATAATGTTGCCATTCAGATAGCTGGGACCTGTACATTCTGAGGCATACTCTCAGGCATTTACGTTCAAAAACGTTCATATTTGTTCCATAACAGTGTGATTGCAGTTCCACCATATGGATGCTGCGTAAGTTATAATTGGACGGATGAGCAGCTTATAAAGAATTATTTTTTGTCCTGGTAGTAAGCTGGGCATTATAGAATATTTTACTGTTAGCCAAGAATGCTCTGTGGGCTTCGTCTAAATGGGTCTTGAGATGTATGTTACCCTGTAAAAGGTAATCGACATGTACGTCCAAGTATTTTACTATCTTCATGTGAGGGATGACTTCATATTATTTGTTCTCAGCATTGAGGTGTATATCTGAAACCTGTTACTTCCTTCTATGGTTTTGGAGGAGAGCCTGCTTAACGGTTTCCTAAATAATATAGTATTGCACTTGCTCGGGTGTATCTTTAAGTTCCATTGCATAAAGTGACTGTTGATTTTTTTCACTATATTTTCCAGCTTGTTCCGGAGTAATTCTACTGTTTCCTACAGTATAAACTATCATGTCGTCCGCGAAAACTATTGACGAGGGCTTCTCTTTTTCATTTAGGTGGAACAAATTAGGCAGGTCACTTGTGAAGATGTTGAACAGTAAAGGAGAGTTAACCGTCCCCTGCTGCAAACCCTCATTGATCTTGAACACTTCTGTTGAGAAGCCTTTACCGTCTCAGGTAATAAAGGTTTCTTTGGAAATCATATCCCAAATTAGGAATACCAGCCAGGAGGGGAAATCCTTTTTTTGCAGTTTATACAGAAGGCCATTAAGCCATACGGAGTCAAAGGCCTCTTCCAGATCAATGAGGGCTGCTCCTACCAGTTGACTGTTACCAACATGATGGTTAACATCAGACATAAGCTTATGAATAGCATGAACGGTAGAGTGTTGATGTTTAAAGCCAAATTGGCAGTCTAGGATGATAGTGTGTGAGTTACAAAAGGTACCTATGATTGAGCTGATAATTGATTCGTATACCTTACTTACAATTAGACTGGGTGTTAAGCTGATTGGTCAGTAGCTTGCCGGGTCTGCAACATTTTTATCCTTTTTGGGTATCGGGATTACTTTTGCTTGTTTCCAAATCTTGGGGAAGTAGCTGAGATTTAAGGCATTGTTAAAAAGGGTTGTTAGGTGTAATATAATATTTCTGGGTAGATGTTTAAGGACTACTGGCGGAATGTTATCAAGCCTGCAGGATGTTTTGTTAGGTAGGCTCTTAAGGATCCGTTCGACCGTTAAAAAGTTGCAGAAGGGATCCAAGGGTATGTTTGTAGTATCTGGTTGTATTGCTCTGATGTGGTTACTAAATTGTGTGATCGAACTAAGCTGTTCTCTTGATGTAATGAAGTCTGTTTTGATATCGGCAGCAGTGTTGTCGATTATTTGCGAACACTCTACCGCCGCAGCTACAACCACTGATAAGAGTGCTAACGTATTCGACCTTATACTCCTACCATGCAAAACTTTAAACTCAAATTATTCAAAAACGAAGACTCATTTTGACAAACTCCATTAGGGTTTTGTAACACTAGTAGGTATGTACTACAACTTTCCACCCTGTGTCATTCTACGCATTAAAATATACAGGGTGAGTCACCTAACATTTAAACTTAAAATATCTCTGTTGTTTATAATGATACGCGAAAATGTCTTAGGAGAAAAATGAATGGTAGACAAAAAGGACAACATATCATACATGGTTGAATTTGTATTTTTATTGGCTATAACGTTAAGTAATGAATATAGTCATCCCATTAAAAAAAACATCGATGATCTTGAAATTTCGGGAAATATAACCTTGAGAAAAAAATCGTCTCCGTCAGAATAATTGTCTCTCTGAAGCAAACATTTTTTTTCCTTAGACATTTTCTCGTATCATTACAAACAACGGAAATATTTTAAGTTTAAATGGTAGTTGCAGCAACGTTGCTGCAACATTGTGGAAACGTTTCTGTAACGTTGCAGAAATATTGCAGGAACGTTGCCGTAACGTTGCAGAAATATTGCAGGAACGTTGCCGTAACGTTGCAGAAATATTGCAGGAACGTTGCCGTAACGTTGCAAAAATATTGCAGGAACGTTGCCGCGCAATATTGCACCGCTACATTGATATAGTTTGTTGAACCGACATTTTACTAGATATGATACGTATTAAATATTTAATGTCAATTCTCCTTAATGTCATGTCAGTGTAGACGTACGTGACATATTTACCACAAGACTATCTGAGATTTCTCTCGTAACGACTTGCTGGCAATGATTTGCGAGAAGAAGCTGCTTTAGTGTATACACCCATGCAAATTTATTGTGTAATAAATGTCGTAAGTTGGTTGCTAGTGTCCACAAGGCTTAAGAGATTACAACTCCTTTTGTGGTCTGTGCTAGGCAGTTCAGCACAAGAATAAGCAAGAAGCACAAATACGTGGGACAAATTTCGAGCCTTATCGTGCTAAAAATTTGTAACATACTTGATTAAAACCATGCGCTTGAGATAGTCATTATCTGAAGACCAAAGGTATTCATTATGAAGAATCGAATAGAAGATAATTTATTTTTATTCCTATATCTTTGAAGAATAACAGATACAAATTTTCACATCTCTTTTTCGTGATTGGATATTTCGATTCTAATTTTTATCTAGATATCTAAATAAATAGAAATAAACAGTTACCAGTTGCCAAGGTTCTCCTACATTTTTCGAGCACTTATTACACATTTTCTATGTCTTTCAAGTTACGAGACGGATTAATACTCTAATGAAGCTGAATACAGCTTTAGAGGTCAGTACTAAATACTTTGACAGTGAAAGCAACAGAATATTTTCAGTGAACCATTGCTACTAGACTTTATACAGTGACTGAAACTAAATTTTGATGCAAGGGTTCAATGAAATACTGTAAAGGTACGTCTGCACGACACTTTTGCTGACACAACTGCTCTAGGCAGTTTCCAATCTACCGGAAATTTTGTATTGAGTGTCGTATACATTTGATCTAGACACAAAAGTGTCGTCGTGTAGACGTACCCTAATAATCAATGTCATTTAACATAATGGTAATATCAAGAAAGATCATAAGGTACAAATGACTTCCATGTGTAAATATAAAATCCAAAATCAAGTATGTAATTAGAAAAAGAAGGCAAACTAGTAGCATATGACGTTCTACTGCTAGTTGAATTCCATAACACAGTGTTTCTCAACCTTTTTTGAGTCGTGACCCTCGTTTATAATATTCAAATAACTTGTAACCCCCCCCCCCATGTAAGGGAAGGTAAATTTAATAAGGTAAAGAAAACACATTAAAAATAGGTACTTCAAAATATAATTCTAACTTAATATTTAAAAAAAAAACAGAAAACACTTCGTGACCCACCGGTTGGGAATCACTGCCATAATACATTCCTTTTTACACCACATGCAAATCTATATAAAAGAAGAAGTCCCAACTAACTGATTTATTCATTAACGCCCAGTTCAAACCGTTTAACCTAGGAAGGTGGAATTTGGAATATTTCGTCCCTAAGGGGGTGAAAAGCGGTAAAGTGTATTTTCTCGGACTTCTTAATATCTCTTAGGCCCGAATAGATATCAACTTGTTTTTTTTAGTTACTAAATGTTACAAATGCCTAAAAATTAATTTCAAAATGTTGCGCTAATCAACTCCTAAGAGGGTGAAAAGGGGTAAAATGTGTTTTCACGGATTCCTCAAAATCTCTTCGGTCCAATTCGATATCGATACTTGATTTTAGCCTAACAACACAAATGCCTAAAAACCAATTTCTAATTTTTGCTCTAATCAACCCTTAAAGGGTCAAATCTGGATCTGGTAACAGATTCTTTTGCAACATGTACTAATTGTAAGTGTACATTGAATTGGGGCGTCTTAATTTTCTAATAGTAGATGTGAACGAACATACAAATATAAATGTTCGTTACACAAAGGTTACTTCACAGAGATTACACAAAAAATGACTTAAAAAAACAGATATAAAAGTAATTCCATTTAATTATTCTACCGTAGCGAAGCACGAGTATTTTGCTACTCAACTATATTTCTCATAGAAACAAAAAATAGTGTACGATCTCGGCGACTGAATTATTATTAAAACCGATACCGATCGTTACACTGTGTGTGCACTTACATATATTTGAGCGTATATCTATGTGTGTTCGTCGGCGAGTACATGTAGTGTACAGTGTGTATATATGTGTACTGTGACTTGGTAACTATTTTGAATTTAAATACCATCGGTCGAAATCGGATATACATAGTATTGACACATTGTATTTGTTCGTAAGTGTGAGAGCGGGGTCAATGATTAACACACTTTTAACACTTTAAGTAGCGCAAGGTTCTGTGACCTACTGTTTCAGGTGCATCAGGTCTTTCCAAGCAGTTATTTCTGCCGGAAAGTTTAAACATCGGGTTGTCCAATAAGTTCGTACCATTTTTAGTATTAAAAAAGTATTTCTGAATCATTCCCATTGCCTTCAGATGATTGAGTGCTGTCTGTGGCGCCTCTTATCAGCTAATTTGCGGGTTGCTACACGAGGATCCTTCAGAATAGAGAATCTTGTAGCAAGAGATGCAAGTGAGGAGCAGTTCCAGATTTGAAAAAATCGCCAAAAATATAAATAAAAACTCATCAACTCAATAACTACTACTAATAATATGAAAATATATATTTTTAAATTAGTGTTCTCTTTTTAATGTTAAGTCAAAGTAATAATTTTGTAAACAGTTTTTTCTAATTTACTCGAAGTGGGTAAAGATGGAGCTGCACCCCTCTTGCTGTAAGGTCCACAATTAAGGGGGGAGCCTGGTGTAACTAAATGAAAATCGATGCATTTTTCGGGAATTTTTTTTAAAGAAAGTATTTGATAGATCTTTCTGAAACTTTCAGGATATTGTATTAACAGGTTAAGGTATATAACAAAAAAAAATTATTAAAAAAGAGCGGCAAATAACAAAGTTATGCCCAGTCCGTTGGCGACGCAATTATTGCACTGCGGGCAACGTAGCGTCTTTTGGTTTCATCTGAAACCAAAAATCGAACAATTTTCTTTTAGTTTATGAGTGTACGCACAGAATGAAGAAATTTAAAACTTAAAAGATGCAAAATGAACAAATGGCGGCCTCTTGAATAAAAAGTTCACTGTTTCCAACGAAATTTTGCCTTAAATGTCTAAAAAAAAGTTATTTATTTAAACAATATCATTATACTAATAACTTAGTACTGTGAAGAAAATGTTCACAAATATCCGTGCACAAGGCCAAGTCGATTGGTTGAATATTTTTTTAGTTACATTGCCCGCAAAGTATAAAACTGTCGTTTCGAGAAAAACACATTTCAAGTTTTGTGGTAGCCTGGCGCTCTGTAGCAAAATCGGCTATATCCGCTTTAATTTTTCGAATTTCGTTTTGCTGCTTTTGGAGCATATTATCGTGATGTTTAACTATTGATTTAAAAAAAAATCGATTTCTTCGACCCCCTACACTAGACTCCCCCCCCTTAAATGTGTAAAAAAAGTTATGTATTTAAACAATATCATTATACCAATAACTTAGCTCTGTGAAGCATATGTTCACAAATATCCGTGCACAAGGCCAAGTCGATTGGTTGAATATTTTTTTAGTTACATTGCCCGCAAAGTATAAAACTGTCGTTTCGAGAAAACCACATTTCAAGTTTTGTGGTAGCCTGGCGCTCCGTAGCAAAACCGGCTATATCCGCTTTAATTTTTCGAATTTCGTTTTGCGGCTTTGGGAACATATTGTCGTGATGTTCAACTGTTGATTTATGCAACAAAAAAAAATCGATTTCTTCGATCCGCTACACCAGGCTCCCCCTTAAGGCCTCCACTCGATCTTCATTGATGACGGACGGTCGTCCGGAACCTGGCTCATCGGAGATACAAAAGCATCAGGTAGAATTATAAATAACTTTCGCCACAAATAGCACTTCGGCTTTCAGTTTTGAAGCCTTGAAAGTTGGAAACTTTCGCTTTATCATCGGTAATTAATAGGTGAACGCCATGTTAGAAGTGTGGTTTGAAAGTCAATAAAATGAAAAATTTCAAAGTGCCTTTCGCTCCGTCATGCAAAGAAGAGTATAGTATTACACTAGAGGTCGATACTATAAATATATGTATGACGTTTTAAAGATATGAATAATGCAGAACTTAAGTTAGATAACTAGAGAATCAGCAGTAGACTCCAAAGCGTTTCCATCCGCCGCTGTGGTCTGCTATTTTCGAAAAAACTCGGGAGACCTACATAGCTAGGCTACATAAGAGTACGTGCCCCCCGTGGTCTTAGCGAGAATAATACAGCAACTGAACCTAACAATTGCGACAAGTTTCCTCTTACGGCAAAAGAACGGGCTGTTTCTAAGTAATTTGTCGCTGAGTGATGAAAAGTGGATCACGTATCAGTTCAGAATATGGTTCGGAGAAAATAGTGGAAGGTAGTGGGTTGACGGAGATCAACGACCGCAGCCAGATGCCGAAGTTCTTCTTCACAGTGGCAACAGATGCAATAAAAGCTACGAGGAAAACGTTCCGCTCTCATTCATCGTAAAAGTGTTTTTTTTTTACATGATAATCGCATACAGGACAAATTTTAGAGCTCGTATGATTGTTTTATCTTACCCCCATATTCGTCGGATCTGACACCAACCGTAATACTACATACTGTGTACGGTCCGTCGATGAAAAGAAGTCGGCGAGAAAATTTTGTGGTCCGAATGGCCTATCCCTATAGGTAAAGTGACCAGATATTTTCTGTTCCAATGCGGGACAAGCAAGCAAGGAAAAAAATGGGTTAACAGATCCGTGAGGAGATCTTTTCCGTAGTTTATTAAAGCATTTACGATATATTTAAAAATACATACTTGTGATTATAAAGTGATACATTGAAACGAAATTAAAAATATTTCTTTTTTCGCAACAAAAAGGGCTATACTTCCGAATGGCCCCAGTGGCCGATCGACGGGAGATTTTTGGGCAGGGGTGGGGAGGGTGCTTGGACCCTAAATCTAAAATTGTTGCTTCGGGAATTTATTAGTTTACGAGATGTTAATAAAAAACTTTTAGTATTTCTGTTGACTTATTCTGACATTACGGATTCCACTTTCCAACTTGTTACTAAGTTTGGAGATTTGAACCAGAAACTTGGAGATGCGATCCATCCTATTATACAGGGTGGATACCTATTACTTTATTGATAGGCAATACTCTAGGTGGGTGATTCTACAGGACAAAATAAGACGAAAATATAAAATACAATTTTTTAATATCGCGCTTCGTTTTCGAGAAAATTGGCTTTGAATTTCAACTAAATATGCATGCCATTTAAGTGCCGCAGAGGCACATGGAGGTAAGGGGAACGCGTCCAGCTGTCCGTAGGACAATTTGGGGGGAGGGCAGGATGAAACTCCGTTAGGGCTACGTATATGCAGTTGAAAAAAATAATTTGTAAAAAAAAATTAACAATAATTTTTTATTAATATTTCGGAAACTAATAAATACCCGAAGTTACAATTGTAAATAGGGTCCACACTCCCTCCCCACCCATGCCCTCAAGCTTCGTGTCGATCGGCCACTGGGGCCATTCGGAAGTATATCCGAATTATTTTGTTGCAACTATAGTACAAACGTAACGCTTATAATAATAAGAAAAATACGAAATGAGCAGAAATGGGGACTTGATCCGAATTTGGGGCATTCACCTTACATGTCCAATCCGGGACACTTTGTGGGGCACTTTACAATGCGGGACAAAGGGCTCAAATGCGGGACGTCTGGTCACTTTATACAGGCCGGAACATAGTGAATTTGGCAACGCTGTCATCAGTCCTATTCGAATTTTTCTGAAGCGTTTCGCGCGTTATGTCACGGCCGGCTCTGGTACCGGTCGGAACATAGTCATCGGACTGATGCGGTGTTGCCACATTGTAGTGTCCGGTTTGTACTACCATGGACCTAAGAATTAAATGGACGGAGCACAAAGTCTCAACACGGACGAGGGGGTCCAGTCAGTCGATCGGGAGGAGAGAAGTCGTGGTGGACGGCTTGTGATTGGCGGAGTAGTACGCATGCGTCGCGCGTTATTTGAAATGGAATGCTGAACGCTTATACATATATGTACCCGTAAAAACCGAGAAGCTCGAAAGAACCGAGAAACTCGATTTTTTTCGAGCGGCTCGAATATACTTGGAGCAGATCGAAATTTTCGAGCAGACCTACGGTGTCGAGTAGCTTGAAGCTAGAAGCTTGAACATTTCGGGCAATACGAATGTTTCGAATATTTTAGGTTACGAAGAAAAAAGTAAGAAGAAAAGAAAGATAACATAAAGGGAAGTGTATGAATACGTTCATAAATACACAAAAAAAAATATAAAAAAATTTAGTACTTATTTTCAAAAGTTACAGAATATTTCCATTTACAGCTTATATTTTAATTATTCACGTTACTTATTTACATTCCCGTAGATAAACGTAACCTAAAATATTAGAAACATTCGTATTGCCCGAAACGTTCAAGCTTCGAGGTACTCGACACAGTCGGGCTGCTCGAAAATTTCGATCTGCTCCAAGTATATTCGAGCTGCTCGAAAAAATTCAAGCTTCTCGATTTTTTCGGGCCACCCGGTTCTTTCGAGCCACTCGGTTTTTACGGATACTCGGCTCGGCTCGGCTCGGCTCGGCTCGGCTCGGCTCGAAAAACCGAGCCTAGCTCGATTCGGTTTTTCCGAGTACTCGAACCATAGACATATATAGACAGAGTGTAAGCTGAGGGGGGTGTAAGATTCGCGGTAAGGGGAGCGATACAGGCAAATCGGGTAACGCAGTGGTTATGTATACCGAATGCTTCCGAAGCTAACCCGACGTCGGGCCGACGTGCCTGTATCTGACTTCTGCCTTTTCCCCTCCAAGCCTATCGTTCCCCTCGCCTATAGTCCCAGCTTTTACACCATAATGGCCACCTAAGAATTTGGATACTTTGCCGGCCATTTTGGTGGTATATATGCATAAGTTTTAAGTAAATAAAATTTACAATTTCCATGAAAAAATCCTGGTCCTCTAAAGGTTAATAAACTTTTTTTTCATTACACTACAGGGTGAGTTACGTAAAACAGAACACCTAAATATCTCCAATATTTGTAGAGATAAAAAAAAGTTTATTCGCAAGATTTATATGGTATCGAGGGGGTTATAACGTAGTAGTAATAACTTTTGTTACATGTGGAGGACCATCGGATATTTCAAGGTCAACTATGTTTTTTTTTTAAACGGAAGGACATATTTTTTTACTTTTTGCAAGAAAAAGGGGAAGAAAAATTAAATTTTTGATTTTACGATCTGTGTAACTTTTTTGTACAATTGATAATAAATGTGCCAATTTCAATTATTTTCTTTTTTATAATTTCAATTTGAGATAAACATAACTGATTTGTGAAAGAGGGGGGCGCGGTAATTAGCTTGGCCTAGGGTGCAAAATAACATAGCGCCGGCACTGCTCATATCTCTATTACACGTGTATACTGCTTGACACGCAAATGTTATAACTTGACCAAGTATAATTACGTCAGATACTGAACATCGTGTGGGTCTTGTGACTCGTGCTATCAAACAGAGGAAAAACAGACAGTCAAGTTATCGCATAGTTTTTTACGCATTCAAGTCAGTTAATATTCAATGTGTGCATTATTCATTAGTATGCTGCACGAATGTGTACACGAAGCATAATTAATGTTTTACATTGGAATACGTGATTGATGCAATACGAAACAGTAGATCCACTCGACAATTAGAATTGCCTATATATTCGCCACTGAAAATTGTTTATTTTTAAGATATGCGTGCTTCAAAGAAAACACAAAACGATTACGAATTAATACGATTTAAAGTATATCTCAAAAGTCATATTTTATGGAACAGATCTAGATTTAGTTAATGCAGAGAGTAAAATTAATGAACTCGCATATTTCGAAAACAAAAATATCCAATACAATTTTGATAATGGGTTCTGAAAGTTCATAAGAAGAATAAAAAAAAAGGGGTTTCACCCCCCAAATATGCAAACGAACCAAAATAAAAAACACATATTTGTTATTTTTCGGTCCTCCAAAACATATCCAAAAAACCAAAGCAATCTGACAAGGGAAGATCCCGAAAATTCAAAAAATTCTGAAACTTTGTGGATATGTAGGGGATTTCCTCCTGATTACAACGCATTTTTTTTTGCTGCCCAATATCACTCTAAGGGGGTGAAATTAATTTTTCGATTTTATTTTGTTACACGTAATCTGTAAGAGATAGAAAAAAAGTTTCAAGACAAAAGTTACTTCTTTTAATTAGATCTATCAATTCGCAAACGTTTTATCAATTGTTTAAACAATTAGAAAAGTTATAAACAAAAATATGAACAATATGTTCTAAAATTCGTTTTTTCACGTGAAATCAGAACTGGATGTTTAAATAATTATGAAACAGCATAATCCGTATTTTTTCCCACACAATTTCAACTATTTTCGTATTGCGGAATTGTGCTTTTCGACAATCGAAGAACTTTTGGATTCGATTATAACGTACCTTAAGCTGCACGACGAGCAATGTTATTCTAACATTTATTAGGAAATAATATGCGACGCGTAGTAAGAAAGTAAGATAATTTATATACCTACTTTTGTCTCTAATTACACATGGGACAAATATTTGAGGTGCAAAAAGAGGAGAAGAAGGGAACTGTTAGATAAAACTTATCCTTATTAGAACTTTTTATTTTTAACATAATTATCGAACTTTTCTCTTATTTGCTCACCAAACAGGCGAGATAATGCAGGCGTTTAGTAAGCGATTTAAGTATAGTCAGATAACTTTGAAAACACTTGTGTGATTATGAATTATTCTTCACGGTGATGAAACTCTTCAAAAAAATGTTGAAAACATAGATATTGCTTACACCACGCACATCGTATGATAGCATAATTACCGCACATGGAACAACGAGGTGGATGTATGAAATCTTGTTGTGAAAAAGCGAAATCTACTGGATTTTCAAACTGATTTGGTTTCTCAACGATATATACCACTTTTATACCATGCATAAGCAAACACATCGTCATACTTTGGTGATGAAAGTTGATTCTGAATAAGAGATTGTAATTTAATGACATTATTCCTTGCATTTAGCTGCACATCGTAATTAAACAATAATACAAGGTTCGAAAAATTTCGTACAAAGTTTTTCCATATTCGGAAACCATATAGGGGAGACCGGGGCAAGTTGATACAGACGAATTATCTCGACACTGTATATATGTAGCTCCACTTGAGCCAGATATGTGAAGATTGTTGTCCAATTCTTTCCTACGATCCAGCGCACGTTTGTGTACATTGACGTTAACAATCGTTTTTTAACTGTTTTCGTCATATATATAGAGAAAATTAAATAGTTTTGATACATCCAAATTGATCGTCAAAAAACATTTTTTCATTCATTTTGTATGTATTTTCTCAAGTTTCCGCTTACTATATATTAAAGAGGATGAACCAAAGTACATTTTGGCATATTTGTTATTAAGTAATTAATTCAAATACAAACTGAACAAAAATTGAAAACAGAATAACGCATCAACAACTAGCCCCGCAGTGGGGGTAAATTGACACATTTTACCTTCGTCCAAATAACATTTTTTAATTCATTTTGTATGTATTTTCTCAACTTTTCATTCGCAACATATTAAAGAGGAAGGACCAAAGTGAATTTTAGCATATTTGTTATCAAGTAATTAATTCAAACAAAAATGAAAAAAATTGAATACTAAAAAACGTATCAACTAGCGGTTCCTGTAGTTCCTGTAGTTTTCTTTTCAATAACAAAACGCTTCGAGATCCCGCATGTGGTAGATATACGTTTGCTAACCATTCCATAACCAATTCACTTGTTAACTTTCCAGATGCGGACGCCTGTGTATAAACATTCCACGGTCGAAACTAAGATTGTTGTACACGTGGACCAAAATTACCACCCTTTCCTGCAGGACAATAAATAGCGGAGAAAGTAGTTTCCCAGAAGCTGATATTGTGGGGAATATGGTGTAGCTATGTGTAGTAGCGGGTCTATACTCTGTATGACTGCTGTAACACTTTTGGCTCCTTGTTCAGCTGAGGCACGGCCCGAATGTAATTCCAGATTGAATCCGCTTTCATCAGCACTGCATGTATTGTTTGTTCCGACACCTCTAATACGAGGTTTAACATTATTTACAAAAGTCGAAGCAATTTCATTTAATTGCGTGGTATCTGTGCCGCATGATCTGGTAATAAATTTGTTCACTTCTCTTCAAACTATTTTACACGTTCTCTTAAAATTCCAGATCCAACGTCGAGATGCTTTAAAATTTTCTAAACTTGCCTCTTCAATAGCTTGTAAGGCCCATCTTTGAATGTCCAAATCATGAATAACGGCACGAGTTTCAATCCCGTCAACAAATTTATTATACACATATTCAGGAATTTGTAACAATTTTTCCCGTCGTGTCCCACCTCTGCTCACCGTTTCTTCCCATCCAATGAAAACAAGGCAATTCTGCATAGATATAAAATAGATACGAAGCACCTTAACATAACAGGACATCGTTTACCACTCACCTATACAATTGGTATACAGATGAAACTTTTCGAAATTTATGTTTGACAGATTGTAAAGAAAGCTGGGTCTTCTTACCACTCTTCCAAAATGCAACAGCCTTTGTTTTATATTCTAAAGTCACAATACCTCCTGCTTCTGGTACACACTGCTCTTCTTCGAACTCTATCCCCTGATAACCATCTGTCTCCAGTCTGACATCAGATTGGTAGCAGGGTCTGGCTCTGGCATGAGAGCGCAGAGTCTGAACCGTAGCAGATGGCAGAATCTGCTGCCGATCTGACATCAGTCACTGACATCAGGCTCTGCACCTGTTACGTCTGTATATAGTGTCTCTACGAGCTATAGTGACTTAGGTGTGAGGCCTCTCAGCGGGGTCTTAACCGATATCCTGCTGGGTATGGGCCGCCAAACGTGGCCTCCTACTACCTCTTGCAGGACTGTGCTTAGGGATTACCAGGGCAAAACCGGGGCCCTAAAGATTAAGTAATATAATTTCGATTTTAATAAAATAAAAAAGAAATTGAAGAAATTGATTATCAATATTAACCCTTAACTGGTATCCTGGGGTCGCTCATGACCCCAAGCACCCAAAGTTCGATGTACAATTTTCGGTTGTCTAAGTTGGTAAACTGAATTTCTAATTAATTTTATAATAATAGTTTAACTTTCTACGCTTCTATTATTTTCTACATTGCCTAAGAAGAAAATATTCATAGTGGTTGCTCTAGTGTCGACTTTACAAATTTCTGTGCCCTTTTTTATTTGGGGTCTGCCACGACCCCAGTATACCAGTCACGTTTGCCAAAAACAGTATACCAGTTAAGGGTTAAAAGACATCGATTAAGCTTTGCTACTGGCATTTAAAATTTGTCTCGTTGTCAGCACATATTAAATACAAATCCATTGTAGTAAGGTATATGTACTGCATTAGAACAGTCGTAATATAAATTATTTTATATTAACAACTTATTTTAAATTAAAGTCACTGCATGTCTTGAAGTAATGTTGGAGACTTTACCCTTTAGGACCCCAGTTTTGTCCTGGTCTTCCCTAAACACAGTCCTGCAAGAGGTAGTAGGGGGTACGTTTGGCGGCCCGTACCCAGCAGGGTATCGGTTAAGACCCCACTGAGTGACCTCACACCTAAGTCACTATAGCTCGTAGAGGCACTATACCTGAAGCGACCTCAGGGCCGCTCCGGCACCTTCAGTGGGCTCCTTTTTTCTTTGGAAGCCTTTTTATTTTAGTACCGCCCTCGCCGTCAGGGGGATAATATTCTCGCGGTTGTGTACATGACGATGTATTATAAGTACACTCCGGACGGAGGCGATAGTAGTCTAGAAGTCAAATTCCTAAAATTGAAATTGACTTCAGGGTATATAGATTGCAAATTGGCAATACAAGAAGGTGATTATTCCCAACATCCTTTTCCGACACTGAGTCTTGAAGCTGGTATCCTGCTCGGCTCAGCGAACCCATCCTTATTATCCTTACATTTTCCCTCTTCATTAATAATTAGTTTGTTTTTAGATGGTAAAGCCAAAACGAACTAGGCGTTTTGGAAGGAAGACGGTACTAGGAAAGTTAGCCCGGGGACTTTACCTCACAGTAAGTGAGGAACCCAGCTTCCATTGGGGGATTTCCATTGAGTCCACGATGTACAGACTCACTCCTATAACCCTGCATACTAGGGAGATACCAGACATTTCTAAAATAGCAGTAACCGATCCACGTTTAAAATATTATTTAAATAAATTATATAATAGTGTAATAAATAGTTTGTTAGATAACCCAAATTTATCCTCCTTTATATATGGCACAGTCTTTCCAAATGTTACGTCTTTGATAGGATGTAACAACACACCTCAGAACGCAGCCATCTGTGGACACAGACGACTACAGTTCTGATGTCAGACTCTGCTGCCCAGATCTGGCTATCACGGTTGTTTCTAAAAGTTCTTCGCGTGTAGGTACACATGTATCATCCGCAAATTCTACAGAATGTGGTCGAAACGGTTCCAAAAATTCTATTGTAACATCAGTTTCCATTGAAAATGATGTGTCTTCTTGCGCTTTACTAAGCATATCCTTTATTACGTCGTGTAACTCCATTTCTCTATTATTAACAGGCGTCTCATTATTGTCCTCAATTAGGAATGTTGTCTTAAGTAAACGAAAATATATTTGCAGGATTTATGAGAACTATTTTCAACACTACACGTTTGTTACACAGAACCAACGTATATTTACTGCTAACATCCAAACATAACCTAAAAATAAACTAGTATTTCTTATTGTTAATGAGTCTTTACTCTTCAGATGCCTTCGATACTACTGACAATAATAACGAGTCGAAGCATTTAGTATTGTTGTCTTCAGGACAAATCTAAAGAACTGATAATACCTATATCTTATATACATATATCATATGTGTATCTTACTTTATCATGTCTGAAGAAAACATATTTGTACAGTGAAATGTCTTACTAAAATTGTTCGTCTTCATTTTCCTTAAAAATAATGTATCATCCGATAAGAATACTAATATGTACATGTATTCTCATTATTAATGATTAAGAGAATAATACACATGAGATAACACTTTGATGGGAGACAAGATTAGGTATAAGGTAAGTTCGGGTAGTAAGGCCCAGCAGGTAATAAGGCCCACCTGTAATTTATCCTTGGTAGGTGAATCCACAATCTTGTTAATGCCATCTATTGCATTTACTACGTACGAAATGTCACTCGAAGAACCCCCACGCGATTAATATAACATTTGCCGGCTGTGAATTCAACAAATGTTTCCTCCGCATCTAGCGTTGCTGCAGTTATAAGAATTACGTTTGGCTTTGTATTAGAAGTACGCATTATCCAATTACTGTACAACTATAGGTATATACAAGTATATATGTTGGCGACATATTTCCACAAAATTGATGATTTTGTAAAGTGCACGTTTAAACATATAACCTCGGCAATGAGGAAGTGACAAAGCAGATAATAAGGCCCACCAAAATATTAAGTGGGTAGTTACGTTTCTCAAACGATTCTTTCGATATTGAGAAGAGCTCCAAAGCACGTACCACTTCAACCGGAAAAAAAGACAAGAGTGTGTGAACAAGAACTCATGCCATCCACCTCTAGAGAAACCGTGGACGGTAACTCTGCAGACAGTTGGTTTTGCAAATTATGCAGAACTGCATTCAAGACAGATATGCGACAGTGTGTCATGTGTCTCATCTGGATACACGAGGAATGCGTTGGGCTCACAGCTGAGGTCGAAGGTGTCTTTTTTTGCCCGAATTGTACATATTAAATAAGTGGGCCTTATTTCCTATAGAGCAGGGAATAAGGCCCGATTACAAGGTTTTTAAAATCCTATTAATTTCCGTATTTATTGTGTTCATATATTGTTACAAATATTATAGTGTATAGTTTAATGTCCATAGATTTCTATAAAAAAAAGTTTTCAAAAATATGTACAAGTTTTTTTTTTTAAAAATTATAAAACCTTAGGTGGGCCTTATTACCCGAACTTACCTTATATTCATATCATACAAGTGCTTTCAATGATAGCTAACTATACTTAAATTGCTTATTAAACGCCTGCATTATCTCGCATGGTTGATAAGCAAATAAGAGACAAGCCCGATAATTAAAAATAAATAGTTGTAATAAGGATAAGTTATATCTAACAGTTCCCTTCTTCTCCTCTTTTTGCACCTGATATATTTGTCCCATGTGTAATTAGAGACAAAAGTAGGTATATAAATTATCTTACTTTCTTACTACGCGTCGCATATTATTTCCTAATAAATGTTAGAAAAACATTGCTCGTCGTGCAGCTTAAGGTACGTTATAATCGAATCCAAAAGTTCTTCGATTGTCGAAAAGCACAATTCCGCAATACGAAAATAGTTGAAATTGTGTAGGAAAAAATATGGATTATGCTGTTTCATAATTATTTAAACATCCAGTTCAGATTTCACGTGAAAAAACGAATTTTAGAACACATTGTTCATATTTTTGTTTATAACTTTTTTTCTAATTGTTTAAACAATTGATAAAACGTTTACGATTTGATAGATCTAATTAAAAGAAGTAACTTTTGTCTTGAATTTTTTTTTCTATCTCTTACAGATTGCGCGTTACAAAATAAAGTCGAAAAAGAGCCGAATCTTCAGGGGTTAATTTCACCCCCTTAATCAGGAGGAAATCCCCTACATATCCACAAAGTTTCAGAATTTTTTAAATTTTGGCGTTCGGGATCTTCCCTTGTGAGGCGGACACCTGAATACCTGTTCTTGCAAGTATAAGCTACTACAAGTATACTGTGAACAATTCATTTTAAAATTGAAATATGTCTGATAAAAATGCAGTTTTCGAGCTGAAAGTTTTTTTGCAGTCTGTGTATGTGGAAATAAAGAGATAAGGGTATGGCTTTTACAATTTTACAATTTTTTCTATTTTTTTTTTAAGTAAGAAAACTAATTTTGGTACCGTATCAATTCTTACACAATTCAGTTTAACATGTACAATAATATTAAAATACATATTTTCAAAATTGCGTCTGCAAAACAACTGGTACTTGATTTTCATCCGAATGTCCCCTTGTCATGCAAGTTTGGATGTCTGTGTGTTATCTGGGTGTTGAATAATATTTGCTGGAACTTCACTATCAAGAGATATTTGAAATCGCATTTTATTTTCATTGTATTACTGATAAAGAGACGCCACATAAGGAGGGGTGTCAACACCAATACTTTTTTTAGTCGAGTCTAGAGCGAAAATAAAAGAACACTTGTTCAAGGCTTGCCAAAGTGCTACGATATTTTAAAGCAAGTACTATAAATAAATAAAAGCATTTTAAACCAATGGCTGCATAGCGTACTATTATAATAAACCATTTAATTATTGGAGTGACTAACGCAACATTTTTTTATAAGATATTGTTTCTGCGTAACATTGCTTTTTATTATAATTATTCTTATTTTACAGAAAATTATTTCGCAATTATATATATATATAATATTATTTAAAATTTTTTTCAAAATTACAGAAAGACCTCGATTAGGTATCAGATTATCAGAACACTGACTTACCAAAACTTGAATTATCCGAACCGAGTCTTCTGAAGAAGAAAGACAAATAAAACAAATGCCTACAGTGTATTGATTGAAGTCGTACTTTTGTTTCCTAGAAATTATCATTTTTAATTACATGTACACCTTCACTTTGCCGTTTAAAATTCCTCGTCGTTCAGCTGTTTAACTTCATCGTTTACACACATATTCTACGTAAGATTCGTTATCGGTTAACGGGAGCTTTTTTAATTAAATTGAACCTTTTTTTTAATAACAATAAGAAACGTACGACTTTTATAGCGAAAATCACGACCGTTTCTCTTCGAAGTTTTACCATTGCCGCAATTTTTGCTTTTCGAAAAAAGGCGCCGGTACCCGAGAACTACGATCCCAAAGATTGTTAAAAAAAATCGGTGATTTTTATTGCAGAATCACTCGTACGGGCTGAATCATGCCCACCGTTTGGGGCGGCGCACAGTGTTCGATATAATGTACAAAAGTCAAGAATCTGAAGTGTTCGATCCACAAATTCTTTTATCTTAAAATGTTAATAAAGGAACGTAGGTTTTAACTCTACCCATAACTTTTGCTGTATTTACCAATTTGTTGTAAAAAATGACACTAGAAATTTATTTCAAATCACGGTGCATTTTTTCAAACACGTGCCATTGACCGAATGTTTATGCTTTTCATTTGATTTTCATAAGTTGCGTTTAATACTGCCATGCCTTCAAAACTGCCAAGTCAGTTTCTTACAATATCAACAATTTGTACGAATTCCTTATGTTAAGTGTTTAACAACTTCAAGGAGACTTTTAAAAAAAGTACCAAAAAGTACCTCCGTGATTTTTTGTATATTAATTTAGGGAACATTAAACTTTATATTAACGTCAATTTCAGCTGCCCGAATTTGCCCGAAACAGAAAAAAGTCAAAATCATTATTAAAGCGTTCGCCGCCCAGGCCCGTGCTGCGCCCGCCGCGTAGCGTAGGATTATACAAACAGGATAATTTGTAGGTTTCTAAACACCTTGTAAATGAGCCCTGTTTCGTGTAGAGCAGGTACTTAGACACGTGCTTTGAAGCACTTCCCTATCTCTTTTGTGACTTCCTTATTCTCGAGGTTATAATGTTAAACGTGTACTTTACAAAATCATCAATTTTCTGCGAATACGTTACCAACATATGTACTTATACATACTTGTAGTTGTACAATAATTGGATTATGAGGACTCCCAACATATATCAGAAAAACGACATAATTGTTATAATTCGTGCAACGAAAGTTGAGGGGGAAGCAGTTGTTGAATTTACAACCGGGACATTATATATCAACGACGCGGAAACATCTTCGAATGACATTTCGTATGTAATAAAAGCAATATTACCTACTGGGCCTTATTACCCGCACTTACCCTACATGCATTTAAAAAAAAATTTAAAAACTTGTAACATCAAAGATGTATAAAAAAGTCCTTTTATAAACAAATATGAAATTTATTTTCAAAAATTTTACTGCAGAGAGAAGTTATTAATTTTTGTCCATTTCCCTATACCCATCGAACACTGTGCGGCGCCAAAAAAAACATGTTCTACGTACAGGCCACATTTTTAAAAAAATTCCAATTCTCACACCTGTTTTATAATCTACAAAAATATACCTACCTATAAAACACAAAAAGAATTCCACCAATCGGACTAATAGCTTATACCTGAATCACTCCCGAACATTGATCACCTTTTAGTGCCGAGAAACGTACATGATCCGTTAATTAACAATATATCGAAACTATATTACACAAATCAGGTCCAAAAAAAGTCTAATGGATTCTTGCCTTTCGAAAGATCGAACTCGGATAATCTGAATGCTTCGTGCAATCCTTGATGAAGGCTTTTTCGATGGAGGAGTTGACAGAGTCAATACTAAAAACTTATAGCTTACTGGCCGGGTTGGAGTTAGTCGGTTTTACTTTCGATTTTGGAGAAAAAGAGGCATGGTAATGAGTTACCGCCTACAACTTACAGCGCGCACCCTTGCCAGTGAAATCCTTGCATTTATGTCTTTAGACCCTGGAAACGTTTGGTGACTGCAAGGCGATTTTTGTTAATGATAGAGGAAAGTTTGAATTTACAGCGGCTGCGACGTTTGTTGACCTTACGAACTTATCACCTGGCTTCGAGAAAATCTCTTAGCTCAACGTGACTGAGGAAGATTTGGATGTACTTCTTTTACGCGGATGTTGGCTCCAAGAACGCAACACTGTTTAGTTTCTAATTTTTTACTTATTTCGGTGAGATAAAATGTTCTAATTTAAACAGTGATATGCAATATGGTAGTATCTGCTATCGCATGCGGGTCATCAAATGCTGTACACTATCACGTCGGGGTCGCAGAAAGTGTGCACACATAGCGATCTTTAAGTCAGGGAAAATTAAAAAAAAAATTGGAGCTTCGAAAGGCATATTTTTGTGACTTGTGTTTTATCCTTGAGATGTAAAAGTGGAAAGCATTATTTGTCATGGTATAAAAAATTACATTAAATTATTACTTTTTATTGTTACTACACTTGGGCTGTACACGAAATTAGTATCTTTCTTTTTGATTTATTTAGGTATTTGATGTATCATTGTTAGAATATAATGTTTATTTATTTAAGAAAATAAAAGTTACACAGTCGAACGTCAGTATAATAATAATAAGAACTGTATAAAACTTAAACTAAAAGTAATAGAAAGAATACTGTCTTTAGCGCGATACAAGTTAACCGTTCAGAGGGTTTTCCCCTCTTTTGGGTCTCCTGTAGCGAAAGAAAGGAAAACTCATAAGTTACCGGGTCCTTAAAGTCCCTGACACTCTGACTCTAGGAACAGTCTATCGTTGTACATATTCCAACAATCATATACTTCAAAACTATGTACATATAGGTATACATGTACAGTAGAATAACTTCTACTGCAAGCTTCGTTAAAACATCAGCACATTTTCTCTTCGTGGCAATTATTAAGAAATTAACACACTGTACTGAACTTTATACAACTTATAGCTTGAATTATTGGTACAACTGCAAAATCAGAATGCAATCAACGAGATTTGTTTGCGACTTTCGAGACAAAGTTGGGCAAATTCTACTTTGAATAACGAATAAAATTTAAAGATTTATTTATAAATAATGAGTAAATTTTATTCCGACGAATATTCATTCATAAAGAATGAATACATTTTTTTTTGTACGCACATTGATAATATCATATTGATAACGAATATACTTTTATTTTTACTCGCATCTGAAATAATACGAATGAAAATTTATTCCATATTTGTTTTATGAGAGATGATTTTTAGTCGAGTGTTGCACTTAGTACATAATATGTGATTGAATCAAGCTTCCAGTGATGACAATAATTATTATGTCTCTTACCAATAAAATATTATGCATCATTAATATAAGTACTATTCAGTTTATTCATAAAGTCAAAGAAAATTGATTTAAATTAATCTCTGCTTAAGCAGAATAAAATTTCTCTAGTAAAAAAATTGACTCACTTTAAAATTAAAAATTCTTTGTCGTGCACTGTTTCCTCTCCTATTCCCTGTATTTAAATACGTAATATTAATGAAAACATACTGTGCAAATATCTGTTTTAAATAAGGAAACAGTGCACGACAAAGAATTTTTAATTTTAAAGCGAGTAAATTTTTTTACTTGAGAAATTTTATTCTACGGTCACGTTATGTTAAAAACTTACTTGTATAGGAATGTATTTACACGGTGAATCACCGGATGTCGAAGATAAGTACTTAAATTGCCCAATCTAGACAGAATATTCCAATCAAAGATTACACGATGTTTGGAGAGGGATATAGAATAATTACATTTTTTGGAATGTTCTTTTTATCGGGATATGATAGTCATTTCCGGCCTCTTGATATGATTGTTATCGTACACCACATACTTGTGATCTCGCAATTTGCGTCACAGACATTGTCACATGAATGTGGGTGACAAGTACAACTGTGCATCTTGTTGGATTTCATCATTAAATTCCATTTACACTATCTTGAACAAAAAAATTACATAAGATGTAGGGTTGCCTGTGCAACCGTACGCCTAATTTGTAAGTAAAAAAGTATCAATGTATAAGGTAATTGGGGGGTAGATGTCGAAGGTTTCTTAGTAAATTTATACAAAACTTAATATATATGTTCCTATGAAATCAACAAAACTTATTTGTTATCTAAATCATATACTATGAAACGAACGCTACTAAATTAACAAAAACTAAATGTTAAGGGGGTATACCCGTTTGAACCCTCGGAAAATGTATACATTTTGTGGATTTTTTTACAAGTCAACGGTTTGATGCAGATTTCCCGTTTTTTAACTATGTTTACATAGTATTATGAACTACTTATAAAAAAAGTTTCAGTTAAAAAGCTATTGTTTTTCGGAAGTTACGGATACATGTCCGAAAGTCTCTCGATTTTAGACGGCTAAACGGTGGCCCTAAAAACTCGCGCTACGTTCAACCAATTTACTTCAAATTTTGCATGCAGAATCATAATAAGATTCCGCATCGTCCAACGAAGGCGATTTTGAAAATTTTGAAAAATAAAGAAATGGTGAGAGATCAAAGGTAAAGTTAAATTTTTCTAAGAGAAAAATCCACCTTTTTCCTTTATAAATAATAAACGGGGAATCGAAATAAAAAAAGCCTTCGTTGGACGATGCGGAATCTTATTATGATACTGCATGCAAAATTGGAAGTGAATTGGTTGAACGTAGCGCGAGTTTTTAGGGCCACCGTTTAGCCGTCTAAAATCGAGAGACTTTCGGACATGTATCCGTAACTTCCGAAAAACAATAGTTTTTTAACTGAAACTTTTTTTATAAGTAGTTCATAATACTATGTAAACATAGTTAAAAAACGGGAAATCTGCATCAAACCGTTGACTTGTAAAAAAATCCACAAAATGTATACATTTTCCGAGGGTTCAAACGGGTATACCACCTTAAGCCATGAAAGCAACAATTCTTCTCATAGACAATTTGGCATCTTACCCCAATGCATTTGTAATATAAAAAGCATATTCGTCAGGCATCTTAATCTCATTGCGATGCCATTTCAACCCACATCAAACGTTGGAGATGATGCAAACGAAACAAAAAATGATGCGGTACTTTTTATTCGGTACAATTTTCGCAAGGATTAGCAAAAGAAGATCATCCCCTGTCCATTGTCCTCTGTTCGATTTTCTCACGTAGGTTCGCATTGTTTAGTATAAATACACTTTGTTTACTAAAATAAGTAAGTCGCAACGTTTATGCTGACGCGGTATCTTACCCCAACCCAATTTATGCATCTCGCACCAATGTGTTGGGGAAATCGTTAAGTAAGCCAAATTGTACGCCAATCATTTGAGCAAACACCAGAATAAATAATAGAAATACCTTCTGTCCAGCTAACAACCCCCCGTTGTTGATAACACTTTCTTTTTCTTATTACAGCACAAAATATCAAGGGGTAGCAAAATTTTTTACGGACGCTGTAGCATAATCTGTTTCAAGACACGTATTATGTTGTATGTTAAAAAAAATTCCAAGCAATATCTTTTAGCAACGGACACAACAAAAAAGCATCTACATTCTACTGGATAAACTCTGAGTTATGGTTAATTGGCATCTTACCCCCATTCAACACCCTCCCCCCAATTACCTTATACGGCTTAAAATGTTAGTAGTTTTTAAGATTATATTAACCCCTTGCGTATTATAGGCGCGCATTTATGCGTTTATTCAGTGTGCGGGGAACGCCCAAAGGCGTTCAGCGACTACGGTAAGGAGATACGATTAGAGAAGTCCCGCACGCTGCGTACGCGGAGCGTTTAAATTCCCAGCATGCAATGGGTTGGACAATACTCAAAATATTTGCTATTCTAAATAACTATATCACACTTCACGCGTATCTTCTGCCGCTGTCTGTGATAAGCGGTGATCATTATTTTTTTAATTACCATCGAAGAAAATAATCGACGGCATTATTATAAGTACTGTTATCGTCACATTTGTCCGCAGGGTCCAATCCACTAATTACGATTTTGTCTCTGCAATATTTACTATTGGAAATGTATATATTTAAAACTATGTATTCTCCTAGAGAGCAGTCCGTGGATCGACGCGCGGGCCAAGGCGTAGCTTGGTTTCCTTATTATTATTTTTTTTTTTGGATGCTCCGGACTGTTGTGGTCGTCGACGAAACCGATACACAGTCAGTCCTGGTTTTGAACCTGTAGTAAAGACAACCGTCGCGATATCTTTTTCCAAAACGAATCTATTTCATTTAATTATAGAAAACCTAAGTTCATATAAACGAAGTGTTATTTATTTAATTAACCAAGACACGATTAGGACCGAAAAAGTAGTTTTCCTTTTTTCAAGATTTACCCCGCCACTTATAACTATCCAAACCCTTTTAAAGGTTTTCGGAAAAATATGATATTTCTAACAAGTACAACTTTCTTTAACGGGTTTATTACAGTCAGCTGTATAACACCACCATTGAATCACAAAAGTATATATATTAAGAAATAATATCAATACAGCGGTTAGAACTTAAATAAATATGCAAAACGAGAATGTAACTGAAATTGAGTGACTTCTAAGTAGCTCTACCTCTCACCTATATTTCATCTGCGTTATTAGGCATTTATACCATGTATTTCTAATTAGAATTTAGGTACTTCTAAATATTCAGTGCATCGTGACACTGAAGACATGACGCTGGAATGGTGTAGACCCTTGGTTTACTCCGAGTAGAATCTAATTGCTCAAACGATCGCAAACTATCCGTTTAAAAAACAATTATCCCTAGAAAAGCATACTGCTATTATAATATTGGAAAAATAACGCTACTCGAGGCAGTTTGCAGTTAGGATATTTTAAAATGCAGGATCTTCAGCACAGGTGTCTACAATAACTCCTGAACATTTGTTCAGTTTGTCTTCTTGTTAGAAATTACTCCGCAGAGGTTGAAAATAAATGTCACACTATAAACACAACTATGGTTTATTGTATAGATAGACAATACACAGTGTGTCCACGTATTAATGTTAGTTGGTTATATATAAAAGTATACAAGAAAAAAGAAACTTTAAGAGACGGAACGCGATCTGCACGGTTTGGTCAGAATTTTCAGACTGGCTACGGTCGTCACCTTATGCCCCGGTCAAGACCCTTCGCCCCTCTTCTCCAGAAAAAGAGAAACGCAGCCCCTTAGTCCTAACACTGAGACTCGTTGAACTCCAACACTTCTGATAGTATGAAATATGAATAAAAAATTAGACGGATTTGGGCACCATTACATTTCTTGTAGAAAGAACAGCTTGAAGCTGCGTTAAAAAAAGCTCCCGGATTTACTTTAACGTTAAATAAAATAGATTCGCTACAAAAAATTTGATTGAAATTGGCTGTGGTCCCTCCTTCCAATAGAAATGTTGTGTACCTATTGGTACCTATGTTCCCCGTTTAAAAAACCGGGGATGACCTCGGTATTTTAATAAAAATGTAACGCAGTAAAAAACCAACTATTACATAGTATGTTCAATTACAATCTGTACAATTTATGTTTAAAATATTTTTCTCATACAAGAAACAGTATAAAGTTTAATTCGAACTTGTCATGTTATAAGTGATTCCGCTTATACGCGCCAGTATTATAATTCATGCCGTATTTCAGTAACGATTCCCCTCTTTCTAGACACGTTATTACGTTGTAGAATTATTTTGCTGACCCCTCCAGGGTACAGATCTAAGACGCGTTGTCGGTAATCGGTAACCAGCACATCAAGGTTTTTGTTCGCGCTATAGTCGTCATTCCTGAAGAAGTCCCTCTTGGATTATATTTCTATTACAAAAGGTTGCATTTATTCAAATAGCTGCTATATGTATGAGGATTCATTCATAGTCCACATGAACACCGATCCGAGCCATTGTAGTATCGTCGCAGCTTGGCGAATGCTCGGTTCGCGCTCGGTTCACCGTCCACCAGGGTTGCCAGGAAAATCTCTACGCGTTGAGATATCATGACGTCACATAGATCTATATACACTCGAAAGCGTGGCGTCACTTGGCTCCGATTGGCTCAGCGTTGGCGTCGGTTGGCATGACGTCACGGCGTCACCAATACACTATTATTGTTGTAGGTGTTCCCCCTCTTCTACTCCGTCCTCTCTACGCCGCGCCGCCATTAAATCTCTACATATGGCAACCCTGCCGCCCACATCAACGAAACGTTCGCTTGCTCGATGCTCATGCAATGCTCATTTAGACGGTACTTCCGGTCCCTAAGTAGCGGTTAAGGAGCTAATCGTACAAAGTTAGAACAGGCATACGTAGGAGCGCCTTTAGCGATTTTCGGCCATTTGCAGTAGTGTGGGACGAATTATTTGAGCTGGGTGTACATTTTTAACCCTTAACTGGTACCCTGGGGTCGCTCGTGACCCCAAGCACCCAAAGTTCGATGTACAATTTTCGGTTGTCTAAGTTGGTAAACTGAATTTCTAATTAATTTTCAAATAATAGTTTAACTTTCTACGCTTCTATTATTTTCTACATTACCTAAGAAGAAAATATTCATAGTGGTTGCTCTAGTGTCGACTTTACAAATTTCTATGTCCTTTTTTATTTGGGGTCTGCCACGACCCCAGTATACCAGTCACGTTTGCCAAAAACAGTATACCAGTTAAGGGTTAATAACGCTTATCGTAGCTGACACGATGATGAATTCAATCACTTAGACTTCGATAACATCTATTACGTTCAGACGATACTCATTACGCTTTCGATAATAACATTGTCAATATAGGCTATATGAAGCAATTAAGGTTAAAGCATAGCTATCATATTAGTGTAATGACAGTAGGAGTTTTCCCTTAATAAATTGGTTTGAAATGTATACAGAGTGAGTCATAGCACTTATAAGTTACTATCCGAAATAACTGTTTTCACACATATCTTCAAAAATTCGCCTATGAAAGTCAATTAATGTTAGACAATGTCTCAAATGGTTCATATTAAATCATTCAGTGTTACATCTTGAAAACAAACATTCATACAAACATTAGCGGAATTGTATATGATTTACTTTTTATTCACAAGATCCTCAATGGTCTCGTAAATTGTCCACAGATATTGTGTTCTACTAATTTTCATATTCCGCCTAGGCAGTTCAGGGATGCAAGACTGTTTTATACCACTTCTTCTAAGTCGAATTTTGGCTACTTGGATCCAATTAATCGTATCTGTGAAGTAGCTAATAAGTAAACCAGTTCTTTTGATCTTTTCGCCATACCTCATTCTGCACTCAAACGTCATCTGAATATTCTAAATAATATACTGTGATATGCATCAGCTTTTCTCTATTTTTAGCTCTGCACTTTACTAATGCGATTACATCGATTACCGGAGCTTCTCAGTCAAATTATTTCATGTACCCTGCGTCACCTGTCTTAATGTCTTTTTTTCTGTTGTATCATCACGTCAACATGTCATCAGGCAAACATTACCACCACTCCTATAGGTGTTCCCCCTCCGCTAAATAAGTGGTCCTGCATAATGTTGTTTGGCAACCCTGGCCCTGACCCAGCGATATGTATTCACTCAGGAATTCGACCGTTTGCTGGGAGACCTGCGGCCCGATTCCGGGTGTCACCAAGATGGTTTCCCACGATGTCCCAATTTCCCGAGCAGCTCTTTTTCCGTATGTACCACGGACCGTTCAAGTGTCCCCGCGTCCTAGCGACAGGGTCCTGTTCTGTGGTCCCTCCCGCGAAGTTGCCATCGAGTCTGGGTATTTTCCTGTCTTCCCCCCTGGAAAGGTCCCAACTGTTGCCGCTGGCTTTCCGGACACTAGGCCGATGCTCAGTGTTCGGGCATTCAAGTTTCTTACGTATCATTTGTTCATTTGTAATGTTGAACTCAGTAGAATTGGACCCTTTCCATATTCTGCCTTGGTGGTGGAAAATCTCTCGCTATGGGCTCACGCGTGGGACTGGCGGCGAGCGCTTAACGAATACCGTCGACTCTTTCGTCGCCTCTCGCTCGCTCTTGAGTTCTCTCACTCTCGACCGACTGATTCCAAGAAGTAGTGGGGATAGCGACGAACGCTTAGCGCGGGGGTAAGGCGAGTCCATAACGAAAGTTTACTGCATAGGAATCTTCTAATAAAAAAGGGACACAGAGGGGGCGTGTCCAGTGCGTATAGCATGTATTGGAAGTTGGAAGTCGCCTACGAAGGGCTAAGTATATGTATACTTACCTTCTCCATCGTGCATATTTCGGCTGTTGGGCATGGTCGGGTAAAACGAATCGTCGGAATAATCGGGATGCTGTGTGTATACGTCGTAGGACAATTGTAAAATCAGCCTTTTTACAAAACGTTTGGCCTTTATGTCGAGAAAACGTTTTACCTCAGTTAGGCTAAACAATCATAGCTTTTCTATATTTTTCTATACATACAGAGTGTCTCAAAATTGAGCAACAATCCTGAACATGCAATATCCTGATGCAAAAAGACATCAAAAAGTCCTTTACCGTTTTAAGATCCGAGGCTTTGTTCTCAAGATATTAATAATGGAATATTACTGCCCTCCTTAGTTAAACTCTCCTATCTAGCATTTTTTCATTTTTTGAGTTGTGTTGAAATATTTGAAGTTCCACGCGTCTTTTACCTTTTAAGTAAAGTTAGAAAACTCTACGTGCTTCGTAAACATTTATAAACAATTTAATGTATTTAACCTAACTTCTTTCCTAATGGTTAAAATAACCTATCTAAAACAATTAATTAATTGGTACGTTAATAATACATCACCTACCGGTACACCTAAGCCAGACACCTATTACAAAAAATTATATTAGGCTGTTACGAAATAATGGCATGTTTTAATTTTGAATGAAGGAAAATAAGGATGGTACAAAGTAAATGATAAAACTTCAGTTTTCTCGGTTGTTTCAAAATGTTAGATAGGACATTTTAACTAAAGAGGGCAGATTAGCGGTCCAAGTTCTGGGCCGCGCAGTTTAAACTCGAAACAGCTGAGCGCGGAGCAATGACCGCTCGCGTGTACACGCAGGAGGCGTGTGTTGATACAGGTTCACGCCGTGAAAATGATCCAGCGCTAAAGGCAACAAATTTTTTAAGTGAAACGATTTTATTTAACTTGATCAATAATGCACTAAATAGTAAAAAATAATCTTTTCCTTGCACTACAATTGTGATGGTGATATGTGACTTTAAATGAAATCTTGGGGCATCCATAAGTTAATTAATTCAATTAATAATTTTTTTAGCTGCCAAATGAATTATAAAAAGGATAATCACAGAGTTTGTAGGTAGCAGTTTAAAATAATTTTTTTAGTCAAGTTGGTGTAAGTGACACCCTATCACCGAATGGATTACTAAATTATACCTGTAAATAGAAGGTACATAAGTTAATTTTATCAATTACAGATGGATTATGTCAGTCGAATAATAAGTATCTAACAATTTTCAAATAAAAATAGTTTTGCTTTTTGGATATTCCTTTATAAATAAATGAAACAGACAGAAATTTCTAAGAAAACTTTTAATAAACATCACTATTCAGTTTATCAATTTTCGCGCACGTTACAATATATATCCCGCAATTAAATTATTTCGTTGCATTAATGCGGATGCATTATTAAAATTTGAAAACTCCCACAACAAATTCTTTCGACCCTTGATTCAGTATTAAATTGATTCATTGCCCCACGATTTTATTTAAAGTCACACATCACCATCGGAATTGCAGTACAAGAAAATAATTATTTTTTCTTTTTATTTTTTCTTTGTTTAATTAAAAAAAAAATTTATACGTTTTTTTACATCTTGCGCTAGAACCGTTCACTCCAACGTGCTATTTTGGAGCGACATGTCAAAATCCACAGATTGAAGCGGCTGTGTAAACGGGCCCAATTAAACCTTTTCTTAATCGTGTTTTCTTAATAAAGCCTTCGATATATTTTTAGATACCTACTTCGCGACTTTCCTTTTCTTTACACATCTGGTCATCACCCGCTAAGATCCTTAGTTCCTTCCGAGCGAACGCGACTTAACCGTGGGTCCTAAGGCCCCCTTCCAAGGCGAAACCTAACGTCTATGTCACCACCGTACTTTCTTCAAACCACCTCTTCCTCCCTTACTCATTGACCAATCCTAGCTCCATTTTCCACACCCTCGCAATAGAAGCTACCAATAGGATTCTCCGTTGTGCCCACGTTCTTTTCCTCCGTACGTCTTTTAGCTTTAGATCTCGCTTGTACATCGCACCAGCAACTACTTCGAAGCGACTTACAATAAAGGACATTTTTATACAAGTGTTTGTATTTGCATTCTCCCGGGAACACGACAATATTTATTGTTAGCAATAATGAAGCATCACCTTGTAAAAGGGGCTGCAAAGTTGAGCTTACGCAGATGCGGCCAGCGTGACGCCTACAGCGACGATGGGCCCGACCAGTGCGACACCATAAATATCATAAATTGGCATCGGGGTCCTTAAGAGTTTTTCCCAAAAGGACAAGAGGGGACTTTCCACGGGACGGAAAGGCAGTCGATTACAGACCGGGACTCGGGAAAGACCTTCTCGACTCTACCGATTCTTAACAACGGAATAAAACTATAACGATTAATTTAGAAAGCGAGTTAATACTCCCAATTTTAAAATATTCTTACATTATCATTCGTGAAAAACGCCTTCTATCTATTTGCCTCGCACAAAAAGTTTCAATTTCTTTTATAAATTCTTCATAAACTCTTTATAAGACGTATTACGACAACGTGCATGACAAAAGAAAGATTTACAGTACATTTCGGTAACACAGTACATTAAAACTAAATTAAAGGAAGTATGTGCATTTGGTTGAGAGACACTGTCAGACCATAACAGAGTGAGTCGCTGCGTTCTACCGTGGCGAGGGAAGTGGGGACAAGGGGGGTATTAGCCTTGGGCGCGGCTACAATGCTGCTTCAAGCAGCAGCTTGATGCCACGTTGTGCGCGCGCGGCGCATGCAAAAATAAAATACAGCGCGTGGAGGGGAAGACATCCGGCGAAGGGGGGGCGGGGGGGGAGTGGATCCCAACCGTGGAATGCGCTGGTTTTACCCATTCCGCCCATGCGCCACATATGGTACACACTCGTCGTTCGTTGCGATACGCTTGCGTGCGCCAGGTGTGACGCATCGATATTTCTCGGTACAGCAGTCTGTATAGAAACTTAGAGTACTCAGCGAGTACAAAAGAAAGTCGAAAACAGTTAGGACGTTCGTTTATTTGCCATCGCATCGGAAATCTCTGTCTTCCGTCAAATTGCGTAAACGTTAACTTATTTAAGTTTAAATTATTCTGAACTTGTAATAACACGAGTCGGTGAATCTGGTAAGGTTTCGAATATCCAGATTTTGTAACGGCCATTACATTGAAATGGCTGAAAGGAAATATACTACTAAGGAGCTACTGGATATGCTGAAAAGTTATCACATCGATAGCGACGAAGAAAGCATATTTGGCAGCCACGAGGACACGGATTATAGCAGTGAAAGTGAACTGCTGCCTTCCGAAGATGACACGGCTACATCGGAAGAGGAAGCAGCGACGCAATTGGGACTCACGCGGGAAGGCCCGTCGCGCAACATGAACGTTTCCGGAGCTGCATGGAGCACGAATATCGTAAAAACGGAGAAACTGGCGTTTACAGGGAAATGTGGGCTTCAGACCGAACTCTTAGCAAACATTACACCGATAGAATTGTTCCAGCACTTCTTTGATCGTGACATAATTATGCTAATGGTTTCGGAGACAAACAGATACGCACAGCAGTATATTAGTAGGCAAGAACTGTCGCAACATGCCAGAATGAAGAAATGGAAGGAAGTAACAGAAGATGATATGAGGAAGTTCATTGGCATTATTTTGCTAACCGGACTCATCAAACTGCCCAGATTAGAAGATTACTGGAAGAAGGACCCGTTATTCTTCCACCCACTTTTTCATCACATTCAAATGTCGTATAATCGCTTTGCCTTGATCTTAAAAAATTGGCACTTCTGCGACAACGAGGAAGCGACGGCGGATAGGCTGTATAAGATTTCCAGAATTATGAACATGGTTTTTTCGAATATTCAAAAACTGTATATCCCCGGCGCAGAAGTGTCCATCGACGAAACTACAATTTCGCATAATGGCTACCTTCACTTCCGCCAGTGTACCACTAGCGACCGTCATAGGCGTAGAATTAAAATATACAAATTGTGCGACATGAGCGGCTACGTCTGGAATGCGTCCGTTTATTGTGGCGGAGGATCTAGCAAAAATAAAGTACCGGGATTAAATTATTCAGGATCAGTTGTGATTGGTTTAGGCGAATCACTCCTCGGTTGTGGGAGATTATTTGCAGCGGACAGCTGGTGTAGCAGTGTTGAACTGGCAAGCTATTTGAAAGCCCGCAACACGGAATATTGTGGAGTAATTAGAAAAAATCGAAAAAAATTTCCACGACTTTTGAAGACGACGAAAATGAAGAGAGGCGAAATGAAGTCGATATCGAATGTTGAAGGAATTCGAATCTTCAAGTATCAAGACAGTAAAGAAATCTTTATGATTTCAACGTTTCACGGGAATGAATTAAAAACGGTGACGAAGGTGAAGCATTCGGGGGACATAGCACTGAAGCCCAGTGTCATTGTGGACTATAACAGAGTCAAAGGTGGTGGCGCTGATTTATCGCATCAGATGAATGAATTCTGCTCCCCGGCCAGAAAAAGTATCAAATGGTACAAGAAAGTGGTGTTTCAGCTACTTAATATAGGAGTGTTCAACAGTTGGATTATCTATAATAAAATATCAAAATCCTACACACTTGCGGACTTCACAAAAGCCGTTTCCTCGTGTTTGCTTGGAAATTTTAATACATCTGTCAGGCAGAACTTGAGCCACTTTCTTGGCGGTGTTCACAAACTAACAAATATTCCAAGAAGAGAATCTGGAAAAATTGCACGCAAAAGATGCGTTTCTTGTTACGAGAACATAGCGAATTCAGAAAATGTTCAAGAGGCTAGAAAAAAAGCTAAAAGAGTGAGCACTGAGTGCCAGCGATGTAGTAAAGCTTATTGTCTTAATTGTTTCAACTTCAAACATAAATCATAACGCCAAAAAAAGTTGACAGACTGAAATATATATTAAACTTATACAATAAATATTAATATTATAAGTTAATGAAAATTTTATAATAAATATAAATATTTGTTCATTATCTGTTATTTTTCATTGGTAAAAATACTGACAAATACATTTCCCGTCAAGACTATTGTCCAAACAGGGTCCGATCTAGGGGGGGGGGGGGCGCAAGCAGGGCAAAAATCAATAAAAACCAATAAAAAAGTGAAACTTTTGGAAAAAGCGATAAAAAAATAGGTAATGCATGTTTGAATTTAGTATCAAACTTGTAAATTGTTTTTAAATAACCTGTGAGAGTTAGCAGAAAACTTTTTTAATGTATCTACTCGTATTTTCTGATTTTGCGCCTACGTTGTTTTTATTGATTTATAAAATACTTTATAGGAGTTTTGTTTTTTGGTGATTTAAAAAAAAAAATTGTAAAATTAAAACCGACTTCAAAAAAATAAAAATGCACTAAAAAGTACAAAATAATTGAATCCCTTATTTAATCTACGACTCTCATATTTTTTAAGTCGGCGCCAGATTTGCACAGTGTAAATGATGAGACACCGACTGAAAAAATATAAGAGTCGGAGATTAAATAAGGGATTAAATTATTTTCTACTTTTTAGTGCATTTTTATTTTTTTGAAGTCGGTTTTCATTTTTTTTTTAAATTTGTTTTTTTTGTCTTTTTAGTTTTATATATATTGACACAACATGCTTAGGAGTTATGCGTGTACGTACATAACATAATAATAATTACGTGACAATAGTCTTTATTATTAATCAGAACTGGCAAAATATTGGGTCAATATTGATGCAGTGTATGATGGGACCACCGCCCTCTTTCGAATAAAAAAAAAGATCATCAAAATCGGTCCGTATGCTGAGGAGTTATGCGGTGACAAACATAAAAAAAATACATACGGGTCGAATCTATAACCTCCTCCTTTTTGAAGTCGGTTAAAAATTCGACTACATACCTACCTCCAACCTATATATTTTATTTCGTTTTGTTACTGTCTTTTTGTGAGCATTACATTTTTTTACAACAAAATACCTACAAAATATATTATATTTAACAAATACCTACAAAATATTTCACTCACGGTAAAAAATAATTATTTATAATTAAATATAAAGGGCGGTAAAAATCATTTTTGCCCAGAGCGGCGGAATAGCTAAATCGGGCACTGTGTTAAAAAATATGGAATAAAAGCACCCGAGTACAGTTTTAGGCACGCTGGGATTGGGGAAACACTTTGCCTGTGGCAACTTTATATTTACAGTACAGAGGGGCACACTCTATGCCACGTCAAACAAAATTATTCATTTTTTCCCCTCCCAGAGTACTGTCTACAGCGAAAACTACTTATATTTTCTTTAAACGAAACAAATATGCTCACAGGCTAGGGGTTAGGTTTACAAAGTATTGTAAGTAATTTGAAGCTGGATACATTACACCCAAAGTATAATCATAAAATCATAAAGAAGTATATGTTATTTTGAACGTCATACAATTTCATTAGTTACAGCTGGTAGTAAATTAAGGGGACTATATGGGGTCGAAAAAATCGAATCTTTTTAAATTTTTTTTTCCAAGTTTATTTACCTTACCTGAACAAGAATATTTCTCGAAAGTTATCTTTTAAAATTCGAAGACATAACGGAGTTATGGAACATTGTCCATTAGACTGACCCATTCAGATTATAAAAATTGAGATATTTGACTTCTGTATGCTTTTCTGACTTTGCGGTGTATTTATTACTTACGTACACATTGTATATACCAGAGTCGTCCAACTTGAGCTCCGGACTTTAGGCACCTTCCCCTATTTTCCTTTTATTCCTACATATGCATCTGAACGCTGGTTGATGTTGCGTTCTGTGCGCATAGTCCATACAAACAAAATGTAGTATGTAGAGAGGGCCCGTAAGGGGCCCGTAAGGGGCCCCATCCGTGAACATCGTTGGTATAGATACTTAGGCGATTTCAACTAAATATGCAAATAATGGGAACTTCAGATCTCTTACTCAGATAGTGATTCCGAATTGCAGATGCTATAAATTGCCACAAGCTGCAAGCAGAAAATTTCTATACATTTGTATGTTTATCTGTCGCCTACAAACTTTCGAACGATAAACACTGGGATCACGAAATGTGGCTTAGCTCATTGTTGAGTGACCATGACTAATCCAGATGAATGTGACCTTTTTCATAACAAAAAAAAATTAAACAAATTTTTTTTATAAAATCGGAATCTACATTTCAGGCGAAACTGAGTAGTAAAGCTAGTATTGCTATACGTATAAGTACCGATAGATTTTTAAAAACACTGTATATCCCCACTGTTTAAAATATGAGTATTGATAAAAAGGACAAGACATGCATCGAAGCTGTCGAGTATTATATAAGCAACAGAGACGTTCAGCGACGAATATGCCAACAAAAAAATGCAACTGAGAAAACTCATCCCTCTCAAAAGAATTTATTAAATGGACCCGAAATAGCAGACAAGAATAGTGAAATTGAGTCGTTTGTCTTGACGATATTACTCTTAATATATTTTTATAGAAACGGCATTCTTTGACCTAATTAGGTCATTAGAAATCTTACCAATTGGTATGATTTCTTAAAATCTCATGAACCCATGGAATTCAGATTCTGAGAATCTGCACGTCCAAAAAAAAATATGCTGTTTATGGTACGATTTTATATTTTTGCATTTTCTCATTTGTTCTCATGTTATGTTAAAAAATCAGCAAAATTTCAGGTAAAAAATTAAAATCTCTACATTACAGGGCCGCCATTTTATTATAAATTACTATATTTCGCAAAAAAAAAACACGGTCACACGATACGCAGTATGTATACCTTAGTATGTACTGTCGAAATTTTAATCCATTTGAGTCATTAAATTTTGAAAAATCTTACCAATTTTATGGAAGGTCAATCGATATTGATAAGTTAAAAAAAGCTGCTAGTTCTCCGAGTTCTCATTGGAATTTGAAGCTAAAAATAATTAAACTGAACAGCGTCTAAAAAATAATGAACACGCTATGAAACAGAAAATTATAAGCCCATAGAGGCGCATATTTTTAAGTGTATCACAAACTTGACATTTTTTCGATAACAAATCAATTTCTACAGCTTTTAGTTATAACCCTTATGCTAGGTGCGCGGAGCAATAGCAATTATTTTTTCACTTTACTCATTAAGAAACTTGTTATGTTAAACATTAGTACTAAAAACAATAAAATTTGCATTAAACACGTTATTTAGATTTAAAATGTTAATTCTTTAATGTATTCAATAATACTTGCCGCAAAAGTATAAAATTAAACAATCAAGATTTTATATTGTATATTATACACTGGGCTCATCTGTGAGTTACCACAAAACTTTGCGAAGTTACCCGAATTATAGTAACTTAACAACTAAGTTATTACCAGTTTTCGTCTATCACGGAAAACCCTAAACCCTCATTGTGCTAAGAACGTTATGATGTGTATAGTTGTCAAAATGTTGAAATAAATTAACGAAAAAAGATGAAAAACAGATGTATAAAACTTTTAAGTTATAATAGGCAGTTATAGACATACATCTTTGTTATTCACTTGGGTAGAAATTACTCAATTTGAATGACTGCATCACATTCAAATCACAACACCATATGCTACATAAGAACTACTTTTGAAGCGTTAAAATTTAGAAATAACAAGTCATTTATCATGATTGCTCCATTGGATTTCTATAATTTACAATAATACAGAATACAATGTCAACAGATATACATATATTTGTATACAGTTGTACTGAAAGAATTTTTTAAATCATGCTTCAAAAGTGAAAGATTCCTACATAACAAATAAACAAGCTTGTTAGATATAGAAGAACTTTGTAGAAAACGAGAGAATATATGTATGTACCATTAATTGATAATTAATGGATCGTTATAAGGATAAATCATATTACTCACAAAGCAATACAATATAGACAATTATTTAGAACAGACTTATAAGAACCTAACCCAGACCATTCACCTATCAGTAATTTTGAATATGTATCTTCCTTAAACGCAGCTAATACTCTTGCAAAAATGTATATTTCTTTTTAGTGAATCGTGCACAAATTTAAGCTAATAATTCCTTCATATCAAATATTAAACATACATGAATAAGAAGGAAGATTCTTGTAACTGTGGTTTTAATACTCTTTTAACATACTGTAATAGGAAATTAAGAAAACTGTTGATACTATTTCATTGAATAAGTATTAAAAATCTGATTTAGTAACGTAATAATAATTTACTTTAATATACAATTTCCAGGTTGCAGTTCCGGATGTCGTCGAAGCTGCAAAAGACGCGGATATTCTTATATTCGTAATACCCCATCAGTTCATACCAACATTGTGTGCAACGTTACTCGATAAAATTAAGCCAACCGCAGTTGGTTTATCGTTAATTAAGGTAAGAATTCCTAATACGAATCTTATTTGAAAAAATTCAACTTAATGTGACACACTAAAAAATTCCTATATTTTGGTTGAAGGGTTTTGATCGAGGAGATGGAACAAATATTGAGCTGATTTCTAAAATCATCGAAAAAAAATTAAGAATTCAGTGCTACGTTTTAATGGGTGCAAATTTGGCTAATGAAGTGGCAGAAGAAAAATTCTGCGAAACTACTATTGGTAATTTAAACTAGATAATCTAAAGTTTGTGGACACTAGCAACAAATTGCGAGAGTAACGCCAGCAAGTGCACTTTGTTTATGAAAGTTGGTCTCGGCAAGTGAATTCTCTAATAATGTAAACATATGATAATATTCTCTCAGAAAGAAAGGTTTTATTTTCAAACGTACTGGAAATTTTTGGCGAGAGTAGGAAGGAAGAAGGTGGATCAGAGTGTTCGGTTCCGAATCCACGTGCACACCAGCAATTCCCTTGACAGCATCTTTCCTCATTTTTAGAAAATCTTCATAGCTTTTAAGGAAGCACTTAACAGGAATAAACTCATACAGGCAACAGATACATACAGGGTCATCCGTTAAAACGGATTTTATTTAGATTTTCTTATTTCTCGTATAATTACATTGTCGATGGACCTAAAACTTTGACAAATAAATTGAATTGAACAACTCTTTTTCCATAAATAGTACGAAATATCTTGGGGCAGAATCGTAACTTTGCCTTTGAAGTATGAACGTGTTCATACAGGGTCATCCGTTAAAACTGCAACCTACGCGCGCGCGAACAGACGAAAATGGCAACACCGCCGCACGGACGCATTCCACTACAACCATTCACCAGACCAGCTTTCGGGGGGTTGCCAGCGATCGCTGGACAGCAGTGTTGCCCTAGTTTCGAAAATTTTAGGATAGTCTCTTTAAAATTATCGTCTCAAAGAGCTATTTAAAATTTCCCGGCCCGGGTTGAAAAATTTTGGGCCTTTTTCGTATAACTTTTTGCGCCGAAAAATGAGGAAAAATTATTCCCTCTTAAAGATGAATAATTTAAAATATTTTACGTTTATTTAATTTTTCTTTTTTCAATTTTTTAACCATAATTATTGGGGAAAGGTTTTTGCAAACCTTTCTTTGATACTGTATTTAATGCTCCTTTTAAAATTCATGGTGTTGATAAATAATAGGTTAGTTGTTTCTGTATCATTACTTTCATAAATTGAGAAATTAAATTTTTATTCAATTATGTGTTAGTTCTGCAAAACTCAGAATCTGTTCTGGTTTTCTTTTTTATAATTTTATCCTTAATGCAGTGCGTGCATAGGTCGGACGTAACGGGTAACTAATAGGACGGGTCTTCGATTGTAGAGGTGTTTGAATTTTTTTCTAAAATTTTTGTGTCTGAATATTTAATCTTTTAGCTACTCAACGCCACGCTTATACCGGCTTCCGTTAATGACATTTTTTGGAACGATGCGCCATTATTGTGGCTTTTACACGCAGGTGGCGAAAAATCTCTCCGTACAGGGGTATAGCGCCGCGGTCAACCCTGTCGGAGCTAAAATTTTTTAAATTAAGACGGATACGAGACCAGTCGACATTGTTTTCAAACTTCATTACAGTAATCTGGGGTGCGAGTGGTAAACCGATCATAAAAGCGGAGCGCGCGGCTCGCTTTCCTGGGCCGGGAAATTCCGCACAGCTCTTTGTGACGTTAATTTGAAAAAGATCATCCTAAAATTTTTGAAGCTCGGGCATCACTGCTGTCTAGCAGAGTTGGGCATTAGTCGAATAAATTTTTATTCGACTACATTTTTATTCGAATGAACTCGAATAGAAATTCCGAATAAAGTGAAGTTATTCGAGAATAAGGAATAAATTTTTAGTCGGTTAAATTTTTATTCGACTAAATTTTTAGTCGTTATTATATATATATATATATATAAGCGGGGGTCAGACCCCGAGCCGTCCCGGCTCGGGTCCCGAGGCTCTCGGCCTCCGGCCGGGCCGAGGGGGATATCGTGAGGCAAGGGTGTACCTACTCGAGCCGAAGCGGCTTATTCGTGACGCTTAGTCGCCACGGCGGTCCTTCGAATAACGAATAACGAGGAACGAATAACGACTAAAAATTTATTCGCTATTCTCGAATAACTTCACTGTATTCGAAATTTGTATTCGAAGGTTAGGCGGAGAACAATTTAGTCGAATAATGCCCCACTGTGCTGTCCAGCAGCCGTTGGCAGCCCTCCGAACGCAGGGCCGGTGAATGGTGTAGTGGAATGCGTCCGTGAGGCGGTGTTGCCATTTTCGTCTGTTCGCACGCACGTAGGTTGCAGTTTTAACGGCTGACCTTGTATGCATTGCCTACGTCCGAACTACGGGGAGTTATCCAGAGTCCCGCCTGGGTAAAGCCCTTCCCACCCTTGTTAATTTGTATTTTCTCCTTCCATATCCATGAAGGAGAGGTCCGCCAAGTTTAAAAAACTTTTTTTCACCACGAATCATATTGTCTTTTTAAGGGACGTAACAGTCTACATGCAACAACAATATCTAGTTTGTTGGACCGACATTTTACTAGATATTTTACATATTAAATATTTAATGTCAACTCTCAGGAACAGCACTACAGTATAGACATACGTGATATATTTTCCGTAAGAGTAACTGAGATTTCTCTCGCAACTACTTGCTGGCAATAATTTGCGAGAAAAAACTGGCGTAGTGCAAACGCTCATGCAAGTTTACTGTGCAATAAATGTCGCAAGTTGGTTGCTAGTGTCCACAAGGTTTAACAAATAGCTGGCATGGATTTCAAAGAGGTTGAATGACGTTATACCTGTTCGCAAATTGGTTGCTAGTGTCCACAAGGCTTTAATAAAAATGTCCAGAATGATATAAATTTCACATTACCAATTTATGCCATTTCACTATAAAGTTATTGCGAAATTCTGTTATGCATCATAATTACATGATTTAGAACGATTTTAATTCAATCTATCATACATTATATGATTATGGAATAAACTTTAGTCAAAATTATTTCCAAGTAATATGCCAAAAGAAAAAAGAGGGAAAAGTCATAAATAATATTTAATTTTTATAAAGTACATACAGGGTGGGACATCTAACTCTACCACTTTAAATAACTTATAAACTGTTTATTATATGAAACAAATTGCAAACAAAAGTTGTGTGGTGTCAAGGGGAGGTGAGGAGAAAAATTATTGAACGCTGTAATTTAATTGTACAAGTAATTTGAAGTGGTAGAGTTGGGTGACTCGCCCTGTGTATATATATGTATTATCTAGCTTTGCATATTTAAGGAGGTTCCTGAGTGAAATAATTTGACCAGTAATCATGACAAAGATCTACACATTACTCTAGATGTAATTCTCCAACTTTATATTTTTATGAGCAAGTTAATTTGTATAAAGTATCAACATTTTAAATAAAACGATTTTGTAGAAATTAAACGTATCGAAATTAAAAATATATAGTCATGAGGCTTGATCTAAAATAATTTATAAAACGCTAAAGGAAAACTTCATTATTATATTCCAGAAAAACCTTCTTGAACTTGTCAAGCTTAAATAAAATGATTAAATGCTTTGAAACAGAATAAAATTCAAAGACCACAAAGCAGAAATTGTTCCACATTTACTAAAAAGTAACTCATTATCAGTTATCGTAAGAATATTAAATCCCACTACCAAAAGTAATTGAAAATTTTAATGATCAATTATTACAGGCTGCCGAGATAAACGATTAGCACCAATATTGAGAGACCTCATTCAAACTCCCAACTTCCGGGTAGTTGTTGTTGAAGACTGTGAAGCAGTTGAAGTATGCGGTGCATTAAAGGTGAATTAAACATGAACGTAATTATTAACACAGATCTTTCAATAATTGCAGTTATTAATTGCGATCTGTGTTTCAGAACATCGTGGCATGTGCCGCTGGTTTCGTAGATGGTATGGGATTGGGTGATAATACAAAAGCTGCTGTTATCAGATTAGGACTGATGGAAATGATCAAGTTTGTAGATACATTTTATAGTGGTTCAAAACTTTCAACATTCTTTGAAAGTTGCGGTGTAGCCGATTTAATAACTACTTGCTACGGAGGAAGAAATCGCAGAGTTTGTGAACAATATGTAAAGAGTGGCAAGGTACAAATTACATCATTCTATTCATTTATCTCCTCCTTAAAAAATTAGTAACGGTGGTTAATAGAATATCTTCATATTTTTCTAACAGACTATTAGACAACTCGAGGAAGAACTTTTAGGTGGTCAAAAATTACAAGGACCCGCTACAGCTGATGAAGTACAGGGAATGTTAAGGGCTCGCAATTTATCAGATAAATTTCCTCTGTTCACTGCAGTACAGCGTATATGTTCTGATCAAATAAGACCAGCGGATTTACTTGATCAAATTCGTAATCACCCTGAACATGTGTTAGTATATAATTGATTTTATTATTATTTGCAATTATACATTCACTAACAAAAAATCAATATTCTCTTAGGTTCGCACCAAAAACATTGTACATGTACTGATTAGTATCTTCATACTTTTAATTAAGATAACACAAAAATTATCATAACAATCACAAGCATCCCACATATATCGGGACAAGATCTTCTGAAAAGAATTCTTTACCGCTCTCATTACTGTAAAAATAACATCTTAAATAGACAAAGTAAGTTGTGCCAAAAGTTTTCCCATCCTAACTTTGAATTCAACTCACATATCACATGAATTTTATGCTATTTAATTTGTATCAGAATAATTATGTGTATTAAAAAGGTATTTATGTACTTTTTCAGGATGAGGTTGGAAGGTGTTGAAGAAACATAGTTATGTGTTGAAGGTTGTTTAATATGAATGTATTTCCATATTAATGTCAACTTTAGGAACGCTGTAAATATTTTGCAATAGTCTCGTACTCTGAATAAAACTATATGAATTGACATTATTGATTTACGCAATCTTGTAACAATTTATGGTTAGTTTTAATTACAGTATAAATTCTGTCTGGACACAGATGTGTAATTGTACTATAAAATATTTAATAAAATATTAAACCCTCAGTCTTCCATTGATTTCAGAATTTTTGTGAATCGTTCAGCTCAAAATGGGCATTAGGTTTTTCGAATTATTCAGATAAATACTACACATATATGCGACAATACATTTTTTACTATTTTTCACTTAATATTCTAATAACTTTTTAATACATTACGAAATTAGAAATTATTTCCAATACCTAGCTTTTAATTACTACTTTCGTTTACCTTCCGATGAAGTTGTTTTCACATCTGAGCTATTAGTAGGGCATTGTTCGTCAATATCCTTGTACGGTACATTGTCCAGTAACGTTGTATCAGGGGTAATGCGAAGTGCTAAAACAGTATGTAATTATAATGATTAACAAGATTAGGAATCCTGTAATTCATTCTAATTCTAAAAATATTACCAAACGTCCCAGGTTCCTTTTCAACCGCTTGAATTACAGTCGTCCGTATTTCATGTTCTACCTCTTGTGCAAATTTGTTCAACTGAAACAATACTTACGTTATAATAAATTATTATATGCATATATCGTCAAGAGTTAAAACAAAGCGCAAGAAGGTTAAAATCACAAGGGCAGCGCAATAGATGTTTTCAAATGTATGGAACTGTACTAATAAAAAATGTTTCCTAAACAATCCTTTTTGATTATTGTATGTGAAAGATGATATTCCATACATACAAAGTGTTCGGTAGAAATGGAGATATACAGGGTCATCCGTTAAAACTGCAACCTACGCGCACGCGAACAGACGAAATGGCAACACCGCCTCACAGATGTATTCCACTACAACCATTCACCAGCGACAGCTGGATTCCAGTGATGCCCGAGCTTTGAAAATTTTAGGATGGTCTCTATCAAATTAACGTCGTAAAGAGCTGTGCGGAATTTCCCGGCCCAGGTAAGCAAGCCGCGCGCTGCGCTTTTATGATCGGTTTACCGCTCGCACCCCATATCACTGTAATGAAGTTTAAAAACAATGTCGACTGGTTTCGTACCCGTCGTAATTTAAAAAATTTTAGCTACGTGGGAGAGGGGGGTGACCTCGACTGATTTCGTACCCGCCTTAATTTAAAAAACTTTATCTACGGGGGTTGACCCCCGTGCGGAGAGATTTTTCGCCACTTGCGTTTATAAGCCACAATAATGGTGCATCGTTCCAAAAAATGACAGTAACGGAAGCCGGTATAAGCGTGGCGTTGAGTAGCTAAAAGGTTAAATATTCAGACACAAAAATTTTAGAAAAAAATTCAAACACCTCTACAATCAAAGACCCGTCCTATTAGTTACCCGTTACGTCCGACCTATGCACGCACTGCATTAAGGATAAAATTATAAAAAAGAAAACCAGAACAGATTCTGAGTTTTGCAGAACTAACACATAATTGAATAAAAATTTAATTTCTCAATTTATGAAAGTAATGATACAGAAACAACTAACCTATTATTTATCAACACCATGAATTTTAAAAGGAGCATTAAATACAGTATCAAAGAAAGGTTTGCACAAACCTTTCCCCAATAATTATGGTTAAAAAATTGAAAAAAGAAAAATTAAATATACGTAAAATATTTTAAATTATTCATCTTTAAGAGGGAATAATTTTTCCTCATTTTTCGGCGCAAAAAGTTATACGAAAAAGGCCCAAAATTTTTCAACCCGGGCCGGGAAATTTTAAATAGCTCTTCGAGACGATAATTTTAAAGAGACTATCCTAAAATTTTCGAAGCTAGGGCAACACTGCTGTCCAGCGATCGCTGGCAACCCCCCGAAAGCTGGTCTGGTGAATGGTTGTAGTGGAATGCGTCCGTGAGGCGGTGTTGCCATTTTCGTCTGTTCGCGCGCGCGTAGGTTGCAGTTTTAACTGATGACACTGTATGAACACGTTCATAGGGACTCGCGCGCCTTAATTGCAAATTTTCGATTATGTTAGAGGTCCCAATTCTTGCCTGGAATAAAAAAAACAAGGATTTTCTTATTTCTCGTATAATTACATTGTCGATGGACCTAAAACTTTAACAAATAAATTGAATTGAACAACTCTTTTTCCATAAATAGTACGAAATATCTTGGGGCAGAATCGTAACTTTGCCTTTGAAGTCCCACCAATTTGCCAACTTTTAACTTTTTTTCCGTTTGTTAGGTTCATCGACAATGTAATTATACTAGAAATAAGAAAATCCTTGGGTTTTTTATTTCAAGCAAGAATTGGGGCCTCCAACATAAACGCAAAAATTTGAAACTCTGGCGCGCAAGTCCCTACGAACGTGTTCATATATCTTCATTTCTACCGAACACTTTGTAACGAAAAAATTAATTTTTATTGTTTGAATGTGAACTAAAATACCCTGAATGTTTGGAAAAGATCCGCTTAACAGTTTCTTAGAAAAAAAATCCCAAGAATCGCCTTATTCCTAGCGTCCTAAATAGGGCCCCACCCCTTAAGTTCTGTTTTATTTACAATTATCATTATTTGTAATTATCACATTAACTTTTATGGACAATACCATGCACTATTTATTCACAAAATAATTTCAACAAAGCATAAAATGTAAAAGAATCATAAAAAGTTGTTTAAACAAGTGTTACTTAGTATTACTTTGATGAAAAGGTTAACAATTAATTATTAGTAGAATGAAATGTCATTGTAACGTAAAAATATTTATAGTGTAATTTTCTTACAACTGCTTGTATACACATATACTTCCCATCTTGATGCCACATTCATCATAAAAACTTTGGATGAAATTAACGCTGTGACAGTTGACTTATTAAAATGTATATACTTTGATCATTTATTCGCGGCATAAATTTTTCAGTATATGTAAATCTCCATTTGTTTGAACATACCAGTAAATCAGATTCCCCGCCGAGAGATTTGAAAAGTTTTAAAGTAAAACAAAGTCTATAAATAAGCAGCTTATTTGAAACGAAAATAAGAGGAAACACTGTGAGTTTCAGTGATCATGGGCGCTACAATCTGTATTATTACCAAAACCATCAATTGTTTAAATTGATGGATACCGATTTTCATTGTTTTTCCGAGTATCGTCGTGTATCGTCAGTATCCATCATACACGTATCGCGATACATGTATCGCCGCATGAAACCGAGCTAAAGGCCGTCACGCATTTTGGCGAAGCGAGGCGCAACGAAGCGGAGCGCGACGAAGCAAAAAGTTTATAAACAATCGATTCTAATGGAGCCGCGCACACTAGACCGAAGTGCAGCGACAATTAATTAATTATTATTAATTTCCTCGATTCGCCGCGCTTCGCCAAAATGCGGGACGGCCTTAATGCAGTTGCTAAAGGCCGCTCCTAACCCTTTCAGTTCAAGGGGTGTGTTACAGAATATGTGCATGTATTTTAACATCTGTTACAAAGCATTTCTTGATAAGCAACTATATATTAGTCCATAGAATTACATATTATTAAGTAACACAAGGATGAATCGCGTAAAACCACGAAATGAATGTTTACCTCTTCAATAGCTGTTGCGTCTGTGACATTCTGATGTTTTCTGTACTCCTCATTTATCTTGTTCCTTGTGACTAAATGAGATTTACTGTAACTTTTGTGTTTATGACATATACTAACAGTAATTATTTTCAATTTACCTTCTAACGCATGTTCATCATCCTTGAAAGTATTCAGTCGTGTTCGGTGTAATTTTTTAAACACTTGCAGTACCTAGAAAATGCAATTTCTTTTAGCAAAATATATATAATTATAATACATGTTATATATAAAGAAAGATATTAATGCTTTTAATTACTTTGGTATCATTGCAATTGCTTTTAAATGTCTACCTAATATTATAGAAATGCTATACAGATTAAGATGGTACCTACTACTACCATGAATTTTGTTTAACCTTTGCATAGCTAAGACCCAGTCTGTTTGGATCCAGGCTTAAGGCCGCCATACACGCTCCTTCTTGCCGTTCGATTTGCTTGTACAGTCAAAAGTTGTAATGCAAAGCGGAACACAGTTGAGCCCACTGACGCTACGTTTAAAATACATCCTACATTTTGTTGGCAGTTTTGTAGTCGGAGGAGGAAGAATTCAAGGGGTATATAATGCTGGATAAACAAGGTTTATTGCGATTAGACAGGAATACATGGATTTTGTCTAGTTACGTTTCTACAATATTTTGTGGGCATAATATGAGTTCCGTACTTTATTTTAATCAGGCGTCCAGGAGTATCTCTGTAGTCTCCCGTTCGATTAGCGTCCAGGTATTATCGCCGGACTCTACATATCAAACGGATGCACAGGGGGCAGGAGACCCACTTTTTGGGGCCCAAAGTCAATTTTTCAAGTTTAATATTTTGAAGAGAAAAAAAAATTTTATATAGTGACAACACTTCAAAGCTTCAAAATTTAAAATATTATTCATTTCAGATAATTCTGTGATCAGATACAACGTTCTGAAGACAAAATTGTAAAGTTCAAAGTGAAATTAAACATTAATGATACTCATTATAGAATATCACAACAGAGGTTTAAATGAAGATTTTAGACATGTCAGCAAGTGTATTTCAAGTATTTAATCCTGGTGTAAGCATTTTTTAAACCGCGTATAAACAGTGCAAGATTTATAACAATTGAAACTGTGACTAGATTTTTAAAAAAATGTTTAAAAGTGTTATACGTCGGACTTATTTTATATGAAAGCTTAAGTGATCTTGTTCATATAGGTACGTCTCGTTATATATTTTTATTTTTGTTTCTATTTTTATATTACATTATTATTATATTACATTAACTATATTTCTATGGAAAAACTCGATATGACAGTGTTTTAGCTTTTGGCCACAAAAAGCGGGTTTCCAGCCTTATGGGATGTCCAGGAATAACACTAGTTTACAAAATAAGAAGCAAAATTTGCGCAGCAGATGATACCACTATTTTTTTCTTATGTAAAATGGCCTGCTGATTTCGTAAAATAAGGTTTAAAAAAATTTCTATGAATACGTTTTCGAGATATCGACAGGTGAACTTTTTACCTGTCTGTTAAAAAGGTGGTCCCACGTAATTGCGAATATCTCGTGTTGCGAATGACCGATATGGTCGAAAATTACACCAAACTGAAGATAATTGAATCACCAACAAATTTATCTAACAAAATTTTCAAATCGGTTCAGTAGTTTGGGTGAAATCGATGGCAATATGTGAAAAAAATCTTTTTTTTCGATTGAAATTGAAATCGATAATTCATTTAATCATCTGGGAAAAATTGAAATCGCAACAATGGGCCCAGTTTCTCATTTCTTACGTTGAGTCTGCACTTTTACGAAAAAAAACAAGGTGCTACTGAAGAAAATATATGGATAAATACCGACGCTAGAGACAATTGTGCGAAAACACTAAAATTTCATTTCTTCTAGGTTTTTGTGTTTTTTTTTTCTCATTTTACTGTGTTATTTCGATTTTAATTAATTCTATATATTTTTCAAGTATTTTGTTAATATATGTGTGTTTTAAAAATAGTTCTGGGTCTTCTGACTGCACAAGTAAATCAAACTGCAAAAACGAGCGTGTGTGGCGGCTTATTGCGGTCATGCCAGGCAATTGACAGCAGAGTTGGGCATTATTCGACTAAATTGATCTTCGACTAACCTTCGAATAAAAATTTCGAATACAGTGAAGTAATTCGAAAATAACGAATAAATTTTTAGTCGACTAAATTTGTATTCGACTAAATTTTTAATCCACTAAATTTGTATTCGACTAAATTTTTAGTCCTCTAAATTTGTATTCGACTAAATTTTTAGTCCACTAAATTTGTATTCGACTAAACTTTTAGTCGTTATTCGTTCCTCGTTATTCGTTATTCGAAGGACCGCCAGCGCCATGGCGACTAAGTGTCACGAATAAACCGCTTCGGCTCGAGTAGGTACACTCGAAAAGTGTTCCCCTTGCCTCATGATACCCCGCTCGGCCCGACCGGAGGCCGAGGGCCTTGGGACCTGTGATGCCAGATCGGGGACGGGTTCCCTCGAGAATTTCCCCCACCTCGCGCATACCATGCCGGAGCAGCGCGTCCGTGAGCTCGGCGCTTCGGAGTCCAACTCACGGACATGCAGCTCCGGCGTAGTGTGCGCGAGGTAGGGGAAATTCTCGAGGGAACCCGTCCCCGATCTGGCATCACAGCTTGGGACCCGAGCCGGAGCGGCTCGGACTCTGACCCCCGCTTAGGCCAGATCCACACTATCGGTTCGGTCCCAGTCCGGTCCCGATCAAAATCACATCCCTGAGCGTCCACACCCGTCCGACTTGTTAGTGTGGACGCTCACGGATATGATTTTGATCGAGACCGGACCGTGACCGGACCGATGCTGTGGAACGGGCCTTATTCGTGTCGCTTTGTCGCCACGGCGCGGGCGGTCCTTCGAATAACGAATGACGACTAAAAATTTAGTCGACTAAAAATTTATTCGTTATTCTCGAAATTTTTATTCGAGTTCATTCGAATAAAAATTTATTCGACTAATGCCCAACTCTGATTGACGGTACGCACATACTAAGTCCGCCGATTTGTGGACACACAGGCTTCGTCTTGCATTGCAACTTTTGACTGTACAAGCAAATCGAACGGCAAGAAGGAGCGTGTATGGCGGCCTTTATAGAAGCTTATCATTTTTGTTCAATATATGATACTTGAGTTAACATTTATGCCAGAAAAATGAAGGAACAAGTATACTTTACAGTTTAAAGAAACACATTTTCTAGCAGTATTCAGTTTACCGTAAGAATCAAAGAAAGACTATATTTTCGTTTAGTTAAAATATAATAAATTCTTGAGATATCATTTTAATATTCAATTCCTGTAAGGTTTAGTGGAAAAATATTGTGTTATAATATATACCGAATCAGTAAATGAAAATTAAACAAATATGGATATTTATAGAAATTTAATACAAGATGAATATAATTCTGTGGTGGGCGGGCAAACGAGTATAAGTCAAATTCTGGTCAAAGCGAGATAAGCACGCTAACATTTTCTACATTGCTGTCCTTTCAAAAATTTCCCTTGCTCAATTTGTAATATAATTCAAATTTTGCCATTTTTTTTTTCGAACATGAAGTATATTTTGAAAATCCAATGGGACGAGACATGTTATTAACATTCATGTCCAAAATTCAACACCGGATCTTATATAGCACTTCAAATATTTTAACTGTCTTCCTGCAAAACTAAGAATTCTGGCTTATACTCGTTTGCCCGCCCGCCACAGAATTGTTATGATAATATTTACAAGATGAAGGATGTACCAGTAAGATAAAACGTAACACAAATAAATGTGTGCGAGAAAACCGTAAAGCTTAACGTATATATGATTTTTGTGCATAAAACACTTTAAATGAAGTATTTAAGGTGAAGTTATCTTGAAACTACGTACATACAGTCTGTTCCACAAGAACGTACTCGTCGTGTCTCCGAAAAGAATCATTAGATTTAAAGAAAGTCTATATTGCCAAAAAAGTACGTTTTATGAACTAATATGCAATTACCTAGTACAATTCCGCACAGCTCTTTGCGACGCTAATTTGAAAGAGACCATCCTAAAATTTTCGAAGCTCGGGCATCATTGCTGTCCAGCAGTCGCTGGCAGCCCTCCGCATGCCGGGCCGGTGAATGGTTGTAGTGGAATGCGTCCGTGAGGCGCTGTTGCCATTTTAACTGATCGCGCACGCGCGTAGATTGCTGTTTTAACGGATGACCCTGTATATGGTCCAGTCTCCGTTGTTGTCGATAATCGCTCGGCACCGTTTAGGCCTGCTTTCAACTAACTTTCTTGCATACTCCGAAGATAAAGACCATATTTCTCGAATTTCTCGAGGTAACTGCGTGACCGTGAATATACGTTTTCCTTGAAGCTTGTGCTTTATGAAACCCCAAACGTTTTCGATTGAATTCGCATCAGATGATTGTGCAGGCTAGTGCAAACGTTACTATGCTCGTCTCTTCTTTCCGCGTCGTACAAAAACGACAAAAAATACGGAGGTCTTATTTGAAAAAATCACTTTTCTCGTCCGAATTCTCAAGGATCCACTCCTTAAAGTACAGGGCCATGGCTACAAGGAGTACGCTCTTGTGGAACAGATTGTATATACATAAGACACTGTAGAATAATAAACAGCAGTATCTTGTTATTCAATAGTACAGTAATATCTCGTTATAAAAAATAAAGTTTCTTTTCCTTACAAAAAAATATCAATCCCCTTAATATTAATAATTTATATTAGATATAGATAGTGATTCACACTTAAAAAAGATAACATTGCTTTTTGGAGCATAATCTATGTGTATCCAAACTGTTTCCTGTAATCTCCCTCATAATTCTTCTGCTTCCTATTTTTATTTCTCCGGCAGGAAAAACATTTTTAGACCTGTTACCATCATCTGTATATAAGGAGGGGCTTGTGCAGAATACAATGCTAAACGTTCGAATAAGTCTGACAACTCTCTTCTGCCATTTTCATTTTGTTTTTGCTGTTCCAGTTGTTCCTTGTGATAATTATAACAGTTACGTTCTACTTTCTCCTCTTTTATATCTATTTTTTCTTCATTTTCATTTTGGTGTCCCATTTGTTCCTCGTGATAATTATAACAGTTATGTTCTACTTTTTCCTCCTTTACATCTATTTCTTCTTCTATTATTATTTCTGCTCCTACTTGTACTCCTTCCCCTGCACGATCATCCTTTTTTTCTTCATCTTCATCCTTCTCTTTGTTGATGGTATCTATCCATGGAATAATGCTGTTTATGGTTCCATTTATTTTCAGTTGCTGCCTCTTTTTCGGCAACAGAATATTATGCCTAATTTTAAATTTCTTCAACCAGCCCGTACTGGCTTTGAATTTTGGAAAGGCTCCAGTTTCTTTGCTTATTTCAGTTGCTTTCTTCATTAATAACGGATTCGATAGTTGATCACCTTGTGTTTTTCGCTCTAAAAACCACGTGTACAAGCGGTTCTCGATCTCTTCGTACATCGATCCCCTTATTCTTTTCCATTTTTTCATTCCATCTCCGTATTGTACAAATTTGAGTATACTTGCGGCACAGTTCCGTGTACGGCAAATGCAGGTGTGCGCCACATTATATTTTGCTGCTACAGTGTTGATAGATAAGCCGGACTCTAAATCTTGTAAAATCTCTAACCTCTTCTCTATACTAAGTGATCTTCTTTTCAGCATTGTGTTGTACACCTCCAAAATTCACTTATTATAGTTATTATTCACTTAATATGTACTTAATATGCCTTAAGGTTTGTCGTTCTTCTCTGACACCTATTGCTCCGTGTCTCAATTGTTACTGCGTCCAACTATATACCATTCCATATAAGAGTAGATCTACGCTCCCACCGATTTGCAAACGATCTGCGCAGCTTTCATTACTGCCTGCGCACGCGATTGGTCGTAGCGCTTTCTTAGCCGATTTCCTACCAATCAACAGCCTCCTTAAGCCTCGTTCACATTAGTCCAGTTTACTGGCTTCAAGTCGCTTCGTGACTTTAAGTTCAAACTTGTACGTACATTCACACTATTCAAATTGTATTACTTCAAGGCAAGAAAAGTTGGAACACTCTCTACTCCGCTTGAAACTTGAAAGGATGTTTCAAATGAAGTGAATAACAGGTTAGTTTACTGATTTCAAGCGACTTGAAACCAGTGAACTTGACTAATGTGAACGAGGCTTTAGAGTCATCGTTGCGCGGAACGTGCCTACTCTTAAATGGAATTCAATATAGAGCCTCCGTCCTTATTATACCGTGCCTTTATACTTAACTAGTATAAAGTACCCGGCGTTGCCCGGGCTTCTCATATGTATAACCTAAAACCTTTCCAAATGTTGTCTCTACACATCTGTGAAAACCGCAGGAGAATTGGTTGAGTAGTTTCCGAGTTTACCGCGTACAAACATAATAATAGTTTCCGTTTTATATATATATATATATATAGACAAGAGAAGAAGAATTTTTTTAATTAAGTTAAACTATTAATATATGTGTTACAAACCAGAAGGTTGCATTTTTAAATAATTAATGCATGGTAGTGGAACCAATGGAGGGTGAGTGGCGAGATGGGATGAAACCAGCTTCTTAAAAGACTGAATAGCGTGGACCAAAAATTAACTAAGAGTACAAAGTAATATAAGAAATAGAAATAGGATTAATCATAAGGAAATAAACGTAGGATATACAGTGTAAATAAGAGAAATACGACACCGGAGTTTCATGTCTGTATAGTTTATGAGATATAGTTTTATACATGTTATGCGATCCGACATTTATATGTGTATATAAGATATAATGTAAGAAAAGCCAAAAAACAAACAAACAAATAAGCGTGCGGGAAGATGAAAGCCGTATAAATCTCAGGGCCCAGAAATAGTATAAGGGAAATGACTAGAGTTCGTTGGGTAATGTAAGATACTTCTTGGAACACCATCTTTGGTGTAGGATATACATACCAAAAAGAAAAATAAACCTAACTTAACCTAAAGCATGGTAAAAAAAAATTTAAAAATGCATATGAAGATTTCGATCAATTTCGATGGATTTAACGTAAGGAACACGTACTTTACCAAAGTGAATAAATTGATAATTATCATGATTTGCACTTATATAAAGTGTTTATTATATCACGAAAGGTTCAAATTTTATGAAAAAATAGCAAAATTTTTTAAACGTTTTCGTATTTTTAAAGTGAATTCGGTAATAGGGACTGGAATTTAACGCCTGTCCCTATTAGTCCATTACCGTGCCCCTCGGTAGTGATCCTGTAGGGAGTGATTGGTTTAACCGCAGCCATCTTGGAGCAAAACCGGAAATAAACATATCTATCTCTTTCTATCAAAATTTTTCTCTCATTCTTTCTATCAGTATTTCTGTGTGTTTCTTTTTTACAGTTTCTTTCTCTGTCTACTTCCGTTTTTGCTCCAAAATCGCGGCAACCAATCAGTGACGATACATGTTGTTCCGATCACTTCCTAGAGGATCACTACCCCTCGATACCCATTGGCTCCCTCTGTATTGCTAAACCTAACCTTACTTTCATTTCTCAGAACGGGGGAGCAGAAATTTATATTTGCATATTTTGCTTCTATAATGAAAAGGTCATATTAAAATTATATTGAGAAAACCTCTCGTAGAGAAAAGAATGTTTTGAACAGTTCAAAGTTCAAAGACGTAACCTAACCGCGGGAACGCTATTCAAACAAAGGCACGGTAATAAGGACAAGACACTTTTCAGGGCACGGTAATTGGGACAAAAACATGTATTTTTATTTCAATTAAAAAAATATGAAAAATTAACATTTTTAACTTGAAAAAAATGCTTTAACAAAGAGAAAAGTTAGAAAAACCAATATAAATTTTCACCAAGCAAAATTAAAATAAGAGAAGTCAGTAATTAATTCATTCGTCAGCAAGTCGGCGTCAAAGCACGGTAGTAGGGACACGTACTCTATTTAAATTTTATCACTACTCAGCATCTTTTAAGTCTTTGCTGACAAACTATTTAAAATCTTTTAAATGAACAATGTGTCTCTACAGCTTGTTGAAATTAACTTTGATCTCTCGTAAAGTTCTTTTTGATTCTCATATACTTCTATTATTTTTTATTTCCTCTAAATTTTGCTTACTAAATAAGTAATAACATCACATATTATCAGCAATTCATTTTCTCTTCTTTGCAAATTTTAAATATTCTGCTCTACTGATTGTGAGACAAAATTTAGAGATATGATCTTTAATATTTTTTATAATTCTGATGATATTGACATAAATATAGCAGCAATAGTCCGCAAACGAGCCAAACTTGTTCCTTCATCATTTTGACATTGTCATTTCATACTTTAACATATTGTTGACTGGTAATTTTATGCAAAAACTAACCCGCGCCACCAGCAGCTACTTTTCCATATTTGAAAATTAAACTGCATAAATCTGCAGCTGTTTTACATACTTATATAACACGACTTCATTAGTGACCAGTCAACATTGTTTTAAAAAATTTGTACCTTGTCTGAACTTTGTAAATGGATTTTGTATGAATTACCAATAATAAATTACATCGAGTTAATGGATATTTATGGTGCCATATGAGAAATTGACCATAACAAAATTGAATTATAATGTCAAAATTTATAATCAACAATCACAAAGAATATTTTTATCAACCTTTTAACTTTTAACTATAATTGTAAGTACTTATAGTTTCTTCATTCAAGGGTTAAATAAGAAGTTGAAAAATATACTGCTCTAAATATTGTATTATAATACTTACCTGTCGTTTGAGACTATCTCCCATTTTTTTTGTTTAAGAAATTCTAGAAAAATATATAAAAACTTTCTTTACACTGTATTAAATTTAATAACATAATAACCTAACACTTCGGAACTGATACAAATGTATACGCTTCTTAGTGAATGTACATGTAACATGTTAATACAAATTTATTAATGGAAACACAATTTCATCGGAGCCGCAATGCAGTTTTATACAGAAATATATAAACTTAGCGTTAGTTCAAACCGAAAATCTTTCGGCTCATATTTGAGGTTATGTCGGGTGGTCTAATATCTTCTAATGAATGATTACTTGTTAATAACAGTATTCTAGTTTTAATATATATATATTATCGTATTAACTCTTAAGCGTTTAACTTTTACTTTTTCATACCTAAAGTATGTAGCAAATGCATACATTTACTATAAGGCGTACACATTTATTAGTTAATAATATACATATATTTACTGCAATAACTCATGCTTTCATCGTAATACACACACATAATCTACTTACACAGAAGATTATTTTAATAAATATTGTTTCAAACTTTTGAACTTACATTAAATAATACTCGTTAATTTTTTAGTAGATATACACTACACATCTTCGATATTATTATTATTATACAATTTAAGTACCTAATTCACTTCGATTCAAACACGTAGTTGAAAAGTACATACACAAGGATTTCAGAAATATGTAGTTATTTTAAAGTTTTTTGGTAATTTACCGATGTCGGTAAAGCAGTTGCATTGCAAGAATTGGAAAGTTAATATGTACCTACTGTATGTACCTATAAATAATACTTCGAATATATACGAATAGACGTGTTATGTTACGTACATACAATGCAATTAAAGAAATTACTAAATTATATAACATTTAATCTATGTTTGATCAATACTGAAGAATGTCTTCATTTTCTGAATAGTATTTTGGCTTAAGGAGGTTCGATATCTCACTTGCGGGGCAGACGGTGAGAGGGGTAAGTTTATGCTTATACATAGGAGCTCTGCAGTGATACCAATCTTAGATAAAACAAATTATGTAGATAAAAATGTTATTTACGTGACTATTCGTAATAAAATTATTACTACCCTGTTTGTTTTGGAATTCAATTAAACAAAAAGTATGTTTAATGCAGCTAGAAACATAATATTATCATTAAAAGTAGCGTAAAATATGCGAGTGAAATGCAGCAACGTCGCTTTGCGTCCATCTTTTTTTCTCTTTCCATCTCACACTGGTGGCGTCCTTTTGCGCGTTCGTACTGGTTCGCAACAAATTACTAAATACATATTTACAGCTTGGTAGTGGTTTTACAAATTTGTACTGTATCCTTTGTACAAATATACATTGTATAGATGACTACCCGGCGTACAGCGTTGCCACGTTTCAAACAGTTCCTTCAGGCAGTTCCAAAAATACGAGCACATTGCTGTCTATTTATTCAATTATCTAATAGCGAATTCGGTAACCCGCACTGACTCTGCACAGGTGCCAAAAAATGACTTGGATTGGTTGATTCTTATAGAGCTATCTTCGTTTCTATCAGAAACAACCAATCCAAGTCATTTTCTGACACCAGTGCAGAATACTATATAATAAACCGTACGGTTCATGTCCCATTTTTTTTTTTTGAATTTCATAGGAATACTTAAGCTTTTCATTGCAACATTTTTAAGGACTCTGTGTAACATTTTATAGAAATTGTATCGCTTCTCCCATAACAGCCAGTGCATCAGAGCGCAGCTTTGATTTCAATTTTTTCAAAAACCGTGCGGTCAATCGACTTGAAATTTTAACACAATGCGGACTACACTTTGGACATTAGATCAAAACACTTTTCAAAGATTTCTCATTATTTTTTCTCCGGTATCGAACCTCCTTAACCTGCATCAGTTTAAGTCAGGGTGAGGAGCGATTCAGCGCAGTGAATGGAGGGGGAAATACCTACAGGAGTGGTGGTAATGTTTGCGTGAACTGACCCCAGCGCCAAGCCAGCCGAGTGGCCCCAACACGAAGCTAACCACGGCCAACCAGTGTCGCCGGGAAATAGATTGTCGACGCTGGTTGGCCGTGGTTAGCTTCGTGTTGGGGCCACTCGGCTGGCTTGGGGCTGGTGTCAGTCACGCAACATTACCACCACTCCTGTAGGTATTTCCCCCTCCATTCACTGCGCTGAATCGCTCCTCAGTCCTCACCCTGGTTTAAATATAAATTGTATGACGTGTACGTATATTATAAACTTTAAGTTCCCCAACTTTTTAAACATTCTTCGAAAGGTTGATGAAACGAATATGATTGTGCGTATCGTCAACGCATATTAAATAATAAATGGAGTATCACAAATCCAGAATCACAAGTCCTTATGATGAACGAAGAATGTCCTAATTGTAAACAAATAACAAATACATCATGTTCAAGGCTTGTAAAAGATAGTTGTGGTCATACTAAATGTCGTATGTGTTTATTATACGAAGAGCAAGGTTGCAAAATTTGTAGTAATGAACGCCGTGGCGTGCATGTACAAAGTATTCAGAACTATGGTAAAACAATACATTCTGTGTACTTAATTTGCGTTCTATCTTTATCTGATTAATTTATTATCATATTAGACTATTAAGTATAGTAATATTTACGTATAATTCTTTTCAGATTGTCAGTTTTCAACAGCAAGAAGTCCAAATGACATTTCTAGCTCAGAAACAAGTAGTAAATGCAACGAAGAAATAGTATTACCCTTGGAACTAGTTATTAATAAACACACTAAATCCAAAGATAATAATTTCGGACATACTTCTATCGAACGTCTCAGTACCTCTGAGTTTTACTATGACGATAAATTTTGCAAGAGAAAAGAAGCTTATAAATTTCCCACAACTGATATTAAGGATAATGATATTTTAAATAAGTCACATATTTCTGAAGCAGAAAGTAACAATGTGCTTTTAGATGCACGTGGACACTTAAACGGTAATGTGTCGTTAGAATCATCGCCTTATAATACGACAACAACAGGAACTCGTAGTTCGGTAGGTTCGAAAGATTACACTAGTTTACAAAATCCAAAAACTTATTTTTGATCGAGACTCTACTATGAAATTCTTATGTAAAGTGGTCCCTTAAACTCAAAAATCGAAATGAGACGAAATCCTATAGATACGTTTTTGAGATATCGCCTGATGAATATTTTGGTAATTTTAGAAGAAGACAACCCGACGTTATTGGCCATATCTCACGTTAGAGTTGACCGATTTGATCGCGACGACTCTTAAATTGAAGATAATTAAATTGCATACAACTCTTTCTGACGGTGTTTTCCAATCCGACCAATAGTTTAGGCGGAATCTAGCGAAACTTCAGAAAAATGTAATGTTTTGATTTTCGATTTCAATTTCGGCCCCAAAACATTACATTTTTCTTAAGTTTCGCTAGATTCCGCCTAAACTATTGGTCGGATTGGAAAATACTGTCGGAAAGAGTTGTATGCAATTTAATTATCTTCAATTTAAGAGTCGTCGCAATCAAATCGGGCAACCCTAACGTGAGATATGGCCAATAACGTCAGGTCGTTTTCTTAAAAAATTATCAAAATATTCATCGGGCGATATCTCAAACACGTATCAATAGGATTTCGTCTCATTTCGATTTTTGAGTTTAGGGGACCACCTTACATAAGAATTTCATAGCAGAGTCTCGATCAAAAATAAGTTTTTGGATTTTGTAAACTAGTGTTACAAATAATATTTGTGGACTTGCAGGAACATATACAATGTAATTGTTTTGTAGGAAATTGAAACAGAGTTTTCGAGTAAGGAAAAGTTAGAAACGAATAGGTCCATGAAATGTTCTGATCGCAGTCATATTTCAGTAATACCAGGAACACCACAGAAATATAAATGCAATATTTGCAAGAAAATCTTTCGAAACAAGAAAGGCAAATGTTACCACGACGCTTGCGTAACAGGCGTGAGACCTTATCGGTGTAATTTTTGTGACAGAACATTTATTAAACGCTCTCACTTTGAATATCATGAAAGAATCCATAGAGGGTACAAACCATTTAAATGTAATTTTTGTGAGAAAGCATTTCCTCAAAAGAACAAACTCAATAGGCATATGTACTCGCACAGTAGTAAGTTTCTATGATATAGACTTCTTGTATAAGCTTTTTAGCTTGTTGAAATTTATCAGTCGAGTAAATATTAATTGAAGGAAATATGTGAAATCTTATTTTTTGTAGAAGAAAAACAGTTTGTGTGTTGTATATGTAAGAAAGGATATAGCAAACGAGACGATTTGAAAAATCACTTGGGAGTACATAATTGTACAACTCCGTACTCGTGTAAAGTATGCGAAAAGACTTTTAGAATATTAACTAACTTGAAACGTCACTTAAAAACACATACAAGTAAGTATGTTTATATATGCACAAATCAATTTTCTTACCTTAATATAAATCGAATAATAGCAAAATGAAAATAAGTTTGTGCAAATATCTTAAGGGGTCAGTCCACTGTGACGGTCTGAAAAATTAAGCTTTTTTAAAGATTTTTTTCTCTGTAGATACAACACATAATGCAATAAATCTTTTTGGTATTTATTAATCTACTCTTATATTATCAAAAAAAAATTAAAAGATATTTTTAATTTGTTTTAAAACTTTAAACGCGATTATCTCAAAACGACATTTTTTCAACTGGTGCAGGTGATTGCAAAAAAACTATTTGACCAATCAGTCTGAAATTTTTACACGTTATTCAGCACTACAGTGGCTACGGCCGGGACTAGGATTATATTTACTGATAAAAAATTAACAAAATAGTGGACGTTTGAAGTTTAAGTGTCGAAATACGGTGAATTTTCAAGCATTTTGCCTTGTAAAAAGTATGAAATGGTTAATTCAAAAAGGTTTCCGTAGTCCCGGTCATAGACACTGATGTGCTGAATAACGTGTAAAAATTTCAGACTGATTGGTTAAAGTTTTTTTGCAATCACCTGCACCAATTGAAAAAATGTCGGTTTGAGATAATCGCGTTTAAAGTTTTGAAACAAATTAAAAAAAATTCTTTTAATTTTTTTGTATAATATAAGAGTAGATTACTAAATACCAACAAGATTTATTGCATTATATGTTGTATCTACGCAGAAAAAAAATCTTTAAAAAGAGCTTAATTTTTCAAAACGTCACAGTGGACTGACCCCTTAAGGGGGGGGGGGGAGCCAGGATGCAGACCGGACAGAAAGGCTAATTTCGAAGCTTTGTTTTTGGTAAATTAAAAGTTTTTATTAAATATCGTTATTGGTATTAGAAAGTATATAGGGTAAAGGTACCAGTAGTTGACCATGTATCAGTAGTTGACGACTTTTCAGAAAAACGTGAAAAATAAGGGTTTTAGAATTGACGAACAGTGGGAGCCGCGGCGCACTGTTGAAAAGAGATAGTTGCACTTCTAAAAACCTTATTTTTCACGTTTTGTTGAAAAGTTGTCAACTACTGATACATGGTCAACTACTAGTACCTTTACCCTATGTTGAACAAGCTTTTTCACATAATATCATATAAAGCGTTGCAACGGTAGCTTAAAAATAAAATTTTATAAAATTTTCTTAGAATCTGAGGCAATATCTTCAATTGTACCTACAGAGTTAAGAAATAATAATTTGTTACAAAATAGCGGACTTTTGAAAGGAAAGTGTCCAAAATCAGTAAGAAAATCGACTTTTTTTCAACGTTACGAAGAAACTAATTACTCGATCAAAATTTCGATTTGCTAAACTGAAGATAATCTTATTTGTAGCCGGCATGAAAAATTTGAAGTCGGATGAAAATTAACTGAGTTATCCGTGTGCCCAGTTTGAAAAACGTCGTTTCATGAAAAACGCGTTTAATGTTTTAGAAAGGGGTTTTAAACTCCGATTATATCTGTGAACAGCCGATTTCGAGCGTTGTACTTCTTTGCGTTGTTGTTATTTTTTCGAATTTTACTTTAATACTTTCAGGGCACGTTATTGACACTCCAAACATTAAGAGAATACACAAAAAATCGATTTTTTTTCAAACCATCACCCTGGTTTCTCCCGTTAATGCTTGTTCTCAATTTAACTTCTTTCCACTGTTTTCCTACAAAATTGTTGAATTCGAAAATATTGTATATCCTGATATAACTTTGTGGTATATTTTTCACAAGAAATTTGAATAACATGAAATAACTTTTAAACATATGCTTCAATTATGTAAATCAATTAAAATTATAGTATTCAAGTATAAAAGTAAAGTACAGAAATTTAAGAGTAGAACAAGCAATAAATTATGAAATTATTTTTAACCTATGTAGTCTTGCCATACGTGTATGTGTTACAGATGAAAGACCACATACATGCGATCAATGTAATAAGAGTTTTAAAGATAAATCTTTGTTAATCCGTCATAAAAAAACACATGGAAAAGATCGTCCATTTTCGTGTGCACACTGTAACCGAGTTTTCCTGTCTAAAAGTGAATTAAGACGTCATTTAACCGTGCATTCAGGTATGTTACCCTCAGTGGCAGATTTAACGGGTGGGCCCCATCTGTAAAAAAAATTATGATTTTATTCAAACACTATAACTTCTCTTTTGTACTAGGTACCTACTACACTTACAAGGGAACACCGCAAACCCGGACTCACCGATTGGAACGCAACTTTGTGGGTTTTTAAAGTGACTCAAAACAAGAACAATGGTGTGTTTCATTTGGGCCCTATCGCCCTTTAAGGGGAGGTTCCGGCCTAAAAATCGATTTTTTTTATTTCATTTTTCAAATGTTCAACCTTTTAGGAATACGAGTTTAAAAGGATTTGTTGAAATTCGTATAATTCCGGAAGTTATAGGCATTTGAGTAGCGGCAAATGCATAGGCAACAACCGGCCACTCGGCGCCCACGTATAACTTTAAACTCGTTTTTCTCGAAACAGTGTTCTCAAAACGGTGGGACCTGTATTTGAAGAAGTTATTATCCGATTCGACTGAATTTTTTTTTTATTTTGAAGAATATACTTCTGGCTAGGGGGGGGGGGGATACCAGAAAAAAATACAAAAAATTGAAAATTTATAATTTTCATAGGCGTTGAAAGGATGAAAAATATAGGGAAAAAGTTATTTCAAACTTCAAGTGTTGTTATTTTCTAAAAAAAAATATCATTTTTGTATTTTTTTTCTGGTATTCCCCCTAGCCAGAAACATATTCTTCAAAATAAGAAAGGTTTCAGTCGAATCGGATAATAACTTTTGGAGATACAGGTCCCACCGAATTTGGATCAACTTTTTGACGCCTTAACTTTAACGACTCCCCAGTGCCGTCTGCAATGATTAATTATAAAACAAAAAATATATGTCTATAATATAAGACATCCTTAATATAATGCAAAAAGTCACATTAAATTAAATGTAGTAGTTTTCCTTTAATTAATTCCGAGAGATCACCTATTTTGGGGGGCTCTAGACCGGAAGGTCCCCTTAAGAGGGTGAAAACTGACCTCAAAGTCAAATTGGCACTTCCACTTCTTCGCGTGTGACTCTCAAAATACAACAGACAGAAAAAAAATGTTTCAAACAAAAGTTTAATGGTGCAATAAGCGCTACAAACTTAAATTAACAACATTTTGAAAAGAGTTAAAAAATAATATATAACTGATGAAAAAAACTCTTTTCAAAATTTTGTTAATGCAAGTTTGTAGCGCTCATTGCGCCATTAAACTTTTGTTTGAAATATTTTCTTCTGCCTCTTGTACTTTGAGAGTTATACGCGAAAAAGTGGAAATGCCAATTTGATTTTGAGGTTAGTTTTCATTCCCTTAAAGGGCGATAGGACCCAAATGAAACATACTGTTGTTCTTGTTTTGAGTCACTCTAAAAACCCACAAATTTACGTTCCAATCGGTGAGTCCGGGTTCGCGGTGTTCCACAGTGGTTCGAGTATACTACATGCTAGCTGGAAAAATTATTTTTTCGCGGTATTGGGTTTATATGGGGTTCAAATTGTTAGAAACAAACCCGATTCGTATCACAGTTTATTAATTCACTAAAAATATGATTAATTCAATAAAGGAAAAAGAACAAAACCACAGTATTGTACTTTAACTATAACTATCAGTTATAACATTATGTTTATTCCTGTAATTTCTGAGTTTTCTGTGGAATTTTAAAAAAAATTTCGAGCCACAGATGACTCACCTAACATAAAATGGCTATTAAAACAGTGTTTTACTATATGTTCCACGTCGTTCCACGCAATAAGGATCGAATGTACGAAAAGTAGAGACTTTCTAGTTTTTTTTAATCACATGATTGGTCTGCAAAAATTTGCAAAACTATGTTTTGTGAATTGTTTTCGAGTGCGACGCTCGGCAGGAAAGATAGCACAGTTGTTATATTTCAGACTCTACACGTATTATAGATTAACTATAACTATAAGTGTGTCTTATAACTATTAATTTCTTGTTAATTACATTACAATACATTATAGAGTTGGAAATATAACAACTGTGCTATCTCTCCTGCCGAGCGTCACACTCGAAAACAATTCACAAAATGTAGTTTTGTAAATTTTTAGAGATCGATCATGTAATTAAAAAAAATTAGAAAGTCTCTACTTTTCGTACATTCAACCCTTGTTGCGTGGAACGACGTGGAACATATAGTAAAACACTGTTTTAATAGCCATTTTATGTTAGGTTAACATAATGTTATAACTGATAGTTATAGTTAAAGTACAATACTGTGGTTTTGTTCTTTTTCCTTTATTGAATTAGTCATATTTTTATTTTATTGATATTTTTAGTGAAATAATAAACTGTGATACGATTCGGGTTTGTTTCTAACAATTTGAACTCCATATAAACCCAATACCGCAAAGAAATAATTTTGTCCAGCTAACATGTAGTATACTCGAACCACTGTGTGTTCCCTTGTTAGCCCGTTTTTAGTAAACTCCCTCTTTATTTTCTCGAAAAGCGGACCCCTCTGAATGTTTGCCGCATGGGCCTTTTGTCTTTAAATCCGCCACTGGTTATCCTAAAAAATATGCTACAATTAGGTACTATAGTGATACATAAAATTTGTTTCAGATGAAAAACCATTTTCCTGTAAATACTGCGAAACTGTATTTAGAAGAAAAGATAACTTGCATCGTCATGTTAGACATCACCATCCGGAAAATCCATCGCTCAGTGATAACGCAGTACAGAATACTGTATCTGATACTAGTACAAATTCAACAAGTCCTAAGCAAAGAAATTCGAAACAGAAACAAAAGCTAAAAAAGATGCAAAAAGTTATTTGCAACTCGTCGCCAAAAAGTTCAGCGAAAGTATCAGTGGTTTGTATAAATTCCCGTGACCAAATCAGTTCTAGATTAGATTCGATGGGTAATATTACACCTGTTATAAGGACTACCAATGAATTAAGTAATGCAGTTCCTGTTATTAACGGACCAATTAGTATTAAAAAGCCAGAAGATAAGACTGATAGTAAGAAAAAGACATTCACATACACAGAACCAATACCTCTTGCCGAGGCTGTTGTAATAAATAAGCGAATCGAAGAGAAGCTGTATCCACAAAACGCGTCTAATCATAATTATTTCTTCCGTAATTGCTTAAATTGTATAGATAAATTGTATCCTGCTTCTATCAGTCAAACCTTCCGTACAAATTCGAGTATGAAAAGTTCTGCTCATAAAGCAACTCTTTATGAGAATTCCTGCTCAGAATCGACTTCAAATACACAAACACATTTCACATGCCACAATGTAGAAGAACAAGTTTGTAATAAGAAAGATATCAAACTGAATACCGAAAATGATAATGAACAGCGATTAGCTAATTCCAAGGAGAAGTGTGCAATTCAAAATATAAATATTAGTGATAATATTGGTTTAAAACAAGCTAGACCATTCTTAACAACTATAAACCATGAAGAGATCAATACATACCACGATTAAAACACTTAATCGTAACAATAATGATTACAAAAATATAAATCAACAAGTAATACTGATATAGTATATTCGTATATACCTTGAAAATATTAAATTGCAGAAAACATTAGTCACGCAATTAGTAATATTTATAAATGTATAAAATAGGTACCGAATAACTTGTCATTTGGCATGAATGTTATTAATAATTAGTTGAAAATGTATTATCTTAAAAGCACAGGAAATAATACTTTATCGTAATGTATAGTAAACTGTTGTATGATAGTAATATAGAATGAAGTACTATGTACCGCTACAGAAATATATTAATAGGTGCACAAAGAACACAAAATAGTAGTAGTTCACTAACTCCCTCACTATGTAGCTCCTACAACTGGATTCCAGAATATTTTTTAATTTTTTCTAGAGTAACGTTTTCAGGAGATTAAATTTATAAAATTTTGTGTTATAATTTAATGATATTTTGTGACTCAATCATTTATTCCTTTACCTATTATTTTGATTATTGATCATTTGCTCCTGGCTTCCGCTTGTATTCATACACATACCTATATTTATCTAATTAGAGTACCAATTTGGCAATAATTTGAATGATAGAATTTTAGCAATATATTCAGTAAATTAGATGAGTAAAATTTTGTTCTGGTGTATGGGATCCTGCTACACTGCAATGATAGGTAGGTACATTGGGCATGTGTAAAAATTCTTTCACTTTTCAAGCCAAAGAAAATAAGAAGTGATACGCGATCTTAGAAGGTTGATTGCGATAAATAATTTTCTTTCTTTAATTGAAAAATTTTGCAATACATTTAAAAAAACTAAAAAACTCTTGTATAGGACTTTGAAATATGATATAATTAGTTTTCAAATTATTCCCTTAAAATATAGGATTTCTTGAATTTCTTCAACTACTAACAATATGGACGTTTGTATTAATTATTCAATTAGCTGAGAAATAACAATTCCTACTTAGGCCCGGTGCAGACGAGCAGTTTGCGGCAGTTTGCCGCTGCGTTCATTCGCGGTGAAGCAGTACCTGCGTTCGTCAAAACGAACGCAAACATACCACTTAGTAACCGCAAAACTTTCCGTCCCGTGTGAACTGCTTCATATAAATTTATGTTCTGCTAAAACGCGCGCGGCGGCAAACTGCCGCAAACCGCTCGTCTGCACCGGGCCGTAAGAATTTTAAGTGAAGCTTTCTTTTGTCGACAACATAATAGATATACCTATATATGGTATAATGTATGTATATGCAACGGTATGTTATATCTCCACAAAATTACTTTTTTTCAAAAAAAGGTATAACAAAGTGCGCCAAGTAACCTATTGTAAATTTATTAATGTGCTATATTTAGCTTTACAAAACTAATGATATACAAAAATTGCGCCAATTATAACAATGGCTATTTATACAAACAAAAAATGTATTAAATAATATTAAGCAGATATATTTTTATTTTATACAAATAAATATTTCAATACCAATAAATATTTTATTCAAAATACTTGGCGCTGCGAAACCGAAAAAATGTTAATTGTCTTAGTATTAATAATTTACAATAACTCCCTTGCAATATAAAATACATAAACATATACATATCAGAAACGCAGCACATTTATTCTACATATAGTTTTATACATATAAGCATATTTTAATATACCCTGTATGAGCATTCCGTTTTAAATAAAGCGCGACGCATGCGTACTACTCGACCCCCTCGTTCATGTTGAGACTTTTACTCCGTTCATTTAATTATTAGGTCCATGGTAAAAACTCGTGATATTTCAAAAATGTTGACAACTTACCTTATTTGACACTTAGTAGGTTATGATTTATTGACTAGCTAGGTTACGTTTACCTTGACAGATGTGCTCTCTGCTGGCTGTCACGTGACAACAATTTGTTACGCGATTGGCCGAAAGCTTCATCGAATGAACGACGTGCCTGAGAGATATTTCCTCACCCTTTCATGCTCCCCTCTTGCCAGTACTTGACGCTGACGATTCATCTTAAGAACATAAAATTCGCCAAATTGAAACTTTGCATTAAAATATCTCAGCTCATAAGGCACGTAGGAACAAAACGAAGACACTTTTCTGATATAAATCAAAACCAAGCTATCCATTAAGACCATTCTAAATCTAATCGGATCAACCATTATTGAGATTCGATAATCGAAGGGTTCGTGATAGCGGGTCGTGGCGTCATAGAGCACTCTGTCTCGCGCTGCGCATGTACCTTGGCGCGAGACACTACCGTGTCTCTTGATGTATTATGAATTCATGTGTCTAATTCAAGAAGAGCATACTCTCATGTTAATTACGTTTCTCTATTTATTTCATTGCTAAACCATTGACACATAAAATTAGGATGATCGTTTACAACTGCTTTCTCTTTTAAACAGATATTGAAACAATAATTGAAGAGTCCTTATTGAAAACACTTTAAGTGCCAAAAATCAAATATTCCAGGAAAGAGAAGAAACGTCCCTGACTTTAAATTATTTACGAAATTTGATTTGTATTGATTGCTGAATATACTTAGGTATACAGTATCTCAAATTGCATCACAGAATTTTCTATTTTTTGCACCAATATAATCCAAATTCATGAAAAAAAGAATTGTATTTGTAGAAAACCCTGCATGTGCCACCGCTTATTCGTAAAGAAAACTGAATGTGCCATTCATTTAAATTTGCAAGCACTGTAAGTGCCAGTCCTGTTTGTCTCTAGCTAATCGGCTCTTACATTGTTTTCTACAGAAGTTTAGCACTTTACTTTTGGCACTATTGGTAACTTATTCACAAAGGAAAGTTTCATTAAAGTTCTATATATAGTATTACCATTGTCACGCGTAACATTTTCCGAAATTTTTTGTTTTTTAAATTTGGCACTTACAATGGTTTCTACAAAGACTCTTCAATTATTTAACATCGTTTATATTTTACTTGTAATAAACGGAATAAATTCCTAGTAATTACAGTTGCATTAGTACTTCTGCTAAATTCATGCAAGAAGTTGTATCTAATTTGCTTATTTTAAATAGAAAATAAACTTCCTCGTGTGCATATCACATTTGTATGGCTACTGCCTTTATTCGCTTGTATCACATCTGTGTATTGTACATAATACAAATTCCTTAATTGGTAGGGCGTATTTAAACAATTTTTCGGTACAATATTCCGACGATTATGATATAAAGTTAAAGACTTAGTTGAGTACCATATAAATCTAGCAGCATTTAGATAAGAGATAAAATATTTTATTGAGAATCCAGATGCCTTATTTAGTGGACTAATCAAAATGACCAAGAGATCCTTGTGCCAACAATGGCTTTGGTAGTTAGTTCATTATCCACTGTTTTCCCAAACATTCCGTAATGGACTTTATTTTCCTCTGTACTTGCAGATTTTTCAGCGTGTCATTTGTTTATCTGAACATGCTATATTCAATTCGCAAATTAACATAAGAAAAAATAGTCAATTAAGAGTTTTACTACTAATTATTTCTTTAATAACTATAATTATTACTTAGTTAAAAACACTGTTTTATTCAATTTCTCAATGCTAACATGTACATCACATATGGCATTCTTGTAAAAACGCATTACATTATCTCCTAAAAATACAAATGAGTTATTGCTTATATATACGTGCTTATGTATATATGTAATAAAAATTTTTAAATGTAAACTGTTTTGCGATGATATAACATAAGTTATAAAATATTAATCCTTAATTAAACTATGCAATAGAGATACGCAGTGTGATCTATCTGAATGTATAATTGAATAAGCCTTTAACATATTGAAATGAAAAAATGAAGCGTACACATTATAGAATCGAAGGATATCGCCAAAATTTCAATGAGAAGTGATGACAAGCAGATGTGTTAAGAATATTTCAGAGATACAAATATATTTTAGTGGGTCATATATTTTTTCAAATACACATAATATGAGATCAACAATTGCACTCTAATTCCTAACTTATCTACATTAATAAATGACACAGATTCCATTTAAAGAAACCTATACGATTTCAAGTTGTATGTAACAAAGTCTTTTATTAAATTCTAATGACACATACGAATTCATCTAGGTCTTCTAAACGTGCAATTTTGAATATCCATTTCTTTTAAGATCAATGTACTTATATATGTATATCTCAAGATCCATCAATTAGTAGAGTTCAACAAGTTATCTCGGACGTATAAAATAGTCTGCGCACATACAATATTAAAATGTGCTTTCTTTGCTTCGCAAATAATTTGTCTATGCGATTAAGAATCTGAATTTCGTTAATCTTTTACTATTGTCATGTGTTGTCAGAATACAGTCAACGGGTCGTTTCACTTAGAATTTTGCTTCGCAACATGCCACGAAAGTCTATTCTCATAAAATTGTATAACTATTTGTGGACAAAGCGAGTTAGCTTCTTTCGCTGTAACCAGATCTGTCTCTTCAGTTCCTTTCCTACATAAACAACATTTAATAATGACAAATGCACAATTATCTTCCACTCTGTGGGTATTAAAGGCAAGCTAACCATTTCATTAAAAACATTAACTCCCCATTAGAGTCAGCGGCTCCAATGATTTTATCAGGCTCCAATTCTCTCTTGAAACCGTATATTTTGCTGTCACAAGTAACATCTGCCTTATCCATCTTAATATTATTAGGATTAATATCCTTGATGGCACCTTGGACTTCCTAATTTATTTACCTAATAAAGGTCAACGTATATTAGATATTGATGCAGTGATTTACGGAAATGTCGCCTAAGAGTGTTACTATTTAAAACAATAAAATATATACCTAGGGGTATATTTAAAATGTTCAACTATTGTTATATCTGCATCTGGTGCATCTAGATTTCCTGTGATTTCTACTGTTTATCCCGAATTCCATAATGAAAAGCATTAAACTATTTACGGTAAATAATTATTAGACATATACTTCCAACAATAAATTTCGGTCTTCATTTCATTGAACCCTCGTACAAAAAGAAATACATAATATTGAAGGTTAGGTCTGTACGAAATGCTTCGTTAAAAGAGATTGAAGGTAAATCAGCGCGATTGTTACATGTCTGAACTTTCTAAAAAGTAAATTATGAAATTCATTCCTTCATTTTCAAATGGCTCGTAATACACATATCAGATTTATACTAAATTGTATGAAACGATGGTTCGCAAAGTTTCAACTTCGACTTACGATCTAGTTATTAAGAACTAACTGATCTCATTTCTACTATTAATTGTGTTTTTTGTGTACACTTACTTAATATCTTTTTTATTATCATGAATCTATAAATCTTTCGAATAATTTATTGTTAACAATCATTTTTCCATATGTATGCGTCTATTGGTAAAGTCCGTATCACACACTTTTTCATTCAAGCCTTTAGAAATATAGAGCGTAAAATTTTCTTAATTATATATTTCGGCTTTTATTGTAAACAGCTCGTTTTCACTTACAACTAAAAGGAAATATTGAAAGTATTTTCATTCAATTATTCGTATATAATTCAGCTTATTGGCGATTGATACTTCCGGCGCTGCGTATTCACGACATTTATCATAAATATATTTTATCATATTAAACCGTAACTGTGTGCATATTATTTACATTCGAAAACTATGTTCAAATTCCTAAAACAATTATTTCATTTAGAATGGTATTGAAACGCGACGTGTATCATTATAAAGTGTGAAAACGTACATGCCTATGTTTTTGACATGGAAGCATTTTTTATTATGAACGATTGAAATATATTAAAATACACGCAATATGGTGTGCGATAATTTTCTAGATAATATTTCGTGCAAATACATTAAAGAATTACAGTGGAAATATTAAAATAAGAAAAGTGTAAGTTAATGCGCATGCTCACAGTATTCGTACGGTTGTTGCGCATTTGGGGTTTACATGGGTGTTTGAAAGGACTAGTAATCGATTGGGCGACGTGCGCGACCTCCATTTCTTCGCAGGACAAGTCGGGACAAGTGTAGTGAGATTCTTCGTGTTTGGAGGAGCGGAGAATACCTGACGCTTTTATATTGCCCAAAATGGTTAAAATGGATCATGATGTAAGTAAATAATTAAATTAGTGCGTATATGTCTTGTCGATTTTGCTTATAAACTTATGTAAATAATTTACACAGGCCAATAACGTAAATACGTAATCTGAGTTCACCCTTCATTTTGTACACTTATGCGTGCGTATCGTAAAATGTACGATAATTTTATTTATTCCAACTGATTTTCCTTGTATAATAATTATTTCTGAGTTTCGCGATCAGTATTATTATTCGCAGTTTGTAGGTACGATTGATATTCTCTGAATTTTCGGTCGTATCAATAAACCTATGTTTCGATATAATAAACTGTGTAAATTATTTGAATATAGTTGTTAAGATATATTTTTTATAAATTATAAACTTCCAAAGTGTACATATATACATATATAAATGTACGATACGCGGATATATGCATGTGTTGTGTTGTACTGCTCGTTTATGGCATGGCGTGCCCTGACGCTACGCCATTCGAGAATCTCGAAAACGATGCGTTTATTCTGTACTCTCGAATCTTGTACCTACTACATTTCAGCAGGAATTCAATAAATATTTATGAAAAATTCTAACAACTTTCAGTAGTGATAACCGTATTACAACTGTATACTACGTTATCATGTTGATATAAAGTACTTGTATTATTTCGAGAAACATCGTAGCGTTTTCCTTATAATCGTTATATTATATTGAGAGTAAAGTTTTTTGTACCCGAAATTCTGTTTTTCCGGTGTTCATATACGGTTATTTCTAAAAAAGAGAACGCTATTCTTATAAATGAATAATTATTTAAACGAAAAATAAAAAAAAACAAGTTATACTTAAATTCCGTGCTTGATTTTGCAAGTTTAAATTTTATTGATTGTATATGTAACCTTCCATTCAGTGAACTGAACTTTTTTTTGATAAGTGGAGATCATAACAGTTCAGCTATTGAATTTAAGTACGCTTTCCTTGATATTTGATTATTGATATGAATGTATATTATTTATACATGTATTTAACATTGTAGTTCCGGATAATGAAGGTATGCTTTGAATGTGCGAAGTAAGAGATAATCTTATATTATAAAGCAGAAACTGTATTGTATGTTTGTGTTTGTTGCCTAAAAACTTTTGAACGGTAAACTCTGGGGTCACGAAATGTACTTCAGCTAATTATGCCTGGCTAATCCAGATAAATGTGACTATTTTCACAAAAAAGCCTAAAAAAAATTTTTTCTCTATAAAATCAAAATCTAAATTTCAGGCGAAGCCGATTAGTAAAGCTAGTAACTTATATTCTAAACTGATAACATATTATCCTGTCCCATGCTTTGTTTACAAGCCACAGTAGCTCAGACAGTCGTTATTTGTAAGTTGATTACGTCCCAGTGAATTATTACTGGCCTAGAATTTATAGCACTTTTGGTTGATACCTAAATACTATTGCAATATGAATTAAGTCTTCAATGGATATAGTAGATAACATTAACAATTCTAATGTAAACAGTCTCTGCTTTAAAAATATTTTTATTTTCAACTGTTATATTCTCTGACACACTTTGCACCCAGTGCTTTATTACACACTTTACGTTTGGGATTTACTTCCGTTTTCCAACCTTAAGTTATTAGTTTTGTAATCATCCTTTTCCAGCAGCTTACACTGACTTTCTCATTGATTTGTTTGTAGTATATTACAATAAGATTTATAAACTGAATTAGTAAGAGAAGATATTGGAGAATTAAAAGTGAACAGGAATATATTATTCCTCTGATATTTAAAATATAAGAGTATAGCCGGGAATCCACCGGGAAGCTAAGCTATGCTATGCCATGCTCTGTTTTAAAAAAATTAGCTTCAATACATTCTTATGGAACCGTTTCCACCGAAAGCTATATTAAAACATAGCATCGCATAGCTTAGCTTCCTGGTGGATTCCCGGCGTATACCTACATTACAAGGACAACGATGTACAATGGTTAGTAAATAAAACGGTATGTTTATTCCTGTGAGAATCTCATCACCTCTATAGGCACGTGTACAAATCCAGTGTGAGTAGAGGCCTGGACAATGACCCCGTTAATGTTAGAAATTCAAGGATTTAAACGTTTAAGTGTCTAGGAGGTAATACGTTTCTTATTGCTGAAATTTTAGTACTTGTTTTCGCTCTAGCTGAATATTTGGCTGTACTTTCGAAAGGGACCGGTGGCCAATCGAGATGAAACTTGGTGGGTATTACAAGAGGTGTGGAAAGACCCCAAATATAAGATTTTAGCTTCGGCAATTAATGCGTTCAAAAGATACAGGGGTAATTGTGCATTAAAAGGTACATCTTACCGATTCTTTTTAATCACTTTACCATGGTCCCTCCTCTTAACAATATTTCTGTTGACTTCTACCAACACAACGCATTCCACTTTCCAAATTGTCCCGGGTATTAGTACTGGTTCGGGGTATATTAGTGCGGGGGGGGGCGTAAAGCATGGTAGCGAACCGATTTCAGTTTTGATGAAAAAAATTGGGGGAATGGAGGGTTTTCGGGTAGAGGGGGGGGGGAGGTCTGCACCAATGTCCAAAAAAAAATTAACAATATTTTTTTATTAATATTTCGGAAACCTATAAATACCCGAAGTTACAATTTTAGATTTAGAGTCCACACAGCCCATCCCTCCCCCCAAACCTCATCTCGATCGGCCGCCGGTCCCTTTCGGAATAATATCCGAATATTTTAGTCCATGAAATAAAAAAATCCAAGAACCAAAATCGAAGCAAAATTGAAAAAAATGCTGTTGTTTAAAAACATTTTGTTTTATTATATTTCAGACTTCTTGAATAAAGGCAAAGTCATAAAGTAAAAAGAAAGGCACACTTATTTGCTTCTTTACGTACATATATTCTCTTGGTTAACGAGTTATTATTCTATACATTAGTAATTGCTATTACTAAAATTGTAATATTTCAACCTGGAAAAAAATTTGTTTCCACTTAATTTCAGTCGGTCTCCCAAATCGAAGAGCTCAATGTTTAGGGTAAACGCAACAATAAATGAACACTTAAGGCTAATGAATGAACACTATTATAAAATTATGTTTGCAGCGCGATTGACTCCACGTGCTGCAAACATTGTTTGGATCTGAAGCAAGAAATTACAAGAAGTCTCTAATTAATTAGTTGCTTCTTTTAATAACTTATTTTACTCGTTTTAATAAAAAATGTCCATTCACTGGTACGTGTTCATTTACTGGTACATCCACCCTACCAAATTGCAGCACGCACGTCCACTCTAGGGTTAATAAAAAATCATTGTCACTTATTATCACAATTTTCTAAAAGATGTCACTTATTCCTTAGCAGTGTATCATCGGTTTACTAAAGGAGAGTTGCATAGTGGAATACAAAGCAGAATATAATAAAAGCCAGGGATTCGGAACCAAATCAATTACCAGAATTCATGAGCAGTTACATTTGTCTCGATAACCTCTGTCCGTAATGAGCAGCGTTGCCACCTCTCCGGTTTTCGCCTGGGGACTGCGGGTTTTGAAGCAAATCTCCGCGCTGTGGTTTGACTGGAAAAATCTCCGGGTTGTAGAAAAAAATGAGATAATAAGAAATTGTGCTATTATACAATGGTATGAATTTTATATACAATAAAAGTTATGAATTAAAAAAATATATATTTTTAAATCCTGAATTGTTTGAGCTTAACAGAATTGCACATTTGTTTTCCGGATATTCGAGGACAAAACTTTTTCTGCTTTTTCCATCTTCGGGTTTATATTTGAATCTTCGGGTTGGAATGCGTGGTACTTGGGGATTTATATGGTGATGAGGTGGCAACCCTGTTAATGAGGAATGAGAGAAATTCTGACTGTACTAATGCGAGAACGCAAGACGAAACCTAAAATGCATGACCGACTGCATTTTGGTTAGGAATTTCTGACTGTATTGTCAGATAAGAGGAATGCTGAGAGATATTTTGCCTGTAATTCTGAGAGGAATGGTCAGGCAGGTCTTGGGTTCGTTCGACCCAGTTCAATGGATCAGGAAGATGCGCTGTTCTTGTTACTCGTGTAACGGGGCTCGGACTTCTTCAAAGCAGACCCTTGCAGTTATTTGTTACTGTCCTCCCCAAGCGGCGTCAATCTAACGAGACATTGTTGTATTTAAAAAATCCTAAATGATGTATTATTTTATTAGAAGTAGTTAATTTAAATAGGAGATATTAGCATCGACCCTTTACGCCCCAAAATTTATTATAAATTTATTTCGTGTATACTGTGTATTTCGCCGTGGAATGCAGAGGATTAAAGGTAACGTTACAAACGTGATAAACAACAATGAAAATTATTTACAAATTTTAGTCAGGAGGTCACGACTTGCGGGTTGTGATTCGCAATCGTAACAAATTCTCACAAGTTAGAATCAGCTGTATTCCTATCTCTCATGAATTCTGGTTGACCGTATGCCTTGTATCTTTCAACAATTTAGATTGACTGTATCTCTATCTGTGAAAATTTTTCAGTTGACCGTAATCCCGAGAGAATTTCGCTCACCAATTTCGGTTGGGAGGAAACTCTGGACCGATTACCGCACACCAATTTCAATCGGGACGACCGTAAATGCCATTTCTGTCGTCTCTAGTGACCGTGACCGAAATTATATGGATCTGGACTCCCTGATAAAACTATATTGTATATTGTAAAGAATTATAACTATCATGGTTTACTAATGTTTTAGAAAAATGTTTAAACTTAAAAGCTTGGTACACAGGGTGTTTATAAAAATATGGGACATTTTTTTTTCAGGATCGGTTCTACTCACCAAAATAATAAAACAAGTTGGTGAACGCATATGTCCAATAATGCTTAGTTTTGCAGGTGTAAGCATTTCCATATTCTGTAAAACACGGGCTCGAAACGCCTATTAAAGCCCAGCTGTGTTTCCGCGGATCGATATATCGATTATCATTTCACCTTTGTTCTTTTAAAGGCGAGAAGGAAAGGATATGGATTAAAATACAGTATATTATTTAGGCCAACTGTCAAACGCGCCTGTCAGCCGGTTGCCCTTTAATAGGCATTCCGGGCAGGTGTTTTACGGAATACAAAAATGCTTATAATTGTAAAACTAAGCATTATCCAACATATTTTACATATTATACCAACTTGCTTTATTATTTTGGCGAGTAGAACCAACTCTGAAAAAATGTGCCACATTTTTGTAAACACCCTGTAGATTGTCAAAGGGTATAGCCGGTTAAGGTGGTCAAATGTGCCCCTAAACCGAATTTGACTTGCGGTGAGCATTTGACCTGTAGCAACTTTCAGCTTTGTATCTGGACTCGTGGGGTAGTGTACCATAAAGGCACATATTAGTGAATTTTTTCAGATTTTTAAATTTCAAATCCTAGTTCTGAAAAATAAAAATCGCAAAAAATGCTAAAAAGTGCCGGGTGTGTATTGAAGCAATTGCAGGACTATAATTATATTTTTACCGAAAGTATATACATCATTATTACTATTGCCCTGATTTTTTCTTCAGATTTCTCTTTTTGGTGCGTCGCGGTAAAAATAAAAATTAAAAACCGATTTTTTCGTCGCATTTTATGTGTCAGAGTAACTTAAACGTCGTACTTTACGAACTAAGGGTTTTATACGATCTTCAATGTGTTTACATACAGAAAAACAATATAGGATTTGAAGAAACTAAATAAACCCAATTAATTGAAACTACATATTCCGTAATATGGCATTCTAAAATATCTATCATATTTTTAACTGCGTCGATGGTGCAGCGATAGAGTTACGAACTGGTAAACTGGTGCGGACTTTTTGAACGTGGGATCGAGCCTCGAAATTCCAAGTTCCCGTTAGGGTCATATTGGGTTTATTTAGTTTCTTTAATTCCTATGTTGCTTTTTGCTCTATGGAAAGCATTGAAGATCAATGAAAATACGACGTATAAGTTACTCTGACACGTAAAAAACGAAGAAAAAAAAGGTTTTCATTTTTTTAACCATGGTGCTGAAAAATTCAGAACAATAGTAACAACCATATGTACTTACAATAAAAATATAATTATAGTTCTGCGATTGATTGAATTCGTACGCAGTACAAATTATGACGAATTGTAATTCTGGAGTTAATTTTCCCATCATGCATACTGTTATTATTTATTTTCAAGAATAATAGTCTAAACAGGATTGATAGTCATAGTTCTAAGAATTTTAGAAAAATACATAATCATGTTATGTTAGTTGTGATTGAATTATGTTGGAATTTCTATGCTCTGGGGTACCAGATTGAATTCAATGATTCCTCTCCAGGAATATAATAAGGCAAACACTTGTGTGTAAGAATTACGGTTAATTTATTATATATGCAAGACGCATATACACGTAAGAGAATAATACAAAAGAAAAAAAGGGTGAACAACGCAGTGTTGTCAAATCAGATTTTTGAAAATCCGTAGAGAAGAGTTCAACATTCCGTAGAATTCCGTAGATCCCCCTTTGAAAAATCCGTCGATCTACAGATTTTCTTCCTAAGTGTTAATTATTACATGTATGAAAGAAGCTAATTCCCTTGCTCATGGAAACCGTCCTTTCCCAAATCCTTTCTAGAAATATTATATATATATACCCTCCCCTAACATCCTCAAAAAAATTATTGTCGCAACAAAAATTCACAAATTACGAAAAAAGTTCACGTGCAAAAGTTGTGAAATCGTTGACTAATTCCACTTCAGTACAAGAGCTTTTCCCAAAAATAATGTTTCTCCGAAAGTCGTTTTCGCCAAAGTCTTTCGCCCCGACGTAAATTCACAAAAAGGAATTAAAAAAGTTCACATACAAAGATTCTGAAATCAACTTTGCTAATTCCTATTGTACTCGGTCAAAATGCAGGGTAGTAGAACTAGAAAATAATAGCTTGAATTCCAGCGATTAAGTGCGATGAAAAGCTCTTATAGTGAAGTGGAATTTAGCTACCCGCAGTAAATCGGCGGTTTGGGTCGTAAAATCAATGGGTCAAATTAAGCAGTAAATGATTTCTTTAATCAGAATCAGAATCTTTTGTTTTATCAATTTCGAATTACCTTAGTTTTAAAATTATACATATTAATAGTATTAAATAATTTAAGGTAAAAAATCCGTAGATTTCAGTTTACAATCCGTAGATCCGTAGATAAAGTAAAAAATCCCGTAGATCTAGGGAAAAATCCGTAGGGTGGTTGGTAACACTGAAACAACGTGTACATAAATCTAGCGTGATATAGACGGTGGCGCCCCGCCCTAATGCGTGTGCCTTGAACCGCGAGATTTGAAATATAAATCTCAACAAATTATAAAACAGCTCTTATTTGGCAAAAGGAATATTTAAGGTGATTTGTATTACTACCATTAATTGAGTACCTCTATAACTATTTGTGTTTAAAAATCTATTTTAAATAAAATGTTCTTAAGGAAGAAAAGTATTAATAGTTTTAGATACAAAAATGATTCAATTTTGAAAACAATTCTAGCGGATACCCAAAGCAACCAGTTTTTGTAGAAGATGGAACATTTTCGGAGCTGTAAATTCTGCATTCAGTTATCATCTTACTTGAAAGAAGTTTGAAGTCAGGAACACTTAATGCGCCAACGAGTAAAACATGATCTTTATCGATAAATACTTTTGTTAACTACTGTACTGCCTCCACAAGTGAGATACGTTTCGTTTTATCATTCCGCGAATGATAATCCGCCGTCCCTGCTATCTACTTCTTTTGTAATTGCCACGGCGATTGAGAGGGGTTGAGAACGAGTGAGACGGCATTGTAATTCACCTCAGTTACTCGCAGTCCCTCTCACGTGCCGCGGCAAAGAATAAAGGCAAGCCGAATAGGCTACCCGATTCCGTAGTTGAAACTGGCCTGTCCTTCGCCAGTTTCAATTGTGGAGGTAATACTGTATTTCGTAACTTTGTTAATGGCTGTATGTATGCCATGCATTTTCAATTTTCCATCTACCTAAAAAGTTTCACTGAAAATCAGTTTATAACACTTCACGTTGTCCTCCAAATGTGATAAAACATTTGGACTTAAAGGCCAATTTTTTATTTCATTCAAAATATATATTGTCATAAATATCTGCAGTCTACTTATTTATTCTTCTCTGAGATACCGTTTCGTATCATGAAAAGTAATATAAATACCTTAAGGTCTAACATTATTAGACAGACATACTTAACATTGGCAATAATGCAATTATTTCTAATTTTTAATTTGGATATAGGCATACCTACTAATAGTTAATAAACTTTTCGTTGTTCTACAAGTAGCTTGAAAAATAGTTTGCCACGATCACTTGCTATAAAATAGCTATACTAACACTTTTTATCATAATAGAATGTATTAAATGTTATGTTTCTTTAAAATGAATTGCTTAGTGATTTGTCTCTTTTATTTGTTATTGTGTATTTATTGAAGTTACAATTGCTTTTCAACCGAACTATATTAAATTGTAAACTATCTACATATAAATAATTATTATATGCATTTACAATTTACATGATGCACAATTATCATAAATAGATGCTACTGTATAAGGAAAGGATTTGTTCTTAAAGTAACTTCCGATATATTTAATTCTTTCGTAATTTGAAATTAATATTTATCAGCATTTAGATATCTTATCTCCTTTCTCATTACAGTATCACGTTATTTAATGTCGATTGGTATTAATTCTCGTTAATATGTACAAGGCATAATTTATTGCTGACACGAAGTGACATAAAATACAAATTTTTAAATTGTACACAAATTTTGTTTCAGGATGGGAAAAACGAACCAGAACATGTTAGAAAGTTATTCATTGGTGGTTTGGACTATAGAACCACAGATGATTCTTTAAAGAAACATTTTGAAAAATGGGGAGAAATTGTTGATGTAGTTGTTATGAAAGACCCAAAAACCAAGCGGTCTAGAGGATTTGGATTTATTACTTACTCTCGTGCTCACATGGTGGATGATGCTCAAAACGCAAGGTGGGACGTGTTGGAACTTGTTTTGATTGTACATGTGTTATAAAATATTGTAATTAATACTAAATATCGATTGTATATACATTATACTTGTATGTTCTGAATCATAGGCCGCATAGAGTAGACGGACGTGTAGTGGAACCGAAAAGAGCGGTTCCTAGGCAAGAGATTGGTAGACCAGAAGCCGGCGCAACAGTAAAAAAGTTGTTTGTTGGTGGTTTAAAAGATGACCACGAAGAAGAAGATCTTAGACAATATTTTCAAAGTTACGGTAGCATAAATTCAATCAGCATTGTTACTGACAAGGAAACAGGCAAAAAACGCGGTTTCGGCTTCGTTGAATTCGACGATTATGACCCCGTTGATAAAATTTGTTTGCAACGTAACCACCAAATACGTGGCAAGCACGTAGATGTTAAAAAGGTAAGCTGTGACTTTGCACGCAAGCCGAACACGCCGCGAGTTCCTGACGAATAAATATTGCGTTACAAGATTCTTAAATTATTCCATTATTTTTCTCGCAGGCTTTAAGCAGGGCGGAAATGGCCTCTGCGTCCGGCGGCGGCGGTAGTGGTGGCGGTGGTAGCAGAGGAGGTCAAAACGTTGGAAGAGGACCTCGCGGTGGTAATCAGGGGGGTGGTAATTGGGGAGGACGAGGAAGTGGCGGTGGTGGAGATTGGAATAATGGTGGTAATCAAGGTGGTTATGGTGGAGGTAATCAAGGAGGTTGGGGCGGTAACGGTCCTTGGGAGAATCAGAATCAAGGTAAAGGTTCGCAGAAAAATAAATCTTTCTTAGCTTACTAAGAGCCCCACGTTATATCTTATTCACTTTCGAGCACATTTTAATAAACGTATCTTGAAGGTGGCGGATGGGGAGGCCAAGGCGGCCAAGGAGGGTACAACAGCGGTGGAAATTGGAGTAACGACAACTTTGGAGGAGGTTATCAGCAAGGATATGGCGGTGGTCCAGTTCGGAATAACTTCAACTCCGGAGGAAGACCTGCTCCCTATGGTATTGATATGGGTCCTAGTGACCATCAGTCTGGATAGTCGAGACGGCTACCATCCTTTGGTGGGAAAGGTTGCTCCTGTCCTTCTCAAAAGCCAACGCGTCTGTTACGCACCTTGAGCAACTTGATTTTCGTTTAATTATTTTGTACAATATAAATTTAATCATATTATTCCACGTATAACCGATGCTATTATATTTAATAATTGCAGCCAGTTGCACAAGGAGCGTTCAGTTTAAAAATTTCAGTTTTATGTAACGGTAACGTTTATAATGGAGTGCGAGTTAGGTTTCGAATTTTGAATCACGTTTCGGCAAGATTCGTATTAAGAACTGCTATGATTCCAGCAGCTGCAAATAGTTTTACTTAAAACGTATAACTTAAATTAACACATACGGCGCGATGTTGGAGAGAGGAGGGGTGCTTCTGTCCATTTCTTCTATTCTCTTTTCTGTGCATTCAGTTTGTTCACGTTATTCCTAAAGTATGAATTATGATTTTACAAAATTATATTCTTACAAAAATAATTATTTCGAAAAAAATGTTGAAAGTATTTTATTTCAGTGACAAACAGAAGTATTAAACTATAAAAACATTTAGTTTTTTTAAAAAAAAATTATAGGCTTACTAAATGTTTCACATTCTCCTAGTAGTGTTAGAGCTGTTTGTCCAATGCTATATTAGCATCAATATGCAATATTTGTCACTTTAATACATAACTCGCGTTTTATTAATTTTGTGATTTATTTAAATAAATTACAGGTCCTGGTGGAAATTCTGGCGGCGGTGGTGGAGGCGGAGGCGGTGGTGGCGGCGGCGGTGGTTATGGCAATCAAGGAGGCTATGGCGGCGGTAGTTCTCTTGGTGGTGGAAACATGGGAGGTGGAGGCGGCGGTGGTGGAAGGAGATACTAAATCACTTTACCCATGGGTGCTTCCCTCGCATGGTAAGCATAATTTTAATTCAATCACTACTACTCTATCTGGGATTATTAAAATAATGTACAACTTTAACACATGCAAATTAGAATATTATTACTATGAGAACTAGTTTTCTTTCAATAGATACCATTTTTTAATTGTATTTATATGTAATATTTAGTATTACATACGTCAGACGAAACTTTACTATTTAGTTATAAAAATAAGTATTATGCGAAATTTTATTCTCTCTTGATAAAGGTATTAGACAATTCCATATGCTTAATTAAACTTCAAGGAAGTAAACTTTATAGTTCTAATTATGTCGGAGCTGCAATCACAGTAATTTGTCTTTTAAATCAAGTGGGGTCATAGATAAGTGGTACAACAGAGGAAAGGTATTAAAGAAAAGGGTTGAATTAGAAGCTGTATGTATTTATTATTATAACTAGGTGTATACTTGCTACTTTATAATATATAAAGTTTGAAGGAAAAATGTTTATACTCAATGTAATTAGTAGCTCGGTATTTCCTGTTCGAATAATTTGGATACATTATAGGAGTATTTTGTGATCGAGTCATTTTACCGAAAACACATCATAACAGTTTACACTTAAATTGTACCAAGTAATTGGCAATAATGCGGGTATAAAATTACTTGACGTATTGTCAGTAAAAATATATGTCAATTATAGAAACTTTCTGTTTTACCGTGTTTCAATCTTCTGTTTCTTATTTTTCAAATTGTTTGACATATTTGATATTGCTTTTGGTCTATGCACTTGTACTTAGTACTTCTCGAATGAAACCGGGTCTAACATATAGAAATTTATTAATTAACTTCTAGAATATTAGTTGCCAATGCTTAATCATTTTCACAAAAAAATAGTTTCAAATATTAAGTTTCCAAATTGTTCGGATTTTGTTAAACTTTCCGTGGTTTGTAAATACCACAATGGTCTCAGCTAATGGCTTGTAAATTGCAACCAGGAGAATTGTTGTAAATCCTGTAATGGACGTGTTCTTCAATTTCACGTCACTTTCTACATCAGGCCTGGGAATTAAGGCGCGTCTTGGTACCCGCGGCGGCCTTAGGTGCTTGGAGCGCCTCAGGCCCGTACCATGTGAACCACGCGTGGCGCATTGGGGCGACATTGTATCAATAGGTTTCCACATCGTCCCAGAGAGCACGATTTTCGATGCGTTTTTGTTTTGTCAGCGCACCACGCGCCGTTCACGTGGTACGGGTCTGAGGCGCTCCAAGCTCCTAGGCCGCCGCGGGGAGGCCAAGACGCGCGGCGGGAGAAAGGAGGCGTTGCCTCTGAAAATCGGCCGCGCCGTGTTCACTTAATCCCCAAGCCTGTTCTACAGAGTTAAAGATTTTTAAAAAACGAGTTCTGCTATTAGGTATTTCCAACTTCTCATTAGAAATGATAGTACATGACCTACATTTTCCATCTACAAAGATCTGCAATAAATAGAAACATTGCACCCCTTATAGCATTCTCCCTGGTTGTAAGCCACTTTATTACACTTATTGTACTATTGGAAAACTCCTCAGATTATAAAGAAGTTAATTGACTCCTACATTTTAAGCCTGGTTTCATACAAAAAGTACTGGTTCGCGTCGACTGAAAGTAATAAATTTATCTATTTGATGACAAAGGATTCTCACAAGGAATTTAATTTTTAACGTAAAGGCCACATTAATAATCAAATTCGTAATAAAATTTGCTAAAAACCAAATTCCAGTAATAATTTGGGAACAATAAAGATAAAACAAACAATCATATAGATCATTTTTCACTTCGTGAGATAGAATAACTGTTCAAATGAAACAATAAGAAGTATTGTTTCCAGATTAATATAATTTTAAATATATGGTACCAGATAGGATTTCGGACAAACTACTCTTTTCATGATTTGAATTCCTACTAATATATAAACATGAAACGTTGCCTGTTTGTTTGTTCTTTCGCGCCTAAACGGCTGAACGGATTTTAATGAAGTTTTGAATATATATTACATGCGTCATAGATTAGATTATGGGCTATTTTTTCGGCTTCTTTATTTTGGAAACATAAATAATTCCCAAGTGAAACCGGGTATCGGGTTCAGCTAGTATTAAATAAAACATTACGTGAAAGCAAGTCAGAGCTGGGCAATTTTGATTTGAAAATGAATTGCAACTTTCACTTTTTTATTACCACTAATATTATGTGGAATTGAACAAAATATCGATATATTTAAAATAACAGGAATTCCAAATAATAAAATCATTTTAATACATTTCATTCAGAGGCAGTAATGCAACAAAATTGTTACGCTATTTACTTTTAATATTTCAAAATTATATTAGTTTAATGATAAGGGAGTACTTTATTAATCGTTTTTAATACAATACATAAGGGTGCAGTAATTTCGTAAGAACTGAATTTCAAAGATGTATTTAGTAACAATTTAGAAATTATATTTCAAGAAATCTTTACTATAGTCCACTGTTAGGAAAATTCATCATTCTAATGGGTCTATCAGTTCTAGATTTTTGTCTTGAGGCATAACAGTGTAGCAGAAGAAAATAATTGTTCATCGTTGACAAGCAAGGTTCCTTTATAACGACGTGTTTTCTCCACTACTGTTAAGCAGCGTCATGCAATCACAGCAAGTTCTTAAATCTCCAAACCAAGCTTGTAAAATTGGTGCTTGATTTCGATGTGTTTGCACCTTAGGTTTACAAATTTGGCAACATAGATACAGAAGATATGGCCCTACTAAATATCCATAGCATGCATTATTTTCAGCGTGCAAATTAGTCAAACTGATTACAAACCGATGTAAACATGGTATGATCGCACTTAAGTAGAAAAATTTTTCTGCAATCTTATATAATGTATCTAGCACTTCATATAGTAATGAAATTTATCTTCATTAGTAACTACCTCAGATAATATGAGCCGTACATGTTGTACCTTGTTACTTTTAGTTGACTAACTCTGTAGCTGCTGCACAATTTAATTCAAGGGTGTAATACTTGTTTGCATATTTGTTGGTTGCTGAAATCAGTCATCAAAATTAGGGCCTCATATTTTTTCATATATATTTATTTCTTTCATTTGCTGCTGTGCAATACGTAACAACATACCTGCCAGGTATATCAGTCCACTGCAAAAGTAAATATTATACAATGCCGAGCTTACTGGAGATGAATTCGTCATAAAATGAGATTAGATAAATGGGTAGTACAGTAATAATGCAGAGAGACAGAGAAAACAGTCAGCATTGTCCGAATTAATAATTACAGTCTATCCCATAAGAGGGTGTTGTTCGTATCTCCGAAAGGAATCGTTAGATTTAAAAAAAGTCTATATTGCCAAAAAAAAGTACGTTTAACGAGTTAATACGAAATTGCCTAGTACAGGGTCAGCGTTCTTCTCTGTAACCGGCGCTTGCGCGAACTTGTAAAATGGCAACAGCGCCTCACGGACGCATTCCACTACAACCATGCACTGGCCCAGCGGAGACCTGCCAGCGACCGCTGGACAGCAGTGATGCCCGAGCTTCGAGAATTTTGGGATGGTCTCTTTCAAATTAACGTGGCAAAGAGCTATTCGGAATTTCCCGGCCCAGGTAATCGAGCCCGCGCGTTCTGCATCGAAGCTTGGGCATTACTGCTGTCCAGCGGTCGCTGACAGCTCTCCGAACGCCGGGTCGGTGCATGCTTGTAGTGGAATGCGTCCGTGAGGCGCTGTTGCCATTGTACCTGTTCGCGCGAGCGCGGGTTGCAGGATGAAACGCTGACCCTATATATAGTTCAGTCTCTGGTGTTGTCGATAATCGCTCGGCACCGTTTAGGTCTGCTTTCAACTAACTTTCTTGCATACTCCGAAGATATAGACCATATTTCTCAATGTTTTTTAGATAACTGCTTGACCGTGAATATTCGTTTTCCTTGAAGCTTTTGCTTTATGAAACCCCAAACGTTGTCGTTTGGATTCGCATCACATGATTGTGCAGGCCTGTCCAACGTTACTATGCTCTTTTCTTCTTTCCACGTCCTGCAAAAACCACAAAAAATACGTAGCTCTCATTTTAAAAAATCTCATGTTTTCTACGGAATCACAAACTAAAATGTCACAAGTGTTAACCAGCGTAGTAGAAGACACTTTTCTACCCCGAATTTTCAAGGACCACTCACATCTTAAAGTACGGAGCCGTGTGGCAGACTGTATCTCGCCCAAATGTACTTCATCAGTTTATCTGTTGATAACTGTTCGAAATTGAACATGAAACATTAAATAAAAAACATTCAAAATGTTTCGAAAAAATTCACACGGTTATTTGTTACTGCAGCAACAGGTTTTAATTCTTAAAAATCGCTGGTGTTTCGTTGACCCACATACCAGCGGTGCTGTGAGCAACACGTTTAGCAGTTTTCAATGCTTGTACAATGTTAGCAAAATTTTCTTCAGATGCAATTTTTCTTAGCATAATGTTTTATAACTGAAAACAAACGATTTTAGATTTTTTAACGTAATTTTAATTTTTCGTTTTCTATAATTACCAGAAGTATAACAAAATTAAGAATACAGTATTTCATCGTTACGGGCTCGGTTTGGTGTTCACGATACGGGCTCAACGCCGGTCCCGACCAGCGAGCCGCTAACGAGGAAATACTGTATCCCCTTTAAAATTTTCTTGGCACTAATGCTTAACACTTCACATTTTTTAATATAGTGCTGATAAAATTATTTTCTTTTAACGAAATTGTTTTAGTATTCCATCTTATACTTTTATCTATATATGATTTGTTAAATATATTCCAAGAAGTCTTCCTATATAGTGTGTTATAAAAAAGAGGGTTAGGGGTTTATAGACAGTATTATTCAGTGAACTAAGTAAAAAGTGTTTAATAAACATTCTATTTTTGTTTATTGCATAATACAAAAAGAGTGTGTTTATCAAGTGCGCCTAAAGAGGTTTAAAATGTAATTTAAAACGAGTACTTTGGAGCGATTAATAGTACATTGCGAGACAAGGGAGAGAAGAAAGCGATTTCGACGAGCGTGAAGTTTGCATTTTACGCGTGGCAAAATCGCGTCTCCCTTGTCACGCACAATTATTTTTTTCAACGCCTGCATGAGAGGTGTGTTTTTGATAGCCTGCTGAGCGATTCGCAAAAAAATACACATGATCGATAACGATTAGTCGAACAAATGTATCTTCATACCACAGGGTAACGCCAAACTCCAGTTTCCTTGGGAGCAAAGTAAAAAATTGCGAATAAGTCAACAGGCGTAAAAAAGCACCCATTTACATGCAGGTGTTGAAAACAATATCTTGCGTTACATTTTTTCCCAAATACACAAATATTCTTAAAATGTCTTTTTGTAATAAAGTAACGGAACGATATTTTAAAAACAAAGTTACGGCGAAGTAATATACAGTATTATTTGCAATATTTTAAGCAGACTCAAAAGTACCCAGCTCTGAAGCAAGATAACGTAATTACTTTTAATAAATACTCTCATGAAACATAGTTATGTACAATTCACTTTGGTATCTTAAAATTAATAACAAATTTAATACTACTTGGAACAGTTCTGAACCTTTCATTTAGTTCGTTTTAAAGCATCCTTTTTTATGGCATTTTATAATCATAATTATTCAGAAATATTTACTTAATATCCTTTGTAGTGTGGTAGGATTGCATTTCATGAAAATATCTATACACATTTCTTTATAATAGAGTTTTATATGCCAGTAATTAATACCTTGCCCGAAGAACATTTGAAAATCATAATATTGGTATTTCCATATTTAATTATGTGACTTTTAGTAAAAAGGAATTCCAGCTATTGTCCACGTGAGATATTCCATATAATGAAATCATACGGAATTTGTTTTCATAAACTAAGTTGAATCAACCTTTCTTCTAATACAGTAAGGAAAACCTTTATTGAACTATCTATTAGATTTTCCCGATTTTTACAAATGAATATTTCTAAAGTTATATATCTTGTACGAAGTATCTATATGATTTTAAATGACAATGCAATATCTTCATTAGTGTTGATTTTAAATGACAATGCAATATCTTCATCAAGTTCGTTTACAATTCCATGTGTGATACTTTTTTTATGTGAAGCAGCTACGAAGTATTTTCTAATTTGTTTGATTTGTAGAACACTAACAAATATTTGTAGTACTGTTCTTTATTTATTATAACTATTAGTGTAAAGACGGGGTGGGTGAAAAAAAATTTGGAAAATTTTCAACGCGTGAATATGTGGACAGTGTTCGGTTAATAGTATATATATATATATATATATTTATAAGAGTAAGGGATATTAACGAAGATATTATAATAAAGATATCGTTTGACCGAATTCATATCTGCTGTACTATATAAATAAAAAAATATAAGGAGTATGTAAGTATTATTTTTCATGTTCGCTTTTCACTGAAATATTGCCACATATTTGGTACAAAGTATTTACACATTTAGCTAAAAATCTTCAGTATATTTTGAGGCTTAAATTGCAGATCGTTACCGTTTACCATTTCATTAATTATTTCATTATCACCTTGAGTTAAACGGAGTATAGTTTCCAATAGCAAGTAAGGTTATTGGTTTGATAGTTTTTGCCCCCTCCGTTATACAACATTCTAATTGTTTACAATGAGTATAAAAATTGAGTACAGTTCCATAGGTATACACATTTTTATAAGCACAGGTATATAATGATAAATGTTGCCAAAGATACTTTTTGTGATAGTAAATACCATAGCTTTGTTCTTAGCTGAAAATTGATAGATTCTTACAGTTTGAGTATTTGCAATCATCTTAACTAATAGATTTGTGACTTTTGAACCTCAGGTGAACCTTCTACTTGTCTTCTAGTCGCCAGTACTTCTGTACTGTTTAGTATTGGAGCAGGCAGGGCTATAAGGCTAGAGACAAGACCAGGCAGGACAATCAGGATACAGGACAGAGAAGCGTCATCTATTAGATCACAGTGAGAGGGGAGGCTTTTGCTTGTATTTCTTTTGGTACCTAGCATCTACCGCATATACCTTACATATTCGACCATTTATGTGAAACTACAACATCACAATTTTCTAGATTGTGCTTGCACTTGCCGTGTAGCACATATGATATCCAACAAAACGAATAAAAAAGGCTAAATGATTATTAATATTTAATTCGCGTCATCATTAGGAAGCAATAGACGCGTTAATTGGATCATTCGATTGCTATGTCTAGGGATACATCCGTGCCATCCAAACATTAAAGTGCGTAATGCTTCACTGCGTTTACCTCTGTAATATTAATGAACATTATTACAGACATAGGATTATGCAATAGACATTGGAGAGCACGATTGTTTCTCTAATTTAGAAGATTTATATTAAAATGGCGGTCCATGTAAGAATCTAGGTTTTACTATATTGATTGCAGACTTTTATTTCATAATAAGGATGGCGATTCTTATGTAGACGAAAACTCTCGTGGTAAAAGATAAAACGCATGAAAAAAGTGTCAATGAACTGAATCAATGAATTTAAAAGAAAGTCGGATAGCACGAATATCAGTTAGCATTTTTTTAAGGTTACCTAGATTAACTAATTATTCTTTAAGTTGTAATGTTTTAAGAATTAGCTAATAAAAATGACCAGAACCTTTTCCATGTCACTCTTTAATTTATAAAATAAAAATTTCAGTAGTATAGGATAAGTCAGAGGGACAAGCACTTGTATGAGGTAAAGGAATAGGGAGAAGAGATAGATAGATAAGGGCACATCCAATGGATATACAAGGATATTAATGAAAAGTTTCAAATACTATGTATAATAGAAAAAAAAAAACATATTTGTATTCTCTGTCAACTGTGTAGCCATTGAAAGCAGCACCATTATGTGTATTCACAGTATTAAATAATTTGTACATAATGAAATCTTGTGACCAATTTTGTGTAGTTCTGATAACTTGTAAGGTACATGGATTTATGACTGAAGGGATACGTTGAATTTGATATTTTATATACGAACATCTGTTGAAAATTATATTTGCTAAAATATATTAATAAAGTCGTAATTGTAGAAATGCGCAAAAATTCGCCAGCAATTCTTTCGCGTAATAAAGAAAAGATATGGAAAATAAAATGAAAATCATATTTGAACGTTATTTATGCAATCAGCATTGTTCCATAACCATGTTTAATAGCAGTGGACAGAATTATATCACGTTTTTGCTAGTATCTATCCTTATTGTTCCCCAACATCGCGATTAATAGACCCTTCTTAATAGATACAATTCAGTTTGTTATTTAGTTTTTCTTCGTATCCCTCTTAATTAAATCCACTTTCTTAAGGTAATAATACATTTAATCAGTGTTGTGCAGGCCAGCAATAAATAGACAAATTAGGCAATACTATTCAATTTGATTTGTACTTACGTACGGATTACGTTATATTTTAAGAATATAGATATAATTTGTGTTCGCAATTCTTTGAATTTTATGATCATTCGGAAGTAACGCATTAATGCAGTAAAAAATTATACACTTGGCACGTGTTAAATTTCATAAATATTACAAGAGTTATTATTATTGATCGTGCTGAGTAAAATAACATTTCAAATGCATGATAAATTTAAATAAAATGCCTTTTAATATTTTATTCTTAGTTCGATAAAACTAAGTAAAATATTACGGTAATAGAAATTTCGTGTATGCGTGTTTCTGGCATTTCATAATTAACGATGTATTTAAAAAATTCTAGATTTGAAACAAAATTATAATAAACACAATTTAAGGAAGCTACATATATAAGAAAATTTTAAACCATTTTTGAAATACATATTTCTAAATTTATTTGAATAACCATTCATATTATTCAGCATTTCTTCGTTACCCTTAATAAATTAATTATTAAATATATTTGCATTGCAATAGTTTGTATCCCAGTTATTTTTCTTACATTAATATCCTGTGCTAGATTACATCTAGTACCAATTCAAATATTGTACAGCACTGATTATAATATAAGTTTTGTTTCTCATTCAAATCCGTCAATCGATTTTTAATTTTATTCCACACACATTTAATCTAAAACTGATTTTTTTTTCACTTTCCTCACGAGTTCATTAAGTTTACCATACAGTTATTTTCCAAGGACGACAGAGTTAGTGCAATTTTATTTTCTTATTGCGAGTTTACCGCGACTGTTAGGTAGCGAAGGAGCAATTAATTAGGTAGGTAGAGTCTTCATTTTTACGAGTATAACATACTCCCAACATCTAGTTAGATTCACCTGGCAGATACTTAGAATTGGAAATTAGAAGTAAGGATGAAAAATGAAAGAAGACACTAAAAACGGGCAGGTAGCAGAGCAAAGGATTCTGAACTACGCAGCAAGCTAGGCTTTGCTAGGCTTCTTGCTAGCCTCTGTTGTACAACCACAGGTAGGAATATTAGATTCATTTGTTTAGACATAGGGAGATGAATGGCAGAGTGTGCATGATATAATGTTTTATAATATTCCAGCTGAATTCTGTTGTTAACAATCATTTTTTTCCATTACGAATGATTAAAGCAAGAGTAAATTATTATATCATGATTGAAGCTAATTATTATTGACATACTATCAGTAAGCTGTGTCTCATCTTGTGAAATTGTGCTTTACATATAAAAAATTCAGAATATATCGTATCTTCACGACATTAATGATATAAAGTAGGAAAAGTCACGAGTTTGATATACTCATTACTTATTATTATTATAATGTTTTTGAACGAAGTCTATTAAAAAAAATTATGAACAATCAGGTTTTATTTAGTGAAAGCAACTGATAGAGTTACATGATGACACATGTATGTGCCTTGTCTGTTATTTCATTTCGTCTATGAAACTTTCTTAGTATGTTAATATGTACAGAGAATTCTTGCTGTCGAAACCACGTTTCCCTTTGTATTTAAAGTCACATTTGGTACTTGTTCGTAACGACGAAGTTGGGTACCCCGGTTTATATTAGAACAGAAGTGCATAATATATCATATCATGCTTTTATTATTAATAATTTCTACAGTTTATGTGTACATATTAAAAATTACAATATATTAAATAATAATAATAAATATATATATATATTTTGGCTTACACGTAAAGTATATAAAGAGATAGTAATTATTTTTGTTTTACTTCTTGTGTATTAATAGCTATCTTTCGTTTTCATTAATTTCTGGTTTACCATTTGGGCTGGTACTCCCAGAGCGCTCCGTGTCGCAACTACCGTTGTCACTCAGTCATCACGGGAGGTAAGTTAACGTAAGTCAATTTATCTTTTTTACTTCATTGAAACTTTTAAAGGTTTAGTATGAAAAATTTTATATTGCCAAAGTAATTAAATATATTTAGCGTATGAATTGCATCAAAGTTTAAAAGCGTTTATGGTATTTAAAGCGAATTACATATTACACTTACTGGGTCAGTTCATAAATTCTAGTTAGCATTTTTCTTTCAGACATTAGATTTAATTTCACGGTTATTTGAGGTGATATTTAATTAATTTATATGAGCACCGTGTGAGGCATGCTTTCATTCTGCAGAAAAGTATCCGAAGTGAAAGGTTTTGGCATAAATAGTCCAGTCCTTGGCTGTAGAATCTGTGCTAACTGTTTTGGGCCTAGTTTGAGTCTTTCAACGCTGGTGGTTTCTTTTTTTTTACATTAATTAGAGGTTTTTCCAATCTCTAACTGAACAACAGCAATCAAATCAGAATATTACAATCTATTTGGATATGCAGGTATAATGATACATTTTTCTACATTTTTTACTTTTATTACATTCCCGTGCATCATCGTAATTGCACGGGATACATTGAGTTACTAATGTTCAAATCTAGTTTAATATCCTGAAGTATTTGAAAAAAGACATTGATCATTGTTGTCTGGTTGCAAGTTTAAGAAATTAGTATAATTACTGTAAAAAAAAAATAATTATCACCGCGTCTAGACGCGAACTTACGCCTACAATAGTACAGACTCTATTGCCAAGCATTTAACCGTTGCATCAGAAGTTCTTTCATGTGGAGTTGACATTCTTAAGAAGGTAAAGAGCACAGCGCAAGTTAAATTGTGAATATCTCGTAAAATATTAACCGTATGCTCTCGAAAGGGAATATTAGCTTGCTTTTCTGAACAAGTTCTAAAAACTGGTAAAGGCACGTTCAAAAGTGACGGCATCACTTATGAAGCTCTTCTAGCTAGTGTATCCCAGTTCCTATGTTTAGAGAACATCATTTTCAAAAATGATATGAAAGAAAAGAATTATAAATAACGACGAAGAATAATATATTCTTAATAATTTCATTCAAAATATGCACAAAATTAGGGACTCGGTATAATTTATATGATTGAATAAAATGCTTATATACTGTTCACATAGATACGAAGAAGTTGTTTAAACTCGATTTGTACTTTGTAGATTGAATGGTTCCTTTCTTTGATTAAATTGCGAATTATTATTTCTACACAGTGCATAAAATGTGATTTATTAATATTATGGGACAACTGTTATGTTGGTATGAAACATTTAAAAATTGTTTATAGGATTGATATCAGGAATATGATTAATATCTCTGGCACTATTTAAGCAGCAATTAAAAGACTTAATTATTCGATTTACTTTTCAGCATTGTAGTCTTAAATGACACCGCATTTAAAATAAAGTTTTTTCTCAATGTATGTGCTATTTTCCTTCACACAGAACCCTAAACCTGTTACCAACTGTAGCTGCGCAATATTATTCTTTATTACACGTAATGTCTCCTGGTGATTTGTGTGCCATGAGCACGATGTAAACATACTATCGCGTTAAAGAAAAAACATTGATTCTATTGGTGGGAAAGGTCTAGGATCGAAGATCTTCACTCTGCGCTACCTCCACTGTCTTCAAGTACCTTGAGCAAGGTCTTACAACGATTTTCGTTAATAAAGTTTTAGGACTGATTTTTCAAAAGGGCACATTTCCACATAGAAATTTTGTTTAATAACTGCAAAAAACTGTGTTACAGTATTGTCTCGCTGAGGGCTCGGTTTGGTGTACACGATGTGGGCTTTTCGCTATCCCCACCACTTCTGTCTCACTCTAGTCCGGCGAAGGCGATAGCGAGTGAGGCACTGACAGCGAGCGAGGCCTGTACGAGACAGTTGATATTTTGTCTCGCTTCGTCTTTCGAACGTCTGACACTCCGTCCTTTGCGTGTGCGACTGACGTGCGCGATGGTCGCGAGCACTTACCGTGAGCACGAAAAAAACCGCTTTGGCAAAATCTTGACAGAGATCCGGCTTAAGTCTTTTTTGCGCCTTAGGCGAAATTGTCAAATTGCCCCTTTATTATATTTATTTGAGATTATTTATGACTTTACTCTGAAAAATTAGGTAACTGCCTAGGGCGTAAGGTTGACAAGGAGCGCAAAATGGTCTTTTCATTGTTGAAATTTTTGAAAAAATCTTTTAAATGAAATAGTACAAACTGTACTGTTTTAAATTACGAATAAAAAATCGGAGTAAGGTCATCAACAATCACAAATGAATGTATTATAATAAAGGGTGCAATTTGACAAGTTCGCCTAGGACGCAAAAAAGGCTCTTGTCGTCGTGCCTGGCTATCTGAGCGTGGCGCGCATGCGTCGAGGGGACGTGGGGCAAATGCTTACCCCCCACTATGACCTACTGTCGTCCCCTACTTTCTTCCCGTCGCGCTGCACGCAAGCATATTCGTACTCCCGTCCGTGTGCGTTGCGTGTGGGCTGCAGAGTACATGGGCACGGGTTGGGACATGCTTGTGTGCAGTGTGATGGGAAGAAAGTGGAGGACGACAGTACATCATAGTGAGGGTAAGCATTTGCCTCACGTCCCACGATTCTGGCATCACTGCGCTCCCCTCTTCGGCCAGAAAGAGCGAGAAACGATCGCTCGGAATTATAGCTCTGTTCACGATACGGGCTCAACGCCGGTCCCCGACCAGCGAGCCCTCAGTGAAGACAATACTGTACCTATGTTTATTAAAAAAATCTTTTTATTAGTACACGTACATTTTATTCTTCCACCTGATAGCGGTAATGTTTTAAATTTTAGCGATATTGTGGTAATACTTATTTTTAAAAAACCGTTTGGAAATAAGTCCTTTTGATGGACATTATAAAAGTAAGCCCTTTTGTATGAAACCATTTGAGAATATGCATTAGAATTTGCACAATCTTTTCTGCCACTTTCAAATTATAATATAATGTTTATGGTTACTTTGTTTTGCCACATTTTATTGTAAAGGTACCATGGCGGTGGGTACATGTTTATACTAATTTAGTATATGTTTGGGTAAGTCTGTAGAATTAAATTCCTTTTCTTTCGAATTCATCATAATTTCATAGATAAACTTTTTTTTAAAAAAAAGTAGAAAATCGACTTCAAAGATGCGCTAAAAAAGATTTTTTTTTAAATCGGTGCCAAAAAAAAAAACGAAATTAAATCGGCTCGACGCGTGATGTCCCACTAAATTTTGCGCGCTCTAATTCCCGGGAATTAGTGTGCTAATGGACTATAATTGATACAGGTTTAGAAATTGATTTAATTCTGTTTCTATTTTGGCACCGATTTAAAAAAAATTATTTTATCCCTTTTAGCGCACATTTGAAGTCGGTTTTTTACTATTTCTTTTAAGTTTATTATTTTATAATTTTTAGTGACCTTTGAAGTCGATTAAAAAACATCTATCATGGTACTAATTGGGGAACATACCCTATATAACAACGAAAGAATCATCCAAATCGGTACACGCGTTACAAAGTTATGCGCGAACATACATAATGAAATATAAGTGACGAATTGAGAAACCTCCTCCTTTTGAAGTCGGTTAAAAACAGGCACATGCTATAGTTTTATAATTTTAACCGAACGCAAGCTGAAGGAAAAAATTGTTTCCATAGGAAATGCGACACGAAATTGTAATTACTTTAAATGGCAAATGACAACTATGATCAAATTTTAACTGAAAAATTAATGTTATTAGGTCACATGTCCCCCAGGACCTGAGTGGCACGGACCCCTTTCCACTACGCATTTGTTTTTTCTCAGTGTGAGGAGAATTTAATATGATTTTGCTCGATGAAACGCACATGCTATTATATTAGGAAGTGGTGGAATAACACTACACTGCAGGAACGAATTAATGATATAAAGAAACGAACATTTACGCTTATATGGCATGTGCCTGTTTTCCACTGGATCCCTAAATTATTACCCCAACGCATGAAAATTTTCTTGTCAATTGTACCCAGTACATTTTTATTTGCAAAATACCGGTTTTTGAATTATTAAAATCGTCTTTTTATTAATGAAATCAAATCTTAAGTAATAATACAACGCTACTTTGAAAATGTCGTCTTCACATCATGCACTGAATAATATTGAATGTAACAAGTACAGTGGACTCTCAATAATCCGAGGTAAGCAAACCCAAACCAATTCCAATTGATTGTCACATGAATCTACCCTAATAGCCAGATCTGAGCAGCAGAATCTGACATCAGAACCGTAGTCGTCTGTGTCGGCAGATGGCTGCGTTCTGAGGTGCAGAGTCTGATGTCAGTGCCTGATGTCAGATCCGCAGCAGATTTTACCGTCTGCTACGGTTTTGACGTCAGACTCTGCGCTCTCATGCCAGAGCCAGACCCTGCTACCAATCTGATGTCAGACTGGGGACAGATGGTTATCAGGGTAGTAACATCAGAGCAGCGCTGTCCAAGCCAGGGTACGTGTAACCTGCGGGTTCTCCCACTGCCGTCCGCATTGCCAAGGATACCGGGCGACCGTGAGAGTCTAGCTAGCGTCTCCGTTATCAATGAACCGTGAATTAGTGATACACGTCGCCACAAGTAGCAAATGCTACTTGTATTTCCCGCGAATATTATGTGGGGAAGAAACGGTCGAAAGGGGAAGCAAGCGCGTAAGGGGCCCTTTCGCTGGACAGTACTGCATCAGAGTATCAAGGTGATATGTATCTTATGCCGTGTACGTTTGCAGACAGAGTTGTAAGTCTCTGTCAGCGAGGCTTATTATTCGCTAATAGGCTCGAAGATCTGCGTTCCTCATACGGGTATAACTATTACCCCCAAGAAGCCAAACTGTGCGATTGGCGGCAGAGGAATAATCACTTCTACAACCACTCTACCTGGGAAGCTGAATGGAGATTAAGCCTGGATGATGGGGCTATTGCAACTCACACAAAGACTTCTAACCAAGCCTCTTGTACGGCCTCAGCACTATGTAATGTAACGAGTCCGTTTCAGTTTTGAGATCATGCTCTAGTGTAGACTCTAGACTAAATGCCCTCTGTGTTTTAAGTTCCAGCACAACTGGCTCAAAGTATTGGGATATTGAATTAAGCAGGTCTTTTGAAATGAGAGACATATGTGATTTTCACGCTGTCCTTTTTTATTATTACAATATTTTACCATTTAGGGTAACATACATAACAGTATACAATATACATTAGGTACAGTGTCATCCACTTATCTCGGAACTCGCGCGCGCGCAAACAGATGAGGATGGCAACACTGTGGCAGTGCAACAAGCAACAATTTGCCGCCACGACGACGAGAGAGAAAATGAAGATTGAGCGAGAGGGAACGAAAACCAGCGAGAACCGACGGACGCAGTCGGACCTGAAATTAGGCGGCGGTTTAAGTCACTACTTTGCTGGTTTCGAATTGGTTAAAAAAATGCATGCCGCCAAAGTTTGCAATTCTTGCCTATTTCCCTGAAACTGGGCTGTGCTTATGAATTTTGTCGCGGAGACTATTTATCGTATTGAGTTCGCTTTTATTTTACAGTCGAACCTCGATAACTCGAATCTCAAGGGAAGTGAAAAATCTTCGAATTATAGAGGTTTCGGCTTATCGAGTTTCGAATAAGAGAGGTTCAACAAACGAAAATTCGACTTATAGAGGCTTTGTGCGACTGTTAATTTTTCGACTTGTGAAGCTATAAAGTACGAAAAATTCAAGTTTTAAAGGTCAACTGTTTATTCCCTGCTGTAGCTGCCAGTTAGAACCGCATTAAAAAATTTTAAATCCGGATTGATGCGGTTTTCTTCCCGTAAATTCCAAATTGAACCCGATGAAATATTTTCTATCGGTTTCAAACCGGATATGCATGTAAAAATCTTGATGGTATGCATCCTGTGAATTATTTGCTCTGCCAATCCGGATCGCGACGGACTCGAAAGAGCTTGTGGCATTTCCAGATTGAATCCGTAAGATTTTTGATCCGCAATTTCAGATACGAAACTTCCGGGTTTATACAAATGGCAATGCCTGATAGAAATTGATAAATTTCGCACATGCAAATCCGCACATGATATCCGCATTGAACCGGATTCGTTTTTGAACTGGCACAAATCACTGCTTGAAAATCCAGGTAGTACCGCATTGAACCAGATAGATTCAGTTCAAAATTCAACGCGGTTCTAACTGCCTGTTCCAGCAGGGTTATTGTATACCTATAATCAAATGCAGTAAATCTTAGTTTCTACCATGCGTTAGGAACCCAGCGACTATCCCCACCATTTCTTGGAATCCTTTGGACGAGAGTGAGAAAACCAATGAGCGAGCGAGAGGAAACGAAAGAGTCGACACGAAATTGCCGTCGACTCTTTCGTTTCCTCGCTCGCTCATTAGGTTCTTTCACTCGCGCCAATGACCGCGCGGAATAGCATCCACAACGCGTAAGGAGCCCGCTGCCAGCCCCGTTCGTCGGGCTGGTAACGAGGATTTACTAAATACCTACAACCTTACTACATATTCACCTACACATATAAAAATAATTATAAGACACATTTTATGCTCGAAATATTACACTTCATTACATATTTAAAAAAAATTGTGATATTGCTTTGTGCTAGTTTTTTAGTGTTTTGTAAATCAATAGCATTTTTAATCGTTAATAATGTAGAGAAAACATTTTCCTCAATATTTTGTGAGATCTTTCTACGAAATTTCGTAATGCATATGTAGAAGTAAACTTCGATTTGCAGTTTAACATGCAAAATACAGTTCGAGTTAAAGAAGTTTTATTTCGAGTTGTAGAGGTATTCACAGCGGAGCGGAAGGGAATGAAGATAATTTTCGTTTTATAGAGGTTTTCGAGTTATCGAGGTTCGACTATATTTCAGTTTAGAAGATTGGCCTATTTGAATTGTATTTCTCAAATTGAAGAATCCTTTTCGTAACATTGAAAATTATAAACAAATTTTTATTTTGCAATTTCGCGTCGGAGGTCATATGTTTTTAAATTCGAAAAATACGGCTGCATTCCTTGAAGTACTGTGTACAAATTAAGCTTTTTTTGTAGGGTCGATTGTATTTTTACACCAAGTTTCATAAAAATTGGCGAGTCCTTGTAAGTTTCTTCTCAGTTCTTTCCAGTGCTACTATATTTTTACAAACGTGAAAAACTTTAAGTTCTTCTTGATAAAAGTTGCACAGAATTTTCACCTAATTGTATTTTGAAGTTTCCTTACCATTGCGATCATTTGTGCACGAAAGTAATCCCCGTGTGCAGGGAGGATGAGTATTGATCACCCTTTCTACCCTGTGTTAGAAATTAATACCTCACAAGGGATAATTAAGAACACGGAACACAATATTAATGCTTAAAATATAAATATCCCAGACACCATACAGACATCTTAAAGATATCTTTTTTCAGACATCTTTAAGAAATCTTTTTTTTCAGGTCCGGGTTTGGGAAAAAAAATTGGCGGTGACGAGAATCGAACCCAGACTTTCCGTTTACGATACAACTTTTTTTCAACAACATTTATGAACAATTGTAATTAATAATACACTTGGAATAACTTAAGTTATGTTAAATAATCTATGTTAAATTAATCGCAGTCTTAAGTTATTGCCCCTTAATTATACGTCCTTGCTTCCTATGTAGCTCTATCCTATATTATAGTTTCTTTTATGGATAAAAAACTCCCGTTTCCTTTGCTTTATCATTATGATGTTCAAAGAATTTAATTGCAATTTCTACTTGCACCCACCCAACACACTTCTTTATAATAAACAGTTTTACTTTCTAGGTATATATATATATCTAGAGACGCGGTAGCGTCTCGACGCCAAGTACATGTTTTGACATCCTGTATATGTCGACTGTCGCTACCGCTATCATTTACTCGTCGCACGGCTGTTCCAACCTAACCTGAAACTTATTTCATTAATATCTCATCACGCCTGCAATATTTTCTAAATTTAGACGCATTTTTATGTAAACCGCATATAAGCTTTCGAATAAGACCAAATTCAATAAAATTGGTCCACGTATGACAGAGATATCGTAATATCATGTCATGTATCATACGAAAATGGTAAGACTTTTCTTCTGATTCTGTTTCTTTAACCAAATTTTTGTTGACATAATACGTATACGCGTTACACGCACACCTTCAGGCAAAAGAAACTAACATATGTTTTGTTCGTCGACTCTCGGGATCATTCGGCAGAAACCGAAACGTGATACTTTTCCTAACAACAAAGACAAACGTGCTGTTTTTCGTAAGAAAATTGAAACTTGCTACTTTTTGTAACGCACGTCGATATCTGAAAAATCAAATTTAAACCATTCCACCAACACAATTGTCTTGAAACTTTGCTGGCGTGCGTAGTTTGGATGACAATACAATATTTTAAAAACAAAATAACCGCGACGGGGTGAAAACATTACCCAGTCATCAATAATCAATAAATATAACCTATAACCACAAATCCAAACAACTTGAAATCACTCACGTTCTTTACGAAAAAGACAAAAGCCACTGCTGTTGAAATGATTCTTTATGTACGAATAGAAGAACTTAAACAGAAAATGATCACTTTCGGCAGCATAAAAGATTGCAATGGAAAAATGTATAATTGAGGGCTCGGATGCAATAAGAAGGGGACTAGCGCTCGAAAATGCGAAAAATTATTGTCGAAACGCTAAGAAAAATTGGAATATTAAATGTTGTTAAACTGTATTTTAAAAAATATAATGTTACCCAGGTAGCACAAAGACGTCTTATGTACGTCCGAAGAACGTCCGTTCCGGACTTACTGTACGTTCAGAGGGTGTCCCGAGAATGTCCATATGTCCCCTGTATGTCCCTGTTAAGTTCTTAAAATGTCGTAGGAAGGTCCTATTTACAAAGTAGGACGTCCTGAGGTCGTGCTGTGTCAACATTCTCAGAACGTTTTCCGAATGTCCAAAAGTAACATTCTCTGTACGCATTGGAAACGTTTAAAGAGTCTTTAAAAACGCTGTGGTAACGTCTTAAAAGGCGTATAAGAAACGTTTTCCGAATGTCCGAAAGTACCATTCTCTGTACGTTTTGTGAACGTTTAAAGAATTTTAAAAACACTGTGGCGATGTGTTAAAAGTGCTATAATAATGTTTAAAATTACTAAACAAAACAGCTTCTATACTTTTTGTGAACGTTTTAACAGTCTGACAAGGGACAGTCGGACGGCGAACGTGGTCATTTTTGACACATGCTAAATTCGCATACTTGGACATTATGAAATAAAGTGTAGAAGATTTTATTATCTTTACAATAAATTATACACATTTGGGAAGTACACATATATTTACGATTTATTTGTAAAATTAGAAAATATTCAGCACAAGTACAATTATATTATTTATTATTATATTTTATTTTTTTTATGGAAACACGTAGAGTACACATAATTATAAATCTTTCACAATAACTTTATTGCGCTCTGCGGCCCTCCTAAGCCATGATTGAATGGAAACCTCGGTTTCTTTTTTATCTTTGGCCAGCTTTGATTTTTCTGCTGCATCTGAAGATTAGAATTTCAGCAGATTTGAATAATATATTCAATTGTATACGAATAAATTTAAAAAATAATAAAATAAACATGATATTTACCAATTATCACTTTGGCTAATTTCAACTTATAAAATTGTTTCTTTCCTTTTTTCCCCACCCAACTGTACTGCATAAGCCAATTCATTTGTGATTAAACTTCCCATCACACGTTTGACAAAATTCAAATTGTTCGCTCCTCCTATTGTTGCTAATTCATGGACCTACAAATTAATCATTTTTTTAAATCAAGTGAGAACTCTACTTTTAGTTGCGATTTCACACCGGTGACGCTGTGCGATTCGGCAGGTTTACTATGTCTATTCTACATATATATGATGGAATGCACACGAGCGTTGCGATCCCTCCTACGATGTGGCAAGTGCCTTAAGGGGGTATTCGCATTTCAAGGTCCTAAAAATATGTAGGTGATATTCGTGATTTATTTTTTAATAGAAAGGAACACTGTAGTAGTATGGCTAGGCGGGTTCTAATTCAAATTTAAGTTTCAAGGTCATGATAACCGACCTTGAAATCCAAATTTGAGTTTGAAAATTTGTTTTTTTGCCGGCGGGCGGGCGGCGGATGACGTCATAGAGATGGCGGAGTGGTGGGGGGTATAGCGCGAGGAGCAGATATCGATACCGAACCGATCTCGAACCGATCTCGAACCGATACACCGAAGTGCATCGAGGAAGAACCGCGGGTGAAGGTGCGCTACTCTGGAGCGTGGTACAGACTGTCGGTAAGGAAGGTGCTAGTCTGGAGCGTGGTACAGACTGTCGATAAGGAAGGAAATATTAATTTTATGATATTAACACAGACGAGGTATAGAATAGACCTATCAAGCAATGTACTTTTGTGTCGCCGGTTTGAGGGGTCCTAGGACCCCCTTACCATTTTAGTGTCGCATGCAACGTTACCGGTGAAGTCTCAAAACAGATTGTAACGCTACGCGTGGTAGGAACTAGAATTAAGCACGAGTAAAACTAGGTTATGTTTTGAGAGTCAAAGCCCGCGATTTACAAATGTTTCTGTTAGAGTAACAATTTAAAAATCGTCTTATGAACATATTCCGCTCAACGGAAGAGAACGGAGGAAGAAAATAAAATGATATCACATTCGTCTTTTAACCTTGCTATCCTATTCCGGTTTATTTAACGCAAAACAAATTTCATTCCCTTGCAATAACGTAATTTGTAAAAACAGGACTTTAATGTTCTTTCAGAGCACCTGTTGCTGAATTCCACCCATGTATCATGTGTTTCCGCATACATTAATGATGGTCTATACGATATAATACAGACATATAATATTATAAATAATAATAATAATAATATCTTTCTACTGTACTATATTATTTAAATGGAACATATCGAACCCGTACACACCGATTTTGCTGCAATTTTGTAAGTCTGTAGAGTAGCCAAAAATATTCGATACATATTTTTTTAAAAAGGAATTCATTCTCCTCCATTGCTATTAGAACAATTGAGGGCTCGGATACAATAAGAGGACTAGCGCTCGAAAATGGGGAAAATTATTGTCCAAACGCTAAGAAAGATTGGAAAATGGAGGAAGGGGAATGGGTGGAAGAGGCGCCAAAAATTTTTTTTTGCTTTAATTAATTTATTAAATATACAAATTTAAACATATTTTTATTCGAAGGCCTTTCATCCGTCAGACATGAATAATTTTCTCGTATTTATTCGTATTTTAATTGAGTACTATATATTTAGTCGAGAATGTACGAATAAATACGAGAAAATTATTCATGGCCGCCAATTAAAATCCCCACGCTTCAAATAAAAATTGGCTCGAGTTATGTAATGCTCATCTCTAGTATTTTGCTATATCATTGAGGCAGTAAGAGCAACAACGGACTAACCCACATTTTTTTTTTAAATTGAGTTAGTAGCAATAACGTATTCCAATACGCTCTACTAATCACATAAAATAGGGATTTTTTTTTTTAATGTAGGTTAATCCGTTGTTGCCCTCACTGCCTCAATTATAACATAAATTCGACAGTGATTTTAAGTGATGTATGTGTCACGGTAAAAGCATTAATTTAGTAAATGTATACAGTTCCCAGCAGTTCCTAATCAATGTATGCCTAAAATGCATATAACCTAACCTCTAATCGTACGAAAATGCATACATTGACTGCATCACGCTTTTACTGTGGCATATTTATACACCTAACGCTTCAGTTTTGCTATGATTCCACGTTGGCAGTCCTCCCGAGTAGGCGCCATCTCGTATTCACTATCTGAACTAAATTTGTCACGTGACTTGCTCTGTATTATCGCCAATATGGCGGAAATCGTATTTGGGAATGCAATCACGGGCTTACGTTGTTTGTCGTTATATGAGCAAATTTTGAGCTGGGTGAGGTCTCATTCGAAAGAGGAAGGTTCAGTACAGCCCGCTCTGCTCATCGTTTGAGTCACAAAACTCTTTTAGTGACGTACAAATACTTGGAATCTGCGAGTGAATTACGCCCACTTTTTCTCTACTTTGGACACTCATATTATTACATATCAACACAATCTCTTTGAACCATGACCAGAGCGGGCTGCATTCAACCTTCATCTTTCGAATGAGACCTCGCCCAGCCCAAAATTTGCTCATATATGGACAAACAACGTCAGCGCGCAAACCCATGTTTCGGGCCAGATTATGTCGGTATACAGAGCGCTGCATTACCCGTGTCTACCCCCTTAAGGCTGCCGTCTCATTTTTGTTATGGTCCGAATCGATCGAAGCGTCCCTTGTAAACAGACGGGCCCTAATGAAACTACTGCGGTCGATAAAAAGAAGTTGTACAGAGGTGACATCCAGGTACTCTGTGTAGACGAATTTTTTTTCGCATAGTTGCCACATCTTCCTTTCTCTCTGTCTCTGCCGCGCTGTTGCCACATATCTTTCTATCGAGACGTCTTGAAGGAATACGGCACGAGAGCTGCGTCTAGCGTCAGAGCCTCGCTGAGCGTAAAGGAGGATAGCAATAATGAAAGATAGAGAGGTTGGGTAGTGAAGTTAGGAAACATGTCAATGAAACAATACTAATTTGCGAATCAATATTTTTTATTTATACGTAGAAGGATGTAATATTTTGTATAATCAATGTGCAATTGAGGACTCGGATGCAATAAGGGGACTACTTAGCGCTCTAAAATGTGAAAAATTATTGTCCAAACACTAAGAAAGATTGGAAAATTAAATGTTATCATACTGAATTTTAAAAAATATAGTGTTGTAAAGCTCGTTAGGGCACATTTTTTCTGTTTACAGTTTGTTTATCCAATCATTACTAATCGAGCTAAAAATTATGAAGAAAACAATTTTCATCGTCCAAAATCGTTATTTCTTTACACATAAATTGCGATAACTTGAGTAAATATTAAGGGATCGTTATGAGACTTGTACTACGAACGTGCGAACACAGTTTTTTTTTATAGCAGAATCTTAAATAATAATTGTTTGAAATGAGAGAATAAGAAATACGTAAATTTCATTTTCAAATAAGGCATAAACGAAAAGATAATGTAACAGAAAATGTACGACAAGTGATCGTAATTCGTTATTGAGGTAAAAATCCGTAGTTTAATTACGGCCAACATAACTAAATTTAAAAAATAATATTAGGTGTATGAATAAAGTCTATCCGATTGGATTTCCATAATCAGTATAAAGCAACCGAATTTCTATCGCAGTGATATTCGTAAGCTACCAGAAAAATGGCAAAAGGTAATTAACAATAATGGAAATTATTTCGATGGTTGAGTTGTTTTCATATTTTTTTAAATCAAACTGTTATCGAACCCTAAAATCGAACAGAATTTATTTCTACACCTAATAATCACTAATAAATTAAATAACACTCACGCCTACGAGCATTCCTTTCCTTCCTTTCCTTCCTTTTCGGAATCCTGTGTCACTAAGTAGGTCACTGTACCGATCCTGGTCATCGGTGGACGACAAGATTTATGGTAGGGTTGCGCCCACTGCTCAGCTGATGGGCCAAAGCATTTCGCCAGGGTCGCGGTTTATTACCATATTGTCCTGCGAGTTGGCGGTAGAGAACGATTTATTTTGGATAATTTATGGCTTAGCCGGTTCCGCCTCGTAGCAGACGTGAACTCAGGGTATCGGAAAACGGAAACAGGAATGGTATGCCTTTTCTCCTTTATAGCAACTCAAAGACTTTCTGTTTCTCTTCTCTTCGGGCCCTTTCGAACCGAAACGCGTGGTGTCTGCTGTCTATCTCGAAGCAACGGGTACATTGGCAGTAAAAGGACGGAGCGCGGACTTATGTGAAAGTGTAGGATGGGTCGTTCGTTGCACTTCTGCAAAGCACGTGTGTTTCGAAAATGTGCTGGCTTCTTTTTACCTAAAGCCTCTTGTCCTGGTGGGAGTTAACTCATAATGGAACGAGAGAAACTACCTGGGGGGTAGAGGAAGTTGCTTGGAAAAAATCCTGTCAGTCAGCTAGCAATCTCGTCCCAGAAATGTTCACCGCTCAAGAATATTACGCGATGTTCTGGGTATACGCCGGGAACAACGGGAACGCAAGTGCTACTGTGCGAGCGTTTGCACGGGAATACCCGCACATCCAAACCTCCAGCGAGGGTACGATTCGGCGTTTGGCGTCAAGATTATTCTCAACGGAGTCAATGATGCCGCAAGGCGTGCATAGACGCTGAGGGTGATCATATCGAGCAACTGCTCAACTAACAGTAATCGGCCCCTTTCGGGCCACCAATTTTATAACGTAGGAACAACGCGTTCCATGAAAAGTAAATTAAGTGATCAGTGTTAGTGGCCGTGCAGTGAAGTGAATATTCGGTACATTAACCCGGACGCACTTGACGTTGCGATCCTTACCTTCGGGTGGTGTCGTATACCTGCGATCAGCTGCGCAGGGGGCGCAACCCTACCATAAATCTTTTCGTCCACCGATGACCAGGATCGGCACAGTGACCTACTTAGTGACACAGGATTCCGAAAAGGAAGGAAAGGAAGGAAAGGAATGCTCGTAGGCGTGAGTGTTATTTAATTTATTAGTGATTATTAGGTGTAGAAATAAATTCTGTTCGATTTTAGGGTTCAATAACAGTTTAATTTAAAAAGTATGAAAACAACTCAACCATCGAAATAATTTCCATTATTGTTAATTACCTTTTGCCATTTTTCTGGTAGCTTACGAATATCACTGCGATAGAAATTCGGTTGCTTTATACTGATTATGTAAATCCAATCGGATAGACTTTATTCATACACCTAATATTATTTTTTAAATTTAGTTATGTTGGCCGTAATTAAACTACGGATTTTTACCTCAATAACGAATTACGATCACTTGTCGTACATTTTCTGTTACGTTACCTTTTCGTTTATGCCTTATTTGAAAATGAAATTTACGTATTTCTTATTCTCTCATTTCAAACAATTATTATTTAAGATTCTGCTTTAAAAAAAAATTGTGTAACGCGGTTTCCTTCGATGCATGCCGACTTCCTTGTTCGTACGTTCGTAGTACAAGCGCAGCCGCCTACCGCGTAGCCAACGCTACCGCGGGAGCTCGGGCGGAAGGCGCGCGCTCTGATTGGTCGGCGGTTTTTGTTAATATCTCGTTAACGAAGCTTTGGACAATATTTTCGGTAAGGAAAAAGTTGTTTCAAATCACCCCCTGAGTTACCCCTTTCAAGGAACTCCGGCATTTTTGGGACACCCTGTATAGCAATATTGTATGGCAAGAGCCGCAGCCTGTTTAGTTCGGGGAAACGTAGTGAGGGATGTTAAAAACTCTCCTCGGATCCAGATCACTACTTGCAAGTCATTCCAATTTTTTTATTTCTATCTCACAATTTTGAAAATTATATATCGTAGGACATTTCTAAAGACATCTCATTCGTCGAAATCGGTGTATCCGTACAGTCTCTAGAGCGTAACATCTGGACATACAAACATAGCCTGATAAACACAATACCCTCCTTTACGTGCCACAGTCGGGTAATAACATTACGTTTTACATTTTATTAATACATAATCCACCTCAAGCAACAGTATATGCCTCTCGAACTGAGATTAGAAACCGCCGAATAGCCCAAATCCGCAGCTCGAAGAGAGATAACGAATAAACATAATGTATCTTTTATTCTAATTTATCCAGATATTATCTTTGCCCATCTTTGTTCTCCAGCCGCTTCGCCGTGATTCATTCAAGCCTTCCTGACGACAAATAGTAATAGGGGAAATGCGGCAACAACGCGATATGACCCTCGATACGTATCGGCAACTATGTCTTTCCTACATTTATCGGTTAGCTTGGACTTCCACCGGCTCTGATGGTACATGGCGCGAATATACCATTAGCGCCGGTGATGGAGAATCATTGAAGCATAATTCTGTCATTTCTCGAGTCTGTCTCAAAACACGTGTTATAAATTCATTATTATTTCAACGTTCGGTGCTTATTAGCGTTCAAACGCACCAGACCCGTCTGCACGGATGTCTACTGGAGGCAACTATACCCACAAAAGCTTCCTTCTTGCCGATTCCACGACGTAAGTTGGTTGAAACGGTTTGTTTACTACATCGCGTATACGTATAACGCCAATGCTACATGGCTCGAATATACCACTAGCGCTGGTGGCGGAGAAACATTGAAGCTTCATTCTGTCAGTTTTCGAGTCATAAATTCATTATTATTTCAACGTACGGTGCTTATTAGCGTTCAAACGCACCAGACCCGTCTGCACGGATGTCTAGTGGAGGCAACTATACCCGCAAAAGCTTCCTTCTTGCCGATTCCACGACGTAAGTTGGTTGAAATGGTTTGTTTACTACAAGCTTGTGTGAGCGTACGCACACATTCAAGGCCCGATGAGACGGCAGCCTTAAGAAAGCACAAGCCCATAGGAAAAGTAAATTTCCCTTGAAATAAAAATAAATGTATACACTTTTATGTTATAAAATCAAAAAAATATTCAACTTTTATTCTTTGTTAAGTGATTTTTACCTTAAAATTAATATTGCTTTATTAATTATTATTCAGTCTTCTCCAGTTTTTGTATGCGGGAGTGATTTAAAATAATTATGGTGTGCAGGCGGTATATAATATAATAAATCCATTAAGTCCTTACATTTGAGGTATGTGATTGGTCTACGTTCTTTTAGTCCAAGTCGCGTATTCCAATACATTTTTCGTGCACTTTATCTGTTTGTTGTGGGTTTAGCTGTGACTGCTTTATGTCCCGCAGACATTTACTTTGTAATATGCAATTAATTTGTTATAAACAAATTGCTGAAAATTACAGGGGCATATCCGGAGACCCGTATGAATCCGTCAGCGGATCGAAAGTGACATTTGAGATTAAACTGTTCATAACAAATTCATTGCGCATTGATAATTAAACTGCTACCTTGATAATTAAACATAAAGCTGTGATCTCAAAATATTGTATTGCACAATATTTTCCATATCCATTTGAAACTCTCACAATGGGACTTACGCCACTTTCAAAATAAACTTTTTCATCACTTCATTAACCAGCATATTTTCGTTTAAAAAATTTGAATGATTTTAAATATAGTAGTAACAATTTGCTTCAGAATAAAAAGATCATGTAAAAATGTAACTATTAAGATAGCTAACTCGATTCTTTTGGAAAATGGACTTATGCCACTTTCAAAACAAACGGCTCACTTGTTAAAGTGTCATTTTACCAACACTTACCTGCAGTTTGAACTTTCCATTTATCTTCTAAAGCACATATAATACATAAACAAGCGATCGTGCACAACTAGCACGAAAAATTTCACGAATAATGCGCTACTGGAACAAAATGCTCTCTCACTCTATCGCACTAACTTCAATTGACTAATAATTTTACCACAACATAAACTAGAAGATCAACTGTCTGTTAGTGCTTGTTCCATCTAAATTAAGTCAGACAATTTTGAATTACAGATAAATGAAAATGTATCACGGAGTAACCTGTACCACGAACTTACCCGAGTTTACCTTAAGTGCTCTTTCTCAAATTTGTAGGGAGGACGTAGCAGGCGGGAACATGCGCAGTCGGCCGACTACCACATTTCTTCTTGTGTCTCACCGCGAGGCGTACTGGTACTTCTTCAGAGTGATTTCGATCCCTACGTCAATGTCAGGGAAACATTTTTCGATCTAATATAAGAACATCTTCTTATTTTCTTAGTGGAGGAAAATGCCACAACTGATTCCAAAAAGTTAATCAGGCTGATCGGTCAGAGTGTCTCGCCTAGGGTCGCGGTTTATGACAATATTGTCCCGCGAGCCGGCGCCGCGACGGTTAACCACAGTACCTACGTGCGGATCCGAAGCCATCGTACGTACTACCCACAGACAGAGCAATATACAGATTAACTCATTGTCACACTGAAGAATGCCTAAAATTATTAAAAACCGCACCGCGTTCTTGACTGTCCTTTAGAAATGCTGGCCAACAGATATTGTCGAATCGTTTTTGGGAAAATATGAAATTATCGGTCGAAAACAACGAATGAATTCTCGTTTGGCTCTGAGCCCGTTTCTTCCCCAACGCACAGTGGGCGCAAACTCAAGAATAGAGACAAAAAATTCAACATCACACTTTTTCCAATCAAAATGTCGAATCTTATCAAGCTACTTTATAAAAAAAATGTTTTTTGTTTTTTTTTGGGGTAAAGATACCCAAGATCGTGTTCAGATAAATGGCCGGTGAGTTCAGTTTCACGAGCAACGCGCGAGGAGAAATCAGTCACCACCACATGACGATCGTGGATTGGCAGTTGAAGTTATTGGAACCCTGAGGGGTATGGTGGGGTAACGGGAACGCTGCTCGGCTACCGCCTGAACGAAGGCGTGCTGGCTGTTGTTTATTATTAGCGTAATAGTTGTCTGCGTTACGAACCTATGCGTAAACCAATACGAGATGAAGCTATCGAGAAAGAATCAATGTTCTAACGAATAAAACTCCTGAATTTTTTCCGACCTAACGCACACCTATTCTGATGTATGTATTTCTACGCTAAGAACTCGATTTGGCCTACACGTCAGGAGCTTGGCGCTATCCCCACCACTTCTGACTCGCTCTTGTTCTGCGAAGGCGAGAGCGAGATGGAACGAGAGCAAGGAAGAAACGAGAAAGTGAGATGCTTCGTTGCGTGTATACGTACCTCACGGACACCGAATCCCCACCGCGCGACGAGCAGGCTTAGCCCGAGAGAGAGTGAGAACGCAGAGAAAAGGAGCACCGAGGCAGATAAGCGGTGTGGTGGGAGAATACCCCTCACGAAACTTACCGGCCAATATATCTGAACACGACCTTAGAAAACTATCTAGTACTGGATCTGAAGAAATCGATAAAAAGTTTGAAACATCTTCGTTTGCATTGCAATGAGAATATTTTGAGCGTACAATCTTTTCTATACTTTTTAAAACCTTTATTTCTGGCTTCTTGGATCCCCCTTCATCCAATTAGCCGATTGGAAGGTTGCCCGAATATTCTATAATTTTGTAGGAATGTATTAACAATTTGTGAACAGTACTTGGTATATAGGATAACATGGATACAGGTTTGCAAATATTTCTGCACTTCCCATAGTATGTAGATATATTTATCAAATTCTTTCAGTTTTATTGGAATTATTGGTTATTTTTTTAAATAACGTCAAACCTCCGTATGAGTTGTATATTAACTCTTTTTTATGAGCTTCCTTAATTATATTCGGCATTTTCAGTGCGAAAAATGGGATGTTGTTGAATTTTCCCCTATTTCTTGGGATTCAGCCTCACTGTGCGACATATATGTTGATTATAAGACAATGATGAAATTTGCTCGGAAGTTTCCGGAGCGTAACTAAACAGCTGGTAATTGCTGATATTTTTTCAATGGGTTTCTTATGGAAAAGAACTGTATGTAACTAATTATTTGCTTACTATTCATTTCGGTTTCCAAAAAATTGGTATATTTTATATTATCAAAATTTGAATGACTCAATTAAAAATTTTCCACAAGAAAAAACATACATACTTTGACACGTGTTTACACACAGATCAGAAGTAGCCGCCACGATACTTTTCCCTTTTTTAAGAGCTCATATTAGTAGTTTACAAGAAATATATAAAAAAAAACATAATCCTCTAACTTTTGAATTCTGACTTGTTTTCTTATTTTTGGGATTCTGTCCCACTGTGGCCCTGGAACGCAGCGCGGCCAGCAACAGCGCCATCTGAGATCCAGAATTACCAAGCAATTGCCTACAGATGGCGCTGTTGCTGTGCCTAGCAGACGGCGAAATCTGCTGTCGATCTGCTGTCCATCTGACATCAGGCACTGCACCTCAGGCTCTGCACATCAGTACGCAGCCAAATGCGGACACAGACTGCTGCAGTTCTGACGTCAGATTCTGCTGCCCAGATCTGGCTATCAGGGTAAAGTGTAATCGCTATTCATTTGAATAATGAAATCAATCAACCAAGGTTTATATAAATTTATTTGAAAATTTTCACGCTATTGCTATATATACATATTGTTTAGTTTCTAATCATTCTTTTTTAGAAAATAAATGTAATACAGTGCTTGTCCAATTTTACAAGAAAAATCATATCACATTCTGTTACAAGTCAAAGTTTTACTGAAGCTTTTACTTTAGCTCCCCAATATCTTCCAAAGAAGAAACAAAATAAATTAAAAACAACTGCGAAACCGAAATTACCTGCAGTGAAGACTTCAGATGATTGGTGGAGAGTTCAACTGAAGAAAGAACAACAGAAAATGAAAGAAGAAAAAGCTGAGAAGAAAAGATTTTTACATGATGAAAAAAAATTTAGCAGAGGAGAAAAAAAATTACAAAAAATTAATGAAATCCAACAAAAAATTAAAAGTGAAAAAATGTAATTCAACAATTGTCCTATTAATATTTTAATTTTATTTATAATATGGTCTTTGTTATATTTACAAACGTTTTTTAATGTTTTTCATATTTAAAGATTTGATATGATAATAAAAGATAATAAAAAAGGTAATTGATTATTTATTTTGATCCATTCCTTACAACCATTTAATTTTCCATAGATATCAGAATACTTAGGTCGAATCACATTGCGTTAAAAAATTGCGTTTTTTCTTTCCTTTTTGATCCGTTTTTATGTTTCTCATACTTGTAAAGTGTTTTTCCTGCTGATTTGAAACGAATAGATTTGGCTGACGGGGCGTTTCATAATAGGGACACTGAATATGAAACACCGGGTCATGGTACGGAAGCAGTGTTTCATAATACGTACAGGTCCTTCATTTAGTTTTTTAGTCAATTATTTTTTATTTATAAAAAATATACATTTTATGGCTAATTATATAATCACAAAACAATGGGTTATCGAATGGCATGCAAATTTTCAAAGCTAACACACTAAATTTTATAAATTAGTTGATAATTGCATAACCCCATCGAAAAGCGTTTCATAATAGGTACGTTTACCTTAGTCTGACGTAGATCACACTGCATCATCTTCTGCTTCGATTATCTGTAAATATATGAAATGAAAGCCACATTTTTTTTAGTTATTACAACTTAACGTGGAACTTATATTATATAGAAATACAGGTTGTCCCACCTAAGACTGGACAGCGCGATATCTCCTAAAGTATTGTAAATAAAAAAATTAAAAAAATATGTAATTGAATGGTTCGAGAGGGCCAATTTATTAGCCGAGACGATTTTTTTTTATTATTATTTTAAAAGATACGATGGTCAAGTTCGGTTTTTCAAATGGAACTTTTTTTTTGAACACCTGAGTTGATAGTGCGTTCCAAGACGAATTGAATAAGCAATTTAATGTATACACTTTATTTCCACTGGTGTTTAAGATATTGCGCTTGCAAAATTACTGATTTTCAGTGGAAGAAAACCCTCTGGAATAGCAAGGACCGGAGTCGGTCTTACTGGCGCCACGGGTGGCATTGCCTGTTGAAACTGATACCTACCTGCCAAAGGTCTACGACAGGGTTCGCAGGCCCAAAAGCTGGAGTAGCATTTCTGACGGAAAAGAATTGTCCAGCCTTTAGGCCTGCCATTCCTAACCCAGACCTTTGGCAGGTAGGTATCTGTTTCAATAGGCAATGCCACCTGTGGCGCCAACAAGACCGCCCCCCGGTGCTTGCTATTTCAGCGGGTTTTCTTCCAGTGAAAATCAGTAAATTTACAAGCGCAATATCTCAAAAAACCTGTGGAAATAAAGTGTATACATTAAAGCTTATTCAATCTATCTTGGAACGCACTGTCAACTCAGGTGTTCAAAAAAAATAGTTCCATTTGAAAAACCGAACTTGACCATCGTATCTTTTAAAATAATAATCGGAAACAAAATTCGTTCGCGCTAATAAATGGGCCCCCTCGAACCATGCAATTCCCTATTTTTTTTATATTTTTATCGACAATACTTTAAGAGATATCGCGCTGTCCACTCCTTAGTGGGACACCCTGTATAAGAATCAACCAATCCAAGTCATTTTTTGGCACCAGTGCAGTCAATGTGAGTTACCGAATTCGCTGTAAGCCTGTGCGTCCCCTTCATTTTTACCCAAGCCTGTGCGTCCCCTTCATCTTTATCCAAGCCTGTGCTTCATTTCTATAAGGTTTACGTAGCAACTCTAAATTAAAAATGGCTTACTGATATAAAAATATCTGGCAATTTAAATGCAATTTGTTACAATATATTATTATTTTGTACATGCATGGTACAAATTTCCAGAAACTTGTGTGAAAGAAGATGCTTCTCTGTCGAACCTTCACCGGACAACTTCCAAGGCTGTGCGTCCTCTTCGTTTCTATAAGCTCTACACAAAAAGTCTATTAAAACATTTTGGCGACTTACCTTGTTAATTGAGACAATATTTCAGTGTCCTATATGGTGTAAAAACTCGTGACATTTCAAAAATGTTGACAACTTACCTTGTTTGACACTTGGCAGGTTATGATGGAATTGATTGACACTAAAGTCCATTTCATATATATTGGCCGGTCAGTTCGGTTTCGCGAGCAGCGCACGAAGAGAAATCAGCCATCACCACCTGACGATCGTGGATTGGCAGTTGAAGTTGCTGGGCCCTCGAAGGGTATGGTGGGGTAACGGGAACGCTGCTCGACTCCGCTTGAACGTAGCTGTGTGGCTGCTGTTTATTATTAGCGTAATAGTTGTGCGCGTTGCGAAGCTATGCGTAGACCAATACGAGTTGAAGCTATCGAGAAAGAATCAATGTTCTGACCAATAAAACTCCTCAATTTTTTCCGACCTAACGCACACCGATTCTGATGTATGTATGTCTACCCTAAAAACTCGGTTTGGGCTACACGTCTGGAGCTTGGCGCTATCACCACCACTTTTGACTCATTCTTGTTCTGCGAAGACGAGAGCGAAATGGAACAAAAGCAAGAAAGAAACGAGAAAGTGGTGGGGATGCGTCGCTGCGTGTTTTCGTACCTCACGGGCACCGAATCCCCCACCGCGCGACGAATAGGCGTAGCCCAAGAGAGAGAGTGAGAATGTAGAGAAAGGAGCATCGAGGCAGACAAGCGGTGTGGTGGGAGAATACACCTCACGAAACTCACCGGCCAATATATATGAAATGGACTTTAGCTAGGCTACGTCAGGCAGCGGCGGACTCCAGCTACGCTGATGGAGGGGGAGATACCTACAGGAGCGGTGGTAATGTGTGCGTGAATTGACGCCACCGCGAAGCCAGCCAAGTGGCGACAACACGAAGCAAATGTGACGTCACGGATGTACCGACGCCAGCGCCAAACCAAATGACGCCACGGGCGCGAACAGGTACTACTATTGTGCTTTTGTAGCATTTTGTAGACACCACGTAAAACAGTGAATTGAACACTTTTATAGTTTTTTCATTCTGTGAAGTGTAATTGAAGTTACAATATGAATAAGGAATCATGTAAGACAAATACTTAATATTTTTGCATCAACAGAATTGTAGAAATAATATTTTTTATATATACTACGCATTATATTCATGTATCGTTATGATATTAGAAATGAACTAATAATGGATATTTTATACATAGACAGTGATGGCAGCATTGCTGGACTTAGCAGTGGAGCTTTTATAAGCTTAGATGTAGAGACTGATTCAGGTAAGATTCATCTTTAATTTATTAGTGTCTGAAATCATAGAATTATAAACGGAACATAGTTTCTTTGTTCAATGATTATTTTCGTGAAATTGCATTTTAATATTGTGTGAATGAAAAATAGTATTTTATGAATAGGCTGTGATAACTCCTTCGTCGTCCCTGCTGCAAAGAAAGGAAGGTGACAAACATTCCGCCAATGTTGGCTGCAGGACCCAGCCTTTCAATCGTGGCTGCAACAAATACAGGACGACCCATACAAGGGAAAATGTACAGAGGTGAATGAACCCTGAGAACCAGATCTGGCAGCAGGATCTGCCGGCAGCTGCGGTGCAGCCTACGTCCGCATTCAGCTACGGTTCTGCCGGCAGACCTTGTTTGGCAGATCGACGGCAGATCGACGGTAGGTCGTGCTGACCGCCTGACACATCCAACAGCGCCATCTGAAGGCCACAATTGTCAAACAATTACCTACGCACCAACACAAATGTACCATTATTGCTGTAGCTGTATCCCTACCCCCACATAACCAACAAGCAGATTCTGCAGTTCATTAAATAATTAATTCTACTTATTTCAAGAAGTATTTATTCTTTATTTAATAATATACAGGATTAGTGATTACAATTGTTACAAAATAATATAAGTAGCGCATATAAATCCAAAGAGGAACTTTCAATATTTACATTAACAAATCCAGATACAATACGGCCCGTAACCAGGGGTACCTAGATATCAGAAAATTTTATTCCATATTTTCGACTTCTTTTTTGTGTAGAATTATTATATTTCCTGTTGTGTTAGCGCTGAAAACAAATACAATATTAGCATACAATTAAACGTAACGTGTTGAATCAGGCGACATCTTGTGGTCCAGCGGACAAGCACATAGGCGGACGGGCATCTTGTGTATGTCCTCTCCATGCTTCCACTACGCTCCTTCTTCTTGTAAAGGCGCTTGCCTCGTGAACACGTATATAAAGACTATCATCAATTTGTAAAACGAAAGAGTGTTTGGGTCCGACGCAGTGGCTCGATAAATGTACTCCATATCAGCATTAAAGGAGCAAAGTGTATTTTCCTGTTCATTCAGATCCCGTGCACTGATTCAGATTGACGCAATTCCAGTAGAATCACAACTCAACAGGTTATGGGCCCAGTGTCTATCGAAACAATGGCTGACGCAATGAGAGTTTCAATCGAGAAATTAAATAATGAATACTATTACACGTGGAAGTATAAGGTAGAAGTCTTGCTAGTAAAAGAAGAGTGTTGGGAAGTAGTTAGTGAAGCAGCACCAAATCCAGAAACTAGCACGTGGAAGAAGAAAGACGATAAAGCACGTGCAATGATTGGTTTGCTCGTGGAGGGCAACCAATTGATACATGTTAGGGATGCAGCACATGCGAGGGATGCCTGGAGCGCATTGAAGAATTATCACGAAAAATCTACATTATCGACAAGAGTGATTTTATTGAGAAGTATCGTGAATCAAAGGCTCGACAATAGTGTAATTACCATAATGTAAGTACCATTCTGGATAAGATAAATAAATATGCTGCCCTAGGTGAATCACTCTCCACCACGCTACAAATTGCCATAATACTTGGGGGTCTACCGAGTTCATATGACACGCTAGTCACTGCTCTGGAATCACGATCAGAGGCCGAATTGACGCTATCACTGGTGAAAGGAAAGCTAATTGATTAGTATAAGAGAAGGAAAAGTTCCAATGGTGAAAATCAAGGTGAGTCAGCATTAAGATCATCCAACGATAGGAAAACTTGTTACTTTTGCAAGAAGCCAGGGCACCTTCGTAATGAATGTCCAAAGTACAAACAATGGAAAGACAAGAAGAAGAAAGAAAAACAGCATGTTGGCAAAGTCGAATCAGATGATACCGACGATGAAGAAGAAGGGTATCGTTGCTTCATTGCACGTGAGGAGAAACCCATTTGTGAACTCGTTTGGTGTATTGATTCGGGGGCTACTAGTCACATGAGCAGTGATAAAAGATTCTTCAAGACGTTCAAAGAATTGAACGACATGGTAAAGGTGGCAGATGGGAAAATCACGTGTATGCCGAAGGCATTGGCAGTGGCGAGCTAAAATATATCAAGCCAAATGGAAAACCCACAATCGTCGAGGTAAAAAATGTACTCTATGTGCCGAACTTGGATGGAAACTGACTGTCGGTAAGGAGACTGGTCCAAAACGGATATGATGTCAACTTTGGGCGACAAGGATGTATTATATCAAAGGGTGACGTGGGTGTTGCACAAGGTGAGATGTGTGACGGATTGTTTAAACTGCTACAGTATCATGCAGCGAAACAAGCACAATTATCACACACCGATAAGTGCCAACATACCTGGCACCGTAAGCTAGGTCACCGCGACCTGTCAGCAATTAAAATGTTAGAGAAGAACGGATTGGCTAACGAGATGTATCGAACCACTTTGAACACCTATCATACCACTCTGAACATCTATCAGTAGTAGGGCAATGGGGATTCTAATTCAAATTTGAGTTTCAAGGTCATGATCATGACCTTGAAACTCAAATTTGAAAATTTGTTTTTTGTCGGCGGGCTGGCGGCGGATGACGTCATAGAGATGGCGGAGTGGTGGGGGGTATCATCGAGGAGGAGGAGGAGGAACCGCGGGGTGACGGTGCGCTACTCTCTCTGGAGCGTGGTACAGACTGTCGGTAAGGAAGGTGCTACTCTGGAGCGTGGTACAACAGACTGTCGGTAAGGAAGGAAATATTAATTTTATGATATTAATATAAATGAAAAAACTTCTCGGGGCGACGGGGCTCGAACCCAAGACCTCCGCGGTACGAGTCAGCCGCCTAACCAACTCCCCCAAACGCCGTCTCTGACATTAGTCTTTTCCGAATGGTACATATAGCGAAACCAACGGAGCGTCACATATGTGACACACACACACACACACACACACACACACACACACACACACACACACACGCGCACGCACGCACGCACGCACAACGTCGACGTATAATAATTTATTTTTATGAGAAATTTTATCAGAAATTGTTTCGAACGATGTCGGGAAAGATCGGCGTTTCTCGACACCGCGTCTTTAGAATACCATTGTAAAATAAAAAATTATTATATTTATTAACTCGATCTAATAAAATAGTGGAATTATGTAAAATAAAATTGCTCACACATATAAGAATTATGCAGCGTCAACAAATCTTAAAAATTAGGCCGTGGGAGGAGGAACACGGGTAAATAAAATTGAGAAATAATATACGTTTAAGAAATATATATATTGTTACAAATAATAATAATATAGAATATAGAATATAGAATATAGAATATAGAATATAGAATATAGAATATAGAATATAGAATATAGAATATAGAATATAGAATATAGAATATAGAATATAGAATATAGAATATAGAATATAGAATATAGAATATAGAATATAGAATATAGAATATAGAATATAGAATATAGAATATAGAATATAGAATATAGAATATAGAATATAGAATATAGAATATAGAATATAGAATATAGAATATAGAATATAGAATATAATAATAATAAATAATAGAATATAGAATATAGAATATAATAATAATAAATAATAGAATATAGAATATAGAATATAGAATATAGAATATAATAATAAATAATAGAATATAAATATAAATATAAAAAAAGAATATATAAAAAAAAAGAAAAAAGAAGAATATAAAATACAATTAAATAATAATAAATATAAATAAAAAAAAAATATATAAATATAAATATAAAAAATATAGAATAAAAAAAAGAAGAACATAAATATAAAAATATAGAATAAAACTAGTGCGGCGACCGCGGTGGTGATGGCGATGGTGATCGCCGCTGCCGTATCGGCGGCCCCACCCGCCGATACGGCAGCCAGGGCTGCCGCAGCCTAACCGCCCTCGTGGGGCCCGCCGCATTCTCCTCGGCCAGCGCCGGTGCCTCCCCCACCACCCGCGCATTCATCATGTAATATAAATTCTAGAACACACAAAAAATTGATATTATATTTATACAAAACATATTAAATATCAAACGCAAAAAAAAAAATGCAAAGTATTACATACTTGCAGCGGGGGTGAAGGTGGCGGCGACGGCGACGGTGATGGCTGCGGCGAGCCCCAATCCGGTGACCACACCCTCGGCGACGGGGGTGATGGCGGCGGCGATGGTCCAGCTTGTACCCTCGGGGGTGACGGTGGTGGCGAGTTCTGGAACATAGAAACCCACGATATATAATATTGGCACAACCGTCTGATTTTAATCTCACTCGGTATAAATGGTTAAACGTGATAAATGTCAAAAATATTGCGAAGTACATACCTCAGGATCGCACTCTGGAGCAATTCTGTTCAATCCCTTTTTTTTTTTTTATAAAAATGTCGCTCGCAAAGCACTGTGACACCTTCGCGATTTGAATGCAACTGGTCTCGATGCATCTCCTGGCCCTCGCACGTCAAAACCCCCTCCTATGATGAAATCGAGAAATGCATAGCTTTGCAAAGTAAGATGCCTTTGTTCTTCGCCATCTTCATCACAGGCCACCTGCATTTTCGCTGACCATCCTCCTCCATGTACTTATCTTCTTCACTGACCGTCCTCTCCTTATTCACACGCATCTTCTTTCCCTTCTTCTTTGGGCACATCATTCGACTAGACCATACCACTCTGATCACGTATTGAACATGTATCGAACCACTTTGAACACCTATCATACCACTCTGAACATCTATCGAACATGTATTAAACATGTATCAAACGTGAATCGCATCACTTTGATCGCATATCAACCGTGTATCGAATCACTTTGAACACATAACGTACCACTTTGAACATCTATCGAACGGGTATCGAACATGTATCGAACCGCTTTGAACGTGTATTGAACGTCTATCGTACCACTTTGAACATCCATCGAACGGGTATCGAACGTCTATCATACCACTTTGAACATCTATCGTACCACTCCGAACATCTATCGAACGTCTATCAGACCACTTGAACATCTATCGAACGTCTATCATACCGCGTTGATCATGAATCGTACTACTACTTGTACATAATTACAACTATCGTCTTAATCTAGCGTACATGCAGAAGGTTGGAGGTTGAGGAGGGTGAAGAAAAGAACAGTTATGCATTAAAAATTGATTATATTTTATTTGTGTATTTCCCTCTGGCGTTTAGACCACCAGTTGAATATTTTAAATACATTTTGCATGGCACAGTGCTTTGCGTGTCTGCCACATCGCAGAGTATTAACTACGTTTAGCTTATTTAGGGATTTGATATCCTCGTAGTCAATGTCTAGCGTCTCGATGATCACGTCCGCTCTCGTAGTTTCATCGAGGAAATCCATGAGCCAATCGCGTTTCTGCAGCCCTTTAACGTATACGACATGGGGTGTGTCATCTTCCTCGTCGATCGCATCGGCTACAGCTTTCATAATTAGCTATTTAGCCATACTGTACGGAACGTCTCCATCTTCCCAACGTAGTCCATGATGTTTTGCCACCAACCACCGGATGCTCGATTTGTCGGATTTTGTAAGAAGATATTGTGGCATCGAACTCACAAAAATATAGTGCGAGAGAATTGTTCCCTTTCGTAGGATAGCCACTTCCTTCGCGACAAATCTTCCATCGACGATGAACCCTTGCAGGTCAACGAATGTTGGTACGACCATTATCGATACAATTTAGAGGTCCGTTCGCTTCCAAGACAGACTGGAGAATGCAGTCTTTCTCGTAAAGCATCTCGATTTTCACGATGAAATTTTGTACGAATTTGGTACAGGAGAGGGCGGACAAGTAGCGCAGTAATTTAATTGATTTTGCGCACCACATTTGTCAGCGGATTGTATTCAACCACCCGATCGTGCAGAATCAAACAGTAGGCCGTAGTATTTGCAGGTACGTTTTCTTTACAATCAAATTCTATGCGCACGTCCACGGTGCTATTCTTGATCGACTCATTTTGTCGCAAGCAATCAATCACCACGAGGGGGCCAAATTGCAAAAATTGGGCTACGGTGAATAATGACTCGTTGCAACTATGTCCGTAATACGATTTACGAAAATGCGTATACATGTTAAATAAGATGGCGTGCCTATTCTTGTCAAAGTCCAAGTTCATGTCATCGTACGGGTAAAATTCCGAGTTGAGAAAAAGTTTTACATTGGTCAATTTGCAGTGGTCCAATCGAGTAACATCTTCAGTCATCACATTCTTTCGAGCAGTCTGTAGAGCAAAGATAATGTATCGCGGCTTCTCCAACTGTGCAGCTGCCTTCACGGCCCACGAATGCTTGGTCGTGCTCTGTAAGAGAGGATACTCGTACAGATCCCACGAGCGAAAACTAATGCTCAGGTTTTGTCCACTTTCCAAAGCATGTAGCAACGACAGCTTATTAACGTCGTTCAGCGTCACGTGAGGCATTCGCCATTGCACTTTAAGTAATTCAATTTCTGGTTCCAACGTCGGCGATCCTATTAGAGAATTGTTATCGTTGCGCGATCGTATTAAAATCAATTCGTGACGCGCATTAATAACCATGCGTTTGTAGTCCTCGCAAAATCCCAACAAATATTTGAGCGGGATGCAAAAATTGAAATGATTTTTCACTATTAGCTCATCGTGCCGTTTCAAGCCCCATCCCGCATTCTCCATATTTTTGTCTTCATCAGATGTCATCGATACATAGTTTTTAAGCGTGCTAGTTATTCCAACGTTTCTGTTGCGATCAATCTCCACACCATTCAGTTCATATCGAATCTCATCAAATATGAATGCCATGCAATTATTTCCCAACATCACCGGTGATACATCATTCGGCTTATTTATCGTCAATTTCCCCTCCAGGTAGAGGAAACTTTCACACGGTAATGTGTATAAATCCTGTTGCTGTATAGGTATTCTTATCTCATCGCTGTATCCAAACGTCGTGTTGACGTAAGGGTTGTATGTGTGAGTCTCAAGCTTGACGATGCGATCATCAAACGTCGGCTTCGCGCCAATGCTTAGAATGTCAGTCATTTTTCAACTTAATTGCGTACAATGAATCCCAGCGATTTCAAAAATGCAATGTTCGCAGCACTGAACCTCTTCTTTTTAGCGTAATCAGAGCTGTTGCAGTTGCAGTTGTTGTTGTTGTTATTGTTGCTGCAAACAATTTCGTTTGGAAGAAACGTGTTTCTGGAGTCGTTCAACACAAGCATCTCATACGACTGCACCACATGTATTATCATCGACGTCGTCGTACGTGCAGTCTGATGGTAATCTCTTCACCTCGAAAATCAAGCAACCGCCCGTCTTGATCCACAACACGTATCGTTAGATCCGAAATGACCTGTGCGGTGATTGGAAGGTAAATGATCTGCGCGGGCGTTTCCGATATCTTATATCCCGGCGGTACTCTGGGAGAAAATTCATGTATGGTATGTACGCGCTTCCCATTGCTGTACGCGCCAGCGGTCACGCTACATTCTACGCGAATAATGTTCACATTCATGATATTAATCGGATCGTCCGATTCGTGCCACTGTTCCGGTTCTAATACGCGATTCGTCGAGAATCCCAGTAACGATCCAATGTTATTGGGCTTTGTAAAGTCTACAATGAACGAGCAGTACAGCTCACTTTTCATGGTGTTGTTGTTGGGACGCAACACTATAGGATACTCATCGCTGTCGCTACCATCGTTGGCATTGGTGCCATCGAGTTTTTGAGGATATCGCTCGAGTAATCGCTGTTTCAAATACTTGGCAATGGCGTCTAATTCGTATGAACCGTGGGGAATCGTAATGTATTCATGGCTGGTGTCGACGCTGCTGTTGGTCTCATAGTTTGTGGTGAAGTAGAATTTATCGTTGCTGGAGTCGATGTTGGGTATTGTATGGTAAGTTTCAAGGGTTGTTAGACCAAGCTCGTAATCATCATCGCTCAAATCTATGGGTGGAAAGTAGCTCACCGCGAGGGTGCTACTCTTGCCGGTTAGAGTGAATGTTAACGACATATTCCAAGCTGTACGACTGGACTCGTACTGAATCAAAGTGGTGAGAAGTCAATCCTTAAATTTGCGACCAATCGTTTGTAGAAAGCGTAGACATAGTTGACCACAATTGCTCTGATTGTACTCCTGATAAGGCGCGTGATTGTATTCGATTTTCACGACATCTTTATCCAGATATTGTACCAATTCCTTAGGCGGTCGAAGATTGCCAAAGCTGTCGAAGTATACAGCTCGACGCCCCCTCTTCGCATAAGCCACCCAATGAGTCCCCGGTCCCTCGACATTGTCCAAATTCACGATACCGCTCTCGTTTCGATGTACTCCTCCAACAGGTAGTGCATTGCGCATAAAAACACCTCTAAAAAATGGAATACGCATACGTTTTGCCAACTCCCCCCTTACGCCCTCGGGCATTTTTATTGTCTTTTCGGCGTTTTTTTTTGTTTCGATATTTCCCGCTGCTCCACCGGCTAATGCTCCGAGAACACCTAGCAGCAGGAGAAGTGGTAATATGCCACCTCGTTTTGCCACCGGAAGTATCTGCTTTTGCGATGCTCTCCTTACAGCCCTTTTGCGGGTTTTTATTCTCATCCCCATTCGGATTTTCGTCTTAGCTTTCATAGCTGCCCAAACAGCTGCAGCAGCACCTCTTTCACCCAGAGTCGAGTCTCGCGCAACGATGCGTTTTCGCGCTTTGTCAGCGAGAACCTTATCTGCCGTGTGCCTCTCACCGCGGTCGTTGCTACGCGAATATGCAATATCGTGTTCGCGACACGCTGCGTCCAACGGATTGATGCCTCGATCGCCTCTAGCCAATCGTTTTGCCAGATGAGTTCCTGCACCATAAAACTGATATCCCGGAATATGTAATTCGATAGGTAACGCGTTTATCGCCCGATTTAACAGACCACAACCTTCCTTTACTCTCTTCGGCGACATTCGCTGCAGTTTTTAATCAATGGTGCTGCACCGTCGATATGCGTTTGCTGCCAAGGACGATTATAATGTTCCAAGCACCGACGATACTGCTGAACCTCAGAATCGGCTTTTATATGCTTGGGGAGTCTGTCCCACAACCGATCGATGTGTCTGCCAAACTCTCGCAGTAGAATAATCTTTGGTATATATTTCAACTGCTCAGCGGTTAGGTCTCGAATATCACAATTATCCGACAGCATCAGAAGCATTTTGAATAATGAGTTGTTTTGCTTCGGCGCGATCCTATAAATAGTGCGCACCGCAGCTTCGACGTATCAAAATCACTTTTCGCAGTTCACGGAGAGGATGCGATTCGTGCGACAACCTGTGGCGATACGCGTGACTAATTTTGACGATAAATCGCAAATGATGTCTCCGAAAACGAGACGCAGACACGGTAGCATGCTGCCAAACACTATACGCTGCTTCATTTGTGGCCCATCAAATTGTGGAAAGACCAACGTGCTGGTCAGCTTGTTGGAAAGACCTCACGGCGTGTGCTTCGAGAACGTGTACGTGTATTCCAAGTCGGTGCAACAGCCAAAATATAAGTATTTGGAGAATTTATTGACTCCGATAGATGAAATTGGCTACTTTACGTTTTCGAATAACAGTGAAGTCATCCCACCGAGCGAATCGCATCCGAATTCCATTTTTATCTTTGATGGCGTGGCATGCGACAAGCAAGATACGATAAGGGAATACTTTGCAATGGGGCGCCACTCGAACGTTGACTGCTTCTATCTCTGTCAGACGTATGCAAAGATTCCCAAACATCTTATACGCGACAATGCGAATCTGTTGATACTGTTTAAGCAGGATTGTACCAACTTGAAACATGTGTACAACGATCATGTAAACACTGATATGTCTTACGAGGATTTCTGCGCTTTGTGTCGTAATTGTTGGCAGCGGGAGTATGGTTTCATGGTGATAGATAAAGATAGCGCGATGTCCAATGGACGTTATAGAAAGCGATTTAACGAGTTTGCGGTACCGTGAGATGCTCAATCGTCGTCAACACGTCGGTGGGAAAGCAACGTCTGCGATACAATGATGATTAGTAGTCAGGAGTTTAAGGATCGTGAGAAAATAGCGATGGAAATTGCAAAAACCAGCGAATCCATTCGTAGGAAACATCAGTCTTTGAAGACAGACAAGATGGATGAAGATATCGCGCTGGAAAGATACTTTAAACCTATTACCGAGCCCTTAAAACATATTCTGGAAAATACTGCTGAGACAGAAGCTGGCATATCACCTGCGACGAGTATGAGCATTGAAATATTAACGCCTAAAACAAAAATCCGGCCGAAATGGAACGCATCGCGTAAAAGAAATAGTAAACCGTCATACATGTCATTGGAAAATTCGCTCGTAACCTCCACACCAGTTCAATCGAAGCGGAAACAGTTGAATGTCGCATCAAACGATTCCACGGTTCCTCCTGCGTCAATAAATACATTTCCCGATGTACAGTCGCTCACAACCAATGATGACGAAGACGTGTATGAAACTTCTGCCGATGAGTCGCTTGCAGCATCTATTAGAGAGCAACTCCAAACATCCGAGGGGCAAGAAACGTTTCGCAACCATTTCGGTCCGCTGGGACAAAAATACATGAGCGCAATCCTAAGTGGTGATAGGGATACGACCATAGATTATGTGTACGGTGTACACTTTGGTGGTAGTGGAATGATGCTGGAGGATAAGGCTTTCGATATGGACAAGGATGATAATATAATCATAGACGGTGTAAGATATGGAGGAACGCCCGGTCTGTACGAACTGATTTTCAAGAGAATTCCCGATGATGCTATATACACAGATGCTGATAAACAAAAATACAAAAGTATACTGCTGATGACGAATGCTCACAGACGTGGCCATAGCGCACAAAATCCCATATTGGGTAACAAGGGATACAAGTACAAACATGTAATTGCGCCACTACTACCCCGTGTATTGACCAGTAAAGCGGGGAAAGGTCTAAGGACACCGCGAGTCATGGTGGTAAACGATAACAAGATCGATTACGTGCACTGGGATGATCCCAACGAGCTGGTGGATCGATTACGTTTGCTGGAAACGTCGCGTCAGGCGGGTAACAACTCGCACGACAACGTATGCGTCGAGATGCCGATCAACAAATTTGGGGTATCGCTCGAGAAGAGTGGAGCAGCTACAATGGACTATTACAAATGGAGCGGCATGCTTCGAAATTATATGCGTGATAACGCTCTTTGCGTGGCCGACGCCAACATTGATGCAAAATCACGCAAGATACGACGCGTAGCACAGCCGACAGTTGACAGCGATGTCGTTAATAAACTATACGTGGAAAAGAGCATTAAACTTTTGAGAGAGCAGCGGGAAGAATTAGAGAGAAAGCTGGTTGTGTTTCAGAGAAATATGCTGACGTTGCAAAACAGCGTTCAAAAGATATCGCGGACAATGCGAAAAAGAATCATGCGAGACGGTTGAACTTGTCCAGAATTTCCTTGGGGCGGTGGAGAGCACATAATGCACGTACACGATAATTATCGCATCATTCGTAGCAAAGATACATCTGCGATCAAACATGCAGCCATTATCGAAATCCATGAGTGAAGAAAACCATGGCCACAAGAAGCTACAACTTGTGGAGGAATTTCACGCTCCAGCTCGAAGACATTTTCCTCGGAGGCGCGTCATAGTGCGTGGATACGACGATCTGTGGCAAGCTGACATTGTAGAAATGCGTCCATACTCGCGATTCAACCAGGGTCACCACTACATACTCACCGTCATCGATGTGTTGAGCAAGTATGCATGGGCGTTGCTGCTCAAGACTAAAAGTGGCGCTGAGGTGACTAAAGCGTTTGCAAAGATATTTAGAGATCGATATCCGAAAAATTTGCAAACCGATCAAGGAAAAGAATTTTACAACACCGATGTGCAGAAACTCTTGAAGAAGCACGACATTAATCATTATTCAACGTATTCGGTGATGAAGGCCTCCGTCGTAGAACGTTTCAATCGAACTTTGAAGAACAATATGTGGAAACTATTTACGCTCAATGGAACCTATAGATGGACCGATGCGCTATCGCGTCTACTTGCAGAGTATAACGCGCGAAAACATAGAACCATCGGAATGCGTCCTTGCGATGTTACCCCTGCGATCGCTGACAAGCTGCTAGCCACCGTATACAGCAACATAAAGATCGCTGCTCCAGCGACATTCGAGTTGGGTGAGTTTGTGCGCGTGAGCAAATTTAAAACCATCTTCGATAAAGGTTATACACCGAATTGGACAACGGAGGTGTTCGAGGTAGCCAAAGTACAGGCAACTAATCCCGCGACGTATCTGCTCGTCGATTCCTGTGGAAAACCCGTTGCCGGAGGATTCTATGAACACGAGCTGCAACGCGTCACCGATCCTGATGTGTATCTAGTGGAAAAAGACTGCTGCGTAGAAAGGGGGATAAGGTATATGTCAAGTGGCTGGGGTTTGATAAATCGCACAATTCATGGATAAATAAAAATAATGTATTGTAAAATACAATGATACATGATTCAATAAAATACAATGTTATACATGTGTGAACAATTTTATTTTACATAATTCCACTATTTATAAGAACGAGTTAATAAATATAATAATTTCTATACATGTGCAAAGAATTTTATTTTTATGCAATAATTCCGCTATTTATAAGAACGAGTTAATAAATACAATAATTTTTATTTTACAATGGAATTCTATAATGTCCCCAGGGCAGCATGTCAGTTGAATCGGGTACGATATACCGTTTGTCATGGTATGGACTTAGAGCGATTTTGGATTCCGAAATTGTGTACACTTTGTGCAATTTCGACCGTGTGCATGATTGCCTGCGAACCATTTCGATCTCCTTTTGCAAACACTGCGCGTAGTCGTCGAAAGTTATCGTTCTGGCTATGACGTTGGTCTTGACGCCTTTCGCCTTTTTCGTATCTTTTTTGCTGTCTACGCGAAGTGCATACATTTTCGCTCTAAGACCTTCAAATTCGGTCAATATCATCCCATTATTTTCGTCCTTCATCAGCCCCGGAACCTTCTTATTTAAACGCGGCATATCATATGTATTGCCGATAGGATAATCGCTTGTATCCAATCTATCGATATTGTGTTTCATGGTCTCGTAGATATCATCGCATTGAATGTGATAGATAAGGCTATCAGTGTCTGTATATAGTATTTTACATTTTTGACCATGCAGTGGAGACATGTACTCGTGATGAAATTCGTACAAACAAATTTTTTATATGTCTAGAATGCACATACCCACGTATATCGGTTTGTTGAATTTCACCTCGAATTTTCGCAATTCAACAGCTATTAAATTTTCCGAAAAAAACACTTCTGCTGTGAAAATTCGGTTTCGCGATCATTGCCTCCGCACCATATCGCCCATCCCAGTGTGTTAAAAGTTTTACATCTACGTGATTTCGCACATTTTCCATAGTTTTGCCAAATACCGCGTTGTTCATCAATTTGTAAAAATTTTTTCAAAATCGTTTGTCGCGCTTGTTCTAAACCGTGTATTGAGTTCGATGTAATCGCGGAGCCAGGGAGGTTGAGCGAATTGAAGCACGCGGTGTATCTTTGTAATACGAAGACCGTGATGCGTGCACTGCTGCAGGTTGCGGTAATGGATAACGTAACGCTGCTTATCATATAATGTTGCGAGTAGCTTGTCCTGTCTGCTGCCAGGTGGTTTGGCACGCGTTGGGCAGAACGGTAGATCGGCGTGAGCGTCGTGCAGACGTTGCGGGTATTCCAGATCTATCTCGAGAATGTATCCCGTGGGCGAATCGACAGCGATCGAAGACACGTCAAAATTTGCGACATCTTCGACCCATTGAAATTTGGCGTATGGTAAGGGCTGGCACATTGCCCATCCGTACAAATTGTTCACGTCAAAGTACATCAAGTACGATGACCGTTCCGATGCGTCGTAAGATGGCATGTACTTGTTATTGGCTTGTGCGTATCTTCCGGAACATTGGCTTAAACCGCCACGTATACCGCGTTCGATAAACATGACCATATCAACGTCTGTGAGCAATTCGAACGTAATTTTGGTATGTTTCAGCATGGCATCCCATGTAAAGCCAGGTAAAGTATAATAATGCGCGGAATCTAATCCGTAACTCTTGATACAACTTTCGCGAAAATTTTCAAAAATATCTGCCAATAACAAGACATCTGTTTTCAAATACAAGTCGCTGTATTCGCCCAAAGTTCTAATCCTGAAACGCTGCCAGACAATCTCGGCGTGCGCGTAATCGCTCTTGGATACAGTCTCACCCGTTAACGAACTGTAGAATGACTCGCGCGGTGGTAAGCATGGATCCTGCAGCTTGTTCGCGCAATCAAGGTATTCGTATGGAAATACACCCTTTCGCGTCAATAAATTGAAATCTTCGATGGATAATGTTTCAAATTCGGATCGTAAAAATTTCAATTTATCCGCGCTAAGAAAAGATGCTAATTTGTCGAGACTGGTATTTTGAAATTTGTACGAATCGATGAATCGCAATTTAATACAATTTCGCGAGTCTGATTCTTCAGCCGTATCTTCGACATTTTTCGTGAATGAAATATATTTTTCTTTAGTTATGGGCAATACGTCAACGCTGCCTTCGAAAGCGGTAGCTATTTCCTCGATAATAAAATGCGAATCATAGCCGGATAAATTATGGAAAACTATTGGGATGTAAAACGCGTTTTTATAATTTAAATTGCACTTCGAATGTGCGGGGCCTCTAAACCGTCCGAATAGATGGCAATGATCATGCAGTCGTTTATCATCAGCCTCGAATGGCTTTTCACAAATGTGGCAATGCTTCGCGCTGTGAAATGCCTTCCACTGGTCTTTCGTCAACTTTTCCATGGGAACATTATTGGCCAGGATGGGTTTAGCAAAATCCGCAAAATTTTTCAGCTCTTTCACGAACCATGAAACGCAATCCACATCGCGATGATATCGATATGCTGATAACGATGCATCGTACGAGCAATGCATATAATAGCCAATACTGTGCACCTTATGTTTCTGGTATGTGCACAATTTGTGCTCCCCCGCATCCTTCTGGACATTCTCCGTTTTCTCTAGGATGCACTCTAGATCGGCGTACACCACGAAGGGGAGTCGTTCCTTCCTGTCGTAGCCATCGAAACTGAGCAAATTGTTGTCCTGGCTAGGCAGCAGAATGGCGCAGTCGTTCATCTCACGGGAATCCACTGTGTGGGCCTCCAACTTCTCGGCGGATCCAAAGTAGTGCATGCATCTGCAAAAATCAAAAATTTTTTATTTAATTTTTCATGGGGACGTTTCAATATTTCATAATTTTATATACGCACCGATCACAGATGAATTTCTTTGCCTTCTTCTTGCTCAGCTGTGCGCTCACCAGCCGGGACAAGTTCTTGATCCATACAAAGTGCCCTACATCGCCGTGCTCTTGATTTGGCGTGTAGAGCAGGTTGACGTGTCGATCCCTCTTTTGGCTGGTGAGGCGCAACGGAAAGACTGTTGACCCCTTCTTCTTCTTCTCGAAGCTATAGACGTTGATGGAGATGTTGTTCAACCCTTCAAACTTTACAATTTGCTTCGTAGACATTGGAAACTCAATGCCCTGGAGATTTAGCACCAATGTATAATGTGGATATGAACTTGGCCGATGAGGGTTTCTTTCGGCGGGATGGAGAGCTGCGACCACTGCCCACGCGAAGCACGCGTTTTCCTTGGATCGCACGCTAATTGTCGCTTTCTTCATCAATATTTCCCGCGGCAACTTGAAGTGGCACCCTGCGCGCAGCGGATTGTACTTATTCACGTTGACAATCAAATTGAGGATTTGTAATAGTGCCCATCCGCTGTCGCGTTCCTGGAACTCTTCCAACGATGCCAGGGTGGGTTCGATGACACATCGTTGGTACCACTCCTGTAGATCGGATGTACCGAAGAGTTCGCAGTTTCGGGTATTGATGCTTTTACAAGCATGCTTGTCCCCCGCCACAAATTCGCCGTTGAACACAGTGTTCACTTTGAGGTTCTGATGTTTCCTCAAGGCGCCTCGTACATGCTCCAGCACAATGGTCTCCGCATCCTGGAGGAAGTTGCGCGGCTCGATATAATTCGAATTTAACACTGCACCAGTTAATACGCGACTATCGAACGCAGTGCCTATTTCGCGCCACAAAAGTCCTTTGCTCGAATGTCCGGCACCTTCATGCACGAAACGTCCGCGCAACGAATATTTTAGTCCTTCGAGCTGCGCGACTCGAGCAACCAGCGATTGCTGAACACCGATCGATAATCGCGGGCGTTTCACTCGGCTGTGTTCTTCCAACGATTCGATACACTCGTCGCACCGTTCTTCCCACGCGAGGTACTCTTCGCGTGAAATCAATCGCGCAGATTGATCCAACAATTGACGTTCTACTTGCGTGAATTTTCCCATGGTTGTAAATGGAATATGTCTTTTCCGCGCAACACGTTGCAGCGATTTGAGACTTTGTGCAGTTTAGAGTGCGCTTTTAAGACTGATACCATGGTTTGGTATCTCTACCTAACTCTTTTGGCGTACCCCCTCCCTCGAATTCACCGCATGCAAACACGACGATCCACCCCAGCATGGTTCTGTGCAGTTTCTGCTGATACAGCATAATTCTTTCTATGATTCGCGCGTATGACGAATTAGCGCGCAAAATCATCCGACACAGTTTCTGCTGACGCCGCATAATTCTAAGATTCGGCGCTTTCACAGATATTATATTACATTCAACACGTGTCGAGACTTTTATCCTTGAAGGTGGGGCTCAAATTACATACAATCGCGCGATATGCTGCGATGTTAAGATTGGAAAACATTATGGAAAAATTGGTAGCTTTAAAATAAAATGCTGTGGTGGGGGAGGCAATTGCACCTTTATTTAAGCCGAGCTCTTGGACGCTATTCCATCAATCGCTCAGTAGCCTCAGTGACTTTGACGGAACAGACGGTACTCCGTAAAAATATAGTGCACATCAAAATGTACAAACACAGCTTAAACGATTCATCCTGCGCAGCCGGCAACGATGGTGGGTTTCCAAATAAGTGCCAACAACAACAGCAACAACAACATCATCAACAATCCAATATGAGGTATGTACGCGTTACTATACACTTTTCATTTATTTCATTCACTGTAAACGCAAACGACCGAAGTATCAATTTCAAGTACTTGTTTCTTACAGTTCTGGATCCGTATCGCTAAAAACGATGAAAACATCGAAACCATCAATCGTGCGGATCCTGGGACGTGATTATCCACTAACTGCAACAACTTATAAACGTTTAACTATAGGAATTCGCATTGGTATGGATTTGTGTCACGTCGAGATCGCCATAGCCGACAATAAAGGTAGCGAGTTAAGCTTTTCAATGTCTACGTGGAAGCTCCTGCTACAAAACGAGGTGGACATACTCCAACGATTACGCAGCAACGCAACATCGCCCCAAACTCACATTATAATTGATCATTTACGACTAGAGTTCACGCGTATGTATGATGATCAACTTATTAAAATCACCGATAATCGCGTTGTCATATATATGACTGAAGCCACGATGTGTAAACTATTCGCGTACAATCATTGCATTGAACATATGTATACGTGGCTAACTGAAAATATGTACTCTGTAAGCAGTAAATATGCCACTTTCGTAGACGTTCTACGTAGCGCTACCGCGCCAACAGATTATGTAAAATTAATTTCTGAAAGCGAACACTTCGAACAGCATTCATTGATCGATTGTGAATTGTTAGCATGTGCAATCAATCATATTGTAGATGATGCTCGTAGTAAAAAATGTTAAATTATATTCTTTTAATTTTATGATTTGTACCATTTCATTCGCCCATCATCCTCCTCGTCACCTAACTTTAAGATTTGCTGACGCTGCATAATTCTTTCCATCATTCGCGCCGCTAAGTGATTGAAAAAATTTTAGCTTCAGAATAAATGTACTTGTGCCACTATGTAGTGCTGTCTCTCTTCCCCTCTCCGAATTTAGCTTTAAAATAACTGTGATTGTACCACTAAGTAATGCTCTCTCTTTCCCCATACCCCCGTCCTTCGAATACGTGGTATGTAAAACGTCGATCTTTCCCGACATCATTCGACACCATCCCATACAATTTCTCATAAAAATAAATTATTATACGCTGACGTTTGGCAACGGCTCATGGTGTGTGTGCGTGCGTGCGTGCGTGCGTGCGTGCGTGGTGTGTGTGTGTATGTGTGTGTGTCACATATGTAACGCTCCGTTGGTTTCGCTATACGTACCATTCGGAGAAGACTAATGTCAGAGAGACGGCGTTTGGGGGAGTTGGTTAGGCGGCTGACTCGTACCGTGGAAGTCTTGGGTTCGAGCCCCGTCGCCCCGAGAAGTTTTTTCATGTATATTAATACAGTATTGTCTCGTTAGCGACTCGCTGGTCGGGACCGGCGTTGAGTCGGTATCGTGAACAGAACCCTAATTCCGAGTGTTCGTTTCTTGCTTCTTTCTGGCCGGAGGGGGGAGCGAGATGGAACACTGCGTGCGCGGCGAGCGTGCGCGATGGTCGCAAGCGCAAAGGACAGAATGTCAGGCGTCCGAAAGACGGAGCGAGACAAAACATCAACGCGTCGTCGGTCTCGTACCGTCCTCGCTCGCTTTCAGTGCCTCTCGCTCGCTCTCGTTCCATCTCGCTCCAGCTTTCGCCGGGCAAGAGTGAGACACAAGTGGTGGGGATAGCGAAGAGTCGGTATCGTGTACACAAAATCGAGTCGCTAACGAGGAAATACTGTATCATAAAATTAATATTTCCTTCCTTACCGACAGTCTGTACCACGCTCCAGAGTAGCACCTTCCTTACCGACAGTCTGTACCACGCTCCAGAGTAGCACCTTCACCCGCGGTTCCTCCTCGATGCACTTCGGTGTATCGATTCGGTATCGATATCTGCTCCTCGCGCTATACCTCCCAAAAAAAAAAACAAATTTTCAAACTCAAATTTGGATTTCAAGGTCGGTTATCATGACCTTGAAACTCAAATTTGAATTAGAACCCGCCTAGCTATACTACTGTTGTCATTTACAGGTGTGCGTCTTATGTCGGGCGCGGATTCGCGGAGACGCTGCCGAGCTCGGTCCTGTGGGCGGTGTCGGGCGTTCCGGCGATGCCTCGGCGACGACGGTTTCGGCGAGGTCTGGGGGAAGTCGGGATAGTGGAGTAGAGCAACTGCCCTTGGAGCGGTCGATTTCGGCGCACCCGATCGGGAGTTGTAAAGAGACGGCCTGGTGCAAAATGTGGTCTCTGAGTTTAACACCGCAGAGGTTCCACGGAGGCGTTGGTAGACGACGCAAGATTGCTCTCGGTCTATATCGGGAAGAAGCTGGTAACGGCGCAGTAATGGCGATTGGCCGATTCTGGCACACTTCAAGGAGTCCAAAAAGGCTCTCGGCTCTACGGTCAGGTAGCTGGTTAGGCTTCTGGTTGCACGGAGCGGAGAGCCTCAATTGCGCTCGCGGCGGCCTTTATACCCGTACCGTCGCTTAATTTCACCAGCGAGGCGACCGCGGGGCCAGCGGCCGCCCGGTGGCCGCGGCGCGCACTACAACTATTGCGCGACGGGTGACGTCGCTACGTCACACATTGTTAGGTGACATATTAGCAATTACTCGATTCTAGAACTGTAACAAATGTCGAAAGTGAAATTGCAGAGGGTCTGGAAATTGAACAGGGAGATAATGAAAATATGTATGATACGCAAGGAGGACAAGTAACTCTTCAAGACAATGAAACAAATAGTACCACATCAGGTATTCGTTATTCAACAATGCATACGAAAACGAATTTATCAGCGAAGAAAATAGTACTAATTTGTAAATGGTTGTTCTTATGGTTTGAAACGTTTTTCAGGTTCTAGTGGACGGAAAAGCAGATCCAGGAAAAACTTTGCAAAAGAATTGCAGGACACATTCAACGCAATTAATCGTATTTGTTGGAAGAATAGAAAAAAGTAATTCCAGGGAAGTGTGTTTTCTTTAGGTTGGCATGAATGAAGATGTGCGTGTGTGTGAATGTATGAATGAGTTTGAATAGGTCGACCGGTATGTTTTTGTGCAGAACGTGTGAGGATTGAGCAAAAGGAAGTTGTGTCTGGAAAATTATAGCGTGACTGAGAAAAATACTTTTATATATATTCCGTACTGCGACAGTAGAGCAGTTTTATTTTTGTCACTAAAATAAATTCAAGTTAATCAAAACAGTCCGAATTTCATTGTCAATATCCAACAGTATTGCTGACGCGATATGTAATGATAAAGAGAGTTCATCAATCACCCTACCTGCTCCTCCGCAGATGGACGAGGTAGACTGCATGTTGTATGCGGCAGGTTTACATTTGCGGCGTCTCCATCGCAGGACACGCATGACCACACTAATGGAAATAATGAATTTAGTAAATGAAAAAGTAGACCAGGAGGATAAGGAGGATTAGATTTATTTTTCAATACATTGTTACAAAACTAGAAATATTTTGAGCAAAATAAAAAATTATTTTTAAAAAGTTATCGACTTCTGAAGTTTCTTAACATAAAAAAATGTACAACGGATTTTGCAATGATTACAATTCATTAACGGTTATACTGCTAGGGAACAGCTCCTTCCCCTGCGAAGTATTCGCAAAATTCATCTCTTATTGCTACAGCAACGCGACTACTGTTATTATTTCCATGGGCATAATTGTTCCAAAACGTTGAATTGACAGTATCTTGTCTCCAACATTCAGGGGTGAAGCCATCGGGATCAGAACGATCAATAATGTCCGGTGTTACGTACAAGCATTCGTTATAGCGTTTTCGAACCCAATTATGAAGACATATTATGGGTTGCACAATTTTCACTGCGTTGTCAACATGAGTCTCTATAGGTTTTTTCAAAATTCGCCACTGGCTGACCAATATCCCAAAAGCATTTTCCACTACCCTTCGAGCTCGAGTGAGACGGTAATTGAATATACTTCTATCTTCGTTCAGACCTCCTCTTCCAGGGTATGGCCGAAGAAGACAATTCGTCAACTGAAATGCTTCGTCTCCAACGAGAACATATGGCAAAGGTATTCCATCAACAGTTAACTGTTCCGGTTCTGGTACATTCATTTTATTCTGATTGAATTTCTGGCCTATCAAGGAATCTCTAAACATTCCTCCGTCACTCCGGCGACCATAAGCACCAATGTCAACAAATGTAAAAATGTAATTGGCGTTACATATGGCGAGCAACACTATGTTGTGACTATTTTTATAGTTAAAAAATGCCAAACCGGCATTATTTGGACACTGCAATAGATGTTGTTTTTTATAAAGTCAATGTAATTAATCATTTAAGTGAGAATTTATGGTTTTTTCAAAAACTTCTTTCTGTTATGTAAATCCCACCAGGGATTATTACTATTTCTCGAAATAGCTGAGCACATGTTTCCCATCGATGGCCCCAATGCAATGATTGAATTGCCACTGATGTTCAAACTCTCGAGCTATCCCGTACCAGTCAACCCGTTGCAATGGAAATGGCAATACTGTTCCACTCAGAGAGGACCAAATTGCTTCACATGTTTCCTTGATAATATTACTGACCGTAGTACACCCAACGAGGTAATGATACGAAATCAAAGTCATACAGTCGCCTGTTGCCAAATACCTACCAACAATTGAAATATTTGCGATTTGTGTAGTCATTATAAATACTTGTTACTTATAAATTATACATTGTTTTACATTGAATTTGTAATCTTGACAAATTCAATTTTCATATTTACCTTAAAGTCATAGCTAATCGTGCTGCTTCTGGTATGGGTGCTCTTATTCCATGTTGTTTCGTAATAACCGATGCGACTAACCCGAAAATTTCTTCAAATTGAATTACTGATCCCCGAAAATAATTTTCACATTTATCCGGATAACATGAAATTTTGGGGAAAAAACGCTTCATAAAATCCATGAAGATTCCGTAGATCGAATTATGGATGAATACAAAAATCCTATCTTCCATAACGCTTTTTTTCCAATAGCTTCGTGTATTCATGCAGAACTACAATTACTGCGGATCTTTCTCGACATAGTTTACGATTCCTCGTTGCATTTTCAACTATTCTTTGGCACTCAGTAATCCATGCACGGTATTTCCTTGGAAACGAAATTGATACTCATATTCTTCACCGATGCTTCTACAAGCGTCAGTCACGTGACTGCTTTTGACGCTGAAAGTCACGTAAACCGATTACGTGACTGGTGTTGACACTCAAATCGAGCATAGAGCGTCACCATGAACTTGCAACCTTAAGTCATAAATTGTCGACACTATATGGAGCAACCGTTAGGGTCTAAGCAAGCAGCCAGGACCAAGAACCCAGAGTCGCGTATTTCCACCTACTGAAAACGACGTAGGTATGAAATACGGCCAAGATCAAACGCGAATCTTATTGTCTCGGAGCTGTAGATGTTTTCTGCATGAAAGCGCGCGTGGTTGGTAGGAAAAGTTAGTACGACACGTACCGCTGTATACGTGGGACACTCGCTCAGTGGTCGGCAAACCGCGGCTCGCGGACCGCATACGGCTCTTTGGCCCCTTGAATGCGGCTCTGCTACAAATGACTACGTGCGGGTGCGTAGGCACACGCGCGGGTTTCGGTGGGTCGGGTGACAGGAGACGTGGCGCAAGCGGGCCGCGGGGGAAGCACGCGCGACTCATGCACGAGTTGACTGAGTCAGTCAGTCAGCAGTCTCATTGGGTACAGTAGTTGTTGAGTCTATGTAGACTCTAGATCAGGCGCGTGCAACTTTTGCTCTTGCCTTCGAAGAGCAACCGCGGGTGCGAGCGAAGGCAAGAGCGACGATTGTGCTCGACAATGGGAACCTTTTGCTCTTAAGAGGCGCGAAGGGCATGACTCGGTGCCTTCAAGGGCGAAGAGCAACTCGCGGTTGCTCGTGCGAAAAAATCCCTGGACAGGCCTGCTCTAGATATTCATTGTCGCGCATTGTCGCGAGGAGCGTGCGACGCTCTGCTATAATCTTTTTTTTTTTTTTTTCTTAGCGCCAACACCGTCTATCGTTCTTCACGCCACGCGTCCTTTCTTCACGTAACGAACGCCGGATCATTAAAACTAAGTTTTTACTTTACTGGTGTACTTCAATTGGTGTGCCTGAGTCCCTCAACCTCGTATAGCGTGGTCGCTGTCGTATCTGGTTGGAAGCAGTCTTGTAACAACAGTAGTCAGTGCTCGTCGCGTCCACAAATCGCGCGCGGGTGACAAAAGTACCTACTCGAAGCATAAAGTTACCTGTATTTTTCCAACCAGCTGTAAATCCTACAGGTTTTTTTTGTCATCAATTTAAAAATTGTGGTTATTTTGTGTTGGTGGCTTTATTATTATAAAATGAAATATTTATTTAGGTGCTACCTGTTTTGGCATAGCTACAAAGAAGAAGCAAAGAAAAACGGAAGGCGAAAACCGTGAATTTAAAGTTGAATGGACCGAGACTTTCGAGTTTATTCAAAACTTAGATGGCCTTCCGACCTGTCTGATTTGTCAGAAAAAATTGGCGCATAACAAGAAGTCAAATTTGGAGAGACATATTACAACTAAACACGCGTCATTTAGCACTAAATATCCTGTCGGTGATGCAAGGAAGAAAGCAATTGGGGAACTTCAGAAGAATCAAGAAAAATCAAGTTCTGTATTTAATTACTGGATGCATTCTTCCAACAATGATAATATTGCAAGTTTTGTGGTTAGTCAAGAGATTGCTAAAAGAGGAAAACCATACACAGACGGCGAATACATAAAAAGTTGTTTTATAAATGCATCCGAAGAGCTATTTCGGGATTTTAATAACAAAGCATTCTAAACAAAAATAATGAGTTACCATTGTCTGCTAAAACAGTGAAAGATAGAACAGTCAAAATGTCTTTAAATATGACCAACCAGCAAATCGAAGATCTTAAATTGATTTCAGCTTTATCAATAGCAGTTGACGACTCCTGTGACGTAAATGATACAGCGCAAGTTTCACTTTTTGTACAATTTATTACATCTACGAGTCCTAAAAAAGAACTTTTAGGATTATTGCCCCTCAAAGGTCAAACACGTGGAGAGGATATTGCAAATGCTGTAATTGGATGCATGGAAAAACATCATATTCCATTCGATGAAATTGTGTCAATTTCAACAGACGGGGCGACAAGTATGACCAGCATAAGAAAAGGGTTTGTTGCTATTTTGAAAGAAAAAATGAATCACGAGATACTTGCTTACCATTGCATCATTCATCAAGTAGCGCTTTGTGCGCAGACATTTCCAGAAGAAATTTGCAAAGTTATGGAATTGGTGATTAAGATTATCAACTCCATTATAGCTAAAGCTCTTAAGGGGGGATCCTGGTGTAAAAATCGATTTTTTTGCTTTAATCTATAGTACTACTTCCATAGAGTATATTCCCAAAGTTGCAATTGGAAATTCGAAGCAGTGATGCCAGAACGGTGGGTTTTGTCCCACGGCCGCTACCACCACTCCACGACCAAGCGTACCCCCTCCTAGCGTCCGTACCGCACCTCACAAGCATACCCGTCCCTCCATCCGTGTGCCGTACGCGGTGCCTGGCTACCGCTCTCCGGCGAGAATTCGTTTTCCCGACATCGAAGCGCTTGGCGCGCAAGCGAAAAATTAAGACATCAAATCCCGGTGCGGATATTACTTTTTTTTTTAATTATTCACTAATTTCTCTTTCTATATTCTCAGCTGGCTAAAGGCTTAAAAACTATTAATTTACTAAGCTTGATTTGCTGCTAAAGTGCGATCCTCTTTTGGCTTGTATCCCACCACTCCAAGCGTACCCTACCTTCTGTCAGTGTGCCGTACGCGCTGCCTGGCCGGCGCTCTCCGCCGAGAATTCATTTCATCGAGGTTTGAACCTCAATGCGAAGATTCTACTTTTTTCATTAATTATTTTCTAACTTCTCTTTCTATATTCTGAGTAGAATAAAAACTTGAAAACTGTTAATTTACAAAGAATTTTCGCAGCAGGCTAATGTACGATGTTGGTCTTCTGCCTTTTGTATACATAAACAGAAATAATTCCTTGAAATGCTACTTACAAAATAAGCGCCGTTCTAGGATGGACTCCTTAAAATTCACGTCACAATGAGCAGTTACAGAATCGGTGATTTCCGTTTCAGGTAAGCGAGCCGCCCGCTTCGCTATTACGGTCGGCTTACCACTCGCACCCCAGATTACTGTAATGAGGTTTGAAAACAATATCGACTGGTCTCGTACCCGTCGCAATAATGTCATTTATACCTACAGAAGAGTTTTAAGAAGTCCATCCTAGAACGGCGCTTATTTTGTAAGTAGCATTTCAAGGAATTATTTCTGTTCATGTATACAAAAGGCAGAAGACCAACATCGTACATTAGCCTGCTGCGAAAATTCTTTGTAAATTAACAGTTTTCAAGTTTTTATTCTACTGAGAATATAGAAAGAGAAGTTAGAAAATAATTAAAAAAAAAGTAATATCCGCACCTGGATTTGAAGTCTTGATTTTTCGCTTGCGCGCCAAGCGCTTCGATGTCGGGAAAACGAATTCTCGCCGGAGAGCGGTAGCCAGGCACCGCGTACGGCACACGGATGGAGGGACGGGTATGCTTGTGAGGTGCGGTACGGACGCTAGGAGGGGGTACGCTTGGTCGTGGAGTGGTGGTAGCGGCCGTGGGACAAAACCCACCGTTCTGGCATCACTGATTCGAAGTTTTAAGGGCCCCACAGCCCATTTCTTGCGCGCAGGTATACGAGCGCGGAGGGGAGCGCTACGCGCACAACGGCTTTTGTGTCAGGACCCTTCGCTCGGCCTGCGCTGCCACAATAGCTAAGCAGATCTACTCTTGAACCATTATGTGAGTCATTGTATACCTGCTAAAAGGTATATTTGTAGTTTAGGTAACACAAATGTATTTACTATTAGCTGTGCGGTGACGAATTACTGAGGTTCGTTCATGACTCTGACGCGTTATCAAAAGGGTACTAGGTTTGTATCACAGCAGCCACGTCATCGTGGATGCGCCACCATGAATACATCACCCTGTACCCCACTACCAAAAATTGGTACATATAATAGGACCCCAAAAACAAGACCCGTCAGTTCCAAACCGTGACAATTAGCGAGCAGTCATTATAACTAAGTTATTTACGCGCAGTAGAGTATTCGATGATACTCTTATCGTTTCCTGATTAATTAAGTGTATTTTATTATTAAAGTTAATTGTTTAAAATAAAAGTGCAATTAGTGAACCCGAGGGCTTCCACTTCAGTTCTTCATCTCGTAACAACAGACTTGTACATCAAAATGTCCTATCCAAAAAGAAGCAAAGACGACAATACTCGTGCATCGAAGCCTCCAAAGCGAAAGTTTCACGGGAATCAGTATCTTGGAAAAGAAGATGAACCGGTAGGAGAAAGTGCGTCTGCTAGGAAATTAGCGACCGCGAATACTTCCGACATTACATGTGCTTCTAAGTTTTCTTTATCGAATAATAGAATTCGTAAGCTTTTTTGGTGCGCTGTCAGAGATAGTTATTTGCAAAGATTGTAAAAAAGATGTGAAATTCGAAGAAGAAAAATTCGGGGCCTCGGATTTAAAGTTGTTGTTTCGTGCCACTGCAGCCGTCGCCTAATTTCATCGGGGCCTTTCATAAATAACGGATATGAAATCAATCGACGAATAGTTTCCGCTATGCGACTTTTAGGCGTCGGTAGAGACGGGATAAATTTATTCTGCGGCATTATGGACATCGGGCAAGAGCTCAGTAAATCCATGTACGACCTTGTGGTGGGACATATTCATACTGCCACGAAAACAGTATTCGACAGTTTGTGCCAAAAAGCAGTACACGAGGAAAAAGAAGAAACCGAGAAAAAAGGAAGATTACCAACAAATTTAAAAGTTTCCGGCGATGGCTCGTGAAAAAAAATGCGGCTTCACTTGGTTGTTTGGTGTAACAACAATGATTGGCTACTATAGCGGCAAAGTGGTAGATCTCGTTGTCAAAAGCAGCTACTGCCAAGCGTGTACGATTTAGCGACAAAAAGAAGACACACAGGAGTATGCCGAATGGTATGAAGAACATAAAGAAGAGTGCTCATCAAACCATGAAGGTTCGGCGGGAAAAATGGAGGCCGACTCCATCACAGAAATGTTTTCTACATCCGAAGAAAAATATGGAGTAAAATACGGAAACTACATCGGAGACGGTGATTCTAAAACATTTAAAGCTGTTTTAGATTTAAAACCGTATGGAGACGATTTCCATGTAACAAAAAGTGAATGCGTTTCCCACATTGAAAAACGAATGGGCAGTCGGCTACGAAGCGTGAAGAAAGAAAAAGAAACCTGGCGGAAGAGGGAAGCTAACTGACACCCTGATAAAAAAGCCAACGAAATACTACGGATTAGCAATCAGGAGGAATATTGAATCAGCTGATGAAATGGAGAAAGCCATAATGGCAACTTATTTTCATTTATGTTCCACGGATGAAAATCCAAGGCACGATAATTGCCCGGTAGGTGCCAACAGCTGGTGCGGGTATCGTGCCGCTCAGGCCTCAGGTCTAAATTTCAAGCACCCGCCTCCGCTTCATTCAGATGTCGAGGACAATATTTTCCCCATTTACCAAAGCCTTTCTAATCACGACCTATTAGAAAGATGCTTAGACGAGCATACACAAAATGCCAATGAAAGCTTCAATGCTACAGCTTGGCGACTAACGCCAAAGCATTTGCACTCGGGCCGAAAAATTATTGAAATCGTCAGCTATATAGCCACTGACATATTTAATGAAGGGTATGCTGCTATTTGGAATATATTGGAAACATTAAAAATAACGATCGGACCTCAGTGTAAGTTGTACGCCGACACTTACAAAGCCGAGCGGACGAAGAGGCAGGAGCGCCGCAGCTTATGGGGCAGCAGAGAGGCTCGAATGGCTCGAAGACAATTGCAAATCGAGGAAAAAATAGTTGTTCGAGGAAGCGGAAGGAATATTATACGGACCTGGAATAGCAGACTAACTGAAACCAGCTGTAAGTATCCAAAAATCACTTCCTTTTCTACTTTTGCGGTACCGAAAACTTTAAAAGTGTTTTTCTCGAAACTACTTTCTTACGATTGGCGGGTCAAATAACTCAAAAACTACTTAACTAATCGGCTTGCAATTTTACACACATATAGTTTATTACACGTACTAGTCGATGAACCTATAACATAAATAAATTAATTAATTTAAAGCATTTTATTACATGAACAAGAATGAATTTTCCAGCGAAAAATTGCGTTTTATTTTCAAAGTGCCGCCATTTTGTCAGTTTTCAACTTTTTTCTTCACTTTTCATCGGCAAACTGTGTTCATAAAGAGTAAGAAATATTTCTGTATTTTTATTTCAGATGAGTACACAAGGAACAAGAGCACCCGCCAATTTAGACGTTCGACGCCAAGACACTGTACATATGCCGTTCTACTTCTGCTTTACAATTTTTTTACAACTAAAAAAAAATATTTTTATATAGTTTAATCAACAACCAATAAAATCACATAGCTCCGAATGCGATTTAATAAATATTTTCTTTAAAATAAATTCCCAAAAATTCCTTTATTTTCGGTAATCTACACCAGGATCCCCCCTTAATCATCGCAAATTTAAAGAATTTTTAGTTGAAATGGAGAGTGAGTACGCAGATCTTCTGCTGCATAACAAAATACGTTGGTTATCAAGAGGAAACATTTTAAAACGTTTCGTTTCCTTATTAACAGAAATTACAGCATTTCTCCTTGAAAAGGGTGTTCACTATCCAGAACTAACGGACGATCAGTGGTTCCAAAAATTTTATTTCATGGTAGACGTTACATCTCATCTAAATCAGCTTAACCGTATACTACAGGGCAAAGGAAACACAATTTTTCGATGTTAGAAGAAGTTATTTCATTCGAATACAAATTATCCCTTTTTATTCAAGATTTTGAAAGAGAAACTTTGATTCACTTTCCAAGCCTGCTGAAACATCGCCAAGAAAATAATTCTGATATTGACATTTACTATTTCAAAACAACAATTTTAAATGAGGGAAGCTTTTCTCAACAGGTTTCAGGAATTCAGCAACAGCAAAGCGACGTTAGCCTTTGTTAACAAACCTCTTAATGCTACTGTAACAGAATTAAAGTTTTCTCCCTTTAATGTTGACATTGGAAACTTTGAAATGTAATTGCTGGATTTAAAAAACAAAGAAGTATGGAGCTCTAAATTTGAACGTCTTTATGCTGATATGGAAATATTGGAGAAAAACAAATGTGAACTTAGTTTACAGCACAAGTGATCTGCTTTGAAAGACCTGGAGAAGGAAGACATGATGATTTTTAACACCTGGAATAGTATTCCTGACTTATATGATCAGTTGAAAAAACTAGCGTTTGCTGTTATTTCCCTTTACCAAATATTCATGCGAACAATCTTTTTCAAGCATGAACCTTATCAAGATTAAATTGAGAAGTCGTCTTATTGATGAGAATATGGAATTGTGCTTAAAATTAAAAACAACAACGTACAAACTTGACTTACCCAAACTTTCCAAGGAGATGCAAGGCCATTGTTCACATTAAGTGTTTGTCAGTCCTTGTCATGGTTTAATTTTATGGATAACTTACTTACAATTTAATTTTTATCAATAAATAAGATCATTAATAATATGATATCAAGTTTTATTCAGTGTACCTATAGTTTAATTAAGACTGAAAACTTTAATTAAAGTTTATTGAGTTAATAAACAGTGTACCTACCTATATAGTTTTAGTTTAAGAAATTTGGCTCTCAAAAGAAATCTCAATCGTTGTACTGTTGATACTTGGCTCTGTTGACTAATGAGTTCGCCGACCACTGGCCAACATGATGAAGACTTTTCGCTATCCTCATTACTTCTGCCTCAGTCTTGGCGAGGGAGAGATGGAACGAGAGCGAATGAGAGGGACTGGAAGCGAGCGAAGAACGGTACGAGACAGGCGACGCGTTGATACTTTGTCTCGTGTAACGTTTACGGACTACACCCCATCATATTTTTCTCGTTCTTTATTATAATATCTATTGCTATATCGTTGATAGTATGTAAGTAGCTCCTACCGGCGAACTCGGGAACTGACTTCAGCGGCGCGCATGCGCAACCGTCAATCGGTCGAGGGACGGACTGGAGTGCGGATCGCGTGCACATGCGCAGAAGCGCATGAGTGAACGAACGCAAAATGTAACGCGAGTGAACTTTGATTGGCATGGGCCAGGTACGCGTTATACTCAACCTCTGACGGGGTACCGACCACTTCACGCTAAAAGTAGAGAATCGTATTCAAATCTTTCTTGCATCTGGAGACGCTTTAACCGGCTCTCTGGCTCCAACTCGGAACGCTTTAACCGGCTTCTGGGCAACGTGAATCTACAACTGGAGACACTTTAACCAGCTCTCTGGCTTCCATCTGGGGTTGCTATCATTAGCACCTCGGCTTCCATCTGGGGACGCTTTAACCAGCTCTTCGGCTCCCATCTGAGGACGCTTTAACCGGCTCCTTGGCTCCCACCTTAGACAGCTGAGGCCCAGCTTCTAGGCATCAGGAAGCCAGTAATATGAATCGAGAACCGAACAAGGTTCCCGATCACAATTCCAGTTCCAAGGAACAAACTCACATTCTCTACTTAAATCTAATACTGTATCGACGAAAGAGTCATATTCCTCAATCTTATATTATTACACCGACTTAGCGTCGTCGCTCGTTTAACTTTACGTTCTATTACACCGACTTAGCGTCGTCACTCGTTTAACATTACGTTCTATGATACCGACTTAGCGTCATTACTCGTTTAGCTTTACGTTCTATTATACCGACTTAGCATCATTACTCGACTAACTTTACGTTCTATTATACTGACCGAGTGCGTCATCAACATAATTTATGTTCTGTTCTTTCGACTTAGAGTCGTGATTTATGTATTGCTAATCAACCTAGCGTAATAACCTTATTGAATAAATCATTATTACTGTTTTGTTACGTAAAAGGAGAATTCTTGTTCATGAAATTTATTTCTTAATCGCACGCCACCCGAACCAATCCCACAATTCCGCGAGTAACCGCTCTACTCGTGGATATTCCTTGTAACACGCGGCAGCGGCTCGCCCAGAACGTTACATTCGCTCCGTCTTTCGGACCCCTGACACTGCGTACTTTGCGTGCGCGTCGGGCGTGCGCGATGGTCGTGAGCACTCATTGTCAAAACCAGGGCTGCACAGAGAGCTGTTTTCGGCGCCTAGCGGCGAGCAACCCGCCTCTCCCGTTGCTAAGCAGTGATGCCAGAATCGTGAAACGCGGGGCAAATGCTTACCCCCGCTATGACATACCGTCGTCCTCTACTTTCTTCCCATCGCACTGCACACAAGCATTTTCCTACTCCCGTCCGTGTACTCGACAGCCCACAGGTAACGCACACGGACGGGAGTCATACCGAGGGTAAGCATTTGTCCCGCGTCCCACGATTCTGGCATCACTGTTGCTAAGGTTAGAATCGGTGAGGAGAACTGCAGTAGTGTATGTGCGTGCTCGTAGGCTCGTAGCGTAAGTATATATGGCTGGGTTCCTTGTGAGGCCCCAGTGCAGGACAGGTCCCATAATAAAATTCAGGGGGGTGATGAAATTTCCAAAACATTTGCTACTGCCGGCATTTGGTATGACTTAACGGTTCGATTTTACTGATAATGAAACATTTATTGCTAATAATACTTATCTTTTTAGCCGATACATAAAATATTTACAAAGTTGATACTACACAAATAAATAACTCGGACACAAAGATAACCAAATTTTAATTAACGATACATATCATTTATAAAAGTTAGAAAGTTATATATGAATAAATATACACGTATGTACACGCATGTGGTGCCCACCATTTCACTTAGCGTTATTTACAAGCACAAAATTATAGAACTAATAAATATATACATGTAACAATATACTAGGAGTTAAGGAATATTCACAATGGTCAACTAATAATAATATATACATATGTACAGTACGCATCTGGTGCTCATGATTGCACGTAGTAATAGACTTAGAGCTGCAAAATTATATACATAATAGTATATATATATACATTTAACGTAAGTATGTATTTAACGAAGCACAGCCGGTTGCCCTTTAATAGACATTTCGGGCTGGTATTTTATTGATTATCATTTCGCCTTTGTTTTTTTATGAATTGCGTTTCGACAAATACGAAATTTTCAGCAGCAACCTATCAATTGGCAAGTATCTACATTCCACTATATACCGAAATATGATTGTACGAAATATACATAAGTGTGCAAAATATAGAGCAAATGGCATCAACAACGAAAAGGAAGGGTGCAAGTGTCGCTTTTAAGACGTCGTGGGAGGAAGCCTTCCTCTGTTCACAGAGCACAGAGGAGGTGCGCAATGTCTTGTGTGTTACACAACATTTACTCATGCCAAACAGTCTAATCTAAAGCGGCACTACATTCGGCACCATGCTACTGGTTAAAAACAGTTTATGCGTGAGGAACGTTTTCGAAAAATACAACTATTAAAGGAACGAGCGTTACAGGAGGAGGAGGAGGAGGAGGAGGAAGACATCTCAAAAAAAGTTATTTTACAATCTCCGGATCATTCTATCCAATATTTGCACTCTGTTTCAAGGTATTATCTGGTGTTTATAATAATTTTAAAACTGATGGAATCCTTTCTTCAAATATGAGCAATACAGTTTCTTTACTTTCAATGCAGAAAAGAATATTCGAAGCTCAACTTTTGATACTTAATTTGTTTAATGCTGTTCCCATCTCTAGATTGATTCGAAAAAGTACCATGCAGTGCTTTGCTGAGATCGACACGACGATAGAAAGTGATCAATTTAACGCGCAATAACCCCTGTCCTACTTTGCTTTACCAATTTTTTTCCAATTATCAATCATTGTTTTAAGATTCATTGTAGTAATTCATTGTTTTAAGTTTCATTATAGTAATTCATTGTTTTGATCGTAGGAAAATACTTCCATTACGAGTATAGAAGGAATTAAATCCTCGTATAAAATCGCGCTGGAAATAGCCAGAGCATCCCGCCCCTACACAGATGGGGAATCTGTAAGGAACTGTTTATTGGCGACAGCCGATGAAAATGCGAAGGACTTCAAAAGATACGAAGGAATCAACCTCTCGCGGATGACTGTAATGCGGCGGATACAGGAGATGGCTGCAGATGTAACGCGCCAGTTACGGGAGTTGGCGAAAATGGTTGCGGTTTATAGTTTAGCCCTTGACGAATCCACGGACATCTCCGGCACCGCGCAAATGGCCATTTTTATTCGGGGGGGGTCAACGAAAATTTAGTAGTAGCTGAGGAACTGCTAGATTTTTCTTCGCTAAAAGGAACCACGACAGGGGAGGACATATTGTCGTGTGTGGGGGAGGCGGTTAATGATCTAAACTTTTATTGGACGAAATTAGTGTCCGTCACCACTGATGATGCCCCCACCAAGACTGAAAAAAAAATAGGGTTCGTTGGTCGCCTCCGAAGAAAGTTACAAAATCTAGCAGTTCCTCAGGAAATTAGCGTAATACACTGTACAATCCATCAACAGAATTGATGTGCAAAGACTATCAAGATGGAGCATGTAATGTGTGTAGTTTTACAAATTTGTAGGATCCGTGACAGAATAAAGGCGAATTTGTACCTGTTTGAATATGGCGCTCTGGCACATGTGACGTCAGAGCGACCGCGAGGAGTAATTGGGGAATGCGAGAGACCGTGGGCTGTGATGCCAGATCGGGGACGAGCTCCCTCGAAAATTTCCCCCACCTCGCGCACACTACGCCGGAGCTGCGTGTCCGTGAGCTGGACTCCGAAGCGCCGAGCTCACGGACACGCTGCTCCGGCGTAGAATGCGCGAGGTGGGGGAAATTCTCGAGGGAACCCGTCCCCGATCTGGCATCACAGACCGTGGGGCAGTTCGGCGTAAGACTTCGACGTAATCACAAGCTAATTGTATCTCTTGACGTGCTGTTATACAGCTATTATACTCTTCTATCATTTACGAGTTTGACTGTTTCTTCCTATCACGCCTTCGTCCGTTTCCTACAAATTACTAATTATATACGAATGAACAGTTTGAGGCAGCGACAATTCAAATCATTTCTAAAAGATTTGAATTCGGACTACGGTGAACTACCCTTGTACACGGAAGTGCAGTGGCTTATCCGTGGAGACACCTTGGATAGATTCTTCCACCTCTGCAATGATATTTCCCTTTTTTTTTTGGAAATGATACTCTGCACCCGAATTACGTAATGCAGATTGGCTGCGTGACTTGAGATTTTTTTCAGATGTGGCAGACCATTTGAATGGTTTAAATCTCCAGCTACAAGGAAAAGATCAAGTCATTTATCAATATTACAATTCCATTCAGGAGTTCAAGCTAAAAATTGAATTGTGGAAAGCAGAATTGGCCTCGAAAGACCTCAGCCACTTTCCTAAATTAGAATCCCTCATCACACAGGATACCAAATTTGATCGGTATCAAACTGCATTACGTAATTTTGGTGACGAGTTTGCGAAACGATACGAAGACCTGTACCAACTAGAAAATGAAATCAAACTACTTACTTCGCCATTCTCAATATACATAAAATTGTATCACCTCACTTGGAAGCAGATTTGATAAAATTAAAAAAAAAGATGAATTAATGCAAAAAAGATTTCATGAAAAAAATATTCTAGATTTTTATGAAAACTTGGACCAAAACATATATCCGCATTTATACTGCTCCGTATCGAAATTATTGGCTATGTTCGGATCCACATATTGTTGCAAAAAATTGTTTTCAACTATGAAGAAAGCTAAATCGTCATACCGGACTAGCATCAGAGATCAGAATTTAAAATTTTCTATGCTTTCAAGTACCAATCGTACGCTAACACCGCGGATTGAATATTTAGTGCAGAAAAACAGTTACCAGCAGCATAGCGCACTAATACGTAAACAGAAAAAAATTATCATTTTTATAAGCTTTTATTAGCTTCACTTGTGAGTGTGATAATTTTTCTGTACACTGGTAAGCGATCGACGTGCCTTTTTTCCACTTTACCAAAACGTTACTGCTTTTCTCTTATAACTTAAGTAAACTTTTCCACCTTCATCATCAGTACATTCTGCAGGGTCAAAACTGTCTTCTTTGTGACGTCCCACGCGGAATCGAACCTGGCGTTACCGACCGTCGATAATACAGAACCGTTATGTATCATCACGCAGCCTTTTGTGCGATTTATATATAATTTATGATCCAAGAAAATATTAAAGAAATAAGTATTATAAAAATGTTAGAAATAATTAAAATATAAGTACTAGTAAGGATATAGGATAAAATACAATGTAATAAGCGAGTAAATTGTAAAACGATTCATTGCGCGTGCGCCACGTTATCAATTCCCGAGTATAAAAGGAGGTGCACGCATCACAGTAAAGCAGTCAAGGCTCAGTACAGCTAGTGGACGTTCATATCTGAGAGACAGCTAAGTACCAACCAGCAAAGTCCCATACGCTCCGGAAACGGTAGCAACAGACTTTCAGAGTATAAAAGATACTGGTGCTCCTCTGAGGACTGAACATTCAAAGACTGTAGGATCTCGCTTCTACAAAGGCGACAAGCTCGCTCCGGTGACGGTAGCGGCCGAAGCACTTGGTAAAAGCAAGATTTCGAAGAGCATAGAACAAAACTCTGCCAAGAGTAACGAGCCCGCTCCGGAGACGGTAGCGGCCGTAGTACACTTCAACACATACATATATCTAGTACATAAATTGACATATAAAATAAAATCTAAACAACGCAAAAACATAAAACATATAATCATAGCTGTAAGGAATATTAATTTGTCATTATTATTATAAAGAATAACTACTACTATTAAATAAAATAGCCATTGTTGAATTTAAGTTTGGATTTCAATCCTTTACTCCCTGACAACGAACCCCCATCTATCCTACACTCGAGGGAACGCCGCTCTCCTCTCGGGAACCAGTGACGCTCAGTTGTCTCCGGGCAATCGGACGTTACAGCTTCTTCTTCTACAGGCATAATGTACTCTACAACTTGTGCACCATGTGGTTCTTATGGATCGGCAAAATCGAGCACATAATCATGTTCAATTAATTATACGGAATGTATGTTTTGAAACTTTTTTATAATGGCACGAATTTCATTGTGCACTTCCATTTCTACCGAGTTCATAGGTGTCTGTGTTATACTCGCAATTTTAAATGTATTGGCTAATATGTTTATTACGTTAGCAACATTAATCGACTTCATTTTAAAGAAAAGCCTTTCAAGCAATGGTCACTAACTTTTTTCAATTGAATGGTAACTGACTGCTGCCATAAATGTAACTGCCGTAAGCTGCATCCTCGGGAATATTTATATCAATCAAAAGACGCGAGTGCATAAACATGTTTACCAAAAAGTGGATGTGGCACAAAAGTATTATCAGTTAAGGTCTGGGTTTCCTAGATGCGTTCGTTCGGCCGCAATAGCCGGCGGCGGTTCCACTAGCGCAAGGGAGAAACAGATGCATACTTCTTCATTGCACTTGTGGGACCGCCGCCGGCCGCTGCACAGTGGTTCCAAAATGCCTTTTTGTGGACAGAGTTCCGTATCTCCGCCAATTCTCAACCGATTTTTGATTTTTTTTGCTCGTTTCGTCGGGGATTAAATTTGCTACAATATCAAATACCTGAATTGCGGCCAGAACGTGTTTTCTATCTTTTCTCTGACAAATTTGGATGAAAACTTTAGTAGAACAATATTTGGGGCTAATTTGATAAGATTTTGCTTATCTAAGTAGTTTTTTTGCGTAAAATCTTTAATTGGTACTTGGCAATAGCGGAAATATAAAACAGGCGATTTGTTCACACGTCAGAATGTTTGACATACAACTTTACAAAGGCTGAAAATTTGGAATGTCTACCGACTTTACTACAGCCAGAACCGTCTAAAATATCAATTTAATGTATGATTATAGAACCTAATAGCGTTCAGAAATATTGCAGAAAGTCAAAACCGTGATTAATTTTTTTATGTTTTTATTATTGTTTAATAGTAAATAAAACTTTATCGAATCTTTCCGAACCACATCTTTTGCATTTGGAAGGTGGTTAACAATGTCATAAACAAATTCCGAACAGAATTAGCTGCCACTATTTGCCACTGCGGTGTGAATCCGATTTTGTTTAATTCGCGATAGCGCTCAAAGTGCCTTTTTGTGGACAAAATTCCGTATCTCAGTGAATTCTCAACCGATTTTTATCTTTCTTTGCTCGTTTTGTCGGGGATTAAATTTGCTAAAATGTCACACAGTAGTTTTCCAAAATTTTCTTTAGAGATTAAAAAAAAAACAAATTCCGAACTCTTGGTTCCGAAACAACGAGTTTCTTAACCAGTTTTTTTCATATATGATTAAAAGGAGATAAAATAAAAAATAAATAGAAATTAAACAAGTTAATCTTCAAGGATATCATAAACACGCTCTTGTAGGAATCTTCAGGGTTATCAAAATTTTATTTGTAATTGCTGTGCTCTCCGGGTTGGCAAACTTCCCTTGTAAGTGCAATGCACAGTGGTCCAGGAGCACACAAAAAGTGACCAAAATTCAAGATTTCATCAGATATTTATGAAACTTATTATTTAGGGGTTTTCGAGGTCGCTGATGATTAATCCGACGTTAAAAACCTAAAATTCAAAATCGCATATTGAGTACAGTTGCTATAAAATTTAAAAAATAGGATTTTTTAATAAGAACGTCTGTAGTTTACCTACAATATCTGTAGTGTCTAGAGCCTATCATGAGAAGGTTGCAGTGCCATTCTAGGCTCCATAATTACCATTTCTGGTAATTTCGGGCACTTTATTAGAGTGAGTCCCCTTTTCTCTCGCTACTAGAAAAGTGAGTTTCATTGTTATTAATGACTATATCAACTAGACTGTCAGTCAGTTTTTGTCAGTTCTTCTGCCAGTTCCACTTCTTCTAAATACGTAAAAGTATGTAGAAGATCTGTGTGCGTGTCATTATTATCGTTATCGCTATCGCTATCACTATAGACATGAAAAGTAGTATGGCTGCTCACATTTACTTCAGGAGCAACTAAAAAACACTTTTTAATTTGATATAAAGCTTATGTTTAAAAATCACTTAAGCACCTACAATTATTATACACTCCGAGGATACTTTTCTTTTCGTTTTTCAAACTGATCTGCTTGGATGCAACTGATCAACTAAAAGACTCGACAACTCGACTGGTCGAGTTTCTTGACAAAACTGATACATTGTATTGAAGTATAAGCAGTGAGAAGTAAGGGTACACAGGAGTTTCCGTTGAATGTGATTTTATTTCCGTGATTAAGAAACAGACAAAATTTAAAAAATAATGTCTTTAACAGATAATAACGATGTATGAAAGAGTAATAGATAATTAAATGTACATATTTGGCCGGGGCAGACACACCTATAATTGTACACTTAGCCTGCTGCATTTTGCGTCCACCTATACGCGCACGGTCGTTCGTTAATAACATTAATTTAATTTAAACAACAAAAGTAGCAAAAAGTAGCAGTTTCACATTAAATTATACATTACATATAGTACACTCAGGCTTTATTTTTCTCTATAAGAGGTGGAATCTCGCAGAATGGTGAATCGAAAGGTAAACATTCTGCGAAATATGATTATAGTGTAACGATAAGCAATTGAATATTACAATTTCCTCTCAACTTTCTTAACTTGTCTGTGTTATTCTTAATTGACATATATTTACAAATAAACATATAACAATAAAATTTCATAAATTAAACATAAATTAATGAAAAACATTGATATTATAATGAATAGACATATCACTCATTTTAATCCATTTGTCAACATAAAACCAATGCCAATGGAGCAGGAATGGTTAAATCCACAAAACATTTTGTCTACATACACTGCAACTATTCCTGAAAATGCTGATAAATTTTCCTTACGGAAATTTTCTACCTTGTTTTTGGCCACTTTTTAGGTGCTCTTGGACCACTGTGCAATGGTGAGCACCAGATGCGTACTGTACATATGTATATATTATTATTAGTTGACCATTCTGATTACTCTTAACTCCTAAGGTCGAAGCCAGATATATTGACCGGTGAATTCGTTTTCGCGAGCAGCGATCGAGGAAAAATCAACCACCACCACCTGACGATCATGGATTTGTCAGTTGGAGTTGCTAGGCCCTCGCAGGGTATGGTGGGGTACCCGCAACGCTGCTCGGCTCCGCCTGGACCTAGCCGTTTGGCTGTTATTTATTCTTAGCGTAATAGTTGTGTGCGTTACGAAGCTATGCGTAAACCAATACGAGATGAAGCTATCGAGAAAGAATCAATGTTCTGACGAATAAAGATCCTGAATTTTTTCGGAGTTAACGCACACCTATTCTGATATTTGACCTACCCGCCAGAAGCTTGGCACTATCCCCCACCACTTCTGGCTCACTCTTGTTCTGCGAAGGCGAGAGCGAGTCAGAAAACGTTGAGAAAAGGAGCACCGAGGCAGGCAAACTGTGCGGTGGGAAAATACCCGTCACGAAACTCGCCGGTCAATATATCTGGCTTCGACCTTGTATATTGTTATATGTACATATTTATTAGTTATATAATTTTGTGCTTGTTAATAACGCTAAGTGCAATGGTGGGCACCACATGCATGTACGTTTAAATGATATATATCGTTAATTAAAATTTGTTTTTTTTTTTGTGTCTGAGTTTATTTATTTGTATAGTATTAACTTTCTAAATATGTTATGTGTTGGGTGAAAAGATAAGTATTATTAGCATGTTTTTAGCGTAATTGTTACGTGTATACACTGCTGGTTCAGTAACAACGCTTGATTTTGACCAATAATATTTATTATAAATGACCGTTACTATGGTCGAAAAATATGTGAAATGTATTTAAAGAATATGTATTACAAATGTGTATCACAAAACGTGTATGGCCGTTTCCAAGGCCGACAAGAGCCGAGAACCTTTTTTGATTTTGCTGGTCTGAGTTCTGCTCTTCCTTCGCCGCGTACCCTCTAACGAAACCTCGGTTTTCCCCACCACCTGGTCTGCTACGGAGATCCGTTCAGGGCGGAAATATTTGCTTTCCAATCAGTGTCCTTAAGGTGACACGTTGGGCGTTTTCCTGGATTTTACCAATACTCCGCCCACCTTTCCAAATGAACAAAATGCAGTGGGAGACACCGTACCGAGACCCCGAGACAGGCCCCAAGGTCCCGCGGCAGAAACGACCCTCACGTGCGCGACCTGTCCAGGGGGTTTATGATGCGGCAATCACTATTGAGTACCAGGAGAAACTCCAAGACCCGGCATACCTGGGATTTGGAGCTTTCCCCTGTTTATGATGCCAGATGTTTAACAGCTGCAAAAGTCGCGCTAATGAAAATTTAAGTTCAAAAATAGCGAAGAGAGCACGTCCGCATCATAAACCCCGTCGCCTTTCGAATCCTTAACAAGCAATAAATGTTTCGTTATCAGTAAAATCGAACCGTCAAGTCATACCAAATGCCGGCAGTAGCAAATGTTTTGGAAATTTCATCACCCCTCAGGATTTTATTACGAGCCCTGTTCTGCACTGGGGCCCCACAAGGAACCCAGCCACATATACTTACGCTATGAGCCTACGACTGCAGTTCTCCTCACCGATTTTAACCTTAGCAACGGGATAGGCGGGTTACTCGCCGCTAGGCGCCGCAAACAGCTCCTTGTGCAGCCCTGATCAAAACGAAAACGGCTCCCGTGACAGCTTTGTGGCGGTTCCTCCGTCGCGCCAGCAGGATGTGTCACCGACCGCCCGGCAGCAGGCCACGCCTACCGGCGACGCAGCAGGTTCTGCGCGTCCGCAGAAGTTTCGAAGCTGTTCGTTGAGCTTGACGTGTTAACTTACTTTGTACGCGACGCCATTATTCGCACCACGTGCGTCCTCGTATCAGCGGTAAAATAAATGATATGCAACCGCTGTTATTGTTCTAATAAAGTGTGTTCAGCTTTCTTTAATACATTCGAAACATCCTAACCCTGCTATTCGCGAAAGTTCGAACAGCTTGAGGCAGGCCCGGCTCACAAGGGAAGATCCCGAACCCGGAAATTCAAAAAATTCTGAGACTTTGTGAATATGTAGGGAATTACCTCCTGATTACAACGCAATTTTTGTTTGCTGCCCAAATTCACTCTAAGGGGGTGAAATTAACCCCTGAAAATCCGGTTATTTCCCGATTTTGAGTTATAACTCGTAAACCGTAAAATATTTGTTTATCAAATGGTAGACCTAATTAAAAGAAGTAGCTTTTGTCCTGAAACTTTTTTTCTATCTTTTACAGTTCGCGAGTTACAACACAAAATCGGAAAGTAACCGGATTTTCAGGGGTTAATTTCACCCCCTTCGAGTGAATTTGGGTAGCAAACAAAAATTGCATAGTAATCACGAGGAAATCCCCTACATATTCACAAAGTTTCAGAATTTTTTGAATTTTCGGGTTCGGGATCTTCCCTTGTCAGCCTTTATTGCGCCCTAGGCGAACGTGCCAAATTGCGCCCTGTATTATAATACATTTATTTGACATTATTTATAACTTTACTCTGCAAAATTAGGCAACTGCTAGGGCGTAAGTTTGACAAGAGGCGAAAAATAGTCTTTTCATTGTTGGCATTGTTGAAAAAAAAATTAAAATGCAATACTACAAATTGTACTACAACTGTTTTAAACTACGAGTAAAGATTAAGGCGCCCAAGGCGTGAAAAAGGCCCCCGACGTGTCTGACTATCTGCCCGTGGCGCGCATGCATCGAGTAGTCACGTGCGATGTGGAACCGTTTTCGTCTGAAGGCTCGCGTCCATCTCGCTCCCTCCATTCGGCAAGAAAGAAGTGAGAAGACGATCGCTCGGAATCAGCGCTCCCTTAAAGATGAAGGCTCAACGCCGGTCCCGACCAGCGAGCCCTCAACGAGGAAGTACTGTAATATAAAAACTCGTTCTATGTCGGAACAGTGCCGGTACGGAACCATTCCGTGTCGGATACGGATAATATAAATCCAGTTCGATTGTAAGATTTAAACCGTGCGCCTCGGAAGTCGGACTCCTAAATTTCAATTGCTGATATCTTAAAAACAAAGCTCCAGATTGCAAAATGGTAACAAACCTTTCGAAATATATTCCCATGGGGAACTTGCATGTTTCAGTTTGTCCCAAGATTTTGAGACACCCTGTACAAATTCTTCAACATCTTTTAATAACAATATGTAACAATATCAACATATTGAAGAAATTGCATTCATTGCATGTTTGGGTATAACCGCTGTAAGTGGATCACAGAAAATATTACACTGAACATGAAGAAAGAAAGGTATACAGTGTTGCCTCGATAGCGGCTCGCTGGTCGGGACCGGCGTTGAGCCCGTATCGTGAACAGAGCCCTAATTCCGAGTGTTCGTTTCTCGCTTCTTTCTGGCCGAAGGGGGGAGCGAGATGGAACACTGCGTGCGCGGCGAGCGTGCGCGATGGTCGCAAGCGCTTACCGTGAGCCGGGCCTGCGTCATGACTTTGCGAAGCGGTTTTCGTGCTCACGGTAAGCGCTTGCGACCATCGCGCACGCCCGTCGCGCACGCAAAGAACGGAGTGTTAAAGCTGCCGTTCCAATGGGCAGCTGGCGACTGCGCCACTAGTGCAAGGGAGAAACAAATAATACTTCTCCCTTACACTACTGACACAGTCACCAGCCGCCCATTGGAACGGCCATCTTCAGGCGTCCGAAAGACGGAGCGAGACAAAACATCAACGCGTCGTCTCACAGTGTTCGACGTAATGTACAAAAATCAAGAATTTGAAGTATTCGATCCACAAAATCTTGTATCTGAAAATGTTAAGAAAGGAACGTAGGATAAACCAACCAGTAATTGACCGCATACCAGTGAATGACCATTAGCCAAAGAAATGTCCATTATAAATTTAAACGTTATTATATGTTCATAAATGGAGTGTAGTTGCACTTTTAATATCCTTGTAGCGGTCATCGGTACGGCAAAATATGAACATTTGGCGTACAGATGGTCGGCATGGTTTATGACACGCGCGCCAGCAAAACTATTTTTGAGTAAGCCGCTTTCCGTTCTTTTCGTGATTTGAACAAAGCATGTTTTCTTAGAGACTTTCGTTTACGGCCTCAATAGTTATTGCGGGTATCGTAAACCTTGAGTTTCTGTAGGGCCCACGGTGCGGGGCCGGCGGCCTGCGACCGGCCACGTCACGCACCTCGGGGTCTGGGGAAATCCTGCTGCGTTACCAGAAGTATTTCTCCCGCCAAATTTCACCCCCGCTATGGTGGAAGCGCGCCGTAGACGCGCGAAATAGGTGGCGCGATTTAGGGGTCCGAACGATACCGATTGGTTGACATCGGCATCGGGTCAACCAATTAGGAGGAGTTTTCTACCCGCGCGCGTCTTGCAGGAAAATTGTGCGTCCGGCAGACGTCAGTCTTCATCCTGACCTCAACAAGTCTTAACGTTTGAGCAGATATAAGTCACTGAATAAAAGACTCACGTTGAACGTTATTGTGTGTTTCAATTCGGGAACAGAACCTATCCTTCTATTCCTTTATCCTATATTTTTAGTTACGTGTATTAAGCAAACATTAATAAGTACAATTCTTATTAAAAGTATGCGGTTATTGATAGGACTACACGTTTTGCATTTTATAATTTTTTTTTTTAAATTACGATAAGAATAAGGAATTATTTTTATAGAAATTTCAAGAAACATAAATTTAATAGCAATTTCAACAGTTATTTTGTTGTTATACATAAATATATTCAATTATTAATCTCAAAGGTCCATAGATTCAACAATTCGGTCATTCACTGGTTGGTTAACCCTAGGTTTTAATGCTACCCATAACTTTTGCTAAATTTACCTATTTGTTGTCAAAAATGACACTAGAAATTTATTCCAAATCTCGATGCATTTATTTTTTCAAACACGTGCCACAAGCAGAATGTTAATGATTTTCATAAGTTGTGTTTAATACTGTCATACTTTCAAAACTGCCAAGTCAGTTTGTTACAATACTAACAATTTGTACGATTTTTTTATGTTAAATGTTAATCAACTTCAAGGGGACTTTTAAAAAGAGTACCAAAAAATACCTCCGTGATTTTTTGTATATTATTTTAGGGAACATTAAACTTTACATTAACGTCAATTTCAACTGCCCGAAACAGAAGAAAGTCAAAATCATTATTAAGATGTTCGCCACTCAGACCCGTGCTGCGCCCGCCGCGTAGCGTAGGGTTATATGAAAACAACAAACAGGAAAATTTTAGGTTTTTAAAAACCTTGTAAATGGGCCCTGTTCCGTGTAGAGCAGGTACTTAGACACGTGCTTTGAAGCTCTTCCCTATCTGTTTTTTGACTTCCTCATTTTCGAGGTTCTACACATGTATACATATATACATATATATATATATATATATATATATATGTATATATATATATATATATATATATATATATATATATATATATGTATATATATAGACTCCGAAGCGCCGAGCTCACGGACACGCTGTTCCGGCGTAGAATGCGCGAAGTGGGGGAAATTCTCGAGGGAACCCGTCCCCGATCAGGCATCACAGTCGTGCACACCAAATCGAGCCCGTAAAGAGACTATAATGTATACCGTAATGAATTAAATTTGAAAAATGAATCGTACTGACGAAATCGTATGCTATAGATTCGCATGACGAGAAATAAAATGAAGAAAAAGTAGTACAAAGTCGTGACGATTAATATGAGTGTGGTCGATCATAAAATGCTTTTTGATTTTCTTTTACAATCAAAATGTTCAGAAGCTGGAAATGTCAATGTGTAGTACGGTACGATAGGTGTAAGACAAATTTGTAACTTACAAACTAAAGAAAACAATTTAAGAAAAAACACTTTGAAAAAAAAACATCGATTGAAAGACCAAACGAGATTGATGATGATGATGATAATAATAAAATAAGCAGTAACAATAAATGGCAACGTGCGTTTTTATTAACATACTTGTAATATCATGTCTCACTTTATTTAGCGCATTCTCGTCACCATTTGCACCTTCTCCTTTTCCTACGTTGTAGGTATCTTTCTAATAACGTTGCTAGCATCAGGTTTTCGATTTCACCGCATACATATGCACATATATAAAAACTGTTCTAATTCGTTAACGATGGTTATCAAAGAGGCATTGGCTGTAACTTGAGAGGAACGAGTTCAGAAATAATGTAATTGCTGTATAAATACTTAAAAGATATAATAAATTTGTCAGTCAGCAAATTCCGACGAATGACCCACTTTATTGATATTTCGCTTTCATTCCATTCTGTTTTCGATTAAGTAATTAATTAAAAAACATAGATGTGAAACATCAGCTGTATGTGCATACATGCCAACTGAAACACGTAACAAAAAAAAAAAATGAAAAATTTCAGAAAAACACTTTATGCTGCTACCTAAAAATCATTGTCTAAATTTTTAACGTATCTGCATAAGCGCCGTAAAAAAAATCCAGTGGCATTTACAATTCGTACACAGTACATTTCCACCTCTTACGTCTCATGGAAGTTTTTGTTCAGGACATATATCTGAGGAAATAAATCTCACCAACTTCGTAAGAAGAAAGGGAAGAGTTGTGCAACAAACGAAACGACTCGCAAAATCAATAAAGAGTACTATAAATGTAAAAACAGATACATAACATTGAAGAAATGGAAACGGTCAATTTTTTTTTCTGTCATGATTCTCGTTTATAATTCATCTGTATTTTCGTCTATATTCGACGCCCACCTGCTGCTGAAATCTACATTTCTTTATTCACATTATTTAATCTCTGCGGTTGCGAGACAAACACATCAGGTTACGTGTTTTAATCGTTTACAACTTAAACACAGAAGACGGTATTCGCAGTTTCGTGTCGTTGCTTTCACATAAACATTTGAACCGACATACTCGCTCAGAAATATTCACTCTGAATTCTATATTTTAGTTTCATGCGCGCGTGCGTGCATACGTGTCTACATGGACGCAACTAAAATGAAAAGGAAGAAACACGAAACTCTGAGAAATAGAGCGACCTATCATATCACAGTATTGTATGCAAAGCTTGTACGAAATTGCAAGTAGAACAGCATAAGGGCAAAGTGACGACGCTATACGCTTGCTTTTTTTTTTCAGCGTGAAAATTATCTGGAGCAGGATAATACATTTTCTCACTTACAGAAGCATTAAAATCCATCCGCGTTTTTGCACTCTTCCCTTCCACCGCGCGCGCGCGCACACACGCACGCACATAAAAATAACCCACACGCTCATCTCATTTCTTCACTGCTTTCCCTCCATCTTTACACTCCATGGCAATTACACTTTACATCCATGGTCCATAATAGTTTCGAGTGAATCTGAGGTTTTCAATATTATTAGTAATAAAATAGTAAGCGATAGCCGTTGAGTTTACGCATCCTGAGAATAAATCGGGGTTTCAGTTTCTCTCTGACTGATTCTCTCTCTACGTGCGATCGCTACTAACGTTTCTTTGCTCGCTTATATACTCCCATTGCCTCTTCTTCGTCGCTTCCTCCATTTCCCTTCTTTATTTCGTTACAGTACAAACTTATACGTGCAGCGATTTATCGTCCGAATACGTATCACCAGCGACTACAGTATGTAAGTAATATTCGAAGGTCTCTATTTCTTAGCCTTTTGGCTCATTGGAACCAAGCTTTCCCGAATACTATATGTATGTTATCGCAATGCACATATCTATGCCCTAAACGCTAACGTTAACCTCTACTTGAATTTAATACAACATTAATGCACGACATTAATAAAACAGAAGTACACTATATAAATAAACTTCGATTCGAAAATCATTATCAACTTATTTTATTGGAAATACAGTGGAGCGTTAATTATCCGAGCCTCGATTAACCGAACGGTCGATTATTCGAAGAATTTGGATTTCCGAACCACCTCGGTCCCAAGCAGTTCGGATAATTGATGCTCTACTGTACTTTACCCAAGCGTTCAATCAATTTTCATCGCTTAAAAAGCTAAAAAAAAAAAAAATAAAAAAGGAACTCGAATATTACTTTACACTGTGTTTTATACCCATAAAAGGGAAACTTTGGCAACACACCAAACGTTGGCAACAAAATCCTCTCTTCATTGTTCTTTCAGCTGGGTAGCACAGCCTTTATCATACACCCAAAATATTCTTCTCTTTCTTCTTTGTTACACGCACAATCACTCACGATAGCTTCTGTTTCCTTCGTATAATAGTTATTAATAATAATAGCAGTACAATAATTGTTAATTGAATAGCTTCATTATAGTTGCTAATAATAATTAATAATAGTTATTGATATACGTATATACAGCACAGCAAAACTATCTTACACTGAATAACAAATTGTACAATGATAGAAGGCTAACACTGAGATCGTCGGACACTGCCCCCATCAATTTTTATTACCCTTCGTTTCTCGTTGTTTCTTTTTTTCTTTTAAGATTTTGAACACTATCAACATATCAATGCGAAGACACCAGAAAACAACTCCGAATGCCTTACAGCATTAAAGAAATATTTAAAACAGAAGAAAACCTCAAGAAAGCAATTGAACTTATACACAGGGTAAACACCTCTTTTCTGAAGTATAGAACAAATATCGACCATGGTCGCTTGTAACCAAGAAGTTGGCCTTAAACCCTCAAACAAAAAAAACATATCTATGCCGATAATTGGGTTTATTTCACGCAATCGTTGAGGAAAATATAAACATGTATGTAGAGCATGTTTCATAACCGATCGTATAAGCGCAAGGGTGATGATTATATATGTAAAAATAAGTTGGAAATATACAATAAAAAATTTTTATAACCGGGGCATCGTTTTCAAAAAAATTGAGGATGTATTTCGACCTGGTATACGTGCACCGCAATTACAAGATTAAACACACGACGCAAACAAGTATGCTAAGGTAAGAATGCTTTTTGTAGAACCTACGACAGAGGTGTCTAAACTCCTACGGCTTAAAGGGTCACAGGCATCGTGATTTATAGTACGATAAGTCAGAAGAGGCAATTGTACGTTAAGGCTTTGCTGCAGACGTGATTATCAATCGCACAGTAGGGTAAAGGACCCAATTACTGTCACCTTAAACTATTTTACTTAAAACAAAGAATAAATAAACTATAGTATATAATCTACAGTATAGATTATAGGTTGAATTGCATAATTATTTTTGTGTATGACTTTACAACGTTTATTTATTCGTTATATTAAGTAAAATAGCTTAAGGGGGTATACCCGTTTGAACCCTCGGAAAATGTATACATTTTGTGGATTTTTTTACAAGTCAACGGTTTGATGCAGATTTCCCGTTTTTTAACTATGTTTACATAGTATTATGAACTACTTATAAAAAAAGTTTCAGTTAAAAAACTATTGTTTTTCGGAAGTTACGGATACATGTCCGAAAGTCTCTCGATTTTAGACGGCTAAACGGTGGCCCTAAAAACTCGCGCTACGTTCAACCAATTTACTTCAAATTTTGCATGCAGAATCATAATAAGATTCCGCATCGTCCAACGAAGGCTTTTTTTATTTCGATTCCCCGTTTATTATTTATAAAGGAAAAAGGTGGATTTTTCTCTTAGAAAAATTTAACTTTACCTTTGATCTCTCACCATTTCTTTATTTTTCAAAATTTTTTAAAATCGCCTTCGTTGGACGATGTGGAATCTTATTATGATCCTGCATGCAAAATTTGAAGTAAATTGGTTGAACGTAGCGCGAGTTTTTAGGGCCACCGTTTAGCCGTCTAAAATCGAGAGACTTTCGGACATGTATCCGTAACTTCCGAAAAACAATAGCTTTTTAACTGAAACTTTTTTTATAAGTAGTTCATAATACTATGTAAACATAGTTAAAAAACGGGAAATCTGCATCAAACCGTTGACTTGTAAAAAAATCCACAAAATGTATACATTTTCCGAGGGTTCAAACGGGTATACCCCCTTAAGGTGACAGTAATTGGTTAGGTGTCAGTAATTGGGTCTTTTACCCTAAATATCATCGAGCCCGAGCTGAAACCGTCTCCAAGTAGTTGCCGAGCATACATGCATATACACACGCGCGCACGGAGCAATCTATGGTTCATGGAGTAGATGGTATGACGGATTTTCTAGAAACGCCCTACGACCACGCCGCACGACAGCTCCAAACACGATACGATTGTCGTTCACAGTCGTAGCCGACCTAATTGTATGACAAATCGCACAAAAAATTGTCTGTGACCCTTTTAAGACTCCCGGCTTAGTTAGACAACTGTGCCGCCGGTCTTATGAACAGTGTTCTTCTTATCTTGGCGTACCCTTTGGGCGCCCAAAGTTGCATACATACGTCGGTGAACGCATACACGGCGGGAATTTAAACTCAGTTTTCTGAAAAACAAAGAGTTATAAAAAAAAATTATATTTTACACTTTCGATTTATTTTTCGTATGAAATCATTCCACTGGAACCATCTGTTATGAGACAATCTGTATAAACATTTCTTGAAGATATTTCTCGACTGTAATTATTCGCATCAGCAAATAATCGAGAGCTTTAACATCAGATTAAAAAAATGTTGAATTAACTCATTGCGTTTACAATAATTACACAATTGCCTCAGATTTTGTGATGGCTTAACTGAATTATATAGCCGATGTCGTTGAAGTTGTAAAGTGAAATCGAAGTATATACCGATGAAAGTATAAAAATTCTTCATTCATTTTGTCCTACGAATGGTTGCTGTCCATATATGTGTCGTATTCATTTTCTGGTACGCATTCACAAGTAACAATTCAAGACAAAGAATAACATTAACTCTCTTTTAAAAATTAATTTACATTAATAACGCTATAACAGTTCAACTGAATCTATATATCATTAATAATAGCTAAGAACAAGATTTGCAGCAGCGATGCCATTGTCTTGTTATCGATGCAAAAACCTTCAATGCTTCCACCGTGAATTTTATTCCCTTTGTGAGAAATATTTGTTTTATGCTACTATAGAGGCTATAAAGGTTCACAGATAAATGCAAATAGCCTGTCATTGAACAAAAATAGGCGTGCATCTTTATTTACGTTTGGAACGCTGAAGAAATAAAAACAAAGTGATTGTTTTATTTCATACAAATACATGCTTCCAAATTTGTTGGTAGCTATTAATTTTGTCTTCAGGAATTCGATAAAGAATAATATATATATACACACATGTATCGTCTTCACGTTACTCTTTTCCGGTTATTCCTTAAGAAAGATGGTTAAATCGTATATTCTGAATATGACATTGTTTTAGTATAGCTGCCACTTAACATTCGTTGCAATACACAATTTATGGTCAGTTTTCTTCAAGTACTGAGTGACACAGGCTGACTGTACTATACGACTACACGTGAGACGATGCGGTACCTAACTTTTGAATATTTTTTTTTGTTGCATATCGAATTAAAATATCCCGAAGAAATGTCATTCACTTAAAACAAAGATAAAATTACCGTTACTTATCAACGTTCGATGTTATACCAACAAGGTCGCGAGATTAAAGATGAATCACTCGTATTGGTTGATGCCTATGTTTGTATATGTACTTACAGATTACTATACTTTTAGAAGTACTCATAGATAATGAAAACCCTTTTATTATTGACTTCTTACTGTTGTATTTTAAATGGATATGTTATAACAAATAAAGACAAAACATATGGTGTGAAATGCACAATGTAAAAAAAAATGTAATTGTAAAAACTGGTTTTAATATGTCGTAATGTTGACGAATGATGCCTTATCGTTTAGTACTAGCAGTAACAATTATGCTTACTTTTTTTAAAAAATATTGGTACAAAGTTAAATGGTGTTTATGTTTTAACCGTCGCGTTATAGAAAGTTTACTTTAGAATTGCTATTTCTCATTCAGTAGATAGAATGACGTTTTCTTCGAGATATAAATTTCATATGTATAACTGTTTCTATTTTTTTACATATTAAATATCTAGATTAATTACTCATTTGATAACTGCACCCCCAGCTGTAATATTACTATATTACTGGAGAGAAAAAAATTCCAACAGAGCTCACATATTTCTTTTACACATAATTTTGATACCTTTGAAATAAAAGAAATAAGAAAAACCGCCAATCTTAATTTGTTAATAACGATTAACTTAATGACGACGATAATGACGATGATGATGATCATGATGATGATGATGATGATAATAATAAAAGTAGTTGTGGTAGTAGTAGTAGTAATAGTTGTAGTAGTAGTAGCAGTAGTAATAGTAGTAGTAGCAGTAGTAATAGTAGTAGTAGTAGGAAGAGGAGGAGTAGGAGTAGCAGTAGTAGTAGAAGTAGTAGTAGTAGTAGGCAGCAGTAGGCAGCAGCAGTAGTAGTAGCAGTAATAAGTAGTAGCAGTAATAGTAATAGCGGTAAGAGTAGTAATAGTAGTAGCAGTAGCAGTAATAATAATAATAATAATAATCATAATAATAGTAATAATAATAATAATAATAATAATAATAATGATAATAATAATGAGAAGAAGAAGAAGAAGAAGATGAAGAAGAAGAAGAAGAAGAAGAAGAAGAAGAAGAAGAAGAAGACGAAGAAGAAGACGAAGAAGAAGGAGAAGGAGAAGAAGGAGAGGAGGAGAAGGCGGAGGAGGAGGAGAAGAAAAAGAAGAAGAAGAGTCTAAACAGACAATTATACTTGCATTCTTTTATATGAAACTTATCAGTGATGATCTGTTATTCTATAATTACCTTTGAAAGCAGTAAGTATCCACACACTTTATCATTTACTCTTTGCTCAAGATGTGTGTGATTTGTGTTAATGTTGAAACCCATAATGTAAATTTACGTTCGATTAAATGAAATATGTTGGAGGTAGACTTTCTTTGTTATCGAACCGAATCGTTTTGAAAGGAATTATGTTAAACCCGTTTTTGATTAACTACTCATATAATTTTTTCTTACTGTGGATCAAAAATATCAACTAGAAAAATGTTTTAATTACTTCCCCTTTCACTCTATTTAGAAGGCAGTAGGATTTGAATAAAAATTCCAAAAAATTAAAACTGAAATACAAAATCAGATGAACATTGTCTAGTAGAATGGTCTACAGGAACTACACGCATTCACACTATCATACTTTATGATCACAAGCATTTTATTATAATTATCAATATCAATAATTATTAATTAATTAGTCATTAAATAAGCGAGTCTGTGTAAAAATTTAGCGTTTTTCAACACATTCGCATTCTTTCTCACTAGGTTTATCCAGTTTATGATCTTGAGCGCAACATTTGCAAAAAATCAATTTACGATTCTCCCTGTTTTTATTCATAGATTTCTTAAATTATTATCTGTCGCAGTTGGAAGAAGTAACCACTCCATAATGTTATAAGTCAATCATACTATTTTTAATATTTTACACGTGTTCAATGTTACACATTCACCCATGTTTGATACACTTCACACATTTTTATAGCTTCCTTTACTTTTCTGTATGCTGTCTCAAATAAAGTACATTTCATCTAGCAACATCACTATTTTTATTTTGACATTCCTAAAGTTTCAATGAAGACTTCCTGACGGCTGCAACAATCCTTTTAAGATCTCACTTAAAATCATCTTAGATCGGAACTTTTCCAAGATAAACGTTAGTAGTTTGGCAATAATTTTGACGGACGATCAATTTGATGTAGTTAACATAACGAGCATCTTTCAACTATTTATAGACTTTATTACAATAGTCTAGGGTGTATCTGTTACTTTAAAGGCATCAGCATAAACCACTGTCACAAGACATACGCAGTTCTTGAAAAATCTGCTTCATGGCAATTTTATTTTAATTAATTTAAATCTACTTAAATAGTTTTTGTATTTTTTTCTTTTCAAAATCGTATCGATTTGAAAGACATTTTCCGAAAGTTATACGAGGGATTTTACGGATATATGACTTTCACGCTTTTTACAAGGAAATTTTGTTCTGAGGTTTCAATGGAGCGAAATGCATTTCGCTTGTTACTAGTTCTTCATTTCCAGGCAAACATTATATCAGATGTCAATACTGAAACTTTAACGGTGGTATGATCTTCTCAAAGATATTTGTAACTTCAATGTATGTACAGCGGAACATACAATTCTTAAGTAAGCTTTGTCTTTTGCTGGCGATTGACTGTTATATACATTATCTTGTCAGGCATCTTCTGCGCCAGTTGACTTTATCACCGATGATTCGACTCAAGAATTAGTACAGCTTGTTTCATTGTGGTCGACACTGAAACTTGTTGTAACTGTTTGGTAGAAGTTCGATCATTACGTTTTGCATTCTGATACACATTTGGTCTTGCATTAGTAAACAGACCTTTCTGGCTGTTTCTATTTATAAGAAATAACTTGTAATAGATGCAATTTCGCCATACAAAAACATTATTCTATTATTTACCTCATAGTCATTCATAGAGTTCATTTCACTGACCACTATAGAACTGTATACGACCACTTGCAGTCACTGGCATTTCCCTCATAACAGCGTCCCATGCTATGTTAACAAACAAACAAACAAAATATCAATTATATTAAAAAGAAATTGCAATATTTCTGTTAGATATACTACGGAATTTAATATAATGTATCCGAGAACTATGAATATGAACTTAAATAATTAATAGGTAGAATTTATAAAAAGAAACAAAACAGTTTCAGTTAACATAAGTTTGCAAAGTAATGGTTTTTGAGATACTCGATTGTTTCTCCAATAAATCGAAAACTCAATATATTAACAACTACCATAAGAGGTAACCTCAGAACGAATGTGCCTCGATATAAGTTAATTTTATTTAACTTTTCAATAATATAGATGTTCACTAGGGTGCCACTTCCTTTTTGATTTTGAAAGGAGACCCCACCCCCCCCCCCGCCCCCAAAAACGTTTGTTGATCTAAAATTACGCTACACCAAATTTCAGCTCATTCAGATAATATTATCCCGTGGAAATTAACCCTCGTATCAATAACCGGGTACCGAGGTTCCCATCTGGGCAGGTTTTATGAGAATTTTTTATGCTCACGTGAAAATGTCCTCATGACCGCAAGGATATCATTATTGGAACATTTTGAAAGCGAAATATATTTTCAGACTTCTTTTATTGGTCTCGGATTTCACATACTGATTCTCGATAACCAAGATACCCCGGGTACTAGGGTGTAGCGAAAAACGCTCTTTCCGTCGGACCGCATCGTAATAGGGTGGAAAAATTGCCCATCCGTGATAGTAATACATGTGTAAAAAATTTTAGTGAAAAATACGAAAATGTTGACAAACGCAGAATATGTAACGGTTTCGTTTCTGTTACGTTCTGATGCGGGTAATTTAAGGTAAAATCACTTCTTATTGCTTGAAACCAATACGGAGGGATGTGTTGCGTTGTGCAACGCAGGGAAAACACATTGCTAAGGGCTGGAGGTACAGTGACTGTGCTCCCAGTCACTGTCCAATAGAGCTGTACGAGTACTTGAATATTCGGGTAGCTTGAAATCCGCACCAATCCGGGACTCGGTTTCCAAGCCGAGCCAGGTACCCGAAAGAACCGAGCGACTCGGATAGAACCAAGTACTTGAATGTTTTTCAAGCGGTCCGAAAGAATCGGGCGGATTGGATGAAACCGAGCGGCTCGGATAGAACCAAGTACTTGATGTTTTCCAAGCGGCCCGAAAGAAACCGGGCGGATTGGATAGAACGAAGAGGATTGAATTTTTCCAAGCGGCCCGAACGAAACCGGGTGGCTTGGAAAGAAACGAGCGGTCCGCTCGACCTTCCTTCGGACCGTTCGTTTCTTTCCAAGCCACCCGGTTTCTTAGGGCCCGCCCGCTTACTTTCCAATCCGCCCGGTTTCTTTCGGGCCGCTTGAAAAAAATTCAAGTACTTGGTTCTGTCCGAGCCGCTCGGTTTTTTCGAGTACCCGGCTCGGCTCGGTTTTTCAAGCCGAGCCAGGCTCGGCTTGCTTTTTCCGGGTACTTGATCAGCTCTACTGTCCAACAGCCATTTTGATCTATAACATTCAGTAGCCGTTTCTTCTATAAGTCTATACTTGTGCGCGCTGAACACGAATCCGCAAGCCGTTTGTCATCATCACGCTCAGTTTTCGAAAAATTCGATTTTGAAAAAAAAGTGCATATTTTCAACTCTGTGATTCGGTCGCTTGTCCCGTGAAATTATTCTATAAACCCTCGCGAACACAACGATATAAGTTATTATTGAATTATAAACATTTAAATATGTTTAAGCAACGATCAAAGGGAAAAGGCCACCCGAAGTGCACCAATTTTTGCAGATATCTTTCTATATATTTCAAAAAGGGCCTAGGAGAAAATCTGACCACTCCACGCAATGCAGCAGACATTTCTCCCCCGGAAAACATCAACGAAAGTGGTAACACACCTTTAGTTTTCAATACAAAGACGAAATAGTTTGGCAAAACGTGCTCCGCCGACACAGGACAGTGCAGTGCTATTCAGCGCCTCTAGCGGCTTGTACCAAACTCTTTCTTTTCTGTACTGAAAACTAAAGGTGTTTTACCACTTCATTTGATGTTCTCGGGGGGGGGGGGGGGTTAACTGCTGCATCGCGTGGAGTGATCAGATTTTCTCGTAGACCCTTCTGTTTTTAAATATATAGAAAGATATCTCCAAAAATAGATGCATTTTGGGTGTCCTTTCCCCTCTGATCATTGTTTAAACATATTTAAATCAGAATTAGAATTCAATAATAACTTATCGTTGTGTTCACGAGGGTTCATAGAATCATTTCACGGAACAAGCAACCGAATAACTATTACTATTTTGACACAAAATATGTTCAAAGTTGAAAATTTGAATTTTTTTTTCAAAACCGAATTTCTTGAAAACTGAGGGCGATGATGACATACGGTTTGCGGATTCGTGTTCAGCGCACAAAATTCTATAAGAAACGGCTACAGAATGTTATAGATCAAAATGGCTGTTGCACAGTGATACGTGGAACGGGAACGAGGCGCGTGTGGAGCACAGTTACTGTTCCTCCAGCCCTTAGCAATGTGTTCTCCCTGCGTTGCACAACACAACGCATCCCTCCATATTGGTTTCAAGCAATAAGAAGTGTTTTTACCTTATATTACACGCATCGGAACGCAACAGAAACGAAACCGTTACATATTCTGCGTTTGTCAACATTTTGGTATTTTTCACTAAAATTGCGAAAATTCAAGGCGAGGCTCAGCACAGAGGATATTAACCAATCGAGCAAAAATTTTACACATGTATTACTATCGCGGATGGGCAAATTTATAACGATGCGGTCCGACCAAAAAGTCTTTTTCGCTACATCCTAGTGCAGGGGTGCGCAGGGAGCCGTTTTTAGCGCCTAGCTGCAAGCAAATCGCCTGTCCCGTTGCTAAGGTTAGAATCGGTGAGGCGAACTGCAGTAGTGTACGTGGGTGCTCGTAGGCTCGTAGCGTAAGTACATGTATATAGCTGGGTTCAAGTCCTATCAAATACACGTACACTACTGCAGTTCTCCTCACCGATTCTCACCTAAGCAACGGGACAGGCGGGTTGCTCGCAGCTAGGCGCTAAAAACGGCTCCCTGTGCACCCCTGCCCTAGTTGGTACCCTGGTTATGGAAGTACGTACGGACTTTTATTGGGAGGGAGATTATTGACGTAAGGGTTAACAAAAAGTTACATTTTCAAATATTTATTGAAGGATTTATCTTATTTCAAAAGTCCCAACTGTCTTCCAAATCCTTCATACTTATATTCTAATTTATCGAAATAAAAAAAATTAATCAATTCCGCAACATATCAGAGTCAAGTATACAGTTTTATTGTTTTATTATGCTGCGTTTATAACTGATTTGATACCCGGTGATTTACATAACCGTTACAGATAACGACAGTTCTACGAAACAATGAAAGTAAAACGGAATAACGAAGGTTGCTATTGCATTCCTTAATTTTCGTTGTTTGCAAGATTTTTTTGTAATTTTTTAAAGTTAAAGGTCGAATCGCTACGGTTTAATGTTATTCGATTAATCTGAACCTGTACGCATCATTATATTAGATCAAATGGAACAAAATTAGGGGGATCCCAGGGAAAATTTGAATTTTTTTACTTAATAAATAAGTGGCACCCTAATGTTCACTTCTATTAATCACAGTTTTTCAAAATCATTGTTCTCTCTCTCAGTTCCTGTGGTATTGTAAATTGTTTTCTCATGTTAATTCTAATCAACATATGACACATACTTATTTATTTATGAGTGGGCGTGTAAACGATAACACGAGGTTGGTAGTTTGTTAAAAGACTCAATATCTCAAGAACGCTTAATTTACAAAATTATGTTTTTTGACACGCTGTAAACAATGTCAGTTGTCCAGTATGGCAGGTTTCTCGAATTCGGCTTCACTATTCGAACACCAGTCCCGCGTTATAGCGGAAATGGACTACACACCTGATTATCGATACATATCATACATTTTAGAAATAATAAAAGAAAAAGGATATACGTATTCTTTGTATTTAACTCGCCTCAGGCCTCCGAGAATCGAGGCTCGGAGAGACGTGCCTTCATATAAACGCCCTCGCCAAAGTTATTCGAGCTTCGAATAACCGCTTGAATACAGATACAAATAAAGATGGAAAATTTATTCGAATTTGAAGATGAAACGCCTTCGAATAAAGAAAGTATCTATGGCCGTCGGATGAACTCCCGTCGAATAAACTGATTCATCCGTGGCGCTTTGAATAAAGATAATTCGGGTTATTCGAACTTCGGATAACGGATAAAATAAAGTATCTTTTATTTGATTCGTTATTTAAATAATTTTTTATTTAGATAATGTCCAACACTGGATCGAGTGATGTTTTTGAGATATGGAGAAAGTGTTTTTCTTTCGTTGAAAAATATGGACCACCCTAATCTACATCTCCCAGAAGATTTTGGGAAACAAATTTCCTAAATTCAAGATAAACTCCGCCAAACACGCGAAACAGAGATGAATATGTCAAACGTCAGAAGATAGTTGCAGGAAGGAAATTATATAAGCAGAAGTCCAGCTACAAGTTTACAGTTCGCAGGAGAGCACCGCGTTGCTTGTTTTCAATTTGCACGAGACCGCGTGACATGGTCTCGTGGGTCCATGTGCTATTCACCGATGAGTCTAAATTTTCCCTATGACTACCTCGATGGACTGCAAACAGTCTGGAGAAGACCTGAACAACTGTTATATACGTAATCTGCGCCATTTTTGGGTAAGGCGGATTGTCGTGGAGGATTGCCATGGTTTGGTGTAAACAGCCCGACAATTATAGAATTGGTTCTTATTGAACAAAGGCCAATTAGAAAAATATCCCAATGTGGCATATTACAGATTTTGGAGGACAAAAACGGCGAATGAATTGGCCATCGCGACGACCAAATATAAATCCTATTGAGCAGGTTTCAAATATGTTAGAAATATTTCAAATATGTCAAGCAGAAAGATCATGTAACGCAAACTGTCAGAGAACTTAGGAATGTTGTGCAGGAAGAATGAAGCAATCAGAGCCTTAGAGACACAATGAATTTCATTCGGAGTGGGGGAGACCGGGGCTAGTTGACTAATTTTTAATATTTCTAATGTTTATAAATAGACCATTGGTATTTTGTTGACTTGTTGCACACCAAAAGTTGAAAATTTCATTAGGTAAGGGGGGCCCGGACAGATTGTAAGAAAAAAGGTTTCCACGGTTTTTTCTCGAAAGTGTTTTCCTCGATCAGGAAATAATTTGTGTGATTTACTACTTGCATGTGTGGTAAACTAATTGCGTGAAAGTACGTGACAAAATCTTGGACACTTAGACATCTAGCTTCAGCTTAAACAAATCTGAACCTCTGTTACAATGTGCCTCAGTCCGGGGTAAAAAGTAACAGCATGTGGGGTAAATTGTAACGCATCTGTTTTATTTATTTAAACACAAATATAAACACACATAAACATTTCTAACATATATAAATGAAAAGAGATATCATTATTAAACGTTTTGTATACATGGGTTGCACAATTATTGCTTATTCACTATCTGAAATGCAATTGTGGCAGATATAAGGAATATTTCTGACAGTGCAGCTTTCGTGTGATCGCATTTTACATTGATTGCACATAATCCAACGTTCGTTAGGTTTACTGTTGCTATATGCTTCAGTGCAAACCAAGCAGAAATATTTATCTTCTGAGGAATTATCAGATTCTATCAAAACCTTCCTCTTGGTTTTTTTTACTTTTGCCTTCACTTTTTCTTCTGCTTCTTCGATGCTCGATGGTTCTGTTGCTCTTGTACGGCATCTTTTTCTGGTGTGTCAGTAAGAATAGCAGACTTTCGTTTTCGTCCTCTCGTTGTCGTCTTCCGTTGTTGCGGTTTAGGGAGTGGTTGAACTAATCCTGGAGAAAATGCAGCCTTATTTTGGGAAGTAGGATGAAAATTAGATGTGGATGCATCAGAACATTCCTGGATTACTATATGACTTGATGTTGTAGCAATAGGTTCTTCTATTTCAACTATATGGGAAGACGGAGGTGGTGGTGGTGGTTGAACTGTCACGCTAGCCGGTAAGAAATCAGCGTCGTCAAAAATTTCGCGGTTCAAAGGCTCTATGCCGGAAACTTAAAAACCTTTAATTATGTTGGTAGACGTGGTTGCTAGTGGTAGTGCATCTTGAACCAAAGACGGGACATCGTAAATTGTCATTGATTTTCCAGGATTATTTCGCATCCAGCTATCTTGAGCAGACGATAAATATTTTTTTAACGGACCATAAATACTTCTGTCTAGGGGCTGTAGACGGTGAGAACAATGGGAAGGAAAAGACAACATCACTATCCCATTATTCTTTTGCATGTGAGAGTCGTGGTTGTCCAATAATAAAAGGACTGGGCTATTTTGGGATGGCTTTACGTGCCCAACAAAATGTTGCATAAATGTGTAAAATTCTTTGGCCACCATCCAGCCAGAACCCTGGAGGAGCATCTCTAATAAAATGGTTATGAATTTTTTTCTTGGAAACAGAAATATCGGCGATATAGAATTTCCATTCGCATTTACGGCAACACATACAGTGACAAGTACCCCCCTTTCACTTGAATACCACCGACTTTCTTCATTCCTTTCGTGGCGATAGCTTTACTGACTTTTTGTACAGTTGTTACCCCTGTCTCATTCAGATTCCAAATCTGAGCGGCAGCAAAATTGTGTTTATCTCTGACACTAGCTAGTTTATCAAAAAAGAGAGAAACATTGGCTTCATTAAAATTCGTTGCTCTTTGTAAGCTTATAGCTTCTGGGGTTCGAATAGACAACTCCGTATTTATTTTTAAGAAAAGTTGTCAGCCAATCTTCTCGACCACACTTAGTTCGTTTCCAGGAATCAGGAATTTGTATATCATAGTGCAATGCACACTCATAACCCAATTTACGGAGTTCCTTGGGAGTCAAACCAAAATAAATTTTGGATGCTTTCTTCACATATTCAACTAAGCTGGCTGATTGCTGATCATTAAAAACCGGATTTCGATTGTAGTCTATTTTGTCCAATTTGATACAAGCCTCAGAAACATCGACTTTCTTCACATACCTAGAGAGAGTCATATGACATATATTTAAAGCTTTTGCCACTGAGCGTATTGATTCCTTATTATGTAAAACTCTGTTTAATGCCTCTTCCATGTCTGCCTTGGAAGTAGAACCCCATTCTGTTTTTTTTTTCTTGTATGTTCTCATCCTAAAAGTAACTAATATTTCAGCAAATATCATGTTTGCCTATTCACCATTTAAAGCGGGGTAAGTTGTAACGTGTTACATTTTGCCCCAAGCAGTTTGTTACAATTTACCCTGAGGTCGAATTTTTGCGTTTTATCTCAGCAAACGAGTAACTAAACATCGAATTACTGAAATGCGTACACATTATCATAAACCAATGTCTACTGCTTCGTTTGCGACAAAGAAGCAAAAATTCAAACGGTTTCTAATGACGGTTCATTGAAATAAAAGTGCTAGGACAAAATTTACTTACGTGCTCTACGTACTAAAATTCTAGGCTATAACCACAAAATGGATAAATAACGCTCATTTGTTTTACTCATACTGACGGTGCTAATATCGTCAAGCAGCTCTCGCATGCTGTGGGTTGTCAGATTTGTCGTCCAGAAGATTTTACTTATGTTACAATTTACCCAGTGTTACATTCTGCCCCGGTCTCCCTTATACAGTCTTAATTTTTAAAATTGTTTTAATTGAGTCTAGGTCGTAGTTTTTACTATATTTAGAGCTGTGAGACGAATAAGTCAACGAACCCCGGCTGGGGGGTTAGTTGACAAATATGATGGGGTTAGTTGACTTGACATTTACTTTTCAGTTTTAACCCTTTGCCTGCGAAAGGCGTATGTATACAGGGTGTCCCACTAAGGAATGGACAGCGCGATATCTCTTAAAGTATTGTCGATAAAAATATAAAAAAATAGGGAATTGCATGGTTCGAGGGGGCCCATTTATTAGCGCGAACGAATTTTGTTTCCGATTATTATTTTAAAAGATACGATGGTCAAGTTCGGTTTTTCAAATGGAACTATTTTTTTTGAAGACCTGAGTTGATAGTGCGTTCCAAGACAAATTCAATAAGCTTTAATGTATACACTTTATTTCCACTGGTTTTTAAGATATTGCGCTTGCAAATTTACTGATTTTCACTGCAAGAAACCCCTCTGGAATGGCAAAAACCGGGGGCGGTCTTACTGGCGCCACGGGTGGCACTGCCTGTTGAAGTGGATACTTACCTGCCAAAGGTCTACGCCAGAAATGGCAGGCCCAAAGGCTGGACAATTCTTTTCCGTCAGAAATGCTACTTAGGTAGGTACATCTGCGGTGTCGAGAAGCGCATCGTTACTTTTATTTCGCACTTGCTTCTACGCTCGGATGGCCGGTTCTTTTGGGAGGGATGCAAGTTGGATTGGTTAGGTTAGGAGGAGTGAAAGTTGCTAGACTAAATTTCAACCATAGGGAGCACATTGTATCAGAACCAATCCAACTTGCATCCCTCCCAAAAGAACCGGCCATCCGAGCGTAGAAGCAAGTGCGAAATAAAAGTAACGATGCGCTTCTCGACACCGCAGATGTACCTACCTAAGTAGCATTTCTGACGGAAAAGAATTGTCCAGCCTTTGGGCCTGCCATTTCTGGCGTAGACCTTTGGCAGGTAAGTATCCATTTCAACAGGCAGTGCCACCCGTGGCGCCAGTAAGACCGCCCCCGGTTTTTGACATTCCAGAGGGGTTTCTTGCAGTGAAAATCAGTAAATTTGCAAGCGCAATATCTTAAAAATCAGTGGAAATAAAGTGTATACATTAAAGCTTATTGAATTTGTCTTGGAACGCACTATCAACTCAGGTCTTCAAAAAAAAATAGTTCCATTTGAAAAACCGAACTTGACCATCGTATCTTTTAAAATAATAATCGGAAACAAAATTCGTTCGCGCTAATAAATGGGCCCCCTCGAACCATGCAATTCTCTATTTTTTTTATATTTTTATCAACAATACTTTAAGAGATATCGCGCTGTCCATTCCTTAGTGGGACACCCTGTATATGAAAGGCGCATATATGCGCAGCTAATTCCACCAATATAGTATACGAAAGGCGTACATATACATATACTGTTGGAAAAAGATATGGTACGCAAAAATACTATATTTCCGATACATCGATAAAATTCTACAATTTTAAGTTATTTTTTTAAACTATGGCAACATCAAAACTTTAATTTGCTAATTTAGGTTAGGTTTAGGTTTAATCCTTTTCTTTGGTTTACATGTACTTTCATATATTCTCAAAGATGGCGTTTCAAGAAGCTTCTTAAAACTTACAACTTCTGAACGCGACTTGAAAAAGATATTGTCTATTATTTGTTTGTTTGACTGATATTTAGTGTCAACGTCAAAACTTCTTTCGTTGTAAGGACAGGTTATGTTTATGTATACAAATCCTCAGCCTTAGATCGTTCTTTTGGTTCAACTGCTTCTTCCTCTGCCTCTTTTAATACTTATATTAATAATAACAAAATAACAGCTGGAAAATTAGCCTTGACATATCACACTGTAAAGCATAACATATCCTATGCATAGATCCTACAGCATGGACTGTAATATCAAACTAAACAAAATCATATATTCGGACTATAAAACTGCATTAAACATTCATTTAGGCCGGACAAAAATGGAAGCACTTGTTAATGAGGTTTTAGGATCATATGCCCTCCAAACAGTACTAGATGATATAAATTATCCAGAAGTATATATTCTGTTTGCAGACTAATTCAAGTAATAGGGAAAACATTAAATTATTTCCTTTGGTGGTACAATATTTTAATTTTGAAAAAGGAATTCAAAATAAACTATTAAATTTCTATGAAAATTGTAATGAGTCAGCCAATGGAATGTTTGATGCCATTAGTAACTCCTTATCCATGCGCAACCTTTCTTATGATAGAGTATCTGGATTAAGTGCTGACAACACTAACGCAAACTGTGGTATACACCACTCTCTTTATAATAACATTAAAACTGTAGTTCCAAACTTAGTGAAGGGTAATTGCCATGTTCATGTAATTCATAATACTGTCAAGCACGCAATGAATTTTTTGAATTGCGATATTGAAAATATTATATTAAAAATATACAGCCATTTCTCTGTATCTGCAGTCCGAAGAGATGAGCTTAAAGTATTTGTTGCTGCTGTTGAAGGTGAATGACATGAACTGAAACGGCATGTTGGGACAAGATGGCTTTCCTCGTTACCTTGTATTGATAATATACTGTTAAATTGGGAGGCAATAACTAATTATTTTAAAAGCTTAAGTGATGGTTGCCCAGTGCACATTAAAAATATTTTAATGATTGAAGAAACTGAAGGAGATAATGTAATTCAAACCTATCTGCATGTTGCAAGCGACAGTTTACGTCTTTCAGGTTGAAGGCAATGACACTACGGTCTTAGATGTATATTACAAAAACTTTGAAAATGGCGTTAGGACAACGCAGAAATGACAACTTTTTTGAACTTATGAAAATATTGTTAACTAAATTCCCCTCAGCATATGACAAAATTAAAAAGGATTTTTTATTGTCCCTAGAAAAAAGTTTATTGTATATTAAGAAATGGTTTGATTTTACTAAGACCAGTTGGTTAAAATTACTTGAAACACTTTCGGTTAAAAAAATGAGCTTGCATTAGGGAATTGTGAGTTGCTGCTTGAAAGATTAGGCTTGCAAGAGAAATTAAATATTAAAATGGATGATTTATATTCAGAGATAACAATAGTCAACACCATTTTTAAGAAAATTGAAAACGGTAACAATTTTAAAAATAAGAATACACAACAAAAATGGCAGCATATTTTCAAAATTATAGAAAATGATTTACAAAATTTACATAAGATAATTTCATACTTTCTTTCTATTCCCGCCATTTCAGCTTTTACACAGAGAATTTTTTCTACAATGAATATCAAGCGGCGGGAAGAGAAAAACAGAGCTAGTCTATCTCTTATAAAAAATGAGCTCCTCATACAGAGTGTCCGCGGGAAGACTGAGCAGCTGGATATCTCCTAATGTATTGGAAATAAAAAAAAAATATATATGGCGTTGCATGGTTCGAGGGGGCCAATTTATTAGCGACTGCGGCACGCAAAGGAGGGTATTGTGTTTATCAGGCTATGTATGTATGTCCATGTTACGCTCTAGAGTCTGTACGGATACACCGATTTGGACAAATGAGGTGTCTTTAGAATTGTTTTGACGTTCCGAATGTTATAGGATATAAAAAAAATAAAAAAACATTAAAAAAATTAAATAAAAATTTAAAAAATTAAAAACCCGACTGCTTAAAAAAAACATTTAAAAAATTGAATTAATAAAAAAACATTAAAAAAATTAAATTAATAAAAAATTAAATTAAAAATTAAATTAAAAATTAATTTTTTTAATGTTTTTTTAAGCAGTCGGGTTTTTTAATTTTTTTAATTTGTATCAACTTCAATAGTCGCACTTGCTTCTACGCTCGAATGGCCGGTTCTTTTGGGAGGAATGCAAATCCGATAGGTCCTAATACAATCTGCTCCCTATAGTTTAGAAATTTGGTCTAGCAACTTTCGCACCTCCTCACCTAACCAATCCAACTTGCATCCCTCCCAAAAGAACCGGCCATCCGAGCGCAGAAGCAAGTACGAAATAAAAGACTATTGAAGTTGAAAATTGAGTCTGAATGAGGAAATTGAGTAAATGTTATGACGTTTTAAAACATGAACATTAGTAAGTAGCATTTCTGACGGAAAAGAATTGTCCAGCCTTTGGGCCTGCCATTCCTAACCCAGACCTTTGGCAGGTAGGTATCTGTTTCAATAGGCAATGCCACCTGTAGCGCCAACAAGACCGCCCCCGGTGCTTGCTATTTCAACGGGGTTTCTTCCAGTGAAAATCACTAAATTTACAAGCGCAATATCTCAAAAAACCAGTGGAAATCAAGTATATACATTAATGCTTATTGAATTTGTCTTTGAACGCACTATCAACTCACTTCTTCGAAAAAAATAGGTCCATTTAAAAAACCGTACTGAACCGTCGTATGTTTTAAAATAATAATCGAAAAAAAAATTCGTCTGCGCAAATAAATTGGCACCCTCGAACCATGCAACGCCATATTTTTTAAAATTTTTTTATTTCCAATACATTAGGAGATATCCAGCTGTTCAGTCTTTCCGCGGATACCCTGTATATGCGAATTTGGATATCACACATTTGTTAAAGACAATAAATTGACGAATGATGCAAAAGGCACAAAAAAATACAACATTTAAAAAGCAAGATGTCGTTTTAATTTATTTTGTACCACTGTCTTCTGAAATGTACTATATTTTTTCACAATCTACTATATTTTTTATCACATTTGGCCGCAAAATATTATATTTTCCCGAAAAAAAGTTGGCAACTGTAGTTACATCCCTTGTACGAATTAGAGAACAAAGACAAGACTTCTGTGTGGGCTGGGGGATGCGAAAAGGCGTTCCTTAGAAAAGACTATTGCCACTAGTCCTGTTATGACTCACTTCTTTTGATCTCGAGAGGAGAACTACACTGACGACTGATGCTTTAGCTACGAAATAGAAGCTGTGTTTTGCATCACGTACATTGACGTGTTCGGACAAGAGATCACTTTTATTAAAATTCGATACACGTTTTAAAAGTAGAATATGTATTCTTTAGCAGCCTACTGGAAAGTACTATAACAAAAATTCGGTTTCTTCATAATAAAATAAAAACGAAAGTCATTCAAATACGCAGAAAAAAGGGGGTTCCTAATATGAGACCCAGTTTGTTTTTTCCTGAAATTTATTTTTTCTTTCTTTTTTTATAAAGTCGGCATGTGAAATCTATTTCGTCACTACCGCAGTCTTCGTGGGCCCACCACCGAAGTCTTCACAGGCCCACCACGCCACTGTAACACTTTATACGTACACATAACCCATTGTTCACCTAGCACATCTGAAGAATAAAGACCTGTGCAAAGCAAGCATTCTTTATCATAATTTTCTTTCTTAACCCTTTCGCTACGAGCACCGGATATATCCGGCATTCATCTGATGACCTGTGTGTACGAGCACCGGATATATCCGGCGTCACGGAACGAGCTGCCGATCCTAGCGTCGACTTTAGTCAGCATCTCTAGTAGTTTAAAAAAAAAATTAATAATATTTTTTTTTAGAAAAAGCACTTTCGCGCAAAAGTACGCCGTAACGAAAGGGACTTTCATCATTCAGAACAATTTCTTCTTCACTCTTATCAGTAAAACTTTCACGGGTCTCATATTTGGAAACAATAACATGATAACTACGAAGTAGTTATATAGTTATACTAAGTAGCTAATCAACTGTTATGTACTGCTTCAAAACCAGTATTTATAGTGTCTATGATTGTAATGGCAAAGTATTCTGAAAGATTGGAACCAATTGCTAACATGTTTCAGGGTGTGCAGTTAAATTTTTTAAAAATAAAAAATCACATTCAAGAACAAGCGGAGATTTTTGTAGAACATCGAGAAAATGCTAATTCATACATTTCTGATATAATGGAACATGCCTATAAAATAGGAAAAGATATTGGAATAAGGATTAAACCACCTAGAATTACAAAGAGACAGGTCAATAGAAGTAATCCACCATTCAAAACAACTGAAGAATATTTTTGTCGATCTATGTACATTCCTTATTTGGACTCTATTATTTCATCATTACAGTGCCGTTTTTCAGATGAAAATAAGACTAGCTTTTATTTGTTTGAGTTACCTACTTCTAACATGTTAGACCACGATTTAAAATCCTCATCAAAAATTTTAACTGATATATCTTTAAAGTATGGCATGAAGAATATTGTGGAAGAAGGTGAAGCATGGGTTGAGATATGGAAAAAAGATCAATGAACAAGAAATATAAAATTCAAGACATTTCTTATTGTGGGCTCATAAGGGGGTAGACGCGTCACGTGATCTGGCCGATTTGGCAGGTCGGTATTACAGAAGGTTTTTTCTGCACAGAAATTGTAATATCTATAGATACGCGGCTGCCTGGTGCACGCGAAAGGGAGCTGTTTGCTATTTCCGCATTCCATTCTGAATATGGAAAGAAATTCTCAACCCTTGCGATGTACTTGTAAAAATTTAAACGGAAAGTCTGCTGGTACTGCAACAAGTAATTAAAATTGTAAATTTGAATTACTTGAAACGTGCTTATGCTACAATATTCTACGTTGGCAGTAAGGAATTATAAGTGAAAAATAAAAGTAGATGAGGGGATGTACCCTGTAAATGAAATTTGTTGGGTTAGTCATTTTTTTATTAGCAAAAAACTGAAACAGACCATGAAGGTTGTACACTTATTATAAGATAATTAAACGTCCTATGCAGAAAGCGGTTTTGAACAAACATTATATATATAAAATTGTGTTGGCTGTTGAATTGGACTCGTGAAAATGCGCAGGCTGGATGCGCATGATTATTATGTGGTCCACTCCTCGAAGTGACAGAAAATATAACCTATGTATATGCTATCTAGTATAGCCGTCTTGGCCCAAAAGGGGCGCGCTCTTCCTCAGGCTTTCGCCTATACGAGCATTTGGCTTGCAAGGTGGTATTAACAGTACATAACTAGCGACCCCGCCAGGGCCGGTCGGAAAACGCAGAGAAGGACCACGCTTGACTCCACGGCGTCCACTGTAGGAATTTTACTCTCTGAGCAGGATGCCAGGTCACGAGGAATATAATACATTCGCAACCAGACTAAGTCCCTGGCTATCTTCTGCTCTCTTTGGGGTGCATGCACTCACCCAGGACCACCAGGGACGCTCTGGTGGCCGGGGACGGCCCTGCATAAAATCGCATGCCAGTCCTCATGCGAATCGGGTACACCGGGAACGCAACCGCCCGTACAGGGGTTAGAAGAACCACCTGCCCCTGGTGGGTATATGTATATGCTATATGACAATAAATGTTTAGTGGCTATTTCGTTCTTTTACGAAACATTTGTGAACCTTTTATCATCCTTCCAAAATATTATTATTACGCCGCAACAGTATTTTTGGGACATCGGGTATAGATAATAGGTTATATATTCTGTCACTTCGAGGACAGAAAATCCGCTACTGAAAATGCGCAGGCTGAATGCGCGTGATTATTATATGGTTGGCTCCTCAAAGTGACAGAAAATATAACCTATATGCTATACCCGGTTTCCAAAAGATACTGTTGCGGCGTAATAATAATGTTTCGGAAGGATGATAAAAAGTTCAGAAATGTAGCGTAAAAGAACGAAATAGCCACTAAACATTTATTGTCATATAGCATATACATAGATTATATTTTCTGTCACTTTGAAGAGCCAACCATATAATAATCGCCCGCATTCAGCCTGCGCATTTTCAGTTGTCCGGTCGGCGTCATGGAAGGGGTACCTCCTCCACCCTGCATTTGTGGTAGTTGAAACGATATTTCTGAGCGCAGTGAAATACATTGGTCACAAACATTTCAGATTTAGATGAAACTTGGATATGTTGTAGTCTTTACGGATATATAAGCATATCTCGACGGATTTTTCAAAATGTCAAAAATTGTGGATCTTACAGCTCTTTGAAATATAGTGTTAACTTTTTTTCAAAAAATTATAACTGTTGAACTAACAAACTGATCAAAATGAGCTTTTCGGTTGAAATTGTAACAATGAAGACATAAGAGTACATAATAAAAATTATTTCACGGAAAAAAAAACAAATTTTTGATCATTTATTTTGCAATTGTTCTGAACAAATGCCATGTGTTAATAGCGGGGCACTATTTAAAATTTTGAAAAATAAATGAGGGTATAGTCCTGTTTGTCCCTTTTACGGACCCGTATTCAGAAATACGGGCACTTTAAAATTGGCGAAAAGAAAATAAATTGAATGTGACGCTGTGTCGCCCAGCACCGGCTCGACAAATTCAATCATATGGTATACAATGACTTTCAAGGCCACGCAAGGTTAGGAATTAAAGAAATAGATAGTTCCATATTATAGTACGCACGGCTCAGCCAGACGAGCCGGTGCTGAGCGACGCAGTGTCACATTCAATTAATTTCCATGCAATCAATTCTAAAGTCTCCGCGTTTCTGAAAACGTGTCCGTAAAGAGTATGTAGTAGGCCTATATCCTCATTTTTTTCTTCAAATTTTGAAATAGTGCCCTGCTAGTATAAAATTGCATTTGTTGAGAACAATTCCAAAATAAATGGTCTAAAATTTGTTTTTTTAAGCGTCATAATTTTTATTAGGTACACTTATTTCCCTACTGTAAGCACCCAAAAGCTCATTCTGACCTGTCTCTTATTTAGTTCAACAGTTATAAGTTAATGAAAAAAGTCAATTCCCACAATTGTGAAAATTTTGAAAAATCCTTTCAAATACGTTTATATATCACTAAAGACTACAACATGTACAAGTTTCACCAAAATCCCAAATGGTAATTCGTAAGTAATCAAATATTAAAAAGGAGACACTGTTAGTTACACGTATTCAGTAAATTCTGTCGCATCGTCCCTCGGTTTGAAATTTAATTTGTACGATGTAGGCATAGGTATTCAGCGAACAGTATTCTCCGATGCTCGCGGTAGCTCGCGGTTACTTTGTAGCTGTCGATGGGTCGTAAAAGAGAAGGATAGAACGGGGGTCATAGCAGCCGAGAGATAAAGCCAGCGCGTCGGTCTGCTAACACAGATACACAGCGTTGCCAGCAACATTATGCAGGACCACTTACTTAGCGGAAGGGGAACACCTACAGGGGTGGTGGTATCGTGTGCGCGAAGACGTTGCTGACGCACACATTACCACCACTTATGGTAATACGTCAGCAACGGGTGTTCCTGTCCGCTAAATAAGTGGTCCTGCATAATGTTTCTGGCAACCCTGCAGATACACAATAATTTTTAAATATCAATAACGACTTAACTTTCTTACTTTTAATTTTTTCTGCATAAACATTTTTTTCAAATATTAATAACATTTTCCTGATTATAATGAGAGCAAACATGATGCAATGTCGAATTTTCTTTTCTTTCTGTTCAAATTCCTTTACACTGTGCCCTGGATTTCACCAGCCGATTGTAATGCAATTTAAACTTTACGCTCTAAACAAAAACTTTTTCCTATTTTCAATATAGTTGTTTTATTTTTTTTTTAACCCTGTCTGCATTTTAAATATTAACTAAGGGCTATTTAACTTAGGAGATAGTACCGTAAAGGATTGCAAAAATGATCAGGGAGTCAAATGTTGATTGATTTGGAGACTTTTCCTTGTTATATGTTCTATACAATAGTCGGAAGAATAAAAAAGAATAATAGTAAAAGCAATATTTCAAATAATTACTGTAACATCCATATTTTGAAAATATGAAATTAGTAAATCAATACTTCCAGTATTAGTAAAAAAAGTTTCAATCTCTCTTTTTTTATTTCCAATAATGTGGCCATATAATTATTACATAAATTGGACAGCGATTTCAAGTGATGTATGTGTTCCAGTAAAAGCGTTAATTTAGTAAATATATAGAATTCCCAGCATGTAGTTCCTAGTCAATGTATGCCTAAAATGCATATTAAAATGCCATATAACCTAACCTACAATCGTACGAAAATACATGCATTGACTGCATCACGCTTTTACTGTGGCACTGGCATATGTATCAAGATACCTAACTCTTTAGTTTTGCTATGATTCCACGTTGTTAGTCCTCCCGAGAAGGTGCCATCTCGTATCCACTACCTGAACTAAATTTATCACGTGACTTGCTCTGTATTATCGTCAAAATGGCGGACCTCGTATTTGGGAATGCAGTTACGAGAATACAGGGTCAACGTTTTATCCTGCAACCCGCGCTCGCGCGAACAGGCAAAATGGCAACAGCGCCTCACGGACGTATTCCACTACAACCATGCACCGTCCCGGCGTTCGTAGAGCTGCCAGCGACCGCTGGACAGCAGTGATGCCCGAGCTTCGAGAATTTTGGGATGGTCTCTTTCAAATTAACGTCGCAAAGAGCTATTCAGAATTTCCCGGCCCGGGTTGAAAAATTTCGGGCCTTTTTCGTATAACTTTTGAAGTATAAATAATTTAAAATATTTTACAATTCCTTAATTTTTTTCTATCAATTTTTTAACCATAAGTGTTGTAAAAAGCTTTTGCAAACTGTTTATTTGATACTGTATTTAATTCTGTTTTTAAAATTCGTGGTGTTGGTAAACAATAGGCTAGTTGTTTCTGTATCATTACTTTCAGAAATTGGGAAATTAAATTTTTATTTAATTTTGTGTTAGTTCTGCAGATCTCAGAATCTACTGTTCTGGTTTTCTTTTTATGATTTTATCCTTAATGCAGTGCATACCTAGATCAGACGTAAGGGGTAACTAATGGGACGTGTCTTTGATTGTAGCGGTGTTTGAATTTTTTTTCTAGAATTTTTGTGTCTGAATGTTTTAGCTACACAACGCCACGCATATACCGGCTTCCGTTAGTTTCTTTTTTTGGAATGATGCGCCATTATTGTGGCTTTTACACGCAGATGGCGAAAAATCACTCCGCACAAGGGTGTAGCGCCGCGATCAACCCTGACGTAGCTAAAAAATTTTAAATTGAGACGGGTACGAGATCAGTCGACATTATTTTCAAACCTCATTACAGTAATCTGGAGTGAGAGTGGTAAACCGATCATAAAAGCGGAGCGCGCGACTCGATTACCTGGGGCCGGAAATTCCCAATAGCTCTTTGCGACGTTAATTTGTAAGAGACCATCCTAAAATTTTCGGAAGTCAGGCATCACTGCTGTCCAGGTAGCTGGCAGCTCTCCGCTGGGCCGGTGCATGGTTGTAGTGGAATGCGTTCGTGAGGCGCTGTTGCCATTTTACAAGTTCGCGCGAGCGCGGGTTGTAGGATAAAACGCTGACTCTGTACATTGTTCGTCCTGATATGAGCAGATTTTGAGCTGGGTGAGGTCTTATTCGCAAGAGGAAGGTTCAGTGCAGCACGATCTGGTCATCGTTTGAGTCGCAAAACTCTTTTAGTGACCTAAAAAATACTTGGATCCATGCGGGTGTATTTTGTCGATTTTTGCTCTACTTTGAACACTCATATTATCAGATATCAACACAATCTCGTCGAACCATGACCAGAGCGCGCTGCACTGAACCTTCCTCTTTCGAATGAGACCTCGCCCAGTCCAAAACTCGCTCATATAAGGGCGAACAATGTATTCTTCAAAACCCATGTTTTGGGCCAGATTGTGTCGGTATACAGCGCGCTGCATTACCCGTGTCTACCCCCTTAAGTGAAACTACATTCTATCCAGCAGTTGAATTCGCCATCAAAATTGGGTTAACACTACCAGTAATAACTTGCACAGTTGAAAGATCATTCAGCACTTTGCTCTGGACTTTGCTTGATGAGTGTACACAGATAAAAAATTTCTGATGAAAACAGCATTAATTTTATAGAGAGGGTAGGTAACAGGTTTGCCCTTCAACCAAGGAGGCTACAATTACTTTTTAATATTATTATTTAATATTATTTAAAATCTTATTTATATAAGATTTTTATTTTTTTTTCTTTAATCTTTATACACTCCTGGAAAAAATTAAAAGAACACTATAATTTCCGGAAAATTTTGGTCATTTTCAAATAGCTGTATCTCCGCGAAAAATGGTCGCAAAAAGTATTTAAAAAAAGCATTTTAACGCTTGAAGTCTCTAGTTTTTGAAACAATGACTCAAAACTTTTTCTTCGTCCATTATGATACTGTTTTATCAAGATAAAGCGCAGGAAACAAAGTTTCAGAAATTTTTGCCTAGTTTGGACGTGTGCACGGGCCAATTTTTTTTCAAATAAATCAAATGGGGGGCTCTTATAGAGTAAACATTTCTCTTTAATTTCGTTTTTTTTTCATGCGCAGTGAGGAGTAGGTCCGACCGCGCATGCGCCCACTCGTGGCGCGGTTTGGGTGGTGCTAATGCCAGTTATTGAAGTACAGTTTTCGTCATTGCAAAGAGTTTGGATAAAAATGTTTTTCTTGCATTTTTTAAATCTTTTCTTTTTACTAAAATGACGTTGAACTAAAAAAAAGTGCAACAATCGTTCAAAAGCCACGAGAACAAAACAAAGGGTTTTACAGAGAAACATAACGTAAAACAGGTGATCCTTCAATTTTCAGACCATATCGCATATTTGACCATCGAGGACATACGGAAAAAAATCTGATTGGTCCGGCCTTTTGCACAGTGTTTAGTGGTAGTCTTAACTCGCAAAAAACGTGGACACTTGAATGATTCTCTGATTTTCCTTGAAGTGGCATTATGCTTACCAAAAAAAAAAATGGTAAATATGTAATATTTTTGGGATCATTTTAAAATGGATTTTACAAAATTGTTTTTTTTATTTAAGGCGGGGATCTAGCATTATATATGCGCTATAGTAAAGTATAGTTCCCTATGTATAATATGTTGTAGTGCATTTAATTTTCTTTACATATTAGTTTGTTTTATTCCAAAATTCGGTCTAGTGTTGGAATTGAAAGTTAATTAGTTAACTCATGTTTTCCCTATACTTTGCTATATTGTGTCTGTCTATATAGTGCTAGATGCGAGTCTTAAAGTTTGTAATAATAAAGAGTTTAATTTTGTTTTTTCAGTACCTACTATATTTTTCTTTACCGTGATCCCAAAGTTGCCCCACCCCCACCCTCTAGAAAAAATCTATGGACGCCCTGGATTTTAGTCGTTCAGTAGTTCTGTATGCCATTACGGGGTCATTCAACTTTAATCGGCCGAAAAAGTAAAGTGTTTTTAAAGATTTTTTTCTCAGTAAATACAACATATGTGAGCCGGGCCTGCGTCAAGATTTTGCGAAGCGGTTTTCGTGCTCACGGTAAGCGCTTGCGACCATCGCGCACGCTCGCCGCGCACGCAGTGTTCCATCTCGCTTCCCCCCCCCCCCCCCTTCGGTCAGAAAGAAGCGAGAAACGAACACTCGGAATTAGGGCTCTGTTCACGATACGGGCTCAACGCCGGTCCCGCCCAGCGAGCCGCTAACGAGGAACTACTGTACTTATTTCCCCGCTCTTCGTTCCCACATCTGAATCTTGCGATCATGCTTTGATTTCTGCCTCCAGGGGTGGACTTGGGATTTTCAGAAGAGGGGCAGGGGCGAATCCAAGATTTTCTTGAGGGGGGGGGGGCGTAGGTCTGTGAAATAGACCAGGGACCTTTCCGATATCTTCCTGCTAAATGGAAGAAGTATTTTTTTAGTATGAATTTATAATATTTTCCCTCATGTTGCTAAGTTAAAATAAGTATTTTGTGTTGTAAATAGCTTTGTTCATCATCTAGTAATTTTAGTTTATGGTCAGTAACATTGAGTATACCAGGTGGCGCCAGTTTCGTTTTATTTCCGTTCTGTTAGGTTATGTCACATCTTTTATTTGCAGAGTCAATGGTCTTTTTCGTTATGTACCAGTCTCAGTTTTTCCTTTGTGTGATATACATGGCGTCTGATATTCTGTACAAGATATTATAATTAAGATTCTACAATTTGCTTTATCCTGTTCTTAATAAATATAATATACGCAACATTTTGCAAATTAAAATAAGTATTTTTCTCTTCAGGGAGCCCCCGCCGCCGTCTCTAAATCCGCCACTGTCTGCCTGTGTAGTTTCCGTTCAGATACTTTGCTCTCTGGTTATCCCTGATTTTTGTGTAATGTACGTTGTATCTGTCTCCTAGTATTCTGTCGTATTGCCATTGAACCTGTTCTGCACTGTCTCTTTGCGCTAGTTCCTCAGCAAACTCTCTTCCTCTCCTTCTTCCTATTTCCATTTCTTGGATATCTGCCATTCTTTGCCCATAGTATGAGTCTCTCATTTTTTCCCTTCTTGCTTCGCCTCCCCCCCCCCCCCCCAAGCATTCTTGTACTATTTTATTCTTATTCAGCCGATTCGTTTTCTCCTCAAATTGTATTGCTCTTTTTCCCCGCTTCTATCCTTACATTGTCCGTTTTTGTTTTCTCCAAAATTAGATATGCTGGTGTAGTGAAGTCCAAACCTAAAGTCCGCATTATGTATTTCTCCTGTAATTTCTCTACTTTTTCTGCCTCCATCCATCCGCAAATTTCTGACGCGTACAGCAAGCTACTTTTCACTATGCTTCTGAATATTCTCATTCTTCTCTCAAAATTATTCTTGAACATTATCCTATTCCCCATATCTGCGCCATTGCTATTCTTGCTTTCTTTATAACTTCCCTTCTATGCATCTCTCTCCGTTCAGTTGCAACCCTTTCCTCTCAAGGTATTTTCCGAATCTTATTATCATGTCCTTAAGATCCTTCGGGCAATTTACTAGTAACGCTATATCGTCCCCTAATGCTAGAGTCCAGATTTTATTTATATTAATGCAGCGGTAAATCCAATTACCAAGCATTTAAATACAATCACCTGTGCTCTAACAGGTGTCACCCTGGTGCGCGATTATTGCTTAAACCTTCCCTGGTTGCCTTGTGTTACGAAGCTTGCGTTTGTGCCTAAATTTCCCATCTCCCCGCGTGCTACGAAGCTTGCCTTTGTGCCCAAATTTCCCACCTCCCCGCGTGCTATGAAGCTTGCCTTTGTGCCTATCGTTCCCATACAACCCCACACTGTCATTGTCTTAACCTCCGCCACCCAGGACGTGACATCCATACGAAACAATCAATACCGTAATTTCGAATTTCGAACATATAAATTCATTATTTTTTTTTCATCTGGAAGGACAAGAAGTATGAACAAACAGATAAAAAAAACGCAACAAAGAGGTACACATTCATTATTCATTTTGTATAATGCATGGGCATTAATGAGTTGCACGATTGCAACTCGTATAATAAATAGTAAAATCAGAAAACTAAAAAAAAAATTAAAAAATAACACAAAAAACCCCAAAAACAAAAAAAAAGAGCTACAAAACTTCCTACATCCACGTCGTTAGCTCTGGGTAACGCCACAGAAAGGAATAATATATGAATGTAACTGCTGTTATTCATTTAGTCTTGTTTAGGTTGGCAACACTATTTCTGTGTAAAATTTCGATACTCTGACCTTAGAATCGTGATTAGCAATATCTTTTGATTTTTATCCTTAGAAACATTAAAGTTCAAATTTGTAAAATTTCAGTATATTCCATACCGTTCGTGGTCGGGCTGTCCACTACAATAGCCACTTAAGAATTGTTATACATTGTCGGCCATTTTGGTGGTATATATGCATAAATTTTAAGTAAATAAAATTTACAATTTCAATGAAAAAATCCCGGCCCTCTAAAGGTTAAAAAATGTTTTTGGCTTTTATTATTACGCTCGTTAAGTCTGGAATAGACCGGGCAACAATCGCTGGCAACTTTGTCGCCAGCGACTCACTGGGATGCATCGACTTTTCTCGAGCGGCTGGTATCCGGCGACTTGTGTCCGGCACCTTATAACCAAGACCAATTCGGCAGAACTGCCCTTAGAGTTTACGTGTCCCGGGGCATAAGTCGATATTATTGAAAACATCTAATTGAAAACAGATAACCTTACGCCTCTTATTCATGCGTCACTTAGGCTTGACGGAAATCTATTCTAGAAAAATTGATACCATGACAATTATACTTAATTCATTTAACTTTTATAAAATGAAGTCCCTAAGCGCGAGGCCCGGTGCTAAGGGCGGCTCTGCCGTGCCTTCGGACGCGCAGGTACCGTTGTCAACCGCTGATTAGCGGGACAATAAGTCGATAAGCCTGATTAATTTTCGGGAACCAGATGTGGTGCACAAATCAGCCTCTTCAGTTTTTACCTAAATGTGCCAGATATAGTAATTAAAAAGTATTATCCAACATCAATACTCCCCGCGGAGAGAGACACAGGGAGAAAAATGGTAGTCCGCTGACTGCGCGTGGTCCCGCCTGCGCCGTCCTCCCTGCAAATTCGAGATGGATCCCTTAAAGTACGTGTCCACTTGACAGTAAAACTCGCGCGAGTATTTCTCGCAAGTGGACACTACGTCCGAGAGTGACTGTCGGAGAGCGACGTTCAACTCTCATACAGCGGACGCGTTGCAACTTGCTCTCGAGTGGATACATAATAACATTACTATCCGACAGTTGCTTCCGAAATACGAACCTGGTTCGTATTCTGCGAGTGCTGTCGCGAGAATAGATCTTCTGAGTTATGTTGTAGGCTCGCGCCGCGAGTAGAGAATTCAATCCCGGGACCGTAATCCCGGGATCCCGGCTGTTTTTTGGATTCTAAAACTGGGATTTGATATATCAAGTTATGACTTATCCCGAGAATTTCGAGAATTTTTAAAAACGTAAATTACTTTATGAACTGAAAAATATAAAAATGGAATCCAAAAAACAGCCGGGATCCCAGGAACCCGGGATTGAATTCCCTAGTTACGAGGCACGACGTTGCCAGAGAAGTGTTGTTAGGCGGTTAGCCGGGAGAACTGCGGTGGCCGAGGCAGTCTGCGTCGAGCCGAGTGGCGAGACATATTTTATGTACACCATTTATTGTAATCAACTCAAAATATATAACTATTTCATTTCATCCACCCAGCAATTTCTCTTTCCACGTTGCTTCTTTCTCTTTTTTTAAATATTATAAACAATAATAACAGCATTAAGTTTTTGCACATCCATAATCACGGCCTCAGTTCGTTCGTAGCTTAAAAGGCACTGAGAGGAACAGAGAGTAGGCGCAGACCAATTTCTAGTGGACACGGTTCTGAGAGTTCTATCGGATAGTAAGCTCTCGGCGAGTTTTCTATCGCCTACCTGAGAGTAAAAATTTTCGAAATTGCTCTCAAGTGGACACACCATTTGAGAGTAAGTATCGAGAGTAACTTGCGCGAGTTCTCTCAAGTGGACACGCACCTTTATCTCTCGAGTATAAACACGCGATTGAATTTCAAAACAAAAGCGCGCATTGGCGTATTCCGTGTGAAAGAATATTGTGGGCCTCGGGGAGAAAGTCGACGCACGCGGGACCACGCGCAATCAGAAGACTACCCCTTTTGTTCCTGTGTCCTTCCCTCAAATGTATTGACGCTTGTCGCGGGTAAGCTACATATACATCGATACATTACAATGGTCAAAATTTATTCGATACATCGATGTATTTCATTCGATGGACCAGAAGAGGCTGTTCAAACCAATGACCCAAGCCGCTGGTAGATCATGTCGTGATTTTGCTAGACTTTGGCAAATAAAGTACTCATTTGATCCTCTGTGCCTATGGTCAATGCAATGTTTGATATTGCAGCAAAAAAAAATGTGGAAAGAACAATTCAGAATCAAATCTATTTATTATAATTAGTATAACAGTATTTTATTTAAATGCCCCAGTGTTCTTTTTGTAGGCACAGTAAAAATAATAGTTTGTTCAATCGTTTACTTTCCAATCTATTTCTTTGCTGAAGGGTAAACGTTTGAACAAACTATTACTTTTACTAAGCCTACGAAAGGATATTTAAATAAAATACTGTTATAGTAATGATAATAAATACATATGATTCTGAATTGTTATTTCCGTTTTTTTATTTTATTTCACTAGTTATGATCTGTTAATTAATTCAAAACGCAGAAGTATTCGATGTTAAGAAAACATCGACGCGTAGTTGCAATGCATTACATCCAAAACAACATCCGATGTTTTTTTAAGTGGGCATCCCTAGTAAGCGTTATTTTTTAATACAAAATCGAGTTAGTGAGATTGTACAGATTAAGAACAATACAGGGCATGTTGAAGAAAAAAAGGAGAAAATGATAATTAACTGTAAAGTATTGAAGTACATCCTATAGTAAATTTTTAACGTATGTATCTACTATATGATGTACATGTGTGTGTGCGCGCGCGCGTGTGTGTGTGTGTGTGTGGTGTGTTTCCACAGAGTCGACGATGTTTCCCATTCGGAACGGGAAAACTGTTAAGGGGCTACATACACTTAGGAGGCGAAAAAGTAGGACAGATTTAAAGATTCTTTTTCGGTGGAGAAATGTTTTTATCAATGAAACATTATATACATTAGAAAGGTCATACTTTTGTCTATAAAATGTGAAATTTTCATTAAAAAATATGGAAAAGAAGCTGCGTGGTAGCTGTTTCCGTACAACGGTTTTTTTTTTCAGAAAAGGCGTCTGCGGCAACCATCATATAGGTATACACTGTTTTTCATCTAAATCAAAAAAGGAAAAATTACCCTTAAAGTACACCAAAAAACTAGTCCTTCTCGCCACAAGTGCACCCACGGATACCGACGAGTGGGATGAAGGCAACAGTAGGAGCAAATTAATTCACCAGTTCCCAAGAATATAAAATGCCAGGTAATATGGATTAGGCCTATAGGGGAAACCACGTAAAAACAGCGCGGCCTGTTCTGTACCACCGAATGCTTTGAAAAGCAGTACAATATTGCATTACGAGCACGTTTACCGGGCGTAATCGAAAAAAAAACGGTTATATTTACGACAAATCATTATAAAACCTTTTTCACGCAGACTTTAATGCTCTTTTGCTTTTTATCTAAAATATTTTTCACTAGGACGTTTAGGACTAACAAGGGGACCCCACAGCTGAACCCCCGTGGATTTTAATAAAATTTTAGGGGATGAATCTGGGGGTCACCTTGATTACCATCTGCTAAATATTTTATGCCAATGAGCATTATTTATAAACAATCGATATGTGAGTCTTAAAAGTAATTCACTTCAAGCACATTTCAAGAAAGATCGATATGTATATATATATATATATGTATATGTATGTATGTGTGTGTATGTATATGTGTGTGTGTGTGTGTATATATACAGGGTGTCCCACTAAGGAGTGGACAGCGCGATATCTCTTAAAGTATTGTCGATAAAAATATAAAAAAAATAGGGAATTGCATGGTTCGAGGGGGCCCATTTATTAGCGCGAACGAATTTTGTTTCCGATTATTATTTTAAAAGATACGATGGTCAAGTTCGGTTTTTCAAATGGAACTATTTTTTTTGAAGACCTGAGTTGATAGTGCGTTCCAAGACAAATTCAATAAGCTTTAATGTATACACTTTATTTCCACTGGTTTTTAAGATATTGCGCTTGCAAATTTACTGATTTTCACTGCAAGAAACCCCTCTGGAATGGCAAAAACCGGGGGCGGTCTTACTGGCGCCACGGGTGGCACTGCCTGTTGAAATGGATACTTACCTGCCAAAGGTCTACGCCAGAAATGGCAGGCCCAAAGGCTGGAGAATTCTTTTCCGTCAGAAATGCTACTTAGGTAGGTACATCTGCGGTGTCGAGAAGCGCATCGTTACTTTTATTTCGCACTTGCTTCTACGCTCGGATGGCCGGTTCTTTTGGGAGGGATGCAAGTTGGATTGGTTAGGTTAGGAGGAGTGAAAGTTGCTAGACTAAATTTCAACCATAGGGAGCAGATTGTATCAGAACCAATCGGATTTGCATCCCTCACAAACGGCTGCTCTCTTGAAGAGGCCCTCGTCACAGCAATACCCTCCTAACGTAACCAATCCAACTTGCATCCCTCCCAAAAGAACCGGCCATCCGAGCGTAGAAGCAAGTGCGAAATAAAAGTAACGATACCTACCTAAGTAGCATTTCTGACGGAAAAGAATTGTCCAGCCTTTGGGCCTGCCATTTCTGGCGTAGACCTTTGGCAGGTAAGTATCCATTTCAACAGGCAGTGCCACCCGTGGCGTCAGTAAGACCGCCCCCGGTTTTTGCCATTTCAGAGGGGTTTCTTGCAGTGAAAATCAGTAAATTTGCAAGCGCAATATCTTAAAAACCAGTGGAAATAAAGTGTATACATTAAAGCTTATTGAATTTGTCTTGGAACGCACTATCAACTCAGGTGTTCAAAAAAAAATAGTTCCATTTGAAAAACCGAACTTGACCATCGTATCTTTTAAAATAATAATCGGAAACAAAATTCGTTCGCGCTAATAAATGGGCCCCCTCGAACCATGCAATTCCCTATTTTTTTTATATTTTTATCGACAATACTTTAAGAGATATCGCGCTGTCCACTCCTTAGTGGGACACCCTGTATATATAGATATACAATAGGATTGGTAGATAGATAAATAGTTGTAAAGTTACATAGACGTGCATGTATGTATTGTAAAGAAAAATTTCATATTAAATATATAATTTACAGTGTCTTTATAGTACAAGTTGATACAAGTCGTTATGTACCAGTTATGTTTGTACGTGTATAAAAAGTTATGTATTTTTACCATGTTTATATATCACATTTATGTTAAAAAATTACAATATCTATGAAACAAAGCAGTATAAAATTTAATTATTTAAAATAAGGGTTGAAGGAAAAGAAAAAAAAATTAGGATGACCGGGATTCGAACCCGTGCTGTTTCGGTGGGAAGTAAGCGCTGTACGCACTCATCCAATTCACTTTCTTGAAATGGGCTTGAAGTGAATTACTTTTATGTCTCACATATCGATTGTTTATAAATAATGCTCATTGGCATAAAATATTTAGCAGATGGTAATCAAGGTGACCCCCAGATTCATCCCCTAAAATTTTATTAAAATCCACGGGGGTTCAGCTGTGGGGTCCCCTTGTAAGCGGTTTTGAGTTATTAGTGAAATATCGCTTTTTTAAACATTTGACCACTCGAGAGAGGGGGTGGCATCCGATCGACGGTGATTTGTCAGGGGGTTCATATTTATCACTGAAACATGCGATTCGTGAAAAGTCCTACCTATTTTTAGTTTATTTACAGAAATTTCTAAAACAAAAACCTGGACTATATGGTTAGCAACGTAACAACTCCAATTTTAGTTTTAACCCGAGTCCCAAGACGAACGCAAACGGGCATTCAGTTCTTATCTAGGTACCTCTGACCCAAAGAAAAGTCGAACACTGATGACGAATGGGAGTCATTGTTTAGTTTTAGTTCAGAATCGGATGAATATGTTCCATCAGAGAACAGTTCTAATGAATCAGATATGTCAGATGAAGTGGGAGTAACAATTCGGAGTATGAGCTTATCAGATAGCTGGGATGAAAGTAATGAAAGCTTGATATTGTAATGACATCCAGTACCTGCTGCACAATAGATGGGATATATCGTAAAACATTCTCATTTACTGACGCTCAATGCACAGACCTGCAATAAATGTCTTGCAGTCACAGTCCATCAAACCAATTAATGTGTTTAATCTGATAGTTACTGACTATGTTTACAATCCAACGAGTGATTCTGAATACAACATTACGTAGATCATCTTGTATACAAATTTGGAAGGTATTGATGTAGCGAAAATAAATAAAGTTTCGGCAATTATCATGTATATGGGATTCGTCGAATATCCTTCAACTGATTTGTATTGGAGAAAAACATACTTCGCAACAATTTTGGTCTCTTAATTATGTCACGAAATTAATTTCTACTATTATTGAAAGTCGTACATTTTGCTGACAGCCAACACGCTGGAACTGATCTGATTGGCGAAAGTTACAAACTTGCTTCAAATTCTGAAAAATAATTTTTTAGCCTCAAAGATTCCTGAGGAAATGACAGAGTCGATGAAACAATGCTTCCCTGGTGCAGTCGTTTCATATTTTAACAGTATAATCCAAGTAAAAGTGACAACCGAAAGAAAACCGGGGGAATTACTAATAGTACAAAAATAGGATCTTGCAGAAAAATATTTATATAAAGAATAAACTATTGCTACAGACAATTTTTATATATCCAGTTATTGGGCAAAGACATTGTTTAAATAACAAACCCATCTTCTGGGAACTTTAACCAAAAAATCAGGAAGACAATCGGATAGAAATAATACAAGCAATGCTGAAGAAGGACCAAATTGTTGGCCTTGAAAACAGTGATGGGATAGTTACAGCAAAGTGGCTGAACAAATGGCCGGTTACAATGGTCTCAACTGAAAAAAAGGAGTCTGTATAAGAAATAGCAAAAATCAAAAATAATTGGAGCATATAATACCGTTAAACAACATATTGATATTTCTGACCACGGAAAGCGATAAAGTGATATTTGAATTTATTCTAAATACGTCAGTTCTAAATAGGAGTGTTCGAGTACCCGGAATTTACAAGTTAAGCTGAACTCGGTTCAACTGCTCGAGCCGAATCGAGGGTTTGAATTTTCGAGCCGCTTGAAATTGAACTATTTGAAAAAAATGCGAAATACTTGAAGAACTCAAACGCCTCGAATATTCGAGCCCCTCGTAAGACTTCAAATTACTTAAATTTTAAAACTACACGAATATTTATGTGTTTATTATCAAATACTAGTCTAACTGTATAAGACGCTAGTAACTCGAAGTAATTCGAGTAATTCGAAAATTTTCGACCAGAAAATTTATTTTTAAGTAAATCGAAGTCTTAGGAGGTCTCGAATGTTCGAGCCGTTTGAGTTTTTCAAGTAGTTCGCATTTTTTTCAAACAGTTCGACAATTTCAAGTAGCACGGAAAATTCAAACGCTCGACTCGCACGAGTAATCGAACCGAGTTCAGCTCAGCTCGTAAATTCCAGGTACTCCGGGTATTAGGCTCGGGGCCCGGCTCAAATCTGGATACACCCTTACGCGGCACAGTGAGCCAGACGGGGTTAAATAATACTACATATATTCATCCTTTGTATATCCATATACACGGTGGTCCAAGCAACTTGCACACCGGAAATAACTTCTGAAGTATGCATAGTATGAATTTTTTTTTATACAAGAATTTCATGGTTTGAAGGGACACATTATGTAGAGCACGTACTTTTTTTATAGGTGGAGGCGTTTCTGAGATTTCAAGGTCAACTTCGTTATTTTAAACGGAATTCTATATTTTTTATGCCAAAGTATCGAAATTGTTGAATTCTGAATTAAAAAATATTGACCTTTGTTAGCCCTAATCCTAATAGTTAGCATGGGTAACCGTAAATATGGGTTAGTGGCGCTATCCCATTTTTACGGTTTGAATTAGAGATCCCTATATCACGTGTATTTAAATACACGTGTACACGTGTATTAAACGTATCCGTACCTCAATCCGTGTATCTTTTAGTACACGGGTCCCGTGCACTATTTCACGTGTATTTAAATACACGTGAATTTAGATACACGTGTATTTATAAATACACGTATATTAACGTATCCGTATTTTGATTCGTCTGATTTTTAATATCTATAGATATCCCAGAACTCTGAGGGATTGCGAAATTCATAAAAGAATTAATGTATTTAAATATATTTACTAGAATAATATGCGGAAAGTATGGTTTTACAAATTTTCAGATTGTAACTAATAACACAATTATAAAATTAACAAGATTTATTTAATCGATTACCTATTTTGATACAAAAAATTAAGGCATTACTGGTAATAAGCGAGCTTCTTTTTAGACGCAACGATAATCCTTAAAATTGAAAAACATCACTCGGTTTTATTACACTTATTGCTTAAGTGACCGCCATTGCCCATTCTCCCGTAGTTAATGCCCAATTCTGATCAAAATAAACAAATACGTTGATACACGTGTATTTAAATACACGTGAAATAGTGCACGGGTACCCGTGTATTAAAAGCTATACGGATCGAGGTACGGATATATGTAATGCACGTGTACCCGTGTACACGTGTCTTTTTGCTACACGTACCATACCGTGGTCTCTAGTTTGAATCAGGGGTAGGCACTCTGCATATCAATCTGTTGGCAAAATTTAGTTAGGGGCACATTTCGCCAGAGGCGCTAGGACCAAGTTGAAAGAATTTGGTGACAGATGGCGCTGATGAGATTATTTTGTGGCGGGAATAGAACATAATCAGCGTCACTATAGCGGTGAGTAGATAACCGCGGGCGGTATTCTCAGTCGCTACTTATTCATAAGCAAATGCTTAAGCATGCGACATCCTCTATTAATCTAGTAGCTAGTAAAGGATGCCGAATGCTTAGGCATTTGCTTAAGAATAAGTAGCGACTGAGAATACTCGTCCCGTGCATAGGAAAGCGTAGGAAAGCTTAGGAAAGTGCAGGAAAGCGTCGTATTGAGAGGTAAGAAAGAAAGTAATTGAATCGTATAGTTATTGAGGACGCGTTACGTTATTAGTTAAATATACAAGATAGGACGGAAGTAATCGGTCATGTGCTGTGTCTGGATGTTTGGATACGCACTGTACGCGACATCGCTTTCCAAACCCACAGATAGACAGAAAACGTTATGACATATACAGGGCGTCCCACCTAAGACTGGACAGCGCGATGTCTCCTAAAGTATTGGAGATAAAAAATGTTAAAAAATATGTAATTGAATGGTTCGAGAGGGCCAATTTATTAACCGAGACGATGGTCAAGTCCGGTTTTTCAAATGGAACTATTTTGTTTGAACACCTGAGTTGATAGTGCGTTCCAAGATAAATTGAATAAGCTTTAATGTATACACTTTATTTCCACTGGTTTTTAAGATATTGCGCTTGCAAGGTCTGGGTTAGGAATGGCAGGCCCAAAGGCTGGACAATTCTTTTCCGTCAGAAATGCTACTTACTAATGTTCATGTTTCAAAACGTCATAACATTTACTCAATTTCCTCATTCAGACTCAATTTTCAACTTCAATAGTCTTTTATTTCGTACTTGCTTCTGCGCTCGGATGGCCGGTTCTTTTGGGAGGGATGTAAGTTGGATTGGTTAGGTTAGGAGGAGTGAAAGTTGCTAGACTAAATTTCAACCAGAGAGCAGATTGTATCAGAACCAATCGGATTTGCATCCCTCACAAACGGCTGCTCTCTTGAAGAGGCCCGCTTCACAACAATACCTCCACCCCAATGCCCACCTTCTCTCGCACGGAATACGTCAACGCATGCTTTTGTTTTGATATCGAAGCTCGTGTTTATACCCCCTTTCTTCCTGTGTCTCTCCACGAGGAGTATTGCCGGTGGATTGTAGGAGCGTAGATAAAGAAACACTTTATTACAAAACACACATGTACTGTAATTAAAGTAAATCGTATTCCTCATCGGGCCTCTTCAAGAGAACAGCCGCTTGTGAGGGATGCAAATCCGATTGGTTCTGATACAATCAGCTCCTTATGGTTGAAATTTAGTCTAGCAACTTTCACTCCTCCTAACATAACCAATCCAACTTACATCCCTCCCAAAAGAGCCGGCCATCCGAGCGTGGATGCAAGTGCGAAATAAAAGTAACGGTGCGCTTCTCGATACCGGAGATGTACCTACCTAAGTAGCATTTCTGACGCAAAAGGATTGTCCAGCTTTTGGGCCTGCGAACCCTGTCGTAGACCTTTGGCACGTAGGTATCAGTTTCAACAGGCAATGCCACCCGTGGCGCCAGTAAGACCGACCCCGGTCCTTGCTATTCCAGAGGGTTTTCTTCCAGTGAAAATCAGTAATTTTGCAAGCGCAATATCTTAAAAACCAGTGGAAATAAAGTGTATACATTAAAGCTTATTCAATTTATCTTGGAACGCACTATCAACTCAGGTGTTCAAAAAAAATAGTTCCATTTGAAAAACTGAACTTGACCATCGTATCTTTTAAAATAATAATAAAAAAAGTCGTCTCGGTTAATAAATTGGCCCTCTCGAACCATTCAATTACATATTTTTTAAAAAATTTTATCTCCAAGACTTTAGGAGATGTCGCGCTGTCCAGTCTTAGGTGGGACACCCTGTATACCTACATAGAAATTACCGCCTGCCACAGGTATTGGTTTTGCACAATATGAGTAGATACAGAACTATTTTTGGCAAGGATATAGATACAAACAGCTGTTGCATTTTTAATGTTTTGTGCATAGGGCCAACAGCAATAGCATTAACCTCTGCAGCATCAACGTCAACATCAACATTACAAGTTATGATAGAGGAGTTGTTCAATCCCAAAAGAAGTAAATTACCTTTGACAGTGCAAGGTAGTCAACGTAAGTTAAAGGCATTTAAAAAGGTTTACACATTTCAGTTTCCATCCTCAAAGAATTAATTGTATTTCTTCAATATTTTGAAGAGCAGATTACAGTCAGCAAAGAAGTTTTTGAATTATAAGCATTCGGGCCTTCCTGAAGATACAATTAAGTTTTGCTCACATTAGCTTTTAAGAAAACGTGTCGCATCAAAAGGACAACGATTTTCTTTTCGTAAAAAATTAATGAACTTAGCATTGTACAAAACGTTAGGTGCAGGGTACAGATTGTTATCGAGATGGTTTCAACTGCCATCAAGAAAGACAATGGGCCGAGTGTTGCAAATGGTACCACTTGAAAGCGGGATAAACCCATGTGTAATATTTAGATTAAAGAAAATTATGCTCACTAATTTTTGACGAAATGTCACTAATACCATATGTAGAGTACAACGAGTCTAGTGATAAATTAGTGGGGTTTGAAAATTCAATTATATTCGACCATGTTTTGGTATTTATGGTGAAGGGAGTAATTGGCAACTGGAAGCAAGCAATAGTGTATTCATTTTGCAAATCAACCACGAAATCTCTAGAGTTAAATCAACTTATCAAGGATATAGTACGAACTGTAAATTCTCAAACTGGTATGTAAAGAAGAGTTATAATACTTTGAAATTCAAAGAAAAATGATATATTAACATTGAAATAATATTAAACTATTTTTCAAATTTATATTATAATGTATTTTACTTTGTAGAATTAAAGATCAGTTCACTAATATGTGACCAGGGCTCAACCAATCGGACCGCAGTGGAAAGTTTGGTGAAAGAAAGCAGCGGACATTATTTACAACGAAATATGTCACCGAAACGATGTCTGCTAATTGATAGCTACGAAGTAGTTCCTTTATACAATGTGCCCCACCTAATTAAAGGCATCAGAAAAAATTTATTAACAAAGGATTTAATATGGGTGCAACAGAAAACTGTATTAAAAGCAACATGGAGGGACATCATTTCGGCATATAAAATTGATGACTGCAGACACGAGTTGAAGGTGATAAAGATGTTGGGAAAAATCAAACCCCGTCACATAAACCCCGATCAACGGGGAAAAATGAAAGTGGCATATGCCAAACAGGTCTTAAGCAATTCCATGGCTGTGACTATATTTTCGATGGCCAAAAATAGTAAGTGTTGGGATTATAATATGTTGTAAATGAAATTATATTGTGTTACATTCTTATTTCAAATCAGCTTAGGTAATATTTGTTGCACAAATTATAAAAAAAACTCATTTATGATGAAGAACATCCAAATGGACTGCATAAATTGGATGTAAATAGTATTGGGACAGCTAGAGTTTGTAAATTCTTCGACACTTTATTTGACAGCTTAAATGGAGGTCGGGTACAAAGTGACGACACTTCAAAGAGTTTAAAGGGACCCGTTGTTTCAAAGCAGTCCGGTCATATTGTGTTTTGGAAGCTACAAATGCGAGCGTTGCGGAAAATGCATTTTGTTAAAGAGGAGTGTTCAAAACAAATCATACTTCCGTCTTTAACAAATTTTCTACTCACTTTTCGAGGGTACATTTTGCGGTCAAAAAATTTTTTAAATTGTACAGCCCAACATGGACCGCGTAATTTAAATCAAGATGCGTTAGAGAACTTCTTGGACAAATACGACAACACAGATGCAGATTAAACTATTTATCGCTAAAACAATTTCAACAATCATATAAAGCAGTTATGGTGAAACATATTTCAGGCAAACAATCGATACGAAGCAATTGCAATGAAACCTTTGAGTTGTCACTGCTGCAGTTAAAAGAATTAGTAACACCGATTAAAAACGCAACAGAAGTCATGGTAAATCAAATTTATACACAAGAACTGGAAAATAACAATATTTTGGAGCAAGAAATCAACAATGATATAATACTGAATATTGGAAATTTAATAAAAAAAGGAAACTATTTCGAAATACACGTGCGAAACTTGCGTTGCAGAAATATTTGAAATCTCAGATGACTCTGGGAAAAGATCATGTAAACCAGAGTTTATGGAAGTTTTACAACAAATTTATAATATTACGGCCTATATAAAGGGTTTTCCAATAGGGACGGGTCGATGTTGATAGTCTGTGGCGACCATGTTGTTTTGGCGGCGTCGGTCAAACCTGTTGTTTGTAATTCAGTCAGTAATGCCAAATCACCATGGCAAGTTACACGATTGAGCAGCACGTCCAAATGATAAAACTTTATTATCAAAATGAGTGTTCGTTAGTGCAAACGTTGCGCGGGCCCTTCATAGTCGACTCTCCAACGTTTGGGGGCCAAATTCGAGACGACCGGTTCGGCAAACAATCAACCAACACCCGTACGTCAAAGGAACGCTATATCGGCCAAAAACATCGTCGCTGTCCGTGAAAGTGTGCAGGAGAACCCGAGACAGTCAATTCCTCGCCGTGCACAAGAACTTGGCCTTTCGCAGACTTCAACTTGGCGAATTTTGCGTCGGGACTTGGGCCTTACCGATACAAGATCCAACTGACCCAGGAGCTCAAAGTTAATGACCATAGACAACGCCGTTTGTTCACTGACTGGGCTTCGGAGCGTTTGGAAGAGGACCCCAATTTTGGCCGAAAAATCATGTTAGCGACGAGGCGCATTTTTGGATGAATGGCTATGTTAACCAGCAAAATTGCCGTATATGGGACGTCGCCAACCCACACGAGGTTCACCAGGTGGCAATGTATCCACAAAAAGTTACTGTTTGGCCCGAATTGAACGATCTGGACGTGGATGGCATGTGGTTCCAGCAGGACGGCACTACGAGCCACACAGCGAACGTTTCTGCATGAACGATTTGAGGGTATGGTTATCTCTCGCAGAGGTGAATTGGCCACCAAGATCGTGCGATTTGACCCCGCTTGACTTTTTCTTGTGGGGTTTTCTGAAGTCGCAGGTCTATGCCAATAGGCCGCAATCGACCGATGCCCTCAACTCAACATAGCTCAGGCCATCGCTCAAATTCAGCCGGGTCTATGCGGCAGAGTCATTGAAATTTGGACCTCTGGGAGAAAATGTCAATAAAATAATATTATGTTTTGTTTAACAGTACTGTCTGATTTGGTTACGTTATTGGAATTTAATTACGGCATCAAGTTTAGACAAATTAACAGAGATAGCATTTTTATGAGAGAAAAAGCTGTTGAACGCGCGGAAACTAGGAGATCAACAATTTGTATAAATTCACGCTTCAGATATTAAAAATGTTTTCATTTATCCATAAGATGAAATGATGCATTCATTCGATGTTATTGGAATATATTAAAAGATATAAATAACAAAAATATAAGAAATTATGTGATGGTCATAATTAAGCGCATGTTACAGTAGAGTTTGGAAATTCGATTTGTTCCGATAATCGAACAGTTCGGAGAATGAAGCATGCATGTATTTTACACAGTTTATAACTAAAGGAGTTACACCTGAAATGACTTATTAAATACAAGAGTACTACTGCGTTAATTTATATTACGCAAAAGTGAATCAATCAATCGGTACCGCTACACTGTTTCGAAGAAGTGGTCGGGATAGCGATGATGCAACACTGCTTCGGATAATCGACGGTTCGGTTAATCGAGGTTCTCGACTGTATACTTTATGAAATCGACAGTCATCCTCGAAACTTATATTATTTGATAGTCTATAGTATAAGGAATGTATGCGCAAAATATGAGTTTGCACTTTTTTGCGATTTCTGAGTAATAATCAATTATGTTGGCAGCAATCTCGCGTACTTTTCCTTTACTGATCAAATGTCTGAAGCATTACACTATACCAACGTTGGTACTCAATGTTTACACTACAGTAAATCAATAGAGGTACAGTACTTCCTCGCTGAGAGCTCAGTTTGGCCTATACCACGAATGCCCGGTGAAGAGCAGAAGACCTCCTTAGATCCTGGGACCTGGGTAACAGCCAAGCTCGAAACTGTTACCTTGCTAACCGTTGTATGGCTTTTGGGAGAACTGCAAGAGTGTGTGTGCGTCCATACGTGTGGGGCGCAGTTATATAGACTCGTGGTACGAACCAGAGCATGGACACACATGGACGTACTTCTTTAGAATTAGGCATGCAGAAAATAAAACTTTGGTTTCTTGTTCTAACTCAAACGGTATAGCCGCGAGGTTAAAAACCATTGAAAACATCGTTCGGCAAGATATTGTACGGAAAAAATACGACTATTTCCGTCAAGAGTTCATATAGAATTTTCCATTTATTTTATCTCTCCCTCAAAAAATTGCTGAAAATGACTATAACTTTGCCTCGTTCAAGGTGGCCTAACCCCTTAAGGTCTTCGGCTGCCGACTGGGCAGGCCTGCGTTAGGCCTTAGAATTCATAGCGTAGTCCAGAGGTGCACAAAGCCGCTCGGAGCCGGATACCTCTTTGCGATTCTAGGCGCCAGGTCAGCGGCGAGCATGGAGCTGTTACGGTTTTAACCACATTATGAGTGGGGGTGACTGCAGTCGTGTGCGTGGTAGGAGCCTACGCGCACATAGTCACCGCCCACGCTTTGCTGTGTTTGGCAACATAATACAGTATTGTCTCGTTAGCGACTCGCTGGTCGGGACCGGCGTTGAGTCGGTATCGTGAACAGAACCCTAATTCCGAGTGTTCGTTTCTCGCTTCTTTCTGGCCGGAGGGGGGAGCGAGATGGAACACTGCGTGCGCGGCGAGCGTGCGCGATGGTCGCAAGCGCAAAGGACAGAATGTCAGGCGTCCGAAAGATGGAGCGAGACAAAACATCAACGCGTCGTCGGTCTCGTACCGTCCTCGCTCGCTTTCAGTGCCTCTCGCTCGCTCTCGTTCCATCTCGCTCCAGCTTTCGCCGGGCAAGAGTGAGACAAAAGTGGTGGGGATAGCGAAGAGTCGGTATCGTGTACACAAAATCGAGTCGCTAACGAGGAAATACTGTACAGGGTGATTCTCTCGTAGCGCCTGGCAAAGACATGCCGCATGTTAACCCGTGGCGAGGTCAACCCTCCGCGGGGCCTCACCAAATTTTATAGCTTTCGACCCTCGAAGGGGTTGGAGTGCCTATTAAGAAGTGAGAAATCTTCGAGTTCCGCATTTCTCATCAGATCGTTGCGGAAACGACGTCAATCGATTCCTTATGTTTCGCCGATGAAACTGACACCAAGAACGACGTAATTCGCACGACAATGCAGGAAATTACATGAAAAATTGATTTGCATAATTTCAAGCTAACTTCGTTGAAAATAGTCCGATTTACATCACGTTTGGTATGATTTTTATCAGAAAAACATAAGGAATCCATCGATGTCACTTCCATGTCGATACGATAAAGAATAAAGAATTTCGTAATACGCTGAGATGAATATTTCACATTTTCACCCTGGACTGCGGGGCGCGGACTTCAATTTGCTGCGGTCGGCTGAGAATTCATACCTGTTTCAGAAATAAAATAATTCTTTATTCTTTATTGTATCGATATGGAAGTGAGACCGATGGATTCCTCGTGTTTTTCCAATGAAAACCATTCCAAATGTCATGTAAATCGGACTATTTTCAACGAAGTTAGCTTGAAATTATGTAAATCCTTTTTTTCATGTAATTTCGTGCATTGTCGTCCGAATTACGTCGTTCTTGGTGTCAGTTTCATCGGCGAAACATAAGGAATCGATTGACGTCGTTTCCGCAACGATCTAATGAGAAATGCGGAACTCGAAGATTTCTCACTTCTTAATAGGCACTCCAACCCCTTCGAGGGTCGAAAGCCATAAAATTTGGTGAGGCCCCGCGGGGTGTTGACCTCGCTACGGGGTACGAGGCGGCATGTCTTTGACAGGCGCTACGAGAGAATCACCCTGTAGCTGCACGCTTGACTCTACTCGATGCCCGGAATCACAAAGAGATCACCAGATCAGAGCGGCTCTTTGGGCACCTCTGCCCTAGAGGCGTAAAGACAAAAACAGCAATAGAGAATTCAGTAATGAAAATGTCAATTTCGTATTAGATCTACATCGTCGAAGATTAACCAATAGATTCCTGGTACTTTTCTGACGGAAATAACACCAAACGTAATATAATTATGATTAATTTAATGATGCGGATACCTCTGAATAGTCGTCAGTAACATCAGTGGACACGCTGCGGACAGGAAATTAGCACGGACTTGACACGGAACTGATATGTGTTTGAACTTTTTAACGACTTGTTTACACTCAAACTATTCCAATTAAAATAATGGCGCAAATCCCTTTGAACTACTTGGAAAGCAACAAATTACTCATAACATTTTAACCTATTCGATTAATCAAGGGTCTCATAATAATTAAGGGCACTTCGCGATCAAAACACAGAATTTTTTGCATATATTCATCCCACAACATCTCAAGAATGGCCAGGTAAAATTTTAGAATAAAATCCTTAAGGCAGAGATGCATAGGAGTCGCTTTCACCTCCTCACGATTTTGAGCGCCGGGTCAGAGCTGAGTGTAGAGCTGTTATGTTGCTAACCACGGCATGAGTGTGTGTGGGGGGGAGGAGGGGGCTGCAGTAGTGTGTCTTGCAGTTCCCCCACCTATGCTGTCGTTATCAACGTAAGGGCCTATGCACACGACGACTTTTTGCAGCGATACAGTTGCGCGTTTCAGAAGGGCAACTGAAACAATTGCCAGCGATTATATCGATGCAAACGCGCGGCCAAGCGGTCACTCAGTGTTCAGCAAAGTTCGGAGAGATTCGGCTGCACTGATGGAGGATGAAACACCTACAGGAGCGGTGGTAATGTGTGCATGAACTGCGCTGCGTCAGTCACGCATGCATTACCACCGCTCCTGTAGGTGTTTCCCCCTCCATCACTGCAGCTCCATCGTTCCGAACACTGCGTCACATTTGTATCGCTGCTGCGCATCGCGACTGTACTACGCAAGTGTGTAAAGATAAACGGGTAGCGACTGCATTGCGCTAGCATCGCGGCCTCTTTGCGTGTATGGCGACTGTGTCTCTGCAAAAAGTCGCCGTGTGCATAGGTCCTAACAGCTCCACGCTTGGCTCCTGAGCCGGCGTCCAGAATCGCGAAGTAAAAGCGGCTCTGTGCACACTAGAATGTGTTGAATTACGATTTTTATTTAAACTCGAAATGTAATAGTGCCCAACAGTTGCCTTATGCAAGTATAAATTCGACGCAAGAAAAATTTTGAAATCGAATGATATTTGACCATCGCGCATCGAGGTAAAAATTCAAAATTTTGGAAAAATACTCAATTTCTTAAAAAGTTTATAAACGTTTTCCTCGTGCTATTTACATTCACCGAAGTCGTAAAATGATATTTAAAGACACCAAAAGACTTTTCCGGTATAACATTTCAGTTATTATTTAAATCGTTTGGGTGGGGGGGAAGCTTCTATTAAGATTTACTGTGCAGCTTGTGGCTCGTCCATATGAAATTGAGGACGCCTCAGAACGCATCACGAGAAGGCTACGCGTCGAGGTCCACCCACACCCTACCCAACCAACCATTCGTTAATTATAACAATATTTCAGGGGAAAATTAAATTTGTTTTTGACAATTCAACCGCCAACTGGAAATTGTGCCTTGGTTTCGAAATTTCGCAGTAGGTGTTTTGATTTTAATGTTGAACGAATAAATCCGTCTCTATTCTTGAAACCCACAACTTTCTGTGCCGATTCTGAGACTAACTTCACACATCTCTCCAGTGATTGAGTGTGAGATGAAGTCCATATCCTATTCCGGGACAAACCACTCTCGATCAGGTGGGAAATATGCTCGTTCGAAACATTGGTCAAAAGAGGAGGGCGATGACAATGTTGTGGAGGCCCAATCAATTGTATTAAAATAATTTTGAGCATTGTTACAGATCGCGTATTAATTAGGGTCATCCTTAAATTACGTAAGGCTTTGGGGGGGGGGGTCGCGAATTTCTTACGTTTTCTTACCGGGGGGGGGGGGAGTTAGGTAGCGTCTAATGTAATATTTTTAACCTAATTTTCAATAAATACAAATTCTATCATTAATATTCCGGGAAAGTAGTTTTAGTTTAAATGCTCTTTCTATATTCTCAGTAGAATAAAAACTTGAAAACTGTTAATTTACGAAGAATTTTCGCAGCAGGCTAATGTACGATGTTGGTCTTCTGCCTTTTGTATACATAAACAGAAATAATTCCTTGAAATGCTACTTACAAAATAAGCGCCGTTCTAGGATGGACTCCTTAAAATTCACGTCACAATGAGCAGTTACAAGCCAAAAGAGGATCGCACTTTAGCAGCAAATCAAGCTTCGAAAATGCTTAGTAAATTAATAGTTTTTAAGCTTTTAGTCTGCTGAGAATATAGAAAGAGAAATTAGTGAATAATTAAAAAAAAAAAAGTAATATCCGCACCGGGATTTGAAGTCTTGATTTTTAGCTTGCGCGCCAAGCGCTTCGATGTCGGGAAAACGAATTCTCGCCGGAGAGCGGTGGCCAGGGAGCGCGTACGGCACACGGATGGAGGGATGGGTATGTTTGTGTGGTGCGGTACGGACGCTAGGAGGGGGTACGCTTGGTCGTGGAGTGGTGGTAGCGGCCGTGGGACAAAACCCACCGTTCTGGCATCACTGGTTGCACGAGAGAGTGCGGCAACCGGAGGAGAAATTCATCAGAGTGAAGTAGGTGTGGAGGGGGCCGTTCTCCTACGGCTCTACAGAGCAGGCGAAGAGGAGAAGGAGCCACTGCGGCTCGCAAGCCGCTAGTTCGACACTCCTGCCCTAAACCCTAGACTCTAAATCGCCAGCCTTGTCTTTCGCGGAGTAGGTGTCGGATAACCGATGGCGTCGACCGTTAGAATATCTCTCGTCTCTAATGTTGCTCTCGTTGCTCTGGTACCGGGCAGAGATGGGCAAAAAATTATTTTAAATAAAAATTGATTTCGAATAAAATACAAACATTTTATTCGAGAGTCGTCGAATAAAAATAATTTGGGTTATTTTTATTCGAAGCGCCTCGAATCACTTTCTTATTCGACGGGATTCATTCGACGACAACGCATGATTTTTTTATTCGACGGGAATTCATTTTAAGCTTAGAATGATTTTCTCAGTTTCAGTCGTATTTTTATTCGAAAGTTATTCGAAGTTTAAATAACTTTGGCCGAGCCTTGAAAGCCTGTGATCGAAGCCGTCGACTTGCCGAGGCGAGTGACGTTGTATGATTCACCCGTATAAACTGCAGCGCGGAGTTGCTCGGCGATGTGTCATCGATTATACAGAAACGGAATTTCTTTATTTTTCGTCGTATCAATATGAAAGTGAGATCAATGGATCCCTTGCATTCTCCCGATTAAATTGACAAAAAATTTATTTAAATCGGACTACTTTTAAAGAAACAGGCTTTCAATCCTGCAAATTAATTTTATGCCTAATATCGTTAATTACAGTTCAAATTATGTCAGGTTTGGTATCATCCCGTCGAATAAAAAAGTGATTTGAGGCGGCGCTTCGAATAAAAATAATTTGGATTATTTTTATTCGACGACTAATAACAATAAAGTCTCTTTTATTTGATACTTTATTTAAGTAATGCCCATCTCTGGTACCCGGGGCGTGCCACGGCCACTGGTCACTTCCTTCGAACCGCCGTTCAAGTTCAAGATGCAACTATCAACTTGTCGATCGGCGGCTCTCGTCCACTGTCTTTTCCTTTTTGGCAAAAAGAAGGGGAGGACGCCACTTGTTCCGGCGTTATGCCCCTAAGGTCGTTGCCCATTTCGCCGGAGCGAAGCGCGGCGATCAAAGCGAAATGTTCGTCGGCGCTGTTCTGTCATATAGGCGATGCGTGGTCGCTGCTGTTCTGTCATATGAGCGATGCATGGTCGCCACGCTTCGCTTCGCGGCGCTTTAGCCTAGTGGGCGACAACCTAAAACTTCCCTAATAAATTAGGAAATCGCCGAATTGATAGCGCAAGGCTGTCACGTTGGCCTCAGCACGATCGATTCGGAGATTTGGCGCCTTCGGCAAAACGTAAATTGCGCTACGATTCCGCTGAATCGCGCTGCCGAAAGGAACGTGGCGAACGGGCAACACACGTGCACATGTAACAGCATCAAACTTGATTTCGGGTACTACGAAACTTCGTACCTTCGTTTATCCCACACTCAATCAGTGTTGAGATGTGTGAAGTTAGTCTCAGAATAGGCACAGAAAGTTGTGAGTTTCGAGAACAGAGACGGATTTATTCGTTCAACATTAAAATCAAGAGGCCTAATGCGGAAATTCTAAATCAAGGCACAATTTCTAGTCGACGCACAGTGGTCTGCCCAATAATAATCTAGCGGGACAAAAGTCGCAGGTCGTACATAAATCATGAGTTAGGCGGAAATGTTTATTATTTATTTGAAAAACATGACCCACATGGTTTTACCACCCTTAAAACTTTCACATCAGCCTCCAAGGGGTTTTTAAAACCAAAATTCGTATTCTGGGTTTTTTTTTAAATACAGAAAGCGAATATGAACTGTGTTTTGTAGAGAAAAATTGTTTACCACCACGTTATGTAGAATGAATTACACATTTTAGCTTCTAACATCACCATTTTTGAAGATAGAATTATTTTAATTATGAATAAAAATTATGTAGAGTTGCAAATATTTGCCGCTATAATTTGTGAAATATGTACTCTATAAAGCAAATAGAACAAAACAGCACAACAATTTTCAGGTTCCATGAGGTTCCTGAATATCTATAGCTTTTCCAACGAAATCTATTGAAAAATTCCATCATTTTTATGTTTTAATTCTGTTTGTTGGAAATTAAAATACTCATGGCTGAAGCTTGATTTACTATTTACTTGTACCTCTGCAATCCATTATTGAAAATACTAACAATTTAAATCGCGGTACAATTGAGCACATCTGGAATATAGCTGATACTGTCGCATTCTAACTTTATGAAATACGTATAAAGTTGCATACCATATCATTCCGATACCTCTGACTCAATAGCTTGTGATATGACCACGATTCTTTCATTTTGAATGCTCATGATTATGGACTTTGTCCCGCTAAACCATCAATACAGACCACTGTGCGACGGTTGAATTATTAACAAAAATTGGATGTTCCCCTGAAATATTGTTATAATTAACGAATTGTTGGTTGGTTGGGCAGGGTGTGGGTGGACCTCGACATGTAGCCATCTTCTCGTGGTGTGTTCTCAGTCGCCTTCAATTTCATATGGACGAGCCAAGAACTGCACAGTAAATCTTTATAGAAGCTTTTCTTCCCCCAAACGATTTAAATAATAACTGAAATGTTATACCGGAAAAGTCTTTTGGTGTGTTTAAATATCGTTTTACGACTTCGGTGAATGTAAATAGCACGAGGAAAACGTTTATAAACTTTTTCAAAAAATTGAGTATTTTTCCAAAATTTTGAATTATTTACCTCGATGCGCGATGATCAAATATCATTCGATTTCAAAATTTTTTTTTGCGTCGAATTTATACTTGCCTAAGGCAACTTTTGGGCACTATTACATTTCGAGTTTAAATAAAAATCGTAATTCGACACACTCTAGTTTGCACCTCTGCACTAAGGGTACAGATTTTATAGACAGTTACGTGGGGCCAACAGTGTGAACGCCTTAAAAATAAATGTTTTTCGAAGATGAATTGTGACTCAGGTATAATAGATAGAAACGTGATTTTTCTTTTCAGGAGGGGGGGATTTCGCCTTGTTGGGGCGAAAAGTAGGTAATTCTTTGTGAATTTTTTGTACAAAAACGGTTCGAAAAATTAATTTGAGGTTTGGCAGGCTGTTTTATTGTATCGTCACTTATTGTTCTGACTTTTGGTGTGTCAGTGAAAAAAAACGTGGCACATATAGAGCGCTGACCGAGAGCGTTGAAAAAAAAATCGTGTGATTCTGGCGTTGACGGGAAGTACTATAAGGATTATATGAAACACAAAAAAGAAAAGAGATTCTTAATCCATATGAATGTGGCTATTTGTGGTAGCGAAATTGGGCTAGAAACAAGGACCAAATAACGAAGAATAGATAAACAAGTTCAAGAAGGGGGTATGTAAATCTAGTAAATTCCTGCAAAGAACTATAGAGGTATAACTTTGGCGAATACCACTTTAAAGATCTTTACAGCAATTTTGGCAAACAGAATTATAGACTGCAGTGGGGAAGGAGGAATCCTCCCAGAACGTCAAGCTGGGTTCAGGAAGGAAAGTGGATCTGAAGATAATATCTTCCTTTTGAATGCCAAAATTGCGATGGCACTAGGGGAGAGAAAAAGGGAAATTAATAGCAGGTTTTTATAGATTTTAGAAGAGCCTTTGACTCAGTTGTACACGCAATCCTATGGCAAAAATTATTTCCAATGGGTCTGACTTCGCAATTCTGAAAGTAAAACTAGGCAGTGGAATTGTAACAGAAGAAATTGAAGTGACGCAAGGGGTATTACAGGGAGACTCGATTAGTCCGATTCTCTTTATCCTGATGCTCTATGATATAGTAAACTTCGTCAGAGAGAGAGGGCACCACAAAATAATTGAGGAGATGGAATTATTATAGTTATTATTTGCAGACGATCTATATTGTTGGCTAACAACGTAGTAGATTTACAGGGTAATTTTGAATCCTTATTAGAATACTGTAAAAGAAACAGCCTGGAGCTGAACACATAGAAAACTAAAATAATGATATTCCAAAAGGTAGGGGGGAAATGTAAGGGATTTAAATACAGGGATTTGAAATTGGAGATAGTAAAGAATAACGTTTATTTGGGTGCCCCCTTTTGTACCTCAGGGATGTTTAATCAGGCAACAAACTATTTTGTAGGTAAAGGGAAAATAGCTTTGGGTACAAATGAAAACCGATGGTTGGAGCGAAGATGAATGGATGGAACGGAAGACTGAAGCTCTTCGATGCAATAGTGACAGCAGCAGTATTATACGGATCTAGTGTGTGAGGAATTAGACAGGAAGCAACGACCGAGAAAATTCATTCATGCTTTTTAAAATAGTTACTGTGTGTTCCAACGCGCACCCCCAATTGTCTGATAAGACTAGAAACAGGCAGAACAAAATTGGAAAGTAATAGTAGAAAGAACACTAAAGTATTGCGAGAGAATATGTAACATGGAAGAGTACAGATTCCCACAAAGGTGTTTAGCAAAACTTAAGGAATTGGATAAAAGCAAGAATAATCCAAGAAATCATAACTGGTATATACAAATAATATGGAATTGGAGAGTGCGGAAATATTAGAATTAAGAGAACAAGATGAGATATCTAATCAGATAAAAAATGTGGCACCGCCTGCCAAGCGTCGTCTTTCTGTGCAGTAATACAACCCCTGGCAATAAATTTGGAACCAAAAACCAAACGCAAAAATACGAAATTAACGAGAAACACCAATATTTTTTATGTATAATATGCAACGGTATATATATGAAACGCGTGGTAATGTTAAATTGGTCAATTTTAAAGTAAAAGCACCAAAAATAATTAAGAATTTTGTTTATTATATAATACAAAATATGGAAGAAACAAAATGTGTCTGGGAAATAAGTATGGAACGGACCGATGTTCTGGAAAAAAGTATGGAACAATATAAATTTGCAAAGAGATTAACAATAATTTTTTCAGTATTTATATTACCTAGTATTTTCTGACATTTGTACATGCATATTAGTTACTTCATGGTTTTTATTTCATTATTCCCTTTTCAATACTCTTTTCCTGAAATCCGAATCATAACAAAGCCACTGGTAAAGTTGATACTCTAACGTTTATGTTTTGTCACTGTTTACTGCACTCGCTTACTCGCGAGTCTCGATCATGTGCCACAAAGTGGGAACAATACTGTAAACGTAAGTCTACGACATATTCCGAAGTCAGTGTATTTTGAGACAGTTAACAAGCAAGTCGAATGAATGAAACATGCCGCCACGCAAACATTTATCTAACGATTTAAAGTTACGCATAATTGCATTATTGAAAGAAGGTAATACTCGGCAAGAAGTAGCTGAAATTTTGAATTGTAGCCGAAGTGCAGTAAGTAAAATAAAAGGAAAATTTAACGAGACGGGCAGTGTGGTGAATCGCTAGAGAGGCGGACGTCCGCGCTCAACTTCAAGAAGAGATGACAGACGATTAAGACAGATCGTAAAGAAAATGAGAAGAGCCACATCTCACGAAATTAATGAAAAAATGGGGTATTCTTTCTGCAAAGCAAAGACAAAGCCATTTCTCACTAAGGAACACAAAAAGAAACTTTTAGAATGGTGTAAGAAGTATGCGCATTAGACTACAGAAGATTGGAGTAAAGTTGTTTTCAGCGATGAATCGCGTGTATGCATCGGAGGAAGAGATGATGCAGGACACTTCGTGTGGAGAACACCAATTGAAAAATTTAGTGAAGATTGTTTGAATTTTAAAATAAAATATCCAAAGTCCTATATGGTCTGGACCTGTATGACAGCTCAAGGAGTTGGACAAATATGCATTTTGTATAAAAATATGAACTCTGAAGTATATATTCATATATTAGTACACTTTTTAATACCGAGTTTAGATCAGTGGTTCGAGGATTCGGATGATTTTTATTTTCAACATGACAATGCAAGTTGTCATCGAAGCAAAATAGTTCAAAACTACCTTCAACAACAAGGCTTTCGAACCATAAAATGGCCAGCAAATAGCCCAGATTTAGGTCCAATCGAAAATTTGTGGGCATTTTGGAAACAATTTATACGCGACAAAAACCAAAAAATAAAAATGAACTTTTGGAAGCCATTAAGCTGTCATGGAAAGAAATTTTGCCATCACAGTGTGAAAACTTGATTACATCGATGCCAAAACGTATACAAGCTGTGATACGTGCACGTGGGAACGTCAGGAAATACTAGGTAATATAAATATTAAATCAATTATTGTTAATTTCTTTGCAAATTCATAATGTTACATACTTTTTTCCAGAACATCGGTTCGTTCCATACTTATTTCCCAGACACATGTTGTTTCTTCCATATTTTGTATTATATAATAAACAAAATTCTTAATTACTTTTGGTGCTTTTACTTTAAAATTGACCAATTTAACATTACCACGCGTTTCATATATACACTGCCCGAAATTACCATAAAGCCACCATGTTTATTGATAAAATCTTATACTTTTTCCATGCTACTGATAACTTTGTGTATCATACCATTTTGGGAGAGTTAAAAAACAGCATATATAGATCGGTTGGAATAATAGAAGTAACATTTACTTTAAAAAAAAACGTAAAAATAGAATTTAACAAGGAACAAAGTGCGAAATTTCTATAAAGCCACTTGCTTTTTAAATAAATAAAATCAAAATTAACAATAGTTTTTTCTTTATTTCTATATTAACCCATTAGCTGCCACGATCCCCACTTGGGACTTTTTCAAAAATATCGAATATTTTTAAAACAAAACATAAGTTCAATATAATTATACTGTTACACAACTTTGTGTGCACATATATAACTTATCCGGCCAAAAATTTTGAAAAAAAATTTGGTAGTTAATGGATTAATAATTAGTGTAATTGCCATTTCTTCGAATAACATCAAAAATGCGGTTCGGCATTGACAAAATCAAAATTTGAAGTGTTTGTTCTTCTATAGACGCCCACGCTTCATTTACCGCGTTCCATAATTCCTTAATGGAATTATATTGCTTGCAATTGCCATAAACTTTTCTTGCAAGTATTCCCCAAAGATTCTTAATAGGGTTCAAATCCGGGGAACAAGCTGGCCTTGTCAAAGCCCTAATATCTTTTTGATGTAACCACTGCTTCGTGTGTTTCGATGTGTGAACGGCAGCGTTATCGTGTTGATAAATGAAGTTATCGTCTTCAATTTCTTCTGTAAATGGTATTAAAAAAAACATTTCCAGCAATTCTTTGTACGCTACCGAATTCATTTTGTGAGTAATCTTACATATTGGAGTCTTTGTGTTGCCTCTGAATGCAGCCCAAATCCTTAATGAGCCATGTCATGGACCAAAGAATGGGAATATGTTATCTTTTCCGACAAAAAAAAAGTTTAATTTAGATGGGCCAGATGGCTATAAATATTATTGGCATGATTTGAGGAAGGAGAAAAACGTGGCAATGAGTCGTAACTTCGGTGGTGGCTCATTAATGATTTGGGCTGCATTCAGAGGCAACAGAAATACTCCAGTATGTAAGATTATGCATTGATTTTGTCAATGCCGAACCGCATTTTTTATGTTATTCGAAGAAATGGCAATTACAGTAATTATTAATATATAAATAAAGAAAAAACTATGGTTAATTTTGATTTTATTTATTTAAAAAGCAAGTGGGTTTATAGATATTTCGTACTTTGTTCCTTGTTAAATTCAATTTCTACGTTTTTTTTTTAAATAAATGTTACTTCTATTATTCCTACCGATCTATATGCTGTTTTTTAACTGTCCCAAAATGGTATGTTACACAAAGTTATCAATAGTATGGAATAAGTATAAGATTTTATCAATAAACATAGTGGCTTTATGGTAATTTCGGGCAGTGTATACCGTTGCATATTATACGTAACAAATATTGGTGTTTCTCGTTAATTTCGTATTTTTGCGTTTGGTTCCAAACTTATTGTCAGGGATTGTAGTACATCAAGTGCCTAGAACTAGTTGCAGTGTACTCAGTTTAGCTGTAGCTGCGACACCCGCGAGTATAGGTCGAATTTTAATATTGCGGACTGCTCTGGGCAGTTTCCAGTCTTCCGCAAAGTTTTTATGAGCGTCGTCTACATTTGATCTAGACAAAAAATTGTCATCGTGTAGACGTACCTTTAAAGTCCCTTTCTTTATGGTGGAGATACAATAACAATGCCTAGCGGTGGCTTGCCACTCGAGCAATGTCACAGAAACTAAAAAAAGAAATAATAAATAAAATAGTTCAAAAGCAAAAAAACTTCCCTATACGAAACGGCAATTTCATATGCACCAATCTAGTAGATTTTCCCAAACGTTAACCCTATTTTTTTCGAAAATATGTAGTTACCTACACTTAGAACTCCATTAACGACCTTCGTAAATATATATCCACTATCTCACTGAGTTCCATAGAATTCGGAGTGAGACAGTCCTTAATGCAGCTGCCAAATACTTGAAATATTCAAGTGCTTAAAATTTAAACCGAGTAAAACTCGTTTCTTTCGAACCAAACCAAGTACTCGGTTATCCAATAATACTTCAAATAGCTTCAGTATTCGAAGAAGTTTGATAAAACTCGATCTCCTTGAATGATTTGAATGGCTTGAATGTTTGAACGGCCTGTTTGCATACAAGCTACTTGATTCCAAATGAATAACTTAAAACTTCGAATTACTTGATCGATTTTGAGTTACTCCAAAATTCTAATACTACTCAGGAATTCAATGAAATAATAACAATTATTACTAAATAAGGATGGACGTTTGATTTAAGGCTTATATTCAATTATTCTGAACGACTCAAGTTACTGAATACCAGCACTCACTGTTCATAATCGATACCCACTAATTTTATTGGTAATTTGTCAACTTATCCGGACATATGTATGTATGTATATTAGGAATTATATGAACATTATATAAATCACCAAAATTTAACTTTCACACATAATAAACCCTATAGGTACATATTTTACATGTTTTTTTTTTCTTAAGATATAGCAACACTTCTATTCTCGAAATAACCTCTTTTTATATCGATTGATTTTATTCTTACAAGACCTTCAATTAAGTGGTATTTCAAGTAGCTCAAAGGCATTTGAATCATTATTTCCATTCGAATAGCTTAAGGGGACCTTCCGGCCTAAAAGTCGATTTTTTTCATTTCATTTTTCGAATGTTCAAACTTTTAGGAATACGTGTTTAAAAGGATTTTTTAAATTCGTAAAATTCCCGAAGTTATAGGCAATTGAGTAGCGGAAAATGCATTGGTAATACCCGGCCACTCGGCACTCACGTAAAACTTTAAACGCGTTTTTCTCGAAACAGTGTCCTCAAAACGGTAGGATCTGTATTTCCAAAAGTTATTATCCGATTCGACTAAAACTTTTTTTTACTTTGAAGAATATACTTCTGGCTGGGGGGGGGGGTACCAGAAAAAAAAACAAAAAATTGAAAATTTATAATTTTCAAAGGCGTTGAAAGGATAAAAACTGTAGGGAAAAAGTGATTTTAAAATTCAAGTGTCGTTATATTCTTCAACATAAAAAAAGTTTCAGTCAAATCGGATAATAACTTTTGAAGATACAGGTCCCACCGATTTGGATCAATTTTTTGACGCCTTAACTTTAACGACTCCCCAGTGCCGTCTGCAATGATTAATTATAAAACAAAAAATATATTTCTGTAGCTTAAGACATCCTTAATACAATGCAAGAAATCCCATTAAATTCTATTTAGTAGTTTTCCTTTAATTAATTCTTAAATATCGCCTATTTTTTTTAACTCTAGATCGGAAGGTCCCTTTAAATGTAAGCAAGTCGTTAAAACGTCCGAGCTGTTGAAATCATTCAAAGAGATTGAATGTGTTCAAGCTTGATCGAATAATTAAGCTACTTCGACATTCGAGTACTTGGCTTGGCTCGAATGATTTGACCTGAATTCAGTTTAGCTTGAATTTTTGAACTACTTGGACAGCTGTAGTCCTTGCCCTTCTTTTGCAAGTGTCGTATAACGCAGAAGTATCCTGCTTTTCCTTATTACTGACAAAGGAAATGATACAATTTTTGACACTATTGATTCTCTTTATTTTCATCACTGTTCATGTTTCTGTTTCTACAGAAAATTTCTTTGAAATTCCTTCATGTCATATACGACAGGGCTGGGCAACCCGCGGTCCCTTCCCCGACTTGCGTGCTCTGCTGAGCTGTAGGAAAACTACCCCCTCCATACCTCTTTTACTCCTATACTCTAAACAGCCACACGGAGCTCTCGCTCCTACATAGCTGATATTGCTGATGGTGGGGGAACTGGCGACTGATAACGGGGATTGTGCGGTCCGCGGCAGCGAACAAGTTGCTCAGCGCTGATATACGATACAATGCTAAGAAAATAATTACAAACTTTCTCTTTCTAATAGCAATTACAGGTAACAATTAATTAATTCCAATTGCTCACTCCCATTTAGTTTTGGCACTTAAAACGTATTTACTAATAATAAAAAAAATAATTGTCATCGTTAACTGCTACGACTCTAGATTGGCTATGCCTCACATGACACTCATGAATAATAAACATGTTAATTAAGATTATAAATATTTTGGTAAATATTTCGTTAATCATTAGATTTAAAACAAATAGTATAATACTCTTGCATTCGGAATTTGGTGTCCTATCATATTTTGATAAAAAAAAGTTGAGTATACCACTTAAATATTTTTTTTTTCAAAAATTCAAATTAAACGATTTTATTTAAAATGCGCTAAAAACTAAAAAATAATTATTTTCTTGTACTACAATTTCGATGCTGTTTTTTCTCTTTAAATAAAATCGTGAAGCAGGTTATCTCACAACAAATTCATTTCAACGATTGATTCTCTATTCAATTGATTCATATTCTGTTACGAAATATCCTGCTCCACGATTTTATTTAAACTGAAAAAAAACGTCGAAATTGTAGTACAAGAAAACAATTATTTTTTAGTTTTTAGTGCATTTTAAATGAAATCGTTTAACTTACATTTTTTATGTATTTTTTTTATTAATAACTTTTTAATGTCTAAATTTTTAATTGTGGTTATATGGTTGATTTCATTTCGATTGAATTTTGATTTGATTTGTGGCTATAGGCTGATTTCAAGACATTTGGATTTATGGTTGTGAGTTATATTTATTGGTGACTGGGTAATTTTTTAAACCCTTCGAGTTTTTTTCACAATTTTGTATTTTCATCCTAACAACGTACGCCTGCAAAATTTCAAGTTTATCGGATAGTTAGAAGCAGGGATTGTATCCCGTAGGTGGTTAACCAAGGAAGGTTACTGTAACCCGTACTAACCACGAGCGAACGGTTTCTAAATTCTAGAAAGAGCCAGTTAACCCGTTCGTAGCGGGTTACTAGTAACATAAGTCTGGTCTAGACAGCCACTTAAGGGGATACATACTCTGGTCACCCGGCCGAAAAATTGAGTAATCTTTATGAATTTTTGACTCAATGAATAACAAATATAATCGTGCAAAACTTTTCACATAATATTCATCTACTTCAAAACAAGCACAATAAATATACAACGAACAAACATAAGTTAAGTAGAGTAGAAAATATAAACATATAATATATATAAAACGTAGTAAACATAAATATTATACACACAGTCACACACACTTACACACGTATTAAACTATTCAATTACATTTGTTCGAACAATCATAATATCATCTAAAATATGAGTGTTTAATCTCGATCTCTGATCATTGAGTATAAATTTTAGGCTTGAAAATAAGCTTTCCACGGACACCTGACTTGCTGGTGCTACTATGTTTCTCCCAATATTTCAAAATATTCTGTTCCTTACTTACTCTTGAACTTTGTGAGAAGGCATTTAATTGGGCAGCAATACTAAAACCTGTTTGTAACGAATTTTGTTGTTCTGCGTCTCTTCCTAATATTTTTTCAAGGTCATCAGTTGATGAAATTGAAGAATTGTGAGTATGTGTTTCACTATATATACATACATTTTATATACCTCTCCGTATACATATATATGTATGTACTGCTAGAACACAACGTTGTATTGTCGCGGCGGCAAACTGCCGCAAACCGCTCGTCTGCATCGGGCCTAATACGGTAAAAACCATAGTTATAACCATGTTTTCAAATAGTAATCAATTTGATTTCAATATCAGACACTCCTTGGTAGAGTGATGCGTGCACGTGAAAGTAATAAATATGCGAGGTCAAGGATTAAGTTGACCGCGCCGAATTCGCGAGCGTCTGCAGAGGGTACGGGTTTGCGACCCTGTTGTTCGGTGCTTCGGTGGTACCGCGCGGATGAAACCGACTGTTCGATTTCGGGGCCTTTACCTAATGTCTAAAGGTGTCAAAAATATTCGAATCCTAGAAAATATTAAAGAATGGAAGCTACACAATAATACATGCTATACAGATTTTAGTATTGCTGCGGCATTAAATGGATTTTCATAAAGTTCCAGAGTAAACAGGGAAACATATTTTGGAATATTCGGATAAACACAGATTTTCCGAACTGCGAATACTTGCAAATATTGTACACGCAATACCAGCAGCTCAAGTGTCCGTGGAAAGATTATTTTCAGGACTCAAATTTATACTGATATATATATAAATATATAACTATATATATATATAAATATATATATACAAATATATACATAAATATATAACTATATATATAAATATATAACTATATATATATATATATATATATATATATATATATATATATATATATATATATATATATATATATATATAAATATCAGTATAAATTTGAATCCCGGGATTAGGGAATTTTTAAAATTTTCATTACAGTCTCGGATGAAAAGTTGAAAAAACGAACTTGTCCAGTTGCAATCTATTCCAAAACGACGTAACACGTCATCTGGTAAACTAATGGTTCTAGCTTCTCAAAAAACCTCAAGTCGTTTGGACCAATTTTAAAAAAGTTATTCAGTTTTAAAGGGCGTTCGAACACTTTCGTGAGCCAGTGTATGTCTGACATGTCTTGAGTGGCTGTGCAGACTACACTCTCTTATGCCACTAGTAACCCGCTCGGAGCGGGTTAACCAGATTACACGGGTTATAGATGTCTTGTGTTACCCGGTTAGACGGGTTAGTCTATGGTACTAGATACCGAACGCGGTAAGGGTACGGGTTACAATCCCTGGTTAGAAGTGGGTTAAAATTGAGTTCCTAGATTCGAACCAAACAACCATACAAAAAAATCGTTTAAATCAGGGGTGCACAGGGAGCCGTTTTTAGCGCCTAGCTGCGAGCAACTCGCCTGTGACGTTGCCAAGGTTAGAATCGGTAAGGAGAACTGCAGTAGTGTACGCGCGTGCTCGTGGGCTCGTAACGATTGATAGGTTACAGCCGAAAATTTCGTATTTGTCGACACGCATTTCATAAAAAAAAAAAAACAAAGGCGGATTGATAATCAATAAAAATGGCATTTAATGAAACCCAACCGGTTCCTCTTTAATAGACATTTCGGGCTGGTATTTTACGAAATATAAAACTGCTTATAACTGCATAACTAAGCATTATCGGACATATACGTATACCAACTTTCCTTATTATCTTGATGAGTAGAGCCTAAGTGCAATGGTGGGCACCACATGCGTGTACACTAGGCGCCAGAATCGGTTTGCCAAATTTCCGAAGGGAAGCCGTTTTGACGCCTAGAGTACATGTGTATATTTATTCATATATAACTTTCTAACTTTTATAAATGATATATATCGTTAATTAAAATTTGATTTTCTTTATGTCCGAGTTATTTATTTGTATAGTATTAACTTTCTAAATATTTTATGTGTCGGGTAAAAAGATAAGTATTATTAGCATTAAAAGTTTCATTATCAGTAAAATCGAACCGTCAAGTCATATCAAAGCCGGCAGTGACAAATGTTTCGGAAATTTCATGACACCCCTGAATTTTATTACGGGACCTGTTCTGCACTGGGGCTCCACAAGGAACCCAGCCATAAATACTTCGCTACGAGCCTACGAGCACGCACGCACACTACGTCAGTTCTCCTCACCGAATCTCACCTTAGCAACGGAACAGGCGGGTTGCGCGCAGCTAGGCGCTAAAAACGGCTCCCTGTGCACCCCTGGTTTAAATACAAACAAACAAATAGAAGATTGAAGCTGAATACAATCGTCTAAAAAGTTAAAATGACTTTGAAATCTTGCTTTTTATAAAATAAAAGTAGGACAATGTAAACCATATAACTTTCCTATACAATATTTTGTGAAACTAATAACTTGATCTTTCTGAATGCCAAAGGCGTTTACAAAAATTTGTATGAAAAGTGCCAAACAGTGTGTGTAGTGAGTCTACTACAGCACTTGTTAGCACGTTGCGACAAGAAAAGGAAAAGGGCGATTATCTTGCTGAACACTCAAATGGCTAAAAGTCATTTGAAATGACCAGTTAAGTGGTTCACGCTACATATTTATTATTATACGAGTATCTACAATTGAATCTTAATTTTTCGTTCATTTACTTTTTACATATTGTTGGCCTAAATATTAATTTGACCACATCTTGCTAAAATATTGAGAAAAAAATAGAACACTATAAAATTGTATTATATAATGGTATTAGTGTTTACTTACCTAATCCAACAAATGAGACTATTTTATCATGATTGTATGTCTGTATATTAACGTCTTCCTCGGGAGCTACGTAAAGCACAGAAAAGTCTTCTTTCGGTTGATGATATTTTTCCATTATCCCCATAGGAGGCGCAGGTGGTGGTGGCATATATGTAGGTGATGGAAATCTTGGAGGATAACCAATACACGGTAACCGTTGGCCCATTACCGGGTGCATTGGCTGTTGCGTTACATGAGTATTTGGTGATTCCATAAAATTAGAAGTAAACTTATCACATCGCATATGTTTCTCAAACATTGGAGGGTATCTATCAAAATTCGAAGATGGTTTGTTTACAAGTGGTGGAATTACAGAAGGAAAAACAGAACTGGCAGTTGAAGTCTCTTCAGTTACAGAATCTTCAGATAATAAAAGTTGTTCGTTAATTTCGAAGCCAAACCTAAGTTCCGTTGGTAAATCACTATTCTTTGTAATATCAGACGAAGCTTCGTCTAACAATATGACAGCAGGTCTCAAGACTTTTTGTTTATTAGACACCTGCGATTCTACTTTCTGAGACTGATCTGTATCCAAAGGTATACCTTGTTTGTTTTTTTTACATTCACTATCTTCTTGTTGGTCTTGTTTCGAATTTGTCAAATGTATATTTCCCGACTTAATTGTTTCATGTTTAACATTAGCATTCTGCTCTTTCCCTGTTTTTATTGGTGTTTCATTTTTACTTGATTTACTGGTACCCGATTCGATATTTTGCATTTCTTGCAGTGATCTTGGATTATTTTGACAATTGACTTTTTGTGTTTCAATGTCGTCGGATGTTCCCATTGTTCCTGGACTACTTTTGTTTTCCGAATGGACACCGGAGCATTCAGTATTATGCACTTTCTTGGAATTTTCATCGTGGTATGAATATCCGGTTTTTTTTAAATGTTGTTCTTCATACGATACTTGATTTTGTACATTTTGACTGTTTTGAGCATACCCCCGACGTGGCCGAAGATTATTACATCTTGGATTCACAACGGGATCTTTATTGTTAATATTGTTGCAACTGGGATTGTTGTTGTCGGAATCAAAATTACAATTTGTTACTGAATTTGCTACTAAAATTTCATTCGAATTTGTGCTATGATTAGAAGTCACATGCTTCTGTTCTTGTTGCATTAGATTTTGCTGCATTTGCTCAATGTCCTGCACATATTTAATAACCTGAATATTTTTATTAATAACTTCTTGAGCTTCCGCCTTTTTCCTTTCCGTCGAATTTTTTACCTTCGATGATAAAATCGGTGAAGGTGGTTTTTCAAAACTGAGGTTCAAGAAATGGTTTGTATGGGTAAAATTATGTTGCCTCGTTTTTCTATCTGAGTGTTGTAATTCATCTAAACTGGGGTAATAATCTTGAGGAATTTTATCCGGTTCTGAAAGCGTTTTAGGCGGCACACTAGGCCACGATGATGTGTTTAACATGCTCGGCACTATTGTAGACATATTTAACACCGAACTATGTGTCATGTTCATAGTTGCCATACGAGCTATGTCTGCGTAACTTGCTTGTGGCGTTCCGCCTGATGAGGTAGCTATTTTCGATAAATTGTGTTTAGAAGTATTTGACGTGACTGGCAATGAATGGACAGAGTCTGAATCGCTGCTGTCTGATTTGTCGCTGTAAATGATAATGTTTATAACACAATTTTAATAGGATCAACTATAATCATAAAATAATAGTATACTCAATCTATTTAATGAACTTTGACGTCGTCCCCGCCCTCGCAACAAAAATTACTCCATTATTTACCTTGGTGGCATACTGCTTGCCGATTTTCTTCTACGTTCAGGAGAAAGAGGTGTTCTGTATTCATTGGAAAATCCTCTGGAGTTCTGGAGATAAGATCCGGATGTTGTCAAGTTTTGTGCTCTACTACCACTGGAACTTCTCCTTTGCTTTTTACTTTTCTTCTTTTTCGTAACTACCAAAAATTCTGTTTCGTGTTCCGGCTCTGGATTGATTTTTTTATTGGAGTTTCGGCGACTAGCATAATCATCTCCAGTATCATTGCAATATATAGACTGACCTTCTTCTGTTCCCCAGGATCGTCTATCACCGCGGCTATCGATAGCTGCGTCCCCCGTGCTCTTTTGTTTCGCACGTCGCAAAGCAACATTAATGGTGCCTATCCAAGCAATATAAAACATAATGTTTGCTTAATTATACATTTTCCAAGTTACGGCATAAAATTATTGTAGAATATTAGTTACTTACCATGTTGACTCGATAAGTTACTAGCGACACTAGAACTAATATTGTTTTCTGTTGTGAGGTCTTCAAGCTTAGTCTTGGATATTTCTTCAAGGGAATTAGATTTCTGTAACTTGGCGGGTAACTGTTCCCTTTTAGCATCTTTCTCTCTACTCCTTGGTTTCGCTCCAGAATTAGTTTTGACTCTCACTGGATTGCCAGGTTTTCCTTTTTTACTTTTGGATTCTTTGTTTTCAATAAAGTTAATTAAACTCTCAATGTCTTCGTTACGATGACCTTCAACAGCTTCTGCACTGTATACAATAACATTATGTTCCTGTATATTCTTTTTACCATTTTTTTTCCGTTCCCCATTATAGTTTTGCACTGCATTTCCATTTTCGTCCAAGGATTTCTTTTCTCCAGACGCCGTAGTATGCGCTGTATACCTGGAACCTTCTGTGCAAAATTTACGTACTTTAACTTCTTACAAGTTGTGTACATAGTAAAAGTAAACTATAGAAATGATTATTCTGTTAGAGTGATCATGTGCACAGTTTTTAACGGAAATAAATATACAACATTAGGCTTAACTATTAGGTATTAATTATAGGTATTTTAACCCTTTGCACTCGGTCCTTTCTGTGTGCAGATTTTCCAAAAACTCGTTGTTTTGTACATCAGGTAATTGTAGTGTGTTACTGATACACATATTTCGAATAGAATACCCGACACTGTCTGTGCCCGATAACAATTCCTCCAGCTGTGCCTCGCACTTTGAGTACAAAGGGTTAATACTTATATTTTTGCACTATAATTTGATTTAATTATTAAGTATTGCAACAACTGCAGAATAAATGATTTCATATCTAATAATTTTGATGTATCACCTACCCATTGTGATATTCTGTGTTTGTAAGGACGCAGACATCATGGAGCATAAGCTTGGTACTACTTTACCCTGACTAGCACTAGAAGTATTTGAGGTTCCACCGATACCACACTTCACACTGTTAAAAGTTTGAAAAGAAAGTGTACCATTAACAGATATTTTTGATTTATCTTGTTTCCCACTATGCTCTCGGAAAGAAAAATCTATAGTAGTGTCCACTGGGGTCTGAGCTATATCGAAAGTAGTGTGCGATATATACTGAGGTCTACGCGGTTCGATAATTTTCATTTCAGTTCCTTCATCGTCTTCCGTATCCAAAGAGTGAGGTCTTTGAACCCCACTTATAGCGGGTCCCACATTCCTCTCGCTAATGGTGCCCACCTAATACATATACATATAAAAATTAGTAAATAAGAAATAATAGTGCGTAATTTAATTATTATATAATTATATCACTATTCCTACCAGGACCGGTCAAATGAACGTGTTTAAAATTTCGATTAGAATTTCCTATATACAACATAACTGAATCGCCTTTAAACTTCACGACTTTTCCTCAAATATACGTATGTACATGATATACTTCTGAATAAAAGAAACTATATTTTTATACTGTCAAATTGGCTATTATCTTCATTCTATATTAAAAAATATAAGTTGTGCTAAAGACCGGTCCTTCGACCGGTCGCGGTAGGAATAGGTGTATACATGAAGTGTCGGTAGGAACAATTGCATTTATATCGCCTAAAATTTGTAATTTACCTCAGCATCACCTAAATCGATTACCATGTAATCTGACTTATACTCTGGTGGAGGATGATCTGAGTCAAGCATCTCATTTGTCCCGTGTTTTCCTTTATTACTTCGTTTCTCACGTATTTCAAGTTCACTTTCACACAAATCTTTTTTTATATCTTTTTTGTCCTTTTCTTTCTCTTCCTTCTTTACGCTAGTACACGATGGTTTGTCCAGGGATTTTGATTTTTCTTTATTGGTCCAGTCATACGCTGTCCGCTCTTCGCAGAAACCCTTCTTTGTAAACAAACAAAGATGTATTTAGATCTATTATATTACGTTGTAATTTATTATATATAATATTACATACAAATCAGCCATATCAGTTCATAATGATATGCCTGTAATACCATTATACACATAAATAATTATTATGAGTGTTCCTAATTTACGAATACCGTGTTTTTTCAATTTTTTTTTTCAACGGTTTTATCTTCACACGAGCAATATTAATAAACAGGACACAAAGGATTAATCGACTCTATTTCAATAGTTTAAAATGGAAGTGTTTGTAATATGTACCTTCTTATCGAACAATAAATCTAAATTAGCCAACGAAGCAAGACTATGCGATGCATTAACATTTGATGGTAATGATCCACCTTCCCTTTGCCTTGCAGATACACTAGGTCCTGTATATTTCTTATTCTTTCTTCTACTTCCTCCGTAAGTATGGCTAGAACCAGACGTCAAGTAGGCAAAACTGCTATCAAACTCTGAAGTAATAGGTTGTGTCAAATTCTGCAACGATCCTCCGTGCGTGAGCCTTTCAGATACAGAGTCTCGTTTATGTCTCCTACGATTTGTTCCAGGCAGGCAGCGTGAATTTGCTATTATTCTACGACCTTCTTCAGTTTCATCAGCCTCCGCTTCTTGCAGTAGCTCCTAAAATAATTTCATCAAAAATTTATCATATTTGTAAAATGTACATGGTGGCAAGGCAGAAGGGTGGTGATTCTACAGATAAAGTAAGTCAAAAATATAGAATAAGATTTGGTCATGTATTGCGCACTTTTCCCAAAAATTGACTTTAAATTTCGGACGGGTGCACGTGCACCGCAATATGGTTTTAGGCACCCGAGGAGCATGTTTCTTCCTTAATACGTGCTCTCGTTTAGTGTAGCAAAGAGTGTTCCACTTACTACTTCAGCGTGCCGCTTGAGCACCTGTGTTCAAAGTCAATTTTCTTGAGAACAACGCAAATTATGAAATAATTTTATTCTATATTCGCTACTTCTTTTGCCATGTAGAATCACCACTCTTCCGCTTGTAGCACCAGTTACGAAGCACCCTGTTTGTTATCAAATTCTTTTATTAATCTCAATGTGCAAGAACTGAAGAGAATAATATACTTACTTTAAACAGGCTGGACTTTCCTTCACGATCTTTGGGACACTTATATGTTATAGCTTCATCCAATAATGCACGTAATTCACCTTCATTTAATGTAGACAACGTAGCAGGTTCTTCCTGAAAGTTACAACCAAAAAGACAAACAGTCAAAGCCTAATCATGTACGATTCAGGTAGTATGGAACATAAATCTAAACAGTATTCTTTACAAATTAATAAATAGATTAGAACCAGGTAGTTAATTTTTTATCTGTGAAAGTAAGGATGTATTCTTATTAAATAACTATTATATATCGCGTACAATAAAGTGACAATACTGAATATAACTCCGCACGGAATGTACGGAATATATAGGTCGAATTCCAAATCGCCCGTGATTTTCATTATGGTAGGTTTTCCTATACGCGACTGGACGCAACGTCAAGAACTTCAAAATCGATTTTCTTGAAAATTAAGCGCGATATCAAAAAAAGTTGCTCTTTCTTTTCTACTTATAACAAGTAAATAAGTCGAGAAAAAGGAATAAGATTTTTTTATATTGCGCTCCATTTTAAAAAAAATCGACTTTGAAATTCTTGATGATGCGTCCAGTTGCGTATAGGGAAACTTACCCTAATAAAAATCGCGGGCGATTTGGGCGAAAGTGGAATTCGCTCAATCATGATGAAAACAAATTCTGATCTAAATTCAATTGAAACATCTTAATATATAAAGCAGAAAGCTTCTATATGTTTGTGTGTTTGTCTGTTGCCTAAAAACTTTCGAACAATAAACTGTGGAGTTAAGGAATATGCCTTAACTCATTATGCCTGACTAATCCAGATGAATGTGACCATTTTCACAACTAAAAAAAAATTGTTTTTTGTATAAAAGTAGAATCTTTTTGGCGAAGCAGATTTGCAAAGTTAGTACACGATAAGATCGTTACTATGTAATGTGTTTGCAAACACTTTCTTTATAATCTATGCATGATGCAGGACCATGTTTCGCAATCGAAATTTAACTGTGGTAAGCATGCCAAAAGGTTGATCTATTCCCTTAAAAGTGAAGATACATTTAAACTTATGTTGGCAAAAATAGAGTACAATCATTATACGTATATAACTATCACATAAATTATTTTCTTCATCGTTCATATTTTTAATGTTACATTCTGTTTCCACCCTGTTAGAACTTGGGTAACTGCACTCATAACATAAAATATGTAAGCCTTAATTACTACAGATTCCCTAAGATTTGGCTTTCAATAGTACAGATGTTACCTGCAGTTAATTCTGAATATTTTCATCATTATAATTAAAGCATAAAATACAAGTTAGAAAACTAAATTACGTGTTACTTATTATATTCAATACTATAATATGTATGTATCTACGTATACAAAGTACACAGGAGGCAGATAAGCGTGAATATAGACAGCTCAGAGAGAGAATTTAAGGTTTCACTTATTGGATTTTGTAGAGAAATGTACAGAGCATATTGAGAAAAGAAGTACATCAATATATGTAAATGATACGTACTGTTGTCAAAATTAATACTTCATATACATATACACATATTGAATTTATGGACTTTATTTATTTATTCTTGTGAATGCAATTAACTATATATTCATTGTTAAGGGTTACAAGAGATAATGATAACAAAATACCAGAGAAGCTTTTAACTCGGCGGGAGGCACTACTGGGTAAAATTTACCACAGAGGCGCTAGTTGTGAAAATAAGAAGACGTTTTTGTTACAATTTTTTAAAGAACTTTAATAAAGATTTTAAGATATTTCATAAATTTTGTTTGATTCTTAAAACACTGCACTTAAACATAAAAATTACAAAGTTAAAAAAAAGATATTCTGAAACCATGGTTTTTTACGTTTCAATTTTGGGTATTTTTGACCCGGTAGCGAAAACCTGTGTTACAATATGGGATGCGCCTCCCACCGGGTTAAAAGAAGACAAAGATAGAGTAGACAAATCTTCCTATAGTGAAGTATGTATATATATATTTATTTAATTTCAACCTTGCAGTCTAGAAATGTGACTTGGTTTACAATTATATTCCTAACCTTACAACTACTCACTAGTGATGGGATCAAGTATACTGGAAGTAGGTTCGAATCTGACTGTATAGTTTCAAACAGTTCACAAATACTTCGGGAAAAAAAAATTTACTTTCAAGTAGGCTCGAACCTTGACGAGAAAGGTTTGAACTCTCTATAAGGACTTTGAGAAATGTCAGCGGTACTTGCAAGTATAATCGAACCCTGACTATTTATAGATTCAAACCTTTTAACTAAAAACTATACCTAAAACATCAAGCTACAATATCCAATATTAACTTGCGTACAATCTAATACCAAATACGAAATACAACGAAAAATATCTTAAGTGGTACGATATTGGCAATTCTCAGCTATGTAGATTTTTGTCTTTCAGGGTTCGAATACTACTTTTATGAGATTCAATTCTTTCAAATGTCGAAGAACTTAGAAGTACATCCTCGAAATCTTCCAGTACTTATTCTGAGGTTCGAAACCGGCTTCTATAACCCAAGTACTTTTGAAGTATATAGAATGAAATGCCAGCTCTTGTGAGTAATATTCGAATCCCATGAAGTAAAACTTTTGTGTTGGAACTGATTCGGATTCATGAGTACATATTGAACTTGATCCCATCCCTACTACTCACCTCTCATGCTCTCTCACACTCATTCACACCCATGATTATTACCCTATATCATTAACGCACCCTCTCTCCCATACTACCTACTTTTCTACTAAACTATTCCCTCTCCTACCATTCCATTCTATTGCATGTTATTATTCTTTGGTATCATTTAGCTCTCTCTCTTTCCTTATCTTTTTCTTTCCTCCTTCTTTCTCTACCCCTTAACCATTCCACTACCTCCTCAACCCTTCTCTCCTGAAGTATTTTTTCCACCTATAGTGATGTATATAAGTATATAAAAAGCACAACAATAATAACAAAAGCAGAATGCCTGGATTTAAAACTGCCACTAGCAACCAAAAGAATAATGGCAGAGGTTAGATTAGCAGGGATGCAAGAGTGGTCAGCGAGGACAGAAAATGGAATAGCATATAGAATAGACGAAAGTATAATACGTGCTATGTGCAACAAAAATGTGCCAGAATCCAGGAAGCATATATTAGAAGAATGTGCTCGGTATGCCGAATTCAGAACGGAATTTCTGAAAAACGACTGGACAGTCATAATATCTTAACATATAAAGCAGGAAGCTTCTATATGTTTGTGTGTTTGTCTGTCGCCTAAAAACATTTGAACAATAAACTCTGGGACGACGAAACGTGCCTCAGCTCATTATGTCTGACTAAACCAGATGAATGTGACTATTTTCACAAAAAAACTAAAAAAATTTTTTTTTATAAAATCAGAATCTAAATTTTGGGCGAAGCAGAGTAGTAAAGCTAGTCAACATATAAAGAAAAGCAAATGGGAACTAACAAACTTCATAAGGAACAGCATGAGGCTACGAGTATTTTGTCTAGAAGAATAACAGAAGGAAGACAATTATCTATAGGGTTAAATTATTTAATATAAAATTAATTTATATTAGTGACATATTTCTATTTATTATTACAATAAAAAAACCCTTCTACCGTAATTTTATAAAGATTATAAGTAAGATTATATACAGATTTATAATTCTTGTGAGTGTTTGATATAGTTCAAAATATACTCTAATTTGTTGCAGTACTTAAAAGTAAACAATAAAATTAAAAATTTGAAAATCTAAGAATCTGGTTTCTGGAGGGCAAGCAGGCTCCTGGATTTTCACAAATTTAATTTATTCCCTAAAGTGGGGGTAGTCAAATTTTAATAATTTAATTTCAGTTAATTCGATTCCAGCGAATAAATTATCTGTAATAACTTTAAGTAGACTGTAAAAAAACAAAAAAAAATCCAAGTAGGCTATAAGTAAACCTAGGGTAAACCAAACAGTGAATGACCAAAGTGTTGAATCTAGGGACCTTTGAGATTAATACTTGAATATATTTATGTATAACACCAAAACAACTGTTGAAATTGCATTTAAATTTATTTTCCTTGAAATTTCTATAAAAATAATTACTTATTATTATCGTAATTTAAAAAAAAAATTATAAAATGCAAAACGTGTAGAAGTCCAATAAATGACCGCATACTTTTAATAAGAATTGTACTTATTAATGTTTGCTTAATACGCGTTACTAAAAATGTAGGATATTAAAAGTGCAACTACACTCCATTTATAAACATATAATAATGTTTAAATTTATAATGGACATTTCTTTGGCTAATGGTGATTCACTGGTATGCGGTCAATTATTGGTTGGTTTACCATATGTAAAATCTAGAAGCATATCCTTGTATACAGTTGTATAATATTATTTTACGTTTTGCTTTTGTAGTTTTGAATGTGTATGTAACGTAATTATTATTCACCATATGTTAATTGTTAACTCCCTTTAAACAATTTTATGACGGAAGGTGTTGCATACCAACGCCATTTAGATTTATTTTTCTCTAGTTTTAGTCATTCGTTTACTTCTACATCTAGCAATAGCAAACATCCTAAATTCCTTTTCCTGTGATTTCATCCATCCCTTATTACTAAGGATGGGATCAAGTTCAATATGTACTCATGAATCAGAGTCAATTCCAATACAAAAGTTTCACTTCATCAGATTTGAATACTACTCATAAGAGCTGGCGTTTCATTCTATATACTTCAAAAGTACTTGGGTTATAGAAGCTGGTTTTGAACCTCAGAAAAAGTACCGGAAGAGTTCGAGAATGTATTTCTAAGTTCTGCGACATTTTAAAGAATTGAATCTCATAAAAGTAGTATTCGAACCCTGACAGACAAAAATCTACATAGCTGAGAATTGCCAATATCATACTACTTAAGATATTTTTCGTTGTATTTCATATTTGGTACTAGATTGAATGCGAGTTAATATTGGATATTGTAGCTTGATATTTTAGGTATAGTTTTTAGTTAAAAGGTTCGAATCTATAAATAGTCAGGGTTCGATTATACTTGCAAGTACCGCTGACGTTTCTCAAAGTTCTTATAGAGAGTTCAAACCTTTCTCGTCAAGGTTCGAGCCTACTTGAAAGTAGAGTTTTTTTTTCCGAAGTACTTGTCAACTGTTCGAAACCATACAGTCAGATTCGAACCTACTTCCAATATAATTGATCCCATCACTACTTATTATTCATTCTTGTACCTTGATCTCTATGCCTCATCCCTTTCAACCCCTACTTTCTGAACCACCGAAACCACCTATACATAACACGCAACATCTCTTTCAAAACACTCTTGTTCCGAAGAGTCTCGACATCCTAGTCTAGCTCGAAAATCTATTAAGCTGTATTTCGCCTAAGTTTCCATAAATTGTACTTTTGTATTATTATACAAAATAAATGGAAATATTATAATCACGGAATACAAAAATACTAACATAAAGATTATGCTAGACGATACGCCTTATCTTTATAAAATACTACTACTACTACAATTCATTGCTAAGAGAAATATCTATATTTCCGAATTCACCATTATTTGCCATTAATCTGTGTGAATAGCAACGCCCCATTACGATATTAAAACGCATAGAGCTGTTTATATAACACTAAAAAATATTGCTTCAGTGTCCTTAATTTCATCTACTTACAAAATGCAGCATGAATATTGTTTTAAAAGGATTATCTTTGCGCCTAGGTTATAAACAAAGGAGAAAATATTAGAAAATAAAAACGTACAGAAAGTGTTTTATTTTAGTTGGTAACTTGACCAACACAGTCCCACTATAACCTGATTACTTGATTCAAAGCGAAATATCTTATTAGAATGGCCGCTCGCGTAAAAAATAATTGACTACCGCGAACTTTTTGTTTGCAGGTTTAAGAGTACACAAACATCATTCGGAGAAAGGATTTAGAAGCGAATTTTGCTGAAACCTATGTGCTAAAGTTAAAAGCGATTACGATTGCTCTCGGAATATACCGTTTTTACGAAGATAACAAAACTTTCCCGAACTTATTGACCGTGAATCATCATACATATAAATGAAGCAATTTATACATTCTCGTATAGTTAGGTTAACGATAAACTGTTATCGTTCTTCAGAAAAAGAAAGAATTATCATTCGTTTTGCAGTATTGAATAAGATGACCCTGAAGGAAAAAAGAAATAGGTACTTGGTTTCGTACGAACAATACAAACCAATTGTACTTGAAGATTCGGAAAGCACTATTAATGAATATTCGTGGGCAAGTCCTTGGAAATGCAAAAAGTATAGCCAATATAGCGAGTTTACCTTCGCTCGTAAATTAAAATAGGACACACACCAGGAATGAGTTTGGGCTTGTCCAGAGATCGATAGGGGGTCGCGATTAGCTAATTGAGACACGAGGCGATATCAGGGTAACTTACAGAGCAAAGGAAAAATCTGCTGGGCAGTGCCGGCACGGAATTTATATTTTTAGAGGGCACCTGGGTCGGCTGCAGTCGTCTCTGCTCCGTCCAACTGCAGTCCCGCGATATAGCACCGTTACGCAGAAATTTTGCGCATTCGAATACGCGATAAACGTAGCCAACGATACGCTATCACTATTCAGAAGAAATAATATCGGCAGTATCGAGAATATGTTGCCGATTTAAATGCTACTGTGACGAGCGGGCGCGGCGCGCTCTTCTCAGCATGGCCGCCACCATTACACTAAGAACACGGCCATTCCAGGATCGTAACATGTAGGGGTCCCTCGATATTCGCATTCGCATTCGTTAACTTTTTGTCCATCTACACATTGGTCGCGAAAATATTCGAACGCTCGCAGTCAATTCTACGCTGGACAAGAATATGTGTAATTGAGAAAATTTTAGAAAAGTGTGGTAATTATGAAACACTACTTAGTCAGAATGTACGTTATGAGTTATAACAGTCACAAAAAAACACTTAAACGATAAATTATTATTGTATCATTAGAGTTTTCAATGTTCATTAAAACCACCTTTAACATTAATTATATGCAATAATACAGTAATGTATGATATGTGCTTATTTTACATTGCAACCTGCATTTAAGGAGACCTTTCGGTCTAAAAGTCGTTTTTTTTTTGTATTTCATTTGTCGAATGTTCAACCTTTTAAGAATATGTGCTTAAAAGGATTTGTTGAAATTCCTAAAATTCCCGATGTTATAGACATTTAAGTAGCGGCAAATGCATGGGCAACAACCGGCCAATCGGCGTCTACGTAAAACTTTAAACGCGTTTTTCTCGAAACAGTGTTCTCAAAACGGTGAGACCTGTATTTGCAAAAGTTATTATCCGATTCGACTGAATTTTTTTTTTTATTTTGAAGAATATACTTCTGGCTAGGGGGGATACCAGAAAAAAATACAAAAAATTGAATATTTATAATTTTCAAAGGCGTTGAAAGGATGAAAAATATAAGGAAAAAGTGATTTCAAACTTCAAGCGTCGTTATTTTCTAAAAAAAATGTAATTTTGTAATTTTATCTGGTTCCTGCCCTAGCAAAAAGTATATTCTTTAAAATAAAGAAGTTTTAGTCGAATCAGATAATAACTTTTGGAGATGCAGGTCCCACCGATTGGGATGAATTTTTTGACGCTTTGATTTTAACAACTCCCCAGTGCCGTCTGCAATGATTAATTATAAAACAAAAAATATATTTCTATAATTTAAGACATCCTTAATACAATGCAAGAAATCCCATTAAATTATATGTAGTAGTTTTCCTTTAATTATTTCCTAAAAATCACCTATTTTTTTGGGTTCTAGACTGGAAGGTCCCCTTAAAGCAAATACAAATTCATAAAACGTTTTGTATTCGTTATACAAATTACCACAATTCTTTCAAATTTTTGTCACTGGAATACTGACGGTTTGACTATGTAACTTATCTGTTTGCACGTAGGGTATTGTTTAGTACAGTTTGTAGTTGCTCTTATACCTTACTGTATATTATATACATAGTTGTGTACCCACACGCATTATACATGTAAGGTGAATGTCCCAATTTCTGCTGATTTAAGAGGTAACTCGTCATAAAGAAGGTGTAAAAAATTTGTTCGTGATCAAAATTTGCAGAGTAATTGATTAATTCTTTAATAATAAATCAACCAATTCAAAAACTAGTTAAGAAAGATATTTCAAGATGTTTCACTATTAGTAATTTGTAATTAAATATATGTAATATTTGTAACTTAATATAATGCTCTAAATGTCCGTGTTTCTGCTCATGAAAGATAGCGATGTATGTATTGCTCGTGCAACAGTCGTGTAAATGTTTAAATAATTTAGAATTATTTTCTAGCAACTATAATACAAACGTAACGCATATAATAATGAGAAAAATACGAAATGAGCAGAAATGGGGACATGAGCAGAAATTGGGACATTCACCTTATATATGTATATAATTTATCCAAATAAATTACATGCACGTAACATTGTAATGTTAAAATTACGAATGGATTATATGTCTGCTTTTTGTTTTGTTTAACATGCATGAAATTAAATGGCACAGAATTACTTTACTCTATTACATTCAATTTGAGAGCTCTAATTATTAATTTGCTGTTCCATTGTTAGACTTATATCGCTAAAGATTTAAATGAAATTATTCTACCACCGATAAAATAAAAATATTGTAGGATTGGCAATATTCATGCTATAATTTAATTTCTTGATTATTCAAGAAATAATATTAAAGGTCCAAATAGATATATAGTAATAATTTCTATAATCACATTTTTCACCCTCACTTTTCTTATCATTAGCATTTTGCATGTGACCTACGCTACATAAGCATTCAGAATTAATATTTTATGAAGTCAATCCATAATAATACATAGTAGAAAACATATTAATTGGAAAAGAAATGATTGATCACTATGATTAACTTGATAATATAGTAATATACCTAGATCTGGTTGATTTACCTATCTCACATTTGAAATTAATTTAAATTAAAAGCAGAAAACTATTAACTGATTAGGAATCGTGAGATTTGATTGCTGAAGAATGTATTATAATAAACGTGAATTATTGCAACAGACATACAATTTGTACCTATATATTTTACAAATTAGCAGATGTAACTAAAATGAGAAATAGAATTGGGAAATGTTATTATATTACTATGTGTAATTCCATACTTTTCATTCCTATTGTTAATAGGCAATATGTATGTTGTATAGCATTGGGAATTAAGATTAAGATATTTTGGTGCCTAGTACTAATATATGATTTTTCGTAATTTAGTTCATTCAACTGATATATATATACATACATACATACATACTTTTCACTTGCAAATAACTAAGATGTTCTGTATTTATATGGTAGTTAATCTTTTCATATCACTATCTAAAGATCGTTAGTTGGTTGAATACATCACCATACTTATAACTCACCTGTTTATTATCCGAAGTAACACAGGTTGATGCACTCTGACTTGTTGAATCTGTATTGGTATCAATGTTTGTTGAAGCACTTTCTGTGTTCAAAGTCTGATTAGTAATAGTCTCAACACCTACCACTGAATTTTCAATATCTGTTTCATTAGAAATATCACTACGGTTATTTTCAGCAGTTTTATCGGGAGCTACTGGTTCTTGACGATGTTCCGGCCCTGGGGCCATTTTGATCGAAATTGACAGCGCTGTGTCCGCTGTGCTCATAGCTTCCTCATCGTTTCTCTTTGGTGTTTTCAAGGTCTAACGACCCCTTCGGACCGATCGCAACTTGAGATCCTTACATTTCGCATTACGTGAATTGTGTTGGTTTCGTTTTAAGTTTATTAAACTATCATAACCATCACTTCCATGTAGACGACAGGATTTTCACTGTTCCGAAGTTACACAAGATTAGGACCGAACGCCTTACCAGATCGGGAATTTAGAACGTTTCACTCGGCTTATGAAACCGTATACAAACGGTAATTATTATTTTTATGAAAATTATATTAAATTCAATTGAAGGTCTTTCCAATGTGCTCGACTTTTACGCGCGTACTACGCGCAGTGCGAAGGTAACAAAAATGGCACCGTCTGCTATCTAGTGTCGTGATTGTCGGTCAATTGGAAAAGTATTATATTCTGTTGATTTTCCCCCAATTATACCGCTTTATACCTTAATTCAGCTTATACGTGTCTTTTATGTGTTAAGGTTACATGTACAATTTATCTTTGCTCTTTAATACAAACAATCTTTCATTGTAAGGTTATTTCAGAGTTACTTGCCAACTTCGACTACAAACTATTGATGAGTACGTTATACATTCTACCAAATTGGAATATACATTATACTTGCTGTATCAATAACTGACAACTGTTTATTTTTTTTTGTTCGTGTAATACATTTATCGGAAGAAAAATTCGGAAATAATAAGAATACAAATTCGAACTGTACGCCGTTTCATTATCCATACAGGTACTTGTACCTTGAAGTAATTTCTGGCTTTTTCGTAATCAGTACACTTTATGATTTATTAGCAAACGAACGAATTTTTAATTATGATTAAAAATGTATTGAAACAATTCGATTTGTGCCACAAGTATAATAGTGGTTATACCATAAAACGTACAATATAAAACCATTGGCAAAGCTCTTTATCGCATTTGTCAGCATTTCATCTTGAAAATGGAAAATCTCATATTCTCGGTTGACATATTAAACTGATTTGCATTCCGTTACAGTTTGTGGAGAAGGCATTTAAGAAAGTCCAATTTTAGTGTAACAGCATGAGGTTGATAATCGCCGTGCTTCAGAGTGCTCATTAACTCAAAATGGCCGCTATCGATATTAAGCTACACATTTTCTCTCGTGTACGCAGCTACGCGAATCGCTTTCTTCAAATAAAATGCAATTTACTGTTAGTGATTTTCCAACCGGACATATACGGATGAAAAACGCGAAAATATGTTTGTTCAAAGCTGCGACAATGTTTTTGGCACTGCTTGTACACACACCGAGAACTATACAGTTCATTCTTGTCACTGTTCTGTTGTATACGGGCCTTGGAAAACACCAAAATCACTTTTAAAACAATTCACTGACAATGAAGGTACGCCTCATGAAGTGACAAGTAGCCTGATCATACCATCGGAGTGCATTCGAAAATCATTGGTAAAGTATCGATCGCATAATGTTACTTCTGTACACACACTTTCTCAGGGCCACACAAATTCTATTTATTTAGACTGTCTTTTGCAAGAATACTCTATTCAAAGACGAACAGGAAATTTCGCTAATGAGAGTCCGTTTCAAATGTAACAATAACTATTTATGCCCGAGTAAAGGGAAAGTAGCCCACCCCAAAACTTTATATGATAATGCCCGAGTCCATCTGTACAGTCAATTTTATCACTGGAACATTTTGCTCAATTTCACTATCAGACGAAGATTGTTCTGAGTTAATCACATTGGAAATAAGTTACGGGAAAACTGACGTAAATCTGCAGACAGTTTTCTCTCGACACAATAAACGATTGCTTTTGCGCAGAGAAACGGCGGACCAGCCGTTTAGCCTCCGAAAATGTCGTCTGGTTTCAGGAGCGTAACTAAATGTCAAGCTGTATTTAGCAATTGCTATTTTACAGTCTATTGGAAATGATTGTCCTTGATATTGTTAAAATAGGTTGTCAATGATAAATCTTTGCAATTTGAATGACGACAAGTTTTTTTTGGTCGCGAACCAGATTTGTTCAAGGATGTGCGATTGTTACGTTAAAAAAATGTTTGCAGGCTTATTTTTTGGAATAATTATACACTAGCATGAAAATTACATATTATAAAAGCCATGATTTTTTTTTAATTTTGTAATGTATCTACCAGTTAAATAAAATTGTATAGAACCTATGGGTAGGCTGATTGATACAACACTGTTGCGTATCTGCGTCACCGAAATCGATATATCTAGAACTCGATTATGGTGCGATATGTGATTCTCGATTCTGACAATTCATTCACGTTGTATACCTATATATTGCTATACGTTTCTTTACTGGTAATTCGGATTAAATTGGAGAGCACAGTGTGTAACAGCAGCCGCAGGGGGTTGTTAGAAAGTAACGTAAGGTGAGAATAAAAAAAGATATTATATGACACGAAAAGATAAATACACTCTTTACGCTCAGTTACAGGTTACGGGTGACAAATTTCGTTACATTTCCCACAAAGCCGAAAGATATTCAGAGGCGGCAAAATGACGAAATCGGAGAATATATTTCTATTTGTGCCCAATATTATTGGTAAATAAATATTTTTACATTTTAGCAGTTTGGTTAGTTAATAATCATTTGTGTTTCATAATAAATCTCTTATATGTGAGGCATTGAGAGCAAAAACGGACTAACCCATATAAAAGAAAAATTAATTTTTCCTATCTTATATGATTAGTATAGCCTATTGGAATACATTATTGCTACTAGGGTAGATGTCCCAATTACCGTGCTTTAACACCGACTTGCTCGCAAATTAATTACTGACTTCTCTTTAATTTTGCTTGGTGAAAATTTATATTGGTGTTTTGAACTTTTCTCTTTATTAAGGCATTTTTTCGAATTGAAAATGTTAATTTTTCATATATTTTTTTAATTGAAATAAAAATACATGTTTTTGTCCCAATTACCGTGCCCTGAAAAATGCGTTGTCCCTATTCCCGTGCCCCCAATTACCGTGCCTTTTTTTGAATAGCGTACCCCCGGTTAGGTTATGTCTTTGAACATTGAACTGTTCTAAACATTTTTTTGCTCTACGAGAGGTGTTTTTATGTAATTTTAATATGACCTTTTCATTACAAAAGCAAAATATGCAAATATAAATTTCTGTTCACCCGTTCTGAGAAACGAAAGTAAGGTTAGGTTTAGCAGTTATAGAGGGAGCCAGTGGGATTCGAGGGGCACGGTAATAGGGACAAGCGTTAAATTCCTGTCTCAATTACCGGATTCACTTTAAAAATAAGAAAACGTTTCAAAAGTGCTCATATTGCTATTTTTTCATAAAATTTGAACCTTTTATGATATAATAAATACTTTACATAAGTGCAAATCATGATAATTATCAATTTATTCACTTCTGTAAAGTACGTCACCGGAAACGGTAAGGATTTAGGTAAATCCATCGAAATCTTCATATGCATTTTTGATTTTTTTTTACTATGCTTTAATTGTTTAAAAATGCAACATTCTCGTTTGTAACACATACATTAATAGTTTAACTTAATTAAAAAAAATTCTTTCCTTATTTATTTATACGAGTTTTTTTATACGGCTTCTTTAAGCATAAAGGCACCGTAATTGGAACATCTACCCTAACTGAATTCCGCAAAAGAAGTGGGTTAGTCCGTTTTTGCTCTCAATGCCTCATATGTATTATATATTGGAAAACACAAAACAATAGATATAGAATTGTTGATGGGTATACATAGTGTGTGTGTGTGTATTTCACTTTTAAATTCTAGTAACAAAGGTATTTATTTTGTATACGGCAGTATAATTTTTTTTAGAAGTTATTTTATAATATTAAAATATTAAAAGTTATTCACTATTTGTTGTTGGATTCACTATTTAGTAGTATATATCACACTTTTATTCAATTTATTGAAAAGCAAGATTTGAAATGAACTTGCATAAAGATAAGTAATTAAATTCGAACATTCTATGTTTGAAAGATCCTTAGGATCTCTACTTCATGAAAAAGAAGAAAAATTTTATCCCTATCCATTATATTAAAAATCTGCATAATTATTTTTAGTTTGTTTTTCAAATAATATCGAATCAAATAATATATAAAAGATGGGACTGCAAGCATAACACTTTGAAGACTTCTTATATTGATTTAGAATAATCCATACATCAATTCTTTTATGTAAGACTCTAATACGTTCAAAATATCACATAAATACTGTTTAACTAATAACATAATTTTTATATAAATGTTCAACTACATTTCTGCAGAAATAGTAAATAAATTGAAAAATATGAAAAACTTATAATAAAATATATATATATATATATATATATACACACACACACGTGTAAATAATATTATTATGGGCATGATAATATGTATCTGTTAACAGGGTATGGCAGAGTAATTTTGGCTCTTGTATCCTTTTATTTTATGCCAACCAACTATATTATCGCATTATGGTGCTATATTATTAGTGCACTATTAGATGCGGTGGATGGGCATGCAGCAAGGTACTTTAATCAAGGTACCAAATTTGGTGCTATGTTAGACCAATTAACTGATCGGGTTGGTACCATGTGTCTATTAGCTACGTTATGTGTACTTTATCCGTCATATACATTTTGGTTTCAATTGAGTATGGCCATCGATATTGCTTGCCACTGGATATATTTGCACACGTGAGGATAAATTCTAACATATTTACACATATGCCATACTATTTATATGAAGGTACAAACAAACAAAGTACTATCTTATAGAATTCTCTTATAATAGGTCCATGTTGCAAGGAAAGACAAGTCATAAATTTATTGATATGTCTGAAAATCCGATTATGAGAGTATATTATACTAATCGCATGGTCTTATTTATTATGTGTGCTGGTAATGAGGCCTTTTATGCTGCTTTGTACCTCCTTTATTTTACAGAAGGACCTATTTGTAAGTCATTATATTTCTACACAAACTCTTATTATTAACAGCGATATTTTGAATCTTAAATAAATCGTTTCTTGTTTCAGTGGCCGGTATAAGTTTATTCAGATTTATTATGTATGTCTCAGCACCCATAGCTTTTCTTAAAGCTGGTATTTCATTGTTACATGGATATGTATCCTGTATTAATTTGAGTATAATTGATCTGAATGATAGACAAGAACGGCTAAAAGGAAATTAAATTATTGTATCATCCAACATTTCCTAGTTGAACTAAATGTGATTAATTCATCTTCCTAATTTATCCTTTATTGTATATAAATGTATGTTTACATTATACTTTGACAAGTTAATGCAATGATTCCATATGCTACATTTAAAAAGCCTAATTTCACCAACTATTTTAATATGAAATAGATATACAATGCCAGTCATTATTTTATCTTTGTTTTACTAATAACTAGCATGCTACGAGAATTACACATTATTTTCCAATAAAACTAAGATTTAAATCGTGTTGAACAACCAGATTTCTATACTGAATATCAATTTGGTACGTTTTATTATCACTTTGTATTCGATAGACTGTTTTCTACTTTTAAGCTATTCATTGGAAAATAATTTTATAGAAACAAGGTTACTAAAAAAGATATGAAATTAAAAAGAAAATAATAATTAAAACCGACATTTCTGGTTTTAAAGTGCTTTAATAGAATTTAATTTACCATGACATGAAATAGATATACAATGCCAGTCATTATTTTATCTTTGTTTTACTAATAACTAGCATGCTACGAGAATTACACATTATTTCCCAATGAAACTAAGATTTAAATCGTGTTAAACAACCAGATTTCTATACTGAATATCAATTTGGTACGTTTTATTATCACTTTGTATTCGATAGACTGTTCTCTACTTTTAAGCTATTCATTGGAAAATAATTTTGTAGAAACAAGGTTACTAAAAAGATATGAAATTAAAAAGAAAATAATAATTAAAACCGACATTCCTGGTTTTAAAGTGCTTTAATAGAATTTAATTTACCATGATATAATACTCCATTGTTGTATATGTTGTATGTTATAATACTATACTTTTGTTGCATTTTATAGTTTATTAGTCAATGACGTACCTGTAATGTAAAAATCTGATGTGGCAAATGTATAAAACTTTAAGAAGATATTTAATAAATATTTTTGTTCCTCATATAGTGTTGACATTCTCTTTATTACATCATAATTATTCATACAAAGTATTATAAACATTCATAGGTTTATGATATACGAATAAAGCACACAGAATGATTGTCATATTGCTCGGTACATACAATGAAATTAACTATCATTAGTCAGAAGTACTATTAACACACATCTTTCAGTATATGTGTTAATTCCTTGGTAACTATAATAGTTTTATTAATACTAGGTTGTTGAGTAAGTTCTGCCCCTTAAGGGGGTAGACACGGGTAATGCAGCTCGCTGTATACCGACACAATCTGGCCCGAAACATGGGTTTGGGGGCATACGTTGTTTGTCCTTATATGAGCAAATTTTGGGCTGGGCGAGGTCTCATTCGAAAGATGAAGGTTCAATGCAGCCCGCTCTGGTCATGGTTCGACGAGATTGTGTTGATATCTAATAATATGAGTGTTGAAAGTAGAGCAAAAGTCGACAAAATACACCCGCATGAATCCAAGTATTTTTAGGTCACTAAAAGAGTTTTGTGACTCAAACGATGACCAGAACGGGCTGCATTGAACCTTCCTCTTTCGAATGAGACCTCACCCAGTCCAAAATCTGCTCATATAAGGACAAACAATGTATGTCCATGATTGCATTCCCAAATACGAGTTCCGCCATATTCGCGATAATACAGAGCAAGTCACGTGACAAATTTAGTTGAGGTAGTGGATACGAGATGGCGCCTACTCGGGAGGACTGACAACGTGGAATCATAGCAAAACTGAAGAGTTAGCTGAATACATGTGCCACAGTAAAAGCGTGATGCAGTCAATGTATCCATTTTCGTACGATTAGAGGTTAGGTTATATGCATCTTAGGCATACATTGACTACGAACTGCTGGGAACTGTATATATTTACTAAATTAACGGTTTTACAGTAACACATACATCACTTGAAATCGCTGTCGTATTTATGTTATAATTATATGGCCACATTATTGGAAATAAAAAAAGAGAGATTGAAACTTTTTTCATCATCTTTTCAGAATATGGATGTTACAGTAATTATTTGAAATATTGCTCTTATTATTATTCTTCTTTATTCTTCCGACTATTGTATAGAACATATAATAAGAATAAGTCTCCAAATCAGTCAACATTTGACTCCCTGACCTTTTTTGTAAACCTTTACGGTCCTATCTCCTAAGTTAAATAGTCCTTAGATAATATTTAAAATGCAGACAGGGTTAAAAAAAATAAAACAACATAAAATAATAGATGTGACTTATTCTAATTTCACTCAGCAAATACCTGTATGTTGAAAATAGGAAAACGTTTTTGTTTACAGCGTGAAGTTTAAATTACAACACAATCGGCTGGTGAAATCCAGGGCACAGTGTAAAGGAATTTGAGCAGAAAGAAAAGAAAATTCGACATTGTATCACGTTTGCTCTCATTACGATTAGGAAAATGTTATGAATATTTGAAAAAAAATGTTTATGCAGAAAAAACTAAAAGTAAAAAAGTTAAGCCCTTATTGTTATTGAAAAGTTGTTGTGTATCTGCAGGGTTGCCAGCAACATTATCCAGGACCACTTATTTAGCGGAGAGGAACACCCACAGGAGCGGTGGTAATGTGTGCGTCAGCAACGTCTTCACGCACACGTTACCACCACTCCTGTAGGTGTTCCCCTTCCGCTAAGTAAGTGGTCTTGCATAATGTTGCTGGCAACGCTGTGTATCTGTGTTAGCAGACCAAGGCGCTGGCTTTATTTCTCGGCTGCTATGACGCCCGTTCTATCCTTCTCTTTTACGACCCATCGACAGCGACAAAGAAACCGCGAGCCATCGCGAGCATCGGAGAATACTGATCGCTGAATACCTATACCTATTTACATCGTACAAATTAAATTTCGAACCGAAGTTCGATGCGACAGAATTTACTGAATACGTATAACACTCTCTCCTTTTTAATCTTTTATTACTTACGAATTACCATTTGGGATTTTGGTGAAACTGGTATACGTTGTAGTCTTTAGTGATATATAAACGTATTTGAAAGGATTTTTAAAAATTTTCACAATTGTGGGAATTTACTTTTTTTCATTAACTTATAACTGTTGAACTAAATAAGAGACAGGTCAGAATGAGCTTTTGGGTGCTTACAGTAGGGAAATAAGTGTACCTAATAAAAATTATGACGCTTAAAAAAAACAAATTTTAGACCATTTATTTTGGAATTGTTCTCAACAAATGCAATTTTATACTAGCAGGGCACTATTTCAAAATTTGAAGAAAAAAATGAGGATATAGGCCTACTACTTATGCTCTTTACGGACACGTTTTTAGAAACGCGGAGACTTTAAAATTGGTCGCATGCAAATTAATTGAATGTGACGCTGCGTCGTTCAGCACCGGCTCGTCTGGCTGAGCCGTGCGTACTACAATATGGAACTATCTATTTCTTTACTTCCTATCCTTACATGGCCTTGAAAGTCATTGTATACCATATGGTTGAATTTGTCGAGCCGGTGCTGGGCGATACAGCGTCACATTCAATTAATTTTCTTTTGGCCAATTTTAAAGTGTCCGTATTTCTGAAAACGGGTCCGTAAAAGGGACAAATAGGACTATACCCTTATTTTTTTTCTTCAAATTTTTAAATAGTGCCCCGCTATTAAATCATGGCATTTGTTTAGAACAATTGCAAAATAAATTTTAAAAAATTTGTTTTTCTTCATGAAATAATTTTTGTTAAGTACTCTTATGTCTTCATTGTAAGCACCCAAAGGCTCATTTTGATCAGTTTGTTAGTTCAACAGTTATAATTTTTTTAAAAAAAAAGTTAACATTATATTTCAAAGAGCTGTAAGATCCACAATTTTTTACATTTTGAAAAATCCGTCGAGATATGCTTATATGTCCCTAAAGACTACAACATATCCAAGTTTCATCTAAATCTGAAATGTTACTCCGAAAAGTGTCCGATTTCGCATGGAACGACCCATGTATTTCACTCGGCTCAGAAATATCATTTCAACTACCACAAATGCAGGGTGGAGGAGGTACCCCTTCCATGACGCCGACCGGACTACTGAAAATGCACAGGCTGAATGCGCGTGATTATTATATGGTTGGCTCCTCAAAGTGACAGAAAATATAACCTATATATATGCTATATGACAATAAATGTTTAGTGGCTATTTCGTTCTTTTACGCTACATTTGTGAACCTTTTATCATCCTTCTAAAACATTATTATTACGCCGCAATAGTATCTTTAGGAAATCGGGTATAGCATATAGGTTATATTTTCTGTCACTTCGAGAAGCCGACCACATATTTATCACGCGCATCCAGCCTGCGCATTTCCAGAAGCGGATTTTCTGTCCTCGAAGTGACAGAAAATATAACCTAATTGCTATACTGGATTTCCAGAAGATGCTGTTGCGGCGTAATAATAATGTTTTGGGAGGATGCTAAAAAGTTCACAAATGTTTCGTAAAAGAACGAAATAGCCACTAAACATTTGTTGTCATATAGCTTATAGTTAGGTTATATTTTCTGTCACTTCGAGGAACCGACCACATAATAATTACGCGCATCCAGCCAGCGCATTTTCACTAGTCCAATTCAACATCCACCAAATTTTATATATAATGTTTGTTCATAACTGCTTTCTGCATAGGACGTGTAATAAGTGTATTTCATGTTCTGTTTCGGTGCTTTGCCAATAAAAAAATGTCTAAACTAACAAACTTCATTTTCTGGGGACATCTCCTCATCTATTTGTCCTTTTCACTTATAATTCCTTACTGCTAACGTAGAATATTGTACCATAAGCACATTTTAAGTAATTAAAATGTACAATGAATTTTCTACGTTTGCAGTACCAGTCCTGATAACCATTTGTCTCCAATCTGACATCAGATTGGGAGCAGGGTCTGGCACGGGAGCGCAGAATCTGACGACAGAACTGCAGCAGTCTGTGTCCGCATTTGGCTGCGATCTGATGTGCAGAGCCTGAGGTGCAGTGCCTGATGTCAGATGGACAGCAGATCGACAGCAGATTTCGCCGCCTGCTAGGCACAGCAACAGCGCCATCTGTAGGCAATTGCTTGGTAATTCTGGATCTCAGATGGCGCTGTTGCTGTGCCTAGCAGACGGCGAAATCTGCTGTCGATCTGCTGTCCATCTGACATCAGGCACTGCACCTCGGGCTCTGCACATCAGAACGCAGCCAAATGCGGACACAGACTGCTGCAGTTCTGACGTCAGATTCTGCTGCCAGATCTGGCTATCAGGGAGCCGACTTTCCGTTTAAATTTTTATAAGTACAACGCAACAGCTGAGAATTTCCTTCCTTATTCAGAATAAAATACGGAAATAGCAAACAGCTCCCTCTCGCGTGCACCAGGCAGCGGCGTATCTATGGGTAATACCATTTCAGTGAAGAAAAAACCTGCTGTAATACCGACCTGCCAAATCGGCCAGGTCACGTGACATGTCTACCCCCTTAAGAGATTACAGTATAGAGAGTATTGTATATTAAAAATTCAATTTTTCACACCTTATACTCACAACACACTTTATATTTATCAGTGACTTAACGATGTCAAACCCCCTTTCAAGGCTGAAAGGCATGAAAGAAAGACTATGTACCATTGTGTGTATGTATCATTACTGTTCCCCTTGGGGTTACAAGTGTTGCGCGATTCTTTGGGGATTTTGTAATTACACGGCGGGTTCGTGCCCGTGGAGTGCTGAAGCACTCGGCTCGCGAGTTTGTGCGGGAATTTAAATGGTTGGAGAAAAATAAAGTGAAACACTTCTGAATAAATTTCTATGTTCTGATTTTAATTGGTAGCTAGACGTTACCTGTACTGCTAACAAATTCGATCTGCCGTTTCTACAAAGACGCTCCTCGCTTGTGCCCTCTCAGTGCCCTACTCCTCTGACTCTGGGGCATCCTTCGAAGTTCCTCCTCAGGTCCTTTCGTCGAATCAAAACGATGACATCCCTCAAGCTTCGTTAGTGGGTTGTCCTCTAGGCGTCTCTCCGTCCTTGGTCCTTCCTTCGCGCTTCCCTCCACTCTCGGCTAGTGGTCGAGGCACGCTTTCCGATTACATAAGCTACTTACATTACATACATACAGGGTCATGCGTTAAAACTGTAACCTACGCGCGCGCGAACAGGTAAAATGGCAACAGCGCCTCACGGACGCATCCGCTACAACCATGCACCGGCCCGGCGTTCGGTGGGTTGCCAGCGAACGCTGGACAGCAGTGATGCCCAAGCTTTTAAAATTTTAGGAATTAACGTCGCAAAGAGCTATTTGGAATTTCCCGGCCCGGGTTGAAGAATTTGGGGCCTTTTTCGTATAACTTTTGAACTATAAAATATATTGCAATGCAATTGGCGCCGAAAAATGGGGTAAAAATTATTCCCTCTTAATTATGGATAATTTAAAATATTTTACGTTTACTTAATTTTTCTTTTATCAATTTTTTAACCATAATTGTTGTGAAAAACTTTTGCAAACCGTTTATTTGATACTGTATTTAATGCTCTTTTTAAAATTCGTGGTGTTGATAAACAATAGGCTAGTTGTTTCTGTATCATTACTTTCATAAATTGAGAAATTAAATGTTTATTCAATTATGTGTTAGTTCTGCAAGCCTCAGAATCTATTGTTCTGGTTTGCTTTTTTTATAATTTTATCCTTAATGCAGTAGATGCATAGATCGGTCGTAACGGGTAACTAACGGGACGTGTCTTTGATTGTACCGGTGTTTGAAGTTTTTTCTACAATTTTGTGCCTGAATGTTTTAACTTCTTAGCTACTCAACGTCACGCCTATACCGGCTTCCGTTAATGTCATTTTTTGGAATGATGAGCCATTATTGTGGTTTTACACGCAGGTGGCGAAAAATCTCTCTGTACAGGGGTATAGCGCCGCGGTCGACCCTGTCGTAGCTAAAATTTTTTAAATTGAGACGGGTACGAGATCAGTGAACATTATTTTCAAACCTCATTGCAGTTATCTGGGGTGCGAGTAGTAAACCGATCATAAAAGCGGAGCGCGCGGCTCGCTTACCTGGGTTAGGAAATGCCGCACAGCTCCTTGGTACGTTAATTTAAAAGAGACTATCCTAAAATTTTCGAAGCTCGGGCATCACTGGTGTCCAGCGGTCGCTGGCAGCCCTCCGAACGCCGGGCCGATGAATGGTTGTATTAGAATGCGTCCGTGAGGCGGTGTTGCCATTTCGTCCGTTCGCGCGCGCGTAGGTTGCAGTTTTAACGGATGACCCTGTATCTAAAAGGTAGGTAAGCGCAACCCTCAGGGTCAAGAAGACGTCACCCGAACAAAGTTTATGACTTTATGAATTTCGGCCTTTCCCGACCGAAGTTTTTACCCTTACAGGACACCGGCAATTATTGAAAGCGAAGACAGAATTTTTAGTGGTTTTACGAGACGAGCCACTGCCCGCTCGACGAAATTTGCCACGCAGATGTGGAAGGAAAAGTTAAGCTATTTACTATCTTCGCCTGGCCTAACTGTAGTTTTGAAAGTTATTGAATGCAACCTCAGGCTCTCGTACGCCTTTGAGTTCAGGTATCAGCTACTAATATTGTACGAGTACGTTCGAAAACTGGCAAGGAAAAACTCTCGAGAGGCACAACACGCTCTACATGTTTATGAGTCTTGGCAATAAACTCTTCCTCGTCCTCCGTTTCGATCTCGTTTAAAACCTTCCAGATGTGCTGCTCGCTTCGAACCCTTTCCGCTACAAAGGATTGTGAATTACGCTCTACATCTAGCCTCGATATCCCTATGTCTTATAGCTAACTTAATGCAATCACACATATTTACACCAGCGGAAACCGCAACACAAGATAGGGATGTTCAATTCCGATTCGATTCTTCAAAAGATCGGTTTTTCTGGTTAAAAGATCGATCTTTTGAATCGATTATCCGCTGTTCGATTTTTCTGAGAATCGATTCTTTACACTAAGAATCGAGAACCGATTTTTCTTTCTTCAACATTATTGTTTAATTCGCATTGCAATACTTTGATATTTCACGATTATGTTTTCATATCATGCCTTTGCATTAAATGTTTCCCCTTTTCCTCACAGCATGTTAAGGGAGTGTTGGTTAAATATTGTCAACTCTGCTCTGAGATGGCGCTGAGAGCGCCGTCACACGCCAAGCGGGTCTTCCCCTTGGCGTATATTTCCTATATTCTTTGTTCCCTTTCTGACTTTCTTTTGTTCTTATATATAACCTTTTTTTTGTTCAATGTAACGTGTGCGAGGTACACCTCGATTATCTCAATAAATACATTACTCTATTATTTTGCAACAGGGAGCCGTCTCACTGGGCCTTGAAGTGTGTGCGTATGCTCACACAAACTAAGTTGAACGTGTACGTATACGCGATGTAATAAACAAACCGTAAATTACAACTTCCGCCCTGTAATCGGCAAGAAGGAAGTTTTTGCAGGTATAGTTGCCCCCAGTAGCCATCCGTACAGACGGGTCTGGAGCGTTTGAACGCTAATAAGCACCGCACGTGGAAATAATAATGAATTTATGAATCGTGTACTGAGACAGACTTGTGGGCGTTTGTTATTACGACCAGGGCACCCAGGGTACAAAATTGTACAAAAACGGAATTTGAAGCACGTGAGTTTTGCCAGAGCTGTGGTGAGGGCATTACCCGTGTTCGAGGAGAAACCCGACTTTCCTTAGCGACGGTCGCGCTAGTCGAGCTCTCGCGGAACCAGTGTCTGTTTCCGTACTCTGCGTCGATCTTTTAAGTTTCGTTGATCATCGTTGTGGCGCTGCGAGTCAGAAATCGGAGGAGTCGAATGCGGAGCGGCCACATTCACTCCCCCCCCCCACACACACACCCTAGAGTTCCTGGACTGATTGGGTAGGAACTTTATTTTTTTTTTAATTTAGCTGGGGTGCTTTCAAGCTGAGATCGAGTGGCTGGTTACTCAACCGGCGATCGCTGCCTGCTGGTGTCGGTCTGTAGTAGGAGATGCTCGTCTGCCATGTGTGCCGGTTTGAGATGTTCCACCGAGATGTTTTTTTCCGTGCCGTTGACCTCAATTTTGAAAAGTCTGTAATCCTGCTGATTATCGATGAAGGGTCCGGTGTAGGGGGGCTCGAGGGGAGCTTTTACATGATCACACCGCAGGACACGTGTGTATAGGTGTCCAATCCCTTAAACAAAAACAAATGCGGCTTCGCATGGTGCCAGGTGGGCGTCGGTCGCAGGCCACGCATGATGGCTCGATGCTTCTCGACGAACGCCACCGGGTTCGCAGGTAGGTCCTGGTGGACGAAGAATTCGTCGGGGATTTGGAGCGTGGTGCCGTAGAGTAGTTCAGCTGGAGAGGTCTTATGCGTGAATGTGATCGAAGGCGCTATCGTTGGTTTACTTGGCTGCGTAGATTGACGACGTCGCGCACTAGATCGTTTATAGCTTCCTGGAGGCTGGTCAGGCTGATGGCGCTGACGCCGTCGCTTCGCGCAGGCTTGTTCTCGTTGCCGACCGGGGAAGAAATCGCGGCGGGGTTTGGTTTGGAGAACTCCAGGATTTTGTCGGCTTGCAGGGCGAGTTTCGCCAAATCCTTTAATTCGCTAATGGCAAGAATTTCTCAAACCTGGTCGGGCAGCTGTTCTAGGAACAGTGTGCGTAATACCGAATCACCGCACTGGCCTCCTGCAAAGTTCTTTATCTTTTGCAAGATGGCCGACGGTTTTTCCTCGAAATGTTCCGGAAGGCCGCGTAGCAAACGTCTCAACTCCTCTGTTTTTTAAGGAGTGTCGTTTCATTTTGGCAAGGCCCCTCTGGCATATTTTTAATTCCTCATTAGCTAGGGGAATTTTCCTTGCAGCTTGGAAGACCACCTTGGTTACCCCAGTTTTCAAGACAGGCGACCGCTCGGATGTCAGAAATTATAGGCCGATATGCAAATTATCGGTCATGCCTAAGATCTTTGAGGAGATATTAACGGAGCACTTAACGCCAAATCTTACTAACGTGATTTGCGACGAACAGCACGGATTCGTTCCTGGTCGGTCGACGACAATTAACCTGGCGGTATACCACTGCTTCATTTCTGATGCACTGAATGAGGGTCTTCAGGTTGATACTGTGTACACCGACTTTCGGAAGGCCTTTGATTCTGTTGATCATGGAATCCTGCTTCAGAAATTAGCTTTAATCGGGATCAATGGGCCGCTCCTTTCGTGGGTGGACAGCTACCTTGATGGCCGTGTGCAGTTGGTCAGGGTGCAGGACTAGGTGTCCGATCCGGTCAATGTGACCTCAGGGGTCCCGCAAGGATCTCACCTTGGTCCTCTCCTGTTCCTTCTCTTTATTAATGATCTTAAGGGTGCTTTAAAGCATAGCAAATTTCTTATGTATGCGGACGATCTAAAGATTTTCCGCACAATTAGTAGTACATTAGATGTGAGTCTGTTGCAGGAAGATCTTTTTAGATTTGAACAGTGGTGTACCGTTAATAGGATGCGGTTAAATGCAGGGAAATGTGTATTATTAAGAACACATAGGGCTGGTAGATGTATTCCCTCACAATATATCTTAGATGATACCACATTGTTGGAGGTTGCGGAAGTCCTGGACCTTGGGGTTACCTTCATGTCATGTCTGGATTTTCGCAATCATTATAGAAATATTGTGAGTAAGGCCATGAAAACCCTTGGGTTTATAGCCCGTTTCGGTAAGCATTTTAAGCAGGTCAGGACATTGAAACTGCTATATGTCGCACTGGTGAGGTCACAGGTAGAATATGCATCGGTGATTTGGAGCCCTAGGCATAAACAATATTCCAGCTTAATTGAACGGGTCCAGCACAAGTTCCTGAGGTTGGCCATGAGGGCTTCTGGTAGCCCTATGCGGTTCTGCGACCATGTCTACGGTCCTGCCTTGCAAAAAACGGGGCTCTTACCTCTTTGCGACCGCCGCGTGTTTTCAGACCTACTATTTCTTTACAAGGCTTTCCACGGTCAGATTAACTGTATCGAGCTTGTCGCACGGATATGTTTTAATGCCCCGCAACGTTCATTGCGTCCTAGACCCCTTTTTGCTGTGCGTGTTCCCGAATATCACTATTACTCTGCGGACCCCATTAATCGCGCTATGAGTGAGTTGGACCAGTGCCCTGCCAATATTGATTTGTGTTTGGACTCCCTAACTAAGTTTAGGGCCATACTTTTGAGGAGTCTGTCATCTCCCCTATCTCCTTAATGTCCGCTCATTGGTTTAGTCTTGTTGCTTGTTTGTAGACTGTTACGTTTGTGTTCTTTATATCTTGTTTTCTTTATCTATATTTTAATTTTATATTTTATACTTTTTGTACATTATGTTTATATTTTGTAGTCTAAAGGGTTCTCCCGTTTATATAATAATAATAATAATAATAATAATAATAACTTAGAATCGCTGGTTTCCGCGAACGAATCCAGGATACGTTCCTTGATGGCCGCGTATTTGTTGCATTCAGGGGGCGTGGAGACCAAGTCGGATGCGTAAGGTAACACCGTCTGGTTCAGGTGTAATACGACATACCTGAACTTCGCCGTGTCGTTGGTTATGCGTCCGAACTCGAATGCCACCTCCACCTGGTTGAACCAAAGCATCGGGTTTTCCTTCCAGAAAGAAGGAATCTTGACTTACTGAATGGCAGAAGTATCGGCCATGGTTGGCTGGTCCACATTTGGGAGGGCACTTAGTTGTTGCTGCAGTTCGATGCGGCTAAGTAGCTACATCATCCTTTCCTGCATCCCATCCAGTTGTTGTTGCGTTACCCGGCTATTGGTCTGGTTTTCCGCACCAGAGCTCTCACCGGCCTCCGTCTTCGGTATTTCGACGCCAAGTTCGTGGATACGGTGCATCACCGAAGAATCGACAAAATTTGCTCTCCTCACGAGTCGCGGGGTCACCAATGTGGTCGTTTGTTATTACGACCAGGGCACTCAGAGTATCGAGAAGGAATGGAGAGCACCTTTTGTATAAAAATCAACGTATATTTAATCTTTAACAAGCACTGTACAAAATGGTACAAAAACAGAATCTGAAGCACGTGAGTGTCGCCAGAGCTGTGGTCAGGCCATTACCCGTGTTCGAGGGGAAACCCGACTTTCCTTAGCGACGGTCACGCTAGTCGAGCTCTCGCAGAACCAGTGTCTGTTTCCGTGGTCTGCGTCGACCTTCTAAGTTTCGTTGATCAGCGTTATGGCGCTGCAAGTCAGAAATCGGAGGAGCCGAATGCGGAGCGGACACAGACTCGAGAAATGACAGAATTATAGTTTGAATTTTCACTGGTAAAAATGTAGAACATAACCTCCTTTAACCTCTTCTAATTAAATTTTTTAAATTCCTTTAAAACACATTAAGTTTAAAAAAGAGAATAGATTTTTTGAATGATTTGTAATCTTTTTAGAAAAAAATCGGGGATCTGAGATCATCGAAAACGCCATAATAGAATTGCTTTCTGCATAGAAAGACTATTTCGGCCCGAATATTGGCGAAATAGACTGTTGGAGACGATCAATTAAAGAACGTGCAGTTTGCGTTTTCAGACTCCCGCGAATTGATTGAATTTTGTTTTTCAAACAATTGATCAATCGAATTATTTTGCTGGTCGTAACGTAACGTTTTCTACAAAGTTCCTTCGTCACTGTTTTAAATGGATTACAATACTTCCATAATTTCATTTGCGAGTTGCAATTCAATTGAAATCAACATTGAAGGCGAATCCGGGATATTCAATAAAATCGATCCAACTTATCTAGAGAGTAAAATAAAGCGTTTTAACATTGCGAAGGTTGAATTCCAACGTATCTCAATATTTTGGATTAATTTATGGTCAGTGACCTTCCGTAACTCATCAGCAGCAATAATAAAATGTTTAAAAAACGTGACAATTTTTTTAACCTTTGTGCATAAAGTTATCGCATCTCGAAAGATTATTGTGTCCTGGGCGACTAAATTTATCGAATGAGCGAAGCATGAAATATGTCTAGTAGCGCCAAAAGTATTTTTAACAGCTTTCTTAATATTTGATCCGTTGTCAGTTACGAAAACAACTATTTTTTCATCACATGTGCCAACTCATTGTCAGTTTGCTTATAGGTTGATGTTACAAATAATAATTACACTATTTTACAAAAAAAAAATTGTACAGCAGATGCCACTATTTTTTTCTTATGTAAAATGGCCCGCTGATTCCAAAAATAAAGTCTAAAAAAATTTCTATGGATACGTTTTCGAGATATTGACAGGTGAACTTTTTACCTGTCTGTTAAAAGGGTGGTCCCACGTAATTGCGAATGTCTCGTGTTGCGAATGACCGATATAGTCGAAAATTATACCAAATTGAAGATAATTGAATCACCAACAAATTTATCTAACAAAATTTTCAAATCGGTTCAGTAGTTTGGGTAAAATCGATGGCAATATGTGAAAAAAAATCGACAATTCATTTAATCATTTGGGAAAAATCGAAATCGCAAAAATAGGCCGAGTATCTCATTTCTTACGCTGAGTCTGCATTTTTACGTCGAAAACAAGCTGCTACTGAAGAAAATCTATGGATAAATACTGAAGCTGGAGACAATTGTGTGAAAACGTTAAATTTTCATTTTTTCTTGGTTTTTGTTTTTTCCATTTTATTGTGTTATTGCAATTTTAATTCATTCTGTACATGTGTTCAAATATTTTGTTAATATACATATGTGTGCTTTAGAAATAGTTCTCGCCCTTTTTTTGTCTTTTGTTCGTTTTAGGATTCGTTTCTCTTATGACGAACCAAGTATAATCTCCCATCATTGTCTTCTCCTAAAATCTATGATACTGCCGCTCAATAGCCTTCATATTCTGATGGAATCTCTCTCCGTGTCCGTCATTTACTTACGTCACTAAGATTTTCCGGGAAAAAATTCAAGTGAGAATGCAAGAAATGGATCTTTAGGGATATATTTACTCCTGTTGGAAAAAAAAAGAATGAAAGCCATACAATAGAAAATGAAGTACGAGTAGAAATATATAAAAAAAATTGTTATGTTAAACAATTTTATTATAAATACTCTACGAATTTATTTAAAGTGAAAAAACACTATCGAAATTGTAGTACAAGAAGAGAATTATTTTTTAGTATTTAGTGCGTTTTTACTATTTCTAAAACACACACACGTTAATATGTTAATATAAAATACTTGAAAATGTACAGAATGAATTGAAATTGAAATAACAGAATAAAATTGAAAAAAAAAACACAAAAGCCGAGAAAACATGAAATTTTAATGTTTTCACACAATTGTCTCTAGCTTCGGTAATTATCCATAGATTTTCTTCAGTAGAAATGAGAAATCGGTTCATTGTTGCGATTTCGATTTTTTCCAGATGATTAAATGAATTGTCGATTTTAATTTCGGACGAAAAAATTACTTTTTTCATATATATTTCCATCGATTTCACCCGAATTACTGAACCGATTTGAGAAGTTTGCGAGGTATATTTGTTGGTGATTCAATTATCTTTAATTTGATATAATTTTCAACCAAATCGGACATTCGCAACACGAGATATTCGCAATTAAGTGGGACCACCTTTTTGACAGAAAGGTAAAAAGTTCACTGATCGACATCTCGAAAACGTATTCATAGAAATTTTTTTTGGACCTTATTTTCGAAATCAGCAGGCCATTTTACATAAGAAAAAAAAATAGTGGCATCTGCTGCGCAAAATGGCTGTAAACTAGTGTTATATGTGTCCAAAAAATCATTTACATTGTCAGTAGTAGGGCTATGAGAGTTCTAACGCAAATTTGAGTTTCAAGGCCATGATAAGGATTTCCCCCGACCTTGAAATCCAAATTTGAGTTTCAAGGTCAGAGGAAATCCAACGCATTGGCGGGCGGGCAGGCGGTGGATGACGTCGTAGAGATGGCGGAGTGGTGGGGGGTATAGCGCGAGAGCAGATATCGAGTCAATTGATGTCAAATCGATACCGAAGTGCATCGAGGGGGAACCGCGGGTGAAGTCGGTAAGGAGGAAAATATTAATTTGAGACATTAACATATGCGAACCAACAGAATCTCGGACAACGGGGCTCGAAATCAAGACCTCCACGTTACGAGTCAGCCGCCTAACCAACTCCCCCAACGCTGGCTCTCCGGCATTAGTCTTTCCTGAATGGTACATACATATATTGTTTTACGTTTACGGGTGCCTCGGTTTCGGTTATTATTCTATGTGACACAACGTTTGTAGCTTCTAATTCGCTTCCAGGAAGGTGGAATCTATCTGCGTATTGCTTAATTAAGTTTTCAATACTGGCTCTCTCTTCCGGATTTAGGTGGTTAAGACGAAGTAGTTCGAGTACTTGTTTAACATGATTTGAAGATGCGGTTGGTTTTTCAAGTTTTATTTCCTCGTAAGATTCTATTTCTACCGAAGGTATTTCGATTTTTATATCGTTGGGAGATGTGTTTATGGCGTAGAAAGATTCTATTCCATCGTCATTGGTAATTATGGCATTACCCATTAAGATATTGGGGTGTACGTCTATTTTCGGCACGTATCCTGTTTTCAGACCCTGATTAATAATTTTAACTGGTATTTGATATCTCATTCGCCCCGGGATTGTTATTTCCACGTTTCTGAATGGTAGGAATTCGTTTCCAATTCTAACTCCTCACCTCGAGTAATCTATAGTAGCTTTACTTTCTCGGAAAAAATCTGAACCCAAAATTCCAACCTGCTCCAGTGGTAGAGTTTTGACTACGTGAATTTCTGCTATAGTATCTAGTATTTTGGTTTTAATATACTGTTACGTTTCGGGTTCGGCATAATAAAAGTTTAATGCAATATAACAGTAACACAACATGAACGGTAAACAACAAGAAATATCTAATACAAAGATAATGTGGTAATCTCGATATGTCTGTTCGCTATCACGTCCGACTCTCGAATGACAGCTTGACGGGCGATCGATCGGATCGCCTTCTTCTCCCTTGTCTTCTTGTTTCTGTCGCGAGCACCCGCAGGCCCTGGATTCCATCCATAGGGTATTCGCAACACTGCTCCCCCCTCTGGAGAAGCGGTCGTCCCGACCGCTGCAGCCTCGTTGTCTCCTGCAACCGTACCCTGGTCCGGAAGAGTGGGAAGGATGCTGTGTGGCCTCTTTCGACCGTCGCCTCGGCATTTGCCTTCACGTCGAGGGGAAAATCACTCCAAAAACCCTGGGCAAGGCGTGTGTCCTTCTTTCTTGAACGGGTTTCGTCTTCTTCGACGGCGCATCTTCTTCTTGGGTAGAGACGGGCGGGGAAATTCCTGTCGTCCAGCTGTCGGGACCTCTGATCCCCCACATGTCTCGTCCTCTCTTTCTCCGTTCTCATCCAGCTTCTCTTCGGTGCCTCTTCCCTGTGCCGGTTCCCTCGGCGACCCTTCGGTCCAGCTGGGGGTGTCGGGGCAGCTACAGTCCCTCGTTTATCGGTGTCGTACTCTCGTCGGCTCGATGTCGCTCCTCTGGATCCCCGGCAGGAACATCCGAAACTCCTGGTGCGGTTGATCCGGTTTCCCTTGTAAAGAAACGTCAAACACGTTAGACTTCGCGTCTCTGTGGGCAGTCTGCTGGGGCGCACGAGCTGGTAGCCAGAAAGGATGGCCGAGCACGCAAGCAGGGAATTGCAGCTAATCACAAGTATGCAAGCGGCCCAGCCTCCAGTCCAGCCGCCGGGCTCGTCAACCCTGGTTATCTTCTTTCTTCTAGTCTTCTCCTATCCTCCAATCCTTGACTTCCTGATGGACCCATTCCTCTTCGTGGTCTCTGGTGTTGTTCCAGGGGACCGTCCTGTGCGTCCGGTTAGCGCTCCCGTCTCCGCGAAATCCCCTCCAGCCGGTCCAAGCACCGCTTGTCCGCCTGGTGATTGGGGATGCCATTTCCCGTCTGCTGTCCACCCTCCTCCTTCATTGACCTGGGTACCTCACGAGATCCTCCATTCCAGTCGTCCCGGGGGCTCGTGGGGTCTCCTCCAGGGGGCTAGCGGGGCGCTTTCACGTATGCCCGCACCCCGCTGCGGACCGCCACGCTATTGTGGCACATCCGGGGAATTTGGGACCGTGTATCCCGGCCGCGGTGGCAGTCCCCCGACACCTTGTCCCTCGTCGTGGGGTATCGAGAACCTGTAACAAAATAAGAGAGCGGGGGGCTGGACTGCGTACGCAGCCCAGTCCACCAGATTAGCTACAAACTAATCTTCTCTCTTGATTCTTCTTCAGTCTTGAGTCCTTTTGTTCGGCGGATTCCTCATCAAGCTGCGAAACGTCCTTCGTACTTCGCAAGGCGGCGCACGTGGACCACCTGGCACTTCTTCCTAGGCGTACTTTGTATCCTGTAGACGAGGTCGTTGATCCGATCCAATATCTTGCATGTGCCTTCCCAGTCAGCTTGTAGTTTCGGGCATTTTCCTTTTGTTCTTCTTGGTTGAAACAACCACTCGTTCTCCTGGCTGGAACTGCACTGCGTGTACGTGCCTGTCGTACCGCGTCTTCATCTTGGAGCTGTAGATGTCCAGACGGCGGCGAACAAATTCGTGGATCTTCTTCATTTTCCCTCGGATCCATTCGGAGTATCCCCGTTCAATGTCCTCGTCGTCCTCTATTTCTGGAGGTAATCCTCTCCATAACTGCAGGGGGAAACGAAGTTCCTGGCCATATATGATCATCGCTGGGGTCAGTTGTGTGGCCTCGTGGCGTGCTGACCTGTAAGCGAGGAGGAACATGGAGATCCACTCGTCCCAATCCCGCTGGTGTTCTGAAACAAACATTGCGAGATATTGAAGCAATGTCCTGTTCAAACGTTCTACCAGCCCGTCGGATTGAGGATGCAGGGGAGTTGTTCGTGTTTTCCTGATTCCAAGCAGCTTCAGTAGTTCCTTGAAGACGGAGGATTCGAAGTTCCTTCCTTGGTCCGTGTGTATCTCCAACGGTACACCGTGACGACATACTATGTTATGCAAAAGAGCTCTTACCACTGTGACAGCTCGCTGGTCTGGCATCGCGATGACCTCCGGCCATCTGGTGAAATAGTCCGCCACAACCAGCATAAACCTGTTCCCGGCTTAGGACCTCGGGAGCGGACCCACAACGTCCAGGGCAAGCCTCTTCTTCGCCGCACAGGTGTCACACCGCCGGCACCACTCTTCAACGTCCTGTCGACACGTGGGCCAGAAGAACTGTTGGCGAATCCTCGCCAAGGTCTTGTTTATTCCGAAGTGTCCAGCTGCTGGAGCATCATGAAACTACTGCAGTACCTCTGCAACCCTTTCGTGTGGCACCACCAAAGCCACGAGGTCGTTGCACCATCGTGGGACTCCCACTTCCTGCAAAGTAAACTTTCCCGAACTTCTAGCGAGTCCCAGATTGACCAGTAATACTTCAGCTGCGGGGAGAAACGAGCGACGTCTTGCCAGATGGGCTTCTCCCCTTCCCCCCTCTTTTTAAGGATGAACCCTATTTCTTCATCCTTTTCTTGGATTCGTTTCCACTCAGTCCTCTCGTCATCGTAGAATATCCCGTGAATCTTCGGCGTAAAATCTCTTTTCGCTTCTGCTTCCTTCTTCTCTAGTCGATTGCAGTTCTTACAGTCTTCTTCGGAGCAAGGTCTTCTGGATAGTCCATCGGTGTTCCTATGGTCTTTCCCCTCCCGGTGACGAATCTCGAAGTCGTACTCCTGTAGTCGTTCAATCCAACGTGCGACTTGTCCTTCGGGGGTCTTGAAAGTCAGTAGCCAACGTAGCGCTGCATGGTCCGTCCTTACGATAAATCTTCGTCCGTAAAGGTAGTGATGGAAGTGTTCGATGGATTTCACCACTGCCAGTAGGTCTCTCCGGGTGACGCAGTAGTTCCTCTCAGCTTTCCCCAAAGTCTTGGAGAAATAGGCGACGACCTTTTCCTGTCGTTCGTGTTCCTGTGAGAGGGCGCCGCCTATGGCGAAGCCGGAGGTGTCCGTGTCCAAAATGAAGTCCTTTCCTGCCACTGGGTACGCTAGTACCGGGGCTCCGGTGACTCTCTTCTTCAGCTCCTGAAAAACTTTTTGGCATTCTTCGGTCCATCCGTAATCCTGCTCGGTCTCGGTGAGGCGATACAGGGATTTGGCGGTCCTGGAGAAATCCTTCACAAATTTTCGGTAATACGTGCACAATCCGAGGAAACTTCTTAATTCCGTGATATTCTCCGGCTGTGGCCATTCCGATATTGCTTTGATCTTCTCCGGATACGTCTTGACTCCGCTCTCGGTGACGATGTGGCCCAGATACTTCACTTCTCGGCAGAAGAAGGAGCATTTCTTGGGGCTCATCAATAGTCCGGCTTGACGTAGGCGTGAAAACACTGCTCGAAGGCGTTCGAGCTCCTGCTCAAAGTCATTCCCGTAGATGATGATGTCGTCCAAGTAAACTAAGCAGATCTTCCAGATCAAATCTTGAAGTACGTCTTCCATCAGGCGTTCGAATGTTGCGGGGGCGTTGCACAATCCAAAGGGCATCACCTTGAATTGCCACAATCCTGTTCCTACAGAAAAAGCAGTTTTCTCTCGATCCTTTTCGTCCATAGAGATCTGCCAGTATCCGCTCTGCAAGTCCACAGTCGACAACCACGAAAATCCGGCGAGTGCGTCCAGGGTATCCTCGATCCGGGGAAGAGGATACGAGTCCTTCTTCGTAATCTCGTTCAGGCGTCGGAAATCTACGCAGAATCTTATGGTCCCGTCCTTCTTCTTTACGAGGATGATCGGGGAGGACCAGGGACTCCGTGACTCTTCGATCACGCCCTGGGCCTTCATCTTCCGGAGCAGTTCTTCCACTTCTGCTCGACGATGTAGAGGCAGTCTCCGCAGCGCCTGTTTTATGGGTCGGCAGTCTCCAGTGTTAACGGTGTGTTTCACCCGATCACAGTTCCCGATCTGGTTCGAATCCGTGGCGAAAACATCCTGAAATTCGTAGAGCAGGTCAGCAAACAGCTTCTTCCGGCTTTCCGACAAACCTGACGAGCAGCGTGTGTACAGCTCCCCCACATGCTGCGGGACGACCGTTTCCTTCTCTTCTTCCTGCTTCTTCTTCTCGGCGGTCGGCTCGCCCAGGCGTATCTCCGGTTTGCCGGGAAGGCACAGCACATTCCGGGACAGGTCGATGCTGCAACCGTGTTTCTTCAGGAACGCTGCTCCCAGGATGCACTTTTCCACCATGTCGACGATGTAGAAGTCTTCTACGCTCGAAAGTCCTCCGATGTTGACTTCCAAGCTCTTCTTACCGAAGACTTTAATTTTCGCACCCGTAGTGGAACAGATGTCGAGTCTTGTCCGGACGATGCCCTTCGACGGACACAACTCTTTGTCCAGAAGGTTAACGGGGGAACCCGTGTCTAAGATAATTCTACAGGGTTTCCCTCCGATTTTTCCACATACGCACGTTTGTTCGCACGGAATTTCCGGATCTCCAGTCGCCTCCTGCATCGCCACGCTCTTGACGACCGGGGGACTGCTCTCCAAGGTCCGGCGTCTCCCCCTTACGCCGTCCGCTTCCCGTTTCCCGAGTTAGGTTTCCTGGGGGTGCCGTTTGTCTGGCCGTTCTTGGCCTTGAAGCAGTCCCTTTGAACGTGGCCCGTCTTGCCACAGAGCCAGCAGGTAATCCTTGTTGTGTCGTCGATGCGGTGCTCGGGCTTGTCGGACCTCCTCCTCTTTTCCGGGAACCTTGTAAATTCGTTGAAGGGTTTAGCCTTCCGCTTTTCCGAGTGACGTTCTCGCGAGTCTCTCGCGGGACCGCGAGACATTTGGGCCCTTTACACGTACGTTCTTGCGTGCCACTTTTGCGCGCCACACGCCATCGCGGCACGCATTTGACGTGGCGCGTCGGAACGTCGGAAGGAGCGCGCTCCTTCTTGCAGGCCAGAAGATCGTACCCGTCACTACTGTAGGGATGTTAGGTGATCAGGGCAGGAGTAAACTGCACACTCGTGGAAAAGTAAAAAAGGCTTATTTATTGTAAAGAATAGGTTCAGGCGACGATGCCTCTCGTTCGACGGACTCTGCAGGACTGACTTCATCCATTCTTATCTTGCGCTCCCCGAGATTCACACTTACAACACACACTCTTGACACGCACTCGGATCACCCAAACTCTCCGCATGCATTCGACGAAACCATTCAAACCTCACACCCCTGACGCATTCAATACTCTACTATAAACATCCGCTCTCGATCCCAATCGCTCTGGCCCAAACATACTTTGTCAATCGAACAGTCTTCGCACTCCCACACTCGGCCGTCCTACACAGACATTCGCCCTCGAATGTCACTCGGACTCTTCGCTAACATTATCTGATAAATCGCTTACATTATCTATCCATAGTTTCATAAAATCTACCGCCGTTGAGGTTTGGAACGGTCCCTCATGCTCACCTACCTTCTCTACAACATATCTATCACTCCTCAATACACTTATAACTTTATAAGGACCAAGAAATTTGTTTCCTAATTTCAGTCCAGGTCCCTGTTGCATTCGCTTTATCGCCACCAAATCACCTTCTACATACTTTCTCGCTTGAGTCCTACGCTTATCAAAATTTCGGCGATTTTCGTTTTGAATCTTCACCAGACTTTCACATGCACGTCGGCGTATCTCGTCCCGGTCCGTCTGGAAGGCAACTACCCACTCTTCTTCCAGGATCTCTCTCACCTGCGGATGATCCTTGAGGCGGGCGCCTATTCCAAATATTAAGTGAAACGGGGACGTTCCGATACTTCGGTGAAATGTCGTATTCAAACATTGTTGAGCCACATCCAAGTAGCGATACCAATCTTCTTTTTTAGGATCCGACATCTTTGTTAGTAATGGTATGAGTGTACGATTCACGCGCTCTACCTGGCCGTTCGCGCGAGGTATCCCGGTAGTGGTTAGGGAATGAAAAACATTTTCTTCCCCACAATAGTCCGCGAAGTCTTTTGAAGTAAACGCGGCGCCCCTATCAGATATTATTCGCCGCGGATTGCCGAAAGTCACAGACTGCTTTCTAAGACGATCTATCACTTCGGCCGCATTCGTGGTTCTCGTAGCATACAGCCACACAAACTTAGAAAAAGAGTCAACTACCACAAAGATATGCTTATATTGTTTCTTGGTCGAAAACAATGGCCCTAAATGGTCTATATGATAAGTATCCAACGGAGACTCACCCTTTTCAATAGGCCGTAGGAATCCCTCCTGTCGCCCATGCTTTCGCTCAGCCAAAATGCAAGGAACACAGTTTTGCCTGATTTTCTCTATTTTGAGCTTGGCGCCCACTATCCAATAATCTCTCTTTAATAACTCCTCAGTTTTTGCAACAGAAAAATGACCCCTCTCATGAGTAGAGCGAATAATTTGAGACACCATCGATTTCGGCACCACGAGACGCACGTCGCCATCTACCTCTTTAAAAAGCAGACCGCCCTTAACAACATATCCGTCTATTTTACACTGTTCCGCTAAGCATCTGATCTTCTTCAAGTGCTCGTCTGCCTGCTGCGCCTTCTTCAAACGCAACACGAGACCGTCTTGACACTCATCAACAATGAAACACGACGGCAAAGGATAACGACTTAACGCGTCCACGTGCCTCATGCTCGAACCAGGCCTATGCTCGATAGTATATTGAAAATCCTCCAGAAAGAGTGCCCACCTCGCTACCCTCACGTAAAGGTCCCTTTTCTGCATTGTTAATGTAAACGCTCGACAATCAGTGACGATCTTAAAAGGTATTCCTAGCAAATAAACTCTAAATTTTTTTAACGACCTAACTATGGCTAACACTTCTAACTCGTAACTAGTGTAGTTTTGTTCAGCAGGTGTGGTTTTTCCGCTCGCGAAGTACAGTATTGTCTCGTTAGCGACTCGCTGGTCGGGACCGGCGTTGAATCGGTATCGTGAACAGAACCCTAATTCCGAGTGTTCGTTTCTCGCTTCTTTCTGGCCGGAGGGGGGAGCGAGATGGAACACTGCGTGCGCGGCGAGCGTGCGCGATGGTCGCAAGCGCAAAGGACAGAATGTCAGGCGTCCGAAAGACGGAGCAAGACAAAACATCAACGCGTCGTCGGTCTCGTACCGTCCTCGCTCGCTTTCAGTGCCTCTCGTTCGCTGTCGTTCCATCTCGCTTCAGCTTTCGCCGGGCAAGAGTGAGACAAAAGTGGTGGGGATAGCGAAGAGTCGGTATCGTGTACACAAAATCGAGTCGCTAATGAGGAAATACTGTACACTGGATGTAACGCACTATCATGTCCCCGCTGTAGCAAGATCGCACCATAACCCAACTTACACGCATCGGTATGCAATTCGGTTTCTGCATTTGCCCTATACAGATGCAGAACAGGCTTCTCGATTAAGACACGCTTCAGCTCCACAAACGCATCTCTCTCATTCTCACCGAAAACAAAACTTGAATTCGCTCTTAACAAATTACTTAATGGTCGCGCAATCATAGAATACCGCGGGATAAACTTTCGAAAATAGCCCGTTAAACCCAAAAAGCTTTGCACGTGTCGCGCGGTGGTAGGTTCTGGAAATTTTCTAACCGCTTCGGTTTTATGCACGGATGGATAAATTTTCCCATTTGAAACAACGTGCCCGAGAAACTCGACCCTCTCCTGTAAAAAGCAGCATTTCTTCCAGTTTATCCTTAGGTCGACCTGACCTGCAACATCGAGTACGATCCTGAGATTCTTCAAGCCGGTTTCACAGTCCACCGAGGGTATAATAATGTCGTCTAGATAAGTTAAGACTATTTTATCGCGAATTAAATCTCTAAAAACTACGTTTATGTACCTTTGAAAGACTGAAGGTGAGTTGCATAACCCGAAAGGGACATTCAAAAATTCATAATGCCCGTCTGGGACTATGAACGCGGTATATTTTCGACTCGACTCATCCACCTGAACATGGAAAAACCCATTTCGCAAGTCGAGAGTGCTATAGTACTTCGCAGATTGCAATAAATCTAACTGGTCTTCTATAAGAGGTAAGGGGTAACGATGCTTTAAAATTATTTGGTTCACTTTACGGAAGTCTATACACACTCTAACGGTCCCATCCTTCTTCCTAACCAATACAATCGGACTGGCATACTCGGAAAGAGAAGGTTGAACAGTGCCCTCATCAATCCACTCCTGAATTTGCCTGTTAACTAATTCTCTCTCCGAAGGGGACAGTCGCCTTGCCCTCTGAAAAACTGGCACATCATTCTTAGCAACAATCGACATTTTTACATCTACATCCCTAATCCGCTTTGGCTTGTATTCAGTGATTAATTTCTTATTGGTGTTCCTGTGTCCAACATTGGTGACGTTACTTATATCGGCTTCATCGACCACTATACTTTCAATTGCGTTTATCTGAAATATTTCGGGGACATCGCGATCAACTGTATTTGTTTCCCTGACGGCAGATATTGAGATATTGCCCCCCTTGATATTTGTTTCAACCGTATCTAAAAAGTTCGCGCCCAGAAGGAACTTATGATTCGTAAGCTGTTCCGAAACTACCTGTACAGCAACCGGATAAGTATTATCATCAACAGCTAACTCCGCCTCAAACTCGCCAAGCGTGCTATTTTCATTTGACCCCACACCGACAAATTTAATTTCCCTTGACTGCAACGGAGGTGCACCAATTTTGATATATTGGTCCGCGGTCATTAACGTAATATCACTTCCCGTGTCGATTAATGCTATAGTTTGATGGCCATTTACAGTTACCTCCTTCCTATATTTCTTATGTTGTACCTGAGCGACAGCGCCCCTGCTCTCCGCCGGCTCCTCAATGATCCGCACGCCCTTTGTACACCGCGACGCAATATGACCTCGTTCGTGACACTTAAAACACCTGATGCTGTTTACTTTTGTCGGACAGTCTCTTCTAAGATGATTCAAACTGCCGCAGCTGTAGCAAGCCAGGCGGTCCTTCCGCGGCTCCTCTCTTCTTGCGTCCCGTTTCACCCTCGATGACGAAGAAACCACGTTGTTGCCGCCTGCATCTCTTGGCCCTCTTGACGCAGTCGACCCTCGCAGCATGACGCCTTGAAATGCTTCTAGCAGTGCTGCCCTTGTTTTAAATTTGTGGAGACGCACCTGATCTCTCAGAACAACGTCCGATATGCCCTCACTGATGTACTGCACCAGCTCAGGCTCCTGGATGGACACTTTATTGGCCAAAAGAACCTTGTCGTGCACATACTCATGGAATGTTTCGCCGAATTTCCACGTTCGGTTCTGGAATTTGATGCGCAATTCAATCTCATTTGGGTAATGGCGATACATTTCCCGTAACTCGTTGAGCAACGACTCCACCGGCATTGTCACGTGTTCCGGTTTGGAATGGAACCAATCCAATGCCTTTCCCTTGAGCCTCAGAAGTATCAGTCTTCTTGTTTGATCCTCGTTGAATCTATGGGCTACCTTTAACAAGTTCAGTTGTTTTTCCCATCTGTCAAAACCATCCGGCTCCCCCGAATAATCATGCAAGTAGTCCGCAATCTCCTTCACAATTACATGCCGTCACGTCGGAATTTCCGGTCCTGCTTCCGTATCGTCCTGTGCTTCCGTATCGTCCTGCGCTTCAGTCTCTCCACTTGTAACGGCTGTAACGACTGTCTGCTGGCCCGGCCTCGACGTGCCAGACCCCTGCTGTGCAACCGCGGTCCCTCGGAAAAACATGTGCATCAGGGCTATCAATTCGTCCATTTTCCCAGACAAGGACCCTTCTTCAGCCCGCGCAGACCCACTGGCTGCGGGTGTACCCAGTGATGCACCACTGTCACTCCTCCCTGACGGAACCTCGCACACTTCCGACGCTGCCTGCATCCACGATCACGAAGGATCTGCCGCCATCAGTTGAGCAATCAACTCAGCCCTGTTGCCCGACGTCTTCAGGTTGAGACCTCGCAGCCTTTCCTTCAGGTCAGCGACTGTAACATCCGCCTTCATTGGTGTTGTAGCCATAGTAGCCATATTCCCTGTTACAACACTTCACGGCTTCTCACAGTCACTCACGTCGCGTTTCCACACAACCTGCCTTTTCTCCTATCACCGTATCCTACACGTATATCACCACTGATCCCGGACGAGCCCCCAATTTTATGTAGGGATGTTAGGTGATCAGGGCAGGAGTAAACTGCACACTCGTGGAAAAGTAAAAAAGGCTTATTTATTGTAAAGAATAGGTTCAGGCGACGATGCCTCTCGTTCGACGGACTCTGCAGGACTGACTTCATCCATTCTTATCTTGCGCTCCCCGAGATTCACACTTACAACACACACTCTTGACACGCACTCGGATCACCCAAACTCTCCGCATGCATTCGACGAAACCATTCAAACCTCACACCCCTGACGCATTCAATACTCTACTATAAACATCCGCTCTCGATCCCAATCGCTCTGGCCCAAACATACTTTGTCAATCGAACAGTCTTCGCACTCCCACACTACTTAGAGACAGCGAGTTCGGGCTCCCATTTATACGTCGACTCCACTTGCTTTTTCAAGGAACCAGCGCAGTCTTGTATTGTGTACTACCTGTTCCATGTATATTATTGATCTGCGAAACGATCGGCAAGACACGATCGCGAAAAATATACGAATTCCTCGATATACCTGGCTTATAGAGGATATCATTTATGATATCATTTATGATATTTAGGATATCATCATTACAGTATTTATGCTGTTACTGTGGGGCACACTGAAACATCTGTTTTTACGAAGTTACATTTGGTTTACCTGAAGGTGCTATAAATTATGGAAATGGTTTATTACTCAGTTATAAACTGACTGTATTGCGATCTGCATTCTTCTTGCAGACGAAAAGTTTCCATCTCATCGGACGTTCTTGCTCGCATCTTGTGCGTGGTTAGAAGTGTGGCGCGCCGGAATTCCACGTTCTTGCGTGCGCGTAGAACCGTTGTCAGGCGTGTCGCGTCCAAAAGTGTGGCGCGCAAGAATTTTCGCCGCACGTAACCCTCGACTCAAGTGGCAACGCTACCGATGAGCCGTGCCTCGATGGGTTTCAAGGACTTCGACCCTCGAGCCCAGGGGGGCCGTACAATGTTGCCCCCTAAGAAGTGACGAATCAAAAATTCTACATTTTTCATCGAATCTTGGCGAAAGTGGTGTGAATCGTTTCCTTATGTTTTCCCGATGAAAATGGTCCAAAAATGACACAAATCGGATCGTAATTAAGGAATTTTCATAATAAATTGATTTCCAAAACTTCGTTAAAAATAGCTCGGTTTACATGAAATTTGGTATAATTTTCATTTGAAAAACATAAGAAACGCATCGGTATTACTTCCATATCGATATAATAAAGAATAAAGAATACCGTTTTTCTGAAACAGGTATGAATCCTCAATCGCAGTCGATTCGTGCTTTTTTCCTTCTCTTTTCGACTGCGATCGTCAGAGTCTGGTAGGTATGGAGGGATATAACCACTATTTGTGCATACAATTCTTTTCATATTCCCTAAAGATGGACAAATAAAGCCACAAAGCTGGAAGTAAATATATTTAATTCTTTGGTTTTAAAAAATTCGCGTTCACTTCCTACCGCTTGTAGCGGCTCGCAGAGTCTTGGCTGCCAGGCGCGGCGCGAGCTTCAGGATTTCCGCACTGTCGGAAAGTCCACGCGCCACGCCGAACCCTTGGTTTCAAGTGCCGCTTTCCTTTTCTAACTACCTTTTCTGTCTCTTATGTAAACTTTTCTGGAGTCGAGGTTTGCGCGCCACACTTTTGGACGCGACACGCCTGACAACGGTTCTACGCGCACGTAAGAACGTGGAATTCCGGCGCGCTACACTTCTAACCACGCACAAGATGCAAGCAAGAACGTCCGATGAGGTGGAAACTTTTCGTCTGCAAGAAGAATGCAGATCGCAATACAGTCGTTATAACTGAGTAATAAACCATTTTCATTATAGCACCTTCAGGTAAACCAAATGTAGCTTCGTAAAAACAGATGTTTCAGTGTGTCCCACAGTAACAGCATTTATGATATCCTTTATAAGCCAGGTATATCGAGAAATTCGTATATTTTTCGCGATCGTCTTGCCGATCGTTTCGCAGATCAATAATATACATGGAACAGGTAGTACACAATACAAGACTGCGCTGGTTCCTGGAAAAAGCATGTGGAGTCGACGTATAAATGGGAGCCCGAACTCGTTGTCTCTAAGTAGTGACGGGTACGATCTTCTAGCCTGCGAGAAGGAGCGCGGTCCTTCCAATGTTTCAGCGCGCCACGCCAAATGCGTGCCGCGCTGGCGTCTGACGCGCAAATGTGGCACGCAAGAACGTCTGTGTAAAGGGCGCAATTGCATCGACGGCCTCGATTTCGAGAGCTCTGGTCACGGCGGCTCTTAGAGACGTAAAACCGCCGAGTCGCAGTTCCCGCTGCATGGAAGAGCTCGACAAGGCCGTCACGAATTTTGACGCGGCAAGTTTGTCGCGGGTTTCCGCCGGGCAGTCGACGAACGCGGACTGCGCCAACTGCTCGATTTTGATGGCGAGCGAGGAGATGCTCTCATCTCTTCGCTGCCTGTGGCTCTGGAAGGGTACATAATTTAAATTTGACAGATTCTTCTCCCCGTAGCGGAATTCGAGCGCGGAGACCAAATCCGCAAAGCTTTCGCATTGAGCGGCAGAGAGCGTCGTGAGGACACTCCTCGCCAACCCCCCGAGGGAGGCGATCAAGGCCGTAGCCTTTTCCCCATCATCCCACCCGTTGGCGCGCGCGATTGTCTCAAACTGCACTTTGTACTCTTCCCAGGAAGTGTTGCCATCGAAAATTGTCGGTTTCACCGCGTATCCTAAACTAAGTACGCGGGGTTCCGAAACAGGGACGGCGGCGAGCGCCCCGAGGGGGGCAGGGTTCACTGTCGGGAGAACACTATTTACACCGCTATTTACATCCGGCACTATCTCCCCACCCCGAGGGTTCGCGCCGCTATCAACGGAACCGTGGCCGTTTTGAAATGAAGCGGTTACGACCTGGATGCGTTCCATTAGGTTTATCATGCGTGCCTCGAAGGCCGCCTGTGTCCGCCGGTCCTCGTCGTCCTTCTCCCTCCTTCGGGCTTCGTCGTCTCTGCGTTGCTCCTGCATCTGTCCCACGATGCTTCGTTAGAGGTTGGCGAACAGCTCTTGTAGGGAGGTGTCGCTCGTCGGTCCAGGGAAAGGATCCGTGGAGGCCGCGGAAGCGCGAGTGGGCAAGCCACTTCTGACACCATTGTTACGTTTCGGGTTCGGAATAATAAAAGTTTAATGCAATATAACAGTAACACAACATGAACGGTAAACAACAAGAAATATCGAATACAAAGATAATGTGGTAATCTCGATATGTCTGTTCGCTATCACGTCCGACTCTCGAATGACAGCTTGACGGGCGATCGATCGGATCGCCTTCTTCTCCCTTGTCTTCTTGTTTCTGTCGCGAGCACCCGCAGGCCCTGGATTCCATCCATAGGGTGTTCGCAACACTGCTCCCCCCTCTGGAGAAGCGGTCGTCCCGACCGCTGCAGCCTCGTTGTCTCCTGCAACCGTACCCTGGTCCGGAAGAGTGGGAAGGATGCTGTGTGGCCTCTTTCGACCGTCGCCTCGGCATTTGCCTTCACGTCGAGGGGAAAATCATTCCAAAAACCCTGGGCAAGGCGTGTGTCCTTCTTTCTTGAACGGGTTTCGTCTTCTTCGACGGCGCATCTTCTTCTTGGGTAGAGACGGGCGGGGAAATTCCTGTCGTCCAGCTGTCGGGACCTCTGATCCCCCACATGTCTCGCCCTCTCTTTCTCCGTTCTCATCCAGCTTCTCTTCGGTGCCTCTTCCTTGTGCCGGTTCCCTCGGCGACCCTTCGGTCCAGCTGGGGGTGTCGGGGCAGCTACAGTCCCTCGTTTATCGGTGTCGTACTTGTGTCCTTTATTTTTACAGTATCGACATTCGACTTGTTGTGTTTGACGCCACGCGGGATTACGCAGCGTTTCTCGGGACCCGGTATTATACGAAGATGGCCTTGAACTGGTATTATATCGCGGCGCGGAGTTTTTCTTCCGGCAGTCCTGAACCGTGTGTCCTACCTTACGACAATGATCGCAATATTTAGACTGCCAACTAATTTGCGTTATTTGTCCAACTGGGCATTTACTGCTACACTCAGTAGCTGAGTGCCTGTACTCGAAACAATTAGTGCACTGCGCGGAGTGCGATAGTCCTTCTGCGAACTTATTTCTCCTTACATTCTCCTGACATTCAGCTTCGGCTTTGATAGCGGAGCTAATGGCTGTACCAAGGTCGGCGAATTCGTCTGTTCGCATTCGTGCGTAGATTTCTGGTTTTAACCCCATTAAAAAGGCTTTAATTGAATTCGTTTCTGCGGATTTGTTGTATTACGCGACGTGTAAAGGAACCTCTATTTCATTACAATATCTTAATAGTAGGAGAATTCCGGTGACTCGACTGCTATAATCTACAGTGGCTTCATTCGGCAACTGAGCAATTTTTGACATTTCTCCATACAACTGGATTGAAGAATGTAATGGGGCGAAACGAGAGCTGAGAACTTTAATTACTTCTTCTATAGTATTATAATCGCCGTTAAGTATGACTCGAGAGGCTTGCCCGGACAACTTACATTTGATTAACTGTACTAAACCGTATTCGGCATTCGGCGCGATCATATTTTTCGCGTTCCTACAGCATTTTGAGAATTGGTGAATAGTAATATTTCGCCCGTCAAAGGCTGGAACCGTGTCTGCAGCATCGCGAATTCGGGTATGCGGTTGGCGTGCATTTTCCTGATTTAATTGTAACTGCTGCAGTTCCTCTACAACTGCGTCTACCTGAGGGGTGTTTGTAGCCATAATTTCACTTTTAATACGCCTGACTTAGTAACGAAAGAAGGAGTCTTGTTCTTCTCTAGGAGGGTTTATCTCCCTTGCCACACGTTTTGCGGTTATAAAGCAACTAATTATCCCACCGCTGTCACCAAAATTTTACTACCTGTAACGTTCTAGAACGGGTCGTGCCGTTTGTCACAGGAGATTCCACGAATAGAGCGGTTACTCGTGGAATTGTGGGATTGGTTCGGGTGGCGTGAGATAAAGAAATGAATTTCAAGAAATGAGAGTCCTTCTTTACCATAAAATAACAAAAGTAGTTTATTCAAAATAAAGGGTTTGACGCATTGTCGGATCTGAACATATATTACGACACGGTGTCGTGGGAATTTGATTATAAATTGATCGAACGATTGACAATTGCGTAATGACGTATCGGTAACTACATTATTTAATCACTAATCGCGACACTTACATTTGTACAATAATTACTTATTGAATATACTAATGGTGTTCACTTGTAAATCGAATAGATTTGTTAACCCATCTTTTACCCAGCGATCCTTATAATATTAGTAGCACTCACCCACTGATACAACTTTACCGCTCGAGTTGTATCAAACTTTAATTAAGAGTTACGAGGCATTACTAACATTTCCTGTGACTGCCTGATTTCGCATCAGGTTCGTTCACCTCCAACACTAAAACAAGGAATCTTTACCAACCCAGTGGCTCCCCGATTTCGCATCGGGTTCGTCCACGTTTTAACCCTCCTACGGCTCCTTGATTTCGCGTCAGGTTCGTCCGTATCCAACAACTCCCTGATTTCGCATTAGGATCGTCTGTAAATCTACCAACTTCCGAACAACTCCCTGATTTCGCATCGGGTTCGTTCACGACGTTTCACCCTCCTGCGGCTCCCTGATTTCGAATCAGGTTCGTCCGCGCTTGACTCCATTCCTAGAGGCTCCCTGATTTCGCATCAGGTTCGTCCTCGCCGTCAATAATCCTAGCGGCTCCCTGATTTCGCATCAGGTTCGTCAGCGCACCTAACTAATAAATTCATAAACCGTATTCCTTGGAAAATACCCCTCTCGCCAGCCTCTCACGTTGCCGCAGCCCCGGCTTGTAACAAATGTAGTCTGGTAAACTTGGCCAGGGTAACTCTGTTTCCGCCAAAATGCTAAAATATTTACAACGCGAGTGCTAAGTAGCGCAATATACGCGGCTGCTGACTGTTAGTGGCGCGCGAAATTCATACCTATATATCACCAGACCTATATTCTACAATTATTTGTTAAAAATTGTGTCGTGGCGAGCTTTACAACACTATAATTTTTAAAATCCATTTTAGCAACATTTCGTTTTTCAATCTTTCTTAGCGTTTGAATAATACTTTTTCATATTTTCCAGCGCTAGCCCCGTTATTGCACCCAACCGTTCTCATTAAGGGGACATTCTACTCTCTCGGTCGTAAAATCCGCCACTTTTCGGTGATGGTGGTTATAATGAAATAAACACTTAACGTTTTCGAATTTCTGTGGGTATATTCTACCACTCTTGAAATACAAGAAACATTTGTTTACATAAATATTTCGTAGTGAAGTTGGCGGCTTTAGAATTGTTGGCGGTTGAAATTTCGGACGACTGGATCATCGGAAATAAAAAAACCAAACATATTTCTAATTCGCAGGAGTATGGTTATCTCACTTTCCACGAAAGAACAATTTTGAACCAAAATTACTAAAATGGCGGTCGATCAAAGTTGAAAGTACCGAAAAGGGCATTTCTTTTCTGTTCAATCGATATAAAATGTGGGAAAATATTTAAAAAATCTTAAGATATTTGTAGTTAGCAAGATAGCCATACTCCTGCAAATTAAAAATATGTTTGGTTTTTTTGTATCCGATGGTTCAGTCGTCCGAAATTTCAACCACCAGCAATTCTGAAAACGTACTTCACTGCGAAATATTTAAGTAAACAAGTAAAATAAACAAACAACAAAAATATTTCTTGTATTTCAAGAGTGGTACAATATACCCCCCGAAATTCGAAAACGTTAAGTGTGTATTTCGTTATAAAAACCATCACCAAAAAGTGGCGGATTTTGCGACTGGGAGAGTAGAATGTCCCCTTAACCGCCCAAGATTTTCTTAAAATTTGTGTGAAACGCCAATCTTTTAACTACCGTTACGTGCCTAGTAAGAGAGACTCCGAATTACTACCTGAAACGGCTAAACAACACTTCTGCCTGCCATACGTTCAGCACCATAAACGTTGCAACGAAAACAGAGCCATAAAGCATTCGAGTCACTGGTATTCATCAATCCTTAGGTTATTCCTATCCACGAGCTTTCCTACTTTCACTTTTTTACCCATTAACTCTGTTCGCCTACTTCCTTACTCCGTCCAAACTTCTTCACAGCATAGGCATAGACAATAAAGAAGAAAACCCAATAACACACAGACCACACTCAACGTTCTTCCACAAAATTTCCACTTCTCGACATAATATTAACAGTAAAGAATGTATGAAACGTTAAAAACTATTGTTTTAATTTCAATTAGTAATTCAGTTTGTGAGTGCCTGCTAGCATCACCGAATATAAGGGTGAGGCCGAGGGCGGATGACCCCACGCTGTACGGCCTTCGATGGTTTATGACTGGGACTTAGGCTGCGGGTGTTCCCGAATGGGGGTGCATGAGATTAAAAAGTCCTGGCGTCATGCAATGGCTAACGACAGTTTTGGGTTTTCTAAGTATCGGGTGTCGAAGGATTGCTTGTTTTAATGAAGAGATGGTTTAGATATGGCAAGCGGCCTGACGCCGTATTGCCAAAGAATAGGGACTCTGTTTCTGGAGGATCTGGCCACGTGAATGGGGAAGGCTATGCCCTTTGGTAAGAGATCTGTGATAGACCGCTCAGTCCTTACCCCAGAACTGCCTTGGAGCGAGCTTCTTTACGACCCTTATAAAGTCGTTTCTAACATGCAAGTAAATTATGCGTCATTAAAATCATGCACAACTCATTAATTGTAACTAAGTAGTTGCTATCGATGCGAAACTCTGGTTAAGAACATCGCAATACAGAGCTAATATTCTAGGCCGTACAATCGACGGTATTGTCAATATTGCAGTTGAAAGTGTAGACACTCGTACCTGACCGTGTTAAGACCTCGGACCCTTAAAGGTCGAGTTTACTAGCCGTGGTCGGCGGCGGCGGCTGGCGGCGGTCCCACTAGCGCAACGAAGACACAGATGCATACTTCTTCATTGCACTAGTGGGACCGCCGCCGACCGCGGCTAGGAAACTCGACCTTAGATTTAAATATTTTTTTATCAATTTAATCGGGAGAATGCAAGGAATCCATTGGTGTCACTTTCATATTGATACGATGAAAAATAAGGAAATTCCGTTTCTGTATAATCGATAACACGTCGCCGAGCAACTTCGCGCTGCAGATTAGACGAGTGAACGATACAATGTCGCTCGCCTCGAGGACCCGGCGGCTTCGAGCAAAGGCGCTTGAGGCCCGAGGGCCTCCGAGCCACGCCCAGAGTCATTTAAGCTTCTCCGCTACAAATACAAATGAAAGTGAGAAAATTGGCCGAAGCTACGGATGAATTCCCGTCGATTGAAAATATTATTTATGGCGCTTCAAATAATAAATAATTCTGGGAATTTTTATTTGCTGAGTTTCGAATAAATTTTCTGCCTTTTATTCGAATACAATTTTTTGCCCATCTCTGGCTGATTGGCATGGGAAGCAGGAGCAGATGAAAGAGAGGGAGAAGAAGGATCGTACGAACGAGAACAGTGAGACAGCGAACAGAACGTAAGGAAATCGAGCCATAGAACGTGTACCAGTAAAATTGTGTGTAATTAATAAAGATATATATTTGTTACCAAAAAAACACAATACTATCTCTTTTTTTTTTGAGTACCTGATTAACATAGATAATGTTTGTACCAAGAGTTTGTAGAAGCAACAAGATTATTCCTTTGTTTATACTAAGGAATTGACGAAAAGGACTGTTTACAGCAACTTAACTAATATTAAGTCCCAAACATATGAAATATGTGGGATATATTGGGATAAGGTAGGAAAAATGTTATTCCTTATATTAAGTACACTGGTGTAAAAAAACTGAGTACAAACTATAATATAGAATCTACAAGTTCTATAACAGAGACTTATGAAAAAGAAATAACGCAACAAAGAAAATAAATTGTTTTAATGTAATATATTTAAATTCGCTATTATTACTATTGAAACTTTTTTGCTAAATCATTATAAAAACAATGGATGAATTATACAAATGTGACACGTGTTCTTTGCAATGACACCATAATGCTGCAGAATGTACACAAAACGTGTTCTGTCATGATATCCATCAAGTTATTATACCTAAGTATAGTAAATTTACAAGATGCGGCAGTACTTAAATAACAAAAATGATAATCTACCCTCAAACCTTTTGATCTCATTCCCCCGTCATGACCAGTCATATTTCGGCGCCATGGTATACTTCAAACATTTGCGTATGTTGGAAAGTTGATAAAATTTTGGCAAATTTCTTTCTACCGTTAAAATATTATGGAATGAAACTATCACCGACTATCTTTACTAAACCGAACAGAAATGTCTCACTTGAATGATGCGTACTATGTACATAATTACATATTTGCATTGAGGTACACGAAACGAAATACAATATTTATGAAAACAGATGAGAATTTTTCACCGGTTTGCGACCATGAGACGATTCACGAACAACAGCGCCAATATTATCAGCAATCCATAAAATGGTGATTTTTCACTAATATTTGAACTTGCGGGTAATAACCACTATATCCTGTACAAGATAATCATACGAGCACAAGCGTGAAATATATAAAGCAAGCCATATATGTTTATCGTTAAATAGAATTGCATGATTTGTATTTTTCATGGTCGAACTTGCATATTCTTTTTGGAACACAACCAGTTACATGTATATTCCGCATTCAAATGAGAAATATGGTGATTTTCGTAAATGCCGTATATACCTTGTCGAATCTTATATTTTTTAGTATGTATAATATGTATACAGTCATTTGATCATGTTTTAATCACAAGTTTTTATTGTGCACTTCGTGTTCATATTTTATATAATGTTAGTTTTTAAATTTTTAGCGGTGGATTTTCATCTCACTGCATAAAATGTTTAAGGTCTACAAAATTCAAATGTAATTAAGTAGATTCTTTTATATTTTATTTTTACTTTACTAATATTTATAAGGTTAGAGAAACAGTATTGTCGTTATGTATAGCATTACGTTTTTAGTACAAAAATAGTGCCTCATAAACAATATAAAATATACATTTACATATGGCAAAATGTTTTGTATAAACTATGTATTATATACACTGCATTTATAATATGTTTGAATGCTCTCATAAAGTCATAAAAAACATTGGTATGTTAACAATTGGTGCGTTAACAATTTGTACGTAAAGAAAATTCTAATGAAAATAAGACATTTAAAAAAAATACTGCTCAAAACAAAGTAAAAAACATTTAAACTACTCACAGTGGTTTACTATTCTCTCAATACAGTTATTAAATTCTCTGCAAAATTTAAATCTGCTCTTGAAGGATACAACAGTTTCATATTACCCTCTATATCAACTATTTTTACTTGTTCTACAACTAAATTGTGAAAGTCGGGAACACTTTCTTGTTCAGAAGGACATCCAAATCCAAGGGTGATTATCTCTTTTAAAACCTGGTCCAGTACGTTTCTGTTACAAAGAAAGATTATGCCATAGGTGGATAGATGATGGATGAATTGATGGTTAATACCAGTTCGTGTTAATACTAGTACAACATAGGGTAAATGTGCCTTATTTGGGCCCCTACCCAATAGTCAGACTTTTCGGAAATAAATTACTTAGAAATAAGAAATTAGGAATAAAATCTTATATATTTAAACGAAACAATGATCAGTGTACTCTCTCCTTCGAATATGGGAAGCTTCATGCCTTTAGCAATAAAAATATGAACTGGAGAAAGCTTTATTGTGTTGGCGATTGGATGGTTCACGACTGGTGAGTCAATTTGAATTAATTTAGTACTGCAGGTGACACTTGGAAATAGTGTATACCAACACTAATACGAAGTTTTTTATGTTCAAATTTTGAATACGCGATTAATAACATTCGAATGAACTTTTCGTAAAATTATAATTGCATTTAAACTTAGGTTAATAAGTATTTTTGAAGTGGTCGACTATTGGCATTCAAAATATAAAGGAAACCAATAGTCAGTCGCCCAGGCCGGCTGACTATTGGATATTGTTAAGAAATCGCCAATTTGAACCGTATTTATCAAACAAATAAAGCTCACTTTCCTGAATCATTCGTTTTTATTGTTTTCCGCCCAAATTAATGTAAAACCAGTGGTAGGTCGTCTAAAACACAAAACGGCTGACGACTAGACGATTGGTCTAGTACTCGGCCATTATAATTTAAACAATTAGAATTTTCAGAAAAAAAAATTTTTAATTTTGAGTACACACGTCATGAATTTCGAACCACTTAACATTCTGACGATTAACAATAACTATACTATAGGGTGGCAGATACATATATAACCTGATAGAAGAACCTGGCTGACTACTGGCATACAAAAGGCTGGAGTTAGGATTTTACTGGCTGACTACACAGTTCAACAAAATTTGACTTTTTTCGGACTTATAACATTCAATAGCTGTTTCTTATAGGTTTCTGTCCCCTGAAAACGAATCCGCAAACCGTTTGTCGCCATCACCCTCAGTCTTTGAGAAATTCGATTTTTTAAAAAACTGCAAATTTTCAACTTTGAACATCTTTTGTGTCGAAACGACGGTAATATTTATTCGGTTGCTTGTTGCGTCAAATTATTCTATGAACCCTCCCGAATACAACGATATAAGTTATTATTGCATTATGAACATTTAAATATGTTTAAACAACGATTAAAGGAAAAAGGACACCTGAAATGCATCCATTTTTGAAGATATCTTTAAATTTATTTCCAAAACTAAGGGTCTAGGAGGAAATATAATTATTCCACGAGATGCAGCAGGCATTTTTCCATCGGAAAGCATCAACAGAAGTGGTAAGTCACGTTTTGTTTTCAACACAGAAGCGAAATAGTTTGGCAAAACGCGCGGTGCCGACAGTGGTAGTCACGCGCGGTGCCGACAGTGGTAGTCACGCGCGTTAAGCGATTGAGTTACGCTGAGCGGCAGTGGATCGCGCGCCGCCGTTGACTTTATAGAATTTAACTGTGAATAACGCATTAAAAAAATAGTATATTAATAATAACAACTCGTAACGTGAATTTCCGCTTTCCCTTAAATGGCCGACTACTGGCACAGTTACCCTACTACAAACACAGAACGAGTGTAAAATAAGTAATAATTATTAACAAACTGTAATTTTACCTGCAAGTCTGATACGATATAGCACTGGTTACTTCTAACAACATTGTTTCGGTATTTACGGACATTTTTGTAATGTCGCTATTGGTTATTGGAGGAAATGATATAACTTGCTCTGAAGCATCCAATAAACATGGAAATAGAGGTTTACCTTCCAGTAGGTAAAGATACTTGTGAATACCAGAATAAACATTACGTTTCTTCTCTTTCCTCAAATTATCAGCTTCTGTTTGTAATTGTTGGAATAATGCTGCACCAGTGTAAATTTTATTACGCATTAGTGGTTTAATTTCTAATTCCATTGGTAGCATTGCTGTATATGTTAAGTCACCTAATAGTCATATTATACGTTATTACATATGATATTAATGAAATATATATTTGCGAGATATGACAGTAGTATTAATTATTTTAAATTCTGTTGTATTTACCAGAAGTGAGTAATTTTAAATCGTGCGTGGCAATAGTAGCTGCATTTCTTTTTTCGCATAATCCATCATGTAATTTCGTTTGAAGCTGAATGAATTTCTTAAAACTGTCATCTGTAAACTTCATATTTTTAACAATGCAAGCTGCAATGTAAGGTCGAATGTTTTTCACATGTTTTGTAATTTTAATTACTGGCGTATCGTTTGTTATTTTTAATACTTTTAACTTGTGTGTTAAAGTGTCTACTGTGTTGGCAACATTTTCAGATTCAGATAACTTTTGTGCTTTCTTTCCTTTCTTCGTTTTATTATTCAAACTAATAGAACCATTGCTTCTAGGACAATGTAACTTGACATATTCAACTATTTGTTTAGTACGACATTGATCGATCAACTTTGAAAGCCTTTTATCTGCCAATGTGTTTCCTTTTAAATGAAATTCCTTTAGTTTAACACAATCAGCAATTTCACCTGGCACAACTACAACATAAACTTTCATTGAAGTACATTTCTTAAACAAAATATAAATGGATGATGAAAGCAAACATGTAATAAATATTCTTATATGTAACAAACATTACCTGATATCAAATTGTCCGCTACATTTAATATTTTCAAAGATGGTAATAGACTTATTGTCACCGGAATTTCCTTTATTTGATTACCATTCACATAAATTTCAGAAAGATGAATTAGCTCCACATAACATACATCAGGAAAGGATACAAATTGATTATTCGATAAATTCAAAATGCTTAATTGAATATTATCGATTTGCTTAGGTAAAGATTTCAAAAGATTCGAGCTCAAATTCATTGTGATTAACTGTGGAAGATTTCCAATTTCTTCTGGCAAAGAAGCCAACTTATTCCTGGAGCAATCGAAAACCTTTAGCTTTTCTAATTTGTTAATAGTGCTAGGAATTTTCGAAATCGCATTCGAATGTAGTACTAAATTCGTGAGATTCTGTAATTTCTCAATTTCTTCCGGTACTTCTTGCAAACATGTTTGCGTTATGTTTAAATAGTTTAAATGTTGCAGGTTAAACAAAGACTTGTCGAAGCCCCTCCTTTCAATTAATTCAGAAATTGTTGGACCTGACAATACCAACTCGTGTTTGTTTTCTGCAGCAGCAGTCTTAATTACGTGCCACGAATTATCGAGCGTCATTACTATAAGTTTTAAGTAAATCTTTACCGATAGTAAAACAATATCATTTGCTTCGTGTGAAGGTTATTTGCCGGTGTTACGCTATCGCTTGAACGTGGCTGGGAATTTGCATGTAATCGATATGTACGCAGGAGCGAGATTTGAAACGGAGGACGAGGAAGACTTTATTGTCAGGACTCATAAATACGTAGAGAGTTTTTGAACGTGACCTTACAATGCTGGTAGCTGATGCTTGAACTCAGAAGGTGTGCGAGAACCGGGGATTGCATTCAGTAGCTTTCAAAACTACAGTTAGGCCAGGCGAAGATAATAAATAGTTTAACTTTTCGAAGGTTTCAAAACTTTTAACGTTTTGAAGGTTATTGAATACAATCACAAGCTCTCATACGTCTTCTGGATTAGAGTATAGCTGCAAAGTTAGCATTATAAGAACACGTTCGAAAAACATAGCAGTAAAAGCCTTTAAGAAATAACAATGCGCGCCACGTATTTGCTTCCTTTCTCATCTTCCGTTTCGATTCTGCCGTAAACCTTCTAGGGATGTGTTGTTCGCTTCGAAATTGAGTTCGTTGCGTTGGTTGCGATTCATACAGCGAGTGCATAGACGGTATTACCTGATTCGTAGAATTCCCTAGAATCCTCCAACTTCTAGCTCATAATGCGTGCAGCAAATGCAGTATAAAAGCATGTACCGTCAATACGCATATTACGCGCATGCGTATTTGTCGCTTTACGTGTGCTTATGTATTTCGAATTCGAATACTGCAAACAGGGGAAAGCAGGGTAATTCCGGCTCTATAAGGAAGAAACGCTATAAAATTTGAGCAACTTACACAGTTGCTAGTTTTTGTTATATGAATTGATAGTTTCAACTGTCTAGTTTTTATTAGTATGGCCGAGAAAGCATAAATTTACGTTTTAACAAAGTTGAAAGGAATAACACAAAAATTACGGAATTAACGTGGGGTAATTCCGGCCATGATTTTTCTTCATAAAAGAAGTGGGAAAACTGTTAAATTAATAAAAAAAATATTTTTTAGTTTTGAAATTAATTACTACACGAATCACAAATGTATTCTTCAGGTGTATTCCATTCTGAACATTCTTCATATGCCCATGGACCACATGCAAAGATTCAAATTTTAGTTTATTCTTTCTTAGTTTCCTTTTATCTCCATTTTGTGTTTTTTATGTGGAAGCGTGTTAAGAAATATTCCTGACTTCATTCTGTCAATGTTTTGCACCCATGGTGCATTGAAAATGGAATTATATTTCCAATAGTCATGTACCTAGATGGACATTCGTCACATGCTACAATGGCTCTAATTAATTTCTACGTGGAACATGAAATAGAACTTATTTCATTGTATCCCAATTCGACCCATATAACCCAGCCAATGGATGTTGCCTTATTTCGTCTACTGAACGAAGCTTGGAAAAAAGCTGTCACAGATTAGAGAATGGAAAATAGGTGGATAGCTGTAGCAAAATAAAACTTTGTACCAATTCTACAAACTGCCAACGAGCAGAGCTTTTTCAGCGCTCCACGGGCACCAACCCGCGTTCGCGTTTCAATTTCACCACCGAACTACGTAACACCGGGATATGCACTTCAGGCTGTGTTCCGAATCACGCATACTGCGCATAAACTGCAGAGAAAACCGTTCCATTTCAGTCTATACGCGCATTGGTGTCGTTGGTGGCACATAGGATTCCCTAGAATTCTCACACTTCTAGCGCATGAAGCGTGCAGTTTATGCGTGCATGCGTAATTGTCTCTTTACGCACGCTTTGAAAAACATGCACCAAATTATGTGGTCCTCTCCTCAAAGTGACAGAAAATGTAACCTACATATATGCTACATGACAATAAATGTTTATTAGATATTTCGTTTTTTTACGCTACATTTGTCAACTTTTTATAACTTAACATCCTTCCAAAATATTATTATTACGCCGCAAAACTTTATGAAATCGGGTATAAGATCAATGTCCGCATTTCTAATCATGTAAGAGTTCCGCTATCGTAAAAATACATTTTTATTATTTATTTGTGCATCAATCGACAAAAAACTTATTAGACGTAATATTTAACCTCCCCTTTACACATAAAACAAACAAGAAGTATTTTGAAAAACATTTTAACCTAATAATAGTCTATTTAATATCTAGTATAAAATGTCTATTTCTGCTCAGCGGAAATGCTCGCATTTCTGCTCACGATCGTGATCCATTCTCTGCTTACATATCCACGTGGTATAATTATATTTTGGATAACATAAATAAACAAAATTATGTAAAGGTTTCAATGCTAATTATTCACCATTCGGAGCTACATCAGCCAGTAAAAAAAAATCAAATGAACCAAAATTTTTAGAAATCTGGTGATGACATTGTATAATACTGATAATTTATCAGTAATCTTAATAAAGTAAGTCGTCTCAATAGTTTATAAATTGTTTTAATTGTTATTATGGCGTAATTTATTAAAATATTTAAAAATACATGATTTTTAATCAGTATTATAGTAAACTAAATCTAACAAGAAACAGTTTTATCGTAATATTATGTACAATACGTGTAAAAATCATGTCTTTTCAATTATTCAGATTAATTAATAAATTATAAAAAATTAAAACAATTTATAAATTAAAATAAAAGTCTTTAACCGTTGGTACCGAATACACTTCAATGCGTTCGCTGTTTGTTGCTCCTACATTCTTATCTCACATAAGCTTTCTACGTTTCAGTCAAACTGAAAATAACGCCTGATACTTTTCTTCTCTGCACCATTCTCGTTCTCTAGCTTCAGTCACTTTAAAAAGATGCAGTATTTTGATGTCTGTACAATTCTCTATAAATGTCTAAGTGCATTCATGGGTATTGTGTTGTGCTGTGGAGCTATTTGTATTAATATTTTTCTGCTGCAGTGCTAGATTGTGATTCAATAACTTTGCATAATTGATTGCATCAGCAGAAAGTGGTGCAAGTCCACATGCAGTAAAGCCATGTGATAAAATATTTGCCAGGTTAAGAGATTGCAAAGCAGTTTGTAGAATTGGTACAAAGTTTTATTTTGCTACAGCTATCCACCCATTTTCCATTCTCTAATCTGTGACAGCTTTTTTCCAAGCTTCGTTCAGTAGACGAAATAAGGCAACATCCATTGGCTGGGTTATATGGGTCGAATTGGGATACAATGAAATAAGTTCTATTTCATGTTCCACATAGAAATTAATTAGAGCCATTGTAGCATGTGACGAATGTCCATCTAGGTACATGACTATTGGAAATATAATTCCATTTTCAATGCACCATGGGTGCAAAACATTGACAGAATGAAGTCAGGAATATTTCTTAACACGCTTCCACATAAAAAACACAAAATGGAGATAAAAGGAAACTAAGAAAGAATAAACTAAAATTTGAATCTTTGCATGTGGTCCATGGGCATATGAAGAATGTTCAGAATGGAATACCCCTGAAGAATACATTTGTGATTCGTGTAGTAATTAATTTCAAAACTAAAAAATATTTTTTTATTAATTTAACAGTTTTCCCACTTCTTTTATGAAGAAAAATCATGGCCGGAATTACCCCACGTTAATTCCGTAATTTTTGTGTTATTCCTTTCAACTTTGTTAAAACGTAAATTTATGCTTTCTCGGTCATACTAATAAAAACTAGACAGTTGAAACTATCAATTCATATAACAAAAACTAGCAAATGTGTAAATTGCTCAAATTTTATAGCGTTTCTTCCTTATAGAGCTGGAATTACCCTGCTTTCCCCTGTTTGCAGTATTCGAATTCGGAATACATAAGCACACGTAAAGCGACAAATACGCATGCGCGTAATATGCGCATTGACGGTACATGCTTTTTTTTCTGCATTTGCTGCACGCATTATGAGCTAGAAGTTGGAGGATTCTAGGGAATTCTACGAATCAGGTAATACCGTCTATGCACTCGCTGTATGAATCGCAACCAACGCAACGGACTCAATTTCGAAGCGAACAACACATCCCTAGAAGGTTTACGGCAGGATCGAAACGGAAGATGAGAAAGGAAGCAAATACGTGGCGCGCATTGTTATTTCTTAAAGACTTTTACTGCTATGTTTTTCGAACGTGTTCTTATAATGCTAACTTTGCAGCTATACTCTAATCCAGAAGACGTATGAGAGCTTGTGATTGTATTCAATAACCTTCAAAACCTTCAATTTAACCCGGGGGCGGATAATAAATAAATTCATTTTTCGTTTACACATCTGCTTACCAAATCTCGCTGGGTAAGCAGCAGTTCGTCCTGTAAAACTCATAAAATATGGTCTTCGCTTTCAATAATATGGAATCGTTGTTCAAGAAGAATAGAAAAACTCGGATTGAGAAAATCCAGGAACCAATAAAGCCATCAAATTTCGTTAAGAGTCGGTCCCCGATCCTTAGGACGAAGTAACCGATGTAGTTAGGAAGCGTGCTTCGACCACCGTCCAAACGTCTTGAATTAAATTTATCGTAATCCATCCAATTGTATAGCTAATTGTAAGTAAGTTTGAACATTCCCGCGCAAGCTCACGAGCATCAAACGCATAGAAAACCGTTCCGCTTCGTTACTGCGGTTCATGCGCTGTTGGAAGCGGAACGCTATGAATGCGCGCAGCGACTGCGTTGCGGTCTATGCGCATAATGCGTGAATCGGAACACAGCCTCAAATATGCGTGTAGGGTTTTGTGCATGTACGTTGTACACCTGCGTGATTAGTTTGCGCGCGTTAATTCAATTTGTAGAATATATGAATTTCGTTATAAATGACTTTATGAATGTCATTTTATTCTAAATATTTATTGGTTGCTATAGACTGTGTGATTCTGAATTGTATAGATGGCTCAAACGATTGTGGCCGATCGAGATTCGATTGTGGGATTGTTTACTGCGGTTGGTCTTTTTTCGTTGCTAATAGCGAATTCGGCAGACACCCAGGGTTCGGCGGGATTAATCTGTTGTAGAGGTCCCTAGTACACATGTAGTAAACGTATCCGAACTTCAATCAAGAGACACGGTAGTGTCTCGCGTTAAGTACATGCGCAGCGCGAAACACACAGCACAGTGTCTACAGGGTGTCCCACCTAAGACTGGACAGCGCGATATCTCCTAAAGTATTGGAGATAAAAAAATTAAAAAAATATGTAATTGAATGGTTTGAAAGGGCCAACTTATTAGCCGAGACGATTTTTTAAAATTATTATTTTAAAAGATACGACGGTCAAGTTCGGTTTCTCAAATGGAACTATTTTTTTTGAACACCTGAGTTGATAGTGCGTTCCAAGACAAATTGAATAAGCTTTAATGTATACACTTTATTTCCACTGGTTTTTAAGATATTGTGCTTGCAAAATTACTGATTTTCACTGGAAGAAAACCCTCTGGAATAGCAAGGACCGGGGTCGGTCTTACTGGCCGAAAATACTGAAGGAAATGAACAGTTCATTTCCATAACCTCAAGCTAATTTCGTTAATAATAGTCCGATTTGCATAACATTTGGTACGATTTTCATGAGAAAAACATAAGGAATCTATTGGCGCCACTTCCCCTTCGATACGATGAAGAAAATAATTTCTTAATACGCGGTAATGGATATTTCACCCTCGACTGCGGGGGCCTGACCTCAATTCGTTACGTTCGGCCTAGGATTCGTACCTTTTTCCGGAAAAAGCCATACAAATCGGGTGAGGCACTGCGAAGGGCAGCCCTCGCCACGGGGTACCAACAGAAGTGTAAGATGCGAAGATTTCCGACTACAGCGCCGCTTGCGGTACAGTGACGAAGTTTTGATAATTTTCATTCGGACCGTACTCTATTCAGTGATGCTAAAGTTAATGGCCGGAGTATCGAGAATTTCTCCCACCATGCACATACACAACTCCACGATCCGCGCGTACGTGAGCCCAGCGCTTCGGATGACTTCGGACAATTTCGGGAGTTGAGAGGGACGGTGAATATGAGCCTTTCTCTTTCGCTCTTGAAACGTTGAGATTCTAGTGCCGGCAAGGTTGCCGTTCGGGGATCTTTCGTCATACTTACTCATGCTGTACCTATCACGGACTCCTTCACTCTTACAGGCCTCGGACGGTAAACGGCAACCCTGGTCGCTGGCAAGCGGCACGAGCCACCGTAATGCGACTTTGGCTTCCCGGATATTTTCACTTTTCGACTCAGATACTCTTGTAACGAAAAAAAATTTCGAAAAAATTTTTATTGCGGAAATACACGTTTTAGGATCTCCTGATCACACTGAGACCACAGACGAGGTATAGAATAGACTTATCAAGCAATGTATTTTTGTGTCGCGGGTTTGGGGGGTCCTAGGACCCCTTTACCATTTTAGTGTCGCATGCAACGTTACCGGTGAAGTCTCAAAACAGATTGTAACGCTACGCGTGGTAGGAACTAGAATTAAGCACGAGTAAAACTAGGTTATGTTTTGAGAGTCAAAGCCCGCGATTTACAAATGTTTCTGTTAGAGTAACAATTTAAAAATCGTCTTATGAACATATTCCGTTCAACGGAAGAGAACGGAGGAAGAAAATAAAACGATATCACATTCGTCTTTTAACCTTGCTGTCCTATTCCGGTTTATTTAACGCAAAACAAATTTCATTCCCTTGCAATAACGTAATTTGTAAAAACAAGACTTTAATGTTTTTTAAGAGCACCTGTTGCTGAACCCCACCCATGTATCATGTGTTTCCGCATACATTAATGATGGTCTATACGATATAATACAGACATATAACAATAAAAATAATAATAATAATATGCTTCTACTGTCCTATATTATTTTAAAGGAACATATCGAACCCGTACACACCGATTTTCCTGCAATTTTGCAAGTCTGTAGAGTAGCCAAAAATATTCCATGCATATTTTTTTAAAAAGGAATTCATTCTCCTCCATATCTATTAGAACAATTGAGGGCTCGGATACAATAAGGGGACTAGCGCTCGAAATTGGGAAAAATTATTGTCCAAACGCTAAGAAAGATTGGAAAATTAAGTTTTGTTAAACTGGATTTTAAAAAATATAGTGTTGTAAAGCTCGTCACGGCACACATTTTTCTATTTACAGTATTTTTATCGAATTGTTAGTATTCGAGACAAAAATTATAAACAAACAAAATTTCTTCGACTAAAATCATTATTTCTTTAAACATAAATTGCGATAACTTGAGTAAATATTAACGGATCGTTATGAGACTTCAAACATAAAACTCAGAAAACTCTAGCGGAGCCGTAAAATGTATGCACAAAACCCTTATGTTAAAAAATGTAATAATATTTAATTAAAAAGTAATACTGGACATAACCCATGTTTTTCAACGTTCGCCGTTAAAAAGTATCGAGGCAATTTTGAGGTACATATAACTTGCAGCGACAAAGTTTTACTTAATATACAAGGAAGATTTTGACAAATTTTCACACTGATTAATAAATAATTGTAGAAGATATAGCGATATATAATGTCGCCAACTGTCAACGCGTGTGATAAAACTGCTAAATAGCGCATTATACGCGGCTGTTGACTGTTGGCGGCGCGAAGGGATTTATATATATCGCCATATCTTCTACAATTATTTATTAATCAGTGTGAAAATTTGTCAAAATCTTCCTTGTATATTAAGTAAAACTTTGTCGCTGCAAGTTATATGTACCTCAAAATTGCCTCGATACTTTTTAACGGCGAACGTTGAAAAACATGGGTTATGTCCACTATTACTTTTTAATTAAATATTATTACATTTTTTAACATAAGGGTTTTGTGCATACATTTTACGGCTCCACTAGAGTTTTCTGAGTTTTATGTTTGAAGTCTCATAACGATCCGTTAATATTTACTCAAGTTATCGCAATTTATGTTTAAAGAAATAATGATTTTAGTCGAAGAAATTTTGTTTGTTTATAATTTTTGTCTCGAATACTAACAATTCGATAAAAATACTGTAAATAGAAAAAATGTGTGCCGTGACGAGCTTTACAACACTATATTTTTTAAAATCCAGTTTAACAAAACTTAATTTTCCAATCTTTTTTAGCGTTTGGACAATAATTTTTCCCAATTTCGAGCGCTAGTCCCCTTATTGTATCCGAGCCCTCAATTGTTCTAATAGCTATGGAGGAGAATGAATTCCTTTTTAAAAAAATATGCATGGAATATTTTTGGCTACTCTACAGACTTGCAAAATTGCAGGAAAATCGGTGTGTACGGGTTCGATATGTTCCTTTTAAATAATATAGGACAGTAGAAGCATATTATTATTATTATTTTTATTGTTATATGTCTGTATTATATCGTATAGACCATCATTAATGTATGCGGAAACACATGATACATGGGTGGGGTTCAGCAACAGGTGCTCTTAAAAAACATTAAAGTCCTGTTTTTACAAATTACGTTATTGCAAGGGAATGAAATTTGTTTTGCGTTAAATAAACCGGAATAGGACAGCAAGGTTAAAAGACGAATGTGATATCGTTTTATTTTCTTCCTCCGTTCTCTTCCGTTGAACGGAATATGTTCATAAGACGATTTTTAAATTGTTACTCTAACAGAAACATTTGTAAATCGCGGGCTTTGACTCTCAAAACATAACCTAGTTTTACTCGTGCTTAATTCTAGTTCCTACCACGCGTAGCGTTACAATCTGTTTTGAGACTTCACCGGTAACGTTGCATGCGACACTAAAATGGTAAGGGGGTCCTAGGACCCCCCAAACCGGCGACACAAAAATACATTGCTTGATAGGTCTATTCTATACCTCGTCTGTGGTGACACGAAGTCCCATAAGGTGATAGGTCTATTCCATACCTCGTGTGTGGTATTATTTAGTATAAATATTTGTTATTCGTAAGAATTAAAAAGATTCTCTAAATGAATCTCACAGGGATTTAAATACTACGTATAAAAGTTAAATAAAGTTTTTCCCTATTTTCGCTCATAAAGGATTTTCGTTCTCTATACACGTAGGATTTTGCAATATCCGAATTGCAATAAACCGTTGACATTGACGATAGACGCTTTAGCTTACGCTATGGGCACCGATACTTACTTGTACAGTTACAATTATTACAGAGAACAATTTATTAAAATTGAATAAAATTTATTTTCTTATAATTTTTGTATAAAATAATTGACATAATTAATAATTAATGCACATCTGTGTTGTTTTTTGTTTTCTTTCTATATTTATTAAACATCTATAGAACACAAAAAAATCAATAAATATGTACATATAAATGTATGTTAAAAGTTATTAAATTTATGCGTACAGTATGTATACTCTTAAATTATTTTGTAATGTCATTTGTATAAATTATGTTTAATTATGGGATAATCAGCTTGACATTAATTTTTTCAATGTATGTATGTATCTATATGTATAGTTATATACAATATGTGATGGAAAAGTAAAAAACAGTATGATAGGATGAAGCGATAGGGCTTATGAAGTGAAGGTTTAGTTTTACATATCACATTTATAACATACATATGTACTATATCTATTATTTAGGGAAAGACGTGAACGCGAGTTAGAGGAAACGGGAATGAGTGAGAAAGCGAAACGTCTTTCACTTTGTTTTTCACGCACCGCAACGTGGTGTGAGTGCGACAACACACTCAATTTACCGAGATGTTAACAATTTAATAGCTCCGAAACGGTACATTTCCGGCACATGGTTTCTATCAGACTTTTTCTCTACGCGTCGAGTAGAATACGTTGATGTAAAAAAAAATTAACGTTAATTTTCAATTTTGTAAACAATTTTGCGGCCCGCTTTTTTTTTTTACAAATGTTCACTTCTTTGAACAAATTTCTTTCCACATTTTATCGCAATGTAAACGCTTATATTTCGCTTTTTCACTTTCATCGAAATAAGAATACAGTTGTCGCCATTCAATTTCTAGCAAGCTCAAATTAATTTTTTTAAAATTAGAAGCAAATTCAAGAATTGCATATCCACATTTTCTATCTGTTTCATATAAAACTTTTTCAACGCTTAGTGCAATAAATAAATCAGAAATATCTGCATTGTGGTGTAATTTACAAGACTTTTGGAAGCAAATGTTCATTATGTTCGTTGGATGATTCGGGTATATTGTACGCAACTGTTCTGACATACACGTATTATTTAGTACTAATAACCAAACAACGTTTTCCCATAAAAGATTATGTCCATATAAACATTTCAAAATTTTTTGCAATGTATCGTTCGAAATGCAATCGTCGTTTATATCACAAATACCAATTCCGATTTCGTATCTAACAAATTAATGTAATGAAAGAGTTGTAGCATTGATAAAATATTTTGTTTTATGGACGTCATTGCAAATACGATGTATAGTTATATGAAAGTAATTATTTCTAACCAGTTCAAATAATTTGTCGTATAAAACTATTCCATACATATTTTTAATGTTATTTGCATCCAATATATCAAATTCTTGATGTTTCACTATCAACAATCTGCTGAACTTTTTTTTTATACAATTGAGTGATTTTTTCAAATTTTTTCTCGGTACATTTTGATATGTAACCAGGTAAATGCAAATTCACTTTTCCAATATTCAATAATTTACGCATATGATTTTTGGATTTTGAGTTCCGCGGAATGTTATTAACTTTAAAATTACTTTTACAAATTGTACAATATCCTTTTCCATTGCATTTTCGTAACCATTTATTGTGCTCGGTTTTTGTTCTGTTACTGCTGTTGTGGATGTCAGCCATACCAGGACTATTCCGTAACTAAAAAAAATTATTACAATATAATCTAATATAATATGTAATACTTGATTCTTCGCATCTTGCATAGCACGAAACTACCAAAGAATATTATTTTATAGAGCGGATATATCACAAGCTGAGATTCCTTACTCCACCGCAGGCGGCGCTGCAGTCGGAAATCTTCGCATCTTACACCTCTGGGTACCAAGCCGCATTTCCTTGACGAGCGTCGGGCAACTCCTGCCCATAGACATATATAGACGGCGCAGAAGCTGGGACTATCGGCGAGGGGAACGGTAGGCTTGGAGGGGAAAAGGCAGAGGTCAGCTACAGGCACGTCGGGTTAGCTTCGGAAGCATTCGGCATGAGTAGTAAGGCTAAGCGGGTTCTAGACCAGGTCCTCTGAGGGGAGCGCGGGGCGGGGGGAAGTGAGGGCGCGCGGGGGAGCGCGGCGGAGAGAAACATTGGCGCGGGGCTTGCGGGGAGTGGAAGAGCGGTTGCGCGCGCACGAGCCGCGGAGTGGGGGAAGCCGTAATCGTGGAGGGGATCAGTCCGGGCCGAACCGCCGCGGAGGCCTCTCCAGACCTGGCCCACCGTCGGAAATTTTTCAAAGGGAGGCATTGACCCCCGAAAAAATCTCTTTCAGAACTTGGCCCACCCGAAAATTTTTTCAGGCCTAACCCAGGATGGGGACTGTCCTAGAATTTTTTTTTCCAAACCAATATGCATCAGAAATTGTTTCGGACGATGTCGGGAAAAATCGGTGTTTCTCGACACCGCGTCTTCGAGGGAAAGAGACGGAGCATTACTTTAAACTTAAAATTCTAGGAGGGAAAGAGACACCACTACATAGGGGATAGAATCGCATGCATTCTAAAGCTAACAGTATTTCAAAGCGTTCCGATTTAACGTCGCTGCGTTTCGCGCGATCTCGCGTAATTCGACTCCTCTGGAGCAGCCGTGCAGGGTGATGTCACTTGGCAGCGCAAAGAACGAAATAGAATTATGCAGCGTCAGCAGAAATCTTTTTTTCTCAACGCAGAGAAATAATAATTATTGAAACGGCGAATCTTAAAAATTAGGCGGTGAGAGGAGGAACACGGGTAAATAAAATTGAGAAATATTATATGTTTAAGAAATATATATTGTTACAAATAATAATATGAAAGAATAATATGAAGGAATAATATAGAATATAAAAAAATAATTAAAATTTATTTGGCTTAATTATCCCACTCAATCACATCATCAGCAAATAGATTAGTTAATGGTAAATCAATAGGAACTTGCACAGGGTCAGTTTGAACTGCAACAACACTAGCCCGAAGCCCCGATACTTTATTCCTATACGTATCAAAATCAATATTTTCCGCTTTGACGTTTCGCCAAGCCACACTCTTTGGATGATACGCATGATTATTCCGAGATATAGTTATTTGTACATTATCATCATCATCGAAATCGCCTAAAAACGTTTGTTGTTCATATCGATGCATCCAATATTCCTCATCATCCTCGAAGTAGTCGTGTATTGGATTATCGTATTTTTTAAAAACTTTAAAAAAAATGTCGCCATCCTGATTAGCTTCCGCCTCATAAAGTTCTGCACATCGAATTTCTTCGGTTTGAACCGCAACATTTCGACAGGCCACATACATTTTCGGGCTGGATGAATGGATAACTGCCGCAGCAGCGGTGATCGTAGCGGTAGCCGGACGTTTCAAATTCATGGGCAATGACATAATCTGAAACCGAGTTTTCTTATAATTCTCAAAGTTACTAACTCAACGATTCCCTAAAATATGATAATGGAAACTTACGGTATTAATCGATTGTATTTCCATGCGTTGAACGATTGATAATATCCTTCAAAAGCAATCTTCTTCAAAGCAATTTCACGTAACACAAAAAATGCAAAAAGTGTTTCAAAGAACTGTCAAAGTGACTGCACGTTGACCACGATTTGAAGACAACTGGTCTTGCTGCATCTCCAAGCTGCCACATGTGGGCCCATGCCTAAAGTTGCATAGCTTTGCAAAGTAGGAGGCCTTTGTTCTTCGTCATCATCATCACAGGCCACCTGCATTTTCGCTGACCATTCTCACCTTCTATACATATTCGAATTATTCACTAACCATCCTCCGAGTGCACTTATCATGTTCTTCGAATTCTTCTCCCTTCTTCTTTGGACACATCATTCGACTAGGTCACACCACTTTTGATTGCGTATCGAACGTGTATTGGACGTCTATTAAACCACTTCCAACACATAACGTACCACTTTCAACGTCATTCGTACCACTCTAAACGTGTATCAAACGTGTATTGGACCACTTTCAACGTCTATCGTACCACTCTGAACATGTATCGAACGGCTTTGAACGGATATCCAACGGGTATTGAACGGTTTTGAACGGCTTTCAACGTGTACCGAACGGGTATCGAACGGGTATCGAACGGGTATTGAACGGGCATTGAACGGGTTTTGAACGGCTTTCAACGTGAATCGAACGGGTACTGAACGGCTTTCAACATGTGCCGAACGGGTATCAAACGGGTCCTGAACGGGTATTGAACGGTTTTGAACGGCTTTCAACGTGTACCGAACGGGTATCGAACGGGTATCGAACGGGTATCGAACGGGTTTTGAACGGCTTTCAACGTGAATCGAACGGGTACTGAACGGCTTTCAACGTGAATCGAACGGGTACTGAACGGCTTTCAACATGTGTCGAACGGGTATCAAACGGGTCATGAACGGGTATCGAACGGCTTTGAACGGATATCCAACGGATATCCAACGGTTTTGACCGGCTTTCAACGTGTACCGAACGGGTATCGAAAGGGTATCGAACGGCTTTCAACGGATATCCAACGGATATCCAACGGGTATTGAACGGCTTTCAACGTGAATCGAACGGACGTCTATCAAACGTGTATTGGACCACTTTCTACATCTATCGTACCACTTTCAACGCCTAACGTACCACTCTGAATGTCTATCAAACGTCTATCATACCACTTTCAACATCTATCGTACCACTTTCAACGCCTAACGTACCACTCTGAACGTGTATCGAACGTCTATCGTACCACTTTCAACGTCTATCGTACCACTTTCAACGCCTAACGTACCACTCTGAACGTCTATCAAACGTCTATCGTACCGCTTTCAACGCCTAACGCACCACTCTGAACGTCTATCAAACGTCTATCATACGTGTACGGTTACCGCTTTGATCATGAATCGTATTACTTCTACATAATAATTACAACTATCGTCTTAACCTAGCGTACATGCAGGAGGTTGGTGGTTGAGGAGGGTGAAGCAAAACAGTTATGCATTAAAAATTGATTATATTTTATTTCTGTATTTCCCTCTGGCGTTTAGACCACCAGTTGAATATTTTTAAATACATTTTGCATGGCACAGTGCTTTGCGTGTCAGCCACATCGCAGAGTATTGACTACATTTAGCTTATTTAGGGATTTGATATCCTCATAGTCAATGTCCAGCGTCTCGATGATCACGTCGACTCTCGTATTTTCATCGAGGAAATTCACGAGCCAATCGCAGCAATTCCTATTTCAATTGCTCTGCAAATTATGCCATACTATACTATTCTTTGTTATATTATATTAAAATACTTTGATTTATATTTTATTTATTTACTTTCTACTTAACCTTAAGAAGGTGACAGGTTCTCAAAACAGTTGACAAACATCATTTGCAATTTAAATTTACGGAACTTAAGAATTCTAATGAAAATAATAAAAATGTTTTTTTTTCTATTTCTTGGAATATCATAAAATATTTTATATTAGTTTCCACTTTGCTTACATCTTAAAATTTCAGTACTTATCGTATGGCAAGGAAGGTATTCCTTTTGTAAACACTTCCTTTTATATAAAATGCAGTTAAAAATACGGTGTATTATTTACATAACAAGTTTCTTGTTTATAAATTATACTTTACTTTATTACTTAAAGTCAGACAATGTTTGATAGTTATAACTTTCATTAAAAGTCTGGCAAAGGATTAGACAAAGAGTCGATACGAAGTTGCCGTCGACTCTTTCGTTTCCTCTCGCTCGCTCATTGGGTTTTCTCACTCGCGCCTTTGATCGCGCGGAATAGTGTCCACAACGCGTTAGCAGTCCGCCGCCAGCCCCGTTCGTAGGGCTGGTAACGAGGATTTACTGTAGCTGAAATTTGGTTTTTAGGGTGGGTTAACCTAATCTCCACACTCGCGGCGAAAGTGTCAAAAGAAAAAAAGACCGGGTAAGCTGTTCATTCAATGGTAACGTAAGAAATGTACACTTTTGCCAATGAATGAACGGCAGTGAGGACAAATATTGAATAAACGGAATTAATGCCGTATAAGTTATGAGTAAAAAGAAAATAAAAAGAAAAATAGGCGTTAATTTTTCGTATTACATGAGCAACGTTCATTCACTGGGGAGTTTTCATTCACTGGACAGGTCACCCTACAGATGATTTTTTATCTGGGTTACTATTTATCGTATTTACTCGATTCCTTTTTATTTTAATCGAGAAGAATCGACCTTCTTGAATAATTTTTTTCAGGTTGAAAAATCATTTTCACAATAATGAGAATTATAAACAAAGTTTTATTTTGCAAATTTCGGCTCGTGGTCACGATTTTTAAAATACCCCTAAAATACTACCATATTCGCTGAAGTGTTCTCTATAAAATAAGGCTACATGGCATGGTACTGCATCATTTAGGTGTTACCGCTCATATTCAACGTCGTAGTCAGTTGTGGGCTCCTTTCAACGGGAGAGGATAATATGATCATTTCGAATGACGGCATTAAGGGTAGCAAGTAAGAAAGCGGTCGAAACTGTTGCATGTTGAAAACAGTAATCTTCATCAGATTTGTGCTGAAAACAGTCATGTCATCTTCAAAATCAAAAATCGAAAAATTCAAAGCCTTGTAATTTTTAAACAAATTCGAAATCGGCAAAACAATTACTTAAATCCCCCATAACTTAACGAGGACTACATCATATTCCGTTTAAAACAAATTTCCAGATATCAAGGGAAAAAAGTGGTCAATTTGGCGTGGAATGACCCATATGTTTTTGTTTACCATAGACTAAAAAATGTATTTTACAAATAGTAGTTTACTTTTACAGTTACCATATAAATTTTTAACTAAATTTCAATTCGATAAATTACTTTCATTTATCCAAATTTCCTTATCAGCTACAATCGCTAATTCATACGCTTGTTTTTTTTTATAGGAATTGTACGCGGCAAGACTTCTGGCAGGGCTAGCATTAGGAATATTTATTTGCGTTCCCCCAATGTACATAGGCGAGATATCGTCACCAGCGACACGTGGTGCTGCATCATCTTTGGTAGGCATTATATACAATACCGGCATTCTTGTGACGTTCATAGTTGCCCCGCATCTCTCGTTATCTCTGATGGCTGGAATTTTCTTGGTCGTCAACATTGCTTTCGCAAACGCCTGTTGCTTTATGCCCGAGTCACCGTACTTTCTGATAATGAGAAATAGAGTGGACGAAGCGGAAGACGTTTTGGAAAAACTAAGAGGGAAAGCCGACGTTTCTGAAGAATTGCAAACGATGGTTGACTCCCTATCGAAAACAGAGAAAGACGTGGTAAAGAGTGGAACTCTGAAGGACATGTTTGCATCGCGTGGAAATTTACGTGCCCTCATTATTATACTGCTCTTTACCGTGATGCACAATTTCGGTGGTTTCTTTACAATTCTCATATATGGTCAGCTCATCTTCAAATCAACCAGCAACTTGATGTCTGACTATTCGATGAATATTGTTACCGGTGTAACGCAAGTGGTCTCTTCCGTTCTAACTACATTTTTGGTCGACAAACTTGGCCGTAAGCCATTTAATCTCGCGTCGGGTATTACAGCAGCTATTTGTGATCTCATGATTGGTGTTTTCTTTTACGCGGAGGAATACTTGAATTTGAACGTACAGATGTACACTTGGGCACTACTTCTATCTTCCATAATATTGATTTTCACTTTCAATTGCGGATTGGTCTCTTTACAGATCATCCTAATGTCAGAAATCTCTGCTACCGAGGTCAAAGCGATGGGCACGTGGCTCGTAGGTGTAATTGGTGGGGTGTTAGGTACTATAGCGACCAAACTTTACATATGGGTAGCTATAAATTTGAACTATGGTCACTCACTACCATTTTTAGTGTACTCTGTAGTCGTTGCAGCTTGCACACTAATTCTGTTTCGCATTACGCCAGAGACGAAAGGTAAAACGTTCGTAGAAATTCAAAGAGACTTAAATACATGATGATTATTGGTATTTTTTTGTGTCTACGCCGTAAACTCTACGACAACGCGTGCACGATGAATTAATTTCACAATCCTGTCTGTGATGAAATGCAGGGAGCACTTTACAAATAAGTTCAGAAAGTAAATCTCCGTTGCTTTTAAATGTTGCGACGACGTGTAAAGTATAGTTTATAAACAAGAAACTTGTTATGTAAATAATACACCGTATTTTTAACTGCATTTTATATAAAAGGAAGTGTTTACAAAAGGAATACCTTCCTTGCCATACAAGTACTGAAATTTTAAGATGTAAGCAAAGTGGAAACTAATGTAAAATATTTGATGATATTCCAAGAAATAGAAAAAAAACGATTTTTATTATTTTCATTAGAATTCTTAAGTTCCGTAAATTTAAATTGCAAATGATGTTTGTCAACTGTTTTGAGAACCTGTCACCTTCTTAAGGTTAAGTAGAAAGTAAATAAATAAAATATAAATCAAAGTATTTTAATATAATATAACAAAGAATAGTATAGTATGGCATAATTTGCAGAGCAATTGAAATAGGAATTGCTGCGATTGGCTCGTGAATTTCCTCGATGAAAATACGAGAGTGGACGTGATCATCGAGACGCTGGACATTGACTATGAGGATATCAAATCCCTAAATAAGCTAAATGTAGTCAATACTCTGCGATGTGGCTGACACGCAAAGCACTGTGCCATGCAAAATGTATTTAAAAATATTCAACTGGTGGTCTAAACGCCAGAGAGAAATACAGAAATAAAATATAATCAATTTTTAATGCATAACTGTTTTGCTTCACCCTCCTCAACCACCAACCTCCTGCATGCACGCTAGATTAAGAAGATAGTTGTAATTATTATGTAGAAGTAGTACGATTCATGATCAAAGCGGTAACCATACACGTATGATAGACGTTTGATAGACGTTCAGAGTGGTGCGTTAGGCTTTGAAAGTGGTACGATAGACGTTTGATAGACGTTCAGAGTGGTACGTTAGGCGTTGAAAGTGGTACGATAGACGTTGAAAGTGGTACGATAGACGTTCGATACACGTTCAGAGTGGTACGTTAGGCATTGAAAGTGGTACGATAGATGTAGAAAGTGGTCCAATACACGTTTGATAGATGTCCGTTCGATTCACGTTGAAAGCCGTTCAATACCCGTTGGATATCCGTTGGATATCCGTTGAAAGCCGTTCGATACCCTTTCGATACCCGTTCGGTACACGTTGAAAGCCGTTCAAAACCGTTGGATATCCGTTGGATATCCGTTCAAAGCCGTTCGATACCCGTTCATGACCCGTTTGATACCCGTTCGACACATGTTGAAAGCCGTTCAGTACCCGTTCGATTGACGTTGAAAGCCGTTCAGTACCCGTTCGATTCACGTTGAAAGCCGTTCAAAACCCGTTCGATACCCGTTCAATACCCGTTTGATACCCGTTCGATACCCGTTCGGTACACGTTGAAAGCCGTTCAAAACCGTTCAATACCCGTTCAGGACCCGTTTGATACCCGTTCGGCACATGTTGAAAGCCGTTCAGTACCCGTTCGATTCACGTTGAAAGCCGTTCAAAACCCGTTCAATACCCGTTCAATACCCGTTCGGTACACGTTGAAAGCCGTTCAAAACCGTTCAATACCCGTTGGATATCCGTTCAAAGCCGTTCGATACATGTTCAGAGTGGTACGATAGACGTTGAAAGTGGTCCAATGCACGTTTGATACACGTTTAGAGTGGTACGAATGACGTTGAAAGTGGTACGATAGACGTTGAAAGTGGTACGTTATGTGTTGAAAGTGGTTTAATAGACGTCCAATACACGTTCGATACGCAATCAAAAGTGGTGTGACCTAGTCGAATGATGTGTCCAAGGAAGAAGGGAGAAGAATTCGAAGAACATGATAAGTGCACTCGGAGGATGGTTAGTGAATAATTCGAATATGTATAGAAGGTGAGGATGGTCTGCGAAAATGCAGGTGGCCTGTGATGATGATGGCGAAGAACAAAGGCATCCTACTTTCCAAAGCTATGCAACTTTAGGCATGGGCCCACATGTGGCAGCTTGGAGATGCAGCAAGACCAGTTGTCTTCAAATCGTGGTCAACGTGCAGTCACTTTGACAGTTCTTTGAAACACTTTTTGCATTTTTTGTGTTACGTGAAATTGCTTTGAAGAAGATTGCTTTTGAAGGATATTATCAATCGTTCAACGCATGGAAATACAATCGATTAATACCGTAAGTTTCCATTATCATATTTTAGGGAATCGTTGTGTTAATAACTTTGAGAATTATAAGAAAACTCGGTTTCAGATTATGTCATTGCCCATGAATTTGAAACGTCCGGCTACCGCTACGATCACCGCTGCTGCGGCAGTTATCCATTCATCCAGCCCGAAAATGTATGTGGCCTGTCGAAATGTTGCGGTTCAAACCGAAGAAATTCGATGTGCAGAACTTTATGAGGCGGAAGCTAATCAGGATGGCAACATTTTTTTAAAAGTTTTTAAAAAATACGATAATCCAATACACGACTATTTCGAGGATGATGAGGAATATTGGATGCATCGATATGAACAACAAACGTTTTTAGGCGATTTCGATGATGATGATAATGTACAAATAACTATATCTCGGAATAATCATGCGTATCATCCAAAGAGTGTGGCTTGGCGAAACGTCAAAGCAGAAAATATTGATTTTGATACGTATAGGAATAAAGTATCGGGGCTTCGGGCTAGTGTTGTTGCAGGTCAAACTGACCCTGTGCAAGTTCCTATTGATTTACCATTAACTAATCTATTTGCTGATGATGTGATCGAGTGGGATAATTAAGCCAAATAAATTTTAATTATTTTTTTATATTCTATATTATTCCTTCATATTATTCTTTCATATTATTATTTGTAACAATATATATTTCTTAAACATACAATATTTCTCAATTTTATTTACCCGTGTTCCTCCTCTCACCGCCTAATTTTTAAGATTCGCCGTTTCAATAATTATTATTTCTCTGCGTTGAGAAAAAAAGATTTCTGCTGACGCTGCATAATTCTATTTCGTTCTTTGCGCTGCCAAGTGACATCACCCTGCACGGCTGCTCCAGAGGAGTCGAATTACGCGAGATCGCGCGAAACGCAGCGACGTTAAATCGGAACGCTTTGAAATACTGTTAGCTTTAGAATGCATGCGATTCTATCCCCTATGTAGTGGTGTCTCTTTCCCTCCTAGAATTTTAAGTTTAAAGTAATGCTCCGTCTCTTTCCCTCGAAGACGCGGTGTCGAGAAACGCCGATCTTTCCCGACATCGTCCGAAACAATTTCTGATGCATATTGGTTTGGAAAAAAAATTTCTAGGACAGTCCCCACCCTGGGTTAGGCCTGAAAAAATTTTCGGGTGGGCCAAGTTCTGAAAGAGATTTTTTTCGGGGTGTCAATGCCTCCCTCTGAGAAATTTCCGACGGTGGGCCAGGTCTGGAGAGGCCTCCGCGGCGGCTCGGCTCGGGCTGATCCCCTCCACGATTATGGCTTCTCCCACTCCGCGGCTCGTGCGCGCGCACCCGCTCTTCCTCTTCCCGCAGGCCCCGCGCCCATCCCTCTCTCCGCCGCGCTCCCCCGCGCGCCCTCACTTCCCCCCGCCCCCGCGCTCCCCTCAGAGGACCTGGTCTAGAACCCGCTTAGCCTTACTACTCCAATCGTTTTGCCAGATGAGTTCCTGGACCGTAAAACTGGTACCCGGGGATATGTAATTCGATAGATAGCGCGTTTATCGTCCGATTTAACAAACCGCAGACTTTCTTTACTGTCGTCGGCGACATTCGCCGCAGTTTTTAATCAATGATGCTGGACCGGATTATAATGTTCCAAACACCGACGTTACTGCTGAACCTCAGAATCAACTTTTATATGCTCGGGGAGTCGGTCCCACAAATCGTCAATGTCTCTGCCAAACTCGCGCAGTAGAATAATCTTTGGTATATATTTCAACTGCTCAGAGGTTAAGTCTCGGATATCACAATTATCCGACAGGATTAGAAGCATTTCGAGTACTGAGCTGTTTTGCTTTGGCGGGGGTCTATAAATAGAGTGCGTTGTCGCTTCGATGTATCAAAATCAATTTCGCGGTTCGCAGAGAGGATGCTATTCGTGCGACAACCTGTGATGTTTTCGAAAACAAGACGCAGACATAGTAGTATGTTGCCAAACACTATACGCTGTATCATTTGTTGTCCATCAAATTGTGGAAAGACCAACGTGTTGGTGAGCTTGGAAAGTCATCACGGCTGTAACAAACCCCCAAAACTGCCCCTTTCTTTTTCGTGTTAATAAATCCAATTAATAAGCACTTAAATACTTATATTCTTATTATATTCTTATTATTCCTACTTTTATAAGGTGTGTTTAGTATTAATATTAATATTAGTTCAGAGTATCGCGAAACGCGAGTGCGATGAAAGAGAGAATCGAGTGATGAAGAGTGGGAGAATCGAACGCATGCGCGATCCTCAGTCGATCGGCGGATCGGCGAGAGTAAGGATCGAGAGCAGAGAAATATGCATAGCGACGAGTGGGAGAACCGAGCGTTCCACGCGCGCCTGCGCACTAACCAGTCGATTTGTAGACTGGCTGGAGAACGAGCGAGTCGAGAATGATTGACGCGTTATAGTCGAACTCCATTCCTATTGGTGCGCTCCCAAAATCCAGAATATGTATAAATACGGGCACGATAGCCCAGAGAGATTCATTCCATTCTATTCGATTCATTCGATTTATTCAACGCAAAAGGATCATTTAAAGCTTATAGCTGATCCCAACATAAATTAATGCTCCAACTTTGGAAGCCGCTTTGTAAGCCCATCGGTTCTGTTGAGCGTCCCAACCAAAGCCATAGTCGCTAAGTTTGACGAGACGTTCAGGCCGTGGAAGCCGCCTTGTAGGCCCCTTAGTTTGTTGAAGCGAAGTTATTAATTCTTATTCTCAGGTTAGTACATTACTCCTGAGCAACGTGGGACTGAGATCACTCCAGGTAGCAAAACCTGCTCCTGATGAAACTGAGAACAATTTAAAACGGATCTCAACTTAACATATTCAATTCCTAAATTCTAAACTACTACATAAACCTATTATCCTTCTATATTGACCGAGAGTCACTATCCATAATCTAACCGCTAGACTTATAACCTAATTCCTAAAATTACAACCTAATTCCTACTTTGACCGAGAGTCACTATCCATAAACCAATTCATTCTATCGACTAAGACGTCATTATTAGTCATTTAAGTTACAATATATTAAATTGATCGATCAAACGGGCGTTCTTTTGTACCGACCGAGAGTCGCAACCCAAGACGATCAACTTTATTTCTTTGTACCGACCGAGAGTCGCAACCTATTTAATTATTCTAATTCCTTTAAAATTATAAAGCGTTAATTTTTGTTTGTTTGTATGATTTAGAAGTGTTTTCCTGAATAAACACTATTAAGTTAAATTCTTGTTCTTGAATTTTAATTCTTTATCGCACGCCACTCGAACCAATCCCGAAATCCTGTAAGAAGCGTTACGTTACGCTCGAAACCGTTACACGGCGTTCGCTTCGAGAACGTGTACGTGTATTCCAAGCCGTTGCAACAGACGAAATATCAGTATTTGGAGAATTTATTGGCCCTGATAGATGAAATTGGCTACTTTACGTTTTCGAATAATAGTGACGTCATCTTATTGGGCGTGTCGCTTCCGAATTCCATTTTTGTCTTTGATGACGTGGCATGTGACAAGCAAGATACGATACGAGAATACTTTGTAATGGAATCTGTTGATTCTGTTTAAGCAGGGTGGTACTAACTTGAAACATGTGTACAACGATCACGTAACCCCTGACATGTCTTACGAGGATTTCTGCACATTGTGTCGTAATTGTTGGCAGCAGGAGTATGGTTTCATGGTGATAGACAAGGATAGCGCGATGCCAATGAACGTTATAAAAAGGGATTTAACGAGTTTGCAATAACGTGAGATGGTCAATCATAGTCAACACGTCGGCGGTAAAGCAACGTCTGCGACACAATAATTTATATCGGTAGTCTGGAGATTAAGGATCGCGAGAGAGTAGCGAAGGAAATTGCAAAAACCTGCGAAGCCATTCGCAAGAAACATCAGGCTTCGAAGACTGGCAAGATGGAGGAAGATATCGCATTGGAGAGATACTTTAAACCCATTGTTGAACACTTAAAACAAATTGTGGAAAATACTGCAACGACAGAAGTTGACACGTCACCGCTGATGAGCACAAACGTTGAAGCGAATGAAACATTAACGCCTAAAACAAAAATCCAACCGAAAGGAAACACATCGCGTAAGAAAAATAGGAAACGATCATACGTGTCATTGGAAAATTCACTCGTAACCTCCACACCAGTTTAATCGATGCGGAAACGATTGAATGTCACATCAACTGATTCCTCAGCTCCCCCGGCACCAATAAATACATTTCCCGGTGCACTATCGCTCACAACCAATGAGGAAGACGTTTTCGAAACTACTCCCAATGAGTCGTATGTAACATCTATTAGACATCAACTCCAAACATCCGAGGGACAAAAAACGTTTCGCAGCCATTTTGGTCCGCTGGGGCAAAAATACATGAGTACAATACTAATTGTAAGTGGTGATAGGGATACAACAATGGATTATGTGTAGGGCGTATGCTTAGGCAATAGTGGAACAATCCTTGGGGATAAGGCTTTCGATATAGACAAGGATGATAATATAATCATAGATGGTGTAAGATACGGAGGAACTTCCGTCCTTTACGTACTGATTTTCATGAGAATTCCCAACGATGCTGTACATACAGGGTCAACGTTATAAGCTGCAACCCGCGCCCGCGCGAACTTGTAAAATGGCAACACCGCCTCACGGACGCATTCCACTACAACCATGCGCCGATACTTCCGCCATCTATGAGCCAATGATGAAAGTGCAGGGTCTTTTAGGTGCCAGTAGAGGGTGCTTTTGACTTTCGTCAGTGAATATTAAATTTGACGTAGCAGACGGGTAAGAAAACGGTAGCCATTTTAAAAGTGCGACCGCGCCGATCCCGTTATCTACGTATGCAATGGTCCAGCAGTGGTATTAGACCACGCTGACGCGTTAGTGGCCCGGGTTGATGAATTTGGAGCATTTTTCGCATAACTTTTGTACTACAAAAGATAACGGAATGCAATTTGCGCCATAAAATGGGAACAAATTATCCCCTTCTAATGATGGAAATTTTACCAAATTTTACGATTACTTAATTTTTTCTTTTTTCAATTATTTAACCATAATTGTTGCGACAAGCCTTTGCAAACTGTTTATTTAAATACTTTATATAATGCTCTTTTTAAAATTCATGGCGCCGATAAAAAATAGGCTAGTTGTCCCTGTATCATTACTTTCACAAATTGGCTTCCTTTTTTTGCGATTTTACCTGTAGTGACTTCTGTTTATGTCAACTTTTCGAATGGTACATGAAAATGCGCAGGCTGGATGCGCGTGATTATTATGTGGTCCCCTCCTCGAAACTGACAGAAAACATAACCTATATGCTATACCTGATTTCATAAAAATACTGTTGCGGCGTAATAATATTTTGGAAGGATGTTAAGTCATACAAAGTTCACAAATGTAGCGTAATAGAACGAAATAGCCAATAAACATTCATTGTCATGTAGCATATAGGTTACATTTTCCGTCATTTCGAAGAGGGGACCACATAATGATTACGCGCATCCAGCCTGCGCAATTTTGACTAGACCGGGCGGCCGCATTGAAGGGTACGTTCCCCACCTTGCAGTAGTGGTAGTTGGAACCAGAGATGAGCATAAAATTATTTTAAATAAAAAATTGGCTCCCAATAATAGGCAGAAATTTTATTCGAAACCAATCAAATATAAATAACCCGGAGTTATTTATTATACGAAGCGCCGTAACGGAATTTCTTTATTTTTCATCGTATCAATATGAAAATGGCAGCAATGGATTTCTTGCATTCTTCCGATTAAATTGACAAAAAAAATTTAAATCGGATTACTTTTAACGAAACATACGTTAATATCATCTTTTGAAACGATACGCCACTATTGTTGCTTTGATACGCAGATGGCGAAAAATCAAACCAAACCTGTCGTAGCTAAAATCATTGAAATTGAGTGGGGTACGAGACCAGTCGACACATTGTGTTCATACCTCGTTACAGTAATCTGGGGTGCGAGTGGTAAACCGGCTATAAACGCGGAGCGCCCGGCTCGCTTACCTGAGCCGGGAAATTCCGAATAGCTCTTTGCGACGTTAATTTGAAAGCGACCATCTTAAAATTCTCGAAGCTTGGGCATCACCGCTGTCCAGCGCTCGCTGGCAGGTTCGAACGCCGGACCGGTGCGAGGAGTGCCTTCTCGCATGTTTCGCGACATTCAGTTTCTCTTACAACCCTATCATTATATTATCCTTAAATTGATTCCGCCCTTATCGTTGATTTCGTCCTATTGTTCTCCTACACTACTTTGCTCTAGGTATTATCGGTTTACTCGCCCGCTTCTTTGCGCGTTAGAATTTGATCTGAAAACGATCGCACGGAATAGTCTTCCGTGTAGACTTCCTCGCGCCTCAGTTTTCATATTTATTTATTTACGCGCGCCTAAAGGTGTAATCTGACGGCACGTGAATCGGCGACCTTTGTGCGCGAATCGCCGAACCCACGTGCGTTGAGAACGCTCATGGCTCGCCGACTCAAGCTCACCAAGCCGACCTGCCTCGTCTGGGCGAGCCGAGCAAGCAATAAATAAATATGAAAACTACCTAGAGCAAAGTAGTGTAGGTGAACAATAGGACGAAATCAATGATAAGGGCGGAATCAATTTAAGGAAAATATAATGATAGGCTTGTAAGAGAAATTGAATGTCGCGAAACATGCGAGAAGGCACTTCTCGCACCGGTCCGGCGTTCGAAGCTGCTAGCGAGCGCTGGACAGCGGTGATGCCCGAGCTTCAAGAATTTTAAGATGGTCACTTTCAAATTAACGTCGCAAAGAGCTATTCGAAATTTCCCGACTCAGGTAAGCGAGCCGAGCGCTCCGCTTTTATGGCCGGTTTACCACTCGCACCCCAGATTACTGTAACGAGGTTTGAAAACAATGTATCGACTGGTCTCGTACCCGTCTCAATTTCAATAATTTTAGCTACGATAGGTTTGGCTTGATTTTTCGCCACCTGCGTATCAAAGCACACAAAAGTGGCGTGTCGTTTCAAAAGATGATATTAACGTATGTCACCCCATAGTGGCGCACACCGGGCTCAAGAATATGGTTCCAAGTTGGAATACGTTATTGCTACTACCTCAATTTCGAAAAAAAATGTGGGTTAGTCCGTTGTTTGCTCTCACTGTCTCAATTAACGATATTACGCATAAAATTAGTTTGCAGGATTGAAAGCCCGTTTCGTTAATAGTAGTCCGATTTAATTTTTTTTGACAATTTAATCGTAAGAATTCAAGGAATCCATTGCTGTCACTTGAATGACAGAATGATGAATTTTAAAAAAGCATTACATAAAGTATTTAAATGAACAGTTTGCAAAGGCTTGTCGCAACAATTATGGTTAAGTAATTGAAAAAAGAAAAATTAAGTAAACGTAAAATTTGGTAAAATTTCCATCATTAGAAGGTGATAATTTGTCGCCATTTTATGGTGCAAATTGCATTCCGATATCTTTTGTAGTTGAAAAGTTATGCGAAAAATGCTCCAAATTCATTAACCCGGGCTACTAACGCGTCAGCGAGGTCTAATACCGCTGCTGGACCATTGCATACGTAGATAACGGGATCGGCGCGGTCGCACTCTTAAAATGGCTACCGTTTTCTTACCCGTCTGCTACGTCAAATTTAATATTCATTGACGAAAGTCAAAAGCACCCTCTACTGGCACCTAAAAGACCCTGCACTTTCATCATTGGCTCATAGATGGCGGAAGTATCGGCGCACTGTTGTAGTGGAATGCGTCCGTGAGGCGGTGTTGCCATTTTACAAGTTCGCGCGCGCGCAGGTTGCAGCTTATAACCCTGTATACACCGCTGCCGATAAACAAAAATACAAAAGTATACTGCTGACGACGAATGCCCACAGACGTGGTCATAATGCTCAAAATCCCATATTGGGCAACAAGGGATACAAGTATAAATATGTAATTGCGCCGCTACTCCCCCGTGCATCAACCTGTAAGGCAGGGAAAGTTCTAATGACACCGCGAGTCATGGTGGTAAACGATAACAAGATCGATTACATGCACTGAGACAATCCCAATGAGTTGGTTGATCAATTCCGTTTGCTGGAAGCGTCGCGTCAGGCGGGTAACAACGCGTATGACCACGAAATTCTATCGACTATCGAGGAACTCCGCGAGGTAGGCCGCATTATAAATTAAACGGCGCGCCGATGATGTGCACTGTATGTATCGAGATGCCGATCAACAAATTTGGGGTATCGCTCGAGAAGAGTGAAGCAGTTAGAATGGACTATTACAAATGGAGTGGTTTGCTTCGAAATTATATGCGAGATAACGCTTTTTGCGTGGCCGACGCCAACATTGATGCAAAATCACGCAAGATACGACGCGTAGCACAGCTGACAGTTGACAGCGATGTCGTTAATAAACTATACGTGGAAAAGAGCATTAAACTTTTGAGAGAGCAGCGGGAAGAATTAGAGAGAAAGCTGGTTGTGTTTCAGAGAAATATGCTGACGTTGCAAAACAGCGTTCAAAAGATATCGCGGACATTGAATCCATAGCAACAATGCGAAAAAGAATCATGCGAGACGGTTGAACTTGTCCAGAATTTCCTTGGGGCGGTGGAGAGCCCATAATGCACGTACACGATAATTATCACATCATTCGTGGCAAAGATACATCTGCGATCAAACATGCAGCCATTATCGAAATCCATGAGTGAAGAAAACTATGGCCACAAGAAGCTACAACTTGTGGAGGAATTGCACGCTCCAGCTCGAACACATTTTCCTCGGAGACCACTACATACTCACCGTCATCGATGTGCTGAGCAAGTATGCATGAGCGGTACCGCTCAAGACTAAAAATGGCGCTGAGGTGACTAAACCGTTTGCAAAGATATTTAGAGATTGATATCCGAAAAATTTGCAAACCGATCATGGAAAAGAATTTTACAACGCCGATGTGCAGAAACTCTTGACAAAGCATGACATTAATCATTATTCGACGTATTCCATTATGAAGGCTTCCGCCGTAGAACGTTTCAATGGAACTTTGAAGAACAATATGCGGAAAATGTTTACGCTCAATGGAACCTATAGATGGACCGATACGCTACCGCATCTACTTGCAGAGTATAATGCACGAAAACATAAAACCATCGGAATGCGTCCTTGCGATGTTACCCCAGTAATCGCCGATAAGCTACTAGCTACCTTATACAACAACATAACAATCACTGCTTCAGCGAGATTCGAGTTGGGCGAGTTTGTGCGCGTGAGGAAATTTAAAACCATCTTCGATAAAGTCTATACACCAAATTGGATAACAGAGGTGTTCAAGATAGCCAAAGTACAAGCAACTAATGCCGCAACGTATCTGCTTCTCGATTCCTGTGGAAAACTTGTTGCCGGAGGATTCTATGAACACGAGCTGCAACGCGTTACAGATCCTGTTGTGTATCTGGTGGATAAAGTGTTGCGTAGGAAGGGGGATAAGGTATACGTCAAGTGGCTTGGATTTGATAAATCACGCAATTCATGGATAAATAAAAATAATCTATTCAATAAAATAGATACATAGTTCAATAAATACAATTTTATGTTATACATATATGTGCAATTTTATTTCATATAATAATTTCATTATTCGCAAGGGTATTTTATAATATCGGGTACGATATACCGCTTGTCGTCCTACGGACTTAGAGCGATTTTCGATTCCGAAATGGTGTTAAGGATTCGAAAGGCCACAGGGTTTATCATGCGAACGTGGTCTCTTTGCTATTTTTGAGCTTAAGAATTTCATTAGCACGATTATTGTGACTGTTAAACATCTGGTATAATAAATAGGGAAAACTTCAAATCCCAGTTATGACGGGTACCCTTGGAGCCTCTCCTGGCGCTCAATAGCGATTGACATATCATAAACCCCCTGGACAGGCCGCGCACGTGAGGGTCGTGTCTTCCGCGGGACCTTGGGGTCTGTCTCGGGGTCTCGGTAGAATTTCTCCCCACTGCAGTTTGTTTATGCGGAAAGGTGGGCGGAGTGTGGACAATTTTCGGGAAACCGCCCAACGCGCCATATTTCAAAACTGATTAGTGTACGAACATTTCCACCCTGATCGGACCTCCGTAGTAGAGGTTGGTGGTGGGACAAACCGAGGTCTCGTTAGAGGGTTCGCGGAGGAGAAAGATCAGAACTCAACTGAGAAACGTTGTTACGCTATGCGCCAGGCTGGCGCCAAAAGACAGGGATCATCCCGAACCTGTGACAAAAGGCCATCGCATAACTTCTTGTTAACCGATAGATCCTATACTCCAAGTCATTTTAGAAGGAACCTGCCGACCGACGAGTTTAGACCGGTTCTGCGCATGTTGGCGCCCTTTGGCTATGCCACCACCAATGGTCTTTCGGCTGCGCGTCCGTTCTGCGCCGAAAGCATTGGCGTGGCGCCACTTTCGTATATACCGCGTGTTTCGACTTTTTGTCGGATTTGATTGTCTCTTTTTTATTGCAAATGTCGGTTCAAGAATATGTGACAAAAAATGTGCGACAGATATAATATTACGCAAAATGGAATCAACTTCGCGGTTCCCCATCCAGAAAAATAAAAAAGGAAAGGTAAGCAACTGAAATATTATAAGTAACTGAAATATTATATGTAACTGAAGTATTATAAGCAACTGAAATATTATAAGGATAAATATTAACCTGAAAGGCCTGAAAAATGTATACTTTAATTTAATGGGAAACGTTTCTTTTACAGATAGTTCACTCTGGACAAAGAAAGATTATTATCAATATTTACAATGACAAGAAAGCTCAATTTCCGGAGATGAAATACAAAGAAATAATAAAATTAGTGGGAAATACTTGCGGTATGGGATATCGTACCGTCGTCGAAACTTTAAAAGAATTTAAAACGACGGGGACCGTGACTTCACCTTCGAAGAAACGGGTAAGGCCCGATATAATGCAGAAGATGTCGGAAGACGAAATTAGAGCAATAAGGAAGCATGTGCACGCCTTTTGGGAACGAAGAGAACTACCGACAGTTCCGAGAGTTTTGGCGGCGATCCAAAGAGACGAAAATTTACCAATTTTATCGCAGAGTACGTTACAACGCCTCTTGAAGAAAATGAACTTCAAGTACGTACAAAGACAACGCAATAGTGCCCTTATCGAGCGGGAAGATATAATTCGTTGGCGCCGAACGTTCATGACCAAAATTCGAGAATTCAGAACAGCGGGAAGGCCCATTTATTATTTGGACGAGACATGGGTAAATGCAGGCGACACACAGCAGCGAGTGTGGGTGGACAACACCATAGCTTCTGCATCGAACGCCAGAGAAAGGGGCCTGACGATTGGCCTATCTACTCCAACTGCGAAGGGAAAACGCCTCATCGTACTCCATATTGGATCGGAGGATGGTTTTGTCGAAAATGGCTTGCTGTGTTTTGAATCGAAGACCAAGAGCGCTGATTACCACGATGAGATGAATGCGGCACACTTTTTCGAGTGGTCTAAGCACATTGTACCATATTTAAAACCAAACGCCGTTATTGTGATGGATAACGCGCCGTACCACTCTGCGAAACAGGAGCGCTGTCCCGTAACGAGCTGGAGAAAAACGCAGATAAGAGAGTGGCTTACCAGCAAGGGAATACGAATGCCAGATAACGCACTGAAGTGGCAGTTATTGGACGAGGTTCGCAGAATTAAGCCCAATTACGATAAATATGTGATCGATGAATTCGCAAAGACAACGGGGAGAACTATTCTCCGACTACCGCCTTACCATTGCGACTTGAATCCAATTGAGCTCGCGTGGGCGGTAGTAAAAGACCACTGTGACTAATATAGCTCCACGCGCTACCGTAAACACTAACACTAGACCCCCCCGTTATACATTTCAAATTTCTGCTACAGCATCCCGAAATTCGAGCGTGAGCTCGCTCAAGACTTCGGCAAGACCTTTAGCATCAAATACTTGGGCAATAAAATTAGACTACAATTTGATAACACCGATTCTTTTATTAAATTCAAAGAGGCGCTGAACAACAATAAAGTTCCCTACTTCACCTTTTCACTCAACGCGGAGCGTATGCTCACCATGGTCCTTAAGGGCCTACCCGAGATTCCTGTTGAGGAAGTTTTAACTGAGCTTAAACATAAGGGGCTTCATCCCGCTTCCTGCTCAATTCTCAGCCCTAGAGGTCGTAATGGCCCTTCCAATTACGCCCTGTACAGGGTGTCATTCCCGATGGGTATCACCCCCAGCACTGTTACAAAAGTTAACACGGTCTTTAGCACTCGCAACTATTGGGAGAAATTTCTCTCTAAAAGAAATTACACCCAATGTTATAGATGTCAGGCCTTCGGTCATTCCGCTTCAAACTGCAGATTGACTCCTAAATGTGTTAAGTGCGCAGGCGCTCACCACTCTTCTGATTGTCAGAAAACTCGGGACTCCCCTTCCACCTGTATTAACTGTTCGGGTCCGCACAGAGCCAAATATAGTGAATGTCCTTCTCTACTAAAATTTCTAGATAAGCGTAAAAACAAGCCTACTACTTTTAACGGGTTACTAATTAATAACACCCTAAAAACTAAAGCCGATCTCCCACCCTGTCATCCCCCATCCTCAGTCCTCGTTCCCTTCCCCCTTCCCTTCCTACTCCGATACCGTCACCGGGTTTCATAGATTCCCCACCACTTCCTCCTTTCCTCTCCCAGCGACCCATGGGGAGTCAGCTGGTCCGCGCTGTGACAGTGGGTCCCCATTTAACGTTTAATCCATGTACGATTTAATGGCTGCTTTTAAAGAACTTTACTCCATCGTCAACGTTGAACACATACTTTCACTTACTCGATCTCTAATCGAGAATCTCAGACCCTGCCGCACCCTGGCCGAGAAATTTCAAGTCTTTTTTACAGTAATGAGCAAAATTGGACACTATCGATGTCGCTCCCTAAAATATTGCTGTGGAATGCTGGTTCGCTTCCTCGGAAGCGTAACGAGTTGATCCTCGCGTTGGCCGGGCTGCGTGCCGGCATTATCCTGGTCACCGAGACCTGGCTTTCTCCCACGGATGTGTTTTCCCTCCCGGGCTACTCGATGGTTCGCGCGGATCGCCCCACTAGGGGTGGAGGCGTTGCAATTTTTATACATAATACAATTAGGTACACCAGTCTGCCGTCCACTGATTTGCGTCGTGCGAGGCGTGTTTCATTAGGCTTGCGTCCCCTTGGATTACGATTGGTGCCTTTTACGCACCCCCCACGGCTATCAAGGATTCGGGTGTTTTTGACTCCCTTACTCGAATGGGATCTCCTTTTCTGGTTGGAGGTGACTGGAACGCCAGACACAGCTTCTGGAATAATTCCTCTTCCAACAAGGCTGGCCGGGTACTGTACGATCACTACTGTAAAAATCCTTACCGCATCATACATCCGGACACTTTCACCTGCTACATCGGATCCGTTCGTCCGTCTACCATAGACTTCTTCATTACGGACTTCCACTCCAACTTCAACTGCAATACCACGAACGACTTCGATACGGTGCACCGCCCCGTCATTATATCCGCAACTCACAGTTTCGCCTTTCCCGGTATTGACTCCACTATTGATTGGGAGACCTTCAAAACACACACTCACCGTCACCGTATCAAGAACACTCTTCCATCCACCATGGATATTGACGATGCGATTAAGAAGCTTATCTCTTTCCTACACGCTTGTCGCCGGAAAGCCACTGTTGTTTCTACGACGACAATCAAGGAGGCTCACCTCCTCACCGATTCTACACTCTCCTCGCTCATCCGGCACCGCCGAGTCTTACGTCGTAATTGTCAACGCTACGGCACACACTTTATGACTCCGGCGATCCGTGATCTGATGGCAACCATTCGCAAACGGATATCTCACCTTCGCATTCTCCACTGGGACCGCACCCTCAGATCGTTAGGAAAATTACCACCACAAAAACATCTAGGACGCTGCCTCCTCTCCGCGAAGGACAGGACATTATTACCTCTGACATTGGCAAGGCGGACCTACTGATCTCTACCTTTATAAGCACATACGATAGTGCGGCACAGCTACCTTCCCCGAACGCTGCCTTGATCGCCAGATATATTTCCACACTGAACGATGCACCTGCCGAGGGTATATCTGGCGTCCCACTCACTCCTGAACAAATTTTTAATTTTATTAAAAGCATGGCCCTTAGGAAGGCCCCCGGGGGTGACGGCATCTCGGTGCCTATGCTGAAACACTCCTCGCGCAAAATCTTACTTCAATTGTATTATATCTTTAGATCCTCGGTCTCTCTGGGCTATTTTCCCACGGCTTAAAAACCCGGTAAACCGCGCGAGCTGCCCAGTAGCTACCGGCCAATAAGCCTTTGCCAATTTTCGGCAAACTGCTTGAAAAATGCATCCACGCGCATCTGAACCAATTTCTGTTAAACAATAATGTCATTATTGACTAGCAGTTCGGCTTTCGCGAGGGTCACTCCACTATTCAACAAACCATACGCATTTCTCGGCACATTACTCACCAATTAAACACCAATCGCAGCACCGCTATGGTTCTTCTTGACTTATCCAGGGCGTTCAACTCAGTTTGGTACGACGCCCTGATATACAAGCTCAGTCTGGCTGGTTTCTCGACGGGCTTCATTAAACTTATAGCGTCTTATCTTACGGGCCGTTAGATGTACGTCTCATACTTGGGTACTAATTCCAACACCCATCGTGTGCTGCCTGGAGTGCCGCAAGGCTGTATTCTCGGCCCTTCGCTTTTTAATATTTATATTAATGACTTACCTAAGCGAGCCGAATGTGAGCTCGCCCTTTACGCGGACGATACCGCGTTATTCACTTCTTCATGGCACCTTTCTCCCATGGTACACCGACTCCAGACCTATCTAGACCACGTCCTACTGTTCTTTTTTGCCTGGAAGCTACAGATTAACCCGGATAAAACCGAGGCGATTATTTTCTCCATCCGCACCTCTGTTCTTTCGGCTGTGGACAATCATAAATTGTGCATTGGTAACCATACTATCCCCTGGAGTAAACAGGTCAGATACATGGGAGTTTTATTGCAACAAAAAATGTCCTGGAACGCTGCCATCTCCGACCGTATTGACAAGGCCCTTAAAGTCACTGGTTTTTTATATCCGCACATCAGCCATAGGTCTCCACTCAATCTGCGTTTACAAATCGGTATCTACAAAACCTGCATTCGCCTGGTACTCACCTACGGCGCCCAAGTTTGGTGGAACACCACTAAAACCAACCGAACTAAGCTACAACGCCTTCAAAACAAAATTCTAAAAATTATCACCGGTTCTCCCACACTCTACTCCACTGGGGCTTTGCACTCCGATAATGACGTTCCACGTATCCATGAATTCACTCTAAGTATTATAGATAACTATCAGGTCTCTGACCACATCAATCCGCTGGTCCGCCGCACTGCTCCTTTCGATATTAAAAAAATACCTTATAGGGTTAAAATCCCTTTCCCCCTTTCCTGGTAGCCCGATCTTGTTCGTTCCGTGTTTCTATAAATTTCATAATAGCGTAAGCCTCTTAGCGTTCATCTCTCTGATTCCCTTTGTAGCCTCACTAAACGCTCTCCCGCGTGCCACTTGATATTTCTTCTCTTTTCGTGTGTTTTCCGTCTTGTGTTGTCCTGTGCCGTCCCTTAATTATGTTTTTTTTTTACAAATATCTACTGCTACCTATAACCACGCCTTGCGGTTTTTTGCAATTTTTCCGCAATATCCACTGACTTTGTGCTCAATTTACACGACAATCGGTAATACCACTCATACCACTTGGCCGGTAACTGGGCTCATAGGCCAGAGGGACGGCCCTCAGGGTGTGGAATACTCCCACCCCCACTGAGACGAAAGGAAAAAAAAACGACGTCAGGGACTCCAGTACAGATCACTGACCTAAACACTTGTTAACGCGTAACCTTAAGCACGGTTTTCATTCTCGTAATAAAAGTCTATCTACAACAAACTCTAAAGTTACTGAGAAAGCACAAGTGTCTTCTCTACATCGTAACAACAAATTTCTGGTGGCAGCGGTGGGATAGACTACGATCGTCGAGGCGATCCACGAGAAGAAAATTCGGTCTGAGGATCCGTGCATTTGGGACGCACCAAGATCATCGAGGTGATCGACAGAAGACACAAAACATCAACGAGGAATCAATGCGAGTACATCTTCTAGTTACCCTTGTAAGTAACAACATAAACTGTATCAGAATGTCCTTCTCCACGTATCGCGAGCCAAGAAATAATACCTCGACGGACGAGTCTGGTAGTGAGCATGAGTTCAAAACTAATCAACCGGGTGAAAGTACCGAACTCGGTAATGAACGCGAGCTCGACCAACCGGGTACAAGTGCCGCGCCCGCGCCAAGAATTGCATCTGCAGCAGGAACTTCTGATAGGGCTAACCATGTTAGTAGAGACACTACTAGGGAAATTAAAAATATTCGTCAGAGCCTCGAGTTAGTTACTACGTTTGACGGCAAAAACATTTCCGTCGAAACCTTTATTGGAGAAATCAAGAGTCTATTCGAAACCACCGCACCAGCGGATGATATCTACGTACGGCTTCTCCTAACCCAAAAAATAATAGACGATGCTCGTAGAGCAATAGATGGTAGCATTCCTACAACAATCGATTCATTATGCCGAATCTTAAGACAAGAATTCGGAAGTATTAAAAGTTACGAATTAGCGGTGCAGAAACGAATGTCAATCAGGCAAGGTCGGGATCCCGTGCTCGACTACGTAAAGCGATTCACTGAATGCCAGCGCGAAGGTCGCCGGGCTGTACTTGACGACCCTCTTCATTCAGCGGTATATAAAGAAGCAATACAGAGTAACGAAGATAGATTAGCATGCACACAATTCCTCCGTGAATTAAACGGAAATACCCGTGTTCTAAGCACTGCCATGAAGCCTTCAACACTACGCGAAGCTGCCGACTTCGCTATTCAGTTCGATCAGGAAGAATCTGTAGGGCAACAAATAAATCGCGACTTCACTCCGCATCGCGATCGCGAACATCAGGACCCCAGGCACGCATACGATAGGAACCAACGAGGTCTCCTTGCTCAACGTGGGTCTACGACTAGGGCGCAGCACGGTAGAGAAGAATCGCGGTCCTCTTTACGGTGCTACAACTGCAACGGACCTCATTATGCAAGCGAGTGTCCTGAACGCAGGGACCAGAGAAGACGCGATGAACCACGTTCCGCACTGCGATGTTACACTTGCAACGGGCCTCACTGCGCAAATGAATGTCCTGAACATAGGGATTTAAGAAGACGCGACGACCCGCGTGAAAATCGCCGCAATGAAATAAATTTTCAAGACAACAGCCTCGATACCCGACACCAGGCATACACTGCCAGAGAATCAGCCGAACTAGCCACGTTAACGGTTAAAACACCTAGTGGACCTCGCGAATTCTTGCTTGACACCGGAGCCTCAATTAATCTCATTTCTGAAGAAGCTGCACTGGGGTGCCCGCTAAAACACAAAACTTGCAAGTATTCAACATCCAACGGAAGCGAAGGGGAGTCCAAATTTTGCATCGCCCTACACGGATACGAGTTCAACGTAATAAAAACGGGGACCCTCGGCCAATACGATGGATTGATCGGTATGGCCATGATGAGATTGGAGCGTATCAAGCTCGACATGGAAAAACAAGAGATCATTTTCATGGCACGAACCGAATCGCCAAGCAGTTGCCAAGCGAGAGAAGCACTTTTACGCGAGAATACGAGGTTAGGATACGTCAACGAAAAAGACGCGGCCGAGTTATGGGACATTATTCGACTTTATCCGGATATATTTGTTCTCCCCGGTGACCAGCTCCCCGAAACGGATATTGCGGAACATCCGATAAATACAAGCAACGACAGACCGGTTAACGTGAAATAATTTCGGTATCCTGTTGTACACAAGCCAGGAGTTAAAAAACAGGTTACAGAGATGTTGGAAAACGGTGTAATCCAACCCAGCAAATCTCCCTACAATTCTCCCCTATGGGTAGTATCTAAAAAAATGGATGCATCGGGAGTAAAGAAATGGCGCATTGTGATAGATTTCAGGGAATTAAATCTCAAGACACCACTGGATAATTATCCCCTCCCACACATGGAAGAAATTCTGGATTCTTTGGGGCAGGCTCTCTATTTTTCCGCATTCGACCTGGCAAGCGGGTTTCATCAAATTCCTCTTCATAAGCCACATCGCGAAAAGACCGCCTTCTCCACGGCCGATGGACACTTCGAACTTTGTAGGATGCCCTTCGGGTTAAAAAATGCTCCAGCAACATTTTAGCGGACCATAGATAACGCCTTGACTGGTATTATAGCGACCGTATGCTTCGTTTATCTAGACGACATAGTTGTCTTTGGTAAAACCTTGGAGGAGCATAACCATAAAATTTGCTAGATCTTCGATAGATTGCGCGACAAGAACCTCAAGTTGCAGCCCAACAAGTGCGAGTATTTGAAGCCGGAGCTTGGATATCTGGGACACATCATCACGAAAGAAGGTGTAAAACCTAATCCTGAAAAACTCAGAGCAGTGGATGAGTTCCCGGAACCTAAGAACGAGAAACAGGTGAAGCAGTTCCTGGGACTGGCAGGATACTACAGGAGGTTTATCAACGATTTCAGCCGAAAAGCAGTCCCTCTCAACCGGCTATTGAATAAAGGACCCCCCTTTGAATTTGGGGTGGACCAACGAGATGCTCTCCAAACCCTGAAACTAGATTTAAAGAATTCTTGCGTACTATAGTTTCCAGATTTTACAAAACCCTTCGTCTTAACTACTGACGCCAGCAACGCAGCAATTGGCGGCGTTTTGGAACAGGAGAATGAAGGAGGCTCGCTGAGGCCAGTCTCTTTCGCAAGCAGGAGCCTAAACCCGGCGTAGAAACACTATTCGACGACTGAGAAAGAGTTGCTTGCCATCGTCTGGAACCTAAAACATTACAGACCTTATCTATTGGGGAAGGAATTTGTAATCCAAACCGATCATCAACCGCTGACGTGGTTAATGAACGTGAAAGATCCTTCGTCGAGACTTCTGCGATGGAGAATTTCAATGGAGGAATACGACTACAAGATCCGTTACATAAAGGGTAAGCAGAACCTTGTGGCCGGCGCTTTGAGCCGTATCCCAGTGTGCTTTACCGAGGTACAACCACCAGGCTGGCGAAAGAATTTCGTATTCGTAAAGGAGGTCTCCGAAGATGCGCTTCCACTCCAATTCGAAATGAGTAATAGGAATCAACTAAGCAAGATGCGCGACGAAGATAACCTTCTACTGGTGGTAGCCGCATACGAAAAATTTGACAAAGTAACGTGTCAAACTTTCCTAACCGAGGTGTTGCAGGATCTGATATCCGAAGGTATCAACCGCATTTACATTAACCTGGCCAAGTTCGAGAACTTGTACGAAGGGGATAAGAAAGAACTGAAGATGATCTTGAGGGACATCTTCAACGACCCCGCAATTACCGTGGAGCTAGGAGCAGAGCTACTGAAGTAACCCGAAAACGGGGAAGAACGACGACAGATGTTACAACGATTTCACGAATCTTTAGAGTTTGGACACCAAGGAATAACCAAGACCCTGAAACTTCTCAGCAAACGTTATTACTGGCCCGAAATGCACCGGGAAGTGCACGACTACATAGCGAGCTGTGCAGAGTGTCAAAGATCACGGACACTGCTACCGAGTTCAACCGGAAGATAGCCTTGGACATCGTGGGACCACTCGAAACCACCGAACAAGGGCATTCGTACATCCTTACGTTCCACGACAACCTGACTAACTTCGTACAAGCCTACCCTATCAAGCAATCAACCGCTGACACCACTGTTCGAGTCCTCTCCGAAAAATATATCTCTCATTTCGGAATACCACACACGATATTGACAGATAATGGACAAAATCTTAATGGACTTTATCGCCGAATTGACGGAACAATTCTTTTCGATGTTTAAAATTCAGCACGTTACAGCCACCCCATTCAGGCCACAGTCCAATGGAAGTTTGGAACGAATGCATGCGAGCCTAACGGAATACCTCAGGGCAAATCGAACGACGGATCGGAACTGGGACGACTTGCTCCCATTTTTCGTCAACTGCTACAACGGCACGGAACACAGCAATACCGGGTTTTCACCCTATGAACTCGTCTTTGGGCGACAACCCACGGTACTCGATGACTTACTGGAAGACGGAAACGAATCCTACCACGATTATCTCCATCGTCTACGCCTGAGGATTAGAAAGGGTGAAGTAATAGCCTGAAAGGTGAACACGGATTACAAAAGAAAAGTCAAGGAGACCTTCGATAAGACCGCGAATCATCGAAATTATGAGATCGGGGACTACGTGTGGTTGCGTGCACACGAGAATAGGAAGATAAGCAACCCGCTGCATCCTAAATTTGAGGGGCCTTATGAAATTATCGATATTCTTAGCGATACCAACATAATGATTAGAAGGCCCAACAAACGTGAAATAGTACACATCAATAGAGTCAAATTCGCTAACTTTTCTTCTGTTACAGGATATCCAACATGGCAATTCAGGTTCGAACCTTATCTACATCGGAGTCACGATGGGTCACGATAAAATTCGGTCTAATGATATTGTCTGGTTGCGTATTGATGTATGGAATATAAAAATTTAAAATTTACAAATTGGCACTCTGCTTATGTAAACCATGTACATATTACTACGTAAATTGTTACAACACAAATAACGATTCAAGCAATCATAACACGATAACTCAGCGCGAGAGTTTGTTACAAGAAACGCCCTCGCCGCGACTCGTTGTCTTCTCGGCGGAGTCAGAGGTACGTCCACCAACCTACGCAACAGCTACAGCACCAACCACTTCTCAAACAACCCATAAGACGAAAGGAAGGACAAGACGACCGAAGCTGGGTGCCCCATCATACGACTTAAATTGAGGAGCACCAGTACTTCAGGGTTCGAGGACGAACTCCAATCTAGGCAGGGAGGTGTTCCCGAACCCGTGACAAAGGACCATCGCATAACTTCTCGTTAACCGATAGATCCCAGCGCTAGATCCTTCCGGACCTTCCCAATACATCTTGGCGGTAGATCTCCCAGGAGGATCTTCCCGCCAAATCTTCCCGCCAGATTTTCCCGCCTAAAACAAGGAAAGCGTCGTGCTCTCAAGGGGTATAAAACCCCTGGAGCTCCACCGACGTCAGGGACTCCAGTACGGACCACTGACCTAAACACTTGTTAACGCGTAACCTTAAGCACGGTTTTCATTCTCGTAATAAAAGTCTATCTACACCAAACTCTAAAGTTACTGAGAAAGCACGAGTGTCTTCTCTACATAGTAACAACGTCACAAAAAGGTTCTGGACTCTTGTCGGCTTTAGAAACGGCCATACATATACACATTTATACTTTGACTCTTGTCGACCATAGTAACGGTCAATTGTAATAAACGTTATTGTTTTAAAAATCAAGCGTGTTACTGAACCAGCATTCATCCACGTACCAATTACACTCAAAACAAATGGTATACACTTTGTGCAATTTCGACCGTATGCATGATTGTCTGCGGACTATTTCAATCTCTTTGTGCAAACACTGCGCGTAGTCGTCAAAAGTTATTGCCCTGGCTACGACATTACTCTTGACACCTTTCACCTTTTTCGTGTCTTTATTGCCGTCTACGCGTAGTGCATACATTTTCGCTCTAAGACTTATGAATTCGGTTATTATCGCACCGTTATTTTCGGACTTCATCAGCCCCGCAACCTTCTTATTTAAGCGTGACATATCATATGCATTGGTGGTAGTATAATCGGATGTGTCGAACCTATCGATATCATGTTTCATAGTTGTATAGATATCCTCGCATTGAATATGATAAATCAGACTATCGGTGTCTGTGTACATTATTTTACATTTTTGACCATGTAGGGGGGACATGTACTTGTGATGGAATTCGTACAAATAAATTTTTTATATGTCCAGAATGTACATACCCACATATATCGGTTTGTTGAATTTCACCTCGAGTTTTCGCAATTCGACAGCGATTAAATTTTCCGAAAAAAGCTTCTGCTTGGAAAAATGGATTCGCGATCATTGCCACCGCATCGCATTGCCCATCCCAATGTGTCAAAAGTTTTACGTCTGCATGATTTCGTACATTTTCCATAGTTTTACCGAATACCGCATTGTTCATCCATTTGTACAAATATTTTTCAAAGTCGTTTGTCGCGTTTGTTCTAAATCGTGTATTGAGTTCGATGTAATCGCGGAGCCAGGAGGTTTGAGCGAATTGCAGCAAGCGATGTATCTTTGTAATACGAAGACCGTGACGCATGCACTGTTGCAAGTTGCGATAGTGGATAACGCTGTTTATCGTATTGTAACGTTCGGCTCTCCGAAAACAACTGAAGCTAGTAGGTCCTCGAGAGGAGAGCGGCGTCCCCTCGAGTATAGGATAGGTGGGGGTTCGTTATTACAACTAAGGATTAAAATCCACGACTTAAACTTAACAATGACTTTATTTGACAATATTTATTCTAATAACAATTATTTAATATTGCTTACAGTCTACGATTATATATTCTGTTTTTGGGTTTTCTATAGTTTTTTATATTTATGCTAATTAATGCTACGTGAATATTTATTAAAGTATATGTATATATTGCAGAGTTCGGCCGCTACCGTTCCCGGAGCGAGCTCGATGACTCTTGGTAAGGTCTGTAGTAAGAACGGCCGCTACCGCCTCCGGAGCGAGCTCGTTTCTTTTGACAGAGTTTTTATTCTATGCTCTTCGAGACCTTGGTTTTACCAAGAACGTCGGTCGCTACCGTCTCCGGAGCGAGCTCGATGCCTTTGTGAAAGCGAGGTTCTATAACTTCAAAATACAAAGACCAAAAAGGAGCACCAGTAACTTTTATACACTGGAGATCCGCCGCTACCGTCTCCGGAGCGAGCTGAATCGCATTGGTTGAAACTTAAGCTCCCTCTAGGTTTAAGTATTCGTCAGTTAAGAGAGCGTATTCGAATCGTAGCCTTAAATGCCCTGAATGCTTTGGAATGCCCACGCTGCGCATCGTGCGCCTCCTTTTATACTCGAAATTTTTTACATTTTTTACTTTTTCGATTCGGTTAAAATTTCGGTCTATGATGTCCTTTCGAAAAAATGCATAAATTCCATTTTCTCTGCAACTCCCTGTATCTCCGTGATGGATAACCGGAACATCATTGTCTTAAGCTCATTTTAAAAGCGGAAAGTCTGCCGATTCGTTTGAGTTCCACCGGAACCCACTGCGATAATTTCTTACCTGTGGCCTTTAAGTTTGATGTTAACGATTTGGAAAAAGAAGGCTACAAAATGTGTCGCACTGTTGGTTGTCTCCGCGGAAGCGAGCGCTCTTGTTCGTATCCCCACCCGCTGACAAGTGACGGTAGCAGCCGAAAGCGAGCCGAGTTACGCCGACGGTACCGAAGGTTCCTGTGTGTGCACACACATACGACGCATACCTCCACGCGATATGCCATCGGTGGTGCCAATGCCGGCGATACGGCAGCCACGCGGTCGCTAAAGCCACCGCGGAACTTTTTCCGGGACGGTAATTTCAAACTTAAAGGTCACAGGTAAGAAATTATCGCAGCGGGTTCCGGCGGAATTCAAAAGAATCGACAGACTCTCCGCTTTAAAATGAGCTTAAGACAATGGTGTTTCGGTCATCCCTCTCGGAGATATAGCGAGTTGAAGAAAAATGGAATTTGTGCAATTTTTAAGCATATTTTCGAAAGGACATCGTACACCGAAATTTTAACCGAATCGAAGAAGTCAAAGATGCGTCTTAAAATGGAAAGACTGATCTTTCTATTGCTATTTTCATAAACGTTCTACGATGATTCCTTCGTTTGCTAGAAACAACTAAAGTAAAAAAAAAACGGTTTTTGGTTCAAATTTCAATAACTCCGCCAAACAATATTGCATAAGAAATTTATTACTCCTCTTTTACACACCGCTTTCGATTGGTGTAAATGGAATTTGTGTAAAAAATTTCATTCTCCCCGTGGAAATTCCGCAGGTTGTAGAAATTTTTTAAAATTGACCAAGGGCTCTTCATATCGTTAACATTGCTGAAAATCAATGCGGCTAAAATCTTAAAAAAACAGCTGAAAGTAGGGGTTTCACGCTTCCAAACTATATTTTCAAAATATCGATACGACTATTTTTGCCGAACTTATGACCATGTGAACTTGCCCCTATTTTGCGGGTTCCTAGAGGTGATCCTTTAATTAATGTGAGAAGTGTATATACTGTTAAAAAAAGAAATAGTAGGTACGTAAAAATACTATATTTCCGATACATCGAGAAAATTTTACAATTTATACTTATTTTTTTATTCTATAGCATCGTCAAAACTTTAATTTGGGGATTTAAACTTTAAACTTTTGAACGCGACTTGAAAAACAGTGTTGTTTATGATCTGTTTTTCAAAACGTATATAAAATAATTTCATAATTTCTCTCTATCCCCGCCACATCAGCTTTTACAGAGAGGATTTTTTTCTATAATGAACATGAAGTGGTGGAAAGAGAGAAACAGGGCCAGACTATCTCTCATAAAAAATAAGCTTCTCATATATATTATTTTGGACTTTCAATGCAATCAAACCTTTGACATATTTGTAAACACAATAAACTAATTAATAATGCAAATTGCACAAAAAATATACATTTTGAAAAATAAGATGTCGTTTTATTGTAGTTTTATTTTGTACCATTTTCCTTCGAAAAGTACTATATTTTTTCACAATGTACTATATTTTTTTATCACATCTACATACCTGTAAAGTGTTATATTTTCCCGAAAAAAGTTGACAACCCAACCCGAACTATGTACAGGGTGTTAAAAAAGTCATGGTCACTGCTTTCAGAGGTGAATCTACACCGGGGTGTGCATTTGAACGTGTCACGGTAGTTGAGTGTGACCCGCATATAGGACATGAATAGTGGATCGGTTAGAAGACCAATTTAGGACTAACTGTTTCACATTAGAAAGGAGTGCGTTGATAGTGTGGAAACAATTATAATAAACAGAGATAAGAAATGTTTATTGTGTGACGCTGGAATATTTAAAAGTATGTAATAAAGCATATATATTTGCCAGTAAATAATTTCAAATACCTACCTTGTGAATTATTCATTCTTCGAGCACCATTACCTGTCCAAAAGAATAGATTTATGCAAAAAAAAGCAGACATGACTCCACTTAAAAAACCGTACAACTACACTTCTTCAGTGCATAGTATATTTAAGAAAAAATTGAGGTTGTAAAGAAATAAGCGATATGAAACTATTCAACTTTTTCCTTTATCAATATTTCCTATCCTATATAATACATTAACGCCTATTGCATATTCGAAGGAAACGAGGAAATGTGACAGATGTTATGAATGACCGTCGTTATTATAAAGAGATTTTTACGTAAATTTCTCAATAAAAATATCATAATCCACGATATCATATTCCTACAAGTAGAAAGGAATATGAGTGATAGAGTTTATTACTTACCTTGGGTAGTCACATTCATCGCTGTGAAGGATCTTCAGGCAAGGTTTTCAGGAAATATACAGTATCGATGATTGAGATTTGCTCAGTCACATTTGCATATGAATAAAGTGCGAAGGAGGATGGTAATTTCAAGCGGTGTGAAAGACCTTCTGCAACGATGTGTAAATAATACTTTGATTCTTCACGAAGTAACGTGAACCACTGACAGTATTAAGCCAGCTTTTTTGCATTTGTTAATATTTTTATTCTTTTACTTCGAGTGAATTGTTTCTATTAGTTTCTATTGGATTCGTATGAAACTTTTTTTTATAATGTAAAATGAGGAAAAATAGTTCGTATACTGGTTCTCTGTAGTCTCTTCGTTTCATACGATAGATAAAATGAAAATTTGATACCGAGTTAATAGCAGCGGCTAAATACTCTAATAATAAAATTTTAAGAATCATCAAAACATTTTTTTCTTGCATTTCGAAGCATGTCAATGCTTTTATAAAAATTGAAAAATATTCACGGAAATGTGTTAGAATTAAACTCGGAATGTCTTTCTTAGAAGGTTATGGTCTACTTCTTTCATAATACATGCAAATCTTCATAAATTGTGTTCCCAGGCTATACAAAATTGGACTAAAAAAATGATCCAGATAAAGAAAATTTTACTTACACGTTAAACAAGTCTTGTAAAGGGCTCCTTTAATGGGCATTAACATATACGATAGCAATAAACATTATCTGGCGTATCGTGGGAGTGCTCGATAAATTAAACCGATGAATTTTAACTTTCTGTTATTCAAAGTCCACGGTTATCAGCCACTGTCCCCGATCGCTTCCGCACGGAAGTATCAAACAGGATGGAGGGTGGGGTTTTTCGTGTACGTATAAAATCAAGAAGGACTGACCAATTTTCGTCAGTGGAATCGCTTTGAATACCAGCGAAGATTTATTTTCTTTGGAAGTCTTGCTTCTCGAAGAACATCGCCATGACTCGTTGGGCAGTCACTTTTTCGTTTACGCTTATCCTTCTGACTTCTGCGAAGAGTTGGCAATTTCAACGCCGTGACGTCCTAGACAATTCGGTGGGTAGTCCGGAAGGAGTGATCGCTCATTTGCAACATTTTGGAGAGATATTGTACCGGTTCCCGGACAACGAAACTGGAGCAATCGTGGCAAACTGGAACGAGGGTTGGGATCGCAATCCTGAAGAGTTGGGTAACTATGCAGAGGGTGACATACTGTTTCCAACTCAACTGGAGAAAAATGGACTTAAAGCGGACTCCGCTCGATGGCCAGGTGGTGTTGTTCCTTATATGATTAGCCCTTACTTCAGTAAGTAACATTGCAGTCTTGATGTTCTATTATCATATTACCTATGTAAGATCGGCTTAAAGTCATCGTTTACTCACGAAGGAGTTAGTTTATGAAAATTGTATAGTCTGTTAAAAGCAAGAACGTATATAGATCTTTAAAAGTACATCTTAGGTCTAGTTCTTTCCATACGCACAAATTAATACAAAAACATTAGCCAATTTGATAGTCTTACCGTTTTAAAGAAACACACTTGGTTTTCCAAATTTCGACAATTCAAATAAACTGAAAAGAATACTTAATTTCCCAATTTATCTTTACTATTCAGAAGATATTTAATTATATTTATATCCATAATTATCCAAAATTCGTATATGTAGTACTCGTTGTTATAATTTCAAGTTGAATCAAATATACTTGCTCCTTAAGGTTTCCGATTCACATTTATGTATCTAATATTTGATTACCTGTTTTTAAAATTAAAGTGAGTTAAACCGTTTGCAAAAGGTTCATTAACTAATAAATAAACGGGGGGGGGGGGGTCGCATTCAGTGGAATGTACACTGATTGTAAGTGAAAATAAATATAAACGGAACGTAAACTGCCATTTTAGGCGAGGGCCGTTGGATTGGAGGGGAAAAAGCAGAGGTTCGGTACGGGCATGTCGCGCAGTGGGAGAAAATGGCATAGCAGTGGACGAAAATCGATTCCTATGCCAAATCGAAATGAAAATCAACGAAACCTGCTATACCTAGATTTTTTAAAAAGAAGATGGTGGATCCGATATGGTCGCCTAAGCTCGACAAATTCTAGTAAAATAGGGATCATACGGACGATAAACGTTGTTTCTTGCAGCCCTAAAGCTAAAAATTTATATTTTGCGAGTCTAGAAAGTAACATTGTACTGTATATAATGCGATACTACGGAATAGTTGCTAAAATATGGCGGATGACAGTAAAAAACCAACATCATTTAGTAATTTATTAAAATCCGCGGCAAATGCTGCAAATACATAATTAAACTAATCATTGCATATCTATCGGAGGCGAAAATAAAGATTATTGGCATAAAAAAATGTTAGAAGGATTGTTCATAAAAAATTTGTTAAAACAATTTTTTAACAAAGTGACAGTAAAATCCATTTCATACAATGAAATTAATCACAGTTTGTTGTAAAATTAGTATAAACAATTGAATGTTATTAATAGATTTATTATAGATTTCAATAATATTCAAAATCCCACTCCCCCCCCCCTAAACATGAGTCATGTATGAAAGAAGCTAATTCTCTTTAATTTTCGAAAAAAAATTTAAAACTTCAGATGCAAAGATTGTGAAATCTACTTTGCTAATTCCAACTGTATACAAATCAATTCAGTGCTCAGATTTTCAGCTTCGGTTTAAGCGATTAACCGTAGGGCCGTTGTATAAAAAAAATCCGCATCTCTGTTAATCTAATTAGTCTCTACCAAGTTTTTATTACCTTCGGTCGTACAATGATTTTCATACGGCCCACTAATTACTTAAAACTGAAGCTGAAAATCTGAGCAGTGAATTGATTTGTATACAATTGGAATTAGCAAAGTTGATTTCATAATCTTTGCATCTGAACTTTTTAAATTTTTTTTCAAGAATTAAAGGGAATTAGTTTCTTTTATATATGTATTAGTCATGTTTATGGCGGGGGGGGGGGGATTTCATCACTTTTTCTCATACATACAGCTAAATAATCTCTTTCTCTTCTGCTTTGATTATCTGTAAATATATAAATGCCACATTTTAGTTACAACTTAACGTAGAACTTATAGAAAAAGAGTGGCCTTTTGCTATAGTAAGTGTAGAGACTACATAACGTGTCCAAAGGAGGTGACAGCGTATGGCAGAAGATCTTGTTGCACGAAATTTAAATGCTAATGGTAATTTAGCGAAAATGAACGAAGTGATCCAATATATTTTCAACGCACAATGACTATAATAAAATTAATAATATTAATAAAATTAATTTAGTATGGTTATTGTTGTATTAAAATAAATATATTGTTAATGGGAAACTAGTAAAATTAATGACCAGCGTGAGAATTACTGTGGATTTTAACGCATTACGAATGTCTTTCACAAAAGATTGTACAGTATCAAGGGAGATGTGTTTTCAGCGTACTTTCTTCACTAATGTGATTTGCTCTACATTGCAAGCAATCCGCCATAATTTTCTTAATTCTTAATGCTATATCTTTTGACATATTTTGTCGATTTACCTTATTTGACAAATTTCCAGAAACTTGCTCGTAAGAAGATGCTTCTCTGTCGAACTTTCGTCTGTGCGTCCCTTTCGTTTCTATAAGCTCTACATAAAAAGTCTAGTAAACAATTTTGGCGACTTACCTTCTTAATTGCGACACTAATTCAGTGTCCTATATGGTGTAAAAACTCGTGACATTTGAAAAATTTTTACAACTCACTTTATTTGATACTTGGCAGGTTATGATTGATTGACACTAGCTAGCTTACGTTTTACTAGCGACCTGAACGCAGCGGCTTTTTGTCTTTTTCGTGCTGCGTGAATTGGCGGTACATTTCTTCACCCTTACCACGCTCGCCTCTTGCCCACACTTGACGATGGATAAAATATCTTTATATAAAATTCGCCACATTAGAACTTTGCATCGAAATATCTCCGCTCATAAGGCACGTAGGGACAAAACGAAGAAATTTTCTTATGTAAATCAAACTCAAGCTATCCATTAAGACTATTGAAAAATTAATCAGATCAACCATTGAGATTCGATAATCGATAGGTTCTTCCACAAACTGTCTGGCATAATAGATGCACGGTCGTCTCCGTGTCTCTTGATTTTTTTCTACATATTAGAAGAATACGCCTAAAAATGTCTTGAAAAAGAAAATTCAGCCGAACCACGAAATGGCTCGACGCATGACCCACCTCTGGTGTTAATTATACGCCGGCTGTCGGAATTAAAATCGTAGGGCAAAGGATTAGAATGACACTTTTCCCCTTTATAGTAATCCGCAAATTATATCCACTCTTATGTCACGAAAACTTATGTCGAATTAGAATTGAAGCAGTGAGAGCGACAACGGACCAACCCACATTAAAATTTTTTTTTATGTTGTTGCCCACACTGCCCCAATTCTCGTCCGAATAAGCAAACGCGCGAGATATATAACTTGTCCGCGACATCGTACAAACGATAATATCTCGTTCATGGTTGCGAAGTGGTTAAGGGACATGAGAAAATATATTTTACACCTGTTCACCTCCTTGGAGAAGGAATTTCCAAAAATCCTCCCTTAGTGGGGGAATACGCCATAAATACAATGTACCTTCCAAATTTAACTTATCGTTATTGAATATTACTGAAATCTATAATAAATCTAATAATAACAATCAATTTTATAACAAAATATGATCAATTTGTTTGTATGAAATAGATTTTACTGTCACTTTGTTAAACAATTATTTTAACAAATTTTTAATGAACAATCCTTCTAACATTTTTTTTATGTCGATAATCTTTATTTTCGTCTCCGATAGATATGCAATGATTAGTTTAATTATGTGTTCGCAGCATTTGCCGCGGATTTTAATAGATTAGTAAATAATGTTGGATTTTTATTGTTATCCGGCATTTTTTTTAGCAACTATTCTCTTGTAGGCGTGGGAGCAGGATATTGATAAATCATTGATTCGACAGACTGTAACAAATGTGTGGTTTATTATAATCCGAATGAAAGACACGCGGTTCCTCGTTACGCTAGCTTGTTGCACTTCGGGCCGTATGCAGACATACAGTGACTCGCATTAATATTCGAACACTTTTTAAAATCGCATAACTTTTTTAGAATTGGTCCAAACGACTTGAGTTTTTTTTTGAGAAGCTAGAAGGATTAGTTTGCTAAATGACGCGTTTCGTCGTTTTGAAAAAAAAACTGTATTTGGTTGGAATAGCGAAAAGAATAGTAAAGGTCGATTTTTAAACTTTTTTCTGTGAGCTTGTAATAAAAATTAAAAAAAAAACCCGTTTGTAGATTGCAGTAAGTTGTATACGTGCCTAAAATTTCATCAAGATCGGTTAACGTTGCTCCGAGCTACAAACGTTTAAAGATCGCAGAATATGGTCGAGAATCGCTGATTTCGGGAATTTTCGCGATTCGATTGAATTTTTATTACAAGCTCACAAAAAAAAGTTTAAAAATCGACCTTTACTATTCTTTTCGCTATTCCAACCAAAACGACGAAACGCGTCAGTTAGCAAACTAATCCTTCTAGCTTCTAAAAAAACTCAAGTTGTTTGGACCAATTCTAAAAAAGTTATGCGATTTTAAAAAGTGTCCGAATATTAATGCGAGTCATTGTATATATGCCTGTGACCCGAACTCACGCAGTGAACACCCACGACAGGCGGCATTTCCAACTATGATACGAGGTTCTGTGGCGCTGTGATCTGTGCCACAGAACTTCGTGAGAAGCCACAGAACCAGAAGACTTTTTCCAATTTCTAACTTCTGATCTAACAACATGTCTGCGACTTTTACACTATTAATAATGCTAATGCAAATATAATATGCATGCGAATATAATATTATGAATGATATTCATAAACTACAAATAAATAGTGCTACAAAATAACTTTTCGAGCACTCATTCAAACTTTTATCGAAATAATAAAATTACTTTTTCTAAATATTACACATTTACATACATATAATTTCCATATACAATATGTTCAATAGCGGATGTACATGTACGAAGGCAATTTGTGTAGAATAAAATACAGGGAGTCAAGACCGAAGCAGTAACCGAAATTCATGACCGGTTACATACGTCTCAATGACGTCTAACCGTAAGGAGAAATGAGAGAAATTCTGACCGGAATAGTGAGAAGATATAAAAAGTAACCGAAATCCTTGATCGATTGCATTTCGGTCGGGAATCTCTGACTGTATTGTGAGATAGGAGAAACTAAATTGAGAGAAATTTTGAGAGATACCTTTACGGGACCGTATTTCTAACCGAAATAAGCGAAACTCTGACCTTACTTTCGAGAGAAACGGGGAAACGGGTCGCTCTGATCTTTGGCTCAGTTCGGCCGACATAGCTGAATAGACCGGGAAAATATGCTGTTCCTGTCGCTCACATAGTTTGTCACTCTCCTGACGGGCTTACTGAAAGCAGACCCTTGCAGTTATTTGTTACTCTGATACTGTGGATCCGAAACTACTAGAAATTCCTAAATGCTTAATCGTTACAATTTATCTGTAATTAATTTTGTGTATTTATAAATATTTGTGTATTTATAAATATTTTACTCATAAAAATGTGAATTATTAATTTTGGAAATTATTTATGAAAATATTGATTTATGAAAATAATAGTATTAGAAATAATCTAAAAATTATAATATTTAATTTATAAAAATGTTTCAAGTATTTATAAAATTATTTATAAAAAGAAATAAATCATTTTGAAAAATTTATTACAAATTAAATTAATTAATTTTAATTCTTATTATAAATTTATTTCATTTACACTATGTATTTCGCCATGGATTGCAAAAGATTGAAGATCAGGTTACTAACGTGATACAAAATAATGTACTAAATAATTTTAGATACAACTTGCAAGTCGCGACCGGGATAATAATAAATTGTTTCACAAATTTTAATTCACCGTATTTCTACCTATTTCTCATGAACTGATGAAGTCTAGTCAACCGTATTTCTATCTCTCAAGCATTTTGGTTGAAGTAATTCTGAGAGACATTCTCTCTTGAATTTCGGTTGAGAGGAATCTCTTGACCGATTGTCGTTGACGAATTCCGGTCGGGACGACCGTAAATGCCATTTTAGTAGTCTCACTGACCGTAACCGCAATTATATCGACCTCGACTCCCTGATAAAATAACGAAAAAATAGTGGAAAAGAAATTTAGTTCGCTTTCAATGTATTTTCAACACGTTTTTGTAGACATTTATATTATTTTTACATATTAAATACACATATTCTGCATGTACGTTTATCTATTGATAGTGATTTTGCACGTAAATATAAACATATTTTACATTAAACACATTATGTAAAAGGGACTATGCAACATATTTTGCACGCTGAAAAACCCATTCCGTAGCGCTATTTATTTTTAGTTTATAAATATTGTTCATAACATTATATTCGCATTAGGATCATCTTTACATTAGCATTACTATCCGCGTAATAGTCGAAGAAGTTTTTTTGAACAGAAGTTAGAAATCGAAACGAGTCGAATTGCTAGGACGGCGCGCCTGGCGCAGTGGTCCGCGCCACAGAACCTCGTGCCCTAGATAGGAACGCCGCGTTCCGTAGCTTTTTTATTATATGAATGCGAAGCTGTCGGGGATTCATTTTCACTCGGTGTACAAGCGGAAGGCTGACGATTCTACATGAAAAAATAAGTAAAAAATTTAGAACAAAATTTTGTCGTAACTCGCTTAGTTTTCAAGAAAATTGACTTTGAACTTCGACTGGGTAGACGAGCACCAGAGTACAGTTTCATACCCCCAAAGGTAACGATGAGGTAAGGGAAATGCTTCTTACTATGGGTTCTGGGGCTTGCTTACACAGTGGCAAGAAGTGTTCTTCTTACTTTGTCATTCCCCTTGGTGGCCAAAAGTTGTACTTCGATGTTCGCGTACCTGATCGAAATTCAAATTCAATTTTCTCGAAGACTAAGCTATTTATGAAAAATTGTATTCTACAGGGTGTCCCACTAAGGAGTGGACAGCGCGATATCTCTTAAAGTATTGTCGATAAAAATATAAAAAAAATAGGGAATTGCATGGTTCGAGGGGGCCCATTTATTAGCGCGAACGAATTTTGTTTCCGATTATTATTTTAAAAGATACGATGGTCAAGTTCGGTTTTTCAAATGGAACTATTTTTTTTGAAGACCTGAGTTGATAGTGCGTTCCAAGACAAATTCAATAAGCTTTAATGTATACACTTTATTTCCACTGGTTTTTAAGATATTGCGCTTGCAAATTTACTGATTTTCACTGGAAGAAAACCCTCTGGAATGGCAAAAACCGGGGACGGTCTTACTGGCGCCACGGGTGGCACTGCCTGTTGAAATGGATACTTACCTGCCAAAGGTCTACGCCAGAAATGGCAGGCCCAAAGGCTGGACAATTCTTTTCCGTCAGAAATGCTACTTAGGTAGGTACATCGCGGTATCGAGAAGCGCATCGTTACTTTTATTTCGCACTTGCTTCTACGCTCGGATGGCCGGTTCTTTTAGGAGGGATGCAAATCCGATTAGTTCTGATACAATCTGCTCCCTATGGTTGAAATTTAGTCTAGCAACTTTCACTCCTCCTAACCTAACCAATCCAACTTGCATCCCTCCCAAAAGAACCGGCCATCCGAGCGTAGAAGCAAGTGCGAAATAAAAGTAACGATGCGCTTCTCGATACCGCAGATGTACCTACCTAAGTAGCATTTCTGACGGAAAAGAATTGTCCAGCTTTTGGGCCTGCGAACCCTGTCGTAGACCTTTGGCAGGTAGGTATCAGTTTCAACAGGCAAAGCCACCCGTAGCGCCAGTAAGACCGACCCCGGTCCTTCCTATTCCAGAGGGTTTTCTTCCAGTGAAAATCAGTAATTTTGCAAGCGCAATATCTTAAAAACCAGTGGAAATAAAGTGTATACATTAAAGCTTATTGAATTTGTCTTGGAACGCACTATCAACTCAGGTCTTCAAAAAAAAATAGTTCCATTTGAAAAACCGAACTTGACCATCGTATCTTTTAAAATAATAATCGGAAACAAATTTCGTTCGCGCTAATAAATGGGCCCCCTCGAACCATGCAATTCCCTATTTTTTTATATTTTTATCGACAATACTTTAGGAGATATCGCGCTGTCCACTCCTTAGTGGGACACCCTGTATATATTGGACTTATTTTGTCATGTATATAAAATCACCAGCCTTTCGCTTCTACTACCCAATACGAAACACCCTATGTGACATCAAATCAAATTGCAGATTCCGAACAACGAAAATTGATTTTCGATGCCATGAATGATTATCACAAATACACTTGCATTAAGTTCAAACCCTATACCGGTGAAGAAAGCGATTATATAAGGCTCACGGCCGGCAATAGTGGATGCTGGAGTAGTGTGGGAAGAATCGGTGGACGGCAAGACGTAAATCTACAGACTCCAGGTTGTTTGGTGAAAAAGGGCACAGTGATACATGAACTAATGCACGCCATCGGATTCTTGCATGAACAAAGCAGATACGAGCGGGATGAGTACGTTACGATTCAGTGGAATAACATCTTGGGCGGTAAGTGATGTACTATGATGTTCTAGTGGAGTTTGCGACAGGCACAATACTCTATTAAATATAATGAGTGTTTGAGAGAGTTGTGCTTTAATAAATCCTATAAATTGGACTGTAGAATTGTGTTTATACTGGGTGTTACACTACTGCCGGAAGAAAATTTAAGGGGTGATTCTAAACACCGAAATACGACGAAAATCAAGAATAACGATATTGCGGTTGAGGCTTCATTTGCTAGTTATAAGCATTTAAAGATATACCTAAAAGCAGGCAACCCGCGCGCAGCGGTGCACGCGGGGGAAATCGGGCGAGGGGTCGAGCAGTGGTATTCAAAGCCACTGTCGCACGGGGTCACTCACATCAGAGAAACTGGGATGAAATTTATCTCTTCTTTATCACTTTACCTAAAATTGAAAGGTATCGTTGAATTATACCGGACCTGCCTACTCGCAAAAATCCGTTCTTTCCATTATATCCACTGTTGACCATTATATTATCAAGACACGCGCGTGCAGAAATCACACAAAACACAAAATTATGTATACTACCAAAAAAATATCAAATCTCCTACACTAAAACGTATAAAACAAATTAAAAAAAAAACACAGATTTATCCGCATTGAACACGGAAAAAAAAGATTTACACGCACTCACAAGGAAAGTTAGGCAACCCGGAAATTCAGAAAATGATGAAACTTTGTGTGCCAGTAGAGTAGTTCATGCGTAAACGCTTAAACATGTGTAATGCGCGCTGCAGAACACCCTTGAAAGGGTCGATTTTAACCCTCAGTATCATGATTTTTTTATTTTACGCAGAAACTTTTTTATCTATGCATTTCTGACCACAAAAAATTCTTGGTGTGACAATTTTTTATATAAATGGAAAAATATGGATATAATACCAGTGCTACACCATGCATAAAGGTACCTATGTATTGTAATGTTAAGCCAATGCTCGGTTTTGCAGAATGTTACGCTAGTGTTACATACATTATTATTTTCGACATCAAATTTATTCAAAAATGAAAACCGAAAATTTTAGAGGTCCTGGCGAAACTAAAATTTGTAATCAACAATACCAGACAGTGTATCACAGTAGAATTTCTACAGATGTGTTTATGCTCTATGTACACTTATTACATATGGTAGTGTAAAGTAATGCTTTAAAGTTCATGAAAAGGCCCCCAAACAGTGCGCACTATTCTTTGAATTCGTGTAACATGGGTGTTACACTATGATACTAAGGGTTAATATGCCGGCGCGCAACAAGGGGCCGCGTGACGTATGAAACGTGTGGGCGTGATTTTGATCAACGCAATGCGCGCTGTTTTGGGAGTGAAATCACCTTGAAAAAAATGCAGAATTCTCTTTTTCGTGGAATATGTATCTCGAAAATGATAAAAGATATAGAAAAGAAGTGTAAACAAAAGTTGCATCGTTTTTTTTATATTTACAAAATTGAGTAAGAGCAATTATCGGATTACGGATTGGTGGTGGGGGTAACTTGAAAAGTATGGATCTTGCAATAATTCTTTTTCGCAATTTTTATAGATATAAAAAACGATGCAACTTTTGCTTATACATCTTTTCGATATCTCTCATCGTTCTCGAGATATTCCACGAAAAAGATAATTCTGCATTTTTCTCGAGAGGTGAGTCAATCCCCCCCCCCCCCCCAAATCGGACTATGGCACTAACAAAATATAGGTTTGTCTTCCGCATAAATTAGTCTACTTGCACACAAAGTTGCATAATTTTCTTAATTTTCGTGTTGCCTAACTTCCCTTGTCAGACGATTGAAACTGAAAATTCTTATAATGATTGTCTACTTCGCGATGTGTCGATGCTCGTTGAAATAAATTATTATCGGCGGAGCTAGGTTGAATATGAGGATCACCAAAACGAAACGAGTTGAATGAATTTATGTGCATGGTTGCTTTGTTGTGTTCGAAGAATTTGAGGAGACTGATGTTTTCGTCTGTCAACCCAAGAGAGCTCCTGTAAACTGATGCAGAGAAAGTTCAAGTATTTTCAAACTGCAATAAGCAGGAAAGAAAACAACTCCGAACCTTCTGACACGTCTGGGGTAATAAAGTAATTTTTTGTACACGTGTTAGTGCAGAATTTGTTGGGGGGGGGGGGGGGTGTAATTCTGTGTTTGGGGTGATTCCTGCGCCTGTGTGTCTCAATAACACAATGGACAACAGTGGATACAATGGAAACAATAGATTTTAGCGATTAGGCAGGTCTGGTGTAATTCAACGATGCACTTTAATTATGGATCGAGTGTCGCAGAATCGTGTGGTTATGCCGATTGACGTAAATTTCGATGCAGTTTCTCTGAGGTAAGTGACCCCGTGCTACAGTGGCTTTGGCTACCACTGCTTGACCCCCGGCCTGAGTGGTCCCGCGTGCACCGCTACACGCGGGGTGCCTGTTGTTTGGCATATCTTTAAACGCATGTGACTAATAAACTTAGAATTAGGCAAGTTATTCTTGATTTTCGTCTTATTTTGATGATTCTTACCCAGCAGTAATCGAATACCATGTATAAAGAAGTAGTTAGATAATAATATTTCGTATTTTGTCACAAAGGCGTTGTTTGTAACGGAATTGGACGTACGTGTCATTTACGTATTAGTTTAATTTGATAAAAGAATATTAAGGTATTTCCAAGAAAATAAAATAACTCTTTAATTCTTGCATCCATGTAGATTTTTCAGTTTCTAATTTTGACAATTTGATATATGTGGCTGTAATTGAAAAATATTTTTTTCTGTATATTTATTTTTATATTGTGTGCATGAATTATAGATTGATAGTGTAGATTTTATAGTTCACTGATGTATGTACATACTGTGCTTTGCTGAGAGGATGTCTAGCGGGGTGGCACAGGGACAAGCGGGGTACTTTTTGGCCCGCGGTACTATGTAATTCGATTCGTCGATGTTATCGCGTTAACAGGCGATATTATGGGATATAACCGATCAAACCCGCATTCCTTCCACTTGCCATCTTCTTAGCAAAGCACAATAAATCTATTTCTCTTTAAATGCAATTCTGCTCTAGTCCTTGATTAAAACACTCATCTTATTACGTATGTATATGAATATTTCAACACGTCGCTTATTTATCACGACTCTCACCACTACGCAATCAGAATTTTACACACCCATGTTGAATAAAATTTTCTTACAAGCGTAGAATATATTTAGTAAATTTTGTGATAGCACTGTCGAATCACCATGTACAAATTAGCTAAGTAGTTACAAAGTAAATAGTAATAATAAATAGATATTCAATGGATACGTCTTCAACTTTATCGACCTTAAACATTGTAAATTCGCACATGATTCAAACATAAAAAAAATAGAAAATCCACCTGAGAAGATATTACCCACTGCATACGTTTTCTATCTAGGACATGCTGCAAATTTTGAAAAAGCCTCGAAGCAGACAACCGACGCATTTGGCGTTGGATATGATTATGGTAGCGTGATGCACTATTCGGCAAATGCATTTTCCAGAAATGGTCAATCCACCATCGTGCCAAAAGTGAGTATTATATATTAAGTTGAAAAATTATCGAGGCTTTTGAAGCCCGGAAAATTTTGGAGGTTCTACACATTTGAAGGACTTTTTAATAACTGCACGATTTGGGAGAATATGTTGTGTGTAGTAATCGTCGTTTAGTTAGTTTATTATTTGACATGGCATTTGTCAATATTACTTTACATATATTTTCCAAAAATTTTGTAGTTTTTTTTACAAAACTTTTGTTGCTTTTATATTGTGTTCAGAGTAAAAATGGGAATCACAAAAAGAAATAATGAAAATCATGTGTTGTTGCAATGCTACGGGTAGTAGTAGAGCTCCTTCAAGTTATTACTTACAATCGCTTAAATTATTCTGTCTACCAGCTTTGACAGCTATGTGTAATTTTGATGGGTGACTATCGTCATTCTTACAACACAACGAACGCTCGGAGAAGGCTGAGTATAGTCACCCTTATTAGCGAAAAGGTTAGGTACTGTCGTTTGCTGAAATCACAGACGAGGTATAGAATAGACCTATCACCTTATGGGACTTCGTGTCGCCACCCAATCTGTGTTACCGACTCATAAATTGAGGACTGAATTTAGCGACCTGTGTTCATGAACAGCGGCCAACTCAAGAACTACTCTGAAATGTGTAGAAATACTTAAATATGTGTGCGTGCTTGTATACGTGTGACTTGTTTAGAGCGAGAGTTTAACATAGAGGGCGGGCTTTCGCTAAGCTATGCTTTGGCTCGGTTTGTCAACGACTCACGCCGGATTTCTTTCTGAAAACCTATTTCGGGGATCAGGAGCCTATATGGCGCTGAAATATGGCACTTCTTGAGAGCATATACAAGCTATAAATTGCAAGATGACATTGATTGTTAGTATTTTTCGTGAAGTGGAACATTTAATTAATATTTTCACATGTCGTACACGGAAAAATTTTAAAAATTGACGCTGCTACTGACATTCCCGCAAATTTCTGCACTTCGCGCGTGTCTAAATAGACGGTGCCCAGCCTACGACACGTAAAAGTCATTGAAAATAATGAATTTAAACGTTTTTGTAAAATTTGTATTCGTAGTCTTTTGGACCCAAGGCCCCTAAATCCCTACGTGTCGTTACAAATTGATTGGCTCTGTCCTTATTAACTACTGAAAATTAACATCTACGGTGTAAATACACGAGCGTAGGTAGCGCTTACGTTAAGATCTGGGTACACATATCAGTTTTGTGTCAGTCATGGGCGTCCGGAATGGGGTGCAAAAGGGGCAGTTGTCCCCCCTGACTTTTGAGAAAAAATCGCCTATTTTTAAGAACTTGTCTCTATTAAGTTTATACTAAAAAAGTGAATAATTCGAAATTTAGAATTTTAAAATTCTGGAAGTGAATAATACTAAATCCGACAATTTCGGATTCAAAATTTTAATTAAATTGGCAACACCAAATGAGTTAAAAAAAGCAAGCGGGCTACTCGTTTTTTCATTACTATAATTTTCACCACCGTCACTTCAAAGTTACCCCACCCCGTGGAAAAAAGTCTACAGACGCCCGTGGTGTCAGTTCACGTAGAATTCAAGTACTCTTCATTACTTTCCTCAATTACTTTACTCCAAGTACTTTCCATTACAGTCATTAAAAATAATCAGAATTATATCATGTTTGGTGTTATTTTTATCAGAAAAACACTAGTAATCCATTAGTGAAACGTCTATGATAGAAATTGGCATAGTCATTACTGAATGGCCTATTGCTGACTTTGTCCTTATGCCACTAGTCTAGCGTTCATGACCTCCGAGCCGCGTCGTTCGAAAGCTTTTACCTAAGAACCCATCAGGGTCGTAAAAAAAGGTTCGCGTTACCGTTCAACCGATTTCAAGAGAAAGGCCAGAATATCGTGGCCATCCAATTTTAACTTTCTGAATATGAATACAGATCCTACACTGAAGGAATCCGATCGCGTCCGAGTTTTGCCGAGGCGATCTGAAATCAAATTGCCCGCTCATGGCGGCTATGCTTGCAGCCCGAAACGAGTCTCGGGATCCCGAAAACTTCGGGTTCTCGAGCAATACGAAAGTAACGGGATCCCGCCCGATCTCGCCCGAAAGTTTCCGGCCCGTCCCGAGCCCGAAACGTCGGGTACCCGCACACCCCTGGCTGTCAGCGACCGCTGTACAGCGGTGAGCCCCGAGCTTCGAAAATTTTCGGATGGTCTCTTTCAAATGAACGTGGCAAAGAGCTATTGGGAATTTCCCGGCCCAGGTAAGCGAGCCACGCGCTCCGCTTTTATGATCGGTTTACCACTCACACCCCAGATCACTGTAATGAGGTTTGCAAACAATGTCGACTGGTCTCGTACCCGTCTCAATTTAAAAAATTTTGGCTACGACAGGGTTGACTTGACTTTTCGCCACCTGCGTGTTAAAGCCACAATAGTCGCGTATTGTTTCAAAAGATGACATCGACGTAAGTCACCTTACACAGCGTACCGTTCCAAAAGATGACATAAACGGAAGCTACTACAGGCGTGGCGTATAATAGCTAAAAGGTTAAAACATTCAGACACAAAAATTGTAGAAAAAAATTCAAAGACCGCTATAAATAACGACACATTCCATTAGATATGCCTTACTTCCGACCTGTGCATGCACTACATTAAGGATAAAATCTCAAAAAAGGAAACCAGAACATTAGAATCTGATGCTGCGGATCTAATATATCAGCGCTGTCCAGCGTAGTGGCCCCTCACGCGCCTGCTTCCCCTTCCAATTGTTCTTTCCCGCCGCGTACACTCTTAAGATGGCTACCGTTTGCTTACCCGTCTGCTACGTCAAATTTAGTATCCTCTGGCGAAAGCCAAAAGCACCCTGCGCTCTCTACTGGCATTTAAAAGACCGTACACGTTCATCATCAGTTCATAGATGGCGGAAATTTCGGCGCATGTTTGTAGTGGAATGCGTCCGTGAGACGGTTTTGCCATTTTCAGCTGTTCGCGCGCGAATAGGTTGCAACTTTAAGGGATGACACTGTATTCTCGTGTTAAGAACTTTGATTGTCCTCTACGCCAGCGCTGTCCAACGTAGGAACCCCTCACGGTTTCCTCTTCCAACCATTCTTTGGCGCGGCGTGTCTTCGTTGTCAAGAAAATCATGTGACGCTAAAGAGGCGATCATAACAGACTGGCATCATCCGTCGTCAAGCACAGTCACTACGCAATACGCCCGACTATTGATGACGGTAGGCCATAGTGGGGGTCTCACGTCCCATGATTCTGTAATCACTGCGCACGACTATCCGCTAGCTTGTCATGGTCGCCACCTTAGCGTCACGCATATAGGGATATAGTCAGGGGACAACGCGGACAGGAGTGGGAGAACTTGCGAACACCAGAGCGACAAAAATGAAAGCGAGTTAGAGGTTCATATTATGCCGTAAATGGTACGAGACAGATAAAGCATGATACTTTGTTTTATTTTGTCTTGCGGACGGCTGACATGCCGGGACAGAGTGTCAGTCGCCCGAAAAACAGAGTAAGACAAAATATCATACTTCATCTGTCTTGTACCGTTTCTCTCTCGCTTTCAGTTCCTCTAACATGCTGTACTTTTCTCTCGCCCTCGCTTTCGGTAAGGCAGAAGCAAGAAGCCAGCGCTCAGAAATCTGCCCCTTAGGTCTTGTTAAGCCACAGCGGTTTGAACTGCGCGATCTCTAGTTCTATAGAATCAAATGAAATCGTTCATACTCTGCCGCACGGCTGTAGCTCGCTTTTACCGAAAAATTCGAGACTGCCCGGTTCTGAGCTTCAAATATCATATCCTTCAGCCGGCGATGCTGGATCTTCTTGGACCCAAATGGGACGTTACCAAGTATGTTATAATAATAATAGAGAAAACTTCAGAAATCAAAAAAGTACTTCTTTACTGCTGTAAAAAAAATAACGTCCTTTAAAATGCGTATTATACATAGAATAGTTAATAGGGGTCCAAACTAATCCAGGCATCGACTTCCGTGTAATTAATCAAACGGTCCGCCTTTTGAGGATCATGTTATTGTTTCAAGTAAATGCAATGGTGTCCGACTTGCTGGTCGCGGCGAGTAACAAATGTTTCGGGTCTCTTGTCAACCAAGTTGCCAGCGATCTGGTCGCTGACAACCACGAGGTACACGGCAACTATAAGTTCGCACGCACTTGGTCACAACGCACGGGAGATCAAGTGGTCGCGGCGAGCAATGAGGTGCCTTGATTCCAATGCACGCGTTCACGCGACAAGCGACTTTGTTGGCGACCAGACACCTGCAAGCAACGAAATGAATTTCGATACGCTGGAATTTATTTTGCAAATTGAACCTCGAAAGGCAATTTAGGACTTGTCTTATAATGAATACTCAAATCGTGACATTAAAAAAACAATAAGAAGAAATGGTGTATTTATTTGAGAATGAGAAAGCCAGTAAACATTTCCTTCTTACGGCATTCTTACAATAAAGAATGCACCGGATGTTGCCTTTTTTCTTTTGTATTTTTTTTTTTCAATTCATAGAATCCCAAGAAATAAGGAAAGGTGTCAGAATTCAAAAGTTGTGGGATTATGTATTTTTATATACTTCTTGTAAGCTACTAATATGAGCTCCTAAAAAAGGTAAAAATACCATGACGCCTACTTCTGATCTGTGTGTAAACACATGTCAAAGTTTTTTTTGTGCAGAATTTTAAATCGAGTCTTTTAAAGTTTGGTTATGTAAAAGAAAAATTTGTTGGGGCCCAAAATGAGTAGTACCGATTCTGTTAAGTAATAGGAAATAATTAGTTACATACACTTTTTCCCATAAGAAACCCATTGAAGAAATATCAGCAATTATCGGCGTTTTAGGTACCTTCCGGGAATTTCCGAGTTTTGTTTTTAAACGATTTTATTCAGCTGCGATCCTCTGTTTGTTTGTTGTATGTATGTTTGTTTGTTTGGTTCAAATCTGGAAACTCAATTTTAACCCACTTCTACCAATCCAATTGTCTTGAAACTTTACAGGCATGCGTAGTTATGATCACAATACAAAATTATGAGAAAAAAAACTGAGGGGGTAAAACAATTACACAGTCACCAATTATTTTAATTCATAACCCCAGATCCAATAGACTTGTAATTAGCCACTCGCGTTCTTTACGAAAACGACAAAAAGCCGCTGCGTTCGGGTCGCTAGTCCTCATCGCGATTTTAAATTATCGCTGTCCTGTCATGGAGCAAAATCGGTCGACGATGTATCGGTCGACAGTATATGTATATGGAGGTCGCGTACGATAGAATATAATTATGTGAACATGAACAATATGATGTAAGTAATTAATACAATTACTTAGCACTATAGGGTTAAGCAAAGTGTTAATCTGTATATAGCAATAACACATATATGTAAAGAAGCCTGAGCTTTGAAATGTAAATCCACAAACACTAAAACCTAGAAAATAAAAAATCTATATAAACAAAAATTGTATGCTAAACGATTTTTATTAAAAATTCACTAAAAACTAAAAAATAATTATTTTTTTTTACTACAATTTCGATGGTGCTTTTTCACTTTAAATAAAATCGTGGAGTAGGATATTTCATAACAGAATATGAATCAATTTAATACAGCATCAAGCGTCAAAATTAATTTGTTGTGAGATATGCTGCTCCACGATTTTATTTCAAGTGAAAAAACGCCATTGAAATTGTAGTACAAGCAAATAATTTTTTTTTAGTTTTTAGTGCATTTTTAATCAAATCGTTTTACATAAAATTATTATTATATATTTTATTTGCTTTAAAAGTAGCACGTTTCAATTTTCCTACGAAAAACAGCACGTTTGTCTTCGGTGTGACGAAAACTATCACGTTTTTGTTTTTGTTGCGAAAATTAGCATGTTTGAGCGGTTTGCCACGAAAAGTAGTATTTTCCGTTTGTAGCGACGCAAAGCAGCACATTTGGATGGTTGGCTACGAAACATCGAATGCGTCAACTTAAGTAACTTCTGGCGCGATTTTTATTTAATACTAGGTCGGTAATTTATTAAACATTAAAATGGCATACTTAAATTATGTAGATTAAATTTTTCATGCTTGTTTCCTTTTGGAGATTAGATGGAGTTATTATTTATTCAACAATTGTAACCGTTTCCGGTGAGAAAGAGAGTCCATGGTGGAATGAACGAGTGTGAGTTAAACAGTAACAACGTTTTATTTCCTGGCCCGCTAATAATCTGTGCAAGGCATCACTCATCGCGCTACATCGTGGAATTTCGCGCGTGTGCCGATGCGAACATTCCATGGCATATTTATCAAATTCTTTTAGTTTTATTGAAAGTGTTGACGTTATTTTCTTAAATCGCGTCACACTTGTATATTAACACTTTTTGCATCAATTTCCTTAATAATATTCGGCATTTTTAAGTGCGAAATACGGGATGTTGCATTTTTCCCATATTTCTAGGGATTCACCCCCACTGTGCGACATAGAATACATGTATTTAATCCATTACTGCCAAATATTCGCAAATACTTTTTCCGCAGTAGCAAGGACATGTATATGTTGATTATTAAACAAAAAACAATTAGTTCGGAAATTCCCGGAAGGCAACTAAAAAGCCAACAATTGCTGATTTTTTTTCTATGGGCTTCTTATGGAATAAAGAGTATGTAACTTATTATTTGCTATTACTTAGCAGAATCGATACTACTCATTTCGAGCCCCATTTTTTTTCCTTTTATATCACCAAAAATTAAAAGACTCGATTTAAAATTCTGTACGAAAAATACATACAAATATAGGCACGTATTTACACACAGATCAGAAGTAGGCGTCATGATATTTTTACCTTTTTTAGGTGGTCATATTAGTAGTGTACAGGTCACATATAAAAAATACATAATCCCATAACTTTTGAATTTTTACTTCTTTCCTTATTCCCTCGGATTCTGTCCTACTGTGGCAATGGATCGTAGTGCGATTTGGTCGTAAGACTCCCTTTGGGAGCAGACTAGCGACCGGTGGTCGCAGTGCCCAGCCTGCGACTAGGTATATTGGGAAACAGACCCTCATCGCATTGAGTTGTGTATCGAGTAGCCTAGGCTGGTACTCAAACAGACTCGCGTCAGGCTCCTACGTCTGGCGCGTACCCGACGGTCGCAGACGCTTGTAGGAGAACAGATGCATGCTTCCTTATTGCACGAGTATACTGCGGCCGGTCGCTTCGACAAGTCGCAGGTACAAGATTTCGCCATTAAAAGAGAGTGAACAAAACAAAACAGTCCTGGCGGCGGGCGAAGCTTGATGACCATATTGGGTCTCCTGACTATCAAGTGCCGAAGAATTGCTTGTTTGAATGAAGACAGGGTGTTTAGAAATGGCAAACGGCTCGATGCCGTATTGCTACAGTATAGACACTCTGTTCCTACACGAGCTGGTCGCGCAGTGGAGAAGGCGGTTGTGTCTCACGCCACTTACCCTAGAACCATCGATTTGGAACATTCACAGAAAAAATTCAACTTGGTTTCTAACAAGTGCGAATTGATTTTTAAGGTTGTTCCGATGACAATAAGTTCAAACACGACATAAATTGGACTATTTTTTAGGATTCCTAATAGTTAAATAATCTACCGCCGTATACATTCCTACAAATAGTCCGATTTAAGTCCGAGAACCTCATCAATAAACTCGTGCTATTTTTATAAAGATATGATGAAAAATATGGAAAATTAAATTTTTGTCATTGGACGATACATTGTAACGGGTTCGACAACCGGTTAGGTATAACTGACGTAATACGTCTATCTAGCTTACTTTACTTTGTATGTGTTCACTTTCCTTGCCATTTTGTATGAGGGCCAATTCTTGGAATTACAATTTTAGCCTGCTTGCAAGAATTTGAATGCGCAGATCCGACTGATTCAAATGTAAATTCATTTTTCGCTTCTGATCAGAATAAATTTGGTTCACACAGTCTCAGATTGGGATGAAAGGTCACAAAAGCCCCATGTGAGTTTATCCCATAAAATTTGGGGCACCTAATACTTTCTTCATTTCTGAATATTTGTACGTGTCCACCGGTAATAAATATCCCAGGGGCATACTGCTTCATCTGCATTCACAATACAGCTGTACGACTAATTATATTGTTCCCATATATGATTACGGTAACGACGCGACAGGCGTTAGTCTGAAGAATAAAGAATTTCTTAATATGCTGTAATGAATATTTCACCCTAAACTGCGGAAAGCCGACCTCCATTCGCTGCGCCCGGCCTACTATTCACACATATTTCAGAAAAACTAAATTCTTTATTCTTTATCGTATCGATATGGAAGCAACACCGATGGATTTCTTATGTTTTTTCGATGAAAATCATACCAAATGTCATGTAAATCGGACTATTTTCAACGAAGTTAGCTTGAAATTATGCAAATCAACTTTTCATGTAATTTCCTTAATTATGGCCCGAATTATGCCGTTCTTGGTGTTATTTTCATCGGAGAAACATAAGGAATCAATTGACATCGTTTTCGCAACGACCTCATGAGAAATACAGAACATGACATTTCTCACTTCATAATGGGTATGCCAGCCTCTTCGAGGATCGAAAGCCATAACACTCGATGAGACATCCCGGGGTGTTGTTTTTGCCATGGGGAGCCGGGCGGCATCTCTTTGAGAAGTGTCAGAGAATCATCCTGTATAAGACTGGTTCCGATCCGCGGACTCTTAAGGCAGGGTCCCACTAGTGCAACGACGCGCCGCGCACGTCGTTTTCGTCCACTGGAAACGGTCTAATTTATGAGGCCACGCGTACGAAATGGGCCGACGCTCTCCGAGGCGCGCACGTGGATGCTTGGCGCGCACGTCGAAGACAGTGGAATTTCCACTGTGAAAATACTAACCTCTTTTCTACATCTTGCTTTCTTTACCTACATAAAGCTAACGCCGGCGGTTGGGTCAGTAGCCGAAACAACGCCTTCACACTTCATACTACTTGAGATGTTTGAATGGGTTTACTACGTCGCGATTACCGATTGCTGAAAACTGTGTTTGAAGTGAAATGAAGGAAGTTCTCTGCCGTGGCTTTCCTTCCACAGTTCCGCCATAACTTTTAACATCGTTCAGTCATTCCCTATCTCGGTCTCCTGTTTGTTTTTTTTTTCTCACACAGTATGAAGTTGAGGGTAGTTACCATTGCAACCAATAGTGAAAATACGAACACCCTTTGTATAGATAATGTGGAAAAACGTTGGTCATAGGGAGGAGATTAGGTATATTATGACCAATAGGACCAGCATTTCTCCCAGACGCCAAATTTCTACCTCTGTACAGGAAATACATGTATATCAAATTCGCATTTCTGAAATGGATAGGCAAGTATGGCCTGGTGTGCGTACTAAAAGTCCGGAAATGCCTGGTTTATAGAGGATGTCATAAATGCTGTTACTTTATTGCTTACTGAAACACCTGTTTTTAAGCAGCTACCTACATTTAGTTTAGCTGAAGGTACTACAAATGTTTTATAACTTAAAAAATGATTAAAATTTGACTTCCATAAATGTCGAGATATTTCCCTGGTAATGCGCTGGGAAACGAAATTACAATTCACTGCTGTGGCGGTCACCGGCGGCCAACGCTTTGACAGTAAGTAGGTACATAATGTGAATACGAGTAATCTCAAATAGTAAATGCACCGTTGCTCTATTAAATAGCTTACTTTTTGAGATGTATGAACATTTTAAAACATATAGAAGTCACGGAAAAATGATATTTTTTACACATACAATTTTCTTGCAGGATGAATAAAAGCAATAACTTAATTGTTTATGAGAAATAGAATAATTTAAAACTGATAAAGATGGACAACTACAATTCAGTGTCACATATCTGCACATATAGTGTATTACAATTATGCAATATCTAGAAACAAGTATACCTATCGCAGCAGCATAATTGCTGCTATTTACAGTAATAATTATCATGTTATTGCTTGCTTTAATATACATATAAACTAAATAATAGACCATAAATACACATACGCAAGTGATATGTAGGAGTAAAGAGTACATTTGTGTTAAAAAAACACACATTTTTTTTTAGTCCTTTCGGTGCATTCGCGTGCGTGCGTAGCAGAGAAATCCCGGCATAGTGTGCTCACGATCGGTTTTGACGCGCGCGTCGTTGTAAAATTCGACCCTTTCAAGTGCTCCAAACTGCGAAAATCCGAGAAACTCGTAAATCTGACACGTGCGCGACGCACAGTTGCACTAGTGTGATCCTGCCTTTAAGGGTCTAAACTCACTTATCAGTTCTGTGCCGCCAGTGTCAGTAGTAAAAGCCGTCGTTTACTTGCTTTGGAATGGAGCAGTCCACACTTGTCAGTTCCGTATCCGTACAGTGAAATTGCGGATGTCTCTTCATACACGTTGGTTTTCTGCCGTCAGTGGCAGTGTTAAAAAATATCGTTTCCTTGCTTTACAATGGAGCAGTTCACATTTGTCCGTGTCAGTGATGTCAGTGTCGAATCTGTACCCGTACCCAGAAGTTAAAATTTGTTGGCCACGATATTCTATTTTTTTTTCACTGACGCTGTCTTGAAATTACATGAATGAGACCTTTTTTGTGACCCTGGTGTGTTCTCGAGTCGAAGACCTCGAACACCGCTGTTCGGGGATCCTAAACCCTGGAGTCATGAAACAAAGATAGCAATAGGTCATTTAACAATGAAAATGCCAATTTCTTTATTACGTATTAAATGTTCAGAGAAATGTCACCAATGCATTGCTGGTGTTTTTTTTCTGATGAAAATAACACAAAACGTGACACAATTCTGTTTGTTTTTAATGCTTGTAAGGAGCCACAGCAGGCCTGCTATAGAGTGCGGTACCTCTGAATAATCAATAGTGCAATTAATGTCACGGGACGAGCGCGACAATGCTATTTCTTTCGCCGGCTCCACATATTCGGTGACGCACATTCCCTAACTTTTACGAATATTGGAACATCGTCTCTACATCGTACTATGCAATACGGCACTATGTTCGTGCGACAATTTATGAAAAAACACACATCACGTTGTATGACATTAAACCTATCTACTTCCGAAAATCCATAAGGCATGATTTACAAGTCGGAAGGGATGCCACCTCCAATTCACAAATTTGTCCTCAAAAATCACCTACACACGCACTACGATTGTTCCTTTCGCAAGTGTCCATGTGTATTACACGCACCGCGATTGTTCCGTCGGCGAGTACCCACTAAAAAAAACACTCAAAGACCGTGTTTACTTTACTCGCAAGTATCATGTGTACATGCATGACGATTGTCCCCTTCACGAGTGTTAAATTCACATTCTACGAGTTAGATACAAGTGAAACTGTTTTACTAAATTCAAAAGTATAAAACTAGAGTCTACAGATGAATAAAAATCGCGCGTCTGATGCCATTAACGTCAACCGATGATACGAGAATAGGGACAGACTCAGCGTTCTTAACTGAATGGTTTGGAACAACAAACGTCAACAATATGCGATACACGACATAATTGCGGTGCGTGTGGAGGAAAAAATGCTATAAAACTATACCTAAGGTCGGTATCAGATATATTGGCTGGTGAGTTCGTTTTCGCGAACAGCGGTCGAGGAGAAATCAGCCACCACCATCTGACGATCGTGGATTTGTCAGTTGGAGTTACGTGGCCCCCGCAGGGTATGGCGGCGTAACGGGAACGCTGCTCGGCTCCGCCTGAACCTAGCCGTTTGGTTGTTATTTATTCTTAGCGTAATAGTTGTGTGCGTTACGAAGCTAGGCGTAGACCAATAGAAATGAAGCTATCCAAAAAGAATCAATGTTCTGATCAATAAAACTCCTGAATTTTACGGAGATAACGCACACCTATTCTGATATATGTAGTTCCAAGTTCAGAGCTCGGTTGTACTCTTCACGTTAGGAGCTTAGCGCTATCCCTACCACTTCTGACTCACTCTTGTTGTACGAAAGCGAAAACGAGATGGAACGAGAGCGAGTCAGAAAACGTGGAGAAAAGGAGCACCGAGCCAGGCAAGCGGTATGGTGGGATAATATCCCTTGCGAAACTCACCGGCCTATATATCTGATACCGACCTTAGTTCTATAACGATTCTCAAGAACAGTTTAGACACATGACAGAGAAAGCGAAATAGCCGTCTTTTGTCTCTTTCAGATGTTTCGCTGTCTCGGAAGCCTCGCATAGTTTTTATAGTTCTCCGTTCTCCTAACTCCCGCTTCTTCTCACTTACACTCATACCAAACCCAAACTATCTTTCTGTTTCTTAAAAATTGAAAAGTTGTCCAGATTTTTACAAATGTACCCAGAATTCGAAGTAAAAATGAGACATTCTTTATATAATTTTCGCAGGCAACTGTAAACGCTTGATGATTCGGTAATGATTATTAAAATCGATGCGCTGCAAGATGAAATTGCATACTGTGATTACGTTTACGGATCTTCTTAAACAAAAATATATTGTCTATCAAAATCTGGTGGCGTTCTAAATTTATTTGGCTATACATTTCAGGGTACATCCAAAGTTCAATTAGGTCAAAGACAAGGCTTCAGCAAGAAGGATATCCAGAAAATTCGCAGAATGTATAAATGCAGCAAACGCAGGCGTAGTAGCTATTGACACTCAAATACGCAACTAATTGGTTCGTAAAAAATGTGGATGTTTTTGGCCAATTTTTAACGGAATAGAAGAAGAAATCGGCGAATCTAGTCTTATGCAATTAAGTATACGCAATTTAAGTTAGATAAAATGGAACGAATATAAAACGAATTTGAAAACGTCTATGGCGAATCGATATTTTAGAAAAAAAATTCTATGTAGGGGTATATGAGTAAATAACTGTATTACATGCACATAATTTATTTAAAACATAAAGATACATTTGACAAATGTATAAGGAATTCGATTGTGTGATGTATTTGAAAAATTGTAATCATATGTATCAGAAATAAATGCATAATGTAAAATTAAATTAATTTTACGTTCATAATGTTCACTAACAAGGGACATTTCGCAACTGCTACACGCCGATTTTTATGAGGTTTACGTAGATTATAGTTCTCGAAAAAATATTCGACACCTATTTTTTTTATCGGCAATGACCCATATCTAGAGAGTGAAATCATCCCTCAAAGCTGGAGGTGGGAAACACGTTTTCGCCGATATCGCGAAAAGTATGCACTATAGAGAATAATCTTTTAGACGATAATGGTGTATTTTTTTATAACAAATTCAGCCACGTAATTAAATTCGTAATACGTTAATTTGTTTAACCCTTCTGTCAATAATCAATAGTCCCCACGTTGTTCAATAACTAGGGTATCCGGATATCCACCTCCGGTTTTGTCAAAATAATGACTTTCCATTGCATGTTTCGGGTTTTCTACATTTGTAGTCGACAGCTGCTACCTTGATCAAAGTTTTCAAGGCCTCTGCTAGACAGAAAGACCCTGCCAGGTAATATACAGGGGCCTTGCTCAGTATCTAGCGATCCGTGTAAAAGAACAGACGTGTTCATAGGAGAGAAGACTTCGCGTATTCCCACGAATAACTGTAAACTTTGTGCATTGATTAAACACCTATTTATTATTGTGAATTGGGCTATTGGACTGTTGTGCCCTGCGTGATGGCTGGCAAGGCTGGTACGGGATCAGGCGTTATCGTGGGTTCGGGAGTGATTAAAGGATAAGAATCCACCAGGTGAACTACGCAATGTTTGTTTAAACTCAAAGACGGAGTCTTTATTCAAAAACAAGTAAACTAGACTGAGGTATACAAGTACGTTTTTGCGCGTGTTAATCGGTTGAAGGCCGGATCTCGAGTCTGCCGATTTGCGGAGTCAAATTGGTTTTGTTTCGCTGTTGGGCGCAGTGCCGTCGCACAGTGGTACGGATGCCGTAAAACGCAAACTAAAGTTAAATTTTCGACCTCGTTGAAACTCTATGAAATTAAATTCGTAGATTCTTATATCTCTGAACTGAGTTTTGGCATGTATCCGGATTGTTACAAGTTACCAGATTTTTTTCGAGAGAGTTTTGAAAACAGGGAGAAATGTCTGTTCCAGAACGATCAGATTTTTTGTTGAAATTGGCGTACTTTGTCTCTCTGTATTTTTGTATTAATAAGAATTAACTTAAGTCTGGCTATATATTATTAAAGCGTGGTCTTTCTGCTGCACGTATGTAAAAAAAATGAAGAGAATAACCATGTTATAACTCTTTAAAAAATTCCCTTTCCCGAATCCTTATTTTTCCCCGTTCTTTCCGATAAAGTTATACCTACGCAGCGGAGTCACGATAAATCTTATCCTATGGATATATTTTTTAGAACCTACTTAAGATTACCGAACAAGAAATGTTTGCAACCACTTGCTACTGTAAAAGTTATATCGATATATTTCTAGTCATGTGTTAAAATCTGTTAACCCCATATGGAATGGAGAACTTGAGTAAGTGCTTATAATGACCATAAGTTATTTAAAATTCTAAATGCAATTAAGAATAAATGAAGTCATTATGTACAGATTTAGTTGCAAAAATAAAATACAGAACGTAGTTGTAAGAAAATATAAGTTGAATTGTTTTTAAATCTATGCGGTCACTCATAAATTGATTCTTCGGATTACGCACTGCATTGATCTACAACTGTTTTTATTGTTTTATATGGTTTCCAAGAGTAGTTTGCAGATCCCCAACAGTCAAGCAACGTTGTTTTAACAATGCCATATCTAAAAGAAGGACAATTAACCATCACACAGGAATGCGAGCGTAAGGGATGGTTCATGTCCCCTTGCAACTTGCTAAGTTTACGATCCGAACGCGTACATAAATATTTTCGAGGGTTAGGACTCTTTCGCATTTTACATGTTATTAGCTTTTATTGCGTAAGGGAATGTTAGGCGCTTAATTAATGGTTTGGACACTCGACGTTTCTCCACCTCAGTAGCAATAAAAGTAAAGTAACTTATTAAGTTTCATAATTTTACCAACGGATCCGTCCACTGAATCAGACAGTGAAATGGACTCCACAACTGAAGATAAATAAGATAAATTAGTTGTTTCATAATATGTACTAATGAATATAAAGTATAACCCCTTATATAACCGACCAACCCTCCTTGATTGGAGTTTCCTCACTACACAAAAATTAATTTTTTAAATATACTGTGCTATTTAGAAATATTTATGTCTCAGAAATATGAAAGAAACGAGTGTAAAAGTTAAATAGTGATGCCCGTGTAACGTACCGCGACGGGTTGCCATTAGAATTTTTCCTTTTATTATTCTAATTCATGTATTATGTTATATTCTACCTAAATCATTTGTATTAGCAATAAGACAAGTATGCACGTATCGATGAATGCAACCTAGCGACGAGTCAAAGAACTACGCGAAGTGAACGCATGCGCAGTGTCATTCAACCGAACGAGTGAACCGAATGCGGACCGCGAGCGGATCGAGTGCGCATGCGCTAAATGTACGATCTTTCGAACACCGAGTGAAACGCGAGTGCAGCACCTGATTGGTCTAAACCAAATACGAAAGGTAATTGGTGCGCGTAAAAGTGCGACAAGTGATTGGTGCAACCAAGGTTTCACAGATTGGTATAAATATAGTCCCGCCAGCAGCAGAGAGCAGAGATCATTAGACATCCAAACCATTCACACTCTCTCCGAGGCGCTCGAGTAGGCACTTTGGTTGGGATTCCACTATCAATTTCACGACTCTCCCCGAGGCGCTTGAACCGTCACCAAAAAGACATTCAAAATCATTCGCACTCTACCATCTGAGGCCGCTTGAACAGGCACCTTGGCTTCCATCTGGGTATGCTCTAAACCAGCTACCTGGCTACCATCCGAGGCGCTCGACTAGGCACCTTGGCTACCATCTCAGGCCGCTTGACCAGGCACCTGAGCAACGTAGAATCTACAACTAAAGCGCTTTTAACGAGGCACCTTAGCACCAATCCTAGGAAGCGTGGACCAGCTGATAGGCAACTGGAAGCTATTGGAACCCAGGATAAAAAACACTCTCAACTTTCAACTTAACATTCTACATCGACCAAAGAGTCAATTCTCGTATTATACGTCATACCGACTTCGAGTCGACATTTCCATATTTAATCAACGATTTAGTATCGTATCTTTATATTTCTATATCAGTTAAGTGCAATCCTACGTTCTATTTCTTTTCGACCAAGCGTCAACTACTATTTCTTTTCGACCAAGCGTCAGTTACTATTTTCTTTGACTAAAACGTCATTCGTACCGATCGAAGTAATATTTAAGTTAATTTTGCCACAGACGAGGTATAGTTCTATACCTCGTCTGTGATTTTGCGTTCTATTATATCGACCTAGAGTCACGAGCGAAAATCGAACAGTATTCTGTTTTACCGATCAACGCGTCGTTGCGTTATAATACAAGTTCGCGTAATTCCGCGTCGTACTATTGTTCAACTCAATAATCTTTCTTTGAATAAACTATTTTTGTTAATTATTGTTAAAAGAAGGACTCTCGTTCGTGAAATTCATTTCTTTATCGCACGCCACCCGAACCAATCCCACCATTCCACGAGTAAACCGCTCTACTTGTGGAATTTCCTGTAACTAAACGGCAACGTCTCGTTCGAGAACGTTACATCAGTTTACGATTTATCCAATTTATGACAAAAGGGTTAATGAATCTGCTACCGCACTCTATCAAATGCTGAAAGTTCATCACATTCCGTTGGGTCATCGTGCTGAACACTTAGATGTGAAATGGTTCCCAGATTGATATCCTTATGGGGTGAACGGACAGTATGAAGAAAAATTGGTTCGTTTGATTGATCATGAATTCATTAAGTCCAAACCGATGTCCAAGCATTCGCAATTACGAATGAACATGCAATAAATTTTTCATTCATTACACGATACCAATATGCGGCAATTGAACGCTGGAATTTATCACAAAATGAACGTCGTAAATCCACGTGAAAAATACACAGCTGCTGTTTTTCTAGACTAACTCTCTAAAGATTAGCTACAAACGAATTTGAACACTATATTTCACAGATTACGTAATATTGCACACTATTGGCGAAAACCGAGAAATGATTTGAACTGTATGATACACCATTATGGACCAGCTACATGGTTCCTCACGCTCAGTCCAAGTGAGTGGCTATGGACGGATTTAATAGAATATCTTCATGAAGTAAACGGCCCATCGGTGGTGAAAATGTCCCCGAACGAACTCGTTGCTTCTGATCCCGTAACAACTGCTCGATTTATAGATAATACATTCCACGTTGTGCTCGATTTCATTTGTTCGCCCGAAAATCCGATTGGTAAGGTCACTCATTACTTTTGGCACAAAGAATATCACAGCAGGGGATCACAACATTTTCATCTTTTAATTTGTCGTGTAATTGCACATCAAATGCACAAATGCAATCATTACTGTATACGCAAAAAAAAAACAACTAAAAATTCCTTCTGTAAAGTATGTAGATTTTCATTTCCATGTCCAGTTACAGATACTTTGATAATAAGGGATGTGGCTGTTTTTATAGGTGCTAGAAAACTATTGAAAGCAAAAAGGTAGACTCTATGATCTTCCAGGTTCAATAAAGGAAGTCCGTGTCAATGATTTTAATGCTCCCGTTCTCATGGTTTGGAGAAGTAACATGGATATACAATATATTGGGGGAAAAGACAAGGTTGGTAACATTTCCGGCTTTGACTGTACTAAGTACGTGTCAAAACCGGAAAAAAAGTTACGCTACGGACACTATGGCAGCAATAAATTCTACTAAGTCATTGGCTAGTTGGCTAGTCTGCTATGCAACCTTGGAATGCGCGTGCTAAATCATAGATAATGTGGAGCGCCTGAATGCGCTGATACTCTTTTAGGATTATCATTGCATGGCACTGACTTCAGTACTACTATTAGATGGTTAGATGTAAATATACTAAGAAGTAGGAAATTGAAAACTCGCAAAGAGATTGAGGATCTGAAAGGTGAATCCACAGACATATTTTTTCCATCCCTCGTAGATGATCACTATCCTAACAGACCTAAGTAATCAGAATCTATGCATCTGTACGATTTTGCTATGTGGTATGACTTTACTAAAATTAGACCGTCTGAAAAAACTGAATATTATGAAATCCGAGCATCTTTGTTTTTTTTTTTAAAGAAGGCAAAGAGGGTATCTTATCAATCATTATAAGTACAATGTTCAAACCCAATCTGAGAATTATTATTTCTCATTATTATTATTATTCCAACCTTGGAGAAACACCGACGAATTAAAAAATGGATTTAACACATATGCGGAAGCTTTTTGTTGCTACAATCACAATTGACAGAAGCAGTACAGTATCACGAACGAATAACGGATATTCAAGAAGCGCGTGATCATATAAAGGAAGAAATTGAAAAGAACGTGTTGAATACTGTAGAACAAGAAAAAAATGATCAAGGCGATCACCCATTAGAGTGTGTCCCCGTTGAAATTGTTGGTGCCATGAAAGATTTTAAGGACGCAGGAAACAAATTTGACTCTGGTGATCTTCAAGAAATAATTTCGGAATTGAAACGTGTGTAACGTACCGCTACCAATCGCCATAAACTTTTTCCTTACTTTGTATACCAATAATCATTTTCATTCCATTATATACCTAGTTGTAACATTAGTATTAAGACTTGTGTAACTCATGGGAGCGACAGGCTACACATTGGGGAAACAGTGAACTAAATCACGCGCAACGCATACGCATAACCGCACATTCAAATTGTAACTCAGTGCCGCGAACAACTCGACCGCGCGATCAACCGAACGCCGAATAAATCTAGTGCAGTGCGCGAGTGGCGGGAACCGGATGTGAATTTAGATTGGTGCGCGAGAACGCACAGCGACTGATTGGTGGGCCGAGTACCGGCAAGCAGTATAAATATCGGACACCAGCAGCAGAACAGACAGACGGAGTCTTGGTTCTGCCACCGAACCAAAGACATAACTAGGTCGCTTTAACTAGCCCCTCAGTATACCAAATCTAGTAGAAAGTTTATTTTAAATCGACGTCCTGACTTCCAACTCAATTTCTATTTCGAGGTCGCTTTTGCTAGAACTTCAACTTACAATCCCGAGGTCGCTTTTGCTAGCCCCTCAACTTACAATCCCGAGGTCGCTTTAACTAGCCCCTAAACGCCTATCCGAGGTCGCTTTAGCTAGCCCCTCAACTTCTATCATAAGAAGCGTTGGGCCAGCTAATAGGCAACAGGAAGCCATACGACTCCGAGAGAAGAAATCCTCTCCGAATCAAACTAAAACATTTTAAATCGACCTAGCTTCTTTTCTCGTATTATATATTGCCGACTTAGTGTCGAGACTTTACGTTTAATTTACGATTTAGAATCGTACCTTTATACTATATCTTTAATATTAATTACGTCTCATTTATACTATTCTAAACCGAAACCAAAAACGATATTCTTAATTACCGATGTCACGTCCCGGGTGAAGGTCTTTTTAGGGGAATGACATAGTTGGGGTAGATCGGGAGGAAGCCTTGGCACGAAAACCAGCTTCGCGCCACTAAGGAGGATAGGACTTTGGCACGAAAACCAGTTTCGCGGCACAAAGTGAGGCAGGAGTTAGGCACGAAAACAAGTTTCGCGGCACTAGGAACGATGGGCGTTAGGCACGAAAACCAGTTTCGCGGCACTAGGAACGATGGGAGTTAGGCACGAAAACCAGTTTCGCGGCACTAGGAACGATGGGAGTTTTGGCACGAAAACCAGCTTCGCGGCACAAGCAACCAGGGAAGGTAAAGCAGTAATCAAGCACCCGGGGTGACACCCGTTAGACACAAGCATGGGTATTTAAAGTTCTGATAATTGGATTTACCGTTGCATTAATATAAGAAACCTCGCGTTATATTTCTTTGTAATAGAGGTAACGGTATGGTCGTACAAGGCCTATACGAAAGTAAGCCTTGTAAACACTGTAAGAAATCCCGGAGTTCGCGAACCGAGATCAGCTGTTGTAGTAGCTTGTTATGATTCGGTAATTCCGTAACCGAAGGATCACTACAATAATTCGAAGCGTTATTTAGAATAAGAACATTTATTCAGTTTAAAGCATATGTGGTAATATTATAATAATGCGTAGGACGTTAAGCATTAGCACAAAACATTTATATAAATGGTAATCAATAGCAATATATAGATGAACATGAAATATGCGAGTATTAGCAATGGACAAGAATATGAAAAGCAATAAGGAAAAAATATGAAAGGGTAGAGCTGGTTACAATATAAATGGTGGTGATATGCGATAGTAAAATAAGTAATTGTAGTCGCTTACAGTGGTTGTCGATAGTGAATCTCTCGTCGAGCGGGGTTGCACTGATTTTAATGCACGTTTAGTAAATTGTTACGTTCTTAGGACTGTTTCTATGGAAGAGATTTCCGTAGAAGAGGTTTCTGTAGAAGAGCTTTCCGTAGAAGAGCTTTCCGTAGAAGAGCTTTCTGTAGAAGAGCTTTCCGTAGAAGAGTGCTACGGCCTCTGGGGCCCTTGTATTTATACGGTATTTAGGTATGAGGGGTGTGCGCGGTATGCACCGTGACTCATGCACGAAATATGCGTCGCAATAAGACTTCCGGGGTTTTTATAAAGGGCATTCGAAAAGGACTTCGCAATATTATTTCCGGGGTTTTTATGAGGGGCGCTCGAGAAGGGAGACTCAAACTAGTTAAATGTGGTTTGGGTGTTTTGGTTGGAACGAGGTAAGAGTGGCTTTGACTCGGTGGGTCGTAGGGAGGTCGTGAGACGTAGTCTCGATGTAAGGGGGTTTTTGGGACGAGGGACTTGTTTAGACTTTGAAGGTGAGGGAGGAGATCGTGCCTCGTAGGGCGTAGAGGGAAGGAGATTTCGTAGTAGATCATCTTGAGATGGGGACCGCTAAGGTACATCGTCAAGGTGGTCGGTAGTTGGGAAAAAGGGGTAAGATTTGAATTCGAGGGATTTTGGCGAAGATTTGGAGTAATTTGTGGCGAAGACTCTAATTACGACTGCGCGAAAAATAGTGGGACGTCACACCGAACTAGCGTAGAAACCGAAATCAAGAACGATATTCTTATTTACCGACTTTGCGCAGAAACCGAAACCAAAACGATATTCGTTATTACCGACTTAGGGTCAAACCGAAACCAGAACTATATTCGTTATTACCGACCGATACGTCGTTACGTAATTACTTTAGTTTTATTCAATTTTCGTCATGACCACACGACTACGTGAAGCATTATATGTTCATTTCTGACCTCGTGTCAAAACCGTTTTTTAAATAAACTGTTTTGTTATTTATTGTTAAAAGAAGGACTCTCATATCTTGAAATTCATTTCTTTTTCGCACCCCCAACCGAACCGTATCCCACAATTCCACGGGTAACCGCTCTATTCGTGGAATCTCCTGTAATTAACGGCGTCGCCACGTTAGAGAACGTTACACAAGATCAGAAGCGGATATTTGATAAAGTTACTAAATCTTTGACGTCTAACGATAATATTCTCAGGCTTTATGTGAGTGGAGAAGGTGGCACTGGGAATTTTTTTTTAATAAAAATCATCAGACACTAGATCAAGCAGAGTATCGGAAAAGACACAGCAGTAACTGCTCCCACCGGAATGGCAGCTTTTAATATTGAAGGTCTTAGCATACACCGATTATTTCAATTACCTGTAGAACATGGGCATGCAGCCCAGTACAGGCAACTTAGCGATGCAGCCCTTCAAATTGTACGAGATCAACTCAAAAATGTTGCTTTAGTAATCATCGTTGAAATTTCGATGGTTTCTAACGTAACATTCCTGTACATACATTTGCGACTTACAGAAATATTTGATACTACAGATTCCGATGATGCTTGCTTCGGAAAAAAACCTATGTTGTGAATTACTACAACTTCCTCCTGTTCACGAAAAACCTGCTTTTATACAATTATCCAATAAGAGTATGGAGAAAAATGTTGGAGGATTAGGTTCTTATAATTTATGGACTGCCTTGTTTAGCTATGACGAATTGACAATAAACATGCGACAGCTGGGTGATAATATTTACAAAGATGTAACGTCCCACGGGGACTATATTACCACACAAAACCGTCCTGTATTACCGCGCAGACTCATTGTAAATACTTTTATATGTAATTCATAAAATAAGTGAATATTAGAGAAACAAATATTATAGGGACGTTAGAAATAATTGAATATAAATACTGATGAAAGCACGAAACAAAACAATGTGTAATAAGCGAGCAAAATACAAAATAACAAGTTACGACTCACTGTGCATGCGCCAGCCCGCCAAATCCCCATTATAAAAAGAGGCGCACGCAGCCCAGCGGGCATTTGGAAAATCTGCCAACAGTAACGAGCTTCGCCCCGGAAATGGCCGCTACCGGTTCTAGCAGCAGATACAAGCTAAGAGTACGAGCTCGCCCCGGAGACAGTAGCGGCCGTTCATTGCAACAATACATGTACATATTTATAACATTAATCATATAAAATTTAATATAAGGAAAAAAACAAAAAACCCAAAAATAATATATAATCGTAGTAGTAAGACATATCGTTATTATTAATTATTATTGTTATTAATTACTAAGTGTTGTTCAATAAAAGCCATCGTTAAGTTTTAAGTCTGGATTTTAATCCTTTGCTCCAAATCAGCGAATCCTCACCAATCCTATACTCGACGGGACGCCGCTCTCCTCTCGAGATCCTGCTTCCAGTTGTCTCCGGGCAACCGGACGTTACAAAGAGATCTCGTCGGGAATTCGCACCGGAGTAGTGACCGTTTCGGATATGAAGCTTTTAGAATCGAGGAAATTAAATTTCCCAGCGATAAATTGTAATGACCGATTAAAGGAATTAAGCGATTACATGCTTAATGTAGGATCTAATACGGTGTGTTTAGTTCCCACACGTGTTCAGTGTGATGTATTGAACGCTGCAATACTGAGTCGATTTCCATTCGAAGAAATCCATTTGATTGCTCATGATAGAACGAATTGTGCACCGTACTTGAAAAAAGGTGTCAAAGGTACTAAACAATAATGACGATGATAGCTCCCAATCAGCGGAACTTGTAAGATTCGTAATTGTTAAAGTAGGAGTGCAAATCATGATTAGAAGAAATATTGATGTTACACTAGGTCTTGTCAATGGTAGCATTGCTAAACTTGTTTCAGTTACACGAGCTATTGATAATGACGTTGAAAAATTGAAAATTATATTATCCACGGGGCAAGAACATATAATAGAACGTGTAAGTGTTAAATTTGAAGTAATGGATAGAGCGTTCGTTAGTAGAAAACAATTTCCGATTTGCCTCAGCTATGGTTGAACTATTCATAAAAGTCAAGGACTAAGCTTGCAGAATGCTGTCATACAAGAAGGTAATTCAATATTTACTTGCGGACAAATTTACGTTGCTCTTTCTCGGGTGACCACATTACAAGGACTGCATCTTATCAATTATGATCCATCTTCCGTAAAGTCACAAGAATCGGCTATAATAGAGTACAATAGATTGCAAAAAAAAATATAGACCTGATCTTATGTCTATTTCAATTTCTAAAAACCGCGTTCTCAATGTTCGTGATGCTGTTTGGGCAGTACCTAATTATAATGCATCCGAATGTCAGAATACTAATGATCACATCGTGGATACCATTCAATATTACGTAAGAGGTCTCCCGAATTCTGATGGTGTGTCTTGTTATACGAATGCCACAATCCAATGTATGTTATATTGTTCATCCATAAGAGAAAACTTATTTTCGACTGAAAACGCTTTTCATATTATAAAAGTCTTTATGGACCAATATAAATCGAATCAAAATCCAAACATAATATCATTACGGCAATTTGCAGGAGAAAAATATGCTAACAGTCAGCTAGATGATGCAGCTGAGTTTATTACTTCTCTTTGAGATCATGAGATTCTTATTAAGAATGCAGTACAACACGAAATTGCGACGGTATTAAGATGTTTAGAGTGTAATTATACAGCTACATATTGCACTGCCGAAGATGTTAAAAAAAAATCATTTGAGTTTCAAGATATAATATAACACAATTTTGCAGGACGGAAAAATCTGAAAGATTCTTGCCCTAATTGTGATAATTCAAATTCTAACACAGTGAAGAAAATCGATATAACTGCTTCCAAACAAATTCTTATTGTAAAATTACTGTTGTTCGATCACGATAGTAATGGAACAACAACGAAAGTGGAAAATTTCTACATCAAAGCAATACCTACTTGTTATAAGTGTCTTGGAAAGGCGCAAGGGTGGTCCGTTAGAGAGTGATCCTTCCAAGAAATCGATCGCTATTTCTTGGAAGGAAGAGCCTCCCCCTTCCATAGATCGCGAGTCGATGGAAGGGGACATTTTCGGCTCTCCACAGGAGCGAGCAGGCCGTTGCCACCTGCCTAATTATCGAGGCGAATTCAGAGATGGCGTTAAGATGGTAATTTTCGCGTACATTTCCTCCCCGGCATTCATCACCCGATGAATGATTGAAATCAGCAAAGGGTCGTTTGGCTAATCGATAGAAATGGCCAAAATACACGGCAGTGGCGCCGCTCAGCTCATGTGGAGGCGTCTGTCAACTCAGGTGTAGCTAGTGAAAGAGATTTAGTGCGCAGTGGAATCGTTACAATGTGTTGAAGGGTCCGTGTTAAGTTCAAGTGGAAGAAAAACTAATTTGCGGATGGGTCTCACGAATGTCGAACGAGCAGTTTTAACAGTCACGACGCGAGTACACCCATCGGAGCCTGGATGTAGGTCGGTGATCCTCGCAAGTGGCCATCGAGCTGGGGATGTCAACTCAGATTTTACTAGGCAAAGATCGCCGACTTTGGGCGAACGGTGTGGGTACAGCCATTTGTTGCGGGCCTGCAACGATTGAAGGTACTCGCTGGACCATCTCCTCCAGAAGTGTAGCCGCATTTGTTGCAGAAGATGCCATCGAGAGAGCCGGGATGATGGGACGTCTTCGATGGTGGGGTCGGGCAACCTTAGCAGTGCTTCCCCGATAAGAAAATGGCCAGGCGTCAGAGTTGCGAGGTTTCCAGGGTCGTCGGTCATCTGTTGAAGTGGCCTAGAGTTCAGGCAGGCCTCGATCTGGTGCAGCAGGGTCGTCATCTCTTCGAAGGTGAGGTGTTGATCGCCTATCACCCTCCTGAGGTGATACTTGGTCGATTTAACGGCGGCTTCCCAAAGCCCGCCGAAGTGGGGGGCAGCAGGGGGGTTGAAACGCCACTCAGTGCCTTGTCTCAGTAGAGTGGAGTGGACGGCATCCTGACCAGAGTTGAGATGCTCCAACATCCCTTGGAGCTCCCGAGCAGCGCCGACGAAGGTAGTCCCTTGATCGCTCTGGATCACGGTGCAAAGGCCTCGACGGGATGTGAATCGCCGCAGTGCGGCAAGGAAGGCCTCCGTACTGTAATCGGAGACCAGCTCTAAGTGGACAGCACGAGTACTGAGGCAAACAAATAAAGCGATGTAGCCCTTATGCGTGCGTTGTCCTCGTCCCCGTGCCATCAGTAGAGTTAGTGGCCCAGCGTAGTCCACTCCTACATGCAGGAAAGGGCGGGTTGGCGTGACTCGGACTGCAGGTAAGTCACCCATCAGTTGTTGTCCAGTAGATGATCGCCAGCGAGCGCATGTGACGCAGCGATGCAGAATGGCTTTGACCCTTTGTCGCCCTTGGGGAATCCAATAATTTTGGCGTAAGGTAGCTAAAGTAAGTTGTGTACCTCCATGTAAGGTGCGCTCGTGTGCGTCATTCACTAAAAGCTCGGTCAACCGGCTGTTTCGGGGTAACAAGAATTGATGTTTGGCATCTAGGGGAAGAGCAGCATGGCGGAGGCGTCCTCCAACTCTTAGTAAGCCCTGGTCATCCAGATACGGATTGAGTCGCAGCAAATTGCTGCGGTGGGATAGCGACAGGCTTCGAGTTAGCTGCCGGATCTCGAGGGCGAATTCCCTCTGTTGCTCGAGTAGGAGCCAGTGAGTCCGGGCTGCGTTGACTTCAGCTGGCTTCAGGTGGGTCCCTCGAGTGCCAGCTGTTTTCCGGGGTAGCCACCGCAGACACCAGGCGGTGATTCTAAGGAGTAAATTCAAGGATGAATAACGCATTAAAGGATTCTCATCCGTTGCAGGTTCACCCGATGCCGGATGGCATGTTGACCGAGCCTCCAAATCAGTGTTGGGTAGAGGCGAAGGCTTCTCTTGCGACCAATCTGCTGAAGAGGTTAGCCAGGCAGGTCCTGTCCACCACAGCGAGAATTCGGGCAACTGACTGGGCGGTAATCCTCGAGAAGCACAGTCCGCCGGATTGTCCTTGCTGGCTACGTGATGCCAGCGTGCTCCAGGTAGCGTTCGCTGGATTTCGGAAACTCGATTGGCTACGTAGGTCTTCCATCGAGTTGGATGTCCTTGAATCCACGCCAGAGTGATTGTGGAGTCGCTCCACAAGTGAATGGTGGTGTCGGTCAATCCCAGACTCCCGCAGGTAAGAGCCATTAGTTTGGTGAGCAAGGTAGCGGCACTCAGCTCAAGTCGTGGTATCGATACACGTTTCAAGGGTGCCATCTTCGTTTTTGCGGTAATCAGTTGAGTCCGAACGCAGCCGTCAGTGTCCACGACTCGGAGGTATATTGCTGCAGCATAGGCTCGCTCCGAAGCGTCAGCGAAACCATGGAGTTCCCGTTGTTGTGAGGCAGCTTGGACACCGAGCCAGCGAGGTGTAGTGATGCGGTTGAGATCGGGCAATTCCTCTAGAAACGATCTCCAGTATCCAGCCTTAGCTGGCGGCAGAGGCGAGTCCCAATCTAAATGTTTTAACCAGAGGGACTGCATGAATATTTTAGCGTTCACTGTAACTGGGGAAACCAAGCCCAGTGGATCGAAAATTTTAGCAATAGTCGATAAAACCAAACGTCTTGTCACAGCGCCGTCCGCGGAGGGAGAATGAACGTGAACTCGGAAGCTGTCATCCGCCAAGCTCCAACGGACCCCTAGAGCAGTGTGAGTCTCCCCGGCTTGCCACTTGCACTCCGAAAATGCATCACCGGTAGGTAATTGTTCCATAAGCGCGGTTCGATTGGAGGCCCATTTCCTTAAGTTGAATCCTCCAGCTTGGCAAAGTTGTCGTAGCTCCGTTTGCAACTCGGCCGCTTCCTGTAGCGAGTCAGCTCCCGTCACGACGTCATCCATATATACGTCGTGTTGCAGTATAGCAGCAGCTCTTGGAAATCGAGCTTGTTCGTCCGAAGCGAGTTGTCGTAATGTCCGAATGGCGAGGTAAGGAGCACAGGCAAGTCCGTAGGTGACTGTATTTAGTTCGAAATCTTGAATGTCACTGTCGGTACTTTCCCTCCATAGGACTCTTTGGTAGCGACGGTCGTCAGGGTGAATCAGAATTTGACGGTACATTTTTTCGATGTCGGCTGTGAGGCAGACTCGATGGACGCGCCAGCGGAGGAGTAATTGTTGCAGACTAGGCAGCAGGTTCGGCCCTACCATTAATCCTTCGTTTAGCGACTGGCCTGAGGTAGTTAGAGACGATCCATTGAAGACCACTCGTAGTCGGGTGGTCGTGCTGCTTTCCCTCAGAACCCCGTGATGTGGCAGGTAATAATAGGGGCCTAGCAGATCACCCTGAACCTTAGACATATGAGTGAGTTGACTGTACTCACGCATGACTGTGTGGTAGGCTTCAGCAAAGGCGGGTTCCCTTTTGAATTTAGCTTCCATCCTCAGCAACATTCGCTTAGCACCTCGCCGAGATGCGCCGAGCTCCATTGTCCCACGAAGCGGTAGGCGAACCATGTAACGTCCGGAAGGTAGACGTTGGTGAGTTTCCTTGAAGTGTTCCTCGCAGTTCTGTTCCTCTATGGTGTAAGCGGGTGACTCCATCACTTCTTCCTGTTCCCAGAAACGACGTATCAAGGGAAGTAGCTCCTCCCCGGAGGAACTTTGCAGTGTAGCAACTCTTTGGCTGGTGACAGTGTCGTTTGCGATGTCCGGTGAAGCAGGTCCGGACACTATCCAACCAAGCGTGGTTCTTTGCGCAACGGGCTCTCCGGTATGACCCTTTGCAATGCCTTCCAGTATTACGATAGCAAAGGCATCGGCACCTAACAGCAATTCTATAGGTCCCTCAGCCTCGAAGTTCGGGTCAGCTAGGGCAAGGTCTGTCAAATGCGCCCAAGTTGAAGATCGGCGATCAACTCGTGGCTGGTACGATGTGATGCGAGGCAACACCAAGGCAGTTATGACGTGCGACTCCGTGGCATCGAAGTGGGCGGCAAATGTCAACTGGATTTGACCACGGACTTGTTCTGTTCGCTGATTCCCGACACCGACGATTCGAATATTAGCTGGTTTACGAGGAAGACATAATTGCTGAGCCAGCTGCTTGGTGAGAAGAGAGACTTCGCTGCCTTGATCTACAAGTGCGCGCACTATCTTTGAACCACCGTCACGGCACTGTACTTTCACCTTTGCCGTCGCGAGAAGAACGGCAGGCAATGGGTTGGACGAGCAGTTAGACGTATGGGCCGAAACTTGGTTGTCGACGTTGGATTCAGCGCGATTTTCATGTATGCTGGTATGGTGCTTTCCATTGCATTTCTGGCACCGTTTTTCGGAACAGCACGCACTAACTTGATGCTTGCCCAAGCAGTTGTAGCATAGATTCGCAGATTGTAACACGGCTTTCCGCTCGGAAGGTGACTTAAACTTGTAGAGACTGCAGTAAAGAATAAAGTGAGTATCCTTGCAGAGGCTACACTGATCCGAAGATCGCTTCGCTTGCGTGACTTGGTGTATCTTCGTTAACCTTTGAGAGGTAGTTGGTTTCGAGGCTTTATTGTCTGATCCTTTTCGTGGTTCCTCTAACGCTTCTAGAGTATTGACCCTTCCCTCTAGAAATTTTTGCAATTCTTTAAAGGTAGGAGGCTGCTTAGTTTGACCGATTAGCGTTTCCCATTCCCGTCTGGACTGAGGATCTATCCTTTCAACTATTAGGTGGATGAGCCAGTCGCCGCTGGCATCGAAGGGCCTTTTCATGGCAGCGAGGGCCTTGACTGAATCACAGATCGTGTAAAAGAACCGTTTCAGCTCCGATCCCGACTCGCGTTGTATGCGCGGTAAGTTAAAAATTGTAGTCATCTGAGCTTTGACCATTAGCCGAGGGTTGTCGTACCGATCTTGTAGTAATTCCCACGCCGCTTCAAAATTCTCCTCTCGTTCAGGCATGTTGCGAAGTAGCAGCTCTGCATCGCCTGTGAGAGAGCCACGCAGATAGTGGAGACGTTCTGCATCGGTCAGGGTTGCGTCGCGTATGACTAAAGAGCGGAATAGACCTTGGAATGAGGGCCATTCTTTATGTTTGCCATCGAAGGTAGGTAGTGGAATTCGAGGAAGCGACGCTTTCGAACGGACGGCCGCAGCAGGGGAATCGGTCGATCGTTCGTCGGTCGCTAGTCGTTCCAAAGTGCGTGCTGCGATGCGCTCCATCTTTGTTATATCCTCAAGTTTATCCATTAGCAAGGCTTCCTGTGTACTGAATACTTCTTCCATAGCTGCAGGTGCTAAGTTCTTCTCTTTAAAATAATCATGGTTCGCGAAGGCTAAGTCTGATGCCGCCAAGGCTAACAGTTGTTCGTGCTGTAACTCGTATTTTGCCCAATTCTTTCGCAAAGTCTCTAATCGAGAAGCTACGTTGCCCTTTGTCATATTGTTAGCTCCTAGTTTCTTCAAATTCTCGAAGCATCGAGCAATTCGGCCGTGAAGGTCGCGTTGGATTGAAATGATGTGACTCATTGTTTTCAGGTGTGGAGGTCACGCGCGACGGTTGGACGACACTACCGAACTTTGAACACCGACGTACTTTCTCGAACTGTTTCACAGGCACCTCCGGCTCGAAGGACCAAAAAATGTTATAAGTGTCTTGGAAAGGCGCAAGGGTGGTCCGTTAGAGAGTGATCCTTCCAAGAAATCAATCGCTATTTCTTGGAAGGAAGAGCCTCCCCCTTCCATAGATCGCGAGTCGATGGAAGGGGACATTTTCGGCTCTCCACAGGAGCGAGCAGGCCGTTGCCACCTGCCTAATTATCGAGGCGAATTCAGAGATGGCGTTAAGATGGTAATTTTCGCGTACACTACTACTAAAATACAAATAGGGGATCACTGTTATAAACTTAAGGCATCGATTTTCCACCACGGTAAAAGTATTGCCGATGGTCATTAAACAAGTATGATAAAGGGTAAGGGCACAACGTGGGTATCCGTGGATGATTTACCAGTAGAAAAACAAGCTTAGCCACGAAATGCTAAAAATACATACATATTTTTCTTCAAAAGGTGTTAATTGTGGTTGTTAATACAGTTCAATTTTAAATTAGTTCAGCGCCATAAGCTGCTTCGCGCACCATGTACTGTACACAAAGTACTATACATATAATACATATAGATCGGCAATGCGGTGCACATGGTTTCTTTTCGTAGTTGTTAAACTTACGTAGAATTTATGCTTAATAAAAAAAAAAGTAAAGTACACTCGCTGAGCTGCTTTGCACTATTCTGAGTATTCCGAATAAGCCGAGTGTGACGAAGATAGATCAGAAATTATAATTTATTGGGATTGCCTTACTTTTTCCTTATCTAGAGACGCGGTAGCGTCTCGAGGCCAAGTACATGTTTGACACCCTGAATAGGTTGACTCTCGCTACCGCTATCATTTACTCATCGCCCGGCTAATCCAACCTAACGTGAAACTTATTTCATTAATATCTCATCACGCCTGCAATATTTTCTAAATTTAAAGGCATTTTTCTTATGTAAACCGCATATAAGCTTTCGAATAAGACCAAATTCAATAAAATCGGTCAACGCATGACAGAGATATCGTAATATTGTCTCATGCATCAGTCGGACACGGTAAGATTTCTCTTTTGATTCTCCTTCTCCAAGAAAATTTTCGTCAACATAATACGTATACGCGTTACACGCACGCCTACAGCCAACAGCAACTAACACATGTTTCGTTCGTCGACTCTCGGGATACTAAATTTCGCCATGGAGTATTCCCAATCTCTTTCTTCTAGTTATAAGTTCCCTATTTCCTATCTCCTACTTACTTTTTTTATACCAATTTTGTTGTATTTCCCGGCGGTTTTTCTATTCGATGAAATGTTTCAGCCTATTTGCGTGTGTGCGTAGGGGTTTCCATCCCTTTTTTATACTTATGTTAACTTTTGATTTTTTTTTCAATTATTATGTATGGTCCTATCCATTTAGTATCTATTTTTTTCGATCTCCCTCGACGTACGGATTCGTCATAGAGCTAAACTTTGTCGCCTATCTTGAATTCTTTTATCGTATTCCTTTTTTTGATTTTTCGTTTACTTGCTGGAGTCGTTCCCTCGCTATCTGATTTGTTGTTCTTATACGTTCTCTTGTTTGTTGCGCGTAGTCTTCGTAGTTGTACGTCTGTGTAGGCGGACTTTTAGCGTTAATATCTTTTCAGGTATGCCGTATTCGCAGACGATTTTTTCGTCGACTGCGTCGGCTACCGTTGCTGCTTCTTGGTTAGGTAGAGGAATCGCCTTGATAAATTTCGTAAGGAGGTCCTGAAACGTTAATATGTAGGTGTTTCCTTGTTCGCTTTCCAGGAGGGGTCCTACTATGTCTAACGCTACCTTTTCAAAGAGTTCTCGCGGTGTATTAGTGATCACCATTGGAGCCCTAGTTTTTCGACCCATTTTATTTTTCTGGCAGAGGGTTCATTTCTGTATGTACTCCCCAATGTCTTTATTAATCCCTGGCCATTTATATTATAATAATAATAATAATAAATCTACTTCATTCACCCCAAATTACATACATTATGTGATAAATGAGCGATGTTCAGCATACCTGCTGTTTTGCAACCTAACCCCAAAACATTATCTGTCAGAAATAAAACTAGCGAAACAACACAAGAGCGATAGAGAGAATCACAAGACAAGGGGAGTTGTGGATAGTGGACGAGAATAAAAGAACGGGCAGCACATTTAAAATAGGGGATAGAGGACAGAGGACGAATTTCTAAAGGAAGAGAATTATAGTAACAGCAGGATAAATAGGAGAAAGATGCCGTAAATTTGAACGTATGATGAGCAGGCACAGACTGGTCAGCACCTCGCCTAATAGATGGTGCATGAGCATAGCGCTGAGAACAGTTACTGCTTAGTGTTGTGAAACAACCACCGATTTACATCGAGCCAGCAAGATGTGCAGCTATGCAAAGGAATCCGCAAATGACGCACGGTCATCGAACGCTGCATAGCCACGGGTCATCGGACGGAGACCATTAGGCCCCCACCGCGACCCAAACGACCATATATAAACCAACGCCCAAAACGGGGCAGGCTCTCTCTCACTTTTTTTAATCGATTAGCCATCACTGCCGCGATCGCCGCGCCAGTGTCAATTCAAAGCTTAATAAATCCTTTCCCCTCTAATGAGCAACGCGATAGTCGTGAAGCGAATAAAAAATCTATGCGGATAGCGACAACACGGTCACAAACGGGCGCGAGACGCGATTTCGCCTCAGACGAGATACAGGTAGAAATAAAGGAAACCAAAGATAACGTAGTCAGGATGTTGATAGATTCAGCGGCCGACGTATCGATAATAAATAGAACATGCGTTAGAGACGACATAGAATGACAGGGAAGCGATGTACAGCTAATATCTCTGTTGGGAGAAGCGATAAAAACACTAGGGAAGGTGCAAGCCACGTTCCAAATTGGGGCACTAGAAATTAAACACCCCTTATACATAATTGAGGACGACACGTTAAAGGGCGCCCAAGGGATAATAGGGGTAGATTTCCTTAAACAACATGAGGCTGGAATCCTGTACAAAACGCGATCACTTAGCAGGCGACCGTTTGACGACCACGAATGCGACCACGCATCGAATCCCACTAAAGGAAGGAACGTCCCCCTGCAATGTCAAACCATACAGGTTACTAGAAACGCACAAGCGTGAGGTAAAAACACAGATAAACCAAATGCTAGAGGACGGAATCATCCAAACTAACGCAAGCCCGTGGACTGTGTCACTTTTGGTTGTACCAAAGCAACCAGATGCAGAAGGAAACGTAAAAAAAAGACGCGCAGTTGTAGATTACAGGAAATTAAACGAAGCCACAATAGGTGATTCGTACACACTGCCAAATATTACAGATATACTTGATCAGTTAGGGAAAGCACAGTACTTCACCACGCTAGATCTCGCGTCGGGGTACCATCCATGGACGACAGAGACAAAGCCAAAACGGCATTCTCTACACCACAAGGACATTTCGAGTTCAACCGGATGCCCTGTGGGTTGAGGAACGCAACGGCAACGTTCCAAAGGTTGATGAACACCGTACTCATGGGACTACAGGGAATAGACTGTTTCGCCTACCTGGATGACCTAGTGATACACAGTGCCACCCTAAAGGAACATAATGCACGGTTGCGGAGGGTGACGAAAAAATTACAAGAATACAACCTGAAACTACAACCAGAAAAATGTTCATTCCTATGTAAGAAAGTAGGATTTCAGGGACACATAATAACACCAAAGGGAATGAAAATAGACCCAGAAAAAACTCGGGCGGTGGAACAGTACCCCGTACCGACGAAACTAAAGGAATTGCAATCCTTCCTAGGAGTAGCGGGATACTACCGAAGGTTCATCCCACAATATTCAAAAATTGCAAAACCATTATCCCAATTAACCAGCGACAAAACGGAGTTCGTCTGGTCAATAGAACAGAAATACGCGTTCGAAACGCTAAAAAATTGTTTAATAACAGCATCCGTATTAGCCTACCCAGATTTTTCAAAAGAATTCATAGTCACAACCGACTTAGCGATAGGCGCGATACTATCGCATGGAGAAATAGGAGAAGACCGACCGATAGCTTACGCGAGCAGATTATTGACTAAAGCGGAGAGAAATTATAACACAACCGAAAAAGAATTACTTGCAATCGCCTGGGCAACGAAACAGTTTCGACCTTACGTGTACGGTACTCACTCCAAGGTGGTAACAGACCACAAGGCATTAGTATAGTTATTCAAAGTACCAGACCCCGGATCAAGATGAATGCAATTAGCCGAGCACGACTACGAAATAATACATAAAGCAGGAAAAGCCAATACAAACGCAGACGCGCTTAGTAGAAACGTAAATGTAATACGAAACCACTTAACAACCTTAAGGCGGGATCTCCTACCCGCGATTGGTCGCTGCGATTGGTCGCAACGACTGGTTGCAGTATACTCGTGCAATGGGAAAGCATGTATCTGTTCTCCTACAAGCGACTGCGATCGTCGGGTTTACGCCAGACGTAGGAGCCTGACGCGAGTCTGTTTGAGTACCAGCCTAGGCTACTCGAGAGACAACACAATGCGATGAGGATCTATTTCCCATTATACCTAGTCGCAGGCTGGGCACTGCAACCACCGGTCGCTAGACTGCTCCCGGAGGGAGTCTAGCGACCAGTCGCACTGCGACCCATTGCCACAGTGTGACAGAATCCCAAGAAATAAGGAAAGAAGTCAGAATTCAAAAGATATGGGAGTATGTATTTTTATATTACCTGTAGACTACTAATATGAGCACCTAAAAGCGGTAAAAATATCATGACGTCTACTTCTGATCTGTGTGCAAACACGTGTCTATGATTATATGTATTTTTCGTGCAGAATTTTAAATCGCGTGTTTTAATTTTTGGTGATATAAAAGAAAACCATTTTTGGGGCCCCAAATGAGTAGAGTCGATTCTGTTAAGTAACAGCAAATAATTACTTACATACAGTTTTTTTCCATACGAAACCAATTGAAATATTGTCAGCACTCATTCCCTTTTTAGTTCCACTTCCGGGAACTTCTGAACAAATTTTTTGTTTGTTTTCTAATCAACATTATCTAGGCCTTGCTACTACGGAAAAAGCATTTGCGAATATTTGGCAGTTATAGATTAAGTACGTGTATTCTAGGTCGCACAGTGGAGGTAAATCTCCAAAAAATGGGAAAAAATGCAACATCCCGTATTTTGCATTTAAAAATGCCGAATATTATTAAGGAAATTGATACTAAAAGTGTTAATATATAAGTTTGACAATTATTAAGAAAATAACGTCAATTCGTCATGAATAGTTTCAATAAAACTACAAGAATTTGATAAATATGCCATGGAAAGTGCAGTGTTCCATGATGTAGCGTGATGACTGATGCCCTAAATGGATTGTTAGCTGGTCACGGTTTACTACAGCTTTATGACACTAGTCCTTCGGCCCCCTACACGATATAAAGTAATTCGGAACCATCTGTCAAGTACCTTGCAGAACATCGGAACAATTTTTAGGATTAATCCCCTATTGCTACAAGCTAATTCCTCTACGTTTGGCAGGCAATAAACCGTGTTTCGCTACAGTATAAAAAAATGATAAGTATGGTGGGAACGTTGACGTGACGTAGTCCGCTGACTGCGCGTGGTTCCGCCAGCGTCGTCCTCTCTTCAAATTAAGGGGTATTCTGATCTAAACACTCTGCAATATATAGCACAATAATATTTACCGTAAGAAGCCCCTAGACGCTCAATATATTGTGCAATATTCAATATTATTGACCGCGTGGGGCACACAGCAAAAATATTGTACAATATATTGCACAATAATATTGAGCGTCTACAGACCGCTTAACATTCTTCGATCTAACATAAGAACATCTTCTTTTGTTAGTGGAGGAAAATGCGACATCTGATTCCCAACAATTAATCAGGCTGATCGGCCAGAGAGTCTCGCCAAGGTCATAGTGTATGACGATATTGTCCCGCGAGTCGGTACGGCGGTTCACAACAGTACCTACTTGCGGGTCCGAAGTCATTATAAATACGCATGTACAATCCACCGACAGAGCAACACACGGATTAACTCAGACTGAAGAATGCCTAAAATTATCATAGACGACACAACGTTCTTGATTGCCCTTTACAGATGCTGGCAAACAGATGTTGTCGAAACGTTCTAGGGGCAATATGAAATTACCGGTCGAAAGCAACGAATGATTTCACGTTTCACAAGCCCGTTTTTGTCTCAACGCACAGTGGACCGGAATCTTAAGAAATAGAGAAATTATTCAACATGCCATTTTTCACAATCGAAATGCCGAATCATATTAAGCTTCTTTATAAAAAAATGTGTGATTTTCTTTCAGCAAAGATAGAAAACTATTACTGGATCTACAGAAATGCATAAAAAGTTTAAAACACCTTCATCTGTATTGCAGTGGGAATCTTTTGACCTACAATTTGTTGTATAATTTTTAAAATTTTTATTTCTGGCTTCTTTTTGGGTCTTCTTTCTGGGTTTTTACTTTTTTTAGGAGCACATATTAGTAATTTACAAGAAATATTCGGGTCAGGCATGAATAACAGCGACGCTGAGCCTCGCCCATTCTGTACTTTACATTTCTAATTCCACTGCGTTGTATCAAATATTATAAAAGAATAAACACGATTTATTATTATTATTATCATAAATATATAAAAATACATAATCCTCCCCCAACTTTTGAATTCTGACTCGGTTCCTTGTTTTTTGGGATTCTGCCCCACTGTGACAATGGACTTGGTCGCAGGTAGGAGTGTGCGGATCGTCCCGAGGCTCGGGTCCCTGGTCCTCGGAACGGGTCGGAAAATTTCGGGTGGGGTCGGGCGGGGCCGCGATACTTTCGTAAGTTTTCGGCCCGTCCCGAGCCCGAAAAGTCGGCTATCCGCACAACCCTGGTCGCAGGCAAGGAGATTCAGCGTAGGCCCAGTCGCTGGGTCAAATCGCTGCGACCAATCGCGGGTAGGAGATCCTACGTTTAGGCGGACATCAAGGAATCCAACACACAGCGCAAAGAATAAAACAAAAGTACAGATGGACGGGTGTTACGGATTAAGTTAATGAAATGTACAGGTTCACATAATTGATTGTTCGCGGAATTTACACAAAGAAATATGTACCATTTAATAAACCACTTCACTATATACAATTATTTACAGTGCCGTTTACTCGATATTCCCGAAATATTTACAACTAGTTTAATAATCTAATCGTGAATTAGGCCACTTGCCCACTGTTCCAGCGATTTGGCAATTTACTCCGATTACCGGTTTTGGAAAACCTCGCGCGATCGCGAAACGTGCGCTCCGTTCGGCACTCGAAGCGAGAAGAAAGCGGAACTCTCGTCTCCTGGAATCCTGGCCAGGATTCCGGGAAGTCACGTGGTTCGGAATGACATAATTAGCAGCTGCGTGAGCCATCGTAATTAGATGGTGACCCCAGAGATGGCCCACTCAGCTCCTTTGTAAACATTAGGCAGCGCGGATCGCCTCACGGCCGAGCGCCAGAAACACGCGTCGCCTCGCTCGGGACGCCGACGCCCCTTCCCCTCACTCTGTCTTCAACAACGGGAATGTATAGAGGAATACATCCAAAAATGCACATGGTGCCACAAAAATAAAATAAGTAAGAGGACAAAAGCGCCAATGGTGATATCCGACACGCCTACTCGACCGTTCGAAAAAGGCGCACTGGATATAGGGCCTCTCACGATAACCAAAATATGGAATAGATATATCCTAATATTCTAGGATCACCTCACGAAATTCAGTAAAGCAATACCCATTCCCGACGCGAGAACGATAGCAGAAGCTTTCGTAACGAGAATAATCTATGATCATGGGATACCAGATCAAAACCTAACGGACCAGGGAGCCAATTTCGTGGGAGAAATGTTTAAAGATACATGCAAATTATTAAAAATATCGAAAATACAGACAACAGCGTATCACCCTGAATCAAACAGAGCACCCGAGAGGTCTCACAGGACGTTAGTGGAATACCTGAGATATTACACAGATAGTGACCATGTGACCTAGCGACGTTACACGTCGCACGGGCGCGCTCCGTACGAGCAATAGTATAGTGCGCGCCGTGGCCGCCGGGCGGCTGCTGGCCCCGCGATCGGCTCGCTGGCGAAGATAAGCGACGGTACCGGTATAAAGGCCGCCGCGAGCACAATCGAGGCTCTCCGCTCCGTGCAACCAGGCGCCTAACCAGCTACCTAACCGTACAGCCGAGAGCCTTTTTGGACTCCTGAAGTGTGCCAGAATCGGCCATATCGCCATTACTGCGACGTTACCAGCTTCTTCCCGATATAGACCGGGAGTAATCTTGCGTCTTCTACCAACGCCTCCGTGAACCTCTGCAGTGCTAAACTCAGAGACCACATTGCACCAGGTCGTCTCTTTATAATCTCAATTGGGTGCGCCGACATCGACCGCTCAAGGGCAGTTGCTCTATTCCGCTATCCCTACTCCCCCAGACCTCGCCGAACCGTCGCCGGAACGCCCGACACAACCAACCCGACCACGCTCGAAAGCGCCTCCGCGAACCTGCGATAAATATATAGGACGCACACTTGTAACAACGCAGGAATAACAAATAAAGGATATTTTACCAGTTACCTCATCTTGCTCATTCGACGGACCCTGACACCCGAATCACTTCTCCGTCCCACCCACAACCGTCTCACGACCGGAGACGGTTACAACCATTCTGACTGGGTTTACCCTACGCAATGTTTACGTACAATACTACCCCCCATTCCGCAACAGGTTACACCCTCCACGAGCTAGTCTATGGACAAAAAGCGAAACTACCGACCGCACTAAAAATCACGCCTAATCCTACCTATAATTATGACGATTACGCGCAGGAGGCCAGGGAACGACGATGAGCCTCCAAAGGAAAAAGTCACGTACGATAAGAACACCAAAGAAATCCAATTCAAGGTGGGCGATAAAATACTATTATACGACCAGACTGTGAGAAGGGGAAGATAAAAAGCTGGACGCGAAATGGGAAGGCCCATATACAGGGTGTCCCACTAAGGAGTGGACAGCGCGATATCTCTTAAAGTATTGTCGATAAAAATATAAAAAAAATAGGGAATTGCATGGTTCGAGGGGGCCCATTTATTAGCGCGAACGAATTTTGTTTTCGATTATTATTTTAAAAGATACGATGGTCAAGTTCGGTTTTTCAAATGGAACTATTTTTTTTTTGGAGACCTGAGTTGATAGTGCGTTCCAAGACAAATTCAATAAGCTTGAATGTATACACTTTATTTCCACTGGCTTTTAAGATATTGCGCTTGCAAATTTACTGATTTTCACTGCAAGAAACCCCTCTGGAATGGCAAAAACCGGGGGCGGTCTTACTGGCGCCACGGGTGGCACTGCCTGTTGAAATGGATACTTAACTGCCAAACGTCTACGCCAGAAATGGCAGGCCCAAAGGCTGGACAATTCTTTTCCGTCAGAAATGCTACTTAGGTAGGTATCGTTACTTTTATTTCGTACTTGCTTCTACGCTCGGATGGCCGGTTCTTTTGGGAGGGATGCAAGTTGGATTGGTTAGGTTAGGAGGAGTGAAAGTTGCTAGACTAAATTTCAACCATAGGGAGCAGATTGTATCAGAACCAATCGGATTTGCATCCCTCACAAACGGCTGCTCTCTTGAAGAGGCCCTCGTCACAGCAATACCCTCCTAACGTAACCAATCCAACTTGCATCCCTCCCAAAAGAACCGGCCATCCGAGCGTAGAAGCAAGTGCCAAATAAAAGTAACGATGCGCTTCTCGACACCGCAGATGTACCTACCTAAGTAGCATTTCTGACGGAAAAGAATGGTCCAGCCTTTGGGCCTGCCATTTCTGGCGTGGACCTTTGGCAGGTAAGTATCCATTTCAACAGGCAGTGCCACCCGTGGCGCCAGTAAGACCGCCCCCGGTTTTTGCCATTCCAGAGGGGTTTCTTGCAGTGAAAATCAGTAAATTTGCAAGCGCAATATCTTAAAAGCCAGTGGAAATAAAGTGTATACATTAAAGCTTATTGAATTTGTCTTGGAACGCACTATCAACTCAGGTCTTCAAAAAAAAAAATAGTTCCATTTGAAAAACCGAACTTGACCATCGTATCTTTTAAAATAATAATCGAAAACAAAATTCGTTCGCGCTAATAAATGGGCCCCCTCGAACCATGCAATTCCCTATTTTTTTATATTTTTATCGACAATACTTTAAGAGATATCGCGCTGTCCATTCCTAAGTGGGACACCCTGTATAATGGTATCTCGAAGGATTTTTCAAAATTTTAAAAATTGTGGATCTTACATCTCTTTGAAATATAGAGGTGACCTTTTTCCAATAAATTAAAAAATTTCAAAACTACGGACACATTAAAATTGGCCAAATGAAAATTAATTCAATGTGACTCTGCGTCGAAGGACACCGGCTCGCCTGGCTGAGCCGTGCAGTACAAACAGTGACCAGGCAGCTATACCTGCCATTTTTATACAATGTTCTTGCAAATGTTATGTATTTGGAGAAAAAAATGAAAACAGAGAACTTGTACTCTATTTTATACCCAACATAATACGTAATGTCAATTTTTTGTGTTCGGATTATTTATTTTGCACGAAACGACGGTGAGCTTGAGTTTTATTAAATAAAATGAAATATATTTTTTCACACGATATGAAAGCGAATATCAAGACAAATTGAACCATGTGGCATACTATGACCTTCAAGGCCACACTAGGCGTGGAATGAAAGAAATAGATTCAAAATATTAGATATGTAGACAGTTGAATAAAAAAGGTCAGGTCTATATTTCAAAAAGCTGTAAGATCAACAATTTTTAAATTTTTTAAATATTCTTCGATATACGGTTATATATCATTAAACACTACAACATATTCAAGTTTCACCAACATCCGAAATGTTACTCCGAAAACTGTCCGATTTCACGTGGAATGGCCCTACACAACTGTATCTAAAATGTACACTAGTTTACTTTGTATATAACGTGCACATTTTTCAAATATAATGTGCATACACAAATTCTTTGATTTAACTTACCTCGATCCCGGTTTTTTCGTCGAAACTCCTTTTGTCTGCACCCGCTCCTGTCCTGGTCAAGACCTTTATTTTTTTCAACTCCCTCCGATAGGCGCTGCGCATGTTGTTGATTCTTCTGACCACACTTTTTCTGGTGCTGAATAGCTCGATTTGTTTTAACTTATTGACTAATTTTAAATACGCAGTAGCTCTGAGGTCACGATTACGATACTCTTCAGTATTCGTTTTGCATAGGCATGGTTTACTTCTATAAATTGTTAAAAAATCCTCTATGCATTTTTTCTGTCTAGCAGAAAGTGACGATGTCATTTTTTGTTCCAATAATAATAATTGATCACCACACTCTTTGAATTTCACGAAGCACTTGGTGCAGTCACGATTGAGTCAGTCGTGGCGTCAGGCCGACCGAATCGTTTTTCTATTTTGCTCCAGTCGGCCTGCACAGTCATCATTGCGCAGGAAAAATAAACATTCTCCTACCGACATCTACTGAATGTATACTACAGGGTGATTCTCCAGCGACGCCTGTCAAAGAGATGCCGCCTGGTACCCCGAGGCGAGAACAGGATCCTCCATTGCTTCACCGAATTTGATGGCTTTCGATCTTCGAAAGTGTTGGAATACCATTAAAAAGTCAGAAATGTCCAGGATTTCTTATGTTTCGAGTAGTAAGGCTAGGCGGGTTCTAGACCAGGTCCTCTGAGGGGAGCGCGGGGGCGGGGGTAGTGAGGGCGCGCGGGAGAGCGCGGCGGAGAGAAACATTGGCGCGGGGCCTGCGGGGAGTGGAAGAGCGGTTGCGCGCGCACGAGCCGCGGAGTGGGGAAGCCGTAATCGTGGAGGGGATCAGTCCGGGCCGAACCGCCGCGGAGGCCTCTCCAGACCTGGCCCACCGTCGGAAATTTTTCAGAGGGAGGCATTGACCCCCGAAAAAATCTCTTTCAGAACTTGGCCCACCCTAAAATTCTTTCAGACCTAACCCAGGGTGGGGACTGTCCTAGAAATTTTTTTTTCCAAACCAATATGCATCAGAAATTGTTTCGGACGATGTCGGGAAAGATCGGCGTTTCTCGACACCGCGTCTTCGAGGGAAAGAGACGGAGAATTACTTTAAACTTAAAATTCTAGGAGGGAAAAGGACACCACTACATAGGGGATAGAATCGCATGCATTCTAAAGCTAACAGTATTTCAAAGCGTTCCGACTTAACGTCGCTGCGTTTCGCGCGATCTCGCGTAATTCGACTCCTCTGGAGCAGCCGTGCAGGGTGATGTCACTTGGCAGCGCGAAGAACGAAATAGAATTATGCAGCGTTAGCAGAAATCTTTTTTTCTCAACGCAGAGAAATAATAATTATTGAAACGGCGAATCTTAAAAATTAGGCGGTGAGAGGAGGAACACGGGTGAATGAAATGGAGAAATAATATACGTTTAAGATATATATTGTTACAAATCATAAAATTAAAAGAATAATATGAAGGAATAATATAGAATATAAAAAAATAATTCAAATTTATTTGGCTTAATTATCCCATTCGATCACATCATCAGCAAATAGATTAGTTAATGGTAAATCAATAGGAACTTGCACAGGGTCTGCTTGAACTGCAACAGCACTAGCCCGAAGCCCCGATACTTTATTCCTATAGGTATCAAATTCAATATTTTCCGCTTTGACGTTTCGCCAAGCCACACTCTTTGGATGATACGCATGATTATTCCGAGATATAGTTATTTGTACATTACCATCATCATCGAAATCGCCTAAATACGTTTGTTGTTCATATCGATGCATCCAATATTCCTCATCATACTCGAAGTACTCGTGTATTGGATTATCGCATTTTTTAAAAACTTTTAAAAAAATGTCACCATCCTGATTAGCTTCCGCCTCATAAAGTTCTGCACATCGAATTTCTTCGGTTTGAACCGCAACATTTCGACAGGCCACATACATTTTCGGGCTGGATGAATGGATAACTGCCGCAGCAGCGGTGATCGTAGCGGTAGCCGGACGTTTCAAATTCATGGGCAATGACATAATCTGAAACCGAGTTTTCTTATAATTCTCAAAGTTACTAAAACAACGATTCACTAAAATATGATAATGGAAACTTACGGTATTAATCGATTGTATTTCCATGCGTTGAACGATTGATAATATCCTTCAAAAGCAATCTTCTTCAAAGCAATTTCACGTAACACAAAAAATGCAAAAAGTGTTTCAAAGAACTGTCAAAGTGACTGCACGTTGACCACGATTTGAAGACAACTGGTCTCGATACATCTCCTGGCTCTCACACGTCGAAACCCCCTCCTATGATGAAATCGAGAAATGCATAGCTTTGCAAAGTAGGATGCCTTTGTTCTTCGCCATCTTCATCACAGGCCACCTGCATTTTCGCTGACCATCCTCCTCCATGTACTTATCTTCTTCTTCACTGACTGTCCTCGGAGTGCACTTATCATGTTCTTCGAATTTTTCTCCCTTCTTCTATGGGCACATCATTCGACTAGGTCACACCACTTTTGATTGCGTATCGAACGTGTATTGCACGTCTATTGAACCACTTTCAACACATAACGTACCACTTTCAACGTCTATCGTAGCACTTTCAACGTCATTCGTACCACTCTAAACGTGCATCAAACGTGTATTGGACCACTTTCAACGTCTATCGTATCACTCTGATCACGCATTGAACATGTATCGAACCACTTTCAACATCTATCGTACCACTCTGAACGTGTATCAAACGTGTATTGGACCACTTTCAACGTTTATCGTACCACTCTGAACGTGTGTCAAACATGTATCGAACCACTTTGAACGTGTATCGAACGTCTATTGAACCTCTTTCAACGTCTATCGTACCACTTTCAACGCCTAACGTACCAATCTGAATGTCTATCAAACGTCTATCGTACCACTTTCAACGTCTATCGTACCACTTTCAACGTCTATCGTACCACTTTCAACGCCTAACGTACCACTCTGAACGTCTATCAAACGTTTATCATACCGCGTTGATCATGAATCGTACTACTTGTACATAATAATTACAACTATCGTCTTAATCTAGCGTACATGCAGAAGGTTGGAGGTTGAGGAGGGTGAAGAAAAAGCAGTTATGCATTAAAAATTGATTATATTTTATTTGTGTATTTCCCTCTGGCGTTTAGACCACCAGTTGAATATTTTAAATACATTTTGCATGGCACAGTGCTTTGCGTGTCTGCCACATCGCAGAGTATTAACTACGTTGAGCTTATTTAGGGATTTGATATCCTCGTAGTCAATGTCTAGCGTCTCGATGATCACTTCCGCTCTCGTATTTTCATCGAGGAAATCCACGAGCCAATCGCGTTTCTGCAGCCCTTTAACGTATACGACATTGGGTGTGTCAGCTTCCTCGTCGATCGCATCCGCTACAGCTTCCATAATTAGCTGTTTAGCCATACTGTACGGAACGTCTCCATCTTCCCAACGTAGTCCATGATGTTTTGCCACCAACCACCGGATGCTCGATTTGTCGGATTTTGTAAGAAGATATTGTGGCATCGAACTCCCAAAAATATAGTGCGAGAGAATTGTTCCCTTTCGTAGGATAGCCACTTCCTTCGCGACAAATCTTCCATCGACGATGAACCCTTGCAGGTCAACGAATGTTGGTACGACCATTATCGATACAATTTAGAGGTCCGTTCGCTTCCAAGACAGACTGGAGAATGCAGTTTTTCTCGTAAAGCATCTCGATTTTCACGATGAAATTTTGTACGAATTTGGTACAGGAGAGGGCGGGCAAGTAGCGCAGTAATTTAATTGATTTTGCGCACCACATTTGTCAGCGGATTGTACTCAACCACCCGATCGTGCAGAATCAGACAGTAGGCCGTAGTATTTGCAGGTACGTTTTCTTTCCAATCAAATTCTATGTGCACGTCCACGGTGCTATTCTTGATCGACTCATTTTGTCGCGAGCAATCAATCACCACGAGGGGGCCAAATTGCAAAAATTGGGCCACGGTGAATAATGCCTCGTTGCAACTATGTCCGTAATACGATTTACGAAAATGCGTATACATGTTAAATAAGATGGCGTGCCTATTCTTGTCAAAGTCCAAGTTCATGTCATCGTACGGGTAAAATTCCGAATTGAGAAAAAGTTTTACATTGGTCAATTTGCAGTGGTCAAATCGAGTAACATCTTCAGTCATCACATTCTTTCGAGCAGTCCGTAGAGCAAAGATAATGTATCGCGGCTTCTCCAACTGTGCAGCTGCCTTCACGGCCCACGAATGCTTGGTCGTGCTCTGTAAGAGAGGATACTCGTACAGATCACACGAGCGAAAACTAATGCTCAGGTTTTGTCCACTTTCCAAAGCATGTAGCAACGACAGCTTATTAACGTCGTTCAGCGTCACGTGAGGCATCCGCCATTGCACTTTAAGTAATTCAATTTCTGGTTCTAACGTCGGCGATCCTATTAGAGAATTGTTATCGTTGCGCGATCGTATTAAAATCAATTCGTGACGTGCATTAATAACCATGCGTTTGTAGTCCTCGCAAAATCCCAGCAAATATTTGAGCGGGATGCAAAAATTGAAATGATTTTTCACTATTAGCTCATCGTGCCGTTTCAAGCCCCATCCCGCATTCTCCATATTTTTGTCTTCATCAGATGTCATCGATACATAGTTTTTAAGCGTGCTAGTTATTCCAACGTTTCTGTTGCGATCAATCTCCACATCATTCAGTTCGTATCGAATATCATCAAATATGAATGCCATGCAATTATTTCCCAACATCACCGTTGATACATCATTCGGCTTATTTATCGTCAATTTCCCCCCCAGGTAGAGGAAACTTTCACACGGTAATGTGTATAAATCCTGTTGCTGTATAGGTAGTCTTATCTCATCGCTGTATCCAAACGTCGTGTTGACGTAAGGGTTGTATGTGTGAGTCTCAAGCTTGACGATGCGATCATCCAACGTCGGCTTCGCGCCAATGCTTAGAATGTCGGTCATTTTTCAACTTAATTGCGTACAACGAATCCCAGCGATTTCAAAAATGCAATGTTCGCAGCACTGAGCCTCTTCTTTTTAGCGTAATCAGAGCTGTCGCAGTTGTTGTTGTTGTTGTTCTTCTTCTTCTTGTTGTTAGAGCCGAAATGACCTGTGCGGTGATTGGAAGGTAAATGATCTGCGCGGGCGTTTCCGATATCTTATATCCCGGCGGTACTCTGGGAGAAAATTCATGTATCGTATGTACGCGCTTCCCATTGCTGTACGCGCCAGCGGTCACGCTACATTCTACGCGAATAATGTTCACATTCATGAGAGTAATCGGATCGTCCGATTCGTGCCACTGTCCCAGTTCTAATACGCGATTCGTCGAGAATCCCAGTAACGATCCAATGTTATTGGGCTTCGTAAAGTCTACAATGAACGAGCAGTACAGCTCACTATTCATGGTGTTGTTGTTGGGGCGCAACGCTATAGGATACTCATCGTTGTCGCTGCCATCGTTGGCATCGGTGCCATCGTGTTTTTGAGGATACCTCTCGAGTAATCGTTGTTTCAAATACTTGGCAATGGCGTCTAATTCGTATGAACCGTGGGGAATCGTAATGTATTCATGGGTGGTGTCGACGCTGCTATTGGTCTCATAGTTTGTGGTGAAGTAGAATTTATCGTTGCTCGAGTCGATGTTGGGTATTGTATGGTAAGTTTCAAGGGTTGTTAGGCCAAGCTCCTAATCATCTTATTATCGTTTACCGCCTTGGCGATCCCCGCTGCTCCACAGGCTAATGATCCGAGAACACCTAGCAGCGGGAGAAGTGGTAATATGCCACCTCGTTTTGCCACCGGATGTATCCGCTTTTGCGATGCTCTCCTTACAGTCCTTTTGCGGGGTTTCATCCCTATTCCGATTTTTGTCTTAGCTTTCATAGCTGCCCAAACAGCTGTAGCAGCACCTCTTTCACCCAGAGTCGAGTCTCGCGCAACGATGCGTTTTCGCGCTTTGTCAGCGAGAACCTTATCTGCCGTGTGCCTTTCACCGAGGTCGTTGCTACGCGAATATGCAATATCGTGTTCGCGACACGCTGCGTCCAACGGATTGATGCCTCGATCACCTCTAACCAATCGTTTTGCCAGATGAGTTCCTGGACCACAAAACTGATATCCCGGAATATGTAATTCGATAGGTAACGCGTTTATCGCCCGATTTAACAGACCACAACCTTTCTTTACTCTCTTCGGCGACATTCGCTGCAGTTTTTAATCAATGGTGCTGGACCGTCAATATGCGTTCGCTGCCAAGGGCGATTATAATGTTCCAAGCACCGACGATACTGCTGAACCTCAGAATCGGCTTTTATATGCTCGGGGAGTCTGTCCCACAACTGATCGATGTGTCTGCCAAACTCTCGCAGTAGAATAATCTTTGGTACATATTTCAACTGCTCAGCGGTTAGGTCTCGAATATCACAATCATCCGACAGGATCAGAAGCATTTTGAATAATGAGCTGTTTTGCTTCGGCGCGAGCCTATAAATAGAGCGCACCGCAGCTTCGACGTATCAATATCATTTTTCGCAGTTCACGGAGAGGATGCGATTCGTGCGACAACCTGTGGCGATACGCGTGACTAATTTTGACGATAAATCGCAAATGATGTCTCCGAAAACGAGACGCAGACACGGTAGCATGCTACTAAACACTATACGCTGCCTCATTTGTGGCCCATCAAATTGTGAAAGACCAACGTGCTGGTCAGCTTGTTGGAAAGTCCTCACGGCGTGTGCTTTGAGAACGTGTACGTGTATTCCAAGTCGTTGCAACAGAAAAAATATAAGTATTTGGAGAATTTATTGACTCCGATAGATGAAATTGGCTACTTTACATTTTCAAATAACAGTGACGTCATCCCACCGAGCGAATCGCTTCCGAATTCCATTTCTATCTTTGATGACGCGGAATGCGACAAGCAAGATACGATAAGGGAATACTTTGCAATGGGGCGCCACTCGAACGTTGACTGCTTCTATCTCTGTCAGACGTATGCAAAGATTCCCAAACATCTTATACGCGACAATGCGAATCTGTTGATACTGTTTAAGCAGGATGGTACCAACTTGAAACATGTGTACAACGATCATGTAAACACTGATATGTCTTACGAGGATTTCTGCGCTTTGTGTCGTAATTGATAGCAGCGGGAGTATGGTTTCATGGTGATAGATAAAGATAGCGCGATGTCCAATGGACGTTACAGAAAGGGATTTAACGAGTTTGCGGTACCGTGAGATGCTCAGTCGTCGTCAACACGTCGGTGGGAAAGCAACGTCTGCGATACAATGATGATTAGTAAAATTGCAAAAACCAGCGAATCCATTCGCAGGAAACATCAGTATTTGAAGACTGACAAGATGGATGAAGATATCGCGCTGGAAAGATACTTTAAACCTATTACCGAGCCCTTAAAACATATTGTGGAAAATACTGCTGAGACAGAAGCTGACATATCACCTGCGACGAGTATGAGCATTGAAACATTAACGCCTAAAACAAAAATCCGGCCGAAATGGAACGCATCGCGTAAAAGAAATAGTAAACAGTCATACATGTCATTGGAAAATTCGCTCGTAACCTCCACACCAGTTCAATCGAAGCGGAAACGGTTGAATGTCGCATCAAACGATTCCACGGTTCCTCCTGCGTCAATAAATACATTTCCCGATGTACAGTCGCTCACAACCAATGATGACGAAGACGTGTATGAAACTTCTGCCGATGAGTCGCTTGCAGCATCTATTAGAGAGCAACTCCAAACATCCGATGGGCAAGAAACGTTTCGCAACCATTTCGGTCCGCTGGGACAAAAATGCATGAGCGCAATCCTAAGTGGAGATAGGGATACGACCATAGATTATGTATACGGTGCACACTTTGGTGGTAGTGGAATGATGCTGGGGGATAAGGTTTTCGATATGGACAAGGATGATAATATAATCATAGACGGTGTAAGATATGGAGGAACGCCCGGTCTGTACGAACTGATTTTCAAGAGAATTCCCGATGATGCTATATACACAGATGCTGATAAACAAAAATACAAAAGTATACTGCTGATGACGAATGCTCACAGACGTGGCCATAACGCACAAAACCCCATTTGGGTAACAAGGGATACAAGTACAAACATGTAATTGCGCCACTACTACCCTGTGTATTGACCAGTAAAGCGGGGAAAGGTCTAAGGACATCGCGAGTCATGGTGGTAAACGATAACAAGATCGATTATGTGCACTGGGATGATCCCAACGAGCTGGTGGATCGATTGCGTTTGCTGGAAGCGTCGCGTCAGGCGGGTAGCAACTCGCACGACAACGAAATTCTATCGATTATCGAGGAACTCCGCGAGGCAGGCCTCATTATAAATTAAACTGCACGCCGATGATGTGCACTGTATGCGTCGAGATACCGATCAACAAATTTGGGGTATCGCTCGAGAAGAGTGGAGCAGCTACAATGGACTATTACAAATGGAGCGGCATGCTTCGAAATTATTTGCGTGACCGGTGCCAACTTTGATGCAAAATCGCGCAAGATACGACGCGTAGCTCAGCCGGTGGCCGACACAGATGCCGTTAATAAACTATATGTGGAAAAGAGCATTAAACTCTTGAGAGCACAGCGGGAAGAATTAGAGATGAAGCTGGTCGCGTTTCAGAGAGATATGCTGACGTTGCAAAACAGCGTTCAAAAGATATCGCAAGCATTGAATCCTATCCCGCAGCAACAATGCGAAGGAGAATCATGCGAGACGGTTGAACTTGTCCAGAATTTCCTTGGGGCGATGGAGAGCACATAATGCACGTACACGATAATTATCGCATCATTCGTGGCAAAGATACATCTGCGATCAAACATGCAGCCATTATCGAAATCCATGAGTGAAGAAAACTATGGCCACAAGAAGCTACAACTTGTGGAGGAATTGCACGCTCCAGCTCGAACACATTTTCCTCGGAGGCGCGTCATAGTGCGTGGATACGACGATCTGTGGCAAGCTGACATTGTAGAAATGCGTCCATACTCGCGATTCAACCAGGGTCACCACTACATACTCACCGTCATCGATGTGTTGAGCAAGTATGCATGGGCGTTGCCGCTCAAGACTAAAAGTGGTGCTGAGGTGACTAAAGCGTTTGCAAAGATATTTAGAGATCGATATCCGAAAAATTTGCAAACCGATCAAGGAAAAGAATTTTACAACACCGATGTGCAGAAACTCTTGAAGAAGCATGACATTAATCATTATTCAACGTATTCGGTGATGAAGGCCTCCGTCGTAGAACGTTTCAATCGAACTTTGAAGAACAATATGTGGAAACTGTTTACGCTGAATGGAACCTATAGATGGACCGATTCGCTACCGCGTCTACTTGCAGAGTATAACGCGCGAAAACATAGAACCATCGGAATGCGTCCTTGCGATGTTACCCCTGCGATCGCCGACAAGCTGCTAGCCACCGTATACAGCAACCTAAAGATCGCTGCTCCAGAGAGATTCGAGTTGGGCGAGTTTGTGCGCGTGAGCAAATTTAAAACCATCTTCGATAAAGGCTACACGCCGAATTGGACAACGGAGGTGTTCGAGATAGCCAAAGTACAGGCAACTAATCCCGCGACGTATCTGCTCGTCGATTCCTGTGGAAAACCCGTTGCCGGAGGATTCTATGAACACGAGCTGCAACGCGTCACCGATCCTGATGTGTATCTAGGGGAAAAAGTGCTGCGTAGAAAGGGGGATAAGGTATACGTCAAGTGGTTGGGGTTTGATAAATCACACAATTCTTGGATAAATAAAAATAATGTATTGTAAAATAATAATAATAATAATACATGGTTCAATAAATACAATGTTATTCATATGTGAACAATTTATTTAACATTTTGCTGCCAGCGCCGTCGAAAATATCATTCAAAGGCAAATGCCAGCAGTTCGCAATCAACAAGAGATTTATCATCGAAATATTCACTATCACGTATAGCTTTAACAGCGCAGCACGAGTCTAAAGTTTCATCGACGACCTCGCACCGCTATAACACGCTCGCAAATTTGAAAACTTCGTATCAACATGATGTGTAGTTTCATCAAGTTCAAATTTCTTTTTTTATAATAATATTTTTATAATGGAATTTTACAACGGAATTTTATAATGTCCCCAGGGTAGAGTGTCGGTCGAATCGGGTACGATATACCGCTTGTCGTCGTATGGACTTAGAGCGATTTTGGATTCTGAAATGGTGTACACTTTATGCAATTTAGACCGTATGCATGATTGTCTGCGAACCATTTCGATATCCTTTTGCAAACACTGCGCGTAGTCGTCGAAAGTTATCGTTCTGGCTATGACGTTGGTCTTGACGCCTTTCGCTTTTTTCGTATCTTTTTTACCGTCTACGCGAAGTGCATACATTTTCGCTCTAAGACCTACGAATTCGGTCATTATCATCCCAGTATTTTCGTCCTTCATCAGCCCCGGTACCTTCTTATTTAAGCGCGGCATATTATATGGATTGTCAGTAGGATAATCGCTTGTATCGAATCTATCGATATTGCGTTTCATGGACTCGTAGATATCATCGCATCGAATGTGATAGATGAGGCTATCAGTGTCTGTGTATAGAATTTTACATTTTTGACCATGTAGTGGAGACATGTACTCGTGATGAAATTCGTACAAACAAATTTTTGATATATCTAGAATGCACATACCCACATATATCGGTTTGTTGAATTTCACCTCGAGTTTTCGCAATTCAACAGCTATTAAATTTTCCGAAAAAACACTTCTGCTGTGGAAATTCGGTTTCGCGATCATTGCCTCCGCGCCATATCGCCCTTCCCAATGTGTTAAAAGTTTTACGTCCACCTGATTTCGCACATTTTCCATAGTTTTACCGAATATCGCGTTGTTCATCAATTTGTACAAATTTTTTCCAAAGTCGTTTGTCGCGCATAAACCGTGTATTGAGTTCGATGTAATCGCGGAGCCAGGGAGACTGAGCGAATTGAAGCGCGCGGTGTATCTTTGTAATACGAAGACCATGACTCGTACACTGCTGCAGGTTGCGATAATGGATAACGTAACGCTGCTTATCGTATACCGTCGCGAGTAACTTGTCCTGTCTGCTGCCAGGTGGTTTGGCACGCTCCGGGCAGAACGGTAGATCGGCGTGAGCGTCGTGCAGACGTTGCGGATATTCCAGATCTACCTCGAGAATGTATCCCGTGGGCGAATCGACAGCGATCGAAGACACGTCAAAATTTGCGACATCTTCGACCCATTGAAATTTGGCGTATGGTAGGGGCTGGCACATTGCCCATCCGTACAAATTGTTCACGTCAAAGTACATCAAGTACGATGACTGTTCCGATGGGTCGTAAGATGACATGTACTTGTTATTGGCGTGTGCGTATCTTCCGGAACATTGGCTTAAACCACCACGTATACCGCGTTCGATAAACATGACCATATCAACGTCTGTGAGCAATTCGAATGTAATTTTGGTATGTTTTAGCATGGCATCCCACGTAAAGCCAGGTAAAGTATAATAATGCGCTGAATCTAATCCGTAACTCTTGATACAACTTTCGCGAAAATTTTCAAAAATATCTGCCAATAACAAGACATCTGTTTTCAAATACAAGTCGCTGTATTCGCCCAAAACTCTAATCCCGAAACGCTGCCAGACAATAGGGCCCTTTACACGGACGGTCTTGCGCGCGGTCCGGCCCGCGGGCCGGCGCGCCACACGCCGCGCGGCCCGCAAAAGTACGTGAGGCCGGATCGTGGCGCTCCTTCGCGCGGGCCAGAAGGTCGTACCCGTCACTACTTAGAGATAGCGAGTTCGGGCTCCCATTTCTACGTCGACTCCACATGCTTTGTACACGATCCACCGCAGTGGTGTATTGTGTTCTACCTGTTCGATGTATATTATCGATCTGCGAAACGATCGACAAGACACGATCGCGATATACGTTCGCGAAAAGTATACAAATTCCTCGATATACCTGGCCTATAAAGGATATCATAAATGCTGTTACTGTAGGGTACACTGAAACATCTGTTTTTACGAAGCTAAATTTGGTTGACCTGAAGGTGATATAAATTCTAGAAATGGTTTATGACTCAGTTATAACGAGTGTAAAATTTTACAAGGGTACATTAAAAAATGTCCAAATGTTTCCCCGGCAATGCGATGGCAAATGAAATTGCAGTTAACACATTCACTGTTGTGACGATCATAAATATTACTATCAACGGCAATAATTACCATGTCACTGCTTGTTTTAATATAAAAACTAATATTGATAGACGATAAATACATATAGGTATGCAAGTGATGTTATATCTAAGATAAATGATGAAGAGATGTAATATGCAAGATGTTTTGAAGAAGGGGGTAGTCTTCTGATTGCTCGTGATGCAGGTCAAATTTTTCACCCACGCTCTTGCGTGGCGCGCAGCAAGAAAGCATCACAGTCCTGCCCGCGCGCCAGAAAGCATCACAGTCCTGCCCGCGCGCCAGAAAGCACCACGCTCCTGCCCGCGCGCAAACCTCGAATCCAGAAGAGTTTTCATAAGAGACAGAAAAGGTAGTTAGAAAAGGAAAAAACGATACTTGGAACCAGGCTCGTTGCGCGCCTCAGGATTTCCGACAGTGCGGACGAGTCTGAGGCGCGCGACGAGCCTGGCAGCCGATCCTGGCAGCCAAGACTCCAAACGCAACGCCGTCGATAAGCCGTGCCTCGATGGGTTTCGAGGACTTCGACCCTCGAGACCAGGGGGGCCGTACCATGTTGCCCCCTAAGACGTGGCGAATAAAAAATTCTACATTTCGCACCGGATCTTGGCGAAAGTGACGTGGATCGTTTCCTTATGTTTTTCCGATGAAAATGGTCCAAAAAACGACACAAATCGGATTGTAATTAAGGAATCTTCATAATAAATTGATTTCCATAACTTCGTTAAAAATAGTCCGATTTACATGAAATTTGGTATAATTTTCATTTGAAAAACGTAAAGAATCCATCGGTATCACTTCCATATCGATACGATAAAGAATAAAGTATACAGTTTTTCTGAAACAGGTATGAATCCTTGGCCGACCGCAGCGAATCGAGGTCGGCGACCCACAGTCGAGGGTGAAATATTCATTACAACGTATTGAGAAATTCTTTACTCTTCGTCGTATCGATATGAAAGCAACACTAATGGATTCCTGGCGTTCTCCCAATTAAAATGATCACAAATATCATGCAAATCGGACTACTTTTACACAAACAATACAAATTATAAAAGGAGTAGGCATTCCGTGGTCCGAACGATGACCAGAACGAGCAAAGAACCTAATAAAAAGAAAATAAATATAAGGAAAGTAATCGTAATAAACGTACTAATACTAATGGATTCTGCCTTTTCTCCGTGCATTCACTTAAACCGTAAGCATTGGTTCCTCCCTCCATAGGTCAAATTCCTAGCGGGGGTGATTATGGCAAAATGTAATTGGTTAAGGCGGGACAAAAGTATATTGCTCCAACGGCGGGTTCCACCGGTGACCATTCTAATTGCCCTACTCCTGGGACTCTCCGCAATGCCGTCACTGATGGGCTTCAGCCCACGACGTCTTTATTGCTGGACTAAACGTTGAGAATCACAGGACAATGGTCAGATAAGGAAATACCTCGCTAAGCTTGCACATCTGGCAACGAAACATAAACTAAAGACGTATTTACAACTCCTGATTTTTATAACACGACCGCCGTTTGGGCAGAAGGACGAAAGCGTTTTACATTTCCTCCTGGGCTCAAATCAGCCCCTTTTGTCACGCCTTAACCAATTACAATTTGCCATGACCACCCCCGCTAGGATTTTGACCTATGGAGGGAGGAACCAATGCTTACGTTTTAAGTGAATGCACGCAGAAAAGTCAGAATCAAACGAAAAGTCAAAGTGTCAATACGTTTGTATAGTTCTTCTCTTACGTCAGTGATTTGTTTGGTAATTACTTATAAAATTAGGATGGAAGATACTAAGTGGAGTAAGAAGGCAGTAACAGAGTTAATTAACTTATATAAAACAATGCCTTCTCTATGGAAAGTGAGGAGTAAGGAGTACAAGAATCGCAATTTAAGACACAATTGTTACGAAAAATTAATAGCATATTGCAAGACGATATTCCCCAATGCGGACAGAGAGTTCGTAAGTAAAAAAATTCAATCTTTGCGTGGGACATACCGCAAAGAATTCCGAAAAGTTGTGGCGTCTACAAGATCTGGGAACGGGGCCGAAGATGTACACGTGCCATCACTTTGGTACTACGATTTGCTGCACTTCACAAAAGATCAGGACGTCCCAACGGCGAGTCTCACAAATATCGAGGATGAGACATCTCTCCCCGACGAGCCGGAAGCGATGCGGGACGAACCCGAAGATATTGAAAGCCAATCTATCGACCTACAGGACATGGACGACACCGAGACGCAGCCTAGCAATCAAGTAAGTTTATTTATGACCTCATTTATTTTATTAATACACTCCTCAAAAAATTCGGTATAGCTGGAACCACGGACGAGTTTCTAATTTGTAAAAAATTAATTCTACACAAGGAAAACAAGCTAAATGTCTAGCAGAAATCGAACATTTTTTTAAAATGCTGTCACTGCAAACTTTTATTCTTAGGGAGCCTCTGTGGCTCCAACTACGTGGAAATATCATTTCAATGTAGTACTGAAGGTAAACAAGAAACTGAATATAATTTTACAATGGACACAGACAGTAAAAAGGAAACATATGGTTGTATTTTTGTGAAATTTTAGTTTATTAGGGTGACTAAGTATGTGGGTATTACAATTGCACAGAGATGTGCAGAATTACAATTGAATTACTTCATGAATTATGATTACAAAATAATTCAATTAAATCGTATTCAAACAATAATAATAACGCATGCGCAGATCGACTTAATATACAAGGAGTTCAAAAAGTAATGATCACTGGTTTGGGGGGGGGGGGGAATTCGTTAAAAAAAATTGCTACAAAATTGTTTGTAACATTGAAAATGATGATTCCACGATTCGATTATATAGCGTTGCACGTATAGGCATGGGCCCACCCACTACTCTGCCGTTTTGGTAGTATGTACTCGAATGCTGGGGTCTGGCACAGTGGCCCGAACTAGGTCAACCACCTTGCACTACCTTCTGTCCCTTTAAACGTCGGATTGTGTTTGTTTACGTTTAGGGGTGCGCAGTGGACCAGGCCCCACCATTTGGGTAGATGCTGCCAAAGCGGCAGAGTAGTGGTAGGTCCATGCCTATACGTGCAATATACAATGGAATCGTTGAAACATCATTTTCAAAGTTATAAACAATTTTGTAGCACGTTTGTCTTAACAAATCTCCACTTGTCCAGAGGTGCACATTCGCCCCCAGACCATGTGTTACCCGCAAACCCGTTCACCATGTGTTATTTTAATTTTAATAAGTCATAATATATGATACATATAAATAATACAAATAATATATGATAGGTAACCTTCATGTTTTTTGACGGCCCTCCCATAAGTCACAGTGAATCTATGTGCCCCTTGGTCTTAATAAGTCTGTGCATCCCTGTTATACGGTGTACGCAAATGATTATTATTAACATATATATTAATACTATTCAACACATTAAATTAGCTTGTACAACAAATGAGAGAAAGGTAAATAAAAGAAAGGGCATATCGCTAACCGAAGTTTGTTACACGAGTACATATCATAGTCATATACACATGAAAGATAAATATAAATATTTATCGCAATTCCTCAGATGATTACAGTAATTAACAATTCAATTAATTGAAAAGTTTGAATTCAAATGTGGAATGTAATTCAATTACGGCGTTATTTCATTGTCATATAATTAAATTACACTCGAAGACTTTTTTAAATAAACGGTTGTGTATTCGAAAGTATATATTTTAAAGTTCTTGTATTTTTTTTCAATGCAATATATAAATAAATAATGGAATTGTAGACGATCTCCCGGTAGCTTTTTTTTATTTAAGCACTTTATGGTGACCGTGACTGTAGCTTTGACCTGGTTCGAACAAATTTAGTCAGTATATTAAATTATCATGTGCTTAATCGGTTATTATTCCGAAAAATTAATCTAAAATAAAATGGCGACTGTTCATGCCGGGAGATCGTCTATAATTTCATTATTTATAAGGCAGGACCCCTTATGGGGGTACACCCGTTTGAACCCTCGGGAAATGTGTGTATTTTGTGGATTTTTTTACAAGTCAACGGCTTGATGCAGATTTTCCGTTTTTTTACTATCTTTACATAGTATTAGGAACTACTCAAAAAAAAAGTTTTTGTTACAAAACTATTGTTTTTCGGAAGTTATGGATACGTATCCGAAAGTCTCTCCATTTTGGACGGCTAATCGATGGCCCTAAAAACTCGCACTACGTTCAACCAATTCACTTCCAATTTTGCATGCAGAATCATAATAACATTCCACATCGTACAACGAAGGCATTTTTTATTCCGAGTCCCCGTTTATTATTTATAAAGAAAAAAGTTGGATTTTTCTCTTAGAAAAATCTAACTTTACCTTTGATCTCTCACCATTTATTTATTTTTCAAAATTTTCAAAATCGACTTCGTTGGACGGTAGCTATTGACATACTTTATAAATTTTTTTTATTGTTTTTGATTTCACACACGACATAAAGCTGTTTTCAGGGCCACCGATTAGCCCCCTAAAATGGAACGACTTTGGGAGGTGTATGCATAACTTGCCAAAAATAATAGTTTCTTAACTTAAACTTTTTTTATGAGTAGTTCATAATACTATGTAAAGATAGTAAAAAATGGCAAATGTACATTAAACCGTTGACTTGTAAAAAAATCCACAAAATGTATACATTTTCCGAGGGTTCAAACGGATATACCCCCTTTATACATCAAACACTCACGCTCTATACGCATTCAGCATATCTTCCTGCCACGGAACACTTCCTTCTCCTACAAAATACTCTTTATAACGGTCCCTATTTTGCTTGGCAGAGTTATTTAAATTCCCACGATTAAGGGGTTCCAAATTATCCATCTGCACTACATCGTTTTGATAATTCCCCTCCTGCCTACTCCTGTTGTTCGTTATATATGCTGCACTCCGTCTCCGTAAGAAATTATGGAGAACGCAGGTAGCCAATACAACATATGATATATTTTCCACCTTCATATTAATTGCTGTATTCAATACTCGAAATCGCGAGGCTAATATGCCAAATGTATTTTCCACTACGTTCCTAGCTCGGGATAATCTATAATTAAATATTCTTTTATCATGATCCAATTCCCTTTGAGCATAAGGCTTTAAGAAGTTATTAGTTAAAGGAAACGCTTCATCGCCTACAAAGACGAAGTTTAAATTGTTCATTGTTTCATTATTCTCCGGCAAATTTAACTGCCCGTTATTTAAACGCCTCATAAATTCAGTGTGTTCGAGAACACCACCATCTGATACCCTTCCATTTTTGCCGACATCGACAAAAATAAACTCGTAATTTGAATCGACTAACGCCATTAGTACGATGCTGTAATAATTTTTATAATTGTAATACAAGGCCCCGGAATCCGGTGGTGGAACAATTCTGATGTGTTTTCCATCCATAGCACCTCCGCAGTTGACGAAATCCCATTTGTCATGAAACCCTTCGGCTATTTTTTTCCACTCGTCCTTGTTATTCGGGAACTATGACAAAACCAAAAACAATACAAAAATAAACAAAATTTAATTTCCTTGTTATTTCTTATGTTATTAAATTATATGTGTTTTTTTTTGTACAAAGGACGAAGAAGTGGAATCGCAACCGGGTCCAAGCAGCCGTAAACGGCCGGCTGGCCAAATTTCTCGCTGCGGCAAAAAAAAAAGAAGCGATGATGCCGTCATGCAAGTTTTAGAAACTTGCGCCGTCGCGCTGAAGAATCCGACTGTCAGCCGGATAGAAATATCCGAGTATGAAGCTACGGGAATCAAAATTGCCAAGCAATTACAAAGGATGGACCCGGAGCAGGCAATTTATGCCGACAACATTATAGCGACTGCGTTGAGAAGAGGGTTGTTAAAAACATTAAAACCCCATACAGATGTCTGCGATAATGAATGTAGGCTCTATGCTGGGCCGAGCCGGGAACACCCGAACGAACGGCAGCAACAGTAATTGTAATGATATACAGGACAAAATTATGTGGCCACCCTTTAAAATCGTATAACTTGTTCAAAATTGGTCCAAACGACTTGAGTTTTTTTTAGAAGCTAGATGGATTAGTTTGCTAAGTAACGTGTTTCGTCGTTTTGAAAAAAGTTGCGATTGGTCGGAATTGCAAAAAAAAAAATAGGAAAGATCATTTTCAAAACGACGAAACTCGTCACTTAGCAAATTAATCCTTCTAGTTTCTCAAAAAAAATCAAGTCGTTCGGACCAATTTTAAACAAGTTATACGATTTTAAAGGGTGTCCACATAATTTTGTCCCCCACTGTAATAGGAGTTATAATAATAATAATATGAGTTTTATAAATACGAGCGCGAATTATCATTTCATTAATAAATTATTACCCTTACCTTTAAGAACTCTGTCCTTAGTGCATAATACAGTGCTTTGCATGTCTCAGGAATTATTTTGCATAACGCTGGAGCTGATATTCCTGTCGTAAATTTCAAATCTTCATAGGAACGCCCAGTTGCCAAAAATCTCAATGTAGCGATAAGGCGTTGTTCTGCGGGGATACTTTTTCTCATAATGGTGTCCATTTTCTTGATTCGGTTTTGAACTAAACCCAGTAGATCATCAAACGCCTTACAATCCATCCTCAAGTAATTCCGATAATCCTCCGGATAATTTTCTCGCAGTTCTCGAAGAAGAGGCTGATCATTGCAGTCTCCGCGGTATTTTTTCACCCAAACCTGGCGGTTTCTTCTTCTGCTTCTTCTTCGGTCTGCTACTGTTAACTGGACAGCAGCAGCAGCAACAACAACAACAGCCAAGTTCCGGTCATTGTTTACCGCAAACATGACAAAACTTTTGATGCACTTTTTTAAACCGCGTTCTTCACACAGGCTTGCACTTGAAGTGGTTTGGTGTAACGATAATAACCACAATTCAAGGAAGTTAAACCAGAAATAACAATTAACAATAACAATTAACAGTAACAATTAAAAATAACAATTAAAAGTCACAATTAACAGAAACAATTAACAATACCAAGTAACGGTAATAATTAATGGTAACAACTAAAAGTAACAATTAACAGAAGTAATTAAAAGTAACAATTAACAGTAATAAATTAACAGTAAATATGGAAAAACAGTAAAAATGCGTGCGCGGTACGTGTTGTCTGATAACCGGTTCGAGACCAAGTGTACGCTCCGTGAATTTTCGCCGGTTAAAAAGGAAAGACTAGACAGAGTTAGAGATAGTGAATAAAAAAAGATAGAAGAAAGATGAAGTAGGAAAAAGCAGAAAAAACATAGAGAGGGTGAAAAGAAAGCTGTCCCCCGGTTCGCAAAGGCCTGGTCGCCAAATGTTCCTGACGCTGACCAGGCCTGTGCGAACCCTTCATTCCAGGTAGATGGAAGCAGAAACGGAAGGAACGGGTAGGTAGTTATAAATGAGTAAAAGTGAAAGTTAGAAATAGCTGAAGAGACAGAAAAAATAAATATGGCAAAGACGTAGTTTAGTATGAAAGTTGTACTTTTGTGTATCCATCACTCTATTCGGATAGCTAATGGACGAAGTTTGTAACCATGCAAACAAATATGTTGTGTTTATACTCGAGCGATAAGGGATCCGTTTGTAATTTGAAGGAAGGACGGCGCAGGCGGGACCCTGCGAAAATATACTAGCAGTGGCTTGCTGTTGTCGAGGTCAAGAACCGTTTACGGAAACCAAACGCTGCGCAAATAATTTTTTACCCTTTCTTAAGGAGTCACTCTACCTTGACGGCCTGAACAGGAGCGCGATATTTGGGATTATTTTCAGAGAAACCCACAAATTATATTAATTGAAAACTTTATGCCTATATTTGTACATATTTTGGCAGCATTTAAAAAAAATTTAAGCAGAGGCTTGGCTGTTTTTTCCTTTTCGTATAATATTTAAATAGGTACAAAAATTAGTCCATTAGTACGTTTATTACGATTACTTTCCTTATATTTATTTTCTTTTTATTAGGTTCTTTGCTCGTTCTGGTCATCGTTCGGACCACGGAATCCCTACTCCTTTTATAATTTGTATTGTTTGTGTAAAAGTAGTCCGATTTGCATGATATTTGTGATCATTTTAATTGGGAGAACGCCAGGAATCCATTAGTGTTGCTTTCATATCGATACGACGAAGAGTAAAGAATTTCTCAATACGTTGTAATGAATATTTCACCCTCGACTGTGGGTCGCCGACCTCGATTCGCTGCGGTCGGCCAAGGATTCATACCTGTTTCAGAAAAACTGTATACTTTATTCTTTATCGTATCGATATGGAAGTGATACCGATGGATTCTTTACGTTTTTCAAATGAAAATTATACCAAATTTCATGTAAATCGGACTATTTTTAACGAAGTTATGGAAATCAATTTATTATGAAGATTCCTTAATTACAATCCGATTTGTGTCGTTTTTTGGACCATTTTCATCGGGAAAACATAAGGAAACGATCCACGTCACTTTCGCCAAGATCCGGTGCGAAATGTAGAATTTTTTATTCGCCACGTCTTAGGGGGCAACATGGTACGGCCCCCCTGGTCTCGAGGGTCGAAGTCCTCGAAACCCATCGAGGCACGGCTTATCGACGGCGTTGCGTTTGGAGTCTTGGCTGCCAGGATCGGCTGCCAGGCTCGTCGCGCGCCTCAGACTCGTCCGCACTGTCGGAAATCCTGAGGCGCGCAACGAGCCTGGTTCCAAGTATCGTTTTTTCCTTTTCTAACTACCTTTTCTGTCTCTTATGAAAACTCTTCTGGATTCGAGGTTTGCGCGCGGGCAGGAGCGTGGTGCTTTCTGGCGCGCGGGCAGGACTGTGATGCTTTCTGGCGCGCGGGCAGGACTGTGATGCTTTCTTGCTGCGCGCCACGCAAGAGCGTGGGTGAAAAATTTGACCTGCATCACGAGCAATCAGAAGACTACCCCCTTCTTCAAAACATCTTGCATATTACATCTCTTCATCATTTATCTTAGACATAACATCACTTGCATACCTATATGTATTTATTGTCTATCAATATTAGTTTTTATATTAAAACAAGCAGTGACATGGTAATTATTGCCGTTGATAGTAATATTTATGATCGTCACAACAGTGAATGTGTTAACTGCAATTTCATTTGCCATCGCATTGCCGGGGAAACATTTGGACATTTTTTAATGTACCCTTGTAAAATTTTACACTCGTTATAACTGAGTCATAAACCATTTCTAGAATTTATAGCACCTTCAGGTCAACCAAATGTAGCTTCCTAAAAACAGATGTTTCAGTGTAGCATACAGTAACAGCATTTATGATAGCCTGGTATATCGAGGAATTTGTATACTTTTCGCGAACGTATATCGCGATCGTGTCTTGTCGATCGTTTCGCAGATCGATAATATACATCGAACAGGTAGAACACAATACACCACTGCGGTGGATCGTGTACAAAGCATGTGGAGTCGACGTAGAAATGGGAGCCCGAACTCGCTATCTCTAAGTAGTGACGGGTACGACCTTCTGGCCCGCGCGAAGGAGCGCCACGATCCGGCCTCACGTACTTTTGCGGGCCGCGCGGCGTGCGGCGCGCCGGCCCGCGGGCCGGACCGCGCGCAAGACCGTCCGTGTAAAGGGCCCTAATCTCGGCGTGCGCGTAATCGCTCTTGGATACAGTCTCACCCGTTAACGAACTGTAGAATGACTCGCGCGGTGGTAAGCATGGATCCTGCAGCTTGTTCGCGCAATCAAGGTATTCGTATGGAAATACACCCTTTCGCGTCAATAAATTGAAATCTTCGATGGATAATGTTTCAAATTCGGATCGTAAAATTTTTAATTTATCCGCGCTAAGAAAAGATGCTAATTTGTCGAGACTGGTATTGAGAAATTTGTACGAATCGATGAATCGCAATTTAATACATTTTCGCGAGTCTGAGTCAGCCGTATCTTCAACATTTTTTGTGAATGAAATGTACTTTTCTTTCGTTATGGGCAATACGTCAACGCTGCCTTCGAAAGCGGTAGCTATTTCCTCGATAATGAAATGCGAATCGTAGCCGGATAAATTATGGAAAACTATGGGGATGTAAAACGCATTTTTATAATTTAAATTGCACTCCGAATGTGCTGGACCTCTAAAGCGTCCGGATAGATGGCAATGATCGCGAACTCGTACATCTTCAGACTTGAATGGTTCTTCGCAAACATGACAGTGTGTTGCATCGCGAAATGTCGTCCATTGTTCGGGAGTTAAATCAAGTATGGGAACATTGCTGGTCAGAATGGGTTTGGCGAAGTTTGCAAAATTTTCCAGTTCGTTGACGAACCATGATACACAATCCGCGTCGCGGCGACATCGATACGTCGACAGTGATGTATCGTACGAGCAATGCATATAATATGCAATGCTGTGCACTTTATGGTGTTGATACGCGCGCAATTTACTATCCATTTCACCCATTCGGTGATTGTCCTCTGTTTTTTCAATGATGCACTCAAGATCGGCGTACACCACGAAGGGGAGCCGCTCCTTCATACAGTGGTTGCTGAATTTGAGCAGATTGTTTCCTACGCTGGGCAACAGGATGGCGCAATCATTCATTTGCCCGCAGTCCAGCGAATGGGCCTCCAACTTCTCGGCAGATCCAAAGTAGTGCATGCATCTGCAAAAAATAAAAAATTTTTTTATTTAATTTTCTTCAACGATATTTTTTCAACGTTTCATAAGTTTATATACATACCGATCACAGATGAATTTCTTTGCCTTCTTCTTGCTCAACTGTGCGCTCACCAGCCGGGATAAGTCCTTGATCAGCACAAAGTGCCCTACATCGCCGTGCTCATGATTCGACGTGTAGAGCAGATTGACGTGTCGATCCCTCTTTTGGCTGGTGAGGCGCAGCGGAAAGACCATCGATCCTTTCTCCATCCCGAAGGTGTACACGTTGACGGAGATGCCGTTCTGCCGCTCAAACTTCCCAAGCTGCTCTAGGGACATTGGTAACTCAATGCCCTGGAGATTTAGCACCAATGTATAATGTGGATATGAACTTGGCCGATGAGGGTTTCTTTCGGCGGGATGGAGAGCTGCGACCACTGCCCACGCGAAGCAGGCGTTATCCTCGGATCGCACGCTAATTGTCGCTTTCTTCATCAATATTTCCCGCGGCAACTTGAAGTGGCACCCTGCGCGCAGCGGATTGTACTTATTAACGTTGACGGTTAGGTTGAGAATCCTCGGCAATGCCCATCCGCTGTCGCGTTCCTGGAACTCTTCCAACGATGCCAGGGTGGGTTCGATGACGCATCGTTGGTACCACTCCTGTAGATCACATGTACCGAAGAGTTCGCAGTTCCGGGTATTGATGCTTTTGCAAGCATGTTTGTCCCCCGCCACAAATTCGCCGTTGAACACAGTGTTCACTTTGAGGTTCTGATGTTTCCTCAAGGCGCCTCGTACATACTCCAGCACAATGGTCCCCGCAACCTCGAGGAAGTTGCGCGGCTCGATATAGTTCGAATTTAACACTGCACCAGTTAGTACGCGGGTATCGAACGCAGTGCCTATTTCGCGCCACAAAAGTCCTGTGCTCGAATGTCCGGCACCTTCATGCACGAAACGTCCGCGCAACGAATATTTTAGTCCTTCGAGATGAGCGATTCGAGCAACAAGCGATTGCTGAACACCGATCGATAATTGCGGGCGTTTCACTCGGCTGTGTTCTTCCAACGATTCGATACACTCGTTGCACCGTTCTTCCCACGCGAGGTATTCTTCCTGTGAAATCAATCGCGCAGATTGATTCAACAATTGGCGTTCTACTTGCGCGAATTCTCCCATGGTTGTAAATGAAATATGTCCTCGCAACACGTTGCAACGATTTGAGACTTTGTGCAGTTTAGAGTGCGCTTTTTAAGACTGATACCATGGTTTGGTATCTCTGCCTAACTCTTTTGGTGTACCCCCTCCCTCGAATGCACCGCATGCAAAAACGACGATCCGTCCCAGCATGGTTCTGCGCAGTTTCTGCCGATACAGCATAATTCTTTCTATGATTCGCGCGTATGACGAATTAGCGCGCAAAATCATCCAACACAGTTTCTGCTGACGCCGCCTAATTCTAAGATTCGGCGCTTTCACAGATATTATATTACATTCAACACGTGTCGAGACTTTTATCCTTGAAGGTGGGGCTCAAATTACATACAATCGCGCGATACGCTGCGATGTTAAGATTGGAAAACATTATGGAAAAATTGGTAGCTTTAAAATAAAATGCTGTGGTGGGGGAGGCAATTGCACCTCTATTTAAGCCGAGCTCTTGGACGCTATTCCATCAATCGCTCAGTAGCCTCAGTGACTTTGACGGAACAGACGGTACTTCGTAAAAAATATAGTGCACATCAAAATGTACAAACACAGCTTAAACGATTCATCCTGCGCAGCCGGCAACGATGGTGGGTTTCCAAATAAATGTCAACAACAGCAGCAACAACTACATCATCAAAAATCCAATATGAGGTATGTGCACGTTACTATACACTTTTCATTTACTTCATTCACTGTAAACGCAAACGACCGAAGTATAAATTTCATGTACTTGTTTCTTACAGTTCTGGATCCGTATCGCTAAAAACGATGAAAACATCGAAACCATCAATCGTACGGATCCTGGGGCGTGATTATCCACTGACTGCAACAGCTTATAAACGTCTAACTATAGGAATTCGCATTGGTATGGATTTGTGTCACGTCGAGATCGCCATAGCCGACAATAAAGGCAGCGAGTTAAGCTTTTCAATGTCTACGTGGAAGCTCCTGCTACAAAACGAGGTGGACATACTCCAACGATTACGCAGCAACGCAACATCGCCCCAAACTCACATTATAATTGATCATTTACGACTAGAGTTCACGCGTATGCATGATGATCAACTTATTAAAATCACCGATAATCGCGTTGTCATATATATGACTGAAGCCACGATGTGTAAACTATTCGCGTACAATCATTGCATTGAACATATGTACACGTGGCTAACTGAAAATATGTACGCTGTAAGCTGTAACAAACCTCCAAAACTGCGCCTTTCTTTTTCGCATTAATAAAACCAATTAATAAGCACTTAAATACTTATATTTTTATTATATTCTTATTAATCCTACTTTTATAAGGTGTTTAGTATTAATATTAAAATTAGCTCAGAGTATCGTGAGACGCGAGTGCGATGAAAGAGAGAATCGAGTGATGAAGAGTGGGAGAATCGAACGCATGCGCGATCCTCAGTCGATCGGCGGATCGGCGAGAGTAAGGATCGAGAGCAGAGAAATATGCATAGCAATGAGTGGGAGAATCGAGCGTTCCACGCGCGCCTGCGCACTAACCAGTCGATTTGTAGACCGGCTGGAGAACAGATCGAGCGAGTCGAGAATGATTGACGCGTTATAGTAGAACTCCATTCCTATTGGTGCGCTTCCAAAATCCAGAACATGTATAAATACGGGCACGATAGCCCAGAGATATTCATTCCATTCTATTCGGTTCATTCGATGCCAGTCAAGAATTCTATTTCAAACATTCAATTATTCAATGTAAAAGGATCATTTAAAGCTTATAGCTGATCCCAACATAAATTAATGCTCCAACTTTGGAAGCCGCTTTGTAGGCCCCTCGGTTCTGTCGAGCATCCCAACCAAAGCCATAGTCGCTAAGTTTGACGAGACGTTCAGGCCGTGGAAGCCGCCTTGTAGGCCCCTTAGTTAGTTGAAGCAAAGTTATTAATTCTTATTCTCAGGTTAGTACATTACTCCTGAGCAACGTGGGACTGAGATCACTCCAGGTGGCAAACCTGCCCCTGATGAAACGGAGAACAATTTAAAACGTATCTCAACTTAACATATTCAATTCCTAAATCCTAAACTATTACATAAACCTATTATCCTTCTATATTGACCGAGAGTCACTATCCATAATCTAATTCATTCTATCGACTAAGACGTTATTATTAGTCATTTAAGTTATATATATCAAATTGATCGATCAAACGGGCGTTCTTTTGTACCGACCGAGAGTCGCAACCCAAGACGATCAACTTTATTTCTTTGTACCGACCGAGAGTCGCAACCTATTTAATTATTATAATTCCTTTAAAATTATAAAGAGTTAATTTATGTTTGTTTGTATAATTCAGAAGTGTTTTCCCGAATAAACACTATTAAGTTAAATTCTTGTTCTTGAATTTTAATTCTTTATCGCACGCCACTCGAACCAATCCTGTAAGAAGCGTTACATCCCGCTCGAAACCGTTACACCCGCCTGACGCGACGCTTCCAGCAAACGCAATCGATCCACCAGCTCGTTGGGATCATCCCAGTGCACATAATCGATCTTGTTATCGTTTACCACCATGACTCGCGATGTCCTTAGACCTTTCCCCGCTTTACTGGTCAATACACGGTGTAGTAGTGGTGCAATTACATGTTTGTACTTGTATCCCTTGTTACCCAAATGGGGTTTTGTGCGTTATGGCCACGTCTGTGAGCATTCGTCATCAGCAGTATACTTTTGTATTTTTGTTTATCAGCATCTGTGTATATAGCATCATCGGGAATTCTCTTGAAAATCAGTTCGTACAGACCGGGCGTTCCTCCATATCTTATACTGTCTATGATTATATTATCATCCTTGTCCATATCGAAAACCTTATCCCCCAGCATCATTCCACTACCACCAAAGTGTGCACCGTATACATAATCTATGGTCGTATCCCTATCTCCACTTAGGATTGCGCTCATGCATTTTTGTCCCAGCGGACCGAAATGGTTGCGAAACGTTTCTTGCCCATCGGATGTTTGGAGTTGCTCTCTAATAGATGCTGCAAGCGACTCATCGGCAGAAGTTTCATACACGTCTTCGTCATCATTGGTTGTGAGCGACTGTACATCGGGAAATGTATTTATTGACGCAGGAGGAACCGTGGAATCGTTTGATGCGACATTCAACCGTTTCTGCTTCGATTGAACTGGTGTGGAGGTTACGAGCGAATTTTCCAATGACATGTATGACTGTTTACTATTTCTTTTACGCGATGCGTTCCATTTCGGCCGGATTTTTGTTTTAGGCGTTAATGTTTCAATGCTCATACTCGTCGCAGGTGATATGTCAGCTTCTGTCTCAGCAGTATTTTACAGAATATGTTTTAAGGGCTCGGTAATAGGTTTAAAGTATCTTTCCAGCGCGATATCTTCATCCATCTTGTCAGTCTTCAAATACTGATGTTTCCTGCGAATGGATTCGCTGGTTTTTGCAATTTTACTAATCATCATTGTATCGCAGACGTTGCTTTCCCACCGACGTGTTGACGACGACTGAGCATCTCACGGTACCGCAAACTCGTTAAATCCCTTTCTGTAACGTCCATTGGACATCGCGCTATCTTTATCTATCACCATGAAACCATACTCCCGCTGCTATCAATTACGACACAAAGCGCAGAAATCCTCGTAAGACATATCAGTGTTTACATGATCGTTGTACACATGTTTCAAGTTGGTACCATCCTGCTTAAACAGTATCAACAGATTCGCATTGTCGCGTATAAGATGTTTGGGAATCTTTGCATACGTCTGACAGAGATAGAAGCAGTCAACGTTCGAGTGGCGCCCCATTGCAAAGTATTCCCTTATCGTATCTTGCTTGTCGCATTCCACGTCATCAAAGATAGAAATGGAATTCGGAAGCGATTCGCTCGGTGGGATGACGTCACTGTTATTTGAAAATGTAAAGTAGCCAATTTCATCTATCGGAGTCAATAAATTCTCCAAATACTTATATTTTTTCTGTTGCAACGACTTGGAATACACGTACACGTTCTCAAAGCACACGCCGTGATGACTTTCCAACAAGCTGACCAGCACGTTGGTCTTTCACAATTTGACGGGCCACAAATGAGGCAGCGTATAGTGTTTAGTAGCATGCTACCGTGTCTGCGTCTCGTTTTCGGAGACATCATTTGCGATTTATCGTCAAAATTAGTCACGCGTATCGCCACAGGTTGTCGCACGAATCGCATCCTCTCCGTGAACTGCGAAAAATGATATTGATACGTCGAAGCTGCGGTGCGCTCTATTTATAGGCTCGCGCCGAAGCAAAACAGCTCATTATTCAAAATGCTTCTGATCCTGTCGGATGATTGTGATATTCGAGACCTAACCGCTGAGCAGTTGAAATATGTACCAAAGATTATTCTACTGCGAGAGTTTGGCAGACACATCGATCAGTTGTGGGACAGACTCCCCGAGCATATAAAAGCCGATTCTGAGGTTCAGCAGTATCGTCGGTGCTTGGAACATTATAATCGCCCTTGGCAGCGAACGCATATTGACGGTCCAGCACCATTGATTAAAAACTGCAGCGAATGTCGCCGAAGAGAGTAAAGAAAGGTTGTGGTCTGTTAAATCGGGCGATAAACGCGTTACCTATCGAATTACATATTCCGGGATATCAGTTTTGTGGTCCAGGAACTCATCTGGCAAAACGATTGGTTAGAGGTGATCGAGGCATCAATCCGTTGGACGCAGCGTGTCGCGAACACGATATTGCATATTCGCGTAGCAACGACCTCGGTGAAAGGCACACGGCAGATAAGGTTCTCGCTGACAAAGCGCGAAAACGCATCGTTGCGCGAGACTCGACTCTGGGTGAAAGAGGTGCTGCTACAGCTGTTTGGGCAGCTATGAAAGCTAAGACAAAAATCGGAATAGGGATGAAACCCCGCAAAAGGACTGTAAGGAGAGCATCGCAAAAGCGGATACATCCGGTGGCAAAACGAGGTGGCATATTACCACTTCTCCCGCTGCTAGGTGTTCTCGGATCATTAGCCTGTGGAGCAGCGGGGATCGCCAAGGCGGTAAACGATAATAAGATGATTAGGAGCTTGGCCTAACAACCCTTGAAACTTACCATACAATACCCAACATCGACTCGAGCAACGATAAATTCTACTTCACCACAAACTATGAGACCAATAGCAGCGTCGACACCACCCATGAATACATTACGATTCCCCACGGTTCATACGAATTAGACGCCATTGCCAAGTATTTGAAACAACGATTACTCGAGAGGTATCCTCAAAAACACGATGGCACCGATGCCAACGATGGCAGCGACAACGATGAGTATCCTATAGCGTTGCGCCCCAACAACAACACCATGAATAGTGAGCTGTACTGCTCGTTCATTGTAGACTTTACGAAGCCCAATAACATTGGATCGTTACTGGGATTCTCGACGAATCGCGTATTAGAACTGGGACAGTGGCACGAATCGGACGATCCGATTACTCTCATGAATGTGAACATTATTCGCGTAGAATGTAGCGTGACCGCTGGCGCGTACAGCAATGGGAAGCGCGTACATACGATACATGAATTTTCTCCCAGAGTACCGCCGGGATATAAGATATCGGAAACGCCCGCGCAGATCATTTACCTTCCAATCACCGCACAGGTCATTTCGGCTCTAACAACAAGAAGAAGAAGAAGAACAACAACAACAACTGCGACAGCTCTGATTACGCTAAAAAGAAGAGGCTCAGTGCTGCGAACATTGCATTTTTGAAATCGCTGGGATTCGTTGTACGCAATTAAGTTGAAAAATGACCGACATTCTAAGCATTGGCGCGAAGCCGACGTTGGATGATCGCATCGTCAAGCTTGAGACTCACACATACAACCCTTACGTCAACACGACGTTTGGATACAGCGATGAGATAAGACTACCTATACAGCAACAGGATTTATACACATTACCGTGTGAAAGTTTCCTCTACCTGGGGGGGAAATTGACGATAAATAAGCCGAATGATGTATCAACGGTGATGTTGGGAAATAATTGCATGGCATTCATATTTGATGATATTCGATACGAACTGAATGATGTGGAGATTGATCGCAACAGAAACGTTGGAATAACTAGCACGCTTAAAAACTATGTATCGATGACATCTGATGAAGACAAAAATATGGAGAATGCGGGATGGGGCTTGAAACGGCACGATGAGCTAATAGTGAAAAATCATTTCAATTTTTGCATCCCGCTCAAATATTTGTTGGGATTTTGCGAGGACTACAAACGCATGGTTATTAATGCACGTCACGAATTGATTTTAATACGATCGCGCAACGATAACAATTCTCTAATAGGATCGCCGACGTTAGAACCAGAAATTGAATTACTTAAAGTGCAATGGCGGATGCCTCACGTGACGCTGAACGACGTTAATAAGCTGTCGTTGCTACATGCTTTGGAAAGTGGACAAAACCTGAGCATTAGTTTTCGCTCGTGTGATCTGTACGAGTATCCTCTCTTACAGAGCACGACCAAGCATTCGTGGGCCGTGAAGGCAGCTGCACAGTTGGAGAAGCCGCGATACATTATCTTTGCTCTACGGACTGCTCGAAAGAATGTGATGACTGAAGATGTTACTCGATTTGACCACTGCAAATTGACCAATGTAAAACTTTTTCTCAATTCGGAATTTTACCCGTACGATGACATGAACTTGGACTTTGACAAGAATAGGCACGCCATCTTATTTAACATGTATACGCATTTTCGTAAATCGTATTACGGACATAGTTGCAACGAGGCATTATTCACCGTGGCCCAATTTTTGCAATTTGGCCCCCTCGTGGTGATTGATTGCTCGCGACAAAATGAGTCGATCAAGAATAGCACCGTGGACGTGCACATAGAATTTGATTGTAAAGAAAACGTACCTGCAAATACTACGGCCTACTGTCTGATTCTGCACGATCGGGTGGTTGAGTACAATCCGCTGACAAATGTGGTGCGCAAAATCAATTAAATTACTGCGCTACTTGCCCGCCCTCTCCTGTACCAAATTCGTACAAAATTTCATCGTGAAAATCGAGATGCTTTACGAGAAAAACTGCATTCTCCAGTCTGTCTTGGAAGCGAACGGACCTCTAAATTGTATCGATAATGGTCGTACCAACATTCGTTGACCTGCAAGGGTTCATCGTCGATGGAAGATTTGTCGCGAAGGAAGTGGCTATCCTACGAAAGGGAACAATTCTCTCGCACTATATTTTTGGGAGTTCGATGCCACAATATCTTCTTACAAAATCCGACAAATCGAGCATCCGGTGGTTGGTGGCAAAACATCATGGACTACGTTGGGAAGATGGAGACGTTCCGTACAGTATGGCTAAACAGCTAATTATGGAAGCTGTAGCGGATGCGATCGACGAGGAAGCTGACACACCCAATGTCGTATACGTTAAAGGGCTGCAGAAACGCGATTGGCTCGTGGATTTCCTCGATGAAAATACGAGAGCGGAAGTGATCATCGAGACGCTAGACATTGACTACGAGGATATCAAATCCCTAAATAAGCTCAACGTAGTTAATACTCTGCGATGTGGCAGACACGCAAAGCACTGTGCCATGCAAAATGTATTTAAAATATTCAACTGGTGGTCTAAACGCCAGAGGGAAATACACAAATAAAATATAATCAATTTTTAATGCATAACTGCTTTTTCTTCACCCTCCTCAACCTCCAACCTTCTGCATGTACGCTAGATTAAGACGATAGTTGTAATTATTATGTACATGTAGTACGATTCATGATCAACGCGGTATGATAAACGTTTGATAGACGTTCAGAGTGGTACGTTAGGCGTTGAAAGTGGTACGATAGACGTTGAAAGTGGTACGATAGACGTTGAAAGTGGTACGATAGACGTTTGATAGACATTCAGATTGGTACGTTAGGCGTTGAAAGTGGTACGATAGACGTTGAAAGAGGTTCAATAGACGTTCGATACACGTTCAAAGTGGTTCGATACATGTTTGACACACGTTCAGAGTGGTACGATAAACGTTGAAAGTGGTCCAATACACGTTTGATACACGTTCAGAGTGGTACGATAGATGTTGAAAGTGGTTCGATACATGTTCAATGCGTGATCAGAGTGATACGATAGACGTTGAAAGTGGTCCAATACACGTTTGATGCACGTTTAGAGTGGTACGAATGACGTTGAAAGTGCTACGATAGACGTTGAAAGTGGTACGTTATGTGTTGAAAGTGGTTCAATAGACGTGCAATACACGTTCGATACGCAATCAAAAGTGGTGTGACCTAGTCGAATGATGTGCCCATAGAAGAAGGGAGAAAAATTCGAAGAACATGATAAGTGCACTCCGAGGACAGTCAGTGAAGAAGAAGATAAGTACATGGAGGAGGATGGTCAGCGAAAATGCAGGTGGCCTGTGATGAAGATGGCGAAGAACAAAGGCATCCTACTTTGCAAAGCTATGCATTTCTCGATTTCATCATAGGAGGGGGTTTCGACGTGTGAGAGCCAGGAGATGTATCGAGACCAGTTGTCTTCAAATCGTGGTCAACGTGCAGTCACTTTGACAGTTCTTTGAAACACTTTTTGCATTTTTTGTGTTACGTGAAATTGCTTTGAAGAAGATTGCTTTTGAAGGATATTATCAATCTTCAACGCATGGAAATACAATCGATTAATACCGTAAGTTTCCATTATCATATTTTAGTGAATCGTTGTTTTAGTAACTTTGAGAATTATAAGAAAACTCGGTTTCAGATTATGTCATTGCCCATGAATTTGAAACGTCCGGCTACCGCTACGATCACCGCTGCTGCGGCAGTTATCCATTCATCCAGCCCGAAAATGTATGTGGCCTGTCGAAATGTTGCGGTTCAAACCGAAGAAATTCGATGTGCAGAACTTTATGAGGCGGAAGCTAATCAGGATGGCGACATTTTTTTAAAAGTTTTTAAAAAATACGATAATCCAATACACGGCTACTTCGAGTATGATGAGGAATATTGGATGCATCGATATGAACAACAAACGTATTTAGGCGATTTCGATGATGATGGTAATGTACAAATAACTATATCTCGGAATAATCATGCGTATCATCCAAAGAGTGTGGCTTGGCGAAACGTCAAAGCGGAAAATATTGATTTTGATACCTATAGGAATAAAGTATCGGGGCTTCGGGCTAGTGTTGTTGCAGTTCAAACTGACCCTGTGCAAGTTCCTATGGATTTACCATTAACTAATCTATTTGCTGATGATGTGATCGAGTGGGATAATTAAGCCAAATAAATTTTAATTATTCTTTTTATATTCTATATTATTCCTTCATATTATTCTTTCATATTATTATTTGTAACAATATATATCTTAAACATATATTATTTCTCTATTTCATTCACCCATCATCCTCCCCGTCATCTAATTTTAAGATTTTGCGTTTCTGTGTTACATTTCATTCTTCGCGCTGCCAAGTGACATCACCCTGCACGGCCGTTCTAGAGGAGTTGAATTACGCGAGATCGCGCGATACGCAGCGACGTTAAATCGGAACGCTTTGAAATACAGTTAGCTTTAGAATGCATGCGATTCTATCCCCTATGTAGTGGTGTCTCTTTCCCTCCTAGAATTTTAACTTTAAAGTAATGCTCCTCTCTTTCCCTCGAAGACGCGGTGTCGAGAAACGCCGATCTTTCCCGACATCGTCCGAAACAATTTCTGATAAAATTTCTCATAAAAATAAATTATTATTATACGCCGACGTTTGGCAACGGCTGATGGTGTGTGTGTGTGTGTGTGTGTGTGTGTGTGTGTTTGTGTGCGTGTCTCACATGTGTGACGCTCCGTTGGTTTCGCTATATGTACCATTCGGAAAAGACTAATGTCAGAGACGGCGTTTGGGGGAGTTGGTTAGGCGGCTGACTCGTACCGCGGAGGTCTTGGGTTCTCGAGCCCCGTCGCCCCGAGAAGTTTTTTCATTTATATTAATATCATAAAATTAATATTTCCTTCCTTACCGACAGTCTGTACCACGCTCCAGAGTAGCACCTTCCTTACCGACAGTCTGTACCACGCTCCAGAGTAGCGCACCTTCACCCGCGGTTCCTCCTCCTCCTCCTCGATGATACCCCCCACCACTCCGCCATCTCTATGACGTCATCCGCCGTCAGCCCGCCGACGAAAAAACAAATTTTCTAATTCAAATTTGAGTTTCAAGATCATGATCATAAAAATCATGCATATCCTTGTATGAATAGAATTTCAAATCCATTTTTCTTCAATATACTATAATATTTATCTGTTTATTTTCTAATTTTTCTTTATTTTACATTTTTCCTTTACTTGCATGGTTTTCCTTTGCGCGGTACGCATCTACCGTGTAAAAACCCAGGTGTACATAAATATTAGGTATTTGTGATAATTTTTTTAGAAGTAAGATGCTCGATGGGTTTGGAGTACACTCGCACCACGAGGGCCACCGAGGCGAACGAGTAGATCCAGTGGCAAGCGCGCGATTATCCCGGAACGGACACGTCTTGTTCCCAACATGTCGAATGTGACGAAATTATGACGTGTTTGATATCGTTTTCATCGGGAAAACATAAGGATTTCATTAGTGTTATCCATTTTTCAATTTGTTCGAAAATAAGAGATTTTTACATGCTGTAGTAGAGATTTCACGTTTTTATTGCATGGTTCATTATGCTCCAAGAGTCGAACGTGGAGCTTTTATTGATGGAAGCTGCTCAGGGGTTCTCGAGTCTGAAAGGAGCGATTTCGGGGGGACTGTAAATGCCATGGTTTCTTTCACAATCTGTTATACCTTCGACGGCCTAGGATCTTTCATTGACCATGCAAGTACATTATTTGGGCTCTTTGTCAAACATATGGTCGCCAGGCATAGAGAATGGGTTTCCGCGTTGATGGTTTTATGGGCTCTTTAGGTAGAGGTTGAGGCGAGTGCTGCGTGACTTCGAAACACTTAGTCATCGTCAATCGTGTTCGTGTCACGTCTCGTATTTGTGATCGCGACCCTCGTTTACCACTCGCCAAGTTAATCTTGAGTGGCTGTTTTAAGATTTCGGATAGACCTCGATAGTGAAGTGACTTTGATTACTCTCTCGAAAACGGTAGAGAGTTCCGAAAAATGAACAGTTCGTGAAAGAGTCCGAAACGATGACACGTATGAATTTCACTAAAAAAGCTGAGTCTGAACGATGACTCGTGGAATTCTTGTTTCGATGCAGTCCGAATGACGACTCTTGCGATTCTCGGTTTGATGGAGTCCGAACGACATCTCTTGCAATTCTTGGTTTGATGGAGTCCTAACGACGACTCTTGCAATTCTGCTTTCGATTTCCGGAGTCCGCTTCCTCCTCTGTTTCGGCCCCCACCGATTTGCACGTTCGGGGGTATCGACGATTTGTAAATTTCTTGAAAATCGATATCGATTGGTATATCGACCTGAGGAAGGATCCCCAGTCACTTCGATAGGGGTGGAACGACCCCTCCCTGGCCATTCAGCGGCAATGGTGGTGGAAGGTCTCGACCACCCCGCGACGGTGGTGAAGGAAATTCCTCCCTCCGGTCGAAGGCCGCGAAAATTGGGGAGGAAGATCGGACCCCGGAATGGCGTGGCTCGAACGGGCCCACGCACGTGTTTCCCTGTTTTATGGCCGTATTGTACCACGAGTCGGCATCAACCCTCCGAAGGTCCGAACGGAGGATGATTTGGCGTAATGGTACCGACTGCGGGGCAATAAGTTCCTCGATGGTTATTGCTAGGGAGGAACACGCCACTCGACGAAAGCGCGAAATTACTTTATGAATTTGTCAGATGTGGGATTTTTTCGGAAAGTCGAATGAATAGACAAAGTGTCTAAAACGAACCTCGGATTTCCACATCTGGCAGCAATAAACACGATTGCTTCGTCGAACGGAACAAATCGTACCTAACTTTCTCAAGAATTTTATTACTCTAAGCTACGCCATAAACTGCCTGGAAATTAAAATAGTGCCAGCCAATTTAGTCTGGAAAACTATTTTCATTTTTAGACGTAGAATGGAAATACATCTAGCGCACAGGCTGAGTCACACGCACTTGATGCGCGCGATCTGATAAAACATTCTGAAAAATTACCAATTCAACAGTGAGAACAATGAAACATGGTTCAATCTAAAGTAAATTAATAAAGAGGAAGGTAGAAAGTACCTCATAGCCTTACAGGTCGACAATCTATAGTTATTTAACGAAATGTCTGGCACCTGGAGGAAACCTCCGCGTGCGCCCTCTCGCGGGTTAAGGAGCCTGCTTTTGACATAGATACGGACACATTCTGCCGCGGGCTCTTTGAATTGTTGATTTTTAAGCCGGGAAGCTAACAAGGGGACGCCAGGGATGTGGAAATGTTTTTTGGAACAACTGTATATGGGGGTCGTAGTACTCATGTAGTATGAAAATACCAGTTCGGCTTTTAGTCGAATGGACCTTCGTTTTCGAGATATTGTAATTTTTAAAGTTTTTAACGTACGTAGTAATCCAGATATATATCTACCATCTATAGTAACCTACACCCAAGAAGGTTTTGTGGACACAATGGTAGCGCGTCAGATTGTCACGAGGGCACCTTGGATTTTTTTTAACAATTTTTCCCGCGGAAATATATTTTGTGAATATTACGTATTATATACAGTATGTTACATAAATATATATAGTACGTTACATATTACTCTACGCAAATTTTAATGTTAAAAAAAAAACGGTAATTTTGACGGCTATCCCATTTCACCTGCTCGACAATCGCTGGCGTCGAAAGTTTCGGAATGAAATATTTTTGCAGTACAAGAAATATGAAAACACCGGTGAAAGAGATGATTAGAATAATTTGTTATGTTATAAATGCATTTTTAATTAACCTTAAAAATTGCGTAGAGTAATAATATGTAAAGTATATGATGCGTAATATCCACAAAATATATTTCCACAGGAAAAATTGTTTAAAAAAAGGAGTATACAGGGTGCCCCAAAAATGTCGGAGTTCCTTGAAAGGGGTCACTCAGGGGGTGATTTGAAACAACTTTTTCCTTAGCGAAAATATTGTCCAAAGTTTCGTTAACGAGATATTAACAAAAACCCCCGACCAATCAGAGCGCGCGCCTTCCGCCCGAGCTCCCGTTGTAGCGTTGGCTACGCAGTAGGCGGCTGCGCTTGTACTACGAAGGTACGAACAAGCAAGTCGGCATGCATCGAAGGAAACCGCGTTACACAGTTTTTTTAAAGCAGAATCTTAAATAATAATTGTTTGAAGTGAGAGGACAAGAAATACGCAAATTTCGTTTTCAAATAAGGCATAAACGAAAAGGTCACCGTGTTTACACGCTCTCGCACGCACATTTAAATCGGCCGATCAGCTGTCGCGCTGATTTTGGCTGCAACAGCAGTGATATTCGTAAGCTACCAGAAAAATGGCAAAAGGTAATTAACAATAATGGTAATTATTTCGATGAATGAGTTATTTTCATATTTTTTAAATCAAACTGTTATTGAACCATAAAATCGAACAGAATTTATTTCTACACCTAATAATCACTAATAAATTAAATAACACTCACGCCTACGAGCATTCCTTTCCTTCCTTTCCTTCCTTTTCGGAATCCTGTGTCACAAAGTAGGGCACTGTGCCGATCCTGGTCATCGGTGGACGAAAAGATTTATGGTAGGGTTGCGCCCACTGCTCAGCTGATCGCAGGTATACGACATCACCCGAAGGTAAGGATCGCAACGTCAAGTGCGTCCGGGTTAATGTACCGAATATTCACTTCACTGCACGGTCACTAACACTGATCACTTAATTTACTTTTCATGGAACGTGTTGTTCCTAAGTTATAAAACTGGTGGCCCCGAAAGGGGCCGATTATTGTTAGTTGAGCTGTTGCTCTATGTGACCACCCTCAGCGTCTATGCTCGCGTTGCGGCATCATTGACTCCGTTGAGAATAATCTTGACGCCAAACGCCGAATCGTACCCTCGCTGGGGGTTTGGATGTGCGGGTATTCCCGTGCAAACGCTCGCACAGTAGCATTTGCGTTCCCGTTGTTCCCGGCGAATACCCAGAACATCGCGTAATATTCTTGAGCGATGAACATTTCTGGGATGAGATTGCTAGCTGACTGACAGGATTTTTTCCAAGCAACTTCCTCTACCCCGATTCTCTCGTTCCATTATGAGTTAACTCCCACCAGGACAAGAGGCTTTAGGTAAAAAGAAGCCAGCACATTTTCGAAACACACGTGCATTGCAGAAGTGCAACGAACGACCCATCCTACACTTTCACAAAAGCCCGCGCTCCGTCCTTTTACTGCCAATGTACCCGTTGCTTCGAGATAGACAGCAGACACCACGTGTTTCGTTTCGAAAGGTCCCGAAGAGAAGAGAAACAGAAAGTCTTCCAGTTGCTATAAAGAAGAAAAGGCACACCATTCCTGTTTCCGTTTTCCGATACCCTGAGTTCACGTCAGCTACGAGGCGGAACCAGCTAAGCCATAAATTACCCAAAACAAATCGTTCTCTACCGCCGACTCGCAGGACAATACGGTAATAAACCGCGACCCTGAGAAATGCTTTGGCTAATCAGCCTGATTAATTTTTTAGATCTAGCAATTAAAAAGTAATATCCAACATCAATACGCCTCGCGGAGAGATACAGGAAGAAAGGGGGTAACTCGTTTACTGCGCGTAGTCCCGCCTGCTTCGTGTTTCCTTCAAATTAAAGACAGTTCCCTTATCTCTCGAGTATAAGCACGCGCTAGAACTACAAAACAAAAGCACACGTTGATGTATTCCGTGCGAGAAAAGGTGGGCATGAATTCCGAATGGTCGTAACCTAATCAATCTGCCCTGCATCCCTCCCAAACGGCCACTGTTTTGAAGAGGCCTTCTTCACAGCCATGTCTCCTCCCCAAGATCCACCAGTATAAACACGCTCTTAAATTTGTTTTGAAATTCGAGCGCGTGCTTATACTCTAGAGACAAGGGATCTGCCTTTAATTGGAAGGAAGGACGAAGCAGGTGGGACTACGCGCAGTCAGCGAGTTACCCCCTTTCTTCCTATGTCTCTCCGCGAGGCATATTTAAAATTAATCAGGCTGATTAGCCAAAGCATTTCTCAGGGTCGCGGTTTATTACCGTATTGTCCTGCGAGTCGGCGGTAGAGAACGATTTGTTTTGGGTAATTTATGGCTTAGCTGGTTCCGCCTCGTAGCTGACGTGAACTCAGGGTATCGGAAAACGGAAACAGGAATGGTGTGCCTTTTCTTCTTTATAGCAACTGGAAGACTTTCTGTTTCTCTTCTCTTCGGGACCTTTCGAAACGAAACACGTGGTGTCTGCTGTCTATCTCGAAGCAACGGGTACATTGGCAGTAAAAGGACGGAGCGCGGGCTTTTGTGAAAGTGTAGGATGGGTCGTTCGTTGCACTTCTGCAATGCACGTGTGTTTCGAAAATGTGCTGGCTTCTTTTTACCTAAAGCCTCTTGTCCTGGTGGGAGTTAACTCATAATGGAACGAGAGAAACGGGGTAGAGGAAGTTGCTTGGAAAAAATCCTGTCAGTCAGCTAGCAATCTCATCCCAGAAATGTTCACCGCTCAAGAATATTACGCGATGTTCTGGGTATTCGCCGGGAACAACGGGAACGCAAATGCTACTGTGCGAGCGTATGCACGGGAATACCCGCACATCCAAACCCCCAGCGAGGGTACGATTCGGCGTTTGGCGTCAAGATTATTCTCAACAGAGTCTGCTCAACTGCTCAACTAACAGTAATCGGCCCCTTTCGGGGCCACCAGTTTTATAACTTAGGAACAACACGTTCCCTGAAAAGTAAATTAAGTGATCAGTGTTAGTTACCGTGCAGTGAAGTGAATAATCGGTACATTAACCCGGACGCACTTGACGTTGCGATCCTTACCTTCGGTCGTATACCTGCGATCAGCTGAGCAGTGGGCGCAACCCTACCATAAATTTTTTCGTCCACTGATGACCAGGATCGGCACAGTGCCCTACTTACTGACACAGGATTCCGAAAAGGAAGGAAAGGAGGAAAGGAATGCTCGTAGGCGTGAGTGTTATTTAATTTATTAGTGATTATTAGGTGTAGAAATAAATTCTGTTCGATTTTAGGGTTCAATAACAGTTTGATTTAAAAAATATGAAAACAACTCAAGCATCGAAATAATTACCATTATTGTTAATTACCTTTTTGCTATTTTTCTGGTAGCTTACGAATATCACTGCGATAGAAATTCGGTTGCTTTATACCGGTTATGTAAATCCAGTTTGAAAGAATTTATTCATACACCTAATACTATTTTTTAAAATTAGTTATGTTGGCCGTAATTAAACTACGGATTTTTACCTCAATAACGAATTATGATCACATGCCGTACATTTTTTGTTACATTACCTTTTCGTTTATGCCTTATTTGAAAACAAAATTTGCGTATTTCTTGTCCTCTCACTTCAAACAATTATTATTTAAGATTCTGCTTTAAAAAAAACTGGGTAACGCGGTTTCCTTCGATGCATGCCGACTTGCTTGTTCGTACCTTCGTAGTACAAGCGCAGCCGCCTACTGCGTAGCCAACGCTACAACGGAAGCTCGGGTGGAAGGCGCGCGCTCTGATTGGTCGGGGGTTTTTGTTTATATCTCGTTAACGAAGCTTCGGACAATATTTTCGCTAAGGAACAAGTTGTTTCAAATCACCCCCTGAGTCACCCCTTTCAAGGAACTCCGACATTTTTGGGGCACCCTGTATTATATATGTGACTTACGCGGGGACTTGAACTCCGGTCGCCGCACGGTGGTCAAAAATGACACAGTCGGCGTCAAAATTCAATTCCCACGCCAAATCGAAAGGAAAATCAACGACCCTTGGTATACTGGGGTATTAGGTGTTACGAGCCGGGGCTGCGGCAACGCGAGAGGCCGACGAGAAGGGTATTTCCCAAGGAATATGGTTTATGAATTTGTTAGTAAGGTGTGCGGACGAACCTGATGCGAAATCAGGGAGCCTCTAGGTTTGGAGTCAAGCGCGTACGAACCTGATTCGAAATCAGGGAGCCGCAGGAGGGTGAAACGTCGTGAACGAACCCGATGCGAAATCGGGGTGTCACTAGGATGATGTTCACAGACGAACTCGACCCGAAGTCGAGGAGCTGTTAGGAGGTTGGATTATTCACAGACGAACCTGGTGCGAAACCAGGGAGCTGTTCGGAGGTTGGTAGACTTACAGACGAACCTTGTGCGAAACCAGGGAGCTGTAGGATACGGACGAACCTGATCCGAAATCAGGGAGCCGTAGGAGGGTTAAGCGTGGACGAACCCGATGCGAAATCGGGGAGCCACTAGGTTAGTAAAGATTCCTTGTTTTGGATGAAAGGTTGCGAACGAACCTGATGCTAGATCAGGGAGTCGCGGGAAATGTTAGTAATGCCTCGTAACTCTTAATTTATGTTCGATACAACTCGAGCGGTAAAGTTGTATCAGTGGGTGAGTGCTATTAATATTATAAGGATCGCTGGGTAAAAGATGGGTTTTAACGAATCAACTCGATTTAGACGTGAACACCATTCGTGTATTCAATAATGAATTATAGTACAAATGTAAGTGTCGCGGTTAAATAGTGTAGTAAATGTGTATAAATTACCACTAATTTGCTCGGTGTTGACGCACTGGCGATGCGGGGCGTACGAGCGGCTATTTTAAAGTGCCCAATAGAATATAAACCGAACTCGCGGATTCTATGTGGTCAACTATGATTCCGACGGAGACTTTAGCTCGATCTTACTGAATTCAACCGACTCGGTACGAGCGTGACACGACGTTACTCTACGCGTGACTGTACTGCTTTTAACCGCAGAGGGTAGAAACCAAAGGGTTTATATAGTCCCAAAAATGAGTGGGGATGCATTAGAAATTTCCATATATGGAAATTCTTCGGGGTCGTCGTCGTGTCACTCCCGTTCCCATGGTCGTGATCCAGATGGTCGATATCATGACCCCCCTTTGTGGTATGTGATAAGCAAAAGGATTTTAGGGCGTTTTCCCTTCGCAGACGTGAGCTCGAAAAGTGGTTGAGAGCGGCGTATGGGAAAATTCCACATACGTAACATAGGTATCGCTGATTACGAATCCGTTGCAGGTTTTTTGAAAAAGAAAATGGCGGATCCAATATGGCCGCTCAATGTTGACAAAAACTGAAAAAATACGAATCCTACGAAAGAAACACGTTGTTTATTCATATCCTACAGCTATAACTATATATTTTATGAATCTATAAATGTGCATCACACTCTGTAGAATGGTATTCTAATGAATAGTTGTTAAAAAATTATTGTTAACAATAAAAAACATCATTATTTACTAATTTTATCATTTCCGCGACAAATACTGCACTACGTGATTAATCTAACCTTTAAATATTTATCGGAGTCGAAAATAAAGATTATTGACATAAAAAAATGTTAGTATATTGTTTATTAATAATTTGTTTAAACAATTTTTTAACAAAGTGACTGAAATCCATTTCAGAAAATCAAATTGATCATATTTTGTTGTAACATTAATAAAAACAATTATTAACAATTAATTGTTACCAAACAATTTGTTAACATAATCGATTTCAGTAATATTCAACAAGACAAGTGCAATTTGGAAGGTGCATTGTTTTTATGACGTAGGTACCCACTAAGTACGGATTCTTGGAAATTTCATCCCCAAGGGGGTGAAAAGGGGTAAAATTTATTTTCTCTGATTCCTTAATATCTCTTAGGTCCGATTAGATATCACCTTGGTCTTCACTTACAACGGTTGCCGACACAAATACCTAAAACTCAATTTCAGGATTTTGCCCTAATCAACCCCTAAGGGGGTGAAAAGGGGTATAATTTGTTTTCACGGATCCCTCATAAGTTCTTCGGTCCGATTCGATATCGATACTTGGTTTAAGCCTAGCAACACAAATGCCTAAAAACCAATTTCAAATTTATATTTGATCACTCCAATCGGACCGAAGAAGCAAGGGAGCTTAAAGCCGAGGATTCGATTTAGCTCGGCGTCCAGAGCGGGTGACATGAGAAAGAGGGGTCTTGATCCCTTGGCCCCGCCTCCTTCCTTCCCGGTTCCGATAATGCCCCCCCCCCTCCCCCGAAAAAGATTCCACAGTGGGTTATCAGGGCAGATTGGCGGTTATCACCGGCTGGGAAGATTGGTCGGCTTTTGGCGAATGTGGCCACCCTCCTGGGGGGTCTAAAAGAGGCGTGTCGTGATTTGGCAGCGGCGGCGGCTACTATGCATGGAGCTCCTGGGTCCGGTATGGTGGATATTACCAGGGAGGTGGCTAGAGGCTGCGAGGAGGCAGCCATTGCTGTGGCTGACGCCATTGCCACAAACTCCATCGGCAGGTGGAAGGAAGGCAAGGGAGGGCAGCAGGGGGTGAGGTTGAGAGAGGAACAGTGTTCCCTCCCCCTCTTGTTGGCCCGAATTCTTTTAATCCCTCTTCAATCCTGCCGGCACCTCCGAGGAAGATTACCCGGGATTGGGGAGTCCAGGCGGAGGCGCGGTTGCCTATCAGCACCCCTCCCCCGTTCCCTCCGCTGCAACAACAACAACGACAACAACCACGCAGCAAGAACACCAGCAAGAAGGGTAACCCCAAAAAGAGGGCTAGAACATCCCCCCAGGATGCTGCAACCGAGGCGCAGAAGCGCCTGTTCGTGGAGGTGATACACGTGGGAAGCGTTAACGCTCCGTTGGAGGAGGTAAAGCTCTCGGCCGAAGTAGAAGGCGGGGCTGTTCCACGCCCACAGCAGCCCGAAGAACAGCAAGAGGAAGGCTGGCGGGTCCAGGTGTCGCAGTCACAGCGGCGAAATAAGAACCTGCAACGCCCGAAACTACGTGCCCAGCAACAGCTGGGTGTTCCGGGGGAGGATTCGGTCCAAAAGACCTTAGAAGAGGGTAAGGGAACTCCCAATACCACCCAGGGTACCCCCCGGCTGGACGGCCCGGAATACCTACCTTGTGGGCAGGGTAACCTGTCACCATTGCGTCGAACCGCCCTCCTCCCCTCTCAGGATAAACCCCTGATGGGGCGGATCCCTGACCAGGTCCAGTTCCGGGGACTGGGCGTAGGAGGAGGGGCCTGGGCAGTGATAGGAGGCGCCCGGAGGTGGTCCTTATTAGAGTCCCGGTGGGCGGCACCTATATTAATACATATAGGGTCGCAGTGACCCAGGGTCGGGTCGCTTTGACTGGGATAAAGGCGGTTAAACGCACGGGCCTGGGTCATGTCCTCCTGGAATTGGAGGCGAAGGGGTACGCTGTGGAGATTTCCGCGGCCCTTATCCAGGCTACGGGGGGCAAATTGGCTTGCGTACCCATACAGGACAAAACAGCCCTTGAAGTTCGGGATATTGACCCACTGGTCGACCCGCCTACGCTGTGTAGGGACCTTGGTGGAGCCCTGAAGATTTCGGAGTCGAGCTGCTGGGCCCGTTCGCTCAGGCTCGCCTCAAGCGGCACTCAGACTGCGGCGGTGGAGGTCCCCTCTAACCTCCTTCCGAAGGGTATGGAGACCGTCTGTTTTAGGACGGGTCTCACAATGGTACGTGCCAGGCCCCTCGCGAAGACAGTTCGGTGCTTTGCGTGCCACCGATTGGAGCATCTGGCTTTAGAATGCCCTTCAGTTCAGCGGGGGAAGGAGAGGTGCCGTAAATGTGGGGATTTGGACCACGTTATTGCCGCATGCAATCGGCGGCTGGGGTCAAGGGACCTGGAGTGGCCCACGTGGCGGCGTCGTTGGCCTGTCCGGCCGTTAGGAGACCACCGGTGGCGGGGGGGGGGGGGGCGAGATCCGTTAGACCCGTGTAATGTTAAAGATCCTTCAGATTAACCTTAACCGGTGCAGGCTGGCGCAGGATCTTATGATCTAGAATGCGTGCCAGCTAAACGTGGACCTCGTGATCATCTCGGAACCATTTAGGCTATTACCCGAGTGGAACGAGGATGTCATGGGGGACGCAGCGGTTTGGGTCACCGGGTTTAATGGGAGATTTTCCTCCCTGACCCCCCCCCCCCCCGTCGCCGCGGAGGGCGTGGCTACTACAATTGTGGATAAGACGATCGTAGTTAGCTGTTATTGCGCACCTAGCAAGAAGCGGCCGGAGTTTCTCCGTTATATGGAGGAGCTCGAGGCCATTTTGGTCTCCCTAGTGTCCCCGGGCAGAAGGGTGGTCCTGGCGGGTGATCTTAACGCCAAGTCCCTGGCGTGGAGGGGGGGGGGGCGCTAAGACTGACATGCGAGGAAATGTCTGTATGGGGGTATTGGCCAGGCTGCGTCTAGTCCCTATTAGACTCCGACAGAAGGCCACGTTTCACCGAAATAAAGATTCGTCTTTTATTGACGCCATGTCAATGGATAGGGGCTGGCTGGGAGGATAAAGAGGAGTGAAGTTTTATCCTACTTCACTGCCTCGGATCATCGCTATGTCCTCCACGTTCTCGCAAAGCCGAACGTCCCCAGCTCGTCACCTGTGGGCCGCTGCTCCCCCTATTCCATCAACGACCTGGATCCTTCGGTGATCGTGGCCAGTTACGGAACTCCGGATGGCCACATTCAATCCCTCCTCCGTGCGGACGCGGTTCGTGGCCGACGGTATTTCACGTGCGACTGTTTTCAGGCCGTTTGGAGGGTGTGTGTGCGGAGACCCTGCGTCCGAGAACCCTTCCGCGTGGGGTGCGGAAGCCCAATTTTTAGTGGACGCAGGAAATTGCTGAGGCCCGGAGAGGCATGCACAGGGCCCGGAGGGCCTTCCAGAGGAGGAGAGCGAAACAAGACCCCCACCTTGAGCATCTTAGGCGGGAATATTCCTTGGCGAGACGAGCGGTCCAGATCTTAATCTGGCGCTCTAAGGAAAACCTCTGGAGGGCCCTCCAGGGTACTGTGGATGACAATCCGTGGGGGAAACCCTACAAGATCGTGATGGCGAGGCTGGAGGGTAGGGCCCCACGTGTGGTGATGTCAATGGACCAGGTGGACTTGGTCGTTGACACCCTGTTTTCCACCTCGTCGCCATCCATGCCCCCAGCCGGGCCTCTCTATCCCCGCGCACTCGTCTCCTTGCGACGCTGGATGGCTGGCCCCGAGGCCGTCCCGGTGATTTCCGCCGATTTGGTAGCCGGGGCCTTGGAATGTATCAAGCTTAAGAAGGCCCCTAGCCTTGATAAAGTTCCCGCAGAGGTGGTGGCCTGCACGGCCAGGTCCGATCCTGAGGCTATATGTGAGATGGTCACCGACACCCTGACGAGGGGTAGTATCCCGGCTTCGTGGAAGATGGCTAGGGTCATCCTCATCCCGAAGCCGGGTAAGGACCCCTTATCCCCTTCGGGCTATAGGCCCATTTCCAACCTCCCCGTCCTTTCTAAGGTGTGAGATTACGTGGTGAAGGGGGTTATCGAACGTCAGCTGGGTAGGGATCCTTTTCACCCCAGCCAATTTGGCTTTCGTCGGGGTGTCAGCACCATGGAGGCTGCCACGGAGGTGGCCAGGTTTGCGGAAGGGTGTAGGAGAGCGCAAAGGCTCTGCGTCCTCATCTCCTTGGACGTCCGCAACGCGTTTTATACGTAATCCTGCGGGATTGCGTAGAAGGGACGTGGACTCCTACACCCTGGCCACTCTCGGGGATTATTTCTCCGGGAGAGGGACCACCGTCCATTCTATGGAGGGTACGGTGGTCCGGGAGATATTTGCTGGTATTCCACAAGGGTCCGTTCTAGAGCCCTTTTTGTGGAACGTTGTGTACGACGGGCTCCTCACCGAATTAAGCGGGAGTAGGTTCGTCCGCCCAGTGGCGTACGCGGATGACCTTACCCTCCTTTTCTCGTCCAGAAACCTTTTCCAACTGGAAAATATAATGGCGACCGCAATGGCCGGGGTGAAGAGTTGGTTTTACAAAAGGGCCCATAGGACCGCCCTTACGAGGATGACGGCGGCCTATAGGACTGTTTCCTATAGGTCGCTTTGTGTGCTGGCGGGGCGGTTGCCCCTTGACCTTAAAGCGAGAATGGGCAGGGCGGTTTTTGTGGCGAAGGCCGAGGATAGGGCTGATCCTTCCCTAGCGGCTGACTTCGACCTTAGAAGGCCGAGGATCCGCCTACATAAGGCCCGGGCCCTACAGGAGGCCATGCAGGCCTGGCAGGAGGCGTGGGACCATACTCCGGCCACCGATTGGGTTAGGCGCTTGGTCTACCGGGTCGACACTTTTGTGGACCATCTAACGATGCAAATTATGAGCGGACATGGGTGCTTCCATAAGTTCCTTGGCAGGATCCGGAAGGCACCTACCGCGTCGTGCCTTGAGTGCGGTGATCCACTGGACAACGCGGAGAACGTTTTGATGGTCTGCCCGGAGTATGCGCCCTAACGCGCGGCCCAGGAGGCCGGTCTGGGGGCGCCTCTCGAGGTGGCCACCCTCATTGAAAGGGCCATAGCTTCTCCTGAAAAATGGGAGCATTTTCGCGAATTTGCGACAGCGGTAATGACTGTTCGCCTTGCGAAGGGGAGGGAGGCCGACCGCCTCCGCCGCGAAGAGTGGGCGGTGGCCCTTAAGGAGGCTGTGGCCCGTAAGGCGTTAGACAGGCAACGGCTCGCCAGAAAGAGAAAAAGAGGGTGAGTGCGCTGGCGTTGCGGTGGTCCTTTGCAGCCCTCGAGTTTTTTTTAGCTTTTCTTATCTTTTACCATCGTGTGTGTGCGCGTGGGTGGGTGGGTATTTGTGGGCGCATTTTAGCCGCGTGGCCGTCCTGCATGGTTTATATATGTGTGTTTTTGTGTGGATTACCCGCGTATTTATTCCGTTGTGTTTATGTATGTGTGTGTGTGTGTGTTGTCCATCCATACTTTTTATCCACGTATTTATTCCGTGTGTGGTTGGGGCGTGTGTTTGTGTGTCTGCATTTTACCCGACTATCTGTTCCGCGCGTCTACACATAGGTGCCGGGCATTTTACACCCGGCCCTGCTTTTAATTTGAGGGTGGTTTGGATTTTAGTGTGGATTCTATTGTGGATTTTATTAGTGGTTTTCTACCCTGTGGGTAGTCTGGAGGGACCTCACCACTCTATGGTAGCGGTGCCCGAAGTACTTTTTTTTCTTTTTTTTTTTTTTTTTTGACGTGGAGAAATCCCTAACGGATACCCCGCCCCCCGGGGGAGGGGCGGGGTTATGTGGGGCTTGCACCCACTAAAACTCCACGGTGGTCTTCCTCGGGCGCGGAGTCGTGCGCACGAGGGGAAGGACTTTACGCGGGAGCAAACTAGCGATACATCCGCTTGCCCCCCCCCCCCCCCCTCAGCGCAAAGGCGAATTCCGCGCTCAACAACCCCGCGCGATGACGGCGGGGCCTTCCCGAAACTCCGGCGACGCGCGACGGACCACTCGTCCGCGTCGCCACTTCTGGGGGTCGCATGGTGTTGCGGAGGGGTGAGTGTGCCCCCAGGCACCCTCACCCCGCGACCCCCGCGATCGAACAGTAACCCGGACAGTGGCCGGGCGGGGAGACGGCACCTGGTCAAATGATCCAAGGGACCGTTCTTCCGCCGCCGCACCCGGGAGAGCCGCAAGCGGCGACCGGGCCTAGGCCCGGCGGACACCCCGGGGCAGGGGCAGAGTGCAATGACGGTCCCGTTGACCGCCGAACTCACCCTATCTGTTCGATCGCCTACGACGGGAGCGCGTTAAAAAGAGCGCTTATAGCGCGGCTCCCGGGGGGGAGGGGGGGGGGGGGTAGCGGATGTTCGGCTACCCCCCGAGGGGGCCCTCTGAAACGAGGACCCCCACATCTTTACGCCGCCGCCGCACGTCGCGACCTGCCACGACGCGACGCCGACGGCAACCCCGTGGCACTGCCACCACCTCCCAAGATGACCCCGAAAAGGGGGCCCCCAGACCCGGTGATTCGCCGTCGGGGAGCGGGGTGACGCACTGAACTACGTCACCACCCGACCTCCCCCGGCTCCAGGTCATCTTCGCGGTGCCCGAAGTACTACGTTAGAAGTTCCGGGCACCGCCATGGGTCCTGCCCTTGGAGGGTGTCAGAGACGGGTTTTAGTGGGTGGTCCGCAATCTCTTGCGGGTAGTCCCACATAACCCCGACATCAAATGTCGGGGTATGCGTAAATGCATTTTCCCCCTCTATAAAAAAGCGCAAGTATTTTGAATAAAACATTTATTCGTATTAAATTATTTATTTGTATTAAAATATTTATTTGTATAAAAATATATCTGCTTAATATTATTTAATACATTTTTTTTCTTTGTATAAATAGCCATTGTGATAATTGGCGCCATTTTTATATATCATTAGTTTTGTAAAGATATTATTTTTCGACAATGTTTTTAAATGGGATTTTTTTTGACGGGATTAAAATGTCCGCGTTATGAGTAATGTATGTATGTGAATGTATAATTAATATGTACTTGCAGCTCATTTTGATTTCACATCTTTTTTTTATATTGTAATTATTATTACCTTATATTTTTTTTGTGATACTCTTTTTCGTCCTCGACTTTTTCATGTACTTGGCGTAATTTTTTTACTTTTTTGAAGTTTTTTATGGGGATAGTGTTCGACCAAGCGTCATATTCTATTTCTATGCGAATAAACGTCAGATTCTATTTCTTTTCGACTAAAGCAAAATCGAACAGTATTCTGTCTTACCTAACAACGTGTCATTACGTAATCATTTTCGTACTAATATATTACAATTCCACGACATTGCGTCGTACCATAACTTTTTGAATAAACCATTTTTGTTAATTATTGTTAAAAAAAGGACTCTCGTTCGTGAAATTCATTTCTTTGTCGCACGCCACCCGAACCAATCACACTATTCTACAAGTAAACCGCTCTACTTGTGGAATCTCCTGTTATTAACGGCAACGTCTCTTTCGAGAACGTTACAGCTATATACATATATTAAATATTCATAAATAATATTCGCGGTGATCGGTAGGGTGCGGGCATAAGGTGTCAGATGCGTTAGGGGTTGCGGGCGCGGCGGGCGGCACGACGGATAGCGCGGGTGACGCAGGCGGGCTCAACCTGGAGGAGCTCGTGGGTCTGGAGCTCGGGGATACGATAATGTCACCACGGAAGGGTGTTGATCCCATCGGCTGAGATATACCGCTTGTCGTCGAACGGACTGAGCGCGTTCTTTTCTTCACTCACGGATTATACATCATGGTGCTTAGAGCGTATATTATTCTGCCTAACCGCTTTCTCGGTGAGCTCGTGAATACAACGAACGTAATCATTGAATTGTATGTCGTTCGGGACCACGTGTCTCCGCACACCCTTCACTTTTTTAATTTCGCTCGTAGCCCCCACTGCAAGCGTTAAACGTTCTAGTGGCGTACATATTAGACCTCAATCCGACGAACTCGTCATCAAGGCATCGTTATTAACCGTAAGGATTGTCCACTGTGTAATCACACGTCTCGAATCAGGCGACGTCGCGCTTCATCGTTTCATACGCATCCTCGCATTCCACACTACACATCAAATTGTCAGTGTCGGTGTACAGGACCTTACATCGATCACCGAACTCCGCACGCATATATGCGTAGTGAAATTCGTACAAACATTCTTTCGAAACGTCGAGCGCACTCATCCCCATGTATATCGGTTTGTCGAACTTCACTTCAAGTTTACGCATATTAATCGCCGCCAACTGCTCGAAGAAGATCGTACGACTATGAAAGTTCAGCTTTGAGATCAGCGCTTCCGCACCATAACGATCGTCCCACCGCGTCACCACTCGCACGTTTACACGATTCCGCACATTCTCCATTGTCTTACCATATACCGTGTTGTTCATTAATTTATACCGAGTCTTCTGAAATTCACTCGTGGCTCGCGTCCTCAAATCGGTGTTTAATTAAATATAGTCGCGCAACCAATGCGATTGATCAAATCGCAACACTCAATGAATTCGCGTCACGCGTAATCCGTGGCGTATGCACTGTTTCAGGTAGCGATAGTGGATTACGTATCGCTCCTTATTGTCGAGCGTGGCAGGAAGCTTGGTCTGTTTACCGTGTGGCGCGTGCTCGCGTACCGAGCAGAATGGAAGGTCGGCATGCGCGTTGTAAATCTCCTTGGGATATTAAATGTCTACCTCTAACAAGTATCCCTCGGGTCCATCTTCATCGGGGAGGGATGACACGTCGAGAGTGGCCACTGTCGCATCGTCCAGCCATCGAAACCCTCTATGCGGCATAGCCTGCGACATCGCCCATCCGTACAAGTTGTTGACGTCAAAGTACATCAGATACGTTGACGACTCCGACTTGTCGTACATCCCTATCGGCAGGTACTTGTTATTGGCACGCGCGCAGAAATGAGCAAAAAAATATTTTAAATAAAAAATTGATTTTGAAAAAAAGACACAAATTTTATTCGCGAGTCGTCGAATAAAAATATATTGGGTAATTTTTATTCGAAGCGTTTCAAATCACTTTTTTATTCGACGAAATTCATTCGACGCCAACCTCATGATTTTTTTATTCTACGGAAATTCATTTTAAGCTTCGAATGATTTTCTCAGGTTCCGTCGTATTTTCATTCGAAAGTTATTCGAAGTTGAAATACATTTGGGCGAACCTCGAGAGCCTTTGATCGAAGTCGCCGGTTTCCCGAGCCGAGCGACATTGTATCGTTCACCCGTATAAACTGCAGTGCGGAGTTGCTCGGTGATGTGTCATCGTTTATACAGAAACGGAATTTCTTCATTTTTCTTGTATCAATATGAAAGTGAGACCAATGGATTCCTTGCATTCTCCCGATTAAATTGACAAAAAAATATTTAAATCCGACTACTTTTAACGAAACGGGCTTTCAATCCTGCAAATTAATTGTATGTCTAATATCGTTAATTATAGTTCAAATTATGTCAGGTTTGGTATCATTTTTGTCGGGACACCCTACAAAATCCATTGGTAATACTTTCATCAACACTTATCAAAAACATGCACATTTTATGTGGCCCGTCGGTTTTATTGCTCTCGGCTGTCAACGGGCGGTTTACTGGGGCCCAATGATCCTGGCTTTCAGCGAGAAACCAAAACAGTGGGGTGTCTTTCCCGATAATCCGAGCCCAAAGGCTTTTCAACAATCAGAAGAGTGTATGCACATATCTATGTATATATTCTTTCTGATGCCTCCGACGATACGCGCAACCATATGCGTGCGCGGCTTCATGTTGCAAGTTCAAAATTATTTTTTTAATTGGCTCGGCTCAAGGTCCCTATTTTAAAAATCCGATAAAATACCACCATATTTGCTGAAGTGAGTTCTATAAAATTAGCCTATCTCTTGTTGGAAATTTGCATATTCAACGTCGCAGTAAGCTATTAAAGAGAGCGGTGCGCCCCGTTGCAAGTAAGCGAGACGCGCCCTCCACTGTTAGGGCACGGTTAAACATATGCAATGCACATTGGAAAACAGACTTGAAAAGGTCGATTTTAATGGGTCGACGCGCAACGAGGGACCTCGTCGAAAGCATCAGAATGAATACAGTCTTCCGATTGCCGAAACACTTTTGGATTCGGAGTACCGGGAAAGACCTACTCACCCCACTGTTTTGCTTTCTCATTGCGAGATAAGATACCACACTCGACAGCCGAGAACCACAGCGCCATAAAAGACATGGATAGCACTAGCCATTAAGAACGGAAATATATGAAATCAGATTCTTCATCGAATCTGCACGAAAGTGACATCAATTGTCTCCTTGTGTTTTCCCGACGAAAATGATACTAAACCTGCCATAATTTGAACTATAATTAACGATCTTAGGCACAAAATTAATTTACAGGATTGAAAGCCCGTTTCGTTAAAAGTAGTTCGATTTAAATAATTTTTTTGTTAATTTAATCGGGAGAATGCAAGGAATCCATTTGTGTCACTTTCATATTGATACGACGACAAATAAAGAAATTCCCTTTCTGTATAAACGATGACACATCGCCGAGCAAATCCGCGCTGCAGTTTATACGGGTGAACGATACAATGTCGCTCGGCTCGGGAAACCGACGGCTTTGATCAAAGGCTCTCGAGATTCGCCCAAATGTATTTCAACTTCGAATAACTTCCGAATGAAAATACGACTGTACCTGAGAAAATCATTCCAAACTAAAAATGAATTCCCCTTTGAATAAAAAAAATCATGCAATTGTACACTGGTGTGCTTAAGCATCGCGTCCCACGTGAAACTTGGCAGTGTGAAATAATGCACGGGATCCAGATCGTAACTCGCGATACAGTCTGTGCGGAAGCTTTCGAATACGTCGGCGAGTAACAGCACATCCGTTTTTAAGTATAAACCACTATACTCGCCCAATGTCTGTATACGGAAAGTATTCCACACGTTCACGACGTGTGCGTAATCAGACTCCGACGCAGCGTTATCGTTCAATCGGTTATAGAACGCTTCGCGGGAAGGTAAACGCGCGTCGTTCAGCTTGGAGAATGACGTCACGTAGTCGTACGGGAAGACGCCCTTCCTGGTCAGGAGATTGAACTGATCGTCCGACAGGGATTGAAACTCGCGTCGTAGAATCACCAGTAGTTCTTTGCCAAGGTCCGAACCGAGTTCCTCCAGACTAGCGGCTAAGAACTTCAACGAATCTATGAAACGAAACTTCAATCCTCTCTGCCAATCGTTATTCTCGGCGTCGATTCCTTTTACATGCTTTGTGAACGATATGTACCGCTCCTTCGTCACCGGCAGCAGATCGATCTATCCTTCGAACGCGGACACTAACTCCTTAATTATGAAATGCGCGTCGTAGCCGGATAGATTGTGAAACACTACCGGTATCGTGTACGATCGTTGAAACTGTAAGTTACAAGACACGTGGGCCACGCCTCGGTACTCGCCCGTCGAGTGGTAATGATCGCGCACTTTTTTGTCCTCGTCGGCGAAGGGCTGTCCACATACATGACACGATCGCGTCGGTATAACTACGCCTCTGTTGTCTCATCAGCGAGTTCATCGGTTTCGCGTTCCGCAACCACGAATACGCAATGTTCGCAAAGTCACGTAGTTCCTGCACGAACCACTGCGCGCACTCGGTTTCGTGACATTACGTGCGATAACGGCACAGGGATGCGTCGGTTGAACAATGGATGTAATATCCCACGCTGTACACTTTGTGCAGCTGGTACGTGTACGTACGACTCCGCTCCGCAGGCTCGACGTCTTCCAGCATGCAGTCGAAGTCCGCGTACACGATGAATGGCGCTTGTTCCTTATTTTTTAAATTTTTGAACCACAACCATTTATCCTTCGCGGAATGCAATTTGATGGCGCACTCGTTCAGGCGTTGGCACTCCACGTTATGTTTGATCAATCACTCCGACGAATAGGAGTAACTCAGACATCTGCAACGATAACAACACCAATAATAATATAAACGAATGAATAAATAATACATTGATCAAAATATTCCATATTTTACTCACCTTTCACAAACGAATACTTGATATACGTTATTGCCGAGCTGCTTTGAAATCAGTCTCGACATGCTGCGAATGCATGCGAAATGATAACGTTGGGGGTCTTCGGAGTCCTGCACCAGTATCAGGGTCGCGTGTCTCTCTCACTTGTTCTCGATCAAACGCAGCGGCGCGCAGCTCCCGTCGGGCCACGTACACACGTTTACAGAAACATCGTTCAAACTCTCGAATTTCGCCAGTTGATCCAACGTCACGGCTAGCGTCATATCGGCCGTGTGAAACACCATCGAGTAGTGGGGATACGATGCGATCCTATTCACATACTTAGCAGCGGGGTATAAACTGGCGACGACGGACCATAGGAACCACGCACTGTCTCTACTCTTTACATTCACCACCGCATTTTTCAGAACGACGCCGCGCGGAAGCGATACATCGCAACCGGCTCGAAGCGGATTATGCTTATTAATATTCACTAATCCACTGTCGCGATGTTGAAACTCATTGAGCGCCAGTAGCGTGGGAGCGATCACACACTTCAGTTACCACTCGCGCACATTCGAATGCATTAACAATACGTGATTTCGCGTTCAGAAACTTTTCATATCCGTATTCACAGACACGTCATTATGTTCCGTGATAGCGGTCGTGACGCGTGACATTACTATGCGTCGAGCACCATCTAAACATCGACACGGATCGATGTATCCCAAGTTAATGGCTACACCTGTTAAAATACGGCCTACAAACGCGGATTCCACGTCTTCCCATATGACTTTGGGTGCTGTCGATCGACTTGAAAGCCCGCACCCAAATTTTGAAGGTACCTCCCGTATGTTCGGGTGCAATGTCGTTATTTGTGTGATTAGCGACACCAGACGTTGTTTCGCGGCCACAGATACTCCCCCGCTCGACAGGTACTCGGCGAAGAGCTACACACACGCGTCGCACTGATCTGACCAGGGTCAGAATTCCGAAACTTCGTGTAAAAGCTTAGACATCTAGGTCAAAACCCTGTATGTGTCCATGAACACCTCCATGTTTACTTTTTCACAAATAGTTTTGTCTACCTGACATGCACGATTAAACATAATATGTATACGCGTTACACGCACACTTTCAGCCAACAGCAACTAACACATGTTTCGTTTGTCCTATTGTGACGTAGCGTCCCAAGGCGAGAAATCGAGCGCGCAGCGGTGCGACCGGGAATGAGCGAGAGGCCGAGAGCGCGCGGGCGGCCGCGATCGAACCGTACCGAACCGAGCCGAAGCCCGCCGGTCTCGCGACGCGTCAAGCGATGACGCTCACTCCCCACTGCGCCGCTAGATCGCGTCGATTTCTCGCTGCTAAGAATTTCCGAGAATCGGGACATAAGCCCCGGCGTCATGAAGCCAAGAGAGTTCCAGTGGGGATGCGGATCCCCCACCACCAGACCTGCCTGGATGCTGCCCGGTGCGAGTCGTGGTAAACCCTCCAAAAACCAGCCGATCACACGATCACTCGCCTTCTCTTTTCCTCTACCGAGTCCGACAAGAGACGCCTGGAAGTTGCCCGGTCTCTTTCCTACTACCGTTCCGACAAGAGACGCCGGACGCTGCCCGGTCTCTTTCCTACCGTTCCGATAAAGAAACGCCCGGACGTTGCCCGGTCTCTTTCCCTACCGTTCCGATAAAGAGACGCCTGGACATTGCCCGATCTCTTTCCCTGCCGTTCCGCCAAAGAGACGCCTGGACGTTGCCCGGTCTCTTTCCTACCGTTCCGATAAAGAGACGCCCGGTCGTTGTCCGGTCTCCAGCCCGTTCCGATAGCGAGACGCGCAGCGTACCGCCCAACCGAAACCAACGGCACGAGAACGCGTCGAGAAGCAGTTAAAGCAAGCGTGTAAGTAGTGTACATAATAACTGTAGGACAAGTAAATAAACGCAGTTTCATCAATGTATAAGGATCTCGTCAAACCCTGGCGTACCGACTGAGTATACCACCATAAATCCTTATCTCTGGAGGAACGACCGTCACACTATGTATATACTATTTAATTATAACCTACCAAGTGTCAATCAATTCATGTTCACGGAATCGACATCTCAACGCCATCTCTTAATGAGGAGCGATAATTAGGCACTTGGCGACAGCACGCTTGTTCATGTGAGGCAGCGATCATGGCCGCTTCCATCGATTCGCGATCGATGGAAGGGGAAAGCTCTTCCTTCCAAGAAACAGATCTGGATTCCTGGAAGGCCCGCTCTGTTCGCGACTCGACTACGATACACAAGTTTTTCTAAAACCACTACGCGCTTCTCTTGCTGGCGCTTTGAACTCGCTACCGTTACGCTTTGCTTAGTAACTGCTTTAACGCTTGCTGCTTGAATTCGTCTTTTGCTTGAATCCCAAGTTCTTTAGGAATTAAGTGGTGTACATTAAACACATTTCTGTAAATAGTTTATTGCGTGTGACCCTTGTAAATATAACCGAATCATAATTGTCGTGTGCCGTTAAACTTCAAATTATACTTGTCCTCGTGTCCATTAACAGTGTCTTAAGTTTCTTAAATTATTACTGCTTCCTCGAACCGATCCGTTAACCTAGTTCAATAAACAATTCATAACCTGTCACGTATCAAATAATGTAAGTTGTCCAAATTTGAAATGTCATGAATTTTTACACTAGATAGGAGACTGAATTATTGTTTCAATTAACAAGGTAAGTCACCAAAATTTTTTAATAGATTTCTTATGTAGATTCGCAGTTTTGGAAGTTGTCCGGAGAAGGTTCGACCGAGAAGCATCGTCTTTCGCAAAAGTTTCTAGAAATTTATATCATGCATGTACAAAATAATATATTGTTTTTATACCAGCAAACAATTTTTACATTAGAGTTTTTATGTGAAGCTTATAGAAATGAAGGGGACGCACGGGCTTGGATAGAAATGTAGAGGATGCACCGGCTTGGATAGAAATGAGGCAGACGCACAATCTTGGATAGAAATGAAGGGGGTGCACAGGCTTGAAGGTTGTCCGGAGAAGGTGTGGGTTAGATCTCTGTCCCCGATATAGACAGAGAAGCATTTTGTTTCGCACAAGTTTCTGGAAATTTGTCAAATAAGGTAAATCGACAAAATTCATCAAATTAGCATAGCATTAAGAATTAAGAAAATTATAGCGGACTGCTTGCAAGGTAGAGCAGGTCACATTAGTGAAGAAAGTCCGCTGAAAACGCATCTCTCTTGATACTTTTCAATTCTTTGTGAAAGATATTCGTAATACTTTAAAATCCACAGTAGTTTGCACGCTATTCATTAACTTTATTAGTTTCCCATTAACAATATTTATTTCAATACACCAATAAACATACTAAATTTTTTGTTAATGTTATTAATTTTATTATAGCCATTGTGCGTTAAAAATATATTGGATCCCTTCGTTCATTTTCACTAAATTACCATTGAAATTTCAATTTCCAACAAAAAGACCTTCTACCATACACTTACACCTCCTTCGGACACATTATGTAGTCTCTACACCTACTATAACTATAAAAAGTCCACTCTATTTATATGTGTTCTACAGGGTGTCCCACTAAGGAGTGGACAGCGCGATATCTCTTAAAGTATTGTCGATAAAAATATAAAAAAAATAGGGAATTGCATGGTTCGAGGGGGCCCATTTATTAGCGCGAACGAATTTTGTTTTCGATTATTATTTTAAAAGATACGATGGTCAAGTTCGGTTTTTCAAATGGAACTATTTTTTTTGAAGACCTGAATTGATAGTGCGTTCCAAGACAAATTCAATAAGCTTTAATGTATACACTTTATTTCCACTGGTTTTTAAGATATTGCGCTTGCAAATTTACTGATTTTCACTGCAAGAAACCCCTCTGGAATGGCAAAAACCGGGGGCGGTCTTACTGGCGCCACGGGTGGCACTGCCTGGATGGCAGGCCCAAAGGCTGGACAATTCTTTTCCGTCAGAAATGCTACTTAGGTAGGTACATCTGCGGTATCGAGAAGCGCATCGTTACTTTTATTTCGCACTTGCTTCTACGCTCGGATGGCCGGTTCTTTTGGGAGGGATGCAAGTTGGATTGGTTCTGATACAATCTGCTCCCTATGGTTGAAATTTAGTCTAGCAACTTTCACTCCTCCTAACCTAACCAATCCAACTTGCATCCTTCCCAAAAGAACCGGCCATCCGAGCGTAGAAGCAAGTGCGAAATAAAAGTAACGATGCGCTTCTCGATACCGCAGATGTACCTACCTAAGTAGCATTTCTGACGGAAAAGAATTGTCCAGCCTTTGGGCCTGCCATTTCTGGCGTAGACCTTTGGCAGGTAAGTATCCATTTCAACAGGCAGTGCCACCCGTGGCGCCAGTAAGACCGCCCCCGGTTTTTGCCATTCCAGAGGGGTTTCTTGCAGTGAAAATCAGTAAATTTGCAAGCGCAATATCTTAAAAACCAGTAGAAATAAAGTGTATACATTAAAGCTTATTGAATTTGTCTTGGAACGCACTATCAACTCAGGTCTTCAAAAAAATAGTTCCATTTGAAAAACCGAACTTGACCATCGTATCTTTTAAAATAATAATCGAAAACAAAATTTGTTCGCGCTAATAAATGGGCCCCCTCGAACCATGCAATTCCCTATTTTTTTTATATTTTTATCGACAATACTTTAAGAGATATCGCGCTGTCCACTCCTTAGTGGGACACCCTGTATGTTAAGTTGTAACTAAAATGTGGCGTTTATATATACAGGGTGTCCCAGAATTGAGGGACATCCCGGAACATGCAATATCCTGAAGCAAAAAGACATCGAAAAGTCCATAACCGTTTTGGGATGTGGGGTTTCGTTTTCGAGATATTATGAAAAAAGCCCGACCAATCAGAGCGCGAGCCTTCCGCTGAAGCTCCCGCGCTAGCGTGGCCGCGCGCCGGGCCGCGCTGCGGCTACGAACAAGCAAGGCGGCATGCATCCAAGCAAATTGCGTAGAATGACAGTTGAAAAAGACGTAACAAAAAAATCTAACCTTTTGCCATGGTTTGTTTGCCATTTAAAGTGAATAATGAATAAAGGATAAATGGATGAAAATCATGTGTAACGTAAAAAGACGAATGCACAGTTGTTTTTTTTTTAGAAGAAGAATCGAAAATAATAATTATTTGGAGTGAGAGGATAAGGAACACGTAAATTTCCCTTTTTAATAACGTACAAACGAAAAGATATGCAACAGGGAACGAACGAAAAGTGATCGTAGTTGGTTATTATGATAAAAATCCGTAGTTCAATAACGGCCAACAGTGTTGTTGATAATGAATAAGTTCGTTTAAAAACTGCAAAGAAAAATGTACGTACGGAAATTTGGAGAATTATCGCCGGAAATAAGCCATAGCCTGCATTAAATTTAAAAAATAATAGTTGCCAATAATGTAACTAAAACTCACCCTTTCGGAAATTCACCTACAAGTAGTAAGACAAGGGGGATTCTAATTCAAATTTGAGTTTCAAGGTCATGATCATGACCTTGAAACTCAAATTTGAAAATTTGTTTTTTTGTCGGCGGGCTGGCGGCGGATGACGTCATAGAGATGGCGGAGTGGTGGGGGGTATCATCGAGGAGGAGGAGGAGGAACCGCGGGGTGACGGTGCGGGGGTATCATCGAGGAGGAGGAGGAGGAACCGCGGGGTGACGGTGCGCTACTCTGGAGCGTGGTACAGACTGTCGGTAAGGAAGGTGCTACTCTGGAGCGTGGTACAACAGACTGTCGGTAAGGAAGGAAATATTAATTTTATGATATTAATATAAATGAAAAAACTTCTCGGGGCGACGACGGGGCTCGAACCCAAGACCTCCGCAGTACGAGTCAGCCGCCTAACCAACTCCCCTAAACGCCGTCTCTGACATTAGTCTTTTCCGAATGGTACATATAGCGAAACCAACGGAGCGTCACATATGTGACACACACACACACACACACACACACACACACACACACACACACACACACACACACACACACACACACACACACAACGTCGGCGTATAATAATTTATTTTTATGAGAAATTTTATCAGAAATTGTTTCGGACGATGTCGGGAAAGATCGGCGTTTCTCGACACCGCGTCTTCGAGGGAAAGAGACGGAGCATTACTTTAAAGTTAAAATTCTAGGAGGGAAAGAGACACCACTACATAGGGGATAGAATCGCATGCATTCTAAAGCTAACAGTATTTCAAAGCGTTCCGATTTAACGTCGCTGCGTATCGCGCGATCTCGCGTAATTCGACTCCTCTGGAGCAGCCGTGCAGGGTGATGTCACTTGGCGGCGCGAAGAATGAAATGTAACACAGAAACGGAATCTTAAAATTAGATGGCGGGGAGGATGATGGGTGAATGCAATGGAGAAATAATATAGGTTTAAGATATATATTGTTACAAATCATAAAAGAATATAATCCAACATTTTTTACTACGAGCATCATGCACAATATGATTGATTGCACATGCTAACAATTCACAATCAATCAATGAATGCTGTTCGAAGTGTTCGCTTTCAGAAATTAATTTTACATAATCTGTTGGCGCGGTAGCGCTACGTAGAACGTCTACGAAAGTGGCATATTTACTGCTTACAGAGTACATATTTTCAGTTAGCCACGTATACATATGTTCAATGCAATGATTGTACGCGAATAATTTACACATCGTGGCTTCAGTCATATATATGACAACGCGATTATCGGTGATTTTAATAAGTTGATCATCATGCATACGCGTGAACTCTAGTCGTAAATGATCAATTATAATGTGAGTTTGGGGCGATGTTGCGTTGCTGCGTAATCGTTGGAGTATGTCCACCTCGTTTTGTAGCAGGAGCTTCCACGTAGACATTGAAAAGCTTAACTCGCTGCCTTTATTGTCGGCTATGGCGATCTCAACGTGACACAAATCCATACCAATGCGAATTCCTATAGTTAGACGTTTATAAGCTGTTGCAGTCAGTGGATAATCACGCCCCGATTTCTGCTGACGCAGAGAAATAATAATTATTGAAACGGCGAATCTTAAAAATTAGGCCGTGGGAAGAGGAACACGGGTAAATAAAATTGAGAAATAATATATGTTTAAGAAATATATATATATTGTTACAAATATTAATATGAAAGAATAATATGAAGGAATAATACAGAATATAAAAAATATAATTAAAATTTATTTGGCTTAATTATCCCACTCGATCACATCATCAGCAAATAGATTAGTTAATGGTAAATCCATAGGAACTTGCACAGGGTCAGTTTGAACTGCAACAACACTATCCCGAAGCCCCGATACTTTATTCCTATACGTATCAAAATCAATATTTTCCGCTTTGACGTTTCGCCAAACCACACTCTTTGGATGATACTCATGATTATTCCGAGATATAGTTATTTGTACATTATCATCATCATCGAAATCGCGTAAAAACGTTTGTTGTTCATATCGATGCATCCAATATTCCTCATCATCCTCGAAGTAGTCGTGTATTGGATTATCGCATTTTTTAAAAACTTTTAAAAAATGTCACCATCCTGATTAGCTTCCGCCTCATAAAGTTCTGCACATCGAATTTCTTCGGTTTGAACCGCAACATTTCGACAGGCCACATACATTTTCGGGCTGGATGAATGGATAACTGCCGCAGCAGCGGTGATCGTAGCGGTAGCCGGACGTTTCAAATTCATGGGCAATGACATAATCTGAAACCGAGTTTTCTTATAATTCTCAAAGTTACTAACACAACGATTCACTAAAATATGATAATGGAAATTTACGGTATTAATCGATTGCATTTCCATGCGTTGAACGATTGATAATATCCTTCAAAAGCAATCTTCTTCAAAGCAATTTCACGTAACACAAAAAATGCAAAAAGTGTTTCAAAGAACTGTCAAAGAGACTGCACGTTGACCACGATTTGAAGACAACTGGTCTCGCTGCATCTCCAAGCTGCCACATGTGGGCCCATGCCTAAAGTTGCATAGCTTTGCAAAGTAGGATGCCTTTGTTCTTCGCCATCTTCATCACAGGCCACCTGCATTTTCGCTGACCATCCTCCTCCATGTACTTATCTTCTTCTTCACTGACTGTCCTCGGAGTGCACTTATCATATCCTTCGAATTCTTCTCCCTTCTTCTTTGGACACATCATTCGATTAGGTCACACCACTTTTGATCGCGTATCGAACGTGTATTGGACGTCTATTGAACCACTTTCAACGCCTAACGTACCACTTTCAACGTCTATCGTACCACTTTCAACGTCATTCGTACCACTCTAAACGTGTATCAAACGTGTATCAAACGTGTATTGGACCACTTTCAACGTCTATCGTACCACTCTGAACATGTATCGAACGGCTTTGAATGGATATCCAACGGGTTTTGAACGGTTTTGAACGGCTTTCAACGTGAATCGAACGGGTACTGAACGGCTTTCAACATGTGCCGAACGGGTATCAAACGGGTCCTGAACGGGTATTGAACGGTTTTGAACGGCTTTCAACGTGTACCGAACGGGTATCGAACGGGTATTGAACTGGTATCGAACGGGTTTTGAACGGCTTTCAACGTGAATCGAACGGGTACTGAACGGTTTTCAACGTGAATCGAACGGACGTCTATCAAACGTGTATTGGACCACTTTCAACGTCTATCGTACCACTTTCAACGCCTAACGTACCACTCTGAATGTCTATCAAACGTCTATTGTACCACTTTCAACATCTATCGTACCACTTTCAACGCCTAACGTACCACTCTGAACGTGTATCGAACGTCTATCGTACCACTTTCAACGCCTAACGTACCACTCTGAACGTCTATCAAACGTCTATCGTACCGCTTTCAACGCCTAACGTACCACTCTGAACATCTATCAAACGTCTATCATACGTGTATGGTTACCGCTTTGATCATGAATCGTACTACTTCTACATAATAATTACAACTATCTTCTTAATCTAGCGTGCATGCAGGAGGTTGGTGGTTGAGGAGGGTGAAGCAAAACAGTTATGCATTAAAAATTTATTATATTTTATTTGTGTATTTCCCTCTGGCGTTTAGACCACCAGTTGAATATTTTTAAATACATTTTGCATGGCACAGTGCTTTGCGTGTCAGCCTCATCGCAGAGTATTAACTACATTTAGCTTATTTAGGGATTTGATATCCTCGTAGTCAATGTCCAGCGTCTCGATGATCACGTCCACTCTCGTATTTTCATCGAGGAAATCCACGAGCCACTCGCAGCAATTCCTATTTCAATTGCTCTGCAAATTATGCCATACTATACTATTCTTTGTTATATTATATTAAACTACTTTGATTTATATTTTATTTATTTACATTCTACTTAACCTTAAGAAGGCGACAGGTTCTCAAAACAGTTGACAAACATCATTTGCAATTTAAATTTACGGAACTTAAGAATTCTAATGAAAATAATAAAAATCGTTTTTTCTATTTCTTGGAATATCATCAAATATTTTACATTAGTTTCCACTTTGCTTACATCTTAAAATTTCAGTACTTGTCGTATGGCAAGGAAAGTATTCCTTTTATATAAAATGCAGTTAAAAATACGGTGTATTATTTACATAACAAGTTTCTTGTTTATAAATTATACTTTACACGTCGTCGCAACATTTAAAAGCAACGGAGATTTACTTTCTGAACTTATTTGTAAAGTGCTCCCTGCATTTTATCACAGACATGATTGTGAAATTAATTCATCGTGCACGCGTTGTCGTAGAGTTTACGGCGTAGACACAAAATAATACCAATAATCATCATGTATTTAAGTCTCTTTGAATTTCTACGAACGTTTTACCTTTCGTCTCTGGCGTAATGCGAAACAGAATTAGTGTGCAAGCTGCAACGACTACAGAGTACGCTAAAAATGGTAGTGAGTGACCATAGTTCAAATTTATAGCTACCCATATGTAAAGTTTGGTCGCTATAGTACCTAACACCCCACCAATTACACCTACGAGACACGTGCCCATCGCTTTGACCTCGGTAGCAGAGATTTCTGACATTAGGATGATCTGTAAAGAGACCAATCCGCAATTGAAAGTGAAAATCAATATTATGGAAGCTAGAAGTAGTGCCCAAGTGTACATCTGTACGTTCAAATTCAAGTATTCCTCCGCGTAAAAGAAAACACCAATCATGAGATCACAAATAGCTGCTGTAATACCCGACGCGAGAATAAATGGCTTACGGCCAAGTTTGTCGACCAAAAATGTAGTTAGAAAGGAGGAGACCACTTGCGTTACACCGATAACAATATTCATCGAATAGTCAGACATCAAATTGCTGGTTGATTTGAAGATGAGCTGACCGTATATGAGAATTGTAAAGAAACCACCGAAATTGTGCATCACGGTAAACAGCAGTATAATAATGAGGGCACGTAAATTTCCACGCGATGCAAACATGTCCTTCAGAGTTCCACTCTTTACCACGTCTTTCTCTGTTTTCGATAGGGAGTCAACCATCGTTTGCAATTCTTCAGAAACGTCGGCTTTCCTTCTTAGTTTTTCCAAAACGTCTTCCGCTTCGTCCACTCTATTTCTCATTATCAGGAAGTACGGTGACTCGGGCATAAAACAACAGGCGATTGCGAAAGCAATGTTGACGACCAAGAAAATTCCAGCCATCAGAGATAACGAGAGATGCGAGGCAACTATGAACGTCACAAGAATGCCGGTATTGTATATAATGCCTACCAAAGATGATGCAGCACCACGTGTCGCTGGTGACGATATCTCGCCTATGTACATTGGGAGAAAGCAAATAAATATTCCTAATGCTAGCCCTGCCAGAAGTCTTGCCGCGTACAATTCCTATAAAAAAAAACAAGCGTATGAATTAGCGATTGTAGCTGATAAGGAAATTTGGATAAATGAAAGTAATTTATCGAATTGAAATTTAGTTAAAAATTTATATGGTAACTGTAAAAGTAAACTACTATTTGTAAAATACAATTTTTAGTCTATGGTAAACAAAACATATGGGTCATTCCACGCCAAATTGACCACTTTTTTCCCTTGATATCTGGAAATTTGTTTTAAACGGAATATGATGTAGTCCTCGTTAAGTTATGGGGGATTTAAGTCATTGTTTTGCCGATTTCGAATTTGTTTAAAAATTACAAGGTTTTGAATTTTTCGATTTTTGATTTTGAAGATGACATGACTGTTTTCAGCACAAATCTGATGAAGATTACTGTTTTCAACATGCAACAGTTTCGACCGCTTTCTTACTTGCTACCCTTAACGCCGTCATTCGAAATGATCATATTATCCTCTCCTGTTGAAAGGAGCCCACAACTGACTACGACGTTGAATATGAGCGGTAACACCTAAATGATGCAGTACCACGCCATGTAGCCTTATTTTATAGAGAACACTTCAGCGAATATGGTAGTATTTTAGGGGTATTTTAAAAATCGTGTCTACGAGCCGAAATTTGCAAAATAAAACTTTGTTTATAATTCTCATTATTGTGAAAATGATTTTTCAACCTGAAAAAAATTATTCAAGAAGGTCGATTCTTCTCGATTAAAATAAAAAGGAATCGAGTAAATACGATAAATAGTTCCCCAGATAAAAAATCATCTGTAGGGTGACCTGTCCAGTGAATGAACGTTGTTCATGTAATACGAAAAATTAACGCCTATTTTTCTTTTTATTTTCTTTTTACTCATAACTTATACGGCGTTAATTCCGTTTATTCAATATTTGTCCTCACTGCCGTTCATTCATTGGCAAAAGTGTACATTTCTTACGTTACCATTGAATGAACAGCTTACCCGGTCTTTTTTTCTTTTGACACTTTCGCCGCGAGTGTGGAGATTAGGTTAACCCACCCTAAAAACCAAATTTCAACTACAGTAAATCCTCGTTACCAGCCCTACGAACGGGGCTGGCGGCGGGCTGCTAACGCGTTGTGGACACTATTCCGCGCGACCAATGGCGCGATTGAGAAAACCTAATGAGCGAGCGAGAGGAAACGAAAGAGTCGACGGCAACTTCGTATCGACTCTTTGTCTAATCCTTTGCCAGACTTTTAATGAAAGTTATAACTATCAAATATTGTCTGACTTTAAGTAATAAAACAGCTCGCTTATAACAATAACATTCAGAGGATTAAATAACGACTTTTGAATACTAATTTTAAAAGACATGCAGCTTAAGTGTTAATTCCCTGGGCAGGTCACCCTACAACTCATTTTCATGAAAATGGACAAAAATCGTGAAATCAAATTAAACCACCCATAATTTCCCAAGGACTACATCATATTCCATTTGGAACAAAGTCTCAGCCATCGACGGAAAAAAAATGATCGATTAGGGGTGGAATGACCCATACAGAATAAAATGACTACAGAGACACTCCAAACCAAATTAATCTCATGAATTTTGATGAAATTTAAACATGATATTAGTGCGCGTTAAAAAGGAGTATACATTTGTTTTACAATATTACACCCAAGTTATGCAATGTGTGCCTATTCGTGCGAAAACATTCTGTATAAATATATTTGTATCTCGAGCCCCATTCATTTTAACACTTAGAATTAGGTAGGTTGTTGACAAGAATGAACAATTGCTGTGCCCTGATCAAAGGGTACTATGTAAACGGCTATGAAATCTGTCTATTTCATTAGTAGACTATTTCATTAAGATACTCAACCGCCCGTAATAACGGCTCATATACAGTAGCGGACAAAACAGTTACCACTTTTCCGATCCACTCTACTTCTATTACTTATTAACATCAACCCAAAACTGCAGCATGTGTCCTATGTAGGTATATATTCTGGTAGAGAATTGATAGCTGTATAAAACCCAGCTAACGGGGAATTTATTTAATTAACAAACAAAACAATACATAACATTAAACAAGACTATACACTTTTAAAGCCCTCACAAAATATTAGCGTCGAATCGAGGGATCGTAACACGAAGGCCTACATCCCCATTGGTTGTAAGAATATAAGACTGATTTATTCCGTAGATGTAAACTTATATACAAAAGATGACGCGTATGCTCAGACGGTGCTCCTCGAGAAATTTTCTGGTCCTCCGAGGGGAGCGCGGGGGAGCGCGGCGGAGAGAAACGTTGGCGCGGGGCCTGCGGGGAGAGGAAGGTCGGGTGCGCGCGCACGAGCCGCGGAGTGGGGGAAGCCGTAATCGTGGAGGGGATCAGTCCGGGCCGACCCGCCGCGGAGGCCCCGCGCCCACGTTTCTCTCCGCGGCGCTCCCCCGAGCTCCCCTCGGAGGACCAGAAAATTTCTCGAGGAGCACCGTCTGAGCATACGCGTCATCTTTTGTATATAAGTTTACATCTACGGAATAAATCAGTCTTATATTCTTACAACCAATGGGGATGTAGGCCCTCGTGTTACGATCCCTCGATTCGACGCTAATATTTTGTGGGGGCATTAAAAGTGTATAGTCTTGTTTAATGTTATGTATTGTTTTGTTTGTTAATTAAATAAATTCCCCGTAAGCTGGGTTTTATACAGCTATCAATTCTCTACCAGAATATATACCTACATAGGACACATGCTGCAGTTTTGGGTTGATGTTAATAAGTAATAGAAGTAGAGTGGATCGGAAAAGTGGTAACTGTTTTGTCCGCTACTGTATATGAGCCGTTATTACGGGCGGTTGAGTATCTTAATGAAATAGTCTACTAATGAAATAGACAGATTTCATAGCCGTTTACATAGTACCCTTTGATCAGGGCACAGCAATTGTTCATTCTTGTCAACAACCTACCTAATTCTAAGTGTTAAAATGAATGGGGCTCGAGATACAAATATATTTATACAGAATGTTTTCGCACGAATAGGCACACATTGCATAACTTGGGTGTAATATTGTAAAACAAATGTATACTCCTTTTTAACGCGCACTAATATCATGTTTAAATTTCATCAAAATTCATGAGATTAATTTGGTTTGGAGTGTCTCTGTAGTCATTTTATTCTGTATGGGTCATTCCACCCCTAATCGATCATTTTTTTTCCGTCGATGGCTGAGACTTTGTTCCAAATGGAATATGATGTAGTCCTTGGGAAATTATGGGTGGTTTAATTTGATTTCACGATTTTTGTCCATTTTCATGAAAATGAGTTGTAGGGTGACCTGCCCAGGGAATTAACACTTAAGCTGCATGTCTTTTAAAATTAGTATTCAAAAGTCGTTATTTAATCCTCTGAATGTTATTGTTATAAGCGAGCTGTTTTATTACTTAAAGTCAGACAATATTTGATAGTTATAACTTTCATTAAAAGTCTGGCAAAGGATTAGACAAAGAGTCGATACGAAGTTGCCGTCGACTCTTTCGTTTCCTCTCGCTCGCTCATTAGGTTTTCTCAATCGCGCCATTGGTCGCGCGGAATAGTGTCCACAACGCGTTAGCAGCCCGCCGCCAGCCCCGTTCGTAGGGCTGGTAACGAGGATTTACTGTAGTTGAAATTTGGTTTTTAGGGTGGGTTAACCTAATCTCCACACTCGCGGCGAAAGTGTCAAAAGAAAAAAAGACCGGGTAAGCTGTTCATTCAATGGTAACGTAAGAAATGTACACTTTTGCCAATGAATGAACGGCAGTGAGGACAAATATTGAATAAACGGAATTAACGCCGTATAAGTTATGAGTAAAAAGAAAATAAAAAGAAAAATAGGCGTTAATTTTTCGTATTACATGAACAACGTTCATTCACTGGACAGGTCACCCTACAGATGATTTTTTATCTGGGGAACTATTTATCGTATTTACTCGATTCCTTTTTATTTTAATCGAGAAGAATCGACCTTCTTGAATAATTTTTTTCAGGTTGAAAAATCATTTTCACAATAATGAGAATTATAAACAAAGTTTTATTTTGCAAATTTCGGCTCGTAGACACGATTTTTAAAATACCCCTAAAATACTACCATATTCGCTGAAGTGTTCTCTATAAAATAAGGCTACATGGCGTGGTACTGCATCATTTAGGTGTTACCGCTCATATTCAACGTCGTAGTCAGTTGTGGGCTCCTTTCAACAGGAGAGGATAATATGATCATTTCGAATGACGGCGTTAAGGGTAGCAAGTAAGAAAGCGGTCGAAACTGTTGCATGTTGAAAACAGTAATCTTCATCAGATTTGTGCTGAAAACAGTCATGTCATCTTCAAAATCAAAAATCGAAAAATTCAAAACCTTGTAATTTTTAAACAAATTCGAAATCGGCAAAACAATGACTTAAATCCCCCATAACTTAACGAGGACTACATCATATTCCGTTTAAAACAAATTTCCAGATATCAAGGGAAAAAAGTGGTCAATTTGGCGTGGAATGACCCATATGTTTTGTTTACCATAGACTAAAAATTGTATTTTACAAATAGTAGTTTACTTTTACAGTTACCATATAAATTTTTAACTAAATTTCAATTCGATAAATTACTTTCATTTATCCAAATTTCCTTATCAGCTACAATCGCTAATTCATACGCTTGTTTTTTTTTTATAGGAATTGTACGCGGCAAGACTTCTGGCAGGGCTAGCATTAGGAATATTTATTTGCTTTCTCCCAATGTACATAGGCGAGATATCGTCACCAGCGACACGTGGTGCTGCATCATCTTTGGTAGGCATTATATACAATACCGGCATTCTTGTGACGTTCATAGTTGCCTCGCATCTCTCGTTATCTCTGATGGCTGGAATTTTCTTGGTCGTCAACATTGCTTTCGCAATCGCCTGTTGTTTTATGCCCGAGTCACCGTACTTCCTGATAATGAGAAATAGAGTGGACGAAGCGGAAGACGTTTTGGAAAAACTAAGAAGGAAAGCCGACGTTTCTGAAGAATTGCAAACGATGGTTGACTCCCTATCGAAAACAGAGAAAGACGTGGTAAAGAGTGGAACTCTGAAGGACATGTTTGCATCGCGTGGAAATTTACGTGCCCTCATTATTATACTGCTGTTTACCGTGATGCACAATTTCGGTGGTTTCTTTACAATTCTCATATACGGTCAGCTCATCTTCAAATCAACCAGCAATTTGATGTCTGACTATTCGATGAATATTGTTATCGGTGTAACGCAAGTGGTCTCCTCCTTTCTAACTACATTTTTGGTCGACAAACTTGGCCGTAAGCCATTTATTCTCGCGTCGGGTATTACAGCAGCTATTTGTGATCTCATGATTGGTGTTTTCTTTTACGCGGAGGAATACTTGAATTTGAACGTACAGATGTACACTTGGGCACTACTTCTAGCTTCCATAATATTGATTTTCACTTTCAATTGCGGATTGGTCTCTTTACAGATCATCCTAATGTCAGAAATCTCTGCTACCGAGGTCAAAGCGATGGGCACGTGTCTCGTAGGTGTAATTGGTGGGGTGTTAGGTACTATAGCGACCAAACTTTACATATGGGTAGCTATAAATTTGAACTATGGTCACTCACTACCATTTTTAGCGTACTCTGTAGTCGTTGCAGCTTGCACACTAATTCTGTTTCGCATTACGCCAGAGACGAAAGGTAAAACGTTCGTAGAAATTCAAAGAGACTTAAATACATGATGATTATTGGTATTATTTTGTGTCTACGCCGTAAACTCTACGACAACGCGTGCACGATGAATTAATTTCACAATCATGTCTGTGATAAAATGCAGGGAGCACTTTACAAATAAGTTCAGAAAGTAAATCTCCGTTGCTTTTAAATGTTGCGACGACGTGTAAAGTATAATTTATAAACAAGAAACTTGTTATGTAAATAATACACCGTATTTTTAACTGCATTTTATATAAAAGGAATACTTTCCTTGCCATACGACAAGTACTGAAATTTTAAGATGTAAGCAAAGTGGAAACTAATGTAAAATATTTGATGATATTCCAAGAAATAGAAAAAACGATTTTTATTATTTTCATTAGAATTCTTAAGTTCCGTAAATTTAAATTGCAAATGATGTTTGTCAACTGTTTTGAGAACCTGTCGCCTTCTTAAGGTTAAGTAGAATGTAAATAAATAAAATATAAATCAAAGTAGTTTAATATAATATAACAAAGAATAGTATAGTATGGCATAATTTGCAGAGCAATTGAAATAGGAATTGCTGCGAGTGGCTCGTGGATTTCCTCGATGAAAATACGAGAGTGGACGTGATCATCGAGACGCTGGACATTGACTACGAGGATATCAAATCCCTAAATAAGCTAAATGTAGTTAATACTTTGCGATGAGGCTGACACGCAAAGCACTGTGCCATGCAAAATGTATTTAAAAATATTCAACTGGTGGTCTAAACGCCAGAGGGAAATACACAAATAAAATATAATAAATTTTTAATGCATAACTGTTTTGCTTCACCCTCCTCAACCACCAACCTCCTGCATGCACGCTAGATTAAGAAGATAGTTGTAATTATTATGTAGAAGTAGTACGATTCATGATCAAAGCGGTAACCATACACGTATGATAGACGTTTGATAGACGTTCAGAGTGGTACGTTAGGCGTTGAAAGTGGTACGATAGACGTTCGATACACGTTCAGAGTGGTACGTTAGGCGTTGAAAGTGGTACGATAGATGTTGAAAGTGGTACAATAGACGTTTGATAGACATTCAGAGTGGTACGTTAGGCGTTGAAAGTGGTACGATAGACGTTGAAAGTGGTCCAATACACGTTTGATAGACGTCCGTTCGATTCACGTTGAAAACCGTTCAGTACCCGTTCGATTCACGTTGAAAGCCGTTCAAAACCCGTTCGATACCAGTTCAATACCCGTTCGATACCCGTTCGGTACACGTTGAAAGCCGTTCAAAACCGTTCAATACCCGTTCAGGACCCGTTTGATACCCGTTCGGCACATGTTGAAAGCCGTTCAGTACCCGTTCGATTCACGTTGAAAGCCGTTCAAAACCGTTCAAAACCCGTTGGATATCCATTCAAAGCCGTTCGATACATGTTCAGAGTGGTACGATAGACGTTGAAAGTGGTCCAATACACGTTTGATACACGTTTGATACACGTTTAGAGTGGTACGAATGACGTTGAAAGTGGTACGATAGACGTTGAAAGTGGTACGTTAGGCGTTGAAAGTGGTTCAATAGACGTCCAATACACGTTCGATACGCGATCAAAAGTGGTGTGACCTAATCGAATGATGTGTCCAAAGAAGAAGGGAGAAGAATTCGAAGGATATGATAAGTGCACTCCGAGGACAGTCAGTGAAGAAGAAGATAAGTACATGGAGGAGGATGGTCAGCGAAAATGCAGGTGGCCTGTGATGAAGATGGCGAAGAACAAAGGCATCCTACTTTGCAAAGCTATGCAACTTTAGGCATGGGCCCACATGTGGCAGCTTGGAGATGCAGCGAGACCAGTTGTCTTCAAATCGTGGTCAACGTGCAGTCTCTTTGACAGTTCTTTGAAACACTTTTTGCATTTTTTGTGTTACGTGAAATTGCTTTGAAGAAGATTGCTTTTGAAGGATATTATCAATCGTTCAACGCATGGAAATGCAATCGATTAATACCGTAAATTTCCATTATCATATTTTAGTGAATCGTTGTGTTAGTAACTTTGAGAATTATAAGAAAACTCGGTTTCAGATTATGTCATTGCCCATGAATTTGAAACGTCCGGCTACCGCTACGATCACCGCTGCTGCGGCAGTTATCCATTCATCCAGCCCGAAAATGTATGTGGCCTGTCGAAATGTTGCGGTTCAAACCGAAGAAATTCGATGTGCAGAACTTTATGAGGCGGAAGCTAATCAGGATGGTGACATTTTTTAAAAGTTTTTAAAAAATGCGATAATCCAATACACGACTACTTCGAGGATGATGAGGAATATTGGATGCATCGATATGAACAACAAACGTTTTTACGCGATTTCGATGATGATGATAATGTACAAATAACTATATCTCGGAATAATCATGAGTATCATCCAAAGAGTGTGGTTTGGCGAAACGTCAAAGCGGAAAATATTGATTTTGATACGTATAGGAATAAAGTATCGGGGCTTCGGGATAGTGTTGTTGCAGTTCAAACTGACCCTGTGCAAGTTCCTATGGATTTACCATTAACTAATCTATTTGCTGATGATGTGATCGAGTGGGATAATTAAGCCAAATAAATTTTAATTATATTTTTTATATTCTGTATTATTCCTTCATATTATTCTTTCATATTAATATTTGTAACAATATATATATATTTCTTAAACATATATTATTTCTCAATTTTATTTACCCGTGTTCCTCTTCCCACGGCCTAATTTTTAAGATTCGCCGTTTCAATAATTATTATTTCTCTGCGTCAGCAGAAATCGGGGCGTGATTATCCACTGACTGCAACAGCTTATAAACGTCTAACTATAGGAATTCGCATTGGTATGGATTTGTGTCACGTTGAGATCGCCATAGCCGACAATAAAGGCAGCGAGTTAAGCTTTTCAATGTCTACGTGGAAGCTCCTGCTACAAAACGAGGTGGACATACTCCAACGATTACGCAGCAACGCAACATCGCCCCAAACTCACATTATAATTGATCATTTACGACTAGAGTTCACGCGTATGCATGATGATCAACTTATTAAAATCACCGATAATCGCGTTGTCATATATATGACTGAAGCCACGATGTGTAAATTATTCGCGTACAATCATTGCATTGAACATATGTATACGTGGCTAACTGAAAATATGTACTCTGTAAGCAGTAAATATGCCACTTTCGTAGACGTTCTACGTAGCGCTACCGCGCCAACAGATTATGTAAAATTAATTTCTGAAAGCGAACACTTCGAACAGCATTCATTGATTGATTGTGAATTGTTAGCATGTGCAATCAATCATATTGTGCATGATGCTCGTAGTAAAAAATGTTGGATTATATTCTTTTATGATTTGTAACAATATATATCTTAAACCTATATTATTTCTCCATTGCATTCACCCATCATCCTCCCCGCCATCTAATTTTAAGATTCCGTTTCTGTGTTACATTTCATTCTTCGCGCCGCCAAGTGACATCACCCTGCACGGCTGCTCCAGAGGAGTCGAATTACGCGAGATCGCGCGATACGCAGCGACGTTAAATCGGAACGCTTTGAAATACTGTTAGCTTTAGAATGCATGCGATTCTATCCCCTATGTAGTGGTGTCTCTTTCCCTCCTAGAATTTTAACTTTAAAGTAATGCTCCGTCTCTTTCCCTCGAAGACGCGGTGTCGAGAAACGCCGATCTTTCCCGACATCGTCCGAAACAATTTCTGATAAAATTTCTCATAAAAATAAATTATTATACGCCGACGTTGTGTGTGTGTGTGTGTGTGTGTGTGTGTGTGTGTGTGTGTGTGTGTGTGTGTCACATATGTGACGCTCCGTTGGTTTCGCTATATGTACCATTCGGAAAAGACTAATGTCAGAGACGGCGTTTGGGGGAGTTGGTTAGGCGGCTGACTCGTACCGCGGAGGTCTTGGGTTCGAGCCCCGTCGCCCCGAGAGAAGTTTTTTCATTTATATTAATATCATAAAATTAATATTTCCTTCCTTACCGACAGTCTGTTGTACCACGCTCCAGAGTAGCACCTTCCTTACCGACAGTCTGTACCACGCTCCAGAGTAGCGCACCGTCACCCCGCGGTTCCTCCTCCTCATCCTCGATGATACCCCCGCACCGTCACCCCGCGGTTCCTCCTCCTCCTCCTCGATGATACCCCCCACCACTCCGCCATCTCTATGACGTCATCCGCCGCCAGCCCGCCGACAAAAAAACAAATTTTCAAATTTGAGTTTCAAGGTCATGATCATGACCTTGAAACTCAAATTTGAATTAGAATCCCCCTTGTCTTACTACTCCTACAGCTTGAAAACCTGAGACACTAGGTCACTGAACCGATCCTGGTCATCGACAGACGCGCCGAGTGCACAGCTGATCTCAGGTACACGACACCATCCAAAGTTAAGGGTCGCAACGTCAAGTGCGTCCGGGTTAATGTACCGAATATTCACTTCACTACACGCCTACTAACACTGATCACTTAATTTATTTTTCATGGAACGTGTTGTTCTTACGTTATAAAAATTTCTGGAAATGAATGAGAACTTGGCGTTCGGAGCCGTGGGTATTCATGCGCAAATTCTCACACTGCAGCACTTGCGTCCCCGTTGTTCGGGGGGTACACTCAGAACCTCGAGTAATACTCTTGAGCAGAGAACATTTCTGCGACGCGATTGCTTGCTGACGGACAAGATTTTTTTTCCAAGCGACTTCTTCTACCCCCAAATAGTTTCTCTCGTTCCATTATGAGTTGACCCCCATCAGCCCAAGAGGCATCAGGTAAAAAGAAGCCAGCACATTTTCGAAACACACGTGCTTCGCAGAAGTGCAACGAACGGACTATCGTGCACTTTTACAAAAGTCCGCGTTCCGTTCTTTTACTGCCAATGCAGCCATTGCTTCGAGGTAGGCAGCAGACACCACGTGTTTCGGTTCGAAAGGGTACGAAGAGAAGAGAAACAGACAGTGTTCGAGTTGCTATAAAGAAGAAAATCCTGTTTCCTGTTTCCCTTTTCCGATACCCTGAATTCACGTCTGCTACGAGGCGGAACGAACTAAGCCACAAATTACCCAAAACTGTAGGAAACCGTTGTCTACCGTCGACTAGCGGTACAATACGGTCATAAACCGCGACCCTAGCGAAATGCTCTGGCCGATCAGCCTGATTAATTTTTGGCAACTACCAATTAAAAAGTATTATTCAACATCAATGCGGCTCGCGAAGAGACACAGGAAGAAAGAAAGCATATAGTTTGCTGACTGCGCGTAGTCCCGCCTGCTTCGTCCTACCTTCAAATTAAAGACGGATCCCTTATCTGTCGAGTATAAACACGCGCTCGAATTTCAAAAGAAAAGCACGCGCCGACGTATTCCGTGCGAGAGACGGTGGGCTTGAAGTCCGATTGGCCCCAAACTAACCAATCTGCCTTGCATCCCTCCCAAACGGCCACTGTCCTGAAAAGGCCCTCTTCACAGCAATATCGCCTCCACAGGGCCCACCTCCTCTCGCACGGAATACGTCCACGCGTGCTTTTCTTTTGAAATTCGAGCGTGTGTTTAGACACGAGAGATAAGAAGGCCCGATTGGTTAGTTTGGGGCCAATCGAACTCCAAGCCCACCTTTTCTCGTACGGAATACGTCAACGCGTATTGTCCCTGAATTGCGCCTCGTCTCAGGTAAAGCAACCGCGCGCGATTACAGTCAGCTGACCGTACCGCTACCACCCCATATTTCCTCACTGAGGTCAAATAACAGGTCGACAGAAGAATTGCAGGAAAATTTTACTATCCCACTCTTGGCCAATGACACTGTTTTTATAATAATCAGATTTGTAAGTTCCAGCTTGTCATTATCTTCATTATTTGTTGAGAAAGTGTCATTGCTCAATGGAAACCACGAGAAGGTGGTGGGCTCTTTCCATCAGGAGAGGATAAGGATGGGTCAAGAGGATGACATGGATAACAGACAAATGACGGGATTAACGGTTCGAAGTAAGAAGGTAGTCGAAAGTGTCCCAATTTCAATAAAATTTGAGTCGTGGAGAGAAAGCAGTGATCGATTTGTCGTGGAATTATCTTAGTATATGTTACTCACTTCACTAAAAACAAGCACTCACTCACTGAGTGACTCACTCACTCACTCACTCACTCACTGGCATTATTAATGTACACTCTGTTGCACTACACTACTCACTTACTCACTCACTCACTGGCACTATTATTGTACACTCTGTTGCACTTCACTACTCACAATAAATGTTCAAACAGGTCTCCCTCTGTCTCTACGCAGTTTTGAGGCCTTCTGATGGAGGAATTACGAACATTCTCTAACACCCCTTGTTCTTTAACAGCTTCAAATGCCGCGATTATCCGTTGTCATAATGTTTCTACAGTATCAATTATAATTGAGTAGACCTTTTGTTTTACATACCCCCAGAGGAAGAAGTCCAAGGGAGTTAGATCTGGAGATCGTGGAGGCCAATCTATTACACCTGCACGGCCTATCCAACGACCCGCGCAGGAAATATTTAAAAAGTCCTTCACAATATTCGCAAAGTGTGGTCCAGCTCCATCTTGCTGGTACAGCATGTTCTACCGCACATTCAACGCAACATCTTCTAAAAGAATTGGCAGTTCGTTCTGCAAAAAATTTAATTACCCTTCGCCTGTCAATCTTGCTGGTAGAAAAAATGGCCCAAAATTTGATCACCAATATATAGGGAGATAATCGAGGCAGAAGATGGTGCATTGTGATGTACGTGAGATTACGTACACACAAATTTGCAGGTATGGTTTTGCATACGCCATTATTCATTCAATTATTATCTTGACAATGTTTGGGATTGGCCGCGGCGATGCGACCAATCGGGCGCATGCTCGCTGCCGCGAGGAGCGCGACAATTGAACTCGCTACCGATACCGGTGCCGCGGCTGGGCGATACCGGTGGTGGCCTGGCCGGGCCATCTCGGGGCTGACGCCTAGACTAATTACCTATTGTCTCTCCCTCCTTAATTAGTATTGCCTTGCGGCACAGACGTGGGCCGCGCTGATTGGCTAGGTGTTGTCGGTGTCCGAATCGGTGGCTCGGCACGTGCCGTCTCCGTGATCCCTCTCTCGCTTGTGAATCTCGTGCCGATGAACATCTTCGTATCTCCAAAGCACTACTCAGAAAAGAGCTACCGGTGTTCCGGTAATTCTGAATCGGGTTTGAGTTTCGCTTTTCCACACCGCGTACTTGCGATGTTGTTCTTTAGTTAAATAAGTGTGTGAATTTAATAATTAGGAAAACTGTTCGTTCCATAATCGGTGTGCTCGTTTATTGTGCAGCCATTCCATTACATATCAAAATTACTAATAACCATTAAATACTTTGCGCCGCGTGAGTTATTTTTCTCGCGTGTTAATCAAGAACGTAGGTGCTCCACGTTCTTGTACAAACATCTCCTTTACTCAGATAGCTGCGGATATATTTATATGTTATGTGCATACAATACTATGTCGTATATATGCACAGGTATTAATAAAAATTGCAAGATTTTAATAATGTCAGAAATGACATCATTATGACTGTCATTATGTCAATATAGATTAATGTTTTACACATGCAAATATCAAATGCTGATCAATAAGTGCGATACTAAATGAAAATCTGTGTTCGTCCTATTCTTTAAATAATAACAGATTTAATCATATCAATCAGTACAAGTTATCGTATTGTATTATTTACAGCAGTTTGTATGTTTGTATTTTTTTCGGGATAAAGGAAAAAATTGAGGTAGCTGTCGCCACTACTGAAACAGTCCTTTAAACGGAAAATGTTTAGAATTGTTCGAGAGTATTGTGATTCAGTTTAATTGAATTCCTGTATTCTTTACAAGATAAGGGCTTAAATAATTAATTATTTACTTTAGTTTATTTCCCCCGCCATAATTAAATGAGCACAGTACTACTTTAACTTTTCCAGAAAGAGTGACCCAAAAAATGAGGGGTGTTGTAGCATCTTTTTGATCCCACGATTTTGGAACTGAATTTTGTGCCAAATGATACCTTAGAATGAGACACCAATAACAACAAACTTTCACGATGAGGTGATAATTAGTTTATGAGATATGGGAGGTGAAGGAAATGTAAGTTCATTAATGATGTAAATTTCAATATTTTTTACATAGATCCGCTATATTGAATCGGCCATTTTGAATTTTGAAAATCTAAGTTCATATTTGTTGTTGGCAGTTAGTAAAACCCCGGGGAATAATTCTTTAAATTATCGGACTCTCATAAAAGTCCGTAAGTCGAAGCGTATGAGCTGACGCGTTAATGTATTTTCTCTTCTTTCACCTGCCATATCTCACAAACTAATTGTCATCTCAACTTGATTTGTTGTGATTGATGTCTCATCATAAAGTATCCTTTGGCACAAAATTCAGTTCCAAAATCGTGGAATCAAAAAGAGGCTACTTCTTGGGTCACTCTTTGTAATCAATTTCGTCACGTTTTCACTTTTTATAGTATCCTAAAACATTATAATTCATTTTGCAGTCAAATATAATACGAACGATATTAAATATAGGCAATTCGTTAAAGATCTATCCTCTGGATCCATAACTAATTATAAATGCAATTATAGATATTAAGATACCATTTATACTGTTTGCAGTATAACGTAGGTTCAGGATTGTACACCTCTACGATTCAAAGGAGAAATATCATACAGGAATGATCAGAAAAACTGCAACTATAAAAACTGGACAAATGTTCAATGAGTTACATGTTCCACGTGGTAGTTAATTATACATTTCTTGTGAACATTGGCGTGTTAATTCCAGGGCAAGTTTGTATTCGTACTAAAATTATATTCATCCAACCCAGGTCCTTTTAATGAAGTCAGCAGCCCGCTCACCGATCATGATGGCGGGAGCGTTCGTGTTGCCGGAAACAACCCTCGGCATGATACTGGTGTCGGCCACTCGGACACCTCTCACCCCCCTCACGCGCAGTTGATTGTCGACTACCGCGAGAGGATCGTCAGATGGACCCATTTTGCAAGATCCCGCCTGATGATTTTCTGGTGCCGTATCGTGCTTGATGGCGCACTCCCAGTACGCGTCACAACCGAACTTCAGGTGTTCGCAGTTCTTTACCGGAGTACGATCCAGCTGGAATCCATACCTGTGAAATAAAAATTGGTAAAAATGGGGTCAATTATGGTTGATCCGAGGTTGTAGCAATAAGAGTTCTTTTTGTGTACAATCGCTCGCGACCATACTCGCTAAGGAAAAAGCATCAGGCGCCCGAAATACGGAATGAGACACAGTATCATACTGTGTCTTGTAGCGTTTCTCGTCCGCTTTCAGTCTTTGTTACTGATTTCACTTTATTAAAGTATGAAATAAACCTAACGCACAAAACCGGACAGACCCAGTCAAGTAGGGAAGACGGGGGAAATACCAGCCAGTTAAAAAAAAAGTCAAGATATTTAATCAATCAGTTTAAATATTTATTAGAACCTTTGGTAATTCATTAAACAAGTAATAAACAATAATATAAGAGTACCTTTTTCACGTGCCACGAACTCAAAATAAACTATAACATTTTCTTGAAAAACTCGTTCTAGCCCCCATTGCTCGCATGTTGGAGTAATGAGGGCCAAGCATGTCTTCACACAGAACGCAGGAAATTATGTAGTCCAAAAGTCTTAATACTAAATAGATACCAATTACACAGTTCGACAACCATCTTGACTTGTAACATCTAATAGCCGTTTCTTATAGGTTTTCATGCTCTGAAAACAAATCCACAAACCGTTTTTCGCCATCACCCTCAGTTTTTAAGAAATTCGATTTTGAAAAAAAAACTGCAAATTTTCTACTTTGAACATCTTTTGTGTCGAAACGGTACTACTTATTCGGTTGCTCGTTACGACAAATTATTCTATGAACCCTCCCGAATAAAACAATATAAGTTATTATTGCATTATAAACATTTAAATATGTTTAAACATCGATCACATGGAAATGGACCCCTGAAATGCATGCACCCATTTCTGAAGATATTTTTCAATTTATTTCCAAAACTAAGTGCCTAGGATTAAATCTGACTATTCCACGCGATTTAGCAGACATTTTTCCATCGGAAAGTATCAACAGAAGTGGTAGGTCACGTTTTGTTTTCAACACAGAAGCGAAATAGTTTGACAAAATGCGCGGTGCCGACAGTGGTAGTCAACGGCGCCGCGCGATCCACTGCTGCTCAGCGTAACACAATCGCTTAACTTGCGTGACTACTACAGTCATGATCATGTCACTGCAGAACCGTGGAATGCTCGTGGGGGGGGGGGGGTGTTCTGATTCGAAGATGCGATCTACCAAGTGACCTAGTGTCCACCGCGGGGAGGTGACTGCTCTTCGGATTCCTTCCAAACCCTACCCAACCAACCAACCATACGTAGGACTCCCTGAATGTTTAATCTGAATCGCCTTGTGCAGGTAAAATGCGTACGAATCCCAGTGGATTTGTTATCAAATTTGGAGAGTTTCTGTCTGGACAACAAAATTGACCGAATGTGGCGATCGCGAGCCCCTGCGCCACATACATTTGATGATACCTCAGTCACAAGCTGTACTGAACGCTCTACAGCGACTGTGTGGCAGGAATACTTGGTGAGAGACCATTCTGGCAAGGTGTTTTTTTTTGGCCAGGAATAGCTTACCTATAAGTTCTTTGTTGGATGCGCGTCTGAGAACTGATGCACCGTGACGCAGACGTCTGGATTATCCCAGGTAATCATTTCATGATAATCTGACGATTGAAATTTGAATTCAGGTACGATATTGAACCCCTGTGGGTCATTATCCGCAGACAGAATTCCATTGCGAATGGTCCTTGCCATGTTTTCGAGGTTATCAGGCCAAGCGGGTATATTCCATTAAAATACCGAACAGTTGTAGACACTTCGATCTAGACACAAGCTTATTTTGCCTTGCCAGAGAACCTCCTCTTTGCCATCATGACAGACCGCCAGCTTCGTGCGCATCAAAATGCACTTCAGATATTACTGAAAGCTACAGAGGTGGAACAAATCGAGGTCACTAGCATGGTGATTTTGGTCAATATTGTGCCCAAACTCAATTTTCAATCAACATATTATCATGAAATGATTACCTGGGATAATCCAGACACCACGTACCCCTGCCACACAGTCGCTGTAGAGCGTACAGCACAGCTTGTGACTGAGGTAGCATCAAATGTATGTGGAGCAGGGGCTCGTGATCGCCACATTCGGACAATTTTGTTTTCCGGACAGAAACTCTTTAAATTTGCTAACAAATCACAGTTCATAAGCATTTCCCCTGCAGACGGCGATTCGGATTAAACATTCAGGGTGTCCTACGTATGGTTGGTTGGTTGGGTAGGGCTTGGGAGGAATCTGAATTGCCGTCACCTCCCCGCGGTGGACTAGGTCACTTGGTAGATCGCATCTTCGAATCACCAACTGAGCGAAGAAACGCGTTCAGAACGCACCCCCCCCCCCCGCGTGCATCCCCCAGTTCTGAAGTGACATGATCATGACTCTGTGGTATTTATTGATAACTTTTCAGCATAATATGTGCATGTGAATGCATCCGTATCGCCAGAAGATGCCATCCGATGAAGACCATAAGTTTAGTCTTTTTACCCAAAATCTTAAAAATTGACCCTCACAGTGGAGACAAAAGATATTGTCCGATTCGGAAAAAATTATACACGATATGTCCTTATGGGTATGTCACTTTTGGCGGGTATTAGAAATTTATCCGAAAAAAGTTGCAAATAGAACCACTCTAGTGTGTAACTCCTTGAAGGCAGTGCAGCAATTGCCCGGTTGGGCGGCCCGAAGCCATCGTTTAAACGGGTGGCTTGGGTTCGCTGCTCGGGTGGCGCAGGCCGCCCCTATTGAGCTGGCGCGAATGTCGACAACACCCGAAGATTACGCCTATTTGGAGATTGAAATAGATCTGGGTTAGCTGGGATGGGGGCTGAGTTAGGCTATGTGAGGGGGCAAACATGGCAGACATGGCAGACAGACATGGGCGGTCTGGGCGGATGTGTCCGTAGCGGCTCCTCCTTTCATCTCTGCCATTGTGTGTCGGTGGGGGCGTCTCTCAGCCAGCTCAGGGGAATGTGCCGACCGGGAATGTGGCGCATGCAGTATGTGTAAGGTGCAACCGAATGGGGCGGTTACACGGGTCTCATTTTGGAGATTCCCGTATCCGGTGGAGTTGTCTAGGCCGAGACGTTGTCCTGTCGCGTGGGGGAATTTTTGCGGGGGACCATCATGCGGGTCGACTGCTTCACTAACTGGGCAGAGAAGCGTGTGGCGTCATTTGATGACTAGGTCTGAGCGGAGCAGGTTGCTGCTGCCTTGGCCGCGTATGGGTTGCAACGTGAAGACCGAGAAAGTCCAGTCGGCGCCACCCAACTCGCCATGGATCGGTGTGGATGCAGTGCCCTCTGGCCGCGGCGCATCAAGTGACTGCGGCGTGGAGGGTACTGGTGGGATGGATCTCGACGTGTTTGGAGAAGTTGCCGTCGTGGTTGCTGCAGTGCAGCTTTCTGCTGCCACAAGTCGGGGCATGTGAGGCAGCGGTGCGCGATTGCTGAGGATAGATGCGGGGGCAAGCACTCCTGCCCTCGGATCCTACCTATGCCGTTATGGTGCCACAGGAGGAATGTATGATTTTCGGGTCGGTGGAGGTGCCAGCCCGTGCTGAGGGAAGCCGGGACGAGGATATGGACACCGCTGTTTAATGCAGCGTTCCCTCCAGATCAACCTGAACCACTGTTGTAGGAAACAAAATCTGCGTACAGACCCTGCGGGGCGCTTGGCTGGCCGTCGCCGTGAAGCAGGTACGTAGCGGTCGAACGCCCAAATTGCGTGGGCATATAAGAATTGGTAGTTGAGCCAATCGACTATTTTTAATGAAGTTGATATAAGTGCATTAATTATAGCTCAACTGTGTCGTGTTCAGTATCATTTTCATTCGGAAAGCACAAAGAATTAATTGGTATCGCTTTCGTGGAGATCCAATGTGAAGTGCGGAAGTTCACATTTTCCCCTGATTTATAACTAATGCTATCCTTGTCGTTTATGGCCCCATTGAATATCTTTGAAGTTATTTGTTGGCTGGCCCTTTAAATTGGTTGTATATGCAGCTGTATATCTTCGTTTTACTATCGCCTCTTGTTAATCCCTCCTCTTCCCGACTACCGAATGGACATTTAAATTGGTTGTGTCATTTCGTCTCTCTCTCTAAAACTGGTTTCTTCGTCAGAGTGTCGCCTTTTAGTATACATCCTCTTTGACGAAACGGTGCCTGGTATCACCGGGAGCCGCTAGGAAGTTGGAAGTCGTGGACGAACCAGTGTCTAGTATCACCAGGAGCCACTAGGAATGTTAGTTTAGCCTCGTAACTTTATAATGCTGTACATCTCGAGCAGTAAAAATGTGTCTCTGTGCGTTTATCTCACAGTGGAAATTCAAATGATGATTGAATTCTTCTAAATGAACTCTGAGTTAGAAATAACAAAGTATATTCTGTGTGTAAACTGGGTCGTTACAATTGTGTAGTGTATGATTGTTCGGAACGCTGTCCGTATTCCGTTTTGTAAATATGTTTATGTACATATGTTTTGATTTAGGTTTTAATGTTGTAAATATATGTAAATAGTTAAACTGCGCGGGCGAAGAAGGGACCGACTGCCTACTCTCGTCGATTCCGCAATTCGGGTGGACCGACTAGCTCGGGTTGTGGGATCGGCGAGGAGGGCGGCCGAGCCCGACCGACGGTTCGCGAACTCCGAGGGAGGAGGCTTCTTCCTCGCGCTCTCAAGTGCTACCGTCGGTGGACGAACGTGCTAACGTGTCTTGCTTTTTGCAAACTCCTTGTGGTCCCATGAGAGTGTTCGCTTGCGGAATTGTGAACTTTTGTACTCAAAAAACAGCTGTTGAGCCGTTGCGGCGCGTTTGAATTGTTTTTTTACCGCTAACGGGTTCAAGCTGCGCTCGCCCGGCGACCGTTAATTCGCGGACCAACATCGCCGAGACAAGATTCGTGACACGCACCTTTGCGACCTTACTTTTCGCGCCCAGTTTTGTTTCCTGTATTTTTCGAACATTTACGTTCGTTCGCCCTGCGCCCACGCGCTTGCATCCACGGTCTCGGTGTACCCCCCACCTCTGTTTATGAAGTTTGTATGTGTACGACGTCCGTCACGGACCGACGACCAGCCAATTAGATAAGCTGTTTTGTCCGATGAACGAGTCGTTTTTTTTCCACCTGCTCGCTTTCCCAACGAGTCGCGTCAGCGCCGAGAATCCGCTCTCGTCTTCGCGGAAACAAGATATGTACATGTAAATTATTAAACATTTCGTGGGGGTTTTAATGAACAAAAAACCCACACTACTCTGGTATCCCCAGGGATTCCCCTCTGGAGGCGCATGGATGTCTTTTCAAGATTTCCCCACGTTAAAAAAAATTATAAATGTAATTAACATTTGTTTTCTCTTTTTAACGTGGGAAAATCTTCAAAAGACACACCGACGCACAGTAAGGTATTGGCCTCAAAAGCTGGCCACAAGTCGATTTCAAAATTTTGCGTGAGTCTTAAAATTTTTGCTGCATGAGATACTTGACTATGTGAGGATCAATATTGCAATATTGTTTTTTTTTTCATTTTTGCACTAATGAAGCAACGGGCTTTGTCGAAAGTTAAGAGATTTTAGAGCACGCGTTTCTTTCTTAACCATACTCTGAAACATCATTGGCTTATTCGTGATTTTTATATGTTGTAAAGAAATTGTGTGAATTCTTGCATTATGGAAGCTTTTTAGGGACATATATGTAAAGAAAGTGTACTTTCTTTATTTGAATGTGCCGAGCCTCGCGCGAGTGTGCCTGTAGAACAATAGCGAATCTGCAATATCGATCGATAGAGAGGGATAGCAAAGGGATGTAAGATAGAGCACGTGTGCAAAATCTAGGCAGAGTAGACAAAAGGAAACTGTTAGAAAAGAAGTTAATAGTGCAAATAGAGAAAGGATAAATTAATGAAATTTAATTGTCGTTTCTTTGTTTTACAGAGAAACGAATTCTAGTTGGTTACCAATTGAAAATCCTCAATAAATTATCTCATAAAATGATAATTTCAGTTAAAATGGCAACAAAACTAATGTTTGAATTTAAATATGTGGCATCACCAAAAGAGCCAAAAACAAACATCATTGCCATAACCTCAATTACAATAGAGGGCAACAAGCAGTATGCTCTGCCAGAAGAGATGACATACATAGAGAAACACAAAGAATTAATGAAAACAGATGAATATAAAAGAGTGAAAAAGAGTTTAACCAAGAGACATCAGGTAAGGAAGGTGTGGATTTCACTAACCACAGATATGGAGAAAGTGTATATACAGGGTGTCCCACCTAAGACTGGACAGCGCGATATCTCCTAAAGTATTGGAGATAAAAAATTTAAAAAAATATGTAATTGAATGGTTCGAGAGGGCCAATTTATTAGCCGAGACGATTTTTTTATTATTATTTTGAAAGATACGATAGTCAAGTTCGGTTTTTCAAATGGAACTATTTTTTTTTAACACCTGAGTTGATAGTGCGTTCCAAGACAAATTGAATAAGCTTTAATGTATACACTTTATTTCCACTGGTTTTTAAGATATTGCGCTTGAAAAATTACTGATTTTCACTGGAAGAAAACCCTCTGGAATAGCAAGGACCGGAGTCGGTCTTACAGGCGCCACGGGTGGCATTTGTTTCGTTTCAAAGGACAAAAGCGGGCTCAGGGGGCGAGGCGAAATTTCAACGTCGTAACGGTAGGCAATTGTTTGTTCTCGAAGCGTTCGTTGGGAACCATTTGCCTGCCAGATGACTAAAAGGCAATCGACATCGTGCCATTTTTTCTGGTATTTTCGACTACTTTCGTCCTGAGATAATCCGTTAAATTGTTCTGTCAGTGAGGGTACACGGTTACCTCGGACCGGTACATCCCGTCGTCCACCGCTGACTCACAGAACAATACGGTCATAAACCGCGACCCTGGCTAAACGCTCCAACCGAACAACCTAGCTAGGTTTGTTAGCCAGATGTCTGGTTTTCCTCCGCTACGTCACCAAAGGGGAGAGGTCTTCCTCCTCCACCACCGAAATCGAGGAAGGAAGGTCCCTCCTCTTCGAGGAGAGGTTGGCCAATCAGCAATTTTGGCACCTCTCGAAAGTCTAACGCTTGTCTACCTTCGAAGCCGAAAAAGGGAGACGGGACAGATTTCGAATCGGTCTGCCAAGAAAACAACTTCTGGTCTCTGGTTGAGACCTCGAGCGACACAAAAAAAAACGATCAGATAACTTTGCGAGGATCTAGTCAAGCATTCGTGACTAGAACTCTCAATCAAACAGTTCTTACTCAAATCATCGTTCGGATTTGAGTAATTACTCTGGTCAGCGTTCATGACCAAGACTATCGAACAATTTACATTCGTGCTTGTGTGATCATGCTTGTGTGATCATCGTACATCAACGAGCTATATCAATTTAATAATCACTTAAAATTAATTTGGCGAGTGATAAGGTTGCCAGCATCGCGTACCACGGAGTCTCTTGGGCCTTACAACCCCAAGAGGAAAGACAAAACTTTCGCGCGTGTTGGTGGCTAACAGCATTGCCTGTTGAAACTGATACCTACGTGCCAAAGGTCTACGACAGGGTTCGCAGGCCCAAAAGCTAGACAATTCTTTTCCGTCAGAAATGTTACTTAGGAAGGTACATTTGCGGTATCGAGAAGCGCACCGTTACTTTTATCTCGCACTTGCATCTACGCTCGGATGGCCGGTTCTTTTGGAAGGGATGTAAGTTGGATTGGTTAGGTTAGGAGGAGTGAAAGTTGCTAGACTAAATTTCAACCATAGGGAGCAGATTGTATCAGAACCAATCGGATTTGCTTCCCTCACAAACGACTGCTCTCTTGAAGAGGCCCGCTTCACAGCAATACCTCCACCCCAATGCCCACCTTCTCTCGCACGGAATACGTCAACGCGTGCTTTTGTTTTGATATTGGAGCTCGTGTTTATACTCGAGAGATAAGGGATCTGTGTGAATTTTTAGGGAAGACAACGCGTCGACGGTGAGCAACCCCATTTCTTTTGTGCCTCTCTATATCCGTATTGACGGTGGATTGTAGGATCGTAGATGTCTGGATGCCAGTCATTGAATTCAGGAGATGATTGAAACACTTTATTACAAAACACAGATGCACTATAATATTAAAGTAAACCGTATTCCTCTCCGGCAGGAGTACTGATAATGATCGAACTTACGCCCTACTTCGCGCAGACCGATTACACGGAGGGTAGCGAACTAAAAGACTTTTGAAGTTGAAAATTGAGTGATATTTTCCTACTCCTTTTTTGCCTACAAACTCTAAGTAAATTTTATAACATTTTGAAACATTAACTGTGCGCTTCTCGATACCACAGATGTACCTACCTAGCATTTCTGATGGAAAAGAATTGTCCAGCCTTTGGGCCTGCCATTCCTGGCGTAGACCTTTGGCAGGTAGGTATCTGTTTCAACGGGCAATGCCACCCGTGGCGCCAGCAAGACCGCCCCCGATGCTTGCTATTCCAGTGGGTTTTCTTCCAGTGAAAATCAGTAAATTTTCAAGCGCAATATCTCAAAAACCAGTGGAAATAAAGTGTATACATTAAAGCTATTGAATTTGCCTTGGAACGCACTATCAACTGATCTCTTAAAAAAAATAGTTCCATTTAAAAAACCGAACTTGACCATCGTATCTTTTAAAATAATAATCGAAGAAAAAAATCGTCTGCGCTAATAAATTGGCCCTCTGGATCCATGCAATTCCGTGTAAAAAAAAATTATCTCCAATACTTTAGGAGATATCGAGCTGTCGAGTCTTCCCGTGGACACCCTGTATGTGCTCGAATTCTTTTGTATGGGAACATGATCATTGGTGGCAATGCATCACCTGTAGTAGAAAATATACACAGGGCAGTGAGTGATTCTATTTCTTTCCCTGACGATATTTCATAAAAATCTTTGTCATTTCTTGGACCTAAAATATGTCCATTTTTCGGAGAGAGCTGGATACCAGTTTCGTCTCCATTGAATATGCGTTTTGGTCTTTCTAAAATACTATTGAGTCCATTCTCTTCCAAATATGATTTTAGTTCGCGCATGCACTCTCTCAAATTTTCCTCGGTCACTGATGCTCGACCTTTTGAAATCATTTCTGTGTTTAGTTTTACTATTTCAGGATGTCTCGTTAAAAATAATTTTTGCCATTTATCCCCTGGCCTATTGTCAGTAAATGTCGTTTTTCGTAATGATTCATTAAGTACCTTCTGTTCAGCATTTTTTACTTGGCCAGGATGCATCAGGAAACCGAGCCTGGCTTTATTTAATATCCACTACTTTAAGCGGTTTTCTTCTTTCATAGTTAAAATAGGTTTCGGGCCCTTTTTGCAATGTTCGGGAGCCTTCCCTGATAATTTTGTATGCAATGTAGACTTAGAAATTTTATATGTTTTCGATGTTTTTCCTATATTCGTTGTTCTTTTTCTATATTATCCAAGGCTCCATTTAGATCATTACATGTATATTGATGTACGGTATATATTTTGTAATGTTTGCCATCTAAATAAAAAAAGAAAAATAAGATACCTACAAGTAAATGTGTAAACTGTTTGTTTATTAAAAGAAAAACAGCTTCAAAAGGTTTAAGTCCATTCTGTCCATCTACTGCCTTTAGGTTAGAAAATCCATACCAGTACGAGGACAGTCATTTTTATAAGTTCTATCGTTTTATTTTTCTTTGTTCACGCGTTTATTTATAAATTGTTTATTGGGTTCGTGTAAAGAAACTACACGGCGTTAAACATAAACACTTTAATATCTAAAGGTAGCTCGTACAAGACTGACATAAAGGAACCGTGAACCACGTAGCCGCCACGTGCATGTGTCTCGCTTGTCGCCCTGAAGCAAGCCCCCTTCCGTGCGAGACGCTGCTGGTCGCGCGCTGCGTGCCCCGCAGCGTGCCCTCTGTGGGGAAACGTGCTGTACCCAACATTGTTAATATTAGAATGCAATCATCTATTACATACCTTTTTTCAATACATCCGAATACGTTTTTTATTAACTTTAAGGCACGGGATGCTGAGCAATAGCTAATAACAAAAGAGTGACTCGCGCATAGTGGCGTAAAATCGTACATACAAATACATTTTTCGCAAAATTTTTTTTTTTCGATAAATATGTTAATGTTTTATAAAACAAAAAACGTTTTTTCTACAAAATAAAAAAAACAATAACATACATTAAAACTCTAGTTCTTTCAATATTAACGATTAACCAACGATTCGTCCATCTACTGGGCCCCGTCCATCTACTGGCCTGCTTACCCTACCAGGCGGCATCTCTTGCAACGACGTAACCTGGAGAATCACTCTGTATAAAAAATGATCGGAAATCAAAATGAGCTGCAAGTACGTAAAGGTGCTTACCAGCAGCCTGCAAAGGAGGCACTGTGTAACACTATGTAAGATTCGGTTAAATACCTGGCGTAGCCAGGCAAGGTCAAGGTATTGATGAATAAGAATTATTTAACTCTTTCGTTACGGCGTACATTTCCGCGATAGTGTTTTTTACTAAAATTTTTTTTTACTCTACTACAGATGCTGATTAAAGTCGTACGCTAGGATCGGCAACTCGGTCCGTGATGCCGACTAAAGTCGGCGCTCGTACACACAGGTCGTCGCGTGGGTGCCGATTATAGACGGCACTCGTAACAAAAGTGTTAAAAACGCAATATAATGAAAATGTACTCATATTGTCAGATCTTTAAATTGGCAAATGATCTGAAAGCATGCGAGAGAGAAGGTATGGGTATTGATGATCTGAGAATACCTTGCCTGGTCACGCCAAGTATTTGACCGAATCTTACATAGTGTTACACAGTGTCGCCTTTGCACGCTGCTGGAAAGCCCCTTTATGTACTTGCAAGTCATTTTGATTTAACATCTTTGTTTATATTGTAATTATTATTATCTTTTATTTTTGGTGATTTATTTGATAATACTCTTTTCCGTCCTCGACTTTTTTCATATACTTGGCGTGATTTTTGTTTACTTTTTTGCAGTTATTCTGGCGATTGTATATACATATACAGCAGCGTTCGCGCTGCACCCCGCCTTTTGCACTGTCGTAGCTATAGAAGCAGAACCTACACTGAAGCAAAACCCACCGAACGTTGTGATCATAGTTCCTAGCGACACTGTGGCCTGCGAGAGCAGCGACACGATCAAGCTGGCTGTCCTGGATTTGATTTCCGCGAAGGCGGAAAAGCTGCAAGTCAGGAACGTGCGCAGAATCCAGAGCAACGGCATCCTGGTGGAGACGGTGAAGAAAAGCGACATTTCCGCCCTGATCTCCAACGAGAAGCTGAAGGCGGCTGGCTTCGTGGTCGGAGCGCCGGCCAAGAGGAACCCTCGGGTGATAGTGTTCGAAGTTACGAGGTCCGAAAACGACACCGCAGCGCTTTAATCCTTCTTCGATCAAAACGCAGAAGGCGTAGAGAAGATCCTGCTGATGCAGGAATCCAGACTGGCCTCCAAAGCCGAGGACAAGAAGAGAGACTGCTGCAACTGGGTCTTAGAAGTCTCCAAAAAGGCAAGAGACATCCTCATAAATAAGGAACGTCTTTATATCGGTTGACAGTGCTGCAAGCTTCAGGACTACATAGTAGCAACTCGCTGCTACAAATGCCACAGTTACGGGCACACAACCAAATTCTGCAGCACAGAAAAGGAATCTGAAAGGAATCAGAAAAGGAGCCACTGTTTCGGAAACTGCCCCAATAAAAACAAACCCCCCACCTACGCTAACTGCAAAAAATCCGGGAACCAATCCACCCATACCGTCACCGACAAGCAGTTCCCAGTCGACACAGCCGCTGTGAATCAGGTCCTCTCTGGATTATGCCCACTATGACCCCATTCAACGAACGCAGCCTTAAAATCGTTCAGTTAAACATGCGTAGATCTAAAGTCGTCTCCGTGGAAACGTGTCGATTACTAGAGGAAAGGAACATCGATATGCTCTTAATGTAGGAGGACTATAACATCAAAGGGAACTTCGTAGGGCTGGGCGGCAGCTCTCTGATAGTTTCAGAGGCAAACCAGGAGAAGATCAGATGGCGGGTATTGTAATAAATAACCGTGATCTTACTATCCTTAAACTCGCGCACCTCAGTGACGCCCATTGCACGTGCGTGGAACTTACAGACCCCTCCGGCTCCATATATCCTGCCAGCATATACTTCCAATGCTCTCACCCAATCGAACCATATCTAGATGAAATCCTGAAAATCGCCGCAGAATTGCCAAGACAACAGTTAATAATCGCCACGGACACCAACGCCAAATCGCCTCTCTGGCACTGCAGATACATCGACGCGCGCAGAGAATCGCTCGAAGAGATATTATCCCCTCTAAACATCGCCGTTCTCAACGAACCCGACAATACACCCACGTCCATCTTGCATCTCGATATGTCGAACATCGACGTAACTATGGCAACCGGGCCAGCTATTAACGTCGTCAGGGACTGGGCCCTTCACGAACACTGGACATCCAGTGATCACAACGCGATTTCATTCACCGCCAGTTCTCGTAACAACACCGCGTACGCGATTCGTCACCCTAGATTCAAAACGACCAGAACCAACTGGAAGCGATTCCAGGAGGCACTTCTGACCGAAATGCATCGAAACCCCGTACACTTTCCACCGACCACCGCTCCACCCGTCGACGAATTCGTGAGTACCGTCGAAAATTATGTCTTAGCTGCGGGCGACTCTTCCCTTAAGATGAAATGCCCTTATCAAACAGACATGAAAAAACAGACGAATAAAGCGCGACGTGCCTTCCAATCGGAACGCGACCAAATCTGTAGACGCGATAAGAAGCTACGGTACCTTAAACGGAGGAAGAAATACACCGCGACCATATTTAGGATTGGAAATGGGAGCTGGCGTGAATACATCACGAAAGTAGGCAATTCCAACCCGTGGGGCCCCGTCTACATATCTCACACTGGCAAAATAATGCCAGAATAGGCCCTCTCAATGCCCAGTTCAGGCCCCAACCTCGCTATCACCTGGGAAGCTGCCGCCAGCAACCTCTAGAATTCCCTTGTACCCGACGACACCGTGGACACTACGGACGGGCTGAGAGAGAAAAGCGCGCGTACAGCGCTTCTCTCCCCGACTCCTGAAACGTCCCTGACTTCACGCCCCAGGAAGCGCAGGAGGACATCTTAGGCCTCAAAAACGGCAGGGCTCCCGGACCAGACCGGATTGAGTTCGAGATCGTCAAAGCCTCGTTTTCGGTAGCACCTGAAACTTTCCTCGTGTTATCCCGAATTTTTATCGTCGAATTTCCCTTGGCACTGGCTCGCGACGCTCGTTAAATTTGCATACGCCATCTTGCCACCCAAATCCTCGTATGGGTGTAAAGCCAACCCGGCTACACTAGTTGTCGTAGCTATATCGGTGGTAAACAGTACCTGTCTGTATACATATGCACCGGATAAGACAAAATTCTTTCTTGGGTACATTTCTGCAACCCAAAAGTATTCCCGGATGTACATACTCTATGTAAATGCATCAGCATACACCAATCCTAATGGGAAAGAGAGGAATAGAACGCATATACCCGTCCTTTTCACACTATCTTTTGTTCTGCTTCTCAGCATCTGTAACTAATGCAGCGACAATGCTAGCTGATCAGTTTTCTGCCGCTTGCACTACGGTGAAGATGCAGAAAGCATCGGGGTTTTATTTACTGCGCAGATATTGATACTTATGGAATATTCATAATTTGTGAATTGTTCCATTCCTGCGTGGTTCGTTATCGTAGTGGTGATAAGTATGTGTGATCATTCCATAGCCATGGAATTAAAGAAGGAAGCCGCAGATGCAAGAAATAGACGCTATTCGAAGGGTGATACAAAAGTGAAGCAGCCTACGTTATCTGCAAAGCGTTTGTCCAAAAATACAAAGCGTCGAGAAAGGTAAGTTATATGTTATGGTACAGATTTGTATGAAGTCACAGTTTGAGATGTCGTTGTTGCAATAGTAGTAGCGCGGTATTTTATTGTATATAATATAGTATTATTCATATTCTTCAAATATGTATATCAACGCAGCTATCTTTGACGCTTTACGTACACATATTCTATGCTATGCGCACCGCAACGGATGACATTACTTTACCCCGCTTGCCCCATTCATTTGTTACGTTCGGAACGAAAAATTTCTCTTTTTAAGACGGGGTATGCATCAACAACGCCTAGCGTTATGGGAAATCCCTCGTTGATCATACTCCCGCCTAGTTAGTTAATAATAAATTAGTAAAATCGGAATCCCTTCTTCGAAGCATCGTCGCCTCGACATATTGCCGTCCCGTGATAAGGATAAGGCGGTGCTGACGCAGCGGCGTTCTCACCAGAAAGTCGCGCTCCGAAAGACCCAGTGGCTCTCTTGCTGTACCGAATTCGCTCTGTGTAAGCGGCAGGAGTGTGGTTCAACAATGCCTTGCAGCATTGTGGGAAAGCCCTCGTTGAGCGCACCCCTGACCGTCGCGCTAAACATTGTAACATAATCAGTAACGGCTACATCAGGAATGCGCACACTGGGTTCCTTCTTGGAAGATTGACGGAATCGTATACTTTACATCCGGTCACCGATGCAGGGAACGACGCCTTCCCACGGTTTTGTCGCACGTTTCGTGGATTGTTAATTAGTTAGGAATTGTTCTTTTAGACCCCTATCACAATTTCTGATAATCAACCGACTGTGGGATTCCCCTAGTCAGAAATTGTGTATATAAATTTATGTATGATGAGGAAAAAGGCCTTCAGCTATGTGAAATTGTACCGTGTTGATGTCATGGTTTATAGTGCGTACATATGCTCCGCAAATACAGTTAATATAATTTTCTCGATCGTATATTTGAATCAAGAGAGTATGACGGATGGATGTGAGCAAACACACATACACCCCGCCTCGCTAAGTGGAGGGGCCCATGCATGGTCAAGCGATAAGATGCAGCGTAAGCTTTTTCGACGCGGACCCACCCTGGCCGCTGCCGAGAGCGTGAAGCTGCGGCACTCTGTGACGATAAATCGTGAGGTGCGTGTCATTGGGGTCCGCAAGTGTTTTAGAGCTAGAGTTCTCCGGTCTACTGTGTAACCGCGTGAAAGACTCAACTTTGCGAAACAATTCAAATCCTAAACTTTTCAAAACTAATTATTCGCTTAACTTACTCAGTTAATAATTTAATTTACATTATTTCCGTTTCAATTTATAATTCAAATCAAGTGTGTGTGTGTGTGTTTTCGCGTCTAATCCTTCTTTCTGATTCAGGTTTATCAGCGATCCAGAAAGTTTTCCAAAACTTAAAAAGCAAATTTAAAGCATATTGTCAATTAGATTATTGTGACTGTCTGGTGAGTTGCACATCTTATCTCTTTTTGTACACGAAAATACACCGTTATAATTAATTCGTACCTAACGATAATTTCTGACAGTCAAACGACTGTGGGATTCCCCTAGTCAGGAATTATACCGATTTCACAAACGTCTATTCTTTCTAAATTATTGATTGATTTGTTCATATTCAGTTCTGTTAAATGTTTTACATCCATTCATTATTTAATCATTAAAACTTTATTTACTATTAAATTCTACTCATCAATTACCTATCTGATTCCATTGAAAAGACCCGTACGGGACTAGAGCACCAACGATCCCAAAATCTACCCCTTCTCCTTCTGAGAAGGTACCTAAATAATTATCAACTAAAAGAATCGACTGTTACGACTGCGGCGAGCCTCCTTGCTTTTTCTAAATCATAAACTCAATCCAGCAATACTTGATAGTCTAACGACTGTGGGATACCCCTAATCGATATTGCGTCTAAAAATCGTGCCGCTCGAACACTAAAAAGGCCGCGGCACGTAACACATTCTTTTCCCATTCGTACGTTCATCATTGTTTAATTAATTAATTAATAATCCGATTTATACCGTGTTTGGACTCATTTTTATGTGAAAACTGTCAGCAATACGTTCCTGCAACTTTCGGGCCGATGAGACGGAATGTAGAAATTTTATATTTCGTTATACACTCCTCACATTAATTAAAGGATCACCTCTAGGAGCCCGAAAAATAGGGGCAAGTTTACATGGTCATAACTCCGGTAAAAATAGTCGTATCGATATTTTGAAAATATGGTTTGAAAGCGTGGAATCTCTACTTTCAGCCGCTTTTTCAAATTTTAGATGCATTGCTTTTCGGAAAAGTTATAGCAATATAAAGAGCACTTGGTCAATTTTAAAAAATTTTCTTCAACTTTGCGATGTTCCACGGGGAGCATGAATTTTTTTACATAAATTCCATTTACACCAGTCGAAAGTGGCTACTTTGCTGTGTAAGAAGAGAGTAACAAATTTCTTGTGCCATTTTTTTGGGCCGAGTTAAAATTAACACAGCGTTTTTATGATAGCAAAAGCTATTGAGCGCGCGGAAACTAGGTCAATAATTTGTATAAATTCACACTTCACAAAATTGAAAATGCTTTCATTTATCTATAAGATGAAATTGTGCATTCATTCTATGTTATTAAAATATATACAAAGTTATAAACAACTGAAATATAAGAAATTATGGGATGGTCGTTTTTAATCGCATGTTACATTTTTCGGAATCGTCAGGCATCTTTGAAACTTATATTATTTGATAGTCTATAGTATAAAGAATGTATGTGCGAAAGGAGAAGTTGCACTTTTTTGCGACTTCCAAGTAATAATCAATTATGTTGGCAATAATCAGGCCGCTTGCGCGGAAGAAGTGTCTGCGACCAGAGTTGGGCATAATCAATTAGAAATGTAATTGATTACGTAATCAATTACTTTCATAACGATTACAGAGTAATTCCGATTAAAAAGTAATTGCAATTATATGTAATTTCAATTAAAATGTAATTGCTCTGAACAATTACGATTGTAATTGCCAAATGTAATTGCAGGGCAGTGACAATTACGATTATAATTATGCAGAGCAATTACAATTACAATTACAATTGTAATTGTCAGATGTAACTGTAGGGTAATTACAATTACAATTGTAATTGTCAGATGTAACTGTAGGGCAATTACAATCACAATTGTAATCGTGCAAGGCAATTACGATTACAATTACAATTAACAAATAGTGGTTGCTGCGAAAACAATAGCATTTTTAAATGTTTTGTTATAGATACCGAATTGTAGGTCAGTCATAACTTTATCAAACTGGTGCAAAAATAATAATTTCAGTAAAAGAAAAACATAGAAATATTAATTGTTGTTCGTAGATGGCTCTTCTCGATCGATCGTTTTCTCGCTCTCACAATAATCAGCTGTCGGTCCGCCGGCTGATCGCTCGCGCGGAGTAGCCAAGAAAAAAGTAATGGGGGTCACTTGCATAGCTGCGATCGGGGTGACGAACGTAACAATGTATTAAAATCTAACCTTCTGGTTATAGCAAATGTTGGAAATGACCACCTTCTTGCTCTATGCACGTCTCAAGTCTTCGGTTGAATGATCCTCGTATTCTTCGGAATAAATCCGGTTCATCAGAAATTTCGGCGCATCCATCGAAGACTTGTTGGCGGAGAATATCCATACCGAAAAAGTCAAAGGATTCAAGACCGGGAATCACACCTTGCGTTTTTCATTACCGTTCGTAATTCAGTAATGAAATCTTTCCAAAATTAATAATTCAAGTACAAATACTTCACACAGAACATAAAAACACAAACAAGGATACAAAAACACTCTTCACTGGCATTGAACCGGATAGATAAAGTGTAAGAAAACAAGAGCGTACATAGGCGTTGATAAAACCAGATGTAAATCTTCAAAATATCAGATATAACCAGACAATAGTTTCACTCTCGGTTTTTGTGCGTTGAATAATTATGGAAAGATTGCATTACTAAATTATGAACGGTAATGAAAAATGCAATGTGTGATTCCCGGTCTCGAATCCTTTGACTTTTTCGGTACGTATTCAATTGCCATTTATTAAAATTTATTCCGTAAATATCGTTTCAATAGTAATAAATGTTCATAGTAGCAGTAATAGTAATAGTAATACGATGTAATTGTCCTGCACAATTACAATTACAATGTAATTGTTCTGCACAATTACAATAACAATATAATTGTCCTGCACAATTACAATAACAATGTAATTGTCCTGCACAATTACAATTACAATTACCATGTAATTGTCCTGCACTATTACAATTACAATTGCTATGTAATTGTCCTGCACTATTACAATTAAAATTACTATGTAATTGTCCTGCACAATTACAATTACAATTACGATGTAATTGTAATTGTGGTCAACTAAATTAACGATTATAGGAAGTAATCTGTAATTGAATTACACAATTACATTTTAATCGTAATTTGTAATTTGTAATTAGATTACATTTTGCCCAACTCTGATCTACATATATTTCTGATTAGTAATGTGTGCGTCAGCTTCCGTCATCACGCACACGTTACCACCACTTCTGTAGACGTTCCCCCTCCGCTAAATAACGCTGTGTCTCTGTATTAGCAGCCGAGACGCTGGCTTTATTTCTCGGCTGCTACGAACTCCGTTCTATCCTTCTCTTTTACGACCCATCGACAGCGACAAAGTTACCGCGAGAATCGGACAATACTGTTCGCTGAATACCTATACAGTATTTCCTCGTTACGGGCTCGGTTTGGTGTACACGATACGGACTTTTCGCTATCCCCACCACTTCTGTCTCACTCTTGTCCGCCGAAGGCGAGAGCGAGATGGAACGAGAGCGAGCGAGAGGCACTGAAAGCGAGCGAGGACGGTACGAGACAGACGACGCGTTGATGTTTTGTCTCGCTCCGTCTTTCGGACGCCTGACACTCTGTCCTCGCGTCCAGATTTTGCGAAGCGATTTTCGTGCTCACGGTAAGCGCTTACGACCATCACGCACGCAGTGTTTCATCTCGCTCCTCCCTTCCGCCAGAAAGAAGTGAGAAACGAACACTCGGAATTAGGGCTCTGTTCACGATACGGGCTCAACGCCGGTTCCGACCAGCGAGCCGCTAACGAGGAAATACTGTACCTATATCGTACAAATTCAATTTCGAACCGAGGGACGCCTTTTATTACTTACCAACTACTCCAATAAGTGAAAATTGTTTTATATAAATATTCCTGTTTGGTATCTGTTCCATCAGACATAATGGTACAAACGTTTTTTTTTATGAATGAGGTACTGGAAGCGATGTCGAGGTCAAGTTAGTTTTTTTGTAATAGAACGGTATATTCTTTTATCGAGGTGTCACAGGATGGTATTTCGATTTCTCGCTATGTATCTACTTGGGGATTTCGTCCCGGTAATATGTAATTGGTATCCCCATCGATGTGTGGGGTTGACTTTATCTAAAATAAACAAACGTAACCGAGATCTTGATCACATTGAATGATCAATGAAGAATAACGTCTCCAGCCCCGTAAAACGTTCGGTCCCGTTTCCTGGCAATATCAATCGTGAAATTTTTCATACATTCCTGAGTACCACAAACATCTGTCCGGACGTAAGAAAAGTAATTATATTTTTCTTGACTCAAGCTAAAATCCAACCGACCCCAATGGCCGTACAGGCAAATATTTTGCCCATCTGGGCTACAGGCAGGCAACCTTTGCCGAAAAACCGAAAACAACGCTTCGCGCCCCCATCGACTCACCTTGTGCGAGGGTAACGAAAGTCGAGGCCAGTCCCACGCTTTAGAAAAGCTATCTAAAGAGACAGGGTGATGCGCGGGAAAGCGTGCTCGTTGACGAGAACCAGACGGATCTCCAACACCGGCGCGGTCAAGTAGGGTTTACTTCGCGAAAGGCAAACGACACGTGTTTCTCGGACCCTTTGTTTCTTCGTTATTTTACAACGTTCCATAAAACGAAATACCTCCCTGCAGCCCCTCGTTGAATTTTAGGAGGTACAACGTTAAAAATATGATAATGATTTGGAAAGCCTGTCTATCCTTTCTGCGTCGTATTGTCCGAATGTGCAAAAGGACAAAATGTTTATTTGGAAATATTTTTATTCTTTCAGGTTATAATTTATTATAAATATGGTCCTGTGTGTCGTATACAATGTTGTACCATTTCAATTATATTATTACCAACTCTCTTCTCTCTCTCTCTCTCTCTCTCTCTCTCTCTCTCTCTCTCTCTCTACAGTATTCTAGATTTTCAATGAGAGTCATTCCACGCGAATTTGAAAATTTTCAAGATTGTGGAAATTTACTTCTTTCATTAAATTATAACTGTCGAACAAAGAGACAGGTAAGAATGAGCTATTGAGTGCTTACACTGGGGAAGTAAGAGTACGCTATAAAAATTATGTCTCTTAAAAAAAAACAAATTTTAGACCATTTATTCTGCAATTGTTTTTAAACGATTTAAAATTTTGAAAAAATTGAGGATACAGCCCTATTTGTGCTCTTTACGGACGCGTTTTTAGAAACGCGGAGACTTTAAAATTGGTCGCATGTAAATTAATTGAATGTGACGCTGCGTCGCTCAGCACCGGCTCGTCTGGCTGAGCCGTGCGTACTACAATATGGAACTATCTATTTCTTCCATTCCCAATCTTGCGGGGCCTTGAAAGTTATAGTATACCATATGGTTGAATTTGTCTTGACAGTCACTTTCATATCGGGTAATCTAATATGTAGCATTCCAATTAAAAAACTGAAGGTCACCTTCGGTTCACGGAAAACATCGCGAACACCAAAAGTTGACATACCGTATTATGTTGGGGATAAAAAATATTAAAAGTTTTCCTCTTTCAGTTTTTGTCAAATACTTACCATTCGCGAGAACCCTATATAACAATATCAGATATAGCCACTTGGCCGCTGTGAGCACCGCACGGTCCAGCCAGTCGAGCCGGTGTGATTTGAGGCAGCGCTACATTCAAGTAATTTTCATTTCGCCATTTTAAAGTGTCTGTAGTTCTGAAAACGGATCCGTAAAGAGGACAAATAAGACTATATCCTCATTTTTTCAAATTTTTAAAAAGGGGCCTTCAATTACAAAATTGCATTTGTTTACAACAATTGCAAAATAGATGGTCAAAATTTTTTTTTTTTTTTTAGTGAAATAATTTTTATTAGGTACTCTTATGTCTTCATTGTAAGCACCTAAAAGGTCATTTTTATCAGTTTTTAAGTTCAACAGTTACAATTTTTTGAAAAAAAGTAAACTCTATATTTCAAGGAGCTGTAAGATCCACAATTTTTGACATTTTGAAAAATCCTTCTAGATATGTTTATAGATCCCTCAAGGCTACAACATATCAAGTTGCACCAAAATCCGAAATGTTACTCCGAAAAGTGTCCGACTTCGCGTGAAATGACCCAGGAATGAAATGCGAAAAGTATTCTTTTCACACGCGGTCAAGTGCACGCGTGCCTGCATACACACACAGCCGCGTATCGAAGCGCAGACATGTCTGCTTGTGGTTGCCTTCGCTTGCGAGCAGCGGATACGGTTGTGCAGATGTGTGCGTGTGAAAATAAAACGGGCCAAAAGTGCATGTCCTTCGGTTGCGTAGCGAGGGGATCACGTTGTCTAAGAAGAACATTTGTATCACGTCCTTCTTCGTATCGCGAAGATAAATTAGAATGATATTCACAGTAATGCAATAATAATATTTTCATGAATATAGCATCGTAACATTTGTGATGTTTCTCTAATGATAAATGACACCAAACACGATATAATTTGAATAACACATATTTAGTGGTAATATGTTTCGGCCGCAGAGAAGTATAGCGAATGAAAAAGTTGGAGACAATCGGCAGTCCTTTTTCCACTCGCTCTCTTCTCCTACATTCGAGGCTATCGACAAACTTCTAAAAATATAGGAACTACAGTAACATCTCGATTAGGGTTCAAAATTGTGACTATGTATGATTGGTGTTAATTTATATCACCCCTAGTTGGAGTGTTCCCTCTTGGAACCAGTGAAGCGTGAAATATGGCTCGAGGGCCGATCGTATAACCCGATCCGAAATTGAAAATCGGTGAGAGACAACACCGATATAAACGAGGTTCACAATTAAAAGAATTTTATTTTTGGTTCTTTTTTATAAATTGTTTACCAACATATTTGTGAGAATTTTCTGATTAAAATGACACCAAACACGATATGATTTGGATAATTATATAAATATAAACGATTCGTATTCACGATAAGTAAAAGTTGTCCGATTTATGTTGTATTTGGTATCATTTTAATTAGGAGATTCTAACAAACATGTTGGTAGAAGTTTCATGAAAATGAAACCAAACATACAAATCTTAAATTTTGATTGCGTTAGGATTGTCTCACACGTACACGGGTATCGTTCCGAGGCTTTCGCTTACATCGAGATTTTACTGTATATCTTCTTTTACTATGCTTGAATTTCTTTTCTGCTGTATGTTTTTCTTATTTCTATGTATGTACCACGTGTCAGTGATTATTAACTCTTTACATGTTGACAACGAATGAAGAACACAGCGTGCCTTACGGTAATTCAGGATACCGAGCGGAAGCAGGTATCTCGTACGGAACACAGCCAAGCACATCTGCTGCGGATGAAAATTTTGAAGATTCTCCAATTATCGAAGGAATTGTAGAAGAAGTACATTTCGATACGGACGCAGAAGATATTATAGAAGAAATAAATTTCAATGCGGACGAAGAGGAAATTGTAGAAGATGTGCATTTCGAGTCGAACGAAGAAAGAATTGTGCAAGAAATAGATTTCGACAGAGACAGCGATGAGATACAATCCGTAAGAGACATCAACGAAGATGTTGGAAGCGATGCCGACTACTGGGTGGTAGAAAATGCAGAACCAGAACAGCCGGAAAATCCAATTTCAGAAGGAACAGACTTCGTTGATTTTCCGTATGTTTTCGAACAAATAAAAAATCTTGGAAAACATTCCACTATTGGCTGTGGCATCGAACATTTTGAAATAATTAAATGTCAACGGAATGGACTAGAAAATGTGTATTATGTAGAGTGCAAAGTGTGCATGTCATTCGGACAGAGCACATATCCTGCCTTCGGAAGAGTGATACCACTATGGATATCAACCGCGCCGCTGTTTCCGCAACAATGATGACGGGCGGCGGATATAATCAACTGGAGGACATACTGACTGCCGTGAACGTGTCCTGTATGACGAAAAGGATCTACGAGAAATGTCAGAATGACCTAATCGATGCCCTCGAAGTGGCCGCACAACGCGAAATGGAAGATGCAGGAAAAGAAGAGAAAGAATTAGCTATATCAAGAGGCGACGTAAATGCAGAATCCAATCTACCGTTTATCCCAGTTGTCGCGGATGGTAGCTGGATGAAAAGGTCCTACCGCGGAGGAGATTACAATTCTCTCTCTGGCGTAGGAGCCATCGTGGGATACCACAGAAAGAAAGCTGCAGAATACCGGTTGCAAGAAGAAATAACACTCGAGGAACGAGTAAGAAATTTGAAGGAAGACTTGAGGAATGTACCCAGTCACGTTTTCGGTGAACACAAGGAGTGTCAGAAGTTAGCATACTTCTGTAAGAAATACTCTAATCCAAACAGAGAGGACTACGTACCAAGGTTGAGAGAAGCTGGTATTTATCAGAGTATCGAAGAAGCGATGCAGCCACTTTTCCCTAAAGCTGGCAGTTTTCTGCACGGTTTAAATAACAATGCTGTTGAAAGTTTTAATAATATCATTGCCAAATTCATCGGAGGCAAAAGGATAAACTTTGGACGAGGGGGCTCGTATCAGGGCAGAGTCTCCGCTGCAGTCGTCCAATATAATACAAAAGAGGCGTTTAGCAGATTGAGTACGGCAATGGATAAAGAGCCGTCAACCATGGTAAGAAAGCTGGAAGGACGTCGGAAGCGTGCAGCAGAAAAAGCAAGTGAATAAAAAAAGAAGCGAAAGCATCCTCCTTCCGAAATAAAAAACAATCGTGCGACCAAGATTACGGTCCTAACGCAGAAAAACCAGATATGGAAGAGACAGTATACTCTTCCAAATGTAAAAGGCACGCGGCTATACTCCATGACTGGCAAAGAATGCGATGCGAGATCGAAGAGGAAACTCGCAATCGGGCGAATAGTGAAAAGTGGATTAGTTATAGAAAAAAAATACTAACTGCATCCAATTTCGGCAAGGTATGCCGATTACGAAACACTACACCACGGGCAAATACTGTGAAGAGTATAATGTACCCGCAACTTCCAAATTTGTCTGCTCTCCAATACGGAAGGAAAAACGAGGCAAACGCCTTGAGACAAATGGAAGAAGAATTAGGAATCCATATTCTACCATGTGGCCTCTTCATCGATGACACTGTGCCTCACTTAGGTGCAACTCCTGACGGCCTCGTGGACCATGATAAAATCGTCGAAGTAAACTGTCCTGAATCGGCCAAGGATTTAACACCTGCTGAAGCAATAAAGCAACTTGGTAATATACGGCGTATTTTCAAGAGTAATCAAATGAATCAAAATCATCATTACTATTATCAAGTGCAAGGACAATTGCACATAACGAAAAGACAAGGGGCCTATTTTTGTTTATGGACGCCGAAAGGTATGAAAGTTACAACAGTATCGAGAGATGATCGATTCTGGGCAACAGAAATGGAGAAAAAACTGAAGAAGTTCTATGAGGACTGCATGTTGCCAGAAATAATAGATAGTAGATACAATCGGTAACAACCAATTAGAGAACCTCCGTACATAAAAACAGGAGGAGCAGGTACGAATAAAAAATAAAGTACATAAAATGATGGATGACAACATCGCAATAGCACCGGCGAGTGTATCCAGCGCATATGAAGAGCTGTCGAATAAGCAATTGCAATTCAGTGACTAATGCACCGGCGAGTGCATACAGCGCATATGAAGAGCTGTCGAATAAGCAATTGCAATCCAAAGTCACTAATGCACCGGCGAGTGCATACAGCGCATGTGAAGAGCTGTCGAATAAGCAATTGCAATCCAAAGTGACTAATGCACCGGCGAGTGCATACAGCGCATATGAAGAGCTGTCGAATAAGCAATTGCAATCCACAATCACTAATGCACCGGCGAGTGCATACAGCGCATATGAAGAGCTGTCGAATAAGCAATTGCAATCCAAAGTCACTAATGCACCGGCGAGTGCATACAGCGCATGTGAAGAGCTGTCGAATAAGCAATTGCAATCCAAAGTGACTAATGCACCGGCGAGTGCATACAGCGCATATGAAGAGCTGTCGAATAAGCAATGTTCCAAAATGTAAGTAAAAGCGTGTAGTTTACAAAGCGCAGGCACCACCGGATCAACGTGGAGGCGCCTGGAGTGCGCAGAGTTCCTCAGCTGCGACGAAGGAAGTTCGAGGGCGAACATCGTCGCAGAATGGCCGAATTCCCCATGAGAGAGAGCCCGGAAAAGTGGAGTTGTTTAGACAGGATGGGTCGTTCGGCGACCAAAGATCCAGGAAGTCTCTTGCTCGAGGAGAGAGTTTGAAGTTCTGAACGAAGAGTCTGAAGATTAGTCTAAGCTAATGCACTGGACTGGACTGCGGAGGCTACCTTCGTAGCCCAGCCCTCTGTTTCTTTAAAGTGTTTCAGGGAGCACGAAACCCCACGACGAGGGACAAGGTGTCGGGGGACTGCCACCGCGGCCTGGATACGCGTGCCCGAATTCCCCGTCTGTGCTACGACAGAGTAGCAGTCCGCAGTGAAGCGCGGACATACGTGGAACCGCTTCTCTAGCCCTGTTGGCGTGGATCTTGGCTTCTCCCCGGTTTGTGTAAACCAAGAGGTCCGCCTCAACAGGGTGGACAGCAGCCGGGAAATGGCATCTCCAACCACCAGTCGGACAAGCGGTGCGACTGCTTGGATCGGCTGGAGGAGATGTCGCGGAGATGGGAACGTTAACAGGACACACAGGACGGTCCCCTGGGTCAGCACCAGAAGCCACGAAGACGAATGGGACCATCTGAAAGCCAAGGCCTGAGAGAGGGAGAAGAGGACAAGAAGTCCAGAAGAAAGACAATGCAGACGAGCTGGGTACTGGGCAGATTGATCGGGGAAGGGGCCGATAACATACTCATGAGCTGTGATCTCCTGTTATCGGTTCCGTCGCGCCTTTCCGTCTTCCCGGTTCTTTCAGCTCCAACGGATTCTCTCAAATGAAAGTAAATGTTAATGCTTCTCCGTTTCTTTTACATGGAATCCACCGGAAGGACATCGAGGACGAGTTCCTGGAGGAGAGGGTCGACCGCGACCAAGGATTCGACGAGGAGGAGGGAACGTCGCCGAAGCAGTGGAGACGTCGTCGGACGTCCTTCTGAAGGAGACTGCCTGCAAACGAGGCAGCGCTGGAGTCTGCACGTGGTTCCGGAGGCTGCACGAAGGAGGATGCAGTGTCCGAGCGTTGGAGTCGACGTGGGACGTTCCAAAGTGGAGTTCCAGGGACGTCGCGGGACAAGGACCAGGGACGTTTCGTCGAGGGAGAATTAGAAGCTCTGCTCTGCCTTTTGTCACTTCGAGGAGCCGACCACATAATTATCACGCGCATCCAGCCTGCGCATTTCCAGAATCGGATTTTCTGTCCTCGAAGTGACAGAAAATATAACCTAATTGCTATACTGGATTTCTAAAAGATGCTGTTGCGGCGTAATAATAATGTTTTGGGAGGATGCTAAAAAGTTCACAAATGTTTCGTAAAAGAACGAAATAGCCACTAAACATTTGTTGTCATATAGCTTATAGTTAGGTTATATTTTCTGTCACTTCGAGGAACCGACCACATAATAATTACGCGCATCCACCAAATTTTATATATAATGTTTGTTCATAACTGCTTTCTGCATAGGACGTGTAATAAGTGTATTTCATGTTCTGTTTCGGTGCTTTGCGAATAAAAAAATGTCTAAACTAACAAACTTCATTTTCTGGGGACATTTCCTCATCTATTTTTAGTTTCTCTTATAACTCCCTACTGCCAACGAAACACATTATAGCATAAGCGCATTTCAAGTAATTAAAATATTGCAATGAATTTTCTACGGTTGCTCTACCAGCAGATCTTCCGTTTAAATATTTACAAGTACAACGCAACAGCTGAGAATTTATTTCCACATTCAGAATAGAATATGGAAATAGCAAACAGCTCCCTCTCGCGTTCACCAGGCAGCCGCCGATCTATCGGTATTACCATTTCTGTGTAGAAAAAATCTGCTGTAATACCGACCTGCCAAATCGGCCAGGTCACGTGACGTGTCTACCCCCTTAATTGGCTCCGCCTCGCAACAGACGTAAACTCAGGGTATCGGAAAACGGAAATAGGAGTGGTATGCCATTTCTTCTTTATAGCAACTCGACTTTCGGTTTCTCTTCTCTTCGGACCCTTTGGAACCGATACACGTGTTGTCTGTTGTCTATCTCAACGCAATGGGTACATTGGAAATAAAAGGACGGAGCTTTGGTGAAAGTGTAGGATGGTTCGTTCGTTGTACTTCTGCAGAGCACGTGTGTTTCGAAAATCTGCTGACTTCTTTTTACCTAAAGTCTCTTATTCTGGTGGGAGTTAACTCATAATGGAACGAGAGGAACTACTTGGGGCTAGAGGAAGCTCCTTGGAAAAAATCCTGCCAGTCAGTTAGCAATCGCGTTAGAGAAATGTTTTCTACACAAGGGTATTACGCGATGTTCTGAGTTTATGCCCAGAACGACGGAGACGCAACTACAGCTGTACGAACATTTACGCGACTGTACCCACGGCTCCGAACGCCAAGTAAAAATTCATTTCCACCAATTTTTATAACGTGGGAACAATGCGTTCCATGTAAAATAAATTAAGTGTTAGTAGCCGTGCAGTGAAGTAAATATTCGGTACATTAACCCGAACGCAATTGACGTTGTGATCTTTTACTTTTGGCAGTGTCGTGAGTGACCTGCGATCAGCTGAGCACTGGGCGCTACCCTACAATAAATCTTTTCGCCCACCGATGACCAGGATCGGTACAGTGACCTAGTGACACAGGTTTCCGAAAAGGAAGGAAAGGAATGTCCGAAAGGGTGAGTTTTATTTAATTCATTGGTGATTATTAGGTGTAGAAATAAATTCTTTCCGATTTTAGGGTACAATAACTTACTACAATAATTTCCATTATTATCAATTACCTTTTGCTATTTTTCTGTCAGTTTACGAATACCACCGCGACAAAAAATCGGTAGTTTTGTACTGATTATATAAATCCAGTCAGAAATAATTTTTATTTATACACCTTATATTATTTTTTAAATTTAGTTGTGTTGACCGTTATTAATTTCGGATTTTTAACTCAATAACGAATTACGATCACTTGTCGTATATTTTCTCTTACATTATTTTTTCGTTTATGCGTTATTTGAAAATTAAATTTACGTATTTCTTGTCCTCTCACTTCAAATAATTATTATTTTCGGTTCTGCTTTAAAAAAAAAATGTGTATTCGTCTTTTTACGTTTGACATGATTTTCATCGATTTATCTTTTATTCCTTATTCAGTTTAAATGACAACCAAAAGATGACGAAAGGTATCGATTGCCGTCGGTTTCGCAGAGATCTGATGAGAAATGCGGAGCTGGAAGAGTTCTCACTTCTTAATGGGTAATCCAACTCCTTCGAGGGTCGAAAGTCATAAACATGCGCCGAGGCATCGCGGGGTGTTGTCTTTGCCACGGGGTACCAGGCGGCATCTCCTTGAGTCGAGTCGCTGGAGGATCACCCTTAAGAGTTTTTTCTTCCGAAAAACATACTACTTTAGGAATTACATGAAAGGTCAAAGGTCAACACCCCATTTCAATGTGTTAGTCTCACCAATATGCGCGAGTTAATATCCGTTTCAAACGCATGGTATACACTTTAAGGCATTATTACTGTAAAATGGAGACAGATCGGACACTATGCCATAGGACCTTTTATGTTCCATTGGACCTCCCCTACCACCCCCTAAAATATCGCTACGTATACCGTTTACACCCTGTACATTATACCCACTTTGTGTCGAGACTTCATGTTCAATTAGCGATTCAGTATCGTACCTTTATATTACATATTCTATATTAATTAACGCCTCAGTTCTAACTATTTTATACCGAATGCGTTGAACGATCATTACCAATCGAAGCGTCAGATTCTATCTCTATTGGCTAAGCGTTATTTTCCTTAATCTGACGTTTCGATTACACCGACTTACATTAGCGTCGAACCAAAACCGAACATTATTCGTTTATACCGACTAATACGTCGGTACGTAATTATCTTGCGTTCCGTTATGTTGATTTAATTCTATGTTATATTCAGACCTAGCGCCAAACCTTTTTTTAAATAAACTATTTTGTTATATATTGTTAAATGAAGGACTCTCGTTTCGTGAAGTTCATTTCTTTATCGCACGCCACCCGAACCAATCCCACAATTCCACGGGTAAACCGCTCTACTTGTGGAATATCCTGCAACTAACGGCAGCGTCTCGTTCGAAAACGTTACAATGTGCATATGCAAATGCAACAACGAGGTAACAATAATATAGGCCGATCAGCCATATCAAATCTAGACAAAGTTCTAGAATGCGGAATAAACAACAGAATAACAGAATTTGTCCACAAAATATACTGCTCCCCGGTTATCAATTTGGGTTCAGACGAGACTATTCAACGGTAGATGCAATAAACAGCCACGTTGGATATTGCATATGCTTTGAACAATATTGTTGCGAGCACCGGTGTTACGGCTCCGAAACTAGCCGTCTGGCCAAAGAATCCTTAAAGCGCTCCAATCGGAGGCCAGCGCCGGACTGTGGTCACTGCGAGACTAGTACTCCGCCCGCGCCAATCACTGACCACGAACGTGTCCGAGCGAGGTGGGGACCCTCTCCGTGGTCCGCAACATATTATCATAAGAACGCGGAAATTTTCGGTATTTTAGTAGTAGTTTCAATATTTCACAATTCCTATTTACTTAATATTTTATAGTTCCTATAGTTTTAATATTTTATAGTTATTGTTTTATAGTTCTAGCGTTTTATAGTTCTAGCGTTTTATAGTTCTAGTGTTTTATAGTTTTAGTGTTTGTATTTTTCCAATTAATATATATTATTATTGTTATTTTTCCACTTACTTTATTCGACCTTGTGTTCCGTTCCGCCGCTACGTTGGAGTACACCAGTGCTCAACGTCGCCAAAGAACGCGTCTCCGAACGGATGGAGCGCACCATCGCTCGCCCGAACTAAGCTTTAAAACACGACGTTGAGCAGACGATTTTACGTTCGTTCCGTATCCACTCCCTATCCATGCCCAGAACTCGACGCGCGGGGCGCAAATATCAATTGCGTCGCCTACTCCGCGAATTATACGAACCGGCCGTGCCCGGGAGATACCCACTCGGCGTTAGGTCGCTTCCGGACGTCGTGAACGACGTATTAATTACGGGACTCCGGAACAGGTCGAAATTCACGCAGTCCTCCCGCGACCAGTAGAATGGAAGTTAATTCCCATTGCAAATCCCGCGGCTTGGAATTTAACTAGAGTAACACTGGCGCAACCCGCCACGTCCCCAGCCCCTATCGGGTAAATACGTGTGGCGCCGCAGACCCCGACCAGATGGCGAACGGAATTGTCCCTTGGGTCAAAATTGTCCAAATCAACGTTCCTTGGCCAACCCGCGGTTTCTTTTACCGCGAGGCGGCTTCTGAGATTTAACACCGGGTATAGGCCCGTGCATGGCCTGCTGGTGCTCATAGCTGAAGAAAGAAGGTCGGCCCCCTTCAAGAGGATGAGCAGGAGGCCGACAAGGAGACTGTCTTGTACCGAACGCCATTGCGTTCGGACGTGCGGGTTGTACTCCTGTATTCCGATATTGCTCTGTATATGGAAATATTCAGTGTGTACTCCCGCTTCTTATTCTACTCCTTTGCGTCGGGGTGGTCTGCGATAGAAACGCCCCGGTACAACAATATATAGACAACAAGTAGGTACATGCCTCATCGACTTGGAGAAAACGTTTGACACCGATTGATCTCTAAGTTAGAGAAAAAAGGATTCGATCTCAGAAGTGTTCTTGGATGGCTGCCTCTCCGAGAAGGTCTTCCACATCGAAAACAGTCTTCAACAAAACGCAATTAACACGCCCTCACTTCTTCAGTCTGTTTTTCTCCGACATATTATACAAGTTCGAAATGAATTAAAGCGATGGCATTCGCAGACGATAAGAGTGGTAGACCAGCCGAAGTCCATAAAGTCCTACAAGACCTTTTTAAGAAGATCTAAGAATATTGCACAAATTGGAAACTAAAAATAAATATTGACAAATGTGAAACGATACTGTTTAGACTAAGCATTGGGCACAACCCCCAAGTCAAGGTGTCAAGTAATAAATTCATTTCCCCCCGTCGATCCTGTCAACACCTCAATTATAATCCCACAAGAAAAAAACAGTTTAAATACTTGGGCGTAATTCTGATTGAAAATCTGGATTTTGAGAAGCATACCCAAGCCATTCTGGAAAATGCCGACAAATCCTGCAACAAACTCTCGAATATTCTGTGTTCTAAATTCATAAACAAGATAGTCAAAATAATGGCGTACAGTCTGTATGTGAAGCCCATACTTTTATACCGTATTCCCATATGGTATAACATCAAACCTAGATTTATGGAATGATTTTCCGTTTTTGAACGCAAAACATTCAGATTAACAACTTGATAATTCCCGCACAGGGGTAAGAATGAGTGTATAGTCAAAATCACGAATAACGAAATATATCGATCGATAAATATTTCAAGGATAGATGTTCAATTGATTAAGATAAGCAGACTGTACTTTTTACAAACTATAAATCCAAAAACAAAACGGGTCCATTAGCGGAATTACCAAAATTCCCGATGAGTATGCTGAAAAGGCAAGGCAATCTAGCTTTGCTCCTCCAGAAGCTTTTCTCTATCTCGACAAAAAAAGTTTTTATTCCTTTCCCCTCTTAGTATGATATATGACTGCAATTTTTGTATAGAGGGAAAATACCTTAAATGCCCTATTATACGACCCGATGGAATTTGCGACCAACAACAATTTGCTCGTCTATAAATCCGATTTATCCAGGGTTGATAAAAACGCTAGAGCCTATGCATATTTGCAACACGTACCGTGGTTCTCTGGCCAGGCCTTTTTTATTCTATTTTTAAGTATTTATTCACTTAAGCCAAGTTTACTGTGTACAGACTTGCCAAGCTCTCCCTCGCTCTGCTATATTTTCTGTCTCAGTTAAAGTTCCTTGTGCAGCGCAAACTGTTCAGTTTTTCATGCGTAAAAAGCTTTACACCTTTTCTGAACCTACTTTGACATTCTCACCTTGGTGAATACTAAGAATTCAAATTGGATCAAAAGTCTCGCGAAATTTCCACGAATCAATAGAAATCCTAGAGATGCTCCAAAGCGTTGGGCCAATAGGCGTCATTGTAACATTCTGCGCATTGAATCTCCTTATTTTATTGGGGAGTAAGAAAAAAACATCGAGTGCACTCTTTCTATTTAAGTCTATTTTTTGGGTATGTACATTAGGGTGGATCTTAGCTACTCTTGGTGAAAATTTTTTTGTAAGATTTTATTCACACCGCCCCCCAAAAATTGTTCCATTAGGTAAGAAAATAATTCCTGTAAAAGATAAACTTGATCGGATAAGAAGAAGACGCGCCTCATTCGCGTTAAAGTTGTAATAAATGTGAAGTTTATATGAACGGAAAGGTATGAAGAAAAAATGTATAATGGTGGATAAACTTTTTTTTGTGCACAGTGTTTACGATAATAGTGCTACAGAATGATTTTTTCAACATAATAACTAATTAATATATTTAATTAATTATATTAAATCTTACATATTTTATTGAAAGTGACCATTCTTTTAATTTATTTCTTATATTATTTGCAAGTTAATAATAATATTAATTTTAAAAATGGAGGAATGTTCAACATTAATATTTTATATTTAATCAGAAGATAATATTTTTAATATGAAATGGTGAATATTATATCATAAATAGGCGAAGAAAAGAAAATACGGTTATTGAATTTACACAGTTTTTAATACTCGCATTTAAAAACAATTTACAATTTTTTTATTAACGTAGTTTTTGTTGTGTCTGGATAGCGCTTTCGGTAGCCGGATACTATTTACATTATAATTTGTTTTTCCTCTTCATTTCGCGATAATACATTATTAAACTCTTGCATGAGTTTCACTCCTTGTTCAGCCGAATCGTTAACTACTCTTAAATTATTGACTATATTTAATCCAACATTATAATTTGGATCATTTTCCAATTCTGAAGGATCCTTATTTATAAAATCTTTGGGAATTGCAAATCTCTTAAAGAACATTAACGTTTTTTGGGAAACAAACCCTGCATTATCGTTGTCGATGTACTGAATTACATTATTCGGACTAATTATTAATTTTGTCACATCATTATTATTAAGAATATCTAAAGCTAATACCATCCGTTTTTTGGCGTCATGCGTAATGTTGGACTCAAAAAAGGCCAGCGCTGCCGCTTCTGATGTCAAGTACCATAAATGATTACAAAATTTGTGCAATGCTGCGCTACTTACATTTTTATTAATTGCACTATATGCATATAAGTTTTTTAAAAACTCGAAATCTTGCCTAGGAGCTTTTGCAGTAACTGGAGCATGGATCCACGCTTTCAAATATAATTTAATGAGAAAAATACAAATGTCGCGGATTCCATTTTCTTCATCCTTTGTTAAAACAAATTCGTCCCGAAATAAAAATATTTTTAAAAAATATATAGCCTTGGCCATCCATCGAGCATGGTGAAATGCTCCTGGTACACGGAAAGAAAACTTTGGAACAGTTCCATTAAGAAAAATTATTGATAATTCAAGGAATTCGCGATAGTCTTCTCGTGGTTGCTTAAATTCCTAATTATATGATGCAAAGTTTATTGTTTTTGCTACATTGTCGAGTGACTGTTGAACTATCTCATCGTCAACTCCCGATTTAAAATTTAATTTATTGATTTGAGACCAGTATCCTCGAAAACGTTTAAATAAGGGAATATTAGGCCCAGTAGATTTAGACAATGTTTCCTCAAAAACGCTCCGTAAAACTATCTCGTAAATATGGAGTCGGCAAGGTAAATATAAAAATCCCTCTCGATTTTTTGCTCCAAAATTACGTATGCGTGAAATCAGCCTATCTCTCGTTGGCAATTTGCATATTCAACGTCGCAGAAAGCTGTTAAAGACAGCGACGCGCGCCGTCTCAGGTAAGCGAGCCGCGCGCTCCGCTATTACGGTCACCTGACCGTACCCCTCGCACCCTCTATTACAAGGTTGTCATTTATACCTGCAGAAGAATTTTACTAACCCACTAACCCGGCTGATTTTATAGAAAATTCTTCAGCGAATATGGTGGTAACTTTTCGGATTTTTAAAATCGTGATCTTGAGCCTCAATTTGCAAAATAAATCTTTATTTATAATTTTCATTATTGTAAAAATGATTTTTTAACCGGAAACAAAAATATTCGGGAAAGCAGATCCTTTTAGATTAAAATAACACCAGAATCAACAAAATCGGACAAATAGTTTCCAAGATAAAAATTCATAAGTACAACCCATTTTCACGAAAATAGGTAAAAATCGCAAAATTCAAGGCCCTATATTTTTTAAACAATCTCGAAATCGACAAAATAGTGAATTAACCCCCTCCCCCTCTAGTTTCACGAGGACTACAACATATTCAAGTTTGAACAAAATCCGAGACATCGAGGGAAAAAAGTTATCGAGTTGGCGTGGAATGACCCTGGAGGGTTCCTATATAGCGACGAAGCCGCTACAGAAATGTCACGAACGCTCAAAATAAATTAGCTGAATCAGTACCTATTACTGCAAGGGTTTCTAGGTTTCTGCCCTTTCCTAAACGGGGGCCTACTCGACAGGTAGCGGCCTAACAGGTCCTGATTCAGGACTCACGGCGGATCCGACTCTCTATACCTGGGCACTGAGGTTTGGTGAGAAAATGATATGTATGTGCAAAGTTTCAAAGTGATTGGACAGCACGAACCCGTCTCGCAATTGAGTTGAAGTTTTGAAATAATAGCGATTTCTCAATATTTTTGCATTTTTTCGAAAAGTTGTTTACTTAGCACAAATTCGGTACAGAGTATCGACTCGCCATGGCTCGCCTGCCGCCAAGCGGTAAAACACCATGCACGCGTTGCCGATGGATATTTTCTACAACAGTCCGAGTTGAAAACCATTCCGACATTTTTTGTGGATGGTTTCTGTTTCAGAAATGTCTACAGAATTCGATACTGCATAGCGAATTTGTGTTAGATAAACAACTTTTCGCAAACATGCAAAAGTATTTGCGTAGAAATCTTGCACATCGGCCCTTTTTTTTTAAATTTGACGGTCGGTTACAACCATACAAAACCAAGAAATTTAATAACTGTATTGTTACATGGGCCCTTTAGGTCCATCCCGTGCTTGCTGTCCACGCGTCGCTTTTGTTTCGCAAGGGCGATCCAGCGGAATCGCCTCGCGTGTAGCAATCGAGTGGTGCTGAGCCCGTGGCAACAGCGATGGGGACAGCGACCGCGCTCGGCCCAATTCCCCAATAATTTCTCAATAATCAGGGAATTGGTGAAGCAAGCGACAGCTGCCGACGGGGCAGTTTCCCCCATTCGTAGGGATCGTTCGAGGTTCGGCCCGCGATCGGGAGCCGCAAAAAGACGATTATTATTCGAGTGCTCGAGTTAGGAAGCCGCGACGGACCAGAGGACCGTCTAGATACCGCGACCACGTCTCCACGCAGATTCCGCGAACCGCGATCGGCCGATAGTAATTCGTAAGAAGGGTAACTCCGTCCGACACACAGGAAACGGCACAGCCGGGAGAGCCCTTGCGCGTCAATCGAGACCGACGTAGGACCGCGTAGAAGTACGTTAGAGACAGTGCGGTACGACGGGCTCTAGGCCACCGACATCCGAGAAGCACAGCGAGCGACCACGACCTACCCGTGGGTCAGCGACACTGCGAGCGACCGAAACGCGAGACGGCAAGCGTGCCGCGCGACACCCGAGCGACACAGCGAGCGACAGCTGAGACGAAGCGCTGTCTCGAGGTAGGATAATCTTAATTATGTAACAATATATTTATTCTTATCGTTTCTCCCTTATATCCCCTGTACTTTATTCTTCAACCCCTTGTCACCTTCCATATTCCCGGTAAGTATAGTCAAGGTGGGCCTTAGCCCTTCAATAGAGCAAGAACCCGGTAAATCATTCCAACCGCTCGGGGTGATTTACAGGAAGTCCTATATCGGGACGTAACAAACTGGTGTCAGAAGTGGGATATGATTCTTCTAATCATCCCCTTTTAGAAGAAAAGATCGCGCCGTCGCGTATAACCGCGACCAGTCGCAATCTTATCTGCTCGTAACTTGACTACGCTTCCTATTACTCAAAGCCTTTTTGCCGAGCATTGTATAACAATGCCAGGTGGTTTGCTTAGATCCCCGTCGGATCAACCCTCTAATGTACGAACCTCAGGTGGAATATCTTCCGTTCTTCCTCCTCCTCCCACACCGCCTTCGGGCAATGGGCTATCTTTCGGCTCGCGGACTAACGACCTAGAGACGTCTAGAATGGACGTATGGCAAGCCCGGGTCGACGAGGAGAGAGTGTATCGGGAGCTCGACCACGTTCCCCGTTTCGACCCCGACCTAGTAACTTTGGAGGACTTCGCTGCCTCGATACAGCGTGCTGTAAAACGTGTACCGCCTGGCCAGGAAGACAGATTCCTGGACGGCCTCATATTTAAATTAGACGAACCAATCAGATTCTATGTCGAGGGGAAAGGTTGTGGGAGCGTATCCGAGCTACTCACCCTCCTCAGGGCCCGATATTCCCCATGCCGTGGTTATGAGGAGCTCCGATTGGAACTTGAGCGTATAAGCATGTTTCCGCGAGAACGTATCATAGATTTTATCCACCGCGTGTGCCGTCTGCACCGTCAGGTGACCTTAAGAGCGAAAGAACTGGTAGGAACAAATAACGAAAAGACCCTGAGGGATGTCGAGCGATTGGTTCGTTCCTCTTTTATTGCTGGACTTCCCCAACGGATTTCGGCTAGGGTAGCACTACTAAATCCGGAAACGTTGGACGACGCGTTTGATTTGGCGCTTCACACACAAAGGCGAGAATTAGAGAGGGTCGGCCTTCCGCGAGAAGACGTGTACGGGCACGCTCGGAGCGCGCGCCCGCCGACCCCATACGACCCCCAGCGGCAATGGACCGAATGGAGACAGCCGGTCGAGGAGGTCCCGTACGAAGAGCCTCACTCTTCGTACTCCGCTTACAGCTCCCCTCGCTATCGAGAAGAATATTGGCGCGACGAGTACAGCCGCGAGCCGTATTATCGCGATCCGACACCGCCGCGCCGGCCAACGGCCCTGCTGACGAGGCAAGGCGAGCGTTTGCTGGACGTCAACCGCGGACAGTACGTCCCTCAGCGAAGATTAGCACGAGAGAGACCGCGATATGATAGACCGCCACGATCTCGAGAATTTGCAACGTACGAGCCTCGCGAATCCAGGGTACATGAATCCCGCGAGCCGAGAGTTTACGAACCTCGCGAATCAAGGACATACGATCCTAGAGAATCTAGAAGGCACGAAAATCGCGTATCAAGAAGACCCGTGGAACGAGAACCCTATGTAGAAAATCGCGATCATTTAAACTACCAGCGCGCCCGCCCGTTCAACCGAAACGAGGCGGGCGGGTCCTCCTCGCTGGCCCAAGGATCGCCGAGATCCCACCCGAGAAACCAGAGCCAGCGACGGTTCTCGGACGCGCTGACTCCCCCCGCATCCGGATCAAGGCCGAACAGTTGGAGAACGGTGAGGGAGAATTCATCGTAGACACGGGTTCCGCGTTAAACTTATTAGAAATACGGTACGCGAGCTCGGAAGCCCCGGTTTTAAGTAGAGACCCCATCGAAGTCGGTGGACTGAACGGGAAGGTTATGACCATGGGGACGACTCGCCTGAAAATTAATGGCAGCTGGGCGTTATTTCACGTAATAAGCATGCCCTATTTACCGGAGGGGATTGCGGGCCTCATCGGGAGCCCGTATCTGCTCCAGGAGTAAGCCATCGTATCCTATCACCAACGTACAATGGTGACCGCGAATCGTCCGATCCATCCCGTTATCTTTTCCAATTCAAAGGAATTAGAAAATACGTTGGAGGAATGCAAAAGAAACCACATGGAATTCCAGGCTCATTTAACCGAAAATCCGGAACTAGAGACAAACGGAAGTGAGGTAAACGTCTGCTTCCCCGAAAAACCGCGATGGTCTCGGGGATGACGAACGGGTTTGCCCATACCCTCCCCTCGGAGACGATTTCGACATCAACGAAGATCAAGATCTCGGCGATTACCGCATTGAACGCAAGCCTACCGAAGGACGAGTACAGCATATAGTCCAAACGCTGAAACTGGGGGAGATAGACCTGGAACTGCGTCAGCTTATCGAGGAGTTGGTGACAAGATACACCGGACAGGTTCTTTGTACCTGGGGACCCACTGGGAGGAACGACGACAATGGAACACACCATCCCGTTAACCGACCCGACGCCAGTATTCACGCGGCAATACCCGCACTCCCCCCTTATGGACGAAGAAATTGCCAATCAAACAAGGAACCTCGAAGAGCTGGGAATAATCGCAGCCTCGTCGTCGCCACATAACTCACCATTACATGTGGTCCCGAAGAAGGCGGACCCAGATGGAAAAAAACGCTGGAGGATAGTGGCGGAATTCAGAACCTTGAACGCCAAAACGATCGACGACCGTTTCCCCTTACCGCGAATTACGGACATCCTCGATCGCTTAGGCGGAGCCCGATTTTTCTCAGTTTTTGACCTAGCGAACGGTTTCCACCAAATTCCTATGGCTCCCGAAGACCGTGCGAAAACCGCGTTTACCACCCCCGACGGACACTTTGAATATCTCCGTATGCCGTTCGGGTTAAAGAACGCTCCAGCCACCTTTCAACGCCTAATGAATACCGTGCTGCAAGGGCTTATCGGTAAAGAGCTGTTCGTGTATTTAGACGACATAGTTATACATTCGCGCACGCTCGAGGAACACTTACGCAGACTTGAGAGATTCTTCGAACGCTTACGCGAGCATAACTTGACGCTGCAGACGGAGAAGGCCAGGTTCTTGAAGGACAAGGTCGTGTACTTGGGTCACATAATAGCAGCCGACGGAGTCAGACCCAATCCCGAGAAGATCCGGGCCGTCTCTGCATTCCCCGTACCAAAAAGCAGGAGGAATGTAAAGCAATTCTTGGGTCTCGTAAATTACTACCGTCGTTTCATCCCAGAAATGGCGAAACGTGCTAAACCACTCACGAATTTAACAAGCGTCAAAATTCCGTTCTTTTGGACTGAGAAACACCAAGAGAGTTTCGAAGATCTACGCCAGGCACTCTGTAAGGAGCCGGTTCTACGTTATCCGAATTACGATGAACCGTTTATTATTACAACCGACGCATCGGACGTAGCCGTCGGTGCGATTTTGAGTCAGGGAAAGATAGGCGAAGACCCGCCTATAGCGTACGCCTCACAGGTACTCACGCCGTGCCCGGAAAACCACTCAACAACTGAAAAGGAGTGCCTCGCGATAATTTACGCTATAAAACAATTCCGCACGTACATTTATGGACGAAAATTCCTCTTGGTAACCGACCACCGGCGGCTTCAATGGTTATCCTCGGTAAAAGACCCGGTGTCGCGACTAGCCCGTTGGAAAATCACGCTCGCCGACTATCAATACGAGATCATTTATAAACCCGGCCGAGTAAACGCGAACGCCGACGCGTTATCGCGGAACCCGGTTTCGCACGCGTTCCCGACTACCTCAAAAGAAACTGCGCCGGAGAAAGAGCAGGAAGGCATAGGGACCCGTGTAGGCACGCGTCGTCAAGGCATGCCCAGACCGAATTATGAAGAACCACCGTCGTTCGACCTCCTAGAGGATTCCACGCTAGAAGGACACGAACCCGAACAGGAGCTGCAACCAACAGAGGGAGACAACGCAGCCAGCTTGGAGAGCCGAGCGAATTCCACCGTTCTGGATACAACAGAAGGTCTGACGGGAATGCCCGAGTTCCTGGATACGGGAAACAACGATCCAGAAGAAGGAGACGAGGACTCTGCCATATTAAGCGATAGCTCGCGCATAGGCCCACTCACGCCAGACGAAATCACCATTTTAAAGAGCTTTGATGAAGAGTATCCCTGCAAAGAAGAAGGGACAGCAACGAATCACCACGAAAATGTCAGTCCTCAGAAGACGGAGGACCTACGATCAGGCCCAAAGAAGCGGGTGTCATGGGGAATACCTCTGCACGCAGAAGTCTTGGACATCCCGCAGTCGACCATGATTGGACCTGAGGATGAGACATGGGAGGAGCAGAAAGATCCGTCGCCACCCAGGCAGAAATCAGGCATAAGCCGGGGGCCTGATGCAACTAAGATGCCCGATTTTACGGAGTTCCAGGAAACAAGCTACAGGCCATTCGTCGTCCCGCCGAAACTTCCAACAACCTGGAGGGAGTCGCCCAGACTCGGGAACAACACACCGGACGCTTCGGAAGACGAAACGCAGCCAACGCAATGCGAAGTAAAAATCGTTAAAACCACGCTAGCGTCGACCCCGGACAATTATGCTCATTTTATATCTTCCGACAGAATACTAACTAGCCCCATTTGTAGAACTTTAAAAGCTATTGGACTTTTCGACGAGACTAAATTATTATCCGAGGAATTAATCAGGAACCGCGTAATAATCACCCACAACGAAGAAGGAAAAATTTTCAGCATTGTCGGAACAAGAAGCTTCTATCATGAAATGGGAGAAGATGAGCTTACATCAGCATTAGCAACGCTCAGGGACGCCATAGAGACCGAACGCGTCCGCACGCTCCGTATGGCAACGTATGGCGAAACCTTACACCGTTTTGACGCCACGGCGCTCCAGAAATACTGCCAAGTGATTTTCAAACGTACACCCATCTTGATTACAATCTGCACCGGCGAAATCCAATTACCACCAGAAGATAAACGGGAAGAAATCATCCGGCACTATCACGAAAGCCTTATAGGAGGGCACAAGGGCGTGACAAAGACGTACCGACGTATCCGCGGCCTATTTGACTGGCCGCGCTTACGTCGAGATGTAGAGGATTTCGTACGAAGTTGCCAGAGTTGCCAGGAACAAAAGCTCGTACGCATTAAGACACGAGAACCGATGTTAATCACCGATACGCCCGCTAGGCCCTTTGATAAGGTAGCATTGGACACTGTAGGACCGCTTCCCCCTACACCAAGCGGAAACCGTCACGTACTGACAATGCAATGCCAACTATCGAAATTCTGTATGGCCGTCCCTTTACCGGACATACGAGCCGTTACTGTGGCCGACGCCTTATCGCGTTACTTTATCGCAATTTTCGGCGCACCGCGCGCAATACTCACGGATCGCGGAACAAGTTTCATCAATAACGTAATACAGGGAATAGCTGAAACGTTTAAAATCAAACACGTAACCACCTCGGGATATCGACCACAGACCAACGGTTCCCTCGAAAGAAGCCACATAGTCTTAACTGAGTACCTGAAACATTACCTGGAAAGATACGAGGATTGGGACTTGCTACTTCCGTTTGCTATGTACTCGTATAACACCTCGGTACACGAGGCCACGAAATTCACCCCATACGAAGTGGTTTTCGGACAATTAGCTCGAGATCCGTTTACGCCTATGTCCCGTGAGGAATTGCTAACATACCCGGATCAGGTTTGGGCAGCCGGAGTTGACACCGAGACATTGACAACCGTTTACAAACCATCCATCGACATAGACATCTCAGGGATCCTGCCAACGCTCACGGAACACCACGTAAGAATCTTGTCCGACCATCAAGGAAAGGAGCCCCAGGGGACCCTTCACGACGCCCATGCGATAGCAAACGCAGTCGCCCTGGAAGACATCGAAAGACAAGCAAGGGAGCTGGCCACCCATCATCGTACCGAAAACCTAACAACTTATGTTACCTATGGACTGCCCGGACTGGGAGAAATTTTCATCGTTCTCCTTATTGTCTGGATTGGATACCGTTTTTTGAAGGCACGCCGCACACAACATCGCAAGCCCTCAAGGACCAAGACAAAAGTGGATATAGAGATGGTACCATCCCGTCCCCCTCCGCAAATAATTTCAAGACCCCGTCCTCTTGCTATTACATCCTTTCCTCCAGACCTACCCGTTATACCGCCCACGAGGACAAATGAAAAAACTCAGGTAGAACAAGCGAGAAAGTTCGCGGGCTCCGAGCCATACTTCGAAATATTCTAGACCGTAGCTGCTGACCGTAGCAATAAACCCCACGCGATACATGTAGAATCAATCCTCGCGATGCGCTCTGCTGCGAAAATTAGGTAGTAGGGATAATAGCATATAAGACATCAATCAAGCGAGCGAGATACAGTCGTTAGAAAATCCTTACAACAACGAGAAAATGGAGTATCCCACCTTTAACGATTCAAAGCACGTCCGCGCATCCCTGGCCGAGGCCGTCCTCCCGCGCCGCCTCCAAGGACCCTTCGGACGGAGGCTATGCGTGCGTCCGGAGACGACGTGCACGGGGGAGGACGGACGCGTCTAGGCGTTAAAAACCCAGACACTGTGCGGGGTATGCGCGTGGACGAACCCACCGGAAAATTTCAAAGATTACCGCAAGCTAGCGGTGCACTGGTTGGCAAGTGAGACCAGGACCGTCGCACTAACCAGGTGCACCCAGTGCCGGAGGCGCCATCTAAAATGGTCTGTGCCCGGAAATTGCACCGGTTGTATCCGGGCAATAGTGGAAGCAGAACCGCGATTTCTCCCGGCCTTCCCGATTCTGGAGGCACCAAGGCCGTTGGAGCCTCGCAAACCCCGGGATGTGCCCTGGGTGATTCCCGCCGGAGCGGAATAAAGGAGCACCTCTCGCTTTAGGTAATTACCCATGACACTGTAATCACTTAAAAGTGACGCGATCGGATTGTAATTGTTTCGGTTTTTCATTTCCATTCGCAGCAGAGCAACTTCACCCAAAGGCCACAGCTGAGAGACTTAGGCCCCAATCAGATTTTCGATTATTAATCACCTTTATTGCTATTCTTTTTCCCCTTTTTTCTACCATTATTTATGTAACAATATATGGGTTTTTCGTTGCTTAATTATGATTCATTCATTAGTTTCTCCTTGCGTCCCCTAGTTTTAAGTGCGTTATTCATAGTATTAAGACGCGGAAAAAGCGTACGCGCCGACAACTACGTACGGGTTGACGACGAAACAGCCTCCCGAGGCCGTTTCGTGTCTAAGTGGGGTGGTGTTACATGGGCCCTTTAGGTCCATCCCGTGCTTGCTGTCCACGCGTCGCTTTTGTTTCGCAAGGGCGATCCAGCGGAATCGCCTCGCGTGTAGCAATCGAGTGGTGCTGAGCCCGTGGCAACAGCGATGGGGACAGCGACCGCGCTCGGCCCAATTCCCCAATTATTTCTCAATAATCAGGGAATTGGTGAAGCAAGCGACAGCTGCCGACGGGGCAGTTTTCCCCATTCGTAGGGATCGTTCGAGGTTCGGCCCGCGATCGGGAGCCGCAAAAAGACGATTATTATTCGAGTGCTCGAGTTAGGAAGTCGCGACGGACCAGAGGACCGTCTAGATACCGCGACCACGTCTCCACGCAGATTCCGCGAAGCGCGATCGGCCGATAGTAATTCGTAAGAAGGGTAACTCCGTCCGACACACAGGAAACGGCACAGCCGGGAGAGCCCTTGCGCGTCAATCGAGACCGACGTAGGACCGCGTAGAAGTACGTTAGAGACAGTGCGGTACGACGGGCTCTAGGCCACCGACATCCGAGAAGCACAGCGAGCGACCACGACCTACCCGTGGGTCAGCGACACTGCGAGCGACCGAAACGCGAGACGGCAAACGTGCCGCGCGACACCCGAGCGACACAGCGAGCGACAGCTGAGACGAAGCGCTGTCTCGAGGTAGGATAATCTTAATTATGTAACAATATATTTATTCTTATCGTTTCTCCCTTATATCCCCTGTACTTTATTCTTTCAACCCCTTGTCACCTTCCATATTCCCGGTAAGTATAGTCAAGGTGGGCCTTAGCCCTTCGATAGAGCAAGAACCCGATAAATCATTCCAACCGCTCGGGGTGATTTACAGGAAGTCCTATATCGGGACGTAACAGTATAAACCGATATATTCAGGAAACTCTCCTCTATCTTTTGAGACTAAATTGAACTCTCTAGCATTCTTGGTATTCACGTAATACCTCATTCGTGACCAAAATCGTGCGCTTTTTACAAAAACTCATGTTTTTCAAAAACTGAGTGCGATCGAGCAATTCTGTTTACGGATTCGTGTTTGGGATGAAAAAATCTACTAGGATCTCGGAGTGCATATTGCAGATCCAAATATGTGTTGGACAGTGTAGTTGAGACACCCGATTGCCTACTGTGGCTTATCTATACGCCGCGTTGTATAATGTATACTAATGTTAAAGGATAAAACTCAAAGATTTCGTTAATATTTTTCGAAGTAATACATACATATTATTATTATACATCTAATAAACTGTACTTTTATTTAAAAATATTTACTGATACTTCTAAAATGGCCGAAGACAATTATGTTCGAAATTGACGAGAAATTACTATTACTTCAAAACTTTAAATGCGATGAGGCGCGTCTTCCCCGAGGTTTAATCGATTTCAAATTTTGCACAAATTATTTTTTCACCAAATCGAACAAAATTGGGGGGCGGCGTGCAAAAAATGTTATAGTCGAAAAATAAGGTCCACCCTAATGTACATAAACATGGCAAAAGCAAAATAAACAATTTTAAAAAAGAGCCAATGCTACTACATATTCTTCGCAAATATTATGCGGAGTCGAAGAAACTTGGAAGGGGTAGCAGTCGCGCGGGGGGGGGGGGGGGCGTCGCTGGACAACGCTCTTATAAACAGTAGTAGGAGAGACTGTTGTACCATGCAACACTTTTTACATTTTACTTTTTTTTATTTTTTGGTTACGATATTTTTTAATTGAAAAGTGGTGATGGTGGTTATTGAATATTCCTTTACAACGTTCTGTAATTATTTTAGTGTTTTACAGTGATATTGAAAGTTGAAAATTATAATGCTAGTGCCATGTAAAATGGTACAACATGGTCATGTACCATGGAACACAACCTCTTGTACTTTCGAACACAGTCAAATTTTGGTTTATAATCAAAAGTTGCGCTTCCTGAGTTCCGGAATTTTGCCAGAAGTCTTGACAAAGTGGTTAATTTAACATTATAAACTTTGCATGCTTGCCTGATTGATATTTTAGTCGCTGCAGGAGCCATAACTGCCTGAACAGCGTTTTCCAAAGCATCTGGATCAATTAGAGCCCACTTAACACTCTCTTTACTTCGTAGCATGATTACACTAGTTTACAAAATCCAAACACTTATTTTTTATCCAGACTCCGCTATGAAATTCTTATGTAAGGTGGTCCCCTGAACTCAAAAATCGACATGAAAAAAAATCCTATGGATACGTTTTTGAGATATCACCCGATGAATATTTTGGTAATTTTTTAAGAAGATGACCCGACGTTTCTGGCCATATCATGCGTTAGAGTTGACCGATTTGATCGCGAAAATTCTTAAATTAAAGGCAATTAAATTGCATTTAATTCGTTCTTACAGTGTTTTCCAATTGGACCAATAGTTTAGGCGGAATCGAGTGAAACTTAAGAAAAATGTAATGTTTTGGGGCCGAAATTGAAATCGAAAATTAACTACATAGCCTGGAAGACATAAAAATTATCCTGTGACGTCCAATTTCTTATTTTTTGCGTAGAGTGCGCACCTTTACGAAGAAAATACGCCCAATTTCAGCAAAATCCATGCTCAAATAAGGAAGTTATGGGCGATAGAGTGGGAGTGCCTATTTTCAACTTTTCCCTTATTTTTGCATTTCTTCCCGTTTTTTGGCGAATTACGTATTTGTCTTCAATGAAAACAAATTTAAATATATTTTTATTTTATTTTATATCATTTTTTAAAAACAATTCTGACTCTTTCTGTTTCTTTTGCCCGCATTGAGATCAATTTCTCTTACAAGGAATCAGTTGTAGTCTCCCATCATTGATTCATCCCAGAATCCTTGGTAGCGTTTCTCAATAGTTTTCATCTGCTGATGAAATCTCTCGCCATGTTCGTCGCTTACAACGCCAAGATTTGGTAGAAAGGAATCCAAATGTGAGTGGTAGAATCCAAATGTGCAAAATTTCATAGTGGAGTCTGAATCAAAAATAAGTGTTTGGATTTTGTAAACTAGTGTTATCTGCAAAAAAAAAACAAAAAAAAATTGCATCGTGTACCTTGTACCATGTTCCGCGGTACAGGATGTTGTGTGTTCCAAGGTACAAGACGGTGCACATTTATACTAATATTTCTGCAAAATTTAGAGATTAACTAAAATTACTGAAGCAAGCATGTTTATTTACTCGCCAGGAGATGTAGGCTACAATATACGTAATACTGGTCACACTTACAATTTAATGTCCTTACTAAATAATAAAATTACTGAAACGAAAAAGATTGACCCAAAAATGATGCCTTTTTAGCCTCTTTTTGGGCCCACGATTTTGGAACTGAATTTTGTGCCAAATGATAGCTTATGATGAGACATCAATCACACTAAATTTTCAAATTGAGGTAACAATTAGATTCTGAGATATGGGAAGTCAAAGAATTGAAAATTCATCAATGCGTCAGCCCATACGCTTCGATGTATGGACTTTTATGTCAGTCCGATAATGGAAAGAATTGTTCCCGCAGGTTTTGCTGACTGCTAACAACGAGTTTGAACTTAGATTTTCAAAATTCACAATGGCTGATTCAATATAGCGGACCGTATATCTAAAAATATCCTACTTTTCATAAAACTTTGGTCTAATATTTGAAACGTAAAAAGTTAGAAAATGAATTTTCTAAACTAAAGTAATATTTATGAGTTTAATAATAATTCGTTTCAATTTTGTGAAAGCTGTGTATTCTGATTGACAGAATATATATGTTTAGTTACGCCCGTAGCCGCTGAGTGCCTCTGTATTAGCAACATTCTCGCAATGGAAGTTGCGATCCTGCGTCGTTAAATATGAAGTTGGTAGATATAGGTATACATAATATTCTCATCAGTTCTTGATAGCTTTGAATTAAGAGTATGTGTTGTAAGTTGAGAAACTCACAAGTTTCAATTCATTCTCTGCGAAAGTGGAAACATTCTTTTCAGAACTACTTCTTCATCCTTCCCCTCAATCCTTCATAGGACAACTGTTCAAACTATTTCTTTTATTTTTATTATAATCATCATCATCCTCATCATTATTATTATTATTCTAATACTAGAAATAGATAATTAGAATTATAAGCTGTAGTTTTTTAAACATAATGTCATTAACCACTTCCGGCGTAGGCTAAGAGGGGCAGAAGCGGTATAAAGGTAATAAGTTCTACTGCGTTTACAGTATTTCAAATACCTTAATTGTTGTTAACAACTTACACCAAATTCGTAACTCAAAAAAACGAAAATTAGCTGAAATAGACACTATTCCACCCAAAAGCAAAATCTGCAAAAATTGTTATAATAAACTCACTAAAAAAACATATATATTAACGCCTCGTTCCGATCCCAATGTGCCTGATTTATCTATTTATCGAAAAGGAAACAATTGCCACAAACGATGTACATTTGGCTGTAAAGGTACTGAGAATTTAATTTCAGTTCCAAATATAATTCGCCGTGAACTACTTATGAATTATAAATTCCTAACTAAAAACAATGCCTGTATATGCAGTACACATGTAGGCATTACTAACTATTGGCTACTTGTCAAGCAAATCTCATAAGAGATAAGTACTGACGAGCAAAGTATGGTAAGTGATTGTATGTATGAATATTATCAACAATTGAAAAGAAATGAAAAACCTGTATTTGATATGGGCGATATAGATTCTATTGACAATGAGGCTTTTAAATCATGGTTTGCTTACGATAAAACACAATTCAAGCAAATCTGTACTTTTACGGACAATTGTGTGTCAAAGCATGTTGCTGTTTTTCTGTGCAAGCTACGTATTGCCCTCTCTAATCAACAACTTGCTTTTCTCTTTAGAGTTTCCGACCAAACAATTGCCAATTACATGAACTTGGTCAGAGGGAATCTTCTTAAGAATCTAGTTCCGAAATTCATTTATAATAATGATCGCTCTGTATTGATCACTCATAATACAACCATGGCAAAATTATTGTTTGACATTCCTGATGACCAAGCTTGTATGATATTTGATGTTACCTATCGTCTTACACAGAAGTCAAAGAATTATGCGGTACAAAAACAATTGTGGAGTGAGCAAAAAAAAATGCCACTTGTCAAACCTATGGTGGCCTGTTCACCGGACGGTTGGGTATTGTTTGTTCTTGGACCATTTGATGCAACTCACAATGATGCAATGATATTGGAAAATTGTTTCAGCAGATATTCAGATGAATTCCATTCATGAAGGCGACACCATTTTACTCGATAGAGGTTTTCGCGATGTTGTGAATTTCTTAACAATCAATAAGAAATTGCACGTTCATTGTCCTGGGCTTGGTCAACTTGATACTATTGAAGCAAATACTTCAAGGTTTGTAACTAAATGTCGGTGGGTAATCGAACAAGTTTTTGGTCGACTTAAAAAAAAATTCAAAATCTTTTCTTTGCCAGCTCATAATGCAACTTTACGAGATGATTATGAATCCCTGTTGATAGCTTTTGCTCTTCTAAACTTATTTCATGAACCAAGCATCAGTAACAAAAATTACGCAGACATTGCACATATAATGAAATCTCGAGTAAATGTTCCCAACCATTTGAAACTCGTTGCTCAGGAATTTAATCTTTTTCAACTTAAATCACTATATCTTGAGCTTGAATATACAGCAATGGATAATGACGAAAATAATAAAGAACTTCAATTGCCTGAACTCACAGTACACGATTTATATTACCTCAGCCTCGGTCCATATCAAATAAGTACTGCGATCTCCTATTATATCAGCAAAAAGAGAGAATTTTTCTCATTCATAGGTTTAAACCAAACCCTAAACATCGAACAGCAGCTTTGGCTTATGCAAGATACGGGATTTCAGTTGAAAATCCATTGCTAGTCAAGGCATACATGAAATCCCGATACCGCAATGGCAAACATCACCACATTTTCATACTTATTGATAAAAATAAACCCGGACGAGAATCAATCATAGAATATTACTGCACATGTGAAAGTGGTGCACGAAAATTTGGCTACCACATTATCACAATTGTATGGTTCCTCGGATATGGTCAATATCATACGCTGGATGTACCAAATCCTGATATATATAATGTATCCAGCACTATTTCCAAAAATCAAATTCAAGAAATATAAATGTCTGTGTTACAGGTGTTTTTTTTAATATATCGTCCACCATAATCGGCCATTGTGAATTTTGAAAATTTAAGTAGTTCACGGCGAATTATATTTGGAACTGAAATTAAATTCTCAGTACGTTTGCAGCCAAATGTACATCGTTTGTGGCAGTTGTTTCCTTTTCGATAAATAGATAAATCAGGCACATTGGGATCGGAGTGAGGCGTTAATATATATGGTTTTTTAGTGAGTTTATTATAACATTTTTTGCAGATTTTGCTTTTGGGTGGAATAGTGTCTATTTCAGCTAATTTTCGTTTTTTTGAGTTATGAATTTGGCGTAAGTTGTTAACAACAATTAAGGTATTTTAAATATTGTCAACGCAGTAGCTGCTTCTCTCAGTCTAAGCAGGAAGTGGTTAATGACATTATGTTTAAAAAAACTATAGCTTATAATTATAATTACCTATTTCTAGTATTAGAATAATAATAATAATGATGAGGATGAGGATGATGATAATAAAAATAAAATAAATAATTTGAACAGTTGTCCTATAAAGGATTGAGGGAAAGGATGAAGAAGTAGTTCTGAAAAGAATGTTTCCACTTTCGCAGAGGATGAATTGAAACTTGTAATTTTTTCTCAACTTACAATACATACTCTTAATTCAAAGCTATCAAGAACTGATGAGAATATTATATATACCTATATCTACCAGCTTCATATTTAACGACGCAGGATCGCAACTTCCATTGCGAGAATGTTGCTAATACAGAGGCACTCAGCGGCTACGGGCGTAACTAAACATATATATTCTGTCAATCAGAATACACAGCTTTCACAAAATTGAAACGAATTATTATTAAACTCATAAATATTACTTTAGTTTAGAAAATTCATTTTATAACTTTTTACGTTTCAAATATTAGACCAAAGTTTTATGAAAAGTAGGATATTTTTAGATATACGGTCCGCTATATTGAATCAGCCATTGTGAATTTTGAAAATTTAAGTTCAAACTCGTTGTTAGCAGTCAGCAAAACCAGTGTGAACAATTCTTTAAATTATCGGACTGACATAAAAGTCCATACATCGAAGTGTATAGGCTGACGCGTTAATGAATTTTCAATTCTATGACCTTCCATATCTCAGAATATAATTGTTACCTCAACTTGAAAATTTAGTGTGATTGGTGTCTCATCATAAGCTATCATTTGGCTCGAAATTCAGTTCCAAAATCGCGAGCCCAAAAGGAGGCTATTTCTTGGGTCACTCGTTAGTTTTGTCGCTTAAAAATTTGTTTACTTCACTACACACACAGTTTCACCACAGACAAATAGAACTTCCGTTAGAGCTACCTAGTGGCATTCTCTACAACAGGTAATGAGTTTCAACCGTTTATATAGCACCATAGTAATAGACAATTTTCCAAGATACACTATGCCCGAGGTAAAACACTCTCCCTTACTAATTGTAAGTGGGCTGATGAACATAAAATACAGTAGTGCAGTTTTATCTCTACGCTATTAACTAGTTATCAATGGCATTCAACATTTTTTATTCGATGGCATTCATTTGTTGCAGGCATTTAAAAAAATATGGTAGCATGCGGTATTAGGCTTGATCACCAGAGAACCACTGAAAAGACTGGCGACGGTCACGGATGACCACTGTTGCATTAAACGTGTTAACTACAACCTTCGTTGAAGAATTTAATTAAAACTGTTATTTATGCCAAATAATTTGAATTTCGCTCGTTTAAGAGGTACTGCAACTTTCAGTGGAAGCTGAACAGAAAGTAGTAGTTTCATCGATAACCTTATTCACATCTGTAAATGTATTACACTAGAACATGCCTGTGTAACTGCCATTCCTCTGAGTATGTACAAACCGCCTTCATTACTTGAGGGCGCAGATGTGAGCACAGCTGTGGACAAGTGATGTCGCCAGGAATAAAAAAGAAGTGGAGAACGTTATATACATTTTTGGAGCTGCCGTCAGTTATAAAAGGTCTACATTCTCTGCATTCGCAAAGAGTACGGTACCGCAGGAATATTGGCCACAGAGTTGTGATTTTCGTTCTATTTGAGAGCTATGTATATGCCCATGCATCTTGAAAAGTGCCCGTACGAGTAAAGAATTGTGCAGGCCTGCACTGGAGAGACCCAATATATCCGTAAATAAATTAAATAAATTACATATATGTAGAAAGTGAATCGTCATACCTGCTGAGTGCTTCAGTCTTCGCTAACTTGATACTAAATTTAATACCCTCAACGAGGCTGGCTACGTCGTCGGAGTGGCTCAGATATTTTGGGAAGATCAGAGGCTTCGAAAGGGGATCGTTGTTTCGCAGACGCAGGTAACCGCGGCTTTTTGGATGCAGGTAAGTTGGAATTATATAAATTGTGCGGTTTGCACCCTTTAATTCGCCAACCATGCCCGTTTCCGCACAGTCCGCAAGGTAACCACCAAAAATTAGTTGTATATCCGGATGGTCGTCCTTTGGATTCGCGTACTTCGTATTTACCATTGCAGTTACCTCAGATATGCCTGTTCAACAATTGGTAGAGGTGAATTTATAAAATATATTTCATACGAATGTGTACAGGGTGCATAAAAAGTAATGGTCACTGCTGTCAGAGGTGAATCTACACCTCTGACTTGGTGGACATTTGTAAAAAAAACTGGCCTTACAACCATTTATAATATTGAATATCAATGTTGACGAATTATCCATGTGCTCTACTCAATGGGAAGATAAAAATTTCAGAAGGAAACATATGTTGCACGAACACCGTTTTGGCGGGAAAATTGTTAAAATTTACACAAATTGTATTAGAGTGTGAAGAGCCACTCAATACGCAGTGTTTCCTGTTTCCTCTCACTCACACCGACGTCTCTTCCTTCTCCTCTGAAAAAAAAACAGCGAAAATATATCGATTCGCGAAAACATAGTTGGGCATCGATATGAATGCGAATGAGAGGAAACCGGGAACGTGTAGGAAAACTTTACGAGACTCCTGAAACAGGGACAAAAGATAGCTGATTCGCTTTATGTGTCACGTGCTTAAGCTGTTCATAAGCAGTGTATTAAAGGAATATATGTATGTAATACAATGATATTCACATATAGCCGAACACCCTGCAGGGTGTCCCAAACATGATGGAGTTCCTTGATAAGGGTCACTAAGGAGGTGATTTGAAACAACTTTCTCCTTAGCGAAAATATTGTCCGAAGCTTCGCTAACGCAATATTAACAAATAACTCCGACCAATCAGAGCGCGTGCCTCCCGCCCGAACTCCCGCGGTAGCGTTGGCTACGAAGTAGGTGGCTGCTCTTGTACTATGAACGTACGAACACGCAAGTCGACATACATCGAAGGAATCTCCGTTACACAGTTTTTTTTAAAAAAAAACAGAATTTTAAATAATAATTGTTGGAAGTGAGAGGACAAGAAATACGTAAATTTCATTTTCAAATAAAGCATAAACGAAAAGGTAATATAACAGAAAATGTACGACAAGTGTTCGTAATTCGTTATTGAGGTAAAAATCCGTAGTTTAATAACGGCCAACACAACTAAATTTAAAAAATAGTATTAGGTGTTTGGATAAATTCCTTCCGACTACATTTACATAAACAGTACAAATTTACCGAATTTCTATTGCGGTGGTATTTGTAACCTGTCAGAAAAATGGCAAAAGGTAGTTAACAATAATGGAAACTATTTCGATGATTGAATAGTTTTCATATTTTTTAAATCAAACTGTTATTGAACCCTAAAATCGAACAGAATTTATTTCTACACCTAATAATTACTAATAAATTAAATAACACTCACGCCTACGAGCATTCTTTTCCTTCCTTTCCTTCCTTTTCGGAATCCTGTGTCACTAAGTCACTGTACCGATTCTAATCATCGGCACTCAGTTCTCAACTGATCGCAGGTATACGACACCACCCGAAGGTAAGGATCGCAACGTCAAGTGCGTTCGTGTTAATTTACCGAATATTCACTTCACTGCTCGGCTACTAACACTGATCACTTAATTTATTTTTCATGGAACGTGTTGTTCATACGTTATGAAAATTGGTGGCCCCGTGGCCGATTACGGTTAGTTGAGCAGTTGCTCGTTGTGACAACACTTAGCGTCTATGCACGCCTCAGCACGTACAATCAGTTGTCTTTGGACGGCCTGGAAAGATTGTGGCGTTATATTCGCCACCGCAGCGTCAATTCGCACACCGGCGTGTTCTAGTGTATGCACTGGCTGACGGTACACCTTACCTTGAAATGATTGTTGTACAACAAATATAAAACATAAGTAAAAAAAATACACCTATAAAAAAAGTAGGAGCAGTAATGGAATTACTTTCACGTAGCCCCAGAAGAAAAAATTCAGCGGAGTCATATCCGGTGACCGTAGGGGCCACGCAACAGGACTGCCGCGGCCGACCCACCTGTCCTGGAAGGTTTGATCTCGGTACTCGCGGACAATTGTGACGTAGTGATGTCTAGCCCCGTCATGCTGATAGAACATGTTCCGTCGGATCTCATATGGAATATCGTCCATGAGATCCGACAGAAGATGCTCTAAAAACACTTTATACCAGCACCACATATACCAGCCGGTTACGGATGAAACATGTTTTCCGTCAGACCTCGGCGTACCTTCATTCTGCTGGCACTAGAAGAAAATGTAGAAACATCCACTATTAGATAATATTTTTTTTCCTTAATTAATATTTGCTGTAGTTATCTTGTACTGTGACTTACTCTAGGCGGCGGCTTACGTTGCGCACGTTGACGGTCGAATCTTCATCGATGGCATCCATCACGTTTTGTTGCACCACAGGATTTCGCGCTGCTCTGGGTCCACCCATACCACTTCCTTGCGACATCATTGACCCCGTCGATAATCATCTTGACGCCAAACGCCGAACCGTACATTCGCTTGGGGTTCGGATGCGCGGGTATTCCCGTGCAAACGCTCGCACAGCAACACTTGCGTCCACGTTGTTCCGGGCGTACACCCAGAACATCGACTAAAACGTGCTTCGCAGAAGTGCAACGAACAAACCATTTATTTCCTTTTATTTCCAATGCACACATTGCATCGAGATAGACAGCAGACATCACATGTATCGGTTCGAAAGGGTCCGAAGAGAAGAGAAATAAAAAGTCTTCGAGTTGCTATAAAGAATCCCTTGTCCAATACCCTGAGTTCACGGCAGCTACGAGGCGGAACCAATTAAGCCATAAATTACCCATAACTGTCAGAAACCGTTCTCTATCGCCGACTCGCGGGACAATACGGTCATAAACCGCGACTCAGGCTAAATGCTCCCACGCGGGACTACGCGCAGTCAGTGAATTCCCTCCTTTCTTCCTGTGTCTTTCCGCGAGGCGCAATTAAAATTAATCAGGCCGATGGGCCATTGCAACAATTATTTATTAAGGAAAAAATGTTATCTAATAGTGGATGTTTCTGAATTTTCTTCTAGTACCAGCAGAATGAAGGTACACCGAGCTTTGAGAGAAAAGATGTTGCAGCCGTACAGCTATGTGCGGGTGCAACATTTGCACTCCGGGGATGGCGACCTGCGGGTTGAATATTCGGTCTGCCTGTTGGGAAAATTCCAAGATAATCCGTTGTTCTGCATATGCATATTGTGGACGGACGAAGCATTCTTCACTAGGGAAGGGTGCTTCAATGGCCATAATGGCATGTGTGGAGCGACGAGAATTCGCTAGCGCTTCGGTCACGCGTAGCACAAGTCCGTTCATCACTTAATGTATGGGCCCGCATTTGTGGCGATTTTATCCTTGATCCGTACATACTTCCAGACAGGATGGACGGCCCAGCGTATAAAGTGTATTTAGAGAATGTTCTATCAGCATGACGGGGCTGGACGTCACTACGACACAGTTGTCCGCGAGTACCTAGATCAAAGCTTCCAGGACAGGTGGATCCGCGGCGGCGGTCCGGTTGCGTGGCCCCCACGGTCACCGGATATAACTCCGCTGGATTTTTTCTTCTGGGGCTACGTGAAGGTAATTTCATTATTGCTGTTACTTTTTTTATAGGTATTATTTATTTACATACGTTTTTTATTTGTTATACAACAATCATTTCAAGGTAAGGTGTACCGTGTTACGTACGCAGCCCTATCTTTGAAGTTTTAAACCCTTTCGGGTGTCCGGAATACACGTGACCCGGCGGGGTCACAGTTTCCTACGGTGGTGGGGTGCAACCGAGTTTTTCCGGAAAACCAAATATTCAATGAAGGTGTTCATATTCCCACTACTTTTTTTACCGAATTTCATTATATAAAAAGGGCCACGAATCAATACTCGGGAGCTCATTTCAAGACTAACACGCGTAGACGAAAGAGGCTTACGAGACCAAGTAGTATTTTGCTTCGAGCATTGTACTGAGGGAGTTAAAGGAAGATATGATACAACTTCAACACCACACTCTTTTTAATATAAAAACGAAGATGCACGTGTATCTAATACAAACGAAGGAATCGTACAAACATAGACCGACACGACGCGAGACGTTACCTCTAAGAGCCGGTAAGAGTCAGAGAGTGAATGAGGGCGCGCGTCACCTCTGGAGGCTATTTATACAGCCCTCTCAGAGGGACACGTCCCTCAAGCGACGCCGAAAACGCGCGGCAAATTTCGGCGCGAAAAGCGCGTCCCCGCACTGGAAAAACCCTGACCCGGGCGAACCTGGCTGCCAGAAGCGTACATAGCCATAGCCTAACTCACTCAGACCTACGGGGAAAAACCCAAGCGTACACAAAGCTACGGGAAAGTCGCGTCTCCAATATGGAGGCGAAGCAGTGACAAACCGCTACATCACCCCCCCCCGGTAGTAATTAACCCTTAATTACGAAAAACCAACTTGGAGTCTATCCGGAAATTTAACCCTTCTACCAAACCGGGTAACAAATCGCCCTGCTGGTGTGGTCAAATCCGGAGCAGTTACAATAGTTAACGCATTAGGAACTACAGGTGGAGTTACCGGTGGAATCTCGTTATCTACCTGCGGTGTCGCAACGTCATGAGGTACCATATTACTACACGGCAAAAACTGAGTGTAATTCGGTTGACTTGATATATCCTCCGCAACCACATAAGCAGGCTTAAGTCTATTAACTAAAATGACCTTATGCTTCCCATTTATATCTACAGTAAAAGTTTTCGAATTTCTATTAATTACACTATAAGGACTATCATTAGGTTGTTGCAAGATTGCCCTAGACGCATCGTGCCGAACAAAAACCCACTTACAAGTTTCCAGATCCTTAAAAATAAACACACGAGGAATACCATGTCGTGATGGTTCGGAAGGTCTAATGTCACGAAAATAATCGCGCAATTCCTTGACTAAAGTAGCGGTATCGGTGTTCGTTGATGACGATAAAAATTCGCCCGGCAAACGCAACGATGCTCCATACACCAACTCGGCTGAGGTCGTCTTCAGATCCTCCTTCCAGGGTGAGCGTATCCCCATTAAAACCATCGGCAGCACCTCGGTCCAGCGGGCATGCTGATAACAACGAATGGCAGCCTTCAACTGGAGATGGAACCGTTCCACCATACCATTGGTCGCGGGATGATAAGCTGTGGTATGGAAGTGTACTGAACCCAATAAAGAGTTCAACTCTTTAAAAAGGTGTGACTCGAACTGGCGCCCCTGATCCGTGGTCACACGCAGCGGCGTCCCGAAACGGCAAATCCATCCCTCAAAGAATGCCCGAGCAACCGTGGCTGCTTCCTGGTCATACAGGGGAAACGCCTCTGGCCAACGTGTGAATCGATCCACACACGTGAGACAATATCGGAATCCCTCGGACACCGGAAGGATCACAATGTCGATGTTAACATGTTCGAATCTTGCCGATGGTTGTGGAAATGATCCCAGAGGTGCAGCTACATGCTTATGCACCTTAGACAATTGACACGGGACGCAACATCGCGTCCATTCCCTGCAATCAAATTTAACCGACGGCCAAACGTAACGCTGGGTTACCAATTTGATCGTCGCTTTACTCCCAGCATGAGACAAACCATGTAGAGTATTGAACACGGCACGACGGAAAGGAACCGTGACGAAAGGACGGACTCTCCCCGTTGAAACGTCGCACCACAACTGCATAGTGCATCCAGGAACTGCTACCTGCTCCAGCGTCAACCCAGAATCCTTCTGTATAAAATCCAGGAGCTCCGGGTCTGTTGCCTGAGACGTCACCATCGCCTCGAAGTCGATCGCCTCTTCGACAGAATCCAGTCTGGATAGCGCATCCGCTACCACATTGTCCCGACCAGCGATGTGACGAATGTCAGTCGTGAACTGACTCACGTAATTAATGTGTCTAATCTGCCTCGGAGTATGCCTATCAGATTTACCGTTAAAAGCAAAAATAAGCGGCTTATGATCAGTAAAAACCGTGAAAGTTCTTCCTTCAAGCAAATGTCTAAAATGTCTGATTGACTTATACACTGCTAATAATTCCCGATCAAAAGTAGAGTAATTCCGTTCCGTGGCCGATAATTTGGTGGAGAATAAAGCTAATGGCTCCCAGTCGCTACCAACCCGCTGCTGCAAGGAGGCGCCCAGCATGGTATTTGAGGCGTCGCACGTAAGCGCCACTGGAGCACTGGGCTCGGAATGCGCCAATAAAGTTGCCCGCGATAAATCCTCCTTACAACGAGAAAACGCGTCACGAGCCACGTCAGTCCAAACAACCGGACTGTTACCCTTGATATTATTTCCCAGCATCTCATTCAAAGGTGCCTGGGCCTGCGCCGCCTTCGGTATGAAACGCCTATAGAAGTTAATCATACCTACGAAACGACGCAACTGTTTAGCCGTAGTTGGTAGCGGAAAATTGTTTATCGCTTCCACTTTTTCACCAACAGGGCGCGATCCCTTCTCGGACACGATATAACCGAGGCATTTGACTTCAGGTTTCCCGAACACGCACTTCCGCGGATTAACTACCAAATGATATTTGCACAACCGATCAAACACGATTCTCAAATGTTCTAAATGTTCCGACTCTGACGTAGATGCTATTAAAATGTCGTCAATATACGCGTAGCAAAAATCCAATCCCCGTAACACCTCATCAATAAAACGTTGGAAAGTCTGAGCAGCATTTCGGAGACCGAATGACATGAACGGAATATCCTCTTCCGCGACCGGTGTCTGATTATACGCGCGCATCAAATCAACCGTTGAGAAAATCGCTTTACCACGCACCGACTGCGCGAAGTCCTCAATATGGCGTATGGGGTGTCAGTCAGGTATTGACCGTGCATTGACGCCCCGATAACCACCGACGGCTCTCCAAACATCCACATCGGAACCTTTCGGCACTAAGTGTAACGAGGAGGACCAGATACTCCTTGATGGCCGCGCGATACATAGGCGCATCATCATCTCGAACTCCTTCTTAGCAAACTGGAGCTTATCCGGTGCAAGCCTCCTTGGCTTGCATGAAACGGGAGGCCCCGGAGTCGTCTTAATATAATGGCATGTACCATGGTTTACCTCTACCGGTGTACCCCCAGGCTTCGTTAGGTCGGGATACTTCCGCAGCAACGTATGATAGATGGACTCGTTCGCCACCATCTTGATTGATGCCTGCCCAAGTCGAACTGTGGACCCTTCTGATCGCAAGCTCGTAGTTGAATCGATGAGACTTCGATTACGAATATCGACCAACAATCCAAAGTGCGCCAAAAAATCAGTACCAATAATGGGCTTGGAAACTTCCGCCACAACGAACCTCCAAATAAAATCACGACGCAGAACTAGATTCAACGTATTTATCGCCGTACCGTAGGTCGCGATCGAAGTTCCGTTAGCCGCGGGAAGCTCGTAATCCGATTTCGGACCATGATCAATAACCATTCTGGGGGGAGCCACACAGAGGTCAGCGTCGGTGTCGATAAAAAATTGCGTAGCCGTACGACGATCGAGCATAAAGAGACGGCGGAAGTTCGGGCCGGAGTCGCTAGTCGACATTAACGACCGCCCCGAGCGTTTCCCTGGCTGTACGTGCAGGGCTCGATGCACCGATGAGCCTTATGCGCGTACTTCGCATGGTACCAGCACATACCATTTTCTGCGTGCTCCCTAGATCTCGAACGCGGCCTCGAAAAACTACGCGGACGACGCGATCGCGCTTGACCGACGCTTCGAGGGGCTTTATCCCTGCGAGAAAAACGCAGCTCATCAATTTGAGCCCTCATAACTTTGGTCTCTTCCTGGAGAGAAACGAGGAGCTGCAGCATTCTGTCCGTCATTAAGTCCATAGAACATGGTTGCACTGATGGTCCAGGGCGCGAGGTCTCGGCTACGACGGGCCGCCCGGGTATGGTCTCATAAATGGCGTCCGCTAACACAGTCACTTTGTCCAACACGGTGTCTTTTTGAGTCGCTAATATAGCTTGCACATTCACTGGTAAACGACCCAACCAAAGCGTCCTCAACAACGGCTCCGTCACGTACGACCCCGCCAAGCTTCTCAGGTGGCGTGAGAATTGGGAGGGCTTTTGATCGCCCATTTCTTCACGCTCCAACAATTGGCGGGTCTTCTGCTCTTCCGATACACCCACGCGACTAATCAGCTCCGCCTTCAATTTCTCATAAAGACCTGTGTCTGGAGGATTTAACAGCACGTCCCGCACTTCTGCCATGTACCGCGATCCTAACGCTCCCGTGACATAGCCTGATTTTATCGCATCAGACTCGATCCCGGTTGAGAGAAAATTCCTCTCCATAATATAAAACCACAGTTCTGGATCACTCGGTGTAAATTCCGGAACGCGTATACCGACACGATTAGTCCAAGACACGGGAAACATAGACGCTGCGGTATTATCACCATTTACCGCCATTGCGCGAAATGTCTACCACTGTCTTATATTACCTATCCAATGTTTTAGCACTTCAGCACGAAATCACCTTCGCGTATTATCACGTCGGGGTCACCACTGAGGGAGTTAAAGGAAGATACGATACAACTTCAACACCACACTCTTTTTAATATAAAAACGAAGATGTACGTATATCTAATACAAACGAAGGAATCGTACAAACATAGACCGACACGACGCGAGACGTTACCTCTAAGAGCCGGTAAGAGTCAGAGAGTGAATGAGGGCGCGCGTCACCTCTGGAGGCTATTTATACAGCCCTCTCAGAGGGACGCGTCCCTCAAGCGACGCTGAAAACGCGCGGCAAATTTCGGCGCGAAAAGCGCGTCCCCGCGCTGGAAAAACCCTGACCCGGGCGAACCTGGCTGCCAGAAGCGTGCGTGGCCATAGCCTAACTCACCCAGACCCATGGGGAAAAACCCAAGCGTACACAAAGCTACGGGAAAGTCGCGTCTCCAATATGAAGGCGAAGCAGTGACAAACCGCTACAGTACCAACTTTTACCATACAGTACGTAGAGTTGCTGATAGGTGTTGTGACTGTTAACTCTTATTTTTTGAGACCCCCGCATTTCTCAATGCGTTAAAACCGGGAGGTGGACCTAGGTACCGTGACAGAAACACTTAAACATTTGTAAAAGACTGAGATTATGTACAGAATATAATTAGTAATTATAAATTCAGTGTTCTCTTCAATCATCATCCGAATTTCCTCTTTGAGACCAACCCGCCAAGATATCTCTTTACCGCTCAAGGGGTATCACATTATAAAGTTACGAGGCTAAATTAACATTCCTACTGACTCCCGGGGATACCAGACCCCGGTTCGTCCGCTACTAACAAACTCCAACAAACAAATCAAACCTCGGCCTCGCAGCCGCCACTCTCATTGCCCTCAGCCTCGGCTCGTAACAACCGTCAGCCATTGCATACACTAGAACACGCCGGTGTGCGAATTGACGCTGCGGTGGCGAATATAACGCCACAATCTTTGCAGGCCGTACAAAGCCAGCTGATTGTACGTGCAACTGCAACTGCTCAACTAACAGTAATCGGTCACGGGGCCACCAATTTTCATAATGTAGGAACAACACGTTCCATGAAAAGTAAATTAAGTGATCAGTGTTACTGGCCATGCAGTGAAGTGAATATTCGGTACATTAACCCGTACGTACTTGACGTTACCTTCGGGTAGTGTCGTATACCTGCGATCAGCCGAGCACTGAGCGCCGATGATCAGAATCGGTACAGTGACCTAGTGACAGAGGTTTCCGAAAAGGAAAGAAGGGAAGAAATGAAATGTCCGAAGGGGTGAGTTTTATTTAATTTATTGGTGATTATTAGGTGTAGAAATAAATTCTTTCCGATTTTTTGGTACAATAATAGTTTGATTTAAAAAATATGAAAATAATTCAATCATTGAAATATTTTCCATTATTGTTGACTACCTTTTGCCATTTTTCTGACAGCTTACGAATACCACCGGGATAGAAATTCGGTAGCTTTTTACTGTTTATATAAATCCAGTCGGAATGAATTTATCCATGCACCTAATATTATTTTTTAAATTTAGTTATGGTCGCCGTTATTAAACTACGGATTTTTACCTCAATAATGAATTACGAACACTTATCGTACATTTTCAATTACATTACCTTTTCGTTTATGCGTTATTTGAAAACGAAATTTACGTATTTCTTGTACTCTCACTTCAAATAATTATTATATAAGTTTCTGCTTTAAAAAAAAAACTGTGTAAAGGCGGGATCTCCTACCTGCGATTGGTCGCTGCGACTGTTCGCAGCGATTTGACCCAGCGTCTGGCCCTGGCTGAATCTTGTTGCCTGCGACCAAATCTATTGCGACAATGGGACAGAATCCCAAGAAATAAGGAATGAAGTAAGAATTCAAATGTTATGGGAGTATTTATTTTTATATGTTACCTGTAGATTAATAATATGAGCACCTAAAAAGGGTAAAATCATGACGCCTACTTCTGATCTGTGTGTAGACACGTGTCTAACTTTGTATATATTTTTCGTGCAGACTTTTAAATCGAGTCTTTTAATTTTTTGTGATATAAAGGAAACAAATTTGTTCTGTATGAAACCCATTGAAAAATATCAGCAATTATCGGCGTTTTAATTACCTTCCGGGAACTTCCGAGCAAATTTCTTTTTTAAACGATTTTATTCAGCTTCGATCCTCTGTTTGTTGTATGTATGTATGTTTGTTTGTTTGATTGGTTCAAATCTGGAAACCCAATTTTAACCCACTTCCACCAATCCAATAGCTTTGAAACTTTGTATGCATGCATAGTGATGATGGCAATACAAAATTGTAAAAAGAAAAACCGGGGGGTGTGGAAAAATGACCCAGTCACCAATAATTTTAATCCATAACCTCAAATACAATCGACTTGAAGTCAGCCACTCGCGTTCTTTACGAAAACGACAAAAAGCCGCTGCGTTGTCCGGTTCGCTAGTCCGCATCGCGATTTCAATTTATCGCGGTCATGTCATGGAGCGAAATCGGTGGACAATGTATGGGTCGACAGTTTATGTATATGGAGGTCGCGTACGAGGGAATATATGTGAACATAAACAATATGATATAAGTAATTAATACAATTACTTAGCACTGTAGGGTTTATGCAAACTGTTAACATGTATATAACAATAACAGATATACAGGGTGTCCCGCTAAGGAATGGACAGCGCGATATCTCTTAAAGTATTGTCGATAAAAATATAAAAAAATAGGGAATTGCATGGTTCGAGGGGGCCCATTTATTAGCGCGAACGAATTTTGTTTTCGATTATTATTTTAAAAGATACGATGGTCAAGTTCGGTTTTTCAAATGGAACTATTTTTTTTGAAGACCTGAGTTGATAGTGCGTTCCAAGACAAATTCAATAAGCTTTAATGTATACACTTTATTTCCACTGGTTTTTAAGATATTGCGCTTGCAAATTTACTGATTTTCACTGCAAGAAACCCCTCTGGAATGGCAAAAACCGGGGGCGGTCTTACTGGCGCCACGGGTGGCACTGCCTGTTGAAATGGATACTTACCTGCCAAAGGTCTACGCCAGAATTGGCAGGCCCAAAGGCTGGACAATTCTTTTCCGTCAGAAATGCTACTTAGGTAGGTACATCTGCGGTATCGAGAAGCGCATCGTTACTTTTATTTCGCACTTGCTTCTACGCTCAGATGGCCGGTTCTTTTGGGAGGGATGCAAGTTGGATTGGTTAGGTTAGGAGGAGTGAAAGTTGCTAGACTAAATTTCAACCATAGGGAGCAGATTGTATCAGAACCAATCGGATTTGCATCCCTCACAAACGGCTGCTCTCTTGAAGAGGCCCTCGTCACAGCAATACCTCCTCCCCAATGCCCACCTTCTCTCGCACGGAATACGTCAACGCACGCTTTTGTTTTGATATCGAAGCTCGTGTTTATACTCGAGAGGATCACGCGTCGACAGCGGGCTACCCCTTTTCTTCCTGTGTCTCTCCACGAGGAGTATTGCCGGTGGATTGTAGGAGCGTAGATGTCTGGATGCCAGTTATTGAATTCAGGAGACGATAGAAACACTGTATGACAAAACACACATGTACTATAATTAAAGTAAATCGTATTCCTCTCGGGCAGGAGTCGCCCGACGCTCGTCAAGGAGACGCGGCCTGGTACCCCGTGGCGAGGGCTGCTCTTCGCAGTGCCTCGCCCGATTTTTATGGCTTTTTCCGGAAAAAGGTACGAATCCTGGGCCGAACGTAACGAATTGGGATCGAGCCCCCGCACTCGAGGGTGAAATATCTATTACAGCGTATTAAGAAATTCTTTTCTTCATCGTGTCGAAAGGGAAGTGACGCCAATGGATTCCTTATGTTTTTCTGATGAAAATCATACCAAATATCATGCAAATCGGACTACTTCGACACAAGCTATTTGTATTCCCTATGTAAAAGTTGTCCGATTTACACGACATTTGGTATGATTTTCATCGGAAAACCCCAAGGAATCCATCGGCGACACTTCCATATCCAAACGATAAAGAATAAAGAATTATTTTATTTCCTAAACAGATACAGGGTAATTCTGGAGCAACGCCCGTCAAGGAGTCGCGGCCTGGTCCCCCGTGACGAGGACAACCCTCTGTCCTCGCCACGGGGTACTATGGCCCACCACCTTTTCTTGCACCCAATACGTCTGGCATGCTTTTGTTTTTAAATTCGATCACGTATTTATACTCAAGGGATAAGGGATCCGTCTCGAATTTGTAGGAAAGACGACGCAAGCGGGACCACGCGCAGTCAGCGGACTACCCCTTTTCTTCCTGTGTCTCACCGCGAGACGTACTGGCACTTCTTCAGAGTAATTTCGTTTCCTACCCTATTGCCAGGGAAACATTCTTCAATGTAACATAGGAATATCTTCTTTCTGTCATCATGTGGACCAGAAGATTAATTTTCGTCACGGTCAGCGTTGAGGACATCATTATAATTTATTTATATTGTAGCGGGGCACGGGTTATGGCCTGCCGAACGTAGAGAGTTTAGCTAGGGGAAAAGAAAAATGCCACATCTGGTTCCCTTAAATTAAACACCCTGATCGGCCGGAGTGTTTCGCCATGGTCGCTGTTTATGACTGAAGTGTCCCGCGAACCGGTGGCCAGGTACAACGGTACGTTCCGATCCGTAATTACTGAGGCGACCATCCACCAACGCAGCACTCCCTACATGTATTAACTCAGAACGAAAGGTGTCGAAAGCCAAGAAGACAGCATGTTCGATTGCTTTCTAAGTAGAAACACAACAGATGTTGAAGAACTGTCCCTCGAAAATACTAAATTGCCAATCGTAAACATTAAATGAGTTTCTCTTCATTCTGAGTTAGCCTCTCCTTTGTCCCGTAAGACGGAATAAGTAGTATTTTATTTCGCATTTCCTTCTACGTTCGAACGACCAGGATGGGTCGCAGCTAGGAAATGGTGGGTGTTATAAATTTTTTTTCGTTGATCATAAAAACTTCCCCTTTGCATCTTTTAACCATCTACATGGATATTTCCAAGCAATAAGGAAGAAGTTCCTTTCTTTCGAAAGGGCCAATGGCATCTTCTGACAAATTTTCCTCAGACTTAGGAAAAAGTCTGTGGATCAGATGTCATTAGACATTCACAGCACCCACCAGTTCTTTGGAGGAAGTATATCCAGTAAAAAAATGCTTTTAACTGTAGAAGATAAAGTGGAGTTTGTGCTTTTACGTGGTGAGGGACGCTTGTCGTATCGTGCAGTGAGTAAACAGTTTCAGCAACGACATCCCGATCGACCAAAACCGAGTCCGCAAACGGTAAGTCTTTATCTACATTTAGTGAAATACATACAGTTAAATACTGAATCTTTAACCCTTTTGCTACGACGTCCCAGTCCGCGGGGGCGCCGCTACCGACCAGGCGACCCGCGAAGGGGTTCGAGTGCCTAATAAGAAGTGAGAAATCTTGGACTTCCGCCTTTCCCATCAGATCTTTGCGAAAACGACACCCATCGATTCCTTATGTTTCGCCGATGAAACTGACACCAAGAACGACGTAATTTGCAATTTGTATTCCTTATGTAAAAGTAGTCCGAGTTACATGACATTTGGTATGATCCCAATCGGGAGAAAGCCAGGAATCCTTTGGTGTCGCTTTCATATCGATACGATAAAGAATAAAGAATTTCTTACAACGTTGTAATGGATATTTCACATTTTCACCCCATGACTGTGGGACGCTGACCTCAATTCGCTACGGTCGGCCGAGGGTTCATACCTGTTTCAGAAATAAAATAATTCTTTATTCTTTATCGTATCGATATGAAAGTGGCACCAATGAATTCCTTATGTTTTTCCGATGACGATCATACCAAATTTCATGTAAATCGGACTATTTTTAACCAAGTCAAGTCAGCTTGAAATGATATAAAACGATTTTCCATGGAATTTGCTTCATTATGGTCCGAATACGTCGTTCTTGGTGACAGTTTCATCGGCGAAACATAAGAAATCGATGGGTGTCGTTTTCGCAAAGATCTGATGAGAAATGCGCGAGTCGAAGATTTCTCACTTCTTAGTAGGCAGTCGAACCGCTTCGAGAGTCGAAAGCCATACAATCGGGTGAGGCATTGTGGGGGGTTGTCCTCGCCACGGTGTACCAGACCGCATCCTTTGACGGGCGTAGCTCCAGAATTACCCTGTATCTGGAAAGAACGCTGATCCAATTGGTGACGATAGAATCTCCTCCCGCAATGATCCTTTCACCACTGCACAGTACTTAATTTTATCCATGCACGCACGACGTATGGTCTGACCAATGAAAGGGTTAAATATCCAGTTTTGCCGTTTTTGTATCAATTAAATGCGCTTACATGAAATCGGTATGTTTTCAGATAAAAAATATTTGTCAACTATTCAAAGCGACGGAGAGTGTACACCCGATCAAATGGAATAGGCAGACCACGCACAGGCAAGAACAAGAAATTGATGTTGTGGCGGCATTCCATGCCCACCCCACAACCTCAATTCGTCAGCTACGGCAAATTCGGATACATCAAAATCGACAATTCAGAGAATCGTAAAGAAAAATGGTCTGAAGCCGTATAAGCCGAGCACGCAGCATAAATTATTTCTTAGAGATTGCGGACCACGGATTCAATTTTCGATGTCGATACTGCAGCAACTCGGAGAGGATCCAGAGTTCATCAGAAATATCATGGTAACGGACGAATGTATATTTTATACAAATGGTTTGACATGCCATCAAAATTCACGAATGTGGGCAACGGAAAACCCATATTGGATACGTGAAGATAATAGCCAGTATCGCCAGTCAGTTTTAGTATGGTGTGGTATTTTCAATCGAAAAATATATGGACCCTATATTTTCGATGGAAATGTAACGGGAGTAGTGTATTTAGAAATGTTGAAGAATTATCTGGGAGATATTTTGCACGATATGTCACTGGTAGAAAGACGGAACCTGTGGTTTCAACAAGATGGTGCTCCGGCACATTACGCGAATATCGTAACGAGATGGCTGAACGAGAAATTTCCCAACCGCTGGATCGGTCGCAATGGAGCAGTAGCATGGCCACCACGATCCCCTGACCTCTCGGCCTGCGATTTTTTTCTTTGGGGTCATATTAAACAAACAGTTTTTCAAACTCCTGTTGACAACAAAGCGGATTTGACACAAAGAATTATTGAAGCATGTCAAAATGTTCCAGCCGAGATGTTGGAGGAAGTGGAATCAGCATTTTGCCGACGCATATTGAGCTGCATTCTCAATGACGGAGGCCACGTGGAGGGGCAGCCGCCCGAAATGCGAATTCCATGAGTACAGCATTAGGGATTGCAATCGGGTAAATCAGTTAAAATTTTTTTTTCACTGATAACGTAGTAGATATCGACGGAATTAATGAACGCATATATGTGCTACATTGCAATAGATAATTTATCGAATTACCGATAAAAATTTGGCGAGTTTTTGGCGAGTTACCGGTAAATCACGAGAACTACCCTCAAAACTAGGCCAAATTTTTATCGGTAATTCGATAAATTATCTATAGCAATGTAGCGCATATATGCGTTCATTAATTCCGTCGATATCTACTACGTTATTAGTGAAAAAAAAATTTTAACCGATTTACTCGATTGTAATCTCTAATGCTGTCCTCATGAAACCACGACCGATCCATTGCTTGGGAAATGATGAGTCCAGTCATCTTTTCATCGCTGCAGTACCGTCTTGTTGAAACCATAAATTTTACGCTTCAGCAAGTGGCATGTCGTGTAAAATATCATCCACATCATTTTCCGGAAATTCTAAATATGTTGCTCCTGTTACATTTCCTTCGAAACAAGAAGGTCCATATATTTTTCGATTGAAAATACCACACCACATTAAAACCGAGTCGCGGTACTGGTTATTATCTTATTTTGATAGCATGTCATGCCCTTCGTATAAAATATACGTACATTCGTCCGTTATCATTAAGTTTCGTACAAACTGTGCATCGTCTTCCATTTTCAGCAGTATCCGCATCGCAAATTCAATCCGTAGTCCAAAATCTGTATCAAATAATTTATACGGCTCCAAACCATTTTTCTTTACGATTTTATGTACTGTCGATGTTGAGTCATCAATCTGAATGGTCACATGTATGTGTCCTTCCGCGCCGCGTGTAAAGATCACCATGGTGCTCGACCGACGCTCTACATAAATTGGTCCTTCGAGTTGGATCTCGTGCCACGAGGCCCTAGATCCGCATCCACACGGCCAGAGGGGATTCAGCTGCACAGGAGTGTGGCATCCTGCATCTGCACCAATAGAGTCTGGAGACAGCAGCGCACAGGACGCTGCATCCAACGCAAGGACCGGCGAATTCGACAGTGTCAGCAGAGCACTTTATTCGCCAGGGACAACGTCCTGCTCAACGCATCAGCCAACGCCAAAAGGGCTGCTGAACATCATCCACAACGACGGAAAGCGTGAAGGAAGCGCGTCTGTTCACGAGGCGAGGACACCACGCCACCGTTGAGCTGGCCACTTGGACGAATCACCGCCGTGCATCCAGGTGACGACGGCGTCATCGGCGCATTGCGTGAAGCGTATCGCGCCACTTCCGATAGATACGTAATCTCCTCATTGTACATAAAGTTGTACCAATGTTTTATTCTTAGACATAAGGTACTACTTCATAAGTTGTAACCTACCGTCACAACGTTGCATTAATTTAATCTTCTGCTTGTTTGTAATCGGCGCCAAGCCTCCGTACCGCACCTACGCGCTCCATTCTGTTGAACGAGATTGTTCAAGGGGAGCGGCATGTTGAGTCGCCCATCTGAATGGGAACCACTACCGTGCTGGACCTCAGCGCATGGTCACATGTATGTGTCGTTCCGCGCCGCGTGTAAAGATCGCCATGGTGCTCGCCGAAAGACAACCGAAGGCGAGTGCGAGCGTGCATCGCGCCTCAAGCAGGAGACGAGACGGCGCGCCGTCTCTTCGTCATAATTTTCCGCTATTGTGCGAGCTGGTGTTGTCGGGTTTGCATGGAACGCAACCACGTCTACTTGGTAGTTGCTTCAAAAAGCTCACAAATATTTTTTCTGTAAAAACATACCGATTTCATGTACACGCATTTAATTGATACAAAAACGGCGAAACTGGATATTTAACCCTTTCATTGGTCAGACCATACGTCGTGCGTGCATGGATAAAATTAAGTACTGTGCAGTGGTGAAAGGATCATTGCGGGAGGAGATTCTATCGTCACCATTTGGATCAGCGTTCTTTCCAGATACAGGGTAATTCTGGAGCTACGCCCGTCAAAGGATGCGGTCTGGTACACCGTGGCGAGGACAACCCCCCACAATGCCTCACCCGATTGTATGGCTTTCGACTCTCGAAGCGGTTCGACTGCCTACTAAGAAGTGAGAAATCTTCGACTCGCGCATTTCTCATCAGATCTTTGCGAAAACGACACCCATCGATTTCTTATGTTTCGCCGATGAAACTGTCACCAAGAACGACGTATTCGGACCATAATGAAGGAAATTCCATGGAAAATCGATTTATATCATTTCAAGCTGACTTGACTTGGTTAAAAATAGTCCGATTTACATGAAATTTGTTATGATTTTCATCAGAAAAACATAAGGAATCTATTGGCGTCACTTCCCTTTCGACACGATGAAGAAAAGAATTTCTTAATACGCTGTAATAGATATTTCACCCTCGAGTGCGGGGGCTCGATCCCAAATCGTTACGTTCGGCCCAGGATTCGTACCTTTTTCCGGAAAAAGGCATAAAAATCGGGCGAGGCACTGCGAAGAGCAGCCCTCGCCACGGGGTAACAGGCCGCGTCTCCTTGACGAGTGTCGGGCGACTCCTGCCCGAGAGGAATACGATTTACTTTAATTATAGTACATGTGTGTTTTGTAATAAAGTGTTTCTATCGTCTCCTGAATTCAATAACTGGCATCCAGACATCTACGCTCCTACAATCCACCGGCAATACTCCTCGTGGAGAGACACAGGAAGAAAAGGGGTAGCCCGGTGTCGACGCGTGATCCTCTCGAGTATAAACACGAGCTTCGATATCAAAACAAAAGCGTGCGTTGACGTATTCCGTGCGAGAGAAGGTGGGCATTGGGGAGGAGGTATTGCTGTGACGAGGGCCTCTTCAAGAGAGCAGCCGTTTGTGAGGGATGCAAATCCGATTGGTTCTGATACAATCTGCTCCCTATGGTTGAAATTTAGTCTAGCAACTTTCACTCCTCCTAACCTAACCAATCCAACTTGCATCCCTCCCAAAAGAACCGGCCATCCGAGCGTAGAAGCAAGTGCGAAATAAAAGTAACGATGCGCTTCTCGATACCGCAGATGTACCTACCTAAGTAGCATTTCTGACGGAAAAGAATTGTCCAGCCTTTGGGCCTGCCAATTCTGGCGTAGACCTTTGGCAGGTAAGTATCCATTTCAACAGACAGTGCCACCCGTGGCGCCAGTAAGACCGCCCCCGGTTTTTGCCATTCCAGAGGGGTTTCTTGCAGTGAAAATCAGCAAATTTGCAAGCGCAATATCTTAAAAACCAGTGGAAATAAAGTGTATACATTAAAGCTTATTGAATTTGTCTTGGAACGCACAATCAAGTGAATAAAAAAAAGTTCAATTTAAAAAACCGAACTTGACCATCGTTTCTTTTAAAATAAGAAACGAAAAAAATTCGTCTGCGCTAATAACTAGCCCTCTTGACCGATGCAATTCCATGTAAAAAAATTTATTTCCAATACTTTAGGAGATACCCAGCTGTCCAGTCCTTCCGTGGACAGCCTGTATATCGGTCTGTTGAATTTCACCTCGAGTTTTCGCAATTCAACAGCTATTAAATTTTCCGAAAAAACACTTCTGCTGGAAAATTCGATTTCGCGATCATTGTCTCCGCACCATATCGCCCATCCCAATGTGTCAAAAGTTTTACATCCACATGATTTCGTACAGATTCCGTAGTTTTACCGAATACCGCGTTGTTCATCAATTTATACAAATTTTTTTTCAAAGTCGTTTGTCGCGTTTGTTCTAAATCATGTATTGAGTTCGATGTAATAGCGGAGCCAGGGGGATTGAGCGAATTGCAGCGCGCGGTGTATCTTTGTAATACGATGACCATGATGTGTGCACTGCCGCAAGTTGCGATAGTGGATAACTTAAAGCTGTTTATCGTATAATGTCTTGAGTAGCTTGTCCTGTCTTTTGCCAGGTGGTTTGGCACGTGTCGGACAGAATGGTAAGTCAGCATAGGCGTCGTGCAAGTGTTGTGGATATTCCAGATCTACCTCGAGAATGTATCCTGTGTGCGAATCAATAGCGATTGAGAAGACACATAAAAATTTTCAACATCCTCGACCCATCGAAATTTGGCGTATGGTAAGGGCTGACACATTGCCCAACCATACAAATTGTTTACGTCAAAGTAAATCAAGTACGATGACTGTTCCGATGCATCGTAAGATGGCAGGTACTTGTTATTGGTCTCTGTGTATCTTCCAGAACATTGACTTAACCACCACGTATACCACGTTCAATAAACATGACCATATCGACTTCGGTGAGTAATTGGAATGTAATTTTCGTATGTTTTAGCATGGCATCCCATGTGTAACCAGGCAAAGTATAATAATGTGCAGCATCTTATCCGTAACTCTTGATACAACTTTCGCGAAAATTTTCAAAAATATCTGCCAATATCAAGACATCCGTTTTCAAATACAAGTCGCTGTATTCGCCCAAGGTTCTAATGTCGAAACGCCGCCAGACGGTCTCGGCATGTGCGTAATCGCTCTCGGATACAGTCTCACCCGTTAACGAACTGTAGAATAACTCGCGCGACGGTAAACGTGTGTCGCGCAGCTTGTTCACGCAATCAAGGTATTCATATGGAAAGACACCCTTTCGCGTCAATAAATCGAAATCGCTAGCGGATAATTTTTTAAATTGGGATCTTAAAATTTTTAACTTGTCTATGTTAAGAAAAGATGTTAATTTGTCGAGACTGGTGTTTAGAAATTTGTACGAATTGATGAATCGCAATTTAATACAATTTCGCGGCTTTGATTGTTCAGTCGTATCTTCGAGATTTTTCGTGAATGAAATATATTTTTCTTTAGTTATGGGCAATACATCAACATGGTCTTCGAAAGCGGTAGCTATTTCCTCGATAATAAAATGTGAATCGTAGCCGGATAAATTATGGAAAACTATTGGAATGTAAAACGAGTTTATATAATTTAAATTACACTTCGATTGTGCGGGGCTTCTAAACCGTCCGGAAGATGGCAATGATCGCGCACTCGTTTATCGCCAGTCTCGAATGGTTTTTCACAAATGTGTGGGTGTGAGAAAGCCGAGGAGGCAATCTCCTAGGCTGGCCGGCGCGAGGAATGAATGTTTAGAAGAAAAATGCGTGACGAGTTATTGTTTAAGTTGAGTGTCGATCGCGGCCGGGTATGATTCTGAGAATGCACGTGGAGATGGTGGATGCATGTGTGCAGTGTGCATGGTGGCGCGTGGCATGGATATGTGGCGTGAGTGTGTTTTGGAAAAGTGTGGGGTAATGGCTCATCGAAGAGCTGGTCACCAAAGTCGAGGTAGAGACGCGAACGAAGCAACATCGAGACGTATACTTAAATATATATAATAAATTTGTTAGAGGTACGCGAGTCTGTAACAAACCCCCAAAACTGCCCCTTTCTTTTTTATTAATAAATATTAATAATAATTACTATAATACTTATATTCTTACTATTCTTACTTTTATAAGATGTGTTTAGCGTTAATATTAGTATTAGCTCATAGTACCGCGAGACGCGAATGCGATGAAAGAGAGAGTTGAGTGATGAGGAGTGGGAGAGCTGGGCGCATGCGCGATCCTCAGTCGATCGGCGGATCGGCGAGAGCAAGGATCGAGAGCAGTGATGTGTGCATAACGATGAGCGGGGAAACCGAGCGTTCCACGCGCGCCTGCGCACTGACCAGTCGCTCTGTAGACCGACTGGAGAGTGGATCATGCGAACGGAGAATAACCGATGTGCAATAATCAAAACCCATTCCTATTGGTGCGCTCCCAGTACTCAGAATATGTATAAATACGGGCACGATAGCCCAGAGAAATTCATTCCATTCTATTCGATTCATTCGATGCCAGTCGAGAATTCTATTCCATGCGTTCAATACTTAAGGATCATTTGAAGCTAATAGCTGATCCCAACATAAATTTATGCTCCAACTTTGGAAGCCGCTTTGTAGGCCCCTCGGTTCTGTCGAGCGTCCCAACCAAAGCCATTGTCGCTAAGTTTGACGAGACGTTCCAGCCGTGGAAGCCGCTTTGTAGGCCCCTTAGTTTGTTGAAGCAAAGTTATTAATTCTTATTCTCAGGTTAGTACATTACTCCTGAGCAACGTGGGACTGCGATCATTCCAGGTGGCAATATCTGCCCCTGATGAAACGGAGAAACAATTGAGAGCAAATCTCAACTTAAACATATTCAATTCCTAAATCCTAAGCTACTAATATAATTCTATTATCCTTCTATATCGACCAAAGAGTCACTATCCATAAGTTAATCCCTTTCAATCGACTAAGATGTCGCTATTAGTTATTTAAGTTACTTTACTTCAAATCGATCGATCAAACGGGCATTCTTTTGTACCGACCAAGAGTCACAACCCAAGACGATCAACTACATTCTTTTGTACCGACCAAGAATCCCACCCCAAGACGATCAACTATATTCTTTGTACCGACCGAGAGTCGCAACCTATCCACTCTAATTTCTTTAATATCATAAAGCGTTAATTTTGTTGTTTGTATAATCTAGAGGTGTTTTTATTAAATAAACACTATTAAGATTAATTCTTGTTCTTGAATTTTAATTCTTTATCGCACGCCACACGAACCGATCCCAAAATCCTGTAACTCGCGTCAACGTCACGCCTAGAAACGTTACAAGTCAAATAATTATTCACCCTGTTTCTGATCCAGTCGCTTTCCAATCCCACAAATGTGACAATGCGTCGCGCTGTGAAATGCCTTCCACTGTTATTTCGTCAACTTTTCCATGGGAACATTATTGGCCAGAATGTGTTTAGCAAAATCTGCAAAATTTTTTAATTCTTTGACAAACGATGAAACGCAATCCGCGTCACGCTGATATCGATATGCTGATAACGATGCATCGTAAGAGCAATGCATATAATATCCGATACTATGCACCTTATGATGTTGGTATGCACATAATTTATAGTCCTTCTCGTCCTTCTGACTGTCTGTTGTTTTCTCCAGGACACACTCCAAATCGGCGTACATTACGAATGGAAGTCGCCCCTTCCTGCAGTGGTTGACAAAACTGAGCAAATTGGGTTCCTGGCTGGGCAGCAGAATGGCGAAGTCGTTGATATCGCGATAATTAACGATGTGGACCTCCTACTTCTCGGCGGAACCAAAATAATGCAGGCACCTATAGCATCAATTTTTTTTTTATTTAATTTTTTTCATGAGGGATATTTCAACATTTCATGAGTTTATATACGTAGCGGTCACAGATGAATTTTTTTGCCTTCTTCTTACTCAACTGGGCGCTCACCAGCCGGGACAAGTCCTTGATGCACACGAAGTGCCCTACATCGCCGTGCTCTGGCTTCGATGTGTAGAGCAGGTTCACGTGCCGATCCCTGTTTTGGCTGGTAAGACGCAGCGGAAAGATTCTTAGCTCCTTTTCCGCCTCCTTAAAACTGTACACATTCAACGATATGTTGTTCAGCTGTTCAAACTTTGCAATTTGCTTCATGGACATTGGAAACTTGATGCCGTGGAGATTTAGCATTAATGCATAATGTGGATCTGAACTGGAACGATGAGGGTTCCTTTCGACTGGATGTAGGGCAGCAACTATTGCCCACACGAAACACGCATAATTCCCGCAGCAACTTGAAGTGGCACCCCGCTCGCAGCGGATTATACTTATTCACATTGTCTGTCAAATTGATGATTCGCATCAATGCCCATCCGCTGTCACGTTCCTGGAATTCTTCCAACGATGCCAGGGTGGGTTCGACGACGTATCGCTGGTACCACTCCTGCAGATCGGATGTGTAAAAAAGTTCGCAGTTTTGAGTGTTGATGCTTTTACTCGCATGTTTGTCACTCGCCACAAATTCACCATTAAATACAGTATTCACTTTGAGACATTTATGTCCCTCCAAAGCCTCTTTCACATGCTCTAACACAATGCTCTCCGCATCCTGGAGGAAGTTGCGGGATTCGATGTAATTTGAATTTAGCACTGCACCAGTTAATACACGACTATCGAAAGCAGTGTCTATTTCGCGCCACAAAAGTTCTGTTCTCGAATGCCCAGCACCTTCATGCACGAAACGTTTGCGCAACGAATATTTTAATCATTCGAGATGTGCGATTCAAGCAACCAATGATTGCTGAACGCCGATCGATAATCGAGGACGTTTCACTCGACTGTATTCTTCCAACGATTCAAGGCACTCGTTGCATCGTTCCTCCCACGCGAGATATTATTCTCGCGAAATCTCCCCCGAATTTATCATTAAAATAAATGTGATTGTATCACTAAGTAATGCTCTCCCCCCCCCCCCGAATACATGGTATATAAAACGTCGATCTTTCCCGACATCATCCGATACAATTTCTAATAAAAATAAATTATGCATTGATGTTTGAAAATAGCTGATGGTGTGCGCGCGCGCGTGTGACGCTTGGTGTATATACCATTCAGGAAAGACTAATGTCGGAGAGCCAGCGTTGGGGGAGTTGGTTAGGCAGCTGACTCGTAACGCGGAGGTCTTTCAGTTCGAGCCCCGTTGCCCGAGATTCGGTTTTTCGCATATATTAATATCTTAAAATTAATATTTCCCTCCTTACCGACTTCACCCGCGGTTCCCCTCGATGCACTTCGGTATTGGTTCGATATCGATTTGGTATCGATTACTTATCGATTCGATATCTGCTTTCGCGTTATACCCCACACCGCTCCGCCATCTCTCTGACGTCATCCGACGCCCCCCACCGCCGCAGCCGCCGCCCGCAAAAACGAATTTTGCACATTTTCAAACTCAAATTTGGATTTCCCCTCCCTCAAAACTCAAATTTGAATCAGAACCCGCCTAGCTATACTACTCAATAATCCAAATAAAATAAACGATATACTGCCGCAATTATATTTTGATATTACATTATCTGAGGAGCAATGGATAAATATTAATTCGAGATAATGACCACCTTTAAGTGGAATTTTGATCAAAATCTTTGTCCACCTTTAAAAAAAACTTAGAGAATGAATGCTTTACATTAATTACTCATTACACTTTGAAAGAAATGTGACGTTCCACTATTCGTCCACGTGTATCAAAGAAAAGTTTTTTTATTGTCTATCCTGTTCGTAGCGACAGCAAAAGCACAACTAGCTGGTTCGCACAACTAACCGGAATAATCGGACAGAGTGCCTCGCCAGGGTCGTCGTTTATAGCGGTATTGTCCCGCAAGTCGGCCGTGAACAACAGTACACGCGTGTAGGGATGGTGACCAAATGTACCACCCACCGGTAGAGCAATATACGGCTTAACTCGAACCGAGGAAAGTTGAAGTCCCCAAAAAAATGGTACGATGTAAATTCTCCCCTATTCGACATATGGCAGGGAATTCTTCTTCTTCGTCTTCTCCTTCGTCTTCTCCTTCGTCTTCTCCTTCGTCTTCTTCTTCAGTATCATCGTCACTATTTATTATAAAATTTGTAAAATTGTACAACAAATTTCGTTGAACATATTCGTCTTCAATTCTTATAACTTTATTAATAGCTCTTTTCCAATGCACTGCTTCAATATCGTTCACTTTTTGTTGGATCAGTTCTATAACACTGTTGTCGAATTTTGGAAATTTATTGTGCCGCCTAACATTTTTTTTTTAGTTTTCCCCATATTATTTCAATTGGGTTGAATATACAAAAGTATGGCGGCAGCCTCAAAACGGTGTGTCCATATGCCTTTGCAATTTCATCTATTACATATGTTTTATTAAATGTTTTGGTTTTCAAAATTTCTAGTAATTCCTTTTTTGTGCACGTTTCTTCGTAGTATAAGTCATGTGTATGTAGAAAGTTTTGTATTTCCAACTTTGTGCTGCTACTGTTAGGCATTTTTCATATATTCGGGAATGATATGGTGCATCGTCTATTACAATCGCACTACTTGGTTTTAAATTTGGAATTAGTTGTTTCTCGAACCACTTTTCAATAACCGCGGAGTCGATGTTCTTATGGTAATCTATGTTACAATTTTCAATATTTTTGCCACACAGTTTCAGGGCACCATGCACCCACCCATCTTCACTTCCACAGTGCAAAATTACCAATTGCTGCCCTTTATTTGGTGGCATACGGACAAAACATTTTGCACTATTATCCGACCACCCTTTTTTTGCCGTGTCGTGGGTATCATATCACGTCTCGTCAAGGTAATAAATTGTTTTACCGCCATTCCGGTATGATTTTATGACATCTAAATAGTACAGTCTCCATCTGACAATTCGTTCACTTTACATGATTGACACGCGTTTATCAATAACTTGGAATTTGAATCCCATTTTTTCAGGCACATTCTTAAAATCTTTTCAGATGGTATATCCTAAAGTTAGGTCACATAGCAACTTTTGGTGCAGTTGTTGTGAAACAACCACCGTTTAGCATCGAGCCCGCAACACGTGTCCCAATGCTAAGGAAACCGCGAACGATGCGCGGATAACGAACGTTGCACAGCCACGGGTCATCGGACAGCGACCATTAGGCCCTACTGTGACCCAGAATGACCATATATAACCACCGCCCAAACGGGGCTCGCTCTCTCAACTTTTGCGAATCTATTAGCAATCATTGCCGTGATCGCCGCGCCATTGTCAGTTCTAGCTCAATAAATCTTTGTTCACTCTACGGTGAATTCCAACTCCTAAACCGGCTAAAGATCCACTACCTTCGGTTCATACCGAACCCCCGTTCCCGGTATCTACACCCGTACTATCGGAGCCCGGAGGACGACCCTTCAGAGACCAGCCCACGGCAACCGACGAGATTCTCAGGGAGAATCTCAGCCCCGGCAACCTCACAACACAGTGTTTCTATTACTGGAATTTCATTATTTTGGTAGCAATTATATACTTCTGTCCGAATTATGTTTTCCATGGAAGCTATTAATGATACAAATTTTCCAACATCTGAGCGTATTTTTCTTGCCTGTATTCCCTTTTTAATTATTTTGTGTAGTTTCGAATACGAAACACTTGTCAGTGCCGCCGTTTTTTTTAAACTTTGGTTTTCTCTAGATTGTCTAGACGTTTTATATTTTTATATACATTTAAACAAATTTTTAGGGCATCGTCTGTCAGGTGTAACCTATTCTTCCCTTGATCCTCTTCCTCGCTATCGCTATTATTTATTGTTCTTAGCTCTTCGTTAACACCGTGAAAATTGACACTTGAGGATGTTATTTCCCACGGTCGAAATATATTAGGGTAATTCCGGAGGACGCGGCCGGGCTGGAGAGTTGGTCGAAACAGTTGATTTCTAGAGAATTAATTGCACATTTATTGCACCTTAAGGGGGTAGACACGTCACGTGACCTGGCCGATTCGGCAGGTCGGTATTACAGCATTTGTTTCTGCACAGAAATGGTAATACCGATAGATCGACGATTATCCGGTGAACGCGAGAGGGAGCTGTTTGCTATTTCTGTATTCTATTCTGAATAAGGAAATAAATTCTCAGCTGTTCCGTTGTACTTATAAAAATTTAAACGGAAAGTCGGCTGGTACTGCAAACGTAGAAAATTCATTGTACATTTTAATTACTTGAAATGTGATTATGCTACAATATTCTACGTTAGCAGTAAGGAATTCTAAGTGAAAAGGGAAAATAGATGAGGGAATGTCTTCAGAAAATGAAATTTGTTAGGTTAGACATTTTTTTACTAGCAAAGCACCGAAACAAAACATGAAATACACTTATTACACGTCCTCTGCAGAAAGCAGTTATCAACAAACATTATATATACAAAATTGTATTGAATGTTGAATTGGGCTAGTGAAAATCCGCAAGCGGAATGCGCGTGACTATTATGTGGTCGGCTCCTCGAAGTGACAGAAAATATAACCTAATTGCTATACCCGATTTTCTAAAGATACTGTTGTGACGTAATAATAATATTTTGAAAGGATGATAAAAAGTTCACAAATTTTTCGTAAAAGAACGAAGAAATGGCCACTAAACATTTGTTGTCATATACCATATACTTAGGTTATATTTTCTGTCACTTCGAGGAGCCGACCACATAATAATCACGCGCATCCAGCCTGCGCATTTTTAGTAGCGGATTTCATGAACGAATTCTGAACTGGAATAATTATGAAACACAATGTTTACACGAGAAAATTATTCATGGCTGACAATTGAATTCCCCACGTTTCAAATAAAAATTGGCTCGGGTTATAATGCTCATCTCTGGTATTTTTCCATATAATTGAGGCAGTGAGAGCAACAACGGACTAACCCACATTTTTTTCAAAAGTGAGTTAGTAGCAATAACGTATTTCAATAGGCTCTAGTAATCATATCGATGGCTTAGTGCACACATATTGTATGTCCACTTTTTATGAAATTTGAGATTTTATATGCAAGAAATAGTGATTGACTGTTTCTTTATGGTGCATAAAAATTACATTTTTATCTTTTTTATAAATTCATCAAAAATGATATTTTTGTTTATTGTATGTCCCTGAATTTATTATGCTGAGTGCACAAATGTTGTGTGTCCATGCCAGAGGATGAAAATAGTCTTGGAAAAATGTGACAATAAATAAAAAAATTTTAAAGTCTTCCTATATCTACCGCGAATTACTTTTTTATTCCTGTTACTTTAAAAATAAATATAATATTGAAGTGAGATTATTTCGAGTATTATTCCTTTCATTCATTTTTATATAATATCATTCAGTATAGTATGTCCTCCTCTGTACTTGGTTACAATAGCATGTCCAACTTCCAAGCATTATTGTCGAGTTATTATTATAATTTTGCAGATTCTAACTTATACTACTAATTACATACTTTCAGTAATACCTATATTACAATTATGCAAAAAGTATTTATGTAATTATAAAGTACCATTGAATGTTTGAACCTGTTTTTCTCAAAAACGCTAAAAGTGGACATACAATATGTGTGCACTAATTGAAAGCCATCGATGTACAATAGGAATTTTTTTTAAATGTAGGTTAGTCCGTTGTTGTTCTAACTGCCTGAATTACTATGACATAAATACGACAGCGATTTCAAGTGATGTACATGTAACGGTAAAAGCGTTAATTTAGTAAATGTATACAATTCCCAGCAGTTCCTATGTCAATGTATGCCTAAAATGAATATAAACTAACCTACAATCGTCCGAAAATGCATACATTGACTCCATCATGCTTTTATTGTGGCTCGTATATCCAGCTATCGCTTCAGTTTTGCTATGAATCCACGTTGGCAATCCTCCCGAGTAGGCGCCATCTCGTTTCTACTACCTCAACTAAATTTGTCACGTGACTTGCTCTGTATTATCGCCAATATGGCGGAACTCGTATTTGGGAATGCAATCACGGGCATTCGTTGTTTGTCCTTATATGAGCAGATTTTGGACTGGGTGATGTCTCATTCGAAAGAGGAAGGTTCAATGCAGCCCGCTCTGGTCATCGTTTGAGTCACAAAACTCTTTTAGTGACCTAAAAATGCTTGGATTCTGCGGGTATATTTTGTCGACTTTTGCTTTACTTTGGACACTGATATTATTACATATCAGCACAATCTCGTTGAACCATGAGCAGAGCGCTCCGCATTGAACCTTCCTCTTTCGAATGAGACCTCGCCCAGCCCAAAATCTGCTCATATAAGGACGAAAACGAAAAATCCCGAACCCATGTTTCGGGCCAGATTGTATCGGTATGCAGCGCTCTGTATATCGACATAATCTGGCCCGAAACATGGGTTTGCGCGCTGGCGTTGTTTGTCCATATATGAGCAAATTTGGGGCTGGGCGACGTCTCATTCGAAAGATGAAGGTTGAATGCAGCCCGCTCTGCTCATGGTTCAAAGAGATTGTGTTGATATGTAATAATATGAGTGTCCAAAGTAGAGAAAAAGTGGGCGAAATTCACTCGCAGATTCCAAGTATTTGTACGTCACTAAAAGAGTTTTGTGACTCAAACGATGAGCAGAGCGGGCTGTACTGAACCTTCCTCTTTCGAATGAGACCTCACCCAGCTCAAAATTTGCTCACATAACGGCAAACAACGTAAGCCCGTGATTGCATTCCCAAATACGAGTTCCGCCATATTGGCGATAATACAGAGCATGTCACGTGACAAATTTAGTTCAGATAGTGAATACGAGATGGCGCCTACTCGGGAGGACTGCCAACGTGGAATAATAGCAAAACTGAAGCGTTAGGTGTATAAATATGCCACAGTAAAAGCGTGATGCAGTCAATGTATGCATTTTCGTACGATTAGAGGTTAGGTTATATGCATTTTAGGCATACATTGATTAGGAACTGCTGGGAACTGTATACATTTACTAAATTAATGCTTTTACCACAGACGAGGTATAGAATAGACCTATCAAGCAATGTATTTTTGTGTCGCCGGTTTGGGGGGTCCGAGGACCCCCTTACCATTTTAGTGTCGCATGCAACGTTACCGGTGAAGTCTCAAAACAGATTGTAACGTTACGCGTGGTAGGAACTAGAATTAAACACGAGTAAAACTAGGTTATGTTTTGAGAATCAAAGCCCGCGATTTACAAATGTTTCTGTTAGAGTAACAATTTAAAAATCGTCTTATGAACATATTCCGTTCAACGGAAGAGAACGGAGGAAGAAAATAAAACGATATCACATTCGTCTTTTAACCTTGCTGTCCTATTCCGGTTTATTTAACGCAAAACAAATTTCATTCCCTTGCAATAACATAATTTGTAAAAACAGGACTTTAATGTTTTTTAAGAGCACCTGTTGCTGAATCCCACCCATGTATCATGTGTTTCCGCATACATTAATGATGGTCTATACGATATAATACAGACATATAATAATAAAAATAATAATAATAATAATAATAACCTTCTACTGTACTATATTATTTAAAAGGAACATATCGAACCCGTACACACCGATTTTGCTGCAATTTTGCAAGTCTGTAGAGTAGCCAAAAATATTCGATACATATTTTTTTAAAAAGGAATTCATTCTCCTCCATAGCTATTAGAACAATTGAGGGCACGGATACAATAAGGGGACTAACGCTAGAAATTGGGAAAAATTATTGTCCAAACGCTAAGAAAGATTGGAAAATTAAATTTTGTTAAACTGGATTTTAAAAAATATAGTGTTGTAAAGCTCGTCAGGGCACATTTTTCTGTTTACAGTTTGTTTATCCAATCATTACTATTCGAGCTAAAAATTATAAAGAAAAAAGTTTTCATCGTCAAAAATCGTTATTTCTTTAAACATAAATTGCGATAACTTGAGTAAATATTAAGGGATCGTTATGAGACTTGAAATATAAAACTCGGAAAACTCTAGCAAAGCCGCAAAATGTATGCACAAAACCCTTATGTTAAAAAATGTAATAATATTTAATTAAAAAGTAATACTGGACATAACCCATGTTTTTCAACGTTCGCCGTTAAAAAGTATCAAGGCAATTTTGAGGTACATATAACTTGCAGCGACAAAGTTTTTCCTTAATATACAAGGAAGATTTTCACCAATTTTCCAAGTGATGAATAAATAATTGTAGAAGATATGACGATATATATATTTCTCGCACGGCGTCAACTGTCAATGCGAGTGATAAAACTGCTAAATAGAGCATTATACGCGGCTGTTGACTGTTGGCGGAGCGAAGAGATTTATATATACAGTATTGTCTCGTTAGCGACTCGCTGGTCGGGACCGGCGTTGAGTCGGTATCGTGAACAGAACCCTAATTCCGAGTGTTCGTTTCTCGCTTCTTTCTGGCCGTAGGGGGGAGCGAGATGGAACACTGCGTGCGCGGCGAGCGTGCGCGATGGTCGCAAGCGCTTACCGTGGGCACGAAAACCGCTTCGCAAAATTTTGACGCAGGCCCGTCACGAATCTTTTTTGCGCCCTAGGCGAACTTGTCAAATTGCGCCCTTTATTATAATACATTTATTTGAGATTATTGATGACCTTACTCTGAATTTTTATTCGTAGTTTAAAACAGTTGCAGTGCAATTTGTAATATTTTATTTTAAAGTATATTTTCAACAATACCAGCAATGAAAATACCATTGTGCACCTCTTGTCGACTTTCCGCCCTAGGCAGTGGCATAATTTTGCTTATAGGGACAAGCTAAGCTTACAGGCAGAGATCATTATGTACATAGCCAAAGAAAGTACATATATAACGCGTCTTAGACTAAATAAATCATTTATACTTTTGAAAAATTAAATTCTAATATTTTCTATTTTATGTACATATTTGTAACAACTATGCCAAATTTCCTAAATGAAAGGAAAGCCAATCTCGACGACCTTCGTACAATTGTATATATCAGCAACCAAGCAACAATTCATGCGCAGTAGGAGCACATACATAATTGTACGAAGGACGTCGAAATTGGCCTTCCTTTCATTTAGGAAATTTGGCAGAGTTGTTACAAATATGTACATAAAATAGAAAATATTAGAATTTCATTTTTCAAAAGTATAAATGAATTATTTAGTCTAAGACGCGTTATATATGTACTTTCTTTGGCTATGTACATAATGATCTCTGCCTGTAAGCTTAGCTTGTCCCTATAAGCAAAATTAGGCCACTGCCTAGGGCGGAAAGTCGACAAGAGGTGCACAATGGTATTTTCATTGCTGGTATTGTTGAAAATATACTTTAAAATAAAATATTACAAATTGCACTGCAACTGTTTTAAACTACGAATAAAAATTCAGAGTAAGGTCATCAATAATCTCAAATAAATGTATTATAATAAAGGGCGCAATTTGACAAGTTCGCCTAGGGCGCAAAAAAGATTCGTGACGGGCCTGCGTCAAAATTTTGCGAAGCGGTTTTCGTGCCCACGGTAAGCGCTTGCGACCATCGCGCACGCTCGCCGCGCACGCAGTGTTCCATCTCGCTCCCCCCTACGGCCAGAAAGAAGCGAGAAACGAACACTCGGAATTAAGCTTAGCTTGTCCCTATAAGCAAAATTAGGCCAATGCCTAGGGCGGAAAGTCGACAAGAGGTGCATAATGGTATTTTCATTGCTGGTATTGTTTAAAATATACTTCAAAATAAAATATTACAATTTGCCAAGTTCGCCTAGGGCGCAAAAAAGACTTGAACCGGGCCTGCGTCAAGATTTTGCGAAGCGGTTTCGTGCCCACGATACGCGCTTGCGACCATCGCGCACGCCCGTCGCGCACGCAAAGGACAAAGTGTCAGGCGTCCGAAAGACGGAGCGAGATAAAACATCAACGCGTCGTCGCGCTCGTACCGTCCTCACTCGCTTTCAGTGCCTCTCGCTCGCTCTCGTTCCATCTCGCTCTAGCTTTCGCCGGGCAAGAGTGAGACAAAAGTGGTGGGGATAGTGAAGAGTCGGTATCGTGTACACAAAATCGAGTCGCTAACGAGACAATACTGTATCGTCATATCATCTACAATTATTTATTAATCAGTGTGAAAATTGGTGAAAATCTTCCTTGTATATTAAGGAAAAACTTTGTCGCTGCAAGTTATATGTACCTCAAAATTACCAGGATGGGCAAAAAATTATTAGAAATCAAAATTTAATCTATGACACTCAATTTTTTTAAGTCGGTGCCAGATTTACACAGTGCAAATGATGAGGCGCCGATATAAAAAAATTAAGTGTCGTAGATTAAATAAGGAACAAAATTACTTTTTATTTTTTAACGCATTTCATATTTTTTTGAAGTCGGCTTTAATTATGATTTTCCATTTTTTGGAACGATGCGCCAGTATTGTGACTTTTAAACGCTGGTGGCGAAAAATCTCTCCGTACAAGTGTATAGCGCCGCGGTCAACCCTGTCTTAGCTGAAAATTTTGAAATTGAGACGGGTACGAAACCAGTCGACATTGTTTGCAAACCTCATTACAGTGATCTGGGGTGTGAGTGGTAAACCGATCATAAAAGCGGAGCGCGCGGCTCGCTTACCTGGGCCGGGAAATTCCCAATAGCTCTTTGCCAGGTTCATTTGAAAGAGACCATCCCAAAATTTTCGAAGCTCGGGGCTCACCGCTGTCCAGCGGATGCTGACAGCCAGGGGTGTGCGGGTACCCGACGTTTCGGGCTTCGGACGGGCCGGAAACTTTCGGGCGAGATCGGGCGGGATCCCGTTACGTTCGTATTGCTCGAGAACCCGAAGTTTTCGGGATCCCGAGACTCGTTTCGGGCTGCAAGCATAGCCGCCATGAGCGGGCAATTTCATTGCAGATCGGCTCGGCAAAACTCGGACGCGATCGGCTCGAAACACTATTATATCGGCTCACAGACTATTTGGTAGCAATGAAAATACATATATATGTACTTAAATGAATAATAAGATACTAATTATGATTCAACAGGAGACAGAAGGGTAAAATCTTATCACTGGTCTTAATATAAATGATATACATAATTCTTTCTGTCTCAGTCCCCTCTTAATGGCTGGCTATTATGCTGGTCATAAATGCTAGACTAGTGGCATAAGGACAAAGTCAGCAATAGGCCATTCAGTAATGACTATGCCCATTTCTATCATAGACGTATCACTAATGGATTACTAGTGCTTTTCTCATAAAAATAACACCAAACATGATATAATTCTGATTATTTGTAATGACTGTAATAGAAAGTACTTGGAGTAAAGTAATTGAAGAAAGTAATGAAGAGTACTTGAATTCTACGTGAACTGACACCACGGGCGTCTGTAGACTTTTCTCCACGGGGTGGGGTAACTTTGAAGTGACGGTGGTGAAAATTATAGTTATGAAAAAACGAGTAGCCCGCTTGCTTTTTTGAACTCATTTTGTATTGCCAATTTAATTAAAAATTTAAATCCGAAATTGTCGGATTTAGTATTATTCACTTTCAGAATTTTAGAATTCTAAATTTCGAATTATTCACTCTTTTAGTAAAAACTTAATAGAGACAAGTTCTTAAAAATAGGCGATTTTTTTCTCAAAAGTCAGGGAGGACAACTGCCCCTTTTGCACCCCACTCCGGACGCCCATGACTGACACGAAACTGATATGTGTACCCAGATCTTAACGTAAGCGCTACCTACGCTCGTGTATTTACATCGTAGATGTTTTTTTTTATAATTTTTAAATAGTTAATTTTCAGTAGTTAATAAGGACAGAGCCAATCAATTTGTAACGACACGTAGGGATTTAGGGGCCCCAGGTCCAAAAGACTACGAATATAAATTGTACAAAAACGTTTAAATTCATTATTTTCAATGACTTTTACGTGTCGTAGGATGGGCACCGTCTATTTAGACACGCGCGAAATGCAGAAATTTGCGGGAATGTCAGTAGCAGCGTCAATTTTTAATATTTTTCCGTGTACGACATGTGAAAATATTAATTAAATGTTCCACTTCACGAAAAATACTAATAATCAATTTCATCTTGCAATTTATAGCTTGTATAAGCTCTCATGAAGTGCCATATTTCAGAGCCATATAGGCTCCTGATCCCCGAAATAGGTTTTCAGAAAGAAATCCGGCGTGAGTCGTTGACAAACCGAGCCAAAGTATAGCTTATCGAAAGCTCGCCCTCTATGTTAAACTCTCACTCTAAACAAATCACACGTATACAAGCACGCACCAATATTTAAGTATTTGAGCACATTTCAGAGTAGTTCTTGGGTTGGCCGCTGTTCATGAACAGAGGTCGCTAAATTCAGTCCTCAAATTATGGGTCGGTAACACAGATTGGGTGGCGACACGAAGTCCAATAAGGTGATAGGTCTATTCTATACCTCGTCTGTGATGACAGCAATAAAACCCTAAAATGGCGCAACGAAGCTACGTCGCTACAAATATTTCCCCCAAATTAGCGGAACGCCTCGGTAGGTGGTAAATCTCTTCGAAAGGGATCGGTTTGACGTAGATGGCGAAGCCCGGCAAAAACGTAGTCCTACAGCATAATTAAACAATTTTTAATTGTTCATCGAATCGATATGGCAGTCACACCACTGAATTGTAGCTCTCACTGCCTCAAAATATTGCACTAAAAAATGATGAATCTCATGTTTTCCATTTACCTTCGAATCTTTGCGAAATTTAGCGTGATTGTCATCGAAAAGACATAGGAAATCCATTGGTCGGACTGCCATATCGATTCGATGAAGAATTAAAAATTGTTTTATTATGCTGTAGTGAATCTCATCTCGAGCGTCGAAATCCACGAAACTCAGTGAGGCGCGGCTTATTGGCGGCTAGCCGCTTAGCAGTGATTCATTCAAGCCTCCCTGACGACAAAATAGCAATAGGGGAAATGCGGTAACAGCGCGATGCGACTCTCCACACGTATCGGCAACTATGTCTTTCTTACATTTATCGGCTAGCTTGGACTTCGACCGATTCTGATGGTACATAGCGCGAACATACCATCAACGCCGGTGACGGAGAATACTTGAACCCTCATTCTGTAATTTCTCGAGTATTTCTCAGTACACGATTCATAAATTTATTATTATTTCAACGTACGGTGCTTATTAGCGTTCAAACGCACCAGACCACCCTGCACGATTGTCTACTGAAGGCAACTATACCCGCAAAAACTTCCTTCTTGCCGATTCTAAGACGAAAGTTGGTTGAAATGGTTTATTTACTACTGTGTCGCGTATACGTATACGCTGGTGCTACGTGGCTCGAATGTACCACTAACGCCGGTGACGACGAAGCCTTGAAGCCTCATTCTGTCAGTTTCGAGTCATAAATTCATTATTATTTCAACGTACGGTGCTTATTAGCATTCAAACACACCAGACCACCCTGCACTGATGTCTACTGGAGGCAACTATACCCTCAAAAACTTCCTTCTTGCCGATTCCACGACGAAAGTTGGTTCAAACGATTTCGCGTATACGTACACGCTTTTCCAAGTTTGTGTGATCATATGTACACATTCAAGGCCCGGTGAGACAGCAGCCTTAATGTTTCAAAACGTCATAAAATTTACTTAGATTTTGAACGCAAGGAGAAGTAGGAAAATATGAGTCAATTTTCACCTTCAATAATCTTTTATTTCGCATTTCCTTCTACGCTCGGATGGCCAGATGGGTTCCAGCTAGGAAATAGTGGGTATTATAAATATTTTCTTTGATTATAATAATTTCTCATTTGCATATTTTAAACGTGCCCTGCACAGTACTTACTGTTATCCTTGCTCGCACAACGTATGGGACCAACAATGAAAGGGTTAAATAACCAGTTTTATCTTTTTTTTAATAAACTTAATGTGTTTACATGAAATCGGTACGTTTTTACATAAATACATAGGCAAGGAGAATCAAATGAGTATTTTTTTGGCAAAGTCAAGCAAAATCACGATGTGATCAAACAGCAGCCTGGGTCATTGGTTTGATCAGCCTCTTCTGATGCATGAAATGAAATACATCGATGTATCGAATAGTGTATAGAGGGAACTCAAAAATCGTGAATAGTGCAGTTTATTGAGAGATATAGAGAACTGATGCGATACAATAGATGCGTGACGATTTATGCGAATGTTATCGAGATACTACTGCTCTGTATAACCGAGCACTCAGGTCGGTCGCGAGAGCGTGAGTGTGTGTATGAGTGTTGCGAAAGGTAAATAAGAGGTCCATCAGCTGTTTGATAATATTCTTGCGAATGATGTGAAAAGTAGAGATAGAGAGAAAGAGAGATGGACAGAGAGAGAGAGATATGATTCTGCTGAAACATTCCGCCCGCCTTGCCAATCTCGGCAGATTGGCGAACAGTGGAATGAATCATCGATCGAATGCGTAGTCCTCGTTGGTTGAGACTGGTAGTAAGATGAGCTTCACGATAGGCCGCCGGTACACCGAATGTTGAGTCCGAACGGTGGCGACGCGCACGAGGTTGTCCTGGCCAGGATGAACATCGATGACTCTGCCGAGAGCCCATTTGGATGGAGGATATCGTTCATAATCGGTGTTGCCACTTCGTGATTGTTTGAAGGTGCTGTAGATATTCGGTGCTCCAGCGTTGCCAGAAGTGCTCCAACATTTGACGTAGGAGTTGCCATCGAGAGAGTCGAGATGTTGGCAGATCGATGAGCGTAGGTTCTGGGATCGTATTTAAAGCAGAGCCCGTGAGAAAATGACCCGGAGCTAGCGCGGTTATATCGTTTGGATCATCCGAGAGTGGACAGAGAGGGCGCGAATTTAGGACGGCTTCAATCTGTGAGAGCAGCGTTGAGAATTCTTCGTAGGTGAGTCCGGTGTCTCCGATAACGCGCTTGAGATGAAATTTGACTGATTTAACGGCGGCTTCCCACTTGCCGCCGAAATGCGGTGATGAGGGTGGATTGAACTTCCATTTTGTACCGTCACTTGCGAGGATATTAGCAAGATCTTTCATCTGTTTGGATGAGGCTTGAAAGAGTTTACGTAACTCCTTATCAGCGCCGATGAAATTTGTTCCACAGTCGCTCGTGAGCGATCCACAAATGCCTCGCCGACTTGCGAAGCGTTTGTACGCGACGAGGAACCCTTCGGAGGAATAATCGGTGGCTATCTCCAAGTGTACAGCGGATGATGAAAAACAGATGAAGACGACGATGTACCCCTTGTAAGATTTGGCGCCCCGTCCTCGGAACGTCCGGAGGGTCAAAGGCCCGGCGTAATCGACTCCGGAGTGGAGGAACGAGCGCGACCGAGTCGAACGAGGTTCTGGTAGCTGCCCCATGAGTTGCTGACTGATAGCGGCTCGTTGTCGAACGCACGGTATGCAGCGATGGATGAATGCGCGAATTGGTACACGACCTCCCACGATCCAATATCGACGTCGCAACGTAGCGAGAGTGATTTGAGTTCCCCCGTGAAATGTACGGTAGTGAGTATCACGGATGATGAGAGTTGTAAGCGCGGATTCTCGAGGTAAAATGATAGGATGTTTTTCGTCATAGTCGAGAAGAGAGTTTCGAAGTCGGCCTCCGACGCGTAATATTTCCGAAGAATCAATGAAAGGAGCAAGTCGAATTAACGCGGCAGACCGCGAGAGCTGCGCTCCCTGCGAGAGTTGATGAATTTCGTTCCCGAAGTACGCGGCTTGAGTTTTCTTTACCCAGTAGAGTCGAGCGGTGTTGAGTTCTTCGGGAGTAAATGGCGATGCTCGATCCGGAGTGCCCTGGATGCGTTGGAACTTGTGAACGGCTCGAGAACACAATGCCGTCACACGAAGAAGAGTCCTGAGACTTGAGAACCGCTCGACGAGAGCCCAGAGTTCTGAAGGCTCGCCTTTATTAGCGATTGCAACCGGTGTTTTGCGAATTTCAAGAGCGACGTCCGTATCAAGCGATGGGTTCGATGATGGCCAAAATGATGAGTGTTTCCACAGCCATGTCGGGCCGGTCCACCAAAGAGTCTCGTCTTTGAGTTGTCGAGGAGAGAGTCCGCGCGATGCGAAGTCCGCAGGGTTATCCTTCCCTGGGACATGGTGCCATTGAGAGTTCGAGAGCTCCTGGATCTCGGTTACGCGATTTCGAACGTAATCGGCCCACCGGCGGGCATCATCGCGAATGTAGGCGAGCGCGACCGTAGAATCTGTCCAGAGGTGAATCGGAGCTTCTTCAAGATCGAGAGTTTTTCGTATGTGCAAGATAGTTCGAACTAAAAGGAGTGCGGCTGAGAGTTCGAGTCGAGGGATGGTCACTGGCTTGAGCGGAGCAACCCGAGTTTTCGCGGCCACGGTTGTTACGCGAACATCATCGAGATCCGCGATCGCGCGTAAATAGATCACTGCACCGAGAGCAACTTGAGACGCGTCTGAGAATCCGTGCAATTCCACGGCGCACGAGGTTGCGGGAGACCCGAACCATCGGGGCACTGAGATTGAAGAGACGTCTTGCAGATCCTTGTCGAAAGTCCTCCAGCGGGATTCGAATTCTTCAGGTAGCTGGTCGTCCCAGGCGAGCTTCGCTGACCAGAGTTCTTGGATGAAGATCTTTCCGCGGACGACGACAGGCGCAATCCATCCGAGAGGATCGAAGAGTTGAGCGACACGCGATAGCACGGTGCGTTTACTGATACGAGGCGGTTCGTCATGGTTGCGCGAGGCAAACACGAACGAATCCGTGTGAGGTTGCCAGAGAAGTCCGAGAGCGCGGAAGAGTTGAGCATCTTCGAGTAGCACTGACGATGATTTCTCTCGTCTTTCTGGCGGTATGAGTGCCAACAGACTTTCGTCATTGGCGGTCCATTTTTGCAATGTAAAACATCCAGCCTTGAGACAGTCATTGATTTGTTGAATTTTCTGTTGCGCTTCCGTGATGTCGTCGGCTCCTGAGAGCACGTCGTCAACGTAAATTTCACGCTGAATGATGCTCGTCGCAAGAGGAAAGCGCTGTTCCTCGTCAATGGAAAGTTGACGAAGTGCACGGATTGCGAGATATGGAGCACTTGCGAGGCCGTAGGTTACAGTGCAGAGATGATACGAGAGTGGGGGATTTTCTGGATTATCCCTCCATAAGATTCGTTGCAAATCCCAGTCTTCGGGGTGTACGCCAATCTGCCGGTACATTTTCTCAATGTCCGCAGAGAAAACATATGCGTAGCGGCGCCAGCGAGTAATGACATCGGCGAGATCAATTTGAAGTTTCGGTCCAACGTGTTGTAGATCGTTGATTGAGATTCCGAAATTGGTGCGATGAGAGCCGTTAAAAACGACGCGTATCTTGGTGGTCGAGCTGGTGTTTCGCACGACTGCGTGGTGAGGAAGAAAAAATACACGACGCGGTTGAACGAGTGATTTCGGAACGAGAGCCATGTGACCGAGTGCTTCGTATTCGTTGAGAAATTCGGAGTATGCCGACTTCAAGGATGAGTTTGCAATGAATCTTTTCTCCTGTCGCGAGAGAGCGTATAACGCGGGTTTGTACGAATCGCCGAGGTCTTCTGGAAGTCGCTTGAGAGGTATCCGGACAACGTAGCGTCCATCCTGCTGGCGAGAGTGAGTTTCGATGAAGTGCTGTTCGCACTGAGCTTCTTCGTCAGACTGAGTACTGCTCGATTCAACGTTGGTTTCTTCTTGCGCCCAAAATCGTTGAACGAGGTTAAGAAGGTCGTGATCGACTGAACACTGTAGCCCTTGAGCAGGGCGAACGCTCGAATTTGAGGCCGATTCGGATTGGACAGATCCTGATAGAATCCACCCTAGAGCGGTTTGCTGAGCGATTGGGCTCCCGGGGCCGCCCTGGCGTAGCCCTTCTTCGAGAATCAAGCCGTAGACTTCGGCCCCGAGGATTAAGTCGATTTGAGTTGTTGACGAGAATTCTGGGTCAGCGAGCTCGAGCCCGTCGAGATGTGGCCATGGTTTCCTTACTACTCGGATTGAAGGCAGATAGGATAGCTGCGCAAGTACGTATCCAACTATCGTGAGCGAGAATGTAGGATTGACACGTGACGCGATACTGAGATTCATAAATCCGCGAGCGACAGTCGAACGTTGCGCACCAATCCCGTGAATTGGGAGAGAGACTCGTTGACGCGGCAAGTTGATACGTTGAGCGAGAGATTCTGTGATGAACGATACTTCTGATCCTTGATCGAGAAGGGCCCGAACTTCGTACTGGTCGTCGTAGCATGATGTGACCTTGATGAGAGCTGTCGCGAGCAAAACTGGCGTGTACTTGACTGAGGATGTTAAGGCGACATTGGTTGAGGCGGACGCGCTCGATTCAGTATCCTCGCGACGCGGAAGCGCGGATGCACTTGTTTGGCTCCCGGAAGCGATGGGTACCGATTGCTTCGGAGGTGAGCTCGTCCCCTTAGCGACTGACGCGCGCGGAGCTGGACCATCTGACGTGTTTGTGGTCCGATGGATCGACGTGTGATGAGGATTCCCACAGACTCTGCAGCGTTTTGCAGTTCGACAGTTACGGAATTGATGCGGACCGAGGCAGTTAAAACAAAGGTTCTTCTGTTTGACGAAGTCTAGCTTTTCTTCAATTGTTTTTCCACGATAGTCTGGACATGCGGATAGATAATGTGCGGCATTGCATAACGAGCAGGTGAACGACGATGGGTTGGTTGCAGCGTTCGGAGAATTGTCGCTTTTGAGACTCACAGTAGTCTGGTGTGATTTCGCGCCAGACGTACTTTTCGTTGCTGCAGGAGCGGGCGAACGCGATTTTTGTTTCGCCGTAGCGCGTGCGAAACCCTCAAGAGCGTGTATTCGGCCTGAGATAAACTTTTGAAGTTCTGCTAATGTCGCCGATTCGGTCGTGGCACCGATTTGCATTTCCCAATCGAGTAGAGATTCCGAATCGAGTTTACGCGCGACCATGAAAACAATTATGTGGTCCCAGGCGTCTGTAAGGCACCCGAGAGCGCGGAGAGATCCTAGAGATTCTTTAACTTCGCCGATCAGAGCTTTGAGCTCAGTAGGTGATTGTTGATTTACCTTTTGGAGAGAGAATAACGTGGAGAGATGCGTATCGATGAGCACTCGCTTGTTCTCGTAGCGGTCGACGAGTTCTTGCCACGCGCGTGCGAAGTTTTCATCGGTAACTTCGTACTTTCTTACGAGTTGAGCTGCTTCGCCATTAGCACTCATATTGAGATATTGCAATTTTTCGACGTCAGGTACTTCCTGGTTTTTGATGATCATCGCTGAGAAGAGATCACGAAAAGGTCGCCACTCACGATACGACCCTGAGAAGTTGGGCACGTTGAGTCGAGGGAGCTGTCGAGAAGTCGGCGTATGAGATGCGCTTGGGGCACTTGATGCTGTGGACGCCGATTGTCCTATTTTGCTCTTGAGTTGGTTAAGATACGAGAGAAGTTCACTCTTTTGGTCGGCGTAGATTTCTTCGCATTGTTCATACTGATGATCTGTGAAGTACGGTAGCACGGATCTTTCTTCAGCCTTCAAGGACGAGAGAAGATCGTGATTTTCTTGGAACTTCCTCCAATTACTGTCGAGAATTTCAAGTCTAGTTTGTATTTGCTCGGGGGTGCGCTTTTTGATTTCCAATTTCTTTACATTGGCAATGGCTCGACTGATGAGGCCGTGTTGAGTGGTTTGCTTGTCAACAACAGCAGCGACTGTAGCCGACATTGTTCAAATCTTTGTAACGTACTAGCACTTGGATTGAACAACACTTCGCGACACTCCCGGAGCACGATGAGATACTTTTTGCAGATCACGCACGTGCACGAATTTCTTTTCACGCGCGAAAATTACAACTGTTGAGAGAGAGCACGAACGTAGACACAAGAGACGAGACGAGAGCACGGCGAGGGCAAGAGTGAGAGAGAATAACCGTTGACTCTTACCGCCGCACACACACGAGACTTTCTTTGAGTTTAGAGAGCGAGTCTGCACTTTTCACTTTACTGATACTGTGTAATTCACAACAATCCGGCTCGAAGGACCAAAAATTGTATAGAGAGAACTCAAAAATCGTTGTGAATAGTGCAGTTTATTGAGAGATATAGAGAACTGATGCGATACAATAGATGCGTGACGATTTATGCGAATGTTATCGAGATACTACTGCTCTGTATAACCGAGCACTCAGGTCGGTCGCGAGAGCGTGAGTGTGTGTATGAGTGTTGCGAAAGGTAAATAAGAGGTCCATCAGCTGTTTGATAATATTCTTGCGAATGATGTGAAAAGTAGAGATAGAGAGAAAGAGAGATGGACAGAGAGAGAGATATGATTCTGCTGAAACAAATACATTTTTACCTTTGTCATATATCGGATTGATTCGATGTATCGAATGTAAACATCGAATAATTTCGATGCATCGATATATATATCAAATATTTTGAATGCATCGATATATATCGAATATCCCTAGCACTTACCCGCGACGATCTCCAATAGACTTGACGGAAGGACACAGGAACAAAAGGGGTAGTTTTCTGATTGCGCGTGGCCCCGCGTGCGTCAGCTTCCCTTTGAATTGGAGACGGATCCCTTATTGCTTGAGTATAAACACACCCTCGAATATGAAAACAATAGCACGCGTTGACGTATTCGGTACGAGAGAAGGTGGGTTTGAAGTCCGATTGGTCCTAACCTAACCAATCTGCCCTGGATCCCTCCCAAACGGCCACTCTCTTGAAGAGGCCCTCTTTCGCACGGAATACGTCAACGCGTGCTTTTGTTTTGGAATTCGAGCGGGTGTTTATACTCAAGAGATAAAGGATTTGTGTCGAATTTGCAGGGAGGACGGCGCAGGCGGTACCACACACAGTCAGCGGACTGACATTTTTCTTCCGGTATCTCTCTCCGCGAGACGTATTGATGTTGGATAATACTTTTTAGTTGCTATATCTGGTACATTCAGGTAAAAACTGAAGGGGCGGACTTGTGTACCATATCTGGTTCCCAAAAATTAATTAGGCTGATCGGCCAGAGTGTTTCGCCAGGATCGCGGTTTATGACCGTATGGTCCAGTGAGTCAGCGGTGAACAACGGTATGTCCCTACGCGTCCGAATACCAGCTGCTCGGTACAAGTCGCTGACGATAAAGTTGCGGGCAATTCTTGCCCGGTCTATACGCGCCTTTAGAATCACCAACTGAGCGAAGATCTGCTGAAGAAACACGTTAAGAACACATTCCCCCTCCTCTGTATACATCCCACGGTTCTGCAGTGACATGATCATGCCTCTGGGGGTCCTTATTGATGACTTTTCATCATAATATGTGCATGTGAATGCATCCGTATCGCCAGACGAATCTATCCGATGAAGGTCATAACTTTAGTCCTTTTAATCAAAATCTTAAAAATTGATCATCATTGTGGAGATAGAAGATTTTGGCCGATCCGAAAAAATTTTACACATGAAATGTCCTTATGTTTAGGCCGCTTTTGGCGGACATTAGAGTTTGATAAAAAAAAAGTTGCAAATCGAGCCTCCCTAATAGGTACTTATACGACGAATATATTTTGTTTATTAAATGGGTGTTATATGCAATTCTAAATACTTTCACACGTGTTAAATCAGTCAATGCAATTAATCTCAAAATATTTTATAAAATCTTTATAAGAGGTCTCACTTTGATTTTTCTTGATAGAGGTACCCTTTGTACTCTAGATAATTCAAACACTCTCAAGGCGGTTGTAGCGCCACTTTGGGGAACACGGCCATAAGGCCGTGTATAAACACTGTATGCTTGCGCATCAGTTCCGATTTGCAAGCTTATAGTAAATAAATAGTATACATAGATTGGTTTCACATGGTATCGGTACATTTTTTAAAGGAAATATCTTTGTATTATCTAATATTAACAAAAGTGGGAGGAAAATATTTTGCAAAATTGATTTCCCTGCTTTATGTATGTATTTTGTATAGTAATATGAACTATCTTATTTTATATTATCTATTTATTTTTTATTCGATTTTTAAATTTATATTACATAAAGCGGTAAGGTATGATCTAATAGGAAGAATGTAAAACAATAAAGGAAATTTCTGCATTTGCTTACCTGTGCCAGACATCAGTCCATCCCTAAATAGAAGATACTCCATCGCGGTGGCCCAATTAAGGGGCGCAGTATCAGTGTCATTAATAGTGAATGCTAGCGTATAGGCGACGTGATTATGAAGATTTTTACCAACGCCCGGCAGATCGTGAATTAGTGGTACACCAACAGCGTTTAATTCGTCCCGTGGCCCGATACCGCTGTTCAGAAGTATTTGTGGCGAATTTACGGCTCCTAAATAACAAATATTAAATTTGTACAGATCAAACTGAATTTTTAAGGAGTGTATGTAGCAAGCACCATAATTTATTATTTAAGCGAGGACAAGGTGATTGTTCGTGTAAAATAGAGGCACCTACAAACTGAATAATCATTCATCTAAATGAAACACAAGAACATTTACAAATACAACTACAAACAATTTACTTGTCCGTAGTTAGATTTATCTATTGGAAGTAAGTGCACAAATATTTAATGAAACAAAATCATTTTTCCCGAAAATGAAATCTCGTATGAAAAGAGTTTATTGCTAAACTTCAGCTTATTTTTTCATAAAAATTCATCTTTATCTCGTTTATATTGATGACCTTTTCATGGGTCTGTATTCGGCCCGTTCTATGCCGCGAACTCAGTCACGTGTTAGAGTTCGAGGAAAGACCCAGTTTACGATTTGGATCGGAAGAAACGGGTTTTGCGAACGAGGCCCGGACCAGAGATGGGCAAAAAATTATTTCAAATAAAAAATTGATTTCGAATAGGAGATCAAAATTTTATTCGAGACTCGTCGAATAAAAATAACCCGAGTCAATTTTTATTTGAAGCGCCATAGGTGAATGAATTTATTTGACAGAAATTCATCCGGCGGCCACAAATAATTTTTTTATTTGAAGACCTTTCATCCTGGGCAGCATATAATTGTCTTGTATTTATTTGTATCTTAATTCGAGATTCATTTGAAGCTCAAAAGACTTTGGCGAGCCTCGAGAGCCTTTGATCGAAACTGTGCTTCTTCAAGTTTCGAACCTCATTGATTAGAATTTCTTTATTTTTCATCGTATCAATATAAAAGTGATACTACTGGATTCCTTGCATTCTCCCGATAAAATTGGCAGAAAATAATATAAATCTGACTATTTTTAACGAAACGGGCTTTCAATTCTGCAAACAAATTTGTCACGTAATTTCCTTAATTATGGTCCGAATTATATAATTTTCGGGGCCAATTTGATTGAGAAAGCACAAGGAATCGAATGACGCCACTTTCGCAAAGATCTGATTAGAAATGTAGAACTTCAGATTCGTCAGTGCTTAGTGCCCAACATTGTATGGTCTCGCTGGTTTCGAGCGTCGAAGACCACAAAACTCAGCAAGTCGCAGGATTGCCAGCGCGAAGGACAGCAGGGCACTTTCCATTGCGAAGGAAAGTCAGCCTTCTAGAGAACTCAGATCGAGAAAGATTTTGCTTACAAACTTCGTATTCACGTCAAATAAATACCTTAATTGTAAAATTTAGACAACGAACTATTGTTAAATTTTGCCACTTCTTATGTATGCATCACTTGGCTCGGAATATATGATCCCAGATTGGTATCCTACATTTTCATGCATTTACCTGTTGAAATGTTGCTTCAAATTAACGGGCAATCGCATTAATTCTTCTCGTATATCTGTTCGCGTGTAGGTGTCACGAATGACGCGACCTTTGTTTCCCAAATAAATTCACCCTTGTCAGAGTCCTCGCCCGAACCGCTTGACAAGGAGGCTGAACGATGTATACCGAGAGCGAGTGAAATACCGCACCAGCGGGAGACCCTCGGTTGAAGGCGACTTGAGACATCCAGTATTGAAAATGAAAATGTTCATATTTCTCATTACATCTTGATGATTGTTACCACCGATGAATTGGTGAGTTTATGTCGACGAAGATGAGTCGTAACACGAAGCAATTTGGTCTGTTTTTTTATGAATACATGATTGGGATACACACTACGTTCACTAAAAATCACCCGAATTGCTTCATGTTTCAACTCATTTTCATCGGGAAACCATAAAAAATCCATTGGTAGTACTTTCATTAGCAATTATTAAAAATATGAACATTTTTCTGTACTAGGTATTTCATCTGGCCCAACAATTTTATTGTTCCTGTCTGTTAATAGGGCCCTTTACACGGACGGTCTTGCGCGCGGGCCGGCGCGCCACACGCCGCGCGGCCCGCAAAAGTACGTGAGGCCGGATCGTGGCGCTCCTTCGCGCGGGCCAGAAGGTCGTACCCGTCACTACTTAGAGCTAGCGAGTTCGGGCTCCCATTTCTACGTCGACACCAGATGCTTTTTACACGATCCACCGCAGAGGTGTATTGTGTACTACTTGTTCGATGTATATCATCGATCTGCGAAACGATCGGCAAGACACGATCGCGATATACGTTCGCGAAAAGTATCTCAAATTCCTCGATATAGCTGGCTTATAGAGGATATCATAAATGCTGTTACTCTAGGGTACACTGAAACATCTGTTTTTACTAAGCTATATTTGGTTGACCTGAAGGTGCTACAAATTATGGAAATGGTTTATGACTCAGTTATAACGAGTGTAAAATTTTACAAGGGTACATTAAAAAATGTCAAAATGTTTCCCCGGCAATGCGTTGGCAAATGAAATTGCAGTTAACACATTCACTGTTGTGACGATCATAAATATTACTATCAACGGCAATAATTACCATGTCACTGCTTGTTTTAATATAAAAACTAATATTGATAGACAATAAATACATATAGGTAAGCAAGTGATGTTATATCTAAGATAAATGATGAAGAGATGTAATATGCAAGATGTTTTGAAGAAGGGGGGTAGTCTTCTGATTGCTCGTGATGCAGGTCAAATTTTTCACCCACGCTCTTGCGTGGCGCGCAGCAAAAAAGCATCACAGTCCTGCCCGCGCGCCAGAAAGCACCACGCTCCTCCCCGCGCGCAAACCTAGAATCCAGAAGAGTTTACATAAGAGACAGAAAGGGTAGTTAGAAAACGAAAAAACGATACTTGAAAACAGGCTCGTTGCGCGCCTCAGGATTTCCGACAGTGCGGACGAGTCTGAGGCGCGCGACGAGCCTGGCAGCCGATCCTGGCAGCCAAGACTCCAGACGCAAACAGTGTCATGGTAATTATTGCCGTTGATAGTAATATTTATGATCGTCACAACAGTGAATGTGTTAACTGCAATTTCATTTGCCATCGCATTGCCGGGGAAACATTTGGACATTTTTTAAAGTACCCTTGTAAAATTTTACAGTCGTTATAACTGAGTCATAAACCGTTTGCAGAATTTATAGCACCTTCAGGTCAACCAAATGTAGCTTCCCAAAAACAGATATTTCAGTGTACCCTACAGTAACAGCATTTATGATAGCCTGGTATATCGAGGAATTTGAGATACTTTTCGCGAACGTATATCGCGATCGTGTCTTGCCGATCGTTTCGCAGATCGATGATATACATCGAACAAGTAGTACACAATACACCACTGCATGTGGAGTCGACGTAGAAATGGGAGCCCGAACTCGCTATCTCTAAGTAGTGACGGGTACAACCTTCTGGCCCGCGCGAAGGAGCGCCACGATCCGGCTTCACGTACTTTTGCGGGCCGCGCAGTGTGTGGCGCGCCAGCCCACGCGCCGGACCGCGCTCAAGATCGTTGGTGCAAAGGGCCCTAATACACGGTTTAGAACAAGCGCGACAAACGACTTTGAAAAAAATTTGTACAAATTGATGAACAACGCGGTAGCCCATTGATAAATCAATATACAGCAGTGTATACACTCAAAAATGAAGCACAGATTAGGAAATTACATATATAATACCCAATATGGTGGCAGAATAAATCACATAGAGATAAGCACATAAAAGCCAATGTAAAACGAAATAACAGCTAGTTACATATATGATTAATAACTCTAGTTCTAAATGTATGAAATGAGCAGTCGAAGAAATCGAACACATTAGATACGATGTTAACGGTCATACACATACGGTTTATTGGATTGTATTTACCCATTAGAGTACGATGAGGTTCTACATATAAGAGTGAGGGATATGTAATCTAAAGAGTTGTAGAATTTGAGGGCACTTAATAACGTGATTAATAATCTTATAACTAAAAAATAAATCCGCTATGAATCTACGTCTTTCAATTGTAGGTATTCGTAATTGACAGAGGAGAGGCACATAATTATGAGTATAAGCAAAAGTGTATGACGGACCACCAAGTTTGTACGCAGTGAAGCGAAGAAATTTATGCTGGACACGTTCAAGTAATAAGGAAAGGTTCTTAAAGTACGGATTCCAGATAATAGAGCAATATTCCAGATGTGGTCGAATTAGCGACACGTATAAAAGTTTGATAGATCTAATATTGATAAGGTAGCGCGAAACCCGAAATATAAGACCTAAAATCTTAAGAGCCTTTCCCACTATATTGAGATAATGACAGTGGAACGATAGGGAGGAAGTAAATACGATGGCAAGGTCCTTATTTACAGGGATAAGTGATGTAGAATTTATCGAGTAATTGAACCAGAGAACGTCAGATCTCGTGCAGAAACGGATAATATGACATTTCGATAAATTAAAGCCTAGCTTGTTCGTACCACACCAAGTTTCGAGTCTAAACAAATCCCTCTGCAGAAGAAATGCATCATTAATGTTCGCAATTTTACGAAAAACTTTCAGATCATCTGCATACAGGAGAAATTGACTGTGTTCAAATACCTCGGTTATGCCGTTGATAAATAGATTAAATAGCAACGGTCCAAGATGGGAGCCTTGTGGAACACCAGATCGAACAAGGAACTTGGATGAGAGATAATTAGTGAACTTAACAACTTGGAATCTATTAGTAATAAAACTGGATAACCACGATAGAACAGAGCCACGAATACCGAAAGCTTCAAGTTTGGAAATTAGGATAGAATGACTCACCGAATCAAAAGCTTTACTAAAGTCCGTATAAATAACATCGACCTGAAATCCTTTTTCGATCGCGTCCACAAGGTAATATTGATAGTATAGTAGATTTGTAGTGGTAGATCTTCCAGAGACAAACCCATGCTGCTGTGGTATTATAATGTTCGTAAACAGGTAAGATAATTTCGACGTAATAATATTTTCAAAGATCTTGGGCATAACATTCTGCTTACTAATTGGTCTGTAGTTATGGATATCAGATTTTTTGCCCCCTTTAAATACCGGAGTAACAAGACAAGTCTTCCATCTAACTAAGGGACTTGTTAAACATAAGTCACAAGATCCTAGCCACTACAAAACTACAAGATTTAAACACAATCGGTGGAATACCGTCATCACCAGGACTAGAATTAGAATCTAGAGTATTTAAGGATTCGAAAACCTCACCAATGTCAATATATAAGTTAGAAACATCATAAGAATAATTATAATCAATATTAAAAAGAATATTATTGTCGTCTTGATAAATCGATTTAAAATAAGAGCCAAAACTTTCAGCAATATCAGACTGATCAACGAGGTATACACCGTCAAAGTACATACCAGTAGGTGTGGATTTATCGTTTTGATGGCAATTTACAAAATTCCAGAAGGTATTAACATTATGCGGGATAGACGTCTCAATCCTACGAATATAATTATTCCTGCAATTTTTCCATAATAATTTATATTGAGATCTAATGTTGGAAAAAGCGACATAGTCCGAATAATTATTGGTACGCTTATAAATGTAGTGGAGTCGTTTCTTTAGTTTGATTAGGGAGATAAGTTTACCCGAGTACCACCTCGGATAATAGGAGTTTCTGTATATAACTCGCTTATGAACAAAAAGATCAATAACATTGTTTAGAAAACAATAAAGAGTATCAACTAACTTTCGTCAACGTCGAGTTTAGATAGCGCAGCATTCCAATCAATAGAACCAAATAACGCATTTATGGCCAAAAAATTCGCATGTTTAAAATCATATATAACAATAGGAGAGACAAGTGCGTTATCATTCGAAATCCTTATAGGGATCGTAACAGTAAACGCAAGATGATAAACATCGCATGGAAGAAGGGGATCAACTGCTACGGAGACAATAACACGTCTAAAGGTCGAGAAACATAAATCTAACTTGTGGCCCATATGGTTCCAAATATGATTATATTGATAAAGCTTAAAGTAGATTAAAATATTCACACAGAATATAATCAGGACCAACAGATGCGTTGTTATGCCTTGATGAGTACAAAAGAGTGCCATTTCGATCATTATAAAAAGTGACACTAGTGAAATTATAATCCCCTAGAATAAGAATATCCGAATTGGGATGAAGCTGCATGATAAACTCGACAGATTAGCAGTGAGCTTCATAAATCGAAGAGTTGGAGGATGGAGGCAAGTAAATGGCGCAAATGAGTAGTGGGTGGTACCCAAACATTACACGTATAAAGAGCTGTTCTACACAGTTAGTAGGCGAAGTAATACGCATGCACGAATAATCGTTACGAACCGCAATTAAGACGCCCCCGCCTCTATTAAATTCACAGATATTCCTATTCCTATCTTGACGGAAAATTTTATAACCGCTTAGAGATAATTCGGCATCAGAAAAACCATCATTAAGCCAAGTTTCCGTAAGGACAAAAATGTCGTAAGACAAAGGCGAGGCGGAGACAGCATTAGTTAGATCGAGTAGCTTAGTTCTTAAACCTCGAACGTTCTGATAGTAAATCAAAGGGCTTCTATTCAGTTTTTTTTTGTTCTTAAGACTAGGATTAACATCGGTAATACTTGGCACGCCTTTAATATACCTAATAGTTTTATTCGTCACACCAGAGTCAATCAGTGACTTTAACTCGCTCCTGACTTCCGCTAAATGCTCTCTTTGTTTCACAGTGCGGTTTTCTTGAATTTTTACAGGACCAGAGTATTTAAATTTGTTTCTTAAAATTGTTGTCACATCGGTTTTGAGAGGCAAAGTCACCCGTATTGGTCTTATGCGTCCTTGAATCTTCTTTCCCAGTCTGACAATTTTGAGGTTACTGTACTCAGATGGCTCAGTAGATTGAAGAACACTTTTAACAAGGTCGGAATCAGTGGGAGTGGGAGACTTATCTGACAGCCTTCCATGTGCTTCTTGTACATTATACAAAATTAGATTGAAAGAATTTCTCTCTCTATTCATCACTTCATTTTTAATGCTTTCTTCAAGAACTCTGTCAGAATTTCGAGCCACGGAAGAGAAATTATTTTCCATGGTAGACACCCTACCAGAGAGGTCTTTCAACGTGGAATTAATTTTTTCAAGATCAGTCACATAACGTTCCCAAAACTTTTCTTGGAATTTCGCTAACTCGCTTCTAATTATGTATCCAGCAGACTTATCAATATTATTTTGGATAGTCTTTATCAATGATTCATCATCCCGTCCCATCGTTTTAGCAGGAGAGAGTGAACAGGTAGTAAAAAGACCGTTGGCGAAAGGGTTTTCCCTTTTGTCCAAACAATCAGGATGAGCAGCAACATCACACGAAGGGCAATCGATAGGTTTAGCAACCCGAGTATTGCACCCTTTGCATATCTTGGAATCCATTGAGAGAAAACCAGAGTTAAGAAAGAAAGCGAGTAAAATTCGAAATATGGCTAATTCGAGTATAACATGATTGCCAACAATAACACTGTATTCAACACGAGACAGATACACAAACACGTCTGTATGCTTCGAGGACTCACTGAAGACTGATATATGTGGGTATGTGCATTCTGGACATATCAGAAATTTCTTTGTACGAATTTCATCAAGAGTACATGTTCCCCCTGCATGGTCAAAATTGTAAAAAAATGTACACAGACACCGATAGTCTGATTTACCATATTCAATGTGGGGATGTCTATGCAATCATGAAACGTGGTATCGATAGGTTCGACACTAGTGATTATCCTGCCGACAATGCATATGATAGGCCGCTATTAAATCAGAAGGTTCCGGGACTGATGAAAGACGAAAATATTGGCGCGATAATGACCGAATTCGTAGGTCTTAGAGCAAAAATGTATGCACTCCGCGTAGAAGGTAAAAAAGATATGAAAAAGGCGAAAGGCATCAAAACCAACGTCATAGCCAGGACGATAAGTTTCGACGACTACGCGGAATGTTTGCAAAAGGAGATCGAAATGGTTCGCAGACAATCGCGCAAACGGTCGAAATTGCAAAAAGTATACACCATTTCAGAATCCAAAAACGCTCTAAGTCCATACGACGATAAGCGGTATATCGTACTCGATTCGATAGCAGCTTATCAGCGATCGCTGGGGTAACATCGCAAGGACGCATTCTGATGATTCTATGTTTTCGTGCGTTATATTCTGCTAGTAGACGCGGTAGCGCAACGGTCCATCTATAGGTTCCATTGAGCGTAAACAGTTTCCATATATTGTTCTTCAAAGTTCGATTGAAACGTTCTACGACGGAGGCCTCCATCACCGAATACGTTGAATAGTGATTAATGGCATGCTTTGTCAAGAGTTTCTGCACATCGGCATTGTAAAATTCTTTTCCTTGATCGGTATGTAAATTTTTTGCATATCTATCTCTAAATATCTTTGCAAACGCTTTAGTCACCTCAGCGCCACTTTTAGTCTTGAGCGACACCGCCCATCCATACTTGCTCAACACATCGATGACAGTGAGTATATAGTGGTAACCTTGGTTGAATCGCGAGTATGGACGCATTTCCACAATGTCAGCTTGCCACAGATCATCATATCCATGCACTATGACGCGCCTCCGCGAGAAATGTCTTCGAGCTGGAGCATGCAATTCCTCAACGAGTTGTCGCTTCTTGTAACCATGATTTTCTTTACTCTTGGATTTCGATAATGGCTGCATGTTCGATTGCAGAAGTATATTTGCCACGAATGATGCGATAATTATCGCGTACGCGCATTATGTGCTCCACTCCCTCTCGAGATAATTCTGGGCAAGTTCAACGGTCTCGCACGATTCTGCTTCACATTGTTGCTGAGGGATAGGATTCAATGCCTGCGATATCTTTTGAACGCTGTTTTGCAACGCCAGCATATCTCTCTGAAACACAATCAGCTTTCTCTCTAATTGCACCTGCTGTTTTCTCAAAAGTTTAATGCTCTTTTCCACGCATAGTTTATTAACAGAATCTCTGTCGGCCACAGGCTACGCTACGCGTCGTATCTTGCGTGATTTTGCATCAATGTCGGCACCGGCCACGCAAAGAGCGTTATTTCGCATATAATTTCGAAGTAATCCGTTCCATTTGTAATAGTCCATTCTAGCTGCACCACTATTCTCGAGCGATACCCCAAATTTGTTGATCGACATCTCAATGCATACAACGCACATCATCGGCGCGCGGTTTAATTTATAATGAGACCTATCTCACGGAGTTCCTAGATAATCGATCGAATTTCGTTGTCGTGCGAGTTGTTACTCGCCTGACGCGACGCTTCGAGCAAAAGCATTTGATCCACCAGCTCGTTAGGTTCGCCCCAGTGCACGTAATCGATCTTGTTATCGTTTACCACTATGACTCACGGTGTTGTCAGGCCCTTCCCTGTCCTACTGGTCGATACACGGAGTAGTAGCGGCGCAATTACATGTTTATGACCACTGTTTGAGAATTTAGTGGTGAGCGCGCTGGTTGTTTTTAGGGTTAAGAACAACGGTTAGTGATGAACACTTGGCACAGCACTTGAAATGAAACTTGGTGAATTTATTTAAAACACAAGAGTACAGTGAGCAGGTAAACGCACAATGAGCTCTAACAAATATGAAATTGCTTAACTGCACGATCACAGGATTATTCAGCGTGCACGACCACGTGTTGATCACTCGCGATGATATTTTGTCGATGCGAGTGAGAACAAAGATAATTGTGCACGTGAACAGAGAACGTTATATTTTACTACTTGAGCAACGAGAGAAGTGACTTCGATGAATTCACTTCGAGCAAAAACTGCATGAATACGCAATGCGACCGTAACACAAGACAGTTCGTACACGAGCGAACAACGATTAAGATTGTTTTCGGACCGCGTCTTCCCGAAACTTCTCGAAGCCTATCGACGCGCCGCGCTGGTTGGCTCTTCGGGAGTCGATGATTGGTGAGTTGATCGTTGATCTGCATCGCTGATTCGCAGATCGATCCTGATCAGCGTCACTGATTGGCTGATCGCTCGTCGATCAATGTCTCAAACGTGAGTCCGCGAGGTGCTTCACCGAGAGCGAGCGTGGCGGCTTTGGGAATCAATGGATTTCCAAACAACCACGTCTGTGGGCATTCGTCGTCAGCAGTATACTTCAGTATTTTTGTTTATCGGCATTGGTGCACATAGCATCGTCGGGAATTCTCTTGAAAATCAGTTAGTAAAGGCCGGACGTTCCTACGTATCTTACACCATTTATGATTATATCGTCTATATATCGAAAGCCTTATCCCCAAGCATCGTTCCACTATTGCCTAAATATACGCCGTACACATAGTCTATAGTCGTATCCCTATCATCACTTAGGATTGCGTTTATGTATTTTTGCCCCAGCGGACTGTAATGGCTGCGAAACGTTTCTTGTATTTCGGATGTTTGGAGTTGATGTCTAATAGATGCCGCAAGTGACTCATTAGCATTAGTTTCATAAACGTCTTCATCATTGGTTGTGAGCGAATGTACACCGGGAAATGTATTTATTGGTGTGGGAGGAACCGGGGAATCGTTTGACGCGACATTCACCCGTTTCCGCCTCGATTGAACTGGTGTGGAGGTTATGAGTGAATTTTCCGATGGCATGTACGATCGTTTTCTATTTCTCTTACACGATGTGTTCCCTTTCGGCTGGATTCTTGTCTTAGGCGTTAATGTTTCATTCGATTCAATGTTTGTGCTCTTCAGCGGCGATATCTCACTTTCTGTCGCAGCGGTATTTTCCACAATATGTTTTAAGGGTTTTTTTGCAATATCATGCAAATCGGACTACTTTGACACAAGCTATTTGTATTTCTTATGTAAAAGTTGTCCGATTTACACGACATTTTGCACGATTTTCATCGGAAAAACATAAGGAATCACCCTCGACTACGGGGTGTCGACCTCAATTCACTACGTTCGGCCCAGGATTCATAACTTTTTCCGGGAAAAGCCATAACATTCGGCGAAACACTGAGGAGGGTTGTCCTCGCCACAGGGTACCAGGCCGCATCCTTCGGCGGGCGTAATTCCAGAATCACCCTGTGATCATTTGTGCAGTGTATCTACCCTCCGTGTAATCGGTCTGCGCGAAGTAGGGCGCAAGTTCGATCATTATCAGCACTCCTGCCCGAGAAGAATCAGATTTCCTCAAATTATAGTATATGCGTGTTTTGTAATAAAGTGTTACTATCGTCTCCTGAATTCAATAACTGGCATCCCAACATCTACGCTCCTACAATCCACCGCCAATACGCCTTCTGGAGAGACACAGGAAGAAATGGGGTAGCCTGTCGACGCGTGGTCTTCCCTAAAAATTCGCACAGATACCTTATCTCTCGAGTATAAACACGAGCTCCAATATAGAAACAAAAGCATGCGTTGACGTATTCCGTGCGAGAGAAGGTGGGCATTGGGGCGGAGGTATTGCTGTGAAGAGGGCCTCTTTAAGAGAGCAGCTGTTTGGAAGGGATGCAAATCCGATTGGTCCTAATACAATCTGGACTAGCAACTTTCACATCTCCTAATCTAACCAATCGCACTTGCATCCCTCACAAAAGAACCGGCCGTCCGAGCGGAAAAGGAAGTGCGAAATAAAAGAATACTGAAGTTGAAAATTGAGTCATACTTTCCTACTTCTCCTTGCGTACAAACTCTAAGTCAACTTTATGACGTTTTGAAACATTAACGGCGCGCTTTTCGATGCTACAGATGCCCCTACCTAAGTAGCATTTCTGACGGAAAAGAATTGTCCAGCCTTTGGGCCTGCCATTCCTGGCGTAGACCTTTGGCAGGTATGTATCTGTATCAACGGGCAATGCCACCTGTGGCGCTAGCAAGACCGCTTTCGGTGCTTGCTATTCCAGCGGGGTTTCGTCCAATGAAAATCAGTAAATTTGCAAGCGCAATATTTAAAAAATTAGTGGAATTAAAGTGTATACATTAAAGCTTATTGAATTTGTCTTGGAACGCACTATCAAGTGATCTCTTAAAAAAAAAATAATTCCATATAAAAAACCGAACTTGACCATCATATCTTTTAAAATAATAATCGAAAAAAAATCGTCTGCGCTAATAAATTGGCCCCCTCGAACCATGCAATTCCATGTAAATTCTTTTTTTATCTCCAATACGATAACCTGTATAACGACGATTAGACATCGAGCTATTCTTGTCTAATACCACGAAATCATACTCCCGTTGCCAACATTTACGGCATAACGTGCAGAAATCCTCGTAAGACATGTCAGTGTGTTCATGATCGTAGTACATATGTTTCTAGTTGGTACCATCCTGCTTAAACAGAATCAGCAGATCCGCATTGTCGCGTATAAGATATTTGCGATCCTTTGTATACGTCTGACAGAGATAGAAGCAGTCAACGTTCGAGTGGCATCCCATTGTAAAATATTTTCGTATCGTATCTTGCTTGTCGCATGCCACGTCATCAAAGATAATAATGGAATTCGGAAGCGATTCGGTCGGTGAGATGACATCACTGTTATTCGAAAACGTGAAGTAGTCAATTTCATCTATCGGAGACAATAAATTCTCCAAATACTGATATTTTGCTGTTGCAAGGACTTGAAATACACAAAGACGTTCTCGAAGCGCACGCCCTGAGTACATTCCAACAAGCTCACCAGCACGTAGGTCTTTCCACAATTTGATGGACCGCAAATGACGCAGCGTATAATGTTCGGTAGCATGCTACCACGTTTGCGTTTTGTTTTCGAGGACATCATTTGCTATTTATCATAAAAATTTGTCACGCGTATCGTCACAGGTTGCCGCACGAATCACGTGCTCATTCTCCCTGCGCTCTGCGAAATTGCTTTTGATACATCGAAGCGGCGTCATGCTCTATTTATAGGCCCGCGTCGAAGCAAAACAGCTCAGTATTCGAAATGCTTCTCGTTTTGTCGGATAATTGCGATATTCGAGACTTATCCTCTGAGCAGCTGTAATATATACCAAAGATTATTCTACTGTGCGAGTTTGGCAGGCACATTGATGATTTGTGGGACAGACCGCCCGAGCATATAAAAGCCGATCCTGAGTTTCAGCAGTATCGTCGCTGTCTGGAACAATATAATCGTACTTGGCAGCGAACGCATATCGACAGTCCAGCACCATTGATTAGGAACCGTGGCGAATGTCGCCGACGAGAGTAAATGAAGGTCGTGGTTTGTTAAATCGGGCGATAAAAGCGTTACCTATCGAATTATATATCCCAGGATACCAGTTTTGCAGCCCAGGAACTCATCTGGCAAAACGATTGTCTAAAGGCGATCGACGCAGCAATCCGTTGGACGCAGCATGTCCCGAACACGATTTTGCATATTCGCGTAGCAACGACCTCGGCGAAAGGCACGCAGCAGATAACGTAGTCGCTAACAAAGCGCTAAAACACATTGATGCGCGAGATTCGATTCTGAGTAAAAAAGGCGCTGCTACAGCTGTTTGGGCAGCTATGAAGGCCAAGACGAAAATAGGAATGGGGATGGACACAAAACCCCGCAAAAGGACTGTAAGGAGAGCATCGCAGAAGCGGATTCTTCTGGTAGCAAACCGGGGTTGTATATTACCACTTCTCCCGCTGCTAGGTGTTCTCGGATCATTAGCCGGTGGAGCAGCGGGGATCGCCAAGGCGGTAAACGATAATAAGGCCGCGCAACATCAGCTGCAGCAAATGCAGCGTCATAATCGCACCATGGAAGGTCGCGGACTTTATCTCGGAACATACAAGCGCGGACAGGGAATATCGAAACGAAAAAAAAACGCCAAAAAGACAATAAAAATGCCCGAGGGCGTAACTACAGATGTGCAATTGGGGGAGTAGGCAAAACGTATGCGTATTCCATTTTTTAGAGGTGTTTTTATGCGCAATGCACTACCTGTTGGAGGAGTACGTCGAAACGAGAGCGGTATCGTGAATTAGGACAATGTCGAGGGACCGGGCACTCATTGGGTAGCGTATGCGAAGAGAAGACGTCGAGCTGTATATTTCGATAGCTTTGGCATTCTTCAACCGCCTAAGGAATTGGTACAATATCTGGATAAAGATGCCGTAAAAATTGAATACAATTCAACGCCTTATCAGCAGTACGTTTGGAGCAATTGTGCCCAACTACGTGTACGCTTTCTACAAACGATCGGCACCAAATTTAAGGATTGTCTTCCCACCATTCTGATTCCGTCCTGGTCAAGCAGTTTCTCGGAATATGTCATTAACGTTCACTCTAACCGGCAAGTGTAGCACCCTCGCGGTAAACTACTTCCGCCCATAGATTTGAGCGATGATGATTACGAGCATGGTCTAATAACCTTTGAAACTTATCATACAATACCCAACATTGACTCGAGCAAAGATAAATTCTACTTTGCCACAATCTATGACACCAACAACAACAGCGTTGACAGCGGCCATGAATATATTACGATTCCCCAGGGTTCCTACGAATTAGACGTCATCGGCAAGTATTTGAAGCAGTGATTACTCGATCGGTATCCTCGAAGTCTCGGCAGCACCGATGCCAGCGATGACGACGACAACGATGATTATCCCAAAGTGTTGCGCCTCAATAACAACACCATGAAAAGCGCGCTGTACTGCTCGTTCGCCGTAGACTTTACGAAACCCAATAATATTGGATCGCTACTGGGATTCTCGACGAATCGTGTATTAGAATCAGGACATTGGCACGAATCGGACAATCCGATTAATATCATGAACGTAAACATTATTTGCATAGAATACAGCGTGACCAATGGTGCGTACAACTATGGGAAGCGCGTACATGCGATACATGAATTTTCTCCGAGGGTGCTACCAGGATATAAGATATCGGAAACGCCCGCACATATCATTTACCTTCAATTCACCGCACGGGTCATTACGGATCTAACGATATGCGTTGTGGATCAAGACGGACGATTGCTCGATTTTCGGGGTGAAGAGATTACCATAAAACTGCACGTACGACGACGCCGACGCCGACGCCGACGATAGTACTTGTGGTGCGAACGAATGAGATGCTTGTGTTGAACGATTCCAGAAACACGTTTCTTCCAAACGAAATTGCCTACAACAACGCCGACGACGATAACAACAACAACTCGGACCACGCTAAAAAGAATAGGCTCGGTGTTGCGAACATTGCATCTTTGAAATCATTGGGATTCGTTGTGAGCAATTAAGACGAAAAAATGGCAGACATTCTAAGCATTGGAGGCAAGCCGACGTTTGATGACCGCATCGTCAAGCTCGAGACTCACACATACAACCTATATGTATGCATATGTCCGCATCGCTGGACAATTGCGTGCAACAGATCGCGCATCTTAGAACCACCGTGACCCATCTGAACAACAGGATTGATACTATTGATGATAAGCAGGATGGTATTGCTGCAAGGTGCAATGCACTTGACAAACGGCTGCCTTCTTCCTCACATCCTGTGGTGGCTAATACCGATGTGGCTTCGTTAATTTCGGAAGTTACACGTCGTCTCTATCGAATGGGGCAGAGCAATCGCGACTTGGAGTTGGATGTAACGGGGCTACCTGATAGACAAAATGAGGACTGGCGGGATACAGTTAGTAAAGTTGTAACTGCACTGAACATCACGTTCTTGCAGAACAAAGTTGTTTATGCTGCGCGGATTAAGCACTCAATATCGACACATAAACCTTTGATTATCAGATGTACGTCTGAATTTTCACGTAACTCTTGTATTGCGCATAAAAAGGCTAAGAGGGATCTGTATGCTTCCGTGATTTCTTCGGAGTGGCCACACATACACCGGAATATATGAATGAACGTTCCACCTTCAAAGAACGTCAGTTATTTGCGGAAGCGAAAAAACAGGCTAAAGCGCTCAACTTCCAGTTTGTTTGGATGAAGAGCGGAGTCACCTATAGACTACTCGAAATCTCGACGTTATACCTCCTCGGCTGACTTCTTACCTCCAGAATCATTGAACGAGCACATGCTGTTCTTCCTCTGCATCCCATCTTGTCTTGACCCCATCCTACATATATACAATGCTACCTTATTTTCTGGTGCATTTCCAACGCTATGGAAGCACAGCATAGTCACACCTATTCCCAAAACCTTTAAAGGCGGAATCTCCTACCTGCGACCAGTCGCAGCGACCGGTCGCAGTATACTGCTGCAATGGGGAAGCATGCATCTGTTCTCCTACAAGCGTCTGCGATCGTCGAGTATGCGCCAGACGCAGGAACCTGACGCGAGTCTGTTTGAGTACCAGAATAGGTTACTCGAGACGCAGCACAATGCGATAGGATCTGTTTTCGATTATACCAAGTCGCAGGCTGGGCACTGCGACCACCGGTCGCTAGACTGCTCCCGAAGGGTGTCTAGCGACCAGTGGCACTGCGACCCACTGTCACAGTGGGACAGAATTCCAAGAAATAAGGAAAGAAGTCAGAATTCAAAAGATATGGGAGTATGTATTTTTATGATATCTGTAGACTACTTATATGAGCACCTAAAAAAGGTAAGAATATCATGATGCCTATTTCTGCTCTGTGTATAAACACGTGTCTATGTTTGTATGTATTTTTCGTGCAGAATTTTAAATCAAGTCTTTTAATTTTTGGTGATACAAAAAAGGAAAAAAAATTTGGGCCCCAAATGAGTAGTATCGATTCTGCTTTTACTTTAAATAAAATCGTGGGGCAGGATATCTCACAACAAATTATTTTTTATGCTTGATGCTGCAATGAAATCGAGTCATATTCAGTTATGAAATATCCTGCTCCATGATTTTATTTAAAGTGAAAAGGCACCATTGAAATTGTAGTTCAAGAAAAGAATTATTTATGAATTTTTAGTGAATTTTAATAAAACGTTTAGCATACATTTATATATATATTTTTTTATTGTTTAGTTTTTACCGTTACTTTAGTTTCAGTCTATACTCTAGTCTCATGGTTAGGTATACAGCAGCTGTTGAGCAGAGAAACTGTAAGGCATCAAACTAGCGAAGCCAGAAAGGGCCATCGGCGTATCGTCATGTTTAGGTTAGAGGATACGCGTTTGGTTTTCGTCAGTTTAAGCGTAGGGCTGTTGTCCAGCCATTTATTATTGAGGCTCGAGTCATCACCGAAGCCGAACCCATGTCCAAGGGGGTAAGGATTCCACTCGGGTAGCCTCGCATCTACTTGTTTAGACAGTCGCCAATGCACCGTGTTGAAGGCATAAATTAGATGCTAATGTTTCGAGAAATGTGTTCCAGAGCAGTTCCGAGATTTCGAAGTTCCCATTCTCACGCCTCACAACCATCCTCGATATTGACACTCCCCCACCAATAGACAGTTTTTATCTCACCACCTCTCTGTTATAACTCCAACAATATTTGAGCTTTGCTATCACTGTAGCCTTAAGACTCCACCCCTGCGAGGGATCTTGAAGTCATCGGTCGAGAGCGAATGTGCCATCGAGGGCAGAAACAAATTAGATTCAAACCGAAGTACATCGAGCTCTGCTTGCGAGTAGAATACTTTAAAATTATACTTATACATGTTTGACGATGTGTCAACATCCTCAGTTACATATTCATCATTGAGTCTTTGTTAAAAATATAGACTACATATTGTGTTTAAATTTTGCGGTGTTTTACTCAATCACTCCCATCAGCTTGCTTCTCACATTTGAACAACAGTTCAAATTGTTGGGTTCTTGCACGACATCATAGTGCAAGAGAAGTGTCGGAGAATCGTGAAGATTTACGACCTTCAACCAAAGAGACGCTCTGCCACAACAGCAGCGGTCACGCTGAACGTCGCCTTTTGCACTGTTGTAGATATATCGGTACTGCGGAAACAGAACCTGTTTGTATATATAGGCTATATGAATGTACATATGTTGACGCAATAAAGAAACAACAGCGATGGCGATGGCGACAGCGATAGCGACATCTTCTTACGAAATCTGACAAATCAGGCATCCGGTGGTTGGTGGCAAAACATCACGGGCTACGGTGGGAAGATGGAGACGTTCCGTACAGTATGGCTAAACAGCTAATTACGAAAGCTGTTGGTGGTGCGACCTATGAAGAAGATGACGCATCCCATATCATATACGTTAAAGGGCTGCAAAAACGCGACTAGCTTACGGATTTCCTCGACGAAAATAGGAAAGGGGACGTGATCATTGAGACACTGGACATCGACTACGAAAGTATCAAATTTCTAAATAAGCTGAATATAGTTAAGGGGGCCGTCTCCGCGGGCCTTTGAATGTGTGAGTACGCTCACACAAGCTAGGAAAAGCGTGCACGTATACGCGTGTAGTAAGCAAATCGTAAATTACAACTTTCGTCCTGGAATCGGCCCGAAGGAAGTTTTTGCGGGTACAGTTGCCTTCAGTAGACATCTGTGCAGGGTGGTCTGGTGCGTTTGAACGCTAATAAGCACCCCATTTTGAAATAATAATGAATTTATGACTCGAAAACTGTCCGAATGAAGCTTCAAGGCTTCTCCGTTGGTGGCGCTAATGGTGCACTGCAGCCATGTAGCACCAGCGTGACGTGTAGGCAGGGCCGACGCGAGGTTAGCTGGCGCCCTTGTGCAAAAAAATTTTTGTTGTCCCCAATTTTTTGCACTTGTTTTCTATTTAATATGTTTAAAAGATTTACATTTATATTTAGTTTATGTGAGGTGTTAGATTCCTTTATTATTAAGCGTACGATCTAGTTTTTTTAGCGTCCCATTCGGCTGGCGCCCTTGTGCGGCGCATGGTTCCGCCGGGCCTGCGTATACGCGATGTAGTAAGCAAACCGTAAATTACAACTTTCGTCCTGGAATCGGCACGGTGGACGTTTTTGCGGGTTTAGTTGCCTTCAGTAGACTTTCGTGCAGGGTGGTCTGGTCCGTTTGAACGCTAATAAGCACCGTACGTTGAAATAATAATGAATTTACGAATCGTGTACTCAGGACAGCCCGAAAAATGACAGAATGAAGCTTCAAGGTTTCTCCGTCACCGGCGTTGATGGTATATTCGTGCCTTGTACCATCAAAACCGGTGGAAGTCCAATCTAGCCGATAAATGTAGGAAAGACATAGTTGCCGAGACGTATCGAGAGTCGAATCGCGCTGTTGCCGCATTTCCCCTATCAATATTTTTCCATCGAGGAGGCTTGAATGAATCACGGCGAAGCAGTTGGAGAACAGAGATGGGCAAAGATAATATCTGGATAAAGTCAAATAAAAGATACTACAGTATTGTCTCATGGAACGAGAGCGAGCAAGAGGCACTGAAAGCGAGCGAGGGTGGTGCGAGATAGACGACGAGATGTTGTTTGTCTCGCTCCGTCTTTCGAACGCTTGACACTCGTTCCATCTCGCTCCCCCTATCAGCTAAAAAGAAGCGAGAAACGAACACTGAGAATTAGGGCTCTGCTCGCGATACGAGCTCAACGCCGCGCCGGTCCCGACCAGCGAGGATTTGGGCTGTTCGGCGGCGCACAGTGGGGCATTTGGGGTCGATACACGGCACTAAGTCCTTTTACAAAAATATCGCTAAACTGCAAATTTTCTTTTACAGGTAGTTGATTGCAGGTATTATGATTGTTTTTCATATTCATTAATTTTTAACGCGACTACACGGTTTCGAAGAAGAGAACCACGAAACTCTTCAGAATTTGTATTGTTGTTTATAGTATTATTGTTTGCTTAATTCAACTAATTTTTGGTGGAATTAAGTGTTGAGGTATGTATTTGAAGTGTACCAAATTTGATTTTGATATCCCTGATATTTTTGGAATTATATCTTACTGAATGTCCCAATTTTCATTGTTTATTTTTAACGGGAGTTCAAACGAGGTAGTTAGAGGGACGAGAAGGGGTCTATGACGCTTTTTTGTTACAAAAATGCCTTTCCTGCCATTGAAATTCAAAGTAACTGAAGTCTTTTTACATGTGAAAGATGCGGAACTTTTTCCTATGTACAGTGTGCATGATATTGTCGGCAATTTGTAAAAAAGTACTATGACCCATTAAATAAACAAATTTCATTAATTTTTCTGTACCAATAGGATCACAAGCATACGTCCTAACTGAATGAAATGGAAAAATTAACGATAAATATATGATTTGGGTGAGAAAATGTTTTGTGCTGTGTTTCGACCCGAAATGCCCCACTCTGCGGCAACTTGTAATCTCGGTTGGAGAGGCGTACAATGTTGATAAAATGTAAAATGTCACGTTTTCAATATTCAGTAACATACTGCTGAGATTTTCCACATTAAAATGAATTCAAATGCGGTATAAATCGGATAATTAAATATAAATGCGAAACATTTCTAATCTAATAATGCTAAAAATAATCCGATTTATACCGTGTTTAAATTCATTTTCATCTGGAAAATCTCAGCAGTATGTTACTGAAACGTTCATGTCGATACAATAGAAAATGAGAACATTTTACATTCCATTGAAACAAAGAAAATGAACAAGCATTGATGAATTAGAAATATTATATTTTTAAATATTTAATAGCTATATATAAAATTTAATAATTATTAATAATTATGGGGTTGCCGCCGCCGCCCCCACGGCGGCCCCCACGGCGGCCCCCTCGGTGGCCCCCTCGGCGGCCTCCTCGGCGGCCTCCACGGCCGTATTGTAACTTCTTCAGCTCCTTTTTCAACTGAAACAGTACCATAAAAATTACATCTTCTAGTTCTACGCCTACATATGAGCCGTTATTTCTTAAACTAGTATAAGTCCATTTATTCATACATTGGGATATTTAAGGGTATGCTTTTGAATCAACAAAATATTCGCATCCGTAAATCAAATCGGGTAATGTTTTTAAAACTATAAACTTGTGTAATTTTATTATGGAATAATAATCAATAAAAATGTTAAAGAAAACAAACGATTTTTTAGCTACAGATCGACTTATACCACTTTCAATAATAATACAGTATTGTCTCCGTAAGTGTTCGGTTTGGTGCACACGATCCGGGTTTGTTGCTATGTATCTCCACCACTTCTGTGTCACTCTTGCCCGGCGAAGGCGAGAGCGAGATGGAACGAGAGCGAGCGAGAGCCACTGAAAGCGAGCGAGACGACGGGATGATGTTTTATCTCGCTCCGTCTTTCGGACGCCTGACACTCCGTCTTTTGCGTTCGCGGCCGTCGCGCAGGCAAAGCGTTCCATCTCGCTCCCCCCTTCGGCCAGGAAGAAGCGAGAAACGAACACTCGGAATTAGAGATCTGTTCACGACAGGAGCTCAACGCCGGCCCGACCAGCGAACACTTACGGAGATAATACTGTACACACACATAATTTCAACATAACTTACTTTTGCTAGAGCTTTCTCGATCTTTTCCTCCCTATCTTTATTCTTCTCCTCCTTTTTCTCCTCCTTCTTCTCCTCCTTCTCTCTTTCCCGTCCACGATTCTCCTCCTCCCCCCCTCCACTTCCCCCCGACGGGGTCGGGACCGTATCTTTCATCTGGAAATGAAATGTTGAATGTATTATTTTTGGCAAATAGTAAGATGGTACAGCGTGATTCTCTCGCTAGAGTCCTCAAAGACAATAGTCTAAGAGCTGGCTATATAGGGGTCAACGTGACTCGATGCAGTCACAGTTCTTATTGTTGGATTAGTGTTGCCGAATGCGAAATCCCCATCTGCCGAGTCAGTCCGGAGAACTAACGCGGGGGTGGGCGGTCAAACAGGTAAAATTTGCAGCATAATAACGTGATTCTTGCTGTTCTGAAATTTCATATACTTATTGTTTACGCATTTAATGAACGATATGCAAAATGGCAGACCACCAAGTGCGCCCTAAAGGCGGTTGCCGTTCCAATATGCGGCCGACGGCGGTCCCACTAGGGCAAAGGAGAAACAAATGTATATTTCTCCCTTGCACTAGCGCGCAAGCCACGTATCGCGCTTTTCATCGACGCCTGTGTTAGCAATATTGAAGCACCACCGTGTAAAAGGGGCTGCAAGGTTGAGCTTACGCAGATGCGGCCAGCGTGACGCCTACAGCGACGATGGGCCCGACCAGTGCGACGCCATAAACATCATAAATTGGCATCGGGGTCCTTAGGAGTTTTCCCAAAAGGACAAGAGGGGACTTTCCACGGGACGGAAAGTCAGTCGATTACAGACCGGGACTCGAGAAAAACCTTCTCGACTCTACCGACTTTTAACAACGGAAGAAATAAAACTATAACGAATAATTTAGAAAGCGAGTTAATACCCTCAACTTTAGGATCTTCTTACATCTGCCAACGTCTTATCCCCCACTTGGTGGTCTGCCATTTTGCATATCGTTCATTAAATGCGTAAACAATAAGTATATGAAATTTCAGAACAGCAAGAATCACGTTATTATGCTGCAAAATTTTACCTGTTTGACCGCCCACCCCCGCGTTAGTTCTCCGGACTGACTCGGCAGATGGGGATTTCGCATTCGGCAACACTAATCCAACAATAAGAACTGTGACTGCATCGAGTCACGTTGACCCCTATATAGCCAGCTCTCGATCTACAATGCCACCAATAAACCGTGCCTCGCTGAGTTACGTGGAAGTGACGAATTCCACGTTCTGCATTTCTCAACAGATCTTTGCGAAAATGGCGTCAATCGATGTCGTGCCGATGAAAATGGTACCACGCTAACTTCGTTAAAAATAGTCCGAATTACACGACATGATTTTAATCGGGAGAATGCCAGGAATGCATTGGTATCACTGCAATATCGATGCAATGAAGAATAAAGAATTTTTTAATACACCGTAATGAATCTCGTCGCGAGCTTTGACGTCCACGAAACTCAGCGAGGCGCGGCTTATTGGCGGCATCGCGTTTGAATACTCTAGCCAGAGAGTCACTCTGTATAATAGTATACAATATAATACTTACATTTTGTGAATTATCCATTGTCTTCGGTGCTATTGCTCTGCAGTTCGTGAGCCAAGTGTTGCTTGCCACGCAACAAGTCCTTGGGCAGACTTATTTGTGGAGGAGGAAACACCTACAGGAGCCTTGGTTACGTGTGCGTGACTGATGCGTGCGCAGTTTACGCAACACAACCACCGCTCCTGTAGGTGTTCCCCTCCATCAGTGGCACCTCGACCACCCGATCCCTGGTTATTTAGCAGCCCGGCGACTATCTTCACAATTTCTTAGAATTCTTTATTCCAGAGTGAGAGAATCCGCGGATATACTACGGTATGACCCAACCAACGGAATGAACTGAAATTTTGAGGGGTTGGGCGGGAGGTGGAGAGACCCTCTAATATAAAATTTCAGCTGCGGATATTTCTTAGTTTCTGAGATATTAATAAAAAAATTTCGGCATAATACATTGAAATCTACCTATGTACACAGACGTTACTAACACAACCATCTTCTTCGTTTCACAGTCGACGATACAATGTACGATATTGACCTCATCGCGCGATGCTTGTAACTGCATCAGTTTTTATTCCCAATACAGTACAGTAATACCAGAGTATTTCCAAAGTCACATCGGTTCGCTGTCGTGCTTTCCGCGCCCCACGCACTGGTCTAGCTCCAACCGGTGGCCGATCGAGACGAAACTTGCCGAGTATTACGAGGGGTATTACAAAATTTCAAAAGTGGAAAATGGCGGGGGAGGGGCAGAAGGGCTCACGGGTAGGGAGGCCTCCACCAACGTAAATAAATTTCCAAAATAAATTAACAATTTTTTATTAATATTTCGGAAACGAAATATTAAAGAATACCCGAAGCTACAATTTTAGATTTAGGGTTCACACCCCCTCCCCACCCCACCCCACACCCAAACCTCATCTCGATCGGCCACTGGTGCCATTCGGAAGTATATCCTTTATTCGTTGCATTTATTCGAATAAAACTTTCGAATTAAAAAAAAAAGGTAATTATGCAGAACTGGTGTTTCCTCATCGATTTCAATTATTTTTGGATATGTTGCCGGGGATATGATTCTGAACAACTTTTTCCTATACATGTTACCGCCGCTCGACCTTCGTTGCCGAGATATTTGCCAGAAACTATCGGTATAATCCGACCATTGTTATATAGTCTGTTGAAAACCTTAGTGTTAACTTAGTTTAGTAAGCGCTAGTAACTGTAAGCCCTTTGTTCATATAGTTCTTCTGTAACTATGGGATTTTCTGTCCCGGATAATAAAATAATATAATAATAATACCGATAGTTTCTGGCAAATATCTCAGCAACGAAGGTCGAGCGGTGGTAACATGTATAGGAAAAAGTTGTTCAGAATCATGTCCCCGGCAACATATCCAAAAATAATTGAAATCGATGAGGAAACACCAGTTCTGCATAATTACCTTTTTTTTTTTATTCGAAAGTTTTATTCGAAAGTTTTATCTCTCACTTTCGAACAAAGAATTCTAAGAAATTGTGGAGATAGTCGCCGGGCTCCTCAATAACCAGGGATCGGCGGGGCTCGAGGTACCACTGATGGAGGGGAACATCTACAGGAACGGTGGTTGTGTTGCGTAAACTGCGCATGCATCAGTCACGCGCACGTAACCAACTCCTTCGGATTCACGTTTCACGTTCACGGTTCGCGTTTACGTTTTTTGTAACGGGCAGTAGGATTTTGAGTTGTGTTGCGTTGTGTTTGTGTTTGTGTTGTGTTTGTTGGTTTAGTGTGGTATGAGTGACACTCTAAATGCGAATATGCAGGATGTGGAAGAAGATATGGACAATAATTCTCCGTTTCGTCCACGAAAATTACGTCCGTCCGCAAGGAGATTTTCGAAACGGAAAGTACATCGCCAAAAGAGAAGATCTTCAGCCCTTCAGAAGAAACAAGAAAACGAAAAAACGGCAGACGACACTGCCGTAGGACATTCAGAAGAAGTGGCCGAGGAACGTATGGTAGAGGAACCATCAACATCCGATGGACAAAATCATACGTACCAAGAGATAATGCACTCGCCATCCGACGAAGACACTGATACGGCCAGTTTGGGAGAAACTGAAGAGGCGCTTCAAGAATTTGATGTTGAAAGTAACGAAGAAGAAAACTTCGTTATAGAAAAAGTTGCGAAGAACGAGTCGCAAGAGCAATCGCGTCTCCTAAATAGCAACGATGTAATGAATTTTCAAAATGTGCTTGCTCAATTGCAGAAAATAGGTAAACATGCAAAACATAGAGAAGACTGCGGCATTGAACACCTACGAATAACTGGTGTGAAACGGTGTGGCTTCAAGAGCATCTTCAGCGTAATGTGCACTTTATGCCATTACAAAGCTGAAATCCACAATCAATCGAACGAAGCCGAAGAAGTGGATAGCAATCAGGGCGCCGTTAATGCAACAATTTTATGTGGAGGCAGTTATGCTCAGTTGGAACACACTTTTGCAGGAGTGAACATACGTTGCATGTCGAAGAAAGAATTCGTGAAGAATCAAGATGAATTCGTCAAGTCCGCAATTGCCGCTGCAGAAGAAGATATGTTAGCAGCGGCTGAAGAAGAAAAACGTTTGGCGATTGAGAGAGGCGACGTTCTTCCCGGGTCAGGGACCCCTCACATCCCCGTTGTGGCCGACGGAAGCTGGATGAAGAGATCCTACCGCAGTGGATGTTACGATTCTGCGTCTGGAGTCGGCGTGATAGTTGGCTATCACACGAAAAAAGTATTATTTTACGGCGTTCGGAACAAAGTTTGCAGAATTTGTCGGATTGCTGCGAAAAACGAGAAAGAACCCCGAAAGCACACATGTTTCAAAAACTGGAAAACATCTCGAGCATCGACTGCTATGGAAAGCGATGCTATAGTAGAAGGATTCAACACTAGCGTGGAAAAACGTGGGCTCGTTTATTCTACACTGATTGCTGATGGGGACAGTAGCGTGTATAAGAAGATTATTGATGCGGACCCATATAAGAGACAGATTCGTGTAAAAAAGATTGAATGCACGAATCATTTGTTGCGAAACTTTTGCACAAAAATGAAAGCGATTGTAAAAAAGACCACATCTGGACCATTGAGACAAACTGTGGAAAGTAGCATTCGCCGGATGCGCACGGACATCGTGAAAGCCGCAAAGTTTAGATACAATCAGAATGTATCAATCGACGAGAGAACGAAGAATTTGTATGGCGACATACAGAATGTTCCAAGCCACGTGTTTGGTGAACACGCAGAGTGTGCAAGACTAGAATATTTCTGCGATGGAAAGAATAAAGAGAATGAGAAAAACATCGTTCCAGACTTGATGAAAATTGGAGTGTACCAGGACGTGAAAGAAATACTTCGTCCACTATTAGCTCATGCGGAGAGCTTACTCTATAATACTACTAATAACGCTGTGGAAAGTTTGAACGGACTAATTGCCAAGTACACTGGCGGAAAAAGATTAAATTTCGCCGAAAGAGGATCTTATACAGGGAGATGTGCTGCTGCTGTCGTGGAGTACAACAGTAACCAAGTGCACTCGCGATTGGATGCGGTTATGAAGAAGAAAACGCCCGAGGTTGTGCACCAAATGGAAGAAAAGAAAAAGAAAGAAAAGGAAAAGAAAGCTGCAAAACAGAAGGAAACGAAGGCTGCGCGATATGTACGCAAGCATTTGCCCTCGCAGAAAGATTGTGATTATGGACAAAATGCACAGAAGCCAGACATGCCATCCGAAATGTACGAACTGGAGCGGGAAAAGCATATGCAAATGCTCAGTGACTGGCAAGAGAAAAGACATGCCATTGAAGATGAAACAATCGGACAAGCAAAGAACCGCAAATGGTTGCAGTACAGGTCCAAATTGTTGACAGCATCCAATTTTGGACAAGTGTGCCGTCGCCGACCTGACACGCTTTGCGCAAATACAGTAAAATCAATTCTTTATCCGAAGATAATTAGTGCACCCGCGGTGGAATACGGGAAAGAATGCGAGAATATTGCTCGCGAAGAATTGAAGAAGCAATATACAGATATTGCGGAATGTGGATTTTTCATCGACAGCTGCATCGCCTTCTTAGGAGCTTCACCGGATGGAATCATCGGTCAAGAGGGTATTTTGGAAATCAAATGCCCCAAATCAGCGGAGAACTTTACGCCTGAAGAAGCTATTGAACAAGTTCCCGCTGTCCGGCGCATGTTCACGCGTAACGCAGGTATTTCAATAAGTAAAACGCATCACTATTTTTATCAAATACAAGGCCAGTTACACATTACTGACAGAAAGTACTGTATATTTTGCCTTTGGACCCCGAAAGGGTTGAAATCTATAAAAGTAGAGAGAGATGATGCGTTTTGGAAAAGAGAAATGGAGCCAAAACTTGTTCAATTTTATTTAGAATGCATGCTACCCGAATTAATAGATAGTCGGCACAATAGGTGCATGACTATTCGGGAGCCACAATTTATTCTAGCAGAGAGAGCGAAAGAAAAACCGAAAAGCTTGAAAAAGCGAAAAAGGTCTCTCTCCAGAAATAATTAAACTATTATAACGGCCCGGCGTCGCACCGCGTTGTAAAGCGCGGCACCACTGACCCCGTCAGTGGTGACAAGTGCCAGCGATGGCACTTTTACTCGCGGATCATATGATCACGCGAGTCGATCGACGCCGCCGTCACTTCCCCAAAGAAGTGACGAAGAAAATAATAAATATGATCGATCCGGCGTCGCACCGCTGACTATCGTCAGTGGTGACAAGTGCCAGCGATGGCACTTTTACTCGCGGATCATCTGATCACGCGAGTCGATCGACGCCGCCGTCACTTCCCCAAAGAAGTGACGAAGAAAATAATAAATATGATCGATCCGGCGTCGCACCGCTGACTATCGTCAGTGGTGACAAGTGCCAGCGATGGCACTTTTACTCGCGGATCATATGATCACGCGAGTCGATCGACGCCGCCGTCACTTCCCCAAAGAAGTGACGAAGAAAATAATAAATATGATCGATCCGGCGTCGCACCGCTGACTATCGTCAGTGGTGACAAGTGCCAGCGATGGCACTTTTACTCGCGGATCATCTGATCACGCGAGTCGATCGACGCCGCCGTCACTTCCCCAAAGAAGTGACGAAGAAAATAATAAATATGATCGATCCGGCGTCGCACCGCTGACTATCGTCAGTGGTGACAAGTGCCAGCGATGGCACTTTTACTCGCGGATCATATGATCACGCGAGTCGATCGACGCCGCCGTCACTTCCCCAAAGAAGTGACGAAGAAAATAATAAATATGATCGATCCGGCGTCGCACCGCTGACTATCGTCAGTGGTGACAAGTGCCAGCGATGGCACTTTTACTCGCGGATCATATGATCACGCCAGTCGATCGACGCCGCCGTCACTTCCCCAAAGAAGTGACGAAGAAAATAATAAATATGATCGATCCGGCGTCGCACCGCTGACTATCGTCAGTGGTGACAAGTGCCAGCGATGGCACTTTTACTCGCGGATCATATGATCACGCGAGTCGATCGACGCCGCCGTCACTTCCCCAAAGAAGTGACGAAGAAAATAATAAATATGATCGATCCGGCGTCGCACCGCTGACTATCGTCAGTGGTGACAAGTGCCAGCGATGGCACTTTTACTCGCGGATCATATGATCACGCGAGTCGATCGACGCCGCCGTCACTTCCCCGAAGAAGTGAAGAAGAAAATAATAAATTTAATTCACCCTTTAATTTTTTCAGACACATTTCTAAATTCACAGCGGAGCTGTTACTTTTTGACCCGTCGGGTAACCGGCTACCCGGAATAAGTTCAAGCCATTGAATGTGGTATTGTTCGATCATTTTTACCTAATATCAAACAATACCATAGACAATAAAGCATTCAATTCCTTGAAGTTGTTTCGGGTAGCCGAGTACCCGACGGGTAAAAAAGTAACAGCTCTAGTTCACAGGAGCAGACAGACGGAATCGGGCTCGATCAAATGCGCCAGGTTGATTCACACGGGCCTCGCAGGTATACATGATGTTCGACGAATTATTGAAACAAATTTTTACTTTTATATAAAACTTACAGAAATGTCTGCGATCATTTGTTACAGGCGGATTCTTTACCAAATTACTGCAAACATGGTTTATGGGACAGTAATGTCAGGACAAATGGAATGATAAGTACCATATTTCAGGTAAAGTTTAACAGCTTATACATCTGCAGTAAAATTTTGTACGTTTACAAAACTACAATTAAGTATTTCCTAATGAACTTCATAATGTGTTACAGATCCACACTGCCTATGTCATCTTTCGGTACGAGCGACCTAAGAAAATTGTAGGAAGACCGTCAAAGAAGAAGAGGAAATACACCATTTTTATCTGTCCATTTCAAAGGGGCGAAAGCTTGAATGTCGAATTTCAATTCTCCAATGAAGTTGGATTGATTTATTGTAATGACTATAACTTGATTAGAAACAAAAAAAAATATAAAAAAATGTTGTGTTAAACGATTTTGTCAAAAAGGCACTAACAACTAAAAAATACTTCTACTGTTGTGCTACAATTTCGATGGTGTTTTTCAACTTTAAATAAAAACGTGGTTCAGGATATTTCATAACAGAATATGAATCAATTTAGTATAGCCTCAAGTGTCGAAATGAATTTGTTGCGAGATATATTGCTCCACGATTTTATGTGAAAATACACCATCGAAATTATAGTATAAGAAAATAAATATTTTTTAGTTTTTAATGCATTTTTCATAAAATCGTTTATTATAAATTGTTTAATATACTTTTTCTAGTTTTTAGTGTTTGTGGATTTACATTACTCTTATTGCTGTATGTAGTTTAACAGTTTGCTTGAAGAATGGTTGATTTATTGTTATGGGTTATTATTTCTTGGTGACTAGGTAATTTTTTCACCCACTCGGAGTTTTTTCATAATTTTGTATTGTCAACCAAACTACGCACCTCTGCAAAGTTTCGAGGGAATTGGATGGTTGGAAGTGGTTTAAAATTGAGTTTCCACATTTGAATCAAACAAACAAACAAACAGAGGATCGTAGCTAAATAAAATCGTTTAATGGGACATTCCCAAATATCAGTATTGTTAGTACTGAACTCTGGTTTATATTGATAAATTTTTACAACCGTGGAATAACAATTCCGAAGAAAACCATGTACAAAACTATTATTGAAACAGACAATTCTTGTTGATATAAAAGATAATTTGATGTATAGTTAGATGAAAAAAAGCGGCATATGTTTTTAGAAGAATTACAGCATTCATAAATTTCATTACGATCGGCATGTTACACTTCGGTGATGTACCTTATTCAAATTGTATGCTTTGAATTTGCACATTGATTATACAAAGTATTGCATCGTTCTATGTATAAATAAATACTAAATTAGTATTGTTTCATTGACATGTTTCCTAACTTCACTACTCAACCTCTCTATCTTTCAATAGTGCTCTGATGCTAGACGCAGGAATTGGCGGGCTCCAGCTACAGCTGATGCACGAGGAAACACCTACAGCGGTGGTTATGTGTGCGTGACTGACGCACCGCAGTTCCCCACACGTAACCACCGCTCCTGTCGATGTTCCCCCCTCCATCAGCGGTACATGGAGCCCGGCGATCGCTGCCTAGACGCAGCTCTCGTGCCGTATTCCTCCAAGCTTCTCAATAGAAGGAGCTGTGGCAACAGCGCGGCAGAGACGGAGACAACAGAACATGCGGCAACTATGCTGTCAAAAATTCGTCTACGTAGAGTACCGGTAGATGTCACCATTGTACAACTTCTTTTTACCGACCGCAGTAGTTTTATTAGGGTCCGTCTGTTTACAAGGGCGCTTCGATCGATTCGGACCATAACAAAAAGGAGACGGCCCCCTTAATACTCTGCGATGTGACAGACACGCAAAGTATCGTGCCTTGCAAACTTTATTTAAAATATTCAAATGTGGTCTAAACGCCAGAGGGAAATGCGTAAATAACTATAATCAATTTTTTAATGCATACAAAATGCCCCCCCCCCCCGCCTCCCACCCAACCTCCTGTATGTGCTATATACTAGATTAATACGATGGCTGTAATTATTATGAAGAAGTGGTTCAACATACGTTCAGAGTGGTACGATAGACGTTCAATACATGTTCAAAGTGGTAAGGTAGGCGTTCAAAGTAGTACGATAGGCGTTCGATAGGGATGTGAAAAATAAATGAAACTTAACAGGGAGACGGAATATAAAATTATAAATAAAAATTTATTAAACGCATGTAGTCACGAGAGGGAGACTACACTGACAACACACCCGTTTCTTATGGTATGCCACTCGTCAACTGACATGTTAAAAAATTGTTCGATGCATTCGGTGCGTTGTTCAATAGGATGTCGCACATACATTTGCCAGAGGCATAGGTGCAATATATAAAATACTGATAGTGTGTGGTCTGAGCCACTAAATGATTAGAAGCTTCCACATTAGGGTGGTTACAAGAAATCGATGTCCGAATTTAAAAGATAACGTTAAGACCTGCCTCATCAGCCCTAAAGTATTAAAAAACAGCTATTTTTCTAAAAAAATCGGAGTTTTTCCGCTATAACATTAGAACGGTTTATCCTAGAAACTTATTTTTTTTAGTTTTGTAGAGCATGTTCCTGGCTACAATTTTTATTGTTACAACTTGCTTGACAAACGTACAGATCGAAAGATATTTGGCTTTTTCGAGGATTGGACCCGGAAAATCGACTTTTTCAAGAATCTGTAAAAATTCGCTATAAACGTGATAAAATTACTTTTTACCCATACTTTTATTGCTTGTTGAATTCTTTGCATTCAAACACATCAGAGTAATGTCTCAGTATAAGTTTTTAAATGTATATTTTTTTAAATATTATATTTCTTATTCCATCTTACGGGACAAAAGCAGGCTCGAAACGAAGCGAAACGTCATTTTCGTTTACAGTCGGCAATTTCAAAGTTTTCGAAGCGAAATTCATTTTTATTCGTTTACGATCGGGCAGTGCTTATTTCCGAAGCGTTCACTGGCAAATATTTGTCTGCCATGTATCGAATAGGGGGCATTCGAGACAGTGCCGATTTTTTTCTTGGATTTCGACCCTCGCTCCGTAATAATCCGTTGATTGCTTTGTCAGCGGGTGGTACCTGCTACCCGGTGAATTGGGACCGATATGTACCGTCCTCTGCTGCTGACTCGCGGGACAATACCGTTATAAACCACGACCCTGGCAAGACGCTTTGGTGGATCTTACGTTTGGTAGCCAGATGTCCGGTTCTTCTCCGCTGAAGAACCAAGAAGGAGAGGGTTCCTCCTCCACCGCCGAAATCGCAGAGGAAAGGTTCCTCCCCTTCGAGGAGAAGCTAGCTAATCAACAATTTTGGCATCTCCCACAATTCTAATGTCTTGTCTACCTTCGACGTCAAAGAGGTGGATAGAGATCAGAATTCAATCAGCGCTCTTCAAGCAAGGGTGGTCTTTTGATACATTCATCATTCAGACAACATCACCTGGTCTAGTCAAACGTTCATGACATAGACCTCATACACCTCGTCTGGTCAACCGTCAGCCCAACGAGTTTACTTTTCGCCACATATCAATATTTTTTGGCGTGCGGAAGTGGATATCTTCCGCTGTCCATTCATTTTCACGCCGATTTTTCCCGCGTGTTTTCGGCGGTGCTTCAGGGGTGAGATCCCCTGCGAAGGCTGTATAAATAGCTCTTCGAAGGTGACACGGCTTCTCACTCTTGAACAAGCCCTCTGAGGTACCGTGTCGTGAAGTTTAGCGTGAACCGTTTACCTTCTTCTGTATAATCGGGTGATTTGTTAATCAGCGAGTTGTGTGCGGTGAAACAGACAATCATTTATTTTGTAAGCACCCAGCGAGTGATAAAGCCACTGGCACCGCGTACCACGGAGTTAATAAGGCCTTACGACCCCGAGAGATTGGGGTACAAATATAATGGGGGACAAATATTTCGTGTGTGTGTGTGACTAGATTCCATTTCTTGTTTTCCAAAGCTGTAAATAATAATGGATTCAGAACCATCGACTTCGTCCTCTACAGCTACAAGTGGTGTAAGTTCCAGACAGAAAGACAAGATTTTTCTAATTGGATATATGTCCCATCAAATTACTGGCAGTAAGTTGCCATCCAATAGACAAGTTTTACGCAGTTTGTTTTACAATAAACGTCAAGTGAAACTAGAAACCAGGGATGCTGCAAGACTCACAATCCAGGAAGTCATACTTTTTTGGGAGAAAGCTAAGATACATACCAAACATTTGAAAGATTGTATTGCGAAGCTTGAAAAACTTCACGAGGAGTGGAGAAAACTGCAAAAAAATGGAACCAGATGTGTAAGCGTAGCTCAAAGTATAAAAGTAGAAGCTTTTAAGTCAAGCCTTGATGACCTGTTTGATATTGCACACCAAGACGCGCTGATGAATACAAATGAAGAAGACAGACAGTTTTTGCTCCTTCAGAGACAAAATGGGCGTACTGGCTGCATGGCAGGAGTTGATACAAAATTCCTACGAGCAGAAGAACGAAGGAAACAGAGAAAAGCAGCTGAGGCGGTCAGACTGGAAAATTCAAAACTGCAACCTGTAGGTAAGCCAAGGCTGTAGTTTAAATATAGTAGTTAGTACCTATATGGATCTATTTTGTTGTACCTACCTAGCACCTTGGCACCTCTGTATCTAGATAAATATGTTTGTTGTTCTCAATTTCGTGTCTTTCTTCTTTGTCTCTAATCCTTTCTTTTTGTCGTTTTCTAGAAGATGGAGATGTAGAAATGGAATGTTTAAGCTCAAGCAGTGATTTAGAAGAACAGGAATCACATCGAAATCAGGACATAGAAGAGAAGCATCATGAGGACTTTCAGGACACAGGAATCGACATGTTACAACCGAAGAAAAGAAAGTACTGCCGAGGAGGTCAGGATATTATTACAGAGAAATTGTCAGTATTGTTAGATAGATGTAACATTTCGGATAGAGACGCAGTTAGAATTGTTTCGGCTACTGCCGAAGCATTAGGGCAAGGTCCACAGCAGTTAGCAATCAGTAGGCCCACCGTACGAAACCGCAGACAGAAATTTCGTAAGGAAAGAGTACAAATTATTAAAAATAGATTTCAAAATTCAGACTTACAAGGTGCTGTCCTACATTGGGATGGGAAATTGCTCCCAGATATATCTAAAAAAAGAAAATGTAGAGAGGTTGGCAGTTTTGATAAGTTGTGGTGATGAAGAGCAGTTGATAGGAGTTCCTTTGATGGAAAATAATAAGGGATATACTCAGGCTAAAGCTGTTTTTTCTGAAGTGGAAGAATGGGGGGAATAGAAAAAATCGAAGCAATGTGTTTTGACACTACCGCTGTCAATACTGGTCGTTTGAGAGGAACCTGTGTGTTCTTAGAACAATTATTTGAAAAAAGTCTTTTATATTTAGCATGTCGCCACCACATTTTAGAAGTAATACTGAAGGCAGTTTTTGATTGCAAAATGGGTTCAACTACTGGCCCCCCGTCTGACATTTTTAAAAGATTTCAGACAGGGTGGTCCAAAATTGACAAAAAAAAATATAAAACTGGTCTTGATGATGAACAGGTCAAAACAAATGTAAATGATCTTGAACAGATTTCTAGTTTTCTCTCAGCGCAATTAGAAAAATCACGGCATCAGCCCAGAGAAGATTATAAAGAATTTTTACAGTTGTGTTTGATATTTTTAGGTCGTATTGCTCCAAACATGATTTCTTTTAAAGCGCCAGGTGCCATGCATCACGCCAGGTGGATGGCGAAGGCCATTTACTCCCTAAAAATTTTTGTTTTCAGGGGTCAATTTTCTTTAAGTGACTCCGAGATAGATGCTATCAGAAGTATTTGTTTATTTATAATTAATGTTTATGTCAAAGTTTGGTTTAATGCTCCTAAAGCTGCAATGGCCCCCAACCAAGATTTACAGTTGTTAAATACCTTAGTTAATTATGAAAAAATTGATGGAGACATTTCAGAAGTAGCATTGTCTAAACTTATTAATCATTTGTGGTATTTGAACCCAGAGCAAGTTGCTTTCGCTTCTTTTTATACAATTTTAGATAAAGGAATCAAAATAAACATGGCTGCAAAAATGTTGTCTTTTGAACAAAACAGTGAGGAAGAAAACATAGAAGACGATAGGATAGTTAAAGGCAAAATCGCTTTGAAAGAAGCTCATTCTTTTCTGGACGAAGAAGTCGATTACTTTATTACACGAACAACATTCAACTTCTTCAAAAGGTTCAACACTTCTACTGATTTCTTACATTCCGATCCGGATGTTTGGAATCAAGACCTAGATTTTTTTAAAGTACAGGGAATTGTGAAACGTTTTAGGGTTGTAAATGACACAGCCGAAAGGGGTGTCAAATTAATGCAAGACTACAATGCGACCATCACAAACGCAGTATGTTTTGCAAGTAGTTGCTGAATGTCGAAAATTATTCCCCGACGCATTGAAATCTACCCTTTCAAAACCTCTACCACCTGCTTGATTCTAATTACTCAATCTAACAAAGCTGCCAATTCGACTTATTTACCAATTATTACTAATTTATATATTATTATTAATATGTATATATGTATGTATAATAACTAAGTTTCATGTTATAAATTCACTATGGTTTAATTATAATACATAATTGATTCGCATGACAATATTTTCTTTTTTCTCCCCCCCCCCTCTAACCCACTCCTTCCTTTCACCTATATTTGAGCTCATTTTAGAAGGAACTCATTTCGCGCATGTAGAATGAGCTCATTGGTTCCGAGGGAGCGTTTGTTTGAGGTATAGCCAATAGTAGCTTGTTTGGGCACCAATGAGCGCCAACATGCGCAGAAAAGGTCTGAACTTGTCTGTCAGTAAGTTCCTTCTTAAATGAGCTCAAGTATACGTGGTTGAAAATCTATTTTTTAAAAGTATCTTACTTGAACTCTTTGATGCTATATAACTAAAAAATTGTAGATACACATTTTAAAAAAAAATTACCAACTTAAGCGAATTTTTACAGATTCTTGAAAAAGTCGATTTTCTGGGTCCAGTCCTCGAAAAAGCCAAATATCTTTCGATCTGTACGTTTGTCAAGCAAGTTGTAACAATAAAAATTGTAGCCAGGAACATGCTCTACAAAACTAAAAAAAAAACAAGTTCCTAGGATAAATCGTTCTAATGTTATAGCGGAAAAACTCCGATTTTTTTACAAAAATAGCTGTTTTTTAATAATTTAAGGCTGATGAAGCAGGTCTTAACGTTATCCGATCGAGCTGTAACTTTCAGAATCTCATTTTTTTACCCATTGACAACTTTTTAGGGTCTCCCGTCGAAGATACGACGAAAAAAAAATTTTCCCCCTATGCCTTGTAACCACCCTATTCCACATAGTGCGCTCCTCGGTGCATTTCGGGGAGGCGTATATAGCATTGGGCACAAATTTTTCGGCGGCAAATAACATTCATCTCGGAGAAATTGGATACCCCGTCCGCGGAGAACCGTCAGCTTCAGCATTTTCTCCTATACCATTGGGTATTCGCTGGGCGATACGCCGTCCCAGAGGTCGCAGTACTCATTGTATTCGCAAATCACCGGCATTTTTCCTCAGTATGAATATATAATTTATTTTTTAATTAAAAATCTGACCCACTATTAGTACGTGGTAAACTGTTTGAATATTGGTAGCAATGCGATATTATAATAGAATATATATATAGCCCACAGTATATATAAAACATATACAGTGATTTCCTTACTTTTCTTAGTAAATCCACAGCCCCTCTGTGTCCTCTTCCACACTTTCAACTGCTATTTCTTCACGTTACTTGCTAGCTGCTGTCACTTCTCTTCACTTTATTTTTGTTGGTTGCTGTCAAACGACTGGAATAATCTTACAGTGTGCCAATTCCTTATATGCAATCATTATCTTGAAACAGAGGGTTGCATACGTTGCAAAAGTAGCAGTAGCTAGATGCGGCCGCCACAATTCCACAGGATGCCTTTGTTCTCCACCTACTCCGCTAGTTGTTCCTTTCCTTTCCTCTTTCTCTTCGTTCTTCTACGCTGACTTTTCTTTTCTTCATCATCATATATTTGATATTCGCCTGCCTTGATAAGTTTCAAATCTTGTGAGGCGATGCTGAAGCCGGTCATCTGCTTCTGATTTGGATGTAGGGTATACTAATCATTGGCACTCCTGAGTAAAATGTCAAATATTAAGAAGTACAAGCTTAGAACGTACTTTTTTACAATTTCTTATTTTTCTTTCACTACAACACTGCAAAATCCAGTAGTTGAACTACACTTTTTACATCTAGCAACACCACAAAGTGGGACACAGGGCTGAGTTTTAGGTGTTTTCTTAAAATTTTGATAAGACGTAGATAAGTACATTTTGTGGCTTTATAACTAAGTAATGGATTGAAATACAGATTTGATAAGTGTTGTAGGTATTTAATAGTGAATGAAATAGTCTGTTTAAACACTTCAAACTTCGTTTTTAGCTATATATGTTTTTCTATATAACCTCAAATTTAGGGGTGCCGATGATTGTACTTTTATGCCTATTTTTGTTTTTAAAAGACTTTGTTTTTAAAATGCCTATTTTTGTTTTTAAAAGACTTAATAGGTACTCAAGATGTTTTATTTTAATGAAATCCATAATCATTGATAATAACTGAAAATGAAGACCATATAAAAACTTCACAAAAAATATAGACATTCCAATTCGGATTTCTGCTTAGGGTGCCAATCATTTTATAGTTTACCCTATTCCTTCCTATGATAAAGTATAATATTTCAGTCGCGAATTCTTTACACCCGCAAAAATGTTACCATCTCAAGATCTTTGATCGACGTTCGGGTGGTTCCATAGGCATTCAGAGTAGTTTGATAGACGTTTGATAAAAGTTTGCATGCAAAACTCCGATCCTTTCGAACATCATCTGATGCAATTTTGGCTGACACCGCATAATTCTTTCCATGTTTCTCGCGTACGACGTTTCCAAAAGTATTATATTACATTCACGTCACCAAAATGACATCATCTCGCACAGCTACTTCAGAGGACACAAATTGCACACGATCGCGTGACATGCTGCGACGTTAAGATCAAAAACGTTATGAAAAAAATTTAGCTTTAGAATAAATGCACATGAACCACTAACTAATGATGCCTCTTTCCTTGTACCACCTCTCCGAATTTGCCTTTAGAATAACTGTGATTATATCACTAAGTAATGCTCTCTCTTTCCCTGTACCCTGTCCCCCGAATACGTGGTATGTATAACGTCGATTATCCGACATCATCCGATACAATTTCTGACAAAAATAAATTATTATGCATTGGCGTTTAGCAACGACTCATAGTATGTGCGCGCGCGTGTAACGCTCCGCTAGTTTCAGTATATGTACCATTCGGAAAAGGCTAACGCCAGAGAGCCATCCTTGGGGGAGTTGGTTAGGCGGCTGACCACTCTTCCGCCGACGTTCGTGAGTGACGGACGTGCCCTCATAAGGCCCAAGAGCCACTGTTCGTTCTACCTGAACGAGCTTCCGAAGCCTAAGAAACTCAAACTTTCTTAAAATCGCTAGTGCCACCATACAACCAAAATTAGTGAAATAACAACATCTACGCAGGGGGGTGCCCCCCCCTGAACCAACAAATATAGTGAAACCGTTGAGTGCAACCAAAAACATAACAAACCCGGAAGTTTTCCGCGAGATCTTGAGGACCTTCAAAGATGAAGAAAAACTCTCCGCAAACTCCCCCTCCGCAATCAACGCACGCTTGGACAGGATCATCAAATCCAAAAAGATCATAAGCAAAATACAACCGAAGCCAAACATCATCAGTAAAAAGAGGAACAACCCGTCAGCCTGCGAACCAGGTATAACGTCCGCCATGAAAACAAAGCCGACAACCACAACCAAGAAAAAGAAGGACCCCCCAAACAAAGATGGAGGTGAAGCCTTAAATAGCGAGCTGGTAGCAATGATAGATGGTTTAAAGAAAACCATCGAAACTCTAAGCAAACAACTGGAAGAAGAGAGGGCCCGCAATGCGTCCAGAACACCAGAAAGCGCCGCCGAAACGTACAAAAGAAAAGCAGATACCAGCAGAAGTCCAATAATAGACGAAGAAACAAAGGGACCCGCCCCCCCCCCCCCCTACAGAAGCAGGTACCGGGCCTACCGACCTTTGGACAGAGTTCACACCTACGAAAAGGAAAAGGCAACACGCAGCAGGGGAAAACCAGATCGACCTACCAGGACCCAGCAGGACAAACAGGGCCGCATCCCCTAACTCAACACGGATGGACTACAACGACCTCCAGACTCGGACACAAAACCATGACCCGCTACAGACAGGGGCTATCAACCAAAACGAGCAGCCACCCTCCGCCTCAACACGTATGGTAAAGCCGCCTATAATTAATATTTACGAAACGTCCCAACAAACGTCATTTAGGATAGCTAAAGAAACATTAGGTTTAAATAACTTTAGAATTAAGCGCGTCAATAATAACAAACACCACCTACAAGTAGAAAACTTAGCAGAACACGCAGCACTGATAGAAATACTAAAACAAAGGAAAATTAAATTCTTCTCATACACACCAAAATCAATTAAGCCAAAAACCTTACTACTGAAAGGTATTGATAACAGTTTCACACCGGATGAAGTATTAGACGAACTCAGTAAACTAAACATACCTAACGTCAAGGTTCTAAAAGTCGCTAACTTCTCAACATTGAAATCGGCTAAAAACAACAAGCCACTCCCATTCTTCCTAGTCCAAATCTCACCTGAAAGCGATACCAAATCGCTAACGAAGACCAAATATCTCATACACCACGCAGTCACATGGGAAAAAATAATAAGAAAAGATCCCATTATATGCTCTCGGTGCCAAAGGGCGGGACACTCAGCGTCCAACTGCCAATTAGATTATAGATGCGTAAAATGTACAGAAAGCCACGACCCGGGAAATTGTGCTATTAAAAAAGACGAGAAGGTAGAACTTAGTAAACTTTTCTGCGTTAGATGTAAGAACTACGGACACCCGGCGTCCTACAAAGGCTGCCCGAAACTAAAAGAGCTAAAAAATAGGATCGCAATCAAACTAGCGAGAAAAACAGAACTAAAAACGGCAATATTAAATGGATTCAAAAGTCCACCCAACCCGCGCCCCACGCAAACAAATGTCTCATACTCCCAAATACTAAGAAACATCAATACTATCCCGTCCAAACAACAGGGCATAACCTCACACATGCAAGACAAACCCCAATCCAACACACTAAGCCCAATAAACCATTCACAACACCCCTCGTTAGCAGCCACCCCGCGAAACCCCATACAGTCATCTCGCCCAACACACACACACTCCCAGACTCAACCAGACAACACTCTTGCGGACTTTAAAAATTTTATTGAACAACAAATGTCTAGATTAGAAAGCCTGATAATCCATAACTCCCAAAACATACAGAAATTACATGACACATATTATGGCTATAATATAGAAGAACAAGAATTACCACAAAACGAAACTGACAACATCGAACCGATCAATGGATAACGCCCCCAACAAGCATCTCAATCTAATATCGGCCAATGTTAACTCCATTGCCACAAATGAGAGAAGACACAACCTCGTACAAATTATCAACGATAACAACCCCGACTTCGTACTCTTAAATGAAACCAAACTCAAAGCTCACCACAACCCCAAGTTCAAAAACTACCATCTTCTGAGAAGCGATAGAAATTCCCCAAACGGTGGGGGCGTGGCGATGCTACTAAAAAACCACATAAAATACGAACGAATCTCCCCCCCCCCCCCCCAAAAAACTAAATATCATCGAAACAGTAATTGTCAAAATCAAACTACAAAACAACAACAGATTGTTCTTAATAGCAGTCTATGCTCCAGGAGCCGAATCCAAAATCTTTATTGATGACCTAGACTATATCTTTAACCTACTCGCCATAAGGAACCATAATAATTATTTTATCCTGGCAGGCGACCTAAACGCCAAACACCAGTACTGGAACAACCCATACCACAACGGCAGAGGCCTGGCATTGTTAAACTGGATAAACTCAAATAGCACAAAATACAGAATGTTACTAAAAGGAACAAACACCCCGACCTTCCATAGAGGCAATTCCCACCTAGACATAGGCCTAGTTGACAGTAGAATAAAACTCCATATGTTAAATAATGATGGTACAATCCCAACCATCGACATGGATAGCGACCATAGAGCAATTAACATACAATTCTCCCTACCAAAAACAGACGACAAAATCTTTTTCACCACACCAGAAAATCCCCTACGGTTCAACAAAACAGACTGGCCCGCCTTTAAAAGCGATATAAGTAAAAACTACACGACGTTCATACCCCAAAATAGAAACCTATCAAATCAAGAAATCGACAACCATCTCTCAATCATGAACGAAATCATACTAAATGCAATCAATAGACAAGTACCTAAACACACAGATTACAACTCGTCAGAACTATACCTAAACAGCAAAATTAAAAAACTCCTTAAAATAAAAAAAAAAACTATTATCGATCCTATTCAACGAATTCAGACAACCATCTTCCCAAGCTCATAATATCATCAACGAAACAAAATCTCTAATTAAAAACTGCAAGACCACACTCCGACAAGAATTCCAAAAATCCGCCAACACTTATTGGGAAAATAAAATCCGGAAAATCCCATTAAATCCGACCAAAACGTTTCCTCAACTAAACCCCATCTTCAGAAAAACAAATAAAATAGTAATCCCAAACATAGAAATCGAAGACAACAGAACAGACCTACTAGCGGAAGCAAAAATCACACCAAATTCGCTACAAAAAAACGAAAAGGGCAACTACATAATAACAAACGAAACCGACAAATTAAACGTAATAAGTGCCAATTTCGCTTCCGTCTACACACAAAACAAGGACCTAGGTAAAGACAGACTTATAGAAATAATTGAAAACCACTACGAGAATCTCACTAGAAACACCGAAACCAACATACCAATCAATAATAACTTAGTCCAGTTCTCAGAAAAAAACCCGGCATCAGCCCCAACCTGGAATGATGATCAAAACTACTTTTCAAACCCCATTGAAACCTTCAACTTATTCAAGAAACTCAACAATAAAAAATCCTCTGGCCCCGATAAAATACCTAACATTGTCCTCAAAAACCTACCCTTCTGTCTCTACTACGACTACAACATCATTTTCAATAACTGTCTTAACAACTACTACTTCCCAAACGCCTGGAAAACGGCCAAAGCCATCCCAATCTGCAAAAAAGGGAAAAACCCTGCATACCCATCCAGCTACCGACCTATAAGCCTGCTACCTAACATTTCTAAAGTCTTCGAAATCCTCCTCAAAAACGCACTGGAGAGATTTTACCAAAAGAATAGCCTTATCCCAGACATTCAATTTGGATTCCGTCACAAACTAAGCACAGTCCATGCCCTACAAAAACTAACATCAGATGTAAACGCTTCACTACATAATAAAGAAATCGTAGCTGCCTGCCTCATTGATCTGGAAAAGGCGTTTGACACGGTTTGGATAAAAGGCCTACTATACAAACTACATAAAAAAGGTTGTCCAACCTACATTTTAAAAATTTTAGCAAATATGCTCCAGAACAAAAAATTCTATACATCAACCAACAACTCAAGTCCAAATACCACATTCAGCGTCGCAGACGGGCTCCAACAAGGAACAGTAACTGCGCCTGTCCTCTTTAATTTCTTTAACGCCGACATCCCAAATCTCTTTGGTATTCCGGACTCAACGGACACCAAAGTGATCCTCTTCGCGGATGATCTAATCATATACATAAAAGGAAAAAGCGTAAAAAAACTCCAAGAGAAAATGCAAACAATCTTTAACAAAATCAATGACTTCTATAAAACATGGAAACTAAAGATAAATCCCCTAAAATGCGAATCCATACTGTTCAGACAAAAAATTAAAAACCAAAGCAGCACCTTTCGTAATACATATAAAACTTTCGGCATTAAATCGGACAATACCCCTATTCCACACAAGAACACAGTGAGATAGCTGGGTGTATATCTTGACGATCGCCTCCTACTAAACCAACACATAACGATCCAACTCGAAAAAGCCAGAAAAGCATTTATGGCAAACAGTAGGCTTTTCCTCTCCAACTATCTAAATCCAAAAATAAAAAAGATATGCTATATGCTACTAATAAGGCCCATTGTTACCTATGGCTGCCCCATTTGGTATAATACGAGCCCACACCAAATGGAAAAAATTAGAATATTTGAAAGAAAATGCCTAAGAGCCTGCACCTCCATATACAGAAGCGAAAAATCTAATTTCAAACACTACGAAAGCTGCAAAAACTTGTACGACGCAGCAGATATCCCGAGAATAGACAGCCACATCATAAAGCTCACGAGAGACTACTTTGCTAATATCTCAAAAATTAAAGACAACAACCTCATACATAGCTCTCTCTACCCAAACGATGAATACTACCTACAAACACTCAGCACAGGCCACATTCCACCCGAGGCTTTCCCCTTATTAGACAAGTCAGGCAGAATAACCGATAGCGAAAACATACCGATTATCTACCACATCAATAGAAAAACCAGCGACAAAAAAATATTGTACCCTGCGAACACCAACCGTTCTGACACAAGAGTCCATCTTGTATACAACATGGATCTCCCAATAAGAGACACTAAAAATAACTACCACAAAGACACCAAACGCTACTGGTGGTTGAATATCTAGTCCCCACTTCACACATATCAAACTGATACGGACAATAGCCGCGACCTACCAAAATCCTAAAAGACATATATTCATTGTAAATATGTAAATATGTAAATATCCAAATAGATCTAAGTGTATATGATGAGTACGTATGTGTGTGTATGTGCGTGTGTGTGTATGTGTGTAAATATGAGAGCGAATGTACGTTAAACACGTTTGCCCAGCCTCATGAGGTCTAAAGTACTATCCGCGCCATTTGTGTGAAGCTGAAAAGCTTTCGCTCTTGGACAAAATCTCTTGTATTAGTCTATGATAGGTTAAGCACATACCAAATAAATAATCTAAGAAAACGCAACTGCTAATACAACATAAGATGACAACACCAAAGTTAGTTTTACAGATATGCGAGCGTCGCCTCTGCGATCAGGCAATCTCATTGTAAAATCCCTACATGACCACTATCGTAGAGTATTCACTACCTTAGTACACTGTGATATTGTAACTTTGTACCTAAATAAAACGCTTTTGAAAAAAAAAAAAATTAGGCGGCTGACCATTAACGCGGAGGTCTTGGGTTCGCGCCCCGTCTCCCGAGATTCTGTTTTTTGCGTAAATGTACGCAGATATTAATGAATATCTTAAAATTAATATTTCCCTCATTACCGATTTCACCCGCGGTTCCCCCTCCGTACACTTCGCTATCGGTTCGATATCGATTTGGCATCGATTACTTATCTATCCGATATCAGTTCTCGCGCTATACCCCCCACCACTCCGCCAAGTTCCTCCATCTCTGTGACGTCATCCGCCGCCGCCGCCGCTCGTACAAAACAAATTATTTAAATTTTCTAACCCAAAGGGTATAGCCGAATAAGGTGTTCAAAATTGCACCAGAGCCAAATTCGAGTTGCGACGGGTCATTCGATAGCTTATCAAAAAATAACTATTTTTGGCAATTTTCAAGTTGATATCTTGATCTGGAGGGTAGTAAAGGGCAAAAATTGAAAAACATGTTTTTTCTCAATTTCTGCTATCCTATTGCATGAAAAATTTTGAAAAAAATCAGAGATATAGCAGTTATCCAGGCACATATTATAGAATTGTTTCAGATTTTTAAATTGAAAATTCACGTTATGGAAAATGATAAACTGAAAAAAATGCGGAAAAATGCCGATTTCGTATTCACGCAATCTTGGCACCACTTTTATATTTTTACGGTAAGTACATATTACTATTACTATTATCTTGGATTTTTTCAGATTTTTTTATTTGGTGCGCCGTAGTTAGAAAAATCAAAAACTGATTCTCGCGGCGGTTTTAACGTGTCAGAGCAACTTGTGCGTCGAACTTTTGTACATTTTTCATAAAATAAGTCTTTCATGTGATGTTCAATGCCTTAGCATGCCGCGAAACAGTATATGAATTAAAGAAAAGTATATAAATCCAGTCAATGAGAAGTGTGACTTGCACCATATATTCAGAATCACTTAGTGTATTTCCAAGAACGTCGGTAGCGCAACGGTAAGATGCCAGCGCAATAGATCGCGGGTAACTTCTTGAACATAGGTTCGCTCCCCCGTCTCGACGCCAAGTACATGAAAGACACCCTATATATATGTCGACTGTCGCTACCGCTACCATTTACTCGAGCACAGAGCTATTCCAACCTAACCTGAAACTTATTTCATTAATATCTCATCACGCTTGCAATATTTTCTAAATTTAACGGCATTTTTCTTATGTAAACCGCATATAAGCTTTCGCATAAGACCAAATTCAATAAAATCGGTCCGCTTATGACAGAGATATCGTAATATCGTCTCATGGATCTGTCAGAAATATAACATTTTCTTCTTCTTCTGATTCTCCAGTCAAATTTTTGTCGACATAATACGTATACGCGTTACACGCACACATTCAGCCAAAACGATACTAACACATGTTTCGTTCGTCGATTCGTCAACTCTCGGGACCATTCGGCAGGACACGGCACGGATCGTCGTCCGTCATTGTATATGTTATATGAAACTGAAAATTAACGACTGGTGTAAATTCTTTGAAATTTAATTTTCTATGCACGTGAGCATCTCCAGGAGGTGATTCTAAACGTGAATGTGCTGTGCAGTGGAATTCTGGATGAAAATAGAGGTTCAATGGTGTCCAATTTGTTTGTCTAACCTCAATTTTCAGTTTCATGTAACGACTACTGTAAATTCTTTGATCCCCATAAAAAACTTCAAAAAAGTAAAAAAATTACGCCAAGTACAGAATTGTCTTTGTAAAAAGAAGTGAGATCCCCATAAAAAAACTTAAAAAAAGTAAAGAAATTACGCCAAGTACACAAAATCAAATAAATCACAGAAAATAGAAGATAATAATAATTACAAAATAAAAAAAAGATGTGAAATCAAAATGGGCTGCAAGTACATAAAGGTGGTTTCCAACTGTGCTTAAGATGACACAACTACATATACACAGCTAAAATGCTGTGTTCATACATTGTGTTCATTCCATTACTCATATCGCGGACATTTTAATTAACCCATCAAAAAGAATCCCATTTAAAAACATTGTCGTAAATTAATAGCTTTAGAAAATTAATTAATGATATACAAAAATTGCGCCAATTACAATAATGGCTATTTATACTAAATAAAAATGTATTACATAATATTAAGTAGATATATTTTTATACAAATAAATATTTTATTCAAAATACTTGGCGCTGCAATACCGAAGAAATGCTACTTGTATTAGTATTAATAATTTACAATTACCCCCTTACAATCTAAAATACATAATATACATATACATACTAGAAACGCAATCAGATTTATTCTACATACATATATTTAATATTTAATTCTAATATCATACATAGCACATGCACACGCACACATACACACATTCACGAATGCACGCACAAGAAAGAGAGAAAAAGATTAATGCGATTTAAAGATATTTATTCAGTTTAGCAACACCAATTCGGATCGCAGCGCCAAGTATTTTGAATAAAATATTTATTCGCATTAAAATATTTATTTGTATAAAAATATATCTGCTTAATATTATGTAATACATTTTTATTTAGTATAAAAAGCCATTATTATAATTGGCGCAATTTTTGTATATCATTAATTAGTTTTCTAAAGCTATTAATTTACGACAATGTTTTTAAATGGGATTCTTTTTGATGGGTTAATTAAAATGTTCGCGATATGAGTAATGGAATGAACACAATGTATGAACACAGCATTTTAGCTGTGTATATGTAGTTGTGTCATCTTAAGCACAGTTGGAAACCACCTTTATGTACTTGCAGCCCATTTTGATTTCACATCTTTTTTTTATTTTGTAATTATTATTATCTTCTATTTTCTGTGATTTATTTGATTTTGTGTACTTGGCGTAATTTCTTTACTTTTTTTAAGTTTTTTTATGGGGATATATATTTTCTCCAATTCCTAACTATATAGTAGCGATCAAAAGTTATTTACGAGTGTTTCAAACATATTTATAAAATATTTTAACCTGAGATATACGTAAAACTCTGATTTTGGAGCGATACTTAGCAGCATCGTTTCTCTTGTCACGTCCTCTGTTAATTACGGTATTGTAAACATTTCCTACGCTACATTAATATATACAACTAGTTTTTACTCCTTTTACCTACAATATTTATAGATGGATTGCAGTTGGAATACGTTTGTTGTTTTGCTGCTGTTCTTCCTTCTCTTTCAAATCATACGATTCACTCTTTTTTAAAACCATTTGAATGTTAGAATTTCTACCATGACTTCAGTGTACAACGGGAAAGTACATAATCACCATGTTCTATCAAGTCGAAGGTAAGGTGGTGTGCATTTTCCCTTTATCTGCCTTTAGGTTTCCATAAATAATTGTATGGCAGTGCCGAGCTGTATTTAACTTACTGCTTCGTAATTATTAACCCTGGGATAACCGTTCCTGTATATTATTGTATTTTTGGCCCAGCTAAGGCCTGCCACGGGATCGTCATAATCGACCTACCAATGGAAGAACTTTTTCAGCGACATTCAATTGTCCTAACAGTAAACGGCACAAAGGGGTGTAGCGAAAGTCATTTTAACTAAGTCGCATTTGACGTTTTTTATTTCGACATTGAATTGTGCAACATACACACGTAAGTAGCGCTTTGGAAATGTTTTGGCATCAACTGTAATAATATTTATTAAAAAATATAGGATTCCATTTAAAAACAGAAACGTGGTGTTTACAGGACGTTTTCGAGTCACCTCAAGATGAAATCAATAACAACATGACACATATGCGCCCTCTGGTATACTTCGAAAGCCATGGTAGAAATTCTAACATTCAAATGGTTTTAAAAAAGAGTGAATCGTATGATTTGAAAGAGAAGGAAGAACAGCAGCAAAACAACAAACGTATTCCAACTGCAATCCATCTATAAATATTGTAGGTAAAAGGAGTAAAAACTAGTTGTATATATTAATGTAGCGTAGGAAATGTTTACAATACCGTAATTAACAGAGGACGTGACAAGAGAAACGATGCTGCTAAGTATCGCTCCAAAATCAGAGTTTTACGTATATCTCAGGTTAAAATATTTTATAAATATGTTTGAAACACTCGTAAATAACTTTTGATCGCTACTATATAGTTAGGAATTGGAGAAAATATATATAATGCAAAAAAAATATAAATCGGGCGGCAAGGGGGCCCGAACCTATGTTCAAGAAGTTACCCGCGATCTATTGCGCTAGCATCTTACCGTTGCGCTACCGACGTTCTTGGAAATACACTAAGTGATTCTGAATATATGGTGCGAGTCACACTTCTCATTGACTGGATTTATTTACTTTTCTTTAATTCATATACTGTTTTGCGGCATACTAAGACATTGAACATCACACGAAAGACTTATTTTATGAAAAATGTACAAAAGTTTGACGCACAAGTTGCTCTGACACGTTAAAAACGCCGCGAGAATCAGTTTTTGATTTTTCTAACTACGGCGCACCAAATCAAAAAATCTGAAAAAATCCAAGATAATAGTAATAGTAATATGTACTTACCGTAAAAATATATAAGTGGTGCCAAGATTGCGTGAATACTAAATCGGCATTTTTCCGCATTTTTTTCAGTTTATCATTTTTCATAACGTGAATTTTCAATTTAAAAATCTGAAAAAATTCTATAATATGTGCCTGGATAACTGCTATATCTCTGATTTTTTTCAAAATTTTTCATGCAATAGGAGAGCAGAAATTGAGAAAAAACATGTTTTTCAATTTTTGCCGTTTACTACCCCCCAGATCAAGATATCAACTTGAAAATTGCCAAAAATAGTTCTTTTTTGAGAAGCTATCGAATGACCCATCGCAACTCGAATTTGGCGCTGGGGCAATTTTGAACACCTTATTCGGCTATACCCTTTGAGTATCAAGGTCAGGGGGAAATCCTTATTATAACCTTGAAACTCAAATTTGGGTTTGAATCCCCTTGCTATACTACTATAAATGAATAACAATATGTAATTATACGGTACATTTCGTCATAATTTCTAATAGTACTATTTCACTTCTCCTTATAACTTGGAAACGAAAAGTTTTTCCAACATACGATTTAAATTACTTAAAAGAGCATTAAATAAACTACTATATAAACAGATCTCTCACTTTGTTAATAACAATGATGTTAAAAGAATAGAAAAAGAAAACATAAATAAATGTAAAATATATGAAATTATACATCATTAGAAAGGAATACTTTTTTATAACTCAAAAGTTATACACAAATGTCACTGTCTGCTGTCTATCCCGAAGTAATGGGTGCATTGGCAGTAAAAGGACAGAACGCGGGCTTTTCTGAAAGTGTAGGATGATTCGTTCGTTGCACTTCTGTAAAGCACGTGCTTTTCGATCATGTGGTCGCTTCTTTTTACATAAAGCCTCTTGTCCTGGTTGGAGTTAACTCATAATGGAACGAGAGAAACTACCTGGGGGGTAGAGGGAGTTGCTTGGAAAAAATCCTGACGGTCAGCTCGCAATGACATCGCGAAAGTGTTCTCCGCTCAGGAATATTATGCAATGTTCTGGGTGTACACCTGTGACAACGGGGACGCAAATGCTGCTGTGCGAGCATTTGCACGGGAATATCCGCACATCCAAACCCCAAGCGAGGATACGTTTCGGCGTTTGGCGTCACGATTATTCTCGACGGGGTCAATGATGCCGCGAGGAAGTGATATGGGTAGACCCTGAGCCGCGCGGAAGCTTGCGGTGCAACAAAACGTGATGGATGCCATCGATAAAGTTCCGACCGTCATCGTGCGAAAGTCAGCCGCCATCGAGAGTAAGTCACAGTACAAGATAACTGCAGTAATTATTAATTAAGGGAAAAAATATTATCTAATAGTAGATATTTCTGCATTTTCTTCTAGTGCCAGCAGAATGACGGTACACCGAGGTCTGAGGGAATACATGTTGCATCCGTACAGCTATATACGGGTGGAATATTTGTACACCGGGGATGGCGACCAGCGGATTGGATATTCAGTGTGGCTGTTGGGAGAAGTAGAACAGAATTCATGGCTCTGCAAATGCATATTGCGGACGGACGAAGCACTCTTCACTAGGGAAGGGTGCTTCAATGGCCACAATCGACATGTGTGGAGCGACGAGCGCTTCGTCCGAAAACAACTTAATCATCGAAATAATTTCCATTATTGTTAATTACATGTTACGTATGTGGATTTTTTTCCCATACGCCGCTCTCAACCACTTTTCGAGCTCGCGTCTACATAGGGAAAACGCCCTAAAATCCTTTTGCTTATAACATACCACTAAGGGGGGTCATGATCTCGACCATCTGGATCACGACCATGGGAACGGGAGTGACACGACGACGACCCCGAAGAATTTCCTTATATGGAAATTTCAAATGCATCCCCACTCATTTTTGGGACTATATAAACCCTTTGGTTTCTACCCTCTGCGGTTAAAAGCAGTACAGTTACGCGTAGAGTAACGTCGTGTCACGCTCGTACCGAGTCGGTTGAATTCAGTAAGATCGAGCTAAAGTCTCCGTCGGAATCATAGTTGACCTCATAGAATCCGCGAGTTTACATTCTATTGGGCACTTTGAAATAGCCGCTCGTACGCCCCGCATCGCCAGTGCGTCAACACCGAGCAAATTAGTGGTAATTTACACACATTTATTACACTATTTAACCGCGACACTCACATTTGTACTATAATATTGAATACACGAATGGTGTTCACTTCTAAATCGAGTTGATTCGTTAAAACCCATCTTTTACCCAGCGATCCTTATAATATTAGTAGCGCTCACCCACTGATACAACTTTACCGCTCGAGTTGTATCGAATATAAATTAAGAGTTACGAGGCATTAATAACATTTCCCGTGACTCCCTGATCTAGCATCAGGTTCGTTCGCAACCTTTCATCCAGAACAAGGAATGTTTACCAACCTAGTGGCTCCCCGATTTCGCATCAGGTTCGTCCACGCTTAACCCTCCTACGGCTCCCTGATTTCGCATCAGGTTCGTCCGTATCCTACAGCTCCCTGGTTTCGCACCAGGTTCGTCTGTAAGTCTACCAACTTCCGAACAGCTCCCTGGTTTCGCACCAGGTTCGTCTGTGAATAATCCAACCTCCTAACAGCTCCTCGACTTCGCGTCGAGTTCGTCTGTGAACGTCATCCTAGTGACACCCCGATTTCGCATCGGGTTCGTTCACGACGTTTCACCCTCCTGCGGCTCCCTGATTTCAAATCAGGTTCGTCCGCGCTTGACTCCATTCCTAGAGGCTCCCTGATTTCGCATCAGGTTCGTCCTCGCCGTCAATAATCCAAGCGGCTCCCCGATTTCGCATCAGGTTCGTCCGCGCACCTTACTAACAAATTCGTAAACCATATTCCTTGGGAAATACCCTTCTCGCCGGCCTCTCGCGTTGCCGCAGCCCCGGCTCGTAACATACATTTTGTCATTTTTCTGGCAGCTATCGAATACCACTGCGATAGAAATTTGGTAGCATTATTCTAACTATGTTAATCCAGTCGGAAAGAATTTATTCATATACCTTATATTATTTTTTGTATTTAGTTGTGTTGGCCGTTAGTAAACTACGGATTTTTGCTTCTATAACGAATTACGATCACTTGTCGTACATTTACTGTTACATTACTTTTTCGTTTAGGCGTTATTCGAAAATGAAATTTACGTATTTCATGTCCTGTCACTTCAAATAATTATTATTTAAGATTCTGCTTAAAAAAGAACTGTGTAACGCGGTTTCCTTCGATGCATGCCGACTGGCTTGTTGGTACGGTCGTAGTACAAGTGCAGCCGCTTACCACGTAGCTTTTGTTTTTTTAAAAATGTGTTTATTTTGCCATATAAAATACATAACAGATTATATAAGTGAGATCTAGGTATAAACACAGCCGATATGGCACCTCGTCACAATAACAACATAAGAAAAGCCTCAGTCTCACACGAGCTCTCGAGCTTAAACAATAAAGGAACTTTAATTGTCTAGGAACTATTTTGTACTTTGAATGCTTTCTCTACCCTTATGATGATAGAGCGATTGCACTATAATTACCCTGGAAAAATCGGCGTAAACCAGGGAGGTCACTTTGGCGTAATGTCTTAAAATATAACTAAACCTACTTAAAAACTAGCCTAACCTAAAATTGACCTAAAGTTATATACAAAATATACACAGAGGCCATAGACCTATCACTTTTTTTGGGAACACTAAGGTTATCTATTAATATATTGACGCTGCTGCTGTCTGAGGATTCTGTTTTTTAAATCTAAAAGGTAAGTGCAGTTTATATTTAGCCACCAGTATTTATCTCTGAGTCTCGCTGTGCTGTGCAGATCAACTGGGGGTAAGCTAACCGAGTATTTGAAGGCCTCTGGAGTATTAGAAGGGTTTGTCATTGGATCGAAAGTAATTTTCTTATTTTTTTTTTGTGCCTAGGCGAATGGTATAGAGTAGGAATGTTTAATTCATTTTGATTATATCCTTTCTTATCCAGATAAGTGAACACCTGTGGCGGCAAATATCCAGTATCTAGCAAGTTTTTGGCGTATTCGTCGTCTATCATTAAGATGTTGCTAATAAGAACGTTGTCTTCTATGGTGATGGATGAAGCGTAGTAATCCCTGGACAGCTGGAGGACGAAGTTGTCTATTCTAGTGATGTTCGACTCCTTGTATAATGCAACATTGCTTATATATTTAGTATAACCAGAAGAAGCCGATCTATGCTTGAAGATACAAGGCCTGAGGATCTGGGGGTCAAATCTTCTGAGATTCTCCATCGTGGCTGCACCCACATTAAACCATGTGGGAGCTGTACACGTAATAATAGGTCTTATTAGTAACATATAATATAATTTTTGCCCTATTGCTCAAATTCCTGGTGTAAAACAGCCTGCCATAGCTATAAAATGCCCTGCGTGCCTTATTAAGTTGCACGTCCACATGATTGGACATCCTCACTAAGTTGTCAATATGTACACCTAAATATCTGATAGGTTTCCTCAACATGATGGTCTCGCATTTCAGTGGATTAATTTTTAGCTTCCAAGTTCTGTAGTGGTTGTTTATGTGATTTACAGTTCTTTGCAGATCTGATTGTATTTGCAGTGGCCTTTTCCCCTCCACATAAACGCTCAGGTCATCCGCATAGGCACAACATCTAATAACTTTACTGCCCTGATTCATGTTATACAGATTAAGAACTCCTGCAGTGTAAATATTGCAAAGTATCGGAGCATTTACGGTGCCCTGCTGAAGCCCATCTGCAATAGCGAACTCCGTCGAAGAGGTATTACCTCCTATTTGCGTAAGAAATTTCCTGTTTGATAGCATCACATGGATAAGCAAACATAACTCTTTTGGGAAGTTTTTCGTGCGCAATTTAAACAGCAGTCCATCAATCCACACTGAGTCGAAGGCTTTCTCGATGTCAATCAAGCAAGCTCCAACTAATTTTGTCTCATTTATGCTGACATTGACGTCATTTAGCAGCTTATGGATCGCATGGGTGGTCGAGTGCTTGTGTCTAAATCCAAATTGTTGCGGTGGGATAATATTATGACGTTGACAGAGAAGATGAAGAACTGCATTGATTATCGTTTCGAATATTTTACTAATGTTGAGCAGCAAACTTATAGGCCTGTAACTTGCAGGTTCTTCCGGGCCCTTATCCCTTTTAAGAATGGGTACAACTATCGCAGTCTTCCATTTTTCGGGGTAATATAAATTATTGATAATATTATTAAAGAGAATTGTATAACGTACTACTGTTTGGTCAGGCAGATTTTTTATGGCTATACAGGGTGTCCCAAAAATGTCGGAGTTCCTTGAAACGGGTCACTCAGGGGGTGATTTGAAACAACTTTTTCCTTAGCGAAAATATTGTCCAAAGCTTCGTTAACGAGATATTAACAAAAACCCACGACCAATCAGAGCGCGCGCCTTCCGCCCGAGCTCCCGTTGTAGCGTTGGCTACGCGGTAGGCGGCTGCGATTGTACTACGAACAAGCAAGTCGGCATGCATCGAAGGAAACCGCGTTACACAGTTTTTTTTATAGCAGAATCTTAAATAATAATTGTTTGAAGTGAGAGAACAAGAAATACGTAAATTTCATTTTCAAATAAGGCATAAACGAAAAGGTAATGTAACAGAAAATGTACGACAGTTATCGTAATTCGTTATTGAGGTAAAAATCCGTAGTTTAATTACGGCCAACATAACTAAATTTAAAAAATAATATTAGGTGTATGAATAGTCTTTCCGATTGGATTTACATAATCGGTATAAAGCAACCGAATTTCTATCGCAGTGATATTCGTAAGCTACCAGAAAAATGGCAAAAGGTAATTAACAATAATGGAAATTATTTTAATGGTTGAGTTGTTTCATACTTTTTAAATCAAACTGTTACTGAACCCTAAAATCGAACAGAATTTATTTCTTCACCTAATAATCACAAATAAATTAAATAACACTCACCCCTACGAGCATTCCTTTCCTTCCTTTCCTTCCTTTCCTTCCTTTCCTTCCTTTCTTTCCTTTCCTTCCTTTCCTTCCTTTCCTTCCTTTCCTTCCTTTCCTTCCTTTCCTTCCTTTCCTTCCTTTCCTTCCTTTCCTTCCTTTCCTTCCTTTCCTTCCTTTCCTTCCTTTCCTTCCTTTCCTTCCTTTCCTTCCTTTCCTTCCTTTCCTTCCTTTCCTTCCTTTCCTTCCTTTCCTTCCTTTCCTTCCTTTCCTTCCTTTCCTTCCTTTCCTTCCTTTCCTTCCTTTCCTTCCTTTCCTTCCTTTCCTTCCTTTCCTTCCTTTCCTTCCTTTCCTTCCTTTCCTTCCTTTTTGGAAACCTGTGTCACTAAGTAGATCACTGTGCCGATCCTGGTCATCGGTGGACGAAAAGATTTATGGTAGGGTTGCGCCCACTGCTCAGCTGATCGCAGGTATACGACACCACCCGAAGGTAAGGATCGCAACGTCAAGTGCGTCCGGGTTAATGTACCGAATACAGGGTCAACGTTATAAGCTGCAACCCGCGCGCGCGCGAACTTGTAAAATGGCAACACCGCCTCGCGGACGCATTCCACTACAACCATGCGCCAATACTTCCGCCATCTATGAGCCAATGATGAAAGTGTAGTTTCTTTTAGGTGCCAGTAGAGGGTGCTTTTGACTTTCGTCAGTGAATATTAAATGTGATGTAGCAGACGGGTAAAAAAACGGTAGCCATTTTAAGAGTGCAATCGCGCCGATCCCGTTATCTACGTATTCAATGGTCCAGCAGCGGTATTAGACCTCGCTGACGCGTTAGTAGCCCGGGTTAATGAATTTGGAGCATTTTTCGCATAACTTTTGAACTACAAAAGATATCGGAATGCAATTTGCACCATAAAATGGGGACAAATTATCACCTTCTAATGATGGAAATTTTACCAAATTTTACGGTTACTTAATTTTTCTTTTTTCAATTATTTAACCATAAATGTTGCGAGAAGCCTTTGCAAACTGTTTATTTAAATACTTTATATAATGCTTTTTTTACAATTCATCATTCTGTCATTCAAGTGACAGCAATGGATTCCTTGTACTCTTCCGATTAAATTGGCAAAAAAAATTAAATCGGACTACTTTTAACGAAACGGGCTTTCAATCCTGCAAACTAATTTTATGCGTAATATCGTTAATTGAAACAGTGAGAGCAAACAACGGACTAACCCACATTCTTTTCGAAATTGAGGTAGTAGCAATAACGTATTCCAACTTGGAACCATATTCTTGAGCCCGGTGTGCGCCACTATGGGGTGACATACGTTAATATCATCTTTTGAAACGACACGCCACTTTTGTGTGCTTTGATACGCAGGTGGCAAAAAATCAAGCCAACACTATCGTAGCTAAAATTATGGAAATTGAGACGGGTACGAGACCAGTCGACACATTGTTTTCAAACCTCGTTACAGTAATCTGGGGTGCGAGTGGTAAACCGGCCATAAACGCGGAGCGCCCGGCTCGCTTACCTGAGCCGGGAAATTCCGAATAGCTCTTTGCGACATTAATTTGAAAGCGACCATCTTAAACTTCTCGAAGCTCGGGCATCACCGCTGTCCAGCGCTCGCTGGCAGTTTCGAACGCCGGACCGGTGCGAGAAGTGCCTTCTCGCATGTTTCGCGACATTCAATTTCTCTTACAAGCCTATCATTATATTATCCTTAAATTGATTCCGCCCTTATCGTTGACATCGTCCTATTGTTCACCTACACTACTTTGCTCTAGGTAGTTTTCATATTTATTTATTGCTTGCTCGGCTCGCTCAGGCGCGGATGGTCGGCTTGGTGAGCTTGAGTCGGCGAGCCATGAGCGTTCTCAACGCACGTGGGTTCGGCGATTCGCGCGCAAAGGTCGCCGATTCACGTGCCGTCAGATTACACCTTTAGGGACGCATAAATAAATAAATATGAAAACTGAGGCGCGAGGAAGTCTACACGGAAGACTATTCCGTGCGATTGTTTTCAGATCAAATTCTAACGCGCAAAGAAGCGGGCGAGTAAACCGATAATACCTAGAGCAAAGTAGTGTAGGTGAACAATAGGACGAAATCAACGATAAGGGCGGAATCAATTTAAGGATAATATAATGATAGGCTTCTAAGAGAAATTGAATGTCGCGAAACATGCGAGAAGGCACTTCTGGCACCGGTCCGGCGTTCGAAGCTGCCAGCGAGCTGGACAGCGGTGATGTCCGAGCTTCGAGAATTTTAAGATGGTCGCTTTCAAATTAACGTCGCCAAGAGCTATTCTAAATTTCCCGACTCAGGTAAGCGAGCCGAGCGTTCCGCTTTTATGGCCGGTTTACCACTCGCACCCCAGATTACTGTAACGAGGTTTGAAAACAATGTGTCGACTGGTCTCGGACCCGTCTCAATTTCAATAATTTTAGCTACGATAGTGTTGGCTTGATTTTTCGCCACCTGCGTATCAAAGCACACAAAAGTGGCGTGTCGTTTCAAAAGATGATATTAACATATGTCACCCCATAGTGGCGCACACCGGGCTCAAGAATATGGTTCCAAGTTGGAATACGTTATTGCTACTACCTCAATTTCGAAAAGAATGTGGGTTAGTCCGTTGTTTGCTCTCACTGTTTCAATTAACGATATTACGCATAAAATTAGTTTGCAGGATTGAAAGCCCGTTTCGTTAAAAGTAGTCCGATTTAATTTTTTTTGCCAATTTAATCAGAAGAATACAAGGAATCCATTGCTGTCACTTGAATGACAGAATGATGAATTGTAAAAAAAGCATTATATAAAGTATTTAACTAAACAGTTTGCAAAGGCTTCTCGCAACAATTATGGTTAAATAATTGAAAAAAGAAAAATTAAGTAACCGTAAAATTTGGTAAAATTTCCATCATTAGAAGGTGATAATTTGTCCCCATTTTATGGTGCAAATTGCATTCCGATATCTTTTGTAGTTCAAAAGTTATGCGAAAAATGCTCCAAATTCATTAACCCGGGCTACTAACGCGTCAGCGAGGTCTAATACCGCTGCTGGACCATTGAATATGTAGATAACGGGATCGGCGCGGTTGCACTCTTAAAATGGCTACCGTTTTTTTACCCGTCTGCTACATCACATTTAATATTCACTGACGAAAGTCAAAAGCACCCTCTACTGGCACCTAAAAGAAACTACACTTTCATCATTGGCTCATAGATGGGGGAAGTATTGGCGCATGGTTGTAGTGGAATGCGTCCGTGAGGCGGTGTTGCCATTTTACAAGTTCGCGCGCGCGCGGGTTGCAGCTTATAACGTTGACCCTGTATACCCTACATCCGGTGCAGGGAACCGCGCCTTCCCACGGTTTTGTCGCACGTGCGATTTATTAATTAATTAAAAATTGTTGTTAAAGTCAAATGCTTAATACAATTTCTGATAGTCCAACGACTGTGGGATTCCCCTAGTCAGAAATTGTGTATGAAATTGTGTATGAAATTGTGTTTTGAAATTATGAACATTGAGGGAGAGCCCTCAGCTGTGCGAAATTGTATGGTTATCAAGATGTGGGATGTCATGTTTTCCTGTACGTGCGAATGTTCCGTAGAGATTGATCAAATATTTGAATCGAGAGTCTGATGGATAGACGTGAACACACACACACCGCCTCGTTAAGTAGACGGGCCCACGGTAGCGCGGCCGAGCGATAAAATGCAGCGTAAGCATTTTCGGTACGGACCCACTCTGGTCGTTGCCGAGAGCGTGAAGCTGCGACACTCGTGAGGTGCGTGTCGCTGGGTCCGCAAGTGTTTTAGAGCGAGAGTTCCCCGGTCTATTTTGGAACCGCGGAAAAGGCTCAACCTTGTGAAATAATCATTTTACTAAACTTTGCTTACAATATTAATTTCTTAACTATAAACTAAAAGTATTATTCATTTCGCTCTGTTAAAATCACTATTATTCAGTCTCGTTTAAAATTCAATTCAGATCTATTCGTTAAGATAACCAAGTGTGTGTGTGTTCGCGTTTCATCTCTTTTTCTGATTTAGATATATCATCAGAACACAGGAAACCATTCCAACCGAAAACCACAAAAATATATTTGTCAATACAATATCGACTGTCTGGTGAGTTGCGCCTTTTATCTCTTTCTGTAAACTTTATTACATTGTTAATATTCGATCGAGTGTAACGATAATTTCTGACAATCAAAGAATTATGGGATTCCCCTAGTCAGGAGTTATCTCTAATTATTATTTTATGAAGTGATTCATTTAATATTTCCACATTTTGTTATGTTCTTTTGCTTTCATTCACTTTTACAATATTAAACCTTTATTATCATAAATTATACTCATTAATTACCTGTCTGATTCCTTTGATAAGACCCGTATGGGTCTAGAGCACCGACGATCCCAAAATCTACCCCTTATTCTTCTGATAAGGTATTTAGATAATTAAAAAAAATAATTGACTGTTACGTGCCGCGGCGAGCCTCCTTGCCATTCTATACGTAACGATAGGAAATTCTGATAGTCTAACGACTGTGGGATACCCCTAATCAGAATTTGGCTGTCCAAAACGCGCCGCTCGAACACCAAAGGCCGCGACACGTAACACTGTCTTTAATTTGAAGGAAACACGAAGCAGGCGGGACTACGCGCAGTAAACGAGTTTCTTCCTGTATCTCTCCGCGAGGCGTATTGATGTTGGATATTACTTTTTAATTGCTAGTTCCCAAAAATTAATCAGGCTGGTCGGCCAAAGCATTTCGCCAGGGTCACGGTTTATTACCGTATTGTCCTGCGAGTCGGCGGTAGAGAACGATTTGTTTTGGGTAATTTATGGCTTAGCTGGTTCCGTCTCGTAGCTGACGTGAACTCAGGGTATTGGAAAACGGAAACAGGAATGGTATGCCTTTTCTTCTTTATAGCAACTGGAAGACTCTCTGCTTCTCTTCTCTTCGGGACCTTTCGAAACGAAACACGTGGTGTCTGCTGTCTATCTCGAAGCAACGGGTACATTGGCAGTAAAAGGACGGAGCGCGGGCTTTTGTGAAAGTGTAGGATGGGTCGTTCGTTGCACTTCTGCAAAGCACGTGTGTTTCGAAAATGTGCTGGCTTCTTTTTACCTAAAACCTCTTGTCCTTGTGGGAGTTAACTCATAATGGAACGAGAGAAACTACTTGGGGATAGACGAAGTTGCTTGGAAAAAATCTTGTCAGTCAGCTAGCAATATCGTCCCAGAAATGTTCACCGCTCAAGAATATTATGCGATGTTCTGGGTATTCGCCGGGAACAACGGGAACGCAAATGCTACTGTGCGAGCGTTTGCACGGGAATACCCGCACATCCAAACCCCCAGCGAGGGTACGATTCGGCGTTTGGCGTCAAGATTAATCTCAACGGAGTCAATGATGCCGTAAGGCGTGCATAGACGCTGAGGGTGGTCACCTCGAGCAACTGCTCAACCAACAGTAATCGGCCCCTTTCGGGGTCACCAATTTTATAACGTAGGAACAACACGTTCCATGAAAAGTAAATTAAGTGATCAGTGTTAGTGGCCGTTCAGTGAAGTGAATATTCGGTACATTAACCCGGACGCACTTGACGTTGCGATCCTTACCTTCGGGTGGTGTCGTATACCTGCGATCAGCTGAGCAGTGGGCGCAACCCTACCATAAATCTTTAAGTCCATCGATGACCAGGATCGGCACAGTGACCTACTTAGTGACACAGGTTTCCGAAAAGGAAGGAAAGGAAGGAAAGGAATGCTCGTAGGGGTGAGTGTTATTTAATTTAATAGTGATTATTAGGTGTAGAAATAAATTCTGTTCGATTTTAGGGTTCAATAACAGTTTGATTTAAAAAGTATGAAACAACTCAACCGTCGAAATAATTTCCATTATTGTTAATTACCTTTTGCCATTTTTCTGGTAGCTTACGAATATCTCTGCGATAGAAATTCGGTTGCTTTATACTGATTATGTAAATCCAATCGGAAATACTTTATTCATACACCTAATATTATTTTTTAAATTTAGTTATGTTGGCCGTAATTAAACTACGGATTTTTATCTCAATAACGAATTACGATCACTTGTCGTACATTTTCCGTTACATTACCTTTTCGTTTATGCCTTATTTGAAAATGAAATTTACGTATTTCTTGTTCTCTCACTTCAAACAATTATTATTTAAGATTCTGCTATAAAAAAAAACTGTGTAACGCGGTTTCCTTCGATGCATGCCGACTTGCTTGTTCGTAGTACAAGCGCAGCCGCCTACCGCGTAGCCAACGCTACAACGGGAACTCGGGCGGAAGGCGCGCGCTCTGATTGGTCGTGGGTTTTTGTTAATATCTCGTTAACGAAGCTTTGGACAATATTTTCGCTAAGGAAAAAGTTGTTTCAAATACCCCCTGAGTTACCCCTTTCAAGGAACTCCGATATTTTTGGGACACCCTGTATTAGGAATCCCATCAATCCCGAATGAAGATTTCCCCTTAATTTTCCTAATCGTTCTCGCTACTTCTTGTACTTTGATGAATAGGTTAAGGCCTTCTTCAGGACCAGTTGGATGAATTGCTCTATTAACTTCAGAGAAGTGTGTGAGATGTCTTTGGTGCATTCTAAAGTGGATTAATTCATCTTTAAGTTTTGAGCTCTCAGATTCTATTAGTTTGTGGAGACTGTTACTATTGTCATTGGGCGCACTAGTGTTGATTGCTTGATAATGTTTGCCCATGATATTTGCTTATATTCTCAGGGCCAGCTATCATAAGGTGGCTTCCTTCATTTAAGGTATGATCAGCGGGGATGTCTAGTTCAGCGACCTAGTTTTGGTTCCGGATGTCCAATTGTATCTTATCTATTGGCATGTATGGTTTGCTACGGAATAGTTTATTAATTTTGGGAAAGAACTTGTCTGTTCTCTGATGGTCCACTTTTTTTTCTTTGCTCTCCCAGTATTTACTAATGTTAGTCTTCATTTCTACTTCTATAGATCTTCTGATAGATTTTAAAAGTTCTTTAAGAAAAGTGGTATGCAAGGTTGTGTAACCAAGTTTGTATGTCCTGTGTAACTGTGAAACTATGTATGACTTATATGTGATAAGCTTCCTTATTTTATTATTGGTGTATATATCAGTGTAGTCCCTTCTTTTATATTTTGGAGCGGACTTGGCTAGTGCTGAACGGATGCTGAGTTCCAATGCCAGTAGATATTCATCGATTTCGAGGTTCGTAAGATTTCTGTCTTCCGGAATTAGAGTGGAACTGCCTCTATTGATCTTATGCCTGAATTTCTTCCAGTTACTCTTCTTGTATAAAATATGTGTCTTGGGTTCGGTGTCGGCGCGAAGGATCTCTAAATCGTTATCCAGTGAGATCTCTACTATAATTGCTCTATGGTCGCTGTCATAGTGTTGGGTTCGTAATTTGTGATTCAGCAGGTTTGTAAAGGTGGGCCGAATGTCGGCAATGCAGATATCCAGAAATGAATTTGCAGAAGGGAAGGTAGGTTCTGCAGGTGTAACTATTTTAAATTTATACCTAATTGAATGCGAAGCTTCCCAGCTCCTCATGTACCCCCCTCTGGTATTAGATGCTGAGTCCCCCCACTCTCTTCTGCCGGCATTCAAATCTCCCGCCATGATGAAATAGTTGCTTTGATCGTTAATACGATCTAGAAGCTCATTCAACTCACTTATGAATGGTGCATCTGAGCTATTGGTGGCATACAAACTAACCACGTATAAGTTTTTGCGGCCGCATTTAATTTTAATAATTGTGGCTTCTAATAGCGTTTTTGTAATAGAGTTTCTATATAGGATCTCTTCATATTTAAGAGCCTCTTTGATAAGTATAGCCGTGCCCCCTCCACGCTTATCAGCAGGGCGGTCGTTACGCGCTATATTGTAGCCTTCAAAGGCAATTTTTGTGGTTTTTATTTAATTTCGTGTCGCTTATTAATAAAATGTCCGGATTGGTTTCCCCCATGAACTCTTTCAGATTAGCTCTACGCGCATGTCTAATAATAGAATTGACGTTTAATTGACTTATACAGATGTTCAATTTTGGAGGCATTGATATTTATCTGCCTTTTAACGTCCGATATCTGTGCGGAGATTGCGCTTGCAATTTCATTTTTAAAAGTGAACAATATGTTCTGTAGATCTGTGTTAGGGTTTCGGTCAATTAAGGGTTGATGAAAATGAGCAACGCCCTGTCTGGCATACCTGTGCGATAAAGAGGGAGCTGGGAAATAACTATCATTCCTTGCCAATGACGCATCCTGCTGCATCGGAATCCGTTCCACGTGGTGCGAAGGTGCAGCACTTTGTGTAGCTTGCGAGAAGGATAAGCCAGGTGCAACCGGCTTGCTGATCTTATTCACCCTCTGAGCTATATCAGTTTTAATCTGCGTTCTCTTTGATGTTATGATATCCTGAGCTACCTTTAGATATTTGCAACCTCTATAGCTTGCGGGGTGACCCGATTCGCCACAGTTAACACATGCCGCCTGCGATGTGCTTGCATTTTTTTCCACTGAACATTCGCCAGGACCATGATTATTCAGGCATTTTACACATCTATACCCTAATCTGCAGTTGGCGCTAGCGTGGCCCACTCGTTGACAATTCCTGCATTGGAAGACTGCTCTTTCTACAGGGCTCCCAATGTACACGTTGACAAGCTAGCCTGTTCAGTTTGGTGATACTACTTGGGATACTTTCCGGTGAAAGCTGCACTAGGAAATGTGTAGGTGCGCATTCAGCCTGCCCTAACTTAATTTTAGAAATTTTAATTATTTTTACGTTCTGTAATTCCAGGCTATCGATTTCATCCTTAATATCCTGCTCATTAAAATCTCCCTGTATGCCTTTGAGCACCAGCAGTTTGTTTTTGAGATGATTAGGTGTATACGAATTAAATTTTGATATTAAGATTTTCCAGAATTACCTTCATTTTAATGTAATAATCCATCACCGTCACGCTGATGGTTGGGGTGTCACTGCCTATATCTTTTAACGTAATTTCTTTTCGAGGGATCTCATCCTTGACAGCTTGTAATAAGCTTTTAATTGACATCCCAGTACAATATATAGGAGGGGGTCTTAACTTACCCTTCAGATGGGTGGCGTGATTCTTCGTTGCTGCCTTAGATATATCAGGGGTAGTATTACTATTAACAGGAGGGTTGGACATAACCTCTGTATCCCCAACCTCCATTGTCGAATCATCTCCATCAATTGCACTCTCCGTGGAGAGCAAGTCAAACTGGTTGTGTGTAAGGGTTGGGGAACGTACCCCACCATGCTTAGTCAGAGACTGTGGACTCACAGGCCTTTTAGGAGTCAGCCGAAACTCCATTCCTTGATCCTGTAGTGAGTAGAATGCTCGCTCCTGCCCTCTATTTTCTTCCTTTCGACATTTAGGTTAGGAGTAACTGGGCATTGGTTTCGGACACCCAGTTTTTTCAATATCTTCTGGAATTCTTTCTCAGTAGATGCAGTGAGCGGCTGAGAGCTCATCCTTTTCTTTTCCTCAATTCCTATCCGGCTATTACCTTTACATGAGAATTGAGAGGATGATGGGAGCGACGCCATGAAAGGCGACGCTCCTAAACCACAATAAATACTGTTAAATTGCCGCAATTTGGGTGTAATCGGGATGTTCCAGAAATGAGAGGGTTTCCCGGGGCCCACTAAAGGTACCCTCAGTAGCAAACATATTAAACAAAATAATGTCAGAAGTGACTATGCTTGCAGAAACCGAATAGAGGTTATGCGACTAGCATACTCGCCCACTCGAACGAGACTTCCCGCTTACCACGTAGCCAACGCTACCACGGCAGCTCGGGCGGATGGCGCGCGCTCTGATTGGTCGGGTTATTTTGTTAATATCTCGTTAACGAAGCTTCAGAAAATATTTTCACTAAGGAAAAAGTTGTTTCAAATTACTCCCTGTGTCACCCCTTCCAAGGAACTCCACCATTTTTGGGATACCCTGTATATTTGATTACCTAATACGAACGCGACTTTCAAGACAAATTCAACTATATGGTATACTATGACCTTCAATGCCACACACATTGCTTAATTGCTTACATTTTATTTATATTGTATTTTTAATCAAATCAATTGACATTCAAGTAATTACCTCCGCTTACGATAACTTCTTTGGCCACCGAAATGCGATGAATCTTGTCGTCATGGAAGAATTCTACGCCAACTGCCCTTTTGTTGTTGTCGAAAAGGATTTTGGTTGCAGTGGAATTGAGCATTATATGGAGATTTGGCCGATTTTTAGCAGGGCGTAGAAAGGCGCGGGCTGTTGAAAGTCGTGAACCATTTCTTGAGGTAGTTTGAGCAATGGCGAATCCAGTATGAGTTCTTCCGTTTAGGTCCACAGCATCGTAACCTGTGAACAGTTTAAAGTGAATAACAATTGATTTTTCTTTTGTTGGAACCGCATGTTCCCCAACGCTGTTACTACGGAATGGTGGGCTTAGGCGCACATTAAAAGCAGGGGGACGCAGTGCAGCAAGTCCTACGTTTTGTAAGGAGACAGTTTCTGCTTCAGTTGTCACGCAGTTTTAAGAAATCGGAGGACGTATAAAGTAACAAAGCTAATTGTTGGTTTGTGGGGTAACAAACAAGTGAATAACGTCTGTAATTATACTTAGGTTTTACTTTGGAAATGTATTACATATCAATTACATACATGTATATGAAAATGAAAAACATTCTCTATCTCTCTCTGGTTACACACACACAGCGAGAAGTATCGGTGCTCATCAGTCCCATCAACGCAAATGCGGTATAAAAGTCCTACATATCCCCCCCCCCCACCACCACCCTCGAAATCGTATAAAGACAATCATTTTGCATCTTTTAAATGAGCAGGACTTCCCATCAATCTGTCCCGATGGATATTGTACATTTTTAATCCCAATGATTTCGTCAGTAAATCCGTTTGTCAGGCCGCATCGTAATACACTATTAACGGCACATGCGTACGACTATATAAGTTATAATATTACTCTTAATATCCTTCAGATACCTAAGGATTCTCGTGACTGCATTCCAATCTATTATTGCGCCAATTTCCCTTGTGTGAATGAAATATCTGTTCTCGTGCTCTGTGGCAGGTAGGTAAACCTGCCCTCCAGTTAGCTCTTTAAACGTAAGTTCTCTACTTCGTGATTCTGTATCTAACAATTAGTCGATATAATATATTATTAATTAAACGCTTGATTGATATGTACAACTGTTACCACGTTTCGGAGAGGTTACAGAGAGGGGAGGGGGGAGGCGGTGTAGGTACCGTAGTGTCGACTCAGGACGGTAGTCCAGGGCCGCCGATCTAATGAAGGCGAGTTTGCTGGTTTAATAGATATTTAAATACACGTGTACACGTGTATTAAACGTATCCGTACCTCGATCCCTGTATCTTTTAGTACACGGGTACCCGTGCACTACTTCACGTGTACAGGGTTGTAACGTACCGCTACCTACCGCCATAATTGTTTTCATTAATATTTCATATTAATCATTGTTTTGTAATATTAGTACTAAGGATTTGCGAGCGCCATGATACCCAACAAGAAACAGGGTACTAGCGAACGCGCAACGCACGCGCATTACCACCCCATTTCAAACGACGAACTCAGTGCCACGAACGAACCAAACGCGCTTGCGTAGACCGCGCGTTCAACCGGACGCCAAATAACTCAAGTCTAGTGCACGACCGGCGGAAACCGGATGCTAATTCTAATTGGTGCGCGAGTTCGCGAAGCAAGTCATTGGCGAGATCAAAGTCTCGCCAAACCGTATAAATACAGGCGCGCCAGCAGCCTAAAAGCAGACTTGGTTTTGCCAACGAACCAAACAGTAGCCGCTCAGTTTATCTTAAATCCACGTCCTAATACCTCCTTCAAATCCGAGGTCGCTTTAATTAGCCCCCTCATCTTCAATTCCGAGGTCGCATTAATTAGCCCCCTCACCTTCAAATCCGAGGTCGCTTTAATTAGCCCCCTCACCTTCAATTCCGAGGTCGCTTTAATTAGCCCCCTCAGCTTCAATTCCGAGGTCGCTTTAATTAGCCCCCTCACCTTCAATTCCGAGGTCGCTTTAATTAGCCCCCTCACCTTCAAATCCGAGGTCGCTTTAATTAGCTCCCTCACCTTCAATTCCGAGGTCGCTTTAATTAGCCCCCTCAGCTTCAATTCCGAGGTCGTTTTAATTAGCCCCCCCCCCCAGCTTCCTACTCCAAAGCGTGGGCCAGCTCATAGGCACCAGAAGAAAATACCATTTTGAAGGAAGGACGCCGACCAAATCAACTTCCATCTGGGGACGCCCCAACCGGCTACCTGGCTACCATCCGAAATCGCTTTAACTAGCACTCGGCTTCCATTCTAGAAAGCGTGGGCAAGCTGATAGGCAACAGGAAGCCAGTACAAAATCGAGAGAAGGAATCCTCTCGAATACCCTATTCAAACGACCTAGCGTCATTCCTTGTATTACATTTATATTACCGACTTAGCGTCGAGACTCTTGTTCAATTAGCGATCTAGCATCGTACTATTTAACTAATTAACCATTATATACCGAAATCGTCTAAAAACGAATCTTTGCGTTCAGCCCTACCGACCAAAGGGCCAAATTCTATTTCTTATCGACCAAGCGTAATTGTCGTTACTTTAATACCGACCGAAGCGTCTAAATCTATTTCTTATCGACCAAGCGTAATTTTCGTTACTTTAATACCGCCCGAAGCGTAAATCTATTTCTTATCGACCAAGCGTAATTTTCGTTACTTTAATACTGACCAATACGTCATTACGCAATTCTCAATTGCTCGAACAATTTATAATCAAATTCCCAAGACACCATGTCGTAATATATGTTCAGATCCGACCAAGCGTCAAACCCTTTATTTTGAATAAATTACTGTTGTTATTTTATGGTAAAGAAGGACTCTCGTTTCTTGAAATTCATTTCTTTATCTCACGCCACCCGAACCAATCCCACAATTCCACGAGTAACCGCTCTATTCGTGGAATCTCCTGTGACAAACGGAACGACCCGTTCTAGAACGTTATAGGGTCAACGTTATAAGTTGCAGCCCGCGCGCGCGCGAACTTGTACAATGGCAACACCGCTTCACGGACGCATTCCACTACAATCATGCGCCGATACTTCCGCCATCTGTCAGCCAATGACAAAAGTGTAGGGGCTTTTAGGTGCCAGTAGAGGGTGCTTTTGACTTTCGTCAGTGAATATTAAATTTGACGTAGCAGACGGGCAAGAAAACGGTAGTCATTTTAAGAGTGCAACCGCGTCGATCCCATTATCCACGTATGCAATGGTCCAGCAGCGGTATTAGACCTCACTGACGCGTTAGTGGCCCGAGCTGATGAATTTGGAGCATTTTTCGCATAACTTTTGAACTACAAAAGATATCGGAATGCAATTTGCGCCATAAAATGGGGACAAATTGTCCCCTTCTAATGATGGAAAGTTTACCAAATTTTACGTTTACTTAATTTTTCTTTTTTGAATTTTTTAACCATAATTGTTGCGAGAAGCCTTTGCAAACTGTTTATTTAAATACTTTATATAATGCTCTTTTTAAAATGCATGGCGCCGATGAACAGTAGGCTAGTTGTCCCTGTATCATTACTTTCACAAATTCGTTTCCTTTCCTGCGATTTTATCCTTAGTGTAGTGCATGCACAGATCGGAAGTAAGGGGTAACTAATAGGATGTGACGCTGTTTCTCTAGCATTCTTTGAATTTTTTCTAAAATTGTTGTGTCTGAATGTTTTAACGCTTTAGATATTATACACGACGCCTGTAGTGGCTTCCGTTTATGTCATCTTTTGGAATGGTACATGAAAATGCGCAGGCCGAATGCGCGTCATTATAATGTGGTCCCCTCCTCGAAGTGACAGAAAACATAACCTATATGCTGTACCAGATTTCATAAAGATACAGTTGCGGCGAATTAATAATATTTTGGAAGGATGTTAAGTCATACAAAGTTCACAAATGTAGCGCAAAAGAACGAAATAGCCAATAAACATTTATTGTCATGTAGCATATAGGTTACAATTTTCTGTCACTTCGAAGGGGGGACCACGTAATGATCACGCGCATCCAGCCTGCACGTTTTAAGTAGACCGGGCGGCCGCATGGAAGGGTACGTTCCCCACCCTGCAGTAGTGGTAGTTGGAACCAGAGATGGACATAAAATTATTTTAAATAAAAAATTGGTTTCCAATAAAAGGCAGAAATTTTATTTGAAACCAATCAAATATAAATAACCCGAAGTTATTTATTATACGAAGCGCCGTAAATAATGTTTTCATTCGACGGGAATTCATCAGAAGCTTCGAATAATGTTCTCCCTTTCATTTATATTTATATCCGAAAGTTATTTAAAGCTGGGCGAGCCTCGAGCGGCTTTGATCGAAGCCGTCGGCTCCTCGAGCTGAGCGACATTGTATCGTTCGTCGGCACCCGTCTAATCTGCAGCGCGAGGTTGCTCGGCGATGTGTCAACGATTATACAAAAACAGAATTTCTTTATTTTTCATCGTATCAATATGAAAGTGACAGCAATGGATTTCTTGCATTCTCCCGATTAAATTGACAAAAAAAATTAAATCGGACTACTTTTAACGAAACGGGCTTTCAATCCTGCAAACTAATTTTATGCGTAATATCGTTAACTGAGACTGTGAGAGCGAACTACGGACTAACCCACATTCTTTTCGAAAATGTGGTAGTAGCAATTACGTATTCCAATTTGGAACCATGTTCTTGAGCCCGGTGTGCGCCACTATGGGGTGACTTACGTTAATATCATCTTTTGAAACGATACGTCACTATTGTGGCTTTGATACGCAGGTGGCGAAAAATCAAGCCAACCCTGTTGTAGCTAAAATTATGGAAATTGAGACGGGTACGAGACCAGTCGACACATTGTTTTCAAACCTCGTTACAGTAATCTGGGGTGCGAGTGGTAAACCGGCCATAAACGCGGAGCGCCCGGCTCGCTTACCTGAGCCGGGAAATTCCGAATAGCTCTTTGCGACGTTAATTTGACAGCGACCATTCTAGAAATGAGCTGATTTTGTAGGTAGCACATCAAGGAACTGTTTCTGGTTATGTATAAAAACGGCAGAATTCTAACATCGTATATCAATCAACTACAGCGGTTTTCGGTAACGAACATTTCGAATCGCTTCGTGTGTTATTCAAACGAGGAAGTTCTGGGTTATTATTTCAAAACCGTCGTCTATTTTGCACAGAGACATAGAATATAATTTTACAATATTCAAAGGATGTCTAAGACTTTCCAGAACATCCTAATTCGAATAAAAGTTGAAGCGAATTCGAAACTTTCGGCCGGAATTTGAAGAGAATCTCGAGGTATCGAGATCTCGTCCGAATTTTGCCAACCTGTCTCGAAGCTCTGGTTTCCGAGCCCCCGGTGACCGAGTGCTACGAACCGCCCGATAGCCAACGCCTGGTCACGTCGTCGGTCGCGCCTTCGCAGAGTTCTTAACTCAACTGTCATTGAGATTTTGAGGGAACAAAATTGTATTCCATATTCATCCAAAATTCTAACATTTATTAATTAAAATGAGGCATAAATCCTTTGGTAACTGTAGTTAACAAAATGCGAGTTCGCAAAAGATTTAGCATTTCATCTTTGACCGTTTTTTTCGTCGATGTTTCCAGCGATGCATCGTTTAATTGAAAATATATGTATTGCTTGTAGCTGATTTAACTACGTTTCATGACGACGTACTACTTTAAACAATCTCGGGTATTGAGACGCAGGTATTGTAAATGGTTTTTAGATCTTCTGGAGGAAGAAGGATTTTCTGTTTCAGATAGGCTATTCTTCACCGACGAAGCATGGTTCCGCTTAGATGGCCACGTGAACAACCAAAACAGCAGGAACTGGTCCACGGCGAATCCAAGGGAAATCCGGGAAAAGCCCCTTCATTCGGCGAAGGTGGGAGTCTGGTGCGCGATATCGCGTAAGCGAATTGTGGGACCACTTTTCTTCGACACCACCATAACTGCAGGAACTTTTGTTGCAGTTTATTTCCATATTGGAACCCGAGGAAAGGGACTGTTGGTAGTAGTAAGGCTAGGCGGGTTCTAGACCAGGTCCTCTGAGGGGAGCGCGGGGGCGGTGGGAAGTGAGGGCGCGCGGAGGAGCGCGGCGAAGAGAAACATTGGCGCGGGGCCTGCGGGGAGTGGAAGAGCGGTTGCGCGCGCACGAGCCGCGGAGTGGGGGAAGCCGTAATCGTGGAGGGGATCAGTCCGGGCCGAACCGCCGCGGAGGCCTCTCCAGACCGTCGGAAATTTTTCAGAGGGAGGCATTGACCCCCGAAAAAATCTCTATCAGAACTTGGCCCACCCGAAAATTTTTTCAGACCTAACCCAGGGTGGGGACTGTCCTAGAATTTTTTTTTCCAAACCAATATGCATCAGAAATTGTTTCGGACGATGTAGGGAAAGATCGGCGTTTCTCGACACCGCGTCTTCGCGGGAAAGAGACGGAGAATTACTTTAAACTTAAAATTCTAGGAGGGAAAGGGACACCACTACATAGGGGATAGAATCGCATGCATTCTAAAGCTAACAGTATTTCAAAGCGTTCCGATTTAACGTCGCTGCGTTTCGCGCGATCACGCGTAATTCGACTCCTCTGGAGCAGCCGTGCAGGGTGACGTCACTTGGCAGCGCGAAGAACGAAATAGAATTATGCAGCGTCAGCAGAAATCTTTTTTTCTCAACGCAGAGAAATAATAATTATTGAAACGGCGAATCTTAAAAATTAGGCGGTGAGAGGAGGAACACGGGTGAATGAAATGGAGAAATAATATACGTTTAAGATATATATTGTTACAAATCATAAAATTAAAAGAATAATATGAAGGAATAATATAGAATATAAAAAAATAATTAAAATTTATTTGGCTTAATTATCCCACTCGATCACATCGTCAGCAAATAGATTAGTTAATGGTAAATCAATAGGAACTTGCACAGGGTCTGTTTGAACTGCAACAACACTAGCCCGAAGCCCCGATACTTTATTCCTATAGGTATCAAATTCAATATTTTCCGCTTTGACGTTTCGCCAAGCCACACTCTTTGGGTGATACGCATAATTATTCCGAGATATAATTATTTGTACATTATCATCATCATCGAAATCGCCTAAAAACGTTTGATGCATCCAATATTCCTCATCATCCTCGAAGTAGTCGTGTATTGGATTATCGCATTTTTTAAAAACTTTTAACAAAATGTCGCCATCCTGATTAGCTTCCGCCTCATAAAGTTCTGCACATCGAATTGCTTCGGTTTGAACCGCAACATTTCGACAGGCCACATACATTTTCGGGCTGGATGAATGGATAACTGCCGCAGCAGCGGTGATCGCAGCGGTAGCCGGACGTTTCAAATTCATGGGCAATGACATAATCTGAAACCGAGTTTTCTTATAATTCTCAAAGTTACTAACACAACGATTCACTAAAATATGATAATTGAAACTTACGGTATTAATCGATTGTATTTCCATGCGTTGAACGATTGATAATATCCTTCAAAAGCAATCTTCTTCAAAGCAATTTCACGTAACACAAAAAATGAAAAAAGTGTTTCAAAGAACTGTCAAAGTGACTGCACGTTGACCACGATTTGAAGACAACTGGTCTCGCTGCATCTCCAAGCTCCCACATGTGGGCCCATGCCTAAAGTTGCATAGCTTTGCAAAGTAGGATGCCTTTGTTCTTCGCCATCTTCATCACAGGCCACTTGCATTTTCGCTGACCATCCTCACCTTCTATACATATTCGAATTATTCACTAACCATCCTCAGAGTGCACTTATCATGTTCATCGAATTCTTCTCCCTTCTTCTTTGGACACATCATTCGACTAGGTCACACCACTTTTGATCGCGTATCGAACGTGTATTGGACGTCTATTGAACCACTTTCAACACATAACGTAACACTTTCAACGACTATCGTATCACTTTCAACGTCTTTCGTACTACTCTGAACGTGTATCAAACCTGTATTGGACCACTTTCAACGTCTATCGTACCCCTCTGAACGTGTATCAAACGTGTATTGGACCACTTTCAACGTCTATCGTACCCCTCTGAACGTGTATCAAACGTGTATTGGACCACTTTCAACGCCTAACGTACCACTCTGAATGTCTATCAAACGTCTATCGTACCACTTTCAACATCTATCGTACCACTTTCAACGCCTAATGTACCACTCTGAACGTGTATCGAACGTCTTTTGAACCTCTTTCAACGTCGATCGTACCACTTTCAACGCCTAACGTACCACTCTGAACGTGTATCGAACGTCTTTTGAACCTCTTTCAACGTCTATCGTACCACTTACAACGCCTAACGTACCACTCTGAACGTCTATCAAACGTTTATCATACGTGTATGGTACCGCGTTGATCAGGAATCGTACTACTTGTACATAATAATTATAACTATCGTCTTAATCTAGCGTACATGCAGAAGGTTGGAGGTTGAGGAGGGTGAAGAAAAAACAGTTATGCATTAAAAATTGATTATATTTTATTTGTGTATTTCCCTCTGGCGTTTAGACCACCAGTTGAATATTTTAAATACATTTTGCATGGCACAGTGCTTTGCGTGTCTGCCACATCGGAGAGTATTAACTACGTTTTGCTTATTTAGGGATTTGATATCCTCGTAGTCATTGTCTAGCGTCTCGATGATCACGTCCGCTCACGTATTTTCATCGAGGAAATCCACGAGCCAATCGCGTTTCTGCAGCCCTTTAACGTATACGACATGGGGTGTGTCATCTTCCTCGTCGATCGCATCGGCTACAGCTTTCATAATTAGCTGTTTAGCCATACTGTACGGAACGTCTCCATCTTCCCAACGTAGTCCATGATGTGTTGCCACCAACCACCGGATGCTCGATTTGTCGGATTTTGTAAGAAGATATTGTGGCATCGAACTCCCAAAAATATAGTGCGAGAGAATTGTTCCCTTTCGTAGGATAGCGCAGTAATTTAATTGATTTTGCGCACCACATTTGTCAGCGGATTGTATTCAACTACCCGATCGTGCAGAATCAGACAGTAGGCCGTAGTATTTGCAGGTACGTTTTCTTTACAATCAAATTCTATGCGCACGTCCACGGTGCTATTCTTGATCGGCTCATTTTGTCGCGAGCAATCAATCACCACGAGGGGGCCAAATTGCAAAAATTGGGCCACGGTGAATAATGCCTCATTGCAACTATGTCCGTAATACGATTTACGAAAATGCGTATACATGTTAAATAAGATGGCGTGCCTATTCTTGTCAAAGTCCAAGTTCATGTCATCGTACGGGTAAAATTCCGAGTTGAGAAAAAGTTTTACATTGGTCAATTTGCAGTGGTCAAATCGAGTAACATCTTCAGTCATCACATTCTTTCGAGCAGTCCGTAGAGCAAAAATAATGTATCGCGGCTTCTCCAACTGTGCAGCTGCCTTCACGGCCCACGAATGCTTGGTCGTGCTCTGTAAGAGAGGATACTCGTACAGATCCCACGAGCGAAAACTGATGCTCAGGTTTTGTCCACTTTCCAAAGCATGTAGCAATGACAGCTTATTAACGTCGTTCAGCGTCACGTGAGGCATCCGCCATTGCACTTTAAGTAATTCAATTTCTGGTTCCAACGTCGGCGATCCTATTAGAGAATTGTTATCGTTGCGCGATCGAATTAAAATCAATTCGTGACGTGCATTAATAACCATGCGTTTGTAGTCCTCGCAAAATCCCAACAAATATTTGAGCGGGATGATTTTTCACTATCAGCTCATCGTGCCGTTTCAAGCCCCATCCCGCATTCTCCATATTTTTGTCTTCATCAGATGTCATCGATACATAGTTTTTAAGCGTGCTAGTTATTCCAACGTTTCTGTTACGATCAATCTGCACACCATTCAGTTCGTATCGAATCTCATCAAATATGAATGCCATGCAATTATTCCCCAACATCACCGTTGATACATCATTCGGCTTATTTATCGTCAATTTCCCCTCCAGGTAGAGGAAACTTTCACACGGTAATGTGTATAAATCCTGTTGTTGTATAGGAATTCTTATCTCATCGCTGTATCCAAACGTCGTGTTGACGTAAGGGTTGTATGTGTGAGTCTCAAGCTTGACGATGCGATCATTAAACGTCGGCTTCGCGCCAATGCTTAGAATGTCGGTCATTTTTCAACTTAATTGCGTACAATGAATCCCAGCGATTTCAAAAATGCAATGTTCGCAGCACTGAGCCTCTTCTTTTTAGCGTAATCAGAGCTGTTGCAGTTGTTGTTGTTCTTCTACTTGTTGTTGTTGTTGCAAACAATTTCGTTTGGAAGAAACGTGTTTCTGGAGTCGTTCAACACAAGCATCTCATTCGACCGCACCACATGTATTATCATCGACGTCGTCATACGTGCAGTCTGATGGTAATCTCTTCACCTCGAAAATCAAGCAACCGTCCGTCTTGATCCACAACGCGTATCGTTAGATCCGAAATGACCTGTGCGGTGATTGGAAGGTAAATGATCTGCGCGGGCGTTTCCGATATCTTATATCCCGGCGGTACTCTGGGAGAAAATTCATGTATCGTATGTACGCGCTTCCCATTGCTGTACGCGCCAGCGGTCACGCTACATTCTACGCGAATAATGTTCACATTCATGATATTAATCGGATCGTCCGATTCGTGCCACTGTCCCGGTTCTAATACGCGATTCGTCGAGAATCCCAGTAACGATCCAATGTTATTGGGCTTCGTAAAGTCTACAATGAACGAGCAGTACAGCTCACTTTTCATGGTGTTGTTGTTGGGGCGCAACACTATAGGATACTCATCGTTGTCGCTGCCATCGTTGGCATCGGTGCCATCGAGTTTTTGAGGATACCGCTCGAGTAATCGTTGTTTCAAATACTTGGCAATGGCGTCTAATTCGTATGAACCGTGGGGAATCGTAATGTATTCATGGATGGTGTCGACGCTGCTGTTGGTCTCATAGTTTGTGGTGAAGTAGAATTTATCGTTGCTCGAGTCGATGTTGGGTATTGTATGGTAAGTTTCAAGGGTTGTTAGGCCAAGCTCGTAATCATCGTCGCTCAAATCTATGGGTGGAAAGTAGCTCACCGCGAGGGTGCTACTCTTGCCGGTTAGAGTGAATGTTAACGACGTATTCCAAGCTGTACGACTGGACTCGTACTGAATCAAAGTGGTGAGAAGTAAATCCTTAAATTTGCGGGCAATCGTTTGTAGAAAGCGTAGACATAGTTGACCACAATTGCTCTGATTGTACTCCTGATAAGGCGCGTGATTGTTTTCGATTTTCACGACATCTTTATCCAGATATTGTACCAATTCCTTAGGCGGTCGAAGATTGCCAAAGCTGTCGAAGTATACAGCTCGACGCCTCCTCTTCGCATAAGCCACCCAATGAGTCCCCGGTCCCTCGACATTATCCAAATTCACGATATCGCTCTCGTTTCGACGTACTCCTCCAATAGGTAGTGCATTGCGCATAAAAACACCTCTAAAAAATGGAATACGCATACGTTTTGCCAACTCCCCCAATTGCGCATCTGTAGTTACGCCCTCGGGCATTTTTATTGTCTTTTCGGCGTTTTTTTTTTTGTTTCGATATTCCCTGTCCGCACTTGTATGGTGCGAGATAAAGTCCGCGACCTTCCATGGTGCGATTATGACGCTGCATTTCCTGCAGCTGATGTTGCGCCGCCTTATTATCGTTTACCGCCTTGGCGATCTCCGCTGCTCCACCGGCTAATGATCCGAGAACACCTAGCAGCGGGAGAAGTGGTAATATGCCACCTCGTTTTGCCACCGGAAGTATCCGCTTTTGCGATGCTCTCCTTACAGTCCTTTTGCGGGGTTTTGTTTTCATCTCCATTCCGATTTTCGTCTTAGCTTTCATAGCTGCCCAAACAGCTGTAGCAGCACCTCTTTCACCCAGAGTCGAGTCTCGCGCAACGAGGCGTTTTCGCGCTTTGTCAGCGAGAACCTTATCTGCCGTGTGCCTTTCACCGAGGTCGTTGCTACGCGAATATGCAATATCGTGTTCGCGACACGCTGCGTCCAACGGATTGATGCCTCGATCGCCTCTAGCCAATCGTTTTGCCAGATGAGTTCCTGGACCACAAAACTAATATCCCGGAATATGTAATTCGATAGGTAACGCGTTTATCGCCCGATTTAACAGACCACAACCTTTCTTTACTCTCTTCGGCGACATTCGCTGCAGTTTTTAATCAATGGTGCTGGATCGTCGATATGCGTTCGCTGCCAAGGGCGATTATAATGTTCCAAGCACCGACGATACTGCTGAACCTCAGAATCGGCTTTTATATGCTCAGGGTGTCTGTCCCACAACTGATCGATGTGTCTGCGAAACTCTCGCAGTAGAATAATCTTTGGTATATATTTCAACTGCTCAGCGGTTAGGTCTCGAATATCACAATTATCCGAAAGGATCAGAAGCATTTTGAATAATGAGCTGTTTTGCTTCGGCGCGAGCCTATAAATAGAGCGCTCCGCAGCTTCGACGTATCAAAATCATTTTTCGCAGTTCACGGAGAGGATGCGATTCGTGCGACAACCTGTGGCGATACGCGTGACTAATTTTGACGATAAATCGCAAATGATGTCTCCGAAAACGAGACGCAGACACGATAGCATGCTACCAAACACTATACGCTGCCTCATTTGTGGCCCATCAAATTGTGAAAAGACCAACGTGCTGGTCAGCTTGTTGGAAAGTCCTCACGGCGTGTGCTTCGAGAACGTGTACGTGTATTCCAAGTCGTTGCAACAGCCAAAATATAAGTATTTGGAGAATTTATTGACTCCGATAGATGAAATTGGCTACTTTACATTTTCAAATAACAGTGACGTCATCCCACCGAGCGAATCGCTTCCGAATTCCATTTTTATCTTTGATGACGTGGCATGCGACAAGCAAGATACGATAAGGGAATACTTTGCAATGGGGCGCCACTCGAACGTCGACTGCTTCTATCTCTGTCAGACGTATGCAAAGATTCCCAAACATCTTATACGCGACAATGCGAATCTGTTGATACTGTTTAAGCAGGATGGTACCAACTTGAAACATGTGTACAACGATCGTGTAAACACTGATATGTCTTACGAGGATTTCTGCGCTTTGTGTCATAATTGTTGGCAGCGGGAGTATGGTTTCATGGTGATAGATAAAGATAGCGCAATGTCCAATGGACGTTATAGAAAGGGATTTAACGAGTTTGCGGTACCGTGAGATGCTCAATCGTCGTCAACACGTCGGTGGGAAAGCAACGTCTGCGATACAATGATGATTAGTAGTCAGGAGATTAAGGATCGCGAGAGAATAGCGATGGAAATTGCAAAAACCAGCGAATCCATTCGCAGGAAACATCAGTCTTTGAAGCCTGACAAGATGGATGAAGATATCGCGCTGGAAAGATACTTTAAACCTATTACCGAGCCCTTAAAACATATTGTGGAAAATACTGCTGAGACAGAAGCTGACATATCACCTGCGACGAGTATGAGCATTGAAACATTAACGCCTAAAACAAAAATCCGGCCGAAATGGAACGCATCGCGTAAAAGAAGTAGTATACAGTCATACATGTCATTGGAAAATTCGCTCGTAACCTCCACACCAGTTCAATCGAAGCGGAAACGGTTGAATGTCGCATCAAACGATTCCACGGTTCCTCCTGCGTCAATAAATACATTTCCCGATGTACAGTCACTCACAAGCAATGATGACGAAGACGTGTATGAAACTTCTGCCGATGAGTCGCTTGCAGCATCTATTAGAGAGCAACTCCAAACATCCGATGGGCAAGAAACGTTTCGCAACCATTTCGGTCCGCTGGGACAAAAATACATGAGCGCAATCCTAAGTGGTGATAGGGATACGACCATAGATTATGTGTACGGTGTACACTTTGGTGGTAGTGGAATGATGCTGGGGGGTAAGGCTTTCGATATGGACAAGGATGATAATATAATCATAGACGGTGTAAGATATGGAGAAACGCCCGGTCTGTACGAACTGATTTTCAAGAGAATTCCCGATGATGCTATATACACAGATGCAGATAAACAAAAATACAAAAGTATACTGCTGATGACGAATGCTCACAGACGTGGGCATAGCGCACAAAATCCCATATTGGGTAACAAGGGATACAAGTACAAACATGTAATTGCGCCACTACTACCCCGTGCATTGACCAGTAAAGCGGGGAAAGGTCTAAGGACACCACGAGTCATGGTGGTAAACGATAACAAGATCGATTATGTGCACTGGGATGATCCCAACGAGCTGGTGGGTCGATTGCATTTGCTGGAAGCGTCGCGTCAGGCGGGTAACAACTCGCCCGACAACGAAATTCTATCGATTATCGAGGAACTCCGTGAGGCAGGCCTCATTATAAATTAAACCGCACGCCGATGATGTGCACTGTATGCGTCGAAATGCCGATCAACAAATTTGGGGTATCGCTCGAGAAGAGTGGAGCAGCTGCAATGGACTATTACAAATGGAGCGGCATGCTTCGAAATTATATGCGTGATAACGCTCCTTGCGTGACCGGTGCCGACTTTGATGCAAAATCGCGCAAGATACGACGCGTAGCTCAGCAGGTCGCCGACACAGATGCCGTTAATAAACTATATGTGGAAAAGAGCATTAAACTTTTGAGAGAGCAGCAGGAAGAATTAGAGATGAAGCTGGTCGCGTTTCAGAGAGATATGCTGACGTTGCAAAACAGCGTTCAAAAGATATCGCAAGCACTGAATCCTATCCCGCAGCAACAATGCGAAGGAGAATCAGGCGAGACGGTTGAACTTGTCCAGAATTTCCTTGGGGCGGTGGAGAGCACGTGATGCACGTACACGATAATTATCACATCATTCGTGGCAAAGATACATCTGCGATCAAACATGCAGCCATTATCGAAATCCATGAGTGAAGAAAACCATGGCCACAAGAATCTACAACTTGTGGAGGAATTGCACGCTCCAGCTCGAAGACATTTTCCTCAGAGGCGCCTCATAGTGCGTGGATACGACGATCTGTGGCAAGCTGACATTGTAGAAATGCGTCCATACTCGCGATTCAACCAGGGTCACCACTACATACTCACCGTCATCGACGTGTTGAGCAAGTATGCATGGGCGTTGCCGCTCAAGACTAAAAGTGGCGCTGAGGTGACTAAAGCGTTTGCAAAGATATTTAGAGATCGATATCCGAAAAATTTGCAAACCCATCAAGGAAAAGAATTTTACAACACCGATGTGCAGAAACTCTTGAAAAAGCACGACATTAATCATTATTCGACGTATTCGGTGATGAAGGCCTCCGTCGTAGATCGTTTCAATCGAACTTTGAAGAAAAATATGTGGAAACTGTTTACGCTCAATGGAACCTATAGATGGACCGATGAGCTACCGCGTCTACTTGCAGAGTATAAGGCGCGAAAACATAGAACCATCGGAATGCGTCCTAGCGATGTTACCCCTGCGATCGCCGACAAGCTGCTAGTCACCGTATACAGCAACCTAAAGATCGCTGCTCCAGCGAGATTTGAGTTGGGCGAGTTTGTGCGCGTGAGCAAATTGAAAACCATCTTCGATAAAGGCTATACGCCGAATTGGACAACGGAGGTGTTCGAGATAGCCAAAGTACAGGCAACTAATCCCGCGACGTATCTGCTCGTCGATTCCTGTGGAAAACCCGTTGCCGAAGGATTCTATGAACACGAGCTGCAACGCGTCACCGATCCTGATGTGTATCTAGTGGAAAAAGTGCTGCGTAGAAAGGGGGATAAGGTATACGTCAAGTGGCTGGGGTTTGATAAATCACACAATTCTTGGATAAATAAAAATAATGTATTGTAAAATAATAATAATAATAATACATGATTCAATAAAATACAATGATATATATGTGTGAGCAATTTTATTTTACATAATTCCACTATTTTATTAGAACGAGTTAATAAATATAATAATTTTTATATATGTGCAAAGAATTTTATTTTATTTTTATGCAATAATTCCGCTATTTATAAGAACGAGTTGATAAATACAATAATTTTTTATTTTACAATGGTATTCTACAGGGTGTCCCACTAAGGAATGGACAGCGCGATATCTCTTAAAGTATTGTCGATAAAAATATAAAAAAATAGGGAATTGCATGGTTCGAGTGGGCCCATTTATTAGCGCGAACGAATTTTGTTTTCGATTATTATTTTAAAAGATACGATGGTCAAGTTCGGTTTTTCAAATGGAACTATTTTTTTTTGAAGACCTGAGTTGATAGTGCGTTCCAAGATAAATTCAATAAGCTTTAATGTATACACTTTATTTCCACTGGTTTTTAAGATATTGCGCTTGCAAATTTACTGATTTTCACTGCAAGAAACCCCTCTGGAATGGCAAAAACCGGGGGCGGTCTTACTGGCGCCACGGGTGGCACTGCCTGTTGAAATGGATATTTACCTGCCAAAGGTCTACGCCAGAAATGGCAGGCCCAAAGGCTGGACAATACTTTTCCGTCAGAAATGCTACTTAGGTAGGTACATCTGCGGTATCGAGAAGCGCATCGTTACTTTTATTTCGCACTTGCTTCTACGCTCGGGTGGCCGGTTCTTTTGTGAGGGATGCAAATCCGATTGGTTCTGATACAATCTGCTCCCTATGGTTGAAATTTAGTCTAGCAACTTTCACTCCTCCTAACCTAACCAATCCAACTTGCATCCCTCCCAAAAGAACCGGCCATCCGAGCGTAGAAGCAAGTGCGAAATAAAAGTAACGATACGCTTCTCGATACCGCAGATGTACCTACCTAAGTAGCATTTCTGACGGAAAAGAATTGCCCAGCCTTTGGGCCTGCCATTTCTGGCGTAGACCTTTGGCAGGTAAGTATCCATTTCAACAGGCAGTGCCACCCGTGGCGCCAGTAAGACCGCCCCCGGTTTTTGCCATTCCAGAGGGGTTTCTTGCAGTGAAAATCAGTAAATTTGCAAGCGCAATATCTTAAAAACCAGTGGAAATAAAGTGTATACATTAAAGCTTATTGAATTTATCTTGGAACGCACTATCAACTCAGGTCTTCAAAAAAAAAATAGTTCCATTTGAAAAACCGAACTTGACCATCGTATCTTTTAAAATAATAATCGAAAACAAAATTCGTTCGCGCTAATAAATGGGCCCACTCGAACCATGCAATTCCCTATTTTTTTTATATTTTTATCGACAATACTTTAAGAGATATCGCGCTGCCCATTCCTTAGTGGGACACCCTGTATAATGTCCCCAGGGCAGCATGTCAGTTGAATCGGGTACGATATACCGCTTGTCGTCGTATGGACTTAGAGCGATTTTGGATTCCGAAATTGTGTACACTTTGTGCAATTTCGACCGTATGCATGATTGCCTGCGAACCATTTCGATCTCCTTTTGCAAACACTGCGCGTAGTCGTCGAAAGTTATCGTTCTGGCTATGACGTTGGTCTTGACGCCTTTCGCCTTTTTCGTATCTTTTTTGCCATCTACGCGGAGTGCATACATTTTCGCTCTAAGACCTATGAATTCGGTCAATATCATCCAATTATTTTCGTCCTTCATCAGCCCCGGAACCTTCTTATTTAAGCGGGGCATATTATATGGATTGTCAGTAGGATAATCGCTTATGTCGAATCTATCGATATTGCGTTTCATGGACTCGTAGATATCATCGCATTGAATGTGATAGATGAGGCTATCAGTGTCTGTGTATAGAATTTTACAATTTTGAGCGTGCAGGGGAGACATGTACTCGTGATGAAATTCGTACAAACAAATTTTTTATATGTCTAGAATGTATATACGAATGTACCCACGTATATCGGTTTGTTGAATTTCACCTCGAGTTTTCGCAATTCAACAGCTATTAAATTTTCCAAAAAAAAAACACTTCTGCTGTAGAAATTCGGTTTCACGATCATTGCCTGCGCGCTATATCGCCCTTCCCAATGTGTTAAAAGTTTTATGTCCACCTGATTTCGCACATTTTCCATAGTTTTACCGAATACCGCGTTGTTCATCAATTTGTACAAATTTTTTTCAAAGTCGTTTGTCGCGCATGTTCTAAACCGTGTATTGAGTTCGATGTAATCGCGGAGCCAGGGAGATTGAGCGAATTGAAGCGCGCGGTGTATCTTTGTAATACGAAGACCGTCACTCGGGCACTGCTGCAGGTTGCGATAATGGATAACGTAACGCTGCTTATCGTATACCGTCGCGAGTAACTTGTCCTGTCTGCTGCCAGGTGGTTTGGCACGCGTCGGGCAGAACGGTAGATCGGCGTGAGCGTCGTGCAGACGTTGCGGATATTCCAGATCTACCTCGAGAATGTATCCCATGGGCGAATCGACAGCGATTGAAGACACGTCAAAATTTGCGACATCTTCCACACATTGAAATTTGGCGTATGGTAGGGGCTGGCACATTGCCCATCCGTACAAATTGTTCACGTCAAAGTACATCAAGTACGATGACTGTTCTGATGGGTCGTACGATGACATGTACTTGTTATTGGCGTGTGCGTATCTTCCGGAACATTGGCTTAAACCGCCACGTATACCGCGTTCGATAAACATGACCATATCAACGTCTGTGAGCAATTCGAATGTAATTTTGGTATGATTTAGCATGGCATCCCACGTAAGGCCAGGTAAAGTATAATAATGCGCTGAATCTAATCCGTAACTCTTGATACAACTTTCGCGAAAATTTTCAAAAATATCTGCCAATAACAAGACATCTGTTTTCAAATACAAGTCGCTGTATTCGCCCAAGGTTCTAATTCCGAAACGCTGCCAGACAATCTCGGCGTGTGCGTAATCGCTCTCGGATACAGTCTCACCCGTTAACGAACTGTAGAATGACTCGCGCGGTGGTAAGCATGGATCCTGCAGCTTGTTCGCACAATCAAGGTATTCGTATGGAAATACACCCTTTCGCGTCAATAAATTGAAATCTTCGATGGATAATGTTTCAAATTCGGATCGTAAAATTTGTAATTTATCCGCGCTAAGAAAAGATGCTAATTTGTCGAGACTGGTCTTGAGAAATTTGTACGAATCGATGAATCGCAATTTAATACATTTTCGCGAGTCTGAGTCAGCCGTATCTTCAACATTTTTTGTGAATGAAATGTACTTTTCTTTCGTTATGGGCAATACGTCAACGCTGCCTTCGAAAGCGGTAGCTATTTCCTCGATAATGAAATGCGAATCGTAGCCGGATAAATTATGGAAAACTATAGGGATGTAAAACGCATTTTTATAATTTAAATTGCACTCCGAATGTGCTGGGCCTCTAAACCGTCCGGATAGATGGCAATGATCGCGAACTCGTACATCTTCAGCCTTGAACGGTTCTTCGCAAATATGACAGTATGTTGCATCGCGAAATGTCGTCCATTGTTCGGGAGTTAAATCAAGCATGGGAACATTGCTGGTCAGAATGAGTTTGGCGAAGTTTGCAAAATTTTCCAGTTCGTTGACGAACCATGAAACACAATCCGCGTCGCGGCGACATCGATACGTCGACAGTGATGTATCGTACGAGCAATGCATATAATATGCAATGCTGTGCACTTTATGGTGTTGATACGCGCGCAATTTACTATTCATTTCACCCATTCGGTGATTGTCCTCTGTTTTTTCAATGATGCACTCAAGATCGGCGTACACCACGAAGGGGAGCCGCTCCTTCATACAGTGGTTGCTGAATTTGAGCAGATTGTTTCCTTCGCTGGGCAACAGGATGGCGCAATCATTCATTTGCCCGCAGTCCAGCGAATGGGCCTCCAACTTCTCGGCAGATCCAAAGTAGTGCATGCATCTGCAAAAACTAAAAAAATTTTATTTAATTTTTTTTTCAACGATATTTTTTCAACGTTTCATAAGTTTATATACATACCGATCACAGATGAATTTCTTTGCCTTCTTCTTTCTCAACTGTGCGCTCACCAGCCAGGATAAGTCCTTGATCAGCACAAAGTGCCCTACATCGCCGTGCTCATGAGTCGGCGTGTAGAGCAGATTGACGTGTCGATCCCTCTTTTGGCTGGTGAGGCGCAACGGAAAGACCGTCGATCCTTTCTCCATCCCGAAGGTGTACACGTTGACGGAGATGCCGTTCTGCCGCTCAAACTTCCCAAGCTGCTCCAGGGATATTGGAAACTGAATGCCCTGGAGATTTAGCACGGATGCATAGTTGAGGTATGAACTTGAGCGATCAACGTGTATTTCGGCTGGATGGAGAGCTGCAACCACTGCCCACGCGAAACTTGCATTGTCCGGGGATTGCACACTAATCGTCGCCTTCTTCAGCGACAATTTCCGAGGCAACTTGAAGTGACACCCGGCACGCAGCGGATTGTACTTATTAACATTGACGGTTAGGTTGAGAATCCTCGTCAATGCCCATCCGCTATCGCGTTCCTGGAACTCTTCCAACGATGCCAGGGTGGGTTCGATGACACATCGTTGGTACCACTCCTGTAGATCGAATGTACCGAAGAGTTCGCAGTTCCGGGTATTGATGCTTTTACAGGCATGTTTGTCCCCCGCCACAAATTCGCCGTTGAACATAGTGTTCACTTTGAGGCTTCGGCGTTTCCTCAAAGCGCCCCGCACATGCTCCAGCACAATGGTCCCCGCATCCTGGAGGAAGTTGCGCGGCTCGATATAATTCGAATTTAACACGGCACCAGTTAATACGCGACTATCGAACGCAGTGTCTATTTCGCGCCACAAAAGTCCTGTGCTCGAATGTCCGGCACCTTCATGCACGAAACGTCCGCGCAACGAATATTTTAATCCTTCGAGCCGCGCGATTCGAGTAATCAGCGATTGCTGAACACCGATCGATAATCGCGGGCGTTTCACTCTGCTGTGTTCTTCCAACGATTCGATGCACTCGTTGCACCGTTCTTCCCACGCGAGGTACTCTTCGCGTGAAATCAATCGTGCAGATTGATCCAACAATTGACGTTCTACTTCCGCGAATTCTCCCATGGTTGTAAATGGAATGTGTCTTTTCCGCGCAACACGATGCAGCGATTTGAGACTTTGTGCAGTTTAGAGTGCGCTTTTAAGACTGATACCATGGTTTGGTATCTCTGCCTAACTCCTTTGGCGTACTCCCATCCCTCGAATGCACCGCATGCAAAAACGACAATCCGTCCCAGCATGGTTCTGTGTAGTTTCTGCCGATACAGCATAATTCTTTCTATGATTCGCGCGTATGACGAATTAGCGCGCAAAATCATCCGACACAGTTTCTGCTTACACCGCATAAGTCTAAGATTCGGCGCTTTCACAGATATTATATTACATTCAACACGTGTCGAGACTTTTATCCTTGAAGGTGGGGCTCAAATTACATACAATCGCGCGATATGCTGCGATGTTAAGATTGGAAAACATTATGGAAAAATTGGTAGCTTTAAAATAAAATGCTGTGGTGGGGGAGGCAATTGCACCTCAATTTAAGCCGAGCTCTTGGACGCTATTCCATCAATCGCTCAGTAGCCTCAGTGACTTTGACGGAACAGACGGTACTCCGTAAAAAATATAGTGCACATCAAAATGTACAAACACAGCTTAAACGATTCATCCTGCGCAGCCGGCAACGATGGTGGGTTTCCAAATAAGTGCCAACAACAGCAGCTCCAACAACATCATCAACAATCCAATATGAGGTATGTACGCGTTACTATACACTTTTCATTTACTCATTCACTGTAAACGCAAACGATCGAAGTATCAATTTCATGTACTTGTTTTTTACAGTTCTGGATCCGTATCGCTAAAAATGATGAAAACATCGAAACCATCAATCGTACGGATCCTGGACGTGATTATCCACTAACTGCAACAGCTTATAAACGTCTAACTATAGGAATTCGCATTGGTATGGATTTGTGCCACGTCGAGATCGCCATAGCCGACAATAAAGGCAGCGAGTTAAGCTTTTCAATGTCTACGTGGAAGCTCCTGCTACAAAACGAGGTGGACATACTCCAACGATTACGCAGCACGCAACATCGCCCCAAAGTCACATTATAATTGATCATTTACGACTAGAGTTCCCCCGTATGCATGATAATAAACTTATTAAAATCACCGATAATCGCGTTGTCATATATATGACTGAAGCCACGATGTGTAAACTATTCGCGTACAATCATTGCATTGAACATATGTATACGTGGCTAACTGAAAATATGTACTCTGTAAGCAGTAAATATCCCACTTTCGTAGACGTTCTACGTAGCGCTACCGTGCCAACAGATTATGTAAAATTAATTTCTGAAAGCGAATACTTCGAACAGCATTCATTGATCAATTGTGAATTGTTAGCATGTGCAATCAATCATACTGTATATGATGCTCGTAATAAAAAATGTTAAATTATATTCTTTTAATTTTATGATTTGTAACAATTTATATCTTAAACGTATATTATTTCTCCATTTCATTCACCCGTGTTCCTCCTCTCACCGCCTAATTTTTAAGATTCGCCGTTTCAATAATTATTATTTCTCTGCGTTGAGAAAAAAAGATTTCTGCTGACGCTGCATAATTCTATTTCGTTCTTCGCGCTGCCAAGTGACGTCACCCTGCACGGCTGCTCCAGAGGAGTCGAATTACGCGTGATCGCGCGAAACGCAGCGACGTTAAATCGGAACGCTTTGAAATACTGTTAGCTTTAGAATGCATGCGATTCTATCCCCTATGTAGTGGTGTCCCTTTCCCTCCTAGAATTTTAAGTTTAAAGTAATTCTCCGTCTCTTTCCCGCGAAGACGCGGTGTCGAGAAACGCCGATCTTTCCCTACATCGTCCGAAACAATTTCTGATGCATATTGGTTTGGAAAAAAAAAATTCTAGGACAGTCCCCACCCTGGATTAGGTCTGAAAAAATTTTCGGGTGGGCCAAGTTCTGAAAGAGATTTTTTCGGGGGTCAATGCCTCCCTCTGAAAAATTTCCGACGGTCTGGAGAGGCCTCCGCGGCGGTTCGGCCCGGACTGATCCCCTCCACGATTACGGCTTCCCCCACTCCGCGGCTCGTGCGCGCGCAACCGCTCTTCCACTCCCCGCAGGCCCCGCGCCAATGTTTCTCTTCGCCGCGCTCCCCCGCGCGCCCTCACTTCCCACCGCCCCCGCGCTCCCCTCAGAGGACCTGGTCTAGAACCCGCCTAGCCTTACTACTACCAACAGTCCCTTTCCTCGGGTTCCAATATGGAAATAAACTGCAACAAAAGTTCCTGCAGTTATGGTGGTGTCGAAGAAAAGTGGTCCCACAATTCGCTTACGCGATATCGCGCACCAGACTCCCACCTTCGCCGAATGAAGGGGCTTTTCCCGGATTTCCCTTGGATTCGCCGTGGACCAGTTCCTGCTGTTTTGGTTGTTCACGTGGCCATCTAAGCGGAACCATGCTTCGTCGGTGAAGAATAGCCTATCTGAAACAGAAAATCCTTCTTCCTCCAGAAGATCTAAAAACCATTTACAATACCTGCGTCTCAATACCCGAGATTGTTTAAAGTAGTACGTCGTCATGAAACGTAGTTAAATCAGCTACAAGCAATACATATATTTTCAATTAAACGATGCATCGCTGGAAACATCGACGAAAAAAACGGTCAAAGATGAAATGCTAAATCTTTTGCGAACTCGCATTTTGTTAACTACAGTTACCAAAGGATTTATGCCTCATTTTAATTAATAAATGTTAGAATTTTGGATGAATATGGAATACAATTTTGCTCCCTCAAAATCTCAATGACAGTTGAGTTAAGAACTCTGCGAAGGCGCGACCGACGACGTGACCAGGCGTTGGCTATCGGGCGGTTCGTAGCACTCGGTCACCGGGGGCTCGGAAACCAGAGCTTCGAGACAGGTTGGCAAAATTCGGACGAGATCTCGATACCTCGAGATTCTCTTCAAATTCCGGCCGAAAGTTTCGAATTCGCTTCAACTTTTATTCGAATTAGGATGTTCTGGAAAGTCTTAGACATCCTTTGAATATTGTAAAATTATATTCTATGTCTCTGTGCAAAATAGACGACGGTTTTGAAATAATAACCCAGAACTTCCTCGTTTGAATAACACACGAAGCGATTCGAAATGTTCGTTACCGAAAACCGCTGTAGTTGATTGATATACGATGTTAGAATTCTGCCGTTTTTATACATAACCAGAAACAGTTCCTTGATGTGCTACCTACAAACTGAGCTCATTTCTAGAATGGTCGCTTTCAAATTAACGTCGCAAAGAGCTATTCGGAATTTCCCGGCTCAGGTAAGCGAGCCGGGCGCTCCGCGTTTATGGCCGGTTTACCACTCGCACCCCAGATTACTGTAACGAGGTTTGAAAACAATGTGTCGACTGGTCTCGTACCCGTCTCAATTTCAATAATTTTAGCTACAACAGGGTTGGCTTGATTTTTCGCCACCTGCGTATCAAAGCCACAATAGTGACATATCGTTTCAAAAGATGATACTAACGTAAGTCACCCCATAGTGGCGCACACCGGGCTCAAGAATATGGTTCCAAATTGGAATACGTAATTGCTACTACCACATTTTCGAAAAGAATGTGGGTTAGTCCGTAGTTCGCTCTCACAGTCTCAGTTAAGGATATTACGCATAAAATTAGTTTGCAGGATCGAAAGCCCGTTTCGTTAAAAGTAGTCCGATTTAATGTTTTTTTGTCAATTTAATCGGGAGAATGCAAGAAATCCATTGCTGTCACTTTCATATTGATACGATGAAAAATAAAGAAATTCTGTTTTTGTATAATCGTTGACACATCGCCGAGCAACCTCGCGCTGCAGATTAGACGGGTGCCGACGAACGATACAATGTCGCTCAGCTCGAGGAGCCGACGGCTTCGATCAAAGCCGCTCGAGGCTCGCCCAGCTTTAAATAACTTTCGGATATAAATATAAATGAAAGGGAGAACATTATTCGAAGCTTCTGATGAATTCCCGTTGAATGAAAACATTATTTACGGCGCTTCGTATAATAAATAACTTCGGGTTATTTATATTTGATTGGTTTCAAATAAAATTTCTGCCTTTTATTGGAAACCAATTTTTTATTTAAAATAATTTTATGCCCATCTCTGGTTCCAACTACCACTACTGCAGGGTGGGGAACGTACGCTTCCATGCGGCCGCCCGGTCTAGTGTAAAGAATACTCTGGATCGTCGATGCTAACTACCCTGAGTCGTACAAACGAATGCCTCTCGTTCCTTTTACGCGCCTCGAACCCTCGCCGATGCCCCTGACGTCATCGGCATTCATCGAGAATCCAAGTTACATTGTATATACATCTTACGTGTCCTACGGGGCCTCGCGCCTTCGACGACGGCGAGCGATGCCCAGTGTGATTTTCAATATTCTCGTATTGAGCGTTACGACTTCCTTACACTAGTCAAAATGTGCAGGCTGGATGCGCGTGATCATTACGTGGTCCCCCCTTCAAAGTGACAGAAAATGTAACCTATATGCTACATGACAATGAATGTTTATTGGCTATTTCGTTCTTTTGCGCTACATTTGTGAACTTTGTATGACTTCACATCCTTCCAAAATATTATTATTACGCCGCAATTTAAATACAGGGTGATTCTCCAGTTACCCCCGTCAAAGAGATGCCGCCTGGTATCCCGTGGCGAGGACAACACCCCACAGTGCCTCATCGAATTTTATGGCTTTTGACCCTCGAAGGGGTTGGAATACCGTTAAGAAGAGATAAACGTCTAGGAGTTCCGTATTTCTCATCAAATCTTTGCCCAAACGATGCCAATCAATTCCTTATGTTTTACCGATGAAACTGACGCCAAGAACGACGTAATTCAGACCGTAATAAAGGAAATTCCATGAAAAATCATTTATATCATTTCAGGTTGACTTTGTTAATAGTAGTCCGATTTAGATGAAATTTGTTACGATCTTTATTGGAAAAACATAAGGAATCCATCGGTGTCACTTCCATATCGATACGATAAAAAATAAAGAATTATTTTATTTCTGAAACAGGTATGAATCCTCTGCCGACCGCACCGATTCCAGGTCGGCGCCCCGCTGTCGAGGGTGAAAATGTGAACAATTCATTTTAGCGTATTAAGAAATTCTTTATTCTTGATCATATGGATATGGAAGTGACACCAACGCATTCCTGGCGTTCTCCTAATTAAAATCATACCAAATGTCATGCAAGTCGGATTACTTTTGCATAAGCAATTTGTGTTCCTTATGTAAAAGTAATCCGAAAAGTAGACCCCTCCATGGTCGAAAGCCATAAAATTCGATCAGGCACTGCGGGGTGTTGTCCTCGCCACGGGATACCAGGCGCCATCTCTTTGACAGGCGTAGCTGATGGCTCACCCTGTAAACGTATATTAACGTATCCGTATTTTGATTCGTCTGATTTTTAATATCTATGGATATCCCAGAACTCAGAGGGATTGTGAAATTAATAAAAGAATTATTTTATTTGAATATATTTACTAGAATAATATGCTGAAAATATGGTTTTACAAATTTTCAGATTGTAACTATTGACACAATTATAAAATTAACAAGATTTATTTAATCGATTACCTATTTTGATACAAAAAATTAAGGCATTACTGGTAATAAGAGTTTCTGTTTAGACGCAAAGACATTTCTTAAATTTGAAGAACATCACACAGAAGGAACTGGCGTTGATATCATTAGATATTTCACTGCGAGCTCCGCAATTTTTGAGTACTTTGTTAAATGGTTGTCCTTATCTACTATCACTCGAAAGCAATTAAATCAAATCTTCATTGAAGTTCGGCTATATGTATAAATATTCTGTTCTAATGTATTTTTTTTTGCGTTATCTGTAACAATAACTTTTTGAGTTATTCCCAATTCATTTAATGTGTTTCTCAGTTCATCAGCAAGATTTTCGACTGTGTGTCTTTCTTCCCCTGTACAAGTTTGTAAACCATTCAAAACTAATGATACCCGCATTAAGAATAATGTACAATTCTTGCGATAATGAAGACCAATATTCAGTGGTGCAAGCTACGCTTTTAGCAGCACTATGATATCGTTTTGTTTTTTCATCAATCGTCCTTTTTAAGAATACTAGCCTCCTTTTGATTGCTTCTTCTTTATCTTAATATACAGGGTGTGCGCGGAAAGACTGAACAGCTGGATATCTCCTAACGTATTGGAAGAAAACGAAATTATATGAAATTGCATGGTTTGAGGGGACAAATTTATTCGTCGAGACGATTTTTTTTTTCGATTATTGTTTTAAAAGATACGATGGGCAAATTCAGTTTTTTAAATGGAACTATTCTTTTTTAGAGTTCAATTGATAGTGCGTTCCAAGACAAATTCAATTACCTAAATGTGTACACCTTATTTCCACTGGTTTTCGAGATATTGCGCTTGCAAATTTACTGATTATTACTGGAAGGAAACCCGCTGGAATAGCAAACACCGGGTATGGTCTTGTTCGCGCCACGGGTGGCACGCGTTGAACATTGCCTGTTGAAACAGATACCTACCTCCCAAAGGTTTACGCCAGGAGTGGCAGGTTCAAAGGTTCGACTATTCTTTTCCGTCACAAATCCTAGGATAATTTTCAAAACGTCATAAAATTTATTTAGAATTTGTACGCAAGGAGAAGTAGGAAAATATGACTCAATTTTCACCTTCAATAGTGTTTTATTTCGCACCTCCTTCTATGCTCGGATGGCCGGTTCTTTTGAAAGGGATGCAAGTTCGATGGTTAGGTTAGGAGGTGTAAAAGTTGCTAGACCATATGTCAACCATAGGGAGCAGATTGTATAAGGACCAATCGGATTTGCATCTCTCCCAAACTGCTGCTCTCTTGATGCAAAATCGCGCATGATACGACGCGTAGCTCAGCCGGCGGCTGACAGCAATACCGTTAATAAACTATACGTGGAAAAGAGCATTAAACTTTTGAGAGAGCAGGTGGAAGAATTAGAGAGGAAGCTGCTCGTGTTTCAGAGAAATATGCTGACTTCGCAAAACAGCGTTCAAAAGATATCGCGGACATTGAATCCTATCCCGCAGCAACAATGTGAAGCAGAATCGTGCGAGACCGTTGAACTTGCCCAGAATTATCTCGAGAGGGAGTGGAGCACATAATGCGCGTACGCGATAATTATTGCATCACTCGTGGCGAAGATACCTCTGCGATCAAACATGCATACATTATCGAAATCCAAGAGTAAAGAAAACCATGGCCACAAGAAGCGACAACTCGTTGAGGAATTGCATGCTCCAGTCCGAAGACATTTCTCGCGGAGGCGTGTCATAGTGCATGGATATGATGATCTATGGCAAGCTGACATTGTGGAAATGGGTCCAAACTTGTGATTCAACCAAGGTCACCACTATATACTCACCGTCATCGATGTGCTGAGCAAGTATGCATGGGCGGTACCGCTCAAGACTAAAAGTGGTGCTGAGGTGACTAAAGCGATTGCAAAGATATTTAGAGATCGGTATCCGAAAAATTTGCAAACCGATCAAGGAAAAGGATTTTACAACGCCGATGTAGAGAAACTCTTGACAAAGCATGACATTAACCATTATTCGACGTATTCCATTATGAAGGCCTCCGTCGTAGAACGTTTCAATCAAACTTTGAAGAACAGTATGTGGAAACTGTTTACGTTCAATGGAACCCATATATGGACCGATACGCTACCACGTCTACTTGCAGAGTATAATGCAACGAAAACATAGAACCATCGGAATGCGTCCTCGCGATGTTACCCCAGCGATCACCGATAAGCTGCTCGCCACCGTATATAGCAAAGTAAAGATCGCTGCTCCAGTGAGATTCAAGTTGGGCGAGTTTGTGGCCAACTTGATTTTCGATTCCGAAATCGTATACACTTTGTGCAATTGCGGCCCTATGCACTATTGTCTGCGGACCATTTCGATCTCTTTTTGCAAGCACTGCGCGTAGTCGTCAAAAGTAATTGTCCCGGCTACAACATTACTCTTGACACCTTTCACCTTTTTCGTGTCTTTTTTACCATCTACGCGCAGTGCATACATTTTCACTCTATGACCTACGAATTCGGTCATTGTAAGCTATCGACACACGCGCGAAAGTTTTCCTCTTGGGGTTGCAAGGCCCAAGAGACTCCGTGGTACGCGGTGCTGATGGCTTTATCATTCGCCAAATTAATATTGATTGATTGTTTATTCCATGACGACAAGAGAACTTGCTGATCCGTTTAATGACCAAGCAAGTTTACGAATGTTTATCGATGGTCTTAATCACGATTGCTTGATTAGATCAATCGAACTAGTCCGTATGATGACTAGAATAAAGAGTAGTTAGACTCTAAGTCTGGTCACGACTGCCTTGACTAAGTCACTGGAATCGACTGTCGGATTATCAGTGTTTTTAGAGGGCTGAATGTGTTCGTTCAAGCGATGATTGAACTCCCGTACCGTTCTTCGATGTCGAAGGTAGACAAGACCTCAGAATTTGGGGAGGTGCTACATTACTGATTGGCTAATTTTTCCTCGAAGAGGAGGAACCTTCCTTCCGTGATTTCGGCGATGGAGGAGGAAGCCTCTCCTTCTTGGTGACGTAGCAGAGGAAAAACCAGGCTTCTGGCTAGCAAGCCTGGCTACGTTGCTTGGTCGGAGCGTTAGACAGGGTCACGATTTATGGCCGTATTGTTCCGCGAGTCAGCGGTGAACGACGGTATATACCGGTCCGAGGTTACCGTATACCCCCGCTGACAGAGCAATTTAATGGATTATCTTAGGGCGAGAGTAGTCGAAATTATCAGAAAAAAGCGGCACGATGTCGATTGCCTCTTAGTCATCTCGCAAGAAAATGGTTCCCAACGAACGTTTCGGGAACAAATAATTGCCCACCGTAAACGACGTTGAGTTTTCGCCTCGCCCTTAGCCTGCTTTTGTCCCGTAAGACGGAACAGTCATTATCGCCCCATTATTTTCATCCTTCATCAGCCCCGGAACCTTCTTATTAATCGTGGCATATCATATGCATTGTTGGTAGAATAATCGCTTCTGTCAAACCTATCGATATTGTGTATCATGGTCATATATATATATATATATATATATATATATATATATATATATATATATATATAGTGATAAATCATACTATCGGTGTTTGTGTACATTACTTTACATTTTTTATCATGCAGGGGAGACATGTACTTACTCGTGGTGAAATTCGTACAAACAAATTTTTTATATGTCCAGAATGCACGTACCCACATATATCGGTTTATTGAATTTCACCTCGAGTTTTTGCATTTCAACGGCGATTAAGTTTTCTGAAAAAAAAAACGCTTCTGCTGTGGAAATTTGATTTCGCGATCATTACCTCTGCACCATATTGCCCATCACAGTGTGTCAAAAGTTTTACGTCTACATGATTTCGCACATTTTCCATAGTTTTACCAAATACCGCGTTATTCATCAATTTGTACAAATTTTTTCAAAGTCGTTTGTCGCCCTTGTTCTAAATCGTGTATTCAGTTCGATGTAATGGCGAAGCCCTAGAGATTGTGCGAATTCTAGCACGCGGTGTATCTTTGTAATACGAAGACCGTGACAATAAGATGACCAACGAGGAACAATATTTTAAATTTATTTAATTTTTCTTTTTTCACATTTGTTTAACATAATTTTTATACAAAAAAGTTTGGAAAGTTTTTACTAAGTAGTTTACTTAATGCTATTTTAAGTGCTTTACATCGCATGTTGGGGAAATTTTTCGTTTCCAAGTTATAAAAGTTCAATAGCACTATTAGAAATTGTGACGAGCGTTTAATTAAAAATTATTTTTCATTTATTATTAATTTATTCAACCTGTAATTTATTCATATATCGTATTCATAATACGATACATGCGAACTTATATCCGTCAAACGACGTAACGTTGACAGTTTTAAACAGCAATAATTTAAGAGTGAGTTGAAGGAGGACTAACTACCCTAGTCTGGACCACGGTGGGGCGGATCGGGATCCTCGTCCCTGTCGGTGGCCCAGGCTGTCGAGATATCCGGGCTTATTACTATTACCGCCCGCAAACGGGAGGAGATGAATTTCTTACCAGCCTGATGCCACGGAATGTGGCAATGAGGGTACACAGAGGCAGTAGGCAGTTCGATTTGACCTGATTTATATCTTATATGTTATGTATGCTATGTGATTCTAAAGCTATAGTATATGTATACATATGTATGTATTGCAGAGCCGGCCGATACCGTTTCCGGAGCCAGCTCGTTGCCTTTGTGGAAGCGAGATTCTATAGTTTTCAAAATGAATAGTCCAAAGATGTGCTCCAGTTTCTTTTGCACACTGGAAATCCGCCGCTGCCGTCTCCGGAGCGAGCTGAATCTCACTGGTTGAAACTTAAGCTTGCTCTTGGGCTGAACAATCTTTAACTAAAGAGCGTGTTTTCGAATGTACCTTGAATGTACCGCTGTGCGTGCGCCTCCTTTTATACCAGAAAATTGGCAGGCTGGTGCATGCGCAGTAAGTCTTTGATCAATATTTCGCATTTTACTCGCTTAATACATAGTATTTTGTTTTGTGATTTCAGCAGTATTTATATTTAATTATTCTTAACATCTGTATAAAATTGATTGTTTTTTACATTCGCACAGTTTATAATTTATGTATAAAAGTGTGTGCAATGGATCTGTGCGGTATTGTATTACGACTCTGTTTTACCGACGGCCGGTATCGCCGGATTTGAGTCACCGTGGGACGTTAGACGAGTATAAACACGCGCTAGAATTTCAAAACAAAAGCGCGCGTTGACGTATTCCGTGCGAGAGAAGGTGGGCCGTGTGGAGAAGATATTTCTGTGAAGATGGCCTTTTCAAGACAGAGGCCGTTTGGGAGGAATGCAGGGTAGATTGGTTAGGTTAGGACCAATCGGACTTCAAGCCCACCTTCTCTCGCACGGAATAAGTCACTTGTTCTTTTCTTTTGAAATTAGAGCACATGTTTATACTGGATAGATAAGGGATCAGTCTTTAATTTGAAGGGGGGACGAAGCAGGCGGGATTACGCGCAGTCAGCGAACTATGTAGCTACTCCCTTTCTTCCGGTGTCTCTTCGCGAGGCGTATTGATATTGGATATTACTTTTTAATTGCTAGTTCTCAAAAATTAATCAGGCTCGTCGGCCAGAGTATTTCGCCAGGGTCGCGGTTTACGACCGTATTGTCTCGCGAGTCGGCGGTAGAGAACGGTTTTCAACAGTTTTGAGTAATTTATGATTTAATTGGTTCCGCCTCGTAGCAGACGTGAACTCAGGGTATCAGAAAAGGGAAATAGGAATCGTATGAATTTTCTTCTTTCGAACCGAAATACGTGTTGTCTTTGCACTTCTGTGAAGCACGTATGTTTCGCAAATATGCTGGCTTCTTTTTACCTAAAGCCTCTTGTCCTGGTAGGAGGTAACTCATAATGGAACGAGAGAAACTACTTCGTAGTAGAAGAAGTTGCTTGGAAAAATCCTGCCAGTCAGCTAGCAATCACGTCGCAGAAATGTTCTCTGCTCAACAGTATTACGTGATATTCTAGATGTACGCCCCAAACAACGGGGACGCAAGTGCTGCTGCGCAAGAATTTACAGGGGAATACCCACGGCTCCGAACGCCAAGTGGAAAGTCGATGTTTTTGAATCTTCGCGCTTCGACCCCCCCCCCCCCTTCCAACATATTGCGACCGATGTGTCGCCGATGCGGATCTGCTTCCGATCGGCCTATTCCGTCGTTAACGCTTAGTGCGAGAGCACGTAGACCGATCGGGACTCGAAGTGTCTGTTATGAACAATAAACGGTTAGTTCACTGTGTGTAACCCAGACTCATTCTTTTATATGGTTATCCATCTCTCAACTCAACAATTTCCACCAATTTTTATAACGTAGGAACAACGCGTTATATGAAAAATAAATTAAGTGATCAGTGTTAGAACCTAGCCGTACAGTGGAGTGAATATTCGATGTTGCAACTCTTAACTTTGGGTGATGTCGTATACCTGGGACCATCTATGCATTGCGCGCGTCCGTCGATGACCAGGATCGGTTCAGTGACATAGTGATACAAGTTTTTAAGCTACAGTTAAATTTCCGAAAGGGTGAGTTTTAGTTACTTTATTGGCGATTATTATTTTTTAAATTTAACGCAGACTATGGCTTATTTCCGGTGATAATTCCTCAAATTTCCTTATTCATTTCCTTATTCATTAAATTGACTTATTCATTATCAGCAGCAGTGATAGCCGTTAATAAACTACGGATTTTTATCACAATAACGAACTATGATCACTTTTCATTCATTTCCTGTTACATTACTTTTTCGTTTATGTGTTATTTGAAAACGAAATTAACATATTTTTTGTCCTCTTACTTCAAATAATTATTATTTTCGATTCTGCTTTAAAAAAAAATGGGTCTCCGTCTTTTTACGTTTGACCTGATTTTCCTCGATTTATCTTTTATTCGTTATTCACTGTAAATGACAACCAAAAGATGACGAAAGGTATCAATTGCTGTCGTTTTCGCTGAGATCTGATGAGAAATGCGAAGCTGCAAGAGTTCTCACTTTGTAATGGATATTCTAATTCCTTCAAGAGTCAAAAGCCATACACATGCGGTGAGGCATCGCGGGGTGTTGTTTTCGACACGGGGTACCAAGCAGCATCTCCTTGAGTCGAGTCACTGGAGGATCACCCTTAAGAGTTTTTCCTTCCGTAAAACACACCACTTTGGGAATTACATGAAAGGTCAAAGGTCAATACCCTATTTTAATGTGTTAGTCTCACCAATATGCGCTAGCTACTATCCATTTCCAAAACCAATGGTGTAAACTTTAAGGCATTATTACTGCAAAATGGAGACAGATCGGACACTATGTTATAGGAGTCTTATGTTCCATTTAACCTCTCCTACCACCCCCTAAAATATCGCTACGTATACCGTATACACCCTGTATAAACATCGCTTGGAATCTGTCCCTATGGTGCGATACAATCAGAGAAATAATAAATATCTTGAAATACTCTGGTTTCCTATACATCGTCTTAGTCAGAACTCAGTTTTTTCTTCAAAATCATTCAAGTCAGTCGCGCTAAGCAGTCCAGAAGGTCTTCCTTTGCATCGAATAAAGCGTGTGCTGCGACAAGCTGAGAATTACAGTGTATGCATGAATACATGAAAAAAAATAAGGATGATACATGTAGAAAGTAGATGTCCACTAAACGGTTCCATCGGCGTCGAATACGCGCAGCGACGGCCCTGACGAGTCGCGCCAGGCGAGCAATGGCCGCCAGGCGGCAAAACAACGTGAATGCGTTGCCGATGGATATTTTCTCTACCAGTTCGAGTTAAAGACCGTTCCGATACTTTTCCTGGATGGTTTCTTCTTCAGAAATGTCTACAGAATCCGATGCTGGGTAGCGTCTTATGGCTAGGTAAACAATTTGTCGTAAAAAATTATGCACATCGACACTTTTTCAAACTTTGATGGCCATTTACAACCATTCAAAACATTCCAATTTAATATCTATATATATATAGAAAGTTCAACTTATATATATATATATATATATATATATATATATATGTATATATATTTTGACACTAATTGTAAGTTGAACTTTCTAGCGTTCTTAGTTTTCACGTAATACCTCACTTTTGCCCAAAATCGTGTGTTTTTCAAAAAGTTGATTTTCAAAAACTGAGGGTAATAGAGAAATTCTGTTTTGCGGATTCGTGTGCAGGGCGAAAAACTCTACAAGAATCTCCCAGTAGATATTACGGAACAGAAAAAAAGTTTCATTGTCCAAGGACTGTGCTATCGGGCGGACCTGCTGACTGGCCGACGAGAAAATGAGAGGTCGGGGATGGCGGGGGTAATTAAGCTCACCACCACAGGGCGTGACCGCCGCTCGTAGAAGCGGGAAAAGCGTTGGGGACGGGCGGCATTCCGGGGGCGGTGTTCCGCTCTCCACTGCTTGCCGCTCGCTCCCACCCCCGGTGTACATGGATGACGCTAGCGGTTGGGAATGGCACACCGTTACGTGTTTTTGTCTGGTCCTCCCTCCCTTCTTCCAACACGTTCGTCAATTAACGAGTTTCGGGGCCGTGGCCCGGGCCCGTGATGACAGCGGCGTTGCGGGAGTTCACTTACTATCCCCCCGAATGAATCGCTATTTTGCTCTGAGGCCGCTCCCCATATCGGACAAGGTTGTCGCCGTGGGGTTTTAGTGAATATGAGGCTCATACTACCCTACCTTGCACCCCGGGGAGGGGGGGGGAGTCCATGAGGATTTCCCCCGAAAAAAATTGGTGTGCTCTCACACTTCGATAGAGCATGAATCCTTCGAATCGTTCTAACCCAGGAGTGCACAAAGAGCCGCTCTGACTCGACGCTCTGTATCTCCGGATCCGAGCGGCTCTTTGTGCACCTCTACTCTAACCGCTTAGGATGATTCCCACTGTCCTCTCTGAATGTAACAGTGTCCTTTTTGGATCTTCGCTCCGTATCGCGCGGAAAAATGAAATCTAGCGTCGGCGTCACACCGTTCGTCTAACATGGTCAAGCGCCCGATACATGATTCCACAATTGTTACGTAATTCTACCAGCCAAATCATTTTAAGAATCTTTGTTTAATAAAATGTGACTTTAATGGGACTATTTCTGAATCCTTTATGCTGATTAATATTACAATATTGTAAACATGTGAGCGAAATGTCTTTCCAATTCGCGGAGGATGGATCGTGCTCGATATATTTTAGAAGTGGGATTCTCTGGATTTCACGGAAAATCGATCTGACACTGGAATGAATAGAAGCAAGAGTATAGTTAATTCCAATCCGGCGGATCGGTGAAACACTAACAAGAAATATAGCTCGCCTCGATGGGGCAACGATTTCGCGTAGTTTTAACAAAGCAAAAGGCTCGAGCACCAAGGCCAATTTTATATACGCGGATACAAGTATTACACGTGTACTCTGTACAGAAAGTCCGCGGACAAGGCCGATTATCGGTTTACCCACCCCCTCACCGCGCTCGCAACCAGAGCTTCTCGGTCCATCTGAATCACGGGAGCGGCGAAAACGGCTCACCACTGATCGCGTGAAAGGAGTCAAATACAAACGATATACAGGGTGTCTACGTGAAGACTGGACAGCTGGATATCTCCTAAAGTATTGGAGATAAAAAAAAAATTTTACAAACAATTGCATGGTTCGTGAGAGCCAATTTATTATCGCAGACGAACTTTTTCTTCGATTATTATTTTAAACGATATGATGGTCAAGTTCGGTTTTTTAAAGGGGACTATTTTTTTTTAAGAGATCAGTTGATAGTGCTTTCCAAGACAAATTCAATAAGCTTTAATGTATTCACTTTATTTCCACTGGCTTTTGAGATATTGCGCTTGTAAAATTACTGATTTTCACTGCAAGAAACTCCTCTGGAATGGCAAAAACCGGGGGCGGTCTTACTGGCGCCACGGGTGGCACTGCCCGTTGAAACAGATACCTACCTGCAAAGGTCTACGCCAGGAATGGCAGCCCCAAAGGATGGATAATTCTTCTCCGTCAGAAATGCTAGGTAGGTACATCTGCGGTATCGAGAAGCGCATCGTTAATGTTTGAAAACGTTATATTGCATGACATGCAATATAACATTGCATTTGCATGACATTTAGTATGATTTTCATTGGAAAAACATAAGGAATCCATTGGCGTCACTTCGCTTTCGATACGATGCAGAAAAGAATTTCTTAATACGCTGTAATGGATATATGGATTTCGCCCTCGGTTGCGGGAGGTCGACCTCAATTCGCTACGTTCGGCCCAGGATGCATACCTTTTTTCCGGAAAAAGCCATAAAATTCGGTGCGGCAATGCGGGGGGATCCTCGCCACGGGGTACCAGGCCGCATCATTCGACGGGCGTAGCTCCAGAATCACCCTGTACCATTTATACAGTGTGTGACGCTAACCATGCAATTCCATGTAAAAAAAAAATTTTCTCCAATACTTTAGGAGATATCGAGCTGTCCAGTTTTTCCGTGGACACCTTGTATAACTTATGTTCGAAGAATGAGTTCAAACTATGTACAGTCTATGATCAAAAATATGTAAAATCCTTAAATAAACTAATGGGTCGAACTTATTTATTTGCGATCGCGAACACATGTATACATGTACGTTTCCATACATGCATTACTCACCAATACTCCGTCTACCGTAGACGTAGGGAGTAAGTTTATACTTTAAAACCTTTCTTGGAATATACTACATTTTTTAGTTTAAACCGTATTGAAATTGGTCCAATACTTTTTAATTTTGCGCATTCAAATAGACAGCTTTTCCTTTCTATATGCGTATAAAAATAGGAAATTGTAGATAGTTGTGAGGTGTAATACCGGAATTGAAGAAGGTACTTGATGTCCACAAAGTGGAGCATTACTTGAAATGTAAAGATATTAAGTAAAATGAATGAAAAATTAAATAAGAATTCCTCGTTATATCGAAGAAAGTGTACAGCTGATAAAATTTTACTTTTACATTTAATTTTCAACCGACACAATGTACCCTACTTGAAACAATGTAAATTTTATACTGAACGACATAATTAAGGGATAACACGTCCTCTGGGACCCTATAAAAAAAGTCAATAAGGCGTACATACCGAGTTCTCTTCCAGCTTCAAGGATAGCATAACTCAAAGGCGGGTGGTACGGAAACTGCGTGACTGTGAGAGGTCCACCGACTCCGTGATAACTGTAATCCATTGTATTTGCCTGAAGGTTATCCTCGCTTCTGATGAAATATGGAAGCACATCTTGATAAGACCATCCCACATTACCAAGTCTGGTCCAGTCATCGTAATCCTTTCGCGAGCCTCTCATATACGTCATTCCATTCATAACGCTAGTTCCACCGAGAACCTGAGTAATTTGTTTAAATCTAGAGTCACATAGATATATACATGATTACAAGTGTACAAGGTATTTACGTATTCATAGTCTAAAAATTTACATGTATATTACTTTCATAAAAACAAACAGAAAATTGTTAGTGTGGTTAAAGGCAAACCGTTTTCAAACTATAAGTAATATCAGCTATGGTCTCTTCCATTAGTGAAGAGCCTAGCATTTGTTGCCTTGGAATACGTTTGTTTACACGATTGTAACGTTTCTTGGCGTGGCGTTGACGCGAGTTACAGGATTTTAGGATAGGTTCGAGTGGCGCGCAATAAAGAAATAAATTTCAAGAATCAGAATTCTTCTTAACAGTGTTTATTCATATGGAACACCTTCTACGTATAACTATTTAACAAGTTGATGACGTTTCAATCAATATAAAGGAATATAAATGATTCTAATAAAAATTATAATAGTAAACACGCTCGATTGAAATAGAACGCAAAATAGTAATAAATGACGCTCGGTCGATATGGTACATAAATTAATATAAACACGCTTGGTTGAAATGAAACGCAAAATAATAATAAATAACACTTGGTCGAAATGGTACACAAAATAAAAATAAATGACGCTTGGTCGAAATGAAAAGCAAAATAAGAATAAATGACGCTTGGTCGAAATAGAACGCAAAATGATAAATGATATTGGTTGATCTAGGTTGCGACTCGTGGTCGGCACAAAAGATAATACCTGCGATCGATATGGCAGGAATTGACCTTAATGGCTAGGCAATGATAGCACAGACGAGGTATAGAAGAGACCTATCACCTTATTGATGTTCGTGTCACCACCCAAACTATGTTACCGACCCATAAATTGAGGACTGAATTTAGCGGCCTCTGTTTATGTACAGCGTCCAACTCAAGAACTACTCTGAAATGTTTTGAAATACTGAAAGATGCGTGCGTGCTTGTATACGTGTGCCTTGTTTAGAGTGAGAGTTTAACATAGAGGGCGGGCTTTCGCTAAGCTACGCTTTAGCTCGGTTTGTCAACGGCTCACACCAGATTTCTCTCTGAAAACCTATTTCGGGGATCAGAAGCCTATATGGCGCTGAAACATGGTATTTCTTGAGAGCTTATACAAGCTATAAATTGCAAGATGAAATTGATTCTTAGTATTGTTACGTTTTCGTGTAACAGGGGTTGCTCGGTTTGGCATTATAAGGTTTAATACAACACAACATGAAACTACAAGAACGGTGAACAACAAGAAATGTCTTATACAAGGATAATGCGGTAATCTCGATACGTCCTTTCGCGATGGCGTCTGAGTATCGAATGACAGCTTGACAGGCGATCGAGCCGATCGCCTTCTTCTCGCTGTCCTCTTGTACCAGTCGCGAGCACCAGCAGGCCTTGGATTCCATCCAAAGGGTGCTCGCAACATTGCTTCCCCGTCTGAAAGAGTGGTCGTCCCGACCGCTGCAGCCTCTTCGTTGCTGGCAGCCGTACCCTGGTCCGGAAGAGTAGGAAAAACGTTGCGTGGCCTCTTCCGTCCATCGCCTCGGCATTCGCTTTCACGCCCAAGGGGAAAACCACCCAAAAACCCTGGGCAAGGCGTGGGTACGTGGGTGCTCGCGTCTCTACCCCCCACTTGCGTCTTCGGACTTGCGCACTTCTTTCTTGAACGGGCTTCGCCTTCTTCGGCGGCGCTTCCTCTTTTTGGTTAGAGAAGGGCGGGGAAGTCCGGTCGTCCTGCGGTCGGGACTTCCTGGGTTTGTTCCTGCTCGACTCGAAATCCTCCGCTCCGGGATCCGCGAATCGCCCAACGCGTGTCCCACGACGTCTATAGGACTCCGCTCTGGAACTCCTCTGCTCCGACACTTCATTCCCTGGATTTCCCTTGCAAAAAAATGGACGGAGAGACATTAATTTTCCTTTTCTTTCATGAGAACCCGGTGGAGCCGGACAGAACCGGGAAGACGGAAAGGCGAGCTGGGCCCGAAAGCAGAGGATCACGCCTAAACAATGAGCATGCTATCGGCCCGTTCCCCGATCAATCCACCCAGAACTCCCAGCTCGTGAAGTATTCACTCTTCTTTCTTCCAATCTCCCCCAGTTCTCCAATCCTTGGCATCTTGATGGCCCCATTCCTCTTTTAGGCATCTGGTGCTGCTCCAGGGGACTGTTCTGTGCGTCCTGTAAGCGCTCCCGTCTCCGCGACATCCCCTCCAGCCGATCCAAGCACCGCTTGTCCGACTGGTGATTGGGGGTGCCATTTCCCGTTTGCTTTCCCCGCATTGCTACAACCTAGGGATCCCATGGTATCCTCCATGCCGGGGCCGGCCCCGAGAGCTCATAGGACTCACTTCCAAGGGGGCTAGCGCTCCGCTGCGGACCACGACGCTGTTGTGGCACATTCAGGGAATTCGGGAACGCGTATCCAGGCCGCGGTGGCAATCCCCCAACACCTTGTCCCTCGTCGTGGGGTATCGTGTTTTCTGAAACAATTCAAGAAAAGGGGGACGGGGCTACGAAGGTAGCCTCCGTAACCTAGTCCACCGGTTAGCTTACAACTAATCTTCTTTCTTGAATCTTGGCAGTGGTATTGTCCGTCGACGTCATCATTCCTCTTAGAATTGCCCAACTTATTTCGCAAGGCGGCGCGCGTGGACCACCTTGCACTTCTTCCTAGGTGAGCGTTGAATCCTGTAGATGACGTCGTTCATCTTGTCCACTATCGTGTATAGGCCTTCCCAATCGGCTTGCAGTTTCGGACACTTTCCTTTTACTCTTCGTGGTTGGAACAACCACACTCGTTCTCCGGGCTGAAACTCTATCGCGTGGACTCGATTGTCGTACCACGACTTCATTTTCGAACTGTTGATGTCCAGACGGCGTCGAACAAATTCGTGGATCCTCTTCATTTTTCCTCGGATCCATTCGGAATGGATATAATCCACAGGATTGGTTCGATGTCCCCTTCTTATTCTACTTCTGTGGGCAGTCCTCTTCATAATAGTCCGGGAGCCAGCGACACTTTTTGATGTCTCATTTGTTTAAAGTTGGTTTATCTTTTGTTCTACTATATTTGTACTACAGATTAACAAAATGACCTCCTGCCAGCGCACTAGCGGAACAACGCTTATCAGCAGCGTATCAATTATGTAAGAAAATATTGTGCAAAATCCTTATTTGTTTAAATTTTGAAATTTTTGTACTAACAATAGACACCATAAAACACCGAAAAATGATCTGCTGCCACCTTAGTTGTGGAACGGCATGCTACTGCCACTCCTATAAACAGGTTAAAAATATCAAATCCATTGACTAAAATGTTTAAAGCTGAAATTTTTGTGGTGGTAGTTTATATCACAAAATCGAAGAAAAACGATTGCTGCCAGTCCTATCACGGGACAAAAGCCTTGGCAGGAGCCACCAAAGGTGCAACGCCACGCGCCGCGCCGCGTTACCTACATCTCCAGGACGAGTGCGATTCAAAATTAATTTTCTCCGCCGCGGTCATATATTTAAAGCTGAATTTTTTGGGCTAATTGTTTACATTAAGTAGTGTAAGAAAAACATTTGCTGCCATCCATATCGTGGAACAAACGGCTTGGCAGGAGCCACCAAAAGTCTTGCTGTTGGTTGAGGTAAAGAAAGGTGCAATTTGGCGAGTTGTATGAATTTAATCCGCATAGTTAAAAGTGCAATAAAATATTTCTCCTTATCTTAGTACATAATGATTCATATACGCAGCCCTCTAGATTAATTTAATAGTTCAGTTCATGGCCAGTCCATGATCAGTCCCAAAGACCGAACTAAAGAATAGAGTTGTATTTCTTAAGAAGAGTAAACTCGACACTCGTAATCCTCTAAATTATGTCGCCGGGTCCTGAAGACCGAGCGGTTCAAGGGTTGGAACGCAAGCTGTAAATTACTCTACAACCACTAGACTTTCCGAGTGCGGGTTATAGGTTCCAGATGCGCCGAGCCCAATTGCAGGGACTGTTTTCTGTCAAATGTATACACAATAGCGCCCGATTTGCAACACGAAATTTCCTGTCCCAAACGTAGAAACTCCTTAAGACCACGTACAACCACTGAAACCAGCCCATCACAAAGCACACCACCCACCACTAAAATTAGAAAAACAGTAAAGCTCCGAAGCTCCAAAGATGATAGTTGCGGGGTCGAAGATCAGTTTGAAATTGTACTTTGAAAGAAGTCAGTTGGTGCTGTGCGGTATGGCTACATTAAAACCCGTTTGTGTTTTTTGCAGTAGCAAAAGGGACAAAATAATTTTGTTCACACAATGTAGTTTACACAAAAGTGCTGACATTTTAAAAATTCGCAAAAAAGATAATTTACGCGGCAAGGACATACAATTGCCGACATCGTTGAACAATTTACAAGGATATCATTCGAAGTGTCTGAGTCGTTTTACGGCAGTGCAAAAAATATATAAATCAGCTAGTGCAGATGAATCTGCTTCGTCAACAAGTGCATTATTGTCTAAGTCTAAGCCATCAACATCTACAGCAACAAAGTAAGTGGAGCAATGAACATCATTTTTGTTTGATTAGTTTGTAATTATTGTTTGAATTTAAATATTAAATTAAATTAATGTATATCGTACAAATATTTCAAAACATGCTTATCTTTTCTTGTTTAACCAATCCGTTTGATTTACATCTCGAATGTGAATATTTTTGTAAAAAATTATTTTTAGAAATAATCTTAACTGTACAGCACTGATTCATTTAGACACTTCAAATTTATTATAAATATTGCCCATTATTACAGCGCTGTTTATATTTATTTAATATTATTGTTACAAATAAAAGCAAAAGTAATTATCATATGAAAAACTTTATCGTTTTCAGTTCTAAAATTTGAGATAATGTTATCAAAGTTAATCAAAATTTAAGTCACAAATAGTAATACATCCTACTTTTGTTATATTTCGCGATTTGAACGTTCTTAAGCCTTCATACATTTCAACATTTTATTAACAAGAAAAACATGTTTCAGTGAGGAAATCAGTGGCGGTGCTGATGATGAAAATGCGCATGAGTTTCGAGTTGAGATAGAAGCTTCAAATGTCGCGAAAGAAAAACCTTGTGTATTAGAAAGGCAATCAGAAGAACAACCATGCAACCTCCCCATAAATTCATGTGATGCGCCAAGAGAAGAAGGCTCAACTAATGATGAACGTAAAATCGTATGTGTTTTTTGTAATTTGGAGCGGAAAAAGCATCGGGGTCGTTATCAAAATTTACATATATGTGGAACACGCGAAACTATTGAAAGTATTAAATCTAATGCAACAGAATTAAATGATTTAGATTTATTAGAAATAATTGAGACTTCGTGCACAAAAAATCATAATGTTACATATCATAATATTTGTAAAACTAGTTTTGACAGTATAGCCAGGTCACAGATGACTACAAAGCGTGAAAAAACTAATTGGCATAAGAAAAGAGATTTTCACAAAATTGCTCATGAGGAAGTGTGTTGTTTCATTGATGAAAATATCGTCCGGAAACAAGGAATCTACTTTTTAGATTTTTTTCGAAAAATTTACTCCGATTGTCTAAGTCTAAGTAGAGCATACAAAGGAAACGAAGATTCTTCAAAAACTTTTTCATCGCGCCATTTGGAAGACCGATTATTAAAAACTTTTGATAAGAAAATAACTATTATAACAGTAAATAACAGAAAAATTGTTAAACCGTATGTCGGTATTGCGCTACAAGATACTGATTTCCCAAAACTTGAAAAACATGATATTGTGCAAAACGCGGCACTTATTATTAGAGAAGAAATCCGCATGATACAAAAAATACATTGCCAGAGCAATTAACAGTCACTGATTTAGTTAAGGGAGAATGCAGTGTACCAAATTTGATTAATGATTTTTACCGTACGGTATTAAGCGGGAGCGGTTATCGCCGTATGCGCAGCGAAAATTGCCAGAGAAGAGTTGATTCGTTCTCACAAGATTTAATTTATGCGGTTTCGAATGGACAGATTAAACCTTCAAAACACATTACTTTGGGCATGACATTAAAAGGATTAACTAGTAGCAAAAAAATAGTCAATATTATGAATAGATATGGGCATTGCTGTAGTTATTCGATATTAGAAGGTTTAGAGACAGAAGCGACTTTTTCCTCTACTAGTCGGTCAGATATACGTCCAGAAGATATTTTACGATTGCCAAATTTATGCACCGGCTTGGCATTTAATAATTTTGACAGATTTGTCGATACTACCAGCGGAAAAGATACTTTACACGATACTGTGGGTATAATATTTCAAAATATTGATGTCAACGCTATTGATAAAACCGAGACTAATGATAATACTGTTGTCAGTCTCGATGGTAATACTGTTTCCAAAAAGATGAGACGAACTTTCGATGCAATTACACACGAATTACAATCATATTCGAAAAAGCCTAAATTAGTTGAAACTTTACTGCCTGTCGATCTTCCATCGCGAAGTTTAATTCCAGCAAATATGAAAACAGTTAATCAAATTGATTTAGCGTGGATGCTTTCTCATGCGTTAAAAATATCAAATACGCCAATGTGGGTCGGATTTAAAAGCCTGATATACGATGATAAATCCACTGAACAAAATATTTCCTACTTGACTACGGTAAATGTTTCACCAACAAATACGCACGTTGTAATAGAAACAATGGTCCAAAGCCAAAAGGTCGCTCAAGAATGCGGTGAATCATATATGCAAATTACATATGATTTGGCTATAGCAAAAACAGCGCTCCAAATACAAAGTACTGAAAAACCTAGATTTGACAATTTATTTATACGTATAGGAGCATTCCATATAATGATGGCTTATTTTAAAGCCATAGGAAAATTTATTGACAATTGTGGATTAAGCAATATTATGGTCGATACCGAAATGTTAGCCAGCGGATCCGTTAATGGTTTAATAACAGGGAAACATTTTAATAGATGCAAAAGATTGCACCCCCTTGTTTCTTTAGCTGTCGAAATTTTGCATTTTGAAAGCTTCATGGAAGTAAATAATATACAAGTAACCGATGAAATGAAAATTTATCTAGAAGAATTTAAAAACCACCGATCCATGACTCCTGCAATTGAGCATGAAGATTTGATGCAAGTATTTGATAAATATGAAGATTATAAAAAACAAACCATTTTAGGAATTCATGGAAAAACTCCTCAATATTATATGATATACACCAATCTAGTTCATTATTACCTCATGTTGTACAGGAGCATAAAAAGCGCAGATATTGAAATGTTTAAGTTTGTATTACAGAAAATTGCTAATATTTTTTTCATATTCAATCAGCAAAATTATTCTAGATATCTAGTTAAATATATTGATAATTTACTCAAAATAGATGACACTCATCCTGGTTTAAGACTAGAATTTGAGAGAGGATCGTTTGGTATAAAGAGAACAAACAAACCTTTCTCTAGACAGCCAATAGACTTGACTCTAGAACAAACAATTAATGCAGACGCTGCAAATAAATTAACTGGTGTAATTCATACAAGCAATTCCATTTCGGCACGTCAGCGCTGGTGTAAAAGCCACAGTATCCGAGTGAAAATAATAAGTTATGTAATGGAAGAATCTGGTTTAAGAAATCGGCAAGACATAACAGCAGACTTAGAAAAAAACCGTATTAGAAAAAGTTCTCTCCAATTACAAACTTTGATGTCGAATATTAAAAACAATGTTAATCCTTTTTCAACTCATTTACACAAGGACTTTCTGTATACTATTTCTAGCGGTCAATCAGTGAATGAAATAGTTTCAGAATTTCTTCTCAATATTGAGAAGAATGGAAATATTTTGAGGGAACAGTTCATCGCTGAATGTGTCGAAGACGAGTGCAGATTTGAAAGAAAAATAAAGCAGAATAAAATTTACACATTTACGGAAACATTAAAAAAAAAGTTGTATATCAGGCAAAGTAACGGAAGTTCGATTGCAACGAGATTTATTTGGAAAGCTTCTCGGAATCTCTTTAAAAAACTCATTAAATTTAGATAAAGTATTAACGTATCCGTTGACGCCTGTTCCACTGTCATTGTGTCACATAGATGGAACTATGTGCAAAACAGATAAATCAGCGTTACTAAAATTATTGCAAAATAACATCGATAAAGAGCCGCCGCAAAGAATAGATGTCATAGTGTTCGATGGTTTCTTTTTACTACATCTTATGAAGGAGGTGCCGCTAACTTTCGGGAAAATTGCGAAAAAAAATTTACAAATGATTGTCGCAAATCAAGCGCGCACAATAGTAATAAGTTTTGATAGATACTTTTCTCCTTCCATCAAAGATAACGAACATTCTGTGCGACGAACTAATAGAAGCCATCGTTACCACATTAACGGTCCAGAGCAAGTTCGCCCTTCAGATTTTTCAACAGAGCTCAGAAATATATACTTCAAGGAGGCTTTGGTTAATTTTCTTTTAGACAGTTGGGCGACTAGTGACATGGCACCTTTTATTGGCAATAAAATTATTTACGTGAATTACGAAACATGTTTTAGGTATGAAAAAATAGGCGATAATGTAATAAAAAGTTTAGAAGAAAATTTATCCTGTAAAGAGCATGAAGAATCTGATACAAATATAATTTTCCACGCCTGTCAATCTGAAGAAGATTCTCACGTTGTTTTAAGATGCTCAGATACGGATATTTTAATTATTATGCTCGGTAATATGAAATTTTTAAAGGAAAATGTCAAAGTTTGGATGCAGGTTGGCGTAGGAAACTATGAAAGATTTGTTAATGTGTCAGACATTTACGAAGCATTAGGCGAAAATCTGTGTAAATCATTACCAGCTTTCCATGCATTCACAGGATGTGATTTTAACCCTGCGTTCTTCAGAAAAGGCAAGAAGCGGCCTTTGAGTTTATCAAAGCAGTCACCGAAATTCATAGACGCATTTTCAAATTTAGCGCGATATCCTGATTGCGATAATGTCACCATTGTTTCTACATTAGAAGAATTCGTATGTCGCATGTATGGTATAAAAAACATTTGCGACGTAAATGAAGCACGAGTGGAAATATTTACAAAAACATATAGATGCAATAATATCGAGGATATGTTTCAACTTAATACAAAAAATTTCGATGGATCTACATTACCACCGTGTAAATCTGAACTGAAGCAACACATTTTACGAACTGCCTACATCGCAAGCATGTGGAGCCATGCACACTTGCAGCTCCCAACGCAACTTTCTCCCACTGATAGTGGATGGGAAGAGGTGGATGATAAAGAATGCAAATGGTTCGAAGGCGAGCAATTACCTTCTTCAGTACAGGAAATCATACTTGAACCGGAAACCAACAATAATGAAGGTAATAGACTTTTCTTTTTTATATGGCAGTATGAAATAATTATAATTTTTACATTTTATGAAATTATTTGTATTTTAATATGATTTACTTAAAATAAGACTTTAATTATATAAATAAAAAATGTATTACAGTTCGGGGTTGCTTCATTTTTAATTATACAATTTTAACTATTAAATGAAACATTTCGTAGTTAAGAGTAGATTAAAAATTAAAAAAAAAATTAAAACGTGGGAATTAAATATTAAATTAAATTATTTATTTAAATATGTACATTAAATTGAACTTTTTTATTCTAACTTGTCAAATTAAGAATCAAATTAAATTTTCAATACATTAACTAAAATTATTAGAATTTAATTAAGATTTAAATGATTAGTAATATGTTATATATAATACTTGAATGCCTAAATATGTTATACAATGCTCCAGAACCAGAACATGATCAGAGAGACCAGGAAGATTGTCAATCAAATGAAGATCATGATGACAACGAGGATGACGATCATGATAATATCGAGGATGACGATCATGATGACATCGAGGATGACATCGATGATGATGTCGATGATGCTACTCATAATAATTATCAAAATTATGATGATGAATATATATAGATTTATAAACATGTATAGTATCCATGATATGTGTATGAATTATTATGAACTAAGATAAATTCATACAACTCGCCAAATTGCACCTTTCTTTACCTCAACCAACAGCAAGACATTTGGTGGCTCCTGCCAAACCTTTTGTTCCACAATATGGATGGCAGCAAATGTTTTTCTTACACTACTTAATGTAAACAATTAGCCCAAAAAAATTCAGCATTAAATATATGACCGCGGCGGAGAAAATTAATTTTGAATCGCACTCGTCCTGGAGATGTAGGTAACGCGGCGCGGCGCGTGACGTTGCACCTTTGGTGACTCCTGCCAAGGCTTTTGTCCCGTGATAGGACTGGCAGCAATCGTTTTTCTTCGATTTTGTGATATAAACTACCACCACAAAAAATTTCAGCATTAAACATTTTAGTCAATGGATTTGATATTTTTAACATGTTTATAGGAGTGGCAGTAGCATGCCGTTCCACAACTAAGGTGGCAGCAGATCATTTTTCGGTGTTTTATGGTGTCTATTGTTAGTACAAAAATTTCAAAATTTAAACAAATAAGGATTTTGCACAATATTTTCTTACATAATTGATACGCTGCTGATAAGCGTTGTTCCGCTAGTGCGCTGGCAGGAGGTCGTTTTGTTGATCTGTAGTACAAATATAGTAGAACAAAAGATAAACCAACTTTAAACAAATGAGACATCAAAAAGTGTCGCTGGCTCCCGGACTATAGTTGCTTGGAGCTTCTCAGGTGCGTACCATATGAACCGCGCGGGGCGCATTCGGGCGACACCCGTATCAATAGGTTTCGACATCACCCATGGGGTACTATTATCGATGCGTTTTTTTTGTCAGTGGTATCCCCTGTAGGCCTATTACACTGTGTCGCGTGATAAAAAATAAATTGGAAAAACGCCTTTTACTGTCAAATTTTACACATGTTTGGGGAAATTAGATTTTCGCGCACGTTTAGATTAAATGTAAACTTTAGATTTACCCAGCACGTCTAAACGTGCGTGAAAATCTAGTTTTCCTAAAAATGTTTAAAATTTTGACAGTAAAAGTCGCATTTCCAATCTATTTTTATTACGCGACACAGTGAAATAGGCCTACAGGGGATAACACTGACAAAAAAACGCATCGATAATAGTACCCCATGGGTGATGTGGAGACCTATTGATACGGGTGGTGCTCCAATGCGCCACGCGAGGTTCATATGGTATTCGCGTGAGGAGCTCAAAGTAGTTACACTGCATTCCACTTTAGAGCGGACTCGTTCCGCGCAGGGATATACTGTTGATTGGTAGAAAACCGGCAAGGAAAGTGCTACGACCAATCGCGTGTGTCATGGGAGCTGCGCAGATCGATCGCAAATTGGTAGGAGCGTAAGTCCGCTCTTATTTGAAATGGAGTGTAGGCCGCCGCGGGGCCCAAGACGCGCGGCGGAACAAAGAGGGCGTTATTTCTGAAATTCGGCAAAAAAGAGCACTTAATTCCCAAGCCTGCTTTCGACGATGTGCACAAACATTGGCATGGTCGGCTTAATGCTGCACGAGGTCCTTCGTTGCGCGTCGAACCATTAAAATAAACGCACGTTGCACATGTTTAATAGGGTGGACCTTATTTTTCGATCATCTGATTTTTTTTATGCGACCCCCTAGATCTGTTCCAGATCCAAAAAAAAAATAAGTTCTGCAAAAGAAGAACTCAATTGGACAACAGGAAAGGGTGTCGCAATCGGTTTGAAGTTTGAAAATTTCAGTAATTTCCCTTTAATTTTACATGCAACTCAAATTTTATGTTTTAATGATAAGAGTTACTGTTATAACATAAAAATATCATCTTTTGGTTGTATAATACGAAATTTTACTTGAAAGTTTCAACAATATTGTCAATATTTGGGTTTATTACATTACGGAGTAGAGCTATGAGCGCGCCAAACGGTCGCGTCGTTGTATTGTCTACGCGCGGGAACGCTCGGCTCTGGCCGCTGCAGCTGCCAACGGTATAACCAGTACCCCTTCCAAAGAGCTATCCTTCTATTTCCAGTTTTATACCTGCTTCCTAGTCCCTTAGTCCCTTAGTAAAAGAAACCTCATTTTACGTCGAGAGTTCGAGGTATTCGCATCGCGAAGTATCGAAATTTGTTAGTGTGACAGTGAGCAAAAATGGAGACAAGAAGTAGTGATAAATTGCTTATATTGGACTACTACGAACAACAAATTGTTGGTGCAAAATTGCCGAGTAACGGACAAGTGTTACGAGTTCTTTTCTATAATGTGAGAAAAGTAAAGCTGGACCTTAAGGGGGTAGACACGGGTAATGCAGCGCTCTGTATACCGACATAATCTGGCCCGAAACATGGGTTTGCGCGCTGACGTTGTTTGTCCATATATGAGCAAATTTTGGGCTGGGCGAGGTCTCATTCGAAAGATGAAGGTTGAATGCAACCCGCTCTGCTCATGGTTCAAAGAGATTGTGTTGATATGTAATAATATGAGTGTCCAAAGTAGAGAAAAAGTGGGCGAAATTCACTCGCAGATTCCAAGTATTTGTACGTCACTAAAAGAGTTTTGTGACTCAAACGATGAGCAGAGCGGGCTGTACTGAACCTTCCTCTTTCGAATGAGACCTCACCCAGCTCAAAATTTGCTCATATAACGACAAACAACGTAAGCCCGTGATTGCATTCCCAAATACGAGTTCCGCCATATTGGCGATAATACAGAGCAAGTCACGTGACAAATTTAGTTGAGGTAGTAGAAACGAGATGGCGCCTACTCGGGAGGATTGCCAACGTAGATTCATAGCAAAACTGAAGCGATAGCTGGATATACGAGCCACAATAAAAGCATGATGGAGTCAATGTATGCATTTTCGGACGATTGTAGGTTAGTTTATATTCAATTTAGGCATACATTGACATAGGAACTGCTGGGAATTGTATACATTTACTAAATTAACGCTTTTACCGTTACATGTACATCACTTGAAATCGCTGTCGTATTTATGTCATAGTAATTCCGGCAGTTAGAACAACAACGGACTAACCTACATTTAAAAAAAAATTCCTATTGTACATCGATGGCTTACAATTAGTGCACACATATTGTATGTCCACTTTTAGCGTTTTTGAGAAAAACAGGTTCAAACATTCAATGGTACTTTATAATTACAAAAATACTTTTTGCATTATTGTAATATAGGTATCACTGAAAGTATGTAATTAGTAGTATAAGTTAGAATCTGCAAAATTATAATAATAACTCGACAATAATGCTTGGAAGTGGGACATGCTATTGTAACCAAGTACAGAGGAGGACATACTATACTGAATGATATATAAAAATGAATGAAAGGAATAATACTGGAAATAATCTCACTTCAATATTATATTTATTTTTAAAGTAACAGGAATAAAAAAGTAAATCGCAGTAGATATAGGAAGACTTTAAATTTTGTTTATTTATTGTTACATTTTTCCAAGACTATTATCATCCAGTAACGTCTCCGGAGAGCAAATCAAAGAGCGAGAAGTGGCGCAGATGTTTCGAGACAGTGACTGTTTAACGAAGAGACGCAGAACTTTGGAGCGCCTCTTATTTGCAACTTTAAGGCGATGCCTTTGAAGCTGAAATTTAGTATACCTCTTTCCACTTCATGTTCTCCTGATATATTGGCCAAAATCTGGCAAAAATTTTGAGAACGCCCAAAAATTCGGCTATGTACTAGGAGAACATGATGTCGAAAGAGGTGGCACTAAGTAACGTCTTCGGAGAGAGAATCGAGGATGCCTTCGAAACTGAAATTTAGTATACCTCTTTCCACTTCATGTTCTCCTGATATATTGGCCAAAATCTGGCGAAAATTTTCAGAATGCACAAAATTGGGCTTTGTAACAGGAGAACATGCCGTCGAAAGAGATGGCACAAAGTAACGTCTTCGGAGAGACAATCGAGGATGCCTTCGAATCTGAAATTCAGGGTACCTCCTTTCGCTTCGTGTTCTCCTTATATCTGGGCCAAAATCTGGCAAAAATTTTGAGAACGCCCAAAAATTTGGCTATGTACTAGGAGAACATGATGTCGAAAGAGGTGGCACTAAGTAACGTCTTCGAAGAGAGAATCGAGGATGCCTTCGAAGCTGAAATTTAGTATACCTCTTTCCACTTCATGTTCTCCTGATACCTGGGCCAAAATCTGGCGAAAATTTTCAGAATGCACAAAATTGGGCTTTGTAACAGGAGAACATGCCGTCGAAAGAGATGGCACAAAGTAACGTCTTCGGAGAGACAATCGAGGATGCCTTCGAATCTGAAATTCAGGGTACCTCCTTTCGCTTCGTGTTCTCCTTATATCTGGGCCAAAATCTGGCAAAAATTTTGAGAACGCCCAAAAATTTGGCTATGTACTAGGAGAACATGATGTCGAAAGAGGTGGCACTAAGTAACGTCTTCGAAGAGAGAATCGAGGATGCCTTCGAAGCTGAAATTTAGTATACCTCTTTCCACTTCATGTTCTCCTGATACCTGGGCCAAAATCTGGCGAAAATTTTCAGAATGCACAAAATTGGGCTTTGTAACAGGAGAACATGCCGTCGAAAGAGATGGCACAAAGTAACGTCTTCGGAGAGACAATCGAGGATGCCTTCGAATCTGAAATTCAGGGTACCTCCTTTCGCTTCGTGTTCTCCTTATATCTGGGCCAAAATCTGGCAAAAATTTTGAGAACGCCCAAAAATTTGGCTATGTACTAGGAGAACATGATGTCGAAAGAGGTGGCACTAAGTAACGTCTTCGAAGAGAGAATCGAGGATGCCTTCGAAGCTGAAATTTAGTATACCTCTTTCCACTTCATGTTCTCCTGATATATTGGCCAAAATCTGGCGAAAATTTTCAGAATGCACAAAATTGGGCTTTGTAACAGGAGAACATGCCGTCGAAAGAGATGGCACAAAGTAACGTCTTCGGAGAGACAATCGAGGATGCCTTCGAATCTGAAATTCAGGGTACCTCCTTTCGCTTCGTGTTCTCCTTATATCTGGGCCAAAATCTGGCAAAAATTTTGAGAACGCCCAAAAATTTGGCTATGTACTAGGAGAACATGATGTCGAAAGAGGTGGCACTAAGTAACGTCTTCGAAGAGAGAATCGAGGATGCCTTCGAAGCTGAAATTTAGTATACCTCTTTCCACTTCATGTTCTCCTGATACCTGGGCCAAAATCTGGCGAAAATTTTCAGAATGCACAAAATTGGGCTTTGTAACAGGAGAACATGCCGTCGAAAGAGATGGCACAAAGTAACGTCTTCGAAGAGAGAATCGAGGATGCCTTCGAAGCTGAAATTTAGTATACCTCTTTCCACTTCATGTTCTCCTGATACCTGGGCCAAAATCTGGCAAAAATTTTCAGAATGCACAAAATTGGGCTTTGTAACAGGAGAACATGCCGTCGAAAGAGATGGCACAAAGTAACGTCTCCGGAGAGCAAATCAAAGAGCGAGAAATGGCGCAGATGTTTCGAGACAGTGACTGTTTAACGAAGAGACGCAAAATTTTCGAACGCCTCTTGAAAGGCCTGCGCCTCTTATTTGCAACTTTAAGGCGATGCCTTTGAAGCTGAAATAGCCACTAAACATTTATTGTCATATAGCATATATTTAGGTTATATTTTCTGTCACTTCGAGGAGCCGACCACATAATAATCACGCGTATCCAGTCTGCGCATTTTCACTAGCCAAAATCAACATTCAATACAATTTTGTATATATAATGTTTGTTGATAACTGCTTTCTGCAGAGGACGTGTAATAAGTGTATTTCATGTTCTGTTTCGGTGCTTTGCTAATAAAAAAAATGTCTAACCTAACAAATTTCATTTTCTGGAGACATTCCCTCATCTATTTTCCCTTTTCACTTAGAATTCCTTACTGCTAACGTAGAATATTGTAGAATAAGCACATTTCAAGTAATTAAAATGTACAATGAATTTTCTACGTTTACAGTACCAGCCGACTTTCCGTTTAAATTTTTATAAGTATAACGGAACAGCTGAGAATTTCTTTCCTTATTCAGAATAGAATACAGAAATAGCAAACAGCTCCCTCTCGCGTTCACCGGATAATCGTCGATCTATCGGTATTACCATTTCTGTGCAGAAAAAATGCTGTAATACCGACCTGCCGAATCGGCCAGGTCACGTGACGTGTTTACCCCCTTAAAACAAGTGCTACTCTAGTTATAAAAGAAACTGAAATATTTTGGGAGAAAGCACGAATACCAGTGAAGAAGACGTCGGATAGCATTGACAAGTTGAAGTCTCTTTATCAGAAATGGAGAACATTATATAAATCTGTCAATCGTCGAACTGCAATCCAAATACAGCGGAAACAAGAATTCAAAGATTCGTTGGACGATTTATTTGACATCGCCCATGCGAATGCTTTAGAAATGATAAAAATCGAAGAAGATAAATTATTTCTATTGAAACAGAGGGAAAAAGGGCGAGTTGGACTAATGGGTGCCAGTGATCGTGCTTTAGCAGAAAAAGAAAAGCGGAAAACTCTTCGAGAATAACGGACGAAAACACTACAAGAACAAGGTCAACAATCACTTGTACAAGGTAACATATATTTTTAAAATTTAACTCTTTTAAGTATATTTCTAACGTTTTAGAAATAAATTCAGTATATTTATTTTTACATTACAGAAACAGTGCAGCTACAATCTTCGTCGTCATCCAGCGACGAAATGACAATGAATGTACCGTTAGGTTCGGGCATTGGAGATTTTCCGTTAGATTCGAGCATTGGGAATGTTCCTGAGGGGTTGCAGGCAGTGATGCCAGAACGGTGGGTTTTGTCCCACGGCCGCTACCACCACTCCACGACCAAGCGTACCCCCTCCTAGCGTCCGTACCGCACCACACAAGCATACCCGTCCGTCCCTCCATCCGTGTGCCGTACGCGCTGCCTGGCCACCGCTCTCCGGCGAGAATTCGTTTTCCCGACATCGAAGCGCTTGGCGCGCAAGCGAAAAATCAAGACTTCAAATCCCGGTGCGGATATTACTTTTTTTTTTAATTATTCACTAATTTCTCTTTCTATATTCTCAGCAGACTAAAGGCTTAAAAACTATTAATTTACTAAGCATTTTCGAAGCTTGATTTGCTGCTAAAGTGCGATCCTCTTTTGGCTTGTATCGCACCACTCCAAGCGTAAGTACCCTACCTTCTGTCAGTGTACCTGAAATGGAAATCACCGATTCAATAACTGCTCATTGTGACGTGAATTTTAAGGAGTCCATCCTAGAACGGTGCTTATTTTGTAAGTAGCATTTCAAGGAATTATTTCTGTTTATGTATACAAAACGCAGAAGACCAACATCGTACATTAGCCTGCCGCGAAAATTCTTTGTAAATTAACAGTTTTCAAGTTTTTATTCTACTGAGAATATAGAAAGAGAAGTTAGAAAATACTTAATGAAAAAAGTAGAATCTTCGCATTGAGGTTCAAACCTCGATGAAATGAATTCTCGGCGGAAAGCGCCGGCCAGGCAACGCGTACGGCACACTGACAGAAGGTAGGGTACTTACGCTTGGAGTGGTGCGATACAAGCCAAAAGAGGATCGCACTTTAGCAGCAAATCAAGCTTCGAAAATGCTTAGTAAATTAATAGTTTTTAAGCCTTTAGTCTGCTGAGAATATAGAAAGAGAAATTAGTGAATAATTAAAAAAAAAAAGTAATATCCGTACCGGGATTTGAAGTCTTGATTTTTCGCTTGCGCGCCAAGCGCTTCGATGTCGGGAAAACGAATTCTCGCCAGAGAGCGGTGGCCAGGCAGCGCGTACGGCACACGGATGGAGGGACGGGTATGCTTGTGTGGTGAGGTACGGACGCTAGGGGGGGGGTACGCTTGGTCGTGGAGTGGTGGTAGCGGCCGTGGGACAAAACCCACCGTTCTGGCATCACTGGTTGCAGGTATCCAGTGACTCAGAAGTTGAAGGTGATTCGAATATACCTGGGCCGAGTGACCGAAAAAGGAGAAGAGGGAAAGTCCAAGCATTTTCTTCAAAGTTAGTTGCAGCTTTAGATGCGTGCAAAATCAGCGATCGCGATGCTGTTCGTATTATTATGGCAACAGCAGAGAGCTTAGGTCACAATACAAATGAATTAATTATTAATCGCAGTTCTCTTCGGCGATTTCGCCATAATTTTCGCGGAGATCACGCCAAACATCTGCGGGAAATGTTCGGAGAAATTAATCTCAGGGGGATAACTGTACATTGGGATGGCGCGATGTTGCCTACTTTGGACAAGAAAACTGTGGAGCGACTTCCAGTGGTAATTTCGTGCAACGGTGTACGAAAATTATTGGGGATACCTGCGATTCCTTCCAGTCGTGGAAGCAATCAGGCCTTGGCGATATTTGCAACCTTAGAAGAATGAAATTTAACGGAACACGTAGAAGCTTTATGCTGTGACACGACTTCGTCAAATACGGGACGATTACAGGGCGCATGTGTGTTGCTAGAACAAACAATTGAAAGAGATCTTTTGTATTTTCCTTGTCGCCATCACATATACGAAATTGTGTTGCGTGGGGTCTTTGAATTAAAAATGCCGAAAACAACAGGCCCGAATATTCAACTTTTTAAAAAATTTCAAAATAGTTGACCTGAAATTAATAATTATATCGAAGCGATAGGTATTATAACAAAATTAGAAGTTGTGAATGACGTTGCAGAAAGAGCAGTAAAATTAATGAAAGATTATAATTTAACGTTATGCAAAAACGAAGAAGAAAAACAATTCATATTACAAATTGTAACCGATTATAGGGAAAAATACCCAAAAATTGATAAAACAACATTAAGTACAGATTTTTAAAAATTATTTATACTCTTATTATAATTAGGCCTATAAATAAAATATTTAATTATAAGTATTTAACTGTCTTTTTCTACTTTTCCTTATATTAATGTGAAATCAAATTTTATATTTAAAAAATAAATATTAAAAATTTTGCTTAAACAAATTCATTAAACAATTTAATTTTTGCTTTGATATAATAAGAATTTTACATTAAAATAGTGTTTCATGACCAGTGGGATTGAAAAAATGTGTACTTTTTCATTTTTCGCAAAATTAAAATTTTTTGCATAAACAAACTCGTTGCGACACGTCTTCCCTTTGTCCGATCGACTTGAAATTTGGAGGGAATTAGTTTTTTACCGAGTAGAACAGATTGCAAGGGTCGCATCAAATGAATTTAAAAAAAAATTTTGTACAAGAGCAACTAAAGTCCACCCTAATGTTTAACACTGCCTTTAGTTACGAATCCTTCGGCATGAAAATTTCAATTACAGTGTTAATTATGAAGTCATAAATTAATGTTAACATACATACCTTTCCTCTTGGCCAGTAACATCGTCTGTCTTCTTTATTTAGGCACGCTGCATCTTCGCTTTCTGTATTATATTGCCAGTCAATATCGGTTCCAATGAAATTAAAGAAGAACGAGGGTATTTGAGTTCCAGTCGGTTCGTCCAGACCAGCTTCCAGTAATAACACAGAGAATCTTAGTTCCTCTGACAATCTTGCTGCCACTGTTGCACCACCACTGCCCCCTCCTATTATGACGAAGTCATACCTAAACATAAATTTCAGTCATATATTTTACTATTTCAAGTATCATTCAATTACATTTCAAGTACCACAGCACATATGGACATATTTATAAATCTGTTCCAATCTTTTGCAGTGAATTGTTAGAATAATCTTAGCAGTAAAATTGTAATTGAGGAGTGATTTTTCAGAAGGGTACATTTCCACGTAGAACAAATCAAGAGACACGGTAGTGTCTCGCGCCAAGTACACGCGTAGCGCGAGACACAGAGTGTCTTTATTACGCCACGACCCGCTATCAAGAACCCCTCAATTATCGAATCTCAATAATGGTTGATCCGATTAGATTTTGAATAGTCTTAATGGATAGCTTGGGTTTGATTTACAACAGAAAAGTGTCCTCGTTTTGTTCCTACGTGCCTTATGAGCTGAGATATTTCAATACAAAGATGCAATTTGCCGAATTTTATGTTCTTCAGATTAAGTATCGTCGTGGTCAAGTGCAGGCAAGAGGGGAACATGAAAGGGTGAGGAAATGTACAGCCATTTTACGCAGCACAAAAAAGACAAAAAGCAGCTACGTTCAGACCGCTACTAACGTAACCTAGCTAGTGACAATCAATTCAATCATAACCTGCCAAGTGTCAAATAAGTTAAGTTGTCAACATTTTGAAATGTCACGAGTTTTTACACCATATAGGACACTGAATTATTGTCGCAATTAACAAGGTAAGTCGCAAAAATTTTTTAATACATTTTTTATGTGAAGCTTATAGAAATGAAAGGCACACACAGACTTCGAAAGTTGGAAGTTGTCCGGAGAAGGTTCAACAGAGAAATATCTTCAAAGAGAAGTTTCTAAAAATTTATACCATGCATGTACAAAATAAAATATATTGTAACAAATGCATTTAAATTGTCAGATATTTTTATACTAGCAAACTATTTTTTAGTTTACAGTCTTATGTAAATTTTATTATATAGAAATGGAGGGGAAGCACAGGCTTGGATTCAAATGAAGGGGAGGCAGAGGCTTGGATAGGAATGAAGGGGAAGCACAGGCTTGGATAGATGAAGGGGACGCACAGGCATGGAGATTGTCCGGAGAAGGTCACAGAGACAGAGAAGCATCTTGTTTCGCACAAGTTTCTGGAAATTTGTGGAATATGGTAAATCGACAAAATTTGTGAAAATGCGTAGCATTAAGAATTAAGAAAATTATGGCGGATTGCTTGCAATGTAGAGAAAGTCACATTAGTGAAGAAAGAACGCTGAAAACACATCTCCCTTGGTACCTAGCAATATTTTGTGAAAGATATTCGTCATACTTCCACAGTAGTTGCCACGCTAATCATTAATTTTATTAGTTTCCCATTACCAAGATTTCAATTCACTAATAAACATACTAAATTAATTTTATTCCAACACCAATACATTGTGCGTTAAAAATATTGGATCTCTTCGTTCATTTCCGCTGAATTACCATTAGCATTTAAATTTCCTGTAACAAGACATTCTACCATGCGCTCTCACTTTCTTCGGACACATTTTGTAGTCTCTACACTTACTATAGCAAAGGGCCACTCTATTTCTATATAATTTCTACGTTAAGTTGTAATTAAAATGTGGTTTTTATATATTTACAAATAATCGAAGTAGAAGATGATGCAGTGTGATCTACGCCAGAGAAAAAAATTATTGTGACATAGTATTATATTAATTAAACGACTTTATTCAGCTTCGATCCTCTGTTTGGTTCTTGTATGTTTGATTAATATCTGAAAGTTTAAATTTAAACCAATTCCTCCAATCCAATTGTCTTGAAACTTTGCAGGCGTGCGTAGTTTGGATGACAGTACAATATATTTTTAAAAACAAATAACCCCCGAGGGGGTGAAAAATTATCCAATCATCAATAACCACAACAAAATGTGTGAAATCTCCACAAAATTACTTTTTTAAAAAGAAGGTAGAAAAAGTGCGCCAAGTATACGCACGCGCGCAGACGAACGAAAAAAATAATGATATACAAAAATTGCGCTAATTATAAAAATGGCTATTTATACAAACAAAAAATTTATTAAATAATATTAAGCAGATATATTTTTATTTTATACAAATAAATATTTCAATACCAATAAATAATTTATTCAAAATACTTGGCGCTGCGAAACCGAAAAAATGTTCATTGTCGTAGTATTAATAATTTGCAATAACTCCCTTACAATCTAAAATACATAAACTTATAAATATACATAATAGAAACGCAGTCACATTTAGTCTACATGTACAACTTTTAGCGTGCGCGTGCAGTTTATGCACACACACACACGCACACATACACACATTCACAAACGCACACATGAGAAAGAAAGAAAAAGATTAATGCGATTTATACATATTTATTCAGTTTAGCAACACCAGTTCGGAGCGCAGCGCCAAGTACACTCCTCACATTAATTAAAGGATCACCTCTAGGAGCCCGGAAAATAGGGGCAAATTCACATGGTCATAACTCCGGTAAAAATAGTCGTATCGATATTTTGAAAATATGGTTTGAAAGCGTGGAATATCTACTTCCAGCCGTTTTCCCCCAAATTTTAGATGCATTGCTTTTCGGCAAAGTTATAGCAATATAAAGAGCACCTGGTTAATTTAAAAAAAAAATCTTCAAATCTGCGATGTTCCACGGCGTGCACGAAATTTTTTACACACATACCATTTACACCACCCGAAAGCGACCACTTTCCTGTGTAAAAAGAGGGTAATTGATTTCTTGTACGATTTTTTTCGGCCGAGTTATTTAACATTTATGCAAAAATCGTTTTTTTCTCCTTAGTTGCTGCTAGCAACTGATCCAAACATCGTAAAACGTTCTTGAAAAAAAAAAAAACAGTAGAAAGATCAGACTTTTCTCTTTAAGACGCATCATCGACTTTTTCGATTCCGTCTCTGATGTCCTTTTCAAAGTATGCTTAAATATTGCACAAATTCCATTTCCTCTTCAACTTTACTGTATCTTCGCGCGAGATGATCGGAACATCAATGTTAAGACATGAATGTTCCTTAAGAGGGGGTAGACACGGGTAATGCAGCGCGTTGTATACCGACACAATCTGGCCCGAAACATGGGTTGGGATTTTACGCTTTTCGTCCTTATATGAGCGAATTTTGGGCTGGGGGAGGTTCCGTTCGAAAGAGGAAGGTTCAGTGCAGTGCGCTCTGGTCATGGTTCGACGAGATTGTATTTATGTCTAATAATATGAGTGTTCAAAATAGAGCAAAAGTGGACAAAATACACCCACAAGAATCCAAGTATTTTTAGGTCACTAAAAGAGTTTTGTGACTCAAACGATGACCAGAGCGCGCTGCAATGAACCTTCCTCTTTCGAACGAGACCTCACCCAGCTCAAAATCTGCTCATATAAGGACGAATAGCGTAATTTCGTAACTGCATTTCCAAATAAGAGTTCCGCCATATTGGCGATAATACAGAGCAAGTCACGTGACATTTAGTTCAGGTAGTGGATACGAGATGGCGCCTACTCGGGAGGACTGCCAACGTGGAATCACAGCGAAAGTGAAGCGTTAGCTGGATACATGTTGTACGTTAGGTTGACTAGGAACTGCTGGGAACTGTGTACATTCACTAAATTAACGTTTTTACCGTAACACATACATCACTTGAAATCGCTGTAGAATTTGTTATAATTGAGACAGTGAGAGCAACAACGGACTAACCCACATTTTTTTTCCTATTTTATATGATTAGTAAAGCCTATTGGAATACGTTATTGCTACTAACTCAATATCGAAAAAAAAGTGGGTTAGTTCGTTGTTGCTCTCACTGCCTCAATTATATGACAAAATATCAAAGATGGGCATTACTAATTAGTGTCCACACACTTTTCCCGGCAGAAAAAAATTATTTATTGCGATTAGTTAACTGAAAAATGGTGCCAATACATGCACTTCGTCGTTTCCTCCCCCCCAAAAAAAGCCAGTGGAAATATGAGTTTCTAAATGTGACGTATACGTCACACTGGGTGTGTACGGAGTAACATGTGGCTCAATATTTAAAATACAAAATTTGTGTTTTAAATGCATGTTTATTATAATGTGTCAGATCTTAAAGGTATAAATGATTAAAACACGAGTATATCTTTTCTAAACATTTCTAAACGATATACTAGTGTTTTATTCTTTTATACTCTTATAACATCTCTTACAAATGAAAAGAAGAATACATGTTTTTGTTGTAGAATGTATAAACGAAGTACAAAATCTTCATTTTTACTATGGTAATTTACAAAACAATTGCTTTTTTCGCTCGAGCATAAGTGAACACTGCAATTGATTGAACTTTGATTGAATGTGGCCAGAAGGGAACAGTTTACAGCCCTGTCTGTCATCGCTGAACACGATCCAATGGTCAACATTGTTGAAACGCTGTAAATCCGAGGGTTTAGAATTAGAAGTCGATGCTTGCCGTGACTTCTTTGGTGGTGGAGCATTTACCGGGGAACGTCCGCGTAATAGAAACCGTTATACGAATGAAAAAATTTTCGCTCTTTTAATCCGTACACGCCCAGTGTGACGTATACGTCACATGAATTTCAACATGCAATTATAAACTAAAAATTGATCAAATCAAACTTTATAAGTAATATTCTTTTAGTATAACAATCAATTTACACATATCTACCAAATAAAATGTAAGCAAAATAATTTTACTCTCAACTTTTTGAAGTATACAAGAGCAACGTTTCAGGTTAAATTATTTACTATCGATTTTTTGTACACGTCTGAAACTGATGTGACGTATACGTCACATTGGGCGCTAAAGCATTAATTAACCTGAGCCAATTTTTATTTGAAGCGCTATGATTGAATTAATTTAATCATGGGGAATTCAATTGTCGGCCATGAATCATTTTCTCATATTTATTTGTACTTTCTCGACTAAATATATTATTGCGAGCACCGGGTATAGGCCCGTGCATAGCCTGCTGGTGCTCGCAGCTGAAGATAGAAGAAGGTCGACTCCCTTCAAGAGGACGATCAGGAGGCAGACCAGAAGACTGGTCCTGAACCGAACGCCATTGCGTTTCGACACGAGGGTCGCGCCTTTATAACCGATATTGCCCTATGTATTAAATATAGTGGTGTCGTGTGTGCGTCCGTGTCTTATTATTCTACTCCTTTGCGTCGGGGTGGCCTGCGATGAAAACGCCCCGGCGCAACAATATGATTCTCGACTAAAGTACGAATAAATACGACAAAATTATTCATGGCGGACAGATGATAGGCCTTGGAATAAAAAAATTATTGACTAAATATATGATTTTTGCCTCATTATACATTTATTTTTTGAATAAAATAATTAATTAATATAAAAAACATTCTTCGCTCCTCCTCCTCCTCTTCCCCCTCTTCCTCCACTTCCTCGTCTTCCTCCTCTTCCTCTCTGTCCCCAATATTTAATTCTCCTAATTTTATTTTTTAGCTCGCTGTTCTGTAATATGAAAAATAAACATAAATCTTAAAACTGTCATGAGAATGTAAGAAATGTTTGTGCGAGATCGCCCACACATATATCTACATACCTGCTTCTGCAATTGTAATGCGATGTCAAACCACCGTCGCGAGGACGGAATCAGCTGTATCTGTGGACTCCGTCGCAAGGATGGAGTTGGCTGTATCCACGAACTCCGTCGCGAGGACGGAGCCGGTTCTCTCCGCGGACTCCGCCTGCTGCGCGAACTCCGTCGCGAAGACGGAGTCCGACTACTTGTGCAACTGAGTCTTGAGGACGAAGCCTGTTTGGTGTTTGGACTCCGTCCCCGAGACGGAGCCGCTTCCTTTTTCCCCCTTCTCATTGTCGCTGACGCCTTCTTTTCCAGACATCTATAAAAGAGACGAAGAAACAATGAAACTATTGAACGTAATTAAAATGGATTTTTAAAGTGCAGTAGAAGAGCCAGAGTTAGCCAAAATGTAATCTAATTACAAATTACAAATTACGATTAAAATGTAATTGATTACACATTATTTTCTGTAATTGTTAATTTAGGTAGTTGACCACAATTTTGTCAACTATCTAAATTAACGATTTCAGAAAATCATGTGTTATCAATTACACAATTACATTTTAATCGGAATTTATAATTTATAATTGTATTACATTTTGCCCAACTCTGAGAAGAGTACACGTTTAGCAAGTTGGTACATTTGGGTACAATATAAGCTTCCTTTAGCCAAGATTCAGCACAGGAGGAGAATCCTCAGATTTTTAAATGCTGGAATTACCAAGTTCGAAAGCTCTGAAATTCAAACATTTCCAAAATTTGTAATTGTGAGGTTATCAAGTTTCAAAATATCTGCATTTTCAAATGTCCAACATTTGTGATTTTAAAATTTCCGATTTTTTTACTTCTGATGTTTAGAAACTGTTTGATTTTCATTACTTGTCTTCAGTTTCAACTAAAGGAAGCTTATATTGCACCCGAATGTATATACTTTTTCTAGACATTTCACGGATAAATTATAACATAACTTTCTTATTCTACGTGAGAATGAATACACGAATCTCTGAGCGTGAAGCTGCGTATCGACATTGCAAAGATGCCGCGCGAGGCACGCTTCGCGGAGTGGAGAGTTTGGAGACTACCTCGATCATGGTCACTTTGCGAGGCAGGCTCGTGCGACAGTCTCGCGCTACCTCCAGCATGATATTTGCGTCGCCCGAGCCGTGCGATTTTTGATCTTGGAGCCGGGAGGCACCTTTGGGCACGTCGAAAAATCGACGACCGATGCCTCGTAACGTAATAATGGTCGAGGTAGTCTCCAGACTGTCCATTCCGCGAGGTGTGCCACGCGAGGCAGCCTCGCAATGGCGATACGCAGCTTGAGAAAAAATCACAGTTCGCACGATAGATTTTGCACAAAAAATTAAAACAATACTATGACAGTAATGAAACTTCACCCTGAATATGTCTAAATACAGTCTTAGGTTGGAAGTAAAATGTAAAAGTATGTCAGTTATTACGAAAGTGGCGTCGGCCGAAATTTAAAAAAAAAAACAGAAACTAAACTTTACGTTTATTATGTATCACGTTGATATAATACGTAAAAAATAACTGAAATGTAACAAACGAAAAATTTGGACTTAGACCACTTTCATAATAAGCGGTACATATAGTGAAAAAGACAGTAAGCGTGAAGGTACTTACGATCTTTACTGCTCGACAGTCGCTTTTTTTCTGACGATCGATCCTTTGCTACCCTCAAGAATGGACAGGGCCCAAACTGCCTTTCTCACTCCCTCAATATTTTGTATTTCATTTGCACCAAGGACCGAGCGGCGCGTCATCGACCCGCGTAAAAGTTCGAATGCGCAAAGGTTTGAAAACGCGGGGCATGCCCGCGCATGCTTGCGGGATGGTCCTTCACCGTCAGACATATGGGAAAGGATAAGGGTAGAACGAAATATGAATTCTTCGCTATTAAAGTCGGTGATACATCAAAAGTAAATGCACAGGATAATCAAAAATTCTTTCCTGTGCACATTTCTGTGCACCAAACAGTATTTCCGGAAATACATACTCTACGTAAATGTATCAGCATACCACCAATCCTAACGGGAAAGAGAGGAATAGGACGCGTATATCCGTCCCTTTCCCATTACCTTCCATTTAGCCTCTCAGCATGTGTAACCAATACAGTGACAACGCTGGCTGATCAGTTCTTGTGGTTTACACTATGGAGAAGACGCAAAAAGCAATCGGGTTTTTATTTGATGCGCGGATATTGATATATGAAATATTCATAATTTTTTCGTACACGTTACACGTTGTAATATCGGTTTCGACCAAAAATGGTCGACATTGTATCATGTTTGCTCTCATTATAATCAGGAAAATGTTATGAATATTTGAAAAAAATGTGTATGCAGGAAAAATTAAAAGTAAAAAAGTTGTTGTATATCTGCAGGATTGCCAGTAACATTATGCAGGACCGCTTATTTAGCGGAGAGGAACACCTACAGGAGTGATGGTAACATGTGCGTAATGACGTCGCTGACGCACGCATTACCACCACTCTTGTAGGTGTTCCCCTTCCGCTAAATAAGAGTTCCTGCGTTGGCTTTACAGTATTTCCTCGTTACGGGCTCGGTTTGGTGTACACGATACGGACTTTTCGCTATCCCCACCACTTCTGTCTCACTCTTGCCCGACGAAAGCTAGAGCGAGATGGAACGAGAGCGAGCGAGGACGGTACGAGACCGACGACGCGTTGATGTTTTATCTCGCTCCGTCTTTCGGACGCCTGACACTCTGTCCTTTGCGTGCGCGACGGGCGTGCGCGATGGTCGCAAGCGCGTATCGTGGGCACGAAACCGCTTCGCAAAATCTTGACGCAGTCCCGGTTCAAGTCTTTTTTGCGCCCTAGGCGAACTTGGCAAATTGTAATATTTTATTTTGAAGTATATTTTCAACAATACCAGCAATGAAAATACCATTATGCACCTCTTGTCGACTTTCCGCCCTAGGCATTGGCCTAATTTTGCTTATAGGGACAAGCTAAGCTTACAGGCAGAGATCATTATGTACATAGCCAAAGAAAGTACATATATAACGCGTCTTAGACTAAATAAATCATTTATACTTTTGAAAAATTAAATTCTAATATTTTCTATTTTATGTACATATTTGTAACAACTATGCCAAATTTCCTAAATGAAAGGAAAGCCAATCTCGACGACCTTCGTACAATTATATATATCAGCAACCAAGCAACAATTCATTCGCAGTCGGAGCACATACATAATTGTACGAAGGTCGTCGAAATTGGCCTTCCTTTCATTTAGGAAATTTGGCAGAGTTGTTACAAATATGTACATAAAATAGAAAATATTAGAATTTCATTTTTCAAAAGTATAAATGATTTATTTAGTCTAAGACGCGTTATATATGTACTTTCTTTGGCTATGTACATAATGATCTCTGCCTGTAAGCTTAGCTTGTCCCTATAAGCAAAATTAGGCCACTGCCTAGGGCGGAAAGTCGACAAGAGGTGCACAATGGTATTTTCATTGCTGGTATTGTTGAAAATATACTTTAAAATAAAATATTACAAATTGCACTGCAACTGTTTTAAACTACGAATAAAAATTCAGAGTGAGGTCATCAATAAACTCAAATAAATGTATTATAATAAAGGGCGCAATTTGACAAGTTCGCCTAGGGCGCAAAAAAGATTCGTGACGGGCCTGCGTTAAGATTTTGCGAAGCGGTTTTCGTGCCCACGGTAAGCGCTTGTGACCATCGCGCACGCAGTGTTCCATCTCGCTCCCCCCTACAGCCAGAAAGAAGCGAGAAACGAACACTCGGAATTAGGGTTCTGTTCATGATACCGACTCAACGCCGGTCCCGACCAGCGAGTCGCTAACGAGACAATACTGTATGTGCCACGTGTTACTGATTATTGACTCTTTACGTGTAGGCAACGATTGAAGAACGCAGCGTGCCTCACGGTAAGTCAGGGTACCGTGGCGGAAGCAGGTACTCGTGCAGGTACCTCATACGAAGCACTTCCAAGCACATCTGTTGCGGATGATTTTCCTACGGCCAGAATATATGAAGAAGGCGTAGGAAATGTTGAAGATGTTCCAATTATCAAAGGAATTGTGGAAGTAGTACATTTCGATACGGGCGCAGAAGATATTGTAGAAAAAATACATTTCAATGCGGACGAAGAGGAAATTGTAGAAGAAGTGCATTTCGAGTCGAACGAAGAAGAAATTGTACAAGAAATAGATTTCGACATAGACAGCGATGAGATACATTGCGTTACAGACATCAACGAAGAAACGAATGACGATGTTGGTAGTGACACCGATTACTGGGTGGTGGAGAAGGCAGAACCACAACAGTCGGAAAAAACAATTTCAGAAGGAATAGACTTCTTTGATTTTGCGCATGTTTTCGAGCAAATAAAAAATCTTCGAAAATATTCAGCTACTGGTTGTGGCATCGAAGATTTTGATATAGTTAGATGTCAACGGAATGGATTAGAAAATGTATATTATGTAGAGTGCAAAATGTGCAAACACACAGAGCGCATATCCTTTCTTCGGAAGAGTAATGCCACATGGATATCAACCGCGCTGCTGTTGCCGCAACAGTGATGACAGGCGGGGGGTATAATCAACTGGAGGATATACTGACTGCCATAAACGTGTCCTGTATGACGAAAAGGATCTACGAGAACTGTCAGAATGACAGAATCGATGTCCTCGATGTGGCCGCATAACGCGAAATGGAAGATGCTGGAAAAGAAGAAAAAGCATTAACTATAGCAGGAGGCGACGTATATCCAGAATCGAATGTACCGTTTATCCCAGTTGTCGCAGATGGCAGCTGGATGACAAGGTCATACCGCGGAGGAGATTACAATTCTCTTTCTGGCGTAGGAGCCATCGTGGGATACCACACGAAGAAAGTGCTGTACATCAAGATGAAGAATAAATTCTGCATGCCTTGCCAAATAGCAGCTATGAAGAAGGAAGAACCGCGCGAGCGTCGTTGTTTCAAGAACTGGGGTCGCAATCAGAGTTCAACTGGCATGGAAAGTGTCGCTATTGTCGAAGGCTTCAAATACAGCATAGATATGCACGGCCTAGTATACTCTATATTAGTTGCCGATGGCGATCGCATTGTGTACAAGAAGATATTGGACAATGATCCATATGAAATGTACATGATGCGGGTACGAAAAATAGAATGCACCAATCACCTGCTACGCAATTTCAGTAGAAAAATAAGCGAAATCGTAGCAAAAGGCCGCAATAAAGAACTAAGAGCTGTCGTACATAATAATGCTCTCCGCCTGCGTACTGATATAAAGAAAGCTGCAGAATACCGGTTCCAAGAAGCAATAACACTCGATCAACGAATACAAAATTTGAAGGAAGACTTGACGAATGTACTGAATTACGTTTTCGGTGAACACAAAGAGTGTCAGAGGTTAGCATACTTCTGTAATAAATACTCTGATCCCAACAGAGTAGACTACGTTCCACAACTGAGAGAAGCTGATATTTATCAAAGTATCGAAGAAGTGATGCAGCCACTTTTCACTAAAGCTGACAGTTTGCTTCACGGTCTAAATAACAATGCCGTTGAAAGTTTTAATAATATCATTGCTAAATTCATCGGAGGCAAAAGGATAAGCTTTGGACGAGGGGGCTCGTATCAGGGTAGAGTCTCCGCTGCAGTCGTCCAATATAACACAAAAGAGGCGTTTAGCAGATTGAGTATGGCAATGAATAAAGAGCCGACAACCATAGTAAGAAAGCTGGAAGAACGGCGGTAGCGTGCAGCAGAAAAGGCAATGGAATATAAAAAAGAAGCGAAAGCATCCTCCTTCTGAAATAAAAAACAATCCTGCGACCAGGATTACGGCTCCAGCGCAGAAAAGCCAGATATGGAAGAGATAGTATACTCTTCCGAGTATGGAAGGCACGCGGCTATACTCCACGAGTGGCAACCGATGCGATACAAGATTGAAATGGAAACTCGCGATCAGGCGAATAGCGAAAAGTGGATCGGTTACAAGAAGAAATTATTAACTGCATCCAATTTCGGCAAGGTATGCCGGTTACGAAAGGATACACCACGGGCAAATACATTGAAGAGTATAATGTACCCGCAACTCGAAAATTTACGTTCTCTCCAATACGGAAGAGAAAACGAGGCAAACGCCATGCGACAAATGGAAGAAGAATTAGGAATCAATATTCTACCGTGTGGCCTCTTCATCCATGCCACTGTTCCTCACTGAGGTGCAACTCCTGACGGCCTCGTGGACGATGATACCATCATCGAAGTAAAATGTCCAGAATCGGCGAAGGATTTATCGCCTGCTGAAGCAATACAGACAGTTCGTGCAGTAAAGCGTATTTTCCAGGGTGATAAAATGAATAAAAAAACATCACTACTATTATCAAGTGCAAGGACAATTGCACATAATGAATAGGCAACGGGCTTTATTCTGTTTATGGACGCTGAAAGGAATGAAAGTTATAATAGTACCAAGAGATGATAGTTTCTGGGCAACAGAGATGGAAGACAAACTGAGCAAGTTCTATGAGGACTGCATGTTGCCAGAAATTATAGATAGCAGATACAATCGACAACAGCCGATTAGAGAACCTCCGTACACACAAAAAGGAGGAGCAGCTACGAGTACACAAGAAAGTACATAAAACGATGGATGAAAACATCGCGACAGCACCGGTTAATGCATCCAGCGCATATGAAGGGCTGTCGAATAAATAATGTTCCAAAATGTAAGTATAAGCATGTAGTTTACAAAGCGCAGGCATCACCGGAGTAACATGGAGGCGCCTAGAGTGCGCAGAGTTACTGAGCTGCGACGAAGGGAGTTCGAGGGCGAACATCGTCGCAGAATGGCCGAATACCTCATGAGAGATAGCCCTGAAGAGTGGAGTTGTTTAGACAGGATGGGTCATTCGCCGAGCAAAGATCCAGGAAGTCTCTCGCTCTAGGAGAGAGTTTGAAGTTTTGAAGACGAGTCTGAACATTAGTCTATGCTACTGGACTGGGCTGCAGAGGCTACCTTCTTTAGTTTCTTTAAACTGTTTCAGAGAGCACGAAACCCCACGACGAGGGTTCTCCTCCCCTCCTCCCCCTCTCAATATCTCCCTCCCCACATCTCGTTCCCCAGCCTAAATTTAGCCATCCTCCCATATCTTTCCTCACTCCATCCTGCTTCTAGGTATTTCGGCAACCCTTCCGTTCTAACCTCCCTGTACCAACTGTTGTACCTTGATTCCCTTATCTTCCTACTTCTTTCTTCTTCCTGTTTCCTGCAATGTTCTTTTTCTATCTCTTCGCACTCCCTTTCCCTTTCTTCCCTCCCCCCCTCTCCATTCTAAATTCCTTCCTCTCTCTTTCCCACGCTGATAACCCCGTCCCCGCTTTCTTTTCTCTTTGCCTCACCTCTTCTAGACACAACCTAGCCACTTCCCCTCCCTCTCCCCTGCCCAACTTCTCTTCATACCTCCACGCCCTCCCCCCCTCGCCCATGTCCTCAACTTCTTCCTCTTCATTTCCTCCCTCACCATGTATCCCGGTGTCCGCCAATCCACTCCTAGCGACCACCTTGAAAATCTTTCCTGCATCCTCTCCACCTTCTCCCTCTACCTCCACCCCCATACCTCTGCTCCATATCCCACCACCGTCCATACCAGCATGTCGAAGAGCCATATCCTCCGTCCCCAATCCTTCCCAAATTTCCTTTTCCCTATCCCCCATACCTGTCTCATCACCACCTCCGCCTTATAATTCCTTACTGCTAACGTAGAATATTGTAGCATAAGCACATTTCAAGTAATTAAAATTTACAATGAATTTTCCACGTTTGCAGTACCAGCCGACTTTCCGTTTAAATTTTTATAAGTACAACGCAACAGCTGAGAATTTATTTCCTTATTCAGAATAGAATACGGAAATAGCAAACAGCTGCCTCTCGCATGCACCAGGCAGCGGCGTATCTATGGGTATTACCATTTCAGTGCAGAAAAAACCTGCTGTAATACCGACCTGCCAAACCGGCCAGGTCACGTGTCTACCCCCTTAAGCTCATTTTAAAGCGGAGAGTCTGTTGATTCTTTTGAGTGCCACCGGAACCCGCTGCGATAATTTTTTACCTGTGGCCTTTATGTTTGAAGTTACCGTTTCGGAAAAATAAGGCTACAATGGTAATGTGCCCTATCCCCACCCGCCTACTGATGTAGGCGAAAGCGAGCCGGGCTACGGCGACCTGTAAGCATATGTGCAGCTCCCTGATGTTTCAACTTCTGCTACTGCTAGATACCACTGAATACGCTCTTAATATGCCACGGCGCTCGCTTACCAAAATGGAAGTAATGCGTGCCATTACACTTTTAGAGAATGGTTCTAGTCAACGACAGGTTGCTCGTGAGATGGGTGTAAGCCAATCCGTTATTAGTCGAGCACATTCTCGATTTCAGCAGACTGGTCTGTTCGGTGGACAACGCGGCCAGCGCCGCAAACGTGGGACAACCGCGAGGTATGATAGAAGTATTGTAAGACACGTTCTTCGACACCGTGATGTGACGTATCTGCAATTGATGTGGCTCGCATTACGATGAATCGTAGGTTGCAGCATGCTGTTTGTACGCAGACTGTCAGAAATCGGCTTAAAGAGAGGTGTTTTCGTTCCCGTCGACCCGTACGCGTTCCTATGATAAACAGGACTCGTAGGAGGTTGCGCTTAGACTATTCTCGCCGTTATATGCGATGGAGACAGATGCAATGGTCAAATGTTTTATTTACGGATGAATCCAGATTTTGTTTACATGGTAACGATAGGCGTGTACGTGTCTGGCGTCGTCGCACAGTGGGATAAACTGCTGCTATTTGTGTCAAAATCGTAGAACTTTTGATAGGAATAAGATAGAGGGATGAATCTTCTTTGAGGTTGAAGCTGCTCGAGAATAAGAGAAAAATATTGAGAATATATGACAAACAAGTTTTGACCTTGAAAATCTACATCAAAGTTGACATTTCCGAAGAAAATTTCGTTTTTTCCATTTTAACGCCTGATTGAAGTTTTTCTTGACATGTTATACATCATTTCCTATAGATTTTGATTGTACTCAATGCGTTCGGCAACCCGGAATTTCAAAAAATTATGAAACTCGGTGTGCAAGTAGAGTAGTTCATCCGTAACTGAACCCTATTTTTGTTGGTGTCATAATGCAATTTTTGGGGGTGAAATCATCACACACACACGCGCGCGCGCGCACACACGCATGCACACACGCACACACGGCAAACTGTCGCAAACCTGTTTTCCGCCATTATGGCGGAATCTCCTAACGGGCGGCTAGCCGCGGCAGCCGAAAGCTTGACTCCTCCAAACTGAGTCGAGCGGCGACCGGCGCGCGATCCATCCCCACAGTAGGACGGAATCCCAAGAAATAGGGAAACTAGACGAAATCCAAATGTTATAGGATTATGTTTTCTTTTTATATTTCTGTAAACTAATAATATCAGCTCCTAAAAAGGGGAAAAATATTATGGCGGCTACTTCTGATCTATGTGTAAACACATGTCAAAGTTTCTATGTTATTATTTTGTGCAAAACTTTAAATCGAGGCTTTAGAATTTCGGTGATATAAAAGAAAATTTTTTTGCGGAACCGAAATGAGTATTATCGTTTCCGATAAGCAGCAGCAAATAATTAGTTACATACAGTTTTTCCATAAGAAACCCATAGAAAAAATATCAGCAATTATCGACTTTTTAGTTACCTTCCGGGAACTTCCAAGCAAATTTCTTTTTTGTTTTATAATCAACATATATTTATCCTTGCAACTGCGAAAACAAGATTTGACAATATTTGCCAATCATGGAGTAATTACCTGCACTCTATGTCGCACAGTGGGGCTGAATCCCAAGAAATAGGAGAAAAATGCAACATCACATTTTTAGGACTAAAAATGACGAACAATATGAAGGAAATTTATAAAGGAAGAGTTAACATACAACTTATACGAAGTTTCGACGTTATCTAAAAAAATAACATCAATGATTCCAATAAAACTAAAAGAATTTGATAAATATACATACTATGTAATGTGCAGAAAAATTTGTAAGCGTGTGTCCATGTTATCCCGCTACCAATATACTAAATAAATAGTGTTGTGCCAAGGCGCCTGCGGTCGAGATTCTGGCTAGAATCTCGGGGTGCTTCGGGTCGTCCGTCACAGTCGTCGTCCAACGGGCTCCGAAAAGTTCGGGTGAAAATGCCGGGACGGGCATATTCGGTTAGAAACCGATGATAGGGGATCGTTGCGGGTTAAAGAGTTGGAACTCACTGTTAGGTTAAACAAGTTTATTCTGTCCCGATCTGGGTGACAGGAGAAGCGCGTACTGTATCGTGTATCTGTTATTAATCAGTGAGCGTCGCTCGTAGTTTGTACAGGGTCTTATAGCTAATCCGGGGCGAAGCGGGGACCAGACGGGTTACCGCCTTCAGCCCGCTTTTGGGCGTTTTCGTTGGAAACGGTGACGGTGCTCGTGGGTTGTTGCCCGCGCGTGCCATCGGAATGCGCGGCGGTTGTAACTCTCGGTCGTGGGCTCGGTTACAACAATACATAGGAGAGACTGGGGCTAGTTAACTAATTTTTAACATTTCTAATTTTTATAAATATACCATTGGTATTTTGTTGACTTGTTGCACACCAAAAGTTTACAAATTTCATCAGTGTAGGGATGTTAGGTGATCAGGGCAGGAGTCAACTGCACACTCGTGGAAAAGTAAAAAAAAAGCTTATTTATTACAAAGAACAGGTTTAGGCGACGATGCCTCTCGTTCGACGGACTCTGCAGGACTGACTTCATCCATTAGGGCCCTTTACATGGACGGTCTTGCGCGCGGTCCGGCGCGCGGGCCGGCGAGCCACACGCCGCGCGGCCCGCAAAAGTACGTGAGGCCGGATCGTGGCGCTCCTTCGCGCGGGCCAGAAGGTCGTACCCGTAACTACATAGAGATAGCGAGTTCGGGCTTCCATTTCTACGTCGACTCCACATGCTTTCTACACGATCCACCGCAGTGGTGTATTGTGTACTACCTGTTCGATGTATATTATCGATCAGCGAAACGATCAACAAGACACGATCGCGATATACGTTCGCGAAAAGTATACAAATTCCTCGATATACCTGGCTTATAAAGGATATCATAAATGCTGTTACTGTAGGGTACACTGAAACATCTGTTTTTACGAAGCTAAATTTGGTTGACCTGAAGGTGCTATAAATTCTAGAAATGGTTTATGACTCAGTTATAACGAGTGTAAAATTTTACAAGGGTACATTAAAAAATGTCCAAATGTTTCCCCGGCAATGCGATGGCAAATGAAATTGCAGTTAACACATTCACCGTTGTGACGATCATAAATATTACTATCAACGGCAATAATTACCATGTCACTGCTTGTTTTAATATAAAAACTAATATTGATAGACAATAAATACATATAGGTATGCAAGTGATGTTATGTCTAAGATAAATGATGAAGAAATGTAATATGCAAGATGTTTTGAAGAAGGGGGGTAGTCTTCTGATTGCTCGTGATGCAGGTCAAATTTTTCACCCACGCTCTTGCGTGGCGCGCAGCAAGAAAGCATCACAGTCCTGCCCGCGCGCCAGAATGCACCACGCTCCTGCCCGCGCGCAAACCTCGAATCCAGAAGAGTTTTCATAAGAGACAGAAAAGGTAGTTAGAAAAGGAAAAAACGATACTTGAAACCAGACTCGTTGCGCGCCTCAGGATTTCCGACAGTGCGGACGAGTCTGAGGTGCGCGACGAGCCTGGCAGCTGATCCTGGCAGCCAAGACTCCAGACGCAATGCCGTCGATAAGCCGTGCCTCGATGGGTTTCGAGAACTTCGACCCTCGAGACCAGGGGGGCCGTACCATGTTGCCCCCTAAGACGTGGCGAATCAAAAATTCTACATTTCGTACCGGATCTTGGCGAAAGTGACGTGGATCGTTTCCTTATGTTTTCCCGAAGGAAATGGTCCAAAAAACGACACAAATCGGATTGTAATTAAGGAATCTTCATAATAAATTGATTTCCATAACTTCGTTAAAAATAGTCCGATTTACATGAAATTTGGTATAATTTTCATTTGAAAAACGTAAAGAATCCATCGGTATCACTTCCATATCGATACGATAAAGAATAAAGTATACAGTTTTTCTGAAACAGGTATGAATCCTTGGCCGACCGCAGCGAATCGAGGTCGGCGACCCACAGTCGAGGGTGAAATATTCATTACAACGTATTAAGAAATTCTTTACTCTTCGTCGTATCGATATGAAAGTAACACTAATGGATTCCTGGCGTTCTCCTAATTAAAATGATCACAAATATCATGCAAATCGGACTACTTTTACACAAAAAATACAAATTATAAAAGGAGTAGGCATTCCGTGGTCCGAACGATGACCAGAACGAGCAAAGAACCTAATAAAAAGAAAATAAATATAAGGAAAGTAACCGTAATAAACGTACTAATGGACTAATTTTTGTACCTATTTAAATATTATACGAAAAGGAAAAAACGGCACTTGAAACCAGGCTCGTCGCGCGGCTCAGAATTTCCGCACTGTCAGCCAAGCCTCTGCTTACTTTTTTTTTAAATGCTGCCAGAATATGTACAAATATAGGCATAAAGTTTTCAAATAATATAATTTGGGGGTTTCTCTGAAAAAATCCTAAATATCGCGCTCCTGTTCAGGCCGTCAAGGTAGAGTGACTCCTTAAGAAAGGGTAAAAAATTATTTGCGCAGCGTTTGGTTTCCTTAAACGGTTCTTGACCTTGTAACGGTTTCGAGCGTGATGTAACGCTTCTTACAGGATTTCAGGATTAGTTCGAGTGGCGTGCGATAAAGAATTAAAATTGAAGAACAAGAATTTAACTTAATAGTGTTTATTCAGGAAAACACTTCTGAATTATACAAACAAACATAAATTAACTCTTTATAAATTTAAAGGAATTATAATAATTAAATAGGTTGCGACTCTCGGTCGGTACAAAGAAATAAAGTTGATCGTCTTGGGTTGCGACTCTCGGTCGGTACAAAAGAACGCCCGTTTGATCGATCAATTTGATATATATATAACTTAAATGTCTAATAATAACGTCTTAGTCGATAGAATGAATTGGATTATGAATAGTGACTCTCGGTCAATATAAAAGGATAATAGGTTTATGTAATAGTTTAGGATTTAGGAATTGAATATGTTAAGTTGAGATACGTTTTGAATTGTTCTCCGTTTCATCAGGGGCAGGTTTGCCACCTGGAGTGATCTCAGTCCCACGTTGCTCAGGAGTAATGTACAAACCTGAGAATAAGAATTAATAACTTTGCTTCAACTAACTAAGGGGCCTACAAGGCGGCTTCCACGGCCTGAACGTCTCGTCAAACTTAGCGACTATGGCTTTGGTTGGGACGCTCGACAGAACCGAGGGGCCTACAAAGCGGCTTCCAAAATTGGAGCATTAATTTATGTTGGGATCAGCTATAAGCTTTAAATGATCCTTTTACGTTGAATAATTGACAGTTTGAAATAGAATTCTTGACTGGCATTGAATGAACCGAATAGAATAGAATGAATCCTCTGGGCTATCGTGCCCGTATTTATACATGTTCTGGATTTTGGGAGCGCACCAATAGGAATGGAGTTCGACTATAACGCGTCAATCATTCTCGACTCGCTCGATCTGTTCTCCAGCCGGTCTACAAATCGACTGGTTAGTGCGCAGGCGCGTGTGGAACGCTCGATTCTCCCACTCATTAGGGCCCTTTACACGGACGGTCTTGCGCGCGGTCCGGCCCGCGGGCCGGCGCGCCACACGCCGCGCGGCCCGCAAAAGTACGTGAGGCCGGATCGTGGCGCTCCTTCGCGCGGGCCAGAAGGTCGTACCCGTCACTACTTAGAGATAGGGAGTTCGGGCTCCCATTTCTACGTCGACTCCACATGCTTTGTACACGATCCACCGCAGTGGTGTATTGTGTTCTACCTGTTCGATGTATATTATCGATCTGCGAAACGATCGACAAGACACGATCGCGATATACGTTCGCGAAAAGTATACAAATTCCTCGATATACCTGGCCTATAAAGGATATCATAAATGCTGTTACTGTAGGGTACACTGAAACATCTGTTTTTACGAAGCTAAATTTGGTTGACCTGAAGGTGCTATAAATTCTAGAAATGGTTTATGACTCAGTTATAACGAGTGTAAAATTTTACAAGGGTACATTAAAAAATGTCCAAATGTTTCCCCGGCAATGCGATGGCAAATGAAATTGCAGTTAACACATTCATTGTTGTGACGATCATAAATATTACTATTAACGGCAATAATTACCATGTCACTGCTTGTTTTAATATAAAAACTAATATTGATAGACAATAAATACATATAGGTATGCAAGTGATGTTATGTCTAAGATAAATGATGAAGAGATGTAATATGCAAGATGTTTTGAAGAAGGGGGGTAGTCTTCTGTTTGCTCGTGATGCAGGTCAAATTTTTCACCCACGCTCTTGCGTGGCGCGCAGCAAGAAAGCATCACAGTCCTGCCCGCGCGCCAGAAAGCACCACGCTCCTGTCCGCGCGCAAACCTCGAATCCAGAAGAGTTTTCATAAGAGATAGAAAAGGTAGTTAGAAAAGGAAAAAACGATACTTGGAACCAGGCTCGTTGCGCGCCTCAGGATTTCCGACAGTGCGGACGAGTCTGAGGCGCGCGACGAGCCTGGCAGCCGATCCTGGCAGCCAAGACTCCAAACGCAACGCCGTCGATAAGCCGTGCCTCGATGGGTTTCGAGGACTTCGACCCTCGAGACCAGGGGGTCGTACCATGTTGCCCCCTAAGACGTGGCGAATAAAAAATTCTACATTTCGCACCGGATCTTGGCGAAAGTGACGTGGATCGTTTCCTTATGTTTTCCCGATGAAAATGGTCCAAAAAACGACACAAATCGGATTGTAATTAAGGAATCTTCATAATAAATTGATTTCCATAACTTCGATAAAAATAGTCCGATTTACATGAAATTTGGTATAATTTTCATTTGAAAAACGTAAAGAATCCATCGGTATCACTTCCATATCGATACGATAAAGAATAAAGTATACAGTTTTTCTGAAACAGGTATGAATCCTTGGCCAACCGCAGCGAATCGAGGTCGGCGACCCACAGTCGAGGGTGAAATATTCATTACAACGTATTGAGAAATTCTTTACTCTTCGTCGTATCGATATGAAAGCAACACTAATGGATTCCTGGCGTTCTCCCAATTAAAATGATCACAAATATCGTGTAAATCGGACTATTTTTAACGAAGTTATGGAAATCAATTTATTATGAAGATTCCTTAATTACAATCCGATTTGTGTCGTTTTTTGGACCATTTTCATCGGGAAAACATAAGGAAACGATCCACGTCACTTTCGCCAAGATCCGGTGCGAAATGTAGAATTTTTTATTCGCCACGTCTTAGGGGGCAACATGGTACGACCCCCTGGTCTCGAGGGTCGAAGTCCTCGAAACCCATCGAGGCACGGCTTATCGACGGCGTTGCGTTTGGAGTCTTGGCTGCCAGGCTCGTCGCGCGCCTCAGACTCGTCCGCACTGTCGGAAATCCTGAGGCGCGCAACGAGCCTGGTTCCAAGTATCGTTTTTTCCTTTTCTAACTACCTTTTCTATCTCTTATGAAAACTCTTCTGGATTCGAGGTTTGCGCGCGGGCAGGAGCGTGGTGCTTTCTGGCGCGCGGGCAGGACTGTGGTGCTTTCTTGCTGCGCGCCACGCAAGAGCGTGGGTGAAAAATTTGACCTGCATCACGAGCAATCAGAAGACTACCCCCCTTCTTCAAAACATCTTGCATATTACATCTCTTCATCATTTATCTTAGACATAACATCACTTGCATACCTATATGTATTTATTGTCTATCAATATTAGTTTTTATATTAAAACAAGCAGTGACATGGTAATTATTGCCGTTGATAGTAATATTTATGATCGTCACAACAGTGAATGTGTTAACTGCAATTTCATTTGCCATCGCATTGCCGGGGAAACATTTGGACATTTTTTAATGTACCCTTGTAAAATTTTACACTCGTTATAACTGAGTCATAAACCATTTCTAGAATTTATAGCACCTTCAGGTCAACCAAATTTAGCTTCGTAAAAACAGATGTTTCAGTGTACCCTACAGTAACAGCATTTATGATATCCCTTATAGGCCAGGTATATCGAGGAATTTGTATACTTTTCGCGAACGTATATCGCGATCGTGTCTTGTCGATCGTTTCGCAGATTGATAATATACATCGAACAGGTAGAACACAATACACCACTGCGGTGGATCGTGTACAAAGCATCTGGAGTCGACGTAGAAATGGGAGCCCGAACTCGCTATCTCTAAGTAGTGACGGGTACGACCTTCTGGCCCGCGCGAAGGAGCGCCACGATCCGGCCTCACGTACTTTTGCGGGCCGCGCGGCGTGTGGCGCGCCGGCCCGCGGGCCGGACCGCGCGCAAGACCGTCCGTGTAAAGGGCCCTATTGCTATGCATATTTCTCTGCTTCGATCCTTACTCTCGCCGATCCGCCGATTGACTGAGGATCGCGCATGCGTTTGATTCTCCCACTCTTCATCACTCGATTCTCTCTTTCATCGCACTCGCGTCTCGTCAATACTCTGAGCTAATTTTAATATTAATACTAAACACACCTTATAAAAGTAGGATTAATAAGAATATAATAAAAATATAAGTATTTAAGTACTTATTAATTGGTTTTATTAATGTGAAAAAGAAAGGCGCAGTTTTGTAGGTTTGTTACAACCTCGACAACAGCAAGCCCCTGCTAGTATATTTTCAGAAACACCTGATATCGCCAGAAACGCTTTATTAGGTTCTTTGCTCGTTCTGGTCATCGTTCGGACCACGGAATGCCGACTCCTTTTATAATTTGTATTGTTTGCGTAAAAGTAGTCCGATTTGCAGGATATTTGTGATTATTTTAATTGGGAGAACGCCAGGAATCCATTAGTGTTACTTTCATATCGATACGACGAAGAGTAAAGAATTTCTTAATACGTTGTAATGAATATTGCACCCTCGACTGTGGGTCGCCGACCTCGATTCGCTGCGGTCGGCCAAGGATTCATACCTGTTTCAGAAAAACTGTATACTTTATTCTTTATCGCATCGATATGGAAGTGATACCGATGGATTATTTACGTTTTTCAAATGAAAATTATACCAAATTTCATGTAAATCGGACTATTTTTAACGATTTGTGTCGTTTTTTGGACCATTTGACATCGGGAAAACATAAGGAAACGATCCACGTCACTTTCGCCAAGATGCGGTGCGAAATGTAGAATTTTTGATTCGCCACGTCTTAGGGGGTAACATGGTACGGCCTCCCTGGTCTCGAGGGTCGAAGTCCTCGAAACCCATCGAGGCACGGCTTATCGACGGCGTTGCGTCTGGAGTCTTGGCTGCCAGGATCGGCTGCCAGGCTCGTCGCGCGCCTCAGACACGTCCGCACTGTCGGAAATCCTGAGGCGCGCAACGAGCCTGGTTCCAAGTATCGTTTTTTCCTTTTCTAACTACCTTTTCTGTCTCTTATGAAAACTCTTCTGGATTCGAGGTTTGCGCGCGCGCAGGAGCGTGGTGCTTTCTGGCGCGCGGGCAGGACTGTGATGCTTTCTTCCTGCGCGCCACGCAAGAGCGTGGGTGAAAAATTTGACCTGCATCACGAGCAATCAGAAGACTACCCCCCTTCTTCAAAACATCTTGCATATTACATTTCTTCATCATTTATCTTAGACATAACATCACTTGCATACCTATATGTATTTATTGTCGATCAATATTAGTTTTTATATTAAAACAAGCAGTGACATGGTAATTATTGCCGTTGATAGTAATATTTATGATCGTCACAACAGTGAATGTGTTAACTGCAATTTCATTTGCCATCGCATTGCCGGGGAAACATTTGGACATTTTTTAATGTACCCTTGTAAAATTTTACACTCGTTATAACTGAGTCATAAACCATTTCTAGAATTTATAGCACCTTCAGGTCAACCAAATTTAGCTTCGTAAAAACAGATGTTTCAGTGTACCCTACAGTAACAGCATTTATGATATCCTTTATAAGCCAGGTATATCGAGGAATTTGTATACTTTTCGCGAACGTATATCGCGATCGTGTCTTGTCGATCGTTTCGCAGATCGATAATATACATCGAACAGGTAGAACACAATACACCACTGCGGTGGATCGTGTACAAAGCATGTGGAGTCGACGTAGAAATGGTAGCCCGAACTCGCTATCTCTATGTAGTTACGGGTACGACCTTCTGGCCCGCGCGAAGGAGCGCCACGATCCGGCCTCACGTACTTTTGCGGGCCGCGCGGCGTGTGGCGCGCCGGCCCGCGCGCCGGACCGCGCGCAAGACCGTCCGTGTAAAGGGCCCTAATCCGATTCGCAAGGTCACTCATTACTTTTGGCGCAGAGAATATCAAAGCAGGGGATCACAACATTTTCATCTTTTAATTTGAATTGAAGATGCTCCTATAATCGATAAATCTTCGAAGGAAGATGTAGTAGCATTCATTAAGAAATACGTCACTTGCAGATTACTATCACCGCATGTGTCGCCAGAATTATATAGTCGTGTAATTGCACATCAAATGCATAAATGCAATAGTTAATGTCTACGCAACAAAAAAAAACTAAAAATTCTCCAGTTACAGATACTACGATAATAAGGGATGTGGCTGTTTCTATAGATGCTAGAAAAAAATTGAAAGCAAAAGATAAGTCCGTATCAATGATTATAATGCACCCGTTCTCACGGTTTGGAGCCGGAAAATAGTTACGCTACGGACACTATGGCAGCAATAAATTCTACTAAGCCAATGGCTAGTTTGTGGAGCGCCTGAATGCGCTGACACACTAAATACATATACTGAGAAGTAGGAAATTGATAACTCGCAAAGAGATTGAAGATCTGGAAGGTGAATCCACAGACATATGTTGTCCATCTCTCATATATGATTACTCTCCTAACAGACCTAAGGAATTAAAATCTATGCATCTGTACGATTTTGCTATGTGGTATGACGTTACTAAAATTAGAAGTCTGAAAAAACTGAATATTATGAAATCCGTGCATCTTTGTTTTTGAAAAAAAAGGCAAAGAGGTTATCTTATCAATCATTATAAATACAATGCTCAAACCCAACCTGCGAATTATTATTTCTCATTATTATTATTATTCCAATCTTGGAAAAACATCGACGAATTGAAAAATGGGTTTAACGCATATGCGGAAGCTTTTTTGTCGCTACAATCACAATTGATAGAAGCAGGTCAGTATCACGAACGAATAACGGATATTCAAGAAGCGCGTGATCATATAAAGGAAGAAATTGAAAAGAACGTGTTGAATACTGTAGAACAAGAAGAAAATGATCAAGGCGATCATCCATTGGAGTGTGTCCCCGTTGAAACTGTTGGTGCCATGAAAGATTTTAAGGACGCAGGAAATAAATTTGACTCTGGTGATCTTCAAGAAATAATTTCGGAATTTAACCATGATCAGAAGCGGATATTTGATACAGTTACTAAGTCCTTGACGTCTAACGATGACATTCTCAGGCTTTCTGTGAGTGGAGAAAGGTGGCACTGGGAAAAGTTTTTTAATAAAAACTGTCAGACACTGGATCAAACAGAGTATCGGAAAAACACAGCAGTAACTGCTCCTACTGGAATCGCAGCTTTTAATATTGAAGGTCTTACCATACATCGATTATTTCAATTACTTGTAGAACATGGGCATACAGCTAGAGCTGTACGAGTACTTGAATATTCGGGTAGCTTGAAATCCGACCCAATCCGGGACTCGGTTTCCAAGCCGAGCCAGGTACCCGAAAGAACCGAGCGACTCGGATAGAACCAAGTACTTGAATGTTTTTCAAGCGGTCCGAAAGAATCGGGCGGATTGGATGAAACCGAGCGGCTCGGATAGAACCAAGTACTTGTTGTTTTCCAAGCGGCCCGAAAGAAACCGGGCGGATTGGATAGAACGAAGAGGATTGAATTTTTCCAAGCGGCCCGAAAGAAACCGGGCGGTTTGGAAAGAAACGAGCGGTCCGCTCGACCTTCATTCGGACCGTTCGTTTCTTTCCAAGCCACCCGGTTTCTTAGGGCCCGCCCGCTTACTTTCCAAGCTGCCCGGTTTCTTTCGGGCCGCTTGGAAAAATTCAATCCGCTCGGTTCCATCCAATCCGCCCAGTTTCTTTCGGGCCGCTTGGAAAAATTCAATCCGCTCGGTTCCATCCAATCCGCCCGGTTTCTTTCGGGCCGCTTGAAAAAATTCAAGTACTTGGTTCTGTCCGAGCCGCTCGGTTCTTTCGGGTACCCGGCCCGGCTCTGTTTTTCAACCCGAGCCAGGCTCGGCTTGCTTTTTCCGGGTACTTGATCAGCTCTACATACAGCCCAGTATAGGCAAGTTAGCGATGCAGCTCTACAAATTGTGCGAGATCAACTCAAAAATGTTGCTTTAGTAATCATGGATGAAATTTCGATGGTTTCTAACGTAACTTTTTCTGTACATACATTTGCGACTTACAGAAATATTTGATACTACCGATTCCGATGATGCTTCGTTCGGAAAGAACCTTATGCTGCTATTTGGTGACTCACTACAATTCCTCCTGTTCACGAAGAACCTGCTTTTATACAATTATCCAATAAGACTATGGAGTATCGCGATAGGCGCCAATCGACCACCCCTTTCCCCTCCATTAGACGAATGGGTTTCCCTTGTACGGACCCAGCGAGATGGGTCCGGTCGGAAATTCGACCATTCAGTAAGAGAAAGCCACATTCCAAGTGTCGCCAAGATAGTTACCCCTCCGGAGAATGGATCCCTTTTAACAATATCCTGATTTCCAGAACAGTCGCTTTTTCCAAATTCCGAGTGTCGCCAAGATGGCTCCTCCTGATACCAGATTTCACAAACACCCCTTTTTCCAGACTCCGAGCGTCGCCAAGATGACTTCTCCTGATATCACCTTTTCCAAACACCCCCTTTTTGCCAAATTCCTCAGGTGGCTCGCCTAGCTCACCTCCCACTCCTTCCAATAACCAAGTTAAATACCGGTCCCAAACGGAGGGACAGGGCATTCGTAATCCTAAGACTAGTCAAGTCACAACGCCGTTCCGAATCGACACTGTAAAACTTCTAAATTGTACCAGTTATAATAATAAAGAACCAGTAGTTATTAAATCGGAGTTACCTCGACGACAGGAGAAAAATGTTGGAGGATTAGGTTCTTATAATTTATGGTCTGCCTTGTTTAGCTATAACGAATTGACAATAAACATGCGACAACAGAGTGATAATATTTACAAAGAGATCTTGTCGTGGATTCGCACCGGAGTAGTGACCGTTTCGGATAAGAAGCTTTTAGAATCGAGGAAATTAAATTTCAAAGCGACAAATTGTAATGACCGATTAAAGGAATTAAATGATTACATGCTTAATGTGGAATCTAATACGGTGTGTTTACTTCCCGCATGTGTGCTGTGTGATGTTTTGAACGCTGCATTGCTGAGTCGATTTCCATCCGAAGAAATCCATTTGATTGCTCATGATGCAACGAATTGTGCACCATACTTGAAAAAAGGTGTCAAATGTACTAAACAATAATGACGATGATAGCTCCCGATCGGCGGAACTTGCAAGATTCGTAATTGTTAAAGTAGGAGTGCAAATCATGATTAGAAGAAATATTGATGTTAAACTAGGTCTTGTCAAAGCTATCATTGCTAAACTTAATTCAGTTACACGAGGTGTTGATAATGACGTTGAAAAATTGAAAATTATATTACCCACGGGGCAAGAACATATAATAGAATGTGTAAGTGTTAAATTTGAAGTAATGGATAGAGCGTTCGTTATTATAAAACAATTTCCGAATTGCCTCAGCTGTGGTATAACTATTCACAAAAGTCAAGAACTAAGCTTGCAGAATGCAAGAAGCATGTAATTCAATATTTACTTGCGGACAAATTTACGTTGCACTTTCTCGGGTGACCACATTAACAGGAACTGCTTATCAATTATGATTCATCTTCCGTAAAGGCACAAAAATCGGCTATAATAGAGTAAAATAGATTGCGAAAAAAATATAAACCTGATCTTATGACTATTTCAATTTCTAAAAACCGCGTTCTCAATGTTCGTGATGCTGTTTGGGCAGTACCTAATTATAATGTATCCGAATGTCAGAATACTAATGATCACATCGTGGATACCATTCAATAATAGGTAAGAGGTCTCCCGAATTCTGATGGTGTGTCTTTTTATGCGAATGCCTCAATCCAATGTATGTTTTATTGTTCATCCATAAGAGAAAAATTATTTGCGACTGAAAAAACCGATCATATTATAAAAGTCTTTATGGACCAATATAAATCGGATCAAAATCCAAACATAATATCACTGCGGCAATTCGCAGGAGAAAAATACGCTAACAATCAGATACATGATGCAGCTGAGTTCATTACCGCTCTTTGTGACCATGAGATTCTTATTAAGAATGCAGTACAACACGAAATTACAACGGTATTAAGATGTTTAGAGTGTAATTACACAAGTACTGCTATCAGTACAAATTGTGTGGTACATCTTGCGCTGCCCAAGATGTTTAAAAAACATCGTTTGAATTTCAATATATTATAAAACACAATTTCGCAGGATGGAAAATCTGAAATATTCTTGCTCTAATTGTGATAATTCAAATTTAAACACAATGAAGAAAATCAGTATAACTGCTTCCAAACAAATTCGTATTGCAAAATTACATTTGTTCGATCACGATAGTAGTGGAACTACAACGAAAGTGGAAAATTTCTACATCAAAGCAATACCTGGTTAGTACTTTAGTAAATACAAATGGGGGATCACTGTTATAAACTTAAGGCAGTGATTTTCCATCACGGTAAAAGTATTACCGATGGTCATTACACGAGTATGGTAAGGGGTAAGGGCACAACGTGGGTATCCGTTGATGATTTACAAGTAGAAAAACAAGCTTGGCCACGAAATGCTAAAAATGCGTACATATTTTTCTTCGGAAGGTGTTAATTGTGGTTGTTAAAACAGTTCAATGAATGTTATATACGTTCTGCGCCAACGACTGTGTTACGAGCCGAGGCTGAGGGCAATAAGAGTGGCGGCTGCGAGGCCGAGGATTGAATTTGTTTGTTGGAGTTTGTTAGTAGCGGACGAACCGGGGTCTGGTATCCCCGGGAGCCACTAGGAAGGTACAGTTTCACGGACGAACCGGGGTCTGGTATCCCCGGGAGCCGCTAGGAAGGTGGATATCGTGGACGAACCGGGGTCTGGTATCCCCGGGAGCCACTAGGAAGGTGGTTGTCGTGGACGAACCGGGGTCTGGTATCTCCGGGAGCCACTAGGAATGTTAGTTTAGCCTTGTAACTTTATAATGTGACCCCCCCCCCCCCCATAAACATGACTCATGTATGAAAGAAGCTAATTCCCTTTAATTCACGAAAAGTTCTCACGCAAAGATTGTGAAATCATCTTTGCTAATTCCAATTGTACCTTTAATTTACGAAAAACATTAAAAACATTCTCACGCAAAGATTGTGAAATCAACTTTGCTAATTCCAATTGTATTCTCGTTCTCCGTTCGAACACTGATTCCTCTGTCACTTTTTATACTTGACATTCCTTTATTGGCCACAAATCAATTCAGTGCTCAGATTTTCAGCTTCGGTTTTAAGGAATTAGCGGGCGAGGCCTGTAGTTGACACAAAAACTTTTATAAGAGGGACATCTTCTGTTAAAAATGTCGTATGAAAATCGTTTTACGATGGAAAATAATAAAAACTTGGTAGAGACTAATTTAAACGAATCAAAGTCGGTAATAGATTAATAGCACATTCGCCAACCTGCACTAGTGATATGAAACACTTTGTTTTAAGTCGACTTTATAGTTTTTTCTTATACAACGCTCGCTAATTCCTTAAAACCGAAGCTGAAAATCTGAGCACTGAATTGATTTGTGGCCAATAAAGGAATGTCAAGTATAAAAAGTGACAGAGGAATCAGTGTTCGAACGGAGAACGAGAATACAATTGGAATTAGCAAAGTTGATTTCACAATCTTTGCGTGAGAATGTTTTTAATGTTTTTCGTGAATTAAAGGTAAAAAGGGAATTAGCAAAGATGATTTCACAATCTTTGCGTGAGAACTTTTTTCGTGAATTAAAGGGTTAAATGTACAATTGGAATTAGCAAAGATGATTTCACAATCTTTGCGTGAGAACTTTTTTCGTGAATTAAAGGGTATTAGCTTCTTTCATACATGAGTCATGTTTATGGAGGGGGTTGAAATGTCACGAAGTTTTACACTAAATAGGAGTCTGAATTATTGTCTCAATTAATAAGGTAAGTCGCCAAAATTGTTTTAATAGATTTCTTATGTAGAGTCGCAGACTCTGAAGTTCTCCGGAGAAGGTTTGACAGAGAAACATCAAGTTTTTGGAAATTTGTTCCATGCATGTACAAAATAATTGCACTAGCAAATTGCATTGCATTTAAATTATCAGAAACAATCCAAGCACAGGCTTGGAAGTTGCCCAGAGGAGATTATTAGATTGACAAAGCATCTTGTTTCGCTCAAGTTTCTGGAAATTTGCCCAAAAGGTAAATCGACAAAATTTATCAAAAGACGTACCATTGCGAAATAAGAAAATAGAGTATGGCAGACTGCTTGCACTGTAGAGCCAGTCACATTAGTGAAGAAAGTACGCTGAAAACGCATCTCCCTTGATGCTTTTCCATCTTTCGTGAAAAATATTTGTAATACTTTATTAAAATCCACAGTAGTTGCCACGCTATTCATTAATTCATTAATTTTTTAGGTTCCCATTAACAATATTTCAATTCAACAATAAACATACTAACTAAACTTTACACACTTAATACATGTAACCCCATTTTGAGGCCGAAAGGCAAAAAATAAACCTATTTACTACTACATACTAACTAAACTAATTTTATCCCAAAACCAATAAATTGTGTGTTGTAAATATTGGATGGATGTCTTCGTTCATATACGCTGAATTATTGCCATTAGCATTTAATTTCCTGTAACAAGACTTTCTGCCATACGCTCTTACCTCCTTCGGACACATTCTGTAGTCTCTACACTTATAATAGCAAAATGCAACTCTATTTCTATATAAGTTCTACGTTAAGTTGTAACTAAAATAACTAAAATATGGATTTTATATATTTACAGATAATCGAAGCAGAAGATGATGCAAAGTGATCCACGTCAGAGAATTTTTTTTTTGAAACATAGTATTATTATTATGTATATTATGTATATTACATTTTGTTTTTTTTTCAATAAAATGATTGAATAAAAATTCTTTATTCTATTCCTAATCATTACTTTCAACGGTTCTTCGATTCTTTTTGGAAATAATCGATTCTTAAGCATCGATGTTTCATTAGAATCGTTTCTAAAGAATCGATTTTTTTTAACGTATAATAATCTAGAGACGCGGTAGTGTCTCGACGCCAAGTACATGAAAGACACCCTTTATATGTCGACTGTGTCGCTACCGCTCATCATTTACTCGTCGCAGAGCTATTCCAACCTAACCTGACACTTATTTCATTAATATCTCATCACGCCTGCAATATTTCCTAAATTTAATGGTATTTTTCTTATGTAAACCGCATATAAGCTCTCGAATAAGACGAAATTAAAAAAAAATCGGTCCACGCATGACAGAGATATCGTAATATCATGTCATGGATCTGTCAGAAACGGTCAGATTTTTCTCATGATTCTGATTCTTCTTCTCCAGTCAAAATTTTCGTCAACATAATACGTACCCAGATAGCACCATACATCCCAAGGACGTCCGTTTCATGTCCAGTTTATTTAGGACTTAAATTTCGGATGTTCTACGAACGTCCGTTTCTTAAGTCCTACGGACGTTCTTAGGACTTAAATTTCGGATGTTCTACGAACGTCCGTTTCTTAAGTCCTACGGACGTTCTTAGGACTTAAATTTCGGATATTCTACGAACGTCCGTTTCTTAAATCTTATGAATATTCTTAGGACTTTAATTTCGGATGTTCTAGGAACGTCCATCTTGTAAGTCTTGTGAATGTTTTGAAGAACTAAACAGATGTTCTAAGATCGTCTTGTAGGTTTTGCAGATGATTGAAACGCTGAAATACGTTATACGTCTAATTTTAAAATATTTATGTACATGTAGATCAACCGTGAGTTGCACAGTTATACTAATAAACAGAAAACAAAAATTCTTTAAAGTTAGATTTTATAATTATCTCTTTGTCCCGAATTCTATTATAACTATAACGAATGTAATAATTCTGCAGTACTAGTATCCGTATAATTCTATTAATCAAATAATCTGAATAAGAAAAAATAGTAATAAATAACGAAATTATTAATTATTAATTATCATTGCTACACTTAAAATCTAATAAAATGTCTCTGAGGACATTCTAAAATAAAACAATTTGCTTCGTTCGTTCAACAGATCTTTAAGTACCGTGTGATATTCATCACTATTCTTTGTCTAAGAAACAAAAATACTACATATTTATTAAAATCCTTAATAAAGGATTATCTAACCAATAGTATCCATCGATGCATCCATTTCAGCTGTCATCATATCGAAGTAAAGATATGCTTAAGTAAAGATTATCACAAAAACGCGTATTTCTAAAGAAACAAAAGCAAAATTGTACGTTGTCGCGCGATATCGCGAAATTTCGCCCGAAAACGCGTCCACTGTAACCACAGCCTGAGGACTCGTTCACATTAGTTAAGTTAGTTTACTTCAAGTCGCTTGAATTTCAGTCACTCGAAACTACATTACCAATGAGAAACTGTTATATTTACTTGACTTGAAATATCCTTTCAGGATTCTTTCAAACTTCAAGTGAAGTAGAGAATCTTTCAACTTTAGTTGCCTTGAAATATAACTTCACTAATGTGAACGAGGCTTAAAACCGTTAAAACAGTCGACAACAAAGGTGGACATAGACAGGGAAACAAGTGACGATCTCCTCGGTTCTGTCGCGGAAGCCGGAGGCCAGGGATCGGCGGGCTTCGGCTATGCGCAGGCTACGCTGAGGAGAGGGAAACACCTACAGGAGCGGTGGGAATGTGTGCATGAACTGCGCCTGCGTCAGTCACGCACACACATTCCCACCGCTCCTGTGGGTGTTTCCCTCTCCTCAGCGTAGCCTGCGCATAGCCGAAGCCCGCCGATCCCTGCCGGAGGCATCGATCGTCATTCGATCGTTATTCGTCATAGCGTTATACTCGCCTGTGTTCTGTGATCGATCAGTGAAGAGAAGAAAGCGAAGGAGACAAAACCAATATTTCTATCGAACAGACTAATTATTGTTCCGAGTGTTAATAGTGCGACGGTGAAATTTTTTACTGCTATTTCAGGTAAGTTCTTATTTTATATTTACTTTCATACATCTAAACATGTCTGGCAAAAGGAAATTACAGAAATATTATATGCGTGCTAAAAAATCTTTGCGTCTCTCGTACGATACTTTTCGTCAGGAAGCTTCTACTTCATCGGATATAAGATCTCCAAGTCACAATCCAATTATTGTCAATGAAAACAATTTAGTTTATTCAGATTCTTCGTCAGACAGTAGTATTGAAAACGAAACTTCTATAGAAAATCTTCAGATTGAAGAAACTACAGAAAGGCAGAATTTCACACATTCAATTCACGAGTTGTTAGCCAAAAGTAATGATAATGAAAATTTTGATGTTATTTTAGCAGACTGGGCTATAAAGCAAAATATTTCACATATTGCTATTAATGGTTCACTTTCTATATTACAAAAGCCCGTACCAAATAATTTACCAATAGATGCTAGAAGTCTTTTAAAAACATGTAAGAAAGTAGTTACTAAAGAGATCGAAGCAGGGCATTACTACCATTTTGGTTTAAAGAATTCTATTTTAAACCTCGTTCAATTTGTAGACATTTCTTTTATTAATAACAATATAATTCAAATTAACATTAATATTGACGGTCTCCCAATAACGAAAAGTACTAATAGTCAAGTGTATCCAATTCTTTGTAGTATCGCAGGATGTACAAATGTTGAGATGGTTGGTATTTATCATGGTTATCAAAAACCAAAAGATATCAATAGTTTTTTATACGATTTTGTTGAAGAGGCAACAGACCTTATTAATAATGGATTTTTAATTAATGAACATTTGTATTATTTACATGTAAAAGCTTTTATTTGTGATGCTTCTGCGAAGTCTTTAATTAAATGCATAAAAGGTCATACAGGATATCATTCTTGTACGAAATGTGGTATTGAAGGAGATTTTATTGATGGTAGGGTATGTTTTCCTAGTCTAAATAATATTTGTTTGAGAACTGATTCTGAGTTTAGATCGCAAGTTGACGATGACCACCATATCGGTATATCGATTTTGCAAAATATTCCGGGTATTAATATGATCGAGTCTTTTCCTTTATATTACATGCACTTAATTTGTCTGGGTGTCATGAAAAAATTACTTTTGACGATATGGTGCAACGGCAGACCTTCTACAAAAATCTCACACTTGAAATGTTCAATTATATCGAATTCCTTAGTTTCTCTAGCAAAGTGCATACCATTAGAATTTAATCGAAAACCGCGAACTTTAATTGAACTCAAACGATGGAAAGCAACAGAATTTAGACAATTTTTATTCTATACTGGCCCAGTAGTTTTGTTACGCAATTTAAGTAAAGATAGATATTCGAATTTTCTTTCATTGCATGTAGCAGCAACTATTTTATCAAATTCAAAATATTTTGATTTTATTGACTATGCATTTCAATTATTACATTATTTCGTCAAAACTTTTAAAATATTATACGGACCTCAGTATATATCTCATAATGTACACAACCTCATACATATTGCAGAAGATGTTAAGAATCACGGGCCTCTAGATAATTTCAATGCTTTCCAATTTGAAAACTTCTTACAAACCATTTTAAAATCTATTCGGAAAAACGATAAAGTATTGGAACAAATAGTGAAACGATATATGGAAAAACGTAATATTCTTGTGAAGGAAAAGATGTGTAATGTTAAATTTCCTATTTTTAAAAATGAACATTCTGAGGGGCCATTAATAATTAATATCAAAATTACGAAACAATTCAAACGCGTTGATTTCCATCATTTCAGTTTAAAAACTACTGAGCCTAATAATTGCTGTTCTCTTATAAATGGTAATATCATTCTTGTGGAAAATTTAATATTATCGGATGGATCGTATAAAATAGTTGGTAGAAAATTTTTATATCTAAAAGATTTTTATGAGAGTCCTTGTAGATCGTCAGATTTTGGAATTTTTTTGATAGAATCTCCTGATTTTGGTCCTTTTGAAATTTTCAATATTACGGATATTTCTAAAAAGTATGTTAAATTACAAATTCAAGAAAAAATGATCGTTTTCCCATTGCTACATTCTGATTGTTCTTCATAAGTAAGTATGTATACCTATTTTTTCTTTGGCACTTTAGAAACTAAGTAGCTTCATATAGTTCAGCACTTTTAGCACATATAATAATAACATCTGTCCTAATCAACTGTAACATTGCAGTTGTGTTGTATGTAAAGCCAGTAAAATCGTGGGCTATTTTTTCTTACCGAACCACAAATGAGTAAGATATTTTTATATCTTCTAATAGGATTCTATGAGGACAGTCCGAAAATAATAGTTTTAACTTTAGGAATTTATGGTATCAAGAGATACGTTTGTAAAAATGCATATTTTACGGCTATTTCAACGCCATGTTGACTTTGATCATTGTCCTTGGGACTTAGTCTGTGAGTATAGTTAAAATTGTTATTTTTAGATTCTACTCATCATCAAATGCTATCAGAAATAAAAATACCTCACTAATTTGCGATCCGATAAAAACAAGTTTAACCAAATCGTGGGACGATAGGGCTATTGGCGAACTACCCACATTCTAAACAAACAGTAACGCACCAGGGTAATACCCCATAGGGTGGTGTGGAAATTTACCCATACTGTTTAAATACGATACAGGTAATAAAATATAACTAGCCGCCAATACTGCCCCTGCTATCTTTTGAAATATTCTATCTTTTGTAGTTTGCCAATAGCAACGAATGTAGAAAAAGACATTGAGTGAAAAAGAAAAATGGAATAAGAGTGGCGAGGTATATTACAAAGTATTAAAGAATCCCAGATAAATGAAATGTCCGGAATGGAAGAATGATACAAAGTACTTATGTATGAAGAGTGACCGTTAAAGGAATGCATGGAAGAGCGAAACGTTGCGAGCACGAGAGAGAGAGATAGAGAGGGAGAGAGAGAGGGAGAGACTTTACTTACACACGATCCGAGTAGCTATCGATGACCCCCAACCCACCCTCAACCCATGTTTACTGATTCAGGATCACATTTTATTAATATATCAATTTTGCAGAACAAATTGAACAATAGGTATGCATTCGTGGAGCATTGTTCAATTTGTGGAAGACAGCACAGTAGAGGCGGTACCATCAGCGTACCTACCGTGGTTAATGCTATCATCGTTATCGCATAACCAAGTTTCAACAGCTATAAAAAAATGTGAACCCATGAAGAAGACTTGGGAAGCACACAAGATCAAACTTTTTAGTAATGGCACTTTTGGTGTGTTAAGGATTTTATAATACAATGAAATTAAAATAAATACATATTACTTAAGAATGCTTCCAGATAATTATGCGAAAGCCAGAGCAAAAGCGAAAGTAGCGGAAGAAACTTCGGATTTGCAGTCAGAAGTTGAACAAACAAGCAGAAGACAAAGGAAAGAAAAGGAACGTCCTTTGAGTAGTGATACCGATGAATCGGACTCGATACTCCCAGCGCCTCCTGTGTTACAAACGAACAAAAAGTTAGGTCTGTAAATGAAAAATTTTATGCTATGGAACATTGTACTACTGATAGCTACTTATTTTTTCTTTTTTTATAAGTATTCAATTTCTGTAGCACAACCGATTATTGTTTTCAGTTACAAACATGAAGAGTAACGAGAATTTAAACTTAATTGAATCTGCAGAAAATATTCCAATAAATAATAATTATGGAATTATTGGTAACTATATTAATAGATCTATGTATAAACTGATTTAAACACAGAAATATTTGTAAGCATGATACCTAATAAATCTAAATTTTCAGAAAACCAAGAAACCACAACAACCACAGAAATATATTTAAAAAGAATTATAGAGCAGCAGCATTTACTACGCATTTTACTGACGGATGTTTTAACCAGAGTAGAAATAATTAAAAAACATTTGAAAACCAAATCAAATTCTTCCGGAGAGAGAACTTCAATTTTTCAAGGAAACATTTTGTTTCCTATAAATTCCGAGGAAGAATTGCAAAAATTGGAGACTCATTTACAAGATGAGAATAATTTTAGAGACACAGTAATAAATAACACATTAACGATAATGCCCTATGCAGACGAGTGATGCGGCGTCGGCGCTGGCGTCGTTGCGATTTCACACAGTTGACGCTGCGTCAATGAATGCGGCACGTTTATTTGTTAAGGCGGGATTCTCGTGTAACAGCCCAAAAAGTAATTGATAATAATGAGTTTTCCTTTCTTTTTTTTTTAAAAAAAAAATACGATTGTTAATATTGAATTAAACTCCTTTAGGATACAAGGAGGCATCATTAAACTTTTAGAAATTTTTTTTATTCGATCCTTTTTATTTATTAATTATTGTGGAATCTTGTTAACCTCTTCTACGATGTAACTCCTGTTGGTGTGACGTATTTTCTTAAGGTTACATAGTTTACGCTGGGATTGATACAAATCTAAAAAGAATTCAACAATTGAGAAAATTTATTGGGTTTAAAAGGAAAAGCAAATTTTTCCTTACATAAATTTACTTTGCATCGATGCAAAATGTATTATCAACAAAAACTGAAACTAAAACTTTTGGTTCAGTCCCAGCGTAAACTATGTAACTTTAAGAAAGTTTAACAGAATGAAACACTATATTTTATTGATTTTTAAATATAATATATATCGTTTAAAAAAAAAAAACAATACATTTGAAGTAAAAGCAGTTTGATCTGAGCCGTACATTTAGTATGGCGGTGAGCACGATTTCGCCTTTCGTGTGCATCTGAAATGAAAAACAAAGTTATTTTCATATTCACAATGGTTTCTATTTTCGCTCCTACTAGAATTGTAAAAATTAATGAACAACTTCCAACTTTTGCTCTTAGGTGAGAGCTCAAAAATTCGTACAAAATTGAACTGCTTTGTTTATCGCGTTGCTATATTTCTTTACGTTATCAGATATGAACAATTCTAGTAGGGGCGAAAATAGAAACCATTTTGAATATGAAAATAACTTTGTTTTTCACTTCAAATGGACACAAAAGACGAAATCATGCTCACCGTCACTAAATGTACGGCCCATATCAAACCGCTGTTACTTCAAATGTATTGATTTTTTTTTTTAAACCGGTACATATTGTATTTAAAAACTAATACAAACGTTGTACAAAGATTCGAGTTATACAGTGTTCCTTTCTATTAAAAAATAAATCACGAATATCACTTACATATTTTTAGGACCTTGAAATGCGAATACCCCCTTAAGTCACTTGCCACATCGTAGGAGGGATCGCAACGCTCGTGTGCATTCCATCATATATATGTAGAATAGACATAGTAAACCTGCCGAATCGCACAGCGTCACCGGTGTGAAATCGCAACTAAAAGTAGAGTTCTCACTTGATTTAAAGAAATGACTAATTTGTAGGTCCATGAATTAGCAACAATAGGAGGAGCGAACAATTTGAATTTTGTCAAACGTGTGATGGGAAGTTTAATCACAAATGAATTGGCTATGCAGTACAGTTGGGTGGGGAAAAAAGGAAAGAAACAATTTTATAAGTTGAAATTAGCCAAAGTGATAATTGGTAAATATCATGTTTATTTTATTATTTTTTAAATTTATTCGTATACAATTGAATATATTATTCAAATCTGCTGAAATTCTAATCTTCAGATGCAGCAGAAAAATCAAAGCTGGCCAAAGATAAAAAAGAAACCGAGGTTTCCATTCAATCATGGCTTAGGAGGGCCGCAGAGCGCAATAAAGTTATTGTGAAAGATTTATAATTATGTGTACTCTACGTGTTTCCATAAAAAAATAAAATATAATAATAAATAATATAATTGTACTTTTGCTGAATATTTTCTAATTTTACAAATAAATCGTAAATATATGTGTACTTCCCAAATGTGTATAATTTATTGTAAAGATAATAAAATCTTCTACACTTTATTTCATAATGTCCAAGTATGCGAATTTAGCATGTGTCAAAAATGACCACGTTCGCCGTCCGACTGTCCCTTGTCAGACTGTTAAAACGTTCACAAAAAGTATAGAAGCTGTTTTGTTTAGTAATTTTAAACATTATTATAGCACTTTTAACACATCACCACAGTGTTTTTAAAATTTTTTAAACGTTCACAAAACGTACAGAGAATAGTACTTTCGGACATTCGGAAAACGTTTCTTATACGCCTTTTAAGATGTTACCACAGCGTTTTTAAAGACTCTTTAAACGTTTCCAATGCGTACAGAGAATGTTACTTTTGGACATTCGGAAAACGTTCTGAGAATGTTGACATAGCACGTCCTCAGGACGTCCTACTTTGTAAATAGGACCTTCCTACGACATTTTAAGAACTTAACGGGGACATACAGGGGACATATGGACATTCTCGGGACATCCTCCGAACGTACAGTACGTCCGGAACGGACGTTCTTCGGACGTACATAAGACGTCTTTGTGCTATCTGGGGTCACTCCATGTCTTGAACTCGTGGTTGAACAACATAAACGTTGTAACCAGTAAAGACATCCACAACATTGGCAGCATTTTAAAAGTGTAATCAATACGAAGAAGGCTGTGATTATTCCAAGAGCGATCGTGTATCACTTGGTGTGCGTGATGATGAATGGTTGATTTATTTGTTTGGTAATAATCTCATTGAACTCGTTTAATTTCTTACTAGCGTATTTGAGTTCTGTAAGATCGATATTCGTGAGATTTATCGGCTTTAGAGCGGTCGACTCAATTGTTTTTAGATGAGGCAACAAGTTGCAACAATCATCATCTATAATATTCATGTGTGAAATATAATAAGTTGCGTTTCTACTGCTTTCAAATGTTGCGTCGATCATAAACAGATTGGTATATCCTTTGCAGTGAGGTTGGAGATGTATGATTCCGCTTTTTTTTTAGAACAATATCTTCCATGTGATCTTGATTTCCTCCGCACATGATGGTTAAAGTAGTTGGCTCGTGGAGGACATAAATCCATTGATTTTTTGCAATATAATTCCAAGTTTCTATGGTTCCTTTAATCGTCTTCGTCGTGCAGGAAAGACGAATCTTACTGATGTGAGACGATAACAGTTCGATCTCGCAAATTGCTTGATTTGTTGAAGCCGTGGTGTGCAAGTTATAACAGACGTACTCCTCATCTCGATATTCGTTGCAATCAGACAATTCTTTTAGAAAGGTAAATCGGGATTTTGTCTGGGAAAGGAGAAGATACCGACTTTGAGGAATAATGTAAGAAAAGACTTTTGTATCATTATGCTGGATTGGAAGATGAATAAGTTCGAAGAGATCAAATTTCGTTGGAACAACTAAAGGAATTCGTAATGCAAATATTAAATTATCATTGGTAATAACTACATGGAGTTGAATAAATTTATAAAAAATCACGTATATTTTCTAAATCTGGTTTCATAACTAGTTCATGTTCATTTTTATAATCTTTTAATTCTTCGTAAAGCATTTTGGGAGTAATAACGAACGGTGAAACAATGTTATGTTCGGCTAGATTGATAGCTTCAATATATTTTGAGAGTTCACGATTAATCTGCCCTACCAGCACGTTTAACACTATTCGTACCAGACCGGTCAATTTGACCGTTTTCAAACTTTGGCGTACATTTTCCCACATACAACGTTATCACATCGCTATTTATCTTTACGACTTTTCTTAAAATATGTATACAATGAATTTTTCAGTATTTACTTCTACTCTTATTTACTTGTTCAATTTTATAACGCGAAGAGAGCATCACGGTATAAAATTTCTGAAGTGTTTGCATTTGCATTTCAAGTTATAAGTACTAATTTGAATAAAGAAACAATAACTCAACAATACCCTGACGCAAATTTTGTATTTGGTCTTTAATGTATTATTCCGTGGCGAATATTTATCCGAAAAATGTCAAGGCGTTCAAAAAATATGATGTTATTAGAACAAATAAATAACATACACGAAGAGTGTTCGGATGCCGATAAAGAGGAACTTTCTGAAACTGAAGATGACATGGAAAAAGATAATGACCTATTTGACATAACCGACGAATTTATTATTGAGCTCGGAAAGTGAGAGTGATGCAAAGGACCAGCGCACCGAAACTGCTGTTGATAGGACAGTTTGGGAAGAAATAAAAGAAGGTTCCAAACCTGGAAGGGCACCAGCTCATAACATTTTTAGGGAAGTATCAGGTCCGACAGAATATGCTAAACGACATATTATGAAAGGAAAAGTGAAAACTGCATTTTCTCTGATTATTGACCACCGAATAATGAACAATATAAGAACGTGCACAGAAGCAGAAGCATTTAGAGTGTTGGGGACTAAATGGGAACTAAGTGCAGCAAAATTAGATGCATTTGTTGCTCTGCTGTATGCTCGCGGCGCATATGAAGCAAAAAACGTAGACATCTCATATTTATGGAATAAGGAACGGGGTCCTGCATTTTTTTCAGAAACCATGAGCAGAAATTTATTTAGTGAAATTATAAGGTTTATACGATTTGATAAGAAAAGCGAACGAAACCAACGTTTACAAACCAATAAATTTGTTTTAATATCTAAAATTTGGGACCGATTTATTGAAAATAGCCAAAGTAGCTATAAACCAGGTGCATATGTAACTGTTGATGAGCAGTTGTTTCCATTCAAGGCTAGGTGTAGATTTACACAATATATGCCGAACAAACCAGATAAATTTGGAATAAAATTTTGGTTAGCATCTGACGTTGAGAGCAAGTATGTAATAAATGGATTCCCATATTTGGGAAAGGATGAGAAAAGGGGTTCTTCAATTCTACTTGGGGAGTTCGTTGTTCTGAAGCTGATGGAACCATTCACAGGGTGTGGAAGGAACGGAACCACAGACAATTATTTTACAAGCGTTTCACTAGCCATAAAACTACTCGCAAAAAGAACTACTACTGTTGGAACCTTTCGTGGAAACAAACGAGAATTGCCCAAATTTGCAAAAACAAAGAAAGATAATATGGTACGCTATTCAACGAAACTATATAGGGTAAGCAGGCCAGTAGCTGGACAGGGCCCAGCAGATGGACGAATCGTTGGTTAATCGTTAATATTGAAAGAACTAGAGTTTTAATCTATATTATTGTTTTTTTTTATTTTGTAGAAAAAACGTTTGTTGCTTTATAAAACATTAACATATTTATCTAAAATCAAATTTTGTATGCGAAAAATCTATTTTCAGGTATGATTTTACGCCACCATGCGCGAGTCACTTCATGCGTGAAACGTCTAGCCACATTAGGCTAGAGATAACGTCACTTTATTTGCGGCCAGGGCCTATAATCTGTTGCACCGTTTTCTGCCAATGAAAACTCCATACGTTTTTAGTTTTGATGAAATAAACTATATTTTAACTAAAAATAACTTAATCTAGGTAACTACTATATCTAATGAGTCTTTTATTCGTCTAGCCAGACACCCGTCCATCTATTTTGAACTGTCCATCTGCTAGCCCTATCGTCCATCTACTGGTGATACGGGCAATCAGTAGAATTTTCATCATTTTATCCTTAAATACATTCATTTTTTACTTGCAGTTATTTTTTTCTTTAAATTTGTACATTTTTACGAGCAAAGCTTTCGATTTTTTTTTTAATACAACAGATATTTCTAAGAAACACCTTGATGTAAACTTCGGAATCAGCTAAACTGTCCATCTACTGGTCTGCTTACCCTAAATCAAATCATATTACTTTTACAATATATAAAAGCAAACCAAATAAAAAAATGCTTCTACTAAGTTCACTGCACAACTCAATAGAAACAGAAAAAAGTGGTAAGCGTATACCGGAAACGATTAGTTTTTATAATGAGACAAAATTCGGTGTAGACATGACAGATCAAATGGCAAGAAAACACAGCGTGAAATCGAAATCTCGTAGATGGCCCCTCCAGGTTTTTTTTTTAATATTCTTGACCTAGCTGGAATAAATGCATGGGTTTTGTATAAAGAAGCGACGGGAGAAAAAATTTCAAGGAGGAAATTTTTACTGCAGTTAGCTGTAGAACTTGCCACTGAATATCGAGGATTGCGGGAAGAAGAAAATATACCAAAAACATCAACAAATATAAGTTCAAATACACACGTACGCAAAACTTCCTAAGTAAGATATTGTAAAGATAACAAAACTACAAAAATGTGTTCGAAATGCAAAAAATATGTGTGCGGCAAATGTACATTTGAGAGCTTAATAATTTGTAGAAAATGCAGTCCAGACGAACAAGTATATAAACAGACAGAAAAATAAATAAATAAATGAAGGAAACAATACGACTACCGTTCATTTATGATTTCTTTTCAAGTGTATAATTAAACTGAAAAAAAAAATTATTTTATTATTTGGTGAAAGTTGTTTCATTTATTATTACATTCAGTACCAAATTAACTACTATCTACGTTCAATTGTAAAAAATATAACTCTTTTTCGAGGACCGGTCATTTGACCGGTCACGGTAGGAATAGGTATACATGGGGTGTTGGTACGAATAGTGTTAAAGTGGTAACCTGTTGGCTCACCACGGATTCCATTCCTAATCGTGAAATAAAAGAATTTGTTTGAACAGTGAAGGAGTTTATTTTTCCTATATTTTCATTCATTGCTTTCTCTTGACTTTGAAGGGAATGTAGAGAACTATTAAAATTTCTAATAGTATTTGCAATCACTTGAACCTGTGCCTTCAGCAGGGTTTGTGTTTGCTTGCTATTATTTACTACTGTTTTAATACTATCCTCATAAAATTGAGCATCATCGGCGTCGGGAGTACCAAAAGCCCATTTTAATAGATATGACATACCATTTAAAAGACCACGTTTCTTCCTAATAACGTACTTCTCGGTCAATTGTTGGAGGATTTCACGTTTCATATTAACTTCCAATAATTCTGATTCGATTAACTGGATAGTACGTTCGCAATGAAAGCTAGTATCATCTTTTCGAGTTGGATCTTGCAGTGATAAATTGCAGATATTTTTTGTTTTACTGAAATACTTGTTAATGATCATGAATGCATTGTTTAAATGAGTTCTATTCGTATATGAAAGGAGTGTAAGTTTCGAGTTCGCAATTTTTACTGTTCCCTGTTTGACATAAAAGATTCCGCCAGATTTTTTGAAGGGATGGTGAGTAAAAAAATCACTACTCGCTAGAAGCGGGAGTAGGAAAAGGATCAGAATTGTCTGTTTCATCTGGAAAGTAGGGTTTAAGTAAATTAGTGTGATATTTAACTAGTTTACGATTGAATTTCTGAATTTCAGCAGTTTGATTAGGAAAGAGTCGAATGATTTTATAAGGTCCCTTAACATTGCTGGAAAGTTTCTTAGATAGTCCCGATGGAATATATTTGTTTTCGATCGTAACCAAATCATTGACTTTAAATATAATTGGATTAATTTTTTTATCGTGGTATTCTTTGCTACGAAATTTTGAAGCAATAATGTTTTTAAGTGTGATTTGGAAAGACGTATTAAGCTTAAATTTAAGTGAACGAATGTAATCGTCATAAGTATAATGGAACTCTGGATTCTGAGTTATAGATGAAGGCAAGTAGGCCTTCTGTCCGAAAAGAAGTTCGTATGGTGTATAATGAGTTGATTTATGAACGGCTGTATTGTAACTAAACATTGCAAAAGTAATGTAAGTGTCCCAGTCCGTTTGTTTTTTATTTATGTAATGCTTGAGATAATCCTTTAAGGTAAGATGAGATCTCTGAAGTGCTCCATTCGTTTGGGGATGATATGGTGTCGTTGAAATATGCCTTGTTTTAAAGAGGTTGCTTACTTCCTTATCAACATTTGACATAAAATCTGAACCTTGATCGGTCAGAAATGTTTGAGGAATGTCAAAGTAAACGAAAATAAAAAGTAATTTTTCAACAATTGTTTGTGCTTCATTATTTGGAACTGCAAATGCAAACGAATGCTTTGTCAGATCATCTTGAGCTGTGATAATAAATCGGTTACCCTGTTCAGTCACGGGTAAAGGTCCTACTATGTCAATGGCTAACTTCTAAAAAGGTTTTCCCGAAGTAGTCGTAATCTCCATAGGTTGTTTAGTAGGTCTAAAATTAGTTTTATTTATCTGACAAGAATGACACGTTTTAATGTAACTCCTAACGTCACTTTTCATTGTAGACCAATGATATCTTTCTTTGACTCTAGAATAAGTACGATTAAACCCACAATGTCCGGATAATTTACTATCGTGACATTCTTTGAGAATGATTCGTATTTCTTCGCGATCTTTGGGAACGATTTTCCTCGTATCTAAAAATATAATATTATTAGAAGGAAAAATGAATTGAATCATTTCATTAAAAATTTCAGGTTTAACACCGTTTTTCTTTTTAGGTGGAACCAAAGTAAAATCCCTTGATTTTATTATATCTTGAAGGTTCATAAAACTTTGAGATAAATTACGATAATCAATTTTATCATGGTGTAGATTTTTGGGAAATAGAATTAGTAAAGTTTGATTATCATTTCTCAATTTGTACAACCCGTTAGGACTTGATGTTATGTCAGTTGTGTCAAAATTTTCAGTCACGTAATCAGAATATTGATCTTCTTCATCCAAATCTTCGGACCACAATAATACTATTGTGCCCTTTAATTTTGGAAGAAGGGTTTCCTCGTTTGAAAATTCGATTACGCTTAAATTTTGGTAATGGAATTTTGTAAAATCCTGGTATGTTTTAGCGGGTTTGTGTACGTGGAACGTAGATTCGGAGAGTTGTTTTAGATTAGGATGTAATCGCGATAGACGGTCTGCGTTAGAATTTACTCTTCCTGGTTTATATTTTATTATATACTTGTATTCATTAAGACGTAACCGCCATCGAACAAGTTTAGAAGAGGGATTTTTACAATTAAAAAGCCATTGTAGGGGTCTGTGATCTGTATAAATTGTAAATTCTCTGCCATAGAGATAAGGTCGAAAGTGTTCAACCGTATTTATGATAGCTAATAACTCCTTCTCAGTCGTGGAATAGTTTTGTTCAGTACTGTTTAATGTTCTTGAGTAATAAGCTATGGGTAAATCCTTATTATCTTTTATTTGCGAGAGAACCCCGCCAATACCCATATTGGAGGCATCACAGGTAACGACAAAGGTTTGAGAGAAATCAGGATACTGCAACAGAGGTTCACTTATCAAAATTGATTTTAATGTCTCGAACGCGTTTTGTTGTTGCTCGGACCAAATGAATTCCGTGTCATTTTTTAATAGTAATGTTATTGGTTTCGCAATCCTTAAAAAGCTTGGAATAAATTTCCGATAGTATCCAACCATTCCGAGAAATTGATTTATTTGCTTCAAATTTTTGGGAGGATTCATTCCTTGAATACACTCGATTTTCTTAGGATTCGGTCGGACTCCGTCTTTAGAAATTACATGTCCAAGATATTGACAAGATTCGCGTAAAAACTCACACTTATCTGGTTGAAGCTTGAGACTATGTTCACGAAATCTATTGAAAACATTACGTAGCTTTAAATTATGATCAGTGAGGCTGGATCCGTGAATTACCACGTCATCCAAATAAACGAAACACTGTTTGTTACTAAGTCCAGTCAAAACGTTATGCATCATTCTTTGAAATATAGCAGATGCATTTTTTATACCGAAGGGCATTCGCGTAAACTCAAAATGACCTTCTGGAGTTGAGAAAGCAGTTTTTTGAGCATCGTCCGAATGCATGGGGATTTGGTGGAAACCACTTGCTAGATCCAATGTGGTAAAATAATGTGCGTGACCTAATTGATCTAGGATATACTCTATATGTGGGAGTGGGTAAGCATCTCCGATCGTTTCTTCATTAAGTTTCCTATAGTCAATGACAATACGCCACTTTTGCTCACCAGAAGCATCACTTTTTTTTTGTACAACCCAGAGTGGGCTTGACCAGGGACTCGTTGAAGGTTTTATGATCCCTTGCGCTAACATTTTATCGATTTGTTTCGATTCTTCATTTTTTGTGCACCTCAAGATATCTATAGGATTTTACATGAATAGGAATATTATCAATTGTTCGAATTTTATTGGTAGTTGCATTAGTCACGGTTAATGTATCACCGGGGAGATGGAAAATATCTTCGAATTCGTGACATAATTTTATTATTGAATTTTTCTCTTCAGTATTTAAATGTTCTGTACGTATGTTTTTATGTATTAACGTAACTCTTTCATGTTTATTTACTAACCCGTCATTAGAAGAACAAAAGATATGACTCTGCTCAGAGGGACGTAAGAGTGGTAGATTGAGTTTAACGATTGTTTCTTTTTTCCAGAGATCGGTTAATAACCGTAATTAAAGCTTCATTTTTGTTTATCACTTTCACTAACGTGCTGGGAATAATTAACGATTCTTTTTTATTCAGTGCTTGGCTGAGGACTATTCCTTCTTTTAAATTTAGAGGATTTAAAATCAGCATTTTAACCACCATTTCCGTTCGAGGTCCAATTGACATTAAAGACGTGTCTGATGGTTGATTTGTATTTCTTTGGAGAGGAATTGAGTATGGAATCGCTTTAATTGAAATAGACGAGCTTTGATAGTCAATTTTGCAATTTTGTGAATAAAAAAAGTCCTGTCCTAAAAGACAATCAAAAGGAATACCCGTATTAGAATCAAGGACTTGGAATTTGCAATAAAGAGAATATTTACGGATCGATAATTTAAGTTCCGTTTCTCCCTGAGTTGCAATCGGTGCATCAGCTTTGATACCGTTGAGCATGATTGGTTCAGAGTTAGTAATTTTAAAATTACCGAGACTCAATCTTTTAACTAATGACACAGATGCTCCCGTATCAATTAGAAACTTTAGAATTCCGTCAGAGGAATTTGATGATGAAGATTCGAATAGAACGAATATTAATTCGCTGTTGTTCAAGTAGGCATTATGATATACAAATGAGCTGAAAGGGTATAGCCGAATAAGGTGTTCAAAATTGCCCCAGAGCCAAATTCGAGTTGCGATGGGTCATTCGATAGCTTCTCAAAAAAGAACTATTTTTGGCAATTTTCAAGTTGATATCTTGATCTGGGGGGTAGTAAAGGGCAAAAATTGAAAAACATGTTTTTCTCAATTTCTGCTCTCCTATTGCATGAAAAATTTTGAAAAAAATCAGAAATATAGCAGTTATCCAGGCACATATTATAGAATTTTTCAGATTTTTAAATTGAAAATTCACGTTATTAAAAATGACAAACTGAAAAAAATGCGGAAAAATGCCGATTTCATATTCACGCAATCTTGGCACCACTTTTATAGTTTTACGGTAAGTACATATTACTATTACTATTATCTTGGATTTTTTCAGATTTTTTTATTTGGTGCGCCGTAGTTAGAAAAATCAAAAACTGATTCTCGCGGCGTTTTTAACGTGTCAGAGCAACTTGTGCGTCGAACTTTTGTACATTTTTCATAAAATAAGTCTTTCGTGTGATGTTCAATGTCTTAGCATGCCGCGAAACAGTATATGAATTAAAGAAAAGTAAATAAATCCAGTCAATGAGAAGTGTGACTTGCACCATATAATCAGAATCACTTAGTGTATTTCCAAGAACGTCGGTAGCGCAACGGTAAGATGCCAGCGTAGGACTTCCGGTTCAGCTGCCAAGGCAGATAGATCGGTGCTGTTCGTGCTCCTCACAGTTTTTTCCTTTTTTTTTTGTATATTTTAGTAATATACAGTTCACCAAATTGTGTTTTATAGTGGTGTTTTATTAGTGATCGGTACGCTTTCAGTGTTGTGCAGCATTATTTCGCTCGAATGCGTATAATATATCTCCCACACTATGTTCGGGGCCGGATCATCGGGGCCAAGTGGACATGGCGAGAAGCGTCGCCTCTCGCCTTCGGAAGATAATAAAGAAAACGAAGGAAGTGGCCCGGTCACAAGACGGAGATCTCAAAAAGCTAGAAAGACCCAAGTGATTGCGTTAGATCGGATGCATAAGGATTTTTTGAAAGAATTTGGTGCTCCCCAAAAGTCGAAGGTTATTCCTAACCTTAATTTCGCATGGAAAAGCGTGGGCGGGACGACGCCAGAGATCAGCCCGGGAACCTCGGGTACTTCTAATCTCCAAAACTCGCCGACAGATGGATGGGAGCTTCCAAAGAAAACCTGCAAGGCTGTTACGACTCAATTGAATATTCAACCTAGTGAGTGTGAATCGAACCGCTTCCTACCGCTCTCTGGAGAAAACGATATAGATATTGATGGGGAAGAAAAGGATATTTCCAGTTCTAATACTTTCCAGAAGAGGAAGAATCTGAAACCTCCGCCTATTAATATTCAAAAGTCCACAGTGAACAAGATTATCGAGATTATAACCTCACTGAACATTCCTAAATCGGCCTTCCTTATTAAGGAATCCGATATTGGGGCACATACTGCATATATAAATAGTCTTGAACATTATGCATCTGTCTGCACTAGACTCACTGAGTTAAACATTCATTACTATATGTATACTCCGAAGCACTTGAAACCTAAGTCTATTTTAATTAAGGGCATCAGAGGTTCTTTTGATGCCGATGAAATTAAACAGGAGATTTTGGAACTTAATATCCCTGGGGTTGACATTATCAATCTGACTAAATTCATATTTGATAAAGCGCAACCGAACAAATATCATTTTCTGCTTCAACTCTCGAATGAGAGTAAAACCACACATCTTTTTAAAATTAAAGCAATCGCCTACCAAAGAGTTAGATGGGAACATCTTAAAAAACCTGATCTCTTTCAATGTAAGAATTGCCAGCGTATCGGACATGCTAGCAAGAATTGTCATCTTCCATTTAGGTGTGTTAAATGTGCCCAAACACACACCCCTGGTGCCTGCAGTATTAACTCTCATGAAAACAGACCAGCCCTCAAATGTGCGAACTGCAACCAATCAGGACATCCAGTCTCCTACAAAGGATGCCCTTTTTTAAAATACGCACTTGCCAAGAAAAAGGAATTCAAAGCTTTGAAATACAACAATAACCTACAAAAAATTAACAGGATCTCACTTCCAATCAGGGAGAACTTATCTTTTACCCAGGCTGTAAATTACGGTAAGGAGCATCCGCAACCATGCAAGGCATCAGCCCCCTTCTCATCACATCCCAGAAGAGCCTCCTTCCACCCCACTTCATCAGGAAGCTTATTTCAACAAGAAGACAACACCAATGCTGACCCCCCCCCCCAGATGGGTTTCCAGCCTAAAGGAAGAAATTGCAGCAATGGTCACGAATCAATTTCAAACACTAGCCTCTCAAATCGCAGCGAACACTAATCAAATAGAATTCATATTAAATTCATTTTTCTCAAAAGATAATGTCTAATACTGGTATTATTAATAATCAAATTAGAGTAGCAGCTATTAATGCTAATTCGATAATTGCTAATTACCGAAGATTGGAACTTCTCCAATTCCTCCAAGATTACAATCACGACGTGATTTTTATCTCTGAAACGAAGTTAAATAATACCCACAAGCTAATAATTAAGGATTATAACCTTATTCGAAACGATAGGCCAAACTCGATTCAAGGTGGGTGTACTGCCATCTTAATTAAAAAAGGCATTCAGTACGAGGAATGCTTTCTCCCGTCCGTTAATAGGAACGAAATTTTAGTTTTCCATTATCAAACTCTCAATTAGTGGTAGCAATACATTATGTCTTATAAGTGCATACGCCAGAAATGATAATAGGCGATTATTTATAGATGAATTAGATAACTTATTTGTGAACCTCAAATTATATTCCTGTAATATCTTCTATATTACGGCCGGAGACCTTAACGCCAGAAGGAAGATTTGGGGAGATAGGGCGAATAACCCCAGAGGTCGCTATCTTGGCCAGTGGGAATCCTTAGTTGATTGTGATTATAAGTTAAAATTAATCACCCCTGCGGTACCTACTTTTAAGCCTGCGCAATCTTTCCTTGACGTGTGCCTCTCGGATGCAAGACTGAATTTATTGAACGGGATTGGGGGCAAAGCCCACGCTCTACCATACGACAGTGACCACCTCGCTTTATCTTTAACTTTTGAGCTGTATGGTGGCTATATCCCGCAAGTTGGGGCTGAGGCGGAAATCCACCGTTATGACTTCCGGAATGCTCGTTGGGGAGACTTCTCGAGGAATGTTGAAAAAAAATTTTGCGGAAACATTCCTAGTAATCGAAATTTAACTATTGCTGAGATCGACGAAGGTCTGCTCCACATCAATGAAGCAATTAATGACGCTATCGCTAGTTCCATCCCTAGATTCAAAGCGTACAGTAATACTTTAAGATATATTAATCGTAGAATCCGAAGGCTTCAACGGGATAAAAAATCTATCGTTACTCTTCTCCATAGACTTCACATTCTAGATCCTCTAACCCACTGGAATATCACAAAAAACGCCAAAAAAGCACATAAGGCCCTAGTTAAGGCGTTAAAAGCTGAATTTAAATCCGCAATTGAAAAATATTGGAATAACGTTATTAAGAACATCGATTATCGTGATTCGGACTCATTTTTTCCTAAAATTAACTCCATTTTCCGCCCTAAACAAAAGATGGGGATTAAAGAACTTCTGGTAAGCCGAGATGACGAACAGATCTTGGCCAACAGTGGCTGTGATTTGGAAGCAGTAGGCTCGGATACCGACAACTATATATTTTCTAAGCCTACTGACAAACTGAATATTCATGGAACTTATTATGAATCAATAAACTCCCCCCGACATCTCAATTCTGAATCCCGCATCAAAGAAATAGTAAATGAGTCGATCGCTCCCCTCCGACAAAACTTCAATGATTTTCGGGCCAAGAAAGAGTCCGTGATCATATTTAATGAGTATAATTCTGCTCTCTGTCCAAACATGGATGACGTTCTCTGCCATCCCTTTTGTATTCCTCCTGATATTTCGCTCATACTTCTCAAACTTCCTAATAAGATTTCCAGTGGGTTGGACGGCATTCCTCCGATCTGCCTTAAACATCTCCCTGCAAGAATAATTATCGCCTTGACGATTCTATTTAATAATGCGATTAACCTCTGTTATTTCCCCACTGCCTGGAAAAAAGCAAAGGTTTTCCCCATCCTCAAAAAAGGAAAAGATCCGAAATACCCCTCCAGTTATCGGCCCATCAGCTTAACCCCAAGCATTAGTAAGGTCTTCGAAGCTATCATTAACATTAGGATTATGTCCTTCTCCGAAGAGAAGGATATAATCCCATCACATCAATTTGGTTTCAGGCATCATCGTGCTACTACGCACGCAATACATAAGCTTTTATCAGATTTAAACAGGTCAGTGGAGAAAAGTCATTTGGTTGCAGCTGCATTTTTGGATATAGAGAAGGCCTTTGATTCTGTTTGGCTTGATGGGCTTATTCACAAATTACATAAGAAAAAGTTCCCTTTATTTTTTATATACTTGATTTGGGATATGATTTTGGGTAAATCCTTCCTTACCACGGATGGTTCGGGCCTTTCTTCGGTGGAATTCTGGATCTTGGAAGGTTTGCAACAGGGCACTGTGAACTCCCCGGTACTGTTCAATATATTCCTAAGCGATCTTCCGAGGCTCTTCGGATTTAACGAGAAAGATGGGGCTGGTTGTCTCGCTTATGCAGACGATTTAGTTATTTACGCCTCGGGGAATAGGGTTGAACCAATTCAAAATACGCTGGACTCGGCGGTTGATAAAGTTAACCGTTATTATATGAGTTGGAATTTGCGTCTGAACCCGCAGAAATGCGAGACGATTCTTTTCAAAAAACCAGTTAAAAACCTTTCTTCCAAAACTATAGCGGGCAGCATACAATTTCAAATTTCAGCCACAATCCCGGGCACGGCTAATAAACTTTTAATCCCACATAAGAAGGTAGTAAAATATCTTGGGGTTCATATTGATTATCTTCTTCGGGGAAATAAACATTTTGATGTTCAATTATTGAAAGCGAACCGAGCCTTTGTCGCTAACAGCAGACTTTTTTATAATAAACATTTATCAAAAAAAGCAAAATTAATTCTATATATGCTGCTGGTTCGACCCATAGTCACGTATGCGGCCCCAGTATTATGGAATTACAACCACACCTGTATGGAACGAGCTAGGGCCCTCGCAAGAAAATGTTTGAGAGCTTGCCTCCGCTTATATCGTACACCAGAATCAGATTGGCATTTATATGTTAAAAACCAATCCCTCTACAATACTGCTAATATCACCAGAATTGACTCATTTTTTATTACTCTTACCAGAGATTATTTCAGTAAATTACCCGACATAAATAATTCAGTTATTCAATCACTTGCGTTTCAAGATACCTCTATTACCATGAGACAACTCACCACTGGCTATATAACACCACAGGCTTTCCCCCTATGTGACAGATTAGGTTTAATACAAGACGCTGACAATATACCCATAATATTCCATTGGCGCCGGAACAAAGCGGACAAACGTATTGCGTTTCAACACGATGATTTCATTATTAATAGAGATAAATTTAAATATTATACAGTTATCCCCAAAGTCGACAGCTTTGACTTTCGTAGATTGAACACCGAGAAGTACTGGTGGCTCTCGGCTGACAGCATTCATATGTGGACATATTCTTGAGAGGACACATTCCTAAACTAAAGTCTGATTAGTACCTAATTTTATATTTAATGAACGTTAAGGCCTAGTCATACTATACCTGCGCTCCTATGTACAAACTAGTTCTTAAGTTACCACATTAATTTTTTTTTTTTTTGTACAGTTAGTATAAGTGCAATAATGGGTGGGGGGTTTTTTCCACCTTCCTTCTGGCGGAAGGGCTTTTCCCCTCTTTAATAATCATCAATGAATTAGAATTGATGTGCTAGGTGCAATTCTCTTGAGAATTTATTTTTTTTTTTACCTCATATTGTAAAACCAAAGAAAATTTTTTTGACGAAATTGTGTAACTAAGAGTTTCCACAATTGGAACAATTAGTTTTCTCTTAATTCAGAATGTATGGTTTATGTTTTTTCTTATTTGTTTTTATTACCAATTTTATTTTATAATGTACACATTTTTTCAATAAAAACATCTTTTTTAAAAAAAAAAAAATAAGATGCCAGCGCAATAGATCGCGGGTAACTTCTTGAACATAGGTTCCGCGCCCCCGTGCCGGATTTACATTTTTTTTGCATTATATATATTTTTTCCAATTCCTAACTATATAGTAGCGATCAATAGTTATTTACGAGTGTTTCAAACATATTTATAAAATATTTTAACCTGAGATATACGTAAAACTCTGATTTTGGAGCGATACTTAGCAGCATCGTTTCTCTTGTCACGTCCTCTGTTAATTACGGTATTGTAAACATTTCCTACGCTACATTAATATATGCAACTAGTTTTTACTCCTTTTACCTACAGTATTTATAGATGGATTGCAGTTGGAATACGTTTGTTGTTTTGCTGCTGTTCTTCCTTCTCTTTCAAATCATACGATTCACTCTTTTTTAAAACCATTTGAATGTTAGAATTTCTACCATGGCTTTCGAAGTATATCAGAGGGCGCATATGTGTCATGTTGTTATTGATTTCATCTTGAGGTGACTCGAAAACGTCCTGTAAACACCACGTTTCTGTTTTTAAATGGAATCCTATATTTTTTAATAAATATTATTACAGTTGATGCCAAAACATTTCCAAAGCGCTACTTACGTGTGTATGTTGCACAATTCAATGTCGAAATAAAAAACGTCAAATGCGACTTAGTTAAAATGACTTTCGCTACACCCCTTTGAGCCGTTTACTGTTACGACAATAGAATGTCGCTGAAAAAGTTCTTGCTTAACCATTGGTAGGTCGATTATGACGATTCCGCGGCAGGCCTTAGCTGGGCCAAAAATACAATAATATACAGGAACGGTTATCCCAGGGTTAATAATTACGAAGCAGTAAGTTACATACAGCTCGGCACTGTCATAAAATTATTTATGGAAACCTAAAGGCAGATAAAGGGAAAATGCACACCACCTTACCTTCGACTTGATAGAACATGGTGATTATGTACTTTCTCGTTGTACACTGAAGTCATGGTAGAAATTCTAACATTCAAATGGTTTTAAAAAAGAGTGAATCGTATGATTTGAAAGAGAAGGAAGAACAGCAGCAAAACAACAAACGTATTCCAACTGCAATCCATCTATAAATATTGTAGGTAAAATGTTTACAATACCGTAATTAACAGAGGACGTGACAAGAGAAACGATGCTGCTAAGTATCGCTCCAAAATCAGAGTTTTACGTATATCTCAGGTTAAAATATTTTATAAATATGTTTGAAACACTCGTAAATAACTATTGATCGCTACTATATAGTTAGGAGTTGGAAAAAATATATATAATGCAAAAAAAATGTAAATCCGGCACGGGGGCGCGGAACCTATGTTCAAGAAGTTACCCGCGATCTATTGTGCTGGCATCTTACCGTTACGCTACCGACGTTCTTGGAAATACACTAAGTGATTCTGAATATATGGAGCAAGTCACACTTCTCATTGACTGGATTTATTTACTTTTCTTTAATTCATATACTGTTTCGCGGCATGCTAAGACATTGAACATCACACGAAAGACTTATTTTATGAAAAATGTACAAAAGTTCGACGCACAAGTTGCTCTGACACGTTAAAAACGCCGCGAGAATCAGTTTTTGATTTTTCTAACTACGGCGCACCAAATCAAAAAATCTGAAAAAATCCAAGATAATAGTAATAGTAATATGTACTTACCGTAAAACTATAAAAGTGGTGCCAAGATTGCGTGAATATGAAATCGGCATTTTCCCGCATTTTTTTCAGTTTATCATTTTTCATAACGTGAATTTTCAATTTAAAAATCTGAAAAATTCTATAATATGTGCCTGGATAACTGCTATATCTCTGATTTTTTTCAAAATTTTTCATGCAATAGGATAGCAGAAATTGAAAAAAAAACATGTTTTTCAATTTTTGCCCTTTACTACCCCCCAGATCAAGATATCAACTTGAAAATTGCCAAAAATAGTTCTTTTTTGAGAAGCTATCGAATGACATATCGCAACTCGAATTTGGCTCTGGGGCAATTTTGAACACCTTATTCGGCTATACCCTTTGTCGTAACGTTAGATGCATCATTATTCGCTGGTTCTTGCACAGGAGAATTAGAGTTTTTTTTTTAGATCTGAGGATTTTGATTACTCAGATGAACGTTTGAGTGTTGGGCGTTCTGGGGATTCGATCTATTCTCATTATTTTTGTTACGTCGAACATTTGGAGCAAATCTTTTTATGCATTCATCGATAGAATGGCCCATATTTTTACAATAAAGACATTGAATTTGATTTATTGGATGGCGCAAGTTTTGACTTGGCCTTGGATCATAGGATCGATTCGAATTTTGCGATTGATTCGCACTTTTATGGGAACTTTGAAAATTATTTTGTCTGAACGTTTGATTTTGTTGCGTAAAGTGGATTGACTTTGAATGTTGAGGTATTGAAGGATTTGACCTTGAATTTTTAAAGCGACAATCTTTACTTGCGTGATTTGTTTTACTGCAGTAAGTGTAACTTTGGAAATTATCATAATGAATTCGAAGGGCTTTTTCTTCCGCTGAAGCGGCGGTAAAGGCTTGATTAATTGCTTGGAATTCTCTGTATCGAAGCATTTGTGAAATCTGAGGATGAGTGTGATAAATGAATCGATTAAGGGTCATCTTAGTTATCATTGCGATACTTCCAGGTAAATTACTTTCGTCTTGTTCTGATACGTGAACGGCTGCGAGAATTCGAGACGAGAGGTCTTCGATTCTTTGGAAGAACTGTGATACATTTTCATTTTGTTTTTGAGTGATTGAATTTAATTCCTCGAATAATTGATCAAGAGTTTTTTTATCTTGATAGAGACTTAAAAGGAGTTCAGAAACTTCTTCCCAAGTCGTGAGATTGCAATGTATGTCGACTTGTTCTCGTGCTTTGCCAGTAATACGACTTTTCACGTAAAGTAATAAAGCACGTTTTTGACTTTCCGTAGCTAGTTCGAATACTCCGTCAACTTGCTTTACAAAGCTACGAATTTTATATCGATCACCGTCAAATGTTTCAGGAATTAATTTAATTAAGAATGAGACTTCGTACGTAGTCGATACTTGATCAGGAATGATTGTATAGGATTTAGGAAAGTTTAAGAGATATAGAAGGACAAGAATCTATTGAGCAGTACTTACTGTGGAAATTATCCTTTGCAATTGGTGCTGGCGTCGCTAGGTCCAGTATTTTCCAACCAGGTTGCAGAATTTCCCTCAAGTACGCTGCTCTTCTGTATTTCGTCTTGTTCGATGTCCACGTTCTCAGCAATTTGAATGTTGCCACTCGATTCACAGGGTAGAGTTGCTAATTCCACTTATGCTCGCTATCTGTTGAGTGCTGGACATCCCATCCTCGTCGCCAAATTTATGTTGTATTCCTTATTTTTAGTATTACTTTTATTTTATTAAATAACTTTATACACACAACGGAAACTAAGATAATTACAGGAAAATTCTAGATTATAGATTCAGAACTAGATTCTCGTGTCCAGACTATTCGGACTGAAGTGCTCAAGTGCTTCTGTGCTACCGCTGGAAGAATTGCGTGTAACTAGTACTTGTGTAATTACACTCTAAACATCTTAATACCGTTGTAATTTCGTGTTGTACTGCATTCTTAATAAGAATCTCATGATCACAAAGAGCGGTAATGAACTCAGCTGCATCATGTATCTGATTGTTAGCGTATTTTTCTCCTGCGAATTGCCGCAGTGATATTATGTTTGGATTTTGATCCGATTTATATTGGTCCATAAAGACTTTTATAATATGATCGGTTTTTTCAGTCGCAAATAATGTTTCTCTTATGGATGAACAATATAACATACATTGGATTGTGGCATTCGCATAACAAAACACACCACCAGAATACGGGAGACCTCTTACGTAGTATTGAATGGTATCCACGATGTGATCATTAGTATTCTGACATTCGGATACATTATAATTAGGTACTGCCCAAACAGCATCACGAACATTGAGAACGCGGTTTTTAGAAATTGAAGTAGTCATAAGATCGGGTCTATATTTTTTTCGCAATCTATTTTACTCTATTATAGCCGATTCTTGCGCCTTTACGGAAGATGGATCATAATTGATAAGATGCAGTCCTTGTAATGTGGTTACCCGAGAAAGAGCAACGTAAATTTTTTTTTTTAATTAGTTATTTTAAGTCGCATCAACCTCTAAGTTGGGTTATTAGCGACACAGATCTTAGAACCAATATTCACAACTCTTTAAGAAGATTGGTATTTTGAAGGAATCTCAGCAGCTGTTTTATCTTCTTGTGGTCGGTAAGATTTTTCTGTAAGTAGGTGTCAATCTCGCAGTTTTTCCTTTCAGTTGAGAATTTGCGGCAGGAGAGTATAAGGTAATCGATGGTTAATTTGGTGTTGCATGTATCACAAATTGGGGTGTCTGCTTTACTCATTATGTGTGAATGGGATATTTTGATGTGGCCAATTCTGATGCGTAATACTGCTACTTGGTTTGGTCTTGTACGGTTACAGACAGAGGTGTTTTCAAAGAAGTTGTTTTTTAGTAGTAGCTGTCGGGGATGTACATTTTGTTTCCATTCCTTGTCCCAGTATTCATTGATTGCCATTTTAGCGGCACTTAGTTTCTGGGCCATAAACTCATGTAGTTTGGTAAGTTCTGCCGAGGAGTTTGCAGTTTCTTTGGCTAATTTGTCCGCCATTTCGTTTCTTTCAATTCCACACTATTGTCACTTTATTCCCCTTCCTTAGCGATGAGGTGTACGTTTCTTGGCACTTGATAATTAGGTCGTCGTCAGTTGAACTATTTGTAATTGTCTGGATTGCGCTTAGCGAGTCGCAGAAAATGGCGTATTTTTCATTTTCTCCAGCTGTTGTCATTTCTAGCGCTTGTTGAATTGCAATTAGTTCGCATAAAATTACCGTGGTGTCATTAGGCAATTTGGTTTGGGTAGTTGTTTGACCGTGGATTACTGCACATCCAGAGCCTCGGTCGGTTTTGGAATCATCTGTGTAAATGTGTACAAAGTCTACTAGTTTCTTTACAAGGTCATAAAAAAGTGATTTTAAGACATGGTGATCTTTGTCCTTATTATGCTTAAGTAATTCGGAGTTGGTCTCAATCTCTGGAATGGTCCAAGGTGGAATATTGTGAATCTTTTTAGTCATGGTGATACGCGTATCGATTCCAAGTTCTTGTTTGTATATGTGTACCCTGTAGTAGAAGGGAGATGGTATTCTTGGTTTGGATTTGAATTTAGAAATACTTCTTTCCGATAGCGTGTATGAAGAGGCAGGATTTTGAGGAGTTGAGGCTAGTCTTGTAGCTAGTTGAATGCTTAAACTCATTCTTCGTACTTTTAACAGAGGTTCGATTGCTTCACTGAGAATGCTTAGGATAGGACTGCTTCTGAATAGTCCAACTGTAATTCTCAGCCCAGTGTTATGTATGACATCTAATTGTTTGAGATCGCTGTTGTTTGCTGAATTATATATGGCCGATCCATAATCAAGTTTGGGTCTCACTATGGTTCTATAAGTTAGTAGTAACGTTTTCAAATCGGCTCCCCAGTTGCTTGCTGCAGTCATTTTAAGGATATTTAGGCGCTTGTTGTAGTCGATTTTTAGTTTATTGATATGTGGTTCCCATGTTAACCGTGAGTCAAATATGAGTCCCAAAAGTCTGATTTGCGGTGTTACTTTAAGCTTTTGTTTGTCAAGGTATAGTTTCAAGTTGAGTGAAGTGCGATTTCTATTGAAGATGATTACTTCCGATTTGGTGCTTGAAAATTTGAATCCAGTAGATTCGGTCCAAGTGTATAATTTGTTAAGGGTGTTTTGGAGTAATCGTTGGGTAGAGATATGGTTCCTCCCTTTGCATATGATTGTTAAGTCATCCGCAAATAATAATGCTTTGACCGGTGCACCAATGGGCGATAGAATGTCATTGATGGCGACTAAAAACAAGGTTACACTTAGGACTGATCCCTGAGGTACACCATTTTCCATTATTTTGGGTGAAGCTAAGATATTGTTTGCTCTTACGTATATTATTCGTGTTTTAAGGAAATTCCTGATGAAGTTAAGTATATTACCATGTAATCCGTAGTTTTTAAGGTTATTTATAATACGTTGCCTCCAAACCATGTCACACGCTTTCTCTATGTCCAGGCAAACAGATATTAAATGTTGCTGGTTAATAAAGGCATCGCATATATCTGTTTGGAGATTTACAAAGTGATCATAAGTGGAATGGAGTCTCTGAAAACCGGTTTGGTAATCGGAGAAGAGATGCTGCCTTTCCAGGAACCATCGGAGTCTACAGATGATCATTTTCTCTAGAAGTTTGCAAAGTGTGTTTGTTAGTGCAATCGGTCGGTAATTGCTTGGGATTGGTGGGATCCTTATTCGGTTTCTTTATGGGCACCACTATCGCTTCTTTCCATACGCCGGGGAAGATGTTGTGCATCCATATGCAATTAAAAATATGTAATAGGTGATTGAGAGCTTCAAGTGGCAGTTTGACTATTAGGATGTTGGGTATTCCATCTGCGCCTGGGCTGGTGTTTGTACACTTATTTACAAAAAAATAGTAGTTCCTTCAATTTGAAGGGGGAGTTGAGCGAAGGTATGTGTTACATATTGAGGACGCGCCTTAAGCGATCGGAATCGCGTTGCGCCATCTCTCGCGCGAATATATGGTGTCTGTCGAGTCGTTTCAGTCACCGTGTCATACCGTTTAGGTTATATATTATTTTCGAGTTATGTAGTAGAATAAAGAAAACTAATATCAGACGAATCTGTGTCAAATGATTGCCTTAAACACAACATTGGTGTCAGAAAGGTCGAATTCAAGCCTCAACACGTGTGCGAGAAAGTGAAATTCTCGAAGTGAGACAGTGAAGCGTGGACAAAAATCGTGCAAGGAACCACGATGGGGGAAGTAACGCCCGAACTGCTCGAGGCGATGACGAGCATGCTAACGAACGTTCTCAGAGCGTCGATAGCGGGTGTAGCCGCTGCGACGACCCCAACGGGTGCCGACCACGCACAACTTACGACGCGGTCGGTCCAGCAGAAGCCACCGCCATTTTCTTGTAAGGAGTACCGTCCGTCGGAGGAAATAACCGTTGAAGAGTATTTCAAACGTTTCGACTGGTCATTGCAACTAAGCAAGATTTCTGACGAGCAGCATGCCAATTACGCGCGTGTGTACATGGGCGACGAGTTAAATAATGCGCTCAAATTTCTCACCAATCCACGCGAACTCGAAGCGCTCACGTACGCAGAAATACGGACGTCACTCATCGTTCACTTCGACAGCGCCAAAAACAAGTACGCTGAAAGTGTGAAATTTCGACAGATAAAGCAACAGAAGGGCGAAAGTATTGCTGGCTACGCGCTGCGTTTGAGACAGGGCGCCGCGCATTGCGACTACGGAGAATTTTTAGACAAAATGCTCATTGAGCAGCTACTGCATGGCCTCGACGACCGTGACATGTGCGATGAAATCATTGGGAAGAAGCCGGACACATTCACGGCTGCGTACGAAATCCCCGAGGCAGCACATGCATTGATATCTACGCCAGTGCATTTAAAACAAAGCAAGAATCTCTTCCGCCGCAGGTCGGTCTAGCGAGGTCGCGGACGGTCACAGTCATTGCGTGGCGTGTCGCGCAGTACACCGTGCAGAAGCGACCGAGAAGATCGGAACAAGTTCTATACCTGCAATGGATGTGGAACGTCACACATGCGTAGTCAGTGTCCGTACCGAGACGCTGAATGCCATAAATGCAAAAGGAAGGGACATGTCGCCAAAGTGTGCAGATCGAATAGAAGGTCGCAAACATTCGATCATGACGAAAAGAAGGAACAACCAGCGGAACAAGTGGACAACGTAATGCATCTCAACAAACTTGATGAAATCAACGCAATCAAGACAAACAGCAAGAAGATCATTAGTGTACAAATAGACGGTCGAGGGCTAGCAATGGAACTCGACTCCGGAGCACCCACGGGTATTATCAGCAACAAGACGCTGGGCGCGATTAAGCCAGGTTTCTACAAATTGCAACCAACGGACAGGCAGTTTGTAAGCTATTCGCGTCACCCTGTCAAGTGCATTGGTCGTCTCCTGGTCGATGTCACGCTCGGAACCACGACAAGGAAGCTTTATGTTTACGTTGTCGATGACGAATATGATTCCCTGTTCGGATTAGAGTGGATTAGCCAATTTGTCCACGATATCAAGTGGATTGACATTTTTAGCTCTGAGGGAATTCATAGTCTGAACGTGAGCCCCCCTCATCTTTCTCCGGAGCAGGATGCTCGACTGGACCAGTTTTTGGTAACATTTAACTGTCTTTTTAGCCAAACCGCCGGCAGGCTCGCTGGACCCCTTGTAAAGGTACACTTCAAACCGGGAGTAACACCTGTTTTTGCGCGAGCGCGCGAGATACCTTTTGCACTGCGTTACAGATGCGCTAAGGAAATCGACAATAAAATTGCATCGGGTTATTACGTGAAAGTCGAGTACTCGGAATGGGCTTCTACAACGCACGTAGTTCTGAAAGAAAACTGTAAAATGCGTATCACCGGGAACTACAAGCCTACGCTTAATCCTCGTATGATTATTGACGAACATCCAATCCCGAAGCCGGAACACCTTTTTAACAAAATAAAGGGAGCAAAGTTCTTTTGTCATCTGGATGTCACAGATGCGTACACACATCTGCCAGTCGATGAGGAATTTAGCCACGTTCTGACACTAAATACACGAACACATGGGCTGATTCGCCCTACGCGCGCGGTCTACGGAGCAGCAAATATTCCAGCAATATGGCAACACCGTGTGTAAACGGTTGTCCAGGGTCTTGATAGCGTACTTAACTTTTTTGATGACATCCTTGTATTCGCAGATACATTCGATGGCCTGATCCTAGCTCTCGATGCAGTTTTGGGACGACTTGAACAGCACGGGTTTCGACTTAATCGCAAGAAATGTGTTTTCGCAGCCACCACTTTCGAATTCTTAGGACACAAAATCAACAGTCAGGGTGTGCACAAGTCAGACAAGCACATCGAAGCAATACGCGACGCACCCAAACCATCGACACGAAAAGAGCTGGAACTATTTATTGGCAAAGCTACTTATTATAGTTCATTCATTCCAGATTTAGCTACCAAAGCTCGTCCACTCCGAGACATGATTCTCGTCGAACCATTCAAATCGACGCCAATCGCTGACCAGGCGTATGTGGAACTTAGGAACATGTTGATTTCACCACAAGTTCTCATTCCATACGACCCGTCACTGCCACTACTGCTCGCAACGGACGCCAGCAAGACAGGCCTAGGCGCAGTTCTATCGCACCGTCTCAGCAATGGAGAGGAACGACCGATCGCATACGCCAGTCGCACAATGACAGTGACTGAGCAGCGGTATCCCATAATTGACAAGGAGGCCCTTGCAATTATGTGGGCAGTACAAAAATTATTTTATTACTTGTACGCTCGTCACTTCACACTGATTACAGATCACAAACCGCTAACACAGATACTGCATCCAGAAAATTCACTACCCGTTTTATGTATTAGTCGCATGGCCAATTCCATGGATTATTCCAGTCCGCGCAGACCACATCGCTCAAGAAATTCGAAAGGATCCTCACTTGAGTAAAATCTTACAACTCCTCAAGGCAGGGCAAAGCCTCGTCCGCGCCGGATACAAGGCACCGGATGCCAACTACAGCCTGGCCTCGAATTGCTTGGTTTTTTAACACAGCGTAGTTGTGCCTTCCTCGCTGAGGCAAAGTGTCCTGAATGATTTACACACAGTGCACATAGGAATCGTCAAAATGAAGGGCATGGCTCGCTTATTTGTGTATTGGCCAGGTATTGACGCAGACATCGAGCGCATCGCGAAATCGTGCGTCGAATGTGCCAAACACGCGCACGCTCCACCCAAAATTCGCAACCATCACTGGGAGTATCCAAAAGGCCCCTGGGAACGGATACACATAGACTATGCAGGGCCGGTTGCTGGCATAATACTCATCATTGTTGATGCGTACAGCAAGTGGGTAGAAGTCAAGATCACGAATTCAACGACAAGCTACGCGACGATTGCAATGTTGGACGAATTGTTCGCTGTATATGGTGCTCCAGTCACTGTAGTCTCAGACAATGGTACCCAGTTTACGTCAGCGGAGTTCAAAACGTTTCTTGAAATAAGTGGTGTTAGATACCACAAATTGTCAGCTCCGTATCACCCGGCAACTAACGGCCAAGTAGAAAGATACGTGCAGACGACGAAAGACGCATTGCAAAAAATGAGTACGACGCGAAGCACGCTACAAGAAGACTTAAATGAATTCTTAAGGCAATATCGGAAGGCTTCGCACTCGACAACGGGGTCTCCTCCTGCGCGGCTTTTCCTGGGACGCAACCTGCGCATACGCCTTGATCTGGTGCAACCAGAAACCACACAGGCGAGAACCTTGGGAAGACAGCGAGCTGAGCTTAAGTCTACGTTTCGCACGTTTAAGCCGCTACAACAGGTCTATTTGGTATCAGGAAATGCCCGTATGGATAAGTGGATTCCCGGTACAATCATTACACGCCTTGGAGATCTCCACTACGAAATTGGGCACCGTGGCAAATCCTTCCGACGCCATGTCAATCAAATAAGAGCTTTTACAAAAAGTGAGTCCCAACACCGGATTGCCAACAATTTGACCACATCTGAAGATGCATCCGATCGATCTCATCGAATTTCACGCTCGACTGAGAGACTGCCACTTCAGGACAATGCGGAGCAACCTACGTCTCCTCAGCATCTCTGTGTTGCACCTGCACCGGAGCGAGCAGGACCGAATCTGTCGCAGGAGCGAATCGCAGCCCCTGCTCAGGTTCAGGCATCACGAAGATCAACGCGTACACGGAGACCAATCGAAAGATTTTCTTCCACTTAAATTTTTCTAATCAACCCCATGTTTACTTGTATTTTCTCCCACTCTTGCTTGTAAATTCCAAAGGAGGGAGGAAATGTTACATATTGAGGACGCGCCTTAAGCGATCGGAATCGCGTTGCGCCATCTTTCGCGCGAATATGTGGCAGTCTGTCGAGTCGCTTCAGTCACCGTGCAGTGCATGGTATTTCACTTGGGTGAGACTCTGTATCTTCTTTATGTGTGAGGAATGATTGAGTGTAGTTACTATTACTTGAATTTGTTTGGAAGGCAGTTGCTAGTAGTTCCGCTATTTCTAATTGGTTGGTCCTGAAACACTTATCATCTTTGACAAGAGCAGGGATGATTTGTTGTGTCCTAATACCTTTGATTGGTCTCAGTTTCGTCCAAATTTCGGATATAGGAGTGTTGCTATTCATTGCTGATAAATAAGATTTCCACGACTCTCTTTTACTTTGCTTCATGATTTTCCTCGAGATAGCTCTGTATCTTTTAAAAATTACTAGGTTCTCTGTTGTATTTTGTTTTTTATATCGATTGAACGACTGCTTGCGGTCTCTTACAGCCTTAGCACAGTCTTCATTCTACCACGGCGCGTGTCTTGTTTTTTTGCTATTGTTATTTTGTGTTTTAGGTATGGATGAGTTTGCTGCTTTTTTATGGTATCAATAAACTCGCTGAGGGTGGCTTTGATTATATCGGGATTTATTATGTTAGGACAGGAGATGGCCGATAAGCTTTTAGATATTTCTTGTTCATATTTTTCCCAGTCTGCTTTTTGGAATTTCCATTTTATTGGTTTATCTGTGGCTCCAATTTGGTTGTCAGATATTTCGTGAAGCAATATTTTGATCGGGAAGTGATCGCTGTCATTTAGATCTTCATAAAAAACTTCAGAAAAATAAAAAAATTACGCCAAGTACATAAAAGCAAATAAAACACAAAAATAGAAGGTAATAATAATTACAAAATAAAAAAAAATGTGAAATCAAAATGAGCTGCAAGTACATAAAAGTAAGGGTGCTTTCTTTCCCGCAGCGTGCAAAGAAGATATATATATTTATACATAAAGGTGCTTTCCAACTACGCTTAAGACGACACAACTACATATACAGAGCTAAAATGCTGTGTTCATATATTCCATTATCCATGTCGCGGACATTTTAATAATGTAAAGATAAAATGTAACATCTAGACATTTGCCTAGATATCCGCGGCCTGGAAGTCAAATATTTGGCGTGGTCAGGCAAGGTATTCTCAGATCATCAATACAAATACCTTCCCTCTCGCAGACTTTCACATAATTTGTCAATTTAAAACTCTGACAATATGAGTACATTTTCATTATATTGCGTTTTAAAATAATTCTAAAATCATTCATCGACACCGATACATTCCCTCGCACAAGCTTTCAGATAATTTGTCAATTTAAAACTCTGCCCATATGAATACACTTTCATTATTTTACGTTTTTAAATAATTCTTATTCGTCGACACCTTGACCTTATTTGGCCACGCCAAGTATTTGACTTCCAGGCCGCGGATATCTAGGCAAATGTCTAGATGTTACATTTTATCTTTACATTATTAAAATGTCCGCGACATGGATAATGGAATGTATGAACACAGCATTTTAGCTCTGTATATATAGTTGTGTCGTCTTAAGCGTAGTTGGAAAGCACTTTTATGTATAAATATATATATATCTCCTTTGCACGCTGCGGGAAAGAAAGCACCCTTACCTTTATGTACTTGCAGCTCATTTTGATTTCACATTTTTTTTATTTTGTAATTATTATTACCTTCTATTTTTGTGATTTATTTGATTTCATGTACTTGGCGTAATTTTTTTACTTTTTTGAAGTTTTTTTATGGGGATCTCACTCTTTTTTACGAAGATAATTCATGTACTTGGCGTAATTTTTTTACTTTTTTGAAGTTTTTTTATGGGGATTATTCCTACCTTTAACAATGATTAAATATGTAAATTATGTTATACGTATTCAGTGGATTGGTGGAATTGGTTTAAATTTAAGTTTTCAGGTATGAAGCAAACATACAAGAAGAAAACAGAGATAAAATCATTTAATTAATATAATACTATGTCCCAATTTTTTGTTCTCCTCTAAATTATACATTTTTCCACATATATAATAAAATTCGATTTTGTATATACATATTTCTTAAAACTCTAAAATAATAAAATCATACATGAAAATGTACATATTGCATTTGCTCATGCAGCAGGGTGAGAGCGCATAGCAGAAAATCTTGTTGCAGGAAATTTAAATGCTAATGGTAATAATTCAGTGAAAATGAACGAAGAGATCCAATATTTTTAACGCTCAGTTTATTGGTGTTGGAATAAAATTAATTTAGTATGTTTACTGGTGTATTGAAATAAATATATTGTTAATGGGAAACTAATGAAAGCAATGAATAGCGTGGCAACTACTGTGGATTTTAAAGTATTACGAATGTCTTTCACAAAAGATTGAAAAATATCAAAAGATATGTATTTTCAGCATACATTCTTCACTAATGTGACGTGCTCTGCATTACAAGCAGTCTGCCATAATTTTCTTAATTCTTAATGCTATGTCTTTTGACAATTTTTGTCGATTTACCTTATTTGGCAAATTTCCAGAAACTTGTGAGAAAAAAATGCTTCGTTTCAATCCAAGTCTGTGCGTCTCCTTCATTTCTATCCAAGCCTGTGCGACCCCGTGGTTTCTATAAGATTCATAAAAACTCTAAATTAAAAATAATTTGCTGGTATAAATATATCTGACAATTTAAATGGAATTTGTTATAATATATTATGCGAAAGAAGATGTTTCTCTGTCAAACCTTCTCCAGACAACTCCCAAGTCTGTGACTCTACATAAAAATCTATTAAAAAATTTTGGTGACTTACCTTGTTAATTGAGACAATAATTCAGTCTCCTATGTAGTGTAAAAACCCGTGATACTTGACAGGTTATGGTGGATTCACACTTGGTAGGTTAATTCAATAGTATCTATATGTATATAGGTATGTACAATGACGGACGACGATTCCTGCCGAATAGTCCCGAGAGTCGACGAATCGACGAACGAAACATGTGTTAGTTTCGTTTTGGCTGAAGGTGTGCGTGTAACGCGTATACGTATTATGTTGACGAAATTTTGACTGGAGAAGAAGAATCAGAAGAAAAATCTTACCGATTCCGACGGATTCATGAGACGATATTACGATATCTCTGTCATGCATGGACCGATTTTATTCAGTTTGGTCTTATTCGAAAGCTTATATGCGGTTTACATAAGAAAAATGCCTTTAAACTTAGGAAATATTGCAGGCGTGATGAGATATTAATGAAATAAGTTTCAGGTTAGGCTGGAATAGCTCCGCGACGAGTAAATGATAGCGGTAGCGACACAGTCGATATACAGGGTGTCTTTCATGTACTTGGCGTCGAGACGCTACCGCGTCTCTAGATCAATTATAATGTGAGTTTGGGGCGATGTTGCGTTGCTGCGTAATCGTTGGAGTATGTCCACTAGAGCTGATCAAGTACCCGGAAAAAGCAAGCCGAGCCTGGCTCGGCTTGAAAAACCGAGCCGAGCCGGGTACCCGAAAGAACCGAGCGGCTCGGACAGAACCAAGTACTTGAATTTTTTTCAAGCGGCCCGAAAGAAACCGGGCGGATTGGATGGAACCGAGCGGATTGAATTTTTCCAAGCGGCCCGAAAGAAACCGGGCGGATTGGATGGAACCGAGCGGATTGAATTTTTCCAAGCGGCCCGAAAGAAACCGGGCGGCTTGGAAAGTAAACGGGCGGGCCCTAAGAAACCGGGTGGCTTGGAAACGAATTGGTCCGAATGAAGGTCGAGCGGACCGTTCGTTTCTTTCCAAGCCACCCGGTTTCTTAGGGCCCGCCCGCTTACTTTCCAAGCCGCCCAGTTTCTTTCGGGCTGCTTGGAAAAATTCAATCCGCTCGGTTCCATCCAATCCGCCCGGTTTCTTTCGGGCCGCTTGGAAAAAATCAATCCGCTCGGTTCCATCCAATCCGCCCGGTTTCTTTCGGGCCGCTTGAAAAAAATTCAAGTACTTGGTTCTGTCCGAGCCGCTCGGTTCTTTCGGGTGCCCGGCTCGGCTTGGAAACCGAGTCCCGGATTGGTTCGGATTTCAAGCTACCCGAATATTCAAGTACTCGTACAGCTCTAATGTCCACCTCGTTTTGTAGCAGGAGCTTCCACGTAGACATTGAAAAGCTTAACTCGCTGCCTTTATTGTCGGCTATGGCGATCTCGACGTGACACAAATCCATACCAATGCGAATTCCTATAGTTAGAAGTTTATAAGCTGTTGCAGTCAGTGGATAATCACGCCCCAGGATCCGTACGATTGATGGTTTCGGTGTTTTCATCGTTTTTAACGATACGGATCCAGAACTGTAAGAAACAAGTACATGAAATTAATACTTCGGTCGTTTGCGTTTACAGTGAATGAAGTAAATGAAAAGTGTATTGTAACGCGTACGTACCACATATTGGATTGTTGATGATGTTGTTGTTGGCATTTATTTGGAAACCCACCATCGTTGCCGGCTGCGCAGAATGAATCGTTTAAGCTGTGTTTGTACATTTTGATCTGCACTATATTTTTTATGGAATACCGTCTGTTCCGTCAAAGTCACTGAGGCTACTGAGCGATTGATGGAATAGCGTCCGAGAGCTCGGCTTAAATAGAGGTGGAAGCGTTGATTCTTAGAAATAGGTGTCAGCAGAAACATTGATTCTTAGGAAATAGGTGTCAGCAGAAACTGTGTTGGACGATCTCGCGCGCTAATTCGTCATACGCGTGAATCATAGAAAGAATTATGCTGTATCGGCAGAAACTGCACAGAACAATGTTGGGACGGATCTTCGTTTTTGCATGAGGTTCATTCGAGGGAGGGGGTACGCCAAAAGAGTTAGACAGAGATACCAAACCATGGTATCAGTCTTAAAAGCGCTCTCTAAACTGCACAAAGTCTCAAATCGCTGCAACGTGTTGCGCGGAAAAGACACATTCCATTTACAACCATGGGAGAATTCGCGCAAGTAGAACGTCAATTGTTGGATCAATCTGCACGATTGATTTCACGCGAAGAGTACCTCGCGTGGGAAGAACGGTGCAACGAGTGCATCGAATCGTTGGAAGAACACAGCCGAGTGAAACGCCCGCGATTATCGATCGGTGTTCAGCAATCGCTGATTACTCGAATCGCGCGGCTCGAAGGATTAAAACATTCGTTGCGCGGTCGTTTCGTGCGCGAAGGTGCCGGACATTCGAGCACAGGACTTTTAAGGCGCGAAATAGACACTGTGTTCGATAGTCGCGTATTAACTGGTGCCGTGTTACATTCGAACTATATCGAGCCGCGCAACTTCCTCCAGGATGCTGAGACCATTGTGCTGGAGCATATGCGGGGCGCTTTGTGGAAACGTCGAAGCCTCAAAGTGAACACTGTGTTCAACGGCGAATTTGTGGCGGGTGACAAGCATGCTTGTAAAAGCATCAATACCCGGAACTGTGAACTCTTCGGCACATCAGATCTGCAGGAGTGGTACCAGCGATGCGTCATCGAACCCACCCTGGCATGGCTGGAAGAGTTCCAGGAACGCGACGGAGGATGGGCATTGACGAGGATTCTCAACCTAACCGTCAATGTTAATAAGTACAATCCGCTGCGTGCCGGGTGTCACCACAAGTTGCCGCGGAAATTGTCGCTGAAGAAGGCGAGGATTAGTGTGCAATCCCCGGAGAATGCATGTTTCGCGTGGGCAGTGGTCGCAACTCTCCATCCAGCCGAAATACACGTTGATCGCCCAAGTTCATACCCCAACTATGCATCCGTGCTAAATCTCCAGGGCATTGAATTTCCAATGTCCCTGAAGCAGCTTGGGAAGTTTGAGCGGCAGAACGACATCTCCGTTAACGTGTACAGCTTCGAGGCAGAGAAAGGATTGGCGGTCTTTCCGCTGCGCCTCACCAGCCAAAAGAGGGATCGACACGTCAACCTGCTCTACACGCCAAATCAAGAGCACGGCGATGTAGGGCACTTTGTATGGATCAAGAACTTGTCCGGGCTGATGAGCGCACAGCTGAGCAGACCCAAAGAAAAAAATTCATCTGCGATCGGTATGTATATAAACTTATGAAACGTTGAAAAAATATGGTTGAAAAAAATTAAATAAAAAAGTTTTGATTTTTTGCAGATGCATGCACTACTTTGGATCTGTCGAGAAGTTGGAGGCCCATTCGCTGGACTGCGGGCAAATGAATGATTGCGCCATCCTGTTGCCCAGCGAAGGAAACAATCTGCTCAAATTCAGCAACCACTGTATGAAGGAGCGGCTCCCCTTTGTGGTGTACGCCGATCTCGAGTGCATCATTGAAAAAACAGAGGACAATCACCGAATGGGTGAAATAGATAGTAAATTGCGCGCGTATCAACACCATAATGTGCACAGCATTGCATACTATATGCATTGCTCGTACGATGCATCACTGTCGACGTATCGATGTCACCGCGACACGGATTGTGTTTCATGGTTCGTCAACGAACTGGAAAATTTTGCAAACTTCGCCAAACCCATTCTGGTCAGTAATATTCCCATGCTTGATTTAACTCCCGAACAATGGACGACATTTCGCGATGCAACACACTGTTATATTTGCGAAGAACCATTCAAGGCTGAAAATGTACGAGTTCGCGATCATTGTCACCTATCCGGACGGTTTAGAGGTCCAGCACATTCGGAGTGCAATTTAAATTATAAAAACGCATTTTACATCCCTATAGTTCTGCATAATTTATCCGGTTACGATTCGCATTTCATTATCGAGGAAATAGCTACCACTTTCGAAGGCCACGTTGACGTATTGCCCATAACAAAAGAAAAGTACATTTCATTCACAAAAAATGATGAAGATGCGGCTGACTCAGACTCGCGAAATTGTATTAAATTGCGATTCATCGATTCGTACAAATTTCTCAATACCAGTTTCGACAAATTAGCATCTTTTCTTAGCACCGATAAATAAAAAATTTTACGATCCGAATTTGAATCATTATCCACCGAGGATGTCAAGTTATTGACGCGAAAGGGTGACTTTCCATACGAATACCTTGATTGTGCGAACAAGCTGCAGGATCCATGCTTACCACCGCGCCATTCTACAGTTCGTTGACGGGTGAGACTGTATCCGAGAGCGATCACGCGCACGTCGAGACTGTCTGGTAGCGTTTCGGCAGTAAAACCTTGGGCGAATACAGCGATTTGTATTTGAAAACAGATGTCTTGTTATTGGCAGGTAATTTTGAAAATTTTCGCGAAAGTTGTATCAAGAGTTATGGACTAGATTCAGCGCATTATTATACTTTACCTGGTTTCACGTGGGATGCCATGCTAAAACATACGAAAATTACATTCCAATTACTCACCGAAGTCGATATGGTCATGTTTATTGAACGTAGTATACGTGGTGGTTAAGTCAATGTTCTGGAAGATACACAGAGACCAATAACAAGTACATATCATCTTACGACCCATCGGAACAGTCATCGTACTTGATGTACTTTGACGTGAACAATTTGTACGAATGAGCAATGTGCCAGCCCCTACCATACGCCAAATTTTAATGGGTCGAAGATATCACAACTTTTAACGTGTCTTCGATCACTGTCGATTCGCCCACGGGATACATTCTCGAGTTAGATCTGGAATATCCGCAACATCTGCACGACATTCATGCCGATCTACCGTTCTGCCCAACGGGTGCCAAACCACCTGGCAGCAGACAGGACAAATTACTCGCGACGGTATACGATAAACAGCGTTACGTTATCCATTATCGCAACCTGCAGCAGTGCACGAGTCACGGTCTTCGTATTACAAAGATACACCGCGTGCTTCAATTCGCTCAATCTCCCTGGCTCCGCGATTACATCGAACTCAATACACGGTCTAGAACATGCGCGACAAACGAGTTTGAAAAAAAATTGTACAAATTGATGAACAACGCGGTATTCAGTAAAACTATGGAAAATGTGCGAAATCACGCGGACGTAAAACTTTTAACACATTGGGAAGGGCGATATAGCGCGCAGGCAATGATCGTGAAACCGAATTTCCACAGCAGAAGTGTTTTTTTGGAAAATTTAATAGCTGTTGAATTGCGAAAACTCGAGGTGAAATTCAACAAACCGATATACGTGGGTACATTCGTATATACATTCTAGATATATAAAAAATTTGTTTGTACGAATTTCATCACGAGTACATGTCTCCCCTGCACGCTTAAAATTGTAAAATTCTATACACAGACACTGATAGCCTCATTTATCACATTCCATGCGACGATATCTACGAGTCCATGAAACATAATATCGATAGATTCGACACAAGCGATTATCCCATCGAGAATGCATATAATATGCCGCGCTTAACTAAGAAGGTCCCGGGGCTGATGAAGGACGAAAATAACGGTGTGATAATGACCGAGTTCGTAGGTCTTAGAGCGAAAATGTATGCACTTCGCGTAGACGGCAAAAAAGATACGAAGAAGGCGAAAGGCGTCAAGACCATCGTCAAGACCAACGTCAGAGCCAGGACGATAACTTTCGACGACTACGCGCAGTGTTTGCAAAAGGAGATCGAAATGGTTGGCAGACAATCGTGCATACGGTCTAAATTGCATAAAGTGCACACCATTTCGGAATCCAAAATCGCTCTAAGTCCATACGACGACAAGCGGTATATGTATCGTACCCGATTCGACCGACACTCTGCCCTGGGGACATTATAAAATTCCGTTGTAAAATTCCATTGTAAAAATATCGTTATAAAAAAGAAATTTGAACTTGATGACACTCTCTTCGTGTGAACGAGGCCTCTGACTCCGTCCTGAGTCTATGACAGCTATAACACGCTCGCAAAATTTGAAAACATCGTATCAACATGATATGTAGTTTCATAAAAAGCGATGGTGAAAAGCAGACAATAAAAATAGGATTCTGGAATATTCATGTCTCTGTTAGCCCAATGACATCCAATTGTTCTATGTATCTTTCTTTGCTATCCATGGGCTAGCACATAAAGATACATAATTCTTCACTAAATTCGGGGAATTCATAAAACAACTGGATATCATTGGGCTAACAGAGACACGAATATTCCAGAATCCTATTTGTATTGTCTGCTTTTCACCATCGCTGTTTATGAAACTACACATCATGTTGATACGAAGTTTTCAAATTTTGCGAGCGTGTTATAGCGGTGCGATGTCGTCGATGAAACTTTAGACTCGTGCTGCGCTGTTAAAGCTATACGTGATAGTGAATATTTCGATGATAAATCTCTTGTTGATTGCGAACTGTTGGCATGTGCCTTTGAATGATATTATCGACGTCACTTGCAGCAAAATGTTAAATAAATTGTTCACATATGTATAACATTGTATTTACTGAACCATGTATTATTATTATTATTTTGCAATACATTATTTTTATTTATCCAAGAATTGTGTGATTTATCAAACCCCAACCACTTGACGTATACCTAATCCCCCTTTCTACGTAGCACTTTTTCCACTAGATACACATCAGGATCGGTGACGCGTTGCAGCTCGTGTTCATAGAATCCTCCGGCAACGGGTTTTCCACAGGAATCGACGAGCAGATACGTCGCGGGATTAGTTGCCTGTACTTTGGCTATCTTGAACATCTCCGTTGTCCAATTCGGTGTATAGCCTTTGTCGAAGATGGTTTTAAATTTGCTCACGCGCACAAACTCGCCCAACTCGAATCTAGCTGGAGCAGCGACCTTTAGGTTGTTGTACACGGCGGCTAGCAGCTTATCGGCGATCGCAGGGGTAACATCGCAAGGACGCATTCCGATGGTTCTATGTTTTCGTTGCATTATACACTCTGCAAGTAGACACGGTAGCGTATCGGTCCATATATAGGTTCCATTGAACGTAAACAGTTTCCACATACTGTTCTTCAAAGTTCGATTGAAACGTTCTACGACGGCGGCCTTCATCACCGAATACGTCGAATAATGATTAATGTTGTGCTTTTTCAAGAGTTTCTGCACATCGGTGTTGTAAAATTCTTTTCCTTGATCGGTTTGCAAATTTTTCGGATATCGATCTCTAAATATCTTTGCAAACGCTTTAGTCATCTCAGCGCCACTTTTAGTCTTGAGCGGCAACGCCCATGCATACTTGCTCAACACATCGATGACGGTGAGTATGTAGTGGTGACCCTGGTTGAATCGCGAGTATGGACGCATTTCTACAACGCCAGCTTGCCACAGATCGTCGTATCCACGCACTATGACGCGCCTCCGAGGGAAATGTCTTCCAGCCGGAGCGTGCAGTTCCTCAACGAGTCGTCGTTTCTTGTGGCTATGGTTTCCTTCTTCTTTACTCTTCGATTCCGACAATGGCTGCATGTTTGATCGCACAGGTGTCTTTGACGCGAATGATGCGATAATTATCGTGTACGTGCATTATGTGCCCCCATCGGTCCGAGGAAATTCTGGACAAGTTCAATCGTCTCGCATGATTCTCCTTCGCAGCGCTGCTGCGGGATAGAATTCAACGCCTGCGATATCTTATGAACACTGCTTTGCAACGTCAGAATATCTCTTTGAAACAAGACCAGCTTCCTCTCTAATTCTTCCTGCTGCTCTCTCAAAAGTTTAATGCTCTTTTCCACGTATAGTTTATTGCTGTCGGCCACCGGCTGAGCTACGCGTCGTATCTTGCGTGATTTTGCATCAAAATCGGCACCGGTCACGCAAGGAGCGTTATCTCGCATGTAATTTCGAAGCATACCGCTCCATTTGTAATAGTCCATTGTAGCTGCTCCACTCTTCTCGAGCGATACCCAAATTTGTTAATCGGCATCTCGACGCATACAGTGCACATCATCGGCGTGAAGTTTAATTTATAATGAGGCCTACCTCGCGGAGTTCCTCGATAATCGATAGACTTTCAGGATCTTCAGAGTTGTTACCAGCCTGACGCGGAGCTTCCAGTAAACGCAATCGATCCACCAGCTCGTTGGGATCGCCCAGTGCACGTAATCGATCTTGTTATCGTTAACCACCATGGCTCGCGGTGTCCTTAGACCTTTCCCTGCCCTTAGATCTTTCTCTGTCCTACTAGCCGATACACGGGGGAGTAGCGGTGCAATAACATGTTTGTATTTGTATCCCTTATTGCCCAATAAGGGATTTTGAGCGTCATGATCGCGTCTGTGGGCATTCGTCGCCAGCAGTATACTTTTGTATTATTTTTTATCGGCATCGGTGTACAAGGCATCGTCGGGAATTCTCTTGAAAATCAGTTCGTAAAGACCGGACGTTCCTCCGTACCTTACACCATCTATGATTATATTATCATCCTTGTCTATATCGAAAGCCTTATCCCCAAGCACCGTTCCACTATCGCCAAAGTATACGCCATATACATAGTCCATTGTTGTATCCCCATCTCTACTTAGGATTACGCTCATGTACTTTGATTCAGTACGAGTCCAGTCGTACAGCTTGGAATATGTCGTTAACATTCACTCTAACCGGCAAGAGTGACACCCTCGTGGTGAGCTACTTTCCACCCATAGATTTGAGCGACGATGATTACGAGCTTGGTCAAACAACTTTTGAACCTTATCACACAATACCGAACATCGACTCGAGCAACGATAAATTCTACTTCGCCGTAAACTATGATGTCAACAGCAGCGTTGACACCAGCCATGAATACATTATGATTCCCCACGGTTCCTACGAACTAGACGCCATTGCCAAGTATTTGAAGCAGCGATTACTCGAACGGTATCCTCAAAATCTCGGTGGCACCGATGACAAAAATGACGATGGTGACAACGATATGTATCCTATAGTGTTGCGCGCCAACAACAACACCATGAAAAGGTAGCTGTACGGCTCGTTCGCCGTAGACTTTAGGAAGCCTAATAACATTGGATCGCTACTGGGATTCTCAACGAATTGCGTATTAGAACCAAGACAGTAGCACGAATTGGACGATCCAATTAATGTCACGAACGTAAACATTATTCGCATAGAATGCAGCGTAACCGCTGGCGCATACAACAATGGGAAGCGTGTACATACGATACATGAATTTTCTTCGAGAGTGCTGCCAGGATATAAGATATCGGAAACGCCCGCGCAGATCCGTTACCTTCCAATCACCGCACAGGTCATTTCGGATCTAACGATACGCGTTGTGGATCAAGACGGACGGTTGCTTGATTTTCGAGGTGAAGAGATTACCATCAGACTGCACGTACGACGACGATGACGACGATAATACGCATGGTGCGAACGAAAGAGATGCTTGTATTGAACAGCTCCAGAAACCCGTTTCTTCCAAGTGAAATTGTTTACAACAACAACTGCAACAGCTTTGATCACGCTAAAAAGAAGAGGCTCACTGCTGCGAACATTGCATTTTTGAAATCATTGGGATTCATTGTACGCATTTAAGTTAAAAAAAATGGTTGACATTCTAAACATTGGAGGGAAGCCGACGTTTGATGATCGCATCGTCAAGCTCGAGACTCACATACAAACCTTACGTCAACACGACGTTTGGGAACAGCGATGATATAAAAATACCTATACAGCAGCAGGATTTATACACATTGTCGTGTGAAATTTTCCTCTACCTGGAGGGGAAATTGAAGAAAAATAAGCCAAACGATGCATTAACGGTGACGTTGGGAAATAATTGCATGACGTTCTTATTCGATGAGATTCGATACGAGCTGAATGGCGTGGAGATTGATCGTAACTGAAACGTTGGACTAACTAGCACGCTTAAAACTATGTATCGCTGACACCTGGCGAAGCCAAAAATATAGAGAATGCTGGATGGGGCTTGAAATGACGCGATGGTCCCATATTGAAAAATCATTTCAATTTTTGCCTTCCACTCAAATATTTGCTGGGATTTTGTGAGAACTACAAACGCATGATTATTAATGCGCGTCACGAATTGATTTTAATACGATCTCGCAACGATAACAAATCTCTAATAGGATCGCCGATGTTGGAGCCAGAAATTGAATTACTTAGAATCTAATAGCGGATGCCTCACGTGACGCTAAACAATGTTATTAAGCTATCGCTGTTACATGCTCTGGAAAGTGGACAAAACCTGTGCATTTGTTTTCAATTGTGGGATCTGTACGAGTATCCTTTCTTACAGAGCACGACCAAGCATTCGTGGGCCGTGAAGGCATCTGCGCAGCTGGAGAAGCCGCGATGCAATATCCTTGGTCTACAGACTAAACGAAAGAATAAGATAACCGAAGATGTTATCTTCAACTCGGAATTTTACCCATACGATGACCTGAACTTGGACTTTGACAAGAATAAGCATGCCATCTTGTATCACATGTATACGCAATTTCATAAATCGCATTATGGACATGGTAGCAATGATGCATTATTCACCGTGGATGAATTTTTGCAAATTGGTCCCCTCGTGGTGATAGATTGCTCGCGACAAAACGAGTCGATCAAGAATGGTACCGTGAACGTGTGCATAGAATTCGAGTATAAACAGAATGTGCCTGCAAATACTACGGCCTACTGTCTGATTCTGCACGATCGGGTGGTTGAATACAATCCGTTGACAAACGTGATGCGCAAAAGCAATGAAATTGCCACGCTACTTACCTGCCCTCTCCTGTGCCAAAATCATACCAAAATTTCATCGTGAAAATCGAGATGCTTTACGAGAAATACCGCATTCTCCAGTCTGTCTTGGAAGCGAACGGGCCTCTAAATTGTATCGATAATGGTCGTACCAACATTTGTTGACTTGCAAGGGTTCATCGTCGACGGAAGATTTGTCGCGAAGGAAGTGGCTGTCCTACGAAAGGGAATAATTCTCTCACACAATATTTTTGGGAGTTCGATGCCGCAATATCTTCTTACAAAATCGGACAAATCGAGCATCCGGTGGTTGGTGGCAAAACATCATGGACTATGTTGGGAAGATGGAGACGTTCCGTACAGTATGGCTAAACAGCTAATTATGAAAGCTGTAGCCGATGCGATCGACGAGGAAGATGACACATCCCATGTCGTATACGTTAAAGGACTGCAGAAACGCGATTGGCTCGTGGATTTTCTCGATGAAAATACGAGAGCGGGCGTGATCATCGAGACGCTGGACATTGACTACGAGGATATCAAATCCCTAAATAAGCTAAATGTAGTCAATACTCTGCAATGTGGCAGACACGCAAAGCACTGTGCCATGCAAAATGTATTTAAAATATTCAACTGGTGGTCTAAACGCCAGAGGCAAATACACAAATAAAATATAATCAATTTTTAATGCATAAATGTTTTTCTTCACCCTCCTCAACCTCCAACCTCCTGCATGTACGCTAAATTAAGACGATAGTTGTAATTATTATGTAGAAGTAGTACGATTCATGATCAAAGCGGTAACCATACACGTATGATAGACGTTTGATAGACGTTCAGAGTGGTACGTTAGGCGTTGAAAGTGGTTCAATAGACGTCCAATACACGTTCGATACGCGATCAAAAGTGGTGTGACCTAATCGAATGATGTGTCCAAAGAAGAAGGGAGAAGAATTCGAAGGATATGATAAGTGCACTCTGAGGATGGTCAGTGAATAATTCGAATATGTATAGAAGGTGAGGATGGTCAGCGAAAATGCAGGTGGCCTGTGATGAAGATGGCGAAGAACAAAGGCATCCTACTTTGCAAAGCTATGCAACTTTAGGCATGGGCCCACATGTGGGACCTTGGAGATGCAGCGAGACCAGTTGTCTTCAAATCGTGGTCAACGTGCAGTCACTTTGACAGTTCTTTCAAACACTTTTTTCATTTTTTTTGTTAAATGAAATTGCTTTGAAGAAGATTGCTTTTGAAGGATATTATCATTCGTTCAACGCATGGAAATACAATCGATTAATACCGTAAGTTTCCATTATCATATTTTAGTGAATCGTTGTGTTAATAACTTTGAGAATTATAAGAAAACTCGGTTTCAGATTATGTCATTGCCCATGAATTTGAAACGTCCGGCTACCGCTACGATCACCGCTGCTGCGGCAGTTATCCATTCATCCAGCCCGAAAGTGTATGTGGCCTGTCGAAATGTTGCGGTTCAAACCGAAGCAATTCGATGTGCAGAACTTTATGAGGCGGAAGCTAATCAGGATGGCGACATTTTTTTGAAAGGTTTTAAAAAATGCGATAATGCAATACACGACTACTTCGAGAATAATGAGGAATATTGGATGCATCGATATGCACTACAAACGTTTTTAGGCGATTTCGACGATGATGATAATGTACAAATAACTATATCTCGGAATAATCATGAGTATCATCCAAAGAGTGTGGTTTGGCGAAACGTCAAAGCGGAAAATATTGATTTTGATACCTATAGGAATAAAGTATCGAGGCTTCGGGCTAGTGTTGTTGCAGTTCAAACTGACCCTGTGAAAGTTCCTATGGATTTACCATTAACTAATCTATTTGCTGATGATGTTATCAAGTGGGATAATTAAGCCAAATAAATTTTAATTATGTTTTTTTTATATTCTATATTATTCCTTCATATTATTATTTGTAACAATATATATTTCTTAAACATATATTACTTCTCAATTTTATTTACCCGTGTTCCTCCTCTCACCGCCTAATTTTTAAGATTGGCCGTTTCAATAATTATTATTTCTCTGCGTTGGGAAAAAAGATTTCTGCTGACGCTGCATAATTCTATTTCGTTCGTCGCGCCGCCAAGTGACATCATCCCGCACGACTGCTCCAGAGGAGTCGAATTAGGCAAGATCGCGCGAAACGCTGCGACGTTAAATCGGAACGCTTTGAAATACTGTTAGCTTTAGACTGCATGCGATTCTATCCCCTATGTAGTGGTGTCTCTATCCCTCCTAGAAGTTTAACTTTAAAATGCTCCGTCTCTTTCCCTCGACGACGCGGTGTCGAAAAAGGGCGATCTTTCTCGACATCGTCCGAAACAATTTCTGCTGCATATTGGTTTGGAAAAAAATTTCTCGGACAGTCCCCACTCTGGGTTAGTTCTGAAAAAATTTTCGGGTGGGCCAAGTTCTGAAAGATTTTTTTTCGGGGGTCAATTCCTTCCTCTGAAAAATTTCCGATGGTGGGCCAGTTCTGGAGAGGCCTCCGCGGCGGCTCGGCCCGGACTGATCCCCTCCACGATTGCGGCTTCCCCCATTCCGCGGCTCGTGCGCGCGCACCCGTTCTTCCACTCCCCGCAGGCCCCGCGCCCATGTTTCTCTCCGCCGCGCTCCCCTCAGAGGACCTGATCTAGAATCCCCTTTGTATTACTACTCACTGGCACCACTATTCCTTTCCTCCACTCTTCCACCCATCCTACCACCTTCCATGCTCTATTATAAATCTCCCATAACCAATCCTCTACATCTACCCGTCCATACTTCCATACCTCGTTTGCTATATCGTCCTCCCCCCCGCCTTACCCTCCTTCAGGTTCCTCACCACCCTTCGAATCTCCTCCTTACTCAACTCCCCCTCTTCGCCCTCCTTTCACCCCCCCCTGCTCACCACTCTACTCCTCCTAATAGCTCCTTAAAATAATCCTCCCACTCCTCCATTTTTATAACCTCCTCCACCCTCCTTCTTCTCCTCCTCTGTCAACTTATTACTTTCCACACCTGCCCTTCCGTCTTCACCCCCTCCACCTCCTTCTCCCACCTCTCTACCTGCTCCCTCTTTTTCCCCTCACACATGAGTTTATATTCCTTCTTCCTAGGCCTATACTCTTTCCCATCACCACCCTCCCTCCTCCATCGTCTCAATTTCCTTCTTAGCTTACATTTTTCCTCCCTGCGGTCCTTATCCCTCCATCCTCTCTTTCCTACCCTTTCTCCTCCTTGCTTCTCCTTTTCTATCGCCCCTTTTATCTCATCCCTCAACTCGCCCCACTCTTCCTGTATATCAGATCCTTCCTTCCTCTACCCACTCCGTCCCTCTTCCCAAAAATCCTTGCAAACTCCTCTCCCCCCTTCACTGTCCAATTCCCCTTCACTTCCGCTTTTCTCTCCCACTTTTTCCCCTTTCCTACCCCCTCCCTGCATCTCCCGTTCAGCCATACCACCGCCAGGTAAGGGTCTGAATCCACCCTTTCATCCACTTCCATCCTCTCCACTCTCTCCCTCGCATCCTCATTCCCTAACATATAGTCAATAACCGAATTCCCTCTTCCTCCTGTGTATGTCCACTCCCCCTCCTCGTCCCCTTCCAAATTCCAGTTCATTATCCCCCAACCCCTCTCACCCAAATAATTGCATAATCTCCTATCCTCCCCATTCACCTTTCTGTCCTTCGATCTGCTACTTTCCAGTCCACCCTCTTCCTCATCTTCCCCCCCATATCTCCCCCCTTCAATTCCGGTCCTTGCATTAAAGTCTCCCCCTATCACCACCCTTACCCCCTCATCCCTCCCCTCCATCCACTCCTTCAACACCTCCAGCTTACTCTGCCAATCCTTATTCACGTACACTCCCACCACCCTCCACCCTCCCCCCCAACTTCACCCTCTTCATTATTATCCCCTCTTTCTCCCCCTCTTCCCCTTTTTTGTTTCTAACCGCTTTCTCACCCCTATTATCATTCCCCCCATTGCCCTCCTTCTCTTACTCTCCCTCTTGGCCCATGGCTACTCCCACACGTACCCCTTCGGCATCCTATTCCTCACCCATCCCAGTCTCTTTTCTCTACCCACGTTTCACATAATACCACCACATCCTATTCCTCCAACCCCTTCCAGAACTCTCCATCTTTATTCTTCCTCCCCCCCCCCAACATTCCAGAACGCCACCTTATATCTTCCACCCGCTGCCTCATCCTCTCGACCCTCTATCCTCTCTCCCCTCCCTCTTTCCCCCCTTTTCGTTTCCCTGCTCCTCAATCCATTTCTCCCCTACCTCGTCCCACCTCTTCATCCTCCCGTTCACCCACATTTTCATGTACCCTACTTGCACATTCATCCCCCTCTCCCTCTCCCTCTCTGCCTCTCTTTCTATCTTCCATCTCCCTCTTCTCTCCTCCTGCGTGAAGTCATCCTCAATCTTCTCCTTCCCGACGTTCAACTTTTTCCTCGCCTCCATTACTTTCCTCTTCTCTTCCCTTCCCGCCAATTTCACTAGAACCATTCGACGGCCCTCCCCTCCCGCTTTTCCTATCTTTGTCACTTCCTTTATACTTCCCCCCTCCAATCCCACCCCCAAAGCTTCCTCACCCCCTCCTCCACTTCCCCTCCTTCCAACCCTAGTCCCCTTATTACCACGTCTTTCCTTCTACCCTCTCTCTCCTTTTTATCCTCTTTTACCTCCAACCTTCTCAACCTCAGCCTCCATTCCTCCACCTGTCCTTCCTCCACCACTCCCATACCATCTTTTCCTTCCTTCTCCCAGCTTTCTACCTTCTCCATTACCTCCACCCTCTTATCCCTTTCTTCCAGCCTGTCAACCTTTTCCTCTATTCCTTCCCTCCTTGCCTTCTCTTCCTTCATCCACTCTTCCCACTTCCTTCTTTCCTCTCTCCATTCCTTCTCCAACCTTCTTCTTTCTTCCCTTTCCTTCCTCATCTCCTCCTTCATTTCCCTTACCAACTCCCTCATCACTCCTTCCATTCCCAACATCCCCTCCCCTCCTGCCTCCCCCCTCTTTGCCCCATTTTTCCAGCGACCTCTCCGTTTTCCCACTCCTCTAGAACCCTCCCCTTCTCTCCTCCTCCAACGCCTCCACCTCCTCCTCCCTCTCTCTCTCTCTTTTCCCCAGTAGCTCTCTAGGCTACCCATACTGCCTCCCACGCGACTACCACTCTTCTTTCTGTACCTTTGCTTTATCGGTGCGCTCCCCTTGCCCTTCTCACCCCTTTCCCCCCATCGCCCCCCATTTTCCCTTGTCCACCAATCCCCCCGCCTCCATCCCACCAACCTTCCCTTTATTCATGCTCCTAATTCCTTTTTGTTGGGAAAGTAATTCACCAGGATTGGCAATAGTAACTATGGACATCCTGGGTTGGCAGAACTGTCTGGTTTTGTCTTGACTTCCGCTGTGCTGCTTTGGGAGAGTTTGAGAAAGGGTATAAGGACAGTAAAAAGTAAAACTAAAAATAGCGTAAAATATCCAGTCAATCCTGGCTCTCTTTAATTTGTGTTTCACTGAAGGATATTCTATCTAGTTCATGTATACTTAAGCTTTATAATAAACACGTTATTTACGTTCATTTGGAGTCGCCTGATTGAGTCTGAAATCCACGTGCAATCTCAACACTTTTTCCCTGTTCAAAAATTCCCGCCTTCCTGCCAACACCTCTACCTCTTCTCCTCTCCGCCAGATGTCTCCTCTTTCCTCTCTCTCTCTCTCTCTCTCTCTCTCTCTTTGCTTTTTCCTGCCACACTTCTTCCACGTCTATCACCTAACCTCCAATACTTCCCTTATCCCTCCTATTTCCCTTTCATCCTCAACCCTCGCCCTTTCCCCCTTAGCTCTATCCCTTCTACACCTCTCCCTCACCCTCCATACTCGCACTCTATTCTCCCTTTTACCGCCTCACCGCACTTTCCCTCAACCTTTAACTCCACTCACTTTCACAAGCCTGCCATACACCGCGACCGGAAACGAAAGTTCGAGTAGATTGCATAGTGAAGATAGCGATTTACAAACCGAACATGTATTAGTTCGTCTTGGCTGAATGTGTGCGTGTAACGCGTATACGTATTATGTTGACGAAAAATTTCTTGGAGGAGGAGGAGAAACAGAAGAATAAGAAAATCTTACTGTTTCCAGCAGATCCATGAGACGATATTACGATATCTCTCTCTTACGTGAACAGATTTTATTGAATTTGATTTTATTCGAAAGCTTATATGCGGTTGACATAAGAAAAATGCCTTTAAATTTAGAAAATATTGCAGGCGTGATGAGATATTAATGAAATAAGTTTCAGGTAAGGTTGGATTAGCCGGGCGACGTGAAAATGATAGCGGTAGCGACAGGCGAATATACAGGGTGTCGAAACGTGTACTTAGCGTCGAGACGTTTATGATTTTCAGATTTCAAAAGTTGAGTTTCCAAATTACTCTCTGTCACATCCCGCGATGTTGAGTAAAATATTATTTAACCCTTTAAATCATTATATTTACTATTTCGTACTCTGAGGTATTATAACCACCTCGTATGAAAAACATTATATAAAACATTATACAACGTATCGCCGATGAGGCATTATCATTGTAAACTACGATAAGAAGAGATCGAGCGAAGAATACACGGACGGCCACAGCGAGCAGGACAGCCAGCATCAATGAGGTAGCGGATAGCCAGCTGTACACCAGCTAGCCGACCGCACCAACACCAAGGAGGCCCAGCCAGCACCAGCTGACGTTCAGCGTGCGACGGAGGCCCCTATCAACCAGCGGAGTCGACACCACTTTTGCAGAGCTGTGCCCCTGATCCTCGCCAGAAGATTGCCTTCCCGTTATTTCCCGCTAATCAATCGCCGATACCAATACAACATATTTAACTTCAACCGTTAGTAAGTAAACTGTACGAAGTCGATCGTCCAGAGCGTATTGTAAGCAAGCGGAGCTCATTAATTGTTGTGCTTTTATTTTGAAATCATTAATTTATTATGGGGCCTTTACTTTAAATTCAATTAATTAATCATCGTACTTATTACTACATATTACTCAGGCTTAGAAAAGTGTTAGTGTGCGAAAACTTAAAATGAGAATAAGAGTGTTTGTTAACATTGCAAAAGTGAGTGAAGTCTTACTCTCGTGTTCCTATTCCTTACCTCAGGCATTGACACCTTTCTCTATAACAGATATGTTTAATCGAGAAAATATGATTAAATTAATCGTGATTTACGCCCATCGAAGGTGACACTTATAAGCAGGAGAGCTGCCCACGGTGTCATCAGGTATCGGGTGTAAAACACGATTTCCGTGATTAATATTCTTATCGTTGAAATGGTTCTTAAATGTTCGCAATTTGCTTCCACCAATGGTGACACTTATAAGCAGGACAGCCGCCCACGGTGTTATCAAACGGTGGTTGTAAAAAGCGATTCGTGCGATCAATCACCCCAAAAAACGGTTATTAACCCATCGAAATAGTTCATAAGCCATCAAGTTTTGCGTCTGTCGAAAGTGATACTTATAAGCGGATAGCCGCCGACGGTGTCACCAAGGATTAGACATGAACAATAATCCCGGGAAATAATGAAAAAATCAAATCAATCCTCTTTCTAAAAGGTGCTAATGCCTCGAGGCCATAGAGCGAGTAGAAAAAACAAGCTACACCGGTTAGCATTAGAATATAAAAGTGCGCCAACCGAATATTCTGCTTTGCTGGAAGCGACGAGCACCCCCTGCATCCGTGCCGTAGAATCCATTAATCCGGACGAGCAAGGGATCGTGGTGTCACCCGGCGATTGGGCCCCGCCGAAAACCAACTACGTAGCGGAAATTGACGCGGCGCTCAAGAAGCCTGTGGTCTGGCGACGAAATCCAATTGACCAATAAAAAGTAAGCATGTTTAACATATCGCGTTAATGACCACGGAATATCTCTCTGGAATATCCCAGAGCGTAGAATCCCAGGATTTGCTCGAAAGCGGATCAAAAATATAAATTCCCTAAATCGCGGCCCCAAATAAGAAGTAGGGACGTAACATCATTTATTATATCTTTCATTATTGCATACATATGAATAAATGAGGCGACCACTTCTTCAGTGGTAACAGAAAAGCCCCCTCTTTGTAAGTGATCAAAATATACATCGTCTACAGTTTTACCTTTATCCTCTACAATTAATAATCGATATGTATTGCAATTTAATTTTTTAGCAACAGAATGGGACCCATAATCGGATATGTAAATTTTAATGGAATCATCAACAACCGGCAGAATATTTTGTTGGTGTCCAATTTTTACGAGGAATTGCAACCATTTATTTGTTCTGCAATTACTCATATTTGGGACATAAAAATATAGAATTATAATTATTATGTTTTAAAGTACTATCATAATTTTCCTCACAATAGGGGACACACTAACGCCGTGGCATTATTAATGAATATATAAAATGTATAAAAAAAATATATGTAAAACAAAATATCCAAAAATGCTATAGATTATATTAAATAAATGTGCTGCACACAAAAATAAGAATCTGTGGAGTTAATATAAATAAATAAAACACCTGAATTATTGCTCCGTTTCTGATATTTAGAGGACTTCGGTACTATTATATTAATATATATGAAATTAAAAGATAGACGGGAAACCGAAAGACCAGTAGAGGCAGACTGTGTAGCCGGGAGGCCGGTGGGTAGTGAGAGGCTGGGAGGTTGATTCGGTAGGTTGGGTTAGGTATATCAAAGCTGGACCCTCGCGGTGTTGCCATTTTGCGTTCAGCACGGCTAGTACTAGAGTCGGCTGTGTATCGGCTACTACACATAGTTATACCATATTCCCCACAATATCAGCTTCTTGGAAACTACTTCCTTCGCTATTTATTGTCCTGCACGAAAAGGATGCTAAGTTTAGTCCACGTGTACAACAATATTTGTTTCGACCGTGGAATGTTTATATACAGGCGTCCACATGTGGAAAGTTAACAAGCGAATTGGTTATGGAATGGTTAACAAACGTATATCTACCACATGGGGGATCTCGAAGCGTTTTGTAATTGGATTCGTGGACTGGTCACTGTCCATCTTCATTACGAAACAGTATACCAGTTAATCAACATGTGGAAATATTCACAATACTGAAGAAAACTACAGGAATGATACAGCTTGATGTATATGATTTCCGGATATGGAAAAACTTTGTACGAAAATTTTTCGACCTTGAATTATTGTTTAATTACGATCTGCAGTTAAATCCAAGGAATAATGTCATTAAATTACAGTCTCTTATTCATAATTAACTTTCATCCCTAAAGCATCATGATGTGTTTGCGCATTGTATAAAAGTGGAAATATCGTTGAGAAACCAAATCAGTTTGAAAATCCAGTAGATTTCTCTTTTTTCCATATGCGGCAATTGTGCTATCATACGATGTGCGTGGTGTAAGCAATATCTATGTTTTCAACATTTTTTTGAAGAGTTTCATCACCGTGAAGAATAATTCATAATCACACAAGTATTTCAAAGTTATCTGACTATACTTAAATCGCTTATTAAACGCCTGAATTATCTCGCCTGTTTGGTGAGCAAATAAGAGAAAAGTTCGATAATTATGTTAAAAATAAAACGTTCTAATAAGGATAAGTTATATCTAACACTTCCCTTCTTCTCCCCTATTTCCAACTAATATATTTGCCCCATGTGTAATTAGAGACAAAAGTATATGAAATATCTTACTTTCTTACTACGTGTCGCGTATTATATCCTAATATATGTTAGAAAAACATGGCTCGTCGTGCAGTTTAAGGTACGTTATCAGAGATGGGCATTATTTAAATAACAAATTATTTAAATGACGTATCAAATAAAAGAGACTTTAGTCTTATTCGTCATGAATAAGATTAACCCGAGTCAATTTTTAATCGAAGCGCCCATGATTGAAGTAGTTCAATCATGGTGATTCAATCATCGGCCATGATTGAACCACTTCAATCATGGGGATTCAATCGTCGGCCATGATTGAATTACCTTCAATCATGGGGATTCCATCATAATTGAATGAACAGTGTTCTCGAATTCAGTCGTATTTTAGTCGATTGAAGCTTGACTAACCTTGATGAGCCTCGAGACTCGCGAGAGCCTTTGGTCGATGCCGCGCGAGGCCCGAGATGAGCGACATTGTATCGTTCACCCGTCTAAACTGGAGTTGCTCGGCGATGTATCATCGATTGTACGGAAAGTGAATTTCTTTATTTTTCATCGTATCAATATGAAAGTGACACCAATGGATTCCTGGCGTTCTCCCGATTAATTAGTCAGAAAATAATTTAAATCGGACTATTTTTAACGAAACGGGCTTTCAATCCAATTCAAGATCCCGACTTTAAACATCCGAAAAATACTACCATATTCGCTGAAGTGTTTTCTATAAAATATTTCTATCTGTTGTTGGTAATTTGTATATTCAACGGTAAAAATAGCGGTGCGCCTCGTTGCAGGTAAGCGAGCCGCGCGCTCCGCTATTAAGGCACAGTTATAAACATGTGTAATGTGTGCTGCAGAACACCCTTGAAAAGGTCGATTTTAATGTGGAGACTGTGGACCCGCAACGAGAAACCTCGTGCCACATAAAGCCGCGTATGTGAATGGTTGTGCGCATCGTCGAAATCAGCGGAAAGAATACAGTCTTCCAATTGTTGAAATGCCTTTGGGCTCGGATTATCATGAAAGACCTACCCACACCACTGTTTTGCTTTCTTGCTGTGGGCGAGGACCTTCGGGCCCCAGTAGACCGCCTGTTGACAGCCGAGAGCAATAAAACCGACGGCCACATAAAATGTTCATGTTTTTGATAAGTGTTGATGAAAGTATTACCACAGACGAGGTATAGAATAGACCTATCACCTTATGGGACTTCGTGTCGCCACCCTATCTGTGTTACCGACCCATAATTTGAGGACTGAATTTAGCGACCTCTGTTCATGAACAGCGTTCAACTCAGCAAGTACTCTGAAATGTGTTGAAATGCTGAAAGGTGTGTGCGTACTTGTATACGTGTGACTTGTTTAGAGAGAAAGTTTGACATAAGAGGGTAGGCTTTTGTTACGGTATGCTTTAGCTCGGTTGGTCAACGACTCACGTGGATTTCTCTCCGAAAATCCATTTCGTGGATAAAGACACTATGGCGTTCAGAAATGGTATTTCTTCAAAGCCCGTGCAAGCTATAAATTGCAAGATGACATTGTTTATTAGCACTTTGCGTACCCTTGCGAACCCTTTCACGTATCTTGTGCCGAAAAAAGTATTAAAAATTCACGCTGTTACTGATATTCCCACAAGTTTCTAATGCACTGTTTAATCATTCCAGTGAAGTAATAATAATTGGATTCCGTTTGCCCCTAATATTAGTTTACCGCCAACACTGAAATTTACAGTAAAATCTAATTTTAAAAGTATCGCAGAAAGTTGCATGATGCATGAGTGTCTTGTGGTGCATGCATGCAACTGCAAATCGAGTTACTTTTGAAACCCGCATTGTGAAATAAAAGTTTGTCTAGCCCTGAAAAATTCATCGGTTCAGTGAAGTGTGTGCATGGCATAGTGCATATTATCTCGTGTCTCAATTCGCGCATCAATTTCATCGATTACTGGACCATGTGGGAGGCCTTTTAATTTAACAGGATTCCATTGAGATATACCCGTTACTTAGAAGACTTTTTCAGAAACTGAAGGATGTTTAAAAACAGAAAATGATTTTGTAATCGTGTGCAACGCGATTGTAGAGTCAGTGCCTGTGTCTGCCAAAAAGTGTTTCATAGAGTACCGTGCCTCTACGTGTTAGTGATGTGAACGAGAATTTCCATAAGGTGATAGGTCTATCGCTCTATCCTATACTTCGTCGATGTTAGTAACTAAGGGAGAAACAAGTATGTCACTCATATTTTTCCAAATATTCCTGTAAATATTCACCCGCCATAAACATGATTCATGTATGAAAGAAGCTAATTCCCTTTAATTCGCGAAAAGTTCTCACGCAAAGATTGTGAAATCATCTTTGCTAATTCCAATTGTACCTTTAACCCTTTAATTTACGAAAAAAGTTCTCACGCAAAGATTGTGAAATCATCTTTGCTAATTCCAATTGTATTCTCGTTCTCCGTTCGAACACTGATTCCTCTGTCACTTTTTATACTTGACATTCCTTTATTGGCCACAAATCAATTCAGTGCTCAGATTTTCAGCTTCGGTTTTAAGGAATTAGCGGGCGAGGCCTGTAGTTGACACAAAAACTTTTATAAGAGGGACATCTTCTGTTAAAAATGTCATATGAAAATCGTTTTACGATGGAAAATAATAAAAACTTGGTACAGACTAATTTAAACGAATCAAAGTCGGTAATAGATTAATAGCACATTCGCCAGCCTGCACTAGTGATATGAAACATTTTGTTTTAAGTCGACTTCATAGTTTTTTCTTATACAACGCCCGCTAATTCCTTAAAACCGAAGCTGAAAATCTGAGCACTGAATTGATTTGTGGCCAATAAAGGAATGTCAAGTATAAAAAGTGACAGAGGAATCAGTGTTCGAGCAGAGAACGAGAATACAATTAGAATTAGCAAAGTTGATTTCACAATCTTTGCCTGAGAATGTTTTTAATGTTTTCGTGAATTAAAGGTACAATTGGAATTAGCAAAGATGATTTCACAATCTTTGCGTGAGAACTGTTTTCGTGAATTAAAGGGTTAAAGGTACAATTGGAGTTAGCAAAGATGATTTCACAATCTTTGCGTGAGAACTTTTCGTGAATTAAAGGGAATTAGCTTCTTTCATACATGAATCATGTTTATGGGGGGGGGGGATTTCATCACTTTTTTCATATTAATTAAAATAATAATGAAGCACACTTACATGTAAGAAAATAATGAAGATTTTTCGAACGCCAGGACATGTGTCTCTGTCGATACGAAAAAGAATAGAGCTCCAGTCACCTTCGTTTTGTGTTTCGATCCCTCTACGTACCAAACAAACCGAACACGTCCCGCCGCTATCGCGCGAGATCTTCTTTACCATCGTGACGTTTCAAAAATGTTAACAACTAGCAGGTTATTATGATTGAATGACAGCCAAGTGACATTTATAAATTATGCTTTCGAGGCGACACCTACAGGCGTCAAGTGGAGAAGGAAAATGTGACGTCATACCTCGTAATCCTAAAAGTATCATTTTTATAACTATTAATTCAGAATAAATCTTATATCTTTTAGACAAATAGCTTGATACATTAAGTAAAACAACATATAGGTTCGAAAAAAAAAATTATTCGCTTAATCATGTAAAAACACCGGGACTATGTCATAAAATAAGATAATAAGGCTAAAATAGCTCCGAGGACCTGTCAATTTCGCTATCTTTCGTGTATAGAGACATGGTCGCTCAGTGTGCCTATGGGTAGAGGGGAAGGGGGAATTAGCTTCCAGACGCGACCGCGTCTGTTGATTTACACCAAGTTCAACTAAACTGTATTTATACATTATAAATAATACTATGTGATATGTATAAGCATTAACATTAATGTATCAAAGGATTAAATATGCAGAATAAAAGAGAATTCATTCGGCGTAGAAAATCATTTGCAAATCCAAGGCCAAATGTTACTAATTGCTTGATATCTCGAGTTCTATCGATCATAGTTAATAATAATTTATACTGGGCGGTTAGTGTAAATGTTGTTAATATTATTTGTCAAAGCAATAGCCATTGGAGTGGATATTTTAGCGGAAAATCCATTTTTGCCGAAGAATTCGTTGGATTTCGCTATGGTAATTAACCGTCGACCTTGTTTTGATCGGGGGATATCGTTCCTCGAAGTCTATATAAGGAGCTCACGAAGCTCCATGTATTCAGTCGTCGTCGATCCTCCCAACCTGGAGGACCTCCGGGGACCCTGGAGCTCCCGAGCCACGTGGACCAGTCGGACCTACTGGACTTCCTGGACTTGTTGGGGACCTTCCTCCACCCCCTGGAGCTCCCGAGCCACCTGGACCATTCGGACCTACTGGACTTGCTGGGGACCTGGTCAAGGTTTCAACCGTGGTTCTTCCTCCGACCCCTCGCCCCCTGGCCTGGGTTAGCTTATTCGGTTGGTGCCGATGAAATTTTGGGGTTCGTTGAGTCATTTACAATGTCATTGTTCTACCAACGTCAATACTGATTTCCCTCCCTTTGTAACTGATTTCTTTGTTTGTATTTCATCATCTATCCGATTTCATGCATTCCTTCGAGGATTTTTGCTTGCACGAGTCGTTCAATTTCGTGTATTTTTTCGATGGGTTTGCATGATCTGTCCTATTTCATGCAATTCTCCGATGGGTTCAAATGATTTACTTTATCCGATGCATTTCTTCGATGGGTTTACATGATTTATTTTATTTGATGCATTACTTCGATGGTTTTGCAAGGTTTATTCTACTACATGCATTTCTTCGATGGTTTATAAACCATGGTATATGTAACTTAATTGTCGATATGTCTACATTCCATGCTCTTCTTCGTGTATCTCTACGATGGTTTTGCATGCTCGTGCGTGCTCTGCTATTAATCGAAATTATCTCGATCGCCACCAACTCATTAAGTCTTTTCTTAGTTTCCTTCCAGGCTGACCACACCATTGCTAACATAACGTAGTTGACTGTTTCAGCTTTTCAGGTTCAGCCCTTTGCGGGGAAGAAACTTAATAAGGTAATACCTACTCTTTTTAAAAAAAAAATAGTGGAAAACAATAGTGATAGTGATAGTGATAGTGAAAAGTGACAGTGACGCAAGACATCTAAGGAAGACTAGGTTAATTTATTATAGTATGAAGTATTTAAGGTGCCATGTAAAATTGCCAAGTAGTCACTAAATTTTATTAGCTTTGTTGCTCGTTTGCTGGCTCCTCATCCGTGATGAGGAGGTCACCGCTGCTTCCGTTTCCGGAAGCAAGTGACTGAGCACGGAATCGGTATGGGTGGATCGGTTTCATCCCCTGGTGTTCTTGTCCAAAGGGAAAAGTTTTGGGCGTAGGGGGCGGACCTTTTGGTACACTGCCTGCGTAAGTCAGCCAGTCCGATTACCCAATCTCCGCGTTAGACGGCTTGAGTCAGGTCAAATGTTTGCTCGTGACGAGTCGCATCGGTGCAACAGGAATCGCCTGGAAGGCGCCGAGCGCTTTTCCCTTTCGACTCGGATAGCAGGGTGGTACGAACTGCGCCGTCCAATACTCGCTTCACGCTTACCCTTCGTCTTCCCTTCTGTCCTGAATTTCTTTTAAACGTGTGATCGCTTGGCAGTTCCCCAGATTCTGTATTTAAACCTAAGGGATCAATGGAACATTGTTTCCATCCATCTCCTTGGTTTAGTAGGCTAAGGGTTTCATGTACAGGGAGATCGATGGAACTTTGATTCCATCTATCTCTCTACGGGTCTCCAAACGCAGCAACCTCCTCGTGGTGAGACTTGGTAATCGGTGAGAACCGAGCCGATGGCTGCGATTGTTAAATATTCTAGTCGGATAAGATTTTCTTTAACTTGCAATACTATGATAGAATGTAAGAATAAAATATGGAACTTGAAATGTTATTCGATTGTTCCTACCGGACCCCAGGACACGAGTACAGTGGAAGGATAAGTGCAAGTTGGAATATTTCAGCGAGCTACTCGAACTGATGGGTTTTTGACAATTTTTAAAGTCCTCTCTGCTTCAGCATCTTATTGAAATATACCAAGTTACAATTCCTTCGCGAGGTATTCCATGTTACATCATGAAAGCATGTCTTCCACAAATAATGTTGTTGTTTATACAAATTTGTATGTTAAATAAATTTGTTTTGCGTTAAATAAACCGGAATAGGACAGCAAGGTTAAAAGACGAATGTGATATCGTTTTCTTTTCTTCTTCCGTTCTCTTCCGTTGAACGGAATATGTTCATAAGACGATTTTTAAATTGTTACTCTAACAGAAACATTTGTAAATCGCAGGCTTTGACTCTAAAAACATAAACTAGTTTTACTCGTGCTTAATTCTAGGTCCTACCACGCGTAGCGTTACAATCTGTTTTGAGACTTCACCGGTAACGTTGCATGCGACACTAAAATGGCAAGGGGTCCTAGGACCCCCTAAACCGGCGACACAAAAATACATTGCTTGATAGGTCTATTCTATACCTCGTCTGTGGTATTACCAATCGATTCCTCATGTCTTCATGACGAAAATGGCCCCAAAATGATATAATTCGGACCATAATTACGGATATTACGTAAGAAATTGATTTGCAGAAATGAAAGCCTGTTTCGTTAAAAATAGTCCGATATAAATTATTTTCTGACCAATTAATCGGCTGAACGTCAGGAATCCATTGGTGTCACTTTCATATTGATACGATGAAAAATAAAGAAATTCACTTTCCGTATAATCGATGACACTTCGCCGAACAACTCTAGGCTCCAGTTTAGACGGCTGAACGATACAATGTCGCTTGACTCGAGCCTCGCGCGGCATCGATCAAAGACTCTCGCTAGTCTCGAAGCTCGCCAAGGGTAGTCGAGTTTCAATCGACTAAAATACGATTGAATACGAGAACACTGTTCATTCAATCATGATTGAATCCCCATGATTGAAGGTAGTTCAATCATGGCCGACGATTGAATCCCCATGATTTCAATCATGACCGCTTCAATTAAAAATTAATTCAGGTTAGTCTCATTCAAGAGTCTCGAATAAAATTTTCGTCTTCTAGTCGAACTCAATTTTTTATTTAAAATAATTTTTTGCCTATCACTGGTTACAATACGATTCAAAAGTTCTTCGATTGTCGAGGAGCACACTTCCGTAATAAAATAATAGTTGCAATTGTATGGAAAAAATAAGGATTATGCTGTTTCATAATTATTTAAACATCCAGTTCAGATTTCACGAGAAAGAATATTTTTGTCTTAAAACTTTTTTTTCTATCTCTTATAGATTGCGTGTTACAAGAAAAATCGAAAAATAGCCGAATCTTCAGGGGTTAATTTCACCCCGTTAAGGTAGGATCTCCAAGACGCAATCCGCTGTGGCGCCGCGCCGCGACCAAATCCTAAGCACCACTCTTATGGAGAAGCATGTTTTCCTAGACGCGTTTTTCGACCGCTGTGTCAGCGCGTCTGCCTCCGCAGCTACCTAGACTACTCGAGGCGCAACACAATGCGATAAGTGTCTGTTTTCCGCCATTATGACGAAATTTCTTATCTTGCGACTCGCTGCCGGTGGCCAAACGCTTGACTCCTCCAGAAGCAGTCTAGCCGCGGCCGCTCCGCGATCCAGCACCACAGTGGGACAGAATCCCAAGAAATAGGGAAACAAGCCGAAATATAAAAGTTATGGGATTATGTTTTTTTTTTATATATATATTTCTTGTAAACTAATAATATGAGCTCCTGAGAAAGGGAAAAATATCACGGCGTCTATTTCTGATTTGTGTATAAACACGTGTCAAAGTTTGTATGTTTTTATTTTGTGCAAAATTGTAAATCGAGACTTTTGAATTTCGGTGATATAAAAGAGAAAAAATTTATGGCAACCAAAATGAGTAGTATCGTCTCCGATAAGCAATAGCAAATAATTAGTTACATATAGTTTTTCCATAAGAAACCCGTAGAAAAAATATCAGCAATTATCGACTTTTTAGTTACCTTCCGGGAACTTCCAAGCAACTTTCTGTCTTGTTTTATAATTAACATATATTTGTCCTTGCAACTGCGAAACCGAGAATTTGCAATATTTGTCAATCATGGAGTAATTACCCGTATTCTATGTCGCACAGTGGGGCTGAATCCCAAGAAATAGGGGGAAAATGCAACATCCCATTTTTAGCACTGGAAATGACGAACAGTATGAAGGAAGTTCATAAAGGAGGAGTGAACATACGACTTATTCGAAGGTTCGACGTTATTTAAAAAAATAACGTCAATAATTCCAATAAAACTAAAAGAATTTGATAAATATACGTACTACGGAAAGTGCAGAAATATTTGTAAACCTGTATTTATGTTATCCCGGTACCAATATATTGTACTAAATAAATAGGTACTGTTCGCAAAGTGTTAATACATTCCTACAAAATTATAAAATATTTGGGCAACATTCCAATTGGCTAATTGGGAGAAGGGACCCGGACGCCACAAATAAAGATTTTAAAAAGTATAGAAAACATTGTATGTACGCTCAAAATATTCTCATTGCAATACAAACGAAGTTTTAAACTTTTTATCAACTTCTTCAGATCCAGTACTAGATACTTTTCTAGGTAACATTGCCAAAAAAAAAAAAAAAAAAAACTTTTTTTTATAAAGTAGCTTGATATGATTCGGTATTGGATTGGAAAAAATGGCATGTTGAATTTTTCTCTATTCTTGGGATTGACGGCCACTGTGCGTTGGAACAAAGGGGGCTCAGAGCTGAGCGCGAATTCTTTCGTTGTTTTCGACCGGTAATTTCATGTTTTCCTATGAACGTTTCGACAACATCTGTTTGCCAGCATTTCTAAAGGGCAATCAAGAATCTGATGCCGCCTTTAATAATTTTAGGCCTTCTTCAGTCTGACAATGAGTTGATCCGTATATTGCTCTGTCGGTGGTTAGTAGGTACGTACAATGGCTTCGGACCCGCACGTAGGTACTGTTGTTAACCGCCGCGCCGAATCACGGGACAGTATGGTCATAAACCGCGACCCTGGCGAGACGCTCGGGTCCATCAGCCAGATTAACTTTTGGGAATCAGATGTGGCATTTTCCCCCGCTAACAAAATAATACAATGTTTTTATGTTAGTTCGAAAAGTGTTTCCCTGACAATGGAGTAGGAAACGAAATTACTCTGAAGATGTAACTGTATGCCTCGCGGAGAGACAGGCGCAATAAGGTGGGCTTGAAGTCCGATTAGTCGTAACCTAACCAATCTGCCCTGCATCCCTCCAAAACGGCCACTGTCTTGAAGAAGCCTTCTTCGCAGCAATGTCTCCTCCCCAAAGCCCACCTTCTCTAGTACGGAATACTTGGGGGTACAGGAAGTTGCATGGAAAATATCCTGTCAGTCAGGTAGCAATCTCGTCCCAGATATGTTCTGGGTTCAAGAATATTACGCGATGTTCTGGGTGAACGCCCGGAATAACGAAGACGCAAGTGCTCCTGTGCGAGCATTTCCATGGGAATACCCGCACATCCAAACCCAAAGCGAGGGTAAGATTCGGCGTTTGGCGTCAAGATTATTCTCGACGGTGTCAATGATGCCGCAAGGCAATGATATGGGTAGACCCAGAGCCGCGCGGAACCTTGCGGTACGATAGAACGTGATGGATGTCATCGAGGACGACCCGACCGTCAGCGTGCGCGAATTGAGCCGCCGCCTAAAGTAAGTCACAGTACAAAATAACTGCAACAATTATTAATTAAGGGAAAAAAATGTTATCTAATAGTGGATGCTTCTGCATTCTCTTCTAGTGCCAGCAGAATGAGGGTACACCGGACTCTGAGGGAAAACATGTGGCATCCGTACAGATATGTACGGGTGCAACATTTGTACGCCGGGAATCACATCCAGCGGGTTCAATATTCCAGGTGGCTGTTGGGAGAAGTGCTAAGGAATCCGTTGTTCACCAAATACATATTGCGGACGGAAGAAGCACTTTTCGACAGGGAAGGATGCTTCAATTCCTAAAATAAGCATGTGTGGAGCGACAAAAATGCACTAGTGCTTCGGACACGCGCAGCACAAGTCCGTTGATCAAGTAATATATGTGCCGGAATTTGTGGCGAGCTTATCCTTGGGCCGTACATGCTCCCAGACAGGATAGACGGCCCATCGTATAAAGTCTTTTTAGAGCATGTTCTGCCGGATTTCATGGACGATATTCCATATGAGATCCGACGGAACATGTTCTATCAACATGACGGGACTGGACCTCACTAATTGTAATCCGCAATTGCCCGCGTTGCGTGGCCCCCATGGTCACCGGATATGACCCCGCTGGATTTTTTCTTCTGGGGCTACCTGAAGGTAATTTCATTATTGCTGTTACTTTTTCTTTAAGTGTTCTTTTTTTACTTTTGTCTTGTATTTGTTGGCCCCCAGAGTCACCGGATATGACCCCGCTGGATTTTTTCTTCTGGGGTTACCAGAAGGTATTTTCATTACTGCTGTTACTTTTTTTATGTGTTCTTTTTTTACTTTTGTCTTGTATTTGTTGCACAACAATCATTTCAGGATGAGGCATACCGTCAGCCAGTGTATCCACTGTAAGATACCGTCGTCCAAAGACAGCTGATTGTACGTGCTGAGGCGTGCATAGACGCTGAGGGTGGCCGCATAAAGCAACTACTCAACTAACAGTAATCGGCCCCCTTCGGGGTCACCAATTTTTATAAAGTAGGAACAACACCTTCCTTGAAAAATAAATTAACTGTTCAGTGTAAGTGGCCGTGCAGTGAAGTAAATATTCGGTACATTAACCCGGACGCGCTTGAGGTTGCGACACATACCTTCGGGTGGTGTGGTATACCTGCGACCAGTTGGGCACTGGGCGTTACCCTACCATAAATCTTTTCGTCCACCGATGACTAGAATCAGTACAGTGACCTACTTAGTAACACAGGTTTCCGAAAAGGAAGGAAAGGAAGGAAAGGAATATCCGAAAGGGTGAGTTTTATTTAATTTATTGGTGATTATGAGGTGTAGAAATAAATTCTGTTCGATTTTAGGGTACAATAACAGTTTGATTTTAAAAATATTGAACAACTCAATCATCGAAATAATTTCCATTATTGTTAATTACCTTTTGCAATTTTTCTGGCAGGTTACGAATATCACTGCGATATAAATTCGGTAGCTTTGTACTGATTATGTAAATCCAGACGGAAAGAATTTATTCATACACCTAATATTATTTTTTAAATTTGGTTATGTTGGCCGTTATTAAACTACGGATTTTTAACTCAATAACGAATTATGATCACTTGTCGTACATTTTCTGTTACATTACCTTTTCGTTTATGCCTTATTTGAAACAATTATTATTTAAGATTCTGCTTTAAAAAAAAAACTGTGTAACGCGGTTTCCTTCAATGCATGCCGACTGGCTTGTTCGTACGTTCGTAGTACAAGCGCAGCCGCTTACCGCATAACCAACGCTACCACGGAAGCTCGGGCGGAAGGCGCGCGCTCTGATTGGTCGGGGGGTTTTGTTAATATCTCGTTAACGAAGCTTCGGACAATATTTTCGCTAAGGAAAAAGTTGTTTCAAATCACCCCCTGAGTCACCCCTTTCAAGGAACTCCGACATGTTTGGGACACCCTGTACATTTCAATTTGAATCACTTTGATTAATTTTTTCGTTTTGTTCTGTTCAAAATTAAATACACATAGATATTGGTGAAATTAATGGGATTTTCCAATATTTCTGTTTATAAATAAATAAAATCAAGGCTACGAAACTGTGAAACAAGTAAAGAAATAATTCATCACATTCTTGTCGTCGCCCAGAAAGACGCAAGTCAGCTATGAATTGTCGGTAGAAAATATCCGAGAAGGGTTGAAGTACGAAGTCTAATGTCAATTGAATGTTTTAACTTTTATTTGATTTGACCCATTTGTGGAAAATCTAAAACGCTGATTAGCAACGGATAAGAAACTTTATGTTAATCACAGTCTGGTGTGAGTGGAGCTGTTCAATTCTATTCCGTCCAATTATATTATGTTCTTGTTTAAACATTAATAAAATTCTGTTTATTATCTCAATTTCTAGATTGGGGAACATTGGGGCCCCATGAGTCCCTGTTATTTAAGCCTACGGGCACAAGCCTACATGCACAGTACTAACATTTTCCCCATCCGTTGTATGCCCGCATATTCATTGGCTTCGAGAGCCCCTTCCGCGTGGCTTTGGAAAATGACCAGGACGCACGTGCTCACGGATCGCCCCGCTGAGCCTGGCTGCTTTAGAGTGAGCAGGATGCTCTACAACAACCGATACTGGGTTGAAGATTTGAGAGAAGGGCGAAGAAGAATAAACACGGGAATGCCTCCGGATCACATGATGCCATGGGTTACAATTTAAGGAGTTAGACCACCTTGGCCAGGTCATGAAACACACTATATGTGGGAACTTATTTCTAACAATAAATGACAAAAATACTTTTTCGCTTAAAATTTTTCAAGAAAGATAGTGACATATTTGAATAATATAAATAATTTTTTCCAGTTTGCTTTAAAAACAAATATTCGGTCTAGAGTATACCATAACGTGTACCATTGGACGCTGTACCTTATTTCTGATGAACAGATTTTTTAAACAAAATTTTAAATATAGAATATTAAATAAAACTCAGTTGTTTATCAACCGACATTCCAATTTTCGACTGGTTTAAAAATAAAAAAAATACCTAGCAACACTTTGAAGCAAAAAAGATCAGTGTCTTATGTAAGAAAATCAGCAATCAAAAGTCAGATAAAAATTAAAATATCTGACTATCGATACTTAAACTTGAATAATTTTACCTGGAGTTGACGGTGTTGGGCGGTAAAGGCCTGTTACAAGGGTCCTCAAGGTCGCATTGACTGCGTAGGAATACTTCGAGGAGGCCCATGAAAAGCATAAAGGACGGACCACCACATGTCGATGCCAAAGTTGGTCCAGTTGAAGGAGTCAGTGGACAGTTGCAGCTCATCTGAAATATTAATTAGTATTTTATTGATGCCTAAATAGAATAGTAATCATGTAAGTGATATTGCCGCTTTTTTTCGCCTCTACCAGCACAATTCTCATGGCACCACTTTTCTCAGACAATCTTTTAAAAGTGGCGAAATTAATTTTTTACCGCAGTAAATACAATGCCATCTTCTTCAGACCATTATTTTTTTTCGTCATTTCTTTATATTTAATATTTATTACAGCTTCCTTCATTTTTTTTTTTTTTGACAAAGTGACCCCTGATAGGTCTTTTTTATGTACGTACGAACCATCTGTATATAAACAATTATCACATTTATAATAAAAAAAATATTCAAATGAAAAAAAGAGTGATCCGATTCGCCGCAAAAGATGTGATCCAATTAGCCCCATATGTAAGAATTTCAAAGGTTGTAGATTACACAAACATATTATGATACAAGGTGAGTAGTAAGGCTAGGACAGTTCTAACTCGGGTGTGCTGAGGGGAGCGCGGCGGGGGAGGGGGAGGCCGCGCGAGGGAGTGCGGTGGGGGAACTCTGGGCGCGGGGGGAGCGGGGAGTGGGAGATTGGATGCGCGCGCCTGAGCTGCGAAGTGAGGGAAGCCGTAATCGTGGAGGGGATCAGTCCTGGCCGAGTCGCCGCGGAGACCTCTCCAGACCTGGCCCGCCGCCGGAACATTTTTCAGAGGGAGGGAATGACCCTCGGAAATCTTTTTCAGACTCGATCCGCCCCCAACGCAGATAAATAATAATAATAATTTTTTAATCAACGATCTAGCGAACCATTATGTAGGAAACAGACATATTTTTTTTTAAACAAATATGCAGCAAGCATTCTAAAGCTAACGGTATTTCAAACATGGCAGCGTATCGCGTCACAACGTGCGTAATTTGAGTCCTCTGGAGCGGCCGTGCGGGATGACGCCATTTTCACGGCGCGAAGAAGGCGCGAAGCGTTCATGCAGTTCCATACATGCAGGTACTTATCTCGAAACCGAGAAGTGCATACGTTGTAAAGTATGATGTCCATGCTATAACGCGAGCGATTGCGAGGAGAGAAGGAGGATGACAGGTAAATAAAATGGAGAAATAATATGTGTTTAAGAAATATAGGTATATTGTTACAAACGAAAATGAAATAAAATAATATAATTTAACATTTTTTCCTACGAACATCAGCTACAATATCATTTATAGCACATGCTAACAGTTCGCAATCTTCAAGATAATCCTCGTCATAATATTCGTTATTCCGTATGATTTTAGCAACACGACGCGCATCTAATGTTTCGCAGACAACATCGCTCTGATGCAACACGTTAACAAAAGTTTTAAATTTTGTCCTCACATCTTCTGCAGTTTCATACAGCCGCGGATACACGTAGCTTACACATGACTCAAGATTAAATAAAAATGATACTGTTGCGAGCACCGGGTATAGGCCCGTGCATAGTCTGCTGGTGCTCGCAGGGCGCTCACCAGCCGGGACAAGTCCTTTTAGTAACTTTTGTCTTGAAATTTATTTTCTATCTCTTACAGATTGCGAGTTAGATAATAAATTCGGAAAATAGCCGAACCTTAGTGTGATTTTGGGTAGTAAAAAAAAAAATTGCGTTGTAATCGGGAGAAAATTCTCTACATATCTACAAAGTTTCAGAATTTTTTGAATTATCGGGTTCGGGATCTTCCCTTGTGAGTCATAAATCATTTCCATAATTTGTAGCACGTTCAGCTAAACCAAATGTAGCTTCGTAAAAACAGATGTTTCAGTGTGCCCTACAGTAACAGCATTTATGATATAAGCCAGGTATATCGAGGAATTCGTATACTTTTCGCGAATGTATATCGCGATCGTGTCTTGCCGATCGTTTCGCAGATCGATAATATAAATCGAACAGGTAGTACAGAATGCAAGATTGCACTGGATCGTGGAAAAAATATGAGGAGGCGACGTAAAAATTTGGGCCCGAACCCGCTGTCTCTAGTAGTGCCGAGTATAACCTTCTGGCATGCACGAAAGAGCGCGCTCCGGTGTTTACGTACTGTGTTTACGTACATTGGCAATAAAGGGATGGAGCGCGGATTTTTGTAAAAGTGCACGATAGACAGTTCATTGCGCTTCTGCGAAGCACGTGTGTTTCGACAATGTGCTGGCTTCTTTTTACCTAAAGCCTCTTATCCTGGTAGGAGGTAACTCATAATGGAACGAGAGAAACTACTTGGGAATAGGAAGCTCCTTAGAAAAAATTCTGTCAATCAGTTAACAATCGCGTCAGAGAAGTGTTTTCTACACAAGAGTATTATGCAATGTTTTGGGGTTATGCCCAGAACAACGGAGACGCAAGTACTGCTATACGAGCATTTGCGCGGCTGTACCCACGGCTCCGAACGCCAAGTGAACATTCATTTCCACCGATTTTTATATCGTAGATCCATGAAAAATAAATTAATTGATCAGTGTTAGTAGACGTGCAGTGAAGTGAATATTCGATACATTAACCCGGACGCAATTGACGTTGCGACAAATTAATTTTGGGTGTTGCCGTATACCTGGGACCAGCTGTGCATTGAGCGCGTCCGTCGATGACCAGGATCAGTTGAGTATCGTAGTGACACAGGTTTTCAAGCTACAGGTGAATTTCCGGAAAGGTGACTTTTAGTTACTATATTGGTGATTATTATTGATTAAATTTAACTCAGGCTATGACTAAGTTCCGGCGATAATTCTCCAAATTTCCGTACATAATTTTTTCTTCCGGATTTTTAAACAGTCTTTTTCATTATCAGTAACAATGTTGGCCGTTATTGAATTAGGGACTATTGTCACAATAACGAACTACGATCACTTTTCATTCATTTCCTATTACATTACATTTTCGTCGATACGATATTAACAAAAGGAAATTTGCGTATTCCTTATGCTCTCTCTTCAAATAATTATTATTTTCAATTCTACTTTAAAAAATCGGTGTATTCGTCGTTTTACGTTGCCATGATTTTCCTCGATTTATCCTTTATTCACATTAAATGACAACCAAAATGTGACGAAAAATTCGATTTTGTATGTTACGTCTTTTTCATTTGTTATTTTACGCGGTTTCCTTCAATGCATGCCGATTTGTTTGTTCGTAGTAGTAGAAGCGCAGCCGCCTACTGCGTAGCCAACGCTACCGCGGGAGGTCGGGCGGAAGGTGCGTGCTCTGATTGGTCAAGGTTTTTTGTTAATATCTCGTTAACAATTCTTCGGACAATATTTTTCCTGAGGACAAAGTTGTTTCAAATCACCCCCTCAGTCACCCCATTCAAGGAACTCCACCACTTTTGGTACACCCTGTATAATAATCTAAGATATAACAAATAGTAAACTTGGAGGTGCAAACTACTAATTATAAACACATTTGTATTTTCAAGCTTATTTCCTATGTTAAATATTAATTTGCAGATTACGTAGATTTGATTTGGACCAAAATTGTAACGTTCGAACGCGTCCATCTCACTAAAAACGGATGCCAACTATATACAATGACTTAAAGCAAGTGACGGGCTATTGCGGCAGGTGCGGGGGAGAGGGGCGAGGTACTACGCATGATCGGAATGCTCATTTCTATCGCGATGTAAGAAATATGGACTAAATTCTTATTTTGATCCTTGTAACGTTCTCTAACGAGACTTTGCCGTTAATTACAGGAGATTTTACGAATAGAGCGGTTACTCGTGGAATTGTGGGATTGGTTTGGATGGCGCGCGATAAAGAAATGAATGTCACGAAACAAGAGTCTTTCTTTTAACAATAAATAACAAAATAGTTTATTCAAAAATAGATTTTGACTCTAGGTCGAAATGGAACATTTAATACGACATTGAGTCGTGTGAACTATGAAGATAAGTTAATATAATTGAACATAGAATAATTACGTAACGACGTTTCGGTCGGTATTAAAGAATATCGTTTGATTTCGGTTTTTGACACCAAGTCGGTGTAACTGAGCATAAAGTTAACTAACGAAAATAACGCGTTCGTTGATAGGATTTTTAATATAACGCTTAATTGAAGAAACAAACTTAGAATTACGACGCTTGATCGAGAGAATAGTATTTTGAAGCTCAGTCGGTACGAGGAAAGTATAAATAGTGTTCCACGCTTTCAGTCGGTGACATAAATTAGATTTGATACGTTAATCGATATAGGTAACATATTAACGAGTTATGACTGGAGATCGATTGATTAAATATAACGATGCGACGCTAAGTCGGTGTTATAGATAATATAGGAATTGACGTCCTGGTTGATTTAAAATGTTAAGTTGAGAAATTGAGAGGATTCATTTTTCCGTAGTTGCGATGGCTTCCTGTTGTCTATAAGCTGCTCCACGCTTTCGAGGATGGGAGCCAAGGTGCCTGTTTAAGCGGCCTCAGATGGAAGCCAGGTACCCGGTTTAAAAGATGTACCCAGATGGGAGCCAAGGTGCCTGTTTGAGCGGCCTCGGAGTTGGTAGAAACGACTGACTGAATGAATGTAAGAGAGTCATCCTTTCCGCTGGCCTTATATTTATATCCATTGGCGGTACTTGGCCCGCGCCAATCACTCGTCGCACTTTACGCGCATCAATCGGATTTTATATCTGGTTCCCGCCACTCGCGCACTACACTCGGTTATTCAGCGTCCGGTTGATCATCCGGTTGGTCTGCGCACGCTCGCTCGAGTTGTTCACGGCACTGAGTTCGCAGTATAAATGGAAGTTTAAGCGCATGCGTTCGCGTCACTAGGTTCTCTCACTCGCCACCGGGTCGTACTCTGTTCGTACGCACGCTTGCGTATATTTATACTAACTTACTACTAACACTTGAACGATTAAGTTTAATACAATGAGAATAATAAGGGGGAAAAATTTATGGCGGTCCGTATCGGTATGTTACACTCGATTCGCCCCGGTCGAACCTATCATTTTACAATTTTGTCATTAAAAAAATTTTGCGAAGACGAAACTATAAATAATAGAGTATTTGCTAGTAGATTGAAACTAAGCCCTGTAGGGGGGAGGAAATGTCGATAAGATAATGTTGTTTTGTTGCGGCCGCGCACAACGCGTTGGACCGGCCGGATTTGACCGCGCGCCCGCGGCGGCACCAACACACCTGTTGAGCCGTTGCGGCGCGTTTGAATTGTTTTTTGACCACTAATGGGCTCGAGCTGCGCTTGCCCGGCGACCGTTAGTTCTTCGAACAACATAGCTTAGACACGATCCGTGACACGCACCTTTGCGACTTACTACTTTTCGCGGCCGGTGTTACGCCCTATATTTTTTCGAACTTTGGCGATCGTTCGCCCTGCGCCCACGCGCTTGCATCCACGTTCTCAGTGTACCGTGTATCTCTGTTAGTGAAGTTTGTGTGTGCACGACGTCTGTCACGGACCGACGACCAGCTCATTAAAAAAGATGTTTCGTTGCCGAGAATCAGCTCCGCTCTTCGCGGAAACATATTTTATTTAACAGTAATGTCTGATTTGTTTATGTTATTTAAAATTAATTACGGCACAGAGAAAAGGTGGACTTGAAGTCCGATTGGTCCTAATCTAAACAATCTGCCCTGCATCCCTCTCAATCGGTCACTGTGTTGAAGAGGCCCTCTTCACAGCAATATATCCTCCCCGAGGCCCACCTTCTCTTGCACGGAATACGTCAACGCATGTTTTTTATTTGAAATTCGAGCGCGTGTTTATACTCGAGAGATAAGGGATCTGTCTTTAATTCGACGGAAGGACGAAGCAGGCAGTACTACGTGCAGTCAACGAGTTATCCCCTATCTTCCTGTGTCTCTCCGTGAGGAGTATTTATAATTAATCAGGCTGATGGGCCAAAGCATTTCGCCCGGGTCGCGGTTTATGGCCGTATTGTCCCGCGAGTCGGCAATACAGAACGATTTCCTACAGTTTTGGTTAATTTATCGCTTAGCTGGTTCCGCTTCGTAGCAGACGTGAACTAAGGGTATCGGAAAACGGAAACAGGAATGATATGCCTTTTCTTTTTTATAGCAACTCGAAGACTTTCTGTTTCTCTTCTCTTCGGCCGCTTTCGAAATGAAACACGTGGTGTCTGCTGTCTATCTCGAAGCAATGGGTACATTGGCAGTGAAAAGACGGAGCTTGGGCTTTTGTGAAAGTGTAGGATGGTTCTATCGTTGCACTTCTGCAAAGCAGGTGTGTTTTCAAAATATGCTGGCTTCTTTTTACCTGAAGCCTCTTGTCCTGGTGGAAGTTAACTCATAATGGAACGAAAGAAACTACTTGGGGGTAGAGGAAGTTACTTGGAAAAAATTCTGTCAGCCGGCTAATAATCTCCACCCAGAAATGTTCACCGCTAAAGAATATTACGCGATGTTCTGGGTGTACGCCCGGAACAACGGGGACACAAGTGCTACAAGTCAACATTATTCTCAACGGGGTCAATGATGCCGCAAGGCAGTGATATGGGTAGACCCAGAGCCGCGCGGATGCTGAACTAACACAAATTTTTATAACGTAGGATCAACACGTTCCATGAAAAATAAATTAAGTGATCAGTGTTAGTGGCCGTGCAGTAAAGTGAATATTCGGTACATTAACCCGGACGCACTTGACGTTGCGATCCTTACCTTCGGGTGGTGTGGTATACCTGCGATCACCTGAGCTCTGGGCGTTACGCTACCATAAATCTTTTCGTCCCCCGATGACCAGGATCGGTACAGTGACCTACTTAGTGATACAGGTTTCCGAAAAGGAAGGAAAGGAAGGAAAGGAAGGAGAAGAAGGAGAGGAAGGAGAAGCAGGAGAGGAAGGAGAGGAAGGAGAGGAAGGAGAGGAAGGAGAGGAAGGTGAGAAAGGAGAGGAATGCCCGAAAGGGTGAGTGTTATGTAATTTATTAGCGATTATTGGGTGCAGAAATAAATTCTTTTCGATGTAGGGTACAATAACAGATTTATTTAAAAAATATGAAAACAACTCAATAATCGAAATACTTTCCATTATTGTTAATTACCTTTTGCCATTTTTCTGGCAGCTTACGAATATCACCGCGATAGAAATTCGGTAGCTTTGTACAGATTATGTAAATCCAGTTGGAAAGAATTTATTCATACACCTAAAATTATTTTTAAATTTAGTTGTGTTGGCCGTTATGAAACGACGGATTTTCACCTTTTCGTTTATGCCTTATTTGAAAACGAAATTTATGTATTTCGTGTCCTCTCACTTGAAAAAATTATTATTGAAGATTCTGCTTAAAAAAAAAACTGTGTAACGCGGTTTCCTGCGTTGCATGCCGACTTGTTTGTTAGTACGTTCGTAGTACAAGCGCAGACGCCTTCTTCGTAGCTAACGCTACCGCGGAGTTCGGGCTGTAGGCGCGCGCTCTGATTGGTCGGTTTTTTTTCTTAATGTCTTGTTAACGAAGCTTCGGACAATATTTTCGCTAAGGAGAAAGTTGGTTCAAATCAGCCCCTGAGTCACCCCTTTCAAGGACCTCCGACATTTTTGGGACACCTTGTATGTATATATATATATATATATATATATATATATATACATATATATATATATATATATATATGTATATATATATATATATATATATATATATATATATATATGTATATATATGTGTGTGTGTGTGTGTGTATATGTACACATGTATATATTTCTTCCTATTTTTCTGTTACGATCAATTGTACGCGTATACGTGAAAACGAAGGAGAATGAAAAGGTGAACGTGAATAAACGTAAAATGTACATATTTATATATATTTATAGTATTTATTCATTTATTTATATCAGTAACATCAAGTACGCTAATGATAACGAATCATAGAATATCTTTATCGCGTATCCACGAGTTCCGCGATGAATTGAATCCAATCCACTTAACGTACATCTGGTTTCCCTTGCGACGAATAATCTTCTTGACCAGAAAAACGTCCGGATTCGCAATCAAATGTAGTTCATACTCGTAGAATCCACACGACATCGGCTCTCCCGCGAAATCGCGTAGAATCGTCACTGGACGCGTTCTTTTTACGGTTATGATTTCGAACACCTCGGTCGACCAGTTCTGCGTGTATCCCTTCTCGAAGAGGGTTTTAAACTTGTTCACGCCTACCTTATCACTGACGTTGAATTTGGCGCGTCGTCGAACACCTTTCGAGGGTGAGGGTGAGTCATTCGTGACGAACAACAAACGCGTCGCGGGAGTCATGTCAACGGGCTGAGCGTTGATCGTTCGATGCTTGCGATGATTGTAGGTGCGCACGAGTGCAGGTAACAGGTCGTCCCAGCGATAGGACGCGTTCGAAGAGAATTGTTTCCACATTAGGTTTTTCAGCGTGCAATTGAAACGTTCGACGATCGACGCTTTCATCACGCTGTACGTGGAGTAGTGATTAATCCCACGTGTCTTTGCGCATCGTTGGAACTTCGCGATGTAGAACTCCTTTCACATGTCGGTTTGTAAATTTCGCGGACATCTATCGCTCTGTCGCAACACGGTCGCGAACGCTGCGGTCACGTCGCGTCCGCTTTTCGCTTTCACGGGTACGGCCCAAGCATACTTGCTGAACGCGTCGATGATCGTTAGTATGTAGTGATATCCACGATTTTGCTTCGCGTATGGGCGCATCAAATTTCGTCTCAGGAAATTTCTTCCCGCGGGAGCGTGTAATTCGTTCACTAATTGTTCTCCACCCTCGCTCACTTTTCGCTGCTCCTTTCGTTTGTACAGATCCGTGGTTGATATCGCGGTCTGCGTCGTCGACGTCGTGGAGCTACGAGTCTGTCGTTCAAGTGATCGAAGCGTCGTTCCATTCGCAGTATTTAAGTCATCCTCTAGTCGGGATAATTACGCGTTATGGATATCCGACATCGCGCGTTGCACTCGGGTCTCCAATTGAGATCGTTGATATTCGGCGTCCAGTTGTGCGTTCGCGATAGCTGTTTCAATTTTTCGGGTAAAGTAATCGTCCACCGCAGTCAGTAGTCTCGTCGTTATTGTCGTTATTATTGCGTAACGGTGTGCTAAACTTGTTCACCGACATAGCAATGCGCGCGCGCGAATGTTACTGATGCGACGATCTCCCGTGCGTTCAATTTAAGATGAATCCGTTCTCGCGAAGTTCCTCCACGATGGATTGAGTTGGATGGATGGCCGTGAGTAATCCAAGTTTATCGACCAATTAGTTCGGATCGTCCCAGTACACGTAATCGATTGCGTTATCGGTGACTGTCATCGAATTGTCGATAGGCAATCCTCAATTTTGATGCGTACCCACGCCCGCGGTACTCGCACCGTCCGCGTCCGCCGCCCCTGCCCTTGCCCCTAACACGTCTGACACCCACTGTCCGCACCCCGCCGATCAACGGTGCCACGATCTTCTTATACGTGTACCCCTTGTTACCCAGCGTGCGCTTGCTCGGCGAATGATTTCGCATATGCGCGTTCGTTGTCAACAGAATGCGTCGTTACGAGCGAAAAGCCTCGTCTGTGCACACGCGATCGTTGGGCATTCGCACGAACAGCAGTTCCTACAAACCCCGAGTCCCCGCGTATCGCGTTCCGTTCACGCGAACGTTATCCTCTTCGATGGTGAGTACGGATTCACCGATCATTAGGTCTTCGTCGCACCCTAAATATACGCCGTACACGTTGTTGATCCGTTTCCGTATATACACATTGACATCGTCAACGGGTTTACGCAGCACATCCAAATCGCAAACCTTTGCTGACGACTCGTGATCCTGAATTTTTTCGCGGTTTTCGTCGCCGACATCATTGACAACTTCTTCATCATCCTCATCTTCATCATCATCATCCTCAACAATAGCATCGTTGTCGTCGTCGCCGCTAGAATCTGAAAGGTTGTTCGGACGTTCCTTGGATGTAGAAGGAGTAACGGGCCGAAGTGTATTCGAAAATTGTTGTTGTTGTTGACCGTGTAACGCATCCACTTCCCGACTCTTTATTATCTCTAGAGACACCAAGTCAGCGGAACTCGTTTTCACACGGCACGATGCCCCACCACGGCCTCGAGGCAGGTGCGTGGGAAACTGTAACGACATATTTTAATAAAGGACAGACCGTTTCCAGAACTCCTAATAAGCACTACGTCATTTCTCCCATCACCTTCGATTTTTATAGTCACGACTGAGAACCGAAGAGCAGAGATCTGACTTGTAAGCGGGAATGTTCCTAGGGATGGACGATATTTTATTTTTCTTGTGACGACACGGAATACCGTCACAGTCGTATTCGTGTTTCGTCTTCACTGACCGCAATCGTTGAGCGCGTTTTCAACGCCGACGCGTTCACGATTAATTGCTTCAACGGTTTGACGATGGGTCACGTGCTCGCCTCCACAGCCGCTTCCGTAGCCATTTTAACAATTTTCAAGGTCAAGCACTTTTTACGTATAACGTCGCGGACTTTAGCGATTTCCACCTTTGCATGCACCTTTGCGACCACGTCCCGGCGTTTCGTTCCATTTTATCGATGACGTCGGCGATGTTTTTGCGTATGCTTCGCGTCGACGTTGCTCGAACTATCCTTATTGATCACCACCAAATCGTATCCACGATGCCAACATCTCGCGCACAAGCCATTGAACGACTCGACCGTCATGTACGTGGTCACGTACACACGACGCAAGTTCGTGCCATCTTGTTTGAACCGCATGAGAAAATTCGCGTTGTCCCTGATCAAATGTTTAGGTATTCTAGCGTACGACTGACACAAATAAAAGCAATCCACATTCGCGTGACGACCCATGGAGAAGTATTTGCGTATCGCGTTCTGTTCGTCGCACGCCACGTCGTCGAACACGAAAATCGAATCGGGCCGAGCATCTCTCTGTGGGATGATTTCAACGTTGTCGGAGTAGGGAAAGTATTCGATTCCGCCGGCGATATCGATACTTTGGCTGATGCCCCGATTTCGAGTACACGTACATGTTCTCGAAACACAAACCGTTCGGGATCTCTAGCATGCAGAAGCACGTTCGTTTTTCCGCACCCGGACGGACCCCAAATCTCACCTTGCACGCTGTTCAGCAACAACGGGCCGTGTCTGTTCGATCGACTCGCATCCCTATCATCCTCGAGCATTTTTTTTTTGCGATCGCGCGAATAACGTCCGGCTGTTTCCCGAATCGCATGTTTGCGGTGTTTATCAGGTACTCGCCCGCGTGTGACGAGGGACGACTATTTATATTAGTGGCACGCGTCGTGCAGGTCACTCTCATTGTGATCGGTGGAGCGTGCGTACGCGTGTGTTATTGTAGTAGCTATCGTGGTTATTCTATCATAGTTATTCTAACGAATATGGTCATACCAACAACTGCAACGTCTCATGGACTAGGGAACAATCAGAAGGGGAAGAAGGATCTGAAGAAGTAGAATAAGAACTGGATCCGGTCTCGTGAACGGTATTATAAACCGCTTGCCGTTCGAACTACACGGTCCGTGTTATCAGTTTTGCGGACCTAGAACACGTCTGCTAAAGCGAGTGGCTCGTGGTGACGAATATGTGAATTCCCTGGACGCCGCGTGCCGAGACCATGATATCGCGTACTCTCGTATAAAGAATTTGGAGGGAAAACACGAGGTCGGTTGTGCGGTAACCAAACATTGCGCGAGAACAAGTGTTCACGAACGACACGACCTTTGGTGAAAAAGCTGCAGCGACTGGTGTGTGGGCAACGATGAAGGCTAAGACTAGACTCAGCATGGGTGTGAGAAGGATGAAACGGAAACAGAAGTCTAGATGGAAACAACCGCAACGGTAACGACGACATCATAACCTAAGAGTGGCGAATCGCGGCGGCTTTCTTCCGTTTCTTCCGTTCGTGCTGCCCGCTTTATCGGCTATCGGAGCATTGGTCGGTGGAGCGGCTGGAGTAACCAAAGCAGTCAACGATGCGAATGCATCTCGAAAACAGCTGGAAGAGTCGTTGCGTCGTCATCGGGTAACGGAGAAGCGAGGAATGCATCTAGCACCGTACAAGTGACGCACGGGCTTGAACCCGAGATGCCGACGCCAACGACGATTGCAAACAAAGAAAAAAAAACGCCGATCGAGTAAGCGCGTGGCGACGGTGGCGGCGCAGGACAAGAAAGCCAGGGAACTTCCGCGACCGCTGTTCTCGACAACAATTGTGTCGCATTCATGTTCGTTGAGATTCGATACGAATTGAACGGTATCGAGATCGATCGTTGTCGAAATCCGGGGACCGCTACCGCGTTGAAACATTACGTTTCGTTGTCAGTCGATAGAAGCAACGTGTTTGCGAATGCCGGTTGGGATCATACCATCGCGTTCGATATAGACATTTTTCATACGGGCGCATTCAATTTCTGCGTATCCCTGAACGTGTTATTAGGATTCTGCGAGGATTACAAACACATTGTGATGAATGCGCTGATCCCCATTCGATCGCGAGTCGATCGCAAATCGAGAAACCCCGATACGTGATATTTGTTATGCCAACCGATCTTAATAGAACCGCGAGCAGTTTCGACGCGCGTGAACTCATCAACGTTCGATTGTACCTAAATTCCGAGACGTATCCGTACGCCGACTTGCACTTGGTTTTCGGTAAGTGTAAAAACGCGCTCCTGTATGATGTGTACGTGAACTTCGACCGACCGTACTACGGTCACGGAGAACCGTTGCTGACCAATACGCACCTATCGCGGTCATAGATTTTTCTACTCAAGACGAGTCGTTGAAGAGCGCTACGGTGGATGTACTGTATGATCATATACGATCGTGTAGTCGAATACGGCCCTTTGACCAACGTGGTACGCAAATTAATATAGTGGACGTGGGTGTAAGTGAATAATCATCGAATACTAATACTACTGTGGATACTGCTACTATGAATACGTTGATGTTGATATCGTAATCCTCAGTTACTGTTTCGGTACCGACGCTGCTACTTACACGAATAACGATGTTCGTCGTTGTTGACCTGCAAGGTTTCAAAACCGAACGCGACTTCGTCGCGAAAGAGATTGCGATTCGCACAAAAAGCAACAACGACAGCGACAATAACAATGAAACGCCGACGATCAGCCACTGGATCTTAGAATCGCCATACATCTGAAATCATCTGAATTCGTTCGAGAAATGTCAGCGTCCAGGCTCGCGAAGCATCAGCACAGACTCCGCTGTTCTGATGGCTGCGTTCCATGCTCCAAACTTTCGGAACTGTTCGCCAGCGCACTCGCGAACATCGTCTTCGCCATCGTGAAAGGTGCGGAAAAGAAAACCTGGATGCTGGCACTACTACCGGACATAATCATTGAGGATATCTGCGATATGTACAATCTGAAGGATGGCAAGATCAACAACGCTCGAACCATTGAGGACGACGGTGGCTACGACGTTGACGATGATTATTGTGGGATCACGCCTAACACCGTGGACAACTACGATGATACCAACGTTACTAACCTGAAGTCTATGTCTTCAACGAATGCCCCTCGATGCGCGTTTCACAACACGATGGCGTTTGCGCACTGGAGAACGTCCATAAAATATGGTATTATATACATTGCATCGCCTAATGTAAATTCTATACACGCATTGCATCTACTTTAAGCGTCATATGTAAAGAACGAATATGTAAGAATTATGTTTTTTGTTTTCTATAGCGACAAGCATAATGACAGCGACGACTGCTTCCTTTACCCGCGAACAGGAATATCCCTTTGATTTCGACGCTGTTGTTGCGAGTGCAGCATCGGGGCTTCACGCTCGCGATAATGCACTTCAAACTGTTCGCTAGCAACTTGGTGATGCTGACTTCTATGCTGGCGGGGATCTATTTAGTGAAATCATCGATAATGCCATTATTACTGACGATAATAGCGCCATATTTGCTGACGATGTTGTAGAGTGGGATAATTAAGTTCAATAAATTACTCAATCTTGAAAATCTTAATATTAATATGTCTCTAATTACTCACCTATCTTCCAACTTCCCTGTGAAATAACATGTCAAGTATTTGCATGTATCGAGATTATGAGTGAGATAAGGGCATGTGAAAGAGCGGGAAAGCATTTTCTTCGGCGGATGTTTACACGAACGCGACATCGCATTCTTCCATGGCGATCATGAGGCGGTTGCGCTATTTAGATTAATTAATCTCGAATAGTTATCGCGTAAGAGGTTGTCGAATTACAGTATCCGCGTTACATCCTTTCGCGCCTTATCTTTTGCACCTGCGCACCGATTCCCGCACGCGCACGGAGATTGCGCGGCAACGATACGCGCCCAAAGTACCTTAAACATTCAGCAGGTAGACAAAGTATCTCAAACATCTAACAGGTGGCGTCAATATGGGAGCTGTGGCGAATTTCCATCGAACAGTTGACCAATTATTGAAATCCCCCTCCCCTGTGACGACATCCCCTAGCCCTCGGTGCGGTACCCCTGCCCCGCTTCACCCCTCACCACCCGTATCCAGAAATGGCATTGCCTACCTAATAACCGTTAATGGACCGAGAGTGAACTCGTGAATTTGCAAGTTCAGCTAAATAATACATTGTAGGTATACCTTAGTTGCGAGTACAAAAAGGACATTACAAACTACATTGGCGGAATACCAAAATAATTTAAACGAAAAGTCCAGAAAATAAAGAACATACAAGCTAAACTAACACCTTCGGAAAAAGTACGTGCGATGTTTCTAGAGGCACGGAGGATCCCTTTCAAACTCATTCCGTCAGTTGAACAAGAAGTAGATAGCCGAGGGCACTTTGGAAAGAGTCAATACCCCGGCGTGGCCAACACCAATGGTCCCAGTCCTAAAGAAAGGAAATATAATCTGTTTATGCGGAGACTTTAGCATCACGTTAAATAACAGCTTGCAAATCCACGAGTATACAGGGTGTCCCAAAAATGTCGGAGTTCCTTGAAAGGGGTGACTCAGGGGGTGATTTGAAACAACTTTTTCCTTAGCGAAAATATTATCCGAAGCTTCGTTAACGAGATATTAACAAAAAACCCCGACCAATCAGAGCGCGCGCCTTCCGCCCGAGCTCCCGTTGTAGCGTTGGCTACGCGGCAAGCGGCTGCGCTTGTACTACGAAGGTATGAACAAGCAAGTTGGCATGCACCGTAGGAAACCGCGTTACACAATTTTATTTTAAAGCGAAATCTTAAATAATAATTGTTTGAAGTGAGAGGACAAGAAATACGCAAATTTCGTTTTCAAATAAGGCATAAACGAAAAGGTAATGTAACAAAAAATGTACGACAAGTGATCATAATTCGTTATTGAGGTAAAAATCCGTAGTTTAATCACGGCTAACATAACTAAATTTAAAAAATAATATTAGGTGTATGAATAAATTCTTTCAGACTGGATTTACATAATCGGTATAAAGCAACCGAATTTCTATCGCAGTGATATTCGTAAGCTACCAGAAAAATGGCAAAAGATAATTAACAATAATGGAAATTATTTCGATGATTGAGTTGTTTTCATATTTTTTTAAATCAAACTTATTGAACTCTAAAATCGAACAGAATTTATTTCTACACCTAATAATCACTAATAAATTAAATAACACTCACCCCTACGGGCATTCCTTTCCTTCCTTTCCTTCCTTTTCGGAAACCTGTGTCACTAAGTAGGTCACTGTGCCGATCCTGGTCATCGGTGGACGAAAAGATTTATGGTAGGGTTGCGCCGAGTGCACAGCTGATCTCAGGTACACGACACCATCCAAAGTTAAGGGTCGCGAAAAATCATTTGCGGATTCGTATTCAATGCACAAAAATCTATAAGAACTAGGTATTGAATGGTACTAGTCCAGATGGTTGTTGAATAGTGTTAATAAACTCTTCCATGAGATTGACTCCTCGATCAGCCGAATCGTTAACTACTGCTTTATTTACTATATTCAATCGAATATTATAATTAGGATGATTTTCACATTCTAGAGGATCCTTATTTATAAAATCTGTTGAAACAGTGTAATATTGATTAACGTATCAGTTATTTTATTACAATGTTGAAATCTGTTATTTATAATTTTATGAAAAAATGTCTTAGACAAGAGTTGTACTGCTTGACGAGGTAAATACATATAACGCCTGCGAAAAAAGTTTTTCTGAAGGTTAATTTTCGAGATTTCAAGGTCATGCTTTTTTTTAGTGATCTTGTATTTTGTTTCTACATTATTACAGGACGTAAAACTACAAATTCAACCATGTACAAATAAGTACATTAACGATATACTACTTTGCAGAAACACGAGTTCCGAATATAAAAAAATTTCAAATTCGATTTTCCGGTTTCCCGTTGTCCGATCGATTTTAAATTTTGCACTGATTATGCTTTCGTCCAGTGGCACAATTCTAGAGGGTGTCCCTCCCAAAAATCTCAAAATTAATTTTCTCCGAGTATAACTAAAGTCCACCCTAATGTACACAACTAATGTATATAAGTTGAAAAATTAATAAAAAATTTAGATTCAACGAATAAAATTACTGGATATCGATTATGGCCATTGAGTGCTAGTATTCGGTAATTCGGGTGGTTCAGAATCCTATATAATCGGACGCTTAAGGGGGGAGACCACTGTAAAAAATCGAAAAATCGATTTGTTCTATTTTACATTTTCTGTAAAACGCACGTTTTAAGAATGCTGTCTCCAAATTTTATGAAGAAATTCGCAAAATTGACGGAGATTTGGTATTTTCCGTTTTGCTTCTATTTTTTAACAACATTTCCCCAATTTCATACCCTGAAAACATGATTTTTTCAGTGGGCCACCATTTTGTAATTTTGTACGATTTTTACTTTTTTTGATCGTCATGTAATAGAGATAGGCTTCTAGTTTCTAAATATTTTTGCCTTTTTGAATTCGAATTAACCATATGGCCTGGGCACTGTCAATACGACAAGCACGATTTTGCCGCAGCGCAAATTTTGACGCAGTGTATACAGGAAACGGATTTATGAATTTGATTGAAAATTTTTTTTTCTTGCCCTTCGATATGTACATATTAACTATACTAAGCAATACATTGATTTACTTGCATTGTTTGGTTGAAAAAAATTCCCGTAAGCACCCTTACATTTCAGAACATTACAGTGGTCTCCCCCCTTAAGTTGGATATTCGTTTGTTAGTAAACTCTGTCCAGAGGCTTTTTTTCGTACTTCCCGATAACCTACAAGGTTCAGATTTAGCATGAAGTTTCCTCGGCCCCCAAATATGCCGTAAAATATCCAAAACCTGGAAAATTCGGTAATGAGTAGTAACTGTGGCCTAAAACAGGTATTATGTACAATATAGTAGTGTAAATCAGCTCGAGCTGAAAGACAAAGCGAGACAAGGTATCATGCTTTCTCTCTTTCATAGTTGCCATCGTGTCGACTCTTTCGTCCTCTCTCGCTGGCTTACGAGTTATTCCACCCTCGACCGAATGATTCCAAGAAGTGGTGGAGATACAAATCTGCGCTCAGCATAGAGTTGAAATGCGCTCTTTATTTGGACTCTCGTGAAGGCAAACGAAAAAGCGCTGTTATAAGAGCGAGTATGCTCCATAAATTCCTTTGATTCGAGGTCTTTGTCACACATTAGTTGTTGTAATAACATTGGGAATTATTTCATTTTGGGGGGGGGGGGTATTCAAATGCCGCCAGGCAGTGAGTCCGGGCACTTATGTAACTTAGGCTCCTCGAAATCCCCTTCAGGTGACCAATTAGACAGGTACCCATCTGGTATCCAAAAGTTGTAAACATTGGTATTTTGCAGGGAAAATTGTTTCTGGAGGGGGGTCGAATAAAAATGTGCTTACCATAGGCGTCTTATTATACACACAGGATAGTAACGCCGGGCGAAAACAGACTAAAAACTAGTAATATATAAGTACTTACATTGGATATAGGCGTTAAATCAAATATCCATCCTTAGTAAGTAATAATCGTCATTATTAGCTCGAATTTTCGAGTAGTATTAGAATTTTTAACTCGAAATTAATTGAGTAGTTGGAAAAATTTCAAGTTATTCGTTTGAAATCAAGTAGATTTTATGCAGCAAGCTGGGCAAGCATTTACACCACTGAGATAATTCGAAATGATCTAATTTTGTCAAACTTGGTGGAATATTTAAGTGTGATGGCTGAGAGTAGGGCGTGCAAACGTTGAGGTTTGGATTGAGACTGAGCTGTTCAGGTGGGGGCCGACAGGACCGTATGCATACGTGACACAAGCTATTTAAGGGCACTCCCCGGTCAAATCGCGCGAAAACATAGGTGACATTTATGATTTTTTCTAGAAAAACGTATACAATGTATGGGTGTAAAACCTTTTTTCACTTTATTCTGCTACAAATGTAGAGTATAAAACAATTTTTTTATTTCATTTTTGGCTACTCCTGAGTCTGATATGCATTGCGTGCTGCATCGTTGTAAAAAAAACATGGCCTGGACTATCGCCACAATAACATTAAACAGGATCATCCAAAATCAAAAACCCAAAGATATTCCTTAATTACAGATGTGTGGTTATCCTGATACCCTCGGGCAGTGTTAAAAAACAACTGGGCGATGATTGCCATATGTTTAAACGATAGGGTCCCGAAACATAGGTTTTTTCGCATAAAAATGTTTCGTAAAAATTGAGTGCATGAAAATTCACAATATAGGGTAGCGCGGAAGCCAGTGTAATTACGAATAGAACCCCTTCTGAATGTTTAGATTCGGTCAAGAATTGCATTTTTTATCATGGCGATATTGCGTGAAAAATTGTTTCAAGAAAAACATACTTAAAGTTTGACGCCGACCGCGTTCGTCTAGTGACAGGGACTTGCCCGTGAGTGCCATATTTTCCATGCGTTTATTCGATTAAAACAAAAGTCGATTCTTGTTTTAGATGAATAAATGTATTAATTAATTAAAAGAAAAATTATATTTCTATCTATTATACCTGCGTCACAATCCATCTTCAAAAACATTTATTTTTAAGGCCGTCACACTTTTGATCCTCCTGACCAGCCTGTAAAATCTGTACCGTTAGGAATTTCGTTCTAAAATTTTACCTGGTCATTCTTGAGATGTTGTGAGATAAAAATATACAAAAAAAAATTTTTACTCTTTTGACCGGGGAGTGCCCTTAAAGTATTACTTGGATAATCGAGTACTTGGGTCGATTCGAAAAAAAAACATATTTTACGCGGCTTGAATTTGAAGTACTTGAATATTTCAAGTATTTGGCAGCTCCACTCCCAACGCATTACCAGCATAACTTTCGAGGAGGTAGAACTATCATTCAGGAACAGAATATACCGATGCATTGATGCTCAAGGTCGTTCTTTCGAATACAGAAGATAAAGAATATTTTCTGGACGTTCAGCGAGAGAATACATTAAACGATCGTAAATGACCTTGAATAGCCTTGGATTACTAATATATCATAGGTCAATGAACTTGGCTTGAGGTAGGCAACAGGCCTGACTAAAATAGTTACTATTCCATTTAGAAGAACAAAGTTCACCTTGAAACTTCACGGACACCTCCACTTAGGAAAGATGTCTGGGCATCATAAGATGCCCCTCCCAAAATAAAGTAAGTTTTACCTATAACATTTTTCGAATAACGAATAGTTCGGGAGATAATTGCGTGTATAGATAAAAATGGGACATCCTATACACGATCTGTAAGTTAGCTAATTAGCGAGGAGTGTTTGAATGTATATAATAATTAGAAATAAGATGTTTCGATTGCATGTGTGGCTCCCGATAGGTCACTTTCAATATTTGCTGCCATAGGATATATGAATGTTCAGAGAAATTAGAATTTTAAATATTTAATTTCTCGTAAGAACATAGATATTGAGCTTTGTATCTATTGTAAAGTTTTACGCAGATCACACAGAGTGATTGTCAGAAAGTGATTGAACACCAAATTTATTGAATAAAAATAACGTACTCAAGCGTGCAGTAGGCCAAAGTTGGTCCTCAGGTTGAACATTTACCTGTTTAGGTATACCATCTGATTTTTAGTATATATAGTATAATTCTACAGAAATTAATCAATGTGCAAAATAAAAGTCCGAATCGTCTCTTAAATCATTAATTTTCAAATAAAAGCTTGTTTGTGATGAAAGTGACATTAACACTTGACAAGTGTAAATGTTTTAGGGGAAGCATACTGATGTTATCTTTAAGTACTGTTGGTTTGGGGATTGTTTATTGCAGAAACCAACCAACACTTGAAATTGACAAGCTTGTTTAATTGATTTGTTTATTTGTTTAAATTTTGTAATTTATTTGAATGTATTTAGAGTTCTATACCAGTCGTGAGAGTGAACGAAGATGATGCAAATGATGATCACATAATTTTTCAAATCAAATGTCGTTGATCGATTAAAAACCATACATATATTGCACGTCCATGAGAAATTTATTTTGAACGGTAGAAATTCAACAAAATTTAAGCTGTATTAATGTTATTACAAACGAAACTCTTTATTCTTTTAAGTTTTTTTCTATTTTTCAATAAATTCTGTGAATGCGTAAAGTTTTTATTATGATTTCTCAACAGCCTAAGCCTAATATAATAGACACTCAATACAATAAAATAAAAAATCAATCGCTATATGTTTTTATCTCAATTAGCCTGATAAATGTACGAATTACGAATCGCCAATGGGTTTGGTGCGTAAATAATAAGAAATAGACCGTTATTTTTTCACACGGCGAGAGAACGTATGCCAAGTGGTGCGCTGAACCTCGTGGGAATATTTCAAGGGAAAGGTGGGATTATTCCGTGATTCTTAATGCCAATGTATATAGTAGTACGATAGCAATTCAAACGATGTAACGTAATACGCGAAAAAACTGCTATAATTTTTGTTTTAAATCAGACTTGGGAATTAAGACCTGCCTTAATACTCGAGATTATATCATTTGTATCAATAGGTTCCCACATCATTCCACAGAGCACGATTGTCGATGGGTTTTTTTGACAGTGAATCCTCTGTAGGCCTATTCCACTAAATTTTAGATTTACCCAGCACGTCTAAACGTGCGCGAAAATCTAGTTCTCCCAAACATATTTAAAATTTTAATAGTAAAACACGTTTTTCCAATCCATTTTTTATCACGCGACACAGTGGAATAGGCCTACAGCGAATCAACAGACGCGGTCGCGTCTGGAAGCTAATTCCCCCTTCCCCTCTACCCAAAGGCACACTGAGCGACCATGTCTCTATACACGAAAGATAGCGAAATTGACAGGTCGTCGGAGCTATTTTAGCCTTATTATTTTATTTTATGACATACCGCCGGTGTTTTTACATGATTAAGCGAATCTTTTTTTTTCGAACCCATATGTCGTTTTACTTAATGTATCGAGCTATTTGTCTAAAAGATATAAGATTTATTCTGAATTAATAGTTATAAAAATGATACTTTTAGGATTACGAGGTATGACGTCACGTTTTCCTTCTCCACTTGACGCCAGTAGGTGTCGCCTCGAAAGCATAATTTATAAATGTCACTTGGCTGTCATTCAACCATAACCTGCTAGTTGTTAACATTTTTGAAATTCCACGATGGTAAAGAAGATCTCGCGCGATAGCGGCGGGAGATTCATAGGAAGCAAATTTTTGCAAAAGATTCAACAAGACGCATATGAATTTTTTTTAGCATTATGCAATAATTTAAAAGGGCTCCAAAAAATAGTTCAATTTGAAATGACAACGTCTGTACACTGTAGAAAATGTTCTCATAAAGAAACAACCACTACCAGCCATTATATTCTCCCCTTGGCAGTAAAAGAATTGTGTTTAAAGTCAAAGAGAAGTACACCCTTACAAGATTATGTTAATATTGCTTTACCGATTGGTTGGAAATCGAGTTCGCAAAAACTGTGCAAACAATGCTCTGAGCAAATATTTACTAAAATTGAAATTACTACTCCGCAAATAATTATTATAATGCAATTGTTGTTGTTCTCTTATGATGAAAATGGCAGCATTATTAAAGAAATTAATTGTAAAATTACCGCTGCTCCACAACCAATATCAATATGTAATAAAAAATATAAATTACTAAGTGCCGTATTTCATAACGGTCCTCATCCCCAGAACGGTTCATACTGATGCATGATACGTGATGGTAGATCAGCATGGAAACGTATTGGCAATGACAAAATTAATCAAACGAAATGGCCCAAAAACGCCAAAAATGTGTATATTTTTTTTGCAACGGCAAAATTGAAAAGAAATCATACGTTTACACAATTTTATTCAGCTTCGATCCTCTGTTTGCTTCTTGTATCTTTGCTACATATCTGAGAACTCGAATTTAACACAAAATCCACCAATCCACTGAATACGTATTACCACACGTATAATATAATTTACATATTTAATCAGGGTTAAAGGTAGGATTAATTAGAAAATATTTAATAAACTTATTAAAAAAAAAAGAAACATATCTGAGTTTAACGTAAACGAACATGTAAAATTCGCATACGTTAGAAAGCCGTTAAGGTGGAAAACAACAGAACAAAAATTCACAAATTATGAAAAAATGATGAAATCCCCCCCCCCCCCCATAAACATGATTCATGTATGAAAGAAGCTAATTCCATTTAATTCACGAAAAGTTCTCACGCAAAGATTGTGAAATCATTTTTGCTAATTCCAATTGTACCTTTAATTCACGAAAAACATTAAAAACATTCTCAGGCAAAGATTGTGAAATCAACTTTGCTAATTCCAATTGTATTCTCGTTCTCCGTTCGAACACTGATTCCTCTGTCACTTTTTATACTTGACATTCCTTTATTGGCCACAAATCAATTCAGTGCTCAGATTTTCAGCTTCGGTTTTAAGGAATTAGCGGGCGTTGTATAAGAAAAAACTATGAAGTCGACTTAAAACAAAGTGTTTCATATCACTAGTGCAGGTTGGCGAATATGCTATTAATCTATTACCGACTTTGATTCGTTTAAATTAGTCTCTACCAAGTTTTTATTATTTTCCATCGTAAAACGATTTTCATACGACATTTTTAACAGAAGATGTCCCTCCTATAAAAGTTTTTGTGTCAACTACAGGCCTCACCCGCTAATTCCTTAAAACCGAAGCTGAAAATCTGAGCACTGAATTGATTTGTGGCCAATAAAGGAATGTCAAGTATAAAAAGTGACAGAGGAATCAGTGTTCGAACGGAGAACGAGAATTTTTAATGTTTTTCGTGAATTAAAGGTACAATTGGAATTAGCAAAGATGATTTCACAATCTTTGCGTGAGAACTTTTTTCGTGAATTAAAGGGAATTAGCTTCTTTCATACATGAGTCATGTTTATGGGGGGGGGGGGGAGGGGGTACCATTGACAAGAAAAACGCATCGATAATAGTACCCCATGGGTGATGTGGAAACCTATTGATACGGGTGTCGCTCCAATGCGCCGCGCGCGGTTCATTTGGTACAGATCTGAGGCGTTCCAAGCAGCTTGACCGCCGCGGGGGCCAAGACGCGCGGCGAGAGAAAGAGGGCGTTGCTTCTGAAACTCGGCCGAAAAGTTCACTTAATTCCCAAGTCTGTTTTAAATGAAACTGTCTTTTCAATGCGCCATCATGCAGGGATCTACCACTCCGGCACACCTGTCTCATCTAAAGTTCAAACTGATATACTGTCTATTCTCATACTTGACAGAATTGTTGTACTGATTCTGATTGTACGTAACACGACACACTCGCTATTCAATGTCAGTATAAACGTGAATTTCGATAATTACCATGACCGTTTGACATTACAAAATTGTTAACCAGCAATTTGCAACTTTCCCATTTCATTCTTTAATAGGAATAGATAAAATGGCAAGTTTAACAACTCTTCTTTTTCGTTACAGATTGGTCAGTTTTATATTAGTAATTAAACATACTTATTTCTATGAGGCAGTGCTAATTTTCTCTGATCATAATCCAAGGATTGGAATACTTAAAATTAACTATCACTTTTTATACATATGTGTAACGAATTTATTAATTTCAACTACAACACAGGCGACAAAATATAATTGAAAACGTAGCGATATCATATGTATAAATGCCGGAAAAATGAAGAATGATATTTTCTTTTCCCATAATGCTTCAATTTAAAAAAAAACGACTTGTGTTATTATAATATAAGAAGTTTTTGAATCTCTTACTTATTTTTCAGATTAAAATATTTATAAAATATTCTTAAAACATTTGTAAATAAGTATTGATAATTGTTATATAGTTGAGAATCGAAAAATATTATATAATTAATGTAAAAATATGACCCTAAGTTGGATTTGGAAGTTCGAGGTTCAAAACGTTCGAACGTTCAAAAAGTTCGCAGCGGTTCAAAAGTTCGAAACTTTTGACCACTGCTCCATCGACGCTGTTGGAAATATGGTAGACATTTTAGAATGTAATGACACGGTATATTTTCAATTAATTGGGTTTACTTAGCTTCTTTTAATTCCTATGCTGCTTTGTTGTATGTAAAGACATTAAAGATCGCATAAAACACTTATTTCATAAAGCATGTACGAAAGTTCGATGTATCAGTTACTCCGACACGTAAAAAACGACGGAAAACTCGGTTATTCATTTTGTTAACTACGGGGCACCAAATCGGAAAATCTGAAAAAATCAGAGCAATAGTAACAATGATATGTACTCACATAAAAGTATAATTATAGTTCTGCAACTGCTTCAATACACAGCTGGCATATTTCAGTATTTCTTTGCGTTTTTTTATTTTTCACAACTTCGATTTTCAATTAAAAAATCCGAAACAATTCCTTAATATCTGCATCGGTAGCAGAAATGGCACTGATTTTTTTTTTAAATTCATGCACTAGTGTAGGAGAAATTCAGCCAAAACGAGATTTTCAATTTTTGCCATTCACTACCTCCAAGTTGAGGTACAAAGTTGAAACTTGCCAAAAATTGGCTTGTTTTTAAACAATTTTATTTGACGATTCGTTTTAAAGGAAAACTTCAGTCGGATGTTTTTTGTCAAAACCAGTTATCACATACAATGCTGTAATGTTCAACTCTCCCAAATATCAAAATTTCTATTTAAAATTGTTCATCGAAATTACACCAATCGTTATCGTAACTTTATTTTATAGAATCCTATAAATTCCGTTTCTAATTCTTACATCGTTACACGAATAAAACTCTGTAGCTGGTTGGCATTTCTCAATTCATGCTCCATTTAAAATATATTAATTATGCAAGAAGAAAATCAAATAATATACTATTAAATAGAATATAAACACCTTAAAATAGGTATAGAAATTATTAATAAACAGTTAGAATTTCTATTGAATAAACTTGTTGACTCAAAGAATACGTTGCTTCTAGCATTTGAAAAGCACACTCTCAAACAATTTAGAATGATAAATGGCAACTATAATTAAATATTTCATTAAGCGCGGCAGCAGTATTGTTAATTTAATAATACTTTCTATACACATCTGTGTTACGCTAACGTATTGTAAATTGAAACTTTCAAATTATTCAAGCGATAAAGAATTACAGAGCGTTACATTCATTCCTGTAGATCGCATTATACTGCTTTTCAACAGCCTAAATTATGATGTAAGAAATCTCTATTCCATGGTGTATTTGAGTTCATTTGAACATTAAATACATCAAATTCATCTATAAGTGGATAGCCATGCACATTATCGACTTTAATTACTTATTTCTTATCTGTATTTGACATTATGGCACAATACTAAAATAAATCCGTGTTTCTGATTTCTGGCTAAGTGTTTATTAACGTTACTTGATTCATTCGAGCAGTTTACCTTCGGAAGATTGTTGTCCTTATCCTGCTGGACGAATTTTGCACCAATGGTACGGAGTATCTGCCACGTATTGTTTTATGTTCAAAGCACGCACGAAACCAGGAGAATCGGTGTTCACGGTACTACGATCAACACCAGACTAAACTGGTACCAGTCGCTACTGCGGTTGTAATATTCGACAACTTCCACCACTTTCTTACCTTCCCTACTGCCACGTATGTACCTGCCTATGGAAATGATTCGAGCGGTTTGTACCATCTTGTCACTTTCTTGATATACTGACATAGCTATATGCCACAGAACGTAATGTGTATGACTTCGTCGTTTTTCTTAATGTGTTTTGAAGTTCCGAAACCGTTTTAGATTCAAATAATATTTACTATGATTTTATGGTTACTTGATTCTTTATGAAGTCGATTATGCACTGATTTGGAATGAGTAAAGTTTGCGTCTTGATTAAAATTTGGAACAATGAATAAACCAAAAAATCTTTTATTTTTATAATGTACTTTACTGGAATGTATTTAATGAATAAATGATTTCACTTTTGGATTTGATGACTGTTTCTATTTGTTGTTTTAATTAGCAATAATTTTAAACTTCTTCAATTTCTGTATGAGAAATTCATATCTTATAAATGTAGTAATAGAAGAATCATAGTATAGAAATATTTATGTATTGATAATATATTTTTTTCTACAATTGCATGAAAATGGGTGTTTTTTACGCTTGATGAGCGGGAGCAAAATGACTAATTTCAGATGTATTCGCGTTTTCTACTTTTCTCCCAAGGGAAAAAGACTTTACGCGCATGCGTATTCGCATTTTTTACTTTGCTCCCAAGGAAATTGGAGTTTGCGAGCTGAATGAATATGGCGTTACCCTATGGTATGAAGAAGCAATTGTTCGACTAATCGTCATCGATCATGTGTGTTTTATCTTGATATTACAACTGTCACAGCACCCGTATTTATTAATTTCGACAGAATAAAAAAGCAATCGAACATGCATATTTGTTTGCGAATTGCTCAGCAGGCTTTCAAAAACACACCTTTCATGTAGTTGTTGAAAAAAATATGATTCTTCTATTACTAAAGGGTATAGCCGGTTAAGATGGTCAAATGTGCCTTTGAACCGAATTCGACTCACGATGAATCATTCGAAAGCTTATTAAAAAAGTAACATTTGTGGCAATTTTCAACTTCGTATCTCCACCCGGAGGGTAGTAAAGGGCAAAAATAGGAAATCAGGTTTTTGCCGAATTTCTCCTATACTAGGGGATGAAAATTTTTTAACAAAATCAGAGGCATTTCTGTTATCGGGGCACATATTAGAGAATTGTTTCAGATTTTTAAATTGAAAAACCAAGCTGTGAAAAATAAAAAACGCCAAAAAATTCCGATTGTGTATCGAAGCAGTCTTGGCACTATAATTATATTTTTACTGTAAGTACGTATCATTGTTACTATTGTCCTGAATTTTTTCAGATTTTTCAATTTGGTACGCCGCAGGTAAAAAAATTAAAAACCGATTTTTTCGTCGTTTTTTCCGTGTCAGAGTAACTTATACGTCGAATTACTTCATGAAATAAGTGTTTTATGCGATCTTCAATGTTTATACGTACAGCAAAACATCATAGGAATTAAAGAAACTGAAAAAACCGAATCATTTGAAACTGTTGTGCGCCTTACATTGTAAAAGTATCTACCGTATTTTTCAACGGCGACGGTGGCATAGCGGTAGAGTGTCGAGCTGCTCACTTCCTAACAGAAGTGACCAAATAGTGTTAGAAACACCTCAGTTCACGCTTAATTACAACAAAACTAATTGGGAGGACTTCCAAAAAGTAGTAACCGAAAATGACATTATTAACATTCCTCACAATAGAAATTTGAGTAATGCGGAGATTGATAAATATCTCGACAATATAAACAAATGTGTTAAAGACGCAATTCTTATAACAGTGCCCAGATTTAAGAGTGTAAACTCTACAGACGTATACGTTAACGCAAAAATCAAAGACCTTCTCATGACAAAAAGTAGACTGATTACCATTTTAAACAACGAATACAGACATCCGACTACGCTGGCTTCGTTTATCATCAATAGGACTAAATATTGCATAAAGAAATGTAAGAAAGAGATAAAAAAGGAATTCCAAAAATCTGTTAATAGATACTGGGAAAAAAAATTAAGAAAATTCCCATAAACTCGGCGGAGATGTTTCCGAAAATAAATTCAATTTTTAGACCTAAAGAAAAAATCACGATACCAAACCTAATAATACAAAACAATCATACAAACCTATTGAACAATGCAAATATAGACACAAGACAGTTACAAAGAAATAAAGACGGAAACTTCATTCTAGCTATTGAAAAAGATAAACAAAATGCAATAGGGGCCAATTTTGAAGCAGTCTACACACAAAATAAAAATCTAGGAAAACAAAGGTTAACAGAAATAATAGAAAGACAATATGAGGACGTTGTTAGGGATCTGGACTCTAGTACGCACACAAATGCCTCTCTGACTCAATTTTCAGACATGAATGTAGCCAGTGACCCACAATGGGACACGGATACAGAATATTTCTGTACCCCCTTGGAGACGCTAAAACTTTTCAGATCAATTAATAATAAAAAGTCATCGGGTATAGATGGAATCCCGAATATAGTTTTAAAACACCTTCCCTTTAGAATTATATACGACTATAATATATTATTTAACAACTGCCTCAACAATTGCTACTTTCCAGTGGAGTGGAAAACGGCAAAAGTCGTTCCAATAAGAAAAAAGGGGAAGAACCCCTCTGAGATAACCAGTTATAGACCTATTAGTCTTCTTCCAAATATTTCAAAGGTATTCGAAATTATATTAAAAAGAGCATTAGAAATATTTTTCAGTGAAAAAGAGATAATACCTGACAATCAATTTGGGTTCAGATATAGGCTAAGTACAGTACACGCACTGAACAAACTATCATCTGACATACACTTTGCGCTGGCCAGAAAGGAAAGCGTGGCAGCGTGCCTCATAGATCTGTAGAAGGCATTTGACACAGTCTGGATTAAAGGATTAATATATAAACTAAATAAGAAAGGATGCCCTCAGCACCTTGTAAAAATAATAGCAAATATGTTAAGGGGCAAAAAATTCTATATAGCGGGTAATAACCCCAAAACCGATCGCATTTTTGAATTGGCAGACGGGATGCAACAAGGGACTGTAACCGCACCAACTCTATTTAATTTTTACAATGCAGAGATACCAAGCCTTTTCGGTCTGGCGAGCGCGAGTGATATGTATACACTATTTTTTGCGGACGATCTGATTGTTTATTGTAGAGGCAAAAATGTAAAAAACTACAACAAAAAATGCAAAACATATATGACAAAATAAGTGATTATTATACGACATGGAAACTTAAAATAAATCCAAATAAATGCGAAACAATTTTATTCAGAGACAAAATAGTCAATAAGTGTAAAACTTTTCAAAAAACATATAAAACGTTCAAAATCCGAGCTAATGAAACCGAAATCCCTCACCTAAGGATAGTCAGGTATCTAGGTGTTAATTTAGATGAGCGCATGTTGCTGAACAAGCACTTAGACATCCAGTTAGAAAAGGCCAGGAAGGCCTTCCGATCTCACTCCAGAATCTTTTATTCAGATTATCTGAAACACAGAATAAAGATTTTATGTTATATGCTCCTGGTGCGCCCAATCCTCACATACGGTTGCCCGGTGTGGTACAATGTGAGTCCACATATGATGGAAAAATATAGAAAATTTGAGAGAAAATGCCTAAGGGCATGCACAAAAATATATAAAAGTGAAAGATCAAACTACAAATGGTTCGAGAACTGCAAAAATTTATATGATACAGCAGGAATCCCGAGGATTGACAGCCATATTATTAAATTAACTAGGGATTATTTCGCGAATATACCTAAGATCCAAAATAACGGACTCATTAGAAGCGCGATATATCCTAATGACGAATACTATAAGAACGCTTTGTTAACAAATAATATCCCTCCTGAAGCCTTCCCATTCCTGGATAAAACGGGTAGAATAACAGATCAAAACAACATTCCTACAATTTATCATCTCAAGAGAAAATCTACTGACAAAAGAATCATGTACGAACCAAACATTAACTGTTTAGATACGGAATGGGATAAGGCGTATATCATGGAGTTACCGAAAGTGGATAAATTAAACAAATATTTCCTAAATCCCAATAAATATTGGTGGCGTGAGGATACTAACTCATAAAAATAAAAAGAAATAGCGCGAATATAAGGAAACATATCTATCGCTGTAGAAAATACATAGTTTATTGTAAATATGTACATAGGTAGATCGAAAAAAAATTAATAGTATATCGGATGAATGTGTGTGTGTTGGTATGATGTATGAATGTTTCTCTTAATTTTAAGCAAATAGCCCATATACATGAGGTACAAAATAAGGTTCGGTTTTTTATAGAGCGGCACCGCTTTATTTATATTTTTCCGAAAGTTATAGTAACGAAGATGTCGCCCATCTCACTCAGGGGAAGGACAGAGAAAAAGAAAAAATTTATACATGTAACATAATAAAACCTGTTATTGTTAAAGGTTGTGAGCGTTGCTTATGCGATCAGGCAATCGAGTTGTAAACGATAGTTTGTAGATTATTCACTTAATGTACACTGTGATATGTATAATACTTGTACCTGAATAAAACTCTATATAAAAATAAAAAAAAAACAAAAAAGTGTCGAGCTGCTATACCGCTGCATACTTTTTAAACGTAGGTTCGAGCCTCGAACTTCCAAGTTCCTTAGGCTAAGTTTTTTTTTCGTTAATTACATATATTTCCTACGTACTACGCAATTTATGCGTCTTTCTACACGTGAATACTATTTGCCCTTTCTACACGTGACTACTGTTTGCCCTTTCTTAATCCAGAACATCCGACAAATAAAAGCACACCTGGGCCCATAGCCTGTTGCAATAAAATAGTCTGTGTTTGTTCTGGATTAATATTCGGTAATATATTTAGATATGAAGTTTACAATGAAATAATACTTTGAAATCAGTCTTATAAAAATTCTTGCACTTGTATCTCTTTGGTCTCATTTTTCTCTCGATGCACCCGCCCAGGCCTAGACACGCTTGCTTGTCCTGTCCAGAAAGGCAACTCGATGGGTGGTAGGATGCCTCTCTCGTAGTTCGGTAGCTGGCCGAACAGCGCTGTCTTAAGCACGAACAACATGCCCACTCGAGAATATATATATGCATCAAATAATTTACATCAACATAAAGTATCTACAGTATTGTCTCGTTAGCGACTCGCTGGTCGGGACCGGCGTTGAGTCGGTATCGTGAACAGAACCCTAATTCCGAGTGTTCGTTTCTCGCTTCTTTCTGGCCGTAGGGGGGAGCGAGATGGAACACTGCGTGCGCGGCGAGCGTGCGCGATGGTCGCAAGCGCTTACCGTGGGCACGAAAACCGCTTCGCAAAATTTTGACGCAGGCCCGTCACGAATCTTTTTTGCGCCCTAGGCGAACTTGCCAATTGCGCCCTTTATTATAATACATTTATTTGAGATTATTGATGACCTTACTCTGAATTTTTATTCGTAGTTTAAAACAGTTGCAGTGCAATTTGTAATATTTTATTTTAAAGTATATTTTCAACAATACCAGCAATGAAAATACCATTGTGCACCTCTTGTCGACTTTCCGCCCTAGGCAGTGGCCTAATTTTGCTTATAGGGACAAGCTAAGCTTACAGGCAGAGATCATTATGTACATAGCCAAAGAAAGTACATATATAACGCGTCTTAGACTAAATAAATCATTTATACTTTTGAAAAATGAAATTCTAATATTTTCTATTTTATGTACATATTTGTAACAACTATGCCAAATTTCCTAAATGAAAGGAAAGCCAATCTCGACGACCTTCGTACAATTGTATATATCAGCAACCAAGCAACAACTCATGCGCAGTAGGAGCACATACATAATTGTACGAAGGACGTCGAAATTGGCCTTCTTTTCATTTAGGAAATTTGGCAGAGTTGTTACAAATATGTACATAAAATAGAAAATATTAGAATTTCATTTTTCAAAAGTATAAATGATTTATTTAGTCTAAGACGCGTTATATATGTACTTTCTTTGGCTATGTACATAATGATCTCTGCCTGTAAGCTTAGCTTGTCCCTATAAGCAAAATTAGGCCACTGCCTAGGGCGGAAAGTCGACAAGAGGTGCACAATGGTATTTTCATTGCTGGTATTGTTGAAAATATACTTTAAAATAAAATATTACAAATTGCACTGCAACTGTTTTAAACTACGAATAAAAATTCAGAGTAAGGTCATCAATAATCTCAAATAAATGTATTATAATAAAGGGCGCAATTTGACAAGTTCGCCTAGGGCGCAAAAAAGATTCGTGACGGGCCTGCGTCAAAATTTTGCGAAGCGGTTTTCGTGCCCACGGTAAGCGCTTGCGACCATCGCGCACGCTCGCCGCGCACGCAAAGGACAAAGTGTCAGCGTCCGAAAGACGGAGCGAGATAAAACATCAACGCGTCGTCGCGCTCGTACCGTCCTCGCTCGCTTTCAGTGCCTCTCGCTCGCTCTCGTTCCATCTCGCTCTAGCTTTCGCCGGGCAAGAGTGAGACAAAAGTGGTGGGGATAGTGAAGAGTCGGTATCGTGTACACAAAATCGAGTCGCTAACGAGACAATACTGTACCGTATTTTTCAACGGCGTCGGTGGCGCAGCGGTAGAGTATCAGTAGCGCGGTGCTCGTCGCGCTGTACAGTCAGCTGACATAACCTCAAACCGCAGCTACACGCAAAAATTAAAGATAAACAAAATAAACCACTCAAGTAAGTTATAGGACATCACAAAAATGTAAATGGTCACCATCAATATCAAAAAGTACCACATAAGTGTAAAAATACATAGCCAGTTAAAGATCAGCATAACTTATGTGAAGTTAACACGTGGTGATGCAAATCTCAATACCTGTGCCTTAAAAATTGATCCGAAAATAAAAATTCCATCAGTTTTAAAATTCATAGGGCAAAGCTCCATACGGGCTAAGGCCCCAAAATACAATACATAGAACATAAAAATCACAAATGGAAAATACTGTGGAGATCGACAAGACTGCGGAAAACGGTGCACCACCTTTCAAGCTGGTAGCAACAGAATTAAATGAATTAAAGAAACTCTTTAAGAGTAACAAGGAAGGAGATATAAATGAAATTAAATTTTCAAAAGTATTAAGACAGTTATCAAAACCAAAGATGGACAAAAAAATAATAGCCCCAAATCTATCCAAAATAGAAAAAAGACAGAAACGCAGCAGTAATATGCAAACAGAAAATAGGCCCAAAGTCTGTTCTTCAAAAGATATATCTTACACTGAAGTAGACTACGTCATGGAAAAATCCTCAAACAAAAATTCCGTCCAGGAGCTAATAGAAGGATTTGAAAAAGAAATTGAAAATTTAAATAATACCATTCTGAGGTTATCAAATGAGCTGGAAGTAGAGAGAAGATCCAAAAATAAAGAAAATTCCAGCACATTAGTAACCGAAATAGAAACAAAAAATAGATTTGCAGCCTTCGATAACGAAGACACAGCAACTCCTCGTCTATCAACATCCGAAGAACGATCAGCCCCGGTAGGGAAGTTACCACAAAGCGGAAAAAAAAGACAGAACATGGATGTCCTTCCCTCCCATGATGTGAAAAGGTAAGGAAATACAGCCTCGCTGATACAAAACATGGAATACTCAACCGATAGAGAAGAAGCAGTTGGGAGGAGACCTAGGATCTTAGATGATATCAACAACAAGGAAACCGAGCCCCCACCCATCAACATCAGAAACAGCACACCAAAGAACATTATTGAAATAGTAAAAAAATCAGGTATAGATAATAAGTTTCATATAAAAAAATTAATGCTGAAAGCCATCTTCTGCATGTAAGCTCAACAGAAAATTTCAAAAAAATATGTTTCATTTTAAAGACTAATAACATTGAATTCTTTACGTTCACTAGAGCTGATCAAGTACCCGGAAAAAGCAAGCCGAGCCTGGCTCGGCTTGAAAAACCGAGCCGAGCCGGGTACCCGAAAGAACCGAGCGGCTCGGATAGAACCAAGTACTTGAATTTTTTTCAAGCGGCCCGAAAGAAACCGGGCGGATTGGATGGAACCGAGCGGATTGAATTTTTCCAAGCGGCCCGACAGAAACCGGGCGACTTGGAAAGTAAGCGGGCGGGCCCTAAGAAACTGGGTGGCTTGGAAAGAAACGAACGGTCCGCTCGACCTTCATTCGGACCGTTCGTTTCTTTCCAATCCGCCCGGTTTCTTTCGGGCCGCTTGAAAAAAATTCAAGTACTTGGTTCTATCCGAGCCGCTCGGTTCTTTCGGGTACCCGGCTCGGCTTGGAAACCGAGTCCCGGATTGGTTCGGATTTCAAGCTACCCGAATATTCAAGTACTCGTACAGCTCTAACGTTCACACCTAAGAGTGAAAAACCCATTAACTGGCTAATCAAAGACTTAGATGGGGACTTTGAAGAGCATGAAGTGCTCAATGATCTCCAAAACAAAAACATAGAAAATGTAAAAATTTTAAGCGTAAAAAAATTCGAAACTAGAAATTCTATAAACAATAATAGATCACTTCCTATCTTCATAGTTAAAATAGACCCGAGTAGTAACTTAGAAAATATTAAACAAATAAGAACAGTCCTTTTCTCCATCATCAGATGGGAAAAAATTATTAAACAAGAGCAAACTCAATGCAGAAGGTGTCAACGCATAGGACACACAGCGGCAAATTGTAATCTTCATTATAGATGCGTAAAGTGTGATCTTAAGCACAACCATGGCGAATGTACATTAAGTCCCCTGAATGAAAGGGGTATATTTGAATCAGCAGCTGAACCATACTGTGTAAATTGTAGAAAATATGGGCATCCGGCGTCTTACAGGGGATGCCCAAAATTGTTGGAAGTGAAACAAAAAATCATTGAAAAAAGAGAAAAAAGTAAGGTTCAGAAACTGAAGAACATCAAGCATGTAAATAATACTATAATTCCAAATAGATCCTTTAGCGCAGTGGTAAAGGAATCCAGAGTCCCAAAAATTGCATCAGTATATGAAAACCACACCCTTCACAATCTCAGACCTCCAATAGTAACAAATGATCAACCATTAGATCATCAACAAATACTGTCAGACATAAAAAATACAATAATAAGTACTATAGATGAAAAACTTAATAGAATTGTGGTCCAAGTGCAAGCAAATTCAAAAAAAAAAATAAACTCAATTATGGAATTTCTAGACATTGATCTCCAACATAATCTTCACTAGTTTACGCGCAAGCAAACTTACAATTCAGAATTTAAATTTTTTTTCGATTAATGTAAATTCAATAATAACAAATGAGAGAAGGGCATCTTTAGCTGATTTCCTGGACAAATATTCCCCAGACATAGTTCTTCTATGTGAAACAAAAACCAATGAATTACACAGAATTGGTTTTAAAAACCACAATATAATAAGAACGGACAGGACCCACTCAAAACAAGGAGGAGGAACAGCGGTTCTTATTAGAAAGGATATAAAATTTAGAAAAATGTACAACATAGTCTCAAAACCAAATACAGTTTTTGAATATACAGTAATAGAAACATCCATGCATGGTAATAATAGCTTTTATTTCATTGCAGCTCATGCTCCCTGCAATTGTAAGAAAGAATTTGTACAGGATTTAGGGAACCTTTTTGAAAAACTTAAATTGAATAGCGCGGAGAATTTTTACCTCCTTGCTGGGTATCTAAATGCCAAAAACGATTCATGGGGTAACGCCGTGAACAATGGCAGGGGGTCGTCACTATATAACTGGTATCAAAGTAACCAACTAATATTTAAAGTTACATTAAGAGGCACAGCTTCTCCCTCATACCCAAAAAGTGGTGCTTATATAGATCTATGTCTGTCGGATAGCAGAATAGACTTCCAAGACTTGTGGGATGACAAAATACGGTGTGTTAACTATGACAGTGATCATAAAGCACTTCAAATGCACATCACTATTGATAGATTCCCCCTTCTCCATTTTGAGAGACCTGAAGACAAAGCAAAAAGGAATTTTGATAAGGCTGATTGGGAAAATTCGCAGTTTATCTAGCAACGGAAACAGATTTACAAATCACAAATGACAAAAACCTTGCCAACTGTGAAATAGACACTCACATCAACGAGTTAAACACGAACATCATTAAAGCATTAGATCACTCAGTCCCAACAACGAACAATAACATTCATTTCACTGACAAGTTTATCAACAGCAAAATCAAAAAACTTAGAATGCAAAAAAGCAAAACAATTTCATTATTAAACAATTACACAAAACAAACAATCAATGTTGTACAATTGCCAAAGCTAATAAAAACACTAAAAGAAATACTCAAACAACTAAGATATGAAATAAAATTAGCCTTCACTGAATCAGTAAGTAAACAATGGAAACAACAAATAATCAACATTTCTATAAAAAATATCAAAAATCTATTTCCCAAAATCAATAGCTTATTCCGACAAAAAAACATGATATTATTGATATACTAAAGGTTCCCAGAAATGCAATCCCGCTCCTGAACTAAGCTGGCATTGATTACAATTTATTAAATATAGACAATGATAATAAATTTATGGTAGAAAACCCAAACAATAAACTTAACCTGTTAGGGGCCCACTTTCAATCAGTACACACCCAAAATGAATCATTGGGTAAAAAGCAATTGAATAACATTATTGAACAAGAAGTAAAACAATTAAAGTCAGAAATAGATAATGATATAAAAAACAATAAAACAGTATGCATTTTTTCCACAAATAACACCGCAAACGATCCGGATGAGGCTCTGATACCACCAAATTATTTCACAAACTTTACAGAACTAACAAGCATTTTCAAAAATTTGAACAACAAAAAATCTGCAGGTTTTGATGACATTCCCAATGTATGTTTGAAGAAACTCCCCCCCAGGTATATTTTCTATATAACAATCTTGTTTAATAACTGTTTGAATAGAACCTACTTTCCAATTCAATGGAAAAAAGCAAAATTAATAACAATAAAAAAAAGACAAGCAAGGTTATGACCCAGCAAGCTACAGACCGATAAGTCTGCTTCCAAATTTAAGCAAAGTATTTGAAAAAATTATAAATTCATCAATAAATGATCATTGCAATAGAAATAACATAATTCCAGAGCACCAATTTGGATTCAAACACCGTCACTCAACGATCCATGCATTGTCCAAGTTCACGGCGGATCTATATTGGCATAGAAACGCAGGGCAATGTGTGGGAGCGTGTCTAATAGATTTGGAGAAGGCCTTTGACACTGTTTGGTTAGAAGGTCTTTTCTTTAAACTGTTAAAGAAAAATTTCCCAATTCACTTAATAAAAATGATCTGGCAACTGCTACATGATAAGCAGTTCCATGTAACAGAAGGCAATATGACCTCATCAAGGGTCTTCAACATTAAAAATGGTCTCCAGCAGGGTACGGTGAATTCGCCAGTGCTATTTAATATCTTTGTGAGTGACCTGACGAGGCTATTTGACTTAAATAACAACAAAAATAAGTCGACAATAGCTTTCGCCGATGACTTGATAATCTATATAATCGGTAAAAACCCCTCAATCATTCAAAAACAGTTACAAAATCTATATAACAATATAGAAAATTATTTCAAAACGTGGAAACTGAAAATAAATGAAAACAAATGCGAAACAATTCTATTTAGGCCTTATATTTCAAAATTATCAAACGCAAACAATGACGTTAGAAGAAACTCAAACAAATTTGAAATAAAAACTGTAGCCAACTGCAACAATAATATACCGCACAAGAAAATAGTAAGATACCTAGGAATTGCCATAAAATTTAACTTAAATTTCAAACCACATTTAGAATTACAAGTTTTAAAGGCAAATAGGGCATTTCAAGCCAACAAAAAATTATTTTATGCAAAAGACCTCCATAAAGAGGTTAAGATTCTATATTATAAATTGTTAATTCGCCCAATTCTGTCATATGGTTGCCAGATCTGGTTTAACGTAAGTGCAGGCACCATGGAGTTATTAAGGAATTTCGAAAGGAAATGTTTAAGAGCATGTCTGGGGAAATATCGTTCACCAAAATCAAATTTCACTAAATTAATTAAAAACACCAAACTGTATAAAGAAGCTAAGATGGTAAGAATAGACTTATTTTTATTAAAACTCATTAGAGATGTCACGTCCCAGGTGAAGGTCTTTTTAGGGGAATGACATAGTTGGGGTAGATCGGGAGGAAGCCTTGGCACGAAAACCAGTTTCGCGACACATGGCTAGATGAGGGAGTTTAGGCACGAAAACCAGCTTCGCGGCACTAAGGAGGATAGGACTTTGGCACGAAAACCAGTTTCGCGGCACAAAGTGAGGCAGGAGTTAGGCACGAAAACAAGTTTCGCGGCACTAGGAACGATGGGAGTTAGGCACGAAAACCAGTTTCGCGGCACTAGGATCGATGGGAGTTAGGCACGAAAACCAGCTTCGCGGCACAAGCAACCAGGGAAGGTAAAGCAGTAATCAAGCACCAGAGTGACACCCGTTAGACACAAGCATGGGTATTTAAAGTCCTGATAATTGGATTTACCGTTGCATTAATATAATAAACCTCGCGTTATATTTCTTTATAATAGAGGTAACGGTATGGTCGTACAAGGCCTATACGAAAGTAAGCCTTGTAAACACTGTAAGAAATCCCGGAGTTCGCGAACCGAGATCAGCTGTTGCAGTAGCTTGTTATGATTCGGTAATTCCGTAACCGAAGGATCACTACAATAATTCGAAGCGTTATTTAGAATTTGAACGTTTATTCAGTTTAAAGCATATGTGGTAATATTATAATAATGCGTGGGACATTAAGCATTAGCACAAAACATTTATATAAATGGTAATCAATAGTAATACATAGATGAACATGAAATACGCGAGTATTAGCAATAGACAAGAATATGAAAAGCAATAAGGAAAAATATGAAAGGGGAGAGCTGGTTACAATATAAATGGTGGTGATATGCGATAGTAAAATAAGTAATTGTAGTCGCTTACAGTGGTTGTCGAAGGTGAATCTCTCGTCGAGCGGGGTTGCACTGATTTTAATGCACGTTTTAGCAAATTGTTACTTTCTTAGGAATGTTTCCATGGAAGAGATTTCCGTAGAAGAGGTTTCCGTAGAAGAGATTTCCGTAGAAGAGGGTTACGGCCTCCGGGGCCCTTGTATTTATACGGTGTTTAGGTATGAGGGGTATACGCGGTATGCACCGTGACTCATGCACGAAATATGCGTCGCAATAGGACTTCCGGGGTTTTTATAAAGGGCATTCGAAAAGGACTTCGCAATATTATTTCCGGGGTTTTTATGAGGGGCGCTCGAGAAGGGGGACTCAAACTAGTTAAATGTGTTTTGCGTGTTTTGATTGGAACGAGGTAAGAGTGGCTTTGACTCGGTGGGTCGCACGGAGGTCGTGAGACGTAGTCTCGATGTAAGAGGGTTTTTGGGACGAGGGACTTGTTTAGACTTTGAAGGCGAGGGAGGAGATCGTGTCTCGTAGGGCGTAGAGGGAAGGGGATTTCGTAGTAGATCATCTTGAGATGGGGACCGCTATGGTACATCGTCAAGATGGTCGGTGGTTGGGAAAAAGGGGTAAGATTTGAATTCGAGGGATTTTGGCGAAGATTTGGAGTAATTTGTGGGGAAGACTCTAATTACGACGGCGCGAAAAATAGTGGGACATCACAGAGATCACTGGGCCAGAATCCACACGATAAATGCAAACACTTTAATTGCGCACTCTCTCTACCCGAACCCAAGCTATTATAACAGTACAAAATATTCAGGTCTGATACCCCCTCAAGTATTTCCATATTTAGATTCGTTAGGATTAATACAAAATGAAAGTTATCTCCCCTTATTGTATCATGTATATATAGGGTGTCCCACTAAGAAGTGGACAGCGCGATATCTCTTAAAGTATTGTCGATAAAAATATAAAAAAAATAGGGAATTGCATGGTTCGAGGGGGCCCATTTATTAGCGCGAACGAATTTTGTTTTCGATTATTATTTTAAAAGATACGATGGTCAAGTTCGGTTTTTCAAATGGAACTATTTTTTTTGAAGACCTGAGTTGATAGTGCGTTCCAAGACAAATTCAATAAGCTTTAATGTATACACTTTATTTCCACTGGTTTTTAAGATATTGCGCTTGCAAATTTACTGATTTTCACTGCAAGAAACCCCTCTGGAATGGCAAAAACCGGGGGCGGTCTTACTGACGCCACGGGTGGCACTGCCTGTTGAAATGGATACTTACCTGCCAAAGGTCTACGCCAGAAATGGCAGGCCCAAAGGCTGGACAATTCTTTTCCGTCAGAAATACTACTTAGGTAGGTATATCTGCGGTATCGAGAAGCGCATCGTTACTTTTATTTCGCACTTGCTTCTACGCTCGGATGGCCGGTTCTTTCGGGAGGGATGCAAGTTGGATTGGTTAGGTTAGGAGGAGTGAAAGTTGCTAGACTAAATTTCAACCATAGGGAGCAGATTGTATCAGAACCAATCCAACTTGCATCCCTCCCAAAAGATCCGGCCATCCGAGCGTAGAAGCAAGTGCGAAATAAAAGTAACGATGTGCTTCTCGATACCGCAGATGTACCTACCTAAGTAGCATTTCTGACGGAAAAGAATTGTCCAGCCTTTGGGCCTGCCATTTCTGGCGTAGACCTTTGGCAGGTAAGTATCCATTTCAACAGGCAGTGCCACCCGTGGCGTCAGTAAGACCGCCCCCGGTTTTTGCCATTCCAGAGGAGTTTCTTGCAGTGAAAATCAGTAAATTTGCAAGCGCAATATCTTAAAAACCAGTGGAAATAAAGTGTATACATTAAAGCTTATTGAATTTGTCTTGGAACGCACTATCAACTCAGGTCTTCAAAAAAAATAGTTCCATTTGAAAAACCGAACTTGACCATCGTATCTTTTAAAATAATAATCGAAAACAAAATTCGTTCGCGCTAATAAATGGGCCCCCTCGAACCATGCAATTCCCTATTTTTTTTTAATTTTTATCGACAATACTTTAAGAGATATCGCGCTGTCCACTCCTTAGTGGGACACCCTGTAGAAAAGCCGATGACAGAAAAATTGTATACGACAAAGACATTGAACCCCCCCCCCCCATAAACATGATTCATGTATGAAAGAAGCTAATTCCCTTTAATTCACGAAAAGTTCTCACGCAAAGATTGTGAAATCATCTTTGCTAATTCCAATTGTACCTATAATTCACGAAAAACATTAAAAACATTCTCACGCAAAGATTTTGAAATCAACTTTGATAATTCCAATTGTATTCTCGTTCTCCGTTCGAACACTGATTCCTCTGTCACTTTTTATACTTGACATTCCTTTATTGGCCACAAATCAATTCAGTGCTCAGATTTTCAGCTTCGGTTTTAAGGAATTAGCGGGCGAGGCCTTTAGTTGACACAAAAACTTTTATAGGAGGGACATCTTCTGTTAAAAATGTCGTACGAAAATCGTTTTACGATGGAAAATAATAAAAACTTGGTAGAGACTAATTTAAACGAATCAAAGTCGGTAATAGATTAATAGCACATTCGCCAACCTGCACTAGTGATATGAAACACTTTGTTTTAAGTCGACTTCATAGTTTTTTCTTATACAACGCCCGCTAATTCCTTAAAACCGAAGCTGAAAATCTGAGCACTGAATTGATTTGTGGCCAATAAAGGAATGTCAAGTATAAAAAGTGACAGAGGAATCAGTGTTCGAACGGAGAACGAGAATACAATTGGAATTAGCAAAGTTGATTTCACAATCTTTGCCTGAGAATGTTTTTAATGTTTTTCGTGAATTAAAGGTACAATTGGAATTAGCAAAGATGATTTCACAATCTTTGCGTGAGAACTTTTCGTGAATTAAAGGGAATTAGCTTCTTTCATACATGAATCATGTTTATGGGGGGGGGGGGGGGGGATTTCATCACTTTTTTCATAATTTGTGAATTTTTGTTCTGTTGTTTTCCACCTTAACGGCTTTCTAACGTATGCGAATTTTACATGTTCGTTTACGTTAAACTCAGATATGTTTCTTTTTTTTTTAATAAGTTTATTAAATATTTTCTAATTAATCCTACCTTTAACCCTGATTAAATATGTAAATTATATTATACGTGTGGTAATACGTATTCAGTGGATTGGTGGATTTTGTGTTAAATTCGAGTTCTCAGATATGTAGCAAAGATACAAGAAGCAAACAGAGGATCGAAGCTGAATAAAATTGTGTAAACGTATGATTTCTTTTCAATTTTGCCGTTGCAAAAAAAATATACACATTTTTGGCGTTTTTGGGCCATTTCGTTTGATTAATTTTGTCATTGCCAATACATTTCCATGCTGATCTACCATAACGTATCATGCATCAGTATGAACCGTTCTGGGGATGAGGACCGTTATGAAATACGACACTTAGTAATTTATATTTTTTATTACATATTGATATTGGTTGTGGAGCAGCGGTAATTTTACAATTAATTTCTTTAATAATGCTGCCATTTTCATCATAAGAGAACAACAACAATTGCATTAAAATAATTATTTGCGGAGTAGTAATTTCAATTTTAGTAAATATTTGCTCAGAGCATTGTTTGCACAGTTTTTGCGAACTCGATTTCCAACCAATCGGTAAAGCAATATTAACATAATCTTGTAAAGGTGTACTTTTCTTTGACTTTAAACACAATTCTTTTACTGTCAAGGGGAGAATATAATGGTTGGTAGTGGTTGTTTCTTTATGAGAACATTTTCTACAGTGTACAGACGTTGTCATTTCAAATTGAACTATTTTTTGGAGCCCTTTTAAATTATTGCATAATGCTAAAAAAAATTCAGATGCGTCTTGTTGAATCTTTTGCAAAAATTTGCTTCCTATGAATCTCCCGCCGCTATCGCGCGAGATCTTCTTTACCATCGTGGAATTTCAAAAATGTTAACAACTAGCAGGTTATGGTTGAATGACAGCCAAGTGACATTTATAAATTATGCTTTCGAGGCGACACCTACTGGCGTCAAGTGGAGAAGGAAAACGTGACGTCATACCTCGTAATCCTAAAAGTATCATTTTTATAACTATTAATTCAGAATAAATCTTATATCTTTTAGACAATTAGCTCGATACATTAAGTAAAACGACATATGGGTTCGAAAAAAAAAATGATTCGCTTAATCATGTAAAAACACCGGCGGTATGTCATAAAATAAAATAATAAGGCTAAAATAGCTCCGACGACCTATCAATTTCGCTATCTTTCGTGTATAGAGACATGGTCGCTCAGTGTGCCTTTGGGTAGAGGGGAAGGGGGAATTAGCTTCCAGACGCGACCGCGTCTGTTGATAAATAGCGTTAACTTGAGGTTTGATTTCACATTATCTAAATACGACAAATAAGATAAACATAGAGGTAATATAAAAAAATACTGGTGGCTCGATAATTAGGGTGTAAACACCGATACTCAGTATGATTCATAAGATCACTTAGTATATTTTTTTTATCAGCATGAGTACAAAGTATTTTACTTACTAGGTACATACTGTAAATATTTGTATATACTGTAAATAATGTAAATAGATATATTAATTTTAAACCCATAGATTATATTATTGCGGGTGATATAATATTAAGGAACCTTTGTACCTGAATTACTTATAAGGTAAAGTGCAATTAAGCAATTCAGTACAACATAGAGCGATTCAGAATAGAATCACTTCCGGGGCAGTACTGCTGCACCTTTAATTAGTGTATAGTTTTGTTATACCTTTGCTATACTAGACAAGTAAACCGTCGTTAAAGTTTTCTATATCATCTTCGCAACGATAAGAATAATAATAAGAAACAAAAATCAAAAGCTACATTAGTAGTCATACCTACACTGTGACAGTACAAATGTACTAATAATTCTTAATTACTTATTATCTATTAAGACTATGCGTACCTTTTAGTGGGTCTTTAGTCTATAAGTATAGCCCAATCTATGTCCGTTTATGCGTTAAGAACGACTTCTATACTGCGCAATGTTCAAATGAATTTTTGGTATAATTAAACGTATATTTTACAAAAAAAGCGGTAGAGTGTCGAGCTGCTATACCGCTGCAAACTTTTTAAACGTAGGTTCGAGCCTCGAACTTCCAAGTTTCTTAGGCTAAGTTTTTTTTTTCGTTAATTACATATATTTCCTAACTTTAAGACACAATGATCAATATTTATTTTCAAATAATTTAAGAATATTTGAAAAACATATTAACCTGAAATATACGTAAATATGAGTATGGAGTTTCCGGAAATGACAGAGAAAGATCTCAAAATTCTGTTTACTGGCTCCTATCAATTGTCTCAAGCAATCTGATATTTAGCAGAATTGATGGATGAAAAGAATAATATTAATCTTCGTTGTGCTAAAGAGAGAAAGAATATTATTAAATTCGAAGTAAGATCACAACATATTAGCAGCAAAACCTAGAGATGTTATATTGATTATGCACTAAACTCAATAGGCTATTCCGGAATAAAGCGCTATTGTTGTGCATGTGCAAACGGTAACCGCACCGTCGGGTGCTGTTCACACATAGCTGCAATAATTTATAATTATCGCATGCTCGGTACCTTTAAAAAATTGTAAGACCTGCAGAAATTCTTAGTAAAATATTCACCAGTGAACAAGTCACACCAGTAATTAATCAAGACAGCGATGACGATTGAATACATCACACACGATTTTTGTTGCCATCCATCCATAATTGTTAAAAGTAGGAGATTTGAAAACCAATTTCACATATTAATATAATGTAGGAATTGTTAAACAATGCCGTAATTGACAGGATAAACGGCGGCATAACAAGCAAGTCCAAACTCATATTTACGTATATTTCAGGTTAATATGTTTCTCAAATATTCTTAAAACATTTGAAAATAAATATTGATCGTTGTGTCGTAAAGTTAGGAAATATATGTAATTAACGAAAAAAAAAACTTAGCCTAAGGAACTTGGAAGTTCGAGGCTCGAACCTACGTTTAAAAAGTATGCAGCGGTATAGCAGCTCGACAATCTACCGCTGCGCCACCGTTGCCGTTGAAAAATATGGTAGATACTTTTACAATGTAAGGCGCATAACAGTTTCAAATGATTCGGTTTTTTCAGTTTCTTTAATTCCTATGATGTTTTGCTGTACGTATAAACATTGAAGATCGCATAAAACACTTATTTCATGAAGCAATTCGACGTATAAGTTACTCTGACACGGAAAAACGACGAAAAAAATCGGTTTATAATTTTTTTACTTGCGGCGCACCAAATTGAAAAATCTGAAAAAAATTCAGGACAATAGTAACAATGATACGTACTTACAGTAAAAATATAATTATAGTGCCAAGACTGTTTCGATACACAATCGGCATTTTTCAGCATTTTTTGGCGTTTTTTATTTTTCACAGCTTGGTTCTTCAATTTAAAAATCTGAAACAATTCTCTAATATGTGCCCCGATAACAGAAATGCCTCTGATTTTTTTCAAAATTTTTCATCCCCTAGTATAGGAGAAATTCGGCAAAAACCTGATTTCCTATTTTTGCCCTTTACTACCCTCCGGGTGGAGATAAGAAGTTGAAAATTGCCACAAATGTTTCTTTTTTAATAAGATTCATCGTGAGTCGAATTCGGTTCAAGGGCACATTTGACCATCTTAACCGGCTATACCCGTTAGTAATAGAAGAATCATAGTATAGAAATATCTATGTATTGATAATATATTTTTTTCAACAACTACATGAAAGGTGTGTTTTTGAAAGCCTGCTGAGCGATTCGCAAAAAATATGCATGTTCGATTGCTTTTTTATTCTGTCGAAATTAATAAATACGGGTGCTGTGACAGTTGTAATATCAAGATAAAACACACATGATCGATGACGATTAGTCGAACAATTGCTTCTTCATACCATAGGGTAACGCCATATTCGTTCAGCTCGCAAACTCCAGTTTCCTTGGGAGCAAAGTCAAAAATGCGAATACGCATGCGCGTAAAGTCTTTTTCTCTTGGGAAAAAAGTACAAAACGCGAATACGTCTGAAATTGGTCATTTTACTCCCGCTCAGCAGACGTAAAAAAACTCCCATTGTCATGCAGGTGTAGAAAAAAGTATTGTGCGTGAAAAGGGAGAGACGCGATGTTGACGAGCGTGTACTATTATGCTGCATGTTGGTAACTGTAGGTACCTACGTGTGTAAGTAATGAATGCAAATAAATCGAATCAATAATTGAAAATATCCACATAACAAATTAATTATCGTTCAAAATATCTGTAAATCTTACTCATATTTTTTATTTTTTTAAAGTATAATTTAGGTATCTACTTCATATACGGCTGTCGGTAATTATTTACAAACTATTATAATTGTGTAACTATCGTTCGTATAATCATTAGAATAATTTTAATAATTTTATTTTATAATAACGGCAAGTTATATGAATAATATGTATATAATAATTTGAATTATTTTAGATAAGTAGTGATTCCTAATAACTTGAATAATTTCTAATATATTTTTTTATCAATAATATTCTAACCTCGAATCCACACCAAGGCGGACGCCAACAAAAACATTTTACGCGAACATGTTAGCTAACCTCGGGTCCACACCAAGGCGAATACGAACGAAAACAATGTTCGCGAACGTTTTCGTCTGTTTTCGTCGTGTCCACACCGTCGCGAACACGAACAGAACTCGGCGTACGAACGTTCTCGAGGATGTTCGCGTCGGTAGGAACGCAGTGGGCGAACATATCTGACAATACCTGGCGATCCGCATCCCTTTATATTGTGGGACTGCTCGTAAACTGGCGACCCTCTACGACCATCCGCCGGCAGGTACTTCACAGAAATAGTATGCGTGGCAGGCACAAATAAAATGTTTATACTTTTTGTTTTAACATAATGAGAATATTTCCAATGTATGGATGTGATTTTTCTAATAAACATGAAACCAAACACGACGCAATTCAGACAAATTTGAGTTCCGCTGATAATATATAATGGTTTCATAACATTAATATTTTTTTATATTAGGCAATAACAGATTTTCTTGAAACAGAAAATAAAATTTTTGTTAGGTGGTGATTTGTGTTTAAAGCTACGGCATATTACTAGGAAATAAGGAGAATGTATTAACGAGTTATATGTGCATTTATAATTGTATACTGTATAGATATGCATAAACATAGATATATTTGTCATAAAATGTATTTACTGCATCAAGCCACTTTGGTGGCATTGATAGGAAGTGGACCTTTACTAGCATAAGTCAAGCGAAAAGTATTCATAAATAAAAGTTGAACTATTTCAGGTACACCTCCCACTCCCCTCCCCCCCTTCTGGAAGGGTTAACTTTATTTACTCGAATACAAATTTTAACCAGAACATCAAATTCTGCAGCCTACCCCCCCCCCTCATCAGCCATTATTACAATGAATAGTCGTGTGTTATTAATGAAAACACGGTGGGTTGGTGAAGAGGTGACAGGACAGTTAGAGAGCGCAGAAAGTGTAGGAGAGAAAAGGGAGTAATAGGGCGAAAAGGATTAGCGAGTGGTGTGGCGTAGGGAAAGGGAGGAAAAGGAGACACAAGAGGATAGAGGAGCTCAGAATAGAGGAAGTGGGTGAGGAACGAGCCGGAAGAAAAGAGACGGGAAAGGTTGAGGTTAGAAAGCGGAGCCGAGAGAGGAGAGATGTGCGCGGGGCAGAGAAGGTGGGTGAAGGAAGGAAAGACCCAGAAAGAGCGAGGTTAGGAAGTTCTGAAAGAAAAGGCGCGCGGGCCGAGAGAGGAGAGGCGACATCTGGTGGAAGTAGCGAGAGGCGCAGTAGGATAAGAAGAGGCGGGAAATTCGAAGGTGAGGGCCAGGTATAGAGAGAAATGAGGAAGCATGGGAAGTAAAAAAGAGGGAGCTGTGAGGAAGGGGAAAATAGAATGGGGAGATGAGGAGGAACGGGCGTAGGGGGCAGGCAGGGTAAACAAGAAAGGGATAGAGAATTACTTAAAAAGGGGAAGAGCGGAGGGGGGGGAATAGGATACAGGTATTAGAGGAGGAAGGAGCGGTGTGGGCGTTCAATAAAAGCAGGAAGATAGGGAGGTCTCCACCAGTGGAGAATAGGATGAGCGGAATAGAGGAGTTGTTGAGGAAGATGAGGGAGGAAATGATCATAGGGTTGGCAGAAGTCAACGACAGAGGGAAGGAAATTAGGAAGGAGATGGAAGAGTTGAAAAAGGAAATTAAAGAGAGAGTTGAAGGTTTGCAGGAGAGGTGGGACGGGATGGAGAGAAGGATGGACGGGATGGACAAGCGGGTAAGAGAGTTGAAAGAAATAAAGGAAGGATTGGGAGGTATAGAGAAAAGGATAGGAGAATTGGAGAAGCAGAAGGTGGATAGAGAAGGGGGGGGAGCGAGAGAGAAGGAAGGAAGGAGGGAAGAAACATGGAGGAAAGAGTGAGAGAAATAAAAGGGAAGTGTAAGAGGAAAGAAAGGGAGGAGAGAAGGAGGAACGCAGTCATTAGAGAGATCAAGCTGGAGGGGAAGGAGATAGAAAAGACAGTGGTAAAACTGCTGAAGGATATAGGGGTGGAGGGAGAGGTGGAATGGATAAGAGTGTTGGGAAAGAGGAAAGAGGAAGGTGAAGGAATGGCACTAGTAAGAATGAAGGAGGGGGCGGGGAAAAGAGAGCTAATGTTGAAGAAGAACAAATTGAAAGGCAGGAGAGAGAGAATAGAGGACGATCTGACGTTTGAAGAAAGGAGAATGCAATGGAAGATAAGGAGGGTAGCAGAACAGGAACGACAGAAAGGAAAGAGAGTGAGGGTGAGCTATAGGGGAATATGGATTGAGATGGAATGGTGGGCATGGGACGAACAGGAGGAAGCGCTAAAGGGCAAAGGAGGGGTAGGAGGGGAGAAGAGAGGGAGTCTGGGGGAAGAAGGGGCGGGGGAAGAGTTGCAGGAAGGGAAGAAAGGGAAGGATTAGTGGCAGGGTAAGGGGGGAGGAAGGGAAGGAAGATGGAGGTGAGAGTAAGAGGGAAAGGAGAAAGGAGTCAGGAGGGGCAAAAGAGAGTGAGGAGGGAAGGAGGATGATGAAAGTGGATTTTTGGAATGTGGCAGGACTAAAAAGCAAGGATGAGGACGTATGGAAGGAGTTGCAAATATGGGACGTGGTAGGACTAACGGAGACGTGGGTGGAGGAGAAAGAGTGGGAAAAGGTGAGAGGAAGGCTGCCAGCGGGGTACAGGTGGAGCTGGCAGAATGCAAAAAGGAATAAGGAAAATGGGAGAGGGATAGAGGGGATGGTGACGGGAGTGAAAGCAGAGATAGAGGAAGTGGAGTGGGAGAGGGAACAGGAGATAGAAGGGATAATAGAAAGGAGGGTTAGATCTGGTGGGGAGACGTGGAGAATAATAACGGTATACGTGAACAAGGACTTAGAAGAGAAACTAGAGAAACTAAAGGAGAGAGCGGAGGCGAGGGGAAGGGTGGAAAATATCCTGATAGGGGGGGATTTTAATGCAAGGACAGGGGAGGAAGGGGCGTTGAGGATTGGAGGGGAAGAAGAGGAGGAGGAGAGTAAAAGAAGATCGAAGGATAGGGCAATAAATAGGGAGGGAAGGAAACTGATAGAAATGAGGGAGGGGGAAGAGGAATTCTGAATGAAATTAAAGAAGGCGATGAAGAAGGAGAATTCACGTATACGGGGGGAAGAGGAGAATCAGTTATTGACTACGTGATCGAGGACAGCAAAACGTGGGAAACGGTAGAAGAGGTAACAGTAGGGGACAACACGGAGTCAGATAAGGAGGGAACGGGGGAGGAGAAAAAAGGTAAACGGGAGTATACAAATGGAGGAATGCAAGAGACATTTCTTGGAGTTCTTAGGGGGGAGAGAGGGGAGGGTCGGAAGAGAGTGGGGAAAAGAAACAAGGAGTAGGGAACAAGTGGAAGAGATCGGGGTGGAGGAGGTAAGAGAGAGCTTAAAGGAGCTAAAGAAAGGGATGGCTGTGGGGGTGGATGGGATCCGAATGAAGCATGGATGTATGGAGGGGAGATTGTGGCGAGAGCAGTGTGGAGGGTTTGTAATGGAGTATGGATGGGGGAAGGAAGGCCGGAGGAGTGGAAGGAAGAAGTGATTGTGCCCATTGCGAAGAAGGGTGAAGGGGAGGACGTCGGGGACCACAGTCCACAGGGGAGTGACTTTAATGCCTTCGCTATACAAGGTGTATATGAAGCTATTGGCGAAGAATTTGGACAGAGAGATAGAGGAGAAGGGAATAGTGCCCGATAATCAGGCAGACTTCAGGAGGGGGAGAGGGGTTATGGAGCAAATATACAGTTTAAATTATATTATAGGGAGGCAGATAAGTGAGGAGAAAAACACAATGGTTGCGTTTTTTGTGGACCTGAAGGCGGCATTCGACATGGTAGAGAGGGAAAAGTTGGAGGAGGCAATGAGGGAAAGAGGAGTGAATGGATGGTTGAGAGAAAGGATAATGGAGGCGTATGGAGGGACGAAATATTGTGTGAGAGTGGAAGAGAGTGTGAGCGAGAGTTTTTGGACAGAAAGAGGGGTGAGGCTAGGGTGTCCGCTAAGCCCCTTGGCGTTTAATGTGTGTATGGCTGACCTGAAGGAGAGACTGAGAGAGGAAGGATGGGGAGGAGTAAAAGTGGGAGGAGAGAAAGTGTATGAATTGGCGTATGCGGATGATATAGTGTTGGTGGCTGAGGAGGAAGTGTGGATGAAAATGAGGATGAGAGTGTTAGAGAGGTATATGGATGAGAAAATGCTGAGAGTGAATGTGGATAAGTCCAAGGTAATGAGGTTTAGGGCAGGACCAGGGCGTTGGAAAAAAGTAGTATGGGGTTGGAAAGGGATAAAAGTGGAGGAGGTGAAAGAATTTATATACCTAGGGTACAAGATTGAGAGGAATGGAAGGCAAGGAGCGCATGTGAAGGAAAGCGTGAGGAAGACAATGGTGGTAATGAGAGAAGTATGGGGGATTGGGAAAAGGTGGTTCGGGGGAGATTGAAGGAGACAGATGCTCCTGTTTGATAAGCTGGTGGGAACAGTGTTGCTGTACGGAGCGGAAGTGTGGGGGTGGTGTGAAAGGGCGGAAATAGAAAGAGTCCAGGAAAGGTACATCAGATGGGTGCTAGGGTTGGACCGGTACACACTTGGGTACATGGTAAGAGAGGAAACAAAGAGAGGGAAGCTGAGGACAGGGGCAGGAAGGAGGGCTTTAGGAATGGAGGAGAGGGCGAGAAGTGGGAAAGCGGGGGGGGGGGGGTAGCGAGGAGGTATATGGAGGAAATGAGGAGGAAGGAGAGAGGGTGCAAAATAGAATGGGTGGAGGAAATTCTTCGAGGAAAGGGGGTACGCGCCAGGGGAAGTGGAGAGAAGGGTAGCTGGAGGATGTGAGATGAGGACGGAGTTGGAACTACGGGAAAAGGAAATACAAGAGCAGGAAGTAGGGGGTAGAATTAGGGGAGGGAGGTACAATGGGTGGTTTAAGGAGATGCGAGTGGGAGGGCTGCCACGGTACCTAAAGAAAAAAGGGAAAGAGGAGAAAAAGATAAGGGTGGCAAGGTACAGATTGGGAAATGAGATGAGGGGGGGGGAGATACTGGATGGGCGAGGACGCAAACAGGTGTAGGATTTGTGGCTGGGAGCACGTGTTGGAGAGGTGTAATGAGGGGGGGAGAGGAGGGGGCGGGAAAGAATTAGAGAAATTCTGGGGGAAGAAGGGTGTGGGGAGCAATGAATGGATGGGGAAACTGGACAACGAAAGAAGGGAAGCTGTGGAAAGGGGAAGGGAGTCAAGGGTGGGAGAGGGGGTCTAAGAGAGGAGAGGGGGGCTGGGAGGGGGAGGGGAGAGAGTGGAAGAGAGAGCGGAGGAGAGAAGGAGTGACACAATCGAGCGAGCGTGCGGTGTCATAAGGCGGGTGGCGAGAAGGTACAGCGAGCGAGGTTTGGCGACGGATATCGGCGGCGTACGATGCGCTTAGATTAAGAGTAATTTAAGAGTAGAGTAAGATAGAATAAGTTAGTGGTAAGCTAGATATAAGTAGGATAGGATAGTTTTAAGGGATTGTAAGAGGAAGAAGAGGGGAAAGAGGCGAAGCAATGGGGAAGGTAGAATAAAATACGTACATACATAGTCGTGTGTTATTACTGTAAACATTATTTTCCACGATTTCTGAGATCCGTACCACTGTGTGTTATCGAGTTGTTCGTCACACTAGTTCACTGCGTGCACTACCGTAAACTTTGATTTTTTAAAATAAAGTTCCCGGAAACACTCCATCTTCTTCGAACCGCTTACTTTACAGAAATAGCTTTAGAGAATCTGAGAATATATTTCTTTAATCACTCTGAGGGTGGGAACAGCGTCAATTTCAGTATCAAAAGTATAACTTTGAATATAGCTATTTGATGTTAAAAATGAATAAATTGTTGTGGGTTAAAAGTGACAGTGCGCCGTCAATGTATTCGCCGTTCCGTACTTTCGATCGTTTTGACCCAGACACGGGAGATTTCATCGAATCGAGGGATCGTAACACGAAGGCCTACATCCCCATTGGTTGTAAGAATATAAGACTGATTTATTCCGTAGATGTAAACTTATATACAAAAGATGACGCGTATGCTCAGACGGTGCTCCTCGAGAAATTTTCTGGTCCTCCGAGGGGAGCGCGGGGGAGCGCGGCGGAGAGAAACGTGGGCGCGGGGCCTCCGCGGCGGGTCGGCCCGGACTGATCCCCTCCACGATTACGGTTTCCCCCACTCCGCGGCTCGTGCGCGCGCACCCGATCTTCCTCTCCCCGCAGGCCCCGCGCCAACGTTTCTCTCCGCCGCGCTCCCCTCGGAGGACCAGAAAATTTCTCGAGTCAGAAATCTCGATTTAGAAAATTTCTAAATCAGTCTTATATTCTTACAACCAATGGGGATGTAGGCCTTCGTGTTACGATCCCTCGATTCGACGCTAATATTTTGTGGGGGCTTTAAAAGTGTATAGTCTTGTTTAATGTTATGTATTGTTTTGTTTGTTAATTAAATAAATTCCCCGTTAGCTGGGTTTTATACAGCTTTCAATTCTCTACCAGAATATATACCTACATAGGGCACATGCTGCAGTTTTGGGTTGATGTTAATAAGTAATAGAAGTAGAGTGGATCGGAAAAGTGGTAACTGTTTTGTCCGCTACTGTATATGAGCCGTTATTACGGGCGGTTGAGTATCTTAATGAAATAGTCTACTAATGAAATAGACAGATTTCATAGCCGTTTACATAGTACCCTTTGATCAGGGCACAGCAATTGTTCATTCTTGTCAACAACCTACCTAATTCTAAGTGTTAAAATGAATGGGGCTCGAGATACAAATATATTTATACAGAATGTTTTCGCACGAATAGGCACACATTGCATAACTTGGGTGTAATATTGTAAAACAAATGTATACTCCTTTTTAACGCGCACTAATATCATGTTTAAATTTCATCAAAATTCATGAGATTAATTTGGTTTGGAGTGTCTCTGTAGTCATTTTATTCTGTATGGGTCATTCCACCCCTAATCGATCATTTTTTTCCGTCGATGGCTGAGACTTTGTTCCAAATGGAATATGATGTAGTCCTTGGGAAATTATGGGTGGTTTAATTTGATTTCACGATTTTTGTCCATTTTCATGAAAATGAGTTGTAGGGTGACCTGCCCAGGGAATTAACACTTAAGCTGCATGTCTTTTAAAATTAGTATTCAAAAGTCGTTATTTAATCCTCTGAATGTTATTGTTATAAGCGAGCTGTTTTATTACTTAAAGTCAGACAATATTTGATAGTTATAACTTTCATTAAAAGTCTGGCAAAGGATTAGACAAAGAGTCGATACGAAGTTGCCGTCGACTCTTTCGTTTCCTCTCGCTCGCTCATTGTCAAAGCGATGGGCACGTGTCTCGTAGGTGTAATTGGTGGGGTGTTAGGTACTATAGCGACCAAACTTTACATATGGGTAGCTATAAATTTGAACTATGGTCACTCACTACCATTTTTAGCGTACTCTGTAGTCGTTGCAGCTTGCACACTAATTCTGTTTCGCATTACGCCAGAGACGAAAGGTAAAACGTTCGTAGAAATTCAAAGAGACTAAAATACATGATGATTATTGGTATTATTTTGTGTCTACGCCGTAAACTCTACGACAACGCGTGCACGATGAATTAATTTCACAATCATGTCTGTGATAAAATGCAGGGAGCACTTTACAAATAAGTTCAGAAAGTAAATCTCCGTTGCTTTTAAATGTTGCGACGACGTGTAAAGTATAATTTATAAACAAGAAACTTGTTATGTAAATAATACACCGTATTTTTAACTGCATTTTATATAAAAGGAATACTTTCCTTGCCATACGACAAGTACTGAAATTTTAAGATGTAAGCAAAGTGGAAACTAATGTAAAATATTTGATGATATTCCAAGAAATAAAAAAAACGATTTTTATTATTTTCATTAGAATTCTTAAGTTCCGTAAATTTAAATTGCAAATGATGTTTGTCAACTGTTTTGAGAACCTGTCACCTTCTTAAGGTTAAGTAGAATGTAAATAAATAAAATATAAATCAAAGTAGTTTAATATAATATAACAAAGAATAGTATAGTATGGCATAATTTGCAGAGCAATTGAAATAGGAATTGCTGCGATTGGCTCGTGGATTTCCTCGATGAAAATACGAGAGTGGACGTGATCATCGAGACGCTGGGCATTGACTACGAGGATATCAAATCCATAAATAAGCTAAATGTAGTTAATACTCTGCGATGAGGCTGACACGCAAAGCACTGTGCCATGCAAAATGTATTTAAAAATATTCAACTGGTGGTCTAAACGCCAGAGGGAAATACACAAATAAAATATAATAAGTTTTTAATGCATAACTGTTTTGCTTCACCCTCCTCAACCACCAACCTCCTGCATGCACGCTAGATTAAGAAGATAGTTGTAATTATTATGTAGAAGTAGTACGATTCATGATCAAAGCGGTAACCATACACGTATGATAGACGTTTGATAGATGTTCAGAGTGGTACGTTAGGCGTTGAAAGCGGTACGATAGACGTTTGATAGACGTTCAGAGTGGTACGTTAGGCGTTGAAAGTGGTACGATAGACGTTCGATACACGTTCAGAGTGGTACGTTAGGCGTTGAAAGTGGTACGATAGATGTTGAAAGTGGTACAATAGACGTTTGATAGACGTCCGTTCGATTCACGTTGAAAACCGTTCAGTACCCATTCGATTCTCGTTGAAAGCCGTTCAAAACCCGTTCAATACCCGTTGGATATCCATTCAAAGCCGTTCGATACATGTTCAGAGTGGTACGATAGACGTTGAAAGTGGTCCAATACACGTTTGATACACGTTTAGAGTGGTACGAATGACGTTGAAAGTGGTACGATAGACGTTGAAAGTGGTACGTTAGGCGTTGAAAGTGGTTCAATAGACGTCCAATACACGTTCGATACGCGATCAAAAGTGGTGTAACCTAATCGAATGATGTGTCCAAAGAAGAAGGGAGAAGAATTCGAAGGATATGATAAGTGCACTTTGAGGATGGTCAGTGAATAATTCGAATATGTATAGAAGGTGAGGATGGTCAGCGAAAATGCAGGTGGCCTGTGATGAAGATGGCGAAGAACAAAGGCATCCTACTTTGCAAAGCTATGCAACTTTAGGCATGGGCCCACATGTGGCAGCTTGGAGATGCAGCGAGACCAGTTATCTTCAAATCGTGGTCAACGTGCAGTCTCTTTGACAGTTCTTTGAAACACTTTTTGCATTTTTTGTGTTACGTGAAATTGCTTTGAAGAAGATTGCTTTTGAAGGATATTATCAATCGTTCAACGCATGGAAATACAATCGATTAATACCGTAAGTTTCCATTATCATATTTTAGTGAATCGTTGTGTTAGTAACTTTGAGAATTATAAGAAAACTCGGTTTCAGATTATGTCATTGCCCATGAATTTGAAACGTCCGGCTACCGCTACGATCACCGCTGCTGCGGCAGTTATCCATTCATCCAGCCCGAAAATGTATGTGGCCTGTCGAAATGTTGCGGTCCAAACCGAAGAAATTTGATGTGCAGAACTTTATGAGGCGGAAGCTAATCAGGATGGCGACATTTTTTTAAAAGTTTTTAAAAAATGCGATAATCCAATACACGACTACTTCGAGGATGATGAGGAATATTGGATGCATCGATATGAACAACAAACGTTTTTAGGCGATTTCGATGATGATGATAATGTACAAATAACTATATCTCGGAATAATCATGCGTATCATCCAAAGAGTGTGGCTTGGCGAAACGTTAAAGCGGAAAATATTGATTTTGATACGTATAGGAATAAAGTATCGGGGCTTCGGGCTAGTGTTGTTGCAGTTCAAACTGACCCTGTGCAAGTTCCTATGGATTTACCATTAACTAATCTATTTGCTGATGGTGTGATCGAGAGGGATAATTAAGCCAAATAAATTTTAATTATATTTTTTATATTCTATATTATTCCTTCATATTATTCTTTCATATTATTATTTGTAACAATATATATTTCTTAAACATATATTATTTCTCAATTTTATTTACCCGTGTTCCTCCTCTCACGGCCTAATTTTTAAGATTCGCCGTTTCAATAATTATTATTTCTCTGCGTTGGGAAAAAAGATTTCTGCTGACGCTGCATAATTCTATTTCGTTCTTCGCGCCGCCAAGTGACATCACCCTGCACGGCCGTTCCAGAGGAGTCGAATTACGCGAGATCGCGCGATACGTTGCGACGTTAAATCGGAACGCTTTGAAATACAGTTAGCTTTAGAATGCATGCGATTCTATCCCCTATGTAGTGGTGTCTCTTTCCCTCCTAGAATTTTAACTTTAAAGTAATGCTCCGTCTCTTTCCCTCGAAGACGCGGTGTAGAAAAAAAAAAAATTTCTCATAAAAATAAATTATTATTATACGCCGACGTTTGGCAACGGCTCATGGTGTGTGTGTGTGTGTGTGTGTGTGTGTGTGTGTGTGTGTGTGTGTGTGTGTGTGTGTGTGTGTGTGTGTGTGTGTGTGTGTGTGTGTGACACTCCGTTGGTTTCGCTATATGTACCATTCGGAAAAGACTAATGTCTGAGACGGCGTTTGGGGGAGTTGGTTAGGCGGCTGACTTGTACCGCGGAGGTGTCTTGGGTTCGAGCCCCGTCGCCCCGAGAAGTTTTTTCATTTATATTAATATCATAAAATTAATATTTCCTTCCTTACCGACAGTCTGTACCACGCTCCAGAGTAGCACCTTCCTTACCGACAGTCTGTACCACGCTCCAGAGTAGCGCACCTTCACCCGCGGTTCCTCCTCCTTCCTCCTCGATGATATCCCCCACCACTCCGCCATCTCTATGACGTCATCCGCCGCCAGCCCGCCGACAAAAAAACAAATTTTCAAATTTGAATTAGAATCCCCATTGCCATACTACTCGCGTTCATCACGATACGCCAGTAATCCTCGCAGAATCCCAGTAACGCGTTCAGGGGCATACAGAAATTGACCACCGCGCTATTAAAAATGTCTTTGTCGTACGCGATGGTATGGTTCCAACCAGCGTTCATCAGCGCTTTGCTTCTATCTGCGGACAACAACGCGTAATATTTCAGCGCGGTGGTGATTCCCGGATTTCTGGAACGATCGATCTCCACCCCGTCCACTTCGTATCGAACCTCGTCGAACATGAACGCGACGCAGTTGTTGTCCAGAAAAAGTCTCGCAGCGGCTTTCAAGTCCTCGGAATTCGTCACGGCTGTCACCAAAGAGACGCGACCTTCGGTGTACAGATAACTTTCGCACGGGAGCGTGTACAGATCTTGTTGCTGAATGGGTTTTCTTATCTCATTGTTATTGTCAAACGTCGTATTGGCGTACGGATTGTAAGCGTGCACCTCGATCGTCGAAAGTCGGCGTACTCGTCACGTTCAATATGGTAGACATCGTGTACGTATGTACGTAAGTGATATGTTAGTATGTAACGATGAAGCCCAGGTATCGTAGGAAACACGCGTTTCGATGAGTCAATGGCTTTCCGCTTCTTCTTCTTCTTGTTCTCGTTCCGTTCCCCGTTTTCATTAGTACACCTGCTGTTGTTGTTGTTGTCGTCGATGTTGGTGGTGGTGTTTCGCTTTGACGATGATGCGTGACAGAGACGAGAGGGGTAGCAGCAGCAGCAGCCGCGACGGTGAAGGAAGAGTTGTACGTGCAAGCAAATCGTTATTTCTTCTCTGCGAAAATCTATGGGACGGTCGTATTGATCAACGATACGTACTGTTAGATCGTGTATCGCTTGTGCAAACATCGGCAGGTAAATGACGTGTCGCGGAGTCCGATATCTTATATCCCGGGAGCACGCGAGGCGAAAATTCGTGAATCGTGCGTACTGGATTGTCGTTGCTGTACGCACCGGTAGTGACGTTGCACGTTACTCTGATCACGTTAACGGGTATAATGTTCACGGGTTGGTCGGACTCGTACCAGGTTTTCGGTGTTAAAACACACGTCGCCGAGAATCCCAACAACGATCCCACGTTGTTCGGTTTCGCGAAGTTCACGACGAACGAGCAGTAAAGCTCGCTTTTCATGGTGTTGTTGTTAGCTCGTAGCACTAGCGGATACTTGTCGTCGTCGTCCGCATCGTTAGCCGCATCACGATTTTTGTTATCGCGAGGATGTTAATCGAGCAGTCGATGCCTCAAGTACTTGGCGATGGCGTCTAATTCGTAGGAACCGTGGAGAATCATAATGTATTCGCGAACAACGTCGACGCTGGGGATTGCGGCGTTCTTGTTCGCGACGAAGTAGAATGTATCGTTGCTCGAGTCGATGTTCGGTATCGTGTGAAACGTCTTAAAGTCGGCGAGTCCTATTTCGTACTGCCCGTCACTCAAATCTATCGGTGGAATATAATTAACCGTGAGCACGCTGCTACGACCTGTTAACGTGAGAGTCAGTGACATTGTACTACCGTCGCTGACGGTTACGCTAGTGAGACTGAGAGAGAGAAAGTGACTCGGACGTACGATTGCTCATCAATTTATCTTGGATAGTGTCGAGGCCAAAATTCCAGAGCCTTTTGTCGCAGAAATTGTACGCACAAGTGACTGCAATTCGTCTCGTCGAAACGCTGAGAGCGATCGTGATTGTACTTGATCGCGGTCCTTGTTCCCCGACCGAAATAGTCGATCATTTCCGAGGGTGGTCGCAAATTCCCGAAACTGTCGAAATACTGGACGCGTGATCCGCGTTCCGCGTACGCTACCCAGTGCGTGCATTCGCCGCAATTCTCGTCCAGATTAGCGATACCGCATTCGTTCGGCCGGACGCGCGTGGAGAGCGTATCGCGCCTAAACATCCCACGAAAGAACGGTACGTCGCTGCACTCGCACTCTAATTGCAGGTTAGTCATAGGTTGTTGTTGTTGTTGTCCCTGACGTCGTGTTATCGTCGCATTCGTCGGCGCAAGCCTGGTTGATTTGCGGTTTTTTTTTCCTCGGTCGTCGTCTCAGGTTCATGCCGGTGCCGCGCTAATACGGTGCCAGATACATTCCTCGTCCTTCCTTCGCCCGATTATGACGCAACGTCTCTTCCAGCTGTTTTCGCGCAGCCGTTGTTAAGGGCTTTGGTGATACCCGCCGCTCCATCGGCCAATGCACCGGTAGCCGACAGAGCGGGTAGAAGAAGCGGGAGAAAACCACCGCGTTTCGCCACCAGCAGGACGCGATGATTGAACACTGTTGTCCTCTGGACTTGCGTTTCTTTCTCGTAGTCCTTCTGCTTCCTCTTCTTCTTCTTCTTCTTCTTCTCATACCCATGCCGAGTTTAATCTTAGCTTCCATCGTGGCCCACACGGCTAGCGCGTGTTCCGCCTCGCGTCTACCCTCCACGACCCGGTGCCACGAGTACGCGATATCGTGCTCTCAACAAATGGCGTCCAGCGGATTTATACCTTCGTCACCGCAAGCCAATCGCTTCAGCAAACACGTCCCCGGTCCGCAGAGCTGATAACCCGGAATGTGCAGTGTTCTATCGGTAAACGGTTTATGATCCTGTTCACGAGACTCGATCAGTAGTATAGCTAGGTGGGTTCTAACTCAAATTTAAGTTTCAAGGTCATGATAACCGACCTTGAAATCCAAATTTGAGTTTGAAAATTTTTTTTGCCGGCGAGCGGCGGCGGATGACGTCATAGAGATGGCGGAGTGGTGGGGGGTATAGCGCGAGGAGCAGATACCGATACCGAACCGATCTCGAACCGATACACCGAACTGCATCGAGGAGGAACCGCGGGTGAAGGTGATACTCTGGAGCGTGGTACAGACTGTCGGTAAGGAAGGAAATATTAATTTTATGATATTAATATAAATGAAAAAACTTCTGGGGGCGACGGGGCTCAAACCCAAGACCTCCGCGGTACGAGTCAGCCGCCTAACCAACTCCCCCAAACGCCGTCTCTCTGACATTAGTCTTTTCCGAATGGTACATATAGCGAAACCAACGGAGCGTCACACACACACACACACACACGCGCGCGCGCGCGCGCGTGCACACGCGTACGCACACGCACACGCACATTATATTAAAAGAATATAATTAAAAGAATATAATTAAAAGAATATAATTTAACATTTTTTACTACGAGCATCATCCACAATATGATTGATTGCACATGCTAACAATTCACAATCGATCAATGAATGCTGTTCGAAGTGTTCACTTTCAGAAATTAATTTTACATAATCTGTTGGCGCGATAGCGCTACGTAGAACGTCTACGAAAGTAGCATATTTACTGCTTACAGAGTACATATTTTCAGTTAGCCACGTATAGTTTACACATCGTGGCTTCAGTCATATATATGACAACGCGATTATCGGTGATTTTAATAAGTTGATCATCATGCATACGCGTGAACTCTAGTCGTAAATGATCAATTATAATGTGAGCTTGGGGCGATGTTGCGTTGCTGCGTAATCGTTGGAGTATGTCCACGTCGTTTTGTAGCAGGAGCTTCCACGTAGACATTGAAAAGCTTAACTCGCTGCCTTTATTGTCGGCTATGGCGATCTCGACGTGACACAAATCCATACCAATGCAAATTCCTGTAGTTAGACATTTATAAGCTGTTGCAGTCAGTGGATAATCACGCCCCAGGATCCGTACGATTGATGGTTTCGATGTTTTCATCGTTTTTAGCGATACGGATCCAGAACTGTAAGAAACAAGTACATGAAATTGATACTTCGGTCGTTTGCGTTTACTGTGAATGAAGTAAATGAAAAGTGTATAGTAACGCGTACATACCTCATATTGGATTGTTGATGATGTTGTTGTTGCTGCTGTTGTTGGCATTTATTTGGAAACCCACCATCGTTGCCGGCTGCGCAGGATGAATCGTTTAAGCTGTGTTTGTACATTTTGATGTGCACTATATTTTTTATGGAGTACCGTCTGTTCCGTCAAAGTCACTGAGGCTACTGAGCGATTGATGGAATAGCGTCCAAGAGCTCGGCTTAAATAGAGGTGCAATTGCCTCCCCCACCACAGCATTTTATTTTAAAGCTACCAATTTTTCCATAATGTTTCCCAATCTTAACATCGCAGCATATCGCGCGATTTTATGTATTCTGAGCCCCACCTTCAAGGATAAAAGTCTCGACACGTGTTGAATGTAATATAATATCTGTGAAAGCGCCGAATCTTAGAATTATGCGGTGTCAGCAGAAACTGTGTCGGATGATTTTGCGCGCTAATTCGTCATACGCGCGAATCATAGAAAGAATTATGCTGTATCGGCAGAAACTGCGCAGAACCATGCTGGGACGGATCGTTGTTTTTGCATGCGGTGCATTCGAGGGTACGCCAAAAGAGTTAGGCAGAGATACCAAACCATCGTATCAGTCTTACAAGTTTCGCGTGGGCAGTGGTTGCAGCTCTCCATCCAGCCGAAATACACGTTGATCGCTCAAGTTCATACCTCAACTATGCATCCGTGCTAAATCTCCAGGGCAATCAGCTTCCAATGTCCCTGGAGCAGCTTGGGAAGTTTGAGCGGCAGAACGGCATCTCCGTCAACGTGTACACCTTCGGGATGGAGAAAGGATCGACGGTCTTTCCGTTGCGCCTCACCAGCCAAAAGAGGGATCGACACGTCAATCTGCTCTACACGCCGACTCATGAGCACGGCGATGTAGGGCACTTTGTGCTGATCAAGGACTTATCCTGGCTGGTGAGCGCACAGTTGAGAAAGAAGAAGGCAAAGAAATTCATCTGTGATCGGTATGTATATAAACTTATGAAACGTTGAAAAAATATCGTTGAAAAAAAATTAAATAAAATTTTTTTAGTTTTTGCAGATGCATGCACTACTTTGGATCTGTCGAGAAGTTGGAGGCCCATTCGCTGGACTGCGGGCAAATGAATGATTACGCCATCCTGTTGCCCAGCGAAGGAAACAATCTGCTCAAATTCAGCAACCACTGTATGAAGGAGCGGCTCCCCTTTGTGGTGTACGCCGATCTCGGCTGACTCAGACTCGCGAAAATGTATTAAATTGCGATTCATCGATTCGTACAAATTTCTCAATACCAGTTTCGACAAATTAGCATCTTTTCTTAGCACCGATAAATAAAAAATTTTACGATCCGAATTTGAATCATTATCCACCGAGGATGTCAAGTTATTGACGCGAAAGGGTGACTTTCCATACGAATACCTTGATTGTGCGAACAAGCTGCAGGATCCATGCTTACCACCGCGCCATTCTACAGTTCGTTGACGGGTGAGACTGTATCCGAGAGCGATCACGCGCACGTCGAGACTGTCTGGTAGCGTTTCGGCAGTAAAACCTTGGGCGAATACAGCGATTTGTATTTGAAAACAGATGTCTTGTTATTGGCAGATAATTTTGAAAATTTTCGCGAAAGTTGTATCAAGAGTTATGGACTAGATTCAGCGCATTATTATACTTTACCTGGTTTCACGTGGGATGCCATGCTAAAACATACGAAAATTACATTCCAATTACTCACCGAAGTCGATATGGTCATGTTTATTGAACGTGGTATACGTGGTGGTTAAGTCAATGTTCTGGAAGATACACAGAGACCAATAACAAGTACATATCATCTTACGACCCATCGGAACAGTCATCGTACTTGATGTACTTTGACGTGAACAATTTGTACGAATGAGCAATGCGCCAGCCCCTACCATACGCCAAATTTTAATGGGTCGAAGATATCACAACTTTTAACGTGTCTTCGATCACTGTCGATTCGCCCACGGGATACATTCTCGAGTTAGATCTGGAATATCCGCAACATCTGCACGACATTCATGCCGATCTACCGTTCTGCCCAACGGGTGCCAAACTACCTGGCAGCAGACAGGACAAATTACTCGCGACGGTATACGATAAACAGCGTTACGTTATCCATTATCGCAACCTGCAGCAGTGCACGAGTCACGGTCTTCGTATTACAAAGACACACCGCGTGCTTCAATTCGCTCAATCTCCCTGGCTCCGCGATTACATCGAACTCAATATACGGTTTAGAACATGCGCGACAAACGACTTTGAAAAAAATTTGTACAAATTGATGAACAACGCAGTATTCGGTAAAACTATGGAAAATGTGCGAAATCAGATGGACGTAAAACTTTTAACACATTGGGAAGGGCGATATGGCGCGGAGGCAATGATCGCGAAACCGAATTTCCACAGCAGAAGTGTTTTTTCGGAAAATTTAATAGCTGTTGAATTGCGAAAACTCGAGGTGAAATTCAACAAACCGATATATGTGGGTATGTGCATTCTAGACATATCAAAAATTTGTTTGTACGAATTTCATCACGAGTACATGTCTCCACTATGTGGCCAAAAATGTAAAATTCTATACACAGACACTGATAGCCTCATCTATCACATTCGATGCGATGATATCTACGAGTCCATGAAACGCAATATCGATAGATTCGACACAAGCGATTATCCTACTGACAATACATATAATATGCCGCGCTTAAATAAGAAGGTTCCGGGGCTGATGAAGGACGAAAATAATGGGATGATAATGACCGAATTCGTAGGTCTTAGAGCGAAAATGTATGCACTTCGCGTAGACGGTAAAAAAGATACGAAAAAAGCGAAAGGCGTCAAGACCAACGTCATAGCCAGAACGATAACTTTCGACGACTACGCGCAGTGTTTGCAAAAGGAGATCGAAATGGTTCGCAGACAATCATGCATACGGTCTAAATTGCATAAAGTGTACACCATTTCAGAATCCAAAATCGCTCTAAGTCCATACGACAACAAGCGGTATATCGTACCCGATTCGACCGACACTCTGCCCTGGGGACATTATAAAATTCCGTTGTAAAATTCCATTATAAAAATATTATAAAAAAGAAATTTGAACTTGATGAAACTACACATCATGTTGAGACGAAGTTTTCAAATTTGCGAGCGTGTTATAGCGGTGCGATGTCGTCGATGAAACTTTAGACTCGTGCTGCGCTGTTAAAGCTATACGTGATAGTGAATATTTCGATGATAAATCTCTTGTTGATTGCGAACTGCTGGCATTTGCCTTTGAATGATATTTTCGACGGCGCTGGCAGCAAAATGTTAAATAAACTGTACACATATGTATAACATTGTATTTATTGAACCATGTATTATTATTATTATTTTACAATACATTATTTTTATTTATCCAAGAATTGTGTGATTTATCAAACCCCAACCACTTGACGTATACCTAATCCCCCTTTCTACGTAGCACTTTTTCCACTAGATACACATCAGGATCGGTGACGCGTTGCAGCTCGTGTTCATAGAATCCTCCGGCAACGGGTTTTCCACAGGAATCGACGAGCAGATACGTCGCGGGATTAGTTGTCTGTACTTTGGCTATCGCGAACACCTCCGTTGTCCAATTCGGCGTATAGCCTTTATCGAAGATGGTTTTAAATTTGCTCACGCGCACAAACTCGCCCAACTCGAATCTCGCTGGAGCAGCGATCTTTAGGTTGCTGTATACGGTGGCTAGCAGCTTGTCAGCGATCGCAGGGGTAACATCGCAAGGACGCATTCCGATGGTTCTATGTTTTCGCGCGTTATACTCTGCAAGTAGACGCGATAGCGCATCGGTCCATCTATAGGTTCCATTGAGCGTAAACAGTTTCCACATATTGTTCTTCAAAGTTCGATTGAAACGTTCTACGAAAGAGGCCTTCATCACCGAATACGTTGAATAATGATTAATGTCGTGCTTCTTCAAGAGTTTCTGCACATCGGTGTTGTAAAATTCTTTTCCTTGATCGGTTTGCAAATTTTCCGGATATCGATCTCTACATATCTTTGCAAACGCTTTATTCATCTCAGCGCCACTTTTAGTGTTGAGCGGCAACGCCCATGCATACTTGCTCAACACATCGATGACGGTGAGTATGTAGTGGTGACCCTGGTTGAATCGCGAGTATGGACGCATTTCTACAACGCCAGCTTGCCACAGATCGTCGTATCCACGCAGTATGACGCGCCTCCGAGGGAAATGTCTTCCAGCCGGAGCGTGCAGTTCCTCAACGAGTCGTCGTTTCTTGTGGCTATGGTTTCCTTCTTCTTTACTCTTCGATTCCGACAATGGCTGCATGTTTGATCGCAGATGTATCTTTGCCACGAATGATGCGATAATTATCGTGTACGTGCATTATGTGCTCTCCACCGCCCCAAGGAAATTCTGGACAAGTTCAACCGTCTCGCATGATTCTCCTTCGCATTGTTGCTGCGGGATAGGATTCAATGCTTGCGATATCTTTTGAACGCTGTTTTGCAACGTCAGCATATCTCTCTGAAACGCGACCAGCTTCATCTCTAATTCTTCCTGCTGCTCTCTCAAAAGTTTAATGCTCCTTTTCACGTATAGTTTATTGACGGCATCTGTGTCGGCCACCGGCTGAGCTACGCGTCGTATCTTGCGCGATTTTGCATCAAAGTCGGCACCGGTCACGCAAAGAGCGTTATCACGCATATAATTTCGAAGCATGCCGCTCCATTTGTAATAGTCCATTGTAGCTGCTCCACTCTTCTCGAGCGATACCCCAAATTTGTTGATCGGCATCTCGACGCATACAGTGCACATCATCGGCGTGCGGTTTAATTTATAATGAGGCCTGCCTCGCGGAGTTCCTCGATAATCGATAGAATTTCGTTGTCGTGCGAGTTGTTACCCGCCTGACGCGACGCTTCCAGCAAACGCAATCGATCCACCAGCTCGTTGGGATCATCCCAGTGCACATAATCGATCTTGTTATCGTTTACCACCATGACTCGCGATGTCCTTAGACCTTTCCCCGCTTTACTGGTCAATACACGGGGTAGTAGTGGCGCAATTACATGTTTGTACTTGTATCCCTTGTTACCCAATATGGGGTTTTGTGCGTTATGACCACGTCTGTGAGCATTCGTCATCAGCAGTATACTTTTGTATTTTTGTTTATCAGCATCTGTGTATATAGCATCATCGGGAATTCTCTTGAAAATCAGTTCGTACAGACCAGGCGTTCCTCCATATCTTACACCGTCTATGATTATATTATCATCCTTGTCCATATCGAAAACCTTATCTCCCAGCATCATTCCACTACCACCAAAGTGTACACCGTACACATAATCTATGGTCGTATCCCTATCTCCACTTAGGATTGCGCTCATGTATTTTTGTCCCAGCGGACCGAAATGGTTGCGAAACGTTTCTTGCCCCTCGGATGTTTGGAGTTGCTCTCTAATAGATGCTGCAAGCGACTCATCGGCAGAAGTTTCATACACGTTTTCGTCATCATTGGTTGTGAGCGACTGTACATCGGGAAATGTATTTATTGACGCAGGAGGAACCGTGGAATCGTTTGATGCGACATTCAACCGTTTCCGCTTCGATTGAACTGGTGTGGAGGTTACGAGCGAATTTTCCAATGACATGTATGACTGTTTACTATTTCTTTTACGCGATGCGTTCCATTTCGGCCGGATTTTTGTTTTAGGCGTTAAGGGGGCCGTCTCCTTTTTGTTATGGTCCGAATCGATCGAAGTGCCCTTGTAAACAGACGGACCCTAATGAAACTACTGCGGTCGGTAAAAAGAAGTTGTACAATGGTGACATCTACCGGTACTCTACGTAGACGAATTTTTGACAGCATAGTTGCCGCATGTTCTGTTGTCTCCGTCTCTGCCGCGCTGTTTCCACAGCTCCTTCTATTGAGAAGCTTGGAGGAATACGGCACGAGAGCTGCGTCTAGGCAGCGATCGCCGGGCTCCATGTACCGCTGATGGAGGGGGGAACATCGACAGGAGCGGTGGTTATGTGTGAGGAACTGCGGTGCGTCAGTCACGCACACATAACCACCGCTGTAGGTGTTTCCTCGTGCATCAGCTGTAGCTGGAGCCCGCCAATTCCTGCGTCTAGCATCAGAGCCTTGCTGAACGTAAAGGAGGATAGCACTATTGAAAGATAGAGAGGTTGAGTAGTGAAGTTAGGAAACATGTCAATGAAACAATACTAATTTAGTATTTATTTATACATAGAACGATGCAATACTTTGTATAATCAATGTGCAAATTCAAAGCATACAATTTGAATAAGGTACATCACCGAAGTGTAACACGCCGATCGTAATGAAATTTATGAATGCTGTAATTCTTCTAAAAACATATGCCGCTTTTTTTTCATCTAACTATACATCAAATTATCTTTTATATCAACAAGAATTGTCTGTTTCAATAATAGTTTTGTACATGGTTTTCTTCGGAATTGTTATTCCACGGTTGTAAAAATTTATGAATATAAACCAGAGTTCAGTACTAACAATACTGATATTTGGGAATGTCCCATTAAACGATTTTATTTAGCTACGATCCTCTGTTTGTTTGTTTGTTGGATTCAAATCTGGAAACTCAATTTTAAACCACTTCCAACCATCCAATTCCCTCGAAACTTTGCAGAGGTGCGTAGTTTGGTTGACAATACAAAATTATGAAAAAACTCCGAGTGGGTGAAAAAATTACCTAGTCACCAAGAAATAATAACCCATAACAATAAATCAACCATTCTTCAAGCAAACTGTTAAACTACATACAGCAATAAGAGTAATGTAAATCCACAAACACTAAAAACTAGAAAAAGTATATTAAACAATTTATAATAAACGATTTTATGAAAAATGCATTAAAAACTAAAAAATATTTATTTTCTTATACTATAATTTCGATGGTGTATTTTCACATAAAATCGTGGAGCAATATATCTCGCAACAAATTCATTTCGACACTTGAGGCTATACTAAATTGATTCATATTCTGTTATGAAATATCCTGAACCACGTTTTTATTTAAAGTTGAAAAACACCATCGAAATTGTAGCACAACACTAGAAGTATTTTTTAGTTGTTAGTGCCTTTTTGACGAAATCGTTTAACAGAACATTTTTTTATATATTTTTTGTTTCTAATCAAGTTATAGTCATTACAATAAATCAATCCAATACCTGCAATCAACTACCTGTAAAAGAAAATTTGCAGTTTAGCGATATTTTTGTAAAAGGACTTAGTGCCGTGTTTCGACCCCAAATGCCCCACTGTGCGCCGCCGAACAGCCCAAATCCTCGCTGGTCGGGACCGGCGCGGCGTTGAGCTCGTATCGCGAGCAGAGCCCTAATTCTCAGTGTTCGTTTCTCGCTTCTTTTTAGCTGATAGGGGGAGCGAGATGGAACGCTTTGCCTGCGCGACGATCGCGCACGGAGAGGACGGAGTGTCAGGCGTCCGAAAGACGGAGCGAGACAAACAACATCTCGTCGTCTATCTCGCACCACCCTCGCTCGCTTTCAGTGCCTTTTGCTCGCTCTCGTTCCATGAGACAATACTGTAGTATCTTTTATTTGACTTTATCCAGATATTATCTTTGCCCATCTCTGTTCTCCAACTGCTTCGCCGTGATTCATTCAAGCCTCCTTGATGGAAAAATATTGATAGGGGAAATGCGGCAACAGCGCGATTCGACTCTCGATACGTCTCGGCAACTATGTCTTTCCTACATTTATCGGCTAGATTGGACTTCCACCGGTTTTGATGGTACAAGGCACGAATATACCATCAACGCCGGTGACGGAGAAACCTTGAAGCTTCATTCTGTCATTTTTCGGGCTGTCCTGAGTACACGATTCATAAATTCATTATTATTTCAACGTACGGTGCTTATTAGCGTTCAAACGGACCAGACCACCCTGCACGAAAGTCTACGGAAGGCAACTAAACCCGCAAAAACGTCCACCGTGCCGATTCCAGGACGAAAGTTGTAATTTACGGTTTGCTTACTACATCGCGTATACGCAGGCCCGGCGGAACCATGCGCCGCACAAGGGCGCCAGCCGAATGGTACGCTAAAAAAACTAGATCGTACGCTTAATAATAAAGGAATCTAACACCTCACATAAACTAAATATAAATGTAATTCTTTTAAACATATTAAATAGAAAACAAGTGCAAAAAATTGGGGACAACAAAAATTTTTTTGCACAAGGGCGCCAGCTAACCTCGCGTCGGCCCTGCCGACACGTCACGCTGGTGCTACATGGCTGCAGTGCACCATTAGCGCCACCAACGGAGAAGCCTTGAAGCTTCATTCGGACAGTTTTCGAGTCATAAATTCATTATTATTTCAAAGTGGGGTGCTTATTAGCGTTCAAACGCACCAGACCACCCTGCACAGATGTCTACTGAAGGCAACTGTACCCGCAAAAACTTCCTTCGTGCCGATTCCAGGACGAAAGTTGTAATTTACGATTTGCTTACTACACGCGTATACGTGCACGCTTTTCCTAGCTTGTGTGAGCGTACTCACACATTCAAAGGCCCGCGGAGACGGCCCCCTTAATGTTTCAATGCTCATACTCGTCGCAGGTGATATGTCAGCTTCTGTCTCAGCAGTATTTTCCACAATATGTTTTAAGGGCTCGGTAATAGGTTTAAAGTATTTTTCCAGCGCGATATCTTCATCCATCTTGTCAGTCTTCAAAGACTGATGTTTCCTGCGAATGGATTCGCTGGTTTTTGCAATTTCCATCGCTATTCTCTCGCGATCCTTAATCTACTGACTACTAATCATCATTGTATCGCAGACGTTGCTTTCCCACCGACGTGTTGACGACGATTGAGCATCTCACGGTACCGCAAACTCGTTAAATCCCTTTCTGTAACGTCCATTGGACATCGCGCTATCTTTATCTATCACCATGAAACCATACTCCCGCTGCTATCAATTACGACACAAAACGCAGAAATCCTCGTAAGACATATCAGTGTTTACATGATCGTTGTACACATGTTTCAAGTTGGTACCATCCTGCTTAAACAGTATCAACAGATTCGCATTGTCGCGTATAAGATGTTTGGGAATCTTTGCATACGTCTGACAGAGATAGAAGCAGTCGACGTTCGAGTGGCGTCCCATTGCAAAGTACTCCCTTATCGTATCTTGCTTGTCGCATGCCACGTCATCAAAGATAAAAATGGAATTCGGAAGCGATTCGCTCGGAGTGATGACGTCACTGTTATTTGAAAATGTAAAGTAGCCAATTTCATCTATCGCAGTCAATAAATTCTCCAAATACTTATATTTTGGCTGTTGCAACGACTTGGAATACACGTACAGGTTCTCGAAGCACACGCCGTGAGGACTTTCCAACAAGCTGACCAGCACGTTGGTCTTTCCACAATTTGATGGGCCACAAATGAGGCAGCGTATAGTGTTTGGTAGCATGCTACCGTGTCTGCGTCTCGTTTTCGGAGACATCATTTGCGATTTATCATCAAAATTAGTCACGCGTATCGCCACAGGTTGTCGCACGAATCGCATCCTCTCCGTGAACTGCGAAAAGTGATTTTGATACGTCGAAGCTGCGGTGCGCTCTATTTATAGGCTCGCGCCGAAGCAAAACAGCTCATTCTTCAAAATGCTTCTGATCCTGTCGGATAATTGTGATATTCGAGACCAAACCGCTGAGCAGTTGAAATATATATCAAAGATTATTCTACTGCGAGAGTTTGGCAGACACATCGATCAGTTGTGGGACAGACTCCCCGAGCATATAAAAGTCGATTCTGAGGTTCAGCAGTATCGTCGGTGCTTGGAACATTATAATCGCCCTTGGCAGCGAACGCATATCGACGGTCCAGCACCATTGATTAAAAACTGCAGCGAATGTCGTCGAAGAGAGTAAAGAAAGGTTGTGGTCTGTTAAATCGGGCGATAAACGCGTTACCTATCGAATTACATATTCCGGGATATCAGTTTTGTGATCCAGGAACTCATCTGGCAAAACGATTGGCTAGAGGCGATCGAGGCATCAATCCGTTGGACGCAGCGTGTCGCGAACACGATATTGCATATTCGCGTAGCAACGACCTCGGTGAAAGGCACACGGCAGATAAGGTTCTCGCTGACAAAGCGCGAAAACGCATCGTTGCGCGAGACTCGACTCTAGGTGAAAGAGGTGCTGCTACAGCTGTTTGGGTAGCTATGAAAGCTAAGACGAAAATCGGAATGGGGATGAAAACAAAACCCCGCAAAAGGACTGTAAGGAGAGCATCGCAAAAGCGGATACTTCCGGTGGCAAAACGAGGTGGCATATTACCACTTCTCCCGCTGCTAGGTGTTCTCGGATCATTAGCCGGTGGAGCAGCGGGGATCGCCAAGGCGGTAAACGATAATAAGGCGGCGCAACATCAGCTGCAGGAAATGCAGCGTCATAATCGCACCATGGAAGGTCGCGGAATTTATCTCGCACCATACAAGCGCGGACAGGGAATATCGAAACAAAAAAAAAAAACGCCGAAAAGACAATAAAAATGCCCGAGGGCGTAACTACAGATGTGCAATTGGGGGAGTTGGCAAAACGTATGCGTATTCCATTTTTTAGAGGTGTTTTTATGCGCAATGCACTACCTGTTGGAGGAGTACGACGAAACGAGAGCGGTATCGTGAATTTGGATAATGTCGAGGGACCGGGGACTCATTGGGTGGCGTATGCGAAGAGGGGGCGTCGAGCTGTATACTTCGACAGCTTTGGCAATCTTCGACCGCCTAAGGAATTGGTACAATATCTGGATAAAGATGTCGTGAAAATCGAATACAATCACGCGCCTTATCAGGAGTACAATCAGAGCAATTGTGGTCAACTATGTCTACGCTTCCTACAAACGATTGGCCGCAAATTTAAGGATTGACTTCTCACCACTTTGATTCAGTACGAGTCCAGTCGTACAGCTTGGAATATGTCGTTAACATTCACTCTAACCGGCAAGAGTAGCACCCTCGCGGTGAGCTACTTTCCACCCATAGATTTGAGCGACGATGATTACGAGCTTGGTCTAACAACCCTTAAAACTTACCATACAATACCCAACATCGACTCCAGCAACGATAAATTCTACTTCACCACAAACTATGAGACCAACAGCAGCGTCGACACCAGCCATGAATACATTACGATTCCCCACGGTTCATACGAATTAGACGCCATTGCCAAGTATTTGAAACAGCGATTACTCGAGCGATATCCTCAAAAACTCGATGGCACCAATGCCAACGACGGTAGCGACAGCGATGAGTATCCTATAGTGTTGCGTCCCAACAACAACACCATGAAAAGTGAGCTGTACTGCTCGTTCATTGTAGACTTTACGAAGCCCAATAACATTGGATCGTTACTGGGATTCTCGACGAATCGCGTATTAGAACCGGAACAGTGGCACGAATCGGACGATCCGATTAATATCATGAATGTGAACATTATTCGCGTAGAATGTAGCGTGACCGCTGGCGCGTACAGCAATGGGAAGCGCGTACATACCATACATGAATTTTCTCCCAGAGTACCGCCGGGATATAAGATATCGGAAACGCCCGCGCAGATCATTTACCTTCCAATCACCGCACAGGTCATTTCGGATCTAACGATACGTGTTGTGGATCAAGACGGGCGGTTGCTTGATTTTCGAGGTGAAGAGATTACCATCAGACTGCACGTACGACGACGTCGATGATAATACATGTGGTGCAGTCGTATGAGATGCTTGTGTTGAACGACTCCAGAAACACGTTTTTTCCAAACGAAATTGTTTGCAGCAACAACAACAACAACAACAACTACAACAACAACAACAACAACAACAACAACAACAACAACAACAACAACAACAACAACAACACCAACAACAACAACAACAACAACAACAACAACAACAACAACAACAACAACAACAACAACAACTGCAACTGCAACAACTCTGATTACGCTAAAAAGAAGGGGCTCAGTGCTGCGAACATTGCATTTTTGAAATCGCTGGGATTCATTGTACGCAATTAAGTTGAAAAATGACCGACATTCTAAGCATAGGCGCGAAGCCGACGTTTGATGATCGCATCGTCAAGCTTGAGACTCACACATACAACCCTTACGACAACACGACGTTTGGATACAGCGATGAGATAAGAATACCTATACAGCAACAGGATTTATACACATTACCGTGTGAAAGTTTCCTCTACCTGGAGGGGAAATTGACGATAAATAAGCCGAATGATGTATCAACGGTAATGTTGGGAAATAATTGCATGGCATTCATATTTGATGAGATTCGATATGAACTGAATGGTGTGGAGATTGATCGCAACAGAAACGTTGGAATAACTAGCACGCTTAAAAACTATGTATCGATGACATCTGATGAAGACAAAAATATGGAGAATGCGGGATGGGGCTTGAAACGGCACGATGAGCTAATAGTAAAAATCATTTCAATTTTTGCATCCCGCTCAAATATTTGTTGGGATTTTGCGAGGACTACAAACGCATGGTTATTAATGCGCGTCACGAATTGATTTTAATACGATTGCGCAACGATAACAATTCTCTAATAGGATCGCCGACGTTGGAACCAGAAATTGAATTACTTAAAGTGCAATGGCGGATGCCTCACGTGACGCTGAACGACGTTAATAAGCTGTCGTTGCTACATGCTTTGGAAAGTGGACAAAACCTGAGCATTAGTTTTCGCTTGTGGGATCTGTACGAGTATCCTCTCTTACAGAGCACGACCAAGCATTCGTGGGCCGTGAAGGCAGCTGCACAGTTGGAGAAGCCGCGATACATTATCTTTGCTCTACAGACTGCTCGAAAGAATGTGATGACTGAAGATGTTACTCGATTTGACCACTGCAAATTGACCAATGTAAAACTTTTTCTCAACTCGGAATTTTAACCGTACGATGACATGAACTTGGACTTTGACAAAAATAGGCACGCCATCTTATTTAACATGTATACGCATTTTCGTAAATCGTATTACGGACATAGTTGCAACGAGGTATTATTCACCGTAGCCCAATTTTTGCAATTTGGCGCCCTCGTGGTGATTGATTGCTCGCGATAAAATGAGTCGATCAAGAATAGCACCGTGGTCGTGCGCATAGAATTTGATTGTAAAGAAAACGTACCTGCAAATACTACGGCCTACTGTCTGATTCTGCACGATCGGGTGGTTGAATACAATCCGCTGACAAATGTGGTGCGCAAAATCAATTAAATTAGTGCGCTACTTGCCCACGCTCTCCTGTACCAAATTCGTACAAAATTTCATCGTGAAAATCGAGATGCTTTACGAGAAAGACTGCATTCTCCAGTCTGTCTTGGAAGCGAACGGACCTCTAAATTGTACCGATAATGGTCGTACCAACATTCGTTGACCTGCAAGGGTTCATCGTCGATGGAAGATTTGTCGCGAAGGAAGTGGCTATCCTACGAAAGGGAACAATTCTCTCGCACTATATTTTTGGGAGTTCGATTTCACAATATCTTCTTACAAAATCCGACAAATCGAGCATCCGGTGGTTGGTGGCAAAACATCATGGACTACGTTGGGAAGATGGAGACGTTCCGTACAGTATGGCTAAACAGCTAATTATGAAAGCTGTAGCCGATGCGATCGACGAGGAAGATGACACACCCCATGTCGTATACGTTAAAGGGCTGCAGAAACGCGATTGGCTCATGGATTTCCTCGATGAAAATACGAGAGCGGACGTGATCATCGAGACGCTAGACATTGACTACGAGGATATCAAATCCCTAAATAAGCTAAACGTAGTTAATACTCTGCGATGTGGCAGACACGCAAAACACTGTGCCATGCAAAATGTATTTAAAATATTCAACTGGTGGTCTAAACGCCAGAGGGAAATACACAAATAAAATATAATAAATTTTTAATGCATAACTGTTTTTTCTTCACCCTCCTCAACCTCCAACCTTCTGCATGTACGCTAGATTAAGACGATAGTTGTAATTATGTACAAGTAGTACGATTCATGATCAACGCGGTATGATAGACGTTCGATAGATGTTCAGAGTGGTACGTTAGGCGTTGAAAGTGGTATGATAGATGTTCAAAGTGGTACGATAGACGTTCGATAGATGTTCAAAGTGGTACGATAGATGATGTTGAAAGTGGTCCAATACACGTTTGATACACGTTCAGAGTGGTATGGTAGATATTCAATACGTGATCAGAGTGGTATGGTCTAGTCGAATGATGTGTGCAAAGAAGAAGGGAGAAGAATTCGAAGAACATGATAAGTGCGCTCCGAGAACGGTCAGTGAAGAAGAAGATAAGTACATGGAGGAGGAGAATGGTCAGCGAAAATGCAGGTGGTCTGTGATAAAGATGGCGAAGAACAAATGCATCCTATTTTGCAAAGCTATGCATTTCTCGATTTCATCATTGGAGGGGGTTTTGACGTGCGAGAGCCAGGAGATGTATCGAGACCAGTTGCATTCAAATCGTGACAGCAGCTGTGACAGTGAGCTTGTGCTTTGTGAGCATCATTTTTTTCTAAAAAAATGGGATTCTTACGAATTGCCCCTGAGTGCAGAGAGAATCCAGAGGTATGTACTTAACAATATTTTTTAACATTTATCACGTTTAACCATTTATACCGAGTGAGATTAAAATCGGACAGTTGTATAAATATTATATCGTGGGTTTCTATGTTCCAGAACTCGCCTCCACCGTCACCCCCGAGGCTACAAGCCGCACCATCGCCGCCGCCATCACCTCCGTCGCCGAGGGTGTGGTCACCAGACTGGGGCTCGCCGCAGCCATCACCGTCGCCGTCGCCGCCACCTTCACCCCCGCTGCAAGTATGTAATACTTTTTTTTTTAAATTTAATATGTTTTGTATAAATATAATATCAATTTTTTTTTGTGTTCTAGAATTTATATTACATGATGGAAGCGCGGGTGGTGGGGGAGGCATCGGCGCCGGTTGAGGAGGAGAATGTGGCGGGCCCCACGAGGGCGGTTCGGCTGCGGCAGCCGCGGTCACCATCACCATCACCGTTGTCGTCGTCGTCGCCTCCGCCGCGGTCGCCGCCGCGGTCGCCGCAATAGTTTTATATTCTTTTTTTATTCTTTCTTATTCTATATTTTTTATATTTATGTTCTTTTTTATTCTATATTTTTTTATATTTATATTCTTTTTTTTATTTTTTTTATTTATATTTATTATTTAATTGTATTTTATATTCTTCTTTTTTCTTTTTTCTTTTTTCTTTTTTCTTTTTTCTTTTTTCTTTTTTCTTTTTTCTTTTTTCTTTTTTCTTTTTTCTTTTTTCTTTTTTCTTTTTTCTTTTTTCTTTTTTCTTTTTTCTTTTTTCTTTTTCTTTTTTCTTTTTTCTTTTTTCTTTTTATATTATATTATATTATATTATATTATATTCTTTTTATATTATATTCTTTTTTATATTATATTATATTCTTTTTATATTATATTATATTCTTTTTTATATTAAATTCTTTTTTATATTCTTCTTTATATTATATTCTTTTTTTATATTTATATTCTATTATTTATATTCTATTATTTATGATTTGTAACAATATATATATCTTAAACGTATATGATTTGTACCATTTCATTCATCCATCATCCTCCCCGTCATCTAATTTTAAGATTTGTTGACGCTGCATAATTCTTTCATAGTAATTATATATATTTTTTATATTTTTTTTTATATTTATATATATTTTTTTATTTATATTCTTTATTATTATTATTATTTTTTTTATTTATTATTTAATTGACATTTCCAAAAGTAGCATATTACATTCGCGTTGCCAAGTGACATCACCCTGCGCGGCCGTTCCAGAGGATTCGAATTACGCGAGATCGCGCGATACGCAGCGACGTTAAATCGGAACGCTTTGAAATACAGTTAGCTTTAGAATGCATGCGATTCTATCCCCTATGTAGTGGTGTCTCTTTCCCTCCTAGAATTTTAACTTTAAAGTGATGCTCCTCTCTTTCCCTCGATGACGCGGTGTCGAGAAACGCCGATCTTTCCCGACATCGTTCGAAACAATTTCTGATAAAATTTCTCATAAAAATAAATTATTATACGCCGACGTTGTGTGTGTGTGTGTGTGTGTGTGTGTGTGTGCCACATATGTGACGCTCCGTTGGTTTCGCTATATGTACCATTCGGAAAAGACTAATGTCAGAGACGGCGTTTGGGGGAGTTGGTTAGGCGGCTGACTCGTACCGCGGAGGTCTTGGGTTCGAGCCCCGTCGCCCCGAGAAGTTTTTTCATTTATATTAATATCATAAAATTAATATTTCCTTCCTTACCGACAGTCTGTACCACGCTCCAGAGTAGCGCACCGTCACCCCGCGGTTCCTCCTCCTCCTCCTCGATGATACCCCCCCCCCCACCACTCCGCTATCTCTATGACGTCATCCGCGGCCAGCCCGCCGACAAAAAAACAAATTTTCAAATTTGAGTTTCAAGGTCATGATCATGACCTTGAAACTCAAATTTGAATTAGAATCCCCATTGCCATACTACTAACGCGCGACACGAGTTATCTTGATTCGCGCGCGAGTCGATACGAACGCGATGTACGCAGCCTGCATCACCCCAGTGATAATACCGATACTCAAGGTCAACAAGATACAATGGCGTATGCCCCACGTCGCTTTAGAAGAGATGAACAAATTGTCGATGCTACGTCTCCTGGAAAGTGATCGACCGATCGCAATGAGTTTCCGATCGTGGGTCCTGTACGAGTATCCACTGCTGCAAACGACTACGAAGCATACGTGGACCGTGATAGACTTGTCGCAGATCGAGAAACCACGATACGTGATATTCGCTATGCAAAACAATCGGAAGAATAATCTCGAGAATAGCGCGAGCAGATTCGACGCGTGCAAACTCACGAACGTACGATTGTTTTTGAATTCCGAGGCGTATCCGACGAGGACGACGAGGACGACGAGGACGACGGGGACGACGAGGACGACGAGGACGACGAGGACGACGAGGACGACGAGGACGACGAGGACGACGAGGACGACGAGGACGACGAGGACGACGAGGACGACGAGGACGACGAGGACGAAGAGGACGAAGAGGACGAAGAGGACGAAGAGGGCGAAGAGGGCGAAGAGGGCGAAGAGGGCGAAGAGGGCGAAGAGGGCGAAGAGGGCGAAGAGGGCGAAGAGGGCGAAGAGGGCGAAGAGGGCGAAGAGGGCGAAGAGGGCGAAGAGGGCGAAGAGGGCGAAGAGGGCGAAGAGGGCGAAGAGGGCGAAGAGGGCGAAGAGGGCGAAGAGGGCGAAGAGGGCGAAGAGGGCGAAGAGGGCGAAGAGGGCGAAGAGGGCGAAGAGGGCGAAGAGGGCGAAGAGGGCGAAGAGGGCGAAGAGGGCGAAGAGGGCGAAGAGGGCGAAGAGGGCGAAGAGGGCGAAGAGGGCGAAGAGGGCGAAGAGGGCGAAGAGGGCGAAGAGGGCGAAGAGGGCGAAGAGGGCGAAGAGGGCGAAGAGGGCGAAGAGGGCGAAGAGGGCGAAGAGGGCGAAGAGGGCGAAGAGGGCGAAGAGGGCGAAGAGGGCGAAGAGGGCGAAGAGGGCGAAGAGGGCGAAGAGGGCGAAGAGGGCGAAGAGGACGAAGAGGACGAAGAGGACGAAGAGGACGAAGAGGACGAAGAGGACGAAGAGGACGAAGAGGTCGAAGAGGACGAAGAGGACGAAGAGGACGAAGAGGACGAAGAGGTCGAAGAGGACGAAGAGGACGAAGAGGACGAAGAGGACGAAGAGGACGAAGAGGACGAAGAGGACGAAGAGGACGAAGAGGACGAAGAGGACGAAGAGGACGAAGAGGACGAAGAGGACGAAGAGGACGAAGAGGACGAAGAGGACGAGGACGAAGACGACGACTAGGTCGACGAGGACGAGGATGACGAGGTCGACGAGGACCAGGATGACGAGGATGACGAGGATGACGAGGACGACGAGGACGAGGACGACGAGGACGAGGACGAGGACGAGGACGAGGACGACGAGGACGAGGACGAGGACGACGAGGACGAGGACGAGGACGAGGACGACGAGGACGACGAGGACGAGGACGAGGACGAGGACGACGAGGAAGAGGACGAGGACGAGGACGACGAGGACGAGGACGAGGACGACGAGGACGAGGACGAGGACGACGAGGACGAGGACGAGGACGAGGACGAGGACGACGAGGACGAGGACGAGGACGAGGACGACGAGGACGAGGACGAGGACGAGGACGAGGACGAGGACGAGGACGACGAGGACGAGGACGAGGACGACGAGGACGAGGACGAGGACGACGATCACGAGGACGAGGACGAGGACGAGGACGACGAGGACGAGGACGAGGACGACGAGGACGAGGACGAGGACGACGAGGACGAGGACGAGGACGAGGACGACGAGGACGAGGACGAGGACGAGGACGAGGACGAGGATGACGAGGACGAGGACGAGGACGAGGACGACGAGGACGACGAGGATGATGAGGACGACGAGGACGACGAGGACGAGGACGAGCACGACGAGGACGACGAGGACGAGGACGAGCACGACGAGGACGACGAGGACGAGGACGACGACTAGGACAAGGACGAGGACGACGACTAGGACGAGGACGAGGACGACGACTAGGACGAGGACGAGGACGACGACTAGGACGAGGACGAGGACGACGACTGGGACGAGGACGAGGACGACGACTGGGACGAGGACGAGGACGACGACTAGGACGAGGACGAGGGCGACGACTAGGACGAGGACGAGGACGACGACTAGGACGAGGACGAGGACGACGACTAGGACGAGGACGAGGACGACGACTAGGACGAGGACGAGGACGAGGACGACGACTAGGACGAGGACGAGGACGACGACTAGGACGAGGACGAGGACGACGACTAGGACGAGGACGAGGACGACGACTAGGACGAGGACGAGGACGACGACTAGGACGAGGACGAGGACGACGACTAGGACGACGACTAGGACGACGACTAGGACGACGACTAGGACGAGGACGAGGACGAGGACGAGGACGACGACTAGGACGAGGACGAGGACGAGGACGAGGACGAGGACGAGGACGAGGACGAGGACGAGGACGAGGACGAGGACGAGGACGAGGACGAGGACGAGGACGAGGACGAGGACGCGGACGAGGACGAGGACGAGGACGAGGACGAGGACGAGGACGAGGACGAGGACGAGGACGAGGACGAGGACGAGGACGACGACTAGGACGAGGACGAGGACGACGACTAGGACGAGGACGAGGACGACGACTAGGACGAGGACGAGGACGACGACTAGGACGAGGACGAGGACGACGACTAGGACGAGGACGAGCACGACGACTAGGACGAGGACGAGGACGAGGAGGACGACGAGGATGAGGACGACTAGGTCGACGAGGACGAGGACGAGGACGAGGACGACGAGGACGAGGACGAGGACGAGGACGAGGACGACGAGGACGAGGACGAGGACGAGGACGACGAGGACGAGGACGAGGACGAGGACGAGGACGACGAGGACGAGGACGAGGACGAGGACGAAGAGGACGAAGAGGACGAAGAGGACGAAGAGGACGAAGAGGACGAAGAGGACGAAGAGGACGAAGAGGACGAAGAGGACGAAGAGGACGAAGAGGACGAAGAGGACGAAGAGGACGAAGAGGACGAAGAGGACGAAGAGGACGAAGAGGACGAAGAGGACGAAGAGGACGAAGAGGACGAAGAGGACGAAGAGGACGAAGAGGACGAAGAGGACGAAGAGGACGAAGAGGACGAAGAGGACGAAGAGGACGTGGACGAGGACGAGGAGGACGACTAGGTCGACGAGGACAACGAGGACGACGAGGACGAGGACGACGAGGACGAGGACGAGGACGACGAGGACGAGGACGAGGACGACGAGGACGAGGACGAGGACGAGGACGACGAGGACGAGGACGAGGACGAGGACGAGGACGAGGACGAGGACGACGAGGATGAGGACGAGGACGACGATCACGAGGACGAGGACGAGGACGAGGACGACGAGGACGAGGACGAGGACGACGAGGACGAGGACGAGGACGACGAGGACGAGGACGAGGACGACGAGGACGAGGACGAGGACGAGGACGACAAGGACGAGGACGAGGACGACGAGGACGAGGACGAGGACGAGGACGAGGACGAGGACGACGAGGATGAGGACGAGGACGACGATCACGAGGACGAGGACGAGGACGAGGACGACGAGGACGAGGACGAGGACGAGGACCAGGACGACGAGGACGAGGACGAGGACGACGAGGACGAGGACGAGGACGAGGACGAGGACGAGGACGAGGACGAGGACGAGGACGAGGACGACGAGGACGAGGACGAGGACGAGGACGAAGAGGACGAAGAGGACGAAGAGGACGAAGAGGACGAAGAGGACGAAGAGGACGAAGAGGACGAAGAGGACGAAGAGGACGAAGAGGACGAAGAGGACGAAGAGGACGAAGAGGACGAAGAGGACGTGGACGAGGACGAGGAGGACGACTAGGTCGACGAGGACGAGGACGAGGACGACGAGGACGAGGACGAGGACGAGGACGACGAGGACGAGGACGAGGACGAGGACGAGGACGAGGACGACGAGGATGAGGACGAGGACGACGATCACGAGGACGAGGACGACGAGGACGAGGACGAGGACGACGAGGACGAGGACGAGGACGAGGACGACAAGGACGAGGACGAGGACGACGAGGACGAGGACGAGGACGAGGACGAGGACGAGGACGAGGACGACGAGGACGAGGACGAGGACGAGGACGAGGACGAGGACGAGGACGACGAGGACGACGAGGATGACGAGGACGACGAGGACGACGAGGACGAGGACGAGCACGACGAGGACGACGAGGACGAGGACGACGACTAGGACGAGGACGAGGACGACGACTAGGACGAGGACGAGGACGACGACGACGACTAGGACGAGGACGAGGACGACGACTAGGACGAGGACGAGGACGACGACTAGGACGAGGACGAGGACGACGACTAGGACGAGACGAGGACGACGACTAGGACGAGGACGAGGACGACGACTAGGACGAGGACGAGGACGACGACTAGGACGAGGACGAGGACGACGACTAGGACGAGGACGAGGACGAGGACGACGACTAGGACGAGGACGAGGACGACGACTAGGACGAGGACGAGGACGACGACTAGGACGAGGACGAGGACGACGACTAGGACGAGGACGAGCACGACGACTAGGACGAGGACGAGGACGAGGAGGACGACGAGGATGAGGACGACTAGGTCGACGAGGACGAGGAGGACGACTAGGTCGACGAGGACGAAGAGGACGAAGAGGACGAGGAGGACGACTAGGTCGACGAGGACGACGAGGACGAAGACGAGGACGACGAGGACGATGACGAGGACGACGAGGACGAAGACGAGGACGACGAGGACGAAGACGAGGACGACGAGGACGAAGACGAGGACGACGAGGACGAAGACGAGGACGACGAGGACGAAGACGAGGACGACGAGGACGAAGACGAGGACGACGAGGACGAGGACGAGGACGACGAGGACGAGGACGAGGACGACGAGGACGAGGACGAGGACGACGAGGACGAGGACGAGGACGACGAGGACGAGGACGAGGACGACGAGGACGAGGACGAGGACGACGAGGACGAGGACGAGGACGACGAGGACGAGGACGAGGACGACGAGGACGAGGACGAGGACGACGAGGACGAGGACGAGGACGACGAGGACGAGGACGAGGACGACGAGGACGAGGACGAGGACGACGAGGACGAGGACGAGGACGACGAGGACGAGGACGAGGACGACGAGGACGAGGACGAGGACGACGAGGACGAGGACGAGGACGACGAGGACGAGGACGAGGACGACGAGGACGAGGACGAGGACGACGAGGACGAGGACGAGGACGACGAGGACGAGGACGAGGACGACGAGGACGAGGACGAGGACGACGAGGACGAGGACGAGGACGACGAGGACGAGGACGAGGACGACGAGGACGAGGACGAGGACGACGAGGACGAGGACAAGGACGACGAGGACGAGGACGAGGACGAGGACGACGAGGACGAGGACGAGGACGACGAGGACGAGGACGAGGACGACGAGGACGAGGACGAGGACGACGAGGACGAGGACGAGGACGACGAGGACGAGGACGAGGACGACGAGGACGAGGACGAGGACGAGGACGAGGACGACGAGGACGAGGACGAGGACGAGGACGAGGACGAGGACGAGGACGAGGACGACGAGGACGAGGACGAGGACGAGGACGAAGAGGACGAAGAGGACGAAGAGGACGAAGAGGACGAAGAGGACGAAGAGGACGAAGAGGACGAAGAGGACGAAGAGGACGAAGAGGACGAAGAGGACGAAGAGGACGAAGAGGACGAAGAGGACGAAGAGGACGAAGAGGACGAAGAGGACGAAGAGGACGAAGAGGACGTGGACGAGGACGAGGAGGACGACTAGGTCGACGAGGACGAGGACGAGGACGACGAGGACGAGGACGAGGACGACGAGGACGAGGACGAGGACGAGGACGAGGACGAGGACGACGAGGATGAGGACGAGGACGACGATCACGAGGACGAGGACGAGGACGAGGACGACGAGGACGAGGACGAGGACGACGAGGACGAGGACGAGGACGACGAGGACGAGGACGAGGACGAGGACGACAAGGACGAGGACGACGAGGACGAGGACGAGGACGAGGACGAGGACGAGGACGAGGACGACGAGGACGACGAGGATGACGAGGACGACGAGGACGACGAGGACGAGGACGAGCACGACGAGGACGACGAGGACGAGGACGACGACTAGGACGAGGACGAGGACGACGACTAGGACGAGGACGAGGACGACGACGACGACTAGGACGAGGACGAGGACGACGACTAGGACGAGGACGAGGACGACGACTAGGACGAGGACGAGGACGACGACTAGGACGAGGACGAGGACGACGACTAGGACGAGACGAGGACGACGACTAGGACGAGGACGAGGACGACGACTAGGACGAGGACGAGGACGACGACTAGGACGAGGACGAGGACGACGACTAGGACGAGGACGAGGACGACGACTAGGACGAGGACGAGGACGACGACTAGGACGAGGACGAGGACGACGACTAGGACGAGGACGAGGACGAGGACGACGACTAGGACGAGGACGAGGACGACGACTAGGACGAGGACGAGCACGACGACTAGGACGAGGACGAGGACGAGGAGGACGACGAGGATGAGGACGACTAGGTCGACGAGGACGAGGAGGACGACTAGGTCGACGAGGACGAAGAGGACGAAGAGGACGAAGAGGACGAAGAGGACGAGGAGGACGACTAGGTCGACGAGGACGACGAGGACGAAGACGAGGACGACGAGGACGAAGACGAGGACGACGAGGACGAAGACGAGGACGAAGAGGACGAAGACGAGGACGACGAGGACGAAGACGAGGACGAGGACGACGAGGACGAGGACGAGGACGAGGACGAGGACGAGGACGAGGACGAGGACGAGGACGAGGACGAGGACGAGGACGACGAGGACGAGGACGAGGACGAGGACGACGAGGATGAGGACGAGGACGACGATCACGAGGACGAGGACGAGGACGAGGACGACGAGGACGAGGACGAGGACGACGAGGACGAGGACGAGGACGAGGACGAGGACGACGAGGACGAGGACGAGGACGACGAGGACGAGGACGAGGACGAGGACGAGGACGAGGACGAAGAGGACGAAGAGGACGAAGAGGACGAAGAGGACGAAGAGGACGAAGAGGACGAAGAGGACGAAGAGGACGAAGAGGACGAAGAGGACGAAGAGGACGAAGAGGACGAAGAGGACGAAGAGGACGAAGAGGACGAAGAGGACGAAGAGGACGAAGAGGACGAAGAGGACGAAGAGGACGAAGAGGACGAAGAGGACGAAGAGGACGAAGAGGACGGGACGAAGAGGACGAAGAGGACGTGGACGAGGACGAGGAGGACGACTAGGTCGACGAGGACCACGAGGACGACGAGGACGAGGACGACGAGGACGAGGACGAGGACGAGGACGAGGACGAGGACGAGGACGAGGACGAGGACGAGGACGAGGACGAGGACGAGGACGAGGACGAGGACGAGGACGAGGACGAGGACGAGGACGAGGACGAGGACGAGGACGAGGACGAGGACGAGGACGAGGACGAGGACGAGGACGAGGACGAGGACGAGGACGAGGACGAGGACGAGGACGAGGACGAGGACGACGAGGACGAGGACGAGGACGAGGACGACGAGGATGAGGACGAGGACGAGGACGAGGACGACGAGGATGAGGACGAGGACGACGATCACGAGGACGAGGACGAGGACGAGGACGACGAGGACGAGGACGAGGACGACGAGGACGAGGACGAGGACGACGAGGACGAGGACGAGGACGAGGACGACGAGGACGAGGACGAGGACGACGAGGACGAGGACGAGGACGAGGACGAGGACGACGAGGACGAGGACGAGGACGACGAGGACGAGGACGAGGACGAGGACGAGGACGAGGACGAGGACGAGGACGACGAGGACGAGGACGAGGACGAGGACGAAGAGGACGAAGAGGACGAAGAGGACGAAGAGGACGAAGAGGACGAAGAGGACGAAGAGGACGAAGAGGACGAAGAGGACGAAGAGGACGAAGAGGACGAAGAGGACGAAGAGGACGAAGAGGACGAAGAGGACGAAGAGGACGAAGAGGACGTGGACGAGGACGAGGAGGACGACTAGGTCGACGAGGACGAGGACGAGGACGACGAGGACGAGGACGAGGACGAGGACGACGAGGACGAGGACGAGGACGAGGACGAGGACGACGAGGATGAGGACGAGGACGAGGACGAGGACGAGGACGACGAGGACGAGGACGAGGACGACGAGGACGAGGACGAGGACGAGGACGACAAGGACGAGGACGAGGACGACGATGACGAGGACGAGGACGAGGACGAGGACGAGGACGAGGACGACGAGGACGAGGACGAGGACGAGGACGAGGACGAGGACGACGAGGACGACGAGGATGACGAGGACGACGAGGACGACGAGGACGAGGACGAGCACGACGAGGACGACGAGGACGAGGACGACGACTAGGACGAGGACGAGGACGACGACTAGGACGAGGACGAGGACGACGACGACGACTAGGACGAGGACGAGGACGACGACTAGGACGAGGACGAGGACGACGACTAGGACGAGGACGAGGACGACGACTAGGACGAGGACGAGGACGACGACTAGGACGAGACGAGGACGACGACTAGGACGAGGACGAGGACGACGACTAGGACGAGGACGAGGACGACGACTAGGACGAGGACGAGGACGACGACTAGGACGAGGACGAGGACGACGACTAGGACGAGGACGAGGACGACGACTAGGACGAGGACGAGGACGAGGACGACGACTAGGACGAGGACGAGGACGAGGACGAGGACGAGGACGAGGACGAGGACGAGGACGAGGACGAGGACGAGGACGAGGACGAGGACGAGGACGAGGACGAGGACGAGGACGAGGACGAGGACGAGGACGAGGACGAGGACGAGGACGAGGACGAGACGAGGACGAGGACGAGGACGAGGACGAGGACGAGGACGAGGACGAGGACGAGGACGAGGACGAGGACGAGGACGAGGACGAGGACGAGGACGAGGACGAGGACGAGGACGAGGACGAGGACGAGGACGAGGACGAGGACGAGGACGAGGACGAGGACGAGGAGGACGACGAGGATGAGGACGAAGACGACGACGACGAGGACGAGGACGAGGACGACGAGGACGAGGACGACGAGGACGAGGACGAGGACGACGAGGACGACGAGGACGAGGACGAGGACGACGAGGACGAGGACGAGGACGACGAGGACGACGAGGACGAGGACGAGGACGACGAGGACGAGGACGATGAGGACGAGGACGAGGACGACGAGGACGAGGACGAGGACGAGGACGAGGACGAGGACGAGGAAGACGAGGACGACGAGGACGAGGACGAGGACGAGGACGACGAGGATGAGGACGACGAGGACGAGGACGAGGACGACGAGGACGAGGACGAGGACGACGAGGACGAGGACGAGGACGACGAGGACGAGGACGAGGACGACGAGGACGAGGACGAGGACGACGAGGACGAGGACGAGGACGACGAGGACGAGGACGAGGACGACGAGGACGAGGACGAGGACGACGAGGACGAGGACGAGGACGAGGACGACGAGGACGAGGACGAGGACGAGGACGAGGACGAGGACGACGAGGACGAGGACGAGGACGAGGACGAGGACGACGAGGACGAGGACGAGGACGAGGACGAGGACGAGGACGAGGACGACGAGGACGAGGACGAGGACGAAGAGGACGAAGAGGACGAAGAGGACGAAGAGGACGAAGAGGACGAAGAGGACGAAGAGGACGAAGAGGACGAAGAGGACGAAGAGGACGAAGAGGACGAAGAGGACGAAGAGGACGAAGAGGACGAAGAGGACGAAGAGGACGTGGACGAGGACGAGGAGGACGACTAGGTCGACGAGGACAACGAGGACGACGAGGACGAGGACGACGAGGACGAGGACGAGGACGACGAGGACGAGGACGAGGACGAGGACGAGGACGAGGACGACGAGGACGAGGACGAGGACGAGGACGAGGACGAGGACGACGAGGATGAGGACGAGGACGACGATCACGAGGACGAGGACGAGGACGAGGACGACGAGGACGAGGACGTGGACGACGAGGACGAGGACGACGAGGACGAGGACGAGGACGACGAGGACGAGGACGAGGACGACGAGGACGAGGACGAGGACGACGAGGACGAGGACGAGGACGAGGACGACAAGGACGAGGACGAGGACGACGAGGACGAGGACGAGGACGAGGACGAGGACGAGGACGAGGACGAGGACGAGGACGAGGACGAGGACGAGGACGAGGACGACGAGGACGAGGACGAGGACGAGGACGAGGACGAGGACGACGAGGACGACGAGGATGACGAGGACGACGAGGACGACGAGGACGAGGACGAGCACGACGAGGACGACGAGGACGAGGACGACGACTAGGACGAGGACGAGGACGACGACTAGGACGAGGACGAGGACGACGACGACGACTAGGACGAGGACGAGGACGAGGACGACGACTAGGACGAGGACGAGGACGACGACTAGGACGAGGACGAGGACGACGACTAGGACGAGGACGAGGACGACGACTAGGACGAGGACGAGGACGACGACTAGGACGAGGACGAGGACGACGACTAGGACGAGGACGAGGACGACGACTAGGACGAGGACGAGGACGACGACTAGGACGACGACTAGGACGAGGACGAGGACGACGACTAGGACGAGGACGAGGACGACGACTAGGACGAGGACGAGGACGACGACTAGGACGAGGACGAGGACGACGACTAGGACGAGGACGAGGACGACGACTAGGACGAGGACGAGGACGACGACTAGGACGAGGACGAGGACGACGACTAGGACGAGGACGAGCACGACGACTAGGACGAGGACGAGGACGAGGAGGACGACGAGGATGAGGACGACTAGGTCGACGAGGACGAGGACGAGGACGAGGACGACGAGGACGAGGACGAGGACGAGGACGAGGACGAGGACGACGAGGACGAGGACGAGGACGAGGACGACGAGGACGAGGACGAGGACGAGGACGAGGACGAGGACGAGGACGAGGACGAGGACGACGAGGACGAGGACGAGGACGAGGACGAAGAGGACGAAGAGGACGAAGAGGACGAAGAGGACGAAGAGGACGAAGAGGACGAAGAGGACGAAGAGGACGAAGAGGACGAAGAGGACGAAGAGGACGAAGAGGACGAAGAGGACGAAGAGGACGAAGAGGACGAAGAGGACGAAGAGGACGAAGAGGACGAAGAGGACGAAGAGGACGAAGAGGACGAAGAGGACGAAGAGGACGAAGAGGACGTGGACGAGGACGAGGAGGACGACTAGGTCGACGAGGACAACGAGGACGACGAGGACGAGGACGACGAGGACGAGGACGAGGACGACGAGGACGAGGACGAGGACGACGAGGACGAGGACGAGGACGAGGACGACGAGGACGAGGACGAGGACGAGGACGAGGACGAGGACGAGGACGACGAGGATGAGGACGAGGACGACGATCACGAGGACGAGGACGAGGACGAGGACGACGAGGACGAGGACGAGGACGACGAGGACGAGGACGAGGACGACGAGGACGAGGACGAGGACGACGAGGACGAGGACGAGGACGAGGACGACAAGGACGAGGACGAGGACGACGAGGACGAGGACGAGGACGAGGACGAGGACGAGGACGACGAGGATGAGGACGAGGACGACGATCACGAGGACGAGGACGAGGACGAGGACGACGAGGACGAGGACGAGGACGAGGACCAGGACGACGAGGACGAGGACGAGGACGACGAGGACGAGGACGAGGACGAGGACGAGGACGAGGACGAGGACGAGGACGACGAGGACGAGGACGAGGACGAGGACGAAGAGGACGAAGAGGACGAAGAGGACGAAGAGGACGAAGAGGACGAAGAGGACGAAGAGGACGAAGAGGACGAAGAGGACGAAGAGGACGAAGAGGACGAAGAGGACGTGGACGAGGACGAGGAGGACGACTAGGTCGACGAGGACGAGGACGAGGACGACGAGGACGAGGACGAGGACGAGGACGACGAGGACGAGGACGAGGACGAGGACGAGGACGAGGACGACGAGGATGAGGACGAGGACGACGATCACGAGGACGAGGACGACGAGGACGAGGACGAGGACGACGAGGACGAGGACGAGGACGAGGACGACAAGGACGAGGACGAGGACGACGAGGACGAGGACGAGGACGAGGACGACGAGGACGACGAGGATGACGAGGACGACGAGGACGACGAGGACGAGGACGAGCACGACGAGGACGACGAGGACGAGGACGACGACTAGGACGAGGACGAGGACGACGACTAGGACGAGGACGAGGACGACGACGACGACTAGGACGAGGACGAGGACGACGACTAGGACGAGGACGAGGACGACGACTAGGACGAGGACGAGGACGACGACTAGGACGAGACGAGGACGACGACTAGGACGAGGACGAGGACGACGACTAGGACGAGGACGAGGACGACGACTAGGACGAGGACGAGGACGACGACTAGGACGAGGACGAGGACGAGGACGACGACTAGGACGAGGACGAGGACGACGACTAGGACGAGGACGAGGACGACGACTAGGACGAGGACGAGGACGACGACTAGGACGAGGACGAGCACGACGACTAGGACGAGGACGAGGACGAGGAGGACGACGAGGATGAGGACGACTAGGTCGACGAGGACGAGGAGGACGACTAGGTCGACGAGGACGAAGAGGACGAAGAGGACGAGGAGGACGACTAGGTCGACGAGGACGACGAGGACGAAGACGAGGACGACGAGGACGAAGACGAGGACGACGAGGACGAAGACGAGGACGACGAGGACGAAGACGAGGACGACGAGGACGAAGACGAGGACGACGAGGACGAAGACGAGGACGACGAGGACGAAGACGAGGACGACGAGGACGAAGACGAGGACGACGAGGACGAGGACGAGGACGACGAGGACGAGGACGAGGACGACGAGGACGAGGACGAGGACGACGAGGACGAGGACGAGGACGACGAGGACGAGGACGAGGACGACGAGGACGAGGACGAGGACGACGAGGACGAGGACGAGGACGACGAGGACGAGGACGAGGACGACGAGGACGAGGACGAGGACGACGAGGACGAGGACGAGGACGACGAGGACGAGGACGAGGACGACGAGGACGAGGACGAGGACGACGAGGACGAGGACGAGGACGACGAGGACGAGGACGAGGACGACGAGGACGAGGACGAGGACGACGAGGACGAGGACGAGGACGACGAGGACGAGGACGAGGACGACGAGGACGAGGACGAGGACGACGAGGACGAGGACGAGGACGACGAGGACGAGGACGAGGACGACGAGGACGAGGACGAGGACGACGAGGACGAGGACGAGGACGACGAGGACGAGGACGAGGACGACGAGGACGAGGACGAGGACGAGGACGACGAGGACGAGGACGAGGACGACGAGGACGAGGACGAGGACGAGGACGAGGACGAGGACGACGAGGACGAGGACGAGGACGACGAGGACGAGGACGAGGACGAGGACGAGGACGAGGACGAGGACGAGGACGAGGACGAGGACGACGAGGACGAGGACGAGGACGAGGACGAAGAGGACGAAGAGGACGAAGAGGACGAAGAGGACGAAGAGGACGAAGAGGACGAAGAGGACGAAGAGGACGAAGAGGACGAAGAGGACGAAGAGGACGAAGAGGACGAAGAGGACGAAGAGGACGAAGAGGACGAAGAGGACGAAGAGGACGAAGAGGACGTGGACGAGGACGAGGAGGACGACTAGGTCGACGAGGACGAGGACGAGGACGACGAGGACGAGGACGAGGACGAGGACGAGGACGACGAGGACGAGGACGAGGACGACGAGGACGAGGACGACGAGGACGAGGACGAGGACGAGGACGAGGACGAGGACGAGGACGAGGACGACGAGGACGAGGACGAGGACGAGGACGAAGAGGACGAAGAGGACGAAGAGGACGAAGAGGACGAAGAGGACGAAGAGGACGAAGAGGACGAAGAGGACGAAGAGGACGAAGAGGACGAAGAGGACGAAGAGGACGAAGAGGACGAAGAGGACGAAGAGGACGAAGAGGACGTGGACGAGGACGAGGAGGACGACTAGGTCGACGAGGACGAGGACGAGGACGACGAGGACGAGGACGAGGACGAGGACGACGAGGACGAGGACGAGGACGAGGACGAGGACGACGAGGATGAGGACGAGGACGACGATCACGAGGACGAGGACGAGGACGAGGACGACGAGGACGAGGACGAGGACGACGAGGACGAGGACGAGGACGAGGACGACAAGGACGAGGACGAGGACGACGAGGACGAGGACGAGGACGAGGACGAGGACGAGGACGACGAGGACGAGGACGAGGACGAGGACGAGGACGAGGACGACGAGGACGACGAGGATGACGAGGACGACGAGGACGACGAGGACGAGGACGAGCACGACGAGGACGACGAGGACGAGGACGACGACTAGGACGAGGACGAGGACGACGACTAGGACGAGGACGAGGACGACGACGACGACTAGGACGAGGACGAGGACGACGACTAGGACGAGGACGAGGACGACGACTAGGACGAGGACGAGGACGACGACTAGGACGAGGACGAGGACGACGACTAGGACGAGACGAGGACGACGACTAGGACGAGGACGAGGACGACGACTAGGACGAGGACGAGGACGACGACTAGGACGAGGACGAGGACGACGACTAGGACGAGGACGAGGACGACGACTAGGACGAGGACGAGGACGAGGACGACGACTAGGACGAGGACGAGGACGACGACTAGGACGAGGACGAGCACGACGACTAGGACGAGGACGAGGACGAGGAGGACGACGAGGATGAGGACGACTAGGTCGACGAGGACGAGGAGGACGACTAGGTCGACGAGGACGAAGAGGACGAAGAGGACGAAGAGGACGAAGAGGACGAGGAGGACGACTAGGTCGACGAGGACGACGAGGACGAAGACGAGGACGACGAGGACGAAGACGAGGACGACGAGGACGAAGACGAGGACGACGAGGACGAAGACGAGGACGACGAGGACGAAGACGAGGACGACGAGGACGAGGACGAGGACGACGAGGACGAGGACGAGGACGACGAGGACGAGGACGAGGACGACGAGGACGAGGACGAGGACGACGAGGACGAGGACGAGGACGACGAGGACGAGGACGAGGACGACGAGGACGAGGACGAGGACGACGACTAGGACGAGGACGAGGACGACGACTAGGACGAGGACGAGGACGACGACTAGGACGAGGACGAGGACGACGACTAGGACGAGGACGAGGACGACGACTAGGACGAGGACGAGGACGACGACTAGGACGAGGACGAGGACGACGACTAGGACGAGGACGAGGACGACGACTAGGACGAGGACGAGGACGACGACTAGGACGAGGACGAGGACGACGACTAGGACGAGGACGAGGACGACGACTAGGACGAGGACGAGGACGAGGACGACGACTAGGACGAGGACGAGGACGACGACTAGGACGAGGACGAGGACGACGACTAGGACGAGGACGAGGACGACGACTAGGACGAGGACGAGGACGACGACTAGGACGAGGACGAGGACGACGACTAGGAAGAGGACGAGGACGACGACTAGGACGAGGACGAGGACGACGACTAGGACGAGGACGAGGACGACGACTAGGACGAGGACGAGCACGACGACTAGGACGAGGACGAGGACGAGGAGGACGACGAGGATGAGGACGACTAGGTCGACGAGGACGAGGAGGACGACTAGGTCGACGAGGACGAAGAGGACGAAGAGGACGAGGAGGACGACTAGGTCGACGAGGACGACGAGGACGAAGACGAGGACGACGAGGACGAAGACGAGGACGACGAGGACGAAGACGAGGACGACGAGGACGAAGACGAGGACGACGAGGACGAAGACGAGGACGACGAGGACGAAGACGAGGACGACGAGGACGAAGACGAGGACGACGAGGACGAGGACGAGGACGACGAGGACGAGGACGAGGACGACGAGGACGAGGACGAGGACGACGAGGACGAGGACGAGGACGACGAGGACGAGGACGAGGACGACGAGGACGAGGACGAGGACGACGAGGACGAGGACGACGAGGACGAGGACGAGGACGACGAGGACGAGGACGAGGACGACGAGGACGAGGACGAGGACGACGAGGACGAGGACGAGGACGACGAGGACGAGGACGAGGACGACGAGGACGAGGACGAGGACGACGAGGACGAGGACGAGGACGACGAGGACGAGGACGAGGACGACGAGGACGAGGACGAGGACGACGAGGACGAGGACGAGGACGACGAGGACGAGGACGAGGACGACGAGGACGAGGACGAGGACGACGAGGACGAGGACGAGGACGACGAGGACGAGGACGAGGACGACGAGGACGAGGACGAGGACGACGAGGACGAGGACGAGGACGACGAGGACGAGGACGAGGACGAGGACGACGAGGACGAGGACGAGGACGACGAGGACGAGGACGAGGACGAGGACGAGGACGAGGACGAGGACGACGAGGACGAGGACGAGGACGAGGACGAGGACGAGGACGAGGACGAGGACGAGGACGAGGACGAGGACGAGGACGAGGACGACGAGGACGAGGACGAGGACGAGGACGAAGAGGACGAAGAGGACGAAGAGGACGAAGAGGACGAAGAGGACGAAGAGGACGAAGAGGACGAAGAGGACGAAGAGGACGAAGAGGACGAAGAGGACGAAGAGGACGAAGAGGACGAAGAGGACGAAGAGGACGAAGAGGACGAAGAGGACGAAGAGGACGTGGACGAGGACGAGGAGGACGACTAGGTCGACGAGGACGAGGACGAGGACGACGAGGACGAGGACGAGGACGACGAGGACGAGGACGAGGACGAGGACGAGGACGAGGACGACGAGGATGAGGACGAGGACGACGATCACGAGGACGAGGACGAGGACGAGGACGACGAGGACGAGGACGAGGACGACGAGGACGAGGACGAGGACGACGAGGACGAGGACGAGGACGAGGACGACAAGGACGAGGACGAGGACGACGAGGACGAGGACGAGGACGAGGACGAGGACGAGGACGAGGACGAGGACGAGGACGACGAGGACGAGGACGAGGACGAGGACGAGGACGAGGACGACGAGGACGACGAGGATGACGAGGACGACGAGGACGACGAGGACGAGGACGAGCACGACGAGGACGACGAGGACGAGGACGACGACTAGGACGAGGACGAGGACGACGACTAGGACGAGGACGAGGACGACGACGACGACTAGGACGAGGACGAGGACGACGACTAGGACGAGGACGAGGACGACGACTAGGACGAGGACGAGGACGACGACTAGGACGAGGACGAGGACGACGACTAGGACGAGACGAGGACGACGACTAGGACGAGGACGAGGACGACGACTAGGACGAGGACGAGGACGACGACTAGGACGAGGACGAGGACGACGACTAGGACGAGGACGAGGACGACGACTAGGACGAGGACGAGGACGACGACTAGGACGAGGACGAGGACGACGACTAGGACGAGGACGAGGACGACGACTAGGACGAGGACGAGGACGAGGACGACGACTAGGACGAGGACGAGGACGACGACTAGGACGAGGACGAGCACGACGACTAGGACGAGGACGAGGACGAGGAGGACGACGAGGATGAGGACGACTAGGTCGACGAGGACGAGGAGGACGACTAGGTCGACGAGGACGAAGAGGACGAAGAGGACGAAGAGGACGAAGAGGACGAGGAGGACGACTAGGTCGACGAGGACGACGAGGACGAAGACGAGGACGACGAGGACGAAGACGAGGACGACGAGGACGAAGACGAGGACGACGAGGACGAAGACGAGGACGACGAGGACGAAGACGAGGACGACGAGGACGAAGACGAGGACGAGGACGACGAGGACGAGGACGAGGACGAGGACGAGGACGAGGACGAGGACGAGGACGAGGACGAGGACGAGGACGACGAGGACGAGGACGAGGACGAGGACGACGAGGATGAGGACGAGGACGACGATCACGAGGACGAGGACGAGGACGAGGACGACGAGGACGAGGACGAGGACGACGAGGACGAGGACGAGGACGAGGACGAGGACGAGGACGACGAGGACGAGGACGAGGACGACGAGGACGAGGACGAGGACGAGGACGAGGACGAGGACGAGGACGAAGAGGACGAAGAGGACGAAGAGGACGAAGAGGACGAAGAGGACGAAGAGGACGAAGAGGACGAAGAGGACGAAGAGGACGAAGAGGACGAAGAGGACGAAGAGGACGAAGAGGACGAAGAGGACGAAGAGGACGAAGAGGACGAAGAGGACGAAGAGGACGAAGAGGACGAAGAGGACGAAGAGGACGAAGAGGACGAAGAGGACGAAGAGGACGTGGACGAGGACGAGGAGGACGACTAGGTCGACGAGGACCACGAGGACGACGAGGACGAGGACGACGAGGACGAGGACGAGGACGAGGACGACGAGGACGAGGACGAGGACGAGGACGAGGACGAGGACGAGGACGAGGACGAGGACGAGGACGAGGACGAGGACGAGGACGAGGACGAGGACGAGGACGAGGACGAGGACGAGGACGAGGACGAGGACGAGGACGAGGACGAGGACGAGGACGAGGACGAGGACGAGGACGAGGACGAGGACGAGGACGACGAGGACGAGGACGAGGACGAGGACGACGAGGATGAGGACGAGGACGACGATCACGAGGACGAGGACGAGGACGAGGACGACGAGGACGAGGACGAGGACGACGAGGACGAGGACGAGGACGACGAGGACGAGGACGAGGACGACGAGGACGAGGACGAGGACGAGGACGAGGACGAGGACGACGAGGACGAGGACGAGGACGACGAGGACGAGGACGAGGACGAGGACGAGGACGAGGACGAGGACGAGGACGACGAGGACGAGGACGAGGACGAGGACGAAGAGGACGAAGAGGACGAAGAGGACGAAGAGGACGAAGAGGACGAAGAGGACGAAGAGGACGAAGAGGACGAAGAGGACGAAGAGGACGAAGAGGACGAAGAGGACGAAGAGGACGAAGAGGACGAAGAGGACGAAGAGGACGAAGAGGACGTGGACGAGGACGAGGAGGACGACTAGGTCGACGAGGACGAGGACGAGGACGACGAGGACGAGGACGAGGACGAGGACGACGAGGACGAGGACGAGGACGAGGACGAGGACGACGAGGATGAGGACGAGGACGACGATCACGAGGACGAGGACGAGGACGAGGACGACGAGGACGAGGACGAGGACGACGAGGACGAGGACGAGGACGAGGACGACAAGGACGAGGACGAGGACGACGAGGACGAGGACGAGGACGAGGACGAGGACGAGGACGAGGACGACGAGGACGAGGACGAGGACGAGGACGAGGACGAGGACGACGAGGACGACGAGGATGACGAGGACGACGAGGACGACGAGGACGAGGACGAGCACGACGAGGACGACGAGGACGAGGACGACGACTAGGACGAGGACGAGGACGACGACTAGGACGAGGACGAGGACCACGACGACGACTAGGACGAGGACGAGGACGACGACTAGGACGAGGACGAGGACGACGACTAGGACGAGGACGAGGACGACGACTAGGACGAGGACGAGGACGACGACTAGGACGAGACGAGGACGACGACTAGGACGAGGACGAGGACGACGACTAGGACGAGGACGAGGACGACGACTAGGACGAGGACGAGGACGACGACTAGGACGAGGACGAGGACGACGACTAGGACGAGGACGAGGACGACGACTAGGACGAGGACGAGGACGACGACTAGGACGAGGACGAGGACGACGACTAGGACGAGGACGAGGACGACGACTAGGACGAGGACGAGGACGAGGACGACGACTAGGACGAGGACGAGGACGACGACTAGGACGAGGACGAGCACGACGACTAGGACGAGGACGAGGACGAGGAGGACGACGAGGATGAGGACGACTAGGTCGACGAGGACGAGGAGGACGACTAGGTCGACGAGGACGAAGAGGACGAAGAGGACGAAGAGGACGAAGAGGACGAGGAGGACGACTAGGTCGACGAGGACGACGAGGACGAAGACGAGGACGACGAGGACGAAGACGAGGACGACGAGGACGAAGACGAGGACGACGAGGACGAAGACGAGGACGACGAGGACGAGGACGAGGACGACGAGGACGAGGACGAGGACGACGAGGACGAGGACGAGGACGACGAGGACGAGGACGAGGACGACGAGGACGAGGACGAGGACGACGAGGACGAGGACGAGGACGACGAGGACGAGGACGAGGACGACGAGGACGAGGACGAGGACGACGAGGACGAGGACGAGGACGACGAGGACGAGGACGAGGACGACGAGGACGAGGACGAGGACGACGAGGACGAGGACGAGGACGACGAGGACGAGGACGAGGACGACGAGGACGAGGACGAGGACGACGAGGACGAGGACGAGGACGACGAGGACGAGGACGAGGACGACGAGGACGAGGACGAGGACGACGAGGACGAGGACGAGGACGACGAGGACGAGGACGAGGACGACGAGGACGAGGACGAGGACGACGAGGACGAGGACGAGGACGACGAGGACGAGGACGAGGACGACGAGGACGAGGACGAGGACGACGAGGACGAGGACGAGGACGACGAGGACGAGGACGAGGACGACGAGGACGAGGACGAGGACGACGAGGACGAGGACGAGGACGACGAGGACGAGGACGAGGACGACGAGGACGAGGACGAGGACGACGAGGACGAGGACGAGGACGACGAGGACGAGGACGAGGACGACGAGGACGAGGACGAGGACGACGAGGACGAGGACGAGGACGACGAGGACGAGGACGAGGACGACGAGGACGAGGACGAGGACGACGAGGACGAGGACGAGGACGACGAGGACGAGGACGAGGACGACGAGGACGAGGACGAGGACGACGAGGACGAGGACGAGGACGACGAGGACGAGGACGAGGACGACGAGGACGAGGACGAGGACGACGAGGACGAGGACGAGGACGACGAGGACGAGGACGAGGACGAGGACGAAGAGGACGAAGAGGACGAAGAGGACGAAGAGGACGAAGAGGACGAAGAGGACGAAGAGGACGAAGAGGACGAAGAGGACGTGGACGAGGACGAGGAGGACGACTAGGTCGACGAGGACAACGAGGACGACGAGGACGAGGACGACGAGGACGACGAGGACGAGGACGACGAGGACGAGGACGAGGACGAGGACGAGGACGAGGACGAGGACGAGGACGAGGACGACGACTAGGACGAGGACGAGGACGACGACTAGGACGAGGACGAGGACGACGACTACACGAGGACGAGGACGACGACTAGGACGAGGACGAGGACGACGACTAGGACGAGGACGAGGACGACGACTAGGACGAGGACGAGGACGACGACTAGGACGAGGACGAGGACGACGACTAGGACGAGTTCGAGGACGACGACTAGGACGAGTTCGAGGACGACGACTAGGACGAGTTCGAGGACGACGACTAGGACGAGGACGAGGACGACGACTAGGACGAGGACGAGGACGACGACTAGGACGAGGACGAGGACGACGACTAGGACGAGGACGAGGACGAGGACGACGACTAGGACGAGGACGAGGACGAGGACGACGACTAGGACGAGGACGAGGACGAGGACGACGACTAGGACGAGGACGAGGACGAGGACGACGACTAGGACGAGGACGAGGACGACGACTAGGACGAGGACGAGGACGACGACTAGGACGAGGACGAGGACGACGACTAGGACGAGGACGAGGACGACGACTAGGACGAGGACGAGGACGAGGACGAGGACGAGGACGACGACTAGGACGAGGACGAGGACGAGGACGACGACTAGGACGAGGACGAGGACGACGACTATGACGAGGACGAGGACGACGACTAGGACGAGGACGAGGACGACGACTAGGACGAGGACGAGGACGACGACTAGGACGAGGACGAGGACGACGACTAGGACGAGTTCGAGGACGACGACTAGGACGAGTTCGAGGACGACGACTAGGACGAGTTCGAGGACGACGACTAGGACGAGTTCGAGGACGACGACTAGGACGAGGACGAGGACGACGACTAGGACGAGGACGAGGACGACGACTAGGACGAGGACGAGGACGACGACTAGGACGAGGACGAGGACGACGACTAGGACGAGGACGAGGACGACGACTACACGAGGACGAGGACGACGACTAGGACGAGGACGAGGACGACGACTAGGACGAGGACGAGGACGACGACTAGGACGAGGACGAGGACGACGACTAGGACGAGGACGAGGACGAGGACGACGACTAGGACGAGGACGAGGACGACGACTAGGACGAGGACGAGGACGACGACTAGGACGAGGACGAGGACGACGACTAGGACGAGGACGAGGACGACGACTAGGACGAGGACGAGGACGACGACTAGGACGAGGACGAGGACGACGACTAGGACGAGGACGAGGACGACGACTAGGACGAGGACGAGCACGACGACTAGGACGAGGACGAGGACGAGGAGGACGACGAGGATGAGGACGACTAGGTCGACGAGGACGAGGAGGACGACTAGGTCGACGAGGACGAAGAGGACGAAGAGGACGAGGAGGACGACTAGGTCGACGAGGACGACGAGGACGAAGACGAGGACGACGAGGACGAAGACGAGGACGACGAGGACGAAGACGAGGACGACGAGGACGAAGACGAGGACGACGAGGACGAAGACGAGGACGACGAGGACGAGGACGAGGACGACGAGGACGAGGACGAGGACGACGAGGACGAGGACGAGGACGACGAGGACGAGGACGAGGACGACGAGGACGAGGACGAGGACGACGAGGACGAGGACGAGGACGACGAGGACGAGGACGAGGACGACGAGGACGAGGACGAGGACGACGAGGACGAGGACGAGGACGACGAGGACGAGGACGAGGACGACGAGGACGAGGACGAGGACGACGAGGACGAGGACGAGGACGACGAGGACGAGGACGAGGACGACGAGGACGAGGACGAGGACGACGAGGACGAGGACGAGGACGACGAGGACGAGGACGAGGACGACGAGGACGAGGACGAGGACGACGAGGACGAGGACGAGGACGACGAGGACGAGGACGAGGACGACGAGGACGAGGACGAGGACGACGAGGACGAGGACGAGGACGACGAGGACGAGGACGAGGACGACGAGGACGAGGACGAGGACGACGAGGACGAGGACGAGGACGACGAGGACGAGGACGAGGACGAGGACGACGAGGACGAGGACGAGGACGACGAGGACGAGGACGAGGACGAGGACGAGGACGAGGACGAGGACGACGAGGACGAGGACGAGGACGAGGACGAGGACGAGGACGAGGACGAGGACGAGGACGAGGACGAGGACGAGGACGACGAGGACGAGGACGAGGACGAGGACGAAGAGGACGAAGAGGACGAAGAGGACGAAGAGGACGAAGAGGACGAAGAGGACGAAGAGGACGAAGAGGACGAAGAGGACGAAGAGGACGAAGAGGACGAAGAGGACGAAGAGGACGAAGAGGACGAAGAGGACGAAGAGGACGAAGAGGACGAAGAGGACGAAGAGGACGAAGAGGACGTGGACGAGGACGAGGAGGACGACTAGGTCGACGAGGACGAGGACGAGGACGACGAGGACGAGGACGAGGACGACGAGGACGAGGACGAGGACGAGGACGAGGACGAGGACGACGAGGATGAGGACGAGGACGACGATCACGAGGACGAGGACGAGGACGAGGACGACGAGGACGAGGACGAGGACGACGAGGACGAGGACGAGGACGACGAGGACGAGGACGAGGACGAGGACGACAAGGACGAGGACGAGGACGACGAGGACGAGGACGAGGACGAGGACGAGGACGAGGACGAGGACGAGGACGACGAGGACGAGGACGAGGACGAGGACGAGGACGAGGACGACGAGGACGACGAGGATGACGAGGACGACGAGGACGACGAGGACGAGGACGAGCACGACGAGGACGACGAGGACGAGGACGACGACTAGGACGAGGACGAGGACGACGACTAGGACGAGGACGAGGACGACGACGACGACTAGGACGAGGACGAGGACGACGACTAGGACGAGGACGAGGACGACGACTAGGACGAGGACGAGGACGACGACTAGGACGAGGACGAGGACGACGACTAGGACGAGACGAGGACGACGACTAGGACGAGGACGAGGACGACGACTAGGACGAGGACGAGGACGACGACTAGGACGAGGACGAGGACGACGACTAGGACGAGGACGAGGACGACGACTAGGACGAGGACGAGGACGACGACTAGGACGAGGACGAGGACGACGACTAGGACGAGGACGAGGACGACGACTAGGACGAGGACGAGGACGAGGACGACGACTAGGACGAGGACGAGGACGACGACTAGGACGAGGACGAGCACGACGACTAGGACGAGGACGAGGACGAGGAGGACGACGAGGATGAGGACGACTAGGTCGACGAGGACGAGGAGGACGACTAGGTCGACGAGGACGAAGAGGACGAAGAGGACGAAGAGGACGAAGAGGACGAGGAGGACGACTAGGTCGACGAGGACGACGAGGACGAAGACGAGGACGACGAGGACGAAGACGAGGACGACGAGGACGAAGACGAGGACGACGAGGACGAAGACGAGGACGACGAGGACGAAGACGAGGACGAGGACGACGAGGACGAGGACGAGGACGAGGACGAGGACGAGGACGAGGACGAGGACGAGGACGAGGACGAGGACGACGAGGACGAGGACGAGGACGAGGACGACGAGGATGAGGACGAGGACGACGATCACGAGGACGAGGACGAGGACGAGGACGACGAGGACGAGGACGAGGACGACGAGGACGAGGACGAGGACGAGGACGAGGACGAGGACGACGAGGACGAGGACGAGGACGACGAGGACGAGGACGAGGACGAGGACGAGGACGAGGACGAGGACGAAGAGGACGAAGAGGACGAAGAGGACGAAGAGGACGAAGAGGACGAAGAGGACGAAGAGGACGAAGAGGACGAAGAGGACGAAGAGGACGAAGAGGACGAAGAGGACGAAGAGGACGAAGAGGACGAAGAGGACGAAGAGGACGAAGAGGACGAAGAGGACGAAGAGGACGAAGAGGACGAAGAGGACGAAGAGGACGAAGAGGACGTGGACGAGGACGAGGAGGACGACTAGGTCGACGAGGAC